>NC_090445.1:1485638007-1495638007 GCF_031143425.1 Pleurodeles waltl | reverse complement strand
GCCACTCCCAGGCGGCCTCCGGCGTGGAGAAGAAGTGTGTTTTGTTGTTAACCACAACTCGTAGCTTGGCAGGAAACAACAGGAGTAGGTTAGACCCAGTGATCGTAGCTTGCGTTTCAGAGGGAGGTAAGAGGCTTGGTCTCTTTGCACCTCCAAAGTGTAGTCCGGGAATAGCAAGATCTGCATGTCATCTATCCAGGATGGCTGTGCAGCCCTTAACTTTTGTAGAATGGTGTCTCTGTCTGCATAGTGGAGGAAACGGATGATGAATGGGCGCGGGGCACTCCCCTGGGGCCTCGTCCAGGCCTGTTTATGATGGGCACATCCCACGGTAAAGAAGGGGGTAAGCACTCCATCAGGCACCAGTCCTCGTAGCCATCTTTCCGCATAGGCTGTCGGATCTTGGCCTTCTGATCCCTTCGGTAGGTTCACCACTCGGATGTTGTTTCTTCTGGAGCGACCATCCGCGCCTTCCGCTCGTCATTCCAGCTCCAATACCCTGGCCTGTATGTCTTCCATTCCTGTTGTGAGCTGGGCGGTCGCAGGGGTTAGGTCTTTTACTGTGGCTTCAATCTCCTTGGTTTTGTCTGTTAATTTGCGGTGGTCTGCGTACAATAAAACAAGATCACTCGCCACCCTATCTATCTTGGCTTCTAGTGATGTGCGGGCACGTTCCAGTGAGTCTCTGATGCGCTCCACCACAGCGAGAACCACGTCCAATTTTTGACTGTCTTGGGTTAGGGTGTCCTGTGTTTTTCCGGCTCCAGCTCCTGAGCGCAGGCGCCCTGTTCCTGCCATAGTTCAGATCTTGGGGTGGGTGTTGCCTGGTTTCAGAACAATGTTCTGCACTCATGTGGCCTCCTTGTGTGCGTTGCTTTTTAGTTCAGTCTTGGTTGGTGTGGCGCGGGAGGACACGTCGTTTTTTTGCCGGCCCTGGGTAGCCCAGTGTGGGGTCCGATCCAAGGTAGTCGCTCTAGGCTCCGTAGTACAGAGCTTTGTTTATGACTAGTTCTGTGAGGAATAGCACCATAAGGGGGACTTTCATTTAGTGCCTCACACGGTTTGGTTACCAGTGGATCTCTTGTTTCAGACATCGTCTCTGCTTGTTGGGCGTCTGTGCCGGTGGGAGGGATCCGGACCTGTCCGCCGGGGGGCGACAGTTTGCCTCCCGCGGCAGCACGAGCAGCCCGGTCAGACAACTCCTCCCCTCTTGTCTCAGGTCACTTACTTTCGGTGAGTAGGGGGGCTTCAGCGCTAGTGCGGTTTATGTCCGTCAATCCTCTCAGGCTTATCAGGTGTCCAGAGCGCCTCCTCCCCCGGTAGCCCCCGGCTACCCCCAGGCGTGGGGTCTTGACTCCAATGGGGGGATGTCCCCCTCTATTCAATCACTCTGATCTGTGGCGAAGATTGGGGTGTGGCAAGTTTCACTAGACTGCCCAAGGGTTCCTGCACTCCTGCGGGGCTCCCCTCTGTTTTCGGCGCAGGGTCTGGCGGGGCCACGCCCTGCTTTGCCGCTCTGTTGCCCGGAGATTGACTGGTTTGTGCCCCTATGGCATGGTCTATTGAAGACAAATGTAGAGGCAAAGGGCGCCCCGCTCAGCTGCGCAGTCACCGCCACAATATTTGCTGCTTGTCGTGTGTTTGTGCCGCCCCGCACTGGCCCCTCAAGCCAAATCTAGCACACAGTATTGGTTCACAGTAAGGGAGAAGGTGGGGCCCCCCACAGGTGCCCCCCGGTCCCTCTGTATTCTCCAGCACAGGGACCCCGCAGGTGGCGGTCCCACCTCGTTTTTCCGGCCGTCAGGCGTGGGGGGGAACACCACCCCTCTTCAGGCTTTGTCTGGCGATCAGCAGGGATGGGTAGGGGGCGAGCTTCAGCGCTGCGCCAGCTCCGTCAGTCCGATCCTTTGCGGTAAAGCAGCCTTCCCGCGGCCCGACCTCCAAGCCGAGTCCGCGCGGCCATGGCACCAACTCGCCAACACGGACCGCGGGGGTCCGCCTCCTGCCCGGCCGGTCCCGGCGCGTCCCCTGCCTCTTAGCACGCGAGGAGGATTATGCCCCCACGTCGCCTCCAAATGATCGTTTTCGCCGAAGGCAGTGCGGAGCTCTAACAGCTCACGGCCGCCATGTTTGCTGGCTTAGCCACGCCCCCCGTAGACACAGATATTATACACGTATCCTGTACTGCTTTCTGACAGCCTATACAATTTAATCCCATACCATGCCCTCTTACTAGGAATGTACTGCTTAAAAACTAAACGCCCCTTGAAAAGGACCAAAGACTCGTCCACACTTATCTCTTTGCCTGGAACATAGAACTCTGAAAACCGATCTACAAAATTATCAAGGTCAGGCCTAATCTTAAAAAGACGGTCACAATCAGGGTGATCTTGTGGCATGGCTAAAGCATTGTCTACAAAATGCAGCATACGGAGAAGAAGCAAATAGCGATTACGAGTCATAGTTGCAGGAAATATAGCCGTTGTCGTGAAGGGACTAGTAGACCAATAAGAAGCCAGTGATGGCTTCCTTATCAACCCCATTAAAAAAGTCAAACCTAAAAACTTTTTCATCTCTTCAAGATCTGTGGCAACCCACTGAGTAGCTCTAGACTGAGGCCTAAGTCTGGCAGCGTTGTCCCCCAAATATTGCTCCACATCTCTTCCAAAAATACATTGTCCATAAACAAGTGAAAGAAATTGACAGGCAAAAAGTTTTCCGTATTGACTCTACACCCTGGGAGACCAGTAAATGCAGGTAACTGTGGCTGCTCCATGTTTGGGGCAATCCAGGTGTCAGGTCTTCTAATGGGAAACCCTTCAGCCCCAGGCTGCTGCACTCTTGGCACTTCAATGTCCTCCTCTAAAACAGGCCCTTCATCTGCTCTAAGAGTGGCTTCCTCATCAGAAGAATCCTCTCGGACAGAAAACTTACTGCGAGAATCTCTCACTTACTCCTCTGCCTCAGATGCAGAGTCAGTCTCGTAATAATGGTCTGAAGACGATTCAAAAAGCATGCCAACAACCTGCTGAGTGGTCACTCTGCGGCTAGCCATGATCCTCACTAACAACCACCAGCACTAAAATAAGTAATAAACAAAGTGTAGCTTTATCACAAAGAGTTATGTACTAAAAAACTATACCACTCACTTGCCTGAAAAAGCCACTCACCAGCAACTACTCTGCACAGACACAGCAATCACCAATGATATCCCACAAAAAAAAAGAAGAAAAAAGCAAATTAGACATAAGACAACACAAATATCATTGTACCCAAATCTAAGGACAATTTCACCCACAATACTACATTTAGCACACCACCTACAAACATGTCAGTCATGCATGTCAACAATACTCCTTTGGAGTAAATTGCTTTCACTTACCTAAAACATGCAACTATGCAAACCGCAGGACAACTACTGCCAAAACTGCAAGGATCCACAGCAAAGGAAACAAAAGCTTTGAACTAGAACAAAAAGAAGAAATAAACTGTTATAATCACAAATACAAATACTTCATCAGTTGACAAACACCTCGCCACAAAGAACTTAGAAATTGTCCCTGGTGCCTAAGGGGCTTCTGCCCCCCTTGGGGGCAGATAGGCCTAAAAAAATAGGCCGACCTGCCCCCATGGGGGCAGAAATGGCCAACAGCTCTGTACCCTTTTTGGGGGGGGAAACCCATGCCAAAGGGGGCGAATGGGGGTGCCCCAGCACAAAAAAAACTAAGGGAAGCAAAAAATAAAAATCCCCTCATGTCTTATGGGCTTCTGCCCTCTTGGTGGCAGATGGGCCTAAAAAAATAGGCGAATCTGCCCCCAAGGGGGGCAGAAATGGCCAACAGCTCTGTGCCCCCTTCGGGGAGGTGACTGTTGTCAAAAGGGGCACCCCCAGCACGCAAAAAAACAAAGGGAACAAAAAAAAACTGACATCTTGGTGCGTTCTGCCCCACTTGCGGCAGATGGGCCTAAAAAAATAGGCCGATCTGCCTCCACAGTGGGTAGAAATGGCCATCAGTAATGTGCCCCCTTTGGGGGGAGACCCTTGCCAAAGGGGCTGCCCCCCCCACCCACACAAAACACACCCACATACAAGATCCCTGGTGCCTAAGTGGATTCTGCTCCCCTTGGGGGCAGATGTGAGTAAAAAAAAAATTGGACAACCTGCCCCAAAGTGGGGCAGAAATGGCCAACAGCTCTGTGTTCTCTTTGGGGGGCGACCCTTGCCAAAGGGGGCACTCCCAGCACAAAACAAAAACAAGAATTTGCAATGCAACGGGTCTCGCGTTTGCTCATGTTAGAGCTGATCGCGTTGTAAACTCCTAACCCGACTTTTCATCTATCTGCAAAAGTGCTCTTATGTACGTAACCCAAAAAAAGTGAAATTAACTGTGTAAAGCACTCGACTTCTGCGAAGTGAAATCGCGCTAGGAAAATAGAGAAAAAGTAGTCCACGATCTGACAGAGAACAGCGAGCCTCGCATGTTTTCTGTACTTGGTCGCTGCGCTCGAGGAGGGCTATCCACCGGAAAAGTCATGACGTGTGCATGCCTTCCACTAATGAAAGCAAGCAGATTTTACTAGGCAAGCCCACGAACCAATCAAACACACTGACGTGATGTCGACAGGGGTCCGAGCCCTTTCCTAGTAACTAAAGCATGCAACGCAGGCTCGACCCTAAAAAGGGGAACAAAAAAAAATCCATGGCGTATTGGTGGTTTCTGCCCTCCTTGGGGGCAGATGGGCCTAAAAATTAGGCCCATCTGCCCCCACGGGGCAGAAATGGCCAATACTAATTTCCCCCCCTTGGGGGAGCGACCCTTGCCCATGGGGTGCCCCCAAACACACAAAACACACACACCACACAATCCCTGGCGCCTAGTGGGTTTCGACCCCCCCCGGGGGCGAGATCGGCTAAAAATATGGATGATCTAGCCCCGGGGGGGCTGAAACATATAAAAAAGTATTGCCCCTGGGGCAGCGACCCTTGATTAAGGGGTCGCTGCCCAAAAACATAAAGTAAACATAATCCTTGGTGGTCTAGTGGTTTTTGACCCCCCCCCCGGGGGCAGATCGGCCTACAAAATGGCCGATTTGCCCCGGGGGGGGCAAAATAGGATTGTTTATGGCCCCCAAGGGGAGCAACCCTTGCCTAAGGGATCGCTCCCCAAAAATCATAAGCATAATGAAATCCCTGGTGGTTTAGTGGTTTTTGACCCCCCTGGGGGCAGGTCGGCCGAAAAACGGCCGATCTGCCCCCAGTGGGGGCCGAAAAAGGATAGTTTATGGCCCCCAAGGGGAGCGACCCTTGCTCAAGGGGTTGCTCCCCAAAAAATCATACATAAAATAAAATCTCTGGTGTCTAGTGGTTTTTGACCCCCCCTGGGGGCAGATCGGCTGAAAAAACGGCCGATCTGCCCCCAAGGGGGGCGGAAATATGATAAAAAATAGCCCCCATGGGAGCGACCCTTGCCCAGGGGTTCGCTCCCAAAAATAAATTTCAAAACAAATCCCTGGTGCCTAGTGTGGATTCCTGGTCCACGATCGCGACCAGGAATCCAGTGAAAACAGGCACAGGGGGAAGGAAAAACTTTTTCCTTTCCCCCGTGTCTGTTTTCCCCCCAAGACCCCCCAAAGGAGAGAGACTCACCTCCGAAGTCATCTCCTGCGACGCGCTGGAAGCAAATGGCTTCCAGCGCGTCCTCAGCAGCTTCTCATGATGTTGGCACGCTGTGAGTGTGCTGACGTCATCAGGTTGCCGAGGGGGGGGGTCGGGGTGGAAGGGGAAGGGATTCCCCTTCCATCCCCGACTTGGGGGTGTGGGTGGGGGGCCCATGGGGGAGCGCTAGCGCTTTCCCCGTTGGCCCGGTGCAGGACAAGGTGGTCTCGTCCCAGGCACACAGGAACCATGTGCTGGGACAAGACCACCTCGCCCAAGGCACATTAGGGGTTAAATAAATCTCATGGATAATTACTTTTTGTTTGTCTATTAGGTACTTCTCTCTCCTATCGTCCTGAAGAGGCCCTCAACTAACAGGGCCCGAAATGAGTTAACCTTTTTGTACAGGAGGGGTTGTTTGAATTTTTAATATTACCATTAAGGTTCTGTTTGAAACACATTTGTGATACACAAAACTGACAGTAGTATCCTTCTGACGGTGTAACTATCTCCCATGTGGATTGGTCTATAGACTGGATACCACAACCACACCTTTTTAGATTCAAAGGATGATTCGAGTATACCTTTAATGAACCGAAATTGCTTAACAGTTGTGTCTGTTTGTTTGTGTACTTTTCTTATTTGTGTTCTATGTTATTTAAAAATTAGTGATGTTTCTATGTAATAAGATGACTTATTTCTTTGATCTAGTTTGTTGCACCATTTTGATCAAGTATTATTTTTAAAAATTGATTTTTTCTTCCAGTGATTAACTCTGGTATTCACTGACGTACTAATGGTTATTTTTCCCTACTAATAAACCACATATTTTACATACAATACAAGGCCAGTCAATGCAGGAGCTGCAAAAAGTCTGGCCCTGCGACACAACCTCAGTGCAGCTCACAAGAGGACTGTGGCTGGCATTGAGCTGTAGACTACAGGTGCATTTAAGCTACCACAAGGACAGCAACCAACAGGGCATTGCATCACAGGGAGGCTTTTCTGCAACAGTATGCCCAATCAAGTGGTGCACAATTCTAGTCATCAGAGGCCCTCAGCCCAGTCACTAGCATTCCTCGTAACATAGGCCGGAAAGGGTGAGAATCAAGGGGCACGCATTGCTCCAAGGAGTCCCAGATCAGTAATCATCAAGAGCTGAAACACAGGATATGGAACAGACCCCTGCCATTGAATCTTTTGTAGTTAAACAGGCCTCATTATTCCAAGCCCCCTAGCTAAAAATGTGGGTGGATTATGGTGGTGGTGTTGAACACTCACTTTGAACCTGTGACAATCCCGACTATGAGAGTTTCATATTCAGACAAGCCTGACAAGAGCCAGAAGAATCTCCCAATACATTCCATGCTTGGCTTGAAGTCCTATTGAGCACCTGCATGTTTGCAAATGAGACAAAGGATATACATGCACAGATAATCCAGGGGTTCTCTTCCAATAAACTGAGGGAACACATTCTGCAGGAGCTAGGAAAGCAATTACCCAACATACTCACTCTGGGCAGGACAAAGGAAATATCTTGTGCAAGGGTGTCGCACATGGCGGAGCCTCTTCACCGATCTATCATGATGGAACCAGTCAACCTAGTTACCCAGAAGTGAACTAAGTAGGCTTCTTGATGTTGTCCCTCGATGAAGAGCACTTGTGGATACTGCAGTGGCATCAACAAAGACGATCCAAGTGCCCAGCTCAAGGCAAGAAGTGCACAGCATGCAGCAAACAGCACTACTTTATGAAGGTCTATTGCTCAAGCCAGGTAGGATGACCTAAGTGGGAAGTCTCAGTGAGCATCAGCAACCCAGACACTGACACCCTTCAGAGGGTTGAATGACATGGATGATGCATCACTGTGTGCCTCAGCACAGAGTGCCTGCAGTCAGATCCCCATCATCCCAAAACAGGAACCAGTCTGTGTCAGCAATCATAGACATGGGGCATCAATCAATATAATGACCACAGCAGTGCATGCTAAGCTCTCGCACTGGCCACTCCTTGCCCTGGCCAAGGTCAAAGTGTGTGCATGCAGACATATGCATCCTCTCCTAATGGTGGGAGAGGCCACAACCATCATCTCCCATGAGGTTTATTAGACCTCTGCCCTGGTGTAGGTCAATCAAGAAGAGGAAGAAATGTTACTGAGCTGCTGCAAGGTGGAACCACTAGACCTAGTACATTTCACTTCCTAAGTGCACCTAACAGCTTCTGATGACATCCTGGCCATTTTCAACGCCTATTCAATGAAATTGGGTGGTTGGAAGATAAAGCAGGGTCATTCCGTATTAAACATTTGGTCCAACCAGTGGCCCTGAGACACCAATGCAGTATGTTCCACTTACAGCCCAAGGTGGAAGCAGAAGTACTTAAACTAGAACAAGCGGACAATATAGAGAAGGTAAAAGGTTCCAAGCCCTGGGTCTCACTCCAGAAAGTCAAAGCACCTGGGAGAGGTGAGACTGTGCATGGACATACATTTTCCCTATGCTGCCATCAAGAGAGATGGGAGAGATATCTCATGCCCATCATCGATTACATCATCGGAGAGTTGAACGGAGCCGGGTGGTTTTCCAAAATGGACTATACTAGAAATGGGGTCTTTGGTTGGCAGTCATGTTACCCCCTGTCCAAGCACGGACCCTCACTCTAGTCAGGGTGAGGGAGAATCACCCTCATTTAACCACTGGTCACCACCTTGGTGGCTTGGCACGAGCAGGCAGGCTTAACTTCAGAAGCAAGATGCAAACTATTTGTACCAACACACACAGTAACTCAGTGAAAACATTACAAAATTACACAACACAGGTTTAGAAAAATAGATATTTATCTAAACAAAACAAGACCAAAACAACAAAAATCCAGCATACACAAGTCAAGTTATGAATTAAAAAGCAAAAGAGTCTTAAATCCTTTAGAAAACAGTGAGGTGCAAAAGTACCTGGGCAGTGTCAAAAAAGGCAAACTATGTGTCAATTTCTCACCCGCAAGCGTGAACGTGCATCGTTCCTTCTATACTCGGTCGGCGTGCATCATTTCTTCTCTCCCACAAGAGAGAGATGCATCGATCCGGGCAGGCACTTTGGGTCTGGGCAGGCTTTGGGTTGATTTTCCGGGCCCATCGATGTTGGGTCGAAATCCAGTTGCACGGCGTCAAGAAACCACGCTGCATGGGGGCTTATGTTGTTAGCAGCTACTGTGGGTGATGCCTGTAATTTTTCCAGCCATTTTGCGTCGATCTCCCTGCCACAATGTAGCTGCGAGGCCAGCGGCGTGTCGTTTCTCAGCCACGAGGTGGGTGGTGCTGCGGTCTTTGTGCTGATTTTTGTCCTTTTCCACCAGCTTCACCTTTCAAGGGCCCAGAGACAGATTAGGGTACCACTTGGAAAGCAGGGCTCGCAGCAGAAAGACAATGGGCTGGCAGAGAGAAGCCTTTGATGTCCATGAGGCTTCAACAACAGGAGGTAAGCTAAGTTCAAGCCCTTGGAGATTATTCACCAGTGGGAAGTCACACAAATGTCAGTCTTTGCCATCTCTCAGGTAGAAGCAGCTACTGCAGGCCAACCCAGCAAAGCACAGTCTGAGGCAAAGGGGCAGTACTCCTCCTCCAGCTTCCAGCTCTTCTACTTGACAGAGGGTCCTTTTGGTTCCAGCAATAATCTGATCTTTAGGGGGATTGGGTGCTCTTCTTATACCCCTTTCTGCCTTTGAAGTAGGCCTACTTCAAAGAGAAGTCTCTGTTGTTTTCAAGATCCTGCCTTGCCCAGGCCAGGCCCCAGCCACACACCAGGGGGTTAGAGACTGCATTGTGTTAGGGCAGGTACAGCCCTTTCAGGTGTGGGCGACCACTACTCCCTTCCCTCCCAGCACAGATGGCTCATCAGGATATGCAGGCTACACTCCTGCTCCCTTTGTGTCACTGTCTAGAGGAGATATGCAAACAGCCCAACTGTCCAACTGACCCAGGCATGGAAGCCACAAACAAGCAGAGTCACAGAATGGTTTAAGCAAGAAAATGCCTACTTTCTAAAAGTGGCATTTTCAAACACACAATCTAAAAACCAACTTCACTAAAATATGTACTTTTAAATTGTGAGTGCAGAGACCCCAAACTCCACATGTCTATCTGCTCCCAAAGGGAATGTGCGCTTTCATAATATGTAAAAGCAGCCCCCATGTTAACCTATGAGAGAGATAGGCCTTGCAACAGTGAAAAACACATTTGGCAGTATTTCACTACCAGAATATGCAAGACACATAAGTACACGTCCCACCTTTAACATGCACTGCATACTGCCCAGGAGGCTACCTAGGGCCTACCTTAGGGGTGCCTTAAATGTATAAAAAGTGATGGGTTAGGCCTGGCAAGTGGGTACACTTGCAAAGTCGAATGGGCAGTTCAAAACTGCACTTACAGACACTGCAGTAGCAGGTCTGAGCCATGTTTACAGGGCCACTAATGTGGATGGCACAACCAGTGCTGCAGTCCCACTAGTAGCATTTGATGTACAGGCCATAGGCACCTCTAGTGCACTTTACTTGGGATTTACTAGTGAATCAAATATGCCACTCATGGATAAGACAATGTACATATACAATTTATTCAGGGAACATTTACACTTTAGCACTGGTTAGCAGTGGTAAAGTGTCCAGAGCAAACAAAAACAGTATCCCCGACTCCGTGCACCGGCTTGTTTCCTCATTTTCACAAGGTACTATACCTGGGGGTCAGTCTGACTCCGTGAACAGCACCATTGGTGTCGGATTGTTGGGAACCACTCCATCACGATGTTGTAATATCTCCAAATTTTTGTTTCTAAACACAATATTGAAGTTTAATCTTTAAACATTTTTAACTTTGCTTGTTTACGTTGGATTTTTTATGCTTTGGTCTTGTTTTCTAACCTGGTGTTGAGTCTTTTTGTGAAGTTTTCACTGTGTTACTCTGGTGATTGTAAAATTACCTTACACATTGCCTCTGAGATAAGCCTGACTGCCTGTGCTAAGCTACCAAGGGGGTGAGCAGGGGTTATCGAAGGTTGGTATATCCCTTACCATGACTAGAGTGAGGGTCCCTGCTTGGACAGAGTGCATACTGACTGCCAAGCTGAGACCCCATTTCTAACATTGTAAAATGTATAATTCTGGATGCTTCATGTGCATTATTTGCATAATTAAAGGTGCATTTTCAATTCACTTTATTTAGCTTATGTGAGGGCTGCAAGGCCCTGTTTCCTGACTGTGCAGAAAATGTTTAGTCATTCTTCCTAACATAAACTTTTCTTTCAGACTTTGTTCCCATGAAATGCCAGCTAAGTAATAGATGCACTATTGTTTTACACAAAATGGATGAGAAGCTGACGTTTGAGCACAGTACATTCATGAACTGTGGAACTGGACTATGTATACATTTGTTTTAAACAACACAGAAGAGCTAAGATGGATGGTTTTTACATGTTGGTAATGGAAATCTTCACTGATGTTGCAGTTTCATGTCATATGACTGACTTTGATTTTACAGTCTCACCTTCTGTGTCATATGGAGTGATGGATGAATAATCATCTTGCAGTATTGTAGGAGGCTGGCCTGGCTTATAGTGGGTGCCTTGTGGTACTTACACCTTGTGCCAGGTCCAGTTATCCCTTATTAGTAGATCAGAGGTGTTCTAGCAGCTTAGGCTGATAGAGGTAGCTATAGCAGAGCAGCTGAGGCTAAACTAGGAGACATGCAAAGCAACTACTACACCACATATTACTTAGTACTATATCATAAAAAAACAATACTCTTTATTTTAGTGACAATATGCCAAAAGTATCTCAGAGGATGTACTCCCTTAGGAGGTAAGTAATATACACAAAATATACACACACAAACCAAATCAGGTATGTAAACAGTTAAAAAAGTAGTGCAAACCCTGTAGAACACAATAGAATGCAATAATGAAAAATAGGCCTAGGGGCAACACAAACCATGTGCTCCAAAAGTGGAATGCAAACCACGAATGGACCCAAGGCCTAGTGTAGTGTGCAGAGGGTCGCTGAGAGTGTAAGAAAACACTAAGGGTGTCCAAGATACCCCACCCCAAGACCCTGAAAAGTAGGAGTAAAGTTACCCTAATCCCCCAGAAAGACAGTAAAGTCGAGATAGGGGATTCAGCAAGAACAACAACTGACTGCAAAGCACTGAAGATGGATTCCTGGACCTGAAGACCTTCAAAGGAAGGGGACCAAGTCCAAGAGTCATGCAAGTGTCCGGTGGGGGCAGGAGCCCACTAAACCCCGGATGAAGGTGCAAAAGGGCTGCCTCTGGGTGAAAGAAACTGAAGATTCTGCAACAACGGAAGGTGCCAGGAACTTCTCCTTTGGTCAGAGGATGTCCCACTGCCTGCTGGTGGATGCAGAGTTGTTTCCACGCAGAAAGACCACAAACAAGCCTTTCTAGCTGCTAGAGTCGCAGTTGAAGGTTTTGGGTGCTGCCAGGGCCCTGGAAGGACCAGGAGGTCGCCCGTTGGAGGAGGATACAGAGGGGGCGCTCAGCAACACGGAGAGCCCATGCAGAAGCACCTGAACAGGCATTCAGAAGATCTGAGCATGATGGTCAACTCAGCACAACAAAAGGGAGTCCCACGAAGTCGGAGTCCAACTCAGCGAGTTGGGCAATGCAGGACGGAGTGCTGGGGACCTGGGCTAGGCTGTGCATGAAGGAAGTCTTGCAAAAGTGCACAGAAGCCCTAGCAGCTGCAGATCACGCAGTACAAAGGATTACTGTCTGGCGTGGGGAGGCAAGGACTTACCTCCACCAAATTTTGACAGATGGACCACTGGACTGTCGGTGTCACTTGGATCCAGCTCCTGTGTTCCAGGGACCACGCTCGTCACGACGAGAGGGGACCCGGAGGACCGGTGAAGCAGAAGTTTGGTACCTGCGTTAGCAGGGGAAGATTCCATCAACCCATGGGAGATTTCTTCTTGCCTTCCAGTGGAGGGTGAAGTCAGACAGCCTCCAGAGCATGCACCACCGTGAAACAGTAGAGAAAGCCGGCAGGACTAGGCGCTACAATGTCGCTGGTAGTCTTCTTCCTACTTTGTTGCAGTTTTGCAGGCGTCCTGGATGCAAGATGGCAGATGTCTGGGACACACTGGAGGAGCTCTGGGCACCACCCCTGGGGTGGGGATGGACAGGGGAGTGGTTACTCCCCTTTCCTTTGTCCAGTTTTGCACCAGGGCAGGGGCTGAGGGATCCCTGAGCCGGTGTGGACTGGATTATGCAAGGATGGCACCATCTGTGCCCTTCAAAGCATTTCCAGAGGCTGGGGAGGCTACTCCTCCCCAGCCCTTAAAACCTATTTCCAAAGGGAGAGGGTGTAACACCCTCTCTCAGAGGAAGTCCTTTGTTCTGCCTTCCTGGGACTGGGCTGCCCAGACTCCAGAGGGCAGAAGCCTGTCTGTCGGTTGGCAGCAGCGGTAGCTGCAGTGAAAACCCCAGAGAGCAGGTTTGGCAGTACCCGGGGTCCATGCTGGAGCCCCGGGGATGCATGGGATTGGCACCCCAATACCAGATCTGGCATTGGGGAACAATTTGATGATCTTAGACATGTTACATGGCCATAATCAGAGTTACCATTGTGAAGCTTAATATAGGTATTGACCTATATGTAGTGCACGCTTGTAATGGTGTCCCCGCACTCACAAAGTTCAGGGAATTTTCCCTGAACTATGTGGGGGCACCTTGGCTAGTGCCAGGGTGCATTCACACTTAGTAACTTTGCACCTAACCTTCAACAAGTGAGGGTTAGACATATAGGTGACTTATAAGTTACCTAAGTGCAGTGTAAAATGTCTGTGAAATAACGTGGATGTTATTCCACTCAGGCTGCGGTGGCAGTTCTGTGTAAGAATTGTCTGAGCTCCCTATGGGTGGCAAAAGAAATGCTGCAGCCCATAGGGATCTCCTGGAACCCAATACCCTGAGTACATAGGTACCATATACTAGGGAATTATAAGGGTGTTCCAGTGTGCCAATTAGAGATGGTGAAAATGGTCACTAGTTTAAAGTGACAATTTTAAAGGCAGAGAGGGCAGAAGCACTGAGGTTCTGATTAACAGAGCTTCCGTGACACAGTTAGGCACTACACAGGTATACACATACAGGCCACAAAGTATGAGCACTGGGGCCCTGGCTAGCAGGGTCCCAGTGAGACATATAAAACACACTGACAAATAGGGTCTTCACTATGAGCACTGGGGTCCTGGCTAGCAGGATCCCAGTGAGACAGTAAAAACACCCTGAAATATACTCACAAACAGATCAAAAGTGGGGGTAATAATGCTAGAAAGGGTCTACCATCCTACACTTACACTTTCTATTTCACTTACCCTTTGCCAACTTTGGTTACTTACCTTTTGCCCCAGATGTAATGTTTCCAAATTCTTTGTGCCCTTTTTCTTTTTACTATTTGCCCACAAGTGTTTTTGCCCAGCACATGTTGACTTTTAACTTGCTAATTTGTAGGGAATTCCCTTAGCCTAGATAGCTAAGCTTAGATGACTTTAAGCTGCTTTTTTAATGCTTAAAAGAACTGAACAGTGATTGTTTTCTGTACATTAGATTATCCTTGTGATGTTTTGTACTACTTTCATTGAGTGCTTAGTTATACTGATGTTAGTTAGTTTGAATCTTTTTTGTCGCCTTGATCAACCATTGGTAATTCGGTATATTTTTAGCTGTGTTTTGAGAATTGTCTACATAACTTTGAGTCTAAGTTTGTAATATAATCCTTAACAAATTTCAGACTGGCGCTTTCCTGGTATGAACCATGGGATCATACTGTCACTCTAATTTGACTTGTAAACTTTTGATGACTTTATCCCAACAGGCTTATGCTGGGTGAAAATATGTATTGGTCTGGTTTAAAGCATAATCCTGAGTAGGAGAATGCTTCAGCAGCCGGATACCTCAAATCACTATGGCTACAACACAGAGAAGTGACACCACATTAGCCCCAGGAAAATGGGGCAGTTGAGCATTTTATGTGTATATTGAACAAGATGATCTGATTTGCCTAGGTGAGTGATCAACCACTTTATTTGGCTAAATAATCATGCCTATGAAAATACAAACACCCTATCCCTCTATAGGACAAGCTCAGATACATAAATACATGAGGCAAACAGTCCTGGATATAATACCACACTGTACGGCACTGCAACCTTGCCTCCTGATGATCCACTAATCCTTCACTGGAGAAAGCAAAGGAATTCACAGGTCAGTCGATAAGAGGTGCTTGGACTTCTGACATTTAGGGACATATTTATACGTTTTGGTGCAAAACTGCACTAACACAGTTTTGCACCAAAATGTTTAGGACCGGCTTGCACCACTTCTGAGCACCAGCCAGTCACCATATTTATGGAATGGTGCAAGCCTGTGCAAAGGGTAGGCTAGCGTAAAAAAAAATTACGTTAGCCGGGTGGGGTTGGTGGTATGGGAGAAGGAGGGTTTGCATAAAAAAATGATGTTAGGAAGGTTAGAGTAAAAAAAAAAAAAGACTCTAATCAGCCTAGCGTCATTTTCTGATGCAAAACCATCCATACCACATGACTCCTGTCTTAGAAATGACAGTAGTCCTGCCCACTGCCCCAGTGGCCAGCACAGGGGACCAGGGTCCCCTGGGCATGGCCACTGCTCTCAGTGCCATGTAGGGGGGCCCATTTCAGGGCCCCCAATGGCACTTAAAAAAAAATACTTACTGTTACTTACCTATACTTACCTGGGATGAGGTCCCCCATCCTCCGCTGTCCCTCTGGTGTGGTGTCTCTGGGGCCTAGAGAGGGCCCCTGTGGGCCTATTCCATGGTTTTCCACCATGGAAATAGGCCCACAGGTCTCCTAACAACTGCCCTGACCCAGGTGTTAAATAAAGGTGCAAAGCACGCTTTGCACCAATATTTGACCCCCCCCTCCCTCTGTGCGTGATTTTAGCACAGGAGGATAAATATGGGGCTAAGGCCATGAAGTCATTTTTTTCAGAGGAACGCCTACTTTGCATCTCATTGACACAAGGTAGATTTCCACGTCCAAAAAATGACTTTAACTCTATAACTTTGGCGCTAGTTGGGTCTAGTGTCAAAGTATAAATATGGAGTTTGTTTTGCACAGAATTTGCGTAAAACAAATGAAGCAAATTCAGCGCAAAACAAGTATAAATATGCCCCTTAGATTTCAGATGTGATCTCAGTCAAAGACCGTCACCCTGGAAGCAAATGTTGTACAACATTCGAGCCACAGTCATGGTCAGTGGTAAACAAGGGTAGCTCAATGGTGACATGGTGTAAAGGAGAAGAAGGGGTCACTCAAAACATGTCAAAACAGGATGGGAGTGAAACAGTCAGATCAAATGAGGACTAGATGGAACACATGGAAGAAACCACACGTAATTTGCAGATAGTCCAGCTACAGACCAAGGAGAGGTATTGAGAGAGAAAGTGAGACAGAAGGAGTTCGAGAACACACCAAGACATCCCCTCCGGACAGATGTAGGATGGAAGTTATTCCAAAAGTCGAGGATCTCAGCTCCAAAGGAGTAAAATGCCACTTTCAGCTCAACACTACCCAGCCGCATCTAAGAGGCTGAGAGACTTCATGGTGTGGAAGGCATGGGCATTGGACATCAGGACAGACAATTGTCTAATGGTTTCAATATGGTAGTGGAGGAATATAATATTGAAGGGACATTCCTGAAATGAAGGAAGTTCATCAAAAGATCAGGGGAGTTTATTCTAACCTATAAAAGTAGGAAATGGTTCAAGCCTGAGTTGACATCAGGCCTTCAATGAATAGCCATAGAAGGTTTCCAACAGCAGTTGAGAACCTGCAGAAAAGTATGTGAGTGTCTGTTATTGGCTGTAACCATTAATTCAGCAAGGGATACTCTCAGACCTCACTCCACCTGACCGCAATTCTGACTGCCACCTTCACTCAGCCAAACTGCTGCCCCAAACCAGTGGTGGCTATTTCAAATTTCAAGGGGATGGGAGGACGACGAAGAAGGGGGTAAGCAAAAAAAATAAAGAAAACATTTAAAAAGTACCTTTTTTGCTGTTCTTCTGCCTCCTGCTGTCTCCTGCCACCTTGCTCCTCTTCTGCTGAGCCAGCATTCACTGGGACACCAGCGCAGAATCCACAGCAATCCTGGTGCTGCTTTCATGCAAAAGCTAGCCTGAAAGCAGCGGCAGGATTGGTCTGAGCTGCAGTGACTGCCGTTCTGACAGTGCCCTGAGGTCTGAGCAGTTTCTCCAGCCTGCCGGCCAAACACACATGCGCACTTAGATGCACTCTCCCCTCCGCCCCCTCCTACTTCCTGTGGCCCAGCCATGCCCCTCCCAGTACTGATGGATGAGTCAGCTGATGAATAATAATAATACAATAGTGAAACTTGGCCGGGGGGACGCTCCGTTCCTGCCTAAAACTGTCACCTTGACCTCTGCAGTTTGCCCATAATGGTGGTTCCCATCTTTTAGGTACCCATTAAAAGGAGGGACATCCAAACAACGTTATTGGACACCCGTGAATGCACCAGGCTAACAGTATGTGGTGATGTTTTGGCTCAATAGGGCACAAGCGCAACCGGTCGCTTCTGCAGTGAAGGGGGAGTGGCAAATGGCAGCCCAGTTGGACTTGATTAAATGTTAATTCCTGCAATTGTAGTTGGAGTGCACTGGTAAGTATAATAAAAAGAGTCATTAAATGTAATAGATTAGGTGACAGTTCTATGTGTAATCCATTAACTAATATATCAACTGTAGTCTTTTAAATGGGCTACTGCTACACAAGATACGTAGCTGTGTGCATTATGTGAACTATTTCAAAGCTATTCTCATTTAAGCGAAATCTAGTGGTGCTATGACTTCAAAAAATGCTGAGAAAATGCCATTTGCATGTGTGGCATGCACATTTTCTCCATAAAAGTCCTGTACAACAAATGTTTTCTCTCATTTGATGAACATCCAATGATAATCCTTTCCTACATGGGATCCTATAGCATAATTTGTGATTGCTCCTATCGAGCAATAACTGTGTTCCCTGTCCTAAAAGTTATCATTTAACTAATTTATGCTATTTTAGTTCTACATGTGAAAACACTTTGAGGCATATTTAAGAGACTCTAGCTCCACGGGAGCATCACTTTTTGTGATGCTCTGGTGGAGCAATGCCCTGCGCCATATTTACCCGGTGGTGTCAAGCCACCTTTTATGGCTTACCTCCACCTTGTTAATACAGCCCTTTCACACGCAGCCCTTTGTGTGGAAGAGGCGTGCAATGGGTGCTGTTGTGGGCGTGCCACAGCAACACCCATTGTATTTTGAGGTTGCCTCACATTTATGAGTTAGGCAGGGCCAAAATCTAACACCACCCCAATACTTTATTCATCCTCTTTTTTTGCTTTTTCTATGTGTGCTGCATTCTGCAGCACACATGGAAAGAACAAAATGCCAGAAATTATTGTTTATATTCAGGAGGGTGTGTCCCTTCCTGCACGTAAACAATCATTTGAAAATGCTGCTTTGGCACTTCTGTGTGTGCTGCTTTCTGCATCACACACAGAAGTGCCAAATCGCCATTAGAGATTGTTTATGTGCAGGAAGGGACACCTTCCCACACATAAACAATCTCCCCCACAACGCAGACAACCTTGCACGAGGGGTACAAGGATGTCTGTGTTGTCGCTAGGCAGCTCAATTCTGTGCCAGCACAAGGGACTGCACTTGGGTGCGCCATATTCAATTAAATACAGCGCATCCCTGCGTTGTGAAAAATTATGGAGCGCGCCGCTGTCAATTTTGGTGTAGCAGTGCGCTTCATAATTTTCTGTTAAATCTGGGCCTTTGACATTAGTAACAGGTTTGTGATTAATGGATGAAATACAGCATTTTCAAATAAACGCTGGAGACTGAGCAGGAACTGGAGAGACCCTAAGCCCCAATGTAATTTCAAAAGAAAGCCACCAGGAAATGGCTGGCGGTACGGGGAGTCGCGGGGCCCCTTGGGGCCCCATGCAGCTTTTCACTGTTTGCTAACTGCACCAATCGCACGGCCGCAACACCGCTGGCTCCTGTGTTGGGGCCAAGAACCCCGCTTGGCCGGCGGGCAGAAACCAGGTTTTCGCCCGCCGACCCCGCGGGGATCTCATAACGACCGCGGCAGGAGTGCGGCCGCATTGGCGGCCGCCCGGAGTTCAGATCTTGGCGGGCGGCTTCAGGTCATAATGAGGGCCAAAGTGTTTTTAAATAGTTACAGCTACAGGTATTTTGTGTTTAATATGTTTTAAGAAGGCCCAACCAGCTGTACTAAAACGGCCCAACCCCAAAATACTAGCATTTCAAATAATGGCATTACGTATTTCAATAAAATAAGACAGGAGTTATTTCCATGGGGGTTGTGCGTCAAAAAATGGTGCAAGTCAGGTTGGAGTCAATATTTTTTACTCTAATCTGTCTTGCACCATTCTTTGGCGCACAACCCCCAGTCTTCCCTTCGCCTCCACTGCCCGGTTTGAGTCATTTAATTTGACGCAAACCAGGCCGCCGCGCCGGCAAATGTCATTCCATAAATTAGCCTCCTAGCTGGCGTGTTGAAATGGCGTTAGCCGGCGGTAAACTTTTTGAAGCAAATCTGCCCTGGTGCTGATTTGTGTCAAAAAGTATCAATATGGTCCTTAGTGGGCTAATAATAACACACACAGCTTAAGGCCCAGCAGGGCACAGTCATTAGCACAAACACAATTACTGTACTATGACGCTGATTATGAGTTAGGCAGAGTGATATCATCATATGGAGTTCTTGTACACCCGATGCCGATTTTACCCGATCACGCGTACGGTTTTGGCTGCACATCTCCTTGCAATTTATGGTGGGGGTGCATTGCTTGCCAGAATGTTTTCTACCATCCCCTACTCCACACACTCCCTCCTTCACTCTCTGTTCACCACACAATTACTGGCTTAGAACGGGTGGTAATGGCATTTGTTTAAACCAAAGGAATTGAACATTGTGTGTGGTTTTACAACTATCAAATTCCTTCCTACAGGGTAATTCCCAACTCCATGGACTTAATCTGTAATTGTACAGTTGTGGGGTAGATATGCCACACGTTGCTTGCAAATGTCTGGTATTATCCAACTCATAATCAAGGCCTATATCAATTTCTTTGGCCTCCGAAAGTGGATAGTATGCTCATCATTGATGCTTTACTTTTTATTGGTGTTTTTCACTTGAATCTGAAAAATCAATGTATCCAGTTCCCCTTATTGAATGTTTGTTGTTTTTGTGACATTTCGGGGCATATTTATACTCTGTTTGCACTGGATTTGCGTTGTTTTTTTTTACGCAAATCCGACGCGAAACTAACTCCATATTTATACTTTGGCGTTAGACCCGTCTAGCGCCAAAGATCTTGGAGTTTGCGTCATTTTTTTGCATGGACACCTTCCTTGCGTTAATGATATGCAAGGTAGGCGTTCCCTTCTGAAAAATGACTCCGAGGCATGTGCGCCGTATTTATAGTCCCGGGCAAAAATGACGCCCGGGAGTGGGCGGGTCAAATAAAAATGACGTCCAGCCGCTTTTGCGTCATTTCTTAACGCCTGGTCAGGGCAGGCGTTAAGGGACCTGTGGGCTCGGAAGGAGCCCAGAGGTGCCCTCCCATGACCCCAGGGACACCCCCTGCCACCCTTGCCCACCCCAGGAGGACGCCCAAGGATGGAGGGACCCATCCCAGGGAACTTAAGGTAAGTTAAGGTAAGTATTTTATTTATTTTTTTGTGGCATAGGGGGGCCTGATTTGTGCCCCCCTACATGCCACTATGTCCAATGACCATGCCCAGGGGACAGAAGCCCTTTGCTAAGACAGGAGTCATGTCAATGGAGGGTGGGAGTAAAAAAAAATGGCGCTAATCGGGTTGAGGCAGGTTTTTTGGCTCATACCGACTTGCCCCATTCTTTGACGCCCAAGCTCCATTTTCCCCTACGCCGGCGCTGCCTGGTGTGGGTCATTTTTTTTGATGCACACCAGTCACACAAAGCATGGCGCTTTGGAATGGCGTTAGCCGTCGTTACATTTTTTGACGCACAACTGCGTTGGCGCAGTTGTGCGCCAAAAAGTATAAATACGGCCCTTCGTCTGTTCACATTTTATCTATTTTCATAAAATGGAGAATTATTTTTATTGTGTTGTGCCTTTGCCATTTTACTGGTTTGCTACTTCTGAAGCATTGCTCATTTTCTATAAGTTAAGTCTGTCTGTTCTCTGTCATAACTGCAGAGGTCGAGCTCAGGTTTATATTACTGATATCTTTGATGAAACCTAATGGGTTAGTGACTTTGGCCCTGATTTCAATTAGGGTAGATGGTCTGTTGGTCCGCCATGGGTATGAAATAAATTACTCCATCGCCATGGTGAAGAGGCAGCTCACCTAATTAATACCAAGCATGTAGTCATTTTTGAAGGGATTGGGAGGAACCACCACCACTGTGGTTCCTGTCAATGCATTTTACTGTTAGTTATGGGCTGTGTCCTAAGAACGTTGCCCTATAGTAAACAATGTCCTTTTCTTTTCATCAAAAAGAAAATCCAGAAATTTTATTTTTGTTTTAAAAGAAAAAAGTAATGCTCCCTCCCATTTAAGTCTTTTCCCATAGCCGATGGGGTATAGTAATATGTGTACTGTTCCTTACCAATAGGTTTAACCTGTCAGTAAAGAAAAACAATAAAAATTACTACATGTCTAGCCATTTAATTTGGATGGGTAGACATGTAGCCATTTCTCTGATGGCCCTTATGCCCAGAGCCATTGGAGATGTTTGGCCACAGTGGAGAAAGAGTAGCATCTGCCACTGCAAACTTAAGGTCCATGCGCAATTACATTTGGCAGCCTGACAGCTATATTGGCGGGGAGGGAACTCTGATAGAGAACTCTCTCAGCTAATATATAAATCAGGCTCTTTATTGCTTAAGATGGACTAGTGTCTACTCCAATTGATAATACATTTTCTTTCATTGATGTGACTGGTGTAATAAAGAACTTTAAAAGCCGCAATCAGTTTTAGAAGTTGAAAATAAAAATCCATAAATGTAATTACCAGCAAATATAGACTTTTGATTTTTTAAATGACATAGGCCCTCGTTACAACCCTGGTGGTTGGTGTAAAAGTTGTGGTAATACCGCCAACAGGCTGGCGGTAATTACTACCAAATTATGACCATGACGGATAGATCTCCGATAGACAGCCACTTTACCACACCGACCTCCAGGGTGGAAAGAACAGGCACCACTGCAGTAGCCGCCTACAGCCAGGTGGAAGACAATGTTCCGCCCACTATATTATGACATGCCAATTCGCCACCTTTTCCGGGGCGGTACCAACGACATCAAAAGCCTGGCAGAAACACTGCGCAGAGGTGAAAGCACTCACCATTGGAGACACATGGAACAACCACGCCGCCATGGAGCCAGAGCTGCATGTCTTCCCCATGGTCTTCTATGTGCTGCGCCACCATGAACACCAACGACGGCGAAGACGACGACGCTGAGTAGAGTCGCCTAGCACACAATCGAAGGAGGGAGGAAAACGCCAGTGACACATACACGCACCACACACACCTGATATACACACCCCATACACACAACCAGATACACAAGAAAACAAGTTAATTCCTCTAAATCGGCTGAATAATGCAAGGACAAAACTAATTTACTGAAGTGAGTGAAATAAGACAAACACAGGATAAATAATTATTTAGCCAATGTAACAGATATTTACAAATGTACAGAACAAGGGACACTGCCCAGTCCTCAGTTTGTCTGAGCCACATGGCCACGGGCCAAAGTCCAAGGCCCCACTTGTCATGTGCATCAACACAGAGAGAACACTTCAGGAGCATCAGTTGGCAAATAGGGAGGCACCTCAGGGGGATGGGAGACGGAGGGCACCCCAGCCGGCAGATGGAACAACACCACTGGTTCTGGAGGGGGCATCATGCCCTGTGCATGGCCCTGGGGAGTGCAAGGCCACAGTCTCTCAAGTGGGTGATTTGCCTGCATGCTCTGGAGGGGACAACATGACCTGTGCTTGGTCCTGGGGAGTGCAAGGCCACAGTCTTTCAAGTGGGTGATTTGCCCACATGCTCTGGAGGGGGCAACATGCCCTGTGCTTGGTCCTGGGGAGTGCAAGACCACAGTTTCTCAAGTGGGTGATTTCCTACATGCTCTGGAGGGGGCAACATGCCATATGTATGGTGCTGGGGAGTGCAAGGCCACAGTCTCTCAAGTGGGTGATTTGCCCAGTGGTTCTGGAGGGGGCATCGTGCCCTGTGCTCTTGATCCGGTGGAGGCTGGGGTAGGTGGGTGTCTTACCTACTGGTTCTGGAGGGGGCAACATGCACTGATCATGGTCCTGGGGAGTGCAAGGCCACAGTCTTTCAAGTGAGGTATTTGCCCACTGGTTCTGGTGGGGGCACCGTGCCCTGTGCTCTTGTACCTGGGGAGGCTGGGGCAGGTGGGTGTCTTTCCCACTGGTTCTGAAGGGGGTCATCGTGTCCTGTGCTCTTGAACCTGGGAAGTGCAAGGTCACAGTCTCTCAGGTGGGTATCATACCCACTGGATTTGCAGAAGACAGGCCACACAGCAGCCCATGAAGGCAGGATTACATACTGTCCACCGGCAGTGACGGCTGCTCAATGGTGGTGGTGGTGCTGTTGGTGGGGGGAGGCTCCTGCCCACCCCCTGCAGCCTCTAACAGCTGCCCACTGGAGGTGGCAGTGCTGGAGCTGCTGGTGGGGGAGGCTCCTGCCCATCACCTGCAGCCTCAGACGGCTGCCCACTGGAGGTGGCGGTGCTGGAGCTGGTGCTGCTGCTGCTGGTGGGGGAGGCTCCTGCTGATTCCCCTGCAGCCTTGGACAGTGGTATAACCATGGTTGGTGGTAGAGGTCCCATCACAGTTCCAGCCCCATCCCCCTTGCACTTTCTGCCTGATGGTGCTAGCTCCTTGCTCTTCCTGGCAGCTGAGGCAGCCTCCTTAGTCTTCCTGGCAGCATCTGGGGAAGCTCCCTTAGACTTCCTGGCAGCAGCTGGGGAAGGCTCCTTTGCCTTCCAGGCAGCAGCTGTGGCAGGCTCCTTTTCCTTTAGGCTGCCTGGTGCAGGCTCCTTAACCCTCAGGACATGTGCCCTGGATCCTTTCCCACCACGAGTGGGTATGGTGATGACTGGGCCTGTGGTCTGGGTGGCTGAGGTGCTTGGCTGGGTTTTTGCCACCCTGGCCAGACGTGCAGCACGGGGTTGGGAGGGGTAGGGAAGAGGTCAAGTTGGGCAAGGAAAAGCTTTTTAGATACACTGGGGCGAAAAGAGGGAGAAAGAGGTAGTGGTTGTTGGAGGTGTCTGTCTCCTGCTTTTGGGTGCAGGTGCATGGCCTATATGCTGTTGTGAGGTGAATGGCTGTTAGGTGTCTGAGTGCCTGCGTTTATGAAGGGGGGGCAGACACAGTGGGAAAGGAAACAGGGGACGTGTGCATGGCTGTTGTGGAGGTGTCTGCCAGTGAGGTGTGTGTTCTGCTAGGTGTTGTGGTGATTCTGGTAGTGGATGATGGTGTAGTGCATGCAGGTGTGAGTGTAGACGGAACTAGGAGGAAGGTGGAGGAGGAGGGGGGCTGTAGGAAAGTCCTTCTTTTTGCCCTGGTCACCCCACACTTTTTGGACAGGTACTGGTGGTTACTGACTCTTGGCTGTGCCCTGGGTACTGCTCACCAGTCCCAGGGCCAGTGCTCTGTGCAAAGTGGATATGCATATTAGGCTAATTATAATTGGCTGAAATAACCTACCTATAAGTCCCTAGTATATGGTAGGGCATGTAGGTTTAGGGACCACAGCATAGGTGGTGCACCCATAGGTGCACTGCTGAGGTGCCCAGTGTCATTTTAAAGGAAGGCCTGCCTTGCTGGCTGCTTTTAAATTAAAGTTATATGCAAATTCGACTTTGGAATTAAAAGTAGTTCCAAAGTCTTAAACTACCTCATTTGTACATATAAGTCACCACTAAGGAGTGCCCTATGTGCCCCTAGGGCTGGGTGCCATGTAATTATAAGCAGGGACATTATAAAAAGTAGTTTTATGAGCACTGGTGAGATAAAAACAGCCAAATTTGTTTTCCCCTCATTGTAGTGAATGGCCTTCATAGGCTAGAATGAGGAGACTTTATTTTAATTTTAAAAGTCCCCTTAAGTGACAGATACAAAGAGTTTGGTATCAAATGAATTATTATAATAAATCCCACAACTTCCAGTTGTTGAATTTAATATAACTTTAAAACTTTGCCTGATAAGTTGCCAATTTCAGCCCTGGATTGTTTTTGCTGCTGTGCTCTGATTGGCCAGCCTCTGGCAGCCTGACCAGGCTGCCTTGATGAGGTGTGAAGTGGTCTGGCTTCACACAAAGAGATGTGCCTGTGGGAGGAGAATTCCCCTCAGCAGATGGTGAGGCAGGAAGAGGGAGGGCTGCCAAACTGGTCTTCAAAGGCAGAGAAGGACATTTGGAGGAACCCAGCACCCCCCCCCCCACATCCTGCAACCCCAGACACCGGGAGACCGCCGGTTTTCCACTTCTGAACGCGGCCGAACCGCCACGGTCAGAATGCCCTGCGGGGCACCGCCAGCCTGTTGGCGGTGCCCCCGTCATTTTAGCCCTGGCGGTCGACGACAGCCAGGGTTAGAATGACCCCCTAAGTGTGAAGGTAAGCCGAGCCGGGCTCCATCGCGGGCGGCCTTAAACTTTGACTTTGCCCCGCTCGAGGTGCAACCAGATGACCCGATTGGCACTTTTTGTTTCTAGGCGCTAAAAAAACAATAATTCTTTAAAAAATCACATCTCCGGTTCCCCTTGACCGATTTTGTTCGTTTTTGTGTCATTTTAAAGATAAAAATATAATCTATTTTTATAAATTGGTTTTGGATTTTTAAACTGTTTCCCGTCTTTTATTTAATTACTGTTTTGTGATATTTGAATGCTTTACACTCTGTCTCCTAAGTTAAGCCTTGTTGCTCTTTGCCAAGCTACCAAGGGTTGGGCTAGGTTTAATTTACTGAGACCTACCTGGACCTAAGTGGAGGTTAGTGGCCTAATGCTAAGTGTAGGTACCTATATGCCCTTACCAATAACCTATTTTCCAACAGGGACACAGTGGAAATTTTGGATGTTGGTATGTCTGCCTCTGGATGGTGTTTGTGTGAGTGCCTGGGGGATGAAGTGTGGTGCTTGTGCTTGCCCGAACCACTCTTGTGTGTTGTCTTGTGTGCATGCTCGGCTGCCTGTGTGCTTGGAATAGGTTGAGGTTGAGGAGAATGGGATTGGGAAGAGGAAGTTGGAGGGGGGAGGGTGGAAACAGGGACAATGGCTGCCATTAGAGAGGAGGCCAGAGCATGGATTGATCTCTGTTGGTCTGCCAAGCCAGTGGGAATGTCCTCTAGGAATACATTAGTTTGTTGCATCTGGGCTGCCAGCCCCTGGATGGCATTCACAATGGTTGACTGCCCTACAGAGATTGATCTCAGGAGGTCAATAGACTCCGCACTCAGGGCAGCAGGGCTCACTGGGGCAGGGCCTGAGGTGCCTGGGGCGAAGGAGATACCCACCCTCCTGGGTGAGCGGGCACTGGCAACTCGATGAGGGGCTGCTGGGAGGGTGGTGCTGGTACAGGGGGTGGTGCTGTAGCTAGGGTGTCCACAGAGGTGTCTGCCACCGCCAGGGAGCTTCCATTGGAGGAGGTATCTGTGTCAGAACTGAGTCTCCATGGTGGTGATCCCCTCGCCCTACATCCCACTGGTGCCCTCAGCATCAGTGGACTCTGCTTCCTGGGTCCTGTGGGATGCAGCTCCCTCCATCGCTGGTGACTCTGCTTCTCTGCCAGGTGATGCTAATGCACATAAGGACAGGGTGACAAAACAAGAAGGGGGGAAGAGACAAAGGATACACTTGGTCAATGGCTGCACCAACACCACCATTGGTGTACACAACACCCTCACACACAGGGAACAGGCCTACATACTATGCATTGCACTACCAGTGATATTGCTAGCCACCAAGGAATGGGGAGGGGCACACACCGGCAAATCCAGCAAACCTGGGACCCACGCAGCCCTGATCAGTAGTGGATGCCTACGAGCTAGGTGGCTAAATTTGCCCTTTTGCACCCTAGCCACCAGGGGACCTACGCTGCAATGTCAGGCCTGGCCTAGAGGCACCAACTGACATACATCCACCCCTGGATGCCTCCCCACCAGGCATTATGAGTAATGATGGGCACTATACTCACACCCTTGTGGCTGCTGTGATGCCCTCAAGCACCCATACAGCTCTGGTTAGGCCACCGCCAGTATGTGGGCCATCAGGGGTGTCAAGGTTCGATGGGCACCCCTTTTTCTTTGGGAGGCCACCCCCAGCCAGGCCTCCGCCGTCTTCCATGCCCAGCGTCTCAGGTCCTACCACCGACAGTGGGTGCTCCACCTGCCGTAGACCTCCAGGGTCCGCACCTCCTTGGCGATGGTATGCCATATTCCCTTCTTTTGATGGCCGTTGACCTGCAGAAGCAATACAGACAGGAAATAGTATTATTCAGACAGTCCTGCCTGTTTCACTTATGGCCCACAATACCCCTTCACATCACCATTTGCACACACATGGCCCAGCACACAACCAATATGCCGCCCAGAGGACATCCACCCACCCCCGTTCTATGAGGCCTTCACACACACAACCCCATGCATTCACGCCACATGCATCGTGCCCACAGTGCACTCACCTGTTGGTCTGGAGGCCCATACAGCAGTCCGTACTGGGGTAGGACCCCATCCACCAGTCTCTCAAACTCCGCTAAAGTGGAGGCAGGGGCCCTTTCCCTAGTCACAAAGGCCATGGTATGTTCAAGACACAGGGCACATCAGCATATGCATTGTAGGTCCTCTCCTGTTGAAGGTCTGGTAGCATGTGAGTGAAAAGATAGAAAATGACAGTGACGTCCGCAGCGGTGCATACCGTCACCACCAGCATAGATCATCATTGGCCAATGTATCCCCTAGGGCCCAATGATACCCAATGAGAAGTTGCACTGTGGTTCCCGACCGCCTCCTACAATGGCGCATAACGTCAGCGGAATTACCTCACTTCCACCCATCCCTCCACTCAGGATAGGATGATGCCATTTCAGGGGTGTGGAGGTCAAGCCCTGGATAATTGTTGCGTCACTGTTTAAATTTGGACATCCTGGACAATTCACACTGACCCACTACAAACTAACAGCATGCAATGTTCTGTTGTAGCCCGATTGTACAGTTTGAGAACGGCTCCTCGCTCTTTTGCCCCATAGATTGCTACTGTTGCGGATGAATAGTAGATGGAGACATACCCCCGTGTACAGACCTCTGGTGGACTTGGCAACACTGGAGGACAGGCACATTATCCTCACCTTTAGACTGGACAGGACCACAATCACAGAGCTGTGTGCCCAACTGGAGCCTGACCTGATATCTGTTATCCGTCACCCGACTGGTATCTCCCTTCTTGTAAAAGTTCTATCAGTGCTCCATTTCCTGGCAAGTGGTTCTTTCCAAGTGACAGTGGGCTTGGCAGCAGGAATGTCATAACCAATGTTCTCAATTGTGCTGACAAGAGTGTTGTCTATCCTGATTAAACACATGTGCAACTCCATTGTATTTCTCCAGGTAGAAGATTTGGCCACAGTGAAGGCCGAGTTTTATGCAATGAGACACATCCCCAACATAATAGGGGCGATTGATGGTACACATTTTGCATTTGTTCCACCGTCAAAATGAACAGGTGTACAGAAATCCTAAGAGTTTCCACTCTATGAATATACAGATGGTGTGCTTGGTGGACCAGTATATCTCCCACGTCAATGCTAAGTATCCTGGTTCGGTGCACGAAGCCTTTGTCCTGAGGAATAGCAGAATTCCAAATGTGATAGGCCAACTACAGAGGCACAGGGTGTGGCTAATTAGTGAGGCCTGCTCCCCACCCAGTATATGTTGGTGTATGGGTATGGTGTGGGCCATATGGGATAGTGTGTGGCTAAATGTCGTCTCTCAATATTTGCAGGTGGCTCTGGTTACCCCAACCTATCTTGGCTGCTGACCCCTGTGAGGAATGCCAAGACAAGGGCAGAAGAACATTACAATGAGGAACATGGGTGAACCAGAAGGACCAGAACTAGAACGGACCTTTGGCCTCCTGAAGGCCAGCTTGAGATGCCTGCATCTGACAGTGGATCCCTGTGCTACTCACCCACGATGGTCTGCAAAAATAATAGTGGCATGCTGCAAAACCTTGCCCTGAGACTCCATGTGCCTTTTCTGCAGGAGGAGGAGGCTGGAGATGCCCGTGTCCCGGCAGTGGACCCTGTGGACAGTGAGGATGAAGAGGCAGAGGACGAGGATGAGGACAACAGATCAGCAGTCATCAGACAGTACTTCCATGACACACAGGTAAGACAGTTTTACTTCTCATTTCATTGTAATTATTTGTAATATCTGTCGCACTGGCATGCTGTTATTTCCAACCTCTATGCCCTCTTGCTGTACACTTTGGCAATTCATTTTACCGATGTAGGTGCCTCACAATAGTTCTTGGTCTGAGCACTGCAGCCAGCTACAGGTCATTAACATATGCTCATTTACTGTACTGTTGAATTGCATTGTTTGAACCTGATTAAACGGAACATTTGACTTACTTCTTATGTGTATTTTTTCCAACGGTGTTTATTGAAGTGTTCAGAAAAAGTGGGGCAAGTGCAATGGGCTGGGGTGATAATGGAGGAAAGTCCATGGTATTGTTCCAGTCTATTTGTAGCACAGATGCACTGTACAAGGGAACATAGGAAGGGGAGCAATGGCAGTTCAAGGTGGACAAGGTGACAGAGTGGGACACAAGGGTGACAATCAGGAGAGTCTCATTTCCTGGCTGGGGTCTTGGCAATAGTCTCTGGCTTCAGTCTGGATTGCAGGGAATATTTGTGGGGTGGTTCTCCTTCTGCAGGGGGAGGGGTGATGGTGGCTTGTGAGTCCTGTGGCGGGGCCTCCTATCCACTAGCAGCAGCGGAGGTGGAAGGCAGTTCAGATGTCTGGCTAGTGGAAGGGGTCCACTGTTTTGAGACTGCCTCTCTCATAATATTGGCCATGTCTGCCAGCAGCCCTGCTATGGAGACCAGGGTGGTGTTGATGGCCTGCAATTCCTCTCTGATCCCCTGGTACTCTCTCTTCTGCAGCAGCCTGTTCTCCTGCACATTGTCTAGGATCTGGCCCATTGTGTCCTGGGAATATTGATATGCTCCCAGGATCTCTGCAAGTGCCTCCTGGATAGTCGGTTCCCCGAGCCTGTCTTCTCCCTGGCGCACAGAACTGTTCCCTGTTTCCCTGTTGTCCTGTGCCTCTGTCCCCTGAACCGTGTGCCCACTGCCATTGACCCAGGTCCCTGATTATCTTGGGAATGAAGGGTGCCCTGGGGTCCCTGTAGAGGTAGACACACTGCTGATTGGCGTGTCCTGGGGACAGAGGTATGGATACCCTGGGTGGGTGCTGTGGTGGTGTTTCCTGATGGGGGAGGCTCTGTGGTGGTTGTGTGACTGTGCCTGGATAACTGACTATCCAGAGGTCCCTGATGGGCCAGGTTGGTCCTCCAGATCCTGTAGTCCAGAGTTGCTGTCATCACTGTGGGCTTCTTCTGTGGGGGGACTTAATATTGTTGACACCTCCTCTCTGCTAACATTAGCTGGGGTACCTGTGGGGATGTGAATACTATGTTATTGTTTCTGTGTCTGACATATTGTGCATCCTTGTCTTGCCTGCTTTGGTTGTATTTTCCCTGGCAGTTTTCACTTGTGTATGTTGGTATGTGGTGGGATAGCTGATTCCCTCTAGTGTGAATGCTTTAGTGATAGGTGTCCATGCAGGGCCATAATACCTTTTATTGGGCCATTTTTTGATATTTCCAAATCACTAATCGTTTTTTTTCATCTTAAGTCCTTTTTTAGAACATGGCAGTGGATTTGTCTACCACAGAGAATCTAGGCATAGCGGACCTCAGAAGCATGTACTGGGAGGACCACAGTTGAGCAGGGAACCCAAGGAGGAGGATTTCCACAAAGCTTTCAGGGTCTGGCAAGGTGTTTGCCAGCTACAGACCACCTCAGCAGAGGATGAAGAGATTGAGGACACACAAGGAGATAGGGAGGCATGGGATACCCTTCCCAAACATGGACTAAGTGGATATTCCAGAGCTGTGAGTGATGTAGGCTCTCCCAGCCTAGACCCTTCTGAGATGGCCATCCACCAGATAGAATACAGCAGCAAGCAGCAAGGGAGCTTCAGGCCAAACTGTCAGCCATAGCCCTGAAGAATAAAAAGCTAGAACTGGAGGAGAAGCTACCTGTGAGAAAGTCATCCTTTTAGCATGTTCACCCCAATGTTGCTGACTAATACTGGTGGTACCTGGCCCTGACTGTACCCTGGGCTCTGCTAAACAGGCCCAAGGCCAGTGCTCTGAATTACAGGTATTTGGTAAAGTGGCACAATTACAATTGGCAATGACAGACTCCTATAAGTCCCTCATAGTAAACAGGGCAAGGGGAATTCAAGCTATCTATATGTCCCTATTATATAATAGGAAAAGGACGTTTAGTGGCCAAGTAGACTTCTGCACTGGAGTGTGCACTGTGGTGCCTGCTGTCATGTTTAAATGCAGCCCTGCATTGCAGACTGTCTTTAAACAGTAAAATGTGTCCAAATTCGACTTTGAAATTAAAAGTACTTCCAAAGTGATATTCTACCTTATTGTTACATATAAGTCATCCCTTAGGTCTTCCCTAGTTGGTCCAGGAGTGGTGTGCCATGTAACAATAAGCAGGAGCATGATTTATATGCGATGGTTAGGAAAAACTGCACCATTTCTTTTTCCTTATTGTAGATACTTAGCTCCATTGGTTAAAATGGGAATCTTTACCACACGCACAAGTATTGCTAGGAAGGAGCTAAGGGCCAGATGTAGGTATGTCCTGTATTGCGACTCGCAAATTGCGAGTCATAGTGACTCGCAATTTGCAAGTCACAATTCAGGATGCAGGATGGTGTCCCTGACACCATCTGCGACTCGCAGGGGGGTTGCAAAGGCCCACCTCATTAATATTAAAGAGGTGGGTCGCAATTTGCAACCCTGTGAGACTCGCAGCACTCACAGGGATTGTGGCCTTCTGGAGACAGCAGACCACCATGTCTGTGACTGCTTTTAAATAAAGCAGTTTTGTTTTGTAATGCAGCCCGTTTTCCTTAAAGGAAAACGAGATGCATTACAAAATGAAAAAATGAAACGTTTCAGTTTTATTTTTTCAGAGCAGGCAGTGGTCCTTAGGACCACTGCCTGCTCTGAAAAATTGTTTTCCAGGCCATTCACAAAGGGAAAGGGGTCCCATCACTTTGGCGAATGGGTTACCACCAGTGTGACACTGATGGTAACTGCGATTGCTTTGCGACCGCGTTTGCGGTCACAAAGCAATGCAGCAGTGCGCTGTGACTCACAAATAGGAAGGGGAACACGCCTTCCTATTTGCGACTTTCAGTCCCGTTTTGCGAGTCGGTAACCAGGTTACCGACTCGCAAAATGGGAATTGGGCATTGCAATGTGGGTTTTGCACGTCGCAAACAGTGACATTCGCTGTCTGAGACGTTCAAAACCTTTAGCCCTAAGTGTGTCATGAGAGCACTCAAAAGATTGGCAATGATAAATCAAACACCTTGCCCCTGTTAAATTTATCAGAACCAATACAGAAATGAAGTTATAAGATATTCTTTCCTATAAGCCAAATTCCAGCCTACTAGTGGCCTCTCCTGATTGGTCAGTCTTAACAGGATTAGCCAGGCTGCTTTGATGAGGTGATAAGTGGCCTGCACCGAGCAGAGGTTATCTGGTGGAAGGAGGTCTGTAGCTGCAGAGACCAGACCAGGAAGAAGGGGGGGTAAATCAAACTGGGCTTTAAAGGAAGCAGGACAGAAAGGAATGACAGCCAGGCCTGCCCTCCCACTCACAGGAAAGGAATTTTAAGATGTCTAAAGGGAGTAGTGTTAATGGAAATGAGCCACACAAGTAGGTTGGTTTAACCAAGTCTTGCTCCTCTGGAGTAAAATTGTCCATCTTGGATTTATTTTAAAGTGCAGTACTTTATGGGACAAGAAAATGACACACTTTAGAGAAAGCTGTCATGCTTTTGGGGGCACCGTGCAGCTCATTGGACAAGAGTAGCCCCCTTCTTGTCCCCCAAGATAATTGAATTAAAGCGGAAAATCTGCATTGTGACACAGATCTTCTGCCTGAAACCACAAGAAGAGGGACTGCTCTGCTGGAACCCTGATCTTTAACCCCAGGACTGCACACTGAAGTACTGTTCCTGTTTCACACTGGAACAAAAGTCCTAAGGACTTTGCTTTGCTTCTCAAAGGACTCAGGAGTCGACTCCCTGAAAAAAACAAGTTAACAGAGCTTGTCTGTACCAACTATCACAAATGTCCCCAGCCTGGAGTGTGCCCAGAGAACAATTAAGGTTTTGACTCCTGGATGTGTGTTTTAGATCATTTGAACCCTCAAGAGGAACTTCAGGAAGAAGTTCCAGAAGTATGGTGAAGTTTGGAGCAACTTTTGTGCAAAGCTCCATAAGTGGACCGACTTGTTGTCGTGAGTCAAGCCGACTACCCTTAACCGCGACTCGCCCAGGATTTCAGGTTCATCCCCCTGAAAGCTCCAGAGCTCCAGACTTCCAGTATTTGACCGGGGCCTCACAGAAAAGTAGCCCAATGATGTTGCATTGAAATCAGCTTGCTGATGCACACAACGTCAAGAGACAAAAGCTTCAGAAAAGTTTGAAAGTGAGCAGGTAAAATTTTGACTGAGGCATCCAGCTCAGTGTATCCTAGAATGGCTCAGTCACGGTCGGCCTCAAACTTTGACTTTGTTCCAGTTAAGCACAACCAGATGTCCTCATTTGGGGTCACTGATTGCTAAGCACTTGAAATCACATTTTTTTAAATAAAATGTTTAATAATTCATAACTCTGGTTCCCCGTATTGGATTTATGTTATTTAGAAGTCATTTTAAAGATACAATTATTTCATATTTTTATAAATTGGCGTGGGATTTTGATTGTGTTTTGTGTCTTACTTTTTTAGTGTATTGGCATGGTTATATGCTTTACACACCTGTCTCCTAAGTTAAGCCTGCTTGTTGTAAAGCAACTAGGGATTCAGCCAGGGGCTGATGTTTTGAGACCTTGACTGCAACAACTCTGTCTTGGTGGCATTATTGTTAGTGGTAGGTATATCCTTACCACTACTACCAGCTTCCAACATTATTTTGAAGGAGAAAATGGCCATACTGAAACTCATGCAGTCCGATGAAAACGGTGCCAGCAATGAGGAGGTGTCTACAGAGGTGGCCCACACACACCTCGGTAGCCAATGAATATTTGGGGTAGCTTTTGGGGTGGGTGAGGCTTAGACAGAATGTGTGTGTGAGGATATGTAGATTATTATATGGTGTGGTTGCGTAACCTCACCTTCTAATAATGACACAAAACCATGTCAGGTCCAGTCACGTTTGCTTTAAAAACCTTTAGGTCAGTCCCGGGTAGCTTTGATTCAGAGCAGTCAACCTTTATCAAAGGGACAAGTGAAAGCATTAAGAAGTACCAAAACAGTTGAATAAGAAGAAAGTGCAACACAATAAAAAATCAACCAATAAAAAAAGGCTGCATTTTTATATTTAAGTAGATAAATCTACAGGAGGGTATGAATTTTCAAAGAAAACATAAATCACTGCTTTTCAGTAGATGCAATACATCTTTGCAATCTACTGCGGCTTGTGGTTTAAGGTTAGTCGCAACTTGAAAACATTTATATGAGAAGTCCTAGACCAGTTAGGTCCAGGGCCACGGTTATCTGTTGGTTTAAGAAGTCTCTTGTCCAGTTCTCTATCTGATGCACAATCTACTGTAGAAGTTAAGAGTGGTCCTGATGCAAGGGATGCAGGAGTCGGGGGCGTCCTGTTGCCACCCCTTGCTCCTCAAGCATGATGAGTGACTTTGGACTTAGGGGCCAATTTCTCCAAGTGAAGTCCAGCACAAACCAGCTGCCAAAGGTCTACTGGTCCCCTGTTAAAGCAATACCAGTGGTTCACTTTAACTGGCAGTAAATTGCATGTTGGGAAACCAATCTGGATGCTGAAAATTCTCGGGTCCAGCAGACTGGGGTGCAAATTTTGAGGATCAGACTCAGGCGGTCATTATGAACACGGTGGGAAACACATCCGACCACCGTGGCGGCAGTGAACAGAAGTCTGCAGTTGGCAGTGAATGGAAACCATATAATGAATGAAAATCCCAACCCCGTCAAAAATCACCAGAACACCACTCCCCGCCATGACCCTGTCGGCGGGAATCCCGGACCTCCCCACGCCGCCACCGCCGAGCACACCCACATCCCGCCCCCCAAATAATGATGCACAAATCACCTTAGGGGACAGTGGAGGCTGGGCGACAGCCACTGGCGGCAAGTGGACTTAACAGCAAGAAGTGCACACATGGGATAAGCGTCCAACCCACACACCTGACACACATCCACAACCCCATAAAACACCCCTAGACATACCCCACAATCCTCTGCAACGAAACCAGGCCAAGAAGACGGAGAGCACCAGAGGCAGACACCGAATGCCACCATACACGAGACGCACACCGACCCACAGAAGAGAACCCGCACAGCATTCCCAGCCCCAGCCCCAGCACCATTCACCACACACACCATGTCACCCCCAAACATCCACGCTTCACAGAAAGGGAGTTAAGGACCATGGTGGACAAGATCCTGAAGGTGGAGCCACAAATATTTGGGGTCGAGGTGCAGCACACACCCATCGCAAGGAAAATGGAGCTACGGCAGACCATTGTGAACAGGGTCAATGCAGTGGGACACCATCCACACACCAGGGACGACATCCGGAAGAGATGGAACGACCTGCAGGGGAAGGTCAGGGGCATGGCATCGAGGTACCACATTGCAGTCCAGAAGACTAGGGGAGGACCGCCACCAACACCAACAGAATACACAGACTCGTCATTCTGCACCCTGAGGGACTAACTGGACTCACTGGAGGAATGGACTCAGGTAACTCATCAACAGATACCCCATATACACCATACCTGTAATGCATGCACCACCCCACCCACCCACACCCACCAGGACCAACACCCCACCCAGGCAACAGCCACTAAATCCACCCCCCCTGCATGATCACAAACCCACTAACAGGCCCACATCCCTCCCCCTGTGCACAGCCACCTACCCCTGCAAGTACCTACAATTGAACAACACCCCCACTACAATACAACCACACAGTTGAAGTTAAATGCAGTGTCAACCTCATAAAAGCACTCTGTAAGACCACTGAAAGTAACCCCAACACAAAATAGCCCAGTCCTGTTCACCCCAAGCATTCATGCAGCTGTAGCAGACATGTCTATGTCCCCCAACAGGCACCACCACCCATGCCACCCTAACGGACGGGACAAGGAGTGGCAGTGCCCCCCAGGGAGACAGAGGCACCTCATAGGACACTGGTGATCCCTGGACACTGATGAGCAGACAGGCCCCTCACACAGTCCTGGACTGTCACCATGCAGGAGTCCCACCCAGGAAACCACTGGCACCCCTAACACCCAGTCAAGACCAGCAGCCCAGGGCAAGCGTCCCCACACCACTGTATCCAGGCCACAGACTGGTCAAACACAGGTACAGAGCCCACAGTCTCCCACTCCCAACATGCAAGAAGGCGAGGTCCCCAGTACAAGTGGTACTGCCAGACCTGTGCAGGGGCAAGGGCAAGTGCCAGGGTGTCAGTGGGCCGGGGGGAGGCCACAGGCTGGATGCAGCAGCCCAGGACGTGATATCAGAGGTACTGAGGGCCTACCAGCATACTCATGACAGGTTGGCACCGATAGTGTCCACCCTGGAGCACAGTCAGAGGACTCAGCAGGATCACCACCAACAGGCCATGGAGCAGTGGAAACTGCACAACGCCACAATGGCCACTATAGCAGGAGCGCTGCTGCAACTGGTACAAACCCAGTCCGAGACCCACACCCACCATGAGATTACACCATCAGCAGAAACATCCCAGGAACTTCCCTCACAGGAAACCCAAGGGCCTACCATGTCATCCCCTGAAGATCAACAGCAGGTGCCCAAATGGACCCTCAGGCCAAGATATGCCACTGGAACTCCGCAAAGAACAAGGCCCCCTTCAAGAAGTAACTCAGCAACAATCTGAACAGCAACCATCCCACTCAATCAACCACCACACATTGCTAAGAGGCAATATGAACTAATGTAAGAAAAAATTGACCCATCAATACTACCAACAATGCTGCCACCATGATGGCTTTCAGGACACCCACCCCTTACGACTTGCCATCACTGTAAATAGCACTATTCGCTCCCTGCAACCAATAAAACACATATCACACCTGTAACACTATCCTCTGTGTTAAAATGTGAACAAAGTGAAGTATGGATGCAACTGGCTGATAACTACGTTGTTGTCAAATCTTTGCATGAAGGGAGTCCTGTGTGCTTAAATGTGGGCCCTAAGTAAATGCAGAAAATATCAATCTGTACCATGCAGAACTGGACCATGTTTCACCTATCATTATCAACCGCCCCATATGACTGAGCACACTGACAGTATGTGTCACAAACCCCAATGTCAGCCCAAAGTCCCACACAGTTACTGGAAGTAGAGTTGTATTAGTTGGGTCCTGGAATTGACACCTTCCCCTTCCTCATCATCACCATCACTCTCCTCTCTGAGGTAGCTGGTCAGGACATACAGCACCCTCCACCTCCAAGAGGGGGATAGAATGTTTCACTGCCACGTTGTGCAGCATGCAGCAGGCCACCACTATTCTACACACCTTTTCAGGCCCATAGGCCAGGGAACCCCCAGAGATATGTAGACAACGAAATCTAGCCTTCAATTGTGCGCTCTATCTCCCTCCTAGTACGTCCATGGGCCTCATTGTAATTCCTCTCTGCATCCGTCCTAGGATTCCTCACTAGTGTCAGGAGCCAACGCAAGTTTTGATAGCCAGAATCACCTAGAAAAAGGTGCAATACAGATTAGTCATTGTTAAGCCCCTTAGTCAGACAGCCTGGCTGTCTGCTATGTGTCAGTTAGTGACAGACACACTTACCTGTGATCCACCCTCTGTCCTCTTGGAGTTGTTCCATCCTCTGTGCACACTACTGTTCCTCAGCACAAAGGAATCATGGACTGAACCTGGGAACATGGCATTCCCATGTGAGATGGCATTCACATGTGAGATGTACTGGTCTGCAGTACATACCAATTGGATGTTCATGAAGTGAAAGTTGTTTCTGTTTCTGTACACCTGTTCACTGACTCTTGGGGGGATGAACTGTATGTGGGTGCCATCGATGGTACCTATCACCTGGGGTATGTTGGCAAAGGCATAGAATTCAGACTTGATGGCAGGGAGGTCAGTACTTTGGGGAAACCTCACATAGGACTGCATGTGTCGTGCAAATGCATTTAGAAATCTTATCAGCACCATGCTAAACATTGGCTGTGAAAATGCAGCACCCATGCCCACTGTCACTTGAAATAAGCCCATGGCCAGGAAATGGAGTGTGGAGAGCACCTTCACTTCAGTAGGGATGGCATGCTGATTACGATTTCCCGGAGTTAGTGCAGGATCCAGTAAAGCACAAAGGGCCAGATGTACGAAGTTTCTGAATTGCGACTCGCAAATTGCAAGCGAGAGACTCGCAATTTGCGAGTAGTGATTCAGAATGCAGGATGGAGTCCCTGACACCATCTGCGACTCACAACGGGGGTCACAAAGGCCCACCTCATTAATATTAATGAGGTGGGTCGCAATTTGCGACCCCCTGGAGACTCGCAGCACTCACAGGGATGGTGGCCTGCTGGAGACTGCAGACCACCATCTCTGTGACTGCTTTTAAATAAAGCAGTTGTTTTTTTTTGTAATGCAGCCCGTTTTCCTTAAAGGAAAACGAGATGCATTACAAAACAAAAAAATGTAACGTTTTCGTTTCATTTGTTCAGAGCGGGCAGTCTGCCTGCTCTGAAAAAACATTTTCCATGCCATTCACAAAGGGGAAGGGGTCCCTTTCCCTGCTGGGAATGGGTTACCACCAGTGTGACACTAGTAGTAACTGTGATTGCTTTGCGACCATGTTCGCGGTCACAAAGCAATACAGCATCGCGCTGCGACTCGCAATTAGGAAGGGGAACACCCCTTCCTAATTGTGACTCGCAGTCCCGTTTTGTGAGTCGGTAACCTGGTTACCGACTCGCAAAACGGGGATTGGGCATCGCGATGTGCTTCTAGCACATTTCAAACAGCGAAACTGTTTGCGAAGTGCAAAAATGTTGGTACATCTGGCCCAAAGTTCCTGAATTGTTGCATGTGTGAGTCTGTAATTGATTCTGATCTGATGCTCCACCATGGTCCTCATATTCACAAGTGGTCTGTACACCAATGGTGCCCTTCCCTGCCACAAGGGTCAGTACCTACGAGGGGTATCAAAAAGGTGTGATGAACATACATACATAGGCACACATTGTCATCAATTGTGCACTGCATATTTCATTGTAGTCACTCAACATTAACTACTTCTTGACAGATCTACATCTACACCTCAAGGAGGGAACAGTGTTTTTTAGATGTGGTAAATTATAGAATGGTCACATGCAATAGGTGCTTCATGTAGTTAGTAGGGCCTGCATTGTGCACATTTTTATTTATAGATGCATAGTTATTGCCAAAATGTCTGCCCCCTGTGATCCAGGCCTTTCGTTGTGGAAGTGACCTCATACCACTAGTGGTTGATGTCACAGCGTAATGCGGTGTTTACCGCCGTTCGCACAGTCATTGGTTAACATGGATGCCAATGGGAAATCCTGGCACATCATGATCGCCGCCCGTGGTGACGGTGCACACCGCCACTGTACGTACGCGATTTCGTCATCTATTATTCACTTGACTCCCTGATCTTGTGCGGACATGTACTCCACTGTGTGTACTGCTGTGGCCTGCCTCTGGCAATGGATGTGGCTCGTGTTGCAGGGGAAAGGACCCCGGCCTTCACCCAGGAGGAACTGGAGAGGCTAGTGGACGCGGTCCTGCCACTGTACGAAAAACCCACAAGCTGGATCCAAGTAACCCAGACAGTCCAGCTGTCCTTCTGTCCAAATTTGGTCGAGGTAAGTCCTTGCCTCCCCACACCAGGCAGTAATCCTGTGTACTGCGTGACCTGCAGCTGCTAGGGCTTCTGTGCACTTTTGCAAGACTTCCTTCGTGCACAGCCCAGGTCCCCAGCACTCCGTCCTGCATTGCCCAAATCACTGAGTGGACCTCCGGCTTTGTGGGACACTCTTTTGTTGTGTTGAGACAACTGCCATGCTCAGATTTCTTGAATGCCTGTTCAAGTGCTTCTGTGGGTGCTGCCTGCTTCTGCATGGGCTCTCTCTGTTGCTGAGTGTCCCCTCTGCCTCGTCCTCCAAGGGGCGACCTCTGGTCCTTCCTGGGCCCTGGTAGCACCCATTATCTTCAACCGCGACTCTTGCAGTTAGCAAGGCATGTTTGCGGTCTTTCTGTGTGGAGACATCTTCTGACCAAAGGAGAAGTTCCTGACACCTTCCGTTGTTGCAGAATCTTTTGCTTCTTCCACCCGGAGGCAGCCCTTTTGCACCTTCATCCGGGGTTTAGTGTGCTCCTGCCCCCCTAGACACTTGCGTGACTCTTGGACTTGGTCCCCTTCCTTTGCAGGTCCTCAGGTCCAGGAATCCATCTTCAGTGCTTTGCAGTCTGTTGTTGTCTTTGTAGAATCCCCTATCTCAACTTTACTGTCTTTCTGGGGTAGTAGGGTAACTTTACTCCTAATTTCAGGGTCTTGGGGTGGGGTATCTTGGACACCCTTAGTGTTTTCTTACACTCCCAGTGACCCTCTATACACTACACTAGGCCTGGGGTCCATTGGTGGTTCGCATTCCACTTTTGGAGTATATGGTTTGTGTTGCCCATAGGCCTATCGTCTCCTATTGCCTTCTATTGTGTTCTACAGTATTGGCACTACTTTTCTAAGTGTTTTACTTGCCTGATTTTGGTTTGTGTGTATATTTTGTGTATTTTACTTACCTCCTAAGGGAGTATATCCTCTGAGACACTTTTAGAATATTGTCACTAAAATAAAGTACCTTTATTTTTAGTTACTCTGAGTATTGTGTTTTCTTATGATATAGTGCTATATGATATAAGTGGTATAGTAGGAGCTTTGCATGTCTCCTAGTTCAGCCTAAGCTGCTCTGCTATAGCTACCTCTATCAGCCTAAGCTGCTAGAACACTACTAATCTACTAATAAGGGATAACTGGACCTGGCACAAGGTGTAAGTACCATCAGGTACCCTCTATATGCCAGGCTAGCCTCCTACACTTCCGCCACCCACCATTCCATCACCGCCCTCCCTTCTGCTCCTCACTGAGTTTCCCGTGCCCACTCACCCAGAAAGGTGGGTGTCTCCTTTGCCCCAGGCACCTCCTCCCCTGTCCCAGTCAGCTCTGCTGCCCTCACAGAGAAGGCTATTGACCTCCTGAGAACCATCTCTGTAGGGCAGACAACCACTGTCAATGTCATCCAGGGGCTAGCATCAGAGGTGCAGCAGACAAATGCCTATCTGGGTGGCATTCACGGTGCCGTGTCTGCCCTACAGAGATCTTTTCAGACTCTGGCCTCCTCTTGGATGACAACCAGTTTCCCTGGCCATTCCGTCTGCCTCCAACCTTCTCAACCCCTTCCAGCACCCCACTCCCTTCACCCGTCCATTCAGACATGCAATCAAGCACATCAACACACAAGAAGCACACTTCTAAACACAAGCATCACACCTCCCACCACAAGCATTCACACAGCCAACAGACACATGCACACACAACAACATCCACTTCCCCCAGTGTGCCCACCTCTTCCGCCTCCCTGTCTGTCCCCTCTACATCCACACCCTCATGCACTGCACCTTAAGTCACCGTTGCTGCTCCTCTTACTGCACTCACCACAATGGCAGACATCCATACATGCACCCCATACACCACACCTGCACTCACCACAACTACTGAAGTTGACCCATGCAGCACACTCACCAGACTTGCAGACACCCACACAACATACATCCACACTAGCTGCCTGTCTTCTCCCACTGTGCCCATACCCTCTCCAAAAACACCAAATGCACCAAGACACCGACCCATCACATATCCACCACACCACAGCATACTGTCCAGTCACCTGCACCCACTACACGCACCCCTACACCACATACATCCACTGCCACTGCCTCCACTCCCACACCCTCATCCAGGACCACCCCAATTGTTCTGAAAAAACATTTCCTCTCCCGTGCTGACATCTTCCAACCGATTGGCCCACCCCGTCTTGTCACCAAGCATGCTCACCTCCTTGCCCTTCCCACTCCTTCCACTTCTCAGCCCACCCCTGTCCGACCTTCACATTCCTGTGCCCCTTCCCCAGAGAAAAAAAAGGCCCAGGCAGAGCCTAGTCCATCCGGCTCCACCCGCTCAAAACACCCCCCCCACCTTCAAAGGACAAGCCCACACCCCTCCACCTTTCAAACGAAAGTCCATGGCCCCCATCTCAAATCCCCACCCCCCACCACCCCCTGCCCCCGTTCCGTGAGGTGCCTGGATGCCCCTTTGTTGCCCCATTAGGTGGAGTACCGTGCACTTTTGGGAGTAAGGTTGGGTTCGTTTTGGCCCTTGGCACTTGTAGCCATACGGACTAGCCATTGGCCCTGTTTGAAGTATTTGGCTCTGTGAGCTTTAATAAAGTATTTCTGTGTGTCCTGTGTTTTGGCGGCAGACTGTTGAACCCTGGTCTTTCGTTTCATTGTTTATGGGTGTGGGGCATTTGTATGTACTATGGTCAAGTTGAATTTGCCTTGTGTCGGGTAAGTACGGGTTGGGGGGCGTTGCTGGGTGGGTATGCAACTGTGCCTTTTCCTCCCTTGTTTTGTAGGTTGAGGTACTTACCGTCGTCATCTTCGTCTGCGGTGTCGGTCGTGGAGGTATATGGCAAGGAGCAGGGCTGGCATGATCTGCAGCTCTCTATCCATGTCTGCTTCGGCGCGTTGTGAGGGCCTCCGGTGAGTGTTTCATTGGATTTGATTCATTTCTGCCTGGCAATGTGTGGTGGTGGTTCCTGTCTCGGAACTGGCGGCGGACTGGTGGTTCATTATTTGATGGGTGGGTTGGGCCTTTCCGTCGGCCTTTGGGAAGACTCTGCCGTCGTCGTCGGCACTCCTCTATTGGTGGTGGGTGGCTTTCTGGATGCCTGTGTTTCATTTGGTTCATTATTTGGCGGTCCGGACCGCTCTTCTGTTGGCGGTTTTTACTGCAACCGCCGGCGGCGTGGGTCGGACTGTTGTATTCATAATGAGGGCCTCAGTCTCCCAGGCTATACCTCAGCGTCCAGTGGTGGTCAGGCTTCTTGGTGCTGGGCTTTCAAATGTGCAGGAGCCTCAGCATTCATAGCCCTGAGGCAATAACAAAGAGACAGCTATCCAACTTCTGGACTCATCTTGTCTGTATGCAGCTCCTGCACTATGTTTTTATGAACAGAGCACCACAGGCACAGTCCTTTCTTTGCTAGTCTAAGGTGCAGCAGGTGCATTCCTTCCTTTGGTTTAATGTCTCTTTACTGGGTCAGATAACAGAAGGGAAATCCTTTTTCAGTCCTCTTAGTACAGTACAGATGTGATCTGAGTTATCATTGCAGGAGTGTCACTATTATGCCCACTACAAGCCCAGGAGGAGTGTGGTGACTAACCAGTCAATGGGCTACCGTGAAATGTGGCATTTGGTCATCCCAGAGTGCTTTCTTCTTCATACTTCTAACATGACAGAAACCTGTGTGTCAAGCTCCCTAGCCCAATCCAAAGTTGTGGCTACCTGATGGCTACACTCCTCTTAAACTGGTGTAGCAATGGCTCTTTCCTCTCTGCCTGAGATGCCAGCCTGTCTGCTAAAGCAAAAGAGCACTCTCTTCCATGTTGGACTAACATTTGCCCTTCAAAGGCAGCTTAAATTCTGAACCTCGGCGACTAGGCTCACACTTACTTTGGCCGTCTTGCAAGGAGGAGGTACTATCTCTTCCCTCAGCAGAACAAGTGCTCCTGTTCCTTAAAGTCGATCCCCCCATGAGTGCAGAAGACTGTCTAGAGGACAGCAGTTTGTGTTCATCTGTAAATGGCTATTGAAAACTTTGGGTGACAAAAGTGGCAGCTTTCTAAAGTTGCTATTTGTAAAATTGTTACACAAAAATGTACTTTAGCAACAATCTGGGTTAAATTCAATAATTCTTTTGATACCTTAAAGTACCATATTTAATAGTTCAGTGTAGATGTTAGCACTGCTGTGTTGTCAGTGTGTAACTCCATACTAACAGATGGAGATATTAGACTTTATACAGTAAAAGTGGCAGTGTGGGGTTTTACTGTCAGGGCATGTAAAGTTAACAAAACACATGCCCTTCTTTTTAATAGTAGTAGTAGATACTTTATTCAGCCATAAAAGACCATCAAAGTGCAAATAATTTACATTGCATTTAAGACCATTTCACTTATAAAAACTTAAAAACCATGTTTAAAAAATGAGGTTCCATCTGGTATAATCTTTTTAATTGTCTCAGTCCTAATAGTGTGCTCCCAATACCCCAAATGGGATTTCGCCGCCTCGCTTACCAAGGGTCCCACAATGTATATCATCAGTTGTGCTATAAGATCATCTGGTATCAAAGGTGAGATTACTCAGACAGATGTTCACCTTCTTAGGATAAACACTTTTGGTGCCTGCACCAAACTGACAGCAAAAATCTGCTTACTGAGAATACTTTAAGATTCTTAAACTATGCAGGTGATGTATTGTCCCAAGATTCAGGCAAGTAAAACATGGGCTTCAGTCTTGTTCGCTTGACCTCATTTGGGGCATGAACTCGAGGTGGTGCCCCTGTTCGACCTGCTATTTAGGGGTCGTAGAAGAAGTGAGCCGATCCTGAATCTTATATACAAACTTTTGGCAGGAGTGATCTTATCAGAAAATGGTTCAAGGCAAGGGAACAACTTTATCTTCAGGAATCTGCTTGTCAGGGGACCATGGGTACCTGCCAAAACCTGATTGCTCATTTACAAACTCCCAGTAATGATTTTTAAGTACTTGAATATCAGTGTTGCGTAGAGAGTCAGGCTCATCCCAGAATCTGTCCAGGCTCAGTCTACTAAACCAAACTGACTTCATCCAAGGTATACAGCTGATATTGGCAGGAGTGATCCAATCCCTTAGCGAGTCCATGCAATGACTTAGTTCATTGGTGGACCACAGATGGAACCAGTGGCAAGAGGTCTCAAAGCTGCCAGGTTTGCTGTACTGCGTAGATTTATGTCCAGGTAGAGTGGGATCAATAGTGTGCTTGATGGTCATTTTAAAAGTTTCCTTATAAATTTGTTTTCAGCAGTAGCTAAGCTATCCATGTTATTATGACCACACAGTTTTGCACCAAATAAGGCAGCTCCTTGTGCCTTGGCTTGGTAGACTGCTAAAGCTGGGGAAACAGATTGGGAGCTGGTGGCATTATAGACTCTAATGATGGCACTGGATCTGTGCTCAATTACCAGAGAGGACTTTAATTACCGTAGCAGCCACTATAGGTTGCTGGTTAATTTGACTCTCAAGTAGTCAAAAGATGTAATTCTCTCCAGTACTTCTCCACCCGCTCTAATTGGCCTCATCTTAGTCCCCCTTTGTCCAAAGATCATGCATTTTGTCTTGCCTACATTCAACTCTAGCCCTCTTCTGTTACAAAAGTTCATAAATTTATCAATTAGGACACGGAGCCACATTGGCAATTTAGAGATCAGAAGGGAGTCATCAGCAAAAAGTAAAATAGTTTTTTTTTCGTAATTCATTGTTGGGGCATCACTTTTGCAATTGCTGAGATCCTTTGCCACTTTGTTCACATAAAGAGTCAATAAGATGGGCACGAATACGCACCCTTGGCGCACACCCCGTCTGATGGCGAACGTATTGGTTAGTTCAACCCTTTTACCCCATCGCACCTGAGCATAGTTATTCATATATAACCTTCTGATCAGTGCAAGCAGATTTGTTGGATATCCCATATTCAATAATACTTGTCACAGCGTATTGCGGAGGATAGAGTCGAAGGCGGCCATAAGGTCTACAAAGGTGACATAACGTTTGTGTCTTGCTAGTAACACAAATTTCCAGTACAAACCAACCAACCTGAAAACTTGGTCCGTGGTACTGGTCTTGGCGAGGAATCCTGCCTGTAATGGGGTCAAGATTTGCTCATCTTCAAACCACCTAAGCAATTCCTCTAAAATTTGTCTAGGGAAAAGTTTCTGGAGGTTGTAAATGAGGCTTATTGGTCTATAGTTGGAAGGGCAGCTAGCATCCCCTTTTTTGTAGATTTGTATAATCTCAGCACCCCTCCAAGTTTCTGGCATGTCCCCTCCCCTAGAGATTGTATTAGTTAGTAAGTTTATGTAGCAGCCCCAGACTAGTGTCTCAGATTTATATAGGTCTCCTGGGATTTTATCTAGGCCAGGTGCTTTGGCACACTTCAGGGCCTATATTGCTCTGTCTGTGTCAGCTAAACTAAAGTCTACTGGGCCCATTTCTCCCTTAGCAACTTGCCCACAGGCAATCCCTCCTCTGGGTAAATCTCCTCTCAGAGATTGGAAAAATGGGAGACCCAACTGTCAGGTTGTATATGATAGTGGAGAGGGTTCATGCTGTCCGACCCTACTGATGCTGACAACTTCCAAAAAGTCCATGTATCTCTCTTTTCCACTACTTCCAACATATCATGCCAAGTTTGTCATTCCTCTCTTTTTTTGCAGTTCTATATTCGGGATATCTAAGGCATGATGCCCTACATATTGAGAGAGATGAAATACAAAAAGATTATAGATCTTTAGATATGAGTTCTTTGTAGTCACCATAGCAGCCCAGGAAAGGTAACGGCTATTGCTGGCTACAACTGGTTTAGAAACCGTCATCATCAAGTGTTGTTTGCTTTTCTCACTGGTTCCCCTGATAACAATAATAACAAGGAGTTATGGTCACTGTCCAAGCGGTTTGAAACTGCCTGTCTCTTAAAAGACCCCACAATCTTACATCTACTAAGATATAATCAATGACACTTGAGTGGTTGCGCCTCTTTAATGTTTTGGCAATCCTAGGGTCAGATGCTGTGTGGCCATTACAGGTTCTTAATCCCCTGCTGGCCATCAGGGACACTATCCTAAGGGCAGTAATCGAATTATGTCAGGTGAGTCTATTTGCATGATCTTGCAGGGTTTAGGTATATCATTCGTTAGTAAAATCAGCAGACCCTTGCTGGCCCTCTCAAACTTCTGAGGTGGTTTAGCCTCTATACTATATGAAGTGAAACCATTAATAAGTATTTTTTCTGCAGCCCAGGTCTCTTGGAACATGCAAATGTCACATTTCTCTATATACAAGAACTATTCAGCATCAACTAATTTCTGTCTAATCCCAGCTAAATTCCACAAGATTAATGTGAGCTAGCTATTCTGGGTTGTATTTTTCCCACTCTCTAGCTGCTCACCTGATTGGGGGGCAACCTGATATGTCTGTGGCTCCATTGACTCTCCCAACCCGGGGGGGACTATCAGGGATGTTTTCTAAAACAACCTCTTGTGAAGCGTGTAGGTGGTTTGTAATAATCCCTCCCCCAAGATCGTTCTCTAAAGGTACTGATATTCCTTTGTCGATTAACTCATTGTTAATAGCGCCGGGGAGGACAGGTGGAAAATTATCGTGATTGGACTTCACCTCAGGCAAGCCTTTTTTATAAGTCCATACCAGCCTGGACCTAGGCAAGCATAAATTCAACCCTGTGTCATCCCCTGCATGCAGTCAGTCCACTTTATCAAGGGAATTAGACTCAAGAGGAGGAGCACTTGATTCATGATTAGGCAACGCCTGTTGCACGTGCAGTAAGGCACCCCCTTCGTATTTGTTTCATCGTCCTTTCTCTGGAGGGAGCAGACTCAGGCCAATTGTGAATTATTTGTTTTTCCTTAAGGGTCCTGTGCGTTGCTCGAAACATATGAGATTGTTAACTAAAATGTTAGATTTAATCTGCACTGTGATATAGTCATTTGATGCCCGATTGGATGAATATATCTTTGCAAAAATATTATCAGACCTTACTATCAACAGGCAGTAGCATTGGTTCCTGAGCCAGAATATAACTTTATTAATCAGGAACTCAGGGGGCCATGACGACCCCAGCAGTCAGTCTTAAAAGGAGGAAAGTACTGCCAAAAGGCTGGCAGTACTTTTCTCCATATTATGACATTGGCGGTTTGGCTAGAGCCAAACCAGCAATGTATCACACCGACTGACACAGGGATAATGACAGCAAAACTGGAGACTTTACTCTCCAGCCCGGCGGCTGTCACTTGCCCGCCTGCAGGATTATGACCTCGCCTACCACCATCGTTTCCATGGCTTCTTACCGCCATGAAAATCATGGTGGTAGGCACTATCTGTGACTGGGAATCCCTTCCCTGTCACTGATGGGGTGTTCCCCACCCCCCTCCCCTCCACGGGTTTCCCCTCCAGCCCCCCTTCCTCTCAGACCCCCCATACATCCCGTTCCCTTTACACATGCATACATGCACACATGCATACACACACTCATTCCAATATTCATCCATGCATGCATACATCCATTTACACACACATCTGCACACACTTACATACATACACTCACACATGCATTCACACGACTCAACAAACACATACTCACATCCATACATGCACACACAACACGCAACACACACCTGCATACAAGCACGCACAGACATACACACACCCCACACACATGCACAACACCCCACACCCCCTCCCCTGTCGGAGCCCCTGACCTACCTATAGTAACGGGGTCCTCTGGCAGGAGATGGGAATGGGCGCTGCTGCCAGCAGCAGCATCCACCAGCACAACACCACCAGGCTGTATTCTTTTCATAATACAGCCAGCAGCAGCAGCACCTTACCGCCATCCGCCGGCATGGCCACAGCCAGACCTTCGCTATCCTTCTGGTGCAAATTCGGCTGTGGTCTTAATCTGGCAGATGGCTGGTAGCCGTGGCAATGGTCTTTTGGCAGCCGTCGCTGAGGCAGTACCCGGTTTTTACCACCAAGGTCATAATGAGAGCCTCAGTGTCCTCATAAGAGCCCTCATTTAGTTTAGGCACCTGGATTAAATAAATCAAATCCCTACAATCAGCAAGGTTTTTAGCTGGCCTTTGTTGATGTCTCCCATTAGAGGCAAAATTATCCTCTCTGTGATACTTTTCTGGATCCAAGTTATGTTTTGAGCTTGAACGGGCTGGGGGATTTGTTTTCATCAGATAGCCACTAGTGCCTGGAGTACCACGGGATTAAGTGCTGGCTTTGATCATTCACCCTAAGTGTGGATTTGACTTCGGGGCAGTTGAGTTATTTGCCACTTCAGAGACCATCCCCAGTTTGTACCTAGTGTGTGGATAGGTGGCCTCCTGGGTTCTCTTCGTGGTTGGCACTTTGCTGGTGGAGTCAGCACAGCTGCCCGGCATGAGCAACAGCTCTCTTACAGTTTTGCAGCCAGGTTGTCCATCCTGCTAACTAATGCAACAACCAGAGAATTGAGTTTGTTTATTTCAAGTTGTAGTGGTTCACAGTCAGCAGTATACTCTCTTTTTATTGCCCGTGTTTTGTCTCTATCGCCAATGGGCATGATAGTGCTGTCAATTGCAGCCAAAGGGGAGAACCTCTTTGATCAGTGTGTGCTTCAGTTAATTGTTACAGTTGGAGAAAGAGGAACGCTTGGCGGGCTGTGTTATCATTAAGAGTCTCAGCTACATCAGTCAGATCGCAGAAAATGTTACCACTAGGCAGTAACAAGACCTCAGCATCAGCTTCAACGCCTCAAAGTGTTCTTTGATCTGATAAACATGTCAGGGACCTTACTTCATGTTATGTTCCTGCCCCCTTGATCAATTTGCCATTTAAAAGTGATTCAACCTCCCCAATAAGGTTGTCAATTTCAGAAAGTGTACCTGCATCATCATTCGAAGGTGACCCCTGTATTTTGGGTTGTGTTTGCTTTTTAGATTTCTTGGCACTGATTGATGAAGACTCTATATCCCCTGCCTTGCGCTTGCCCATATTTATCGTCCCACATTCCTACAGCTCTCCTATTGTCCTAAATACTTTCTCCATTGTATTTCCTTTGGCCTATAAATCTCCCTGCAGTTAGAGGGCTGAAAGAGGGTGAGCCCAACCCAGCCTCTTCCGGGCGATGACTGGCGAAGACGGGACTGGTCTTTGCCCAGGCTCGTTCCACACCACGGTGTGTGCCTGCTCTTTATTGCGTCTCCTGACACTCTTGGCAGCAGCGAAGCCCCCCTGCCGCTCAGGCTGCTGGGAAATGTAAGCAAGTTCAGGTTCCTCCTGGGAGTTTGTTACCAGCATGGCCGTCGCTGTGGGTATGTGCCTTCTCTTTATTGTGTCTCCTGCCGCTCTTGGCGGCAGCACGGCCCCCTGCCACTCAGGCTGCAGGTAAATGTAGGCAAGTTCAGGCTCCCCCTCGGAGTTTGTTACCAGGGCATCCCCTTAATATAATGCACTCCCCCCATAGGGCTCAGTAGGCCTGCCTTAAGGGTGAATTAAACCCCCCCTAAGGAAAGTTTGTGTTTTACCTTTGGCTTGAATAGCAAAGTTGAGCTAGCATTCTAAAGAATGCAATAGTGGCAGGGAGTTATGCTTACTTTGTCACATTTGTGGTGTCAAAATCAGCACTACAGTTCACAAGGAACATACAATTTACAGGTCCTGGGTACCCCAGTACCATATACTAAGGAGTTGTAAGTAAGTTAACTTATGCCAATCGTGGGCAGACCAATTAGACAGATGCATTTTAAGGCTCAGAGCACTGGCACAGAGGCCTGTTTGACAGGTCTAAATGCACTTTCAGTGTTGAAAAAAACAGCAGCTTCAATCCTAACGTTGGGGGATGATCATGGAAAAGAGGCATTTCTTTACAGTTTGACGACTATGAAAGATCATTAGGAAAACACAGGGCAGAGCAGCAGTACTGAGGAGTGTTATTGGGGGAGTTGGTAATAACCCTGTGGAGGGATACACTTTGTAGTCATACACACATGAGTGACACATTAGTGCAGAGATTTGGTCTTACATCTGAGAACTTCTGGGACACACAGAAACAGACAGGTGGAACATGGGTAGATATTGCAGATACATAGGTGAAAGCATTAGAAAACTGGGTGAAAGGCAATACAGGTAACACCTATAATGGGCTATAGAATGTGATTATAGAGTTTATCCTGAGTGTACGACAATGGAACATTTGTTGAGGGGAGAGAGATTCCACCCTAGATAGGTAACACAATCCTTGTTAGTGTAAACCATAAAAGTCAGTAATTAAACCTGTGCTTAACCCTTTGATAGCTTGGCAGAAAACAGTCAGGCAATGTCTAAAGTATTTAAGTAGAACTCAAACAGAAATAAAGTGAAAACACAACACAAGGAACATACCAAAACATTGATTAGACAAATAGAGTACATTTTAATAAATGAAATGACACCAAACTGACAAACATCCTATCAGTAGAAACTGGAGTTATGATTTTTTAAAGATTATGGTTAAAAAACAGTGCCAGAAAGTGCTACTTGTCAACCAAGGCCACCTGGTTGCACTTGACCAAGATAAAGTCAAAAGTTAAGGTTGACAGCAATGGAATGCGGCTCAGATACGGGGACCTGGACAAGTTTGTTAAGTTGAAAAGTTTTACCCTTAATCTTATTTTATGCAATGGAAGTAAAAATCTCTTCAGGGCAACACAGCAGGCTGTGGCCAAAGAGGGTTCCCATTATTTAATAGCTGAAGGATGAGATATCAGTGAAGCTGTTAACTTTTGGCTGGAAATATCCAAGTAGAAGAAATTTGTATTTCGTGCCCAGAGAAGGTCCCTTACCAGTCAGGCATTTTTCACCCCCTCACCCTGTGAAGATTTTGACCTTTAAACATTTTGGAGCTAATATTCTTCCGGTGGGCCAAGGCCGTGGGATGTATCCAAAGAGGGCAATTGGTGGCCCAAAACTTTCTCCACAAGGTCCCGCTAGATCGGATTTGTTGCGGCAGTGAAGAATATACTAGGAGCAACCTGAATCTTTGGCCCAGAGGAAGAGTATGCTTTGATATCAGCCGAGAGCACAGGATGTTTTCAGGGCAGCAAATGGGGATCAAGACTCACTACAGCAGAGGTCAGCAGCAAAGACCTAGACAGGTCCAGTTGAAATTTGTCAGCTCAGAATGCAGTTAAAGGCCTTCTAAAACCTGCTGTGTCCCTGTATTCCAAACAGGGGGTTCGCTTTATGATCTTTAAAGTCAACTTCTTTGCGCTAGGGGCAAAAGAGAGAACAGGTTCAGTCTTCTTCTGTTCTTCCACAGGATCAGGCTTGGTCTCAGGAGGGTACTGAGGATATCAAATGTATGCCCTATTGTAGTCTCTCAGTGAGGGAAACTTGTGGCCAATCCTCAGCACATGGGGTAAATGTTCCCAGGGGTGACCCTACCCACATTTGCAGCATTTTCTGGGTGTTTTACAATAAATCATTGCTCAGTGCCCATCTCCACCTAAATCCAATTGGCAGAACTCTTATTCCCTTAATCATAGCTCCCTGTTCTAACCTAGAAATGTGGTTTTAATAATGGGCAAATGCTCCCTTGTGGTCACTCCGAACTAGTTCTTGGGCAGATACCCTTCCCGGGTTTGGATGCAAGCTGACTGGGAGGACAAAGAGAGGCAGGCCCTGGTGTGAGCTACATGTGCTGGTGACAGGGTAAACACCCTTTGAAGCCCATGAAAAGAGCTGAACACAGCCCTAGGTCATCCTGCTCAAGAATAAAAAAACCTTTTGAAACCGAAGCCCTTTGTCATATATCCGGGAAGAATAAATGTAAAACCACAGAAAAGCCATTAATAATCAGGTGACAATGAACACTAGTATAAAGGATCATTTGGCTTAGGGAGAGAAATTGCAATTTTCTAAAAGTATATTTTCCAAAATTATAATATAAAATCCAACTTAAATTGGATTTTAGATTACTATTAAAATGACTCCTTGAATCATAGTTTTAGCTGCTCACAAAATTATTTTAAGCATTGTAAATTGCTATAATGTAACCCAGTGTTTTCCTATGGGAGGGCTAACCTTTTCATGGTAAAAAATGACTTTGGAGGTTTTTTCACAGTTATCACATGTAAAACATTAAATTAACATGTCCTACTTTTTAAATACCAGACATCCTGCCCTATGGGCATTTAGGGTCTACCTTAGGGTTACCTTATAGCAACTAAAAAGGAGGGTTTAGGCCTGCCAAAAGATATTCTTTGCCGGGTTGAGATGACAGTTTTAATCTGTACACTCAAGCTGTAGGCGCAGGCCTGGAGACATGTTTTACAAGGCTACTTTAGTGGGTGGCACAATAGTTGCTGCAGCCTTGTACCTTTTAATTTCTATTCCCTGGGAATAAGTAGTACCATATACTAGGATCTCACAAGTAACCTAAATTGGCCAATTAGGTGAATGGTAATATATCTATGTTCGGAAGGGAGAGCACCGTCAATTTACCTATGGTTGGCAGAGATAAATTGCACAGGGTCCTATGGCCAGCAAAAAAGTGTTCAGCAAAAGGATGCTAAACTCTGGGGGAGTATCACACAAAATTTGGTCATCTACAATAATGAGTAATAGTTCATCAGATTTATAGCAGCATCTAGTGGACTTCAAGCTGACTGACCCCATAAAATGTGAAAGGGAAGCTGAATCGTGGGTACGCATGACGGTGTCCAAAAAAAAAACAGGGAATGATCCCAGGAAAGGGCAGCGATAATCAAGTGTCGAAAAGAAAACTCCTTAAATCAACATGGAAGACTAGTGTGGATTTAAGGAAAGATTACCCAGAGGAGACCCTAAAATCATTTAGCTGGGGGGGTAAACCCAGATGTTAAGCAGGTGACCTCTGAAGTTGGTAGGAATCACTTCTAGGGGGTTGCATAGAATGGAATTCAAGTCACTGCTCTGCGGGGCACCTGTGCCATCTAGACCATAGTTGTGGAAAGGCTGTTGTGCCAGAACAGTATTTGCCAACAGAGGTTTGCAGAGTCAGAAACATCCATGGGCTGGAATCTGTCTGATCTGTGGCCCTGATATCCTTAGCAAGGGAGGGGGTAGTTGCAGAGAGAAGAGTTATTGTCTGCCCCAACCTTCCAATAGATGACATCTTTGGCAGTAAGTTCCCACATGCAAGGAAACAACCAAGAGGGCACAGTCTAGAGTGCCCCGAAAACACTAGTTTCTGGGAGGGCTGTCCTAAATCACAGGGTATAGGGGCCTTGAGAAGAGTACATTGTAGGAGTTGGATGCCAATCATAGTAGAAAGAAAGAGGGCCAGGGGTTGCCTGATCTGACAAGAGACTATCCCATTACTGGCACTTTAAGGGCACTTCTGGCCTTGAGATGCTGTGTACTCTTTCACAGTGACAAGAGACAGGGGAACAAACAGACTCCTGAAATGCACTTGATGGGTGCTGTGTGTCCACTTTAGAAGTGCTCAATTGCCAGGGACATGCTCAGCCTAAGGTTACAGACACTGAGATGGCAGAAGTGAGAGTGGTCAGAGGGTGTCTGCAACCTAAGGTTGTAGCCTACGACTCTGAGAAATCTAAGAGGTCAAAGAGACCTCATTAACACATAGGTGATTTCCTGCAAGTCTAACAGCTGGATGTGAGGCTTACTCATGGCACAAGAATGGAGAATCTATCTGGCAGTGGATGGCTAGGGTTCTGGTTCCTCACACTGACAGCTGTGAGTGGCCTCTGTTGATGGCAAATCTTTAGGACAGATCTGGCTCAAACTTGGGGATAGACACCTGACCTAGAAAGTAGAATGATCCATATTATCTTGTTGACCATTGTCGGATTATTCACCTGTTGGTATGCCTATGAGGTTAGGCTAGGTTTAGCTGTATCCCAAGTGGACTCTGCAGATGAGAAGGGTTCCCTGTGGTCCAGGTTAGTGGTCTGGGCTCCGTTTGACACAGTGGCACTACTCTCAAAGTCCAAGCAAATGTAAAGTTAACCCAAAGCTGTTGAAGTGGTTCAACTCTCCACAGGCGGTGAACTTGGCACTCGGATGTGACGCAGCCAAAGCAGAGGGCTTTTCCACATCCTTTTAGCTTAAAGAAATGAGAACAGCAAAGAGAATGGTGGTTATTCCATACCTTTTTAGCTTGGGGAGACCTGTGTGAGACAGTGTCCCTTTTTGGGAAGTCACCCTCATTTCTAGCTAAATTTAATTGATGTTTTTTAGACTCTGCATACTGGGACACTACTGTCTAGTACTCAGTGTTTATGCTGTAACCGCTAAACAGGCAGAAAGTGTCTAATCTCTTATTGGCATATTTAACTCTGTCATAAGGCCAAATTATATGATCCAGAAGCTACACCCATGGCATGAAAAGTTAAATATCACCTGTAGGATGTAGCACTGTTATGGCCAGCCATTTGTTTGACAAGGAAAACATGGATTGTAACCTACCACTGTAGCATGACTTGTGCTATTTAAATCAGCAGCTCGAAATTCGAAAATAACCTTTTCTACAGGGGAAAAAGTCCCTTTTAAATATTAAAAAGTCAATACTATCAAAGCCTTGTAACCCCAAGAGAAGGGTGTATAGTATTTAAAAATGGGAGTTGTATAGATTAAATATCACCAGGTTCCCACAAAGACAAACCTCCAAAAGCTATTTTCAGCACGAAAGGTCCTGGCTGTCCCATGAGAAAACTAGAGTACAGATTAAAATCTTAATTCTGCTAACCAGAGTTGGGGACCACCTAGAAAAATAATTAAACAGCTCTTCTAAATATTTGGTAAAAAAACATTTCAATGGTGAAGTTAGTTCTGAATAAATATTTAGGAATCATAACTTTTAGAAAGTTACTTTTCTCTGCCTGAAGCTTGGGAAGACTAATTTACATTTGCTGTCCATCATCTGTTAGACAAGTACTTGGCCTGCATAAGATGTGAAAACTGCTTTGAGAACAGGGACAATGGCCTGGTTGTGGGGAGATGTTTTTCTATCTCTGGCAGAAAGAGCTTTTGGGGTGGGCCCAGGAACTTAGTAAATTTGATAGGGACCTTCCAAGTTACAAGCACATGTTAGGTAACACGAGGAGAGGACAAGCGTTTGTCCCCCAGGTCAGATTGTCTTCAAATTCCTGAAGAGGAGAGCTCTCCCTCAGAACTAGTTTTGAATGTTCACTGAGGAGGGGACTGCTCATTATCCTGGTAACACTTTTTGGAGAGCATGCGCACTTTGCATAAGGGTTTCCTTTAGCAATAGGGACTCTGGTTGTGTTTGCAGAAGGACAAACAGGAACTGCTAAAAGAGTAATAGGGTTGCCCATGAGAACATTTACTCCACTGGTTAGGGAAGCCACCCACAAGCTGGTGCCAAGTATAAATTGTATCATCCAAGTTACCATTCGCAGGACACTGTCTGGTCTTGAGGAATACCAGGAGAAGAACCTCTGCTGTTTGAGACCTGTGAGAAAATCTGAATGGCTGGACTTGCTCTCATGCGTACCCAGGACAAAATAATGGACTCCAACTTGACTTCTAACAAGTCAGCCAATTTGGGATTAAGAATGTATTTGGACTTCCAGCTCTCTAATGGACCTCAACCAACCATCCAGAATATCTGCCCATGGCATGACTTCGTTGGGCTGAAGAAGGAGGTTTCTCTTGTTTGGAGCCTCTCTGCAGCAATAAACCTTTTTTAGTGGCCCATCCACAAGAAAGTGTTTGGCCTTGTGGAACTCATCATCTGATACAGCCAGTAATCTTGCCCCACTGAAGGATTTTGAACTCTGAAAAAGAGACTAAGACCCTCATTATGACATAGGCGGTAAGTGCTGCTGACTGCCATGCTGACTGCCGCAAACATACAGCGACTGCGGCGGTATAACGCTACGCATATTATGACCCAATACTAGAAATCCCCCACTATACAGACACACACCCAAGTCCGTCAGCCCAAAGGTCAGTGATAAGCTGGCGGTACCAAATCCACACCGTTATGCCAACAGAAATACGCCCACAGCGTATGGCCCATGAATCACCGTGGCGGTCATTCAACCGCGGTAAACCATTAGCGATGCAGACCGCCGCTCTCAGAATACAAAACAACACCACATTGGACAATTCAAACTACACACACCTGAGACACATACACACACCACACCCACACACCCACACCACTATAAAACATACACACACTACCCAAACACTTTACGAAAAAAAATAATTGATAACTGAGAGAGAGACACTCCAGGAGCACCCACTGAATCAGAGCCACAGAACACCATCACCCATACACCATCCACGCACCTTACAGCACCCACCCCAAGACATCACCCCACACACCCTTACCCACACCACACACACACTACACCCATGGCACCACAAAGACACCCCAGGTTCTCAGAGGAGGAGCTAAGGGTCATGGTGGAGGAAATCATCCGGGTAGAGCCACAGCTCTTCAGATCACAGGTGCAGCAGACGTCCATCGCTAGGAAGATGGAGCTATGGCGGAGAGTCATGGACAGGGTCAACACTGTGGGACAGCACCCTAGAACAAGGGATGACATCAGGAAGAGGTGGAACGACCTACGGGGGAAGGTGCTTTCCGTGGTAGCAAGACACCACCTAACTGTACAGAGGACTGGAGGTGGACCCCCACCTCCTCCCCTACAACTAACAATATGGGAGGAGCAAGTCTTGGTGATCATGCATCCTGAGGGCTTGGCAGGAGTGTAAACACGAAAAGTACACTGTTCCATGTCAGAAACAATAGGAAGACCTGAACAATCAGGAGTAAAACCCTCAAGCATCACAATGGATGACTCGCATCATCATCGGGTAATACTCCACGTCAGGCTGGCAATGCAATGCCTGACGGGCTCCCCAATCAGGGAGCAGCCAGCCATATTGTTCTAACTGGTAACTGATAAATATCAGCTATCTTCAACGACTGTGTCTATATTCAGGCACAGACGCACAAAGGAGAGAACACAGAAATAGAGATAAAATTGGTTCTACATCACTACATATTTCATAATTTTAATCAATAGCCAGTGATGAAACCAAGGTTAAAAACAAGGGAAAGTCATCAGTTGAGTATCAATGCTCAATTACTTTCACAAACAATGAACTCAAGGGGATGTCATTCTAGATGTCCCCTGAACTAGGTCGACATGTTTCGCGTCATGTGGTCCCGGAGGATCCGGTGACGCTTCATCAGGACCAAAAATGCAAAAAATAATTTTGTCAGCTCTTCTCCTAAATCCTAAACATGTGACAATGCACAAGTTCTAAAAAAAGAGAGGGATATCAGCTGGTCACTTACATTATAGTAAACAAGCTACGTCGTGGTCAGGTCGCCCTGAAAAAGAAATAGATAATACAACATAACACCACAATGTACCCAACAGTGGTCACAAGTGTCAACATGCAAGCGAATGTATCATAAAAATATATATTATGGTGGTAAGAAAAAAGAAGAGGGGGAAAAAAATATTTCCAACAATGCACATGAGCTTACCGCCCCCAAATTAGGATCAGGCTCCTTGGTAAGTGCGTTCACAGGACGCGGACAATTACTAGATGTAATATACAAAGGAAATAAAAATAGGAAAGAAACATCCACAAATGAAAATCAGTCAGGTGTTCAGTTCATAACATCCATAGTTTTAGTAGAACACATGTCAGAACCCATTCTATTGTAAAAGAGAATGTCTGTTACCCAAAACGACATAAACGGAAATTACTGTAATCAAACCTCTTGTCAAATGCTATGATTGTAATCATAAAGTGTAAGAGTTGGTCACAAAAACCGGGTCCAAGCCTTTATAAACATTTTTAAAAAAATTTCAGAAAAAGGGAAGACTGGCACGATCATAGTGCCATGGGTGTGTCGTTACAAAATAATGGTCTCTTCGTAAGAACCAAATCGCAGGGGAACAGTCACCATCCCATCGCCTGCTCTGAAAAAGGCGCGTGGGCATTGCACTTACTTGTGTCCGTGTCAGTCCTGATTCGGGACCTACCCTCCGTGCACGCCCAACCGCAAAGACAACGTGGTAGGCGTACACGGGGCGTTATCAATATATATTTTTATGATACATTCGCTTGCATGTTGACACTTGTGACCACTGTTGGGTACATTGTGGTGTTATGTTGTATTATCTATTTCTTTTTCAGGGCGACCTGACCACGACGTAGCTTGTTTACTATAATGTAAGTGACCAGCTGATATCCCTCTCTTTTTTTAGAACTTGTGCATTGTCACATGTTTAGGATTTAGGAGAAGAGCTGACAAAATATTTTTTTGCATTTTTGGTCCTGATGAAGCGTCACCGGATCCTCCGGTACCACATGACGCGAAACATGTCGAGCTAGTTCAGGGGACATCTAGAATGACATCCCCTTGAGTTCATTGTTTGTGAAAGTAATTGAGCATTGATACTCAACTGATGACTTTCCCTTGTTTTTAACCTTGGTTCCATCACTGGCTATTGATTAAAATTATGAAATATGTAGTGATGTAGAACCAATTTTATCTCTATTTCTGTGTTCTCTCCTTTGTGCGTCTGTGCCTGAATATAGACACAGTCGTTGAAGATAAAAACAAGGGAAAGTCATCAGTTGAGTATCAATGCTCAATTACTTTCACAAACAATGAACTCAAGGGGATGTCATTCTAGATGTCCCCTGAACTAGGTCGACATGTTTCGCGTCATGTGGTCCCGGAGGATCCGGTGACGCTTCATCAGGACCAAAAATGCAAAAAATAATTTTGTCAGCTCTTCTCCTAAATCCTAAACATGTGACAATGCACAAGTTCTAAAAAAAGAGAGGGATATCAGCTGGTCACTTACATTATAGTAAACAAGCTACGTCGTGGTCAGGTCGCCCTGAAAAAGAAATAGATAATACAACATAACACCACAATGTACCCAACAGTGGTCACAAGTGTCAACATGCAAGCGAATGTATCATAAAAATATATATTATGGTGGTAAGAAAAAAGAAGAGGGGGAAAAAAATATTTCCAACAATGCACATGAGCTTACCGCCCCCAAATTAGGATCAGGCTCCTTGGTAAGTGCGTTCACAGGACGCGGACAATTACTAGATGTAATATACAAAGGAAATAAAAATAGGAAAGAAACATCCACAAATGAAAATCAGTCAGGTGTTCAGTTCATAACATCCATAGTTTTAGTAGAACACATGTCAGAACCCATTCTATTGTAAAAGAGAATGTCTGTTACCCAAAACGACATAAACGGAAATTACTGTAAACAAACCTCTTGTCAAATGCTATGATTGTAATCATAAAGTGTAAGAGTTGGTCACAAAAACCGGGTCCAAGCCTTTATAAACATTTTTAAAAAAATTTCAGAAAAAGGGAAGACTGGCACGATCATAGTGCCATGGGTGTGTCGTTACAAAATAATGGTCTCTTCGTAAGAACCAAATCGCAGGGGAACAGTCACCATCCCATCGCCTGCTCTGAAAAAGGCGCGTGGGCATTGCACTTACTTGTGTCCGTGTCAGTCCTGATTCGGGACCTACCCTCCGTGCACGCCCAAACGCAAAGACAACGTGGTAGGCGTACACGGGGCGTTATCAATATATATTTTTATGATACATTCGCTTGCATGTTGACACTTGTGACCACTGTTGGGTACATTGTGGTGTTATGTTGTATTATCTATTTCTTTTTCAGGGCGACCTGACCACGACGTAGCTTGTTTACTATAATGTAAGTGACCAGCTGATATCCCTCTCTTTTTTTAGAACTTGTGCATTGTCACATGTTTAGGATTTAGGAGAAGAGCTGACAAAATATTTTTTTGCATTTTTGGTCCTGATGAAGCGTCACCGGATCCTCCGGTACCACATGACGCGAAACATGTCGAGCTAGTTCAGGGGACATCTAGAATGACATCCCCTTGAGTTCATTGTTTGTGAAAGTAATTGAGCATTGATACTCAACTGATGACTTTCCCTTGTTTTTAACCTTGGTTCCATCACTGGCTATTGATTAAAATTATGAAATATGTAGTGATGTAGAACCAATTTTATCTCTATTTCTGTGTTCTCTCCTTTGTGCGTCTGTGCCTGAATATAGACACAGTCGTTGAAGATAGCTGATATTTATCAGTTACCAGTTAGAACAATACGGCTGGCTGCTCCCTGATTGGGGAGCCCGTCAGGCATTGCATTGCCAGCCTGACGTGGAGTATTACCCGATGATGATGCGAGTCATCCATTGTGATGCTTGAGGGTTTTACTCCTGATTGTTCAGGTCTTACTATTGTTTCTGACATGGAACAGTGTACTTTTCGTGTTTACACTACGGTTGAGAGAGTGTACACTGGACCAGTTTAATCTCCCGGTCCCTTCCCCTCCTTCTTCGTTATAGGCCTGGCAGGAGTAGCAGGAGGACTGGACTCTGGTAAGTCAAATCTTTATTACTTTCACCCCCCTACCTGCATGCCATCACAAACTCCTTCCCCTACAATCACCCCCATCACTCCACCACCTTACATATACCCCACCATCACAACCCGCCCATCCCAATACCAAGCCCTGCATGCAACACCAATGCATGGACCCCCATCACCACAGCATGCACACTAGTGACAATCACTTAGCCAACCAAATCACAACTCACACAAGCCAAAGCTGCCTTGGTAATAACAACCATAGAGGGGAACATACACATGCACAAGATGTCACACGCAGTAAAAATACCACTGCTTTACACCCCCACAGGACCCCCACACAACGTCACCAGAGAGGTGGTGCCAGCAACATCCAGTCCCCCCCCCAGAAGAGGTCCACAGTGATGACAGCAGCTCTTCACGCCTGGTCAGGATGACCAACCTGGCCCATCAGGGACCTCTGGACAGTCGGTGACCCAGCCACAGTCCCAAACCACCCCAGAGCCTCCCCCCTCAGGAAACACCACCACAGCACCCACCCAGCAGACCCATCCCTCTGTCCCCAGGACACATCAATCAGCAGTGTGTCCACCACTACAGGGAACCCAGGCAACCCCACAAACACAGGACGATGAGGGACCTGGGGTCAGTGGCAGTGGGCACACGGTTCAGGTGACAGAGGCACAGGACAACAGGGAAGCTGGGAGGACTGCTGTGCGACAGGGGGAGTACAGGCCAAGGGAACCGACTCTCTACGAGGCACTCACCAACATCCTGGGAGCATACCACCATTCCCAGGAGACCATGGGCCAGATACTGGCCAAGTTGCAGGAGACCCAGCGACTGCAGGAGGGACAGTACCTGTGGATCAGGGAGGACATGAGAGACATCCACACCACCCTGGTCACCATTGCAGGGGTGCTGGAAGACATGGTCAATACCATGAGGGAGGCAGTAGCACACCAACGGGCCCCTGACACTAGCCACACCGATGAACAGCCCTCCACCTCCTCTGACGCTAGTGGACAGGGGGCCCTGCCACTTGAACAACAGGCCACCAGCACCCCTCCCCTCCAGAAGGATAACCACCACGCAAAAGGTCCCTGCGATCCAGGCAGAAGCCAGGGAACATTGCCAAGATCCCCACCAGGAAATAAGACTCCCCTGAATGTCACCCTTGTGTCCCACTCTGTCACCCTCTCCACCTTGAACTGCCATTGCCCCACTCCCTATGCCCCCTTGGACAATGCATCTCTGATACCAATAGACTGGACTCTATCCTGGACATTCCTCCACCATCAACCCAGCCCATTGCAATACCTCCTACACTTATTATCACAGAAATAAACACTCTTGGAACAAATACAAGTATGGAGTCTGTCAATTGATTGAAATATGGATTAGTTTAACAAGCTGTAAACATTGCAATTCAAATGTACAGTTATATATACATAGGTATGACCTGTAGTGGGCAGCAGTAAACACACCAGGAGCAAAAGTGAGGCTCACATATCTGAAAATAGAGACGCCAAAGGGAACAGAAAGTGCCCATAGAAATAGGAAAATCAGGCTGCCGTGTACAATGTCCAACACAAAACTGCAAAGGAAGGTGAGGTTACATTGTCTTACCTGTGTGTCACTGGAAGCACTGTTGAATTATAGTAGTTCTGTTGTCCACATCCTTTTCCTCTCCTCCTCTTCATCACTGTCCACAGGCTCCACCGCTGCCACACGACCAGCTCCAGCCTCATCCTCCTGCAGAAAAGGCACCTGGCGTCTCAAGGCCAGGTTGTACAACATGCAACACGCAACGATGGTCTGGCACACCTTCTTGGGTGAGTGGAACAGGGATCCACCTGTCAGATGTAGGCACCGGAACCTGGCCTTCAGGAGGTCAAAGGTTAGCTCAATGATCCTCCTTGTAAGCCCATGTGCCTCATTGTAACGTTCCGCTGCCCTTGTCCTGGGATTCCACTCTGGGGTCAGTACACATGAGAGGTTGGGGTAACCAGAGTCACCTGGAAATATTGAGGGATACCTGTTAGCCAGACACTCACCCTGAGGGACAACCCCACACCCATTTACCTACATCAACTGGGCGGGGACCTCAGGCTCACCTATTAGCCACACTCTGTGCCTCTGGAGTTGAGACATCACATATGGGATGCTGCTATTCCTCAAGATAAAGGCATCATGCACAGAGCCAGGATACTTTGCATTGACATGGGAGATGTACTGGTCCGCCAAACACACCATCTTTACATTCAGAGAGTGAAAGCTCATTCGATTTCTGAACACCTGTTCATTCCTCCGGGGTGGGACAAATGAAATATGTGTGCCATCAATAGCACCAATGATGTTGGGGATATTTACCATTGCATAGAAGTCACCCTTCACTGTGGCCAAATCCTCCACCTGGGGGAATACAATGTAGCTGCACATGTGTTTTAGCAGGGCAGACAACACTCTGGTCTGCACGTTTGAGAACATAGGCTGTGACATCCCTGATGCAATGGTCACTGTCACTTGGAAGGAACCACTTGCCAAGAAACAAAGCACTAACAGGACCTGCACTGGAGAGAGGATATCTGTGGGGTGGCGGATAGCTGAAATCAGGTCTGCCTCCAATTGGGCACACAGCTCTTGGATCATGGCCCTATCAAGTCTCTAGGTTAGGATAATGTGCCTGCCCTCCATTGTCGCAAGGTCCACCTGGGGTCTGTACATGGGGTATGTCTCTATCTCCTAGTCATCCTCAGCGGTTGAACTCTAGGGTGAAAAACGGTGAGCAGATGGTCATATTCAAACATATATTCTTATTAATATGCCTTTCTTTTTTTACAGAAACAGTATGTGAACATGTATGTCCATTAATGGGCCTCTGTCTGCTGTGACGCAGTTAGGTGCCATGGCCTGTGCCCCCCTGAAATGGCGGCCGCCTGACCTGTGGGGAGGGACAAGTGGAAATGAGGTAATTCCGCTGGCGTTGTTCACCATTGAGGGAGCCTGTCGACGACTGCCGTGCAACACATCATTGGTTATCATTGGGGCCTACATCTTCCAGGAGCCAATGGTGATGTACATCGGTGGTGTTGGTACGCACCACCGCGGACGTGACCGCCATTTTCTATCTGTTCACTCACTTGCTACCTGACCTTCAACAGGAGAGGACCTACACTGCAAGTGCTGCCTTGACCTGTGTCTGGAAGCGACCATGGCTCAAGTGTCTGGGGAAAGGGCCCCTGCCTTCACTTGAGGAGTTGGAGAGACTAGTGGATGGGGTCCTACCCCAGTACCCATTTCTTTATGGTCCTCCAAACAGGTGAGTACACTGTGAGCACGATGCGTGGGGCATGAATGCATGGAGTGCTGTGTGTGCAAGCCTCGTGTGGGGGGCTGAGGGGTCCTGGGCAGAGTACGGAATGTTCGTGGGCAATGTCTGTGCATATGGGGATGGGAGGGATATGGCGGGACATGAGTATAACAGTCCGTACGGTATGAAAAATGCCTTTTCTGCTATATCTTTTTCTGCAGGTCAGCACCCATCAGAAAAAGGGTATGTGGCGTGTCATCACCAAGGCGGTGCGGACCCTGGGGGTCTTTGACAGGCGGAGCACCCACTGTCAAAAACAGTGGGAGGACCTGTGCCACTGGGAAAGGAAGACGGCAGAGGCCCAGCTGGAGCTGACCTCCCAATGAGGAAGGGGTGCCTGTCGTACCCTGACCCCTCTGATGTACTGCGTCCTGGCGGTGGCCTATTCAGAGTTCGATGGGCGCTTGAAGACATCACAGCAGCCACAAGGGGGTGAGTACAGATTCAGAATCATGACTTTGCACATGTAAAGGTGTAAAGGTGTTACCTGGGTGGGGGGGGATGGGTCTGTGGGTTCACCTAGGCTAGGGAGAACATGGCAGGGTAAGTTCCATGATGGATAAGCTCAGATCACTCCAACCCCAATAATGCTAGTTGGCATCCACTACTGGGTAGGGTCCTGTTTGTTCCAGGTGTGCAGCTAATGGCATTAGGCCTTGTACCCCATGACCTGGTGACTAGCATTGTAACTGGTAGTGCATGGCCTAGTGCATAGGGCTGCTCCCTGTGAATTGTGTACGTCAATGGTAGTGTTGTTGCTGGCATTGACCAAGTGTATCTTCTGTCTCTTCCCCCCCATTTTTGTTTTGTCACCCAGTCCTTGTGTGCATTAGCATGTTCTGGTGGAGGAGCAGAGGCACCGGCGATGGAGGGAGCGGCATCCCAAATGGGCCTGGAGGCCAAATTCACTGACGGTGAGGGCACCAGTGGGATGGAGGGCGAGGGGAGCACCATGACGGAGACAGGAGGGGACAGTTCTAATAGCAACACCTCCTCCGATGGAAGCTTCCTGTCGGTGGCAGACACCTCTGTGCCCAGCCCAACTACAGGTTCAGCCACCACCCCCCGTACCAGCACTGCCCTCCCAGCAGCCCCTCACTGAGTTTTCCGTGCCCACTCACCCAGGATGATGAGCATCTCCTTCGCCCCAGGCACCTCAGGCACTGCCCCAGTCAGCCCTGCTTCCCTCAGTGAGGAGGCTGTTGACCTTCTGAGATTCCTCTCTGTTGGGCTGTCAACCATACTGAATGCCATCCAGGGTCTAGCAGGGCATTTGCAACAAACAAATGCATACCTGGAGGGCATTCACTCTGACGTGGCGGCCCCACAAAAGAGCATTCCAGGCTCTGGCCTTCTCCCTGATGTCAGCCATTGTCCCTGTCTCTAGCCTTCCCCCTCCAACTTCCTCTACTGAGTCCCATTCCCCTCAACCCCAGCCATCTCAAGCACAGCTTCAGACCTGCATGCACCCATATCAACACACAGAAGGAGCTCAGGCAAACACAAGCACCACACTTCATCCTGCAGGCACACACACAAGCCCCATCCAGATGCAGACACACCAACATCCTCTGCCTCCACTGTGTCCCCGTCCTCATCCACCTCCGTCCCAGTTGCGTCTCCACTTACACCTGCATGCACTACATCCTCATCCACTACCTCCATCACCAGCACACCTATCACAACACGCCCCTCACTGGCAGTCATCACCCCCACATTCATGCACACATCCCCTGTGTCCTCTCCCACTGTGTCTGTGCCTCCTCCTCCCAAAGTACACAAACGCAAGCATTCAGACACCCAACAGCCATCCACCTCACAACAGCATCCAGCCCATGCACCTGCACCCAAGCACAGCAGACTGACACCTCCTACCACCACTCCATCTTCCTCCACTCCCAAACCTTCACCCTCTTCCAGCTCCAGTGTCCGTAAAAGGCTTTTCCTTGTCACCCTTAATCTCTTCCCTGCCCCTCCCCCTGTCCTTCACTTTGGGCATGGGTGAGCAGAACCCAGGGCAGCACCTCAGCCACCCAGTCCACAGCCACTGTAGATCGTGCAGCTACTGCAGGTGTGAGAGGCACCAAGGAGGTACCCGTCACCACAGCCAGTGTGCCTGCACCACCTGCCACGGGCAAGAAGGGGACACCAGCCAGTAAGACGAAGGAGGCACCCTCAGCCAGCAAGGGGAAGGAGGCACCACCAGCTAGCAAGGGGAAGGAGGGAACACCAGCCATCAAGGGCAGGAAGGGAACACCAGCTGGCAGAGGCAAAGAGGCACCACCATCTGCCAAGGGCAGGAAGGGGATAACAGCTGCCAAGGCCAATGTAAAGCGAATTGATTCTGCAGGTAGGATGGATCTGGTGCCTGGGGCTTGAGCAGCATCTGGGCAAACAACACCAACCATGGCACTTCAGCCATCCGAGACTGCAGGGGAAGGGCTGGAGCCTCCCCCCACCGCCGGCAGCACAGCCACCTGCACCGCCAGCACCACCGCCACCTGCACTGCAGGCAGCACTGCCACTTGCACCGCCAGCAGCCCCACTGCCAGCAGCAGCAGTCCCAGTGGGCAGCCGTCCAAGGCTGCAGGTGAAGGTCTGGAGCCTCCCCCCACCGCCGGCAGCACCGCCACCTGCACCGACAGCAGCACCTCCACCTGCACTACCAGCAGCACCACTGCCAGCAGCAGCAGCCCCAGTGGGCATCCGTCTGAGACTGCAGCTGAAGGGCTGGAGCTTCCCCCCACCGCCGGCAGCACCGCCACCTGCACCACCAGAAGCACTGTCACCTGCACCACTGGCAGCACCACCACCTGCACCGCAAGCAGCACCACTGCCAGCAGCAACAGCCCCAGTAGGCAGCCGTCCAAGGCTGCAGGGAAAGAGCTGGGGCCTCCCCCACCACTGACAGCACCACCACCTGCAGCACAACTGCCATCCACTGAGCACCCGTCACCGCCGGCAAGCAGTGTGTAGTCATTCCTACATGGGCTGTAGTGCGTCCAGGCCCCTTCAACACCTGTAGGAGTGACACCCAGGTGAGAGACTGTGACCTTGCACCATCCAGGATCAGCATCAAAGGGCAGAAAGCCCCCTCCAGAACCAGTGGAACAGGGCATCCACTCACCCCCTCCGTGGCAGGATGAAGCACAGTGGGCAGAAATCCCCTTCCAGAACCAGTGGAAGAAGGCATCCACCCGCCCCCTCCTTGTCAGGATGAAGCACACTGGGCGCAAAGCCCCCTCCAGAACCAGTGGGCAAACCACCCCCTTGAGAGACTGTGGCTTTGCACTCCCCAGGACCAAGCAGTGGGCTAACCACCCACTAGAGAGACTGTGGCTTTGCACTTCCCAGGACAAGCACTGGGCAAACCTCCCACTAGAGAGACTGTGGCTTTGCACTCCCCAGGACCAAGCAGTGGGCAAACTACCCACTTTAGAAACTGTAGCTTTGCACTCCCCAGGACATCACAGAGGGCATGTAGCCCTCTTAAGGAGCAGTGTCGTTGTACCATCTTCCGGCTGAGGAGCCCCCCATTCCCCATCCCCCTGAGGTGCCTGTGTGTTTTCGACCTGATGCCCCAGCAGTGTTCTCTACGTATTGAGGCAGGAGCCAAGTGTGGCCTTGGCCTATGTGTTATGGCCCTGTGGGCCAGGGACATTTTAGAGTGGGCATTGCCCCTCCATCTGTATGTATTGTACATACTGTTTATTGCTTTAAGGATGTATATATCTAAATTTGAAATATTACACTCACTTTAGTCAATTCCTTTTGTCCTTGCGTTATTCCTGAGGGTTACGGGGTGTATATGTGACGTTGTTGCATCTGTTTGTATGTATGGCGTTGGGGGTGGGGGCGGGGTGTTGCGTGTTGAGTGTGTGTGTCACTTTGTTTCCCCCCCCCTCCATTGTGTGCTAGGTGCGGTACTCACTGTGGTCGTCTTCGCCGCTGTTGGTGTTCCTGGTGTAGGAGGAGGTAGACCAACATTGGAAATATTTGCAGTTCGGGCTCCATGGCGTTGTGGTTCTTCCTTGTGTGTTGAGAGTTGAGAGGTTTCCCTTCTGTGTACTGTTTCCACTGTGCTTTTTATGGCATTGGTACCGCCCCGGAAAAGGTGGCGGATTGGTGTGTCATAATAGTGTGGGCAGTACATTGTCTTCCGCCTGGCTGTTGGCGGTTACCGCCGTGGTGTTTGTTGCTACCGCCGTGGCAGTGGGAGTGTTAAAGTTGCTGTATGTGTTGACATTTTCCGCTGTGGTCATAATTCCATTTTTCTCACCGCCGGCCTGTTGGCGGTATTACCGCCACTTTATCAGCGACCGCCAGGGTTATAATGAGGGCCTAAATGATGAAATCTTGACCAAGAGAAAGATGTGAAAAGTATCAAGATGGCAAGGAGACTTCTCTGGATGTGAAATTTGAATTTTCCCGCCCAAACCAGCTGCTTCAGTTGGTCTTTGTCCAAAGTCCATCTGGCCTTATGGAACTCTTCTCGGATTCAGACTGCATTTGCCTTGCTGGAGGATTTCGAGGGCCACAGCGCTGAAGCTTATGTTTCTCTATATAATGATGGCTACCATATCTCTCCATCTTGCTGGAATCCTAAATAAATCTTAATACATGTTTATTGCACCATATAAGACAGGTAAATGAAATATTGTGCTATCATGATGCATGTTTGTTATGTACTTGTGAGCATTTTAAATATTATGCAGAATCATTTAAGGTACCGAAAATGTGCCACATTGACCCAGCTCCCCATGCCTAAACATGCAAACATGAATGGTAAAAGAAACTGCCCTTATGAAATTTGTTAAAAAAATATTGCTAATTGCCAATACCCTCATGCAACAGACTCGATTTAAACAGGAGACTTGGGTCGTTCCCACACAGGCAAGTGGCAGGCATAAATGCGGCAGGCCTTGACACCTACTTGAAATCACATCTGGACCTATGGAAAACAAAAGACGGGGTTAACCTGCTGTTGAGACATGTGGGGAGACATGAAAGGCTGCACATGCTCTTCCTTTTACCCATGACAAAGAAGTGTACTCAAAGGGTCAGTTGGCTGACTTCCTGTTAAGATACAAAGGAACAAAAAGCTACTAAAAGCTCTTTTCCTGAAAAGCCCAGCTGACCAGTTCTACCTGGAACTACCCTGGACCCTGCTGTAGCTTCCACTGGAGTGAGTCTTGACCCCCAACTTCTTTTAATTAGGTCCTGGGACTCTGGCTGTGCTGCAGTGTACACCTTTCAATGTCATGAAAAACCTGATACTTAGAAACATTGTTGCTCCAAAAGACCACTGGACGACCAGGACAAACCTGCTAAGTACATGTACAATATGCGAAGCCCCTGAGCCAAAGACTCAGTTTGCTCCCACTCTGAGCTTTTCTGCAGCAGAAAATCTGTTTCAGCATGATGCCACAGAGAAGATATCTAACCTTGGAGGAATCTGAGCTCCAAAAACATAACTAAGGGCCTCATTACCAGTTTGGTGGGCCAAACGTTGGCCTGGAACACCAATGGTGAGGAGACTGCCCCAATTACAATGTGTCCACTGGGCTGACTGGTGGAAACCTCTGTATTAGGAGGTTTTTGCTGTTCAGTCCCGTGGAAACAGTGCAGTGGCATTGTCCTCAGCTCCTCAGGGAGCTAAGGCCAATGCATACAGGGTGCCCCAAGTACCCTCGGAATGCGCACTGTCGGCCATAGAAGACAGTACACATTCTGAGGGGGTTGGTGGGGAGGTCCCTGCATTGCCCATGACATGGTCTTGGGCAGTGCAGGGATCCCCCTGTGGCCTCCAGCAATGCCTTTCCACCAGCCTTTTCATGGTGGGGACCCAGTCATGAAAAGGCTGGCAGAAAGGGAAGTTGTAAATAGCACAGCAGTCTACAAAGTCTGTCCAGTCTTGAGAGTACTCTTTTCTGGTGTCTCTGAACTTAATCCTGTATTGTTCAGTGGTTAAGCCAAATTCATCCAAGAGTGCATCCTTCAAAACTTTGTAAATATTAGCATCACTTTCTCTGACAGTAAGGAGCCTATCTCTACCCTTACCAGTGAAAGACATCCACAAGATAGCAGCCCACTGCCTTTGAGGGACCAACTGTACCATACAAGCCCTCTCAAGTGCAGCAAACCACTTGTTAATGTCATCCCCCTCCTTGTAAGGGGAAACTATCTTGTGCAGGTTTCTGGAATCTTGTTCTCTTACAGGATTGCTATCAAAAACACTGCTGCTGCCACCATGGGGAACTAAACCTAACCTCTGCCTTTCCCTCTCTACATCTAGAGATTCCCTGTCTAAGGCCAGCTGCTGCTGTCTTAGCTTCAGCCTGGCCTCTTCAAACCTCAGCTTTCTGAGTTCCCTTCCCCTAGTGTTATCCTCAGGGTGGGAGGCTTGGGAATTCTGAGGCTCATAAGAAATGTGGGAATTGGCAGAGTGTGACCTGTCTCTAAATGGCTGGACTCTAATAACCTGGCCTTTTGGAGTGAAAGGTGGCCTACTAGTGTGTGACCCCCTTCCACTACCAGTGTCACTAGAAGGCGTGTCAGCTGGCAGGTCTTTGGATGAACCCTCCCTAGCATCCTCAGGGGACTCCTCTGAGTCTTGCTGGGTACCCCCCTCCTCTACCTCCTGATCCTGGGATGGGCCAGGCTGGTTCTCGTCACTTTCTAGGAGAAGGCTAAGGAGAAGATCTTTGGTAGGGTCCTTAAATGCTTAAACCTCTTTCTATGCAGAGACCCCTCAACTTTTTAAAGTTTAAACTACCATATGTTGCCTGGACAACTGTGGGAGTAAGTTCTACTGCAGACATGATTGTTAGAAAGGGTTTAGGACAGAGAGAAAAAAGTTTAGAAACTTTTAGAGAAAAGAGAAAAACGTTTTGAAACTTTTCAAAACTTTTCTAAACTTTTCTGAATGTTTTTAGAAAGTTTAGATAAAGAAAGTTAAACTGTTTAGGTTAACTGTGTATATTTGTAAGTATTTGGAATATGTAAAGCAACAATGACAAAGTGGTAAAGCAGTTACAAGTACTTATCCCACCGCTGCACAACCAATGTAGGAGGCTGGCCTGGCTTATAGTGGGTACCTGATATTACTAAAGTTGTGATAGGAGATTCTGCAAAGACAACAACTGACTGCAAAGCACTGAAGATAGAGTCCTGGACCTGAGGACCTGTAAAGGACGAGGACCAAGTCCAAGAGTCGCAAAAGTGTCTAGGGGGGGCAGCAGCCTACTAAAACCCAGATGAAGGTGCAAAATGGCTGCCTCCGGCTGGAAGACGCTGAAGATTCTGCAACAACGGAAGATGCCAGGAACTTCACCTTTACACAGAAGTTGTCCCACGGCGTGCTGGAGGATGCAGAGTTATTTCCATGCAGAAAGACTGCAAACAAGTTTTGCTAGCTGCAAAGGTTGCTGTTAAAAAAAATGGGTGCTGCCCAGGCCCAGGAAGGACCAGGAGGTCGCCCCTTGGAGGAGGAGACAGAGGGGGCTCTCAGCAGCACAGAGAGCAGAAGCAGGCACACCCGCAGTAGCCCTTGAACAGGCATGCAATAAATCAGAGCATAGCAGTAATTTCAACACTACAAAGGAGGGCCCCACGAAGTAGGTGGTCAACTCAGTGAGTTGAGCAATGAACAAAGGAGTGTTGGGGACCTGAGCTATGCTGTACATGAAGGATTCCTTGCAAAAGAGCACAGAAGCCCTAGGCGTGGGGAGGCAAGGACTTACCTCCAATACATTTGGACAGATGGACCACTGGGCTGTCGGGGTCACTTGGATCCAGCTCCTGTGTTCCAGGGACCACGCTTGTCAAGATGAGAGGGGACCCAAAGGACCGGTGAAGCAAACGTTTGGTGCCTGCGTAAGCAGGGGGAAGATTGCATTGACCCACAGGAGATTTCTTCTTGGCTTCCAATGCAGGGTGAAGGCAGGCAGCCCTCAGAGCATGCATCACCAGGAAAGAGTTGAGAAAGCCACTAGGATTAGGCGCTACAATGTTGCTAGTAGTCGTCTTGCTACTTTGTTGCGGTTTAGCAGGCATCCTGGAGCAGTCAGCGGTCTATACTTGGCAGAAGTCAAAGAGGGAGATGCAGAGGAACCCTGGTGAGCTCTTGCATTTGTTATCTGACAAGAAGCCCACAGGAGAGACCCTAAATAGCCCTCAGAGGAGGATTGGCAGCTAGTCAGGTAAGCATCTATCAGGAGGGGTCTCTGACATCCCCTGCTGGCACTGGCCATTCAGAGGCCTTCATTGTGACCTCACACCTCTGCATTCAAGATGGAAAAAGTCTGGGGCACACTGGAGGAGCTCTGGGCACCACCGCTGGGGTGGTGATGGACAGGGGAGTGGTCACTCCCCTTTCCTTTGTCCAGTTTTGGGCCAGAGCAGGGGCTGGTGGATCCCTGAACCGGTGTTGTCTGGTTTATACAAGGAGGACACCATCTGTGCCCTTCAAAGCATTCTCAGAGGCCAGGAGAGGCCACTCCTCCCAGGCCCTTAACACCTATTTCCAAAGGGAGAGGGTATAACACCCTCTCTCAGAGGAAATCCTTTGTTCTGCCTTCCTGGGACTGGGCTGCCCAGACCCCAGGAGGGCAGAAGCCTGTCTGTGGGTTGGCAGCAGCGGTAGCTGAAGTGAAAACCCCAGAGAGCTAGTTTGGCAGTATCCGGGGTCCATGCTGGAGCCCCGGGGATGCATGGGATTTGCACCCCAATACTAGGTTTGGCATGGGGGACAATTCCATGATCTTAGACATGTTACATGGCCATATTCAGAGTTACCATTGTGAAGCTACATATAGTTATTGACCATTATGTAGTGCACACGTGTAATGGTGTCCCTGCACCCACAAAGTCTGGGGAAATTACCCTGAACTATGTGGGGGCACCTTGGCTAGTGCCAGGGTGCCCTCACACTTAGTAACTTTGCACCTAACCTTCACTAAGTGAGGGTTAAACATATAGATAACTCATAATTTACTTAAGTGCAGTGTAAAATGCAGTGGCAGTCCTGTGTAAGAATTGTCTGAGCTCCCGATGGGTGGCAAAAGAAATGCTGCAGCCCATAGGGATCTCCTGGAACCCCAATACCCTGGGTACCTAGGTACCATATACTAGGGAATTATAAGAGTGTTTCAGTGTGCCAATCAGATTGGTAAAAATGGTCACTAGCCTGCCGTGACAATTTTAAAGACAGAGAGTGCATAAGCACTGAGGGTCTGGTTAGCAGAGCCTAAGTGACACAGTTAGGCACCACACAGGGAACACATTTAGGCCAGAAACCATGAGCACTGGGGTCCTGGCTAGCAGGGTCCCAGAGAGACATATAAAACACACTGAAAAATATGGTTTTCATTATGAGCACTGGGGCCCTCGCTAGCAGGATCCCAGAGAGACAGTAAAAACACCCTGTCATATACTCACAAACAGGCCCAAAGTGAAGGTAACAAGGCTAGAAAGAGGCTACCTTCCTACAGGCCCTAAGTCTGAATGTAGAAATCTGCAATGGGCAAAAGTACTAAATGTATCTGGCCATTGAGAGACCTTTCTTCCTCTCTGAATTGTCCCACGAAAAGTCAATGGACCACCGGGACCTCATCTGATGGCTATCCATTGCCATTGAGCCCTTATTAGGCTCAGCCTGATGCCTTTCCCAGCTGAGGATTTTTTACTTTCTTTGCAAAGCATAAGTTAGAACTTCCAAATGGTTCAAACTTGGTTTATTTATCCAGCCCACGATTCAGCTTGAATTCATGCTTAGGTTAAGCAAAGCTAGTTCACTATGCAATGCTTCTTGGCGCAATTTTTTGTTAGAAGTTTAAAAATTAATATCTTCTGTTTCCCTCATCAAATCTAAGCCATTCATTTCATTAAATTGTTCTCTGTGTTTATATGTTAGAGTGAAATTTTACTGTGTTGTGTTTTTGACTTCTTCAACTGATTTGTTCCTTTTAAATGCATAACACATTTTCTTAAGTTAAACCTGTCTGCTCTGTGCCATGGCTACCAGGGGTGGAGTTCAGGTTTAAACTGTCTGTGCAAGTACATATATGGTTTATGCCATTCAGCTTTTTCAAGTGCGTTAGTAGTAAAAAAAACCTATTTAACGAAAACCAGCGCACAGCATAATAGTACAGGCCCAGAGTGTTACGCCATGAAAATCGAGGAGAAGGATGAAGGTAAGGTTATGAACAGTTTGTTAGCCCTGGTTTATTGGGGTCACACATAGTAGAACTCCTAAGTTCCAAGGGGTAAATATCACCTATTGGAAGAAAAGGCAAAATGACAGTTATCTCAAAATCTTCCTCGGTAGGAGCGAAGTATAAGTGGGGTATGGCAAACGAGAGAAAATCTCCCATCCACAGATGATATACATAAAGTCTAACCTCTACCCCAAAATCAATATGCAAACACAATTATTCGCATTTTACTATATGCACTCTATTCTTCTACAAACCATGTGTGATAGAATGATTGTATTATCAAGAGTTCAGGAATAATTACATAAATTAGGGCAAAGGTTACATTTGCCTTAATCATATTTCATCACGCATCTCTATTCAGTTAGATTTTTTCTACATTATAACGAGCTGTCCAACAAGATGAATAGGGACCTTTTAGACAATGTCATGCAAAGCCTCAGACACTGCACACCAGAAAATTGACATTTTCTATCCACCCTAGCACACATTTTGAGCTAAAGAAACTAAAATGGCAAGTTAGTCTGCTTTCTAAATCTTTATTGAACCAATCATAAGCTGCATCTGAACATAAAAACAATAATTATGTCAGCCTGCGCTCCATGGGCCCAGACCTATGTTAACACAACAAAATACACAAAGAAGCCGTACTGCAGGTGCCAAATGGGTCTAAATATGGGGCTGCACTTTGGCTATGAAATTCGATTTGACCTTTGAAATATAGGAATTAATTTGTGAACCTGTGTTTATTTGTACACTTGCTCCACATAACATGTTTTAATACGCCATGCATATATTCACTGATATAGTTAAATACAAGTTTTTATACATTGAAACCTTCTTGCATAGAAATAGACAAGTAATGCACTACATTCAAGTTCTTTGCAAAATTTAAATTGACAGGAGAGTGAAAGAGAATCTCCTTTCAACACAGTCTGTTGCAGATTATACAATAATCAGCAACAAACTTTAAATCACATTTTGTTTTAACAAAATACATAAAGTTCGAGATTCAGTCCTCAGAGAAATGATTACATGAATAATGTATTATATCTACACGGAAAACACAAAACACTCAACTGAAATAATGTTGGGTATTTCATACAGACAAATAAAACTGCAAACTGTACAGTAGAGCAGCACTGCCATTGTGAAGCACACATAGCATTGGTATAGCTTAGTATTTCATCACAAGATCCTGGAAATTGGAAAAACGATTAACTGTATTTCATGCAGGTGCACTTCTTACAAATGCTTCTGACAAATGCTACAACAGATACCTTGTAAGAAGCGAACTTTTTACAATGCTTCAATTATGATCACAGTTAAGTCACCGGATTTTACATTTATGGAGATTTAGATATTAGAGTTTACCAACTTTTGTCTTTTATTCAACAAATGCCCTTTAAGAAAGTTATTTGAGAAGGTGTTCTTCACCAAAATCAATACCTTTCCAGATGTCACTAATTGTTACAGTAGCTCACTGCCGGGCATTAGAGCAGGGCCTAAAACACCATCTGCTTTGGTTGAAGTTTTCTAGTTTCCTAAAACCAAGGCAGAGTTTCACAGTTGCAAGTATTTTAATTGCAACTTATCAAAGTTCAATAAAAGCGCTGCAACATCGCAAAGGTTACAAAGGTGTATAAGCTGTCACTTTTGTGATCAAATTACGATGTTTGTGACATCTATTCTCGAATACACTAAAAAATGGTTCCACATAGAATGTACTTCTCAGGAAATTCTCTGATTCTGGGCAGGAATCGCCCACTAAACTCCAGGCATTGCGAGATAATGAGTCCTCAGCCATTCTCAATTCTGTGTTTATTAGTGAGCCCCTTCCTCTATATTTGCTATTTCCTCTCTTCTTGGAGCACTTGGCAAATCGCAGCAGTTGAATGCTACAGGGTAGGTCCTTAGCGGTTGTCTGGGGCTGCACAGGCTACTCCGAAGGTCCCAGAACAGTATCCATCTCTCTGGGAAAATGCTCCAGACTTCGTATAATAATGGTACTGGTGCCTAGAAAAGCTTAGAAAACACCAAACCTGTGGTAAAAACACAAGAGACATTTGCTATCCTGCATATAAAAGCTTTCAAAAGGTAAGCTTGTAGAGGAAAAATATGTATACAATTTCCATTATGGTGTCAGGACTTACTGTGGCATTCCTTGTGACTCCAGGGTTGACCACAATTTGCAGTCTGCTTCTCTATTTTCACCTATGGTTGTTAGTGGTTCTAGCTTGGAAGTTTTCAGGAGATGAAGGTGATGGGCACCAGAAAAGGGGGACAGATTCCGTCCCCATTGTGCTCTCTTTCCAGCAAATGTCTACAGTTTTGCTGAATTCCAAATGGCCACCTCCTCTGTACGACCTCTGTTTCCTTAATGGATGATTTCACAATCCAAGATGGCCATAATTGATCTCTGGGTTGAATATCCTTCAATTCCCGTTGAAAAAGGATTGTGGCCGCTGAATATGCTTGGCAATTTCTGTACTTAGTGGGTCCTTCCAATGTTGACTAATTTGTTCACCCAGCACCCTTCCTTCATGTGCACCTTTTTGTGGTTTTGAGTCCCCTTCAAGTTCTTGTGTAACTGCTCATTATTTAAATCTCTCCAGTTATTCTTGCACTTTACCACTAGGTTACCTCATACAAGTTGCCCTTCGAACTAATGCTGGTATCTTTTTCTGGGTTACTTTAAATATTGTTAAGTATGTATTGTGATAATGGCAGTTTTATTATTTTGCAGGAAAGGGAGAGCTTCTAACTTATTATTAAGAACTGCTGGATCAATAACTTCTTGATCAATATAGTTTATCTTCCTACCTTAACCATGTTCCCACTGTAGCCTTCTGTCCTACACCCCATACAGATATAAGTGCATTAGGAATTTCAAAGGCTTGTGGATAACATGTGTAGTTCTCTACTCTTGTTGTGACAGTTCACTGAGGTCGACTTGTAAATTTGGGAATACGTCAGATTCCTTTGGAACCCATGGGTGTTGTGTGGTGGAACACCACAAGCAACACCCATGGAACGCCCCTTCCACGCAGTGTTATGCGCAAAAGGGGCCCATATGTACAAAGCTATGAAAAGACATGCAGGACAAATACAGATTGGAACACTGCGCCACCAGAGCCTAACAAAATGATACTCAGGTGGTGCAGTTTGCCGCTAGGATCTCATAAATGAGGCCTTAAGTGTCAGAATATAAAAGTTGACAATATGCACATGTATTATCATAAAGAAAATTATCTAAAACCTAAGAGCTAAAAAAAAACTATTGTAATTTATTGTGTCATATCATGTAGTAAATGCACAATTTACTAACTTTAATTGCGAAGTCCAAGCTGACAGCAGGATACAGTTCCATTGTTCATCACTTGTGTTTATTCAAATAAGTTAAATCGAATTTCGACTGCATGGAGTAGATAAATACAATTGTCAATGAAGTTAATGTCGGCGGCTTAAATAGACAATTTTAAACTGTGGTAAAATCAATGCTTTTACGAACCTGTGTAGCAACACAAACATAACCAGTTTATAGAGGGTTACTAAGCTCTTTCAAATAAGAGCACACCCATTTCAGCAACGTGTGTTGCAGATTTTTTACTTTTACCAATTTTGTCATTCACATTTGAATGTATGATCGATATTTGACCTCTACGGAGTTTTTAAAACTCTGAATTTAAAGATATTTTTAGAAAAATAAGCAACACTCATGAAAAAGTGCATATATATTTACTTCTCCTTAGGTAGAAGTTTTCCTTTTTAAGGAGGAATATTCCTTTCATTGAAACCTATTTCTAAATTAGGAATATTCAAATGCCCTTAAGACACATGGCCCAATCCATTGCCACTACTTTTCCAACCTTGTCTGCTTTGAAAATTATGGCTGCGAGATCACTTTTCAATTATTTAGCAGAATTCTTTCTTTATTGATCACATTTGAAGTTGCTTGCTTTTTAAATATTTTGTTCCAAATCCTGCGAGTTTGTAAACAAGTACAGCGTCATTCCCAGCAAATTAATACAGATTTTAAGACTCCATTGGACATGCTAACTGGTTTGTATCTTCTCTTTTGCTCTAGATCTTGACCACCATTTCATTCTTGATTCAGTTGACTTGTCATTTGTTCCACGCTTTTTTGTTCTGTATGGCCTGACTTTTCAGATTCTACAATTTTGCATTTCTTGCCAGTAAACTGACCCTTTCCAATTTATCTAAAAAAAGATGTCGACATTCTTAGTTGCACTTATTGTAACCTCCTCTGAACCACTGCCACTAGCTGATATGCTACTCACATAGTTTTATTCTCACTGTGTAGTGTTTACAGCTGTTTTGCAAGGGCAGTTTCCCCTTTGAGAATCGTTAATGATGTAATTTGGAGGGAGCAGACATTGACCGCCCCCACCCCGTTCTCTTCCAAAGTTGAAAAGAGTTTGATTAGAAGCAACATCAGTACATTTAATGGACACAGGCTTCTTTAAAAAAAATATTTCCCATTTGGGAATGCAAATGCAGGGATGCACTCCCTTGCAGGCCTGAATACTTGCAATTGCACACTGTCACAGAACTTGCAACTCTGGCTTGCCTAATTAATATTCATTCAGCATGTTGTTTAGCAATCCCTTGTGAATAGATATAGGTCTCATCCCACATCGCAGGAGCATGCATAAACCTGGTGGCTTACAAATAGTGCTCCCTGGTTTTCGGATAGGTTTTTGTACATTTCACCCTAAATTCCACATCATTAGACTTTTTCTGGGCCTCGCCCCTTATAAATGTCAGTAGATTTAACATTACGAAATCTGTCAGAGAAAACGATGGGAGTGTGATTATTATCATACAATTTGGGTTTCCAGCCCCTGTGCAAATAGATATCAGGATAACCCGTCTAGGTTATAAAATCAGGTCCATGTGCAGATAGTCAGCACATTCTGCTTTCTAGCTTTCTATCATAAACCGCCCTGCAAAATCACTTCACTCTAACCTGCCCTAAAAACTCAAAAACTCCAATCACGAACTGCTTCGCCAAAGCTCCTCAGTCCTGACTCACAACACATTGAACATTTTCAGCTCAGAAATAACATGCTGCTCTGACAGTGCACCTTAGGCCCCCCACACACACCCTTTCTTGTGGTACAATGTACACGTTCCTTTCAACGTACCTCCTTCCTGACCAACCGGAACTTCCAGCTAATAAGCAGTAAGGCATTAGGTCGCTCTGCCCAATATACTCCATTCCTGACCACCAGAATATCAAATATTTCCAGCACCAAGGTTGAGCACTGCTTAGCCAATGTATCTCCCTCCTGATCTGCTTTGTAATCATGCATTGCCCTAATGAGGCCATATACTGTTCAGCTGGTATATCCTGATCTCCTGCACTTGCAGATATTCTAAAACCAAGACCTTACACTGTTACATCAATGACAGCATGTTATGCTCTCCAAGTAACACTACACCCTACACATTATCACACGAATTATGATATGTTAATGTGAAAATAAAGCCAGTTGATTTATGCTGCCAGCACGAGGCAGAAGCAAATATATTATCTGCACTTAAGATGATCATATTTGAATTATAGCCGATCTTGTGACTGACTATTCTTCATTAAGGAGTCGATTCCAACCAAGGTAGAGCTGTGCACCCGGGCGAAATCGTCCACCAGTCCAAACCAAATATTTCCATTCAGATTTTCACCCTCCTGAAAGAAGAAATTGTGTGTACAAACAGACCCATAATCAGGAACAGCAGACGTTGTTTTCCTGGGTAGAAAAGAGTTATGGGTGTTAATCCCATTACTATGACAAGAACATGTGATTACTGGTAATTGTGGTGATATACTGGCCTTATTCGTTAATTCTAGTTCTAGTGTTTCTGGAGTGAGGATTTACCACAAAAAACACGAGAGAAGAGGCGTCGGGTTAAACAGGAACCGGTTTGTTTAAGTTAGCATCAAGGCCAGGGAGAGCAGTTACAGTGCCAGGGTCTGAGGACCGTCTCTCTTAGTACATTTCAATTATGCATGCTTTACACCAGTGGTTTCCAACCTGTGGTCCGGGGACCCCTGGGGTTCCACGAAGCCTCCACAGGGGGTCCGCGACTGCTTATAAAATGAAATATTATTAACAGATTAGTTCCCCAGCTTTCAGTAATGACTCAGTGCGGGATCCCCGGATTCCAATAATGATTCAGTGGGGGTCCCCAAGTTCCAGTAATGATAAAGTGGGAGTCCACAGAAGTCAATGGGTTGGGAACCACTTCTTTATACATTTCTCTGGGAGCAATAAGCCCATAAAACATTCCCTTCCCTGTTGAAATAAGTGCACAGTTGACAAGGAATTGTAGATACAATTTCCAGACAGGGAATGCAGGTGGGTTCCACCTGGCACAGACGCTATGTGGGTCAGCGAGTACGTGTTCAGATGTCAGGGTTGAGGGATGCATGGTCACTGAGTGTGCTATGCATCCTGTGCCCTGATTGGCTAAGTGTACCAAACTACATGTGGCATCTGACTTTATGGTGTTTTGGGAATGCGTGGATCCCTCTGGCCATCTGTCCTTTACTGGGGCCGTTATAGTGTTGCTACCTATCTGTGGGATATGATCTAAGCTTGTGTGTTTGGCTTGTCGGCTACGTGTTAGCCCCTCCTGTGAACTGTCAGTCATTAACTTTCAGGCCAGGGCCTCAGAGGCTGCCTCACCACAACCTATGTGGTGGTGTTAATGGAGAGTACATGGCGGGGTAATCCAACAAGGGTGATGTGACTTTGTGTATAAAAATGTATCTTTCATGTATAAAGGTGTCTTGATGTCATGTGCATTGATTTACCCGATATCAGCACTAGTATCATCCCCTCACCAATCATCTCTTATTGACACCCAAGTAGGTAAATGAGTAAAATAATTAGCCCAAATTATTCTGCATGTCCCAGTTTTACTGCACTTCTACAGCCAGCTAATCCCTTCTTTCCTCACTGAGGATAGTCTGGAGAGCCCTGGAGGGTGCAGTGTGACTGGAAAAAGGTGGAGTACATTGGAATTACTGTTTTGTGTGCAAATGTTGTCTTTGTTGTAAGTACAAAGGTCAAATGTCACCTTACTCTATGTTGGCTCTCGGCAGCAAACTTAGTGCCGGTGCAGGGGGGCAACCCAGGGATTTGCTGTATTCTATTCTATTAAATACAGCACATCCCTGCATTTTGAAAATGACGGAGAGCAGCGGTGCCAAATTTGGTGCAGCGTCACCCTTCGTCATTTTCTTGTAAAACTGGGCCTCCGTCTTTTTTTATGTCAGCGTATAGTGTTTGGTCTACTGTTTTTGTTTTGGCGTTCCTTTCCTAGTAGGTGTCTCCACGTTTGTGCAAAACTATACATGTGAGATAAGGTATTTGTGATGGTATGTGTCACCTTTGATGGATTAGTGAAAGTATATATGATGGGGTTGTTTCTGAGCAGTAATCGCTAACACATTACCACACTTCACTTGGACTTGGTTTTATTTTCCCGGTTACAGTAAATTCATTTCTCTACTCTATTCAATTTTGTAAATGAGTATTACCTGTATTCCACTTTACCTCTACCTCAGTCAAGTCCATACTGTATCACATCGTTGATTAAGATTTGGATAGTCATAGTAGCACATTACTATTGACATGAGCGTGCTCCTTTCCGTAATATTTATGGCTCAGTGAAATAGGGGCTCTTTTAGCCAGCGTTCCCTGATCGTTCGTAAATCAGAGGTACATACTGAAGAAGGTTTATCATCCTGATGCACAACAATACTTTATTACACAAGGTCATTCATTCCACTTTAGAAATCTTGAATTTTAAATGTAGTAAAGCAGCAGCATCAAATTGATTTTCAAAGGCAGATGAATATTTTTGAAGGGATAGATTGTTTCAGAAATTGGTCTACAGGGTCTGGGAATGGTACTTCAAAAAATACATTGGTCTTACAGATCATGCACCTACAAAAGTAGCATTTTGTGCTCATCTGCCAAGACAGATAGATATTAGTCTGTTTGCTACACAGCACGATTGAGCCACATTACCAACATAATGTGTTAATTCATGTATTAGAGATGGGTGGAACAACAAATCAACAAGGAGAGCTGAGCCAGAGAATAGACTAGGCTCTGGCTGGTCCCTAAGAGCTCGTTCACAAGCTGAGCCCTAAAAATATTTGGCATCTAAATCATACAACAAATATCTTGTGAAAATATGATAGTTCTTTTAAATCAAAAGTTGCATTAATATCTGATAAAGAAGATTGTGCCTTTGTAAAGTAAAATAGTTGTTTAGAATCACACAATTTGATGAAAGATAGGTTTGGTTCATGATTTTCTTTTTTATGTTATGCAATTAATCAATATAGTAAATCATAGCGCTTGCGGGATGCCTTCCTTGATGAGTTACTGCAAGGAACCACTTTTTCTACTCAGTTGGGGGAAGTGTGTCCCTTCCCACACTAGAGATATGCTTCCACAGACTAGCCCTCCAATACTCCTCAGGGATCTTGTGCATCTGTAAGGCAATCTCATAAGCCTGAAGCAACTTGACAATATCATCCCTGTAAGAAATGGGGTCTGTGGTTGGCAGTCAGGTTACCCCCTGTCCAAGCAAGTACACTCACTCTGGACAGGGCAAAGGAGAAACAAACCTGGTTGACACCCACTTACCCCCTTGGTAGCTTGGCACGAGCAGGCAGGCTTAACTCAGAAGCAATGTGTAAAGTCTTTATACCAAAACACACAGTAATGCAGAGGTAACACTAAAGAATGGAAACCTCACCCATTTAGAAAAATAGGCAATATTTATCTAAATCGAACAAGACCAAAATGACAAAAAGCCAACATAAACAAGTCAAGATATGAATTTTCAAAAGAATAAGAGTCTTACTCCATAGAAAACAATGGAAATGATGATATTGCACAAGGTACCTTAGCGTCAAAAATAAAGCCGCACAGGCGGGCGTGCATCAGAAAAGACAGTGATGCATTGATTCCTTCTTTGCAAGGGAGGCCGTGCATCATTTCTTCTCCGGTCCGGTCAGCAATGCATTGTTTTTCTTCCTCGCAAGAGAGCAATGCGTTGATTTCCAGACGGACCACCTCGAATCTGTGCAGAGTCCGGTTGACTTTGATGCTCAGGGACGATGCATGGAAAATCCAGTTGCACGCTTTGAAAACTACACTGCGTGTGGTTTATGTCATTATCAGCAGCTGCAGGCGGGTGTTCCACATCCTTTCTCCAGCTGCGATGCGTCTATCTCCCAGCCACGATGCAGGTGTGGCATCGATTCAGCCACAAAGTCGGCAGCGTTTAGTTTATCAGCAGCGTTGCAGATGATGCATCGAAAGCTTCCGCTCACGGCGTTCTGTGCATGGAGTTTCAGCTCTTGTTCTGCCAGTTTGGGGTCTCTGAACTAACAATTTAAAAATACATTTTTTGTGAAGGTGGTTTTTAAATTTAGTTGGAAAATACCACTTCTATGACTCTGCATGTTTGTGGATTCCCTATCTGGGTCAGTTTGATTGTTGGGCTGTTTATGAATCCTCTCTAGACAGTGAGACAGAAGGAGCTGGGGTGTAGCCTGCATATCCTGATGAGCCATCTGTGCTAGATTGGAGGCAGTGGTGTTCACTTACATCTGAATGAGCTGTGCCTGCCCTCTCACAATGCAGTCTCCAACCCCCTTGTGTGTGCCTGGGGCCTCGCCTGGGTAAGGCAGGATCTCGTGAACAACAGAGACTTTCCTTTTAAGTATGCCTACCTCAAAGGAAAAAAGAGGTATAGGTATTGGACCCAAAACCTCTGAAAATTAGATCACTTCTGGAACCAATAGGAACCTATGCCAAGGAGAAGAGCTGAGGGGAAGTGCTGCCCCTGCCTGTGACTTTGCTTTGTTTGGCTATACTGCAGTTGCTGCTTCTGCCTGTGAAAGGGGAAAAATACTGGTCTTCGTGGTAAATTCCTGCTTGTGAAGAATCTTCAAGGACGTGAACTGAGCTTGCCTCCTGTTTTGAAGTCTCAGGACCATCAAAGACTTCCTCTGCAAGCACCTGGACTCTCTGCTGAGACTCCTGTCCTGCCAAATGGTGCCCTATCCAGTTCTTGGACCCTTGAAAGGAAAAGCTGGTGGGAAAACCAAGAAGAACCAAGTAAACCGACTTTGGATTACTCTGGACCGACCCCTCTGCCAAATCCCGTGATGCCACTTGCAACAAAAGCCGTGGTCCTCGCTAGAGTGCGATGACCTCACAGGCCTGAAGCCATTACAGCCTCGCTGAAGCACGCTACTCTGTATAAGTCGCTGCACTACATCGTGACTGCTGGATACTGACTCCACTGGAAGTGCGCAGATCCAGTGCTTCACACCAATGCTGCCTCACCTCCACCGTGTCGCAGCAAGGACCAAACGTCTCTTTGTGACGCCACCACTCCTTTGCTCCGCAGCACCAGAACTGACAACGGCTCGAATCCAGCAACGCCTTGACTCCCGGCTTGTTTTCTCATTTTTCACAAGGAACTGTACCTGGGGATCCGTGTGACTCTGTGACCGGTGCCATTGGCATTAGATTTTTGGGAACGACTCCTTCACGATGGGGTGATATCACCTAATAGAAGCATTTGTATTTCTAAGCGCTAATTCTGTGTTTAATCTTGCAAAATGTATAACTTTGCTTGTGCGTGTTGGATTTTTGTCGTTTTAGTCTTGTTTTGTCAGATAAATATTGTCTATTTTTCTAACCTGGTGTGGAGTTATTTTGTAGTGTTTCCACTGTATTACTTTGTGTGTTGGTACAAATACTTTACACATTGTTTCTGGGCTAAGCCTTTCGGCTCATGCAAAGCTACCAAAGGGGATGAGCGGCGCTAACCAGGTTTGTTTCTCCTTTGCCCTGACTAGAGTGAGGGTCCTTGCTTGGACAGGGGGTAACCTGACTGCCAACCAAAGACCCCATTTCTAAAATTTCCCTAGGTGCCGGCTGAACTAGGGTCCAAAATCTAGAGCTACCCAAATTGGAAAAAGAGAGTCAGTTTTCATTGGAAAGACATGCTGTGTCCCTGTTGCAATTTGGGCGATTTCCCGACATGGGCACTAGGTCTGTCCGCACAAGTAAGGTACCATGTTCATCAGAAGACTTGGAGAAATGCCAGGTGGAAGGAGGTTTTTGGCAGCCCACAGACTGAAGAGCTTTTCAGCATAGAAATGTGAGGAAAATGTATTTTTTTGTCAAATTCTAATGTTTGCAAGGGATTCTGGGTGAATAAATGTGGTGAGAGCTACGCAAGCCAGCCCACCCTGGACAACCATAGGTGTCTAGTTTTTACAAATGTAACCGCTGGCTAGGATTCCCTAGGTGTTGGCTAACCTAGGGTCCAAATTCTAGAGCTACCCACATTGGAAACAGAGGGTTAGTTTTGGGTGGAAAAATGTGTTGAGTTTTGGGACATTTTCTGTCATGGGCACTTGGCCTATCCACACAAGTGAGGTGTCATGTTTATTGGGAGACTAGTAGGAGTAAAGAATAGTAGATCACTTTTTATTACTGATTGGATTGTGAGAGCATAAAAATAGGGAATATAGGCTACCTCTTAGAAAAATTCCCAAACTGTGATTCAACATTACGTTTTTTGATTCAGTTCTGCATGTTCCTTAATGCTGTGAAGGTAGTGACTTAGTACAGCAATCCATTCCTGGATGCCATTTTCAGGAAAAAAACAAACACATTTATCTGGAGCACTTTTTCCCATTTTTGTGCTGTATTTTGCCTCCAGGAGAATCCAGAAACCCTGGGTATCTGTAGAATTCCCAGAATGTTTGAAAAAAGTATGCAAATTTGGCATGTATAGCTTATGTGGATGAACAAATATGGAGCCTGAGTACAAACTACCTCAAATAGCCAAAAAAGGGCTTAGACTTTGGTGGGGGAGGAGGGGAGTAAGGCCTAGCAGCAAAAGGGTTAGCTTGCTCATCTACCCTATTATACATGTAATAATACAATGGAGAACTGTCACTTCAAAGGTTAAAAATCACTTTGTCCTAATGTGTAACAGTAATACAGTTTTCATTTATTTACATATCTAATTAGTCACCTCATATTCATATACTTTGATAAAGTGATTTATGTTATTGAATGCAGCCCTTTGTTTTTTGGAGGTTGGCAAGACCAGCTCCAAAGGAGGAAAATTATTAAAAGGCACGTTTTGTAAATATAATTTACAGTGCATGGACTATAACTGCCAGGCTAATGGTGTGGAGGTCACAGTCTTGATGTGATCTTTGTCTTGGAGTTAATCACTGCCCAAAAATTAGGAAATACAAAACAGAACAGAATTCTCTAAAGATAACCTTTGTTCAAAATGTGTTAATTGGTCTGAGGAGCAAGGTCATCAGGGAAAAAGGGTCATATGCACAGAGTAATTTAGCAGTTGCAAAACCCGCAATTCACAAACTCGCAGGGTTTCCGAAAGCAATAAATGGCTTTTTTATTTACATGAAACTCATGCAAAATGAGTTTAGAAATACACGCATGATCACAATTTGGAAAGGGCTTGTTTGAGGCCTCCTTTCCAAATTTTGAGGTGGAATGCTGTGCATCAATGATTTCTGACTGCGCGTTCAGCTGCAAAGCATGCAGGTTATTGACCCCTCAAAGGAGGTTGTAACTGATTTGCAAAGAGAAAGGGGTCCCTGATGGGTCCCTTTTCATTTTTTAATTTAAAAAAAAAAGTTTTTTGAGATCGGGCAGTAGTTCTAGGGGGCACTGGGAACTCTTAAACATTTTTTTTCCAAAAAATAAATTCTTTCTCAAGTTCAGGATATGTTAACAAAACATGTTTTTTATTTTATGCAGTCACGGAAATTGTGATCTGCTGTTCCCAGTTGGCATCCAAATCGAGTGAATGTGTGACCTCTCTCATGAATATTGATGAGGTAGATTGAATTGCGACCCACTTTGCATGATGATTTTATGACTTAACTTCTTAGTACATAGGTCAGTTCACAAAATCAGCACTGATGCACAAAAAAGTCAAAATGTAATTTCCTACCACTTTCTGACAGTCGATTCTTTATATATCTTGCTCCAAGGGTTGCATGCAATTAACCCATTAAACTAAAATAAATACGAAGAAAAAAAATCTTTAAGATCAATACCAAATTTGAATAAACAAGATGCACATAATGGGAAATCGTAATTAGAATGGAGAAAGGGCAATAAGGGATGTGAAAGATATGTGGTACGAAAGACAGGCTATTTGTACCCAATAGGAAAACATGTTGTTTGTTTATTTACTGTGCGTTCACATTTCCCTCATTTTTTTGGAGTCTTACCAAGTGTTACTTACCTTGCAAAGTTGATTCGTGAATATATGTGGTCTAATGAGGTGAGGTAGCAGGCATAGTCATGTTTTTTATGCTTGTAATTTACAATTTTCTGGAACAAAAATCAGCCTAGTGGGACGACGATAAAGGGCATTCTAAAATGGGTGCTAGGAACTCGGCTACCTTGAGTGGGAGTCTTAGCCACATCCATCTGGAGCAAAAAGCTCTCTAGTGCATAAAGGTCCTTCAATAGGTGACTATTAATGCCCTGGCACTTTGATCTGAGTAAGCAAATCAAACCATTGCGTTCCATCGAGCTAGGCGATTACAAAGCTAGATAGCATGGTTTAAAACCTTGTTTGTGGATTTTGCAGGCAATAAAGAGTTCTCAGTGGGACAAGGTACTTCAAAGTTTTGGCTTTTTTGAATCTTGCTCTAGGTTTATCCCTAAACCTTGTATTCACAAACACAGAAATAAATAATACAACTATATTGTTCTGCACATATGTAAAAGGATCTGTGAATTGGAATGTTTAAGGCAAATTGCAGTTTCCACAAATGTTGTTGGTTGCTTCTGAAATGAACAGTTACCTAGTCCGTTTTTAAAGAATTACAAAGCTAACCGCACATCCTTATAATCTCATAATGTCTTCCTATTTGCTGATTGGACAACTGGAAGTTTCTGAGTTAAGGCCCTTCACTGCTGCAGGCATCTCTAGTAAACCTGCAGATCTGCTTAGGAGGATGTGTTCAGTAAAATAGAGCAATAACGTAGAAGCGTCTATTGAGGCTAGACAGTGGAATAACTTAAAATGTTCTCCAGCGGGCTAAGCAGAATATTATATTCACTTTATCTACTTTCACCTCTTGATATGAAACCCAGTGGAATGGTCACAGGTTAATAAAGCCTGCATCTTAGTCTGTTATTGATAAGTATCCTTAAACCAGTCTTCACTGCCCTAGTGTCATCACTTTCACATTCTCGTCATTGGTATGCATTGCCCCTACTGTGAAAGCCTATTATATATGAGGACTTCATTTTGAAGTAAAAATGAACCTCTTAGAAGTCATTCTTGTATTTACAGTTTTCTGTTGGATTTCTAATGCCACCCAGGACTACATTTCTTCATAATGAAGACATTCCAGCACCTTTTAGAAATAAACTACAATTAGAAGCTTCTTAGTGAGGGAGTCTGTGAGTCTGCAAATACCCACAATAATGATGGGAAGAAACCTGCTCCTTTCTGCCAGACCTGGCTCAGACTGTTCACATTTGTGGCAAAACTTTGAAACTAGGCTGTATGTTTTCTTCAATGTCATTTACAAGACACAATAAACTACATTGCATTAACTAATTTGCTTGAGACGATTAGTAATCAATACATATATCTTCTCTTAGCATCTCAAAGATATAAGTGAATTCCAGTTTCACATTGAATGATGCAGATCAAATAACATATGCATTGCAAATATAAACTTAGTAGTGCCTCACACACCCATTTTAGTAATAAAAGAGTGCATTAAATATTAACCTTTCTATTTATGCAGAAATAAAGACACATCAAGTATATGTAGTTGTGTAAAGACAATGATTCAACGTCAAACGCACTTAACCTGCAAATCTTTAAATAGCATATGGTATAACAAGACTTTTACATTAACTCATGATTTAACAGATATTGACAGTTGTCTTGCCACTCTTTTGTCTTAGGAGTTTAGTCAGGACCATCCTTTTTGGGGCGTGCCCAATGCTCATTTGACTCATAAAGCAATAATGTGTGGGGCCCCTCTCTGGATGGGTCAAAGGCCATGGTATCATAGTGAAAATTAACCTCTTCATCTTAGCTGACAAGGTTTGTAATGCTAAGGCGTTATCATGTATGGTATGGCTGTTGGACCGGGCCCTTTTTGCATGGTCACCCCCAGATGTACATTAACACATTTTTGTTGGTAATTGGACGCTATGCACTTTTTTCCATGATAACCACTGGTAAAGCACTTGTGCTCTTTCCCTCTAAAAAAACATTTACCTGACCTACACCATTCTTTTAAATACTTATAAGTCAGCCCCAAGGTAGACTCCAAAAGCTCAAAGGGCAGGGTGCAAGATATTTCAATATTAGGATGTGTGTGTTTAAGTTTTACATGTCCTGACTAAAGTTCTTTTTTACTGATGTGAGGAATATCGCTCCCATTGACTAACAGTGGGATACCTTATTAAATTAATAATTACTAACTTCAGATTGGGAGCAGATGGAGTCGTTGCACTGGGTTCTGCCCCAGAAGTACGCCCAGATTTTTTTAGCTTTTTTTGATCACCCAGTTTTTGGACTTTTTACTGTGGGTGAGCCTCACTACTGGTGTTTCACCCATGGTAACTATACGTTAAATGGCCTGCGCATGTTTACCACCATTGTCTGCCTTTTAAGATAAGGCCCCTCCAAAGAAGCAAGGGTAAGGGGCACTTGCCTGGTTACACTTGAACACTTGTGAACACATGTGTGCACATGTGTGCAAACTGCACATGGTAGACTACTGTCATGTGCAGCCTGCTCACAGCGCACAGATAGCTTCATGCAATGAGGGCTCTGCAGATATAGGTATTCACCTGGGATAGTCCTCATGAGGACAGCATACACTATTAGGGAAAGTCAGTGTGCTTTACTGTTTTAACTATACTGACACTCCATTATACACATAGGTAGGAAACTGCCTTAGAGTGTAGCTTCCCTTCTCCTTGGCCTAGAGAGACCACTAGTGTCTTGAATTGCAGTGTAAACTATGCGAGAAAATCAAATTTGCCATGTCTAAAATGATAACTGTACATCTTGTGGCTCATTTAAAAATTTACTTTTCGCATGGCTCAGCACTAGATCAGAGCCTTGACCTGTTCTCACTCTGCTGTGTACTCTAATTACATTTTCTCCAGCAGCAGGAACAAAGGCTGCCCCAACACAGAAGGAGCAATTAGCACTACTTCTTGCACCTGAGGAGAAAAGGAGAGGGTAGAATGGCCTGTCTCAATCACCCAGCTATCACACTGCACCAGGGAGAGACCTGCCCAAGCCCACTAAAGAAAGGAGAGTGCCCAGACAACTGGAGCCAAACCACTGGGCCCCCCCTTTGAAATTCTACTGTACAGGTCCCTGGTGGTGATCTCAGTAAGGGGTGGAGCTGAGACCCCATGAGCTGATGTGACCAGTGGCTCCTTGATGATGCTATTTTGGATTGTCACAACATGCTGTGCAGGAGGGTTGTGACAGGGGTGGAGAGTTGATGTGGCACCCCAGGATTGGTTAGATGTGCCTCTCTTCCGGTACCTTCCTCTCACTGTATATAAACTCTTGTACAAGGGAAAGATGCTCTCTTGTCTGCTGATTTTCTAGCTGCGTTACTGCTTGTTCCTGAGACTGCCATAGAGAACTGGAAGGAGGAACCCATTGACCTCCCACTCTGTCCAGTTAACCCCCAACACCAGTGGGTCTCCTCAAGGGCCAGTAAGGCTGGTGCCTTTTCTCACACTGAGGACAAGTTGGGGGAAGCCTTGGAATTTCTTGCATCCACCAACAAAGCCACAATGGAGAACAGGTCAGAGAGCCAGGAGAATCAGTCTTTGGAGGACGGCAACACTCTGGAGATGGGAAGAGTTGTTGCAACTGCCGCTGGTGGATAGAGCATGCCACCAGGAGTAAATAGAAGTCAGGATCACCCAAATCGACTCAACAGGGTCAAGGTTAATGGCATTTTGTGGTTTGGTGACATTTAACTTCCCTGCCACCGAGGGCATGGGGCTCCACCACAGGTCTGGTAAAATCCCCCAAGGGATGCACAAGGAAGCTTAATTTATTATGTTATTTTGTTGGGGGACAGGGCCTGCATGGGGCCCCCTCACTTGTTCCTAACTCGCCCAGACACCCCATTACCCATGCGGATTCTCAGTGCAGGGGCCGGGACCCCATCCTTGACTCCCATGCTCCTGTATTTGTGGAGAAGTGCTGCCATGCTTCCTTGGCAGGAGGCCACAGGATCCCATCCCTGGGCCCCGGGAGGGAACCACAACATCACCTGTCTGCCAGCTGGAGTGGGCAGACACACAGCAGAGCTACTGGCTCCCACTGCAACATGAGGATGTGCTGCCAGCATAAGGAGTCAGCGAAGGCAGCCAGGGGTGGGCTTCCTGGGCTGCCCTCCAACAGTGACAATCTCTGGGGTGCTTGTGTGGGACCGGGCACCCCTCCATGGAATTTTTTTTTTAAAACGTGGCACCAAAGCTGCCTTCTAAACAGAAAATGCAAGGAAAATCTCAGAGTGGCTCTTCCTGCACAACAGGAAAGCCGCTACTATAAAATGCACTGCACTCAAGGAAACTTGCCTCTAAAGCCTTACGAGCCTTCAGTTCCAAATGCATTTTTGCCCATATTTTTGCTTGAGGTGGTCCTACGACGATGGGACCACCACCAAATTACTCAGAACCCCAGGGTCTTTTTCCCTTCTTCTAGGTCCCCACCCTAAGTTGGGGAGGACCCTGAAGTCATCACTTTTCCCACTTTTCAGGGCATTTCTAAGTTCTCTCATGACTGGAGCTTTTGCTTTACAGCTGGGAGTAGCTTGTCTGCTAGAGGCCCTTTGTATGGTAACATTTTAGAAGGCACAGAAGACTTGAAAATGTGTAATGCACTTTGTTCTCTAGGGGCTGAGTGTATGTTTATAGTTTAATGCTTTTCAATGTGATTACATTTAGTCTTATTTGATGTGTGTATGCTCTCTAGAGGCTGAATGTATGGGTGTACTGCAAGGTTTCCCCCATATTGTTTTTCATGTCCTTATGCCCTCTAGGGACTGTTTATATGGTTGCATTACAATGGTTTTTCAAAATGCTGTTTTTATTCTGGTGCCCTCTAGCGGTTGTCTAACCATTACAGTCTAATGCCAAATATATGAAAGAATGCGCAAGCACAACGTTTTTTTTCTTTCTGATAAATGTTTTATTGGATTCTCATGATGATGCATGTTTTATAAATCCATCACTATCACAATTATGACAATGATTCATGCCAAAGTAATATCCTTTTTACACAATGACTGTTTGAACACTCTTGATGTATTTGGGTGACCCCTCTAGGAGTTCACCAGTGATTACACAATGTTATCTATTAAATGTCCCATCTGCCAAAGCATATTTGAATATTACTGCATAGTATTTAGTAGTGTGTGTGTAATAAATTAACTGATCCTTTTTCCAAAGAAAAAGTATTGACTGGACAATCATTTAGAGAGTGTTATTATTGCGTATCAGTGATTGTTGTTTCCTAGCCTACACCAACTCCCTTGAGGGGGCCTTAGACTTCTCTGCCTCGCTACCCTGTGAGAGTCAAGTGCTAGAATGGGGTGTTTGTTTCCCACTGAATACAATTGAGGAGCTATTACTTGTGCTGGCCAACCAACTCATAGCCCGATTTCAAACAAGGGTATTATGTTTACACTCAAGTGGACTGTAATTTAAAATCGTCTTCAACGTTAAAGTCAGGTTTTAAGTTACAATTATGAAAATGCCACTTTTAGAAAGTTGCTATTTTCTTGTCCCACCCAAATGTGCCTTTCTGCTTGTATTCTGGGTCTCAAGACTGTAAATGCTACTGGTGTTGGGCTTTGTGTATTGCTTCTAGACAGTGAGACAAAGGGGCTTACACTTCAAAGGACTTTGCATATAACACACACAAAGGAACCTGACACAAGACTTGCTCTGGCAGGCAGTTTGGAACCTTGGCCAGGGGAAGAGTAGGAACTGACAAGAAGCAGGTTTGGGGGTATGTCAGGGGATTCCACAACACAAAGGCTGGCACAAGGTATAAAAATACGGCACTCACATCCACTCATCTGAACACCCATGGAAGATTCAGAAGACGGACAACCCTGTTTCCAGAAGGATTGCCTTGATGCTTGAAAGACTGCCTTGCTGTCTGAAGAAGGAAACTTAGACCTGCTTGACTTGATTCTAGGGTACCCAGTGTGACTCAAAGGGTCAATTGGCTGACCTGTGTGAACTACAAGGATATAGCAAGGCTCCAGAGGCCTCCCTGCAACTGCCCAGCTACCCGACTGCAACTCAACCTACCTGGAACTACCTGATCACTGCTGCTTTTTTCTGTTTGAGTGAGTCATGATCCACCAGGATATAAACCATTGATCCTGGACATTTGGCTGCTATCAGGTGAACCTCCTCCAATAACCCAAAAACTAGAAATCCTGAAGTTTGGGCTCCTTGTGACCAGGAACAGGTCTGTTCATGCTGAATTTCTGTGACCCAAAATGAACGCTAATGCAAAGTCCTGGGGAGATCTGCCCTTAACGCTGACAGTCACTGTCTGCAATGACCGGGAATGCAAGATCTGCTCTCTCCGCTACAGAAATGACAGCCTGCGATGACCACAATGCAAACCTTCAGCAAAAAATAGTTCTTCACTCTACACTAACCACCATGAGCGATGCTCAAACTGCTCTTTGCACCAAAATCCTCATACTCACAACTTCCTCCAACGGGAACAGAACTATCAGAGCCAGACTTAAGAAGGTAACTTTTCAGCTGGTCTAACCTGGTCCCTGAACCCAGCCCATGCTCCATCCCTGTTGGCCTGAATTTGTGACTTTCCCCCCGGTCTGGTGCAACCAGATGAGTGCGAATGGCACTTTGTGCTTTTAAGTGCCATTTATTCTTTTAAGTGCAATTTTTGCGAAAAAATTTTAAATTCAATATCTTCTGTCCTAATGATTGAATTCTTGTTGCTGTGGTATCTTGTAATATATTAAAATGTACTCTTTTTTCTAATTCGGTTTGGGGTTGCTCTTATATGGCGTTTTCACTTAATTACTGTTTTAGTGCACATATTACTTTAAAAAGTGCCTCTAACTTAAGCATGACTGCTTTTGTGCCAATTTACCAGAGGCTTAAGCACAGGCTGATTTAGTGACATTTGTAATTCACACTGATGAGGAATTTGGTGTTTTTTTTCTGAGTGGGACTTTTTCCTTCCTCAACCAATAATCAAATTTCTTATTGTGATATAACAGGTTATTTATTATATCATGTATCAATTTTAGGGCCTGAATTACAGTTGAGGGAACAGGCACACCATCACAAATGGAAGGGATATGGGTATTTGTGACAGTATTTCTCTACCAAATTCGAAATCAGAAACAATAGGGTGATGGATGGAATGCTTGAATTAATCTCAGCCACTGACAATCACTCGGGCTGCATCCCCATTCATCGTTTTCTTGCCCACCATGTCACCCCAGTTTGGACCCAGCTATATGCAGGACAGTCTTGACCCTGCTTCCCATGGAAACAGTCTATCCCGAACTGCCAAGCCAGGTCCTCCCTGGACCATAAACAAGTATTCTGGAACTGGTGTTAGGATATCACCTCTCATCAGCCAAGCTAGCTTGAATCTATGAGCCCGGGTCCCATGTCTGGGCATACCTGGTGTACCTGGGGTGGCAAATGCAAAAACAACAAGGTGAAGGATGGACTGTTTACATTTATCTCAGCCACCGGCATCTGCTTGGGGCTGCCTCCCAAGCCATTGTTTTCTTGCCCACAATGCCACCTCAGTTTGGACCCACCAATATGCAAATCAGCCTTGACTATGCTCCTCATGAGAACAGTCCAGCACAAACTGAAAGGCCAGGTACTCCCTGAACTGGAAACAGAATTGTATTGTCATTCCGTGGAGTTCTGTGGGATCGGCCTGCTGCAATTCTGCCCACAACGGCTGCCTAAAGAAACACATATTTTACTACATCAGTGAAAATTGCTCTGTTGCCCTCATTTGAAACTCATGCTCTTACTGATGCACAGGAGGGTGTATGGTTGAACTAAGGATGCATCTGTTTTTCTTTGATGGTATCTGGATCACTATCTTGTAAATACTTTTGTTACACATTCACAGTCATCTATGTCAGCGCTACAATTCTTCATTTAAAAACGTATGCAAATATTGGAAACTGTAAATACTGCTGAGTAAAAAACAAAGTCATCTAAGATCCTCTGAGAAAAGAACTAATCAATAAAGTCAATCTGCTGCCATTTTACCAAATAAAACTAAGAAGGACTTATTACTTGATAGGTATAAAAGCTGGTGATAAAATTAAGCCTTCTTATTGTTACAATCAGCCTTTATGTGTGCCAAGTGATGTATGTTTGGGGTACTCATGCCCCTGCAGCTTTTCAGCACCATGAGAAATCATGGTATCCTAAACACTACAATTTGAGAATGGTGGCACACTTTACCTCTAGGATTCTAATCTTATAAGAAAACCATTTAGGTCCTCATTTGCAAATGTTGGCACAGGGCAGGCCTGCAAGGATTCTTGCTGCTCTGCCCTGCATCAAACGAAAATAGCAGGAATGTGCTTTATCTACGTGGTACAGTACATTCCTGTCCTTTCCCCTTGTGCTGCCACACAATTGGCTGCCATGCACCGATGCATTCACCCTTGCACCATGGTGCAAGGGCGTCTGATTTGTAGGAATGATTGATTTTGTGCTGAAAGGGACAACTTCCTGCACAAAAACAATCACTGGAGGTGATATCCTCTTAATACGTGTGCTGCAGAATGCAGCTGTTAGAAATGGATTTTTTGGTTGGCAGTCACATTAACCCCTGTCCGATCAAGGACCCTCACTCTAGTCAGGGTAAAGGAGAATCACCCTCAGCTAACCCCCGCCCACCCCGTTGGTAGCTTGACACGGGCAGGCAGGCTTAACTTCAGAGTCTAGGTGTAAAATATGTGTACCAACACACAGTAACTCAGTGAAAACACTACAAGGTGACACACCACAGGTTTAGAAAAACAGGGAATATTTATATAAACAAAACAAGACCAAAACAACAAAAATCCAACATACACAAGTCAAGTTATTAAATTTAAAAGCAAAAGAGTCTTAAATCCTTGAGAAAAGACTGTTAGCGTTGAAAAGTACCTGGGCAGCATCAAAATAACATGCACAGGCGAGTGTGCATCAAAAAAGTTTAGTGTTGCATCGATTTGTCACCCACAAGTGAGACCGTGCGTTTTTTCTCCTTCTCTGGTTGGGTTGCATGCGTCGTTTTTCTCCCCGCAGGGGAACAATGCTTCAATCCGGGCAGCACTCGGGTCCGGGCAGGCATTGCGTGTTTTTTCCACGCCCAGCAAGGTTTGCCTCAGAAATCCTGCCGCACAGTATCACCAAAACTGCTCGATGTGGGTTGAGATGTTTTCAGCCTCCGTCAGTGGGTGTTGCGCGTCGGTTCTCCAGCTGTGTGCATCGGTCTTCGAGCCCTGATGCCGGTGGAGCATCCATTTCTGCTGTGAATCTGGTGGCACGTCGTTTTTCAGACACATCTCGAGAGGTGCGTCAATATTTTCCCCGCACTCTGGTCTGGCCGTGGATTTTCAGTCTTGGTCTGCCAGCTTCACCTGTCAAGGCCCCTGGAACTGGATAGGGCACCACTAGGCAGGGCAGCAGTTTCAGCAGAGAGTGCAGGTGCTGGCAGGAGAAGTCTTTGATGGTGCTGAGACTTCAACAACAGGAGGCAAGCTCAGGACAAGCCCTTAGAGTTTTCTTCACAAGCAGGAATGCTCTTGTTTGTGAAGTCCTGCCTTGCCCAGGCCAAGCCCCAGACACACACCAGGGGGTTGGAGACTGCATTGTGTCAGGGCAGGCACAGCCCTTTCAGGTGTAAGTGACCCCTCCTCCCCTTCCTCGTAGCACAGATGGCTTATCAGGATATGCAGGCTACACCCCAGCTCCCTTTGTGTCACTGTCTAGAGATAGGTTTAAACAGTCCAAATATCAAACTGACCAAGACAGGGAATCCACAAAGAGGCAGAGTCACAGAATGGTTTAAGCAAGAAAATGCCCACTTTCTAAAAGTCACACAATCTCAAAAACAACTTTACTAAAATATGTATTTTTAAATTATGAGTTCAGAGACCCCAAACTCCACATACCTATCTGCTCCCAAAGGGAATCTATGCTTTAATTGTTTTTAAAGGCAGCACCCATGGTAACCTATGAGAGGGATAGGCCTTGCAACAGTGAAAACCGAATTTGGCAGTATTTCACTGTCAGGACACATAAAACACATTAGTATATGTCCTACCTTAAACATACACTGCACCCCGCCCCTGGGGGCTACCTAGGGCCTACCTTAGGGGTGTCTTACATGTAAGAAAAGGCAAAGTTTAGGCCTGGCAAGCGGATACACTTGCCAAGTTGAACTGGCAGTTTACAACTGCACACACAGACACTGCAGTGGCAGGTCTGAGACATGATCACAGGGCTACTAATGTGGGTGGCACAACCAGTGCTGCAGACCCACTAGTAGCGTTTGATTTGCAGGCCCTGGGCAACTCTATTGCACTTTACTATGGACATACTAGTAAATCAAATATGCCAATCATGGATAAACCAAATAACAACAAAATATACACAGAAAGCATATGTACTTTAGCACTGGTTAGCAGTGGTGAAGTGCTCAGAGTTCAAAAGCCAACAAAAACAGGCCTGAAAAATAGGAGGCAGGAGGCAAAAAGATTGGAGATGACCCTGCAAAAGGAAAAAAGTCCAACAGCAGCACACATAGAGGGAAAACGAAAAGAAATAAAGATATTTGTCCACGTTGCACCTCCCTTACGCCTCCCTGAAGAGGTCTAGGCTTTTGATGCATTGCCAGGTTTATAAAATCTTGTAAATGTGGGAATGCATCAAAATCCATGGGTGTTGCATGTAAGCACCCACTGCAACACATGGAACGTCTCTTTGATGCAAATAAGGCAAAGCAGTGGCTTGTGCTGCATTGCCTTACTCCATATCTACAAAGACATGAAAAAACAAGTAGGGTGGCTTTGAGTTGTCTTGTTGATATGGGCCTACTGCCTGCGCCAACAGTTCTTCACCAAAAGTAACACACTGGTGGTGCAAGCCACTTGTAAATAAGCCCCTTAACATTTCAGTCATGTCCGTCATTAAGTTACCATCCTTAATATGATGGAAGGATGGAGAGTGGGCGCTTGACCTTGAGCAGTATCTCTACTGATATATTTCTAGCGCTCACACCAATTTGAAAGATTTGCCATGGTTAGCTGAATATTAATATAATATTTTGGTCATGTACCAGTATAGGAGTCATTGTTTTACACATGGAATCCGTTCTAGAATGCTTCTTTAACCTCTATTAATATTGCCATTGATGTCCTTCATAAGCAACATCACACCACTTTTGAAACTATATAATTAGTGAAACTGAACTTTAGCAAAGTGAAGAGACTTTAAAAAACACACAAAGACAAAACACAACACACAACTGTAAACATTCATTTATGGAAACGAAAAGATTTCCATGATATATTTTGAAGGGTCCTATATATTGTGCTACTTTTATAGTTATCATTTTGTTGTTGAGAAAATAAAAAGAAACTGTGGCGGTACATGCCGAAGTTGTTTACGATTTGACCCATTTTCCATTGTTCATTAGCAAAACAAGTAGGTTCACCCATTCATTTTCCTTCTCACCCAGGTCCAGAAGAGATGCCTGTTTAAGACCCTCACACACACCTACAAGGCCCTACATGATCAAGGACCAGCCAACATCAGTCACCGACTGAACTTCCATCAACCTTCAAGACATCTGTGATTCTCCATACAATCCCTCACATACACCTCCACATCTGTCCAAACCACAGCTGCAGCAGTTCCTGCTCCTACATCACCACCAAGGATTGGAACAACCTACCCCTCCACCTTTAAGTTGCTCCTTCTCTCTTAGACTTTAGGAAGAAACTCAAGACCTGGATTTTTGACAGAGACCACGTACCCTAGTGCTTAGATACCCCCAGGGTTTTTCCAAATACTGAGTGACTGATAGATGAATGGGAAGTTATTATTATAACTGCCTCTGAGCATTGTAAAGGGAAATGAAAGCTTATATCCCAGTGGTTGAGCATGTGATCTGACAAAGCTTTGGTGCCTCACTTTAATTTCTGTCATCCAGGGACGCCTGGTGGAAGCCAACTTTGAAGGGAGATGCTATCAGGATTCATTGACAGTGGGGGCAACATATACAGGCTCAAGGATGTTAACCCACTTCAGCTTGTTATAGATTATAGATTTGATCATTCCAATTTAGACATCATTTTTATGTAAAAACACCAACATTTTTGCACCAGCATGTAACTAGGCGCTCTCTGAGGGTTTAGAGCGGTTGATTTACCATTGGTGTCCCTGTTACTTAGGGCCTAATTACGACCTTGGCAGATGAGATACTCCCTCACAAATGTGACAGATTTCCTGTTCAATGTATTACAAGTTCCATTATATCTTATGAAACTTGTAACATGGTGGGTGGAATATCGGTCATGTTTGTGACGGAGTTTCCCATCCTCTAAGGTCATAATCAGGCCCTTAGTGCTGTCACTAAAGGTTTTCTAACATTGATTTATAGCAGCATCTTTTATTGGTAAAAGTTCAAAGTGTAGATTCGATGGTGAATTGTCTTGTCTTAAAGCTCAAATCACAAATTCATAGGAAACCTAACTATGAGTTGTGGTCATTTACATAATTACAGATTTAGAAAAATTATGCACCATATTTCTACGTATTTAGCAACAATAGAATGCAGACCAGAGGCAAAACACAATCTTAGGGGGCACTCCTGAATGGTGAGGTAAAGAGGCCCCCCTCACCCACATGCAACTCTTGTCCATCTCCTACCACTTTCACAAGGACTGTCAGAGCAGCACATTATACAGAGACATTGCAGTAATAGCTATGTGTGGGTAACACAGGTCTTCAGGCTCTGGATTCAGACTAATGCACTACCCCTCAGGTCAAGCTATACCTACAGGCTTCACCCACTAAATGGCAATAACTAGACATGTCAGAAATCCCATATGCCGTATTATGATCTCATTATATCCTATGGGAATTGCAACATGGCTAATAGGATATCTGTCACGTTGGTGATGGAGTAACCCATCCACCAAACTCTAAATCAGGCCATACATTTTGATAGTAAAATTATACCAGAATGACAAAAATCCACTCAGTAAAACCAGAGGTATTTAGTTATGAAGATTTAAGTAGGTTTAGCACCTAAAAGCACAAAGTGCATCTTGCAGTCATCTGGTCATGCTAGACCAGGGGAAAGTCACAAATTCAGGCCGACCGCAATGGAGTGAAAATTAGTCCCACTGAAAAAGTGACCTTTTTACAGTCTGGTGCAAAAATTCCAATTTAAGGTAGAGGAGGTTGTGAGGATCAGGGAGAGTGTCCAGGATGGTCCTCGATGTAGCACCAATAGCAGGCCGGCTGGTGCGGGCTGTCATTGCTGCTGTAGTGCAAAGAGCCAGTCTGGCATAGTCGACAATCATTCCTGGAGCTTCCTGTTGGCGGTCACCACAGACTGTTGTTTCTGTAGTGAGAAGAGCAGATCTCACATTGCCAGACATCACTGGCAGTCATTGTAGCATGAATAGTTGAGCTCAGTGGAGCTTCACGTTGCATTCATCACGGACGGCATTTCTCAGAGTGAAAGGGCTCACTCACGGTGCCCAAGAGCCCACATTTTCAGGATTTCACCTTTCCTTGTAGAAGAGTGCACTCTAATGTGTTCCAAGGGTCCAAGACCTTGAGGACCGGGGACTCACTCTAGCAGAGGGCAGCAGGACTCAGGCAGGTCTAAGCAGGTCCGGTTGCATCAGGTCAGATGGCCAGTTGCTGGGAGGCCTCCAGAGCTTGTTGTGTTCCTGTAGCACAAACAGGAGGTCAGCTAACTCACTCTTGGAGTCACTCCTGAGATAAAGGGAACAGGTCCAACCTTATGTCTCAGAGGAGAGGGCAGGTCTCAAGAAGGCAGACCTCCAGGGGGTCAAGGCAGTCATCAAGCAGCAAGATAGTGCTCTGATAGCAGTAGGACAGTACTTATGGGAACAGGACAAGCCTCAATCAACAGGGATGACCTCTGGCAAACACAGCAGCTCTTTCTCTTGCAATGTCTGCAGGTCCAGGAGTGTAATGAAGAGGGGCTCTGGAGGCCCAGTATCTACAACGGGGGCCAACATTTGAAGTGGGGGGATTCCCTATGCTACCCTCACATCTAGTTCTGGAAAGTTCCTTCTTTTTCATGTCAAGGCTCCAAGAAGTCTGTAGTGACAAAAGACTAGTGTCAGATTCCTTCATGTGTGCTGGAGGCAAACCCTTTGAATTGTAAGAGAAGCAAGGAACAGCTCTGCCTCCAGCCATCATGGCAGGATGGCCCTTTAAATACCTAGGGCTTATTTACAAGTGCTTGAACCACTGACACGTCATGTTTTGTGAGGCACCGGCAGCTCAGGCTTATAGCTACAAGACCATGCAAAGCGACTGTGCGTATTTTCATGATCTTGTAGATATGGAGTAAGGCAAAGCAGCGCAAGGTGCGTTGTTGTTTTACTTTACAATAAAGAGGCATTTCATGGGTGTTGTGGTGGGTGTTACTGTGCTACACCCATGGATTTTGACGCATTCCCACATTTAGGAATCATTACACAGATTTTGTAAACCTGGGACTGCATCAAAAGCCTATACCTTCCCAGGGCAGCCGTAAGGGAGGCACAATGAGGAGAAATACCCCTATTTTGCCCAGTTTTTTCCTCGTTCTATGTGTGCTGCATTTTGCAACACACATAGTAAGAGGAAATTGCCTTCAGCCCTGCAAATAAACATTCATCCCTACAACGCAGACACCCTTGTACCATGGTGCAAAGGTGCTTACATTGGCACATGGCAGTTATTTGTGCACCAGAGCAGGGGGAAAGGATATTAACGCACTGTATCTCATAGATATGTTGCATTCCTGCCCTTTTCATTTCACGCAGGTCAGTGCAGCAATAATTCTTGCGACGCAGCCCTGTGCCAAAACCTTGTAAATGAGGCCCCAAGTCTCTTTTGTCTCAATGTGTAGTAGGAATACACAAACCCTAAAAGCAGAGCCTTTCATGATCATGTGACCCAGGACACTGCCAGAAGGCACATATGGTTAGGGTAGGAAAATGCTACCTTTCCAAAAGTGACTTAAAATCTGATTTTATCATTAAAGACAATGGTAAATTATAATTCATTTTAGTCTAAAATGGCATTTGTACCTGATCCCAATCAAAAGTTAGCAATAAGGAAAGAGCAATTAGGAAACACAATCTTAAACAATGGAAATGATAGGCTTTAAAGTAGTGAATAAATAATTTAGGAGTTTTTCACTACCAGGACATGTGTAACTTAAGAATACATGTTCTGCTTTTTGAAGACAGTGCACCCTGTCTTATGGGACTTTAGGACCGACCTTAGGGGTGACTTGTATGAGAAAGGACCACTTTGGCCTGGCAAAGAATTAATTTGTCAGTTAGAAATGGCAGTTTTAAAACTACACTACATTCTGCAGTGGCAGGCCTGAAACATGTTTTGATGTTTTACTTAAGTGGGTGTCACAATGACTGATGAAAGCCCACTAATGGGGGCACATGCAAATACAACAAGGTGTTGGATAAAATGCTTGAATTCATCTCATTTATTGGCAATTGCTCAGCCTCATCTCAATCCATCATTTTTTTGCCCACCATGCCACCTCAGTGTGGACCCAGCCATATGCAAATCATTCTTCACCCTGTTACTCATGGAAAAAGTCCAGCCTGAACTGCCAAGTCAGGTCGTCCCTGAACCAAAACACAAGCAACCTAGGACTAGCTTCACCCTTGCTAGAGCTCTTTAACCAGATACTACTTGGTTCCAGGGCTGAGTGAACCCGGGACCGATATCTGGGAATACCCATCAAACTTATGGCAGCAAGTGCAAAAACAACATGGTGATGGATGGAATACTTGAATTAATCACAGCAACTGGCAATCGCTCAGGCTGCTTTCCAATACATTGTTTTTTGGCCCAATATACCACTTCAGTTTGGACCCAGGCACATGTAAATCTGTCTTGACTCTGCTTCTCATGGGAACAGTCCAGTCTCAACTGCCAGACCGGGTCCTCCCTGAACCAGAACACAAGCACCCTAGGACCAGTTTCACCCTAGTTATGGTTCTTCAGCCAGACACAACCTGGTATCAGTGGCACAGTGAACCTAGGACCCATGTCTGGACACACCCAGACCATTTTGGGGAGCAAATCCAAAAACATTGAACGACTAGCAATCACTCAGGCCCCATCCAAATCCATTGTTGTTTGGCCCACCATGCCACCTCAGTCTAGGCCCAGTCTTATGCAAATCACTCCAGGAACCTAGTCCTTAATGGAACATTCTAGACTGAACTGACAGACCAGGACCTCCCTGAACCATAACACAAGCAACCTAGGACTGGTTTTGCCCTCTTCATCCAGGCACAGCTTGGTTTCACTGGCACCGTGAGCCCTGGTCCCACATCTGAGCATTTAGAGCAGCCAGGGGATCCAAGCTATACATGGCTGAAAAGCCATAACAAGCATGAAACCGTTTCTAGGATCCCTGGATTCCAGTTCAGGGAGGACCAGACATTGCAGTTCCAGCTGGACTGTTCCCATGAGGGGTAGGGTCAACACTGATTTGAATATGTCTGGGTTTAAACTAAAGTTGCATGGTGGGCAAACAATCTGGCAATTAAGTGTTCAGTCACTGGAGACCCAAGATGGCACGAGAACCATGTTGCACTTAAAATGGAATAGTCTTTCCAGATATTTCACTAGGATTGTGAACTTTCTTATGAGCCAAGATTCACAGAGGTCCTGGGATAGAGAAAATAGTTGATTTAACTTTGTTCCTTCCTAGCCTGTTCATGCAAGTGACTGCTGAAATTCTGTCTACGTAGAGAAGCGTGCAGAAATTAGACCTGTGTCATACCTGTGTGGAACAAAACTCTTGATAGTGAAAGTTCCTGCAAGACGTTCTTGAGAGATGAAAAATAAGCATCCCTCAGGTCCTGATCGTCCATCCGATTCCCTGTTTGGTTGGTGTCCCAGCAAAGGTGAACGTCCGCCATCTTAAAGTGACCATAAAGGATAAAATAATTTTTCATAGGAGGAAAAATCACATTTTTTTTTAAGGAAGCTAATGTACTTCCTGATCTATCAGGGAATCTACTTCTGGACATAGAGCGAGCGCACCGATCGTAAAAGCTGACAGTAGCTGTTGTCTTATTGAGTCAAGCTGTATTTGAAAAGAACTGGGTTGCTGTGGTAAGACTGCTGTCTATGAAGCCTTCCAATTGTTTAAAAAGAGGGTAAATATTGCATGCAATCAGGCTCCTGAATGGAGGGAGTGGTGTAATTTGGGGAGATTCTCGACAAGACGTGTGGACTAAAGTAAAATGCCCACTTGGAACTGATACAAAGCTCGTACATGAATGTGAGTCAAACAAATGCGCACAATGGGAGTAAAGCCAATTTGCCAGAAAATAGGGAGCCTGTTGCAGTTGGTATTGTGTTGGGCAGAAAGTAGGTGCTGTATTGAGAGACAAAATTACAGATCCTAAAGGGTAAAATATTATGCACGAGCTCATGGTTACACTTGTGGAAAAAACGATCACCTCAAGACAATACAAATATTTGCAGTGATATCAAAATAACTCATTGTTGGTGCTGGATTTTGATTGCTGTTAGGAGTACCAAATTAAAGAAGTAGACATATAATGATGCCTCCTTGTCCTTGGCATGGAATTCATGGGGGTGTGTGTTTTAGCTATGTTACCTCTTCCAAAGCTGTAATCAAGTCACGTTTTGCAACTTCTCTACAAACTAAGGAAAATATAACTTATTTTATGTCTATGCTAGTCAAACTGTGTGAGACAATTTTCTACTTCTGTGGCGAGATTTGTGAAGACAATTATTTTTGTTAACAGAGATGGCAATCTGAGCTATTAAAACATTGGTCCGTGAGTTGTACATACACTAGAGACATCTCCAAACACCATTTAAAATTGTTATTGGTAAGTGGTAATACATTCAGTTAGCATATGAATGTGATTTACCTAACATAGCTATAAAATGTATCCGACTGCCTATGCTACTCGACCGTCACCATTTTAACTTTTGTCTAGCTCACTCTTCTTTCTTCATTTCCCCTATTGGCACTCTGAAGCGGACCAGTGGGGCCTAAGTAATCACCAATAAAATAAATGAAGCATCATAGGAAAGGTGTGAGCATTATGAGAATGGACACCTGTGCTCATAAGGTATTTTTAGGAAACCCAGGCTCTGAGAACAAGCATATTGTTTACTAAGAGAAGTAAATAATAGCAGACAGAAAGAGAGGCTTTGATACGAGCCTCACAGAAACTAGAATGTGTCTTCGGTTGTCTACTTGATAATAATAGGATGGCTTAGTTATAAATGGTGCAGTAGATGCAGTGGCACCGGACCCTGAGGCAGGAGGGAACACTGTCAACCTAATATCACTGTATCTGTTAACCAGCCACCAGTCAGGGGTCATTTTGCTGCACTAGTGCCCATAGCACCCTTGCTAAGCCACTATAATGACACCTGGATTCAAAACAGTATTGAAACATGCGGTTACAAGGACAAGCAGGTCTGGAAGTGCGTTTAAGATAACTCGGTGGGTAAAGCACAAGTTGCAGGGATCCGTGTGTATTATGTGATTTGCCGTTTGCAATCCTGTCACGATAACGGCGTGCGTCGAGTGTTTGTATCAAAGATCTGACTTCCAGGTTCAAAGGAAATTAAATGAACACCATTAGGTTTAGCACTCGTAAGGACAATGTCTAGTTTTAAATTGTAATGCAAATAAAAGCATTTAGGTATCCTTGAGTTTACCTGTTTTAGCCCATTAAAGCCACTTTACAGCTAGACTACGGCCAATGGCCATCTTTTTCTGCTTTTTTATAATTACACAAGATTATATCTGCACAATCTTAGTCCCTCGGACCAACTGTACACTGTACACTTTATCATCGTGCAGTTATGCATACTAAAGTGAGAACAACGTTTGCAATGTGACACACCGATAAAATATAAAAAAATAGAAGGGGAATACTTTCAGGATTAAGGTCTTTCTCCATTCAGTTGAGATGCTGATGGTGAAGCGAAAATAGAGTAATATGCCTTTGTGACTGCACTTGGACAGCTCAGTAGAGGCTAGAAACACACAGTGGGACCTATAACAAAGAATTATGGACCAGATGTATCAAAGGACTTTGCATTCGTAAACGGTGCAAATCGATAAATTCCACCGTTTGTTAATGCAAAATCGCCTTTCACGATGTATGAAAGGTATTTTTAAGGAATCTCTAAAATAGCGTTTCCTTAAAATTTAAACTAGATTTTGCGAATTGCGGATTGCGATTCGCAAATAAAAAATCGCAATACAATTTATGAAGCATTCGCAAATTGCGATTAGTCGCAAAATGTTTTTTTGCATGTGCAATTTACCACGAATTGAAATCAGGTGCTATTCAGGTACAGAATGCATAAGCAAATGTCAACAATGGCTGCACCCTAAGTCATGGCGAGGAGGATGAGGATCCTGGCAGGTTTGAGGAGATGGAGGAGGAGACAGGAGCACATTTTTAGAGTGCACATTCCACTATTTGATCAGACAGAGTAGGAGATTTTTGACAAGTACAGGTTGAACTCTACCATTATACTTGACTTAAAGCTGATTTACAACCCCTACTGCAGTGACACACACACACACAGAACCAATGATATACCCACTCATGTGCAGGTATGAAGCTCCTTGCACCTCTTAGCCTGAGGAAGCTATCAAGGGGTCATTGGAGCAGCTGGAGGTGTATCTCAAAGTGTGCTTTCATGCTTCTTTAATGCATTCCTAAATGCTATGTTAACAAAACTTCATCTGCCCATAAAAAAAGAAATGCCATCCTTGCAAAGCATTGCACCACTTTGTACATATGGAACAGTGTTTTTCCTCTTCCAAGGCCACATTAGCGTAAAAAATAATATGGCATTGGAATGGTGAAAGGCCAGCATACATCTGGGCCTAAGTTGCTTGAGGTGCTTTCTGCTTGGACGTTTCAGACAAAACCATGATTCCCTGAATAGGGGCCCTCATGGTTGACTGGTGTCCTTTACTGCTGTGCTGTCCTCACTTGCAGCAAATGTCCAGAGACACAGAACCCGGCAATGCATACTTCAAAAGGAAAATCGTTTTCCTACACATTCTTGAAATATTTCATTCTACAACTGCACAGCAGCTGGCTGGAGAAATGTTCCACATGACTGTGAATATTAAGTACGCTGCAGCGTATCAGACAAAGTTTCATTAGTTTCTATCCACAGAATGTGCCTACAGATATCCCACATGATAATAAACCATAAAAAATCCCTCCATATCAGCAGTACTGTCACAAAATTCTCATGGATGTTTAATACCCAGACACAGTACGCAGTGTGAGACAGCATAATGAAACTATTCATCTTCCTCGAAATCAATTAAAAGTTAATTAAAATTGTTAATAGTTGAACTCACAGATTTCTTTCCCTCATGTGCTCCATCTCTGTAATGAACCGTTTCAGATGCAACTGTATAAAGATTTGTGTATGGCTGGCACTAGGGCATCTCTTTAATTAAAGAATGTCCTCTTGTTGACTAATTTGTGACTTCTTCGTTTACGGTCACTTATGCTTATCATGAAACTTGCAATGGAGTTTTGGTATTCTATTCGAAGATAGTGGCCAGAACCAAAACTTGCCGGTTGTTGCAGATTTCAATAGCACGCAATAGCCCGAATTCTAACTGCTCATATGTAACTGCATTGTACTGAGCATTTCAATTCCGTTTTTTGCGCAGGGTATTAGAAACAATACTCACATTTGTCTCTGACTGATGTCACTATTGCTCTCTCAAAAATATTTATTTAGAGCGTTAGTATAGACCGAAAAAATTGAAGCCAAATGCTACTCATGCCATTTAGTGATAGTGTTTTTTGTATTAGACAGTTTTTTAAAAAATTCAGAGTGTCTCTGTAGAAGTATTATCTTCCTTGACTTTGATGAAGTAAAATAATTAACTATAATCAACACAGGGAAACAAGGTGCTATTTGCGGCTTCAAAAAGGCTAGTTGCAATTTGCAACCAGTATTATTGGGATTAGTAAGTCCTGATGAAGCATCAACGGACCCGATTGGGCCAATAGACGCGAAACATGTAGACCCAGTGTCAAGTGGAACCATAAAAGGTCTGTTCCTCTTGCCCAAGTGTTGAGAGCACGTGAACATCATACTCACACCTTGTCTCTCACCCTGTTTTTAACTTTGGTCTCCATCCTACTTATTCTGATTAAAAATTCATGATCATTGTTCTTGGATGGATAACCAATTTTATCATTGTCTCTCCATTATTGCATGAGTATTTGAAATCAACTACTCATTCTGTCTGCAATACGGTTAAGAGCTCCCGTCTGGGAGCCCGTTAGGCATTGCAACACCGGCCTAACGAGGAGCGTTCCCAATGATGAAACCAGACATCCAATGTGATGCTTGAGGGTTCTTGCTCTTGTCAAACAGGTTTCTTTCCCTATGCTAGTTTGGAACAGTGTACTTCTTTATTTTATTAATTCAGATATAGGCCCAGCTTTACTAACTTGCTGCTCTGTGCTGTGAAAGGGAGAGCGCAGAAATGCTCCATATTTCTGTTATCTTCTTGCACTGTTGCACATATCGCAGCCTAGTGCCAATGCAGGAACCATTGTGTCATGGTGCAAGGGTGTCAGAGTTGTGGTCAAGAGAGGTTTTGTGCAGGAAGGGATGCCTTCCTCAGATGTGTATTCTTTTTAGTCTGTCAGCTGTGGAATGCAGAACCGATGCAAAGAGGAAGTAACAAGGAGAAAATATAGATGTCACCCTTGTTACCCCAATGTAGGGTAGGAATACCATTATGGCCGAAACCCAGGTTAATTGACTTCACTACATTGGGGATTGCATCAGAATACATGGGGAATACATGAAAATGCTGATGCTACACCCATGTAATGCCTCCCCGACACAGGGTAACTCAAAGCAACGCAAGGCACGGCATTGAGATAGAGTGCAGCTAAAAAGTGAAACAGGGTCACACAAACATCGATTTGTGCTGCTTTGCAAATGTCACTTAGGCCCACATTTACAAAAATCGATGCAGTACTGACTTGCATTGTGTCAGAAAAGGTTGAGCTGGCTACGCTGCTTTCTTGTCTCATTAAAGTGCCATATTTACTAAACTGCTCACCATGACGCAAGGGCGACACACGCACAAACACAGCATGATGCAAAGAAAACACAACTCCTTCTTATGTGACGCAAGACTAAATTGAAAGTCACAATGTTGAATTGTTTGAGGCAACCTAGCTTTGTGTCACTCTTCAGTTAAAAAAATTACATTTTTACACGCTTTGTTTAAAATCTTACAACATGGATACTCTTCAAAGTACCGGCCAAGGGACACCAAGCAAGAACAGAAGTGTTCTTCTGGTGTCGATCCACATAAGAAAAGTCAACATTACAGAAGATGAAAATCGTACCTTGTGAAGACTGCAGTGGTCACAGGAGAAGGACCGGAACTCCAAAAGGACTTGAGCCCAATGGAGGAACAGGTGGCACCACTCATCTTACTAGAGTTGGCTGCCACCATCAATGATACACCCACCACTGAGTTGGAGGCTTTACCTACTGCTCAGGTTGGCTGTCAAACAAAGTAATTGCCCATAAATAATATTTTTGTTATTATCTGCAGGGACTTAGATCCATTGCATCTCATCATAATGGTTACTTTTTTAATATAATTAAATGCCTTAACACTTTTTGGTTACTTGTTCAACATTTAAAATGTCTTTCCTAAGAGTTTATGTTTTTGCTGCACTGTGTTGCAGATTGTCACAAAAGGTCATGCAAGGCAGCAGAGCAAGTGTGGTTAGTAGAGAACAAAACTGGAACTACAATGCAAAGATATGGCTCAGTTCTGTTTTTCCCTACCAGTGGTGCATTTGTGGTTGCCTAGTGGCAATGCAGACGTACTAGAACTTTGACCGAAGAGTGCCAGCATTCTGTTCAGGAAAATGTCTGAGGGTGATACTTTATACATATCAACTATCCTTTGAGGCTATTTCCTTGTAGTATGTGTACTAAAGAATGTAGCACACATAGGGAAATGAAATAGTGTTGTCTAAGACAAATATATGGTCAGACTTACCCTAGGTTCAGTGTGTGTTTTATTTTAAATCAAATCCCTGTTGACAATTCGTTCATAATGTGTGGGTGTGTTTTCATTAATGAGTTTATGCATCTCAACATTTAAGACTCATCCATGGTATGGCACACTTTGAAACATTACGCTTATGCAGCAACAATGTAATACTTTTAAACAATGTTTCATGCCTTATAGTTCAAGTTACATGTTCCCAAGCTCAAACATAATTTTGACATATGTAAGTGTTTAATAATTATATGGTAAAGTCAGAGAGATGAGCTCGAAAATTATGTCAGCATTATTTTGTGTACATTTTACCATTTATTTATTCTAAGGCCCATATTTGCAAAGACAGTATGGTATAGAGTACAGCACGTAAAGTTGCTGTGTTCCATTGTCTGAACATTCAACTATAGAACTACACCATATCTAATAAGATATGGGGGGTCATTAAGACCCTGGCGGCCGGTGGTATGTTGGCGGTAACACCGCCAACAGGCTGGCGGTGTTCCGCCAGCAATTATTACCATGGCGGAATTGCCATGGCCATACCGCCGGCCCCTCCATTTTCGAGTCAGGATTCCGCCTGGCGGTCATAATCCCCAGGGCAGCGGTGCAAGCACCGCTGCCCTGGGGATTATGAGTCCCCGACCGCCGGCCTGTCCATGGCGGTACACACCACCATGGAAAGGCCAGCGGTATGGGGACTTGGGGTGCCCCTGGGGGCCCCTGCACTGCCCATGCACTTGGCATGGGCAGTGCAGGGGCCCCCAGGCATAGCCCCGTCGCGCATTTCACTGCCCGAATTTCGGGCAGTGAAATGCGCGACGGGTGCTACTGCACCCGCTGTACATCAGGATTGCCGCCGGCTCTATTACGAGCCGGCTGCAATGTTGAAGTGACATTTCCGCTGGGCCAGCGGACAGTAACACTGTTACCGTCTGCTGGCCCTGCGGAAATGTCATAATAGGGAGACAGAAATACCACCGGCAATGGCAGTATTCTGTTTCCCGCGGCCTCAACGGTCTTTTGAAAAGACCGCCGAGGTCGTAATGACCCCCATGGTGTTATTGTGTTGTGCCCTTGTGGTGGTGCCACTTAAGCTTCCATGTACCAATGTACATACACTAGCATCATACTGCAAGGGTGTCTGCCTTCTGGTAGGCATAGTTTTGTTAAAGGAGGGTGCTTCTTCCTGCACAAAATATTCAATTTATGGGATTTTGCTCTTTGATGTGTGCTTTCAATTGAGCACCCATGCAGACAGAGAAAACATAGGAGGAACTTAAAAAAATCTCTTTGTTTACTTGCCTCAGGTAGATGCAGGATTTCTCTGCTAATCCATCTTTCTAAATATTAAGAGATAGGTATTTGCATCCATAGTGGTGGTTGATTGAATGTAAATACCCACGCACCATCCATGGAACATACTATTGATGCAACCAAAAGAAAGACAGTGGACCGTGCTGTTTTGCCTTCACTTCAGTAACAATCAAATGTCAATTGAAATTTGTGCATGATTGTAATTGTCATCACTACACTTTGTGTTAGGATTGCTTCACCAGAGGTAATGCAAACCCCACTCAATGTCTTTGTAAACCTTTCTCTAAATTTGAAGAAATAATTGTATTTACTAACGTTTAATTGTTATATTCAGGATATATCATAAAATAAATTTATGTGGGAATTGTTTTGACTGAAAACGGACAATCTTAACTAATATCTTAAACTTAACAATATTATTAAATATGTTTTACACATATTCATGTATCAAAGGATAATACATTACATATATCTAAGAGACTACATATATCATGATTAAACATTTACAATAGTTATGAACAACATACTATGGGCCTGATTCACTATGGGACACATGTAACCAGATTATAAGGCCACATCAATGTGTAGGATTTTGCAAAAATGTTTCCAAAAGCGTGAAATATATTGGGGGCCACGGTCTGAGATAATGACTTTAGGGAGACCATGAAGGTGAAAGATCTCCTGTATAAATATTTGACTCAATTCTTTTGCAGTGGGTAGGTTCTTTAATGCAGTAAAATGAGCCATCTTAGTAAATGAATCGACGGTCACCATTGTAACTCAATTTCCTGCTTATGGGGCGTAAGGAACACATAAAATCGGTTGATACAGTATGCCAAGGGGCTGGTGGAACGTGTAAAGGTTGAAGCAATCCTGCTGGTTTGGTATGGGGTATTTTAGTTTGAGCACAGATGGGACAAGAAGCCACATAACTCTTGGTGTCTTTCTTCAGCGTAGGTCACCAAAAGTAGTGAAGGAGTAGTTCTTTTGTGGCTTTGAGACCGTGATGACTGGCAATAGGAGAATCGTGACACATTTGTAGTGCTTTAGCTTGGACTATCTTTGAAGGGAGGAACAATGCATCCTTATGATAGTAATACCCCTTAACCTTGCATAAATCTGAACATATGTTTTTAATTTCAAGGTCATAAAGGGTTGAATATTCAGACCGTACTTTATCAAGAAAGGACTGTACTAGTCCAATAATTCTATATGGTTCAATGAGGTGTTGTGTAGGAGGATCAATACTTTCAGGACAGCTTTGTGACAAGGCATCTGCCAGAATATTTTGAGAATCGGGTATGTACGTTATATAGAAGTCAAATTGAATGAAAAAAAGGCCCATCAGGCTTAGCGACTGTTCCGACATCGGACGTTTCATAGACACTGCAAATTTCAATGGTCTGTTCTTACTTCAAATGTTTCCCTTGAACCCATAAGGAATCATCTCCATTCACTAAAAGATGTCTTTAAAGCAAGCAGTCAGTTCTCATTCCAAGAGAGAATAATAATGCTCTGAATCAGATAGTACATGAGGCAGATAAAAAAATCAGGTGTTCTAATCCATCATCGCTTTGCCTTTGTAGTAATGCGGACCCTATTGCTCTCTCTGAAGCATCAGTGACTACTATAAATTGCTTGGTGGTATCAGGATGTCGTATTGTAGGAGCTTGTGTAAAAGCACACTTTAGGCTTTGATATGTGGTTTCAGCAACTTCTGTCCAACAAAAGCCGTTCCGTAAATTCTATTTTTTAAGAGTTTGTGTGATATGACCAGTTTGTTGGCCGAAATCAGCGATGAATTGACAATATAAATTGACCAATCCTAAAGAACACTGGGATTCTTTGATAGAAGATCGGGATGGCCAGTCTAGGAAGGCTTGAACCTTGTCTGGGTCCACTGCAATACCAACTTGGTTAGTATGATACCCTAAAAATGTTACCTCAGTTTTGTCAAATTAACAATTTTCTGGTTTGCAAAATAGCTGGTGTTGCCGGAGTCTTTCTAGAACTTAAAGTACATGCATAGTATGATGTTCTGGATCACTGGAATTTATTAAGCTATCATCTAGGTAGTTAACTACTGTTTGATTTAAAAGGTCAGAAAACACTGATGCCCATATTTATACTTCCTGACGCCAAACTGCGCTGACGCAGTTTTGCGTCAAAATTTGTAACGCTGGCTAATGCCATTTCTTTGCGCAGCTCGGGCATCAAATTTATACTTTGACGCTCAGCGGCACAAATCACTGGTGTGAGTCATTTGTTTTTAATCAAACCAATGCGTCACGTCGTAAAGAAAAACAACGTTAACACGGTGAAAATGACTTTGATCCGGTTTGCGACATCGCAAACCCGATATGTGCCTTTTTTTGCCGCAATTGCATCAAAAAGCAGTGCAAACACAGCAAAATGTCCAAAGGAGAGCCAAAATGGATCCCAGAAGCTTTGAGAGAAAAGAGGAAGATGACAACCGACCAGGAACCAGCCAGGAGGACCCACACAAGACCCAGGAGAGGGAGAAGAAGAAAAGGAAGTGTCGGTTCAGTGCAGAGGAGCAGGAGATGCTGGTGAAAGAGGTGACAGAACACCAGCACCAACTTTATGTCACCTCTAATAGGAGAGAGGCCATTTGGCAACACATTTTTGACAAGATAAACTGTGGCAGAAGTACGGAGAACAGTCATCGAGTGCAAGAAATGCTGGCATGACAGCAAGCGCAGGACCAAGGAAAAGATGGCCAGGAACATGAAGGCAGCACTGCAGACTGGAGGTGGGAGTCCAGCACAGCAGAAGGCCCTGGACCACATGGAGGAGATGGTGGCAGCAGTCATCCCTGAGGAGATCGTCATAGGGATTCAAAGACAGGACAGTGCAGACTACCAGGAGACAACATAGATGCAGGGTAAGTGGCAAGGGGAACTAAAATGTCTCAATGTTAACTGTAAGCAGGGGGGACATACCTACTACACAATGCATGTAAGTCATGAAAATCACGGAGTGAAAAGGGCAAAGGGGCACGGCACGGGGGCATGGGCTGTGCAGGGCAAACCTGAGGCACAGTACAACACTACACCAACAACCTTTGCATTGGGGTATGCTGCCTTGCCAATGATGTTGGCAAGGTAAAGCCAGTCCAGAGGGTAGGGTACAACGTAAAACTGGTTTTCTTTCACACAACAGCTGGTATTCACACTACATGAACTAGGGCTCAATTAACAGTTCCAGGCCATATCCGCAAGTGGAATTTAACATTGACAACAGTTGCCACAACCACCTCTGTTGTGTGTGCAGGTCAAGTAGCTAATGGCAACTATGTGCCCATGGATCAAACTCACCCAAATTAGAGGGTTCAGGATGACAATGTTATCAATCCCCTGTAATCAATAAAAATGTGCTAATCCTGCCAAATGTGAATGTCCATAGTCGCTACAAACATCAGCCATTGTCATAAACATTATGAGGTACACAGCAGTAATGTCATACCCATGCTGCACATGTCAGGGTCCACCCAGTGCCTGGGTCACAATAGCTGCAATGACACCATGCAACATCCCAACTGTCATACTGCTCAAACAACCGCATTGAGGGGGAGGACATATGTTTCCGACTAGTGAAACACACCTGCACAACCATAAGAGGAAATGGAACACTGCTAGGACCATCAGTGAAATCCAATGTAGCACACATTCCCCAACATCAACATTACACACTACCAATGCTGACATCTATATTGTGCCATGCCAATGATATACATCGTATATGCTAGGTCTCAGCAACATATAGCTGGATGTGAAATATCAGAGACTGGGGCAGTTCCAGATTGTTAAGTGTGTTGCAAGTGCCATCAGAACACCCACAGCCAGTGCAAGGCCCCAACATAAGAATGGAAGTAGACGGAGGGTTGAGTTGTACAATAAGGTGGCAACATACAATTTGGGCAGAACCTACACCTAGAGGATGTGACGCAGACAATTCCCCAAAGTGCCCACACTACAGGTGACATGCAGGTGGGGCATAGGCCTGGGACAATGCTCATATTAAAGACAGGAACAATGAACAGGAACCAATATCACAATGTGCAACTAATAGGAAGTCAGGCACATCAGGTTACAAATGCCACAACACAGACACACTAATTGTACTATATCTCATTGCAGAGGACAATGGCTCTCCTTGGGATATGCCTGTCCTGGACTTCCCTGATGACATGGATGACAAGCTGAGAAACATCAGCCAGCAGACCCTCCAAGATATCCTTGGAACCCTCCAGACCCCACGTTCAGTCACAAGGAGGAGCACAGAAGTAACAGCCCCACAGAGGAACCACCCACCACCCCAATTGTACAACCTGCCAGCTCCAACCCAGCTGATGACTCTGATGACACAGGCACCAGCTTTAAGAGGACTGTAGTTGGATTACAGTGGGAGCTGGCCAAGGAGGTGCAGGTGGGGATGTAAAATATGGCAGCCAGCCTAGAGGAGGTGCGTTTGTGCATGATGTCATCTGCAGAACAGGCAGGAGGCATGCAAGGCGAACATCAATCTTGCAAGAACTTCAGCAAAGTGTGAAGGAAAGCAGCACAGCAGTAAGGGAGTTGACACTACACCTCCAACAACAATCCTTTCAACGTGTGCACAAATGCAATATTGACCCCCTCATGGCCGGCCTGGCTGCCTTCCAAGGTGATGTAGCTGCTATCCTTAAGAACCAGCAGCTCCTCCTTGCTGCAGTACTGCCCTTAATAGCCCCACACTTGGCAGCTACCGGGATTTCGAACTCCACGTCTTCAAACAGTGAAGTGTGTGTTGCTCCTTCAAACCCACCACCACCAAGGGCAGAGGAGACAAACACACACAACAGAAGGTGAAGACGTGGAACAGATCACCGAAGAATACCAGGTAGCACTAGTCCCTGCTACATGGGCACTTATAACCAAGGTCCTGTGCTTTGTAACAAGCCAGTCTTGCAACAGCTGCTCACAAGCACTATTCTCCAGCCCACTATTTACCTTGACACTATGCTCTGTGATTGTCTCTCATTACCTCATTGGCAATTCATGTCCCTCTACACTGTATGATACTTCCCCCCAGCATGTCCAATGAGGTGTCCTTTTGCACTTATGTAGTATCACAATAGAAGGTGTCACACTTGTGGACTCACAATCCTGGACTAAGTAAATATAGCACTACAGTACTTTAAAATAAATAGCACTTACACAACCACTTTATCTCTGTGTAATGTGACACATCAACCGAAAGGGAGATTATTGATGTTTGCCTCATGTCAATGACCATAGAATGTCAATACAACTGCCCTTAAAGACTGTGGGTTGATAACTATGAACTGTGGTCTGGATTGTACCTTCATCTGCCCTTCATGAGGGTTAAATCTGAAGTAAATAGAAACATTACAGTATAATGCTGTGTTGGACAGAATAAGTCTTCTTCAAGGGATGTTTAAGCAGAAAATCATTGTCTTCAAAGATTTCTTCAAGACAATCTTTAGGTATGTGACATTTGACTAAAAACTTTCTTCACACACACCATACAGCAGGAATGGATGCGTACAAGTGTACATACAAATAAGTAACCTGGCAGTACAATGTAAGAAATGATAGGTGTGAGTTATGTATACTATACTACATGAGATTATACCATCACTCACCTTATCAGGGTTCACATGAACATCAGGCTGCAGGCAGACGTACCACAGTGTCCTCAATACCAAATCTGGTCTCAAAATATGACAGATTGAAAACATACATCCAAACATAAATACACATTGGAAACCATAGTAACCTTGAGTGGAGTGCAATGGATGGTAGATTCCTAGCGAAGTAGCTTTTGTGTAACTGCCAGTGTGACAGCTCAGTTGGGATTTGGATGCAGGATGGAACACAAATGCAAATACTAATTTGACACTGTTCACCCATGCCAAGGCCCTGATCCCCAAGCATATGACACATACTGTAAAGGAGTACCTATGTATTTATTTAACTGTAAAAATAGGATGCTAAAACTAGGGGAAACGCCTTAACTAACCTAACCTATCCTAACTACACATTACCGACAACTGGCCCTAACTACCCTAAGCTAAACTTACTTATCACATTTAAATAAACACTTTAAACCTCAACCCCCCTTATATGATGGGACACATGGAGGACAACATATACTAACCTAAACACATAGGTGGTCATTACAACCCTGGCGGTCAGTGTTAAAGCGGCGGTAAAACCGCCAACAGGCCGGCAGAAAAAAAATTGAATTACGACCGTGGCGGAAACCGCAAACATAGACAGCCACTTTAACACTCTGACCGCGAAGGCAGTACAAACAAACACCGCGGCGGTAAACGCCAGCAGACAGGCGGAAGACAATGTACCGCCCACATTATTACAAGCCACCAATCTGCCACCTTTTCCGGGACGGATACACCGTGAACAAAAACACGGCGGAAACATGACTTTGAAGGGAAACCGCTCACCTCTACACATCCCACGAGGAACCAGGACGCCACGGAACCGGAACGTAAGATTCTTGCAGCCTTTATCTTTCTGCTCCTCTACCAGGAGTACCAACGCCGGCGGCGAAGACCACAGTGAGTACTGCACCTACGACACAGGGGAGGGGGGAGGGAAAAAACAGTGACAAACACACGCAACACGCAACACTCCCACCCCCACCCTCACCCACGACAACACACACACTAATACATCATGATACATCACAGTTACACCCCCCAACCCCTCCTGGAAGAATGTAAGGACAAAAGGAAATGAGTCGAATGATTGTAATATATACGAAAACAGTAATCAAAAATATATACATATATTAAGATATTCACACTATAAACAAATATATACACCAAGAATCCAAGTCCAAGGTATTCCACTATCATAGTCCGTGGACCACTGGGCGCAAAAGTCATGGGCAAGGCCCACACTCAATACCCGAACAAGACCGAGAGAACACTGCTGGGGCATCAGATAGAAATAAAACAGGCACCTCAGGGGGAAGGGAAGGGGGGGCACCACAGCCAGATTAGTGCACGACGCCAGATCCACGAGGGGGATCCATGTCTACTGTTCAATCCTGGGGAGTGCAAAGCCACAATCTCTCAAGTCTCTACAGTGGGTGGCTTGCCCACTGCTATATCCTTGGGAGTGCAAAGCCACAGTCTCTCAAGTCTCTACAGTGGGTGGTTTGCCCACTGCTATATCCTGGGGAGTGCAAAGCCACAGTGTCTCAAGTCTCTACAGTGGGTGGTTTGCCCACTGTTCAATCCTGGGGAGTGCAAAGCCACAGTCTCTCAAGTCTCTACAGTGGGTGGTTTGCCCACTGTTCAATCCTGGGGAGTGCAAAGCCACAGTCTCTCAAGTGGATAACATTCTCCACTGGTTTCTGGAGGGGGCTTTGTGCCCAGAGTGCTTCATCCTGCCAAGGACTGTGTGAGTGGATGTGATACTCCACTGGTTCTTGAGGAGGCTTTGTGACCAGAGTGCTTCATCCTGCCAAGGACAGAGGTAGTGGATGTGATACTCCACTGGTTCTGGAGGGGGCTTTGTGCCCAGAGTCCTTCATCCTGCCAAGGACAGAGGTAGTGGATGTGATACTCCACTAGTTCTGGAGGAGTCTTTGTGCCCACAGTGCTTCATCCTGCCAAGGTCTGGGGTAGTGGATGCTGTTCTCCACTGGTACTGGAGGGGGCTTTGTGCTCAGAGTGCTTTATCCTGCATGTGGCAGCCTCAGTAGCGCCGGAATCATTGGCGCTCGCTGGCCTGCGGTGCTGCTGGTGGCGGTGTCCTGGGCAGCAGTGCTGCTGGCAGCGGTGTCCTGGGCAGCGGGCCTGCTGGTGGCGGTGTCCTGGGCAGCGGTTCTGCTGGCGGCGGTGTCATGGGCAGCGAGCTGGTGGCGGCGGTGTCCTGGGCAGCGATGTTGGTGGCGGCAGTGTCCTGGGCAGCGGTGTTGGTGGCGGCGGTGTCCTGGGCAGTGGTGCTGCTGGCGGCGGTGTCCTGGGCAGCGGGGCTGGTGGCGGCAGTGTGCTGGGCAGTGGTGCTGCTGGCGGCGGTGTTCTGGGCAGCGGGGCTGGTGGCGGTCTTGTCCGCCGTGCAGATCTTCTCAGACTTGCCGGTTTTACTGTGTCCCTTCCCCACCTTGGATGGTGGCGCCGCTGTCCAATTGTACCCCTGGGAGAGGCTTTGGTGCCTGATTTCTTTCTGCTTTCCCCCCGGGCACTGGCCAACTTTTTATGCTTTACAGGTGGGGGACTGTCTGTGCACTGGCTCCTTGCCACACTGGCTGCCCTGCTGCCTGGCGCTCTCCAGAAGCCGGTTACTACAGGCACCACTGGTCCCGCAGATGTTGTGACTGAGGTGCTGGGTTGGGACCTGGAGAGTCGGGCCCTAGGAGACTGAAGGGGTGGGGGAGGTGAGGGAAAAAGGTCAAGGTTGGACAGGAAAAGTTTCTTAGGAACACTGGGACGGGTAGATGGAGGGGGTTTGGGAGTGGAGGAAGAGAAAGTGGTTGTAGGAGGTGTACGTTTGGTGACATTGGGTGAAGGTGCATGCGCTGGAGGCTGTTGTAAGGTGGATGGCTGTTGGGTGGGTGTGTGGCTGCGTTTGTGTACCTTGGGAGGTGGCCTCACAGACACACTGGGAGAGGACACAGGGGACGTGTGAATGGTAGTGGGGGTGGTGACTGCACGTGAGCGGGGTGTGGTGGTGGGTGTGCTGGTGATGGACGTAGTGGCTGAGGATGTAGTGCATACAGGTGTGAGTGGAGATAAGACAGGGAGGGAGGAGGGAGACGAGGAGGAGGGGGACACAGTGGAGGCAGTGGATGTTTTTGTGTCTGCATATGTGTGATGCTTGCGTGAGTGCCTCTAGGATGTGTGGTGCTTATGTTTGCCAGAGCTTCCCTTGTGTGTTGAGGTGTGTGCATGCTGGTCTGATGGTGTGCTTAGAATAGGCTGAGGTACAGGGGTTTGGGTCTAGGTGGAGGAAGTTGGAAAGGGGGAGGCTAGAGAAAGGGACAATGGCTGCCATCAGTGCTGAGGCCAGAGTCTGAAAAGCTTGCTGATGGGCTGCCTGACCAGAGTGAATGCCCTCCAGGTATGCATTGGTTTGTTGCAACTGCCTCTCTACACCCTGGATGGCATTCAAAATGGTAGACTGCCCAACAGTGAGGGACCTGAGGAGGTCAATGGCCTCCTCACTGAGGGCAGCAGGGGTGACAGGGCAGGGGAGGGAGACGAGGAGGAGGGGGACACAGTGGAGGCAGTGGATGTTTTTGTGTCTGCATATGTGTGATGCTTGCGTGAGTGCCTCTAGGATGTGTGGTGCTTATGTTTTCCAGAGCTTCCCTTGTGTGTTGAGGTGTGTGCATGCTGGTCTGATGGTGTGCTTAGAATAGGCTGAGGTACAGGGGTTTGGGTCTAGGTGGAGGAAGTTGGAAAGGGGGAGGCTAGAGAAAGGGACAATGGCTGCCATCAGTGCTGAGGCCAGAGTCTGAAAAGCTTGCTGATGGGCTGCCTGACCAGAGTGAATGCCCTCCAGGTATGCATTGGTTTGTTGCAACTGCCTCTCTACACCCTGGATGGCATTCAAAATGGTAGACTGCCCAACAGTGAGGGACCTGAGGAGGTCAATGGCCTCCTCACTGAGGGCAGCAGGGGTGACAGGGCAGGGGCTGAGGTGCCTGGGAGGAAGGAGATGCCCACCGCCCTGGGTGAGCGTGCACAGGACACACGCTGAGGGGCTGCTGGGAGGGCGGTGCTGGTGGGGGGGTGGCGGCTGTACCTGTTGATGCGGGGGTCACAGATGGGCCCGCCAACGCAAGGGAGCTCCCATCGGAGGAGGAGTCTGTATTGCTGGTGTCAGCTCCTGTCCCCGCCGTGGAGCTCCCCTCGCCCTCCATCCCTCTGTGAAATTCAGACTCCATACTGTAGTGTCGCCCTCCAGGGCCGTGTGGGATGCAGCTCCCTCCTGCTCCGGTGCCACTGCTCCTCTGCCTGATGATGCTAATGCACACAAGAACAGGGATACCACAAAAAGGGGGAGGGGACAGAAGAAAGACATGTTGAGTGCATGCAATTCTGCTACAGTTGGCGGACACGACAGACACAGAAGCCCCCTTCACTACACCGCGCACTTGGAGTTCCTTATTCAATCCCAGGGGCATGGGTTACAAGGCTATGCCCGATTGCTGAACACATGGATGTCACAGGAGAGTGACTAGGTGTAGTTGGCACTGTACACAGGTGGGGTGCCACAGGGACTGCCTTAAGAAGGGTCCTTGCCTACTAAACTCGCCCTGGCCTAGGGGAACCCACAGCCCACCTCTCCCACCCAGACACCTACAATGCGCGCTGAATCAGCAGAATGAGAGTGTGCTCACGCCCTTGTGGCTGCTGTGATGCCCTCAAGCGCCCATCCAACTCCGGGTACGCCACCGTCAGGATCCTGAACATCAGGGGGGTTAATGGTGCAACGGGCACCCCTCCCACGCTGGGAGGCCATCCCCAGCTGGGCCTCCGCTGTCTTCTTGCTCCAGCGGCGAATGATCTCCCGTCTTTTCCGGCAGTGGGTGCTCCGTCTGTGCTAGACCCCCAGGGCCCGGACTTCCTTGGCGATGGCACGCCAAATGTCCTTCTTCTGGTGGGTGCTGACCTACAGGAATAGTACAGGGGAAAAAGAGAAGTAGTTACCGTCCGCACCGTCACAGTAATTGGCCCGCATCCCTACCCTTGCCATGATGCACAGACACCCACCGTCATTTCATGCACACCTCATTCTCACCCTCCCTATCTTTCATCCACACCACTCCACACAGGCATTGCCCATACAGCATGCTCACAGTGAACTTACCTGTTTGTCTGGAGGACAGTAGAGTAGCGTGTACTGGGGAGGACCCCATCCATGAGTTTCTCCATCTCCTCCGTGCAGGTGGCAGGGGCCCTTTCCCAAGACACACGAGCCATTGTCTCTTCCAGACAGAGGTTACAGCAGCACTTGCAGTGTAGGTCTTCTCCTGTAGACGGTCACGTATTAAGTGAGGGAACAGACAGAAAATGGCGGTCACGTCCGCGGCACTGCGTACCATCACCGCTGGCGTACATCGTCATTGGCTCCTGGGACCATAGGGTCCAATGTTAACCAATGCAGGATTGCACTGCGGTCTTCGACCGCCTACCGTGACAATGTACAACGCCAGCGCAGTTACCTCATATCCCATTGTCCCACTTTACAGGTCAGACAGCCACCATTTCATGGGCCCACATGCCATTATTTGGACTGCGTCACACATATCTAGGCCTTGCCAAAACACTCATACAAGCATATGTTGATTAGCTAATATTTCAGAGTAAGCTGTGTTTATGTACCTCAGAGTTGGTTGACTCTCTGCTCGCTGTTCTCCTCCATAGGCACCGTCCGCTGGGGCATGTGAGGAGATGGCCGCATCCTCAGGTGTACAGACCGCTGGTGGACCTGTCAACAATAGAGCAGCGACATGTGATCATCACCTACAGACTTGATCGTGCCACAATCCAGGAACTGTGTGCCCAGTTGGAGCCAGACCTGATGCCAGCTATCCGCCATCCCACAGGAATCCCCCCTCAAGTGCTGGTGCTGTCAGTACTCCATTTCCTAGCAAGTGGGTCATTTCAAACTACAGTGGCCATTGCGTCAGGGATGTCCCAGCGTATGTTTTCCAACGTGTTGTCCAGAGTGTTGTCTGCCCTGCTGAAACACATGCGGAGCTACATTGTTTTCCCTCAGGTGGAGGATTTGCCTACAGTGAAAGGTGATTTCTATGCCCTGGGATATATCCCCAACATCATAGGTGCCATTGATGGGACACATGTGGCCTTGGTCCCCCCCTGCAGGAGTGAACAGGTGTACAGAAACCGGAAGAGTTACCATTCGATGAATGTGCAGATGGTGTCTTTGGCAGACCAGTAAATCTCCCATGTGAATGCCAAATTCCCTGACTCAGTGCATGACGCTTACATTTTGAGAAATAGCAGCATTCCTTATGTGATGGGGCAACTCCAGAGGCACCGTGTGTGGCTATTAGGTGAGGACATGGACCCAATACAGTGTGAATAGTTGTCTGGTTCTGGGGATGTCCCTATGAGTTAGTGTGTGTCTAACAGTTGTCCCTCGCCATTTGCAGGTGACTCTGGTTACCCCAATCTGTCATGGCTACAGACCCCAGTGAGGAATCCCAGGACAAGGGCAGAGGAACGCTACAATGAGGACCATGGGCAACTAGGAGGGTTATAGAGAGGACCTTCGCCTCCTGAAGGCCAGGTTCCGGTGCCTCCATATGACAGGTGGTTCCCTATTCTACTCACCAAAGAAGGTGTGCCAGATCATCGTGGCCTGCTGAATGCTTCACAACTTGGCTTTGCGATGACAGGTGCCTTTTCTGAAGGAAGATGGTCCAGATGGAGGTGTTGTGGCAGCTGTGGAGTCTGTGGACAGTGAAGACTAGGAAGCAGAAGAAGAGGACATAGACAACAGGAACACAGTGATCCTGCAGTACTTCCAGTGAGACACAGGTAAGAAGACAACACAGCCTGCTACATCTGATTTAATTCTACTACCTCTCATCTGTTTGTCATTTTCACCCAGTGTATGGTAACTGAGGTGTCACTTTCCCTTACGATTTCACAGATGTGGGTCCCACTAGAGCTGTGTGACATAGGTATGTTGACATTACATTTGATATAGCATTTTGCCACTGTTATTGCAAATACACATTTTCGAAAGCACAGACAGACTCCAGATTATTTTTTGATTTAAGGGAGTTTATTTAAGTGCTCAATAGTGGAGGGGCTTGTAAAATGGTCAGGGGTGATCATGGAGGAATGTCCATGGCACAGTCCAGTCTATTAGTTTCACAGGTGCAATGTCCAAAGGGGCATAGGAAGTGGAGCTGGGGCAGTTTAAGAATGGACAGGGTGACAAAGTGGGACAGAAGGATGACAATCATGGTGGTCTCATTTCTTGGCGGGGGTCTTGGCATTGTTCTCTGTCTGTGTCCTGGATCTCAGGGACCGTTTGCGTGGTGGTTCTCCATCTACAGGGGGTGGGGTGCTGGTGTGGTGGTTCTGTGGCGGTGCCTCCTGTCCACTAACGCCGGCGGAGGTGTTGGGCAGTTCATCGTCCAGGCTAGTGTCAGGGGTCCCTTGTTGTGCCACAGTGTCCCTCCTGGTGTTGACGAGTTCCTTCAGCACCCCTACAATGGTGCCCAGGGTGGAAATGATAGATTTTAGTTTCTCCCTGAAGCCCAAATACTGTTCCTCCTGCAGCCCCTGCGTCTCCTGAAACTTGGCCAGTACAGTTGCCATTGTCTCCTGGGAATGGTGGTAGGCTCCCATGATGTTGGAGAGGGCCTTGTGGCGAGTGGGTTCCCTTGGCCTGTCCTCCCCCTGTCGCACAGCAGCCCTCCCAGTTCCCCTGTGTTCCTGGGCCTCCGTCCCCTGAACTGTGTGCCCACTACCACTGCCCCCAGGTCACTGGTGTTGTGGGTGGTGGGTTAGCCTGGGTTCCCTGTAGTGGTGGACATTCTGCTGATTGACATGTCCTGGGGAGAGAGGTATGGGCCTGCTGGGTGGGTGCTGTGCTGGTGTTTCCAGAGGGGGCAAGGTCTGTAGTGGCCTGTGCTAGTGTGAGGGGAACCGACTGTCCCGAGGTCCCAGATGGGCCGGGCTGGTCATCTAGATCCAGTTGGACAGAGCTGCTGTCACCACTGTGGGCCTCTTCTGTGGCTGTAGTGGACATATCTGGACCCTCCTGTCCAGTGACGTTGGGTAGGGGTCCTGCAGGGGTGTAAAGTGCTTGAATTCCTGTGTAGGACCTTGTGTGATAATGGTTTAGGGGAGTGTATAGGTATGTGTAATGGCCATGTATTGGTGATGGGTATCCATGCTTTGGTGTTACATGCAGGGCTTGAGTTTGGGATATGTGGTTTGTGATATTGGGACATACGTGAGAAGTTGGAGTGATGGGGGTGAGGGTGAGGGTGGGGGTATGTGATAGCATGCAGGTGGGTGGGGGATGCAATAGTTAAGATTTGACTTACAGGAGTCCATTTCTCCAGCTACTCCTGCGAGGCCCTCAGGATGCAGTATAGCTGAGACCTGCTCCTCCCATGTTGTTAGTTGTGGGGGAAGAGGTGGGGGTCCGCTGCCAGTCCTCTGAACCGTGATGTGGTGTCTTGAGACCACGGAACGCACCTTTCCCCATAGGTCGTTCCACCTCTTCCTGATGTCATCCCTAGTTCTTGGGTGCTGTCCCACTGTGTTGACCCTGTCCACGATTCTTCGCCATAGCTCCATCTTCCTAGCTATGGTGGTGTGCTGCACCTGTGATCCGAATAGCTGTGGTTCTACCCGGATGATTTCTGCCACCATGACCCTGAGCTTCTCCTCAGAGAACCTGGGGTGTCTTTGCGGTGCCATGGGGTGGTGTGGGTGACGTGTGGGATGGGATGTGTTGTGATGTGTGGGGTGATATTCAGAGGTGTGTTGTGTGAGGTGCGTGGATGTTGTGTGAGTGAAGGTGTGGAGTGCCTGTGGATGCTAGTTTGTAGATGGTGGTGTCTCTCACTGGCCCCCAGTCACAATTGTTGATGTAAGGGTTTGTGGGTGATGTGGGTGTGTGTTTTATATTGTATTGGATGTGTGGGAGTGGTGTGTGTATGTGTATCAGGTGTGTGTATTTCAAATTGTCCAATGTGGTTGTTTTTTGTAAATGTGTGTGTATTTTGAGCACGGCGGTGTGTACCGCCAATGGAATACCGTGGTTGAAACACAGCCGCGTGGATTCGTGGGTCATGATAGTGTGGGCGTATTCCTGTTGGTGTGACGGTGGATGTTATGTTATCGCCAGTTTATCACTGACCTTTGGTGTGGCGGACTTGTGGGTGTCTGGATTTTGGCAGATTCCGAGCTGTGGGTCATAATGACCGTGGCGGAATTACGCAGCTGCGGCGGTGTGTTGGTTGTCTTCTGCACGGCGGTAAGCGGCTTTTACCACCAATGTTGTAATGACCACCATACTATCTTATACTAAACAAATATATATTTTGGGGGAATTTTTTAATTTCATTTTTATTTTTTTATTTTTTTTTAATACACAAAAACCCCAACATCATCCAACAAAAAAACACATGTAAAAATATCATACCCTCCACCCCACCAACCCACTAATACTAACTAAAGTAACAGCCTATTCTAACCTAATACTATGCCCCCTATACCCACTAAATATAAGAACCAGGAAAGAAGAGGGAGGGGAGGGAATCATGGCTGAGGGTAACCAAGTCACGAGTTTGCCCTCCGCAGGGTCTTCTTAATCCCACGCATTCTCTTGTTGATCTGGGACACCTTCTGCTGCAACCTGTTCAGTCTGCGCAACATCCGTTGCATTGAATGAAATTCCACATTGTCAATGACTGCAGCATGGGTGGTCTGTGTACCAGTTGTGGAGGGTTGTGCAGTTGCTGGTGCCATGCTTGGAGGGGGAGGTGCAGGGGTTGTTGTCAGTGGTCCAGGAGCAGAGGATGTTGATGGACCTACAGTGGTGGCTGCCATCCTTACTGCCGCCTGGGCCGTAGTGGTGGTACTGGTGGTGGCGGCTGTTGTAGACACAGATTGGACCCCTGAGGCTCTCTCATGGCGATAACGCCGTGCCATGTGGCGGAATCCAGACTCTACATCCAGAATGTGGCAGTAATGCATCACCCTCCTCTGAAATTTGTGGATCTAGTTGGCATCCATACTGGCTGCTTTTAAAAAAGATAAAGCCAAACATTAGTTACATCATTGTGTCATACGTCTGATGATGATAATCAAAAATACATCTAACGTAGCTGAAACAGGCCATATCACCGTACAGATCACAGATTCTCTCTGAGGAAGTACATGCCAACGCAGCCTACACATGTCCTATCTAACAGCACAGCAATGCTCAAAAAGATGTGTAAATTGCTCTAAGTATCATTATTCCGCCATTAGTCACATAACAAATGCTGCAAGTCCTCCACTTGTGAGAGGCCAACTAATGACTATCTTCTGGATGACAATCAAGGGCCACAAGATCTGTGATTTGTAAATGGAATTGCCAGGATGGTGTGCAGTTGCTAATCAAGAGTGGGTATCCTCGGTTGGAACAAATGAATTACAGAATTACATGTCTGTGTACTACACTTGGATCCTCACACCTAGGTACACATATTTCATAACCATAAGTCTGTGCCTCTGGGGGATGGACAAGCAAAACATACTTTCAAACATCAAGGACATCTAGGAACCTTTGGACAGCTGTACATGGATTTAGTCAGTCCACCACAGGTAAGGAGGGTGTCTAACTAGGATAAACACAAACATTGGACAATCCTATCCACATTTATGTTTGTAATTGCAGACAATTGTCAACATCATTTGATACCATCAATACCTGTCCTACAACAAGCACATAGATGCAAGCACCCATCTGGGCATGAGCTGCATGCACACCTATGACATTGTACTCAAGTGCCACATTAACGTAGCACAACATGTGGAGCTATATGCTGCAAGGAAGTCAAACATACAGTCTAACATGTTCATTGGTGAACAGGAAGGCTCAAGTCTGTGGGTAATACTTTGGCATCCCTATTCTGTGTGATTCAGGGAATGACTTGCTGACTAAATCATGAAAATAGCCCTCTCCAAATTTTTCATTACAAGAAATGTAACAACAAATATCATCCTATTCACATGGCCATGCCTACAGGGATGCACTACAATCCAAAAATATGACTCTATGCCACTGATTGTCCAACTCAAATATGGAAAAATAAGTCAAACTCCAGTCAAGTTACATATCAGATCATGTGCCAGCACATCATATCTTGCTATGTGTCCAACACATGGGAGTCAATCACACAACAGCTGCAAACACAACACAGAACTAAAATACCAATACTTACAGGATATGTCTGGATCCGCAAATTGAGCCACTTTTCCAATTGTGTAAGGGGCAGGTCCACCTGTAATGCATGGAGGGTGAAATGTACTCAATGTCTGTTCACTGTACAACACTTTAAGGTGAAATTACTGTGTGTGACATTATATATAAAAGTCCAGCTGCTCAGGCATGATGATACTTGAACATACATACCACTGCAAACATGTATAGACCCTGTCACTCCAGTGAGTGATAAACACACATATGCACACATGCAGTGGCCCTAACCATCATGAGGTGACAATCATGATTCCTCAATTGGTTGCAGACTCATTTATGAAGAGTACTCCATTTCATCATTTGTTGTTATGAGAGACATTCAAAGCCACATTCTTGGTGCACTGCAATACCAGTCACTCAGGTATTGTGGCTTGTGCATCAAGGGACAATCAGTTACTGTGTGATGCTCATGTGATCTGAGTCAAGCTCATGATTTATTATGCTTTCTATGGTCCCTTACATGTAGGCCTATGTTGTGTGAAGGTTACATATGCTACATTTACAGTGCAGCCTGAGCCACATATGCCCCCATTGACACTATAATGGCAGGGATCCAGTGCGTTACTTGATGAAAATCTGGTGCTAAACATGGATTGGCCATTTATCCAAATTAATAGAACAAAGAAATATATGCCGACAGTGTATATTTTGGTCATCCATGACAGAATGCATGGCCGCAGGTGTAGTCATTGCACCTGAAATGTGTCACTCATTGCCCTGTGTACTCATATTGGGTATTGGAATTCACAGTTAGCCACATTCATCATCTTACATTAGCCAAGTTGGGAGATCAGCGGGTATACAGCAAACTGACACTGTCCCATTATTGAAACATGGTTTAACAAATGTCCTACTGTGTCAATCATGATATAGGTTTGGATTTGTATGTACCTTGGGAATGGCAGCAGTAACACGAATGCTGGGCTTCTGATCTTAGCATACACGCATGTCTGTGATAGCCTTCATACTGGGAAGTTAGCTATTGTACATAAGCTGCACTAGATCAGCAGGGGTGTACCAAATGCAAAGTATTTGGGGACTTTATATGTATGATGGAATTGGTCAGGGGTCCCTTGCACAACATAATGCAAGTAATACATTGTGTCCATGCATTCCCCAACTCCAGGTATCCCATGATGACCCACTAACTTATGAGAAGTGCATGGCTATAAAGTAACACAGATGGCAAATGCATCAGCTCTGTTCCAGCTATTGTGCAAAAGGCCAATTTAAAACACACAGGAACAATAAACAGAGTGCCAAGGATATTTGTTATTCCTCAATTTGTAGCATTTGCTTCATGTTTTACGCTACAGCTATGGAAAGTAGCATCAAGCATTTAGATGTGAACCCGTGTGCATTACTTTGGCATCCATTCCTAATTTAATTGTGGCACAAACCAAGTCAAACTATCAGCCTAAGATATTACCTGAGGTTAGGAAGAACCTTGTACGTATGGCCCAGAATACAGTTCAGACATGTATTCAAAATAATTGGGGACCACATTAATTCTTTGCTTTAGCTTGTGAAAAACATCTCTTTCCTGGTACACTCACAGACCATGGATAAAACATATGTTTGAGCCACATTACCATCATCTATTGACGTGAAAACAGCACTAATTTACAAGATCAAGTTGTGTTTTGTAAATTGTGCAGCTGTTACGTCAACAAATGACGGTAATTTCTAGCAATTATTGTATAACTCAGGACCACTGTATGTTTAACTTGCGTTCCACATGTCCAAAAGCATTGCCTGCAGCATATAAACAAATCTGCTAATGACAATACAGAGCATTTAAATGTGCACATTACTCTGAATTGTACTTACCAACAGGGCCACCAATCACCACACCCAGGTGGTCCAGCAGGTCTTGCTCTCTGGCAACAAGGTCAGCCCAGTGGTGCTTCAGTTGGTGGACGTTGCGTGGTGTGTTCAAATTGCGGCGCAGATGGTACAGCACCTTGGACCACCTGGGCCTCCTCGCCTCCGTGTCATACCCCTGTATCACCCTGCCACCTGCTTCAATCATCAGGAGGAGGAAGTGGCACACCAGCCAAATGAATGCCCCTAGCTCCTCCTCTCCCATTCTCCCCAGACGTAGCCTACACAACATGACAAAAATTATAGTGCTAATATAGGGTACGGAGGAAAATAAAGGGAAAGGAGGGAGGAAAATGAAAGTAAAGTAACCCACAAACAGCCCAACTATCCCCAAACTAACAATACCCACTATAGACTCCCAACAGTACAAAGACAAAATTAGACACCAAATAAGACAAATACACACTTACAATGAACAACTGAGACAATTACAAATAAAACAGATGACAAATAGGATGGCACACAGGAGACAAAAGCACAAATTGGACAGACAAAACTCAGCTCAGCCACACAGTCTTGAAAAATCACAGACTGCAAAATGAAAGTGAAAGTACACCCACTGTACCATTTCTGTAAACAGGCTATCCTATTACATCACTTCCTGCCTCAAATGCGGTGTGTTTTTATTATGATGCGTCAAAGTTTTATGATGCTTACAGTCTGTACGTCCATTTTTTTTTTTTACGCAAATGATTAAAAATGACCCGGTATTCATAGTTCCAAATATTTTGCATTGGTAACCAATTTCATGGGGTATAGTGTAGGAATTACCGCTCGGGCCAATGGATGTATAATGGCTGTGAGCGTCACTTTTCAACGCATATGCAGCAATTTTTTACGGCAAAATATATGTCTTTTACTGTGTTTGTGTCATTTCTCACATTTTTTAAGTACATGATAGCTGTAACTGTACAGAGATAGGCTGTTTGCACCTGCATTGTTTATTCCAGTGTTTAGGCACATGTTGCAGACCACACTACTGCGGACCATGATACTCATGTTTTTGTACCGGATGAGCACTCTTTACTGACGCAATAGATACCCAAACACTTTTAACTACAAATTAGTATTACCTAGTTTGAGCAGGTTGTGCGTCAATAGAGGATAGCAAGGCTATGCAACTTAATACATTATCTCATTGCCTGTGTGTCAATGTCTGTGAATTGGCTGTTTCAATTGTTGTTGGTCCTCTGTGTGAACGTCACAAGACGTGCTTTCATTAATGTGCTTGTATGCATGTGTTGTAAATGTGGATAACCATCACAAACTATTCAGTGTAGATATGAGTCAGGATATGTGTTTGTCATACATATAGCATCTAATGCTGTGTGAACTGCACTGACTTTTGGGACAATACATCTCCCATGAAAAACTATGCACAGGATAGAGAGGACGGTTGATAAAGGCAATGAGTAAGCCATCACATGTACAGGAATGTTGGATACCACTTCCTGGTAACTTGTTTGTATACAGTACTAGCCATGAGTCAGTCATTTGAAAATGCTATGTAGGTACAGTGTTTGAGTCAGAAAACAATCCAAAAATGTAATGTCACTCCACAGTTCAAGTCCTATATATCACCTGTGTTTCTCGTGTGGCAGTGGAGGACCTGCAAAAGCTGCATGTGTTCACATATTTTGAGTGGTTAATTGCACAAATGTGTCCAGTTGAAGTGTGTGGCCATGTGTACCCTGTGTCATTATTGTCGTCCATGATGTCACTGTTATGTGCATGTCTACTCATGAGTCTGTGGATCCATTCCCTGCATTAACAGAGTATCCTTCAAAGCAGAATTGACTGAAAGCCAGAGGGAAATCGACAACACACATGGGGATATTTGAGCTATGGCACGGCAGAAGTTTTATGAGGCTGACAACAGGGCAACCTTGGTGTGCTCACAAACATAATGGATCAGTAAATAGAACCCGGCAGGTTTCATCACAAAATTTGTACACAGGGTGGTATTGAAAATTCCCACTGCAACAGGGAACATCAGTGTCTGTGTGCTGATTAATCTCACAGCTAGTCACCACGCAACCACCATCATTGGGTTGCAGCCAATATGAATCTGTGTGTGGACCATGGGGGCACAAACATGTTTTGTCCATTCATGCACATTAGCAAACGTTGTTTTTGTGCTGGAGGCATCATTCCCAATCCATGCATTCCGCCATTGTACACTGTCACTGTTTGTCACTCATGCATACATGAAAAACAGGCAAGGGATAGTGCTGGGATTAGGCTATTTGAATACATGTCCCAGACCTTGATACCATATGTAAACTGATTAAACTATACAATATATTTGTGGATTCATTGTAGACCTACCAGACACAATACCCCAGGAGGAAAGTGAGGGCATGGAAAGCAACTATGAAAGAAACGTAGCCACAGGGAACTTCTATGGTAACACAAAGACAGATAACAATCTGGCTAACAGGATGCACACTCTGTCAGGAACTAACATGAACAAGGCAAATGCACAGTGAGCAGACTGAGACTAGGAAAAGCCTAAACAACACTGTAGAAAATTAAAACTGGATTTGTTCTGCTGGCTGCAGCGTTATACAATAACCCAAGGGCTGTGTTACACAAGTGGTTTATACGGCAATGCACAACAAGCATATTCAGAAAATGGCAGGTTCTAAGCAGTTCCAGGCAGCAGCAATGGTGGTGCAGCTTCAAATGGCTGGCCTGCATGGAAATGCTCACAGGTGTGTGCAGCTTCTGTCTCTCAGAAGTCCTTTAGGTGTGAATCCAGTTAAAAGGACCAACAGTACCTTTCACATGGGAAGCAATGGACAGGTGATTACAGGTCCTACAAACTACCAGGCAATGCATTTTGGGACCTACAGTCCATGCAGTCAGATGAACTAAGACTATGGCATGCCATACTAAAGAGGGAAGCACACTGAAGTCTTGGTGTGTGTAGATGATGGATTATCAGGGTACAATTAGTCCTGTTACAGGGCCACCTGGAGAAGGGTGTCAAGAGACTGAATAAATGCCTGTGACAGAACTTATAATCTAGGATGGCATGCACAGGGTATGTCTTGTGAGCAATGCTCGTCATACTTGGGGCACTTGTGCTATCCAATTGCAACTTACATGGATAATCACACATGCTCCTTGCAGAGATAGCTGATATCACACTTACTGCTGTGAAGGGTGTGGTCATACATTCCTGTTACTAATGCAATTGCAAATCCACTGCCTCGTGTATAAAGCGGGTCTTTTACTTGTGATTGATGGTGTCTTAGTTGTGTGCCATATGCTGCAATGAACCATGTTGCCAACATGGATGTGTCCAATAGTTGTGATACTCTGACATTGCCCTTCGAACGTAAAATGAACACCATATATATCATTTACACTGTATGTGAAGTTGTTTGTACATTCATACCCAACAAATGTGATATGGCTTTTTCAGTATCCTAATCTGTATTAATGCACTGCTCCATGAGGCTAAACTCAGATTGTGATTCCTAGGGATCATGTGATGCATAAATAATTACCCAGACCATGATTTAGTAATTAGATTAGGTGTTTAATGAGATATGGTAAGAAAGTGATGATGGTGTCTATAGTTAAATGAATTTTTGTACAATGTGTTGTCTCTGTAGCAATCCTGCAGCAGTGTTTGGATGGTCCCCCTCATGTTGATGGACAGCATCCTCCTCTTCCCCCTCTTCAGGCGTTTGTGGGTCTGGTTCATAAAGGGTAATGTTCCTCCTAACACATATATTGTGCAGGATGGCACAGGTCAGAATGATCTTGCAGACCATTTCTAGTGAATACAAGAGGCTGCCTCCGGTGATGTCGATTACCTGAATCTTGACTTCAGGATGCCAAAGGTCCTCTCTACTATGGTGCGTGTCCTCCGATGTGCCTCATTATAGGCACGCTCTGCTGCAGTGCTTGGGTTTGCAAATGGGGTCATGATCCATGGCTGGATCTCATACCCCTCATCAGCTGAAAGAGAAAATGATTGAAATATTTTGATGGAATTGCACCATGATTATCACTTTGCATGGCAGTTGTTATCTTGTGTTGTCTGTGACTCACCTGTGTTTGTGTTATTGTGTGGAATCCTAAGCTTCTAGGATGTACCATCAACATTGAGTTGTTTCATTATCTGAATTGCTGTTTGGCTGATTGATCAGATGTCAGCTGTATTTTTGTACACTTGCAGTACATTGTGTACTCCCATGCATTATGTCATGTGAAAGAGGTGTCCATGTGTCTTAACTGGGGGTGACATGATACTTCCATACACAGAATCAATTCCACAGTGGTGGTAACACGGTTGCATCTCTATGGCCTGAACATCCCTTCCAATTTAACATCTGCAATAGAATGTGTTAAACATCAGTGAGGCCCTTTGATTTGGCTAGGTGACAATGTCCAACACATCTCCATAAGTTGGCAACACTGAAGTGTTGACAATTGACAATGAACAAATATTCCTTGTGCGACAAGTTCTATGCAAACCTATTTTTCTGCCCTCACTGAGTTGGCGAATGTTCAAACATGTACCTAAACTACTGAACCTGGTCCATGTAATGTGGCTAACTTGGTGTGGGGGCGAAGGTTTAATCGTAAGAGGGTCAATATGCCTGTACATCTGTTGTGTATATGTGTAATTGTCTCAATCCGTATGTGTAGCAATGTGCACTTCGCAATAGTGTCACATTCATTTGTGTTCTTTGCACAGTCCACTTGCTTATTGGTAGTGGGCAATGTCAGCCCAGGAGTGATGTGAGATGTTGGTACAGCCTCAATGATTCCATATCCCATTCATTAGAATCATCATGCTTTGTGTCTCATGGTGCTTGACCTGCAGAGAAACACATTGCACATCCCTTACAAAGTACATATTGGTTGGAAGGGTGTGTGATTGAGTGTTATTGATGTGATGTTGGAAGATTAATCTGCCAAGTTGTACTGCCAGTTAAGGCCATGTCATTGTCACTCTGTGGTTTTAAATTGTTCCCTTGTGTCTCTGGAGTGGCATCTGTTGTTATTTGCATCTGTCATTTGTCCATAGTTGTGTATCCCATTGGGTCAGGATATCAAACATGACTAGCAGTGTTACAACCTCAGTGTCTTCCTGACCATGTGTCAATGTAGTGGTGTATGTGTTGTGTGTCCTACAGGGTTGCTGTGCAGTGTGTATATAACTGAGTTTCTGTACTTACCAACAAGTAGGCCATTTCCATATCGTCCATCCTGGAAGTGTTGATTGATGGTGCAGTGGCAGAAGATGAATGAATCATGTACACTCCCAGGATACTTTGCCACGATGCTGATGATCAAACCCCGGTGATCCACAATGGCCTGCACATTGATGGAGTGTGTGTGCTTCCTGTTGCGGTATGTGCAGTCCATGGCACCAAGCATGTGCGGGAAGCCGTTGATTTGGTAGAAGCCCTGTTTGGTCATCTGCTGCTTCTGCGGTGTGCCGGGGAAGCTGATGTGGCGGGGTGTGAGGGAGATGATGGCATCCAGTACCTTCAGTAGGAAGGCAGAGAATGAGAGCTGTGAGATCCCAGCAACAAGGGCACCAGTGATTTGAAAAGAGCCACTTACCAACATGTGGAGGACAGGTAGCAGCTTGGTCTCTGGTGGAATGATGTCGGGTGTCTGCAAGCTGGGTGCCAACTGAGGCTCAATGTGGCGCAGCAGCTGCTGTATGGCTTGCCAGTTTAGTCTTTACCTCTGGATGATGTCATGTTCCCTGAGGCCCAGATGGGTTGTCCTGGTCCATAATATCCTCTCCTGCCTTCTGCGTTGCCTTTGGGGTCCCTACTGGTGTGGTGGAAGCTGCTGGTGTTGCTCCTGTGCTCTACAACTTTGTGCATGCTGGATGAATAGCACCTCCATGTCTTCCTTTTGGAGCTCTGATGTTGCTTCTGTGTGTTTTCCTTAAGTACTGGTGTGTTTGCCCCATTTTAACACCTGCCCTGACCCAGGCGTTAATTTTTGACGCATTTTATTTTCCATAGCCCATGTCTCATCAAGATATATTCCACTGGCTCCACAGTCTAACAACGCCAACGCCCTTTCTTCCTGACCGTCAGGTAGCTGCAAAGTAATAGGTAAAAGAAAGAGGGGCGTTATTTCTTCTTTGGAAGAACAAATAGAAGGTATTTCAGAGAATCCTGTCCCCTCCCTTCTCACAGAGGATGGGAGCTGGCATTTCCTAAAGGCTTCCAAGGACGAACGGGGCCTGTACAAATCAAATGACCAGAAGCACCACAGTAAAGACACAGGTGTTCATTACAACATTGGAGGTAAAAGCCGCTTAACGCCGTGCAGAAGACCGCCAACACACCACCGCGGCCGTGGAATTCCGCCACAGCTATTATGACCCACAGCACGGAATCCGCCAATATTCAGACACCCACACAATTCTGCCACACCAAAGGTCAGTGATAAACTGGCGAAAACAAAACCTCCCCCGTCACGCCAACAGAAATAAGCCCACACTATCACGACCCACGAATCCACGCAGCGGTCTTTCAACCGCGGTATTCCATTGGCGGTACAAACCGCCGCGCTCAAAATACACACACACACTTACAAAACACAACCACATTGGACAATTCGAAATACACACACCTGAGACACATACACACACCACTCCCACACACCCAATACAATATAAAACACACCCACATCACCCACAAACCCCTACGACCACAATTTAGAAAGAAGCCCAGAGAGAGATACCACCATCAACAATACTAGCATCCATAGGCACACAACACCATCACCCACATAACTTCCACGACCTCACACAACACCCCACTACATATCAGCACACTTATCACCACACACACTACCCCACACATCACCCACACCATCCCATGGCACGGCAAAGACTCCCCAGGTTCTCGGAGGACGAGCTCAGGGTCATGGTGGAGGAAATCGTCCGGGTAGAGCCACAGCGGTTCGGATCACAGGTGCAGCACATCTCCATTGCAAAGGAAGATATAGCTATGGCGAAGAATAGCGGACAGGGTCAACACAGTGGGACAGCACCCTAGGAATCAGGATGACATCAGGAAGAGGTGGAATGACCTACGGGGGAAGGTGCGTTCTGTGGTCTCAAGACACCACCTTGCGGTTCAGCGGACTGGCGGCGGACCCTCACCTCCTCCCCCACAACTAACAACATGGGAGGAGCAGGTCCTGGCGATTCTGCATCCTGAGGGCCTCGGAGGAGTAGCAGGAGGAATGGACTCTGGTAAGTCAAAGCTTAACTATTACATCCCCCACCCTACCTGCATGCCATCACATACCCACACCCTCACTCCCATCACTCTAACTCCTCACAAATGTCCCAATATCACAAACCACAGATCCCAACACCAAGCCCTGCATGCAACAACAAAGCATGGACACCAATCACTAAAGCATGTCCACTGCACATACCCATACACCCCCCTAAACCATCATCACACAAGGTCCCACACAGGAATGCAAGCACTGGGGTACACGGTCACCCACCCATTGCATACCATGCCACACACAGATGTAATAAACATCATTCTATACCCCTGCAGGACCTCTACCCAATGTCATCGGACAGGAGGGTCCACACATGTCCACACCACCCACAGAAGAGGCCCACAGTGATGACAGCACCTCTGTCCAACTGGATCTAGATGACCAGCCCGGCCCATCGCGGACCTCGGGACAGTCGGTTCCCATCACACAGTCACAGGCCACTACAGAGCTTCCCCCCTCTGGAAACACCAACACAGCACCCACCCAGCGGGCCCATACCTCCAGCCCCTGGACACGTCAATCAGCAGTGTGTCCACCACTACAGGGAACCCAGGCTAACCCACTATCTCAACAACAACAGGGACCTGGAGGCAGTGGCAGTGGGCACACAGTCCAGGGGACGGAAGCACAGGAACACAGGGGAACTGGGAGGGCTGGTGTGTGACAGGGGGAGGACAGGCCAAGGGAACCCACTCTCCACCAGGCCCTCTCCAACATCAAGGGAGCCTACCACCACTCCCAGGAGACGATGGCAACGGTACTGGCCACGTTTCAGGAGACCCAGTGCCTGCAGGAGGAACAGTATTTGGGCTTTAGGGAGGAACTCAGAGCTATCAATTCCACCCTGGGGTAGTAGGGGTGCTGAAGGAAGTACTCAACACCAGGAGGGACACTGTGACACTACAAGGGGCCCCTGACACTAGCATGGACGATGAACTGCCCACCACCTCTGCCAGCGCTAGAGAACAGGAGGCACCACCACAGGAACACCACACCAGCACCCCGCCCCCTGCAGAGGGAGAACCACCCCACAAACGGTCCCTGAGATCCAGGACAAAGACAGAGAATGATGCCAAGACCCCCACCAAGAAATGAGACCACCCTGAATGTCATCCTTCTGTCCCACTTTGCCACCCTGTCCATCCTTAAACTGCCCCAACTCTACTTTCTATGCCCCTTTGGGCAATGCACCTGTGAGACTAATAGCTTGGACTCTGCCATGGACATTCCTCCACCATCCCCCTCACCATTTTACAACCCCCTCAAATATTGAGCACCTAAAAAAACACCCTTAAAGCACAAAACAATCTGGAATCTGACTGTAATTGTGAATAAGTGTATTAGCTACTACAGTGACAAAATGGTCTTTTAATTGTAATGTCAACATACCCATGTCACACAGCTGTAGTCCATGAGGAATCAAAGCAGATGTCACACATTTGTGAAATCGTAAGGGAAAGTGACAACTCAGTGACAATACACTGGGTGAAAACGACAGACAGTAGAGAGGTAGTAATGTTAAAGTACATGTAGTAGGCAGGTTTGTATTCTTACCTGTGTTTCACTGGAAATATTGCTTGATCCCTGTTGTCCATGTCTTCTTCTTCTGCTTCCTCATCTTCACTGTCCACAGGCTCCACAGCTGCAACAACACTGCCATCTGGACCATCCTCCTGCAGAAAAGGCACCTGTCGTCGCAAAGCTAAGTTGTGATGCATACAGCAGGCCACGACGATCTGGCACACCTTCTTTGGTGAGGAGAATAGGGATCCACCTGTCATATGGAGGCACCTGAACCTGGCCTTCAGGAGGCCGAAGGTCCGCTCGATTATCCGCTCTGTACGCCCATGGGCCTCATTGTAGTGTTCCTCTGCCCTTGTCCTGGGATTCCTCACTGGGGTCAGTAGCCATGACAGGTTGGGGTAACCAGAGTCACCTGCAAATGACGAGGGACAACTGTTAGACACACATTAACCTGTATCGGTATCCCCAGACCCAGACAACCATTCCCACTGTCTTGCTCCCAGGTGCTCACCTAATAGCCACACACGGTGCCTCTGGAGTTGACCCATCACATAAGGGATGCTGCTATTCCGCAGGATGTAGGCATCATGCACTGAGCGAGGGAAGTTGGCATTCACATTGGAGATGTACTGGTCTGCCAAACATACCAACAATGGAACCTATGATGTTCGGGATATGTCCCAGGGCATAGAAATCACCTTTCACTGTAGGCAAATCCTCCACCTGAGGGAAAACGATGTAGCTCTGCATGTGTTTCAGCAGGGCAGACAACACTCTGAACAACACGTTGGAAAACATAGGCTGGGACATCCTTGATGCTATGGCCACTGTTGTTTGAAATTACCCACTTGCCAGGAAATGGAGCACTGACAGCACCTGCACTTGAGGGGGGATTCATGTGGGATGGCGGATAGCTGACATCAGGTCTGGCTCCAGCTGCGTACACAGTTCCTGGATTGTGGCACGGTCATGCCTGTAGGTGATGATCACATGTCTTTCCTCCATTGTCGACAGGTCCACCAACGGTCGGTACACCGGAGGATGGCGCCATCTCCTCACATGTCCCAGCGGACGGTGCCAATGAAGGACAACAACGAGCACAGAGTCAACCAACTCAGTGGTACGTACCCACAGCTTACACAGAACACAAATCATAATCCAAAATGTGGCCTGTATGTGTGTTGAGTCTAGGCCTAGGTATGTGTGACGCAATAAAAAATTAAGCCATGTAGGCCCCTGAAATGGCGGCTGCCTGACCTCTAAAGTGGGACAATGGGATATGAGGTAACTGCGCTGGCGCTGTACACCGTTGCGGTGGGCGGTCGAAGACCACGGCGCAATGCTGCATTGGTTAACATTGGACCCTATGGGTCCCAGGAGCCAATGACGATGTACGCCAGCAGTGCATACCGCCGCGGACGTGACCGCCATTTTTGATCTGTTCAATCACTCGATACCTGATCTTCGACAGGAGAGGACCTACACTGCAAGTGCTGCTGTGACCTCGGTCTGGAACAGATAATGGCTCGAGTGTCTGGTGAAAGGGCCCCTGCTTTCACATCGGGGGAGTTGGAGAAACTCGTGGATGGGGTCCTCCCCCAGTACACGCTACTCTACTGTCCTCCAGACAAACAAGTAAGTACACTGGGAGCATGCTGTATGGGCTATGCCTGTGTGGAGTGGGGGGGGGTGTAAGAAGAGGGGGAGATTGTGGCGTGCATGAAACAACGGTGAGTGCATGTTCCACATGGCAAGGGTAGGGATGGGGGCCAATGACTGTGACGGTGCAGTTGGTAATAACTTTTCCTTTCCCCCTGTACAATTCATGTAGGTCAGCGCCCACCAGAAGAAGGATATTTGGCGTGCCATCTCCAAGGACGTCCGGACCCTCGGGGTCCATCACAGACGGAGCACCCACTGCCGGGAAAGATGGGAGGACCTTCGCTGCAGGAGCAAGAAGACGGTGGAGGCCCAGCTGGGGATGGCCTCCCAACTTGGTAGGGGTGCCTGTCGCACCATGACCCCCTGATGTTCCGGATTCTGGCGGTGGCATATCCGGAGTTGGATGGGCGCTTGAGGGAATCGCAGCAGCCATAAGGGGGTGAGTACACTCATTCATCTGACTTTGCGCGCATGATAAGGTGTCTGGGGGGGGAGGTGGGCAGTGGGTTCCCCTAGGCCAGGGCGAGCTTTGTAGGCAAGGTCCCTTGTGAGGCAGGATCTGTGGCACCCCAACCCCACTAGTGGTTAGTGCCATCTACACATAGTCAGGCTCCTGTGACTTCAAGGTGTGCAGCAATCAGGCTTAGGCCTTGTACCCCATGGGTATGTGATAAATCTAGGAACTATAAGTGCATGGCGTAGTGCAGAGGGCTGCTGTGTCTGTTGTGTCCGCCAACAGTAGTGGTGTTGCATGCACTGAACATGTCTTTCTTCTGTCTTCCCCCCTTTTTGTGGTCTCCCTGTTCTTGTGTGCAATAGCATGATCAGGAAGAGGAGCAGTGGCACTGGAGCAGGAGGGAGCTGCATCCCACTTGGCCCTGGAGGGCGAAACAACGTCTGAAGCCACCAGTGGGACGGAGGACAACGGGAGCTCCACGGCGGAGACAGGAGCTGACAGCAGTGACAGCGACTCCTCCTCTGATGGGAGCTCCCTTGCGTGGCGGACCCCTCTGTGCCCCCGCATCAACAGGTACAGCCGCCACCCCCCTACCAGCACCGCCCTACCAGCAGCCCCTCAGCGTGTGTCCCGTGCCCGCTCACCCAGGAGTGTGGGCATCTCCTTCGCCCCAGGCACCTCAGGCCCTGCCCCAGTCAGCCCTGCTGCCCTCAGTGAAGAGGCTATTGAACCCCTGCGATCTCTCACTGTTGGGCAGTCTACCATTCTGAATGCCATTTAGGGTGTTGTGAGGCATTTGCAGCAAACAAATGCATACCTGGAGGGCATTCATTCTGGGCAGGCAGCCCAACAGAGAGCATTTCAGGCTCTGGCCTCAGCACTGATGGCAGGCACTGTCCCTGTGTCCAGCCTCCCCCCTCCAACTTCCTCCACCCAGACCCAATCCCCTGTACCTCAGCCAATCCCAATCACACCATCAGACCACCATGCACACACCTCAACACACAAGGGTTGCTCAGGCAAACATAAGCACCACAGATCCCACAGGCACTCACACAAGCACCATACTCATGCACACAAACCAACATCCACTGCCTCCACTGTGTCCTCCTCCTCGTCTGCCTCCTGCCTCCCAGTCTCGGCTCCACTCACACCTGCATGCACTACATCCTCATCCACTACCTCCATCACCAGCACGCCCATCACCACACACCGCTCACGTGAAGTCACCACCCACACTACCATTCACACATCCCCAGTGTCCTCTCTCAGTGTGTCTGTGAGCCTTTTCCCCAAAGTACACAAATGCAGGCACACACCCACACAACAGCCATCCACTCCCCAGGATGCAGCAGTGGGCAAACCACCCACTGGAGAGAATTGAGAGACTGTGGCTTTGCACTCCCCAGGATAAAGCAGTGGGCAAACCACCCACTGGAGAGACTTGAGAGACTGTGGCTTTGCACTCCCCAGGATACATCAATGGGCATGGAGCCCCCTCGTGGAGCAGTGGCGTCATGCATTCATCAGGCTGAGGTGCCCCCCAACCCCTGAGGTGCCTGTATATTTTCTATGTGATGCCCCTCCAGTATTCTCTCCGTTTGGAGTCAGGTATCTAGTGTAGGCCTCGCCCATGCATTTTGGGCCCAGTGGTCCACGAACAATGATTGATGCACTATCCAGACTTGTGTAGCTGGTGTACATAATCGTATATACTGGATTTTGAGTTTTGACTGATTTTTATTTTAATTACAATCGTTACAATCATTTCCTTTTGTCCTTGCATTATTCAAGGGGGTGGTAAGGGGGTGTATGTGTAATGTTGCAGCATGTGTTTGTGTGTATGGTGTTGTGGGTGAGGGTGGGGGTATTGCGTGTTGCGTGTGTGTTTCACTCTCTTTTCCCCCCGCTTCCCCTGTGTTGTAGGTGCAGTACTCACTGTGGTCGTCGCCGCCGTCATTGGAGCTCCTGATAGAGGAGCAGGAAGACCATCGCCGGAAGGGTCTGCACTTCGGGCTCCATGGCGTCCTGGTTCCTCGTGGGGTGTGTAGAGGTGAGTATTTTCCCTTCTGTGTACTGTTTCCGCCTTGTTTTTATTTGTGTTGGTTTCGCCCCAAAAAAGGTGGCGGATAGCCGTGTTGTGATAGGGTGGGCGGTACATTGTGTTCTGCCTGTCTGTTGGCGGTGTCCGCCGCGCTGTTTGTTTGTACCGCCGTGGCGGTAGGAGTATTAAAGTGGCTGTCTATGTTGGCGGTTTCTGCCACGGTCGTAATCCCATTTTTTTTCCGCTGGCCTGTTTGCGGCTTTAACACCGGCCACCAGGGTTGTAATGAGGGCCACAATGTGTTTCTGCTAACAAGTAGTAAAATGGTTGTGCTGCACATTTAATGGTTTTCGGCATTAATGAACATATTGTCATTGTTTTTGAATTACTAATCATATATTCATCAAATGTTTTGCAGGGACTGTCAGTGAACTACATTGTTTAGCATTAGACTTTGTGCATTTGCACCTAAATCACATACCCTGGAATACCATAGTATTTTTCACCTTTGTGACAGCTACTACTATAACTTTTTCAAAATATGTAGTCGGCCAAAATGAAACATTTTTGTCCTTTCAGCAGTGTCCGGCCTACTCCCAATTCTTACATGTATAGTTTACTTCACAGAAATGTCCATACATAAAGAAGGATGCAAATATTCTAATATTATAAGGATGGTTTGCTTCTAAGTGTTACAGTGAAACAATAATTCTCATTATGGAATACATCAGTCTAATAATATTTAGTTTATTTAAATTCACTCAAGGGCCTTAAATCTATATTTTCATAATAAGTATATGTATGTTTATGAAGGCTCTTGCAGACATTTCAAACATATTTAACTGTCACCTAACAACTTGATGCCTCCACTGTGTTGAGTAGTTAACTGCTCACAGGACTGGGAGAAAGTGCTTTCTGTATAGTGATGTTTTGTTGTTCCACTGATAGAATTGTGTGAGAAGAGTCCAGATAATGTGTTGAGAAACCAAGGTTACTAAACTGTCACAGGCTAGGATGTAACACAGGGCCCTGAAGCCCCTGGGTACCTCAACCTTTCAAGAGAGCCCCATTCAGTCCAAGATCAAGAAACGTCTGTGAGATTTGAGAGACTCAGGGACTCCCATCACATTCATTGGAGGTGGGGGGGGGGGAATTTGTGATACTGCACTGTGATAGGCACCATTTTTTCACATCGTAGGCAGCAACATTGTTTGTGGTAGTGTGAAATGACCAACAAATTGTTTTAAGGGCCCGTAGAGGAAAGTGTGGTGATTTCCATATACCTACTACTGCGTGGGCACAGGACATCTTGATCAGGAAAACCAAACTATAGCATGAATAATTTATGGTGACGGAGACACTGTGAATATTTTCCAGGATGGCACAGAAAAACTACACCAACAGTGTATGTAAAAATCACTGACCTATCAATCATGTGTGTATAACCTTTTGCAAATTTTGAGAGTGAGAGCACAGACATTTACTACAGGTTAGCAAGAGGGGTGAACTGTCCCACCCTCATTATTCTAATATATCATACAGGTATGCAGGTCTAAAAGTCAATGATTATTTTTATTAAAATTTATATAATATTCCATATAATTCCTGTCTTCCTTCTCAGAGACAAAGATAGGCTTCTGGGGAACAAGGCAGCCTCAAACAGCAAGGTAGTCATCTTGGGAACAAGGTTGACCTCAAACAGTAAGTCAATCCTCGGGGTAACAAGGCATTCCTTTTCCTGTTATGGCCACAGCTCCAGGAGTGAATGTATGAGGTGATTTAGGAGGCCCAATATTTATACCTGCTGCCATCCTTTGAAGTATGGGTGACATCTTGGGTACCCCTATATCTTGTTCTGGAAAAATCTTCTGTTCACCTGCCAAGGCTCCATGTAGTCAAGGGTGAAAAAAGACTGGTGTTAGGTCTCTTTTTCTGTGTCCTGGAGGCCGCCATTGAAATGTAAATGGGACTAGGTGCAGCTCTGCTTCTAAACAATCCTGGCAGAATGGCCCATCCTGTCTCACCATTTGGGGGAAAACACAAAACCCAACAGCAGAGCCATTCACAACCATTTGGCACGAGGCAGTAGCAAAAGGCACAAGCAAAAGACACAAACTTTCTAAAATTAGCATTTTCAGATCTGTGACTTAAAATTCGACTTTACCTTTAATGAGGATTTTAAATGACTATTCATTTGAGTCTCAACATGACAATTCTACTAGCTTCCGAACTAAAGTTATCACTTATTAAATGTAATAATAATGTAATCCCATGTTATCCAATAGGGGAAATTGGCCTTAAAGTATTGAAAAAGAACTGTAGGAATTGTTCAATACCAGGACATGTAATATTTAAACCCCCATGTTGTGCTTTTAAAATGCAATGCACCAAGCTCTATGAACCTTTAGGGTCGAATTAAGGGAGACATATGCTTTAAAGGGAAAGATTAAGGCCTGTCTAAAGGTTTATTTTTCTAGATCGAAATGGCAGCTTAAACCTCATTACAGTCTGCAGTGACAAGCTTAAAACATATTGTTAACTCTTAAAACATAGTGGATGGCACAGTGAACACTGCATCCTCAATGCATCCTCATTAGTAGCACTGAATGTATAGGCCATGGGTATGAACAAGGCTGAAGGCACAATTCCTTTAGAAGGTTTCAGAACTCTAAAATGACTTGCAGTATCCTTATCAGGTACAGCAGGGGTACTTTATCTCTTATAATACGTGGTCACATCATCACCTTTCTAACAAACCACTTCAATAGTTGGTATGTAGCTGTTACGTATAAAAGAGAGAGCAGGTTTGCAAGCACATCAAAAAAGCTAAGCAATATTTATTGCAAGAAGTATTAGAATCAGATTGACAGGTTAGTTTTTTTTTTTTTAAAAGGTGTCGTAGAAATATGTGGAATGATTCAAATTTTTCGATAAATACTTAAGGAGTGCACAAATGAGCATGTTGCCATATGCATCTCATTGCTGACTGTCACTGTACGGCTTGGAAAACAGTACAAAAGATAAAAAGCCACGTTATGCTTTTATACTATACTGCCTGCTTAAATTATGCTCTGTGACCTGACATATCTTTCCTTTCGACTGCTGGCTCTGTGAGAAATCAACTCTAATAAGTTCTTAAAGTTGAGTTCTGACATCATTTTCTTATAATGGGTTTGAGTGTGGTGTGGGTTCATCACTTGTTGCATATTAAAAAGAGATTTGAGGTAACCTTCAATAAAAGCTCGCAGAATCCCATGTATTACATGCATTTGTTAATGTAGCATGTTTTACAGATATGCCCAGTGCTAAGTTTGATTTATCATCTTAGAAATATTGTCAAGAATAGTATGAGCTTGGGAAAGAATGTATGAGAAATTAGTACATGGCCTCAATCAAAGTAAGGGCCTTATTTAGATCTCGGTGAAGGAGTTAATCCATCCCAACTGTGATGGATATCCATCTGCCAAAATCTAAATATCATAGAAAACAATTGTATTTAGATTTCAGCGGATGGGCTGCCCATCACTCATTATCTTAAAGTTTTTTACATTAAACAGTTGAGTTATATTGTAAACAGTTTATGGAAACATTTTTATTTAGGTAAACATTTATACGTAGACATAAAAATTACACATATCTTATCTAGTTAAAAAAATGTTTGGACAGAATTCTTTTTTTTTTGTGCTGTGGTAGTATCAGTTCAATTTAGCACTAACAAAAACGAACAAATGTGATTTACTGTTGCTCACAAAGCTCAATAAACTTGACCTGTTTAAACCAAGTATTAAACATCCCAACACACAGGGCTGCTTTGTGCTACCTTGCAACAGCTGTAACATAGTTGGAGCATGTGCATTCACACACATTATGTAATGTATTTATACAAAAAAACTATAATTGCAGATACTAGTAAACATGGGTCAGTGCCAAAGTGGTGCACCGATCCAAGGCAGTCATGACTAAGAGAAATCTTAGAAAAAATCTATTTTATTGCATTCTTCAGCATACACACAAAGATGAGTACACCTCAAATCGCACTCTTAGTGTAAGAAGCTATCCCTCCATGTACACATACTATCCATACACCAATGCAGGCACCCTTTTCCATGTTACTAGGGTCCCTACATTGGCACTATGCACACTTATGTTTACCAAAACATGGAGAGGGCAGAATTGCACAGTATATTTGAAAATATGTAGTACTTCAGCTCCTTCCCCTTAACACATGCAACACAGGACCTATGTTGCATTGCCTCAAACCTTAGCAACTATAACTCACCTATGGATTTTTAAATGAGCAGTTAGTATTTAAAGAGGTTTTAGTAAGTGAAAGGAAGTAGGTAACCATCGATAAAAAAACTTGAATAATCCATCCTGGAAGCACTGATTAATAGTGCAGTGTCTGATATGTAGGAATCATGTGCTCCTTCAAAACACTTGGCAAGAACACTGGTTAACTGTCCTTACAATCTACAATAGCCTGTACATTATTACAATACGTGTGCTTCCAATTACGGTAGAAGTATGCTGTTGCTGCAGATGGCACCAATTGCACATGGGTGCTTTCACCAGCTCTCAAGAAGTGAGGGAAACAGCAGTTCATAGGAACCTTGCTTGATTTTAAGTTGCTCTTGCCTTAAATTAGAAAAGTGAAGAAATCGAGTTAGTCTAAGATGGCATCCAGTGTAGTTGGAACAAATGATAAAAAAACAGGCTGGTATATTCCTGCCGAGCTGGCAGAATGCTCTTAAAAGTGCAAAATACCAACATATGAAATACTGCCATCAGTTAACTTGTGGTGGGATGGCATGAGAACAAGCCATTGATGGTTACAGACTTGTACAAATCCCATTAATGTGTTAAAAGCATTCAGTAAAATTTGGAGACCATTTGCTGTCCTTGAAATAAAGACGGCGTCATCTGCGTACAAAAGTACTGGAATTGGGGAGTTATTAATAATTGGCAGATCCTTCCCCATTTCACAAATAAATTTCTCTAACCCATTTATATAAAGAAGGAAAAGAAAGGGGGCCAGCACACAACCCTGCCTGACCCCCTTTATTGAGGGGAATTTCTCTGTTAAATCCCCCTACTGGGAGTATCGAACTCACGTAGAGGTGCAAGAGTGAAGTCTACTAAGTAAAACAATTATATCTTTATCCACCCCCATATTTAACATAACCGTCCACAATTTCTCTCTGTTGACTGTGTCGAAAGCACTAGACAAGTCCATGTATGCTAAATATACACATCCCCTTTTAGATTTTGTGTATTTTTGGACTATCAAAGTCAGGATGAGTGTTTGTTCGACTGTACCCAACCCCGATCGAAACCTGAATCGCAACTCTGACAAAAAATTTGTCTCGATTGCCCCTCCCCCTAGAATCTTAACTGAGCTGTCCAAAAGGGAGATTGGGCCATAGCATAAAGGGTCTGCCCTATCCCCCTTCTTAAAAATTGGGACAATGATCGCCTCTCTCCAAGTGTCTACTAATGGGCCTATCATGACAGATCTCAAGACATTAGTAAGCAGTGGTCCGAAAAAATCCGGGAGCGCTTTATATAAATCAGATGGAATTCTGTCTGGGCCAGGGGCTTTGTCAGAGGGGCAATCTTGGATAGCCTGTTTTACATCAGCTACACTTATTGTATTACTAAAAGCCACACTAATCGGAGCATCTGTTATTGTTATAGAACAGTTCACATCATCTTGAGAAACATTATTCTCTATGGTAAAAGTTTTTAACAAATAATCCACCCAAGTTTGTGCTGGAATGACAGTGCCCATAGTCATTTTGGCCTTATCATTCAGTAGTGGGGAATTAACCACTCGCCAAAAGGCAGCTAGCTGCATCTCTGTTTTTACTTGCTTCAGTCAGTTCCTCCAAGCAGACTCTCTCAATTCAGCCTTTCTAGTAGCAAGCACGTCCTTATATCTCTTTCTTGCAATTTTGATAGCATATCGATCTTGGAGGAAGAGATTGGTTATTTTCTTTAGATTTTTTAGAGAGGAGGTACATGCGTGATTAAACCATTGAGGTCCTCTTTCTCTGTTGGTACTAGGACACTGCAGCTTTTCAGCCATATACCTTGTCAGGGAAGAGAAGGCATGAATAATGTTGTGGGGGGCGTATCTTCGCCCAGGGCTGTCATAACATCTGTCCATTTATTCAACATTAAGGGCCAGATGTATCAAGCCTTTTTACATTCGCAAACGGTGCGAATGCCCATTTGCGAATGCAAAAATACCTTTCAGTATTTATGAAAGGCATTCGCAACGCAAATTGAAGGAATCGCTAAAATAGTGATTCCTTAAATTTGCCAGCCTGTTTAGAGAATCGCAAATTGTGATTCTCTAAATAAGAAATCGCAAATAAGTAATCCTTATTTGCGATTTCTAAACCACATGTAACAAGCAATTCCTCAATGCGAATTGGGCATTAAGGAATCGCTATTACCACCAAGTTGAACCTGGTGGAAACCATGTGCAAATTTTAAAAATGCATTAAAAATGCAATTTTTAAAATGTACTTGTAACGCACACATGCACCTTTGGCATGTGTGCACCTTACATGTCCTTAAAAAACTTCTTGGGGTGCAGAAGAGGGGACCTTAGGCCCCCAGCACCCTGGGGTTTGCATTATCCAAATTTGCAAATTCCAGTTAGGAATTCGCAATTTGGGAAAAGCAGAAAAATTCGCAAATATGGGCCTACAGGCCCATAGGTGCGAATGAGGCCAGTATCACAATTTGCAATTCGGTAATAGCATTTGCAATTTTTAAGAAATTGCTATTACCAAATTGCAAATATGATACATTGCATTTTGCGATTCAGAAATAGCAATTTCTTAAAAATGTTTCCGAATCGCAAATGCCTTTTTTGATACATTTGGCCCTAAGTCTTTAAAAAAACTGTTGCTATCTACTTTTCCCCATTTAATGGTCAAACCTTTCCGAACTGAAAACTTCATATCTGGGTGTCGTTCCTCTACTCTTAAGTCACTATTCAAACCCAAACTTGTTTCTATAGTTAAAGGATTATGGTCGCTAATACAAGTTAGCGTCACCCTGAACTGCCCGACAAAGGGGATGAGTTCTCCAGAATAAATAATAAAACCAATTATGGTGTGGGCATCTCCCCTTATAAACATTGGTACCCCCTCTACTACTGGTGTTGGAAAGAGCAAAGAATTAGCTGCTACCACCCGATTAAGAGCGTTCCCATAAGGAGAGTGTTTAAAATGCTGCATGGGGCAATCATATTCGTCAAGTAGCCCACAGCAATCTAAAAACTCTGGTTCACACAAATGAGCATTAAAATCACCAACCCATATTATTCTTAATTTCTTCTTGCTTATATTCATTACCTTATGTATCATCATCTCAAGGTTCTCAATCACACTAGTATCTGAGAGGTCAAAAGTGTTGTTATAGTAGTTAATCAACAACACATTAAATGACTCTGCTAATTTCAAGAATAGAACCAAAAAAAGGGAGATGTGCCCATAAAACACACGTCCACCCCCTTTGCCTTTACTGATACAAAAGTAGTCAGATCTCCCTTAGCTCTACCAATGGGGGACTTAGTTGCAAGAATGCCATATGTAGTGTAACCATTAATATGAGGAGGTTCTATGAGCCAGGTCTCTTGGCAGCAAATAAAAGGGGTTTCTGTCACTAATCTTACCCAGTCAGAGCTTCCCATTTTTGATTTTAGTCCTGCCACATTCCAGGAAATAATCCCTGAGACTGGCATATCAAATATATTAGAAGCTCCCTCGGAGCAAAAATTGGGCTGCTGCAATATGTTTGTCTCTAGATTCTCCTCTAAGACCCAGTTACTAATGGTCAGTCTAATTGCTCTAGAGAGCCAAGGGGCTCAAACCTATTGGACAGCATCAGAGCGGTATTAGGCAGCTCAGGGACCTGAGGATGGCTAAGATTATTTTTACCAAAGTCAGTTGGATCTGACAGATAAGGCTGAGATGAAGGAAAAATGAACTCGGTTAGGCGTTGTACTCTAATGGATCCTGTGGATTGCATTGTGGTTAAAAAGTGATGATACAAAGTATTAACTAGCCACGGGCTCTTGAAATTTATAATTATATAGTCCCCTTGTGAGGACTTGGATGATGTATCGACCCAGGGGATCCTTCTTACAGTTAGAATATCCTTGAAAAGATCTGCCCTCTGCCCCGAATGCTTTCCAACCCAATGTGTAACTTTATTTAGCAATGATGTAAGAGATTCGGGATATGAACTTCCTGATGTAGGCACATTTTCCAGAACTAAGACATATGGAGCCTTGGGTAAGGTGTTTGATCTCTTGTATACGCTAATGTAGGCGCTGATGACAAAGACTGCGCCAAACCCTCAAGACCCTCCCGCTTGACTATTCTCCGATAGCATATTTGTAGAATAATCTATGGCCACAGGGTTCACAGGCTTTAAAGCGGAGTTCTGGGCAGGATTCAGCCTATCTTTTTGATTTGGCAAAATAACCTGAACTGATGGACATGAAAGATAAACAGAGTTAGGCTGAAATTCCGCTCTCGATAATGATGGCTTCATTGCCTTTGATAAAAAATCAACCTTCTCCTCAATAGTAGCCACTTTCTCCAAAACCAAGGAGCACAGCTTTCTTATATCACTAAAATGATTTTCCAGCTGGCTAAAATAATCATTGGAGAATTCTAGGGGTTTAGTCTCTCTTATCTGTTTCCCAGTAGCTCTCTTTGGTTGTGACTTCCCTTTTCTGTTCTCTTTTCCTACTAAGTCCTTTCCAAGTACATTAGATTTTACAGTGGGCAAGGCTGAGTCTAAAGGGAGGTATACAACATGGGGGGAGATCACATGCCTGCTATTTTTTAGGGGTGGGCTCTCAGAGATCATAGGAGTAATTTGATTAATTCGGGGGTCCGTGTCTGTTATGACACAGGGATTCCTTATCCTGGTTACTGAAGATTTTACATAGGAGGACTTTTCTTCCGTCTCAACTTTCCATGTCTTCTCCAGGGTTGATTCTAAAGTAGCTTCCACCCTCCCTATCTCCAACTCAATAACACCCATCATGGAGGTAAGATAACTAGTTATCAGCTTACGAACGGGGGCCTCCTGGTAGGGACCCTCCTTTCCATGGTGCCTTTTACGTTTCCCCATCAGGACAAACAAAACCTAAATTAAAAACTTGGGGGTGATTCTTACTTTGGCGGGCGGCGGAGGCCGCCTGCCAAAGTAACCCCGTCAGAACACCGCACCGCAGTCGAAAGACCGATGCGGTGATTCTGAGATTTGCCCTGGGCTGGCGGGCGGCCGCCAAAAGGCCGCCCGCCAGCCCAGGGCAAATCAACCTTCCCACTAGGATGCCGTCTCCGAATGGAGCCAGCGGAGTGGGAAGGTGCGACGGGTGCAGACACTGAAATACTTTGCGGGGCCCTGCAGGGGCCCCCAGGGGCCCCGCGGCACCCCCTACCGCCATCCTGTTCATGGCGGGATTCCTGCCATGAACAGGATGGCGGTAGGGGGTGTCTGAATCCCCATTCAATGGGGCAGCGGTAAACCGGCGGGAGACCGCCGGTTTACCCTTTCTGACCGCGGCTGAACCGCCGCGGTCAGAATGCCCTCGGGAGCACCGCCAGCCTGTTGGCGGTGCTCCCGTGGTCGGTGACCCTGGCGGTCACCGGCCGCCAGGGTCAGAATGACCCCCTGAATGTCTTATTTAGAATCTGACAGCCAAAGCTGACCTATCAACAAGAAAAAATAATATTAATAATAAACACTAAACAAGAGTGAGCCCAACCCAGCCTCATCTGGTCGCGGATGGATGCAGACGGGCCCGCTCTTGGCCCGGGTGCGCCCGCGCACCCCGCGCAGAGGAGGGTAAGTCTGAATTTATGTGCCTCCTGGTGCGAAAGGAAAAAGCAACCTCGGCTTCTTGCTGCAAAGGATCCTGGGTGTTGTGGTCTCAGCCCCCTCTGTCTCCTTCATGCGTGCGTCCCGCACAGCAGAGGGCAAGTCTGAATTTATGCGCCTCCTGGCACGAAAGGAAACAGCAACCGCGGTTTCCTGCTGCAAAGGATCCTGGGCATTGTGGTCTCAGCCCCCTCTGTCTCCTTAATGCACGCGTCCCACGCAGCGGAAGGCAAGTCTAAATTTATGCGCCTCCTGGCGTGAAAGGAAACAGCAACCTCGGCTTCCTGATGCAAAGGATCCTGGGAGTTGTGGTCTCAGCCCCCTCCGTCTCCTTAATGGGCGCGTCCCGCGCAGCGGAGGGCAAGTCTGAATTTAAGCGGCTCCTGGCGCGAAAGGAAACAGCAACCGCGGCTTCCTGCTGCAAAGGATCCTGGGAGTTGTGGTCTCAACCCCCTCCGTCTCCTTAATGCGCATCCCGCGCAGCGGAGGGCAAGTCTGAATTTATGCGCCTCCTGGCGCGAAAGGAAACAGCAACCATGGCTTCCTGCCGCAAAGAATCCTGGGCGGTGTGGTCTCAACCCCCTCCGTCTACTTAATGCGCACATCCCGTGCATCGGAGGCAAGTCTGAATTTATGCGCCTCCTGGCGCGAAAGGAAACAGCAACCGCGGCTTCCTGCAGCAAAGGATCCAGGGCGTTGTGGTCTCAGCCCCCTCTGTCTCCTTAATGCGCGCATCCCGCACAGCGGAGGGCAAGTCTGAATTTATATGCCTCTTGGTGTGAAAGGAAACAGCAATCGTGGCTTCCTAACGCAAAGGATCCTGGGCATTGTGGTCTTAGCCCCCTCAGTCTCCTTAATGCGTGCGTCCCCACTTCTGAGGCCAAGGACTGGAAGGGGGCACTTCAGGCAAGGCTAGGACTCACAGATGGCAGAGAGCAGCAGCACCAGAAGAGTCAAAGGCAATCTTTGATGTCCCTGAGACTGCATGTGGACGCAGGGCAAGCCAACAAGCCCTTGGAGAATCTTGGGTTCAAGGAGGTAGACACCAGGTCCAGTCCCTCTCACTCCAAGCAAGAATCAGCAGGCAGCAGGCCAAAAAATCAAAACAAGTAGGAAAGTGGCAGTTCCTGCTACAGCACAGCACACAGAAAGCAGTAGGCCAAAGGATAAATGCAGTTAGCAGAGTGGCAGTCCCTCCTGGCATCACAGCAGTCTTCTGCCTGGCAGACTGTCCTTGGTTCCAATAGAGGTCTGATTTTGTCAGGTTTGGGCCCCAGTACTTAAACCCAGTAGAGCCTTTGAAGTGAGAGTAACTTGAAATGCATAAGATCCATTCCCTTCCTTCACTAGCTCCAGATACTCTTCAAGGAGTTGTGCAGCTCTTTGTTTTGAGACAGGCACAACCCTATTCAGTTTTATCAGCTCCTCCCTCCCATATAGCCCAGGAAGACCTATCAGCCTGGTGATGGGCCATCAGGATGCAAATGCAATACCCCATCTCCCTTTGTGTGTAACTGTCCTGAGTGAATGTAGAAAGGTTAGCTATCATCTACTCCAGATGTGTATTCGGTGTCAGGCAGAGGCTCGGAATGGTTAAAGTAAGAAAATGCTAACTTTAAAAAAAAATTACAATTTAAAATCTAACTTCTCCATATGTTGTGTTTTTAAATTGTAAGTCCAGAGAGGTCAAACTCCAAAGTTCCATCTTTCACTAGTAGTATTTATTTTACAGGCCTTGGGCACATAGAGTGCACTTTACTAGGGACTGACAAGTAAGTTAGATATGTCAGTTGTGGATAAGCCAATATTACCATGTTTAGAGTGCAGCGCACCTGTACTTTAGCACTAGTCAGCAGTGGTAAAGTGCTCAGAGTCCTAAAGCTGACAAAACCAAATTTAGCAAAAGGAGGAGGAGAAAGGAAAATGTTTGGGGATGACCACAAATTTTCTGCTTGAACCAGTCTCCTGCTGCTATCTTACAGGATTTTGCAATGTAGTCCCATTGTCTTAGTAATAATGTACAGTGCTTCTGCACCAAAAGGGCCATTGTTCTCCGCTCACACAACTGTGCATCACATCTTTGTGGTCTTGTGGGTTATTTTACAGACAATACAGAAGGGCTTCCCCTGGCAGAACTGTTTGTTGGTTTCTAGTTCATGAGCTAAATATTAACAATAGTTCTGAAACAAATCTTTTTTGACCTTTGTGCTGAAAATTTCAGTTTTCCAAATAATTAGCTTTTCACAATTTAGTAAAATACACAAAGAACGAAATATCCTGCAAGTTCTTAAGCCAAATCCCTCAATTTTGGCTTTAAACGTGGAGCAAGCATTTTCAATTGCCACCCCCCTTAGCCCAATCACTACGAAGCACCTTTGGTCAAGGTTGCTGTTGAAATGCATTTACATTTGCAGACTCTAAAAATTCCCTTACTATGGAACTTAAAGTCCACATGAGTTGGTGTAAGGTCCTGCATCGCACATAGGGCATTTGACATCTGTGCACCTTACAGTTTTTGTATTGTTTTACCATGATGATACCTAAACTTTACATATGCCACTTGGGCCCAAATGTACACTTTTTCGTGCAAAACTGCAGGAATGCAGTTTTGCACCAAAAATTATAGAGTCGGCTTTCATCCTTTAATAATGCCAGATGGGAGCCATATTAATAGTATGGCGTAAGCTGGCGCTAAACATGGGCTAGCATCTTAAAAAAAGATGCTAGCCGGGTGGGAGTAGCGGTAGCGAAGGAGGGGCTTTTGCATCAGAAAATGACACTAGCCTGGTTAGAGGCAAAAAAAATGACTCTAACCAGACTAGCGCCATTTCCTGGTGCACAACCACCAAAAACATGACTCCTGTCTTAGGAAAGACAGGAGTAATTCCCACCACCCCAGTGGCCAGCACAGGGGACAAGTGTTCTTTGGGCATGGCCATTGCACCCTGTATCATGCAGGGAGCCTCACGTTAGGATCCCCGATGGCAAAACAAAATAAAAAATACTTACCAGGACTTACCTGGGATGGGGTCCCCCATCCTCCGGTGTCCCTCTGGTGGGGGTGGGGATGTTCCTGGGGCTTGGGGAGGGCACCTGTGGACCATGGAAATGGGTCCACAGGTCCCTTAATACCTGATCTGACCTAGGTGTTAAATAATGGTGCTAACAAAGCTTAGCACAGTGCTTAATTTGCACTTGTTGTTTCCGGTGCAAAGCACCAGCACTTATTTTTGAGGGCCAGCACTTATTTTTTCTGCCTCAAACATTTACTTTGAGTAAAAGACACATATGGGAAAGACGGAGGAAGAGAAAAATGAAAAAAAGTGTCACACAGAGAAAGAAGAAAGATGCAAGAGCGAGCTGAAGTAACAGGGAGTGGCTTTAATCAGGATTACGCTGCCTCAGTATTCTGTTCTCACACATTTAATTGCAGCAGCTACGTGTTTCAGAGAAGGGCTTTGGGCACCAACACTTTTTTATTTACAAATTAAGCACTGGCATAGCACCATTATTTAGCCCCTCCTCTCACCCATGCATCATTTTAGCACGAGGGATAAATATGGGGCTATGGGGACAGCACCATTGTTTGGGATAGGAACACCTACCTTGCATCTCATTGATGCAAAGTAGGTTCATTCATCCAAAAACGGTGCAAACTCTCATATTTTGACGTTAGACTTTTCTATCTTGAAAATATAAATATGGAGTTCGGTTTTAGGAGCCCTAGCACCTCCTTATACCATATTTGTGTCATTTGTTTTATTCAAATGTGACCCAACGAGGCCAAAAATGCTTCACCATATTTACAACATGGCGCAATTCTTTCATTGCGCCACTTTGTAGCCCCTTGCGTCACATTATACCTAAGCCAGGCATAGGCAAGGGGGGCATTCCGGCGCTAGGGAGAGGGCATAAAAATGGAACAAAGGAGTCTATGAGATTACTTTGTGCCATTTGTATCGGCATCTTTTAACACCTGCTAGGTGCAGGCGTTAAACAGAGACTCCCATCAAATACAATAGGCCTCTGGATGCCTTGCAGGATTTTTGTTATAATTTTATACTCTGATCCTGCAAAGCGCCGGAGTAGCGTAAAAAATTATGACGCTAGTCACCCTAACTACTGCCATGGTTTGCCGTACTTTAAATACATTTCTACCAGGGTGGTGTTAGGAGGGCATTAGGGGTGCAAGAAAAGTGGCGCTGTAATGTGTGCAGTGCCACTTTTTATAAATCTGCCCCTAAGTGAGATGTGTTTGTGCAATGGCACCGCTCAGAGGTCCAATTCTAGCATTATTCTAAGTCCATAAAACTAACAATTTAGAAAGCTCGGGACACCATATAGAAAAGGATAATTCTATATATTACCTGTACCTTATGTCCAATGGAGATCAAATTCATTTTCAATAGGCTGTTGATTGTGGTGCTACGTTTCAATGAACTGTTCAGTTCCAACCTAATATCCATAATACTACTTCTATGCAAGATGCAAAGGAGAAAGCAAAACCAGGGCACTCAATGAAGCAAAAAGTAGTCCATAGAAGTCCAAATTTCCAATGAAGATTTATTCTTTTGTAAGCAAGGCGTAATGTACTGGTTCAAGAAGTAAATAAATCCGTATATGAAAACAACAGAAAACAGCCAACACGTGTTTCATCCTATTGGACTTTTTCAAGGCTGAAAACAAAATAAGAAGGGATCTATTTTTAAAAAATATATACATTCGCTGACAGTGAGTGTATAAACACATCAAACTATGAACTTAGTTACATAAGGGAAAAAGAAATGCACAACCAAAGTGCTCATATTAAAAAGTTGTGTGCACAAATAATCATTAAGAAATATTAATTCACTAAATACTTGATCAACAAAACAGATGTCAATTTCAGTTGAAAAGTTAAAGTATATCAAGAAGATAAAATAGAGAAAAGGATGGTGGGAAACAGATACATGGAGTCACCGCGTGTGTGGATGTTATCTATTCTTGCTGCAAACGACATAACGAAGTGAAATAGTGCACCAAGTTAAAAGAGAATGGGAAAGCGTAGTAACCAAGAAACAAGAAAAAAACATAAAATACCTCAGAAAACATAGTAGAGGTAAGGTGCTGATCATAGATATTATTGCCTTTGGGGTGGCATATCGTATTACCTGTGTTTATAAGAAAAAATGAACAGGAAGGCAAAAAGAATCAATAAAAGACAAGGTTAATGTCCAAACCTTAGGAAGTCACTAGTGGCAGTAGGCAAACTGAAAAGGACCTACCCAGATTATGAGAACCGCCGTAGGGGGGTTAAATTATGTCGTCAAAAAACGGCGAGGGTTCAAATGCCCCTTCAAAGTAAGGAGAAGTACAGAAATAATTAAACTAACGTATGGAGAGTTATAACGTAACTCAGCCCTGTGTATATAGACCGTATGTAAACAGCTATCACAAGAGATCCCTCTGGGTAGCTAGATATTTACAACATAGGTCCCTCGAGAGGAGAAATTCTTCAAAACCGCAGAAAAACCCATTAGAATAACCTAACAGACAGAGGAACTCATTTGTGAGCCTATACGTTATTAGTTAAGTCATTTAAAAAGAAACTAAAGCAACCGCGTTCAGTGTAGCATTATGTGTCACTAAATCTAAGAGCTAATTGTTGACCAAAATGAAGAAACTGCGTGCCAGCAGCCAACCCGACATCCAAAATAAATACCTGTATATGATGTCCGTCTTAAATAAAAGTACGGGAAATCCTAGGTTGTAGCGTTTATCACAGCATATGGTAACGCTCGTCATGCGTTCAAAAACCCCGTTTGCTAGTAGAGTGGCAGCATATTATAAACGCGCCCTCCGAAATAAAAGAAGGACTGAGATTAACTTTCAAATAGCTGCAGGGCAATAAGGTGAGCTGAAAGAACGGTAGAAACGAGTTTTGGGCGCCATCTTGGGGGTATGAAGTGATGCGTGCCTTAGGACTACGGACATGCAGTGTAGTGGAGGAGAAAAGAAAGTAGAATGGGCAATCGAAGTGCCTCCACCCATATGAAAGGTGGATATAAAAAAGTAAGAGAGGAGAAATGTACTTCATAATCCAGATAAATGTTAGCAAAGTTTACAAAAAGGTCTACCATATTGAGTCACATATAGAAAGAAACCAACAGAGCATAATGACAGAAACCAAACGTTACAGCACAACATCAGCAAGTTCAGTCAAAGAAAGTATAATAAATTGGATAACAAGCATGATCTACATGGAATGATAATACAGACAGAATGGTATTACACATACCGTAAATATAATTTCTGTTATGAGATAATTTCCACAGTTTAGAGATTTGAAAATGATGCCACAGAATTAAACACAAATGATGAAAGCAACAAGGGAGATGTGTAAATTCATGATTCCTTATAGATGCGGGGAAAAGAAACGCCAGATAGTTTAACGTTCTTGAAACGTATAGTGCATTAGTCAATTAACAGAACAAAAAGTCAGACACATGGACTGATCTAAGAAGCATGGTACAAATGCTGAAGTGAACCCAATTACAGAAACACATGCAGGTCCTTCTGTACATTAAGACCCCGTTCTACCGCCCGTAGCTTAATGATCCATCTGCTCTCCAGGCGTCTGAGGGCCAGAGTACGGTTACCTCCTCGTGGTGTTCTATTAAGCGAGTCAATTCCGTGTATGGTGATATCTAGGCGTTCCCTATGCTCATGTGCCTCATTATAATGAATGGCAAAGGGGTAGTTAATGTTTGAGGTACGTATGGCTCTAAGATGTTCTTGAATCCTCTCTTTTAATGGTCGAATTGTGCTACCCACATATATAAGTCCACACGTACAGACAATGCAATAAACAACAAAGCTTGTATTACAATTAATGAAGCTCGGGACACCATATAGAAAAGGATAATTCTATATATTACCTGTACCTTATGTCCAATGGAGATCAAATTCATTTTCAATAGGCTGTTGATTGTGGTGCTACGTTTCAATGAACTGTTCAGTTCCAACCTAATATCCATAATACTACTTCTATGCAAATGGAATGAAACTGGAGAAAGTTTGAACTTGTGCTTTCAAGAAAATATAGCAATACATTTCTATGAAATGCTAATTCTAATATTGTTAGGTTTGCTGCACACTATGATTACATTGGGCAAAAGCAACACACTAAGTCACAGATTTATACTTTTTCACGCAAAACTGCGTTAGCGCAGTTGTGCGTGAAAAAGTATAGCGTAGGCTAGAGCCAATTCAAGATGCCGGCTGGGTGCCATATTTATGGAATGGCGCTAAGGCTCGGTTACTGTCAAAATACATGACGCTAACCGGGTAGGGGAGGCGTAGGGCAACTGATGGTTGTGTGTGAAAGAATGGTGCTAGTCAGGTTAGATTAAAAAAAAAAATACTCTAATCTGACTATCCTAATTTTTTTGACGAACAACCTCCATGGACATGAGTCCTGTCTTAGTAAAGACAGGAGTCATGCACCCCAGCCCAATGCCCATGCTCAGGGGACTTATGCCCTGGACATGGCCAATGGCCAATGGGCCCAATGGGCCCAATGCCAAGTAGGCGGCCTAAGTTACCCCCCCAAGAAAAAAAATGTAAAATACCAACCTGGACTTACCTGGGATTGCTCCCTCTCTTCTTAGGTGTCCTCTAGGTGTGGGTGCGGGTGGGTGGGGGTGTCCCTGTGTTGAAGTAAGCCTCAGCAAGGCCTACTAGTGCAAGGGGTTTGCCCTTCTCTGCACAAAGTCCTCAGACCATATAGGAAGAAGTTGGCACAGAAACTGAAATAAAAGACAAAGTTTATTAAACCTCATGAGGTGGTACTACAGTTCAAACAGCACCCTTCAGTAATGTTTGAAGTAGCACACTGAACTAAGAGAGCATGGTCCTTTTATACCCACGCAGGGGCTAAAAGAAGGTGGTACAATTATAGAAGCAAGACTTACATACATATAAGGTCATATGGAAATGCACAGTCGACAGGTAGGTGGGGCTAACAGTTTTCAAGGACTAGTTGACACAATACTGTCTGTTACTGATTACTAACAGCTGCAGATCTTACTGGACATGTGCGAAAGTGGGAGATGCTAAATATAACCTGTCACTAGACAGATTTTCAAGAGTAGTTAACAGACAGGTAGGGCAGAGCACATGGCGAGCACATGGCAGAAAAAATGGCTCCCATGAATACAAAAAGGATTCCGCGAAATGTTCACAATAGTTGATAAATACAAGATGTCTTCTGCTAATGCTTAATCTAATCGCTACTGACTTACAACAGACAAACCTTTCAGCATTAGCTGAAGACATTCGTCTTTCTGGGATAATCTAAATATTCATCTTGTATATTTATGCTCATCATTTCAGCTATTTCCTTATCTAACATGTGTTGTGCTTTCATTTCTGTAATATTTCTTTTGGTAGGCATACAAGCAGTAATGCACCTGGAGCAGAACATTGGACCACACTGAATACAGATACAGCATGTGAAAAATATTGTAATCATTACACTCAGGATAGTCAGTAGTTTCCAGCCCCAAATGGAAACAAGAGCCCAAAACCATCCAGAAAAAGTCCAATTACCAACCTCTGTGTGGATTTCTGCAGCAATTTTATGCAATTTAGATATTGCATCATATACTGAAGGTGAGTGATCTGGAATGAAAACGCAGCAACTACTACCGATGATGCGACATGCACCACCTCGATCAGATAATATCACACCTAGTGCCATACGATTTTGTAGCACTACAATCCTCACAATTTGGAGCTCCTCAGTAATATTCCCAAGTGCCAGAGCTGCCCGATTGGTAGCAGCTTCTACAATCCTAGTCAATCGTCTCACTTTCCTACTGTTTAACGCAGCAACCACAAAGGAGAACAACCCTAAATTAAAATCAACATATTGTTGCAGGCTAGTGTCCGTTTGGTCTACCTCATTTGTACTTATTGTCCTTTTATATCTATTTTTTATGATGTCATTGAACAGTTTAAAATCTCGGTGATATGATGCAGGGGCCAAAAACACAGGGGGTAATAGAAAAGATAAATAACACACACCTGACCACCCAACAGGTAGTTGGTAATATCCATAGTTACCACAAACAAAATATGTATTATGTGAAGCTGTAAAACTACTATTATTTACACCCTCAATAGTTAAAATCAAGGTACAATCGCTTATCCCCACTGGAATTCGCCCAATGCTACGTATACATAAATCTGCTTTATTTTTTGTAACAGAAATCACAAATTGTTCTTTCTTGTCAGAGTCTCTTATATTTGTGAAGACATATGGTATTGAAACATTGTCCGGTTGATACTCTTCCCATTCCCATTTAGTTCCTTTGGCTTGGGGATACCCATCTTTGTCTTGGTAGCATACTTTATTAAGGCAAAAAATAAGTCTGCCCTCTGTGCGTATACCAAGCTTGACAAGAACCATTGTGTGAAAAAGGAAGAGGAATGAAAGGTGTTCCTCCTTTCTTTTGATGCACAGGTATCATTCCACATACCCAACAGTTAGTAGTATTTGTAGCATTATGAGTATGATGCAAAATCTGAATGAAAGTATTATTGAAGTACGATTGACGGTGCTTCTGCTACTGATAGGGAAGCGTAAAGTAATAGTGATCCTCTGGTACTGGAGTAGTGGCAACAAAAAACTCACTAGCAGGAGCCTTCTTTTCAACATACCAGGTGATTATTGATATAACCACCAAAATAACAACAAACCCCATAGTACTAATGATCAGTTTGTTATTCATTTTAGCAACAGTGATAATCGACCCTTTCAGAAATTAATTAAAAACAATCGTTGGAGCTTTTATCCCTGGGCAGCCGCTGATTTCTTTACCACGGGACAAGACGGGTATCACTACTCTAATGCATGGCTGATCCCCCCCTTGCCACATTGGCTCTCCGTTTCACTAACCCAGGGCGGTAGCTCAACCAGTTTTCTCCAGCACTACGGGGTCTTTCCTCAGTCTCAAATTATATGGCGACACTCCAGAAATCGTATGGTCCAGGAAGAACTCTGCAGATTCGTCAGGTGATGTAGCACGGCCTTTCTCTGTAGTCAAAATCTCTCGATGATCAGTCAGCACAGCAGGTTCCACCAAGGTAGGTAGCACTCTCTTGCAGTGAGTACTATGGACCCAATTCTTTCGGTTTGTCACTAGTACTGCTGTCCTTGTCTCAAGGAGCACCTGCTCTGGGCCTCGCCACCTTGGTTCCAAGTTGCTTGATTTTTCAAAGGACTTAATCATCACCTGGTCACCAGGTCGGAGTTCATGGCCTTCACCTGTAGATCTGTCAAGAAGTGCTTCTCGAACCTGTTGGTGAATAGAAACAAAATTGTTGGTTAACTGTGCCAAATAGTCAAACATCATATACAGAATTTGGCTTAGGAACTCCCCAAATGTTCAATGGCCTTCCAAATACTATTTAATAGGGGGTAAGGCCTATTCAAGAGTGTGGCACCGACCTAATAGACAATATTGCCAACGGTAATGCATCCGGCCAAGTTAAGGATGTGGAAGCCTGTATCTTCGCTAACTTCAGCTTCAAAGTAGCATTATACCTTTCCACCAACCTTGCTGATTTTGGGTGCAAAACCGCATGGAACTTCTTTTTGATCCCTAATCCTTTCACGACATACTTAATAACTTCCCCAACAAAATGAGGTCCGTTATCATTCCATAAAAGTCTGCAAACACCAACCCTAGGGAAAACTTTTTTCAAAAGCACCTTCACTGTGGTGATGGCAGTATTATCCTTTGTGGGCTACGCCTCTATCCATTTACTGAAGGTACATACCACCACTAAGACATACCGCATGAGTTCGTGTCCCTTTTCCAGGATTGTATTGTAAACAGATCAAACAAGACTGTACTACTCTCTTAGCTGTACTGGAAATTTCTGGATGCTCCCAAACTTGCGTAAGCAACTTCGTTATTGTTGAAGCTCCAACATGTGCCAGCCCATGTGAAATCTGAACCATAGGTTGCACAAAAGCTATAGGCAATTTCCATTTATCCATCTTCTTATTCCGCCAACAGCCCTCATCATCCAATTCTCCTTCTTCAGACCATTGCTCACGTTCTTTCACAGAAGCAGATTTATGTATATCTAATACATCTTGTCTAGCATTATGCCAACGTTCAGCTTGTGACTTCATTAAATACATAGAAGTAGTACTTCGCTGCATCGCAGTCTCACGTGCTATGCGGTCCGCAAGGGCATTACCTTGCCCTATCTTATCGGTCACTTTCTTGTGTGCACTACATTTAACAATAGCTAGTTTCTTTGGATATGTCAATGCAGTCAAGAGGTTATGCACTAATTCTCCGTGCATTATCTGCATCCTGTGGGATGTGAGACAGCCTCTCTCCTTAAAAGCAAACCAAAATCATGAGCCACTCCAAAAGCATAGCGGCTGTCTGTATAAATGTTCACACATAAGTCAGTACTAAGCTCACATGCTTGTGACAAAGCTATTAGTTCAGCTGCTTGAGCTGACTTCTGTGGTATACGAGCTGTCTCCACTACCGTGTGTATTGTGGTAAATGCATATGCAGCTGAGGTCGTACCGTCTGGCAACTTCAAACAAGACCCATCAACCCACAATTCCCCGTCGACATCTGGAAGGGGCGTATATTGTAAATCAATACGACCCTTTGTCTGTTCTTCAGTAAGGAATATACAATCATGTGTTTCTTGTGACTGAGGCTGAGTCACCGGATATGGCAACAAAGTGGCTGGATTTAGTGTTGCACATCTCTTCAGTGAAATGTGAGGAGCCAGCATTGACAATTCATATCCTGTCAGGCGAGCGCTAGTTAAATGTTGCGTCTTTGTTTGATTTAAAAGAGCATCAACCGCATGGGTATTAACACCACCAGCTTATGTGACAAAACTATCCCTTCACTCCGACGTATTGACACAGCTGTTGCGGCAACGGAACGAAAACACCCAGGAAACGCTCGAGCGACAGGATCAAGTACTGCTGAAAAATATGCACAGGGACGCTGCTTATCGCCATGTGTCTGTAGTAAAACTGACAATGCACATACATCTTTCTCATGTACGTAAAGTGCAAAAGGCTTCGTGTAATCTGGAGTACCTAACACTGTTAGGTGTAGGTACAAAGGGCTTGTCGTAGCTGCCGGAAAGCAGTCTCACATTCATCTGTCCATGTGGGGGGCACTGGAGTATCTTTAGTCAAAAGTGCTAGCAAAGGTTTGACAATGTGTGAAAACCCTAATATCCATTGCCTACAAAAAGAAGTAAGACCAAGGAATGCACAAACATCTTTCTGAGTAGAGGGTACTGGTGTGTCTAAAATTGCTTGAATACAATCTGATGTAACTGCACGGCCATCGTTAGACAAAAGGTGACCTAAATAGGTTACCTTTGGTCTACAATATTGCAATTTCTTTTGTGACACTTTATGATGGTGTGAAGCTAGAAAAGAAAGTAAGGACAAAGTGCACTTTTCACATTGCTCAGGGGTATCAGCTGCCAACAAAATATCATCAACATATTGTATGAGAGCCACACCTTCAGGCAAAACAAAAGAATTAAGTTGTTGTTTTAACGCTTGACTATAAATACTAGGACTCTCAGTATAGCCTTGAGGAACTCTGCAAAATCTATAAGATTGTTTATTCAAAGTAAAACCAAACAAATATCGGCTGTCAGGATGAATAGGGATCGAAAAGAAAGCATTCTTCAAGTCTATCACAGAGAACGAAGTTGCTGTCGGGGGAACCAAAGTAAGAAGTGTCGTGATGTCAGATACCACAGGATATTGTGGTACCACAATATTATTGACTTCTCGTAAATCAATAATGAATCGGTAAATCCTAGTATCAGTATCCTTTTTCAGAATAGGAAGAATCGGACTGTTACAAACATTATACAGATCTTCCTCAACAACTCCAACTGCAATAAGATCATGCACAATTCATGTGAGTGTTTCTTCGCCCTCCTGTGAAATTTTGTATTGAGGCAAACGTGGCAATACAGCTCTCTCCTTGACAATAATATGTACTGGTGGAATAATCATTTGTCCCACATCAGTATCTGAAGTAGCCCACAAAGTACTAGGGAGTGAAGCTAATACAATATCCTCTTAACAAGACAAACTCTTTCCATCACAGGATGATTATCATTCAAAATAACACGCACCACTTCAGGAGAGCATCGTATTGTAGCCCTGAAATACTTGAGCATATCAAGACCCACAATATTGTCTGGTGCATTTGTGAAAGCAAAAATGGACATGGAGCAGTAAATTTATCAAAATGGAATGCAAGTGGTTATGACATTGGGCTAGGGGAAGGTGTTCCATTGAAACCTATTGATGTAATGGTTATGCCAGACAGGGGAGCCCTTGGAATCAATTGTTTAGACAAGGCGCTACGAGTAGCTCCTGTATCAACCAGAAACTGATCAGTAGAACCCAAAACATGTGCTGTAACATAGGGACCCATCTGATCTACGAGAACTTCAACTGATTCCTTACCCCATCCTAAGCAATCCTATGCATAAGCAGAATCTTGGAAATCAGGCTGCACATAGTTAGACATCTGGGATTGGTTCCGTCTATCAAAAGTGTGAAACCCATCCTGCCCTCGTATATTAGCATCAACCCTAGCATGATCATTCGTGCTTCTTCTAGGCCCTGAATATCCTGAACGATTTCTCATTTGTCCCCGACCACGTGAACACTGCTGAACACGTAGTGCTGGACAATCGGCAGCCCAATACCCAAATTTCTTACAAGACGCACACTGATCAACAGACAAATTCAAACGAGTGTAAGAAGAACCATAAGATCCACGTCCACCTCTATCACTACCTCTAAAAGGCGGACCATAAGCTTGAACCAACATAACCTTTGTCTTTAATTCTTTAATCTTTTTATCCTCGCTACCTTTTGCTTCTAATTCCTGACGTTCATAATACTGAGCCATAGTCAAAAGAGAAACCGGAGTAGAGGTAGTCCATGAACTTTCACTAGCTTTTAGACGACTAGCTATTCCTGGTAAAAGATTTATCGACAAACAAATGTCTGCCCGTATCATCTGACAATAACTGGCCGCTAAAATCATGAAATGCTTCTTCAAAGCGTGTAAAGAAATCAGAGACCGATTCATCTGCCTTTTGCTTACAAGACGCTAAAACAGTCCAATCTATCTTTTTAGGGGGACTAATCATTTTTAACTTAACTAATATGGCTGCGGGAAGATCTAGAATCAACTGATATGGCTTTTTCGCAGGATCCCTAACCCCGTCCATCTGTTCTAATTCTTTCCATTACGCCCCAAAAACTACACGATCATCAACTTAAAGAACAGTTCTCCACATATCTGGTGGTAATATCAATCCGAAAAATAAATCAATGTCAGCCAAAATCATAGTACAAGAAGTAATTGCTCCCTCAACTTCCTCATAAAAGGCGGCTTTTTTAAGTGCCATTACATCTGCCCTATTCCAAGGAGTATACACCCAATTATAATGAAAAAAAAACCTTAACATCAACAGAAGTTTTATCATCACTTGACCCAATCCTTTAGGAGGAACATACAAAGGTGCGGCCTCTCGCATTGGTTTCGCGTGAACTATCATAGTCTTATCTGTTCCGAAGATGGAAGCTTGCACCACGCCGGTCTGAGATGACCATGCAACTACGTCCACGGCCCTTTTCTCCTCTTGCAAACGGACTGCCAAAACACATATTTTCACCAAACGCCTGATTGCATCAGCCACCTGGCTGAAAACAAAAAGACCATCACGCATTTGCTTATGATCAGCTGCTGCTTCATCGGGCTCTAACTCATCAGAATATTTCCAAAATAGTTCAATAACTTCTGTGCCAAATGCCTCAGTAAAATATAGCTGCTCCTTTTCCGTCCATTCTTTCATGTTGTCTAAAATTTCAGAAGCAGAGACAATGCTACGAATTGTTTTACGAGCAATAGATCTAAGCTCAGGTGCACGGTCAGCAGGCAACATAGAGCGACTGCCTCGTATCTTCTGTTGCTCCGAACCGGAGACCTCAGCTAACTCATGAGGGGCAGAAGGAATGATATACGGAGGTGGAGGGTGATCTAGTAATAAAAAATCGTCGTGTGATCTATTAAGGATAGAATAGAGAAGTTGCCTAACAGTGTATTGGACAGTTACCTGTAATTTAAGTTCTTTCTCTTCTAGCTCCTTTAAGTCATTTATTTATTTCTTTCTCATTTCCAATGCTTTTCACATATACATTCTTCTGCTGCTCTTTCTCAAGCAAGGCTTGCTTACACTTGTCGTAGTTTGGACTCTTGCTCTGAGCAAGACTGCTGGTCTCAGGATGACAGTACTTTCGTTTGTAGGTGACTAAGGGCCTCATTCTGAGGCTGGCGGGCGGCGGTCACCGCCCGCCTGGCGGGGACCGCCATATGGCCGCTCTGCGGTCGAAAGACCGCGGAGGCCATTCTGGCTTTCCCGCTGGGCTGGCGGGCGACCGCCAGAAGGCCGCCCGCCAGCCCAGCGGTAAACACCTTCCCACGAGGAAGCCGGCTCCGAATGGAGCCGGCGGAGTGGGTAAGGTGCGACGGGTGCATTTGCACCCGTCGCGAATTTCAGTGTCTGCTAAGCAGACACTGAAATTCTTTGTGGGGCCCTCTTACGGGGGCCCCTGCAGTGCCCATGCCATTGGCATGGGCACTGCAGGGGCCCCCAGGGGCCCCACGACACCCCATACCGCCATCCTGTTCCTGTCGGCCGAACCGCCAGGAACAGGATGGCGGTATGGGGTGTCGGAATCCCCATGGCGGCGCAGCAAGCTGCGCCGCCATGGAGGATTCTGCAGGGCAGCGGAAAACCGGCGGGACACCGCCGGTTTTCCTGTTCTGACCGCGGCCATACCGCCGCGGTCAGAATGCCCTGTGGAGCACCGCCAGCCTGTTGGCGGTGCTCCCGCCGACCCTGGTCCCGGCGGTCCTTGACCGCCGGGGTCAGAATGACCCCCTAAGTTTCTTCCTACAACTAGTTGTAACTGTTGTCCAAACCTTACCGGCTTACTAGCAGTACCTCACCAGAAACACAATAGTAAAAGGTGATTTGTAGCAGTCGCTTACGCATGGACTCAAAGTAAGATCTCTCAGGGTTGTCATGGTTAAACTGAATTATTATGTCTCATACAAACAAAGGCAATAACACAGATGCAGTGAAGTTATAATAGTTTTTGTTTAACATAACTGCAATTTGCGATAAGTTGCATGAACTGCAATGATTAGGATAATGAATATACCAAGCAACAGTATGGTGAAGAGGAGAGTCATTGTTATAAAGACCCCCCCCATTATGCAATGTATGAAAGAAATATATGTATATGTAAAAAATGGAATAAGCCCTAATACCCTAAGGAGAGTAAGTCTAACCTCCTACCTATAAAAGGAGAACTGGGTTCGGTAAACCTAATCTGCCAAAGCCGTGTCCATGAGAGGAGCCCCCAACCCTTGTTACCTTGGAATGAGGTCTCTATCTCAGACTCCGCAGGGACACGAAGACTGGGTCAGCGTCAAGATGACTGCAGCATCGGTATCAGCGATGGTGGCGATGCCCTCTGGTCTGAATCCCTCTGATTATCTGTCTAAAAGTGTGTTGTATTTATACAGATTTCAAGGTCCCCTGACATAAGTGTTATTCATAACAATAGATAACAGGCATGCTTGGGACGGCAATTAATATCAACAATCCCTCGAAAGTATAGAGAGGGAAAATCCCTAAGTGTGAATGCCTACTGTATGTTTGTCTTTCGTGCTTGATCTTGACGCCTTGGCGCAGTGACACTGATAATAGAACCCATAACAAGTAGCCTAACTATAAACAAGGCCGCCATTTTAAAGGAAATAAATTATTAAATGGACTAAGACAGAGCAAGCTAAGTAGGTTAAAAGTCACTGGGTGACGGGGGCACGAGTTTACAAGCCTACGGCTAAGCTAACTCCTGTTATCCCGTTAAAACAAACTAGGATTCACTGCACCCTCCCCATTGCCGTAACAGGTATGATGAAGGGAAAGAAATCCAAAATGCTAAAAAAGCTGCTACTGAACTAAAGAGCCAAAAAACAAAAACTAAAATAATTTCCGTGTGTAAAAATTTGTCCAAAAAACACACAGAGATTTTAATATCAACCATGACAAGCAAATCAAACTTTTTATATAATTGCATATTTTTAGAACCGGGAACTGGTAAGCAAATTTTATCAAATTATGTGCTATACGCAGGATCTTGAAGAATGTCATCGAAGTCACCATTCAAGGATCTTAAAAAAGAGTCAACATTGTCTGATGTGAAATTGAGAGCTGGACGGACAAACGGATCCACAGAGCAGAAGTGAGCCATATTCATCGGTGTATCGACACTCGCTGCAGCGTCCTCATCCATGTTAGATTGTATAACAGAAGGCTCATAGGTGGCCTCGCGGAGCAACCGTAGTCTCAAGGGGCGTGACCGTGTATGAACCCTTAGTGGGGACATCAGCAGTTCGTGGTCCACAGGAGAAGTAGGTGCAACAGCAAGACAGACCATAGACAGATGTTCAAAGAGACACCATATGCAGCGCAATACCGGTTGTACACACCATAGTAGAGGCCGAAATGACAATGACCAGTCAAATTCCAGTTCCACCAGCAAAGGTGTACCGAAGATCCGAACCATGCGTTCACGGCACAGCGGTGTTGACGGGAGTGGCTCCATTGCTCTGTGTTGCTGGAAAAAAACAACCACTGCGAATCAGAAAAAATAGCAGTAGTAGTCCGCCAATTAAAGCCAAAATAATTGGAAAGCCACCAAACACACTGGAAAAGAGAGAATGGATGGCCGATGGGATGACTCCGAAGACAGTCTGGAAGATGGACACAAAACCAGACCCGACAGCCTTAAAGAAATGAACAATCCCAGTTGTGCTCGAAGCATTGAATATTCTCGATACCAACTCTCCAAAGTGTTTGGGGAAATCGGTATTTAAAAGAGATTGTATCTCGGCTGATGATCTCGCAATCTGGAGAGCATACGTCTCTTTTGCGGATGTCAAGGCGACCTGTTTTTGAAACAATAGCGCCTTCAGTCTGCTCAACTTGTCATAGTTCACATTAATAGTATCAATGTGGGGCCACATTTCAGATACTTGTATCTCTCGTGTGGGGGGAAATAAAACATGGCCACAACACGTAACGACCTTCGTGACTGAGATCGCGTATGCAATTCCAGGTCGCAAGCCGCAACAGCTGTCATCGCTCAGTAGAACATAACTCACATTAGAAAGTACATGAAACACTGAACGAATCAAAGGGACGGGAGTACCCTTCAGAAAACAGGCCAAATTCGCGACCCCCGCATTGCAAAGACCGTGAAGAGACACCTGTTTGCATATCATGGAATGACGAACAGTAGTCTCACATTCACTTCCGCTAAGAAAGACCTCCTGCTCGCCGTTCAGACATCGATACTCAAAGGGCAACTCCCACTCTTCCTTAATAAAGCTATCTCCTAGCCATTCATATCGTCCCACTGCAAGATGATTTAGGCGGCTTGTGAAACGAAAGGTCGAAAACGGTAAATTAATTATGCCGTGTAAGAGCCAAATAGTTGAAGGACTTTCTGATACCATGAAGGGCAACTTATCTAATTTCTCTACTTGAAGCAAGGTGAAACGAGCCTCCCTTTTAGCCATGGTCTCTTGTTCCCTGGAAAAATTAAAAGCAGCGAATAGTTCACTTCCATTAATATATTTCCATGGAATGTGGCCACTTCTCAGTGTCTGTAATGCCCAACCCAGCTGCATGATGGAACGCAGCTGTGTTTGCCCATGATATAACCGGGACAAATCAGTCTGAGTGATATCAATAGCAGATGACACTATATTCGACAGTGAATAAATCCGGTTGGATAGCGTGTTCATGCCATTGTCGACAACAGCCAATGTTTTTTCTAAATTTTCCTTATCAAGTTGCCTTAAACATGCAGCAGCCTCAATTTGAGAAAGCTTCCAAATTTCATTATACATAGCATATAAAAACCATTTTGAACGTTGTTTCTTAGGACCTAATAGGAAATCTTGTAGATCTATGTTGTCAGAAAGAGTGTTCAAGTGTTGTTTCACCGCTGTTAAAGTGTTTGTCTGCACCCATTGCTGGCACAGCTTACCCACACTGTATGTTGTTATTATACCACTATGTTGACCCGATAGAAAGCGAGGGTCTGGCCTATGAATGGAAAAAACCCCTGACGAGTTCAAAAAACGCTTCTGACACTCATCAGTGTCGGTGGGCCATACCAACCATCCCCCGGGATGGGAAAGTGAAGAATTATAGGTACCAGCCATAACCAATGCATCTAGCTTTTCTTCAGAAACATTTAGATACTGTTGCCAACCTTTAAACTTTGTCGGTGTAGGAATATTGGGCGTGTTTAGATCCTTAATTTTTGCTAATCCCAGACATGACGTCTGTTCAACAGTGTCATTCAAAAAAATCATTTGTATAGGAATTAAGCAAGCTCGAAACAAAGTCTCCCTACCCTGTATTTGCCAATCCTGTGTCTCCCATACACTCTTCAAATCGACAGTGTTCTTCCAATATTCATAACCCTCAATCGAGAGTCGGGAAACAAAGCGATCTGAATAAATCAGTTTCGTGTCAGTTAGCAATAATTTTCTAAATTGTGTGGTAGGTAATTTAAAATAATATGATTCAGCTTTCTTTGTATCATACCCAGAAAAGTATGTGAATTTGTCACTGTAATACTTTGGACTCCCTACCCCTGGTGTTGAACAATGTTCCCATTGTGTGTAGTTAAAGAGAGGCCTATATCTAGTTGCACGGTGCAGGTAGTGATGTCCCCAATTGTTATAGCAGAACATTTCCCCGTAATTCATTCTATAATCATATACATCATCACTCCCAAAAGCACAGTAGTCCTTCATTTGAGTTAGCATGGAATCAACTGTTTGGACATCCCAATCATCAGAGACAACATTAGGTGTAATAACATCAGACATAGAAATCTTGAACACGTATGGTATTTGAATTATCCCAGTAGGCCCGTATATATCGAATGGAACCTTGTCCCAAACAATCCCATCAGGAATTGGAATAGCTGTAATATTGACAGGGGATAAATCACGTCGGACCTTATGTGATGAATGGTGTGGTGTTAAAATTATATCAACAGGCTCCACAGAGGAGCGATCAGCGATATAGTGACCATTAACTAGTAAAAAGAAAACAGTCACAAAACCAATCCAAAAAAATAATGCAATAAATGTCAAACAGAACCAGAGATAGTTCCATGGATATATCAAATAGTTATTTTTAAGCCATTGATAGAATTTGCTACCTCTCGAAAGTTTGTCAGTCACAGTTGAGGATGAATCTGAAGAAAAATCATCAATGTCTACAAAATAGCCAGAGGAAGTCTCCGCAAATACAGGACCCATCGAATTCCCATCCACTGTTGTTGGAAGTTCTTGATAGACAACGTTATTAGTGGTGGAAGTGTTCGTGTAAAATACAGTCAAATCCTGTAGCGGGGTGTTCTCCGAAGTTGTTACTGGAACCAACAAAAGTTCATTTTCTGCCCTCCCCATGGTCGAGGAAGTGTCCGGAACAGCAGCTGACATAGTTGCATAGTCAGTAGTAGCGATAGTCATCCTACTATCTAGAGGGATGTCCTGTTGGGTAGTGAGAGGGGATCGGGAACTACCCAAGGGACCTCCTGGTCTACTGTGAAGAATCGGCCACATGGTGTAATTTGATGTCATCAATGGAGATGAACCTGTTTGATTTGGAACCAGACAAAGGTGGAAGGATGACATTCCTGGTGCCTTTTATTCCCAAGACCGGTACAGGTGCTCTGTATGATGGACCAAACTCTTTTTTCACAGCGATCTTCTCACAAACCAGATCCCCAACGTTAGGAATCCAGCCAGTCGAAGTTTTCGCCAAGTCCCTTATTCCCAAGGTGGCAGCACTTGTAGATGATTTGTCATCACAGAATTCCTGAAGCTCCTGTAAAACAGCGAGACGTTCTTTTATGTCAAATGGTGTTTCTGCTGCCACCATACCATGGGCATCAAGATCGGGGACATACATAGGTGTCCCAAAGAGAACCTCATATGGAGACTTTCCCCCCAAGGACCGTTTTGGCAGATTATTCAGTGCTCTCTGGACCCCATATAGGTGATGTAACCAACTGCGGCCTGAACCTAATACTCGAGCTGTTAAGGACTGCTTTAGATCACGATTCCGTCTCTCCACGACTGAATTTCCCTCGGGATGGTATGGTGAGGAGTAATGGAGTTCAACACCCATCGTCCTCATGGTGTCCCTGAAAGCCTTAGAGGCAAATGCAGGTCCCTGGTCCGAATGGAATGCTGCAACCGCATATGTACCGATAAAGATCAGCAAATCTTTTATAACAGTCCGGGCGTCAGCCGACCGCTGTGGCCATACCCACAGGAATCTAGAACAGGAATCTACAGCCACTAAAATGTATTTGTATGCACCATCAGGTTGTAAGGGACCACAATGATCCAGGTACACACAATGGAGTGGCTTGTCTTACACTAAGAGAGATGTCTGCGGAGGGCGTTTGATATTGGAGCCCTTAAATGTCACAGCAAAGGACATACTGTTTAGTCCGTCTGCATAGACCAGGCCACCAGTATCGTTGTTGTAAAATGGTGATAGTGGCCTGTATACCAGCAAGTGCAGAAGCGACACCCTCATGTGCAGCTGTAATCAGCTCCAATCTTTGGTCTTCATTTGGGATCACTCGATCACCAACATCAGGAATTGTTGCAAAAGCAACATTCTGTGCACTGATATGATAGGTATAGTTCGTAGGTATCCTTTCGGAAGGGTCTTGCCTGCAGCCGAGGCTTTAACGGCAAGCAGTATTTCATTATCCAACCTCGTCCGAGAACGAGTCACTGCAGCTACAGAAGCCGTAGCTACTGATGCTTTGGCCGCCTCATCAGGCAATGTATTACTGGCAACATGTATTCCTACACGCTAGTCCCCCAATGTATGAACTACATGGACACATGGCAGCTTATCCTTAAGATTAGCCACCCTTCCCCACAACATTTTGGGGGTCATTCTGACCTCGGCGGTAAAAGCCGCTTACCACCGGTCAGAAGGCCGCCACAATACCGCCGCGGCCGCGGTCAGCCGCCACGGACATTCTGACCCACAACTGCAAAACCTCCGAAAATCCGCCCTCCACTACAGTCCGCCACATCAGCGGCCAGCGGTAAACTGGAGAAGACCAAACCTCCACCGCCACGCCAACAGAAATACGCCCATCCCATTATGACCCGCAAATCGACGCGGCGGTCATTCAACCGCGGTATTCCATTGGCGGTACACACCGCCGCGGTCAAAATACACACACCTTTACAAACCCCTACCACATTGGACAATTTGAAAGGCACACACCTGAAACACATACACACACCACTCCCACACATCCAATACCATATAAAACACACACCCACATCACCCACAAACCCCTACCAACAAAAACCAGAGACGAAGGAGAGAGAGACACATCAGAGAATAGAGAGCCAGACACACAAAGGCACACCACAACATCACACACACCACATAGAAGCACAAAGCACCACACACCAACACACACATCATCACATACACCACCCCACACCTCATACACACCACCCCATGGCACCACAAAGGCACCCACGCTTTTCGGACCAAGAACTCCGGGTCATGGTGGAGGAGATCATAAGAGTGGAAACCCAGCTCTTCGGCTCACAGGTCCAGCACACCACCATAGCAAGGAAGGCGGAGCTCTGGCAGCGGATCGTGGACAGGGTCAACGCGGTGGGACAGCATCCCAGAAATCGAGAGGACATCCGCAAACGATGGAACGACCTACGGGGGAAGACAACATCGCAGTGCAGAAGACTGGCGGGGGACCCCCACCCACTCCACCCGAATTCACAACATGGGAGCAAGAGGTACTAAACATCCTGCATCCTGATGGCCTCGCTGGAGTACACGGAGGAATGGACTCTGGTAAGTACAAGGCCAACCACTTCACCCCCCCCACCAGCATGCTAACCCCCACCCTCACCCCCAACCCCCCAGCACACATCATCCCTGAGAATGTCTCCCCAGCACAACCCACCCAACACCAACCCCTGCATGCCACCCCCAAACTATGGACACCCATCACCTAAGCATGACCACTGCACATACCCATCCCCCCCCACAAAACACCATCACAACACCTCCCCCAAGGGAATGCCAGCACTGGGGGACAAGGGCACCCATAAAACGCAAGCTAATGCACACACAGAAACAATAACCATACCCTCTTACCCCATGCAGGACCCGAATGACAACACACCGGTCAGGAGGGACCAGAAATGTCCATCCCACCCCCGGAACAGGCCCCTAGTGATGACAGCAGCTCTGTCGACCTGGAACCTGACGACCAGCCCGGACCATCGGGGACCTCTGGGCAGTCGGTTCCCCTCACCCAGACACAGGCCACTGCAGACCCAACCCCCTCTGGGAACAACAGCACAGCTCCCACCCAGTGGGCCCATGCCTCTGTCTCTAGGACAGGTCAAGCAGCGGTGTGTCTACCACTACAGGGCCCCCAGGGTAACCCACCAACCCAACAACAGGGACCTGGGGGCAGTGGGAGTGGGCACACCGTCCAGGGGACAGAGGCCCAGGGAAACAGGGCAACTCGGAGGGCTGCTGTGCGACAGGGGGGGGAGGAGAGGCCCAGGGAACCCACTCTCCAAGAGGCCCTCACCACCATCATGGCAGCCTACCACCACTCACAAGAGACGATGGCGACGGTACTGGCCAGGTTCCAGGAGATCCAGGCACAGCAGGAGCAACGCTACATGGGGTTCAGCGACCAACTCAGCAACATCTCAACCGCTATGGGGAGCATAGTCCAGGCCCTGAACCGTATAGAGGACACGTTTCGGGACCATGTGGCATCACACAGGGCCCCTGTCACTAGCCAGGAACAGGAACAGCCTACCACCTCCGCCGGCGCTAGTGGACAGGAGGCCCCACCACAACGACAGCCCACCAGAACCCCACCTCCTGCTGAACAACAACCGCCCCGCAAAAGGAGCCTGAGATAAAAAAAAACGACAGAGTAGGATGTCAAGTCCCCCGCCAGCATCACATACCCCCTGAAGTCCTCCCACTGTTCCACATTGCCACCCTGTCAAACCTTGAACTGCCCCTGCTCCATCCTGCCACAGGCATATGGACAATGCACCTGTGAGACTGAGAACTGGACTCCGCCATGGACATTACTCCACCCCCACCCATCACTGTTTCACTATCATGTACCGATATCTATGCACTAATAATACATCACACATTGCACTGAAATCAATCAGGACTCAGCCTGTCTTATTTACAAATGTATGACACATTACATATCAATTATGTATTATTAACATTGTGAATTACACATACCGAGGTAACTTAGCATTAGTCCATGGGCCAACCAAGCCGAGGTCACGCAGTGGCTCATACAGCACAGAAAAGGGAAGGGAAAATCAAACATCATGTTTATAGGTCTGGGGGGAAATCGACAAAGTTGAGATGCAGGAGGCTTTCAGGAAATGTAAAATGGCATGGGTGATTATTACCTGTGTGCTACTGGAAATACTGTTCTATTACTCTGTCCCTGTTGTCTGTGTCGTCCTCTGAGTCTTCCTCCTCTTCACTCTCCGCAGGCTCCACAGCTGCTTCAACACCACCATCTGCACCATCCTCCTGCAGGAAAGGAACCTGACGTCACAATGCCAGATTGTGAAGCATACAGCAGGCCACGATGATGTGGCACACCTTCTTTGGTGAGTACATCAGGGATCCCCCAGTCATATGCAGGCACCTAAACCTGGCCTTCAGGAGGCCAAAGGTCCTTTCGATGATCCTCCGAGTTCGCCCATGGGCCTCATTGTACCGTTCCTCTGCCCTGGTCCGGGGATTCCTCACTGTGGTCAGTAGCCAAGGCAGGTTGGGGTAACCAGAGTCACCTATTAGCCACACACGTTGTCTCTGTAGCTGCTCCATCACATAGGGGATGCTGCTATTTCGCATCACATACGCGTCATGCACTGACCCTGGGAACTTGGCATTTACATGGGAGATGTACTGGTCAGCCAAACAGACCACCTGGACATTCATCGAATGATAACTTTTTCTGTTTCTGTACACCTGCTCATCGTCTTTTGGGGATACCAAAGCCACATGGGTCCCATCAATGGCACCAATGATGTTGGGGATATGTCCCAGGGCATAGAAATCACCCTTCACTGTAGGCAAGTCACCCTCCTCTGGGAAAATGATGTAGCTCCGCATGAGTTTCATCAGGGCAGACAACACTCTGCTCAAAATCTTTGAAAACATAGGCTGAGACATTCCAGATGACATGGCCACTGTGGTCTGGAATGACCCAGTTGCCAAAAAATGGAGGACTGACAAAACCTGCACCAGAGGGGGAATCCCTGTGGGTTGGCGGATGGGGGACATCAGGGCTGGCTCCAGCTGGGCACACAGTTCATGGATAGTGGCACGGTCAAGTCTGTATCGAAGTATTATATGGCGTTCTTCCATTGTCGACAGGTCCACCAGCGGTCGGTACACGCGAGGATTCGTCCTTCTCCTCGCAAGTCCCAGCGGACGGTGCCTAGGAAGGACAACATGGAGCACAGAGTCAGGCAAACCACAGGTACGTACAGACAGCTTGCACAGTTAAAGAATGGCAATGGGTTGAAAGGCGTGTATGTGTGGCAATGCAAGGCCTAGGCCTGTGTATCGCAGTCAAAATTAAGCCATGTAGGCCCTTGAAATGGCGGCTGCCTGACCTGTGAAGTGGGACAATGGGATGTGAGGTCAATGCGCTGGCGGGGCACACCGTGGCGGTAGGCGGTCGAAGACTGCGGCGCAAAGCCGCATTGGTTAACATTGAACCCTATGGGTTTCAGGAGCCAACGACGATGTGCGCCGGCGGTCGCGGTACGCACCGCCGCGGTACGCACCGCCGCGGTACGCACCGCCGCGGGCGTGACCGCTATTTTCTATCTGATTAATCACTCGAGACCTGATCATCCACAGGAGAGGACCTATACTGCAAGTGCTGCTGTGACCTCGGTCTGGAAGATACAATGGCTGCTGCGACTGGGGAAAGGGCCCCTGCCTTCACGTCTGAAGAGTTGGAGAAGCTCGTGGATGGGGTCCTCCCCCAGTATGCGCTACTCTACGGTCCTCCAGACCAACAAGTGAGTACACCGGGTGCACATGGAATGGGCTATGCCTGTGTGGATTGGGGTGGATGTAAGTTGGTGGGGTGGGGGGTGAATGAGGAGTGCAACGCCCGACAGATGAGAGCATGTGCCATATGGCAAAGTTGGTGGGGGGGGCCAATCACATCTAACATGCAGGTCATTGATGATTTCCTCCTTTCCACCCTGTACATGTCAAATAGGTCAGCGCCCATCAGAAGATCGAGATTTGGCGTGCCATCGCCAAGGACGTCCGGAACTTGGGGGTCCACAACAGACGGGGCACCCACTGCCGCAAGAGGTGGGAGGACATCCGCCGCGGAACAAGGAAGACCGCAGAAACACTGCTGGGGATGGCCTCCCAACCTAGGAGGGGTGCCAGTCGCACCATGACCCCCCTGATGTCCTGGATCCTGGCGGTGGCCTACCCTGAATTGGATGGGCGCCTTAAGACATCACAGCAGACACAAGGGGGTGAGTATCAGCACATTCTCCTATCTTTCTGCGCAGTGGAGGCATCTGGGTGGGGGAGGAGGGCTGTGGGTGACATTAGGCCAGGGCGCTTTCTGTAGTGTAGTCCTCTCCCTTAGGCATGGCCCTGTGCCCCCGGCCCCAACCTCTGTTGGGTGACAAGTACAGCCATTGAAGGTCCAGCATCTCCCATGTGCGCGTTTGACGTCTCTTGGCCTGTTGTCCTAGTCAGTAGTACTGAGTAGTGTACCCCAAATGTGCGGCTTAGTGCATTAGGCTCCTGTGTCTGTCCTCTCCGCCAACGGTGTTGACATTGCATGCACTCAACCTGGTCTTCTTTTTTCTCCCCCCACCCTTTCTCTTCATCTTCTTGTGCATGTGTGCATTAGCATCATCAGGCGGAGGAGATTTGGCATCGGAGCACGAGGGAGCTGCAGGACACAAGGCCCCGGTGGGCCCAGGAACAGACACCGAGGGCACCAGTGATCCGGAGGGCGAGGGGAGCACCACGACGGGGACCGCTGGTGAGAGCAGCGACAGCGACACGTCCTCGGATGGGAGCTCCCTAGCGGTGGCGGCAACATCCGTGCCCCCCGCCTCTACAGGTACAGCCGCCACCCAGCGCACCAGCCCCGCCCTCCCAGCAGCCCCTCAGTCTTCGCTCCGTGCCCGTTCGCCCAGGAAGGCTCGCGTCTCCTTCGCCCCAGGCACCTCAGCCCCTGCCCCTGTTGCCCCTGCTGCCCTCAGTGCGGAGCTCATTGACCTGGTAAGGACGCTCATTGTTGGGCAAACGACCCTTTTGAATGCCATCCAGGGTGTGCAAAGGAAGGTGCAACAGAGCAATGCGTACCTGGAGGGCATTCATTCGGGTCAGGCTGCCCATCAACGAGCGTTCACTGCTCTGGCCTCAGCACTGACGGCAGCCATTGTCCCTGTTTCCAGCCTCCCTCTTCTTACTGCCTCCAGCCTTTCTCTGTCTCCTGTTCCTCAGCCTATCCCATCCACACCATCAGACCAGCCTGCACACACCTCAACACCCAAGAGCAGCTCATCCAAACACAAGCACCACAGATCCCACAAACACTCACCCAAGCAACACCCAGATGCAGACATTCCAACAGTCACAACCACCTCTGTGTCCCCCTCCTCCTCGTCTCCCTCCTCCCTCCCTGTGACGTCTACACTCACACCTGCATGCACCCCAACATCAGCCAGTGCTTCCATCACCACCTCACCCTCCAGTACAGTCCACACTCGTGCAGTCACCACCCCCACTGCCATTTACACGTCCCCTGTGTCCTCTCCCACTGTGTCTGTCACCCCCTCTTCCAAGACACACAAACGCAGGCAGCCACCCACCCAACAGACATCCACCTCACGACAGCCTACAGCACCAGCACCTTCACCCAATGACAGCACACCTGACTCTCCTACAACCACCTCCTCTTCCTCCACTTCCATCTCCACTTCTCCTACCCTTTACCTTGGCCCTAAAAAACTTTTCCTGGCTAATCTTGACTTCTTTCCCTCCGATGAGCTCCCCCCTCCATCTGCAAAGAGTCCCAAGAGCACCGCAGCCACCACCAGCCCAGCTTCGGGTGTCACTGTTGTGCATGGGTTCTGGAGCCCACCCTTTGCCAGCAGTGACACATCGATCAGCAGCAAGGACACGTCCAGCCCCCCCCCCCCCGGCAAGAGGACCCGCAAAAACAAGGGCCGCCATGTGAGGACCGACAGGGCTGCCCCCAAGGAGCAATGTGCGGCCACTTCACCACCCACACCATCTAGGGGAGGCAAGGGCCCGAGAGCCCCATCAAAGGAGCGGAAGGGCAGCAGGAGCGCGGAGAAGGTGGACCCCACATGTCACATCCCAGCTGGGAAGGAGGACACTAAGGAGGCCAGGAGTCCGTCCCCGAAGGGTCCAGAAACGTCACGGTCCGAGGGCGACTGAGCAGGGAGTCCAGGCCAGGTCTGGCTCCCTTGACCTGCTGGATGAGCACCGCTGAACAGGGCCCCGCCGTGAAGATAGGCACCGCTGAACAGGGCCCGCCGTGGAGAAGAGCACCGCTGAACAGGGCCCGCCGTGGAGAGGAGCACCGCTGAACAGGGCCCGCGGTGCAGAAGAGCACCGCTGAACAGGGCCCGCCGTGGAGAAGAGCACCGCTGAACAGGGCCCCGCCGTGAAGATAGGCACCGCTGAACAGGGCCCGCCGTGGAGAAGAGCACCGCTGAACAGGGCCCGCCGTGGAGAGGAGCACCGCTGAACAGGGCCCGCGGTGCAGAAGAGCAACGCTGAACAGGGCCCGCCGTGGAGAAGAGCACCGCTGAACAGGGCCCCGCCGTGAAGATAGGCACCGCTGAACAGGGCCCGCCGTGGAGAAGAGCACCGCTGAACAGGGCCCGCCGTGGAGAGGAGCACCGCTGAACAGGGCCCGCGTTGCAGAAGAGCACCGCTGAACAGGGCCCGCCGTGAAGAAGAGCACCGCTGAACAGGGCCCGCCGTGGAGAAGAGCACCGCTGAACAGGGCCCGCCGTGGAGAAGAGCACCGCTGAACAGGGCCCGCCGTGGAGATGAGCACCGCTGAACAGGGCCCGCGGTGCAGAAGAGCACCGCTGAACAGGGCCCGCCGTGAGGATAGGCACCGCTGAAGAGGGCCCCGCCGTCTCAAGCACCGCTCCGCTGGGCCCTTCATCTCAAGCACCGCTCCGCTGGGCCCTTCATCTCAAGCACCGCTCCGCTGGGCCCCGCCGTCTCAAGCACCGCTCCGCTGGGCCCTTCCTGTCAAGCACCGCTCCGCTGGGCCCTTCATCTCAAGCACCGCTCCGCTGGGCCCCGCCGTCTCAAGCACCGCCCCGCTGGGCCCCGCCGTCTCAAGCACGGCTCCGCTGGGCCCTTCCTGTCAAGCACCGCTCCGCTGGGCCTTTCATCTCAAGCACCGCTCCGCTGGGCCCCGCCGTCTCAAGCACCGCTCCGCTGGGCCCTTCCTGTCAAGCACCGCTCCGCTGGGCCCTTCATCTCAAGCACCGCTTCGCTGGGCCCCGCCGTCTCAAGCACCGCTCCGCTGGGCCCTTCCTGTCAAGCACCGCTCCGCTGGGCCCTTCATCTCAAGCACCGCTCCGCTGGGCCCCGCCGTCTCAAGCACCGCTCCGCTGGGCCCTTCCTGTCAAGCACCGCTCCGCTGGGCCCTTCATCTCAAGCACCGCTCCGCTGGGCCCCGCCGTCTCAAGCACCGCTCTGCTGGGCCCCGCCGTCTCAAGCACCGCTCCGCTGGGCCCCGCCGTCTCAAGCACCGCTCCGCTGGGCCCCGCTGTCTCAAGCACCGCTCTGCTGGGCCTTTCCTGTCAAGCACCGCTCCGCTGGGCCCTTCCTGTCAAGCACCGCTCCTCTAGGCCCTTCATCTCAAGCACCGCTCCGCTGGGCCCCGCCGTCTCAAGCACCGCTCCGCTGGGCCCTTCATCTCAAGCACCGCTCCGCTGGGCCCCGCCGTCTCAAGCACCGCTCCGCTGGGCCCTTCCTGTCAAGCACCGCTCCGCTGGGCACCGCCGTCTCAATCACTGTTTATGGTTCACTGTGCCCACCATGCCTCCTCCTTGACCAGTGGAGACTGTCATCCACCTGATGGACTGTGGCTTTGCACTCCCCAGGATGGTACAGTGGGCAGCCCACCCACTGTAGAGACATTGAGAGACGGTGGCTTTGCACTCCCCAGGATGGTACAGTGGGCAGCCCACCCACTGTAGAGACATTGAGAGACTGTGGCTTTGCACTCCCCAGGATGGTACAGTGGGCAGCCCACCCACTGTAGAGACATTGAGAGACTGTGGCTTGGCACTCCCCAGGATGGTACAGTGGGCAGCCCACCCACTGTAGAGACATTGAGAGACTGTGGCTTTGCACTCCCCAGGATGGTACAGTGGGCAGCCCACCCACTGTAGAGACATTGAGAGACTGTGGCTTTGCACTCCCCAGGATGGTACAGTGGGCATGGTGGCTCCTCGTGGATCTGGCGTCGTGGACTCATGTGGCTGTGGTGCCCCCCCCTTCCCTTCCCCCTGAGGTGCCTGTAGTTTTTACATCTGATGCCCCTGCAGTGTTCTCTCAAAAGGACTCAGGTCTCCTGTGTGGGCTTTGCCCTTGTTTCTCAAAACTTTGGCCCACGGACATGATGAATTCGTAGGATGTGCACGACTTGTTACTTCAGTTATACACTGATGTGTATGTCATTTGTTTTCTTGTGAATATCTTTCATGGTTGTACGATAATTTTCAGGAGCTTTTTTGTACATAAATATTTATTCCAAATTTGATTATGTCATAGCATTTTTCAGGGGTGTTTGGGTAGTATCACTGTGACTTGTTGCTCTGCATTGGTGTGTACATAGTTGGGGGGGGGGGGGTCGCATATGTGTGTGCCCGTAACCTTTCGTCCTCCCCCCCTCCTGTGTGTCGTAGGTGCAGTACTCACCGTTGTCGTCTGCGCCGGACTTCGTACTCGTGGTAGATGAGAAGGTAGACGAGAGCAGGTAGGATGTTTAATTCGGGTTCCATGCTGTCCTCCTTCCTCCTGGAGTGCGTAGTGGTGAGCGTTTTCCCGTTCGTAGTCTGTTTCCGCCGTGTTTTTATCGGCGGTGCTCCCTCCCCGGAAAAGGTGGCGGATTGGTTGAGTTGTGATAGTGTGGGCAGTACATTGTCTGCCGCCTGGCTGTTGGCGGTGACCGCCGCGCTGTTTGTTTGTACCGCCGTGGCGGGCGGAGTGTTAAAGTGGCTGTCTGTGTTGGCGGTTCCCGCCAGGGTCAGAATTCCATATTTTTTACCGCCAGCCTGTTGGCGGGTTGGCCGCCGCTTTAACACCGACCGCCAGGGTTACAATCACCCTCTTTGTGTTTAATGGTGTTCCCTTTAGAATCTCTAAACTCGTTCAGTTTCCAATGATTGAGGTATTCATTGTATGACTGGACGCAGTAATATGAATCACAGACTATCAAAGTCAGTGTTCCTGGCTCTGAATGTTCGAGCGCTAGAAGAAGAGCCTTAAGCTCGGCCAACTGGGCTGTGCAGTCCCCTAAGGTCTGAGTGTAGGTATTATGAGGATGGAAAACACCGTCTTCCATTATCCCGCACACGGCTGCGCAAGCTGCCGAGTATTGAGGTTTAGTACCCACAGCCGGTTGTGCCGATCCGTCAGTATAAATGATGGTATCATACCTGTCAATTGGCAATCTTTGTAAGGGAGCGGGGTACTCCTGTTTATACTGGAGAAATTCTTGTGCCTGAAGTCTTGGATCAAACACATAATCAACATCAGTGGCGGTCAGAGACGTTGCCCATTGAATCCAGCGTGGATGTAATGCTTTAGCAGTTGGAACGCTCGCTTTAGTGACAGCCTCTAAGGCCGGCACCGGGGAGACAACAATTATGCGCTTCCCCTGGGCAAGTGGTCTCTCCTTTATGACGGCCATCTGAACTGCTGTCAGAATTATTTCAGTAGGAGCAAAACGTTTCTCTGCATTGGAGTACAAATGTGATTTGTATGCTATAGGCACTGTGTCACCCTCATTAAAGGTGACATATGTAAACCCAAGGGCACCAGCTATTATCCTGATGACCAAGTTCGTTTTGTTATCACGTGTGTACAAATGTCTAGCTTCCAGCATGTCACGTTGTATATCCCTAAGGATGTGTGTCTGTTCAATTGTCCATCGCCTGCTAGAAAAATTGGGCTGTATTAAGTCATATAGTGGTTTGACGTGTTCAGCATAATCTGGAATGTAGGTTCTGCCAAAATTAAAGAAACCCAGTAAAGACTGTAATTTCTTAAGCGTGTTCGGAGGCTGTAGCTGAGCACATTTTTCTAGGAAGTGCGGGGCCAGGTTCTTCCCCTCATTTGATAGCTCATATCCCAGGAACAATACTCTAAGATAAGCTATCTTGCTTTTCTTAAAATTAAATTTATATCCGAAGGCAGCAAATCCCACAATTATCCGATCGACCCTTGCAAGATGAATGTCAAGGGTGTCATCAGTGAGATAGATATCATCCACATATGATAATGCCTCGGGATCTAGCTCATGCAATATTGATGTTACACGGGCCGAAAACAGCCCTAGGCTGTTTTTATAGCCTTGGGGTAAACGACAAAAGCGTTTCTGAGAGCCAAAGGAGAATGCACTTAAGTCCCTACTTTCATGTGCTAAATTCTGGCAGAAAAATCCATTCGAGATATCCAATGTAGTTTTGTATTTTTTACGCACTGTATTATTAATCAGCGCTGTGCTGTGCGAATTTTGTATAGCATATGTACGTGTATGACTATTCAAGTGTCTATAATCAACCACTATTCTATATGAATGATCAGGTTTCGCAACGGGAAATAGCGGATTATTCATTGCCGATGCACAGGGCTCAATTACTCCCTGGTATTCAAGTTGTGACAGTATCTCCGTCACTGGAGCTTTCGCTTCATGTTTAACAGGGTATTGTGGCTGCGGGTGAGGTGTAGACCGGACGGGAATAACATGACAAGGAGAGTCCTTGTCCCAACCTACATGATTACGGTATAATGCAGGTGCCTGTGCTAAAGCCCATTCAGCAGCATAAACTTTTTTGTCAGCCTCTGGAACAAGATCGGAGAAAGAAGGCAAAATGACATCTTCCCCATGCGGGAGCTTGCGGACATGTTCAGGTGGCCAATCTCTCTCCGCCAACACGATATCACTAGTTAGTTCATCCCAGAATATTACACTAATAATGCGTTCCATGTCTCCCTCTATCTGAATTGTTAAATCATAAACCCAATCGGGTGGGAGAACGCGGCCATCCGCCGTTTCAACTGCGATGTAATCGCTAGTTGCTGTCGCATCCAGATGATCTTTCAGACTCTGCCGCGCTGTCCAACAGAGTCACTGCCCACCTCTTGTTCCTCAACAGCGTTCTCAATATTACTGGCATTTTTAATAGTCAGTGCTGCCACTTTCTTCTTTTTAAATTGTGGCTTTTGCTGAGCAGTCTTTTCTTCTTTTTTAATGGTAGACTGCGGTGAGTCTTTCTTTTCTTTCACGTATTCCGGACGTCGATCTTGACGGCCCCCTCTCTCGCTACATCTATCCGGTGCGTCCTGAAAGGAACGAGAAGGACGTGAATCAGTATATCTGTCTGGAGTTCTAATGTTATCCCTATTCCTGAGATTAAATCTCCTTTCGGAGTACTCCGGATGTGGAGAATCAGCTCTTTTATTTCTCCTGTCTTTGAAATCTTTTTGTTTGTCCCAGCGCTTCTTAGAGCCCTCGTTTGCTTGCTTTGTACCTTCCTTATGGGTGGTACTCGGTATGTCCAATTTTTTAGGCTTGGCTCCCAACCCATCCCGTCCTATACTAGTGTAGGTATCTGATATTATTCTCGGTAGCTGTCTCTCCTGTTCCACATGTGGAGTTTCTCGGAGACGTTGGCGTATCGCCAGTGCCACTGCTTCCCCTTTAATATTACTTCATATTATCGAGGAGACGGCGTCAAAGTTACGCATCAATTTCATCCCCAGATCCAGGGCCGGTGCAGCCCCATGCTCATTTTGTATTTGTTTTAACACTTCCGGTAAATTGGCAAGTGTAGGGGTCCCATGTGTGGTAGTATAAACGGCAGCGAAGACTGTACCCCAATTGGCACAATCATCCACCGAGGGAACCATCCCAAATGGCAAGCACATAGTGAGCAATCTATGTTTTTCCTGTGGTCCCGTATGGGGGAACACTGCTTCCAGCTTATTTGTTTTCTGAGCAATCCAGAACGGTATTTTTTCTCGTTCCGCAGGCATTTTACCCATAATGGTATGTACTGTTTGTGGATTAATCCCAGTAGCCAATTCATATCCACGAGCCACTGGCGGTGCTGGACGCGCTGGTGTAGTGTTCAATGTTCGCATTACGAACTGAACTAGTAGTCTATATAATGCCACTAATTCATTATATAATATTCTTAAATCTACAACCGGCATATTCTGTATGCCCGGGTGAGGTTTATATGTGGCAAACAAGGGCCATGTAGGCCCTTCATTACTTAAAGGACCTAGCCTCACCCGTCGTAGTACATGTGGTAGGGCGCCTTGAAACCAGTTCTGATGCTCTTGATATGTGAGCGATATTTCATGATACTGGTATGCTTTGTATCGTACTGGTACGTCCGCAATGTCATATGTGTGAAATGTGTGCGTTTGTTGGTCAGCCTCAGCGAAGGTAACCCAACAGTAAAATGTTTCAGTTTGGTATGCTTCAGTTGCTTCTATAATCAAAGTAACCTCCCCGCCCTCTTCTGTAAGGCCATGCGCTAATAAATGTTGTGTAAGTGCATGTCTAGCATTTGCAGGAATGTCTATGGTATTAGCCATAGTTGTTTAGAGAAACGGAACACCAAAATAAGGGAAGTTTTTCCTTTTGTGAGTTCGAGCTCGAACAACCTACGGCCTAATTAGGGGTTACCTGTTCAGCTGAGGAGGATTCTCCCAAAGACCACGGACGTCTCCGTATAATGGTACTGAGGGTACCTGTTGTCTGTGAGACAGTGATAGTCAGGGTATCCGTAAATTAGTGCCTAAACACCATCGTTGGTGGCACCATGTCGTAGTTTGGACTCTTGCTCTGAGCAAGACTGCTGGTCCCAGGATGACAGTACTTTCGTTTGTAGGTGACTAAGTTTCTTCCTACAACTAGTTGTAACTGTTGTCCAAACCTTACCGGCTTACTAGCAGTACCTCACCAGAAACACAATAGTAAAAGGTGATTTGTAGCAGTCGCTTACACATGGACTCAAAGTAAGATCTCTCAGGGTTGTCGTGGTTACACGGAAATTACCATTTTCTCACAGATTTATTATGTCTCATACAAACAAAGGCAATAACACAGATGCAGTGAAGTTATAATAGTTTTTATTCAACATAACTGCAATTTGCGATAAGTCGCATGAACTGCAATGATTAGGATAATGAATATACCAAGCAACAGTATGGTGAGGAGGAGAGTCATTGTTATAAAGACCCCCACCATTATGCAATATATGAAAGAAATATATGTATATGTAAAAAATGGAATAAGCCCTAATACCCTAAGGAGAGTAAGTCTAACCTCCTACCTATAAAAGGAGAGCTGGGTTCGTTAAACCTAATCTGCCAAAGCTGTGTCCATGAGAGGAGCCCCCAACCCTCGTTACCTTGGAATGAGGTCTCTATCTCATACTCTGCAGGGACACGAAGACTGGGTCAGGGTCAAGATGACTGCAGCATCGGTATCAGCGATGGTGGCGATGCCCTCTGGTCGGAATCCCTCTGATTATCTGTCTAAAAGTGTGTTGTATTCATACAGATTTACAAGGTCCCCTGACATAAGTGTTATTCATAACAATAGATAACAGGCATGCTTGGGACGGCAATTAATATCAACAATCCCTCAAAAGTATAGAGAGGGAAAATCCCTAAGTGTGAATGCCTACTGTATGTTTGTCTTTCGTGCTTGATCTTGACGCCTTGGCGCAGTGACACTGATAATAGAACCCATAACAAGTGGCCTAACTATAAACAAGGCCGCCATTTTAAAGGAAATAAATTATTAAATGGACTAAGACAGAGCAAGCTAAGTAGGTTAAAAGTCACTGGGAGACGGGGCACGAGTTTACAAGCCTACGGCTAAGCTAACTCCTGTTATCCCGTTAAAACAAACTAGGATTCACTACACACTTCACTCATCCACGCACTTCTTTCTCCCACATTCGTACACAGTTAAACATATCTTGCCTAGACCTTCACTTACACATACATTGTTCCACATACTCAATCTTTCGCAAATCAAATGACCCATGCATAGGCCAACGTAACCAAGGATCCACACAAGTGTATTTATTCCATAATGTGCTGTACATTATAGAAGAAAGACCATGTTTAACATACATATCTCTATTGGGCGTCCCCTCTAGGGGTGCCGGTCACGATTCTTCCAGTCTGAAATTGGTACCATTACAAAAGCAACACATCCTACGAAGTGTGCTAAAAACAGGCATGCCAAAAATAGTGCAGAATATGCAATATTATAATCAAAGTAGCACTTAAGTGCCGTTCAAATCAAAATTAAATTAGAGAAAATTCTCCTCATTACCTGCCTATATAAATTGCAATTTATATATCAATTCAATGTACACAAATTGACTAGTCACCTAAAACATGAGAGCCACAGTAAGGTATGCTAAACTTCATTGCCAAACAAAGGCATCAAAACCCACAGAAAGTGCCGTAAAACGGCTCTTACCAATCACAGGGCATCCAGGTTCCAACTGCCAAGTTCTAAAATCGACCACATGGTCACTGCATGATGAATGATCAAAAAGGATCTCAGTCGAGGACCGGCGCCACCTGGATGGTCAAGTCAGAAAGAAGGGAACAACGCCGTGGTTGCCAAGACTCGGGTCTCCTCAGGCATTGATCGTCCCCAGCGAGATCCCAATCCTTCGTTGCGACCAAACCGTTGGGCATCCAAGTCGCTGATGAGTCCCTGTTCGGGCACCAATTTGTCGAAGTAAGCCTCAGCAAGGCCTACTAGTGCAAGGGGTTCGCCCTTCTCTGCACAAAGTCCTCAGTCCATATAGGAAGAAGTTGGCACAGAAACAAAAATAAAAGACAAAGGGGGTTATTCCAACTTTGGAGGAGGTGTTAATCTGTTCTAAAAGTGACGGTAAAGTGACGGATATACCACCAGCCGTATTACGAGTCCATTATATCCTATGGAACTCGTAATACGGCTGGTGGTATATCCGTCACTTTTAGGACGGATTAACACCTCCTCCAAAGTTGGAATAACCCCCAAAGTTTATTAAACCTCATGAGGTGGTACTACAGTTCAAACAGCACCCTTCGGTAATGTTTGAAGTAGCACACTGAACTAAGAGAGCATGGTCCTTTTATACCCACGCAGGGGCTAAAAGAAGGTGGTACAATTATAGAAGCAAGACTTACATACATGTAAGGTCATATGGAAATACACAGTCGGCAGGTAGAAGGGGCTAACAGTTTTCAAGGACTAGTTGACACATTACTGTCTGTTACTGATTACTAACAGCTGCAGATCTTACTGGGCATGTGCGAAAGTGGGAGATGCTAAATATAACTTGTTACTAGACATATTTTCAAGAGTAGTTAACAGAAAGGTAGGACAGAGCACATGGTGAGCACATGGCAGAGAAAACGGCTGCCATGAGTACAAAAAGGATTCCACGAAATGTTCACAATAGTTGCTAAATACAAGATGTCTTCTGCTAATGCTTAATCTAATCGCTACTGACTTACAACACCTGGGAGCAGGGAAGGGCACCTGTGGGCTGTTTCCATGGTCTCTGACCATGGAAAAAGGCCCACAGGTCCCCTAACAGCTGTCCATACTCAGGTGTTTACTAATGTCACTAAGCATGCTTAGCACCATTATTTAAGGCCCTCCTCCTCCCATGCGTGATTTTTACACGGGAGGATAAATAAGGCGCTAGGGCCTTTGAGTCATTTTTTGCCCAGGAACGCCTACCTTGCATTTCATTGACACGAGGTAGTTTTCTGCAGGCAAAAAATTACTTTAACTCCAATATTTTGGTGCTAGACATGTCTAGAGCCAAAATATAAATATAGAGTTAAGTTTGCACCGAATTTGTGTTAAAAAAATTACACAAATCTGGCACAAACAGAGTATAAATATGGGACTTACATTGCAAAGGATGAAAATGTCTTTGTGAGTGCAAGTGGGAGTACAATCTGTTCTGTCTCTGACAACTCAACTTTGGTTGTATGAGGCTCCAACACTTTTCATTGCAGACAATATCCTCCTCCTGCTCATGAAGTTCATTGAAGATATTAATTGGTCGTATTAGTACTAAAGCAATGACATTCCTTGCCTTGGTCTAGATTTTTATCAATGTCATCGTTAGGCATGTGACACAACCTTCACTCAGCCCACTCAAGGTTTTATTACACATCACAGCCACTGCAACAAAAATGTTTGTGCACATCTCTACAGTACTCATAAATTAATAATGGCTACTGACTAAAGTTAAAATTGAATTCAAAATAGGCTTCCTCACTTTGCAAATCCATACATCAATATAATCCTGCTTATTTCTCTACCCATCTGACACATCCAGGATGATGACGAGACCCTAGAAGCATATACTCTCTGCTTAGAAATAGGAGCATTCAGAATTTCTGGAACTCTTTTCCTGTTGATTTAAGGACAAAACATTCTACATTGTCCTTCAGATGTCACCATTCTCTGAAAAACACCAAAAAAGGATTCATTGTTCCACAGAAACAACTGCGAGGCACCATTGCCCTGTCAATGGAAAGCTAGAAAGGCAACATCAGTCTCGGATTTCCTGTGGCCATAAGCCACAGAGTAAGATTGTAGAAGACTTGTACCTTACCAGACAGATATGAACTAGGCTTTGGATGACTCTAACAATTTCACACATTTTTCTATCCTAGCAATACTCCTTTCGCACATATCTGGATTTGTGTTTTAGACAGAAAATGTGTGAATGCATCTTCACAATGTCTTTAATTTGCAAATGGGTGCAAGGAGTAGTATGGTGCTAAAGTGATGATTAATGAATTGAGTGACATTCTGATGGGGCTATGTGTAAGGTCTCTAGCTAGTCAGACACAGAAATTATTGCTCTTCTAGTGGAAAACAACTCTGAAAGTTAATCATGAGATGCATGAGGAATAATGGAAGCATCTGGGATCAAACCAGACACTGAACCACCTACCATCCTTTAGATTTAGGACAACGTCCGGGGTCACTGATGAAATCAGGCATTGTGAATCATATATTTCTGAATTCTCTTCACTTATTGACAATCCATCTGCTAGTAAGCATGTTCTCCAGGAGCTTTACCCCTATACCTTTTCACCATATGTTTTTGTTACACACATTCACACATTAGGAACAAATGTAATTCGCCCATTACAAGCAAAAGGTTCAATACCTAACTTGAGGTTAGGGTTTGACAATGATGACAAGAAACACATATTGGGTCCATAAAGTGTCCTTTCTGAAGAAGGAGCTTTGATACCATCCTGGCTACTTTACATGATGTTTTTAGACACTATTTTCAGTGCAGCAACTTCCAGAGATACCCACTGTCTGGCTGTTCTCTACTTCAAACAGACTTCCATGATTTCAGGAGCAGGAGATCCCTGACATTAGCACAGGTGGACATAAGCCATAAGTCTGACCTGCCACGTTTATTTTTACTCTGTTGGAGAAGTACTGCTTCAACCTGCAGAACACTTCTGTAGATTGCACAGATTCAGTTGCACACCTAAAGATAGATCTTGTAAATGCCCTTTCTGAATTCCCAAAGTCGTAAACTTGGATGTTTGATCTGAGTTAAGACCAAACGTCTAAGTTTACCTTTGTGAATCTGGCCCCATATTTGGAGCATGTTCTCTATATACTTGGAAACTTTGACAGCAACATGTAGATCACACTTACTCTTGGTTTCCTGGCAGAGGCCTAGTTTGTTCGGTATAATTGGGGTAGTTGTGAGCTTACATCTTATTAAAATTCATTAATGAGAAGCCAGATATGAAGGGGATTAAGGGGAATTGGAAAGTGAGAGGAGTGCAGATTCTTAGGTGTAGTAGAAACACAATATCTTTCAAACTATGAACTAAGATCACCATATTTAGGGGCATATTTATACTTTTTGGTGCAAAACTGCACTAACACAGTTTTGCACCAAAAAGTTTAGCACTGGTTTGCGCCATTTCTGGGCACCAGATGGGTGCCATGTTTATGGAATGGCACACGCCGTTGCAAAGGGTGGACTAGTGTAAAAAAAATGACGTTAGCTGGGTGGGGCTGGCTGTATGGGAGGAGGGGGTTTTGCACCAAAACATGACATTAGGCTGGTTAGAATTTAAAAAAAATTACTCTAACAGTGCCTAGCGTCATTGTCTAACGCAAAACCATCCATACCACATGACTCCTGTCTTAGACGAGACAGGAGTCATGCCCACTACCCAAATGACCTATACTTACCCTACTTCCCTGGGTTGGGGTCCCCCATCCTCTGGTGTCCCTCTGGTGTGGGTGGGAGTGTTCCTGGGGCTTGTGGATGGCACCTCTGGACCCATTCCATGGTGTTTAACCATGGAAATGGGTCCACAAGTCCCTTAACGCCTGGTCTGACACAGGGTTAAGTAAAGGTGCAAAGCAAGCTTTGCACCATTATTTAGCCCATCCTCAAACTCTTGGGTCATTTTACCACTGGGGATAAATATGGGGCTATGGTGTTAGCACCATTTTTTAGATGAGAACACCTACTTTGCATCTCATTGATGCAAGGTAGGTTCACGCATCTAAAAAATGGTACAAACTCCAAAATTTTGGCATTAGATGGGTCTAACATCAAAATATAAATATGGAGTTAGTTTTGCACTGAAATTGAGTAAAAAAAATGAAGCAAATTTGGAGCAAATGGGGTATAAGTATGCCCCTTAGCGTCAACCAATTGCAATATTATTGTCGGATTTGGCACTGGTGTGATGTTTGGTCAACTCATAAAGAAATCTGCCAATCTATCCAGCTTGGGGTTTAAAGAAAAGACATGCCTCTATGTGCTTAGTTCTGCATAACTAACTAATAAAATGCTATGGTATTTCAGAGTTTATTTGAAAGTCTTAAATTTAAGTTTTTAACTGTTGGATCAATTCGGGGTTTTGACAATAACAACTTAAATATACGCATATGTTTGTATGCTTTGGATCTCCATAGCATTAATTACAATTTCATTGTGGTACTGTAAATCTAGAAGTGAGCCAACCCTCTTGTACATCCAGTGGACACACCGAGTCTTTATTAGTAAAGCTTTAGAAGTCACTTTTGTGTGTGTGTGTGTGTGTGTGTGCCTTCTTTTTCAGATGAGTGGGTGTGTGTATATGCAAACTGTTGTCAGAAAACTCCCTGCAACACATTTTATTTTAGGGTCGTTTTGTTGTTTGAAATGGAATGGAGTCATTTGTGAGTTTAATATGAAATAACAAGCAAACATTTCTTCAATGTGTCACCGCAATAGAGATATGCTGCAATCTTGCACGTGCTGCGAAATGCCCTAGTTATGCTGTGAGCTATTTGGAATTTATTGCATTCCTATTCTTTGGTGAACAACGAAAACCATCTGTGTAAAGCCACGGAGTTTGTCGAGCAGGTGACCTTCGATGTCTGCTCAGTTGTCCCAAGTAAAGTGTTTAGCAAATATGAGACAGGGAGGTTTATGCACAGTATTACTGATGTTTGACTGCAACATTCCGATTGACGAAGAAAGTAGCTCACGTCCTCTGGTAGTTCGCGTGGCTTCTGAATCTTGCAGTTTTACCCTTCAGTTAGTATCTTGTCTGATTTTTGGGGGACCTGAGCAAACCCTAATAATCTAGGGTAGTCTTTGACAGCTTTCCATAGTTAGTTTCATTCCCAGCAAAACAATTAACGAACCTGAAAAGCTACTTTTGCTGTACTCAAAAATCATCGTAGGCTTTTCATTTATTATTTCAAAACCATGAAACATTTACATTTTTGCAGGTCATTCACATAAAAGATTATCAGAAATAATCAGCAGGTACCAAACAAGCACACAAATAATGTACATAAAAGGTGTCTTTAGACGAGAAGCACTAAAAGAGGTCAAATTGATTGTTAATGCCCCTGGTAATTGGGGTCCGTGGGCGATATAACAGCATGAGACCAAGAACTTCTGCAGCACAGCTCTTAATAAAAGGATAAGTGCTAATAACAAGCACTGATGCAATTATCCAACGCATGTGATGTAGAGAGCACCAATGAACGGAAATGAAACTTATTGGGGCCTGTGATCTTTGAGAAAGAGTTCAAATCACTGAGATGCAAAAGCGGTAGGTGAAATAGCAAGACCGCAAGGGGACAAGGACATGAGAGCTACGTGCAAGAACGTTTTACAATAAACAGTGGCATTTAGGCTTCTGATTCCGATGCTTATACAACATTTTGATACTGATTTTTTTTTCAAAATTATGTACGTGGTTATAAAAGCAGGTGAAAAAATGTCCATAATTTAGAGGCAAGCGACCGATTGTTGAGATGAGTAAGGGGATGAAAGTTGGCTAAATGGAATTGACTGATAAGGGGTTGACTGACGAATATTTTTTTAAGTAAATCCTGGCCTTACCATATTTCTCTTTCTCACCTTCCCTCATTATATCCGTTATCGTTTGGACAGGCGGGGTGGTGCTGCAGTCCAGCACAGACCGTGTTTCAGTCTGTGTAACTGAGACATTCACGAACAAGGTAGCTGCTCGCCCTCCACTCAAATGATGGTGTGAGAACCAGAAGTGACCAGTCCTCAAATCTTCACCCGTAGGGAAAGATCTGATATTCTAATTTTAGTTAGGATTCATTTATCCATTCACAGGTTCAGGTCTCAGATTCAGACACTCAGAAGATAAATCATAAGCATAAATTCAGTCCCGAAGTTCTCATGAAGATCCTGGGCGTCTACAACCAGCCTGCCTGCTATCTTTGTTTGGCGCACACTTAACAACCTTCAAGAGCTCATATATCTCACAAATCAACATATAACAAGTTTATTAAACGGATTTCTTCACTAATTCCTCCTTTCTTTCTCTTCACTTTTGCCTAAGCTCTTGAAACTATCTAGGTAATATGTTGGCACAATAGAACAAATTCCGAATAAACAAATAAATAAATTACTGTAGACAGCAATACTGTGTTATGCCTTTATATTACGTTCATATTTGAGGGGACCGGTATACTAAATGCCAACAGCAAAATATGTGACTTCGTTCCAGTTCAGAGTAGGTACAATAATGAGAGAGTGAATTTTAAACGATTAACAATGTTACTATAAATATTGAGCCAAGGCAGAGCTGCGGAAGGAAACTTGTGTTTTATCACCCCTCTCCCCCCACAAGACTCTCACCTTCTAGCTGGGACTGTATGTTTCTTTCTTTTTCTCTTTACACTGTTCTTTTCTTTAAGCTTTAGCTTGTTTTTCAAAATGTATTTCGGGTTTCTGAATCCAGGGGGGTGGAGGGCTATAGACCTTTCATATCCTCTTTATGCCAAGGCTGGATCAGATATGTTGGCTCTGGAACATGTGGAAGTGCGGGAGGTGGGGTAGAAGGGTAGTTGGGGTTGGATGAGGGTTTGGGTTACCTATGCATTTTCCTGTATTTGCCCTACTAAAGATGGACAGACACAGATACTGGTTCTATGCAACATGCACACAGCCCAGTAATTATCGGCACTGAACATACACCACACTGGATGGCACAACCTGGAAATTTAGAGGACTGTCCCCTCATGGAACTGACCTGGAATGTCAACGGTCTGGAATTCACAATCAAACAAGTGCTGGTCATGCAATATACAGCGAGATGTGGTTCTCCATCATGAAACACATTTGCAGGAAATACATTGTAGGTTTATGGGTAGGAGCACATATTCATATACCACACTGGCACATGCAGATTTTACCTCAGGGTCCCGGGGGTGTTGCAATCCTAGCAAGGAAAAACCTTCTTTCTGGGGATCCAAAAACTGGACAGACCCAATTGGGAGATATGTAGGAGTGCAGGTGTTCTGGGGTAGGGCTGACATGACCCTGATTAGTGCATATGTCCCATCCCAGCTACTGTCGCCAACATTGACCAAGATCACAAATTTCCTTTTGGCACCTCAGTGCTCTACATGGCGGGGCAACTTTAAGAATATCATGAATGTGACCGCAGACCAGGTCGGACCCCCAAATGACACCCCACCAGCTGACTTCACTTACACAATCATGGATCACTTGGGTGCAAACGACACATGGACTACCCTACACCCCTCACATAGGGCTTATTCCTACTTCTCAGGTGCCCACACAGCTTACTCTAGACTCAATCATGTCTTTGTAATGAAGGGTGAAGGGGGGATGTTACTTAGACTGAGTACCTGCACAGGGCTTATCAGGGCCCGTATTTATACTTTTTAACGCTAAACTGCGCTAACGCAGTTTAGCGCCAAAAATTTTTGCGCCGGCTAACGCCATTCTGAAGCACCATGCGGGCGCCGTATTTATTGAATGGCGTTAGCCGGCGCAAGCAGACCGGCGCTGCCTGGTGTGCGTGGAAAAAAACCACGTACACCAGGCAGCGCCGGCGTAGGGAAAAATGGCGTTAGGGCGTCTTAAAAATGGCGCAAGTCAGGTTGACGCTAAAAAATCGTCTTAACCCGATTTGCGCCATTTTAAACGACGCCCAGACGCCATTTACATGACTCCTGTCTTAGTAAAGACAGGAGTCATGCCCCCTTGCCCAATGGCCATGCCCAGGGGACTTATGTCCCCTGGGCATGGTCATTGGGCATAGTGGCATGTAGGGGGGCACAAATAAGGCCCCCCTATGCCACCCAAAAAAAAGTAAATTTTTTTTTTATACTTACCTGAATGTCCCTGGGATGGGTCCATCCATCCTTGGGTGTCCTCCTGGGGTGGGCAAGGGTGGCAGGGGGGGTCCCTGGGGGCAGGGGAGGGCACCTGTGGGCTCATTTTGAACCCACAGGCCCCTTAACGCCTACCCTGACCCAGGCGTTAAAAAGTGGCGCAAATGCGGGGTTTTTTGACCCGACCACTCCCGGGCGTGATTTTTGCCCGGGAGTATAAATACGACGCATTTGCGTCGCCGTCATTTTTTTAGACGGGAACGCCTTCCTTGCATCTCATTAACGCAAGGAAGGCGTTCACGCTAAAAAATGACGCTATTTGCCCATACTTTGGCGCTAGATGCGTCTAACGCCAAAGTATAAATATGGCGTTAGTTTTGCGCCGAATTTGCGTCGAAAAAAACGACGCTAATTCGGCGCAAATGGAGTATAAATATGCCCCCAGATCTCTCTGCCCTATTGATTCACCTGGTAGACTCACAGTTTGGAATGCAACTGGGTTGAAACTAAATGCATGGGATCTAAAAGATCAGACAGTGGCAAGGGGTCTACGGGTGGACTCCTATTTGTATTTTACTAACAATGAACACTCAGTCACCTCCAAGCTATATTATGGGAGGCAGTTAAGAGATTGCTCCGAGATCGGTCAAATATTCTCATTGCCCCCCAAAAAGAAAGGTTCAATTGGAACTGGGGGAACTGGAATGCTAGCTCCTGCAGATTGAAGGGAATCTGGGTCCGGCACCACAGATCCTATGCTTTCATGGGAGATAGCAACACAACAGGCAGAATACAGTGATTAGGCACAGGAGAAAGTGAAGCAGCAGATGATGTCCTCCCTGCACCACCTATACAAAACTTGTGACAAGGCTTTTATGGATCAAATCTGTTTATTGATTTAAACATATAAAGTACAGAACATCGTAGCATGACAAATAAAATGCACCACCACGTGACAGAGAAGCTCCAGATCGGCATACAGGAGTCCCTCCCCTGAATCCCTGATCTATGCCAAAAGGGACCTCCCCGCCAGCCTCCTCCCTGCGACCCGATGAACAGGTGGCCAACGCACAGAAATCTGTTAAGCTCCGAGCTCTGTACATGGTAAAACAAAGCATACAAATAACTAATAAAACACCAACAGTGCTTCCCTTCAAGAGGCCATGTCTTCCTCCCGTCTCTCCAGTCACCCGCACCGCCCCAGCATTGCCCCAGTCCTTCCCAAAATCTCTCCAAACAGGAACCCTCACAGAGGTTCAAGTCATCCCCAATACTCACAGATAAGCCGGGCATGTCAACTCAGTAAATTCTGTGGATAAAATCTGAAGGAACGGTCTCCATAGTGTGCCCAGGCCACCCACCCACTGCTGAGAAGCCAGAGTAAGCTTCTCCATTGCCAGAATAAACCACAGCTTCTGGAGTCAGGACACATATGTCGGTACCCTGTCTGTGCCCCACAAAGCTAGAATCAGCTGCAGCGCCGCATTGAGGGCCAGGGGAAAGGTGAGGGGATTAGGTAGACCCAGCAGGATGTGCGATGGAAATCTAGGAATCTTAGTATGGAACGCTGTATCAATATCATCTATAATGCTCTCACAATATCTATGGAGCTTGGGGCAATGCCAGAGTAAATGCACAAGTGTACCCATGCTACCACACCCCCTCCAACAGAGGTTAGACTTGATGGGGTCCCATGCGTGTATCCTTGCTGGGGTTTAGTACCAGTAGGAGGCCACGTTATATGCTGTCTCCGTCCCTGCTGCATTATAGGCTGTGTGGTGTATTCTATAAAATATACTGTCCCAGTCCTCTTCAGAAAGCTCCCTCTCCAGCTCCCTCTCCCATCTCATCTGCCCCTTAGACTTAGGCAGACGCCCCTCTACCTGCAGAAGCCTGTAAAGTTCTGAGATTACTCGTTTATCATCCTTCTTCGTCAGCAGCCATTTCTCAAATGGCGTGAGCGGCCTATCTATTAATGCTCTATTAGCTGGCAACAGGGCCCAGTGCCGGATCTGATAGTACATCAGCCTATCCGCCTCTGTCAAGCCATATGTCTCCCTCATCTGGTCGAAGGGAATCACTCCTTGCTCATCAAAAAGGCTCCCCACCCTCTTACAGCCCCCCTCATACCAACGTCGCAAACCTTCCACATGGAGCCCAGGCTCAAAGTCAGGATTCACACCTATGGGGGTCATCGGGGGCGGAAACGACGTAAGCCCCGACCGACAAGCCACCGTGTCCCATATACGTAACGTTGCTCCTGAGATCGGGAAGAGTAGAGTCCCCCCACCCCGTGCCGACGCCAGAGCCAGGGCTCATTCCAAATTTGAAAGCCAGCCACCGCCTGATCCATAAAGCACCAATGTTTCTCAGTAAGTGGGCGACTCCACTCTAAAAGAAAACGCAACTGTGTCACCTGAAAATATCGCAAAAGGCAGGGAACCACCAGCACCCCTCCCCCTTAGGGTGGTCAGAACCCATCGCGGAAGGCGCGCTGGTCGACCCTCCCAGACAAATCTCAGAACCGCCGATTGAAGAGTCGCTATCGTCCGAGGAGGTGGAGTCAGGGGAAGCACCTGGAACACATAAAGTATACGTGGCAAGACTGTTATCTTCACCACCGCCACCCTACCCAGCCAGGATAGTTTGTGTCTCCCCCAAGACTCCAGGTCTCGCTGCACTTCACAAACTAACTTCGTGTAATTCAAGCTCGCCGTCTTTGCAGCGGAAGGCGCCAGATCAACCCCTAGATAGGAAAGCCACGAGGTCGACCAGAGAAAGTGGTATGGGGCTCTCAAGTCTTCCTCATGATCCAAGCTTACAAACAAACTAAGGACCTGGGACTTCTGCATATTCACCTGGAATCCAGAGACCCGGCCAAACTCAGCAATTATCTCCATAAGCGCAGGCAGCAAAGTTGCGGGCTCCGCCAGGGTAAGGATCACATCATCTGCATACAAGGTAATGAGATGGTGATCACCTCCGAACTTCATGCCAGAGACCAAGGGACTGTCTCACAGACGCTGCGCCAGGGGCTCCATATATAGCGCAAACAAGATGGGAGAGAGCGGGCACCCCTGTCGAGTCCCTCGTCTGATAGGAAACGGCAAAGAAAGCATACCATTAACCCGGACCGCAGCCCTAGAAGACTGATAGATACATCGAATCCACGTCCTAAAACCGGGGCCTAGTCCATAACGCTCCAACACCCTAAAAAGATACAGCCAATGAACCCTATCGAACGCCTTCTCCGCGTCAATTGAGAGGAAGAGTGCCTCCCTGCGGGATCGATCCATTTGTCTAACAAATGAAGAAGCCGCTTCGTATTGTCGCTGCACTGTCGGTGCGGTATAAAACCTGCCTGATCCAGATCAACAAGACCCGGCATATAGAAATTAAGGCGATGGGCGAGTATTCCATTGAATAGCTTGGCATCTATATTCAGGAGCGAAATCGGCCTATATGAAGCGCACTCCTCTGGGTCTTTCCCCGACTTGTGTATAACTGTAATGGTAGCGTCCAACATACTAGGCGCCAGGGCCTCCGATGTCCGAAAGGAGTTGAAGAGCCGCACCAAAAGCGGCACGAGTTCCGCGCAAAAGGTCTTATAAAAAAGTGCCGTAAAACCATTGGTGCCAGGGGACCACCTGGCCTTTGGGCGTGAAATCGCTGATATGACCTCTTCCTCCCTTAGAGGCTGGTCCAAGGAAGATGCCTCCCTCTCACCAAGAGGGGTGATTGCTATGCCCTCCAGAAATTTATCCGGAGCCACACTGCCCCCATCATCCACCGCATGTAGCCCCTGATAAAACTCCGCAAACGCCTCTGCAATCTGATCACTCGTTCGCACCTCCCCTCCTGAAGGGGAACGGACCAGTTTTATCATCGACGCTGCGCGTTGTGCTCGCAACCAGTGCGCCAAAAGCTTCCCGCACCTAGTGCTCCCAATGTAATATTTATGCTTGAGACGCGCTATTGCATACTCCGCCCTCTCCCAATCTAGCCGTTTCAGCTGTTGCCGCACCTTCTCCAACTCCCGCAAGATTCTAGGCGCGCCAGTGGATTTATGGGAGCGCTCCAGCACAGCCACCCTCTGGTCCAGCTCCTCTCTCATCTCTCTCCTTGCCTTATTATCTCTAGCTGACAGCGACATCACCTCCCCTCTCACCACTGCCTTCAAAGGCTCCCACAGAGTCTCCAAACAGGTGCTCCCGTCGTCATTAAAACTAAGATACTCCGTGATCACACGCCGGAGCGACTCCACCGTTGCACCGCTCTGGAGCAACGAATCCCTAAAGCGCCAGCCCAGAGTACCCACCCGGCCTACGTCCATAGTAACCTCTACAGTAATAGGAGCATGATCCGTCAAGGCTGGAGGCTCAATCGTGGTCTCCCTAACTCGAGAGATGAACTCCTGCGAGGCCAGAAAAAGGTTGATCCGTGCATACGTCTTGGTCGCCGCTGAGTAAAAGGAATAATCCCTAAGCATGGGATGTGCCTTCCTCCACACATCTTCCAAACCACTCTCAGCCAGCTACTGATGCCCCGCCTCTGTCCACGCCCCAGTCTGCCCAAAGCGGTGACCAGAGCGATCTAGCTCATTATCCATCACCAAGTTAAAATCTCCTCCCACCAAAATGGCGCCATCTGGTGAGTTAAGCATCGGAGAAACAGCCTGCCTCAGGAAGATTTCCTTCTGGGCATTGGGAGCATACAGGGAAGCAATAGTAAAGGAGAAGGCCCCGACTCTTATTCTAATAGCCAGAAACCTGCCCTGCACCTCATGTATTTTTGCCACTACTTCCCCAGAAAAGGTCCTCGAGAGCAGTATGGCTATCCCAGCGTTTTTCGTGGAGGCTGAAGACCAGAATTGTCTAGGGAACCACTTTGAGCGCATGCGATATGTGTCCTTATGCAATAAGTGTGTCTCCTGTAACAAACAGAGATGACTCCCAGACTTCTCGAGACCTGACAGGATCGCCAGCCTTTTAGTCGGTCTGTTAAGCCCAGGGACATTCAAGCTTACACATTTAACAGCCATGCATCATAAAGGGAAGATCGCTCAGGAGGGGAGGAGCCCCGCTGGGTAACCAAAGCCCAGAACAGCACCTCGGCCGCTCCGAACAACATGGCCAAACCGCTAAGACACCCAATGAACAGAATCCCAGGGAAGCACACCAACGTACAACCATTATGCACAACAGGTGCTCACAACAAAAAAGTCCTCTCACACTCATCTCTGAAGAGGCAAAGTCTCAACAGGGCAGTAGAACCACTCAAGTTCATCGAGCAAAGTCCAACGACTCCACCGCCCAGGCCCCTCTCAAACGTCCATTAGCCCTGAAGTAATGCGACCCATAGCAGTCCAGCCATCCTCGGCCGCCCCTCCCTTAAGCATTGGTCCCAGCGGCTACGCTGCTCAATGCCGATTGCCGTTCCGACATCTGCTCCGATGCAGTAGGTCGCTGCTGCTTCCTCCTACTCTCCTTTCGCCTCCAGCGTGGATGATCCCCGACAGCCGGGCCCACATTCGCACCCAGATCCTGGTTATCACCCTCCAGGCGCAGAATCCGGTTCGCCTCCGATATTGACTTCACTTGGCGAAGCTGATCCTCCCATCGGAAGACAAGGCGGAACGGGTGACCCGAAGAGTAAGACACATCATGCGCCCGGAAATGCTCTGTAATGGGCTTAAATTCTCGCCGCCGCTGCAAAGTCCGTACCGAGAAGTCCTGAGATAATTGGAGCGTGTGCCCTCTAAAGTGGACCTGCGGAAGATTGCGTGCCCGTTGCAATATGCTTTCTTTAAGCCCGTAGCTGCGGACACATGCTAGAATATCTGGCAGACGGTCCCCGGCCCCACCAGAGCGGCCCACTCGATTAACTCTATCTAGCGTAATCTCCTGTGTCTCCTCCAGGCCAAGAACCGAGCAGAACAGTGGCCCCACAAAGTCTCCAATGCCCTCCTTCTCAGCCCCAGTCGGCACATCTCTAATGCAAATATTATGCCTTCTAGACCGGTTCTCCAGGTCCTCCACCACAATCTGAAGGAGATCCTGCTGCTTCCTCAGGCGTATGAGCTCCTGCTGCAAGCCTGCCACCTCCTCACCGCTGGAGATCTCACCAACCTCAACCTGTGCCACCCGCTCACCCAGGGACGTGACCTCCACTCACAGCTCCTTCACCTCTTGAGAAATATCCCTATGGAGTTCCTGCAGATCACTCCGGAGCAAGTTGAACAAGGAGGTAAAGATGCCCTTCGTAACGGGAGCCCCCTCATCCTCCTCCATATCCCCTCGTACCTTTGGGGACTTCACCGCTGGTGGCCCCTCAGCAGCTCCGCCCAGCACCGGGCGTGCTCCGGTCAGCATTTTTCTTACTGTCCGATCCCGCTTGGGCTTGGAGGCCGCCATCACTCATGACCTCCTACTGCAACCGTGCAATCACCCCAGCCGGGGCCTCCTCGTGTTATATCCAGGGGACCAGGCCACCCCAGGCCTCGCGTTCCCGCCAGCAGCCACTGACCTCTCTTCTCCCAGACTCTCTGTGGCCACTCGCCACTCAGCTGCTTGCCTTAGCTCCAGTTAAGGCCACCGCCGGCTGACCGCACCGCCGAGTAGTGGCCCAGCCTCACCGTGCCACTGTAGACTGCACCACTCTGGAGCCGGGATCAACCCAGGAGTGCCCCGGCCCATCCGCCGCCTCGTCTGGAGGCCTTGCTCTCCAGGGGGGCCAAGCAAGACAGCCGCAACAGCCTCCAGGGGCCCCTGACGCTCAACTCCGCACCGGGCCCCTCTCGCGGCCCCCACTGCGCCGCAGCCCCGCAGTACCCTCCTGGGCCACTGCCACGTCACCACATGCGGCCGACAGACTGCCGGGCCCAGGACTCACCATGTGGCCCGGTCCGCCGCTCACCCCGCCTGCCATCAACAGGCGCGGGCTCAGGCTTCGCGGCTTTGCGCCTTTGTCCTTCGCTGCCGCAGGCGTCCCCGACTCCCTCGGGGCACCCTCCACTCTGCAGCGCTGGTTGCTACACCAGGGTGCCCCGGCCCATCAAAATCCAGGGGCACAAGGCGATCTCTGAGGCCGGGCGGCGGAGCTCAGACAAACGCATCCGCTCACGCCGCCATCTTGGTCACGCCCCCCTGTGACAAGGCTTGTAAAGCCCTGGCCTGGCTAGGGCAAAGGGAACAGGAGGCCCAATGGGTACACAGATAGCTGACCAGGCAGGAAGCCCTCTGCAAAACTGATGCCCAGATTGTCCATGATTTCGCCTGATACTATGTGGAGTCTTAAGCGGGTAGACTGCTGTGTGACTCATTTCAGATCACTACCTGTCTGTCCTCAATCCACACTTCTTCTCTGGATGTAGAAGAGTTGGAAGCTCTAGAAGAAGAGCTCATGCTGTCCAAAGTTCTCATTGCTTTCGCCAGATTGAACCCAGGGAACATGCCAGGGCCCAACTGCTTTGCAGCTGAATTCTTCAAGTGCTATGCAAACCTATTGGGCCCACAACTACTGGCCCTATTCGGAGAGAATATAGAAAAGAACGAACTTCCCCTCCACCTCTGGAGTGCCACTATCAGAGTGATCCCCAAAGATGGGAAGCCTAAATACCGGTGCGTCTCCGATTACCCGATTTCCCGTCTAAATGTAGAAACTAAACTCCTGGGCACAATTCTGGCCACGCGTCTCCTAGAAGTCGTCTCACTGCTAATACACCATGAATTGGAATTTATGCCCAGCAGATCCAGACGACACAACCTGAGACATACACACAACTCGCTGACGATGGTTCAGTCCTGGCGGGCTCTACACGTCTTCCTGTCTTTAGAAGGGGAAAAGGCATTTGACAATGTTCATTGGCTTTTTCTGGAACAACATTATTAACTCAACTGCAACATTTTGGGTGAAGGGGAGGGTTTCCACTGAATCCTCCATAGGTAGAGGAACCAGACAGGGCTGCCCTTTACCCCTCCTCTTGTTTGCTCTTACAATTGAGTCCCTAGCATGCGAGATATGGACCCGCCCTTGTTTAGGAGGTTTCTGACTGTCACCCACGGTCATGGTAGAGGAGAAAGTTTCTCTGTACGCAAATACTATGGTCCTATACATCACAGGGCTGGAGACTACTATACCAGCCCTGATTCAGGTACTGTGGAACTACGAGGCTCACTTGGGATACAAAATAAACTGGAACAAATCGGTACTGTTTACTCCACAGGGTTCGCTGGACACCCTTGAACTGCTCCATGGTCTTCTGGTAGCAGAAGATGCGTTCAACTACGTAGGCATCTTTATGATCACCTAGAGGGAGCTTTGCGTAGTTCGGAGTGCTGGAAGACTTTCAGGCGGATGTTGTCTGATGGAGAGGCTGCCCCTCACACTGATGGGCTGTGCTGCCCTTTTTTTAAATGATCATGCTCCCCGAGTTACTTTATGCCCTTCACAATACATATTTTCCTATCCCTCAGTCGTTGTTTTCTAAGATCAATGAGGCCCTACGGACTTTATTCTGCAATGGAGGTGACCCGAGAATATCACTCTGAATGCTACACCATTCTCAATATAATGGTTAGCGCTTCCTGACAGTAAAAGCTACTATTGGGTGGTGCATCTAATCAACACCAACGATTGGACTACGCTCTGCAAGACCATCCCACACTTCGACTGGAACATGCAGGACTACAAAAGTGCTCATATCTCCATTATCTATGTGGAGGGAAAGGCTTCCACAGACTGGCACTGGTGACACAGGTAGCTCCGGAGGCATGGGGTCGGGCGACAAAATCGTTGGGCTGGGCTCACCAGATCTTGAGGGAAACCCCTCTATGGATGGTGACATGTTTGGAGGAAAATGCAAAACTACAGGGTTTTAAGTCATGGGACGCTATAGCCATTTCCAAAATTGGAGATATTGTTGAAGCAGGAGACATTATGGGCCATATATACTAAAGCATTTTCCCATAGAAACAGAATGGGTAAAACCCTTTGACACATCTGGCCCTATGTGCTTTTCCTTTGCCGAGAAGTCTTACCATCTACACCCATCCTAGTTTCCTAAATATGCACAGCTCCGACATGCCCGGCGAGCAGAGGCATTATGTGGGATGGAAATCTCAGAATACGCCCCACTAGCGGGTCACTTACTAATAGAAGACATGGGTAGAAATGCAATATCCCAGATGTACCACACTATCAATAATAACAAGCCAGGCTCTTTATCCACACCACTAAGAGCAAGATGGGAAGGAGACCTGGATGAGTTTGAGGATATTGACTGGGAGGCCACACTAATGCATCCCCAGGAGGTTGCTATTAAGGCTCGTTTCCATCTCATGCATTAAAAAAATTTCCACAGGGTTTGCTTTGATCAAAACAGGTTGCTCAAAATGGGCAAAGCACCATCCCTGACATGTCTTCACTGTACAAAGACAATAGGATCCTTCTTACACACACTATGGGATTGTCCCCATGTACAGACCTACTGGACAAGTATCACTCAGGAGCTCTGACAGATACTTCAGTTTCTGATCCCGCTTGATCCTAAATTCATCCTATTGGGCATCCCAATTGATGATTTCCTCCCCGATACAAAATACTATTTAGTGCATTACAGCAGGTAGTGGCTAAAAGGGACATAGCGAGACATTGGGATGCACATGAGGTTCCTTCTATGAGTGGAGAAATGGAATGGACCTCTACATGGCTGCTGAAAAAGTGACCTATCACAGCAGGGCCTGCCCCCATAAGTGTTATAAGGTCTAGGGTTGGTGGAGGGCCTATTATGGGCTGGAGTTTATGGAGGCTGACTCACGAAGACTGATTAACAATACTCCTGGGTGAATCTGAAGGGGAAATATAATATATGGCTGTTGTTGTGTTGTCTAAAATACATTTGGTATTCTAGTATTTTGTACCTAGGTACCTGGAAGAAAGGCCTATTGTTTATACTGTGATCTTTATACAGCTGTATTAGAAACTCACTGACATTTGTGCTTGTTGTGCGGGACTGTCCTTCAGCCTATGTTTTGTAGAAAATAAAAATATTTAAAAAATCACAATGTCATGTTAAATGTGGGCCGGTTAACAGAGTGCCAAATTAACATGCGAACAATCCACACTTAAAATTCATTATATCAAAGGCATTTCTTACATATATTTATTGGTGAAATCCTTAAAAGCTCATTGAAATGTACTTTTCAGCATTAGTGAAAATACAGTCCTGGTCAAAGATGGGTAAAGTTCCCTTAGCACTGCTCCATTGTCAACTAAATAGGACATATGCAGCTGCCATTTCAGTTGAGGGGGATATTGACGCAGTACCATGGCAGTATAGACAAAGCTAAAGATTTGATAGCATTTTGATATTATTAGTGATTTAGAAATGTAAAGGTGTATTCAGTTGGTTGAGAAGGGTAAATATAAATAAACCAGGTAGCAAAAACAGGAAACTTTATTAACCTGTGGCCACCGTGGATGATCATTAGTTAAATGGGTTAGAAATTTCTTTTCACACACACTTAGCTTGTTTTTGTATTCAGTTTGTGGTGCCTTGGTTTTTATATAAAAACAAGGAGCCTGGGCCAGCAGCTGTGATAGAGTCCACACCACCAAGCATGGTTGTGCATCCATCCGAGGGTCCAGGGGATGAGCAGGAGCCTCCCCCCACCAGCAGCACCACCACAGTGCATCCATCTGAGAGTGCAGGGGATGTGCAGGAGCCTCCCCCCATTAGCAGCACCACCACAGTGCATACATCCGAGGGTGTAGGGAATGTGCAGGAGCCTCCCCCACCACCAACACAGTGCAGCCGTTACCGCCGGCGGACAAAATGTTATCCTGCATCCATGGGCTGCTGTGCGGCCCGTCCCCACCAGAAAAAGTGGGCAAGACACCCACCTAAGAGACTGTGGCCTTGCACTCCCCAGGACCAAGCACAGGGCATGTTGCCCCCTCCAGAACCAGTGGGGAAGACACCCACCTGAGAGACTGTGGCCTATCACTCCCCAGGACCAAACATGAGCATGTTGTCCCCTCCAGAACCAGTGGTCCTGTTACAGCTCCCGGCTGAGGTGCCCCCTCTCGCCCGAGGTGCCTGCCTATTTACCAACTGATGCCCCTGCAGTGTTGATGTAGGTGACAAGTGTGGCCTTGGACTTCGGTCTGTGTCCATGTGGGCCAAGCAAAATGAGGACTGGGCTGTGTCCCTTGTTCTTTACATTTGTATACATCTGTTACATTACTTCAATAGGAAATTTAAGTTTGGATAATCGATCAAAGATCAGTTCTTGATGCATTTAACAGTCTTATAGTTTATTGTTGAACACTTGCTGGTGTTCAGTTGATCAGAATTCTCTGGCGATCAGCCAAATCTTGAACAAAATGTCCTGAACACAAGGCCAACATGTGTTTTGTCTCAGGGAAAATACCCCAGCAACTTCTTCAGGGCTGAAATTTTATCAAACAAAGCACTTGAGCTGGGAAACAAAATGCTAAAATAGTACATTATAAATTATTACCTGTAATGGATGAGTAAGTGAAAAAACAGAAGCAGCAAACCGGTAAGACAGAGACACCAGACTGGTTCAGCTATTGTTCTTTGTGCTGGAGGCAACACTTTTTTCAACGGTGCCTCTTTTGGATTGGGAAATTTCAGATCAGCAACAGTTGTTTATACAGCAACTGGAATATATTAAAGGACATTAAACAACATTTTCAGTTGGATTTTGTCAAAATTGAATAATGTGTACTTCACCCTGGTGGTATTTAAGTGTTATATTATTTTTTTCTCTTCTGTTCCTTTCAATATGCTCAATACTGCAGCTCCTCCTGTCTTTTTACAAACAGGAGGCAAACCTCCTATGGAGAGAATGCTTTGGTACCCTGTTTTTATTTTCATCACATGTGGATGTTTTTGAAGAGGTGGAATTCTCAGCACAGAGGAGATTGGCATTACTTAAACATTGCTTATGGGATATGGGTCAAAAAGGGCAACCATTTACACCATTTAAAAGTCATGGGAGATTTGGATGTTTTTGAGGAGGCAATAAAGAAAATGAGCATTAGATTTGAATGAAAGTAAATACAATGATGGAAATATTCAAGTAGCATTCACATGGTCAAAAAGATGATGAATCTATTGAGGATAGAAAAGGAGTCTTTGGTTGGCAGTCAGGTTACCCCCTGTCCAAGCAAGGACCCTCACTCTAGTCAGGGTAAAGGAGAATCACCCTCAGTTAACCCACGCTCACCCCCTTGGTAGCTTGGCACGAGCCAGCAGGCTTTACTTCAGAAGCAATGTGTAAAGTGTTTGTCTTAACACACACAGTAACTCAGTGAAAACACCACAAAATGACACAATGTAGTTTTAGAAAAATAGAAAATATTTATCTAAATAAAACAAGATAAAGACGAGAAAAATCCAACATATACAAGTTATGAATTAAAAAAGCAAGAGAGTCTTAAATCCTTGAGAAAACAGTGAGAATGCTGTTAGCATGCAAAAATACCTGGTTGTAGTAAAAAACGAAAGCAGCACAGGTGAATGTGCGTTGAAAAAGGCAACCGATGGGTCAATTCCTCCCCCGCAAGCAGGAACGTGCATCATTTCTTCTCTCCCGCAAGACAGTGATGAGTCGATCCGGACAGGAACCTTGGGTCCAGGTAGGCTGAGCGTTGATCTTCCACGCCCAGCGATGTTCCGTTGAAATCTGGTCGCGCGGTGTCAAGAAACCGCGCTGCGTGGGGGCTTGTGTCGTTAACAGCAGCCGCTTTGGGTGTTGTGCGTAGTTTCTCCAGCCACGTTGTGACCATCTCCCAGCTGCGATGCAGATGGAGCATCGATTTTAGCCACGAGCCCACTGGCGCGTCCTTTCTCAGCCGCGAGGCGGGTGGTGCGTCAAAAGTTTCCCTGCACTGCAGTCTTTGTGTGGATTTCCATCCTTTTCCACCATTTTCACCTTTCAGGAGCCCAGAGACAGGTTAGGGCACCACTTGACAGGCAGGACTCTCAGCAGAAAGCCCATGTGCTGGCAGAGAGAAGTTTTAGCTGTCCATGAGACGTCAACAACAGAAGGCAAGCTCAGTTCAAGCCCTTGGAGATTCTTCACCAGTGGGAAGTCATAGAAAAGTCAGTCTTTGTCCTCTCTCAGGCAGAAGCGGCTACTGAAGGCCAACCCAGCAAAGCACAGTCACAGGCAAAGGGGCAGCACCTACTCCTCCAGTTTCTCCAGCTCGTCTCCTTGGCAGAGGTCCGTCTTGGCTCCAGAAGTAATCTAATTTTCAGGGGTTTTGGGTGCTTTTATACCCCTTTCTGCCTCTGAAGTAGGCATACTTCCAAGAGAAGTTTCTGTTGTTTACAAGATCCTGCCTTGCCCAGGCCAGGCCCCAGACACACACCAGGGGGTTGGAGACTGCATTGTGTGAGGCCAGGCACAGCCCTTTCACATATAAATGACAATCCTCTCCTCCCTTCCAGCACAGATGGCTCAACATGATATGCAGGCTACACCCCAGCTCCATTTGTGTCACTGTCTAGAGAGAGGTGCAAACAGGCCAACTGTCAAACTGACCCAGACAGGGAATCCATAAACAAGCAGAGTCACAGAAAGGTTTAAGCAAGAAAATGCCTACTTTCTAAAAGTGGCATTTTCAAACACTCAATCTAAAAATCAATTTCACTAAAATATGTAGTTTTCAACTGTGAGTTCAGAGACCCCAAACTCCACATGTCTACCTGCACTCAAAGGGAATCTACGCTTTAATAATATTTAAAGGCAGCTCCCATGCTAACCTATGATAGAGATAGGCCTTGCAACAGTGAAAAACGAATTTGGCAGTATTTAACTGTCAGGACATGTAAAACAAGTAAGCACATGTCCCAACTTTTATATACACTGCACTCTGCTCATGGGGCTACCCAGGGCCTACCTTAGGGGTGCCTTACATGTATAAAAAGGTATGATTTAGGCCTGGCAAGGGGGTACACTTGCCAAGTCGAACTGGCAGTTTTAAATTGAATTCACAGACACTGAAGTGGCAGGTCAGAGCCATGTTTACAGAGCTACTAATTTGGATGGTGCAACCAGTGCTTCAGGCCCACTAATAGCATTTGATTTACAGGCCCAAGGCACCTCTAGTGCACTTTACTAGGGATTTACTAGTAAATCAAATATGCCAATCATGGAAAGCCAATCAACAATGCAATTTACAAAGAGAACATGTGCACTTTAGCACTGTTTAGCAGTGGTAAAGTGACCAAAGTCCTAAAGCCAACAAAAACAGGTCAGAAAAATAGGAGGAAGGGGGCAAAAAGAATGGAGATGACCCTGCAAAAGGGAAGAGTCCAACAGGAACCCCTACCAGCCTAAAGCCAGGGGAGACCAATCAACACCTTGATGGACTTCCCTGAATGGGGTGATTGAACAGGGACCCAGGCCCACAACAGCAGGGGCATGTTCCAAATCTATGCCTTCCTGACTCTAGTTGGATCCCTCTGTCCATACTCTCAAGTCCCACTAAGCTAACCCATAGGGAACCCTGCAAAAGGTAAAACGTCAAACAAGGATTAAGACTCAGCTATGTGTATTAGTCAAATTTTGAAAGTTTTAAACTATTATTTTTGACTATGTTCTATGGGACCAACAAATGATAAAAAGAAAAGAAGAATCAAGTACGGTTAAGGGTGGGTGTTGAATTGATTTTAAGTGCTCTAATTGGTATTGCTAAGGACATGAAACAATCTGAGAGATATGCAAGTAAGATTAGACGGCATTCTATCAAACCAAATGCTTGAAGCAACAAGGTTAATGTTATGAGGAACAATCCTATTGTCAAATATAGAAAATAATTTGACAATAGAGAATCTGAGAGGAAGACCAGTCCAGTAGGTTTCATATGTGGAAATTAATTTCACTTAGGAAATTTCAAAGGTTGACCAGCATTAGATAAAATATGTATAAAATGTAAAAAAAGGACTCTTGGGCAGAGTGTGTAAAGCCAGTAAGTCCAATAAAGTGAGGAAGAAGTAGGAAGCATAAATTCAATTGTTTTTATGACTGACAAAAAATGTAGAGGATTTCCAAAGTCTTTCTAAAATAGATGGAAAGGAAATTTCTGTGATGGTGTATCCATGTGCATTGCAGAGCATTAATGGGAAATCTGTGTTTCATGAGTTTTAGAATGGAAGAAAATTGTTAGCTCCTGATGATCAAGGAGAACAAGAGCGAAAATGTACACGGCTGATAAAAGGGATACTGTCTCGGGATGGCCACATCAGTAGGAATAGGACATGACATTGACCAGAATACATCGCCTCCTGCATATGTAGTAATGCTGGAGATGCACAGCCCTGATTCTATAACTGTGTTAAAGTTAGGAAAATCATAGGGGTTTAAATACAAAATAATCCTGAAAGGTGGAGCAGTCCTGGTGAGGCATAAGGTAATAAAAGTGCCTTTAGCTTGTCGGGATAAATCGAAAGTAATGTTGGATGATTTGTTTAAAAAAATATATTAAACCAATTGAATCATCACCATGGATGTTTGCAGTAGTAAATTCAGTGAAAGAATCAAGAAGGTTACAGCTATATGTGGACTTAAATAGCTTAAGTGATGAAACTTGTATTGATAGACATCCTTCAACGATTTGCATGAAATGGTGCCTACTCTTTCTGGTGGGCCGGTATTCTCAATTATCAATTTTGTGAGTGCTTACCACCAAGTTGAATTACATAAGGAATCTAAATACCTTACAGAATTTGTTACCCTAGAAGGCTTGGTTCAGTATTTGTAAATGCCATTTGGCTTAGCAAGTGCTGTATCAGTATTTCAATGAATAATGAAACAAAATGTTGAGAGTGCTGTGGGTGCTGTAGTATTTCAATATGACATTTGAATGTTTAGGAAGACCAATGAAAAACACAATACAACTTTGTGTGCAGTGCTGAAGAAGCTTCAATTGAATGGATTGAATGTTTGTGTTTCTAAATTTAGTTTTTGTAAGGAAAAGTTGAATATTTGGGCCATGACATTTCCAGAAAGAGATGCAGGAAAGGAAAGGATAGGCCCAGCAAAGCAACAGTCCAGAAAAGTTTAGCAGAGTGCCAGTAGATCGGCAGTCCTTTTAGCAGCACAATAGTCCCTCTTTCTGGTAGAGTATCCACAAATCTGAATGTGTATTGGTTTGGTAGGGTCAGAAGTACAGCTCTTATACCCAGTGGTGCCTTTGAAGTGGGGGTGACTTCAGAGTGGGGCTTTGAAGTGCATGCAGGTCCTCCCTTCCCTGGCCTCAGACACACTACAGGAAGTTTCTCAGCTCTTTGTGTGGGGACAGGCACTGCAATAATCAGGTACAAGTGCCAGCTCCTCTCTCTCATCTAGCACATGAAAGCCCATCAGCCTGGTGATGGGCCATCAGGATGTAAGTGGCACACCTCAGCTCCCTTTATGTGTGACTGTCTAGAAGGAATTCACACAGTCCAGTTGTCATCCAAAGCAGACGTGTATTGAAGACAGGCAGCAGAAATACAGGGCTTAAGAGCAGAAAAATGTAAACTTTCTAAAAGTGGCATTTTTAAAGTTTTAATCATACATCCAACTTTACCATTAAAGAGTATTTCATATCCCAAGTCAGTGGGTACAAAACACGACTGTCCCAATCCCTTCTCAATCATGAATTGCAATTAATAAATGTATTAAGGAATCTATAATGCTGTCCTATTAGAGAGGTAGGTCTCACATTGGTGAAAAATGAATGTGGTATTTTTTCACTACCTAGACATGTAAAATTACGTAGCACCTTTCCTGCCTTCTACTTGCACAGCACCCTGCCTTATAGAATACCTAGGGTCTGCCTTAACGGTGTCCTATGTGTAATAAAAGCGATATTTAAGGCTTGGCAAGGGGTTTAAAGTTGGCATGGCAGTGAAACTGCACATGCAAGTTCTGCAGTGGCAAGCCTGAGACATGTTTAGAGGGCTACTAAGTGTGTGGCACAATCAGTGCCACAGGCCCAATAGTAGCATTTAATTAACAGACCCTTGACACATATAGTGCACTTTACTAGGGACTTAAAAGTAAATTAAATATGCCAATTGTGGATACACCAGTGTTACCATGTTTTAGGGAAATGAGCACTTTGGCACTGCTTGGCAGATTCCTAAGGCCAACAAAAGGGTGATCCTAAAGGAAGGGCCATTTCTAAAAGGTGTGCAAAGGGTGACTTTCGAAGAAGGATGAAAGAAGTCTTTGTTGAGTGATCAAGATTTTAATTTTGCTAAGAATTGTTAATGAATGCATCGCCTGAATAATGCAGGTTAAGCAAGGATTGTGCTTCATTTTACAAAATAGTAAATTAATTGATGATTTGTGATGGTATCATGGTGAGGGGTGAGAAGAAATTTCCTCCTCAGAATTTGTGTAGAAAAATATTTTCTTGGCTCATAAGGGTCTTCCTGGTATGTCCAATACTAAATGGAGAGAGAGTTTTTGGTGGTCAGGGATTCATGGCATGATTGAAGGTTGGGCGAAGGATTTTGTGCAGTGTCCTGGCAGTGACCACTTGGCTAAACCTTGTGTTGTTGAAATGGAACCTGTGGAGTGTGTTGTTGGTTCATGAAGGAAGTTGTCAATCAATATACTTCCTCTGTTTGCAGTGTTGCCTAAGAAATCTAATTTCATTGATGTCTTTCTAGGTTATTTCTCAAAATGGCTGGTGGTGAGGATGTATGTAGATTCAAGATGTGTCTTTGAGTTTTTGGATGAAATTATTTGCAGAGAAGAATAGTCTGAAGAGGTAATTTCAGACAATTGTTTGGATTTCACTAGGAAGGACTTTGGAAGTTTTTTGGCCAGGTGTGAGGTGGTGCACAATAAAGGTGTCCAACTATCATCCTCAGGCTAATGGTTAAGTAGAAAGATTTAACAGAGAGGTTAAGGAGTCTATTCAGCTAGCAACTAAAGTGAATTAACTGGGAGGAAGGCATTACAAGCCATTTTGTTGTCCTCAAGTACTTTTCCTAATTCAGTTACAGGTATGTCTGGGTTTGAAGTATTGAGCAGTGGAAAACCCAGAATTAAGCTTGATCCATGGAGGCTTAGGCAAAAAGATTAACAAGACAGTTAAAGTGCAACAATGGACAATTATGTGTTCTTCTAAGAAATGTGGTCCAGCATGTTTCCATTTAAAAATTGGTGATATGGGAGAATAAAGATTTCTACATTGGTGGGTAAGGGTTTAGCAAAGTGTTTGAATCCCAAGAGTGATCAAGGTTTTCAGCAAGGCTGCACACATAGAAGGTGGGAACATTTGGAAGCTTAGAAGAATTTCTTTATTCAAAGGGAAGTTGTAAAGTGGTAAAATATTGGTACCAGATAGTTATGAGAGAAATCTGTTTCAGGATTTAAGGAGTGATGTGTCAGCTGATGGAGCTGTAAGCTCTATGAGACAGGAAGGAATGATTCGGAGCTGAATGTTTCTTCTGACTTTGGACTGTGTAAAAGTTTGAGAAACAGAAAAATGCCTAAAAAATGTAAAGTCTATTGTGGTCATTATGACATTGGCGGTAAATCCCGCCTATTGCCACGGTGATGGCCGCCAACATACCGCCACAGAGGAGAACATCCATTGGACAAATTATGTCACACACACACCAATCCAACAGAATACTGTCACATACACAAATCCACCAGCCCAAAGGTCAGTGCTAAAGTGGCTGTACTAACACCCATACCGTTACGCCAACAAAACAACGCCCACTACGTTATGGCCCACAAATCACCACAGCGGACATTCAGTGGTGGTAAACCATTGGCGGTACACACCGGCGCACTCAAAATTGACACCCATATACTACACAACATTGGCCAATACCAAAAACACACACCTGACACTCATACACACACTACATCCGCCCACACACGGCACTATAGAATACACACCGACATTAACCTACAACCCTTTACGAATACAAATTATTGCCACCAGACTGACACCAAGACCACTGCGACAATTAAACACACGCACCACATAGACCCATACATCCCTCACAAACCCCTCTTCACACACCTAACCACATTACCCAACACACCACATAACAACCATGTCCACACAAAGGCACCCCAGTTTTACAGATGAGGAGTTGCAGGTTATGGTGGAGGAAATAATCAGGGTAGAACCACAGCTGTTTGGAACCGAGGTACAGCAAATATCCGTTGCCAGGAAGATGGAGCTATGGCAGAGGATCGTGTACAGAGTGAACGCCATGGGACAGCATCCAAGAACAAGGGCTGACATCAGGAAGAGGTGAACGACCTATGGGGGAAGGTATGTTCCGTGGCAGCAAGGCACCAGTTCTCCATACAGAGGACTAACGGTGGACCCCCACCTCCTCCCCCACGGCTCACAGCATGGGAGGACCAGGTCTTGGCATTACTGCATCCTGAGGGACTCACTGGAGTTGCCGGAGGACTGGACACTGATAAATCAACATTTACAACCCCCATACCTGCATGTCATCTCACCCCTCCCTCCCATCACTCCAATCCATCCCACATACTGCACCTACACATATGACTGACCCCAATGCCAAGCCCTGCATGCTATACCAACGTGTGGACAGCCCTCCCAGCCCTGAATGGACACCCATCACAAAAGCATGCCCAGCATGGACAACTAACAATCACAACATACATCATCATATACAAACAAAGGTGGCAGAGCAACAGCAACGATAGAGGGGAAGATAGGGATGTACAATATGTCACAGACATAAAGCATAATACATCACTTACATCCCCACAGGTGACCCAGCCAATGTCAGTGGAGAGGAGGTGCCACGACAAACCAGCCCCACAACAGAAGATGCCCCCAGTGATGACATGAACTCTAGACTTCTGGATCTAGATGAACTACCTGGCCCATCAGGGACCACTGGTCAGTCGGTCACCCCAGCCCACTCACAGTCAACCACAGGACACGATGGGCCAGATCCTTAACAACATGCAGGAGAACAAGTGGCTGCAGGAGGAACACCATCAGGAGATCAGGGAGGACTTGCAGGCTCTCAAAACCACCATGATCTCCATAGCAGATGGCCAACATCATGAAGGAATCAACAGCACACCAGTGGGCCCCTACCACTAGCCAGTCAAGTGAATGACCCTCCACTTCCACTGCAGCTAGTGGGCAGGAGGTCCCACCACAAGACCCACAGGCCATCAGCACCACTCCCCCTGCAAAAGTGAACCATCCCGCAAACATTCCCTGCGACCCAGACAGAAGCCAGAGACACTTGCTAAGACCAGGACCACCGCCAGGAAATTAGACTCTCCTGATTTCCCCCCTCGTGTCCCACCCTGTCACCTTGTCCACTTTGAACTGCCATTGCTCCCCTTCCTATGGCCCCTTGGACACTGGACCTGTGCTACAAACAGACTGGAACAATACTCTGGACTTTCCTCTCCAATAACCCCATTCCATTGCAACTTTCAGTCAATTATTTGCACTACAATAACCACCCTTGAACACAACTTGCGTGACACTGTTTTAAGTGTTGAAAATGTGCACTTATGGGAACAGTCAAATCTACTGCAAATGATCTGAACACAGTGGTAGTATAGAAATATTGACCTGTAGCTGTCTGCAGTAAACACATCATGACTCTGTTGTCATATCACCAACATTTGTAAAATGACAAGTCATAGGTGACAGTAAGTCTAGATGCAAAGGAAGTGAATGCCTTCTTGATACAGCCACACAAAAACATCAACAGTCAGAGCAATTGTCCGTACCTCTGTCATCTGTGTGTAAATGGAAATATTGTTGTATAACTGATGTTCTGTTGTCCTCTTCCTCTGCCTCCTCATCCTCACTGTCCTCAGGCTCCACTGCTGCCACAGGGTCATCTCCAGTCCCCTCCTCCTGCTGAAAAGGCACATGTTGTCTGAGTGCCAGGTTGTGAACCATACAGCATGCCACTTGTTAGAAATGGGGTTTTTGGTTGGCAGTCAGGTTACACTCTGTCCAAGCAAGAACCCTCACTCTAGTCAGGGTAAGTCACACACAATCTAAAATCAGCCTGTGTCCACCCTCTGGTAGCTTGGCATGAGCAGTCAGGCTTAACTTAGAAGGCAATGTGTAAAGTATTTGTGCAATAAATCATACAATACCACAATATAGCACCACAAAAATACACCACACAGTGTTTAGAAAAATATATAATATTTATCAGGATAATTGTAGGTCAAAACGAATAAAGTTGCAATGTGAAATTGTAGAGATATCACTGGAAAGTGATGTAAAGGGGGTGATTCTAACCCTGGCGGTCGGTGATAAAGCGGCGGCCAACCCGCCAACAGGCCGGCGGTCCAAAAAATGGAATTCTGACCCTGGCGGGAACCGCCAACAGAGACCGCCACATTAACACTCCGACCGCCACGGCGGTACAAACAAACAGCGCGGCGGTCACCGCCAACAGACAGGCGGCAGACAATGTACCGCCCACCCTATCACAACTCACCAATCCGCCACCTTTTCCGGGGCGGGAGCACCGCCGATAAAAACACGGCGGAAACAGACTACGAACGGGAAAACGCTCACCTCTACGCACTCCACGAGGAATCTGGACAGCATGGAACCCGAATTAAACATCCTACCTGCTCTCGTCTACCTGCTCATCTACCACGAGTACGAACGGCGGCGCAGACGACAACGGTGAGTACTGCACCTACGACACAGGGGAGGGGGGAGGAGGAAAGGTTACGGCACACACATATGCGACCCCCACCCCCCCCAAACTATGTACACACCAATGCAGAGCAACAAGTCACAGTGACACCACCCAAACCCCCGTGAAAAATGCAAAGACATAATTAAATTGTGAAACAAAATTTATGTAAAAAATAGCCTCTGATAAGTCATGGTCAAATAGCAATAAAAAATTTTAAAAATCAATTCAATATTTAGTGCAATCGATAAACCGAGGCAATTAGTCCTGCACATTTAACGAAATTCCAAGTGTCCGTGGGCCAAAGTGTATCAACACAAGGGCAAAGCCCACACAGGAGACCTGAGTCCTTTGGAGAGAACACTGCAGGGGCATCTGATGACAAAACTACAGGCACCTCAGGGGGAAGGGAAGGGGGGGGCACCACAGCCACATGAGTCCACGACGCCAGATCCACGAAGGGGCCACCATGCCCACTGTGCCATCCTGGGGAGTGCAAAGCCACAGTCTCTCAAGTCTCTACAGTGGGTGGCTTGCCCACTGTGCCATCCTGGGGAGTGCAAAGCCACAGTCTCTCAAGTCTCTACAGTGGGTGGCTTGCCCACTGTGCCATCCTGGGGAGTGCAAAGCCACAGTCTCTCAAGTCTCTACAGTGGGTGGCTTGCCCACTGTGCCATCCTGGGGAGTGCAAAGCCACAGTCTCTCAAGTCTCTACAGTGGGTGGCTTGCCCACTGGACCATCCTGGGGAGTGCAAAGCCACAGTCCATCAGGTGGATAACAGTCTCCACTGGTCAAGGAGGAGGCATGGTGGGCACAGTGAACCGTGAACAGTAGCTCGACACAGATCCGGCACTGTCATTGTGCCAGTGGTGCTTGAGACGGCGGGGCCCAGCGGAGCGGTGCTTGAGACGGTGGGGCCGAGCGGAGCGGTGCTTGACAGGAAGGGCCCAGCGGAGCGGTGCTTGAGACGGCGGGGCCCAGCGGAGCGGTGCTTGACAGGAAGGGCCCAGCGGAGCGGTGCTTGAGATGGCGGGGCCCAGCGGAGCGGTGCTTGACAGGAAGGGCCCAGCGGAGCGGTGCTTGACAGGAAGGGCCCAGCGGAGCGGTGCATGAGACGGCGGGGCCCAGCGGAGCGGTGCTTGAGACGGCGGGGCCCAGCGGAGCGGTGCTTGCAGGAAGGGCCCAGTGGAGCGGTGCATGAGACGGCGGGGCCCAGCGGAGCGGTGCTTGAGACGGCGGGGCGCAGCGGAGCGGTGCTTGAAAGGAAGGGCCCAGCGGAGCGGTGCTTGAGACGGCGGGGCCCAGCGGAGCGGTGCTTGAGACGGTGGGGCCCAGCAGAGCGGTGCTTGACAGGAAGGGCCCAGCGGAGCGGTGCTTGAGACAGCGGGGCCCAGCGGAGCGGTGCTTGACAGGAAGGGCCCAGCAGAGCGGTGCTTGAGACGGCGGGGCCCAGCGGAGCGGTGCTTGCAGGAAGGGCCCAGCAGAGCGGTGCATGAGATGGCGGGGCCCAACGGAGCGGTGCTTGAGACGGCGGGGCCCAGCGGAGCGGTGCTTGACAGGAAGGGCCCAGCGGAGCGGTGCTTGAGACGGCGGGGCCCAGCGGAGCGGTGCTTGCAGGAAGGGCCCAGCGGAGCGGTACATGAGACGGCGGGGCTCAGCGGAGCGGTGCTTGAGACGGCGGGGCCCAGCGGAGCGGTGCTTGAGATGGCGGGGCCCAGCAGAGCGGTGCTTGACAGGAAGGGCCCAGCGGAGCGGTGCTTGAGACGGCGGGGCCCAGCGGAGCGGTGCTTGACAGGAAGGGCCCAGCGGAGCGGTGCTTGACAGGAAAGGCCCAGCGGAGCGGTGCAAGAGACGGCGGGGCCCAGCAGAGCGGTGCTTGAGACGGCGGGGCCCAGCGGAGCGGTGCTTGCAGGAAGGGCCCAGCGGAGCGGTGCATGAGACGGCGGGGCCCTGTTCAGCAGTGCTCTTCTGCACGGCGGGCCCTGTTCAGTGGTGCTCTTCTGCACGGCGGGCCCTGTTCAGCGGTGCTCTTCTGCACGGTGGGGCCCTGTTCAGCGGTGCTCTTCTGCACGGCGGGCCCTGTTCAGCGGTGCTCTTCTGCACGGCGGGCCCTGTTCAGCGGTGCTTGTCCAGTAATTCAAGGGAGCCAGACCTGACCTGGACTCCCTGCTCAGTCGCCCTCCGACTGTGCAGTTGCAGGAACCTTCGGTGACGGAGTCCTGGGCCCTTTGGTGTCCTCCCTTACAGCCGGGATGGGGCTTGTGGGGTCCTCCTGCTCCGCGCTCCTGCTGGCTGACTTCTCCGCCCTGCTGCCCTTTCGCTCCTTAGAAGAGGCTCTCTGGCCCTTGCCTCCCCTGGATGTTGTGGCAGGTGAAGTGGACGAACTTTGGTCCTTGGGGGCAGCCGTGCCAGTCCTCTCACGGCGGCCCTTGAGTTTCCGGGTCCTCTTGCCTGGGGGGGGGCTGGCTGTCCCCTTGCTGCTGATAGAAGTGTCACTGCTGCCAAAGGGTGGACTCCAGAACCCATGCACCACAGTGACACTCGAAGCTGGGCTGGTGGTGGCTGAGGTGCTCTTGGGACTCTTAGCAGATGGAGGGGGTGGGTCAGGGGAGGGAAAGAGGTTAAGATTGGAGAGGTAAACTTTGTTAGGACCAAGGTAAAGGGTGGGAGTAGTGGTGATGGGAGTGGAGGAAGAGTATGTGGTTGTAGGAGAGTCAGGTGTGCTGTCTTTGGGTGCAGGTGATTGTGACGTAGGCTGTCGTGAGGTGGATGGCTGTTGGGTGGGTGGCTGCCTGCGTTTGTGTGTCTTGGAAGAGGGGGTGACAGACACAGTGGGAGAGGACACAGGGGATGTGTAAATAGCAGTGGGGGTGGTGACTGCACGTGTGCGGACTGTAGTGGAGGGTGTGCTGGTGATGGAAGCACTGGCTGATGGTGGTGTGCATGCAGGTGTGAGTGGAGACGTCACAGGAAGGGAGGAGGGAGACGAGGAGGAGGGGGACACAGAGGTGGTAGTGACTGTTGGCATGTCTGCATCTGGGTGTTGCTTGGGTGAGTGTTTGTGGGATCTGTGGTGCTTGTGTCTGGATGAGCTGACCTTGGGTGTTGACGTGTGTGCAGGCTGGTCTGATGGTGTGGATGGGATAGGCAGAGGAACAGGAGACAGAGACAGGGTGGAGGCAGTTAGAAGAGGGAGGCTGGAAACAGGGACAATGGCTGCCGTCAGTGCTGAGGCCTGAGCATAGAATGATCGTTGATGGGCAGCCTGACCCGAATGAAAGCCCTCCAGGTAGGCATTGCTCCGATGCACCTCCCTTTCTACCCCCTGGATGGCATTCAAAAGGGTAGTCTGCCCAACAATGATGGTCTGAAGGAGGTCAATGACCTCCTCACTGAGGGCAGCAGGGGTGACAGGGGCAGGGCCTGAGGTGCCTGGGGCGAAGGAGATGCCCGCCTTCTTGGGCGAGCGGGTACGGAGCGTAGGCTGAGGGGCTGCTGGGAGGGCGGGGCTGGTGCGCTGGGTGGCGGCTGTACCTGTAGAGGCGGGGGGCCCGGATGTTGCCGCCACCGCTAGGGAGCTCCCATCCGAGGACGTGTCGGTGTCGCTGGTGTCACCACCGGTCCCCGTTGTGGTGCTCCCCTCGCCCTCCGGATCACTGGTGCCCTCGGTGTCGGTACCACAGCCCACCGGGGCCTTGTGACTTGCAGCTCCCTCGTGCTCCGATGCCAAATCTCCTCCACCTGATGATGCTAATGCACACATGCACAAGAAGATAAAGAAAAAGGGTGGGGGGAGAAATAAAAACAGGTTGAGTGCATGCATTGTCAACACCGTTGGCGGAGAGGACAGACACAGGAGCCTCATGCACTACTCAGTACTTCTGACTAGGCCAACAGGTCTAGGGACAACAAACGTGCACATGGATGATGCAGGACCATGGATAGCTGTACTTGGCACCCTACAGAGGTGGGGGGCGGGGGCACAGGGCCATGCCTAAAGGAGAGGGCTACACTACTTAAAGCGCCCTGGCCTAATGTCACCCACAACCCTCCTCCCCCACCCAGACGCCTCCACTGCGCATAAAAATAGCAGAATGTGCTGATACTCACCCCCTTGTGTCTGCTGTGATGTCCTCAAGCGCCCATCCAAATCAGGGTAGGCCACCGCCAGGATCCGGGACATCAGGGGGGTCAGGGTACGACTGGCACCCCTCCTAGGTTGGGAGGCCATCCCCAGCAGTGACTCGGCGGTCTTCCTGGTTCCGCGCCGGATGTCCTCCCACCTCTTGCGGCAGTGGGTGCCCCGTCTGATGTGGACCCCCAGGGCCCGGACTTCCTTGGCGATGGCACGCCAAATGTCGACTTTCTGATGGGCGCTGACCTAGTTGACATGTACAGGGTGGGAAATGAAATTCCATCATTTTTCTGCATGTTAGATGTGAATGCCCCCCCTCCCCAACTTTGCCATGTGGCACATGCTCTCATCTGTCGTGTGTTGCACTCCTCATTCGCTCCCCACCCCACCAACTTACATCCACCCCACTCCACACAGTCATAGCCCATTCAATGTGCACCCAGTGTACTTACCTGTTGGTCTGGAGGACCGTAGAGTAACGCATACTGGGGGAGGACCCCATCCACAAGTTTCTCCAACTCTTCAGACGTGAAGGCAGGGGCCCTTTCCCCAGTCGCAGCAGCCATTGTCACTTCCAGACTGAGGTCACAGCAGCACTTGCAGTATAGGTCCTCTCCTGTGGAAGATCAGGTCTCGAGTGATTAATCATGTAGAAAATGGCGGTCACGCCCGCGCCGGTGCGTACCGCGGCGGTGCGTACCGCGACCGCCGGCGCACATCCTCATTGGCTCCTGAAACCCATAGGGTTCAATGTTAACCAATGCGGCTTCGTACAGCGGTCTTCGACCGCCTACCGCCACGGTGTGCCACGCCAGCGCATTGACCTCACATCCCATTGTCCCACTTCACAGGTCAGGCAGCCGCCATTTCAAGGGCCCACATGGCTTAATTTCAACTGCGTCACACAGGCCTAGGCCTTGCATTGCCACACATACACGCCTTTCAATACATAGATAACCGTGTGCTATGCAAGCTGTGGTGAACGTACCTGTGATTTGCTTGACTCCATACTCCATGTTGTCCTTCCTAGGCACCGTCCGCTGGGACTTGCGAGGAGAAGGATGAATCCTCGCGTGTACCGACCGCTGGTGGACCTGTCGACAATGGAAGAATGCCATATTATACTACGATACCGACTTGACCGAGCCACTATACATGAACTGTGTGCCCAGCTGGAGCCAGCCCTGATGTCCCCCATCCGCCAACCCACAGGGATTCCCCCTTTGGTGCAGGTTCTGTCAGTACTCCATTTCCTTGCAAGTGGATCATTCCAAACAACAGTGGCCATGTCATCTGGGATGTCTCAGACTATGGCCCTCATTCTGACCCTGGCGGTCTTTGACCGCCAGGGCGGAGGACCGCGGGAGCACCGCCGACAAGCCGGCGGTGCTTCAATGGGGATTCCGACCGCGGCGGTAAAGCCGCGGTCGGACCGGCACCACTGGCGGGGTCCCGCCAGTGTACCGCGGCCCCATTGAATCCTCCGCGGCGGCGCAGCTTGCTGCACCGCCGCGGGGATTCTGACCCCCCCTACCGCCATCCAGATCCCGGCGGTCGGACCGCCGAGATCCGGATGGCGGTAGGGGGGGTCGCGGGGCCCCTGGGGGCCCCTGCAGTGCCCATGCCACTGGCATGGGCATTGCAGGGGCCCCCGTAAGAGGGCCCCTACATGTATTTCACTGTCTGCTGCGCAGACAGTGAAATACGCGACGGGTGCAACTGCACCCGTCGCACAGCTTCCACTCCGCCGGCTCGATTCCGAGCCGGCTTCATCGTGGAGGCCTCTTTCCCGCTGGGCTGGCTGGCGGTCTGAACGAGACCGCCCGCCAGCCCAGCGGGAAAGTCAGAATTACCGCCGCGGTCTTTCGACCGCGGAACGGTAACCTGACGGCGGGACTTTGGCGGGCGGCCTCCGCCGCCCGCCAAGGTCAGAATGAGGGCCTATGTTTTCTAAGGTTTTGTCAAGAGTGTTGTCTGCCCTGCTGAAACACATGCGGAGCTACATTGTATTCCCTGAGGAGGAGGATTTGGCCACTGTGAAGGGTGATTTCTATGCCCTTGGACATATCCCCAACATCATTGGTGCCATTGATGGGACCCATGTGGCTTTAGTCCCCCCAAAAGACGATGAGCAGGTGTACAGAAACAGGAAAAATTACCATTCTATGAATGTGCAGGTGGTCTGTTTGGCAGACCAGTACATCTCCCATGTAAATGCCAAGTTCCCTGGGTCAGTGCATGACGCGTATGTTATGCGTAATAGCAGCATCCCTTATGTGATGGAACAGCTACAGAGACAACGTGTGTGGCTAATAGGTGACTCTGGTTACCCCAACCTGCCTTGGCTATTGACCCCAGTGAGGAATCCCCGGACAAGGGCAGAGGAACGGTACAATGAGGCCCATGGGCGAACTAGGAGGATCATAGAAAGAACCTTTGGGCTCCTGAAGGCCAGGTTTAGGTGCCTGCATATGACAGGGGGATCCCTGATGTACTCACCAAAGAAGGTGTGCCAGATCATCGTGGCCTGCTGTATGCTTCACAATCTGGCATTGCGACGTCAGGTGCCTTTCCTGCAGGAGGATGGTCCAGATGGTGGTGTTGTAGCAGCTGTGGAGCCTGTGGAGAGTGAAGAGGAGGAAGACGACGGGGACGACACAGACAACAGGGACACAGTTATCCAACAGTATTTTCAGTAGCACACAGGTAAGAATCACCCACGCCATTTAACATTTCTTGAAAGCCTCCTGCATCTTTACTTTGTGTATTTCCCCCCAGTTCTTTTAAACTGATGTTTGATTTTCCCTTCCCTTTTCAGTGCTGTATGACCCACTGCGTCACTTCTGCTTGGTTAGCCCATGGACTAATGCTTATTGACATCGGTATGTTGTCATCACAAAATTAACTGAACATTATTGATCAGTAATGTGTTATACATTTGTAAATAATACAGGCTGACTCCTGAATGATTTCAGTGCAATGAGTGATTTATTTTTAGTGCTAGATATTGGTACATGATGTTAAAACGGTGATGGGTGAGGGTGGAGTTATGTCCATGGCAGAGTCCAGTTCTCAGTTTCACAGGTGCATTGTCCATATGCCTGTGGAAGGATGGAGCAGGGGCAGTTCAAAGTTGGACAGGGTGACAATGTGGGACAGTGGGATGACATCAGGGGGTATCTTATGCTGGCGGGTGTCTTGGCATCCTACTCTGTCTTCCTGTGAGATCTCAGGTTCCTCTTGAGGGGTGGTTGTTCTTCAGCAGGAGGTGGGGTTCTGGTGGCCTGTCGTTGTGGTGGGGCCTCCTGTCCACTAGCGCCGGCAGAGGTGGTAGGCTGTTCCTGGTCCTGGCTTGTGACAGGGGCCCTTTGTGCTGCCACATGGTCCCGCAATGTGGTTTCTATCCGGTTGAGGGCCTGGACTATGGTCCCCATAGCGGTACCGATGTTCCTGAGTTCATTGCTGAACCCCATGTAGCGTTCCTCCTGCTGTGCGTGGATCTCGGTGAACCTGGCCAGTACCGTCGCCATCGTCTCCTGGGAGTGGTGGTATGCTCCCATGATGGTGGTGAGGGCCTCTTGGAGAGTGGGTTCCCTGGGCCTGTCCTCCCCCCCTGTCGCACAGCAGCCCTCCCAGTTTCCCTGTTTCCCCGGGCCTCTGTCCCCTGGACGGTGTGCCCACTACCACTGCCCCCAGGTCCCTGTTGTTGTTGGGTCAGCCTGGGTGCCCTGTAGTGGCGGACACACCGCTGATTGACGCGTCCTGGAGACAGAGGCATGGGCCCGCTGGGTGGGAGCTGTGCTGGTGTTCCCAGAGGGGGTTGGGTCTGCTGTGGCCTGTGTCAGTGTGTGGGGAACCGACTGTCCAGAGGTCCCAGATGGTCCGGGCTGGTCATCAGGTTCTAGGTCGACAGAGCTGCTGTCCTCACTGGGGGCCTGTTCTGGGGGTGGGATGGACAAATCTGGACCCTCCGTGGCGGTGTGTTGGCGTTCGGGCCCTGCAGGGGTAAAATAGTGTGGTTATTGATTTTGTGTGTGCCATGGCGTGCATTTTGAGTGCCCTTGTCCCCCAGTGCTGGCATTCCCTTGTGGGAGGTGTTGTGAGGGTGGTTGGGGGGGGGGTGTATGGGTATGTGCAATGGTCATGCTTTGGTGATGGCTGTCTATGATTTGTGTTGGCATTCAGGGGTTGGTGTTGTTTAGGGTGGGTTGTGCTGGTGAGACATTGGCAGGGAGGATGTGTGCTGGGGGGTTGAGATTGGGGGTGAGGGTGGGGGTGTGGGTTGGCATGCTGATGGTTGGGGGGGGTGAAGTAGTTGAGATTCGACTTACCAGAGTCCATTCCTCCGTGTACTCCAGCGAGGCCATCAGGATGCAGGATGTTTACTACCTCTTGCTCCCATGCTGTGAATTGGGGTGGAGTGGGTGGGGGTCCGCCACCAGTCTTCTGCACAGCGATGTTGTGTCGCGACACCATCAAGCGCACCTTCCCCCGTAGGTCATTCCATCGCTTTCGGATATCTTCCCGATTTCTGGGATGCTGTCCCACAGCGTTGACCCTGTCTACTATCCTTTGCCATAGCTCAGCCTTCCTTGCTATAGTGGTGTGCTGCACCTGTGTGCCGAAGAGCTGGGGCTCTACCCTAATTATTTCCTCCACCATGACCATGAGTTCTTGGTCCGAGAACCTGGGGTGTCTTTGGGGTGCCATGGGGTGGTGTGGATGAGGTGTGGGGTGGTGTTTGTGGTGATGTGCGTGGTGATGTGTGGTGATGTGTGCGTAGATGTGGTGTGGGTGATGATGTTGTGTTCCTGTGTGTGTTGTGTTTTGCGTTCCCTGTGCTCTCTCTCAGTGTATTGCGCCTTCTCTCAGATATTTGTGGTTGTAGGGGTTTGTGGGTGAAGTGGGTGTGTGTTTTATAGTTAATTGGGTGCGTGGGAGTGTTGTGTGTATGTGTATCAGGTGTGTGTATTTCAAATTGTCCAATGTGGCTGTGTTTTGGAGCTGTGTGTGTATTTTGACCGCGGCAGTGTGTACCGCCAATGGAATACCGCGGTTGAAAGACCGCCGCGTGGATTCGTGGGTCAGAATGTCATGGGCGTGTTTGTGTTGCCGTGGCGGTGGAGGTTTGGTCATCTCCAGTTTATCGCTGCCCGCTGATGAGGCGGCCTTCCGTGGATGTCGGGTTTTTGGCGGTTTCACAGTTGGTGGTCAGAATGACCGTGGCGGTTTACCGCGGCCGCGGCAGTAGAATGGCGGACTTCTGACCGGCGGTAAGGGCCTTTTACCGCCGAGGTCAGAATCACCCCCAAAGTGTCTTAAGTCTTTAAAAAGCAAACAAAGTCTCTTTCAAGCACAAAGTACCTGGTTTGGAGTCGAAAATCTCCGCAAAGGGCCGCAGAAGAAGAGATACGTGGAAAAATAGTGTGTGCGTCGATTCCTCCCCAGCACACACGGACTTGCGTCGTTACTTTTTCACACAGGGAAGTTGGACGTTGTTTTCTGGCGTGCAGTCAGTCACTTTCTGTGGGTCGCGGGATTACCAGATGTCCCGGGGTCTGTGCGTGGATTCTCCTGCTTGTTTTCCGGCTGTGCGTCGTTCTGTGGGGCTGTGCGTTGAAGTTTCGCTCTCATGGCAGGCGTTGCATCGATTTCCCCTCTGGAAGTCGGGCGGCGTTGTCCTTGTGAGGCTGTGTGTCGAAGTGCCGGTCGTCCCGAAGGCGTCGCATCGATCAGCGTCGGTGTGCAGCGTTTTTCTCACCGCAGAGAAAGCTGTGAGTCTACATTTTCGGCGCACGAAGAGTCCAAATGAAAAAGAGAAGTCTTTTTGGTCCTGAGACTTCAGGGAACAGGAGGCAAGCTCTATCAAAGCCCTTGGAGAGCACTTTTGCAGCCAGACAAGAGTTCAGCAAGGCAGCAGGCCACCAGAAAGGCAGCAGTCCTTTGTAGAAAGCAGTCAGGTGAGTCGTTTAAGCAGCCAGGCAGTTCTTCTTGGCAGGATGCAGCTTCTGGTTCAGGTTTCTTCTCCAGCAAGTGTCTGATGAGGTAGGGCAGAGGCCCTGTTTTATACCCAAATGTGCCTTTGAAGTGGGGGAGACTTCAAAGAGTGGCTAAGAAGTGCACCAGGTCCCCTTTCAGTTCAATCCTGTCTGCCAGGGTCCCAGTAGGGGGTGTGGCAGTCCTTTGTGTGAGAGCAGGCCCTCCACCCTCCTAGCCCAGGAATACCCATTCAAAATGCAGATGTATGCAAGTGAGGATGAGTACCCTGTTTTGGGGTGTGTCTGAGTGAATGCAAAAGGAGCTGTCAACCAAGCCCAGCCAGACGTGGATTGTAAGGCACAGAAAGATTTAAATGCAAAGAAATGCTCACTTTCTAAAAGTGGCATTTCTAGAATAGTAATATCAAATCCAACTTCACCAGACAGCAGGGTTTGGTATTACCATTCTGGCCATACTAAATATGACCTTCCTACTCCTTTCAGATCAGCAGCTACCATTTCAATTCTGTATGAGGGCAGCCCCAATGTTAGCCTATGAAGGGAGCAGGCCTCACAGTAGTGCAAAAACACATTTAGGGGGTTTGCACTACCAGGGCATGTAAACTACACAGGTACATGCCCTACCTTTCACCCATACAGCACCCTGCTCTAGGGGTTCCCTAGGGCACACATTAGAGGTGACTTACATATGGAGAAAGGGGAGGTTTAGGCTTGGCAAGTACTTTTAAATGCCAAGTCGAGGTGACAGTGAAACTGCACACACAGGCCTTGCAATGGCAGGCCTGGGACAAGGTAAAGGGGCTACTTAAGTGGGTGGCACAACCAGTGCTTCAGGCCCACTAGTAGCATTTAATCTACAGGCCCTAGGCACATATAGTGCACATTACTAGGGACTTACAAGAAAATTAAATAGTCCAATCAGGTATGATCCAAGGTTACCATGTTTAAAAGGGAGAGAGCATATGCACTTTAGCACTGGTTAGCAGTGGTAAAGTGCGCAGAGTCTAAAAGCCAGCAAAACAGAGTCCAAAAAGTGGAGGGAGGCAGGCAAAAAGTTAGGGGTGACCACCCTAAGGCATGTCAGGTCTAACATGTGTCCCCCCCAGCTGAAAGTGGGGAGAGCTACCTGACCTCCTGGGAACTCTCATCGCTAAGGCGGAAGTATCTGGAGAGACCATCAGATTTGGCGTGGTCATCCCCTGGGCGATGCTCCACCGTAAAGTCCATCCCCTGTAGGGAAATGGACCACCTCAAGAGTTTTGGATTCTCACCCCTCATCTGCATGAGCCATCTGAGGGGCCTGTGGTCTGTCTGAACCTGGAAATGAGTCCCAAACAGGTAGGGTCTTAGCTTCTTCAGTGCCCAGACCACAGCAAATGCTTCTCTCTCAACAGCACTCCACCTTTGTTCCCGTGGTAATAGTCTTCTGCTAATAAAGACTACTGGTTGGTCTGAGCCCTCCTCATTCAGATGTGCTAGAACAGCCCCTATGCCATGCTCTGAAGTGTCTGTCTGCACAATAAAATCCTGGGAGTAGTCAGGGGCCTTGAGCACAGGGGCCGTGCACATGGCTTCCTCCAGAGAATCAAAGGCTTTCTGACAGGCCTCTGTCCAATTCACCAACCTAGGTTGTTTCTTGGAAGTGAATTCTGTCAAGGGGGACACAATGGTACCATAGCCCTTGACGAATCTGCGGTAGTATCCAGTGAGGCCCAAAAAGGCTCTCACTTCAGTCTGTGTTCTAGGTGGTTGCCAGGCCTTGATAGTTTCAATCTTGGCCTGGAGTGGCTGCACCTTGCCACCACCTACTAGGTGTCCCAAGTACACCACGGAACCCTGCCCAATCTGTCACTTACTAGCCTTGATAGTCAGGCCTGCCTGTTGCAGAGCCGGAAGCACCTCCTTGAGGCGGAGCAGGTGTTCCTCCCAGCTGGAACTGTAGAAAGCTATGACGTCCAGGTATGCTGCACAGAAGGCATCTTTACCAGCTAGGACCCCGTTAACCAACCGTTGGAAGGTAGCGGGTGCATTTTTCAGCCCAAATGACATCACCCGGAATTGGTAATGGCCATCAGGGGTGGAAAAAGCTGATCTTTCTTTAGCCCCCTCAGTCAGGCCGATCTGCCAGTACCCTGAAGTAAGATCAAATGTACTCAGGAACTTGGCAGCGCCTAGCTTGTCAACTAGCTCATCAGCTCAGGGGATGGGGTGAGCATCAGTCCGGGTGACTGAATTGAGACCCCGGTAGTCCACACAGAACCTGAGTTCTGGCTTCGACCCTGGGGCAGTAGCCTTAGGAAACAATACCACAGGGCTGGCCCAGGGACTACTGGATTTCTCAATAACCCCCAAAGTCAACATCTTGGAGACCTCCTCCTTGATACTGGCCTTCACCTTATCCGACAACCTGTAAATTTTGTTCTTTACAGGGTGACCGTCACCTGTGTGAATGTCATGCACACAGAGTTGGGTTAGTCCAGGAGTAAGGGAGAACAGGGGGGAGAACTGCTCTAACAGCTCATAGCAGTCCCCTCTCTGGGTCAGAGTCAGGGAGTCAGAGAGAATGACACCCCCCACTGACCCATCCCCTTCTTTGACAGTGAGGAGGTCAGGGAGTGGTTCACTCTCCTCTTCCATGCCCTCATCTGTGACCAGGAGCATACTGACCTCAGACCTCTCAAAGTGAGGTTTGAGCCGGTTGTGATGGAGGACCCTTAGGGGGTGCCTAGGGGTCTTGAGGTCCACTAGGTAAGTGGCCTCTCCTTTAGGCTCCTTGTTCTCAAAGGGGCCAGTCCAGCGGTCCTGGAGAGCCCTGGGCTCTACTGGCTCCATCACCCAAACTTTATCTCCAGGTGAGAACTCAACTAGAGGGGCCCTCTGGTCATACCACTCCTTCATCACGTCTTGACTGGCCTCGAGGTTACTCTGGGCCTGCTTCCAGAAGCGTTGGGTTTGTTTGTGGAGGGCCAGCATGTAGCTGACCACTTCCTGGGGAGGTGACCATAGAGAAGCTCAAAGGGGCTAAACCCCACCCCTTTCTGTGGCACCTCTCTATAAGCAAACAAGAGGCAGGGTAAGAGGACGTCCCACTTACGCCTCATGGCCTCAGTCAGGCCACCAATCATGCCTTTCAGGGTCTGGTTGAATCTCTCAACAAGCCCATTGGATTGATGATGATAAGGGGTGGTAAACCGGTAGGTCACCCCACACTCATCCCACATGGCCTTCATGTATGCAGACATGAAGTTTGTGGCCCTGTCAGACACGACCTCCTTAGGGAATCCCACATGGGTAAATATTCCCAACAGGGCTCTGGTCACCACCGGTGCAGTCACTGTTCTCAGGGGGATTGCCACTGGATAGCGCGTGGCATGGTCCACCAAAACCAGGATAAACCTGTTGCCCAAGGCAGTTTTGGGGTCTAAGGGACCAACAATGTCGATGCCCACCCTTTCAAAGGGGTTGCCAATGACTGGTAGTGGGAGCAGGGGAGCTTTAAGCCGTTTCCCTGTCTTCCCACTAGCCTGGCAGGTGGGGCAAGCTCTGCAGAAGTTATCTGAGGCTGTCCTCATTCTGGGTCAGTGAAAGTGGGCGTCAAGCCTGTCAAAAGTCTTGTCTTGGCCCAGGTGTCCTGCCAGGGGAATGTCGTGAGCCAGGCCTAATAGGAATTTCCGGTAACACTGGGGGACCACCAGCACACGGGGTGCCCCAGGACCTGGAACCCTACGCTCACTGTAAAGGAGATCATTCTCCCAGTAAATATGGTGAGCGCCAGAGGCGTCACCTGCTGCTTGGGCTGTGGCCTGTTTCCTCAGACCCTCAAGGGTGGGGCATTCCTTCTGCGCCTTGCAGAATGCTGCCCTGGTTGCCCCCCCCTACTTTCCAGCCAGCAAGTTCAGGTAGGTTACCCAGGTCAGCTATGTCCTCCCCAGTTGGCTCAGGGGCCTCCTCCTCCTCAGGGACCTCGTCTACCACCGCGGGAACATTGGAGGCGGGTTTCCCGTGCCTCTTGCCCTCCCTTTTGGCAGCTGTCTGGGCCATCTCTCCAGGCTCCAGACGCCCTTGACTCCCTTCCCGGGCAGCCATGGACCGTGTGGTCATGCAGACCCACTCAGATAACTCTAACATCTCCAGGTGAGATCTGAGCTCTACTTCTTTCCAATCAGTATGCTCAAGATTATTGCCTAACAGACAATCTCCAGGCATGGCAGGACTCACAGCTACTTTCAGAGTACCAGAGACCGCCCCCACTCAAAGAGAACCAGAGCCACCGGTAGGTGACTCTCACAATTGTCAGCGACTATGACCTGGTGGAATGTATTAGGGACTATCTGCTCTGTTGACACCAGCTGACTTTTGATAGTAGTCATACTGGCTCCTGTGTCACGCAGAGCCTCCACCTTCTGCCCATCAATGGTGACCCACTGCCTGTACTTGGAAGTATTTCGGGACATGTGGACTTTGGGCACCATTTCTCTTTCTCCCAGGGACACTAGGGAAATCTCTACCTGCTCCCAAAAGCTATCTGGGTCCATCTCCCCCGAGCGCTACACTAGTCAACCCAGGTGTCTGTCCGTTAGTGGACGGCACCCTCTTGGAGCACTGGGGGTCGCCTTTATAGTGACCATACTGGTAGCACTCCATGCATTTGGGGTTGGATTTCCCAGACTTATCATATGTCCCTGGCTTTTTCCCAAATTTGGAAAAGGAATGATTGCCACCCCCTCCCTGGGAATTCTTTTGGGGGCCTTTTGAGAGTTCCTTATCTGTAAGTTTATCTCCCCCCTCTTTCTTCTGTTGGGAACCCTGACCACCTTCGTGGGTGTCCCCCCCAGGTACCTTTTTGGGCACCCTGGTGCTAACCCAGAGGTCCGCCACCTCAGCAAGCTTCCTGGGATCAGTCAGCTTACTATCTACCAAGTGCTGGCGCAACTCTGTATAGGTAACATTGAGCATATGCTCTCTCAGAATCAAGTCATTTAACCCTTTATAATTATCTACTTTGTTGCCCCGCACCCATCCATTCAGTGCCTTACTGGAAAAGTCAAAGAAATCTACCCATGTTTGTGTGGTTTGTTTGGTGCTCTCCCTGAACCTCTGACGGCATCCCTCAGGGGTCAGCCCAAACTTGTCTAGTAATGTGGCTTTCTGAAGTGGGTATGTGTTTTGATCAGGTTGATCCAATGTGAGAAGTGTGTCCCTCCCCAATGGCGGCACATAACCCCACATAGCTGTACCCCATTGCCCTTCAGGAACCTCATGAGCCCTTAGTGCAACTTCATAAGTAGCTAACCATTTATCTATGTCATCTCCCACCACAAAACTGGGCACCACATTTTTGGGTTTCCAACCATCTTTTCTCCAGTAGGTCCTATCTGTATGCTGCCACCATTATGGCTGGATTCAGACTGCTTAGCCTTGAGATCCAGCTCCTTGAGACTCAGTTCATGAGCCAATAACAGTTTCTTTTCAGCCAAGGCTCTCTCAGCTGTAGCTTCAGCTTTCAGCTTCAATCTGTTTGGCTGCTCTTTCAGCCTCAGCTTGCTTGGCTTCTCTCTCTGCCCTTCTTTCCTCCTGTTGAGCCTCAATTTTCAGTTTTGCCATTTGCAATTGGAACTCCCTCTCCTCTCTCCTTTCCTCTGTGGTCAGGCTTTGCACAGAGACACTGCTCCCTGGTCTGGAAGGGGGCACAATTGCAGTGGTAACATCATCCACTGATAGCAACAAATCCTCTGAGGGGCCATTTTCTGGCTCCTCTTCCTCATCATCCTCCTCTAAATGGGCTTTTGCCCAGGCCCTCAGCGCCACTTGAAAGTCCTCCTTTTTGGAGGCCCCTTTGGGTGGGTACCCTCATTGCCCTGCAGAACCCTCTTAGCAGTTTGACCGTATATGTATCCAACAGGACTAGGTGAAAGTCTCCTACTTGAGACCCCATCAGAGACATGTTGAGTGAGGATTTAGTTTTTGAAAATTGTCAGGAAAAACAAATTTGCAAAAAAGAGATAAAAATCAAGTTGACCTTCAACTGTGGGTAGGTAGTGAAATACTTAGCTACTGTATGTCACTGCACAAATACAAGTCCTATCCTCACTGCTGATCACCAATGTTAGAAATGGGGTTTTTGGTTGGCAGTCAGGTTACCCTCTGTCCAAGCAAGAACCCTCACTTTAGTCAGGGTAAGTCACACACAATCCAAAATTAGCCTGTGCCCACTCTCTGGTAGCTTGGCACGAGCAGTCAGGCTTAACTTAGAAGGCACTGTGTAAAGTATTTGTGCAATAAATCATACAATACCACAATATAGCACCACAAAAATACACCACACAGTGTTTAGAAAAATATATAATATTTATCAGGATAATTGTAGGGCAAAACGAATAAAGTTGCAATGTGAAATTGTAGAGATATCACTAGAAAGTGATATAAAGTGTCTTAAGTCTTTTAAAAGCAAACAAAGTCTCTTTCAAGCACAAAGTACCTGGTTTGGAGTGGACAATCTCCGCAAAGGGCCGCAGAGGAAGAGATACGTGGAAAAATAGTTTGTGCGTCGATTTCTCCCCAGCACACACGGACTTGCGTCGTTATTTTTTCACGCGGGGAAGTCGGGCGTCGTTTTCCGGCGTGTGGTCAGTCTCTTTCTGTGGGTCGCTGGATTACCAGATGTCCCGGGGTCTGTGCGTGGATTCTCCTGCTTGTTTTCCGGCTGTGCGTCATTCCTTGGGGCTGTGCGTTGAAGTTTCGCTCTCATGGCAGGCGTCGCATTGATTTCCCCTCTGGCGTTGTCCTTGCGAGGCCGTGCGTCGAAGTTCCGGTCGTCCCGAAGGCGTTGCGTCGATCAGCGTCAGTGTGCGGCATTTTTCTCGCCGCGGAGCAAGCTGTGCGTCGAAATTTTCGGCGCACGAAGAGTCCAAATGAAAAAGAGAAGTCTTTTTGGTCCTGAGACTTCAGGGAACAGGAGGCAAGCTCTATCCAAGCCCTTGAAGAACACTTTTGCAGCCAGACAAGAGTTCAGCAAGGCAGCAGGCCAACAGCAAGGCAGCAGTCCTTTGTAGAAAGCAGTCAGGGGAGTACTTTGAGCGGCCAGGCACTTCTTCTTGGCAGGATGCAGCTTCTAGTTCAGGTTTCTTCTCCAGCAAGTGTCTGATGAGGTAGGGCAGAGGCCCTGTTTTATACCCAAATGTGCCTTTGAAGTGGGGGAGACTTCAAATCAAAGAGTGGCTAAGAAGTGCACCAGGTCCCCTTTCAGTTCAATCCTGTCTGCCAGGGTCCCAGTTGGGGGTGTGGCAGTCCTTTGTGTGAGAGCAGGCCCTCCACCCTCCCAGCCAAGGAAGACCCATTCAAAGTGCAGATGTATGCAAGTGAGGCTGATTAACCTGTGTTTGGGGTGTGTCTGAGTGAATGCAAAAGGAGCTGTCAACCAAGCCCAGCCAGACGTGGATTGTAAGGCACAGAAAGATTTAAGTGCAAAGAAATGCTCACTTTCTAAAAGTGGCATTTCTAGAATAGTAATATCAAATCCAACTTCACCAGTCAGCAGGGTTTGGTATTACCATTCTGGCCATACTAAATATGACCTTCCTACTCCTTTCAGATCAGCAGCTACCACTTCAATACTGTATGAGGGCAGCCCCAATGTTAGCCTATGAAGGGAGCAGGCCTCTCAGAAGTGCAAAAACTAATTTAGGGGTTTTACACTACCAGGGCATGTAAACTACACAGGTACATGCCCTGCCTTTCACCTATACAGCACCCTGCTCTAGGGGTTACCTAGGGCACACATTAGAGGTGACTTACATGTGGAGAAAGGGGAGGTTTAGGCTTGGCAAGTACTTTTAAATGCCATGTCAAGGTGACAGTGAAACTGCACACACAGGCCTTGCAATGGCAGGCCTGGGACAAGGTAAAGGGGCTACTTAAGTGGGTGGCACAACCAGTGCTGCAGGCCCACTAGTAGCATTTAATCTACAGGCCCTAGGCACATATAGTGCACATTACTTGGGACTTATAAGTAAATTAAATAGTCCAATCAGGTATGATCCAAGGTTACCATGTTTAAAAGGGAGAGAGCATATACACTTTAGCACTAGTTAGCAGTGGTAAAGTGCGCAGAGTCTAAAAGCCAGCAAAACAGAGTCCAAAAAGTGGAAGGAGGCAGGCAAAAAGTTAGGGGTGACCACCCTAAAGCATGTCAGGTCTAACACCACCACTATCTGGGAGACCTTCTCGGGAGTAGCACAGGGATCCACCTGTCAGATGCAGGCATCTGATCCTGGCCTTCAGGAGGCCAAAGGTCCTCTCGATTATTCTCCTGGTTCACCCATCTGCATCATTATAATGGTTCTCAGCCCCTGTAGTGGCATTCCTCACAGGGGTCAGGAGCCACAACAGGGGTCAGGAGCCACGATAGCCAGAGTCACCTGCAAGTATTGAGGGACAAAAGATAACCTTACACAAAGCTTTGGGATAACACTTGAAGGCATACACTGACATACAGTGGATGGGGACTCTGGCTCACCTGTTAGTCACACCCTGTGCCTCTGTAGTTGGGCCATCACATTTGGGATGCTGCTATTCCTCAAAATGAAGAAGTCATGCACTGACCCAGGATACTTGGCAGTAACGTGGGAGACCTACTGGTCTGCCAGGCACACCATTTGCACATTGATTGAGTGAAACACCTGTTCATTCTGGTGGGGGGGGACAAACGCAATATGTGTACCGTCAATCACCCCAATAATATTGGGAATATGTCCCATTCCATAGAATCCCACTTTCACAGTGGCCAAATCTTCCACCTGGGGGAAAGAAATGTAGCTGCACATGTGTTTCACCAAGGCAGACAATACCCTTGCCAGCACGATTGTGAACATTGGCTTTGACATTCCTGCTGCCAAGCCCATCGTCACTTGAAAAGAACGAGTTGCCAGGAAATGGAGCAGTGATGGAACCTGCACAACAGGGTGGATCCCACAGGGATGACGGATAGCTGATATCAGGTCAGGCTCCAATTGGGCACACAGCTCTGTGATTGTGGCCCTGTCTAGTCTATAGGTGAGTTTAATGTACCTGCCCTTCAGTGTAGCCAAGTCCACAAGGAGTCTGTACACAGGGGTTTGTCTCTTCCTGTTATTCATCCGCAGTGGTAGGTATCTAAGGGACTCAAGAGTGAGTAGACTGTCACAATTTGTACAATGGTACCACCTCCTCAGTGTGCATTCAGCATTAATGTGATGGGACAGTGGAAATTGCAAAGTATGTGCAATTTCCATAAATGACGCAGTTATGGAAGATCTGTTTGTAGTCCACCACCATGAAATGGTGACAGCCTGTCCTGTATCTAGGGACAGGTGAAAGTGAGGTAACTCCGCCGATATTGGGCGCCATGGCAGAAGGCGGTCTTGCAGCGCTGTGCAATTCTTCATTGGCTAATATGGGTCTCTAGGGAGCACAGAGGCCAATGGGGATCGGCGTCGGCGGTGACGGTGTACACTGCCGCGGACGGAACCGCCATTTTCTGTCTAGAACTTCACTTGATTCCTGACTTTCCACAGGACAACACCTACACTGTGTGTGCAGCTGTGACCTGTGCCTGGAACCTACCATGACCCGTGTGACTGGGGAAAGGGCCCCTGCCTTCACTTGATGAGTTGGAGCGCTTGGTTGATCGGATCCTGCCCCAGTATGGACAGGTGTATGGGCCTCCAGACCAACAGGTAAGTACACCTTGGCCGCGCTGCATGTAGGAGCGTTGCATGGAGATGTGTGTGCAAGCATCGTGTCATATGTGGGGTGGTATGTCTGGAGGTAGTGTACATGGTGTGCGCCGGGTGATGTGTGTGCCAATGGAGTTTGAAACAGGATTTGAGTGCCATATATGAGACAGGCTGGATTCTATGTGTAATGCTGTCCTCCTGTCTGTATTCCCTCTGCAGGTGAGCGCCCATCAAAAGAAGGGATTGTCGCGTGCCATCGCCAAAGATGTGCGGACCCTGGGGTCTACAGCAGGCAGAGCACCCACTGCAGGAAACGGTAGGAGGCCCTGAGACGCTGGGCATGGAAGACTGCAAAGGCCTACCTGGGGATGGCCTCCCAAAGAGACAGTGATGCCCGTCGGAACCTGACACCCCCTGATGGCCTGCATACTGGCGGTGGCCTACCCAGAGCTGGATGGGAGCATGAGGGCATTGCAGCAGCCACAAGGGGGTGAGTACAGTGGACCTTACTACAATAATCGGTAGGTGGCATGGGATATGGGTGGTGGTTGTGAGCTAGTGTGTGCCCCTTAATTCCAGGTCAGACATTGCAGCTTGATCCAGCTTAAGGGTAATGAGTGTATGGCAAATGCAGGTAACCTAGCTCGTTTGCATTCCCTGTCAATCAGGGCTTTGTGAGTCCCAGGATGGTGTGCCCCCTCACCCAGGAGGGTGGGCATGTCCTTCGCCCCAGGCATCTCATGCACTGCACCAGTGAGCCCTGCTGCCCTGAGTGAGGAGACTATTGACCTCCTGAGATCAATCTCTGTAGGGGAGTCAACCATTGTGAATGCCATCCAGGGGCTGGCATCCTAAATGCAGCAGTGCAATGCATTCCTGGAGGGCATCCACGGTGGATTGACAGCCCAACAGAGATCGATTCAGACTCTAGACTCCTCTCTGATGGCAGCCATTGTTCCTGTTCCTACCGTCCCCCCTCCAACTAGCACTTTCCAGTCCCAGTCTCCTCAACCTAACCCATCCTGTGCACACATAGAGACAAGCAGGCACACAAGACATCACATAAGAGTGGCACAGTCAAACACAGGCAACACACTTAATTCCATAAGCACTCGCACAAACATCAGACAGTTGCACACACATCCACTGCCTCCACTGTCTTCCCCCCTCCTCCTCCTATTTCACCTCCCCCACAGTCACGTCTACATTCACACCTATATGCACTGCTTCAACAGCCACCACCAGCATCACCACACCAAGCAGCACACCCATCTCACTAGCAGACACGTCCACAACATCCATACCTGCTTCCCCTGTGTCCTCACCCACACTGTCTTACCCCCCTTTCTAAAGGACACTAACACAGGCACTCAGACACCCAACAGCCATCCACCTCATATCAGCACACTACCCATGCACCTGCACCCAAGTCCAGCAAACATGCTCCTCCATAACCACTCCCTCAACCTCTACTCCAATCCCTCCTCTCTCGTCTCGCCCCACAGTTTCTAAGAAGCTTTTCCTTGCCCATCTTGAACTCTTCTCTCCCCTTCCCCCTGTCCTGCTCATAAGAGCAGGGTTCCAACAACCCAGCCCAGCACTTCAGCCAAACAGTCCACGGGGACAGTGGAGGCACCTCCTGGTCGTGGAGGAAAGACAATGAAGGTTCCCATTCTACCAGCCAGTAAAGGGAAGGATCCCACTCCACCAGCCAGGAAAGGGAAGGATCCCACTCAACCACCGATGTCAGAAAAGGTTCCCACTCAACCACCAATGTCAGAAAATGTTCCCACTCATCCACCAATGACTCTGGTGCTCCTCATGCCACTGGAATCAAGCTAGCCTGGCGGATGAAGGGTGATACCCTGAAACCAGTCCTAGGATGCTTGTTTCCAGTCCAGGGAGGACGTGGCTTGGCAGTTCGGGCTGGACTGATCCCATGGGGAACAGGGTCAAGACTGATTTGCATATAGCTGGGTCCAAACAGGAAAGGCATGGGTGGCAAAAAAAAACAATGGATTTAGGCCCATATCTCTGCACTGGTGGTGAATGTTTGACATTGTTCATTATTCTGTCCATCACTTTGTCTTTTTTGCATCTGTTACCCCAAGTGGTAAGGGTATGCCCAGACGTGGGTCCCGTGCATCCCATGCCACTGGAATCAAGCTAGCCTGGCCGCTGAAGGGTGATACCCTGAAACCGGTACTAGGATGCTTGTTTCCAGTCCAGGGAGGACCTGGCTTGGAAGTTCAGGCTGGAATGTTCCTATGGGGAACAGGGTCAAGACTGATTAGCATATAGCTGGGTCCAAACCGGAACAGCATGGGTGGCAAAAAAAACTATGGATTTAGGCCCATGTTCACATTTTCCACATTTGTGTGTCCTCTGCAAGATACTCTATGAGGAACTTTTTCACTCATGTTTGTGAGCTGATCTAGCATTTAGTCAATTGTACTGCACCTGTTGTTCATACTCACTCACACACTACAAACACACATGTGCTCTTCAAACACACATACACACTGTGGTTGCTATAAAACCTTGTCCTGGTTGTATATAAAGGAGTTCTCTTTTTTTTTTACATTGGTTGCTCTTGTAGCCTGCCTCAGGACAGTAGTCTCTGCACTTCTCTGTGTACTAAATAGATGCACCCTTTGGTATTACCAACAACAATGAGCTCTCGTAACCTTGAGGCAGGTAGTCTCTGGATTGCTATGAGTGGGCTGCTTATATAGCCAAGAGCCTAGCTCAGTACTAAGCAGTGTGAGTATTTGACTCCCAGTCAACAAACATTTGCCAGAATGAGTCTTTGTCTCCCAACAAACAAACAAATATTATTTAGAAGCGACCCTTTGTCTCTCAATGTCAGTCAGCTGGTTACGCTATGCACACAAGTGCTGTGCTGTCCTGGCAGTTTTGTACTTACTGATACCGGGATTCACTGTATGTTGCTCAGGGTTGCAGCATGAAGATACGGCACCACCTGCACCCTGCTCACTGTTGCTGCTTGGCTGGACGATGCATATCTGGCTTCAAGGTCGGATTCCTGATGCAATTCCGCTGCTGATGCTCCACAATGGTCATCAACTGCCTGGCAATGAGCACGGCAGCTAGGTATAGTTTATACAGACAACGATACCAAGATGCCCCCCATGAAGTTGGCGGTCCCCGTGAAGCTTATGCTTCAGTGCAGGCAGCAAGGTGTGGTTTTAACCTACTTTATGTGTGTTAACATGTTTGTGGCAAGCCAGTGACGGAACTGGTCACCGGACACTACCATCATGATCAGAACTGTAGATGTTTAAGTAACTAAATGCTGCCTCTATGTTTCCCCGCACTGTATCCACCTGTTGTGGTATGTCCGAGGTCTCGGGGTTTGAGAAGATAAATAAAGGGCGTGGCTTAAGGGTGGAGCAGATCGCGACACAACGGTAACGCTACATTAGGGCGAGAAGTGTCCGAAAACTGCAGCCTTTGACCACGCGGCATAAAACCCTTAAAAAGTGTGCCGAGTAATTATTTACAAATACCGGTGTCGGAGGCTTTCGACACTACACGTTTGACGATGATGGACTGTGCTAATCCCCTGTGGCAGCCGCTCACTCACAGTGCTCGTGCCACGTGGGTTGATGGTCGGTGGTGCTGCCTGCCCTACTGCAGTGTGTTCCAGTGTGATACTACCACTGCAGCTTGCATCTGCCCGTGACCGCACAGGCTGAGACGCCCGTGGAGACGCCTGCCGGCTGCATTCAAGGCCACAGCTGTACAGTGTGCATGCTGCGCTCCGTGTGCCTTGGAGGTAGGACACGCCCACCCCACCTACAAGAATGGAGCCCTCTGTTAACACAACGCTGCTTCTGGCAACTGCTGCATGTGGATTTTTCCAGTTGGTCCACAACCCCTTCATCTCCAATCTGTGCCAGGACACGTGTGTAGAGACCCATTCTGGTCCCCACATCACTGTGCTGACCACCCCAGCTCTGTGCCAGGCAAGTGTTAATCCAGTATTTACAGCAACATTTCTGCTGCTTTGTGTTTGGTCTGCTTGACAACTGGCATGCCCACCTGCCCTTGCCATGTCAGCGATACCGCCTGTTGAGCCTTTCATTGTTGACAGTGCTCCTTTGCTAAGGCCCCTAAGTGGAGAGACTGGGTGGAGAGGGTCCTAATATCTTTGAAGTCACTAAAGTGGATGATGATCAAAAGTGTGCACTGCTCATACACTTGGGTGGCAAAGACAACCACAAGATCTCCCAAAACCTCCTGGAGGACACTCTGATTGCAGCCCTAAACAAACACTTTGAGCCCATGGCGAATACTGATTATGAACATTTCAGTTTTAGGCAAGTCCACCAGCAAGCAGAGTGAATTCATTTGTTCCACATGCAATTGAGAGATTTGGCCAGTACCAGCAGGTTCACAGACGAAGTGGAGGAGATAAGAGGGCAAATAATCCAGGGTTGGATGTCAGCGAAGCTCAGGCAACGCTTTCTAGAAGTGTCAGGGAGGTCCCTCCCAGACTTACTCATGATAGGACGTACCAAAGAACTGTCGAAGGCCAGAGCGTCTCATATGGAGACAGCCCTACAGAGACCTATAAAGGAGGAGACTGTCAATGCCGTCTCCTCTCCTGCAAGCAAGACCAAATACCACCCAAATAAACCAATGACGAGACAATGCGGATACTGTTGCGGCCCGTCACACAGACCCTCAGAATTCCCGCCGAGGGGAAAGATATGTGCAGGCTATGGAAAATTGCATCACTTCGTGAAGGTATGCAGGTCAAGCAAAACCCGAACTGGCGGCAATTCCATTAACATGACGACCAGCAAATCAGAACACGGCAGTGATATGGATGACGATGAAGCTGGGGAGCATGTCATTCACTCATTATTCACCATCTGAAACAGAACACAGTCATCAACGAAACTACCAAAGTGCCAAGTCCATGTAGCAATCCACGATGTTCTAGCTGTCGTTGACAACGGAGCATCAATAAACATCCTAGCTGCCGAAGAACTCCGCCAAATGAATCCAGTCCCCTTGTTGACAAAAGCCAAAATCAAGGTATATGCCTATGGGCAGAACACACCACTAGCATTGAAGGGAGTGTTTCAAACTACCATCTCATTCAAATCCAAAGTCATCCCTGCAAGAGTGTATGTGGCTGAAGAAGGACATGGAATGTTGCTGGGTTGCAAAGCAGCAGAAGAGCTAGGAGTAGTTACCTTTTCGTTCGGCATACATCGGGAATCTCTGACAGAGCTATTTAACCAGTATCAGAAAGTATTTAAAGGGATCGGATGTCTGAAAGACAAAGAGGTGAGGCTGCACATTGACAAGACTGTGCAACCTGTCGTCCTTCTCCACTGGCGTATCACGCTCCACCTACGATCCCAGGTGGAAAAAAAGTTTGAACATCTAGAGAAAGCAGTCATCATAGAAAAGGTGACAGGACTGACGACGTGGGTCTCTCCCACTGTCATTGCATGAAAACCCAAACAACCAGGGGAAGTCCACATCTGTGTGGATATGTGCCTCCCTAACATTGCCATCAAGAGGGAGAGACACCATACACCTACAATCTACGACATCATAAGCGAGCTCAGCGGATCCTGTAGGTTTTCAAAGCTTGACCCATGATCAGGGTATCATCAGCTGGTACTGTCCAAAGAGTTGCGTTATATCACAACTTTTTCTACTCACATGGGGTTGAGGAGGTACAAGCGCCTGAACTTTGGGATCTCGACTGCAGCTGAAGTCTTCCAAAATGTGATACACAAACTACTAACCGACCTGCCAGGCACAATTAATGTCATTGATGACATTCTAATCCACGCACTGACCATAGCGGAACATCACTCAAGACTCAAGAAGGTACTACACAGAATCCAAGATTCTGGTCTAATTTTGCATCGCAACAAATGTGAGTTCTTAACAGACCGAATACAAATCTTTTGACACGTATTCTCCACCGATGGGGTGGCACCTGACCCCGCGAAAGTGCAAGATGTAAAAAATGCCCCCCCTCCTACCAGTGTGACCGAAGTGAGAAGATTTCTGGCCATGGTAAACTACTGTATCGTTTTATCAAGGACTTGTCATCCCTTCCCCAGCCCCTCCGAAGGTTGACCAAGTTGTCAGAATCATGGTCATGGGACTCAGCTGAGCACGCAGCGTTTTATGCCATCAAAGATGCTTTGTCAAGTGACACCACCCTCAGGTACTTCAACCCCAATAACGAGACCAAAATTGCAGTTAATGCATGGCCGAAGGGTCTAGGAGCCGTATTCTTCGAGAAGCAAGGGAGTGGTGACTGGTCCCCAGTAGCTTTTGCCAGCAGATCTCTAACGGAGTCCGAACAAAAATATTCTCAAATAGAGAAGGAGGCGATCGCCGTGCATTGGGGCTGTAGACATTTTCATCTCTACGTCTATGGTAGTCCTTTTTTGGTAAAAACTGACCATAAACCTCTTGTACCCCTGTTCAATGGCACAGCGTCAAAGCCTCCTCCCAGAAGAGTGGAAATGGATGCTCCAATTGCAGGACTACAGGGGCCAGTTGGAGTATCGTCCTGGATCTGACAACCCTGCTGACTATTTGTCAAGGCACCCCCAAGAAGCTTCAGACAACGAAGTGTGTGAGGCACAGGAGACAGAGAAGTACATGAAGTACATATCTGACAGGTCCAGGCCGCTGCCCCTTTCGGTATCTGATTTTGTCCAAGCAACGACCAATGATGAATGTTTTGAAGGCTTTGACTGCGATCCAGACCAACCAATGGCATTTGGTGAAGAAACATCTATCCGGTCTCACATCTACGGCCATATTTATACTTTTTGATGCAAAACTGTGCCGGCGCAGTTTTGCGTAAAAAATAATACCGTCGGCAAACGCCATTTTGGTGCGCTGTGCGGGCGTCAAATTTATACTTTGACATACGGCGGCACAAACACAGGTGGGATTCATTTATTTTGACGCACACCGCAGCGTCAGGTGGTAAAGCAAAATGACGTTAATGCGGCGGAAATGACTGTGGGTCGATTTACGACCCGGCAAACCGGATATGTGCCATTTTTTGATGCAATAGCATCAAAATACCCCGCGGAACACTACCATTTCACCAGAGGAGAGCCAAAATGGATCCCAGATTCCACAACAGATCCCTGGAAGATGACAACAGACCAGGAGCCAGCCAGGAGGACCCACACAAGAACCAGGACAGTTATAAGAAGAAAATAAAGTGTCGCTTCAGTGCAGAGGAGCAGGAAATTCTGGTTAAAGAGGTGACGGAACATCAGCACCAACTGTTTGTCACCTCAAAATTGCCAATTAGTAGGAGAGAGGCTATATGGCAACAAATTGTTGAGAAGATCAACAGTGTGGCAGAAGTACGCAGATCTGTCATCGAGTGCAAGAAACGCTGGCATAACTGCAAGCACAGGACCAAGGAAAAGATGGCCAGGAACAGGAAGGCAGCACTGCAGACTGGAGGTGGGAGTCCAGCACACCAGGAGGCCCTGGACCACATGGAGGAGATAGTCGCAGCTGTCATCCCTGAGGAGATCGTCACAGGGATTCAAGGGCAGGACAGCGCAGACTACCAGGAGACCACTCACATGCAGGGTAAGTCGCATGGGGAATTGAAATGCACTAATGTCAAGTGCAACCGGGGGGGGAAATACCTACTACACATTGCATGTAAGTCATCATATACATGGAGTGGCATGGGTGAAGGGGCACGGCATGGGGGCATGGCCTGCACAGACAGAAGCTGGGGCACACCATTACACTACACCAACAACAGTCCCATGGGGGCATGCTGCCATGCCAACGATGGAGCAAAGGGAAAGCCACGCCATGAGGGAAGGGCACAACGTCAAACTGACATCCCAGCACAAGTCAGCCACCATACCCCCCACATTAACTAGGGACCTATTAACAACCTCTAGCCACACCGACAACTGGAATGTAACTGCAACAACAGTTTCCACTACCACCTCCGCTCTGTGTGCAGCTCAAGTAGCCAATGGCAGTAACCTCCCCATGGATCATACACACCTAAATTAGAGGGTTGAGGATGACAACTTCAACAATTCCATGAAAAAAGACAACGGCCCCAGTACTGTCAAATGTCAATGCCCATAGTTGTTGCAAACATCAGCCAATGTAAACAACAATAGGAGCGAAACAGCACTAAGGACATAACCATGCTGCATATGTCAGGGTCCATCCTGTGCCTGGGTCACAATGTAACATCCCAAATGTCATACTGCTCAGACAACAGCATTGAGGGGGGGACAAATGTAACTGGTCTCTGACATACACCTGCACAGTCAGAGGGGGAAATAGGACACTGATACGATTATCAGGGCAATCCAATGTATCACACATTCCCAACATTAGCTGTACACATTACCAATGCCAACATCCATATCGTGCCATAACATTGCTATGCATAGGATATGCTACATGTCAAATACATTTAAGTGGATGTGAAAGATCAGAGACTGGGGCAGGTCCAGATTGTTAAGTGTGCTGCCAGTGCCATCTGAACACCCACAGCCAGTGAAAGGTGTCCCCATGAGAATGGATGTAGACGGAGGGTTGAGTAGGACAAGAAGGTGGCAATTCACTATTTGGCCAAAACCAACACCTAGAAGAGATGATGCCGACAAGTCTAATAACTTAATAACATACATGTGACATGCAGGTGGGCCATAGGACTGGGAGAATGCCCATCTGAAAGACTGGAGCAATAAACACAAAGCAAGATCACAATGTGAATTCATCGCAAGGCAGGCATGTCACATCACTCATGCCACAACACAGACACACTAATTGTACCCTGTTTCTTTGCAGAGGAAGATGGATCTCCTGCGGATATGCCTGTCCCAGATTACCATGATGACGTGGATGACGAGCTGATAAACATTCCCCAGGAGACTATCCAAAAGGTCCTTGAAACCCTCCAGACCCCACCTTCAGTCACAAGGAGGAGCACAGAACAATTAGCCATCGCAGAGGATCCACCCACCACCCCAATTGTAAGACCTGCCAGCTCCAATACAGCTGAGGACTCAGACGACACAGGCACCAGATTTGAGAGAACTGTAGTTGGGGTACAGCGGGAGCTGGCCAAGGAGGTGCGGGTGGGGATGCAAACTATGGCAGCCAGCCTAGAGGGGGTGCGTTTGTGCATGATGTCATCTGCAGATCAGGCAGCAGCTATGCAAGCCCTAACATCTATCTTTCAGAAACAGCAAAAAACCCAGAAGGAAATCAGCACAGCTGTAAGACAGTTGACCCAACAGCTACAACAGCAATCCTGTCAACGCGTGCACGAATGCAACATTGAGCCCCTCAGGGCCGAACTGGCTGCCTACCATCATGATGTGGTTGCTATTCTTAAGAATCAGCAGATCCTCCTTGCTGCAGTACTGCCCTGAAGACCTTCACAGGTAGCAGCGACCGGGATGTCTGACTCCACGTCTTCTAACACTGAGGTCTGTGTTGCCCCTTCACAACCACCACCACCAAGAACAGAGGAGGCAACACACACATCAGAAGAAGAAGACATGGAACAGATCACCTTCACAAGGAAAAGTACCCGGAAGCACTAGTCCCTGCCACCTGGCCAACAATTACCAAGGTCCTGTGCTTTGTAACATGCCAGTCTTACAACAACTCTACTTAAGGACTGTTCTGCTTACCACTGTATATCTTGTCAGCCTGCCCAGTGATTGTCTCTCTCTTACTCAATGGCAAATCCTGTCCCTCTGCACTGTCTGAAACATCACCCCAGCATGTCAAAAGCATTTCCGTAACCCATTGTGTAGGATCACAATGTAAGATGTCACTCTAATGGACTCACAATCATGAACAATGTACAGAGAGCACTACAGAACATTTCAATAAATAGCACTTACACAACAAATCTGTCTCTGGGTAATGTGACATATCAACTGTGCAGTAGATAACTGAAATGTGCCTACTGTCAAATTACGTAACTTGTCAATACAACTGCCCTGATATTATGTAGTCAGATAAATCTGCACAGTGCCCATGATTGCATCATAGTCTGCCCATCCAGAGGGACATATCTGATGAAGTGAGAAACCATACACCATCATGCTGTGTTGGACAGAATAATGCTTCTTCAAAGGATATCTAAGTCATAAAATAGTGGCAGCAAAATGTTATCACCATGCAATACTAACAAATATAACAGTGCACACTAATCTAAGCAAACACTACAAAAACTGCATGAATGAAGCTATTTGAGTTTACATACAAATAGGTACTCATGCTGAACTGTGTCACAAATGACGTATGTGAGTCATGAAGACAAGAATACAAGAGTGCCTACGAGAACTCATCTTATAAGGGTATCCATGATCATCACACTGCAGTCAGACCTAAAACTGTTCCCCCAGTACCAAGTCTGGAAGCACTGTTTGTGACGTAGAAAACACACTTATCAACATAAACACATTGTGATCCATATTAACTGCAATTGGTGGTTGCAACGAAGGATGGAAACTTTGCAAGGTAGCTCTGGGGTAGCTGCCAATCTTACAGCTCAGTTGGGATTTGTTTGTAGCATAGGACACAAATGTAATAGAACAACATTCAGATACACTGATTCCAAGCCCAGGATCAAGTACCATTTAACACACACTGTTAAGGGTTAACTAAATATTTATTAAATGCTAATCACAGAAGAGGAAACTAAGGGAAAAGTCTTACCTACCCTAATCTACCCTGACTACTCATTACCCATTACTGTCCCTAACTAACCTAATCTAAATTTACTTATCACATGTAACGAAACGTTCTAAACATCCACCCCCCACCCCCCTTATGAGATGGGACACATGGAGGACAACACATACTAACCTAAACACATACTATCCTTTACTAAACAAATATATATTTTTTTGTAATTTTTTTTTTTTTTTAAACACACAAGAACCCCAACATAGCCCCCTGCCCACCCACCTACACATGTTACAAGTAAAAATAGAAAGAATCAGGACCCACCCACCCACTAACACTAACTAAACTAACAGCCTATACTAACCTACCACTAAGCCCCCTAAGCCCACTAAGTATAAGAACAAGGAAAGAGGAGGGACGGGAGGGAATCATGTCCATATCAAAAAAGTCTAGAGGTTGGCCCTGCGGAGGGTCCTCTTGATCAACTTCACACGCCAGTTAATGTGGTGCAAATCCCGGCTCAGATGGCTTAACTTGCGCAGCACATAGTCCATCTTCCGTTCCATGTTGTGGAATGCTGCAGGGTCAACAGATGGAGCTGGGGTAGTCTGGGTACCGGTGGAGGAGGTCTGCGTGTGTGTGGAGCCAAGGCCAGTGGGCTGTCCTGCACCTGTAGCAATGCTGGGGCCTGGAAGTCCAGCAGATGTAGGGACAACAGTCCCAGCTGTGGGTGGGGCCACCTGGCTTGAAGTGGTGATTGTGCTGGTGGTGGCTGTGGTGGGCAAAGTAGGGCCACCCTGTGGGAAGGTCCTCCATGCCCCGGAGGCCCATTCATGGCAATATCAACGGGCCATCCTCCTGAACCCCGACTCCACCAGCAGGATGTGCTGGTATCTCATGGCCCACTGCTGGAAATCACGGACCTGGTCTGGAGTCATGTTTGCAGACGTGAAGACAAATGCAAATAATCTACATTAGGAACTGCATTGTGTGAAATGGCACAAGAAGTCAATCAGACAATACATCTACTGTACTTGTAACAGTTCATATCACAATACAGATCATTGAATGTCCCTGAGGAAGTACATGGCAGGCCAGCCTACAAAGGTCACATCACACATAGCACATCCATAACCTACAAGATGGGTAACAACTGGCATTGACTTGCCATCTGAGTTCTGCCAGTTATCAGCTAACAATCATGCTGCATATCCTCTGCCAATACCTGGGCTACAAATGTCAGTGTACGGAATGCAAAACTAAAGCCACATGGTCTGCAAGTTGTGACAGGACTTGACAGTATAGTACTCATGTGCCAAACCTGAGTGTGTATACTAGGTTCCAACCAGTCATTTTTTCACAAATATGTGTAACATACTGGTAGCATCAGTCCTAGGTACCTCATTCACAAACCCATGCCTGTGTTTGAGGTTGGGGGTGTGGATAAACAACTATCAATTCCAAACAACATGGACACTGAGGAGTGTATAGAAAACTCCACACGTGTTTGGCTCTACACACACACCACAGTTAAGGTCTATCAACAATTAGGAGTCTGCAAACCCTATACCAATCATAGCGCCACACATGTCAGGAAATGCAGAGCTTGGTACACAACATATACTTCCAGTAAGGCATGACTTACATCAGACACAGAGTTGCAAGAACACCCATGATCATGATTAGCATGCACACCTAGGCCATTGCACTCAAGTTCCACATACTTGTAGCACTACATGTGGAAGTACATGCTGCTAGGAGGTTCTACCTACAGTTTAATAAGTACCTTGGTAAATAGGGAAGCAGAAGTTTATTGGAAAGCAATTTGCTTTACCAATCTTGGAGAATGTGGGTCTGACAGGCTGACTAAATCTGAGCTGACTTCCAGTGCGACTCTTGTTGATACAAGTGTCATCCACATGACTCACCCCAGTACTCACTGTGTTGTCTACAGGAATGGCCTACAATCCCTAGATAATACAATAGGATAAGCATTGGCCAACTCAAAACATTTGAGAACCTGAAATCTCACTCATGGAACAAGACAAATGATTGCCCAACGCATCACACCTTGCTATGCGTTCAACACACAGGAGTCCATAACCAGCAAACACAACACATAACAGACATATCAGCACTTACTGGAGTGGTCGGGGTCCTCAAATGTAGCCACCTCTCCCACAGTGTAGGGTGCTCGTCTACCTGTAAGGCATGGAAGGAAGAAATGTGCTCAGAATCTGTGCACAGACCAACAATTTCATAAACATATACAATGTGTAGGCTGAATAAGGAAATGGCAGCCATTCAGACATGATGATACTGCATCTGATATATCACGGACAACTTGTACATAGCATGGGTCTCCTGTGACAGTTACACACATATCTGCACACATGCAGTGGCCCTAACTATCATGTGGTGGCAAACATGCCCCGTCATTGGTGACCAGAAAAAAATATGGAGTGTAATTATCTCATCATGTGCATCCAAGAGAGACATCCAAAGCCTGGTTACATGAGGACTGCATTACCAGTCAAACAGCCTATGTGGCCATGACACATTTATTACACATAGGTACAATGTACAGAGGGACAGGGACATGTTTCCAAAAAGATAAAGGACCAAAATAATCCCTACCATTCATGGTACTTCGGTGAACGCTTTACTTACACACTCACCAGACTCACATGAGACATATGTCTGAGCGACTTTGCTATAATCAATTGACGTGAAACCCAGCACTCATTTTCTGCATCATGTAGTGATTCTAAAGTCAGTCTAGCTATTGCTTCAACAAAGTTAGCCAATATGTTGGTACATCTTTACTTCTCTGGCAAATGTGCCCTCTATAGACATGATTGGCTCCTATTTTGTTTGGTTGTCTGACACAAAGGCAGCACCAATTTACTTCACGGAAACATATCCTGTAAGTTTGCTGAGCACGTGCTACCTGACAGCTAGCAATTGTGATCCTTCCCATAGTGCATCAATTATCCCAGTATGTTTCCCCAGCATTACACACAGTCAGCAACTTAGCTGGCAGACGTACAAATCATCTGATGTCACTACAGAGCATTTAATTGTGCACATTTACATGATTAGTACTCACCAACAGGGCCACCAATCACGATGCCCAGGGGTCCAAGAGATCCTGCTCCCTGGTGATAAGGTCAACCCACTGGTGCTTCAGCTGGTGGTCACTCCTCTGGCTGGCATACACACGCTGCAGGTGATGCAGCACCTATCCCCACTGGATTCTGCATGCCTCTGTGTGATACCCCTGTATCACCCTGCCCCCGCCTCGATCATCAGTGGCAAGAAATGGCACACAAGCCATATGAAGCCCCCCAACTCCTCTTCACCCATCATGCCAAGATGTGGCCTACCAGACATTATAGAAATGTAAAAGGGAATAGGGGTTAAAGAAATAGAAAGGGGAAAAGGGGGAAAGTAGGGGTACAAATACAGAAGAAAAGTAGACTTAACCACTAAAAGAGCCCAACTATCCCCAAACTACCACTACCCACAACAGACTCCCACAAACAACAGAAATACTAGATTAATGGACAAATGTACACAAAACACAGTAGGACAGTATACACCAACAATATTTATTTCACAAATTGACAATAGAGACAGCACACAAGACACAAAAGCACAAAATCTATGGACACCACTCTCTACACGGCCACACAGTCTAGAAGAATCAACTCAAAGTGAAAGTGAAAGTACACCCACTGTACATGATCTGTAAACATGATATCCTATTACATCCCTACCTGTATAAAATGTCTGCCTTTTTTGCGTTATGCGTCATATTTTTTCACGCATACAGTTTGTGCGTCATTTTTTTTGACGCACAGGAGAGAAAACTAGCCCGCATCCAAATAATAGTAAATAGCCTGTACAATTATCTGGATGCTGCCTAATGTTCACTCCTGTGTGTCCAAAAAAATGACGCGAAATCAGTATTGGTGTACAAAAAATGACGCATAATGCTAGCAACATCAACATTTCAGAGCATCAACTGGTTTTGGTCTTTTTTTCTGTTTTTCTGTTATGTTACTTTTGGGACACATAAGAGGTAGCCTGATGGCACCCACTATGGTGTTGATGGTGTATGTTCACATGTGTGACATCATACTGCAGCGGACCATGATCCGCTACTTCCTTCACAGTATTTTGACGGTTGACTGACGCACTAGATGGCCATATGTGTGGCCTACATGTATGTATTGCACAAATTGGGCATGTTTTGCATCAGGAGAGGATAGCAATGTGATGCACATATCTACAATACCTAAATGCCTTTGGCACAATGTGTGTGTTGTGGCAACTAATGTATTTGTTGACCAAGTGTGTGTGTATCACATGATGCATTATTGCACATATGCTTGTATGAATGTGACAGCCATGTGTCCAAACCTTAGATGCAAGTCATTGTTGAAATGAGAGAGTACATGTGTTAGTCATACATGTAGCAACATCCGTAATGTGGACTTCCAAGATTTAGGGTAACGTAGACCCCACATATGACAAAGCATGCAACAGATAGATGGCAGACGCTTGTTAATGTCAGTGGTCCACATTTTCAACATCCTATGTCCTAGAGTTTTGGTAACAGCTTCCTAGGCACTAGTTGGTGAATCCCACAGTGAGTCATACACATGCATTGAGGAAGTGGGTACCAAGTTGTTTGCCCAGACAGACAAAGGTGAATCACAAATGTATGATGACACCACAATTGAGGTCATATAAGTGAGCCACAACTCTCAAGTGGCTGTGGTGGACCAGCAGACGAGGCAGCACATGTCCACATATTTCCAGTTATCAATTGTACATAGGTGTCTTGTTCATGTGTGTGGTCCAATGTTGATCCTGTATATTTTTTGGGGTGTAATTTGTCACGGTTCGGTCCAGGACTCATCATGAGTCAGTGGCAGCTAGTCCTGTATCTACTGAGTATCCTTTGTTGATCAATGTGAGTAAAGTGGATGTGGACATGAGAACCTACATGGGGATGGTCCCACCCTGTCACTAAAGACGTGTAATGAGACAGTCAACAGGGCAACCTTGGTGTGCTGAGTGAGAGAATGGCTCAGGTGTCATGTTCCAGCAGGTGTCATTACAACATTTGTACACAGGTTAGCCTCTGCAATTCCCACTGCATCTGGGAACATCATAGCCTCTATGCTGATTATTCTGGCAGCTATTCACCAAACAGGGCCCATCAATATGTTGTGAGCAATGTAATTCTGTATGGGAACTGTCAGGGTCCTGACGTGTGGATTTTTCATGGACATTTTCAGAGGTTGCTGGTTCTGCTGAAGGCCCCCTACCAAATCCCTGCATACGGCCGTGGGGCACTGTCACACTTTGTCATTCATGCATAAATGAGACCCAGACAAGGGATGGGCCATGAATTTTGGATTTCACGGAGGATTTAACTCATATGGTACAGTTAAAAGGCATATGATGCTATACAATGTATTTGGGTATGCATTGAAGAAGCACATGCCCAAATACTCCCTGATGAATGAGAGGTTTGCTAACGCAAGTGTGGTACATATGTAGACACAGGGATACTTTAGTGTGATGCACAGACAGATGCCAGTCAGGCTGACAGCATGCAGGGTGAATCAGGATACAGTAATTTGACACGTTACATAATCAGTGGTCTGACGGAGACTGTTTGGATGATGAACTAGACAGCTGACATGTCTAACTGTGTATATCCTGTGTTTTTGAAGGTGACAAATGAACCCAAGGGCTGTGTTAAATGGCTTAGTTAGTATCAATGCATAACGGTGTATTTGACAAAATGGCAACTCCTATGCTGCCCCAGGCATCAGCAGGGGCAGGAGCAGTGCTTGTTGAAATGGGTGGTATGCATGGAGGTGATCACAGGTGTGGGCTGCATCTGTTTCTCATAAGTCCTGTAGGTGAGATTTGCATTCTAATGGCCAACATACATTTTCACACGGGAAGCAATCTACAGGTGCTAACAGGGCTTGGAAACTAGAAGCCAGTGTATTAATTCACCTGACGTCCATGCAGTCAGATGTTCTATGACAATGGCATACCATAGGAAAGGGTGTAGCACACTGGATTGCTATTGACAAGCTGTGTGTGTAGAGGGGGGAATATCAGGGTCCACATCTTAGTATTCCAGGGACCTCTTTAGACAGGTGGGTTGTGACCAGGTGCATCGGTGTGTCAGGAGTTAGGAAATGGGCTAACATGTACATGGAATGTCATGTGTGCAATGCTGCTCGTATGTGTGGCACATGTGCTGTCTATGTACTGCTTCTATGGAACTCTGGTCACAGATAGTCCTAGCAAATATTGGATGCAGTTGGACTTACTGCTGTCAAGGGTCTGGTCAGACATTCCTGTTACTGATGCAAAAGCACATCAACTGCCTCATATATGAGGCTTGTTTTCCCCTTATTGAGTGATGGTGTCTTAGTTGTGTGCCATATGCTGTGTTGGACCTTGATTTCAACATGTATGTGTGAAATAGGTGTGGTCCTCTGCTATTGGCCTTCAAAAGAGAAATGTACATGATATATGTCATTTACAGTGTGTGTGTATGTGACCATTGTATGTTACGCATCACATTAGCTCTGGGATTTTCAGTGTCCTATTCGGTATATCAGCAATGCTCCATGAGGCAACACTTTTATTCTGATAGTTAGAGAAGAAGGTGTGCAAAAATGATTAGCCAGACCATGATATGGTGATTATTATAGGTGTTTATTTAAATTAGTTCATTAAAGTGGTGATGGTGATTATATTTAAAAGAAATTGTTCACGATATGTTGCCGCCTGCATATACCAGCGGCCGTGTTCTGGTGTTCCCCCTCATGTTGCAGGCCAGCATCCTCCTCTTCAGGCATGTGTGGCTCTGGTTCCAGGAGGGGAATGTTCCTTTTGATGCAAATGTTGTGCAGAATTGCACATGTTAGGATGATCTTACAGACCATTTCCGGGGAATATAAGAGGCTACCACCAGTGATGTCGAGGCACCGGAACCTTGACTTGAGGATGCCGAAGGTCCTCTCGACTATGGTGCGTGTCCTCCTATGTGTGTCATTGTAGGCACGCTCTGCTGCAGTACTCGGGTTGCCAATAGGTGTCATTATCCATGGCTGGATGCCATACCCCTGATCAGCTGCAAGAGAAAATGAAGGGGATCATGTTGATGTAGCCAGCCCCATTGAAATCACCTTTCATGGCAGTAGTCGTCTTGTGTTGTTTGTGACTCTTTTGTGTTATTATGTCGCATCCTAGGCTTGTAGGATGAACCATCTGCATTGTGTTGTTTCCTTGGCTGAACGATTGTTTGGCTGCTGACCGTTTGTCAGCAGTATGTTTTGGGATTTGCAGTACAGTGTGCCCTCCCTAGCATTGTGAATTGTGATACAGGTGTCAGTGTGTCTTCACTGGGGGTGAGATGATAGTTCCATACACAGATTCATTTTGACATTGTTGTTAACACGTTCATATCAATGTACCCTGGACATCCCATACCTTTAGACTTATGCAATGGATTAATGTAAACATCATTGGGACACTTACAATTTGCAAGGTGACATTTAGGCAACCCACTCCACACGTTGTGATCTTTGACGTCTTAACATTAGACTGTACACTAATTTCCGATGTGTGACAGGTTCAATGGTGACCTAAGAAACATGCCTAGCGATGTCACGACCTCAGTGTGTTCCTGTCGACATGTTGCTGTTGTGGAGAATGTGTTTTGTGTCCTAGAGGGTTTCTGTGCAGTGTGTATATAAGTAGGTTTTTGTACTTACCAACAAGTAGTCCATTGCCATACCGTCCATCCTGGAAGTGTTCATTGATGGTGCAGTGACGGAAGATGAATGAGTCATGGACACTCCCAGGATATTTAGCCACGATGTTGGTGATCAATCCTTGGTGATTGACAATGGCCTGCACATTGATAGAGTGTGTGTGCTCCCTGTTGCGGTAGAGGTGTTCAGTTGCAGCAGGTGGCACAAGGCGTACATGTGTGCAGTCGTTTGCACCAAGGACGTGTGGGAAGCCACTAATGAGGTAGAACCTCTGTTTTGTTTCCTGCTGCTTCTGCAGTGTGTTAGGGAAGCAGATGTGGCGGGATGTAAGTCCAATGATGGCATCCAGTACTTTGGGCAAAAAGGCAGAGAATGATGGTTGTGATATTCCGGCAACCAGGGCACCAGTTGTTTGAAAAAAGCCACTTGCAAGCATGTGAAGTACGGCAAGCAGCTTGGTTTCTGTTGGGATGGTGTGGGGTGTCAGCAAAGTGGGTGCCAACTGCGCCTCAATGTTTTGCAGCAGCTGCTGAATGGCCTGCCAGTTCAACCTATACCTCTGGATGATGTTGTGTTTCCTGAGGACATGAAGGGTTGTTCTGGGGCGGAATATCCTCTCCTGCCTTCTGCGCTGCCTTTGGGGTCCCTGCTGGTGTTGTGGTAGCTGCTGTTGTAGCTGCTGGGCTCTGTGTCTGCATGCACGCTGGATAAGAATCACCTCCATGTCTCCCTTTTGCTGCTCTGCTGCTCTGCTGTTGCTTTAGTGTGTTCTGATTAAATACAGGTGTGTTTGCCCCATTTTAACACCTGCCCTGACCCAGGCGTTAAATTTTGACGCAAATCGGGCTGTGCGTCATTTTCTGGCTCCCCCAAAGAAGGGGTAAATTGACAAAGGAAAATGGTAAAGTCCCATTGAATAAAGTCTGTATTTAAAGTCCAAATACCATAAATGCAGTAAGTTCCGGTGGACAAGATCACAAAAAGGTCGTTATTGATCCAAATTGATTGGATTATTTTGTGTAGAGAAAACAAATGATTTCCAAAACAAGATACATCAGAAATGCATCCAGTGAGAAACCATGAGAGTCAGCCAACACGTGTTTCGCCCCACCACGCGCGTAAGCCGGGGCTTTCTCAAGGCCTTTAGACAAAGTTCAGCAATATAAGACAGTTGTTGTGTAAGTAATTGAATAAATTCATAATCTTAATGAGAACACCAAGACGCAAGGGATTGTGTCCGTCTCCTGTGGTTAAGAACGGGACGGACGCCGTTGGATCAATAACGACGCTTTTTGTAATCTTGTCCACCTGAACTTACTTCATTTATGGTATTTGGACTTTAAATACCGACTTTATTCAGTGGGACTTTACCATTTTCCTTTGTCACAGTCAACACTGATGAATGTCTTCTCATGGGGTGCAAGATAGTCATACCATCTTCTCTTACCGCTACAGTGTTACAGTTAGCCCACCATGGCCACCAAGGTATGGTCAAGACAAAAAGTTGCCTGAGGTCCAAGGTGTGGTTTCTCCTCATTGACGAACAAGTGGAAAGCATGGTAAAGTCGTGTGAATGGCACCAAGCCACCGGAGAGCCCAGCCGACGTCCTCCAGTTGAGACCAAACCCAGCCTCGAGTCACCTTGGGTATCTGCTAGTCTCGATTTTGGAAGCTTCCCAGATGGCCGTACACCATGGTCATAATTGATGACTTCTCCAAATATCCAGAAGTGGAGATCCTACATGCCCTCACAGCTGAAGTAGTAATACCTCACACTGAGAAGATAATGGCCACTCACGGTCTTATTTTTGAAATCAAGACAGACAACAGTCCTCCATTTCAGATTCGGGAACTGGCGGAATATTTTGAGAACGTTGGTGTTTGACATAGGCAGATTACCCCTCGGTGGCCCCAGGCCAATGGTGAAGTGGAATGCTTCATGCGGATCCTAAACAAAGTCATACGGATAGCTCATGCCAGTGGTCAGACCAGTGATTATGCTATATACTCGTTCCAGCGGAATTACCACCAGACTCCTCACTCTACTACTAATCAAGCTCCTGGGCATGCAGTATTTGGGAAGGCTGTAGCTAACTTGATCCCACACCACTGGTCCTGGCTCCCTGCTCCCATAAACCCTAACCGAGTCCAAGACAAGCGGTTAGCCATGAACCGCTATGCAAGCAGGCGACGGTGGGACAGACCATCAGACCTCAAGGTTGGCGACCTCGTACTTTTGAAGGAATTGTCGACCTGCAGCTAATTCGGCATGCCTTTTGATCATAACCCTTGGACCATCACTTGACGAAATGGATCTGTGGTTGTGGCGCACCGTGGCGTCAACATTGTGACATGCAATGTATCTCTGTTCAAAAGGTTTAATTCTCTGCCAAATGCCTGTCAAGACCCTGGCTGGCCGGCAGCTGACGATGATGGTTTGTCCATCCCCTAAGGGGACATTGTGGATGTACACAGCCCTGAAAGATCTAGCGATGTCTCACAGACAGGGAGGCATACCTTTCAAAGTAGAGGCCTAGCAAGGCACTGTGTTTGAAATAAAGCCTCCACTTCATTGATGCACATGATTTGTGCTTGTAAGATTGTGCCCTGAAGGGGAGGTGGCACAGAACTGCAGCAGGTCCGATTCCTATCTGAGCAGAGGACACAGAACCATTTTGGCTGACTGCCACTACAACATATGACTTATGAGTACATAGGAACAGGAGTGAAGTGAGGACTATGCACAAACAGCAAAAACGCTTCCAGCAGTGATATTTGATAAGCATTGGGCAGCAGTAACCATTAATAAGCATCTTTGAGTGTTGAAAAGAATACTAACAGGAAATAAAGGAATCCTTAGGCTTACAGGCAGAAGGGAAACTAAATACTTACTAGGGCTGCATAGGTGAGAATTGGGGTAGAACTATTTGACCGATTTAATTAATATAGCCAGAGTAGATGAAGATGAGTAAATGACACAACAGTTTGGAACCATGGTCAAAGGACAGAACACAAGCTGCAATGCACAATAACAAATACCTGTTAATGCAAGACTGATCTCACCAGTGCAGATCCAGTGACAGAAGTCACATAAAAAATTATTGAGCCCACATCTTCCCAAATATTGCAAGCAATTGAAAGTTCCAGGGTGACAAAACAAAACATTAATTAAACCCTCAGCAATTATTGTGTTCTAAACCGATTTGTGAAAAGTGGCAGATAGATTGAAGGACTCTGAAACATCAGTGGAAAATCAGCAGACAAAAGACCAAAAACAAAGTACAAATAATCTCTGAAATGATACATACCTTTGAAAATCAAGCCAAAGATAGAGAAGAAAAAAAGGGAAGAAAGAACTTCAGATTCTTGTGGTCTTTAGAAAGTGTAGAGGACTGGGCCAGAGTTGCTAGTGAGGGGATAACATATACCTATTACACCATATTAATTAATTACACAGGAGACTGTAGCAATCTTAGCAAATGTGATTCATACAGTGATGTTCAAACCGCATTTCCACCAGACATAGACCTGTGGAGCACACTGGCATTCAAATAGATAAGGCAACACATTACAATAGCTCAATGGTGGGGAGACATTGAGAGCCATGGAAATTAGAATCCTGTGATCTGGTAGCATGAAGCCTGACATAGCCACGCCCAGCCACCTGCAAAAAGTATGTTCCCCATCACCACTCTGTAAGCAAAGTTGAGGAAGCCCAACAATGTTTGTTCTTTCCGAAGCTCCAGGCGTCTTTCACCTACCACTTCCTCCAATAAATCCTGAATCTCCAGTACCTTTTACCAAGGCAACCTTGCAATCATGCTGACCATGTCCACCTTGATTCCCAGAAAGAACTAGGTAGTAGTGAGGTCTTCTGTCTTTTTAGGAGCCAGAGGCACCATGAAAGTATCTGCCATGGCTGCAAACTGTCGCAGTGCCCTGCCATAACCACCAGGACTCGGCTTACCAACAAACAAGAAGATTTCCAGGTAGTTTGTGACCTCTCTGTGCCCACTCCCCTTCATGAAAACCCATTGCAAAAATGAGCTGAATGCCTCAAAAAGGGCAAAAGAAATAGTGCTACCGATGGGCAATATCGTGTCTACATAGATGGCACCATCAACTGCATTCGCAACAAAGAGAAATCCCTGTGGTGAATAGGTAGCAGACAACATTCTGATTTAATGTTGCACTTTGCCAGCTGCTCACACTGCCTGACCAAGCCAATATTGTAATCAACTAAGGTGTACACTACCTTAGTGTTAGAAATGGGGTATGTGGTTGGCGTCAGGTTACCTCCTGTCTGTAGGAGGCTGGCCTGGCTTGTAGTGGGTACCAGAAGCACTTACACCTTGTGCCAGGTCCAGTTATCCCTTATTAGTGTAGAAGAGGTGTTTCTAGCAGCTTAGGCTGATAGAAGGTAGCTATGGCAAAGCAGCTTAGGCTGAACTAGGAGACATGTAAAGCTCCTACTATACCACTGGTGTCATCTGCACAATATCATAAGAAAACACAATACACAGTTGTTAAAAATAAAGGTACTTTATTTTTATGACAATATGTCAAAAGTATCTCAGTGAGTACCGTCAGTATGAGGATAAGATATATTCACAAGATATATGTACACAATCCAAACTTAGGTAAGTAATAGCAAGAAAAGTAATGCAAACAGTGTAGAATTACAGTAGATTGCAATAGGAACACATAGGTATGGGGCAACACAAACCATATACTCCAAAAGTGGAATGCGAACCACGAATGGACCCCAAACCTATGTGAGCTTGTAGAGGGTCGCTGGGACTGTAAGAAAACAGTGAGGGTTAGAAAAATTGCCCACCCCAAGACCCTGAAAGGTAGGTGTAAAGTGCACCTACTACCCCCAGAGAGAACAGAAGTCATGATAGGGGTATTCTGCAGGAAGAACAAACATCAGCAATGCAACAACAGTGGATTTCTGGACCTGAGTATCTGTAAGACAAGGGGACCAAGTCCAATAGTCGCAACAGTGTCGAGAGTGGGCAGGAGCCCAGGAAATGCCAGCTGAGGGTGTAAGGAAGCTGCCACTGGATGGAAGAAGCTTGGAGTTCTGCAAGAAAGAAGAGAGCTAGGGACTTCTCCTTTGGAAGACGGATGTCCCACGTCGCAATGAAGCTTGCAGAGGTGTTCCCACGCAGAAAGACTGCAAACAAGCCTTGCTAGCTGCATGGGTCATGGTAGAGGTTTTTGGGTGCTGCTGTGGCCCAGGAGGGACCAGGATGTGGCCACTTGGAGGAGGAGACACCCAGCAACTCAGGGAGCCGTCACAAAAGCAGGCAGCACCCACAAAAGTACCTGAACAGGCACTTGGAAGGAAAGTGAACCGGAGTCCATGCGAAGTCACAAAATGGAGTCCCACGAAGCAGAAGGTTGTGCACTGCAGGAAGGAGTGCCGGGGACCCAGGTTTGGCTGTGCATGAAGGAAATCCTGGAAGAGTGCACAGGAGCCGAAGCAGCTGCAAATCATGTGGTACCCAGCAATGCTGTCTACCGTGGGGTGGCAAGGACTTACCTCCACCAAACTTGGACTGAAGAGTCACTGGACTGTGGGAGTCACTTGGACAGAGTTGCTGACTTTCAGGAACCACGCTCGTCAGGCTGAGAGGGGACCCAGAGGACCAGTGATGCAGTCTTTTGGTGTCTGCGTTAGCAGGGGGAAGATTCAGGTCGATCCTTTGGCAGAAGGTGAAGAGGGAGATGCAGAGGAACTCTGGTGAGCTCTTGCATTAGTTATCTGAAGAATTCCCCAAAGCAGAGACCCTAAATAGCCAGAAAAGGAGGTTTGGCTACCAATGAAGGAGGATTGGCTACCAAGAGAGGTACGAGCCTATCAGAAGGAGCCTCTGAGGTCACCTGCTGGCACTGGCCACTCAGAGCAGTCCAGTGTGCCACAAACACCTCTGTTTCCAAGATGGCAGAGGTCTGGGACACACTGGAGAAGCTCTGGGCACCTCCCCTGGGAGGTGCAGGTCAGGAGAGTGGTCACTCCCCTTTCCTTTGTCCAGATTCATGCCAGAGCAGGGCTGGGGGAATCCCTAAACTGGTGTAGACTGGCTTATGCAGAGATGGGCACCATCTGTGGCCATCAAAGCATTTCCAGAGGCTGGGGGAGGCTACTCCTCCCCAGCCCTGACACCTATTTCCAAAGGGAGAGGGTGTTACACCCTCTCTCAGAGGAAATCCTTTGTTCTGCCTTCCTGGGCCAGGGCTGCCTGGACCCCAGGAGGGCAGAAACCTGTCTGAGGGGTTGGCAGCAGCAGCAGCTGCAGTGGAGACCCCGGAAAGGCAGTTTGGCAGTACCCGGGTACTATGCTAGAGACCCAGGGGATCATGGAATTGTCCCCCCAATGCCAGAATGGCATTGGGGTGACAATTCCATGATCTTAGACATGTTACCTGGCCATGTTTGGAGTTACCAGTGTGACGGGGTGACAATTCCATGATCTTAGACATGTTACATGGCCATGTTCGGAGTTACCATTGTGACGCTACACATAGGTAGTGACCTATGTGTAGTACACGCGTGTAATGGTGTTCCCGCACTCACAAAGTCAGGGGAATTTGCCCTGAACGACATGGGGGCACCTTGGCTAGTGCCAGGGTGCCCACACATTAAGTAACTTTGCACCCAACCTTCACCAGGTGAAGGTTAGACATATAGGTGACTTATAAGTTACTTAAGTGCAGTGGTAAATGGCTGTGAAATAATGTGGACATTATTTCACTCAGGCTGCACTGGCAGGCCTGGAACCCCAATACCCTGGGTACCTCAGTACCATATACTAGGGAATTATATGGGTGTACCAGTATGCCAATGTGAATTGGTAAATCTAGTCACTAGCCTGTTAGTGACAAATTTGGAAAGCAGAGACAGCATAACAACTGAGGTTCTGGTTAGCAGAGCCTCAGTGAGACAGTTAGGCATCACAAATGGAACACATACAGGGCACTTACTTATGAGCACTGGGGCCCTGCCTGGCAGGGTCCCAGTGACACATAGACTAAAACAACATATATACAGTGAAATATGGGGGTAATATGCCAGGCAAGATGGTACTTTCCTACACAACCCCCCCCCCCAAACGAAGGACAATAAGACTAGCCATGACCTGATGAGTCTTCATTGTCTAAGTAGAAATATCTGGAGAGTCCATCTGCATTGGAGTAGGTACTCCCAGGTCTATGGTCCACTGTATAGCCCATTCCCTGTAGAGATATGGACCACCTCAACAATTTAGGGTTTTCACCTTTCATTTGTTTTAGCCAAAGTAGAGGTTTGTGGTCTGTCTGAACAATAAAGTGAGTGCCAAACAGGTATGGCATCAACTTCTTCAGTGCCCAGACCACAGCAAAGGTCTCCCTCTCTATGGCAGACCAACACTTTTCTCTAGGAGTCAACCTTCTTCTGATAAAAGCAACTGGTTGATCCTGGCCCTCAGAATTCAGTTGTGATAAGACTGCACCTACCCCTAATTCAGATGCATCAGTTTGAACAATGAATTTCTTGGAGTAACATGGGCTTTTTAGGACAGGTGCAGAGCACATGGCCTGTTTGAGCTCCTCAAAAGCTTTCTGACAGCTAGCTGTCCACAATACCTTTTTAGGCATCTTCTTACTAGTGAGATCATTAAGAGGGGCTGCTATATAGCCATCGTTTTTAATGAATCTCCTGTAATACCCAGTGAGGCCTAAGAAGGTTCTCACCTGGGTCTGTGTTGTAGGGGGAACCCAATCCATGATTGTCTGGATTTCCCCCTGAAGTGGTGCAATCTGTTCTCCACCTACCAGGTGTCCCAGATAAAACACCTTTCCCTGCCCTATCTGTCACTTTGAGGCCTTGATAGTGAGGCCTGCCTTTTGCAGGGCCTCCAAAACTTTCCAAAGGTGGACCAGGTGCTCATCCCAGATGGAGCTAAAGACAGCTATATCATCTAGATGTGCTGCACTAAAAGCCTCCAACCCTTGCAGGACTGTGTTCACCAGCCTCTGAAAAGTGGCAGGTGCATTTTTCAACCAAAAGGCCATCACTGTAAATTGGTAGTGCCCTCCTATAGTTGAAAATGCAGTTTAAGGTTTAGCATCCTCAGCCAATTTGATCTGCCAATACCCTGCAGTCAAATCAAAGGTGCTTAGATACTTGGCAGATGCCAGTGTATCTATGAGCTCATCTGCCCTGGGTATAGGGTGAGCATCAGTTTTTGTCACCTGATTGAGACCTCTGTAGTCTACACAAAACCTCATCTCCCTTTTTCCATCTTTTGAGTGAGCCTTTGGTACAAGCACCACAGGACTCGCCCATGGGCTTTCAGAAGGTTCAACCACTCCTAGATCAAGCATTTTCTGAACCTCTTGTTTTATGCAGTCCCTGACATGGTCAGGCTGCTTATAGATTTTACTTCTGACAGGCATGCTGTCTCCAGTATCAATTGTGTGTTCACACCAAGATGTGGTGCCTGGCACAGTTGAAAAGAGTTCAGAAAATTGTCCAAGGAGATTAATGCAGTTGTCTTTCGGTTCTGCAGTCAGACAATCTGCTAAAACTACTCCCTCCACTAAAGCATCATTTTCAGTGGTGGAAAAGAGATCAGTGAGAGGGTCACTCTCTTCTTCCTGTCCCTCATCTGTTGCCATGAGCAGGGTGAGATCAGCCCTGTCATAGTAGGGTTTTAGGCAGTTGACATGAATCACCCTAAGGGGACTCCTGGCAGTGCCCAGGTCTACCAAATAGGTGACCTCGCCCTTTTTCTCAACAATTAGATGGGGTCCACTCGATTTGTCCTGGAGTGCTCTTGGGGCCACAGGCCCCAATACCCACACCTTCTGTCCTGGTTGGTACTGGATCAGAACAGCCTTCTGGTCATGCCATTGCTTCTGGAGCTCTTGGCTGGCCTGAAGGTTTTTACTGGCCTTTTCCATGCACTCGGCCATTCTGGATCTTAGGCCAAGTACATAGTCCACTATGTCCTGTTTGGGAGCTTTCAAAGGTTGTTCCCAACCCTCCTTCACACGTGTCAGTGGACCTCTTACATGGTGTCCAAAGAGGAGTTCAAAGGGGCTGAAGCCCACTCCTTTCTGGGGTACCTCCCTGTAAGCAAAAAGGAGGCAAGGTAACAGGACATCCCATCTACTCCTGAGTTTTTCAGAGAGTCCCATTATCATACCTTTGAGAGTTTTAGTAAACCTCTCTATCAGTCCATTAGTCTGTGGATGATAAGGGGTGGTGAATTTGTAGGTTACACCACATTCCTTTCACATTGCTTTCAAGTATGCAGACATAAAGTTGCTACCCCTGTCTGCTACAACCTCTTTAGGGAAACCCACCCTGGAAAAGATTCCCAGGAGAGCCTTTGCCACTGCAGGAGCTGTAGTGGTCCTTAGAGGAATTGCTTCAGGATATCTTGTGGCATGGTCCACAACCACCAAGACAAACCTATTGCCTGAAGCGGTAGGAGGGTCAAGGGGGCCAACTATGTCAACTCCTACCCTTTCAAAGGGGACCCCAACCACAGGGAGTGGAATGAGGGGAGCAATTGTTGTGCCACCAGTCTTGCCACTGGCTTTGCAGGTCACACAAGACTTGAAAAAATCTTTAGTGTCCTCTGACATCCTAGGCCAGTGAAACAGGGGACAAGCCTTTCCCATGTTTTGATCTGGCCCAAATGCCCAGCCAAAGGAATGTCATGTGCAAGAGTTAGGAGGAACTCTCTGTACTGCAGGGGAATTACCAATCTCCTGGCTGCTCCAGGTTTTTGGTCCCTTGCCTCGGTGTACAAGAGGTTGTCCTCCCAATAAACACTATGTGAGTCACTGACATCCCCATTTTGTTGCTTGACAGCTTGCTGTCTGAGACCCTCTAATGTGGGACAGGTTTGCTGTGCCACACTCAGCTCTTCCCTGGCAGGCCCCCCTCCACCCAAAAGCTCAGCAGTGTCTGCTGCCAGCTCATCTGGTGAAGGTTCTGCACAGGGAGGAAATTCTTCTTCCTCAGAAGGAGAATCATCTGTAGAGGGAGGGATAGTGGGTAGGGATTTACCCTTGCTACCACTAGCTTTAGGGAGCACTTGGTCCATTGTTCCAGGATCCAAGTTACCCTTTCCTTTTTGCTTTTTGGCCTGAGCCCTTGTCAAAGCAAAAATATGCCCAGGAATGCCCAGCATTGCTGCATGAGCCTCCAACTCCACTTCTGCCCAAGCTGATGTCTCTAAATCATTTCCTAGTAGACAGTCTACAGGTAAATCTGAGGCAACCACAACTTTCTTTGGACCAGTAACCCCCCCCCTGTTGAGATTCACAACAGCCATGGGGTGGCTAAGAGTGTTGTTATGAACGTCTGTCACTTGGTACTGCTGACCAAGTAGGTGTTGTTCAGGGTGCACCGGTTTATCTATTACCATGGTAACACTTGCACCTGTGTCCCTGTAGGCCTGATCATCAACACCATTTATTAGGGGAAGTTGTTTGTACTCATCCATATTAAGGGGACAAGCAACCAAGGTGGCCAAATCAATGGCACCTTCAGAGACTAACACAGGCTCTGTGGTCTTCCTAACAAGACCAACACCAACTAAATTACCAAAAGTGAGCCCAGCTACTCCCTTGGATTGGCTATTAGTAGGTTTGCTCCCACCACCACTGCTATTCCTAGGGGTAATAGATTTTGCAGTAGGGGATGTAGTAGTGGAAGGTTTGGTGTTTTTCTTTGGACAACTGGCATCAGTTGTCCAATGGCCTTTGACTTTACACAAATAACACCAAGGCTTTTTTAGGTTGATTATTGGAAGAGTATTTGGACACACAACCCCCACCTGAGGATTTTTGTGGGCCTGATGAAGACTCATTTTTACTTTTGTCCCCACCCTTGTCAGAAGACTTACCATCCTTCTTCTTGCCATCCTTGTCACCCCCTATGAACTTTTCTGTTCACTCTTGTTCTGACCCATTTGTCTGCCTTCTTTCGCAATTCTTGGGGAGAGGTCAGATCTGAGTCCACTAGATATTGGTGTAACACGTCAGACACACAGTTATTCAGAATATGCTATCTCAGAATAAGATTATACAGGCTTTCATAGTCAGAAACTCTACTGCCATGTAACCACCCCTCCAAGGCCTTCACTGAACAGTCTGCAAAGTCTGTCCAGTCTTGTGAGAACTCTTTTCTGGTGTCTCTGAACTTAATCCTGTATTGTTCAGTGGTGAAGACAAATCCATCGAAGAGTGCATCCTTCAAAACTGCAAAATTGTTAGCATCACTTTCTCTAACAGTATGGAGCCTATCCCTACCCTGTCCAGTGAAAGATAGCCACAATATAGCAGCCCACTGCCTTTGAGGGACCCCCTGTACCATACAGGCCCTATCAAGTGCAGCAAACCACTTGTTGATGTCATCCCCCTCCTTGTAAGGGGGGACTATCTTGTGCAGATTCCGAAAATCATGCTCTCTAACAGGATTACTATCAGGAATACTGCTGCTGCCACCATGGGGTCCAAACTCCAATCTCTGTCTCTCCTTCTCCAGGTCTAGGGATTCCCAATCTAAGGCCAGCTGTTGCTGTTTAAGCTTCAGTCTGGTCTCTTCAACCCTCAACTTTTTGAGTTCCCTTTCTAACATGTTGTCTTCTGGGTGGGTGGGTTGGGAATGCTTGGTCACAGAAGATAAATTGGAAACAACAGAGGGGGGTCTGTCCCTAACTGACTGAACCCTAGCAACTTGGCCTCTAGGAATAAAGACTTCCCTACTGTGATGGGAACCTCTATTACTACCAACATTACTGGGTGTCTTGATAGAGGGCAAATCCTGATCAGAACCCTTCCCACCTCCCTCAAGGAGATCCCCTGAGTCAGATTGGGTACCTTCTATTAAACTCTCATTTGAAGTGCCTAGTTGGGACTCATCATTCACAATAAGCATGTTAAATATAAATTCTTTGGCAGGGTTCTTTCCTATCACTAAACCTCTCTCTAAGCAGAGACTCCTTGGGCTCTTATAATTCAAACTGTCATAAGTAGCACTGACCATTTTAAGAGTAGAATCTTCTGTAGACATGTTATTAAAAGGTTTAGAAATAGTGAGAAGGAAGAAAAAGTTTCAGAACTTTTTAAAGAACAGAGAAAAAAATAATTCTAACTTTTTAGAAACTTTTAGAAGTTTTAGAATACTTTTCAGAACTTTGTAAAAACTTTAAGAGGAGAAAAGCAAACCTTTTTGGTTAGGTGTACATGCACTGAACTGTTTTGTATATTATTCCCTTATGAGAAGAGCACAATGACAAAGTGGTAAGTAGTTACAAGTACTTATCCCACCGCTGCACAACCAATATAGGAGGCTGGCCTGGCTTGTGGTGGGTATCAGAGGTACTTACACCTTGTGCCTGGTCCAGTTATCCCTTGTTAGTGTAGAAGAGGTGTTTCTAGCAGCTAGATGCCAGTGTATCTATGAGCTCATCTGCCCTGGGTATAGGGTGAGCATCAGTTTTTGTTACCTGATTGAGACCTCTGTAGTCTACACAAAACCTCATCTCCCTTTTTCCATCTTTTGAGTGAGCCTTTGGTACAAGCACCACAGGACTCGCCCATGGGCTTTCAGAAGGTTCAACCACTCCTAGATCAAGCATTTTCTGAACCTCTTGTTTTATGCAGTCCCTGACATTGTCAGGCTGCCTATAGATTTTACTAATGACAGGCATGCTGTCTCCAGTATCAATTGTGTGTTCACACCAAGATGTGGTGCCTGGCACAGTTGAAAAGAGTTCAGAAAATTGTCCAAGGAGATTAATGCAGTTGTCTTTCTGTTCTGCAGTCAGACAATCTGCTAAAACTACTCCCTCCACTAAAGCATCATTTTCAGTGGTGGAAAAGAGATCAGGGAGAGGGTCACTCTCTTCTTCCTGTCCCTCATCTGTTGCCATGAGCAGGGTGAGATCAGCCCTGTCATAGTAGGGTTTTAGGCAGTTGACATGAATCACCCTAAGGGGACTCCTGGCAGTGCCCAGGTCTACCAAATAGGTGACCTCGCCCTTTTTCTCAACAATTAGATGGGGTCCACACCATTTGTCCTGGAGTGCTCTTGGGGCCACAGGCCCCAATACCCACACCTTTTGTCCTGGTTGGTACTGGATCTGAACAGCCTTCTGGTCATGCCATTGCTTCTGGAGCTCTTGGCTGGCCTGAAGCTTTTTACTGGCCTTTTTCATGTACTCGGCCATTCTGGATCTTAGGCCAAGTACATAGTCCACTATGTCCTGTTTGGGAGCTTTTAAAGGTTGTTCCCAACCCTCCTTCACAAGTGTCAGTGGACCTCTTACATGGTGTCCAAAGAGGAGTTCAAAGGGGCTGAAGCCGACTCCTTTCTGGGGTACCTCCCTGTAAGCAAAAAGGAGGTAAGGTAACAGGACATCCCATCTACTCCTGAGTTTTTCAGGGAGTCCCATTATCATACCTTTGAGAGTTTTATTAAACCTCTCTATCAGTCCATTAGACTGTGGATTATAAGGGGTGGTGAATTTGTAGGTTACACCACATTCATTCCACATTGCTTTCAAGTATGCAGACATAAAGTTGCTACCCCTGTCTGATACAACCTCTTTAGGGAAACCCACCCTGGAAAAGATTCCCAGGAGGGCCTTTGCCACTGCAGGAGCTGTAGTGGTCCTTAGAGGAATTGCTTCAGGATATCTTGTGGCATGGTCCACAACCACCAAGATAAACCTATTGCCTGAAGCGGTAGGAGGGTCAAGGGGGCCAACTATGTCAACTCCTACCCTTTCAAAGGGGACCCCAACCACAGGCAGTGGAATGAGGGGAGCCATTGTTGTGCCACCAGTCTTGCCACTGGCTTGGCAGGTCACACAAGACTTGCAAAAATCTTTAGTGTCCTCTGACATCCTAGGCCAGTGAAACAGGGGACAAGCCTTTCCCATGTTTTGATCTGGCCCAAATGCCCAGCCAAAGGAATGTCATGTGCAAGAGTTAGGAGGAACTCTCTGTACTGCAGGGGAATGACCAATCTCCTGGCTGCTCCAGGTTTTTGGTCCCTTGCCTCGGTGTACAAGAGGTTGTCCTCCCAATAAACACTATGTGAGTCACTGACATCCCCATTTTGTTGCTTGACAGCTTGCTGTCTGAGACCCTCTAATGTGGGACAGGTTTGCTGTGCCACACTCAGCTCTTCCCTGGCAGGCCCCCCTCCACCCAAAAGCTCAGCAGTGTCTGCTGCCAGCTCATCTGGTGAAGGTTCTGCACAGGGAGGAAATTCTTCTTCCCCAGAAGGAGAATCATCTGTAGAGGGAGGGATAGTGGGTAGGGATTTACCCTTGCTACCACTAGCTTTAGGGAGCACTTGGTCCATTGTTCCAGGATCCAAGTTACCCTTTCCTTTTTGCTTTTTGGCCTGAGCCCTTGTCAAAGCAAAAATATGCCCAGGAATGCCCAGCATTGCTGCATGAGCCTCCAACTCCACTTCTGCCCAAGCTGATGTCTCTAAATCATTTCCTAGTAGACAGTCTACAGGTAAATCTGAGGCAACCACAACTTTCTTTGGACCAGTAACCCCCTCCCTGTTGAGATTCACAACAGCCATGGGGTGGCTAAGAGTGCTGTTATGAACGTCTGTCACTTGGTACTGCTGACCAAGTAGGTGTTGTTCAGGGTGCACCGGTTTATCTATTACCATGGTAACACTGGCACCTGTGTCCCTGTAGGCCTGATCATCAACACCATTTATTAGGGGAAGTTGTTTGTACTCATCCATATTGAGGGGACAAGCAACCAAGGTGGCCAAATCAATGGCACCTTCAGAGAATAACACAGGCTCTGTGGTCTTCCTAACAAGACCAACCCCAACTAAATTACCAAAAGTGAGCCCAGCTACTCCCTTGGATTGGCTATTAGTAGGTTTGCTCCCACCACCACTGCTATTCCTAGGGGTAATAGATGTTGCAGTAGGGGTTGTGGTAGTGGGAGGTATGGTGTTTTTCTTTGGACAACTGGCATCAGTTGTCCAATGGCCTTTGACTTTACACAAATAACACCAAGGCTTTTTTAGGTTGATTATTGGAAGAGTATTTGGATCCACAACCCCCACCTGAGGATTTTTGTGGGCCTGATGAAGACTAATTTTTACTTTTGTCCCCACCCTTGTCAGAAGACTTACCATCCTTCTTCTTGCCATCCTTGTCACCCCCCTATGAACTTTTCTGTTCACTCTTGTTCTGACCCATTTGTCTGCCTTCTTTCGCAATTCTTGGGGAGAGGTCAGATCTGAGTCCACTAGATATTGGTGTAACACGTCAGACACACAGTTATTCAGAATATGCTCTCTCAGAATAAGTTTATACAGGCTTTCATAGTCAGAAACTCTACTGCCATGTAACCACCCCTCCAAGGCCTTCACTGAACAGTCTACAAAGTCTGTCCAGTCTTGTGAGAACTCTTTTCTGGTGTCTCTGAACTTAATCCTGTATTGTTCAGTGGTGAAGACAAATCCATCCAAGAGTGCATCCTTCAAAACTGCAAAATTGTTAGCATCATTTTCTCTAACAGTATGGAGCCTATCCCTACCCTGTCCAGTGAAAGATAGCCACAATATAGCAGCCCACTGCCTTTGAGGGACCCCCTGTACCATACAGGCCCTCTCAAGTGCAGCAAACCACTTGTTGATGTCATCCCCCTCCTTGTAAGGGGGGACTATCTTGTGAAGATTCCTAAAATCATGCTCTCTAACAGGATTACTATCAGGAATACTGCTGCAGCCACCATGGGGTCCAAACTCCAATCTCTGTCTCTCCTTCTCCAGGTCTAGGGATTCCCAATCTAAGGCCAGCTGTTGCTGTTTAAGCTTCAGTCTGGTCTCTTCAACCCTCAACTTTTTGAGTTCCCTTTCTAACATGTTGTCTTCTGGGTGGGTGGGTTGGGAATGCTTGGACACAGAAGATAAATTGGAAACAACAGAGGGGGGTCTGTCCCTAACTGACTGAACCCTAGCAACTTGGCCTCTAGGAATAAAGCCTTCCCTACTGTGATGGGAACCTCCATTACTACCAACATTACTGGGTGTCTTGTTAGAGGGCAAATCCTGATCAGAACCCTTCCCACCTCCCTCAAGGAGATCCCCTGAGTCAGATTGGGTACCTTCTATTAAACTCTCATTTGAAGTGCCTGCTTGGGACTCATCATTCACAATGAGCATGTTAAATAGAAATTCTTTGGTAGGGTTCTTTCCTATCACTAAACCTCTCTCTAAGCAGAGACTCCTTGGGCTCTTATAATTCAAACTGTCATAAGTAGCACTGACCATTTTAAGAGTAGAATCTTCTGTAGACATGTTAGTAAAAGGTTTAGAAATAGTGAGAAGGAAGAAAAAGTTTCAGAACTTTTTAAAGAACAGAGAAAAAAATAATTCTAACTTTTTAGAAACTTTTAGAAGTTTTAGAATACTTTTCAGAACTTTGTAAAAAGTTTAAGAGGAGAAAAGCAAACCTTTTTGGTTAGGTGTACATACACTGAACTGTTTTGTATATTATTCTCTTATGAGAAGAGCACAATGACAAAGTGGTAAGTAGTTACAAGTACTTATCCCACCGCTGCACAACCAATATAGGAGGCTGGCCTGGCTTGTGGTGGGTACCAGAGGTACTTACACCTTGTGCCAGGTCCAGTTATCCCTTGTTAGTGTAGAAGAGGTGTTTCTAGCAGCTAGATGCCAGTGTATCTATGAGCTCATCTGCCCTGGGTATAGGGTGAGCATCAGTTTTTGTTACCTGATTGAGACCTCTATAGTCTACACAAAATCTCATCTCCCTTTTTCCATCTTTTGAGTGAGCCTTTGGTACAAGCACCACAGGACTCGCCCATGGGCTTTCAGAAGGTTCAACCACTCCTAGATCAAGCATTTTCTGAACCTCTTGTTTTATGCAGTCCCTGACATTGTCAGGCTGCCTATAGATTTTACTAATGACAGGCATGCTGTCTCCAGTATCAATTGTGTGTTCACACCAAGATGTGGTGCCTGGCACAGTTGAAAAGAGTTCAGAAAATTGTCCAAGGAGATTAATTCAGTTGTCTTTCTGTTCTGCAGTCAGACAATCTGCTAAAACTACTCCCTCCACTAAAGCATCATTTTCAGTGGTGGAAAAGAGATCAGGGAGAGGTCACTCTCTTCTTCCTGTCCCTCATCTGTTGCCATGAGCAGGGTGAGATCAGCCCTGTCATAGTAGGGTTTTAGGCGGTTGACATGAATCACCCTAAGGGGACTCCTGGCAGTGCCCAGGTCTACCAAATAGGTGACCTCGCCCTTTTTCTCAACAATTAGATGGGGTCCACTCCATTTGTCCTGGAGTGCTCTTGGGGCCACAGGCCCCAATACCCACACCTTTTGTCCTGGTTGGTACTGGATCAGAACAGCCTTCTGGTCATGCCATTGCTTCTGGAGCTCTTGGCTGGCCTGAAGGTTTTTACTGGCCTTTTTCATGTACTCGGCCATTCTGGATCTTAGGCCAAGTACATAGTCCACTATGTCCTGTTTGGCAGCTTTTAAAGGTTGTTCCCAACCCTCCATCACAAAAGTCAGTGGACCTCTTACATGGTGTCCAAAGTGGAATTCAAAGGGGCTGAAGCTAACTCCTTTCTGGGGTACCTGCCTGTAAGCAAAAAGGAGGCAAGGTAACAGGACATCCCATCTAATCCTGAGTTTTTCAGGGAGTCCCATTATCATACCTTTGAGAGTTTTATTAAACCTCTCTATCAGTCCATTAGTCTGTGGATGATAAGGGGTGGTGAATTTGTAGGTTACACCACATTCCTTCCACATTGCTTTCAAGTATGCAGACATAAAGTTGCTACCCCTGTCTGATACAACCTCTTTAGGGAAACCCACCCTGGAAAAGATTCTCAGGAGAGCCTTTGCCACTGCAGGAGCTGTAGTGGTCCTTAGAGGAATTGCTTCAGGATATCTTGTGGCATGGTCCACAACCACCAAGATAAACCTATTGCCTGAACCGGTAGAAGGGTCAAGGGGGCCAACTATGTCAACTCCTACCCTTTCAAAGAGGACCCCAACCACAGGCAGTGGAATGAGGGGAGCCTTTGTTGTGCCACCAGTCTTGCCATTGGCTTGGCAGGTCACACAAAACTTGCAAAAATCTTTAGTGTCCTCTGACATCCTAGGCCAGTGAAACAGGGGGACAAGCCTTTCCCATGTTTTGATCTGGCGCAAATGCCCAGCCAAAGGAATGTCACGTGCAAGAGTTAGGAGGAACTCTCTGTACTGCAGGGGAATGACCAATCTCCTGGCTGCTCCAGGTTTTTGGTCCCTTGCCTCGGTGTACAAGAGGTTGTCCTCCCAGTAAACTCTATGTGAGTCACTGACATCCCCATTTTGTTGCTTGACAGCTTGCTGTCTGAGACCCTCTAATATGGGACAGGTTTGCTGTGCCACACTCAGCTCTTCCCTGGCAGGCCCCCCTCCACCCAAAAGCTCAGCAGTGTCTGCTGCCAGCTCATCTGGTGAAGGTTCTGCACAGGGAGGAAATTCTTCTTCCTCAGAAGGAGAATCATCTGTAGAGGGAGGGATAGTGGGTAGGGATTTACCCTTGCTACCACTAGCTTTAGGGAGCACATGGTCCATTGTTCCAGGATCCAAGTTACCCTGTCCTTTTTGCTTTTTGGGCTGAGCCCTTGTCTAAGCAAAAATATGCCCAGGAATGCCCAGCATTGCTGCATGAGCCTCCAACTCCACTTCTGCCCAAGCTGATGTCTCTAAATCATTTCCTAGTAGACAGTCCACAGGTAAATCTGAGGCAACCACAACTTTCTTTGGACCAGTAACCCCCCCCGTTGAGATTCACAACAGCCATGGGGTGGCTAAGAGTGCTGTTATGAACGTCTATCACTTGGTACTGCTGACCAAGTAGGTGTTGTTCAGGGTGCACCGGTTTATCTATTACCATGGTAACACTGGCACTGTGTCCCTGTAGGCCTGATCCTCAACACCATTTATTAGGGGAAGTTACTTGTACTCATCCATATTAAGGGGACAAGCCACCAAGGTGGCCAAATCAATGGCACCTTCAGAGACTAACACAGCCTCTGTGGTCTCCCTAACAAGACCAACCCCAACTAAATTACCAAAAGTGAGCCCAGCTACTCCCAGGGATTGGCTATTAGTAGGTTTGCTCCCACCACCACTGCTATTCATAGGGGTAATAGATTTTGCAGTAGGGGTTGTGGTAGTGGGAGGTATGGTGTTTTTCTTTGGACAACTGGCATCAGTTGTCCAATGGCCTTTGACTTTACACAAATAACACCAAGGCTTTTTTAGGTTGATTATTGGAAGAGTATTTGGATCCACAACCCCCACCTGAGGATTTTTGTGGGCCTGATGAAGACTCATTTTTACTTTTGTCCCCACCCTTGTCAGAAGACTTACCATTCTTCTTCTTGCCATCCTTGTCACCCCCCTATGAACTTTTCTGTTCACTCTTGTTCTGACCCATTTGTCTCCCTTCTTTCGCAATTCTTGGGGAGAGGTCAGATCTGAGTCCACTAGATTTTGGTGTACCAAGTCAGACACACAGTTATTCAGAATATGCTCTCTCAGAATAAGATTATACAGGCTTTCATAGTCAGAAAGTCTACTGCCATGTAACCACCCCTCCAAGGCCTTCACTGAACAGTCTACAAAGTCTGTCCAGTCTTGTGAGAACTCTTTTCTGGTGTCTCTAAACTTAATCCTGTATTGTTCAGTGGTGAAGACAAATCCATCCAAGAGTGCATCCTTCAAAACTGCAAAATTGTTAGCATCACTTTCTTAACAGTATGGAGCCTATCCCTACCCTTTCCAGTGAAAGATAGCCACAATATAGCAGCCCACTGCCTTTGAGCGACCACCTGTACCATATAGGCCCTCTCAAGTGCAGCAAACCACTTGTTGATGTCATCCCCCTCCTTGTAAGGGGGGACTATCTTGTGCAGATTCCTAAAATCATGCTCTCTAACAGGATTACTATCAGGAATACTGCTGCTGCCACCATGGGGTCCAAACTCCAATCTCTGTCTCTCCTTCTCCAGGTCTAGGGATTCCCAATCTAAGGCCAGCTGTTGCTGTTTAAGCTTCAGTCTGGTCTCTTCAACCCTCAACATTTTGAGTTCCTTTCTAATATGTTGTCTTCAGGGTGGGTGGGTTGGGAATGCTTGGACACAGAAGATAAATTGGAAACAACAGAGAGGGGTCTGTCCCTAACTGACAGAACCCTAGCAACTTGGCCTCTAGGAATAAAGACTTCCCTACTGTGATGGGAACTGTGGTTCGAAAAATTCTGGACCCATGTAATTTACTTTGCCACAGCAGTACGATTTTAGTATCAAAAGACCGATAATGACTAGTACACTAAGCATGAGCATTTTCGCTCAATTCCAGCAGCGTTTTCACCTCGAAATCGCCATTTTCATCCTGCTCTCGTGGCTCCCATTTTATACACAGCAGCCATTTTTAAAAGTTGCCCTCACATAGGCTTATAATACAGTCAGATTTGATTCCAAGGACACGTACACCTTGATTGACTTCTCTCTGGCCTGGGCAAGCTGGAACCATTGCCTCAGGCCAAACCTGTTTGGTCAGTCCCTCTCCCAGTGGCCGAATCAGATAGCATCAAGGCACACCATGCCATAAAACCCTTATTATCGCTCACACACCCTGCCTAATCTTGCTCACACCTGCACCTGCTCTTTTCTTCTTCTTACTTTACGAGGGGGAGGTGCCCGTTTTTATTGGGGGTCCACACTTATCTGATGTAAAATACTAGGCCTTGCCGGGTAATTTATTATGGGTTGGATGACATGAAATATAAGGTTTCATCATGACACTGTTTTTTCCTTTGTAGTGAAAACATGTGAATGACCAACCAAAATGTCAAGAATGTTTGCCTGAAGCTTAAAAAACTGTATATAAGGAAACCTGACTTTGCATTGACACACAGTCTCCTGAGAACATACAAATCGTGCTGTTGTACTTCTAGGACACTTGTCAATTGGTTGCAGCCAATAAATTCGATCTTTGACTTCACCTAGAAGACTCTGAGTTTCTGTAGTCTGAATCAGGAAAGTACCCGAGGTCTTTGGGTGTACCCTGGCACCGCTGGGTTACCGGATCAGTACCGGTTCTGAAAAACCCAGTACCTCAGTTGGCGCCCAAACGTGGGGCGATACCAGCGGTACCGGTCCAAGCCTGAGGTCCGTGGGGAGCTTCGTGTGAAAATTCTGGAGGAAGGCCGCCACTTCATCGACCCCTGCATGTCGACGTGGTCCGAAAGTCTTTGTTGCGAGGTTCCCCGCTTCCCGACGGCTATGAAGGACTGCTGCCCTGGCTATCGCCCTGATTTGGACCCTTGATTTTTGGTAGAGCGAAACGATAAGACGAGTCTTCTGGTGACGTCATTGATATTTTCAGTTAAGTATAAGTGGAGCGTCTCCCAGTCCTTAGTTGGACACTTGGTTTGGTCCTTAGTTGGACACTTGGTTTGGTCCTTAATTGGACATTTGGTTTGGTATCCCTTTGGGATCACTTTGATTTGGAACTTGCAAGTACCAAAGCCGAAGGACTCGTGTATTCACGAGACTATCGTAAACGATAATCCTTTGAAGTTTGAAGCTAGACTAGTGAGCGAAGATGCCTGGTCTTAGCAGACTTGGAAATTTGTTTTGTCTTGGTTGTAAAAGGGACTCCCGGTTGGAGGACTCATGTCCGGTTCCTCCGATTGGAACTCCAACCTATGAACTATATGTGAAGCACGGAGTGGGCCCCATCACGTTTAATAAAGTATGGGTCCGCTATTCTTGGAAATAATTGAGAAAAGTTTTTTTTTTTCTTGTAAATATGACTTACAACTAGGATCTGCAAACGGTTCTGTAAGTAAATTGCGACGGCGCTATTTATGAAAAATGGCTAAAGCGCGCTGTATTGTGTGTACTGAGTGTTTTCTGTTTATATCTGAAATGAGCTCAATGTGTGTTTGTGGGTCTTCTTGATGTTTACAGTTTGTTAAGTAAAATGTTGGTTAATTAATATTAAGTAGAAACTTAGAAAAAATCCAGAAATGAACCATGTGATGTGCTAACATAGCTATATGTTGCTCTTTAATTTATAGAATGAGCAATTGTGCACATATACAAAACTGCCGTTAAATGCTTAATAAATTAGAAAACACATTCAATAGATATAAATAGGGCCCCCCCCCAAAAAAACGAAATTATCTATTTTCAATTCAGCCAGCACTTTCCCAGTTAAACATGGGTGGAATTTTGCATAACCTTCCTTTTAAATGAAAGTGGCGCAAAAATGTGACGCATTTCAAGTTAGGCTTATGCGCTTAGGCTTGTGAGTTAATGTATCCCAAATAATAGGCAAGGGATGCAGCTTGCTTTTATATGTGGAATTATCACAAAAAAAAGAATAATTGTTTTTTTTTTTTATTTTATTTTTTAAAAAGAAAATTATTAATTATGGAAAAATTATTAAAAAAATAAGTGCCTTTCAAAATCGTTTTTTAATATTTATAAAGCTTAATACCTATACTATGACCTCCTAACATTAAAATTTAATTTAAGTTATGTTGCACCGCTAAAATGACATTTGTATGTGCAATTTTCCCTTGGCGCAGGAGCAAACAAGCTCATTTCTATAAAGTATAAGTTAATATTTTCAATGGCTGACTCATGGATTGTGTAATAGACATTCTGGTAATGCATATTATGCAAGAAAATTGTAGGATATTGATTTTTTAATGCCTAAAATATCAAAGTCGATTTTGGGCAAAAGCACTGTGTAAACTGCATTTTCTTTCATTCAGAGTACTTTTTAAAGTGTCTCAGGCTTCAGTAAATGCATACATTTAGGTTTGATATATATTTGCAGGTTGTGCCTTCTTATGATTCAATGAGTCAATGTGCCAGTACAAAGGCTTGTTTTAATATCAAGGTTGAAGGTTCTAACTTCAGCTGGGCCTACTGAGACGTTCATTCATTCGAGGTTGATGAAATATGTACCATTGCATGGGATTGCAACAAGCATTTATTCTAACAACTGGTATGTGTGTTATTAAGGTTTGTGAATTATTCATAGTAAATGTAGTTTAATAATCTGGAAATAGAGATACATTTTTTTAGCGCCTAAAAAGGATTTTTTTTTTTTTTTAAATAGAGTGAATTATTGCAGGTTAGAAGGAAAATAGAAAGGCCTACTGTCTTTGACAGATTCAGAGTGGCAGAAGCTAGGAGAGCTACAGAGGCTGGCTCAAGTCATGCTGCTGAGATGCTATCTTTAGTTTTCCCATAAACAATGGAGGAGGCTGTCATGTTGACACTTGTGACCTTTTAAATTAGGGCCTTGTCTCTGTGAAATGCAGAATGACCCTACCGGGCCTCTAAAAGTAGGATTTCTGGTTTCTCCAGAAGAACATCAATACAATTAAAGAACTTAATTCCAAAGGGAAAATATAAAAAAAGGGGTTTCTTCGAAAGTCCCAACATCATGTTAAATGCTCTGCAGAACTGATACATTTGCGTCTCCGCTCTAAAAAAATAAAATTATGCCTGCTAGTTGCTTTTATTTGACAGAAAACGAAGTGTTGCATTAAGTCTTAGACAGAAAATAAGATGCAGCCCTTTTCTAAAATTTTGAAGGCTACATGCCTTAATGAGAACGATTTGCCAATTAAGACTTATTTTTCACCGTGGAAATTGTAGGTGCCAAATTAATATGGAGTGTCAGTGTAACAATTTTTACTTTTAGAAAGGTAAAACTAAGGTGGCTTGATGTTGCGAAGTAACTGACAAGAGGGTAACAGTTAAGTAATGGAAATGTATTTTCATGTATTTGGTCCTATCATGAATTGTTCTTGCTGGTCCTGTATGTTAGAAGAGAAACAGTAAAGTTATATTTGACAGCAGATTTCCATTGCCTGGTGATCTACTGTCAAAAGGAGGGTAAGGATTTTAAACCTGACAAATTAAACAGGCCCAAATATTGGGTTTTGGGCTGCAGGTTTACAGTGCATAAAGTACATGACATGGTGTTGTGTGTCACCGCTTATTCACACATGCTATTGTTTTGTCTATGCTTTTTGTGCTTGATACACAGCAAGTATATCTGATGGCTTGACGTTTTGTGCGTTTTTTTTATTTTTTTTATTTGTTTTTTGCATGTTTGTTGCTGCTTTTGATACTATTACAAGCTCCCCTGTGTTGTGAGGGGATGGTCATGACGATGCCCATCGCTACGCAACAGTTGGTTGAACTTGTTCTGGTTACTAAATTCCACAGATAATGATATTTCATGCTGTGAACATAAAAGACAACACTTCACCAGTGAATGTCTATTTGGCTATAATGGTATTAAAGGAAAATAAAAAGAGATATACAGGATCAAAGTGTGTCACCTGCAGTTAGTCACGTTACTGCCCCTTCCCTTAAAGGAACAGGCAGCCCTACATTTATGTATCCTTGATTGGACCTAAGGATGAAATTATAGATCTGTGACTCAAGGTGGCCTAATTTCTATATTACATTAGTTAATGATGTTCTGTTTCCTAAGTAGCATATGGCTTTCGTTCCTTAAAAGAAAACCAGGTTTTCATTTTTTCCTGAAGAAGGAACTGAAACATTAGCTAGGAGTACCGTATATGGTGTAGTCGCCAACGGTAGAGTTAATATTTGTGTAACTTTGACCTTTGTGTATCACCCGTACTCTTGGTGTTGTGTCACATGCCTGACTATCACCCAAATAATTTTTTTTGTTCTTTCTATAGATTTTTTCTTTGGTTACTTCCCCTGACCAATGTCGCACTATGCTTAGTTATTGAGATTTTAGCTATGGCCTAGTCCCATTTCTCTTTTTCGAATTCCTTTCACCAGTCAGCCCTTTTATTATTATTGATGTATTGTTCAGGTTCACATTTCCAGACTGCAGTGATGTACCAGGGACCCCCATGTTATGTATAATTCCCTTTGGTATGACCAGACTGGTTTTCAAGAATTTGCCTGCTTCAATGTTTTCCAGCCTGACTGTCAGGGTAGCGATAGACTGGTTAACTGACTCAATATTATAGTAAGACAAGTTTTCCATCTCAATAGGAGATATCTTATGTTTACCTTTTTGAACATGACGAATTTTCAATGTCTATTTTAATTTGGTTTTCGCTTCCCTTCTGTTCCTGCTACTTTAATTTTTTGTGGGATCAGATGTGTCCTAATCATGCAAATATCAGGACCCTCTAGTTCTTGTCTTTTTGTTTGCACATTTGACTATTAGCCTGTGTATTGCATAGTGCACCTGATGCACAGTTTTTAAAGGAAGGTTTCTACATGTCCCTGATAATCGGTATCATGTGATTTCTCTATTGAGATGTTCTAAGGTAAGGAGGAACACCTAGACTTAATCATTGAGGCAAATATGTGTTTACCCCATTAGACAATGCCACTGTGTGAGGAAATCCATTCAGATAGAATTCTCATGTAGCTATAGATGGCAGAGAATAATGGAGAGAACTGAATTAAAGATGCTACAGACCCTGTTTTGCCCTTCTGCCTTTGTCTTTGTATTTTATGCCCATGGTGTATGGCTACTCCTTTGAAGATTGCAGACCACCTGCTTGCAGTCCCCTTGTTAAAAACCATGAACTGTTTTTTTTACTAAATTGAAGGAAACTAACAACTGTGGCACATTTCCTACGTCACTAGATTCTGCGGGTATCAAGTCATAATAACCTGCAGGACATTGATTTAAGCCTAATTCCCATCAGTGACAGCTACAGATGAAAGACGGACATCTTGGCCCTACAGTCTCAGCACCCAGGAAGTAGCAAAGCTGGACAGCGATCGCCAGCGCATGGTATCGTACTTGCTCCATCAGACGGCGTTGGACATCACAAAACCAAAGTTTCAGTGTAAAAGAGCTAAAGAGAAGGATTCCTGTTGTTGATGGCAGAGCTGTTTTGAGGTTTCATTTCTCTACCTGTCATGTGCTGGTAACCTCTGACAGTGTGCAATCCCTTGAGCCCCTTGGCCTGAGTTTTGGCCACACACCCCCTTTTCTTTGCTCCAACGGAAGAAGGGCAGTGCACCGGAGATTTCAAGTTTGGAAAAAGGCACTATATTGTGGTGCCCATGAAAGAGCAGCTTGAGCGTCCTCTGACACTAAATAATGAGTGTTGGAGTCTGAAAGTGCTGCTGAGCTTGAGCTATTTCCCAATTAATGGTGCTTGCGTCTGCACGAGATGATTTGTGCCCTTGATCAATGAAGAGCACATTGTTTGTAGTGTCTGCCACAGAGGAGAGACACTGGTGCATTGCTTTAAGACATTGAGACTTTCGAGTGAGCTGTGGGTGTTTGCCAGGAGGGCACTCCAACTAAGCAGTATTTTCTCACGAAGAGGCCTGAATTGAGAGGCCCATGCGAAAGAAAACAACAAAAGAAAATTTGATGGACAATAGAAGCCTGCCAGAGAGGCTTTTTGAACGGACTCTGGGCATAGTTGGTTTCACAAGAGGTTTCCGTATGATTGTATAGACTAGGTGTTAGGAGACTGATTGTTTTGCTGGCATTGTTTTAAAGTACTATTCTGTTTAGTAAAAGCAGAATAAAGTCCATTTTCTGTGGAAAGAGTACCCCCTTTTCACCTTAGAGCATTGATGAGAGTCACCACTGTTCCACCTGAACATACAAAAATTACTGAAATGCAGAGGAGCCCTAAAAATTTTACTAGATAATTTTAGGATTTGCTTTTTGGTTAGGGTTGTGAAAAATTATTATTTCATAGTGGTCACTACTTTCTCCCGTTGTCTATATGTTCTTAATAACGTGTTTTCTAGTGTCTTTTAAACATGACGTTGTCATTTATGGGTAGGATTGTTTTTCTCTACTCAATTGACTTCTGCACCCACTTCCCAACCTATGTCTTTTCCTACTATTGTTTCTTTGCACTCTTTTCACCCTTTTCCTGAACATGAGCAGGTTAGAAGATCAGAATTCGTAAGCAATTCTTTTGTACAGCTTCTGCATCAACACTAGTTAGTAGTGAACATCACTAATTGTTGGGTGTGCGATCTTATGCCACCTACTGCAGATAGAGGTATTCCTTATTTTGTCCTGCCATATGTGGCCTTTTTGTGCTACTTCATGTTCGAGGAGACCTGTCCAGAGAGAGTTACCAAGTACTAGAATTTTGCTCCAGCAACATCTCCATGGCCTTATAAACATAGACCTGGACTCAGATTAGCATGATAATAGGTTTATTGCCTATGTAAGGGCAAAAGGAGGGTTTGTGGTTCTAAAAATTCTGGACCCATGTAATTTACTTTGCCACAGCAGTACGATTTTAGTATCAAAAGACCGATAATGACTAGTACACTAAGCATGAGCATTTTCGCTCAATTCCAGCAGCGTTTTCACCTCGAAATCGCCATTTTCGTCCTGCACTCATGGCTCCCATTTTATACACAGCAGCCATTTTTAAAAGTTGCCCTCACATAGGCTTATAATACAGTCAGATTTGATTCCAAGGACACGTACACCTTGATTGACTTCTCTCTGGCCTGGGCAAGCTGGAACCATTGCCTCAGGCCAAACCTGTTTGGTCAGTCCCTCTCCCAGTGGCCGAATCAGATAGCATCAAGGCACACCATGCCATAAAACCCTTATTATCGCTCACACACCCTGCCTAATCTTGCTCACACCTGCACCTGCTCTTTTCTTCTTCTTACTTTACGAGGGGGAGGTGCCCGTTTTTATTGGGGGTCCACACTTATCTGATGTAAAATACTAGGCCTTGCCGGGTAATTTATTATGGGTTGGATGACATGAAATATAAGGTTTCATCATGACACTGTTTTTTCCTTTGTAGTGAAAACATGTGAATGACCAACCTAAATGTCAAGAATGTTTGCCTGAAGCTTAAAAAACTGTATATAAGGAAACCTGACTTTGCATTGACACACAGTCTCCTGAGAACATACAAATCGTGCTGTTGTACTTCTAGGACACTTGTCAATTGGTTGCAGCCAATAAATTCGATCTTTGACTTCACCTAGAAGACTCTGAGTTTCTGTAGTCTGAATCAGGAAAGTACCCGAGGTCTTTGGGTGTACCCTGGCACCGCTGGGTTACCGGATCAGTACCGGTTCTGAAAAACCCAGTACCTCAGAACCTCCATTACTACCAACATTACTGGGTGTCTTGTTAGAGGGCAAATCCTGATCAGAACCCTTCCCACCTCCCTCAAGGAGATCCCCTGAGTCAGATTGGGTACCTTCTATTAAACTCTCATTTGAAGTGCCTGCTTGGGACTCATCATTCACAATAAGCATGTTAAATAGAAATTCTTTGGTAGGGTTCTTTCCTATCACTAAACCTCTCTCTAAGCAGAGACTCCTTGGGCTCTTATAATTCAAACTGTCATAAGTAGCACTGACCATTTTAAGAGTAGAATCTTCTGTAGACATGTTAGTAAAAGGTTTAGAAATAGTGAGAAGGAAGAAAAAGTTTCAGAACTTTTTAAAGAACAGAGAAAAAAAGAATTCTAACTTTTTAGAAACTTTTAGAAGTCTTAGAATACTTTTCAGAACTTTGTAAAACGTTTAAGAGGAGAAAAGCAAACCTTTTTGGTTAGGTGTACATACACTGAACTGTTTTGTATATTATTCTCTTATGAAAAGAGCACAATGACAAAGTGGTAAGTAGTTACAAGTACTTATCCCACCGCTGCACAACCAATATAGGAGGCTGGCCTGGCTTGTGGTGGGTACCAGAGGTACTTACACCTTGTGCCAGGTCCAGTTATCCCTTGTTAGTGTAGAAGAGGTGTTTCTAGCATCTAGATGCCAGTGTATCTATGAGCTCATCTGCCCTGGGTATAGGGTGAGCATCAGTTTTTTTTACCTGATTGAGACCTCTGTAGTCTACACAAAACCTCATCTCCCTTTTTCCATCTTTTGAGTGAGGCTTTGGTACAAGCACCACAGGACTTGCCCATGGGCTTTCAGAAGGTTTAACCACTCCTAGATCAAGCATTTTCTGAACCTCTTGTTTTATGCAGTCCCTGACATGGTCAGGCTGCCTATAGATTTTAATTCTGACAGGCATGCTGTCTCCAGTATCAATTGTGTGTTCACACCAAGATGTGGTGCCTGGCACAGTTGAAAAGAGTTCAGAATATTGTCCAAGGAGATTAATGCAGTTGTCTTTCTGTTCTGCAGTCAGACAATCTGCTAAAACTACTCCCTCCACTAAAGCATTATTTTCAGTGGTGGAAAAGAGATCAGGGAGAGGGTCACTCTCTTCTTCCTGTCCCTCATCTGTTGCCATGAGCAGGGTGAGATCAGCCCTGTTATAGTAGGGTTTTAGGCGGTTGACATGAATTACCCTAAGGGGACTCCTGGCAGTGCCCAGGTCTACCAAATAGGTGACCTCGCCCTTTTTCTCAACAATTAGATGGGGTCCACTCCATTTGTCCTGGAGTGCTCTTGGGGCCACAGGCCCCAATACCCACGCCTTCTGTCCTGGTTGGTACTGGATCAGAACAGCCTTCTGGTCATGCCATTGCTTCTGGAGCTCTTGGCTGGCCTGAAGTTTTTTACTGGCCTTTTTCATGCACTCGGCCATTCTGGATCTTAGGCCAAGTACATAGTCCACTATGTCCTGTTTGGGAGCTTTTAAAGGTTGTTCCCAACCCTCCTTCACAAGTGTCAGTGGACCTCTTACATGGTGTCCAAAGAGGAGTTTAAAGGGGCTGAAGCCCACTCCTTTCTGGGGTACCTCCCAGTAAGCAAAAAGGAGGCAAGGTAACAGGACATCCCCCCTACTCCTGAGTTTTTCAGGGAGTCCCATTATCATACCTTTGAGAGTTTTATTAAACCTCTGTATCAGTCCATTAGTCTGTGGATGATAAGGGGTGGTGAATTTGTAGGTTACACCACATTCCTTCCACATTGCTTTCAAGTATGCAGACATAAAGTTGCTACCCCTGTCTGATACAACCTCTTTAGGGAAACCCACCCTGGAAAAGATTCCCAGGAGGGCCTTTGCCACTGCAGGAGCTGTAGTGGTCCTTAGAGGAATTGCTTCAGGATATCTTGTGGCATGGTCCACAACCACCAAGATAAACCTATTGCCTGAAGCGGTAAGAGGGTCAAGGGGGCCAACTAGGTCAACTCCTACCCTTTCAAAGGGGACCCCAACCACAGGCAGTGGAATGAGGGGAGCCTTTGTTGTGCCACCAGTCTTGCCACTGGCTTGGCAGGTCACACAAGACTTGCAAACATCTTTAGTGTCCTCTGACATCCTAGGCCAGTGAAACAGGGGGACAAGCCTTTCCCATGTTTTGATCTGGCCCAAATGCCCAGCCAAAGGAATGTCATGTGCAAGAGTTAGGAGGAACTCTCTGTACTGAAGGGGATTGACCAATCTCCTGGCTGCTCCAGGTTTTTGGTCCCTTGCCTCGGTGTACAAGAGGTTGTCCTCCCAGTAAACTCTATGTGAGTCACTGACATCCCCATTTTGTTGCATGACAGCTTGCTGTCTGAGACCCTCTAATGTGGGACAGGTTTGCTGTGCCACACTCAGCTCTTCCCTGGCAGGCCCCCCTCCACCCAAAAGCTCAGCAGTGTCTGCTGCCAGCTCATCTGGTGAAGGTTCTGCACTGGGAGGAAATTCGTCTTCCTCAGAAGGAGAATCATCTGTAGAGGGAGGGATAGTGGGTAGGGATTTACCCTTGCTACCACTAGCTTTAGCGAGCAATTGGTCCACTGTTCCAGGATCCAAGTTACCCTGTTCTTTTTGCTTTTTGGCCTGAGCCCTTGTCAAAGCACAAATATGCCCAGGAATGCCCAGCATTGATGCATGAGCCTCCAACTCTACTTCTGCCCAAGCTGATGTCTCTAAATCATTTCCTAGTAGACAGTCTACAGGTAAATCTGAGGCAACCACAACGTTCTTTGGACCAGTAACCCCCCCCACGTTGAGATTCACAACAGCCAAGGGGTGGCTAAGAGTGCTGTTATGAACTTCTGTCACTTGGTACTGCTGACCAAGTAGGTGTTGTTCAGGGTGCACCAGTTTATCTATTACCATGGTAACACTGGCACCTGTGTCCCTGTAGGCCTGATCCTCAACACCATATATTAGGGGAAGTTGCTTGTACTCATCCATATTAAGGGGACAAGCAACCAAGGTGGCCAAATCAATGGCACCTTCAGAGACTAAAACATCCTCTGTGGTCTCCATAACAAGACCAACCCCAACTAAATTACCAAAAGTGAGCCCAGCTACTCCCTTGGATTGGCTATTAGTAGGTTGGCTCCCAACACCACTGCTATTCCTAAGGGTAATAGATTTTGCAGTAGGGGTTGTGGTCGTGGGAGGTATGGTGTTTTTCTTTGGACAACTGGCATCAGTTGTCCAATGGCCTTTGACTTTACACAAATAACACCAAGGCTTTTTAGGTTGATTATTGGAAGAGTATTTGGACCCACAACCCCACCTGAGGATTTTTGTGGGCCTCATGAAGACTAATTTTTACTTTTGTCCCCACCCTTGTCAGGAGAAGTCCCTAGCTCTCTTCTTTCTTGCAGAACTCCAAGCTTCTTCTATCCTGTGGCAGCTTCCTTGCACCCCCAGCTGGCATTTCCTGGGCTCCTGACCACTCTCGACACTGTTGCGACTCTTGGACTTGGTCCCCTTGTCTTACAGGTACTCAGGTCCACTGTTGTTGCATTGCTGGTGTTTTTTTTCCTTGCAGAATGCCCCTATCATGACTTCTGTGCTCTCTGGGGGTAGGAGGTGCACTTTACACCTACCTTACAGGGTCTTGGGGTGGGCTATTTGTCTAACCCTCACTGTTTTCTTACAATCCCAGTGACCCTCTACAAGCTCACATAGGTTTGGGGTCCATTCGTGGTTCGCATTCCACTTTTGGAGTATATGGTTTGTGTTGCCCCTATACCTATGTGCTCCTATTGCAATCTACTGTAACTTTACATTGCTTGCATTACTTCCTTTTGCTATTATCTGCATAATTTTGGTTTGTGTGCATATATCTTGTGTATATTTCTCATCCTCATACCGAGGGTAGTCACTGAGATACTTTTACATATTGTCATAAAAATAAAGTACCTTTATTTTTAGTATATCTGTGTATTGTGTTTTCTTATGATATTGTGCATATGACACCAGTGGTATAGTAGGAGCTTTACATGTCTCCTAGTTCAGCCTAAGCTGCTTTGCCATTGCTACCTTCTATCATCCTAAGCTGCTAGAAACACCTCGTCTACACTAATAAGGGATAACTGGACCTGGCACAAGGTGTAAGTACCTCTGGTACCCACTACAAGCCAGGCCAGCCTCCTACAGATCCCAACAACATAGCCAAACCCATGTAGGGTAAAGATTTCTTGTGACAAGGCTCCTCTTTGGACTCCTCGCTCTCCCCCTCCTCTACCTTTGAAGAATCTGCCTGGACTCCCAAACTACCCCTTTCAGCTTTGCATTCCATCTCCTGTGGAGCCTCACCTTCCTTACCAGTGACCCCGTCACCCACTCATATTGATATACATGACTTCGTCCCTGAACCACCCTCCTGTGCATCCCACACAGTCCACCAGTCCTTACCTGCTGGGATGCCAGTGTCACTATTCCTCATACGCCTGGTCACCTTGCCTGACTGCTTCCATAGCACTTGCGTGCCTCCGATGTCTGCACTTGACTCATGTAAGATACCCAACACCTGCTGCCTGTGATTCTACCCCAGCTCCCAGCAACACCTTTTGTCCGCCTGCTTCTTCTTCACAGACCTCACCTTCCTTCCACTCATCACTTGCATCCTCATAATGAAGTTCCAGCTCATCCTCATGTTAAACCGCTTCACTCATCACACGTTCTATCAATCTTCCTTTTGCAAAAGAGTGCATAGACCCTTCACGGGCCATCCGCTCCTTAGAAGTCAAACAACTCATGCAGTCCTTTGCCTTAGGGAGGGCCACAGTGAACCCCCTAATTCTTCAGACTAACGTCCTGGGGCCGTCATGCTTCCCACTGGTTTCAACATCTTTCTGATATCTTCACCTGCTGGTCTCGAGCCACCGTCTGCCTGGCGGCTCCAGCCTGGTGGGTCACAGCCACTGCCGGTCCCATGAGCTGCACCAGTGCTCCCTGCTTAGCCTCACTCTTCCATCTCAGCAGGCACCCACAGCCAGTGCCCTCTCGGGCCTTGACATTCTGACCCTATCCTAGCTCCACCTTTGGCTGGTGCCCTCTGAGAAAGCAGTCTCTTTCTAGCGTGGCTACCCCATTTTTGGTCTGTTTGTCAGTGTTTGTCAGTGTGTTTTTCCTGTCTCACTGGGACCCTGCTAGCCAGGACCCCAGTGCTAATAGTTTGAAACCTATTTGTCAGTGTGTTTTACTGTCTCACTGGGATCCTGCTAGCCAGGACCCTAGTGCTCATAGTTTGTTGCCCATGTGTGTTGTCAGTATGCTTGATTGTGTCACTGGAGCTCTGCTCTGCCCTCTCTTTGTGTACCAAATTGATCACTAAAGTTTAGTGACTCCATAGTCCAATTCTGATTGGCACACCGGACCCCCCTTTTAAGTCCCTAGTATGTGGTACCTAGGTACCCAGGGCATTGGGGTTCCAGGATATCCTTATGGGCCGCAGTATTTATTTGGCCACCCATAAGGAGCTCATATAAACCTTTCTTCAGGACTGCCACTGCAGCCTGAGTGAAATAGTGCACACACTATTTCACAGCCATTTTTCACTGCACCAGGAAACGTATGAGTCACTTATATGTCTAACCTTCATTTACTGAAGGCTAGGTGCAACGTTACTGTGTGTGAGGGCACCCTTGCACTAGCAAAGGTACCACCACATTGTCCAGAGCCAAATCCCTGGACTTCGTGAGTGCGGGGACTCCATTATAAGCGTGCAGTGTATATATGTCAATACATATATGTAGCTTCACAATGGTACCGCCCAATATGGCAATGTGAGGTGTCTAAGATTGTGAAATTGAACCCACAATCCAAATCTCGTATTGAGGGACCAAATCCATGCACCCTGGGGTTTACACTACAGCCCCAGCTGCTGCCACCTCACAGACATGTTTCTGCCCTACTGGGGATTGAGAAGCTCAATCCCAGGAAGGCAAAACAATGCATTTCCTTTAGGAGAAGGGTGTTACACCCTCTCCCATTGGAAATAGGTGTTACAGGCATGGGAGGGGTATCCTCCCAGAGCCTCTGGAAATGCTTTGAAGGGCACAAACGGTTCCCTCCTTGCATAATCCAGTCTACACCAGTTCAGGGACCCCCAGTCCCAGCTCTGGTGTGAAACTGGACAAAGGAAAGGGGAATGACCACTCCCTTGTCCATCACCACCCCAGGGGTGGTACCCAGAGCTCCTCCAGAGGGTCCCTGGCATTAGCCATCTTGGATTCCATGGTGTGGGGAACCTCTGGGAGGAGGTGACATCAGAGACCCCTCCTGATAGGTGCATACCTGGGTAGGTAGCCAATCTCCCTCTCAGGGCTATATATGGCTTCTCCTCTGGGTGTTTCCTCAGATTCGGTTTGCAAGAATCCACCAGGACTCCTCTGCATCCTCTGCTTCAGCTTCTGTCGTCAGATCAACCGCAGACTGCTCTAGGAACTGCTGTAACTGCAACAAAGACCCATATTTATACTTTTTGAGGCAAACCACCGCCAGCGCAGGTTTGCGTAAACATTTTTGCCGCCGGCTAACGCCATTTCTACGTGCCATGCAGGCACCTTATTTATGGATTGACGTTAAAATGACGTTAAACCAGGCAGCGCCTGCGTATGGAAAAATGGGGGTTGTGCATCAAAAACTGGTGCACATCAGGTTAAAGTCAAAAAGCATGGCTGTAACCAGACTTGCGCTATTCTACTAACCAGAACCTCATTTTTTATGCTCTCTCTGCTTTTAAAATTGTCACTGCAGGCTAGTGACTAATTTTACCAATTCTGATTGGCACACTGGAACACCCTTATAATTCCCTAGCATATGGTACCTAGGTACCCCAGGGTATTGGGGATCCAGGAGATCCCTATGGGCTGCAGCATTTCTTTTGACACCCATAGGGAGCTCAGACAATTCTTACAAAGGACTGCCACTGCAGCCTGAGTGAAATAACGTCCACGTTATTTCACAGCCATTTTACACTGCACTTAAGTAACTTATAAGTCACCTATATGTCTAACCTTCACTTAGTGAAGGTTAGGTACAAAATTACTTAGTGTGAGGGCACCCTGGCACTAGCCAAGGTGCCCCCACATTGTTCAGGGCAAATTCCCCGGACTTTGTGAGTGCGGGGACACCATTACACATGTGCACTACATATAGGTCAATACCTATATGTAGCGTCACAATGGTAACTCTGAACATGGCCATGTAACATGTCTAGGCTCATGGAATTGTCACCCCAATACCATTCTGGTATTGGGGGGACAATTCCATGCATCCCCGGGTCTCCAGCATAGAGACTGGGTACTGCCAAACTAACTTCCCGGGGTTTTCTCTGCAGCTACCACTGCTGCCAACCCTCAGACAGGTTTCTGCCCCCCTAGGGCCTGGGTAGCCTGGTCCCAGGAAGGCAGAACAAAGGATTTCCTCTGAGAGAGGGTGTTACACCCTCTCCCTTTGGAAACAGGTGTGAAGGGCCTGGGAGGAGTAGCCTCTCCTGACCTCTGGAAATGCTTTGAAAGGCACAGATGGTGCTCTCCTTGCATAAGCCAGTCTACATCAGTTCATGGATCCCCCCAGCCCTGCTCTGGCGCGAAACTGGACAAAGGAAAGGGGAGTGACCACTCCCCTGACCAACACCTCCCAGGTGGGGTGCCCAGAGCTCCTCCAGTGTGTCCCAGACCTCTGCCATCTTGGATGCAAAGGTGTGAGTGCACAATGGACAGCTCTGAGTGGCCAGTGCCAGTAGGTGACGTCAGAGACCCCTCCTGATAGGTGCTTACCTTTCTATGTAGCCAATCCTCCTCTGTGGGCTATTTAGGGTCTCTCCTGTGGGTATCTCACCAGATAACGAATGCAAGAGCTCACCAGAGTTCCTCTGCACTTCCCTCTTTGACTTTTGCCAAGGATTGACCGCTGACTGTTCCAGGATGCCTGCAAAACTGCAACAAAGTAGCAAGAAGACTACAAGCAGCATTGTAGCGCCTGATCCTGCTGACTTTCTCGACTGTTTCCTGGTGGTGTATGCTCTGAGGGCTGTCTGCCTTCACTTTGCACTGGAAGCCAAGAAGAAATCTCCTGTGGATCAACGGAATCTTCCCCCTGCCAATGCAGGCACCAAACTTCTGCATCACCGGTCCTCTGTGTCCCCTCTCATCCTGACGAGTGTGGTCTGTGAAACACAGGAGCTGGGTCCAAGTGTCTCCGACAGTTCAGTGGCCCTGCTGTCCAAATTTGGAGGAGGTAAGTCCTTGCCTCCCCACGCCAGACAGTAATCCTGTGTACTGCGTGAACTGCAGCTGGTCGGGCTTCTGTGCACTTTTGCAAGACTTCCTTTGTGCACAGCCTAACCCAGGTCCCCGGCACTCCGTCCTGCATTGCCCAACTCACTGAGTTGGACTCTGATGTCGTGGGACCCTCTTTTGTTCTTCTGAGTCAACCGTCATCCTCAGATCTTCTGAATGCCTGTACAGGTGCTTCTGCGTGGGCTCTCTGTGTTGCTGAGTGCCCCTCTGTCCCCTCTTCCAAGGGGTGACCTCCTGGTCCTTTCTGGGCCCTAGCATTACCCAAAACCCTCAACTGTGACTCTTGCAGCTAGCAAGGCTTGTTTGCAGTCCTTCTGTTTGGAAACAAATCTGCATCCTCCAGCACACCATGGGACACCTTCTGCCCAAAGGAGAAGTTCCTGGCACCTTCCGTTGTTGCAGAATCTTTGGCTTCTTCCACCCGGAGGCAGCCCTTTTGCACCTTCATCCGGGGTTCAGTAGGCTCCTGCTCCCCCGGACACTTGCGTGACTCTTGGACTTGGTCCCCTTCCTTTACAAGTCCTCAGGTCCAGGAATCCGTCTTCAGTGTTTTGCAGTCTGTTGTTGTCCCTGCAGAATCCCCTATCTCGACTTTACTGTGTTTCCAGGTTAGTAGGGTAACTTTACTCCGACCTTTTGAGGGTCTTGGGGGTGGGGTATCTTGGACACCCTTAGTGTTTTCTTACACTCCAAGTGACCCTCTACACACTACACTAGGCCTGGGGTCCATTTGTGGTTCGCATTCTACATTTGGAGTACATGTTTGTGTTGCCCCTAGGCCTGTTGTCTTCTATTGCATTCTATTGTGTTCTACAGTATTTGCACTACTTTTCTAACTGTTTACTTACCTGATTTAGTTTGTGTGTGTATATTTTGTGTATATTACTTACCTCCTAAGGGAGTATATCCTCTGAGATACTTTTGGCATATTGTCACTAAAATAAAGTACCTTTAATTTTAGTAACTCTGAGTATTGTGTTCTCTTATGATATAGTACTAGGTGGTATCAGTGGTATAGTAGGAGCTTTGCATGTCTCCTAGTTCAGCCTAAGCTGCTATGCTATAGCTACCTCTATCAGTCTAAGCTGCTAGAACACCTCTAAACTACTAATAAGGGATAACTGGACCTGGTACAAGGTGTAAGTACCACAACGTACCCACTATAAGCCAGGCCAGCCTCCTACAGAGGGTGGGCCAACCAGGGCAGAATTCTGCAAGGCACAGAAAGAATGGACCGCCCTTGAGGGTCTGAGGTGAGAGGCCACAGCCCAAGCAGCTGGTGACGCCTCTGGCACTCACCATATCTACTGGGAGATTGAACACCTTTACAGTCAGCCTAAGGTTCCAGGCCCTGGGGCAGCATGTGTGCTGGTGGTCCCCGAGTGTTACCGAGCCTTCCTGCTGGGTCTGGCTCACGACATTCCCCTGGCAGGACATCTGGGCCAAGACAAGACCTTTGACAGCTTTTCACCTATTTCCATTGGCCTAGAATGAAAGTAGCCTCAGATAATTTCTGCAGAGCCTGCCCCACCTGCCAGGCTAGTGGGAAGACAGGGAAAAAGCTTAACGCCCTCTTGATACCACTCCCCGTCGTTGGCACCCCCTTTGAAAGGGTGGGTATCGACATCGTTGGTCCCTTGGACCACAAAACTGCCTTGGGCAACAGGTTTATCCTGGTTTTGGTGGACCATGCCACCCGCTATCCAGAGGCCATCCCTCTGAGAAAAGTGACTGCACCGGTGGTGACCAGAGCCCTGCTGGGAATATTTACTCGGGTGGTATTCCCTAAGGAAGTTGTGTCTGACAGAGGCACAAACTTCATGTCTGCATACATGAAGTCCATGTGGGATGAGTGTGAGGGGACCTACCGGTTTACCACCCCTTATCATCCTCAATCCAATGGGCTTGTTGAGAAATTCAACAAGACCCTTGAAGGCATGATCAATGGCCTAACTGGAGCCAAGAGGCGTAAGTGGAACGTCCTCTTGCCATGCCTGCTGTTTGCTTATAGGGAGGTGCCCCAGAAAGGGGTGGAGTTCATCCCTTCTGAGCTTCTCTACGGTCACCCTGTCAGGGGACCACTAAGCAAAGTTAAAGAGGGCTGGGAGAAAACTCCCAAGACACCTCCCCAGGATGTGGTCAGCTACATGCTGGCCCTCTGGAACAAAACCCAACGCTTCTGGAAGCAGGCCAAGAGTAACCTTGAGGCCAGTCAAGAGGTGATGAAGGAGTGGTATGACCGGAAGGCCACTCTGGTTGAGTTCTCACCTGGAGACAAGGTTTGGGTAATAGAGCCAGTAAAGCCTAGGGCTCTCCAGGACCGTTGGTCTGGCCCATTTGAGATTAAGGAGTAGAAGGGGGAGGCCACTTACCTAGTGGACCCCAAGGTCCCACAGGCGCCGCCTAAGGGTTCTCCGTCACAACAGACTCAAACCTCACTTTGAGAGGTCTGAGGTCAGCATGCTCCTGGTCACAGATGAGGGCATAAAAGAGGAGAGTGAACCTCTTCCTGACCTCGTCTCTGCCAAAGAACATGATGGGTCAGTGGAGGGTATCATTCTCTCTGACTCCCTGACTCTAGATCAGAGAGGAGACTGCTATGAGTTACTGGAGCAGTTTTCCTCCCTGTTTTCCCTTACTCCTTGACTCACCCATCTGTGTGTCCATGACATTGACACAGGAGACGATCCCCCTGTAAAGAACAAAATGTGCAGGTTGTCAGATAATGTGAAGGCCAGCATCAAGGAGGAGGTCTCCAAAATGTTGACCCTAGCGGTTATTGAGAATTCCAGCAGTGTGCAAAGCCAGAAATCCAGTTCTGTGTGGACTACCGGGGTCTCAACTCAGTCCCACGGACTGACGTTCACCCGATCCCCCGAGCTGATGAGCTCGTTGACAGGCTAAGCGCTGCCAAGTTCCTGAGTACTTTTGATCTCACATCAGGGTACTTGCAGATCACCTTGACTGAGGGGGCTAAAGAGAGATCTGCATTTTCCACACCTGATGGCCATTACCAGTTCTGGGTGATGCCATTTGGGTTGAAAAATGCCCCCGCTACCTTCCAACAGTTGGTTAATGCGGTCCTAGCTGGCAAGAATGCCTACTGCGCAGCCTACCTAGATGACATAGCTATGTGTAGTTCCAGCTGGGAGGAACACCTGCTCCACCTCAAGGAGGTGCATCAGGCTCTGCAACAGGCAGGCCTGACCTTCAAGGCTAGTATGTGCCAGATTGGGCAGGGTTCCGTGGTGTACTTGGGACACCTAGTAGGTGGTGGCAAGGTGCAGCCACTCCAGGCCAAGGTTGAAACCATCAAGGCCTGGCAACCACCTAGAATACAGACCGAAGTGAAAGCCTTCTTAGGACTCACTGGATACTACCGTAGGTTTGTATCATTGTGTCACCCTTGACAGAACTTACCTCTGAAAAGCAACCTAGGTTGGTTAATTGGACAGAGGCTTGTTAGAAAGCTTTTGATTCTCTGAAGGAAGCCATGTGCACGGTCCCTGTGCTCAAGGCCCCTGACTACTCCCAGGAATTTATTGTGCAGAAAATGCTTCAGAGCATGGTATAGGGGCTGTTCTAGCACAACTAAATGAGGAGGGCTCAGACCAACCAGTAGTCTTTATTAGCAGAAGACTATTACCACGGTGTTGGACCTGGCCCTTTTACAGGATCATTCCCCAGACTTTTTGCTGTTTGCCTCCTTATTTTTCTGACCTTTGTTGGCTGACGTTTTGACTCTGAGCACTTTTTCACTACTAAAGAGTGCTAAAGTGCATGTGCTCTCCCTTACAAAATTGGTATGATTGGATTATACCTAATTGGCATATTTAATTTACCGATAAGTCCCTTGTAAAGTGGCATCCCAATACCCAGGGCCTGTAAATTAAATGTTACTAGTGGGCCTGCAGCGCTGATTGCGCCACCCACTGAAGTAGCCTATCAAACCTATCTAATGCCTGCTAGCGCAGAGCCTGTGGGCGCAGTTTCCTGCCACAGGGACCTGGCATCTAAATTTACTTGCTAGGCCCAGAACTTCCCTTTTACTACATGTAAGTCACCCCTAAGGTACACCCTAGCTAGCTCTAAGGCAGGGTGCCATGTAGGTAGAAGGCAGGACATGTGCCATGTTGTGTGGCCTGCCCTGGTAGTGACAAACAGCCTAACGTGGTGTCTCACTGCTGTGAGTGCTGCCTTCTCATAGGATTGCATTGGAAATGCCCTGCCTTATGTGTATGTTATGCCTTATATACGTATTGTGTGATTTATGAGGGGTAGCGTAGGCATGTTTGGTATGGTTGTGATAGTGGTGAGAAATGCTGCTTACTGGTGTAGGTGTATTTTTTATTACTATCACAGAAATGCCACTTCTAGAAAGTGCGCATTTATCTGTGCTTATGACTTTGGTGTTTTGCAGCTTGCCTCCAATCCACGTCTGGGCAGACTGACAGTTGGGGCTTTGTGCATACTTCTCAGACAGCCTGCACACAGGGAGGGTGGAGGTGTCACAGAGGTGCACATGCATATTTTAAAGCCTTCCTGGGCTGAGAGAAGGGAGAGGTGGGGCACACCTGCATTTGTAAAGACTGTGCCCTGGCCTCACACAATAGGGTCGTGTACCCTCCACTGATGTTTGGAGTCTGTGCTGGAGGAGAGAAAGGGCACTCCCGGAACCAGTTGTAACTGGTTGGAACCCCCTCTCCTGACCATTGTAAAACACACTGCAAACCTAGGATAAGTACAGGGTAATTTTCCCCACAATTTAGACATTCTTTGGACATTCTTGGGACTCAAACCTTACCTGGCGCTGGACGCAGGACGCTGTTGAAAGGACTCACCAGGACCACCTTGGACTGCGGCTGCTGTGCTGACCTGTGACCTGCCTAGTCACAAGGAGGAACTGCCACTGCTGACATCCACCTCGACGGAGGCCCCTTCCTCTAGCCCCCATATCTGCTTGTTGGGCCTCGCCTGGCCCCCACCCCGAGGACAGGGTGTGAGGAGGCCAAGGCAGGCCCACACCACGATCGTGAGCCCCCGGAGGGGCCCGGTCACCAAGAGGAGAGGGTGCCAACCGACCCTCTCCCCCAGGAGCACTGTGTGGCTCCCGTTGTGTGCACAGGAGTGCCAGCCCCCCCCCCCCCATACTCCTCTTTCCAGGCACTAGGAGTGCCTTTTTCTAAAAAAAACAGGTACTCTTTTGGCATACATATGATTTCCCAGTGTTCTTGCTATGGGCATTATGGATATATGTTTTTCGTGACTTGCCAGATGTAATCATGTTCCTTTTATGGGCATGTATGATGTATTCATGACAAATGCATAGAATTCTTACTGTAATTCCTGACTACTGCTTATGTTGCAGAATCCTGATTACTTACGTGTTCTAATGTGACAACTGCGTATTCTTGCAGAGTATTAGTAACTTGTGTAACGATCTGACAACTGCTAAGGTAGCAGGGTATTACTTACGTGTAATGTTGGTCTAATTATGTTTTGTGCAATACAGTTTATTTTTACATAGCTCTGTGTTGTGTTTACTTTGTGGTGTACATTTTGCATCACTTGTGTTGTGTGTGTTGTGCAAACGCATTACACATTGCCTCTGGGATGGGCATGACTGCTCGTGCCAAGCTACCAAGGGGGTGAGCACGAGTTATCTTGGACGTGTAACTCCTTTGCCCTGACTAGAGTGGATAGGTTCTGCCTGGCTGAGGTGCATACCCTAGCCAACCAGAAACCCCATTTCTAACACACAGGAACAGAGGTGGAGGTTCAGATAGACCACACGCTCCTCAGATGGCTTATGCAGATGAGGGGTGAGAATCCTAATCTCTTGTGGTGGTTCATTTCCCTACAGGGGATGGACTTTACGGTGGATCATCGCCTGGGTATTGATCACATCAATGCCGATAGTCTCTCCAGATTCTACCCCTTAGCGATAAGAGCTCCCAGGAGGTTGGGTAACTCTCCCCACTTTCAGCTGGGGGGGACACATGTTAGACCTGACAGCCTTATGGTGGTCACCTCTATCTTTTTGCCTGCCTCCCTCCACTTTTTAGATACTGTTTTTGCTGGTTTTAAGACTGCACACTTTACCACTGCTAACCATTGCTAAAGTGCATATGCTCTCTCCCTTTAAACAGGGTAACATTGGATCATACCCAATTGGACAATTTAATTTACTTATAAGTCCCTAGTAAAGTGTACTATATGTGACCAGGGCCTGCAGATTAAATGCTACTAGTGGGCCTGCAGCACTGATTGTGCCACCCACTTAAGTAGTCCCTTAACCTTGTCTCAGGCCTGCCATTGCAAGGCCTGTGTTTGCAGTTTCACTGTTAATTCAACTTGGCATTTAGAAGTACTTGTCAAGCCTAAAATTCTTCTTTTTCTACATATAAGACACCCCTAAGGATGTCCTAGGTAACCCATAGGGCAGGGTGCTGTATAGCCAAAAGCAAGGACATGCACCTCTGTAGGTTACATGTCCTGGTAGTGTAAAACTCCTAAGTTTGTTTTTACACTGCTGTAAGGCTGCTCCCTTCATAGGCTAACATTGGGGCTGCCCTCATACATTGTTTGAGTGGTAGCTGCTGATCTGAAAGGAGTAGGAAGGTCATATTTAGTATGGCAGAATGGTGATACAAAATCCTGCTGACTGGTGAAGTTGGATTTAATATTACTATTTTAGATACGCCACTTTTAGAAAGTGAGCATTTCTCTACACTTGAATCTTTCTGTGCCTTACAATCCACGTCTGGCTGGGTTTAGTAGACAGCTCCTTGTGCATTCACTCAGGCACACTCCAAACACAGGATACTCTGCCTCACTTGCATACATCTGCATTTAGAATGGGTCTTCCTGGGCAGGGAGGGTGGAGGGCCTGCACTCACACAAAGGACTGCCACACCCCCTACTGGGACCCTGGCAGACAGGATTGAACTGAAAGGGGACTTTGTGCACTTCTAAGCCATTCTTTGAAGTTTTCCTCACTCCAAAGGCACATTTGGGTATTTAAACCGGGCCTCTGCCCCTACCAACTCAGATACTTCCTGGAGAAGAAACTTGAACCAGAACCTGCATCCTGCCAAGAAGAACTGCCTGGTTGCCCAAAGGACTTGCCTGTCTGCTTTCTGTTGAGGACTGTTGCCTTGCTGTTACCCTGCTACCTTGCTGCTCTCTGGTTGTGGTGAAGAAGTGTTCTCCAAGGGCTTGGATAGAGCTTGCCGCCTATTTCCTGAAGTCTCTGGACCAAAAAGGCTTAATCTCTATAAGGAGGCTCCTCGTCTGGCTAAATGCGACGCACAGCCTGCCAGAAATGCCGCACAGCCTGCACCGCAGTGAAAATGTCACTGCACGCCGAACTGGAATGACGCAGCCCGACTTCGCCACGAGAAGCTTGACGCAGCGCCAGGGTAGCGACTGGAAATTCAACGCACGGCCCACTGGAGCAAGACACAGCCGAGTCAGAACGGCGCAGTCTGTGTGGTAGAAAAATAGATGCAACACCCACCGGATCGACACAGCTCCTGTGACTTCGTCCTACCAGTGCAGGAAATCCACACATCATCCCAGGGTGTCTGAAAACCCTGCAACCCGAAGGGGATCCACGAACAAACGCCGGAACTCAACACACAGCCTTCCCTGCATGAAAACTAAATGACTCATCGCCGTGTGCGGCCCGATAAGTCGACCCCTTTGTTTACACGCTTCTCCTCCTCTGCGGTTCTTTGCTGAGATTTTTCATGCAAACCAGGTACTTTGTGCTTGAAAGAGACTTTGTTTGCTTTTAAAAGTCTTAAGACACTTTATATCACTTTTAAATGATATCTCAACATTTACTTATTGCACTTTAATGGTTTTGATCCGCATCTTACCAGATAAATATTATATATTTTTCTAAACACTGTGTGATGTATTTTTGTGGTGCTATATGGTGTTATGGTATGAGTTATTGCACAAATACTTTACACATTGTCTTCTAAGTTAAGCCTGACTGATCAGTGGCAAGCTAACAGAGGGTGGGCACAAGATAATTTGGATTGTGTGTGACTTACCCTGACTAGAGTGATGGTCCTTGCTTGGACAGGGGGTAACCTGACTGCCAACTAAAGACCCCATTTCTAACAGTCAGATACTTCCTTTACACTTCTTACAATGATGTAAATGAATAGTGGCCTTAGTCATTCCTCATGAGATGGAAATACCAAGATCCAAATATAAGGTCATGCAAGGTTGTTTCAATGTGTGTGCCATCACAGTAATAATATGTGGACCCCTTGTTATGCCCAGCCTAATTTCTTATGATAGTCACAGATGGCAGAGGAGGAATGCCAAAACCAAAAAAATCAGGAAAAATTTACAATTATGACTCATGATGCAACTCAGCAACCAAAACTTGCAAAAACCTAAAAAATAAATAATAAAACAAATTGCTTTGCTGTGGGCCATGAACGCTATAGAGAGAGAAAGATAGAGCAGAGTGATGTTTATCTCTCCCCTCTGTGCATGGCACTTTTTAAACCTGCCTCACGCTACACACACCCTTCCTCAGAGACGCAAAGCTGTGTGTTTTATGTCTAGCATAACTTTGGTACTGGAAAGGCACCTTCCTGTACGTAATGCTATGTTTGGACTAACTTTCTATTTTGAATGTCTGCTGTACAATACACCACACTACAAATGCAGTGGTGGAAATGTTAGAAGAAATAAACATTTTTCTCCTATTCAATACCTGCTTTGAGGAAGCATTATTTTGAGGCGCAAAACCCTAGCTATCGTTGTTAGTAGATAAGGCCTTGATTCAAAACCTATCAGCAGTTGCATAATAAAATCTATGTTCTGCCCATGGATTGCCCCATAGACCCAACTTTGACAACTTGTCAGTACAGAAATATTTCATGCTGGAAAGTAAATAGTTTTTGCTAGTTTGTGTCACTTTGTATGATTGTGCACTGATACACATCCTGGATAAATTAGCCCTTTGGTGTCAAATAAAGTGCCTTCACCCTAGGAAAGATTTTGGTGAAGCTAAAATCCAAATGTATTCCAAATCAGTGAATAGCTTTTCTTAATTGGGAGTCACTTTTGATTCTTCAGGGTCTTGACAGTCTCTTTTAAGAAATTCCTGTTTGAAGCTAATTAAGGGCCTGATTTACATTTTGATAGATGCGTTTAGTCTGTCACAATGGAAAATAATGGGATCTATATTTTGGTGGACTGGATATCCTGTACAGTTGAGACAGAGTAACCCATCCGCCGGCATCTAAATCAGGCCCTAAGTCATGTGGGACAATTTTTAATCTCACACAGTCTGTAGGAAGGACAACACTCTCTCCTCTGTTGACCATCTTTAAGCCTCAGTGCGTTTAAGCAGCCCAGTACAGACCAGTGTTTTGGACGGGTTTTTAATGCCCTTTCTCTTCAGATGAAGGAAAACTGCATGGGTAGGTGGCAAATGTTCCTGGGGTATTTCTCCACATTTTGACATCACTTCCTGGGAGTTTGGCATTGGTCAGCCAAAACCTAATATGGCAAAATCTTTCTTCACCTTGGCAAATTGTGGGCACACCCCTTGAGGCATTTTAGGGAAAAAAGGACCCCCACCCTTAAACCAGTTCTTGAACAGGTTTTCCTCATCCTGTCGGGATTGACGCCACTTTGGCTACTTGGACATTGCCAAAATGGGCCTAGGTGTGAGTTACATCTGTCTGTGACTGAGAATGCCCATTTGAAGCTTGTGTAGTTGATAGGCAACTGTGTTAAACATTTAGGCCCAGCTTAAAGAGAGCCTAGCACCTCCTTGCACCACATTACCGTCATTTTTTATGACACTAATGTGGCCCAACAAGGCCAAATTCACCATGCCATATTTACAAAGTGGCGTAATGCATGCATTGCGCCACTTTGTAACCCCTTGTTCCACATTATGCCTGCAACAGGCATAATGTATGCAAGGCAGGCTTTCCCCCTTTAGGGGGCCTGCACAAATGGTGCAGTGGAATCTGAGATTCTGATTCTGAGACACCTGCACAGAGCAGACATTAAAAGGGGGCACACCATTTTTCATACTGAGCCTCAAAGGGCTTTGCAGGATTAGCGTCAAACTTTTTTATGCTAATACTGTAAAGCTCCAAACTAGCATAAAAAATGTTGACTCTAGTTGCCTAACTACTGCCGTGGGGTGCGATTTCTTAGATTCGGCACACACATGGTGGGGTAAGTGGGGCGTTAAGGGATGCAGGTGCTACACTGGGTGCAATGCCACTTTTCTTAAATCTGGTCTTTATTTTCTCCCCATGGAGATAGAAATTTAAGTTTGGGTCAATTTCTTTAGACGTTAGGTTTGCCTTATATTTCTGGGTCCATTTCATATGTTCACATTTACGAAGTTTGTGAGAAAGTAGCCTCTTTCTAGCATGGTTACCCCCACATTTGGCCTGTTTGTGAGTGTGTGTCTGTGTTTTGTTTGTTCTCATTGGGATGCTGCCAGCCAGGACCCCAGTGCTCATAGTTTGTGGCCGATGTGTGTGTTGTCAGTAGTGCTTAACTGTGTCACTGAAGTTCTGCTAACCAGAACTACCCTCCTGGGGTCTGAGCAACTCAGTCCCAGGAAGGCAGAACAAAGCATTTTCTTTGGAAGAAGGGTGTTACACCCTCTCCCTTTGTAAATAGGTGTTACAGACTTGGGAGGGGTAGCCTCCCAGAGCATCTGGAAATGCTTTGAAGGGCACAGATGGTGCCCTCTTTGCATAAGCCAGTCTAAACCAGTTCAGGGACCCCCAGTCTCTGCTCTGGTGTGAAACTGGACAAAGGAAACGGGAGTGACCACTCCCCTGTCTATCACCACCCCAGGGGTGGTGCCCAGAGCTCCTCCAGTGTGTCCCTGTCGTTAACCATCTTGTTTTCCAAGGTGTGGGGACACTCTGTAGATCTGAGTGGCCATTGCCAACAGGTGATGTCAGAGACCCCTCCTGGTAGGTGCATACCTCGGTAGGTAGCCAATCCCCCTCTCAGGGCTATTAAGGGTCTCTCCTGTGAGTTCCTTTTCAGATTCAGCTTGAAAGATTCCACCAAGAACCCTCTGCATCTACTACTTCATCCTCTGACTTCGGATAAACCGCAGCCTGCTCCACGATCCACTGTAATAGCAACAAAGTATCCAGAAGGGATACTTTCCCTCTGCAACTTCAGCTCCAGCCAGCAGCTGCAACAGTTTCCACGGTGTGCACCCTCTGAGGACTCCCATTCTTCCCCCTGCACCAGAAGGACCGAAGAAATCTCCCGTGGGGTGAAAGAGTCACTCCCCTGCTAAAGCAGGCACCTTCTAAGTCGAAAACTGGTTCTCTTGAACACCTCTCCTGACTATAAGAATGGTCCTTGGAACACAGAGGGTGGACCTCATTGACATAGACTGTCCTGAGGTCCTGCTGTCCCAATTTGGAAGAGGTAAGACCTTGCCTTCCCCAAGAATGACAGTACCCCTCTGCACCACGTCTTCTTCACCTCCTGCAGCCTCTGTGCACTATTTAGAAAATTAATTCATGCTTCGCCTGGCCCAGGTCCCCAGCACTCCATCCTGTGATGCTTAACTTGCTGTGTTGATCTGCAGCAGCGTGGGACCTTCCTTTGTAGTGCTGCTATCTGGTGCCCTGAGGGCTCTCTGAAGTGCCCCCCTATTCCTCCTCACACAGAGTTGAGGCCCCCAGGTCCCTCCTGGGTCCAGATAGCGCCTACTTGATGCAAAACGCGACTATGCAGGAACCAAGGCTTGTTAGAGAAATCCAGTGATAAATCTCGCCTGCATCCAACTTTTCTCCATGGGACATCCAGGGCATCATGCAGGGACCCGCTGATATCTTCCTAGGGTTCATTTCTGTAGCCTTCGTCCAACCGGGCTCTATTCTTTTGCACCCTCTTCTGGGTTGGCAAGGGCTCCTGTCCTTCCTGGAACTTCTTTCGACTTCTGGACTTGGTCTCCTTCCTTTACAGATCTTCAGGTCCAGGAATCCACCAGTTGTTGTTTGCAGACTTGGTTGGTTCTTGCAACAACTCTAATCACGACTTGTAGTGTGTCCTAAGGAAAATTGCAGTACTTTACTCCTGCTTTTCTGGGCTCTGGTGTGGGGTAATTTACTGACCTTTACTGTATTCTTACTCTCCCATCGATTCTGCACACATTACACTTGTCTAGGGGGGGATTCATGATTTGCATTCCACTTTCTTAGTATATGGTTTGTGTTGCCCCTAGTCCTATTTTCTCCCAATGCATTATATAGCATTTCATATTGTTTGCACTAGCCTATTTTTAATTACTTACCTTATTTTGGTGTCTAGTGTATATATTGTGTATACTACTTACCTCCGGAAGGAGTCTTGCCTCTAAGATATTTTTGGTACTGTGTCACCCAAATAAACTACCTTTATTTTTGGTAACACTGAGTATTGTCTTTGCTTGTGTATGAGTACTGTGTAAATATAAGTAGTATTGCAGGAGCTTTGCATGTCTCTTAGTTCAGCCTTAGCTACCTCTATCAGCCTAAGCTGTGAGAACACTACTACATTTCACTAATAAGGGATACCTGGACCTGGTGTAAGGTCTAAGTACCCAAGGCACCCACTACAAACCAGGCCAGCCGCCTACATTGGTGATGCAGTGGTGGGATGAGTACTTGCAATTACTTTACCACTTTTGTTACTGGTGCTTTTCACAAGAAAAGTTTGCTCCAATATTTAGAGCATACATAGTATATACCTAGAAGTAATTTTCTAACTTTCAAAACCTTTTTTAAACTTTGCAAACGGTTTACAACGTTCTGAAAAGTTTTATTTTTTTCTCTAAAAAGTTAGCTCTGTTAGTCTACTAACTTTTTTCTCACTTTCCTTCATTTTCTCTCTTTCAATATGTCTTCTGTAGAAGCTACCCTAGAGTTGTAAAAACTACCTATAAGAATGTGTAGGAGGCTGGACTGGCTTGTAGTGAGTACCAAGGGGTACTTGCACCTTGCACCAGGCCCAGTTATCCCTTATTAGTGTATAGGGTGTCTAGCAGCTTAGGCTGATAGATAATGGTAGCTTAGCAGAGCAGCTTAGGCTGAACTAGGAGACGTGTGAAGCTACTACAGTACCACTTAGTGTCATATGCAAAATATCACAAGAAAACACAATACACAGTTATACTAAAAATAAAGGTACTTTATTTTTATGACAATATGCCAAAGTATCTTAGAGTGTACCCTCAGTGAGAGGATAGGAAATATACACAAGATATATATACACAATAACAAAAATATGCAGTATAGTCTTAGAAAACAGTGCAAACAATGTATAGTTACAATAGGATGCAATGGGGAAACATAGGGATAGGGGCAAAACAAACCATATACTCCAAAAGTGGAATGCGAACCACGAATGGACCCCAAACCTATGTGACCTTGTAGAGGGTCGCTGGGACTATTAGAAAATAGTGAGAGTTAGCAAAATACCCCTCCCCAAGACCCTGAAAAGTGAGTGCAAAGTGCACTAAAGTTCCCCTAAGGAAAAAGAAGTCGTGTTAGAGGAATAATGCAGGAAAGACACAAACCAACAATGCAACAACTGTAGATTTCCAATCTAGGGTACCTGTGAAACAAGGGGACCAAGTCCAAAAGTCACAAGCAAGTCGGAGATGGGCATATGCCCAGGAAATGCCAGCTGCGGGTGCAAAGAAGCTTCGACTGGACAGAAGAAGCTGCAGTTTCTGCAGGAACGAAAAGGGCTAGAGACTTCCCCTTTGGTGGACGGATCCCTCTCGCCGTGGAGAGTCGTGCAGAAGTGTTTTCCCGCCGAAAGAACGCCAACAAGCCTTGCTAGCTGCAAATTGTGGGGTTAGCGTTTTTGGACGCTGCTGTGGCTCTGGAGGGACCAGAAGGTCGCAAATTGGACCAGGAGAGAGAGGGGACGTCGAGCAAGACAAGGAGCCCTCTCAGCAGCAGGTAGCACCCGGAATAGTGCCAGAAATAGGCACTACGAGGATGCGTGAAATGGTGCTCACCCAAAGTCGCACAAAGGAGTCCCACGTCGCCGGAGACCAACTTAGAAAGTCGTGCAATGCAGGATAGAGTGCCGTGGACCCAGGCTTGGCTGTGCACAAAGGATTTCCACCGGAAATGCACAGGGGCCGGAGTAGCTGCAAAAGTCGCGGTTCCCAGCAATGCAGCCCAGCGAGGTGACGCAAGGACTTACCTCCACCAAACTTGGACTGAAGAGTCACTGGACTGTGGGGGTCACTTGGACAGAGTCGCTGGATTCGAGGGACCTCACTCGTCATGCTGAGAGGAGACCCAAGGGACCGATAATGCAGCTTTTTGGTGCCTGCGGTTGCAGGGGGAAGATTCCGTCGACCCACGGGAGATTTCTTCTGAGCTTCTGGTGCAGAGAGGAGGCGGACTACCCCCACAGCATGCACAGACAGGAAAACAGTCGAGAAGGCGGCAGGATCAGCGTTACAGAGTTGCAGTAGTCGTCTTTGCTACTATGTTGCAGGTTTGCAGGCTTCCAGCGCGGTCAGCAGTCGATTCCTTATCAGAAGGTGAAGAGAGAGATGCAGAGGAACTCGGCTGAGCTCTTGCATTCGTTATCTAAAGTTTCCCCAGAGACAGAGACCCTAAATAGCCAGAAAAGAGGGTTTGGCTACCTAGGAGAGAGGATAGGCTAGCAACACCTGAAGGAGCCTATCACAAGGAGTCTCTGACGTCACCTGGTGGCACTGGCCACTCAGAGCAGTCCAGTGTGCCAGCAACACCTCTGTTTCCAAGATGGCAGAGGTCTGGAGCACACTGGAGGAGCTCTGGACACCTCTCAGAGGAGGTGCAGGTCAGGGGAGTGGTCACTCCCCTTTCCTTTGTCCAGTTTCGCGCCAGAGCAGGGCTAAGGGGTCCCCTGAACCGGTGTAGACTGGCTTATGCAGAATTGGGCACCTCTGTGCCCAACAAAGAATTTCCAGAGGCTGGGGGAGGCTATTCCTCCCCTGCCTTCACACCATTTTCCAAAGGGAGAGGGTGTCACACCCTCTCTCAGAGGAAGTTCTTTGTTCTGCCATCCTGGGCCAGGCCTGGCTGGACCCCAGGAGGGCAGATGCCTGTCTGAGGGGTTGGCAGCAGCAGCAGCTGCAGTGAAACCCCAGGAAGGGCAGTTTGGCAGTACCAGGGTCTGTGCTACAGACCACTGGGATCATGGAATTGTGCCAACAATGCCAGGATGGCATAGAGGGGGCAATTCCATGATCTTAGACATGTTACATGGCCATATTCGGAGTTACCATTGTGAAGCTACATATGGGTAGTGACCTATATGTAGTGCACGCGTGTAATGGTGTCCCCGCACTCACAAAGTTCAGGGAATTGGCTCTGAACAATGTGGGGGCACCTTGGCTAGTGCCAGGGTGCCCTCACACTAAGTAACTTTGCACCTAACCTTTACCAGGTAAAGGTTAGACATATAGGTGACTTATAAGTTACTTAAGTGCAGTGTAAAATGGCTGTGAAATAACGTGGACGTTATTTCACTCAGGCTGCAGTGGCAGGCCTGTGTAAGAATTGTCAGAGCTCCCTATGGGTGGCAAAAGAAATGCTGCAGCCCATAGGGATCTCCTGGAACCCCAATACCCTGGGTACCTCAGTACCATATACTAGGGAATTATAAGGGTTTTCCAGTAAGCCAATGTAAATTGGTAAAAATGGTCACTAGCCTGTTAGTGACAATTTGGAAAGAAATGAGAGAGCATAACCACTGAGGTTCTGATTAGCAGAGCCTCAGTGAGACAGTTAGTCACTACACAGGTAACACATTCAGGCACACTTATGAGCACTGGGGCCCTGGGTTACCAGGGTCCCAGTGACACATACAACTAAAACAACATATATACAGTGAAATATGGGGGTAACATGCCAGGCAAGATGGTACTTTCCTACAGAATGTAAACTTTAAAGGTTTGAGGGGTCTCTGTATTGAAATAAGTTTAAGGTTTGGGAAGAAGCCCAATAAGGAGTTCCTCTCAAATCTTCTCCTCCAAGTTAACCAGGGGTCAGCACTGGTTCAGATTGGACAGGGGGGGTAGAGGAAGATTCCAATCAGGTAGGCTCAGAGGGGTAAACTGATAATCCTGTGGAAGGTCCTTCCACTGATCTCTCTGTTAACAGACCCCTTAGTACAACTGGGAGTGGGAAGGGTTCACACACTAGTAGTGCTCCTTTCACACCTAAAGGCCAGGCCACTAGGGTGGCTCCAGTTAGGGATAGATCAGCCTCTGCACATTCCCATGTTACCTCTGTTTCAGAGGTATCCCACACATCTAACCCTGAGGACCAGTCCCTAGATAGGGAACTCAGAAAGCTGAGGTTAGAGGAGGCCAGACTAAGGCTACAGCAGCAACAATTGGCCTTAGACAGGGAATAGCTGGCTGTGGAAAGGAAAAGGCAGGGTTTGGGGTTAGTTTCCCATAGTGACAGCAGCAGTTTCAGAAATTCAAATGCTAGGGATCTTTCATTTGACTCTAGGAATCTACATAAAGTTTTCCCTCCTTACAAGGATGGAGATGACATATATAAGTGGTTTGCTGCTCTTGAGAGGGCCTGTAAAGCTCAGAGGGTCCCTTGTGTTCAGTGGGCTGCTATCCTGTGGCTATCCTTCTCTTAGAAGGGGAGAGACAGACTCCTTATTGTCAAAGAGGATGATGCAGATAATTACCAACTTCTTAAAAATGCACTATTAGATGGTCTGGGCTTAACCACTGAACAATACATGATAAAGTTCAGAGAGACCAGAAAGGAGTTATCACAGGATTGGACAGACTTTGAAGAATGTTCAGTGAAGGCCCTATAAGGTTGGTTAAATGGCAGCAAGGTGACTGACTATGAAAGCCTGTATAACTAAATTCTGAGAGAGCATATATCAAATAATATTGTGTGTCTGACTTGTTACCTCAGTATCGTGTGGACTCAGATCTGACCTCTTCCCAAGAATTGTGAAAGAAGACAGACAAATAGGTCAGAACAAGGGTGAACAGATAAGTTCATACAGGGTGTGACAAGCATGGCAAGAAGAAGGATGGTAAGTCACATGACAAGGATCAGGACAAAGATACAAAATCATCAGAGTTTTAATCAGGCCCACAAAACTCCGCTGGGGATGGTGGGTCCAAATCATCTTCTAACAATAATAAGAAACCATTGTGTTTTCTGTGTAAAGCCAAAGGTCATTGGGTAACTGATCCTCATTGTCCTAAAAGAAACACCAAACCTCCCACCACCACAACCCCTACTGCAACCACTAGTGCCCCTAGTAATAGCAGTGGTGGTGGGAAGAGCACTACTAATAGACAATCAAAGGGTGTAGCTGGGTTCACCATTGGTAACATAAATGGGGTTTGTCTAATTAGTGAGATAACTGAGTCTGTTTTAGTCTCGCCACTTTAGTTGCTTGTCCCCTTAATATGGATAAATACAAGCAGCTACCCCTGATTAATGGTGTTCAGGTTGAGGCCTACAGTGACACAGGTGCCAGTGTCACAATGGTGATGGACAAACTAGTTGCCCCTGAGCAGCACCTACTTGGTCATCAGTACCAAGTGACAGACGCCCATAGCAACACTGTTAGCCACTCAATTGCTGTTGCAAATCTTAACTGGTTGGGTTACTGGTCCAAAGAAAGTTGAGGTAGCCATTGATGTACCTATAGAAAGTCTGCTAGGCAATGATTTGGAGACTTCAGCGTGGGCTGAAGTGGAGTTGGAGGCCTATGCAGCAATGCTGGACATTCGGGGGCATAACTTTGCTCTTACCAGGGCTCAGGCCAAGAAGCAAAGAGGACAGGGAAACTTGGATCCTGGAATAATGGACCAAGTGCTCCCAAAAACTAGGGGTAAGAAGGGAAAATCCTAGTCCACTATCCCTCCCTCCACAGATGATTCCCCTTTTGAGGAAGAGAAATTCTCTCCCTGTGCAAAACCTACACCAGAGGAGCTGGAAGCTGATACTGTTGAGCTTTTGGGTGCAGGGGGGCCTGCCAGGGAAGAGCTGAGTGTGGCACAGCAAACCTGTCCCATATTGGAGGGTCCCAGATGGCAAGCTGTTAAACAGCGGAATGGGGATGTCAATGACAGCCACAGAGTTTACTGGGAGAATAATCTCCTCTATAGTGAAGCAAGGGACTCTAAATCTGGTGCCACCAGGAGACTGGTCATCCCCTTTCAGTACAGGGAATTCCTCCTTACTCTTGCTCATGACATTCCCTTGGCTGGGCATTTAGGCCAGAGTAAAACATGGGACAGACTTGCTCCACATTTTCACTGGCCCCATATGTCAGAAGACACAAAGGAGTTGTATCGCTCCTGTGTCACTTACCAAGCCAGTGGCAAACCTAGTGGCACCCCAAAGGCCCCCTTAATCCCACTGCCAGCAGTTGGGGTGCCCTTTGAAATGGTAGGGGTTGATATTGTTGGCCCCCTTGACCTTCCAACAGCTTCTGTCAATAGATTCATCCTTGTGGTGGTGGACCATGCCACAAGGTATCCAGAAACTATCCCCTTAAGGACCACTACAGCACCTGCAATGGCAAAAGCCTGCCTTGGAATTTTTTCCAGGGTGGGTTTCTCAAAGGAAGTTGTATCAGACAGAGGCAGTAGCTTCATGTCTGCATTCCTCAAGGCAATGTGGAAGAAGTGTGGTTTTACCTACAAGTTCAACACCCCTTATCATCTACAAACTAATAGATTGGTTGAGAGGTTTAATAAAACCCTCAAAGGCATGATCGGGGGACTCTCTGAAAAACTCTGAAGGAGATGGGATGTCCTCTTGCCATGCCTCCTTTTCGCGTACAGAGAGGTACCCCAAAAAGGAGCGGGCTACAGCCCGTTTGAACTCCCATTTGGTCACCCTGTTAGGGGTCCCCTTGCTCCTGTTAAGGAGGGTTGGGAACAACCTTTAAAACCTCCAAAGCAAGACATTGTGGACTATGTGCCTGGCCTAAGATCTAGAATGGCTGAGTACATGACAAAGGCCACTAAAAACCTTCAGGCCAGCCAAGAGCTCCAAAAGGAATGGCATGGCCAGAAGGCTGTCCTGACAAAGTACCACCCAGGACAGAACATGTGGGTATTGGAGCCTGTGGCACCAATAGCACTCCAAGACAAATGGAGTGGACCCCATCTCATTGTGGAAAAGAAAGGTGAGGTCACCTATCTTGTAGACCTGGGCACTGCCAGAAGCCCTCTTAGGGTGCTTCATGTCAATTGCCTGAAACCTTCCAATGACATGGCTGATTTGACCCTACTCATGGCCACAGATGAAGTCAGGAGGAAGAGAGTGACCCTCTACCTGACCTCTTCTTCAACACTGAAACTGATGGCTTAGTAGAAGGAGTGGTTCTTACAGACTGCCTTACTGCTGAGCAGAAGGAAGACTATAAAAATCTCCTAGGACAGTTTTATGAACTCTTCTCACTCACACCTGGTACATCTACTTGGTGTGAACATACAATTGAAACTGGAGACAGTTTGCATGCCAAAAGTAAAATTTACAGGCAACCTGGCCATGTCAGAGATTGTATTAAAACAGATATTCAGAAAATGTTGGATCTAGAAGTTATTGAGGCCTCTGATAGCCCCTGGGCCAGCCCAGCGGTGCTTGTCCCCAACCCGCAGAGCAAGGATGGAAAGAGTGAAATGCGGTTGTGTGTGGACTTTACGGATCTTAATTCTGTAACCAAAACTGATGCTCACCCTATACCCGGGGCAGATGAGCTAGTAGATACACTGGCATCTGCCAAGCATCTTAGCACCTTTGATTTGACTGCATAGTATTGGCAGATCAAATTGGCAGAGGATGCTAAACCAAAAACTGGATTTTCAACCATAGGGAGGCATTATCAATTCACTGCTATGCCCTTTGGTTTGAAAAATGCACCTGCCACTTTTCATAGGCTGGTGAATACAATTCTCCAAGGTTTGGAAGCTTTCAGTGCAGCATACGTAGATGATATTGCTGTATTTAGCTCCACTTGGGATGACCACCTGGTCCACCTTTGGAAAGTTTTGAAGGCCCTGCAAAAGGCAGGCTTAACTATCAAGGCTTCAAAGTGCCAGATAGGGCAGGGGAAAGTGATTTATCTGGGCCACCTGTTAGGTGGAGAACAGATTGAACCACTCCAGGGGAAGATTGCGACCATTATGGACTGGGCTTCCCCCTAATACACAGCCCCAGATCAGAGCTTTCTTAGGCATCACTATTACAGGAGGATCATTAAGAAATATGGCTCCACTGCTGCCCCTCTTAATGACCTCACCAGTAAGAAAATGCCTAAAAGGTATTGTGGACAGCTAGCTGTCAGAAGCTTATGAGGAACTTAAGCTGGCAATGTGCTCTGCACCTGTCTTGAAGAGCCCAGACTACTACAAACAATTCATTGTCCAAACAGATGCTTCTGAAATAGGGTGAGGGGCTGTACTCTCACAACTGAACTCAGAAGGCCTGGATCAACCTGTTGCTTTTATCAGCAGGAGGATGACCCTTAGAGAAAAGTGCTAGTCTGCCATAGATAGGCAGGCCTTTGCTGTGGCCTGGGTTTTGAAGAAGTTGAGACCCTACTTGTTTGGGACTCACTTCATTGTTCGAACAGACCACAAACCTCTATTAAGGCTTAAACAAATGAAAGGTAAAAACCCTAAATTGTTGAGGTGGTCCATTTCCCTACATGGTATGGACTTTACAGTGGAACATAGACCTGGGAGTACCCACTCCAATGCAGATGGACTCTCCGGGTATTTCCACTTAGACAATGAATAATCATCTGGGCAAGGTTAGCCTTATTATCCCTCGTTTAGGCAGGGGTTGTGTAGGAAAGTACCATCTTTCTTGGCATGTTACCCCCATTTTTACCTGTATGTCAGTATGTTTTTGCCAGTCTCACTGGGATCCTGCTGGTCAGGACCCCAGTGCTCATAGTTTATGGCCTAATGTGTGTGTCTCTACAGTGCTTAACTGTGTCACTGAGGCTCTACAATATATACAAAAGGAGGGACAATGCCCACTGCAAAATGTCTGTGGCCCAAAGGGCCATAACACATAGGCCAAGGCTCCACTTGACTCCTGCCTCAATGCGAAGAGAACACTGCAGGGACATCAGGTTAAAAAAACACAGGCACCTAAGGGGGATGAGGAATAGGGGGGGCACCTCAGCTGGAAGATGGTACAATGCCACTGGCCTGGAGGGGGCTCAGTCTCTTAAGTGGGTGCTTTGCCCACTGCTTGGTCCTGGGGAGTGCAAAGCCACAGACTCTCAAGTGGGTGGTTTGCCCACTGCTTGTTCCTGGGGAGTGCAAAGCCACAGTCTCTCAAGTGGGTGGCTTCTCCACTGGTTCTGGAAGGGGCTTTGTGCCCAGTGTGCTTCATCCTGCCAAGGAAGGGGTGAGTGGATGCCTTCGTCCACTGGTTCTGGAGGGGGCTTTGTGCCCAGTGTGCTTCATCCTACCAAGGAGGGGGTGAGGGGATGCCTTCTTCCACTGGTTCTGGAGGGGGCTTTGTGCCCAGTGTGCTTCATCCTGCCAAGGAGGGAGTGAGCGGATGCCTTCTTATACTGGTTCTGGAGGGGTTTTGTGCCCAGTTTGCTTCATCCAGCCAAGGAGGGGGTGAGTGGATGCCTTCTTCCATTGCTTCTGGAAGTGGTTTTTTGCCCAGTGTGCTTTATCCTGAATGGGGCAAGGTCACAGTCTCTCATCTGGGTGTCACACCGACAGGTGTTGCAGGGGCCTGGATGAACGGCAGCCCATGTAGTCACTGCTACACACTGCTCGCCGGTGGTGACGGCTGCTCAGTGGATGGCAGTTGCGCTGCAGGTGGCGGTGCTGTCAGTGGTGGTGGTGGGGGGCTCCAGCCCTTCACCTTCAGCCTGGGACTGCTGTCCACTGGGGCTGCTGCTGCTGGCGGCGGGGCAGGTGGCGGTGCTGGCCACGGTGCAGGTGGTGGTGCTTTCAGTGGTGGTGGGAGGCTCCTGCCCTTCACCTGCAGCCTCGCACGGCTGGCCACTGGGGCTGCTGCTGCTTGGCAGTGGTGCTGCTGGTGGTGGGGCAGGTGGCGTGCTGGCCGCGGTGCAGGTGGCGGTGCTGTCAGTAGCGGTGGGAGGCTCCAGCCCTTCACCTGCAGCCTCGGACGGCTACCCACTGGGGCTGCTGCTGCTGGCAGCAATGCTGCTGGCAGCGGGGCACGTGGCGGTGCTGGCCGCTGTGCAGGAGGCGGTGTTGGCCTCGGCGGTGCAGATGGCGGTACTGTCAGTGGTGGGGGGAAGCTCCAGCCCTTCCCCTGCAGCCTCGGACGGCTGAAGTGCCATGGCTGGTGTTGTGTGCCCCTTCTTGCCCTTGGCAGATGGTGGTGCCTTCTTGCTTCTGACAGCTGGTGTTTTTTTCTTGCCCTTGCTGGCTGGTGGTGCCTCCTTCCCCTTGCTGGCTCGTGGTGCCGCCTTCCCCTTGATGGTTGGTGTCCCCTTCTTGCCCTTGCTAGGTGGCGGCTCCTTCTTGCCCTTGGTAGGTGGTGCGGGCACACTGGCTGTGCTGACGGGTGCCTCCTTAGAGCCTCTCACACCTGCAGTAGCTGCAGAAACCACAGTGGCCGTGGACTGGGTGGCTGAGGTGCTGGGCTGGGTTCTGGCCACCATGGCCTGAAGTGAAGGACAGGGGGGAGGGGAGGGAATACGTCAGTGGTGGAGAGGAAATGCTTCTTAAGGACACTGGGGTGGGTAGAGGGTGAAGGTTTGGGAGTGGAGGAAGAGGGAGTGGTTGTAGGAAGTGTCTGCTGTGTTTGGGTGCAGGTGCATGGGCTGGATGCTGTTGTGAGGTGGATGGCTGTTGGGTGTCTGTGTGCTTACGTTTGTGTACTTTGGGAGGAGGGGTCACAGACACAGTGGGAAAGGACACAGGGGACGTTTGTATGGATGTGGGTTGGTGACTGCCAGTGAGGGGTGTGTAGTGATAGCTGTGCTGGTGATGGAGGTAGTGGATGAGGATGTAGTGCATGCAGGTGTGAGTGGAGACACTACTGGGAGGGAGGTGGATGAGGAGGAGGAGGGGGACACAGTGGAGGCAGTGGGTGTGTCTGCATCTGGATGGTGCTTGTGTGAGTGCCTGTGGGATGAAGTGTGGTGCTTGTGTTTGTCTGAGCCACTTCTGTGTGTTGATTTGGGTGAATGCTGGTCTGAAGGGGTGCTTGGGATAGGCTGGGGTTGAGGGGATTGGGACTGGGTAGAGGAAGTTGGAGGGAGGAGGCTGGAGACAGGGACAATGGCTGCCATCACTGAGTTGGCCAGAGCCTGGAATGATCTTTGTTGGGCCGCCATGCCAAAGTGAATGCACTCCAGGTATGCATTTGTTTGTTGCAAATGCCCTGCTAGATACTGGATGACATTCAGTATGGTTGACTGCCCAACAGAGAGTGTTCTCAGGAGGTCAATAGCCTCCTCACTGAGAGCAGCAGGGCTGACTGGGTAGGGCCTGAGGTGCCTGGGGCGAAGGAGATGCCCGCCCTCCTGGGTGAGCGGGCACGGGAAACACGCTGAGGGGCTACTGGGAGGGCAGTGCTGGTACGGAGGGTGACAGCTGTACCAGTAGTTGGGGTGGGCAAATAGGTGTCCGCCACCGCCAGGGAGCTTCAATCGGAGGAGGAGTCGCTGTCGGTATTGTCCGCTACTTTCTCTGTCATGGTGCTCCCCTCACCCCCCGTCCACTGGTGCCCTCACCGTCGGTGGATTCGGCCTCCAGGCCCATGTGGGATGCTGCTCCCTCCATCGCAGGTGCCTCTGCTCCTCCGCCAGATGATGCTAATGCACACAAGAACAGGGTGACAAAACAAAAAGGGGGGGAGAGATAGAGGTTTCAATTGGTCAAAGCTAGCAACAACACTACTGTTGGCGTATACAATTCAAAGGGAATAGCCCTATGCACTAGGCCATGCACTACCAGTTACAATGCTAGTCACCAGCCCATGGGGTACAATGCCTAACGCCATTAGCTGCACACCTGAAACTAACAGGACCCTGCCCAGTAGTAGATGCCCACTAGCAATATTGTGGTTGGAGTGCATCTGAGCTTGCCCATCATGGAACATACCCTGCCATGTTCGCCCTGGTCTATGGGCATCCACAGCCCACACTCCCCACCCAGGTAACACCTTAACGTGTCAAGAATCTAAACTCACCCCCTTGTGGTTGCTGTGATGCCTTCAAGCGCCCATCCAACTCTGGATAGGCCACCGCCAGGATGCGGAACATCAGTGGGGTCAGGGTACTACGGCACCCCTTCCGCATTGTGAGGCCAGCCCCAGCTGGGCCTACGCTGTCTTCCTTGCTCAGCGGAGCGGGTCCACCCACCTTTTGCGGCAGTGGGTGCTCCGCCTGGCAAAGACCCCCAGGGTCCGCACCTTCTTGGCGATGGCACACCAAATACCCTTTTTCTGATGGGTGCTGACCTGCAGGAAAAATGCAGCAGAAAAGGATTAGTCATACCATCCGGACTGTTATACCCATAGCCCACCATATCCCTCCCATCCCCTTACTCACAGACATTGACCACCATACATGCTGCACTCTGCCCAGGAACCCTCACCCCCCACACCAGAGGCTTACACACACAGCACTCCATACATTCATGCCCCACACATCATGCTCACAGTGTACTCACCTGTTGGTCTGGAGGGCCATAAAGTAAAGGATACTGGGGTAGGACCCCATCCACCAGTTTCTCCAGCTCCTCCTCAGTGAATTCAGGGGCCCTTTCCCCAGACACTCTAGCAATGGTCTCTTCCAGACAAAGGTCTTGCCGTGTAGGTCCTCCCTGTCAGGTAGCAAGTGAGTGAACAGATAGAAAATGGCAGTCACGCCCGCTTCGGTGCGTACCATCACCGCCGCCGTACATCGCCATTGGCTCCTGGCACCCGTAGGCCCCAATGATAACCAATGCAGTGTTGCATGGCGGTCATCGATCGCCGACCGAAAAGCCGTGCAACGCTAACAGAATTACCTAATTTCCACTTGTCCCTCCTCACAGGTCAGGCAGGCGCCATTTCAGGGGGGGCACAGGCCATGGCACCTAACTGCATCACACTAGACATAGGCACATCAACTGACTTACAAGTTCACACACTGTTTCTGTAAAACAAAAATTGCATATTAATCTGAGTATATGTTCGAATATGACCATCTGCTCACCGTTTTTCACTTTAGAGTTCATCCATTGAGGATGAATAGGAGATGGAGACATCCCCCCATGTACAGAACCCTGGTGGGCCTGGTGACAATGGAGGACAGGCACATTATCCAAACCTACAGACTTGATAGGGCCACAATCCAAGAGCTGTGTGCCCAATTGGAGCCAGACCTGATTTCAGCTATCCGCCACCCCACAGGTATCCCCCTCTAGTGCAGGTCCTGTCAGTGCCCCATTTATTGGCAAGTGGTTCCTTCCAAGCGACAGTGGCCATGGCATCAGGAATGTCACAGCCCATTTTCTCAAACGTGCTGACCAGAATGTTGTCTGCCCTGCTGAAACACATGTGCAGCTACATCGTATTCCCCCAGGTGGAGGATTTGGCCGCAGTGAAGGCTGATTTCTATGCACCTGGACATATCCCCAACATCATTGGTGCCACTGATGGTACACATATTGCCTTTGCCCCCCCCCCCTGAGAAAAGAACAGGTGTTCAGGAATCGAAAGAGCTTTCACTCTCTGAATGTGCAGGTGGTGTGTTTGGTGGACCAATACATCTCCCATGTCTATGCAAAGAATCCTGGTTCTGAGCATGATGCCTTTATCTTGAGGAATAGCAGCATCCCATATGCGATGGCTCAACTCCAGAGGCACCGGGTGTGGCTAATAGGTGAGACCATGGTCCCCACCCATTTGATGTAGGTATATGGGTGTGGGGTTGTCCCTAAGGGTGAGTGTGTGGCTGTCGGGTATCCCTCGATATTTACAGGTGACTCTGGTTACCCCAACCTCTCATGGCTACAGACCCCAGTGAGGAATGCCAGGACAAGGACAGAGGAATGTTGCAATGAGGCACATGGGCGAACAAGGAGGATCACTGAGCTCACCTTTGGCCTCCTGAAGGCCAGATTCCATTGCTTCCATCCAACAGGTGGATCCCTGTACTACTTACCTGAGAAGGTGTGCCAGATCATCGTTGCATGTTGCACAACCTGGCCTTGAGACGCCAGGTGCCTTTTATGCAGGAGGATGAGCATATAGATGGTTGTGTGGCAGCGGTGGAGCCTGTGGACAGTGACAAAGAGGAGGCAGAGGAAGAAGATGTGGACAACAGAACTACAATAATCCAACAGTACTTCCAGTGACACACAGGTAAGACACTGTAACTTCACCTTCCATTGCAGTTTTGTAATGGACATTGTACATGGCAGCCTGATTCCCCTATTTCTATGGCCACTTACTGTACCCTTTGGCATCTCTATTTTCCGATATCTGTGCCCCACTCTGGCTCCTGGTGTGTTGACTGCTGCCCACTACAGGTCATACCTATGTAAATATAACTGTACATTTGAATTGCAATGTTTACAGCTTGTTTAAGTAATACATATTTCAATCAATTGACAGACTCCATACTTGTATTTGTTTCAAGGGTGTTTATTTCTCTGATAATATGTGTTACAATGGGCTGGGGTGATGGTGGAGAAATGTCCGGGATGGAGTCAAGTCTATTGTTATCCCAGGTGCATTGTCCAAGGGGTCATTGGAAGTGGAGCAATGTCAGTTCAAGGTGGACATGGTGACAGAGTAGGACACAAGGGTGACAATCAGGGGAGCCTTATTTCCTGGCGGGAGTCTTGGCAATGTTCTCTGGCTTCTGCCTGGATTGCAGGGACCTTTTGCATGGTGTTCTCCTTCTGCAGGGGTTGGGGTGCTGGTGGCCTGTTGTTTCAGTGGTGGGGCCTTCTGTCCACTAGCTTTGGCAGAGGTGGAGGGCTGTTCTTCGGTGTGGCTAGTGTCAGGGGCCCGTTGGTGTGCCACTGCCTCCCGCATGGTGTTGGCCATGTCTGTCAGCACCCCTGTAATGGTGATCAGGGTGGTTTGGATGTCCCTCAAATCCCCAGGTACTGTCCCTCCTGCAGCCACTGGGTCTCCTGCAACTTGGCCAGTATCTGGCCCATGGTCACCTGGGAATGGTGGTATGCACCCAGGATGTTGGTGAGTGCCTCGTGGAGAGTCAGTTCCCTTGGCCTGTCCTCCCCCTGTCGTACAGCAGTCCTCCCAGCTTCCCTGTTGTCCTGTGCCTCTCTCCCCTGAACCGAGTGCCCACTGCCACTGACCCCAGGTCCCTGATTGTTCTGTGTTTGTGGGGTTGCCTGGGGTCCCTGTAGTGGTGGACACACTGCTGATTGACGTGTCCTGGGGACAGAGGGATGGGCCCTCTGGGTGGGTGCTGTGCTGGTGTTTCCTGAGGGGGGATGCTCTCTGGTGGTTTGGGACTGCGGCTGGGTCACCGACTGTCCAGAGGTCCCTGATGGGCCAGGATGGTCATCCTAATCCAGGCGTGCAGATCTGCTGTCATCACTGTAGGTCTCTTCTGGGGAGGACTAGATGTTGCTGGCACCTCCTCTTTGGTGAAGTTGTGTGGGGGTCCTGTGGGGATGTAAATGCAGAGTTATTGTTTCTGTGTGTGACATGTTGTGCATCAGTATGTTTCCCTCTCTGGTTGTTGTTACCAAAGCAGCTTTGGCTTGTGTGAGTTGTGATTTGGTTGGCTAAGTGATTGTCACTAGTGTGCATGCTGTGGTGATGGGTGTCCATGCAGGTCTGTGATGGGGGTCCATGCATTGGTGTTGCATGCAGGGACTGGTATTGGGATGGGTGGGTTGTGATGGTGGGGTATATGTGTGGTGTCGGAGTGATGGGGTGAGGGTAGGGGTAGGACTTTGTCATGGCATGCAGGTAGGGGGGGATTAAGTTGTAAAGATTTGACTTACCAGAGTCCAGTCCACCTGCTACTCCTGCCAGGCCCTCAGGAGGCATGATCACCAAGACTTGCACCTCCTATGTTGTTAGTTGTGGGGGAGGAGTTGGGGGTCCACCGCCAGTCCTCTGTACAGCTATCTGGTGTCTCGCAACCACAGAAAACACCTTCCCCCTTAGGTCGTTCCACCTCTTCCTGATGTCATCCCTTCTTCTGGGGTGCTGTCCTTGCGTTGACCATGTCCATGACTCTCCGCCATAGCTTCATCTTCATAGAAATGGACGTCTGCTGCACCTGTGATCCGAATAGCTGTGGCTTTACCCGGATGATATCCTCCACCATGACCCTTAGCTCCTCCTCAGAGAATCTGGGGTGTTGTTGTGGTGCCATGGGTGTAGTGTGATTGTTGTGTGTGGGGTCATGTGTTGGGGTTCGTGCTGTGATGTGCCTGGATGGTGTATGGGTGATGGTGTTTTGTGGCTCAGATTCAGTGGGTGCTCCTGGCTTGTCTCTCTCTCATTTGTCAAATTCTTTTGGTTGTAAAGGGTTGTGGATAGTGTTTGTGTGTGTTTTATATTTGTGTGAGTGTGGTGTATGTATGGGTGTCTGGTGTGTGTTGTTTGAATTGTACAATGTGGGGTAGTTTTGTATTTGTGTGTATTTTGAGCGCACCAGTTTGTACTGCCAGTGGTTTACTGTGGTTGAATGACCACCGCAGTGATTTGTGGTTCATGATGTTGTGGGTGTATTTCTGTTGGTGTTACAGTGTGGGTTTTGGTACCACCTGTTTATCACTGACCTTTGGGCTGGCGGACGTATGTGTGTGTCTTTATAGTGGTGGATTCTATGTGTGGTTCATAATATCCGTAGCAGTATACCGCTGCGGTATGTTGGCGGCAATCAGCATGGCGGTAAGTGGCACTTATCGCCAATGTCATAATGAGGGCCATAGGTCAATACCTATATGAAGCTTCACAATGGTAACCCCGAATATGGCCATGTAAGGGGTCTAGGATCATGGAATTGTCCCCCCCATTCCAAATCTGGTATTAGGGAGCCAATTCCATGCATCCAGGGGGCTCCACCATGGACCCCCAGCACTGCCAAACCACTTCTCTGAGGCTTGCAATGCAGCTACAGCTGCTGCCACCTCACAGACAGGGTTCTGCCCTCCTGGGGTCTGAGCAGCTCAGTCCCAGGAAGGCAGAACTAAGCATTTCCTTTGGAAGCAGGGTGTTACACCCTCACCCTTTGCAAAGAGGTGTTACAGGCTGGGGAGGGGTAGCCTTCCTCAGCCTCTGGAAATGCTTTGAAGGGCACAGATGGTGCCCTCCTTGCATAAGCCAGTCTACACCGGTTGAAGGACCCCTTGTCCCTGCTCTGGCACTATACTGAACAAAGGAAAGGGGAGTGACCACTCCCCTGTCCATCACCACCCTATGGGTGGTGTCCAGAGCTCCTCCAGTGTGTCCCAGACTTCAGACATCTAGCTTTGCAAGGTGTGGGGACACTCTGGAGGCCTCTGAGTGGCCAGTGCCAGCAGGTGATGTCAGAGACCACGCCTGATAGGTCCATACCTGATAAGGTAGCCAATCCCCCTCTCAGGGCTATTTAGAGTCTCTCCTGTGGGTTCTCTTCAGATTCTACTTGCAAGTTTCCAGCAAGAATCCTCTGCAACTACTACTTCATCCTCTGACCTCAGATCAACCGCAGTCTGCTCCTAGAACTGCTGTACCAGCAACAAAGTAACCAAGAAGGCTACTGTGACTCTGCAACTTCAGCACCAGACAGCAACTGCAACAGTTTCCAAGGTGTGCCCACTCTGGGGACTCCCTGTCTTCACCCTGCACCAGAAGGACCAAAGAAATCTCCAGTGGAGTGACGGAGTCACTTCCCTGCTCCAGCTTGCACCTTCTAAGATGACAACCATTTCTCTGGGACTCCTCTCCTGATGGCAAGTGTGATCCTGGAACACAGGTGGTGGACCCCTTTGACCCAGACTATCCTAAGGTCAAGCTGTCCAAATTTGGCGAAGGTAAGAGTTTGCGACAGTACCCCTGTGCACCGCGTCATCTCTACCTACTGAGGCCTCTGTGCCCAACTGACCCAGGTCCCCAGCACGCTATCCTACAAAACTCAACTCGCTGAGTTGTTCTCCGGCGACGTGGGACCTTCTTATGTAGTGCTACAGCAACCGTAATTTGCACCTTCTTTGTCCCCGTGTCCTGAGACCTCCGTGGGTGCTGCCTGGTCATCTGTGTGTTCCCTCCAGTTTTGGTAGCCCCCTCTGCCTCCTCAGTCCGAGTTGAGACCCCCAGGTCCCTCCTGGGTCCAGGCAGTGCAATTTTGACGCAAACCGTGACTTTGCTTGAACCAAGGCTTGTTGGACGAATCCAGCACTGCATCTCGCCTGCATCCAACATCTCGAACTGGGACATCCTTTGCATCATGCAGGAACCCGCAGCCATCTTCTTTGGTGCTCTTATGTAGACTTCTTCCAACCAGAGAATCCTATTTTTGCACCATCTTCTAGGGTGGCAGCGGCTCCTGTCCTTCCTGGAATCTTCTGCGACTTCTGGACTTGGTCTACTCTCTACACAGGTCTTCAGGTCAAGGGATCCACCATTTGTTGCTTGCAGTCTTGCTTGGTTTTTGCAATAACTCTTATCATGACTTGTAGTGTGTCCTGAGGAAACTTGTAATACTTCACTCCTACTTTCCTGGGCTCTGAGGTGGGGTATTTTACTCCACCTTATGGTTTTCTTACACTCCCAGCACCCCTCTACACACTACACTTGCCTAGGGGGGAATTTGTGATTCACATTCCACTTTCTTAGTATATGGTCTGTGTTGCCCCTAGGCCTATTGCAATCTATTGTATTTTCTACTGTTTGCACTATTCTGTGATTGTTTACTTACCTGATTTTGGTTACTAGGGTATGTACTGTATATAATACTTACTTCCAGAAGGAGTATTGCCTCTAAGATATTTTTGGCCTTGTGTCACTAAAATAAAGAACCTTTATTTTTGGTAAAACGGAGTACTATCCTTTATTGTGTATAAGTACTGTGTAACTATAGTGGTATTTCAGGAGCTTTGCCTGTCTCCTAGATCAGCCTAAGCTGCTCTGCTACAGCTACCTCTAACAGCCCAAGTTGCTAGCACACTGAGTACATTTCACTAATAAGGGATAACTGGACCTGGTATAAGGTGGAAGTACCTAGGGTACCCACTACAAACCAGGCCAGCCTCCTACAAAGTTTAACTATGTGCAAGCAGTGTTATTTCCTGCCTGTGCTGATTTAGATGTCATCCATTTGCAGTGCTGTGAATGGCATGTCTTGTGGTCTTACTCCATGGCTGCCCGAGAGGATTTGAATCTGTGTGTGTTGTAGTGTATCTTGAGAAGATATGAATAGAGCCTTTGGAAATTGTGTCTTCCTGATGGTTTTATAGACGTTGTTTTGTATTTGCTTGTCCCCCCATTTTCCCTCCTTGATTTTCACTTACATTATAATAGATGTTACTATTGTCCAGTCTCCACCATGCCACTGCCACATTTACACCAATGTTCTATTATTATATAATTTACACTCAAAATGTTTTTGGTGGTGCTATTACCTGCCCAGAATCCCAGTCATGAAATAACACACTATGGGGCCGGCGCTGTATGGTGTGCGTTAAAAAAAATGACGTACACCAGGCAGCGCCGGCGTAGGGGAAAATGGAGCTTGGGCGCCAAAAAATGGGGCAAGTCAGGCTGAGGCAAAATTTGCGCCGCAACCCGATTTGCGCCATTTTTTTTTTACTCCCAACCCCCATTGACATGACTCCTGTCTTAGCAAAGACAGGAGTCATGCCCCCTTGCCCAATGGCCATGCCCAGGGGACTTCTGTCCCCTGGGCATGGTCATTGGGCATAGTGGCATGTAGGGGGGCACAAATCAGGCCCCCCTATGCCACAAAAAAAAAAAAAATACTTACCTGAACTTACCTTAATGTCCCTGGGATGGGTCCCTCCAGCCTTGGGTGTCCTCCTGGGGTGGGCAAGGGTGACAGGGGGTGTCCCTGGGGGCATGGGAGGGCACCTCTGGGCTCCTTCCGAGCCCACAGGTCCCTTAACGCCTGCCTTTTCCAGGCGCTAAAAAAATGCGCAAAAGCGGCTGTACGTCATTTTTTTTGACCCGCCCACTCCCGGGCGTGAATTGTGCCCGGGTGTGTAAATACGGCGCACATGCTGCGGAGTCACTTTTTTAGACGGGAACGCCTACCTTGCATATAATTAACGCAAAGTAGGTGTCCACGCTAAAAAAGGACGCAAACTCCATGGACTTTGGCGCTAGACACGTCTAACGCCAAAGTATAAATATGGAGTTACTTTTGCGTCGGAATTGCGTCAAAAAAAACAACGCAATTCCAGCGCAAACGGAGTATAAATATGCCCCTATGTGTCTAAACTACATCTTGATAGGGTTGTTCTACTGTTCTGCAAAATGGGGTTGGTTTTGATTGGGGAATGATTGCTGTTTTTACAAATCCCCCTAAATAATTCTCCAATACCCTTGCATACATGAATTAGGACCATAGATGGGTTCTATGATAATCCAAAGTAAAACACTTAAATTGTGGTCGCAGCTTAACAACTGTTCATCACCCTCCGTGATTGGTCCTGTTCCCAACCATCACTCACTGCCTTCCCCAACATTCCACCTCCCAACATTCTTTTTACACAGGTAGAATATCACATATATTTCTCCCTTTTCTTTTTCTAAACAATACCAACTCCCAAAATGTAGACCAAAAAACTACAAGTTGCCAACTCTTAAAACTGTGCATTAATTCAATACAACCATAAAATAAATAACAACAATTTCAAGAAAATAATGGAAATAACATAAGTACCATACATATTCCCTACATTTTGTACCTATGTAGCTTTACATAAATTCTATGATAGAAATGATCATCATTTCCATGAAAATAAATATAGAGAAAGAAAGAAAGCAAATTATTATCCTACTCTAATAAATAATATATTAACCCATTACAAAATCCTTAGATTTCTCAGGGAGCTTTAAATTATGATGGCTTCTACGATATGTTTGGTGAGATTCTCTCTGCAAGTTCTTGGAACAATTTGGTATGCAATCCTCTTCTGCTTCATTACACAAACAAGAACCAGTACTTTCACTAGGAAGACTACTAGAAACATTGTTCTCCAAATCAAAATGAGTATTTGTGTCAGACTTATTAGCCAAAAGTTCTCTAACTATTTCCAGATTCCACCTAAACATTGATAGTCTCCTCAAATTCAAAATGTTCCCATCTTCCACATGCACAGATTTACTGAAAACCTCTACCACTTTCTTATGTTCTGATCACCTGGGAAAGTCTTTCCCAACTACATTCGGAAGCTTAATCCTTACATAGTTCCCCTCACTCAACTTTGAATTGGGATAATTTCTTCTCACTCCAGCCACCCTCTTTTAGAGTTCCTTCGCTTTCTTTCTAACAGCAGAAACATCCACTAAATGATTCTCTTGTCTCTTCCCTCTCAACCACCAAGGAATAAGTTAACATCAAGATCTTCTGCCATGTAAAACTTTGAAAGGTGAATCCCCAGTAACAGAATTGGGAGATGTCCTGTATGTTAATAGAGTTGCCTGTAATGCCTTTACCCATGACAACCCGCTCCTAACAGCAAACTGAATAAATTCCTTCTCTACTCTATTGAACCGTTCGACCTGGCCGCTGGCTTGGGGATGGAAATTAGATACCCTTTTGTGGGTAATACCACATCTAGAAAAAACTATTAGAATTCACTACTGATGAATTGTGGTCCATTGTCTGACACAATCTCCTCAGATAAACCTTCTCTACAAAAGATTTTGTCCAAAAATTCAATCGCCACCTTGGAATCCACTTTTTCTACCATTTTTACTTCTGGCCATTTTGAGAAATAAGCAATCAAAACAAATGCAAAAGATGATTTTCTTGGTACCACTGAAAATTGACCCATTATGTCAATCCCCAGCTTTCTCAAAGGACCACCAGGTGCCTCAATGCATTCATTTTCCACAACATAATCTTTAGCAGTTTTATCACTGCCCGCACAAGGAACAGACTCCCTTCCCCATCTGTCTATCATGTCATCCATTGTTGACCACCAGTAGAAATCTCTAATTCTCTTTTTAGTAGATGACATCCCAAGATGTCCCATATGAGCTAAAGTAAATATTTCCTCCACAAACTTTGCAGAGGTACAGTTTTGTCACTTCTCAAAATAGTGTCCTTATTGAACATTAATTTATCATTGACTTTGTAAAAAGAAGATAAATCACCTCTCAGTTTCCTCTCATCTGGCCAACCTTTGAATAGATATTCACGTACCAATTTCAACACCTCATCTTTTTGTAAAGATTTTCTCCACATAGCTTCAGAAATTGCACACAAAGATTCACCAGCCACACACTCATCCTTCAAATCCTAACAATTGTATATGCCACATCACATTCACTTACATCCTCAATTTCCAAAGCATCCATCAAAAGCAAATGTGACATGCAATCGGCGTGTATATTTTCTCTACCTGGAACATACTGTACAATGCACTGATATTCTTGCAATTTTGCAGCTAAAGGAGCAAGACGTGCTATCAATGTTCTTCCACCCCGCTGATAACATACTAATTAAAGGTTTGTGCTCCATTTTAATTGTAAATTTTGCTCCCCACAAGAATTGACTGAAATGTTGAACAGCTCACGTACATGCCAATATCTATTTTTCAATTACAGCATGATTCCCTTCAGATGAATTAATAGTACGCAAAGCATATGCTACAATCCATTTCTTTCCATTATCTTTTTGCATGAGAACCGAACCCAAACACACTGCTTACCTCCAGAGCCACTACATAATCTTTACCCACTATGTATGGCTTTAAACGAAGCATGAATAATTTTGTTTTTTAAGAGTTCAAATGATTCTTGTTGTAACACACTCCATTCAAATTTCACATTTTTCTTCAACAATGCTTTAAGAGGATCAACTTTCGTAGCATAGTCTTAAACAAATTTTGCATAGAACTCTGTTAATCCCAGAAAGGGTAGAAGTGGGTGCAGCAATATAAACTATTGCTCCTACATGATTTATTTTAGGTTTAATGTCTTCTTCTGAAATTTCATGTCTCAAATATTCAAAGACCTTTCTTTGAAAAACAAAATGCTTTCAATTTAACGGTCAAACCCTTCTGCTGTAGCCTTTTAATACAACATGTCAATTCTTAACTTGTTCTTCATATGTTTCCCAAACACTAGGATATCATCCTGAAAAGCCACTGCACCAGTGACCCCTTCCCGGGTAATCTTCATTAAGTGTTGGAATACTGAAGCAGCACTCGCTAAACCAAAAGGCATTCTCATAAATTGATACATTCCCTCTGGTGTAATAAAAGCAGTAAGATACTTTGATTCCATCTTCAGCTCAATCAGATAGTTTGCACTCGCTAAATAAATAGTCAAAAGTACTGCAGCATCTGCAAGAGTAGAATCCATCTCATGCAGATTAGGAAAACGATGTCTATCAATCCAAATATCATTATTTAGACTACATAAATCCAAGCTTGAACGTAACTCGCTAGAGCTCTTAACAGAAATCACAACAGGGCATACCTAAGGAGATGATTCAATAGGCTCAATTACTTCATTGAGACATAAGTCATGTAGCATCTCCTTCAATTTGTCCCTATATGCCAATGGTACTTTTCCTGACTTTATGTCTAACCAGAACAGCCCCTTCTTTCAAAATAATCTTATGTTTGAATCCTTGAAATTTCCCTAACTCATCTTTAAACAATTTTGGAAACAAGCATTTAAAAGTATCCACAAAACCAGAGTTGCCTGCCTGTGGTGTGATAACCAACACATCAGAAAAAGCATTGGAATCCAACTTCATTCCTAACTCTTGCTGAATGGAATTACCCTTCTTGGCTACATAAATCTATGTCCTTTTGTTCTCCGACCATTGAATTCAATGTCAGACCAAAAATTTCCTTCCAAATCAATTTTATGCCTCAAATAGCCGCAAGGTTGTAAATCTGGAGGATATAACTCTCATTCATTCCATAACTTGTGGAATTGCGACTACCTTATTATACTATGCCTTGCACAGGAATCTACCATCAAAGATAATTTTTTTCCATAAAATTTCACAGTGCATTTAGGAAATCCTTAAGCTCGCTTATCAGAAACACAAAGAACAGAGCCACCACACTCTATTTATGAATCAAACTCATCACTTGTAACAGAGTTTACTTTCTTGGACATACCAGCTCTGCACAGTTCCCCAAAATGTCCTCTTTATTTATATTTTAAACACATTTTGGGCCTGATTACAACCTTGGAGGAAGTGTTAATCCGTCCCAAAAGTGACGGTAATGTGACGGATATACCACCAGCCGTATTACGAGTCCATTATATCCTATGGAACTCGTAATACGGCTGGTGGTATATCCGTCACATTTGGGATGGATTAACACCTCCTCCAAAGTTGTAATCAGGCCCTTTGTCTAAAGCTGGAGATCCTTTACAATTACCTACATGGTATAGACTGACACATCTGTAACATAACATACCATTGTCACTCCTATCCATACCTTTAAAATCTAAGAGGGTCATTCTGACCCGGGTGGGCGGCGGTTGCCGCCCGCCTGGCGGGAACCGCCAAATGGCTGCCCGCGGTCAAAAGACTGCGGGGGCCATTCTGACTTTCCCGCTGGGCCGGCGGGCGCCCGCCAAGGGAGCGCCCGCCAGCCCAGCGAGAAAGGGCCTGCAACACAGAAGCCGGCTCCGAATGGAGCCGGCGGTGTTGCAGGTGTGCGACGGGTGCAGTAGCACCCGTCGCGATTTTCACTGTCTGCTATGCAGACAGTGAAAATCATGCTGGGGCCCTGTTAGGGGGCCCCTGCAATGCCCATGCCAGTGGCATGGGCAGTGCAGGGGCCCCCAGGGGCCCCACAACACCTGTTCCCGCCATCCTGTTCCTGGCGGTAAAAACCGGCTGGCGGGAAGGGGGCAAGCAGTCGCCATGGAGGTTCAGCCCAGCCAGGGGAAATCCGGCGGGAAACCGCCGGATCCCATTTTCTGACCACGGCTTTACCGCCGCGGTCAGAATGGGCAATGAAGCACCGCCAGCTTGTTGGCGGTGCTTCCGTTGCCCGCGGCCATGGTGGTCTTGGACCGCCAGGGTCGGAATGAGGGCCTAAATCTTTTTTGTGTTTACCATTAATCCTGTTTCTTACAACATTAACTTCTGTACTGCCTTTAATAATGTTTGGATGTTGACTTCTGATCTCATTCAAAAACTCTTCAGATTGTTCGATGCCTTTTGCAATACTTATTATAGCACCCAATGAAGTCTTTGTACCAGCCCATAACCTTTCATGGATTTTGTTTTACTTTTAGTTTTTATCATTATTTGATCTTGCAGAACTTGGTTATATGTGATCATGTCAAATTTGCAAAAAAACAGCTAGAGCCCTTAAAGCTGAAACAAAGTCAATAGATTTGTCGTCATTTTGAGAACGAGAATAAAATTTGAACCTTTCCATCACAGTATTTATTTCTTCCCAAATCTGATCTTTTACTTTTTCACTGCTTGCTCAAAAAATCCATGTCACCCATGTTTTCTAAAGGAGGAAGGTTGTTAAATTCCTTCACCCTCATTCCTCCCAAACAATGTTTAAGTAAGGCTAGTTTCCTTTGAGATTAACAGTCTTTGTCTTCTAATACATCCACATAGGCTTACAAAACTGGAAACCATGGTTCCCATTCCATAAGAGGTTATCCTCTAGCTTGCAAAAATGGAGGAGGAGCCACAATGTTTGCCATTTTGAGCAGCCACAAACAAAACTTCTTGTAGTTATAATATATATTTTCAAATGACTTGCTACAAGTTTACTTCCAAATTCTAAATATCATAGATCGTTCAACAAGTATTTCTTGTTGATTGAATTAGAATCATGGCAAACCAAACCAAAATGTGAGTAATCAAATAGTAAAGAAACAAAAGGGTTGAATTTCACCCAATCCAAAATGGTTGCCAATAAATACGTCATACCTGCAATGAATTATCCCCCCAAAAAAATAAAGACTTTTAAAAATATTGCCCATACCAAAATGGGTGCTGTAATTTTTGCCCAATTCAAAATGGCCGCCATAAAAGCATTGCATGTGCAATGAATCATGGGAAGAGAGTGTTCCTGATGATCTTCTTAACCTCTCGAGTGCCTTGGACGAGGTGACCTCGTCCTGCACCCGGCAACTGGGGGGAGTGCTATCGCTTCCCCCCTGTGCTCCCCACCCACCCCCCCAAGGCAGGGATGGAAGGGGAAGCCCTTCCCCTTCCATCCCCGACCCCCCCACCCCCCCTGTGACGTCAGCGTGCGAGCGCGCACGCGCTAATTTGTCACAGGGCCTCCCCCATTGCGCTGGAAGCTCAGCTTCCAGTGCGATCGAAAGAGAAATGCTTTGCATTTCTCTTTCGATCACGTGGGGGAGGCCTAGAGAGGCTTCAAAGGGAAGGAAATGTAGTTCCTTCCCTTTGAAGTCTCTCTGAGTGTTTCAAAATCCAGATTGCTTGCAATCAGGCTTTTGAAACCCCACTAGACACCAGGGATTATTTTTTTGGGTTGAAATGGACATAAGGGAGCGACCCCTTGGGCAAGGATCGCTCCCAGGGGGGGCATTTTTTTGGAAGGCCTTTTCTGCCCCCCCTCTGGGGGGGCAGAAACCTCTAGGCACCAGGGATCTTTTTTTTTATTTTGGGTGGAGAGCGACCCCTTAGGCAAAGGTCGCTCCTCTGGGGGGCAAATTGTATTTAGACCATTTCTGCGCCCCTTGGGGGCAGATCTGCCTATTTTTGCTATGCCAATCTGCCCCCAAGGGGGGCAGAAACCACTAGGCACCGGGGATTTTTTTTTTTCCGCCAATGTCACACAGGGGGAGCTACCCCGTAGGCAAGAGTCGCTCCCGGGGGGGGGGGGGGAATTTATTTTAGGCCTTTTCTGCCCCCGGGGGGGCAGAAACCTCTAGACGCCAGGGCAATTTTTTTTTGTGTGTTTTTTTTTTTGTTTGTTTGTTTTTTCTAGAGATTGGGAGCGAACCATTAGGCAAGGGTTGCTCCCCTGGTGGGGGGGGGCAAATTGTATTTAGACCATTTCTGCCCCCCTTGGGGGCAGATTGGGCGATTTTAGGTCAATCTGCCCCCAAGGGGGCAGACCCCACTAGGCACCAGGGATTTTTTTTTTGGCGCCAAGGTCACGTAGGGGGAGTGACCCCGTAGGCAAGGGTGGCTCCCGGGGGAGGGGGTTTGGGGGGGCAAATTTATTTTAGGCCATTTCTGCCCCCCCCGGGGGCAGATCGGCCTATTGTTATTAGGCCAATCTGCTCCCGGGCGGGGGCAGAAACATCTAGGCGCCAGGGCAAATGTTATTTTTGTGTTTTTTTTTGTTTGTTTGTTTTTTTAGAGATGGGGAGCGACCCATTAGGCAAGGGTCGCTCCCCTGGGGGGCAAATTGTATTTATCCCATTTCTGCCCTCCTTGGGGGCAGATTGGCCGATTTTCGGTCAATCTGCCCCCAAGGGGGCAGAAACCACTAGGCACCGGGGATTTTTTTTTTTTGCGCCAATGTCATGCAGGGGGAACGACCCCGTAGGCAAGGGTCGCTCCCGGGGGGGGAGTTGGAGGACAAATTTATTTTAGGCCATTTCGGCCCCTGCTGGGGCCGGCTGAGCTAGAGGCCAAAATCCACAGGTAGGCACTTTGCAAAAAACACCTCTGCTTTCTGTGAAAAAATGTGATGTGTGCACGTTGTGTTTTGGGCCATTTCCTTTTGTGTGCGCTAGGCCTACCCACACAAGTGAGGTACCATTTTTATCGGGAGACTTGGGGGAATGCTGGGTGGAAGGAAATTTGTGGCTCCTCTCAGATTCCAGAACTTTCTGTCACCGAAATGTGAGGAAAACGTGTTTGTTTAGCCACATTTTGAGGTTTGCAAAGGATTCTGGGTAACAGAACCTGGTCAGAGCCCCACAAGTCACTCCATCTTGGATTAACCCTGGGTTTCTAGTTATGAAAAATGTGCTGGTTTGCTAGGTTTCCCCAGGTGCCGGCTGAGCTAGAGGCCAAAATCCACAGGTAGGCACTGTTTTCAATGAAAAAATGTGATGTGTCCACGTTGTGTTTTGGGGCATTTCCTGTCGCGGGCGCTAGGCCTACCCACACAAGTGAGGTATCATTTTTATTGGGAAACTTGGGGGAACGCTGCGTGGAAGGAAATTTGTGGCTCCTCTCAGATTCCAGAACTTTCTATCACCGAAATGTGAGGAAAATGTGTTTTTTTAGCCAAATTTTGAGGTTTTCAAAGGATTCTGGGTAACAGAACCTGGTCAGAGCCCCACAAGTCACCCCATCTTGGATTCCCCTAGGTCTCTAGTTTTCAAAAATGCACAGGTTTAGTAGGTTTCCCTAGGTGCCAGCTGAGCTAGAGGCCAAAATCTACAGGTAGGCACTTTGCAAAAAAAACCTCTGTTTTCTTTAAAAAAAATGTGATGTGTCCATGTTGTATTTTGGGGCATTTCCTGTCACGGGCGCTAGGCCTACCCACACAAGTGTGGTATCATTTTTATCGGGAGACTTGGGGGAACGCTGGGTGGAAGGAAATTTGTAGCTCCTCTCAGATTCCAGAACTTTCTGTCACCGAAATATGAGGAAAACGTGTTTGTTTAGCCACATTTTGAGGTTTGTAAAGGATTCTGGGTAACAGAACCTGGTCAGAGACCCACAAGTCACCCCATCTTGGATTCCCCTAGGTCTCTAGTTTTCTAAAATGCACAGGTTTGGTAGGTTATCCTAGGTGCCGGCTGAGCTAGAGGCCAAAATCTACAGGTAGGCACTTTGCAAAAAACACCTCTGTTTTCCGACAAAAATTGTGATGTGTCCATGTTGTGTTTAGGGGCATTTCCTGTCACGGGCGCTAGGCCTACCCACACAAGTGAGGTATCATTTTAATCGTGAGACTTGGGGGAACGCTGGATGGAAGGAAATGTGTACCTCTTCTCAGATTCCAGAACTTTCTGTTACCAAAATGTGAGGAAAATGTGTTTTTTTAGCCAAATTTTGAGGTTTGCAAAGAATTTGGGGTAACAGAACCTGATCAGAGCCCCACAAGTCACCCCATCTTGGATTCCCCTAGGTCTTTTGTTTTCAGAAATGCACTGGTTTGGTAGGTTTCCCTAGGTGCCGGCTGAGCTAGAGGCCAAAATGTACAGGTACGCACTTTGTAAAAAACACCTCTGTTTTCTGCCAAAAATTGTGATGTGTCCACGTTGTGTTTAGGGGCATTTCCTGTCGCAGGCGCTAGGCCTACCCACACAAGTGAGGTATCATTTTTATCGGGAGACTTTGGGGAATGCTGGATGGAAGGAAATTTGTGCCTCTTCCCAGATTCCAGAACTTTCTGTCACCAAAATGTGAGGAAAATGTGTTGTTTTAGCCAAATTATGAGGTTTGCAAAGGATTCTGGGTAACAGAACCTGGTCAGAGTCCCACAAGTCACCCCATCTTGGATTCCCCTAGGTCTCTAGTTTTCAAAAATGCACAGGTTTGGTAGGTTTCCCTAGATGCCGGCTGAGCTAGAGGCCAAAATCTACAGGTAGGCACTTTGCAAAAAAGACCTCTGTTTTCTTTCAAAAAATGTGATGTGTCCACGTTGTGTTTTTGGGGCATTTCCTGTTGCGGGCGCTACACCTACCCACACAAGTGGGGTATAATTTTTATCGGGAGACTTGGGGGAACTTAGAATAGCAAAACAAGTGTTATTGCCCATTGTCTTTCCCTAAATTTTTTCCTTCCAAATATAAGAGAGTGTGTAAAAAAGACGTCTATTTGAGAAATGCCCTGTAATTCACATGCTAGTATGGTCACCCCAGAATTCAGAGATGTGCAAATAACCACTGCTCCTCGACACCTTATCTTGTGCCCATTTTGGAAATACAAAGGTTTTCTTGATAGCTATTTTTAACTCTTTATATTTCAGCAAATGAATTGCTGTATACCCTGCATAGAATGAAAACGCACTGCAGGGTGCAGCTTATTTATTGGCTCTGGGTACCTAGGGTTCTTGATGAACCTACAAGCCCTATATATCCCCGCAACCAGAGGAGTCCAGCAGACATAACGGTATATTGCTTTCGAAACTCTGACATCGCAGGAAAAAGTTACAGAGTAAAACGTAGAGAAAAATTGCTGTTTTTTAACCTCAATTTCAATATTGTTCTTTTGCGGTTGTTATTTTCTGTAGGAAACCCTTGTAGGTTCTACACAAATGATCCCTTGCTGAATTCAGTATTTTGTCTACTTTTCAGAAATGTTTAGGTTTCTGGGATCCAGCATTGGTTTCATGCCCATTTCTGTCACTGACTGGAAGGAGGCTGAAAGCACAAAAAATTGTAAAAACGGGGTATGTCCGAGTAAAATGCCAAATTTGTGTTGAAAAATTGGGTTTTCTGATTCAAGTCTCCCTGTTCCTGAAAGCTGGGAAGCTGGTGATTTTAGCATCGCAAACCCTTTGTTGATATCATTTTCAGGGAAAAAACCACAAGCCTTCTTCTGCAGCCACTTTTTCCAATTTTTTTGAAAAAAACGAAATTTTCACTGTATTTTGGCTAATTTCTTGGCCTCCTTCAGGGGAACCCACAAAGTCTGGGTACCTCTAGAATCCGTAGGATGTTGGAAAAAAGGAGGCAAATTTGGCTTGGCTAGCTTACGTGGACAAAAAGTTATGAGGGCCTAAGCGCGAACTGCCCCAAATAGACAAAAAAAGGCCTGGCACAGGAGGGGGAAATGGCCTGGCAGCGAAGGGGTTAAAAGAATGTAGATCCCAAAATGACGGTCATAATTTAACAGCTGCAAAAACAAATTTTCACGCAGCCACCTTCCTGAATCTTCCTTTGGAGATATTGCCTCACTGGAGTCGGCTCTCCAAAATGAGCCAAAGCGATAATTTTGAATTAATGCGCCTCTGGACTCTCACTCGTCAGCAAACGGACGTGGTAATCCAAAAGAAAACACTAAAATTGCGTTTGCAGGTAAAGTTTATTATCAACCAGAGTCAGCTGAACAACCGTTTATCGCCCTCCATGATCGGTCCTGTCCCCAACATTACACCTCCCAATGTTCTGTTTAAACAGGTAGAATACTACAGGTTCATGAACTTTTATGCAAATCGAGAAGTCCTCTATCCCACGCAAACATAAGGGGATGTCGCAAAGGCCCAGTCTCATGTTTCACCCCCTCTTTTTGAACGAAGTAATAGAAGTGACTGCCCACACATAAAGATTAAGGCCCATGCAAGGCTAAATCCCCTGGGTTAATATCCAAGTTAAATTGCTGATAGCCCCTTGACTTTGACTTACTCTGAGGTTCATAGCGTTTTATCATACCACCATATGCATACCACTAAAGGGTTAGTTTCTTTTAAAATCTTCCTTTTTTTGTAACATTAATAGTCCATGGTTCTTACTGAAATACGGCATATTATCTGTGCTGGCTGTAGCATTTTGGGAATTAAGACTTCCATTCCCAGCAGTCCCATGCCGCTTGATACTGATGCATGGATCGTCATGAGTTCCCTTCCGGCATCACTAACCCTATTCAGCTGAACTCAGCAGGGGAGATAAATACTCCTCTGTCGACACTCTCAGTTGCACCAAAAATCAGGTATGAAGGGAACCAAGTAGATGTACAGACCATTATGGAGTCTTGAAGAGGTAACAACGGGACACTTCTCCTGAAAAGCCCTTTTGTCGCTGCTTTGACCACAAATTCCATGAGTCCTTTCTCCTATGGTAAAAGCCTGATTTGTATTGTGTAATGATGTAACATGGCTCCATGCCAGAACACTGGGCATGGAACCAGCTTGTTCTGAGGTTCTGTGATGCAGGGTTCTCTGCATGACAGTTGATATGCTGGCTGTTGGTTGAGGCTGTAATAAATACCTCCTACCACATATCTTCATCTGGTGTGGATTCACATTATTACACTGGCGACGAGGATGGATAAAAAGGAACCCAGAGGAAGGGACAGCCTCAACAACAACAAAGAAGGAAGAGCTTGGATTATTTAAGAGAAAAACGGAGATAACTTACAGAGACGTGCTGGGAGAGGATCGAGCGTCTTGCAGCATGTTCTAGCTTAGAAAAGTGTGAAATTGCAGTTGTAGGGGCTTTGTGGAAAGCTGTTTGAGCATTTACTAAGGATCAAAGTGGTCTCTGGATGCTTCACGACGTCAGAAGGTCAGTGAGCAATTGAAAAAGGACTGTAAGCTGTGGGAATTGTTGGCGGCCATCTTGAGTGTGGTGAAAGGAGAAAAACAAGCCAGATTGACTGAAGAAAATAGACTGGATGTTTGGTTGCGGCCATTTTGTGTGAGGAAAACGATCCGAGATTGCTCAAAGAGAAAGCAAGCCCAACTGCCTGAAGAAAACGGACTAAATGTTTTGTGGCGGCCATCTTAGATGAGGAAGAAGGAATTTTTTTTTTATTTAAAAAAAAAAAAACTTTTTACAGCGCAATTGTTGGAGGACATCGAAGAAGAACATCGACGGTCTATTGGAAGTTGAAACTTAGACGGAGACTGGATAAGGATCACTATATTGGTTTGTGGTCACGGGAATATACATTTCTTTGGAAACTTTATTGCACTTGTGGAATACAAGTATTGGGCGTTGTAAAATGAAGTAAACTGAAAAGGTCGTCTCTGCGGTGACAAACACACCTGAAGACCCGTGTTTGATATAGCGGCATCGTGCTGGGATATACGGTGACTGGGAAACCTTTTGGACTTTAAGGCCCATATTTATACTTTTTGACGCTAAACTGCGCTAACGCAGTTTAGCGTCAAAAAGTTTTGCGCCGTCTAACGCCATTCTGAAGCGCCATGCGGGCGCCGTATTTATGGAATGGCGTTAGACGGCGCAATCAGACCGGCGCTGCCTGGTTTGCGTGGGAAAAAACCACGTAGACCAGACAGCGCCGGCGTAGGGGGAAAATGGCGCATGGGCGTCTTAAAATGGGGCAAGTCAGGTTACGTCGAAAAAATCGTCTTAACCCGACTTGCGCCATTTTTTAACGACGCCCATCCCCCATCAACATGACTCCTATCATTGTAAAGATAGGAGTCATGCCCCCTTGCCCAATGGCCATGCCCAGGGGACTTCTGTCCCCTGGGCATGGTCATTGGGCATAGTGGCATGTAGGGGGGCACAAATCAGGCCCCCCTATGCCACAAAATATTATTAAAAAAAAAAAAAAAAAAACTTACCTGAACTTACCTGAATGTCCCTGGGGTGGGTCCCTCCAGCCTTGGGTGTCCTCCTGGGGTGGGCAAGGGTGGCAGGGGGGGTCCCTGGGGGCAGGGGAGGGCACTGTGGGCTCATTTTGAGCCCACTTGTCCCTTAACGCCATGCCTGACCCAGGCGTTAAAAAGCGGCGCAAATGCGCCGTTTTTAGCCACGCCCACTCCCGGGCGTCGCTTTTGCCCGGGAGTATAAATACCACGTAAAGGCCTGGGAGTCATTTTTTGGACGGGAACGCCTCCCTTGCATATCATTAACGCAAGGAAGGGGTTCACGCTAAAAAATGACGCACATTCCGGGAACTTTGGCGCTATTCGCCTCTAACGCCATAGTATAAATATGGCGTTAGTTGGCGTTAGTTTTGCGTCGAAATTGCGTCAAAAAAAACGACGCAATTTCGGCGCAAACGGAGTATAAATATGGCCCTAAGTACTTTTAGCAACTAGTAGGGTTTGGAATATATTGTGGGGAAGAAGTGTTTTACACCTCTTGTGAGTATGCAGAATGTTACGGCGCCGCCGTTTTTCTTGTCAGATCCAGGAGAACCGGTTATTAAGTGGAAGAAATGGAAAAAGATTTTTGAGAATTATGCCAGGGTGTGTGGTACGAATTTGAGTGGTTAAAGGAAGCAGGCACTTTTGTTACATTGTTTAGGGGGTGAAGGACAGGAGGTGTTGGAAAATCTACCTCCATTGTCGCAAGCTGATCAGAGGGGGTTGAATGAATATGAAATATGTGCAAGACAACTAGATTTACATTACTTGCCAAAGATTAGTACTATTATGGAAAGGTACCATTTTGGTTTGCAGGAGCAAGAGAAAGAGGAGAGTGTTGAAGAATATATTACGGCGTTACGGAAGTTGGCTTCAAGTTGTAAATTTGGGGCGTTGGTAGAAGAAAGGATTAGAGATCAGTTTGTGCTGAGGTGTTGCAGTGATAAAGTGAGGGAAGAACTCTGGCTAAAGGACGAGCCACCGTTGGATGAGGTTGTTAGTATTGCAAAAAGGGTAGAGCATATGTTAAAGTGTGTTGGAGAACTAAGTAAAGCACATAAAGAAGACAAGGTCAGTGTAAAAGCACAAGAAGTGGAGTGTCAAGTCATACAAAAAGATGAGAAGAAAAAAAGTACGAGGGTGTCCGTGAGAAAGGTGTTGTAATTGAAAATAGTGCAGAAAAGACACAGGTTAATAGGAGGTTTGCAACACCTTTTCAAGGAAATTGCATTTTGGGAAAAATTGTAGGATAAGGAATAGGAGAGATTCTAGATCAGAAATAAAGGAAGTCAGTTTTCAAGTTAGTGAGAGTGAGGTGGAACATCCCTCTGAATGGGTTTTGGTGGGGGATGTTAGAGTCAAAATGAAATTTGATTCGTGCTCTCACATCACGTTTCTCTCAAAGGATTTTTTTATGAAGAATTTTCAAGGAAGGAAGAAACTGTTCAAACCTAATATTAAACCTACGGGTTATGGTGGGTTGCCAATTAAGTTATTAGGTTATTTTGATGACTGCATTGAGTACAATGGTAGGTTCACTGATGCTAGGATTTATGTTGCTGAGAGGGGTGATAATTTGTTGAGCTGGAGTCATCCAGCACGTTTGGGTGTCATTCTCAATCCTAATGCACATCCATCTGTTCAGGTACAATCTATTGAGGGTGATGAAAACAAGTTTGTGAGAGCTTTTGGTGAATTGTTCAGTGACACCTTGGGGTGTTTAAAGGGGTACAATCACCATATTAAGTTGAAACAGGGCGCAGTACCAGTTGTGGCAAAAGTTAGACGCATTCCCATTTGTGTCCAAGACGCTGTACAAAAAGAGATAGATAAATTGTTGTCCACTGGTGTTATACAGCCTGTAGAGGCAACGGAGTGGTTAGCTCCCATTGTTGTGGCACGTAAACCAAATAATGAAATCCGTCTATGTGTGGATCTTCGTGCCTTAAATAAAGAAGTGGTGGTTGACAAGTTCCCACTTCCCAATATTGAGGAATTAGTATCATCGTTGGATGGTGCTTGTTATTTTACCACTCTGGATATGGCATCAGCATACCATCAGGTTCCGTTGAGTAAAGAGTGTCAAGAATTAACGGCTTTTATTACGCCAATGGGGGCCTTCAAGTTTTTGCGTATGCCGTTTGGGCTGGTTTCTGCGGCCTCAGTATTCCAGAGGATTATGGAAGATCTTTTTAAAGGCATTTCAGGCGTAAAGTGCTACCAGGACGATGTATTGATATGTGGGAGAGACGTGAGAGAACATGATGAGAGGGTGCATGCTGTGCTTAAAAGGATGCTTGATGCTGGGTTATCTCTTAGGCGAAGCAAATGTAAATTTGGAGTCACTGAACTGGACTATTTGGGTCATCATATTTCACGGCAGGGGGTGAGTCCTAAAAAGGATTTGGTGGACACTATCGAAATGTTAAAAGAACCGTGTACAAAAGATGAGGTTTCTTCATTCTTAGGTATGGCAGAATTTTATAACAAATTTATACGAAATTTTGCAGATAAGACAGTAAATCTAAGGAAGTTGATGAGTAAGAATGCAGAGTTTGTTTGGACGGAAGAGTGTGGTACAGAATTTAAACAAGTAAAAAATGATCTCAGGAATGCACCAAACTTACAAGCTTTTGTACCTGGGAATCCCACTTTCATTGTTACTGATGCGAGTATAAAGGGGCTGGGTGCTCTTCTTTTTCAGATCAGGATGGGCCAAGAGGTGCTAATAGCTTGTGCTTCAAGATGCTTGAAAGGGGCAGAGATAGGGTATTCTGTTATAGAGAAGGAAGCGTTGGCAATTTTCTGGGCCATAAACAAGTTCAGAAAATTTGTGTGGGGATCTTCTTTCGTAGTCAGGTATGATCATAAACCCCTGAAAGAAATTTTTGAGAAGAAGGGTTTGGACTCAATTTCCCCGAGGATCAGGAGATGGGTCATTTCCTTACAGGAGTATAACTTCATGTTTGAATACATTCCGGGAAAGACAAATGTAACGGCAGACTGTCTGTCGAGATTGGTGGAGGTGGTAGGGAATGATAAATCTCAGGATGAAAATGATCATGTGATGCTGAGTGTGGCATAAGAGTTTGTGATGTTACGCTGGGGGCTGTAAAGGAAGATGAATGGAGGGATGAGTTGCAAAAGGATAGTGAATTGTGTTCTGTGATGTCTCTTTTGGAACAGCATAAGTCTCGAAGTCTGGTTAAACCTTGGTCGTTAGTTGCGAATGAGTTAGCCGTTGTTGATGGTATTCTAATGAGGGGCACAAGAATGATTCCCCCATTGAGTTTGAGAGAAGTCATTGTGAACATTGCTCTTGAAGGGCATATGGGCATTTCTAAAACCAAAGAGCGCATCCGTCAGGATTTCTGGTGGCCTGGATTAGATTTGATGGTGGAACGTACTGTTAGGGAGTGTACACCTTGTCAAGCTAGTGATAAGGTGCTCAAACCAAGATGTTCACCTATGGTTTGTAGAGGTTTACCAAAAAGTCCATGGGATGAATTAGCTATCGATATTGTGGGGCCATTGCATGGAGAACATCAGACTCCTTACCTGTTGGTGTTGCTGGATTTGTATTCACGATGGGTGGAGGTGAGTTTGGTGAGAGAGATCACTTCTCAATCTGTGATCAGTTTTTTAGAATCTGTGTTCAAACGCGAGAGTTTTCCTAACTCTATTCTTTCTGACAATGGTCCGCAGTTCTGTTCTGCTCAGATGGAGGAGTATTTTGTAAAATGTGGAATTGTACATAAAAAAATTGCGTTATATCATCCAGAGGCGAATGGTGTTTGGAGAGATTTAACAGGACTTTAAAAGAGAGTATACAATTAGCAAAGGTAAACTGTTTAGATTGGAGAAAAGAACTGCAGGGTCGTATAACAGCTTACAGGTACACTCCTCATGCATCAACGGGGAAGACTCCTTTTGAACTGCTCAGGGGAAGGTCTCCAAATACTTGTTTGTGTCCTGGCTGGATGGTTGCTGGGAAGGGTTTGAAAAACAATGGTATTGGGGAATGGAGAGACAAAGAAGTGTCTCTGCAAAGCAAAAGGAAGATTTATGTTGATAAAAGGAATAATGCGAAAGTTACAAATTTTGAGGTTGGAGATGAAGTAAAGGTCAAAGCTCCTGTTGGGTGTCAAAATTGGTCAAAATATACCTCTCCAAAAACTATCATTAAGATGTTTAAAAATGCTGTCAAGACGGATGATGGTCGCATCTGGAATCATAGTCGTGTAGCACATTTTGGGGGGTGTGGTGTGGCCGACAGGAGATATGATACTTCTTATCGTTTTCCCTCTGACATTGATTTAAGGTCTGATCATACTCGTAGGAGTGTCAGAACACGCAGGCTTCCTTTACATTTGCGTGATTTTGTGTAGTTCTTTCTACCCTCTTTTTTCTTTCTGTTCAAATGTGTTTTTGTTCTCATGTTACTTCTGTTCTAATGTAAAGAGGAAGAAGTGTAATGATGTAACATGGCTCCATGCCAGAACACTGGGCATTAAACCAGCCTGTTCTGAGGTTCTGTGATGCAGGGTTCTCTGCATGACAGTTGATATGCTGGCTGTTGGTTGAGGCTGTAATAAATACCTCCTACCACATATCTTCATCTGGTGTGGATTCACATTATTACATATTGCTCATTTGTGTGTTTGTGTCTGTTTTCTGTCTTCTATGCCTTTACTCAATTTTCCCTTGGTTCACTAAATACCAAATATGACTACAGGGCCAAACCTCCCTCCTCTCCCTGTGGGGCCTGAAAATTACCCACACCAGGGTAAATTACAAAGATCATTGCATGTCACTTTTACCATATGTGTCAGCCCCACCTCACGGCTAACTGATTTTAAATTTCATGATTGTAGTATTGTTCATGGAAAACCAGCCACAGAATGTGAATGTGCATGTGTTCCTCCGTGGGTCTTAATTTAAAACCATCATTGTCATATAGTGTAGCCCACGCTAAATGCTATCACTGCAGGCGATGGTTACTGTGCTTAACCTAGCATCGCAGACATTGTGTAGCATAATGGAAGTGACCTGATAATGAACAGACATTTGTGTTTTATTTTTTGCACATCCTACCTTTGCACTGTGTACAATTTTGTATTCTGTTTATGTATCTTTATTTGTTGGTACGTTTGGACAGGCGGGTCAATACTCCCGTTGTATGCCATATTAAAGGTGCATGCCGCAGTGATAAGCCACTCAAAAGATATCACTGGAGTAGTAATAGCAAACTAAACCTGCCCTGATGAATGCCCTGGATCTTTCTTTGGCTTTAGAGTGGGGCGAAAACATGTTGGAGCTACAAGGGTCATAGAACATCATACCCTGCTGTGCCCCTCATAGAATAATTCTTTCAGACAGTAACCATCCACCCCACTAATAATGTGATACCTTGGGGGTGGATGAAGCATTTTTGACTACACATAGCTTCCCCCGGACACCATAATAAACAAAGTGCTCCATGGAATACCGTCAAGTCAGTTCGTGCTTTTAGGGGCTAGCATGAACTTGATGAAGCATGCCACTACTAGAGTGTGTGAGAGTTATACATAAAAAGGACTAATTTTCATTTTTCACCATCTCGTGCTGAGGTGGTGTCAATATGTTAGGTGCCCGCTAATTACTCGAGGCAGAGGGATAATCCCTATTGATTTAGTAAACATGAAATGGGAATTTGGTTCCTTTACAGAAATGCTGGCTGAATCTTTTGACAGGGTTAATATCTACAAAATCATGAATTTTACTTCTGAAATATAATGCAGTAATTTTTTTGTCTAAACCACCTCTTTGCAGCGCTACCCTTTCATTCAAACAGATCTTACATCAGATAATATGATGAGCTGGATCTGCAGACTGAATAGGGGAATGCATGTTCGGTTCTCTTAGCAGTGTTCACACTGGTTGAGAAGTTGTACTTTTCTGAGTAATGGTGACTTCGAAAACTCCATTCTTTACAAGACATCATATTACTGAGAGATCGGAGACTCAATGACCCGGCTAGTGAAATGTGTTACTGTACGTAAGCAACAAAAACATCTCAGGGTAAGCTAATGCTTTTGTTCGACATCGTTACAGCAAATCATCCTCCTGATTGCCTTCCACTCCTTAAAAAACATTTAGGGGGTCATTCCAACCCTGGCGGTCGGTGTTAAAGCGGCGGCCAACCCGCCAACAGGCAGGCGGTAAAAAAAATGGACTTCTGACCCTGGTGGGAACCGCCAACAAAGACCGCCACTTTAACACTCCGACCGCCATGGCGGGACAAACAAACAGCGCGGCAGTCACCGCCAACAGGCAGGCAGCAGACAATGTACCGCCCACCCTATCACAACTCACCAATCCGCCACCTTTTCCGGGGCGGGAGCCCCGCCGATAAAAACACGGCGGAAACAGACTACGAACGGGAAAACGCTCACCTCTATACACTCCACGAGGAATCTGGACAGCATGGAACCCTAATTAAACATCCTACCAGATATTGTCTACCTGCTCCTCTACCAGGAGCACGAACGCCGGCGCAGACGACAACGGTGAGTACTGTGCCTACGACACAGGGGAGGGGGGAGGAGAAAAGGTTACGGGCACACACATACGCGACACACTCACCCCCCCACCCCCCTCAAATACCTACACACCAATGCAGAGCAACAAGTCAGAGTGACACCCCCCAAAGCCCCCGGAAGAATGCAAAGACAAAATAAAATGATCATTAATATTTAAGTATATTATAGCATATGTGAAGTTAAGTGAAATATTAAATATATAAATAAAATATATTACAACATGAACAATATATACATAGCTCAAAAGTCCGGCACATATTGGCTACCTTCCATTGTTCGAGGGCCAATGTGCATAAACACATGGGCAAAGCCCACACACGAGACCCGATTCCATTGGAGAGAACACTGCTGGGGCATCAGATAATAAAACTACAGGCACCTCAGGGGGAAGGGAAGGGGGGGCTCCTCAGCCACATGAGTCCACGACGCCAGATCCACGAGGGGCCTCCATGCCCACTGTACCATCCAGGGGAGTGCAAAGCCACAGTCTCTCAAGTCTCTACAGTGGGTGGATTGCCCACTGCTGCATCCTGGGGAGTGCAAAGCCACAGTCTCTCAAGTCTCTACAGTGGGTGGATTGCCCACTGCTGCATCCTGGGGAGTGCAAAGCCAGCGGTTCTTGTCTTGAAGGGCCCTGTTCAGCGGGGCTTGTCACGGCGGGGCCCTGTTCAGCGGTGCTTGTCTTGGCGGGGCCTGTTCAGCGGGGCTTGTCTTGGCGGGGCCCTGTTCAGCGGTGCTTGTCTTGACGGGGCCTGTTCAGCGGTGCTTGTCTTGAAGGGCCCTGTTCAGTGGTGCTTGAGACGGCGGGGCCCTGTGCAGCGGTGCTTGTCTTGTATTCCGAGGGAACCAGATCTGGCCAATATTTCCCGCTCAGTCGCCATCCGACCTTTCTCTTGCGGGGCCCTCCTGTGCTGGAGTCCTGGGCCCGTGGGTGTCCTCCGTCACACCCGAAATGGGGCTGGTGGGGCCCTCCTGGGCAGCTCGTCTGCTGCCGGACTTGTCCGCCCTTCTGCCCTTGCCCTCCTTCACCGAATCTCTGGGGCCCTTGCCTCCCTTTGTGGATGTGCCAGGTGACGGTGCAAGGGTAGTGTCCTTGGGGGCAGCCGTCTCAGGCCTTTCGCGCCGGCCCTTCCCTTTTTTGGTTCTTTTCCCAGGGGGTGGGCTGGCTGTCCCCTTGCTGCTGGCCTATGTTCCTGCCCTAGGAGCTGGTGGACTCCAATAGCCCTAAACTATGGTCCTAGTAGGTGCAGGGCTTGTGGTGGCTGAGGTGCTGTTTGGACTCTTACGAGATGGAGGGGGTGGGTCAGGTGATGCAAAGAGGTTAATTTTGGAGAGGAAAAACTTTTTAGGAGCAATGGGAAGGGTAGGTGCAGTGGGTATGGGAGTGGAGAAAGAGGATGTGGTTGTAGGAGAGTCAAGTGTGCTGTCTTTGGGTGCAGGTGCTTGTGACGGAGGCTGTCGTGAGGTGGATGGCTGTTGGGTGGGTGGCTGCCTGCGTTTGTGTGGTTTGGAATAGGGGGCGACAGACACAGTGGGAGAGGACACAGGGGACGTGTAAATGGCAGTGGGGGTGGTGACTGCACGTGTGCAGAGTGTTCTGGTGGGTGTGCTGGTGATGGACGTACTGGCTGATGGTGGTGTGCATGCAGGTATGAGTGGAGACGTCACAGGGAGGGAGGAGGGAGACTAGGAGGAGGGGGAAAAGGTTACGGGCACACACATACGCGACACACCCACCCCCCCACCCCCCCCAAATACCTACACACCAATGCAGAGCAACAAGTCAGAGTGACACCCCCCAAAGCCCCCGGAAGAATGCAAAGACAAAATAAAATGATCATTAATATTTAAGTATATTATAGCATATGTGAAGTTAAGTGAAATATTAAATATATAAATAAAATATATTACAACATGAACAATATATACATAGCTCAAAAGTCCGGCACATATTGGCTACCTTCCATTGTTCGAGGGCCAATGTGCATAAACACATGGGCAAAGCCCACACACGAGACCCGATTCCATTGGAGAGAACACTGCTGGGGCATCAGATAATAAAACTACAGGCACCTCAGAGGGAAGGGAAGGGGGGGCACCTCAGCCACATGAGTCCACGACGCCAGATCCACGAGGGGCCTCCATGCCCACTGTACCATCCAGGGGAGTGCAAAGCCACAGTCTCTCAAGTCTCTACAGTGGGTGGATTGCCCACTGCTGCATCCTGGGGAGTGCAAAGCCACAGTCTCTCAAGTCTCTACAGTGGGTGGATTGCCCACTGCTGCATCCTGGGGAGTGCAAAGTCACAGTCTCTCAAGTCTCTCCAGTAGGTGGATTGCCCACTGTTACATCCTGGGGAGTGCAAAGCCACAGTTCATCAAGTGGATTACAGACTCCACTGGTTATGGAGGAGGCATGGTGCCCAGAGTGCTTCGTGAAGCCCTACCCGACACAAATCCGGCCCTGCCAATGGGCCAGCGGTGCTTGAGATGAAGGGCCCAGCGGAGCGGTGCTTGACAGGAACGGCCCAGCGGAGCGGTGCTTGACAGGAAGGGCCCAGCGGAGCAGTTCAGAGACGGCGGTGCCCAGCGGAGCGGTGCTTGAGATGAAGGGCCCAGCGGAGCGGTGCTTGAGATGAAGGGCCCAGCGGAGCGGTGCTTGACAGGAAGGGCCCAGCGGAGCGGTGCTTGACAGGAAGGGCCCAGCAGAGCGGTGCTTGAGATGAAGGGCCCAGCGGAGCAGTTCAGAGACGGCGGTGCCCAGCGGAGCGGTGCTTGAGATGAAGGGCCCTGTTCAGCGGTTCTTGTCTTGAAGGGCCCTGTTCAGCGGGGCTTGTCACGGCAGGGCCCTGTTCAGCGGTGCTTGTCTTGGCGGGGCCTGTTCAGCGGGGCTTGTCTTGGCGGGGCCCTGTTCAGCGGTGCTTGTCTTGACGGGGCCTGTTCAGCGGTGCTTGTCTTGAAGGGCCCTGTTCAGTGGTGCTTGAGACGGCGGGGCCCTGTTCAGCGGTGCTTGTCTTGGCGGGGCCTGTTCAGCGGTGCCTGTCACGGCGGGGCCCTGTTCAGCGGTGCTTGTCTTGGCGGGGCCTGTTCAGCGGTGCTTGTCTTGGCGGGGCCTGTTCAGCGGGGCTTGTCACGGCGGGGCCCTGTTCAGCGGTGCTTGTCTTGAAGGGGCCTGTTCAGTGGTGCTTGAGACGCCAGAGCCCTGTTCAGCTGGGCTTGTCACGGCGGGGCCCTGTTCAGTGGTGCTTGAGACGGCGGGGCCCTGTTCACCGGTGCTTGTCTTGGCGGGGCCCTGTTCAGCGGTGCTTGTCTTGAAGGGCCCTGTTCAGTGGTGCTTGAGACAGCGGGGCCCTGTTCAGCGATGCTTGTCTTGGCGGGGCCTGTTCAGCGGTGCCTGTCACGGCGGGGCCCTGTTCAGCAGTGCTTGTCTTGGCGGGGCCTGTTCAGCGGTGCTTGTCTTGGCGGGGCCTGTTCAGCGGGGCTTGTCACGGCGGGCCCTGTTCAGCGGTGCTTGTCTTGAAGGGCCCTGTTCAGTGGTGCTTGAGACGGCGGGGCCCTGTTCAGCGGGGCTTGTCACGGCGGGGCCCTGTTCAGTGGTGCTTGAGACGGCAGGGCCCTGTTCAGCGGTGCTTGTCACGGCGGGGCCCTGTTCAGTGGGGCTTGTCACGGCAGGGCCCTGTTCAGCGGTGCTTGTCACGGCGGGGCCCTGTTCAGCGGGGCTTGTCACAGCGGGGCCCTGTTCAGCGGTGCTTGTCACGGCGGGGCCCTGTGCAGCGGTGCTTGTCTTGTATTCCTAGGGAACCAGATCTGGCCAATATTTCCCGCTCAGTCGCCATCCGACCTTTCGCTTGCGGGCCCTCCTGTGCTGGAGTCCTGGGCCCGTGGGTGTCCTCCGTCACACCCGAAATGGGGCTGGTGGGGCCCTCCTGGGCAGCTCGCCTGCTGCCGGACTTGTCCGCCCTTCTGCCCTTGCCCTCCTTCACCGAATCTCTGGGGCCCTTGACTCCCTTTGTGGATGTGCCAGGTGACGGTGCAAAGGTAGTGTCCTTGGGGGCAGCCGTCTCAGGCCTGTCGCGCCGGCCCTTCCCTTTTTTGGTTCTTTTCCCAGGGGGTGGGCTGGCTGTCCCCTTGCTGCTGGCCGATGTTCCTGCCCTAGGAGCTGGTGGACTCCAATAGCCCTAAACTATAGTCCTAGTAGGTGCAGGGCTTGTGGTGGCTGAGGTGCTGTTTGGACTCTTACGAGATGGAGGGGGTGGGTCAGTTGATGCAAAGAGGTTAATTTTGGAGAGGAAAAACTTTTTAGGAGCAATGGGAAGGGTAGGTGCAGTGGGTATGGGAGTGGAGAAAGAGGATGTGGTTGTAGGAGAGTCAAGTGTGCTGTCTTTGGGTGCAGGTGCTTGTGACGGAGGCTGTCGTGAGGTGGATGGCTGTTGGGTGGGTGGCTGCCTGCGTTTGTGTGGTTTGGAATAGGGGGCGACAGACACAGTGGGAGAGGACACAGGGGACGTGTAAATGGCAGTGGGGGTGGTGACTGCACGTGTGCAGAGTGTTCTGGTGGGTGTGCTGGTGATGGACGTACTGGCTGATGGTGGTGTGCATGCAGGTATGAGTGGAGACGTCACAGGGAGGGAGGAGGGAGACGAGGAGGAGGGGGACACAGAGGAGGCAGTGGCTGTTGGCATGTCTGCATGTGGATGTTGCTTGGGTGAATGCTTGTGTGATCTGTGGTGCTTATGTCTGGATGAGCTGCCCTTGGGTGTTGAGGTGTTGGCAGGCTGGTCTGTAGGTGTGGCTGGGATAGGCAGAGGAACAGGGGAATGGGACTGGGTGGAGGGAGTTGGAGGAGGGAGGCTGGAGACAGGGACAATGGCTGCCGTCAGTGCTGAGGCCAGAGCGTTGAACGATCGCTGATGGGCAGCCTGACCCGAATGAATGCCCTCCAGGTATGCATTGCTCCGGCGCACCTCCCTTTCTACACCCTGGATGGCATTCAAAAGGGTAGACTGCCCAACAATGAGCATCTGGAGGAGGTCAATGATCTCTGCACTGAGGGCAGCAGGGGTAACTGGGGCAGGGCCTGAGGTGCCTGGGGCAAAGGAGATGCCCGCCTTCCTGGGCGAGCGGGCACGGGGCGAACGCTGAGGGGCTGCTGGGCGGGCGGAGCTGGTGCGCTGGGTGGCGGCTGTACCTGTTGTTGCGGTGGGCACGGATGTTGCCGCCACCACAAGGGAGCTCCCTTCCGAGGACGTGTCTGTGTCGCTGACGTCTCCACGGGTCCCCATTGTGGAGCTCCCCTCGCCCTCCGTCTCACTGGTGAACTCGGAGTCGGTTGCATGGCCCTCCGGGGCCATGTGAGATGCAGCTCCCTCGTGCGCCGATGCCACTTCTCCTCCGCCTGATGATGCTAATGAACACATGAACACGAAGACCAAAAAAAAGAGGGGGGGGAGAAAGAAAGACGTGTTGAGTGCATGCATTGGTGACACCGTTGGCGGAGAGGACAGACACAGAAGCCCCCTGCACTACGCCGCGCACTCGGGGAACACTACTCAATTATTGTGACTTGGCCTACAAGTCTATGGACGACAAATGAACACATAGGTGAGCCCGGGCCATGGATAGCTGTACTTAGCACCCTACAGAGGTGGGGGGCGGGGGCACAGGGCCATGCCTTACGGAGGGGCCTAGCCTACAGAAACCGCCCTGGCCTAGAGATAGCCACAGCCCTCCTCCCCCACCCAGACACTCCACTGTGCGCCAATATAGCAGAATGTGCTGATACTCACCCCCTTGTGTCTGCTGTGATGTCCTCACGCGCCCATCCAAATCGGGGTAGGCCACCGCCAGGATCCGGGACATCAGCGGGGTCAATTGCCGTGTGGCACCCCTTCTAGGTTTGGAGGCCATCCCCAGCAGAGCCTCCGCGGTCTTTCTGCTCCCGCGGCGGATGTCCTCCCACGTCTTCCGGCAGTGGGTGCCCCGTCTGTTGTGGACCCCCAGGGCCCGGACGTCCTTGGCGATGGCACGCCAAATGTCGATCTTCTGATGGGCGCTGACCTATGTGACATGTACAGGGTGGGAAAAGAAATATCATCACTTTTCTCCATGGTCGATGTGAGTGGCCCCCCCTCGCCAACCTTGCCATGTGGCACATGTTCTCATCTGTTGTGTGATGCATTCCTCATTCGCTCCCCTCACCACCATCGTTCATTCACCCCACTCAACCCAGGCATTGCCCACTAAGCATGGTCCCAGTGTACTTACCTGTTGGTGGGGGAGGACCCCATCCACGAGTGTCTCCAACTCTTCTGAAGTGAAGGCAGGGGCCCTTTCCCCAGTCGCAGCAGCCATTGTCACTTCCAGACCGAGGTCACAGCAGCACTTGCAGTATAGGTCCTCTCCTGTGGATGATCAGGTCTCGAGTGATTAAGCAGATAGAAAATGGCGGTCACGCCCGCGGCGGTGCGTACCGCGGCGGTGCATACCGCGACCGCCGGCGCACTTCCTCATTGTCTCCTGAAACCCATAGGGTTCAATGTTAACCAATGGGGCTTTGCACCGCGGTCTTCGACCGCCTACCGCCACGGTGTGCCATGCCATCGCAATGAGCTCACATCCCATTGTCACACTTCACAGGTCAGGCAGCCGCCATTTCAAAGGCCCACATGGCTTAATTTCTACTGCGTCACACAGGCCTAGGCCTTGCATTGCCACTCATACAAGCCATTCAATGCATTGAGAATCGTGTACTATGCAAGCTGTGTGAACGTACCTGTGGGTTGATTGACTCTGTGCTCCATGTTGTCCTTCCTAGGCACCGTCCGCTGGGACTTGTGAGGAGATGGAGGACTGTTCCCGTGTACAGACCGCTGGTGGACCTGTCGACAATGGAAGAACGACATGTCATACTCACATACAGACTTGACCGTGCCACTATACAGGAACTGTGTGCCCAGCTGATATCACCCATCCGCCAACCCACAGGGATTCCCCCTCTAGTGCAGGTTCTGTCAGTACTCCATTTTTTGGTAAGTGGATCATTCCACACAACAGTGGCCATTTCACCTGGTATGTCTCAGCCTATGTTTTCTAAGGTTTTGTCCAGAGTGTTGTCTGCCCTGATGAAATACATGCGGAGCTACATTGTTTTCCCTGAGGTGGACGATTTGGCTACAGTGAAGGGTGATTTCTATTCCCTTGGACATATTCCCAACATCATTGGTGCAATTGATAGGACACATGTGGCTTTGGTTCCCCCCAGAGGAAGTGAACAGGTGTACAGGAACAGAAAAAGTTATCATTCAATGAATGTCCAGGTGGTCTGTTTGGCAGACCAGTACATCTCCCATGTAAATGCCAAATTCCCTGGGTCAGTGCATGACGCGTACATCATGCGAAATAGCAGCATCCCTTATGTGATGGAACAGCTACAGAGACACCGTGTGTGGCTAATAGGTGACTCTGGTTACCCCAACCTGTTATGGCTACTGACCCCAGTGAGGAATCCCAGGACCATGGCAGAGGAACGGTACAATGAGGCCCATGGGCGTACTAGGAGGGTGATCGAGCGGACCTTCGGCCTCTTGAAGGCCAGGTTTAGGTGCCTGCATATGACAGGTGGATCCCTAATGTACTCACCAAAGAAGGTGTGTCATATCATCGTGGCCTGGTGTATGCTTCACAACCTGGCTTTGCGACGCCAGGTGCCTTTCCTGCAGGAGGATGGTCCAGATGGTGGTCTTGTGGCAGCAGTGGAACCTGTGGAGAGTGAAGAGGAGGAAGACGACGGGGACGACACAGACAACAGGGACAGAGTGATACAACAGTATTTTCAATAACACACAGGTAAGAATCAACACCGGCATTTTACAATTACTTACAGTCTCCTGCCTCTCTACTGTCTGTCCTATTCCCCCAGTGTATGTTAACTGAGTTGTGACTTTCCCTTCAAATTTCAGAGATGTGGCCCCCACTGCGTGGCCTCTGCTTTGTTTCCCCATGGACTACAGCTGTGTGAAAGTGGTATGTTTTCATCACTGTGTAACTGGACATTTTGGCAGCATTATGTTTAATAGATTTGTTCACAATACAGGCAGACTCCAGATTGTTTTTGTGCAATAAGTGTTTTTATTAAAATGCTATTGAATTTAGGGACATGGTGGGAAATCGGTGATGGGTGATGGTGGAGGAATGTCCATGGCAGAGTCCAGCTTTTCAGTCTCACAGGTGCATTGTCCATATGCCTGTGGACGGTGGAGCAGGGGCAGTTAAAGTTTGGACAGGGTGACAATGTGGGACAGTGGGATAACATCAGGGGGTATCCTTTGCTGGCGGGGGTCTTGACATCCTACTCTGTCTTCTTCCGAGATCTCAGGCCCCGCTTGCGGGGTGGTTCTTCTTCTGCAGGAGGTGGGGTTCTGGTGGCCTGTTGTTGTGTGGGGGCCTCCTGTCCACTAGCGCCGGCGAAGGTGGTTGCCTGTTCTTGGTCCATGCTAGTGACAGGGGCCCTTTGTGGTGCCACATGGTCCCGCAATGTGGTGACAATCTGGTTGAGTGCCCCTACGATGGTGCCCATTGCGGAACTGATCCTTCTAAGTTCTTCCCTGAACCCCATGTACTGTTGCTCCTGCATGACCTGGATCTCCTGGAACCTGGCCAGTACCGTCACCATCGTCTCCTGGGAGTGGTGGTATGCTCCCATGATGGAGGAGAGGGCCTCGTGGAGAGTGGGTTCCCTGGGCCTGTCCCCCCCCCTGTTGCACAGCAGCCCTCCCAGTTCCCCTGTTTCCCTGGGCCTCTGTCCCCTGGACCGTGTGCCCACTACCGCTGCCCCCAGGTCCCTGTTGTTGTTGGGGTGGTGGGTTAACCTGGGTGCCCTGTAGTGGTGGACACACCGCTGATTGACGTGTCCTGGAGACAGAGGCATGGGCCCGCTGGGTGGGAGCTGTGCTGCTGTTCCCAGAGGGGGTTGGGTCTGCTGTGGCCAGTGGCTGTGTGAGGGGAACCGACTGTCCCGAGGTCCCCGATGGTCCGGGCTGGTCATCTGGGTCCAGGGAGACAGAGCTGCTGTCATCACTGGTGGCCTCTTCTGGGGGTGGGATGGACATTTCTGGACCCTCCTGGGCGGTGTGGTGGCGTTCGGGTCCTGCAGGGGTATAAAGGTATGGTTATTGCTTCAGTGTGTGCCATATCGGTCAATGGGTGGGTGCCCGTGTACCCCAGGGCTGGCATTCCTGTGTGTGGGCTTTTGTGAGGGTGGCTCGTGGGGGGGATTTGTATGTGCAGTGGGCATGCTTTGGTGATGGGTGTCCATGCTTTGTGGACGCATGCAGGGCTAGGTGTTGGGATGGGTGGGTTGTGATGGTGAGACATTTGCAGGGAGTAGGTGTGATGGGGGTGGGGGTGAGGGTGGGGGTATGATTTGGAATGCAGGTGGGGTGGGGGTGGGAAGAAGTAGTTAAGATTTGACTTACCAGAGTCCATTCCTCCAGATACTCCTGCGAGGCCTTCAGGATGCAGGATGTGCAAGACTTCCTCCTCCCATGTTGTAAATTCGGGGGGAGTAGGTGGGGGTCCGCCGCCAGTCTTCTGCACCGCGATGTTGTGCCTTGATACCATGGAACGCACCTTCCCCCGTAGGTCATTCCACCGCTTCCTGATGTCATCCCGATTTCGTGGATGCTGTCCCACATCGTTGACCCTGTCGACTATCCTTTGCCATAGCTCCATCTTCCTGGCAATTGTGGTGTGCTGCACCTGTGTCCCGAAGAGCTGGGGCTCTACCCGAACTATTTCCTCCACCATGACCCGGAGTTCGGCGTCTGAGAACCGGGGGTGTCTTTGGGGTGCCGTAGGGTGGTGTGGATGAGGTGTGGGGTGATGTATGTGTTGTAGAGTGTGGTGAGTGTGGTGATGTGTGGTGTTTTGTGCGTGGATATTGTGTGGGTGATGGTGTGGTTTGCCTCTGTGTGATGGTGTTGTCTAAGCAGTGCTGTCTATCTCTGGCTTTCTGTCTGTTTTTTTTGTCGTAGGGGTTTGTGGGTGATGTGGGTGTGTGTTTTATATTGTATTGGGTGTGTGGGTGTGTTGTTTGTATGTGTATCAGGTGTGTGTATTTCAAATTGTCCAATGTGGTTGTGGTTTGTAAGAGTGTGTGTATTTTGACCGCGGCGGTGTGTACCGCCAATGGAATACCGCGGTTGAAAGACCGCCGCGTGGATTCGTGGGTCGGAAGGTCATGGGCGTATTTCTGTTGGCGTGACGGTGGAGGTTTGGTCATCGCCAGTTTTTCGCTGGCCATTGGTGTGGCGGACTTTTGTGGATGTCGGGTTTTTGGCGGTTTGCCAGTTGCGGGTCAGAATGACCGTGGCGGTTTACCGCGGCCACGGCGGTGTTATGGGGGTCTTCTGACCGGCGGTAAGCGCCTTTTACCACCGAGGTCAGAATGACCACCTTATTCTTTTAGCAGCAATCGTGAAATGTTTCTGACATGCTTTATAAAGTGTGTTTTGTGTAGCGTTTGTTCCAGGCAAATGTTGCCAACATGTAGCACTGTAAATAATAATTATTCTCATTAGCTAACATATTGATATTTATTTCACGAAACTTTCAATGGTGAAATGGAAATTGTCTCTGCTCGTATGTAAAGATATGCTCTCCATGTTACTCAAACATTCCTGAAGCCCCGGTACCTCTGAACCAACACGTATAATTAATTTGTTATTTTAGTGGTGTAGAGTTGTGAATTCGCCCTACACAAGCAATCTCTATAAACCATTGGTTCATTTACAATGGCGGATTGCTCTATACGGTGTAAATTACCATCTACTGAACAATTAACAAACCATCATGAATTCATACTCTGTCTGCCACTTGGATAATCCGCAGTATTACATATTTCTGCTTTCTGAATGGAATCCTCACTTTAGAGCGCGGCTGCTAATGCAGTGTATCTCTTAGTGCTCCAGCACGACATGAACAGTTTTCTGAAATGAATTACAATGTTTGGCTAGACATAGAGCCCCAAATGCAGACTTTAACAGCACCTATCATTTTAGTGCCGTAATTATTCACCAGCCAGCATCTGAATTCCAACTATTCAAATACCTTGTCATGAAACATTGCCTTGAAAATAAGGCTCATTGACTCTCGGACCCTCTATATGGATAATAATCAAGCTTGAAAGTTGGGTTACTATATTGCCAGGACTCCCAATGTTTTCTGTTCACTCTCTGTCAATGGGTTAGATACATGAAAGAGAGCAAGAGGCAAGCGCCGGTGCCACTCAAGCTTTTTTGGAACTTTAAGGAAGTCACAGGCACAGCAGATATCAGAGTGTTGGTTACAGATAAAACATGACTATCAGGTGAGTAAAGTTAATAAAGAGTAGTAACTAAATAATAATATCAGCCAGCCTCTGCCATTGATTAGCAAACTCCTAGGTTCACCTGGTTATTATGAGTTCAGTGCTGAATCGGATAAAGGAGTGGAATCCCAGGATGGTGAGGTGACCCACGGCATCCATACGGAGATGATGTTAAATTGTACAAACAAGCAAATTACCTTGCAAATGCCCTGCTAATATGAGAGAACCAGAAAAGGGACACAAGAAGAAAGGTGAAGGAATGGGATTACAGTGCTGAACTATTTGCAACAGGAAGCCATGCAACACAATGTGAAGTTACCAAGGGATACTGCATGATTACTACAGAGTTAAATTCTCCCTCCGCCTAGAGTCCTGAAGGAATGGATTTCCCAACCACAAAGTGCGCAAACAACTGTATTAGATGTATAGTTCATGACCTTAACTTTCCTTACATGGTCTTCCATAACATTCTACATACTTTATAGCCAAACCCCCTGTTATGTGCAAGACATGTAGGGGCATATTTATAATGCCCTACTGCCACGTTGCGCCACATTAACATCATTATTTTTGACATTATTGTGGCCCAACGAGGCCAAAATCCCTGTGCCGTATTTAGAGTGGTGTAGTGCATGCACTGCACCATTCTTTAGCCCTTTGTGCTAAATTATGCCTGCAACAGACACAATGTATGCAAAGGTGGCGTTTCCCCATTTGGGGGGGCCAGAAAAATAGCATACTGATATCTATGAGTTTTCCTTGCGCTATTTGTTACGGAATTTTTAATGCCTGTTCAGAACAGGCATTAAAAGGGGGTTTCCAGTATTTAGAATGGGCCCCTATGTATCCTGCAGGAATAGCATCAACATTTTGGCGCTACTCCTGCAGAATACATCTATAGCGTCACATTGAATGACGTTATTGCCCACTACCCTGTGCCATGGTGTGCTGTATTTTTAATACGGCGCACACAAGGTGGCGGAAGAGGGGGTGCTAATTGCAGCGCTGCTTTCCATACCTCTGCCCCATAGTCTCTCCCATCTCCTCAGGAGCAGATTCTGGGGGTGATTCTCACCCCAGCGGTACTAGACCGCCGGGGCCAGGGTCGGCGGGAGCACCGCCAACAGGCTGGCGGTGCCCCGCAGGGCATTCTGACCGCGGCGGTTTGTCCGTGGTCAGAAGAGGAAAACCGGCGGTCTCCCGCCAGTTTTCCGCTGCCCTTCTGAATCCTCCATGGCGGCGCAGCTCGCTGCGCCGCCATGGGGATTCAGACACCCCATACCGCCATCCTGTTCCTGGCGGTTCGCCCGCCAGGAACAGGATGGCGGTATGGGGTGTCATGGGGCCCCTGGGGGCCCCTGCAGTGCCCATGCCAATGGCATGGGCACTGCAGGGGCCCCCGTAAGCGGGCCCCACTTTGAATTTCACTGTCTGCATTCCAGACAGTGAAATTCGCGACGGGTGCAACTGCACCCATCGCACCTTCCCACTCCGCCGGCTCCATTCGGAGCCGGCTTCCTCGTGGGAAGGGTGTTTCCCACTGGGCTGGCGGGCGGCCTTTTGGCGGTCGCCCGCCAGCCCAGTGGGAAACCCAGAATCACTGCAGCGGTCTTATGACCGCGGAGCGGTGTTCTGGAGGGGGGAACTCTGGCGGGGGGCCTCCGCCGCCCGTCAGAGTTAGAATCACCCCCTCTGTGTCCTCCTTCTAAGATTTGCACAACCCTTTCTTATGATGGTAGCCATACACTTTTCTGTTTTCTGATGATACTCCTCCCCACTGCTCCCCCCCCAAGACCTTCTTTTAGGAAGTTATTGAAGTTTTTGCTTTTTTAAGTTATCTGACATGGAAGTCTCCAATTGAGTGGGAGTAGGGTGAAGAGGATGGGGATTGTAGAAGTGAATTTCAAATTCACAAATTGTGTGTTTAATTAACATGAATGAGTTTGCAAATAATGCAAATGTACGACATTCAACATAATAAAGCTTTTAAAGTTGCATGTCTTGTACTGTTTGCAATCAAAATCTTGTTTTCTCATTTCTTTGATTGAGCAGCTCGAGTGTTCTGTAAGAGTATTCTTAATTCAAGCAATTTTACAGTCATGTTCTAATATATCCTTATAACGTATGCTTTTCGTATTCCTGGTGTTTGGGAGGAGAGAGCTCTACTAAACTTAATTGTATCTTTCTTTACAAGGTGCTTTCTCTTACTAACGGAGCCTGCATATGTAATTTCAAATGTGCTGTTGTTTGCTATTCACTGGTTTCTAGGGTATAAGTCATTGCTTGTTAGTTATGCAGGCTGGAGTTCTTCGTTTCCATGTCATGTGTTTTCTATTTTATCATTGAATGTTAAAATAATTCCTTTGTTTCACACCATGCTGACTATACGATTTCCCTGTTTTAGAAGGTATATAGCAAACTGTATGTGGACAAGAGAGACACACTGTTTCGGCTTTCCTTATAGAGCAGACGCCACGTTTACTCAGAACTTGTCCTTGATTTTAAACTTCAAGTCTGTTTTCTCGCTAACTCAGCATTTAGCTTTTTTGCTAGACAGTATATGGCCTTTACCTATTTAATTTAAAATGGGCTCAGCATATTATTCAATGTGATTTCTCATTTATTCCCATTTCAAGCATTTATTGATGGTTCGACCTGAACGAACAATTGTTTCCTTCTGTAATTATTTGAATCTTAAATAAAACTTCATGTCTTGTACTTAAATCTTGTACACTTGTGGATTTTCCTGTGTAGGTTTTCCCTTGGGGGTTCCATTTTTATTCTATAATTTTACTACTAAGGGTCTCGTATTTTGAGAATCGCACACAGCAGCTCCATCCAACAGGCCTTTGAAATTGAAGAAAGCATCAAAAGTGGCGTGAATGCAGAGTAAACGATTTTAGTAGCATTCTGAAATATCATAACCATTCCAGGCAATAAGACATTTTATTGGTATTAGACTTGGCATCTTTGGTGTGGCCTCCCCTAACTTTTTGCCTCTGCTTCCCAGGTTGTTTCTGTGTCCTGAACTCTATTTTTGATGTTTTATTTTGCTCTGGACACTTTAACATTGATGACCAGTGCTTAAGTGTGAGTGCTCCCTGTGTTAATTATATGTGCCATTGGCTATCCATGATTGCCATATTTGATTTACTAGTAAGTCCCTATGAAGTGCACTGGGGGTACCTAGGGCCTGTAAATCAAATGCTACTAGTGGGCCTGCAGCACTGGTTGTGTCACCCACATGAGTAGCCCTGTATACATGGCTCAGATCTGTCATTGCAGTGTCTCTGGGTGCAGTTTTAAATTGCCAATTCAACCTGGCAAGTCTAAACCTTCCCTTTTCCTACCTGTAAGGCACCCCCTACGTTAGGCCCTAGGAAGGCCCATGGGCAGGGTGCAGTGTATGTTAAAGGTGGGACATGTACCGCTGATGTGCTTTACATGTCCTAACAGTGAAATACTGCTAAATCCAGTTTTCACTGTTGTAAGGCCTATCTCTTACATAGGTTAAAATGGGGACTGTCTTTAAATATTGATAAAGTACAGATCCCCTTTGGGAGCACATTGAAAAATGGAGTTTGGGGTCCCTGAACTCACAATGTAAAATACATCTGTTAGTAAAGTTGGTTTTCAAATTGTTAATTTGAAAATGCCACTTTTAGAAAGTATCACTTAAAAATGCTCCTAGAGGAATTATTTAGATATAGTATTCATACATATCATCCAGTCTTCAATTATTTAATAAGACAACTCCGTACTGTTAAAATGCAATATATTACTCAATAGTATTCAGGAAGTTAAAACAATATACAACAATTCCAACGAATGTCCATTTCATAAACAACAACACTGTATGTAACCACTCTAGATCATAAGATTGAATCCCAACTGCAGATCCAGAAAGGGGTTATAACCCTCCTCATAACACAGTTCTGCACAATAATTGCCTGGTGTGTTTTTGGGTTCAACATGTGGTATACATGGTGTGATTTAATAGATTACACATACTTCTTTTAAATTATTTTTTCTTATATATAGGTATTATTTAACAACATTGAGTCCTGATGAAGGTCTGACGGACCTCTGACTGCCACTACAGGCAAACACGTCAACATTACCTTCTCATTTGACAAGCTGATTTCAAAGTCCATGATATTGCTTAAACTGGGACTGAAAACAAGGCAATTGGTGTGCAGAACTGTGTCTGCCAGCACCTGGACTCTCTGCTGAGACTCTTGTCTTACCAAGTGGTGCCCTAACCTACTCTGGGCCCTTGAAAGGTGAAGCTGGTGGAAAAGGACAGAAATCCACTCACAGACCACTGTTTGGAGAAACTTTCGACAAACCATCTGCAACACAGCTGATAAACGACACACCGCCGGCCTTGAGGCTAAAATTAATGCTCCACCTGCATCGCGGCAGGGAGATCAACACATCACGGCTGAAGAAACAGCGTGCAACACCCGCGTGCGACTGGATTTAGAACGCACATTGCTTGGCATAAAAAATCAACACAAAGCCTACTGGGAGACGAGGTGCCTGTCTGAGAATCAAAGCATTGCTCACTAGCGAGAGAGAGGAAACAATGCACACCAAACCGACTGGAGAAGGAAAGATGCACGGTCTAGCTTGCAACTGAGAAATTGACGCATCACTTGCCTTTTTCGACGCATTCTCACGGTGAGTACTGCACCTACGACACAGGGGAGGGGGGAGGGAAAAAACAGAGACGCACACATGCAACACCCCCACCCTCACCCACTACAACACACACACTAATACATATTTATACATGATAATTACACGCCCCAACCCCTCCTGGAAGAATGCAAAGACAAAAGGAAATTAGTGGAACCATTGTAATATATTAAAATCAAGTATGCAAAAATATATATATGCACCATTAACAAAATATTCCCCAAGCATAGTAGTCCAGGTAGTGCTCCAATTAAGTCCGTGGAACACTGGGCCCACACGGTATGGGCGAGACCCACACAAGATCCCCGACCATTACAGAGAGAACACTGCAGGGGCATCAGAAAACAAGAAAACAGGCACCTCAGGGAGAGGGAAAGGGGGGCACCTCAGCCGGTTGAGTGCACGACGCCAAATCCACGAGAGGACCACATGCCCACCGCTCAATCCTGGGGAGTGCAAAGGCACAGTCTCTCAAGTCTCTACAGTGGGTGGGTTGCCCACTGCCAAATCCTGGGGAGTGCAAAGCCACAGTCTCTCAAGGCTCTACAGTGGGTGGGTTGCCCACTGTGCAATCCTGGGGAGTGCAAAGCCACAGTCTCTCAAGTGGATAACAGTCTCCACTGGTTCTGGAGGGGGCATGGTGCCCAGAGTGCTTCATCCTGCTAAGGACAGAGTTAGTGGATGTATCTCTCCACTGGTTCTGGAGGGGGCATGGTGCCCAGAGTGCTTCGTTCTGCCTGTGACGGACTCAGTAGCGTCAGTGCCCTTGGCGCTCATGGGCCAGCGTTGCTTGAGGTGGCAGTGCCCTGTTCAGCGGTGCTTGAGACAGAGGTGCCCTGTTCAGCGGTGCTTGAGACGGCGGTGCCCTGTTCAGCGGTGCTTGAGACGGCGGTTCCCTGTCCAGTGGTGCTTGGAACGGCGGGATCCTTTGCAGTGACTCAGCTGCTGGCGGCCCTCTCTGTCCAAGCGGGTCTAGTGATGGTGGTCCTCTCTAGCCCAGCGGGGCTTGTGCTGGCGGTCCTCTCCAGCCCAGCGAGGCTTGTGCTGGTGGTCCTCTCTAGCCCAGCAGGACTTGTGCTGGCGGTCCTCTCTGGCCCAGCGGGGCTTGTGCTGGCGGTCCTCTCTGTCCCAGCGGGATGATGACTGGGGCCTCCTGGGCAGCGGGGATGACGGGCTGTGGCCTCCTGGGCAGCGGGGATGATGACGGTCTCCTCCGCTGTGCTGCTCTTCCCAGACTTTCCTGCTTTCTTGTGGCCCTTCCCCATCTTGGAAGGTGTCACAGCTGACTCCACACTCCCACCGGGACCCCTGGGAGCGGCTTTGGTGGCTGGAGTCTTCCCCCTCTCCTGCCGGGCACTGACCAACTTCTGATGCTTCACAGGTGGGGGACTGTCTGTGCTGTGGCTCTGTGCCACACTGGCTGCCCTGGTGGCCAGAGCACTCCATATTCCGGTGACTACAGGCACCACTGGTCCCGCAGATGTTATGGCTGAGGTGCTAGTTCGGGACCTAGGAGACAGACGGGGTGGGGGAGGTGTAGGAAAGAGGTCAAGGTTGGACAGGAAACGTTTTTGGGAGACACTGGTACGGGTAGCTGGAGGGGGTTTGGGAGTGGAGGAAGAGGTTGTGGTTGTAGGAGGTGTTCATTTGCTGAGTTTGGGTAAAGGTGCATGCCCTGGAGGCTGTTGTGAGGTGGATGGCTGTTGGGTGGGTGTGTGCCTGAGTTTGTGTATCTTGGGAGGTGGCGTCACAGACACACTGGGAGAGGACACAGGGGACATGTGAATGATAGTGGGCGTTGTGACTGCACGTGAGCGGGGTGTGGAGGTGGGTGTGCAGGTGATGGCAGTAGTGGCTGTACATGTAGTGCATGCAGGTGTGAGTGTAGATGAGACTGGGAGGGAGGAAGGAGACGAGGAGGAGGGGGACACAGTGGAGGCAGTGGATGTTGGTGTGTCTGCATGTGTGTGATGCTTGCATGAGTGCCTGTGGGATGTGTGGTGCTTATGTTTGCCTGAGCTTACCTTGTGTGTTGACGTATGTGCATAATGGTCTAGAGGTGTGCTTGGGATAGGCTGGGGGACAGGGGACTGGGTCTGGGTGGAGGAAGTTGGAGGGGGGGAGGCTAGACACAGGGACAATGGCTGCCATCAGTGCTGAGGCCAGAGTCTGAAAAGCTCTCTGAAGGGCCACCTGACCAGAATGAATGCCCTCCAGGAATGGATTGGTTTGTTGCAACTGCCTTTTGACACCCTGGATGGCATTCAAAATGGTAGACTGCCCAACAGTGAGGGACCTCAGGAGGTCAATGGCCTCCTCACTGAGGGCAGCAGGGGTGACTGGGGCAGGGCCTGAGGTGCCAGGGGCGAAGGTGATGGCCCACCCTACTGGGTGAGTGGGCACGGGGCAAAGGCTGAGGGGCTGCTGGGAGGGCGTTGCTGGAGGAGGGTGGCGGCTGTACCTGTAGATGGGGGGACACAGATGTTGCCGCCACCACAAGGGAGCTCCCATCAGAGGACGAGTCTGTGTTGCTGGTCTCTGCTCCTGTCCCTGCCGTGGATCTCCCCTCGCCCTCCGTCCCACTGGTGAAGTCCGAGTCTGTAGTATGGCCCTCCATGGCCATGTGGGATGCAGCCCCCTCGTGCTCCGGTGCCAGTGCTCCTCCACCTGATGATGCTAATGCACACAAAAACAGGGAGACCACAAAAAGGGGGGGACGACAGAAGAAAGACATGTTGAGTGCATGCATTACCGCTACCATTGGCGGACACAACAGACACAGAAGCCCCCTGCACTACGCCGCACTCTTGAGCTCCACTGTTCAATTCCTGGGAAATGGCCTACTAGGCTATGGATGACATCTGCACATATGGATGACACAGGGGCATGACTAGGTGTAATTGCCACTCTACAGAGGTGGGGTGGGGTGCCACATGGCCTGCCTTACGGAGGGACCTTGCCTACGGAACTCGCCCTGGCCTAGGGAAACCCACATCCTACCTCTCCTACCCAGACACCTTCACTGCGTGCTAAATCAGCAGGATGACAGTGTACTCACCCCCTTGTGGCTGCTGTGATGCCCTCATGTGCCCATCCAACTTCGGGTATGCCACCGCCAGGATCATGAACATCATGGGGATCATGGTGTGACGGGCACCCCTCCCACCTTGGGAGGCCACCCCCAGCTGAGCCTCTGCCGTCTTCTTGCTCCAGCGGTGAATGTCCTCCCATCTTTTCCGGCAGTGGGTGCTCCGTCTGTGGTAAACCCCCAGGGTCCGGACGTCCTTGGCGATGGCACGCCAAATATCTTTTTTTCTGGTGGCCGCTGACCTACATGAATTGTACAGGGGGAAGAGAAACTTATTACCAACTGCACCGTCACAGTCATTGGCCCCCATCCCTACCCTTGCCATGTGGCACATGCACTCACCGTTGTTTCATGCACACCGCACTCTTCCCCCTTCCTTCTTACATCCACCCATCTCCACACAGGCATAGCCCATACAGCATGCTCCCAGTGTACTTACCTGCTTGTCTGGAGGACCATAGACTAGCGTGTACTGGGGGACGACCCCATCCATAAGTTTCTCCAACTCCTCAGATGTGAAGGCAGGGGCCCTTTCCCCAAACTCTCGAGCCATTGTCTCTTCCAGACCGAGGTCACAGCAGCACTTGCAGTGTAGGTCCTCTCCTGTCGAAGATCAGGTATTGAGTGATTGATCAGATAGAAAATGGCGGTCACGTCCGCGGCTGTGCGTACTGTCCCCACCAGCGTACATCGTCATTGGCTCCTGGGACCCATAGGGTCCAATGTTAACCAATGCAGCATAGCGTTGCGGTCTTCGACCGCCTACCGCAACGGTGTACAATGCCAGCGCAGCTACCTCACATCCCATTGTCCCAATTTACAGGTCAGGCAGCTGCCATTTCAGGGGCCCACATGGCTTCATTTTTAACTGCGTCACACATACCTAGGCCTAGACTCAACACACATACAGGCCACTTTTTAGATTATGATTAGTGTTCTGTGTAAGCTGTAGGTACGTACCTCTGAGTTGTTTGACTCTGTGCTCGCTGTTGTCCTTCAGAGGCACCGTCCGCTGGGACATGTGAGGAGATGGCGGCATCCCCTGGTGTACCGACCATTGGTGGACCTGTCAACAATGGAGGAAAGACATGTGATCATCATCTACAGGCTTGACTGTGCCACAATCCAGGAACTGTGTACCCAGTTAGAGCCAGACCTGATGTCAGCTATCCGCCATCCCACAGGAAACCCCCCTCAAGTGCAGGTGCTGTCAGTGCTCCATTTCCTTGAAAGTGGGTAATTTCAAACAACAGTGGCCATAGCATCAGGGATGTCCCAGCCTATGTTTTCCAATGTGTTGTCCAGAGTGTTGTCTGCCCTGCTGAAACCCATGCGGAGCTACATCGTTTTCCCTCAGGTGGAGGATTTGCCTACAGGTAAAGGTGATTTCTATGCCCTGGGACATATCTCCAACTTCATAGGTGCCATTGATGGGACACATGTGGCTTTGGTCCCCCCCCCACAGGAGTGAACAGGTGTACAGAAACCGGAAGAGTTATCATTCTATGAATGTACAGATGGTATGTTTGGCCGACCAGTACATCTCCCATGTGAATGCCAAGTTCCCTGGCTCAGTGCATGACGCCTACATCCTGCGGAATAGCAGCATCCCTTACATGATGGGTCAACTCCAGAGGCACTGTGTGTGGCTATTAGGTGAGCACCTGGAAGCAAGACAGTGGGAATAGCTGTCTGGGTCTGGGGATATCCCTACAGGTTAGTGTTTGTCTAACAGTTGTCCCTCGCCATTTGCAGGTGACTCTGGTTACCCCAACCTGTCATGGCTACTGACCCCAGTGAGGAATCCCAGGACAAGGGCAGAGGAACGCTACAATGAGGAACATGGGCGAACTAGGAGGGTGATCGAGCGGACCTTCGGCTTCCTGAAGGACAGGTTCAGGTGCCTCCATATGACAGGTGGTTCCCTATTCTACTCACCTAAGAAGGTGTGCCAGATCATCGTGGCCTGCTGTATGCTTCACAACTTGGCTTTGCGATGACAGGTGCCTTTTCTGCAGGAGGATGGTGGTGTTGTTGCAGCTGTGGAGCCTGTGGACAGTGAAGGCGAGGAAGCAGAAGAAGAAGACATGGACAACAGGGACTCAGTGATCCAGCAATATTTCCAGTGAAACACAGGTAAGAATACAAACCTGCCTACTACATGTACTTTAACACTACTACCTCTCAACTGTCTGTCGTTTTCACCCAGTGTATGGTCACTGAGTTGTCACTTTCCCTTATGATTTCACAGATGTGGGTCCCAATGTGTGACATTTGCTTTGATTCCTCATGGACTAGAGCTGTGTGACATAGATATGTTGACATTACAAATGAAAGAGCTTTTTGCCACAGTGACTGCTAATACAGTATTCCGAAATCACAGACTGACTCCAGATTGTTTTGTGCTTTAAGGGTGTTTATTTTAGTGCTCAATATTGGAGGGGGTAGCAAAATGGTGAGGTGTGATGGCGGAGGAATGTCCATGGCAGAGTCCAGTCTATTAGTCTCACAGGTGCATTGCCCTAATGGGCTTAGGAAGTGGAGCTGGGGCAGTTTAAGGATGGACAGGGTGACAAAGTGGGACAGTAGGATGACAATTAGGGTGGTCTAATTTCTTGGTGGGAGTCTTGGCATCGTTCTCTGTCTTTGTCCTGGATCTCAGGGACCGTTTGCGAGGTGGTTCTCCCTCTGCAGGGGGTGGGGTGCTGGTGTGGTGGTCCTGTGGCGGTGCCTCCTGTCCACTAGCGCCGACGGAGTTGGTGGGAAGTTCATCATCCAGGCTAGTGTCAGGGGCCCCTTGTAGTGCCACAGTGTCCCTCCTGGTGTTGAGTACTTCCTTCAGCACCCCTACGATGGTGCCCAAGGTGGAATTGATGGCCCTGAGTTCCTCCCTGAAGCCCACATACTGTTCCTCCTGCAGGCGCTGGGTCTCCTGAAACTTGGCCAGTACCGTTGCCGTCGTCTCCTGGGAGTGGTGGTAGGCTCCCATGATGTTGGAGAGGGCCTCGTGGAGAGTGGGGTCCCTGGGCCTGTCCGCCCCCTGTCGCACAGCAGCCCTCCCAGTTCCCCTGCTTTCCTGGGCCTCCGTCCCCTGGACTGTGTGCTCACTACCACTGCCCCCAGGTCCCTGCTGTTGTTGGGGTGGTGGGTTAGCCTGGGTTCCCTGTAGTGGTGGATAAACTGCTGATTGATGTGTCCTGGGGACGGAGGTATGGGCCCGCTGGGTGGGTGCTGTGCTGGTGTTTCCAGAGGTGGGTAGCTCTGTAGTGGCCTGTGACTGTGTGAGGGGAACCGACTGTCCCGAGGTCCCCGATGGGCCTGGCTGGTCGTCTAGATCCAGTTGGACAGAGGTGCTGTCATCACTCTGGGCCTCTTCTGTTGGTGGTGTGGACCCTCCTGTCCGGTGACATTGGGTAGGGGTCCTGCAGGGGTATAAAAGGATGTTTATTACATCTGTGTGTGCCATGGAGTGCAATGGGTGGGTGACCGTGTACCCCAGTGCTTGCATTCCTGTGTGTGACCTTGTGTGATGGTGGTTTAGGGGGGTGCATGGATATGTGCAGTGGGCATGCTTTAGTGATGGGTGTCCATGCTTTGTTGTTGCATGCAGGGCTTGGTGTTAGGATGTGTGGTTTGTGATGTTGGGACATTTGTGAGGAGTTAGAGTGATGGAGGTAAGGGTGGGGGTATGTGATGGCATGCAGGTAGGGTGGGGGATGTAATAGTTAAGATGTAACTTACCAGAGTCCATTCCTCCACCTACTCCTGCGAGGCCCTCAGGATGCAGAATCGCCAAGACCTGCTCCTCCCACGTTGTTCGTTGTGGGGGAGGAGGTGGGGGTCCGCCGCCAGACCGCTGAACCGCAAGGTGGTGTCTTGAGACCACGGAACGCACCTTCGCCCATAGGTCGTTCCACCTCTTCCTGATGTCCTCCGATTTCTTGGGTGATGCCCCACTGTGTTGACCCTGTCCACTATTCTTTGCAATAGCTCCATCATCCTTGCAATGGAGGTGTGCTGCACCTGTGCTCCGAATAGCTGTGGCTCTACCCGGACGATTTCCTCCACCATGACCCTGAGCTCCTCCTCCGAGAACCTGGGGTGTCTTTGCCGTGCCATGTGGTGGTGTGGGTGATATGTAGGGTGGTGTGTGGGGTGATAAGTGTGCTGATACGTAGTGGTGTGTAGTGTGAGATGCATAGAAGTTATGTGGGTGATGTTGTTGTGTGCCTGTGGCTTCTAGTATTGTTGATGGTGGTGTCTCTTTCTGGCCTTCTCTCAGTAATTGTTGTCATAGGGGTTTGTGGGTGGGTGTTTTATTTTGTATTTGGTGTGTGGGAGTGGTGTGTGTATGTGTATCAGGTGTGTGTATTTCGATTTGTCCAATGTGGCTGTGTTTTGTAAGAGTGTGTGTATTTTGAGCGCGGCGGTGTGTACCGCTAATGGAATACCGCGATTGAAAGACCACCGCGTGGATTTGTGGGTTGTGATAGTGTGGGCGTATTTCTGTTGGCGTGATGGTGGAGGTTTTTGTTTTCACCAGTTTATCACTGACCTTTAGTGTGGCGGACTTGTGTGGGTGTCTGAATTTTGGCGGGTACCGTGCTGTGGGTCATAACAGCTGTGGAGGATTTCTGCTGCCGCGGCGGTGTGTTGGTGGTCTTCTGCACGGCAGTAAGCGGCTTTTACCGCCAATGTTGTAATGACCCCCTTATTCTTCTGAAAATTCATATTATAACTTATGGATGTTTTATTTTTATTGTTCTGGTCTTTTTTGATTTAGATAAACATTACCATTTTTCGAAAATGGCGTGGTGTCCATTTTGTGGTGTTTCACTGTATTACTGTGTGTGTTGTACACATACTTTACACATTGCTTCTGAAGTTAAGCCTGCCTACACATGCCATGCTACCATGGAGATGAGCTGGGGTTAACTGAGGGTGATTCTCCTTTACCCTGACTAGACTGAGTATCCTTGCTTGGACAAGTTTACCTGACTGCCTACCAAACACCCCATTTTTAACAATCAGGTTATTTTGCAACCTCGAATCAAGAGAGGATTCTATCTTTTCCTGGAACAGCCATCAGGTTTCACAAAATAGAAGTGTATTACCTGAATTATTTGACACTTGCCAAGTATTTTGAAAAATACTATTTCTTTTCCTGTTAATTCTAGAATGTGAATGGGACAATTAATTTAGTGGCAAACTTTGAGTTTGTGTCTGGTACTGACAAAGAGTGAAAAGGCAAACCTTCTTCTTTTTATACTGAGGAGTCTGATGTCCGTGGGTATCTGCTGACTTCCTGGAGGCTTTCTTGTTCACCAAAAGATGCTTTTAATGGGTGTTTGGTGGCTTATATGTGCGGTTGTGAATGAGATATGGAAGGTACCTGGAAAAGACAAACAATAACTGGTAACTTACAACAATGGACCCTAAAAGAAGTCCATAAAGCCAAAGAGTCAATAGAACTATGTAAAAAGTATTGAAGGAAAATTCAGCCAAAATAATCCACTTGTTCCATTCCGTCCCATTGTTTATTGAAAACATTTTAAGTACTGTTCAATGAATCTTGTTCCCTATCAATCAGTTTAAAGATGTTAACTAACAGACTTAAAATGTTCAGTAGCAATTTCTGAGTCAGTCAAAAAATTACCCATTAACTGAGAGCTGCAGTCAGTGATGATATTAACAGGGAGCCCATGATCCCTAAAATGGTATCCAGTAATATGTTTGATAGTTCTAATGCTGTACAGAACATTTTGTCCGATATGGAATATCCCAGCTTGGTGAAATAATCCAACACTACTAAGAACGTCTTATTCCTATATCAATCAGGAAGTTCCACAATTAAATCTATGGAAATAATAACGCAGCTCTGGCACAAGGCTGTTGTGGAGGAGGAAGGGTTTGTGATAATTCTGCTGATATGGTAGAACTCTTGGCCTGGACAAAGAGGATACACATAAAGTACAGTTCTTTATGGAATGGGGAAGCTTTGACCACTGAAAATGAACTACCACCAATGTCTTTACTCCTTCATTACCCAGAATGTCCAATGTATGGACCATCATAACTGCAACTCAGAATGTGTCATTGAAGGTTCTCCTCGGATAAGTGATGCCTTGTAGGAAATACAATGCTGTGACTTATTTCAGTGTTGTCTCCTCTTTTATTTGCATGAGTGACTTTCAGAAATAAAATACTTTTACTACACCTTAATTTCAAATATGCTTATAAAACAACTCTTGTCGATCCACAGCTCATCTTTGAGAATGCATCTCGGTTCAGCGCCACTTTCCATAAAGCTGAACCCTAAGTTTGTTGTTGTGACTTGGCAGTACGGGGAACGTCTTTTATATTCAAATATGGCCCAAAACAAACTCCATATGTTAACCTCATTATCATGTTTTCAATTTTCTTTCTATTTTCCCTGTTTAAAGCAACTGGTTTCCAATCCCTTTCGCTACATACTATACACTACCTCTGAAGCAGTAAATGTTCTAACTAGTATAATAACATTTTATCCTTGATTATTTCACTTTTCTAATTTATTAATGTAGTGATGTCTTCTTCATATATCTTCATAGATCTTTTGACTATCTCTGTCTTAGCAATGCCATGCACCGTATCACCATTTGTCTATATCTTACCTTCAGTGGCAGCTCACTAAGTGCAGAAAGGGTGGGCGGTGCGTGGGGGAAAGGAAATAAAACATAAATTCATTAAAAAAAAGAAAGAAACGTGTGTTTTCCCCTGCACACCGCTTCGCTCTTCTGCTGCATTGCTGGCTGCAAACAGGCACAGGCTCCCACCCTGCCCTACGCCAATCCTGATGCTGATCAAAGCAGCATTGGGATTGGCTGGGAGTGCCCACCCAGGGTGCTCCCAGGCAGACTGGGAGCCTGTGAATGCTCTCTACGGTCCAGCAACTGTGTTGCTCGGTTGGAGAGAGCCCAGTGCGCATGCATGTTTGGCTGGCCTGAGGCGGCCAGCCAAACATACATGCGTAGTGAGGGGGAGTGCTGTACACTCAAGCTAACTAATGGTCACCCTGTGGCCCGACCCTTTTACTGAAAAACCATAATAAACATAGCTTATTATCATTTTTCAGTAAAAGGTTTGCAGCCACCGCTGCAAGCGAGGGAATGGAGGAGCAGCCACTGCTTACCTTATTTACAACACATTAAACTCTTTATGTAATGGAGATGGCTCTGATTTTGTACATGCAACTTCAGAACCAAACTATAATGTACCTCTAACCAGTGTTTTTTTTTACTGAATATCTAAGGTTTTTTAAATGCTAATTTCTAACTACAACATCGCTGAAACCTTTGTTTTTTAATTCTATGGGTGGTTGGCCATAGGCATATAATAAACACCACACATGGTCTTCAGCTGCACGTAGCGGGGGTTGGCCGCAGGGCTCTACATTCAGTCCCTGTGGCCAATCCGAAATAGGCATCCAACTTCTGAAGGCTTTGTGTGGTGTGAGGTTTAAATGCCAGTGCTGTCCCTGTAACCTTTAGTTTTTTCAGAGAATTTCTATGTTTTTTAAATCAGCGGGGGTTAGCTACAGGGCTTAGGCTGCAGCCAGACCTGGCAGCCAAACCCTCCCCAGCCCCATGCCCTGCAATAACATCAATCCTCATGTAGAGAAGATGACAAGGCAATAAAGAGTTGAATGTCAACCAAACAAGGGTACTTCCTGTTTATTATATGTTGCAAGTGCTTCTTTGTTTGGTGGAGATGTGCTCAAATTCCCCTGCCTTGAGAACACAATTCCGTGCTGAGCAGACCCTTTGGTAAACTGACCATCATCCTGGAAAAGGGCAGAAAGAAGTTGTATACCACTAAAGTATTTGTGAAAACCAAAAGGGATCACCCTGCCTTGCACTCCAGCATGCAGCCAACCCCAATACATCATGGTAAATGCAGTCAAAGTTCATTTTTGTATCCCTAAAGTAAACTGTAGTTTTTAACCTTAGTAGGCACAGCAAGTGCTGTAAATCTCTGGACACGTGTTTCTGGGTTCAACTCTTCATCAGCAGAGAGCAGCTGTGTCTGTGGTTTTGCTGGAAATGCTGCCAAGAGTCCTCTCAGGTTTATGTACCACTCACTGGCATGTAGGTGCTCAACCAGAGCTCATCAGCTCATTGGCTCAAGGGAGTCTTCTTAAATAGGAAAACCAGAAAGGGAGCACCCTGCCTCACACTCAAGAGCAACCAAGAGCTACCTTTCTGCCAAATTTGGTGTAATTCTGTACAGTGGTTCAGGCTGTAGTTTTGTAGTTGTGTTCAACATCCCTATGGGAAATCGCATGGGAAAAAGCATTTTGGGACTCCCTCCTTTTCTAGGCCGCTGCTTTAAGAATCATCCAAAACTTTCAACACAGCAGAACAGCTGAACTGACTGTATATGTCTACTGGCTGTCCCCAGTAGGTAGTTTTATAGTTAGGACCAGGTTTCCATTGAAAAAGCTTTTTTTGACTTGCCTATATCTTTGAGGCAAATCTTCACAAAATGTTCAGAAAAAAGAGGCCCAGTGATTCTTGTTGTTGGTGATCTGTCAAGCTGAGACCAAGAAAAAAGGGGTTAAAAAACCGTTGCATTTCCAATTTTAATTCCCATAGGACCTGTCAACACGTAGACAGCCTGAATCACTAGATGGAATTACACACATTTAGCAGAAAGGTAGCTGCTGGTGTGCAGATTGTGCTTTTTGTTATTTGGTGTAAATCCGTTCAGTAGTTTAAGAGATATTGAAGGGCAATTAAACTTGTATATCTCTGGCTGCCAATATTTTGCAAAATGTTTGAATTTTCACGAATATGTGTGCGAAAAGAAGCTTTGCAATTGGCTGACCACAATCTGACTAGAAAGTTTTTACCACCATTTTATTTCGTGGGAAACGGCCCCCGGTGGAGGAAAGTCAAATTGAAAGTAGCATAAGGGGTCAGGGTGAAGGTACCCTGATGCCCTGGGTGTGATATAGGTGTGTTTTAGGGGCTAATTATAGGTTTAATATCATTTTGCGGCACGGCGTGTAACTATAACTCATGCCTTTGCCATGCATAGCTAGCTACTCCACATAATATGTCATTGATGAGATCTTGTAGGGCATCTTTGAAATCATTGCAATGGTTGCAATAAAATTATTGATAAGAAAACTGCATATCAAGGGCATGAGTTACAGTTACCTTACGGCACATGTTATTGTTACTTGAAAGAACGCTATAACTGCTGAAGTTCTATTATTTTGTATGAGTAAATTCCGAAACTAACTATGACGTTACTGGAACCTTTGGTTTTATTTTCCAGTATATATATATATATATATATATATATATATATATATATCTATGCTCAGGCAGTTGCCAGTAGGTAGTTATAGTTAGGACCTAGGTTACATTTATTTTTTTGCTTATATCTTTGACACTGCTTGACAATCTTCACTAAATTTTCCAAAAATATTAAAGGGAGATAGCTGGGACCACGGGGGCTTTTAGTCTCCATCGTGGTCCCCAACATTGATCCCAATATTGACCCTGGGAAGGTGGGCCACTATACCCCTCTGCAAAAGAATAAAGATAATTAGGCCAGGCCTTTGGGGACGAGTTACCCGGGGCCAATATAAGCCCGGGGGGGCACGTAGCCCCCCCTCACCTAAAGAAAATCTCATGTAACTATTCCTCGTGCCCTAAGGTAACTATAACTCATGCCCTCGCCATGCATGCCAATTACCCCACAAATTACGGCACTCAGGACATCTTTGATAACATCATTAATAATATCAATGTAATATTTGCAGTAACATTTTTGATGCAAAAACTATGCATGGAGGGGGTACACGTTATTGGTACCTTAGGGCGCGAGCTTTAGTTACTTGAAAGAACTCTAGATTTAACTACTAAATTTCTTTGGTTTTGAATGAGTAAATTCAGAACCTAACTATAACATCCCTGTAATTTTGGGCTTTGTCAGTGAATATATACATAGGTAGGTAGGTAGATAGATACTCTTTCCCGCTTACTCTCTCTCGGTCCCTTTCTTGTCTCTCCCTTCTTCTTCATCTCCCTTTTCTCACTCTTTCTCTAAAGAAGACTTATTTTCCTGCCTGGCAGCAGCAGAGGTTCTCTGCCTTGCCAGAATGAGAAGTAGAGATCAATGCTGCTCTTCTCAATAAATTTCAAATAGTGACACCACTTAGTGAAATCAACTGCACCATCTGCACTGTCGAAGTGAACATTTAGCAGAGAGGCTTGGGCTCAAAATAGCTGTCCTTGGTCATCATAATAACATTTTATGCCTTAAATAAACCCATGTATAAAAAGGTCCATGACACTTACTTTACTATTGTTATATTGATACACCACAGGTCGAAAAATAAGTAATTTCTTTCAACATGACTTTTTAGCAGACCTTTGACTCACCTTTGCGCTGTTCATTATCCATTTCTTGCATCAATCAATTAATATTACTGTGCTGATAACGTGCAAGTACAAGTTAGATCTTTATGCATCATCCTAAAATGAAATAAACCTCTAAAAGAAGTGTACAAAAATATTCTGAGAGGGATGTTAATGTGGATGTGCATTTATTTTGCTTTTGTCTCTGAGGATCATAATCTATTGATGCAGAACATGACCTTTATGTTTACATGAAAAAGGCATCTTTGTTGTCTTGCCTGTGTGGGGCATGTGTTTCTGTTGGCAAGTGAATTATTGGCAAGGGCAGGTCAGTGCCTACACTTAGCAACAGGACACTAACCTCCACTTAGGTCCAGTTAGGTATCAATAAATTAAACCCAGCTCAACCCTTGGTAGCTTGGCAATGAGCTTCAAGGCTTAACTTAGGAGACAAGTGGATAAAGCATTTAAAAATCACAAAACAGTAAATAAGTGAAACAAAAAACACATTAAATATTCCAAACCAATTTATAAAATAGATTATACCTTTATCTTGAAAATGACACCAAAATGATTTAAATCGGACAAGGGGAATCAGCTATATGAATTTTTAAAGAACTAATGTTTTCTGGCACATAGAAGCAATTGGCGCTCAAAGGGTTAAAAAAAGGAAACACTAGAAAGGGACAAAGTCCAGAGTTCAGACCACCCGCAAGGTAACACAGTTACACTTACTTTCAGAAGTGTTTCTTGATTCAGGAAAGTAGTCTACAGCACCAACCAAGGGTTCAGAGACTCTGGTTTGCCTCTTAGGGTTTGGGACTACAATTCCCACAATGCACCTCTTCAACCTATGGAGTTGCCCCAAACATCTCCAAACTTCCAGATCTTCTTTCAGAGGTATTTTTCGGGTCCTTGAAGTATCCGCAATTTGATCCAAGGTTCCATAAGCTCCGAGTTACTCCTTGCACCCGGTCAGAATCCTCAAATGGCCACTGGACACAGGTCTACTGGGCTCTGCTTGCACGACTTGATGTAGGGGACTCTGGGCAGCTCCTTTGTACCTGTAGCAAACAGGGATTCCCTTTGTGAAGCACTAGAAGGCAGGCAAAGTCCTTTTAGTGGTGAAGCCCAAGTGTACAGCTGGTGCAGGCTTTCCAGGTGCAGGTCAGGAGTCCAGCAGGTCAGTCCTTCTTCTTCTTTGTCTTGCTCCTTGTAGGGATCTAAGGTGTGAGTGTAGCTCTGCTATATTTATCCTTGCTCATGGGTGGAAAGCAGGGGGGTCATGGGTATCTAATCACAGACAGGCTCCTTCCCCCTTTGATGGCCACTTTCTGGAAAGTGTGGCAAAAAAGCAATCCTAGTGAGCAACATTCTTCAAAAATCCACATGGTGATTTTTGGAGGTCAGATATGGCTGCGCCCATCCACTGGTGTGGCTGAATATCTTAAACACACCCCTCCCCTGCCCCCTCATATTCTATTCAAGAGGGCACATAGTTGTCTGGGGATGCAGGGTGTGAGAGGGGTGCTGAGCTGCTCCAAATGCCCTTCCCTGCCTTTGAACACCAGCTTTGCCACTCTTCCCCACCCAGCTTCACCATCTGCTGAGGCAGATCTCCTCCCCCAGATACTTTGTATTCAGTACAGGCCACTTCACACCTCAGAAAGGCAGCCTGGCAAGGCTGCCAGAAGCTGGCCAATCAGAGAAGGGCACTATAGAGCTGAAGTTAGAAACTTTCAGAAGATTTTTAAAACTCTTTCTTTGAACTAGTTATCTTAAATCCCACAATTATAAATTGTGGGATTTATTGTAACTATTAATTGGATACCAAACTCAAGGTATATGACACTCAAGGGGACATTATTAATTAAAATAAAGTCTCCCCATTTTAGCCTATGGAGGCCGTTCACTACAGTGAGTGAAAAACCAATGTGGCTTTTTTACCTCACCAGGGCTTATAAAACTCTTTTTATTAGGTCCCTGCTTATAGTTACATGGCACCCAACTATAGGGGCACATAGGGCACACCTTAGTGGTGACTTACATGTAAAAGTAAGGTAGTTTAAGACTTTGGAAGTACTTTTAATTCCAAAGTCGAATTTGCATTTAAGTTTAATTTAAAATGAGCCAGCAAGGCCTGCCTGTAAAATGACCCTGGGTACCTCAGCAGTGTACTTATGGGTGCACTACCTATGCTCGGGTCCCTAACCCTACATGCCCTACCATATACTAGGGACTTATAGGTAGGTTGACATAGCCAATTATGATTAGCCTAATTCATATACTTATTTTACACAGGGCACAGGCCCTTGGACTGCTTAGCAGTACCCAGGACACTATCAGAGTCAGGAAAACACCATCAAAAAGTGTAAATATGGAAGTAAAAACGCAGGGGGCCTCTGAAATCAGCCCTGTTTTCTCAGTTTCACTGTGCTTGGATCTGTTATACTTGCAGGTTTATTTATACAGAATTTTAAATTGAATCATGTTGGAAGTGCATTCAGGGTCTCACTGTGCAGAACTGGTTTGGCAAGTGTCCTTTCTAGGCTGTACTCCAGATACAGCCCTTGGTGGAGTAATGCCCCCATGTCAGAGGAATCACCAGCATGGAGCACACACAAATGAGGCAAAAAGCACAATGATGTCACAGCAGAATCTACAGTGCAAACCCTCACCCCTACCTCCTACTGGAGGGCAGGGTTTCAGGAAATGTAATCAATTGCACTTAACTAACAAAGACTTCATTACAAAGCCCAGTCACCATTTGCCTCACCGCAACGTCTGAATCACCATCTTTTAACCACAAAAATGCAGGCAATACACTTCTGCTATCTGGTAAAGCTTTCCTCGCCTTCCAACATGTGCCATACCATGCCAAAACAGATGCATCCACTGTGCTTTTGTAATTTATGTTGTGAAACAAATATGAAAATGAACTTCAAAAGACATCCATTTTAGTATTTAAGTGTTTGCTTTTGTTACCCATTTATTTTTCTACATTGGTATGATATTCAGATTACTGCTTTCCTTGACCACAGTTTAAAGCTTTTGCATATGTATCCAGCAATTACTCCAGACTGCAACTTCTTACTTAATCATCTGACCTTGATAGAGTAATAGTCTAACAGTAGCCTGATTATAATGCCTGTCAAAAGTTCTTAATATGCCACTATTTCACATGCACACAATACCATTTTTTCCATGGTTTTGCACTCCCAAATTGCATATTACATCAAAAAGCAACCTCTATATTTATAAAATCCTGCATGAAACACTGACCTTTGAGTAAAGCTTCTGATTCTTGCCTCTAATTATTGTTTACAGCTTATTTTTAGCAACACATCTCCTTCTTTGAAAGTCATACCCCTGCAACCCAACAATAACAAAAACATCATCTGTCTCATCTAATAACCCCACCAACCATCTGTATGAAGTTACATACATCCTGTCCCCCTCCACTAATAATCACCTGTAATTCCTAGTAAGGTAATGTACCACAGAGAAACTGGTGTGAGTAAATGCATGAAATCTTCTGTTTAAGTGCACAAGACTGATACCAATAACAATCAATAACTAATAACATTGGTCTAACCATTAACCTTCATTTCTGGAGCATGGCGGTAGCCGCCTACAGCCAGGCGAAAGTCAATGTTATATTATGACATGCTAAACCTCCACCTTTTCCGTGGCGGTACCAACGACATCAAAAGCCTGGCGGTAACACTGCACAGAAGTCAAAAGACTCACCACTGGAGACACAGGGAAGAACCACTCCACCAAGGAGCCCGAGCTGCATGTTTTCCCTATGATTTTCTACATGCTGCTCCACCACGAACATCAACGCCGGTGAAGACGACGACAGTGAGTTCAGCTGCCTATCAGCCCCCAACACCATACACAATCAGCTGCATCACAAAAACATTTGTTCCCCGTACCTCAGATGAATAATGCAAGCACAAAATGATTTTGAGAAAGTGAATGTGATGAGAGAAACACATCAGGATAAATAAGTGAGGCAAGACAAGAGATATATACATATGTACACAAAAAGGGACACAGCTCAGTCCACAATCTACGAAGTCCACATGGCCACAGTCTAAAGTTCACGGACAAACATGGAGAGAACACTGCAGGGGCATCTGTTGGTAAATAGGCAGGCACCTTAGGGGGACGGGTGTGGGGGGGCACCCCAGCCGGGAGATGGAACAACACCACTGGTTCTGGAGGGGCATCATGCCCTGTGGTTGATCTTGGGGAGTGGAAGGCCACAGTCTCTCAAGTGGGTGACTTGCCCACTTGCTTGGGAGGGAGCAACATGCCCTGTGCTTGGTCCTGGGGAGTGCAAGGCCGCAGTCTCTCGAGTGGGTGACTTGCCCACTTGCTCTGGAGGGGGAAACTTGCCCTGTGCTTGGTCCTGGGGAGTGCAAGGCCACAGTCTCTAGAGTAGGTGTCTCCCACACTGGTTCTGGCGGGGGCATCATGCCCTGTGCTCTTGATCCTGAGGAGGATGGGGTAGGTGGGTGTCTTACCCACTGGTTCTGGAGGGGGCATTGTGTCCTGTGCTCTTGATCCTGGAGCGTGCAAGGCCACAGTCTCTCAGTTGGATGTCATACCCACTGGATTTGAAGGAGGCAGGATGCACAGCAGCCCATAGAGGCAGGATTAGATACCGTCCGCCGATGGTGACGGCTGCTTAGTGGTGGTGGTGCTGCTAGTGGGGGAGGCTCCTGCCCATCCCCTGCAACCTCGGACGGCTTCTCACTAGAGGTGGTGGTGCTGCTGGGGGAGAGACCCCTGCCCATCCCCTGCAACTTCGGACGGCTGCTCACTGGTGGTGGAGGTGGTGGTGCTGCTGCTGGGGGGGAGACTCCTGCCCACCCCCTGGAACCTCGAATGGCTGCACAACCATGGTTGCTGGTGGGGGCTCCATCACAGTTCCTGCCCCGGCCCCTTGCCCTTCCTGCCTGCTGGTGAAGGCTCCTTTCCCTTCTTGGCAGCAGATTGGGCATGCTCATTTCCCTTCTTGGCAGCAGCTTGGGCAGGCTCCTTTCCCTTCTTGGCAGCAGCTTGGGCAGGCTAATTTCCCTTCTTGGTAGCAGCTTGGGCAGGCTCCTTCACCCTCAGGACATTTGCCCTGGATACTTTTCCATCACAAGTGGATGTGGTGATGACTGGGACTGTGGACTGTGCAGCTGAGGTGCTTGGCTGGGTTTTTCCCACCCTGGCCAGATGTGCAAGACAGGGGGGGAAGGGGTAGGGAAGAGGTCAATGGTGGATAGGAATAGTTTTTAGGGACACTAGGGCAGGAAGAGGGAGAAGTTTTCAGAGTGGAGGAAGAGGGAGTGGTTATTGGAGGTGTCTGTCTGCTGATTTTGGGCACAGGTGCATGGGCTGGATGCTGTTGTGAGGTGGATGGGTATTGGGTGCTTGCGTTTGTATGCCTTAGAATGGGGGACAGACACATTGGGAGAGGACATATGGGACATATGCATGGCTTTTGTGGAAGTGTCTGCCAGTGAGGTGTGTGTTCTGCTTGGTATGGTGGTGATGCTGGTAGTGGATTTGATGTAGTGCATGCAGGTGTGAGTGTGTACAGAACTGGGTGGGAGGTGAAAGAGAGGAGGAGGGGGAGACAGTGGAAATAGTGGATGTTGGTATGTCTTCATCCGGATGGTGTTTGTGTGAGTGCCTGTGGGATGAAGTGTGGTACTTGTGTTCGCTTGAACCACTCTTGTGTGTTGCCTTGTTTGCATGCTCATCTGCCTTTGTGCTTGGGATGGGTTGGGGTTGAGGAGAATGGAACTGGGAAGTGGAAGTTGGAGGGGGAAGGATAGAAACAGGGAGAATGGATGCCATCAGAGAGATGCCCACCCTACTGGGTGAATGGGCACGGGCACCTCGATGAGGGGATTCTGGGAGGTCAGTGCGGGTACAGGAGTGGCGGTGGTACCTGTAGCTGGGATTGTCACAGAAGTGTCCTCCACCACCAGGGAGCTGCCATCGGAGGAGGTATTTGTGTCAGAACTGTCCCCTTCAGTCTCCGCCGTGGTGCTCCCCTCGCCCTCCATCCCACTAGGGCCCTCAGTGTCAATGGACTCTGCTTCCTGGGTCTTGTGGGATGCAGATCCATCCATCGCCGGTGCCTCTGCTCCTCCGCCAGATGATGCTAAGGCATATAAGGACAGTATGACAAAACAATAAGGGGGGAAGAGACAAAGGATACACTTGGTCAATGGCTGCACCAACACCACAGTTGGCGTACACATCACCCTCACACACAGGGAACAGGCCTACTCAATATGACATAGAATTAGCAGAGAAAAAGTTAGCTTCCAAGGCATGGGGAGGGGCACACACTACCAAATGTAGCACACCTGGGACCCATGCAGCCCTGACCAGTAGTGGATGCTTACAAGCTAGTTAGCAGGATTATCCCCTCAGAACTCTAGCCGCCAGGGACCTAAGCTGCAATGCCAGGCCTGGCCTAGGGGCACCCACTGACACAGACCCCCCCCCCCCGGATACCACCCTACCATGTGTAAGTTGTAATGATGGCCACTGTACTCACCCCCTTGTGGCTGCTGTGATGCCCTCAAGCGCCCATCCAGCTTAGGATAGGCCACCGCCAGTATGCGGGCCATCAGGAGGGTCAGGGTTTGACGGGCATCCCTTCCTCGTTGGGAGGCCAACCCCAGCTGAGGCTCCACCGTCTTCTCTGGGTTCTGCCGGAGAGAAAAGAGGAGATCCAGTTGAGGGCTTTGTCTTGGATACCGGCTTCGTGGAGGCGATTTAGTAGGGTGCGGTGGCAGACCGTGTCGAAGGCAGCGGAGAGGTCTAGGAGGATGAGGGCTGAGGTTTCGCCGTTGTCTATTTGTTGTCTGATGTCATCTGTGGCGGCAAGGAGTGCAGTCTCTGTGCTGTGGTTTCGTCTGAAACCAGATTGGGAGGGGTCTAGGATGGAGTTGTCTTCTAGGTAGTGGGCGAGCTGTGCGTTGACGTTCTTCTCGATGACTTTTGCTGGGAAAGGGAGGAGGGAGATCGGTCAGAAGTTTTTGAGATCGTTGAGGTCAGCCTTAGGTTTCTTGAGGAGGGGTTGGATTTCTGCGTGCTTCCAGCTGTCTGGGAAGGTAGCGGTGTTGAAGGAAAGGTTGATGATCTTGAGGAGTTTGGGGGCGTTGGTGACGTCGGCTTTGTTGAAAACGTGATGTGGGCAGGGGTCAGAGGGAGATCCTGAGTGGATGGAGTTCATGGTCTTTAGGGTTTCGGCGTCGTCTACTTGGGTCCAGGTGGTGAGGCGGTCGGCGTGGGAGGAGTAGTTGGGTGTGGGGTCTGGCGGAGGTGTGGTGTTGAAGCTGTCGTGGATGGCTGCGATTTTCTGGTAGAAGAAGGTGGAGAGATCGTCGCAGAGTTTCTGGGATGGAGGGACGTCGTTGACGTTGGCGTTGGAGAGTTCCTTCACGATGCAGAAGAGTTCCTTGCAGTCGTGAGCGTTGTTGTTAAGGCGTTATGTGAAGTGGGAGCGTTTGGCGAGTCAGATCAGTTGGTGGTGTTCGCGGTTGGCTTCCTTGAGGGTAGCAAGGTTGTCGGGTGTGCGCTCGAGGATCCATTTTTTCTTGAGTTTCTGGCAGGTGCGTTTGGAGGTGGTCAGTTCGTCTGTGAACCAGGCTGGTTTTTTCTTTTCTTGGTTTACGGTGGGTCTCTTGAGTGGTGCTAGGATGTTGGCGCAGTTGAGGATCCATTGTTGGAGGTTGATGGCGGCGGAGTCCGGGTCGGTGGGGTCGGGTGGTGGGTTTTTGGCGAGGGTGCTGGCTAGTTGGTCTTCGGTGACTTTTCCCCAGCGGTGGTGAGGTGGTAGTGGGGATGTGGTGGTGTTCGGTGTTTTTCTTGAAGGTGAAATGGACGCAGAGGTGGTCGGTCCAGTGGAGTTCGGAGGTGTGGCTGAATGACATGTGGTTGCTTGCAGTGAAGAGTGGGTCAAGGGTGTGGCCGGCGATGTGGGTGGGTGTGTTGACCAGTTGACGGAGTCCGAGGTTGGAGAGGTTGGTGGTCAGTGTTGCGGTGTTGGCGTCATTGTTGTTCTCCAGGTGGAAGTTGAGGTCTCCCAGGAGGATGTAGTCTGAAGAGGCGAGGGCGTGGGTGCTTGCGAGGTTGGAGATGGTGTCGCTGAAGGGGGCTCTTGGTCCTGGAGGATGGTATATGAGGGTTCCTCTGAGGGTAGTGTTGGGGTCCGTGTGAATATGGAAGCGGAGGTGTTCGGCTGTCTTGAGGGTGTCGTCCGTGTAAGTGTGGGGATCTTGAGGGTAGATTTGAGGGCGATGGCTATTCCTCCATCGATTCCGTTGGTGCGATCTCTTCTGGTGTTCTTGTAGCCGTCAGGGATGGCGATGGCGATGTCTGGGGCCGAGGAGTCGTTCCACCAGGATTCGGTTAGGAAGGCTACATCTGGGGCGGTGGTGTCGAGCAGGTCCCAGAGCTCAATGGCGTGCTTTCGTGTGGAGCGTGTGTTGAGGAGGATGCAGTCCAGGTGGTTTGTGTTCGTTGTTGCTGGCTTCGTTGTTCTGTTGCAGGTGAAGTTGCAGGTGCGGCAGGAAAAAGGTCCTTTGGTGTGCTTCGGGGTGGCCTGGAAGCATTATGTGGAGGGGCCAGGGTTGAGGGCGAGGAGTTCGCTGGCCTAGTAGCGAAGGCTGGTGGCGCGGGGGCGTGAGGACCAGGGGGGGGTGGCGCTGGACGCGGTCCAGGCGCAGACGGGCTTGCCTCTGGTGCGCCTCCGGCGTGCCAGCGGCGCGCCCGCTGCGCGGACGCGCAGCGCCAGCCATTAGGAAGGGAGGGGGAGAGAGGAGCAGCTGGGAGGCGGGAGGGAGCAGCGAATGGGGGCGCGAGGGAGGCGGGCCGCAGGGAGGCAGCGGCAAGGGGAGATCGGCAAGGGGGAGTGAGGGGGAGCGCCCAAGGGGCGAAATAACCAGGGAAAAAAGCAAGGCACAAACAGTAAGGAAAACTTTACAAACAGTCACCAAATACAAATATGGCACAAATTACAATCGGGGTACAGCAGTCAGAAGGGGCACAACGGGGGCAAAAGCGCAAGGAGGCGAGGCACTGAAAAATAGAACAAACACTTACAGGACGGTGAAAAGCGGCACACAGGCCTCGAACAAACTAGCAGCAGCGTGGGCGGGGGTCAGGGGCACGAGACAGCAGGATGGTGCTGCGGACGTGGGGGGCGAGCTCTAGACCTAAATCAGGTCAGAGGTCGCTCACTCGCGACGCGCAGCGCCAGCCATTAAGAAGGGAGGGGGGAGGGAGGAGCAGCTGGGAGGCGGGAAACGGGAGGGAGCAGCGAATGGGGGCGCGAGGGGGGCGGGCCACAGGGAGGCAGCGGCAAGGGGAGATCGGCAAGGGGGAGCGAGGGGGAGCGCCCAAGGGGCGAAATAACCAGGGAAAAAAGCAAGGCACAAACAGTAAGGAAAACTTTACAAACAGTCACCAAATACAAATATGGCACAAATTACAATCGGGGTACAGCAGTCAGAAGGGGCACAACGGGGGCAAAAGCGCAAGGAGGCGAGGCGCTGAAAAATAGAACAAACACTTACAGGATGGTGAAAAGCGGCACACGGGCCTCGAACATGCTAGCAGCAGCGTGGGCAGGGGTCAGGGGCACGAGACAGCAGGGTGGTGCTGCGGACGTGGGGGGCGAGCTCTAGACCTAAATCAGGTCAGAGGTCGCACACTCGCGATGCGTAGCACCAGCCATTAAGAAGGGAGGGGGGAGGGAGGGAGGAGCAGCTGGGAGGCGGGAAGTGGGAGGGAGCGGCGAATGGGGGCACGAGGGGGGCGGGGCCGCAGGGAGGTAGCGGCAAGGGGAATCGGCAAGGGGGAGCGAGGGGGAGCGCCCAAGGGGATAAATAACCAGGGAAAAAAGCAAGGCACAAACAGTAAGCAAAACTTTACAAACAGTCACCAAATACAAATATGGCACAAATTACAATCGGGGTACAGCAGTCAGAAGGGGCACAACGGGGGCAAAAGCGCAAGGAGGCGAGGCGCTGAAAAATGGAACAAACACTTAGAGGACGGCGAAAAGCGGCACACGGGCCTCGAACACGCTAGCAGCAGCGTGGGCCAGGGGCACGAGACAGCAGGGTGGTGCTGCGGACGTGGGGGGCGAGCTCTAGACCTTAATCAGGTCAGAGGTCGCTCACTCGCGACGCGCAGCACCAGCCATTAAGAAGGGAGGGGGGAGGGAGGAGCAGCTGGGAGGCGGGAGGTGGGAGGGAGCGGCGAATGGGGGCACGAGGGGGGCGGGCCGCAGGGAGGCAGCGGCAAGGGGAGATCGGCAAGGGGGAGCGAGGGGGAGCGCCCAAGGGGCGAAATAACCAGGGAAAAAAGCAAGGCACAAACAGTAAGGAAAACTTTACAAACAGTCACCAAATACAAATATGGCCCAAATTACAATCGGGGTACAGCAGTCAGAAGGGGCACAACGGGGGCAAAAACGCAAGGAGGCGAGGCGCTGAAAAATAGAACAAACACTTACAGGATGGCGAGAAGCGGCACATGGGCCTCGAACACGCTAGCAGCAGCGTGGGCGGGGGTCAGGGGCACGAGACAGCAGGGTGGTGCTGCGGACGTGGGGGGCGAGCTCTAGACCTAAATCAGGTCAGAGGTCGCTCACTCACGACGCGCAGTGCCAGCCATTGAGAAGGGAGGGAGGAGCAGCTGGGAGGTGGGAGGCGGGAGGGAGCGGCGAAGGGGGGCGCGAGGGGGGCGGGGCCGCAGGGAGGCAGCGGCAAGGGGAGATCGGCAAGGGGGAGCGAGGGGGAGCGCCCAAGGGGCAAAATAACCAGGGAAAAAAGCAAGGCACAAACAGTAAGGAAAACTTTACAAACAGTCACCAAATACAAATATGGCACAAATTACAATTGGGGTACAGCAGTCAGAAGGGGCACAACGGGGGCAAAAGCGCAAGGAGGCGAGGCGCTGAAAAATAGAACAAACACTTACAGGACGGCGAAAAGCGGCACACGGGCCTCGAACACGCTAGCAGCAGCGTGGGCGGGGGTCAGGGGCACGAGACAGCAGGGTGGTGCTGCGGATGTGGGGGGCGAGCTCTAGAACTAAATCAGGTCAGAGGTTGCTCACTCGCGACGCGCAGCGCCAGCCATTAAGAAGGGAGGGGGGAGGGAGGAGCAGCTGGGAGGCGGGAGGCGGGAAGGAGCGGCGAATGGGGGCGTGAGGGGGGCGGGGCCGCAGGGAGGCAGCGGCAAGGGGAGATCGGCAAGGGGCAAAATAACCAGGGAAAAAAGCAAGGCACAAACAGTAAGGAAAACTTTACAAACAGTCACCAAATACAAGAGACATGAGGCCTTCACACACACCACTCCATGCATTCCTGCCACAGGCATCATGCCCACAGTGTACTCACCTGTTGGTCTGGAGGCCCATACAGCAGTCCATACTTGGGTAGGACCCCATCCACCAGTCTCTCCAACTCCGCCGAAGTGAAGGCAGGGGCCCTTTCCCCAGTCACATGGGCCATGGTAGGTTCCAGACACAAGTCACAGCAGCACATGCAGTGTAGGTCCTCTCCTGTGGATGATCAGGTATCAAGTGAGGAATATGATAGAAAATGGTGGTCAGGTCTGCGGCGGTGCATTCTCTCACTGCCGACGTAGATCCCCATTGGCCACTGTACCCCATAGCCCCAATGCTACCCAATGAGGAGTTGCACTGTGGTTCCCGACCGCCTCCTGCAACGCCACACAACGTCAGCAGAATTATCTCACTTTCACCTGTCCCTCCACACAGGACAGGTGGACGCCATTACAGGGGGGTTGGGGGTAGGCCCTGGATATTTGATGCATCACTGTTGAAAATTGGACATACCATACTAGCTACACTTACTCATTGCAAGTTAATAGAATGCAAAGTTCTGTTGTAGCCCCATTGTTCATTTTGTGACCGGCTCCTCACTCTTTTGCCCCATAAATTGCTACCACTGCGGGTGAATAGGAGATGTTGACATGCACCCGTGTACAGACCCCTGGTGGACTTGGCAACAATGGAGGACAGTCACATCATCCTCACCTATAGACTTGACAGGGCCACAATCACAGAGATGTGTGCCCAATTGGAGCTCAACCTGATATCTGCTATCAGTCACTCCCCTGGGATCCCCCTTCTTGTGCAAGTTCTATCTGTGTCCATCACTTGGCAACTGGTTCTTTCCAAGTGACTGTGAGCTTTGCAGCAGGAATGTCACAACCAATGTTCTTAATAGTACTGACCAGAGTGTTGTCTGCCCTGATTAAACACATGTGCAGCTACATTGTTTTCCCCCAGGTTGAAGATTTGACCACAGTGAAGGCCCAGTTCTATGCAATGGGACATATCCTCAACATAATTGGGGCGACTGATGGAACACATATTGCATTTCTCCCTCCCGTCAAAATGGACAGGTGTTCAGAAATCATACAAGTTTCTATTCTATGAATGTACAGATGGTGTGCTTGGTGGACCAGTACATCTCCCACATCAGTTCTAAGTATCCTGGGTTGGTGCATGGTGCCTTTATCCTGAAGAATAACAGCATCCCAAATGTGATGGCCCAACTACAGAGGCACAGGGTGTGGCTAATAGGTGAGCCCTGGTCCCCACCCAGTATATGTTGGTATATGGGAATGGTGTGGACCATATAGGATAGTGTGTGGCTAAATGTTGTCCCTCAATAGTTCAGGTGACTCTGGTTACCCAAACCTCTCATGGCTGCTGACCCCTGTGAGGAATGCTTGGACAGGGGCAGAAGAACGTTATAATGAGGCCCAAGGGTGAACCAGAAGGATAATAGAAAGGACTTTTTGCCTCTTGAGGGGCCAGGTTCCGGTGCCTCCATCCCTGTGGTACTCACCTAAGAAGGTCTGCCAGAAAAAAAAAGTGGAATGCTGCATGTTGCACAACTTTGCCCTCGGACGCCACGTGCCTTTTCTGCAGGAGGAGGAGGCTGGAGATGCCCGTGTGGCAGCAGTGGACCCTGTGGACAGTGAGGATGAGGAGGCAGAGGATGAGTACGAGGACAACAGAACATCAGTCATCAGACAGTACTTTCAATGACACACAGGTAAGAAAGTGTTACTTCACATTTCAATGAAATTTTTTGGAATTTCTTTGACACTGGCATGCTGTTATTTCCCACTTCTATGCCCACTTACTGTACCCTTTGGCAATTCATTTTACAGACGTTGGTGACCTCACATATGCTCCTGGTGTGATAATTGCTGCCAGCCACAGGTCATACACCTATGCTCATTTTCTATATAGTTGAATTGCACTGTCTGTACCTGTTGTAATAAATACATACTTTAAACATTTGACATACTCCAAAATTCTTTTTTTTCCCAAGGGTGTTTATTGAAGTGCTAGAATTTGGAGGGGCAAGTACAATGGGATGGGGTGATGAGGGAGGAAAGTCCAGGGTATGGTTCCAGTATATTTATAGCACAGGTGCATTGTCCGAGGGGACATAGGAAGGGGAGCAGTAGCAGTTCAAGGTGGGACACACGGGTGACATTCAGGAGAGTCTAATTTCTTGGCGGGTCTTGGCAAGTGTCTCTGTCTTCTGTCTGGATCGCAGGGAACGTTTGCGGGGTAGTTCACCTTCTGCATGGGGAGGGGTGCTGGTGGCCTGTTGGTCCTGTGGTGGGGCCTCCAGGCCACTAGTGGCAGCAGAGGTGGAAGGCTGTTCATACATCTGGCTAGTGGCAGGGGCCCACTGGTGTGAGACTGCCTCCCTCATAATGCTGGCCATGTCTGCCAGTACCCCTGCAATGGAGACCAGGGAGTTGTTAATTGCTTGAAAGTCCTCCCTGATCCCCTGGTACTGTCCCTCCTGCAGCCGCTTGTTCTCATGCACACTCTCTAGGATCTGGTCCATCATGTCCTGGGAATGTTGATATACTCCCAGGACCTCGTGCAAGTGCATCCTGGAAAGTTGGTTCCCTGTGCCTGTCCTCCCCCGGCGCACCGCACTCCTCCCAGTTTCCCTGTTGGCTTGTGCCTCTGTCCCCTGAATGGTGTGCCCACTGTCCCTGATTGTCTTGGGTAAGAGGGGTGGCCTCGGGTCCCTGTAACAGTGGACACACTGCTGATTGACCTTTCCTGGGGATAGAGGTGTGGGTACGCTGGGTGGGTGCTATGGTGGTGTTTCCTGATGGGGGAGGCTCTGTGGTGGTGTGTGACTGGGCCAGGGTAACCAGCTGTCCAGAGGTCCCTGATGGGCATCCAGATCTAGAAGACCAGAGTTGTTGTCGTCACTGTGAGCCTCTTTGGTGGGGGGACTGGGTATTGCTGGCAACTCCTGTCCACGGACAATGGCTGGGGTACCTGTGGGGATGTAAATGCAGTGTTATTGTTTCTGTGTTTGACATATTGTGCATCCGTGGCTTGCCTTCTTTGGTTGAATTTGCCCTGTCAGGTTTTACTTGTGTTGGTATATGGTGGGTTAGCTGATTCTCTTTATTGTGCATGCTTTAGTGATAGGTGTCCATGCAGATCTGTGAGTGGGGTCCATGCATTGGTATGGCATGCAGGGCTTGACATTGGGATAAGTGAGATGTGATGGGGGGGGTGTGTGTGTGTGTGTGAAGTGGTGAAGTGATGGGAGTGAGGATGAAGGTGGCTGTATGTGATGGCATGCAGGTAGGGGGGTAGTAGTAGTAGAGAGTTGACTTACTAGAGTCCAGTCCTCCTCCTACTCTGGCCAGGCCCTCAGGATGCATGACTGGCACGACTTGCTCCTCCCATTTTGTTAGTTGTGGGGGAGGAGGTGGAGGTCCACTGCCAGTCCTCTGTACAGCGAGTTGGTGTCTTTCTGCAGTGGAACGTACCTTCCCCTGTAGGTCGTTCCACCTCTTCCTGATGTCATCCCTAGTTCTTGGGTGCTGTCCCATGGCATTGACCCTGTCCACGATTCTCAGCCATAGCTCCATCTTCCTAGCTAATGATATCTGCTGTACCTGTGCTGCAAATAGCTGTGGCTCTACCCTGATGATTTCCTCCACCATGACCCTTAGCTCCTCCTCTGTGAATTGGGGGTGTCTTTGTGGTGCCATGGGTGTTGTGTGAGGAGTGCAGGTGAGGGTGTGTTGGGTGATGTGTTAGGGTGTGTGATGTGGGGTACGTGAGTGGTGTATGGGTGTAAGTAGTGTGTGGCTCTGGTTTTGTCTATGGTCTTGGTGTCTGTCTTGTGCCAATGGTTTGTAGTCGTAAAGGGTTGTGTGTAATGTGGGTGTGTGTTTTATAGTGGTGTAGGTGTGTGGGTGTGGTGTGTGTATGGCTGTCAGTTGTGTGTTGTTTGAATTGTCCAATGTGGTGTTGTTTTGTATGTGTGTGTGTATTTTGAGCGGGGCGGTATGTACGGCCAATGGCTTACTGCCATTGAATGTCCATCGTGGTGATTCATGGTTCATAATGTGGTAGGGGTAGTTCTGTCTGCGTAACAGTTTGGGTTTTGATACCGCTAGTTTATCACTGACCTTTGGGCTGGCGATTTGTGTATGTGGCTGAATAGTGATGGATTGGTGTATGTATGTCATATGATGGTGAACGGATATCCCCCTCCGCAGCGGTATGTTGGCGGCAGTCAGCATGGCAGTAAGTGGGATTTACCGTCAATGTCATAATGAGGGCCATAATGTCATAACAAATAAATAATGGACACATATCTTAGGTAAGAATATTTATTGATGTTTTTCTGTATAGAATATCATATTTAAAAACATAATTGTATGTAAGATAGTCTTTAAGATCATTGTAGCAAATATGTTTTTCAGTGACACTGATAAATGTTGGTACTTATATTATTTTCGACGTTAGCATTATAAGTATAATTGTTTTAAAAATTCACTTGCAGGACGAAGTCACAGGAGCTGCGTTGATCCGGTGGCCGATGCGTGGAAATTTCTGTTGTACGTCTGGTTCTGTGTCGATACCTCTCAAGAAGTCTTGCTTCCTTGCTCTGTGTCAGCATTGCATCGATACGGTGGGCCGTGCGTCGAAGTTCCTGTTGCAATGCTGGTGCAGCGTCAATCTCCTCATCGGGAAGTCAGGCTGCATCATTCCGGTTGGGCGTGCAGTGAATTTTTCACAATTCTGCAGGCTGAGTGTTGTTTCCTTCAGGCTGTGCATTGATTTTTGCCGCACAAGGAGTTCTTTGCAGAGATGAAATCGTTTTAGTCCTGAGACTTTAAGGAACAGGAGGAAAGCTCTATCCAAGCCCTTGGAGAGCACTTCTCAGCACAGCCAGAGAGCAGCAAGGCAGCAGTCCTTCTCAGAAAAGCAGTTCAGGGGAGTCTTTTGAGCAGCCAAGCAGCTCTTCTTAGCAGGTTGCAGGTTCTGGTCCAGGGTTTCTTCTCCAGGAAATGTCTGAGTTGGTAGGGTCAGAGACCCTGCTTAGATACCCAAATGTGCCATTGAAGTGGGGGAGTCTTCAAATAGTGGCTAAGAAGTGCACAAGGTCCCCTTTCAGTTCCATCCTGTCTGCCAGGGTCCCAGTAGGGGGTGTGGCAGTCCTTTGTGTGAAAGCAGGCTACTGTCCTTTGACATGTAAGTGTCAGGCCCTCCACCCTCCCAGCCCAGAAAGACCCATTTGATATGCAGGTGTATGCAAGTGTGACTGAGCATCCTGTGTTTGGGGTTGTCTGAGTGAATGCACAAGGGAGATGTCAACTAAACCTAGCCAGACGTGGATTGTAAGGCACAGAAGGATTTAAGTGCAGAGAAATGTCCACTTTCTAAAAGTGGCATTTCTAAACTAGTAAAATTAAATCCAAATTCACCAGTCAGCAGGACTTTGTTTTACCATTCTAGGCATTCAAAATATGACCTGGTTACTCCTTTCAGATCAGACGCTGCCACGCAAACAGTATATGAGGGTAGCCCTAAAGTTAGCCTATGAAAGGAGCAGGCCTCACAGCAGTGTAAAATGAATTTAGGAGTTTTACACTACCAGGACATGTAAACTACACAGGTACATGTCCTGTCTTTTGCCTACTAAGCACCCTGCCCTATGGGTTACCTAGGGCCTACCTTAGGGGTGACTTATATGTAGAAAAAGGGGAGTTTTAGGCTCGGCAAGTACTTTTAAATGCCAAGTCAATTTGGCAGTAAAACTGCACACACGCCTTGCAATGGCAGGCCTGAAAAAGGGGCTACTTAAGTGGATGGCACAATCAGTGCTGCAGGCAGGCCCACTAGTAGCATTTAATCGACAGGCCCTGGGCACATATAGTGCACTTTACTAGGGACTTATGAGTAAATACAATAAGCCAATTGGTTATTAACCAATGTCACCATATTTTAAGGAAGAGAGCATATGCACTTTAGGACTGGTAGCAGTAGTAAAGTGAACAGAGTCCTAAAACCAGAAAAAACAGAGCCCATAAAGGTGAGGGAGGCAGGCAAAAAGTTAGGGGTGAGCACCCTAGGGCTGTCAGGTCTAACCGTAATAAATATAGGGGGTCATTCTGACCTCGGCGGTAAAAGGCCCTTACCGCCGGTCAGAAGTCCGCCATTCTACCGCCGCGGCCGCGGTAAACCGCCACGGTCATTCTGACCACCAACTGTGAAACCGCCAAAAACCCGACATCCACGGAAGGCCACCTCATCAGCGGCCAGCGATAAACTGGAGATGACCAAACCTCCACCGCCACGGCAACACAAACATGCCCATGCCATTCTGACCCACGAATCCACGCGGCGGTCTTTCAACCGCGGTATTCCATTGGCGGTACACACCGCCGCGCTCAAAATACACACACAGCTCCAAAACACAGCCACATTGGACAATTTGAAATACACACACCTGATACACATACACACACCACTCCCACACACCCAATTAACTATAAAACACACACCCACTTCACCCACAAACCCCTACAACCACAAATATCTGAGAGAAGGCGCAATACACTGAGAGAGAGCACAGGGAACGCAAAGCACAACACACACAGGAACACAACATCATCACCCACACCACATCTACGCACACATCACCACACATCACCACGCACATCACCACAAACACCACCCCACACCTCATCCACACCACCCCATGGCACCCCAAAGACACCCCAGGTTCTCGGACCAAGAACTCAGGGTCATGGTGGAGGAAATTATAAGGGTAGAGCCCCAGCTCTTCGGCACACAAGTGCAGCACACCACTATAGCAAGGAAGGCTGAGCTATGGCAAAGGATCGTAGACAGGGTCAACGCTGTGGGACAGCATCCAAGAAATCGGGAAGATATCCGAAAGCGATGGAACGACCTACGGGGGAAGGTGCGCTCGATGGTGTCGCGACACAACATCGCTGTGCAGAAGACTGGCGGCGGACCCCCACTCACTCCACCCCAATTCACAGCATGGGAGCAAGAGGTAGTAAACATCCTGCATCCTGATGGCCTCGCTGGAGTACACGGAGGAATGGACTCTGGTAAGTCAAATCTCAACTACTTCAGCCCCCCCAACCACCAGCGTGCCAACCCCCACCAACACCCTCACCCCCAATCTCAACCCCCCAGCACACATCCTCCCTGCCAATGTCTCACCAGCACAACCCACCCTAAACAACACCAACCCCTGAATGCCAACACAAACCATAGACAGCCATCACCAAAGCATGACCATTGCACATACCCATACCCCCCCCACCACCCTCATAACACCTCCCACAAGGGAATGCCAGCACTGGGGGACAAGGGCACTCAAAATGCACGCCATGGCACACACAAAAACAATAACCATACTCTTTTACTCCTGCAGGGCCCGAACGCCAACACACCGCCACGGAGGGTCCAGATTTGTCCATCCCACCCCCAGAACAGGCCCCCAGTGAGGACAGCAGCTCTGTCGACCTAGAACCTGATGACCAGCCCGGACCATCGGGGACCTCTGGACAGTCGGTTCCCCACACACAGACACAGGCCACAGCAGACCCAACCCCCTCTGGGAACACCAGCACAGCTCCCACCCAGCGGGCCCATGCCTCTGTCTCCAGGACGCGTCAATCAGCGGTGTGTCCGCCACTACAGGGCACACAGGCTGACCCAACACCCCAACAACAACAGGGACCTGGGGGCAGTGGTAGTGGGCACACCGTCCAGGGGACAGAGGCCCGGGGAAACAGGGCAACTGGGAGGGCTGCTGTGCGACAGGGGGGGGAGGACAGGCCCAGGGAACCGACTCTCCAAGAGGCCCTCACCACCATCATGGGAGCATACCATCACTCCCAGGAGACGATGGCGACGGTACTGGCCAGGTACACCGAGATCCAGGCACAGCAGGAGGAACGGTACATGGGGTTCAGCAATGAACTCAGGAACATCGGTACCACTATGGGGACCATAGTCCAGGCCCTCAACTGGATAGAAACCACATTGCGGGACCATGTGGCACCACAAAGGGCCCCTGTCACTAGACAGGACCAGGAACAGCCTACCACCTCCGCCGGCGCTAGTGGACAGGAGGCCCCACCACAACGACAGGCCACCAGAACCCCACCTCCTGCTGAAGAACAACCACCCGCAAGAGGAACCTGAGATCTCACAGGAAGACAGAGTAGGATGCCAAGACCCCCGCCAGCATAAGATACCCCCTGATGTCATCCCACTGTCCCACATTGTCAACCTGTCCAACCTTGAACTGCCTCTGCTCCATCCTTCCACAGGCATATGGACAATGCACCTGTGAAACTGAGAACTGGACTCTGCCATGGACATAACTCCACCCTCACCCATCACCGTTTTAATATCATGTACCAATATCTAGCACTAAAAATAAATCACTCATTGCACTGAAATCATTCAGGAGTCAGCCTGTATTATTTACAAATGTATAACACATTACTGATCAATAATGTTCAGTTAATTTTGTGATGACAACATACCGATGTCAATAAGCATTAGTCCATGGGCTAACCAAGCTGAAGTCACGCAGTGGGTCATACAGCACTGAAAAGGGAAGGGAAAATCAAACATCAGTTTAAAAGAACTGGGGGGAAATACACAAAGTAAAGATGCAGGAGGCTTTCAGCAAATGTTAAATGGCGTGGGTGATTCTTACCTGTGTGCTACTGAAAATACTGTTGGATAACTGTGTCCCTGTTGTCTGTGTCGTCCCCGTCGTCTTCCTCCTCTTCACTCTCCACAGGCTCCACAGCTGCTACAACACCACCATCTGGACCATCCTCCTGCAGGAAAGGCACCTGACGTCGCAATGCCAGATTGTGAGGCATACAGCAGGCCACGATGATCTGGCACACCTTCTTTGGTGAGTACATCAGGGATCCACCTGTCATATGCAGGCACCTAAACCTGGCCTTCAGGAGGCCAAAGGTTCTTTCTATGATCCTCCTAGTTCGCCCATGGGCCTCATTGTACCGTTCCTCTGCCCTGGTCCGGGGATTCCTCAATGGGGTCAATAGCCAAGGCAGGTTGGGGTAACCAGAGTCACCTATTAGCCACACACGTTGCCTCTGTAGCTGTTCCATCACATAAGGGATGCTGCTATTACGCATAACATACGCGTCATGCACTGACCCAGGGAACTTGGCATTTACATGGGAGATGTACTGGTCAGCCAAACAGACCACCTGGACATTCATAGAATGGTAACTTTTCCTGTTTCTGTACACCTGCTCATCGTCTTTTGGGGGTACTAAAGCCACATGGATCCCATCAATGGCACCAATGATGTTGGGGATATGTCCAAGGGCATAGAAATCACCCTTCACAGTGGCCAAATCAACCTCCTCAGGGAAAACAATGTAGCTCCGCATATGTTTCATCAGGGCAGACAACACTCTGGACAAAATCTTTGAAAACATAGGCTGAGACATTCCAGATGACATGGCCACTGTTGTCTGGAATGAGCCACTTGCCAAAAAATGGAGGACTGACAGAACCTGTACTAGAGGGGGAATTCCTGTGGGTTGGCGGATGGGGGACATCAGGGCTGGCTCCAGCTGGGCACACAGTTCATGTATAGTGGCTCGGTCAAGTCGGTATCGTAGTATGATATGGCGTTCTTCCATTGTCGACAGGTCCACCAGCGGTCGGTACACGCGAGGATTCATCCTTCTCCTCGCAAGTCCCAGCGGACGGTGCCTAGGAAGGACAACATGGAGCACAGAGTCAAGCAAATCACAGGTACGTTCACCACAGCTTGCATAGCACACGATTATCTATGTATTGAAATGCGTGTATGTGTGGCAATGCAAGGCCTAGGCCTGTGTGACGCAGTACAAATTATGCCATGTGGGCCCTTGAAATGGCGGCTGCCTGACCTGTGAAGTGGGACAATGGGATGTGAGGTCAATGCGCTGGCATGGCACACCGTGGCGGTAGGCGGTCGAAGACCGCTATACGAAGCCGCATTGGTTAATATTGAAGCCTATGGGTTTCAGGAGCCAATGACGAGGTGCGCCGGCGGTCGCGATACGCACCGCGGCGGTACGCACCGCCGCGGGCGTGACCGCCATTTTCTATCTGCTTAATCACTCGAGACCTGATCATCCACAGGAGAGGACCTATACTGCAAGTGCTGCTGTGACCTCGGTCTGGAAGAGACAATGGCTGCTGCGACTGGGGAAAGGGCCCCTGCCTTCACGTCTGAAGAGTTGGAGAAACTTGTGGATGGGGTCCTCCCCAAGTATGCGTTACTCTACGGTCCTCCAGACCAACAGGTAAGTACACTGGGTGCACATTGAATGGGCTATGCCTGTGTTGAGTGGGGTGGATGTAAGATGGTGGGGTGGGGAGCGAATGAGGAGTGCAACGCACGACAGATGAGAGCACGTGCCACATGGCAAAGTTGGGGAGGGGGGGCAATCACATCTAACATGCAGATAAATGATGAATTTTCCTTTCCCACCCTGTACATGTCAAATAGGTCAGCGCCCATCAGAAAGTCGACATTTGGCGTGCCATCGCCAAGGAAGTCTGGGCCCTGGGGGTCCACATCAGACGGGGCACCCACTGCCGCAAGAGGTGGGAGGACATCCGCCGCGGGACCAGGAAGACCGCCGAGTCACTGCTGGGGATGGCCTCCCAACCTAGGAGGGGTGCCAGCCGTACCCTGACCCCCCTGATGTCCCGGATCCTGGCGGTGGCCTACCCTGATTTGGATGGGCGCTTGAGGACATCACAGCAGACACAAGGGGGTGAGTATCAGCACATTCTGCTATCTTTATGCGCAGTGGAGGCGTCTGGGTGGGGGAGGAGGGTTGTGGGTGACATTAGGCCAGGGCGTTTTCTGTAGTGTAGTCCTCTCCTTTAGGCATGGCCCTGTGTCCCCGCGCCCCACCTCTGTAGGGTGCCAAGTACAGCTATCCATGGTCCTGCATCATCCATGTGTGTATTTGTTGTGCATAGACCTGTAGGCCTGGTCACACGTACTGAGTAGTGTACCCCAATTGCGCAGTGTAGTGCATGAGGCTCCTGTGTCTGTCCTCTCCGCCAACGGTGTTGACATTGCATGCACTCAACCTGTTTTATTATTTCTCCCCCCACCCTTTTCCTTAATCTTCTTGTGCATGTGTGCATTAGCATCATCAGGCGGAGGAGATTTGGCATCGGAGCACGAGGGAGCTGCAAGTCACAAGGCCCCGGTGGGCCGTGGTACAGACACCGAGGGCACCAGTGATCCGGAGGGCGAGGGGAGCACCACAACGGGGACCGGTGGTGACACCAGCGACACCAACACGTCCTCGGATGGGAGCTCCCTAGCGGTGGCGGCAACATCCGGGCCCCCCGCCTCTACAGGTACAGCCGCCACCCAGCGCACCAGCCCCGCCCTCCCAGCAGCCCCTCAGCCTACGCTCCGTGCCCGCTCGCCCAAGAAGGCGGGCATCTCCTTCGCCCCAGGCACCTCAGTCCCTGCCCCTGTCACCCCTGCTGCACTCAGTGAGGAGGTCATTGACCTCCTTCAGACCATCATTGTTGGGCAGACTACCCTTTTGAATGCCATCCAGGGGGTAGAAAGGGAGGTGCATCGGAGCAATGCGTACCTGGAGGGCATTCATTCGGGTCAGGCTGCCCATCAACGATCGTTCAATGCTCTGGCCTCAGCACTGACGGCAACCATTGTCCCTGTTTCCAGCCTCCCTCTTCTAACTGCCTCCACCCTGTCTCTGTCTCCTGTTCCTCTGCCTATCCCATCCACACCATCAGACCAGCCTGCACACACCTCAACACCCAAGGTCAGCTCATCCAGACACAAGCACCACAGATCCCACAAACACTCACCCAAGCAACACCCAGATGCAGACATGCCAACAGTCAGTACCACCTCTTTGTCCCCCTCCTCTTCGTCCCCCTCCTCCCTCCCTGTGACGTCTACACTCACACCTGCATGCACACCACCATCAGCCAGTGCTTCCATCACCAGCACACCCTCCAGTACAGTCCGCACACGTGCAGTCACCACCCCCACTGCCATTTACACGTCCCCTGTGTCCTCTCCCACTGTGTCTGTCACCCCCTCTTCCAAGACACACAAACGCAGGTAGCCACCCACCCAACAGCCATCCACCTCACGACAGCCTACGTCACAATCACCTGCACCCAAAGACAGCACACCTGACTCTCCTACAACCACATCCTCTTCCTCCACTCCCATCACCACTACTCCCACCCTTTACCTTGGTCCTAAAAAAGTTTACCTCTCCAATCTTGACCTCTTTCCCTCCCCTGACCCACCCCCTCCATCTGCTAAGAGTCCCAAGAGCACCTCAGCCACCACCAGCCCAGCTTTGAGTGTCACTGTGGTGCATGGGTTCTGGAGTCCACCCTTTGGCAGCAGTGACACTTCTATCAGCAGCAAGGGGACAGCCAGCCCCCCCCCCCCAGGCAAGAGGACCCGGAAACTCAAGGGCCGCCGTGAGAGGACTGACACGGCTGCCCCCAAGGACCAAAGTTCGGCCACTTCACCTGCCACAACATCCAGGGGAGGCAAGGGCCAGAGAGCCTCTTCTAAGGAGCAAAAGGGCAGCAGGGCGGAGAAGTCATCCAGCAGGAGCGCGGAGCAGGTGGGCCCCACAAGCCCCATCCCGGCTGTAAGGGAGGACACCAAAGGGCCCAGGACTCCGTCACCGAAGGGTCATGCAACTGCACGGTCGGAGGGCGACTGAGCAGGGAGTCCAGGCCAGGTCTGGCTCCCTTGAATTACTGGACAAGCACCGCTGAACAGGGCCCCGCCGTGCAGAAGAGCACCGCTGAACAGGGCCCCGCCGTGCAGAAGAGAACTGCTGAACAGGGCCCCGCCGTGCAGAAGAGCACCGCTGAACAGGGTCCCGCCGTGCAGAAGAGCACCGCTGAACAGGGCCCCGCCGTGCAGAAGAGCACCGCTGAACAGGGCCCCGCCGTGCAGAAGAGCACCGCTGAACAGGGCCCCGCCGTCTCAAGCACCGCTCCGCTGGGCCCCGCCGTCTCAAGCACCGCTCCGCTGGGCCCCGCCGTCTCAAGCACCGCTCCGCTGGGCCCTTCCTGTCAAGCACCGCTCCGCTGGGCCCCGCCGTCTCAAGCACCGCTCCGCTGGGCCCTTCCTGTCAAGCACCGCTCCGCTGGGCCCCGCCGTCTCAAGCACCATATATAAATAATAAAAAAACATCAGTTAAAACCATAAAAAATGCACGCACTGTTCACATTCATCAAATTACAACTAAAGTTAACCATTTCTTTTCACTAAAACATGTGCACTGGTGGGCCTTAGGTCTAAATGGTCATTGTTAGTCAAGAGGCCACCTTAAGTTTAATAAACTATGTAGAAAAACAGAATTTAGATACTGCAGTCACTACTGCACTTTTGCAAATTCTGAGAGCAATAAAATGGTACGAAACCCCCAATAAATGACACAAAGGCAAATCCACCTAACCCTTGTTCTAGAATAACTCGGGCAAAAAAGCAGACGTTTCTCAATCTCACTGGATAACATGCATGATTGACACATGGTACACTGTGCCTGTAGAAGAGCTTGTATGGCTAAAAACAGATCTATCGATTATGTACTATGTCTAAACTGTAAAGTGAATGAACACCCACTGGACAAATAACATTTAAAAACTCCCCAGCCTTTGGCGCACACTTGTATAACAGAAAAGACCTTGTACAACTACCTATAGCATTGAACAGATCATTCTAGGTAATCATTCTCTCCCAGTAGCCAGCTTTGACAACAGTGACTTAAGTAGATGTAATCAAAGGTGCCTCTTCCCAAAAATGTCCTAGCTCCAGGTCATAGAGTGATTTTTTAACATAACCTAGCCATTTGATCTTGCTAGACCTGTGTAGATTAAGGATATCAATAAAGCCCTCTCTGTAAAACTGAAGTTCCTCAACGGCCCATTTACAGACCCAATAAAGTAACGTCTTCAATGAAGCCAATGCAGGGGTAGGTTTAAGATCAAGGTCCAATCTGAGTGGAACTAGAATGGTACCTCTTACCAATTCTGTAAGAGCTCTTATGCAATTGTTCTTATAGGTCCCCAGTGAGCCCATGGAACAATGGCGTCATTACTCTGCACCATACAATGTTGAACCCCTTGGTTAAGCTTTATAAAAATCCATAACTGGAAGCATTGGATAACATGGAGCAATTTTTTGTAAATCTAATAATGGTTGCAGCTCTGTGAATTAGCAAGAGAGAGCTGTTTGGGATCTGTGTGTCCCATGATCATGAGTCAGTCAGACTGATCCCCAGGTATTCAAATTCCTTAACTCATACCAGGACTTCCTGGCTGAGGCTAATGATTCCCATTTCCCTCTGTGTGGTTTTTCTGCATTCATTTCAAGGTTGCAAATTATTATGCAAAACATAATAAATCTATCAGCATAATAAGACTATCAACAAGAATTTGCAAAGCAGCCTTGGTTTTGGCAAGCAGAATCGTGTAATCTGTAAAAAGTGGGACAGGGATTTTCTGACCTAGTAGCATGGGGAAATCATTTGCACAGTTAGGGGTTGATTACGAGTTCGGTGGGCGGAAAACCCTGTCTGCCAAACTCTGACAGGGTTGCCTTCCCCTATGCCTGGACTTCCCCGTTAGAGATAACATGGCTTTCCTGCTAGGTCAGAGTGCGGAAACCTCAGTTTCCGCCTGCTGGCATAGCGGGAAACAGGCTACAGCATTGTCTCTGGCTCATAATTGTGCGGGCAGCAATGCTGTCGTCTGTAGGGTGCACGAGCACCCTCGCAATGTTCACTGTCTGCTTTGCAGACAGAGAACATTGTGATGGTGCTTGCCAGGGGCGAGCCTGCACTGCCCCTACCAAATGCATGGGCAGCGCACGGGGCCCCCCGTGGCCATCTGCACCTGTTCTCTGCCAGCCTTTTCATGGCAGGGCTACTACCATGAAACTGCTGATGGAGAACAAGGTTGTAATCCCCATGGAAGCCCTGCTTGCAGCCCTGCCCTGGTGGATTAGGACCTCTGCCACCACCGGTATTCAAGACACCAGTGGAGCTGACAGTGGTGATATTGGTGGTGGTCCAGATCACGTCCGCAAGTGTCGAGGTCCATACACCGCCACACTCGTAATGAGCCTGCCAAGTGGAGCTGCCTGTCTGCCTAAAGGACTCACCTGGACTGCTTTGCTGTGAAGGACTGCTGCCTTGCTGTTGCCATGCTGCCTTGCTTGCCTCTGGCTCTGCTGAGAAGTGCTCTCAAAGGGCTTGGATTGAACTTGCCTCCTGTTTCCTGAAGTCTCAGGGCAAAAAAGACTTCATCTCTGCAAAGGAATGCCTTGTGCAGCAAAAATCAACGCACAGCCTGCCGGAACCATCGCACAGCCTGCCTAGCAGTGACGGAATCACTGCATCACCAAACTGGAACGATGCAGCCCAGCTCCCCGAGTGGAAATCGATGCAGCACCAGCGTTGTGACCGGAACTTTGACACACAGCCCACTGCATCGATGAGCCGAAACAACGCAGCCCGACTTCCTGAGGGAGGAATCAACACAGCACCTGCCGTGCGACAGAAACTCTTACACATCACCCACCGCATCAATGCAGCACCTGTTACTTCGTCCTGCATGCCCAGGATTTCCATGCATCGTCCCTGGGTTTCAAAAGACCCCGCATTTTGACGCATACAAGGAATATTGTTCTTGCAATAGACACTTGTTGCTTTTTCAAGACTGTTCTTATGATTACAATAGTGATATTTCAACTTGTAGTTATAAAATCCTGATTGTTTTGACCTTTATTCAGTCAGATAAATATCTTATAATTTTCTAAACCTGTGTGGTATATTTTTGTATTGTTTTCAATGCAATTGCATGATTTATTGCACAAATACTGTACACATTGGGGGTCATTACAACATTGGCGGTAGAAATCGCTTACCGCCGTGCAGAAGACCGCCAACACACTGCCGCGCCCACATCTCAAAATCCTACAAAATCCAGACACCCACACAAGACTGCCACGCCAAAGGTCAGTGCTAAACTGGCGAAATCAAAACCGAAATACGCCCACACTATCACGACCCACGAATCCACGTGGCGGTCTTTCAACCGCGGTATTCCATTGGCGGTACACACCGCTGCGCTCAAAATACACACACTCTTACAAAACACAGCCACATTGGACAACTCCACATACACACACCTGATACACATACACACACCACTCCCACACACCCATTACAATATAAAACACACACCCACATCACCCACAAACCCATACGACCACCATTAAAGAGAGAAGGCCAGAGAGAGACACCACCATCCACAAACTAGCAGCCACAGGCACTCCACGCCATCACCCGCACTTCTTCCACGCGCAAAACACCACACACCACTACACATCACCACACTTATCACCACATACACCACCCCACACATCACCCACACCACCCCATGGCACGGCAAAGACACCCCAGGTTCTCTAAGGAGGAGCTCAGGGTCATGGTGGAGGAAATCGTCCGGGTACAGCCACAGCTATTTGGATCACAGGTGCAGCACACCTCAATTGCAAGGAAGATGGAGCTATGGAGAAGAATAGTCAACAGGGTCAATGCAGTGGGACAGCACCCAAGAAATCGGGACGACATCAGGAAGAGGTGGAACGACCTATAGGGGAAGGTGCGTTCCGTGGTCTCAAGACACCACATCGCGGTACAGCAGACTGGCGGCGGACCCCCACCTCCTCCCCCACAACTAACAACATGGGAGGAGCAGGTCTTGGAGATTCTGCCTCCTGAGGGCCTCGCAGGAGTCGGTGGAGGAATGGAGTAAGTCAAATCTTAACTTTCATATCCCCCACCCTACCTGCATGCTATCACACCTCCCACCTTCACCCCCTCCCCTATCACTCGACCTCCTCACAAATGTCCCAACATCACAAACCACACATCCCAACACCAAGCCCTGCATGCAGCAACAATGCATTGGCACCCATCACTAAAGCATGCCCACTGCACATACCCATAACACCCCCCTCAACCATCATCACACAAGCCCCCACACAGGAATGCTAGCACTGGGGTACACGCTCACCCACCCATTGCACACCATGAGACACACAGATGCAATAATCATGCTTTTACACCCCTGCAGGACCACTAACCAACGTCACCAGACAGGAGGGTCCAGACATCTCCACCCCACCCACTGAAGAGGCCCACAGTGATGACAGCAGCTCTGTCCAACTGGATCCAGATGACCAGCCGGGACCATCGTGGGTCTCAGGACAGTCGGTTCCCCACACCCAGTCACAGGCCACCACAGAGCTTCCACCCTCTGGTAACACCAGCACAGCACCCACACAGCGGGCCCATAACTCCGTCCCCAGGACACGTCAATCAGCTGTGTGTCCACCACTACATGGAACCCAGGCTAACCCACGACCCCAACAACAACAGGGACCTGGGGACAGTGGTAGTGGGCACACGGTCCAGGGGACGGAGGCACAGGAACACAGGGGAACTGGGAGGGCTGCTGTGCGACAGGGGGCGGACAGGCCTAGGGAACCCACTGTCCACGAGGCCCTCTCCTCCATCATGGGAGCATACCACCACTTCCAGGAGACGATGGCAACGGTACTGGCCAAGTTTCAGGAGACCCAGCGCCTGCATGAGGAACAGTATTTGGGGTTCAGGGAGCTACTCAGAACCATCAGCTCTGCCCTGGGCACCATCGTAGGGGTACTGAAGGAAATACTTAACACCAGGAGGGACACTGTGGCACTACAAGGGGCCCCTGACACTAGCCTGGACGATGAACTGCCCACCACCCCGCCGGTGCTAGTGGACAGGAGGCACCGCCACAGGACCACCACACCAGCACCCCACCCCCTGCAGATGGAGAACCACCCCACAAACAGTCCCTGGGATCCAGGAACAGGACAGAGCACGATGCCAAGACCCCCGCCAAGAAATGAGACCACCCTGATTGTCATCCCACTGTCCCACTTTGTCACCCTGTCCATATTTAAACTGCCCCAGCTCCACTTCCTATGCCCATATGGGCAATGCACCTGTGAGACTAATAGACTGGACTCTGCCATGGACATTCCTCCGCCATCAACCCTCACCATTTAACTTCCACCTCCAATATTTTGTATTTAAATAAACACCCTTGAATCACAAAACAATCTGGAGTCAGTCTGTGATTTCGAAAATGTGTATTAGCAGTTACAATGTCAAAATGCTCTTTCAAATGTTATGTCAACATACCTATGTCACACATCTCAAGTCCATGAGGAATGTAAGCAGATGACACACGTTGGAAACCACACCTGTGGAACCGTAAGGGAAATGTACAACTCAGTTACCATATACTGGTAGAAATCGACAGACAGGATAGAGGTAGAAGTGTGAAAGTACTTGTAGTAGGCAGGAATGTTTTCTCACCTGTGTGTCACTGGAAATATTGCTGGATAACTGAGTCCCTGTTGTCAATGTCTTCTTCCTCTGCTTCCTCCTCATCACTGTCCACAGGCTCCACAGCTGCCACAACACCGTCATCTGGACCATCCTCCTGCAGAAAAGGCACCTGTTGTCGCAAAGCCAAGTTGTGAAGCATACAGCAGGCCACGATGATCTGGCACACCTTCTTTGGTGAGTAGAATAGGGAACCACCTGTCATATGGAGGCACCTGAACCTGGCCTTCAGGAGGCCAAAGGTCCGCTTGATCACCCTCCTAGTCCGCCCATGTGCCTCATTGTAGCGTTCCTCTGCCCTTGTCCTGGGATTCCTCACTGGGGTCAGTAGCCATGCAGGGTTGGGGTAACCAGAGTCCCCTAATAGCCACACCTGGTGCCTCTGGAGTTGACCCATCAGATAAGGGATACTGCACTGAACCAGGGAACATAGCATTTATCTGGGAGATGTACTGGTCTGCCAAACATACCATTTGTACATTCATCGAATGATAACTCTTCCGGTTCCTGTACACCTGTTCACTCCTGTGGGGGGGGACCAGAGCTACATGGGTCCCATCAATGGCACAGATGATGTTGGGGATATGTCCAAGGGCATAGAAGTCACCTTTAACTGTAGGCAAATCCTCCACCTGAGGGAAAACGATGTAGCTCCGCATGTGTTTCAGAAGGGCAGACAACACTCTGGACAACACGTGGGAAAACATAGGCTGGGACATCCCTCATGCCATGGCCACTGTTGTTTGAAATGACCCACTTGCAAGGAAATGGAGCACTGATAGCACCTGCACTTGAGGGGGGATCCCTGTGGGGTACCGGATTGCTGACATCAGGTCAGGCTCCAACTGGGCACACAGTTCCTGGATTGTGGCATGGTCAAACCTGTAGGTAATGATCAAATGTCTTTCCTCCATTGTCAACAGGTCCACCAGCGGTCGGTACACCGGAGGATTCCACCATCCCCTTACATGTCCCAGCAGACGGTGCCTAGGAATTACAACAGTGACCACAGAGTCAAACAACTTAGAGGTATGTACCCACAGTCTACACAGAACACCATTCATACACAAAATCTGGCCTGTATTTGTGTTGTGCGACAAGGCCTAGGTCAGTGGACGCAGTTGGTAATTAGGGCATGTGGGCCCCTGAAATGGTGGCTGTCTGACCTCTAAAGTGGGACACTGGGATGTGAGGTAACTGCGCTGGCGTTGTACACCGTCGCATTAGGCGGTCGAAGACCGGGGCGCAATGCTGCATTGGTTAACATTGGACCCTATGGGTCCCAGGAGCCGTGGACGTGACCGCCATTTTCTATCTGTTCAATCACTCGATACCTGATCTTCGACAGGAGAGGACCTACACTGCAAGTGCTGCTGTGACCTCGGTCTGGAAGAGACAATGGCTTGTGCGCCTGGGGAAAGGGCCCCTGCCTTCACTGCAGAGGAGTTGGAGAAGCTCGTGGACGGGGTCCTCCCCCAGTACACGCTACTTTACGGTCCTCCAGACCAACAGGTAAGTACACAGGGAGCATGTTTTATGGGCTATGTCTGTGTGGAGAGGTCTGGTTGGAAGAATGAAGGTGGCACAGTTCTGCATGCATGATGGAATGTGAATGCATGTGCCACATGGCAAGGGTAGGGATGAGGGCCACTCACTTAGACGGTGCAGTAGTTAATGACTTCTCTTCTTCCCCTGTACATGTCATGTAGGTCAGCGGCCACCAGAAGAAGGATATTTGGCGTGCCATCGCCAAGGCCGTCCGGACCCTGGGGGTCCACCACAGACGGAGCACTCACTGCCGGAAGAGATGGGAGGACATTCGCCGCTGGAGCAAGAATACGGCGGAGGCTCAGCTGGGGATGGCCTCCCAACGTGGGAGGGGTGCCCGTCGAACCATGACCCCCCTGATGTTCCGGATCCTGGCGGTGGCCTACCCTGAGTTGGATGGGCGCTTGAGTGCATCACAGCAGACACAAGGGAGTGAGTACAACATCATTCAGCGGACTTTGCGCACAGTGAAGGTGTCTGGGTGGGGGAGGATGGCTGTGGGTGTACCTAGGCCAGGCAGAAATATGTAGGCTAGGCCCCTCCGTAATGCAGGGCATGTGGCACTCCACCCCACCTCACTAGTGGGCCAAGTACAGGTATAGATGCCCCTGTGGCATCCATGTGTGCAGATGTCCACCATAGCCATGTAGGCCATATCCCAGCAATTGCATCAGTAGAGGCCAAGAGCACGGCGTAGTGCAGGGGGCTGCTGTATCTGTACTGTCCACCAACGGTAGCGGTAAGCCATTCACTCAACCTGTCTTTCTTCTGTCGTCCCCTCCCCCTTTTTCTGCTCTCCCTGTTCTTTTGTGCATCAGCATCATCAGGCGGAGGTACAGTGGCAACGGGGCACGAGGGAGCTGCATCCCACATGGCCATGAATGGCCACACCACAGACTCAGAATGCACCAGTGGGACGGAGGGCGAGGGGAGCTACACGTCGGTCACCGGATCACCAACCAGCGACACGGACTCGTCCGCCGATGGGAGCTCCCTTGTGGTGGCGGCACCATCTGTGCCCCCCACTTCTACAGGTACAGCCGCCACCAACCCTACCAGCACCGCCCTCCCAGCAGCCCCTCAGCGTTCGCCCCGTGCCCGCTCACCGAGGAGGGTGGGCATCACCTTCGCCCCAGGCACCTCAGCCCCTGCCCCAGTCACCCCTGCTGCCCTCATTGAGGAGGCCATTGACCTCCTCAGGTCACTCACTGTTGGGCAGTCTACCATTGTGAATGCCCTCCAGGGTGTAGAAAGGGAGTTGCAACACACTAATGCATTCCTGGAGGGCATTCATTCTGGTCAGGCTGCCCATCATCGAACCCTGCAATCTCTGGCCTCAGCACTGATGGCAGCCATTGTCCCTGTCTCTAGCCTCCCCTTCCAACTTCCTCCACCCAGTCCCAATCCCCTGTACCACAGCCTGTCCCAAGCACACCATCAGACAAGCATGCATGCACCTCAACACCCAAAAGTAGCTCAGGCAAACATAGGCACCACACAACCCACAGGCACTCATACAAGCATCACCCACATGCAGACACACCAACATCCACTGCCTCCACTGTGTCCCCATCCTCGTGGTCTCCCTCCTCCCTCCCAGTATCGTCTACATTCTCACCTGCATGCACTACATCTACAGGCACTAGGACTCGCACCAGAACACCCTGCACCACACCCTCTCACCTGCATTCACCACCCCCACTCCCATTTACACGTCCCCTGTGTCGTCTCGAAGTGTGTCTGTTATGCCCCCTCCCAAAGTACACAAACGCGGGCACCCACACACCCAACATCCATCCACCTCACGACAGCCTCCAGTACCTGCACCTGCACCCAAAACACCTATAGTGACACCTCCTACAACCACCTCCTCTTCCTCCACTCCCAGACCCCCTCCAGCTACCCATCCCAGTGTTTGTCAGAAACTGTCCCTCAGCAACGTTGACCTCTTTGCCTCCACCCCCACCCCTCCAAGTCATCAGTCCCATTGTAGCGCCTCAGCCAAAAAGACTCCAGTACCAGTGGTGCGTGTTACAGGTGTGTGGAGTGCACTGGCCACCAGGGCAGGCAGTGTGACACGGAGCCAAGGCACTGCCAGTCCACCCCCTGTAAAGCATCTCAAGTTGGAAAGTGGCCGACAGGACAGGGTGAAGACTCCTGGAGGAAAAACTACTCACAAGGGTCCCAGGGGGATTGCAGAGTCAGCTGTGACTCCTCCAAAGGTTGGAAAGGGCCAGAAGAAGTCTGCACAGCCTGGTGTGAGCAGCACGGCGGAGAAGGGCGGCATCCTTCCCGGCATCCGGGACGCCACCGCCAGCACCGTCGTCACTGGTCAGGAGACCACCGCCGGAGTCATTGCCCAGGAGGACACAAGTATCGTCACTGGTCATGAGACCACCGCCGGAGTCATTGCCCAGGAGGGCACAAGTATCGTCACTGGTCAGGAGACCACCGCCACCGCCGGAGTCATTACCCAGGAGGGCACAAGTATCGTCACTGGTCAGGAGACCACCGCCACCGCCGGAATCATTACCCATGAGGGCACAAGTATCGTCACTGGTCATGAGACCACCGCCAGAGTCATTGCCCAGGAGGGCACAAGTATCGTCACTGGTCATGAGACCACCGCCGGAGTCATTGCCCAGGAGGGCACAAGTATCGTCACTGGTCAGGAGACCACCGCCACCGCCGGAGTCAGTGCCCAGGAGGGCCCCGGCTGCCACAGCCCTGCTGGGCAATGAGGGACTGTCATGCCACACACCAATGCACAGGTCAGAGGCCACCATGGCAAAGCACCGCTGAACGGGGCAGAGCACCGCTGAACAGCCCAGAGACCGCCATGGCAAAGCATGGCTGAACGGGTCAGAGCACCGCTGAACAGCCCAGATACCGCCATGGCAAAGCACCGCTGAACTGGGAAGAGCACCGCTGAACAGCCCAGAGACCTCCATGGCAAAGCACCGCTGAACGGGGCAGAGCACCGCTGAACAGCCCAGAGACTGCCATGGCAAAGCACCGCTGAACAGGGCAAAGACCGCCATGGCAAGCTCCGCTAGCCCATGAGCGGCAGGGGCAGTGATGCAACTGGGACCGTCAAGGGGAGAGTGATGCACTCTGGGCACCAGTCCCCCTCCAGAACCAGTGGAGAAAGGCATCCACTCTGTCTGTCCTGCACAGGATGAAGCACTATGGGCACCAGTCCCCCTCCAGAACCAGTGGAGAAAGGCATCCACTCTGTCTGTCCTGCACAGGATGAAGCACTCTGGGCACCAGTCCCCCTCCAGAACCAGTGGAGAAAGGCATCCACTTGAGAGACTGTGGCTTTGCACTCTCCAGGTTGTAACAGTGGGCAACCCACCCACTGTAGAGACCTGAATGACTGTGGCTTTGCACTCCCCAGGATGTAACAGTGGGCAACCCACCCACTGTAGAGACTTGAGAGACTGTGGCTTTGCACTCCCCAGGATGTATCAGTGGGCAACCCACCCACTGTAGAGACTTGAGAGACTGTGGCTTTGCACTCCCCAGGATGTAACAGTGGGCAACCCACCCACTGTAGAGACTTGAGAGACTGTGGATTTGCACTCCACAGGATACATCAATGGGCATGGAGCCCCGTCGTGGATTTGGCGTGATGCTGTAATCCAGCTGAGGTGCCCCCTTCCCTTCCCCCTGAGGTGCCTGTTGTATTTCTCTCTGATGCCCCGGCAGTGTTCTCTCCGTTTGTGGACAGGTATCTTGTGTGGGCCTCGCCCATGCATTTTTGGACTAGTGGTGCACGGACATTGAGATGTGCATATCTGCACTACTTCTCATAATGTATATACTTTTGAATGAGTTTATATATATCTGTAGATATTTGAAACATGTATTTTGACACATTACAATGTTTGGACTGATTTCCTTTTGTGTTTGCATGCTTCCGGGGGATTTGTGGGTTGTTACTGTGATGTTTGGAGATGCCTTGGTGTGTGTGTTGTAATGTGCGAGGGTGGGGGTGGGGATGGGGGTGTTGCGTGTGTGTCCCCCTGACTTTTGCCTCCCCCCTCCCCTATGTCGTAGGTGCAGTACTCACCGTTGTCTTCGCTGCCGCAGGCGCTGGTGTTCGTAGATGAGTAGAAAGACAAGGGAAGGTAGGATTTGTAATTCCGGCTCCATGGTGGCCTCCTTCCTCGTGGGATTTGTTAAGGTGAGCGTTTTCCCATTGAAATGTCTGTTTCCACCGTGTTTTTATCCACGGTGAATCCGGCCCGGAAAAGGTGGCGGATTGGCGGGTTGTGATACTGTGGGCGGTATATTGTCTTGCGCCTGTGTGTTGGCGGTGACCGCTGCGCTGCTTGTCTGTACCGCCGTGGCGGACAGAGTGTTAAAGTGGCTGCCTTTGTTAGCAGTTTCCACCACGGTCATAATTCCCTTTTTTTGTCCGCTGGCCTGTTTGCGGTATTACCGCACCTTTAACACCGTCCGCCAGGGTTGTAATGACCCCCACAATGTTTACGAAAAAAATCTGGATTTCGAATATATGTTTCCTGATACACTCACCGACCACACCTGAAACATATGTTTGAGCCACATTGCCATTATCAATTGACGTGAAGCCAGCACTCATTTTCAGGCTCCTGTTGTGTTTAGAAAGTTAGGGGGTGATTCTGACCCCGGCGGTCTTAGACCGCCGGGGCCAGGGTCGGCGGGAGCACCGCCGACAGGCCGGCGGTGCCCCGCAGGGCATTCTGACCGCGGCGGTAAAGCCGCGGTCAGACCGGCAACACTGGCGGTCTCCCGCCAGTGTACCGCTGCCCTGTTGAATCCTCCAAGCTGCGCCGCCGAGGGGATTCCGACCCCCCCTACCGCCATCCAGTTCCCGGCGGTCCGCCCGCCGGGAACCGGATGGCGGTAGGGGGGGTCGCGGGGCCCCCGTAAGAGGGCCCCTACAAGTATTTCACTGTCTGCTTGGCAGACAGTGAAATACGCGACGGGTGCAAATGCACCCGTCGCACCTTCCCACTCCGCCGGCTCGATTACGAGCCGGCATCCTCGTGGGAAGGTCGTTTTCCCCTGGGCTGGCGGGCGGCCTTTTGGCGGCCGCCCGCCAGCCCAGGGGAAAACTTTAAATACCCGCCGTGGTCTTTTGACCGCGGCGCGGTATTTTGGGGGCGGAATTCTGGCGGGCGGCCTCCGCCGCCCGCCAGAATCAGAATCACCCCCTTAGTCTATCTGTTGCGTCAACAAATGACGGTAATGTGTAGGAAAGTTGTATACCTCACATGCAACTGTGGCTCATATCTAAACCTAATTTGCAGCACATTTGTGTTGCGGTTTGACACAAAGGCGGCGCAAACTTCTAAGATACAATTTTATTTTGTAAGTTTGTGCCGCTTTTGCTTCAAAACAGGTCGCAATTGCAGTGTTAACAAAGTAGAAATATGGCCCTGTGTGTTTCACTTGCATTCAAAATGTTCAAAAACATTGCCGGCAGAATATGAACAATTCAGCTTCTGTCACTACAGAGCATTTAAACTTGCACATTACTCTGATTTGTACTCACCAACAAGGCCACTAATTACAATTCCCTGGTGGTCCAGCAGATCTTGGTCCCTGGCAACAAGCTCAGCCCAGTAGTGCTTCAGCTGGTGGTCATTTCGCGGTGTGTTGTATATTCTCTGCAGATGGTACAACACCTTTGCCCACCGAGCCTCCTTGCCTCTGTGTGATAGCCTTGGATCACACGACCACCTGCCTCCATCCTCAGGGGTAGGAAGTGGCACACCAGCCAAATAAACCCAACCAGCTCCTCCTCTCCCATCCTGCCAGGACGAGGCCTACCCAACATTATAGTACCAAAAATAAAGAGGGGATAAAGGGGAACAAAGGAGAATAGAGGGAAAGTAGGACAGGAAAACGCAAAAAAACTACAAACACAGCCCAACTATACCCAAACTACCACTACCCACTACAGACGCACAACAAAGACAAATGTTGACAACACAACGGACCACAAAAACACTCAGACAGGATACTACAGACAGTTATTATATACAAAAAGACAATTTAAAGACCACACTGGAGACAAAATCACAAAATGAAACAAAGAGACAGGTCTATGCACAGCCACACAGTCAGGAAATATCACAGACTGCAAAGTGAAAGTGAAAGTTCACCCACTGTACCAATTAACAGGATATCCTATTACATTACTTCCTGCCTCAAATGCGGTGCGTTTTTATAGTTATGCGTCAAAATATAATGGCGCTTATAGTCTGTGCGTAATTTTTTTTTTACGCACATGATAAGAAATAACCCCCATCTATATTGTTAAATATGTGTTATACTTAACCAATTTCCGGGGGGACAGTGTGGGAATTACCGCTCAGGGCCAATGGATGTTTTAGGGCATTGTGCATCATATTTTTGACGCATATGTCATTTTTAGACGTGCCAATATTTCTGTCATTAACAGGGTTTGGGTCATTTCTCATTTTGAATGGGACATGAGAGTTGTGAAAATACAGAGATAGGCTGATTGCACCCACATTGGGCATTACGGTTTATGGGCACATGTGACAGATCATAATACTGCGGACCATGATCCTCTACTTGGTGTACGGGATTTTCATGCATCACTGACACACTACATGGCCAAACGTGTGGGAGACAATTATGTATTACCCGGTTTGGGCATGTTTTGCGTTAAGAGAGGACAGCAAGGCGGCGCAACTCACTATAATAACTCAAAGCCTATGGGTCAATGTGTGTGAATTGGCTACTACTATTGTTGTTGACCCACTGTGTGAACATCACTAGATGCATTTTTGCTAATCTGCTGGTATGCATGTGGAATAAATGTGTCCAACCCTCAGATGCAAGTCAGTGTGGAAATGAGAGAGGACATGTGTTTGTCATACAAATAGCAAGAACTGCTGTGTGCACTTCCTAGCTTTTTTGGAACATAAGCATCACCAGTGACAAAGCATGCACTGGATAGATAGCAGACGGTTGTTCATGGCAATGTTCCAAAACCCATCTCATGTCCTGGAATGTTGGATACTACTTCCTAGGCACTTGTTTATTAACCCTCCATGAGTCATGCGTGGGATCATACAATGTGGTTACCGTGTTTGTGACACGTAGTCACTTATATAATACACAATTGTAATGTTACACCACAGTTGGAGTCATATAAATGAGCCATGTCTCTCCTGTGGCAGTGGAGGACCAGCAGACCAAGCAGCACGTGTTCACATATTTCCAGTGGTAAAATACACAGAGGTGTCTGGTACATGTGTGTGAGCCAATGTTTAGCCTGTATAATTACTGGGGTCTATGTTGTCATAGTTATGTGCAGGTCCAACCCTGTCACTGCAGACGTGTTATGAGACTGTCAACAGTGCAACCTTGGTTTGCTGACAAAGTTAATGTCTCTGGAATCTTATACCGGTAGGTTTCCTGACAACATTTGTACACATGTTGACCTTTAAAATGCCCACAGCATCTGGGAACATCAGTGCCTCTGTGCTGATTACTCTCACAGCTATTCACCACACAAGTCCCATCAATAAGTTGGGAGCAATGTGAATCAGTGTGTGGACTGTCAGAGTCCTAACATGTGTAGACATTTCATGCACAATATCTGACGTTGTTTGTTGTGCTGGAGGCATCATACCCAATCCATGCATACAGCCATAGTACACTGTCACAATTTGTCCCTCATGCATACATGAGACCCAGACAAGGGATAGGCCATGATTCGGCTATTTGGAGACAAGTCCCCCCCCATGGTGTAATAAATAAACTGATTCTGCCATACAATGTATTTGAGTATGCATTGTAGACCCACCTGACACAATACCCCAGCAGGATTATGAGGGTTGGGAAAGCAACTATGATACAAATGTAGGCCCAAGGAACCTTTAGGCTAACGCTAAGACAGGAGCCAGTCAGGCTCACAGGATGCAGGGTCAATCAGGTTCCAAACATTTCACAAGGTAAATACACAGTGGTCAGACTGAGAGTGGTCAAAGGAGGAACAAGACAGTGGAAATGGAAAAGTGTGTTTGTCCTGTATGTTGAAAAGTAACACATTAACCCAAGGGCTGTGTTACACAGCAGATTTATACTGGAAGTCATAACAGTGTTATGGATGAAATGGCAGCTTCTATGCTGTTCCAAGCAGCTGCAAAGGCAGTGCATATTCAAATGGCTGGTGTCCATGGAAGTGCTCACAGGTGTGTGCAGCATCAGTCTCTCACAAGTCCTGTAGATGAGATTCAAGTTCAAATGGCCAACGGTACCTTTCACGTGAGAAGCAATGTACAGGTGATAACAGGGTTTAGAGACTACAAGCCAGTGCATTATTTAACCAGACATCTATGCAGACAGAAGTACAATGACTATGGCATACCATACTAAAGAGGGTAGCACACTGGATTTACATTGTAAGTCTAGGAGTGTGTAGAGGAGGGATTATCTGGGGACACATATTACCATTCCAGGAACCTCTGACAAAGGGTGGGGTGAGACGGGAACATGTGTGTGTCAGGACTTAGGACATGGACTGCCATGTGCAGGGGATGTCATGTGAGCAATGCTAGTCATACCTGGGGCACTTGTGCTATGATTTTGCTGCTTATATGGAAATCTAGTCACACATTGTCCTTGAAAAGATAGGTGATGAACAGTTACTGCTGTCAAGGGGTCTGGTCATACATTCCTGTTACTAATGCAATAGCACATCCACTGCTTCATGTATGATGCACTTGTTTACCCTTATTGACTGATGGTGTCTTAGTTGTGTGCCATATGCTGCAATGAACCATGTTGCCAACATGTATGTGTGAAATAGGTGTGGTCCTCTGCTTTTGCTCTTCAAATGTGACATGTATAGGATATATGTCATTTACAGTGTGAGTTAATGTGGCTGTACATTCATACGCATCTAACTATTTTAGCAATGTTCTGTGTCCTAATCGGTATTGCAGCAATGCTCCATGAAGCTACACTGAAGCTGAGAGTTACAGATAATGTTATGCAAAAATGGACATCCAGACCATGATATGGTGATTAGTATAGGTGTTTATTTACATATGGTAAGACAGTGGTGATGGTTGAGTAGGGTTAAAAGACATTTTGGGCAATATGTTGTCTCCGACGCAATCCTGCAGATGTGTTTGGATGGTCCCCCTCATGTTGATGGCCAGTATCCTCCTCTTCAGGCATTTGTGGGTCGAGTTCACATATGGGAATGTTCCTTCTTACACATATGTTGTGCAGGGTGGCACAGGTCAAAATTATTTTGCCCACCATTTCTGGTGAGTAAAGGAGGCTGCCTCCGGTAATGTCGAGGCACCTGAATCTTGACTTCAGGATGCCAAAGGTCCTCTCGACTATGGTGCGTGTCCTCCTATGTGCCTCATTATAGGCACGCTCTGCTGCAGTGCTTGGGTTGGCAAATGGGGTCATAATCCATGGCAGAATCCCACATCCCTGCTCAGCTGAAAGAGAAAATGAGTGAGAACATGTTGATGTAGCTTGCCCCATAAATATCACCTTGCATGGCAGTAATTCTCTTGTGTTGTCTGTGACTCATTGGTGTTTGTGTTATTGTGTGGCTTCCTAGGCTTCTAGGATGTACCATCAGCATTGGGTTGTTTCCTTATCTGAACAGTTGTTTGGCTGTTGATCGGATGTCAGCAGTATTTTTGGAGAGGTGCACTACAGTGTTTACTCCCTTGCATTGTGACTTGTGAAACAGGTGTCCCTGTGTCTTAACTGGGGGTGAGATGATAGTTCCATACACAGAATCAATTTGACAGTGGTGGTAACACGGTTGCATCTATGTACCCTAGACATCCCATACAATTTGACATATGTAATAGATTAATTTAAGCAACAGTGAGACCCTTAGATTTTGCAAGGTGACAATGTGCAAAACATCTCCGTACTTTGTGAGCACTGACGTGTTAACAATTGATTTATGCACTAATTTCACGTGTATGGTAAGTTCGCTGCAGACCTATTTCTCTGCCCTTGCCAAGTCGACTCAGGTTGTTATGTGTTCATATACTTCTGAACATGTTCAGGTTCCGATGGCTAACATGTTTGTGAGGTTGTCATTTAGAGTTTCAAAAGGTCCTAATGGTAGTACATTTGTTGTGTGTGTGTTAATTTGTTGCAATGCTTATATGTAGGAATTTGCACTTTCAATATTGTCCCATCAAGATGTGTTCTTCGCACAGTCCACTTGTTTCTTGGTAGTGGGCAATGTGAGAGCAGGAGTGATGTGAGATATTGGTACGGCCTCAATGACTGCACGTGACCTTCATTGTAGTCATCATCATGCTATGTGTGTCATGGTGTTTGACCTGCAGCAAAAAACATTACACACCCCTTACACAGTACGTATTGGTTTGAAGGGTGTTGGATTTAGTGTTATTGATGTGATATTGAAAGTTTAATCTTCCCAGATGTACTGCCAGTTGGGGCGATGTGTTTGTCATTGTGTTGTTTTACATTTTTCCCTTGAGTCTGTGGAGTTGCATCAGTTGTTATTTGGAACTGTCATTTGTCCCTAGGTGTGTCTCCCATTGGGTGAAGATATCAAACATGCCTAGCGGTGTCACAGCCTCAGTGTGTTCCTGTCCACATTTCGATGCCATGGTGTATGTGTTGTGTGTCCTAGAGGGTTGCTGTGCAGTGTGCACATAAGTAGGTTTCTGTACTCACCAACAAGTAGTCCATTTCCATATCGTCCATCCTGGAAGTGCTGAATGATGGTGCAGTGACGGAAGATGAATGAATAATGTACACTCCCAGGATACTTTGTCACGATGTTAGTGATCAATCCCCGGTGATCGACAATGGCCTGCACATTGATGGAGTGTGTGTGCCTCCTGTTGCGGTATAGATGTTCAGTTGCAGCAGGTGGCACAATGCGTACATGTGCGCAGTCAATGGCACCAAGGATGTGTGGGAAGCCAATAATTTGGTAAAACCCCTGTTTTGTCTCCTGCTGCTTCTGCTGTGTGTTGGGGAAGCTGATGTGGCGGGTGTGAGTGAGATGATGGCATCCAGTACCATTGGTAGGAAGGCGAAGAATGATGGTTGTGAGATCCCAGCAACCAGGGTGCCAGGTTTTTTAAAGGAGCCACTTGCCAACATGTGTAGTATAGCTAGCAGCTTGGTTTATGGTGGAATGGTGCGGGGTGTCTGCAAGCTGGGTGCCAACTGTGGCTCAATGTTGCGCAGCAGCTGCTGAATGGCTTGCCAGTTCAGCCTGTACTTCTGAATGATGTCTTGTTGCCGGAGTCCTATAAGGGTTGTCCTGGGGCGGAATATCCTCTCCTGCCTTCTGTGTTGCCTTTGGAGTCCCTGCTGGTGTTGTGGAAGCTGCTGTTGTTGGTCCTGTGCTCTGCGTCTGCGTGCATGCTGGATGAAAAGCACCTCAATGTCTTCCTTTTGGAGCTCTGCTGTTGCTTCTGTGTGTTTTCATTAAATACAGGTGTGATTGCCCCATTTTAACGCCTGCCCTGACCCATGGGTTATTTTTTTATGCAAATTGGGTTGTACGTCATTTTCCGCCTCCTGGCCGTGCATAATTTTTGCGCAGTACCATAAATAAGGCGCACAGGCGTTAAAGTCATTTTTTGGACGGGAACGCCTACCTTGCATTTCATTAATGCAAGGCAGTTTCCAGCATCCAGAAAATGACGCACACAGCGGGATTTTGGCGTTCGTGGGCTCGGGTGTCAAAGTTTAAATATGGAGCATGGTTTGCGCAGATTGTGCGTCAAAATGTTTACGCACATTCGGGGCAAACAGAGTATAAATATGCCCCTTCATATAGGTGGGTATGAAGTTGGTACCCCTATCAGACTAAACCTCCTTGGGGAACCCAATGCGGGTAAAAACGTCCATGCATTACGGCCCACCACAGGGGCAGTGATCGATCTCAAAGGAATTGCTTCCGGGTACCTGGTGGCATGGTCCACCAAGACCAGGATGAACCTGTTGATCATGACTGTCTTGGGATCCAGAGGCCCCTCAAAGTCAATACCAACCCTTTCAAAGGCGATACTAACCCCAGGGAAAGGTTGGAGGGGAGCCTTGCATTTCCCCAACTCTTACCACTTGCCTGACAAGTTGAGCAAGACCTACAATGAGCATTAGAGTGCCTGCACATCTGGGGCCAGTAGAAGTGGGTGACTGTGGGAGGCGGGCCTGGTTTGTAGTGGCTACCTTGGGTACTTACACTTTATACCAGGTCCAGTTATCCCTTATTAATGAACTGTAGGTGTGATCAAGCAACTTAGGCTGATAGAGGTAGCTATAGCAGAGCAGCTTAGGCGGAACTAGGAGACATGCAGAGCTCCTGCAATACCACTTATAGTTTCACAGTACTTATACACAAGTAAAGACAATACACAGTGTTACCAAAAATAAAGGTATTTTTTGGGTGACACAGTACCAAAAATATCTAAGAGGCAATTCTCCTTCTGGAGGTAAGTATTATACACAATATACACACTAGACACCAAAATAAGGTAAGTAAACAAGCATAGTATAGTGCAAACAATTGGATATGCTATAGAATTTAATTGGAAAAAATAGGTCTAGGGGCAACACAAACCGTATACTAAGAAAGTGGAATGTGAACCATGTATCCATCCCTAGACAAGTGTAGTGTGTGCAGAATCACTGGGAGAATAAGAATACACCAAAGGTAAGTAAAATACCCCAACCCAGAGTCCAGGAAAGTAGGAGTAAAGTACTGCAAGTTTCCTTAGAACACACTACACCTCGTTTTTGGGATTTTGCAGCACCCAACCAAGTCTGCAAAGAACAACTGCTGGATTATTGGACCTGAAGACCTGCAAAGGAAGGGGGGCAAGTCCAGAAGTCAAAAGAAGTTCCAGGAAGGACAGGAGCCCCTGCCAACCCAGAAGAGGGTGCAAAAGAAAATTCCCTGGTTGGATGAAGACTGTAGAAATGCACCTTAGGAAGATGACAGCAGGTTCCTGCATGATGCAAAGGATGTCCCATGATGTGAAGAACGTTGCAGACATAATTTTGTGGTGGAAGTCACCGACAAGCCTTGGCTACAACAAAAGAATGTTTTTCCTCCAAATGGAGCTGGATGGACCCAGGAGAGACCTGGGGGTCTCAATTCTGTGTGAGGAGGACGAGGGGGCTCTCAGTGCTTAGATAGCCCTCAGGATGCCACCCAGCACAGAATCCAGGGACAAAGGAGGTGCAAAATGCGGTTGATGCAGCACAAGAAAGGAAGGTCCCACGCCGTAGGAGAACAACTCAGCAAGTTGTACATTGCAGGATGGAGTGCTGGAGATCTGGGCCAGGCTGTACAAAAAGGAATTTTGCAAACAATGCACAGAGGCCTCAGGAGGTGGAGAAGACACAGTACACAGGGGTACTGTTGCTCTCAGTGAAGGCAAGGTCTTTCCTCCTCGAAATTGCATCACCAGGACCTCAGGACAGTCCATGTTGATGATGTCTACCCTCTGTGTCCTTAGGAGCAGGCTTGTCACTGTGACAGTAGTCCCAGGGTACCGGTTGTCATCTAGGAAGGTGCCTGCTTGGAGCAGGGTAGTGAATCTGTCACTCCACTGGAGATTTCTTTGGCCCTTCTGGTGCAGGATGAAGACAGGGAGTCCCTAGAGCATGCACACCATGGAAACTGTTGCATTTGCTGACTTGGAGCTGAGGTTGCTGAAGAAAAGTATCTCTGATGGATACTTTGTTGCAGTTCCAGCATTTCTTGGAGCAAGCTGCGGTTGATCCGAGGTCAGAGGATGCTGAAGTTGTTGTAGAGGGATCCTGAAGGAAACTTGCAAGCAGAATCTGCAGAGAACCTACAGGAGAGATCCTAAATAGCCCTGAGAGGGGGATTGGCTACTTAACCAGGTATGGACCTCTCATGAGGGGTCTCTGACGTCACCTGATGACACTGGCCTCTCAGAGGCCTCCAGAGTGCCCCACACCTTGCAAAGCAAGATGCTGGAAGTCTGTGACACACTGGAGGAGCTCTAGGCACCACCCCTGAGGTGGTGATGGATAGGGGAGTGGTCACTCCCCTCTCATTTGTCCAGTTTCCCACCAGAGCACAGTAGAAGGGGTCCCTGAACCGGTGTAGACTGGTTTATGCAAGGAGGGCACCATCTGTGCCCTTCAAAACATTTCCGGAGGCTGGGGGAGGCTACCCCTCCCCAGCCTGTAACACCTATTTCCAAAGGGAGAGGGTGTAACACCCTGCTCTCAGAGGAAATGCTTTGTTCTGACTTCCTGGGACTGGGCTGCCCAGACCCCAGGAGGGCACAACCCTGTCTGTGAGGTGGCAGCAGCTGTAGCTGCAGTGCAAGCCTCAGAGAGCTGGTTTGGCAGTACTGGGGGTCCATAGTGGAGCCCACAGGATGCATGGAATTGGCTCCCCAATACCCGATTTGGAATGGGGGGACAGTTCCATGATCTTAGACAGGTTACATGACCATATTCAGAGTTACCATTGTGAAGCTACATGTAGGTATTGGCCTATATGTGGTGCACACATGTAATGGCGTACCCACATTCACAAGGTCCCGGGAAATGGCCCTGAACTATGTGGGGGGGGCACCTTTGCTAGTGCAAGGGTGCCCTCACACTTAGTAACCTTGCACCTAACCTTCAGCAAGTGAAGGTTAGACATAGAGTTGACTTATAAGTTACTTAAGTGCAGTGAAAATGGCTGTGAAATAGTGTGTGCACTATTTCACGAAGGCTGTAATGGCAGTCATGTGTAAGGGTTTGTCTGAGCTCCTTATAGGTACAAAAGAAATTCTGCATCCCACATAGATCTCCTGGTACCCCAATGCTCTGTGTACCTAGGTACCATATACAAGGGACTCATAAGGGGGGGTCCAGTGTGCCAAATGAAATTGGTAAATGAAGTCACTGGCCTACAGTGATGAATTTAAAAGCAGAGAGAGCATAAGCACTGAGGTTGTGATTAGCAGAGCCTCATTGACACAGTTAGCCACTACACAGGCATACACATTAGGCCATAAAGTATGAGCGCTGGGGTCCTGGCTAGCAGGATCCCAGTGAGACAAGCAAAACACACTGACATATAGGTTTTTTATCTATGAGCACTGGGGTCCTGGCTAGCAGCATCCCAGTGACACAGTAAAAACACACTCCCACAAACAGGCCAAAAGTGGGGGTAACCATGCTAGAAAGAGGCTACTTTCTCACAGTGACAAGCCGCTCCAAGGTCTTGTCCTGCCCCAAATGACCAGCTAAAGGCACATCATGAGCCAGACCCAGTAGGAAGGCTCTGAAGCACTGGGGTACAACCAGCAGATGGACTAACCCAGGCTCAGAAACATTAAACTCACTATGTAGGAGGCCACCCTCCCAGTAAATCAAATGTGATTCAGGCTCCTTGCCAGATGCCTGGTTTGCAGCCTGCTGCCGCATACCCTCTGGGCATGTTTTCTAGCCTCGCAGAAAGCTTCCCTGGTGGGGTCCCTTTCCTGCTGCCACTGTGACAGCTCAGGGACCTCACCCAGTTCAGCCACCTGTTTCCCTGTGGGAACTTCTCGGGTGGGTTTTCCATGCCCCTTGCCCTTCCTCCTTCTGGCAGAAACCTGGGCCACTCTTTCAGGCTCCAGGGTCTCCTGATCACCTGTACGGGCTGCCATAGACCGGGTAGACACACACACACACACCCAAGCAGACCCAACATTTTCAAGTGTGGCCTGCGTTTCACCTCCTCCCAAAGAGAATCCTCCAGGTTATTGCCAAGTAAACAATCAACACGCATGGTTGGACTCACAGCTACCTTCAAGGAACCTGAGATTCCCCATTCAAAGGGGGCCTGCGCCACTCTGCACAGGCGCTCTGAGTTGTCCACTGCAACTACTTGGTGAAGCACACAGGGATCTATCGGTCAGAGCCCTCACCCTCTGTCCATTGACACCCACCGCCTGTACTTCTTAGTGTTATCAGGCACGAGGGTCCTCTGGACCATCTCACTATCCCCTGGGGAGACACGTGTCATCTCAGCTGGCTCCCACCCACCTGGAACCAGCTTCTCCCCAAACACTACACTGGCCAAACCTTGTGACTGAGCACCAGTGGGTGCCGGTGTCCACTTGGGATATTTGGGATTTCCCCTCATGTGACCCTCCTGATCACATGCAAAGTACTTGAGGGAAACCTCCTCTGCAGGTTTCCCTGTAGAGACCCATGGTTTCTTTTCTATGGGGGCTGGGATTCTTCACCCTGGGGACTAGGTTGGGGCCCTTTAGAGAACTCCCCCTGTTTACCCTTACCCCCCCCCCTTCTTCTGATGGGGACCCTGCCCACCCTTGGCATAGTTAGCCTCATACCTCTTTTGGACCCTGGTGCACTCCTAAAGGTCCGCTTCCTGTGCAAGATTCCTGGGGTCAGTCAGCTTGCTGTCAGTTAGGTGCTGGCACAGCTCTAGAAAACATAAACTGTACAAGTGCTCCCAAGCAATCAGGTTGTAGAGCCCCTCATACGTTGTTACCTTACTGCCCTTCACCCAACCATCCAGTGACCTGCAAAAAGAATCAACACATTCCAACCATGTTTGGGATTCCTTCTTCTTACAGGACCTAAATGTGCTCTTCTACTGATCAGGGTGAGACCATACCTAGTGATCAGGGCGTCCTTCATGATAGGGTAGGTGAGCGCCTGGGGATCCCCTAAGGATGTCAGAGTATCCCTTTCCACTACCTCAAAGTGCTTCTACAGATCCACCCCCAATGAACTTCAGGGAGCAGATTCATATGGAGGGCAGACTCATACCTCATAAACCACAACAGTATGTTATCCTCCCTCTTGTAATCCTTCACAAGGTCCTTAGGAGTGTGCACCCTCCTCTCAGGTTGCACTGTGTTATTGCTGCCACCATCCCTTCTAGACTGGTTCTTCTGATCCAGCTCCCTCAAGCTGAGCTCAAGAGCAAACAATACATTTGTTCTCCTCTATGGCAATCCTCATTTTCTCCAACTCTAACTGGTGAGCTCTCTCTGCCTGTCTGTCCTACAACTCTTCAGGAGTCAGACCCTTAGATGACACACTGCTACATGCCCTGGAGACCCTCTCCCTGGTCATCACAGGCCACCAACTCTACCATTGTGAATTGATTGCACCTCCTCCCCGTCCCTCTCTGGGTGCCCTTCAGCTTCCTTGGCTGTTACCCAGGCTCTCAGTGCTTTTTGCAACTCTTCTTTCCAGGTGGAGCCCTTAATGGAGCAAGCAAGGTTTTTGCAGAACTGCCCAAACTGGACAACTGTGCAGCGCTCTAGTTTTACGAAATTGAAAGCAGCTCCAGCTGGTGCATCTCCAGATTGAGACATGATGAAGAGTTAACAGTGCAATGTTCCAAAGGCAGAAAAACAAGTCCCCAAATGGAGTTCAAAGAGTCAATAAAGTGATCAACAAAAATATGGAAGTGGGGATAACTCCAAAAAGGAGTAAAAAGCAAAAATCACAAAGACCAGTAGTATGTGGTCATGTAATGGTATGCAATGAAAACAGTAGTGTACACTTAATCATTGTATGCCAAGTACAAATATAAGTCCAATCCCAACCACTGATCACCATTGATAGAAATGGGGTCTTTGGTTGGCAGGCAAGCTACCCCCTCTCCAAGCAAGGACCTTCACTCTTGTCAGGGTAAAGGAGAATCACTCTCAGTTAACCCCCGCTCACCCCCTTAGTAGTTTGGAATGAGCAGGCGGGATTAACTTCAGAAGCAAGGTGTAAAGTATTTGTACCAACACACACAGTAACTCAGTGAAAACACTACAAAATAACACAACACAGGTTTAGAAAAATAGGTCATATTTATCTAAACAAAACTAGACCAAAAGTACAAAAATCCAACATTCACAAGTCAAATTATGAATTTAAAATGCAAAAGAGTCCTAAATCCTTTAGAAAACAGTGAGACCGCTGCTAGCACAGAAAGGTACCTGGGTAGAATGAAATAGGGCAGCACGGGCAAGTGTGCAGAGGAAATGGTCAGTGATGCGTCAATTTCTTACTCCCAAGCAAGAGTGTGTGTCGTTCCTACTCCGGTCGGTAGGCATGTGTTGTTTCTTCTCTCCCACAAGAGAGTGATGCATCAATCTGGATGGGCACCTAGGGTTCGAGCAGGCTTTGCGTTGATTTTTCGCGCCCAGTGATGTTGTATCAAAATCCTATCTCAATGTCAAGAAACTGTGCTGTTTGGCGGTTTGCATCTTTAACAGAGGGTGTTGAATGTCATTTTTCCAGCCAAGTTGCATCGATCTCCCGGCAGTGATGCAGGTGGAACGTCAATTTTAGCTGTGAGGCAGGCAGCGTGTCGTTTTTCAGCCGCAAGGCAAGTGGTGCGTAGAAAGTTTCCACGCACAGCTGTCATTGTGTGGATTTCTGTCCTTTTCCACCAGCTGCACCTTTCAAGGGTCCAGAGACAGGTTAGGGCACCAATTGGCAGGCAGGACTGTCAGCAGAAAGCCGAAGTGCTGGCAGAGAGAAGTCTTTGATGTCCCTGAGACTTCAACAACAGGATGCACGCTCAGTTCAAGCTCTTGGAGATTCTTCACCAGTGGGAAGTAACAAAAAAGTTAGTCTTTGTCCACTGCCAGACAGAAGCAGCTTTTGCAGGCCAACCCAACAAAGCACAGTCACCTGCAAAGGGACAGTATTCCTTCTCCAGTTTCTCCAGCTCTTCTCTTTGGCAGAAGTTCCTCTTGGTTCCAGAAGTAATCTGATATTCAGGGGTTTTGGGTGCTCTTCTTATTCCCTCTTCTGCCTTTGAAGGAGGTCTACTTCAAAGAGAAGTCTCTGTTGTTTACAAGATCCTGCCTTGCCCAGGCCAGGCCCCACACACACCCCAGGGCGTCGGAGACTGCATTGTGTGAGGGCAGGCACAGCCCTTTCATGTGTAAGTGACCGCTCCTTCCCTCCCTCCTAGCACAGATGGCTCATCAGGATATGCAGGCTACACCCCATCTCCCTCTGTGTCACTGTCTAGAGGAGAGGTGCAAACAGCCCAACTGTCAAACGTACCCAGAGATGGAATCATCCACAAACAGGCAGAGTCACAGAATGGTTTAAGCAAGAAAATGCCCACCTTCTAAAAGTGACATTTGCAAACACACAACCTAAAAAACAACTTCACTAAAAGATGTATTTTTAAATTGTGAGTTCAGAGACCCCAAACTCCACATGTCTATTTGCTCCCAAACAGGAATCTGCGCGTTAACAATATTTAAAGGCAGCCCCATGTTAACCTATGAGAGAGATAGGCCTTGCAACAGTGACAATCGAATTGGGCAGTATTTCACTGTCAAGACATGTAAAACACATAAGTACATGTCCCACCTTTAACATACACTGCACCCTGTCCATGGGGCTATAGGGCCTAACGTAGGGGTACCTTACATCTATAAAAAGGAAAGGTTTAGGCCTGGGAAGTGGGCCCACTTGACAAGTCGAATTGGCAGTTTGTAGTAGGCTGGCCTGGCTTATAGTGGGTACCTTGTGGTACTTACACCTTGTGCCAGGTCCAGTTATCCCTTATTAGTAGATTAGTAGTGTTCTAGCAGCTTAGGCTGATAGAGGTAGCTATAGCATAGCAGCTTAGGCTGAACTAGGAGACATGCAAAGCTCCTACTATACCACTTATACCATTTAGCACTATATCAATAGAAAACACAATACTCAGAGTTACTAAAAATAAAGGTACTTTATTTTATTGACAATATGCCAAAAGTATCTCAGAGGATATACTCCCTTAGGAGGTAAGTAAAATACACAAAATATACACACAAACCAAAATCAGATAAGTAAAAAACTTAGAAAAGTGGTGCAAACCCTGTAGAACACAATAGAATGGAATAGGAGACAATAGGCTTAGGGGCAACACAAACCATATACTCTAAAAGTGGAATGCAAACCACAAATGGACCCCAGGCCTAGTGTAGTGTGTAGAGGGTCGCTGGGAGTGTAAGAAAATACTAAGGTTGTCCAAGATACCCCACTCTCAGACCCGAAAAAGTAGGAGTAAAGTTACCCTACTACCCCAGAAAGACAGTAAAGTCGAGATAGGGGAATCTGCAAAGACAACAACTGACTGCAAAGCACTGAAGGCAGATTCCTGGACCTGACAACCTGCAAAGGAAGGGGACCAAGTCCAAGAGTCACGCAAGTGTCAGGGGGGGCAGGAGCCCACTAATCACCAGATGAAGGTACAAAAGGGCTGCCTCCAGGTGGAAGAAGCCAAAGATTCTGCAACAACGGAAGGCTCCAGGAACTTCTCCTTTGGTCAAACGATGTCCCACGGTGTGCTGGAGGACGCAGAGTTGTTCCACGCAGAAAAACCACAAACTAGCCTTGCTAGCTGCAAGAGTCACAGTTGAAGATAATGGGTGCTGCCAGGGCCCAGGAAGGACCAGGAGGTCGCCCCTTGGAAGAGGAGACAGAGGGGGCGCTCAGCAATAGAGAGAGCCCATGCAGATGCAGGTAGCACCCGCAGAATCACTTGAACAGGCATTCAAGAAATCTGAGCACGGCAATCGTCTCAACACAACAAAAGAGGGTCCCACGAAGCCGGTGGTCAACTCAGTGAGTTGAGCATTGCAGAACGGAGTGCTGGGGATCTGGGCTGTGCTGTGCATGAAGGAAGTCTTGCAAAAGTGCACAGAAGCCCGAGCAGCTGCAGATGATGCAGTACACAGGATTACTGTCTGGCGTGGGGAGTCAAGGACTTACCTCCACCAAATTTGGACAGAAGGACCACTGGACTGTCTGGGTCACTTGGATCCAGCTCCTGTGTTCCAGGGACCACGCTCGTCAAGATGAGAGGGGACCCAGAGGACCGGTGATGCAGAAGTTTGGTGCCTGCGGTAGCAGGGAGAAGATTCTGTCGACCCACGGGAGATTTCTTCTTGGTTTCCAGTGCAGGGTGAAGGCAGGCAGCCCTCAGAGCATGCACCACCAGGAAACAGTCGAGAAAGCCGGCAGGATTAGGCGCTACAATGTTGCTGGTAGTCTTCTTGCTACTTTGTTATGGTTTTGCAGGTGTCCTGGAGCAGTCAGCAGTCGATCCTTGGCAGAAGTCGAAGAGAGATGCAGAGGAACTCTGGTGAGCTCTTGCATTCATTATCTAAAGAGAAACCCACAGGAGAGACCCTAAATAGCCCTCAGAGGAGGATTGGATACCTAACCAGGTAAGAGACTATCAGGAGGCGTCTCTAATGTCACCTGCTGGCACTGGCCACTCAGAGGTCTCCATTGTGCCCTCACACCTCTGCATTCAAGATGGCAGAGGTCTAGGGCACACTGCAGGAGCTCTGGGCACCACCCCTGGGGTGGTGATGGACAGGGGAGAGGTCACTCCCCTTTCCTTTGTACAGTTTCTCACCAGAGTAGGGGCTGGGGGATCCCTGAACCAGACTAGACTGGCTTATGCAAGGAGAACACCATCTGTACCCTTCAAAGCATTTCCAGAGGCTGGGGGAGGCTACTCTTCCCCAGCCCTTACCACCTATTTCCAAAGGGGGAAGGTGCAACACCCTCTCTCAAAGGAAATCCTTTGTTCTGCCTTCCTTGGACTGGGCTGCCCAGACCCCAGGAGGGCAGAAACCTGTTTGAGGGTTGAAAGCAGTGGTAGCTGCAGAGAAAACCCCAGAGAGCTAGTTTGGCAGTACCTGGGGTCCATGCTGGTGCCCCGGGGTGCATGGGATTGGCACCCCAATACCAGATTTGGCTTGGGGGGACAATTCCATGGTCTTCGACATGTTACATGGTCATGTTCAGAGTTACCATTGTGAAGCTACATATAGGTATTGACCTATATGTTGTTCACACGTGTAATGGTGTCCCCGTACTCACAAAGTCCGGGGAAATTACCCTGAACAATGTGGGGGCACCTTGGCTAGTGCCAAGTTGCCCTCACACTTAGTTACTTTGCACCTAACCTTCACTAGGTGAGGGTTAGACATATAGGTGACTTATAACTTACTTGAGTGCAGTATAAAATGGCTGTGAAATAACGTGGACGTTATTTCACTCAGGCTGCAGTGACAGTCCTGTGTAAGAATTGTCTGAGCTCTCTATGGGTGACAAATGAAATGCTGCAGCCCATAGGGATCTCCTGGGACCCCAATACCCTAGGTACCTAGGTACCATATACTACAGAATTATAAGGGTGTTCCATTGCGCCAATCAGAATTGGTGAGAATAGTCACTAGCCTGCAGTGACAATTTTAAAAGCAGAGAGAGCATAAACACTGAGGTTCTGGTTAGCAGAGCCTCAGTGATACAATTAGGCACCACACAGGGAACACATATAGGCCACATACTTATGAGCACTGGGGTCCTGGCTAGCAGGATCCTAGTGACACAGGCAAAAACAAACTGACACACAAGTAAAAATGGGGGTAACATGCCAGGCAAGATGGTACTTTCCTACACAGTTTAAAACTGCACTCATAGACACTGCAGTGGCAGGTCTGAGCCATGTTTACAGGGTTACTAATGTGGGTGTCTCAACCGGTGCTGCAGGCCCACTAGTAGCATTTTGTTTACAGGCCCTGGGCACCTCTAGTGCACTTTACTAGGCACTTACTAGTAAATCAAATATGCCAGTCATGGATAAGCCAGTGTACAAATACAATTTATACAGCAAACACTTACACTTTAACACTGGTCAGCAGTGGTAAAGTGTCCAGAGCAAACAAAAACATCAAAAACAGAGTCCAGCACACAGAAGCAACCTGGGAAGTAGAGGAAAAATGTTAGGGACCATACCAATGACGCCAAGTCTAACACATAGAGTAAACTGGTATGTCATACAGTGTAGTAGCATAGAATGGAATGGCATGTTACAAAGTGGCATGGTAGAGTGCATCAGCATGTCATAGAGTAGAGGGGCATGTCATAGCATAGAGACCATAGAGTGCCATAGAGTGGAGTGGCATGACTTTGTTAATACAGGAAGAGAAGCCAAAGCATACAATGATACATTTCTATATAAGAACGAAGTTGCATCCTAATATTAAATTCCCCCGTCATGAACTCTTCATGAACACTGGCATGAAAGTATGTGGTCAGGCAGGATCTGAGACCTAGGCTGAAGATTACAGATTGACATGTCACAAGTGGAGTAGCATGTAGCCAGCAGACAAATGAGCGAAGAGGTATTTTCGAACAGTCCCACAGATAGGCATAGCAACACCATAATGATCCGAGTAAATTGTCCTCAATAAAATACATATGGTCAGAGGGGTGCACACATTCCTCAACATACAATAAAATCAAATGCAACATGAAGTTAGCAACACTTGGCCAATCAGAACACAGCATACACCACAACATGCAGCAACCACGTTCTTTTAGGTCAGACATTTGGACATGTACTCGCTGGCCCACATTGTCTCCACACAAGGTTGAGGCCCACTTATATTTGTTATAAGGACATCATTTATGACTCCAACAAAACTGTTTACATTATTACCCCAAAAAGGAATGTTGTAATTGTTTTATGGTACCCAGAGAATTGTATAAAACACTGTTCAGAATCACTGTACTTTGAGACAGTCCTTAGAACCCAGATCTGTATCTGTTCTCCCAGCTGTAATGTTTAATTAAACAAACTGTTTGTGTTTTACGAGACACCTCTTGTCTTTTGTTTTTAAAGGTAAATTCACATCTGAGCAACATTTAGGCACAACTGATAGGAGCTGATTGGTTTCTTGGACCCGTCTGCAACCAACGGAAGGGGACCTCGCCCAGATGGATTCACATTTGCCCAACAAGGAAAAGTGAGCAGATGCCACAATTGATTGGAAGGTCTGCTGAATCCGTGGAGCAGAGGTCAGTCCTGGAGCTGCCATCAGAAGGGTAAGAGGCTACATCAGAGCCTTAGTCCTAGCATTTGACAAACTAGGAAGAAAAGTAAACTGTGGAAGTCACCATTTTTCAGTACGCTAGAGAGGTATATGCTTTTTGCATTGTTTGAATGTGGTTTTGTTACTTGGCACCTGACTATGACTCAGGGATAATAATTTGGACAACTGGGTGTGACACAGATAGTACGCATAGGCCCTTGGTGTGATATAGGGCTGGCATCTTAATTTTTGGAGATGTCCACCACTTGGACCACTGGGCGAAATGCGGATGATATGCTCATTTGTTGGGTGTGATACAGGGATGAGGCCTCACCGCTTGGACCTCTAGGTGTGATCCACATGGTATGCATAGGCTCTGGGTGTTATATAGGGCCTACACCTCAATCTTATTTTTAGTCTAAAAGAGTTTCTCAGTACTACTGTTTTTTTAACACTGTTGGTATCTGAAAGAAGTGAGAGTTGTTTCGCTTGGACCGCTAAGTGTGACATAGATGGTACGCTTGACCCCTGGTTGTGATATAGGGTGTGATTCGGACAATTGAGATGTAGGAGATTAGGTGTAGCTTGTGGTTGACCAAGAATGGTCTACGGTTGTTGAGTTATTCTTTTTGTTCTCTGCATAAATTATTGTTATCTTTGCCCCTGAGCCGATATTGTTGTGATTATCAGGCTCACTTAGTTCTGTTTACTGCTCAGAGCTTGTCCTGGTCACAGGATAGCATGCTGTAGGAACCAGCCAAGGTTTTTTTGACAAAGTCATCAATTGGTAACTTAGTAATATTTTCTTCGTGCCAGTTGAAATGATGTTATTTTGATATTGTTGCACTGGTAATTTAATGCAACTATGTTTTGCCTTGAGTATTGTGTTTGGTCAATGACTCAATGTGCTTTTTAGACATTGCTTATTCTCACAAATTGCTATTTGATACCAAAGTAAAGCACGCTATTTTGATGCCGAATTTCATGAAGTGTGAATTAACAACTGCCCTTTCTTCTGGTTTGCGACCCTTCACATGATTTGTCACATGCTTCAGTGTTTATGTTGATGCATCTGTAAATAACGCTGAGCTCATTATATCTAGCAATCCTCAGGTACATATTTCCACAATAACAGTAAAACTTAAGATTCCCTAAGAAACAGAAAGTTAGATGTTTACAAATAAAGATTCCCTAAAAAAAAAATTATAATAAAAAATATAAGTGTAACTGTCCCCTAAAAAACTGCCTAAATTTATCATGGAATCACCCCTTAAGCATATGCAAACCAGGTTCCCCACACGGGCTAAAAAGCATAACAAGTTATGCCATGAATTACACACACACACACTAGGGCACACGCTCTTCCCTGGACAAAGGAGGGAACCTTTGACACTTACATAATCTAACACATGAGAGCACAAATACGGACAACATATGCAGGGCAAAAAGAAGGACAGGAGAAGAGCTTTACTAGAATTATTGGCCATCTTTGATTAGGCTCAGACCGATAACATTACCCCACAGTCAGCAAGCATGGCGTCTGCACCTCCCCCACCATATGCAGGAAGTGCTCACCCTGATGCCAGCTATTCCCACATAAGGTTACATCAATCCGCTGGATGAGAGAGCCAAAGGGGCCCCTACCGAAAAATGAACTGTTAGATCTAGGCATGACAGACTAACAAGCCAGCAGACACAGGCAATCCCAGTACCATCTCAGTCCAGTGCTAGAGCTCCCCAAAGTTCAACCCCCATCCACTGTGGTCATCCCAGCGACCGCTGTGACATGGAGAACAAGGCACTCTGACTGGTTCTGGTGAACATACTCGAGTGATATGGAGATTCGTAGCAATTCTGGACAGTGAGACAACTAGTGGTGGTGAGGAAAGGGACCCCGGTCTTTGGACATCCGATAATGAGAGGGAAGCCACAGGGTACATTCATGCAGCTGAGATAATCACAGAAAGCAAGTCTGAGGGCCGGTCCGATCAAAAAGTACAGTGCGCAGCTCAGAATGAAGGAAGCAATCTATGTGGGATTTAGAGGAAAGGCAGGAACCAAGGATGCACACTGGAACCACAACTTAAGTATAGAGTAGCATGTCCTCCACCTGAGGTGAGCAGGGGTAGGTACAGAACCCCATTTGAAGTAGAATCCAAGGTAGAGTTAGAGGAGTGACTTCTGGCTGGGGTCCAAACTTCTTCAGACTGTCAACATAGGAGAGGGGCTGACCAGTAAATAAGAGAAGAAGGTAGCTTGGTGCAAACTCAACATAGACACAGGAGAACCAAGATGGAACCTTTGCACGCACACAAAGGGAGCAGTGACGTAGATGTCTGCTGCTCTCCCTGAACATGCATGATAAACAAACTAACCCCAATCGAGATAATGGCCAGAGAGGGAGGCAGGATCTTTGCACTACAATTTTTTCACCTGCTAGCCGGCTAGTCCAAAGGAAGTGACCAGTAAAATACACTGTGGCAGGCGGAAGAGTCCTAGAAACCAGAAGACATAGCGGTTGCATCAAGGATTGTCTAAGAAGATGAGAACGCTGTGATAGGGAGAAACCAGTGGAGCTAACCATAGCCAACATTTGCCCACTACTGCAGAAGGGTACATCAGAGATCATCTATATGCCATGGGCGTAGATAGATAAAGAAGGGCTAAGGACCAAATTGCCATCATTGTTGGATGGGGTGGGGAAATGGATCTCATGTTTTGAGAAAAACACTGTGAGAATAAACCTAGCAATAGGCAATGCAAAAAGTCTGCTGAGTAATCTTATTGGAGAACAGAGTAACACAGTGTTTTCCCGAGCTCGTATCCCAGAAATTATGCTGACAAGCACCACACATAATGGGGACACATTAAATTCAGACAGGCTCCAAATATGGACAGCCCTGAGAGAAATGTTCCCTGACTGCCCAAAAGTAGGAGGGTTAATGGGAGAATCCATGAAACCTGGGGAGAGCATATGCAATTTCCTAGGTACAATGAGAGAACAATGGGGAAAAGAGATAGGACAGCCATGAACAAATACAAGCCCCCAGTTTGCATTCTTTTACAGTATCCTAAAAAAGGGGCCACCCACCAAAATACAAAGAAATTTGAACAGCGCAGTACAGCTAGACATCAAACTCTGGTGGGAGATACAAACTCATATATTATATTATCACAAAAAGAAACAAAGAAAAGAACAGGAAAAGACAGTAGCAAGCCCAGAGGGACGCAGCTAAGTTGGTCCATCACAAACTGAAAAAGACTGCCCTTTAGGGGGCCCTGTGGCAGAACGTGGGCAAATGACACCACTTCTGATGGGAGGTCCACCACAAAACCCTAGAGGCTTTCAACCCAGATATAACTACAGATATCAGAGAGGTTGACAGCAGCCAGACCTTATAGAATGTTACTATTGACTCAGAATGTGCCCCATGGCCACAGATGCAAGCTAAAGGCATATCACAAGCAGAAGTCAATCAGCCGAAACCAGTCTATGCAAAAATTCCATCCACAAAACAGAGACCAGGAAAACCTGAATACACCTTACACTCAGAAGTTGGGAAGTCAGTCCACTGCTGCACCACCATAACTCCAAACTCAAAAGAAGGACCAACAAGACAACATTAGAGATTAAAACTTGTATGTGCATTTGAGAAACTTGGGGCAGCTGTACGTGTTCTGTCAATCAGGTCCCTCACTGGAGTCCACCGTTCAGGATGCCGGTGGGAGCATAGGCCCCATTGTGCTACAGATCCCCCAGGGTGAGGTCAGTTAGCCACATCCCAGGGGGATGGTAGTCTGACAAGGGGGGGCAGAGCGGCTCCCTGACCACCCAGATTCTCGCAATCACAAGTCAAATGGAACAGGTTCCAATTACCAGGTCAAATGGTCACCCCTTCTTAAACACCCTACCTGGGACCGAAATCTCTTTATGAGTTTTCGTACCAACAGCAATAGTTCCCCCAGAAAACTAGTGGCCTCCAGCTAAATGGAAGCCACTTTTTAGTTCCTAAACAAATCTGTCCTTCATGGTCAGGAGCCAGGTCTCCCGTACGCTTGGAATAGCAGAGTGCATAAGGTGGTGTTATTTGCACTGATTTTTAGTGCCAGGTGTTTGTCCTGCTCTGAAAAATCAGCATGAACAGCAGGAAGGCGCTGCTTGTTTACTGCCGCTCGAGCTGATATTCTGCTCAAGCGGTAGCTACCTTAATGGGAACAGAAGGTTTTTCAACACGAGCAGTCGCAACCATACTGCAACCACTCGCATTGAGAAATCTCGCTGGGAGGTGGTCTTGAGTAATATTCTCTTTGCTCACACTCGCCAACTCACCATTGACAAGCACGAGCGAGGAAAAAACTCTGTTCTGCTCCATTGTGAGGAGTTTTTCAGAACTATGCACTCTACGCAGAGTACTGAGTGGGAAAAACTCTGTGAGCGGAGCGGACTTCCCCGCCCACCCCTAGTGGTCTCCTGCAAGTGTGGGTTTCCTGCTCATAAAGTGCAGTCATCAAAGGAGGTAGAATGCAGGTAGCTAGGGAAGTAGAAATAGACAAAGAACAACAATGTAACTGTCATGACGTACAGGTTAGATGTTATAGTTGAAAATTCAATTAGAGGGGGGAATGTTAATATTGGAATTTTCGATGCACACAACAACACATTCATACATAAGAACAAAGGCCCTTCTTCACTATTAAATTACCCTGCCATGAAATCTCCATTAACCCTAGCACAAAAGTATGTGGTTAGGCAGGCTCTACGATCCAGGCCAGGGGTTACAGATTTACAGGTCACAGGCGGGATGGCAATGTATGAACAGATATTTTTGATCAGTCTCACAGGTAAGGGCAGTGACACCACAATGGTCTGAGGAAACTGGCTCCAATAAAACACATATGGCCAGAGGGGTGAGCACATTCCCCAACACACCATAAAGTCATATGCCACATGAAGTTAGAAACACTTAGCCAATCAAAACATAGCACACACAGCAACCACATGCCCCTCAGACTGAACATCTGGCATGTACTCGCTGGCCCACATTGTGACCATGAAAAGTCGAGGACCACTTCATATGACTCAAAGATAGCTGTTCACATTCTTCACCCCAAAAAGGATGTTTTAATTGTTTTACGGTATCCAGAGAATTGTATAAAACACAGCTCAGAAACACTATACTTTGAGACAGACCCCGGGTCTGTAACTGTTCTCCCGGCCATAATGTTTAATTAAACAAACTGTTCCTGCTTTGCCAGATGCCTCGTATATTAAGGTAAATTCACATTCGAACATTATTGAGTGAAGTGGCGTGTAGTAAAGTGAAGTGCCATTTCATAGAGTAGAGTGGAGTGGGGTGTCGTAGAGTGGAGCGACATGTCATAGAGTGGATTAGAATTGAGTAGCATGTGCCTTGGAGTGTAGTTTAAACAGACATAGCCGGAAAATGGCTGAATGGGTTTACATAAACATCGCTAAAATATAGATTATGGGACGGAAAGGGTCATTTTTTCTTAGTAGATCTAAATTGGTTAATAAGTGTTAAAGTTAGAAGGCAATATGTATTAGTGATACATTGGGCCACAGTAAACCACAGTAATTGTGCGGTACACCCCAGTACACAGCAATGACAAAACACTATGTGAATGGGTAATGAAAGCTCTTGAAAAAATTAAAAGGGAGCCACATATGTTTAGACCACACTCAGTATGCATTCTGAGTTTTAAGGGGAAATATAGGGCCATATGTACGAACACATTTTCCCATTGACACAGAATGGGAAAAACCCTTTGCTACATCTGGCCCATAGTGTAGTACTATTTTAGAAGTGCATAGGAAGGAATGAGGCAGTTTAGCTGTCAACCCGTTGTGCTTTGCAAAGATGGCATTCTGATATAGATTTCTGTCAGAATAACACTCAATGAGCAGCCAGTAGTAGGTGGTTTCACAAGAAGATTTTGATAATAAGGATTGGTTTCTAGTGAAAAACTTTTATGATAAAAAAGTAGTGCAAGCAAAGCGGGGGATGAACTATGCAGCAAGGTTACAGGATGCAGGTTACTTTTTAACACAATTCTTTTGCTGGCGTAGGCTAAGGGGATGATTTAGAGTTTGGCGGAAAGGGTTACTGAGTTACAAACATGATGGATATCCTGTCCACCGTAATACAGTTCCATTATAGCCCATGGAACTTGTAATATGGAGTACGGGATATCCATCATGTTAGTGACAGAGTATTCCCTTGCCAAAGTCTAAATCAGGCCCTGACTCTCAAAGTGGCAGGGTTACAAATGGTCTGTGATGCAGTACTGTTGACCTGGACTGAGTCCACTAACTCTCAATTTCCTGGCTGATTAATAGACACATGTTGATATTTAAATTTCCTGACAAATGGAAAATCCGTGCCTAGTGCTAATGTGATTTGTGAGAGGGTGATACCTCAACAGCCTTCTGTAACAGAGGCTAAAAGGAATGAATAATGCACTTGAGCCCTTATGTAGCAACACATTTCCCAACAGACCCAGAATAGTTGAACCCATTTGTTACTTCAGGTCCCTGGCTTCCAGAAGTAAATGTGTTTCACAGAAGCAACATAAAGACCACACATTTTCTGGTGACCTGATAAGGAAAGAAGATTTTCGGGAACTATCATTTTTGTTGTTTTGCAAAAATGTCTTGCAAATAGAAATGATGTTCAGCTGGCAAGTAAGTTTGTGTACCCCAATGATTGTTTATGATAAGACCTAAATGATGTAGTTTAGAGTTGAAACTCTATTTTCTGACTTTAATATAGTTCTTGTCTACTAAATCTACAAACATGGATTTATCTTAACGTGGGACTCCGTTTGGTTCTTTAGAGTGAGTAGATGTGGAACAGTGTTTTTTTACCACTATACTTCCTTCAAACCAATTTCCCAGTAGAGAAGTTAAGCTAAATGTATTCTACAATTTTAAATGTGAGAAATGCATTAAGACTAAAGCTCTGTTTAGGAGTAAAGCTTTTTGACCTCGGCCCACCTTCCTCAGTGGGGCTGATTAGCAGTTAAGTGATAATCAGATTAGTAAACTGAAATAAAAATCGCAGTAAATAAGGAGCTCATAACAAGAAGAAAACACAACTGAGGGAAAGCATTAACTAAGGCACCAACAACCTCATATAATAAAAAAAGTAAAATAACTTTGTTAAAAAAATAATCCAAAAGAATAACAGAAAACTCAGCGGGTATGAAGAGTTCCATAAAACAAAGCCGCAAAAAACGTATACTGGACAAAAAGGAAAGAAACAGAGCAAACAGTGTATTGAAAAAGAACTATAGCAACTGTGCTGTGAAAGAAAACAAAGCAAACTGTTTCTGTGCTTGGCAGTTAGAAAATCGATCAATATTTCCCATTGCATTCCTCATAAATAAATGAATATTAATTTGCATACAAAGTAAAACGAATATTTTAAAGAAACATAAACTGAAATGTTCTTGGCAAAATAAATTTGCAAAATAAAAACCTACACTGTTTCATATGGAGTGAGTGCACAAAAACAATATCAACTGTTATTCTGATACATATATCTAATTTGTTATGCGCAGGATACCTAGTAACTGAGGTTAGACTCGTAGAAAAATAATAAATTGTTAATTTAAGTGGCTCAATATCATACTACTAAATGCATGACAGAAAAAACACCCTATATCTAGCTGAAATATAGTGCAACATACAAAGAAAGGAAATAACTTATAAAGATTCCAAAAAATCTTTACAACAATATGCATAAAACAGAGACACACAACACATTTTAACTCTACAAATGGACCCTTGTAACATGTGGTAGGTTCAAGGGTCCTCTTCTTGATAATGAAATCATGGCTTCCCACCACATCACAATGAGCCTCCCAGTAAGGGGCTGCAGAAGAAGGCTTCTGAAAATGGCATCAACAAAGGGTTTGCGGTGCTAAAATCACCAGCTTCCCAGCTTTCAGGAACAGGCAGACTTGAATCAGAAAACCCAATGTTTCAACACAATTGTGCCATTTTACTGGGACATACCCCATTTTTACGATTTTTTTGTGCTTTCAGTCTGCATCCAGTCAGTGACAGAAATGGGCATAAAACCAATGCTGGATCACAGACACCTAAACATTTCTGAAAAGTAGAAAAGATTCTGAATTCAGCAAGGGGTCATTTGTGTAGATCCTACAAGGGTTTCCTACAGAAAATAACAACTGAAAGAAATAATATTGAAATTGAGGTAAAAAAAAACAGAAATTTTTCTCTACGTTTTGCTCTGTAAATTTTTCCTGCAATGTCAGATTTTTGAAAGCAATATACTGTTACGTCTGCTGGACTCTTCTGGTTGCGGGGATATATAGGGCTTGTAGGTTCATCAAGAACCCTAGGTACCCAGAGCCAATAAATGGGCTGCACCCTGCAGTGGGTTTTCATTCTATACCGGGTACACACAATTCATTTGCTGAAATATAAGGAGTGAAAAATAGCTATCAAGAAAACCTTTGTATTTCCAAAATGGGCACAAGATAAGGTGTTGAGGAGCAGTGGTTATTTGCACATCTCTGAATTCCGGGGTGCCCATACTAGCATGTGAATTACAGGGCATTTCTCAAATAGACGTCTTTTTTACACACTCTCTTATATTTGGAAGGAAAAAATGTAGAGAAAGACAAGGGGCAATAACACTTGGTTTGCTATTCTATGTTCCCCCAAGTCTCCCGATAAAAATGATACCTCACTTGTGTGGGTAGGCCTAGCGCCCGCAACAGGAAATGCTCCAAAACACAACGTGGACACATCACATTTTTTTAAAGAAAACATATGTGTTTTTTGCAAAGTGCCTACCTGTAGATTTTGGCCTCCAGCTCAGCCGGCACCTAGGGAAACCTACCAAACCTGAGCATTTGTAAAAACTAGAGACCTAGGGGAATCTAAGATGGGGTGACTTGTGGGGCTCTGACCAGGTTCTGTTACCCAGAATCCTTTGCAAACCTCAAAATTTGGCTAAAAAAACACATTTTCCTCACATTTCGGTGACAGAAAGTTCTGGAATCTGAGAGGAGCCACAAATTTCCTTCCACCCAGTATTCCCCTAAGTCTCCCGATAAAAATGATACCTTACTTGTGTGGGTAGGCCTAGCGCCCGCAACAGGAAATGCCCCAAAACACAAAGTGGACACATCACATTTTCTCAAAGAAAAGAGAGTTGTTTTTTGCAAAGTGCCTACCTGTGGATTTTGGCCTATAGCTCAGCCGGTACCTAGGGAAATCTACCAAACCTGTGCATTTTTTTTAAAACTAGAGACATCTGATATAATTCTTCTACCTCTCATCTGTCTGTAATTTTCACCCAGTGTATGGACACTCAGTTGTCACTTTCCCTTTCGAATTCACAGATGTGGGTCCCACTGTGTGACCTCTGCTTTGTTTCCGCATGGACTAGAGCTGTGTGACATAGGTATGTTGGATATAGCATTTTGCCACAGTTATTGCTAATACACATTTTCAAAAGCACAGACTGACTCCAGATTGTTTTGTGATTTAAGGGTGTTTATTTAAGTGCTAAATAGTGGAGGTGGTTGTAAAATGGTCAGGGATGATGGTGGAGGAATGTCCATGGCAGAATCCAGTCTATTAGTCTCACAGGTGCAATGTCCAAAGGGGCATAGGAAGTGGAGCTGGGGCAGTTTAAGTATGGACAGGGTGACAAAGTGGGACAGAAGGATGACATTCAGGGTGGTCTCATTTCCTGGTGGGGGTCTTGGCATAGTTCTCTGTCTTTGTCCTGGATCTCAGGGACCGTTTACGGGGTGGTTCTCCCTCTGCAGGGGGTGGGGTGCTGGTGTGGTGGTCCTGTGACGGTTCCTCCTGTCCACTAGCGCCGGCGGAGGTGGTGGGCAGTTCATCGTCCAGGCTAGTGTCAGGGGCCCCTTGTTGTGCCACAGTGTCCCTCCTGGTGTTGAGTACTTCCTTCAGCACCCCTATGATGGTGCCCAGGGTGGAATTGATGGATCTGAGTTCCTCCCTGAAGCCCAAATACTGTTCCTCCTGCAGGCGCTGGGTCTCCTGAAACTTGGCCAGTACCGTTGCCATCGTCTCCTGGGAGTGGTGGTAGGCTCCCATGATGTTGGAGAGTGCCTCGTGGAGAGTGGGTTCCCTGGGCCTGTCCTCCCCCTGTCACACAGCAGTCCTCCCAGTTCCCCTGTTATCCTATGCCTCGGTCTCCTGAACCGTGTGCCCACTGCCACTGCCCCCAGGTCCCTGATTTTCTTGGGTTGGTGGGTTTACCTGGGTTCCCTGTAGTAGTAGACACCCTGCTGCTTGACGTGTCCTGGGGACAGAGGGATGGGCCCACTAGGTGGGTGCTGTGCTGGTGTTTCCTGAAGGGGGAGGCTCTGTGGTAGCTTGTGCCAGTGTCAGGGGAAGCGACTGTCCCGAGGTCCCAGATGGGCCGGGCTGGTCATCTTGATAAAGTTGGACAGCGCTGCTGTCATCACTGTGGGCCTCTTCTGTGTGGGGAGTGGACATGTCTAGAACCTCATGTCCGGTGACGTTGGGTAGAGGTTTAAAGGCATGATTATTGCATCTGTGTGTGCCATTGTGTGCAATGGGTGGGTGACCCTGTACTCCAGGGCTTGCTTTTTTTTGTAGGACCTTGTGTGATAATTGGTTTGGGGATCTGTGTGGGTATCTGTAGTGGACATGCTTTGGTGATGGGTGTCCATGCTTTGGTGTTGCATGCAGGGCTTGGTGTTGGGATGTGTGGGTTGTGATAGTGGGACATTTGTGAGGTGTTGGAATGATGGGGGTGAGGGTGGGGGTATGTGATAGCATGCAGGTAGGGTGGGGGATGTAATAGTTAAGATTTGGCTTACCAGAGTCCATTCCTCCTGCTACTCCTGCGAGGCCCTCAGGATGTAGTATAGCCAAGACCTGCTCCTCCCATGTTGTTAGTTGTGGGGGAGGAGGTGGGGATCCGCCGCTAGTCCTCTGAACTGCAATCTCGTGTCTTGAGACCACGAAACTCACCTTCCCCCACAGGTCGTTCCACCTCTTTCTGATGTCCTCCCTAGTTCTTGGATGCTGTCCCACTGCGTTGAGCCTGTCTACGATTCTGCGTCATAGCTCCATCTTCCTAGCTATGGAGGTGTGCTGCACCTGTTATCCGAATAGCTGTGGCTTTACCCAGACGATTTCCTCCACCATGACCCTGAGCTCCTCCTCAGAGAACCTGGGGTGTCTTTGCGGTGCCATGGTGTGGTGGGGGTGATGTGTGAGGTGGTGTGTGTTGTGATGTGTGAGGGGATGTGTTTGTGTGTGTTGTCTGAGGTGTGTGGATGTTGTGTGAGTGATGGTGTTGTGTGCCTGTGGATGCTAGTATTGTTGATCGTGGTGTCTCTCTCTGGCCTTCTTTCGAAATTTTGGTAGTACGGGTTTGTGGGTGATGTGGGTGTGTGATTTATATTATATTGAGTGTGTGGGAGTGGTGTGTGTATGTGTATCAGGTGTGTGTATTTCGAATTGTCCAATGTGGTTGTGTTTTGTAAATGTGTGTGTTTTTTTAGTGCAGCCGTGTGTACCGCCAATGGAATACCGCGGTTAAAAGACCGCTGCATGGATTCGTGGGTCGTAATAGTGTGGGTGTATTCCTGTTGGCGTGACAGTGTCGGTTTTTTTATCGCCAGTTTATCACTGATCTTTGGTGTGGTGGACTTGTGTGGGTGTCTGGATTTTGGTGGATTCCGGGCTGTGGGTCGTAATAGCTGTAGTGGAATTCTGCCGCTGCAGTGGTGTGTTGACGGTCTTCTGTACGTCGGTAAGTGGGATTTACTGCCAATGTTGTAATGAGGGTCATCATTTATCATTGTGCTAAGTTTGGTGGCACTGTGACTTCAGCGACTGAGAAGTGCCATTGCCAGGGGGTACTGGACCTCGAACATCGGACACCTAGAAACAAAGTCCACTCCTTTATCTCCAAAGAAGCAAGCACCAGTTGAGAGACTTCAGAACATCCAAGAACCACCCTCCAGAAAACCCCTAGTGACCTGCAATCTACCCTCTAAGTGACCTGCTCCTGGATCCAAGGACTTCCTGATGCACAACTCTTGTCTGACCTATCTGCACTGTACCCGGCCTCCCTGGCCCCAGTAACCCCAAATCAGATGTGCTCTATGGGTCCTTAGCCCCTTATTACCTCTATATTCCAAGGGGACCCACCGGATTTACCTGTAAGTCTACCTGTGAAGTATGTTTCCAACTGGTCCCCTTCTCCATTGTGCACCAGCTGTAAGACTTTCAGCCGCTGGTCCCGTTTGAACCAGGAACTGGTCAACTTCTCCGGACGACCCACAGGACATCTCAATGACCTCTACCTAAAAATAGAAGGTGAAACTTGTGAAAGCATTGCCTGACGTTAGATACATTTTTAAAGATTCGGCCATTCGTTTCTATGGTGTGTAATTACACACAAAAAGCATATATTTTCTAAACTTTGAAAAATCATAACAAAAATGACTTACTGTATATTGATGATCTTGATGTTATTCTTCCGAGTGTGTGTCCACACTCTTGTCTATAGAAAAAGCAGTTTTTTGCTTGTCAAAATCTTTGGCACTGCTTGACGAATCTTCACAAAATTTCCCAAAACATTCAACAATCATGTGAGTTACTGTCTTTCAAGTTTTGGGGTGATCCGTCATACAGGGGCTAAGATAAAGGGGTGAATTTAGAGCATCTCCAATGACTGGGAGCATGACATCATTGAGGTGGCCAAGGTAGATTCCAAAAGGATGATCACCTGATCATAGACCGGCTGTCAGAGGCCGGGTAGTGCATAAACACTTATCAGTGAGATAGACTCTGCCCAAGGCGCCCTGTACTCCACATATCTACCCTGCTGATCAACCCAGGTCCTGCAGATTACAAACGAGTACTGCTTTCTTACAAGAATTGCCAAGCCTCCCATGCGGGAGGTATACCTTGTATGTGCCGGTACCCTATAGGCACCCCCGCCTAGGAAACGGCATTGAGTCCCCCTCAAATGTGTCTCATGAAGCAAAATGTTTTCAGAAGGTTAGCATTGTACATATTGTGTGACAACCCCCGTTTCACTTTACTACCCTGCCCATTGACAGTCCAGGATATGATAATAAGGTGTTGGGTATCATGCAAACTATCCTGTATCTTGTGGTGGTAGTCAAGAGGCCAGGCTGGTTTTATCAGCTATCCAGCAGGTGTTGTATAGTGATGCAGAGTCCTCCCCCTAACTAAACTAAATCTAATGATCATCTCCCCAAATGGAAACCATGCTGGCTTCACTCACAAGAGAGGTCTGTCTCCTACCCTCAGACTAAATATCCTAGTAATGTCTAAACAACTACAGAGTAAAAAAAACCTCAAGAAAGAAAAAACACCCACCCCAAGGAAGAGAGGTGGAGAGTATGTAATGAGAAGGAATAGGTCAGGGGAAAAAATAAAATTGCCTCTGGTGTAAGAGAAAGAAGGTTGGGGACTGGGGGCAGCAAGCAAATTTACGGCCTTTCAGCCACCATGCAATGTTAATCCCCATAAAAAATTGAACAGCGATAGCGCAAAAATCACTAGATGGAATTACACCAAATTTGGCAAAATGGTAGCTCTTGGTCCAGAAAGAGCCCCTTTTTGTTTTTGGTGTAAATTGTTCAGTAGTTTTTGAGAAATGTAAGGAAATCCAAATTTGTTTATATAGGGATGTGAAGGATTAGCGACCCCTCCAGATCTCGTGCTGAGAGCTGATTGGTTGCCGACACATGATAGCAGCCATCTTAGGGCTCAGCTTCAGCCAAGTCTCACAGTAAAACATGAAAAAAAGGAAAGTGGCCAGGGTAGAGTCATCCTGGTCCCTAAGTTCTGGTGCTGAAGTCCCAAATGGATCTCCCCCCAAGACTAAAAAGTATTTTTTTATATGTTTACCGTGAATTTGCAATGGGGTAAAAAGTCACCCAGGTGGGCCAGGTCCCAAATTCAGGGGGTCATTCCGACCCCGGCGGTCAAGGACCGCCGGGGTCGGGGTCGGCGGGAGCACCGCCAACAGGCTGGCGGTGCTCCGCAGGGCATTCTGACCGCGGCGGTATGGCCGTGGTCAGAACAGGAAAACCGGCGGTGTCCCGCCGGTTTTCCGCTGCCCTGAGGAATCCCCCATGGCGGCGCAGCTTGCTGCGCCGCCATGGGGGATTCCGACCCCCTCACCGCCATCCTGTTCCTGCCGGTTCCGACCACCAGGAACAGGATGGCGGTGAGGGGTGTCGTGGGGCCCCTGGGGGCCCCTGCAGTGCCCATGCCAATGGCATGGGCACTGCAGGGGCCCCCATAAGAGGGCCCCACTTTGAATTTCAGTGTCTGCTTATCAGACACTGAAATTCGCGACGGGTGCTACTGCACCCGTCGCACCCTTCCCACTCCAAAGGGCTGTGCAGAGCATGAGTTTTGGTGTTTAAGGGGAAGTCTGCAACAGGGTCTGGCTGAAGGTCAGATCTTGCGGCTAACCTTTGCTGCACATTGGTGAAGGCAATGCACAGTGCAAGGTTGGGTGCTTATATGGGGCTGGCATCAGGGCCTGGACTACAGTGGCAGGCCACGCATAGCAGTGGTTGGATTAACGTATTGTATAAAAAAATACTATATGTTAAAAAAACATAGAAATTCACTTAAAACCCAAAGTTACAGGGGCATTATGGTTAGGCTCACATTTTAAACTTACAAAACCATTGATATTTACCAGTTATAGTTACATTTACCTTAATTAACTATAACTCGTACCCTAAGGTAACTATAAGTACCTCCCTTGCCATGCACTGCTAATTAACCCCCAACCTACATCACACATGACGTCTTTGATACCATCATTGATAATATCAATGTAATATTTGCAGTAACATTTTTGATGATAAAACTGTGCTTGCGAGTAAATTCAGAACCTAACTATAACGTGCCTGTAACCTTTGTTTTTTTCAGTGAATTTCTATTTTTTTTTTAAATGCACAGACGTGAAGATAAGGAGCGCCGTGCATGGCTTCCAGCCATGCGTGGTGGGGTTTGGCCATAGGACCTGGCTTATGGCCTACCTCATGTATGCACCCAAGCCCAACCTGACATGGCATTCGGCCGTGCGCAACATGAATTTGGATACAGTGGGTGGTTGTTTTCAATTTTTCTCTGGATTCGTGAATCCTCAAGTGCATTGGCACATCCGGGAAAAGTGAATCCAACCGTGGATCCGGGGATCTGTGAATCGGATGAAAAAAAATTATTGGGCAATATTTGCCCATGCGGGGGCCTGAAGGGCCCTTTCTATGTGTCCTATGGGGTGAGGATACTTGTATCCTGACCCTTTATGTGTTTTTTCCCACTTCTTTTCCCACCCTTGAGGCAATGCGACAAACAAAATGGCTGGCACAACTTTTCTTTCAAGTTGTGGCCAGCCAATCAGATACTTCTTGTGGTACGTGGATCCACCTTGTCCCTATATATCTATATTTTTTGGCTTCAAATTATGCCTGAACTACTGAACAGATTTCGACCAAATCACGCAAAACATGATCTGTGCAACAGAATCTACTTTCATGGCAAATTTGGTGTAATTCCATACAGTGGTTCGGGCTGTAGGTGTGTCTAAAGGTCCTATAGAAAAATGAATGGGAAAAATGTGTTTTGGGACCCTACCTTTTTCATGGCCCCTCGCTTGACAGATGAACGCGAAACTTACAAGACTGTAGCTGAACTTAGCAAAGTATAAGTTTGGAAAATGTTGTGAATATTCATCAAAAGTTTATAGCAAAATAAAAATGCATTTTCAATAGAAAGTAGGTCCTAACTATAATTACTGAGGGCGACTGCTACTAGGTAACACATATATATATATATATATATATATATATATATATACACACACATATATATAAATATCTACTCATATATATGTATATATATATTTATATATATACACAAATGTGTGTGTATCTATCTTACTTAGTGGAAGTCACCACTAGGGGTATCTATAGTCAAGACCTAGGGCTCATTTACAAGCCCCTTGTGCCACAGAAGCATCACTTTTTGTGACGCTCCAGAGGTGCTGTCCCCTGCTCTATTTTTACAAGGTGGTGTTAAACCACATTTTGGGACGCAGCTTTGTAAATATGGGCCGCACTGACACAGTTTTCTGTGGCAAATGGGCAAGCAATGGGTGTTGCTGTGGGTGTACCCACACAGCCCCCATTGCTTTGTGACACTGCCCCAGATTTACAAGGAAACATATACCTGAGGCAGCACCAAAAAGTAACATCGGCCCAGGGATGACATTAGAGTGGCGCAATTTCTCCTAGTTTTTTTGCTCTTTCAATGTGTGCTGCATTCTACAGCATACATAGAAGGAACAATTGGCCATTAATGATTGTTTTTGTGCATGAAGCCGTCCCTTCCTGCACATAAACAATCAGCCCATCCAATGCAGGCATCCTTGCATCATGGCACAAAAGTGGCTCGGTTGGCGCTAGGCAGCTGATTTAGCACTGGCACAGGGGAAAACACAGGGGTGCACCATATTCTTGTGAATACAGCACATCCCTTTGTTTTGGAAATGACATAGCTTGACGCAGCAAAATTGCTTTTGGCACCACGCTGTGCTATTTCCTTGTAAATAAGGCCCCTAGTTTCTATAGAAAAAGTATATATTTTTTTGCTTGCCTATATCTTTGGTGCTGGTTGACAAACCTTCATGAATTTTTCAAAAAATGATGATGCTTATATCAGCTGCTGCCTGGAATTTTTTGGGGTGATCAGTCAAGAGAAAAAAGGGGGATCCCAAAATGTGTTTTCTCCATGTTAATTTCCTTAGGTGATTTTGGACAGAAATAGCAGCCAAACCACTGGAAGGATTTACACAAAATTTGGCAGAAAGCTAGCTCTTGGTCAGGAAAGTGACATTTTTGTGATTTGGTGTAAATCCATTCAGTAGCTTTCTACTCTGAGAGACAGTCATCTGTCCCATGCCCCCCTTGGACAAAGGGGTCGCTTAAAGACCCCTCACGGGCACAAAATTGTCCTTTTTTTGGGGCCGATCCTCGGATTTGAGGATCCCTCTCGGATCCTGAGGAAAAGCAAGACGCTGATTGGCTTGCCGCAACTTGACACAAAGGTTACAGGAACATTATACTTAAGTTGATGTTAATGTCACCTTGATGAGGAACTCAATGTACACCTGACTACGAGTTAGTTACACTGTACAGTATTCTGTTGTTGATGTTGTTGATGTCTGCCTCTCCTTTTGACCTGCTAATATATGTTATAAATGGTTTTAGATGAAATCTATCTTGGGCACTGGTCTATCAATCTTTTGAATAGTTTTAATCCTGTCATGTTAAATACTTTTGTTTTTGGCAGCAGTCCGTTTCTTCAAGTACAAATAGTGATACACATTTTTTCTGATATAAACTTGTTAGTTTTTTTGCATAATATTTGGGCTGAGAGTTTTTAGGGGCACTGAGGGAAGCTTGTTTAGGACTTGATTGGAAGCATAACTATTGGAGGGGAAGTTTGTACGTATTTGGGTACGTTTGAGTAACCTTGCCTATTGTAGGTCCACTATTCTATTGTATTACCAGAGTTCTGGATGAGTGATTACCTTTATTGTTGGTATGACGAGTGTCCTGGGGGTATGTGTTATACTTTCAGGTTTTTCATTTCCACCTCTGAAAGTAGGACTGTTTTCCAGCACAATATTTTTCAATATTGTAAACTCAGGTTTATGCGTGGGTTCATAGGTGGTTTGGGTGGATCGGCTAGGTTTGGAGGAGTCTGTTACTCTATATGGTATATAAAAATTACATGCCACTGTGCAGAGAGGCTAAGAAACCCCACTTTGGTGAAAGGCAGACCACCTAATGCTCAGTTTCTGTGGTAGTGTGGGTTAACAGTTAGGTTAATCCAGGAGATGTGCTAAGCATTTGTTATACTCACAGTATCAATAAATGTGGATACACACTCAGAAGAATAACTTGAGACCAATTTTCAAAAATACTTCAGATTGTTCTTACATTTGTAAGTTTGAAGACCAAGATCATCAATATACAGTAAGTATTTCTTTAGCTATGATTTTTCTAAGTTCAGAAAAGGTTCTATTTTTGTGCGTTGTTAAGCACCATAGAAATCAATTGGAAAATCTTTTAAAATGCATATAAAATCAAACAATACTCTCGCAAGTGTCACTTGCTTTTTTAAGGTTGAGGACATTGAGAGGTTCTATGGGCCAGCCGGAGAAGTTTGGGCAGTTCCTGTTTCAATCGGGAACAGCAGTTGAAGTCCTGGAGCTGGTGCATAAGGTAGAAGAAGATCACTTGAAAACACACTGCACAGAGGGACTTAAGGTTAAGTCAGCTGGGTCCCCTGGGGTGGTGGAGGTTGCAAGAGCTTGGGGGCTCCTAGAGCACAGCTGGTTGGTCGGTGCAGGGGCCAGGGGGATGAAATGCAGCGCATAGAAGTCAGCCAGGCATTGTGCGTATTTGAGTACGGTCAGGGGCAGGCATTTTTGAGGGCGGATTGCAGGTCAACAGGACAACTCAAGGGGTGGATCTTGAGTGTCCTGAATCCTTTGACTAGTGCTTGCCCTTGTGCATTTGGGAGTCCAGAAAGGACTCTTCTCCTGGGTCACTTATGTAGGTGATCAGGTACCATTGATAGTGATATGTCACAGCCTTAGAAAGTCCTAGTGCCACCAAACTTGGCACAGTGGTAGCTGTTGTCCTCTGTGGCTGTTGTACAATTGTTGGCTGGGCTGCTGGGTCTAGGTCATTGGTGAGCAACAGGTAACTAAATCAGACTTAAGGGGTTCCTTGCCTGCAGGGTCCAGGAGAGAGATACCTTTACTCATAGGGAGGTTCTTGGCAGTTTTTAGAAAGCTGGAGGTGCTCTAAGGTTTTGTAGAGTCCTTCAGGTTTCCAGGTGATACCTCAGCAGTGACGGTCAAGTCCTTGGAGCAGTAGGCAGGGTTTGGTGCCTTTTTCTTTGTGCAACAGAAGTTCAGTTCTCATATCTCGGGTCTTCTTTGTCATGGTCTTCCTGTGTCTGTTGAATCTAAAGTTCTTGGTCTATGGATGCCCTCTAAATATTGTATTTAGGGGCGTTAGGGGGAATACCTGGTAGTGGGCAATGGGGCTACACCAATTAAGTGACCAGTCCCTGTGGGAAGGGGACACATCCCTGAACCTGATTGGAAATTGTTCCTACCATCCAAGATGGAGAAAAATGAAACAGAGTGGTCACCTCACCTGAGACACCTGAGGGGTGGTACAGGCTGAGGATGACCATTCCTTCTATTCTTGCTAAGTTTCCCACCGGGTTTCCCACCTAAAGTGAGGGTAAAACTATTGGGATGCCATCTGCAGCTAGCAGCAGAGGTAAGGTAAAATTTCAAAGGTGGTAAAGCCTTTGAAGTTGATTGCCAGTAAAGGGTACCTTTCTGGGGGAGGAGGTGTGACACATCTGCCCAAGAAAGGCTTTGTGTTCTGGTTCTTGAGAGCAAAGTCTCTCAACCTAGAAGTCCAGAATCATGTCTGGTGGTGGCAGGATGGTTAGGACCAGGCAACAACCATGCGAGGGAAGATAGGTTTTGCAGAGGGCTCCTCTAATGTGCCCTCTGGGTACATTTTATAATAAATCCTGCACTGGCATTAGTGTAGGTTTATAATTCAGAGCTGTTTGATATCAAACAACCCAGGGTTCAGAGAGGCCATCATGTACCTGAGAACTTGTAATGACCAGTGTCCAGCACATGCATTTGCTATGGCTTCCCTGTACACTTACTATGGCTAAGGATTGGCAAAGACACAGACCGAATATATTTTCTCAGGCAGTCATATGCCCTCACATGCATTATAGTGCACCCTGCCTTATGGACTAGCAGGCCTGCCAGAGGGGTGACTTACCTATATTGCATGCAGTGTTATTGGACATGGCACTCTTAGTGAGTGCCATGTCGAGTTTGCAGCTTTGGGTACACCATGTCATGCGCTTGCAATGGTAGTCTGCATGGGGCTGGTGTGGGGCCTCTCAGAATGGCACAATTGATGCTGCATCTCTCTGGGCCCTCTTCAGTCCCATGCCCTAGGTACCAGGGCTACCATTTACTCAGGGCATACAAAGATGGCTGAAGTGCTGATCGAAGTACAATTTTAAGAAAAGAGATATGGCCCTGGGAGCCTGTTCTGCAGGGGCCGAGGGCACTTACAGTTTGAAACCCCATGAGTTTCCAGGCAAAAATTGGGTGGTTATCCATGTCAAAAGAAGCCCTTTCTCAAAAGTGTTCAACATGAACAGTATGGTTTGTATTGCTTGTTGAACCAATTTGCCCACTAGGGATTGATTGTTTGCTATATTAGCCTGCTGCGCAATGTATTGTTTCTATGGCATGAGCCTTAAATGCAATGCTCCTTATATAACACTGTGTGTTTACTCTTTCCTGTTTGAATTATTTGCAACCAAATTTGAGATCTTATGCACACCACCAGCCCACTATGTTACCTTTATATTGTTTTGAATTTACATGTTTATCGGATTGTAATGATATTGGAACATGCTCCAAGATGGTGCACACAAGCACACTATGTTTCACCTAATATTTGTCCTCCTTTGATCTTTATGTGCATGGGTCAGTTTGGCAGTCGGACCGCCATAGTATGATTTTGATCGTCGCACTAACAAAAGCTCGACAGTGTCCTGCCAGCACCGCCTGGCAGCACAGGCCGCCATGGTCATGAGGACGCATAAACAGGCTGGCGGAGTCCGTGCTTCCGCCAGCCCCTTACGAGGTTGCACAATGCCAATGTGACTGTGGCAGTCCAAACACCATGTGCAAGCTGGCGGAAACAGACAGTATAAAGTTAGACACTCACCTACCGGAAGCCTTACACATTCGGTGCCTCCATGGAGCCCTTCACAAACGTTATGCCACTTCTGGTGCTCATTGAAAGACAACAAAAGCAGTGCCACTCTGGACACCAACGACCATAAGTATGCACACTTACCTGTATCCCAAACCTTAAAAACTGTTTGTTCCTCCAGCTCCACATCGTATGGGGACACAACATGGACAGCAGGTACATATCTCAACCTACACACACACTAACAAACATACACCAGCACACACACACACACACACACACACACACACACACACACACACAGTCACAATACACCCCATTTGAGCAGTACAATTACACTGCACTGCAACATTGCACAAATCCACACAGCCACATAACTCAGGCACAGGGATACTGAAGGCTACACAGCGTTGTCACACGCATCAACCACAACACACCTACAGCAAATATACAAATAAAAATACAAATCAAACACTCAGATCCACCACTGGCCAGGGTCCGTCCTCACATACAGGACACATATGTATCTATGTGGCATGCAACATAAACAACACCACTGTAACTAATCATGTATTGGACACACACTTCACACACAAACAGCACAATGGAAGCACAATGGCATGCTCAAATATATCACTTTTAACAGGCCCCTCAAACAACATGTGCACAGTAAATGCCTCTACATGGGTCTCTGGGACAAACAATGCTAAACTCAAATGTCATGCACATCTGCACAATGAGGAAGGGCAAGTCAACAGAGCACATCCAATTCCTACTGCATGGGACATACCTCTACAGGCCATGTCTGCGCAAACAAAAATCCAGCTGACACCCATCACATGAATATATAAGCCATCCCATTGTATAGTCCATTCCCACTTACCTCACACAATGCCATGCACAGATCTCCATGGCACGTATGTAATGAGCCAACAATGAGAAATGATACTCTGACCTCCTCCAATGTTGCTTACAAAATTACAATATCCTGGAGTAGGTGATATGAAATTACCTATGTCACACTGGAAATATATCAACACTGTACACTTCTCCAAGTGACATCTGTACCAACAGAGTCAAGGAGGTAGTATCAAGTCACTTAGATAGTCCACACTTTGAAAGGAACACTGTTGAGGTCAGATTCAAAATGTTAGGAAGAGATGACAAGCTCTGGTGAAGCACCAGTGCACCTACTGAGTGGTACAAAAACCTGAGAATACATTTAGGCGTCATTTCAAGCAACCCTGTCTGACACACTTTGCTCTCCGCTGATGACGGCCCAAAGCCAGAAACACGTGTACAGAGATACGGCATTCGCCACACCAACTTATGGTGAAAAACTTTCTACAACGTTACAGCACTTGCTGCACCCATTTATGGTGAAAGACTTTTTGAAATATTATTCAAATTCATTCAAATTTATCATGATGCTTTGGGGATATTCAAGCTGAAATGTAAGACAGGGTGCTCCCTTTTTGGATTGAATAAATTAACCATGTAAGCCATGTCACATGTATGATGGACACTTACACATCACACACTGCAAAGAGGCACGAGCACCCATCACACACTGAAGATAAGTAGCTTTTGTGTGGCAGATGTCTACATACACAAATACACAGACAGATGGCAGAGTACAGTGATTAAAAACCTACTTACCTATGAGCCTGTAACATGTAGGAGTAGTGATCTCTCGGATACAAATTACACCAACTACAACAACAAACAGTACACAAATGAACACTGTACACAGCCATTTGTGCTTCCTGCAAAGCAAGTGGTTTGTGGATTCAGCCCAGTTTTATCCTAGGTCCAGAAGGCTAGGCACACCAGTTTAATACACTTGCCAAGTCAACACAAACAATCTCCCATCTACTGTGTGACACATGGCTCTTCTCTCATTGTCAGGGTGAGCAATCAATACCTCACTCAATCATCTGGCAATTGGGATAGGTAGGTATGCACTGTGTACTCACCCCCTAGAGGCTACTGTGCTGCCCTTAAATGCCCATCAAGCTTCAGGTAGGCCACTGCCAGAAAGCAGACTATTAGAGGGGGTCATGATCTGACAGGCACCCCACCCACGTTGGAAGGACAGCCCCAGCTGGGCCTCCTCGACCTCCTGGACCCAGGGTCTCAGGTCCTCCCACCTCTTGCAACAGTGGGCTCTCCTCTAGCTATGGACCCCCAGGGTCCGTAGCTTCTTTGAGATGGCTCTCTATATCCCTTTCTTCGAATGGGCATTGACCTGCATTGATGCAAATGACAAGAATGTATGTTTACAGGTCTCACCTAAAATGTCTGAGACACATACATGCAGTACACAAAGCTGATAAAATTTTGTTTCGCCCATACTGTTTGAGTGTGGCACATACTAGTCATTGAGTATAGGGCCATGACTACAAACACTTCCCAATCTCCAGACCAACCCACAACCCTGCTCAGACCCTGCACTGACTAGGTAGATCAACTTACATCTTGTGGGACATGATCTGGCAATCTGACTGAGATCTGATAAACTATGACATACATCACACCTCTCTGGCTTCCCAAAGGTAGACTCATCAGGCACGAATGCATCAAAACACTCACAATATGTGAGAATGGTCCTCTGCAGACAGTCCCTGCAGGCTACTGACAGGGTACAAAGTCAAACATTACACATGGGTAATGGTGACAAGACTGGCAAGATCAGTACAGAATGAGGCTAGCCTGTCCATGTGTGGACATGTGCAGACACAAATGCAGACTCATTCCATTTTAGGAGATAGGCTTCTGTGTGTCATATCATTAACACATAACACACTTTTGAACAATTGTGTCCATATTACATAGATTGCAGCAAAAACAACGTAGGCATGCATTGTCTACTTTCAGCTATGTGACTAAACTATTGAATTACATATCATGGCCTCCTAGAAAACAGCTCAGAGTTTGCACTTTTCAAATGTCAGGAATGCGATCAGCCTGCAGATGACAAATATGACCTGTATGAAGGTGACAGCAGGCCGTGGGATTAAGAGGCCTGGCAGGTATCTGAGACACACATTGACAATGATGGCGAGTGCATATTAGGCACTGATTATTAGCTCTCCCCTAAACCCATTTACATTTTTATCAGAGAAAAGAGACTCATTAAGCTGCATGTTAGTACATAGCCAAGATATGGCCTCATGACTGTATATGCTGGGATACAGGGAGTAGGCACAGTGCCACAGTTGCATAGCAAATATCATTTGACACCAGCCTAGACTTTGAACCATTCTCTGAAATACATTTGACATGACCTGGTAACTGCAGGTTGAGCAGACAGAACCTACATGAAACTCATTTCTCATCACTCCCATGCATGACAGAACATCAAGTAGCAACCAACATTTTGGCATGTGGTGTGTGTATTCCAACCTGAAGGGCAGAGTGAGTCAGGATATGCCTTCCAAACAACAGTTGAGAAGAGGCAGATGTGGGTTTGAATCTCTATGGCACCATACACATTGTTCATTTCACACACAACTGACACACACAACATGTATACACAGCTCATGCTGTCATGCAAATACATGTTGTCTCACATTGACAACATCCATGAGGTAAGCGATGTCTGGGGATGGCTGTAATGCCACCTCAACTACTCATGTGCATCCAACACCTGGTTGTCAGGAATAAGGCCATGCGTGGTCCAGGTCTCGCCCGAAACTCTGCTGCGCGGCTCTGTGGCGCTTTCTGCGCACCACTTGTCATCCCCTCTTGCTCCAAAGGTGGCCAACAGCCTTGTCTGCCCTGTGGCAAAGCTCATGGAGCTGCAGGTTCAGGACATTGGTGGACAAGATGCACTTATCAGTGCTATTCCATGAAGGGACTACAATTCCCATGTTTTTAGAGGCAGCAGCCATCTTGGGGTGTGGCAGGCTTATAAAGACCAGCCACACCCAAGCATGTTGCTCACTATTTTGAAGACTTCGATGCAGTCAGACCTCGTGGGGGTTTCTCTGAAGAAGAGCAGAGTTCCTGAATGACAGAGTGGCATACAACCGAAGTATCCTTGTTTCCATGGTGCTTTTAAAAACGAGGAGGTCGTACTCGTAGCGGTAAGGCCTTGATGAATCCAATTTTGGAGGAAGTAGTTATTTCCAAAAGTAAAGCACCCCTCAGCACAACGAGCAAAGCATTTTCAGTTTCCAGAGTACAGCGGCGTTGGCGCAACAATCAACGGTGTTTCAGAGCACAGGTGTAAAGCGCTCTTTGCACAGCAATTCAAGCGTTTCAGTTCACAGATGGAAAGCGCTCTAGGCATGGCAATTCAAGCACTTAAGTTCACAGATGTAAAGCGCACTAGGCACAGCAATTCAAGTGCTTCAGTTCACAGATGTAAAGTGCTCTTGGCACAGCAATTCAAGCGCTTCAGTTCACAGAGGTATAGCGCTCTTGGCACAGCAATTCAAGCATTTCAGTTCACAGATGCAAAGTACTTTTGGCACGGCAATTCAAGCACTTCAGTTCACAGAGGCAAAGCGCTCTTGCCATGACAATTCAAGAGCTTCAGTTCACAGATGTAAAAGCGCCCTTGGCACGGCAGTTCAAGCGCTTCAGTTCACAGATGTAATGCGCTCTTGGCACGACAATTCAAGCGCTCCAGTTCAAAGATGTAAAGCGCTCTTGGCACCACAATTCAAGCGCTTGAGTTCACAGATGTAAAGCGCTCTTGGCACTGCAATTCAATCGCTTCAGTCCACAGGTTTAAAGCCCTCTTGGCACGACAATCAAAGCACTTCAATTCACAGCAGTAAAAGGTTCTTGGCACAACAATCGAAGTGATTTAGGCCACTTGAGTAAAAACGCCCGCTTAGCATAATGAGCGTAGCGCTTTAAGGCAAGACACGTAAAAGAGCTTCCTGGTATTATTAAGTAAAGCGCTTCAAGTTCAACGAGTAAAAACTTTTTGGCCTTTATTGTTGTGAATGTGAAAGTATTTCTGGAAATAAGCAAATCATAGTTTTCATTTTTCTTTGAAAAGCTTAAGATGTGAAAAGCAAATTTAATTCTTTGAGATTTTCTAAGTCATGATCAAAGGTTTATGTTATGAATGCATAGATGTTACAGGGTTGATATTTTGAGTATAATCATAGTCCAAAGCTCTTGCCATCTCTTGATTCTGTGGTCATAATTTACTCTTGTTCCATGTTTCAAAGAAAGGGGCTTCTAACCTTTACTTTTCAGATCTCTCCCCCTGCTGTTCACTACCCTAATTCCCTTCCCCCAACTGGCTTCATCATAACTCTGTGCTATAATAGCTTTCTGAGTTGGTGATGCCAGAAGGTGGACCTTCTGTTCAGCGACGTTCATATCCTGAGGAAAGGACACTGTGACAATGGTGGATCAGGTAACACTCAATGCACACAAACCACAATGTATTAGAACTCAACATCTGGCACTGAACACAAATACATGCACATTGACTCCCCCGTTGATGCCACACTGACAGCACCTACATAGCCTTGAAGTGACATTTTGGCACATATGGCCACAATCTAGCCGGTGAGGAGGGAATATATGGTGAAGTACAGAGAAAGTTGTGCACATGAGGCACTCACCTGCTCCTCTGCTACACCATAGAGTTGTTTATACAGGGGTAGGAACTCAGATACCACATTTTCCAACTCCTCTGGTGAGAAGGCTGGGGCACTTTCACCTGCTGGATGTGGCATGATTGCTCCCAGAGACGGTACACAGCAGCTCAGGTAGTGGAGGTCTTGCTGGCATCTGTGTCAGAAGTCAAGTGAGTGATTTTATAGAACATGGCGGTCACATCTGCTACGTACGTGGCCATCCTGGGGGATGAAAATACAGGCTGATAAGTATAGAAAGGGTTACGGTAGAGGGACTTTGACCCCATGGAGGCATTTAGTGGGTGTCTGAGGGACCCCTTATTAACGTAAAGAAATCAAAAAAACTATTTTTGCCAATGGGGTGGAGACACAACTCTGCTGCGGTGCTCAGAGGAGGCCCAATGTAACATTGCAAACCCAACAGATGAAAAATTAAAAAAATATACATTCACATACACATTCACACACTCATGCATGAACTGTCAGACCTACTGAGACCCTGTTAAACTGTAAGAAAGGGCCTCTTTTGACATGGTAGTCACCCACTTTTTGCCTGAAAAATGATGTGGTTTCAAACTGCAAGTGCCCTGGGCCGATGCTAAACAAGTTCTGAGGGCCAGATCTCATTCCCTAAAACTGTACAGTGATTGGCACTTCAGCCACCCTTGTAAGTTACTAGTGAATGGTACCCCAGGTACCAAGGGCATGGGTGCTGAAGAGGGGCCCACAGAGCTTCAGCACCAATTGTGCCACGCTGAGAAGCTCCACACCAGCATCCTACAGACTGTCATTGTAAGTTGCATTAGAAGGTGTCCCCTAAATGGCAAATTTGAGATGGCACTCACCCTGGATGCCATGTCCTCTAACACTGCATGCAAAACAGATGTCACCCGTCTAGCAGGACTTACAGCCCTATCGCAGGGTGTTCTATAAGGCTTGTGAGCTAATATGTGCATGACCATATATGCCACAACTGTGTCTTTGTTAATTCTTAGACATAATAAGTGTACAGAGAAGTCATAGTAAATGCATGTGCTGGACACTGCTCATTTTGAGTTCCCCAGCTACATGATGGTCTTTCTGAACCTTGGGTTGTTTGGTATCAAACAACACAAAATAATAAATCCATACTGATGCCAATGTGGAATTTATTATAAAATGTACCCAGATGGTACCTTAGAGGTGCCCCCTGCAAAACCTAAAGTCCTGACATGATTGCTGACTGGTTTTAACCAGCTTCCTACCAAAGGACACGTTTCTGGACTCCTAGGTGAGAGCCTTTGCTCTAAGGAGCCAGAAGACAAAGGCCCTCATTACAACATTGGAAGTAAATCCCGCTTACCGTTGTGCAGAAGACCGCCAGCACACTGCTGCGCAGAGGAGTTCTGCTACAGCTATTACGACCCACAGCTCAGAATCCGCTAAAATCTTGACACCCACACAAGTCTGCCACACCAAAGGTCAGTGATGAACTGGCGATAACAAAACCTCCACCGTCATGCCACCAGGAATACGCCCACACTATCACGACCCACGAATACACGCAGTGGTCTTTCAACCGCAGTATTCCATTGGCGGTACACACCGCCACGCTCAAAATACACACACGTTTACAAAACACAACCACATTGGACAATTCAAAATACACACACCTGATACACATACACACACCACTCCAACACATACAATACAATACACACTCCCACATCTCCCACAAACCCTTACGACCAGAATTGCGATAGAAGGCCAGAGAGAGACACGACCATCAACAAACTAGCGTCCACAGGCACAGAACACCATCACTCACACAACATCCAAGCATCTCACACAACACACAAACACATCCCCTCACACATCACAACACACACCACCTCACACATCACCCACACCACCCCATGGCACTGCAAAGACACCCCAGGTTCTCTGAGGAGGAGCTCAGGGTCATGGTGGAGGAAATCATCTGGGTAGAGCCACAGCTATTCGGATCACAGGTGCAGCACACCTCCATTGCTAGAAAGATGGAGCTATGGCGCAGAATCGTAGACAGGGTCAACGCAGTGGGACAGCATCCAAGAACACAGGATGACATCAGGAAGAGGTGGAACGACCTACGGGGGAAGGTGCGTTCCTTGGTCTCAAGACACCAGATTGCAGTTCAGAGGACTGGCGGTGGACCCCCACCTCCTCCCCCACAACTAATTACATGGGAGGAGCAGTTCTTGGCTATACTGCATCCTGAGGGCCTCGCAGGAGTAGCAGGAGGAATGGACTCTGGTAAGTCAAATCTTTACTAACATATCCCCCACCCTACCTGCATGCTATAACATACCCCCAGCCTCACCCCATCACTCTAACACCTCACATATGTCCCACTATCACAAACCACCCATCCCAACACCAAGCCCTGCATGCAACAACAAAGCATTGGACACCCATCACCAAAGCATGTCCACTACAGATACCCACACAGACCCAAAACAATTATTACACAAGGTCCTACACAAAAATGTAAGCACTGGGGTACAGGGTCAACCACCCATTGCACACGATGGCACACACAGATGCAATAATTATGTCTTTACACCCCTGCAGGACCCCTAACCAACGTCACCGGACAGGAGGTTCCAGACATGTACACTCCCCCCACAGAAGAAGCCCACAGTGATGACAGCAGCTCTGTCCAACTGGATCTAGATGACCAGCTCGGCCCATCTGGGACCTCGGGACAGTCGGTTCCCCAAACACTGGCACATGCCACCACAGAGCCTCCTCCCTCAGGAAACACCAGCACAGCACCCACCCAGCGGGCCTATCCCTCTGTCCCCAGGACACGTCAAGCAGCAGTGTGTCCACCACTACAGGGAACACAGGCAAACCCACAAACCCAAGAACAGCAGGGACCTGGGGGCAGTGGCAGTGGGCACACAGTTCAGGGGACAGAGGAACAGGAAAACTTGGGAACTGGGAGTACTGCTGTGCGACAGGGGGAGGACAGGCTGAGGGAACCCACTCTCCACAAGGCCCTCTCCAACATCATGGGAGCGTATGACTATGGCAACGGTACTGGCCAAGTTTCAGGAGACTCAGCGGCTGCAGGAGGAACAGTGTTTGGGGATCAGGGAGGAACTCAAGTCCATCAACTCCACCCTGGTCACCATTGACAGGACCACAACACCAGCACCCCACCTCCTGCAGATGGAGAACCACCCCGCAAACGGTCCCTGAGATCCAGGAAAAAGACAGAGAACAATGCCAAGACCCCGCCAAGAAATGAGACCACCCTGAATGTCATCCTTCTGTCCCACTTTGTCACCCTGTCCATCCTTAAACTGCCCTAGCTCCACTTCCTATGCCCCTTTGGACAATGCACCTGTGAAACAAATAACTGGACTTTGCGATAGACATTCCTCCACCATCACCCCTGACCATTTTACAACCCCCTCCACTATTTTGTCAGTCTGTGCTTTCACAAATGTTTATTTGCAATAACTGAGGAAAATAGCAATGTCCACTATATTGTCAACATACCTATGTCACAGAGCTATAGTCCATGAGGTAACATAGCAGAGGTCACCCAGTGGGACCCACATCTGTGAAATGAAAAGACAAAGGGGGTGAGTCCCGCCGCCCGCCAAGCGGGAACCGCCAGAAGACCGTACCGCGGTCAAAAGACCGCGGCGGTCATTCTGAGTTTCCCGCTGGGCTGGCGGGCGACCGCCAGAAGGCCGCCCGCCCGCCCAGCGGGAAACCCCCTTCCACGAGGATGCCGGCTCCGAATGGAGCCGACGGAGTGGAAAGGGTGCGACGGGTGCAGTTGCACCCGTCGCGATTTTCAGTGTCTGCTATGCAGACACTGAAAATCTTTGTGGGGCCCTGTTGGGGAACCAGGCTGGCGGGAAGGGGGTCGGAATCCCCATGGCGGCGCTGCCTGCAGCGCCGCCATGGAGGATTCTTCAGGCCAGGGGAAAACTGGTGGGAAACCTCTGGTTTCCCTTTTCTGACCGCGGCTTTACCGCCGCGGTCAGAATTGGCCTGGATGCACCGCCAACCTGTTGGCGGTGCATCCGCGGTCCCCGGCCCTGGCGATCTATGACCGCCAGGGTCGGAATGACCCCCAAAGTGACAGGTCAGGGTTCATACACTGGGTGAAAGTGACAGACATATGATAGGTCTAACAATTGTATGAGATGTAGGAGGCAGTGATGTCTTTTTACCTATGTCTCACTGGAAGTATTGCTGGATCACGTTGTTTCTGTTGTCGATATCCTCTTCTTCTGCCTCCTCTTCTTTACTGTCCACAGGCTCCACAGCTGCCATAAGACCTCCTTCTGGACCTTACTCCTGCAGAAAAGGCACCTGTTGTCGCAAAGCCAAACTGTGCAGCATTCAGCAGGACACGAAGATCTGGCACACCTTCTTTGGTGAGTAGTACAGAGAACCACCGGTCATATGGAGGCACCGGAACCTGGCCTTCAGGAGGCCAAAGGTTCTTTCTATAATCCTCCTAGTTCGCCCAAGTGCCTCATTGTAGCGTTCCTCTGCCCTTGTCCTGGGATTTCTCACTGGGGTCAATAGCCATGACAGGCTGGGGTAACCAGAGTCACCTGAAAATGTTGAGGGACAACTGTTAGACACACACTAACCCTTAGGGACAACCCCAGACAACTATTCACTGGGTATAGGGCCTTGTCCTCACCTATTAGCCACACACGGTGCCTCTGGAGTTGCCCCTTCACATAAGGGATGCTGCTATTCCTCAGAATGTAAGCGTCATGCTCTGAGCCAGGAAACTTGGCATTCACATGGGAGATTTACTGGTCGGCCAAACACACCATCTGCACATTCATTGAATGATAGCTCTTCCGGTTTCTGTACATCTGTTCAATCCTGTGGGGGGGGTACCAAGGCCACATGTGTCCCATCAATGGCACCTCTGATGTTGGGGATATGTCCCAGGGCATAGAAGTCACCGTTCACTGTAGGCAAATCCTCCACCTGAGGGAAAATGAAGTAGCTGTGCATGTGTTTCAGCAGGGCAGACAACACTCTGGACAACACGTTTGATAACATAGGCTGGGACATCCCTTATGCTATGGCCACTGTAGTTTGAAAAGACCCACTTGCCAGGAAATGGAGTACTGACAGGACCTGCACTAGAGGGGGGATTCCTCTGGAATGGGGGATAGCTGAAATCAGGTCTGGCTCCAACTGAGAACACAGTTCATGGATTGTTGCACGATCAAGTCTGTAGGTGACTATTACATGTCTCTCTTCCATTGTCGACAGGCTCACCAGCGGTCTGTACACCAGAGGATGCCGCCATCTCCTCACCTGCCCCAGCGGACGTGCCCTAGGGACGAGAACTGCGAGCACAGAGTCAGCCAACACTGAGATAGTAAAAAAAGAATTTATTGCACACATTTGTCAATCCGATATGTGCCTGTCTCTGTGTGTATGCAAGGCCTAGATATGTATGATGCATTAAAAAATATTGCCATGGGGCCCCCTGAAATGGCGGCTGCCTGACCTGTAATGTGGGACGAGGGGATATGAGGTAACTGCGCTGGCATTGTACACCGTTGCGGTAGGCGGTCGAAGACCGCAGCACATTCCTGCATTGATTAACATTGGGCCCTATGGGTCCCAGGAGCCAATGACGATGTACGCTGGTGGTGACGGAACGCACCACCGCGGACGTGACCGCTATTTTCACTCTGTTTACTCACTTGATACCTGACCTTCGACAGGAGAGGACCTACACTGCAAGTGCTGCTGTGACCTCAGTCTGGAAGCAACGATGGCTCATGTGTCTGGTGAAAGGGCACCTTCACTTCGGAGGAGTTGGACAAGTTACTGGATGGTGTCCTCCCCCAGTACACGCTACTCTACGGTCCTCCAGACAAACAAGTGAGTACACTGTGAGCATGCTGTATGGGCAATGCCTGTTTGGAGTGGTGTGGTGGAAGATACGGGGGGGACTGAGGCCTGTATGAGCGGACGGTGAATGTATGTGCATCAGGGCAAGGGTGGGAACGTGGGCCAATGACTGTGACGGTCTGTATGGTTAACATTTTTCCTTTTCCACTGTACTATTCCTCTAGGTCAGCGCCCACCAGAAGAAGGATATTTGGCGTGCCATTGCCAAGGATGTCCAGACCCTGGGGGTCCACCACAGATGGAACACCCACTGCCGGAAAATAATGGGAGGACATTCACCGCTGGAGCTAGAAGACGGTGGAGGCCCAGCTGGGGTTGGCCTCCCAACGTGGGAGGGGTGCCCCTCGCACCATGACCCCCATAATTTTCCAGATCCTGGCGGTGGCGTATCCGTAGTTGGATAGGCGCTTGAGGGCATCACAGCAGCCACAAGGGGTTGAGTACACTCTCATTAAGCTGACTCTGCACGCATTAGGAGGTGTCTGGTTGGGGGAGGTGGGCAGTGGGTTCCCCTAGGCCAGGGCGAGTTTTGTAGGCAAGGACCCTTTGTGAGGCAGGCGATGTGGCACCCCAACCCCACCAGTGGTAAGAGCCATCTACACCTAGTCAGGCTCCTGTGACCTCCATGTGTGCAGCAATCGGGCATAGGCCTTGTTCCCCATGTCCCTGTGATTAATTAGGGAACTCTATGTGCATGGCATAGTGCAGAGGGCTGCTGTGTCTGTAATGTCTGCCAACGGCAGCGGTATTGCATGCACTGAACATGTCTTTCTTCTTTCTTCCCCTCCCCTTTTTGTTTTCTTCCTGTTCTTATGTGCATTAGCATCATCAGGTGGAGGAGCAGTGCCACCGGAGCAGGAGGGAGCTGCATCCCACTTGGCCCTGGAGGGTGAAACAACGGAGTTGGAAGTCACCAGTGGGATGGAGGGCGAGGGGAGCTCCACGGCGGGGACAGGAGCAGAGACCAGCGACACCGACTCCTCCTCTGATGGGAGCTCCCTTGCGGTGGCGGGCCCCTCTGTGCCCACCGCATCAACAGGTACAGCTGCCACCCCCCCACCAGCACCGCCCTCCCAGCAGCCCCTCAGCGTGTGTCCCATGTCCGCTCGCCCAGGAGGGTGGGCATCTCCTTCGCCTCAGGCACCTCAGGCACTGCCCCAGTCAGCCCTGCTGCCCTCAGTGAGAAAGCCATTGACCTCCTGAGATCCCTCACTGTTAAGCAGTCTACCATTCTAAATGCCATCCAGGGTGTAGAGAGGCAGTTGCAGCAAACAAATGCATGCCTGGAGGGCATTCATTCTGGCCAGGCAGCCCAACAGAGATAATTTCAGTCTCTGGCCTCAGCACTGATGGCAGCCATTGTCCCTGTGTCAAGCCTCCCCCCTCCAACTTCCTCCACCCAGACCCAATCCCCTGTACCTCAGCCTATGCTAAGCACACCATCAGACCAGCATGCACACACCTCAACACATAAGGGTGGCTCAGGCACCACACATCCCACAGGCACTCACACAAGCATCATACCCATGCACACATACCAACATCCACTGCCTCCACTGTGTCCCCCTCCTCCACGAATCCCTCCCAGTCTCGTCTCCACTCACACCTGCATGCACTACATCCTCAGCCACTACCTCCATCACCAGCATGCCCATCACCACACACAGCTCATGTGCAATCACCACCCCCACTACCATTCACACATACCCTGTGTCCTCTCCCAGTATGTCTGTGAGCCCTCCTCCCAAAGTACACAAACGCAGTCATACATCCAACCAACAGCCATCCACCTCACAACAGCCTACAGCCCATGCACCTTCACCCAAAGTCACCAAACAACCACCTCCTACAACCACTATCTCTTCCTCCACTCCCATACCCACTCCATTTACCCGTCCCAGTGTGTCCCAAAAACTTTTCCTATCAAATGTTGACCTCTTCCCTACACCTCCCCCCACCGTCCGTCCCCCAGGGCCCGCCTTTCCAGGTCCCAACCCAGCACCTCAGCCGCAACATCACCGGGCACAGTGGTGCCAGCAATAACGTTTTTTTGGAGTGCGCCAAGCAACAGGGCTGCCAGTGTCCCAAGAAGCGAGGGCAAGGACATTCTGCCACCTCCAAAACAGAAAAGTTAGCCCACGTCCCGGAGGGAGAAGGCCAAAACACCTGCTACCAAGGGCCAAGTCAAGACAAAATTTGAAAGTGGCAAGACAGCTGTGCCACCATCCAAGTTGGGGAAAGGCCTGAAAATCAAAGGCAGGTCCACGTCGATGCCAACCTGTATGGCGGACAAGACTGCCACCGGCACCGCCACCTACACCACCGACACAGACATTGCCGCCAGCACCCCAGACACTGAGCCCTTCACCATTACCCCCGTCAGTGAGCCCGCCACCAGCACCGCCGCTACTGACACCGCCGACATCACCTCCAGCGGCCCGCAACATCCTGAGCCAGTGGCACCACCGCAAACATGGCTGCCATCCCCAGTGGTCATTCGTACGAGGCTGGTGGTCAGTTCCAGGAGCATGGGCAGCTTGCATGTTGCACCACCATCAGTGGAGTGCCAAATTCACTGCCTGAGTCCTTGGCAGGATGAAGCACTCTGGGCACAAATCCCCCTCCAGAACCAGTGGAGAATCACATCCACTACCCGAGTCCTTGGCAGGATGAAGCACTCTGGGCACAAAGCCCCCTCAAGAACCAGTGGAGAATCACTTCCACTACCTGAGTCCTTGTCATGATGAAGCACTCTGGGCACAAAGCCCCCTCCAGAACCAGTGGAGAAAGGCATCCACTTGTGATAATGTGGCTTTGTACTCCCCAGGATAAAGCAGTGGGCAACCCACCCACTGGACAGACTTGAGAGACTGTGGCTTTGCACTCCCCAGGATAAAGCAGTGGGCAACCCACCCACTGGAGAGACTTGAGAGACTGTGGCTTTGCACACCCCAGGATAAAGCAGTGGGCAACCCACCCACTGTAAAGACTTGAGAGACTGTGGCCTTGCACTCCCCAGGATAAAGCAGTGGGCAACCCACCCACTGGAGAGACTTGAGAGACTGTGGCTTTGCACTCCCCAGGATAAAGCAGTGGGCAAAGCACCCACTCTAAAGACTTGAGAGACTGTGGCTTTGCACTCCCCAGGGTAAAGCAGTGGGCAACTCACCCACTGGAGAGACTTGAGAGACTGGCTTTGCACTCCCCAGGATACATCAATGGGCATGGAGCCCCCATGTGGAGCTGGCGTCGTGCACTCATCCGGCTGAGGTGCCCCCTTCCCTTCCCCCTGAGGTGCTTGTTTCATTTTGATCTGATGCCCCAGCAGTGTTCTCTCCATTTCGAGTCTGGTATCTAGTGTGGGCCTTGCCCATGCATTTTGTGCCCAGTGGTTCACGGACTATGAATGGTGCACTACCCGGACTTGATTGGTTGGTGTACATAATTGTTTATACTGTATATAAAGTTTTAACTAATGGATTTTTCATGATTACAATCGTTCAACTCATTTCCTTTTGTCCTTCTATTATTGAAGTGGGGCTGGGGGGTGTAAATGTAATGTTGCTGCATTTATTGTTGTGTATGTTGTTGTGGGTGAGGGTGGGGGTGTTGCGTGTTGTGTGTGTGTCACTCTCTTTTCCCTCCCCCCCCATGTTGTAGGTGCAGTACTCACCGTGGTCGTCGCTGCCGTCTTTCGTGCTCCTGGTAGAGGAGCAGGAATACTATTGCAGGGAGTATTTGGAGTTAAGGCTCCATGGCGTCCTGGTTCCTTGTTGGTTGTGAAGAGGTGAGTGTTTTCCCTTCCAAGTCCTGTTTCAGCCATGTTTTTGTTCGCATTGAATCCGCCCCGGAAAAGGTGGCGGATTGGCCTCTCATAATAGTGTGGGCGGTACATTGTCTTCCGCCTATCTGTTGGCGGTGACCGCCACTGTGTTTGTTTGTACCGCCGTGGTGGTCGGAGTGTTAAAGTGCCTGTCTATGTTGGCGGTTAACGCCATGGTCGTGATTCCATTTTTTTTACCGCCGGCATGTTGGCAGTCTTACCGCCGCTTTAACACCGACCGCCAGGGTTGTAATGAGGGCGGAGGTGTCACACCTCCTCCCTGAGGTAGCCACCATGCTCCAGTGCTCATCTTCAAAGGCCTTGCTGCCTTTGAAATCTGACCCCCAGCCTCTGCTGCTTCCAGCAGAAGGCCACCCACCAATTCTACAGCCACTTTAGGTAGAAAAACTGGTGGGAAACTTAGAAAGAATAGGGGGAGTGGCCACCCTCAGCCTGCACCACCCCTCAGGTGTGGGAGGGAAGGTGACCTTTCCATTCCTTTTTTCTGCATCTTGGATAGTAGGAAAAATCATTAATTGGGGTCAGGGTTGTATTCCCGTCCCACAGGAAGTGTCACTTAGTGGCTACTACCAGGTACTACCCCTAAAGCACCCTAAATACAGCATTTAGGTGACATCCCTGACCAGGACTTCAGATTCAATGGCACATAAGAAGACCAGGACAAAGATGACCTAAGACACAAGAACTGAAGCCATGCTGCACCAAGATCAAGGTGCCAAACCCTTCCTGCTGCTACAAGAACAATCATTGTTGCAGTCTTGCCTGGAAACCTGAAGGACTCTACAAACTCCAGACCACCTCCATCCTTCCAAAAATTGCTAAGAACCTCCCTCAGAGTGAAGGTATCTCTCTCCCACCCAGCAGGCAAGGAACCCATGAAGTCTTGTTTACCAACCTGCTGCTGACCAACGACTCCGATGCAGAAGCCCAGCCAATTACCATACAACAGTTCCTGCGGACCTGACCTGCATTCCTGCCAAAAGTACCACTATCACTTTCCAGGGCTGTGGTGTACCAGTACTAGGGTACCAGACCCCAACTGTGGAGACCCAGAAGCAGAGTCCACTCCAGGCTCCCAAAAGCCCAGAAGCAAGCACCAGTTGAGGGACTTCTGGACACCTGAGATCCACCCCCTGAGTGAACAGTTGACCTGCAATCCACCATCAAAGCTGCCTATTCCTGATAGTGAGGACTCTAAAATGCACAATGCTTAGCTCCCCAAACCCTTGCAACCTCCTCCCTCCAAGGAGACCCTTCCTACTTACCTTTCAGTCCCTCTGTGCAGTAAAGTGGCCCTTCTCCTTTGTGCACAAGCTCCAGGAACTTCAGCCACTGCGCCTGCTAGAGCTTCTGCTGGAACATTGGACCTCTCCCCAACCACAACCTAAAAACAGAAGGTGATACTTGTGAGAGCATTGTCTGATTTTAGATGCATTTTTTCTACTTCTCCCAATGATTCTCATGGTGCGTAGTTATGCACAAAACAGTACACTTTAAAAATTCATAACTAAAAACATACTTACCATATATTGATATCTTGGTCTTAAAAAGTTTATACAAATTTGAAGTATTTTTGTAAATTGGTCTTGAGTTATTCTTCTGAGTGCACGTCTTGATTTATTGATACTGTGAGTACAACAAATGCTTAGCACAACTCCTAGATTAGCCTAACTGCTCACCCCCACTACCACAAAAATAGAGTATTAGGTGATCTATTTTCACCTCTTGATACCAATGTGGGGTTGCCTGGACTCTCTGCACGGTGCACGTAATTTTCATACACCATATCCAGCCTCCTACATTGTCAACAATAGGATATACAAATGAAGTGTAGCTGAAATATCTTCATAGGATGTCTGGAAGAAAATGACTGTATGGTCTTCTCTCTGCATGTATCATCACAGTGTAAGACATCATTCAGCCTATCTGGGGTGATGTCAACAAAAGGATATCCAAAAAGTGTAAATGAAATGGCTTAATAGGATTTCAGGGGGAAAATGAATTTATGGTCTTCCACTATGTGAATTATCATTGTTTAAGAAATAATACTGCCTATCAGGGGTGATGTCTTCAAAAGTATGTTGAAAATTCAAGTGTGGATTATATTTGGTCATAGTTTTGTACAAGCTATAATTATAGCCAAAATGTTTTTAACATATGGTCCTTTGGTTACTGTAGTAAGTGAGGCGTAATTAAATGATTAAACAAACAGTATCCCTTATTTGTAGTGAATTACTGTGGAGTTATTGTTTTTTTTCTACAATCGTTGTGATTGTTTTTCCCCACTGTTCAATGATGATTATACAGCATTCTGTTAATATGTACTAGTATAAAGACTTAGAACAGGAAAGAGGAAACATAAAGGCCCATATTTATACTTTTTGACGCAAAACTGCGCTAACGCAGTTTTGCGCCCAAAAAATTAGCGCCGGCTAACGCCATTCTGAAGCGCCATGCGGGCGCCATATTTATTGAATTACGTTAGCCGGCGTTAGCCGCCGGCGCCGTCTGGTGTGCGTTCAAAAAACGACGTACACCAGGTAGCGCCGGCGTAGGGGGATATGGGGCTTGGGCGTCAAGAAATGGGGCAAGTCAGGTTGAGGCAATTTTTTCGCCTCAACCCGATTTGCGCCATTTTTTTTCACTCCCAACCCCCATAGAAATGACTCCTGTCTTAGCAAAGACAGGAGTCATGCCCCCTTGCCCAATGGCCATGCCCAGGGGACTTCTGTCCCCTGGGCATGGTCATTGGGCATAGTGGCATGTAGGGGGGCACAAATCAGGCCCCCCTATGCCACAATTTTTTTTTTTTAAAAACACTTACCTGAACTTACCTTAATGTCCCTGGGATGGGTCCCTCCAGCCTTGGGTGTCCTCCTGGGGTGGCCAAGGGTGACAGGGGGGGTCCCTGGGGGCATGGGAGGGCACCTCTGGGCTCCTTCAGAGCCCACAGGTCCCTTAACGCCTGCCTTTTGCAGGCGCTAAAAAACGGCGCAAAAGCGGCTGTACGTCATTTTTTTTGACCCGCCCACTCCCGGGCGTGAATTTTGCCCGGGAGTATAAATCCGACGCACATGCATCGGAGTCGATTTTTTAGACGGGAACGCCTACCTTGCATATAATTAACGCAAAGTAGGTGTCCACGCTAAAAAATGACGCTAACTCCATGGACTTTGGCGCTAGACGCGTCTAACGCCAAAGTATAAATATGGAGTTAGTTTTGCGTCGGAGTTGCGTAAAAAAAAACGACACAATTCCGGCGCAAACGGAGTATAAATATGCCCCACAATGTTTTAGTAAAATGGCATATACAGCCACTACAAAAGCAATGTATACTGTCTGTTTCAAATCTCTTCTAAGCATAATATTAACATATTTATGTTCTTTTTTCAACAGTGTTTGGAGGCATCTGTCATCAAATAGGTGAAGATAGAAGTAGTGGCAGAGAAATATTTCTTTCAGACACTTATGGAGACAGTGTTCATCCATAGGCAGTAAATCAGATGTCTTGCCAGCAGTTTGTTCTCTGGATACTGACCTATGCAGAACCTGATATACACACACTCAGTCAGTCTCCTATATAAGCAGTCACACCACTGTGCATACACCCCTTAAACATTTACTCACTCATTTACATAGATATTATTTCACTCACTGACACATACAACACTCATACAGTCATTATGTCATCCATACATCACTAGTACACTCACTCACCAATATACCAGTCATGCACTCAGTCACAGATAGATCCACCTATGCAGCCTCACACTCACATATAAAAGAACTCATGTTTCTTCTTGCTAACCTATACAGGTACTCATGCACTCAGTCACCCAGTCACTCACTCATGAAGTCACTCAAGTACTCACTCACACATACAACCACTCATGCACCGACTCACTCAACCATACAACCATTCACACACACACACCTCTCTAAATACTCATGTACCCACTCACTCACTCATAAAACCACCAATACCTACTGTTTCTCACTTATACAGCCACTCATATACGCACTCACTCACTCATACAACCAGTCATGCACCCACTCACTCAAAGAGCTACTCATATACCCTATCACACACCCAGATAGCCATTTATGTTCCCAGTCAGTCACTCATACAGTCACACACTCAATTAACCATAGACCCACTAATGAAGCCATTCACTCACCCATTGAAGTACTCATGCACCCTGTCACTCACCCATACACTGACTCATGTACTCTCTCACTCATCTCTATAGCTACTCATGCACCCTATCATTCCCTATTTACCAACTCATGCATCTACTTACTCACTCATACAACCAGTCACACACCCTCTCACTCACCCACACACAACTGATACACTCATGCACCCAGTGACTCACCAATACATTTTTCTTTGTTTTTTTGTTTTTAATATTTTGTGGTTTATTATGATTTTTTAACTATTTTGATTGTTTTGGTATTTTCTTTGTTATCTGTGAAAAAAATGAAACATTTCTTGAAACAACAAGCACACTAAAACACAAACAGTGTGCAACAGCTCAAAAAAATAACATTTCTGAGCATTAATAGTCTTTACTAGAGAAGGCACAGCTTCTTTACCTACACTAAGAACTTTGGTACATTTTGGACAGAACAAAAACAACTTCGCTGAACGCTCGAATGGTAGTAGGAACTCCTGAAACCCACCCTCCTGCAAATGATGTTCCTGGCTGTTGATTACTTCCATTAGAAGTTCCTTGTCAGATTTCAGTCTCCATATCTCAGCTGTAGCTATACCGGTGGAGTGGATGGTGCTGAAATTTTTGTACATGCTTGATGTACCACATGTATACTTATTTCACTCCCATGCCCCAGTATCTTTTTGCTGATTATGCACGTTACTTTACATGCATGAACCTTTTTTTTACCTTCTGGGATGAAATAAAACTCCCAAACTATGCTTTCCTTCCTCTTCTTGGGACCTGGTTCCTCTCTCTCCACAACATTTCCTTCTTCCTCTTGAAGGTACTCTGGTGCAGATGCCATGGTCCCCAAATGAAGAACAATGGGAATACCAACCAAAACTCAAAATGATGAGTTGAAAAAGACAGCCCCCCATAACCACCCATCCTTGTGCTAAATTACAGATGGTTGTCAGGTATCTATACTAATGAAATGGTGTAATTTTATCTTTTTTAAAATTTAGCGGTCATGCAACATATGTGAACCCTCGCAAACAGTATGCGACTTCTGCGTGGTTTGGATATTTGTAGAAATAAATCTAGAAGTTATTAACATTTAGTTTAAGGTAAAAGGTTTGGCGATACTGTTCAGTAATTACCACAGAAATAGACAATAAATAATAGAATTGCCTTTTACTAGTTTTTTGGGAGTCGCGATGTCATCGTGCACCGTGCCTGGATGTATTTGTGGAATCATGAAGGGTACGCAAGTCTGATGTTTTTCAAGAGTAGTAAAAAAATACATAGACAATTTTAATGTTTAAATTAAAGAAACAGGTTTCCTATAACAAAGGAAAATTATATATAAAGAGAAGAAATGCATGTTAAATATCATTTCAATAGACTTTGTGGAGTTTCATTTCTGGCGCAATGGAGACAAGGCCTCATCGCACATCCCATGTGACCAAGGAAAAAAGGATTTCATTGTTTAAGCACCTTTATTTCTTCCATATAGAGAGGTCTCACCCATTCTTCTTGGTTTGGGAGTGGCTGTCCCTTTCAACTCATCATTTTTTTTGGTTGGTGTTTCCTTTCTTCCTCATTTGGGCTGCATCAAAACACCTGCAATGCACCTACATTCTCCGATGCAATGTACATAGCAAATATATGTATTCATATCATGCTGCAAAGCAAATAATGAAGTAAAAATTAATTACCGAAGGGCCTACTAAGCTCTTCATCTTTCTCATTTCAACAAGACGATAACCCTGTTTGACTGCAAGAAAAAGATCTCCACCCTCACGAGACCGATATCAGGCATTCGAAGTCAAGAATCCTGATTGAGGCTACTCACACTCTCTCACTGTCGCACTGGGTCTTTTTATATCTTAAAAAAACAAAAGGAGCTTTCTGGAAAAATAAATCCCTTATTTCACGATTCAAACATGCTGGGTAGTTTAGGTATGCTTTGAAAATAACACGTTGGGGTTTGGCCACAATCCCAAGGTGTCAAATCAAAACAAGGCCATTCCCTGCCATCTGAGTATATCCTTATCAACCAAAGCCCTTGGTGAGAAAAAGCACGAATACAAGCACAGTTTACAATGTGGAAAAGTACGATCAGCGTTTAACATGGCAGTGTCTAATGCTACAATAAAGTCAATAGGCAGCTAAACTGAATACAAAATGTAGTCTGCAACTGGTGAACACTAGACAGCTAATCCAGATGCAAAGTGGTGTGGCACAAAGTCAGTGGACAAAAACACATATTTCACTACAACCTACCAGCGGATAAAATGATTGTGAAAAAGTGGAGGTATTGTGGAAATGAAGTAAAATGCTATACAAGGGGGCAGCAGGTTTGCAGAGGAAGTGTCTTAGGGACAACTACTGTGAAGAGTATGAACTAAATTCTATGATCTTGCAGTACTTTTATAGGACTGCGAATAGTAAACAGGAGTAGAAGACTGCTCAGTACACTCTGCTAGTAGGAATGCATATTGTGGTCCTTGTGTTTGAGCATAAGTGTGTAAGTGTGCAAGGGATAAGTGTTGTGATGAGTAGAAGGTGAATAATTTTAAGAAAAGTTATGATCTCATGTGATTGTAAAAAGTGGGAAGGAGTTGGTGATGTTTGAATACACTCCGGTATGCACACTTGTTACTATAGGTAGGAGTCCTACTGGAGATGGTGTTTAACACAATGTACTGTTTATGCACATGGGGTTGGGAAGAGTTGTGAGTAGAGTTAAGGCTCTTCCCACACCTTACTATGGACATTCATCATCTGAGAGAGAGGTCTGACAGGAGTAGGCAGTCCTTCACCACACATTGCTATTCACACCCATCATCTAAGAAAGAGGTCTGTAAGTAGAGGCCAGAACATTCAACACTCTATTATAAATACCCTTCATCCGAGAGAGAAATTTGACAGAAGAGGGCCATCCCTAAGCACACACTACAATGCACGCCAGTCATGTGATAGAGAGGTCTGAAAAGGAGAGGCTGTTACGACTCTGTCCTCCCATTTATTGGGGGCGCTGTAAGGGGACTGTTGGAAGCCTGGGAATCACCTTGATCACTTATCTAGAGTCCCTTGTTGACTCCTGTTTTTTTCTCTTTTCTCCATGGTACACTTGCGTAGTACTACATTTGCTTCCTTGGACTGCAAATCCCATATTGCACAGCCTGGTAGTCAGGAAAGCCCGGATTCTGTTTACCATTGTTTTCTATGGGAGAAGTCCAGTTGCTCCTTTTCACTGGATCCTCTCCTTCAGGACTTGTAAGTGTCTGAAACTACACACACCTGAGACCTCTCCTGTGCAGCCCAGCTTGGAACTGCTTATAAACAGCCATTTCCTCAAGCTCCCCGTCGTGCATTGGACTTTGATTCCTTTGTGTTACAGACCTTTTGTCGGATAGTGTTCCAATTTTGTTCCTGTTCTGTTCCAGCTTGATCCTGTTTCCTGTTTCTCTGCCCTGTTCCTGATTGTTCCAGCCGGAGTCTGCTCCCTATCTCTTAGCCTTGTACCTGCTTGTTTCTTCCAGAGCCTGCTCCCTGTTTCTCTGCCCTGCTCCTGCCTTGTTTCAGCCTGAACCTGCTCTCTGTTTCCGAGTCCTGTTTAATACTCATTCCTACTCCCAGTATTCCAGTCCTGTCCTTGCCTGTTCCAGCCAGAGCCTGCTCTCAGTTTCCCAGTCCTATCTCTGTTTGTTCCAGCCAGAAGTTTGCACCCTGTTTTCAAGTCCTAGTCCTGCCTTTACTTCAGCCTGAGCCTGTTCCCAGTTCTTGCCTCTGCCTCTTTGTTTGTTCCCTTCTGTTTCTGTTTCTTCTTGGTTCTTTGTGTCTGGTAAATGTTCTATCAGTCTTCACCAGTGTATAAGTGTCCTCCTTTGTACTGGGTTGGCTCCTGGTTTCCAGGAGGCAATTCCAGCCCCCATCCTTCTCTAGTGTTATACGTTGTCTTTCGTGCCTAACAGTGACAGTGTGCTATTGCTGTTTTCTCAGGAATCGCCACTGTGTTTCCAGCTGGACCCACAAGAGCGTGACCTGTGTATGTAAGTACTATCCTTGTTTGTGCTCTAGGGTCCAGAGACAGAATCACTTCTGCTGCCTCCTTTCTATGGGGCTGGCAGGGTGACTATCTGTAAGAGCAAATTTCACAGAAGCATTGAGATTCCCTGTCACTGTGGGACGTTCTGCGCCTTACTCTGTGTACAACCCCAGCATGTTTGTCCACTAGTAATCCGTTTCCTATTTGTTCACACAAGGGTTGCTCCGCTTTTACTTTCCTGTTTCCTGTGTCTGTCCATAGCGGTCCTTTTCGTGTATTCCTTTAGCTGCTCTTCTTCCCCAGTATACTACCTCTTTAGGATATTCGGTGACCTCAAGGGGTGTCCCAACCAGAGTCCTGATCAGACCCACCCGAAACCGTGACAGAGGCTGGTCCATTCACACACCATTCTGCATACACCCAATATTTGAAGAGAGATCTGAAAGGAGAGGCGATTTCATCCACCTACCCTACTACCCACACAGGTTATCTGAGAAAGAGGTCTGACAGGAGAGGGCATTCTATCCCCACACACTACAATGCACACATACCATGTGAAAGAGAAGTCTGAAAGGAGAGGCCAGTCCATCTACACACTCTACTTCGCACACCCGTCATCTGATGGAGACGTCTGACAAAAAAGGGCATTCCCTCCCCGCGCACTACTACACACATCTGTCAACTGAGAAAGAGGTCTGAAAGGAGAAGGCAATCCATTTTCACACTATATGAAGCACACCTGTCATTTGAGAGAGGTGATTGACAGGAGAGGTCTGTCACTCCCCTCAAACTGCTATGTACACCCATCATCTGAGAGAGATATCTGACAGGAGAAACTAGTCCATTCACACTTACTACTATACATGCCTGTCATCTGAGAGAGAGGTGTGGAAGGAGAGGCCAGACCCTGCATACAACTTATTATGCACATCCGCCATCTGAGGCAGTAGTCTCAGTGAAGAGACCAGTCTTATTCAACAAACCCTACTACGCACACCTGTCATCTGAGAGTCAGGTCTGCAAGAGACGCCAGTCCATGTACACACTTTGATATGCACACCTGTCATCTCATAGAGAGGTCTGAGAGGAAAGGGCAGTCCCTCTCCACACAGCACTTTGCACATCCTTCATGTGAAAGAGAGGTCTGATAGGAATGGCCAGTCACTTCTCATACCCTACTACACATACCCGTCATCTCAGAGAAAAGTCTGAGAGGAAAGGGCAGTCTCTCTCCATTGACTACTACGTACACCCATCATATCAGAGAGAGGTCTAAGATGAAAGGGCAGTCTCTCTCCACTCTCTTTTATGCCCACCTATCATCTGAGTAGACAACAGTTTTCTCTGTGTTTGGCCTGTGCTGTCACCATTCACAAATCACAAGGATTAAGGCCCTCATTACGAGTCTGGCGGTCTTAGGACCTCAAGACTCGCGGTTGCGTTTGGACCACTGCCAATGCGGCAGGCCGGCCTCCAAATTATGACCATGGCATACTGGCCATGGTCAGACCACCGGCACCTCTACTTTTTTACTGAACGATGGCCTGGCATTGCCAGCGGTCTGAATCCTCCAGAGGATAAGGAGTTCCCTCTTTGCCGGCTGTTACATGCAGTTACACTGCCATGTAAAAGCTGGCGGGGATGGGGTGCTGGGGGCCCCATGGGGGTTCCTGCACTGCCCATGCATTCAGCAGGGGCAGTGCAGGGGCCCCCCTGCACAGCCCCAACGTGCTTTTCCCTGTCTGATTAGCAGACAGTGAAAAGGGCAATGGGTGCTCTTGCACCCGATGCAACACAACATTGCCACGCATCTTAATTATGAGCAAGCGTCTATGTGGTGGGCTGTTTCCCATTGGCCCAGAGAGAAACTCGTAACAGGAACAGCGGAAAAGGGACCACACTGGTATTCTCCTGATAATGTGGCCCTAAGTTTGGATGCAGTATTGATAAATATAGGTCACACAGTTTTTGAAGAACAAATGTCTTCTGTAGCTTCATCGCTAGTGAGGACATTGTCAGGGTTGTATCTTCTTGATTTTGATTAGTTTAATGAAATGGATCCATTACATAATTGTGAGGAAAAAATATAGCTCGGATTTATGAAGAAACACCACATTTTATGTCCATGAGACCAACATTGTTATATAGCATTGGTAAATAGCAAATTGGTGTATACAAATTTAACATTAGGATGTATTTAATGTAAATACAAATGCTATTATAAAAAGTGCAATCTCGCAAGAGGCTTGCAAGAGCAAACCAGATACACTACCCCCTGGGACAGAACGTGAGGGATTGCTTCCCTGACTGTCACGAAGTCTTGCAACAGGTTAGAAAGAGTCACCGATTATAGTGGCCTTTTCTGGTTCTTGTGGAAGATTCATGAGATATTTTAAGAAGGGAAAAAATGCAAACAATATAGATCATAAAGGTAGAAGATAGTTCCAAAAATACTGTTTTTGTTAACAGTCTTTAACAACTGTAAAAAAAAATTGTGTTGCCAAACATTTTAAAATTGTTCAGGTATTTTATTTTAAAAACATAGAACTTGAACAAACACCAGAAGCATCTCTTTAAAAACAAAAAGGAGAAACAATTACAGAAAAACTGATAAAACAAAACTACAGCCTTGGGGGGAGCTTGTGCTCTTGGACAGCCTTGCCCTGTGCAGACCTGCTTGTCTCTGATGAAAAAATGGTCTCATTGCACAAGCAGCAAAATAGTGCTTTATTCATAAAAGCTGGACAATTGTCCGCCTGCGTATTTAGAACCTGACCAGGGACAGTATCTTCTGGAGTAAATGATGTTGAAGCCCACGTAGAGTTGTCTAGTTCTTCAGCATGAGAAGACTCTGCCTGTGTAAGCCTTTGCAGATGCATAGACCTCAGGTGTCTCCACATCCCTGGACTTATATCAAAGAATTGCCACACCAAGGATTCATTGGGTGGCTGAAGTGGCGGAGCAGGTGCAGAAGCCTCTGGTTATTCATCTGAATGAGATGAAGATATCTTCTGCTGAAAAGAAAAGATGCTAGGAGAGCAAGCCAAATATGTCTACTCACACCAAAGTTAATTAGTGAAATATTTATTAAAAAGATTGAATCTAAAAAAAGACATCCACATCAACCAATTAGAATCTTTCCTTAGGACGTGCTTTCTCTCCTTGGCCTCTCCTGAGTGTTTCATAGATGTATTGTAAGACCGTAAAAGATACTTCCTTTATATTTTCTATAGAAAAGTACACACTTCCTATTTGTACCGTAAACAAAATGTGTAATCTTCTAGCTTGTTCAAAATTATAGTAAAACACTGTAATTAGCCTAATTCTAAAAGTAAGATCTCATGAGTGGTTAGGATGAACGAACAGATAGTATAGACCCCTTGAATTCCACACAGGGGATTGTGGATCCAAACTCCCACAACAGTTACACTTATTGACCAAAAGGAACAACATTATTTACAACAAGAAAAAACAGTCTCTCTTTTGTGCTTTAGTCATCTGCTGCAACATATTTTAGGCAAATCAGAAGATCGCCACATCAATACACATTTTTGGAACTCAGAACTTTGCCCGTCCCTGTGTTTATGATTAACAATACTATTCTTTTTGCTCTTAATGTATAAAAATCTTTATGCTTTTAAACGTTTGCTCATAATTTATAGCTAGTTTTCATGGACCAGCAATTCCATCAGGGATTCAAAGAATATGTCACTGACGTTTGAGCATCAGACTAGTTTATATATTAACAGCCAATTGCTTCACTATGATTGTCTCCCGGGGCTGAATGAATCGTATTACAATCCTTCAGTATCTGGGGTACCTATGATGTATAGAATACACCGCTAAGTTTTATGAATCTCAACATAATCATATAGATATTATTCCTTCATACAGCTGAATCAAAGTTACCCTACAATTCACTTGCATATGATTGCCCGTGTAATGCTTCGGACTGTGTATTTAAACAGTGGCAACCTGATCACCCAGTTAACATACAATGAGTGTACCTACAGTGCATCAAATACATTCCCTCAATGCAAAACACATATTACAATTCCCCATTCATTTGTGGAACAGTATTTTCAAACAGTAACCTATGTAAAATCACTCACTTTTGTTAAAATGGCAACTTCTTCTCATGCTTCACTATGTCCAGAAGGGACTGAGTCGTTAGATTTCAATTTTAGCTAAGGGAGTAATTATAAACCAACAAGGTCTCCAAGAAACAAAACAAGCACATTTTTTAGTCTCCATAAATCAATCAAATACAGCAGGTTAAAACATATTAGTACCTTATCATCTATCTCACCTCAATATTTGCTTTTACACAATCCACTTCTCATTTAATAAAGTAGGCTGAACTCTCTGTTCCCCACTTACATAAAAAAAATGTTGTACAAAAGCCAAGATTGGTATCTGCTCCGATAGGCAATATAATCTACATAGAAGAAATACTCTCATTAGTTATATGCACTGATACTAAATAAAAACATTTCTTAGCGCCAACAGATGTCTCTGTTGTTCTCACCTTACTGGTAAAAACTGCCATCTTCCAACCAGACAACCCTGCCAATTTCTCTAACTTTGACGGATTTGTACAAGTAGAGAGGATTTTGAGAAACATGCAGATAGATTGCATAATAAATTGATCAGCAGATCAGGTTATTAAAAGGTCATATAAAAGAGCCAAATACTACAATGGAAAGAGTATGTTTATTAAACATGTCAGGGATCAATCCACAAATTATAGAATAACTTGTGTGTCCAATTTTTCCGACATTAGTAATAAAATAAAGAACTTGATTAACAAAATTGGTCACTTTTGAATGTGCCAAGATATGGCTGACTGGAATAACCCTTTTTTCCTATAGAAGAAACAGCATGCAGTTGATGACAGCGCTGAAGGGCTGCGTCATGAGATTCCACTCTCTAGTGTGCTGATGCACCTGATGCTGTAATTTTGGAGGTGTTGTGCTGCGAGGGGGATCTTGTTGGTCTTTGGGCAACACTCCATTTTGGGGGTCCCTTTCCCCTCTTCCCAACAAGAGGGTCTCCTCCACAAGATGGTGGTCTGTTCCTTATGAAATGAAGCAGATGTAGGACTTGTATCCAGCTGATTTACTGAAAGAAAAGAAGGATTCTTGGGGTCATTATGAGATTGGAAGATGGTTTTTACCCTCTGCTGAATTTCCATTGGGGAAGCTGCTGCCACACAGGCTACCATCCTACATGCCCCATCAATTGTTTGCGGCTAGGTCACTAGGTGGAAATCTGAGATGCCACCCGTTGGCTTAGCGGGAACATGCTACAGCATTGTCTCTGGCTTGTAATCGAGCTGGCGGCAACCAGCACCCTTACAATGTTCACTGTAAAAAGCAGACACTGAACATTGCGATGGTGCTGGCCAGGGGGACCCCCACACTCCCCATGCCAAGTGCATGCGCAGTGCAGGGGCCCCCCTTGGCCCCATGCTCCTGATCTCCACCAGAATTTCATGGCAATGGTACCACTATGAAACCGCTAGCGGAGAAGGTGGGAAGAATCCCAGGGCAGCGCTACTTGCAGCACCGCCCTGGTGGATTAGGACTGCCTTCACTGACTTCCAGACCTCTGGGATCTCTGATCCTGGTGGAGCTGGCGGTTCCCTGATGGCCCGACTTCCAGGGTTGTACTCTGGTGCTCAGACCATCGCATTGGCATTGGTCTGATCGCCATCTGCGAGTCTGCTGGTCTAGTGACTGCTAGACTTGTAATGACCCCTTCTGTGGGCCTCCTCTTTATAAGGAAAGAAAAGAAGGACTTTACTGTTTAGTGCCTGTAAGGAGTGGCCATCTTGTAATGATATTGGGCTGATCCTTCTGAACTGATGCCCACATTAATCTGGCAGCCTCTTCACTGCCACTCTTGGTTCTGCCTTATTCAGATGAGACTACCAATCACCCCAATTCACTGAAAGAAATGAAAGTCTCTTGGTGACTCGCCTGCACAAGGAAAGAAAAGAAAGACTCTTCGCTTCAGAGCCTCAAAGGAGCGTCCATCTTGCAATTGTACTGAGGTGATCCTTTTGAACTTCTGATCACACTAATTCAGGCAGCCTTCTCACTGACACTCATGGTCCTGCCAATACACCACCTCTGACAGTACTCTCACTTACGCTACACCTCCCTGCACACCTGACACTTGTTAGAAAACTGGTCTTATGCTCAGTAGGACAATTTAAACCTTTAAAACTGGGGTTACCATTCACTAATATGGAGTCAAACTACTTAAGCTCTGGTGATGGCTTGCTGGCACTGGCAAGCCACAATGCTTTTAAGTTTAATTACCCTCCCAACCTCAACAAGAACGCTGAAAAAGTTTCAAACATAATCTACTCAAAAGGAACGCTGAAACACTCATATCTAATGCATACTTTTGTGCTAAAAAAAGGAGCTGTGGTTACTGATGTAATCTTCTTCACCAACAGAGGAGCACAATGGAGGAGAGCTATAGCCTCAATCATCCGGATAAACACATCTAGGAAAAAAACCTCATGGGATAAGAATCACTATAACACCCTCAATGTTCTTCAAGGCTAAAGCAACCATCTCCCTTTACAATAATTGATCTCATCCAATCATCTGATTGTAATCTTGATAGGTATGACAAAATATTCATGAAGATCAAAAACACAATGTTAAACAATGTCCCCCATCACCCCTCAAAGTCAATATCTTTCCTCCCGCTCCCTCCATGTTGGAAATACAGACATCATCCAGACCCACCTCTATCTTAAATCTTATGCCTCCTCACATCCACTCTTGACTCTTCAACACTGGAACCATCACTGATGGCTTCAGATCACGTACACCTAATGAGGATTCCTGCCCTTCTCCCATAATCCACTAATTTGATCTGCCCCTGTCCTTATCTCACAGAAGGCTGGGAACTAATGCCCACAGTTCGGGAATTGTCAACAGCATCAGCCCAAAGACAATCATGGCTACTAATTGCTTCCTTGAAGAAAGGGCACCCCCTACCCTCCCCATCTGCTACACCTTCAGTGACCCATTCAATCACCCTGACCTCCAACCTGCTCGAAGCAACCTCCCGACAGCATGTGATGCCCATCGCTGCTGCACCTATCTCCGTTTAAATCATCACTTCTAGTAGACCCTCTCCTAGCCGTCCTTGACCTTCAATTTCCCCAATTGCCTCTCTTCCCAGCTTTGATCCTTCAGGTCTGTGGACCACCCTCTCCTCTCCTAGAAGCTTTCATACATCCTCCGCCTTAAGCCACACTACACTTCCATCTATACTAATGACTCCCCCTTCGTTTGTGGAAAGACTCATTGATCTTAGCCAAGACCTTTAGCTAGGGAAAGTCGATCTTCAAAACCTTATATATATAACCTTGAAGCTCAAGAATCATTGGATTCTTAACCTGACCACCAGGTTTAACAGAACCTCAATATAAACAATATATTCTACCCACAAGGAGGTGGCCTAACTTTTCCTGGCATGAGAGATCGATCAACCAGAAGCCAAAGAACCTGCTCTTAAAATCCCGACCACCACCTCAATCCTACTTCCAGATCCCAGAGGGTCACAGACCACCTATCTGAAGCTGACATTCATTCCCTTCTGCTATCATATACCACTACACATAAGTGCTTGACACCCACACCAGTCACTATCTAGACAATCCCTCCAAATCGCTCAGAGAACCAAGTCTCAAAAACAGAACGTTGAACATGAACAATGTACTAAAAGTCCCCATTACACACCAAGATCCATTAGTTAGCATATCCCATCTGAGGTCTATGCTTCTTAATTGCAGGTCAGCGGTGTGACACACACCTGACATCGCTGATCTCATTCTTGCAGAAGACCAAACTTGTGTGCAAACTACTCACAATTAATAACATACCTTTCATGGAACAAGTAATGGATGCCATCTCCTCTAACGGGACCAACACACCAACCAGATCTTTGTTGGGGATTTTAACATCCACTGGAATTACTCCATACTGATCACTTTCAAGGCCTTCATTACAGACCTCAACCTTACCCAGTCATGCAATGGCCCAACACACAATAGAGTCTCCACCCTAGATCTAATTATCAACAAGGATAATGTGATAAACCTTGAATCCAAAATCCTTTGTGACTGGTCAGATTACTACCGGCTCTTCCTCCTTATCTTGGAAAAGGTGTTGTCTAGAAAGGGACATCCTCTTAAACCCAGACAATGGGCTAGAGACCTGATGAATATTTATCTAACTGACCTAACTTCTATTAGCAACAACATACTCTCTCCTCTCTTGTACATGACAAATGTGAATGATCTTACTGAACATTGCATCCAATCCATGTCAGACATCCTTGATACAATTGCCTCAAAGCTGCTCAAAAGAATATCTAGTAGACATTCCAAACCCTGGTTCAACAGCAACTTAAATGGGAAAGCCACAATTTAAGGCTTATTAAGAGATAATGGAGACTCACGCCATCCAAGTCCCACCTCAAGCAACCAAGGTCAATAAGAAGCTCTTATAACAAACACATCCATAAAGCAGAATAATTTACAGTGCAACTAGACAATGCCAAAAACAGACCCACAAAAACTATTTGAAATCGTCAAACAGCAAGCAACTTGTCATTTCATTCTAACCACCATTCGGTAGGCTCCGGGGCATTGTCAAGCAGCCATGATTTGTACGCCCAGTTCATTGATAAGCCAAGCAGGATTGAATCTGAACTTTAATGTGCCTCTAAGCATCTGCTCAGACAGAACCAGCCCAGTCTCCTCTCATTGCAGCACCTGGTTAGATCCCCTCCTACTGGCTATACTACAAAAGTAAGACTACCTGGAATTCCTTCAAAATCCCTGACAAAGCCAATGTACTTTCAATAATTATATTGATAAAACCTTGCAACCACCTTGATGATCCTTAATTCACCAAGCTCATCAGAAAGCTTAGATCCTCCATACTCTCTGTATCGATGAATATGATCAATGCATCTCTCACTCAGGGTATAATTTCTGTTTGCCTAAAGATAGGACAGGTTACACCAGTTTTTAAAAAAATGAATGCAGACCTGCCTGACTTCAACAATTTCCCTCCAATTTCCAACATCCCAACTCCTGCTAAGCTACTTGTCAAATGTGTACACCCACAAGTCTGCAACCACACTGAAAAAATTTAAACTCCTAGACCATTGCCAATCTGACTTCAGAACTGTGGGTAGCATTGAAATGACTCTGAAACACATTGTTGATGATGCCCTATGATTGCTTGATGTTGGAAAGTGGATCATTGGTAAGGGCAGGGTGGTACCTACACTTGGCAATAGGCCACAAATCCCCATTAGTTCCAGTCGGAGTCTCAATAAATTAATCCTTGCTCAACCTTTGGTAGCTTGGCCCAAGAGCAGCTAGGCTTAATTTGAGAGACAGGTGTTTAAAGTACTTAATATCAACAAAACAGTGAAAAACTATAACACAAAACACAATAAAAATCCAACACCAATTTATAAAAATTTAAAGTATTTTTATGTTTACAATTACACCAAAACAACAAAAATCCAATGTATGGAACCGGAGAAATTAATTTTTAGAGCTAAATGAAAAAAATGCTTTCTAGCACCTAAGAAACAAAAGCACCAACCGGAGACATCTGGTTGCACTCGACTGGGGTAAATAAAAAATTTGAGCCCTGCTCGGATACTCAAAGAGGGAGGCCTTGATTAAAGTTTTATCTTCCCACATAGAAACTTTCTTGGTGATTTTCTTCAACCAGGACAAAGTCAATTGTTTTGGCTAATCGCAATGGAGCCCTTCTCGGATACACTGCACAAGAGCCCTCGGTCAAACTTTTACCTTTGCACTTTTCTGGAGCTTTTCTTCCCTGACGTAAAATGGTCTCCCTCTGCAAGCCAATGTTGATGCAACCTCATCTAATTGCCTTTCTGCGAGCCCCCGGTCAAATTCTAGAGATTTGGGGCTTTGGAGCTTTTTAGTGGGTCAAAGCTGAAATTCAGGCTGGGTTGTGGTTGATGGTGGCTGGCTTGACTCTCAATGTCAGGTCGGTCTACTTGTGGAGCTTTTTTCAAAGTTGCTCCCAATGTATCTACTTCTAGAAGTACATTTGGGGTCCTCAAAGTGTCCACAAACCTGCTTCAAGATTCCAGTAGCTCTGAGATGCTCGTTGGAAGTTGGGATTTTAGTTCCTAGAATGCACCTGGTCAGAATCTTTAAATGCTCACTGGACACTAGTCAGTTGGGCTTCTTTTGCAGGACTTGATGCAATGGACTCTGGTTAGCTTTGTTGTATCTGTAGCTTACAGGGTGTCCGCTCCTGGAGTTTCTGAAGCAAGGCAAATTAATTTTCTTGATGAAGCCCAAAGTGTGCAACTAGTGCAATCCTTCTGGGTGCATGGTCCAGGTGCAAGCCAGGTGTCCAACAGGGCAGCTCCTTCTTCTCCCAACATCTGCTTCCAGCAGGGATCTGAATTGTGGGGCAGCTCTTCATTAATTATCCGTGTTCCTTGGGGTGGAAATCAAGGGAAAGGGGTGTTCCTGTACATGGGGGGCAGGTTAACACCATCTGAGTGAACACTTTCTGTGAAGTGTGGCAAAAATCAGTTCCAAAAAGCAACATTCTTTAAAAATCCAACATGGAAGAAATCTCTCTGGAAGGTTACAGCTGATTGAGCCCACCCACTAGTGTGGTGAGGTTACCCTGAAATACCTCCTCTAGCCCCCCTCTCAATCTAATGAGTAGGGCTCCTAGCTATATGGAGGTCCAGGAAATGGGGGAGATCCAGTTTCTGTCCCAAGTGGCTTTCTCTCCTTTGAAGACCAGTTTAGCTACTGTACCTAATCCTGCTCAGCCATCTGCTGTAGCAGTTCTTCACCCCCCAGATACTTCCTTTGCGTCAGCCCAGGCCACTTCACACCTCATTAAGACAGCCTGGCTCAAGCTGCCAGAGACTGACCAATCACAAAAGAGCACTACAGGGCTGAATTTGATAATTTTTGTATTTTTTTATTTTAAAATAAAGGGGGCCATTATGACCCCGGCGGTCTGTGATAATGTGGCGGTAGTACCGCCAACAGGCTGGTGGTATATACCGCCACATTATGACGCTGGCAGGTTGGCTGCAGCCAACCTGCCAATATACCAATCCAACCGCCATTGCAACGCCAGGCTGGAGATAATAGTCTCTAGCCCACCGGCCACTAATGTACTGCCGGCGGCATTTTGACCCTGCCTACCGCCATGGTTTTCATGGTGTTCGTAATGCCACAAAAACCATGGCCGTAGGCCCTACCAGTGACAGGGAATTCCTTCCCCGTCACTGGTAGGAGGCCCACCCACTCCCCCAAACAGTCCCCAGATGCCCCCCACCCCTCCTCCATCCATGCTCCCCCCTTTCAATCCCCCACCCCCCCATTCACGCACACTGGTACAGACGCACCACGCATACACACACTCACTCACACAGGCATACATGCATTCATACACGCATGCATCCTTTCATTCTCGCACACATCCGTACACACATTCTCACTGACAAGCACAAATCCATTCACATTTCCATTCATACACGCATTCTCACGCTTGCATACACACAAGCAAACAACACTACACACACATTTGCATTCATGCACACACTCACACATTCATGCACACACACCCACACACACACACAACACCCCAACCACCCTCCCCTGTCGGAAACCCAACTTATCTGCATCCAGGGGGTCTTCCGGGAGGGGACCGAATGGGGTGCTTCGACCGTCAGCAGCGCCCGCCAGCAGAACAACACCAGGCCTCATTATATTTCATAATACGGCTTGCGGCTGTCTACTGGTGTGGCACTGCTGCTGGTAGCAGCATCACCTTAAAACCATCCGCCAGTATGGCCACAGCTGGATTTCTGCCCTTCTTGTGGCAGAAATCCAGCTGTGGTCATAATTTGGCAGACGGTTGTTAGCCGCGGCAATGGTCTTTTGGCAGCCGTCGCTGCGGCAGTAGGCGCACTTACCGCCAATGTCTTAAAGAGGGCCAAAGTCTCCAATGTTAACCTAGAGGACCCATTGACTACAATGGGGAAAACAGATTTAACTGTATTTGACTATATTTGAATATATTTACACTGCAACCAAACCTGAGAGCACTTAGGGTAGACCTTGGGGGTGACATATGTTAAAATAAGGTAGTTTAGTACTTTGGAAGTATTTTTAATTTCAGAGTCAAATTTGTGGTTAACTTGAACTAAAAAGCAGCCAGCAATGCAGGCCTGCCCTTAAAATGACACAAGGGACCACAGCAGTGCACCCGGGTGCCCTATCTAGCCTGGGGTCCCTAAACCTACACCACTTAACATTATACTAGGGATTTATAGGTAGTTTATAAGAGCCATTTATAATTATGCCTAAATTACATATACCATTTTAAACAGAGCACTGGCCCCCTTTACTGGTTAACAGTGCCCACAGACAAGTCAATTATCTGCTAAAAATATGGTCACAAAGTGAGGGAGGCTTCTGTAATAAGCCCAGTTTTCCCACACTTGATCATAATGAACTCTGCCTACTTTTACTTCTTGATCTCTCCTCTGCATTCAATACATTTAAACATGATAGGATGATCAACCTTCTTGAAAAAAGCGTGGGGCTATCTGGTCCATTTTTAAACTGGTTTTGTTTGTTCGTTCATAACAGGGCCCAGAGAATCAAAGTCAATCAAACTGTACCTGACATTAGATCTGTCACAATTAGAGTTCTTTGCACTATTACCTTGCACAGTTTTCTACTATTTTTTTTTACTGCAAATGTTACACTGAGATTATCAATGATGTTATCAAAGATATCATGAGTGATGTATTATGCGGGGTAATTAGCAGGTGCATGGTGAGGGTGCAACTTATAGTTACCTTAGGGCAAGAATTATTGTTACTTGAGATAACTCTAACTATAACTGATGGATTTCTGTGGTTTGGTATCTTTAAAATGTGAGCCTAACTACAACATCCCTGTAACTGTTGTTTTTGTTAAAGAGAATTTCTATATTTTTTTAATTTAATTACCTAACTATAGTGTCCCTGTAACCTTTGCTTTTTTTCAGTTCATTTCTACGTTTTCTTAACGACAACTAATTTTCATTATTATACGTTAATCCAACTATAGCCTTCAGCTGCGCATGGTGAGAGTTGGCTGCAGAGCCTAAGGCCAACCCTTAAAACCATCCATCCCTGCACTGCGCATGGCATTCGGCCGTGCACAGTGGAAGTACGGCCAACCCCTTTAATAACCCAACCCTGCAAGCCACCCCCCCTTCCCTGGTCAATCTCAGTCCCAGGGACCCCACCCTGCCCTCTTGGGACCCCATCGCCAGAGCCCAGCCTAAACATTTAATTGATTTTCAGAAGGGGGGCTGCCGGGCCCCTCTCCTCAGGGCTAATATCGGCCCCAGGAAGCCTATCCCCCAGGGCCCAGCCAGGTGACCAGGATGCCCCCCAAGGCACCTAGTGACAATGTAAGGGACCATGGGGGAGCCTGAAGGCCCCCGTGTTCTCAGAGAGCTCCCTTTAAGTCACAGCAAACAACTATGTCCCAAGAGTCGGAACCCCAGGACAAAGCAGGAGCCGGTCCTGGGAGGCGGCGGTCCCCAGTGCCCTTATTGGCTCCTCTAGGGAGGCTGCATGGCCCTCCTCCCACTAAATTAGCCCTGTGTAGGTGGTGATTCCTGAGGCCTGGTCCTAGACAGACCTCCTATCTCTTTTTAAATTAGCCCTGGGGAGCTGGCAGTCCCCCGGGCAGCAGGGGGGTTGGGCAGTCCCCCGCATTGTTTTCATTAGTGCCTCTGGGCGGTGGTAGACTGGATGGCCTCCACATTCATTCTTATTAGTGTCCCAGAGAGATACAATTATAATGGCAATGCCCCTGGGACTTGGCCCAAATGGGTGTCTCAGCATTATCAAGCACGGGAACCCACAATTGTTTCGTTTTTTACAATTATTTTTTGTTTGCTTGTTTTTTTTAATAATCAGCAGTTTTGCAGATACACTTTGACTTCTGCTGAAATTATTATTTTTTTAAAGTTTTTTTTGCTCTGGGGAGGGTCTCCCTGGGAACCCCAGTACCAGAGCTAAGGGGTCAGGTTGTCTCTACTTTGGCCCTTTCTCTTTTAATTTACTTTTTTTCTGAAGCTGAGTCCCAACATGGGTGCTAACACTTCCTTGTTGAAGTGGTGTCAGCCAGTCAGATCTCAGCACAAGACTGGGAGGGTTTGTGGAGCCTTCACGGCCCTATACATACAAATTTAGATTTTCTTTAATTTCTCAAAAACTACTGAATAGATTTACATCAAATAACAAAACGGTTGCTTTCTGGATCAAGAGCTACCTTTCTCCCAAATTTTGTGTAATTCTGACCAGGGGTTCAAGTACCATCGCTGTTCAAAATCCCTATGGAAAAATGCATGGGGAGAAAGCATTTTGTCCCCCACTTTTTCTCAGCCCCGGCTTGATGGATCACACCAAAATTTTCCGGACAGCTGCTGACGTGACTTTTTAATTTTTGGGGGAAAATGTGAATATTTGTCAAGCAGTGCAAAAGACATAGGCAATCAAAAAATGTATTTTTCTATAGAAACAAGGTCCTAACTAGTAGTGGTCGCACCTAGGTAGTTATAGTTAGGACTTTTTTCCAATGACAGAGCTCTTTTTTTGCCAATAACTTTGGCGCTGCTTGACAAATCTTCACTAAATTTGCAAAACATATACTTTGGTCAGTTTAGCTGCTACAGTTTCAGGGTGATCCGTCAATCGAGGGCCGAGAAAAAGGGGTCCCAAAACACTTTTTCCCCATCTTAAGTCAATGTGATTTTTCAAAATTTTTATATGACTACAGCCTGAACTTTTGACGGAATTACACCAGATTTGGCAGAAAGCTAGCTCTTGGTCCAGAAAGTGTGCTTTTTTAACTTGGTAAAAATCCTCTGAATGGTTTCTGAGATACTAGAGTTTAAAAAATGCAGATATCTAGGGATGCGGATCCTCCACATATCCAATTGTTCCCATGCTAATAATTTATTGGCTGCCAACACTTCAAGCCTGAAGTGCTGGTAGCCATCTTGGAACTCGGATCCCAGACAAAAATGTAAAACAAAAAGAAAAGGGGTCAGGGTAGGGACACTCTGACCCCTTAGCTATGGTGCTGGGGTCCTAGAGAGACCCCTCCAGGGCTTAAAAGCATTTTTCTTTTTTAAACATCAGAAAAATCAGCGGATCTGGATCCGCAGATTTTTCCAATGTTTAAAAAACAATGAAGCCTTCGAGTGGGTCAAGTCCAGGGGGCAGGCGAAAAATAAGGAAGTAGGTGCACCTGGTCCCCCTCCTGATCATGGCAAGAGTAATGTACTATGAGAGGACTTAGGCAGTGTATTGCATGGACAAAAGTTATAGTTAGCTCAGGTAACTATAACTGATGAATTTCACTGGTTTTGAATGAGTGAAAAGTGAGCCTAACTATAATGCCCCTGTAACCTTTGTTTTTTTCTGTGAATTTCAAAGGTTTTTTTTAAATGTTGTTTCCTAACTATAACATCCCTGTACCCTTTGTTTTTTAAGAGAATTTCTAAGGTGTTTAGAAAGGTATTTCCTAACTGTAACCACTAGCCTTTGACAATGTAGTGAGTGCACAAGTGTCTCAGTAGGTTTGTGAATGGATGTGAATATCTGAGTGGGTCTGTCATTGGGTGTGTGAGTGTCTGAGTAGGCCTGTGAATGGGTACATGAGTCTATGAGTAGGCCTTTGAGTAGGTGCGCAAGTGTCTAAGTGGGTCTGAGAATTGGTGCGCGAGTGTCTGAGCGGATCTGTGAGTGGGTACATGAGCCTGCATGTGTCTGTGAGTGGGTGCATGGATTTTTGAGTGGGTCTCTGAGTGGGTGCCTGAATGTCTGAATGGGTCTGTGAGTGGGTGCATAAGTGTCTAATTGGCTCTGTGGATGAGCCTCTGAGTCTCTGCGTGGGTCTGTGAGTGGTGCATGAGTCTCTGAGTGGGTCTGTGAGTGAGTGCATGTGTTTCTGAGTGTGTCTGTGACTGGGGGCATGAGTCTCTGAGTGGGTCTGTGAGTGGATGTGTGAGCCTGAGTGGGTATGTGACCTGGTACATGAATGTCTAAGAGGGTCTGTGAGTGAGGCATGAATGTCTGAGTGGGTCTGTGATTGGGTATCTGAGTGCTCAAGTGCCTCAGTAGGTGTGTGAGTGTCTGGGTAGGCCTGTGAGTGAGTACATGAGTAAATGAGTGGGTCTTTTAGTAGGTGTGCAAGTGTCTAAGTGGGTCTGAGAATAGGTGCGTGAGTGTCTGAGTAGATCTGTGAGCGGGTGCATGAATTTCTGATTGGGTCTGTTAGTGCAGCGTGAATGTCTGAATGGGTCTGTGAATTTGAACATGAGTCTCTGAGTGCATCTGTGAGTGGATGTTTGAACCTGAGGGGGTATGAAAGTGGGCACATGATTGTCTAAGAGGGTCTGTGAGTGCAGCGTGAATGTCTGAATGGGTCTGTGAGTGGGTGGATGAGTGTCTGCATTAGCAATGCCACGAAAACCACGGCGATAGGCCCTACCAGTGACAGGGAATTCCTTCTCTGTCACTGATAGGAGGCTCACCCACCCCCCAAACACTCCCCAGAGGCCCCCACCCACCTTCCATCCACGATCCCCCCTTCTGATCCCCCACCCCCATACACGCACACACCCACAGAAAAGTACCATGCATACACCCACTCACTCACACTGGCATACACGCATACATCCAGTCATGCTCTCACACATCCATACACACATTCATACTGACATGCATACACATTTCCATACTTTCACCCATTCACACACATGCATACACCCACACAAACAACACACAGATGCATTCACGCACACATTCACACATTCATGCAAAAAACTCCACACACAAACACACACACACCACCCCCTACCCGTCAGAAGCCCAACTTACCTTCTGCAGTGCTGACAGTACGCATTGTAATGGTGCTGGGCAGGGGGAGCCCCGGCACTGACCTTCCACCAGTCTTTTCATGGCAGGCCCCCCGCCATAAAAACACTGGCAGAATGTGGGGTTGTAATTAGACTGAAAGCACTGAGTTCAGCAACACCGTGGTTGGCTACAAGTCTGAATGCTGTCACCATATCGGTCCCCTGGTGTGTCTGCCTGCCAGGGTCATAATGTGGTGCTCAGATCACCACAGTTGCAGCAGTCCGACTGCCACTGCGAGTCTGGTGGTGCTTGGACTGCCAGACTCATAATGAAGGCAAACATTTTCCGTAATTTAAACAGCAAAGTCTTTAAGCATAGGATTAGCACAGTGCCATTCTTGCTGAGGTGTAAATGGCAGAAGTCTTTCACCACTTCCGCACAGTATTACAGCTTTGAATTTTTTAATATACCATCCAAGCTAACCTAGAATGACCAAAAGCAACCCCTGACACAGGTTTTGCTATCATTAGAGCTCTTCAGAGAGGCTTAGCTTTGTTGAGACACAAGGGAGCACCCAGTATAAGTCAAAACAAAACCCTTTCAGGGTTAGAGTGACACATAGACTATGCAAAAGGGAAGACAGAACTCTGAGCAGTTCCCAAGTTTAGTTGGAGAGCAGCTCCAGTATTGAGCATCCTACAACACCTGAAATGTCTGTATTTCTAGCAATTTTTTTAGGCATAGGATTAGCATGGCTGAGTGGGTCTGTGAGTGGGTGTGTAATCTTCTTAGAGGGTCTGTAAGTGGGTGTGTCTGTGACTGAGTAGGTCTGCGAGTGGGAGTGTCAATGTCTGAGTGGATCTGTGAGTGGGTGCGTCAGTGTCTGAGTGGGTCTGTGACTAGGTGAGTGAGGGTGTGAGTGGGTCTGTGAGTGGGTGCATGGGTGTCTGAAAAGGTCTGTGAGTGGGTACATGAGGGTCTGAATGGTACATGAGTGGGTGCATGAGAGTCTGAGTGGGTCTCTTGAGTGGGTGTAGGAGGGTCTGAGTGGGTCTGCAAGTGGGTGCAAGAGTGTACCAGTGGGTCTGTGAGTGGGTGTGTGAGAATCTGAGTGGATCTGTGAGTGGGTGTGTCAGTGTCTGTGTGGGTCTGTGAGTGGGTGCATCAGAGTTTCAGTGGGTGTAGGAGAGTGAGTAGGTCTGTGAGTGGCTGTGTAAATGTCTGAATGGGTCTGTGAGTGGGTGTGTCAGTGTCTGTGTGGCTCTGTGAATGCGTGCATGAGTGATTCAGTGGGTGTGTGAGAGTCTGGGTGGGTCTGTGAGTGGCCGTGTGAGGGTCTGAGTGAGGCTGTGAGTAGGTACATGAGGGTCTGAATGGTTCTGTGAGTGGGTTCCTGAGTGTCTCAGTAAGTCTTTGAGTATGTGTGAAAGGGTCTGAGTTGGTGTGTGAGTGGGAGAAAGAGATTGAAAAAGAGAGTAAGAGAAAAAGAGTGAGAGGTAGAGGGAGAGAGATAGAGAGTTGTTAAGCTTTGATGAATTATATACGTAGAAAGAGTTAATTAAAAAGAAAATGTATTACCAGATACCAGCGTGAACCTTAAATTGTTGAAGCTGAAAATAAATGTAATCAGGTAAATGATCAGAGACACACCTAGGCTGGAACCTTTAAACTTGAATATGAGAGTCTGAGACCTTAACCACTAGGTGACAGGATACTAAATTTTTTGCAAAATCCAGACATTGACATTCAACCTAAAGAATCTGAATGCAAAAGGACTTAAATATCTCATCACACGGAATGTTTGGAACTTTAAACACTAGTAAATAAACACTACCATTTAATACTGGGGATTGAACTTTCAACGTACCGTGTAGCTGTCTAAGAGCTTTACCCGTAGGCCAGAAGAGACTCGGTACTTGTCAACACGAGAGCAATACGCGCTCTATTGGTGACAAAAATGCAAAAACCGAGCACTCTCAAAACAAAGTAATTTATGCATTGTGCTGATATGTTGTGGTTTAACCTTTTGCATTGCAGAGTTCAATCCTGAAAACTTATTCTTAATATGCTTACAAATACTGTTCCTTTGCAATGTATAGCTGCAGGTTTTTAGTGTGTGTTAGGGTGTGGCCCCTTTCCAGGGCCTTCCAGAGAGATTCCCTGCAACATGCCTGGGCGTGGTTCTGGGCTGGGCCAAGACTCTATAAAAGAGAGCTAGCCCAACTCCCAGTGCTCACTATTGAGAGGTCCCGGTGCAGAGCAGCAGCTTCTTCCTGAGCTCCTGTCCCGGCGGCCTTTTTAGATCTTCCAGTCCTCTGCCCTAATCCTTCATTGGTGATCATTGTTCCAGGCGGTAAGACGGTGATTGGACTGTCCCGACACCGTTATTTAGAATTTTCATATTCTTGGTTTAAATTCTTAAATGAGTAACAGATTACTTGCGCGCTATCATTTCTTGACATTTATATGGTAGTTTACAAATAGGCAAGACGCACGATTTATTTCATAAAGGTTTGACTTTGTTATTCATTGCACGCTACCATTTCTTGACATTTACATGGTGGCTTAAGAATCGGCAAGACGCGCAATTCGTTTTATGGTGTTTAAACATTGTTGTCCATTGCGCGCTACTGTTTCTTGACACTTACATGATGTTTTACGAATTGGCAAGATGCACAACTCGTTTCATGAGCATTTAACTTTGCTGTTCATTGCGCGCTACCATTTCTTGACATTTTACATGGTGGCTTAAGAATCGGCAAAAGAAGCGCGATTCATTTCATTGTACTTTGATCTTGTTATTTATTGTGAACTGTTATTCCTCGACATTTACATAGTGTTTTACGAATCGGCAAGACGCGCAATTCGATTAATGATGATTTGACTTTGATATTCCTTGCGTGCTACCATTTCTTGGTATTTTACATGGTAACACTCGAATTGGGAAAACGCACGATTCTCTCCTCGAGTTTAATTCATGTTGTTTATTGTATGCTACTATTCTAAGATATTTATTATGTAATATTCGAGTTGACAAGTTATGTGATTTGTTTCCTGACTCCATATTGTGTTATTCATGGTGCACAATCCTTTTATGGTGTTTACTATATATATATATATATATATATATATATATATATATATATATATATATATATGCAATATGCGCAATTTGTGTTGAAACATTTTAAGAGTGCATAGAAGGCCAGAGTTTCTAGATGCAATATTGTATGGTCCTAGTATTCATTCTCAAAAACAGGATTTATATGACTGGTTTAAAATTTAGTAAGAATGTTTTTTCTGATTCTCATGTAAAGGAAAGTACTTGCATAAGAAAGTTTTCATTTAATTCATCTTGATTCCCCTACAGGTATCCGGCCATCTTGAAACTTAGTCATTTTAAACTTAACTCTTAGATTGGTCATGTTTTCAGAGTGACTAGGCTTAGAATCATATTCTAGGATTGATTTCAGGAGATATAATTTTCATATTGTGTGTTCTAACCTTTTTTTTACTCCAGTTCTCCTTCCCAGCTGTTCCCTTCCTAATCCCATCTTCCCCTCTTGAACTCTCACAGTCTCTGTGATTTATCTATCAGAGTCTTGGAGCTGTTCAGTGGTGGACGTGTTGGGAACGTGCACAGACTCCGAGGATCTGGTGACTCTGACCGTACTGCAAAACCTACTTATAATCTTCATACCAAACATCTTGCTAGTCTAACTCTTTGAAGTCATTGCATGGAGAGACCATGCAATGACAATCTCTCTCAATCTCTCTCTCTCATTTCATTATGTGATGGAAAAGAGAGAGCGAGAGACAGTGACAGGACCGTGAGGAGAACCCTCTAGGCCCCCACGGTCCCAGTCGGCTCCCGATGTCCTGTGGGAGCCAGCATTGCTCCTTGAAGAAGGGAGCTGCTTTCAATAGCAGCTTCCTGCTTGTGGGAGCAATATTTTCATCTGTATTCCCTACACTCATATTTGTGTGCAGGGAAGACCGATGAAAACTCCACTTTCTTCAAGGGAGAGTTGTTTGGGCACTCTCTCTTGCAGGATGTGGACTTTGGTTGCTTTTGCTTGATGAGAGCTATTAGCTCCCAACAAGAAAAAGCAAACAGCCATGTCCTAGGGATGGGCACCATGGGGCATAGCAGGAGCCGGCCATGGGTGAGGTAGTGGTCCCAGGGGCTGCAGGGGTCTGAAACAGACCCCCTTTCATTATTTTGTATTATAGCCCAGGGAGGTGGTGGCCCCTGGGGCTGCTGCCCCCCTGCACTCTATTTAAGTATGTCCCTGGGATGTTGTGGTCCCTGTGTCTGTGAAGGGGCCACATAGTACCCCTGCATTAAATAGGATGATAGCCCCAAGGAGGTGGTGGTCCCCGAGTCTACAGGGGGGTCACACACACCCCCCACATTGATTTGGATGAAAGCCCTGGGGAAGAGGATATAAGCTCTAGGGAGGTGTCATCCCCGTGGCTGCAGGGAGCGTGCAGGCCCCTGCATTGATTTGGATGAAAACCCCAGAGAGGTGGCAGTCCCTGGGTCTGCAGGGTCTTTTTGGCATTAAAAATTAGCAATGTCCTTGGGGATTGGCTCATCTGTGAGCTTCAGAATTAAGAAACTCAGGAGTCTGCAGTTTGTTTTTTTAAAGAATGTTTGGCTAATCCATTATTCACCACAAATCGTGGCTACAATTTAAAAAATGCTCTCTTACTCTAGGGTGAGGCCCCTCTGGGACCCCAGCAGCAGAGGTAAGGGGTCAGGGAGACTCTAACCTAGCCCCTTTTCTTATTTTGTACACTTTTTTCTAGGATTCAGCTGAAGCTGAGTCCCAACATGGCTGCCAACACTTCCTTGTTGAAGTGTTGCCATCTAATCAGATCTCAGTCGAGATTGGGAGGGTATGCAAAGCCTTTGCATCCCTATATATACAAATTTGAATTTTCTTTAATTTCTCTAAAACTGCTGAACGGATTTACATCAAATATCAACAAGGTTTCTTTCTAACTTTCTGCCAAATTTAACGTAACTCCATCCAGTAGTTTGATATTTATCACTGTTCAAAATTCCTATAGAAAAATGAATTGGGGAAAAAGCGTTTTGTGACCCCCTTTATCTCGGCCCCCGCTTGACTGATCATGACGAATCTTTACAGAGAGATGCTGAGTTGAGCATCGTATTTTCTTGAAAAAGTTTGTGAAGGTTCATCAAATAGTGCCAATGTTATTAGAAAGATAAAAAACACAATATGGGTTTCTCTGCCCTTGAAAGCTGAAGCTGCCCTGCAGGGTTGGGGGCTCCTGTCTGGAGGTCGTTGTTGGAATCATAATGGGGGACATGACCCGCTTGTCTCCGTTCCACACAAGGTATTTTACCGGAATAATTTGAACACGGAGGTGAGAAAGGGATGAGTGAGAGGTTTCACCTCTCTTTCTGCAGTTTACAGACTTCCTTACATGACAAATATATATTGGGTAGCAGCAACAACAAGTGATATTTTTAAGTGATGCACATGAACAAATGAATACTATTAAGTTTGTGGCCATTTCATTTACTCTTTACAATCTGTATGCACTGTTACAACTGTGAAATATGACTGTGGCTCATGGACGATATGAAGCAGGATTAAATACTAAGCTACAGTGCAATGCATCATTATTGAAACATTATCAGTGCATTATGGGAGATGTCTGTTACTACTACAGGGTCACATAGCATTTGATTGATAAACACCTGTGTTGTGTTCACTTTGAACCACTCACCTGTGATCAAGGCATTCAGCCAAAACGTGTCAGGATTTTAAGCTTGCTGCCATTTCTACTGAGAATAAATGCTCGGATGCTTCTGAGACTGAGGCTTTGGCAATTTTATTAGGGGTCAAAAATGCTCTATATTCAATGATTTTTTTTTACCCACACAAAATGATAGAAATTCTGCAGCTATAGTTTCTTCAGGTAAGTATAACCATAAACACAAGTATGACTGCTAAATATTTGTGGTTTTGTGTGAGTATAACATCAACCTAACTGTAACATTCAACCTAACTGTAACATTCCTGTAACCGTTGATTTGGTTTGGTTTTCTCAGTGAATTCCTTTTTTTTTTTTTATGTAAAGTAGTAAATATTTACTTTATGTTAATGTAACCATTGTTGCACGCTGCCAATGGCCAACCCCTTCACATGCACTGATTCCCATGCTGCACACAGCCTTTGGCTGTGCTTGGCAGAGGTTTTGTGTGTGAATGGGTGCATTTTTTTTAAGTCTGCTTTTGATCCGTGGATCCATCATGGACTGACACTGGAAATCACACTGATCCCTGTGCTGGATCCACAGATCCATGGTTCAGCACAAAAAAAAATAACTAGGGCAGTTGTTTTGCCCATGAGGGGGTCCCTGAGGGACCCCTCCATGTGTCCTATGGGGTCAGAATACCTGTCTCCTGACCTTTATGTGTTTTTCCTCTTTTTTGTTCCTCCCCGGGCCAATCGGGAAATGAAAAGGCAGCCACACTTTCCTGTCAGGTTGCTGCCAGCCAATCTGAGCCTCGCTTATCTCTGGGATCCAGAAAGGTTATTTGAAGTGATTTGTTGTAAACCCATTCAGCACATTTGAGAAATGGAAGGTTGGGTTCTCGGAAGTTCAGTGATCATGCAACTTCAAATCATAGAGAAATTTAATTAGCCATGGGTTTTTTCCGGTTGGCCACCTCACTCCCGTAGGAGTAAAAGGCTTCTGTGACCTCCTGTGGGAGGTTGCTCTCTTATTGGCTTGCTACAACATGAAAAAAGGTTGTGGCTGCCACTCCAGGGCCTGTGTCCTGTATATTCGAAAAAAATAAGCTTTTAGGGTAAAGGTACCCTGGCCCCCAGGACCTTGTGGGGAATCCAAGAGGGACCTCCCTTTTGTCAAATTTTAAAATAATATGTTTTTGTGCTTCTGCGATTCTGTAAGGTCTCACTGGAGGAAGGGGGCTGTGCTGCGTCCCAAAAGAGTCTTGCAGGAACAGATTTTTTTTAAGGGGTGCTGCCACAAATTCTTGTAATTTCACATTAAAACTATCCCGAACAATAAAATAGTTGTATATATATTTTATTCACAACACTATGGGCCTGATTTCAACCTTGGTTGATGGGATACTCTGTCACAAATGTGCCGGATGTCCCGTCCGCCATTTACAAGTTCCATTATATCCTATGGAACTTGTAAGTTGGAGGGCGGGATATCCGCCACATTTGTGATGGAATATTTTGATCCGCCAAGGTCGTAATCAGGCCCTGTTTTTTTCTTCAAATCCACAGTTTCTTCAATACACACATGTTGGTTATTCCACCAGCCCATTAAGATCCCTGCATAAATGGGTGCAAAACAACTGCCCATCATGGTACCAAAATGTCTATACCACTGATAAGTAAAGATAAAATAATTGCTCTCCAAGCACAAATGCAGCATCACAGTAACATCATCAAATAGTCATATATTTAAATTGGTTAGTCCCTAAAAAAATGGTCTATGCACTTGTGTCCTTAAGTCATGTTCGGTGCAGATACGCAAGAATGGGTACTCATCAAGGCTTAGAAGCCCTTTCTCTTTCCAATAGTATAATAATGTGTGAAAATTAATGATGGAGTGCTAGTATGCTAAGTATGTGGTTTTCTCATAACTCTTTGATAGATGTAATTGTTCATTAGCCTCTTTCAAATATTTATTTACATCCCTACATTCCTCTCTTTATCAGAGGGTTTGATGTTGATATTTGGGTCCCTAATTAGGGTGTCTAGTGTCTGTCTCTGTGCATTAGTTACATTTTCAGCATTATTTCTCCTACTATGCCATAATTTCATCAACTCACACACAACTACTTTATGAATGGTGTCTGTCTATATTATCATGTGGTGTAATGAGGTTACATATTAATTTTAGTTTGAAATAATTAATGCAATCACAGTTTGTTTTAAGGCCTATTTTACTAACAAAATCAATTTCTGAGACCTAGGCTGAGCTCTGCCCTTCCAATTCCATTAAGTAGTTAATATCTCTACATCAACTACACACAGATTGTCAAATTTAGGGTCAGAAGTTGAGACGTTTGGAAATCGGTTTTGTCTTTGGATGGTCAAACACTTTCAACAATTTCAACTTTCTGAAAAAGAGAAACAAGTCGATTGGTGTTGGACAATAGTTCACATTACCATTTGGGCAAAATGATGGTCCCAGTCCTACCACATACTGTTCATCAGTAGTTAGTTATGCCAGGATATGTTTATAATAGTCCCAATTTTGTCTACTATTATTGGTTCTTTCTGGTTTGCCTCTATCATTTCCCATGTTCCAAATCATCTTTTGCTGCATTCTCCCCCTTGCTTGGTTTTCTTATTTTGAGGCTGTTTCCGCCTTTTCCTTTTTGATGATTTTTTAGGTGTCCTCTGCTCTGTTACAAGAGTTTGGTACTCGCCTAAAAAAATAAAATGTTAGTTTTCCACTATTTAAGGGGTGTGGTTGCTCTCCAACAAGGGTCTTGTGGGATTGGAAATATGTATTTTAAGAAAAAGGGGGTGGGCCTGAGCGTCTGCCGTGGGTTGATCCCAACAGGCAATGGCTGTGTGCTGAGGGTGTTGGACTTACGTATGGCAATAACACCTTACATTGTATTAAAAAACCTCAGAAATTGACTATATAAACAAAGTAACTCCATAGTTAAGTCAAAATGTCTGTTTAAGTGTAATGTTTTAAATTTAAAAAAACACAAGTCATATTTTTGTAATTGCTTTTAGAAAACAATCCCTGAAGGTAAATGCTCATAGGTCCAGATAAAAGACCGTCAGAGTTTGTGACTCGTAATTTCCAATTTTTAAATCCTGATGTACAACAATGTCTGAGGCACTGTTTGTGATTTCCAAATGGGGTGCAAGGGACCTATCTCATTAATATTCGTGAAGCAATTTGCAATTTGCGACCCTTTAGGAATGGCCGGCACTCACAGGGATGGTGGCATGCTGGGGTCAACAGACTACCATGTCTGTGATTATTTTTTAAATAAAGCATTTTTTTATGTAGCTTGTTTTGCTTGGTTAAAGGAAAATGTGAAGCATTTAAAAAAAAAAAATGAAAAGTTTTCTTTTCATTTATTTAGAGTGAACAGTGGTCTGTTGGACTGCCTGCTCTGAAAAAATGTTGGAACCCCTTCCTGTTAGTGAATGGTTTACCTCCAATTTAAAATTGATGGTAATCTGCAAATGCTTTGCAACCACATATCGCAAAACATTCATACGTACTAGTGCAACTTGCTATTAGGAAGATACGCCCTGTACAAGCCCCTTCCTAATAGCGACTATAGGTTACTGACTCGTAAAATAGGGTTGGCACATAGGAACATTAATTTTACTAAACACAAAAGCTACCAGTGAAATGCGTCATACGTCCGTCCTATAGTTTGAAAAATACAGCCTGTAGATCAAAAATAAGAACACGAATTGCAAATTACTATAGTGTGATAGTTTGTGAATGTCAAAGAAATGCAAATATTAGTTATGTATTCACAAATGTGACTTTAGCAGATGTTTTGAAATTCAAAATTGCTCTTGCGTATACTTATGTATTCTGATGTGCGACATTTTAAACGATTTAAAAAATATAATCCGCGTTTCTCGGTGCCTTTGTGGGAATGTGCTTCTGGTAACATTCAGCCATATGTTGACATGGATATCGCTTACAACCCTGTGCCAACATTCTTAATGATACACATGATGCAACCTTTCTAAAATATGTATTTTCTAATGTCTTCAAAATAAACTTTGGGAAATTGGGACATTTTTTATACGAGAAAGAAAAGCTATCTCACGAAAAAAGGTCACCGACGTTTGCGAGTAATGTGTTGCCACGAAAAGTGTGTGACTCTGTTCCATGTCTTCTAGTGAGGTTATTTTTTTCGAGCTCAGTTTTCTATAGAATAACAGCTTCATGCGTCTTTGTGTCTGAACTGACGCGGGGGTTAATATTCTTTGCACTTTCAATCCACTTTTTGCTATGCAAGTCTGAGAAACTACCCACTTTATGCAGCTGTTTTTTATGTCAGCTTGCATTCTAATTGAACCTCCAACTTTCTCTTGGTGGTTGTTGTAAAGCATGCCAAGAGTATTGGAGGACATTTTTGACAAGGTATGAATTTCTTGACATGAGATTACCACAGCTCTTTCTGTCGCACAATACAAACACAGTAGTAGCAATAACAATGGTTCTGACTGCTGTAGCGGTGTATGATAATGGATTACCTATTTACGACACCCACGCCTAGTAAAATGATTTTCTGTACAGGCTTCTCAATGGTGAATGGAAAGAAGCCCGGTTAGAGTAGTATTCAGTCTCGCAGCACATGGGATGTTTCCTTGAATGGAGAGGGACAGGAGCTTGAGATGCAGGCGTGGTTCGTTAGGCATTGCTGTGCATTCGACAGCATGAGCCTTTGGATACTACCTACAATCTGTTTACTCAGTGACAGTAGGTTTGTGCAATACAATATTTTCAAAGAAGCCTATTCAAAAGTGTGGGTATATAATTCCTGGGTTAAAGTAACACATGATTTGCAATTATTACTGTAAGCCGAAATGGACAGTAACAAACTACAAACATTGGGTTTTATTCACAGAAGTAAATACACATGTGTATATTTGTTCATATGTGTATCTACTACTACAACTAGGTGTAACTTCACCGTTTTTCGCTAATTACCATTTCCATGTGTAGAATTACACCTAAGTGTAGATGAACATGTCTTTGCCCTCCCAAATCAGAGGGTGAGACTCCTAAAGCAGGACTTATGATTGTGAAGTTGCTACAAATGACTTTTCACGTATAGGTGCACATATTCATGAAAACTCTCTTCTAGGAAAGTGTGTGAAAGTACCTTTTTGTGTGGTTATTGATATTTTTTTACTAATGATTCTGGCTTTTGAGCTCAGCTCACTGTGGCACTGCTTTGTAAAGGTTTAAAATAACCGCACAACAAACAAACTTAAAAACTATGGCACTGCTGAATGACAGAATTGGCTTATCCCTAACTGGAAGATTCACCCTTCTAGTTGTACGGAGCTGGAAATGCACCAACAACTGGGAAGATAAATGTCACCTGTGGACTGTGGCAAGTGTTATACCATTTACCAGGCTGAACAATAAGAAATTAGTTTGAGCCTGAATGTTTATTCTGACTGCTGCAGGTTTTAAATCAGGAGACACATCTTTAAAAAACACAAAGTATAAAGTCCCGTTAAACCTGAATTTCCTTTATATATACTCAACCAATTGCTATCCGTTCTGATCCTCCAATAGGCAAAAATGTCATACAGAAATTCATATACAAGACTTTTGTTAACTTTGTTTATCATAGCATAATTTCATCCATGAAAAACAATAACACATTACTCAAATATCTCACCAAGTTTCATTACATATTTGTTCTTTTCTTTATATAAAAGTATTTACAAACAAAAATGTACAACAAATAACATACTACACCGAGTCAATCAAGGGAAAATACAAATACATCTCCCCTCTCTCTATTCACTCACTCCTACTCAAATACAAACATATTCCTTCCCATACTTTTCATGTATATCCCATTCCATCCTTTCTACACATTCAAGACACCATACAACGTAAAAACAATTTTGATTTTTGCCGCTGCAATGTTATGAACTGGAATTCCTCGAAACATCGGTCAACGTATGTTTCAGTGTGAAAAGGGATACATTTTCAAGTCACCTTCTTCAGGACCACACTGCAATTGAATTACCTCAACGAGGTGAAAAGGGGGAAGAATCTAAAAAACATATGCATACATAGACAGGAGCAATCAGAAGCAAAAATATTCTATTACCCCTAAAAAGGGCCTTATGCCGAAACCCACTAAAAAATTCAGGTTACATGAATGATTACCATACCCGTGGACCAATAAAGTCATAAAGTGAGGAAATTGTTCGAAAATGATCATGCTCCACCTCTGTGCATAGCCGCAAATCCTTGGCCTACACCTTACAATGCTCTATATCAGGGTGCATTGTATTACCCACAAAGGAAGCCACAATAGATAGAGAAAGAAGATTTCATTACAGAAAGAATTGCCAACAAACTGCCACGATCGTGTTCACATGCATCCACAGGTAAAAGATCTCGTCCCTTCACCTGTTAAAGCTCCACACCTACAATGATGTATCTTTTTTGGTCTTGAACAGTGGTTCCCAACTTTTGGTCCATGGACCCCTGGGGATCCGCAAAGCTGCCTCAGGGGGTCCGCGGCTGCTTAGAAAATCAAGTAATATTAACAGATTAGGTCTCCAGCTTTCAGCAATGACTCAGTAGGGGGTCACTGGATTATAATAATGATTCAATGGGGGTCCCCGGGTTCCAGTCATGATACAGTGGGAACAACTGGTCTAGAAGACCCTGTCACTTCATATGCAAAATCGGTTGCCTCTCTCTGTGTCTCAATAGGTAAAAATCTGGTGAAGATATAGAGGTTACTCAGTTGATTTCAATTGGACGTAATGACGCATTACGTAGTGAAACCAGAAGCTGCAAAAATAATGCTCTCCATGTTGTAATGTAGCCAAGAGAGGCTTAATTGCAGAGATATATCAATTCTAAAAGCAGAAACAAGAACTTACCCATGCTGGGGCAAATGCAAAAACCTTGCCCAATTAACTGCTAACTGGGGTGACCTGATGGATCCTAACTGAGTGCAGTGATGGGTTTGTTCATCTGATCCCGTAATCAGATGGCGTGATAGAAGAAGGACTTTTAATTAAAGGGACACTCAAGGCACCATCTTAGACAGGGGAACAGAGCACACAGATCAGAAAGTTGTCTGCTCCTCCGTAAAGGCTCACAATCTTTTACCTATGTTCTGGGGCTATATCATCATCCCATCCATCTCCACATCTAAAACTACCTTCCCTAAACATCATTGAAAAAGGCGCTGTACCCTAACAACAAAAAGGGGGCAGCAAAACTGGCCACTAACATTGGCACTAATGCTGCCCCCAACCATCCAATGCTGTGCAGTACCTAACACTAATCAAAGTAGTCTGTTCTTAGTCTATGTAGGCAGAAAGGTAAATGTGCCTACAGTCAATGAAACAAGGACTTGGTGAGCTCCCCTTTGTAACAGCCAAAGTTCTCACTTACCCTCCAACAGTGGGATATTTCGAATGGTTTTCTGCACACCTGTGGATATGTGAGGTAAACAATCATGTATCAATTCATCCCGAAGGTTGGAATTACACTATAATGCAAAGATAGGTTTCTTCAAGAGGGAGTCTTCTTCATTGATGTTGATGATTTTCCAATTACGGTCAAAGATTGATACTCGAGTGATTGGTAACTCAGACTATTTGCTCCTCCTTATCACAGATCTTTTTTGCAGAATTGCATCCTGATTGTAATATCTTGCTCTTTTAAATACTTGTTTGACGAGACACCTAGAATAACCTCTCTTCAATACCCTTATCATGAGCTCCTGTCCATGCTGCAAAAACATTTCTATGGTAGAACAATTATGTCTGATACTGAGAAAATCGCCAAACAGTATAGGATCTTTATGGCTGCTCCTGTGGGAACTGGCATGTTGTAAGATTGTATTTTGTTCATAGGTTTCATGTAGAAACTTATCTGCAGTTGTACTACTCCTCTCCCAGTATCTAGAGTCTCTACTTCTACCTATTGAATTTAGCCGTGAACTTGAGATTTGTATTGCTGGGGTGGCATGGTGAGCAAAAAATCAATGGATTAAACCCAGATCTATGACTTGGTCAAAACCGCCAGAGCCAGGCTGGCGGTAAGGGGGTCGGAATCCTCATGGCGGCGCCATGGAGGATTCCGTTGGGCAGCGGGAAACCGGCGGGACACCGCCGGTTTCCCGTATCTGACCGCGGCTGTACCGCCGCAGTCAGAATGCCCATGGGAGCACCGCCAGCCTGTTGGCGGTGCTCCCGCGGTTGTTGGCCCTGGCGGTAGACTACCGCCAGGGTCAGAATGACCCCCTTTATCACATGGGATACTCTGTTACAAACATGACGGATATCCTGTTCACCATATTACCAATGCCATATGATATAATTCACTTGTAATACAGGGGACAGGATCTGTAACATTTATGATTGTGTATCCTGTCTGCTAAATCAATCCCTAAGTCCCAAACTGGAAAGGATAGCATCCTTACAGAATTAAACCTGAAGAAACTGCTCTGGTGAAGCCAGGAAGTTTTGTTTGCCATTCCATAGGGTGAGCTGAGGCAGTGGTAGGGATTGTGGTTAGTGCAGGTTTTAGGATTGTTGAGAAAGTGGAAGTGCGGTTGTACTTCATGACTCAGAATGGGTTAAATATAAGTGATCTACACTTTCTCTATGTCTCTTCCTACATGAATAATTGCTAGTTCAGCTTTCCTGCTTCCAAGGCTTTAAACAGCGTAGCTTTTCCTCTTGTCTTCAATGGCGTGGTCAAGGTCACTATCCACGCCATGATCATGTGATTGGGGCAGCTTGTGGAAGACATGGAAGACAAGGAGTGCTCTTTCTTTTCCTTGAGGGAGACAGTGAAGAAAATATGTTCAATGGAAGAACAGTCACTACATCCTGCTCTGCAGAAAGCTGAACTTCATGCTCTTATTCCAACTTCAAAATATCATGTACAGCAGACTGTATTCTATTGAGTGTCATGTGAAGTTTCCTATTGATGCTGGTCAATTCAATTTTAGATTTACTACTTTCAGTCATGACTGCAGTCACTGCAGCACTGCAAGTTATCTGCGTATGTTTTGGTGGTGGTAGCATTGTTTTTGTCCTGGGGTAAGGCTCCACCCAGCGACTTTCTGTCTCACATTAAACAGAAACATGGTGCAACCCACCTTCAAACAGTTAACTCAATCAAGCCACCAACTCCTTGGATTTCAATACCTTATACTATCTTCAATAATGAAGAAGTTATTGTGGGTATATTGGCTCAGTTCAGCGAAGAAGTTGCACACCTCCTTGACTCCAACTTTTTAGGGTTGTATGAATGTCCAGGGCATATTGAGACACAAATAAGTGAATGGGATGTGAAGCTTGCCCAAGCTTATTGGGAGAGGTGGCTCTATAACTGGGCATGGGCCATTAAGTCTTGGTCAGGAGACAAGATCCCTGGTTGAGATTAAGTGGAGAGGACAGTCGCACATTTGTGTGGCAGCTGGAGCTATTGCATCTACTTCCACTATAGTTAGCCTCCCGATGGAATCTAAGGAGTCCGGTTTAATTGCTGGGGACCCCAATAGCCTGATTAACTCTCATTTACCTCATAATTAAGTGGGTTCTGTTATGGAAAGCATCTCTCAATGTGATCTCCCTCCAGCAACATGTCCTATGTCATATTTATGGCTAATGTCCCAATGCTATGCCTCAAAGTAAAGTTAATTAAAAGAACCACTCATTGGATTCACATGAACATTAGGTGCCAGGGCAACATTTTTTCTGAGGTTCTCATGGCGAGAAGAGGTGGATGGATTGGGAAGATGCATGAAGAATTCAGTGGGTAATGTGGTATAGTCATCTTTAGAAGTCCCAGGATTGCAGGTGATCTTATTCAGGCTTCTTTTCAAGGACATAATAAACTTGACAATTTTAAGATCTTGCTCTTGGCTACCAATATAGGAAGCTATTTTAAAATCCCCAAATAAGGGAGAATCGTTTTCACCCTACGGCTGTCCAGTCATTTCTACACAACATTCCATACATAATTGCTTTTGCCACTTGGGTGATTTGTCAGCGAATGATTGACTTAGTGTTTGTAATGTGACTAAGAAGACCCCTGTTCAAGGCGTTTGTGGTGGAGTGGACCCTATTGGTGCACTCCCTGCTCACCTTATGACTTCCCAACATTGGAGATCTGTCATTCACCAGAAGGCCCCCTGTCAGCTACCAAGAGGAACCAGTCATTTCAGCAAAATATGTTCAAGAGGTCAATATCCTCTTTTCAAATATTTCCAGCCTTGCTAGTAAAGTGGGCTGTGTGGAATGCAGCAACTTTATATGCAACTATATCATCTTTTTTCAAGAGACCTAGGCCTCTGAAACTATTAGCATGCATAGTTATTATTCCCACACAGTTCCTGCAGCCTCATCTCTGTCAGTCAGGGCATGGCCAGAATTAGCGTCCTGGTTAAACGTCACCTTGGATTGTAGAATTAGCCAGGTCCCTTCTGGTGGTATTTTATTTCAAGTTTTTTTTTCATCCAAATGGCCCAATGGTTTGAATATTGTTTTAATTATATTTTCTAATGGGTATTTTGAATGTGACCACATTGCCAATTTTAATAAGTAATACAATTTTATTCTTAGCCTTAAAGCACAACTTGATTTTTTGCACAAAGGGTAGCAAATTATTTTATGGTGGGATTTTAATACTAAATGTTGCTTAATTGAAATTAAAAATGAGTGTACTATGTTTGACCACATTAGTATAGGCCATGATAAACACCCTAGGAATCAGACTGGATATACACTTTTCCAAATGATTAAGGCCCTCATTACAACCCTGGCGGATGGTGTTAAAGTGGCGGTAATACCGCAAACAGGCCGGCGAAAAAAAAAAATGGGATTGCGACCGTGGCGGAAACCACCAACATAGACAGCCACTTTAACACTCCGACCGTCACGGCGGTACTAACAAACAGCGTGGCGGACACCGCCAACGGACAGGCGGAACACAATGTACCGCCCACCCTATCACAACATGGCTATCTGCCACCTTTTCCGGGGCAGAACCAACGCAACTAAAAACACAGCGGAAACAGTACACAGAAGGGAAAACACTCACTTCTCCACACCCCACAAGGAACCAGGGCGCCATGAAGCCCGAACTGCAGATCCTGCCAGCGATGGTCTTCCTGCTCCTCTATCAGGAGCTCCAACGACGGCGGCGATGACCACGGTGAGTACTGTACCGACAACACAGGGGAGGGAAAAGAGTGACACACAGACGCAACACCCCCACCACCACCCTCACCCACAACACCATACAAACAAACACATGCTGCAACATTACACATACATCACCCCACCCCCATTGATTAACGCAAGGACAAAAGGAAATGATTGTAACGATTGTAATAAAAATAAATCCATCAGTCAAAACTCAAAATCCAGTATATACAATTATGTACACCAACTACACAAGTCCGGATAGTGCACCAATCATTGTACGTGGACCACTGGGCCCAAAATGCATGGGCAAGGCCCACACTAGATACCTGAGTCCAAAAGGACAGAACCCTGGAGGGGCATCACATAGAAAATATACAGGCACCTCAGGGGGAGGGGGGCACCTCAGCCTGATGAACGCATGACACCACTGCTCCACGAGAGGGCTCCATGCCCATTGATGTATCCTGGGGAGTGCAAAGCCACAGTCTCTCAAGTCTCTCCAGTGGGTGGTTTGCCCACTGCTTTATCCTGGGGAGTGCAAAGCCACAGTCTCTCAAGTCTCAACAGTGGGTGGTTTGCCCACTGCTGCATCCTGGGGAATGCAAAGCCACAGTCTCTCAAGTCACTCCAGTGGGGGGTTTGCCCACTGCTTTATCCTGGGGAGTGCAAAGCCACAGTCTCTAAAGTGAATAACAGTCTCCACTAGTTCTGGAGGGGGCTTTGTGCCCAGAGTGCTTCATCCTGCCAAGGACTGAGGTAGTGGATGCCTTTCTCCACTGGTTCTGGAGGGGGCATTGTGCCCAGAGTGCTTCATTCTACCAAGGACTGAGGTAGTGGATGTGATACTCCACTGGTTCTGGAGTGGGCTTTGTGCCCAGAGTGCTTCATCCTGCCAAGGACTGAGGTAGTGGATGTGTTTCTCCACTGGTTCTGGAGGGGGCTTTGTGCCCAGAGTGCTTCATCCTGCCAAGGACTGAGGTAGTGGATGTGATACTTTAATGGTTCTGGAGGGGGCTTTGTGACCAGAGTGCTTCATCCTGCCAAGGACTGAGGTAGTGAATGTGATACTCCACTGGCTCTGGAGGGGGCTTTGTGCACAGAGTGCTTCATCCTGCCAAGGACTGAGGTAGTGGATGTGATCCTCCACTGGTTCTGGAGGGAGCTTTGTGCCCAGAGTGCTCTACGTGCATTGTGGCCGCAACAATACACTCGCCTGGGTGTGTGTGCCACGAGATTGCTGAGGTACGGGTAGGTTGATAAGCCATGGAGGCAGAGACACACCCCACACTGCTGCGGCTTTACATTCCATATGCAGGTGACAACTGTGATGACAGTGATGCTTCATGGAAGCTGCCCAGGCTCCTGGAACTCACCACCAGCCTTGGACGACTGACCACTGGGGATGGCAGCCATGTCTGAAGTGGTGTCACAGGTTCAGGATGTCACGGGGCCGCTGGCGGTGCTTGAGGCGGTGTCAGTTGTGGCGGTGCTTGGGGCTGGTTCTGTGGCGGGGGTGCTTGCGGCAGGGTCTGTGTCGGCTGTGCTGGCGGCGGCTCTGTGGCAGCAGTGCTGGCGGCGGGCTCTGTGGCAGCGGTGCTGGTGGAGTGCTCTGTGGCAGCGGTGCTGGTGGCGGGCTCCGTGGCGGTGCAGGTGGCGGTGCAGATGGCGGTCTTCTCTGCCGTACAGGTTGACGTTGACGTGGACAGAAGGTGTGACACTGGTCCCACAGTCGGTGCCACCATGCCCTGTCCTGACCTGCCCTTCAGTTTCTGGCCCTTCCCCATTTTTGATGGTGGCGCAGCTGTCTTGCCACTATCCACTTTCGTTTTCCCTGACCCCTTGGTGCCAGGTGTTTTCGGCTTCTCCCTCCAGGATGTGGGTAATTTTTTCACCTCGGCAGGTGGCGGAATGTCCTTGACCTCGCTTCATGGCACACTGGCAGCCCTGATGGTTGGCACACTCCATGGCCCCGCAGATGCTTGCACCACTGTTCCTGGGGATGTGGTGGCTGAGGAGCTGGGCTCGGACCTGGAAAGCCTGGCCTTTAAGGAAGAGGTCAATATTAGCCAGGAAAAGTTTTTAGACACTCTGGGATGGGTAGATGGAGGGGGTTTGGGAGTGGAGGTAGAGGTAGTGGTTGTAGGAGGTGAACGTCTGCTGAATTTGGGTGAAGGTGCATGGGCTGGAGGCTGTTGTGAGGTGGATGGCTGTTGGGTGGGTGTGTGCCTGCGGTTGTGTACTTTGGGAGGAAGGCTCACAGACACACTGGGAGAGGACACTGGGGATGTCTGAATGGTAGTGGGGGTGGTGAGTGCACATGAGTGGTGTGTGGTGATGGGCGTGCTGGTGATGATGGAGGTAGTGGCTGAGGATGTAGTGCATGCAGGTGTGAGTGGAGACGAGACTGGGAGGGAGGAGGGAGACTTGGAGGAGGAGGGGGACACAGTGGAGGCAATGGATGTTGGTATGTGTGCATGGGTATGATGCTTGTGTGAGTGCCTGTGGAATGTGTGGTGCTTATGTTTGCCTGAGCCACCCTTGTGTGTTGAGGTGTGTGGATGCTGGTCTGATGGTGTGCTTGGGATAGGCTGTGGTACAGGGGATTAGGTCTGGGTGGAGGAAGTTCGAGGGGGGAGGCTGGACACAGGAACAATGGCTGCCATCAGTGCTGAGACCAGAGCCTGAAATGCTGTCTGTTGGGCTGCCTGCTCAGAATAAATGCCCGCCAAATATGCATTTGTTTGTTGCAATGCCTCTCAACACCCTGGATGGCATTCAGAATGGTAGACTGCCCAACAGTGAGGGATCTCAGGAGGTCAATAGTCTCCTCACTGAGGGCAGCACGGCTGACTGGGTCAGGGCCTGAGGTGCCTGGGGCGAAGGAGATGCCCACCCTCCTGGGTGAGCGGGCACGCGGACACACGCTGAGGGGCTGCTGGGAGGGCGGTGCTGGTAGGGGTGGTGGTGTCTGTACCTGTTGATGTGGGGGGCACAGAGGGGCCCGCCACCGCAATCAGAGGAGGAGTCGCTGTCACTGCTGTCTGCTCCTGTCCCTACCGTGGAGCTCTTGGCAATATTCTCTGTCTTGTTCCTAGATCTCAGGGACCATTTGCACGGTGGCTCTCCATCTGCAGGGGGAGGGGTGCTGGTGTCCCTCCTGGTGTTCACATGGTCTTGCAGCACCCCTGCAATGGTGACCAGGGAGGTGTTAATTGACTTCAGTTCCTCCCTGATCCCCAGATAGTGTTCCTCCTGCAGCCGTTGGGTCTCCTGAAACTTGGCCAGTACAGTTGCCATCGTCTCCTGGGAATGATGGTACGCTCCCATGATGCTTGAGGGGGCCTCGTTGAGAGTCGGTTCCCTGGGCCTGTCCTCCCCCTGTCGCACAGCAGTCATCCCAGTTCCCCTGTTTTCCTGTTCCTCTGTACCCTGAACCGTGTGCCCACTGCCCCCAGGTCCCTGATTGTCTTGGGTTGGTGGGTATGCCTGGGTTCCCTGTAGTGGTGGACACACTGCAGATTGACGTGTCTTGGGGACAGAGGGATGGGCCCGCTGGGTGGGTGCTGTGCTGGTGTTTCCTGAGGGGGGAGGCTCTGTGGTGGCTTGTGCCAGTGTCAGGGGAACCGACTGTCCCGAGGTCCCTGATGGGCGGGGCTGGTCATATTGATCCAGTTGTGCGGAGCTGCTGTCATCACTGTGGGTCTCTTCTGTGGGGGGACTTGATATGTCTGGTACCTCCTGTCCGGTGATGTTGGGTAGGGGTCCTGCAGGGGTGTAAAGGCATGATTATTGCATCTGTGTGTGCCATCATGTGCAATGGGTGAGTGACCCTGTACTCCAGTGCTTGCATTCTTGTCTAGGTTATTGTGTGATAATTTGTTTGGGGTCTGTGTGGGTATCTGTAGTGGACATGCTTGGGTGATGGGTGTCCATGCATTGCTGTTACATGCAGGGCTTGGTTTTGGGATGTGTGGGTTGTGTTGGTTGGGTATCTGTTGGTTGTTGGGGTGATGAGTGTGAGGGTAAGGGTGTGAGTATGTGATGGCATGCAGGTTGGGTGGGGGGGGTTAAGGTAGTAAAGATTTGCCTTACCAGAGTCCAGTCCTCCTGCTACTCCTGCGAGGCCCTCAGGATGCAGTATTGCCAAGATGTACTCCTCCCATGTTTTAGTTGTGGGGGAGGAGGTGGTGGTCCACCGCCAGTCCTCTGTACAGCAATCTGGTGTCTGTAGGTCGTTCCACCTCTTCCGGATGTCATCCCTAGTTCTTGAATGCTGTCCCACTGCGTTGACCTTGTCGATAATTCTGCGCCATAGCTCCATCTTCCTAGCAATGGAGGTGTGCTGCACCTGTGATCCGAATAGCTGTGGCTCTACCCAGATGATTTCCTCCACCATGACCCTGAGCTCCTCCTCTGAGAACCTGGAGTGTTGTTGAGGTGCCATGATATGGTGTGGGTGATGTGTGAGGTGGTGTGTGTTATGATGTGTGAGGGGATGCATTGTTGTGTGTTGTTTGAGGTGCGTGGATGTTGTGTGAGTAATGATGTTGTGTGTCTGTGGATGCTGGTGTTGTTTCTGGTGGTGCCTCTCTCTGGCGTGGTATCAGAATTCTGGTAGTAAGGGTTTGTGGGTGATGTGGTTGTGCGTTTTATATTGGATTGGGTGTGTGGTGTGTGTATGTGTATCAGGTGTGTGTATTACGAATTGTCAAATAATGTTGTGTTTTGTAAATGTGTGTGTATTTTGAGCTCGGTGGTGTGTACCACCAATGGAATACTGCGGTTGAAAGACCGCTGCATGGATTCGTGGGTCGTGATAGTGTGGGTGTATTCCTGTTGGCGTGACGGTGTCGGTTTTGTTATCGCCAGTTTATCACTGACCTTTGGTGTGGCGGACTTGTGTGGGTTTCTGGATTATGGCGGATTCCGAGCTGTGGGTCGTAATAGCTGTAGCGGAATTCTGCCGGCGCAGCGGTGTGTTGGCGGTCTTCTGCACAGCGGTAAGCGGGATTTACCGCCAGGGATGTAATGAGGGTATACATCTTTTGATTTTACCAATGTGATCAAATTTTGCGACTGGCCTATCCTTCTAAGGCTACATTGAAAGGAGAGAGTGCTACTCTGTCATTGACTATATTTTTGTCACCTGTGGTCTGCTGGCTAGTGTTTCTAGGGCAGCTATAGACATAAGTGTTAACAGTGATCATAACCCCTTAAGCCTGGGTTTATGTATCTGTGGGAGGAGTTCGACCCCATAATCCTTAACAGTTAAGAACCAAGGCCTGCGTCTGGTTTGGAGAAATGTTGATCTGAAAATCATTTTGTCTAAACTTTGTCTGAACCATCTTCCCTTGGTGTCTAATTAGTTGTCTCACCCTCTGTGATGATCACTGGCTGTGGCCAATCAATTTGTCAATTTGAGTATAGTCGTGAGTAGTCTACTTATGAAACCAACCAGACCAGGGGTCTACTGGGCTAAATGGTTTAATTGACATTGTAGGAAAGCCTCAGCATATCTACACTGAAGGAGATACCCTGGGAGTCCCATAAAATCCAACAATGTAGAGCAGAATATAAGGTAGCCCTATGAACCAGGAACAAAGAGATATAAAATTATTCCTGGGAAAAGTTTTATATGGCGTGTAGGCTGAAAAACACCAGGTTCTTTTGGTTAGTGGCTAATAATAATAACCAACAACAATAACAATAAGCACCATCTGCAAGTAGGAATGCCCACAGTCATGACACACTGTTATCTGTCTGATTTTTCACCAAGTTGTTATTGACCGATATCCCTTCTGGATTCAGCAGTGAAGTTGGCAGGGAGAGTTGTTCTAGAAAGTCTTCTATCCTGGGTAAGTGAGACAGATATGTTGTTGGACATGCAGTATGGGTTTCGGGATAGGCTCGGCACAGTGGAGTAAGGCCTATATTTGCTCTTGATGAATAGCAAATACACGGTTGCTAAGCAGGCTCCATCTGCCTGGCCTTCATGAACTTTTCCTGTGCCTTTCACAGTGTGGCAAGGTCTAAGTTGTGGGAGAGCCTGGCCAACTTATAGGTGGAAGGTACAGTTTCTGGGAGCATTGCACTATGATTTTTTGACAGGTTTGTATGACCTACCAAGTCAGCAGACAGATAGTTTTAAGCTTGGGAGAGCTGTGCATCAGGGCTCTGCCTGGCTCCTTTATTATTCTTTCCATATTAATGGTTTAAGCACAGTCCTGTCCAACAAAGTTTCAGGTGCCCCCTCAGTTGGTAGGAAAAAGGTCTCATGCTGACCTACTCGCTGGTGTTCTCACAGATTTGGATTGGAAGACTCTAGCAGGAATTCTCTGCATCCGTTAGTTCATCTTGTATTGACGGATCAACCGCTGACTTCTCCAGGAACTCTACAAAACTGCAACAAAGAAGCTAAGATGACTTCTGCAACATTGTATTTTCAGCTCCTGCCAGCAACAGCAACAGTTTAGAGGTCGTGCATTCTCGAAGGACTGTCTGTCTTCAGCCTGCACCAGAAGAACCAAAGGAATCTCCAGTGGAGTGATGGAGTCACTTCTGTGCTTCAGCAGGCACCTCTTTGCAGCGACGTCTGGTGGCTTGGTTCCCCTTTCAAGATGACAGGCTTGGATCCAAAGTCACCAGTTGTGGACTAAAGTGACTCTGACAGTCCCAACGTCCAGCTGTCCAAATGTGGTGGAGGCAAGAGCTTGCATCCCCACACAAGACAGCACCCCTGTGCACAGTGTGAGTTGCAGTTTCTAAGGCTTGTGTGGGACTTTCTATAACGTTCTTCATTCACAGCACAGCTTAGACCCACAGCACTCCTTTCTGCGATGCACAGCTTTCTGAGTGGATCTCCTGCGGCGTGGGAATCCTTTGTGTTGAGCTGAGTGAGCCTCCATTTGCACCTTCTTTGTCTCTGTGCTGCGGAACTCTTGTGTGCTCTGACTGGTCATCTGAGGGCTTCTGAGTTTCTGAGAGCCCCCTCTGTCTCACCCTCCGCGTAGAGTCGACCTGGTTCTCCTGGGGCCCGGCAGCGCCATTTTCCACTAACCGCGAGCTTTGCATTTATGAAGGATTGTTGGTGGAATTCAGCAATGCAAACCAGACTTCATTCATCCTTCCAGCATGGGACATCTTCTGCACCAACCAGGAACCCTCATCTATCTTCTTTGGTGCAATACTGACTTGTCTTCTTACCGCTGATTCTTCTCTTGCACCTTCCTCCGGGTTAGCAGGGCTTCCTGTTCTCCCTGGACTCGTCAGTGCTTCTTTGACTTGGTCTCCTTCTTCCCCAGGTCTTCAGGTCCAGGAATCTATTGTTGGTGTATTGCAGTCTCTTCTGATTCTTGCACTGTCTTCTATCATGACTTCTAGTGTGTTTTAGGAATCTGGCTGGGTGTTGCTCCTGTTTCCATGGGCTCTGGGGTGTGGTATTTTACTTACCTTTGGTGTTTTCTTACATTTCAAGCACCCTTCTACATACTACACTTGCCTAGGTGGGAATCCGACTTTCGCAATTCCACTATTTTAGTATATGGTTTGTGTTCCCCCAGGCCCCTTGCAACCTGTTGTGATTTTCACTATTTGCACCATTTTCTGACTGTTTACTTACCTGTTTTTGGTTACTAGTGTATTTATTGTGTAATTTACTTACCTCCTAAGGGAGTATAGTCTCCAAAGTATTTTTGGCCTTGTGCATTAAAATAAAGTACCTTTAATTTTGGTAACACTGAGTATTGTCTTTCATGTGTGTGAGTACTCTGTGACTACAGTTGTATTGCAAGAGCTCTGCACGTCTCCTAGTTCAGCCTTGGGTACTCTGCCTACAGCTACATCTAGATAGCCTGGCTTCTAGACACTGACTGGCCAGCCTCCTACAGGTGGTCACAAAAGGGGATTGCCATTTGGCAAAACAAAGGAGACATGAACAACAAAGTAAAATAGCTTCCTATGACACAGACACAGACACAAACACACCCAAATAGAGGTTACACAAAATGGTGGTCAATCACATGGACGGCAAAGAAATGACCATGAAAATTAAAAGAACTTGGTGCCCTATTATGGCTGAAGTCACCTCTTACCAACAAAAGATGCAGTGTCATGGGAAAAAGATTGTTCAGATATGCACCCAAAATGTGACTGGGTCCATTTGTTGTCATTTACACACCACAATAACATGAAAGCAACAATAAGGTAAACACAATTCAACCATAGTAAAAAAATATGAACAGCACAGCAACATGGAAGCAGTGAATACATATTGAAGTATACTGTACATATGTTGCAAACACAGCAACACTGGGAAACAATTACCCCTGAAAAAACTTGCAAAGGTTAAAGAAAAACAACTAATCAACCACCTCACACAAACACAAAGAAAGGAACGACACATGGGGAAGAAGTAAGCTGATGTAAGAAATTGGGTCACTGGTTGAGGGGTTTGGAAGCCCCACTCAGGCATCAACCACAATCCTTGTCGCGGTGAACCACAAAAAGTCATTAAAAGAACCTGTGCTTAAACTTGTGGTAACGTGGAACAAACATAGTCAGGCTTAACTTAAAAACAATAAGTAAAATATTTTTGCAGTACTTAAACAGTAATAAAGTGAAAGCAATTAAACAACATAGAGTAACCTTTGATGAAGAAATTGATACTAGAACAACAAAAATCCAATCAGTAGAACTGAAAGCAATGCAATTTTAAACTTTAGGTATATATAGCACCTAAAAGTACAAAATGCCATTCGGGGTTGACTCGTCGTTTTAGACCGGGAGGGGAGTCACAGGTTCAGGCTAACTATAATGGAGAACGGACCACATACCGTGACCAAGTTAGTCATGCCGAAAAATGCACCTTCTCAAAGACCGGTATGAAGAGATACTTTCATAGTGGAGGAGGCTGTGAGGAGCAGCAACAGTTTTGTGGATAGTTATTGTTATAGTACGAAGAGTAGACCCAGCAGCACTAGCTGTCATTGCTGTTGTGCGAAGAGCTGGCCCTGTGTCATGGACGACACTTGCTCTAGATTAATTTTGTCAATTGTTGTAGCACGATATACAGATCTTGAGTTGCTGGTTGCTGGCTGCTGCTGGCTGCTGCTGGCAGTCACTGTAGTATAAACAGTTGGGATCACTAGAACATCACATTGGAGGTCGTTACGGACGGCAGAATCTTCATGCTAATGGGCCTATTTGAGGTTGTGATGAACAGACAGCCAACTTTCTAAAAGTGAAATTTCCAGATTTGTGAGTTAAAATCTGACTTTACTATTCAAGAGAATATAAAATTACAGTTCATATGAGTTCAGACATTACATTTCTACCTCCTCCCAAACAAAAGTTAGCATTTAATAAATGTAATATGGTAATACATTGTTACTCAATGGGAGAGATAGGTCTTAGAGTAGAGAAAAATGAATTTAATTTTTTTTCACTACCAGGACATGTACAACATAAACCTGCATGTCCTATTTCTTTTTTAAATACAATGTAACCTGCCCTACGCGCCTTATGTAGGGGTGATTTGTATTTTTAAAAAAGGATGTTTTAGGCCTGCTAAAGGTTTTTTTGTCAGGTCAAATTGGCAGTTTAAAACTGAACTCCAGGCTACAGTGGCAGCCCTCAGACATTTTTAAAGTGCTACTTTAGTGGATGGCACAATTAGAGTTGCAGGCCCATTACTAGCATTTAATGTATAGGCCCTGGGTATATTTGGTACCACTTTACTGGGGACTTACAAGTGCCAACCAGATGAAGACAAATTTGACTATTTTTTAGGGGGAGAGCACACACACACTTTTGCACTTTAGCACTGGTTATAAGTGGTAGAATGCACAGAGTCCTAATGCCAACAAAAATAAATTCAGAAAAACAAGAGGTATGAAGGCACATAGGTTTAGGGGAATATCACACAAAGGATGTCAGGTCTGACAAGTGTTGAACCAATTACTCTCTCCCACAAATGTAGGCTTTGACTTTTTTGTGAGCTAAATGTTTCTTTTACTGGCTCAATAACTGCACAGAGGTGAGCAGTGGTATATAAGCTACTAGACTGCATAAACCTACTGCCCACAAAAACGAATTCAGAAAACAGAAGGGGGGACGACACCAAGAATGTCAAGTCTAACAGTTGCAGAGCCCTGGACTCATAGAGCTATGTCAACTCTAGTCATCGAATGGGTAGGCCCAGGCAGGATCTTTTATTTTTTGCATTGTCCTTGGTGTCATTTTTGTAATTTCACATGACAAAATGTATGTGAAATTCCCAAGATTATGCTTATGCCACATTGAGTAATTTCAGGGGGAAAGTTTAAAGAAATATCTGTAGTTTGGGTAATGTTTGAACGTTGACAGCATTTCAGGTAGATTTCTCACCCGATCAGGCCGCGTGGGTAATTTTTGAGCATTAAACCACTAATGTGAATGTAAGTGATAGTGTTTTGAACATTGTCACTTTAATTTGGGTGGTCGAAATCATTTCAGGTATTTTTTTTAACAATCTCAGTGGCCCTTCCAGGTAGTTTTTTAGTCAAAAACTGCAAATCTGAATGCATGGGGGCCGAGTTTTGAATATAAGCAACTGAAAATGAGCTCGAAATTACAATTTTGAGTTTAGTTTTCTTGCATATGGACCATTGAGGTAATTTACTGATTGTGAGATGCGTTTTGTATAATTATGCATTATTTCACATAGTTTGGGTGTAATTTTGCATATTTACGCTACAGCAAATGAATCTAATTTCACACATTCCTATAAAAGGTGCATTCAGACAAAAAACACATTTTGACATGACTACAAGGTAATCCACAAGCCCTTTAAATAATTTAAAAAAACATCTAGCACAGCAGCAGTACGACTGTCAGTAATGCACTAGAAAGTAAATGCAACCCCAAAAAGTACAACAATACATTAAAATGTCAAATCTGGACACAGTTCACAAAAACAAAATGAAAAGGAGACAATATGTATAACCTCAGGCCTCCAGCACGCAAAAAAGTCCATTATCTGTGAACCACATATGGAATTGCCTGCTCCCCTCCACACTCCAATCTTTAGGCTACCGATCAACAAATAAAGAAAATTAGAAATAGAAAAAAAGCAGTGATGCTGGCTGACAACAAACATTTTGCAAAGTAGTGCATTAAACTTTCTTGAGAGTAAAGATTCCAAGGGTGGATTATGCAGCAGAGATTGAAGTCGAAGGAAGAGTAATGCTCTCCCTCCAAAAATGAAATCCTAAATGACCAAGTGCTAAACAAAGCATTGGAAGGAGTTTCCAGGATAGGAAGAGGAAGTTGATACTGTATGTACTGTAGCTTCATGCATTTTGAGCTCAACCTGAATGATCAATTTAGGGAAAAAATAGCTAAAAATGAAGTTCTGAGGTATTTTCTATTGGTGTCTCCTTCAAAGAACTGCCTCTTGGACTTCAGTTGATTGTGTTGTTCTTGTGCCTTGATCATACTGATTTTACAGATATCTCCTTTATGCAGCCTGACATAATGCAGTAATCCCAACCATTATACATATTTTGCAAGATTATGCAAGATTACACCAGTGCAATGAAAATTATACTTGCATATATTATCAACTCCGACGGAGCAACATTGTTGTAGACAATATTAAGCACACAATGTTTATGTCACTAGACATGCTAACAATAATATTGTGTTACCACAACTCCTTGCAGAACATCACTTTCTTAATTCCAGTTCATTGTCCACCATCAAAATGCTGTATGTTCCACAGGGATAAACAGGCTTCTCCATTAGCACTTTGACCAACCTCCTTTATGCCCTTTTCCCTTTTGCTTTTGCAGGATACTATACTCACTAGGCTAAGCGTTAGGCAGGGATTGTCTCCAAGTCACTCCAAGTCACTATAACAGATGTCCTACATTGTTGGGCTTTTTTCCTTATTAGCATTTAAAACCTTGGTTTAGACCAGTAAACATATAAAATGATTTACTTCTGTAAATGTTGCTGTTTTGGTTGTTCAACATGTATTTCTGTGAGGAAATCCTTGCTCTCTGAGTCAAGCTTCCCAGAGATAGCTAGGATTTTATAGGTTTAATTATTAGGGAACTATTATGGTTCATATTGTTATACATCATAGGTCCTTGGTCATAGTTCACATCATGACTGTGGTCTCTGTCCCATACACAAACAATCATATTACAGTGTTCCACTTGCACATTCCAATTTGTATGCCCTTTTTGTATCTTTGGTACCTTATATTACCATTGCTGTTGCACTGTCTCATCTTTTGCATTCTTATGAATCTACCAAAAATGACTTATCTTGATCTCATCCTTTTTGTCATAAATTTTGATCATGGTATCTTTCCCCTTATGAGATCAAAAGAAGAAAACCTGGTTGAGTCACTTACTATGCTTCGGTAGACTGATTCCATTCTCCCACTATCATTGCTTTATGTGCTCATAGGATAACTGTGCCCAAAAGTCACACCTTCTTGATAGAAAATTTTTCTTAACCATACGCATACCTACAGTCTTCACTGCATACTAGTCTGGCCACCTCAACATTAGTGCAATTAAATTCCTGAGATTTGTAGTCACATACCTGACTCGTGCCCATAATATCTAAGGCTATCTTTCCCATGACATATATGACATCAACAGAAACTAACAGAGGTACTTTGTTAACTGTGTTTTATTATGCACTCGCTACAACCACACTCTCTTACTATCCCTTAAACTGGGGATCCACATAAAAGGGGCACACAGCTTTCCTTCAGTGACCACATGGCCATCAGGGCACTGTGATATTAGTAGATTCTGAGGGTACAACTTAAAAACAACTAAGTACTGCTAAATTCAATACTTGCTTCTCAGAACATATTTTCTTCACCTGATCTTGCGAAGTGAACTTCCTATGTTGAAGAACTCTATCCCAATTGTAAAACTTAATTTTTGTCAGCAATATTCTTCTTTATTGCATCTTTCACAGTGACCATAGTTTTTCCAGGATTTGTCCTTTAATGATAGCATGGAGAAATATTTTCTGAAATCAGATTGTACTGTCAGAACAAACTCTCCTTAAATACAGATACAGGAACGGATTTGACCAATGTCAATAGGAGTCACATGCAAGGGCTCCTTTTGTCCTGGGTTTGATAAGTTGACACTAAGCTCAGCCACATAAGCATTTTTATCGGCACAAGTAGGGCAATGTTGGATGGTACTAATGTTGTCAATTTCTTCTGATTCTGGATGTTTCCATTACAGAAATAAAAGGAAAATGTGTGATTTTAGACAAAGTTTAAGGTTTTCAAGGGATTCTGGGAAAAACACCTGGTGAGAGGCACACAAGTCAACCACCCTGGATTCCCCTAGGTGTCTAGCTTTACAAAATGTATAGGTTTGCTATGTTTCCTTAGGTGCCAGTATGAGAACCCACAAATTCAAAGATGTGCAAATAACCCATGTTTCTAAACTTCTTATCTTGTGCTCATTTCAGAAATAAATAGGTTTCCTTGATTCCTATGTCTTACTATTTATACTTTACTGTGAATTGCTCTATACTGGTACGCAATAAAAAACCATTGCAATGTGCAGCTCAGTTATTGGCTCTGGGTACCTTGAGTTCTTGGAAAACCCATAAATATCACAACCAGAAGGGTCTAACAGATGTAAAAATGTAATCAATCAATCAATAAATCAATCAGAGTTTTATAAAGTGCAGCTACTCACCCATTAGGGTAACAAGGCGCTGGTGGGTGGTGTAGCGAGTACCGGAGGTGGATTAAAAAAGCCATATCTCCACTTCCTTTGTTAAGCTGGGGAGAGAGGTGGTTTATCTGATATGGATGGGTAGGGAGTTCCAGGTGGTGGCGGCGGTGAGGTAGGAGAAGGGGCGTTATCCTGTTCTGGTTCCCAGATGCAGGGTACTTCTGCAAGAGAGAGCTGGGCTGAGCGTAGGGTCCTGTGGGGTACCTGGAAGTTGAGTCACTGGTTAAGGTAGGCTGGTCCGGTGTTGTGGAAGGCTCTGTGTGTGTAGGTGAGTATTTTCAAAGTGATTCTTTTCTCGATGGGGAGGTAGGGCAATATGCGTAGGTGAATAGGCCATTGTGATCAGAAGTTACAAATTAAAAGGTCACAAATGCCTGTTTTTTCCTACTAATTTGCAATATTTTATTATTTTAGCACTTTGTTTCTTTAGGAAAACCCTAAAAGATCTATACAAATGACCTCTTGCTGAATGTAGAATTGTGTCTAGAGTTCAGAAATATAAAGCTTTTCGGTATCCACCATGGGTTTCACACCCACTTCTATCACAAAGTGGAAAGAGGTTAAAAACACAAAAAAATAGTAAAATGGGCCATATCCCACTAAAAGGCCAAAACTGATTTAGATCATGTGGTTATCTAAATGAAGCCTGCCTGTTTCTGAAAGCTGGGAAGATTTTAGCATGTGAACCTTTCATTGATGCCTTTTGCAGGAAAAAAACATGCACTTTCTTCTGCAGCACTTTTTATTACCTCCCCCCAATATATAGCTATATTTTGGTTAATTTATTTTTCCCCTCCAGGGGAATCCACAAACCATGGGTAATTTTAGAATCCTTATAATGTTTGAAAAAAAAGGATGCAAGTATGGCGTGGATAGCGTATGTGGACAAAAAGTTCTAAAAGAACAAGTGTGAAGTACACCAAATATCCAATAAAAGGCTCTGCACTTGGTGGTGGGGGAGGCCTAGTAGCAAAAGGGCTAACTGAGCTTACCCTGAAAAATTCTCCATGTAACAGCTTATAGATGCAAATGCCTTCACATAAAAAAACAGATAACTGTGATTAAATGAAGTCCCCTAGAATCAGACCTGCCGGCTCACACAGTCCCACCGTGTGACACGCAGTATTAGCTCCCATTATAATGTCAACCGCTGATGAGCCAATATCAAATGGTGGCAGAGAAAACGACCTGAAAAACACAGTAAACTGTTTTTTTTAGCTCACTTTCAGAGGCTTTTTACTGCTGATGTCCATTAATGGGTGTGAAAACACCCCAGTGCATAGGCAACAGCCTCAGAAAGTTTTTTTTCGTGATTTTCTTTTTTAGAGGAGGGGGTTTGGGGTTTGGGGCTTGGGTCTGGACAAAAGTTCCTTTTAGGTGCTTCTTGACACATAGCCACATCCTCCCCAATGCCGTTCCCCCTCTTAAAACTGAGATTTTTCTTTAAGTTGGCAGGTCTGCTTAAATGTACAGTGGATTTCTCTCTATACAACACACTCTGGGGAAGATTTATTAAAAATTTTCTCCTGTTTGCATCAATTTTGGGATTTTATTTGGGATTTCTTTTCAAACACAAAACTTTATTTACACTGCAAAGTAGCCCTCAAGTTATTTAGCTAGCTGTTTTTACTGCTTTGCAATAGGTGAGACATGGACATTCTCACAGTTTCCCATAGGATTTAATGCAAATCCTTATCTAATCTAATTTGTAGACAGGGATTTGGACCACAAATCATATCTCTTTGAGTCTGGTGTTAAAAAGGATAAAGATTTTAATTTCTTTAATCTGCTCTGACCTTGCATGTGTACTGCGCTGAGCAGCACATATTCAAAGTGGAGAAAGTTTTAAAGTTTGTCTATGCGTAGTATTTTTTTACTGGAAGGGTATCTTTCCAGTTCAAAACCAATGTTTGGTATCACACAGATGCCTGTGCACTAAGGTGCCGAGATGACTGTGTAGCTGTAGGCAGCCTGGTTTTGCTTCAACACTATGGAAGAGAGGAAGAGCAAGTGACCAGGGGCCATATGTACGAAGCATTTTTCAAGTTGCAAATGATGAATCAGGCCAAATGCTATTTGGGATGTACAAACCCATTTTTGCGATTCGGTAATCTATTTATTATTTCAGATGTGAAAAGAACCACGATTTATGCACCTGAAGTGGTTGAGTGTGGTATTGCTTGGCACCTCCGTGATAATTTAAAGAACTATATTTAACTAAGCTGGCATATCAAGGAAGTGTGAACGTTTGAGCACAGCCACTGTCAATTGTATGTTATACCCTAACTGCAAGTCTTTCTGATGATCTTCTATATCATGCTCTACCTGGAACACCAACGCCGGCGAAGACGACAACGGTGAGTACAGCTGCCTAGAACACAAGGGAGGGTGGGAGGGAAGAAGAGAGTGACATAAACACACACAACACACACCTGGAACACACACAACCATATGCATTACAAAAACAATTTGACCAGGGAAATCTGCAGAATAATGCAAAGGCAACAGGAATTTATGAAAATCATTGTAATCAGTCCAACAATAAAATCAACAATCCAATTTACACATTAAACAGATCTGTGCACGTATATAAAAAAGGGACACTCGCCAGTTCATAGTTCACAGGGCCCACATGGCCACAGGGCAAAGTCCAAGTCCCCACTCGAATCCTGCCCCAATCCAGAAAGAGCACTGCAGGGGCAAATAGACAGGCACCTTCGGGGGGGGGGCACCTCAGCCAGATGCAGAAACAAGCTCAATGGTTCTGGGGGGGGCAACATACCCTGTGCTTGGTCCCGGGGAGTGCAAGGCCACAGGCTCTCAAGTGGGTGACTTGCCCACTGGTTCTGGAGTGGGTAACATGCCCTGTGCTTGGTCCTGGGGAGTGCAAGGCCACAGTCTCTCAAGGCCACAGACTCTCAATGCCCCTCGATGGCATTCACAATGGTTGTTTGCCCTACAGAGTTGGATCTCAGGAGGTCAATAGCCTCATCACTCAGGGCAGCAGGGCTCACTGAGGTAGGGCCTTAGGTGCCTGGGGCGAAAGAGATGCCCACCCTCCTGGGTGAGCGGGCATGGGCAGCTCGCTGAGGGGCTACTGGGAGGGCGGTGCTCGTACGGGGGATGGCAGCTGTACCTGCAGCTGGCGTGGTCATAAAGGTGTCCGCCACCACCAGGGAGCTCCCATCGGAGGAGGTACCTGAGTTTGTATTGTCTCCTCCAGTCTCCGCCGTGGTGCTTCCCTCCCCTTCTGTCCCACTGGTACCCACAGCGTTGGTGGACTCTGCCTCCGGGGTCCTGTGGGATGCAGCTCCCTCTGTCACCGGTGTCTCTGCTCCTCCACCAGATGATGCCAATGTACATAAGGACAGGATGACAAAACAAGAAAGGGGGGGGAGAGAGACAAAGGATACACTGGGTCAATGACTGCACCAACACCACTGTTGGTGTACACAGCATCCTCATAAACGGGGAATAGGCCTACACTCTATGCATGACACTACCAGTAAAATGGCTACTCAACAAGGAATGAGAAGGGGTATACACCTTCAACTGCAGCACACTTGGGCCCCACGCAGTCCTGACCAGTAGTGAATACTAACAAGCTAGGTAAGCAGCATTTCACAATCAAACCCTTAACCACCAGAGGACCTACGCTGTTATCTCTGGCCTGGCCTAGGGGCACCCACAGACACACAATCACCACCTGGATACCATCTCGCCAGCCGTGAGTTTCAATGATAGCCACTGTATTCACCCCCTTATGGCTGCTGTGAAGACATCAAGCTCCCATCCAGCTCAGGGTAGGTCACTGCCAGTATGCAGGCCATCAGGAGGGTCAGGGTCCGACAGGCACCCCTTCCTCGTTGGGAGGCCATCCCCAGCTGCTCCGCTGCAGTCTTTTGTGCCAGCGCCCTCCTACCGTTTGCAACAGTGGGTGCTCCACCTGCCATAAACCCCCAGGGTGCGCACGTCCTTGGCAATGGCACGCCATATTCCCTTATTTGATGGCCCTGACCTGCAGAGGCAATACAGACAGGAGAACACCATTAGACAAACAGTACAGCCAGTCACACACATGGCCCACCATTCCCATTTCCATCACCATTGGCACACACATAGCCTAGCACACAACATGTACACTGCCAAGAGGACATCCACTCATCCCCCTTACACGAGGCCTTCACACACAACTCCATGCATTCATGCCACATGCATTGTGCCGACAGTGTACTCACCTGTTGGTCTGGATGCCCATACAGCAGTCCGTACTGGGGTAGGACCCCATCCACCAGTCGCTCCAATTCCTCAGAAGTGAAGGCAGGGGCCCTTTCCCAGTCACACGGGCCATGGTAGGTTCCCGTCACAGCAGCACATGCAGTGTGGGTCCTCTCCTATAGAAGGTCAGAAAACAAGTGAGGAATCTGATAGATAATGGCAGTCAGGTCCGCAGCGCTGCATACCGTCACCACCGGCGTAGATCACCATTGGCCACTTTACCCCATAGTGCCCAATTATAACCAATGAGGAATTGCACAGTGGTTCACGACCTCCTACCGCCACAGCGCACAATGTCAGCAGCATTACCTCACTTCCACCTATCCCTCCACACAGGACAGGCAGACGCCATTTCAGGGGGTGAACAGGCCTCTGGACTAATGTTGCATCACAGGATAAATAGGCACAAACTTCACAAATTACACTGTCCTATAACATGTTAGCACATTGCAGACTGCTGTTGTGGCTCCATTCTTCAGTTTGTGACAGCCTACTCACTCTTTTGTCCCTTAGATAACTACTGCTGTGGATAAATAAGAGATGGACACATACCCCGTGTACAGACCACTGGTAGACTTGGTTACACTGGAGGACAGGCACATAATACTCACCTATAGGCTGGCAGGACAACAATCACAGAGCTGTGTGCCCAAATGGAGTCTGACCTGATATCTGGTATTCGTCACCCCACTGAGATCCCTTCTCTTGTGCAAGTGCTATCAGTTCTCCATTTCCTGGCAACTGGTTCTTTCCAAGTGACAGTGGGCTTGGCAGCAGGTATGTCACAGCCAATGTTCTCAAATGTGCTAACAAGAGTGTTGTCTGCCCTGATAAAACATATGTGCAGCTACATTGCATACCACCGGGTTGAGGATTTGGCAACTGTATAGGCCGCCTTCTGTCCAATGGGACATATCCCCAATATAATTGGTGCAATTGATGGAACACATATTGCATTTGTGGCCCCCCCACCACCAGAATGAACAGGTATTTAGGAATCATAGGAGTTTCCACTCCATGAAAGTGCAGATGGTGTTCTTGGCAGACCAGTACATCTCCCATGTCAATGCGAAGTATCCAGGGCCGGTGCAAGATGCCTTTGTGCTGAGGAATAGCAGCATCCCAAATGTGATGTCCCAACTACAGAGGCACAGGGTGTGGCTAATAGGTGAGCCCTGGTTCCCACCCAGTATATGTTGGTGTATGCCTACGGTGTGGGCCATATAGGATAGTGTGTGGTTAAATGTTGTCCCATAATATTTGCAGGTGACTCTGGTTACACAAAACTATCATGGCTGCTGACCCCTGTGAGGAATGTCAGGACAAGGGCAGAAGAACATTATAATGAGGCACATGGGCAAACCAGAAGGATCATTGCAAAGACCTTTGGCCTCGTGAAGGCCAGTTTCCGGAGCCTCCATCTAACAGGTGGATTCCTGTGCTGCTCAGCCAAGAAGGTCTGCCAGATAGTAGTTGTATGTTGCACAACGTGTCCCTAAGACGACATGTGCCTTTTCTGCAGGAGGAGAAGATTGGAGATGCCCCTGTGGCAGCAGTGGACGCTGAGGACAGTGAGGATGAGGAGGCAGAGGATGAGGATGTTGACAACAGAACATCTGTGATACTTCAGTACTTCCAATGACGCACAGGTGAGAGTGCAAAGTTACATTTCTATGACTTTAGTTGTATCTGTGTAGCATTAGAATGCTGGCATTTCCCACTTCTTTGCCCACTTACTGTTACTTCTGGATATTCATTTTGCAGATGTTGGTGATTTGACAAATTCTCCTGGTGTGATCACAGCAGCCAGCTACAGGTCATTAATTCTATGCATATTCTATGTACAGTTCATTTGCAATTGTTTTAGCTGTTTCAATCAATACATATTTGAAATACACGAAATACTCATAGTAAATTTTTATCCAATGGTGTTTATTGTAGTGCTAATTTATTAAAGGAAAGTGCAATGCAATGGGGTGATGTTGGAGGAAAGTCCAGGGTATTGTTCCAGTCTGTTTGTAGCACAGGTGCATTGTCCATGGGGGCATAGGAAAGGGAGCAATGGCAGTTTAAGGTGGACATTGTGACTGATTGGGTCACATGGGGGGCAATCAGGAGAGTCTCATTTCCTGGCAGTGGTCTTGGCTAGCGTCTCTGGCTTCTGTCTGGTTCACAGGGAACATTTGAAGGGTGGGTCACCTTCTGTAGGGGTGAAGGTCACCTGTTGGTCCTGTGGCAGGGCCTCCTGGCCACTAGCGGCAGTGGAAGGCTGTTTAGATGACTGGCTAGTGGCAGGGGCCCGCTGGTGTGACCCTGCCTCCATCATACTGTGGGCCATGCCTGCCAGCACCCCTGATATGGAGATCAGGGTGTTCTTGATGGCCTGTAAGTCCTCCCTGATCCCATGGTACTGTCTCTCCTGCAGCCAGGATCTGGCCCATTGTGTCCTGGGAATGTTGGTAGGCTCCCAGGATCTTGGAGAGTGCCTCCCAGAGAGTCGGTTCCCTGGTCCTGTCCTCCCCCTGGCGCCCAGCAGCCCTCCCAGTATCCCTGTTGGCCTGTGCTGCTGTCCCCTGAACAGTGTGCCTACTGCCACTGACCCCAGGTCCCTGATTGTCTTGTGTGTGAGGTGTGGCCTGGGGTCCCTGTACAGGTGGGCATACTGCTGATTGACGTATCCTGGAGACAGAGGTTTGGAGACGTTGGGTAGGTGTTGTGGTGTTGGTTCCTGATGGGGTAGGCTCGGTGGTGGTCTGTGACTGAGCCTGGATGACCGACTGTCCTGTGGTCCCTGATGGGCCAGGTAGATCATCCAGAGTAACTGTCATCACTGTGGGCCTCTTCTGTGGGGGACTGGATAGTGACGGTACCTCCTCTCCAGTGACATTGGCTGGGGTACCTGTGGGGATTTAAATGATGTATTATGCTTCATGTGTATGGCATTTGTACATTCACGGATTCCACTCTGTGGTTGGTGTTACCCTGCCAATTTTTGCTTGTGTATGTTGGTGTATGGTGGGATTTTTAGTTTCCCTTTGCTGTGCAGGTTTTAGTGATGAGTGTCCATACAGGGTTGTGAGGGGTGTCCATGAATTGGCATAGCATGGAGGGCTTGGCATTGGGATTAGTGTGATGTGATGGTGGAGTGTGTGGGATGGAGTGCAGTGAAGGGAGTGACGTGAGGGGGTGTGATGGCATGCAGGTATGGTGGCTCATAATTACCGGAGTCCAGTCCTCCTCCAACTCCGGCCAGGCCTTCAGGATGCAGTATTGCCAAGAATTGCTCTCCCTTGGTGTGAGTTGTTGGGGAGTAGGTGGGGGTCCACAGCCAGTCCTCTGTACAGCAAGCTGATATCTTGCTGCTATGGAACGTACCTTCCCACGTAGGTTGTTCCACCTCCTCCTAATGTCGTCCCTTGTTCTGGGGTACTGTCCCACGGCATTGACCCTGTCCACGATTCTCTGCCATATCTCCATCTTCCTTGCTATTGATATCTGCTGCACCTGTGCTCCAAGTAGCTGTGGCTCTACTCTGACAATTTCCTCCACCATGACCTTAACTCCTCCTCAGTGAAACAGGGGGGACTTTGTGGTGCCATGGGTGTTATTTGATGTGTGTTGGTGAGGATGGGTTGGGCAATGTGTTGGGGTATGTGATGAGGGTGTGGAGTGCATGAGGGTTGTATGAGTGTGAGTGGTGTGTGGGTCTAGTTGTCGCAGTGGTCTTGAAGTCAGTCTTGTGGCAATGATTTGTACTCGTAAATGGTTGTGCGTACTTTCGGTGTGTGTTTTATAGTGGTACAGATGTGTTGGTGTATGGGTGTGGTATGGGTATGGTTGTCAGGTGTGTGTTGTTTAAATTGTCCAATGTGGTGTTATTTTGTCTGTGGGTGTTCATTGTGAACGTGGGGTATGTAACGCCAATGGTTTACCACTGTTGAATGCCCGCTGTGGTAATTTGTGGGTCATAATGTGATGGGCATTGTTCTGTTGGCGGAACGGTGTGGGTTTCCGACCACCAGTATATTACTGACTTTTGGCCAGGCGAATTTGTGTATGTGGCTGTATTCTGTTGGATTGGTGTGTGTATGTCATAATATGGTGAACTGATATCTGCCACTGCGGCGGTAAGTTGGCGGCCGTCAGCGTGGCGGTAAGTGGGATTTACCACCAGTGTCATAATGAGGGCCTTGATGTTGCTAGTATCTGAGGTACAACCTTTACAAAACGTGCTGTAGGGCATGGAGCACAGTAAACCAACAGCCTGTAGGAAATTGCCTTTCTGCAGGGTCACCCCCAAACGTTTTGCCTTCCTCCTTCTCTTTTTCCGACCTCATTTTTGCTAGCTTTAGGACTCTGTTCACTTTACCACTGCTAATCAGTAGTAAAGTGCATATGCTCTCTCCTTAAAACATGGTGACATTGGCTCATACCCAATTGGCTTATTTAATTTATCTTGTAAGTCCCTAGTCAAGTGCACTACATGTGCCCAGGGCCTGTAAATTAAATGCTACTAGTGGGCTGCAGCACTGGTTGTGCCACTCAGATATGTAGCCCCCTAAAAATGTCTCAGGCCTGCCACTGCAGTGCCTGTGTGTGCAGTTTCAGTGCCACTTTGACTTAGCATTTAACAGTACTTGCCAAGCCTTAAACTCACCTTTTTCTACATATAAATGACCCCTAAGGTAGGCCCTAGGTAGCCCATAGTGCAGGGTGCTATGTAGGAAAAAGGCATGACATGAGCATGTGTATTCTGTATGTCCTGGTAGTGTAAAATTCCTAAATTTGTTCTACACTGCTGTGAGGCCTGCTCCTTTCATAGGATAGCCTTAGGACTACTCTCACAAGCTGTTTGAGTGGTAGATCCTGATCTGAAAGGAGTAGCCAGGTCATATTAAGTATGGCCAGAATGATGATACAAAATCCTGCTTAATGGTGAAGTTGGATTTTATATTACTATTTTTGAAATGCTACTTTTAGAAAGTGAGCATTTCTCTACACTAAAATCCTTCTGTGCCTTCCAATCCACGTCTGGCAAGGTTTAGTTGACAGCTCCCTTGTGCATTCACTCAGACAGCCCCAAACACAGGAGGCTCAGTTACACTTGCACACATCTGCATAATGAATAGGTCTTCTTGGTCTGGGAGGGTGGAGGGCCTGACACTTACATGTCGAGGATAGTAGCCTGCCCTCACACAAAGGACTGCCACACCCCCTACTGGGTCCCTGGCAGACAGGTTGGAACTGAAAGGGGACTTTGTGCACTTTTATGCCACTCTTTCAAGGCTCACCCACTTCAAAGGCATATTTGGGTATTTAAGCAGGGTCTCATACCCTACCAATTCAGACACTTCTGAGTTAGACACTTCTACTTCATCAGACACTTCCTGGAGAAGAAAACCTGAACCAGAACTTGCAACCTGCAAAGAACTGCCTGGCTGCCCAAAGGACTCACCTGACTGCTTTTCTGCAAAGGACTGTTGCCCTGCTGTTGACCTGCTGCCTTGCTGCTCCCTGGCTGTGGTCTCAGGACCAAAAAGACTTCGGGCCAGATGTAGGAAACTGTTTGCGACTCGCAAAAGGCAAAATTTGCCGTTTGCGAGTCGCAAATCGCAGTTTCCTATTCAGAAATGCATTTTGCGAGTCGGGACCGACTCGCAAAAAGCATTTCCAACTCGCAAATAGGAAGGGGTGTATCGCAGTTACCATCCACTTCAAGTGGATGGTAACCCACTCGCAAATTGGAAGGGGTCCCCATGGGACCCCTTCCAGTTTGTGAATGGACCCCAAACATTTTTTTCAGGGCAGGTAGTGGTCCAAGGGACCACTGCCTGCCCTGAAAAAAAAACAAAACTAAAGGTTTCGTTTTTTTTTTAAGTGCAGCTCGTTTTCCTTTAAGGAAAACGGGCTACACTTAAAAAAAAAAAAACTGCTTTATTGAAAGCAGTCACGAACATGGAGGTCTGCTGACGACAGCAGGCCTCCATGTTTGCGAGTGCCTATACTCGCTATGGGGCCGCAATTTGCGACCCACCTCATGAATATTCATGAGGTGGGTCATTGCGACCCCATAGCGAGTTGCAGTCGGTGTCTGAGACACCGTACTGCATACCAATTTGCGAGGTGCAAATTGCGAGTCGCATGGACTCGCACTTTGCACCTCGCAAATTTTTAAGTTGCTACATCTGGCCCTTCATTCCTGCAAAAGAACTCCTTGTGCTGTGAAAGTCAATGAACAGCCTGCACAAAACGACGCACAGCCTGCATTGCGGTGAGAAAATCACTGCACACCAAACCGGAATGACGCAGCCCGACTTTGCAAGGAGAAGATCGACACAGCACCGGCGTTGCAACCGGAAATTCGAGGCACAGTCCACTGGATCGATGCAAAGCCGAGTTGGAATGATACAGCCTAACTTCCTGAGAGGAATCAACGCAGTGGCTGCCGTGCGGTAGAAATTTCCATGCATCGCCTACTAGATTGACGGTCCCTTGCAGAGAATTTGAACGCAAACGAGGTACTTTGTGCTTGCAAGAGACACTTGTTGCTTTTTAAGACACTTAAGACACGTTATATCATTTTTACAGTGATAGTTCAACGTATACTTGCATCTTGATTATTTTGACTTGCATCTTATCAGATAAATATTATATATTTTACTAAACAATGTGTGGTGTATTTCTGTGGTGTTCTACTGTGTTATTGCATGATTTATTGCACAACTACTTTACACATTGCCTTCTAAGTTAAGCCTGACTGCTCAGTGCCAAGCTACCAGAGGGTGGGCACAGGATGGTTTGGATTGTGTGTGACTTACCCTGACTGAGGGTCCTTGCTTGGACAGCGGGTAACCTGACTGCCAACCAAAGACCCCATTTCTAACACACCACAGTAAATGTGAAGGTCTGAGATAGTCTGATGAAAAATAGTATGCTATCACAGCCAGGAATTATGTTGGGAGTCTACTTACATTCTAAAGATTGTTTCGTATAAGGGCAACTCCCCCTCTCTAATTTTCCCTGTGTGGTCACACCTAATAAAATTATATCCGGAGGGTAAAGCAACAGTGATGTCCAGCTCACTACCCTATCTAAGCCACATTTCTGTTAGGAAAGCTATATCCAGAGAGTACTCTTTCAGGATAAACAGATCCCACTTGTGTTTAGGAAGCAACCTACAGTTCACTAAAAGCATTTGACACCTCACATCGGCCATAGGTTGTGCATTCAGTGGGTTATCAACCCAAAGCAGGGATGGGCTACCTTTACAAAAAGTAACATTGACTGCAGAGGCTTCATTAATAGTGAACACATACTTACAAAACCCACATTCTAGAATTAGAGAATGAACACAATTACTACCGGAAGGTTTAATAAAACTGCGTAGCTCTGTTGAAGTGTAGACTAAACTGTCTGACCCATGACAGACATAGAGCTGGCCCAGGGTCCCAATGGGCTTCCCTTTGGTGTGCCTTCAGCATGCCAGCGCCATATAAATGCACCGACCTCCATTAAAAAGTGGAGGGATGACCAACCAGACCGCTAACCATGGTACTGTGTATTAAAAGAAGGGCTATGGCTCTGAACACAGCCGATGTCCCTTCTTCAGGCTAACAATATTTACAAAGAGATGGTGCCTCAAAACCCTGCAAAAATAAGTAAAATGTATTTCACCCCTTTCACACTCTAGCTAGCTGCCGAAAAAAAATTATGAATAAAGTAAAGTGACCATGCTCTCTTCAAAAAGCATTTTGTTATGCTCAGCTTAAACAATCACATGGAAAGTATTACTAAAACAACACTAAGCACTAAAAATGACAAGAATGTAAGTAAAAACAAGTCATTAAAGCAGGCTTTCTAGTAAAACCACTAATGTTGCAGTAACAAGAGATGTAAACAGCTTACTTTACTTATGTCCCTAATAAAGATAGTTCATTGTATTTCTCTACAGACATTATGTTTATATACTGTCAATAATGAATTGTATCAAGAAACCATTATTTTCTGTGTAATCTTTGGACAGTGTTTGTATGATTTCGCTTCTTCAGCATGTTGACTTTTTTTTACATTATAATCACCTGCAACCAGTCCAACATGCACACATTTCTCTGAGGTAAACATCGACAAGGCACCATCACTTTCTTCACTTTCATGTGAAATAGAGATGGAAGAACTGTGTGACGATTATTTAGATGATGATTCACTCAATTTAGTATCAATTTGCCTCAAGTGATGTCACTGTTTAGCTTTGTGGGTGTGTGTTGAACATTGATTCTGGAACGTTCAGGTGGTCCTTTTGTCTTCACCTCATGATGCACTTACTTTTCCCTTCCCTTTAGACACCATCTCAAAATGGTTCTCTATCCTACAATCTTTGCACATCTGTCCAATTGTGGGATATTTACCTATGAGTGGAAATGAAAATCTACATCTAAAACATAACTTCTTTTTACATAAAGACATCACGTTGTTTCCTTCAGTCTTTTGCTTTGGCTTGCTTTTCATATTGATGAGTGTTACACTCTGGGCATCTCCGGCCTCCATGTCAGCAGCTTGTCTTTCAGCATGCTCCTTAGCTCTTGCAGCCTTCAACTCCTGCTCCAGACAAAAGGGGCGTATTTGCAAGGGAATGGCGTAGGGCAGAACTGCAAGTCTTCTTGGTGCACTGCCCTACGCAATGTGAAAGGGAAGGAATGCCCATTTAATGCCCCCTTGGCGCAAAGTAAGACAACACAGTGAGTTGCGCTGGTTTGTCTTACTCCATAACTGTAAGGCCTCATAGATATGGTTGAGAGGCTTACGCTGCCAGAGCATCAAAAAAGTAACTGCCGATGACTATGCCACACAAGGAGCTGTAACTCATTCATCTTGATTCTTCTGCATGTACTTTTAAACTCCAACACTCTAAACCAAGCTTTCATTACATTCTATTCTAGCAATTACGTCACACTGCTATTGAGTTCAGCATAAAAAGGTACCATCATAAAACTTGCAAAACACTACCCTCTGAATTTCAACTAATTAACTAAAGTCACATGCTCAAGTATTCAAAGACAATCCGATTGCATTCTGGCAGAACACCATGGCTCTTAATGCACTAAAAATTTATCTGATTGAGGAGTTTAACAAATTTAAAATTGAAACTTGCAACTATTGTCAAACAACTGGAGGAGATTCAATGTTTATAACTGAAAAATAAATCCAGCTGAGATTCTGGAATGCAAAATTTAACAGAGAAAAAAGTAGCATGAGGGGGAAATCATACTTTAATTCCCTCAATGTTGGCTTGAGCAATTGAAGGAATATATTGCAGTGAGCTAGCCTTTGGCTGCCATTCTGGTTTTTCATTTACCTGCTTGTTAGAAATGGTGTCTCTAGTTGGCAGTCAGTTTAAACCCTGTCCTAGTAGAGACCCTCACGGTAGTCAGGGTAATGGAGTCACACACCCAAAATAACCCCTGCTCACCCCCTTGGTACCTTGGCACAAGTAATCAGGCTTCTGACAGAGGCAATGTGTAAAGTATTTATACACACACACAAACACACCACACACACACACACACACACAAACACACACACACACAGTTAAAACACCACAAAAGTGCTCAACACCAGTTTATAAGAATAGCCAATATTAATCTGAGAAAAACAAGACCAAATCAACAAAAAATCAACATACACAAGTAGAGGTATCAGTTTTTAAAGAGTTAAAAGAGTCATATCCTGAAAAGTTAATAGTTGTATCTGGACGGCTGTGAGCACTGACAGAACACCTTGCTGCCCAGACGAGCGTACACCTCTGTCCGCGCCGCCTTCCGCGCTGCCGGTTCTGTGGAACTTTCAGCTGTTTTCCTAAAGCCGCACAACAAGGTAATTAAAACCACCTGGCGTGTGCCCTTGTTTGCTTAGAAGGCGCCCAGAGGTTTCGAAGGTGTCACAAACACGGTCACAATTGCAGGCTGTGTAGTGGGAACTGACTGTCGCTGACCTCACCAAGTTGTGCGAGTGAGAGAGATTTTTCCCAGACAAGCACCCTCGTGTTGAGAGCAGCAGACGAGCACGATTGAGCGGTGCTGCTTCCTCTCTGAGTGCCTCCAGTGAATGGGGCTGGGTGAGGAGCTCCCGTAATACGAAGAGGCGATCTGAGTCCAACAGTGGCCGGGGAGCCGCGCCCTAACCTGACAGAGCTGCTCAGTTACCGGGGGCGGCAAGGTGTCTGGTCGACAGACACCAGGAGCCGCCTGTACAAAGAGAGCCCTCCAGTGCGCTGCTGTTTCAGATCTGCTGCCTCCCTCGTTCCAGACTCCTTCGCTCGCTGCCTCTCTGTTCCATCCAGACCTCGGAAGAAAGGCTGCCCCAAGACGCGGCACTTCACGCAGCTGTTCGCCCTTCTAGTTGGCTCTGGGTGACTCCCTGCCACCGCCACTGGGATCTCCAGGGCCGGAGTGATCTCTTGGCTTGGCACCGTTGGCACTCGTGGAGTCTGATCCACCAGACGCCCGCAGCCCAGAGGACGCCATTTAAAAAAAAAAATGTTTTATTTATTATTATTTTTTGCTAAAGTTGACATTGACTCTGCTGAAGTCTGCCTGCAGAGTGGAGACTGCCATTTAGGAGGCGGTATCTGGGTTACCGTGTGGTTGTTGGAGTCGCTGGATGCTGCTGCTGCCAATGCTACCTTGCTTCAAGGTAGGGGCTAGGATCTTGTTGTACTATGAGGTCTGGCAAAATAAGGAAGGAGTAATTAACCCCTCAAAAGCGCAAGAAATGCCGTTGCGCAGTCAATGCGGGCAATGTCACTCCACCCTCACCGTTAGCATCAGCCTCTGCAACTTCTGCAGCACCCCTTTCATCGGCTTCTGATTTATCCAACTCTGAGACTCCCAAGACTTATCCTTTTGTTGCTCTTACGCCTCATTCACGCTCTCTGGATTTTTGCAAATCTTCTCTACTGTCGTGTTTAAAAAAAAAACGAAATTGGAATTCTTGGTCAATGGAGGGGAGATCAAGTTGGAGCTAGGCCAGAGCACTTCTACTGAGTTTTCAGTCATTGATCCTTTACCTACTGCTCACGGATATTCTACAACTGTGGCACAAGTTTACTGTCCTTCTTCGCCCACTTCACCTGTCTTCACTCAGTTAGCACCTCAGAGTGAAGTGTGTCATCCACCATTCCCTGTGGACCAGCGGGCTGCACATTCGTTAAAACACGAACCCCTTCCAACTATTATCTCCAGGGATCATTCCTTGAATCCAGGGGAGGGGGCATCCTTCTTTGTGGCATCTCCAGCAACTTTTCACCAGCTGGCTGGGCCGGATGGGCAGACTGCAGATTGCCACGATTCCCTGCAGGACCAGGACATCTTCTTGCTACCCAGCCCCCCGGCAGCCCAATGGATCCGGAATTCAACAGACAGTACCCATCCAATATTACTATTAAGGTCCTCAAGTGGGGCCGCTCACAGTTCCCAAACCAAGTTCATCAAAGGCGAACTCAATGATCAATCTCTTCTGGATCTCTCATGCCTTTTATCTGATTCCTTGAGCGGTGTTGTTAAGGAATCTAATCATGTTGCCTTTCCTACACTCACGGAAACCAGTTTTGCCTGGTCTCAGCTTCTGCAAACCCTTCATTCGACCGTGCAGGCTTTGAATTACCATTCTGATAAACTGGACGTCCAAGTTGATCTGCTGAACACATTGGCTTCTCCTGTAGCTGTTATTGATCAAAAAATTGAGAACCTCAATCAGCTTATTTCCACAGCACAGACAAGTGGCAATTATGTTCAACCTACATGTTGCTGTTCCCTAATCATCGAAAGTTTGTCATCCTTCCCTACCTTTTTAAGTTCAGTTGTATGTGAAATTAAAAGACTATCTTCACCCGCCTGTGCCATCGGCACTCCTGTCGAATCCTATTGATTTGGTTCAGGGGTCCACCGAACTGAAAATATTAGACAAACTTTGTCCAGTTAAGAGTGTAAATTCAATCAACCCTCCCTCAGCTGTTACCGGAGCTCTGGAGCTGGTCATTGAGGCCGAGGACGCCTCTACATCTCCTCCATCCTCCGCACCTGAGCTTGTGGTGCCTGCTTCTTCTCATCCATCTTGCACCCTTGTACAACCTGTTTCAGTTCAACCAATGTCCTCAGGAGTCGACCCTGTGGCTCAACCTCTGTTGAGCAAGAGGGAAAAAAAAGACTCCGCAAATAACGGAACAGCAAGCGGAGCCAACTATCTCAAAGACCCTCGATTGACGTCCGATTGTCCGCGCATCCTGAGGTGCAGCTGCCTTTGCAGTTTCAAGGTGCACCTAGGGAGGCTTTACCCCCTGATTCCCTCCAGCATGTGCTTATTAACACCCCCTTGGTGGGAACAACTGTACAGGAGACTGACTCTCCCCTTAAGGATTACTTGATTTTGTGTGAGAAAGGTAATCCTGGCAGTGCGTTGGTTTCGGCTGCCCCACAATGGGGTAGCGGAAGTTCTGCTTGCCCTACTACCACACTGTTTGTATCCAAAATCGCCCATGGGAATATGAACGGCGATGCTCTGGACCTTGGTTCCTCTAACTCTTTTTTGCCGCCTGTTAATAGAAGCAGTTCTTCTGCAATCCTGCCATCAAGCCCTCAGACCACTTCTGCTGAAAATCAGGTCCTGGTGGTTCTTACAGGTTTATTGAATGCAGATGAACAGTTACAGCCTCCAGTTTCCATGTACCCCTCCATGACCCAGGTGGATCGTTTAACTTCAAAACTTGTATTTACTCCAGAATATTGCTCCAGGGGTCTCCATGATATATTGAATAGGGGGAATATTTTAAGACTTCTTAATGCCATTTCGGATCTTAACCATATTGGTTCTAAGGACATTGTGTCCATTGAATTTTTAGACTCTAGGGGGCCTTACTCAAGTGACTCTACTCTGGTTACACTAATTTCTGCTACAATAGCTCAGTCTATTCTCCATAGGAGAGATTTATTTTTCTAATGGGGTATTATAATAACTCCCTTAAAGGAGCCTGGATACACAGCGTTATTATCAGAATCTCAATGTTTGACGGCTCCTACAGTTTTTAAACCATTTTCAATCTTGAAAAATGCCCTAGGTGGCTCCTCAACTTTTAATGGCATTCTCCCTCCTGGCTCTGGTTTCAAGGGGTCTTTTAACTGGGACTGACTGCCATCCACTCTCTTGCACGGTCACCCCCATTGACCTCTACGGGTGGGCGGTTCTGTTCCAACTTCTGGACATCTGTCCCTATGTTCATGGAACATTAATGGGGTTGCGCATAAGTTTGCTTCGGCCGACCTTTTAACATTTTTTAACAGTCATGATGTAATTGCCCTACAGGAAACCTGGGCTGAGCATAGTTGTCCACTGCCAGGGTATGTAGAAATATGGAAATCTGCTCACAGAACGAGCAAGAATGGCCGTGCCAAGGGTGGCCTGGCCATTTATGTGACCGTTAAATTAGACGGGAGTATACTACCTCTGGCTTGGGAGGATAATTGGATCCAGGGAATTGTTATAAGGAATGGGCATGCACAGCAGTCCATTATAATAATTAATGTTTACATTGCCCCTGGAACCAAGGAAAAAAGGGGTAGGTTGTTGCGATTGATGCAGATTGTAGCCAATCTAGTTGGGGTTTACCCATGTGCTACTTATCTTATAACCGGTGATTTTAACACAAACCTGTTTCAGGATACAATGGAGGCTCTTGAGGGTCCAGACTGTGTTAACCGCCAGCTAATTCCTGAACAATTAAGGCCCCAAGGTTGTCTGCACTGCCCTTTGGGAGAGTACTTAGTCACGCATCTTAATAGTATGGGCTTTAAAGTTTTGAATTGTAACTTATGTGATGATGTCACCCCACGGTGGACAAGGTCCGATGGTCAAACTTGCTCCTATTTAGATTATACCATCTGTAATATTAAACTGTTTCCTCTCATTGAAAAGTTTCAGATGTCCCTTCAGAGTGAGAGCGACCATTGTCCACAAATTGTATTTATTAAATCATGATTTCCTGTTCATGATGCCATGCTGGTTGTGGGTGGTGGCGTTTGTTTTGAATAACTAAAGCGCATAAAATGGAACGCTTCTATTGGTGGCACAATATTGAGTGAATGCATAATTTTTTTTAACTCTGAGAGTTTGGGTTGTGTGTTCCCTATTGAGTCATGGGTTAAACTTTCTTGCTTCCTATTGTTAAAGTTTCACCAACCCATGCGCAAGTGTGCTCCACCCCAGTCCTTTGTTGTCTCCAGGGAAACTAAGGCCCATATTTATACTTTTTGACGCAAAACTGCGCTAACGCAGTTTTGCGTCAAAAAAATTAGCGCCGGCTAACGCCATTCTGAAGCGCCATGCGGGCGCCGTATTTATTAAATGACGTTAGCCGGCGTTAGCCGCCGTCGCCGTCTGGTGTGCGTTAAAAAAAATGACGCACACCAGGCAGCGCCGGCGTAGGGGAAAATGGAGCTTGGGCGTCAAGAAATGGGGCAAGTCAGGTTGAGGCAATTTTTTCGCCTCAACCCGATTTGCGCCATTTTTTTTCACTCCCAACCCCCATAGAAATGACTCCTGTCTTAGCAAGGACAGGAGTCATGCCCCCTTGCCCAATGGCCATGCCCAGGGGACTTCTGTCCCCTGGGCATGGTCATTGGGCATAGTGGCATGTAGAGGGGCACAAATCAGGCCCCCCTATGCCACAAAAAAAACAAAAAAACACTTACCTGAACTTACCTTAATGTCCCTGGGATGGGTCCCTCCAGCCTTGGGTGTCCTCCTGGGGTGGGCAAGGGTGACAGAGGGGGTCCCTGGGGGCATGGGAGGGCACCTCTGAGCTCCTTCAGAGCCCACAGGTCCCTTAACGCCTGCCTTTTGCAGGCGGTAAAAAACGGCGCAAAAGCGGCCGTACGTAATTTTTTTTGACCCGGCCACTCCCGGGCGTGAATTTTGCCCGGGAGTATAAATCCGACGCACATGCCTCGGAGTCGATTTTTTAGACGTGAACGCCTACCTTGCATCTCATTAACGCAAAGTAGGTGTCCACGCAAAAAAATTACGCAAACTCCATGGACTTTGGCTCTAGACGCGTCTAACGCCAAAGTATAAATATGGAGTTAGTTTTGCGTCTAAATTGCGTCAAAAAAAACGACGCAATTCCGGCGCAAACGGAGTATAAATATGACCCTAAGAATTTAAAGAGAGCACGGAATAGGCTAGCAAGGGCAATCAGGAAAAGTCCCAATTCAGAGCGTTTATTTATGGAATATAATCAATTAAGGAAAGATTATAGGAAGGTGTAAGAACGAGGCGTATGAAAAACAGGACACAGCTTCAAAGGTGACTCATGTTGTTTATTCTAGAAAATGTAATACTCCGTAGAGAAAGCATCCCGACCTCCACCTCTCTCCGCAACCGTCCTTTTCTCCTCTCTCGCACCTCACATTCCATCGCACGCTCACCATTCTCCATTTGTCTCCTCGCGCACACACAACACACACATTCTCACATTCACCTTCTCGCGCTCCCACCTGGATATAGGATATAACACTTCTCCCTTCCTTAACCAAAACAACAGTAACAGAACATAAACATTTTTTTTTTTTTTTTTTAACATGCAAACTAATTATAACTAACTACGGCATTTTGTAAAATAGATACTTCACAACAAGTTATAGTCTTTGAGATATGACGGAGGTTTGACAGATCTGTTCGATCTACTCACATCTGAACTGCATGGCAACTCTTCAGCGATATCCTTCCGACTACTTGAGTCTGAGTTCTGTGTATCCTTCCGACCACTAGAGTATGAGTTCTGTGTGGAGACTCCAACGGCCTTCTTATGAGATACATTCCTACACAAGGAATTGAGATTTCCTCTAAATTTAACAATTCTATTCAAATTCCAAACTCTATTATCATCTGTTTTCACAGCATTAGTAAATAACTTCACAACCTTCATGGGACCAGAGAGTTTTTTTTTCATTAGAGGATTTCTGATAAGAACATAATCACCAACATGCACTTCCGTTTTCTTCACAGCATGAGTTTTATCAAAATTTATTTTACTCTTCACCTTCTTTGCACACTCCCTGGACCTCCACTCATCACTCACCATCATCCTACCCCTTCCATCAAGTAAATTATTAACCCAAGAAGGTTCCAATTCAGAATTTCCACGCCTACCTCGAAACAGAGCAAAAGGTGTCTCCCCTGTAGACATGTGAGGGGTATGTCTATAGAGATAGACCTTTTTGAGCACTTCTTCCTTCCAATTCAATTGGTTATCTTTAGCAATTGAGATGGTTTCTTTGAGAACCCGATTGAAACATTCCACCATACCATTACACTCAGGATAGTACAACGCACACAGTTTGTGTTTGACACCACACCGATGCAAAAACTCATTCATTTCTCCTGAAACTAACTGTACTCCATTATCTGTGAGAATGGTAGTGGGTTATGCCTTCTTGAATTATTAACTTCTTGATAAATTTAATCACCTTGTTAGTTTCGATACTTCCAGTAAAATTTACCTCAGGCCACCTTGAAAACATATCAATAACCACAATCACGTATTCAGCCATACCACCACTATGAATGGGTCCTAAGATATCAAGTGCAATATCTTGCCACGGACCTTTTGGAGTTTCCTTAGTGATCATGGGTTGAACACGAGGTTTCAAAGCCTTTTCACTCACCGGACACTGTAGACAATCACTGACAACCCTTTCAGCTTGCATGTCCATACCTGGCCACCAATAGGAGGAACGCAACCTCTCTTTGGTTTTGGATATGCCCATGTGACTATTGTGAGCCTGATTTACTAATTGACTCCTCACACTTCTAGGAGGAACCAACCTCGTACCTCTCAATAACAGCCCATCAACACAAACCAATTCATTTCTCACATTCCAAAATTCAGCACTTCCCCCACAACCTTTATTTTTAATCCTCCAATCATCTTGTATCAACTTGATGACTTCTTGTAGCACCACATCTCTTAAGGTTTCTTCACGCCATTTGACCTCAGGGATTATTTCAAAACTGACTTCACACACTCGATCAAAACATTCTGTATCATCACCCTCCAGACCTTCACTCTCATAGTTCCTACTTTCTGTAGAAACTAATCTAGATAAAACCTCAGCCGACAAGTTATGAGAACCAGGAACATATTCTACGATAAAATCGTATTCCTGTAATCCAACAATCCACTTAGTGATCCTGCTAGAGACAGAATCAATTCCCTTAGAGTAGAAAACTTGACATCAAGGTTTGTGATCAGTCCGCACGACAAAAGAACCTCCCCACAAAAACTTTTTTAACTTCTTAATTGCCCAAAAAACCGCCAGTGCCTCCCTCTCGATCACAGAATATTTGCTCTCAGCACCTCTAAGACTCCTAGAAATGAAGGCAATGGTGTTTTCTGGATTTAAACCACCTTGTTGTAAAACTGCTCCCAACCCTTTGTTACTGGCATCGGTCGTCAAAATAGAACGCATATTAGGATTAAAATTCTTGAGTGCAGGCGCTATCACCAGAGACTCCTTGATACTGCTAAATTCCCTCTCACACTCATCATCCCACTTGAAATCAGTACCCTTTTTTAGCAAACTTCTCATGTTAAAACATGAACTGGCAAAATTCCTGACAAATTTACTGTAAAATTCAGCCATACCCAGAAATCACACTAGTTCCTCTTTTGAAGTGGGGGAAGACAAACACCGAATAGAGTCAACCAGCTCTTTCTTGGGTAAAACACCCCCACCAGAAATAGTGTGCCCTAGATAATCAATGGCCTCCACTCCAAACTTGCACTTCTCAGCCTTTATAGTTAGACCACTTTCTGTTAACTTCTTAAGTACCTCTCTGAGTCTTATCATATGTTCTTTGAAGTCCTTACCATAAACTAGTATGTCATCTTGATATATACATACTCCACATAAACCTTTCGACACACGTTCCATCAACCTTTGAAAAACAGAAGCGGCAGAGATCAGACCAAAAGGTAATCGTACAAATCTGAAGGTGCCATATGGACTAATAAAGGCTGTGTAGTATCTACATGATTCATCTAGTTCGACTTGATGATAAGCCGACGTGAGATCTATTGTAGAAAAAAACTTAGCTCCTGAGACTGTAGACCGCAATTCCGTAATGTTAGGAAGAGGATACCTATCCACAACAACACACTTGTTAAGCTTGCGGAGATCCACACAAAGTCTGATCTGGCCATTAGCTTTCCTTGCAATAACAATGGGGGCCAACCATTCTGTGCCCTCCACTTCTTCGATTATTCCTTGATCTTTTAGTTTCATCAACTCAGTTTGAAGATCGTCCCTTATGGAAAAAGGTACACTCCGTACCCTGCTGCAAAAAGGAACAGAACCAGGAAACAATTTGATCTTATGTGAATAACCTCGCATGCACCCTATCTTATCGCTAAATAGGTTTCTGAAGTCTTGACGAAGAGTGGAAATGAAATCCGGAACTACTTCAGTGTTATTTACTTTTCTCACACACGGCAGTTCCTTAAGAACAATAGAAGGAGAACTGTTGGGGTCAAGCATCACCCCCAAATCTCTTAGATGCCACCAACTAATTATGCTATCCCCTTTTTTTGAAACATACACCTTGCCCGTGGCAAATCGTTGGGCATATTCCAGTAAACCTACGAAGTAACCATGTAGTTCAATGGGTTCTCCACCATAAGCGCATGGTCTGATGTCAGGTTCGGAAAGTTGAACTTTCCCTTCTAGATGTTCCTGATAAAATTGATTAGATATTATCGTTATTTTGGCACCAGAGTCAAAAAGCATTAAGGTTCTTGCCCCTTCCACTAATACGTAATCTACTGGACCCTTAACTTTGCAGTCAGAAACCTGTAAAACAATCTGACCACAATGGAAGTCATCAACCCTCTGAGTTTCATCAAGGTCAATATCAATGGAGTTGACAGACTTCTTAAACTTCCTTGGGTTGCATACCGCAAAGAAATGACCCTTCTTCTTGCAGTACGAGCAGTAAGCTTTAGCAACCGGACATGATTTGTCATTGGCAAAATGTCCTTCTTTACCACATCTAAAACATCTTTTATTGTTAGCAGACCCTTGAAAAGAGTTATTGGGTCTACTGTCTTTCCCCACTACAGACACCTCCTTGTACTCTTGTTTCTTCATGACATCAACACACTTTACAGAGTGTTCAATTCTTTTTGCCGGTAAGATGACCTCATCTAGATGTGGATCATCTAACAACCATAGCTCGTCACGTACTTTATCCATTTTGCATCCTAGCATGAATTGATCACAAATTCGTTCATCCAAAGTAGAGCCAAACTTGCATGAGGAGGCCAAACGTCTCACGTCTGTTAAGTAGTTCTCAACTGTTTCTCCTTCAACTTGTAGTCTCCTACCGAAATAGTACCTCTCCAAAATTGTGCTGATTTTCGGTAGATAATGTAAGTCTTATTTTTTAATACAAATTTCATATTCATTTAAGGCAATAGAAACAGTGTCAGGAATATCTAGGAGATGGTCGAAAATCTCTTGACCTTCCGTACCTAGGCAGTGAAGTAACAAAGCAGTCCTCCTTTCAGTACTAAGTGATGTACCACAAACTCTAGAATATCTTTCGAATACCTTCTTCCACTTGCTCCACTTGATTGGAGGATCTCCAGGAGTGGAGATAAAAAAAGGAGGAGCAGCAACATTCTGCATTGTGTAGAGAAAAAAAACACTACAGAAAGAGAAGAAAAAAATTATATATATATATATATATATATATATATATATATATATATATATATATATATATATATAATTAGCTAGTGTAAAAATACTCGAAAAGGTTTATTTCTGACAATCTTGCGTGGCAGTCGCCAAAGAAACGGCAAGCGAGAAGGAACGGCAAAAAGACTTGCGTGATAGCAATGGACGCCAAAATTAGCTCTTCATATGACATAGCAACAATAAGTAACAGAATTGTGCTGGAAACAAAAAACGCTGAAGGTTTTAAGTTTTAAAAGCATGTAAGTTGCCTTAAAAAACGGGCTAGAACATCGCGCAGGCATCTGTGTGAGAATTGCCCTGACACCAGCAAGCACTTCGGTTGTCTTGGCAACAGGGAGCTCGAGAGCGCAATCTGCGCTCAAAACAGAAGCATGAAAGACGAACGAAGCACTGTTGAAAACAATGAAAATCATGAAATTGTAGGCAGCTTACGGTTACAGTTCAACCAAGTTCATTGACGTCTCCTTTGCCTTCCAAAGACGTCTTCTCAAGTCAGGATGCTTTCGAAGCTGGCGTGGGAAAAGCCTCTCGTCGCCAGTGTAAGAACGAGGTGTATGAAAACCAGGACACAGCTTCAAAGGTGACTCGTGTTGTTTATTCTAGAAAATGTAATACTCCGTAGAGAAAGCATCCCGACCTCCGCCTCTCTCTGCAACAGTCCTTTTCTCCTCTCTCGCACCTCACATTCCATCGCACGCTCACCATTCTCCATTCGTCTCCTCGCGCACACACAACACACACATTCTCACATTCACCTTCTCGCGCTCCCACCTGGATATAGGATATAACAGAAGGCTGTTTATGACAACCATCAGACCTATCTCGGTCTAAGCGCAAGCAAAGATTCAAACTCCACAACATTTTGGTCCCTTATTAACAATCTACCTAGTAATCAAAGGAGCACGGAGTTGTTGACATTTCAGAAGGAGCATGGGCGATTTATTTGACCAACCATTTTTCTGACAGTGAGCAGGATGGGGAACCATTGGATGAGGGGGCCCACAGATCTACTCCTGCTTTGTTTAAAACATGTTCTTCATCTATAGGGTCTCTAATTCCCATGCAGGGAGTAAGGAAGTCCTTCCAAACACACCTTCCCCACATCATATCGATGGTTAAGCAATTTGGAGCCCCCGGACCCAGTGGTCTTCCACAGGCATTATTTAAACAGGATCCTCTCTTTTGGGCTAATCATTTCGGACACTTGTTCGAACATTGTTTTCTAACCTCAACAATACCTGAGTCCTAGCGTGGTGCTATCCTCCACCCTTTATATAAAAACGGTTCAAGGTCTGATCCTGCTAATTTTAGGATGATAGCCCTGCTGGACAATGAGGGTAAGTTTAATTCCAGCCTTTTGTTGCAGGATCTTCGAGCTTGGGCTGAATCGAAGGCCTTAATCCCCATAGTTCAAACGGGGATCTCAGCTGACTCAGGTACTTCAACCAATTTATTAGCCCTTTCTTTTTTGATTGATAGGGCGGTTTCATCAGGCTTGACGCTGAATTGCTGTTTTGTGGACTTCAAGGCAGCATTCGATCGGATCCCCTGAAGTGCTCTATGGGCCAAATTGCAAAGCTGGGGCATCCCTCCAGTACTTTTGGGTGCTATTATAGAACTCCACACTAACACCAGGGTCCGTATTAAGCTTGGCGATGGGTGTTCCCTTTCTAGGAAACTTTTGACCACTCGTGGTGTGAAATAGGGCTGTGTGCTCGCTCATCTTCTTTTCAATTTGTTTATTGCTGATATGTCAACATCTCTTGACGCCGTCAATTCTCATCCCCCTAAGATCGGTGGCCTTAGGCTTAGTCACTTGCTTTATGCCGACGATCTTGCTGTGTTCAGTTGTACTAAGATCGTCCTTCAACGGTTGCTTACTCAACTTGCAACGTATACTTCCGCTAACCAATTAGAAGTTAACTTGTGTAAAACAAAAGTGGTTATCTTTGGGAGGAAAAAACATTTGGGCTTTAGCTGGTACTATAAGAACCGCAAACTTGTTTCCAACCAGTCTTATAAATATTTAAGGGTACATTTTGATTTCAGGGGCAGCTTTGTTAATCACAAGAAGGCAATTGAACTTAAAGCTGTGGCTTTGCAGGTGGCCTTTTCCAAATTAGCAAAAGTGTTAAAGGGGCCGACCCTCACTCCTTTAATGAAAGTCATGAAAGCAAAGATCACCCCCACGTTGGTCTATGGTCAAGAAATTCTGTTGGGCAAAGGCTCCTGCCTATTAAATAGGTTGGTTCATAAAATCTATAAAATAGTTTTTCATGTTTCGCACCTGGCTTCACCGGCGCAGGTACGGTTGGAGTTTGGGCTTCCGGACCTGGTGGCATTTGATGCTGGTGCTTTCCTGAAGTTGTGTCATAAACTGCACCAGGCCCCAGTTGCCCATCTGGAGGCAGTCCTGTGGCAAGAAATTAGTGAGCTGAAATCGAAGTGCACTTACTCCCAATTTTTGCTTGACTGTAAACGGCGATTGGATGCCGGCGATCACTGGGAAAGCAATCCCCCCTTTTCCTTGTTTGAATCAGAGATTAAAAGGCTTATTCAATTGTACTCTTATCACTCAGACTGTTCTCTTCTTGCTCATCAGAAGCATGCCGGGGCAGTAATTGGCTCTTTTAAACCAGCTATGTCGTCCAGTTTCTTCTCCTGCTCATACGGGTTCTGGTTGAAAAAGGCGTTTTTGGCCTTAAGGATGGGTGATTGGGATTTTTAAAACATTTGCCTCAATGGCAGCTATCCCCTGGGGACAGTGTGATATGCAGAGGCTATAGCGATGCGGAGGAAACCATTGATCATGTGGTCTACCTATGTCCAGCCTTATCAAAGGAGCGTAGACTTTTGCTCCGGAGTAAATGGAATGAATTAGGAATCCACTCTTGCTGACAAGCAATCATTTAACCTCTGGAACCAGGCAATCCAATGTTAAATGTGTTACTGACCAAATTGATTACATTTGCACAATCTAAATGTAATGCCACTGCGAGCAATGAACACGCCTAGTAGATATTTTTCCATGCTCTTGCCATTTTGCCAGTTATTGGTTAGGACGAGGAATTTTATTGGTATTTGATGATGTTCAGTGAAATTATTATTTTCTGCACCATGCACTTCAGGGCTGTGCCAATGTGTATTAGCCTGTGTCTATTGGGGCTTTGGGTCAGGTGGCCGGTATTGTACTGTATTGTTTCATAATGTTTTTAATATTTTGCATGCGCAATTTATGGTGTGCTTTTAGTTTGAACTCAGTTCTTGAGGGCATTTGTTTTTGATTGTTTGTTTTTCTTTTTCCTTTTGTCTTGATTATTTGTATTGGATTTTATTATCTGTACAATAAATTATTACTTACTTAAAAAAATAATTGTATATGTATAACGCGCAGTATCTTGGATGCATCAAAAACAAAGATCATGCAGGTCAGAAAGGAGGTGATCTGTCAGAAAAGCAAGTTAAGTGTCAGAAAAGCAAGCAATGCATCGATTAATTTCATGCTGGACAAACGATGCTTGGATTCTTTTCCTGCCCAACTGGCAATGTGTCAACTCTTTTCCTGCCAGACTAGCAATGCATCGATTCCAGGTTGTGGAGCAATGTCGATGAAGAAAAATGGCACCCAGGGATGATGCACAGAAATTCCAGACGACAGCAAAGATGTATCTGCACTGAAGGAGGTGATGCATCAATTTGCAGCAACGAGACAGGTGCTGCATTGATTTTTCAGCCGCGGTGCAGCACCTGCATCATTATTTCTGCCGCAACGGCCTCAGTGCATTGATTCTTACTCAGGTTGCCAGCTTCGACTTCTAAGGACCCAAGGACTGGATTTGGCACAACTTAGTAAGTCAGTCCTTCCACTCCCAGGACAGAAGCAGCAAGCAACAAACCAGCACAGCAAAACAATAGGCAGAGTGGCAGTTCCTCCTACAGCATCCAGCTCTTCTTCCTCCCAGAATGTCCTCAGTCCAGAAGTGTTGTGAAGCTGTGGGGTCAGCAGTCCAATACTTATATTAATTTCTGTCTTTGAAGTAGCCAAACCTCAAAGGGAAGTATTTGTAGTACCCAACACCCTGCTTCTCCCTGCCCTGGCCCCAGAAACACTCTAGGGTGATGGAGACTGCTTTCTGTAAGCACAGGCACAGCCCTATTCAGGCGCAAGTGTCAGCTTCTCCCTCCACTCTAGCCAGGAATACTCATCAATATATGCAAGAGGCACCTGAGCTCCCTTTGTGTGACTGTCTAGGGTGAATTCACAAACAGCCCAACTGTCGGTCTGACCCAGATGTGTATTCAGCAGCCAGGTGGAGGTACAGAATGGTTAAGCAAGAAAATTCCCACTTTTTAAAAGTGGCATTTTCAAACTTAAAAACTGAAAACCAACATTGACAAAAGCTGTATTTTCAAATTTTGACTTCACAGACCCCAAACCTCATATGTATATGTGTTTCCAATGGGAAACTGCACTTGAAAGATACTTCAAGGCAATCCCCATGTTACCCTATGGTGGAGATAGGCCTTGTATTAGTGAAAAACAAATTTAGCTGTATTTCACTATCAGGACATGTAAGACATACTAGTACAAATCCTACCTTTTAAATATACTGCATCCTGCATATGGGACTGCCGTGGGCCTACTTTAGGGGTGATGTACATGTACTAAAAGAGAAGCTTCAGATCTGGCAAGTGGGTACATTTGCCAGATCGAATTGTCAGTTGAAAATCTGCCCACACAGACACTGAAGTGGCAGGTCTGAGACATGTTCAAAGCTACTCATCCAGGTGGCACAATCAGTGCTGGTGGCCCACTAGTAGCATTTTAGTTACAGGCCCTGGACACACATAGTGCACTTTACAAGGCACCTACTAGTAAATCAAATCTGTCAGTCATGGAGAAACCAATCACTACTACAATTTATACACTTGCACTTTAGCGCTGATCAGCAGTGGTAGAATGCCCCAAGTCCTAAAGCCAACAAAAACAGGTCAGACAAAAATAGGAGAAAGAAGGCAAAATGTTTGGGGATAACCCTGCAAAAAGGGCCATTTTCCATACTGATCCTTACGTGAGCCAAGTTAATGGAGTGGAGACTAGATCCCAATATAAGGAAAAATGATTTTCTTCTACCAAGAAGGTCCCCAAGAAATGATGTTTAATTTCCAAAAATGTATGTGTATTTAATTATTTTTGTATTAGATAGCTATTTTCATTGGGTCACAAATTCAATCCTTTGTATATTGGAAGATAAGAGTTTTCAGTAATCTTTTGAGTTAGGAAAAATTTGCTGAATCCTATAAGACAGGCAAAGATTGACATACGCATTATGTAGCCTAGCACATTACCTTCTCCTCAGATAAATGCTTTGTAATATTTTGATTTAATTTCATAAAATTTTCTTTTATTAAATATATTTTCTTATTTGTATGCCTAATATCTTAAATGTGCATAAGACTTCAGATTATTTTATATGCGCCTTCTGCACATGGGTACATTGATAAACTTTAAGAATGAGAGAGTTTTGTTGGCAAAAGTAAAAGATGTTTTAAAATCGTTCAGTACAAGTTTTTACATTGCTCCAAGACTCCATTGTTCATGTTACAAACAACCAAACCAAAATTCAGTTAAAGAACTAATAGTCCTAAAATTTACGTCCCGTATAAGTAAACTGATTCAAAGTTTTAATAAAAAATGACTGTAGAAACAAATCCAAAACCTGTTGCTTTGAGTGTTAATGTAAGATAGTCTAACTGGCACCTGGACACCTGGCAAGGGTTACTGAGAAGTGGTTGTATTTGGAATGAGGTTGATATTTTTACTTCTGCATTTTAAAATATATTTTTTATATTTGTGCACGAAAAAGACAGGTTCAAGGTTGTATATTAATTATAATAATTGGGTTGCAGAGAAAAAGAGAAAAATCTCAGAACATGAAAAGTGGACCAAGTCAGTCCAGATAGAAAGTCCTTGCTGGCAGCATGAAAGCAGCTGTAGGATTGGGCGGAGAGGCCTGGCTGAACACTTCAATGCAGAGTGTGGGAGCCTCTGTCTGCTCTCTCCTATCCAGCACTGTGTTGCCGGGTTGGACAGAGCCTACTGCACGTGTATGTTTGGCAGGCCTGAGATGGCTGGCCAAACATACATGCGCTCTGAGGGGGAGCTGTGCACTCTCCCTCAGTCCCTGTCACCCTCGTGGCCCTGCCCCTTTTCCAGTAAAAACATAACATCGTTTATTATGTTTTTACTGTAAATGATTTGTAGCCGCAGGCGGAGGGGGTGACGCTCCTCCTCCATAGCGGAGGAGCCACCCCTGGCATTAAGAGTAAAATGTCAAATATGACTGTAAAGTTACTGGCAGTACTAAAAGTACATCCCTATTTGATGGTCCACACTCTTAGCTAAGACCAGAGATATCCCATAAAGTTTGTTAAAAAAAATAAAAGAATATTTTTATGTTAAATATTAACATTAATGTTAATTTTAAATACTCATGTTACAAGCAGAACAATATAAAAACATAAATTAATAATATTTAAAAATTAAACATTTAAATATTTTGAACATAATACATTAAAACATATTTTTGTGAAGTTCAAAAAACATTCCCACCTAAAGTAAACAAAAATGTTTTATTATCTACTGAAAATGTTTTGATGTGATTTATAAAATTATTTAAAGGAAATATAACTATTTTTAATAAACAATGTTATTTTTTTTAAATTTAACAACAGTTAAAATACTTTTAAATATAAAACTAATTATGTTTCATGTATTGGAGGGGAAGCTTTTAACATTAAATAAAATGAATTGATATTTTTAAACAGCTTAAATCATTCGATTTGTTTAATATTATTTCCCATAGGCTTTATTTTGAATTCCTAACTCCATTACTTTCTACGAGAGGGCGTTCCAGTACAAGTGGTTGGGCATGACTTATTCTGGGTTTACTCCAGCCCTGACCTGGAGTTATTACTTCTGTGTTGTTTTTTGGTCTAAAGTAATTATAGCAGTAGAGCTTGTGAATAACAGTGGACTTACTCTTTTCTGGGTATGTTCATGTACCTTCCTGATTCTTTCCCTAACTGTCCTTTAACCCTTTTTTACTCCACCCTTTACTCCAACCTTTTAGTAGCAAACATTTCCCATTTTCCAGCCACTCCCCAGGGCTGGAGAGGCCTTTTATTTCATTGCATATTTTCCCGATGGGCTAGAGCCCTCTGAAGTCAATTTTAAAAGCCCAGGTCTTCTCCTGGTACTCCTGGTACCCCTGTCATCTTCCCCAGCTCCCAAATTTTAAATGCAGCATGCATTGGAAGGTTTCAAGAAAGAGAGAAAAAGAGAGAGTGGGGGAGGAAGGTAGAGAGAAAGCTATCAGACAGAAAGAAGAGAGAGAGTAGATAAAATGCATGGTTGAAAAGAGAGAGATACCACATAGAGATGAAGGGAGAGGGGCTGGTTTGAAATTGTTTGCCAGGGCTGCTTTTGGTTAGCAGGTCAGTCCTAGCACTCCCCGTCCCTCCCACATTTACCACTAAAATGTAGGTGTATATGTGATCTTCACAGTAGGTGGGATGATCTTTGCACAAAAAATATATGAGTGACAGAGACCTTCTCAAGTAAATTTATGAATAGCTTTTCTCAGTCAAATGTGCCAATCATGGAGAAACCAAACACCAATACAATTTATACAGAAAGCACTTGCACTTTAGCACTGGTCAGCAGTGGTAAAGAGTCCAGAGTTCTAAAGCCAACAAAAACAGGTTAGAACAAAATAGGAGAAAGAAGGCAAAAGGTTTGGGGATAACTTTGCAAAAAGGGCAATTTCCGACACTGCTCCTTAAGTGAGCCAAGTTTATGGAGTGGAGACTGGATTCCAGTATAAGGAAAAATGATTTTCTTCTACCAAGAAGGTCCACAAGTAATAACGTTTAATTTCCAAAAATGTATGTGTCTTTGATTCCTTTTGTAATAGATAGCAATTTCCATCGGATCCCAAATTCAATCCTTTGTATATTGGAAGATAGGAGTTTGCCTTAACCTGTTGAGTCAGGAAAAATTTGCTGAATCGTTAGTAGTGCCATTGTAGTACTGTACATACATACTATAATGCAGCTTGTGAATGTGCCCCATCATTTTTAAAGCTCCAATAAGTTCAGTAGGGGCAGCAGCATCAATGTTCATGATGACTCCAGTTGCAAGCAACACACCGCAATGCTGCCTTCACAGTTGGTCACTGCTGAAGATGCTGTACAGTGGAAAACAAGGAATATGAACAGGCAGACAGTAATACCTATGTAAATCTGAGGTTACCCTGAATCAGTGCTAATGGCTTTTGAAGTGGTAGGCTCTAAGTGAATAAGAATAAATGTACTAAAAGAAAGTGGAATATGTACATGTAAAATGTATTGGGTCTTTAGAAATGCATGGAATAAAGCATTAGTCTAAAAATGACTGATGCCTTGTCTTCTTAATTTGTGATTCCCAAACCTTATTTATTGTCAAGGAAACCACTGAGTTTCCAACACTGGTGGTTCAGTTTATGGAAAGACTTCACATGCAGCCATGCTCCACATGGTTATTTACTTAACATGATCAGATGTACGGACATGTATAGATGACAAAAAACTCTTGCGAGAACATGGGATCTCGAAATATAGTGATGCAGGGTCTATAGCTTGCTATATACCAAATGATCCTATAAGTGCTTCTGCTAAATATTCATCTGAGGTTGGGGTACTAACTTAACCTTTACACCCCAAAACATAAAACATGTCAGATACATGTATGTGTACAATGTAGATGCTACTCTATTGCTTTAAATGAAGAAACTAGTGAAACAAAGTGTACAGCCGAGTTAGCAACCCAATCAATCCACAATTATCTCATTCTTTCAATGAAAAAAATCTCTCATATCCTGATTGAAATATTTTCTTCACTGAGACAGTGATCACTTTTTATGTTTTGCTTATCATGGTTCACTTTTTATTTTTTGCTCACTTTTTATGATATTCGTGCCCCACTTTCTATGCACTGCTTTCATTAAAAAAATATATATATATTGCATTTTTACAACTTTAGTAATTGCACAACTCAGTGCTTGAAAACCACATAACATGAAACAGCTGTAGTCGCTGAACATTCATTTCAGTTCAAGCATAACCATCAGAATTCAATAGGAGAGGTGTAATGCATGTTATCACCAGGAACTCATCCCTTTACTAATCCCTTTACATACATTTCCAAGTCCCCTAACTCACACCTCAGCCTACAATGGATTATAGTGTTGCACACCCACACAGGGAAAAGCTACATCGCTTTCCAGCATAATGCAGCCGACAAAGTCTATCTTTAGCACCTTTCTAGACCTAATCCTCCCCTGCGTTGTGTGTGGATGTCATGGTATTTTCAGGGGTGTCTCTGTTTGTTTTTTTAAGACAACCTACCAGGTTGTCCCACACCTGGACTTTGTCTAAAGAACCGCGACCCATCCTCACCTCCCAAAACAACACTCCATCTTTGTATCTCACTTTTAGGATGAGGCGCTCTCTCCATTTACTTAGCAAAGGGGTACTGGCAACCTTTAAGTGGCTGGTAATCACCTGCTTCACTAGAATAATAGCTAGGTCCACAAATTTAGTGGTTACTTTATGACTAGTAGGATGTGGGAATCCCCTCAACAGACATGCCAAAGGGGTGCAGGGGATGACTCTCTCAGTGACCTCATTTATACATTCTATCAAACCCTCCCAGAATTCAAGTAAATTAGGGCAGCACCACACCATGTGGAGCAGTTCGGCCCCATGTTCTTTGAACATGAGGCAAGCTGCCCCAGGTGCTCCAAATGTCCTAAGGATTTTATCAGGGGTATGCTATGCTCTATGCAAGACGTATTAATTAAATTTAATTTGCTGTTACACAAAACTGTGTGTGTGCTGGCTAGTATTGTGGTCCAGTCTGCTTGTAGGATTTGGAGTGTGACATCATCCTCCCATTTCTGATACAATTCCAACAAAGGGGTGAGGATGTCAGCCCATAGTGCTTAATATAGATTAGTAACTGCTCGGACCTTGACATTCCCAGTGCAGAGGACGCAACTACATTGAGTGGGGGTTCAGTTGTTCCTGTTCTCCAGTGGCTCCACATTATTACCACCACTGCCTGGTGCAACAAGAACTGTCCTTATAGTAGCTCAAAAGTCTTCACAAGGTAATCAAGGTCACTCCATATGCCACCCACTCCATCAATCCCCATAGTGCTCCTCTCTTATGTATTACCTCCAGCCCATCCAATGGAACATCTGGAGAGAATCATGTATTTGTGGTGGTCAAAGGAATGGAGCTTCTCCATATATGCTGCCATCAGCTCCCTGGCATCTAGAACTTATTGTTTCATGGATGCTTCAGATCTCTCAGAGATCGCTCCTGCATTACTAAATCCCTCAGCAGAGTGTTCCACTTCCCCACCACCTTGGCAATGCACTGTTCCCTGATTACTGCTTTAAATGCATCCTACTCAGTTAGAGGAGAGGGAGCAGAGGCTGCATTCTCCAGAAAGTACTCTCAAATGGCCTCTCCAATGGTCTGTTGAATCACAGGATCTTCTAGAGTTTCAACCAGCAGGCACCAGTCTGGTATACAGGGACACTCTTTGTATCAATCTACAGAAAGTAATAGCAGGTTTTGTTCCAAGACCATAACACAGAGGTATTCTGCATGATGGACTGCCCCATGCACGTCTAGAAAGCAAAGGAAAGAATCTAGGTGCGCATTCAGGTCATGCATCCCGGAATGGAATGAATAGTCCTTGTCTCCTGGGTATAGTGACCTCCAGAAATCAATTAAGCCCCACTGCTGCTGTCAATCCAGGAATGTCTGTGAAAAACCCACAACTGGGAGTCACTCAATGATGGATGGGAGTGGTAGAGTATTAGCTCAGTGACACTATTACAGTCCCCACCTCATGAAACATTTAATATCAGGAATGGGGCCAATGTCTGGGACAGATCAGAGAAAAACTCACTTTGGTCTGAGTTAGGGCATAATTCCCAACACTGGTCTGGTACCGACCTGCAAGACGACTGAACACCAGGATGTATCTCCTGTAAGAGTGTTAGACTTGGCATGGTCTCCCCTAACTTTGTGCCTCTGTTTCCCAGGTTGTTGATGTGTGCTGGACTCTGTTTTTGCTGTGTTAATTACTCTGGGCACTTTACCACTGCTATCCAGTGCTAAAGTGCAAGTGCTCCTATTAAAAATGTGTGTGTAATTGGTTCATCCATGATTAGCATATTTGATTTACTGGTAGGTCCCTAGTACAGTGCACTAGAGGTGCCCAGGGCCTGTAAATCAAATGCTACTAGTGGGCCTGTAGCACTGGTTGTGCCACCCACATTAGTAGCTCCAGAAACATGTCTCAGACCTGCCACTGCAGTGTTTGCATGTGCTGTTTTCAAACTGCCAATTCGACTTGGAAAGTGTACTCACTTGCCACGCTTAAATCTTCCCTTTTCTTACTTGTAAGACACCCCTAAGGTAGGCCCTAGGTAGCCCCATAGGCAGGGTGCAGTGTATGTTTAAGGGAGGACATACACTAATGTGTTTCATATGTTCTAACAGTGAAATACTGCTAAATTTGTTTTTCACTGTTGCGTGGCTCATCCCTCTCATAGGTTAACATGGGGGCTGCCTTTAAATATGATTAAACCGTAGATTCCCTTTGGGAGCGGATAGACATGTGGAGTTTGGGGTCTCGGAGCTCACAATTTAAAAATACATCTTTTAGTAAAGTTGATTTTGAGATTGTGTGTTTGAAAATGTCACTTTTAGAAGGTGAGCATTTTCTTGCTTAAACCATTCTGTGACTCTCCCTGTTTGTGGATTCCCTGTCTGGGTCAGTTTGACAGTTTGGGCTGTTTGCACCTCTCTCTAGACAGTGACACAAAGCGAGCTGGGGTGTAGCCTGCATATCCTGGTGATACATCTGTGCTAGAAGGGAGGGAAAGAGTGGTCACCCACTCCTGAAACGGCAGTGCCTGCCCTCACACAATGCAGTTTCCAACCTCCTGTTGTGTGTCTGGGGCCTACCTAAATATATATGGCTTTTGTATGCCAGCCCTCTTAATTCAGTGGTCTGTTGTCATCCATTGGCTAACATCAATGTGAGTGACATAATTCTGTCCTTTCACAAAGGATGACATGCACACACATAGTCAGGGACGGCTTTAGGGCAGTGCAAGTGGTGGGGCCACACCGGGTGCTGACCTGGATTGAGGGGCGCTGACCTAAGGAGGGCACTGTGTTTAGCAATAACTTACGAAACCTACAATTTAAAAACACTGACTGAAAAGTTCCTTGTGCATCCAGCCTTCAGGAAATAATTAAAATGTCAAGAAACCTCTTGTCACTAATGTTCCTCTAAGGGAGCGACATGGGAGTTTTGTCTAGCAGCAGCTTTGACTCACCACAAAGTAGTGTAAAGGGTTGATATGCCTGCTGTAAAGAACAGAACTATATTTTATGTTGATAGCTGAGTGGATTAGTAAAGCCAGCTTTACGAGTGCTTGAAAAAAAATGAACATATGTGAAAGGGAGGCTATGGAAGTGGCCTAATGAAACTGAAGCCCCCCCCCCTGCAAGGTTCCTGTAAGGGGGGCCCCTCCTCCCTGGAGCCAGTCAGGAGCCTGCTGTCCCTGCACTGTGCACAGTTTCGAGGGGGCCCCCTGAAGCTGCCCACCCCCCAGAGCATAGGGGCTGCAGGGGCTTTGTTATGACACTGGGCTATGGAGGGACGCAGGACACATTTGCCGAGTGGTAGTGAGTTCATCTAAGTAAGGGGTCATGTGGTCATAATGTAGAGGGACCTGCAACTCCCTCAACAATACAATTTTACTGAAGCCATGCCTTGATACAACAAAACAAGCAATGATGCCATAAAAGATTGGCAGGCAGTGTCAGACCTCACTGATTTTAGCCTCTGTTTTAGACATGACAGTGTTAGGGTGATCTTCCCTCATATTTTTTCCCTGCTTGCCTCTAATGTTGCTTAATTCATCTTGGTTGGACTTAGGACTCTGTGCACTTTACCACTGCTATCCAGTGCTAACGTGCTTGTGCTCTCTCCACTAAAACATGGTTTGATTGGTATTTACCTAATTGGAAGATTTAATTTACTACAACGTCCCTAATAAAGTGCACTACATGTGCCCAAGGCCTGTAAATTGAAGGCTACTATTGAGCCTATAGCACTACGTCTGCCACCCACTTATGAGGCATTTTAAACATTTCCCAGACCTGCCATTACAGCCTGATTGCAGTGTTGCACTGCCATGTCGAATTGGCATATAAAACCTCTTGTCAAGCCTTAAATTCCCTTTTGTTACACATATGTCACCCCTAGGTAGCCCGTAGAGCAGGGTGCCATGTAATTTAAAGAAAGACATATACTTTTAACATTTACATCTCCTAGTGGTGAAAAACTCTCACATTAGTTTTTCCCTACAATAGCATTGTGGATTCTCATATGATAGCATTGTGGATTCCTTATTACCTTTAATAAGCTGTAATTCCTGACTGAGAAGGGGTATATCTGTCATTTTTAGTACCTAAGGAGTTGTAATAATAAATTATTTTTAATGGTAAGGTTGGATTTATGATTGTAATTTTTGCATTTTCCTGCTCTTAGCCCTGTGTGCCTGCAGCCTTTCTCCAATACACATCTAGAGTGGGTGACAGCTGGGCTTTGAGCATTCCCAATAGACAGCCACACACCAAGGGCGCTTAAGTGTGACTGATGGGCCATCAACATCCTGATGGGCCATCGTGGACAGGATGGGAGGGAGAAGCTGGCCACAGCCTGACACTTACACCTGAATCGTCTATGTCCTGTCCCCACATGAAGGAGTGCTTAACTCCCTGTAGTGGTTCTGGAGCCAGGTCAGGAAGGGAAGACTTCAGTGCAATTCAAAGCCCTTCTTTGAAGTCTCCACAGTTCAAAGGCACCATTGGGTATAAAAACTGGACTTCTGACCCAGATCAGATGCATCACCTACATCCAAAGGATCAACGATGACGCATCACCTCACCTACTCCTTGCATCTTCCTCAAAGTTGACGTTAGCAAGGTACTTTTCAGAGGGCCAAGGAAGTTCTCTGTATCTGACCTGCACTCCATCTCAGTCAGCCTGACTTTACAGGGTTGACCCAATGATCAGATAGCCCTGGTTTCAAGCACTACAATTCAGTTTATTCTTTAAAAAATCATATTTCAAGCTTTTTGGTCTTCTTTTGTTCATGATATTAAGCTCTATTTTACTATCCAAGGACGTTATATTTTTGTGCGGTACCGACTCTCAATTTGTGAATGAGCATCGCGGGAGGCTGTTTGCATGGCGCAAACTGCGTTTTTCGCAGTTTGCGACATGCAAATGGCTTGCTACATCTGGCCCTAAGAGAGAATGGAAAAGACTGGGGTAGCCCGCAATAAAAATGCAAGATCAAAAAGCCCCCTAAAATCAAAGAATTCAATAAAAATGTTTCCTACATATGACACAGATGGCACAGAATATAGTAAAACAGTTAAACAGAATTTGTAACTCCTCAGGATAACTGGAATTTTGAAACTGAAGGACAGGAGCCAGAAACACCTCTTCTAAATCACTTTGAAATTCAAGCGAGACAACCTCAGATTACATTTAGACAGATTCTAGTGTTCTTATCATCACAATTTCAAGTGTTGCCTCTCGATTACCTGGAATACCAACTATCATGAAATAAACTCATGCTACTGAAAATGAGAGCTTGTTATCCTTCCTTTTGTGTTTTGAAGAAGGGAATTCCCCTTACAATAACACCAATGAGAAACACAGCATCATTCCAGTTAGGGGCACTAAATACCAGACATACTCATATTGTCTGAAACACTTTAAACTAGGTAAAGAAGAAACTAAAAGTATCATACTCACTCAACCATCGAGATTCAGATGAAGTTGCTTGTTCAGACATGCATGTGAAATTATTTTTACCAGCCAACAAGAACTAGGGATGTAGTGCAACATTGTATTGTTCTATCTTGAATATGAACCGAAGGACCAACATGGCATCCTAAATCACGGTAACATTATTAAACTTTTAAAGCTCATAGAGACCTGGCCCATTTAGATACACCACACATTGGTGCCATTGATTTTCCTATATCCTGTGCAAGACACAAATTGCAACATTAGTCAGTATCAGAGTAATCCATATGTAGTTTCAACCTAAATACATCTAAAAACATCACTACCATATCAATTTAAAAATATGAACTTGCAAAAGATACAAATGCATCAACAATCAAACCACCAAACTTAATTTTCTCTCATTGACAAACACTAGAAAGATTAAGTAGTATGACAGGTGTCCACCTAAGACCATAAAACCACAGGACATGGCTCCCCGTAACATTAAACAACACAATAAGGAATTGAAAGATAAGCAAGTCCCCTAATTTGCAATAAGGGTCCCCAGACTCTGACATTTAAAAATGTTCGCTCTTGGAATATGGACAAATTAAAGAAAATCAAAATGTATTGGAAACAATTCCATATGGATATATTATAGGAGACAAGGTCCCTGGTGCCAGTGCTGTTAACTTGATTCGTTGAACTTCGTAATTTTTCAATTAAAGGAAAACAAAAAGGCCGGCCTAAAGGAAGGTTAGCAATATATATTTCTACACATTTAAAACTGAAAGTCTGCGCAATTCAAATTCACAAAAACATGGGTACTTGTGATCAAAATAGCCAATTGGTCTACTATCGAATTCATTATCCTCATTATAATAAACTTATACATAAATTCATCATATGGGGTAAAGCATAAAACAGCAAATAAATTACACTCGCTGCTGGCTGATTTAAGAAATGATTATAATGAAGCTTACATGCTTTGGGCAGGGAACTTTAATATGAATCTTTTCCCACAAATCTAACAAGATGACCACATCCCGTAGAAAAATATTCTCTGGAATATTCCTAATCAGGTCTTTTCCCGCCCTTCAAGAAATGTACTAAGCTAGGCGAAAATATATTTATATTGTGTGATATAATAAGTGTAATTATCCCCACCAGGCTTGGGTTGAATCAGATTAATTTGGTAATTCCACGTTACTCTTGTAACGTGGAATTACTGACAAATTTCGCTGTGTCGCCAGCGGAATTAATCTGCAGTGGATGTCAGTGAAGCAGTCCCTCTATATTTAAAAATCACTGCAGATCAAAGTTTATTTTGCTCTGGTTGTTACATAGAGAACTGCTCCATCATGCGGTTCTGTTCATAAACCAAACCAATGCAGTGCACACCCCGCGAGGCTCTTACATACTCTGCAGTAATTACTGCAGAGTATGTAAAGGCACAGATGAGTATGCAGTGCAGTGATCCCTAAATAAGACGGGAAGTGGGAGCAGTCCCTCTATTTTTAAAAAGCACTAAAGTGTCGCACCAAGCAAGGGCACAGAGTGGCGTTTGCCTGTACTATTTTCTTAGTGCAAAATGCATCCTTGATTCCATTTTTTCGGAGATGGGAGTGCATTTTTATACTTTTTGACGCAGTTTTGCGTAAAAAATATTACCGCTGGCTAACGCCATTTATTTGTGCCGTGAGGGCTTCAAATTTATACTTTGACGCACTGCGGCGCAAACCACAGGAGTGAGTCATTCTTTTTACTCAAACCACTGCGTCACGTCGTAAAGGAAAACAACGTTAACGTGGCGAAAATGACTGTGAGCCGGTATACGACGCTGCAAACTGGATACGTGCTGTTTTTTGATGCAATTGTGTCAAAAAGCACCGCAAACACTGCAAAATGTGCATAGGAGAGCCAAAATGGATCCCAGATGCTTGCAGAGACACCAGGAAGATGACAACAGACCAGGAACCAGCCAGGAGAACCCACACAAGACCCAGGACAGGGAGAAGAAGGAAATAAAGAGACTCTTTAGTGCAGAGGAGCAGGAAATCCTGGTGAAAAAGGTGACGGAACACCAGCACCAAGTGTTTGTCACCTCAAAGTTGCCAATAAGTAGGAGAGTGGTAATATGGCAACAAATTGTTGACAATATCAACAGTGTGGCAGAAGTTATGAGAACAGTCATTGAGTGCAAGAAACGCTGGCATGACAGCAAGCGCAGGATGAAGGAAAAGATGGCCAGGAACAGGAAGGCAGCACTGCAGACTGGAGGTGGGATTCCAGCACCGCAGGAGGTCCTGGACCACATGGAGGAGATGGTGGCAGCCGTCATCCCTGAGGAGATCGTTGCAGGATTCAAGGACAGGACAGCGTAGACTACCATGAGACAACACACATGCAGGGTATGTCGCATGGGGTACTAAAATGCTTAATTGTTAACTGCAAATGGGGGGGGACATACCTACTACACAATGCATGTCAGTCTTGATATTCAGGGAGTGGCATGGGTAAAGGGGCACGGCACAGGGGCATGGCCCGTTCAGAGGAAACCTGGGGCACAGTACTACACTACACCAACAACCTTTGCATGGGGGTATGCTGCCATGCCAAGGATGATGGAAAGGTAAAGCCAGGCCAGGAGGGTAGGGTACAACGTTAAACTGGCCTGCTGTCACACGTCAGCCAGTATTCTCCCTACATGAACTAGGGCCCAATTAACAATCCCAGGCCACTTCTGCAAGTGGAATTTAACATTGACAACAGTTGCCACTACCACCTCTGCTGTGTGTGCATGTCAAGTAGCTAATGGCAGTAATGTCCCCATGGATCAAACACACCCAAATTAGAGGGTTCCGATGACAACGTTATCAATCCCCTGAAATCAATACAAATGTTCCAATCCTGTCAAATGTGATTGTCCAGAGTTGCTACAAACATCAGCCTTTGTAATAAACATTATGAGGTACACAGCACTAATGTCATACCCATGCTGCATAAGTCAGGGTACACCCTATGCCTGGGTCGCAGTAGCTTCAATGACACCATGCAACATCCCAAATGTCATACTGCTCAGCCAACAGCATTGAGGAGGAGAACATATGTAACTGGCGAGTGAAATACACCTGCACAGTCAGAGAAGGAAATGGAACACTGCTAGGAGCATCACTGCAATCCAATGTAGCACACATTTCCCAACATCAGCAGTACACACTACCAATGCTGACACCCCTATCGTACCATGCCAATGCAATACATAGTATATGCTAGGTCTTAGCAACATATAGGTGGATGTGAAATATCTGAGACTGGATCAGTTCCAGAGTGTTTAGTGTGATGCAAGTGACATAAGAACACCCACAGCCAGTGAAAGGCCTCACCATGAGAATGGAATTAGACAGAGGGTTGAGTAGGACAAATTCACAATCTGGCAAGAACCAACACCTAGAGGGTGTGATGCAGACAAGTCCACAAACTGACCACATTACCAATGCTGACACCCGTATCATGCCATGCAAATGCAATACATAGTATATGCTAGGTCTCAGCAACATATAGGTGGATGTGAAATATCTGAGACTGGGTCAGTTTCAGAGTGTTAAGTGTGTTGCAAGTGCCATCAGAACACCCACGGCCAGTGAAAGGCCTCACCATGAGAATGGAATTAGATGGAGGGTTGAGTAGGACAAGAAGGTGACAATTCACAATCTGGCCAAAACCAACACCTAGAGGATATGATGCAGACAAGTCCACAAACTGACCACACTACATGTGACATGCAGGTGGGGCATAGGCCTGGGAGAATGCTAAAATGAAAGACAGGAAAAATGAACAGGAACCAAGAACACAATGTTAAAATAATTGGAAGGCAGGCATGTCACATTACAAAGCCCACAACACAGACACACTTATTGTACAGTATCTCATTGCAGAGGACAATGGCTCTCCTGCAGATATGCCTGTCATGGACTTCCCTGATGACATGGATGAGGAGCTTACAAACATCAGCCACCAGACCCTCCAAGATGTCCTTGAAACCCTCCAGAGCCCACCTTCAGTCACAAGGAGGAGCACAGATACAGCAGCCATCACAGAGGGGCCACCCACCACCCCAATTGTACGACCTGCCAGCTCGAACCCAGCTGGGGACTCTGATGACCCTGGCACCAGCTTTGAGCGAACTGTAGTTGGAGTACAGCGGGAGCTGGCCAAGGAGGTGCGGGTGGGGATGCAAACTATGGCAGCCAGCCTACTGGGGGTGCGTTCGTACATGATGAGAACTGAAGAACAGGCAGCAGCTATGCAAGGGTGAACAACACTCATGCAGAAAGTTGAAAAAAGGTTGAAGGACAACAGCACAGCTGTAATAGAGTTGACCCAACACCTACAAGAACAATCCTGTCAACGTGTGCACAAATGCTTTATTGAACCCCTCAGGGCCAACCTGGCTGCCTACCACTGTGATGTGGCTGCTATTCTTAAGATCCAGCAGCTCCTCCTTGCTGCAGTACTGCCCTTAAGACCCCCACAGTTAGCAGCTACTGGGATGTCTGACTCCACGTCTTCAAACACTGAGGTGTGTGTTGCCCCTTCACAACTACCACCACCAAGGGCAGAGGAGACAACACACACATCAGAAGATGAATATGTGGAGCAGATCACCTTCACCCGTAAGAGTACCCGGTAGCACTAGTCCCTGCCTCATGGCCACCTATTACCAAGGTCCTGTGCTTTGTAACATGCCAGTCTTGCAACAACTGTACTCAAGCACTGTTCTTCAACCCACTGTTTATCTTGTCAGCCTGCCCTGTGAATGTCTCTCACTAACTGATTGGCAAATCCTGTCCCTCTGCACTGTCTGACACTTCACCCCAGCATGTCCAATGACATGTCCTTTTGCACTTATGTAGCATCACAATAGAAGATGTCACATTAATGGACTATGCACAGTGGCCTGGATTGTACCATCATCTGCCCTCCCTGAGGGTTATTTCATAGCAAAATAGAAACTATGCACCAAAACGCTGTGTTGTACAGAATAACACCTCCTCAAGGGATTTCTAAGCCAGAAAAAAGTCCCTTTGATTGTTACTGAAAGTCAAAACTTACATATGTGACATATTAGCCAAATTTTACCTAATACACACCAAACAGCATGAAGGGATGTGTGTGAGTTACCATACAAATAATTAATCATGCTGAACATTGTAACAAATGATATGTGTGAGTTATGTATACTATACTACATGAGAGCATACTACCACTCACTTCATAAGGATTTGCTGGGACATCAGGCTGCAGGCGGACTTTACACAGTGTCCCCAATACCAAATGTGGTAGCAAAGTATGAGACCTTGAAAACATACAGCACTAAATAACCACACTTTGGGATCCATAGTAACCGTGAGTGGTGGGTGCAATGGATGGCCGAATCTTAGCTAAGTAGCTTTGGTGTAGCTGCCAATGTATCAGCTCATTTGGGATAGGGTTGCAGCATGGGACACAAAAGCAAATACCAAAGATACACTGTTCACTCATGGCAAGGACCTGATCTACAAGCATGTGACACATACTGTAGAGGGTTACCTAGATATTTATTAAACTATCCCTAACTAACCTAAGCTAAACTTACTTATCACATTTAACGAAACGATCTAAACATCAACCCCTCACCCCCCTTATGAGACGGGACACATGGAGTACAACAGATACTAACCTAAACACATACTATCTTATACTAAACAGATATATATATATATATATATATATATTTTTAATTATAGATTTTTTTTCTTCATTTTTTAAAATACCAAAACCCCATCATTGCCAACACACACACAATAATAAACAGTTGAAAAAAGTATGAAACCCCCACCCCTCACCCAATATCACTAACTAAACTAACAGCCTATACTAACCTAACACTAGGCCCCCTAAACCCACTAAGTTGAAGAACCAGGAAGAAGAGGGAGGGGAGGGAATCATGTAGGAGTCAAAGCCTACAAGTTGGCCCTCCTCAGGGTCTTTTTAATGGCACACACCCTCCGGTTGACTTGTGCCACCTCCTGCTGCAGTCTGGTCATTTTCCGTAGGACACCTGCATGGTGCATTATGGGCAATGTAGTCAAGTAGGCAGCTGATAGGCAACAGTTTATTAGGAAGCAGATAACAGATGGTAGATACTGACAGTGTGTTCCCTATCTCCCACAGGTCTCCAACATGACACCACCTCCAGCCAAAGCATACAGGGACCACAGGTCAGCCACCAGCCTGCAGAGGACTCAGGACCAGCCACCACAGGGACCTGCACCACCCAGACACAGTCCCCTCATGATGCACCAGTTGCCATACTGGTTGATGAGCCAGCCCCCGGTCCCAGCCACAGTGCCGGTGTAGAGGACACGGAGCCTCCACTGCGTCGCAGTCGACGTCTAAATGTCCATCCAGTGCCGCAGGCTGAGTCAGGGGATGCCTCCATGTTGGACACCGAGGCTGCACTCCTACGTGGTCAGCGCCTGCAGACCCGGGAGATAAGGAAAATATCAGGGGCCATGCGGCGCATGGAACAGAACCAGAACAGTGGGCTGCAACTGGTACACACAGAGCTGCAACAACTTAATACCCATGTAGGTGACCTTGCACTCTCAATGAGACAACTGGTGGCAGAACTCATCACTGAGAGAGAGGGTGCAAGGCGCCGTGACAGGCAGCTAATGCACCGGCTGGACCGCATGTCTGCCTCCATCGTCAGGCTGGCAGTGAACACCACTGGCCTGTCACGGCGCACGGTCAGCCTCCAAGTAGACATGGGCCACTTTGCCAGTGATGTGGCACGTGGACTGGGCCATCTCAGCCACGCCGTAGATCTCATGGAGGCATGACAGGTGGCAGACACGCCGCAGGACAGCGAGGAGGGCTCCACCGTTAGCAGTGTCTCTGCCAGTGACACCAGGGTGTTGCGCAGTGGTAGCGCAAGGCAGGGCACTGCTGACACACCAGGGACCAGCCTTGCTGGGCGAGGCCTGCATAGAGTGTGAGCTCCGCACTGTCCTGGAGTAGAGGCACATGAGTTTAATGTGTCCTCATGCCAGGTGGTCTATTATAGCCCCTGAACTGTAGTTTATGTATATAGTTTTTTTGGTGCACATTATTAAATTCCTTGTTTGTTCCACTTCACACCCAGACTCTTTGTGTGTGACATTAGTGAGTGTGGTGACAGTTAGCACATACCTTCCAAAGTATTGGTTTGCAATGTGGTCCCGTCTCAGTCTGCCTTGATTTGCAATGCTTCTATCCCCATGATGGCGATGTGGTAGCTCTTATTCGTCATCCTCCGAATCTGGGTCGTCTGGAGTGAGAGGTAGCCCACGTCTGGTGGCAATGTTGTGAAGGATAGCGCATGCGCCAACGATCTTGAAAGCTGTTATTGGGGTATACTGGAGAACACCTCCACTTCTGTGGAGGCATCTGAATCTGGCCTTCAGCAGTCCAAAGGTCCTCTCTATGATATTTCGGGTCCTCCTATGTGCACTGTTGTATCGCCTCTCAGTCTCATTGCTGGGTGTTAAGTACGGGGTAAGTATCCATGGTCGTAGCGCATATGCACTGTCACCTGTTTGGCACAAAATGTACAATGTTAGCTGGGCATAGATGGGTTCCACATTGACCTGTGTGTATGTCTGCAAGGGGTATTCAGCTATACCTAGGCGGTGTATCCCACTGTGCCTGAAAATGTAGGAGTCATGTGTGCTCCCTGGAAATTTGGCAACCATGGCAGTGATTACATAATGTGCGTCACATACCACCTGGATGTTCAGTGAGTGGGTACACTTCCTGTTGCGGAACAGATATTCCAGATTTGCAGGAGGGCATATTTGTATATGTGTCCCGTCTACACACCCTATGACATGGGGGAAGTTGACAATCCTGTAGAATTCCAACTTGGTGCTGTTGATTTCTGCCTCATTCCTGGGTAGGTATATGTATCTGGACATGTGTGTGAGCAAGGCATCTAGGAATGCTCTGAAGAACCGTGAGAGTGCACTTTGGGATATCCCACCCGCCACGGCAATGACCCCCTGATAGCTACCCGAGGCCAAGAGGTGCAGTGAGCATAGCACTTGCACATGTGTAGGGATGGCGCAGCCGCGCACAGTCTGGCGTTGAAGCTGCGGAATGAGTAACTCTACTAAATCTAGTATTGCTGCACTGCTAAGTCTGTATTTATCATAAATCTCCTCCTCAGTTTGTTGGAAAAGTGTCTGTCTGGTTCTGCATATCTTCTCCTGTCTCTGGCTCCTCCTCCTCATCTGCTGGGCGGCGTGGGCTCTCCTCCTCCTTGCTATCACATATATCTCCGCCATCTTGAGTAACCCAGGTGCCTTCTGGGTCTCTTTTTATACTTTGGTTATGGTTACCACCTGCTCTGAGTTAGTGGTAAATTGGAAGTGCAAAATGGCTTTTTGCGACTAGACGCAATTTGCGAGTGGCTATTGCATTTGGTTTGCGACTCGCAAATTGCGACTTCCTATTTGCGGGTCGCAAAATGGGGTCGCTATTTTTGCGAGTCGGTAATGGCTCACGTCGCATTTTGCGAGTCGGAAATGGGATTTTTGCATCCCGTTTCCGATTTTGCAGGGTCACAAATTGCGATTCAGGCCATTTGCGACTCGCAAAGGTTTGCTACATCTGGCCCCAAGTTCCTTTGCATCCGAGCAAAAGCGGCAGGGTCTATGGCTGCAGCAGGGGTGGTCTGTGTGACAGTCGATGACGTATAAGCCCTTGTTGGTGCCATGTCGATGCTGTGACTGGTCCTGGAGCTGTTGCTGTAGATGGTCCAGCAAAGGTCCCAGCTGCTTTTGGGGCCATCTGGGTGGTAGTGGTGGTGCTGGTGGCTGTGGTGGACACGGAAGGGCCCCCGTGTGCAAATGCCCTCCACACTCTGGATGCTCTCTCATGGCGATATCATCTTGCCATGTTGCAGTACCCTGACTCCACATCCAGAATGTGGCGGTAACACATTGCCCCGCGTTGAAACTCTCGAAGCTGGATGGGAGTCATATTGGCTACTGTTAAGACAAATAGAACGCCAAACATTAGGTACTGCATTGTGTGAAATGGCTCAAAAAGTAAATCAGACAATACATCTAATGTACCTGTAATCATTCAGATCACTGATAGTCCCTGAGTAAGTACATGGCAAACCAGCATACAAATGTCCTATCATCAAATAGCACATCCAAACCCTACAAGATGGGTAACAACTGGAATGACTTTGGCATCATAGTTCTGCCAGTTGTCAGCTACAAATCATGCTACATATCCTCCACCACTGACAGGCCAACAAATTTCTATGTTCTGGATGGCAATCTAGGGCCATAAGATGTGCGAGTTTTAAATGCATTGGCCAGTATAGAATGCATGTGCCAATCATGAGTGGGTATCCTAGGTTTGGACAAGTGATTTACTGATTTACATGCCTGTGTACCAAACTTGGATCATCAGTCCTAGGTACACTATTCACAACCCTACGCCTGTGTCTGAGGACATGCAACTAATCATTTCTAAAAACAAGGACACCTAGGAAGCTTTGGAAAGCTGTACATGGGTTTGGCCAACACACCACAGGTAAGGAGGAAGTCCAAATAGGATACAGCAAAACCTTGGACAATCCCATCAACACTTATCTTTGGAAATACAGACCATTGTCTACATCATTCCCTGCCAGTAAGCCATGACTTACAACAAACAGATAGATGCAAGCACACTTCTGGCCATGAGGTGCATGCACACCTAGGCCATTGTACTCAAGTGCCTCATACTCGTAGCACAACATTTGGAGCTACATGCTGCTAGGAAGTTAAACATACAGTCCAACATGCTCATTAGTGATTATGGAAGCTGAAGTCTGTGTGTAAGACTTTGGCATCTCTATTATGTTAAAATCAGGGTCTGACTTGCTGACTAATTAACTAATATGGTACACTGCTAAATTTTCTGATTTCAAGTTTTATCCACACAACTCATCCCTTTTCACATTGCCGTGCCCACAGGACTGACCTAGGATCCCAAAATATGCCAATAGGATAAGGATTGCCCAGCTCAAAGATGGTGATATAATGATACTCCACTCAAGCAACAAGACAGATGATTGACCAGCGCATCACATCTTGCTATGTGTCCAACACACAGGAGTCAATCCCACATCATCAGCAAACACAACACAGAACAGAAATATCAACACTTACTGGAGATGTCTGGGTCTGCAAATCGAGCCACCTCTCCAATAGTGTAGGGTGCAGGGCCAACTGTAAGGCATGGAAGGGAGAAATGTGCTCAATGTCTGTGCACTGTACAACACTTCAAAATACAAATACTATGTGTAATAACTCAGAAAATAAAGCCTCTCAGATATGATGATACTGCATCCTACATACCACTGCAAACATGTACAGACCCGGGCTCTCCAGTGAGTGATACACACATATCCACACACATATCCGCACACATGCAGTGGCCCTAACTATCATGTGGTGGCAAACATGCTCCTTCATTGGTGAGCAGACAAAATCATTGAGTGTATTCCTCTCATCATGTGTATTCATGAGAGACATCCAAAGCCACTTTCCCTGAGGACTGCAATACCAGTCACCCAGACATTGTGACTAAGACCAATTTTAGACACACAGGTACAATGTACAGAGGGCCAGGGACATTTGTCAACCCTCAATTTGTATCATTTTCTTTATTTTATGTGCCACAGCTATGGTGAGTTGCACCAACCATAGAGATATGAACCCGTGTGCATACCTTTTGCCAGCCATCCCAATTGAAAAGTGGCACTACAAACTCAAAATATCAGTCTAAGATGTTACCTGAGGTAAGCTATTACTTGTTACGTATGTGTCAGAAACCAGTTCCGACATGTATCCAAAAACAATTGAGGGACACAATATTTACGAAACAAATCTGGATTTCCAATATATGTTTCTTGATACACTCACCGACCAAACATATGTTTGAGCCACATTGCCATCATCAATTTACGTGAAGCCAGCACTAATTTTCAGGCTGCTGTTGTGTTTAGAAAGGTAGTCTATTTGTTGTGTAAACAAATGTCGGTAATGTGTAGGAAAGTTGTATACCTCACAGCAGCTGTGGCTCATATCTATACCTAATTTGCACTGCATTTGTGTTGCTGTTTGACACAAAGGTGGCGCAAACTTTGCGCTGCTCTTGTTTCAAAACATGTCGCAATTGCGGTGCTAACAAAGTAGAAATATGGCCCTGTATGTTTCACTAGCATTCCACATGTTCAAAAACCTTGTCGGCAGAATATGAACAATTCAGCTTCTGTCACCACAGAGCATTTAAACATGCACATTACTCTGATTTGTACTCACCAACAGGGCCACCAATTACAGTCCCCAGGTGATCCAGCAGATCTTGCTCCCTGGCAACAAGGTCAGCCCAGCAGTGCTTCAGCTGGTGGTCATTTCGCGGTGTGTTGTATGTTCTCTGCAGATGATACAACACCTTTGCCCACCGGAGCCTCCTTGCCTCTGTGTGATAGCCTTGGATCACATGACCACCTGCCTCTATCATCAGGGGTAGGAAGTGGCACACCAGCCAAATAAACCCACGTGCTCCTCCTCTCCCATCCTGCCAAGACGAGGCCTACCCAACATTATTGTACCAAAAATAAAGAGGGGATAAAGGGGAACAAAGGAGAATCGAGGGAAAGTAGGACAGGAAAATGCAAAAAAACTACGAACAGAGCCCAACTACACCCAAACTACGACTACCCACAACAGACTCCCAACGCAACAAAGACAAATGTTGACAACACAACTGACCACAAAAACACTCAGACAGGATACCACAGACAGTTATTATACCCAAAAAGACAATTTAAAGACCACAAAATCACAAAATTCACAAAGAGACAGGTCTATACACAGCCACACAGTCAGGAAATATCACAGACTGCAAAGTGAAAGTGAAAGTACACCCATTGTACCAATTCTGTAAACAGGATATCCTATTACATCACTTCCTACCTCAAATGTGGTGTGTTGTGGTGCGTTTTTATTGTTATGCGTCAAAATATAATGTCGCTTACAGTCTGTGCGTCATTTTTTTGGACGCACATGATAAGAAATAACCCTGCATCCATATTGTTAAATATGTGTTATACTTAACCAATTTCCGGGGGGACAGTGTGGGAATTACCGCTCAGGGCCAATGGATGTTTCAGGGCATTCCACATCATATTTCAATGCATATGCAGCATTTTTAGATGCCTGTGTGTCTTTTTTTTACACATATGCGTCAAAATTTCTGTCATTCACAGGGTTTGGGTCATTTCTCATTTAGAATGGCACATGACAGTTGTGAAAATACAGAGATAGGCTGACTGCACCCACATTGGGCATTACGGTGTATGGGCACATGTGGCAGATCATACTAGTGCGGACCATGATACTCTACTTGGTGTACCGGATTATCACGCATCACTGATGCAATAAATGACCAAACGTGTGGGATACAATTATGTATTACCCAGTTTTGGCATGTTTTGTGAGAGGATAGCAAGGCGACGCAACTCACTACAATAACTCAAAGCCTATGGGTCAAGGTGTGTGAATTGGCTACTACTATTGTTGTTGACCCACTGTGTGAACATCACTAGATGCATTTTTGCTAATCTGCTGGTGTACATGTGGAGTCAATGTGTCCAACCCTCAGATGCAAGTCAGTGTGTACATGAGAGAGGAATTGTGTTTGTCATACACATAGCAAGAACTGCTGTGTGCACTTCCTAGCTTTTTTGGATCTTAAACACCACCAATGACAAAGCATGCACTGGATAGATAGCAGATGGTTGTTCATGTCAATGTTCCAAAACTTAGCCATCACATGTCCTGGAATGTTGGATACTACTTCCTAGGCACTTGTTAACCCACCATGAGTCAGGCATGGGATCATACAATGTGGTTACTGTGTTTGTGACATGTAGTCACTTATATGATACACAATGGTAATGTTACGCCACAGTTGGAGTCATAAAAATGAGCCATGTCTCTCATGTGGCAGTGGAGGACCAGCAGACCAAGCAGCACATGTTCACATATTTCCAGTGGTAAAATGCACAGAGGTGTCTGGTCCATGTGTGTGGGCCAATGTTTACGTGGAGGTCTAGTCATGAGTCTGTGGAGTTATTTCCTGTATTTACAAAGTATCCTTCCCAGATCAATAGAAGGAAAGCCAATGGGGTTTTGAGAACACACATGGGGATGGTCCAACCTTGTCACTGCAGACGTGTTATGAGACTGTCAACAGGGCAACCTTGGTTTGCTGACAAAGTTAATGTCTCTGGAATCTTATACCGGCAGGCTTCCTGACAACATTTGTACACAGGTTGGCCTTTAAAATTCCCACAGCATCTGGGAACATCAGTTCCTCTGTGCTGATTACTCTCACAGCTATTCACCACACAAGCCCCATCAATATGTTGGAAGCAATGTGAATCAGCGTGTGGACTGTCTGGTTCCTAACCTGTGTGGACATTTCATGCACAATATCTGACGTTGTTTGTTGTGCTGGATGCACCATACCCAATCCATGCATACAGCCATGGTAAACTGTCACAATTTGTCACTCATGCATACATGAGACTCAGACAAGGGAGAGGCCATGATTCAGCTATTTGGGGAAAAGTTCCCCTCCATGGTGCAATAAATAAACTGATTATGCCATACAATTTATTTGAGTATGCATTGTAGACCCACCTGACACAATACCCCAGGAGGATTATGAGGGTTGGGAAAGTAACTATGATACAAATGTAGGCCCAAGGAACCTTTAGGGTAAGGCTAAGACAGGAGCCAGTCAGCCTCACAGGATGCAGGGTCAATCAGGTTCCAAACACTTCACAAGGTAAATACACAGTGGTCAGACTGAGAGTGGTCAAAGGAGGAACAAGACAGTGGAAATGGAAAAGTGTGTTTGTCCTGTGTGTTGGAAAGTAACCCAAGGGCTGTGTTACACAGCTGATTTATACTGGAAGACATAACAGTATTATGGATGAAATGGCAGCTTCCATGCTGTTCCACGAAGCTACAAGGGCAGTGCATGTTCAAATGGCTGATGTCCATGGAGGTGCTCACAGGTGTGTGCAGCATCAGTCTCTCACAAGTCCTGTAGGTGAGATTCAACTTCAAATGGCCAATAGTACCTTTCACATGGGAAAAAATGTACAGGTGATAACAGGGCTTAGAGACTACAAGCCAGTGCATTATTTAACCTGATGTCCATGCAGACAGAAGTACAATGACTATGGCATACCATACTAAAGAGGGTAGCACACTGGATTTACATTGTGAGTCTGGGAGTTTGTAGAGGAGGGATTATCTGGGGACACATATTACCATTCCCGGAATCTCTGACAAAGGGTGGGGTGAGACTGGGAACATGTGTGTGTCAGGACTTAGGACAGGGGCTGCCATGTGCAGGGGATGTCATGTGAGCAATGCCAGTCATACCTGGGGTACTTGTGCTATGACTTTGTTGCTTATATGGAAATCTAGTCACACATAGTCCTTGCAAAGATAGGTGATGTAACGGTTACTGCTGAGAAGGGTCTGGTCACACATTCCTACTACTAATGCAATAGCACATCCACTGCCTCATGTATGATGCATGTTTTTCCATTATTGACTGATGGTGTCTTAGTTGTATGCCATATGCTGCAATGAACCATGTTGCCAACATGAATGTGTGAAATAGGTGTGGTCCTCTGCTACTGCCCTTCAAATGTGACATGTACAGGATATATGTCATTTACAGTGTGAGTGAATGTGGCTGTACATTCATACTCATCTAACTAGTTTAGCAATGTTCTGTGTCCTAATCGGCATTGCAGCAATGCTCCAAGAGGCTACACTCTGAATCTGATAGTTAGAGATAATGTTATGCAAAAATGATTGTCCAGACCATGATATAGTCATTAGTATAGGTGTTTATTTACATATGGTAAGACAGTGGTGATGGGTGAGTAGGGTTAAAATAAATTTTGGGCAATATGTTGTCTCCGACGCAATCCTACAGCTGTGTTTGGATGGCCCCCCTCATGTTGATGGCCAGCATCCTCCACTTCCTCCTCTTCAGGCATTTGTGGGTCGGGCTCATATAGGGGAATGTTCTTACACTTATGTTGTGCAGGATGGCACAGGTCAAAATTATTTTGTACACCATTTCAAGTGAGTATAGGAGGCTGCCTCCGGTGATATCGAGGCACCTAAATCTTGACTTCAGGATGTCAAAGGTCCTCTCGACTATGGTTCATGTCCTCCTATGTGCCTCATTATAGGCACGCTCTGCTGCAGTGCTTGGATTGGAAATGGGGTCCTAATCCGTGGCTGGATCCCATACCCCTGATCAGCTGAAAGAGAAAATGAGTGAGAACATGTTGATGTAGCTTGCCCCATTAATATCACCTTGCATGGCAGTAGTTCTCTTGTGTTGCCTGTGACTCATTGGTGTTTGTGTTATTGTGTGGATTCGTAGGCTTCTAGGATGTACCATCAGCAATGGGTTATTTCTTTATCTGAACGTTGTTTGGCTGTTAACCGGATGTCAGCAGTATTTTTGGAGAGTTGCAGTACAGTGTGTACTCCCTTGCATTGTGACTTATGAAACAGGTGTCCCTGTGTCTTAACTGGGGGTGAGATGTTAGTTCCATACACATAATCAATTCGACAGTGGTGGTAACACAGTTGCATCTATGTACCTGGACATTGCACACAATTTGGCATATGCAATAGATTAATTTAAGCATCAGTGAGACCCTTAGATTTTGCAAGGTGACAATGTGCAAAACATCTCCGTACGTTGTGAGCAGTGACGTGTTAACAATTGACTATGCACTAATTTCACATGTGTGACAAGTTCACTGCAGACCTATTTCTCTGCCCTTTCCAAGTCGACTCAGGTTGTTACGTGTTCATATACTTCTGAACATGTTCAGGTTCCGATGGCTAACTTGGTTGTGAGGTTGTCATTTGGAATTTCAGAAGGTCCATATGGCAGTACATCTGTTGTGTGTGTGTGTTAATTTGTCGCAATGCTTATGTGTGGGAATGTGAACTTTCAATATTGTCCCATCAAGATGTGTTCTTCGCACAGTCCACTTGCTTCTTGGTAGTGGGCAATGTGAGAGCAGAAGTGATGTGAGATATTGGTACGGCCTCAGTGATTGCACGTGACCTTCATTGTAGTCATCATCATGCTATGTGTGTCATGGTGTTTGACCTGCAGCAAAAAACATTACACACCCCTTACACAGTACATATTGGTCTGAAGGGTGTTGGATTGAGTGTTATTGATGTGATATTGAAAGTTTAGTCTTCCCAGATGTACTGCCAGTTGGGGTCATGTGTTTGTCATTGTGTTGTTTTACATTTTTCCCTTGTGTCTGTGGAGTGGCATCAGTTGTTATTTGGAACGGTCATTTGTCCCTAGGTGTGTCTCCCATTGGGTGCAGATATCAAACATGCCTAGCGGTGTTACAACCTCAGTGTGTTCCTGTCCATGTGTCGATGTCGTAGTGTATGTGTTGGGTGTCCTAGAGGGTTGCTGTGCAGTGTGTATATAAGTAGGTTTCTATACTTACCAACAAGTAGTCCATTTCCATATTGTCCATATTGTCCAACATGGAAGTGTTGATTGATGGTGCATTGAGGGAAGATGAATGAATCATGTACACTCCCAGGATACTTTGCCACGATGTTGGTGATCAATCCCTGTTGATCGACAATGGCCTGCACATTGATGGAGTGTGTGTGCTTCCTGTTGCGGTATAGATGTTCGGTTTCAGCAGGTGGCACAATGCGTACCTGTGTGCAGTCAATGGCACCAAGGACGTGTGGGAAGCCATTCATTTGGTAAAATCCCTGTTTTGTCTCCTGCTGCTTCTGCTGTGTGTTGGGGTGTGAGTGAGATGATGTCATCCAGAACCTTGGGTGGGAAGGCGGAGAATGATGGCTGTGAGATCCCAGCAACCAGGGCGCCAGTGGTTTGAAAGAAATCACTTGCCAACATGTGTAGTACAGCTAGGTTTCTGGTGGAATGGTGCGGGGTGTCTGCAAGCTGGGTGCCAACTGTGGCTCAATGTTGCACAGCAGCTGCTGAATGGCTTGACAATTAATCCTGTACCACTGAATGATGTCCTGTTGGCGGAGTCCCATAAGGGTTGTCCTGGTGCGGGATATCCTCTCCTGCCTTCTGCATTGCCTTTGGGGTCCCTGCTGGTGTTGTGGAAGCTGCTGTTGCTTGTCCTGTGCTCTGCGTCTGCCTGCATGCTGGATGAAAAGCAACCCCCTGTCTTCCTTTTGAAGCTCTGCTGTTGCTTCTGTTTGTTTTAATTAAATATGTGTTTGCCCCATTTTAACGCCTGCCGTGACCCAGGTGTTATTTTTTACGCAAATCGGGTTGTGCGTCATTTTCCGCCTCCTGGCCATACGTCATTTTTACGCGGTAGCATAAATAAGGCACACAGGTGTTTAAGTAATTTTTTGGATTGGAATGCCTACCTTGCATGTCATTAACGCAAGGTGGTTTCCCGCATCCAGAAAATGACGCACACGGCGGGATTTTGGCGTTCGCCGGCTCGGGCGTCAAAGTTTAAATATGGTGCATGGTTTGCACTGATTGTGCGTCACACTTTTTGACGCACATTCAGCGCAAACAGAGTATAAATATGCCCCTTTGTCCTAAGTAAATAGCATCAAAAGCCCTCTCGGCCCTGTCATGGAATTCAGCAGAATCTCAAAGATTTTTATTATAATTCTGTGGAATTCTATGGAATCAAACTCTGCCAATTCTGCCCACCCCATGTTGCCATATGACTAAACTCTATGATTTAAGTCAAATGAATTCACTTCACTGCATCCAATTAACTTGGCACTTTCAGGTAATTCATTTCAGGGTGGATGCTGTACAAAAACCTCACTGTAAAACATTTCAGACTTCACAGACTTTAACAGCGCACAATCTCCTGTATGTGTTACATCAACTGTAATACCTCTTGGTCCCACCTCCTTCAGCATTCCCTCTGGGTCTGGTTTCTCTCCTGTGTCAGTCATGCTCAGGTGCTGTGATCTGGCCTCCATAGTTGAAATATGCTCAGTCTTGAACTCTCATGATCAGTGACTGAACAAGGCCTATGCACACATGATTAGAATAGTATGATGCCAGTGCCAAAATAAAAAGGCAGGATACCAGAAATAAACACAGTTGGACACTCAGGGCAGGAGAAAATACCTGTATACCATTCACGGAAAGGTTCACCTGCCCCCAAAGAAAATCATTGTTTTAAACAAATGTCAGAGTGGAAAATAACAGAGTACCATTGTACTTGGCTTTCATCTGATGGACACAACACTAACAGCTTCAAGTCATTATTACAATTTTGCCATCATGGCGAACATAAAAGACTGAGGGGGTTATTCTAACTTTGGAGGAGTGTTAATCTGTCCCAAAAGTGACGGTAAAGTGACGGATATACCACCAGCCGTATTACGAGTCCCATAGGATATAATGGACTCGTAATACGGCTGGTGGTAAATCCGTCACTTTTCCGTCACTTTTGGGACAGATTAACACCTCCTCCAAAGTTAGAATAACCCCCTGAGTTGTGAATGCTGGAATGTGCTCCTTTGATTTGCAGGGTACAAGCAGGGCTATGCATCGTGGGCAAAGTATACCAAGCTATCTTGCTGAAAAATAGCTGTTAGAAATGGGGTCTTTGGTTGACAGTCAGGTTACCTCCTGTTCAAGCAAGGACCCTCAGTCTAGTCAGGGTAAAACAGAATCACCCTCAGCTAACCCTGCTTACCCCCTTGGTAGCTTGGCAGAGCAGTAGGCTTAACTTCAGAGAGCTAGGTGTAAAGTATTTGTACCAACACACACAGTAACTTAATGAAAACACTACAAAATGACACAACACCAGTTTAGCAAAATAGGAAATATTTATCTAAACAAAACAAGACCAAAACGACAACAATCCAACATACACAAGTCAAGTTATGAATTTTTAAAGATGAAACTCAAAAATAGCGCTTAGAAACACAAAATGCTTCGATGAGGTGTTAACACGGTGTCGAGATGGAGTCGTTCCCAACAAGCAGACACCAGCGGCGCCGGACACGGAGTCTCGTAGACCTCCAAGTACAGTACCTTTGCTGAGGAGTGAAAACAAGTCGATGCGTGAAGACGGGGATCGAGGCGTCTGTGCGAAAGGTTGAATCCGCGCACTTCGACCGGCGTCTGTTACGACGTGGTGCGGCGACTTCCACGGAGTCAGGGACTTCAGCGAGGCTGCAGTGGCGTCCGGCCAGCGAAGGTCGTTGTGTTCCAGCGAAGATGACGGAGTCAGTTGCAGGCGGTGTCACCAGATTCAGCAGCGGCGTCGGTCCGAAGTCAATTTCCTTGGATTTCCACCAGCTTTCCTTTCAAGGGCCCAGGGACTGGATAGGGCACCACTTGTCAGAGCAGGAGTCCCTCCAGAGACTCCAGGTGCTGGCAGAGAGAAGTCTTTCCTGTCCCTGAGACTTCAAACAGGAGGCAAGCTCTAAATCAAGCCCTTGGAGATTTCTTCACAAGATGGAAGGCACACAAAGTCCAGTCTTTGCCCTCTTACTCTGGAAGAAGCAGCAACATTCAGGATAGCTCCACACAGCACAGTCACAGGCAGAGCAGCACTTCTCCTCAGCTCTTCAGCTCTTCTCCAGGCAGAGGTTCCTCTTGATGTCCAGAAGTGATCTAAAGTCTGTGGTTTTCGATGCCCTTCTTATATCCAATTTCTCCTTTGAAGTAAGTCTCTTTTGAATGTGAAATCCTGCCTTCCCCAAGCCAGGCCCCAGACACTCACCAGGGGGTCGGGACTGCATTGTGGGAGGACAGGCACAGCCCTTTCAGGTGTAAGTGACTACTCCTTCCCTCCTTCCTAGCACAGATGGCTCATCAGGAAATGCAGACTACATCACAGCTCCTTTTGTGTCACTGTCTAGTGTGAGGTGCAACCAGCCCAACTGTCAAAGTGGCCCAGACAGGGAATCCACAAACAGGCAGAGTCACAGAAATGGTATAAGCAAGAAAATGCTCACTTTCTAAAAGTGGCATTTTCAAATGCACAATCTTAAAATCAACTTTACTAAAAGATGTATGTTTAAATTGTGAGCTCAGAGACCCCAAACTCCACATGTCCATCCGCACCCAAAGGGAATCCACACTTTAAGCAGATTTAAAGGTAGCTCCCAAGTTAACCTATGAGAGGGGCAGGCCTTGCAACAGTGAAAAACGAATTTAGCAATATTTCACTGTCAGGACATATAAAACACATTACTATATGTCCTACCTTAACCATACACTGCACCCTGCCCTTGGGGCAACCTAGGGCCTACCTTAGGGGTGCCTTACATGTAAGAAAAGGGAAGGTTTAGACCTGGCAAGTGGTTACACTTGCCAAGTCGAATTTACAGTTAAAACTGCACACACAGACACTGCAGTGGCAGGTCTGAGAAATGATTACAGAGCTACTCATGTGGGTGGCACAACCAGTGCTGCAGGCACACTAGTAGCATTTGATTTACAGGCCCTGGCACCTCTAGTGAACTTTACTAGGGACTTACTAGTAAATCAAATATGCCAATCATGGATACACCGATTACATACAATTTTACACAGAGAGCATATGCACTTTAGCACTGGTTAGCAGTTCAAAAGCCAACAGCAACAGGTCAGAAAAAATAGGAGGCAGGAGGCAAAAAGATTGGAGATGACCCTGCATAAGAAAAAAAGTCCAACAATAGCCCAAAGTTCTGAGTGCAACATTATATTCTGTATGAGCATTAACTCCTTCTAGCAAAGTCACTGGCCACTGCACACTGTAATCCCCACTGCTACTCCTCATTATAGATAGTACCCCACACCTGCAGACCATCTCTATTTACTGTGGGGTATCATGGAGAACAAATTTCAAAGTTTTTCCTATCACCTGAAATCATATCCGTGTGTTGAGACTTGCAGACTGTCTATTTCAATACCTGTTAGAAAGCCTTTTCGACGCCCACCGCTTCTCTGCCAGTCACACAACTCTGACTACCCTCTCATACAAAAAGCCTTTTGTATTACATTTCTTTTTCATTTGGTTCCTGCTCTCCATTGTTTGCTATATGCTCCATTTTCCTGCATGACAACATGAGATAGGTTACAGTCCCATGCTCAGGAAGAGGCAGCTCATGCCAGCCTCCTGTAACACTCTGATAACATTTGGCTATTTGCCATTTTCAGACAACTTGTTCTGGGACTTCTCTCCAGGATCCTGCTCCCCTTTACAGCTTGTTCTGTGTGGCACATGGAAGTGAGTCTACGTGCCTGAGGAGGTCCCTCTGTAGTAAAGCTAATCTCGGCCTAGTCTAGCCCTAACTATCCCCACCAGAGCACTAACAAGAAGTACACAGGTGGTTATGGTGCACTGTTCTGAGGGTGGTGGTATACAGTTTGAGGGTGATGGTGCATGGTGCTCTGTGTGGTGATGCACTATGCTATTGGTAGAGCATTCTACACAGTGGGTTACTGATCAGCACACAGTGGTGCTCTGTTTAGCACATCACTGACATGAAGATCATGGAGTACTCATGAATTTTTCAAACTGTTGTATGTGATCCTTTTATATCACTCATTAATTTTCTTAGGTTTGATGTCTAGCAGAGGGCAAGGTGATCCAGAAGTTTTGTTCAACTTATCATAGCTAACAGAAAGAGAAAAGGTCACTTGAGTTAATGTTTCCCTAAGTGTTTTCCATGAGTTTTAGAATGTGTAGAAATCTAAGAAAATGTTGCTGTTGCTGTTGCTGTTGCTTTCGCTCCAAAGAAATTGGGAAGATTGGGCAGAGGTGATGCCTTTGACACCATACTCAAGGGCATCATTTATTAATAAACAATGGCTTAATGCACGCCCTGAATTTAACATTCCTATCAGTAATCACATATGGAGCACAGTGAAAATCCAGTTTAGTATAAAAAACTAGATGCATTGATAAGTTAGAGAGGTCTGACCTTCTTCTCGGAATTGTCCATAATACTGACCTTTTGTCCTGAAGTTTTGTCTTGAATTTCGACCCTTTGTCCTGAATTGTTACAGTCCTACCCAAAATTTTCCCCCATGTCAGGTGGCCACCGTATGTGGTCCTATTTTGCCATCTTGGCATTCTGGTGATATTAACTCCCCTAAATTACACGATTACCCATTATTTATTTTCTCTCTATCTCTCTTTCTCACTCTCTTCCTCTCTCTCTTAAATAAACACAGATAAATTGAAGTAGGGTTACAAACCATACTTGTAGGAATGTACCTCTTTGTGAATGGTCACCCCCCCACACCTTTGCCCCAATGCTGATATGTATGACTCTGCTAGTAAACTGGAAACCTGCTATCCAGGCCCCATTGCCTGTGCTCTCTCCCTACATTGTTGTGTCAATTTTGTGATTACCTAACTGGCAAGACTTTACCCCCTTATAAGGCCCTAGTAAATGGTAACCAAGATACCTAGGCATAGGTGGTAAAGGGGTCCTTAGGGCTGCAGTACCCTGACTGACCCTCACAACGTACCCCCAGTTGTGCCATCCTGAGTGACCTTCACCACAAACTGATGGCAGACCTGCCATTGCAGACTAACAGAGCAGTGCATCCTGCTTGAGTTTTACTGTGCCCTCACCAACAGTGGCACAGTGCCTTACAAAGATGTCAGACACCCCTAAGGTAAGCCTCTGCAACTCAGGAGGCAGGTTGCATTATATTTAAGGTGCAGATATATAAGCCCAAACTTCTACATCTCTAGAGCATCCTTTCCTTTAAGGTACACTGTAAGTGTAGCCCGGTCCATAGGAAAACATGGGACTTAAGCCCTGATTGACCAGGGAAAGTGGCCTCCCCACCCCAAGCGGGCTTGAAGGCCAGACCACTGTGTTGAAAGGGAGGCTTGCGGTCTTCTTGGACACAGAAAGCCATGCACACCTCTAGGACCTCACTGGGAGGTTCTTCTATCTGAAGGCAGCCCCATTGTGAGGAGTGGGGCCACCTCCTGCCTAGGTGCTGGTGTTTCTGTTGCTTCTCCCCAGGCATATTCTGGGGATGGCGGGGGCCTTGATTTTTGGGGGCAGTAATTTGTGGGGCAGACGGAGGCTTCAACAAAGGCCCTATCCATTTTGCGCTCCATAGATATCGGAGGAGAGGAGCTCCAGGATCAGGTCACGAACATCCCCATCTTGCCCCAGGGCATGGTAGCTCTGATAATCTGATTGGGCTGATCTGTGCCCCATAGGAATGTTGGATGTTCTGTTAATTCACAATGGTGCAATGTGTTCCTCTGATGTTTTCTTTTTTATGGGCATTTCTGATGTTGTTGTGACACTTATGCTATGTGATTTACTATGATAAGTGTATTTTCAGTAACAATTATGATCTGACTACTGCTTATGTTGCAGGATAACCAGTAACCTATGTCTTTTATATGACTACTGCTGGCTTTTGCAGAGTAATAGAAAGTGAGTAATGTTCTGATAACTGTTTGTGTGGCAGTGCATTCCTGACATGTTGTGTATGGTCTAATGATGTTTTGTACAATACAGTATATTTTTATAAAACTTGGTGTTGTGTTTCCTTTGTGGTGTATGTAGTGCATCATGTGTGTTGTGTGTGTTGTGCAATTGCTTTACACATTGCCTCTGGGATCGGCCTGACTGCTCGTTCCAAGCTACCAAGGGGGTGAGCAGGGATTATCCTGGGTATGTTACTCTCTTGCCCCGACTAGAATGGTTGGCTTCTGCCTGGCTCAGGTGCATACTCTAGCCAAACAGAAACCCCATTTCTAACAATCCTCAGACTGATTTGTGGGAACAGTGCATGTGCATTAAACAGAATAAACTCGGGGGGATGTTTGGCTTCAATTGAACTTTAAAAAGCTCCAATCTTCCTATTAAAATTATTATTTGTTAAAATGTATTTTGTTTGAAAAGGAAATAAATTATCAATCTTGTATGTGTTCGATGAATGCTTGCTTCGATATTCTTTGTGTATTGTTTTGTGGTTCAAATCATCAGAAATGTTTAGGCTTGGGTCCCCAACTACCAGTCATGACTTTGTGGGGATCCTCGGATTCCAATAATGATTCATTGGAGGTCCCCTGGTTCCAGTAATGATAAAGTGGGGATCCACTGAAGTCCAAATGATGAAAACCACTGTTCTGCTGCTTCTAACATTGCTGTCTCTGGTTCCCCTGAACCAATACTGTTCATTTTGGTGTCTAAATTTATATTAAAAATAAGCTCTATTTTTATAAATTGGTGTCTGATTTCTTTTGAGTCATGCCAAATAATTATTTTCCATGTTTGTGCTGTGAAATACTTAACACATGTTCCTCTAAGTAAATCCTGACTGATCTTTGCCACACTACCAGGACTAGGCTAAAGATTTACTGTTGTGACTCCAAACCTCACATAGAACATCACTCATGACATGCTAAATTGCATCTTTGATAACACCATTGATCACATCTCAGCAGTCCACATAGTTTACAGTGTCATAAAAAAATGTAACTATGACTTCAAATTAACTGTGTTTTCCATTGAATGTAGGAGGTTCTGATGATATAATCCTTCCACATTTCAAACCACTCAGGTGACATATGTGACGGGAGACGGAGCAGAGGGCACAGTGAGAGTTGGAGAAGGTCCGTGTACCACACCCTTCTTGGCCAATCCAGAGCTATTAAAATAACTTGAGTCTGATCTTGGTGAATCTTCCTCAGAAACCAAGGAATCAAGGGTATAGGGGAAATGCATAAAGCAACTGGTCACTCCAAGACATCTGAAACACGTCCCCCAAAGCTCCTTGCACCAGATACTGGAGGCTGCAGAACACGTTCTCCCAAGTGGCAAATAGGTCTATCTGCAGAAAACCCCACATTCAAAAGATGTGAAGGACCAGGTCTGGATGGAGATGCCACTTGTCATCGTCCGAGAAATGCTGACTGAGACTGTCTACATGTACGGTGAGAACTCCAGCCAGATGATTTGCCACCAAGCGAATCTGATGGTCCAGAGCCTCTCTGCAGAGAAGATACAACCCTTCTCCTCCCTGTTTGTTGATATACCACATTGCGGTAGTGTTGTTCGGCATGACCTGAACTGACAGACCGTGAAGGGAAGGGAGTTAGTCCTTGAGAGCCATACGTATTGCCCACAATTACAACAGATTGATATGAAAGTCTGTTGCACAGGAGACCAAAGACCTTTGATCTCCAGGTCCCCCAGATGAGCACCCCACCCTAAAGTGGACACATCCATTATGTCTGTGGCCACTGGTGGTGGTAGAGCAAACGGACTCCCTTGGGAAAGATTGCCGTCCACCACCCACCGTCACAGTTCCACTGCAGCATCTCAGGAGATAGTTATCAACTCCTTGAGATCCCCTTTGTGTTAAAACCACTGCTTGCGGAGACACCACTGAAGAGCCTGCATGTTCCAGCATGCATGAGTGATGAACAGAATGCAAGAAGCGAACAGACCGAGCAGACGTATGACCTTGAGGACTGGAACAACTGCTCCATTTTGAAACATTGGAATCAATGTCTCAATGTCCTCAATCCGCTGAGGTGGAGGATAGGCCCGATTCAATGTTGTGTCCAGTACTGCCCTTATGAAAAGGAGGCCCTGAGAGGGCTCCAGGTGATACTCGGGCAAGTTTACCAAAAAGCCCAGGTCGAACAACAACTGAGTTGTCATTTGAAGGTGATGCAGCACGAGCACTGGAGACTTGGCTTTGATCAACCAATCATCCAGGTAAGGGAATACCGATATTCCCTTCCTCCTGAGACTTGCTGCAACCACCGCCATCACCTTTGTGAAGACTCGAGGTGCTGAAGTAAGACCAAAAGGAAGGACAGCAAACTGGTAGTGTTGCGATCCCACCACAAACCGGAGATACTTCCTGTGCGACTTGAAAACAGGTATATGAAAGTAAGCAAAATGAAGGACGGGGAAGGATGGGAGGTGTAAACTCCCAAAAAGGAAGGGCATATCCTTTCCTCACATTATTTAGGACCCAGGAGTCTAATGTGGCTAACTCCCACTCATGGAGAAAATAAAGTAACTTTCCCCATAGGCCTTTGAGGCGATGTCATTGGCACCAAACAGGCACCCTCAGCCGGATAAAAAGGCATGAACGACACTGACTTATCTGGAGCCAGAGAGCCCAAGGAGAATGCCAAAGGACCCGTGGGACCAGCCGGTGCACCAGCAGGGGCCATACCATAGCATTAAACATGTTGAACATAGCATTCAAAAATGCCACCGGATCCGTTCCTGGAGCAGTGAAGGCAGGATACAGCTGATCTTCCTGCAGCACTTGGGTCGGCTGGGCATCAGAATCCTGCACCCTAGGTGAACAGCAAAGACTCTCTTGGAGCCCAACAACCTCAAAGACCGATGGCGTCAGAGAAACCTGAGGACTTTGAGGCTGTGGGGTCACAGTAGGACTAATTTCCCATGTCACACTACGCTGTCTAGATGGAGACCTAGATCGGGAAAGACCTGTAGCCGAACGGCGCCGAGAAACGTGCCAGCGCCACTTCTTATGCTTCTTCGATGAGTTACGGGAAGACAATCTCCGATGACTTCTGCGTCCTTTCTTTGCCTAAGCCAGAAAGAGTTTAGCTTCTCTCTCCTTCAGCGCCTTCGGATTCATCCTTTGGCAGGACACACACTCCTCCACATCATGCTCCGAACCTAGACACCTTAAACAGTAATCATGAGGGTCCGCGACAGGCATTCGACCCCTGCACTCATGACAAGGTTTAAACCCAGACTTTCTAGGAGGAGACATTGTAACTCGAGACAAAAAGACACCTTCGAAATAGTATCTCCCCGAGAGCTAGGAGAAAACCATTAGCATCGAAGGCACAGAAAAAAGGGAACTGACGTCAGTATGCCGGCAAGGACTTCTTATTGCCACAGTGACGTCAGACGGAGGCACATGCGGAGCAGTGCAATTGTGACATCCTCTTTGACGTGGAGAACTGGGAAGAAAATTTTCCATCGAATGCTGGGGCATTGGGAGAATTCATAAGGTGATGAATCATAAGTTGAGGAATCCACAGGTAGTTGTATCCATCAGAAATGCAGCTGTGATATTGCCCTTTGTCCTTAGATGCCTAAATTATAATCCACAGCTGAGTGAACAAAATCTAGCCATCTAACTGAGAATGCGGCAAGAAAAAATACACATAACATATGATCACAAACCAAATTTGACTTCTGGTTTTGACAGAAAACCCAAAAACGGAAGTGACTCAGAATGTTGGAAGTGCAACAAGGTCATCCCAATGCTAAATGCATATTAAGCAAATACTAAATACACAACATTCCCTATAACGTGGGCAGCAGTAGAGCAAGTCAAGGTTGAGGCTTAGTGTGCCAACTTAAGTGGGACGGATATACAAAGACATTGGTCCTGTGCTCGGAGTTTCACTGGAACCAAGCTGTACTTGGCAGCTGAGCCCTAACTAGTGCACAATTGGTCCTTGGTTGCTTTGTTTGCTGGTTTAGGGAGGAACTGGCCTGGTGGTTTGGGCTGGACTACTCCCAGTGGAGCAGGATCAAGACTGATTTCTGTTGGGCTGGTTGGCAACCGAGGTGGCATGGTGTGCTAATAGTGATGGACTGGGATGAAGCCCTGAGCAATTACCAGTGGCTGGTTTTAATCCAAGCATTCCATCTAACACCTTTTTGTATACATTTGTGTATCCACATAAAGGCACTTTTTTGGTAAAACAGACATAAAGCTAGTGGTCTGATTTACCATATAGGAATGCTTATGTCCACATACATGATTGAACATGCTGGGTATGAATAACATACCAATATTTGTAAAGGTAGCTTTTGGCTTGAACTTGGCCATATCAAAATACATTTTAGGAAAGGGCAGGCTTTGAGGGCAGGCCTGGTTGAAACTCAGGCCCATTACTTATAGCACCCTTGAAATTGGCGCTGATCTCAGTACAATTTCATTCTAAGTGTGAGATCACAACTCAAGCAGTAGAATATAGGTAGTGTTAAGGTTGCACCACTGACTATGAATGGTGAATTTCATACGCTTTTAGGTCTTAACTGTAACTTCCCTTTCAATTATATTATTTTAGGGAATTTACAATTGTTTGATGTTTAACATTAAGCAAAGAACCTGATCAAAGGAGATTATTTACAGACAAAGGGAACAGGAAGCACAAGGAACAATTAAAGACCATGGGGCTTATTTACAAGAATCTGAAGCATCATCATCGATATGTCAGATTTCTTATGCTGCCCTGTGCCTACCTAACAGCGCAATAGTAGCTCAGTATTTAAGATTCAGATGTCCATGGCGCACAGTGTCCACAGATGTGTCAGAAATTCTGACGTATCTGTGGCGCTAAAATCACACATTACTTGACTAGCATCAAAGAAATTACGCCACTCAAGCAATGCATGGAAGTCCCTCATTCTAAAAAGCCTTGTGTCACTTTAATGCCTGCTCTGAGCATGTGTTACATTTTTGATGCAGTAAAGGTGCGGAACGACGCAGTGAAATCTTGTAGATTCGTGTCAGTTCTGTGTGGCTTTTAACAGGGGGACACCTACCTTGCATACATTATACCTGGTGCAGATATAGGGGGTCATTACAACACTGGCGTTAAAAGCCGCTTACTGCCATGCAGAAGATCGCCAACACACTGCAGCGGCCGCGGAATTCTGCCACAGCTATTATGACCCACATCTCGGAATCTGTCAAAATTCAGACACCCACACATGTCCGCCACACCAAAGGTCAGTGATAAACTGGAGAAAACAAAACTGACACCATCACACCAACAGAAATACGCCCACACTATCACGACACACGAATCCACGCGGCGGTCTTTCAACCTGCGGTATTCCATTGGCGGTACACACCGCCGCGCTCAAAATACACACACTTCTACAAAACACCGCCACATTGGACAATTCGAAATACTCACTCCTGATACACATACACACACCACTCCCACACACCCATTACAATATAAAACACACACCCACATCACCCACAAACCCCTACGACCAAAATTCACGACCGAAGGCAAGAGAGAGACACCACCATCAACAAACTAGCATCCACAGGCAAACAACACCATCACCCACACAACTTCCACGCACAAAACACCACACACCACTACATATCACCACACTTATCACCACACACACCACCCCACACATCACCTACACCACCCCATGGCACGGCAAAGACACCCCAGGTTTTCAGAGGAGGAGCTCAGGGTCATGGTGGAGGAAATCATCCGGGTAGAGCCACAGCTATTCGGAGCACAGGTGCAGCACACCTCAATTGCACGGAAGATGGAGCTATGGCGAACAATAGTCGACAGGGTCAACGCAGTGGGACAACACTCAAGAAATCCGGATGACATCAGGAAGAGGTGGAACGACCTACGGGGGAAGGTGCGTTCCGTGGTCTCAAGACACCACCAGGCGGTTCAGCGGACTGGCGGCGGACCCCCACCTCCTCACCCACAACTAACAACATGGGAGGAGCAGGTCTTGGCGATTCTGCATCCTGGGGGCCTCGCAGGAATAGCTGGAGGAATATACTCCGGTAAGTCAAACCTTTAACTACCATATCCCCCACCCACCTGCATGCTATCACATACCCCCACCCTCGCCCCCACCCCTATCACTCCAACTCCTCACAAATGTACCAATATCACAAACTACACATCCAAACTCCAAGCCCTGCATGCAACAACAAAGCATGGACACCCATCACTTAAGCATGCCCACTGCACATACCCATACACCCCCCTAAACCATCATCACACAAGCTCCCACACAGGAATGCCAGCACTGGGGTACACGCTCAGCCACCCATTGCACACCATGACACACACAGATGCAATAATCATGCTTTTCCACCCCTGCATGACCACTGCCCAACGTCACCAGACAGGAGGATCCAGACATCTCCACTCCACACACAGAAGAGGCCCACAGTGATGACAGCACCTCTGTCCAGCTGGATCTAGATGACCAGCCCGGACCATCGTGGGCCTCTGGACAGTCGGTTCCCCTCACACAGGCACAGCCACCACAGACCTTCCCCCCTCTGGTAACACCAGCACAGCACCCACCCAGCGGGCCCATACCTCCGTCCCCAGGACATGTCAATCAGCTGTGTGTCCACCACTACAGGGAACCCAGTATATCCCACCACCCCAGCAACAACAGGTGACCTGGGGGCAGTGGTAGTGGGCACACGGTCCAGGGGACGGAGGCCCAGGAACACAGGGGAACTGGGAGGGCTGCTGTGCGACAGGGGGCGGACAGGCCAAGGCAACCCACTTTCCACGAGGCCCTCTCCTCCATCATGGGAGCATACCACCACTCCCAGGAGACGATGGCAACGGTCCTGGCCAAGTTTCAGGAGACCCAGCGTGTTGGAAAATGGGTTATTCGTAAGGGCAGGTAGGTACCTACACTTAGCAATAGGCCACTAACCCCCACTAAGGTCCAGTTAGGTCTCAGTAAATTGAACCCAGCTCAACCCTTGGTAGCTTGGCAACGAGCATCAAGGCTTAACTTAGGAGACAGAGTGTAAAGCATTCAAATATCACAAAACAGTAATTAAATAAAAAACAGGAAACAGTTTAAAAATCCATAACCAATTTATAAAAATAGATTATATTTTTATCTTTAAAATTACACCAAAACGAATAAAATCATTAGAGGGGAACCCGAGATATGATTTTTTAAAGAATTTTTTTTTTTAGCGCCTAGAAACAAAAAGCGCCAATCGGGTCATCTGGTTGCACCTCGACCAGGGCAAATTCAAAATTTAAGGCCGACCGCGATGGAGCCCTTCTCGGCTACAGGCCGCGGGAGGCCTTGGCTAAAAGTTTACCTTCACACTTAGGGGGTCATTACAACATTGGCGGTAAAAGCCGCTTACAGCCGTGCAGAAGACCGCAAATACACCGCTGCGGCCGCGGAATTCCGCCACAGCTATTATGACACACATTTCGGAATCCGCCGAAACTCAGACACCCACACAACTCCGCCACACCAAAGGTCAGTGTTAAACTGTCGAAAACAAAACCTCCACCTCCACGCCAACAGAAACACGCCCATGCTATTATGACCCACGAATCCACGCACGTACACACCGCCGCGCTCAAAATACACACACATCTCCAAAACACCACCACATTGGACAATCACAAATACACACACCTGATACACATACAAACACCACTCCCACACACCCAATACATTATAAAACACACACCCACAAACCCCTACGACCAGAATTCACGAACGAAGGCCAGAGAGACAGCACAGCAAAGACAACCCCAGCATACAGAGGCACACAACACCATCACCCACACAACATCCACGCACAAAACACCACACACCACTACACATCACCACACACATCAACACTCACACCGCCCCACACATCACACACACCACCCCATGGCACGCCAAAGATACCCCCACTTTTCCAAGGAGGAGCTCCGGGTCATGGTGGAGGAAATTGGCCAGGTAGAGCCACAACTATTTGGCTCACAGGTGGAGCACACATCCATAGCCAGGAAGATGGAGCTATGGTGAAGAATAGTGGACAGGGTCAACGCTGTGGGACAGCACCCAAGAAATCAGGAGGACATCAGGAAGAGGTGGAATGACCTGCGGGGGAAGGTGCGTTCAACGGTCTCCAGGCACAAGACCGCGGTTCAGCGGACTGGCGGCAGACCCCCACCTCCTCCCCCACAACTAACAACATGGGAGGAGCAAGTCTTGACCATCATGCATCCTGAGGGCCTTGGAGGAGTCGGTGGAGGAATGGACACTGGTAAGTCAAATCTTAACTATCATATCCCCCACCCTACCTGCATGCTATCACACACCCCCACCCTCACACCCTCCCCTATCACCCCAACTCCTCCCTAATGTACTAATAACACAAACTACCCATCCCAACACCAATCCCTGCATGACACAACTAAGCATGGACACCCATCACCTAAGCATGCCCACTGCACATACCCAGAACAACCCCCTAACCATCATCACACAAGCCCCACCCCAACAACAACAGAGACCTGAGGGCAGTGGTAGTGGGCACACAGTCCAGGGGACGGAGGCACAGGAACACAGGGGAACTGGGAGGGCTGCTGTGCGACAGGGGGCAGACAGGCCAAGGCAACCCACTCTCCACGAGGCCCTATCCTCCATCATGGGAGCATACCACCACTCCCAGGAGACGATGGCGACGGTCCTGGTCAAGTTTCAGGAGACCCAGCGCCTGTAGGAGGACCAGTATTTGGGGTTCAGGGAGGAGCTCAGGACCATCAGCTCTGCCTTGGGCAACATTGTAGGGGTTCTGAAGGACATACAGCAGACCCTGAGGGACACCGTGGCACTCCAAGGGGCCCCTGACACTAGTATGGACGATGAACTGCCCACCACCTCCGCCGGCACTAGTGGACAGGCGGCCCCGCCACAGGACCACCACACCAGCACCCCACCCCCTGCAGACGGACAACCACCATGCAAGCGGTCCCTGAGAGCCAGGAACACGACAGAGCAAGATGGCAAGACCCCACCAGGAAATGAGACCACCCTGATTGTCCCCCCACTGTCCCACTTTGTTACCCTGTCCATACTTGAACTGCCCCAGCTCCACTTCCTATGCCCATATGGGCAGTGCACCTGTGAGACTAATAGACTGGACTCTGCCATGGACATTCCTCCACCATCACCCATCACCATTTTATAACCCCCTTCCATTTTTGAGCACTTCAATAAACACCCTTGAACACAAAACAATCGGGAGTCAGTCTATGATTTGGTAAAATTAAATATCTATGACAGTGTCAAAATGCGTTGTGAGATGTAAAGGCAACATACCAATGTCACACATCACAAGTCCTTGAAGGATGCAAGCAGATGACACACGTTGGTAACCACACCTGTGAAACCGTAATGGAAAGAAACAACTCAATTACCAAATAATCCCATGAAATAACACACAGGATAGAGGAGGACGTGTGACAGTGAATGTAATGGTAAAAATGAAAATGTTCTCACCTGTGTGTCACTGGAAATATTGCTGTATTACTGACTCCCTGTTGTCGTTGTCTTCTTCCTCAGCTTCCTCCTCATCACTGTCCACAGGCTCCACAGCTGCCACAACACCGTCATCTGGACCATCCTCCTGCAGAAAAGGCACCTGGCATCGCAAAGCAAGATTGTGAAGCATCGAGCAGGCGATGATGATCTGGCACACCTTCTTCGGTGAGTAGAATAGGGAACCACGTGTCATATGGAGGCACCTGAACCTGGCCTTAAGGAGGCCGAAGGTGCGTTCGATCACCCTCCTAGTCCGCCCATGGGCCTCATTGTACCGTTCCTCTGCCCTGGTCCTAGGATTCCTCACTGGGGTCAATAGCCAGGACAGGTTGGGGTAACCAGAGTCCCCTAATAGCCACACACAGTGCCTCTGGAGTTGACCCATCATATCAGGGATGCTGCTATTCCGCAGGATGTAAGCGTCATGAACTGAGCCAGGGAACATAGCATTAACCGGGGAGATGTACTGGTCTGCCAAACAGACCATCTATACATTCATGGAATGATAACTCTTCCTGTTCCTGTACACCTGTTCACTCCTGTGGGGGGGGACCAGAGCTACATGGGTCCCATCAATGGCACCTATGACGTTGGGGATATGTCCAAGGGCATAGAAGTCACCTTTAACTGTAGCCAAATCTTCCACCTCAGGGAAAATGATGTATCTCCTAACGTGTTTCAGCAGGGCAGACAACACTCTGGACAAGACGGAAAACATAGGCTGGGACATCCCTGATGCCATGGCCGCTGTTGTCTGAAATGATCCACTTGCAAGGAAATGGAACACTGACAGCACCTGCATGTCAGGGCAGATTCCAGTGGGATGGCGGATTGGTGACATCAGGTCTGGCTCCAACTGGGTACATAGTTCCTGGATTGTGGCACGGTCAAACCTGTAGGTGACGATTACATGTCGCTCCTCTATAGTCAACAGGTCCACCAGCGGTCGGTACACCGGAGGATTCTGCCATCTTCTCAAATGTCCCAGCTGACGGCGCCTAGGAAGGACAACAGCGACGATCAAGTCAATTGTTTTCCAGGTATGTACCCATAGTTACACAGAAGATGACACCAAACACAAAACCCTTCCTGTATGTGTGTTGAGTGTAGGCCTAGCTATGTGTGACGCAGAAGTAAATGAAGCCATGTGGGCCCCTTAAATGGCGGCTGCCTGACCTCTAAACTGGGACAATGGGATTGTGGGGTAACTGCGTTGGCGTTGCACACCGTCGCGGTAGGCGGTCATAGACCGCGGCGCAATGCTGCATTGGTTGACATAGGACCCTATGGGTCCCAGGAGCCAATGAACAGGTGCGCCGGCGGTGATGATACGCAGCACCGCGGACGTCACCGCCATTTTCTATCTGTTCATTCACTAGATACCTGATCTTCGACAAGAGAGGACCTACACTGCAAGTGCTGCTGTGACCTCGGTCTGGAAGAGACAATTGCTGCTGCGTCTGGGGAAAGGGCCCCTGCCTTCACTGCTCAGGAGTTGGAGAAACTGGTAGAAGGGGTCCTCCCCCAGTACCCGCTACTCTACGGTCCTCCAGACCAACAGGTTAGTACACAGGGAGCACGTTGTATGGGCTAGGCTTGGGTGGAGAGGGCTGGTTGTAAGAGGGAAGGGGCAGAGTTCAGGGAAAATTGATGCATGTGAATGAATGGGCCACATGGCTAGAGTAGGGAGGGGGGCCACTCACATCGACGGTGCAGTTGGTAATGACTTTTCGTCTTCCCTTGTGCATGTCATGTAGGTCAGCGCCCACCAAAAGAGGGACATTTGGCCTGCCATCGCCAAGGACTCCGGACCCTGGGGGCCCACCAGAGATGGGGCACCCACTGCCGGAAAAGATGGGAGGACATTCGCCGCTGCAGCAAGAAGTCGCCAGAGGCTCAGCTGGGGATGGCCCCACAACATGGGAGGGGTGCCCGTCGCACCATGACCCCCCTGATGTTCCGGATCCTGGCGGTGGCCTACCCTGAGTTGGATGGGCGCTTGAGGGCATCACAGCAGACACGAGGGGGTGAATACAACCTCATTCTGCAGACTTTGCGTGCAATGGAGGGGTCTGGGTGGGGGAGGAGGCCTGTGGGTGTACCTAGGCCAGCCAGAAATACGTAGACTAGGCCCCTCTATAATGCAGCCCATGTGGCACTCTACACCACCTCAGTAGAGTGCCAAGTACAGGTATATATGCCCCTGTGGCATCCATGTGTGCAGATGTCCACCATAGCCATGTAGGCCAGATCCCAGGAATTGCATCTGCAGAGGCCAGGAGCACGGCGTAGTGCAGGGGGCTGCTGTGTCTGTCTTGTCCGCCAACTGTAGCAGTATGCCATGCACTCAACCTGTTCTTCTTCTGTCTCCCCCCCACTTTTTGTGCTTTCGCTGTTCTTTTGTGCATCAGCATCATCAGGCGGAGGTACAGTGGCACCGGAGCACGAGGGAGCTGCATCCCACATGGCCATGGAGGGCCACACCACGGACTCAGAATGCACCAGTGGGACGGAGGGCGAGGGGAGTTTCACGTCGGCCACCGGATCACCAAGCAGCGACACGGACTCATCCGCCGATGGGAGCTCCCTTGTGGTGGCGGCACCATCTGTGCGCCCCACTTCTACAGGTACAGCCGCCACCTCCCCTACCAGCACCGCCCTCCAAGCAGCCCCTCAGCGTTCGCCCCGTGCCCGCTCACCCAGGAGGGTGGGCATCACCTTCACCCCAGGCACCTCAGGCCCTGCCCCAGTCACCCCTGCTGCCCTCAGTGAGGAGGCCATTGACCTCCTCAGGTCACTCACTGTTGGGCAGTGTATCATTGTGAATGCCATCCAGGGTGTAGAAAGAGAGTTGAAACCCGGTAATGCATTCCTGGAGGACATTCATTCTGGTCAGGCTGCCCTTCAGCGAACCCTGCAATCTCTGGTCTCAGCACTGATGGCAGCCACTGTCCCTGTGTCCAGCCTCCCCCCTCCAACCTCCTCACCCAGACCCAATCCCCTGTACTCCAGCCATCCCAAGCACACCTACAGACCAGCATGCACACAAGTCAACACACAAGGGAAGCTCAAGCAAACATAGGCACCACACAACCCACAGGCACTCACGCAAGCATCACCCACATACAGACACAGCACATCCACTGCCTCCATTGTGTCCCCCTCCTCCTCTTCTCCCTCCTCCCTCCCAGTGTCGTCTACACTCTCACCTGCATGCACTACATCTAAAGGAACCAGGACTCGCAACAGAACACCCAGCAGCACACCCCGCTCACCTGCACTCACCACCTCCACTACCATTTACACATCCCCTGTGTCCTCTCCCAGTGTGTCTGTGACGCCCCCTCCAAAAGTACACAAACGCGAGCACCCACACATCCAACATCCATCCACCTCACGACAGCCTCCAGTACCTGCACCCAAAACACCTAAAGTGACACCTCCTACAACCACCTCCTCTTCCTCCACTCCCAGGCCCCCTCCAACTACCCATCCCAGTGTTCATCAGAAACTGTCGCTCTGAAAAGTTGACCTTTTTGCCCCCCACCCCCCCTCCAATTCATCAGTCCCCTTTGTAGCGCCTCAGCCAAAAAGCCTCCAATACCAGTGGTGCCTGTTCAAGGTGTGTGGAGTGCACCGGCCACCAGGGCATGCAGTATGACCCGGAGCCAAGGCACTGGCAGCCTACCCCTGTAAAGGCTCTGAAATTGGAAAGTGGCCGACGGGACCCTGTGAAGACTCCTGGAGGCAAAACAACTCACAGGGGTCCCAAGGGGATTGCAGAGTCAGCTGTGACTCTTCCAAAGGTGGGGAAGGGCCAGAGGAAGTCTGCACAGCCTGTTGTGAGCATCACGGCGTAGAAGGGCAGCATCCTTCCCGGCGGTCGAGACACCACCGCCAGCACCGTCGTCACTGGTCCGGAGACCACCGCCAGAGTCATTGCCCAGGAGGGCCCAAGTATCATCACTGGTCAGGAGACAACCGCCACCGCCGGAGTCAGTGCCCAGGAGGGCCCAGGTATAGTCACTGGTCAGGAGACCACCGCCGGAGTCATTGCCCAGGAGGTCCCAAGTATCGTCACTGGTCAGGAGACCACCGCCAGAGTCATTGCCCAGGAGGGCCCAAGTATCGTCACTGGTCGGGAGACCACCGCCGGAGTCATTGCCCAGGAGGGCCCAAGTATTGTCACTGGTCAGGAGACCACTGCCAGAGTCATTGCCCAGGAGGGCCCAAGTATCGTCACTGGTCAGGAGACCACCGCCAGAGTCGTTGCCCAGGAGGGCCCAAGTATCGTCACTGGTCAGGAGACCACCGCCACCGCCGGAGTCAGTGCCCAGGAGGGCCCAGGTATCGTCACTGGTCAGGAGGCCACCGCCGGAGTCAGTGCCCAGGAGGGCCCCGGCTGCCACAGCCCCGCTGGGCTATGAGGGAACGTCATGGATACACCAATGCCCAGTCCAGGGAACGTCATGCCACACACCAATGCCTAGTCCAGGGAACGTCATGCCACACACCAATGCCCGTTCCAGAACCGCCATGGCAAAGCACCGCTGAACAGTCCAGAGAGCGCCATGGCACAGCACCGCTGAACAGTCCAGAACCGCTATGGCAAAGCACCGCTGAACAGTCCAGAACCGCCATGGCAAAGCAACGCTGAACAGTCCAGAGACCGCCATGGCAAAGCACCGCTGAACTGTCCTGAACCACCATGGCAAAGCACCGCTGAACAGTCCAGAGACCGACATGGCAAAGCACCGCTGAACAGTCCAGAACCGCCATAGCAAAGCACCGCTGAACAGTCCAGAGACCGCCATGGCAAAGCACCGCTGAACAGGGCATGCACCGGGGAAGAATGAGAAGACCGCCACATCAAGTATTGTTATCCCATGTGCAGCTGGGACAGTGACAGGACAGGAACTTTCACGGGGAGACTAATCCAGTCTGGGCACCAGTCCCCCTCCAGAGCCAGTGGAGTCTGTTATCTACTTGCGAAACTTTGGCTTTGCACTCCCCAGGATGGTACAGTGGGCAAACCACCCACTGTAGAGACTTGGGAGACTGTGGCTTTGCACTCCCGAGGATGGTACAGTGGGCAACCCACCCACTGTAGGGGCTTCAGAGACTGTGGCTTTGCACTCCCCAGGATACAGCAGTGGGCAAACCACCCACTGTGGGGACTTCAGAGACTGTGGCTTTGCACTCCCCAGGATGGTACAGTGGGCAATCCACCCACTGTAGAGACTTGTGGAACTGTGGCTTTGCACTCCCCAGGATGGTACAGTGGGCAATCCACCCACTGTAGAGACTTGTAGAACTGTGGCTTTGCACTCCCCAGGATACATCAATGGGCATGGAGCCCCCTCGTGGATCTAGTGTTGTGCACTCATCCGGCTGAGGTGCCCCCCCTTTCCTTCCCCCTGAGGTGCCTGTTGTATTTCTATCTGATGCCCCAGAAGTGTTCTCTCCGTCAAGTTCGGGTATCTTGTGTGGGCCTCGCCCATGCATTTTGGGCCCAGTGGTCCACGGACTATGAATGGTGCAATACCCGGACTACTAATCGTGGTCTATATTTTGTTAAAAGTGTATATATATATATATATATATATATATATTTGCTTACTGAATTTTGATATATTACAATGGTTACACTCATTTCCTTTTGTCTTTGCATTCTTTTGGGGGGTTGGGGGGGTTACTGTAATGTTTCGATATGCATTGGTGTGTTGTAGTGGGTGAGGGTGGGGGTGGGGGTTGGGGTGTTGCGTGTGAGTGTCCCTGTTTTTTGCCTCCCCCCTCCCCTATGTCGTAGGTGCAGTACTCACTGTGGTCTTCGCCGCCAGCGTTGGTGCTCCTGGTACAGGAGCAGGAAGACTTGCGCAGGAAGAATATGGAGTTACGGCTCCATGGTGTTCTCCTTCCTCGTGGAGTGTGTAGAGGTGAGCGTTTTCCTTCGAAATGCCTGTTTCCGCCGTGTTTTTATCCGCAGTGAATCCACCCCGGAAAAGGTGGCAGATTGGCCTGTCATAATAGTGTAGGCGGTACATTGTCCTCCGCTGTTTGTTTGTACCGCCGTGGCTGTCGGAGTGTTAAAGTGGCTGTCTTTGTTGGCGGTTTCCGCCACGGTCGTAATTCCAAAATTTTAACACCATCCGCCAGGGTTGTAATGACCACCATAATGTGGTGCAAAGCTTTACAAATTGGCACAATGGTACTATTGCACCAATTTGTAAATCTGGTAGTCTGTAGGGGACTGTTTTGCGCCTCTGTTGTGTCAAATAAAAGATGCAATGGTGGAGCAGAGTGCTTGTTATTGAGTCCCCATGTTTGGTGCCCACAGTCTGTGCACCTCAGCCTCATAGCACTGCTAACAGGACTCCCCCCAGAGGTTTCTGTGGGCAAAAAGGATATTTGGAAGGGTTTATGTGATATGTCTTTTTGGGGAAGAGAAGCTGAGTGCATGCCCATAGGTGTGAGAGCAGACCAGGGATGTCCATTAGGCTTTGTAGACCGAGATGACTGCACTAAGTGAGCACTACCAGCAGAGGTAAAGGATGTGACAGAATTCCCAGCAGTGTCTGTTTAGCATAGAAAAGTAGTGCTGGTTATCAGATGACTTTCATAGAGCAGGACAACTGGGCAAAGGCAGGGGTTAACCAAGCTTGTAATGAAACTTTTTTAATGAAATTATCAACTAAAATTGGGGTTGACAAGACGTTGTGACTAAGAAACAGAACTTAAAGATGCCACCAATGAATCAGTAACTGTGCAAGTATATAAGGAAGGATTCTATTAGTGCAATAAAGTGCTAGCTAGTAGGCTTAGTGGCATATTGGATAAATGTGCATGGGACAGTTTGAAAACATATGAAAGGACCTATGTCATGACAATCTAACAGACCTCCTAAAAGACCCTTCAGCCTCAGTGTGGTTGTCTCCCAAAATCTTTTGCTTTCCTACTCTGTTTTTGCTGATTTTGTTTTCGTTGGCCATAGGACTGTGTGCACTTTACTACTGCTAACCAGTACTAAAGTGTGAGTGCTCACCCTCTAAGCATTGTAACATTGGCTTACACCCAATTGGCACATTCAGGGGCATATTTATACTCCGTTTGCGCCGAATTTGCGTCGTTTTTTTCGACGCAAAACTAACTCCATATTTATACTTTGGCGTTAGACGCGTCTAGCGCCAAAGTTCATGGAGTTAGCGTCATTTTTTTGCGTGAACACCTTCCTTGCGTTAATGAGATGCAAGGTAGGCGTTCCCGTCTTAAAAAATGACTCCCAGGCATGTGCGTGGTACTTATACTCCCGGGCAAAAATCACGCCCGGGAGTGGGCGGGGCAAAAAACCCCGCATTTGCGCCTCTTTTTAACACCTGGGTCAGGGCAGGCGTTAAGGGACCTGTGGGCTCAGAATGAGCCCCGAGGTGCCCTCCCCTGCCCCCAGGGACACCCCCTGCCACCCTTGCCCACCCCAGGAGGACACCCAAGGATGGAGGAACCCATCCCAGGGAAGAAAAGGTAAGTTGTGGTAAGTATTTTTTTTCACACACACCTGGCAGCGCCGGTCGGCTAACGCCGGCTAACGCCATTCAATAAATACGGCGCAAATTTTTTTGCCGCAAAACTGCGTTAGCGCAGTTTTGCGTCAAAAAGTATAAATATGGCCCTCAATGTACTCATAAATCCTTAGTAAAGTGGTGCTACCTGCACTCAGGACTTGTAAATAAATGCTGCTATTGAACCTGCAGTACTAATTGTGTCACATACATAAGTAGCCTGACAAACATGTCTCAGGCCTGACTTTGCAGCCGGTGAATGGAGTTTTAAACTGCCATTTGGTACTAGCAAAATAAACATTTTCAGGCCTAAACCTAAATTTGTAATATATATATATGTAACCCCATAGGATAGACTCCCAAATAGCCCAGAGGGCAGGGCACAAGGTAGTTTAAAAGTTGGACATGTACTTTTAACTTTTACATGGTCTGGTGGTGAGAAACTCTTACATTCTTTTTTCAGGACTGCAAAGTCTCCCTCTCCTATAAGATAACAATGGTTGATTACCTTCTTACTTTTAGTAAGTGATTACTTTCACTTGGGAGCAACTAAGAACGTTGAGTTTTGGTATCTAAAGAATTCTAATTTAAAACCCTCTTTAATGGTAAAGTCAGATTTTAAGTCACAGTTCTGAAAACGCCACTTTAAGAAAGTTGTCTTTTTCTTGTAATAGTCATCTGGTGCCTGCAGCCTCTTCTACGAGGAGTACGAACGGGGGCGGCGACCATGGTGAGTACTGCACCTACAACACAGGGGAGGGGGAGGAAAGAGAGTGACACACACACGCAACACCCCCACCCTCACCATCACACACAACAACATACATCCAAGTACATGCAGCAACATTACATATACACCACTTCACCCCCTGGAAGAACGCAAGGACAAAAGTAAATTATTGTAACAATTGTAAACATGAGAAATCCATTAGTCAAAATTCAGTATATACAAATCTGTACAGCAACTACACAAGTCCGGATAGTGTACTAATCATTGTCCATGGACCACTGGGCCCAAAATGCATGGGCGATGCCCACACATGATACCTGACTGGAAATGGAGAGAACACTACTGGGGCATCAGATCGAAAATATACAGGCACCTCAGGGGTAGCCCCTATGTTAACCTTTGAGAGGGATAGGCCTTGCAACAGTGAAAACTGAATTTGGCAGTATTTCACTGTTAGGACATGTAAAACACATCAGTACATATCCCACCTTTAACATACACTGCACCCTGCCCATGGGACTACCAGGGCCCATCTTCGGGGTGCCTTACAAGTATAAAAAGGAAAGCTTTGGACTTGGCAAGGGGGTACGCTTGCTGGGTCGAATGGGCAGGTTAAAACTGCACACAATGACACTGCAGTGGCAGGTCTGGGCCATTTTTAAAGGGATAGCCATATGGGTGGCACAATCAGTGCTGCAGGCCAATTAGTAGCATTTGATTTACAGACCATGGGCACCTCTAGTGAACTTTACTAGGGAGTCACTAGTAAATCAAATAAGCCAATCAGGGATAAACCAGTCACCAGTACAATTTACACAAGGAGCATATGCACTTTAGCATTGGTTAGCAGTGGTAAAGTGCCCAGAGTCCTAAAACCAACAAAAACAGGTCAGACAAAATAGGCGGAAGGAGGCAATAGGTTTGGGGAGGACTGCAGAAAGGGCTTGGTCCAACAATAACCAACAGGAAATTTGTAATAATCATCTGACTTTTGTCTAAAACATTTATTGGCCTTCCTCCCTTTGGTATCAGACTACCTGAGGAGGAGGAGGGGGGGCCACCTCAGCCTGATGAACGCACGGCGCCACAGCTGCATGAGGGGGCTCCATGCCCATTGATGTAACCTGGAGAGTACAGAACCACAGTCTCTCATGTCTCTCCAGTGGGTGGTGTGCCCACTGCTTTATCCTGGGGAGTGCAAAGCCACAGTCTCTCAAGTCTCTCAAGTGGCAGGTTTGCCCACTGCTTTATCCTGGGGAGTGCAAAGCCACAGTCTCTCAAGTCTCTCAAGTGGGAGCTTTGCCCACTGCTCTATCCTGGGGAATGCAAAGCCACAGTCTCTCAAGTCTCTCAAGTGGGTGGTTTGCCCACGGCTTTATTCTGGGGACTGCAAAGCCATAGTCTCTCAAGTCTCTCCAGTGGGTGGTTTTCCCATTGCTTTTTCCTGGGGAGTGCAAAGCCACAGCCTCTCAAGTCTCTCAAGTGGGTGGTTTGCCCACTGCTCTATCCTAGGGAGTGCATAGCCACAGTCTCTCAAGTCTCTCAAGTGGGTGGTTTGCCCACTGCTTTATCCTGGGGAGTGCAAAGCCACCGTCTCTCAAGTGGGTGGTTTGCCCACTGCTTCATCCTGGGGAGTGCAAAGCCACAGTCTCTCAAGTCTCTCAAGTGGGTGGTGGATAACAGTCTCCACTAGTTCTGGAGGGGGCTATGTGCCCAGAGCGCTTCATCCTGCCAAGGACTGAGGTAGTGGATGTATCTCTCCACTGGTTCTGGAGGGGGCTTTGTGCCCAGAGTGCTTCATCCTGCCAAGGACCGAGGTAGTGGATGTGATACTCCACTGATTCTGGAGGGGGCTTTGTGCCCAGAGTGCTTCATCCTGCCAAGGACTGAGGTAGTGGATGTGATACTCCACTGGTTCTGGAGGGGGCTTTGTGCCCAGCTTTCTCATCGTGCAGTGTGGCCGGTGCAATTCCCTCACCTGAGTGTGCATGCCACTGTATTTGCGAGGTTCAGGTAGCATGAGACGCCATGGAGGCAGCGACATACCCCACACTGCTGGGACTGCGCCTTCCACCTGCAGGTGCAAACAGTGATGGAAGAAATGCCTCATGGAAGCTGCCCAGGGTCCAGGAACTCTCCTCCTGCCTCAGACGACTGACCACTGGGGATGGTAGCCATGTCAGCAGTGGTGCCTCTGTCGGAGGACGCAGCGGGCCGGTGGCGGTTCTTGCGGCGGTGTCTGTTGCGGCGGTGCTGGCGGCGGTGAATGGGTCAGCACCTGCTGAGGGACACAGCAAGACGTCTCCTGCAGCCTTGGACGGCTGCCCACAGGGGAGAAGGCTGGGTACTGTCGTTGAGACTGTAGATGTGCCGGGGGCGGTACAGGTGGCAGTGCAGGTGGCGGTGCAGGTGGCAGCTGTGGTGGCACCGTCGAGGTTGGGGTGGTCGTGGACAGAAAGTGTGACACTGGTCCCTCAGTCGGTGCCACCAAGTCCTCTCCTGACCTGCTCTTCAGCTTGTGGCCCTTCCCCAGCTTTGATGGTGCCGCAGTTGTCTTGCCACTATCACCTTTGTTTTATGCTGAGCCCTTGGTGTCTGGTACTTTCGGCTTCTCCCTCTGGGATCAGGGCACCTTTTTCACCTTGGCAGGTGGCGGAATGTCCTTGCCCTCGCTAAGTGGCACACAGGCAGCCTTGATGTGTGGCACACTCGATGACCCTGCAGTTGCTGGCACCACTGTACCTGGGGACTTGGTGGCTGAGATGCTGGGCTGGGACCTGGAAAGCCTGGCACTAGAGGAAGGATGGGGGGGAGGTGAAGGGAAGAGGTCAAGGTTTGCCAGGAAAAGATTTTTAGACACACTGGGATGGGAAGATGGAAGGGGTTTGGGAGTGGGGGTAGAGGTAGAGGTAGTGGTTGTAGGAGGTGTACGTCTTCTGAATTTGGGTGAAGGTGCATGGGCCGGAGGCTGTTGTGAGGTGGATGGCAGTTGGGTGGGTGTGTGCCTGCGTTTGTGTACTTTGGGAGGAGGGCTCACTGACACACTGGGAGAGGACACTGGGGATGTGGGAATGGTAGTGGGGGTGGTGAGTGCACGTGAGCGGTGTGTGCTGATGGGCGTTCTGATGATGGAGGCAGTGGTTGAGGATGTAGTGCATGCAGGTGTGAGTGGAGACGAGACTGGGAGGGAAGAGGAGGACGTGGAGGAGGGGGACACAGTGGAGGCAGTGGATGTTTCTGTGTCTGCATGGGGATGGTGCTTGTGTGAGTGCCTGTGGGATGTGTGGTGCTTACGTTTGCCTGAGCCACTCTTGTGTGTTGATGAGTGTGCATGCTGGTCTGATGGTGTGCTTGGGATAGGCTGTGGTATAAGGGATTGGGTCTGGGTGGAAGAAGTTGGAGGGGGAGGCTGGACACAGGGACAATGGCTACCATCAGTGCTGAGGCCAGAGCCTGAAATGCTCTCTGTTGGGCTGTCTGCCCATAATGAATGCCCTCCATTTGCATTTATTTGTTTCCAATGCCTCTCTACACCCTGGATGGCATTCACTATGGTAGATTGCCCAACAGTGAGGGATCTCAGGAGGTCAATAGCCTCCTCACTGAGGGCAGCAGGGCTGACTGAGGCAGGGCCTGAGGTGCCTGGGGCGAAGGTGATGCCCACCCTCCTGAGTGAGCGGGCACAGGACACATGCTGAGGGGCTGCTGGGAGGGCAGTGCTGGTAGGGGGGTGACGTCTGTACCTGTTGATGCGGTGGACAGAGTGGTGCCCGCCACCGCAAGAGAGCTCCCATCAGAGGAGGAGTTGCTGTCATTGCTTTCTGCTCCTGTCCCCGCCGTGGAGCTCCCCTCGCCCTCCGTCCCACTGGTGGCTTCAGACTCTGTTGTTTCACCCTCCAGGGCCAAGTGGGTTACAGCTCCTTCCTGCTCCAGTACCAATGCTCCTCCGCCTGATAATGCTATTGCACACAAGAACAGGGAGACCACAAAAAGGGGTGGGGGGAGACAGAAGAAAGACATGTTCAGTGCATGCAACACCACTACTGTTGATGGACACAACACACAGGGAGCAGCCCTCTGCACTACGCCATGCACTGACAGTTTCTAGAAATTTCAGCTGACCATGGGGTACGAGGCTTAAGACCAATTGCTGCACACCTGGAAGTCACATGAGCCTGACTAGGTGTAGATGGCCATTACAACTGGTGGGTTTCGGGTGCCACATGGCCTGCCTCACAAGGGACCTTGCCTACCAAATTCGCCCTGGCCTAGGGGAACCCACTGCCCACCTCCCCACCCAGACACCTCGTAATGCATGCAGAGTCAGCTGAATGAGAGTGTACTCACCCCCTTGTGGCTGCTGTGATGCCCTCAACGGCCCATACAACTCCGGATACACCACCGCCAGGATCCAGAACATCAGGGGGGTCATGGTGCGACGGGCACCCCTCCCACGTTGGGAGGCCATACCCACAGGGGCCTCCGCCGTCTTTTTGCTCCAGCAGCGCAGGTCCTCCTATCTTTTCTGGCAGTGGGTGCTCCGACTGTGGTGGACCCCCAGGATCCGAAAGCCCTTGGCGATGGCACACCAAATACCCTTCTTCTGGTGGGCGCTGACCTAGAGGAATGGTACAGGGGAAAGGAAATTACTTACCCGTCAGGACCATCATACTCATTGCCCCCCAGTTCCCACCTTTGCCCTGACGCACATACACTCTCTATCCGCACATGCAGGCCTCAGCCAGCCCCCCAAGCATCTTCCATCCACACCACTTCAAACAGGCATTGCCCATGCAGCATGCTCACAGTGTACTCACCTGTTTGTCTGGAGGACCGTACAGTTGCGTGTACTGGGGGACGACCCCATCCACTAGTTTCTCCAACTACTCCGAAGTGAAGGCAGGGCCCCTTTCCACAGACACATGAGCCACCGTCGCTTCCAGAAACAGGTCACAGCAGCACTTGCAGTGTAGGTCCTCTCCTGTTGAATGTCAAGTATCAAGTGAGTGAACAGACAGAAAATGACAGTCACGTCAGCGGCGGTGCGTACTGTCACTGCCAGCATACATCGTCATTGGCACATGGGACCCATAGGGCCCAATATTAACAAATGCAGAATTGCGCCGCTGTCTTCGACCGCCCACCGCAATGGTGTAGAATGCCAGCGCAGTTACCTCATATACCCTTGTCCCACCTTACAGGTCAGGCAGCTGCCATTTCAGGAGGCCACATGGGATGGATGTTAACTGCGTCACACCTATCTATGCCGGGAATATAGACAGATACTGGCACATTGCGGATTAATAACGTTTCTGCAAATAACACATTGTGATACGTCAGTGTTGGATGACTCTCTGCTGCTGTTCTCCTCCATAGGGCATGCCCACTGGGGCAGATGATGAGATGGCCGCATTCTCCGGTGTATAGACCCCTGGTGGAACTGTCGACAATGGAAGAGAGACAGATCCTAGTCACCTACAGACTTGATCGTGCAACAATCTAGGAACTGTGTGCCCAGTTGGAGCCGGACCTGATGTCAGCTATCCGCCATCCCACAGGAATCCCCCCTCTAGTGCAGGTCCTGTCTGTACTCCATTTCCTGGTCAGTGTGTCTTTTCAAACAACAGTGGCCATGCCATCAGGGATGTCCCAGCCAATGTTCTCTAACGTGTTGTCTAGAGTGTTGTCTGCCCTGATGAAACACATGCGTAGCTACATCGTGTTCCCTCAGGTGGAGGATTTGTTCACAGCGAATGGTGACTTCTAAGCCCTGGGACATATCTCCAACATCATTGGTGCCACTGATGGTACACATGTGGCATTTGTACCCTCCGCAGGCAAAAACAGGTGTACAGAAACTGGAAGAGATACCATTCTATGAATGTACAGATGGTGTGTTTGGCAGACCAGTACATCTCTCATGTGAATGCCAGGTATCCTGACTCAGTCCATGACGCTTACATTTTGGGGAATAGCAGCATCCCTTATGTGTGGGGCAACTCCAGAGGCACCGTGTGTGGCTAATAGGTGAGCCTAAAGTCCCCACACAGTTTCATTTGCTGTCTGGGTATGAGGCTGTCCCTAAGGGTTAGTGTGTGTCTAACAGTTGTCCCTCGACATTTGCAGGTGACTCTGGTTACCCCGACCTGTCATGGCTACTGACCCCAGTGAGGAATCCCAGGACAAGGGCAGAGGAATGCTACGAGGCACATGGGCGAACTAGGAGGGTGATCGAACGCACCTTCGGCCTCCTGAAGGCCAGATTCCGGTGCCTCTATCTGACGGTTGGCTCCCTATACTACTCACCGAAAAAGTTGTGCCAGATAATTGTGGCCTGCTGTATGCTGCACAACCTGGCTTTGCGACGCCAAGTGCCTTTTCTGCAGGAGGATGGGCCAGATGGTGGTCTTGTGGCAGCTGTGGAGCCTGTGGACAGTGAAGAAGAGGAGGCAGAAGAAGAGGATATTGACAACTGAAACAACATCATTATGCAGTACTTCCAGTGAGACACAGGTAAGAAGATGTCACTGCTTCCCACATCTCATTTTATGGTTGGAACTAGCATAAGTCTGTCATTTTCATTTAGTGTATGGACCCTGACTTGTCACTTTGACTTTCCATTTCACAGATCTGGGTCCCACTTTGTGCCCTCTGCTATGTTTACTGCTGGCCTACAGCTGTGTTCCATTGGTATGTGAACAAGTAAATTGACCTTGCTATATTCCATAGTTATTGCAATTACACATTTGTGAAAGCACAGACTGATTGTTTTGTGATTGAACTGTGTTTATTCCTGTGCTAATAAGTCAAGGGGGTTGTAAAATGGGCTGGGGGATGGTGGAGGAATGTCCATGGCAGAGTCCAGTCTATTTGTTTCACAGATGCATTGTCCAAAGGGGCGTAGGAAGTGGAGCAATGGCAGTTTAAGAAGGACAGGGTGACATAGTGGGACAGAAGGGTGACATTCAGGGGGGTCTCATTTCCTGGCGGGGGTCTTGGCAATGTTCTCTGTCTTGTTCCTGTATCACAGGGACCATTTGCGGGGTGGTTCTCCATCTGCAGGGGGTGGGGTGTTGGTGTCCTATTGTTCCTGGGTCTGTCCTCCCCCTGTCGCACAGCAGTCCTCCCAGTTTTCCTGTTATCCTGTGCCTCTGTCCCCTGAACGTGTGTCCACTGCCACTGCCCCCAGGTCCCTGATTTTCTTGGGTTGGGGGGTTTGCCTGGGTTCCCTGTAGTGGTGGACACCCTGCTGATTGACGTGTCTTGGGGACAGAGGGATGGACCCGCTGGGTGGGTGCTGTGCTGGTGTTTCCTGAAGGGGAGGCTCTGTGGTGGCTTGCGACAGTGTCAGGGGAACCCACTGTCCCGAGGTCCCAGATGGGCTGGGCTGGTCATCTTGATCCAGGTGTGCAGAGCTGCTGTCATCACTGTGGGCCTCTTCTGTGGGGGGACTGGATATGTCAGGTACCTCCTGTCCGGTGACGTTAGGAAGGGGTCCTGTTGGGGTGTAAATGCATAATTATTGTATCTGTCTATGCCATTGTGTGCAATCGGTGGTTGACCCTCCACTCCAGTGCTTGCATTATTGCCTTGGTCCTTGTGTTATTGGTGATTTTGGGGCATGAGTGAGTCTCTGTAGTGGATATGCTTGAATGATGGGTGTCCATGCATTGGTGTTACATGCAGGGCTTGGTTTTGGTATGTGTGGGTTGTGTTGGTGGGGTATCTGTGGGTTGTTGGGGTAATGGGTGTGAGCGTAAGGGTGGGAGTATATGATGGCATGCAGGTGGGGTGGGGGGATAAGGTAGTAAAGATTTGCCTTACCGGAGTTCAAGCCTCCTGCTACTCCTGTGAGGCCCTCAGGATGTAGTATTGCCAGGACTTGCTCCTCCCATGTTGTAACTTGTGGGGGAGGAGGTGGGGGGTCTACCGCCAGTCCTCGGTACAGCAATCTGGTGCCTGGAGACCACGGAACACACCTTTCCCTGTAGGTCGTTCCACCTCTTTCTGATGTCATCCTGTGTTCTTGGATGCTGTTCCACTGCGTTGACCCTGTCGACAATTCTGCGCCATAGCTCCATCTTCCTAGCAATGGAGGTCTGCTGCACCTGTGATCCGAATAGCTGTGGCTCTACCCAAACGATTTCCTCCACCATGACCCTGAGCTCCTCCTCAGAAAACCTGTGGTGTCATTGAGGTGCCATGATGTGGTGTGGGTTTTGTGTGAGGTGGTGTCTGTTGTGATGTGTGAGGGTGTGTGTTGTTTGAGGTGCGTGGATGTTGTGTAAGTGATGGTGTTGTGTGTCTGTGGATGCTGGTGTTGTTTTAGGTAGTGTCTCTCTCTGGCCTGTTTTCAAATTTCTGGTAGTAAGAGTTTGTGGGTAATGTGGGTGGGTGCTTTATATTGGATTGGGGGGTGGTGTGTGTATGTGTGTGTATGTGTATCAGGTGAGTGTATTTCGAATTGTCCAATGTGGTTGTGTTTTGTAAATGTGTATTTTGAGCGCGGTGGTGTGTACCGCCAATGGATTACCACGGTTGAAAGACCGCTGCGTTGATTGGTGGGTCGTGATAGTGTGGGCGTATTCTTGTTGGTGTGACGGTGTCGGTTTTGTTATTGCCAGTTTATCACTGACCTTCGGTGTGGCGGACTTGTGTGGGTGTCTGTATTGTGGCAGATTCCGAGCAGTGGGTCGTAATACCAGTAGCAGAATTCCGTGGCTGCAGCGGTATGTTGGCAGGCTTCTGCACGGTGATAAGCGGGATTTACCGCCAGGGTTGTAATGAGGGCCTATTTGTTTGTGACCCTAAACATGTTGGGGCCAGGACAGGGAGGCTGAAAATTCCAGAGATCTCTGGAGGTGGAAACCTCCAGAACCTTCTTCTACTTCAAAGCTGGCACCAAATATAAATATTGGGTCCTGAGACTCAACCCTTAAGTACAACTCTGGACCTGTGGATACTCCAGAAAAAAAGACTGCTGTGCTGCTTTGCTGTCAGAGGGACTGCTACTCTGTTCCCATGCTACGCTGGTGCCTGCTTCCCTATTTGCTGAGAAGGAAAACTGGACCTGCACCCTTTATCTCAGGCTGAAGTGAATCCAGGGTCAGCTGACTGACCTGTTCAGAGCTACAAGGACATAGTAGGCCTCCTTGTATCTGCCTAGCTGACCTTCTGCCTGGACCTTCAACTGGACCTGGCTAAGTCCTTCTGGTCTCTACTGGAGTGGGTTTCTGAACCCCAAGAGGTCCTGGACCCTAGGTGTGTCATCAGTTGAGCTCCCTCTCCACGAAAATGAGAAATCCTGAGGTTATGGGCTCTTCTTCAGGGAATGAGCCTGTTCATGCCATGATTCTTGCTGTCCATGCTGCCTGCCATTGTGAAGCTCTGATGAATCTGACTCTTCACGCAGCAGCAACCACCATTGACGCCTGACAATATGAGATTTGTACTTTGGACTCCAGCAACAACACCTCACCGTGACTGCCAACACCAATCTCCAGCAACAACTATCCATGATGGGCAAAAAATTTTTTAATCTATAACAATGACCACCTGTAATGCACAGCCTGATTTCCACGCTTCTGCAACAATCATCTATGATGCTTTCCCTGCTCCTAGCAGCCCTTTCCACCTCAAATGGAACTCTTTGTGCTGAACTACTGAATGTAACCCTTTCAGCAGAGCAAACCTGGTCCTGGTATTTGGCCTATGCTCCATCGATGTCAGCCTGAACTTGTAACATTCACCCGATCTCCCTCGAGCAGATAACCAAAAGTGGTCCTTTGTGCTTTTAGGCGCTCCAATTACCTGAAATCTTTAAAATTGCATACCTCTAGTTGTACTGTTTGGATTTTTGTCATTTTAGCATCACATAATTCATTACATTTTACTCTGTGTTTTGTAAATTGGTGTGGGATTTTTCTTTGGTTGTGTTTTCACTTTATTACCATTTGAAGTGCTTTACACATTTCTTCTAAGTTTAGCCTTACTGCTTTGTGGCAAGCTTTCATAGGGTTAAGCACAGGTTACTTTGGGGATTGTTGGTAACTTCACAATAACAAGGATTTAAGTTGCTTCTTGAGTAGGTTTCCATCACCCTCACGCATTAACTCAGTTTCCAGCACTTTCACATCAGATGTGGCAGAGTGATCGGGAAAGGGAAAGACAGTGTAAATGTATGAGGGAATGTGTGAGGGAACAATGGTTTGTATGACTAAAAAAGTGTACAAACCACTGTTTGATGGACTGAATTAATTTATATTTTCACTGAAAAAAGCAAAATGTTTGGTTACCTTCTAGTTAGGTGAAAATTGCAGTGACATTTTGAAATAAAAAACACAGAAATTCACCAACTATAGTTATAGTTATCCTAAGTAACTCTGACTCATGCCCTAAGGTAACTATAGATCGTGCCTTCCCCATGCATAGTCTTCTGATCAATATTTCTTTTTCAAATTTTGCATTGATATGATAAATGGTGCTATAGAAGAAGTCATGAGTGATGTTATATTTAGGGTGATTAGCAGTGCATGGCCAGGCCCTGAGTCCAACCCTCTGTGCTCAGCCAACCCCCTCGCACATGGCCAGGACCTGTGGACAACCCCTTACAGGCAAGAATCCCAAACCACATACAGCCTTTGGCTGTGCACAGCATGGAGTTGACAGGAGGGCCTTCTCTACAGCCAGGCCCTCCTTCCAACCCATACTGGCAGTCAGCTACCTGCCAGTAGAGGGGGTCACACGGCCCCCACCCTAAACTACTTTTGGCCCCAAGGACCCCATCCCTCAGGCCAAAAACATATTTTCAGGTGCAGGGCCCAGGGACCCCAGCCCTGTGGATAGCACCATTTATATTAAGGAAGGGGATGCACAGCATCATCTCCCTAAGCTCAAACAGGTTCTTGAGACTCGATCCACTAGGGTTATACACTAATTATAGGGGAGGGGTGCATGTGACCCCCTGCCCAGAGCCTGATAAGGGCCTGGTGACCCTTCCTTCTGGGAACATTTATTTCATGGAAAGAACATATCTCTCCCCTCCCCAACAGAAAATGGGCCCCAGGGATCCCATCCACCAGGGCCAAAGTCTAAAGACAGGGGGTAGGGGTTGGGCCCACAAGCCAATAGTGGCCTCAGGGACCCTGTGCCCAGGGCCTATGTTTTAATTAGGTGGAAGGGCCCTCAGTCCCCCCCGAACCACTCAAACCTATAGTGACTCTGGAGACACCAACCTCTGGGGCCAAAACATATATGTTAAGGGAAGGGATTGCAACCCCTTTCCCCTAGCCTTTTTGCCTGGAGACTTCATGCCAGAGAGAAGCAGTTAACTTAAAGGGGAGTGGGTGTGCAGCCCTCCTCCCTGAGGCTTAATTGGCTTCGGAGACCCCATCACCCTGCACCAAATTCCTTTAAAAATGAGAGGGGAGGCAGGCAGTTCCGTCCCCTAGGCTAAATAAGACTGAGGGACCAAACCTCAGGGGCACGGTTAACTTAAAGATAGGATGTCATGAGGGCCCTTCCACAAGTCTTAAAAGTCCCAGGGACTCCATCCCCTAGGGCTTATCTTTCTTTTAGGCTGGTGCCCTGGTGCCCACCTGGGACTACCACTTAACATCAATTTGAAGGCCACAGCGAGAGCACTAGGGTCCTTGCGGCCCCAGTCAGATCGTCACATGCTGTTGGAGCATGGATTGCTCCTACCCAGTGGGATCAGTTGTTTTTTGGCTATTTTCGGGTGGAACAATCTGCATTTCCTTGCTGACAGGAGTGTGGGCAGGGAAACAATATCTCCACCCACCTGGTTGCAGCAAATTTAAATATCCTGCTGGGGGGAACAGACATGCCTTCCCTGCCCATACTCCTGTTGGCAAGGAAGGCATGTTTTCTCCCACCCCGTGGAAGATTTAGAAATGCTCCATCTAGGTGAGAGCAAACATATGTTTCCCTGCCACAGAACTGCTTTCCAAAAGACCTTTCAAACTAAACTTGTGCTTTTTGAGCAAATAACATTATTAATATTGGACACAAAGTAATCATAACATAGAATACATTATTATAATCACATATTTTTTGATGTTGTCTTTCCAGATTTAGATTTTTTTTGCTTTTAATACAGTGGTCTAAAAACTCTCATTAGCTGAGGCAGTGATTTTACCTTAGTCAAAAGAATCACATTTGATTACTAACTGAGCTGCTGAATTATTTTTTATACCTTTTAAAGCTTAATACCTGATTTATTGCTTCATTGCAAGATGGGAGGCCATACCAATAAAGGGGCATTGACCACTCTGTAAATACGGTGCAGGGATTTTGGCCCTGTTGGGCCACATTAACGTACAAAATAATTATGTTCACGTGGTACAAGGTGGTGCTAGGGCAATATTAATATGCCCCATAGTATTTCTAATGCTGACCTTATTGTACTTCATTCATCGGGAAACATCCTTTTTTACGACTTTTTTTTTCCGAAGGTCGTGGTTAACGAAAGCGCAACAACTCTTTTTTTAACCACAACTTCGTTTTTTTGTGCCTTAACTACTTATGTTCTGAACAACGAACATGCGTGGTTAAGGTACAAAGAAGGGACTTGGCGAAGGTAAGTGTGGGTTTAGGTTTTGGGGAGGGGGTGGGGGGTCAGGGGGTTTAGGTTTTGGGGTGGGGTTGGGGGGGTGGGGCGTTTTTGGTTTTGGGGAGTGGGTGGGGGGTCAGGGGGTTTTAGGTTTTGGGGTGGGGTTGGAGGGGTGGGACGTTTTTGGTTTTGGGGAGTGGGTGGGGGTCAGGGGGTTTTAGGTTTTAGGGTGGGGTTGGGGGGGTGGGGCGTTTTTGGTTTTGGGGAGTGGGTGGGGGGTCAGGGGGTTTTAGGTTTTGGGGTGGGTTTGGGGGGGTGGGGCGTTTTTGGTTTTGGGGAGTGGGTGGGGGGTCAGGGGGTTTTAGGTTTTGGGGTGGGGTTGGGGGGTGGGGTGAGGGATGTAGGGTGAATGGTGCCTATTGCTAATGATTTGATCAGGAATGCCTTTACAACGAAATATCGTTGTTAAGGCATTCGTGGTAAAATCATTAGTAGTAGCAACGAGGTCGGTGTTCCGACCTCGTTGTTAAGGCAGTAGTTTTTTTTGCAGTCGTTGTTTCGACGTACAGTCCATTCATCAGTATTTTTGGGAGAAAGGGATAATGTAATATTGTAAATTTGGAGTTGTGCAGCACCTAAAAAATTGGGATTTGCAGTGAATTTTGTAATTAGGGCATTAGACTCCTTTAGTAATTTTCCATTTTTACCCATTTCCTTTTTGGCAATGTCATCAGCTTTGAGCTGGCAAAACGTACTAAGGGGTTTTGTGACAATGCATGATTCCTGGTATTTCTGACTCCACCTCACATTCAATTTTGGATTGAATCATTATTTACTTGTCGTGAAAAGAAGAACACCGCTTTATCTTTAATTTTCTTTTCAAAATGTTATTTTCTTTCCTTTAATCAGACTCATGTTAAAAGGAAGTATATGCTCTATGCTATATGTGACCATGGGTGAAGTTTTTCTTTTGTAAGCTTCTTGGACACCATGTATGGATCAGATTTATTGTCTGTCATTAACAGTTGCATACTCATTATTAAAATGATTTATAACCTGTTTGAAGTCCTTCCGAGATCATTACATTCTTTTGTAACGTTTACCAACTTACCTTCATAAATGAAGTTAAACTACATCTCCCATTTGTGTTTATTAAAAAAGCTCACCTTTTACCTTTCCTAATTAACATTAACAATTTTGTCATGCCATTTGTCAGTGAATAAGCTTATTTGATGCTCATTGCAGGTTGACTTGGGCCTGATTCATTATCACAAGATCACCAGTATAACACAGAATTTGTAAAAGGTATGCAAGCAGCTCCTCTAGCTTTTTGGGACAAACAAGCAATACATAGTGAGAATAACAGGGCACCAATTAATAGATGCTACTTTTCTCACCCATTTGTATTTAGATTCATGTTTCTGAATGAAGCTACATAATTATCATTAAGAGCTGATTAGGATCAGTTAGACACAATGGGCCTGATTCTGACCAATGGCATGGGCACGGCAGGGGCCCCCGTAAGAGGGCCCCACTGTGTATTTCAGTGTCTGCCTAGCAGACACTGAAATACGCGACGGGTGCAAACTGCACCCGTCGCACATGCCCACTCCGCCGGCTCCATTCGGAGCCGGCTTCCTCGTGGGGAGGGGTTTCCCGCTGGGCTGGCGGGCGGCCTTCTGGCGGTCGCCCGCCAGCCCAGCGGGAAAGCCAGAATGGCCTCCGCGGTCTTTCGACCGCGGAGCGGCCATATGGCGGTTCCCTCCATGCGGGCGGCGACCGCCGCCCGCCGGGGTCAAAATGACCCCCAATGTTTTTGCAGATTTTGCTTGATCTATTCTATTTATCACCAATGATGGTAAATCAGTAAAGACCGTAAATATGAAGGAGTAGTCAGAATGTACTTGCCTCCCTATTGGAAAATGACCCTCTCTGAAGAGTCACCCAAACTTTTTGCCTTCCTTCTTCTCCTTTTCTGACCTCATTTTTGTTGGCTTTAGGACTCTGGGCACTCTACCACTGCTAACCAGGGCTAAAGTGCATGTGCTCTCCTCCTCAAACATGGAAAAATTGGCTCCTACCCAATTGGCATATTTAATTTACCTACAAGTCTCTAGTAAAGTGAACTAGAAGTGTTCAGGGCCTCTAAATTAAATGCTAATAGAGGATATGCAGCACTGATTGTGCCATCCACTTAATTAGCCCCTTAACAATGTCTCAGGTACACCATTGCCAGGCCTGTGTGAGAAGTTTCACTGCCACTTTGACTTGGTATTTAAAAGTACTTGCTAGGCCTGAAATTCCCTTTTTTTTTACACACAAGTCACCCCTGAGGTAGACCCTGCGTAACCAATAGGGCAGGGTGCTATAGACGTAAAAGGTAAGACATACTTATACGTTTTACATGTCCTGGTACTGAAAAACTCCCAAAGTTGTGCTCCTATCATAGCCCAGCATAAGAGATTCCCTTATATCCATTTAAGTGGTAATTTCTGATCTGAGAGGAATAGACTTCTCATATTTGGTATGGTTGGAATGGTAGTGAGAAATCCTATTTACTGGTGAAGTTAGATTTCACATTACTATTTTAGAAATGTCACTTTTAGAAAGTAGGCATTTCTCTGCCCTCGCTGCCATCTGTGCCTTACAGCCTGTCTCCAATCCACGTCTAGTATGTGCTGGTTGACAGCTCCCCTTGTACATTCCACTCAGACAGCCATAAACACAAGACATTCAGATGCATCTGCACTCATCTGCGTACAAAGTGGTGTCCCTGGGCAGGAAGGGTGGAGGGGCCTTCCCTCACACAAAGGGTTGATAACCCCCCACAGAGCTCCTGGCAGACAGGACAGGGTTGATAGGGGAACTGTTGCACTTCAGAACCACTCTTTGACATTTTCTCCACTTCAAAGGCATTTTTGGATATACACACTGGGTCTGTGAGCCCAACAAATCAGACACTTCTGTACCTACCATTGGACTCTGTCAAAGGGACTGCCTGGCTTCTCAAAGGACTCAGCTGGACTGCTTTGCCGGAAGCACTGCTGGCCCACTTGTAGCTCTGCTACCTGCTGACCCATTACTCTGCTGGAAGGACTCTGCCTTCCTCCTCAAGTGCTCTCCAAGGACTTTGATTGAGCTTGCCTCCTGTTCTGAGGTCTCAGGGCTATCAAAGACTTCACATTTGAAGAGGAAATCCAGCTTGTTGGAAAATTGATGCCACACCTGAAAAATTTGATGCAATGCCTGCCAGATCGAGTCAGCGCCTGTTCTGAGCTGAAAAAATCATTGCATTGCCTGCCGGATCAATGCAGCACCTGTTGCCTCTGCTCAATGAATTCTGGGTTTTTCATGCATCAACCCTGGGCGTCAAAATATCCCTGCACCACAGTGAGGAACCAAGGCTGCACTCCTAGGAAACAACACATCGGCCGGCAGTGTGGAAAGAAACAACGCATCGTCTTTGCCACACCGGAATAAATCAATGCATTGATTTACTTTCCGATGTATCTCCTCCTCTGTGGCCCCTCTGCATCATTATTTTTGACACATCCCAGGCACTGTTCATTAAAAGGGTACAAACACTGATTCTTAAGGATTGAGTCTCATTTAAACCTTTTATAAGCAATATCTTCACTTGTGCATATTGGATTTCTGTTGTTTTGGTCTTACTTTATTCAGATAAATATTATCTATTTTCCTAAACTGGTGTGGAGTACTTTTTGTGATGTTTTTATGGTGTTACTGTATAAGTTATTGCACAAATACTTTAAACATTGCCTTCTAAGTTAAGCCTACCTGCTCTGTGTCAAGCTACCAGAGGGTTAGCACAGGATAATTTAGGTTGTTCTGCGACTTAGGGTGTGGTCCAACCAGGGACCCGATTTCTAACACTCCCTAATATTGGTTGCAGCAGAATGCATTTATATGACATCAGTTTCCTTCCTTAAATCTAGGTGGCCCACTGGAAAACACATATTCTTCTCTATGCAGTTTAGAATCAGCTAACATATCTGTCAAAATGTTCCCACTGTGTCTTAAACCAGTTCAGGGCAGGGAGTATTCTTTGAAAGCTTGATTTTGACCACTACTTCAAACTTAAGCTAGCTAATAGCAGCTCTGTCCCGCTCTACAATTAGGAGAGGGACCAGAAAAAATGGCTGGCTCCCACTTATAAAGTAGCTCTCTCAGTTAAAACATTTCCACTTCAAACATAAGTGTCTCATTCAGAAACACAAGAGAAAATGGTTAAAACTTTTGACAAGAAAAAGCAATGCAAACAAAAGAATACCATGAAAGATGGAGAAACAAGAAGGTGAACCTCCAAAGAAATGATTAATTGAACATTGTACAGATGCACGCATTTATGATAATTAATGAACAGGAAACTAAAATTGTGATGGATGCTACACTTTATCTGCATCAGCATCAGCTGGTGCAGCATTCTGGTAATAGTAAAATGTACATGTCAACTTGTTTTCAGCTTGAAAATTAATGAACACGTTGTTTAAAATTTACATCACAGCTGCCAGAACGAAGCAGTATGTGGATCTTTGCTCTCAGAAGGTAGAACATCAGAAGCAACTTATTGTTGAAGGCAAAAAAGGGGAAAACTATTGCATTACAGTACACATTATTATATTGAAAATCTGCATTGAGGAATAATACCTTTCACTGTGTCCTAACCATAGACATGCATTACATTTTCTCAGTAGATTTAGATTAGTCAGCAACTTTTTCAATAGTGAAAAATACATTCTAATAAATTCTAATAAATATTCTAATAAATAAAAGAATCTTAAGATACTGCACTATACATGGACTTGAGTACATAAAGGGAATGTAAAGAAGCAATTGATAAAGGACAGAAGGGAAAGGAAGAAGGAATGGAATGTGGGAAAAAAGTGAAGTAAGTAAAGAAGGAGAGACAGACAGGAACAGTGGAACGAATGAAAGGATCAAAGGACCTTAGAAAGTACAGAGAAAAGGAGCAGAAAGAAGAAAGTGGAAAAGCAAGAAATGGAGGAGTAAAGAAAAAGAAAGCATGAAAGGATGACCAAAGGAGAGAAAAAGGGAATGCTAAGGGCAATAGTAGGAAAAAAGGAAATGAAGAGAAGGAATGGAAGAAAGAAAGAAAAGAGGGACAGAGATAAAGGAAGGTAGAAATGAAGGTGAGAAGAAGATCAAACATGTAATGAATGAAATAAGCAATAAGGTGAAAGAGAAAAGGAATGACAAGGAGAAAAAAAAGGTGCAAAGGAAAGGAAAAATGTATGCAGGGGGAAGGAAGGAAGGAAGCAAAGAAAAAAGAGAAAGTAACAAAGTAAGCAAAAAGAGAAAAAGAAATGAAGGAAAGAGGAGAAAAAAGAAGGAAAGCTAGAAACTAGAGCAGAAGAACACAACAAAAAGGAAAAAATGAAGGAAAGAGAAAGAAAAAGAAAAAGCAAAGGATGAAAGGGAGAGAAAGAAAAAGGGGCAAGAGGAAAAAAATAAAAATTTGCATATAGTCATAATCTCAATTGTCATTCTCTGTCTAAAGTGATTGGAGCCATACTTTGTCAGGATGGTTTTTATAGAGGTTTACCAACAATGTGCGCAGAGGCATTTGTTTGCTTTCAAAACTTCCTATGAGGAAGTGGGGGAATAATTATTTATGTAACAAGAAATTGGGATGAATCCTGCCCCTGGACCATCTGCGTGGGGTCACAGAACCGGGTATTATTCCCAGGACCCTCCAATCCTCGGCCTATTCATTACTAGTGGAGATATACCTATCTCCAAGACAGAAAAAAGAGTGCAAGGAATGCTGATCCTTTACTCCAACCCCTTAGGACTGCATAATGTTCACTTACCCCTCTTTCCTTCTGCTCTTTTTTTCCAGACAGAATGGCATGAGGACTGGAGGGAGCTGCTCATGCTCGGCTGATGTGGCTTTTGTATTCATCTGGCCATCCTTTTCTGTTGGGAGTTAAGGGTTGCATTTGTGGGTGTGCCTCCCTGTCTGCAGGGCACATGGGGAGGAGCTGTTATGGATTTTTGGGCCAGCAAGCCACGGGTCAGGCCTCATATTGTCGACCTAGTTTCCATCCTTCATCCGGGATGCTGGTGCCTGCACACAGAGTCTCCTGGGCTCTGTGGTAGCCTGGTGGCGGTGCGGGCAGCGTCGTTTGTGTAGCCTGTCTTCCAGTCTGGGACGGAAATGCCATTGAGCAGGTGTAGAAGTTATTTGACTTTCACCTGCTGATGGATGTCAGGATTTTTATTTCCCCTGGCACTACATATGCAGGGAGCCCCCGGGCAAGGTACCTCATAGCGGAAGGTGTAAAGTATTGATTGTTTTTTTATTGCAATGGTGAAGCACTTCCACATAAGAAAACATGTGAAGGCCTCTTCTTTGGACTCCTCTTCTTCCTCTTCAGGCTCTCCTTCACCACCTCATTCAAAACAGGTGGAAGGAGGATGATGAGACTCGTTTGAAGCACCTGATAAGGAGGACCTTTCTGGAGATGGGGGATGTCAGCAGGCCTAAGGGAACTGTCCCTGCAGTTGCTTCACAGTCTTTGTGGTCTGAGGGGGATGAACCAGCACCTGAGAAGCAGAAGGGGAAATGTATCTCTAAGGAAGTATTGCTTGGGCTGATCCGAAAGGTTAAGGCACTAATATGGGTTTTTTAGAAGAGGAGATGCCAGATATGTCTTCTGGGTTCCTGCTGTGCCAATTTCAGTGTGCAATGCCTGTGGGTGTGCCAGTGCATCCTTGTATTCAGGAGGTCCTCAAGCAGGAGTGGAAGGAGCCTGACAAAATGTTGATGTCCCGCTTTATGGCAAATTTGCATCCCTTGCAAGTTATGCTGAAAGATTTGCCAGACTCAATTCCTGTTGATTTCTTTGTGGGCAGTTTAGTGAGACATACGTCTCTGGTTGAGGATGTGATCATCAGGTATTCTGTTGATAAGAAGGTGGATGTCACCCTTAAGAAGGTGTATTCTGCTACCCATCTGGCTCTTAGGGCTGGGATATATGGCACATATGTGACACAGTTGTGATTTCCGATATTAGGTCCCTTTATAGAACTTTGGATGAGTCCTCTGACTGTTCTGGGGTGCTGGAGCAAATTGAACAGCAAGTGGACTTCCTGTCCGATGTGTCCTTTGATGTTGTGTGGGCCCCAGTGCTCTCTGGGGTTGCTTGTGTGAATGCTCACGTAATATGGCTCTGAGAGACAGGAAGATGGATGCAGCCGAGAGGTCTTCTGCTCTTCCAATGCCTTTCCAGGGGCAAGCTGGAGGAAAATCTTCATACACTTTTTAGGAAGAAGAAGCAGTCCTCCTCTCTTAAATCCTTGCCATGGTGTAGGCAGTCTTCAAAGTGCAAGTCTCCATTACATCAACCTTCCAGGGGGCAGTTTGTTCGATCCCAGAGGCAGTTTCCGGCTGGACGTGGTCATGAGAGGAAAGTGAAGTCCCCCCTCAGAAACCTTGCTTCTGGCTATTTGGTAAATACATAGTCGCGGTGGGGGGTTGCCTGCAGCATTTCTTCAGGGCCTGGTAGGTGTCTACTTTAGACATCTGGTTTGTGAATATTGTGCAGTATGACTACAGGATCGAGTTTGGGGTGTTTCCTCCTTCTTCCAAAGTGAGAACAACTCCTTGGCCTTCCAAACATGTAAAGTGTGAACATTTAGCCCAAGGGATTCATTCTCTTCTCAGCAAGCATGCCAATATGAGGTTTCCTTTCTTGGAGAGGGGGACAGGTTTTGACTCCATCATCTTCCTTGTCACAAAGTCCACCCGGGGCTTCCAGCTGGTTTTGGATTTGAAATCCTTGAACAAGTTCATGTGTCAATCTCCTTCAAGATGGAGACATATAATGAATAATTTCATTAGTTGTCAGGGGTCATCTGACATGCACTCTGGACCTGTGGGGCACTTACTACCATGCTCCAGTTCATCTAGCAGTTTCTGAGGTTCTGGGTCAAGGGTTCCCGCGATCAGTTGAGGGTTCTGCTATTCAGCCTCAGGTCGGGCTGAAGGTGTTAACGAAGAAAGTGGTTCCTCTATTTATGTCCATGGATCTCCAGTGGCTACACCTTACCCCCTATTTGGATAACCGGCAGATTTGTCCCCCATCCAGGGGCCAAGTTCTTCAGGACATCCAGGTGGTGTGTGCCACTCTCTGGGATCATCACCTTCTAATCAATTGGGAGAAGTGTCAGCTGGTTTCCTCGAAGGATCTGACCTTTATTGGAGCTCGGTTTTCAAACTGATCTCAACAGGATGGTGGTATTGGGGTTGTTGGCTCAGGAGGTGATGATACTTACCTCAGTGCTGATCCATCCGTGGATTCACATTTATGGCAGTGGCAATGTTCACTGTGCCTTGGGCTCACTTTCATCTCTGGCCCCAATGGCTCCATCTTCTGGATTGGTCATTGCTGGATGTAAAGCAAGTTTTATGGCTTTATTTGGACTGGACCCTGTCATTTCGGATGTCTGATTCGCAATTTTTGTCTTTTGGGGCATCCTCTAAGATGACAAGGCATTTCTGAAATTTGCCAGGCTGTTGCATGGGCATCTTCCAACACTTTTGTTAGGTGTGATCATCTCCAGGTTGTTTTGGGGGAGGACATTAATTTCAGGTTCTGGTGATGAATGTTGTTTGCTCCTAGCCTTGTTGGTTGGAGCTGTTTGTTTCTCTGTACCTTTATTAAATCACTTGTGGTGACTGCAATTCTGGTGTTGTGTACTTTTGTGGTTCATTTGCTGTTTCTCTTACTGTGGAAGGCCGGTGTTGCTGGCTTTGGTATTCTCCCCTATTAATGAATGGGATGAGGACTGGAGGGACCTGGGGGTAATGTCCTATTACTTACAGGCAATCTTCAGTCGTCCTGGTCTTGTAGTCCTCATCCCATTCATTACACCACTCCCTCCCTCCTGCATGTCTGGTCTTCCTTGTTTAGGCTTGGCAGTTCATAAGTACACATCATGTACTCCCAGTGGGAGGGGTTGGGGTAAGGGTTGGAATAAGTGATCAGCATTCCTTACCTTCTTTTTTTTCTATTGTGGAGATAGGTTTATCTCCACTATAAATTAATGGAAAAAGGAGTAAAGGACCACGGGACCAGGAGTAATAAAGATTACTGGTAAGTAATAGGACATTATCAGATAAACAGGCAGTTGACAACTGCCGATCTTCGAGCAAGGAGCTACTCCAACACAGTCTGTGAGCTACTGATAGCTTGCGACTGACATGTTGGAGAAGCCTGGTTATAGAAAGTAAACATATTTGTAAAAAAGGACATGATTTATATTATTGTCGCCCCATTTTTCCTGTCCTTTATTGTAGTAGGTCGCTGTGTGCCATACCACTGATACACAGTAGCCGTGTGTTTCCAATTTCACCCACAAGCATGTAATGTCCATTGGATTACCCTATGGATTATTTAACTTTCCTTTAAGGATATAGTGAATGGCACATGAAGTCCATTATTGACATGGAAGTTAAATCTCATATATAGGCTTTAGTGTGTATTTACACCACTCATATATATGACAGAAGTATATGGCTCCCTGGAGCAGCCCTGTGCTTTAGCTGGACTACAGTTTAGGACCAATACAGCTACACATAGAAAGGAGAAGTGTGTTTGCCTTGTAGAAAAACCTTGGTTTATAGAGTGATAACTCATCAAACAGTGTCTAAAATAAACACATATGGCACACTACAGGTATGAAATAGGTGCTCAATGAATGAATGAATAGCTAAAAGCTGTTTTCACTGTGTAGATTTAAGCACCTCCTTCAGGAATAGGAAAAGGTATAAATAGAACCCATACTTTCTATTTCTCCCCAGGAAAAGGCTAGGAAATAAATGAAAGTTATTTTTCTCTCAGTGGCACAACCCCAACAACAAATTGGGGCCTAAGTGTACAATTTCTACCACTGGTCTCTCTGGGGGAGGGTCGGGGAAACAACAGCACTCACTGTTGTGTTATCTTGTAACCTCTTGAAAAAAGTAAACAATTTCTTAATATCAATGCTTCTTCTTTCTGGTGACCTTAAATTTGCAGAATTTACTCAATCTGCTTAATTTCTTTTTCTTTTTTTGTTTCTTATTTTTTTTTTTAGAGGGGTAGGCATTTTTTTAATTCCACCAGCAGAACTCTATCTATGGTTGAATTCATCCCCCTGTGGTGGTGATTTAGGCTGTCTATGAATCAACACACACTGGTTATAAGTTTGGTACTTGTGATTTCGGTATCATTGCTAGAATGTTACAATTGTTGTAATATCAGGACAGTTTCATGCTGAGATTTTACTTCTGCAGTGCTGATTTTTGGAGACAGTAGCACTGTGGAGGGGAGGAGTGGTTTGATTTTGCTTAGCCATTACATTGTCTATTATTGTTTGCTTTAGCTTCAGTACCCTGCTCAGTTTCTCAAAAGTAGTGTTGCAAGACCAGGTAGTGAAGGGTTTTTGAACTTCCACTTCAGCTCAGTTAACTAACATTTTTAGTTTCTCTACTTTCAGGTTGATGGCAGCCAAGTAGTTTGCCATAATTTGTTGGAGCTCAATCTGCATCTAAGTTTATGGGATCTTTGGGAAAGTGTGTTTACCACTATGTGTCACTAGACTGTTGGGCAGCTGCATTCCCAGCATTACCTCCATAGTCATGCAATATGTCATAGGGAAGGTTTACATAGCATGGTCATACACAGGGGAGAGTTAGCAGATAATGTCCCTGGAGTCTTCTAATTGGCACTAAGACTTCTCACATCTGGTGATTCATTGTTTCCAGAAGCACCACCATTAAATGAATGTCCGTATTAATTACTGCTGATCCTCATAACCTCCTCATATAAATTATGCGGTGTATTATAAAAATATAAACCTCCTACCCCATACCCATTGTTCTGTAATTTTATCTCTCCTTTTGGTACAGAGGTAAGACATGTTGTGTCCTTCATTGTTGGTATGTTTTATGTGTTTTATTTAACTGTTTACAGTACAGTTTTGTACCTACCCTCTTCGTAGTGGGACACTGTGTTTGTGTCCACTGCTGGCGGTGCACTCTCCGTCCATGTGCGGGCTGGCGATGGGGAGCTGAACTTTGTAATATGCCAGCCAGCAAGCAATTGAGGAGCCACAAGTGCATCATCAGAACCCCAGGCCAGGATGTGCACACAGCCTCGGAAGGCCTCACTCTATCTCGTTTGATATCGAAGACTTGCTGTAGCAGGATATGGTTACCAAGCAACAGTACAGAGTGTGTTTGTGTCCTGCTAGTCATTATGATTGGGAGAAAACAGTCCAGAAAGGAAAATCATGTGGAGCTGCCTGCAAAGGAGGAAGTGCACCAGATTTCTGCTTCTGAGCTGCAAGCTCCTATAAAAGATGCTATTGATTCTGCCATGGGGAAACTTCATCAAAGCGGCTAAGTTGGATGTATCAGATTAAGACAATGATTCCAATCTAAAAGGGAAATTCATTTAGAGTACTCAATCAACAGATCTCTTATCTCACTTTAGAGAGGTCTTGGGATTTGAAGAAAAACCCCAATAGAAGGAGTTTTATTCCCAGTATTATACAATTGATTGTAATGACTTGCCATTTCAAAGCATATTAAGTTCTATCCTATTAAAGTCTAGAAGGGTCCTGATAAGAAGTCAATCCTCCGTTTTTGTATATGCGCTATGCATTGCAAGACTTTGGGGAGTTGTTACCTCGGAGTCCAAAGGTGAACTATGTTGGCTGCTATGGCTTCCACTTCAAGTTTCGCATCTGAATATTCTACTTTGTCATATATGGTGGATAAGAAGGTTGAAGCGTATCTAATAAGATCCTATGGTGCAGCCAGTTTTTCTACAACAGCTAATATTTATGCTGCATATGCTTCACAGACTTTTCCGAAAGACTTTCAGAACTTGTATGATATATTGCTGAATGATTATATTCTGATTCTGGATAATATAGAATTGCCCTCCCAGTTTTGTCAACCATTACGTTTGATTGTTCGTGGGCACCTTCCTCATTGGCAGGTACTTCGATTACTGTAGCAGGGGCTTCGATTACTGGCCAGAGGTTGTTGTGAATTAAGTCCTAGAAATTGGATGCTAGGCAGTGTTCCATGGTTATGAAGCTACCTTTCACTGGTCAGAAGCAATTTGGTCTGGAACTGGGTCAGCTTGTGCAGAAAACAGCTGAGGAGAAGAAGATTCGAAAGTCTTTTCAGTTTTCAGTGGGTAGGATATCTTTTGTGCAAAAGACGCTGACTCAGGCCTTTCCCAACAAGCATCCCTTTTGAGGCCGAGCCCAGAGTTGGGGGCTGCATTTGCCATTAAATGCCAACCAAACTTCAACTCTGGCAATGAAGAGTCAGCCAAATGACTATCAAATAGTTGGGGCACGCTTGTGTCACTATTTCCAGCACTGGAATATTTCAATTTTCCTACAGATCATTAAGCATGGCTATCAAATTCCCTTTCGGGGTCAACCTACTCCCTGTGGACAGCTCATTGCTACCCCATTGTCAAATTTAATTTTACATTTATAAGGCAAATAGTGCTTCAAGGGGCTTGGGCAAAGGTGCATTTTATCAGGAGTACTTTTGATACTCGAGAAATTAGGATTCATCATCAGCTTTCCAAAATCCCAGCTGGAACCAACCCAGTCCGAGTTGTTCATTGGAATCCAGTTTGACAAAGTTTGGGGGTTGGTGCTTCTGCTTGCACGGAGGGTGACAGCTATTCAGAACTCAGTTGCGAGACCAAAATTTAAACAAGAGCAGGGCTACAAGTTCAAGACCCAATGGCAGCCTCTACAACAGTGGTTCCCTGGGCAAGGTTTCATCTCAAGCCATTAGTGAATCACATACTTTTCTTTTGGAGCCCCAGCTCTTGCAACGACGACCATCTGATTCTAGTAACTCCTTCAGTCAGGGAAACATTGAATTAGTGGCAGTTAGAGTTAAATCTGTCATGAGGCATGCCATTCAGCTATACCCCTTTGTATCTCAATACAGATGCCAGCATGTGGGGATAAGAGGCGGTGTTCAAAGATCAAGAGCAAAAAGATCCCTGGACAGCATGGGAAGCAATTCAGTCCTCCAATTGGGTTGGACTGTCAGCAATTTTTCAAGCTCTGTTTGCTTTTTCCCCACAGTTAATTGAGCAGAATGTGGTGGTTCATACAGACAACCAGCTCTCCAGGTGTTATCTGAACTGACAGGTGGGACCAGCAGCAGGAGTATGAATACTATTGCAACTCAGATCTTTGCTTGAGCAGATTCCCACCTTCTAGTCCTTTCTGGGGTCCACGTTCAGGGGTCTCTCAAAGTCTCAGCAAAAACATGCCATTTTCAATGTTGTATCACATCTCAAACTGAGAGCACTTCATGGCTGGATCTGTATGCATCGCAACACAATGTGATGCTTACTCTTTTTTGTTCAGAGATTCGTGTTCCCCAGGTTTGGGCAGTCAATGCCCTCTATATTTTGGTCTTCGAGACACTGGTTCCCTATGCTGCTGTTTCTTTCCAGTAGGATTTAACTTTCCCCCGTCTTTTCAGCCTTCTCCACTCCCGTTTCACACTCTTCCAGAGACTCACCTCTGTCATTTTTGGCTGCCAGCTGGAATGTGAAAGAGCAGGGCTGATGGGTCTTGAGTGTTCTAAGGTTGTAGCTCACAACATTCAGGATTCTTGTAAACCTTCTACCTTGATGTCCTCTGACTTTGGATAGTTTTTTTAATTCTGTATTTTTTGTGGGATGGCTTTTTAAAAGGTCTTGCTCCCTCCCTGTGCTTAGTAGGCAGCCATTACAGCTTTTCATGTGCAAGGGGATTTTTCGAAAGTTTCTCCTTTAGTGTCTCAGCTTCTTAAGATCTTCAGATTTAAGTGGCAAGTTTTTTCCAATCCTGTTCCTTCTTCAGATATGTCAATATCGGGGTCTCCAGTTGACTCCCTCTGAACCTTTAGAATCCTGTCAGCTGCCCTGGTTGTCATCTAAGACTTCTGCTCTGGGAGCCATCACATCTGAAAACTATTAGGTGAACTGGAACACTTCTTTCCTCTTTCCCTTTCTTACATTCTGTGCCTGACATAATTATTCCCAGGGTAGATCCCACTTTTATTCCAAAGGTGTTGGTGTTTTCTTATTTCTACTAGAAGCAGGAGGTTTTCTTACCAGTATTTCCCTCTGAAGTAGAAGGGGTCCTGTCTATACAATATACGGGTTGTGCACTCTCTGTGTGTCAGGGACCCAGGAATTTCATAAATGCAAGAGTTTGTTTGTCTTGTTTGGCTCAGCCAATCAAGGTTCCAAGGTTTATTCCCAGACCATAGGCAGGTGGGTCAGAAAGGTCACCTTTTAAGCTTATAGTTCTGCTGGTGAATATCCTCCATCGAGCATCCATTGGTGTTCCACTAGACCAGTAGCAGCTTCTTGGTTACCACCATTAAATGAAAACATTATCCCTGTGTGCTAAGGATAGCCTGTCACTCTTCACCATAAGGCATGTAAGCCAGGAGCTGGTTGTCACTTGTTTGCCTTCCACTCATTTTGCATTGCATCCTGATAGTAAAAAAACCTTGAAAAGAACAATTGGGCTTATAGATTTATTTGAGGCAAAGCAGCTGAGTGGGATTTTGGTTCTTCAGCACTCCAGCCCAATTGCACAACAGCAGTGCAGTTTGCACATTTAGGGCATGATTTAGGTTTTGGCAGGACAGGTCCCCCCATCTGATTTCTGACTGATAACCCGTCCACTTCTGTCCCTCTGCCCAATTTAGATGTTGGAAGTCCCATAGGGGATAGAGCGCCTGAGTCCCACTATCTCCGCCAAGAGACTCCACCCACATCAACTGCACCATAGGAAACAGTGGCTGCGGTGTGACTCCAGCCACCTTTACCACTGTCAGATTGGGACGTGCCTTACCGCCAAACCAACTGTTGCTGTACGACCCCCACAGCTGAGTTTGTGGATTGGAGGGGAAATGAGGTAAAAACATACTTTTCTCTAAATCCATGTACAATTTTGACTGGACACAACTGGACAAGACCTGCCCTCATTGTTGCCACTGGACCAAGGAGAGAACACAAACCTTCTGCCGCTGCACTGGAAGGTAGGAAACCCTTATTGCCCGTGTACGTTGTGTGGTCACTGCACATGAGTAATGGACCACTGTAGTCATATACATGTCACAGTAATTGTATTAAATTACTGTGGCATGCATATGTCGGAACACAATTGTGTTGGAGATAGGTGGAGACAGACTGGTAAAAGACGGATGCCTCAGACATACACAAATGTCATTTGGTGCCGGTTTTCATTACCAAATGATGTTACATTTACACTTGTCAACCATGTTCATGTGTGCACATTACAAGGGGGCCTATACCTATGATGCTGTAGTCCTTGTTGTGTATGTGAGTCAGTATGTGTATGTGTGTGTTCAATTCCATTGGCTGGTTGCAGTGGTGGGAGATGGAGTGGGTGATGTGGGTGTGTCTGTATATGTGCCACTTGTATGTGGGTGTGATTTTGTTGTGTATGTTTGGTTGTGTTGCTGTGTGCAACATTCAGGTGCTTTTTGTTGTTGTGTGTTGGGCGTTGTCATTATGTGTGTAGCTGTGCCTCATGTGAGTCTGTTTGTGTAGATGAGTGTGTAGCTGTGTTGGTTGTTGTACCGGGTGTGGGTGCAGTGTCAATGGTGTGTGTGTTGTGTCATGGATGTATTGCAACAAGTGTTTTTGGCATGTATGGGTTGTGTGGTGTTGGAAAGACATTGGATAACATTGTGCATAAGGTGCATTGAGTTGTTCAATATGGCTAAGGTACAGTGTGTGTATGACTTACCTGTGTTCCATATCCACTGCCCTTGTATGATGTTCATTGAGTCCAGCGATGGCCTCCCTCTATCAGCAATCCGTCAGCAGTATACCAACTGCAGGACTGTACCTCGAAATATAGTCGGTGAGAACCTGCCAACCTTATGGCTAGGAAGAGCACTCAGTCATGTTAGTCTTCAGCTCAGCTGCAATACATCAAAATAAGTTGAGCAAAACACTGTCTACATGACTGAGTTCTTGGGTCTGCTGCCCCTGGGGATTGGCTGTAATACCGCTAAGATCTAAATCAGGGACTTAATGTGCAATGTATCTGATGCCTTTCCTGCAACTGTGGGGGGATTGTTTTTTCTAAGGTGATAACATTCAGTCAGTAACTTGATTGGTGGTGCTCTAATGTGCGGTAGAAGCCACCTTTAAGTGCTGTCCAGAATCTGGGAACTCTGAAGGAACACTGAAATAAGAAAACAGATCACTCTACAGCTCACCACAGTCCAATGAAGGAGCTCCATTTGTCAAAGCTCCTCATCTAGAATTCACTGTTGGGGAATTCACATGAAGGGAAAACAAGTCTCTCTAAAGCACAATGACCTGATGCTTTCTAAAGGAGCAGGATAAAATGGGTCCTTCCTGCTACTACTGTGCGGTTCTGTTTTTAAGGAGACCATGTCTATTCATGGAGCACGATTGTTGGAGCTCCTCTCTCTGATTTTACTGTGTCCTACCAGCATCTTGAATGTGCAGTTGAAGACTTAGGAGCATATTTACAGTGTCCTAGCACCACCTTGTGTCACATTAAAGTAATTGTTTTTGATGTTAATCTGGCCTAACAAAGCCAAAATCTCCACCTCTTATTTACAGGGTGGTGCAATGCATGCATTGCGCCACCCTGTAACCCTGTGCGCTACATTATGCCTGCGCCAGGCATAATGTATGCAAAGGGGGCGTTCCCCCGTTAAGGGACCAGGAAAAATGGCGTAAGGAAATCTATGAGATTTCCTTTCACCATTTTCACGGCACTTGTAATGCCTGCTCAAGAGCAGTCATTAAAAGAAGCCTTCCATTCTTTAGATTGGGGCCCTATCTTCTCTGCAAGAGTGGCGCCAATATTTTAGTGCCACTATTGCAGAATACATCAATAGCGTCATGAAAAATGACTCTATTGCCCCCTACCTTGCTCCATTGTGTGCTGCATTTTAAATACAGTGCACACATGGTGGCGGTAGGGGGTGCTAAGGGGCGCATGGAAAGTGGTGCTGCACTTGGGGCAGCGCCACTTTCCATATATCTGCCCCTTAATACCTCTAGATAGAAGAACACCAATGAAGGAAACAAGGCACTGTGAAGCACACTGGAGTGTTGCTTCCTAGAGATAAAATGTGTCCATTTCTCAACCTCCACTGCGTGACTGTTTTTTAGGTAATAATATATAATCAGAAATCCCAGCTGGTGGACCACCACCACTGACTACAATAGACTGCACAAGCATCCTTGAAGTGCTATTGCTGACCTGATAGCTCTGGGAAAACTTTGATGGAGGAAGTTAGCCACTCTAAAGAACACTCTTTTGCTGCTTTCTAAAAAAAGATAAAAAGTTAAAACTTAATAGTTGTTATGAAAAAGTAGGTTAAAGGTGATAATGTAAAGTCAGGGAGATCGACTTGTGGACCCAGTGAAGCTCCACCCCCTGACTTGACTGCATTATATAAGCATTTTTGCAGTGCCGTCACTGACGTGATAACTCTGTGGGAACATTGATGGAGGAATATAAGCATCTAAAGCACACAGCTTTGCTGCCTCCTAATACAAATAAAATGGTTCAGGTTTATAATAGCTATAACAAAAGGGCAGGTTAATGGACTGATTTTCAGATATTAAGCTAGGGAGTGGTAAAAAGCAAAATATAGCAAGCCAGGACAAAATTAGGCTTTTAACAATCAGGAAAAGAGGGGACTGAATGAAAGGAACACTTTGAAATAAACCAATGGATTTAAAAGGAGTCCTCCAGAAAAATAGGGTTGCAAAAAGAACACAGTTGAAGAATATTTTATGTAGACATAATGCAAAATCTGCAAAAGAGAAAGAACCCATCAGTGAAGAAATTATTGGACTTGACCACAAAAGGCTAACTGCAATAGTGTCACAAGGTATGTGCATTTGTGCCTGGAATTTCAAAAGCAGTCACAAAGATACTCCACACTTTGAAGGAAACCTAAAGGAGTACATTTCAAACTTTTCCCAGGAATGTGACCAATTGTAAAGCAGTAACAATTTTCTAACTCATACTGACATCAGTACTGTTAGAAATGGGGTTTCTAGTTGGCTAGGGTATGCACCTAAGCCAGGCAGAACCCACCCACTCTAGTCAGGGCAAGGGAGTTACACGTCCAAGATAACCCCTGCTCACCCCCTTGGTAGCTTGACACGAGCAGTCAGGCCTAACCCGGAGGCAATGTGTAGATCATTTGCACAACACACACAATACACGTGATGCAATATGTAGACCACAAAGTAAACACAACACTGAGCTATGTAAAAATAAACTGCATTGCACAAAATATAATTAGACCAAACATTACATGTCAGTAATACCCTGCTACCTTAGCAGTTGTCAGAATGTTACACAAGTTACTAATACTCTGCAAGAATAAGCAGTTGTCACATTAGAACACATAAGTACTCAGGATTCTGCAACATAAGCAGTAGTCAGGAATCACAATAAAGAAATAAATGCACTTATCATAAAAGTATAATAAATGCCTATATTAGGAACATTATAAAATCATATGGCAAGTAACCTGCACACCACAGCATGACTGACCCCTAAAAGGCACATCAGCAAGTATATGGCGCAAAAAGACACAGGCTAACATAATTAATCCACAATGTCCATACTAGGAACATCTGAGGTCTTATATTCTTTGAATGTACCTGTTCTTATGCTGCCAAGGCACCTCTAGTGCCGCGATGTGAAGAGGCCGGGCCCCCCGGCGCTTCCTGTGCAAAATAGGGGCCATGCGTTGATCCTGGGAGGAGGGGGCGGTACACACCCCCTCAGGTGGTAGGTTGGGACCCCTCCTGGGACCCGAGATCTCCTGGGTTGTCCCTGGGCCTCTATGGGCCCTCCACAAAACAGGGGGGACAGAAAACAAGTCCTCCAGTATTCTCTGGCCCCGATGAGACCAGAGCGGGGAGTTTAATCTAGAAAAAGAGTCCGCACCCACAAAGGAGGCACCCCTGATCCTCACACAGGGCTTCTGGGAGGGCCAACAAGCTGTCTGACGGGATATGGGAGCTTTGCGTCCGCTCGGGCTGAGGAGGACACCTAACTTTCCAGCCGGCGGTGGCCTGCGGCTCTGGGATGCTGCTTCTCTTCTCGGCGCCCCCCTCCATCTGTCAGGAGGGGTCAAGCGCTTCCCAGGGCCGGTCAGGGGCCTAGGAGCTCCTCTGGCCACACTGGGGTCCTCGGTGGCAGGTCTACGTGTTACGGGCCGCTGCAGTGAATCAAACTCCAAAAGGAGGCATCTGTCAGGGCCCCCGGGGCACTCGCTCCACTACTCACAACCCTGGGGGCACTCTCAGGAGCCTGCTCGCCCCTATCTACTTTGGGCTGTGCCCCAGGGGTCCTCAACACAGCATGTTTCCAATGTGCTGCAGAACCAAGTCTGCCTGGGTTGCTGCAGTGATTTCACCGGCAGCAGCGATTGCGACAATCGCTTTCCAAGCGTTAGGGGAGTCGCATGTAGGGTGCTTCTTCAGGCACGGGGCTCCTGCCCTGGGGCCCCTAAACACAGTGTGGTGTAGGCAAAAAAAGAAGCACTCCTTGTGCGGTATAGTTGCAGGGGTCAAGGGCCACGGCACCCTGCCCCTGGGGAAGCACAGGGCTGGCAGGCCCAGCTACAGGCCAGAACAGGGGATGCAGATGGTGGCAGTTCGTCCTAGTGGCCAGACAGGTCACAGGTCAGCACAGCAGCAGCAGTCCAAGGTGGGTCCTGCTGAGTCCATTCAGCAGAGTCCTGTGTCCAGTTTCATGTAAGTCTCGGGAGTCCCAAGAATGTCTAAATTGTGGGGAAAATATACTAAGTTTGCAGTGTCTCTTACAATGAGGAGGAGAGGGGGTTCCAACCAGTTACAACTGGTTCTGGGAGTGCCCCTTCTCTTCACCAGCACAGGCTCCAAACATCAGTGGGGGGTAAATGACCCTATTGTGTGAGGCCAGGACACAGACTTTACAAATGCAGGTGTGCCCTGCCTCTTCCTTCTCTCAGTCCAGGAAGACTATGCAATATGTAGATGTACCTCTGTGACACCTCCACACTCCCTGTGTCCAGGCTGTCTGAAAACTATTCACAAAGCCCCAACTGTCAGTCTGCGCAGACATGGATTGGAGTCAATCGCCAAAAACACCAGGGTCAGAAGCACAGATAAATGTGCACCTTCTAGAAGTGGCACTTCTGTAATAGTAATAAAAAATACACCTACACCAGTAAGCAGCATTTCCTATCACCATTACAACCATATCAAAAATGCCTATGCTACCCCTCATAAATCAGACAATACCCCTTACACATAAGGCAGGGCATTTCTAATACAATCCTATGAGAAGGCATCACTCACAGCAGTGACACACCACGTTAGGCTGTTTGTCACCACCAGGACAGGCCACGCAACCTGGCACATGTCCTGCCTTCTACATACATGGCACCCTGCCCATAGGGCTAGCTAGGGCGTACCTTAGTGGTGACTTATATGTAGTAAAAGGGGAGTTCTAGGCCTGGCAAATAAATTTAGAACACCGCACATACAGGCCCTGCACTAGCAAGCCTGAGATAAGTTTGAAAAGCTACTTCAGTGGGTGGCACAAGCAGTGCTGTAGGCCCACTAGTAGCATTTCATTTACATACCCTGGGTATAGGGATACCACGTTACAAGGGACTTATAGGTAAATTAAATAGGCCAATTAGGTATCAGGCAATCATGCCAGTTTTACAAGGGAGAACACAAGTACTTTAGCACTGGGTAATAATGAAAAGGTGCTCAGAGTCCTAACATCAGCCAACAAAGGTCAGAAAAATAAGGAGGTAAAAGGAGAATAAGTCTGGGGAATGACCCTGTAAAAGGGCCAGGTCCGACGAGTACTGTTTCTTTGTTTCCACTGGAACTGCTTTGTTAAGCAGGAATTGCACTAAAGAAATTTGAACAAGCCTCACAATTTCAACAATTAGGGAGATTCTCATGAGGATTTGCTAGATTTTGGAGCAGGAATGCTGGAATCTCTGTGTATGGCTGAATTTGCTTTAACTAAAACTGGGGCGGAGGGTAGAAGTTATATCCCTCGAAAGCAGGAGTAGCCCAAGGAATACAGGGTCAATTCAACATGTGTAACCCCCTCCTGGGAGGTAACAGTCCCAAATCCATACACATGTACCACCTGATTAGAGCAGGTGGTAAATGAGTGTGGGGTGGTCTGTTTTCAGGTCCCTTGTGGAGGACTTTGGTGCAAGGGTGTGGGGGTACAGCAGGTAATGCAGGTGTGTTGCTTCCCTCATATTACCATTAGAGCTTGGGGAAGGCTGAGGGCAGCAGCTAACCCCAGAGTCAATAGCCCACTCTAAAGTCTGGATTAAGGCCCATATTTATACGTTTTTAGCACTGCAATTGCGTCATTCTTTGAAACAAAAGTGGCGCAAACGTACAAAATATAATTGCATTCTGTAAGTGTGCACCGCTTTTGCGTCAAAGATTTGACGCAAATATAGTGCTAAAAAAGTCTAAATATGGGCCTAAGTGTCTCATGGCTTGGAAATATTGGGCCTGGGTTTGCACGCCCAATAATTCTCGATCCGATGGTAGTGGGAAACTGTGAGTGGCATAAAGTGGTATTCCCCTTGGTGATACCACTATAGGCTAGTCATTATAGGGGATTTGCTCAGATTCATAGGATCATGTAATCTTGTCACTTTATGAAAATCCTACTTTTATGAGCTCTAAATATTAGAGAGCAGTCGATTCAAATGTTTATAATAGTGTTTAGCCCCCAGGCTCAATCCCTGTCAGGGTGACCCATAAATATTCACTAAACTAACCTGTGCTTAGCCCTCTAGCAGCTTAGCACCAGACCAGTCAGGCTTAACTTAGAGGAAATGTGTTAAGCATGTGTGCAGCACACAAACAAACGTAATGTAGTGAAAACATAACACAAGAAAAATCTCACACCAATGTATTAAAATAAAGTAAAATGTATTAAAATTATTTGACATTAAAACAACAAAAATACAGTCAATAGAACCATAGTTCTTAATTTCTAAAGTTTTTAGTAAAAACTAGCACCTAGAAGATCAAAGTGCATGAGACTGGGTCAAAGTTGAAAAATACGGCCAACCGGGATGGAGCTCAGGTTAGATACAAGAAGTGGATTGGGCATGGTCAGAGCTTACCTTCAGACTGAGAAGACATTTTGAAGAATAAGTTCTGAGAAAGAACATTTCAGTGGGACAAGACTGCAGATGGGGTCTGAGGAGCAGTTGGATGATATTGCAGTAAAGATTTCTACGTTTGGACTTAATCCCTTTTTTAATCAAAAATCTCCCTCAGGAAGAAGCAGGAAGCTGTAACAGTCAAGAGTTCCAGAAGGCTGGATAATCCTTTGGTGATAGACTGCTTAACAGGATTTGCTGCTGCGAACAAGAACATAGCAGGAGCTGCTGGGAAGAGAGGACAATCAGCGATGCGCCTTGGGTGGATGGACAAGCAGATTGGTCCCAGTCTTCTCTTAGTTCTCAAGAGATATTTTCTGTCAAAAATGTTCTCATTCACGGGTTTTGGAGTTTGGAGATCTGGGCACCTTCAACACCACCAGCAAAGGTCCAGGAATGGAGGGGCACCACTTGAGAGATCAGGACTCACTTGGGATGGGTCCAGGTGCTAGTTCAAGAAGATGGGGGCCTGGTATGTTCCTGTGACTTTGAACAGGAACACAAGCCCTTGGAATCACTCTTGTATTCTTGGGTTTAGGTGAAAAGAAGCAGGGATTAGGAGATGAAGTAGGGATCAAGCAGCAGCGAAGGACTCTGAGGGTTCACAGCAGGCTCCAGGCAGCGAGGCAGTCATTCTAGATGCAGGAAAGGAGTCTTGTGGAGTACACAGTGGACCACAGCATCAGGTATTCCTCTGAGAGTCCTTTCACAGGCCCAGAAAGTGAACTCAGGGGTAAGTCTGAGGCTCCTCTTTTCTACCAAATTCCTCCAATGAAGTAGAAGACATTTAAAAAGAATTCCCTTCGAAGTCCTTGAAGAATCCTCTAACCTGGCTCCTAGGTGGCTATATAAACAATGCAGGGCTGACAATTCATTCATCTGAAAACGAAGCACAACCTATTCAGTTGAAAGTGGGGCAATGCTCAGCTCCACCCCATCCTGCCAGTTGATGGCCCTTTTAGGCACACACAATCTCTCTATTATGTGGCTGTATGGGATGAATAACTGTCAGCTACACCCAATCATGTGACTCAGGAGAGGCTGCAGGCACCAAATAGCTTACAGCAGGTAAATGTCAACTTTCTGTAAGTGGCATTTTCAAAATTATAACTTGAATCCAACTTTAAGGCAAACAAATGTTTTCCCTATGGACAGGAAGGCCTCATATGAGTGAAAAAATGATTTAAGGAGTTGTTCACTACCGAGACATGTAAATCTTAAAATAATATGTCCAGCCTTTCAGTTAAAATGCACCCTGCCCGGTGCGCTACCTAGGGCCTACCTTAAAAGTGACTTTTTAAGCCACCCCTAAGGTGAAGCTCCAGTAAACACAACTCTTCACGCTATATTGACCACAAGTGATGACCGTCAACATGAGATCTTCTCTTCACATACAGCATCAACAGTCTGCAGTGACCACCAATGTGAATCTCTATCAACGACTGCCTCCGACACCCAACAGGATCTTCTGTCCATGCTCCAGCAATGATCATCCATGATGCTCTCTCTTCTCCTCAAAGCCTCCTCCACCATGAAAAACACTCTTTGTGGGGGACTTTAGAGGGTAACTCTTTCAGTGGAACTAACCTGGTCCCTGTATCCAGCCTGCACTCCATTGCGGTTGCCTTTAACTTGTGACTTTGACCTGTTCGCGCATGGCCTGATAACAGCAAGTGCAATCTTTACTTACCTTAAATCTTTGAAATTGAGTATCTCAGGTTCTATTGATTGGATATTTGCCATTTTGGTGCCAAATAATCTATTCACTTTTATTATAGTTTTCTAAATTGTTATGGTATTTTCTTGTGTTTTCACTTTGTTGCTGCTTTTTGGCTGTATAAATACTTGACTGTACCAAACTACCAGGTGGTTAAGCACAGGGTAATATGGTGACTTTTGTGGTTCAACCTGACAAGGATTGTGGTTGTTGCTTGAGTGGGGTTTTACCTTCCTCAACCAACAACACACTTTCTCACAATAATGTTATAAAATGTAAGCAACTATATTACCTTTAAATATTGCAACAATTGAAGGTATGTGTTTATACAATACAACTTTAAATAACAATATACGATCTTCCTTATACATAGGTTCCCTTTTTATGCAATCATGTATCTATATATTTATTACTTTAGTCCTAATGTACAAGGGAAAACAAAGTAAAACAAATCCTGTCTCCAATCCATTACTCTGTCTCGCCCTATACCTCTCTCAATCTATCCTCTGTCTCCACTCTCTGACTCATCCCAAACATTTCACTACTATGATCTCCAAAATAACCCCTGAGATTTACTTCTATGATCTCACAAACAACCCTATCAAATTCTTACTCATGCATCTCTTTTTTGACTCATCCCAAACCTCATTTTAATACAATGATCTCCCTAATTCCTTTCTACTGACTCTTCCCTCCTCCATCTCTCCTTTACTGATCCCAAACCTCATTGTGCTACTATGATCTCTCACTTAACAGTTTTGGGATTCTTCCCTGTTTTATCCCTCCGTTATTCTAGTCAATCCAACTAACCGACTCACATGTCCACCACTCAAATTAACTCATATTTCCCTATACTAATACAAACACTAGTACTCATGCAAATACTACACTGGTATTCCCCTAAATTAATCCACCAGTAATGCTTTTGGGTTCCCGAGTAGTGTGCTACTCGCCAAAAAGCGCATTATTACTACAATGTCCTAAATGCTAGGATTTTCTCTCCACAAATACATACCTTGTTCAATAATTCTCTTCTCTCCTTATTTATCATTAAAAAACATTGTGTGTAATGTCAGAATTGTGATGATGATGAATCCAAGCTGCACTATTTTGTCCAGGTTATCCAATCAAATCCTAATTACCATCAACACTCTGTAAAATAATCCACTCTTGGATATTAAAAAAAGCTACATGTAGCAATATACAATTAAATCACCTATTATCTTATTAGCTTAATACGGTCTACTCATGTGACATCCTCCTAAATCTAAATCATTTTGGTGTATATATTCACTTTCTGGCCCGTGCAGTGATTCGTAGACGCTGCATAATCTAGTTACGCTGTTTGCTAAACAAATATCACGTCTGCTACAATTTCGTCATAAATCGATAATAATTTAAACAGCCATAACTACTTTCCTCGATTATGCTAATCCTCTTCACGTTGGTTGACCGACATCCTTAATGCACAGATTACAGATGTCTAGGCATGCAACTCCCTGGTCAGAAAAACGTATCACGTTTCAAATGTTAGAAAATTACTTCGCTGTCTACCAGTGAAGGACAGGTTTAACTTCAAAGTTGGCTGTTTATCCTTTAAGTGCCAGCATGCCGCCGCGCCTTTGTGTATGACATCTAAGGATTCGTGTATAGACCTTCAAGGGCTTTGTGTACTTCTAAGAGCCCGCTTGTCATAGTACCTTCTTTTAAATTAGGTTCTAAAGGAAAGCGTGGCTTTTCAGTCCAGGCTGCTCTCACGTGAAATGCTTTTCTGTGGATATAATAAACTGGAAACACGTGTTCAAGGCGCATCTTCTTTTGGATGTTGGAACTTTACCAGTCATTAGCATTGATGATATGATCATAGCTATGCAAATACTTTAAGTATTTTTTTCAGGAAATGCTTACAAACCAACATAATATATCAAGCAATTTTATCTATGCAATTTTCCTGAGCTATCACTAGAGCAGATTCGCCATAAAATTATGAGCCTGATTAAGATCTTGACAGACGAGTTATTCCGTCACAAAGGTGATGGATATCCTGTCGATGAAATCTAAATTCCATTATATACTATGGAATTTAGATTTCAGGGGGCTATACATCCGTCACTGTTGTGATGGGAAAACTCCTCTGCCAGTATGTAAATCAGGCCCTCTGTGATGTATTCATTTTAAAGCATCACTAATAGGTGCAGGTTGATGACAATCGCAGATCAATGCAGGTAAACTAAGACAACAATCTTCAGTTTTGCCGAGCAGAATGATTCAGGTTCACGTTTGACATTGTGTGCAGAACAATGGACTCCTGTGCCAGATCCGCCCAGCGTTTAGTTGGTAAAACAATGTGTTGGGCCCAAATTTTTCTCAGAAGGCCAGAGCTGCTGCCACCAAATATCAGGATTAGGTATGGAATATGGGAAAAACTAACATTTAAAAAAAAAAAAAAAAACTGAAGTTACCCAATTACAGGTTACTGGACTAAATATAACTTACTCTCCTGCCTTGAGCTCCTAATGACCTCAGATAATACATCAATCATGACATGGTAAATGGCATCATTGATGACATCACTGATTACATCCGAAATGCAACTGTCACTCTATGTGTGTATATGTGTGTATGTTTGTTTTGTCACAGAAAAAAACAAATGTTACAGGTAGGTTATAGTTAGGTAATACAATTAAAATAAGAAAACTTAGAAAAGCACCAAAAAAACAAATGTTATAGTTAGGTTCAGAATTTACACACACACACACACAGCTATAGAAATTAAGCAGTTATAGTTATACTGCTCTGAAAAAACATAACTTGTGCCCTAAGGTAACCATAACTCATCATGCATAGTTTTCCCATCAATAATTTTATTGTAAATGTTGCAGTGATATTATCAATGATGTCATGACTGAAGTGGGATATTTACACAGAAGTGCCAAATCGCCATTAGTGATTGTTCATGTGCAGGAAGGGACACCTTCCCACACATAAACAATCAAACCCTTCAACTGAGACATCCTTAAACGATGGTACAAGGATGCCTGCATTGGCGTTAGGCAGCTCAATTTAGTGCCAGTGCAGGGGACAACACAGGGGTGCGCCGTGTTCAACTAAATATGGCGCATCCCTGCATTGTGAAAATGATGGAGTGCGACACTGCCAATTTTGGTGCAGCGTTGCTCTGCGTCATTTTCATTTAAATATGGGTTTTAATAATGCTTTGTCTCAATAACTTAAGACAAAGTGGGAAAACTCATAAAAAGGAGTAGAAAGCAAGTATGGCTTTGAGAATTCATTAGGCCAAGTGTGACCAAGCCTACACTGTTTCTGAGAGGTCGGTGGACCTCTGTCAATTCTGAGTGTACTGGAGATGCTGGAAACTACCTCACACTGCTTTTTGCTTGTAGCTTACCATTACATGCATTGGCAGCCATCCACGTTGGCAGACTGTGAGCCCCAATTCTAGAGCTAAGCCCTCTTTAGAAATATGTTAAACATCTGCACATATCTTTTTATAGCCTAAGTACTGTGTAAATGTATCCATCCCCAACAACACTCAATATCACTAGGCTATGCAAAAAACGTGTGATAAAATGTCCTAGTATTACTTTCAGCATGTAGATATGTATAACACCAAAATTTGTAATTTTTCTGAGAAGTCATGTTATGTACCCTGAGCCATTGAATTATGTTGTGTAAACATATTAAGAATGAGTTTTTCACTAAATGTAACACATTCCAGGTTGCACCTAAATAGATGGCAAAAATTGTACTATGAGAAATAGGTAACCGAAGGGAGATTGAATGCTTTTATTAATGATGGCTTTGAAGTATATTATAGAAATAAATCAGCAGTTGCATTAATATGGATAACTATATCGCCTGTGACAGGGAGGCTAGATAATTCTGAAATTGCAATTTGTATTTTCCAATCGAATTCTATAGAATACTTCCTATTAGAATGTGAACATTTCTGCATCAGAACACAAGACTTATGCTTTGTAAACTCACTTGGAGGCATATATATGATCCCCTAGCATCACTGGAGCGTCACGTAAACCTCTGCTCCATATTTACAAGGAGGTGTAACACCACTTTTTGTGGAGTTACATCTGCTTGTAAATATGGGCCCCTTTGAAGCAGTTATCTTCGTCAGAGGGGTGTGCAATGAGTGTTGCTGTGTGTGTGCCACAGCAACACTTATTGCATTTTGACACTGCCTCAGATTTACAAGATTTTGTAAACCTGAGGCAGCGGCAAAAGCTAATGCCATCCCCAGGGGTGGCTTTAGCAAGGCACAATGAGAAGGAATGCTTTTATTCCTCCTCGTTTTTAGCTTTTTCTATGCGTGCTGCATTCTGCAGCCCGCACAGAAAGAACAAAATGCCAGAAATGATTGTTTATGTGCGGGAAGGTGTCCCATTTTAATATTATGCTTTGGCACTTCTGTGTGTGGTGCAGCACACACAGAAGTGCCAAAGCACCATTAGTGATTGTTTATGTGTGGAAAGGGACACCTTCCCACACATAAACAATCACACCCCTCAAAGCAGACATCCTTGCACGATGGAGCAAGGATGCCTGCGTTGGCGCTGGCAGCTAAATTTAGGGCCAGTGCAGGAAGCAACACAGGGGTGCACTATATTTAATTAAATACGGCACATCCCTGCATTGTCAAAATGATGGAGCACAGCACTACCGATTTTGGCACAGCATCACACTCCGTCATTTTAGGTCTCTTAGGCCAAGGTGCAAAATGCAAAACATATTTTGTCTATTGGCTACAAAGGAGAGTGTAATAATTTTACATTTAAAATCTTGACTACATGATTATATTTTTGTCGACCTTTCCCAGATTTCCCGGTGATCTAATTAAAAATGCAAATTTTTATGTGTTGATAAAATATAGATCACAGGCATTAATATTTCGTCTCTGTCAACACAGAGAAACACTTTTACCAGTTTTTAATATTTTATGTACACAGCAGAGTTCAGCCTTTCAATTATGTTCATATTGCTAGTAGCTTGCTGTGAAAGTAGTCCATGTATGTATCTTCATAGAGTTTTTCTATGGATTACATAGCACTCCCACTTTGGCATACGTTAAATTTAGCTGCCAAACATACCGGGGAAGGGTGCAGATTTGTGGAAAGTGGCGTTGCACTTAGTGCAGCACGACTTTCCCTGCACCAATTAGCACCTCCCTACCGCCACCATCTGTGTACCGTATTTAAATTATGGTGCACCATGGCACAGGGTAGAGGGCAATAGCATAATTTCTCATCATGCTATTGATGTACTCTGCAGGAGCATCACCAAAATATTGGCGCTATCCCTGCAGAGTGCAGAGGGCCCCATTCTAAAGAATAGAAGCCCCCCTTTTAATGCCTGCTCTTGAGCAGGCGTTAAAGGTGCCATAAAAATGGTGCAAGGAAATCTCATAGATTTCCATACAACATTTTTCCAGCTTCCCTAATGGGGGAATGACCCCTTTGCATACATTATGTCTGGCACAGGCATAATGTAGCACAAAGGGTTAAAGAGTGGTGCAATGCAATAATTGTGCGACCCTGTAAATACTGTGTGGGGATTTCGGCCTTGTTGGGCCACATTAACTCAAAAAATAATTATGTTAATAAGGCGCAAAGTGGCACTAGGGCATTATAAATGTGCCCCACTGTTGGGTACTTCGGCATTGGAAATGTCAGATGCTGGGCAAGAGATGCAAAGTGCTCTATTTTCCTCTTCCCCCGGGAGCTCTTACTTTTGCCACTGTCACAACACTCTCACTCACTCTGTATTAATAATCTGATATTCGGTCAAACAAATTGTTTGCAAGCACGTGCCTGAACTGAGTTATTTCCACTCACATGTACAAGCATGGGCAGCAGTAAATGCACAGCTTCAGAAAGGAAGAGTGGGGATGGTTATCTGCTTTCTCTTACCAACCACACTGAGGAGGATGGGTGAAAAATTAGTATAGTTTCTGAACACCTAGGCACCACAAAAGAGCCTGAAGTGGTCTTGCAGAGTATCGCATTACACCATTTCACAACATACAAGCCCCCGCCTACAGTTTCAAGGCCCATTTGATTGTGAAGTATTGGTGGAACAGGTAGGAGGACCGGTCTAGGTAAATGTCTGCATATCACTGCTAAGTCACAGCTTGCTGCTTCCCCTCCTCCATCCACTTGATTCAAGACTTTCTGTAGTGAAGCAGTATGTGACCTACTTTGCCCTTCATAAAGGCTTGCCCTTCTTACACTGATTCGTTTTCTAATTAAAATGTTGATGCTAGTGTAGCAAAGGACGACGAGGCCCATAGGTTTTTATGGGAGCACCATTTCTACACCTGCTCTGATAAATGGTGAAGTGAAATTTGTTAAATGTCCCTGTGCCATTTTTGCAGGCATCCTAACGCTAGCACACCCCCCCTTGCATATATCATGCCTGGTGCAGGGATAATCTGGCACAAGGGTTTACAAAGTGGTGCAATGCATGCATTGCGTCCCTTTGTAAATATGGTGTAGGGAAAAAGGCACTTTAGGGCCACCTTAGCGTAAAGAAATGACGATATGGCAGCACTAAGGCACTAGGGGCTCTTAAATATGACCCTAAAGGTTTATTGCTGAGTGGTGTACGCACTATGTAGCAATATAAATCATAGAATAGATAAAAGGAAGGCAGGTGCTAGGTATACATGACGTGGCCTTGAACAGAGTACCACCATCTGAAGGGCAAAAGTATAAAGATACAACTATGGACTATAATGTTGTAGAGAATATACTCACTGCAGATGAAGAGGTCATTGACTTTGGACAGAACTCCAGAAGGGTGTTCAACTGTAAGCCCAAACAACTGCACCCTCTCATTTGATAGATTGCTAATCAAAAAGGACCTTAATAGCGATTAGCGATTATATATATATATATATATATATATATATATATATATATATACATATGGATGGTCATCCTCCTAACAATCTTGGCACAGCATTCCAAAAGATGGAACTCAATGAGAGAGTGGAAATTGCTGAGAGCGAGAACTTCTGCACAAGGTAAAAGAGTCAAGGGTGAGCTATGGGTCCTGAGAAAAATCTGCCTAATTTTATTCACCCAAATCAATAAATTTCATAAAACGACCCGAAATGCTCCTGGTCCCTTCCCCCCCTTTGGATTCAGATTTATGTACAGCAGCTTGCTGTGGGACTTTCCCAATATTTCTAGTGTCTTGCTGCCCTGTTGAGATCTTCAAAATGGATGATTTCCAGGGTCTCAGCTATGATGATGAGATGGTGTCAGCAATTCTGCAGGCATCTTCCATTCTCGGTAGTGATGGGTCCGCTCCAGCAGGTAACCTTAAAACCGAGTGGGACAAACACTCCACCTTGAAAAAGGAATTGATAAAAACTGTCATGCACAGTACCATCATGACAGAGTACTTACGCGCAAATATCGCACCTAATGGTCTTCTGGTATCTAACATTCCTCTGATATTTCTACAGGATTTAGCATTCAGAAAAGACTGGGCGCAAATAGTCTGGAAGTGTACCAGAGATTGGCTGGTTCTAATTATAAACACTTCCAAACGTCTGGCTGATACTATCACCATCCAAATTAATCCTATTGAAAATAGCTTGAAAACAACAATTACTTTGACAGCTTTTAAAAGCCGTCTTTCTGAAATTAATGCTGAACTTAATGAGAGAAAAGAGTTTTTAACTCAAAAAAAGATCACTAAACTTCAAAAGGATATTGTAAGATTCAGTAGAGAGAAGGTCTATCCCTATATTAAAGATGACTATGATGTGGATAATCAGTCTCGGTCATCTGATGAATCCACCTCATCTTACAAAAAAACTCGTAATTATAGCAGTGCCTCATCATCTGATAGGTGGAGCACAGATGAAAATCCACCCTAAACTTTTTATAACTATCCTCCTTACCCGGTGCACCAACCTATGCCTTGGCAAACACCTTATCCTTTCTTTCAACCCCGCCCAATGATGCATATATGGCTTTTTTAGGCCGCGGCCGGGGCAGAGGCAGAAGGAGAGGAAGAGGCAGGCACGTCAGTGGTCCAGAGAGGAACCTCAGATGGTTACCAGGAGCCAAACCAAAAACCCTCCAGTGAGAACCTAGTTGTTAATTTGTCGACTAGAACTCTCACAGAAACTGAAACTAATGTGCTCATCAGGGGCCTGGGGTTTGTTCCTACCCCTGAGGAAGACTTCATCTGCCTACATATTGAAATCGCCCAATTCTTTCGTAAAATTTGCTTACACTTTTTTTTCGAGGACAAGACTGTAGAACCACCAATGGGTGATTCAGGGCTAAAAAAAACTTCGGTTTTTGTTCCACCATTAGTCACTATGCCTAGTGAAGTTGTGACTTTTGAAAAGGCAGTATAAGCTGATTTAAACGTACTGTGTCCGAAACATCCATACATTAATACTCCTACTAAAGAGAAGAGGGCTTTGCTATCTTTAGCATCTGACCCTAACATAACCATCAAACAGGCCGACAAAGGTGGAGCCATTGTGATTATGAATTCCACTGACTACAGACGTGAATGCTTACGTCTGTTAAGTGATTCTGCCTACTATGCAAAGATAAGACATGATCCTACTGGAAGACTACAGACCCAGATCAGGATCCTCATTGAAGAAGCCAGGAATAATCTTTGGATTTCACCCAAAGAGGCTGATTTCCTAGACACACCTCATCCTCGTGTTCCATATTTCTACTACTTACCCAAGATTCATAAAGGCATAACACCTCCTCCTGGAATCCCTATTGTCTCTGGTATAGGTTCAGTCCTGGAACCACTATCAATCTTCTGTGACCACTTTTTACAGCCATTAGTGAAGAGTTCCTCCACTTATCTGAAAGACACCCAAGATGTTCTCAATTTAATTGAGACCATAAATGATTCAGGAACTGTACAAGGAATTATTACCTTGGATGTCGAAGCACTGTATACTTGCATTCAGCAAGAAGCCACTCTACAAGAAATTGAGTCAGCTCTTCAGGAAACACTGAATTCTCTTTCCACCCCGGTTTCCTTCATTATGCACTGTGCCAGACTGGCTCTGACAGAAAACTTCTTTCAGTTCGAGGATAAGTTTTACCATCAGGTCAGAGGAACATCGATGGGTAGCACATTCGCCCCTAGCCTGGCCTGCTTATATATGTTTGACTTTGAAAAAAAAGTACATCCTGTCACCACTCAATTCCTATCAGAACTACGTCAAGCTGTGGCATCGTTACATCGACGATATTTTAATCATAGGGCAGGGCCCTCTGTCAACTGCAGATCACTTTACAGCTTGGATCAATACTCTTGATCCTTTTTTGAAATTTACAACTACTGTATCTGCGACACAGTTACCCTTTCTTGACCTAATGATCACCATTGATAATGGAAAATTGTCCACTACGATCTATCATAAACCAACTGATCGTAACTCTCTTCTGTTATATGAGAGTCACCATCCGAAATCTCTACGAGATAATTTACCTGTAGGCCAATTTTTACGACTGAGACGGAATTGCAGTTCATTCCATGAATTTGACCATCAGGCTGACTTGCTTCAAGAGAAACTTTTGGAACATCATTACCCTTCTAGAATTGTTCACCTAGCACGTAAAAGGGCTAGGAACAACAACAGGGATGCCTTACTGGCAAACATTGATAAGGCGCCTCAGACCAGGATAACATGTGTGTCCACTTTCACTCCATTATCTAATTCTATTAGGAAATTGATTAGTAAAAGATGGCCTATCCTTACTAGTGGGGGTTGCAATATTCCCAGACCTCTTTTTGCATTCAAACGTACAGCTAACATAAAGGACATAGTGGTCCATACCTGTCCACAACCTCAATGTGACACCTTCACTCACAAAACGCTATGGGATCTTCCCCCAGTTGAAGGGCATCACCCTTGTGGTAACTGTAATGTCTGTGTGCTCACCAGGCACCTTACAACATTGAATCTAGACCCCATAGGGACCTGGCAGCTCAAGAAACATACTAATTGCAACACCAGGAATTGCGTCTACATGATAACGTGTCCATGTGATTTACGTTACATTGGTATGACGTCCAGGCCAGTTAAGACCCGTATCAATGAACACAGAAGTAACATCCGTTGTAACAGAATCACTAGTAAACGTAGTGTACACTGTTTGGAGGCCACACACTCTCCTGACAACCTTTGGTGGGTGGTTATAGAGGCACCTAAAGTTCGACCTAATGATGCAGGGCATCTTTTTAGAATTAAACAAAGATGGGTGTTCAAACTAGGCACTAACACACTGGGCCTGAATGATGATGTTCCTTGGACCTCGCTTTCATAACATGATATTTCAAGCTATAAACTTTCGCTAACAAGTGACTTATACCTGATCACCTCAATTAGTTGTTATAAAAGTTCTTGATAATAATCTACATTATGTCAGTATAAAGGGCTCTACGTCTTCTACATCCTTTCTCTTGACTCAGGATTTAATTACTTAAGCGCTTGAGTGCCTTTCAGGATATCCATTTACAATTGTTTGACACTTAATATACTCATTGGGATTCCCCTTTTTATTCACCTATTTTTAGGTATGGGTTCTTTCACATCCGTTTGGGGGTTCTTTTATTACTCCATCCGCTTAGTTAAGCTGTGTTTTTTTTTTAAATAACGGATAGTCCTTCTTTTGTTTTCATTGCACTTGTTGGACTACACTTTGAGTTCTTCCTTCATGTCTCTGACTCCCAGACTTCGACGGAGCCCCTTTTCTATCTTGATGACACTAGACACGCGCGAACCCTGGAAAATTAGGCATTTCCGGGTTTGCGGCATCCTTTAAGAGCTCCGACAGCGCCCGCTGCACACATGTGCGGGACGCCATTCCAGAGGGTAGGTCCTTAATGACGGACCGGGATCCCAAATGTAAGTACTATGGGGCCTTTTCTGGGAGCTCGATCCTTGAGCTCCAATTCCTCTTTTTCCTCATAACAGTGTCAGTTTGAAGCTGAATTTATTACGTGGTTGTTCTATTATTTAATCTTTATACCTCTTTTCACTCACATTAGTATGAAGTTGAAGCTAAACGCTCAAACACATGACATCAGTAAAGGCAAACTGTTATGTTGATAGTCTATGATACCATGCTTTATACTTTTGTTGCACTTATGTTCTTACCACCATATGTGCCATTAATGGGGCTTCTGATACTAATTACATGGTATACATGACAGACCATTCCTGCTAAGAATTGTCTGATGCTGATGATTTGTGTCCACCGTGCACAGTGTCTATCCGAGTCCTTGGAACGTGCCTCCCAAGGAGCCTGATCCCGACTGGGGGATGGTAAGCCTGTCTTGCTGCACAAATCTCTATCTGACCCATCACTTATGGATTGCACGTGTACACCTTTATAACCACATTTGGGGTACATTTTTGTGTATATATTTTTAACTTTTTTGTTTTCTAGGGTGACCTGACTTTGACTAAGCCAGTTTACCTTAATGTAAGAAACCGGTATTTTTATACCCTTATATTGAGATTTTTTCTTTATTTGGAGAAGAGCTGATTAATGTCTTTAGTTATTGGTCCTGATGAAGCGTCATTGGATCCATGAGGACCGCACGACGCGAAACATGTCGACCCGGGTTTAGGGGGATTATTATAATTATAGTCCCCTTTAGTTTGTTGCTCTTTGAGAGTAATTGAGCATCAACACTCAATATATTACTTTCCTTTTAGTTTTAAACTTGGTCTTCATCCTAGTGTATAGATTAAAATTATGTGATATTTTGCGATGAATAACCAATTTTAATATTTTTTCTGTTCTCTCCCTTAGTGTGCTGGTGCCTGAATGTTGGCATTTCTGTCTGGATAGTTTGAACCCACCAGTCACTATCAGAACAGTACGGCTTAGTGCCCCCCTCGGGGAGCCCGTCAGGCATTGCAGCGCCGGCCTGGCGAGGAGCATTTCCCGATGATGATGCTTTTCATCCATTGTGATGCTTGAGGGCTCTTGCTCCTGATACCTCAGGTTCTCTAGGCCATTATTACATGTGTGGAACAGTGCACTTTTGTATGTCTTACCCAAAATGCTACTCTGGTATTTTGCACAATTTTGTAGTGTGAAATTCACCCTTGTGTCCATTTTCGATGCAAGCTCACATTTTGAGCTAAAAAATTAAAAATCGCACGATATGAACAACAATGACCATTTCTTCATTATTTGTGGTATTCCTGTGCACTAAGAATATCATTTTTCTGAACATTTCAATTACATGAAGTGAAGAAATGGCATAATTTGGGGAATTTTGCATAATGGACACATTGTGATATGCGAGAAATTAGACATCAGTCTAATCAACGTGTTGCCAGGCTCTAATTAGTAGCAGACTGAACTGGAACAAAGCTAGCTCAATCCTAAAGGTCTTTAAGCATCATCCTGTGCTGCATTTAAGGTTAAATGGGAAAAGAGGGACACTTAGAACTCAGTGCACAACTTCAAAGTACAAATGCTAAATCCAAACAGCACCACGCTGAATATATAAATGATAACAAAAATAACAGTTTTATTATTCCCTGATACACAAAATCAGGGAAGGTAGAGAGCCCCTTTATACTCTACGGACAAGCTGAGCAAGGCCTATGTATAAAACACAGATTGATGGGGCTGCATGATGAGTACCAGACACTGCATAATATAGGGCAGTGGTTCCTAACTTGTGGTCCGAGGACCCCTGGGGGTCCACAAAGCCTCCTCAGGGGAACCGTGACTGCTTAGAAAATTAAATAATATTACCAGATTAGGTCCACAGCTTCCAGTAATGACTCAGTAAGGGGTTCCCCAATTCCAATAATGATTAAGTGGGGGTCCCTGGGTTCAAGAAACGATAAAGTGGGGATTCACAAATGTCAGAAATTTGGAAACCACTGATATAGGGCATTGTTTAAAGTCACCTCACTAATTTGCTATGAGTCAGTAGGGTGCCTGAAAAGCCAAATTACAATCTAGCTATTGCCTGAGATCTAGAAATGGTTAGCGATGCGAGGTAAAACATGAAGAGCCATTATATCGAGGAGCAAAAATCTGACCACTCTAGAAAGAGACTCACTTACTTGCAATGTCATCTGCATGCCAGATTGTTTCTCGTTTGCCCATGTTCTATCTGTAACATCGATTTATAAAGGCGAAGACCCTTATTATCATAAACACAACTGTAACACAAATGTTCATGATTATTTGGGGTCAATCTTTAAATCGAGCCAGTAGGGGCTCCATTCGTGGAACCATCACTAACAAGATATTTCCATTTTGGTGTACTATTGCAGAACGCTAAAATCAAATTGACATCACAAAATAATGGGGCATTATTTCCTTTCTTTTCTTCATAATTTCTAGCAGCCATAACTTCATCCACAGTGTTCAGTGGAAAGCTTAGGGAATTTGTTTCCCGAAGATCAATTTTGTGAGTATAATGTTGATCAGTAGAACCTGGAACTCCAGCTTATACATTTTCTTTTTAATTTAAAAACTTAGATTCACATCCTAATACATTTATCAACTATGTGTATTAGTAGAATTCTGGAATAGGTTACAATGGTCCAGGGGTTTCCAAACTTTTTTGTAGTAAAAACTACTTATGTTGGTGAAAATCATCCAGGGCTACAAATATTGTTTGGATTTTAATACTGACCACATCAGACACATTTACATGTTTGTTTTAAAAATAAACTTTTCACTTTTTGTAGGCTGGGCTACTCACAGGAGACCTATTTATAGGTAGCAGGAGAGCTACTACTAGCTCATGAGCTACTAGTTGGAGACCCTTTCAGGAAATTTATGACTTAAGACTTTAGGCAGCCAATAAATTTCCATTGCAGGTTCCAAACCACTAGCATATTGAATTAAATTCTGCATTAGCAATTCTTTTTTTTCTATAAACCTATACTAGTACACAATCCTAAAAGGCCGCTAACCAAATCAGAAATACAATCCAGTACTAATTCTTGCTGCATCATAATGGATAATAGTTTGCCATATTGCTAAAATCTATATTATATTCTATTTAGCAATCCATTGGACCAATTCTTTTGTGTGGGTGGTGCTGTCTGCTACCCACTCCCATGAACTGTCGATATAGTTAAGGACCAATTGTTTTTGATTTATGTAACTTGTTAGACTTTTCATCCTTGGCGTGGTCTCCCTTAAATTTTTGCCTCTGTTCCCCAGGTTATTGATGTGTGCTAGACTCTGATTTTGCTGTTTTTATTACTCTGGGCACTTTACCACTGCTAACCAGTGCTAAAGTGCAAGTGCTCCTGTTTAAAATGTGTATGTAATTGGTTTTCCAAGATTGGCATATTTGTTTTACTGTTAAGTCCCTAGTAAAGTGCACTAGAGGTGCCCAGAGCCTGTAAATCAAATGTTACTAGTGGGCCTGCAGCACTGGTTGTGCCACCCACACACGTAACCCTGTAATCATGTCTCAGACCTGTCACTGCAGTGTCTGTGTGTGTATTTTTACACTTTAAATTCGACTTGGCAAGTGTACCCACTTGCCAGGCCTAAACCTTCCCTTTTCTTACATGTAAGGCACCCCTAAGGTAGGCCCTAGGTAGCGCCAAGGGCAGGGTGCAGTGTATGGATAAGGTAGGACATATAGTAATGTGGTTTATATGTCCTGACAGTGAAGTACTGCCAACTTTGTGTTTCACTGTTGCAAGGTCTGTCTCTCTCATAGGATAATATGGGGGCTACCTTTAAAAATGATTAAAGTGTAGATTCCCCTAGAGAGTAGATGGACATGTGGAGTCTGGGGTCCCTGAACTCACAATTTAAAAATACATCTTTTAGTAAAGATTGTGTGGTTGAAAATGCCACTTTTAGAAAGTGAGCATTTTCTTGCTTAAACCATTCTGTGACTCTGCCTAGTTTGTGGATTCCCTGTCTGGGTCAGTTTGACAGTTGGGTTGTTTTTCACCTCACACTAGACAGTGACACAAAGGGAGCTGGGGTGTGGCCTGCATTTCCTAATTAGCCATCTCTGCTAGGAGGGAGGGGTGGAGTGGTCACTCTCATCTGAAAGGACTGTGTCTGCCTCTGACAATGTAGACTCCAACCCCCTGGTGTGTGTCTGAGGCCTTGCCTGTGCAAGGCAGGATTTCACAAGTAGGTGTGAATCCCCTTTGAAGAAAGGTGACTTCAAAGACTGAATGGGTATAAGAAGGGCACCCAAATCTACTGACTTTAAAAACACTTCTGGAACCAAGAGGAACCTCTGCCTGGAGAAGAGCTGATAGCTGAGGAAGAAGTGCTGTCCTGCCTGTGACTGTGCTTTGTGGAGCTTTCCTGCAGTGCTGCGTCTGCCAGAGTAAGAGGGCAAAGACTGGACTTTGTGTGCCTTCCATCTTGTGAAGAAATCTCCAAGGGCTTGAGTTAGAGCTTGCCTCCTGTTGTTTGAAGTCTCAGGGACAGCAAATACTTCTCTCTGCCAGCACCTGGAGTCTCTGGAGAGACTCCTGCTCTGACAAGTGGTGCCCTATCCATTCCCTGGGCCCTTGAAAGGAAAGCTGGTGGAAATCAAAGGAAATCGACTTCGGACGATTCCGGACCAACGGCGCTGATGAATCCGGTGACGCCGCCTGCACCCGACGCCGTGACCTTCGCTGGAATGCGACGCTCTTCGCAGGCCCGACGCCGCTGCAGCCCCGCTGAAGTCCGCGACTCCGTGGAAGTCGCCGCACCACGTCGTGACCGACGCCGCTCGAAGTGCGTGGATTCAGCGTTTCGCACAGATGCCGCGATCCCCCACTTTGCGCATCAGCTTGTTTTCACTCTTCACCAAAGGTACTGTACTTGGGGGTCTACACGACTCCGTCTCCGGAGCCGCTGGTGTCGGCTTGTTGGGAACGACTTCGTCACGACGCCGTGTTAACATCTCATCGAAGCATTTTTGTTTCTAAGCGCTATTTTTGAGTTTAATCTTTAAAAATTCATAACTTGACTTGTGTATGTCGGATTTTTGTTGTTTTGGTCTTGTTTTGTTTTGATAAATATTTCCTATTTTTCTAAACTGGTGTTGTGTCATTTTGTAGTGTTTTCATTAAGTTACTCTGTGTGTTGGTACAAATACTTTACACCTAGCACTCTGAAGTTAAACCTACTGCTCTGCCAAGCTACCAAGGGGGTAAGCAGGGGTTAGCTGAGGGTGATTCTCTTTTACCCTGACTAGAGTGAGGGTCCTTGCTTGAACAGGGGGTAACCTGACTGTCAACCAAAGACCCCATTTCTAACAGTACTCCTGATGTTTGCAGATATGAGACTAAACTCAGAATCAGATTGTGAGATTTTTTCCACTGGGCCCTGGGGCACAAGGATGTTACTGAACAGTAGCTGTCCTGCATACATTTGTCTATCAAGGATTTCACAAGTCTATGAAACTATTTCATTCTAATCAAATAATTCACACTGCATTTTACAAGAGCAGCAACAGAAAGCAGTCAATGTACCGCTTACTTTTACATTTTCTTTGTCTATGTATTATTGAATACAACCCAGGGTAATTATGCTAAAAATACTCCTAAATATCTTCATGAGTGTTGATTCATCAAAAGAACAAAGGTAGTGAAAGTAACATCACCTTAATGACATCACAGGAATTGACAATATATGCCCTTATCCTCCTTGACCTCTCAGCAGCATTTAACACAGCATTTCACACAGTCTCCAACCACACCCTAATCAAGAGGCTCCACCAGATTGGCATAAAAAATGACACCCCCAAATGGATCACATCCTTCCTCTTCAGTAGATCTGAGAAAGTCCTTCTCTCTTCTTTCTCATCTAAGCCCAAGAATATCATCTGCAGCTTCCCTCTAGGCTCAACCCTCAGCCTCACTCTCCTCAACACCTACATGGCCTCCTTGGCCAACATCGTTAGAAACCACAGACTGAATATCATCTCCTATGCGGATGCCACCCAGCTCATCCTCTCGTTATCCAAAGACCCCTCAACCAAGATGGCCAACTTTGACCTCTTCATGACCAGCATCACCAGATGAATGCAAGACAACAGCCTCACCATGGGACAACTCCTGGTGGCCCGCCAACTTGGGGTCCCATAACCCGCGGACCAAACCTCACAACAAACTCACCATGAAGAACCAGATCAATGCAGTCTCCTCTGCCTGCTTCCTCACCCTCTGCATACTCTGTAAAATCTTCAAGTGGCTACCAATCTCCACCAGATGAACCACCATGCAAGCCCTTGTCACCAGTTGTCTGGACTATGAACACGCACTATATGCTGGAATTACGTCATACCTCATGAAGAGACTTCAGATCATACATACCTCAGTGGCCACACTCAACCTGATGAAATCACAGTATTTAACATCAAATGAGTTCCATAATAACTACATAATTGACAACACAACACAGACACATTTCTATTTTAGATATATCATCTATATTAAAGTGCCTACATGATATGTCATAGAAACATTTACCTGATTTGTACTAAACAAGCAAAGTGATGTATTTAGTCTGACATCTACTAGCAAAGGTTGGTTCAGGAGGCATGTCTCCACTGAAAATGTTTTTAAACAAACAATTTCACCTAAATGTCAAAAAATGCCAGGGGCTCTGAAAAGACACTCATTAAATATTCAAATCCTTTCATAGTGTGCCAGGCTAATGAAACCTGACAGTCTCAATGTGTTGACCCCATTTTTAAAAAAAATTCTATGGCTGCCCCCATATTTCAAATATTACCTCTATTGTTAGGACTGTATTTGTGTCATGGGTGCCTTTTTTGCCTAAACATTAACACAACATTCTAGTGTTAGAATTTTACCAGTATACTATGGGTAATCTTTATGTTAAATGTTGTCTGGGACAGCATTTTGACATGGGTTCTGACAAATGCTATGGTTTGCCTTTCTTATGCCAAACATTTCTATTAAATGTGCCAGTGCAAGCATTTTGAACTTACCTTCATTTACTCCCACTCATTCACTCTCATTCACTCAAATTCATTATTTCTCACTCATTTATTTTCATTTATTCACAATCTCTCCCTCACTTTTACTCTGACTCATACTTTCTCACTCGTTTCACACACATGAAGATTCCACATATAAACAAAATGCTTAAACCTAACTGTTCTCTCTCTTACCCAAACTCTCTCTCCCCCACAAGCATCACAAGCATGTGCACCACATATATTTAAAAGCATTTAACTTTAATTATGTAACATTCCAGGAAAGGTCCCATTCCAGGTTCTACCTCTCCATTTTTAATTACTTTAATAGTGAATGTTAGAATATTATTCACTATTAAAGTTGTAAAAATGAGCAAATATCAAGGATGTTAGAGCTTGACAATGATAGTGTGAGCCTCTCATGTGTTCTTGGCACTGATTATGCCACCTCTAAGGTCAGGGATCACAGAGGCAGTGCCCGGGGTCGCAAGGCACAAACTGGGGGTCATAACAGTGACCCCTGGAGACACCTAAGTGACATCCATGAATATCTTGTTGTCTTCTGATTTTGACTATTCTTTTTCGAGGAAAAGTCGATTTATGTATTTGCCAAGTACAGAATTCTATTTCATATGCATTAGTCCACAGCTTTGTTTGCAATGGCCACATCTCATTTAGTGGGTTCTTAGATAAGCCATGCTCTTCTGTGTTTTAATCCCACCTAAAACATTGGAGAGTATGAAGGAGGATATTTCTCCAGGGGAGCGTGATTCAGTAGAAATTATCAGAGCTGCACAACCAAACTCCAAACTCTAAATTAAACCTGTATTTCGTATAAGCTGAGGAGCCAATCCTGGGCCAATATGTATCAACCAGACTCATTGTGGAAATTCCCTGCCGCAAACACATCACCTTAGAGACCTCCACTGCCTTCCTATTGAGAAAAGAATTAACTTCAAACTCCTTGTCCATGCATACAAGTCGCCCCATGACCTAGGACCTGCCTTCCTCAACCTCTGCATCACCTTTTACTACCCCTTCAGACATCTCCACTCAGGTCAACAGTCACCGTACCCCACATATGAAAGACTTCGGTGCATGGAAGTTCCTTCGCCTACCTCTTGGCATAGAGCTGGAATACTCTACACCTCAGGCAGTCACCATCGCTACCTCAACTCAGGAATGACCTTAAAAATTGGCACTACAACTCAAGCTCAGAGGTCAAACCCCCTTAGCGCCTTGAGACCCTTATGGGTGAGTAGTTGTGCTCTATAATACCTGATTTGATTTATCAGGTCACAAGGGCCCAATTCCAGAACCAGGCCATTTGCAAATGAAAAAATGCACTTTGATATGTATTAATTCCAAATTGTGATTCGGTAACATGTTACCAAATCAAGGTTTGGAATTGCGTATACATATAGAATATTTATGGAGTGAAACACGGCGAAAGTGACAAAGATCCTATCAGTAGAAGCTGAGATATGAACTTAAGATTATATCAGAAACAGTGCTTATAAGACACTAGAGATCAAAGAGTTTCTTGTGGTCACAAGAGACTGATGCAAATCCAAATTCAGGCTGACCATGATGGAGGGTAGGCTAGCTACAGAACCCACACAGAGTCTGCAGAAACAGTATTTTTGATGGAGCGAAGGGTCAACTTCAAGGGCACAATGCGTCGGTTTCAATCCCTAGTTTATAATGAAGGCTCAAATACAGAAATACAGAATCAAATCTTAGCCCAGTTAGTCAAGTCTAGGAAAAATATAATATGAATGGACAAGGTCTCAAAAAATAAACCCAGCAGGATGCATCAAGAAATTCTCCATGCAGAAAATGGGTGCCCCTAAGGAGAAGCAAATGAGCCACAATAAAAAATATAATATGCCCAATTATACCAAGATCCTTTGTAAAAAAACAAAAACAAAAAAAACACTTTTCTGTAAAAAGATCCCAAAAATTCAGCATGGTATGATCATGGTTAGGATCACATTTAGCAAAACAGAAACAGCAATGTAATAAATAAAAACTATGTATGTCATTGTTGAGCACTGATCCACTGGTTAAGGTAAGAAAAATCTTCTATCTACTCTCAAAGCAACTGTTCACTGGAGGTGATCAGCACAAAAAGAAACATTTCCGAAACAATGGCTCATAGAACTAACACCAACATGTCTTCAGTGGAACTTCCAGTGGAAATCTTTGAATATGATACTTTCGGTACTCAATGGAAGCTTACTTCACAATACACAATTCTTAATACAACAAACCCTTTTGAACCTTTGACCTCATTCACTGGATGTACTGTAGAAGGAAGTGGAGAGTTGGTCTGCAGCAGGACACTGATTGGTAGGGGGAAATTAACAGAACGGACCGAACACCTAAAAAATGTATCCATCATAAAGCAAATGGAATCTCATAATAAAATGTGGCACAATTGTTGTGTAGTGCTAATTGCACTTCTAAGTAACTAAGTAAATGAATTTCAAGTGCAACATCATCAGTCCATTTGTTATGACTACATTGATCATTAAAACTCTAAAGTTTCAAAAATAATTTTTCACTCAACATTGTACATTTACACAATTGTACATTTTAGAAAGAAACCCTACTGCACTGGTAATGTAAGATCACTTAAATTATCAAAATGCAGCGTTCCTGCAATCAAGATTAGGCAAATCCTTAAACTGCAAACATGCAGCACACTTGTAATGTTGTTTCTGGTAATTCAACACCACCCAGATTACAAACATGAAAAACTAACAGACTGATAATGTGACATATTCCTCAGTATGCAGCACACCACAGACAGGCAATATCTATCACATTTTTTAGAATGGCTATATTTAGCACCCCTGAGACTTTTGAAGAGGCACCACAACTCTGTGTAATACATTGCACTTATAAGAGTACAACTATGCAGCACACAGTGACAATCTATGGTGTATATCAGACTACTAATGTGCATAGCTTCCCACCCTCTGAATGACAAACACACAAGGGAAGTCTCTTTAATATATCCAGGGTTTTTAGCCTATTCACAAAGGTGAATTTGGTAGAAAATGTATGGTTAAGGTAAAATTTACTTCACATATGCCTGCTGAGAACCCCAAAAGTATTCCTGGAAGACAAAAGTATATTTATTGGTGTGGCGGTCTCATCTACTATAAATCCCACTCAGGGGTGGAAATAGAGTGCTCCAACTTGTAATTAGCCTTCATAGTTTTGCTAATGTTAACAAACATGACTTTTGATCAGCATTCACAAACTCCTGCCCTTTCATTTTACACTCTGGAAAGTGTCTGAGATTTAGGTGGTCATTATGAACATGGCGGGAAACACCACCGACCACCGTGGTAACGGTGAACAGAAAACCGCCATTGGCGGTGAACAGCACTCCGCCATATAATGATGCCAAAAACTGAAACCTCCAAAAATTCTGCTACCTGCAGCCACCCCCAGGGCCCTTGATGGCGGAAAGGCTGTGCACCCCACCCTACCACCGCCAAGCAGACAAATCCTCTGCTCTCCAAATAATGATGCACAAATCACCGTGGCGGATAGTGGATGTGGAACAACCATTGGCGGTACGGACCGCGACGGCCAGCAATGGGACCCAACAGCAAGAAATGCACACACTGGCAAGTTTGAAACCCACACACCTGACACACATCCACAACACTATAAAACACTCACATACACACCCCAACAATACTTTGCAATACCAATTGCATGACAGATATTGACAATACAACACGCATGCAATGAACTCAACATCAATCAATCAATCAATCAATGCATTTATAGAGCGCGCTACTCACCCGAAAGGGTCTCAAGGCGCTAGGGGGTGGGTTACTGCTGCTCGAAAAGCCATGTCTTGAGGCGCTTCCTGAAGGTGAGATGGTCCTGGGTAGTTCTTAGGTGTGCGGCGAGGGAGTTCCATGCTTTGGCTGCCAGGTAGGTGAAGGATTTTCCTCCTGCAGTGGTTTTGCGGATACGTGGGACGGTGGTGAGGGCGAGGCTGGCTGAGCGAAGCTGACGGGTGGGCGTGTAGAATGAGAGGCGGCTGTTGAGGTATTCGGGGCCCATGTTGTGGAGAGCTTTGTGTGTGTGGGTGAGGAGCCTGAAGGTGATCCTCTTGTTGACGGGGAGCCAGTGCAGGTGTTTCAGGTGGGCGGATATGTGGCTGTGGTGAGGGATGTCGAGGATAAGCCATGCATAGGTGTTCTGTATGCGTTGGAGACGTTTCTGTAGCTTTGCGGTGGTCCCTGCGTATAGGGTGTTTCCGTAGTCCGTAGTCCAGACGGCTTGTGACAAGGGCATGGGTAACTGTCTTTCTGGTTTTGGCAGGGATCCATCGGAAGATTTTTCGGAGCATGCGTAGGGTGTTGAAGCATGATGACGAGACGGTGTTGACTTGCTTGGTCATAGTGAGGAGGGGGTCCAGGATGAATCTGAGGTTGTGTGCGTGGTCTGAGGGTGTTGGTGCGGTGCACAGAGCCGTGGGCCACCAGGAGTCGTCCCAGGCGGAAGGGGATTGTCCGAGGATGAGGACCTCCGTCTTGTCTGAGTTCAGCTTTAGGCGGCTGAGCTTCATCCATTCCACAACGTCTTTCATTCCTTCCTGTAGGTTGATTTTGGCAGTGGTTGGGTCTTTGGTGAGGGAGAGTATCAGCTGGGTGTCGTCGGCATAGGAGATGATGTTGATGTTGTGTTTGCGTGCGATGTCGGCGAGGGGGCTCATGTAGATATTGAAGAGGGTTGGGGTGAGCGAGGAACCTTGGGGTACGCCGCAGATGATCTCGGTGGGTTCTGAGCGAAAGGGTGGGAGGTAGACTCTTTGGGTTCTGTCGGAGAGGAACGAGATGATCCAGTCAAGGGCCTGTCCTAGGATTCCAGTATAGCGGAGGCGGGTTATTAGGGTGCGATGGCACACGGTGTCGAAGGGCAGCCGAGAGGTCCAGGAGGATGAGGGCGGTTGTTTCTCCCTTGTCCATCAGAGTTCTGATGTCATCGGTGACTGTGATGAGGGCGGTTTCTGTGCTGTGGTTGGCCCAAAACCCTGATTGGGAAGGGTCGAGTTGTTAGCTTCAAGAAAATTGGTCAGCTGCTTGTTGACGGTCTTCTCGATGACCTTGGCCGGGAAGGGGAGAAGAGAGATGGGGTGGAAGTTCTTCAGGTCATTGGGGTCAGCCGTGGGTTTTTTCAGGAGGGCGTTGACTTCCGCATGTTTCCAGCTCTCAGGGAAGGTGGCAGATGAGAATGAGCTGTTGATGATGCTCCGGAGATAGGGGGCGATGATGGAGTCGGCTTTATTGAAGATGTGATGGGGGCACGGGTCCGAGGGGGAGCCGGAGTGGATGGTGTTCATGGTGATTCTGGTCTCCACAGAGCTGATGGAGGTCTTTTGCGTTGAGTGAAGTGGTGGGGGCTGTTGGTTCAGTGGTGGGAGGCGGGGTTTGGGGTCCGAAGCTGTCATGTAGGTCTGCGATCTTTCGGTGGAAGAACATAGCGAGGGATTTGCAGAGTTCTTGTGAGGGTGTGATGACGTTGGAGCTGGGGTTGGAGAGCTCTTTCACGATGTTGGAGAGTTCTTTGCTGTTGTGGGTGTTGTTGTCTAGTCGCTCTTTGAATGATGTCCTTTTGGTGGAGCGGATCAGCTGGTGGTGTTCAAGGGTGGCGATCTTGAGGGCTGACATGTTTTCTGTGGTGCGTTCTCTGCGCCACGTTTTTTTGAGGGTACAGCAGGATTTCTTGGATTCTTTGAGGGCGTCCGTGAACCACGGGGGTTTCCTGATGCTGGTCCTGCTTGGGTGGCTTTTAAGTGGAGCAAGGTTTTCGGCACAGTTGGTGATCCACTGTGTGAGGCTGAGGGCTGTGTTGTTGGTGTCAGTGGTGATGGCTGGTGGGTTTTGGTTCAGTGTTGAGAGGAGCTGCTCTGTGGAGATTTTGCTCCAGTGTCTGCGGGGGATTTGTTGTGTGCGAGGATGGTGGGTCTCCCGTTTGAAGGTGAAGTGGGCGCATCTGTGATTGGTCCAGTGTAGTTCAGAGGAGTGGCTGAAGGATATGTGGTTACTGGCGGAGAAGATGGGGTTGAGCATGTGGCCAGCGGTGTGGGTGGAGGTCTTCACCAGCTGCTTGGGTCCGAGGTTGACGAGGTTGTCGAGCAGGGTGGCGGTGTTGTTGTTGTTGTTTTTCTCCGGGTGGAAGTTCAGGTCCCCGGGGAGGATGTAGTCTGGAGAGGCTCAGGCGTGCGGGCTGATGAAATCTCTGATGGTTTGCTGAATTGGGCGCGTGGGCCCAGGGGCCTGTAGATGAGAGTTCCTCTGAGGGTGGTTCTGGGGTCGGTGTGGATCTGGAAGTGTACGTGTTCAGCGGCGAGGGGGGTGTCTTCGGTTGTGGTCGTGATGTTGATGGAGTTCCTGTAGATGATGGCGATTCCTCCACCGGTTTGGTTGATGCGGTCCTTCCGGGCGATCTTGTAGCCTTCGGGGATGGCTATGGCGATGTCAGGAGCCGATGAGGCGTTCATCCAGGTTTCTGTGATGAAGGCGACGTCTGGTGCTGTTGTGTCCAGGAGGTCCCATAGTTCGATGGCGTGCTTGTGGACGGAGCGTGTGTTGAGGAGGATGTACTTGAGGTGGTTGTTGGTGCGAGGGCCGGTGGGAGGTCTGCAGGCTCGGTGGAATGTGTACTCGCAGGCTTGACAGGTGACGGGTCCATGAGTACGTTTAGGGCTGGCTTGGTAGCAGTTGGCTGTTCGTCTGGGGTTGAGGGCGTTGAGGGAGGCAGCGTCGTATCTTAGTCGGGTGTTTTGAGAGCAGTGGGGGCCAGGGGTTCTGGCGCTGGGTGCGATCCAGGCACGGACGGGCACAGACGGGCTTACCTTTGGCGCGCCTTTGGCGCACCGCGCAGCGGGCGCCATAAGAGGGAAGGGGGGAGGAGGGGTCAGCTGGGAGGTGGGAGGCGGGAGGGAGGACAGCGAATGGGAGCGGGGGGCGGGCCGCAAACAAGTTACACACCCACCCACACAACAGCACCCTCACCAATAATCCTACAACACACTACGGTCAACACACACCATGGCACCCCCTAAGCACCCCCACTTCACAGATAGGGAACTAAGGACAACGGTAAACGAAATACTGAAGGTCGAGCCACAAATCTTTGGGGCACAGGTCCAGCACACACCCATCGCCAGGAAGATGGAGTTATGGCAGACGATTATAAACAAGGTCAATGCAGTGGGAAATCATCCACACACAAGGGACAACATCCGCAAGAGATGGAACGACCGGCACGGGAAGGTACGATCAATGGCATCCAGGCACAACATTGCATTCCAGAAGACTGGAGGAGGACCCCTAACTACACCCCCCAACTATACCGACTGGGAGGAGAAGGTACTGGCTATCCTGCACACTGAGGGCCTCACTGGACTCACTGGAGGACTGGACTCAGATAAGTCATCTCCAATTTCTTCATATCCACCACACCTGTAATGCATGTACCACTCCACCCCTCCAACTACCATTAGGACCACTACCCCAACCAGGCCACAATCACTACATCCAGTCACCCTGCATGCACACAAACCAAATAACAGGCCCACATCCCCTCCCCTATGCACAGCCACCTACCCCTGCAAGGAACCACAATGGCACTACGGCATCCATAATGTACCTCCACATCCCATGCAAAATGTAAGGACAACCCCACAATAGGTTCCTGCATGGCCGGACAGGGGAATGAACAGCACAAAATAGGGCAGAGCTGTGCATCCTTATTAAAATTAGTACACGTAACATACATGTCCATACCCCCCACAGACACCACCACCCATGCCACCCTGACAGAAAGGCCAAGGAGTGCCAGCACCCCACATGGAGACAGAGGCCTCACTCAGGAGACTGGAGAGGGATGTATGGACAGTGAGGATTACCCTGGCCCATCACACAGTCCTGGACTGTCATCCTCCAGCAGCCCCACCCAGGATACCACTGACACCCCTACCACCCAGCAACCACCATCAGCTCAGACTAAACCACCCCACACCAGTGTCTCCAGGCCACAGACTGGCAGACCACGTGCACAGAGGCCAGAGTCACCACCAACTAACAGGCAGGATGATGATGGCCCCAGTACAAGTGGGGGGACACAGGTAAGGGGGCTAGGCCCAGTGGGAGGGCATCAGTGGCCCAGGGGGTGGCCAAAGGATGGATGATGCAGCCCAGGAGGTGATTTCTGAGGTCCTGGGAGCCTACCACCATATCCAAGACAGGATGGGCTAGATCGTGTCAAGGCCTGCAGATAGCCCAACACCAAGAGACCATGGAGCAGTGGAAACAACTCAATGTCACCATGGCCACTATTGCAGGGGTGCTGCAGCACCACTATCCAAGCCTGCCTGCGACCCTCACAAACCTGAAAGCCCCTACCACGGCCCAGGAGACAGACCCACCCTCTATATCTGCAGCAGCAACTGGACTGGTGGCACTGGCAGAGGACACACAGGAGACCAGTACACCTACCCCTGCAGCCTAGCACCAGACACTCAAATGTGCCCTCAGACCCAGATATGGCACTGGAACGCCTGCCAAGACCAAGACCCCCACAAAGAAGTGACTTTGACCTGAACTGTCTCCCAAGTGTGCCACTGTGCAACCATCCTCACACACTAATAGCAACATAACAACTTGCAAGGGCCATATGGACCAATTTCCACTGCCACCAATCACTGAGCTCATGTACCTGGTATGGAACTCCACCATGAGCCCACTCCCTGTCACTGTACAGCACACCTATGCAATTGTGACACATAATAGAACACACCTATACCAATTTATATGTCACCTGTCATTATGAAAATTCAAATGTAACTGTGAATGCATTTGCCAGTCAATTTCATATTCATACCTTTATTGCAGGAATGGTACCCCATGCACAACAACATCTGGAGTAAACCAAAATGTACACCGTGTTTGTTTCCATGGCACATGCCACCTTAGTTTTCAGGTAACAGTGTCATTGACTACAGACACCACACCCCCAAACAAATGAGTCAGACAAGCATTATGCAGTGCAGACAACAGCATCAGTGAACAGTACCTCATAGTCACTGAAGTATAGATGGATCAGCTGGTTCCTGGAGTGGACATCTTCCCCCTCTACATCCTCACCATCACTCTCATCCCCTTTTGCAGGTAGCAGGTCTGGATGTACAGCATCCTCCTCCTCTAGTAGGGGGGTAGCTCTCCTCACAGCCACGTTGTGCAGTATGCAGCAGGCCACCACTATTCTACACACCTTGTCAGGGCCATAGCACAGGGATCCCCCAGCGAGATGGAAGCAATAAAATCTAGCCTTCAGGAGACCTGTAGTGCGCTCAATCACCCACCTAGTAAGTCCATGGGCCTCATTATAATTCCTCTCTGCATCTGTCTTGGGATTTCTCCCAGGTGTCAGGAGCCATTCAAAGTTGGGGTAGCAGAATCACCTGCAAAAGTGGTTGAAACGGGACTGTATCAAACTGGCATTACTTGCATACAGCCTGGCTGTCAGCTATGTATGATCCAGTGTCATACACACTCACCTATGAGCCAGCCTCTGTCCCCTTGTAGTTGTTCCATCATGTGAGACACACTACTGTTCCTCAGGACAAAGAAATCGTGAACTGATCCTGGAAACCTGGCATTTACCTGTGAGATGTACTGGTCAGCAGTGCACACCAATTGTATATCCATTGAGTGGAAGTTCTTTCTGTTCCTGTACATCCGTTCATTCACTCTTGGGAGGATGAGAGCTATGTGGGTGCCATCGATGGCACCTATCATATGTGGAATGTTAGAAAAGGCATAAAATTCAGACTTGATGGCAGGGAGTTCAGCCCTTTGGGGAAACTTGAGATATGTCTGTATGTTGTACAAATGCATCCAGGAATTTGGACAGGACGAGGCTAATTATTGGCTGTGAGAACCCTGCACCCATGCCCACTGTCACCTGAAATGAGCCAGTAGCCGAGAAATGGAATACAAAGAGCACTTGCACTTCAGTAGGGATGGCATGCTGATTCTTATTACCCAGTCTCAGAACAGGATCCAGTAAAGCACATAGGTCAATGATGACAATGATGTGACGTTCCACCATGGTATCCAGAGCAACAAGAGATCTGTACACAGATAGGGCCCTCCCTCGCCATATGAGTCTGTACCTATGGGGGAGTAAAGCACACATGTGAAGGACACACATACATATACAAAACATTTTGTTGTGTATGAATAACTGCTGTACAATACGTAGGTTACACACACACATGCGATGTATGATGTACAACTTTAGGGACATGTATGCAGTGATACCTCTGGACTGCTGTGAGGAACAGACACTCATGTGGCACGTGACTAAGGGCTGGGATCTGAAGGCCCTGAATGAGGCCCATGACCAGGAAATATGTACGTGGTGCTAGCAAAATGGCAGCCTCCTGCCATCCAGATATGGGTGGAGGTAACATCAATCTGCTGGTGGTAGTTGTCATGGCGGAAGGTGTTGTTCACCGCCGTGCACCCATTCATTGGTTTACATGGTTGTCAGTAGGGCCTATCATGATCCCCGCCGGTGGTGACAGTGCACACTGCCGCGGAGAGTACGCCATGTCGTCACCCCAATTTCACTTGACTTCCGAATCCCGTGCATGCAAGTACTCCACTGAGTATGCTGCTGTGTCCTGACTCACGGGTCACAGGGGAAAGGGCCCTGGCCTTCACCACAGAGGAGCTGGAGCAGCTGGTGGACGGGGTCCTACCCCTGTATGCCAAGTTATATGGGCGACCAGAGTAGCAGGTGAGTTGGCGGTTGTCTTGAAGGGATGTGTGTGATGGTGGCAGATGCCTGTATGCATGTGTGGTTGATTTGTAACTGCACATGCATAGCTTGTGTGGCAAGTACTGTAAGTGAGGTGGTAAAATTATCCTGTGAAGTATACATCCCATTGGGGACGACATGTCAGTTGCATTAGGAGGGCATATCCTGATGTCTATTTGTCTTCTCTGTGTGTCCCAAACAGTTCAGCGCCCATCAGAAGAGGGGATTCTGGCAGGCAAACACCAGGGAGGTGCGGACCCTGGGGGTCTACAACCGGTGGCACATCCACTGCAGGAAGCGGTGGGAGAACCTGCGGCGCTGGGCCAGGAAGACCTGCAAGGCCCAGCTGGGGAAGGCCTCCCAACGAGGAAGGGGTGCCCGTCGGACCCTGACATCCCTAATAGCCCGCATTCTGGCAATGGCATATCCGGATTTGGATGGGTGCTTGAAGGCAGCACAGCAGACACAAGGGGGTGAGTACGTACACTGTTTCATACCACTTTGAGGGATGTGTTTGGGTGCTGTGGTATGTATGCTGTCTAGTGCCAGGCATTCTTACAGATGTCTTCCAACAGTCCTGCCCACCATGGGCATGGAAATGGTTAGGGGCAGGTCCAAACTATCACAATAGCCCTTGGGGATTGATCTTCCTGTACTGTAGGGTTCTTTGTGGGCACATGGACTAGTGGGTGTCTCCTTCACCCCAGGCACCTCATCCCCAGTCCCAGTGAGCCCTATTGCCTTCACGGAGTAGTCTATTGACCTCCTGAGGACCATCTCTGTAGGGCAGACAACCATCGTGAATGTCATCAAGGGGCTAGCATCCCTGATGCAGCAATGCAATGCTTACCTGGAAGGCATTCACAGTGCCATGTCTGGCCTACAGAGAACTTTTCAAGCTCTGGCCTCCTCTTTGACTGCAGCCATTGTCCCTGGTCTTGCCATCCCCCTTCCAGCCACCTCTACCGCTTCCAGCACCCCACTCCCATCACCCATCCTAAGCATACGTTCAGATATCCATGCACACACCTCAACACACAAGAAGCACACAGAGAAACACAAGCACCACGCTTCCCACCACAGGCATACACACAGCCAACATACAAAGGCACACACAACAACATCTACTTCCCCCAGTGTGTCCACCTCTCCCGCCTCCCTGTCTGTTACCTCGACATGCACACCCACAAGCACTGCACCCTCAGTCACTGCTGCTGCCCCCATTCTTGCAGGCACCACGACATCTGACATCCAGTCATCCATCCCAGACTCCACACCTGCACTCACCACAACAACATTGACTGACTCATGCAGCACGCTTGCCAGACCTGCAGACACCCAGACAACATCCATTCACACTGGCAGCCTGTCTTGTCCCACTGTGTCTACCCACTCCTCCCAAAACACTCAATCATTCACAGACACCCACTCAACACACATCCCCCACACATCAGCATACTGTACAGGCACCTGCATCCACGTCCAGCACAATTACACCTGTTACAAACACTACCTCTACCTCCATTTCCACACCTTCCTCCATATCCACCCCAACTGCCCCTAAAAAACTTTTCCTGTCCTGTGTTGACCTTTTTGAACCCACTGGCCCTCCACGTCCCGTCCCTAAATGTGCCCATCTCCTTGCCCTGTCCACTCCTTCCTTGTCTAAGTCCGCCCGAGTCCGCCTTTCCCATTCCTGTGCCCCTTCCCCAGAGAGGAAGAAGCCCCATGCTACCCCAAGTCCATCTGCCACCTCCCAATCCAAACCCGCTCCCCCACCTTCCAAGGGCAAACCGCCTCTACTTCCCAAACGTGAGCCCAAGTCCCCCCTTCCCAGATGTAAGTCTCCACCCCCACCACCCCCCGCCCCTGTTCCCTGAGGTTCCTGGCTACCCCATTGATGTCCCTTTACGGTGGAGTACCCTGTGCACATGTGGGAGTCAAGTTCGGCCCATTTGGGCCCTTCCGGCTACTTCTCATGGAGTGGCCAATGGTCTTATTTGGACATTACAGATTTGTTGTTAAAGTTTGTGTGCCCAGTGGTGTTGTTGGCACGATATTGAGACGTGGTTCATTGTTTCATTGTGGGGTTGTGGTGTGCACATGTGTGTACTTTGAGCAGGTTTTATTTGCATTGTGTCGGGTAAGTACCTCTTATTCTGGTTTGTATTGCTTGTGATGGTGTGAGAGGTTCGGGGTGGGTGGGGTGGGTGGGTGTGTAACTGTGCCCTTTCTTCCCTTGTTTACTAGGTTGCGGTACTTACCATTGTCGTCTTTGTCTGCGGTCACGGTAGTGGAGGTATATTGCAAGGAGCAGGACTGGCATTATTTCCAACTCTCTCTCCATGTCTGCTTGGGCGTGTTGTGTGTGCCTACAGTGAGTGTTTCCTTTTATTTGGTTTGTTTCTGCCAAGCTTTGCCTGGCAGTGGTTCCCGCCCCAGAACTGATGAAGGCCTTGTTCTTCATTATTTGTTCGGCTGGTGGGGCCTTTCCGTCGGGCTGTGGGCAGCCTCTTCCGTCGTTGTCAGCACTCCAATGCTGGCCGTGTATGTATGGGCAGCTGGCTGTTTCTCATGTGCTTCATTATTTGGTGGTCGGGACCGCCAGACTGTTGGCGGCAGTTACCGCCACCGCCGGCGGAGGGGTGATTGCCGCCATGTTCATAATGAGGGCATTAGTTTTAGATTTATGTCAGCCAATGGCTGCCATAACCTTCCTTCCAGCATGGCAAAATGAATAGATAACTGGAGAAAACAATTATGAGCTTGCACAGGAGTTTGTATTCTCTCTGCAATGTCTTGATAGTGAGAAGCTCTTAAATGTGGTTTTCACTACTGCAAGGTTTATCTCTCCCAAAGGATAACATGGGCTTGTCTTATGACATTCAATTAGTGATAGCTTTCAATTGGGAGCAACAAGGAATGTTGATTTTGGTCTCTAAACAATTGTAATTTAGGAGCCTCTTTAATAGTAAAGTTGGATTTTAAGTCACAGTTTCTAAAATGTCACTTTTAGAAAGTTAGCACTAAATGACAATGGTCCAGTCGGAAAATACTAAATTTATAGGTAAAGCAGGAATCCTCAGCTTACCTCATTCTTTAATACTGGCCCAACTCACTCTCTCTAATAATAGAGGTTGGTCCGATTTTATCAATCCAGCATGATGTATACAATGTCTTCAATAATAATCGTACACACACAGACGGATTTATGAATTTGATAGTTTCATATTATGTTCAATATTGCAAATGTATTATTCATTTAATCTCATGTGTGGTTGCCCCAAAAGAGAAAGCATCAGAAAAGAGAAAGGAGTGCTCTAAGTAAAAGTGCTTGTGAGTAAAATTTAAAAGAAATAAGAAGAGGTAAATAGAAATCCAACATGATCAATATACAAAAAGCCTGTCAAAAGCAATTCCAATAGGAATGTAATCTCATCATGGAAGGGTAACTGTTTTAACCCCTTCGCTGCCAGGCCTGTTCCCCTCCTGTGCCGAGCCTTTTTTTGGCTATTTGGGGCAGTTCGCACTTAGGCCCTCATTACTTTTTGTTCACATAAGCTACCCATGACAAATTTGCGTCCTTTTTTCCAACATCCTAGGGATTCTAGAGTTACCCAGACTTTGTGGGTTTCCCTGAAGGAGACCAATAAATTAGCCAAAATACAGCAAAAATGTCATTTAAAAAAAGAAATGGGAAAAAAGGGCTGCAGAAGAAGGCTCGTGGTTTTTCCCCTGAAAATGGCATCAACAAAGGGTTTGTGGTGGTTACCATCTTCCCAGCTTTCAGGAACAGGCAGACTTGAATTAGAAAACCCCATTTTTCAACACAATTTTGACATTTTACTGGGACATACCCCATTTTTACTATTTTTTGTGCTTTCAGCCTCCTTCCAGTTAGTGACAGAAATGGGTGAGAAACCAATGCTGGATCCCAGAAAGCTAAACATTTCTGACCAGTAGACAGCATTCTGAATTCAACAAAGGGTCATTTGTGTAGATCCTACAGTGGTTCCAACAGGAAATAACAGCTGAAGTAAAATAATATTGAAATTGACGTAAAAAAACAGCCATTTTTCTCCACATTTTACTCTGTAACTTTTTCCTGCGATGTCAGATTTTTTAAAGCAATATACCGTTACGTAAGCAGGACTCTTCTGGTTGCGGGGATATGTAGGGCTTGAAGGTTCATCAAGAACTCTAGGTACCCAGAACCAATAAATGATCTGCACCTTGCAATTGGTTTTCACTCTATACCAGGTATACAGCAATTCATTTGCTGAAATATAAAAAAATGAAAAATAGGTATCAAGAAAACCTTTGTAATTCCAAAATGGCCTCAAGATAAGGTGTTGAGAAGCAGTGGTTATTTGCACATCTCTGAATTCTGGGGTGCCCATACTAGCATGTGAATTACAGGGCATTACTCAAATAGACGTCTTTTTTACACACTGTCTTGCATTTGAGGGGAAAAATGTAGAGAAAGATAATGGGCAATAACACTTGTTTTGCTATTCTGTGTTCCCCTATGTCTGCAGATAAAAATGGTACCTCACTTGCGTGGGTAGGCCTAGCACCCGTGACAGGAACTGCCCCAAAACACAACATGGACACATCACATTTTCACAAAGAAAACAGAGCTGTTTTTTGCAAAGTGACTAGCTGTGGATTTTGGCCTCTAGCTCAGCCAGCACCTAGGGAAACCTAGCAAACCTGCGCAGTTTTGAAAACTAGACACCTAGGGGAATCCAAGATGGGGTGATTTGTGGGGCTCTGACCAGGTTCTGTTACCCAGAATCCTTTGCAAACCTCATAATTTGGCCAACAAAACACTTTTTCCTCTCATTTAGGTAACAGAAAGTTTTGTAATCAGAGACGAGCCACAAATTGTCTTCCAACCAGCGTTCCCCAAAGTCTCTCGATAAAAATGGTACCTCACTTGTGGGGGTAGGCCTAGCGCCCGCGACAGGAAAAGCCCCAAAACACAACGTGGACACATTACATTTTCACAAAGAAAACAGAGCTGTTTTTTGCAAAGCACCTAGCTGTGGATTTTGGCCCCTAGCTCAGCCGGCACCTAGGGAAACATAGCAAACCTGCACAGCTTTTGAAAACTAGACACCTAGGGGAATCCAAGATGGTGTGACTTGTGGGGCTCTGACCAGATTATGTTACCCAGAATCCTTTGCAAACCTCGAAATTTGGCCAACAAAACACTTTTTCCTCTCATTTAGGTAACAGAAAGTTTTGTAATCAGAGACGAGCCACAAATTGTCTTCCAACCAGCGTTCCCCAAAGTCTCTCGATAAAAATGGTACCTCACTTGTTGGGGTAGGCCTAGAGCCCGCGACAGGAAAAGCCCCAAAACACAACGTGGACACATCACATTTTCACAAAGAAAACAGAGCTGTTTTTTGCAAAGTGCCATACCTGTGGATTTTGGCCTCTAGCTCAGCTGGCACCTAGGGAAACCTAGCAAACCTGTGCAGTTTTGAAAAACAGATACCTAGGGAAATCCAAGATGGGGTGACTTGTGGGGCTCTGACCAGGTTCTGTTACCCAGAATCCTTTGGAAACCTCAAAATTTGGCCAAAAAAACACTTTTTCCCCTCATTTCGGTGACAGAAAGTTCTGGAATCTGAGAGGAGCCACAAATTTCTTTCCAACCAGCGTACCCCCATGTCTCCCAATAAAAATGGTACCTCAATTGTGGAGGTAGGCCTAGTGCCCGCGACAGGAAAAGCCCCAAAACACAACGTGGACACTCACATTTTCACACAAAAAACAAAGCTGTTTTTTGCAAAGCACCTAGCTGTGGATTTTGGCCCCTAGCTCAGCCGGCACCTAGAGAAACCTAGCAAACCTGCACAGCTTTGAAAACTAGACACCTAGGGGAATCCAAGATGTGGTGACGTGTGGGGCTCTGGCCAGGTTCTGTTACCCAGAATCATTTGCAAACCTCAAAATTGGCCAAAAAAACACTTTTTCCCCTCATTTCAGTGACAGAAAGTTCTGGAATCAGAGAGGAGCCTCAAATTTCCTTCCACCCAGCGTTCCCCCATGTCTCACGATAAAAATGGTATCTCAATTGTGGGGGTAGACCTAGCGCCCGCGACAGGAAAAGCCCCAAAACACTACGTGGACACAACACATTTTCACAAAGAAAACAGAGATGTTTTTTGCAAAGTGCCTACCTGTGGATTTAGCCTCTAACTCAGCCGGCACCTAGGGGAACCTAGCAAACTTGTTCAGTTTTGAAAACTAGACACCAAGGGGAATCCAAGATGGGTGACTTGTGGGGCTCTGACCAGGTTCTGTTACCCAGAATCATTTGCAAACCTCAAAATTTGGCCAAAAAAACACTTTTCCCCCTCATTTCAGTGACAGAAAGTTCTGGAATCAGAGAGGAGCCTCAAATTTCCTTCCACCCAGTGTTCCCCCATGTCTCCCGATAAAAATTGTACCTCACTTGTGGGGGTAGGCATAGCACCCGCGACAAGAAAAGCCCCAAAACACAACGTGGACACATCACATTTTCACAAAGAAAACAGAGCTGTTTTTTACAAAGCACCTAGCTGTGGATTTTGACCTCTAGCTCAGCCGGCACCTAGGGAAACCTAGCAAACCTGCACAGTTTTGAAAACTAGACACCTAGGAGAATCAAACATAGGGTCACTTGTGGGGCTCTGACCAGGTTCTGTTACCCAGAATCCTTTGCAAACCTCAAAATGTGGCCCAAAAAAATGTTTTCCTCTCATTTCGGTGACAGAAAGTTCTGAAATCTGAGAGGAGCAAATAATTTCCTTCCACCCAGCATTCCCCCAAGTCTCCCGATAAAAATAGTACCACACTTTTGTGGGTGGGCCTACTGCCCGCGAAAGGAAATGCCCCAAAACAGTATCTGGACACATAAAAAGTTTTTGCGGGGGGCACCTGTGTTTTTGGTCCTGGGCTCAGCCTTGTAGGAAAACCTACCAAACCTAGACATTTCTGAGAACTAGACACCCGAGGGAGTCCAGTGATGTGTGACTTGCGTGGATCCCCCAATGTTTTCTTACCCAGAATCCTCAGCAAACCTCAAATTTAGCTAAAAAAAACAAATTTTCCAAAATTTCTGTGTGGGATCACCACACTGGGACAAATTCCATACCACCCAATGTTCCCCTCAGTCTCCCGGTAAAAATGATACCTCATTTGTGTAGGTGGGCCAAGTGTTTGTGAAAGGTAAGAGCCAAAAACATGTTGATATTGAGGGGGAACTAAAGGGGGTCCAAAAGGGCAGTTTGCAAAAAAACATTTTTAGGCTGACAAGTGCAGCAGAATTTTTATCGGTATAGATTAGACAATGCTGGTTGGTAGGAATTTTGTGGATTCCTGCAGATTCTGGAAGGTTCCATCACAAAAACTTGGGAAAAATGTGTGATTTCCAGCAAAGTTTGAGGTTTGCAGGGGATTGTGGGTACAAAAATGGTGCGGGGTGCATGTGAAACACACCACCCTGGAAATACCCAGATGTTTAGTTTTCAGATGTGTCTAGGTCTTGTGGATTTTTCTACATGACAGCGTCCCAAAGTCCATAAAGTGCAGCCTTCACCATTTCAAGTGGGACGATTTTGAGAGTTAGCCAAGCTTTCATGGCCCAAATGTAAAACTAAAACCCAAAATAATCAAACGACTTCTTGCTTGCTCTGGGATAAGATGTTTAAGAGTGTGGGGGAGAGCTGATAGACTGTTACCCCCTTCAGTTGGGATGGGGGCATAAGCAGGCCCATACTGGTTGGTAGCCACCACCCCAAAATGTTTTTTTTGTTTTTTTTAATTCCCTGGCATCTAGTAGACTTTCTGCCACCCCGGGGGGTGGATCAGGGGTAATTGCCCCATCTGCCCACTGGTGGGCAGAACAACTTGGCCCCATTTATTTGGGGGTTGGGGTATGGCCATACCCCTACCCTCTTATTTTTTAACAAAAAACTTCCCTGACCTCTGGTGGGCTTTCTGCCCCCCCTTGGGGCCTGATGGGCCTTCCAAAAATAGGCCCATCTGTCCCCATGGGGGGCAGATATGCCTAACAGTAAAGGGGAGCGACCCTTACCCAAGGGGCAGCCCCCTGAAGAAAACACATGCATACACACACCAATCCCTGGTGCCTAAGTGGTTTCTGCCCCCCTTGGAGGCAGATTAGCCTAACAAAATTCAGCCAATTGGGGGCAGAAATGGTCTAAATACAATTTTCCACCCAGGGGAGTGACCCTTGACTAAGGGGTCGCTCCCCACCTCTAAAAAAACAAAAACAAAAAAAATAATTGTTTTTATCCCTGGCGCCTAGAGGTTTCTGCCACACCTGGGGGCAGATCGGCCTAATAACAATAGGTCGATCTGCCCCCAGGGGGGTAGAAATGGCCCAAAATAAATGTAACCCCCCCACCCCAGGGAGCGACCCATACCTAATTGGTCGCTCCCCTTGCGTGACACTGGCAGAAAAAAAAAGATCCCTGGTGCCTAGTGGTTTTTGCCCCCCTTGTGGGCAGATTGGCCTAACAAAAATCAGCCGATGGCAGAAATGGCCTAAATATAATGTGCCCCCCAGGGGAGCGACCCTTGGCTAAGGGGTCGCTCCCCACCTGTAAAAAACAAAAAAATAATAATAAATAAATAAATAATTATCCCTAGCGCCTATTGGCTTCTGCCGCCCCTGGGGGAAGATCAGTCAAATAAAAAAAGGCCGATCTGCCTCCAGGGGGGACAGAAATGGCCTAAAATAAATTTGCCCCCCGCCCCTTCCCACCTCCCCCGTGGAGTGACCCTTGTCTAAGGGGTCGCTCCCCTTGCGTGACAATGGCACAAAAAAAAGATCCCCGGTGCCTAGTGGTTTCTGCTCCCCTTGTGGGCAGATTGGCCTAACAAAAATCGGCCGATCTGTCCCCAAGGGAGGCAGAAATAGTCTAAATACAATGTGCCCCCCAGGGGGGCGACCCTTGGCTAAGGAGTCGCTCCCCACCTCTAAAAAACAACAACAAAAAAAAAACATTTATCTCCGGCGCCTAGAGGCTTCTGCCACCCCTGGGGACAGATCGGCCTAATAACAATAGGCAGATGGGCAGAAATGGCCTAAAATAAATTTGGTAATAATAATGGTGCTGAACTTAAAACTATACAAGCACATTTACAATACAAAACAATGTTGTGAATAAGGAAAGCAGCCCACGCTCAACCAGGCATAACAGGTATATCCACTGCACCATTGTGTTTACTCTGCACTTCCCCATCCTCTTCCTCCTCCTCTGTGTGCCCCCCAGCCTCCTTGGCTGTCACCCAGGCCCTCAGCACCTGTTGCAGCTCTTCCTGGTGGAGCTCTTAATGGGACAGGCAAGATCCTTACAGAACTCTCTCAACTGAGCAACTGTTTAACTTTCTAGTTTCGCTAACTCAAAAACAGCTCCAGCTGCTGCATCTCCAGATTGAGACATGATGGCAAATCAAAAAGTGCAAAGTTCCGAGGCAGAGAAAAGAGTTCCCATTGGGAAGTTCAAGAATCAATAAAAAGATCACCAAAAATATGGAAGCGGGAAAAAGTCCAAAAAGAGTAAAAACAAAAACAAGTAGTATGCGATCATGTAATGGTCTGCACTGGAAATAGCAGTGTATAGTTAGGGCCTAATTTTGACCCTGGCGGTCCGCAGACCAACAGAGCTGTGGTGAGGGTCTCACCGCCGATGCCCCTGCCAACCCACCACATCCCCGCTTGTACCTCCAGGGTGGTTAGACAGCGGAGCTGGAGATTTGGATCTCCGACCCTGTCCACTGAAGACTGCCAGCGGTACAACGAGTCGGCTTTCTGCGACGGTAGCACTGCCACGAAAACCCTGGCAGAAAGGCTACCAGTGACAGGAAAGAAATTTACAACTCTCCCAACCTCCCCCTGTAATCCCAATGCCCCCACACCCTCTTTCCATTGCAGCAACCCCACCCCTTGATCCAGGACAGTACCCCCTCTGCACCCCCCTTTCACAACAGCACCCCCTCTCCCACTCACCCTTCTAGAACACTACTCCCCACCCTCCTCCCAGCATACACGCACGCACCCTGCATACACTCATTCACCAACACTTACATACACGCATTCAATCACACGCATCAATACACGCATCCATGGATGCATTCACACACAGGCATCCATACACGGATTCACACACACGCATCCATACACGCATTCACACGAACATTCCAACATGCACTCACTTCAACATACATGCATTCAAACACCCATATGCATTCAAACACACATTTGAACACTCATACACACATGCGTACACCTACGCATACCCACTTACATTCACACAGGCAGACAACACACACTCACAAACCCACACACAACAGCCCCCTCTCCAACCTCACCCCCTTGTCGGACGATCGACTTACCTTGTCCAGCGAGGAGGTCGTTCGGCAGGAAACGGAAACAGGCGCTTCCTCTGCATTCAGCACCCTGCCATCAGGACATCCTCAGGCCTTATTACAGGTCACAATACCCTGGCGGAGTCCTTTTGGTGGGACCGGTGGTGGAACCACCCCTGCGCCTCCGACCGCCAGCACGACCACTAGAGGATTTCCACCCAAATTGTGACGAAAATCGTTCAGTACTCATAATATAGTGGCCGGAAGACTGCTAGCACTGGCGGTCCTCTGGCGCCCGTGGCTTCAGCGGTCTTCTTAAAAGACCGCCAAAGTCATAATGAGGACCTTAATCACAGTATGTCAAGTACAAATACAAGTCCAATCCTCACCGCTGATCACCAATGATAGAAACAGGGTCTTTGGTTGGCAGTCAGGTTGCCCTCTGTCCAAGGAAGGACCAAGTGCTACACTCTTCATGCAGTGCTGCTGTTCCTTTGCTATTACTTTCTCCACCCATCTCTGTCTCAGCATAAGATCCCTACACCCATGTCTCAATACATGGGTTTTCTGTAACATTATAATTTGTGCCCTAGATTCCCTCAGGTATTGAATTATCATATGCTGTTTTTGAGCAAGCCTGAGTCTGTTGACATTCCAACATAAAATGGAGTCACCCCTTCTTCCAACATGCATCCAGTAGTATCTTACTGGACTAATGGGATAGCCACCTGTATGAGGGCAATATGTTTTTTTTTCTTTTTCTCGCATATGCAACCCTCCTCTTTTATCCCCACCCGTGGGAACCCTCCCATAACCTCTAGCTGGCATTTCCAAAAAGCTTTAAGAGGTCCTCAAACGGTGAACGTTTTAACTATTCTGCTTCAAAAAAGTTAAACATCTTATTCCTCGACATTACTGTTAGCATTACAGGAAATCTGAGCTGAGAATTTGTCCTGATCTTCTTTAGTTCCACCAAACATGAGCCTAACTCCAATTGTCTGTCATCAGTAGCTCAGAAAATATGCAGTCCAGTATAGATCGAGATGACTTGAACTTTTAAGGTTTTCTATTTTAAGGCCCATACTTAAGATTTCCTTTTTTTACTGAATACATTAAGATGTTAACCAGAATTCTTAGAGGCTTCTTGCTCCCTGTTTCGAATTGAAAGGGTCTCAGTAAATCCTCTATATTTCTTGCATGAGGTCAGTTGAGGAAGAAATTTGAGTAAAGGTTTTTTCAAAAGCATTACTCCAAAGAGCTTCACATTGTTCCCCTCAGCTTTATCCTCTACATTCAGTATTTTGAGGTTATTCCGCCTAGTGTTATTTTCCAACCTCTTCACTTTATCGGCTAGCACTTGGCCTTGCTGCTTTAGCTGGAATACCTACTGTGTATTTGTGTTAACCTCATTACTAAGCTTCATAACTGTGTCTTCCAGGTCCCCCGTACATTGAGCCAGGCTTACTATTTTTTCCTCTAGGTTCAGGCAGGAATCCTGAATCTCCTGATTCACCTTGAAGATGGAGAACCTATCCTTCACTTCTTGTGTCAGGAACCCAACCATCTTCTGGAACTTCAACCACCCCAAGTGTCAGTAGTACTGCCCAGTGTCAGGTCTCCTTCCAGAGCTGTCATGTATATACCTTCTGTGTGCAACTCTGTATGTACCAACTTCTTTACACTCTCCGACTCCTAGAAACAACACCATCTGATTGCTCTGCTGCCGGGGGAGTGATCCTGTTCCCTGTGGGCAAGTCCAGGAGTACCCTGTTGACCTGATCTTGAACGCCCTTCTCCCCTAATCACCTCTGAGCTGCTGCTCCACTTAGATTTCCTATCTGTACCTATAATATTGTTTGTGTCACCCTGCCCAACAAGACACTTGTGGATTCCCAACTCCAACGTAGCCCAAAAATAGGAGTGCAGGGATGATGTTATTTTACTTTTGGTGTTTCCAGCCTCTGGTGCTACTGGAGCTGCTAGGACTACTGAAGCCCCAACAGAGGGGTTACCTCCTTTGAAGGAGGGAGGATTTGGGCTAGCATTCACTGAAACTCTATGGTTTTTCTTAGTGTTTAGCTTAGTTTTGCCTTTCTGCTGCACTGTTTTTGTGTGCTCAGTTGAAAGTGCTTGAACAGCAAGTTCAGAACCCTCCAGTGGTGACCTGACCAGCTCTGGAGCTTGTGGCATTGCTACCTGTGGCTATTTGCTTGCTTCTGTATTTCTTCAGCTGTTCTGGGTGGCTTGCATCCATGTGGTTCTTTCATGGCTTTTCTAACAGCCTTCCCTGTTCAGTCTGTGCAATGGTGCTTCTCACAGCCTTTGTGCCCTCCTGAAATGTTATGTGCCCATGCGACTCCCTTGTGAAGATGGTTGGCAGTCTGATGTTAATTTCTTCTGAGCTGGGCCTGAAGAAGACATGCTGCAATCATCTACCCTGGGGCTCCTTAGCTGCACAGAACCAGTGCAGCTGAATCTGCTGCATTGGGGGCCTTGGGGATGCAAGGGAAACTTGATTTATGAATAAGATATATGCAAATTTATATGCAGAAGAATCATCTGGCAATACTGATGTGCTAATAAGCTGGTTGTTAAGCAATCATCTACCTAAGATAACGTTGGATCAACAACAACATCTATACCATGAGGTAACAAGAGAAGAGACTCTAAATGCTGAAATCAAAAAGAGGTAAAAATAGGAGTCCAGGTGGGCTTTTCAATGAAATATACATCATTTTGGTAAAGGACGCTAGCCTAATCTGGGAAAGATTGTTTAAGTCCATCCTATTGGACGAGTTACTCATACCCGAGTATTGGAACTAGAAACAATCTCCCTGATACTAAAACCTGATAACAATCAAGCTGAGTTAGTCATATTGTCCTATTTCTTTGCTGAATTGTGAATATAAGAGATTTGTTAGCATTTTGGTTTCAAGAATCAGGACGGTGATGGGGAGGGGCTTATCAAAAAGAATTCCTCCTTGGTGGGCACTTACAGGAGTTCATGCACTCTTTGATAGGCTCCATAAATTTGGCAACAGCTTTAGAAACTCGGAGCAAACTGGGAGTACTTGACAACCACAATAAAGCATTTTGGGATAAAAAACATATTCCTCTGAGTTATTCAACAATTCTATAATTCTCAGAGGGTTTGAGTGTTAGTGAATAATAATTTAACAGAGCAGGTTGGGATACATAGGGGGAATAGGTAGGGGTGCCCCTCCCCACACTCCTCTTTGACTTACAAATAGGGTGAAAGAGAAAATTAAACCCTTTGCCATCGGCAAATTCTCTAAGAAAATAGCATTATTTGCTGATGACTTAATGGTGTACACCTCTGAGGTAGAAAGCACTGTCTTACAAATGAAACTAAAGGTAAAGCTATTTGGGGAATTTTCAGGATATAAAGTCAATCAATCCAAGTCAGAAATAATTACTTGGAATTTAGGTTGGGAGGGAGTTGAGCAGAACAAAAATAAGGTGTCTGTGAATAAAAATCGTGCAGGACTTAGAGGATATTATGAGGGTCAACTTAAAGAGTGAGAAAGAGTGGCATTAGTAAATGGAGTCAGGTATTGGAAGGTGATAAAAGACTTTTATGGAATACCTGGTAGAAAATCACCAAGGGGACGTTATCCAGATTTAAGTAATTTCAGATTACTGCCTGGTTGGGAACTCAATAGTGGACACATTTAGAGACCCATGCAATGAGGATGAGCTTTGAGAAAAAAGAAGTCGCTCTTTGGTGCCAACATCTCATAAATGCGGAGGATGAAACCATGAAACTACCTCACCATCTCTAGGATGGATACTTGCCAGGCACAGAGCTGAAGGATTTATGGCAAGTATGAATTAGATTACTTAATTCAGTGGTGAAATCTGCTGCATTAAAGAGGAACCACTTTCTCACTCTCCATAGAGCCTTCTGGTCTCCTGTGAGGCTGGCCAAATTCAGTGAGAGTGATTATGTACGATGCAAGTGATGTGGAGCCCAAGAAGCAGATGATGTACACCTGTTTGCTACATGGCCAGTTCAGAAAGGTTTCTGGATGAAAGTGGGTAAGGCAATATCAGACCTTCTGAGAGTGATACTGGAGGGAAGCCCCACAGTAATTATATTTGGTGTACTGAGGAAGGAGGGAAAAAATGCTAAATTGACTGTGACCAAACAAAATTATTTTTTCCCTGTTTCCCCTGGCAAGGAAAGAAATATGCAAGAAGTGGTGCCAATCAGATCCACCAGTCTCGGGCGAGTGTTGGAACTCTGTTAGATTTCTCTACCAAATGGATAAGAGAAGGGTGGGGGGAAATTGGAATGTACAATTTTTCTTGTAGGGGCCAGCTGAAATACTGGTTGACGACAGAGAACTTGTCTAAGGATTATGGCCCTCATTACAACCCTGGTGGTCGGTGTTAAAGCGGCGGTAATACCGCCAACAGGCCGGCGAAAAAAAAATAATGGAATCACGACCATGGCGCAAACCACCAACATAGACAGCCACTTTAACACTCCGACCGACACAGCGGTACAAACAAACAGCGCCGCGGACACTGCCAACAGACAGGTGGGAGACAATGTATCGCCCACCATATCACAACAGGCCTATCTGCCACCTTTTCCTGGGCAGAACCAACGCGAACAAAAACACAGCAGAAAAAGTACACAGAAGGGAAAACACTGACCTCTCCACACCCCATGAGGAACCAGTACGCCATGGAGCCTGAATTGCAGATACTGCCGATGATGGTCTTCCTGCTCCTCTATCAGGAGCTCCAACGACGGCGGCGACATACACGGTGAGTACTGCACCTACAACACAGGGGAGGGGGGAGGGAAAAGAGAGTGACACACACACGCAACACGCAACACCCCCACCCTCACCCACAACACCATACACACAAATATATGCTGCAACATTACATATACACACCCCACCCCCGGAATAACGCAAGGACATAAGGAAATGATTTGAACGAATGTAATCATGTCAAATATCTTTATCAAAGCTCAAAATCCAGTATATACAATTATGTGCACCAACTACACAAGTCCAGATAGTGCACCAATCATTGTCCGTGGACCACTGGGCCCAAAATGCATGGGTGAGGCCCACACGATACCTGACTCCAAACGGAGAGAACAATGGAGGGGCATCAGATAGAAAATATACAGACACCTCAGGGGGAGGGGGAGAGGGGGCACCTCAGCCTGATGCATGCACAACACCACTTCTCCACAAGGGGGCTCCATACCCACTGATTTATCCTGCAAGTGCAAAGCCACAGTCTCTCCAGTCCTTTCAGTGGGTGGTTTGCCCACTGCTTTACCCTGGGGAGTGCAAAGCCACAGTCTCTCAAGTCTCTTCAGTGGGTGGTTTGCCCACTGCTTTATCCTGGGGAGTTCAAAGCCACAGTCTCTTAAGTCTTTTCAGTGGGTGGTTTGCCCACTGCTTTATCCTGGGGAGTGCAAAGCCACAGTCTCTCAAGTCTTTTCAGTGGGTGGTTTGCCCACTGCTTTATCCTGGGGAGTGCAAAGCCACAGTCTCTCAAGTCTTTCAAGTGGGTGGTTTGCCCACTGCTTTATCCTGGTGAGTGCAAAGCCACAGTCTCTCAAGTCTTTTCAGTGGGTGGTTTGCCCACTGCTTTATCCTGGGGAGTGCAAAGCCATAGTCTCTCAAGTCTTTTCAGTGGGTGGTTTGCCCACTGCTTTATCCTGGGGAGTACAAAGCCACAGTCTCTCAAGTCTTTCAAGTGGGTGGTTTGCCCACTGCTTTATCATGGGGAGTGCAAAGCCACAGTCTCTCAAGTGGATAACCGTCTCCACTGGTTCTGGAGGGGGCTTTGTGCCCATAGTGCTTCATCCTGCCAAGGACTAAGGTAGTGGATGTATTTCTCCACTGGTTCTTGAGGGGGCTTTGTGCCCAGAGTGCTTCATCCTGCCAATGACTGAGGTAGTGGATGTGATACTCCACTGGTTCTGGAGGGGGCTTTGTGCCCAGAGTGCTCCACGTGCAGTGTGGCCGGAACAATACACTTGCCTGGGTGTGTGTGCCACGAGATTGCCGAGGTACAGGTAGCATGATACGCCATGGAGGCAGAGACATACCCCACACTGCTGCAGCTTCGCATTCCATATGCAGGTGACAACTGTGATGAGAGTGATGCTTCATTGAAGCTACCCAGGGTCCTGGAACTCACCACCAGCCTCGGACGACTGACCACTGGGCATGTCTGCGGTGGTGCCACTGTCTGAGGATGTCGCATGCCGCTGGTGGTGCTTGCAGCGGTGTCAGTAGCGGCAGTGCTTGCGGCGGGGTCTGTGGCGGCGGTGCTGGCTGCGGGGTCTGTGGCGGCGGTGCTTGTGGCGATGTCAGTCATGGTGGTGCTTGCGGCAGTATCAGTCGCGGCGGTGCTTGCGGCGGGGTCTGTGGTGGCGGTGCTGGCTGCAGGGTCTGTGGCGGCAGTGCTGACTGCGGGGTCTGTGGTGGGGGTGCTGGCGGCGGGGTCTGTGGCGGTGCAGGGTGGGGTGCAGGTGGCGGTATTCTCCACCATACAGGTTGGTGTGGACAGAAGGTGTGACACTGGTCCCTCAGTAGCAGCCACCATGCCCTCTTCTGACCTGCCCTTCAGTTTTTGGCCCTTCCCCATCTTTGATGGTGGTTCGTTGCCACTATCCCCTTTCGTTTGTCCGGACCCCTTGGTAGCAGGTGTTTTCAGTTTCTCCCTCCGGGATGTGGGCACATTTTTCACCTTGGCAGGTCGCAGAATGTCCTTGCCCTCGCTGCGTGGCAGACTGGCAGCCCTGATGGTTGGCCCACTCCATGACCCCACAGTTGCTGGCACCACTGTGGCTGGGGATGTTGTGGCTGAGGTGCTGGGCCGAGACCTGGAAAGCCTGGCCCTAGGGGAAGGACAGGGGGAGGTGTATGGAAGAGGTCAATGTTAGCTAGGAAATGTTTTTTAGACACACTGGGACGGGTAGATAGAGGGGGTTTGGGAGTGGAGGAAGAGGTAGTGGTTGTAGGAGGTGTACGTCTGCTGAATTTGAGTGAAGGTGCATGGGCTGGAGGCTGTTGTGAGGTGGATGGCTGTTGGGTGGGTGTGTGCCTGCGTTTGTGTACTTTGGGAGGAGGGCTCACTGACACACTGGGAGAGGACACTGGGGATGTGTGAATGGTAGTAGGGGTGGTGAGTGCATGTGAGTGGTGTGTGCTGATGGGCGTGCTGGTGATGGAGGTAGTGGCTGAGGATGTAGTGCATGCAGGTGTGAGTGGAGGCGAGACTGGGAGGGAGGAGGGAGACTGGAGGAAGGAGACACAGAGGGGGAAGTGCATGTTTGGTATGGGTGCATGGGTATGATGCTTGTGTGAGTGCCTGTTGGATGTGTGGTGCTTATGTTTGCCTGGGCCACTCTTGTGTGTTGATGTGTGTGCATGCTGGTCTGATGGTGAGCTTGGGATTGGCTGAGGTACAGGGGATTGGTTCTGGGTGGAGGAGGTTGGAGGGGAGAGGCGGGACACAGGGACAATGGCTGCCATCAGTGCTGAGGCCAGAGCCTGAAATGCTCTCTGTTGGGCTGCCTGGCCAGAATGAATGCCCTCCAGGTATGCATTTGTTTTTTGCAAATGCCTCTCAACACCCTGGATGACACTCAGAATGGTAGACTGCCCAACAGTGATGGATCTCAAGAGGTCAATAGCCTCCTCAATGAGGGCAGCAGGGCTGACTGAAGCAGGGCCTGAGGTGCCTGGGGCGAAGGAGATGCCCACCCTCCTGGGTGAGCGGGCACAGGACATACGCTGAGGGGCTGTTGGGAGGGTGGTGCTGGTAGGCGGGGTGGCGGCTGTACCTGTTGATGCGGGGGCACAGAGGGGACCACCACCGCAAGGGAGCTCCCATCCGAAGAGGAGTCGCTGTCGCTGGTCTCTACTCCTGTCCGCGCTGTGGAGCTCCCCTTGCCCTCCGTCCCACTGGTGGCTTCAGACTCCGTTGTTTCGCCCTCCAGAGCCAAGTGGGATGCAGCTCCCTCCTGCTCCAGTGCCAATGCTCCTCTGCCTGATGATTCTATTGTAGACAAGAACAGGGAGACCACAAAAAGGGGGGGAACACAGGAGAAAGACCTGTTCAGTGCATGCAACGCCACTACTGTTGGCGGACACAACAGACACAGCAGCCCTCTGCACTATGCCATGCACTTATAGTTCATAGATTGACCACATGCCCATGGGGTATGAGGCCTAAGCCCGATTGCTGCACACCTGGAAGTCACAGGAGCCTCAGTAGGTGTAGATGGCACTAACCACTAGTGGGGTTGGGGTGCCACAGAGCCTGCCTCACAAGGGACCTTGCCTACCAAGATCGCTCTGGCCAATGGGAACCCACTGCCCACCTCCCCCACCCAGACACCTCGCAATGCGCGCAGAGTCAGCTGAATGAGAGTGTATTCACCCCCTTGTGGCTGCTGTGATGCCCTCAAGTGCCCATCCAACTCCGGATAAGGCACCGCCAGGATCCGGAACATCAGGGGGCTCATGGTGCGATGGGCACCCCTGCCACGTTGGAAGGCCATCCCCAGCTGGGCCTCCGCTGTCTTCTTGCTCCAGCGGCGCAGGTCCTCCCATCTTTTACGGCAGTGGGTGCTCCGTCTGTGGTGGACCCCCAGGGTCCGGACGTCCTTGGCGATGGCACGCCAAATACCCTTCTTCTGGTGGGCGCTGACCTAGAGGAATAGTACAGGGGGAAAGGAAATTCTTTACCCGTCCAGACCACCATACTCATTGGCCCCTGTTCCTACCCTTGCCCTGACGCACATGCACTCACCGTCCGCCTATGCAGCCCTCTTCCCCCCCATGTATCTTCCATCCACACCACTCAAAACAGGCATTGCCCATACAGCATGCTCACAGTGTACTCACCTGTTTGTCTGGAGGACGGTACAGTTGTGTGTACTGGGGGAGGACCCCATCCACCAGTTTCTCCAACTCATCCGAAGTGAAGGCAGGTGCCCTTTCCCCAGACACTGTAGCCATCGTTGCTTCCAGACACAGGTCACAGCAGCACTTGCAGTGTAGGTCCTCTTGTGGTGAAGATCAGGTATCAAGTGAGTGAACAGGCAGAAAATGGTGGTCACGTCCGCGGCGGTGCATACCGTCACCGTCGGCGTACATCGACATTGGCTCCTCAGACCCATAGGGTCCAATGTTAACCATTGTTGGATTGCAACGTGGTATTCGACCGCCCACCGCGACGGTGTACAACGCCAGCACAGTTACCTCATATCCCCTTGTCCCACCTTACAGGTCTGGCAGCCGCCATTTCAGGGGGCAACATGGCATTAATATTAACTGCGTCACACCAATGTAGGCCTTGAATACACACAGTTACAGGCACATTGCGGATTAATAAATGTGTGCAAATGACATTTTTGTGATACCTCAGTGTTGGCTGACTGCTCGCTGTTCTCCTCCATAGGGCACGTCTGCTGGGGCAGGTGATGAGATGGCGGCATCCTCCGGTGTACACACTGCTGGTGGACCTGTCGACAATGGAAGAGAGACACATATTAGTCACCAACAGACTTGATCGTGCAACAATCCAGGGACTGTGTGCCCAGTTGGAGCCAGACCTGATGTCATCTATCCACCATCCCACAGGGATACCCCCTCTAGTGCAGGTCCTGTCAGTACTCCATTTCCTGATAAGTGGTTCCTTTCAAACAACAGTGCCCATTACATCTGGGATGTCCCAGCCAATGTTCTCTAACGTGTTGTACAGAGTGTTGTCTGCCCTGCTGAAACACATGCGCAGCTACATAGTGTTTCCTCAGGTGGAGGATTTGCCCACAGTGAAAGGTGACTTTTATGCCGTGGGACATATCCCCAACATCATTGGTGCCATTAATGGGACACATTTGGCATTGGTACCCCCCTGCAGGAGTGAACACGTGTACAGAAACTGGAAGAGCTACCATTCGATGAATGTACAGATGTTGTGTTTGGCAGACCAGTACATCTACCTTGTGAATGCCAATTTCCTGGCTCAGTGCATGACGCTTACATTTTGAAGAATAACAGCATCCCTTATGTGATGGGGCAACTCCAGAGGCACCGTGTGTGGCTAATAGGTGAGGACAAGGACCCTATACAGTGTGAATAAGTGTCTGGGTATGGGGTTGTCCCTACGGGTTAGTGTGTGTCTAACAGTTGTCCCTCCATATTTGCAGGAGCCATGACTGGTTACCCCAACCTGTCATGGCTACTGACCCCAGTGAGAAATCCCAGGACAAGGGCAGGGGAACGCTACAATGAGGCACATGGGCGAACTGAAGGCCAGATTCCGGTGCCTCCATATGACAGGTGGTTCTCTCTACTACTCACCAAAGAAGGTGTGCCAGATCATCGTGGCCTGCTGTGTGCTGCACAACCTGGCTTTGAGACGCTAGGTGCCTTTTCTGCAGGAGGATGGGCCAGATGGTGGTCTTGTGGCAGCTGTGGAGCCTGTGGACAGTGAAGAAGAGGAGGCAAAAGAAGGGGATATCGACAACAGAAACAACATAATCATCCAATACTTCCAGTGAGACACAGGTAAGAAGATGTCACTGCCTACCATATATCATACTATTATTGGAGCTAGCATAAGTCTGTCATTTTCACTCAGTGTATGGACCCTGAATTGTCTCTTTGGCTTTCCACTTCACAGATGTGGGTTCCACTTTGTGCCCTCTGCTATATTTCCTCCAAGCCTACAGCTGTGTTACATCGGTATGTGCACAAGTAAATTGACATTGCTATATTCCATGGTTATTGCAATTACACGTTTGTGAAAGCACAGACTGGCTCCAGATTGTTTTGTGATTGAAGTGTGTTTATTTCTGTGCAAATAAGTGGAGGGGGTTGTAAAATGGGCAGGGGTGGTGGTGGAGGAATGTCCATGGCAGAATCCAGTCTATTTGTTTCACAGGTGTATTGTCCAAAGGGGCATAGGAAGTGGAGCAATGGAAGTTGAAGGATGGACAGGGTGACAAAGTGGGACAGAAGGGTGACATTCAGGGGGGTCTCATTTCCTGGTGAGGTTCTTAGCAATGTTCTCTGTCTTGTTCCTGGATCTCAGGGACTGTTTGCAGGGTGGTTCTCCATCTGCAGGGGGTGGGGCGCTGGTGTCGAGTTCCTGCGGCAGTGCCTCCTGTCCACTAGCGCCGGCGGAGGTGAAGGGCTGATCATCGTCCAGGCTAGTGTCAGGGGCCCCTTGTTGTGCCACAGTGTCCCTCCTGGTGTTAACAAGGTCTTGCAGCACCCCTGCAATGGTGACCAGGGTGTTGTTTATGGACTTCAGGTCCTACCTGATCCCCAGATAGTTTTCCTCCTGCAGCTGCTGGGTCTCCTGAAACTTGGCCAGTACCGTTGCCATTGTCTCCTGGGAATGATGGTAAGCTCCCATGATGTTGGAGAGGGCCTTGTGGAGACTGGTGTATTGGTCGGGTCCACCTGGCAGACAAGAACATGGTACATTTCTCTGTTACAGCTGAACACGTACACTGTGTACAAATGAAGCACAGTACATTGACATCACAAATGTCTGGTATTGTCTGTACATTGGACATGTAGCATGAGGCAAAGTTGGAATGACCTAATGATGGACACATGTCTGCCATGTTGCAATGTAGCCAGATGATACCAGGCACATCACGTATCAGTTGCGCAGAGTGCAGATAAGGTATAAGACATCCTTAAGTTTCTACAAGGTTGAAAAGTGCCTTGACTTGATGGCTATGTGAATAGTCCAATTTGACAGATAACACTCCGCAAAGCATAAAAATGCTGGGCAGCTAACTTAAACACCTGTTCTTCACCAAGATACACACATCTGTCTGTACCCATGCTTACCTATCTTCCTCATGTAGCTTCTTACATGTAACCAGTGCACTGTAAATTTACAATGAGCATTCAAGGCCTGTACAGGCTCATCAAGGAATCATGACCCTTTCTCCTAATACACCTGTGTGTGTGATACTATTGGTGGTAAAGCAAATAACTTGTCTAAGTGGTTGTCTGATGACATGTGAGTGTGCTATTCTGAAACATAAATGCCATTTAGACCACACAATTTAGAGTTAGAAATTACCTAGCATGCTGGGTAACTTTACTCCCTATACAATTGCAGATTGGTCACACAGCACCTATGGGCCTGGCTGACACAGCGTAGTCTGTTTTCACAATGATCATACCACTGTAAACAGGGTCCTGTGGCCTTTACTGTTCATTTTAGCATGTTGTCCTGAAGTAGGCCATAACATTACAAAAACATATATAACCCTAGATTTAAAGAGAAAATATCAAACATGTGTGCAATTGATATACAGCAACAAGCTCATGGTATATAGGGACTGACTGGTTGGGCCACTAACTTCAGTCCCCAGGTAATAAAGAAGATCAGCCTCATTGCTCATATTATCTGTCGAACGGTGCTTCCGTTTGTGGACGCTCTGATGGACGTTGAAGACACACTCCAGTTGGTACATCACCTTCTCCCAACACTGTCACTTCTCTTTGGTAGGGTAGCCTTGCTTTTCCCTACCTCCACTCCCAATCATGTTGGGCAGGTAATGTGCCAACAACCACAGTAGACCACCAAAGTCATCCTCCAACATGTTTATCACCCTGCCCCTGCCCAAAATCCCAACACCCAAACTAAACACCCTAAACACACCTTAAAAAATAACTATTCCTACCTACTACCCCTAAACAACAGAACCCATAAATGGACAGACACCGAAACATGCAGTACACAAAACTATACAATATGCAATATACAATACATAAAGAACAGTTCAAATGCACAACAGGGTGGTAGAGACACCAACACGACCAAAAAATGACCACTGCCCAACAGCACACTTCAAGCACCTTCAGCACCCAGCACAGACAATAAGACTGTAAGTGAAAGGAACGTCACAGTTCCCGGATTGCAGCATGGCTGAACCATTGCATCATTTCCTGTGTGGATGCGTCACATTTCGCACAAAGGAGTCCCTTTTTCAACAAAATAGTCATTTTTTTTTACACATTGCTAGTGATTCAGGCAAGGGGCGAGTTACACAAAGCACATTACAATAGATAAGATAATTATTTTTACACTTTGAAGTTGATGCATGGATTCTGTGCTACGCTCTTCCTGCTAAAGCATCATATTTCTGACTAAAGCATCATTTTTTATACAATTTTTTGACGCATCGCTAGTGACATAGGCAAGGCATGAGTTAGACACAGCAGGATACAATAGATAAAGCATTGATTTTTACACTTTGTAGTTGATGCATGGATTCCATCTGATGCTCTTCCTACTAAAGTGTCATATTTACAAAAAAGAGTTACTTTTTCTACAGAAATGCAGCTTCACTAGTGACATAGGCAAGGTATGGGTTACATTCAACACATGCAAATGTACAATGCATTGTTTTCGACAGTTTTATGTTGATGCACGGCCTCCATGTGGAATCCATCATGCTAGTGGCCAATGTGTGTGTTTTTCTAGACGCTACTGGCCCATTGTGATTGGTGCAATGCACTTACATTTATCACATGGTTCACTTTTCTAGCTCTATTTCTCTCTGCTAACATGCATGTAGACTTGGAATATGGTGCATGTGTATGTGAACAGTGCACACATGTATGACTTCTTGCGTTCATCTTGCAGAAACTAGGACAAGCAACATATTGCTGTGAGTGACACAGACTGATTATCAATTGTGCAGATCTTGACATTATCAAAATGAAAAGCAGTTTGTATCATGCTTGCATTGATGTAGTTTTCAGCGTAGTCGTAATTTTTTGTTCCCAGATTCAGCTATACTATGCAAATTATATCCAGATTTTCAGACATGATTGTGGGCAAACATGTAGTTCATACATGGCTGTACTTATGGGTTTTCGAACACACTCGGGAATTTATTTTTAACTTGCTACTTCAGCCTGTCTACATTGCATGTGGCATCCAGCTCACAGATTGACTGTCTAGATGTGTACAGTAGTTTTCTGTGGCAATAGGTCACCTGCTCATATGTTCATGAGATCATATAGCAGAACATATTGCCCAATGAACACCATATGATATACCAGTCCATACACATCTACTGTTCTGGTTGGTGTGTGGCACTATAAGTGTGTCACATACAAATGACACTGGCAGAAACAGGTCATCCAACACTGATACCATTACTTTGTTATATTATTTTGTTCCTCATGAGGCCTACCTGAGTACGGATGACAAGTGTGATGTCTTCTAAGTAGTGATATGTTTGGAATTTCCATGCATCCCAATTTTTGCCAACAGAGAGGGCTAACTTGAAATTAGAATGTGGTTAGGCATTCATACCAGTTGGTCACATGTGCAGTAATTGCCATGTTACACCACTGTGACTTAGCATGTATCAGTGCATTCTACTTTGCCAGGAGTCACAACACACATAGCATGACCCTGACATCCATTTATCTATTAGATTTGCTTTGCGTCCTGGACAGGTTGGACTACATGTATGGAGCTACAGGAGTCAGACAATTATTAATTTCAAGGTAAGACAGAACAACATAGTCACATCTGTTCCTGCATGTGACAGTTGCATCCTTGCATATTGGGTGAAGTGTGGCTGCCTTGTGGCTAGGTATCCAAACCAGCACTGGCACAGTACAGGAATTAACATTTGCACTATGTGCCTATGACCATCCTATGGGCCTCTTTTCACAGTCATGGGACAATCAGGTCAGTATACTTTCCTCTGTGACAGTGACACAGTGAAAATATGTAAAAAGCATACATCCCTTTGGATTGTGACAGAGAGTCTGACAGTCAGTACACAGTTGCACCACACATACTCATTACATGTGTACAATATTCAACATGGTTAGCTTTGTTTGTTTGTCCACACACATGCATTCAGCACATGTTGTTGATATGCACTCATGCTTTTGAGCACATGATCGAGTTCTGCAGTGTAAATGACACTAACTACTGAACTTTGCGATGACCTTAATTCAAGTCGGTGACATGTGAATGTATGGATGTTTACAGTGACTGTAAAATCAAAGTCCGTACACATAGGAAATCTACATTACATTATTTACATTTGTACAGAATAGAATGGCAAAATATTTGAAACTTGCATTTCACATAATCAGTGTTCCGTTAAGTAATTCTGCCCTATAGTGTACCTTTGACAAGTCCCAGCAACAGTGCCAGTATTTGTCCTCATCTTCATCATCATCATTATCCTCCACTGGTTTCAGCTCCTCATGGCACTGGTCCCATGGGTCATTTAACTGCACAAGTATGATTGTTCACACAAGTATGATTGTGCAGACTGGTGGGGAGTAGCAGCTGGCCACCTGACATATCCAGGCAGCAAAAATGTGACTTGAGTAGTCAGAAAGTTCGTTCAGCTATGCCTCTGTTCTTGAACACTGCTTAGTTGAAGTAGTGAGGGGCATCAATCTGAAGCTGTGCATACAGGGTCATTACCAAAAGCCTGCAGACCAGCTCAGCTGAAAAGATAAAGAGAGAAAATTCAGTCAGCACATTATTGAAAGATAAAAGCCCTCATTACAACATTGGCAGTAAATCCCGCTTACCGCCGTGCAGAAGACCTCCAACACACCGCTGCTACGGTGGAATTCTGCTACAGCTATTACGACCCACGGCTCGGTATCCACCATAATCCAGACACCCACACAAGTCCGCCACACCAATGGTCAGTGATAAACTGGTGATAACAAAACCTACACCGTCACGCCAACAGGAATACGCCCACACTATCACGACCCACGAATCCAAGCAGCGGTCTTTCAACTGCGGTATTCCATTGGCGGTACACACCGCCACGCTAAAAATACACACACATTTACAAAACCAACCACATTGGACAATTCGAAATACACACACCTGATACACATACACACACCACTCCCACACACCCAGTCCAATATAAAACACACACCCACATCACCCACAAACCCTTACTACCAAAATTTCAAAAGAAGGCCAGAGAGAGACACCACCAGAAACAACACTAGCATCCACAGACACACAACATCATCACTCACACAACATCCACGCACCTCAAACAACACACAACACATCCCCTCACACATCACAACACACACCACCTCACACATCACCCACACCACATCATGGCACCTCAACGACACCCCAGGTTCTCTGAGGAGGAGCTCAGGGTCATGGTGGAGGAAATTGCCCAGGTAGAGCCACAGCTATTTGGATCACAGGTACAGCACACCTCCATTGCTAGGAAGATGGAGCTATGGCACAGAATCGTCGACAGGGTCAATGCAGTGGGACAGCATCCAAGAACTAGGGATGACATCAGGAAGAGTTGGAACAACCTACGGGGGAAGGTGCGGTCCGTGGTCTCCAGACACCAGATTGAAGTACAGAGGACTGGCGGTGGATTCCCACCTCCTCCCCCACAACTAACAACGTGGGAGGAGCAAGTCTTGGCAATACTGCATCCTGAGGGCCTTGCAGGAGTAGCAGGAGGAATGGACTCTGTTAAGTCAACTCTTAACTATTATATCCCCCACATGCCATCACATACACCCACCCTCACCCTCACCCCCATCACTCCAACACCTCACATATGTCCCACTATCACAACCCACCCATCCCAACACCAAGCCCTGCATGCAACACCAAAGCATGGACACCCATCACCAAGGCATGTCCACTACAGATACCCACACAGACCCCAAACCAAATATCACACAAGGACCTAGACAAGAATGCAAGCACTGGAGTACAGGTTCACTCACGATGGCACACACAGATGTAATAATCATACCTTTACACCCGGCAGGACCCCTATCCAACGTCACTGGACAGGAGGTTCCAGACATATCCAGTCCCCCCACAGAAGAGGCCCAGAGTGATGACAGCAGCTCAGCACAACTGGATCAAGATGACCAGCCCGGCCCATCTGGGACCTCAGAACAGTCGGTTCCCCTGACACTGGCACAAGCCACCACAGAGCCTCCCCCCTCAGGAAACACCACCACAGCACCCACCCAGCGGGCCCATCCCTCTGTCCCCAGGACACGTCAAGCAGCAGTGTGTCCACCACTACAGGGAACCCAGGCAAACCCACCACCCCAAGAAAATCAGGGACCTGGGGGCAGTGGCAGTGGGCACACGGTTCAGGGGACAGAGGAACAGGAAAACAGGGGAACTGGGAGGACTGCTGTGTGACAGGGGGAGGACAGGCCCAGGGAACCCACTCTCCACAATGCCCTCTCCAACATCATGGGAGCGTACCATCATTCCCAGGAGACAATGGCAACGTTACTGGCCAAGTTTCAGGAGACCCAGTGGCTTCAGGAGGAACACTATCTGGGGATCAGGGAGGAACTGAAGTCCATCAACACCACCCTGGTCACCATTGCATGGGTCCTGCAGGACCTTGTCAACACCATGAGGGGCACTGTGGCACAACAAGGGGCCCCTGACACTAGCCTGGATGATGAACAGCCCTCCGCATCTGCCGGCGCTAGTGGACAGGAGGCACCGCCACAGGACCACTACACCAGCACCCCACTGGGTGGGATGGTGTATATGTAATGTTGCAGCATGTATTTGTGTGTATGGTGCTGTGGGTGAGGGTGGGGGTGTTGTGCGTGTGTGTCACTCTCTTTGCCCTCCCCTGTGTTTTAGGTGCAGTACTCACCGTGGTCGTCTCTGCTGTCTTTTGAGCTACTGATAGAGGAGCAAGAAGACCATTGCCGGCAGGATCTGCAATTCTGGCTCCATGGCGTACTGGTTCCTCGTGGGATGTGGAAAGGTGAGTGTTTTCCCTTCTGTGTACTGTTTCCGCCGTGTTTTTATTCGCATTGGTTCCGCCCCGGAAAAAGGTGGTGGATAGCCGTGTTGTGATAGGGTGGGCGGTACATTGTCTTCCGCCTGTCTGTTGGCGATGTCCGTCGCACTGTTTGTTTGTACCGCCATGGCGGTCGGAGTGTTAAAGCGGCTGTCTATGTTGGTGGTTTCCGCCACAGTCGTAATCCCATTTTTTTTCCACCGGCCTGTATGCAGTATTACCGCTGCTTTAACACTGACCGCCATGGTTGTAATGAGGGCCAAAGTGTCTTAGCTTGTCTCACAACATGTGACTTTGAGGTTTCCATTGCAGATGTTCCCAGATGAATTTTGCAGGACCACTGTTTGAGGTACCACACATGGATATGTCAATTTGGTAATTCCACATTTGCTTCTATTGAGTTTGTCCTGTACTTCAGATGTGCTTCCCAAATAGTAGGCCATTCCAATATAGACCATTATCTTGGAATCTCTCATTTATTATTGAATGGCGCAAGATGTATGCATCATGCACACTCCCAGGATATATGGCAAGGATGTTGGTGAACATGCAACGATGATCCTCGACGGGCTGGACATTTATGGAGTGTATGTGTTTCTGTGGACCAGTTGCTCATGTGTGCATTCGATGGCACCCAGCACATATGGAAAGCCAGCAATGGCACAGAAGCCTTGCTTGCTCTCAAGCTGCAGTTGTTGTGTGTTGGGGAGAGGAGGTACTGTATTGTTAGGAATATGATGGCATTCAGGACAGGACAGTGTTAACCAAAGCTGAGAATGATGGCTGGGAGATACCAGCCACTTTGGCTGTAGTGATCTGGAATGACCCTGAAGCAAACATGTGGAGTACAGCCATGAGCTTCACCTGTGGTGGGATGTTGGTAGATCTCTCAGCTGGTGTCTGGAGCCTAGACGTTATCTGATGTAGCAATTGGATGATTGACTGCCTCCAGAACTGGTAGTGGGTAATAACCTCATCCTCCCATAAATCAATGAGGATAATCCGCTGCTGATAAATGCACTCCCTTCTCCTGCGCCGCCTTTGTGGAGGAGAAGGGGTGGGGAGGTGCGTGTCGTTGGAGTGGTGGGGGTTGTGGTCTTCTACTTGCCTCTCCCAACTGTACAATGAGGAGCTCAGTGTTGTAGTTGAGATTGCCAGACTGTTCTATGTGACTTATTTTTATTTGTCAAAGCAGAAATGTTGATTCTTTTGGACACTTGCGGTACATTTCCATTCAATTTGTCACTTTTCCAGAAAATTATAAATGTCCAAGTGTCGATTTTGTGGAGGAAATTACGGAGGACGACCTTCCTTGCATATACTAATACTTACCTGACATAGCAGGTTCAAGCTCATTTTGACACAGGACTACTGAAAGTGATTCATAGGCCTAGATGTAATACCTTTTAAATGTGGAGTACTGACTGCAACGCCAATGCACCAAACATTTTGATGCATTGGTGCCACAAGTTGCTTGAACTTGAGCCCCCAGGTTTACATCCATAAGTTTACATGAGTGATTCTGAATATCCATGGATGTTGCCTTGCAAACCCCCTCCCGTGAAACCCCTACAACGCATCTATGGCACAGGGTAAACCAAGGCAGCCTATTGAGATGTCCTGATTTATTCCATAGTTATGCGGCCACGATGAGCCATGCAGACTGACTTAGTGGGGCATCATGGATGTAGTTGAGAGGGTTGTGCCACCTGATGTTTAAAAGTAGCGAGACACCTGCAGCACTGCTGTGGTACATAGGCCCATATTTGAATACATTGCCATCCTAGTATGTCTTGTGGAGGCATTGCCCACTCAGGGTCTTAACATATGTGACCTGGAAAGTTGTACTGCACAAGTGCCATGTAGTATGGTGCAAGGTTCAAGCCCACACCTGCTGTTTACACACTGTCTCATTCACCCAACACAAATATGGCTATTTTATCCAAAATATTTTACTGTCTTGAGGTTGGTCATGTGCTTCAGATGTACCTTTAACCAGTAGGCCATTGCCATATCTCCCATTCTGATAGCACTCATTATGATGTAATGTCTGAAGACATATGCATTATGAGCTCTCCCACTCAAACCACTGTACTTTGCCAGCACGTTGATGAACATCTCTAGTTGGTCCACTATTCCCTACACATTGATGGGTTATGTGTGCTTCCTGCTGCACTTCAGGTGGGATGTAGAAGCAGGAGTCACCAGTTGCACAAGTGAAATCCTTATCCCCATCACATGTGGAAATCTAGAAATGGTGTAGAGGTGGTTTTTAAGTTGTTTCTGCTGTGTGTTGGGGAACACGAGGTACTGGGGTGTGAGGCTTAATGTGGCATCAAGGGGAGGAATGTGGAAAAGGATGGCTGAGATATTCCTGCCATTTTGACTGCAGTGGTTTGAAATGAGTCACACACCAGCATGTGGAGTAATGCCATCAGCTTGGATAGCAACGGGATGTTGATGCACCTCTGGGAGGTTGTCTGCCGCCTTCGTACACTCTGCTGTATGAGTTGGACAATGGAGTTCCTCCTGGCCCTATAATAGGTTACAACCTCCTATCCCTGAGGTCAATGAGGGTAGTTCTCTGCTGGTACGTTTGCTCCTTTCTCCTGCACTGCCTCTATGGTGATAGTGGTGGTCATCTTTCTACACTAAGCTGCAGTATGAATAGCTCCATGGCGTAGTTGAGCTTTCCAAAATGCTTTGGGTATGTTCTGCTTATTGTAGGAGGCTGGCCTGGCTTATAGTGGGTACCTGATGGTACTTTCAACTTGTGCCAGGTCCAGCTATCCATTATTAGTAGATTAGTAGTGTTCTAGCAGGTTAGGCTGATAGAGGTAGCTATAGCAGAGCAGCTTAGGCTGAACTAGGAGACATGCAAAGCTCTGACTATACCACTTATATCACGTAGCACTATATCATAAGAATCACAATACTCAGAGTTACTAAAAATAAAGGCCCGTATTTATACTCCATTTGCGCCGAATTAGCGTTGTTTTTTTCGACGCAAATTCGGCGCAAAACTAACGCCATATTTATACTTTGGCGTTAGACGCGTCTAGCGCCAAAGTATGGGCAAATAGTGTCATTTTTTTGCGTGAACGCCTTCCTTGCGTTAATGAGATGCAAGGAAGGCGTTCCCGTCTAAAAAAATGACGGCGACGCAAATGCGTCGTATTTATACTCCCGGGCAAAAATCACGCCCGGGAGGTGGCGGGTCAAAAAACCCCGCATTTGCGCCACTATTTAACGCCTGGGTCAGGGTAGGCGTTAAGGGGCCTGTGGGCTCAAAATGAGCCCACAGGTGCCCTCCCCTGCCCCCAGGGACCCCCCCTGCCACCCCTGCCCACCCCAGGAGGACACCCAAGGATGGAGGGACCCACCCCAGGGACATTCAGGTAAGTTCAGGTAAGTATAATTTTTCATATTTTTAAATTTTTTTTGGGTGGCATAGGGGGGCCTTATTTGTGCCCCCCTACATGCCACTATGCCCAATGACCATGCCCAGGGGACATAAGTCCCCTGGGCATGGCCATTGGGCAAGGGGGCATGACTCCTGTCTTTACTAAGACAGGAGTCATTTAAATGGCGTCTGGGCGTCGAAAATAATGGCGCAAATCGGGTTGAGGCGATTTTTTTGCCTCAACCTGACTTGCCCCATTTTAAGACGCCCTAACGCCATTTTCCCCCTACGCCGGCGCTGCCTGGTCTACGTGGGTTTTTTCCACGCACACCAGGCAGCGCCGGTCTGCTAGCGCCGGCTAACGCCATTCCATAAATACGGCGCCCGCATGGCGCTTCAGAATGGCGTTAGACGGCGCTAAATTTTTTGACGCTAAACTGCGTTAGCGCAGTTTAGCGTCAAAAAGTATAAATATGGGCCTTTATTTTTGTGACAATGTGTCAGAAATATCTAAGAGGATATACTCCCTTAGGAGGGAAGTAGAAAATACAAAATATACACACAAACCAAAATCAGGTAAGTAAACAGTTAGAAAAGTAGTGCAAACACTGTAGAATACAATAGGATGCAATAGGCCTGGGGCAACACAAACCATATACTAAGAAAGTGGAATGAGACCCACTTAGGGACCCCAGGCCTAGTGTAGTGTTTAGAGGGTCGGTGAGAGTGTAAGAAAACACTGAGGGTGTCCAAGATACCCCACCCCAAGACCCTGAAAAGTAGGAGTAAAGTGACCCTACTTCCCCAGAAACACACTAAAGTCGTGATAGGAGATTCTGTACAGACCAAAACCGAATGCAAAGCACTGAAGATGGATTCCTGGACCCGAGGACCTGCAAAGGAAGGGGACCAAGACCAAGAGTCACAAAAGTGTCCAGGGGGGCAGGAGCCCACTAAACCCTGGATGAAGGTGCCGAAATGGCTGCCTCTGGGTGGAAGAAGCTGAAGATTCTGCAACAACGGAAGATGCCAGGAACTTCTCCTTTGCACAGAAGATGTCCCACGGTGTGCTGAAGGATGCAGATTTTCCACGCAGAAAGTCTGCAAACAAGCCTTGATAGCTGCAAAGGTCAAGGTTGAAGAAAATGGGTGCTGCACAGGCCCAGGAAGGACCAAGAGGTCGCCCCTTGGAGGAGGAGACAGAGGGGGTGCTCAGCAATACATGGGTTCAAGAAAACTGAGCATGGCGGTCATCTCAACACTACAAAGGAGGGTCCCATTAAGCCGGTGGTCAGCTCAGTGAGTTGAGCAATGCAGGATGGAGTGCTGGGGACCTGGGTTGTGCTGTGCATGAAGGTTGCCTTGCAAAAGTGCACAGAAGCCCCAGCAGCTGCAGATCACACAGTACACAGGATTTCTGTCTGGCGTGGGGAGGCAAGGACTTATCTCCACCAAATTTGGACAGATGGACCACTGGACTGTCGGGGTCACTTGGATCCAGCTCCTGTGTTCCAGGGACCACCCTCGTCACAATGAGAGGGGACCCAGAGGAACGGTGAAGCAGAAGTTTGGTGTCTGCGTTAACACGGGGAAGATTCCGTCGACCCACTGGAGATTTCTTCTTGGCTTCCAGTGCAGGGTGAAGGCAGACAGCCCCCAGAGCAGGCACCACCAGGAAACAGTCGAGAAAGCCGGCAGGATTAGGCGCTACAATGTTACTGGTAGTCGTCTTGCTACTTTGTTGCAGTTTTGCAGGCATCCTGGATCAGTCAGCGGTCGATTCTTGGCAGAAGTCGTAGAGGGAGATGCAGAGGAACTCTGGTGAGCTCTTGCATTCGTTATCTGAAGAGAAACCCACAGGAGAGACCCTAAATAGCCCTCAGAGCAGCATTGACCACCTAACCAGGTAAGCACCTATCAGAAGGGGTCTCTGATGTCACCTGCTGGCACTGAGTAATCACAAAAGGTGTGGGGTAGTCGGAACAGGGGGTAAGACTGGGTTAGTCTTTAACCAGTTCCTGGTTGCATTAGGTTGCTTGATAGGGGGTGCTGTGTTGCCCTACAGGAGAAGCAGGGGATTTTCCTTTACGGACTAGGTGGTCTCACACACATAATAGTGTCTTGCTTCATCATATGACCACCTAGCCCCACCTAAGTAAGATGATACTACTCAGGCGGACTCGACCTCTGGTTAAAAGAACCAGAGGGAGTGCTGAAATTGAATTGACTGGATAGTTACAGTGATCCAGAGGGGGTGAATAATAAAATTACCTAACATGTCACCGGTGGCTCTTGTTAGTTTTAATGGTGGTGCATGTTGGTAAGACTAAAACTAAGGGGGAAGGCTCGTTAGAGGATAATGTCTCTTGGAGTCTAAAAGGGGTTGAACATGACCAACATGTTTCTGCCCTCACTAAGTGCTGGTGGGTCAGGGGCATTCGTCAGGGTCGGAGCACCTGTAATAAGTACGGTGCTCAAAGTGAAAGTGTGTGTCCTACCTGAACAGGTAGTTCACGGTGGGGTAGGCCTATAGTAAATGATAAATAAATCACAATTAATTCAGAGTGACAGAGAGGTGACAAACCACAGCACACGACACAGCAATCAGTGAGAAAATGAAAAAATGCAGTCACACATGCATGCAATTGTGACTTACCCCGGAGCTGCGGGCGTATTGCCTCTGGTCTGGCTAGAACCGGGGGGGGGGGTTTCCCTTGTAGTCACACTCTGAGGAGATTAAGGGTTTAGCAAGAGGGGACAAGGAGAAGAAAGAGAGCTAAGGACGCATAGTGTGCTAGCAGAAAGGAGGAAACTGCGCAGGGTGCGCTACAGCCAGGGGGAGGCCAATAGGGCAGGTTAGTGAGGTAAGGAAAGGGCAAGGGGTGAAAAGGTAAAGAGAAAGATCTAGGTACAGAGAGAGAGAGAAGGAATGTCACAGTGAAAAAAAGAAAAAGAAAAAGAAAAAGAAGAAGGAAGAAAAGGAAAAAAGGAAAAAGAAAGAAAGCAGAGGAAATACAGATAGAAGAGGCTACCAGAAGGATGACCGGTAGCAATGAAAGGAAAAGAAAAAGAAGATTTGCCGGGCCAAAATAGCCCACACTTACCACGCCAAAGGGAATACCATGGGGGGTACCTACGTGCCGGAGCCAGGCCGCTCTGGTACTGTCTGACCGACTTGCCAGGTCTTTATGAGGAGCTCAAGCCAATCGATGCGGAGCTGCAGAGGTCAGGGGCGGTGCCCGGTAGTTACACTCAGGTGTGCTGCGCGTTGAAGAACCCAGTGCGTCGGGAAAAGCCGCGCCCCCTCGGGGGCTGTGCGGGGTGCGGAGCCTCAGGGGCCCCGATTGGTCTGAGTAATGCGCACCGCCCTGCGGGGGCACCCGGATACGGGGCCCCGCGGGGAGCGTCGCGTATGGTGACAGTGAGGAGGAACAGGACGCCCCGCCCGTGGCGCGGCTAGCGCGCACGGGCGACCGTCCTGCAGTGACGCGTCTCGCAATGCGCGGCGCGCCACTGGACCCGTGGGACTCTGGGGAAGTGAGTCCCACGGGGGGAAAGGGCCTGGTCGTCCAAGGAGGGCGACCAGAAGAAAGAAAAGAGAGAAAAAGAACGGGAAGGGGGAAAGAAAGGGGGGGGAAACAGGGGAAGAGGGGGAACACTAAAGAGGGGGGCAAAACAATAAAAGAGAGGAAGGGAGAGAAAGAGGAGAAGAAGGGAGACTGGCAATGCGGGACTAAGGGCGGGGAACAGCGCTGGGGCTAGAATAGAAAGACGGGGTAAAGGAGAGGACGAAGGGGAAGAGAGCAGAAGGGTAGGGGGGAAGAAAGAAAGAAAGAGAGGAGAAAGTGGAGGGGGGAAAAAGAAGGGGGGGAAACAAGGAAAGCCTGGGAAGAAAAAGGGAAAGAAAGACCGAGGGAGATGAAATGAATAGAAAAAAAGGAAAGAAAGAGAGGAGAAAGTGGGGGGGGGGGGGAAAGGGGGGGAAAAAAAGGAAAGCCTGGGAAGAAGAAGGGAAAGAAAGACCGAGGGAGATGAAATGAATAGAAAAAAGGGGAAATTGTTTTAAAAATGGGGGCTTTAAAGCAGGGAAGGGGAGAGGAGGTTATGGACAGAGAAGGCAGGAAGGATAAGACGAGGGGGGGGAAGGAGGGGGAAAGAAGAGGAAGAAAAATATGGAAAGAAAGGAGGGAGACAAACCCCAGGAGCGGGGAGTGGGGGGAATCCAGATGATGTTTAGAAAATAGAAAAGAAAGAAAAGGAGGGGGGGAAAAAAACAAGGGGGGGGGAAAGGGAGGGTGAAAGAACGACAATGGCTAGTCTACTAGGGGTGGGGGGAACTGCTCTGGTAGGTCAGGTAAGGTTATGATACACAAGTATGAAAATTAATAGGTCCCGCAATGGGGATAAGCAGGGCTCGAGGAATGTCAGTCAAGTTATCTAATACTAGTTATGATCCTAGGTGGGTTGTCATAGAACAGAGGTCTCATTTTTGGTATTTTAAGTCATCAGCATAGAGCTGACCATTGAATATTGTCATTCAGTCCTAGGGTGTCTGTTCGCAGCCTCCAAATCCATCTCTGTTCATACATTAGGAGCTTGTGTTTGGCATTGATTGCTGTGGATTTAAGTTGATCCAGTACCACCCACTGCATATCATCAGGATGGTGATTGCTGGAGATATAGTGCTCTGTGAGTCTTGTGGCATCTCTTTTGCACCGGATGGTGCTTCTATGCTCGCAGATGCGTGTGCCCACTCTTTGTGTCGTCATCCCAATGTATTTCTTGTCACAAGGGCATGTGATCATATACACCACATTTTTACTGTTGCAGTTCGTTAGTTGCCTAAGCTCCCAGGGTGTTTGTAATCCCAAGTCAAGTGTGAGGGTTTTCTTAGTAAAGGTGCAAACACTGCAATTGCCGCAAGGGTAATGTCCTTTGGGACGGGGAAGGTCCCAGAGGGTCTTCTGTCTGCTTGTGGTGGGATTTATCCGAGGGCGGGTGTGCACGATCATATCCCGGATGCTTTTTGCCTTTCTGTAGGCATTCATGGGGATCTCAAAAGGGAGACCACCAGAGGTGAGGATTTTCCAGTCTTCATTTATTATCTTTTTGATCATGTTGGACGCTGGGTTGAATGTGGTCACACAGATCAAGGGGTTCCCCTTACTGCTTCGACTGCTTGGGTGCAGTAGAGTCTCTCTGGGGCTCACACAGGCCCGTTTATCTGCTCTCCTCAATAGGTGATCCGGGTATCCTCTTGCTCGAAGTTTGCCACTAAGTAACTGAGCATGCTTTTTGTAGTCCGTTAGTTCCGTACAGTTCCGTCTAAGGCGGAGGTATTGCCCCACTGGGAGGTTTTCCCTGAGGGAGCGTGGATGAAAGCTCTGAAACTGGAGGAGAGTGTTCCTATCAGTGGGCTTGTAATACACTTCTGTTATAAGGGAGCCATTTCTCTCAGTTATTAGTAGGTCGAGAAAGGAGACTGCCGGGTTGCCTACTGTGGCTGTGAATCTTAGAAAGGGATTAAGGGTGTTAAGCCACGTGATGAAGATGGTTGCTTCTTCCCTTGTACCTCTCCAGATAATCAGGATGTCATCGATATATCTTTTCCATAACCTGATATGGTTGATATATGGGTTTTCTTCAGTAAGTACCATTGCTTTCTCGAAGTGATCCACGTATAGGCATGCCAGGCTGGGTGCAAAGGTGCTCCCCATTGAGGTGCCTGCTGGCACTGGCCACTCAGAGGCCTCCATTGTGCCCTCACACATCTGCATTCAAGATGGCAGATGTCTGGGACACACTGGAGGAGCTCTGGTCACCACCCCTGGGGTGATGACGGACAGGGGAGCAGTCACTCCCCTTTCCTTTGTCCAGTTTCACACCAGAGCAGGGGCTGGGGGATCCCTGAACCGGTGTGGACTGGCTTATGCAAGGAGGGCACCATCTGTGCATTTCAAAGCATTTCCAGAGGATGGGGGAGGCTACTCCTCCCCAGCCCTTAACACCTATTTCCAAAGGGAGAGGGTGTAACACTCTCTCTCAGAGGAAATTCTTTGTTCTGCCTTCCTGGGACAGGGCTGCCCAGACCCCAGGAGGGCAGAAGCCTGTCTGTGGGTTGGCAGCAGCAGTAGCTGCAGTGAAAACCCCAGAGAGCTGGTTTGGCAGTCCATGCTGGAGCCCCGGGGATGCATGGGATTGGCACTCCAATACCAGATTTGGCATGGGGGGACAATTCCATGATCTTAGACATGTTACATGGCCATATTCGGAGTTACCATTGTGAAGCTACATATAGATATTGACCTATATGTAGTGCACGTGTGTAATGGTGTCCCCGCACTCATAAAGTCTGGGGAAATTGCCCTGAACTATGTGGGGGCACCTTGGCTAATACCAGGGTGCTCTCACACTTAGTAACTTTTCACCTAACCTTCACTAAGTGAGGGTTAGACATATAGGTGACTTATAAGTTACTTAAGTGCAGTGTAAACTGGCTGTGAGATAACGTGGACGTTATTTCACTCAGGCTGCAGTGGCAGTCCTGTGTAAGAATTGTCTGAGCTGCCTATGGGTGGCAAAAGAAATGCTGCAGGCCATAGGGTTCTCCTGGAAGCCCAATATCCTGGGTCCCAAAACCCACACTGTTACATCAACAGAATTATGCCCACATCATTATGACCCACGAATCACTGCGGCGGATCTACAACCACGGTAAACCATTGACAGTACATACCGCCGCACTAAAAATACACACACATACAAAACTACACCACATTGGACAATTCAAACTACACACACCTGACACATACACACACCCCACCCACACACCACTATAAAACACAAACACACATTACCCACAACCCTTTACGACTCAAGAAAATTGACAACTGAGAGAGATACACACCAAGAGCACCCACAGAACCAGAGCCACAGAACACCATCACACATACACCATCCACGCACCTTACAGCACACATCCCAACACATCACCCTACACACCCACACACACACCATACACACTACACCCATGGCACCAGAAAGACACCCCAGGTTCTCTGAGGAGGAGCTAAGGGTCATGGTGGAGGAAATTATCCGGGTTGAGCCACAAGTATTTGGATCACAGGTGCAGCAGACATCCATTGCCAGGAAGATGGAGCTATTGCGGAGAATCGTGGACAGTGTCAACACTGTGGGACAGCACCCAAGAAGAAGGGATGACATCAGGAAGAGGTGGAACGACCTGCGGGGGAAGGTACATTCTGTGGTTGCAAAACACCAGATAGGTGTACAGAGGACTGGCGGTGGACCCCTACCTCCTCCCCCACAACTAACAACATGGGGGGAGCAAGTCTTGGCTCTGGTAAATGAACTCTTTGCTACTTTCACCCAACTACCTGCATCCCATCACAAACACCCACCTCTACCCTCACTCTCATCACTGCACCACCTCCCACATACCCCACCATCACAACCCACTCATCCCATTACCAAGCCCTGAATGTAACACCAATGCAAGGACCCCCATCATGGACCTGCATGGACCCCATCACTAAAGCATGCACATAAGGGAGAATCACCTAGCCCGCAAAATCACTACTCACACAAGACAAAACTGACAGGGCAATCACAACCATACAGTACAACACACCCATGCACAAGATGTCACACGCAGAAACTATAACACTGCATTTACTTCCCCACAGGTCCCCCACCCAACGCCTCTGGAGAGGAGGTGCCAGCAATATCCAGTCCCGCCACAGAAGAGGCCCACAGTGATGACAGCAGCTCTGGACGCCTGGATCTGGATGACCAACCTGGCCCATCAGGGATCTCCAGACAGTCGGTTACCCAGGCACAGTCCCATCCCACCGCAGATCCTCCCCCCTCAGGGAACACCAGCACAGCACCCACCCAGCGGGCCCATACCTCTGACCCCTGGACACGTCAGTCAGCAGTGTTTCTACCACTACAGGGACCCCAGGCAACCCCACAAACACAGGATGATCAGGGAACTGGGGTCAGTGGCAGTGGGTACACAGTTCAGGGGAGCTGAGAGGACTGCTGTGCATCAGGGGAAGGACAGGCCCAGGGAACCAACTCTCCAGGAGGCACTCACCTTAATCCTGGGAGCATACCTCCGTTCACAGGAGATGATGGGCCAGATACTGGATAAGTTCCAGGAGAACATGCAGCTGCAGAAGGGACAATACCTGGAGATCAGGGAGGACCTGAAGAACATCCACACCACCCTGGTCACCATTGCAGCGGTGCTGGCTGACATGGCCAACACCATGATATAGGCAGTGGCACACCACGGGGCCCCTGACACTAGCCAAACGATGAACAGCGCACCGCCTCTGCTGCTGCTAGTGGACAGGAGGCCCGCAACAGGAACAACAGGCCACCACCACCTCTCTCCCTGCAAAAGGAGAACTACCCCGCAAATGGTCCCTGTGATCCAGGCAGAAGCCAGAGAACATTCTCAAGACCCCCGCCAGGAAATAAGACTCTCCTGATTGTCACCCTTGTGTCCCACTCCTTCACTTTGTCCACCTTGAACTGCCATTGCTTCCCTTCCTATGCCCCCTTGGACAATGCACCTGTGATACAAATAGACTGGACTCTATCCTGGACTTTCCTCCATCATCACCCCAGCCCATTGTACATCCCCTTCTACCTCTTAGCACTTAAATAAACACCCATTGAAAAAACACAAGTATGGAGTATGTCAGATGATTGAACTATGTATTTGTTTAACAAGGTTTAACAAGCTCCCTTTGTGTCACTGTCTAAAGGGAAGTCACAAACAGCCCAACTGTCAATCTGCCCCAGACATGGATTTTACAGGCAAGCAGAGGCACAGAATGGTTAACCAAGAAAATGCCCAGTTTCTAAAAGTGGCATTTTCAAACTGTCAATCTAAATAAAAACTTTAACAAAAGATGCATTTTCGAATTGTGAGTTCAGAGACCCCAAACTCCACAGCTCTATCTGCTCCCAACAGGACACTGCACTTCAAAGATCTTTAAAGGCTGTCCCCATGTTAACCTATGGGAGAGACATGCCTTGCAATAGTGAAAAATGAATTTGGCAATATTTCACTCTGAGGACATGTAAAACACACTGGTGCATGTTCTGCCTTTTAAGAACGCTGCACCCTGTCCATGTGGCTACCTAAGGCCTACTTTAGGGGTGCCTTACATGTACTATAAGGGAAGGTTTTGGCCTGGCAAGTGAATACACTTGCCGGGTGAACTGGCAGTTTACAACTGCATACACAGACACAGCAGTGGCAGGTCTGAGCCATGTTTACAGGGCTACTCATGTGGGTGGCACAATCAGTGATACAGGCCCACTAATTGCATTTGATTTATAGACCCTGGGTGTGTCTAGTGCAGTTTATTAGGAACTCACTAGTAAATCAAATATGCCAATCATGGAAAAGCCAATTAGAGTTACAATTGGTCAGCAGTGGTAAAGTGCCCAAAGTACAAAAACCAACAAAAATGAAGTCCAGCACACAGTCAAAGACACAGGAAACAGAGGCAAAAAGACATGGAAACCACACCAAGGATGCTAGGTCTAACATGGATGTGACAGTTCTGCATTGGATTTTAAGGGGGAGCAGGACAGAGAAAAGTAACGCATTGGCCCTCATTACAACCCTGGCGGTTGGCGGAGAAGCAGCGGTCTTACCGCCAACAGGCTGGCGGTAACATTTTTGGAATTATGACCATGGCGGTTACCGCCATGGTCATCCGCCACTTCTCCGATCCGACCGCCAGGGCGGAGACGACCGCTGGGCTGGAGACTTGGGTCTCCAGCCCGGTGGCCGTCACAATACCGCCGGCGGTATCATGACCCGGCTGACCGCCATGGATTTCATGGGGTTAGGAACTGCCATGAAATCCATGGCGGTGAGCACTATCAGTGCCAGGGAAGGAATTCCCTGGCACTGATAGGGGTCTCCCCCATCCCCCAGCCCCACCACTGAGTCCTTCCCCGACACCCCCACCCTCTGCCACCTGCCACCCCCCAAAGGTGGCAGGACCCCCTCCCCACCCCTAACATTACAGATTCACACCTGACACGCACGCAGGCACCACCAACGCACATACCCGCACACACACCAACAAACATGCCAAAAGTTACAGACACAGTCATACACACACACCCACATTCAGACATACACGCACACATCCATACAGACATACATACAGACAGACACCCACACATTTCCAAACACCCAACACCCCGCGCATGCATACACACACTCACACACCCCCTCTACATACTCACACGCACACCCCCATGCACGTACACAACACACAACACCCACCCCCTCCCCTAACGGACGATCAACTTACCTGGTCCGTTGATCCTCCAGGAGGGGACGGGATCCATGGGGGCTGTTCCGCCGCCAGCACCCATCAACAGAACACCGCCACGCCGAATCACAGAGCGTGATTCGGTGGACGGTGTTCGGTTGGTGTGGCAGTGGAGGTGGAGCAACCTTCACTTCCCTGCTGACCGCCAGTATGGCTGTTGGAGGCTCTCCGTCCGGAAAAGGACGGAGGGCTGCCAGCAGTTATAATGCACCAAGCGGAAAACCGCCTGCACTGGCGGTCTACAGCTTGGCGGTCCGTCAGCGGTCTTGTAAAAAGACCGCTGAGGTTGTAATGACCCCCATTATGCCTAAGGCACCACTTTGTAAATTTGGAGCACTGAATATGCCACCGCTGCATAAAACAAATGAGGCAGAAGTTGCGCAAGGCCCTTGTAAATATCCTCCAAAGAGTTTTATAAAGTATACTCCCTGGATGTAAAATTGTGCAGGCACAGATGTCTGTAGTAACCTCAAAATTCTCAACAGTGCCAGGCATCACTTTCCCTGTACTGGCTAGGCCACATTGCCTCTCAGTAGCTAACTGCATTAAGGTAAATTCATTGTATACATAGCATAAGGCTTCTCAGGTAGTAGTCCCCTCTTTTCTGACTATTGCTTTCAGTGTTACGTACGTGCTCCTTGCTTGCCTTCAGCAGTATTATGTAGTGTTTATTGCATGATGGTCTTATTATCTAGATAGTTTACATTCAGAACATTTTTGTGTAGGAGGCTGGCCCGGCTTATAGTGGGTACCTGATGGTACTTACACCTTGTGCCAGGTCCATTTATCCCTTATTAGTAGATTAGTATTTTTGTAGCAGCTTAGGCTGATAGAGGTAGCTATAGCAGAGCAGCTTAGGCTGAACTAGGACACATGCAAAGCTCTGACTATACCACTTATATGATATAGCACCATATTATAATAATCACAATACTCAGAGTTACTAAAAATAAAAAAAAGGTACTTCATTTTAGGGACAATGTGTTAGGAGGTAAGTAAAATACACAAAATACGTGAATTCTGTGGCTGGAGCTTAGGGAACTCCGTGTCCCAGAACCCATGCGGAGCAGGGGGCGGAGCAAGCCCCGGGAGCGCTTATAGTGCACGGACCTTTCCCACTGCGCGGAATGTGAATTTTGAGGCTGGAGTTAGGGGGACTCCGTGTCCCAGAACCCGTGTGGAGAAGAGGGCGGAGCAAGCCCTGGGAGCGCTTATAGCGCACGGACCTTTCCCGCTGCGCGGGACGCGAATTTTGCGGCTGGAGCTTGGGGGACTTCATGTCCCAGAACCCCTCTTTTATTCTTCTGTGGACGATGAGTCTGTGTTTATTTTACATATTTCCAGTGCCGGAGATCCACTGTGTGATATAGGTGAGAGACTGTGTTTCAATCTGTGGCTTTTGCTGACCTATTTAGTGAGGTGCTACCTCTTGTGTAATGGGCAGGAAAAAGGGACAGCAAAGTGGAGCTATGAATGGTGGTGGTGGGGGAAGGCAGGGTAGCTCAAACACCACATTGGACTCCTTCCTTGCAAGAGCTGTTGGGGTTGTGACCAAGGAAATTGATCTGGCGGAGAGGAGGCTATCCATGGAGATGGATGACTGGAGTCATGTTTCAGTAGTTAGTGATCCCCCGGAGGGCCTGGATGAGGAGGCGGCTCATCCTGGGAGTGATCAATGTGCTGCTCCTGAGCTCGCTCATGCTGAGATAATGGGGGATCTTGGTGGTCCAGGGCCTTCGAGAAGAAGTAAAAGGCTCTTGGTGTCCTCTCCCCCGGCATGCCCCCTGGATAATTGTAGCCCTCCCAGAGGAAGAAAAAGATATTAAAGAAAACGGTGTCCAAAATAAAATCATCTGTTTTGGAAATCCCCAAGGGGCTGAATAGTGGCCCTGACTTTTGCCAGCCTTTGGGTTGTGATGCAACTAATTTATTGCAAAAATTTAAGGAGATGATCGAGGATATTCTGTCTCCTGTTGTGGCGAAATTACTGGCTTTAGAAAAAGCAGTTTCCCGGCTATGTGAGCAAGGGAGGGCCAGCCAATTTATAGGCGGACTTGTGGCCCCTAGCTGTCTGTCTCAACCAAGTGAGGAGGTGATCTTGCAGGAGGAAGCTTCTGGGGCCTTGGGGGAGAATGCCACAGCAATTGGACAAACTTGCAAATTTTGGGGCTCAGGGTGCCTGTGCTGAGTCTGTGTCGGATTCATCTACTGCCCTACCAATGAGCGGGAGGGCAGAGACCAGATCTAGTAGAAGCAGGGAACCTGATTGTGGATCTGTGGCAATTGGGGGAGATTGCCAACAGTTGGGTGGAAAGCATAATCAGAACCTGCTGAAGAAAAGTTCTTCATTGGTCTGCTTGGAACTCCCCCCGGCCTGTGCCCCTTACGTGGTGGTGTTGACAAACGTTCCTGCTTTGGCCCCTGGTGCTAATGAATCTACGGGCAAACTAAAAAATAAGACTGGCCAATGGTTGAGTAAAAATTGCGATTTTTCATGTAAGGATCTCAAGGACGTTTTGTTCGTTCGAAGAATTGACTGGCTCGGGCCTAAAAAAAAGGAGGGAAATGAGGACTGAATTATTATAAATGTCAGATATCCTGGCCTGGCCCAACGGCTTCTCTCCACATACAGCCCAGCTTTCCCAAGAGTAGGAACAATTGGTATGGCCCCCTTGGGTTACTTTTATAATCATATGTGACAAGGTGCTGAGTTTTCTCCTGAATTCGGTAGGAATCTCCCCCTAGGTCAGAACGCCCTGTGGTCAACCAGCAGGAGAGCTGATGGCATTAGAAATCCTGACATGGAAGGGGTGGACTGACAATGCACTAAGACTCAGACAGTAAACCGGGCAGCTTTTCAGAATAGTGATATGCCAAGGGTGGTGCTGGAGGGGAGATTCCGCAGTGGAGTCTCATTTCATGGAACATTGCAGGGTATGATGCGAAGTTATCTGACCAGGCATGGGTCAGGTGCCTGGCTAATGAAGGTCCTCAGGTCCAGGAATCCATCTTCAATGCTTTTCAGTCAGTTGTTGTCTTTGCAGAATCCCCTATCTCGACTTTACTGTCTTTCTGGGGTAGTAGGGTAACTTATCTCCTACTTTTTAGGGTCTTGGGGTGGGGTATCTTGGACACCCTTAGTGTTTTCTTACACTCCCAGTTACCCTCTACACACTACCTTAGGCCTGGGGTCCATTCATGGTTTGTATTCACCTTTGGAGTATATGGTTTGGGTTGCCCCTAGGCCTATTGTCTCCTATTGCATCCTGTTGTGTTCTACAGTGTTTGCACTACTTTTCTAACTGTTTACTTACCTGATTTTGGTTTGTGTGTATATTTTGTGTATATTACTTACCTTCTGATTATCAGAGCCTCGGTGATATAGTTAGGCACTACACAGGGACACACATTCAGGCCACAACTATGAGCACTGGGGTGCTGGCCAGCAGGATCTCAGTGAGACAGGCAACTACAAACTGACATTACAAGTAAAAATGGGGGTAACATGCCAGGCAAGATGGTACTTTCCTACACTTTGCCTTTAAAAAAGACTTATATCAGTGGGCTTTGAAACTGGTGGGTGCAACCTTTGCAGGGGTGGGGGTGTGAATGGATGCCAAAGCAGGTGTGAGTCTCTGGACCACAGGACCAACGAATAAGTTCCAGGGAAAAGTAAACGAACTTCATACTCATAAACTATTGTGATTTTAGTAAAAGAAAACAGAATGGGAGATGCCACTCTGTAAACGACCAATATAGGCCCTCATTATGACATTGGCGGTAGATCCCGCTTAGCTCCATGCGACTGCCGCCAACATATTGCTGCAGCAGCGGATAACCACCAAGCATATTATGACACACACATATCAATTCATCACTATATAGCCACAAACACAAGTCCACCAGCCCAAAGGTCAGTGATAAACTGGCGGTATCCGAACCCACAACATTACACCAACAGAACTACACCCACAGCATTATGACCCATGAATCACCACGGCAGACATTCAATGGAGGTAAACCATTGGCACTACATACTGCTGCGCTCAAAATGCACAGACTCAAACAAAACTAAACCACATTGGACAATTCAAGATACACACACCTGACACTCATACACACACCACACCCACACAAGCACACCACTATAAAACACACACCCACACTACTCACAATCCTTTATGACTAGAAAGAATTGCCACCAGAGAGAGACAGTAAAAGCACACACACAACCAGAGCCACATAACATCATCACCTTTACACTATCCACGCACCTTACATAACACACCCCAACACATCATTCCACACACCCTCACCCACACCACTCACACTAGACCCATGGCACCACAACAACACCCCAGATTCTTTGAGGAGGAGCTGAGGGTCATGGTGGAGGAAATCATCAGGGTAGAGCCACAGCTATTTGGAACACAGGTGCAGTAGAGATGGAGCTATGGCGGAGAATCGTGGACAGGGTCAAAGCCATGGTACACCACCCCAGAACAAGGGATGACATCAGGAAGAGATGGAACGACCTATGGGGGAAGGTACATTCCACAGCAGCAAGACACCAACTAGCTGTACAAAGGACTGGCGGTGGACCCCTACTTCCTCCCCCACAACTAACAACACGGGAGGAGCAAGTCTTGACAATCATGCATCCTGAGGGCCTGGCAGGAGTAGGAGGACTGGACTCTGGTGAGTCAAATCTCTATTACTATCATCCCCCCTACCTGCATGAAATCACAAACCCCCACCCTCACCCTCACTCCCATCACTCCACCACCTCCCACATACCCCACCATCACAACCCACTCATCCCAATACCAAGCCCTGCATGTAACACCAATGCTTGGACACCACTCACAGACCTGCATGAACACATATCACCACTGCATGCACACTGGAGAGAATCACCTAGCCCACCAAATAGCTACTCACTCAAAGGCATATCTGCGAGGGCAACAACAACCATAGAGGGCAACACACCCATGTACAATGCACACAGAAACAATAACACTGAATTTAAATCTCCACAGGTCCCCCAGCCAATGTCACTGGAAAAGAGGTGCCAGCAACATCCAGTCCCCCTACATAAGAGGCCCACAGTGATGACAGCAGCTCTGCTCGCATGGGTCTGGATGACGAACGTGGCCCATCAGGGACCTTCGGACATTAGGTTACCCAGGCACCCTCTCACACCACCACAGAGCCTCCCCCCCTCAGGAATCACCACCAGAGCACCCACCCAGCGGGCCCATACCTCTGTCCCCAGGACACGTCAATTAGCAGTGTGTCTACCACTACAGGGGCCCCAGGCCACCCCAAAAACACAGGACGATCAGGGACCTGAGGTCTGTGGCAGTGGGCACACGGTTCCGGGGACAGAGGCACAGAACAACAGGGAAGCTGGGAGGACTGCTGTGCGACAGGGGGAGGACAGGTCCAGGGAACCAACTCTCCAGTAGGGACCCACTGCGGTCCTCTGAGCATACCACCATTACCAGGAGACGATGGGCCAGATACTGGACAAGTTCCAGGAGAACATGCGGCTGCAGGAGGGACAGTACCTGGGGATCAGGGAGGACTTTAAGGACATCAACACCACCCTGGTTTCCATTGCAGGGGTGCTGGCAGACATGGCCAACACTATGAGGGAGGCAGTGTTACCCCATCAGACCTCTGCCACTAGCCAAACCAATGAACAGCCCTCCACCCCGCTGTCACTAGTGAACAGGAGGCCCTGCCACAGGAACAAAAGGCCACCAGCACCCCTCCCCCTGCAAAAGGTGAACCACCCTGCAAACGTTCCATGCAATCTAGGCAGAAGCCAGAGACTATTGCCAAGACCCCGCCAGGAAATAAGACTCTCCTTATTGTCACCCTTGTGTCCCACTCTGTCACCCTGTCAACCTTTAACTGCCATTGCTCCCCTTCCTATGCCCCCTTGGACAATGCACCTGTGATGCAAATAGACTGGACTCCAACCTGGACTTTCCTCCATCATGCCCCCAGCCCATTGCACATCCACCTCTAACTCTTAGCACTTAAATAAAAACCCTTTGAAAAAATACAAGTATGGAGTATGTCAAATGATTTAAGTACGTATTCGTTAAACAACGTTTAAACATTGAAAATCAACTGTACAGAAATGTAAACATAGGAATGACCTGTAGTTGGCTGCAGTTAACACACCAGGAGCAATAGTGGGGCACAAATATCCTCAAATAGAGATGCCAAAGGCTACACTGAGTGGCCATAGAAGTGAGAAAAACAACCTGCCAGTGACAATGTCAAACACAAAACTGTCAATTAAATGTGAAGTTACACTGTCTTACCTATGTGTCATTGGAAGGATTGGCAAATTATTGCACTTCTGTTGTCCTCATCCTCTGCCTCCTCATCTTCACTGTCCACCGGGTCCACTGCTTCCACACTGCCATCTCCAGCCTCATCTTCCGGCAGAAAAGGCACCTGGCGACATGAGGCAAAGTTGTGCATCATACAGCCTGCCACGATGATCTGGCAGACCTTCTTGGTTGAGTAGTACAGGGATCCACCTGTTATATGGAGGCAACGAAACCTGGCCTTCAGGAGGCCAAAGGTCCTCTCTATAATTCTTCTTGTTCGCCCATGTGCCTCATTGTAACGTTTCTCTGCCCTTATCCTGGGTTTCCTCACAGCGATCAGTAGCCATGAGAGGTTGGGGTAACAAGAGTCACCTGCAAATATCGAGGGACAACTGTTAGCCACAAACCAACCCTAAGGGCCCACACCATACCCATACACTAACATCCATTGGGTGGGAACCAGGGATCACCTATTAGTCACACCCTGTTCCTCTGGAGTTGAGCCATCACATATGGGATGCTGCTATTCCTCAGGATAAAGGCATCATGCACAGACCCAGGATATTTTGCATTGATGTGGGAGATGTACTGGTCCGTCAGGCACACCATCTACACATTCAGCGATTGAAAGCTCTTTTGATTTCTGAACACCTGTTCATTTCGCCCGAAAGGGGGGGACAAATGCTATATGTGTACCAACAATTGCCCCAATAATGTTGGGAATATGTCCCATTCCATAGACATCAGCTTTCACCGTGGCCAAATCCTCCACCTGGGGGAAAACGATGTAGCTGGTCATGTGTTTAATCAGGGCAGACAACACTCTGGTCAGCACTATTGAGAACATTGGCTGAGACATTCCTGCTGCCAAGCCCACTGTCACTTGGAAGGAGCCAGTTGCCAGGATGTGGAGCACTGATAGCACTTGCACAAAAGGGGGGATCCCGGTGGGGTGATGGATAGCAGATATTAGGTCAGGCTCAATTGGGCACACAGCTCTGTGATTGTGGCCCTGTCCAGTCTATAGGTGAGGAATATGTGCCTATCCTCCATTGTTGCCAAGTCCACCAGGGGTCTGTACACGGGTGTATGTCTCCATCACAATGGTGATGTACACCAGCCCCGCCGGCAGACGTGACCCCCATTTTCTATCTTTTCACACACTTGCCACCTGACCTTCAACAGGAGAGCACCTATACTGTAAGTGCTGCTGTGACCTGTGTCTGGAACTGACCATGGCTCGTGTCACTGGGGAAAGGGCCCCTTCATCTCGGCGGAGTTGGAGCGACTGGTGGATTGGGTCCTACTCCAGTACCGAATGCTGTATGGGCCTCCAGACCAACAGGTGAGTACACCATGCAAGGAGTGCTGTGTGTGAAGGCCTTGTGTAGGGGGGAGGTATGGTGGGCCATGTGTGTGCTAATGGGGATGAGAAGGGGCATGGTGGGCCATGAGTGTAACAGGCAGGATGGTCGGAAATATCTTTCCCTGTGTCCATTTCCCTGCAGGCCAGCGCCCATCAGAAAAAGGGTATATGGCGTGCTATCACCAAGGACGTGAGGATCCTGGGGATCCATGGCAGGCGGAGCACCCACTGTCGCAAATGGTGGGAGGACTTGAGACGATGGGCACGGAAGAAGGCGGAGGCCCAGCTGGGGATGGCCTCCCAACGAGGAAGGGGTGCCCGTTTAACCCTGACCCCCCTGATGGCCCGCCTACTGGCGGTCGCCTATCCGGACCTGGATGGGAGCTTGGAGGCATCACAGCAGCCAAAAGGGGGTGAGTACAGTGCGCCAATATACAACTTGTGCCTGGTGGGGTGGTATCCGGGTGGGAGATGAGGGCCTGTGGGTGCCTCTAGGCCAGGCCTGACATTGCAGAGTAGGTCCCATGTTGGGTAGGGTTCTGATGTAAAATACCTCCAACCAAGCTAGTAGTCATCCACTACTGGGCAGTCTGTGGGTATCAGGTATACTGCACTTGGCGTTAGGTGTCCCTATCCATGGGCTAATGACTAGCATTGCGACTGGTCGTGCATTGCCTAGTGCATAGGGCTGTTCCCTGTGTGTGTGTCATGTTCGCCAATAGTGGTGTTGTTGCCGCGCCTGACCAAGTGTATCCTTTGTCTCTTACCCCCTTTTTTTGTTTGGTCACCCTGCCCTTATGTGTATTAGCATCATCTGGCGGAGGAGCTGAGGCACCGGCGACAGAGGGAACTGAATCCCACAGGGCCAAGGAGTCTGAATCCACCAACAGTGAGGGCACCATTGGGACAGAGGGTGAGGGAAGCACCACAGCGGAGACAGAAGAGTACAGTTCAGACATGGATTCCTCCTCCGATTGAAGCTCCTTGGTGGTGGCGGACACCTCTGTGCTGACCCCAGCTACAGGTACATCCGCCACCCCCCCTGTACCAGCACTGCCTTCCCAGCAGCCCCTCAGAGTGTTTCCTGTGCCTGCTCACCCAGGAGGGTTGGCATCTCCTTCGCCCCAGGCACCTCAAGCCCTGCCCCAGTGAGCGCTGCTGCCCTGAGTGAGGAGGCTATTGACCTCCTGCGATCCATCTCTGTTGCGCAGTAATCCATTGTGAATGCCATCCATGGGCTGGCAGCCCAAATGCAACAAACAGATGCATTCCTGAAGGGCATTCACACTGGCATGGCGGCCCAACAGAGATCAATCCAGGCTCTGGCCTCCTCTCTGATGGCAGCCAGTATCCCTGCTTCTAGCCTCCAACCTCCAACTTCCTCTACCCAGTCCCATTTCCCTCAACTCCAACCTATCCCAAACACACAGTCAGACTAGCAGGCAACCAGGACAACACACAAGAGTGTACATTGCAAACACAAGCACCACACTTCATCCCACAGGCACTCCCACAAACACCATCCAGTTGCAGACACACCAACATCCACTGACTCCACTGTGGCCCCCTCCTCCTCCTCGTTCACCTCCCTCCCAGATGCGTCTACACTCACACCTGCATGCACTACATCCTCATCCACTATACCCATCACCAGCACACCCATCAGCACCCACCACTCACCTGCAGTCACTACCCACACTTCCATGCACACATCCCCTGTGTCCTCTTCCACTGTGTCTTTGCCCCCTCCTCCCAAGTACACAAACAAAAGCACTCAGACACACAACAGCCATCCACCTCATAACAGCATCCAGTCCATGCACTTGCACCCAACCACAGCAGACAGACACCTCCTACAACCACTCCCTCTACCACCACTCCCAAACCATCTCCCTCTTCCCACACCAATGTCCCTAAGAAGCTTCTCCTCTCCACCTTTCACCTCTTCCCTAGCCCTCCCCCCATCCATCACATCAGGCCCAAGTGGTCAGAACCCAGCACCTCAGCCACCCAGTCCAGGGGTACAGTAGTGTCCACAGCTACACCAGGTAGGAAAGGATCCCGGGCACCATGCAGCCACACTGATAGTGAGCCTGCACTAAGTGCTGCAAGGAAGGACAAGGAGGCACCCCCAGCTGGTAAAAGGAAGGACAAGGAGCAATCCCCGGCTGCTGAGAGGAAAGGCAAGGAGCAGTCCCCAGCTGCTGCCAAAAGGAACAAGTAGCCATCCCCAGCTACTAGCAGGAGGGGCAAGGGGCCTGCACCAGTACGCAAAAAGGACAAGAGGCCTAGTGCTGGGACTCAGTTGGAGCCCCCACCACCAACCATGGTGGTTCAGCCGTCTGAGGCAGCAAGGAAAGGGCTGGACCCACCACTGAGAGCACCGCCACCAGCACGACTGTCAGCAACAGCAGCCCCAGTGTGCAGCCGTCTGAGGCTGCAGGGGAAAGGCTGGAGCCTCCCCCCAACCACTGCCACCACCGCCACATGCACCACCACTGCCACCACTGAGCAGCCGTCTCCACCGGTGGACAGTGTGTAGTCCTGCATCCATGGGCTGTTGTGTGGCCTGGCCCCTGCCAATCCTGTGGTCTGACACCCAGCTGAGAGACTGTGACCTTGCACTACCCAAAGCCTGCATCACAGGGCACGATGCCCCCTCCAGAACCAGTGGAGAAGCCATCCACTCACCCCATCCTTCCCAGAAAGAAGCACACTGGGCACAATGCCCGCTCCAGAGCATGTGGTCAAGTCACCCACTTCAGAGACTGTGGCCTGCACTCCCCAGGACCAAGCACAGGGCATGTTGCCCCCTCCAGGACCAGTGGCGTTTTACCATCTTCCGGCTGATGTGCCCTCCCATTCCCCATCCCCCTGAGGAGCCTGTCTATTTTCGACCTGATGCCCCTGCAGTGTTCTCTCCGTGTTGTTGCAGGAGTGAGGTTGGGCCTTGGACTTTGGGATGTGGCCCTGTGGCCCAAAGATATTGAGGACTGAGCAGTGTCCCTTGCATTGTAAATATGTATATACTTTTTGATTTGGATGTATGAATTTCACCTATATTTATCTTCTTACAGCCTTTTTACACCATAGTAGTTGTCCTTGCATTATTCCTGAGGGGTATGGGGTGCATATATTATATTACCGCATCTGGTTGTGTGTGTGGTGTTGGAGGTGGGGATGTTGCGTGTTGCATGTGTGTGTTACTCGCTTTTTCCTCCCCCCTCCCCTGTGTGCTAGGCGGCTGTACTCACCATGGTCGCATTCGCCGGCATTGGTGTTTGTAATGGAGCAGAAGGTAGAAGAGCATGGGAAAGACATGCAACTTGGGCTCCATGGCGGCGTGGTTCTTCCTTGAGTGTCTAGAGGTGAGATATTTCCTTCTGTGCGGTGTTTCCACTAGGCTTTTGATGTCGTTGGTACCATCCCGGAAAAGGTGGCAGATAGGTGTGTCATATTACTGTGGGTGGTAAATTGTCTTCCGTCTGGCTGTTGCTGGTTACCACAGTGGTGCATGTTGATTTTGCCCTGGCGGTCGGTGTGTTAAAATGGCTGTCTGTCTGAGCGGTTTCTGCTGTGGTCATAATTTCATATTCATTACCGCCGGCCTGTTGGCGGTATTACTGCTGCTTTATCACCGACCGCCAGGGTTGTAATGAGGGCCATAATGTCTTGTATGCTGTGCATTGACTTGAAATATGTGGCAGAGCCTCCAAGTAACAACCAGCACCTCATCCACTTAATTCCGAGAAAGGCTCACCGTGTATGCATTGTAGGGTGATTGGTCTGCCAATAGCATGTTGACAATCATGGCAACTGAAATACTTGAAATATTATAAATGTTCTGAGCTGCCAATGGAGTCTCTTGTCCAAGGCAAGAGCTTCAGCCTCTCATCATATTTTTGACAACATGCACTGCATTTTGGGAACTTGTAGATTTGCTTTAGACAGTGTACATATAGGCTCACTGAAACAGCATGCAAAGTGTTTTTGGCTAAAAAGAAATTACAGGCGAAGGTGTAACACAAGACTTATCAGAAGTTTTCAGCTAGATATGATAATGTAAGAAATTAGAAGGCAATGATGAACATCATTGTTTGCCACCCAAAGTCACTTGCACATTTTGACTGCTTTGTTTATGATATAGATTTATAATTTTGCCTATAAAATGTATTTAATGAGTATTCCTTTGAAAAACACCAGTCTTGCATTCTTACTTCAAATGTTAAGAGGCATATTTACAAGTGAGGTTATGTCACTCTTGCACCACACAATGGGATGAAAGAGCGACCCAAGAACAAAATGAAATTTATGAAGTCAAGCAAGTCCACCTAGCGTAGCCCTGATTGACCCCATAAATCTCAAAGCAAGGCACAGCAAATCGCTGTGTTGGATTACTCAGAGTCATAGAGGTGCTCGAAGGGTGTTGTGTAGGCATTCCCACAGAATATCAATAGATTTTGATGGTTCACAGATTTACCATAATTAGTGGAAGTGGGAACACGCTAAACACCTACACCTCTCCAGGTGAGTCATAATGAGGAGAAATCTCTTTATTTATCCTAGTTCGTTCCTCTTTCTATGCATGCTGCAGCACAAATAGAAAGAGGAGAAAAGCCACAGGAGATTGTTCTGTACAGGAAGGGGCACCTTCCTGCACAAAAACAATCCCACAGACAATGGAGGCACCCTTGCACCACAGTGCAAGGGTGCCTACACTGATGCTAGGCAACACATTTTGCGCCTGAGATGGGGAAAGGACAGGGATGTGCCACATTATGGAAAAATCCAGCACATTCCTGCCTTTTTTTGTGACACTTAGGTATGGCCCTTAGCTTCTTTCTATCTTTTGCACTGCATACATGCATTGTGATGCCATGAAATGTTGCTTTAAGCTTTTAAAGAATATGTTTGAGAAAAGATGTTTGTCATTTTGAGTGGCCCCATGAAAATATTTAAGGCAAAGGTGGAGCACAGCAGGAAACAGTTTGAAAACCACTGCATTAAAGACATGAAGGCAAGTCATAAAAACATAATCAATTATAACATCGAAATATAGTCAATTTACATCTGTAAAGGTACACCTACTTACTGGTGCAGATTTACTCACTGTTGGTACAAAGGCCCCGCGATACGCTGGGGCCCCCCAGCTCCAAGGGGCTCCCTCAGGACAAACCACTGTGCACAGGCAGATGGCCCCTGACTTTGACCAGGAGGGAGGTGCCCCCTCCCGGCACTTTGCAGGGGGGCCCTCTAGCTTCGTTATGCCACTGGATTTACTACGGATATTCCAAGGAATATTCCAGTAAATCTGCGCTAGGTGCCGGTTTTTTGGAGTTCCCAATCCCATCCTGTAACAAAAAAGTGCCCTGGATATGTTAAAAGTAGATGAAAATGACTATTGTGCCAGAGGAAATATTCTGTAATAACCTATTCGAGAACATTTCAGCTTGGAACAAAGTACCTTCAATTATGTTTGATGAAATAAAATCAAACTATAAATATTATTTCAACGTTAAACTCCTTTCTTGGAATTGAAACTTTGGGGCATATTTATACTCCGTTTGCGCCGAATTTGCGTCGTTTTTTTCGACGCAAAACTAACTCCATATTTATACTTTGGCGTTAGACGCGTCTAGCGCCAAAGTTCATGGAGTTAGCGTCATTTTTTTGCGTGAACACCTTCCTTGCGTTAATGAGATGCAAGGTAGGCGTTCCCGTCTTAAAAAATTACTCCCAGGCATGTGCGTGGTATTTATACTCCCGGGCAAAACTCACGCCCGGGAGTGGGCGGGGCAAAAAACCCCGCATTTGCACCTCTTTTTAACGCCTGGGTCAGGGCAGGCGTTAAGGGACCTGTGGGCTCAGAATGAGCCCAGAGGTGCCCTCCCCTGCCCCCAGGGACACCCCCTGCCACCCTTGCCCACCCCAGGAGGACACCCAAGGATTTTTTGTGGCATAGGGGGGCCTGATTTGTGCCCCCCTACATGCCACTATGCCCAATGACCATGCCCAGGGGACATAAGTCACCTGGGCATGGCCATTGGGCAAGGGGGCATGACTCCTGTCTTTGCTAAGACAGGAGTCATGTTAATGGCGTCTGGGCGCCCCAAAAAAATGGCGCAAATCGGGTTAAGACGATTTTTTTGCCTCAGCCTGACTTGCCCCATTTTGGGACGCCCAAACCCCATGCAAGTTTTTAGTTCTAGCTCTTTTATGAGAGATGTTCTCTCACTAAAAGCATGTGAGATACCTGCAGAGAACATTTTTTCGGATCCTCATAATTTCACAACACTTTTTTATTTTGTGAATATTCACTGCATTTTTACGCATTATGCAAATCCAGAAAGCATCAGCGACAACGAGAGTGTCCAGGACTAATGTGCATGTATTTGAGTTTAGTGAAATAGGGTTCGGCCATGTCTCAATTTTTTTTTAATAATGTTAAGTACTCCAGAGACGTTCCACACTGAAATATCCTGCTTTATTACTGAGATCATTCAACATCTAAGTCATTACAATTTCAAGCAGATGATTCACAGCAAAACTTCTTAGCTTTGATACCTTTTAAAGCCATTCATACGTAAACCAGGTATTCTTTCTCAGCTCGCTTCTATAATTGCACCTTTACAAACATTAATTGCTCATTTCACCTGTTCTCAGGCCCTGAAATTATAACAAGAATTAATGTAGGTGCAGTTACCTTTGACGGTATTTTTGGCCTCGTCTAAGGTCGAACAGATTGTATGATATTTAAAAGCGCTTTTGGATGGCTAAACAAATTATGACTCAAAAAGTTTATTATGTGAAGGTAAATTAGTTCTACAATTTTTATTCTATAAGCAATACTATCAGCTGTTATGCAAATTTACGAATTAATTGCAGCCCTTATGCAAATAGAAGAATTCATTTCATAGTGAATACATGAAAAAGCACAGTCTTGAACGAACACAGCAATGCTCAGAGAAGAGTTACGATGTTATTTAGTGACACTATTCAAAGAATCAATACATTTTCCTCCATAATATTTATTTCTCTGTTGTTTTTCCTACCAATAATAGCTAGCTAAAGTCAGTCTTTATTTGCTTAATAACAAGTCACCATCCCCCCAGCAGTTGTTCTCCGGGTTTACAGGGGGTGGGGCGGGCTGGTGCAGGCTGGTGGGGGGGTTCGGGGGGAGGGGGCTTTAGGGGGGGAAAAGACATTTTAATTAAAAAAGAATAATAATAAAAACTTACCTCACGCTGCTTCTCGCCACACTGCTCTTCTTCCATCCTGCAGGCAGGCACAGGCTCCCAGCCTGCCCTGCGCCAATCCGGACGCTGATCAGAGCAGACCGGGAGCCTGTGCAGGTTCTCTCCAGTCTGGCAACTGTGTTGACCGGCTGGAGACAGCCTTCTGCCCATGTATGTTTGGACGGCCCGCGACGGCCAGCCAAACATACATGCGCAGTGAGGGGAGTGCACAGTGTACTCCTCTCACTGCTTTTCACCCCATGGCCCGCCCCTTTCACAAGGAAGGGACAATAAACATAGGCCTATATTTATACTTTTTTAACGCCACATTTGTGCCGCGTGTTGACACAAAAACGGCGCAAACTTACAAAATACAATTGTATTTTGCAAGTTTGCGCCGCTTTTGCATAAACAAATGCTACAAATGTGGCGCTAAATAAGTAAAAATATGGGCCATAGTTTATTGTCACTTCCTTGAGAAAGGTTTGCAGCTTCTACTGCTGGCAGGGCGGCAACGATCCTCCGCCCAAACGGAGGAGCCACCACTGCATCCATCCAAGCTTATAATCTAGCTGACTTTCGAAGCATCCTTATCTGCCTATTATCACCTCTGTATGATATGCCAGCACAAATAACTGTTTTCCCTTTTGAGGAAAATCAGTTATATTCCAAACCTTATAAGGACCCTTTCATCAGTCGCCTAGAAAATTGGGCCCGGTAAAACCAGGGCTCAGATTTACCACTCTTTGGTGGGAGACAATACTGCACCAAAGTTGCTGCACTGCCTTATGTCAGAGGAGAAAGAGCAAGAATGTTCCATATCTAGTAAATTATGGATAATTTTTTCTCTCTCCCGCCCCTGCACACTTATGGCAGCCACGTGCTAATGCAGAAAATCTTACTTCACATTGCAAGGGAGGGACATTCTCTGAAGCATAGATTTTCTACTAAAAATATGCTTTAAGTATGTTCTCACTGTGTACATTGTCTCTACAATGTGTTTCACATGTAAAGTTGTTAAAACAAGGACAAATACAAATATTTCTCCTCATTATCCCTCTTTTTATGATACATAATATTTTGGTGCAATTCACTGTCTTCCAATTTTTGTAGATAGGGACTTGTGTCAAAACCTATGGGTGGTTGCATGGGAACACCCATGCACCACCATGGAACACCACCTTGACGCAATGTAACTCAACGCAGAGACTACCTGAACATTGGGTTACTTTGGGATAGTATCCAAAGAAAAATACTGATTTGGTATGGACAGTAAATCCCACTCTAAGGGGGTGATTCTGAGCTTGGGAACCGCCAGAATACCGCTGCGCGGTCAAAAGACCGCTGCGGTTATTCTGAGTTTCCCGCTGGGCGGGCGGGCGACCGCCAGAAGGCCGCCCGCCCGCCCAGCGGGAAACCCCTTCCCACGAGGATGCCGGCTCCGAATGGAGCCGGCGGAGTGGGAAGGGTGCGACGGGTGCAGTTGCACCCGTCGCGATTTTCAGTGTCTGCTATGCAGACACTGAAAATCTTAGTGGGGCCCAGTTAGGGGGCCCCTGCAGTGCCCATGCCATTGGCATGGGCACTGCAGGGGCCCCCAGGGGCCACACGACACCCGTTACCGCCAGCCAGGTTCTGGCGGTCAAAACCACCAGAACCAGGCAGCGCCGCCATGGAGGATTCCTCAGGGCAGCGGGAAACCGGTGGGACACCGCCGGTTTTCCGTTTCTGACCGCGGCTGTACCGCCGCGGTCAGAATGCCCAGGGATGCACCGCCAGCCTGTTGGCGGTGCATCTGCGGTCGTTGGCCCTGGTGGTAGTCTACCGCCAGGGTCAGAATGACCCCCTAAGACTTTGTGCTGGGTTTTTGTGAAAAAAAAATCCACAAACCCAGTCCAAAGACGTAGAAGCATATTTATAATGCCTTAGCACCACCTTGTGCCACATTCACGTCATTATTTTTTACGTAAATGTGGCACAACAAGGCTGAAATCCCCGCTCCTTATTTACAGAGTGGCACAATGCATGCATTGTGTCACTTTGTAACCCTTTGTGCCGCAGTTTACCTGTAGCAGGCATAATGTATGCAAAGGGGGTGTTCCCCTGTTAGGGGAGCCAGAAAAATGGCATAAGGAAATCTATGAGATTCCCTTGTGACATTTTCACGACACTTTTAACACCTGCTCAAGAGCAGGCATTAAAAGGGGGCTTCCATGCTTTAAAATGGGGCCCTATGTACTCTTCAAGAGTAGCAATATTATTTTGGCACTACTCCTTTATAGTACATCAATAGCTTTATGATAAATGATGCTATTGCCCTCTACCCTGCTCATAGGTGAGTCGTCTTTTAAATACAGCGCACACATGGTGGCGGTAGGGGAGTGCTAAGGGGTGCACGGAAAGGGCACTGCACTCGGTGCAGCGTCACTTTTCATAAATCTACCCCTCAGGGCCTCATAATGAGTCTTGCAGTTCATCCGCCATCAGGTTGATGGTCGGAGCAACAGATTACGAGCCATGCGGGACTATGGAGCAAAGACTACTGTGGTCCAGCTGGCACCTCCAAGCAGCACAAACCACCACAGTCACGAGGCAGCACAAACAGGCCAGCTGAGTCTGTGTTTCTGCCAAATACTTTTTGAGGTTGCACACCGCCAATGTGATCATGGCGATCCAACCACCGTGTCTCAGCAGGTGGAAATGGACAGTATAAATTGAGACACTCACCGGAAGTCAGCCTCACAAGTCGGGTGCCTCTATGGAGCCCATCACATACAACCTGCCCCTGTTGTTGATAGTCGATGACCACAAAATCAGTGATGCCATGGACTCAACCGACCATAAGTACACACACCTACCTGTGTCATTACGCTCAACAACAGATCGCTGCGCCATCGTCCACATGATATGGGGGTCATGCTAAGGATGCCAAGTACATGTCCCATTGTGTAGACAGTCAGAATCATACATAAAGATGGACACATTCACAGCCACAATTCACCCCCTTGGGCAGGTCACTCACACTGCTACACTACACAAAAACACACTTCCCCTCATCTCAGGTACAGGGATAGTGAAGACTACACAACATTGTCTCACACACCACCAACACGCCAAAATCATATCAAATACAACTCACACATTCACATTTCTCACAGGCCATGGACTGTGATCAAATACAACACACATATGTATGGGCGTGTCATAGAACTCAAACACCACTTTCATTAAACAGCCCTACAGTGGACACACACATCACCCACATCACAACACACTAGAAGGACAATAGCATCAACAATAGACAGAGAGACAAATATCAAACATCACTATGCTAACAATACCTGCAGAATAGGATGGGGTCATCAGGAACGCTCACGGAAGGAGGCTGCACTGGGACACATATCACTTTGCACACACCTTAAACAACATTTGCACAGGAAATGGCACACCATGTGTCTTTGGGACAAACAAAACTAGACCCAAATGACATGCCTATCTGCACAATGTGGAAGTGCAAGTCAACAAAGCACTTTCAACTCCAACTACATGGCACATACCTCTACATGAACACACTTCATGTCTGCACAAACAAAACTCAAGCTGACACACATCCGATGAACACATAATCCACATCAGGGGGACATGTCTAACACCATATATGCTCACATTGGACAACACAAGATGAAAGACTTACAGTAACAAACAGTACACAATGCCATGACATCACCATTGCATTTACACTCATATCCATAACCTCATATCCTTGTCTAGGGGGACACCAACACTGCCCACAAAGTCACATCCTACAAACAACAGCAAATGGATCAACAAGTAGGCTGAAAAACACAAAACTGTAGGCACCCCAACTACCAATCACTCAGGAACAATATTGTGGTAAAAAGGAATTGAAGGACAAATGTGTACCCAAAAAACCCAAATGTTTGGGTTTATTAATAGTACACTTTCAAAGTCCAAGGCCATTGGCCAGTCCATAGGCTTATGCACAGGTACCTAATTGTGCCTTCACTTGACTCCTAACTGCCATGAAGCTCCACAGAAAGGAGCATCAAGGTAGTAGGCAGGCACCACAGAAATCATCATTTGGGGGATGGATTTGGGAGGGGGATTGGTCTTGGGCTTGGGAAGGGTGGTCTGCTTTTTGGGAGGGGTGGGCTTCTTGATGTAGGGGGAGAGGTGTGGGTGCTTGTAGGGGGCAGGGGAGGCCATGGAGCTGGAAGGGAGGGGCTGTGATCTGGTTGGGGTCCTCTTGGGTTTGGAACGTGGGTGGAGGCAACAGGGAAAAGGTCAAGGTCAAACAAAAAAACTTTCTTAATGAGAGGGGATGGTCAGCAGAAGAGGGTCGGGATTTGGTGCTCAAGGGAGAGGTTGTCTGCTTTGCTGGTGTGGATGTCGTTGGTGCTTGCTTCTGTGAGGTTTGCTTGTGTTTGTGTGGTGTCTGTAGGGTGGGTGATTGAGTGTTTTGTGTGTCTTGGGAAGTCTGGGAGGTGGATGTGCTTGGGGATGGAATGGTGGATGTGTGTGTGTCTTTTGGGGTGCTGACTGTGGGGATGCTGGATGTGGTGGTTGTCTGTGTTTCTGTAGTTGTGATGTCACTGGGTATGGTGCCTGTGGTGGATGTCCAGGGATATGTTGGGGGTGATGTCTGTTGGTATGATGGGTGTGGTGGGTGTGTCACTGACCGTTGGTGTGGTGCCTGTGAGTATGCTGAATGTTGTGTTTGTAATGTAGGGGGTGGTGGGGGTGTCTAGGGAAGTGGTGACTGTTGTTGTGTCTGTGGATGGCTATTGTTTGTTTGTGTGCCGGTGTGTTTTGTGGCACTTATGTTTGTGCTCCTCTTGTGTGTTGAGGTGGATGTGTATGGATCTGTCTGTGTGGTTTAGGTATGTAAGGGAAGGGGGATTTGGATTGGGAAGAGGGAGGAGGAGGGGGGACAGAAGGTTGGGGTGATTTGCTGCCATTAGTGAGGAGGCCAGAGTCTGAAAAGATCCCTGTAGGCCAGCCATTGCACTATGAATGCTTTCCAGGAATGCAATTGTCTGTTGTAGCTGAGTTACCAATCCCTGGATGGCATTCACAATGGCTGACTGGCACACAGAGATACTTCTCAAGAGGTCAATAGCCTCCTCACTGAGGGCAGCAGGGGCAACAGGGGTTGGGACAGAGGTGCTTGGGGCAAAGGAGACGCCTGCCCTCTTGGTTGAGCAGGCACGGCCAACTGGGTGGGGAGCAACAGGGAGGTGGCAATAGAAAGGGGGTGACAGGCAATGATGGTATGGGGGATGCCCTGATGGGTCTGCCACCACTAGGAAGTGCCCACTGGAGGAAGCATCCAATGTTGATGAAGATGTCCTGGTCTTCCCGTGGCAGTCCCTTCGTCATCCAGGCCACTGGGTCCCTCTGTGTTGGTGATGTCTTGGCCTGAGGTCCTGTGGTCAGATGCTTCCCCACTCGGCTGTGCCCATCTTCTTCACCTGCCGGTGCAGATGCTGCAAAGTCCAAGAGAAATTGGGTCACCACATGTCCATGATCACACTTGAACAACAGTTCTGATTAGCATACATTACCATGATGTCAAGTAGACCCCAGAAATACCTCAACCTAAGTGACCCATACATGTGCCATACTATGTGCAAGCATGCCATATGAACTGTCAGCAGTTGCCTACAGGGAAATCTGGATCTCAGACAACTACAATTGCATGGCTGAAGGTGTCCAATCACAATACCCATTCAACAAGTAGGCGACAAAATCACCCTCAAACCTTTGCCCCATGGAGCCTATGTCAGACACTTGTTGGTATACAATAGTAGGCCAATGTCAAATGCATTTCCACAGATCCCACACCAAGGTCATGCACACGTCTACTTGTCACAAAAATGATGACCCAGCAATAAGAAATGATGCTACAAAATCATGCCAATTTGATGACAAAAGTACACTATCCTGGAGAAGATGACATGGGAATACCTATGTCACCATGGAAACATGTCAACAATGTACACTTCACCAAGTGTTATTTGTCCCAGTAGAGTCATGGAGGTAGTATTAATGTTGCTCAGATAGGCCACACATGTGGCATGAAAATGGACACTGTAATCATCATGTGCAATATGTCAGGAAGAGATGTCCCCAAATTACACAACACAATGAATCAGGAATCCCCAGGGTAACCACCACTAATGTCTGGAACTCCTTACAATGACATACTCTGAGTGCATCAGTAGAAGCCATTAGTTCCTTGTATGTTGGGGAGTCCCTGGGATTTGCAAGTACTTGTAGAAGGCCATCAACATGTTGCCCAATGGCAAGCTACATCCCTGTCTCCATTTTGGTCCTACAGACCTAGATGCCTATGGATTAATAGATGTACCCAAACATATGTGATTTCAGCATAACTGCAAGTCACTCCATGATGCTGGCCAACATTCAGGTCACAAACCTTACCCATTACACATGCGTGGTTCACTTTTCCCATGATGCCACATCAAGGGCATAGATATTCACATTCTGGTTCTAAACTCTAGGCCTACCTGTCTTTTCCTCATTGCTACTGCAGTTATACATGCCAAATGACATGCTATGATGGGTGAGGGTATGTGTGAGCCAATAAACAATGGTGGCACACTCCTGTATGTGTCACAACATGAAATGTGCCCCCATTGTAAATATACTATTCCACAAATTGTTTGCCATGCATATATAGGTGAGGGAATCCAAATAGAATGAAAACAACCCAACTTCATGCTGAGGGGTCCGAAATACCAGAATCCCTATAAAGCTTTGACTACAGAGCTAACCACAAAAATAACCAAACAAAGCCAAAACAAACTATACATATAAAGCAAATAGACAATGAATACATTTTATTAATTAATACATTAAATAGATATACTTTATCTAATCCAACAAAAGAAAAACTTACAGAGAAAACATAGTCAAAACACCCACTATACTAAAGCAATAAAAAATTCACCATCATAGAGGCTCAATCACACTCTAAGAACAAACCAGAATACACCTAGCACCAAGATAGATCGAAAAAAAAAGAGGAACAACAATCTCCTCCTTGTAATGTTTGATCAAAGATACAAATTGGAACTCATATATAGAAACAGAATTTTTTTTTTATTTTATGTGTTGATATATTGGGGGTCACGTTGACTTCCACGTTTTTTTTTAAAGACCGCCGAGGGACCGCCGTGCGGAAGACCGCCAGTGGTGGTGGTTTTCCGTTCGGCCTATTATGACCGTTGACAGCTCTCCGTCCTTTTTCGGACGGAGAGCCGCCAACAGCCATACTGCCGGGAGGCGGGAAAGTTGAGGTTGCTCCACCTCCACCGCCATGCAAACAGAACACCGTCCAGCGAATCACGTCCTGTGATTCACCGTGGCGGTGGTCTGTTGGCAGTTTGGTGTCGGTGGAGCTGCCCCCATGGCTCCCGTCCCCTCCCGGAGGATCATCGGACCAGGTAAGTCGATCGTCCGTGAGGGGAGGGGGTGGGGGGGTGTTGGGTGTTGTGTGCGTGCATGGGGGTGTGCATGTGTGTATGTGAAGGGGGTGTGTGTGCGTGTATGCTTGCGGGGTGTTGTGTGTATGGGAATGAGTGCGTGTATGTCTGTGGGTATGTCAGAATGGATGTGTGCATGAATGTTTGAATATGTGTGTGCGTGTCTGCCTGTGTGTGTGTATGTAGGCATGTATGTTGGCGTGTGAGTGTGTAGGTGGTGCCTGCGTGCGTGTCGTGTGTGTGTGAGTTTCTGTGATATTGGGGACCGGGGTGGGGAGGTGGGTACTGCCACCTTTGGGGGGTGGCAGGGGTGGTGGGGGGTGTAGGGTGTAGGTGAGGGAGTTGGGGGTGGTGGAGACCCCTATCAGTGCCAGGGAAGGAATTCCCTGGCACTGATAGTGCTTACCGCCATGGATTTCATGGCAGTTCAAACTGCAGGAAATCCACGGCGGTAAGCCGGATCAAAATACCGCCGGCGGTATAGTGACGGCCGCCGGGCTGGAGACCCAGGTCTCCAGCCCAGCGGGCGGAATGGAGAACTGGCGGATGACCATGGCGTTAACCGCCATGGTCATAATTCCATGAGGGGAGACCGCCAGCCTGTTGGCGGTCTTACCGCCGGTTCTCCGCCTTCTGCCAGGGTCGTAATGACCCCCATTGTCTCTTAAGTCAGTCTCCTTTGTGGCTGTGATGGAACATAAATCCGATCCAAAGTCTTGGTCCCGATGTGCAAGTGCCGACGTACGTTTCGGTGAAGAGTGACCTAAAAAGGACACTTACCTTCATCAGGGCACACAGCTTATTGAAATATCTATAATAATCCCGGTGGGGGGGACTATAATAGTTCTCAATTTGAATACCTATAGCAAGCAAAATATTGCAATTTAAATGGACAACACTGATATATATTGGCTGAAACACATAAGACCAAACAAACATAGGAAAAAAAACAACAACGGTATAGGTGAGGGAATGCAGACATTATCCCATCAACATAGGCAGAACATGCATGAAACAGCAGCCTACTCATGTTTTGCAAAAGAGAAAGGGACACATGCTGCATGTAGGCACAAGGAATGATGGCAACAGGGATGGCACATAAATCATGTCAATGAACATTCTGCACTTATCAAGGAAAAGTATTGACCTATCGCTGCATCCAAACAATAAGCCCTGTCACATGTATGTCGGTCACATTCACATAACAGACTGCAGTGAAGACCAGCACTCATCATATACTGAACACAACTAACTTCTGGGTGGCAGATGCCTATATACACATTCTCCCAGACACATGGCAGAGGACAATGATCCATCACCTACTTTCCTTTGGCCTGGAACATTTAGGTCTAGTGGTCTTTTGCATACAACAAACAGTAGTTGATTGATCAATGTACCCAGCCATAAGTTGTCCCTTCAGAGCAAGTGGTTTGTGGATTTCACCCTGTTGTGTCATAGGTCCAAATATGCAGGACACATCAGTATCCACCACATGACATATCTACACAAACAATCACTCATCTACTGTGTGACACATGGCTCATCCCTAATTGTTAGGGGGAGCTGTCATAATCTAACTCATTCACTTGGCAATAGACAGACAGGAATATGCCCTCTACTCACCTCCTTGTGGCTGCTGTGCTGCCCTCAAATGCCCATCAAGCTCAGGATAGGCCACCGCCAGAATAAGGGCCATTAGGGGGGGTCATGGTCCAATGGTCACCTGACCCATATTGGGAGGACATCCTCACCCAGGCCTTTGCGATTTTCTGGGCACAGTGTCTCAGGTCCTCTCACGTTTTTCAGCAGTGGGCGGTCCACCGGCTCTGTACTCCCAGGGTCTGCATCTTTTTGGCAATGGCTCTCCACAATCCCTTCTTTTGATGGGGGGGTAATCTGCATGGATGCAAAAGACAAATTAAGATATCATGATCACTAGACTCATCACAAATGGTTAAGTTATATATAAGTTAGTAACAGCAAGCTAGAACTTTCCTATTTGTCAATACTCCTCTAGTGTGACACATACAAGCCAATAAGTACAGGGATATGACTACAGACATACATTTCTCTATCTGTAGACTAACCCACTACCCTGCTCAGGCCCTACAATGACAAAGCAGGCTTACTGACATCATGTAGATAATGCTATAGCAACATGACTGAGATGTGTGCCACTATGAGACCCATCACACCTCTGTGGCTTCTGAAGGGTAAACTCCTTAGGCTTGAATGGCGCAACACCTTCACACTCTGTGAGAATGACTCTGCATACAGACTCTACAGGCAACTGCCAGAGTACAAACTCCAACATTTCACATGGATAAGAATGAATGAAGGGACAAGCTTGGTGGGTACAGAAAGTGTCTTCCCTTTCCATGTGTGGGCATGTAGACTAACATATGCAGAATCATGCCACTTCAGGGGGTAGCATTCTGTGGTATATACCTGTACCACAGAACACTCCTTTGGTCATATGTGTCCATCCTACAGAGATGGCATCCAACAAACAAAGGCATGCTTTGTACAGTTTCTACTATGTGGCCAAACTGCTGAGTCACATATCATGGCCTCTCAGGAATCAACACACTGTCTGCACTGCAGGACTCTCATTTATGCAATAAGCCTGTACAGGGCAAATATGACTTGTGGGAAGGTGACAACAGGGCTGTGGAAGTAAGGGACCTGTCATGAGTCAAAGACACACATTGACAATAATACTAAGTGGACATATGGACTAACCGAATACCTTACCTCTGTACCCATGCCTAATCTAATCAAAGAAATGAGGCATTCTGAGTAGGATTTTATACCAGAGCCTCAGATTGTCCACAATACAGGATCTGCTGAGATACAGGGAGTAGACACAGTGCCACAGTTGCATAGCCACAGTAACTCCACCTCAGGCTAGATTAGGCTCCATACTGGGAGATACATTTGTCAGGCCCTGGTCTCTGCAGACTGAGCAGACTGAACATACATGACACTCCATTCCCATCACTTTCATGCATTACAGTACACTGTGTAGCCAACAGTAATTTGGCATGTGGTGTGTGTGGCAACCTGAAGGGTAGAGTGAGTCATGATATGTGTTCCAAATAACAGTTTAGCAAGAGCAGGTGTGTATAGAAATCTCTGTGGCACAATACATATTGATTACATTCTCTCAACTGACCCGTAGAACATGCATACTCAGCTCATGCTATCATGCACAGGCATGTTGTCTGACATTTACAGCAATCATGAAGAAGGAGATCTAAGTGGATGGCAATCATTTCTCCTCACCTACTTATGTGCATCCAACACAAGGATGATCTAGGAACCCAAAACCCTCACACAACACAATGTGATTGACATTTAAATATGGTACTGAGCACCAATACCTGATTATTGTACATCCCATTGATTCCACACATACGGCAACAACAGGCATATGAGTAGTCAACTGGGGACACATGGCTACATTCTAGCCTGTAGGAGGGGAAGGATGGTGAAGTACAGAGAAAACTATGCACATGAGGTACATATCTGTTCCTCTGGTGCACCACAGAGCTGTTCACACAGGGGTACGACCTCATCTACTAGCCTCTCTAGCTCCTCTGGAGATAAGGAAGGAGCCCTATCAACTGTTGGACGTGGTTCGATTGCTCCCTGAGGCAGTGCACAGAAGCTCAGGTGGTAGAGGTCTTGCTGGCAGCAGTGGTAGGAGTCAAGTGAGTGAATCTGCAGAACATGGTGGAAACGTCCGATATGTACGTGATTGTCATCACCAGTGGATACAGCCATTGGCCTACAGTCACATCTGGCAAGAATGATAGCCTTTGGCTGTGTCCACCATGGTTGCAACTGCCTACCCCCGTGACAACTTCCACTGGCGGTTGCAGGCAGTTCCCAATGTCCATTGTAGTAGGTCAGGCAGCCGCCATTTTAGAGGCCTGAGTTGCGGTATTGGGCTTCACAAACTGCGTCACAGCTCCGAAAATGTTTTGAGCTCACAAACATGCTTATCCTGTCTTGTCATGTGGGTCCTACTACTTAAATACCATTGTAGTATGTTGCAGAGCACAGATTGCATTTAAGAGTTGGGCAAAGTCCACCCCTGCCCAAAGTCATTTTTGCGGTCAGGATATTCTGTCACATGTCGAGGGGCAATTGTGATGCACATTTTTTAGTTTGGTCCAGATACCTGTTGTGGACACGTTTGGAAAACCATGGGGGGTTACATGTGACTTGTGTTCTTTGCAGCTGTGAAGTGTCCTTGTTGCCATGTCTATCCCTTCTGACATGCCATGTCATATGATGTCATTGACATGCATCATGTATGTTGCTGTGGACACAATAACTAAGGTTAGAACTCATGTTTTTTTTACATAGGTACCCAGAAAGAGGGGGGATGCGACAACCACCTGTCTACCGCCCACTGCCAGACCTTCAGACCATGGAAGAATGCCACATAAGACTCCTGTATTATCTGAATATGTAGAGAATAGTGGACTTATGGATTTGGAGCCAGATCTGATGCCAGCTATTAGTTATCCAACCAGAATACCACCCATTGTACAAGTCATGTCACTATTGCACTTCCTAGCCACAGGGTCCTTCTAACATATGATGGCCCTGTCACTTGGCATGTCCCAACCTACTTTCAGTCTGTTGCTAAAGGATGTACTCTCAGCAATATTGAAACACGTGGACAGCTACATCCAGTTTCCCCGGCATTAGAATTTAGCCCATGTGAAGGCTGTTTATTTTTTTGTTTTGCATGCCTTTCACATGTGGTGGGCACCATTAATGGCAGACATGTTGGCTTGGTCCCATCACATGCCAATGAACAAGTATACCTCAACAGAAAAAACTTCCATTCCATCAAAGTGCAAGTTGAAAGTTTGGCGGTTCTCCATATTTCACAGGTTTATGCCCATTATCCAGGTTCAGCCCATGATTCCTTCATAATGGGGAACAGCACTATACCCTGGCCGATGGAACAACTGTACACTGAGATGGCTTAGGTGGTTTGTAAGTCACATCTGTCCTGTTTGTGTGTGTACAATGTAAGGTACTACAATCCTGAAAAGAGGGACTCATTGTTTCACATATGTCCCTTTTCTGCATATCCAAACCGTCCTTGGTTATTGATACAAATAAGGAATCCAACTATACCAGGGAGAGTACTTCAATGAGGTCCATGGAATAACAAGGCGAGTAGTGGAGCAGGCCTTTGGGCTCCTGAAGGCCTGATTTAGGTGTTTGGACTGGACAGGCGGAGCCCTCCTCCATTCACCCATGAAAGAGTGTCAGATAACTGTGGCATGCAGCATTATCCACAACATTGCCCTGCTGGTGAATATCCTGTACATCCCAGAGGAGGGAGAGCCTGCAACGCCACCTGGTGAGACTCATGAAATGCTGTGTGAGGTTGGCAGTGGTGAAAAGGAAGGAGCTGACTTTCGGGAAGATCTCATTAATAGCTGATTTTCATGAGTCTAAGAATGTCATGTGATGTAATGACTGTGACTGTATGAGGAATTGTAGTTGTTATATTGTGTGGAGAAGAGTGTTTGGCAACAACTACTGAGTTAATACTCTGCAATATTCAGTCCAAGGGTGCTTGATGGGTTAGCCTTTGACATATCCCCATGTTGATATAGCTACTTTCTTTGTGTCAATCTCATTGCAATGTAATTTCCTTTCCAGGTGCTTGCCATATGATTTGCGTAATAGGTATTGTTTCAAGCCTATACTCCATTTTTGTCTTTGTACAGGTACCTTCACCATGACATCTTCCTGTGGGCATTGCAGAGTTGTGACATTGGCAGGTATCTAATGCAGTTCTGACATAAGAAGTAGACATGGATTGTTCTAGGGAATGTAGGTCACACATTTGGATTGTATGAGACCTGTGGCAAGTGAGCTTGAACAGTGTTTGGGTGGAAGGTCATAAGTGCACATTGGACTTGTTTAGTGTTCTGTGTTGGCCTGATTGCATCATGTGTGTGATCATGTGGGCATGAAATATGTTGTCATTAAGTGCACACAAGGCATTCACTGTTCACATAGACTAACCACTCTTCTTGTAAGACCTGTATGTAGCTGTAGGCATGATTCATCATTTCAGGGCTTGTGCCACAGCACTGATATATGTTTATGTCATTAAACCAGATGCATGGTCATGGGATTATGATGGACCTGTGATCAGGGGCTGTTGTACTGCCATCTGTCTGTACCTTGGTTTGTGTTATGTAAGATTTCTTTAGTTTGGTAAGTGATCAGGCTCAGGCTGGTGACACCATTCATGTTTCTGTTTGCCTGTTCTACAAAACAATGTCCCTTCCGGGCTGTACCTTGGGATGTGTACCTTGATACAATATGAGTCAGCCATTCTTTGCTACAACAGTACAGACATTTCAACAGCATATGTCCTGTAGACTGGAATAAAATGTTTGGTGTGACCAGACACTTGTAACAATGTGTTTGTGTGTTTTGGTAGTAATCCTTAGCAGGACACTGTACCTGTAACATATCCCTCCTTGCATTAGTATCTTGTGTCTTCCTCATTTTAATTCACATGGTCTTAAATCTTTACATAGCAAAATGTGGAACAGAAGCAAGCAGACACTGACTTTGTGATAGATGGATTTATTGGAAAAATTGTGCATAAAATAATATTGGGGCATGGTTGAAAAGAACAGTGAAGGGTTCAGTCATGGTGGATGAAAACATTGGAGTAGATGCCACACAATTGGAAATCCAAAGTCCAGTGTACTCCTCCCATTGGAAATGGAAGGTGGCTGAAAAGCAGTTAACAGAGTGAATATGTGGCACACAAAGGAGTTAATTTAGAAAGAGGTCACTTGCTGGCAGTGGTGGGTGTCTTTCCATCCGCACCTCCTTGTGTCTTTGCTACATGTCTCCACTTGTGTGGTGGGGGTAATCTGCTGGAAAAAGAGGCAGTGGTGTCTGGGGCAGGCTCTTCCCCTGACAGGGCCTCCCTTCCAGTGGCTGGTACCAATGAAGAGCCTGCTGTAGATGCGCCAAAGGAAGTGGTAGAATGTTGTTGACTATCCCTGATCAGGGCAGTGTTAATGTCCCTCAACACCCTTGTTCAGCATGCCATGTTGGTATTGTGGGCCTCCCACTGTTCATGCATATCCCAATGGATGCCCATCTGCAGCTGCTTGATCTCCTAGAGTTCTTCAAGTACCTGGCCCATCATGCTTTGGGACACCTGATAGACCTTCAAAACGTGACTGATGGTGTCCTGGCCAGGAGCATCCTAGTAGCCTCACCCCTCTGGCCCAAAGCATCCCTCCTACACACACCCTACCCCCACGTGCCTGTTCCCTTGTCACAGGGTACCCGCTCCCACTTGTTTCCAGGACCATCGTTGTCTGAGGTGCTGTGACTCAGGATCCTGGACTTGGGGGCACAGGATGGTAGATACTTCTAGGGACACCAGTGGGGGCGAATGGTTGCCTATGATGTTGAGGCAACCAGGCTGGGAGGTGTTGATGTGGCCACAGTGAGACTCACTGTTGGGGTCTGACCAGGTTGTCCAAATGGGACAGAGCCATCCTCCACGTCTAGACGTCCAGGAGTTTCTTCTTCAGAGATGGCTTCTGGGGGGGTGGGGTAGTGTTAGTCTTTCCCATGGGCTCTGTGTGTGGTCAATGGCAGCTCAACCTGTTAACGTGAAAAATACAATGGTTGTATTGTGTCATCTACCTCCAAAAGTTCATCGTGACATTTTGTAATGACCTTGCACATTGTTGATTTGCAGGTTATCCTCTTGTGACAGGTACCCATGCTGTTGTTTGTGTTAGCCTGACATTTGTGAAGCATGCCAGTTCCTTTTAAGTCAAGCAGCTGCTGAAATGTGCAGGTCATTAGCAATTGGGAGAATGGACTGATAATGCTATCTGGGCACCAGTGCAGGCAAAACAATGGTTGGCAAGATATGGCTTTGACCATTTTGAGGCCTAATTGATTGTTATGCAGGCAGACCCAGGACTTTATTGTATTTGTGATTGGAGCCATCATGTGGGCAGTGCCTTGCGAATGAGTCTGCTACCAATACCATTCTGGTGATGCATACTGAGTCCTTTGGAATCCTTGTTTTGCACACTGGGTTAGGTGTCCTTCCTGTCCTCAATAGTTTCATTTGAGAATTCACTACCCAATACATTGGGGCAAGTGTACACAGAGCTGGTGGTTAGAGTTACAGGAACAGGCCCTCCTAGGAACTGCTGTCATTTCACTGCCTCTACTACACACTCTATACAAATGTTATCCTCCCAGGTGAGTATACTTCAAATGAGAGTTAACTAACAAGAGTATTTGGACAAGTGAATACTGGGCTTGTGTTTGGAGTTGGAGAGATAGAGCCTCTGGGCTTTAGCAGTCATTTCACTCCCTCCACGTCACACAGTTGATAAATGTCGTCCCCCCAGGTGACTAGGCATCATGTGTGAGTTCCCAAACATGAGCCTTTGGAGAAGAGGACACTGGACTGGTGGTTGGAGTGACAGTATGATAGCCTCCTGGAAGTTGCAGTCTTGTAACTTCATGTACTACACACACAATACAAATGTTTTCCTCCCAGGTGAGTACACTTTAATTGAGAGATAAGACACAGGGGTCTTTGGAGAAGGGAACACTGGACTGGCCTTCAAAAGTTGGAGTTAGAGAAACAGTGCCTCTTGGGAGTTGCAGTCAGGTCAATCTCACAACTCCCCATTACTTGTCCAAAGTTATCCCACAGTTGAGCAAAATGTATTTGTGAATTGACAAACAGTGTTCTTTTGACAAGAGAACATTGTGCTAGTATTTGGAGTTACAGATAGAGGGTCTGCTGTGAGTTCCACTCATGTCACTCCCTCTAGTACATACACTTGACTAATGTTCTCCCCCGGTACTTTGTGAGTGTGGGGACGCCATTACACATGCACAACATATAGGTCAACACCTATATGTAGCTTCACAATGGTAACTCCGAATATGGCCATGTAAGGTGTCTAAGATCATGGAATTGTCCCCCCATTCCAAGTCTGGTATTGGGGAGCCAATTCCATGCATCCTGGGACTCCACCATGGTCTCCCAGCACTGCCAAACCAGCTCTCTGAGGCTTGCAATGCAGCTACAGCTGCTGCCACCTTGCAAACAGGGTTCTGCCCTCCTGAGGTCTGAGCAGCTCAGTCCCAGGAAGACAGAACAAAGCATTTCCTCTGGGAACATGGTGTTACACCCTCTCCCTTTGGAAATAGGTGTTAAAGGCTGGGGAGAGGTAGCCTCCCCCAGCCTCTGGAAATGCACCAGAAGGACCAAAGAAAGCTCCTGTGGAATGACGGAGTCACTCCCCAGCTCAAGCAGGCACCTTCTAAGTCAACGACCTGTTCTCTTGGACTCCTCTCCTGGTGACGAGCATGCTGCTTGGAACACAGAGGGTGGACCCCTTGACACAGACTGCCCTGAGGTCCTTAAGTCCCAATTTGGAGGAGGTAAGACCTAGCCTTCCCCTAGAACGACAGTACCCATGTGCACTGTGTCCTCTTCACCTACTGAGGCCTCTGTGCACTATTTGCAAAATTCCTTCATACACAACCTGGCCCAGGCCCCCAGCACTCTATCCTGAGACGCTCAGCTCGCTGAGTTGACATCCAGCAGTGTGGGACCCTCCTTTTAGACCTTCACCAACTGCATTTTGCACCTCCTTTGTCCCAATGTCCTGGGACTCCTGTGGGTGCTGTCTGATCTGCTGATGGCTCTCTGAAGCTCTGAGAGCCCTCTCTTCCTCCTCACACAGAGTTGAGGCCCCCAGGTTCCTCCTGGGTCCAGACAGCGCCACTTTGACCCAAAATGCAACTTTGCCAGAACCAAGGCTTGTTGGAGGAATCCCGTGCCAAAACTCACCTGCTTCCAACTTCTCTTTGTGGGACATCCAGTGCATCATGCAGGAACTCGGTGACATCTTCCTTGGGTGCATTTCTGCAGTCTTCGTCCAACCAGAGACTCTTCTTTTGCACACTCTTATGTGTTGGCAGGGGCTCCTCTCCTTCCTGGAACTTCTTTTGACTTCTGGACCTTGTCTCCTTCCTTTGCAGGTCTTCAGGTCCAGGAATTCACCATTTGTTGTTTGCAGTCTTGCTTGGTTCTTATAATATCTCTAATCATGACTTGTAGTATGTCCTAAGGAAACTTGCAGTACTTTACTCCTGCTTTTCTGGGATTTGGGGTGGGGTATTTTACTTACCTTTGCTGTATTTTTACTGTCCCAGCGAATCTCTACACACTACACTTGTGTAGGGGGGGAATTTGTGATTCACATTCCACCTTCTTAGTATATGGTTTGTGTTGCCCCTAGACTTATTCTCTCCCATTGCATTCTATAGAATTTCCTATTGTTTGCACTATCCTATGTCTAATTACTTACCTTATTCTGGTGTCTTGTGTATATATTGTGTATAATACTTACCTCCAGAAGGAGTATTGCCTCTAAGATATTTTTGGCCTTGTGTCACCCAAAGAAATTACCTTCATTTTTGGTAACACTGAGCATTGTCTTAACTTGTGTATAAGTACTGTGTAACTATAGGTGGTATTGCAGGATCTTTGCGTGACTCCTAGTTCAGCCTAAGCTGCTCTGCTATAGCTACCTCTATCAGCCTGAGCTGCTAGAACACTACTACATTTCACTAATAAGGAATAACTGGACCTGGTGTAAGGTGTAAGTACCCAAGGTACCCACTACAAACAAAGGCCAGCGTCTTACAGTCACTAAAATAAAGTACTTTTATTTTTGGTAACACTGATTATTGTCTTTTATTGTGTATAAGTATTGTGTAACTATAGAGGTATTGCATGAGCTTTGCATGTCTGCTAGTTCAGCCTAAGCTGTTCTGTTACAGCTACCTCCACACAACCTAAGCTGCTAGAACACTGCCTACATTTCACCAATAAGGGATGACTGGACCTGGTATAAGGTGTAAGTACCTTAGGTACCCTCTACAAACCAGGCCAGCCTCCTACACCAGGTGAGTATACTCTAATTGGGAGTTAACAAAGAAAGGTATTTGGCATAGGAAACATTGTGCTGGTGGTCTTAGTAACAGTAATTGTGCCTGCTGGGTGTTGTAGTCATGTCAGTCCCTGTACTAGACACACTTGACAAATGTTATTTTCCCAGGTGGGTACACTTTACTTGGGAATTTCAAACAAGTGTAGAACAGTGCTTGCTGGGAGTTGTAGACATGTAACACCCTGTAATAGACACACTATACACAAATGCTACCCTCCCCCGGTGAGTAAACTTCAATTGTGAGCTTTGGACTGGTGACCACTGGGCTGGTGCATGAAGTGACAATAAATATGGCAAAAGTTGGCCACTAGGAATGCATGACATAGCATTTTGGAGACCTTTTTAGTGCTGTGACTTACTAGACTCCACTCTCCCAGGTATTCTGTTGAAGCCCTCAGGATTCTGTATTGCCAACACCTTCTCCACCCAGGGAAAAAGTTGTTATGGAGCACTGGGAGGGCCACCGCCATTCTTCTTGGCCTGCAGCTGGTACCTGGAAAACAGGGAACTGACCTTGCTTCCGAAGTCATTACACCTCTTCCTGATGTACTCCTTTGTGCACAGGGTGGTACCTACAACAGTCACTCTGTCAACAAACTTGTCCCACATTTCCATTGTCCTACTGAGAGGAGTATGCAGGACTTGTGCTCCAAACAACTGTGGCACTAATCTTATGATTTCATCCACCATCACTCTTAACTCATCTTCTGAAAAATGGGGATTTTTGGAAAAACCAAACAAGTGACTGTGACTTACTAAAAAGGGGAAGTGCAAAAGGGCATGACTGGACAAAAGTGTGTGCAGGGTAATATATGGGATAATGAGAATAAAATGATGCCTAGAGTCTGTGAAGTGTGGGAAAATGTTGATATGTCTTGCTGGGTTTTACTGTGAAAATGCAGAGGATTGTGGTGTGTGGATGGGTGTGTTTTATAGTGCCCCTTGCTGGTTTGTCCAGTGTGGCAATGTGTGTCAGCTGTGTTGTTTTCAAATCCATCCAATGTAGTGCTGTGTTACTTTGGTAAATGCAAACCGCTGTGGTTCAGATTGTCATTGACTGTCCACCATGGGTGCCTACCACTGCAAATTTGGGCTTGTAATATGGTCAGTAGTTGGTTGCTATGCTGTCAAGGTCTCTGTGGTGCTGACGGTCTGCCTTTTTGGTTAGCAGTCGCAGTCCTGCCTGTATGACTCGTAATACTTGTGCTCTGTAAGATTGCCTACATGGCATTTTTTTTAGGACCGCCAACATGGCGGTCTGTCGGTCTGGTAGTCCCACCGCCAAACTTGTATTGAGGCCCTTAGTAAAGCTGGACCTGAAATTCTTTGATCGCACTGCATTTCCACCCCTGGACAGCCGGAATGGCAAAATGATGAATGACATGTGGGAATCTATGTTTCTGTTGTGATTCCCACAAATTATTTCTCACTTTTGGCTGAACTTTCACTTGGGTATTTTGACCGCTTCCCATGTGTGCTTGAAATACTCCTAATCCATGCTGTTCTCATGGGACCATTCATTCTAGTTCACTCAGTAACTTCTGATATCAATTGATTCGGTATTTATAACACACTGAAGATCAAATCCCAGCAGCACACAGAAAATAACGAGAGTTGACTGTTAAAGGAAAAAAAAAACATGTTTAAAACCAGGGGCGTAGATTCAGTGGGGGTGTTTGTGATGTTACAAACCCCAATAAATGTACATACTGATAAATAGTTGGATATAAGTCCTTTCAGTTGGGTATGGTGAGGTGTCTGTTGGACTTCACCAGGAATTGTTATGCACAGACAAAGCAAACTCACACACTCGTTCCCTCTCTCTGTTTGGAAAGACTTTTAAAATGTTGGTTATTTCAGAAAACAAACTGTTGTTTCTATCACTTAGTATCCCACCAATCGGCTTTCCTCTCTCTTTCCATTGCATCTTAAGCCCCTCTTGGGCATCCTGCTCGTCATATAAGGTATGTTAGACCTGGCATCCTTGGCGTGGTCTCCCCTGTCTTTTTTGCCTCTACTTCTCATGTTTTGACTATGTGCTGGATCCTGTTTTTGCTGTTGTTGGTTCTCTGGGCACTTTATCACTGCTGACCATTGCTACAGTGCAGTGCTCTTTATGTAAAATGTATGTGTAATTGGCTTTTCCAGGACTGGCACTTTTGATTTACAAGTAAGCCCCTAGTAAAGTGCACTAGAGGTGCCTGGGGCCTGAAAATCAAATGTTACTAGTGGGCCTGCAGCACTGGTTGCGCCACCCACATAAGAAGCTCTGTAAACGTGTGTGTGTACAGTTTTAAACTGCCAATTCGACCTGGCAACTGTACCCACTTACCAGGCCCAAACCTTCCCTTTTTATACATGTAAGGAACCCTCTAAGTTAGGGCCTAGGTAGCCCCATGGGTAAGGTGCAGTGTATGTTAAAGGAGGGACATGTACTGATGTGTTTTACGTGTTCTGACAGTGAAAAACTGCCAAATTTGATTTTCACTGTTGCAAGGCCTATCTCTCTCATACGTTAACATGGGGGCTGCCTTTCAATAATTGTTAAATGCAGTTTCCTTTAAGATCAGCTAGAAATATGGAATTTGGTGTCTCAACTTACAATTTAAAAATACATCTTTTGGTCAAGTTGGTTTTTACATTGTCAATTTGAAAAACGCCACTTAGAAAGAGGGCATTTTTTTGCTTAAACTATTCTGTTACTCTGCCTGCTTGTGTAGTCCCCGTCTGGGTCCGACTGACAGATGGGCTGTTTGTGAATCCCCTTTAGACGGTTACACAAAGGGAGCTGGATTGTAGCCTGCATATCCTGGTGAGTCATCTGAAGCTAGAGTGGGGTTTCGGTGGTGGACCTAAAATCCCAGATTGTTTTATTACTTCTGGAATCAAGAAAAACCTCTACCAAGAAGAAGAGCTGACGAGCTGGAGGAGGAGTAGTGCAGCTTTGCCTGTAAATGTGCTTTGCTGGGTTGGCCTGCAGTTGTTGCTTCTGCCTGAAAAATGACAAAGACTGGACTGTGTGGTATATTCCTGCTTGTGAAGAATCTCCAAGGGCTTGTATTGAGCTTGCCTCCTGTTTTGAAGTCTCAAGGCCATCAAAGACTTCCTCTGCAAGCATCTGGACTCTCTGCTGAGACTCCTGCCCTAATGAGTGGTGCCCTGGCTGGTCTCTGGGCCCTGAGAAGTGAAGTTGGCAAAAAAAGGACTGAAATCCACGCACAGAACATCGTGCACGGAAAAGTTTAATGCACCACCTGCAATGCGGCTGGAACACGACACGTTGACCCCTTTCTGGCTAAAATCTATGCTCTACCTGCATCACAGCTGGGAGGTCGACACATCGCAGCTAGAGAAACAACATAGCAACCCCTTGCGGCTGCTGATAATGATGCAAACCCCACGCAGCATGGTTTTCCAACACCATGAGACCGGATTTCTCACACATCATTGCTGGGCATCGAAAATCAATACAATCCTGCACGGATCCGAGGTGCCTATTTGGAAATTGTTGCATCGCTCTCTTGCGGGAGAGAAAAACAAATCATCACCGACCCGACCGGAGAAGAAACGACACACAGTCTCACTTGTAAGTAAAGAATCGACACAACACTGACATTTCCGATGCACGCTCACCCGTGCAGCTTTATTTTTGACGCAAACCAGGTACTTTGTATAAAATCAACATTTCCATTGCTTTTTATGGAGTAAGATTCTTATTCTTTTGAAAATCCATATTTTGACCTGTGTATGTTGAATTTTTGTTATTTTGGTCTTGTTTGATTTAGATAAGTATTCCCTATTTTCTAAGATGGTGTGGTGTCCATTTTGTAGGGTTTTCACTGTACAACTGTGTGTGTTTGTACAAATACTTTACACATTGCCTTTGAGGTGAGCCTGACTGCTTGTGCCAAGCTACCAAGGGGGTAAGCAGGGGTTATCTTAAGTATGCATCTCCATTTCCCTGACTATAGCGATGGTCCCTGCTCGCACAGAGTGCAAAGTGAATGCCCCCATTTCTAGCAATGTATTTTAACATTATGGGCATCATTACCAGTTTTGCGTTCCTAGGTATGCCATGTTGGTGGTGGTGGTGGTACCGCCAACAGACTGGCAGATAAGACTGCCATATCATGACCATGAGGTATTCCCAGCAGAATACAACCAAAGCACCGCTGGCACCACCAGTGCGGTCTGGCTGCCACGGACAACAGTAGCCACCTGCAGGCTGGAGTAGACCATGTTTCCTCCAGAGAGATTACAAGTTTGCACATCACCTAGGCCTAGGTTTCCACCATGGTCGCACCACCACCACGGAAACCCAAGCGGAAACCAATTGCATAAAAGGAGACACCTTTAGGAAGCCATACTTGTCTGGAGCCACCATGGAACCAGAACTACACTTCTTTCCACCCCTCCTGCTTGCCCAAAGACTTTGGAATCTGCATCCATGACAATGACAGCAACCGTGAGTACATACTCTTACCTGGTATTGTTCTATATAGTCAGTTTTTGTACATATTCACAACATACATTTGCGAAGGGGGTGCGAGGGCTACACTCACACGTAACTGCAGCACCACGTTTCATAAATCTACCCAAAATCTCTGTCCTGCCATAGGGGCCTACTTAACACACAGGGTACAATCACAGACAACCACAGGGAGCATACCAACACCTCCGATACAATGGACACCAATCAGGTGCATGAAGGCCACATACCATTCCACTATACATGCGGAGTAGAAACTGCTACATGACTACATCAAAACACCTACATCACTAACAAGTGTTCAGACATGTGAAACTTATTACCTTATTACAAAAGTAAGATCAACACACCTACATTACTGACAAGAGTTCAGACATGTGAAACTTATTACCTTATTGCAAAAGTAACACTTACATAACCCACTACTAATGCAACCATGAATGACACATACAGCTAGAGTCCAGCACATTTACTGACAACACATTCCATAACACCAACATGTTTATGTCAAATGGAACCTCTGCTACAATATTAAGTCAGGAAGAAATTAGCTGATCCATTACTAAAACTGTCAAAAAACCTCAGATTAGCAAAGGTAAGTCTGGCAAATAAGAGGTTTCAACATAATAATAGGCATGAAGTATCAATAGACACATGATGCACCCTTGTGGGTATGGTACTGCCCTATGTAGATCAACAGGCTAGACACTTACTTCTCAACACCATATGCAGGAGATAAAGTGTATTTGAACACGTCAGAGATATGTCTTGAGCTGTCAATGTATTATTACAACCATGATTTTCACTAGGTAGGATGTCCACCCTTGACAAACTTCACATTTCCCAATGTATAGTTCTGACATAACAATGGGGACATCTCCTCAAACCTCATGGGGAGTTGCATATTAAAATCCTGATTGGGATGACAGCCTCACATGAAGTTTCCATCTATTTCAGGACCAAGATTACTTGGCCCGGTTACACATCGATCTGACCCAATGTTGCACATAGAGAAAGATCGAGTGGAATTGGACTGGTCAGACACCAAAGAGCTATACAACTTACCAACTGGGTATATGGACTGTGGAACAGTAGGTGGGAAAGATGACACAGCATGTTATACATATGTACGACTGAGTAGAGTTATACATATGACACAGTAAAATGTACATCACCACATGCTGTCATACTATTTTTTGACATAGGTGAATAACATGTCACTTTACACAACACAAAGCCCACATCTGTGTTTCAATGTTGGCAACTGTTGTACTATGTCTTCCTAGGAGACCCTTTACCTGTAGCACTTACCACATTGTCACACTGCAATACTAAGACATCATACACTGAACTGGCAGAGGCATGTACATGTGTTTTGTCAGTACTTACCCCCTTGGGGCTGCTGTGCTGCCCTCAGGGTAGGCCACCGCCAGAATGCGAGCCGTTAGGAGGGTCAAGGTCCGATGAGCACCCCTCCCTCATTGAGAGGACATCCCCAGCTGGGCCTCTGTGGTCTTCTGGGCCCAGCGTCTCAGGCCTTCCCACTGTTTCCTACAGTAGGTTCTCCACTGGCTGTGGACCTCCAGGGTCCACACTTGCTTGGCAATGGCATACCAGATTCCCTTTTTTTGAAGGGCGTTGATCTGCATGGATGACACAGACAAAAGGAAAAAGTCATGTCCACATGCACCATACCAAAACTAGTGGACAGAACACTTCAGTGACAGCAAGTAAGCAAACATTCCCATCCTCTCTGTTCACACACATGTACAAATTAGCATCTGCATGCATCGGCACCTTCACCACTTTATAATTCGGGTACACCATTATACACCACACCTTTCACACATTGGTATATCATTGGACTCAAGTGCTCATCTGGTGCACCATGTAGCTGACCATACAAGTATAGGACCTCCTCCACAAGATTGTCCAGTTCTTCAGAGGAGAAGACTGGGGCCCTATCACCTGCATGATGTGGCATGATAGCTCTCCTAGGAGTACACAGCAGCTTAGGTGGCAGAGGTCTTGCTGGAAGCAGTGTCAGGAGTCCTGTGAGCAATGCTGCAGAAGATGGGGGTCACGACAGTCACGTACAGGACCGTCACTTCTGGCGGATATCGCCATTGGCCCAAGTCCACCAAAGACAACAGTGTGTTCCAATGGCAATTTCCACTGTGGTTGTGACCACCATAACTAAATCTGTCCACGGACCAGGTTACTTCCACATGTCCAGTTCAGTAGGTCAGACGGCTGCCAATTTAAGCACATTTCATGTATGGAAAGGTTTTTGTAATCTGTGTCACAAACTAAGCCCTATTTTGTGTAGTTTGTCTCTAAATACTGCATTCATGTTTAGTTGTCTATTTGCGCATATGAGTTGTAAAACCTGTGTGACTGAGGAATATGTAGGGATAGCAATGTACACATTCTCAGGTTTCTAAGTGTGTTAGTGTAGGTGATGTGTAACAGTATGTGTACGACAAGTATAGTCAGTTGGACTAAAAAGCAAAGACAGTAACAGATGAATATGCATGTGTAGTACATTAGGTAATTGAGGGAATGTGCACCAAGGAGAGTGTCATCTGCTGCATAGCTATATGCTATACTGTAGATGTCAGAGGTTGTAACTGATCTTAGTAGCAGATATGTGTGACTTCTATGTGGACATTTACATGATGTGTGCAGCCTTTATGTCCCATCCTATATTTACATGTTTCCACATAGTTACCCTGCCAAGACAAACAATACAGTACTGTCCACTAGTAGACCTGCACTCCATGGAGGAAAGTCATACTATCCAGACATATTGGCTGGATCGGCATACTATTATTGATCTTTGTGATCAGCTGGAGACTGATCTGATACCTACCATTCGCAATCCACATACCTCCCATCCTTCAAGTCATGTCAGTGCTACACTTCCTGGCCACTGGGTCAGTTCAGAATACAGCGGCCCTAACTGCAGGGATGTCTCAGTCCATGTTCAGTCTAGTTTTGAAGGAAGTACTGTGTGCATTGTTGAAACATCTGGTCAGCTACATCAGGTTTCTACAACGTGCGGATCTGGCCTATGTGAAGGCAGAGTTTTAGTCTATGGGACATATTCTACATGTGGTTGGCACCATAGATGGTACCCATGTAGCCTTGGTCCCCCCAGCGCCCATGAACAGGGCTATAGGAACAGAAAAAACTACCACTCCATCAACGTTCAAGCGGTGTGTCTGTCATACCAGTACATTTCTCTAGTCAGTGGAGAGTATCCAAGGTCATTCCATGATTCTTTCATCATACGGAACAGCATTGTCCCACTTCTGATGACACGACTCAACACAGAGGGGGCCTGGCTGGTTGGTAAGTTAGATTTGAAATATGTGTTTGCAAAATATGGCCCTCATTCGGACCTTGGCGGGCGGCGGAGGCCGCCCGCCAAAGTCCCGCCGTCAGGTTACCGTTCCGCGGTCGAAAGACCGCGGCGGTAATTCTGACTTTCCCGCTGGGCTGGCGGGCGGCCGCCTTCAGGCCGCCCGCCAGCCCAGCGGGAAAGAGGCATCCACGATAAAGCCGGCTCGGAATCGAGCCGGCGGAGTGGAAGCTGTGCGACGGGTGCAGTTGCACCCGTCGCGTATTTCACTGTCTGCACAGCAGACAGTGAAATACATTTAGGGGCCCTCTTACGGGGGCCCCTGCAGTGCCCATGCCAGTGGCATGGGCACTGCAGGGGCCCCCAGGGGCCCCGCGACCCCCCCTACCGCCATCCGGTTCCCGGCGGGAGAACCGCCGGGAACTGGATAGCGGTAGGGGGGGTCGGAATCCCCTCGGCGGCGCAGCTAGCTGCGCCGCCTTGGAGGATTCCAATGGGCGGCGGTACACTGGCGGGAGCCCGCCAGTGTTGCCGGTCCGACCGCGGCTTTACCGCCGCGGTCGGAATGCCCATTGGAGCACCGCCGGCCTGTCGGTGGTGCTCCCGCGGTCATGGACCGCCAGGGTTGGAATGACCACCTATGGTCCCTGCCATCACAATCTTGCATGTCCCACATATATGTTTGTGTTGTTCTACCAATTTGCTTACAGGGGACTCTGGCTATTCAAAATGTCCTTGGTTGTTGACACCAGTGAGGTACCAACCACACCAGGGGAAGCCCACTACAATGAAGCCCATGGGAGGACACACGCGTGTTGTGGAGGGGACTTTTGGGTTTCTGAAGGCAAGATTTAGGTGTAGCCCTCCTCTACTCACCCAAAAAGGTATGTCAAAACATTGTTGCCTGCTGCATGCTCCACAATCTTGCCCTGAGACGTCAGATACCATTTCTATCAGATGAGGGGGAGCCAGAAGAACCTGTGGGTAGAAATGTAGTTTTGCCAAGTGATGAAGAGCAAGATAAATGTGAAGTAGGAAACTATAGGGCATCAATTAGGACTTAAACTGACTAAAAGGTATGTGATGTTTACTTAATGTTGTGATTTCATTTTGTAACCTACAGCTGATGGATAGCCTGTTAACTCCTTTTTTGCATCACCTATGCGCTTGTAGGTGCTCCAATGCCTATGAGTGAGTTGTGCATGCAGACTGCACATTTGTATTGTGTACTGAACAGAGTGGTCCACAGTGTCATGTTTTTTTAAAAGCAGATGCAAAGTCACACTTGTAAACATAACTTCTCTGATTTGAGGAATGTTTTCGGCTATGTCCTATCCCTTATCTCTGTCAATCACAGATTTGCTGAGTTCTAGTTTGGCTCTTTATCCTTAGCAAGAGACAGACAGTGTGAGAAGCAGTTGCAAATTGCATGCAGACATGAGAAGTGGGCTTGGATGTAACCAGGTACTAATTGTCATGAGCATGTGTAACTAACATAGCCATACTGTCAGGACACTGGGGTGAAAAAGTGTTTCCCATCAAGTTTACCTGTTGGATACAGTAGGTGGTCAAATGGTGTCATTTGTGTCTCCATGTGTCTGGCTCTTGTGTACATTTAGAATCATATCCTCTCCCATCATAAAGGTATCTGTTGAATGTATTCTTCCTTGAACGTAGCTGTCAGTGTGTTCCTACTTTGCAGACACAGGTGAGTAGCAAGCCTACATGTATGTGACCAATGTAAGTGAGAGATCCCTGGACTGAGGACATCAGTATTGATCTCTGTCTGTACCATGGGGTATGAATATTTGGAAGCTAAGGTATGGATATGTGATAAGGTTTTACGAGGTGATATAAAGGACCAATTTGTGTGCCTCCTGCCTTGTAGGAAGACTGCCATGACCCTAATGTCTGTATAGTGTGGGTTAGTATTGTGTGACACCTTAGCAAACATCCTGATGTTGTTCTCAGTTATGCTCTATGTGCTGTTTGCATATCTACCAATAAACGTGTGTAGATGTATACAACTTTTTTGGAATCTGTCCATGTTACAGTCCTAATGTATTGAGTCTCCCGCTGATAGAGTCCATGTGTGATGTACATATCAAAGATTGTACAATACAGATGGATATATTTATACTAGAGTCGGCATGCATAACAGTTTATATCTTTGATTAAAGACATGTGTTTAAGTGTAATTTATTATGGACAGTACAACAATATGTGGTACTAGTAACTAAATAAAAAACAGAATAAACAGTACAGGGTTCAGTCATGATGTCTGGAATCATGAGGGTAGCTGCTACACCATGAGGAGACACAAGTCCAGTGTCCTTGCAACATGGAAAAATGGAGATTGGTTTCAGAACAGTCAACAGGGTGTATCTGTGGCACACAAAGAGAACATGTGAGGAGAGGTTCACTTCCTGGCAGTGGGTTTTGGCATCTGCTTCTGCTGGATGACTGGGTGGACGTCCATGTTTGCAGGGAGGGGAGGTCCTCTTTTACAGAGGGTGGGGTGTCTGAGGCATGCCCTTTCCCTGGCAGGGCCTCCATTCCACTATCAGCCACAGATGCTGCAGGGCCTGAAGAGTATTTACTAGCGGACTAGGCCTGATGTTGTGTTGCAGACCTACTCAGGGTAGTGTTGATGTCCTTCTGCACCCCAGCAATGGAAGCCAGGATGGCATTTTGTGCCTGCCAACGTTACATGACTTCCTGGTGGTTATCCAGTTTTTTGGGGTTTCCCCCATCATGGTAATTACCTGGTGTTAGAAATGGGGTCTTTGGTTGTCAGTCAGGTGACCCCCTGTCCAAGCAAGGACCCTCAGGCTAGTCCGGGTAAGTCGTACACAATCCAAATTATCCTGTGCCCACCTTCTGGTAGCTAGGCACTGAGCAGTCAGGCTTAACTTAGAAGGAAATGTGTAAAATATTGGTGCAATAAATCATGCAATAACACAGTATAGCACCACAAAAATACACCACACAGTATTTAGAAAAATATGTATTATTTATCTGGTTAAATGCAGGTCAAAACGATTAAGATTTGATAAGTACACCTTGACTTATCACTGTGGGAAATGATAAAAGAAGTCTTTAGTCTTTAAAAAGCAACAAATGTCTCTTGCAAGCACAAAGTACCTGGTTTACGTTCAACTTCTCCACAAGGGACCGCAGAGGAGGAGTTGCGTGGAAACCGGGGAGGTGTGTGTAGATTTTTGCAGCACACACAGACAATGCGTTATTGAGTTTTCACACAGGACAGGCTTTGTGTCGATTTCCCGCTTGAAGACTGGGATCCTCTTTGGGTTGCGGGGTTTTCAGATGCCCCAGGGATGATGCGTTGAAATCCTGGGTGTGTAGGGCAAAGTCACAGAGGCTGCGTCGATCCAGTGGGTAACGCGTGGAAATTTCTGCTGCATGGCAGGTGCTGCATCAATTTTTCAGAGAACCAGGAAGGACGTCAATTGACGGGGAAAAGACTCATGGAAGCCAGGAGGCAAGCGACTACATAAAAAGGGCTCCACCGGTGAAGAAAGGAGATGGGGCAGACATCCATCCTGGAACAAAAAGCGGACGCAATCATGAGGTGGTAGAAGACGCAGACCTAGACACTGAAGAGGAGAACTGGTCGGAGGAGTGGTGGAGCTCGACGCCGCCCAATAACGAGCTACCTGTCACAACTCAAGGAGTGTTGTGGCAACTGTGGATTTTTTCTGAAGAGTTGGCGATAATATGAAGAAAGGATATCCCTAGTTGTTCGGGATATAAGGCGGTGTGAAGTCTAACTGAAGAGGATTGTGGCCTTAAGAATTGAAGTATAACAAGTGGGAAACATCCTATATTACGATGTTTTTTTTACGAAAGTCGTGGTTAATGAAGGCGCAACAACGCTTTTTTTTTAACCACGACTCCGTTATTTTGTGCCTTAACTACGTATGTTCTGAACAACGAACATGCGTGGTTAAGGTAAAAAGAAGGGAGTTGGCGAAGGAGGACGACGCAGGTGACAAGGGGTCGACTAAGGTAAGTGAGGGGTTTAGGTTTTGGGAAGGGGTGGGGGTCAGCGAGTTTTAGGTTTTGGGGTGGGGTTGGGATGGTGGGGCGTTTTTGTTTTTTCGAGGGTGTTGGGGGTCAGGGGGTTTTAGGTTTTGGGGCGGGGTTGGGGTGGTGGGACGTTTTGGTTTTGGTGAGGGGGTGTGGGGTTAGGGGGTTTTAGGTTTTGGGGGGCGGTTGGGGGGTGGGGCGTTTTTTGTTTTGGGGAGGGGTGGGGGGTCAGGGGGTATTAGGTTTTGGGGTGGGGTTGGGGGGGTGGGATGTTTTTGGTTTTGGCGAGGGGGTGGGGGTTAGGGGGTTTTAGGTTTTGGGGTGGGGTTGGGGGGGTGGGGCGTTTTTAGTTTTGGGGAGGGGGTGTGGGGTAGGGGGTTTTAGGTTTTGGGGCGGGGTTGGGGGGGTGGGGCGTATTTGGTTTTGGGGAGGGGGTGGGGGTTAGGGGGTTTTAGGTTTTGGGGTGGGGCTGGGGGTGGGGCGTTTTTGGTTTTGGGGAGGGGGTGGGGGGTCAGGGGGTTTTTGGTTTTGGGGTGGAGTTGGGGGGGTGGGGCGTTTTGGGTTTTGGGGAGGGGGTTGGAGGTTAGGGGGTTTTAGGTTTTGGGGCGGGTTTGGGGGGGTGGGGTGTTTTTGGTTTTGGGGAGGGGCCGGGGGTCAGGGGGTTTTAGGTTTTGGGGTGGGGTTGGGGGGGTGGGGCATTTTTGGTTTTGGGGAGGGGGTGTGGGGTTAGGGGGTTTTAGGTTTTGGGTGCAGTTGGGGAGGTGGGGCGTTTTTGGTTTTGGGGAGGGGTGGGGGGTCAGGGGGTTTTAGGTTTTGCAGTGGGGTTAGGGAGGTGGGGCATTTTTGGTTTTGGGGAGGGTGTGGGGGTCAGGAGGTTTTAGGTTTTGGTGTGGGGGGGTGGGGTGAGGGATGTAGGGTGAATGGTGCCTATTAGTAATGCTTTTATCAGGCATGCCTTTACAACGAAATATTGTTGTTAAGGCATTCGTGGTAAAATCATTAGTAGTAAGAACGAGGTCGGTGTTCCGACCTCGTTGTTTAGGCACTAGTTGTTTTGAAAGTCGGTGTTCCATCCTACAACCATACCAAGTTGGTCCCCTATATTTTTAGTCCTGATGAAGACGCGTATGTGAGCCTAGAATTGGCCCGAGAGCCAGAGGGGGTTGAAACGTCGCCAATGTTATTTGAGCCGGGATGTGTTTGTTTAGGATAAAAGAAGGACTTTTGAATGGGGATTTACTACTCTAATAAGTGTATTAAAAGATTCAGGGGCATATTTATACTCCGTTTGCGCCGAATTAGCGTCGTTTTTTTCGACGCAAATTCGGCGCAAAACTAACGCCATATTTATACTTTGGCGTTAGACGCGTCTAGCGCCAAAGTATGAGGAATGAGCGTCATTTTTTTGCGTGAACGCCTTCCTTGCGTTAATGAGATGCAAGGTAGGCGTTCCCGTCTAAAAAAATGACTGCGACGCAAATGCGTCGTATTTATACTCCCGGGCAAAAATCACGCCCGGGAGTGGGCGGGGCAAAAAACCCCGCATTTGCGCCTCTTTTTAACGCCTGGGTCAGGGCAGGCGTTAAGGGACCTGTGGGCTCAAAATGAGCCCACAGCTGCCCTCCCATGCCCCCAGGGACCCCCCCTGCCACCCTTGCCCACCCCTGGAGGACACCCAAGGATGGAGGGACCCATCCCAGGGACATTCAGGTAAGTTCAGGTAAGTATAATATTTTTTTTTTTAATATTTTTTTGGGGCATAGGGGGGCCTGATTTGTGCCCCCCTACATGCCACAATGCCCAATGACCATGCCCAGGGGACATAAGTCCCCTGGGCATGGCCATTGGACAAGGGGGCATGACTCCTGTCTTTACTAAGACAGGAGTCATGTAAATGGCGTCGTTAAAAATGGCGCAAATCGGGTGGAGGCGATTTTTTTGCCTCAACCTGACTTGCCCCATTTTAAGACGCCCTAACGCCATTTTTCCCAACGCCGGCGCTGCCTGGTGTACGTGGTTTTTTTCCACGCACACCAGGCAGCGCCGGTCTGCTAGCACCGGCTAACGCCATTCAATAAATACGGCGCCCGCATGGCGCTTCAGAATGGCGTTAGCCGGCGCTAAACTTTTTGACGCTAAACTGCGTTAGCGCAGTTTAGCGTCAAAAAGTATAAATACGTGCCTCAATGTGTAAAAAGTTTAACCAACAGAGATTGATCTTCTTTTCTTTCTTTTTGAACATGAGAACTTGCTTTTGACACTCTTTCTGTCCTTCTTATTTCTCTGATAGGGGTATTTGAGTTATATTAATTAATTATGTATGTAAATAAAACAGGTTTGTTTAAATATTGTCTTTTGATGCTGCATGTATATATGAGTGTTTTTATGTTTGAGTTGGTCCAAGAGTGGGCAATGTAGTCTATTGACAAGCGTCAATTTTTCTTGCAGGAAGTTGGGCTGCGTCATTCCAGTTCCGCTTTGCGTCGAACAAGTGGGCCGTGCGTCGGAGTTCCGATAGCAATGCTGGCACCGCGTCATTCTCCTCTTCAGGAAGTCGGGCTGCGTCGATCCGGTTCAGCGTGCAGTGAGATTCTTGCAGGCTGTGCGTCGATTGTTGCTGCACAAGGAGTTCTTTGTAGAAATGAAGTCTTTTTGGTCCTGAGACAGGGTACAGGAGGCAAGCTCTATCCAAGCCCTTCAAGAGTACGTCTCAGCAGAGCCAGAGGACAGCAAGGCAGGAGGACAACAGCAGGGCAGCAGGGCAGCAGTCCTTTGCAGAAAAGCAGTCAGGTGAGTCATTCGGGCAGTTCCTCTTGGAAGGTTACAGGTTCTGGTTCAGGGTGTCTTCTGCAGTGGTATCTTGTCCAGAAGTGTCTGGTTTGGTAGGGTCAGAAGCCCTGTTTAAATACCCAAATGTGCCTTTGAAGTGGGGGAGACTTTAAAGAGCTGATTAGAAGTGCACAAGGTCCCCTTTCTGTTCCATCCTGTCTGCCAGGGTCCCAGTAGGGGGTATGGCAGTCCTTGTGTGAGGGCAGGATACTGTCCTTTGATATGTAAGTGTCAGGCCCTCCGCCCTCCCAACCCATTCAATATGCAGATGTGTGCAAGTGGGACTGAGCATCCTGTGTTTGGGGTTGCTTGAGAGAATGCACAAGGGACCTGTCAACTAAACCTAGCCAGATGTGGATTGTAAGGCACAAAAGGATTTAAGTGCAGAGAAATGCTCATTTTCTAAAAGTGGCGTTTCTAAAAAAGTAATATTAAATCCAACTTCACCAGTCAGCAGGATTTTGTATTACCATTCTGGCCATACTAAATATGACCTTGTTACTCCTTTCAGATCAGGATCTATCACTCAAACAGTATATGAGAGTAGCCCTAATGTTTGCCTATAAAAGCAGCAGGCCTCACAGCAGTGTAAAAACAAATTTAGGAGTTTTACACTACCAGGACATATAAACTGCACAGGTACATGTCCTGCCTTTATCTACATAGCACCCTGCACTATGGTTTACCTAGGGCCTACCTTAGTGGTGATTTATATGTAGAATAAGTGGAGTTTAAGGCTTGGCAAGTGCTTTTAAATGCCAAGTCGAAGAGGCAGTGAAACTGTACACACAGGCCTTGCAATGGCAGGCATGAGACATGATTAAGAGGCTACTTATGTGGGTGGCACAATCAGTGCTGCAGACCCACTAGTAACATTTAATCTACATGCCCTGGGCACATGTAGTGCACTTTACTGGGGTCTTACAAGTAGATTAAATAAGCCAATTGGGTATAAGCCAATGTCAGCATGTTTTAAGAGAGAGAGAACATATGCACTTTAGCACTAGTTAGCAGTGGTAAAGTGCACAGAGTCCTAAAACCAGAAAAAACAATGTCCAAAAAGTAGAGGGAGGCAGGCAAAAAGTTAGAGGTGACCACCCTAAGGCTGTCAGGTCTAACACCTGGCCCATCATGCCATAGGAATTTTAGTAGGCTTCCAAGACTTGGGAGATGGTTTCCTGGTCAGTATTGTTCCTTGGAGTACCCATTCTCTGGACCACAGCATCCGTCCCACACACCCTTCCACCATGTGCCTTTGTACCTGGCTTAGTGTGCCCACTCCAAGTGGTGTCAGGACCATTATGGTCAAGAGGAGACTCAGGTACCTGTATGGTGGGACACACAATGGTTGCAATAGTCTTTGGGACACAGTTTTGGTGGCAAATGGTTGCCTGTGTTGTAGATGTAACAGGACTGGGAGGAGTGGATTTGGGCAGAGTGAGCCTGACAGTTGTTGACTGACCAGGTGTCCTTGATGAGCTAGGTTTGTCGTCAGTGTCCAGACATTCAGGGGTGTTGTCCTCACTAGGGTCTTCATCCAGAGGGTTAGTGACAGTCTGTGGTATCCTGTTCATAGTGACACCTGGAAGGTTACCTGTGGGAGAAGTGGAACACAGAGTTCAGGTTAAATTGGGACTATTGTTGCAGTTGTGTGAGATGCAGTCAGTGCCTTAACATGATCTCCATCAATGACAATGACAGCTGCTGCACATAATAACTTAGTGCTACATCAAACACTATGACTCGAATTGTGAAAAACGTGTTTGTTAAATTATGTTGGTAGTAATTATACTGCAAATGTCATCTGATGTTGACTTAACATTAACATGAGTGTTCACCTTTGTTACCTAGTGAACTGTCCTGCATGATAGATGGCAGAAATAAGAGCTGTACAATGCACATTAGTGTCATAGTAGGGATACAGTATGTGAGTAAGCAATAGACATTGACATGTGCATCCACTTAGCCATCTGGCTTTCCACCCCAAGTGAGTCCATTTCTATCTTAGGATTCTTTATTCTAAGGCCATTATGAATGATCATTCAGCTATAGCTATGTTTTGCTTGTGATGATAGTGTAAGTGGGCCATTGCATTGCTGCCCGTGCCATATACAGTTTCACAGATGAACATTCAAGGTGGTTTAGATTGGTAGTTAGATTCACATGCACAACATCTCATATTTGGTGCACTGTTGAGGTTTTCACAATGATGGCGTATTACATTTTGAAAGTTATAGTGCTCTGGGTTGCCAGTACTTCATGTGCCATTTCCAAGGGCTGTGGCGCCAGGTGAGTTTAGTGGATATGTGGCATGCTAGGAGGGGTATTAGGTCATTTGGACAGAGATGTAGTGGGTGATGTGTTAATTGGGGTGGGGTAAGGTTTTGACGGAGCATACAGTACATGACAATTGAGTGACATGAAGGTTGTGGGTACTTACCCGACTCCGATCCCCCAGGTATTCCTGTCAAGCCCTCAGGATGCAGTATATCCAAGACCTCCTCCTCCTAAGATGTGAAAGTGGGGGCCATCTGCCAGCCTTCATTACCACCATCTAGTGTCTGGATGCCATGGACCGCACCTTCACTTTGAGGTTGTTCAACCCCTTCCTGATGTCCTCCCTTGTACATGGATAGTTGCCTACAGAATTGATCCTGTGAGCTATTCTTTTCCACAACTCCATTTTCCTAGAAATTGATGCTTGCTGGACCTGTGCCCAAAATAGGTGTGGCTATACCCTGACAATTTCATCCACTGTGACCCTCTACTCCTCATCCGTGAAACGTGGATTTCATCTTGGGGACATGATAGTGGTGGTGAAGATGGCGTGGTAGTGTTCGAAGTATGGCTGCAGAAGTAGGTAAATTGTGAGGTGTAGGTGTTGTAATGTAAATGGATGATGGTAATTGTCCTCCAGTTTCCAGACGGTTCAATAAATTTGGCTGTTTTTTGGTGGACTTCACAGTGTGACTCTTTATGCAGGAGCCAGATTACCACTAACATGGCGGTCTTTTGATGGCTGCCACAGCTGGGGTCTTGCCAAAAGACTTCCAAACCCGTAATGACCACTTATGTGTCAATGTGATTGTTGGGAAATCTAAAGCACACACACCCCCAATCAAACTGAGAAAGCTGCGCCTCAGTGGAAAAAAGTACCATTACTTGGTTCCAAAAAGAGGAAAAACCACTGACTGTCAAAATTTATTGCAAATTTGAATCTGCTTGGACGATGTCTGATCTCCTTGCTATTTCATAAAATCAATGGTGATTGCCAAACTAGGATTGTGATGTAGCTGGGGGAATGGTGGAAGTTTTGGACAGAGGTAGACTGCCTCTCCAGAAGGACACAACATTTTCTGTTACATTTTTACAAAATAGAAGTGTTGTACATCATACTACAGTTACAGAAATACTACATTTAATGAGTGTATAAATTGCTTGGAGACAGGATCCAGATCATGGTCTCCAGGGGGTGGCAAGGGGGGCATTTTGTAAATGGAATCAGTATCAATAATCTTCAGGTAAAAGTGTTAATGCTCACCTTCTAAAGTGGTATTACACGCTAAGAAATATTCAATACGATAGACATCGCAAACAAATCAGATAATATATCACAAAAAGTAACCACCTCATCATTTGTTGCAGGTACATACTCATTTTAGGCATGAGCCTACCAGCATATTTATAGGAAAACCACCAAGCACTGGGATAATGCTGTGGACAAATGATTTTTTGAGAAATTCTGGCAAAATAATAATTTAAAAGCTCAGATGAAGGCTGTGGCCTGTCTCTCCCAGAGTCTAACACTATAATTATCTTCACAGGAGATGAGTGGTCTGCTGAAACACAGTATTACACTGGCTGTTATAGGAGGATAGTCCTGGAACAGACACAACGGTTAATCCCTTCATATGGCAGTCTTTAATTGGCAATTCCAGTTATGTATGCTATGCTGTGTGCTCAGTGCGGCATCTCATCCCTATGCACATTTCTTTGTTTTGGTATGTGTCATTCCTCTACAGGACATGATGGTGTCCATTTCTCTGGTTCAGTTTGAAATGCACTTCATAAGGGGACAACATTCTTGTGTGGTTAGTTTAATGAGGTTTCAATAATGGGAACAATATCTGTTGACAATGGCAGCAATTTTTCTTTCAATCTATCAGAATTTATAAAGGGCAGGAATTCAGCCGCAAGGGTTTCAAAGTGCTGGAGTTGCTAGCTGCTTCGCGGTGATTTGTTCATTAAACAGCAATGTCTTTAGCACTTTTCTGAAATCCTGGAGCAAGGCAACATTCCTGAGGTGCAGGGGAAGATTTTTCCAGGCTTTGAAGACAGTCCTCTGCTGTTTGATCGGCAGATCCTGGGTGTGTCTGTGAGGAAGAAGGTGGATTGCAGGTATCTGGTCTGTTGGTGGAAGGTCATTTGTTTGTTGATGTAAGCTGGCCCCTCATTGTGGATGGCTTTGCATGTGTGGGTCAGCCTCTTGAACTGTCATCTCTTCTGGTTCCGGAGTCTGTGTATCTTCTTGAGGTGCAGGATGATATGCATCCATCTGGGGAGGTGAAGGATGAATTTTGCTGCTGAGTTTTGTATTGTCTGTGATCTCTTCAGGAGGCATGCAGTGATTCCTGCGTAAAGCGTGTTAACATAGTCTAGCCTGCTGGTTATGAGTGCTTGAGTGGCAGTCCTTCTGGTGTTGATTGAGATCCACCGGATGATCTTACAGAACATGCATAGGGTGTGGAAGCAGGCGGACGAGTCTGGGTTTGCTTGTTTCTGTAAAGGTAACTTCCTGTCCAAGATGATGCCAACGTTGCAGCATGGTCTGTTGGGCCGGGCCAAGCTCAGCAGGCCACCCCGTATCCCTCTATGGCAAGGTGTTGTTCACAATGATGAGGACTTCCGTCTTGCCCATGTTGAGCTTGAGACAGTTGTCCATCATCCAGTCACAACATTCATCATACATCTGTGGAATTTGGTTCTGGTGATATAGGTGTCTTCTAACAGCAAGCGAATGAGCTGGGTGTTGTCGGCATTTGAGATGGTGTTGAGTCTGTGCAATCTCAAGGTGTTGGTCAGGGGGCTATGTATGTGTTGAAGAGGGTGGGGCTGAGGGAACGATCCTTGTGGGACCCTGTGGATGCTCTTCTTGGGTTCCAAGAAGAATGGTGGGAGACTGATTCTCTGGGTTCTTCCAGTGAGATATGAGGCAATCTATTTGAGTGTGTCTCCCTTGATTATGATTCAGTGGAATCGGTTTATCAAGTTGTGGTGGGAGGCGCTGTCGAAGATGGCTAACAGGTCCAGAAGGATGAGGGCTGCTGTTTGGCCACTGTCTAGGAGGAACCTGATGTCTTTATTGGCTGTGATCAGGGCTGTCTCGATGCTAGGCTTGGTTTGGAATTTGGATCAAGAGGGGCCTAGGATATTGTAGTGTTACCAGTGTTTGGTGAGTTGCTAGTTGATTTCCTTTTTGAGAACCTTCAACAGAAAGAAGAGAAGGGAGATGGGTGGTAGTTCTTCAGATCTGCTGGGTCAGCTGATGGTTTCTTCAGCAGGGGCCTCACTTCAGCATGTTTCCAGTCCTCTTGGAAGGAGGCCATGGTGATGGGATTCAGGACTTTCTTGAGCTTACCCCCTATCGTCTTGCTACTGAGTTTGAAGATTGGGTGGGGACATTGGTCTTGCTTCCGAGGTTGAAGTTGTGGTTGGGACATGATTATAGGGTTCTCCAGAGTGTACAGAGATCATGATGGAGATTGTGGCTTGAGTTGTGAGAGGGTCCCATTGGGTGAGTAGGTGTTCAGAATTTGTGTTCTTAGGTCTGAGTAGGCTGAAGCTGTCGGCGGTTGTATGATTTTATGATATGCAAACCTTCTTGGTACTTGGTAGCAGTATTTACCACCTTAGTTACAGTGGCTTCTGTAACTCTCTGTGCTAACAGCCTTGAAAGACCAAATACAGGGATAGTCAACGTACGCCGCGGGGGCTGTATGTGGCCCTCCTGAACTTTAATTGCAGTCCCCTGGTGACCAGCAGTACTGGGCTGCTGTTCATTTGACAGAGCAGGAACATTCAGAAAGCTGTAAAACCGACTTCATTTATTTACACATTACCTAAAGTAATGGTAATTGAGTGTTGGAGGCAGACAGAAGTCATATACAGGCTCAGTTTTTTTATCGGTATCTGCTTCGCGTCCACCTAAGCCCACCTTTCATCACCACAACCCACGCCCTGCTGGCATAGGCACAGCCATTGGGCATGTCACAGACTTACTTTGTGGCCCCTGGGTAAATGTTTGTGAGTACCCATGACCAAATACCATAACATTTTACTGTTCGCTAATCAGTGTGTTCTATGCTGTTTCAGTGGCCTTGACCCTTTTCTGTCTTCAGTCAAATTGTCTCTTGAATGAGGATCATTTTTGGTGGTTTTTGATGTTGTGCTGTGCCACCATTCAAAATATCTAATTTTTTATATTGCAACGTACAGAATTTCAGCGACAGAAATATTGCACATAAAAATATCATTATTTAGGGTTGTTTCTAATAATGTTGCTAAATATATTATTGTTAAAATATGGTTGTGGGGAAAATCATTTTTTTCAATATTTCTGTAATGTGTTGCTATTGTTTGATTTTTAAAGATGTAATAGTTTATATTTGTTATGCACTTATTTGGTATGTTTATTTATTTCCAGAAAGGTTTTTTTTAGAATTGTTTAAAAACAAACTGTTTATAAAAAATAAAAATACTGAAATTTAAAATGCATTCATTTGTTTTTGGAGCAGGATGTCAGGTTTACACAGGAAAGGGGTGGGGAGAGTTTTAAGCATATTAATTTCAAATTGAGAGTATGGTTATATTTCAAATATTTAGAATGAAATGTCAAATATTTAGTTTTACATTTCATTGATTAAAATAATATTAATATTTTTATGTGAAATGTTATTAATTAAATGGTTAATAATTTAAAAAAATTAAGTAAATAAAGTGAATTTATATTAAAAATGTTAAGCATAACATGTATATATTAATTACATTTAATTTATAAAAAATATGTAATAAAATATATAAATGTATACATTTTTAATTAACGAATTATAGTTTTATAAATATAGGTTTTAAAAATAATATTTTTGTACATATTTTCATTCTATGTATTTCATATACAGCAGATTTTATTATTTATATTCATTTATATTTTAATTATATGCTATTTTGGGAACAGGATTGCTAATGTAAAGTGAAATTAAAAGATAATTGTGTTTTACTTTTGTGTTGTAGTATGTATATTATGTTTAATGTTTACTGATTTGAAAAACAATAATCTTAGAGTGATATGTATGGGAAATTGGGTTACCGGTTGAGGGTGATGAAACCCTAATCAAGCAGTGACCACAATCCTTGTCTGGGTGAGGAATAAGGAAACCTCAGTATAAATTGTGTTCTACCTTCTGATAGGTGGGCACAGAGCAGTCAGACTTAACTTAGAGGCAATGTACAAAGTATTTACGCAGCACTTCAAACATCAATAAAGTGAAAACACAGCTCAAGGAAATTCCCACAACAAACTAAAATGACAAAAATGTGATCAGTAGAACTGGAGTTAGGCATCTGTAAAGATTTCAGTAAAAATGGCTGCAAATAGCACATAGGCCCTCATTACAACCCTGGCGGTCGGTGTTAAAGCTGCGGTAATACCGTCAACACGCTGGCAGAAAAAAATGGGATTACGACCTTGGCGGAAACCGGCAACATAAACAACCACTTTAACACCCGACCGCCACGGCGGTACAAACAAACAGTGTGGAGGACACCGACAACAGACAGGCGGGAGACAATGTACCACCCAACCTATCACAACATGCCTATCCGCCACCTTTTCCGGGCCAGAACCAACGCAAATAAAAACACGGCAGAAACAGTACACAGAAGGGAAAACACTCACCTCTCCACACCCCACGAGGAACCAGGATGCCATGGAGCCCGAATTGCAGATACTGCTGGCGATGGTCTTCCTGCTTCTCTATCAGGAGCTCCAACAACGGCGGCGACAACCACGGTGAGTACTGCATCTACAACACAGGGGAGGGGGGAGGGAAAAGAGAGTGACACATACATGCAACACGCAACACCCCCACCCTCACCCACAACACCATACACACAAATACATGCTGCAACATTACATATACACCACCCTGGAAGAACGTAAGGACAAAAGGAAATGATTGTAACGATTGTAACCAATAAAACTCCATTAGTCAAAAGTCAAAATCCAGTATATACAATTATGTACACTAACTTTACACAAGTCCGGATAGTGCACCAATCATGGTCCGTTGGCCACTGGGCCCAAAATGCATGGGTGAGGCTCACACATGATACCTGACTCCAAACGGAGAGAACACTGAAGGGACATCACATAGAAAATATACAGGCACCTCAGCCTGATGAACGCACAACACCACTGCTCCCCGAGGGGGCTCCATGCCCATTGATGTATCCTGGGGGGTGCAAAGCCACAGTCTCGCAAGTCTTTTCAGTGGGTGGTTTGCCAACTGCTTTATCCCGGGGAGTGCAAAGCCACAGTCTCTCAAGTGGATAACAGTCTCCACTGGTTCTGGAGGGGGCTTTGTGGCCAGAGTGCTTCATCCTGCCAAGGACTGAGGTAATGGATGTCTTTCTCCACTGGTTCTGGAGGGGGCTTGGTGCCCAGAGTGCTTCATCCTGCCAAGGACTGAGGTAGTGGATGAGATACTCCACTGGTTCTGGAGGGGGCTTTGTGCCCAGAGTGCTTCATCCTGCCAAGGACTGAGGTAGTGGATGCCTTTCTCCACTGGTTCTGGAGGGGGCTTTGTGCCCAGAGTGCTTCCAGCTCAGAAAAATACACTCACCTGGGTGTGTGTGCCACAAGATTGCCGAAGTACAGGTAGGATGATACGCAATGGAGGCAGAGACATACCCCACACTTCTGCGTCTTCGCATTCCATATGCAGGTGATAACTGTGATGACAGTGATGCTTCATGGAAGCTGCCCAGGGTCCTGGAACTCACCACCAGCCTCGGACGACTGACCACTGGGGATGGTAGCCATGAGTGCGATGGTGCCACTGTCTAAGGATGTTGCGGGGCCGCTGGCGGTGCTTGCGGCGGTGTCAGTTGCAGCGGTGCTGGTGGCGGGGTCTGTGGCAGTGGTGCTTGCAGTGGTGTCAGTCGCGGCGGTGCTGGCTGCGGGGTCTGTGGCGGTGGTGCTGGCGGCGGTGTCATTCGTAGGTGTGCTGGTGGCGGGGTCTGTGGTGGCGGTGCTGGTGGCGGGGTCTGTGGTGGCGGTGCTGGTGGTGCTGGCTGTGGGGTCTGTGGCGGTGGTGCTGGCTGCGGGGACTATGGCGGCGGTGCTGGCGGTGGGGTCTGTGGCGGTGCAGGTGGCTGTGCAGGTGGCGGTGTTCTCCGCTGTACAAGTTGGCGTTGACGTGGACAGAAGGTGTGTCACTGGTCCCTCAGTCGGTGCCACCATGCCCTCTCCTGACCTGCCCTTCAGTTTTTGGCCCTTCCCCACCTTTGATGGTGGCGCAGCTGTCTTGCCACTATTACCCTTTTGTTTTCCCTGACGCCTTGGTGGCAGGTGTTTTCAGCTTCTCCTTTCGGGATGTGGGCACCTTTTTTACCTTGGCAGGAGGCGGAATGTCCTTGCCCTCGCTAAGTGGCACACTGGCAGCCCTGATGGTTGGCGCACTCCATGACCATGCAGTTGCTGGCACCACTGTGCCTGGGGATGTGGTGGCTGAAGTGCTGGGCTGGTATGTGGAAAGCCTGGCCCTAGGGGAAGGACGAGGGGGAGGTGTAGGGAAGAGGTCAATATTAGCCAGGAAAAGCTTTTTAGACACACTGGGATGGGTAGATGGAGGGGGTTTGGGACTGGAGGTAGAGGTAATGGTTGTAGGAGGTGTATGTCTGCTGAATTTGGGTGAAGGTGCATGGGCTGGAGGCTGTTGTGAGGTGCATGGCTGTTGGGTGAGTGTGTGCCTGCGTTTGTGTACTTTGGGAGGAGGGCTCACAGACACACTGGGAGAGGACACTGGGGATGTGTAAATGGTAGTGGGGGTGGTGAGTGCACGTGAGCAGTGTGTGGTGATGGGCGTGCTGGTGATGGAGGTAGTGGCTGAGGATGTAGTGCATGCAGGTGTAAGTGGAGACGAGACTGGGAGGTAGGAGGGAGACGTGGAGAAGGGGGACACAGTGGAGGCAGTGGATATTGGTATGTGTGCATGGGTATGATGCTTGTGTGAGTGCCTGTAGGATGTGTGGTGCTTATGTTTGCCTGAGCCACCCTTGTGTGTTGGTGTGTGTGAATGCTGGTCTGATGGTGTGCTTGGGATAGGCTGAGGTACAGGTGATTGGGTCTGGGTGGAGGAAGTTGGAGGGGGGAGGCTGGACACAGGGACAATGGCTGCCATCACTGCTGAGGCCAGAGCCTGAAATGTTCTCTCTCTGTTGGGCTGCCTGCCCAGAATGAATGCCCTCCAGGTATGCATTTGTTTGTTGCAAATGACTCTCAACACCCTGGATGGCATTCAGAATGGTAGACTGCCCAACAGTGAGGGATCTCAAGAGGTCAATGGCCTCCTCACTGAGGGCAGCAGGGCTGATTGGGGCAGGGCCTGAGGTGCCTAGGGCGAAGGAAATGTCCACCCACCTGGGTGAGCGGGAACGGGACACACGCTGAGGGGCTGCTGGGAGGGCGGTGCTGGTAGGGGGGTGGTGGCTGTAACTGTTTATGCGGGTGGCACAGAGGGACCCGCCACCACAAAGGAGCTCCCATGAGAGGAGGAGTCGCTGTCACTGCTGTTTGCTCCTGTCCCCGCCGTGGAGCTCCCCTCACCCTCCGTCTTACTGGTGGCTTCAGACTCTGTTGTTTCGCCCTCCAGGGCCAAGTGGGATGCAGCTCCCTCCTGCTCCAGTGCCAATGCTCCTCCGCATGATAATGCTAGTGCACACTAAAACAGAGAGACCACAAAAAGGGTGGGAAGATAGAAGAAAGACATGTTCAGTGAATGCAACACCACTACCGTTGTCGGACACTACAGACACAGAAGCCCTCTGCACTACACCATGCACTTATGGTTCCTAGATTAATCACATGGCCATGGGGTACAAGGCCTAAGCCCGATTGCTGCACACATGGAAGTCACAGGAGCCTGACTAGGTGTAGATGGCACTCACCACTAGTGGGGTTGGGGTGCCACTAAGCCTGCCTCACAAGGGACCTTGCCTACCAAGATCGCCCTGGCCTAGGGGAACCCACTGCCCACCTCCCCATCCAGACACCTCGTAATGCGTGCAGAGCCAGCTGAATGAGAGTGTACTCACCCCCTTGTGGCTGCTGTGATGCCCTCAAGCGCCCATCCAACTCCGGATACGCCACAGCCAGGATCTGGAACATCAGGGGGGTCTTGGTGCGACGGGCACCCCTCCCACATTGGGAGGCTATCCCCAGCAGGGCCTCCGCCGTCTTCTTGCTCCAGCGGCGAAGGTCCTCCATTCTTTTACGGCAGTGGGTGCTCTGTCTGTGGTGGACCCCCAGGGTCCGGATGTCCTTGGCGATGGCACGCCAAATAGCCTTCTTGTGGTGGGCGCTGACCTAGAGGAATAGTACAGGGGAAAAGGAAAATCTTTACCCGTCTGGACCGTCATACTCATTGGCCCCCGTTCCCACCCTTGCCCTGAAGCACATTCATTCACTGTCCGCACATGCAGGCCTCAGTCCCACCCCCATTTCTCTTCCATCCACACCACTCCAAACAGGCATTGCCCATGCAGCATGCTCACAGTGTACTCACCTGTTTGTCTGGAGGACCATACAGTTGTGTGTACTGGGGGAGGACCCCATCCACTAGTTTCTCCAACTCCTCCAAAGTGAAGGCAGGGGCCCTTTCCCCAGACACATGAGCTATCGTCGCTTTCAGACTGATGTCACAGCAGCACTTGCAGTGTAGGTCCTCTCCTGTTGAAGGTCAGGTATCAAGTGAGGGGCCAGACAGAAAACGGTAGTCACGTCCGCGGCGGTGCGTACCGTCACCGCCGGCGTGCATCGTCATTGGCTCCTCAGACCCATAGCGTCCAATGTTAACAAAACGCAGGATTGCGCCTCGGTCTTCGACCGCCTACCGCGACGGTGTACAACGCCAGCGAAGTTACCTCATATCCCCTTGTCCCACCTTACAGGTCAGGCTGCCGCCATTTCAGGGGGCCACATGGCATTAATTTTAACTGCGTCACACCAATGTAGGCCTTGAATACACACAGTAACAGGAACATTGTGGATCACTAAATGTGTGGAAATTACATTTTGTGATACCTCAGTGTTGGCTGACTCTCTGCTTGCTGTTCTCGTCCATATTGCACGTCTGCTGGGGCAGGTGATGAGATGGCGCCATCCTCCAGTGTACAGACCGCTGGTGGACCTGTCGATAATGGAAGAGAGATACGTAATAGTCACCTAAAGACTTGATCGTGCAACAAACCATGAACTGTGTGCATAGTTGGAGCCAGACCTGATGTCAGCTATCCGCCATCCCACAGGAATCCCCACTCTAGTGCTGGTCCTGTCAGTCCTCCATTTCCTGGCAAGTGGTTCTTTTCAAACAACAGTGGCCTTTGCATCAGGGATGTCCCAGCCAATGTTCTCTAACGTGTTGTCCAGAGTGTTGTCTGCCCTGCTGAAACACATGCGCAGCTACATTGTGTTCCCTCAGGTGGAGGATTTGCCCACAGTGAAAGGTGACTTCTATGCCCTGGTTCAAATCCCCAACATCATAGGTGCCATTGGTGGGACACATGTGGACTTGTTACCCCGCCGCAGGAGTGAGCAGGTGTACAGAAAACGGAAGAGCTACCATTCTATGAATGTGCAGTTGGTGTGTTTGGCCGACCAGTACATCTCCCATGTGAATGACAAATTTCCTGGCTCAGTGCATGACGATTACATTCTGAGGAATAGCAGCATCCCTTATGTGATGGGGCAACTCCAGAGGCACCGTGTGTGGCTAACAGGTGAGTACAAGGACCCTATACAGTGTGAATAGTTGTCTGGGTATGGGGTCGTCCCTATGGGTTAGTGTGTGTCTAACAGTTATCCCTCGACATTTGCAGGTGACTCTGGTTACCCCAACCTGTCATGGCTACTCACCCAAGTGAGAAATCCCAGGACAAGGGCAGAGGAACGCTACAATGAGGCACATGGGCGAACTAGAGAGGGAGAATGAGCGCACCTTTGGCCTCCTGAAGGCCAGGTTCCGGTGCCTCCATATGACAGGTGGTTCTCTCTACTACTCACCAAAGAAGGTGTACCAGATCATCGTGGCCTGCTGTATGCTGCACTACCTGGCTTTGCGATGGCAGGTGCCTTTTCTGCAGGAGGATGGTCCAGCTGGTGGTCTTGTGGCAGCTGTGGAGCCTGTGGACAGTGAAGAAGAGGAGGCAGAAGAAGAGGATATCGACAACAGAAACACTGTTGCAATACTTCCAGTGAGACACAGGTAAGCAGATGCCACTGCCTCCCACATCTCATACTATTGTTGGAGCTAGCATAATCCTGTCATTTTAACTCAGTGTATGGACCATGACTTGTCACTTTGCCTTTCCATTTCACAGATGTGGGTCCCACTTTGTGCCCTCTGCTATATTTCCTCCAGCCCTACAGCTGTGTTACATCGGTTTGTGAACAATTAAATTGACATTGCTATATTCCATGGTTATTGCAATTACACGTTTGTGAAAGCACAGACTGACTCCAAATTGTTTTGTGATTGAAGTGTGTTTATTTCTGTGCAAATAAGTGGAGGGGGTTGTAAAATGGGCAGGGGTGATGGTGGAGGAGTGTCCATGGCAGAGTCCAGTCTAGTTGTTTCACAGGTGCATTGTCCAAAGGGGCATAGGAAGGGGAGCAATGGCAGTTGAAGGATAGACAGGGTGACAAAGTGGGACAGAAGGGTGACATTCAGGGGGCTCATTTCCTGAAGAGGATCTTGGCAATGTTCTCTGTCTTGTTCCTGGATCTCAGGGACCATTTGCAGGGTGGTTCTATATCTGCAGGGGGTGGGGTGCTGGTGTCATGTTCCTCTGGTGGTGCCTCCTGTCATCTAGCGCCGGCGGAGGTGGAGGGCTGTTCATCGTCCAGGCTAGTGTCAGGGGCCCCTTGTTGTGCCACTGTGTACCTCCTGGTGTTGACAAGGTCTTGCAGCACCCCTGCAATGGTGACTAGGGTGTTGTTAATGGACTTAAGGGGTCATTACAACCCTGGTGGTTGGCGGAGAACTGGCGGTAAGACCGCCAACAGGCTGGCGGTCTTACCTAGGTGAATTATGACCATGGCAGTTACCGCCATGGTCATCCGCGGGTTCTCCATCCCGTGCGCCAGGGCGGAAACGACCGCCGGGCTGGAGACCTGGGTCTCCAGCCCCACGGCCGTCAGTATACCGCCGGCGGTATTTGGACCCAGCTTACCGCAATGGATTTCCTGCGGTTTGAACCGCCATGAAATCCATGGCGGTAAGCACTATCAGTGCCAGGGAATTCCTTCCCAGGCACTGATAGGGGTCTCCCCCACCCCCCACCCCCACCACGACTCCCTCCCCTACACCCCCCACCACCCCTGCCACCCCCCAAAGGTGGCAGGGCCCCCCTCCCCACCCCGACCCCCAACATAACTTTACTGACACAGACCTGACACGCATGCAGGCACCACCAACACACACACGCACACACCCCGACATACATGCCTACATCCACACACACAGTCAGACACGCACACCCACATTCAAACATACACGCACACATCCATACAGACATACCCACAGACATACATGCACTCATTCCCATACACACAACACCCCCGCAAGCATACACGCACTCACACCCCCCCTACATACACACACGCACACCCCCATGCACGCACACAACACACAATACCCCCGGCCCCCCTCCCCTAACGGACGATCGACTTACCTGTTCCGTCGATCCTCTGGGAGGGGACGGGAGCCATTTGGGCAGCTCCACCGACACCGCCACGCCAACAGAACACTGCCACAGCGAATCACAGGACGTGATTCGCTGGGCGGTGTTCTGTTGGCGTGGCGGTGGAGGTGGAGCAACCTCCACTTCCCCCCACCCGCAAGTATGGCTGTTGGCGGCTCTCCATCGGAATAACGACGGAGAGCAGCCAACAGTCATAATACGCTGAGCGGCACGGCGGTCCCTAGGCGGTCTTGCAAAAAGACCGCAGAGGTCGTAATAACCCCCTTAATGTCCTCCCTGATCCCCAGATAGTCTTCCTCCTGCAGCTGCTGGGTCTCCTGAAACTTGGGCCAGTACAGTTGCCATCGTCTCCTGGGAATGATGGTAAGCTCCCATGATGTTGGAGAGGGCCTCGTGGAGAGTGGGATCCCTGGGCCTGTCCAACCCCTGTCGCACAGCATTCCTCCCAATTTCCCTGTTTTCCTGAGCCTCTGTGCCCTGAACCGTGTTCCCACTGCCACTGCCCCCAGGTCCCAGATTTTCTTGGGTTGGTGGATTTGCCTGGGTCCCCTGTAGTGGCGGACATACTGCTGATTGACGTGTCCTGGGGACAGAGGGATGGGCCCGCTGGGTGGGTGCTGTGCTGGTGTTTCCTGAGGGGGAGGGTCTGTGGTGGCTTGTGCCAGTGTCCGGGGAACCGACTGTCCTGAGGTCCCTGAAGGCCTGGGCTGGTCATCTTGATCCAGTTGTGCAGAGCTGCTGTCATCACTGTGGGTCTCTTCTGTGGGGGGACTGGATATGTCTGGTACCTCCTGTCCGGTGACGTTGGGTTGGGGTCCTGCAGGGGTGTAAAGACATTGCATCTGTGTGTGCCATCGTGTGCAATGGATGAGTGACCCTGTACTCCAGTGCTTGCATTCTTGTCTTGGTCCTTGTGGGATATTTGGTTTGAGGTCTGTGTGGGTATCTGAAGTGGACATGCTTTGGTGATGGGTGTCCATGCTTTGGTGTTGCATGCAGGGCTTGGTGTTGGGATGGGTGGGTGCATATGTGAGGTGTTGGAGTGATGGGGGTGAGGGTGGGAGTATCTGATGGCATGCAGCTAGGGTGGGGGATATAATAGTAAAGCTTTGACTTACCAGAGTCCAGCTCTCCTGCTACTCCTGCGAGGCCCTCAGGATGCAGTATTGCCAAGACCTGCTCCTCCCATGTTGTTAGTTGTGGGGGAGGAGGTGGGGGGTCCACCGCCAGTCCTCTGTACAGCAATCTGGTGTCTGGAGACCACAGAACGCACCTTCCCCCGTAGGTCGTTCCACCTTTTCCTGATGTCATCCTGTGTTCTGGGGTGTTGTCTCACTGCGTTGACCCTGTCGACGATTCTGTGTCATAGCTCCATCTTCCTAGCAATGGAGGTGTGCTGCACCTGTGGTCCGAAGAGCTGTGGCTCTACCCGGACGATTTCCTCCACAATAACCCTGAGCTCCTCTTCAGAGAACCTGGGGTGTCGTTGAGGTGCCATGATGTGGTGTGGGTGATGTGTGAGGTGGTGTGTGTTGTGATGTGTGACGGGATGTGTTGTAGTGTGTTGTTTGAGGTGCGTGAATGTTGTGTAAGTGATGGTGTTGTGTGTCTGTGAATGCTGGTGTTGTTTATGGTGGTGTCTCTCTCTGGCGTGATATCAGAATTCTGGTAGTAAGGGTTTGTGGGTGATGTGGGTGTGTTTTTTATATTAGATTGGATGTGACGGTGTGGTGTGTGTATGTGTGTCAGGTGCGTGTATTTCAAATTGTCCAATGTGGTTGTGTTTTGTAAATGTGTGTGTATTTTGAGCGCGGCGGTGTGTACCACAAATGGAATACCGCGGTTGAAAGACCGCCACGTGGATTCGTGGGTTGTGATAGTGTGGGCGTATTCCTGTTGCCGTTAGAGTGGAGGTTTTGGTATCGCCAGTTTACCACTGACCTTTTGTGTGGCGGCCTTGTGTGGGTGTCTGTATTATGGCAGGTTCCAAGCTGTGGGTCGTAATAGCTGTAGCGGAATTCCGCAACCGCAGCGGTATGTTGGTGGTCTTCTGCACGGTGGTAAGCAGCATATACCACCAGGGTTGTAATGAGGGCCACAGTGCCAACTGTGGATATCTAGTCACACCGGACCAGGACAAACTCACAAATCCAGACAGATTGTGATGGAGCACAGGCTGGATACAGGGATCCAATTAGTCCTGCTGAACAAGAGTACCTTACCAATGCAACAACCTTTGCCATCATTGAGGATGCTACTGATATGCAATGCAAAAGCTTGTCCCAGTGAAGCTTCGCACAGCACCGGTTTCAAAATCAGCTTCAAGGTTGATGCGGAGTCCTTGCACTTGGGGAACCCTCACAGCAGCTGAGATGAATCAGTTCTGCTTGTGATTGCACCTCACAACAGAGGTGATGAGTCAGTTCTGCTGGGTCCACAGATGGGCTGACAGAGCACCTTTAGGCCCACTTCCAAGGGTACAGGACTGGAGTGGCACCACTTATCACAGATGGTAGGGTACAGCTGCTGGAATACAGGATATTGGAACCTTCTGTCCCTGAAGCTGCAGTCAGGAGGCCAGCTAACTAATACTTGGAGTCACTTTCGCATCCTGGGTTTAACAGATGCAGGTCCAGTCCTTCTCACCCAGACAAGAGGGCAGCTAACAGCAGGTCAGCACAGCATTGCAGTAGTCCTTCAGAGCAGCAGTTCAGCAGAGTTGCTCTACTATCATCAGAACAACAGTCATTCTACCTGGCAGAGAATCCATTGGTCCAGAAGTGTACTGATGAATTGGTGTCTGGGGTCCAATATTTATACCTGGGCCTTTCTTAGAAGTGGGAGACTATTCTAAAAAGTTTCCCCTTGAAAGCAAAAGGCATTCTGCCTTCCCTGTCCTCACTCCAGACTAATTACAGGGGGTATGCAGCAGTTGGTGTGGAGGCAGGACACTGCCTATTAAAGTGTAAGTAGGGCTATGCCAAGCTCCACTCTCTCACCCTGCTAGTTATGATGAATCCAGGCAAACCTAAATTTGCTATAGTGTGTGGTCGTGTAGGAGGAAAACACAAATCCCAATGTCAGCTAAATCCAGTCATAGGACCAAAAGACAGACGGCAGAGTTTAAATGCTTAGGCAGGAAAATGCCAACTTTCTAAATCTGGCATGTTCAAAATGATTGTAATTTAAAATCCAACTTCACCATGAGAGAAGATTTGTCATTAAATTCCAAAGACACCAAACATGAACTGACTACTTGTTCCCATTTGGAAATTATCACTTATTAAATGTATTAACGTAACTCCAATGTTATCCTTTTAGACAATTTAGACCATGCAGTAGTGAAAAACAAATGTAAGCATTTTGCACTACCAGGAAATGTAAAACTAAAAAGTACATGGCCAACTTTTTAAATACAATGCACTCCGCCCTCTGGGCTGCCTAGTCCATATCCTTGGGGTGACATATGCATTATAAAAAGAAGGTTTGGGATGGGCAAAAGGTTTATTTTGCCCAGTCAACATGGCAGTTTAAAACTGCATGCACGTGCTGCAATTACGTATCTCAGACTTGTATAAAGCACTACTTAATTGGGTTGCACAATTAGTGTTCCAGGCCCACTAATAGCATTTACTTTGCATGCCCTGGGCATAGGTACACCACTTTACCAGGGACTTACAAGTAAATTAAATTTGGCAAATGGATACTGACCAAATCTACCAAGTTTTAAGGAGTGAGCATAAACACTTTAGCACTGGTTAGCACTGATAAACTGCTTCAGTGGAGTAGAGTGTTGTAGAGTTAAGTGGTGTATAGTGGCGTTGAATGGCATAGAGTGGCATAAAGTGTGGTATGTGAAGTGGAGTGACATAGAATGGAGTGGCATAGAGTTTTGTAGAATGGTTGAGAGCTGAGTGGCATAGAGTGGCACTATGTGGAGTGGTGTGGATTGGCGAAGACTCAAGTGGCAAGGAGAAGAGTGGCATGGAGTGGAGTGAGGTGGAGTAGAATGACAGAATGACGTAGAGTGGAATGTAGTGGCACTGAGTGGAATTGCATAAGTGGTGTAGAGTACAGTGGTGCAGAGTAGAGAGGCATAGAGTGGGATAGCTGGCAGTAGAGTGGAGTGGCCTAGAGTGGCAAAGAGTGGAGTGGTGTAGTAAACTAAGGATAACAAAAACAAAAACAAAATCAGCAAACAGGAGTGTTGAAAGGCAAAATGTTAGAGAAAAAAAACATGACACTTTTGGCAAGACTAGCAGTTTGGGAGTAGTACATCTGTCCCATTTAATGTCCAACATATTCCCCACAAAGGGATTAGATTGGAGTGGGAATAGTAAATCTGACCAGTTCACTGTCTTATTGCTTCACATAAATGGCAACGATTGTAATAGGAATAATACATCTGACACCTTTACAATCCAATACCATCCCCAAAAAGGCATAGATAGGAGAGGGAATAGTAAAACTGACCCCTTTACTGACAAACACCAACCCTAAAATGGCTTAGAAATGTGACTGGTAAATCTTGCTCTTTTGCTATCCAACACATTCCTCAAAATGTGTTAGATTAGAGTCGGAATAGTTTATGGCATCTTTTTGCTTTCCAACACGTTCCACAAAAGCACTTTGATTAGAGTACATAGATTCATGTTGTTTATTTTGTATATATTGTTTTATTTACAGAAAAATGAATACTGTACATTGATTCACATATTTGTGTATTGCTATACTTTCTATATTAATGTTCACTTTAATTTATGCAAGCATGTAATGTACCTGTCTTAATATGTTGTTAACGGAATTATATTTCATATTTTAGATAATATACAATTACATTTGTAAGCAAGTATTACATGAATATTTTCCCAACAGTTTATAAATGTTTTTACATATTCTTTATTATTATGTGTTTTATAGTACATTTCATTATGTAATTTTTCATTTGTTTATTGCAGATTTGTTACAATTACTACCGCTTTTGTTCACTTTAGCATATTCACTAAATATTTTTACAATTGTTTTTACATATCTATTTAGTTCATAGGGACACAGCCTATTTTATGTTTTAATTTAGCTGCATTTTTATTTTTACCACTGCGTATTTTTCACTCCATTTAGATCATTGTTAGCTGATTTGGGTTCCTTCTTGTCGCAGATCCTGTTGCTGGTCTTCGCATAAAGTAGGACCCTTTTTAAGGTATTAATTCGAATTTTTGGGAGTGGATAAAGTAAATGACAAACCACTAAAACTCCCCTTTAGGTGGTGGATAAAATAAGTGAAAAACCACTAAAACTCCCACTGTAATATACCCCGGTAAACCATGTTCGAACTGTACAAAAAATGCAATATTCAACAAACATACTAATAATAATTATTATTTTTTAAAGCATGTGTTCATTAATTATTGTGGAATATAATGAGAGAAACAAAAAACTCAAGAAATTTTCATTATGAGAAATATAATAAAATCAATGGCTTTTTCATTCACAAATCACATGGTATAGAAAACATAAGCTAAACATCACAATAAATGAGCCTTGATGCTCAACAATGCATTTTGGTGGGTTACAGATCTTGAAAACACAATCTTCAGGACCAAACACCCCAATCAGCCAAGTCAGACAGGTCGGTTCACCACTTTTTGTTTGGCGGTAAGGCACATCCAATTTTGCAATGGCAATAAGTGTGACGGCAGTCCAGCCTCCTGCCACTCTTTCCTTTTGTGCCAGGGCAGCAGATGGGAATCCTTAGTGGAGTCAGCGGCAATTGGAGTCATCTGTGGGCTGCCAACATCTCAATCTGACTGGTAGACCGCCAAGGCGGCAAATGGGTTTTTAGTCAGAAAACTGACAGTGGGACTGTTACTGCCAACATCAAAATCAGGCCCCTAGTTTTGGCAATATCCTTGGCCCAGTTTGATGAATCTTCACAACATTTTCAAAACAAGAACGCACCTGAGTTCAGAGGTTTTGGGATGGTTCGTCAAGCAGGGACAAAGAAAAAGGGGGGGTCCAAAATCCATTTTCCCCATGCAGTTTCCCAGAGGGATTTTAGACACAACTACTCCAACCACTGGATGGAATTACACTAAGGCCCTCATTATGACCCTGGCGGATGGGGGAGAAGTGGCGGTAAAACCGCCAACAGGCCGGCAGGAAAAAAATTGAATTATGATGGCAGTTACCGCCATGGTCATCCGCCACTTCTCAACTCTAACCGCCAGTTCTCTAGCCCAGCGGCCGTCACCAGACTGCTGGCGGTATCAGGACCCTGCATACCACCATGGATTTTGGATGGTTTGGAACCTCCACGAAATCCATGGCAGTAGGCACTATCAGTGCCAGGGAACTCCTTCCCTGGCACTGATAGGGGTCTCCGCTACCCCCTCCCCCACCCCTTTGCCACCCCCCAAAGGTGGTAGGACCCCCTTCCCCACCCCCACTCCCAACATGCACATACACACACCGCCTCCCCACCCCCAACATGCACATACACACACCCCTACACGCACACATACACTACAACAACACATACCCACACACATACACGCACACATGCACACAGACATATACGCACACATTTCCCATACACACAACACACCCCGCATGCATACACGCACTCACACACCCCCTCTACATACTCACACGCACACCCCCATGCACGCACACAACACCCCCACACCCCCGTCCCCTAACGGACGATCATCTTACCTTGTCCATTGATCCTCAGGGAGGGGACGGGATCCATGGGGGCTCCTCTGCCGCCAGCACCCCATCACCAGAATGCCGCCAAACAAATCATGGGACGTGATTCAGTGGGCGGTGTTCTGATGACGGGGCGGTGGAGGTGGAGCAGCCTCCACTTCCACACTCACCGCCAGTATGGCTGCTGGCGGCTCTCTATCTAAAAAATGACAGAGGGCTTCCAGCAGTCAGAATAAGCTGCGTGGAAAACTGCCTGCACTGGCGGTCATCAGTACGGCGGTACCTCGGCGGTCTTTAGAAAACACTGCTGAGGTCGAAATGAGGGCCTAAATTTGGCCACAAATTAGCTCTTGGTCTAGAAAGAGCCCTATTTGTGGTTTGGTGAGAATCCATTCAGTATTTTTTGAATTATTCAAGAAAAAACAAACTTGCTTATCTAGGTTCACAGATCTTCTGCGGATCCAACAGATCTCATGCTGAGAGTTGATTGTCTGCCAACACTTTAATCAGGAAGTGTTGGCAGCCATCTTGGGACTTTAACTCATCTGAGTTTTTAAGAAAAAAGGGGGCAGAATAGGAATACCCTGATCCCCCTTGCCCTGGTAGTGGACTCCCGCACCCCCCCCCCCACCAAGTGGTAAAAAAAAAATGTTGATCCAATTGTGCAGTGATTTCATCTAGGAACAGTGAATCTGTGGCAACATTTTTTTTTTTCAAAAAATGTAGGCTCACATGCTCGTTTTCGATAATGCCCTAGGGGTGGAACAGGTGCTGAGGGGATTAAAATTGGTTGCTGTGCCCAAAACACAGACAGTAAATAATTTGCTGTCCAGACCAATACATGCTTTGCAGAGCATTGTTTCCAACTGTTTTTTTGTGCAGATCCTACAAGCAGCATGTGGGCAGTGTCTTAGTGCAGACACTGCACCTTGAGGTCACTTCAGGGAGCTGTTCCCAGTGCCGAGGCTGCAGACAGTAGCCCCACATTGCTGCCACGAGCTGACCGCAGATCCCCTGTGGTCCTCAGCATGGTAGCAGATCCAAAGGCAGTTATGACAAAGAGGCAGGGAAAAAGTAGGGCAGCAGGTCCAATGAGGGGACCCACTGGGTTGGGAGAGGTCAGCTTCCCTTTTCAGTCTCTGGACCTCGCTCCCCTTCTCAGTATTTATTAACAACGATCACTTTGCATGGCCCCTTGATACAAGTTCAGCCCGCTTCCCTGACAGCCAGAGTCCAGGGGCTTTCAGGAGATGGGAAGAGCGCCCTAGAGAAGTGTGAGGTGCCAGCATATAAATCCACACCGCAGGTCAGGCAATCTGCAGCAGAAATGTAACCCCACAGACCGCTGCACCTCCACACCCCGTGAATATCATTACAACTCCACTACAAAAGGCAATCGATGGCAGCTCACTATCTATGTTACACCCCTAAGCACAACACAAACGGATAGCGAACACCAACGCGGACAGCGAACTGTGACTCAACAGTACATAACCTATATTAATTTAAACTTTCCCATAAACCACACGCAGTGGAAATATCATACACAGTGATCCCAGTAAAACTATAACAGCACACTTCCGAGTTGGTAAATCATACCACAAAATAGAAATCTCAAACAACCAAAACAGCACACCAATTCTCAATTAAACTGACATTTAACTGCGGTAGAAGCAGAAAAACAATCGTCAATCACCTACACTTCCCATCAAGATAGTGGAAAGGTTTACAAATAACAACACAGGCATCAATTTATGCAATAAGTTATAACACATTTCCACATAAACAGTGTGAATGCAAACATAAAGTGGTTAGCAATGAGAGAGGTCACATTGTTATCTGATATATAAAACCTTAATGCAAAATAAGTAAAATATATACCTCTGGAGATGAAAGACCGTGTCCGTTTCCTCTTTGTCTAATAGCTGCCAGTTAAAACATATGGAAAAAATATTCAAAATGCCTGAATTGACCCATTGTCATTGGCTATTAAGAGAAAATGGAAAACAACTTCCAGATCAAGGGCTGCCTCTTTCAATGAGGACTTCATAACTTAAATTTTCAACACCCCTGTGGATGCCGCATTTTTCTGCAAACAACGTAAATTAGGATAGGCTCCTGCCCTGGTGGATCCTCGAATCCCTCGCAATTAGAATCATAGTGTGCCCCCATGTTGTAATGTTTACTCATCTTCTGTGATTTGTGCCCTATAGCCTCTCTCTGATACTAGCCAAGATGGCTCACAAGAGGCGGTATCCTTTGGCACTATTTCACACATTGTCCTTTGTTATCGATTGGTTTTCTCATACTCCCTACCTCTCTTGCACTAAGGCGATGATTCCTGATTTGAAATGTCGCTACTGAAATGTCCCTGAGGTGTTCTTTGTTTTAGTTGGAAGTTATGGGAGTTCACTGGTGGTTGCTTTATCTGGTATGAGTGGGAGGCTGGGAAATATTTGCCTTAGTTATGTTTGCACCCACAAATCCACCCTCCACCTAACAACCAACGCAGAAGAACACTCCCCACTCATGGAGCACTTCCATTCCAGATTCACATTATCCCTAAGGCCTACCTTCCACGGCATCCTCATCTACAGGCCACCTGGCCCCTGCACACCCTTCAGCAACTCCATCCTCGACATCATATCTCCCCATGCACACACCTTCTCAAACTACTTTCTCCTTGGCAACTTCAATTACCACAACTGCAACAACCACAATACAGCTTCCTTGCTCGAGAATCTCGCCAATATAGGCCTCCAGCAACTGGTCACCTGACCTATATACATCGCTGGACAATCACTTGACCCCATTTTCTCCATCAGCAACAACATTACCGTGGATAACACTTCCAAACTACACTGGACCTACCACCACTGCATTGATTTCTCCATCACCACACCTCTTGTCCACTCCCTCACTCTCTGCTCCCCACGTAGGAAATGGAGCCAGATCACTGAGGAACACCTCACCAACACCCTCCGTAAGTCACCTGCTCCCCTCATCACAGATGTAAACATCTCAGCACAGAACTCCCACCTAAGGATCTCCAAATGTGCCAACTCCCTAGCACCGCTCCGAAAGACCTCAGCAAAACAGAACCTCAAGAAAGCCATCTATCTCTCCCCTGCACTCCAGGACTCCAGGCACACATGCAGACAGATAGAAAAAAGATTGAGAAACAGCAAGTCCCCAGAAGACCTTGTGATCTTCAAACCTGCCTTCAAATCCCCCCACCACCTCATCAGACCCACTGAGAAAGCAGCCCACCATGGTGAAAGAGTTTGCCAAATCTCAATCGGAAACATCAAACATCCCTCCATCTCAGGACCTCTGCAACAGACTAGCCACCTTCTTCCATTGTAAAATCAAAGACATCTATGATAGCTTTGGACCCCAACACCATCCAAGCCTACCAACTCTCCAGTTCGGATCCTCTGAACCTTCAAAGATCCTGCACTGCTGGACCACCCTCACCACGGACGAGACCCGCTTCACCATGAGCAGCATCCCCTCTGGAGCCCCTACTGATCCCTGTAGGAGGCTGGCCTGGCTTATATTGGGTACCCTGTGGTACTTACACCCTGTGCCAGGTCCAGTTATCCCCTATTAGGAGAATAGAGGTATTTCTAGTAGCTTAGACTGATAGAAGGTAGCTATGGCAAAGCGGCTTAGGCTGAACTAGGAGACATGCAAAGCTCCTACTATACCACTTATATAGCACAATATCATAAGAGAACACAATACTCAGAGTTACTAAAAGCAAAGGTACTTTATTTTTATGACAATATGCCAAAAGTATCTCAGTGAGTACCCTCAGTTAGAAGGTAAGTAATATACACAAGTCATATGTACACAAACCAAAAAACAGGTAAGTAATAGTAAGAAAAGTAATGTAAACAGTGTAGAATTACAATAGGATGCAATAGGTGAACATAGGTATATGGGCAACACAAACCATATACTCCAAAAGTGGAATGTGAATCACGAATGGACCCCAGACCTATGGGAGCTTGTAGAGAGTCGCTGGTACTGTAAGAAAACAGCCCAGGTGTCCAAGATACCCCATCCCAAGACCCTGAAAAGTAGGAGTAAAGTACCCCTACTACCCCAAAAGGACACACTAGTCGTGATAGGGGGATTCTGGAAGAACCACAAACACCAGCAAAGCACTGAAGATGGATTCCTGGACCTGAGGACCTGCAAGGCAAGGGGAACAAGTCCAAGAGTTGCGATAGTGTCCGGGGGGGGGCAGGAGCCCAGAAAACCCCGGATGAAGTTGCAAGGAAGCTGCCTCTGGATAGAAGAAGCTTAGGATTCTGCAACAACAAAGAGGACCAGGAACTTCTCCTTTGGATGGAAGATGTCCCACGTTGTGCTGAAGGTTGCAGAAGCGTTCCCACACAGAAATGCCACAAACAAGCCTTGCTAGCTGCAAGGATTGTAATAGAGGTATTTGGGTGCTGCTGGGGACCAGGAAGGACCAGGATGTCGCCCCTTAGAGGAGGAGACAGAGGGGGCACTCACCAACTCAGAGAGCCCCCAGAAAAGCAGGCAGCACCTGCAGAAGTACCGGAGCAAGCACTTAGAAGATTTGTGAACCAGAGCTGGCTCAGAGTCACAAAGGAGGGTCCCACAACATCGGAGTCCAACTCAGAGGGATGAGCACTGCAGGACGGAGTGCTGGGGACCCAGGCTACGATGTGCACAAAGGAATCCTTGGAGAAGTGCACAGAAGCCGGAGCAGCTGCAAATCACGCAGTATTCAGGTTTGCAGTCTAGCTTGGGGAGGCAAGGACTTACCTCCACCAAACTTGGACTGAAGGATCACTGGACTGTGGGAGTCACTTGGATATAGCACCTGTGTTCCAGTGACCAAGCTTGTCAGGATGAGAGGGGACCCAGAGCACCGGTGATGCAGTCTTCTGGTGCCTGCGTTAGCAGGGGGAAGATTCCGTCGACCCATGGGAGATTTCTTCTTGGCTTCCAGTGAAGGGTGAAGGCAGATGACCCCCAGAGCATGCACCACCAGGAAACAGTCGAGAAAGCCGGCAGGATGAAGCGCTACAATGTTGCTGGTAGTCATCTTGCTACTTTGTTGCGGTTTTTCAGGCGTCCTGGAGCAGTCAGCGGTCGATCCTTGGCAGAAGTCAAAGAGGGAAGTTCAGAGGAATTCTGGTGAGCTCTTGCATTTGTTATCTGAAGAATACCCCACAGGAGAGACCCTAAATAGCCAGAAAAGGAGGTCTGGCTACGAAGAAAGGGGGATTGGCTACCAAGAGAGGTAAGAGGGGGTCTCTGAGTCACCTGCTGGCACTGGCCACTCAGAGCAGTCCAGTGTGCTCCCAACGGCTCTGAATCCAAGATGGCAGAGGTCCTGGACACACTGGAGGAGCTCTGGGCACACTGGTCAGGGGAGTGGTCACTCCCCTTTCCTTTGCCCAGTTTCGCGCCAGAGCAGGGCTGGGGATCCCTGAACCTGTGTAGACTGGCTTATGCAGAGATGGGCACCATATGTGCCCATCAAAGCATTTCCAGAGGCTGGGGAAGGCTACTCCTCCCCAGCCCTTCACACCTATTTCCAAAGGGAGAGGGTGTAACACCCTCTCTCAGAGGAAACCCTTTGTTCTGCCTTCCTGTGCTGGGGCTGCCCAGACCCAAGGAGGATAGAATCCTGTCTGAGGGGTTGGCAGCAGCAGCAGCTGCAGTGGAAACCCCAGAAAGGCAGTTTGGCAGTATCCGGGCTCTGTGCTAGAGACCCAGAGGATCATGGAATTGTCCCCCCAATACCAGAATGGTATTGGGGTGACAATTCCATGAACTTAGACATGTTCGGAGTTACCATTGTGATGCTATACATAGGCAGTGACCTATGTATAGTGCACGCGTGTAATGGTGTCCCCACACTCACAAAGTTCGGGGAATTTGACCTGAACTATGTGGGAGCACCTTGGCTAGTGCCAGGGTACCCACACACTAAGGGGGTTATTCTAACTTTGGAGGAGTGTTAATCTGTCCCAAAAGTGATGGTAAAGTGACGGATATACCACCAGCCGCATTACGAGTTCCATAGGATATAATGGACTCGTAATACGGCTGGTGGTAAATCCGTCACTTTTCCGTCACTTTTGGGACGGATTAACACCTCCTCCAAAGTTAGAATAACCCCCTAAGTAACTTGGCACCCAACCTTCACTAAGTGAGGGTTAGACATATAGGTGACTTATAAGTTACTTATGTGCAGTGAAAAATGGCTGTGAAATAAGGTGGACTTTGTTTCACTCAGACTGCAGTGGCAGGCCTGTGTAAGAATTGTCTGAGCTCCCTATGGATGGCAAAATAAATGCTGCAGCCCATAGGGATCTCCTGGAACCCCAATACCCTGGGTACCTCAGTACCATATACAAGGGAATTATATGGGTGTACCACCTCACTGCAAAGAACTGGAAAGCCTTGCCTCCTCACCACAAGAAGTCACCATTGTTACCCCATTTCAGGAAGGACTTTAAGACCTGGCTCTTCGACTGAAAAACAGAGGACCGACACCCCCAGTGCTTTGAGACCCTTACAGGTGAATAGTGCACTCTACAAATTCTGTTTGATTGATTGACTCCACTGACTCCTCCAGGATCACCAAACCATACTATCTGCAAGCTTTAACAGACATCCTTGACATGTTTAATCTCACTTATGCCTAAAGCACACAAAATCAGAATACAAAAAACTATACCTTTTACTCTGCCCCACACAATGTTTGGTACTGCATTGCCGGTGGTACCTATCCCCAGTCATGTTCATCTGGCTCTTGGATATCGCACATTATCCACGCACTTTATCAGATTACTCCCCAGTGGCAGCCACATTGCATGTCTTGTGTCAAAATCAACTGCTTAGAAATTGGCGTTTCCCTGTGAACGCACTACATGACACTGTATTTCATGCCAAAGTCTGCGACGCAATTAAGGAATATTTCACATTCAGTACTGGTATTGTACAAAGGCATTCCTCACTTTGGGAAGCCTTCAAGGCATGCAGCGAGGTCGCATGAATAGATAAGCTAGCAGGAGTACATTGCAGCATCAGAGGGGACCAGGCAAAGATTGAAAAGGAACTTCATGACCTAGATTATCAAAATATAGCCTCCTTCCAACCCGTGTCTTCCAATGCTAGGGCTATGTTACTGCAAGGGTTTCAGGAGCTGGCTAATCAGGCTTACCTTAGTAAATATTCTAGGGCCTCCAGATACAAAGAGGGCGGGAGGCCTGTCTGTACGCTAGCATGACTATTACGCCCATCTTATCAGGATTCATAGGTCTCTAATGTATTGCAGGAAGATGGTGCAATGGCTGGAAACACCCCTGCCATATTGACTACATTCACTACAAACTAAAGGAACCTTTACACATCATGCACCACCGTGACTGATGCCGCCCTTGCGGACTACCTATCCGAAACTGCCATGGTGTGACTCGAGGGCAGTCAACAACAGTATTTAGCCGCTCCTACCACATGCACAGTGATCTCCCAGGCCATAGACACATTAGGTGGCTTTAAGGCCCCTGAAATAGATGGTTTTTCTGGGGATTTCTACAAGGCCTATAAAGATATTATGACTCCTTGTTTACTGAAAGTATATGCTGAGTCTGAAGAACATGACGTCTTCCCTCCCACGAATTGGGATGCACTTATTTCCCTACTCCTCAAACCCGGAAAGCCTCCCTACTTATGCACATGATATAGGCCCTTGTCATTGCTAAACCATGATAACAAGATATTAGTGAAGGTGATTGCTATGTGATTGTCCCTCCTGATGGACCGCATAATCTCCACCATGCAATCTGGGTTTGATCCTCATCGTTTAATCTCTATCAGTCTTTTTACGGTCTTTCTGGTCATCAATCAGGCATCCCCAGATCTTCCGGCAGCTGCTGTGTTGTTCGAGATCTCATTGCATTACTGTATAGAACACCTTTTGTGTGCTTGCTGGTTAATGGTACTCTTTCAGAACCATTTCCTCTAACATGGGGCATCTGCCAGAATTGTCCTCCCCCTCCCCTCTATCCATTATTTGTATGGATCCACTGGTACGTCACATACAAGAAAGTAACCTTCAGTGAGGTCTTCAATTCCACCGTGGACCACTGCTGGCCTCACTTCATGCAAATGACATTTGGTTATTTGTTTGAAACTCCGCTATTAATCTGTCCCCATTGACTAGGGAGGTAGTTCACTTTGGTGTTTTTTATGGCCTGTCCATCAACTGGAGTAAGTCGGAAGTTTTTTCACTTATGGCAACCACAATTCGTTTTGCAGTTGACTATCCCCAATTTTGGTGTGAGGGCTCCACCAAATATCTTGGCATTCATTTACACAGGGACAGCGCTGAAGTGACTCAATATGGCCCAGCAGTTGAGAAACTATTGACCCAAATCGAACATTACATCAAACTACCAGTCATTAATTGGACGTGTCGCCATAATTAAAATGGTGGTTCTGCCGCATTTTTTATATCTGTTTTTAAATATTCCCATCACCCAAGTAAGACATTTCTTTGATACACTGCATGGATTGCCTACCCGTTTGGTGTGGGCAAGCCGCTGTCCTCATATACGTAGGGAAACATGGGGCGGCTTTGGAGTCCCTAATATCCATCGTTAATACTTGGTTGCTCAAACACACTTTGCCTACTTCTGGTACCACCTAGATAACAGAATTCAAAATCTTAAACCAGACTGGAAACAGGCATCGTCCTTATCCCCTTACAACATTTTACATCAGGGCTTGCCCGGAAATCTAGCAGAAATCCAGACACTCCCAGCTTCCTTGATACTTAGAATATGACACTATGGCCCTCATTACAACCCTGGCGGTCAGTGTTAAAGCGGCGGTAATACCGCAAACAGGCCGTCGTAGAAAAAAATGGGATTACGACCGTGGCGGAAACCGCCAACATAGACAGCCACTTTAACACTCTGACCGCCACAGCGGTACAAACAAACAGCGCGGCAGGCACCGCCAACAGACAGGCGGAAGACAATGTACCGCCCACCCTATCACAACATGCCTATCCGCCACCTTTTCCGGGGCAGAACCAAATAGAACAAAAACACAGCGGAAACAGTACACAGAAGGGAAAACACTCACCTCTCCACACCCCACGAGGAACCAGGATGCCATGGAGCCCGAATTGCAGATACTGCCGATGTGGGTCTTCCTTCTCTTCTATCAGGAGCTCCAATGTCGGTGGCGATGACCACGGTGAGTACTGCACCTACAACACAGTGGAGGGGGGAGAGAAAAGAGAGTGACACACACACGCAACATGCAACACCCCCACCCTCACCCACAACAACATACACACAAATACATGCAGCAACATTACAAATCCACCCCCCCCCCCTGAAGAACTCAAGGACAAAAGTAATTGATTTGAACGAATGTAATCATGTGGAATCTCATTATCAAAGTTCAAAATCCAGTAAATGCAATTATGTACACCAACTGCACAAGTCCGGGTAGTGCACCAATCATTGTCCGTGGACCACTGGGCCCAAAATGCATGGGAAAAGCCCACACATGATACCTGACTCCAGACGGAGAGAACACTGCTGGGGCATCAGACCGAAAATATACAGGCACCTCAGGGGGAGGGGGAGGAGGGGCACCTCAAACAGATGAACGCACGACGCCACTGATGCACGAGGCGGCTCCATGCCTATTGATGTATCCTGGGGAGTTCAAAGCCACAGTCTCTTAAGTCTTTCCAGTGGGTGGTTTGCCCACTGCTTTATCCTGGGGAGTGCAAAGCCACAGACTCTCAAGTCTCTTCAGTGGGTGGGTTGCCCACTGCTTTATCCTGGGGAGTGCAAAGCCACAGTCTCTCAAGTCTTTCCAGTGGGTGGGTTGCCCACTACTTTATCCTGGGGAGTGCGAAGCCAAAGTCTCTCAGGTCTTTCCAGTGGGTGGGTTGCCCACTGCTTTATCCTGGGGAGTGCAAAGTCACAGTCTCACAAGTCTTTCCAGTGGGTGGTTTGCCCACTGCTTTATCCTGGCGAGTGCAAAGACACAGTCTCACAAGTCTTTCCAGTGGGTGGTTTGCCCACTGCTTTACCCTGGGGAGTGCAGAGCCACAGTGTCATTCTCCACTGGTTCTGGAGGGGGCTTTGTGCCCAGAGTACTTCATCCTGCAAAGGACTGAGGAAGTGGATGCAGTTCTCCACTGGTTCTGGAGGGGGCTTTGTGCGCAGAGTGCTTCATCCTGCCAACGACTGAGGAAGTGGATGTCATTCTCCACTGGTTCTGGAGGGGGCTTTGTGCTCAGAGTGCTTCATCCTGCCAAGGACTGAGGAAGTGGATGCAGTTCTCCACTGGTTCTGGAGGGGGCTTTGTGCCCAGAGTGCTCCACATGCAGTGTGGCCGGTACAATACACTCACCTGGGTGTGTGTGCCACGAGATTGCCGAGGTACAGGTAGCATGATACGCCATGGAGGCAGAGACATACCCCACACTGCTGCTGCTTCACATTCCATAAGCAGGTGACAACTGTGATGACAGTGATGCTTCATGGAAGCTGCCCAGGGTCCTGGAACTCACCCCCAGCCCCTGACGACTGACCACTGGGGATGGTAGGCATGTCTGTGGTGGTGCCACTGTCTGAGGACATTGTGGGGCCTCTGGCGGTGCTTGTGGCGGTGTCAGTCTTGGCGGTGCTTGCCGCGGTGTCAGTCGTGGCGGTGCTGGCTGCGGGGTCTGTGCCAGCGGCACTGGCTGCAGGGTCTGTGGCGGCGGTGCTGGCGGCGGGGTCTGTGGCGGCGGTGCTGGCGGTGGGGTCTGTGGCAGCAGTGCTGGCTGTGGGGTCTGTGGCGGCGGTGCTGGCTGCGGGGTCTGTGGTGGCAGAGCCTGTGTCAGCACCTGCTGAGTGAGAAAGAAGGATGTCTCCTGCAGCCTCGGATGGCTGCCCACTGGGGAAGAGGCTGGCGACTGTCACAGCGGCTCTAGACGTGCCAGAGGCGGTGCTGGTGGCGGTGTTCACCGCTGTACAGGTTGGCGTGGACGTGGACAGAAGGTGTGACACTGGTCCCTCAGCAGGTGCCACCATGCCCTCTTCTGATCTGCCCTTCAGTTTTTTGCCCTTCCCCACCTTTGATGCTGGTGCAGTTGTCTTGCCACTATCCCCTTTCGTTTCCGCTGACCCCTTGGTGGCAGGTGTTTTCGGCTTCTCCCTCCAGGATGTGGGAACCTTTTTAACCTTGGCAGGTGGCGGAATATCCTTGCCCTCTCTCCGTGGCACACTGGCAGCCCTGATGGTTGGCGCACTTCATGACCCCGCAGTTGATAGCACCACTGTGCCTGGGGATGTGGTGGCTGAGGTGCTGGGCTGGGACCTGGAAAGCCTGGCCCTAGGGGAAGGACGGGGGGAGATGAAGGGAAGAGGTCAAGGTTTGACAGGAAAAGTTTATTAGACACACTGGGACGGGTATATGGAGGGGCCTTGGGATTGGAGGAAGAGGTAGTGGTTGTAGGAGGTGTACGTCTGCTGAATTTGGGTGAGGGTGCATGGGCTGGAGGCTGTTGTGAGGTGGATGGCTGTTGGGTGGGTATGGGCCTGCATTTCTGTACTTTGGGAGGGATGCTCGCTGACACACTGGGAGAGGACACTGGGGATGTGTGAATGGTAGTGGGAGTGGTGAGTGCACGTGAGCGGTGTGTGGTGATGGATGTTCTGGTGATGGAGGTGGTGGATGAGGATGTAGTGCATGCAGGTGTGAGTGGAGATGAGACTGTGAGGGAGGAGGGAGACGTGGAGGAGGGGGACACAGTGGAGGAAGTGGATGTGGGTGTGTGTGCATGCGTATGATGTTTCTGTCAGTGCCTGTGGGATGTGTAGTGCTTATGTTTGCCATGTGCACTCTTTTGTGTTGATGTGTGTGCATGCTGGTCTGATGGTGTGCTTGGGATAGGCTGCAGTACAGGGGATTGGGTCTGGGTGGAGGAGATTGGAGGGGGGAGGCTGGACACTGTGACAATGGCTGCCATCAGTGCTGAGACCAGAGCCTAAAATGCTCTCTGTTGGGCTGCCTGCCCTGAATGAATGCCCTCCAGGTATGCAATTGTTTGTTGCAAATGCTCTCAACAACCTGGATGGCATTCAGAATGGTAGACTACCCAATAGTGAGTGATCTCAGGATTTCAATAGCCTCCTCACTGAGGACAGCTGGGCTGACTGGGGCAGGGCCTGAGGTACCTGGGGCAAAGGAGATGCCCACCCTCCTGGGTGAGCGGGCACGGGACACACGCTGTTGATGCAGTGGGCACAGAGGGGCCCGCCACCGCAAGGGAGCTCCCATCAGAGGAGGAGTCGCTGTCGCTGGTCTCTGCTCCCGTCCCCACCGTGGACCTCCCCTCGGCCTCCATCCCACTGGTGGCATCAGACTCTGTTGCTTCACCCTCCAGGGCCAAGTGGGATGCAGCTCCCTCCTGCTCCGGTGCCAAGGCTCCTCTGCCTGATGATGCTATTGCACACAAGAACAGGGAGACCACAAATAGGTGGGGGGGAGACAGGAGAAAGAAATGTTCAGTGCATGCGACACCACTACCGTTGGCGGACACAACAGACACAGCAGCCCTCCGCACTACGCCATGCACTTATAGTTCCTAGATTAATCACATGGCCATGGGGTACAAGGCCTAAGCCCGACTGCTGCACACCTGGAAGTCACAGGAGCCTGACTAGGTGTAGATGGCTCTAACCACTAGTGGGGTTGGGGTGCCACCTATCCTGCCTCACAAGGGACCTTGCCTACCAAGATCGCCCTGGCCTAGCGGAACCCACTGCCCACCTCCCCCACCCAGACACCTTGTAATGCGCGCAGAGTCAGCTGAAGGAGAGTGTACTCATCCTCTCGTGGCTGTGTGATGCCCTCAAGCGCCCATCCAACTCCGTATACGCCACCGAGAGGATCCGGAACATCAGGGGAGTCATGGTGCGACGGACACCCCTCCCACATTGGGAGGCCATCCCTAGCTGGGCCGCTGCCGTCTTCTTGCTCCAGTGGCGAAGGTCCTCCCATCTTTTACGGCAGTGGGTGCTCTGTCTGTGGTGGACCCCCAGGGTCCGGACGTCCTTGGCGATGGCACACCAAATAACCCTCTTCTGGTGGGCGCTGACCTAGAGGAATAGTACAGGGGAAAAGGAAATTCTTTACCCGTCCGGGCCGTCATACTCATTGGCCCACGTTCCCACCCTTGCCCTGACGCACATACACTCACTGTCAGCACATGCAGGCCTCAGCCCCCCATGTATCTTCCATCCACACCACTCCAAACAGGCATTTCCCATGCAGCATGCTCACAGTGTACTCACCTGTTTGTCTGGAGGACCGTACAGTTGTGTGTACTGGGGGAGGACCCCATCCACTAGTTTCTCCAACTCCTCCGAAGTAAAGGGAGGGGCCCTTTCCCCAGACACTGTAGTCATCGTCGCTTCCAGACACAAGTCACAGCAGCACTTGCTGTGTAGGTCCTCTCCTGTTGAAGGTCACGCATCAAGTGAATGGACAGACAGAAAATGGCGGTCACGTCCGCGGCAGTGTGTACCGTCACCACCGGCGTACATCGTCATTGGCTCCTCGGACCCATAGGGCCCAATGTTAACCAATGCCGAATTGCGCCGCAGTCTTTGACCACCCACCGCAACGGTATAGAACGCTAGCGCAGTTACCTCATATCCCCTTGTCCCACCTTACAGGTCAGGCAGCCGCCATTTCAGGAGGCCATATGGTATTAATAATAATTGCGTCACACCATTGTAGGCCTGGAATACACACAGTTACAGGCACATTGCAGATTAATAAATGTGTGCAAATGACATTTTATGATACCTCAGTGTTGGCTGGCTCTCTGCTCGCTGTTCTCCTCCATAGGGCACGTCTTCTGGGGCAGATGATGAGATGGCGGCATCCTCCGGTGTACAGAACGCTTGTGGACCTGTCGACAATGGAAGAAAGATACATCATAGTCACATACAGACTTGATCGTGCAACAATCCAGGAACTGTGTGCCCACTTGGAGCCAGACCTGATGTCAGCTATCCGCCATCCCACAGGGATACCCTCTCTAGTGCAGGTCCTGTCAGTACTCCATTTCCTGGAAAGTGGTTCTTTTCAAACAACAGTGGCCATGTCATCAGGGATGTCCCAGCCAATGTCCTCTAACGTGTTGTCCAGAGTGTTGTCTGCCCTGCTGAAACACATGCGCAGCTAAGTCGTGTTCCCTCAGGTTGAGGATTTGCCCACAGTGAAAGATGACTTCTATGCCCTGGGACATATCCCCAACATCATTGGTGCCACTGATGGGACACATGTGGCATTGGTACCCCCGCAGGAGTGAACAGGTGTACAGAAACCGGAAGAGCTACCATTCAATGAATGTGCTGATGGTGTGTTTGGCAGACCAGTACATCTCCCATGTCAAAGGCAAGTTTCCTGGCTCACTGCATGACGTTTACATTTTGAGGAATAGTAGCATCCCTTATGTGATGGGGCAACTCCAGAGGCACAGTGTGTGGCTAATAGGTGAGGCCAATGACCCTATACAGCTGGGTATGGGGCTGTCCCTAAGGGTGAGTGTGTATCTAGCAGTTGTCCCTCGATATTTGCAGGTGACTCTGGTTACCCCAACCTGTCATGGCTACTGACCCCAGTGAGGAATCCCAGGAAAAGGCTACAATGAGGCACATGGGTGAACTAGGAGGGTGATCGAACGGACATTCGGCCTCCTGAAGGCCAGGTTCTGGTGCCTCCATATGGCAGGTGGTTCTCTCTACTACTCACCAAAGAAGGTGTGCCAGATCATCGTGGCCTGCTGTATGCTACACAACCTGGCTTTGCGATGCCAGGTGCCTTTTCTGCTGGAGGATGGTCCAGCTGGTGGTCTTGTGGCAGCTGTGGAGCCTGTGGACAGTGAAAAAGAGGAGGCAGAAGAGGAGCATATTGACAACAGAAACAACATAATCATGCAGTTCTTCCAGTGAGACACAGGTAAGATGTCACTGCCTCCCATATCTCATACTATTATTGGAGCTAGTATTAGTCTGTCATTTTCACTCAGTGTATGGACCCTGAGTTGTCACTTTGCCTTTCCATTTCACAGATGTGGGTCCCACTTTGTGCCCTCTGCTATATTTCCTCTAGGCCTACAGCTGTGTTACATCGGTATATGCACAAGTAAATTGACATTGCTATATTCCATGGTTATTGCAATTACACGTTTGTGAAAGCACAGACTGACTTCAGATTGTTTTGTGATTTAAGTGTGTTTATTTCTGTGCAAATAAGTGGAGGGTGTTGTAAAACGGGCTGGGGGGATGGTGGAGAAATGTCCATGGCAGAGTCCAGTCTATTTGTTTCACAGGTGCATGGTCCATAGCGGCATAGGAAGTGGAGCAATGGCAGTTGAAGGATGGACAGGGTGACAAAATGGGACAGAAGGGTGACATTCAGGGGGGTCTCATTTTCTGGTGGGGGTCTCAGCAATGTTCTCTGTCTTGTTCCTGTATCTCAGGGACCATTTGCGGGGTGGTTCTCCATCTGCAGGGGGTGGGGTGCTGGTGTCGTGTTCCTGTAGCCGTGCCTCCTGTCCACTAGCGCCGCCGGAGGTGGAGGGCTGTTCATCATCCAGGCTAGTGTCAGGGGCCCCTTGTTGTGCCACTGTGTCCCTCCTGGTGTTGACAAGGTCTTGCAGCACCCCTGCAATGTTGACCAGGGTGTTGTTAATGGACTTCAGGTACTCCCTGATCCCCAGATAGTGTTCCTCCTACAGCTGCTGGGTCTCCTGAAACTTGGCCAGTATCGTTGCCATCGTCTCCTGGGAATGATGGTAATCTCCCATGATGTTGGAGAATGCCTCATGGAGAGTGGGTTCCTGGGCCTGTCCTCCCCCTGTGGCACAGCAGTACTCAGAGCTTCTCTGTTTTCCTGAGCCTCTGTGCTCTGAACCGTGTGTCCACTGCCACTGCCCCCAGGTCCGTGATCATCCTGTGTTAGTGGGGTTGCCTAGGTTCCCTGTAGTGGTGGACACACTGCTGATTGGCGTGTCCTGGGTACAGAGGTATGGGCCCCCTGGGTGCTGTGGGTGCTGTGGTAGTATTTCCTGAGGGAAGAGGCTCTGTGGTGGCTTGTGCCAGTGGAACCGACTGTCACAAGGTCCATGATGGGCCTGGCTGGTCATCTTGATCCAGTTGTGCATAGCTGGTGTCATCACTGTGGGTCTCTTCTGTGGGGGGACTGGATATGTCTGGTACCTCCTGTCCGGTGACGTTAGGTAGGGGTCCTGCCGGGGTGTAACGGCATGATTATTGCACCTGTGTGTGCCATCGTGTGCAATGGGTGAGTGACACTCTACTCTAGTGCTTGCATTCATGGCTTGGTCCTTTTGTGATATTTGGTTTGGGGTCTGTGTGGGTATCTGTAGTAGACATGCTTTGGTGATGGGTGTCCATGCTTTGGTGTTGCATGCAGGGCTTGGTATTGGGATGGGTGGGTTGTGATAGTGGGGCATATGTGAGGTGTTGGAGGGATGGGGGTGAGGGTGAGGGTGTGGGTATGTGATGGCATGCAGGTAGGGTGGGGATATAGTAGTAAAGCTTTGACTTACCAGGGTCCAGTCCTCCTGCTACTCCTGCGAGGCCCTCAGGATGCAATATTGCCAAGACTTGCTCCTCCCACGTACTTAGTTGTGGAGGAGGAGGTGGGGGTCCACCGCCAATCCTCTGTACAGCAATCTGGTGTCTGGAGACCACGGAACGCACCTTTCCCCGTAGGTCATTCCACCTCTTTCTGATGTCATCCCTAGTTCTTGGATGCTGTCCCACTGCGTTGACCCTGTCGACAATTCTGCGCCATAGCTCCATCTTCCTTGCAATGGAGGTGTGCTGCACCTGTGATCCAAGTAGCTGTGGCTCTACCCAGAGGATTTCCTACACCATGACCCTGAGCTCCTCCTCAGAGAACCTGGGGTGTCATTGAGGTGCCATAATGTGGTGTGGGTGATGAGTGAGGTGGTGTCTGTTGTGATGTGTGAGGGGATGTGTTGGTGTGTGTTGTTTGAGGTGCGTGGATGTTGTGTAAGTGATGGTGTTGTGTGTCTGTGGATGCTGGTGTTGTTTAAGGTAGTGTCTCTCTCTGGCTTGGTTTCAAATTTCTGGTAGTAAGGGTTTGTGGGAGATGTGGGTGTGTGCTTCATATTGGATTGGGTGTGAGGGTGTGGTGTGTGTATGTGTATCAGGTGTGTGTATTTCGATTTGTCCAAAGTGGTTGTGTTTTGTAAATGTGTGTGTATTTTGAGCTCGGCAGTGAGTACCGCCAAAGGTTTACCGCAGTTGAAAGACCGCTGCGTTGATTCATCGGTCGTGATAGTGTGGGCGTATTCCTGCTGGCGTGGAGATTTTGTTATCGCCAGTTTATCACTGACCTTTGGTGTGGCGGACTTGTGTGGGTGTCTGTATTATGGCGGATTCCAAGCTGTGGGTCGTAATACCTGTAGCGGAATTCCGCTGCCGCAGAGGTATGTTGGCGGTCTTCTGCACAGCTGTAAGCAGCATTTACCGCCAGGGTTGTATTGAGGCCCATATTCTCCATATATCGCCCTGCTCAATAACCTGTGGATACCCCTCGCTTGTGATCAATAAACACAGCGCACACTTGGGAGTAATCAGCTTCATGCCACTGGCAGCATGTTTGTTGACTCTACCACATGTTTTGTCTCTGACATGACAGAGGGGCATAACACCCATATGGACAGATTTGTATTGCACCAGCTACACAGCACGTTACGCACTGATGTCCCTACGTATACCGAAGACCCAAGGAAATCCCCCTCTTTCTTTATTTGTCACTGCTTTTGATAATACCTTATTGGTATCTCAATTATAAAACACCTCCCTCCAGATGCGGTCAGAGATGTCTAGGGCTGCTTGGGAGAGAAATCTAGGACATCCTCTCCTTGATAAAACATGGCATTGTTGCTGCACACAAACCAAACTGATTTAAAACAATCATCACAAACTAGAGACCAGCCCAGGGAAAAGCCACAGGATGGACAGAGAAAGAAGGAAAATTTTCTTTATTAGATAAACCCTCACCCACCAGAGTTCTCCCTTGGTGGCAGGCTTCATTATTGGGTTTATTCCTGTTCCGCTGCGGAGCAGGGCGTGCTACAACCAATGAATTACGTGGGAGCACAAGACCTCTGCGACAAACTTGCCACCTTTTTTCCACCGTAAGATCCAGAAAATCTATGACAGCTTCCTCTTGGAAAATACTGACATTGGAACCTGTGACCGACCCACCACCCCAGAACCCACCCAGACCATCCACAGCTGGTCCGCGTTCACCATGGAGGAAACAGTCAGCATCATGTACCGCACCCACTCCAGAACTCCCACGGACCCCTGCCCACACCACATGTACATCAGAGCCAGCTCATATATAACCCCGAGCTCCAGAACACAATAAACTGCTCCATAAATGCTGGACCTTTCCCCGAGGACTGGAAACATGACGAAATACACCCTCTCCTGAAGAAACTTTTGACCTACTCATCAGAACTAAAAGATTTCCGGCCCATCTCGTTGCTACCCTACCCTGCCAAAGCACTGGAGAAAGTAATCAATGCACAACCACGGAATTTCATTGAGGCCAACAACTCCCTGGACAGCTCCCAGTTTGGCTTCCGCAGCAACCACATCACAGAGACAGCCCTCCTGGCAGTCACCGACGGTATCCGATCACTCCTAGACCACGGCCTCACTGCAGCACTCATACTCCTCGCCCACGCAGCAGCCTTTGATATTGTATCCCAACAGCACTCTACTCACCAGACTCCATGAAATAGGAATCCACGGAAGAGCCCTGGAATGGATCCACTCCTTCCTCTCCGGGAGGAGGAAGAGGGTCAGACTTCCGTCCTACACATCCAGACCCACAGAAGTAAACTGCGCCAAGGATCCTAACTGAGTCCCACACTGTTCAACGTATACATGTCCCCTCTCGCAGCCATCGTCAGAAGCCATGTTATGACAATCATGTCATATGCCAATGACACACAACTCATTATTTCCCTCACCGAAGACCCGGACACGGCCAAAAAGTACTTCCACTCACGAATGGAAGCCGTCGCCACCTGGATGAGAAAAAGCTGCCTCAAGCTCAACTTCGAAAAGACTGACCTCATCATCTTTGGAAATGCCACCTCAGCTTGGGATGACTCCTGAAGGCCCACATCTCTCAGCGCCTCTACTGCACCAACACAGCACGCCCGCAACATAGGCATCATCCTTGACTCATCCCCATCTATGACCCGCCAGGTAAACTCAGTCACCTCCTCCTGCTGGTACACACTCTGCAAACTTCTGAAGATCTTCAGATGGATCCCAACAGACTGTCGCAGGCCAGTTACCCACACGTTAGTCACAAGCAAGCTCGACTACGGCAAAGCCCTCTATGCGGGCACCTCTACTAGAAACATTAAAAAACTACAACTCACACAGAAGGATGCCGCCAGACTCATACTGGACCTTCTACATGCAGAACACATCTTTCAACACCTGAGGACCCTCCACTGGCTCCTGGTCAGGAAACAAATTACGTTCAAGCTACTCACACACGTACAAGGCCATACACAATGCAGGACCTGCCTTCCTGAACCCCTGCGTCTCCTTCCACACCCCTGTCAGATCCGTCTGCTTCACCCAGATGGCCCTGGCCACCATCCCTTGCATCCGCAAAACCACTGCCAGAGGACTATCCTTCACCTACATTGCAGCAAAGAGCTGGAACTTCCTCCCACTGCACCTCAGACAAAGCCCGCCCCTCACCATCTTCAGGAACAACCTCAAGACGTGGCTCTTTGGATGAGGCCACTCTCCTCCCCCAGTACCTTCAGAACCTCACAGGTGAGTAGCTGTGCTTACCAAAACTGTTCAATTGATTGATTGAGCACTGTTGTAGTCTCACCAATGTGGATCATAAAAGGGATACGAGTGGTGGTGTCTTGGTGAGTTATACCTGAAAATACCTGCCTCCAAATAAGTTTGATGATTTTACTAGATCTCACAAAGACAGTGTGATTAAAAAGGGTGGCATCGGAAGTGGGGTGTGTTATGTACCCTACTTCCTGGTCTACATGTTTCGGAGCCTTACCGTTAGGCTGCTCTTCAGGACCAGAGTTGACACCCTAGTGTCACTCCTAGTATGACTACCACTATATAAGAACATTAATATTACATGCTACATGCAACACAAGACTTACTACAGTAAAACATTAAAAACATTTGAACATGTGAAGAATACTGCAAAAGCACAAGTGATGCATGCATAGCCTACTCTGTATTATCGGACTCTCATGTTGTAGATCTGCCAGCAGGGGTGTGTGCTTGTTGTCACACACTAAAGATTAGGCAGAGTATTCGGCCCTTCGCAGTTGTCAAAATTTGCGACTCAATATAATAGAGTTAGATAGTACTTACTCCTTCAAAGCGACACTCCAGCTCTGTACCGAAGGCTCATCTTCCTAGTGTCTGAAACACATGAGCTCACACTGGGACGGAGTTTAAGTGGATTGCAACGTGACCCTCAGCATTTGAATTTATACAAAAGTATCTTAATTCAAACCTTACATTCTTTTCAAACTGTTATTAGACTGAAACTAAAAGCTGGAGCATTTCAATCACAAGAACTAGTGTGTGCACTAAAAGGAAAGGTTGTTTTCATACCACTAGATTTTTAAAACAACTTTTGACACTATGAGAGCCCAGCACAAATTAGAATAACTTTCAGTTGTGAAAGTTAATGGAAGCATACAATAGATAACAATTGGCCAGAATTGGTGAGCATTTCCAAATACAAGATGCTATTTCATGCTTGTCACAAAAAACATACACTACAGAAACTTTGAAGCAAAGGACATCTATGACAGCAATAACCTTCTACTTACAGGCGACTCAAATTTAGGGCAGGTTTTAAAGGTTAATAAAGAACAGTGACAAGACATATACAAGCATTACAGCAAATAACCCATTGTATTCCAAAGATTGCTTGGGTGATGCCTTAGAACGTTATCAAACGGGAGAGGCTGAGAGATGCAACAAGAAATCCTGTATTTGGGGAAAACATTTAGAGGCTAGATGATAAAGTGGCAGTAATACAGCTAACAGGCTGGTGGTAATTACTGTCAAATTATGACCATGGTGGCGAAAATTCCCATAGATAGCCAATGTACCACACCAACAGCCAGGGTGTTAACAACACTCACCATGGTGGTAGCCAACAACAGCCAGGCGGAAGACAAAGTACCACCCACCATATTTTGACCCTTCAATCCATCATGATTTCCGGGGCGGTACATAACAGAATAGCAAAGCCTCACCATCGCAGACACAGGGAGAACAACACCACCATGGAACTGGAGCTGCAAGTCTTCCCGATGCTCATCTACGTCATGCTCCACCTGGAATACTAATGCTGACGAAGACGACACCGGTGAGTACAGCCGCCTAGCACACAAGGGAGGAAGGGAGGAAAACGAGACTGACAGACACAACACACACCATACACATACAGACGATATACACAGCCAGCTGCAGATGAAAAATAATGGTACATGATACAAGGCAGCATAATGCAAGGACAACAAGAATTCAGTAATGAGAATGTATTGATATAAACAGCTACCAAATGAACCAATTGTATGAAAAACAGATATGTACAAAAAGGGCCAATGCCCAGTCCAATGCACTAAGGGCACACATGGCCACAGGGCACAATCCAAGGCCCAACTCTAATCCTGACTTCATCCGGATAGAACTCTGCAGGGGCATCAGTTTGCAAGTGGGCAGGTACCTCAGAGGGTTGGGGGTGAGGGGCACCTCAGCTGAATACGGGAACAAGCCCACTGGTTCTGGAGGGGGCTCCATGATCACATCTCTGTGCTGGGGAGTGCAAGGCCACAGTCTCTCAGGTGGGTGACTTTCCCACTGCTTCTGGAGGGGCTTCATGCCCATTACTCTGTCCTGGTCAGTGCAATACCACATTCTCTGGAGTGGGTGACTTTCACACTTGTTCTGGAGGGTGCTCCATGCCCATTTCCATGCCCAATTCTCTGTCCTCAGGAATGCAAAGCCACAGTCTCTGGAGTGGGTGACTTTCCCACTGGTTCTGAAGGGAGCTCCATGCCCATTTCTCTGTCCTGGGAAGTGCAAGGTCACAATCTTTCGGGTGTGGAACATGCCCACTGCTCCTGGAGGGGGCCCCTTGTATAGTAGTCCCTGGAGAGTGGCCTACATGGCTTCCGCTGGTGGTGATGGCTGCACTGTATCATCTGGAGGTGAGGGCTGCACAGTGTTAGCAGGTGAAGGTGCCTCCTGGGCAGCCTCTACTGGAAGTGAGGCCTGCACAGTCTCAGCAGGTGGAGGTGCCTCCTGGGCAGCTTCTGCTGGAGGTAAGGGATGCATTTCCTCAGCTGGTGTTGAGGGCCCGTGACCACTGGTGGTGGCAGTGGTGGTGTCACCCTGACAGCCTCTGCTGGAGGTGAGGGCTAAACTGTGTTGGCAGGTGGAGGTGCCTCCAGGGCAGCCTCTGCTGGAGGTGAGGGATGCACTGTGTTGGCCGGTTGAAGTGCCTCCTGGGCAGCCTCTGCTGGAGGTAAGGGATGCACTTCCTCAGCTGGCAGTTGGGGCCCTGTGACCACTGGTGGTGGTGGTGTCACCCTGACAGCCTCTGCTGGAGTCGAGGGCTTCTTCCCCTTCGTGGCAGGAGGCGTTGGATCCTTACCCTTCCTGGCAGGGGTTGAGGGCTTCTTCCTCTTCATGGCAGGATGTGCGGGTTCTTTAGCCTTACGGGCAGGAGTCAAGGGCTTCTTCCGCTTCATGGCAGGAGGTGCGGGATCCTTCCCCTTCATGGCAGGAGGTGTGGGATCCTTAACTGTCCTGGCTGGTGGAGTGGGATCCTTCAATGACTTGCCACCACGACTAGGTAGTGCCACCACTGGCCGGGTGGACTGTTTGGCTGAGGTGCTGGGCTGGGTCATTGGGACCCTGCTCTTGTGGGAAGGACGGGGAGAGGGGGAGGAAAGAGGTCAAGATGGGCAAGGGAAAGCTTCTTAGGGACGGTGGGGTGGGATGAGGGAGGAGGGATGGGAGTGGAGGTTGAGTGAATGGATGTAGAGGTGTATATCTGCTGGACTTGGTTGCAGGTGCTTGGGAAGTGTGCTGATGTGCGGTGGATGACGGTTGGGTGTGTGAGTGTTTGCGTTTGTGTCCTTTAGGAGGGGGGACAGACAGGGTGGGAGAGGATATGTGGGATGTGTGCATGGATGTTGTGGAGGTGTCTGCTAGTGAGGTGTTTGTGCTGCTTGGTGTGGTGATGAAGATGGTGGATGTTGATGCAGTGCATGCAGATGTGAGTGTAGATGAGACTGTGAGGGAGGTGGTGGAGGAGGAGGGGTGCATGTGGTTGTGTCTGCAGCTGTCTGGTGTTTGTGTGAGTGCTTGTGGGATGAAGTGTGGTGCCTGTGTTTGACTGTGCCACTCTTGTGTGTCGTCTTGTGTGCATGCTTATCTGTATGTGTGCATGGGATGAGTTGGGGTTGAGGAGACTGGCACTGGAAAGTGGTAGTTGGAGGGGGAACGGCGGTAGGGTCGGGGACAATGGCTGCCATTAGAGAGGAGACCAGAGCCTGAATCAATTTCTGCTGGGCCGCCAATCCATCATGAATGCCCTCCAGGAATGCATTGCATTGCAGCATCTGGGATTCCAGCCCCTCAATGGCATTCACTATGATTGACTGCCCTACAGAGATGGATCTCAGGAGGTCAATAGCCTCCTCACTCAGGGCAGCAGGACTCACTGGGGCAGGGCCTGAGGTGCCTGGGGCAAAGGAGATGCCCACCCTTCTGGGTGAGCAGGCACTGGCAACTTGCAGAGGGGCTACTAGGAGGGCAGTGCTGGTAAGGGGGTGGCGGCTGTACCTGCAGATTAGGTGGTCACAGAGATGTCCGCCACCCCCAGGGAGCTTCCATCGTAGGAGGTATCTGAGCCAGTGTTGTCACCTCCTGTCTACGCCATGGTGCTCCCCTCGCCGTCCGTCCCACTGGCTCCCTCGGCGTCGGTGAACTCTGCGTCCTGGGTCCTGTGGGATGCAGCTCCCTCTGTCGCTGGTGTCCTTGCTCGTCCATCAGATGATGCTAATGCACACATGGACAGGATGTCAGAAGAAAAAAGGGGGGAGAGAGAGAAAGGAAACACTGAGTCAATTACTGCACCAACACCACAGTGGGCATACACAGCATGGTCAGACACCGGGATCAGGCTCAAGAACTATGCATTGCACTCCCAGTGATTTGGCTAGATGCCACGGCAAGGTGAGGGCCACATACCGCCAAATGCACGCCTCCTGGTACCCATAAAGCCCTGACTGACATTGAAAGAAAACAAGCTAGGTTACCTGCATTTGCCATACACCCATTACCCTTGAGCTTGATCATGCTGCAATATCTGGCCTGGGCTTAGGGGCATCCACTAAGTCACTTTGACCACCCGGATCCCATGTCAACTGCCAATTATTGTAGTAATGCCCACTGTACTTAGCCCCTTGTTGCTGCTGTGTCGCCCTCAAGCGCCCATCCAGCTCTGGGTAGGCCACCGCCAGTATGCGGGCCATCAGGGGGTTCAGGTTCCGACGGGCACCCCTTCCTCATTGGGAGACCATGCCCAGCTTGACCCCCGCGGTCTATTGTGCCCAGCGTCTCAGGTCCTTCCACTGTTTCCTACAGTGGGTGCTCTGCCTGCCCTAGACCCTAAGGGTCTGCAGGTCCTTGGCAACGGCAAGCAATAATCCCTTCTTTTGATGGGCGCTGACCTGCAGAGGTAATACAGACAGAAGGACACCATTACACATACAATCCAGCCTCTCAAACGTATGGCCCACCAATCCCATTTCCGTCACCATTGGCACATACATCGGCTGGTGCACACCATGTACACCACCACAAGACATACCCCCCAATGACACAATGCTTGCAAACACATCTCCATGAATCCTTGCGACATGCATTGTGCCCAAGGTGTACCCACCTGTTGGTCTGGAGGCCCATGAAGCAGTCCGTACTAGGGCAGGACCCCATCCAGCAAACGCTCCAACTCCTCCGAAGTGAAAGCATGGTCCCTTTCCCCAGTCACACAGGCTATGGTAGGTTCCAGACACAGGTCACAGCAGCACACACAGTGTAGGTGTTCTCCTGTTGAAGGTCAGGCATTAAGTGAGGAATCAGATAGAAAATTAAGGTCACGTCCGCGTTGGTGTACACTGTCACCGCTGGTGCAGATCCCCAATGGCCACTGTACTCCAAAGAGCCCCATATTATCCAATGAGAAATTGCACGGCTGTGCAAGACCGCCTTCCACCATGACGCCCAACGTCGGCGGAGTTACCTCACTTCCACCTGTCCTTACACACAGGACAGGCGGTCGCCATTTATTGGTGGCAGACAATGGTCATATCAACCTTAACTGTGTCACAGCCTAGATTAGCACATACCTCGCCATTCCCACTATCCCATCACATAAATGCACTATGTAAACTGAGGTTGGGGTTCCATTGTTCAAATTGTGACAGCCTACTCACTCTTGAGTCCCTTAGATACCTACGGCTGCTGATAAATAGGAGGAGGAGACATACCACTGTGCACAGACCACTTGTGGACTTGGCTACACTGGAGGACAGGCCACATTCACAGAGCTGTGTGCCCAATTGGACCCTGACCTGATATCTGCTATCCGTCATCCGACTTGGATCCCCCCCCTTCTGCAAGTGCTATCAGTGCTCCATTTCCTGGCAACTGGTTCTTTCCAAGTGACAGTGTGCTTGGCAGCAGGAATGTCACAGCCAATGTTCTCAATCGTGCTGGCAAGAGTTTTGTCTGCCCTGGTGAAACACATGTGCAGCTACATAGCTTTCTCCCAGATGGATCTGGCCACTGTGAAGGCCAGATTCTATGCAATGGGACATATACCCAATATTGTTGGTGACATTGATGGGACACATATTGCTTTAGTCCCCCCGCCAGAATGAACAGGTTTTCAGGAATCGTAAGAGTTTCCACTCACTGAATGTGCAAATGGCGTGCCTGGTGGACTAGTACATCTACCACAGCAAAGTTAAATATCCTGGGTCAGTGCATGATGTCTTTGTTCTGAGGAATAGCAGCATCCCAAATGTGATGGCCGAAATACAGAGGCACAGGTTGTGGCTAATAGGTGAGCCCTGGTCCCCACCCACTTTATGTTAAGGTATGCCTTCAGGTGTCATTCCAAAATCATTGTGTGAGGCTAAATGTTGTCCCTCAATACTTGCAGGTGACTCTGGCTACCCGAGCCTATCGTGGCTGCTGACCCCAGTGAGGAATGCCAGGACAGGGGCTGAGGAACGTTATAATGAGGCACATGGGCTAACCAGAATGATCATCAAAAGGACCTTCGGGCTCCTGAAGGCCAGGTTCAGGTGCATCCATCTGACAGGTGGATCCTTGTGCTACTCACCTGGGAAGGTCTGCCAGATAGTAGTGGCATGCTGCATGTTGCACAACCTGGCTCTCAGACTGCATGTACCCTTTCTGCAGGAGGAGGAGTCTGGAGATGCCCCTTTGGCAGCAGTGGACCCTGAGAACAGTGAGGATGAGGATAACCGAACATCAGTTATACATCAATACTTCCAATGACACACAGAGGAGACAGTGCAACAGACCATTCCTCTGACTATTGAAGTTTTCTGTGGGGCTGTAGCATGATGGCATTAACTTCCATTGCATCTCAACTTACTGTCACCTATTGCTTGTCATTTTACAGATGTTGGTGAGATAAGAACTATGTACTGATGTGATGAGTACAGACAGCTACATGTCATTATTTCTATGCTCTCACAGTGCTCAGACTGTTTGCACTAGAAGTGACTGTTTCCATAAATGCACATTTTCAAAACATTAAATACTCGTAGTCATGTTGTGTTCAAGGGTGTTTATTATAGTGCTATGAAATTGAGGGAAAAGTGCAATGGAATGGGGGTGATGATGGAGAAAAGTCTAGGGTAGTGTTCCAGTCTGTTTGTAGCACAGGTCCAGTGTCCAAGGGGCCATAGGAAGGGGAGCAAGGCAGTTCAAAGTGGACAAGGTGACAGGGTGGGACACAAGGAGAGTCTTATTTCCTGGCTGCGGTCTTGGCAATTATCTCTGGCTTCTGTTTGGTTCGCAGGAAACACTGTGTGACCGACTGTCCAGTGGTCCCTGATTTGCCAGGTTGATGGTCCAGATCCTGAAGTCCAGTGTTGCTGTCATCATTGGGGGCATCTTCTGTTAGGGGACTGGATACTCGTAGCACCTCCTCTCCGCTGCGATTGGCTGGGGCCCCTGTGGAGATGTAAGTGATGTATTATGCTTCATGTCTGTGACATATTGTACATCTCTGGCTTTACCTCTATCATTACTGTTGCCCTGCCACCTTGGTTTGTGTATGGTGATGTATTGTGTGATTGTTAGTTTCCCTATGCTGTGCAGGCTTTGGTGATGGGTGTCCATGCAGGGCTGGGAGGGCTGTCCATGCATTGGTATGGCATGCAGTACTTGGCATTAGGGTTAGTCAGGTGTGTAGGTGCAGTGTGTGGGGTGGAGTGGAGTGAAGTGGTAAATGTTGACTTACCAGTGTCCAGTCCTCCGGCTACTCCTGCAAGTCCTTCAGGATGCAGTAATGCCATGACTTGCTCCTCCCATGCAGTGAGCTATGAGGGAGGAGGTGGGGCTCCACTGCCAGTCCTGTATATGGTGAGCTGGTGCCCTGCTGCCACTGAACATACCTTCCCCTGTAGGTCGTTCCACCTCTTCCTGATGTCATCCCTTGTTCTTAGGTGCTGTCCCACGGCATTCACCCTGTCCACGATTCTCTGCCATAGCTCCATCTTCCTGACAATGGATATCTGCTATACCTGTGCTCCAAACAGCTATGGCTTTACCCTAACAATTTCCTCTACTATGACCCTTAACTCCTCATCAGTGAAATTATGGGGACATGGGCGTTGTGTGGTGTGTGTTGGTGAGAGTGTATTGAGTAATGTGGTGGGGTGTGTGATGTGGGGGGCATGAGGGATGTATGGCTGCATGTGGTGGGTGTGTGTCTAGTTGTCTCTGTGTTGTTCCTGTCAATCTCCTGGCAGTAACTGTTGTTTGTAAAGGGTTGTGGATAATGTGGGTGTGTGTTTTATAGTGCTGTGGGTGGGTGGGTGTGTTGTGTGTATGAGTTTCAGGTGTGTGTTTTTCGTATTGGCCAATGTAATGTTGTTTTGTATGTGGGTGTCCATTCTGAGCGCAGCGATATGTACCTCCAGTGGTTTACCACCACTGAATGTCTGCCGTGGTGATTCGTGGGTCATAATGTGGTGGGTGCTGTTCCGTTGGCGTAAAGGTATGTGTGTTGGTACCGGTACTTTAGCACTGACCTTTGGGCTAGCGGATTTGTGTATGTGGTTGTATCTGTCAGATTGCTATGTGTGTGTGTCATAATATGGCGAATGGATATTCGCCACCGCAGCAGTATGTTGGCGTCCGTCCCTGTGGCAGTAAGCGGGATTTACCGTCAATGTCATAATGAGGGCCTATAGTCTGAAGATCCACAGTTCAGGCGAAAAAGTCCTTATATTTTCACTTCACTATATGAAAGAGCAATGGGAACTAAAACAGGGTTTAATATTGTAATAGTTAAAGATTTTTAACATAAAATTGAAAGAAATGATGGAATATAACTTAATACCATGGCATGTCGCAGAGGTACAAATTATGACAGGTTCAGAAGACACAGAGAACTCACATGTATGTTAAGGAATTTGGGACGACCTTCTTGATTTCTCAATCTAAGCTGCACTGAATATCTATGGAATGTTTTATACACTGTCTTACTAGAGGCTAACAATAATTTGCCATATGTGTATATCAAAGTACCAGGGGAATTATGTTCTATTGATCCTGCAAATATATGCAGATTTTTCTGATCACAAATTTTAATCTATGCTTCAGTTCCTAACAACTAAAAACAAAAAACTCCTTAGAAAGGTAGTTTATTACTTCTGGAGAAAGGAGTACCAAGCAAGGAGTGCAACGCATGTTCATATGCTCCTATGGACAAACAATGCACCCAAATTTGGGTATAACTCTTTCGGTTCTTCAGTTTATAAAAATACGTTGCATGTGAAATATCAAATAAAGAAAAAAAAAAACATTTGTTTGACCAATTAATCAAATTTTAATGCCACAAATGTGGAAAACACTTTTCAAGGAAATTTAGAAACAAAACAAAAGTCTATACTAACTGTAGCATTGAACTCCAAAGGTCAATATAAAAAAAGAAAGGCCCGGACTTAGGAGGGCCTAGCACAATCTAACAACACAGTAGCATAATTTCTTTCGACACTAATGTGGCGTTAGATGGCCAATTTGCAAAGTGGTGCAATGCGTGCATTGCACCACTTTGTAACCCCTTGTACCACATTATGCCTGTGCCAGGCATGATGTATGCAAAGGAGCATCCTCCGTTAGGGGGCTGAAAAAATGGTGCCCAGAAATCTAAGAGATTTCTTTGCATCATCTATTCCGGCATTTATAATGTCTGCTGAGAGCAAGCATTAAAAGGGGGCACACCATTAATTATAACGGCCCAAACTTTTGGGGCTAACCCTGAGCAGTACATCAAAAGTGTTAGAAATTCTGATGCTATTGCCCACTGTGCTGTATCTTGTAGATTCCATTGCACCATTTTTAGCAACCCCCTAATGAGAGAATGCCCCCTTTGCATACATCATGCATATATTATGCATGATGTGGTGCAAAGGGTTTACAAGGTAGCACAAACCTAGTTTGCACCACCTTGTAAATATGGTGCTATTGTAGTGGCCCGTTAGCATCACATTGGCTGCCAAACGTTTGCCACAAATATGGTGCTAAGGGGCACAAGGGCTTTGTAAATCTGGCCCATAATATCGCAGTGGCAGAGTTTAATGTTTATGTTATATGTTGGAACAAGAAATGATAGAAGAGAGAAATTCAAAGAGGAAATATTGTGTGATGCTGCAAGCACCAATTCAGTGCCTAAAAGAAGTGGTGCAGACCCACTTGGCACACCATATATTGTCAATGGAGGAACAATTGCCCGGAATGAGCTTGAACTTCTATGGGAGAGAAATGCGTAAGTAAAAAAAACTTTGAGTTAATGTTATCACAATGAAATTCAGATCGACATGCAATATTTGCAGAAATGTAAGGAAGGGTTGATCAGGGACTGCAACATGGTTCATGTGCTTGTCCAAATAGGAGCCTATGTTAAAATAAATATCACGTCAAACTGGTACTGGTAAACATTTTCTGCTAAAAGTCATTACAGCTTACCTTCAACCACTTACAAATTCAACCTTAGCTTGTGTAATTACAGCTCCAATTGGATTAGCCACACACAATATTAAAGGAAAAACATTAAATCAAGTACTAATTCTATCAGTGGAGAACAATAATAAACTGAAATATTTAAAACTAAATAGTGATACTTCACCTTAACATTTTGATTATAGATGAGGTTAGTTTGGTAACAAACTTAGGGGGTTATTCCAACTTTGGAGGAAGTGGTAATCCGTCCCAAAAGTGACGGTAAAGTGACGGATATACCACCAGCCGTATTACGAGTCCATTATATCCTATGGAACTCGTAATACGGCTGGTGGTAAATCCGCCACATTTGGGACGGATCACCACCTCCTCCAAAGTTGGAATAACCCCCTTAATGCTGGGTTTTGTTCACTTAGGTAAGATAGAAATACTGAAGACAAAACATGATAATCTCTTTGGTTGTAAACATGTTATTGTTTTTGGCGATTTGCTTAAATTGACTTCTGTTAATAGAGAACCAATTTCTAAATCTGTATCAGCTGAAGGAACAAGAAACTTGTTGGGTAGCATAGATAATTGCTTACATTTTCTATACAGTGAACTAACACAAAATATGGGGCAAGCAGATTGTGAAGAATATTGGAAGTCTTTGAAATATATTAAGCTAGGGTTGGTTTCAGACAGTGCCAAAAATAAAATTCCACCTTCACTCCCAAAATTTAAAAGTGGAGCATAAATTATGCATTCAGTTCTTTTGCAACCAATAACTGTGGTTTATTTGATCTCAACCCTAAAAGAATGCAAAAATCAATAAATTGTACATTACATAGTAAGGATTCATTTGAAAGTAATGAAGGAAATATTGCCTAAACAAAACCATTATATATAAAATAGTCACACATTGACAAGTCAGTGTCAAGAAGAATCGGATTAGAAAAACAGCTATTTGTATGCAAAAAGTCAGGCAATTTTACGACGCAATTTAGATGTAGAACAAGGTCTTGTGAATAGAGCAATGGGCTACATAGTAAAATTATAAAATGTAAAAGTAACTGTAAAATATATTTTTTTATTGTTAAATTTAGCACTATTAAGGATCCCAAAACACATTGTAAGAGCAACAGAAAGATTTTTATTAATCAAAGACTTATATATCCAAAAAGAACAATTCCTTTATATTTAGGTTATGCAGTGAGGATATATAAAGCACAAGGTTTAAGCTTAGATTATGGCCCTCATTCTGACTTTGGCAGGCAGCGGTCGCCATTCTGCCTTTCCCGCTGGGCCGGCGAGCGACCGCCAAAGGAGCGCCCGCCGGCCCAGTGGGAAAGGCCCTGCAACAAGGAAGCCGGCTCCGAATGGAGCCGGCGGAGTTGCAGGGGTGCGACGGGTGCAGTTGCACCCGTCGCGATTTTCACTGTCTGCAATGCAGACAGTGAAAATCTTTATGGGGCCCTGTTAGGGGGCCCCTGCACTGCCCATGCCAGTGGCATGGGCAGTGCAGGGGCCCCCAGGGGCCCCACGACACCCGTTCCCGCCATCCTACTCCTGGCGGTAAAAACCACCAGAAACAGGATGGCAGGAAGGGGGTCGGAATCTCCATGGCGGCGCTGCTTGCAGCGCCGCCATGGATATTCAGCCCATGCAGGGGAAAACCGTCGGGAAACCGCCGGATCCCCTTTTCTGACCGCGGCTTTACCGCCGCGGTCAGAATGGGCTGGGAAGCACCGCCAGCCTGTTGGCGGTGATTCCGTGGTCCCCAGCCCTGGCGGTCTTGGACCGCCAGGGTCGGAATGACCCCCTATGTCTTAAATAACATTGGCTCAACAGTTTTTAAAGAGTATATAACATATGTTGCTTTATCACATGAGAAACCTTAACAAGGATAGTGTATATGAATACCATTTTTTAAGGCAAAAATATACTCCTTCAGTTGGAATACAGCCAACAGTCTGTAAACCTAAAATATATATGAAATGGAAAGAACTTTTCACAACTGATGAGTCTTTCAAAAAGGTTCAGCCTTGTTGAAAAACCAAAAAGAAAACTACATTAAAATTCAAGGCATTCAATTTAGTAACAGTAGTAGGAGCTGTTGTAGTAATGTTATTATTCGATTGCTTTTATATTTACCCCTATTTAAAAACTTAGGGCCTGATTTTAACCTTGGCGGACGGCGGAGGCCGTCCGCCAAGGTTCCGCCGCCAAATGACCGCACCGCGGTCACAAGACCGCGGCGGCCATTCTAACATTTCCTCTGGGCCGGCGGGCGCTCTCCAAAAGAGCGCCCGCCAGCCCAGAGGAAATGCCCCTGCAACGAGGACGCCGGCTCAGAATTGAGCCGGCGTAGTTGCAGGGGTGCGACGGGTGCAGTTTGCACCCGTCGCGTATTTCAGTGTCTGCATGGCAGACACTGAAATACTTTGCGGGGCCCTCTTATGGGGGCCCCTGCAGTGCCCATGCCATGGGCATGGGCACTGCAGGGGCCCCCAGGGGCCCCGCGGCACCCCCTACCGCCATCCTGTTCCTGGCGGGAGACCCGCCAGGAACAGGATGGCGGTAGGGGGTGTCAGAATCCCCATGGCTGCGGAGCGCGCTCCGCAGCCATGGAGGATTCCCCCGAGCAGCGGAAAGTCGGCGGGAGACCGCCGACTTTCCGCTTCTGACCGCGGCTGAACCGCCGCGGTCAGAATGCTCGTGGGAGCACCGCCAGCCTGTTGGCGGTGCTCCCGTGGTCGGTGGCCCTGGCGGCCACCGGCCGCCAGGGTCAGAATGACCCCCTTAGTTTAGGAACATCAGTTAATAATTGTTTTAAACGTTAAGTAATTTTTAGTCAGGACTTCATTATAACAAACAATTATGTCAATGTACAAGTGGTGTCAAAGATATAGTTGATGCCTGTTGTGAAACTCTTTGTTCCTCATTAAATGAGCAACAAGATGCCCAACACCTTTGTATGGCTATTCTTAAAATGCTAGCAAATGAAACTGACCCTCATCTTAATGTTTTTGGAACAAGCTACTGTTGGGATCATAAATTATTCCAAATCATAAGTGCTTTTTCAATAGACTTTGAAAGATTTCTATATCTTTCTATGTCTGATTGTAAAGCTACATCATTTAATAAGCTGATATATAAAGCTGTACACTCTAGCATGTGTACAAATTGTAGATGTGAACTTCTGTCAACTGTTGCATTAACTAAGTGCAATAAGTATTTATGTATTATAATACAAAGGAAAAGTGATGCAAACAATTGAAAAACAAACCCTAATAACCAATTTGACAGCTACTTACATTTCAATTTCTGAATGCACTTTTACTTGCCCAGCATTGCCATTCTACCATGTAGAGCAGACATCTTGTTGTCACTACACCATATACTGAAAAAACAATGCAGGAGAGACTGAATGTGATGGCACAAATTTACCATTTAAACACAAATAGCCTACAAATGTAATGGACTGTTACATTCTCACACTAGCTCCTAAATTGTATTTACTGGAGTAAAGATTCATGAAAACATTAGCACTTATGCCATGTACTACCTACAGTACATATGTCATTATCTGGGCTTCCATGGTTGATGACTTATGAAGAAATCAAATGCTTTAGGCAAGCCATATAGTTAGATAGCAGGAACATGCTCACCAACTGCAGTTCAACTGAATGTTGTGCAAGCACAATTTTATATGGGTTGTTTTCTCAATCCATTTGATTAGTTGTTTTCTCCAGTGTTGTGGTGCAGTGCTCCATGGTGATTAAATCTAATAGTGCAGTGCTCCATGATGATTAAACCTAAATGTTCATCTGCATCCTGGTGTGTTGTAAATGATTGCATAAGTTTGTCACATTGTGGTTACCGGCATCTAAACAACACTTAAAAATGTTTCTTATAATCTGTATTTATATAAAGTACTGAAAGTTAAATGTGGAAAAATACAATTTTGTTGCTAAATGAACAGACATCTAAAACAAATCACATGTCAAAAGTATTCACATGTAATCTACTGCAATACTTGAACATAACTTTATGTGACAGCAATTAACACTAGCAATACAGCATGCAAACGTTGATCACAAGTGGCTATCAGCCTCATTATTTCAATAAAACCGGTGCAAGTAAAATCTATAGGCATGTCTGAATGATGTGTGCTATCAACATTACTTTCAGCATGAAATACTAAAATAGGCAATTTAACCACAGCGCCTAAAGGGCATTGCCTTTATAATTACATCACTATGCAATTATAGATTTTTAGTGGTGTTTGCAGCACATACTTTAAATCACATTCAGCATAAAACACTACACTTTTATCATAGTCCCTGAAGGACATTAAGGTGGTCATTACAACCCTGGCGGACGGTGTTAAAGCTGCGGAAATACCGCAAACAGGGCGGCGGACAAAAAAAGGGAATTATGACCCTGGCGGTAACCGCCAACAAAGACAGCCACTTTAACCCACCGCCTGCCACAGCGGTACAGACAAGCAGCGCAGCGGTCACCGCCAACAGACAGGCGGGAGACAATGTACCGCCCACACTATTACAACCCACCAATCCGCCACCTTTTCCGGGGCGGATTCACCGTGGATAAAAACACGGCGGAAACAGCTTTTGCTATGGGAAAACGGTCACCTCAACATACTCCACGAGGAAGGAGGACACCATGGAGGCCGAATTACAAATCCTACCTGCCCTTGTCTTTCTGCTCCTCTACGACCAACAGCTACGTAGGCGCCGAAGACACCGGTGAGTACTGCATCTACGACACGGGGAGGCAAAAGTTAGGGGGACACCCACCAAACACCCCCACCGCCACCCTCGCATATTACAACATACACACCAATGCAGTCACAAAAATCACAGTAACAACCCACAATCCCCCCTGAAGAATGAAAAGACAATGCGAAATTCGGTCAAACATTGTAATGTGCCAATATACATGTCATACGAAAATATACATATATATATATCTCAAAGTCACTCTTATTTACACATACAATCCGAGAAGTAGTGCAGATATGTACACAACAATGTCCGTGCACCAACAGTCCAAAAATGCATGGGCGAGGCCCACAAACTATACCTGACCAAAATCGGAGAGAACACTGCCGGGGCATTAGATAGAAACACTACAGGCACCTCTGGGGGAAGGGAAGTGGGGCACCTCAGCCAGATGAATGCGAAGCCAGATCCACAACAGGGCTCCATGCCCATTGATGTATCCTGGGGAGTGCAAAGCCACAGTCTCTCAAGTCTCTACAGTGGGTGGGTTGCCCACTGTGCCATCCTGGGGAGTACAAAGCCACAGTCTCTCAAGTCTATACACTGGGTGGTTTGCCCATTGTGCCATCCTGGGGAGTGCAAAGCCACAGTCTCTCAAGTCTCTACAGTGGGTGGGTTGCCCACTGTGCCATCCTGGGGAGTGCAAAGCCACAGTCTCTCAAGTCTCTACAGTGGGTGGTTTGCCCACTGTGCCATCCTGGGGAGTGCAAAGCCACAGTCTCTCAAGTAGATGCAGTTCTCTACTGGTACTGGGGGGGACTGGTGCCCAGACTGGATGAGTCTCCCTGTGAAAGTTCATGTCCTGTCACTGTCCCAGCTGCACATGGGAGAAGGATGCCTGATGTGGCGGCCTTTTCATTCCTACACGGTGCATGCCCTGTTCAGCGGTGCATTGCCATGGCGGTCTATGGACTGTTCAGCGGTGCTTTGCCATGGCGGTCTATGGACTGTTCAGTGGTGCTTTGCCATGGCGGTTCTGGACTGATCAGCGGTGCTTTGCCATGGCGGTTCTGGACTGTTCAGCAGTGCTTTGCCATGGCGGTTCTGGACTGTTCAGTGGTGCTTTGCCATGGCAGTCCTTGCCCTGTTCAGCGGTGCTTTGCTATGGCGGTCTATGGACTGTTCAGTGGTGCTTTGCCATGGTGGTCTTTGCCAGGTTCAGCGGTGCTTTGCCATGGCGGTCTATGGATTGTTCAGCGGTGCAGGTACTGGAGGCTGTCATGAGGTGGATGGATGTTGGGTTAGTGATTGCCGGCATTTGTGTACTTTGGGAGGGGGCGACACAGACACACTGGGAGAGGACACAGGGGAAATGTAAATGGGAGTGGAGGTGGTGAGTGCAGGTGAGCGGCTTGTGGTGCTCCTGGTGCGAGTCCTAGTGCCTGTAGATGTGCTGCATGCAGGTGTGTGTGTAGACGAGACTGGGTGGGAGGAGGGAGAAGAGGAGGAGGGGGACACAGTGGAGACAGTGGATGTTGCTGTGTCTGTATGTGGGTGAGGCTTGCGTGAGTGCCTGTGGTGTGTGTGGTGCCTATGTTTGCTTGAGCTACTTATGTGTGTTGACTTGTGTGCATGCTGGTCTGTAGGTGTGCTTGGAATGGGCTGGGGTACAGGGGCTTGGGTCTGGGTGGAGGAAGTTGGAGGGGGGAGGCTGGACACAGGGACAATGGCTGCCATCAGTGCTGAGGCCAGAGATTGCAGGGTTCGCTGAAGGACAGCCTGACCAGAATGAATGCCCTCCAGGAATGCATTACCGTGTTGCAACTCTCGTTCTACACCCTGGATGGCATTCACAATGGTAGACTGCCCAACAGTGAGTGACCTGAGGAGGTCAATGGCCTCATCACTGAGGGCAGCAGGGGTGACTGGGGCAGGGCCTGAGGTGCCTGGGGCGAAGGTGATGCCCAACCTCCTGAGTGAGCGGGCACGGGGCGAACGCTGAGGGGCTGCTGGGAGGGCGGTGCTGGTAGGGGAGGTGGCGGCTGTACCTGTAGAAGTGGGGCGCACAGATGGTGCCGCCACCACAGGGGAGCTCCCATCGGCGAACGAGTCCGTGTCGCTGGTTGGTGATCCGGTGGCCGACGTGAAGCTCCCCTCGCCCTCTGTCCCACTGGTGCATTCAGAGTCTGTGGTGTGGCCTTCCATGGCATGTGGGATGCAGCTCCCTCGTGCTCCGGTGCCACTGTACCTCTGCCTGATGATGCTGATGTACAAAAGGACAGGGAGAGCAGGAAAAGGGGGGGAGACAGAAGAAAGAGAGTTTTAGTGCATGGCATTCCGCTACCGTTGGCGGACAAGACAGACGCAGCAGCCCCCTGCATTACGCCGTGCTCCTGCCCTCTGCACATGCAATTTGCAATGGTGAACATCTGCGCACATGGATGCCACAGGGGCAACTATACCTCAACTTGGCACTCTGGTGAGGTGGGGTAGAGTGCCACATGGCCTACATTACGGAGGGGCCTTGCCTACCTCCCCCACCCAGACCCCTCCACTGCACGCAAAGTCTGCAGAATGAGGTTGTCCTCACCCCTTGTGTCTGCTATGATGTCCTCAAGCGCCCATCCAACTCCGGGTAGGCCACCGCCAGGATGCGGAACATCAGGGGGATCATGGTACGACGGGCACCCCTCTCACGTTGGGAGGCCATCCCCAGCTGAGCCTCTGCCGTCTTCTTGCGGCAGCGCCGAATGTCCTCCCATCTCTTCCGGCAGTGGGTGCCCCGTCTCTGGTGGGCCCCCAGGGTCTGGACCTCCTTGGCGATGGCACGCCAAATGTCCCTCTTCTGGTGGGCGCTGACCTACATGACATGCAAAAGGGAAGAGGAACAGTCATTACCAACTGCACCGTCAATGTGAGTGGCCCCCTCCCTACTCTGGCCATGTGGCCCATTCATTCCCATGCATAACTGTTCTATGTACTCTGCCCCCTTCTCTCTTCCACCCTGCCCTCTCCACCCAGGCCTAGCCCCTACAACGTGCTCCCTCTGTACTAACCTGTTGGTCTGGAGGATCGTAGAGTAGAGTGTACTGGGGGAGGACCCCATCCACAAGTTTCTCCAACTCCTGTGCAGTGAAGGCAGGGGCCCTTTCCCCAGACGCAGCAGCCATCGTCGCTTCCAGACCGAGGTCACAGCAGCACTAGCAGTGTAGGTCCTCTCCTGTCGAAGGTCAGGTATCTAGTGATTGAACAGATAGAAAATGGCGGTGATGTCCGCGGCGGTGACGTCCGCGGCGGTGATGTCCGCAGCGGTGCACATCATCACCGCCAGCGCACCTGTTCATTGGCTCCTGGGACCCATAGGGTCCAATGTTAACCAATGCAGCATTGCGCCGCGGTCTACGACCGCCTACCGCGACGGTGTGCAACGCCAGCGCAGATACCCCACAATCCCATTGTCCCACTTTAGAGGTCAGGCAGCCGCCATTTCAGGGGCCCACATGGCTTAATTTACTACTTCACATTATTAATTCACACATAGCTAGTCCTACACTCAACACACATACAGGAAGGGTTTTGTGTCTGGTGTAGTCTTGTGTGTAACAGTGGGTCCATACCTGGAGGATTAATGACTGGTTCTTCGCTGTTGTCCTTCGTAGGCACCGTCAGCTGGGACATATGAGAAGATGGCGGAATCCTCCGGTGTACCGACCGCTGGTGGACCTGTTGACAATGGAAGAAAGACATGTCATCGTCACCTACAGGTTTGACCATTCCACTATCCAGGAACTATGTACCCAGTTGGAGCCAGACCTGATGTCACCGATCCGCCATCCGACTGGAATCCCCCCTGACGTGCAGGTGCTGTCAGTGCTCCATTTCCTTGCAAGTGGGTCATTTCAGACAACAGTGGCCATGGCATCAGGTATGTCCCAGCCTATGTTTTCCAACGTCTTGTCCAGAGTGTTGTCTGCCCTGCTGAAACACGTAAGGAGATACATCATATTCCCTCAGGTGGAGGATTTACCTACAGTGAAAGGTGACTTCTATGCCCTTGGACATATCCCCAACGTCATAGGTGCCATTGATGGGACCCATGTAGCTCTGCCCCCCCCCCCGCAGGAGTAAATAGGTGTACAGGAACAGGAAGAGTTATCATTCTATGAATGTCCAGATGGTATGTTTGGCAGACCAGTACATCTCTCAGGTAAATGCTATGTTCCCTGGCTCAGTGCATGACGCCTACATCCTGCGCAATAGCAGCATCCCTGATATGATGGGTCAACTCCAGAGGCACCGTGTATGGCTATTGGGGGACTCTGGTTACGCCAACCTTTCCTGGCTATTGACCCCAGTGAGGAATCCCAGGACCAGGGCAGAGGAACGGTACAATGATGCCCATGGGCGGACTAGGAGGGTTATCGAACGCACCATCGGCCTGCTTAAGGCCAGGTTCAGGTGCCTCCATATGACAGGTGGATCCCTATTCTACTCACCGAAGATGGTGTGCGACATCATCGTCGCCTGCTCCATGCTCCATAATTTGGCATTGCGACGCCAGGTGCCTTTTCTGCAGGAGGATGATCCAGATGACGGTGTTGTAGCAGCTGTGGAGCCTGTGTACAGTGATGAGGATGAAGCTGAGGAAGAATACAACAACAGGGATTCAGTCATACAGCAATATTTCCAGTGACACGCAGGTGAGAACATTTTCTGGTTTAACATTACATTAACTTTCACACGTCTACCTCTATCCTGTACCTACATTTCACTCTCTATTTGTTAATTGAGTTGTACCCTTCCATTTCAGTTTCACAAGTGTGGTAACCTACGTGTCAACTGCTTGCATCCTTCAAGGGCTTGTGATGTGTGACATAGGTATGTTTGCCTTACAATGGGTAACCCATTATGACACTGAGATTGATAATACAAAGTACCAAATCATAGACTGACTCCAGATTTTTTGATGTTTCAAGGGTGTTTATTGAAGTGCTAATTATTGGAGGGGGTGGTAAAATGGTGAGGGGTGATGGTGGAGGAATGTCCATGGCAGAGTCCAGTCTATTAGTCTCACAGGTGCACTGCCCATATGGGCATAGGAAGTGGAGCTGGGGCAGTTCAAATATAGACAGGGTAACAAAGTGGGACAGTGGGAGGCCAATCAGGGTGGTCTCATTTCCTGGCGGGGGTCTTGCCATCTTGCTCTGTCCTGTTCCTGGCTCTCAGGGACCGCTTGCGGGGTGGTTGTCCGTCTGCAGGGGGTGGGGTTCTGGTGTGGTGGTCCTGCAGTGGGGCGACCTGTCCACTAGCGCCGGCGGAGGTGGTGGGCAGTTCATCGTTGTGACTAGTTTCAGGGGCCCCTTTGATTGCCACGGTGTCCCTCAAGGTCTTTTGAATGTCTGTCAGCACCCCTACGATGGTGCCCAGGACTGAGCCGATGGTCCTGAGCTCCTCCCTGAACCCCAAATACTGCTCCTCCTGCAGGCGCAGGGTCTCCTGCAACTTGTCCAGGACCATTGCCATCATCTCCTGGGAGTGGTGGAATGCTCCCATGATGGAGGAGAGGGCCTCGTGGAGAGTTGGTTACCTTGGCCTGTCCTCCCTCTGTCGCACAGCAGCCCTCCCAGTTCCCTGGTGTTCCTGTGCCTCCGTCCCCTGGACCGTGTGCCCACTACCACTGCCCCCAGGTCCCTGTTGTTGTTGGGGTGGTGGGTTAGCCTGGGTGCCCTGTAGTGGTGGACACACCGCTGATTGACCTGTCCTGGGTAGGGAGGTTTGGGCCCCCTGGGTGGGTGTTGTGCTAGTGTTACCAGAGGGTGGGAGCTCAGTGTTGGGCTGTAGCTGGGCAAGGGGAACCGACTGTCCTGAGGCCCACGATGGTCCGGGCTGGTCATCAAGATCCAGTGGGGCAGAGCTGCTGTCGTCACTGTGGGCCTTTTCTGGGGGTGGAGTGGTGTTGTCTGGACCCTCTCGTGTGGTGACGGTCCTTCGGGTTCCTGCAGGGGTATGAGAACATGATTACTGCATGTGTGTGTTTCATGGTGTGCAAAGGGTGGGTGTTTGTGTACCCCAGTGCAAGCATTCCTGTGTGGGGGCTTGTGTGATGATGGTTGGGGGGGTGTTCTGGGTATCTGCAGTGAGCATGCTTTAGTGAGGGGTGCCCATGCTTAGTTGTGTCATGCAGGGCTTGGTGTTGGGATGGGTGGTTTGTGTTATGGGTACATTACTGAGGATTTGGGGTGATAGGGGAGGGTGTGAGGGTGGGGGTGTGTGATAGCATGCAGGTAGGGTGGGGGATGTGATAGTTAAGATTTGACTTACCAGTGTCCCATCCTCCACCGATTCCTCTGAGGCCCTCAGGATGCAAGATGGTCAAGACTTGCTCCTCCCATGTTGTTAGTTGTGGGGGAGGAGGTGGGGGTCCACCGCCAGTCCGCTGCACCGCGATGTTGTGCCTGGATACCGTGGAACGCACCTTCCCCCGTAGGTCGTTCCACCTCTTCCTGATGTCCTCCCTATTTCTTGGGTGCTGTCCCACGGCGTTCACCCTGTCCACTATTCTGCGTCATAACTCCATCTTCCTGGCTATTGATGTGTGCTCTACCTGTGAGCCAAATAGCTGTGGCTATATCCGTACAATTTCCTCCACCATGACCCTGAGCTCCTCCTCGGAGAAGCAGGGGTGTCTTTGGCGTGAGATGGGGTGGTGTGTGTGAGGTGTGGGGTGGTGTATGTGTTGATGAGTGTGGTGAGTGTAGTGGTATGTGGTGTTTTGTGCGTGGATGTTGTGTGGGTGATGGTGTTGTGTGCCTCTGTGTGATGGGGTTGTCAATAGCTGTGCTCTCTCTCTGGCCTTCTCTCAGAATTTCTGGTTGCAGGGGTTTGTGGGTGATGTGGGTGTGTGTTTTATATTGTGTTGGGTGTGTGGGAGTGTTGTTTGTATGTGTATCAGGTGTGTGTATTTGGAATTGTCCAATCTGGCGGTGTTTTGTAGATGTGTGTGTATTTTGAGCGCGGCTGTGTGTACCGCCAATGGAATACCGCGGTTGAAAGACCGCCGCATGGATTCGTGGGTCGTAATAGCATGGGCGTGTTTCTGTTGGCGTGGAGGTGGAGGATTTGTTTCCGCATGTTTATCGCTGACCTTTGGTGTGGAGGGGTTGAGTGGGTGTCTGAATTTCGGCGGATTCCGTGATGTGTGTCATAATAGCTGTGGCGGTCTACCGCCGCCACGGCGGTGTATTGGCGGTCTTCTGCACGGCGGTAAGCGCCTTATACCGCCAATGTTGTAATGACCCCCTAAGTTTTTAAAAACACATGTGTAATTGCCACATTTCACCCCTAGATTGTGTCTGCTAACATGAAAACTTACATTGTAGCACTTTAGGCCACACAAACTGTAGCCACAGTCTTCCATCCCTAGAAGAAACAGCATTCACAGGCTGAATGCCTGACCCTATAAGGAAACCCTTGAGGGGTTATAATTGCAGAGTCCCGCCCAACATACCAACATAGGGTGGGGAACCTAGTAGTTCTTGCAGAGGAAGGCTGCACTGCTACTGCAGCTCCCCCTACATGTTAGTAATCATTTAGTGTTGACCCCATCCTTCTGGGGTCTTCACAAGCCCAAAACAAGTGCTTTTTTGTAAAGGAATGCAGCCGGGCTCTTCAGGCCATTTAGGGGTGCTCATTGAATGCTTTCCAAGAACATCTTAGCAGCAGCTCTACTGCTGCACCGGGGAGAGATGCTCTTTCTTTTTTCTTTGTTTTCCTTATTTTAAGCAGCTTTGCGCTGCACTCTTTTGTCTCGAAGTGGCCAGTCCCACTTGGACACCCATGTGGACTACACAGCTGTGGGACAACAGGTTTGAGAACCCACCTGGGCTTCCCTGAGCGGCTTTTAGTAGAAAGCACCTTGGAGTGCAGCTGCGGGGACCGATAGCTGCATTCTGGTCTGCCCTCTCCTGTGGGCAGACCAGTCTCCTCTATCTGGCCTTTTTGCTCTCTCTGGACACAGGTGGAGGGAATGGGGAAGGCGTGCAGCACCGGGGAGTGAGGCAGCACACCCTCACTTCCCTCGTGATGTTGGGGCCCAGGGATGGGGTCCTGTTCCACCTTCCAGATCCTCAGGGGGAATGCAATGGCGGCCCCAGACACAGATCTTCTCAGGCCAAGGGATGGGGTCCTGGGCCCCCTTGATAGCAGAGCAAGGGGTGGAATGGTGCTACCTTAGTCCTCTTATTCACATGGGTTCCAGGTGTGGGGTCTTGGGCCCACTTCATGATATTGATGAGTAGTGCAACGGCACTACTCTACTCTCAGCAAGTTTCTCGGTATGTTCTCAGCCATTTTATACATGGGGAAAGTGTTCTGATGCCTTCCCACATTCTTCCTGCTCTCAGGGCAGCATCTGGGCCCTGGCCTACCCCAGAGGCAAGTTGAAAAATGGCAGAGGAGCCCAATGCACTTTGTTGCTGGGCAGATAAATGTTCAAAGGTTGCCATATCTTTAAACTGCTTTAACTATGGCCCCATTGGGCCAATTTGAATATTTGTGGTCTCCTTTTGTTCCTTGTAGCAAGCGCTAGCCACCTGGAGCACTTTCATCAGGCCTCCTGCCTCCAAGACACACATTTTGTAAGAAGCAGATTTTACTGGCTTTATGCACAAGCCTTTCACTTTGCTTCTCTTCTGGGCTTCCGTCCTTCCTCATGCAGAAGCCAAGCCTTTCACCCTACTGGTCCTTTGGGGGACCAGCATCCCTGATTCTGAGTGAGTGACCCACAGCCCCTGTGGTCAATCAGAGGCAGAGTCCTGGGGCCAGATGGAAGTCAGGGGGTTACTCCTTCCAACAAGATGAGAGTTCTCTCCCCTGTGCAATACCTTGAAAGTGGGGGCAGGATTGTCCAGCAGTGCTGCACCACTGGCCTATCCTGGTGTTCTAAATCATCTCTCTGTCTTGTTCCAACCTCCCTGCACAGTCTTCTGAGATAGTTCAAAATGGCATCACCCAGGAGTAATTTGCCACATGTGTTCAGGGGGTCTAGGTTACTCCCCTCTCTGACATCACTGCCAGGGCCTACACCTAGCAAATTATCAAAGAAGCCCCCTCGACCTCTGGTTTGGCTGAAGAGGTGTGGACTCTCTCCTGTGTTGAGAGGCCTGGGACAGGCACCCTTCCTGGCTGGCAGCTGGCTGATTGATACAGATCAATTCACCTTCTCTCTTTCTCCTTCAGAGCTGACTTAAGCACTTTAATTGCTTTATTTGATGGGTGAGGGTTTTATTCCTGCAGCTGGAGAGAAAAGTAATTAGCCCAGCAGGGTCACAAAGGCCTGGGCTGGGATCCTGAGCTAAGTCAGAAAAATATGACATTTCTAGATGACCCATAAGCTGCGCAAATATGCTTTTGGGCTTTACATAAGTTTTCTTTTCACACAGGTTACAGTGTACATTGGTGCAAATCTGGGGTCTGTAGACCAAGGGCAATTGGAACACTGCACTAAGGCAGCCTTTCCCGTAGGAGTATAATGGAGTGTTACACCTACATTATAAGGCCTATTCTAGGTCACTGCCCAACCCTGCGTAATCCCTCCTGTGCCAGGCTTCCTGTGCACAGTTCCTGGGCTGCGCACACAGGCCTAACCTTGACCTGGGTCACTCAGCACTATGCGCCCCAATTTTTGGGATAAGGGTACAGTGTCTCAGCTTGCTCTGTTTGCTAAGAGAATGAAGGTGCATGAGGTCTGGAATAAACGTGCCTGCAGTGTTTAAGGGGTGCTGTTCAATCAAATGTTATGGACCGAACATGGTGTTAGTTACTTAACACTGTGTTGATATCTAAAGATTGGGCAACAACTACCGGGGTGCAATCCTTAGAAAAGTTTTCAGGTAAGCTGGTGTTCCAGGCTCTATAAGACTTTTTCCCATTAAAGTGAACGAGTTTGTCACATACACCTTGGCAATCGGGAACTTGATCAAATGACGGTCTGTCCAGATGAGAGGATGAGGGTCTTCACTATTTAGGAATAGAGAACTGATGAAGAGCAAGTCTAAAGTGTGACCAGTCACATGTGTAGGGCTAGAAACACACTAGCAAAGGCCTAGCATTCCTAGATCTTCAGGAAGAAGAGCAACCTCTGGCTTAGAGATGTTTTCTCCATGGAAACTAAAGTCTACTAAAAGGAGGACAATTTTAGAAGAGAGTATGAAAGGAGCAATGTATTCAGTCAGGAGATGGCTAAAGTCTTTCTTCGGTCGTGGTGGGCGATAAATCAATGCACCCTTCGAGTGTGTTCTGATCGCCAGCTCAAATTTAAAAATACATATTTCCACCTGCTCCTCTATAAAGGATTCAATATTTTGAACCTTGGCAGGCTTTTGAAAGGGAATATCTACTCCCCCACCCGGTCTAGATTCTCTAATCAGTCTGACTAATTTGCATTTATCAGACAGGGCAAGAGGAATACAGGGGAGAGCTGAGGCAATTAGCCAAGTTTCTGTGAAAAAGCAGAAAGCTTGGGAAAGCGAGGATAGGAGTTCCCAGATGTCAGTTGCATATTTCAGTAGTGACCTAATATTGCAATAATTGCCACAATGAGGTGCAGAAAGGCTAGGGGTGGCACCTATGGTGTGCCTCGCTGATGGAACTAAAAGGGTTGTTGGTGGAAGACCCGAACACTGAACTGGCACCCTCCTGACTCATAGGTTACAGAGAGGAAATAGAGCTCCCAGGGATTTCAGCTATGAAAGAAGAAGTCAGGGAGAAAAACCTGCAGACCATACAGGCGACCAGACCCTCCAGACTCCTAGGTGGGAAATAAGCAGAGGTTCGCACAGACCTGCTAGGGTGGACAAAGTTGTTACCAATTTTACTCAGGGATGCGGCAGAATAACTTAGCTCAATCTTACAGGTAATGGTTCTACTGGAAGGGGAGGGATCATGGCTCTTGGTGATGTTTGTGCACGGATGGGTGTGGACAGACACAGACAGGCTTTGCTGTGGCGCACCTTTGGCATGCTAGATGTGCACCTACCGTGTCCATGCTGTTATTCTCTTAATGTAGATGGAGCCAGCCTGGTATCTAGACTGCTAACCTTCAAGGTGGCTGTGCAGTGGGGAAAATCAACCAGGACGTGGAAGAGCAACCAAATAACTAGATATACAGTATACCCTTTCAGCACAAACAACACCAGCTGCAGAGGACGGAAGGGCTCAAAAACAGAAAAGAATGTGCAGCGTCCACAAAATGAAGGTAAATGTCCTCCCTCCAACACGATCTCACTAACGACAACATACAGCATTTAAAAATTGCTAGATGTGAGGAGCCTCTGTATGGTGGAGCGTCTGCACTGTAATTCAGCTAATATGCTGTGGCCAAGCTGGTACCTAGTCCCCCAACCTTCAAGATAGAGTTGCGGTGGGGAAAAGCCAACCAGTAATTAGGGCAGCGACCAATTAACTAAATGTACAGTTTGCCCTTTCTGCACAAACATCATCAGCCCTTCATTCACCAAAATAAAGGGCTCGGAAACAGAAAACAAGTGCAGCATCCAAAAAATAAAGGTAAATGCTCTCCCTCCAACTCAATCCCACTCGCAATAAAATGTTGCGTTTTAAAATTGCTAGCTGCGGGGAACCTGTGTAAAGCTGTGTGCTGTGTAACTGGTGCTTGATGATCAATGCATGGTGTGTAGAGTGGAACCTTCACAATTTGCATGTGATTTTGCCATATGACTGGTGCGTGATGTGAAAGATATTAATGTCTGCGAAGTGGCCATGATATACTTTTTGCGTATTTTACACCATCACTTGCTGAACAAGAGCAATTCATGTTTAATTTTTATTAAAGTACAGTAAGAGCTTTCTTTCAGCAACCTCCTTTATTTCACTACAATGTCAACTCCTACTCACCAGCTGTTATTTATCTTTCTAATTAAGTTGGGTAGTTTTTTTGCCTGGCATCCTAACCTCACAATGAAGGTTTGAAAGCTGTGTTGTGATTCTTCAAAAACAGGTTCCTAGACAGAACATACACTATTTGTGGGTAAAATCTAAATGTTACCTGCTAAATTTTGCCAAGACTATAAACTTCACAGTGCAAAATGTTGCCAACTATACAAATTTTAACTTCAGGGTGACCATTTAGACCAAAAGAGGTTTTGAATGTGATTTCCCTACAAAAATGTTTCTGGGAGGCAATTCTCGATTTAAATTTTGTCAGAGTTTTTCTAACAATATTAACAAGAAGTCAATGTAGAGAATGCATTAAGGGGCATATTTATACTCCGTTTGCGCCGAATTTGCGTCGTTTTTTTCGACGCAAATTCGGCGCAAACCTAACGCCATATTTATACTTTGGCGTTAGACGCGTCTAGCACCAAAGTATGAGGAAAGAGCGTCATTTTTTTGCGTGAACGCCTTCCTTGCGTTAATGAGATGCAAGGTAGGCGTTCCCGTCTAAAAAAATGACTGCGACGCAAATGCGTCGTATTTATACTCCCGGGCAAAAATCACGCCCGGGAGTTGGCGGGGCAAAAAACCCTGCATTTGCGCCTCTTTTTAACGCCTGGGTCAGGGCAGGCGTTAAGGGACCTGTGGGCTCAAAATGAGCCCACAGCTGCCCTCCCATGCCCCCAGGGACCCCCCCTGCCACCCTTGCCCACCGCAGGAGGACACCCAAGGATGGAGCGACCCATCCCAGGGACATTCAGGTAAGTATAATTTTTTAATTTTTTTATATTTTTTTTTGGCATAGGGGGGCCTGATTTGTGCCCCCCTACATGCCTCAATGCCCAATGACCATGCCCAGGGGACATAAGTCCCCTGGGCATGGCCATTGGGCAAGGGGGCATGACTCCTGTCTTTACTAAGACAGGAGTCATGTAAATGGCGTCTGGGCGTCGTTAAAAATGGCGCAAATCGGGTGGAGGTGATTTTTTGGCGTCAACCTGACTTGCACCATTTTAAGACGCCCTAACGCCATTTTCCCCAACGCCGGCGCTGCCTAGTGTACGTGGTTTTTTTCCACGCACACCAGGCTGCGCCGGCTAACGCCATTCAATAAATACGGCGCCCGCATGGTGCTTCAGAATGGCGTTAGCCGGCGCAAAACTTTTTGATGCTAAACTGCGTTAGCGCAGTTTAGCGTCAAAAAGTATAAATACGGGCCTAAATCTCCCAAAGTCTTGCAGTTGTCATTATTGTAATCACCAAATATATCCACCCTTCTGTCGTTTATCAATCCATCCATTTACCCATCTGTCTGTCCAATAATCAATCCATCTATCCGTCCATCTGCCCATTCATCCATCAATCCATCCATCCATCCATTTATGTTTTCCACATTCACTAGTACATTAAAGATGTATCTACATAGATAACTACACAACTGTGATGTCTCATTCAAAAACCCATCTTCTTTCCAAATTTACCTTAACGTCTGCCAAATTTACAATGGTTTTATTATAATAAATGTACATATACATGGTTTTGTATCCATGCCACTCCAAAAGATCAAATCACATGCTGAGGGGAATCCTTATGGAGAGCATGCATATCTTTGATTCTTTAGGGATCACATTTCCAGCACAGCTCAACTGGCAGACTCACATAGCATGTTGAAGGCTTAAATTGGAACATTTTATCAGGGGGATATTAAAAAATGCATGGAGGGTCCTAATTTTGCCCTATTTCCCTGGCTTTAAAGTCTACAATCACCAGGCTTTGGGAGCAGCCCAATATAATGTAGAGTTATGAGGGCACAGGGATGCGACTACCCTCGTGGCAGTCAAAAAATGATATATTTGCCAGTTGACTGGTTTCCCAGTTAGTAAGCCCTTTCCTCCTTCATAGGATAGCGTTGTTCGTATTGTCAAGGTCCAGAAGAAGTTCTCGGCTCCCCGGGGTCAGGTAACATACCCTGGATTAGGTGTGTAAGACAGACACTCATAATGATTGGACATTAATGATTATGGGATGCTCTGAAGGAGGCTAGTGTGACTAGCAAATTAGCCATCAAGTCCAGCTATCAGCAATATAGAATGAGAAACATGCTGTGGGAGCCCATGTTTGGTACTTTCGCAGATGCCTTCCTAATGATGATGCCCGAATTTGCTGAAGAGCAGTTCCTGGATGAGATTGAACCCCTAGCCTCCAGGAACCTCCAGGAAGCTCTTTTTGCAGTTTCGGTATAGGACCCATCCACTCTTTCCCCTTAGTGCTAAGTGGGCATGTAACTCCAGGTCAGAAGGTTGACTGTGCCCTTCCTGAGGAGAGATTGTTGAGCATGCACTATTCTTTTATCCTGCCTACCAGTTCAGTAGGAAAAATGTATTATACCATTGTATCAAATGTTGGATATTAGAGAACACAAGGAGTCACCAATAGTATTGAAGTCTGACACCAAACAATGTATAGCTTTTGCAGTCTTCCACTATTTTTTGTCAATGTGGAGAACCAGACAGAGCCTAAGCACTTTGATGTTACAATAAGGTACTACTGAAGCAATATTAGTACACCAGCTCTTTGATTCTTGTTTAGCTTATAGCACCTACCTATTAAGGCAGTGACCTATGATTTATTGAAGATCCTCCATGAAATGTGCAAAGATTTGATACTTGTCATAATGAAATGGAATTGTTAATGTTTATATAATTTGGTTTTATATTTATACCATTGTATAGTTTTTATTTTATGCTGATTTTTTTTCATCCTGTACTTTTATGGTAAACTGGTGAAATAAATACCTGGATTAGATTGGTTATGATACATTTTAACACTTATACACAATTCTATCCAATTGCAATGTTGGCTTTCAGTTATTTCAAAAGATTCAGACACTTATTTGCACCTATGCTGAATGCAAATATTGTGTCATAATCCACAATCAAAGATAATGAGAATGACCAACATCTAAGAGTTCATTTGGATAGCCCCACCTCTACAGAGTAAATTCCCTTACATTTCCAAAGTCTTCTTTTTGCTACAGGATAAATGTCCACCTGTTGCTACATTGTGAATGTGGATTTAAAGCAATATAACCCATGACATGTTATTTCTCAACAGGAGTGCAATATTTTTCCGTTTTTGCTAGCAATACTCCATGTTTCTGTGTGGATATTGGCTTCTTCAATTGTCTGGCTTATTAACATTTCAATTGGTGTGGAAGAATACCTTACTTCTAAAATGACAAGGGACCTCATTTAGCATTTGTTAGGAACTGAAACCTCATTGCTTTTTGAGGAAACTTGAAATATGGGACAGAACCCATCTGCTCTTCCATCACAAGCATATCATCATGGAGGAAATTCAGCCAGCAGATTCTACTCTACCTTTATGTTTTCCTCTAGAAAATGGAGGATTTTCATTTCCCTCATCTTGTCACTTGAAAGGAATGTATCTATAGGAGGCATGACACCATGCCCTACTTTGATTTATCACTGTGAAAACATGGAGCTAACCATAACCCCATTTTAAAAATATTGAACAATACGATAATAAAAATCGCCCTATGAAAAATATTGGAAGCTTTCTCACTGTCTAATATTTGATATATTGGCATTATACCCTACATTGCTATATGGTACTACAACAGCACAAGGCTGAAAATTGTGTTTATGCTTATAAGGGTATGAGTTTGAGACTTCAGTAAGGTCTTTTAACATGCTGAGTCCAAGTATATGAAGTTGTGCTGAGGACAAAATCTGGTAACAAATGAGTTTAATCAGTTGTTTTAGCAACAACTCACTGTGTTGAATGAGGCCTATGCCCTTTTGAGTAAAATCAAATGTATTGCATTTGCGACATGATTGTACTTGGTCCTAATAGGGGTTACATGCACCTTGTGTCAGATGTACTGCATATATTTGCATTCTCAAGTATTCCAAATTACAAATTGTTTTTGTGACTACATACAGATTAGATATTTGGAAGGGGTGTGTTTAGAGTGCCCCTTCCAAATACTGGATCGCAGTCAGATGTATTAATGTTTTGCCAATTGCTGAAAGGTAGTGGTAAGGCATTCGCAAACGGTAAGGGGTCTGTGGGATCCCTTCTTTCTTGTGAATGTTGGAAAATTCCCAAGTACCACTGCCCATTTTATGTCAGTTGCAAGTTTGTTTTTCTTTAACCACATTCTTTTTCCTTTTAAGGAAAAACAGATTGCATTTAAAATGTCTTCTTTTTAAAGCAATCACAGACATAGTGGTCTGCTGACCTTAGCAGATCATCCTCCCTCTAATGGTTTGTAAATTGTGACCTATCTTATTAATATTTATGAGGTAGGTTAAATTGGACTCACTACAAATCATGTTTTTGAAAACTTAACTATTACCACATAAGTAGTTCAAAAAAAAACAGCATGGATTTGGTAAAAGTTGGTGCACACTTTGCGACCACTTCTGCCAAATCCATTTTTTTGCACTTCTGGCCCCTTGTGTCTTGATGCCATTTGTAAAATATCAGACATTGAATGAGAGGTGTAAGTTAGAAAAAGCACATTGTCCACTGAACTTTGATTAGACAAGAGCCTGTTAGCCTTCAACAGTGTCACACATATAACAGACAAAATGTGCTGGGGTGACGCAGTAATTCTATCTGATCGGAATGCTGGTGAAGTCCATGACACAAGGTTTCTGGGAGTTATTGCATGCTTTGTTAAATCTGCTATCAAAATTAATTAAGAAAATTCCACTTTACTTTTATTGCCTACTTCACCATACACCCTCTAGCAGCCAACATCTGAAGGAGAACAAGGAAAGACAGGAGTGAAACAGAAAAAAAGGGACAAAAAGTGCTGTAGCTGACTATTTAAAAAAAACTGCCATTTAATTTCAATAGTTTTCAAGAACCCCTAGTGGACGATTGAAATTATTCACGATTCAAATAGTATGCAAGAGGGCCCTATAATGAACAGCTGTGCTGGTGCAGAACAGGGTTGTGCTTGTTTGGCTTGCACTCTCCAAAGCATAAATAGATAACTTGTTTCTCTGAGTTAGTGCATGTGCTGCAAACAGCAAACCTCAAAAACAGAGACAATCATTGCTCACTGTTTCGAGCTGTTTTGTCTGCAGTATATACACGATCTTGTTAAAGTTATCCATATTTGACAGTGCAAACATAAAAAAATGTGCATAGCTATGAATTGAGACATTGCGTCCATTCTTGATGAGGTCTCAGGTGCTCTTCTCAAACCATGTCACCCTTAGCAAATCATGCCGTTTTTACTAACCTGCTGACTGACATGGTATAGGCACATGGGTGCCAGTGGGATCCAGGTGTACTCTCCTTTGTCAAAGGAAGAGGTGTATATCAACCTAAAATTCTCATTTCACGACTGCAGGGCCTCATTAGAAAGCATAAACCATAAACACCAACTAAATATTTTACCCTTGAAGACTAAGGGCTTAATTCACAGTTTGGCATACAGGAGGTCTCTGTCACAAAAGTGACAAACCATTAGTGCACCAGGTGAAATGCCAGCTTTCTGCATGTGGTGCATCCATGGCATCTGTCAACAGAAAGCTTCTCCAATGGACTGACAAAATGCTGGTTATCAGACTAAGGTAATCACACCTCCCATCGTATTTATGGTGGAAGGTGCCATATTATTTTTTTCTGACTATTACTGTCAGCAAACACCTGGTGCTTATGGACAGAAAATATAAAATAATGATGACCCCTACACCCAGGAAAGAACCTCCCTTGCTAACCCCAATTAAAACAAATCGAGCTGTTGTTCAAACCGCATCATAGCTACTACACTTACTCCCACATCTGTGAAGGCTCAATTAATTATTTTGAATTTTAATCTATCGGTGAATGCAAATCTCACAGAACAGTCTCCAAACAATCAGAGATTAGTCAATACTTTAAACACCTTGTGGTCTGAAATCCTGAGTTAAAATTTCCTGACCATCCATTTCCTGTGGTTTGGAACCGTTTGTTAAACAATATCTGCTGAAATGATCTTTGTGTCGACTTAATGCAATCGAACAATTTTTCATTGGTGGAACAATTCACTCCAAAGTAGGAAATTTGCAACAACATTATCAAGGTTCAGTCACAGCAACTACTAACCCATGCTCAGAGGTGGCACTGAGTCCTAAGAGGAATTACCTAGTTGAGTTACTAAACAGTGCTCGTTTAAAATATTGCTCTGCAAAATGCAGAAGGTGATTGTGGAATATGTATAGCTTTAGTTAATGCACTGTATACAAGTAAGACCCTCATGATACATTAAACCAAGGGAACATGTGTAAACTCTTGCTTATACAAGAGCTTACACCCACCCTTTATACTAAAACCAGTAAAAGATTATGAAAATTTTCCTCCCCAAAAATCATTATTTCCTTCATACACTTGATTCCTCACAGAGCATTAGCTCTTAAGTACTAACAATGCCCATTGACCCAGTCACTGTAATTCAGTTGGGGTGAGGAATTTTAAATGTACTATGATCAATGATCTTGCAAGTAATGTGTCTATGAATATCATTGTTTTACTACCAGCTGATATGGTGGCTCTTACAGTTCTCTGCATGTAAGAGTAATTTTGGGCATTATTGGTTAGTTAATCTCATTACTACAGTGTGAGAACGCTGGGCTTTTGTCAGTGTCCCTCCACTTTTTGCCCCCATTTTTGGCTGATCCCAACCTGTGGGGTGGGTTAGCCAGACCTAAGACATTAGGAGAGATTTCTCTATTTTGGATATTTGTGAAACAGTGCTTTCTGAGACAAAAATATGCCAAACATCTAAGGAAGTTGTCATCATAGAGGGTTGCACCCTGTACCGAGTTGGTCAGGGGTGCCTCCCTGCTTGCCAGCCCACAAACCTGGATTAATATTTAAGAGCTGCCCAGCAACTGTGGAAACATCAAGAGAAGAAGGACAGACCTGTTGAACCACTGGTTTGCACAAGAGAGGACTGCACTCACAAGGACTGCACCTGCTGCACACCCTGGCATTCACAAAAGGAGGACTGTCCCTTGCATCCAAGGTGGAGGACTGGATACCGTGAAAGCAACAAGTACAAAGGAGGTAGCACAAGTCACCTGCAACAACTTCTGCAGGAAAATCCTAGCTGACCAGCATCCAGTGGACTTTTAAGGATTTGACCTGGTGCATTTTGGGAATTGTAGTCCCAACTCTCCAAGGAACAACTCAGAACTCCCCTTTCATATGCGATCATGATTGTTGTTTACAAATTTAGATCATCATCATGGTAATAAGAGCCCAAGAACAATTTCAAACTCATGTCTGCACCCATAGTTCTTGAGAGGCCGGAGAAAACAAAATAGAAAAAGCTATGGCAAAGCAATTAGGTATGTCAAACACAGTAGAAATATTTCTAAAAGGGCGGAGTTATCTGAGATCATGGGAATGCATGATCCCAGAATCTTCGGAAATTGGTAAATGGTTTCATGCTTTGAATAATCTTGACTTGGCGCAAGAGCTAGGACACTCAGGGGGTCATTCCAACCCTGGCGGTCAGTGTTAAAGCGGCGGCTAACCTGGCAACAGTCTGGCGGTAAAAAAAATGGCATTCTGACCCTGGCGGAAACCGCCAACAGAGACCGCCACTTTAACACTCCGACCACCACGGCGGGACAAACATCGCGGCGGTCACCGCCAACAGACAGGCGGGAGTCAATGTACAGCCCACCCTATCACAACCCACCAATCCGCCACCTTTTCCGGGGCGGTAGCCCCGCTGATAAAAACACGGCGGAAACAGCCATTTCGAACGGAAAACGCTCACCTCTACACACCCCACGAGGAATCTGGACAGCATGGAACCCGAACTCCACATACTGCCAGCGATTGTATTCCTGCTCCTCTACCAGGAGCACGAACGCTGGCGCAGAAGCACCTACGACACAGGGGAGGGGGGAGGAGAAAAGATTACAGGCACACACATACGCAATACACCCACCCCCACCCTCACCCACTACAGCACACACATCAATGCATAGCAACAACTCAGAGTGACACCCCCAAACCCCCCGGAAGAATGCAAATACCAATATAATGATCATGAAATTTGAAATATATTGTACGGCTGAGTAAAAAAATATATCAAACATCTAAAACTATATACATATATAAAATGTCCTGTTCGAATTGTGTATCAGCCATTGTTCGTAGGCCACTGGGCCAAAACACATGGGCAAAGCCCACACAGGATACCTGACTCCAACGGAGAGAACACTGCAGGGGCATCAGATAGGAAAACTACAGGCACCTCAGGGGGAAGGGAAAGGATGGCACCTCAGCCACATGAGTACACGACGCCAGATCCACGAGGGGCCTCCATGGCCACTGTTCAATCCTGGGGTGGGCAAAGCCACAGGCTCCCAAGTCTCTACAGTGGGTGGGTGCCCACTGTGCCATCCTGGGGAGTGCAAAGCGACAGTCTCTCAAGTCTCTACAGTGGGTGGTTTGCCCACTGTGTCATCCTGGGGAGTGCAAAGCCACAGTCTCTCAAGTCTCTACAGTGGGTGGCTTGCCCACTGTGCCATCCTGGGGAGTGCAAAGCCACAGTCTCTCAAGTCTCTACAGTGGGTGGCTTGCACACTGTGCCATCCTGGGGAGTGCAAAGCCACAGTCTCTCAAGTCTCTACAGTGGGTGGGTTGCCCACTGTACCATCCTGGGGAGTGCAAAGCCACAGTCTCACAAGTGAATTACAAACTCCACTGGTTCTGGAGGAGGCATGGTGCCCAGAGTGCTTCGTGCAGCCCTGCCCGACACAGATGCGGGCCTGCCCCTTCTGCCAATGGGCCAGCGGTGCTTGAGACCACGGTGCCCTGTTCAGCGGTGCTTGAGATGAAGGGCCCAGCGGAGCGGTGCTTAAGAGGAAGGGCCCAGCGGAGCGGTGCTTGAGACGGCGGTGCCCAGCGGAGCGGTGCTTGAGAGGAAGGGCCCAGCAGAGCGGTGCTTGAGACAGCAGTGCCCAGCGGAGCGGTGCTTGAGAGGAAGGGCCCAGTGGAGCGGTGCTTGAGATGAAGGGCTCAGCGGAGCGGTGCTTGAGACGGCGGTGCCCAGCGGAGCGGTGCTTGAGAGGAAGGGCCCAGCGGAGCAGTGCTTGAGATGAAGGGCCCAGCGGAGCGGTGCTTGAGACGGCGGTGCCCAGCGGAGCGGTGCTTGAGAGGAAGGGCCCAGCGGAGCGGTGCTTGAGATGAAGGGCCCAGCGGAGCGGTGCTTGAGACGGCGGTGCCCAGCGGAGCAGTGCTTGAGGGAAAGGGCCCAGCGGAGAGGTGCTTGAGATGAAGGGCCCAGCGGAGCAGTGCTTGAGACAGCGGTGCCCAGCGGAGCGGTGCTTGAGAGGAAGGGCCCAGCGGAGCGGTGCTTGAGACGGCGATGCCCAGCGGAGCGGTGCTTGAGAGGAAGGGCCCAGCGGAGCGGTGCTTGAGATGAAGGGCCCAGCGGAGCGGTGCTTGAGACGGCGGTGCCCAGCGGAGCGGTGCTTGAGAGGAAGGGCCCAGCGGAGCGGTGCTTGAGATGAAGGGCCCAGCGGAGCGGTGCTTGAGAGGAAGGGCCCAGCGGAGCAGTGCTTGAGATGAAGGGCCCAGCGGAGCGGTGCTTGAGACGGCAGTGCCCAGCGGAGCGGTGGTGGAGAGGAAGGGCCCAGCGGAGCGGTACTTGAGATGAAGTGCCCAGCGGAGCGGTGCTTGAGACGGCGGTGCCCAGCGGAGCGGTGCTTGAGAGGAAGGGCCCAGCGGAGCGGTGCTTGAGACGGTGGTGCCCTGTTCAGCGGTGCTTGACTTGAAGGGCCCTGTTCAGCGGTTCTTGACTTGAAGGGCCCTGTTCAGCGGTGCTTGACTTGAAGGGCCCTGTTCAGCGGTTCTTGACTTGAAGGGCCCTGTTCAGCGGTGCTTGACTTGAAGGGCCCTGTTCAGCGGTTCTTGAGACGGCGGTGCCCTGTTCAGCGGTGCTTGACTTGAAGGGCCCTGTTCAGCGGTTCTTGACTTGAAGGGCCCTGTTCAGCGGTGCTTGACTTGAAGGGCCCTGTTCAGCGGTTCTTGACTTGAAGGGCCCTGTTCAGCGGTGCTTGACTTGAAGGGCCCTGTTCAGCGGTGCTTGACTTGAAGGGCCCTGTTCAGCGGTTCTTGAGACGGCGGTGCCCTGTTCAGCGGTGCTTGACTTGAAGGGCCCTGTTCAGCGGTGCTTGACTTGAAGGGCCCTGTTCAGCGGTTCTTGAGATGAGTGTCCAGGTCAGCAGATCCGGCAATGCCATGGATTTCACTCGCCACCTGACATGTGGCTGCCGGGCCCTTCGTGCTCATCTGTCTTGTCGCTTGTTGGGCCCTCCTGTGCTGCCGTACCTGGCCTGTGGGTGTCCTCCTGCACACCTGGAATGGGGCTGGTGGGGCCCTCCTGGGCAGCTGACCTGCTGTCGGACTTGTCGGGCGGGCTGCCCTTCCCACCTTTCCCTGCTCGTCTGTGGCCCTTTCCTCCCTTTGGCGGTGTGCCAGGTGGCACCCCACTTCCTGACGGAGCCAGGTTAGGCATTTTGGAGCCTGCTGTCCTTGGCCTCTCGCACCGGGCACTGGCTTTCTTTGCTTTTTTTTCAGGGAGTGGGCTGGCCGTGTCTGTGCTTCTAGACGAACTAGCTGGCGTTGAAGGTGGGGGACTCCAAAGTCCTTGGACTACTGTCCTTGTAGGTCCGGTTTTTGTGGTGGCTGAGGTGCTGATTGCAGTCTTATGAGATGGACGGGGTGGGTGAGTTGTTGGAAAGAGGTCAAGATTGGAAAGGAAAAGCAATTTAGAAAGAGAGGGACGGGTAGGTGTAGTGGGTATGGAGGAAGAGGATGTGGTTGTAGGAGTGTGAAGTCTGGTGTCTTTGGGTGCAGGTGCCGGTGCTGGAGGCTGTCGTGAGGTGGATGGCTGTTGGGTGGGTGGCTGCCTGCGTTTGTGTGGTTTGGAAGAGGGGGTGACAGACACACTGGGAGAGGACACAGGGGACGTGTAAATGGTAGTGGGGGTGGTGACTGCACTTGTGCAGAGTGTTCTGGTGGGTGTGCTGGTGATGGACGTAGTGGCTGATGATGTTGTGCATGCAAGTGTGAGTGGAGACATCACAGGGAGAGAGGAGGGAGACGAGGAGGAGGGGGACACAGAGGAGGCAGTGGCTGTTGGTATGTCTGCATGTGGATGTTGTTTGGGTGAATGCTTGTGTGATGTGTGGTGCTTATGTCTGGATGAGCTTCCCTTTGGTGTTGAGGTGTGTGCAGGCTGGTCTGATGGTGTGTGTGGGATAGGCAGAGGAACAGGGGTATGGGTCTGGGTGGAGGAAGTTGGAGGGGGGAGGCTAGAGACAGGGACAATGGCTGCCGTCAGTGCTGAGGCCAGAGCGTTGACCGATCGCTGATGGGCAGCCTGACACGAATGAATGCCCTCCAGGTATGCATTTCTCTGGTGCACCTCCCTTTCTACACCCTGGATGGCATTCAAAAGGGTAGACTGCCCAACAATGAGCATCCTGAGGAGGTCAATGACCTCCTCACTGAGGGCAGCAGGGGTGACTGGGGCAGGGCCTGAGGTGCCTGGGGCGAAGGTGATGCCCACCTTCCTGGGTGAGCGGGCACGGGGCGAACGCTGAGGGGCTGCTGGGAGGGCGGTGCTGGTGCGCTGGGTGGCGGCTGTACCTGTTGTAGCGGTGGGCACGGATGTTGCCGCCACCACAAGGGAGCTCCCTTCCGAGGACGAGTCTGTGTCGCTGGTGTCACCACGTGTCCCCGCTGTGGAGCTCCCCTCGCCCTCCGTCCCACTGGTGTACTCTGAGTCTGTTGCATGGCCCTCCATGGCCATGTGGGATGCAGCTCCCTCATGCTCCGATGCCACTTCTCCTCCGCCTGATGATGCTAATGCACAAATGAACAGGAAGACCACAAAAAAGGGGGGGGAGAAATAAAGACATGTTGAGTGCATGCATTGGCGACACCATTGGCGGAGAGGAGAGACACAGAAGCCCCCTGCACTACGCGGCGCACTTGGGCTATACTACTCTATCAGTGGGACATGGCCTACAAGCCTATGGACGACAACTCCACACATAGGTGACACAGGGCCATGATTAGCTGTTCTAGGCAACCTACAGAGGTGGGGTGCGTGGGCACAGAGCCATGCCTTACGGAGGGGCCTAGCCTACAGAAATCGGTTAGGGAAACCCACAGCCCTCCTCCCCCACCCAGACACCTCCACTGCGCGCACAGATAGCAGACTGTGCTTGTACTCACCCCCTTGTGTCTGCTGTGATGTCCTCACGCGCCCATCCAAATCGGGGTAGGTCACCACCAGGATCCGGGACATCAGGGGGTCAAAGTACGACTGGCACCCCTCCTACGTTGGGAGGCCATCCCCAGCTGAGCCTCCGCCGTCTTCCTGCTCCAGCGTCGGATGTCCTCCCACCTCTTGCGGCAGTGGGTGCCACGTCTGTTGTGGACCCTCAGGGTCCGGACCTCCTTGGCGATGGCACGCCAAATGTCGATTTTCTGATGGGCGCTGACCTATGTGACATGTACAGGGGGAGAAACAAATCATCAGCTTCTGCATGCTCGATGTGAGTGGCCCCCCATCCCCACCCTTGCCATGTGGCACATGCTCTCATCTGTCGTTTGATGCAAGCCTCAGTCACTCCCCTCCCCACCATCTTTCATCCACCACACTCCACACAGGCATTGGCCACAAAGCATGCTCCCAGTGTACTTACCTGTTGGTCTGGAGGACCGTAGAGTAGCGCATACTGGGGGAGGACCCCATCCACGAGTTTCTCCAATTCTTCAGAAGTGAAGGCAGGGGCCCTTTCCCCAGGACCGAGGTCACAGCAGCACTTGCAGTATAGGTCCTCTCCTGTGGATGATCAGGTATCGAGTGATTAAGTAGATAGAAAATGGTGGTTACGCCCACGGCGGTGCGTACCACGACCGCCGGCGCACATCGTCATTGGCTCCTGAAACCCATAGGGTTCTATGTTAACCAATGCGGCTTTGCGCTTCACAGGTCAGGCAGCCGCCATTTCAAGGGCCCACATGGCTTAATTTCTACTGCGTCACACATACCTAGGCCTTGCATCCACACTCATACAAGCCATTCAATACATTGAGTATCGTGTTCTGTGCTAGCTGTGGGAACGTACCTGTGGGTTGATTGACTCTGTGCTCCATGTTGTCCTTCCTAGGCACCGTCCGCTGGGTCATGCAAGGAGATGGAGGAAACTTCCTGTGTACAGACCGCTGGTGGACCTGTCGACATTGGAGGAACGACATGTCATACTGACTTACAGGCTTGACCGAGCCACTATACAGGAACTGTGTGCCCAGTTGGAGCCCGACCTGATGTCACCCATCCGCCAACCCACAGGATAGTGCAGGTACTGTCAGTACTCCATTTCTTTGCAAGTGGGTCATTTCAAACAACAGTGGCCATAGCATCAGGGATGTCCCAGCCCATGTTTTCCAAGGTGTTGTCCAGAGTGTTGTCTGCCCTGCTGAAACACATGCGGAGCTACATAGTTTTCCCTGAGGTGGGGGATTTGCCTACCGTGAAGGGTGACTTCTAGGCCCTTGGACATATCCCCAACATCGTAGGTGCCATTGATGGGACACATGTTGCTTTGGTCCCCCCCAGCAGGAGTGAACAGGTGTACAGGAACAGGAAGAGTTATTATTCCATGAATTTCCAGGTGGTCTGTTTGGCAGACCAGTACATCTCCCATGTGAATGCCAAGTTCCCTGGCTCTGTGCATGACGCCTACATCCTGCAGAATAGCAGCATCCCTTACGTGATGGGTCAACTCCAGAGGCACCGGGTGTGGCTATTAGGGGACTCTGGTTACCCCAACCTTTCCTGGCTATTGACCCCAGTGAGGAATCCCAGGACCAGGGCAGAGGAACGGTACAATGCGGCCCATGGGAGAACTAGGAGGGTGATCGAGCGAACCTTTGGCCTCCTGAAGGCCAGGTTCAGGTGCCTCCATATGACAGGTGGATCTATAATGTACTCACCAAAGAAGGTGTGTCAGATCATCGTGGCCTGCTGTATGCTTCACAACCTGGCTTTGCGACGCCAGGTGCCTTTTCTGCAGGAGGATGGTCCAGATGGTGGTGTTGTAGCACCTGTGGAGCCTGTGGAGAGTGAAGAGGAGGAAGGCGAAGAGGACGACACAGAGAACAGGAACACAGTAATACAGCAGTATTTTCAGTGACCCACAGGTAAGAGTCCAACCCGTCATTTTACATATACTTCAGCACTCCTACCTCTCTACTGTCTGACTTTTTCCCCCAGTGTATGGTAACTGTGTTGTGACTTTCCCTTCCGTTTTCAGAGATGTGGGCCCCACTGCATGACATCTGAATTGTTTCCCCATGGACTACAGCTGTGTGACAGCGGTTTGTTGGCATCACAATGCGAATGTACATTTTTGTTCGGTCATGTATATTACATTTGTTAAAATCACAGCCAGACTCCAGATTGTTTATGTGCAATAAGTGTGTTTATTCAAGTGATCAAAATTGGATGGGTGGTTGCAAATCGGTGAGGGGTGATGGTGGAGGATTGTCCATGGCAGAATCCAGACTATCGGTATCACAGGTGCATTGTCCAAATGCCTGTGGGAAGTGGAGCAGGGGCAGTTTAAGGTTGGACAGGGTGACAATGTGGGACAGTGGGATGACAATCAGGGCGGTAACCTTTGCTGGCAGGGGTCTTGACATCTTACTCTGTCTTCTTACTGGATCTCAGGGCCCGCTTGCGGGGTGGTTCTCCTTCTGCAGGGGGTGGGGTTCTGGTGGCCTGTTGATCTTGTGTTGGGGCCTCCTGTCCACTAGCGCCGTTGGAGGTGGTAGGCATTTCTTGGTCCATGCTAGTGTCAGGGGCCCTTTGTGGTGCCACAGTGTCCCGCAATGTGGTGACTACCTGATTGAGGGCCACTACAATGGTACCCATTGCGGAACTGATGTTTCTTAGTTCCTCCCTGAACCCCATATACTGTTGATCCTGCAGAAGTTGGATCTCCTGAAACCTGGCCAGTACCGTCGCCATCGTCTCCTGGGAGTGGTGGTAGGCTCCCATGATGGAGGTGAGGGCCTCGTGGAGAGTGGGTTCCCTGGGCCTGTCCCCCCCCTGTTGCACAGCAGCCCTCCCAGTGCCCCTGTTTCCCTGGGCCTCTGTCCCCTGGACCTTGTGCCCACTACCACTGCCCCCAGGTCCCTGTTGTTGTTGGGGTGTTGGGTTAGCCTGGGTTCCCTGTAGTGGTGGACACACCGCTGATTGACGTGTCCTAGGGACAGAGGTATGGGGCCGCTGGGTGGGTGCTGTGCTGGTGTTCCCAGAGGGGGGAAGGTCTGCTGTGGCCTGTGACTGCCTGAGGGGAACCGACTGTCCTGAGGTCCATGATGGACCGGGCTGGTCTTCTAGATCCAGGTCGACAGAGGTGCTGTCCTCACTGTGGGCCTCTTCTGGGGGTGGAGTGGACATTTGTGGACCCTCCTGTGCGGTGACGTGGCGTTCGGGTCCTGCAGGGGTACAAAAGTATGATTATTGCTTCTGTGTGTGCCATAGTGTGCAATGGGTGGGTGCCCGTGTACCCCAGGGCTGGCTTTCCTTTGTGGGGGCTGTTGTGACGGTGCTTTGGGGGGGTGTATGGGTATGTGCAGTGGGCATGCTTTGGTGATGGGTGTCCATGGGTTGTGGTCGGATTCAGGGCCAGGTTTTGGGATGGGTGGGTTGTGATGGTGAGACATTTGCAAGGAGTAGGTGTGATGGGAGTGGGGGTGAGGGTGGGGGTATGATTTGGCATGCAGGTGGGGTGGGGGGGATGAAGTAGTTAATGGTTACACTTACCAGAGTCCATTCCTCCAGATACTCCTGCGAGGCCCTCAGGATGCAGGAAGTTCAAGACTTGCTCCTCCCATGCTGTAAATTCTGGGGGAGTAGGTGGGGGTCCGCCGCCAGTCTTCTGCACTGCGATGTTGTGCCTGGATACCATGGAACGCACCTTCCCCCGTAGGTCGTTCCACCGCTTCCTGATGTCGTCCCGATTTCTTGGGTATTGTCCCACTGCGTTGACCCTGTCCACTATTCTTTGCCATAGCTCCATCTTCCTGGCAATGGTGGTGTGCTGCGTCTGTGTCCCGAACAGCTGGGGCTCTACCCGTACTATTTCCTCCACCATGACCCTGAGTTCATCATCTGAGAACCTGGGATGTCTTTGAGGTGCCATGGGGTGATGTGGGTGATGTGTGGGGTGGTGTGTGTGTTGATGAGTGTGGTGATATGTAGTGGTGTGTTGTGTTTTGTGCGTGGGAGTTGCGTGGGTGATGGTGTTGTGTGCCTGTGGCTGCTAGTTTGTAGATGGTGGTGTCTCTCTCTGGCCTTCCTCAATCATTTTTGGTCGTAGGGGTTTGTGGGTGATGTGGGTGTGTGTTTTATATTGTGTTGGGTGTGTGGGAGTGGTGTGTGTATGTGTATCTGGTGTGTGTATTTTGAATTGTCCAATGTGGATGTGTTTTGTAAGAGTGTGTGTATTTTGAGCACGGCGGTGTGTACCGCCAATGAAATACCGCGGTTGAAAGACCGCCGCGTGGATTCGTGTGTCGTGATAGTGTGGGCGTATTTCTGTTGGCGTGACGGTGGAGGTTTGGTCATCGCCAGTTTATCGCTGGCCTTTGGTGTGGCGGACTTTTGTGGATGTCGGGATTTTGGTGGTTTGCCTGTTGTGGGTCAGAATAACCGTGGCGGTGTTATGGCGGTCTTCTGTCTGGCGGTAAGCGCCTTTTACCGCCGAGGTTGGAATGACCCCCTCAGTGACCTTTTATTTTACTTATTGAAAGATGATTAAAAGATGCATAATATCACCAGAGAGAAAAGTATTTATGTATCTGTTTATTTGTTGTTTTCTAAAACCTGACCCCTCACGCAGGGCTTGCCTGTTCTTAAGCAATTACACAAACACTTTAAACTTGGATTTTCTCAATTACTGTATGTCCTGCAAACACCACAGTACAGAACTAGAGAGTCAACCACTGTTCATTGTTGTTGAGCTATGCTGTCTGCAGCACATGCACTAACTCTGAGTAGTTCACAGTTAAATGCATGCACTATCGGAAGTGCAACTGCATGACAACAGGCTCACAGCTGTGACATACATAAACAGGCACATTCATGATACAGCCCCAGAATTTTTGGTGTGCAAATGAGGAAAACGTGTTGTAAACTAAACAAGAGTAAAAATGTTGGGTGAAAAGGAAATACAGGGGCTTGTTCGCAAGTGGCCTGTGTCGCCGGTCGCCATTTTTCATGATGCATCTGCGGCACAGGCTGCAGACCCATATCTACAGGGCCACACAAAGCCACATCACGTGGCTTTTCATGGCCTTACTTTGCATCAAGGAGGCATTCCTTGGGTGTTGTGTTAGGTGCAACACCCATGAATTTTGAAGTACTCCCACATTTATAATATTTTGTAAACCTGGGAAAGTGTCAAAAGCCTGCACCTCCTCGCAGGTGGCATAAGGGAGGCACAGCAAGGAGAAATGTCCTTATTTCTCGAATTTTTTTCCACTTAGCATGGGTGCTGCATTCTGCAGCGCACATGCTGACAGAAAATCGTCTCCAGTGATTGTGCAGGAAGGTGTCTCTTCCTCCATGAAAACAATCATTCCTACAACACAGACAGTGTTGTGTCTTGGTGCAAGGGTGCCTGCGTTGGCACATGGCAGCCAACTGTGCGCTTTCACAGGAGGAAAGAACAGGAATGCCCCATTTCTCATAATACAGTACATTCATGCCCTTTTATTTTGATGCAGGGCAGAGCAGCAAGAATCCCTGTGGCATTATCCTACACCAAATCTTTGTTAATTAGGCCCACAGTCATTAAGCCACAGGTTTGCAAAAAAACCCACCTCTGCTGTCCATCAGAGGTAAGCACACCATTACCTGGCTATGCTATGGGCGAAAATGCAACAATATTATATTGTTTTCAGTTTTCAGGAACAAAGCTCAAAAGCAGGGTTTGTTTCTAAAAATAAAATATAAATGTTTTCTCCTAGCAATTAGGGGGTATTTCCACATTTTTCCTGTTTGCGACTTTCATTTGTTACAGTTAAGAACAGGAGGATAAGTGCTGGGAGTACTCACAAGTTCTTTTTAGATGTGATCTGCAGATAACTTGATTTGCAAACTGGGAATCCTAATGTGCTTATTGAAGTGTAGAGAGCTTTTAATATGACCATCAGTTCCACTTGGAGCCGAAAGAGGATTTTATTGGGCAGGATATAACCGAGCACTGTGTCAACTCTACCCATTAAGTAGTTTGCTGGAGAGGATACATTTGTAAATACCTTGGCCAGCGCATTTGAAGAGCGTTGACCATAATCTTCATTTAGGATATATTATGTGAGGTTACACATTTCTAGGTTTTGACTCTATTTTTAACTGACAATGCCCTAGACTAGTGGGCTAGACAAAACAAAGGGTTATGCAACCACCTGTCCTGTGGTACCATCTAATGGTTGGTTCCATTAATTTTCTCTTATCCATACAGACATCAACTAGGCATCTAGTATTAGCTTGCCTCCCAGGATCTTTTTGTAGATTTCTATGGATCTGGGCTTTGCCTCAACATCTTGGAAAAAAGCACAGTATTTATTGATCTACTGTGTAAAAGGATACATATAGACACATAATGCAAGAGTAAAGAGGGCAGACCCATGAGGAAAATTATAAAACATCGTGCACTTGAAACCTTGAAAATTCACTATAGCTTATGTAGACCTGCTGGCATGAGCCAAAGGGGAAGATACATAACCCCCTAAAATACCAGTAGATATTAATTCAGGAACATATTTATGAGCAGTTGGCATCATATTTGCAGCGCGCAACGTGGTCCATGCAAGACGCAAACCTTAAGTCTTATTTTTAAAGCCAGGCAAAACTGCTTTGCGTATCTCAAAAAATATGGAGTAATGGAACACAATGCAAATTTGCCTATCTTTGCAGAAGGGGGCATTCCAACTATGCAACTCCTATGGTTATTTAACACATTTCCAAAAAGATATGCCTCCCCATGAGGGGCATAAAGAGGAGAAATGTTGTTATCCTTGTCTCTCTATGTGTACTGCATTCTGCAGCGCACATAGTTAGAGTAATACGCCTCTAAGGATTGTTTTGTACAGGAAGGTGCCCCTGCCTGTACAAACCTATCCTGAATGCAATGGAGGCACCGTTGCAACATGGTGCAAGGGTGCCTGAATTGGTGTAACACAGCCCTTTCTACCACAGCGCAAGGGGAAAAGACAGGAATGTGCTGCATGTCTTAAATATGGTGCATTCCAGCCCTTTCCCAGTGATGAAGTGTAGTGCAGCAAGCTGACTTGCTGCGTTGCACTGCGCCACTTTACCAAAAATATGGGTCTCTGGGCCTCAGTTACAAGGCCCATACCGCAGGGCGGTGCAGCAAGTGCCTTACTGCACCGCTCTGCACCATAGGGAAAGGCAGAAATGCACTGCATCTGCAAGATAGGGTGCATTTCTGTCTTCTACCTTTGTGCTGGTGCACACATGTGTTACAAGCACCAACGCAGGGACCCTTACACCATGGTGCAAGGTTGTCTTCATTATGGGAATGATTATGTCACAAGAGCTCTTTCTATGTGTGCTGCTGATATTTCTCCCTATTGCATCACTCTTATGTCACTCTGAGGTGGCGTAGCAATTTGAAGCATTCCTAGACTTGTAAATCTTGGAATGCATCAGATTCCTTTGGATTCCATGGGTAATGTGTGGGAGCATTCCAAGGAACACCCATGGATCCCCCCTTTTACACAGTGCTGTGCATGAAAGGAGTCCATATTTACAAAGCCATGAGAAGCCACGCAAGGTGGCTTTGTGTGGCCTTGAAAATATGGGCTGGCACACTGAGTCACAGGAGCACAAGAAAAAAATAATGCTCCGGTAGCGCAGTGTGCCACTAGGGTCATTCTAATGAGTCCCTCAGTCTGTAGAGAAAAATGTTTTGGTCCAGAATATCTTAACCAACAGAGAAATCAGAAGAGTTTTTTCTGCCAGGTGATAGATTGAGGTGAGCAGATCTTCTCTGATGTCGCCAATTTTATTTCTTCCATAGTCTGTAATCCATACTGCAGGTTGTAAAAATATCTGCAGTTACTCAGCGACCACATTTTACAGATTATCGCTGGGGAGTGAGAGGTTTGAAATTGACAGGTATGACTGAAAAAGAGGAAGGAAAACAGTTGCGGTTCTGATAACAAGAAGGGGCGGCGCGTGCAGGGGTGTAAATAATAATAAAAAAATAATAATAATAATAACACTTACCTTCTCTGCCGCTCGCTGCTCCTCTGTCCGTTGTCTCTCCAAACTAGGCAGAGAGGAGGCAGGCACAGGCTCCCAGCCTGCCCATTGGCCAATACTGATGCTGCTCAAAGCAGCGTCAGGATTGACTTGGAGCGCCCAGCCAGGACGCTCCCAAACAGACTGGGAACCTGTGCAAGCTCTCTCAAGCCTGGAAACTGTGTTGCCAGCCTTGAGAGAGCCTACTGCGCATGTATGTTTGGCTGGCCTGAGACGGCCAGCCAAGCATACATGCACTCTGAGGGGGAGTGCTGAGCACTCCCCCTCACTGCTCTTCACCCCTGTGGCCCCCCTTTAAAAGAAAACAAGGTTTATTATCCTTTTCTTTTAAAGGTTTTGCAGCTGCCGCTGCTGGCGGTGGGGCGATGCCGATGGTATACATAATGACTGGGGAATGTTATTAAGAGATATTTATGTATTTGTTATTTTTGATTCAACAAAAAGAAACAGCCCTTCACAATATTTGTGGGTTTTTTACGAGTTGCCCATTTCTGGTTCTAAATTTAAAAAATCCAGCTATATTTATAAGTGTACCTTCATTTGGGTCAGAGCATTTTCCATACGTTTTCCCAGGTATTATGTTTTCCTCTGCAAGTGACATGTCTATTCTCTCACACTCTGCTCTCACTGAACTTAATTTCATTGGACTATGGACGCCTGTATCTCTTCAATACAATCATACATTCATTAAATATCATCCATTAACATTAAACATGCATGTGGTGGATGGAGATTATTTATGTGAAAAATACCATGTTTTTCTGTAAAACCACTCCCATTCTATTTCCAAAATAATTTAAAGAAAATTTCTAAAACTTGTTACAGCTCTCATCCCTTAAAAAAAGCTTAGACTATGCTCCACAATTAGTGCCTAGAACAAAAAGAGACATATCGTTATCCGCTTGAGTTAATAGGCAGCACCAAAAGCATATTGGAGCCCAGAGATTCATGTTTTTTTTTACTGGGGCAATAAGTCTGAACCGTGTTCCCTTTCCCATGCAATAAAGAACTTATGAAATAAACTGACTGATTTAAAAGTAGCTCCTGCTCAGTGGCAAATAGTGCAAAATTTGATCTTATGAACTCAATGTCTGGGAGCTCATTATCGGTCGAACAACTTGATGACAAAGTTTAAACTAGGATTTTAATGAATTGATGACCCTCATGTAAGGTTTTAAATGATGGAAGAGTCATCCATCAGTGTGATGGAGTAAATGCATGTGCCATACTCAGGTGCATATGTCCATCATATTTAAAGAAGTCCACTATGGCTGCTAGGGTACACTCCTGAGATGTATTTTGTCACCACAGCTAAATGCATCAGACGGAAAAGCTTTATATTGAACATTTCATCATGTTTGTGCTGCATTCCACAATATGTGGAAACTGGGAATTTTGGATACAGGGACCAGGTTTGTCAACTGGAAAATGTGCCTTTGGACTTAACATTTTGTCTGGAGAAAAGGCAGCTGTTGATGAGCAGTTAGCAGAACAAGCTGGAACCAAAGTAGGGCTTGACAATGGGAGAGTGCTTGATAGCAGGGTCCTGCGGTAATCAATGTAGGTGGGAAAGCTTTGGGGAGGCCTCAACATCAATGAAATGCTACTGAGTGTTGGTCCCAAAGAAGCTACCTATATTGTGACTTAGATATTTTTCTGGACATCAGATCTTCTTCAGTGTGGCAAACCAGCAAGTTGAATACAATCGGTGATTCTTTGTCAACAGAGTTGGCGGGGTGACTGTCCTGGAATCCCACTGGTCATCTGGAGTAAAAGTTAACAAAAAGTTCCTAACTCCTATCTTTTGCAGTTTGGAAAACACTGTAACACTAGCCAAAGGTCCAGGATCTGAGAGAGGGGGGCACCACTTCAGAGTTAGGACGTACTCCAACAGAGGTCAGCAGCAGGGTGCAAGGCAGGTCCAGATGGAACTGGTCAGCTGAATAGTAGCAGGCAGAAAAGCCTCTGGAATCTTGGTGTGTCCTTGTAGCTAAAATAGAAGGTCCACCAACTGACAGTTGGAGTTATTTCTTCAGTCCTGGGTTCAAGGCAAGAAGGTTTATACTTTCCCCTCAGTTTTTTTCAGACAGCAGAGCAGTTCCTTTTCTGACTCCTCACAGACCCAGGAGTGTTTGGAGGAGAGTACCTGTGATGCCACATTTAATCCTAGTGCCAGTTTGTGGGTGGGGAAAACTCCTGACCGCTCCCTAATCAATTGTGTATAAGATCCCAGGTGTGACCATACCTATGTTTGAAGTACTCCCTATGTGTTTTATTGTCAGCTATCCTACAATACCACTCTTTCCTTAAAACCAATGTGGCAGAATCGTTCTTCCCTGGTCAGAGCTTCCTGTACTTCCTGTGTCCACACAAAGATGTGGCTATAGAAATGTACAAATCCTCCTTGTACCGGCTCCAAAAATGTTCAGGGGCAGCTTCTCTTTTCACTGGCTTTAAAGGTAAGCTGACTAGGAAGACAAAGGTTCAAGGAGGATAAACCCATCTTCATACCCATGATCTTTGTTCATTGTCTAAGAGGAATTCACATCACAGCACAGGGGAGCCATCATCAGTCAGGTACACTGGACACTGGCAGAGAGGCTTTCTAAGTGCCTCATTTCACAAATAGCTATATGAATAACCTAATTTCTAGCAGCCACACAAAAGGTGACCATCCCTGTGCCGTTCTAGCTGTTGGCTTATTCAGTGATGTACCTACCCTGTTTAAAATAAAGTATTTGCTGTACATGCTGCCACACACCGTACAAAGTCTAATCCAGATCAAACAAGCATCACATTTTTCTGTGTTCTTCCTGCCCACAGTGACACATGCCCATGATCAATTTGCCAACACTGGGAACCTGGCTTAAAATAAATAACTATTGCTTCAGCACAAACTCTAGAGATACAAAATGCTCTTAACACTAGCAATTTATTTTGAAACAGTTCTTTTACTGGCAGATAAAGAGGAGGTACTGTATCACAACGTTTTTTTCTTTCACTATCATCTAGCAGTTTACCAAAGTGTGTTTGCTGCATAACAAATGTGCTTGTATTTTGAACATCTCTCTTTCAAAATCCTCATTAAAATGATAATGTTACTAGTATCATCAAAAGTGCGTCCCACAGCCTTGTATACAAACATTGTGACAAATGGGAGCTACACAGTCCTCCTATTTTTCTAGTGCAGCCAACTACTTAACACCTTTTCATAATGGTCAGTCTCATTCCTTTTGTAAAATAAGTGCCCTGGCAGGGAGTAGTTGAAGACCACCGCTAGAAGGACACACATTGTCATCCCACCAAGAAAACTGTCTTGGAAAATAATTATACAACCAGGGGGAAAACTGAGCTGCCATGGCCTACATCATTGTAGGCTCTCACTATAGCATTTAGAAAGGCCATCATGTAGCTGGGAAACTCGTAATGGCCAGTTTCCAGCACATGTATTTGCTGTGGCTTCCCTGTATACTTACTATGTCTTGAGGTTTTCAAGAGACACAGTAGGGGTGTATTTGCTCAAGCAAATATATGACCTCACATGCATTATAGTGCACCCTCCCTTAGGGCTGTAAGGCCTGACAGAGGGGTGACTTACCCATATTGCATGCAGTGTTCATAGACAGGGCACTCTTGGTGTGGGTATATTGAGTTTGCATCTTCTAAATACACCTTGTCATACACTTGCAATGGCAGTCTGCATTAGGCTGGTGTAGGGGCCTCTCGGAGTGGCACAAATAATGCTGAAGCTCTAGGAGGTCCTCCTCAGTACCCATGCCCTAGGCACCAGGGGTACCACTTACGAGGGACTTATAAGGGTGGCTGAAGTGCCAATACATAGTACGGTTTTTGGGAAAGATATCTGGCCCTTGGAACCTGTTTAGTGAGGTCCCAGGGCTCCCACAGTTTGAAACCACATCATTTTCCAGACAAAAAGTGGGTTGCAACTTGTCACAAGAGGCCCTTTCTCACAGAGAGAAAAGCGGATTTTGTAGTGCCTCATCTACAAAAGACTGGTACATCTTTCATGATGCACCAGTTTTCTTGTACCGCCCTCCACCCTTCAATGACAATACTTACAATTATTTACAATACAACGCACCATGGCGCTTCTTAGCACAGCTGTGTCAGAATTTCTGACTCATTTGTGGCGCTTTGCTGGACTATTACCAAAAATGTTGACACTAGATCAGCAAAGCCCAGGGTGGCCCATGTAAAGCAACCTAGTGTAATTTTTACCCCTACCCTTGAACAGGAGTTAAGATTTCACTGTGCCATTCTTGCCTTGCATAGATTATACCTGATGCAGGTATAATGTGGTGCAAGGTTTTACAAACTGGCAAAGTGGTCCCATTGCATCAGTTTGTGACTATAGCGTGGGGTGGGTGTCTGTTTTGCACCACTATAGCTTAAAAAATGATGCTACAGCGGCACAAGGTGGTTGTAAATAAGCCCGCACGCTTTTTAGTCACTGGGATAGATTTGTCATTCTGCTTAAGTTCAATGTTTTACCTCGGGGCTTTGTCATTTTTGGGTGGGTCAGAGCTAGAAACTGTAGGCAGGCAGGATACCAATGCCAAGAGTCTTGAAGCCATAATTTAGCATGGTAAGAGGCTCTAAGGAAGCAAAACCTTGTGTTCTTGCACCCCCAATGGGGCTCCTTACATGGGGAAGCTTAAGCACTGTATCCCAGTCCTCCAGAGTTGGTAAAAATCCCTACACTCTAGTTTTAATCAACTACTGGTAAAGTTCCTAGTGGTCACTCCATCCTTCAGGTCCCTCTCAGATCAGTGGTCATGTAGAGTCCAATCCTCACTAGTCAACTGATCCCTCTTGAAGTCACAAGTACCTCTGCCTTTTTCTGTCCCTGGAGCAGGATAGCAGGAGGACAGCCACTAGATACGTGGTGAGCATTTCCAATCCCTGGGCTGCAGCAGTATACTAGAAAGTTTGGGTCTTTAACTAACAGCAGTCAGAAAGACTTCATTTTTAAAGATGTTTCTTTCCTAGGTACATCAATGTTCTCAGGATGTGGTGTTGTAGTGCTAGTTTTATCTTGCGCACAAGCAAGTGATTGGGTAATTCTCTATACCCAATACTAACAGATTGAGCAAAATGTTCCCACCTCGCTTTGCATCACTGACTCTCTTGGAATCTTGAATACATTCCTATGATCGCTAAAGCAGGATGGCTCTAGCCAGGCTCCACCCATAAAGAGAGAGTCTGGACCTTCTTTAGACACTCCTCTTTGTAACTCAGGTATCCTGCCCATTATCATGGTCAGAACCTGTTAACTGAATAATTGATAAAATAGACCCGAGGTGAAACTATTTTACAGTTGGAGTAGCATCATTACCAGCCAGTCAAGAGTGTGTATTGGCCCCTTGAAATGGAGTGGGAGTTAAATATCTTCTAAACTGGTTTTCTCCCAGGCAGTGCAAGGTGCACCATTATAACATTACTTTCCATTTAAGGATATCAAAAGTCATCTTCTTTCATCATTGATTTTGATTTTTGAGTCTAGGTGAAAAATACTGTTTAGTCATTGCTGCAGCATTTTCCCATGCATAGATAATTATTTCAATCAAATCGAAGCCTGTTCCTGAAAAATGCACTTTTGGCAACATATGGAAAACAGATTTAAGACTATTATTCACTGACAGGGAATACTTTTCCCTGTGTGTAGCATTCTACATTTTGAGCCATCAACTTGGGACCACAAATAAGTTACCCAGATGTGACTTATCTTGAGTCATCTAAGGCTATCTGCAAACTCTTGTCTTTAGGAAGGAGACCCTTTGTCACTGCAAATCTCTTTGAGCAGCCTTTCTGAGGTGAGATGTTTCCAAAGCTTTAGAATAAAATTTTCTGTGAAGGTGGTTTGCATCACCCCTGCTTCTAGTTACATGATGTAATGAATGATGGCAACTAGCCCTGTGCAAAATTTAAATTAGGTCATAGTAATTCAGGTAATTTCAAGAATTTCACAATATGTTTGTTAAACAAAATTTCTGAAATTATGTAATTACCTCACCTTGTGTAATTGCATATCATTTGTGATAAAAATTTACCAAGCACGCACAACTAGGGATAAATATTTACTGTGAACCCACAGGAACAACCGAATGCAAGCAGCTATTAATCATGGCCCTTTAGTTTAAATACATCCTCACTCTAGAAACAAAAGCAAGGACGTTTCACACTAAAATACAGCTTGACAGATTTGAATGTTGTGTAACTATGTGCAATCTCAAGCAATTTTGCCGTATTGTTGAGTAATTACGAAAAAAGGATAAGTGAGAGAATTTTTCACACCACCAAGATAACTTTAAAGTGGAAGACAGCTAAAATTGGTGCAGACATAGAACCAGGGGGGAGATGGGAAGTTCTTGGTGGCGACAGAGGTTGGTGAATCTACTGTTTTAGCAGGTTGACACAGAAGACTTTCTTTTACATTGGCCTCTATTATATCATCTAGTCATGCAAGCCAAAATGTGCTTTTCAGTTTAGCTTTGGTTCTCACCAAGCCATATCTTTAGCAGTCTTACGTTCCATTACAGTGACAGGCCCAGGGTTCTAGGAAAGGTAGCCTGCTGAATATGGGGATCCTGGCCAGGATGTGATTTTGAAAGAAATCTTCTTGAGCTGCAGGACCCATTTACTATTGCATGGTGAGGAATTAGATGACGATCCCAGAAAAAGAGGCACAGGTAGTTCATAGTTGGTTGATACTTTGAAGGTATGACAAATGAGCCACAGAAGGAAGTGCCTTCACTGCCAATGAATAGATATAGCATCCATCTTAAGTTGTGGCCATCTCCATTTATTGGGCATGGGTACACTTCTGGTATAAGTCACTATGGTTCACAAGAAACTCCATAAAGAATTGGAGCTTCTAAGGACTGGCACTTCTGAATGGATCCACTTAGACCCTACATTTATATGTGACACATGAATAAAAGAGTCTGAATAGAACATAGAAGATCATTTATTGATCACTAACAATATGAGGCGAATACGTGGAGGGTCCAAAAGGATAGATATGATGGTGCCAGGTCTTAGAAGCTTCAACAGCAGCTATCAAAATCTCAGATTCCATTTGGCTGTTGTATTGCCAGTAGCCATCCACTTTCTTGCCTCTCTCATAGTGGCAGCATTTAAGTTTCACTAGGGCATGCTCCACATGGGAGGAGTAGAGTTAATTTAAAAAGTATTTCTTTTTTTGAAATCTGTAGACTAGCTTGAAGGACAATTTCGTTTTTCTTCAAACTGTGGGGGTGTTTTGCTTCTACTTCAGACTGAGTGGAAAGGCAAATAATAGGAATTTCAACAATGCAAAGCCCTTAGTCTGAGTAATACATTTATTAAAGCACTTTTTTAAGCTTCGAATAGGGGAAGCATGCAGGTCAAATGCAGCAACACAAAACAATTCTTAAAATAATCACAGCAGTAGAATAATAATGATCATAGAAACAAACAATGAAAATACACTACTTTAATCGTGGATTATACATCTGCATATACAGTGATTATATATTCATTCACAACGCAAAGCTAAAAATAAGAATGAAAAATGCATCACTATGGGGTGAGGTTGGGACATCATCTCTTTGCTGACTTTGCCGAGAACCCAGACGAATGCAGAAAGAGAGAAAAACTACCCTCAATCGGAACTGGGCAATGGCGTCCTTCCCCCGGAATGAGTTCTGTTGCTAACCCCAGTTGTCAGATTTCCTTCTTAAATACCTTAAACAAGCTAGAGAGGAGAATTCTTGAAACTCCCCCCTCCAATACTGTGAATTGTTGTTCAAACGCTAGCTGTACCAGTCCATGTTGAAAGAGCACATTAGAGATCTGGCCACATCCCAAGTTGCGGTCCCAAGACCGAACTGTTCCCTACAGTACCATAAACATTGTTCTGTAACATCTTTATCTTCCCCTCACTCCTCTGTTTTATGTCCCTGTCTTGGTGAGAAGAGAGCATGACGAATGAAAACATGAGCAAAAAAGATGTTGCATAAGTTGTTTGCTGAAAAATGCATGCACCACCAATGTGACAGTGTTTGAAGCTAAGATAAGCACAAAATGGAGTCAGTGGTCAGGCTGGAGCAGTGGTCAAATACAGATATCATTACAGAGCGCTCCGCAGAGGACTAAAGCTGCACTTGTTTGTATTTGGGCTGTTTGTTAGCCCAGGCATGCATGATCACTTCTAGGCATGCTGTTTTTCTGGTAGTCCACAGCAGTTTGGCAGAGGAGGCCAAGTCTACATTGTCTGATTTCTATGTGTCAATATAGGCTCTCAAGATCTTTTTATTTACAGGGTATTTACATCTACTGGCCAGCGTACATCACAGTATGGAATGGGCATACTATGTCCCTCTTTTAATTCCACTTCCACAAGGGAATGGTAGGTAATGCTCCCTTTGAGTATCTTGCATGAAGACAGGACCGATAGGAATGAGGAACAGGCCAGGAAATAGCCCAAACAGGAGGACATGCCATGTAACCCATTACTCTGTCACAAACATAACGGATATCCCGTAGGATATAACAGAGCTTTTAATTCAGCAGGCGGAATATCCATCACATTCCATCACATTTGTGATGGAGTAATCCCCTCTGCCAAACTCATAATGAGGCCATTAGTCATGATCAGTAAGTTTGAGCAATCTACAGGGATCTACAAGACCATTGTCCTGTACTGCATCTCATAGGACAACCCTGTTACTGTCTTGCCATGTGCCAGGTTGGCCTGTCTTCTTTAAAAAAAGGGTTGAAAGTCAAATTACGGTTCTCTCCTACAAAGACTCAAGTTGAGCCAAATCGGTAAAGAGCCTAATTTGCTAAAGAGACTCACAGATGGGAGAAAAAGGTCCTTGTGCTATGTTTGGGGGCATTAACTGTGCTTAGTAGTAGAATGGTCTCAGCAATATCAATTTTATGAAAGCCTACCTGCCATCTGTAACTGTACACTGGCATAATACTTTGGCGTCAGGGAGTTCCTGCTCTGAATTGGAACTCTATATTTCCTAGGGCTAGTTACAGGACCTTCTGGGCCAGCCAGTGACATCTCCCAATCTCTTTTTAGCTTGACTGATTCTGTTGCATTCAAGTGTTTGCTAAATAAAAGCCATGTCTGTGTGTTTACTTTAGGACTTTTTGGTGTCTGAAAACATGTGCCTGGCCATTGACCTTCGGGGATGGTAGTGCCATTAGTTTACTAAAACAACATTTGGTCAGCGTCTGCACAACAGTGGGGAATGTACAAACTACCTATTTGCAACAGGATGTACTACCTACAGATACAGTTACTGAGCCAGCAGGGTAATAGTTATGGTTTGGACAATCTTAGGGATGTCATTATGGTTGGAACGATGAATAGGGTGTGGGAGTAGCAATGGTATGGAATGCTGCTGTGCACTCCATGCACAAACTAAATTCTTAACAGATGTTTTTTTTTCTAACCAAATATCAAAGCAATGAACTGTAGTCAGTGAATATTATCTCAAGAAGGGCAGCTGCAGCAAGGTTAAAATTTGGAAATAGAGCTTATGACAGGCCAGAGTCTCACAAGAGGGTTAGCAGGTTAAGTGTAAGCATTTATAGTAGAATACATAGAAGGTGCCTTCAATGGAGGTACACGGGGGATATTCTGAATCTAGGAAGGGGGTTTACAAAAGAGCATGATTGCTATGTGTATGTGAACTCAAAGGGATGCAAGCACATACAAGCATGTCTTTTGTTCTGTATAACTTAGTATGAAGGGCCATTGGGGAGTGAGCAAAACATGCTATCATGTTTGAGGTTATGCTGGAACATCAGAGAGAGTAAAAAAAGCAGGATGATAGCATATAGATATCATTGTTCGAGTGTGCAGGACAAGAAGGAGCCTTAAGAGCTATACACCAGGGCCTGTTATCGGAGTTCTTTCTCCAGCAGTCAGCAGATATCACTTGTGCATTCATATCTTTGGTGGCAATTTCAGGTATAGGATTCCTCAAAGGGCAGGGTAACCAGTTAATCATTTTGAGACTGTCCAAACATTTCTCTGTCTTTGTTTATGGCATCAACTGTACGGTTCAAGCTTTCCTTGTATGATCATCTCCGGCTCTGTAAGTCTTCATCTCTGATTTCCTTAGATGGCTTACAGCTGTCTTTAGGTGAGTGGGGTATGAGGTCTATTGAAGCCAATGGTGAGGGTACAGGCATGTTCAAGTGGGCCGAATCAAAAGCATGCAGGGTTTTTTTCAGATCCTTGGGTAAAAGTATTCTGATGGTTTCTAATCAATGGCCACACGCTTGTCCCCTGTTCTATAATAGCAAACCTCATGTCCAATTGCCTGAGTCATTTACTGAGAGGGTAGAAACATTTTCAAAGTGTGATTGTCTAAATGGAGAAGTCCACATTTGCACAGAGTAGGGAGGCTATCTTTTTCTAAAAGGCCATTCAATTTTCATCACTAATTGAAGCACCCAGCGAGCATGTTGATGCAGCGTGAACCAAACAATAATTGTGAGACGAGAACTGAAGAAGAGAACTGAAGGTGGAGACATGCTCAGAGGAATTAAGTATATCTTTTGGAACTGCAGAGATTCTTTACAGTTCATCTTCAATAGTTTTGGTCCACGGTATCAAGAATGTGAAAACATTTTTCTCCTCAGAATTCTTGGGTATACTAAAAAAGTGGACATTGTCCTGGAAAGAGCAGTCTTCCATGTCCTAGACCTGGCATAGTTCTCCTTACTGCTCAGAACCATAGTCGGGGAGATGGTCAACCTCTGTGATTGATTTTTCTGTGGCAGTAGTGGAACACTACTAGATCTGTCCACAAAGATTTCACTTCTTCCACTACAGCTCCCAGTCAAGAGTCCATTTTTGCAATGGTGGAGATTATTAACAAAGTTCAGCCATTAGCGTGTTGAGTGTTACCACAGAGGATGCTGTTGTGGTCATTGTGATGGATTGTTTAGCACCAGGGGTCTTGTTGTGGTTGGTTCCAGTGATTCCTTAAATAAAAGAGCAGCAGACACTCTTGCATAGAAGAAGGCATGGGTACAGAATGCTCAGACAATGAGTTGTTCCGTCGTTCTATTACACTGACACTCCAGTAGCAGCAGATACATGGCAAGAGTCAATCGAGTGAGATGCTGCTCTGGGGGTAGCATGGGTTCTAATGAGTCAGATATGAAGAGAACAGCACAACACAGGGGAAATTTAAAGATAGTGAATAAGAGGGGGCAGTATTGGTTGCATGAACAAAAGTAGAGAGAGTCAAAGGTATTCCAGGGAAACAGGAGTCAACAGGGCAAAATAAGAAGTGAGAAGGTAGGGTAGGTATGTACAGCAAATGTAGTTGCAAGATTAATTCTCACACAATAGTGTTAATCCCATGCTTCAGGGCATCAGCCAGGAATTTCTATACAAAGTATGGATAGGGGCTCTATACATTTCAACTGAGCTGTGGATGGTCATTGGTAGTTGATCAACATCAGGAGACAGAGGCATTCTTAAATTCCCTATTGTTTTATTGCAGGGTGTGCAGGCCATCTTCTCTTGATCTGGGTTGATTCCTGGCCTTACTGTAATTAATTATCAGGCCACACCTGTTTTGAGACTGAGAAATCAGGGTGGCTTATTGTTCATCACTGATCATTCATCACAAGCTTGAGAGGGGAAAACATAAGATGGGTTCTTGCAGGTAAACTATCTTGGTAGCCTGTTCTTGTGGCTTCGTAGCCCACCTGATCTTATGTAGCAGCAGCAGTTCTCTCAATGATCCTGGCGTGGGGTGTTACAGTTTCCCTCCCAAACAGAGACCTACGACTTTTTTTTAAATCTGTAGACTAGCTTGAAGGACAGGTTTGTTTTTCTTCAAACTGTGGGGGTGTTTTGCTTCTACTTCAGACTGAGTGAAAAGAGACCATTTTGCCCTATTGCCCTAAGAAGTGTTATTCAACAGACGCCAAAAGGGATCTGTCTAGGTTTTCTAGCACTGTTCTATATCACCTTTTCATGTTAGGTGAGGTGGTCTTATAATAATCAGCTGCATGCACTGGCCATAACAGTTTACTCCAGCGTATGCTGGATGGTTAATAAAGGAGTACATGAGCAGGGCTGAAGGCCATTACATTATGCTTACAAAGGAACCGAATCTGGGTTTTTATTGCCGCGATCTAGGCCTTAAACTCACCCCACTCCTCCGGCCCGACACGCTACACTGGTGACGAGGCGGGCGTGCGAACCTCGCCCCACTGCTGAGCATAGTGTTCAGACACTCAGCCGCACTGACAATACAACACCCCATGCTATATAAGAGTGTGTTTCAAGACACAAGGAAAGCTTGATTGGCCACAGCACTTGAACAATCCTTGCCCCTACTTCCTGCTATACCACCAGCACAAAGGAGAGTCTCTACCAAAAGCAGTAAGAGCTGCATCCCCAGTCTATTCTGTCGCAGGCCTGGGGCCCAGGTCTGAGTCACATAATTTTATCTATCACTGTGAGGTGGAGGGGTCCCCAACCAATTGGCAGAGGGTGACATTGTCCTCCATATCCTGGAACATTATAGAACTGTGATCCAGGATGCAGTGCCCTACATCAGGGGCACAAACAACTTCACTGGTGACACTCCACCATCCAAAAACTGTGACAGTCACACAACTGGCAAGTCACAGGCCCAGCAGGACAGTATAAGGACAATCATTCCCTGTCTGGTGGCTGTCTCACGTGTCAGCAGCAAGAGAGTTTGTGCTGCGAAAGAGGACAGCAGGCTACACCCATGTATAAACATACAAACAGCGATGTAATCACAGCCCAGGTACCTACTCAACCACAACAGGATGGTATGAATCCTTGCAATGGAGACTTTCATTGTTGAAGGAGCACCATCGCCGCTTGCTCCAAAATGGAACAATCGGGTGGAATGTCTCCAATCCTACTTTGAAGGGGTGGCCATTTCAGCAGTGACGCAGGGTCCTCCTGCTGAATTCAGGCAGGAAGGACATTCACAAAATATATAAAACTCTGACATGAGACACACCAACATCATACGTGACCCTCCTATTAGCAGTAAATGGACACTTTGAACCGGTGGCGAACAGGACTATGAGCTATTTGTATTCTGACAGGCTCGTCAAGAACCAGAAGAGTCCTTAGTTACATTTCACAGTCGACTGATAGAACTGGAAAGCACATGTGGTTTCCCAGATGATTAGGAGGAAATTCATGGACAAATAATACATGGGTGTTTGTCAATGAAACTAAGTGAGGCAATTCTCAAGAGCCAGGGAAGTCACTCCAAAGTATTCTGACCTAAGGTCAGAGTTAAATGACCTGTCAAAAGTCAGAGTCTCCCACATTGAAGCCGCCCTTCATCGGCCGATCAGCACGGAACAAGTAAATGTTGTCCAAGCATGCTTAAAACCATCGGCACAGAAAGGGTCGCAAGACAGTCACAAAGAATGTGGATACTGTGGAGGACCTACTCACAGATTCAATGAGTGCCTGGGGAAAGGAAAATGATGTTTTTCTTGTGGGAAGTAGAGCCACTTCGTTAATAGTTTGTGGAACCTCCAAATTCAAACCTCCTAAGGAAGTTGTACAAGTAGTCTCAGGCACTCCTGACACCTGTGAGCACATGGATAAGGAGAAGTGTGAATTTCTCAAACAAAGGATAAGCTTCTTTTGGTATACCTTCAGAGTCGAAGGCATAGTACCAGCCCCACACAAAGTGAAGGATGTCCAAGAGGCTACTGCACTCACCATGATGTCACAAGTAAGGATCTTTCTAGGGATGGTTAACTTCTGTGGTTGATTCATCCCTGGCCTCACAGGCATCACACAACCTCTGTAAGAGCTCCTTAAGGCCAATACCCCTTGGGCATAGGGCCTGAACAAGAGGCCGCCTCTAATACGCCCAAAGAGTCACTGTCAGCAGGCACCACCATATCCTACTTCAACCCTGCCAAACCTACAGACATCACAGTAGATGTAAACCCGAAAGGACTAGAGGTGACACTTACACATCAACAACATCATGGTGACAGTTGTATACGCAAGCCGATCGCTTACCGAGACAGAACAGGGATATTTACTAATAGAGTGGGAGGTCATTGCCATACATTAGGCATGCCACCATTTCCATCTATGTCTTGATGGTCGTTCTTTTGTCATGATCACCAACAATTGGTCCCTAATACCACTCTTCCTAGGCCCACCAGGCTTTAAAAAGTGGATGTTACAATTCCAGACAGAGAATGATTGTTCGTATACTGTCCTACTGGGCCACGTAGAGTTCTGGACGGCCTTCACTAATCCTGCAGACTATCTCGGAGGAAGAAGTGGAAGTGACAGAATCATATGTACACTACATAGCTAAACGATCTCACTGACTTCCCCTCTCCTTAGAAACACTACAACAAGTCACCAAAGAAGATTAGTGTCTACAACTCACACTAGCCGCAATCAGATGAACAATTGGAAGACCCTCAAGGTGCACCTGCTGCAAAGAACCCCATGATCATGGAAAATACTAGAATCTTTATTACACGTTTGCCAAGAGCTGTCAGCAGATACTTATAGATGGTCACTTAGAGTGCCTTGCTTCCTCATCCCTGCTAGCCTAGCCCAACAAGCACTTCAACTAGTCCATCACAGCCACCAAGGGATCATCAAAATAAAGAACAGACTCTGCACCAAATTCTGGTTCCCTGGCATTGATAACATGGTGGAAGCCACAGTAAGATCCTGTCATTGGTGTCAAGTAACGGGCTTACCTGAGCCACCTCCACCAGTCTCCACAGAGGAAGGCCCACATAGGCCATGGGAACACAGCAGTCTTGAGTTAAGCCTTCTCCTGGATGAGAGTCATACTTTGGTCATGAGAGATGAGTTCACTACATACCCAGAAGTTGAAATATTAGGTCACAAGCAGCCCCAGAAGTAATCACAAAGTTAGAGTAAGTTATTGCCACCTACGGTGTAGTGAAAGTCTTGAAGACAGACAATGGGGCTTCTTTCCATGGACAGGAATTAGTGGAATTCCTCAAATTCTGGGGCATCCTTCACCGGAAGATAGCACCAATTTGTCCTCAAACAAACAGAGAATGGAGCAGTTTATGAGGACCCTGAATAAGATAGCTAACACAGACTGCCAGTCTGTCGAAAGAGCCAATTATGGTTTCCTACATGAATACTAACATAACTCCCATTCAAGATCTGGTCATGCCCTGGGACATGGTAGAATGGGACAGATAGTTGCAGACATGATCCCCCATCACTGAGTATGGTCTCCACTCATGATCAGTGATTCAGAGGTCCTCAACAAGAGGAAGGCCACCACTCAGAGAGCTAGTGCTAAGGGAAATGCCAATTTCAGTGAGATTTGGCCTGGAGACTGGTTGTTCATCGAAGATAGATATACGGCAGCAAATTTTGGCTGCCATTTGAACAGAACCTCTGAATGGTAGTATAGAGATAAGGCATGGATGGTCACAGTATGTCAAGGCGATGACACAGTCAAAAGGACTGTGCCATGCTTCAAGAAGATGCAGAGATCCCCCAGAGACACTCTAAACCCTTTCAATGACTCAGACCCATCGCCAGAGAAAGCTGCTTGGACAAACCCACCTGAGTCTCCTAAGCCTGGGGTCCTGCCAGAAAGTCAGTTGACCTTCTGGAGGTTTGCTGTTCTCTTCCAGTCATACCGCGGGGTCTCTTCGGACTCAGTCTGAGAGACAGCCTGGTTTCCAGAGCCTGGAGAGGTGAGAAGTGCACCCAAGGTATCACCTGTGGTGAAAACCTGCACCATCATGTCAGCTGGTGGACTTCCTAGTATAAACAAGAAGCCCTTTGGTCGTGATCGGCGAAGTGGTAATATTCTTACCTGTATGAACAATTTATTGTATGCTGCCTATGTGCTATTACATTTATTAAAGTTGGGGAGGAATGTACTCTACCACCTCGCCATGTTAAGCAGGATGGTCTCATAAATAATCACCCATGTGCACAGGGAATAATGGCTTACTCCAGTGTGCGCTGGATAGTTAATAAAAGAGCACATGGGTGATTCTAGAGGTGGTCACGTCATGCTTACAAAGCAACAGAGGGCCTCAATATGAGTCTGGCAGTGGGTCAAACTGACTGCCAGACTTGCAGTTAGGAGACTGCCGCGAAGCTGGCTGTCTCCCCACCAGACCCATTAAAAGGTTTCCATTGGGCTTGTCCTGTAGGCTCTTGTCATCCTAAGGATACAACAGGATTTGGGCAGAGGAATCACTTGCACTGTGGGGGACTGAGTCTGAACCCACTACAGGTGACACCTGTAAGCCTAAATGAGGTTTTGCTCCTTCTAACTAGCAGTGCCTCATCTCCACCCAAGAGTAGGGATGATTGGGCAAAAGAGCGTATGACACAATTGACTCTTCAGGGAAATTGTGGTCACTCAGATCTCATCCGTTTCTCTCAATTACATAAGTCTCACAAATACAAGGACAATCAGAGGCAGAATAGAGTTCAATAGGATTTTATTGAAGTAACTGCATCTTAGATAATAAAGCATGTAATGCAATAACTTGTATGATGCAGCATGACAGGATTAAAGTTGTGACAAGGAGAGTGAAACATAAAAGTAACATTACCATATTGTCACTAGAGTCGTTAAAATAGCGCCTACCTAGGCTATGTTAGAGCACAGCATGTTAAGCTGTACTTCTGCCTTTCAGGTTCCCCGGGAAGACATTATCCCTCATACATGAGCAAGAGGTCTGTAGTCTATAGAAGCAGCTGCAGTGAAGCACTCAGCAATCAGTAAACAGTTGTGGTATCTGGCTGGAATCTCCCTCTAACGTACATGGGTCAAAGCAGTGTTTTTATAATAAAGCAACTGATGTTCCAAGAAAGGATCCCCACATAAAACTGTGTATGTTTATATGAACACTAGAGACTTAGGGGGTTATTCTAACTTTGGAGGAGGTGTTAATCCGTCCCAAAAGTGACGGAAAAGTGACGGATTTACCACCAGCCGTATTACGAGTCCATTATATCCTATGGAACTCGTAATACGGCTGGTGGTATATCCGTCACTTTACCATCACTTTTGGGACGGATTAACACTCCTCCAAAGTTAGAATAACCCCCTAAGTTGCTGCAAACCTATCTTACTGCAGCCTTGAGAAAAGCACAGTGAAAGAAATGTCTTTTTCTTGCTGACCTAGGCAAAGAAGAGCTAGATAGAGAAAATACAACAAGACTGCAAATGTGGCTATTGTTAAAATAATAAAACAAAGCTGAATAAAATATATCTAAGTTAAAGTGCATAGCGGCAGGCCTAGTTTGCTAAAATAACTTGTATGAAGTATAACTAAAATGGCTACACAACAGGTTGACCGTTGGAAACCAAGGCTTCTGTCGGTCGGCCCAGTGGAAACTGTGTGGTGGCATTGGTCTCGGCTCCACATGGAGCTAAGGCAGATACCATTGCACAAGGGGGCCCCTAGCACCATCAGAATGCACACTGTCTGCTATGCAGACAGTGCACATTCTGATGGTGCTAGGATAGTGCGCTTTCTGATGGTGCTGGACAAGGGGGCCCCTGCACTGTCCATGCAATGGGCATGGGCAGTGAAGGGGCCCCTTTGTGGCCCCTGGGACTAGCTTCCCACCAGCCTTTCCATGAGGAACTCCCAACCATGGAAAGGCAGGCAGAAAGCTGAGTTGTAATCAGCCGGGCGGAGCTGAGCTCAGTACCCCCCTGGCAGAGCACAACTCATACCGCTGTCATCCCATCCGGAACCATGTTTCTGGCAGGGATGATGGTCCCCTGGTGGGTCTGCCTGCCAGGGTTATAATGTGGCAGTCAGACCGCCACAGTTGCAGCCACCGTTCCTGCGAGGCTGGCAGTCCAAGTAGTGAGGCCCCGAAATCTTCAGGTTTTATGCAGCGTGATAGGCCCTGAACTCACTGCACACCTCTGGGCCGACATGCTACAAGCACTTCCTTAAGTGGTCAACTGAAAAACTGCATGAGGATTACCTTGTAGTCCATGTCTGGATAGCAGCCCAATTTTGAGCCATCCCTCGGAGATCATTTAAAGCGCAGACACTGTACCATGGTCATGTCGCTTCTTCGTGTTTTTATTATTATGTGGGCGAAATCCCATACAGACCACAAATATTGGGCTACTGATAGCTCTCGTTATGGCTTATTTTCCATTCGTCTAGGTGACTGCCTAACTTTCGCTCATGGAACACTTTATTTGAGTATTTAAGTCTTATGAAAATGAATGCAGGGGTAGTACAGAGTTCTTGCAGTGTTCACAACACAGAACAAGGGACAATTGAGTGGGGAAGGTACTCTAGATCATTTATTCTCGCTGAAGGTAAAAAACTTGATCTTGAACAGTTTCAATTCTCAGGGGGTGTCACTTTAACTGACCAGATGTAAAACTCACAGTTCTCTTCATAGGTGTGCATGTTAGGTGAGGAATAAACTACAGACTATGCTTGCTTCTAAGTAAAATTTAGCATGACATTAAAAAGCAGCATTAATTCAATACATAGCTGTTACACATCAATCTCACATAACTTGTCCGCGTGGCATTCGGTAAATTTAGCTCCAGATTTGTCTTATCACTGACTCAATATCACAGTGCATTTCGTGTAGAGAAGTAAATAGAGGCAGCTCAGATGAGACACCTGTAGTTCATGGAGCCAAAAACGTCCAGCAAGCCACCCAACAGGAAGAGAGATAGATTTTTTAATAACTTGTTAATACCTATTGGCAGAGACCAGAAAATGTCCCTGGAATCTCCTTAGAATATTCAGTTTCTATTGACTTCTGAAAGTATACATCTGCTCACTCATCTTGATCTGTCCAGCCCAAAGTTGAAAGTTATCATTCATTCTTGCCCGCGAAATAAAGGCTAAACTATAAACCTCCTGCAACTTCAGATCGATTAGAGATTGTTAAAAAAGAAACCATTTATCAGTGCGTAGACCCAGTTATGAATCGTATAACTGCTTGAAAATCCATGCAGCGCAAACATATATTTGTAGCTGCAGTCTGGTTAGGTTTCTTTGTGGATGAATCAAGTCACATTTGAGGGATTTTAAGTATATGTTTAAAATGTACCTAACCAATCGTAATTGGGCGTATTAGATTATATTTTATTCGAAACTTCACGTATGTTACTAGCAATAAAACATATTATTAAATATGCATGTATCTGTAAACCTGTTTCAATCTTTCTGCTTTTCTGGCTGTAAGTACGTTAGTTTCTAGCAGGTTTTTTTCTTAGTCTGTTACTTTCGCTGTAGTATCCATAAGAGTAACATTTTCGTGTTAAAAAGTCTACTACTGTCTAGTAGAGCATGTCAGATATGAGACATACCTTTTAAAGCACCCTCATTAGAGTATCTACCCTCACTGGGTTTATCTTCAGCCCGCTCCGAATTACTTGTCTTGCTTTGACTGCAACGTGCTAACACTTCAAAATATCTGACCACATCCTCCGGAGAGAATCAATAGTTTTAGAGGCACTCATGAAGGCAGCAAAACCTTTGTAACATACTGTTTATGTCTGTATCCTCCACTGATAAGAATATGCGTTCATAATACTTATCCAAACCTTTAGACTGTTCTGCATAGATATCACTTATGCGGTTAACTGCCTGTAAGATAGCAAAACAAATGTGAATATATGAGGTATGTAACGAAGGCCAGTATGTAATCATGCCAGCGAAATAGTGTGAAATTCCCAAATTGCTTTTTGCAAGTCATTTGTGAAATTTCTCAAACGAACTATGCAATTTAGTGCAGTTTATTTGTCTGCATAAGATTGAATCCCTCAGAAAGTGCCTTGCAGAGATACATGTCCTGCTTGAACCAGTCTCCTGCCTTATCCTGTAAAATGTTTTTATGCAAGGGCCCCGCTCAGTTTAAATCTCATGCCACATACCAGCCAACAGCATTTTTGCTTTGAAAGCTTGACTTTGTTAACAATTCCGATGGAATTTTGCGAAATGAAAATATGCACAATTTCTCACACCCCTAATGAGGCACTTATTTTCTAATTGGGAAGTCAAATAAAAAATATGTATTTGCAGAATTTTCTGCCGTCCAGTTTTATCTTTAAAAAACACATCTTTAAGTGATTCGGTATATGAAAGCGGTACCTAACATGTTTTTTAAAGCTGTATCAGAAAGGACATAGGATGGGGCACTTTCATTAGGAGAAATGATGACCAAGCTACTTGAAAGTATGCAAAACGGAAACTTCAAATGGGGTCTAATTTGAGCCCAGTACATTTAAATGAGCGTCTCTCTGTTTCTTTAATTGGCACTCGACCTGTTGATCTCTTTGATACATTCTGTAATATGAATTATGAAAACAATTTTAGGCCTAGTTATGTTGAGATTAACAATCATCACCTCATATCTGAATATCACCACATGTCTTTGAGGAGTGGCGTGTTTGTTGTAGGTCTGTTACGTGCATGCAATTGTCGATTCACAAATGGCATTTGCATGAAGGATGTGGGGAAAGCTAATTATGCACATTGTTCAGCCTGTTTCGTTGAAGCTGCTTATGAAAACTGTGTGTGCTCTCTCCGTTAGAGCCCGTTAGCTTGCAGGAGAAAGGGCAGTTGGGGCGTTTGACCAGCTCAAACGAGTAGGTGTCCAACAGTTCACTTGTATAAAAAAGGAATAGGGTTACCAGATGACTCCATATTACCAAGAACTGTGTGCTCCAGTCCTGCATTTTTCTTTCACAAAGATTTGTTTCCAGGTGTCTTAGCTCAAGTGAATCAATTAAAGTGAACCACGAATACAAATCACAGGCTGCATTAGGCTGTAAACTGGAGCACTGGGTTCTTAGTAACATGGTTTAATGGTCATTTTTATTTGGATTAGCCCTTAACAAAAACCAAAGGCCTCATTTACAAGCCCCTTGCACTGCTGCTGCATAATTTTTTTGAGTAGTGGCAGTGGTATCATTGCACTATGCTGCTCTACATTCACAAACTGCTGCATTGGGCCCAATGCGTCGATTTGTAAAGCCCTGCCTCACATTAAAACTGCAGCAGGTTTAATGTATGCAAGGTAGGCGTTCCCACAGAAAAAGCCATGTAGAACTGACACAGTGAAATTTGAATTGTTTCACTGCGTCATTCTACAGCTTCGCTGTGCCAAAATTTACCACTGGCTCAGGGGTAATATTGATGCAGGGCTTTTTCCAATGGGACTGTCCTCACATTGCTGGAGTTGCACTAGTTTAACCATGCCACTCCGGCAGTGAGTCACTTTAGCACCAACTGATGCATTAGAAAATTTGAAGGATCTGTGAAATTGTGTGCCAGTGAGCTTTATATTGTAAATACAGTGCATCCATGGCGTTGTTAGGGGATGTGCAGCAGTCACATAAAATCTGACGCATCGATGAGGATGGATCAGTTTCTTGTAAATGAGGCCCTAAAGTTTAGTACATCAAGATTCATGTCTGGCATGAATTAAAATGCTATGGATTGTCTCTGACAGACACTTCTGTAAATGAGGCTTTTGGGGGCCAGATGTAGTATTTTACTGGTTTCAGCAACTAATTGTACTTATGTAATAACTGCTTTTGTGACCCGGGTGGAATTTTGCATGTATCAATAGGTTTGGTCATACAATTCTAATTCAATTTAAGTCACAATCTCATCTACCTAATGAATTAGATAGTTTGCCACTTGCAACTTTTTTCAAACACGTTTGTTTATTGAATTGTTGTTGACACACATACATTGAAACCTTATACATAGTGGCTCACATTAGCGTCGCAATTTGTGATACAGATGATCTTGTCAAGTATGAATGCACATGAAAGTAAATACAAATGCTTACTCAAACATACTGATCACTCGCCCAGATATGGGTAGGGTGTGTTTGGGGGGTCAGGAGGGAATATAAATGGGACTGTGGAAAGCTACTCAGTGGGAGGGGGCACAAGAGCACAGTGACAGCCACAAGATAGGCCACCCTCGCAGTTGCTCCCCACCTGGCAGGAGGTAGGAAGTGGCCCTCAACTGATGTGACCCTAGAGGCGTGGGGACGCATCTATATTCCTGCACTTCCAGTATGTGAAGAGTTGCGTCCGTTAGGGGGTTCCAGCCACTGCTAGTGTTGTGGGTGGATGCTTGTGATAGAGATGCCTGAGACACACTACATTTAAAAACCATCTCTGCGCTCTAGCGGTCCTCTAGTTTGTATGCACGTCCGGGCTGGGAGACCAGCAGGGGCCATGTACAATATTAGATGGGGAGAAAGGAGGTTTGGACACCCCTGGTGAGGGGACCACTGGGAAAGTCGGGCGATTTGCCAGCCAGGAGACAAGTGTCACCCAGCGACACAGGCCTCTCGCCTCTTCTTTTTATAAAACTGTAGCTTCAGCTTGCACTGCCGCAGCCCTGACTTTGGCTGTTTTCAGTGCATTGTGATCATCTTTTTGGCCAGAAAAATAGATAAATCTAAGAACCATACTGCCACACTGTGTGTGCAAGATCACATGTACATGCCCCAAGTGCCCACCTCCCAGGAGGTAATGCCTACTATTCCCGTATCTACAGTGCTCCATTAATCCCTTAGCTGGGGGCAATTCAATATCACGTGTCTCAGGTTGCATCTCTATCTTTAAATTCTAGGAGCCTGGCAACAATTGGGTTCAAAGGGGCTCCCGGCGGGTGGTGCCCTGCAAGGAGTCGTGGGCCTTTTTGATGGAGAAGAATATGGTGAGGGCCCTGACCAGCACCAGGTCCCAAATCCATCTTTCAAAATAGTTCTACATGTTGATGCCCTCATTACGTTTAGGAAAGCCAACTATGCAAATATGGTGTGTCCAGCTCTCCCATTAGCATCCTCAGCACTAGTCTCCTTTTATGGCACTTGCTCATTTAGGTTCCACAGCTGTTTTTGGAAGTTATGACTCCTGAGGTTGGAGGTTGGCTATTGACCTCTCAGTGTGAGTTACTCTTTCAGGCAGCTTTCTATGATTTGAAGAAGGAGATTGATGTCCTCTGCCACCACATCTACCTTTGTTTCCAGGCAGGTCCTGGAGGTCTCAATCGGGGATAACATGGTACCTAGTTTTTTCTGATGAGATGTTTTTTTCAATGTCTCCGGGATCGAGTCTGAGGACCTCATTGCACACAGCATTCATTTGAATGGTTTCTTATGCTCCATCTTGTGTTGTGGGAGTGTAATGAGGAGGCATATTTACACTTTGCCATTCCAGCATCCAGACAGAATCAATGCTGCAGCCCAGCTCAGAATGCATCTCTAGAGTCACCCAAGAAGGAGTCCAGGTAAAACTTTCTCCAGAACCCCTCCAGCCCGGGGTGCTGACCGATCAGCCAATAGGTTTCCTACCAGATATATGCATTTTCCCACACACCAGGGCCTACTTACCCAGTGTGGGGTGGGAGCAGTAGTAGCAGCCCCAGCTGGTCCAATATTCCAAGTGAAGAAAGCCAGAGTCCTGCATGGGTGACACCTGGATTCATAGGCTGCAAAATCCAACAGAAGGTCCCAGGGGTATATGGTCGGTCTGCCCTACTGCAACAGGCCCACTTACCCCAACTCCGGTGTGGGTCTGCAAGGCAGGGAAGCATGAGCAGCTCTGTCACGATCCCAGGAGAGTTGGGCCCAGGTGTCTGAAGTCCACACTTCTGTTGCTCCTCACCAGCATGCTTGCAGACCCCCAAGGGTCTCCTTAATTTGGTGCCAGGGCAACCTGTGGTCGAGGATAGGCCTCAGCCACCACAATGATCCCCAGCAGCTGCATGAAAACTGTAAGCTCTCTCCGGGCAGCCCTAGAAACCTTATCTGCTCCAGAGGGTGCCTCACCACTCCAGGACCTGTCTCTGATGCCACTGCATATGCCAATGAGCAGAGGATGAGATCTGCCAAACTTGCCCCTGATCCTCCACCATCCTCTCGGAGCACAAGATCCTCACACGTCTCTGTCTTTTGTTGTCCTCCTTCAAATCAGGTCCTTTGGGACCCCTCTGCCTATAACTTACTGTTGGGGTTCCCCACATCTTGCTAATTGGGTCTGTGGGAGTGCAAAGCCACCCCCATCTCTTCATCTGCTGCAAGGCCCACCCAACCTCACTGCTGGTATGGATAGCTCCCCCTCAGGGGGGCCTCCTCCACTTCCTGAGCCTCCAAATGGATCTTTAGTGCACCCCTCCCCAGGACGTTGGGCCTTGGTTTCCTAGCACTCAAGTATGGTGACGGATTACAGGGCTAGAGTGGTGGAGCCCCATCCTCATGCACCCACCATGTTCCTTGTCTCCTCCATACCCCTCATTGCAACTTGCAACGTAATGTTAATCTGATAGGTCACAATCGCAGGAACGTGGGCCTACAACAGTTTGCAGACCACCATGTCTGTGATTGTTTTCATATGTTTTCTGAGCAACCCATAATCCTTAAAGGAAACAGAGGCCCTCATTCTGACCTTGGCGGGCGGCGGAGGCCGCCCGCCAAAGTCCCGCCGTCAGGTTACCGTTCCGCGGTCGAAAGACCGCGGCGGTAATTCTGACTTTCCCGCTGGGCTGGCGGGCGGTCTCCTTCAGACCGCCAGCCAGCCCAGCGGGAAAGAGGCTTCCACGATGAAGCCGGCTCGGAATCGAGCCGGCGGAGTGGAAGCTGTGCGACGGGTGCAGTTGCACCCGTCGCGTATTTCACTGTCTGCGCAGCAGACAGTGAAATACATTTAGGGGCCCTCTTACGGGGGCCCCTGCAATGCCCATGCCAGTGGCATGGGCACTGCAGGGGCCCCCAGGGGCCCCGCGACCCCCCCCTACCGCCATCCGGATCTCGGCGGTCCGACCGCCGGGATCTGGATGGCGGTAGGGGGGGTCAGAATCCCCGTGGCGGTGCAGCAAGCTGCGCCGCCGCGGAGGATTCAATGGGGCCGCGGTACACTGGCGGGACCCCGCCAGTGGTGCCGGTCCGACCGCGGCTTTACCGCCGCGGTCGGAATCCCCATTGAAGCACCGCCGGCTTGTCGGCGGTGCTCCCGCGGTCCTCCGCCCTGGCGGTCAAAGACCGCCAGGGTCAGAATGAGGGCCAGAGTTTCTTTAAAATAAAAAAAAAGGTTTATAAAAAAGTTTCTATGACAATTTGCCGTGGTCTCCTAAACCTCTGCCTCCTCCCCTCCCCATAAACGTTTTTCACAATTATCTAAGGGAAATGTGTTACTATTTCAACTAGGGAGCAAGAGACACCTTGTTGTTTTGCAGTATGAATTCCATTTTGACAAATGGTGTAGATTCACAATTTAGAAAGGACATCTACAACAAGTCTCTTCCAAACTGTGAATCTAGAATCATTCTCTATCCCATTTTAAAAGTCATAAAAAGTTTTCCAACTCCCAAAATGTGATTCATACAAAGGAAACACTTATGTTTCAAAATCAAACAATCCTATCTTGTGAATCAGAGTATTTGCAATCTTGCTTTATACCTTTCAAAGCCCAGGTTTCTCTACCATCTTCAATTCTGCCCATGGCAAAATTGAGTGTACAAAATTAATTTTGAATCACATTGAAACAAATTTTTTGCAACAGAAAATCACTTTTTTAATCTGCTTGAATGTAAAAACGCACATTTTATTCAAATTTGCAAACTATTTTGATGTGATTGTGGTCCTTTGTCTCTATGACAATAAGTTCAGGAATGGATACTTTTACTAGCCAGTGAACTGGCACTTTAATTATTCATATTTTTTATTTACACAGATACACATTGAAACAGTCAACAGCTTAATTTGCAACTGACAGCTGCAGTATATCATCACAATATGATTCAAATAGCGACTTTAATAGCATTAGGAGTTTGAAATGCATCTGCAGCTATATAACATGAGAATTCAGCAAGACAAATACATATATTTAGGATCCCTCAGAGAGTATTGTAGTTGAGGCTATGATTCAAATGTCAAGTGGTGAATGCTTGCTCAATGCATCTTGTTATATGAAGAATTGTAATATGCTTGAAAGAGCAGTAAAGGTCAGTAAATGTGTTTTGCTGATGTAGTTATATTTCTTCAGATATGTATTTCATGAACTTATTCTTTATTTAATTTAGGTGGAAGCTTTCATTGTGAATAGCCATAAATTCGGGAAGGTGTTCATGTCAAAATTAGAGCTTCCCATATGGGACACATCCTGACATGCATAGCGTGGTGCAAAATGAAAATGCCCATGCCACAATGAATGTAATATGTGTCAAAATGAATATGATATCTGGCATGGTGAATCCCATTTGAACCAAAACAAATATAAAACCTGGCACAGTGAATATGCTCCTTAGTGAATGATATGAGTAACACACACTCCAAACAGAATACGAGTTATACTGAAATGTATATCAATCATATTGAAATAAATATCACCCTCAATGTAAACTATAAAGCAAACACTGAAATGAATACGATATTCATAAAAAAGAATGGGACATTTCTTGAAATGGCTGGCATATGCCAAGAGGAATATGACATACATTGAAATCCATATGACAGACTGAAATGCATATGAGGAACTGAAATAAATATATCATATTCTGAAAAGAATATAAGCACATTGAAAATACTACAACATACACACTGGAATGAACATTACACATATTGCAATGAATATGAACTGTGTTGAAATGAATGTTACCCAGATTGCAATGAATATGATTATATACAGAACTCAATAGGAGATGATGTAAAATGAATATGGCTTGTGGCATGAACATGAGCCCCATTGAATTGAATTTGAAGTGCCTGCAAATGAGTGTGACCAACGTTAAAACTCTTATGACATTTGTCAAAATGAATATGGCAGGTACTGAAACTAGTGTAATACATGTTCAAATTATTATGATATTTGATAAAACGGATAAGTTGCATCTTAAAATTACTATGACAAGTGTTAACATGAATGACATAAATTTAAGTAAATATGACACTGATTGAAAGGAATATAACACATGTTAAAATGAATATGACATGAGTTAAAATGAAGATGAGCTTCATTGAAATGAACTTGACATGTTTTGAAATGAATATGGTTAACTTTAAGATGAACATGACGTTTATCAAAGTGAATTCGGCTTGCATTGAAAGTAATATGATCCACACTGACATGATTATTATATGTGTTGTAATGGAAATGATTCATGTTAAAATTAATATGATGTGTTAATATGAATGAGAGATCCAGTGAAAGGAATATGACACATGCTGTGATGCATATGGCATGCATTGAAATGAATATGAGCCCTACTGAAATAAGTTCAACATACCTTATACTGAATATGAGCAATGCTGAACTTAAAATGAAACTTGTCATGATGAATATGTTATGATCTGAAACTAATATGACACACATCAAAATTAATATTGCATCTATTGAAATTATTATGACCTATGTTGAAATAGGTATGACCCACGTTAAACTCATTATGACAGGTGTTAAGCTGAATATTACATCTACTTAAATGAATATGACATTAATTGAAAGGAATATGACACATGTCATGACATGAATATGAACCGCTTTGAAATGAACAAGGCAGGTGGTAAAATTAATATTGCCCACATCAAAATTAGTATGACATTCATTAACATGAATATGGCACTTTTAGAAATGAAAATGAAACCATGTGAGATAAATGTAGCATACTATGAAGATAATAAAGCACATACAAACTACATCACAAGCAATGTTTAAGTGAATATGACCCCTGTTTAAATGAATATGGCTTGCATAGAACTTATGTTGATTTGCTTTAAAATTAATATTACATATTGCAATCTCTATTAGATAAATTCAGTGAGTATTGCAGCTCGAAGGGATTAGAAATAAATACAAATAAGACCAAATACCTGACTGTTAACCCCCATAAAGCACTTAAGAGAAACATTCGGATTAGAGGGCAGGCACTGGAACGAGTAAAAAACTTCAATTACCTAGGGATACTGCTTGATGCCAAATTGTCATGGGCTCCGCATATCAATAAAGCTGCTATCTCCTTAACTCATAGCTCCATGGCAATTAGTAAAAAATACAAATGCTCAAGGACGAGCATTGTGTCACCAGTATTTGAGATCTATAGGTGCAAAGCACAGGCCGCTGCTCTATATGGCGCTGAACTCTGGGGGTTCACAAAATTAACCCCATTGGTTACTCAGGAAAATAATTTTATGAGGGGGGTACTGGGTCTACCTCCATCCACTCCGTTGATCCCTTTAGCCTTTGACATTAATATGAAACAAATAGGCAAATTGGCAGCCCTGAGGCCCCTGCTTTACTGGTGTAGACTTTGGACAACCCCTGAATTGATCCAATACAGGCAAGCACTAACAGAGATCATGGGTTTGGACAAGGCCATCTCCCTCCCGTGGCTTCACTATATTAGGCAATGTTTTTACAATCTAGGGCTGAAAGTCTATTGGGATGAACCGCATACACTCACAACTCAATCCAAGATCCGACTAAAGCAAGTATTTTGGGACTTTACCCTTAGTAGCCCTTTCTATAACAAGGATCTAGGTAGACTAACCTTAAGTTTCCTGGATTTTAAACCATTACCGAGTGCTGAGGAATGGATAGATACTATCCAACCTAGACGAGCAAAAGTCTTATTTATGAAGCTTCGATATGGGATTCTCCAGGTTAAGGCTTTTACCTTTAAATGGGGCCTCCCGAACGGGAGTAGTCATGAGGCGACCTGTGAGCTGTGTAATATGGAGACTCCGGAAACAATGGATCATGTTCTTTTAAACTGCATTGCTTACGAAAAACCAAGGAGGAAATGGATCCGACCTATCTGCAGGAACGTTGGAATCAGGAACTGCAATGAAGTAGCAAGATTCTTGAGATCCAGCACGATACCATATGTTGTTCTTGGTCTAAGCCGGTTTCTACTAGCAACTTCATTCATCAGAGACAAGGCAGGCCTGAGGTTGTAGGCGCTTTAACTCAGGCAAAACTCCCATAGTTAATCCACGGTCCCCAAACTGATAATTGGCACAAGGACCGTAGTCATTGAGAGGTTCCTTAAGTTACCTAGAATGGTCGTTTGACACGTATGAAACTAGTTCTTGGATCCAGTTATTTATTTTCTTTTATTCTAAAAATTCATCCCTTAGCTAAGCAAATAAGTGCCTGATGGCACGGGAGGTACATTTTTATGGGTTTTATAAATGAAATACTGTACTTGATTCTTATTTATTGCTTTTAAGACCAACATCAGATAACTTGTTTTTAGTGGTTAAGTGAATATTAGTTGCTGTTGGAATAATGTGCCGTTTGTATTACCTGTTTGTACCCCTTTTACGGCTTCTAAATGAATATAGGCACGCAGGAAAGATAGAAAACGTTGGGTCCTAGGGACTGTCAATCACCTTTCAAAAATTAGCTAAACAACCCCTCATGTGATGACGGTATGCACATTGCCAGGATTTTTAGAGGCATTTTGATATGCCAGACGCAAATATTTTTCCAAAAAACATGCACCCTATTTTTATAATGGTCACTATTTGTGCTAGTACATAGTCATTGCCACTATTAGTGAGATAGCAATCTTAACTGTTTTTGTACAAAGATTTATATTTATAGGTATTTTATAATATTTATATGGTGATTTGTATGATGATGTGTGTTGTATATTTTTATAGTGTTTTTATTGATTAATTGTTTACTTGTATAACACTCATATCCACAACTTGCCTATTTGTATTGTATGGCCCTGAGGGAGTTCTGGTCTTGATCTGATTTTATCGTCTTTTTTAAAAGTGTTTTCGTTCCTTTTTAGAAATGTAAGAATTTTGTCAGTATGCTTTTATGGTATTGTTTTGCCGAAATAAAGCTGAAATGAATGAATGAATATTACATATTGCAATTAATATTACCTATTGTGAAATGATGTAATATAGACAAAAATTAATTAACTAAAATTAATAAACTAGACATTTAACAGAATATGAAACAAGGAAGCAGCCTTTACCACGCAGCCATTACAAGCATCCATTTACAACGTAGGTAGATATTGTCACACAGTACTTTATCACACAGATATGTATGTTTGTAAATAACATGAATTGTTATGTGCATGTAGGGGTAAAGGGAGGTAAGTATGATTTTAAGGTTTTAAGGTGAGTACAGGTAAAGGGAGGAAAGAAAGGACAATTTTTGAATTTAGAAGACACAAACACATATATGCACACAGAAGTGCATATATATTAATCATTTCAGGATTACAGTGCCCCATAAAATATGCAAAAAAGAAACAGGCACCCCTATTCAATTTCCAAAGTGGGCTATGCAATTTGCATTTAACTTCATTGTGGCTGGCTGTCAGTGTCATGTGCTTTTCAGTGTGTGTTGTACACACAATTTACCACATCTATTGCATTCATATCCTTATCCAGTTCAATCAATAGTTTGTGTACCTCAATGTGATTCATGTCCAATTTCAGTGGTGCACATATTCATTTCGGGGACCTTGTTATTTACCTCACTGTTATTTCTACCCATCTCAAGATTTGTTATATATAAATCATTCTCTAATGTTCATTTTTTAAATTTAACTTTAATGTTATATTAGCTCATTACAAAACAGTACACTTCCCAGCACTAGGTCACAGTACGGTACATACATGGAAAAACATATAGTATAATCAGGGCCACTGGAACTATGTGATTTTACAGCTAATACAGCTAATGTAGGAGTGCCACATAGTCCAATGTCTGCTACATAATCTGCAGGTTTTAACAAAAAAAAATGTTGTTTGTAGCTCAAAAACATCAAAACATAAGAAAAACGTGGCAAAACATGATCCTGCCGCCTGCTGGAAGGCTCTTCAAAAGCATTATTTGGTCATCTTTCATGTGCTTGTTGTTGCATTTGGCATTCAGTTGGTACTAATAAGATGAAATCTATTCATGGACAATCATTCATTTAATCAGTCAGTAGATCAGTACCCATGAGGGTATCTAGGTGCTGGAAGGGTCCAACTGTTTAGCTGAATAGCCAGGTCTACACTGACTTTCCGAACTCTGGAAGAGGTAAGGAGGTCTGTAGATGAAAGAGTAGTTTGTTCCAGGACTTTGCTGCTAAGTAGGAGAAGGAGCGACCACTGCAACTGCTATGTCAGATTGGTGGGTGAGAGTTACAGAAATGGATGCAGAGTGGAGGTGTCTGGTGGGCTGACAGAAGTTCTGGGGATGGTTCAAGTAGGCAGCTCTGCATTTGTGTAGGGGCTTGTATCCATGGGTTAGGAGCTTTAACTGCCATCTTTTCTGTACAGGGAGCCAGTGGAATCCCTTGAGGTAATGAGTGGTGTGGGACCATCTAGGGAGATCCAGGACAAGTCTGGCTGTGGCATTCTGTATGGACTTTCTTTGTCAGAGGTGAGTTGTGATCCCTGTATAGGGATTGCTGTCTTAGTCTTGGCAACTGGAGATGAGGGCCTGAGTGTAGGTGTGTTTTGAGCTTTGGGGTAGCAATTTGAATATGTTACTTTGCATACAGAGGATGAAGAAGCAGGAGGAGGAAACAGGGCTAACTTGAGTCATCATGGTTAGCTTCTTGTTTAGAATGATGCCCAGGTTCCTACTATGGTTAGTAGGGGTATAAGTGGTCTGAGTCCTGAGGGCCACCATGATGAGTCCCATGGGGAGCTTTTGTTTCTGGAAATCCATACCTCTGTCTTGTACGTATTGAGCTTCATACAGTTGTCTTTCATCCAGTTGGCAACATCTGTTGTTCAGTTGTGGAAGTTGGTCTAGGTGTTGGTCTTATCTTTGGAGATGGAGAGGAGGGGTAGTGTGTCATGAACATAAGATATGATGTTAAGTCCATGGATTTTAGCAATGCTAGCCAGAGGTGTTATATAAGTGTTGAAGAAATTGTTGCTGAGTGAGAATTCTTGGGGTACTTCACAGGTGATTTTCTTAGGTTCAGAGGTGAAAAGGGGAAGGCAGACTTTTTGCATTCTTCCAATGTGGAAAGATGCGAGTCATCTGAGAGAGGCTTCTTGGATGCCTATGTTGTGCAACCTTTTGATGAATGTGTGGTGGGAGACTATATTAAAGGCTGCTGAGAGGTTTAGGAGGATGAGACCTGCAGTCGGTCCTCGGTCAAGTAGGACTTGGATGTCGTCAGTATCTGCGATGCGGACTGTCTTGGTGCAGTGGTTACTCGAGAATCCGGTTTAGGGGGAGTTGAGTAGGAGGTGAGGAGAGTTTTTGGTTGTGTTTTTTTCTAATACCTTGGCCAGGAACTGGAGCAGGGAGATCGGTCGGTAGTAGTTGAGTTTGCTGGGGTCTCCTTATGTTTCTTAGTAGGGCATTAACTTCTGTGTGTTTCCAGTCCTCAGGGAAGGTGACTGTGGCGTTGAGGTGTTGAACAAGGTGGTCAGTGCGTGGTTGAAGATGTGGTGAGTACATCGTCATTTGGGGCCCGTGAGTGGACTGAGTTCATGATAGCTGTGGTGTCCTGTGTGGCAAGCTTAATTAATTTGGTTAGTCAGATACCTGTGGTAGTAGATGGGGTCGTTGTGCTGCTTCAAAAAGTTGGTGGACCTGGGCTTCGGTTTGATGTTTTTGTAGATGTTGGCGATTGTGTTGTGGAAGAGATTTTCAAGGTTGTTCCAGAGTTCCTGTGAGGGGATAATGTTGTTTTTTGTGGCCCCAGAGTGTAGTACAGTCCTTAAGATCCCTAGCTTATAAAGAAATATTTGGTTCACTAAGAGATAACTCACACTTTTATAGAAATACTAACCTTGCCTTGCAAATGCTTCAGTTAGATGCTCACTCGTTTTTATCTCAACACCATCTTGTCATTTAAAAAGAGTCTAAAAGAGGCTTCAAGGGGAAAAAGCTTCTTATTGGACATCAGGTTCTGCTCTAAAAAGTGGAGGTTAAGGTCATTAACAAATTTGGTGATTTTTAATTACCCACAACTTTATTTACAGTAGAATCTACCTCATGGAGTAAGATGTTTCCTCATTCTGTTGAGATTTAACAGATTACCTCTGAGAGAGGTAACTTCTAAGTGGGATGGTTCTGAGGAACCAGGAAAGATAGAATCCCCACCCGGGGTCTTCATCCCAGCGGTGGAGGGACACCCTAGTCCTCAGGGTCCGTTTAGCAGAGAGTACACAAATCAAGCAGAGTCACCAACTGGAGGAATAAAGAGAAGTTTATTACATGGAGTATAGCTCAAGCTAATACAGAGTCCCAGGACAGTCAATGACTATTCTACGGAGGCTGCCCCTTCACTCTGGGGCACCCAACCTTATATACACACAAAACTGCTTAATCAGAGGACAACTCTACCCCTAGCGTATTCAATGTCCTCTGCGGCCTTCAGAATATTTCAGGGATACACGTGTGGTGGGAGAAGGTACAGATGCAGCTGGCAGGAGGTGGCAACAACCTGTACGAACCTGTTCTGGCAGTTACTGATTAAGCACAAACATTCTCGGAACTACGATTAGAACAAGTAAATTACAGCAATAAGCAGATTGCAGCCCAAGGCTGTGAACACAAGGTCAATCATCAAAGTTCAGGAGGTTTGTCGAGCACATGGCAACATAATAAAGATAAACAGATGCCTAGCAGCTATGGTGTATGATTAAGTTTATGTACATTTTCTCAGTTCCTCGAATATTTGTGAACTCTGCCAGGTAGGGATACAAAATTTCATGCACATGCTTTTCGTTTGTCCATCCTTAGTTGAGTTAAGGAAAAAATGTCTGAAATCGCTTTGTGTGAACTTTAATATATGTTCATCTGATGGGGTATTGAAATTTATGTATAATTCTCCGAACAAAATATTTTGTTTTAGGATGTTTAACTTTTTTAAGGCATTTAAAAAAAAATTATTGACTCTATTAATCTCTCGATAGTTATAAGGAGGGTGTCAAAACTTGAATGTACTGTTATTTTACATTTTGGGACATATTGTAGGCCATCTTGTTTGGGTGTAGGCACTAAATCTTCGGTTAATTGGTCTTTTAATTCCCTATTTTACAGTTGGGTTTATACCATAAGGTTATGTATTGACTTTTAGGTGCATGATCGGGTAGAGGGGGAAGAAAACGGAAGTTAACAAACAAATAGTTATTCACAGAGTAGCTTTTTTTATGGAAATATTGTATGATATTTAACCAACAAGCTTTGGGCCGTGACCTGATTATTTCGTACTGATTTTTTGTGTGCTTTTTATATAGTACTTAAGATGGGATAGTATATATTTGCTAGGGACTGTGCTATTTTTACTTTTTGATTAAATGTTGGGAGTACATGTGGATCTCTTAAGAGTTCCAAATCGTGAAATAAAAAATTTCAAAATGGCTGAAGGGGTGGAGAATTCTTTGATGATGTTGAATAGTTCTTTGCTGCTATTGGAGCTTGATTTTATACATGAGGCTAAGGCCTTTTTCTTCGAAAATGTCTACTGACTGTGGTAGAAGTTGAGGGCTGTCTTGAAGGCAGTCTTGTTGGTCATGTCCTTGCTGGTGCGTCATCTCTTTTCAGTTGTTTACAGTGTTGTATAGTGGTTCTGCGGTCCTTAGTTTGCCAGCTCACTTCCCTGGTGGACCTTCTGTGGGTGTTGTTGCTGAGGTGAATGATGTTGTCGGTGCAGCTGGTGGTCCAGTTGTTGAAGTTTCTAAAAATCTGGTCTAGGTTGTTGGAGGAATTGGGGTGGGTAGTGATGAGGGCATTGATACATGTGTTCTTTGAAACTTTGCCCCAGCTGTTGTGGGGTCATTGGGCAGAGGAGGGATGGAGGTCCATGAGCTGGTGATGTTGAAGTCAACAATGGAGTGGCCAGTCCAGGTGACTTTTGTGGTGTGGCTGTGCCTGATGTGGTCACTGGAGATGAAGATGGGGGATCTAGTGTGTGGCCTGTGGTATTTGTGGGGTCATGGATGAGTTGGGTGAGTCTGATGTTGTTCATGCTGTCAAGGAGGTTGGTAGTGTTGATGTCATTGTGGTCATTAAAATGGAATTTGAGGTTGCCTAGAAAAATGTAGTTGTTGGATTATATTTTGAGGGGGGGTGATAAAGTTGGCAATGAAGCTGCAAAAGTCTGGACGTGGTCCTGGAGGATGGTAACATAGGTAAAAATGACAACATATTGTGGTAATACTATCCCAAAATGTGTCATATTATGCTTCATAATTCGTGTTTTCTTGCCGTATAATTTAGTCAACCCTGATGCACAATTTGGCCGTCCTCTCCTACATAATTCAGTGGCCCTGCGTATAATACACCAACAGTCCAGCAGTGTCCCCCTTGTCACAGAAATGCTTTTCACACATGAGGATGGAACCTCCAAAGAACAGTAGCAATAATCACAATTGTGATGGGGCCATAAGGGTGCTTTGGGTGCATTATATTTGGAGCTCTTGTTCAGGAACAAGTCTATATACCATTCCCCATTCTGAATGTTTGGCCCAAGCTTTAGCCGGTTTTGATGCTCCTGATATCATGAGTTAACGGTCATGCAGTAGACCTCAGATGTTCCTGGGCCACAGAGCCTGGGAAATTGTGCAACTGTGGAGTTTTAGTTGGTTTGTTTCAGTAAATCATATGATACAACCAAGTCTTCATTGTGAGTATTCGATCCCCGCTCCACACATGACACATGCCTCTCCACATCCTTTACTCCTCATGTATACCTTCTTACTCCTCAACCCTCTTATTAGTCCTTACCCATTAGTCATCACACCTCACTCCTGACTTTCATTTTATCTTTCAGTCCTTTCCTTCTTCTTCACTCCTAATTCTTTAGTTCTCTTCTATCACACTTAGGCCCCAGTTTATATTTTAGGTGCAGAAGGAAAGGTTGTACCTGTCAATGCTTGAAACGTCTGTTGGGCTAACGGGCATTTCACAACTTAGCCATGGGCACCTCCGTCAGGGCAATGTAGTAATTTACTCCATCACCCTGGTAGAGGACAGGCCGATTGATAAGATATAAAGGAGGCCCTAAACTCCCTACTTCTTCCTTTACCCGCACTCCTCATCCCTCACCATCCATCAGCCATCTTCTGTTCTCCATACAGAAGTCATTTCTAACTTTTGATTTTTAATAATCACTTCACATTCCTCAATCTTTATCACTCAGTCTACTTTTTATGTTTCATCCCTAACCCCTCAGTTGTCCCTACAAATCACTCATCCCTTATTCCAACCATTTATCTCTCAGTCTTTTCTACTCACTTATTTGCCATACTTCATTCCTCACCTCTTCCCATTCTTTCTTTCCTCATCTATCACTGCTCATACCTCCCCCTCTGAGAAATAAGTGAAAAGAACAATGTTAATAGCTTAAAATGTATATCACACTGTCCATTTTAGGACATGCTGTCCCCTTACATCTCATGCCTCCGTTTTTATTCCTCACTCGTACCCTATTGAGCTCACTCACCTTTCTTTGCTTCTTATCCTTTTTTAATCAAGCATCATTCCTCTTATCATCCCTCACTCCTCAATGCTCAGCCCTGATATCTAACTCCTCATCCTTCATTTTTCATTTGTCATCTCTAACACCTCACTTTTAATCGTTCATTCCTCCTATCTCACTCTTCAACCCTCACTTCTCATCCTTTATCACATCCCTCACATGCCTTCTCTCCTCCTTCACTCTGGATCCCCACCTCATCCCTTATTCCTCTTGCCTAATCCTTCACTATCTGAAACATTTTTCTCACTCTTCTCCCCCCTTATTTTTTACTTGACATCTCTCATCTATCACTGCTCCCTCCCCATCACTCCAGCAGTTTCAAGGGAACTGTACAAATGATGGGGCATATTTATGATTCCCTAGCGCTACTGGAACGTCACTTTACATAATGCTCAAGTGGCGCTAACCTCTTCTCCATATTTACAAGGAGGTGGAACGCCACTTTTTGTGGCATTACACCTCCTTGTAAATATGTGCCTCTCCGACGCAGTTATCTGTGTCAGAGGGACGCACAAATGGGTGTTGCTGTGGGCATGCCACAGCAACACCCATTGCATTTTGACGCTGCCTCACATTTACAAGTTTTCGTAAACCTAAGGCAGTGACAAAATCTAATGCCACCACCAAGGGTGACTTTAGCAGGGTATAACAAGGAGATATACTTTTATTCCTCCACGGATTTTTCTTTTTCTATACATGCTGCATTCTGACGCACGCACAGAAAGAGCAAAATGCCAGAAATGATTGTTTATGTGCGGGAAGGTGTCCCTTCCTGCACATAAACAGTTGTTTGAAAATGACTCTTTGGCACTTCTGTGTGTGCTGATTCTTAGAGTCATTAGTGATTGTTTATATGTGGGGAGGGACACCTTCCCACACATAAACAATCCCTCCCTTCAATGCAGACATCCATGCACGATGGTGCAAGGATGTTTGCGTTGGCCCTGGCAGCTAAGTTTTAGTGCCAGCTCAGGGGACAACACAGGGGTGCACCGTATTCACTTAAATACGACACATCCCTGCGTTGTGAAAATGATGGAGTGCAGCGCTTTGGTGCAGCGTCACGCTCGGACATTTCCCCATAAATATGGGCCGATGATTCCTAAAATGTCTGCCATCCTGACCACATTAGAATATCCTTATCCCTCCCTCCTCATGACACGGATCTCAATCTTCACCTTATATTTTTCACTCATCACCACTCACTGTTTCCTAATTCTACATCCCTCACAATAGCCTTGGCAATCAACCTTCAGTCCTCACACTTCATCTCTCATTCCTTATTTCTTATCTCTCACGCCTTATCCTTCATTCCCCATTCTTCATTCTTCAAATTTGCAGTATCTAATCCCTTTTAAGATATCCTCATTGCACACTCATCATCTCTCTGTCCTCGCCTCTCATTCTTTAGCCCTAATCCGTTATCCCTTATCTGTTATTCCTCACTCCTCATCTACCACTCTCATTCCTCATAACCCATCTTTCATTTCCCATTTCCAATTTCCTTTGTCCACTTGACCCTCTTCTAATGTTACACCTCATAGATCACTCTTCATCTCTCATTCCTCACCTCTCACTCCGCATTCCTTGCATTTTCACCTGTCTATTATTTATCCCTTACTTTCCCTCATTTCTCATTTTTCACGTCTAATACTTTATCCTGCATCCTTCACTTCTCTTCTTTCCTTCCTGATACCTCATCATCACACATTAGTCCTTACTTCTTGTGCCAGATCCCTTGTCCCTCACCATTCACAATTTTCACTGCTCAGGCCTCAACCCTCAATCATCATTCTCACACCTCATTCTTTACCCATCTTTACTCACAGCTTATCCTACACTTCTCCTCTCTTACTGTTCATCCTTCACTCCCCACTCATTACCCCTTGTCTCTCAGTCACCTTTCACACCTCTGCCGTAATCTCTCACTAACAATTATACACTCTTTAACTCTCATCCCTTACTCCTCATTCCTCACTCATCCTCCCTCACCCTTTATCTTTGGATTTGTGTATTACTTTCAGCCTTCATTTCTCACCCTTCACTCCTAATTATTAATTCTTCACTTCCCATCTTTTACTACTCATCTCCTGCTCCTCATACCTCATGCAGAACTCCTCATCTCTCACCACTTACACTTTATACCTTACTCTCAGGGCTCATACCTCTTTGGAGAGCTCTAATGAGAGCAAAACATGTGTAAAGGGCTTCTTTTATCAATTCCAGTTGGCTTGGGTGATATCTTTCTAATTCGAAACTGTGATACAGTGCCTGGAATGGTAAAAAGGCTTTTGTTATTTTGGTGCTCGGCATGGATGGCACTAGCTAACCTTATACTTAAAGACTTTGATATAAAAATGGCAAAATACTTTGTCACTTCATTTTTACACATATTACATTCAATCTGGTGTGTGCCATATTAATTTTGCAGCATGCTATACATTTCAGGAGGAGTCCTATAGGGATCGCTGTAATGTGGACATGAACGACTTCCCATGCCTAAAGGTCTGGTTTACCATTGTGAATTATGGCATTTCCAGAGGCATATTGCCAACTACTGGTATATAATTTTTAAGTATTTATGGCAATGTTGTTCATTGTTACGTATTGGGCAACAGAGAAAATAGAAATGTTGAGATTGCCTGCAGCCTGGGAGGGTGGAGTATAGAGGAATGGGGTATTTGGGCAGGTACATGGAGTAGGCTAATAAGGGCAAGACTAGATGATATAAACCTAAAAGAGAAGCTTGGCTGGTTATTGTGTATGTTATGTAAAGGAGCAAAAGAAAAGGCAGCATGACAAAGCCTATCATGTCCAAAAGTATGTAATGTTCTTAAGAAACAGATGATATATTTTGATCCATCTGATCTAGGTACCCTCTTGATTAGATTACGAGAGGGCAGGAGAGGGGTGAGTAAGGGATTGTAGGAATTTGGCTCTGTATATACTATTTCAAAGTAAGAAATAGTGTGCACAGAGTCCAAGGGTTCCCCTTAGAGGTAAGATAGTGGCAAAATTAGATAATTCTAATGCTCTATTTTGTGGTAGTGTGGTCAAGCAGTAGGCTTATCAGAGGGTAGTGTTAAGCATTTGTTGTACACACACAGGCAATAAATGAGGAACACACACTCAAAGACTTACTCCAGGCCAATAGGTTTTTATATTGTAAAATATATTTTCTTAGTTTATTTTAAGAACCACAGGTTCAAAATTTACAGTAAACACTTTAAGTGCAAGGCACTTCACTTAGATACTTTAGGAACTTTGAATAAAATCAATATGATATACAGTCTTTGTAAAAATGGCAATAAGCTATTTTCAAAGTGGACACTGCAAAAATCAACAGTTCCAGGGGGAGGTAAGTAAAGGTTAGATTAGGAGGTAAGTAAAACACTTACAAGTCTCAGTTCTGGGACATAGGCAGCCCACCGTTGGGGGTTCAAGGCAACCCCAAAATTACCACACCAGCAGCTCAGGGCCGGTCTGGTGCAGAGGACAAAGAGGTGCCCAAAACACATAGGTGGTCATTACAACCCTGGCGGTCAGTGTTAAAGCAGTTGAAAAACAGCAAACAGGCCGGCGGTAAAAAAAAGGGAATCACGACCGTGGCGGAAACCGCCAACAAAGGCAGCCACTTTAACACTCAGACAGCCACAGCGGTACAAACAAACAGCTTGGCGGTCACCGCCAACAGAATGGCGGAGCACAATGTACCGCCCACAGTATCATAACCTACCAATCCACCACCTTTTCCGGGGCGGATTCACCGCGGACAAAAACACGGCGGAAACAGGACTTTGAAGGGAAAACGCTCACCTCTACACACCCCACGAGGAATCCGGACACCATGGAACCCGAGTTCCAGATCCTGCCAGCCCTTATCTTCTTGGTCCTCTACCAGGAGAGCGAACGCCGGCAGCGAAGACAACGGTGAGTACTGCACCTACGACACAGGGAAGGGGGGAGGGAAAAAACAGGGACACACACACGCAATACGCAACACCCCCAACCCAACCCTCACCCACGACAACACACACACTAATACAGCATGATACATTACAGTTACACCCTGCAACCCCCCCGGAAGAATGCAAAGACCAAGGAAAATGAGTGTAACCATTGTAATATATTAAAATCCAGTACGCAAAAATATATATATACACTATAAACAAAATGTACACCAAGAATAGTAGTCCAGGTAGTGCTCCATTGAAGTCCGTGAAACACTGGGCCCACACGGTATGGGCGAAGCCCACACTCAATCCCCGAACATGACGGAGGGAACACTGCAGGGGCATCAGATAGCAATAAAACAGGCATCTCAGGGGGAAGGGAAAGGGGGGGCACCTCAGCCGGTTGAGTGCACGACGCCAAATCCACGAGGGGGCCACAAGCCCACTGCGCAATCCTGGGGAGTGCAAAGCCACAGTCTCTGAAGTCTCTACAGTGGTTGGTTTGCCCACTGTTCAATCCTGGGGAGTGCAAAGCCACAGTCTCTCAGATCTCTACAGTGGGTGGTTTGCCCACTGTTCCATCCTGTGGAGTGCAAAGCCACCGTCTCTCAAGTCTCTACAGTGGGTGGTTTGCCCACTGTTCCATCTTGGGGTGTGCAAAGCCACAGTCTCTCCAGTCTCTACAGTGGGTAGTTTGCCCACTGTTCAATCCTGGGGAGTGCAAAGCCACAGTCTCTCAAGTCTCTACAGTGGGTGGTTTGCCCACTGTTCAATCCTGGGGAGTGCAAAGCCGCAGTCTCTCAAGTGGATAGCTTTCTCCACTGGTTCTGGAGGGTGCTTGGTGCCCAGACTGCTTCATCCTGCCAAGGACAGAGGTAGTGGATGTGATACTCCACTGTTTCTGGAGGGGGCTTGGTGCCCAGAGTGCTTCATCCTGCCAAGGACAGAGGTAGTGGATGTGATACTGCACTGGTTCGGGAATGGGCTTGGTGCCCAGAGTGCTTCATCCTGCCAAGGACAGAGGTAGTGGATGTGATACTCCACTGGTTCTGGAGGGGACTTGGTGCCCAGAGTGCTTCATCCTGCTTGTGGCGGACTCAGTAGCGTCAGTGCCCTTGGCACTCATGGGCCAGCGGTGCTTGTTGGGGCGGTGCCCTGTTCAGCGGTGCTTGTGGTGGCGGTGCCCTGTTCAGCAGAGCTTGTGGCGGTGGTGCCCTGTTCAGCAGTGCTTGTGGAGGCGGTGCCCTGTTCAGCGATGCTTGTGGCGGTGGGGTCCTTTGCAGTGACTCAGCTGCTGGCGGTCCTGTCTGGCCCAGTGGGGCTGGTGCTGGCGGTCCTGTCTGGCCCAGTAGGACTGGTGCTGGCGGTCCTGTCTGGCCCAGCGGGGCTGGTGCTGGCTGTCCTGTCTGGCCCAGCGGGCCTGGTGCTGGCAGTCACCTCCTGGGCAGCTGGGCTGGTGCTGGTGGTGGCCTCCTGGGCAGCAGGGCTGGTGGCGTTGGACTCCTGGGCAGCATTGGCCTCCTGGGCAGCAGTGCTGGTGGTGGTGGCCTCCTGGGCAGCAGGGCTGGTGGTGGTGGCCTCCTGGGCAGCGAGGAAGATGATGGTTGCCTCCTGGGCAGCTGGGCTGGTGCTGGCGGTGGCCTCCTGGGCAGCGGGGATGATGGCGGTCTTCTCCGCCGTGCTGCTCTTCCCAGACTTGCTGACTTTCTTGTGGCCCTTCCCCACCTTGGAAGGTGTCGCAGCTGACTCCACACTCCCACCTGTACCCCTGGGAGCAGCTTTGGTGGCTGGAGTCTTCCCCCTTTCCCGCCGGGCACTGGCCAACTTTTGATGCTTCACAGGTGGGGGACTGTCCGTGCTGTGGCTCCATGCCACACTGGCTGCCCTGGTGGCCGGTGCACTCCAGATTCCGGTGACTACAGGCACCACTGGTCCCGGAGATGTTGTGGCTGAGGTGCTAGGTTGGTACCTGGAGAGTCGAGCCCTAGGAGACGGACGGGGTGGGGCAGGTGAGGGAAAGAGGTCAAGGTTGGACAGGAAACGTTTCTTGGGAACAATGGGACGGGTCGCTGGAAGGGGTTTGGGAGTGGAGGAAGAGGTTGTGGTTGTAGGAGGTGTTTGGTGTCTTTGGGTGAAGGTGCATGCGCTGGAGGCTGTCGTGAGGTGGATGACTGTTGGGAGAGTGTGTGCCTGCGTTTGTGTATCTTGGGAGGTGGCGTCACAGACACACTGGGAAATGACACAGGGGACGTGTGAATGGTAGTGAGGGTGGTGACTGCACGTGATCGGGGTGTGGTGGTGGGTGTGCTGGTGATGGTCTGAAGGTGTGCTTGGGTTAGGCTGAGGTACAGGGGATTGGGTCGGGGTGGAGGAAGTTGGAGGGGGGAGGCTAGAGACAGTGACAATGGCTGCCATCAGTGCTGAGGCCAGAGTCTGAAAAGCTCGCTGAAGGGCCGCCTGACCAGAATGAATGCCCTCCATGAATGCATTTGCTTTTTTCCAATTGCCTTTCTACACCCTGGATGGCATTCAAAATGGTAGACTGCCCAACAGTGAGGGACCTGAGGAGGTCAATGGCCTCCTCACTGGGGAAGCAGGGGTGACTGGGGCAGGGCCTGAGGTGCCTGGGGCAAAGGTGATGCCCACCCTCCTGGGTGAGCGGGCACGGGCGAAGACTGAGGGGCTGCTGGGAGGGCGGAGCTGGTGGGGGGGTGGCAGCTGTACCTGTTGAAGTGGGGGGCACAGATGGTGCCGCCACCACAAGGGAGCTCCCATTGGAGGACGAGTCCGTGTCGCTGGTTGCTGAAGCGGTGACCGCCGTGAAGCTCCCCTCGCCCTCCGTCCCACTGGTGTACTCAGAGTCCGTTGTGTGGCCCTCCATGGCCATCTGGGATGCAGCCCCCTCGTGCTCCAGTGCCACTGTACCGCCTACTGATGATGTTGATGCACAAAAGAACAGGGAGACCGCAAAAAGGGGGCGGGAAACAGAAGAAAGACAGGTTGAGTGCATGGATTACCGCTAACGTTGGCGGACAAAACAGACACAGCAGCCCCCTGCACTATGCCGCTCTCTTGTCCTCTACAGATGCAGTTCCTGGGATATGGCCTACATGGCTATGGTGGACATCTGCACACATAGATGACACAAGGGCACGTATACCTGTACTTGGCACTCTACAGAGGTGGGGTGGAGTGCCACATGGCCTGCATTACGGAGGGGCCTAGCCTACGGAACTCACCCTGGCCTAGGGAAACTCACAGCCCTCCTCACCCACCCAGACCCCTCCACTGCGCGCAAAGTCAGAAGAATGAGAGTGTACTCACCCCCTTGTGTCTGCTGTGATGCCCTCATGCGCCCATCCAACTCAGGGTAAGCCACCGCCAGGATCCGGAACATCAGGGGGCTCATGGTGCGACGGGCACCCCGACCACAATGGTAGGCCATCCCCAGCTAAGCCTCCGCCGTCTTCTTGCTCCAGCAGCGAATGTCCTCCCATCTTTTACGGCAGTGGGTGCTCCATCTCTGGGGGACCCCCAGGGTCCGGACGTCCTTGGCGATGGCACGCCAAATATCCTTCTTCTGGTGGGCGCTGACCTACATGACATGTATAGGGGAAGAAGAGAAGTCATTACCAACTGCACTGTCGAAGTGAGTGGCCCACATCCCTGCCCTTGCCATGTGGCACATGCATTCACACTCATTCATGGTCGCAGAACTCTGCCCCCTTCCTTCTTACATCCAGCCCTCACCCACCCAGGCATAGCCCATACAACTTGCACCCTATGTACTCACCTGTTGGTCTGGAGGACCATAGAGTAGCGTGTACTGGGGAAGGACCCCGTCCACGAGCTTCCCCAACTCCTGTGCAGTGAAGGCAGAGGCCCTTTCCCCAGACGCACGTGCCATTGTCTCTTCCAGACCGAGGTCACAGCAGCACTTGCAGTGTAGGTCCTCTCCTGTCGAAGATCAGGTATCGAGTGATTGCACAGATAGAAAATGGCGGTCATGTCTGCGGCGGTGACGGCTGCGCCGGTGCGTATCATCACCGCCGGAGCACTTCCTCGTTGGCTCCTGGGACCCATAGGGTCCAATGTTAACCAAAGCAGCATCCCTTATGTGATGGGTCAACTCCAGAGGCACCGTGTGTGGCTATTAGAGGACTCTGGTTACCCCAACCTGTTATGGCTATTGACCCCAGTGAGGAATCCCACGACCAGGGCAGAGGAACGATACAATGAGGCCCATGGGCGGACTAGGAGGGTGATCGAACGCACCTTCAGCCTCCTGAAGGCCAGGTTCAGGTGCCTGCATATGACAGGTGGTTCCCTATTCTACTCACCAAGGAAGGTGTGCCAGATCATCATCGCCTGCTCTATGCTTCACAATCTTGCTTTGCGACGCCAGGTGCCTTTTCTGCAGGAGGATGGTCCAGATGACAGTGTTGTGGCAACTGTGGAGCCTGTGGACAGTGATGAGGAGTAAGCAGAGGAAGAAGACATTGACAACAGGGACTCACTCATACAGCAATATTTTCAGTGACACACAGGTGAGAACACTTTCTTTACTACTACTTTTACTTTCACACTTCTACCTCTATCCTGTCTATCAATTTCAACCAGTATTTGGTAACTGAGTTGTACATTTCTTTTACGGTTTCACAGGTGTGGTTACCAACGTGTGTCATCTGCTTGCATCCTTCATGGACTTGTGATGTGTGGCATAGGTATGTTGACATTACTAGTGGGAACTGATTTTGTTATTGTTATAGCTAATACACATTTTCGAAAACACAGACTGACTCCAGATTGTTTTGTGGTTCAAGGGTGTTTATTGAAGTGCTAAATATGGGAGGGGTGGTAAAATGGTGAGGGGTGATGGTGGAGGAATGTCCATTGCAGAGTCCAGTCTATTAGTCTCACAGGTGCACTGCCCATATGGGCATAGGAAGTGGAGTTGGGACAGTTCCAATCTGGACAGGGTTACAAAGTGGGACAGTGGGATGACAATCAGGGTGGTCTCATTTCTTGGTGGGGGTCTTGCCATCGTGCTCTGTCCTGTTCCTGGATCTCAGGGACCGCTTGCGGGGTGGTTCTCTGTCTGCATGGGGTGGGGTGCTGGTGTGGTGGTCCCGTGGCGGGGCATCCTGTCCACTAGCACCGGCGGAGGTGGTGGGCAGTTCTTCGTCCAGGCTAGTGTCAGGGGCTCCTTGGAGTGCCACGGTGTCCCTCATGGTGTTCTGTATGTCCTTCAGCACCCCTACGATGGTGCTCAGGGCAGAGCTGATGGTTCTGAGTTCCTCCCTGAACCCCAAATACTGTTCCTCCTGCAGGCACTGGGTCTCCTGAAACTTGGCCAGGACCGTAGCCATCGTCTCCTAGGAGTGGTGGTAGGCTCCCATGATGGAGGAGAGGGCCTCGTGTAGAGTGGGTTCCCTTGGCCTGTCCGCCCCCTGTCACACAGCAGCCCTCCCAGTTCCCCTGTGTTCCTGTGCCTCCGTCCCCTGGACCGTGTGCCCACTACCACTGCCCCCAGGTCCCTGTTGTTGTTGGGGTGGTGGGTTATCCTGGGTTCCCTGTAGTGGTGGACACACAACTGATTGACGTGTCCTTGGTACGGAGTATGGGCCCGCTGGGTGGGTGCTGTACTGGTGTTTCCAGAGGGTGGAAGGTCAGTGTTGGGCTGTGCCTGTGCAAGGGGAACCGACTGTCCCGAGGCCCACGATGGTCCGGGCTGGTCATCTGGATCCTGTTGGCCAGAGCTGCTGTCATCACTGTATGCCTCTTCTGTGGGTGGGGTGGAGATGTCTGGACCCTCCTGTCTGGTGACGTTAGGTAGTGGTCCTGCAGGGGTATAAAAGCATGATTATTGCATCTGTGTGTGTCATTGTGTGCAATGGGTGGGTGAGCGTGTACCCCAGTGCTAGCATTCCTGTGTGGGGGCTTGTATGATGATGGTTAGGGGTTGTTATGGGTATGTGCAGTGGGCATGCTTTAGTGATGGGTGTCCATGCTTTGTTGTGTCATGCAGGGCTTGGTGTTGGGATGGGCGGTCTGTGTTATTAGCACATTAGTGAGGATTTGGAGTGATAGGGGATGGGGTGAGGGTTGGGGTGTGTGATAGCATGCAGGTAGGGTGGGGGATATGATAGTTAAGATTTGACTTACAAGTGTCCATTCCTCCACCGACTCCTCCGAGGCCCTCAGGATGCATGATGGTCAAGACTTGCTCCTCCCATGTTGTTAGTTGTGGGGGAGGAGGTGGGGGTCCGCTGCCAGTCCGCTGAGCCGCGATGTTGTGCCTGTAGACCACGGAATGCACCTTCCCCAGTAGGTCTTTCCACCTCTTCCTGATGTCCTCCCGATTTCTTGGGTGCTGTCCCACTGCGTTGACCCTGTCAACTATTCTTCGCCATAGCCCGATTTTCCTAGCTATGGAGGTGTGCTGCACCTGTGATCCAAATAGCTGTGGCTCTACCCGTACGATTTCCTCCACCATGACCCTGAGCTCCTCCTCCGAGAACCTGGGGTGTCTTTGGCGTGCCATTGGGTGGTGTTGGTGATGTGTGGGGTGGTGTATGTGGTGATGAGTGTGGTGATGTGTAGTGGTGTGTGGTGTTTTGTGCGTGAATGTTGGGTGGGTGATGGTGTTGTGTGCCTCTGTGTGTTGGGGTTGTCTATGGCTGTGCTCGCTCTCTCTGGCCTTCGTCAAAAAATTTTGGTCGTAGGGGTTTGTGGGTGATGTGGGTGTGTGTTTTATATTGTAATGGGTGTGTGGGAGTGGTGTTTGTATGTGTATCAGGTGTGTGTATTTGGAATTGTCCAATGTGGCAGTGTATTTGAGATGTGTGTGTATTTTGAGCGCGGCGGTGTGTACCGCCAGTGGAATACCGCGGTTGAAAGACCGCCACGTGGATTCGTGGGTCGTGATAGCATGGGCGTGTTTCTGTTGGCGTGACGGTGGAGGATTTTTTTTCGCCAGTTTATCACTGACCTTTGGTGTGGCGAACTTGTGTTGGTGTCTGAATTTTGGCGGATTCCGAGATGTGGGTCATAATAGCTGTGGCGGAATTCCACGGCCGCGGCGGTATGTTGGCGGTCTTCTGCACAGTGGTAAGCGGCTTTTACCGCCAATGTTGTAATGACCCCCTAACTCTTTAATAATTTGTATCGCTGGATCCCCTTATCTGTTTTTATTCGTTTTGGGGTCAAATTAAAGATAAAATATTTCCTATTTTTATAAATTGGTTTTGGATTTTTTAACTGTTTCCTGTGTTTGTATTTCATTACTGTTTTGTGATACTTGAATGCTTTACACACTTTATCCCTCATTATGACATTGGCAGTGAGTGTTAAAATGGTGGTAATGCCGCCAACCGCTTGCGGGAAATACCGCCAAAGTATGACCATGGCGGTGATACCTCCCATAGACAGCCAATGTACTGCACCAACCGCGAGGGCGTTAACACCACGGACCACAGCAGTAGCCATCATCAACCAGGCGAAAGATAAAGTACCGCCCACCATATCATGACAGGACTTCCGGGGAGGTACCGATGCCATCAAAAGCCTGGCAGAAACACTGCACAGAAGACGAAGGACTCACCTTCAGGGACATAGAGGATACCACCACCGCCATGGAACTGGAACTTCAAGTCTTCCCGATGCTCTTTTACGCCATGGCCCTCCTGGAACACCAACGGTGAGAACAGCCACCTACCACACAAGGGAGTGAGGGAGGGAGGAAAAAGAGAATGGCACACACACGCACAACACACACCATTCACACACATACCTAACACAGAACCAGCTGCAGAGTAAAACGAATATTAGAGGACCCACGTCAAATTAAAACAAGGACCACAATGAGAATGAACAAACACTGTAATTTGATGCCAAAAGCCACCATAATGTCTGTTCGAAAGCAAATGCAGGCGTCAATGTTCAGAATGGGCTAATGGCCAGTCCCAAGTACAAAAGGGCCACATGGCAAAGTCTAAGGCCCAACTTGACTCCTGACACAATCTGGAATCCACTGTGCAGGGGCATCATGTTGAAAATGGGCAGGCACCTCAGAGTGAAGGGGGGTTGGGGGGTACTTCAGCTGAAGTGGATAACATGTCCACTGGCTCTGGAGGGGACTCCTTGTCCAATTGTCTCTGGTGGGGAGTCTAAGGCCACATTCTCTGAAGTGGGGAACATGCCCACTGGTTCATGAGGGGGCTCCTTGCCCAACAGTTTCTGGAGTGGGGAACATGCCTGCTGGTTCTGCAGGGGGCTTCTTGCCCAACAGTTTCTGGAGGGTGAGCTACATGCCTTCTGCTGGTGGAGGTGTAACCCTGGCTTCCTCTGCTGGAGGTGAGGGCTCCTTGCCCACTGCTGGTGGAGGTGTAACCCTGGCTACTTCTGCTGACTGTGAGGGCTCCTTGCCCTCTGCTGGTGGAGGAGGCCTCTAGCCTTTCTTTGGTGGTAGAGTGGGAACTGTACCTTTCTTTGGTGGTGGAGTGGGAACCTTCCCTTTCTTTTTTGGTGGAGGGGGGTCCATGTGTCCCCTCTTGTGACCGGCCCCCTTAGCCTTTGACATGTCACTTTTGTCCTTGCCTCCAGGACTAGGAGGTGCCTCCAATGTCCCTGTCTCCTGTCCCTTGGTTTTCACCACTCTAGTCTTCCCTTTCTGAGGTGGAGATGTGCTCTCAGTAGTGGCGGCCATCACACTCTGGGGCCCCTTTATACCAGCAGCTGATGATTTGATGGGAGCAGTGGCAGACTGTTTGGCTGAGGTGCTTTGCTGGGTTGTTGGGACCCTGCTATTATGTGCAGGACGGGGGGTGGAGGGGAAGGGAAGAGGTAAAGATGTGCAAGGAAAAGCTTCTTAGAGACATTGGGGTGGGATGTGGAAGGAGGGATGGGAGTGGAGGTTGAGGGAGTGGCTGTCGGAGGTGTACATCTAATGGGCTTTGTGCAGGTGCATGGACAGTGTGCGTGTTTGAGGTGGATGGCTGTTGGGAGTCTGAGTGAGTGCGTTTGTGTCTCTTAGGAGGGGGCAGACAGGGTGAGAGCGGACAAAGGGGACGTGTGGATGGATGCTGTAGAGGCATCTGCAAGTGAGGTATGTGTGCTGATTGATGTGGCGATGGTGAAGGTGGCTGTTGGTGCAGTGCATGCAGGTGTGAGTGCAGACATGACTGTGAGAGAGGAGGAGGAGGATGGGGAGACAGTAGAGGCAGTGGATGTTGTTGTGTGTGCAACTGTATGCTGTTTATGTGAGTGCTTGTGGCCTTAAGTATTCTGCCTGTATTTGACTGTGCTACTCTTGTGTGATGTATTGTGTGCATGCTTTTCTGTATGTGTGCATGGGATGGGTTGGGGTTGAGTAGACTGGTACTTGGAAGTAGTAGTTGAAGGGGGTACGGTAGGAACAGGGACACTGACTGCCATCAGAGAGGAGACCAGAGCCGGAAACAATCTCTGTAGAGCTGCTAACCCACTGTGGATGCCTTCCAGGTAGGCATTGCACTGCTGCATCTGGGATTCCAGCCCCTCAGTGGCATTCACTATGGTTGACTACCCTACAGAGATGGATCTCAGGAGGTCAATAGCCCCTTCACTGAGGGCAGCAGGGCTCACTGGGGCAGGGCCTGAGATGCCTAGGGTGAAGAAGATGCCCACCCTCCTGGGTGAGTGGGCACGGTCAACTCGGTGGGGGGGGCTACTGGGAGAGCAATGCTGGTACAGAGAATGGCGGCTGTACCTGTAGCTGGGGTGGTTCCAGAGGTGTCCACCACCACCAGGGAGCTTCCATTTGAGGAGGAATCATAGTCAGTGTTGTCACCTCCTATTTCTGTTGTGATGCTCCCCTCACCCTCCATCCCACTGGTCCCTTCGGCGTCCGTGGACTCTGCCTCCTGTGGGATGCAGCTTCCTCAGTCAACGGTGCGCCTAGTCCTCTGACAGATGATGCTAATGCACCCTTGGACAGGATGACAGAAGAAAATAGGGGGGGAGAGAAAGGGAGCACTGGGTCAATTAAAGCACTAACACCACAGATGGCATACACATTACCATCACACACAGGGATCAAAGTTGAGCACTATGCATCGCAGTGGCGTCCATTGGCTAGCTACCACAGCAAGATGAGAGCCAACCACTGCCAACTGCACCTCTCCTGGGACCCACTAAGCCTTGTCTGACATGGAATACCACCTAGGTAGGTTATAAGATTTTGCTATACACCCATTTACCTTGAGCTGGACCACACAGCAATGTCTGAGCTGGTATTAAGGGGAACCCACTAACTGAAACCCACCACCAGGATCCCATGCTAGCCAACAAAAATGGTTGTCACCCTCACTGTACTCACCCCCTTGTGGCTGCTGTGCTGCCCTCGAGCACCCATCCAGCTCTGGGAAGGCCACTGTCAGTATGAGGGCCGTCAGGGGGGTCAAGTTCCGACGGGCACCATGCCCTCGGTGGGAGGCCATCCCCAGCTGGGCCTCCACAGTCTTCCGGGCCCAGCGTCTCAGGTCCTCCCACCTTTTCCTGCATTGGGTGCTCCACCTGCTATGGCCCCCCAGAGACCACACCTCCTTGGAGATGGCATGCCACATATGTCCCACAAAGACCATTTCCATCTCCATTGGCACACACATCATTCGGAGCACTGCATGTATACTACCACCAAACATACCCTCCACCCAAATGATATACTGCCAGCACACACATCCCCGTGCAACTCTGCTGCATGCATCGTCCCCATGGTGTACTCACCTGTTGGTCTGGAAGCCCATACAGCTGTCCATAGAGAGGTAGGACCCCATCCACCAAGCTCTCTAACTCCTCCAAAGTGAAGGCAGGGTCCCTTTCCCCTGCCACATGGGCCATGGCAGGATCCAGAAACTTGTGACAACAACATACGCAGTATAGCTGTTGTCCTGTGGAAAGTCAGGAATCAAGTGAGGTTATAGACAGAAAATGGTGGTCACGTCCACAGGGGTGTACACCGACACCGCTGCTGGTGATCCCCATTGGACACTGTACTCCATAGATCCCCATTTTAGCCAACGAGGAATAGCATGGCAGTGCAAGACCGCTTTCCGCATGACGCCCAGCGCCGGCGGAGTTACATCACTTCCACCTGTCCATACTTACAGGACAGCCGCTTGCCATTTTATGATGGTGGACAACAATTAGGAATTGGAAACTTTGTCATTGCTGTAAATTGTACATAACTTGCCATTCACATTACATACATGCTCAGTTACACTGAGGTGGTGATTCCATTGTTCAGTTTGTGACACCCTTCTCACACTTGTGTCCCTTAGATACTTACCACTGTGGAGGAATAGGCAGAGGAGACAAGACCCTGTGTACAGACCCCTTGTGGACCTGGCTACACTGGAGGACAGGCACATAATACTGACCTATAGGCTGGACAGGGCCACAATCACAGAGCTGTGTACTCAATTGGAGCCTGATCTGATATCAGCTATCTGTCATCCCACTGGGATCCCCCCTCTTGTGAAAGTTCTGTCAGTGCTCCATTTCCTGGCAACTGGCTTTTTCCAAGTGACAATGGGCTTGGCAACAGGAATGTCACAGCCAATGTTCTCAATAGTGCTGGCAAGGGTTTTGTCTGCCTTGCTCAAACACATGTGCAGCTACGTAGTTTTCCCCCAAGTGGAAGATTTGGCCATGGTGAAGTCTGGATTCTAAGCAATGCAACATATTCCTAATATTGTTGGGGCGATTGATGGAACACATATTGCATTTTCCCCCCGCCGGCACAATGAACAGGTGTCAGGAATCGGAAGAGTTTCCACTCATTCAATGTGTAAATGGTGTGCCTGGCGGACCAGTACATTTCCGACGTCACTCCCAATAGCCTGGGTTGGTACATGACGCCTTCATCCTGAGGAATAGCCACATCTTAAATGTGATGGCACAACTACAGAGGAACAGAGTGTGGCTAATAGGTGAGCCTGAGTCCCCATCCAATGTACGTCAGTGTATGCCTTCAGGAGTCATCCCCCATATCATTGTGTAAGGCTAATGTTTGTACTCAATACTTGCAAGTGACTCTGGCTCTCCAAACCTGTTGTGGCTCCTGACCCTTGTGAGAAATGCCATGACAGGGTTGAGAATCGGTATAATGATGCACATGGGCGAACCAGGAGGATAATAGAACGAACGTTCGGCCTCCTAAAGGCCAGGTTCAGATGGATCCCTGTACTACTCCCCTGAAAAGGCCTGCCAGATAGCTCTAGTATGCTGCATGCTGCACAACCTGGCCCTCAGACGACATGTGCCTTATCTGCAGGAGGAGGAGATTGGAAATGCCCCTGTGGCAGCAGTGGACCTTGAGTATAGTGAGGATGAGGAGGCAGAGGATGAGGATGAGGATGTGGTCAACAGAACATCAGTCATATGGCAGTACTTCCAATGACGCACAGGTAAGACAGTGGAACTGAACATTCCTCTGATTATTTGTGTTTTCAGTGTGGCTGTAGCAGGATGGCAGTCACTTCCTTTGCATCTCAACTGACTGTCACCTATGCCTTCTCATTTTGCAGATGTTGGTTTTCTTACAACTGTGCACTGATGTGATGACTACACTAGCTACAGGTCATTATTTGTATGCTATCACAAAGTTGAGGTCAATTGCACAAGACGTAACTGTTAACATAATTGCACATTTTCATCACATAAAGCATTATCACTTAAGTTGGGTTCAAGGGAGTTTATTGTAGTGAAATTTGTAGAAGGAATAGTGCAATGGAATGAGGTGATGGTAGAGGTAAGTCCAGGGTATTGGGCCAGTCTGTTTGTAGCACAGGTCCAGTGTCCAAGGGGCCATAGGTGGGGGAACAATGGCAGTTCAAAGTGGACAAGGTGACAGAGCGGAACACAAGGGGGATATTCATGAGGGTCTCATTTCCTGTTGGTGGTCTTGGTCTTGGCAAGTGTCTCTGGCATCTGTCTAGGTCACAGGGAACGTTTGTGGGGTGGTTCACCTTCTGCAAGGGGAAGGGTGCTGGTGGTCTGTTGGCCCTGTGGCAGAGCCTCCAGACCACTAGCTGCAGCAGATATGGTGGGCTGTTCAGTTGACTGGCTAGTGGAAGGGGCCCACTGGTGTGCTGTATATTCCCTCATGATGTTGGCCATATCAGCCAGCACACCTGCTATGGAGACCATGGTGGGGCTGAGGGCCTGCACATCTTTTCAGATCTCCTGATGGTGTTACTCCTGCAACCACTGGTTTTCCTGCATGATGTTAAGAATCTGGACCATCTTGTCCTGAGATTGTTGGTAAGCCCTCAGGAAATTCGTGAGTGCCTCCTGGGCAGTCCGGTCCCTGGGCCTGTCCTCCCCTTGGTGCACAGCTGTCCTCCGAGTGTCCCTGTCCCCCTGTGCCTGTGTCACCGGAACAGTGTGCCCACTACCACTGACCCCAGGACCCCGATAGTCTTGGCTGTGAGGTATGGACTGGGGTCCCTGTAGAGGTGGGCACACTGTCGATTGACGTGTCCTGGGGACATCGGTGTGGGAAAGTTGGGTGGGTGTTGTGGTGTTGGATACTGAGGGGGAGGCTCTATGGTGGACTGGGAGTGGGCTAGGGTGGCTGGCTGACCAGTGGTCTCTGATGGGCCAGGAAGTGCATCCAGATCAAGAAGTCCTGTAATCACTGTGGGCATCTTCTGTTGGGGGACTGGATAGTCGTGGCACCTCCTCGCCACTGAGATTGGCTGGGGCACCTGTGGGAATGTAAGTGATATATTATGCTTCATGTCTGTGACATATTCTACATCCCTAGCTTCCCCTTTATCGTTGCTGTTACCCTGCCACCATTGTTTGTATAAGGTGATGTATTGTGTGATTGTTAGTTCTCCAAGCTGTGCATGCGTTGGTGGTGGGTGTACATGCAGGGCTGGGAGAGCTGTACATGCATTGGTATGGCATGAAGGGCTTGGCATTGGGGTTAGTCAAATGTGTAGGTGCACTGTATGGGATGGAGTGGAGTGATGGGAGTCAGGGTGAGATGTCATGCAGGTGTGGGGAATGATAGGTAGTAATTATTGACTCACCAGTGTCCAGTCCTTCGGCAACTCCAGTGAGTCCCTCAGGATGCAGTTTTGCCAAGACTTGCTCCTCTCATGCTTTCAGGTGTGGTGGAGGAGATTAGGGTCCACCACCAGTCCTCTGGATAGCGAGCTTGTGCCTTGCTGCCATGGAACATACCTTCCCCCATAGGTCATTCCACCTCATCCTAATTTTGTCCTATGTTCTTGGATGCTGTCCCATAACATTCACCCTGTCCATGATTCTCCACCACAGCTCCATCTTCCCTGCAATGGTGATTTGTTGTACCCGTTCTCCAAACAGCTGTGGCTCTACCCTGACTATTTCTTCCACCATGACCCTCAACTCCTCATCAGTGAAACGGGTGCCTTGTGTTTTATTGTGCTGCGGGTGGGTGTGGTGTGTGTATCGGTGTCAGGTGTGTGTTTTTGTAATTGGCCAATGTTGTGTTGTATAGTTTTTGGGTGGCCATTCTGACCACGCCTGTGTGTACTGCCAATGGTTTACAGCCGTTGAATGTCCCCCGTGGTGATTCGTGGGTCATATTGTGGAGGGCGTTGTTTTGTTGCCGTGACGGTATGGGTGTTCCTACTGACATTTCACCACTTACCTTTGGACTGGCTGAAATGTGTTTGTGGCAGTATTCTGTTGGTTTAGTGTGTGTGTGTCATAATATGGCAAACAAATGTTTGCCGTCGCAATAGTATGTTGGCAGCTGTCACCGCGGCGGCAAGCGTCTACTGCCAATGTCATAATGTGGGCCTTTGTCTCCTAAGTTGAGCCTTGTTGCTTTTTTCCAAGCTACAAACGGTTGAGCTGGGGTTAACTTATTGAGACCTATCTCAACCTAGTGGGGGCTGGTAGCTTTTTGCCAAGTGTAGATACTTACCTGCCCTTACCAATAATCCACTTTCCAAGATACAACATTTGGTATTATCAATTGAATTCCCATACAGTGTTGGCTTTCAGATGTAAGCCAGTGTGCAAAAAATTAAGCATTTTTAGAAATGCGTTCCAAATCATTTGCTAATATGGGTATCCCCACATTTAGAGTTATACAAGTAACCACTATTCCCAAACATGTTATCATGGCCACATTTTAAACACGTGTATGTTTCCCATCATTTCTAGTATCAATTTGTTAGATTTTACCATATGAATTAATGCATCTTCTGTATACTATAAAAAAGCATCTATTAGCTGTAGCCTAAGTCACAACTCTGGGTGCTGCATGTTTTTGCACCACCAACAAAGACTCTATGAAACTTAGACTAGAAAAGGAGGATCGATGCAACAGAATATTTATTTCGTAAATAGGCCATAGAGGCAAACAATTATATATGAAAACATTGTGACTATTTCTGTATTTTTCCTACTTATTTGTTTTATTGTAGTTATTCATTTTTTGGGGAAATCTTTGAGAAAGCTATACAAATGACCCCTTGCTGAATTCAGACTACTTCTACTTAGAAAATTGCAAACATTGTATTAAATATTATCTTAGTTTACAACACTGCCTGTTCCTGAAAAACAGGAAGAGGGTGGCTTTTCACATCAAACATTTTGTTGATGACTTTGTTTGAAAAAAAACAAATACTTTCTTGCACAGAATGTTTTTCAATTTTTCTAAAAAAAAATACAAAAAATTTTAAACTCTGGCTATTTTCTCTCCAGTGAAATAGTACCTTTGGAGTCCCCAACATGCAGGAAGAAGATGAGGATGAAGGTTTAACGGCTCAAGAGTGAGCTTCCCTAAACATCCAAAAATTATCTCAGGACTAGAAGAGCAGGTGTATTTGAACTGCAATATCCTGTGGTATTCCTAGCTTTTTGTCCCAAGCTGCGTTCTTAGAACAGCACTTTCTGTTATTCAAAATTACTACTTTTCAACTATTCCGAAAAATGTTTAAGGAATTTATAAGTTTGCTAAAAATATTCAAGGGCTGTAGTTGGAATACTAAATGTGTTCCCTAGAATATCGAGGGGGGAGATTGCTGTTAAACCCAACTATTCCAGGACTGAAATTAGGAGTGTAATTTTGACCTTCCCATATCCACAATGTTCACTGTGGCCCTCAGGGCGCAGTGCAGCAAAAAACACAAATGTGCGTCTATTGCAGTCCACCATAACATTTGACTTTGCCCTGTTCTCGAATGACTAGATGTCCATAGGTGAAAATGTGATCTTTTAGGAGGTAATTTACACTTTAAACTTTAAAAAATCAAATCTATGGTTCTGCTAATTGGATTTTTGCCATTGTTGGTGGCAAATATTTTATTTAAAAGTTTTCTGTTTTTTTGAGTTGGTGTATGATTTTTCTTGTGTTTTATCATCGCAATATAACTGTTTGAATCCTACATGAATACTTTACACATTGCTTCTAAATTAAGCCTGATTGCTTTTGGGCCAAGCTACCAGAGGGTTATGCACAGGTTAATTTAGTGACTTCTTGTGGTTGACCCTGACAGGGATTGTGACTGTTGCTTGAGATGGGCTCTCACCTTCTCCCAATCTCTCAAATTGTTCAAAGACTAACCTAGCACCCATCCAAGGCGGTGATATAATTCATCTAGAATTGCCCTGATCCCCAAAAAACATTCTTGATCTCCCTAATAGATTATTAACCGACTATTCCTCAAAACAAAAAGCTCTAAAGGAAACTCTTACCACCAAAAGGTATGTGAACCCCAATTATAGAACTGAGCCTTAAAACTATTCCTAAGTCTAACCCATTATACACTCCATGTTTTGACACATTCTCACCCAAAATTATTTAAAACACAAGAATAAACGTAAAACTCAAAAAGACTTTACTAGCCTACCAATATTTCCAGCCATAGAGCTAATACAACCCACCACCCCCAAATATTACACAAACACAATAATGGAACTGTTCCTCCAAATGTTCTCAATACTAATCTAACATTGACACAATCCATAATATTGCCACAGCCCCACAATTATCAGATTTCCAGTCATACAACTGAACCTGAAATCATTACTAAAATTAACTCACTACCCACCCAAAGCCCTGGAATAGCCCAAAATATAACCAAACAATTAGTTCAAGAGTAACCAGACAATACACTCACCTAAATCCCAAAATGTACCTATACCTACCAAAAAATACCTGAAACCCAATTATGGAACTGAACCCCAAGAATATTCTCTAAACTATCTTGATGATCATTGTGAGAAATTGGGTTGTTGGTTGACTGAGGTGTGAGCCCTGGCGAAACAACAGCCACACTCTCTTGCATGGTGAACAACAAAAAGCCAATAAATCGACCTGTGTTTAACCCTGGGTGACATGGTACAAAAAAGTGATGCTTAACTTAGGGGCTATGTGTAAAGTATTGATGCAGCACAGAAATTACAACAGAGTGAAAGCACAACACAAGAAAAATCCCAAACCAATTTGGAAAAATGTAGTGCTTTTTCTTCTTATTTGACATCAAAACAACAAAAATCCAATCAGTAAAAGTAGAGCTATGAATTTTTAAAGTTTAAATTTCAAAATACCACCTAAAAGATTAAAGCGTCAACAGAGGACATCAAGGCACGCAAGAATGGGTCAAAATTGAACGTTAAGGCCAACTGTGATGGAGTGTCTTTCAAATACAGGAAGTGGATTGGGCCTGGTCAGCACTTATTTCTGGACTTAAAAAGAATTCTGAAGAAATATGTCCGAGAAGGTAAAGTTCAAAGGGACAAGGCTGCAGGAGGACGTGTCCAAGGAGGGAGCTTCATCGTCAGATGGTCTTGGTTTAAAGCTGCAGTAATGATTTCTACATTTGGGCTTAGTCGCCAAAATGTTGGTTGAAAAACTCCAGCTGGATCAGGCAGATGGCTGTACACAAAGCCAGGTCCATGAGGTATCATACACCGATGGTTAAGGACTGCTGAAACGGATTTGCTTCTGCTAAGAAGAATGTTTCGGGAGAAGCCTGCAAAGTAATTTTGACCGGTGATGCACCTCGGGCGGATCAACAAGCAGGTTGGTCCAAGTCTCCTCCTGATTCTCAGCACACTCTTTGACCAAATTTTGTCTATGTCCTCAGTTTTGAAAATTGGCCATCTTGGCACATTTAACACTACAATCAAGGTTCCAGGACTGGGGAGTCACCTCGTAGGGGTTCAGAACTCACTCAGGCTGGGTCCAGATGTGGGCTGAAGGTAGTGGGGCCCTGTTATGTCCCTGAGGCTCTGAACAGGACACCAGCAATCCAGCCTTTGAAGTCACTTCTGGTAGTCCTGAGTGCAGGTGATACAGGGCTCAACAACAGAGCTGGCCCCTGAGCGTTTAAGGCAGGCTCTAGACTGCAAAGATGTGCTTTCAGGTATTTCAGTAGTCTGGCGAAGTGCAGAGTAGGTCCCAACACGAGACATTCATCTGAGAGTCCTTCCGCATGTCCAGTAGTAAGCTGAAAAGTGGGTCTTAAGGTTCTATTCCTATTCCCTAGTGGTCTTGTGCAGCTGTGCTGGAAAGTGGGAGATGTTTCAAGAAAGGTTCTTTGAAGTGCAGTTTCCTGACTCACCTGTCCTGGCTACAAGCTGACTGCAGTAACAAAACAAGGTAATTAGGTCCTTTTCATGGAGCAGAGCATAAGATGACAAGGGGGCTTTGATCAGCTCCACCCACAACCTGTCACAAGATGGTCCTTTCAGGCACACCTAATTCCAATTTTGTGTGACTGCCGAGGAGGAGTTCACAAAGTCTAACTGTGGGTTATACCCAGTTATGTGGCCCAGGCAAAGCTACTTACACAAAAGGGTTAAAGGCAGGGAAATGCCAACTTTCTAAAAGTGGCATTTTCAAACTTGTAATGGAAATTCTGACTTTACCATGAAAGATGGTTTATCATTACAATTTCATAGGTACCAAACATGATATATCTACCTCCTCTCAATTAGGAATGATAGCTTATGAACTGTAATAAGGAATCCCCAGTATTTCCTATGGGAGGGACAAGACTCACAGTAGTGACAAATGAATTATTGGAGTTTTTCACTAACAGGCATGTAAAACTTAAAAGAACATGTCCAGTCCTTTGATTACACAGCACCCTTCCCTATGGGCTACCTTGGGTCTACCTTAGGGTTGACTTATATGTAGTAACAAGGTAGTTAAGGGTTTGCAAGAGGGTTTAAATGCCAAGTTGACATGTCAGTGGGACACTGCATTCGAGCTGCAATGGGAGGCTTTGATTATGTTTTAGAGGGCTACTTAAGTGGGTGGCACAAGAAGTGTTGCAGGTCCACTAGTAGCATTCAGTAAACAGACCCTGGCTATATGGTATTCCATGCTACAAGAGAATTATAAGTAAATTAAACATGGCAATTAAATTTTGTTTAGGGGATGATTATAAGCACTTAGGACAGGTAAGCAGTGTTAAAGTGCATACTTTTCTAAGGCCAACAAAAGCAAAAATCCAGCAAAAATTGGAGGAAAGTAAGTAAATGTTTGGGGGAAGACCACCCTAAAGCTGAGAGATCACCCAAATTAACCAAAGCTATAATATAACTCAACTTCTCCAGCAGTTTCCTGGTCTCTAAAACACACCACAGCCCCATAAAATGCTATTATCCTAATTGTGTACCAGTTAAAAAACCCACACCTCCAAAATTCCTGGCACATAAATTGCCCCCAAAATATTCCCCAATATAATCCAATGACCTCAAATGAGAATAGTCTAGAAACAACTCACCCCCTCAAAAAAGGAAACAGACAGAACACACTTCTGATGCACAAGTGAAGACAAGGAAATTTAATAAATACACATTCACAACCAGATTGAAGTTAACATTGTCTAGGGGAGAATGAACTACAGGTACACAACTGTAACAAAAAAGAATGATCTTTCCCTCCAGGATCTGCACTGGAAAAACATCACCACTAACATCTTCTTCTTTTTTGAGTTTACACTTGTTTTATCATGAGAGTTTCTGATATGGGTGAAGTTTACACATGGCCAACATCTTAGGAATGGAATCTCTACAAAAGGCCCAGCCCTTGACACCATGCCTCCTGCTGCTCTCTGTACAAAAACAGAAGACTTCAGGGTTCAGCAGAAGACAAACAGCTTTGCATGGCATGTGACTCAGCACCATTAGACTATATATAAGAGCATGAAGGCTTCCAACTGATGCAAATGATGAAGGAGCATATTCTGTGATTATCTCCCACTCAAACACCAAAACACAAGTCAAAGTGGGAATCTGTAGGTTGTATGATAAAATCCCATAAAGATCTTAGAACTGATATTTAATTAAAGGGACTTGAGTGAAACAATTAGTTTTTTTGTGTAAGAGATTAAAGGATTAATTTACTTTAGGCACTTTCTTGGAATAAGAGAGTTGAAACTATATTACAAAGACAGTGTGCTGACACAATTGCTCAGGGATTGCATTCAGCTCTTTAAGAACCTCAAAGAAGCAACTCAGTTCAGTGTATCCTTTTATGTTTACCCATATTATGTAGAGATATGTAGGGGGGTACACTATTGATTGTAAGCAGTGTTATCTCTGATCCCAGTGAGAGAGATAGATTCACTGGAGATTAACTGGTAATAGTAGGACATGATGAAATACTCCTAACATGAGATAACCACTGAAAAGTCATTGTAATAAACAGACTGTTTAAGTAAACTAACAGTTGTAGAATATTTGATCTGCTAATCATACCTGTCTATACACACAAAGTTTTAAGGTTTCATTACTTTCTTTATACACACATGAATCTCAAAAACAACTTTACAAAAAAAAATAACTAGGTACAATCAAGAGTGGACATCAGGAGGGCTAAAGAAAAGATAATTGTTAAGACTTAACATGCACAGTGGTGTTGTATTGAAATGTTGTTCTTGTTTCTCAAGTAATACAGAGAAAATCATCACCAATGATCAGAATCAGCAAGGCTTTTCATGAAATAATCAAATTGCTGCCTACCTGCTAGGATGAATTCAGTGTGTGTTTTCTGTATTTCAATTCTTCATTCTCTTTCACCCTGAAGTTCCCTAACTGACAGAGCTGTATCATTCATAAACTGGTGGGGAGAACTCAGGGAAGTGGGTGAGCATCTTTAGGGGCAGATTTATGAAAAGTGATGCTGCACCAAGTGCAGTGCCACTTTCCCTGCTCCCCTTCGCTCCCCCCTACTGCCACCATGTGGGCGCCGTCTTTAAAATATGGCGCACCATGGCGCAGCAGAGGGGGCAATATCGTCATTCTTTGTAACTCTATTGGTGTACTCTGCAGGAGTAGCGCCAAAATATTTCTATTCTAAGTAATGGAAGCCCCCTTTCAACACCTGCTCTGACCGGGTGTTAAAAGTGCCGAAAAAAATGGTGCAAAGAAATCTATTAGATTTCCATGCACCATTTTTTCAGCACCCCCCTAATGGGAGAAATGCCTGGCACAGGCATAATGTGGTGCAAGGGTTTACCAAGTGGCTCAATTCAAGCATTGCACCACTTTGTTAATATGGCTAGTGGAAATGCCACCTTATTGCCACTGTTGTGTCAAAATAAATGCCTCAAATGTGGTGCAGGGTGGCTCTCAGGGCTCATAAATATGCCGCTTAGGGCCAGATGCATCAAACTGTTTTGCGATTGAAAAAAATGCATTTTGGTATGTAACAAATCCAATTTGTAGTTCGGTAACTTGTTCCCGAAGTGCAAATTGGATTTGCCGCTACATACCCATTCGGTATTAGGAAGGGACGTTTCAAGGGTGTCCCTTCCTAATACCGAATCGTGATTGCAAAACAATCACAGTTACCACCAATTTCAAATTGGTAGTAACCCATTCACAAAGGGGAGGGGTCACCAATGGACCCCTTCCCCTTTGTGAATGCATGCAAAAATATTTTTTAAGAGCAGTCAGTGGTCCCATTGAAAACTTTTCATTTTTATTTTTTAAATGCATCCTGTTTTCCTAAAGATTGCTTTACTGAAAAGCAATCACAGACATGGTGGTCTGCGGAGCCCAGCAGGCCACCATCCTTGTGATTGTAGCCATTCGCAATGGGTTGCAAATTGTGACCTACCTCATGAATATTAATGAGGTAGGTCCATTTACGAGCCCTCGCAAATTGCAATATGAAACTGCTGGAGTTTCCAACATTCTAATAGCGATTACTTAATTGTGATTCACAAAAAATTACAATTAGGTCATCGCTATTAGAAATAATGATACATCTGACCCTATGATTTGTTGAATCGGGCTGTTTGTGGCCAGAAAAAAGCATTTTGGTATGTACAGACCCTATTATGCAATTTGGCTATCTATTTACCGAATCACAAAATAGGTATGCGAGTCGCAATTAGGAAGGGGTGTTCCCTTCCTAATTAGGAGTTGCAGTGCGATATAGGATTGTTTTGTGACTGTGAAAGCGGTCACAAAACAATCGAAGTAACCAATTCGCACACTTTGTGAATGGCAGCGAAAATATTTTGTCAGACCAGGCAGTGGTCCCATGGACCACTGACTGCTCTGAAAAAATGAAAAGAAAACTTTTAATTTTTGTTTGTGAAATGCATCCTGTTTTCCTTTAAGGAAAACAGGCTGCATTTTAAAAAAAACTGCTTCATTTGAAAGCAGTCACAGACATGGTTGTCTGCTGTCCCCAGCAGGCCACCATCCCTGTGAGGGCGGCCATTCCCAATTGGGTGGGAAATTGCGACCAACCTCATGAATAATGAATATTTATGAGATAGGTCATATGCAAACCCATTGGGAATCGCTAACAGTGTCATTAACACTGTTGTACATCAGGTTTTGTGACTTGCAAATTGCGAGTCGCTAAGACACGCAATTTGCAAGTTGCAAAAACTAATATTCGTACATGTGGCCCTTAGTTTCTTCATGGTGCACTCGCACCCAAATCCTGATAGAACATACTTTTCACAAAAATTGCCTGAAACTCAAAAAATACACCTTAAAGCCCTTGTACAACTAATACCACCTGGAATTGCCCAAATTACATAAGAGGACACCAAAAATATTCCTGAATTTAGCCCAATGCCCATCCAGAATCCTAAAATGACCCATTGCTCTAAAAAAAATTGGACCCCCAGTGTCATAACTAAATCCCAAGAAAATTCCCAAAACTTTTAATATCCACCCAAAACCCTTGATCAACATTCCTCCAAAATATGCTAAATGCCACAAATACACCTAAGCTCCAAAATAGGGAAATAACCTAACTCAAGTCCCTATGAGAATCCACAGCCCTAACTATTATCTCAACCACAAAAGCATACCTGAACTGAACGAGGGCAGCAAGCGGGGACAACTGGTTGTACCAATCGCCCAGTGGCAGGTTTCTAAGACCTCTCTACCCTTCAGCATAGAGTTCCCTCTGTGGCACAACATGGCGGAAGAATGCTGGGATTAAAGCAAATGAACCCTGGATCTCTGGCTGTTTTTCCAAAAGGGTGAGTGAGGTATCAGAAGGTTTGTCCACAGTGCTGGGGCCTACCCAGAGTTAGGCAGGCCCCCACAACTATCTTATATTATCCTATATCTTCAGGAGTGGATGGTACCAGGGACTACTGTAGCTCTGAGTTCCTTACAAAGAGCTGTCCTTCCTCTTGGTTGGCCCACTGGGATTGCATTGTGGTCCCAGAGCTTTACCCACACTTGCATGGAGGCCTGGGAGTGTGCACTCTGAATTATTAGAGCCTTCTTGTACTCGTTGGAGCCTGGATAGCTGAGGTGCTAGAAAGGCTGTGCTACACACCTATGATTTTAGGCAGTCCCAGTGCTACAAAGTGATGTCAAGATGGGTAAATCTGATGTTAAGCAATTGCACCTTATGTTCAATGCTCGAAAAAGCACTAAGTATTCAGCCCCTGGGACTCATTCCCTTGAACCAGGAGGAGTCTTTGGCTGATGACAACTCCCTTTCATCCGGAGACTTCGGGCCCTGTTGCTGGAGATGAAATCAAGTCTTAAAACTATTGATTCTGAAATGAATTCCTTAGTGCATAGAAAGGATTTGATGAACAACCATATTGACAAGCATCATTCATGCCTTGAGGCAGCAGAACACAGTATATCGGACCTGGAAGACGAGCATTTGCAATAGTTCACCACTGTCAAAGACCTACAAGCAGAGCTAAGCCATATCAAGCTGAACAACAAAGATTTAGAGGCCTGATCTTATAGGAGCAACATCTGTGTCATTGGTATTGCTCAAACTACTGTAATGGGTTTCACAGAAAACTCAATGGAAAAATGTATACTGTTGCTTTTTGGTTCAGATAATTTTTCTAAAATGTTTATCATTAAGAGAGCCCATATGCCCCTCACCCCTGACTTATTCCAAGTGTTGCTCTGAGATCTATTATCGCAAAAGTTCTTGAATATTGTGACCACGATACGCTGCTGTGGATGGCTAAAGAAGCCAAGGACATTCAATATGAAGGTATGACCATATTATTTTTCCATGATTTTACTCAATCTGTGCAAGGTGCCCGAAAACAAAATCCTTCCAATGAAGAAAATGCTTTGAGGTTGGGGAATTAAGCACTTCATGCTACACGCTGCATGCATCCGCTTCCACTGGAAAGGCAAACCCCATATTTATTAGGACCCCAAGGATGCTATAACATTCATTCAGAAAAACAGGACCTCACCCAGGAGTGAGGTTGGGAACCGTTTGATGATGGAGGATGTAGAATGAGGTCTACACCTTTTTCTTTACGCCCCGCTGGCTTCAGGGATCTATTGGTGGCTTTATATGATGTCTGGTGCCTCTGTGTTCTCTCTGTCAGGAGTTGGAATGTCTGTGAATACTCTATCCCTTATGGTTCCTTGACTTGCCAATTACTAATGGCATGCTTTGTTCTGATGGGTTTCTGATTACCAGTTACTTGTGATAGAACTATGCAAAGTGGCAAATCTCTGCTATCTGCTTTGGTCACCCTCTGTATAGGACTAAGGCACACAATACCATCACCCACATAACTTCCATGCACCTCACACAACACACCACTAAATACCACCCCACTTATCACTACACACACCACCCCACACATCACCCACACCACCCCATGGCACGGCAAAGACACCCCAGGTTCTCTGAGGAGGAGCTCAGGGTCATGGTGGAGGAAATCGTCTGGGTAGAGCCACAGCTATTCGGATCACTGGTGCAGCACACCTCCATAGCTAGGAAGATGGAGCTATGGCGCAGAATAGTGGACAGGGTTAACACAGTGGGACAATACCCAAGAAATAGGGATGACATCAGGAAGAGGTGGAATGACCTACGGGGAAAGTGCGTTCCGTGGTCTCAAGACACCACATCGCGGTTCAGCGGACTGGCGGCGGACCCCCATCTCCTCCCACACAACTAACAACATGGGAGGAGCAGGTCTTAGCGATTCTGCATCCTGAGGGCCTCGCAGGAGTAGATGGAGGAATGGACTCTGGTAAGTCAAATCTTAACTATTACATCCCCCACCCTACCTGCATGCCATTGCATACCCCTATCCTCACCCCCATCACTCCAACTCCTCACAAATGTCCCAACATCACAAACCACACATCCTAACACCAAGCCCTGCATGCATCAACAAAGCATGGACACCCATTACCAAAGCATGGCCACTGCACATACCCATACACCCCCCTAAACCACCATCACACAAGGTCCCACACAGGAATGCAAGCACTGGGGGTCACCCACCTATTGCACACCATGGCACACACAGATGTAATAAACATCCTTTTATACCCCTGCAGGACCCCTAGCCAACGTCACCGGACAGGAGGGTCCAGATGTGTCCACACCACCAACAGAAGAGGCCCACAGTGATGACAGCAGCTCTGTCCAACTGGATCTAGATGACCAGCCCGGCCCATCTGGGACCTCGGGACAGTCGGTTCCCCTGACACAGTCACACGCCACCACAGAGCTTCCCTCCTCTGGAAACACCAGCACAGCACCCACCCAGCGGGCCCATACCTCTGTCCCCAGGACACGTCAATCAGCAGTGTGTCCACCACTAAATGGAACCCAGGCTAGCCCACCACCCCAACAACAACAGGGACCTGGGGGCAGTGGTAGTGGACACACGGTCCAGGGGACGGAGGTCCAGGAACACAGGGGAACTGGGAGGGCTGCTGTGCGACAGGAGGAGGACAGGCCAAGGGAACCCACTCTCCACGAGGCCCTCTCCAACATCATAGGAGCCTACCACCACTCCCAGGAGACAATGGCAACGGTACTGGCCAAGTTTCAGGAGACCCAGCGCCTGCAGGAGGAACAGTATTTGGGCTTAAGGGAGGAAATCAAATCCATCAATTCCACCCTGGCACTATCGTAGGGGGGCTGAATGAAGTACTCAACACCAGGAGGGACACTGTGGCACAACAAGGGGCCCCTGACACTAGCCTGGACGATGAACTGTCCACCACCTCCGCCGGCGCTAGTGGACAGGAGGCACCACCACAGGACCAACACACCAGCACCCCACCCCCTGCAGAGGGAGAACCACCCCGCAAATGGTCCCTGAGATCCAGGACAAAGAGAGAGAACGATGCCAAGACCCCCGCCAAGAAATGAGACCACACTGAATGCAATCCTTCTGTCCCACTTTGTCACCCTGTCCATCCTCAAACTGCCCCAGCTCCACTTCCTATGGCCATTTGGGCAATATACCTGTGAGACTAATAGATAGGACTCTGCCATGGACATTCCTCCACCATCAACCCTCACCATTTTATAACCCCCTCCAACATTGAGCCCTTAAATAAACCCCCTTGAAGCACAAAACAATCTGGAGTCAGTCTGTGATTTCAAAATAGTGTATTAGCAATTACAGTGACAAAATGCTCCTTCAAATGTAATGTCAACATACCTATGTCATACAGCTCTAGTACATGAGGAAACAAAGCAGATGTCACACTGTGGGACCAGCATCTGTGAAATTGTAAGGGAAAGTGACAACTCAGTGACCATACACTGGGTGAAAACGACAGACATTAGAGAGGTAGTAGTGTTAAAGTACATGTAGTAGGCAGGTTTGTATTCTTACCTGTGTCTCACTGGAAATATTGCAGGATCACCGAGTTCCTGTTGTCAATGTCCACTTCTTCTGCTTCCTCGTCTTCATTGTCCACAGGCTCCACAGCTGCCACAACACAGCCATCTGGACCATCCTCCTGCAGAAAAGGCACCTGTCATCGCAAAGCTAAGTTGTGAAGCATACAGCAGGCAATGATGACCTGGCACACCTTCTTTGGTGAGTAGAATAGGGATCCACCTGTCATATTGAGGCACCTGAACCTGGCCTTCAGGAGGCCGAAGGTCCGCTCTATTATCCGCCGAGTTCGTCCATGGGCCTCATTGTAGCGCTCCTCTGCCCTTGTCCTGGGATTCTTCACTGGGGTCAGTAGCCATGACAGGTTGGGGTAACCAGAGTCACCTGCAAATGGAAAGGGACAACTGTTAGACACACACTAACCTGTAGGGATATCCCCAGACCCAGACAACCATTCCCACTGACTTGCTTCCAGGTGCTCACCTAATAGCCACACATGGTGCCTCTGGAGTTGACCCATCACATAAAGGATGCTGCTATTCCGCAGGATGTAAGCGTCATGCACTGAGCTAGGGAATTTGGCATTAACATGGGAGATGTACTGGTCTGCCAAACACACCATCTGCACATACATGGAATGATAACTCTTCCGGTTTCTGTACACCTGCTCACTCCTGCGGGGGGTACCAAAGCCACATGTGTCCAATCAATGGCACGTATGATGTTGGGGATATGTCCCAGGGCATATAAGTCACCTTTCACTGTAGGCAAATCCTGCAACTGAGGGAAAACGATGTAGCTCCGCATGTGTTTGAGCAGGGCAGACAACACTCTGGACAACACGTTGGAAAACATAGGCTGGGACATCCCTGATGCTATGGCCACTGTAGTTTGAAAAGACCCACTTGCAAGGAAATGGAGTACTGACAGCACCTGCACTTGAGGGGGGATTCCTGTGGGATGGCGGATAGCTGACATCAGGTCTGGCTCCAGCTGGGCACACAGTTCCTGAATAGTGGCTCGGTCAAGTCTGTATGTCAGTATGACATGTCTTTCCTCCATTGTCGACAGGTCTACCAGCGGTCTGTACACGGGAAGATTCCTCCATCTCCTCGCATGTCCCAGCGGACGGTGCCTATGTAGGACAACAGCGAGCACAGAGTCAATCAGCCCACAGGTACGTAACCACATAGATGATTGTCTAATGATTTGGACGGGTGACTTACAAAAACTGAATGAATTCATCGGTTATTTGAATAATGATAACTTCAATATTCAGTTTACCTCTGAGTACAGTACTACTCACATTGTCTTTCTTGATGTGGAGCTTTTCATTCAGGACAACAGAGTAGAGAGTCGCTTATATAGGAAAAGTACTTCATGTAATTCTATCTTACATGCACAGAGTGCACATCCTAAACATCAAATTGACTCTATACCATATGGGGAAATGGTACGAGCTAGGAGAAATTGCAGTCTACAGGATGAATTTGTGAAATGTATTGAGGATATCAGTAATAGATTTAGTTCCCTGGGGTATCCCTCCCATGTAATTAATAAAGCGCGTAAAAGGATTATGCACTTGAAAAGATCAGACACACTTAGTCAGAAATCTAGGCCAGGAGACAGCAGTATTCGTTGTATAGCTAATTACACCAAAACAGCTATTTTATTGCGGAAATGCATGAAGAGACACTGGCATGTATTAACGTCAGACCCTATTCTCAAGAAGATGATCCCGGATACCCCAGTATTTACCTTTAGAAGGGGCAAAACCCTCAAGAATATGCTATGCCCCAGCTATCGCACTAATTTGACCCAGAAAAACTGGCTTACCAGCCGTAATAAGGGTTTCTTTAAATGTGGACACTGTGGCATGTGTAGATGGGCCAAATCAGGAATCTCCACTTTTAAGAGTTCCACCGGAGCACATTTCAACATTAACCAGAACATTACATGTGACAGTAATTATGTTATCTATATGATCACTTGCAAATGAGGCCTATACTATGTGGGCAGTACTATTAGGCCACTGAAGGTGAGGGCCAGTGAACACTTTAGAGCATTAAGACAGGAGGATCTTAGATACCCCATAGTGAGTCAAATGAGGCAATGTTCGAAACAAGATCGCACTTGTGGTTTCGAATTTTTGGGATTTGACCATGTAGGTAGGGACCCCAGAGGGGGCAACAGAGAGTTGGCCCTTAGGAAAAAGGAATGCTATTGGATTCTGAAACTTAGAGCGGTAGAGGAGGGCCTTAATACCAATTTCGAGATGGAATATTTTTTGGGTGACAAATAAAAGACCTATATAGATGCTGGATTTATGTATATTACCAACTTTACAAGAATGTTAACCTATGGATGTACATGTCTATGTTGATCGTAAGAAATCTTTGGTGTTCACGTCATGTTTATAGTTCTTGTACATTTCTATGCTGTGGTATTAGTGTTAATTCTAATATATGTAATGAACAGGTATTCTAAAAATATTTTTGTCTACATGACACTCTGTTTTTATTATATTATGTATGTCTGTTCTTATTTCAATTTTCATAGGTTATCTAACAGTTGAAAACATTGTTAAGAAATTTCTTTTTCCTTGTGTTATTTTATGTCGTCTCCATACTATTCAGATTGTTGTGCTGTGCAAAACTGTGCCATGCTCTAATTTAGCTATTGGCCTTAATTGGTTACGGTTACTTCCCATTATATGCTGTCGTTTCTTACAAATAACTGGTTTGCCCCTTTTTTCGGTATGATTACCTTTTTACCGTTTAACATATTTATCTATTCTTTTGACATCTTAATTTTTCTGCTTTAGTGGATTGTTTGTGCTGGACATAGATATGCCTGTCCTAACTTAGCCTGTGACCTGAATTAGTTAGAGTTACCTTTACTTTGTGCTTCCGATATCTAATAATCACCCGTTTCTGCCCTCTCTTCGGTATGATTACCTTCCTACCATTTAAAAATGGCGCCCGCGAGAGCGAACTTGGTCCGTTTTCTATTTTCTTTATTAGTGCGTCGGGATGACGCTTTAAACATGGCGGCGTAAGTTTTTCGGCGTTTTCACTCTCACCTGCTGATACTCCGCAACTCCGCACAGGAATATGAACCCGGATTGCGATTAATGAATATTTCTATTTGATAGGTGAGTCACTGAGATTACTGCATGAGCGTATTGATATTTTTTAGACAGAGATTACCACTCTGGGGGCTTGATTTTGTTTATGATACATGGTGTTGCTTTTACTTAATCCTTGACAACATTTTTGTTTGTTTTCTATTCAGGATTACTTATCAAATACTTCATTACACATTATGATATACGCTATGGATACAACGAGGTTAGTTTGAGAATTTAATATAATTGGACCACTTAATTGGGTTAGGTTTATTTGATTATATGTAAAGGAAGCTGATATTTTATTAGTATCTCTCATTATTTATAGATATTCACTATAATATAAGGATTGGACTTTCCGGCTATATAGATATTTTGAATAAGGTAGGCGTGTCTGACTTGTTGTACTTTATATAAGCTTAGGGTTATAAACTCTTGGTTTTTCTCACCTCACTAGTGGGTTTTGGAGTGACACTACTTGATGTTTTGCACTTCCTTTTCTAATTTACAGTGGTGTTCTCACGTGATAGGTTATTTGGGCCAAATGGCTTTTTTGGACTTGCGCACTTGTGTATTCGCAACACTCTGATTAGGAGACTAACTAATGTCGCATCTTTCATGTGGATGTTTTTGGAAACCTCCTATTTTGTTTTAGTTGTAATCATTTATTTTTCCCACTTTCGAGTAATCAACCTTGTATTAGTTTGTTTACACAATTGTCACGGGCTGAAGGGCTTAGATCGTCTTTGTTAATTAATATTCTTTTATCTGTCAATCAAACGTAAATTGGATTGCATATACTATAGCTATAGTTACTGTTTTATTTATTTCAGCCCTGATGAAGTCTTTAAGATTATTATCTTATTGGACCAAACACGTGTTGGCGTTTGGCTGTTGTTGATTCAAGAATATTGAATCAATGAACGTTTTCGTTTTCCGAAATGATCTGATCTTCTGAAAGAATAAATTGAGTTATACTCACTCATGAGTACCTGTGCGTCAGCGAAATTTATCAGAATATTTTGGCACCAGATATATAAATATGGACCAGGAAACATTTACCTAAATACTGAGTACTGATACACGAGTGCTGTGACAATTTGTTCTTATTGTTATTAGTTTCCTAGGAAACACTAGAGGAGATAGGAAGATCCTCTTGCCATGAGCACCGTGCCTGCAATGTTTGTTATTTAAAAATGTGAAGATTTCCTGTGAGCGCTTTTTCCTATCTGATTCTTCCCATTTTGTGCATGTCTCTTATAATGTGTAGTTTATAGGAGGGCTGCTCCAGACTCTATATTTCCTAAGGATATAATTTTCTTTTTCTTTTAATTTTGTTGTGTAACATGGACCGGGAGAAATTACCAGCAGATATATTTGGCAATTTAGAACGGACAGGATCTGTACCAAAATCTTTAATAACTGGCACACAGCATGCCAAAATGGGTCTACGTGACAAATTGATCAGACTGGAGAAATTAAAGAAACAGGAGGTTTCCAAGTGGTGGGATGGAGCCACTTTGAAACAGTACTTAAAACTTAAAAGGATACCTAGGGGTTTAAGATCGCACATCTTTCCCACTTTTGATGATCTAGATCCAGATCTGTTGGATAGTTGGGAGCAAGAATTAATTTCTAGTTCTTTTAGATTAATGGATATACTAATAGAGAATTCGGAGAGAAAATTGAATCGCCTAGTGGTACAAATATCTGAACTAGAGACGGAAATTAAAGACATGAACCTAGAGGAACCAACTGTAAAGAATTATAAAATTCTGAATGAGATTATGGAGCAATATCAAAATGATGTCACACAAAGAAAAACACGCAAGCTTAGACGTGACGAATTAGACTATAAGAACAGTAGAATTTTCACATTCTCACGTAAATATGACCATCTGATCAAAAGGGTGGAGCATACCCAGAATCAGGATGTGGGTTCCTCATCCTCATTGACTAGTGTCTCCACTAGTAACAGTGATATAAGTGTGGTTTCGAACACTTCTAGACAGGACGTCACAATACAACAAGGTGCTCCTTCTTTTTTAGCAGAAGTTCAAAGAATAAGACAAGGGCAATGGGAGACAAGTCGACGCAAGATAGACCCAGGAAAACAAGACGCAGTAGGAGAGGAGGTAAACACAGAGGTAAAGAAAGGAATGAAAACCAGATCATGGAACAAGGAGAAATAGATCTACCCAGTAATAGTTCCATTAATGTTATTAATCTTTCTGATTTGGAACTCACTACTCATGACTTGACTTTACTCAGTAGAGGTCTTGGGTTTTGTCCTAGAGACTTTGGAGACTTTCAGAGAACTAAAATTGACTTTTTTAAGTTCATTAGACGCTTGAAACTCAAGAAATATTTTGCCAATTGTATTGAAAATAGGGACAATAGCATCCTCTCTGATAGACATAATGATAGTCAACCATTGTCCATTAAGGATATCCAAGACATGGTTACCTTACTGTCCATTACGGACTGTGAACAAGATCCCACTACTATCTCACATATCCTATTGGATCTTGACATCCCAGCAGATACATTTTGTAGTGGTCTGAAGACTAAATCGAAGTGGACACCAACTCTGATGAGTGGTAACTGTATAGACACTTTTTTCAAATTAGTCTGGCGGGACTATAACAGATTAGAACTAACCAAGAGTACCCAACAACAATGTGGCACCAGAATCTAAGCCATGAGGAGAGGATCAACTTGAGGAAATTACGCTCCAGGATGGACATTGTCGTTAGGGAGGCGGATAAGGGTGGTAACATCGTAATTATGAATGCAGCAGACTATGATCGTGAAATTTACAGACAGCTTGGAGATGTCACCTGTTACGAGAAGGTCCCTGTAGATCCCATTCCTGCACTTGCTAATAAGATCAATAGATTTTTACAGGAATGCTTAGACCGTTCACTTCTCAAAGAAGATGAATATATGTATCTACGTATTTGGAGACCTAGGAATCCATGTATTTATGTACTTCCAAAAATACATAAAAACCCCACAACCCCACCAGGCAGACCGATTGTCTCAGGCATTGATGGCCCTACAGAGAGACTCTCAGAGTTTGTAGATATCTTTTTGCAGCCCTTTGTGGGAAACTTACCTTCCTATATCAAAGACACCAAACATATTTTAAGTATACTGACTGATATCACTTGGGAACCAGGGATGATCCTAGTAACATTGGATGTTACTTCCCTATACACCAGCATTAATCATGAACAGGGAAAAGATGCTTTGCGCTACTTTCTTCATAGGAGACCAGCAAACCTATATGATCACACTAACATGATAATAAAAATGGTAGACTTGATTCTAAACAACAATGTTTTCCTATTTAAGAATGAATGGTACCGTCAAAAACAAGGCGTGGCAATGGGATCTAAATTCTCGCCATCCTATGCCAACCTGTTTATTTTTGAGCAAAACAAGATTTGGAGCAAGGAGGGTGGCACGTGGGTCTCAGATATACTCTTTTGGGGCCGTTACATAGATGATTGTCTAATGATTTGGACGGGTGACTTACAAAAACTGAATGAATTCATTGGTTATTTGAATAATAATAACTTCAATATTCAGTTTACCTCTGAGTACAGTACTACTAACATTGCCTTTCTTGATGTGGAGCTTTTCATTCAGGACAACAGAGTAGAGAGTCGCTTATATAGGAAAAGTACTTCATGTAATTCTATCTTACATGCACAGAGTGCACATCCTAAACATCAAATTGACTCTATACCATATGGGGAAATGGTACGAGCTAGGAGAAATTGCAGTCTACAGGATGAATTTGTGAAATGTATTGAGGATATGAGTAATAGATTTAGTTCACGGGGGTATCCCTCCCATGTAATTAATAAAGCGCGTAAAAGGATTATGCACTTGAAAAGATCAGACACACTTAGTCAGAAATCTAGGCCAGGAGACAGCAGTATTCGTTGTATAGCTAATTACACCAAAACAGCTATTTTATTGCGGAAATGCATGAAGAGACACTGGCATGTATTAACGTCAGACTCTATTCTCAAGAAGATGATCCCGGATACCCCAGTATTTACCTTTAGAAGGGGCAAAACCCTCAAGAATATGCTATGCCCCAGCTATCGCACTAATTTGACCCAGAAAAACTGGCTTACCAGCCGTAATAAGGGTTTCTTTAAATGTGGACACTGTGGCATGTGTAGATGGGCCAAATCAGGAATCTCCACTTTTAAGAGTTCCACCGGAGCACATTTCAACATTAACCAGAACATTACATGTGACAGTAATTATGTTATCTATATGATCACTTGCAAATGCGGCCTATACTATGTGGGCAGTACTATTAGGCCACTGAAGGTGAGGGCCAGTGAACACTTTAGAGCATTAAGACAGGAGGATATTAGATACCCCATAGTGAGTCACATGAGGCAATGTTCGAAACAAGATGGCACTTGTGGTTTTGAATTTTTTGGATTTGACGATGTAGGTAGGGACCCCAGAGGGGGCAACAGAGAGTTGGTCCTTAGGAAAAAGGAATGCTATTGGATTCTGAAACTTAGAGCGGTAGAGGAGGGCCTTAATACCAATTTCGAGATGGAATATTTTTTGGGTGACAAATAAAAGACCTATATAGATGCTGGATTTATGTATATTACCAACTTTACAAGAATGTTAACCTATGGATGTACATGTCTATGTTGATCGTAAGAAATCTTTGGTGTTCACGTCATGTTTATAGTTCTTGTACATTTCTATGCTGTGGTATTAGTGTTAATTCTAATATATGTAATGAACAGGTATTCTAAAAATATTTTTGTCTACATGACACTCTGTTTTTATTATATTATGTATGTCTGTTCTTATTTCAATTTTCATAGGTTATCTAACAGTTGAAAACATTGTTAAGAAATTTCTTTTTCCTTGTGTTATTTTATGTCGTCTCCATACTATTCAGATTGTTGTGCTGTGCATAACTGTGCCATGCTCTAATTTAGCTATTGGCCTTAATTGGTTACGGTTACTTCCCATTATATGCTGTCGTTTCTTACAAATAACTGGTTTGCCCCTTTTTTCAGTATGATTACCTTTTTACCGTTTAACATATTTATCTATTCTTTTTTGACATCTTAATTTTTCTGCTTTAGTGGATTGTTTGTGCTGGACATAGATATGCCTGTCCTAACTTAGCCTGTGACCTGAATTAGTTAGAGTTACCTTTACTTTGTGCTTCCGATATCTAATAATCACCCGTTTCTACCCTCTCTTCGGTATGATTACCTTCCTACCATTTAAAAATGGCGCCCGCGAGAGCGAACTTGGTCCGTTTTCTATTTTCTTTATTAGTGCGTCGGGATGACGCTTTAAACATGGCGGCCGTAAGTTTCTCGGCGTTTTCACTCTCACCTGCTGATACTCCGCAACTCCGCACAGGAATATGAACGTGGATTGCGATTAATGAATATTTCTACTTCATAGGTGAGTCACTGAGATTACTGCATGAGCGTATTGATATTTTTTAGACAGAGATTACCACTCTGGGGGCTTGATTTCGTTTATGATACATGGTGTTGCTTTTACTTAATCCTTGACAACATTTTTGTTTGTTTTCTATTCAGGATTACTTATAAAATACTTCATTACACATTATGATATACGCTATGGATACAACGAGGTTAATTTGAGAATTTAATATAATTGGACCACTTAATTGGGTTAGGTTTATTTGATTATATGTAAAGGTAGCTGATATTTTATTAGTATCTCTCATTATTTATAGATATTCACTATAATATAAGGATTGGACTTTCCGGCTATATAGATATTTTGAATAAGGTAGGCGTGTCTGACTTGTTGTACTTTATATAAGCTTAGGGTTATAAACTCTTGGTTTTTCTCACCTCACTAGTGGGTTTTGGAGTGACACTACTTGATGTTTTGCACTTCCTTTTCTAATTTACAGTGGTTTTCTCACGTGATAGGTTATTTGGGCCAAATGGCTTTTTTGGACTTGCGCTCTTGTGTCTTCACAACACTCTGATTAGGAGACTAACTAATGTCGAATCTTTCATGTGGATGTTTTTGGAAACCTCCTATTTTGTTTTAGTTGTAATCATTTATTTTTCCCACTTTCGAGTAATCAACCTTGTATTAGTTTGTTTACACAATTGTCACGGGCTGAAGGGCTTAGATCGTCTTTGTTAATTAATATTCTTTTATCTGTCAATCAAACGTAAATTGGATTGCATATACTATAGCTATAGTTACTGTTTTATTTATTTCAGCCCTGATGAAGTCTTTAAGATTATTATCTTATTGGACGAAACACGTGTTGGCGTTTGGCTGTTGTTAATTCAAGAATATTGAATCAATGAACGTTTTCGTTTTCCGAAATGATCTGATCTTCTGAAAGAATAAATTGAGTTATACTCACTCATGAGTTCCTGTGCGTCAGCGAAATTTATCAGAATATTTTGGCACCAGATATGTAAATATGGACCAGGAAACATTTACCTAAATACTGAGTACTGATACACGAGTGCCGTGACAATTTGTTCTTCAGGTTTGTGACATGATCAAGCCTGTAGGTGATGATCACATGTCTTTCCTCCACTGTCGACAGGTCCACCAGCGGTCTGTACACCGGAGGATGCCACCATCTCCTCACATGTCCCAGCGGACGGTGTCTATGAAGGACAACAGCGAGCACAGAGTCAACCAACTCAGAGGTACGTACCCACAGCTTACACAGAACACAAATCATAATCTGAAATTTGGCCTGTATGAGTGTTGAGGCAAGGCCTAGGTATGTGTGACACAGTTAAAAATTAAGCCATGTGAGCCCCTGAAATGGCGGCTGCCTGACCTGTAAAGTGGGACAATGGGATGTGAGGTAACTGCGCTGGCTTTGTACACCGTTGCGGTAGGCGGTCGAAGACCGCGGCGCAATTCTGCATTGGTTAACATTGGAGCCTATGGGTCCCAGGAGCCAATGAGGATGTACGGCGATGGTGACGGTGCGCACCGCCGTGGACGTGACCGCCATTTTCTATCTGTGCAATCACTCGATACCTGATCTTCGACAGGAGATGACCTACACTGCAAGTGCTGCTGTGACCTCGGTCTGGAAGAGACAATGGCTCGTGCGCCTGGGGAATGGGCCCCTGGCTTCACATCGGAGGGGTTGGAGAAACTCGTGGATGGGGTCTTCCCCCAGTACACGCTACTCTACGGTCCTCTAGACAAACAGGTAAGTACACTGGTAGCATGCTGTATGGGCTATGCCTGTATGGAGTGGGGTGGATGAAAGATGGGGGGGGGATTAAGGCGTGCATGAAACGACGGTGAGTGCATGTGCATCAAGGCAAGGGTAGGGATGGGGGCCAATTACTGTGACGGTCCATTTGGTAATAACTTTTCTTTTCCCCTGTAAAATTCATTTAGGTCAGCGCCCACCAGAAAAAATATATTTGGCGTGCCATCGCCAAGGATGTCCGGACCCTGGGGGTCTACCACAGACAGAGCACCCACTGCCGTAAGAGATAGGAGGACATTCGCCGATGGAGCAAGAAGATGGTGGAGGCCCAGCTGGGGATGGCCTCCCAACGTAGGAGGGGTGCCCGTCACACCATGACCCCCCTGATGTTCAGGATCCTGGCGGTGGCGTACCCGGAGTTGGATGGGTGCTTGAGGGCATCACAGCAGCCACAAGGGGTTGAGTACACTCTCATTCTGCTGAATTTGCACTCAGTGGAGGTGTCTAGGTGGGGGAGGTGGGCCAGGGCGAGTGTGCTAGTCAGGTCCCCTTGTTCTGGCAGACCCTGTGGCACCCCACCCCACCCCACCTGTGAACAGTGCCAAGTACACCTAGTCAGGCTCCTGTGTCATCCATGTGTACAGATATCGGCCATAGCCTTGTAGGCCATGTCACAGGGATTGAACAGTGGAGCCCAAGTGCGCGGTGTAGTGCAGGGAGCTTCTGTGTCTGTCATGTCCGCCAACGGTAGCGGTAATGCATGCACTTAACATGTCTTTCTTCTGTCGTCCCCCCCCTTTTTGTGGTCTCCCTGTTCTTGTGTGCATAGGCATCATCAGGCAGAGGAGCAGTGGCACCGGAGCAGGAGGGAGCTGCATCCCACGTGGCCCTGGAGGGCGACACTACAGACTCAGAGTTCACCAGGGGGATGGAGGGCGAGGGGAGCTCCACGGCGGGGACAGGAGCTGACACCAGTGACACGGACTCGTCCTCTGATGGGAGCTCCCTTGTGGTGGCGGCAACATCTGTGCCCCCTGCATCTACAGGTACAGCTGCCACCCCCCCTACCAGCACCGCCCTCCCAGCAGCCCCTCAGCCTTTGCCCCGTGCCCGCTCACCCAGGAGGGTGGGCATCACCTTCACCCCAGGCACCTCAGGCCCTGCCCCAGTCAGTCATGCTGCCCTCAGTGAGGGGGCCATTGACCTCCTCAGGTCCCTCACTGTTGGGCAGTATGCCATTTTGAATGCCATCCAGGGTGTAGAAAGGCAGTTGCAACAAACAAATGCAATCCTGCAGGGGATTCATTCTGGTCAGGCGGCCCTTCAGCGAGCTTTTCAGACTCTGGCCTCAGCACTGATGGCAGCCATTGCCCCAGTCTCTAGCCTCCTCCCTCCAACTTCCTCCACCCAGACCCAATCCTCTGTACCTCAGCCTATCCCAAGCACACCTTCAGACCAGCATGCACACACGTCAACACACAAGGGAAGCTCTGGCAATCATAAGCACCACACATCCCACAGGCACTCACGCAAGTATGACACACATGCAGACACACCATCATCCACTGCCTCCACTGTGTCCCCCTACTCCTCGTCTCCCTCCTCCCTCCCAGTCTGGTCTACACTCACACCTGCATGCACTACATCTACAGCCACTACGTCCCTCTCCAGCACACCCACCACCACACCCGATCACTTGCAGTCACCACCCTCACTGCCATTCAACATCCCCTGTGTCCTCTCCCAGTGTGTCTGTGACGCCACCTCCCAAGATACACAAACGCAGGCACACACCAACCCAACAGCCATCCACCTCATGACAGCCTCCAGCGCATGCACCTTCACCCAAAGTCACCAAACCAACACCTCCTACAACCACAACTTCTTCCTCCACTCCCAAACCCACTCCAGCTACCCGTCCCGATGTTCCCAAGAAACTTTTCCTGTCCAACCTTGACCTCTTTCCATCACCTCCCCCACCCTTTCCGTCTCCTAGGGCCCGACTCTCCAGGTCCCAACTTAGCACCTCAGCCACAACATCTCCGGGACCAGTGGTGCCTGTAGTCACCGGAATCTGGAGTGCACCGGCCACCAGGGCCGCCAGTGTGGCACAGAGCCACATACCGGACAGTCCCCCACCTGTGAGGCATCAAAAGTTGGCCAGTGCCCGGCGGGAGAGGGGGAAGACTCCAGCCACCAAAGCCACTCCCAGGGATACAGGTGGGAGTGTGGAGTCAGCTGCGTCACCTTCCAAGGTGGGGAAGGGCCACAAGAAAGTCAGCAAGTCTGGGAAGAGCAGCACGGCGAAGAAGACCGCCATCATCCCCGCTGCCCAGGAGGCCACCGCCAGCACCAACCCTGCTGCCCAGGAGGACACCGCCACCAGCCCTGCTGCCCAGGAGGCCACCGTCACCAGCCCTGCTTCCTAGGAGGCCACCGCCACCAGCCCCGCTGGGCCAGAAAGGACCGCCAGCACCAGCCCCGCTGGGCCAGAAAGGACCGCCAGCACCAGCCCCGCTGGGCCAGACAGGACCACCAGCACCAGCCCCGCTGGGCCAGGCAGGACCGCCAGCACCAGCTCCGCTGGGCCAGACAGGACTGCCAGCAGCTGAGTCACTGCAAAGGACCCAGCTGCCACAAGCACCGCTGAACAGGGCACCGCCACCACAAGCACTGCTGAAGAGGGCACCGGCACCACAAGCACTGCTGAACAGGGCAGCGCCGCCACAAGCACCGCTGAACAGGGCACCGCCGCAACAAGCACCGCTGGCCCATGAGCGCCTAGGGCACTGACGCTACTGAGTCCATCACGAGCAGGATGAAGCACTCTGGGCACCAAGCCCCCTCCAGAACCAGTGGAGTATCACATCCATTACCTCTGTCCTTGGCAGGATGAAGCACTCTGGGCACAAAGCCCCCTACAGAACCAGTGGAGAAAGGCATCCACTTGAGAGACTGTGGCTTTACACTCCCTAGGATTGAACAGTGGGCAAACCACCCACTGTAGAGACTTGAGAGACTGTGGCTTTGCCCTCCCCAGGATGGAACAGTGGGCAAACCACCCAACGTAGAGACTTGAGAGACTGTGGCTTTGCACTCTCCAGGATGGAACAGTGGGCAAACAACCCACTGTAGAGACTTGAGAGACTGTGGCTTTGCACTCCCCAGGATGGAACAGTGGGCAAACCATCCACTGTAGAGACTTGAGAGACTGTGGCTTTGCACTCCCCAGGATTGAACAGTGGGCAACCCACCCACTGTAGAGACTTGAGAGACTGTGGTTTTGCACTCCTCAGGATGGAACAGTGGAAAAACCACCCACTGTAGAGACTTGAGAGTCTGTGGCTTTGCACTCCCCAGCATTGAACAGTGGGCAAACCAACCACTGTAGAGACTTGAGAGACTGTGGCTTTGCACTCCCCAGGATGGAACAGTGGGCATGTAGCCCCCTCGTGGATTTGGCTTCGTGCACCTACCCTGCTGAGGTGCCCCCCCTTTCCCTTCCCCTGAGGTACCTGATTTATTGATATCTGATGCCCCTGCAGTGTTCTCTCCGTCATGTTCAGGGATTGAGTTGGGCCTCGCCCATACCGTGTGGGCCCAGTGTTCCACGGACTTCAATGGAGCACTACCTGGGCTACTATTCTTGGTGTACATTTTGTTTATAGTGTATATATATATATATATATATATATATATTTGAGTACTGGATTTTAATATATTACAATGGTTACACTCATTTTCTTTTGTCTTTGCATTCTTCCGGGGGGGGGGTTGCGGGATGTAACTGTAATGTATCATGCTGCATTAGTGTGTGTGTTGTCGTGGGTGAGGGTGGGAGTGGGGGTTTTGCGTATTGCGTGTGTCACTGTTTTTTCCCTCCCCCCTCCCCTGTGTCGTAGGTGCAGTACTCACCGTTATCTTCGCCGCTGGCGTTCATGCTTGTATTAGAGGAGCAAGAAGATAAGGGCTGGCAGGATCTGGAGCTCAGGTTCTATGGCGTCTGGATTCCTCGTGGGGTGTGTAGAGGTTAGCGTTTTCCCTTCAAAGTCCTGTTTCTGCCATGTTTTTGTCCATGGTGAATCCACCCCGGGAAAGGTGGCGGATTGGTAGGTTGTGATACAGTGGACGGTACATGGTCCTCCGCCTGCCTGTTTGCGGTGACCGCCAAGCTGTTTGTACCGCCGTGGCGGTCTGAGTGTTAAAGTGCCTGCCTTTGTTGGCGGTTTCCGCCACGGTCGTGATTCCATTTTTTTACCGCCGGCCTGTTTGCGGTTTTACCGCTGCTTTAACACCGACCACCAGGGTTGTAATGAGGGCCAAAGTGAGTCATCTTAGAGCCAGTCCTGAAATAGGGTGCTTTGTGACTACCCCATGCCACAGCCACTTGCCATTTAGCAAGCAGTAGAGCCATATCAAGCAGGTTACAGAAGTCCTTAGGGACATTCGTGACAAATCAGAGTAGTACCATTGTTGAAGTAAGCCTCAGCAAGGCCTACTAGTGCAAGGGGTTCACCTTTCTCTGCACAAAGTCCTCAGACCATGTAGGAAGAAGTTGGCACAGAAACTGGAATAAAAGACAAAAGTTTATTAACCTCATGAGGTGGTACTACAGTTCAAACAGCACCCTAGGGTAATGTCTGAAGTAGTACACTGAACTGAGAGAGCATGGTCCTTTTATACCCACACAGGGGCTAAAAGGAGATGGTACAATTATGGAAACAAGACTTGTATACATGTAAGGTCATGTGGAAAATGCACAGTCGACAGGTAGGAGGAGCTAACAGTTTCCAAGGACTAACAGCTGCAGACCTTACTGAGCATATGTGAAAGTAAGAGATGCTAAATATAACTTGTCACTAGGCAGATTTCAAGAGCAGTTAACAGAAAGGTAGGACAGAGCACATGGTGAGCACATGGCAGCATGTAGCAGAGAAAATGGCTGCCATGAATACAAAATGGATTCCGCAAAATGTTGACAATAGTTACTAAATACAAGATGTCTTCTGCTAATGCTTAATCTAATCACTGCTAAATTACAACAGACGACCCTTTCAGCATTAGCTGAAGACATTCGTCTTTCTGGGATAATCTAAATATTCATCCTGTATATTTATGCTCATCATTTCAGCTATTTCCTTATCTAACATATGTTGTGCCTTCATTTCTGTAATATTTCTTTTGGTAGGCATACAAGCAGTAATACACATGGAGCAGAACATTGGACCACACTGAATACAGATACAGCATGTAAAAAATATTGTAATTATTACACACAGGATAGTCAGTAGTTTCCAGCCCCAGGCGGAAACAAGAGCCCAAAACCATCCAGAAAAAGTCCAAGTATCAGTCTCTGTATGGATTTCTGCAAAACTTTTATGCAATTTAGATAATGCATTATATACTGAAGGTGAGTGATCTGGGATAAAAACACAACAACTACTACCGATGATTCGACATGCACCACCTCGATCAGCTAATATCACATCTAGTACCATACGATTTTGGAGCGCTACAATCCTCGCAACTTGGAGCGCCTCAGTAATATTCCCAAGTGCCAGAGCTGCCTGATTGGTAACAGCTTCCACAACCCTAGTCAATTGTCTCACTTTCCTACTGTTTAACGCAACACCTACAAAGGGGAACAATCCTAAATTAAAATCAACATATTGTTGCAGGCTAGTATCCGTTTGGTCTACCTCATTTGTACTTATTTCCCTTTTATATCTATTGTTAATGATGTCATTGAACAGTTTTAAATCTCGGTGATATGATGCAGGAGCCAAAAACACAGGGGGTAATAGAAAAGATACATAACACACACCTGACCACCCAACAGGTAGTTGGTAATATCCATAGTTACCAGAAACAAAATATGTATTATGTGAAGCTGTAAAACTACTATTATTTACACTCTCAATAGTTAAAATCAAGGTACAATCGCTTATCCCTACTGGAATTCGTCCAATGGTTCGTATACATAAATCTGCTTTAGTTTTTGTAACAGAAATCACAAATTGTTCTTTCTTGTCAGAGTCTCGTATATTTGTGAAGACATATGGTATTGAAACATTGTCCGGTTGATACTCTTCCGATTCCCATTTAGTTCCTTTAGCTTGGGGATACCCATCTTTGTCTTGGTAGCACACTTTATTAAGACGAAAAAGAAGTCCGCCCTCTGTACGTTTTCCAGATGCAAACAAAAGCATGTACCAAGCTTGACAAGAACCATTGTGTGAAAAAGGAAGAGGAATGAAAGGTGTTCCTCCTTTCTTTTGATGCGCAGGTATCATTCCACATACCCAACAGTTAGTAGTATTTGTAGCATTATGAGTATGATGCAACATCTGAATGAAAGTATTATTGAAGTACGATTGACGGTGCTTCTGCTCCTGATAGGGAAGTGTAAAGTAATAGTGATCCTCTGGTACTGGAGTAGTGGCAACAAAAAACTCGCGAGCAGGAGACTTCTTTTCAATAAACCAGGTAATTGTTGCTGTAACCACCAAAACAACAACAAACCCCATAATACTAATGGTCAATTTGTTATTCATTTTAGCAACAGTGATAATCGACCCTTTCAGAAATGAATTAAAAACAATCGTTGGAGCTCTTATCCCTGGGCAGCCGCTGATTTCTTCACCACGGGCCAAGACGGGTGTCACTACCCTAATGCACGGTTGATCCACCCCCCTTGCCACATTGGCTCTCCGTTTCACTAACCCAGGGCGGTAGCTCAACCAGTCTTTTCAAAACAATTTTCAGATTCTTTCCTTGGTCTCAAATTATATCGCGACACGCCAGAAGTCGTATGGTCCGGGAAGACCTCTGCAGATTCGTCAGGTGATATGGCACGGCCTTTCTCCATAGTCAAAATCTCTCGATGATCGGTCAGCACAGCAGGTTCCACCAAGGTAGGTAGCACTCTCTTGCAGTGAGTACTATGGACCCAATTCTTTCGGTTCGTCACTCGAACTGCTGTCCTTGTCGCAAGGGGCACCTGTTCTTGGCCTCGCCACCTTGGTTCCAAGCTGCTTGATCTTTCAAAAGACTTAATCATCACCTGGTCACCAGGTCGGAGTTCATGGCCTTCACCTGTAGATCTGTCAGGAAGTGCTTCTCGAACCTGTTGATGAATAGAAACCAAATTGTCGGTTAGCTGTGCCAAATAATCATTCATCAGGACACAAGGTACATCATATACAGATTTTGGTTTAGGAACTCCCCAAATATTCATTGGTCTCCCAAATACTACTTCATAGGGGCTAAGGCCAAGTCGGGAGTGTGGCACTGACCTAATAGACAATAATGCCAATGGTAATGCATCCGGCCAAGTTAAGGATGTGGAAGCCTGTATCTTTGCTAATTTCAGCTTCAATGTAGCATTATACCTTTCCTCCAACCCTGCTGATTGTGGGTGGAAAACCGCATGGAACTTCTGTTTGATCCCTAATCCTTTCAGGACATACTTAATAACTTCCCCAACAAAATGAGGTCCGTTATCACTCCATAAAAGTCTGCAAACACCAAACCTAGGGAAAAATTATTTCAAAAGCACCTTCGCTGTGGTAATGGCAGTATTATCCTTTTGTAGGGTACGCCTCTATCCATTTACTGAAGGCACAAACCACCACCAAGACATACTTTAAATTGTTGCAGCGTTCAAGCTGAATATAATCCATTTGTAGAACTTCAAAAGGTGCAGTTGGTGTAGCAAACCCTCCTGCAGGAGTATGTGTCCCTTTTCCAGGATTGTATTGTAAGCAGATCAAACAAGACTGTACTACTCTCTTAGCAGTACTAGAAATTTCTGGATGCTCCCAAACTTGCGTAAGCAACTTCGTTATTGTTGAAGCTCCAACATGTGCCAGCCCATGTGCCATCTGAACCATAGGTTGTACAAAAGCTATAGGCAATTTCCATTTATCCATCTGCTTATTCCGCCAACAGCCCTCATCATCCAATTCTCCACCTTTAGACCATTGCTCACGTTCTTTCACAGAAGCAGATTTCTGTATATCTAATACGTCTTGTCAAGCATTATGCCAACGTTCAGCTTGTGACTTCACTACATACATAGAAGTAGTACTTCGCTGCATCGCAGTCTCACGTGCTACCCGGTCTGCAAGAGCATTACCTTGCCCTATCTTATCGGTCACTTTCTTATGTGCACTACATTTCACAATAGCTAGTTTATTTGGATATGTCAATGCAGTCAAGAGGTTATGCACTAATTCTCCGTGCATTATCTGCATCCCGTGGGATGTGAGAAAACCTCTATTCTTCCAAAGCAAACCAAAATCATGAGCCACTCCAAAAGCATAGCGGCTGTCTGTGTAAATGTTCACACTTAAATCAGTACTAAGCTCACATGCTTGTGTCAAAGCTATTAGTTCAGCTGCTTGAGCTGACTTCTGTGGTATACGAGCTGTCTCCACTACCGTGTGTATTGTGGTGATTGCATATGCAGCTGAGGTCGTACCATCTGGCAACTTCAAACAAGACCCATCAACCCACAGTTCCCCGTCTACATCTAAAAGGGGCGTATCTTGTAAATCAACACAACCCTTTGTCTGTTCTTCGGTAAGGAATAAACAATCATGTGTTTCTTGTGACTGAGGCTGAGTCACCGGATATGGCGACAAAGTAGCTGGATTTAGTGTCGCACATCTCTTCAGTGTAATGTGAGGAGCCAACAATGTCAACTCATAACCTGTCATACGGGCGCTAGTTAAATGTTGTGTCTTTGTTTGATTTAAAAGAGCATCAACCGCATGGGATACTAGCACCAACAGCTTATGTGATAAAACTATCTCTTCACTCTGACGTATTGAGACAGCTGTTGCGGCAACTGAACGAAAACACCCGGGCAACGCTCGAGTGACAGGATCAAGTACTGCTGAAAAATATGCACAGGGACGCTGCTTATCGCCATGTGTCTGTACTAAAACTGACAATGCACATCCATCTTTCTCGTGTACGCAAAGTGCAAAAGGCTTCATGTAATCTGGAGTACCTAACACTGGTGCAGAACAGAGGGCTTGTCGCAGCTGCCGGAAAGCAGTCTCACATTCGTCTGTCCATGGGAGGGGCATTGGAGTATCTTTAGTCAAAAGTGCTAGCAAAGGTTTGGCAATGTGTGAAAACCCTAATATCCATTGCCTACAAAAAGAAGTAAGACCAAGGAATGCACGAACATCTTTCTGAGTAGAGGGTACTGGTGTGTCTAAAATTGCTTGAATACGATCTGATGTAAGTGCACGGCCCTCCTTAGACAAAAGGTGACCTAAATAGGTTACCTTTGGTCTACAATATTGCAATTTCTTTCGTGACACTTTATGATGGTGTGAAGCAAGAAAAGAAAGTAAGGACAAAGTTCACTTTTCACATTGCTCCGGGGTATCAGCTGCCAACAAAATATCATCAACATATTGTGTGAGAGCCACACCTTCAGGCAAAACAAAAGAATCAAGTTGTCGTTTTAACGCCTGACTATAAATACTTGGACGCTCCGTATAGCCTTGAGGAACTCTGCAAAATCTAAATAATCGTTTATTCAGAGTAAAACCAAACAAATATCGGCTGTCAGGATGAATAGGGATCGAAAAGAAAGAATTCTTCAAGTCTATCACAGAGAACGTAGTTGCTGTCGGGGGAACCAAAGTAAGGAGTGTCGTGATGTCAGATACCACAGGATATTGTGGTATCACAATCCTATTGACTTCTCGTAAATCAATAATGAATCGGTAAATCCTAGTATCAGTATCCTTTTTCAGAATAGGAAGAATCGGACTGTTACAAACATTATACAGAACTTCCTCGACAACTCCAACTGCAATAAGATCATGCACAATTCGTGTGAGTGCTTCTTCGCCCTACTGTGAAATTTTGTATTCAAATCAAATCATTAACATTTATAAAGCGCGCTACTCACCCGTGCGGGTCTCAAGGCGCTAGGGGAAAGGGGGGGTTACTGCTGCTCGAATAGCCAGGTTTTTTATGAGTCTCCGGAAAGCGGGGTGGTCCTGGGTGGTCCTGAGGCTGGTGGGGAGGGAGTTCCAGGTCTTGGCCGCCAGGAAGGAAAAAGATCTCCCACCCGCCGTGGAGCGGCGGATGCGAGGGACGCCAGCGAGTGCGAGACCAGAGGAACGGCGGAGGCGGGTGTGGACGTAGAAGCTGAGGCGTCGGTTGAGGTATTCCAGTCCCTTGTTGTGGAGGGCTTTGTGTGCGTGGGTGAGAAGTCGAAAGGTGATCCTTTTGCTGACTGGGAGCCAATGCAGGTGTCTCAGGTGTGCGGAGATGTGGCTGTTGCGGGGTACGTCGAGGATGAGGCGTGCCGATGCGTTTTGAATGCGTTGCAGGCGATTTTGGAGTTTGGCTGTGGTCCCGGCGTAGAGGGTGTTGCCGTAGTCCAGGCGGCTCATGACGAGGGCGTGGGTCACGGTTTTTCTAGTGTCGGCGGGGATCCAGCGGAAGATCTTGCGGAGCATGCGGAGGGTGAGGAAGCAGGCGGAGGACACGGCGTTGACTTGCTTGGTCATGGTGAGAAGAGGGTCCAAGATGAAGCCGAGGTTGCGGGCGTGGTCTGTGGGGGTCGGTGCGGTGCCGAGGGCCGTGGGCCACCAGGAGTCGTCCCAGGCGGACGGGGTGTTGCCGAGGATGAGGACTTCCGTTTTTTCAGAGTTCAGCTTTAGGCGGCTGAGCCTCATCCAATCTGCGACGTCCTTCATACCCTCTTGTAGGTTGGTCTTGGTGCTGGCGGGGTCCTTGGTGAGTTGGGTGTCGTCGGCGTAGGAGGTGATGATGATGTCGTGCTTGCGAACGATGTTGGCGAGGGGGCTCATGTAGACATTGAAGAGTGTCGGGCTGAGCGATGAGCCTTGAGGTACGCCGCAGATGATCTCGGTGGGTTCTGAGCGAAACGGAGGGAGGTAAACTCTTTGGGAACGGTTTGAGAGGAAGGAGGCGATCCAGTGCAGGGCCTGGCCTTGGATTGAGGCAAACGTGGCAATACAGCTCTCTCCTTGACACTAATATGTACCGGTGGAATAATCATTTGTCCCACATCAGTATCTGAAGTAGCCCACAAAGTACTAGGGAGTGAAGCTAATGCAACATCCTCTTTAACAAGACAAACTCTTTCCATCACAGGATGATTATCATTTAAAATAACACGCACCCCTTCAGGAGAGCATCGTATTGTAGCCCTAAAATACTTGAGCATATCAAGACCCACAATATTGTCTGGTGTATTTGGAGAAAGCAAAAATGGACATGGAGCAGTAAATTTATCAACATGGAATGCAAGTGGTTGTGACAATGGGCTAGGGGAAGGTGTTTCATCGAAACCTATCGATGTAATGGTTAAGCCAAACAGGGGAGCCCTTGGAATCAATTGTTTAGACAAGGCGCTACGAGTAGCTCCTGTATCAACCAGAAACTGATCAGTAAGACCCAAAACATGTGCTGTAACATAGGGACCCCTCTGATCTACTGGAACTTCAACTGATTCCTTACCCCATCCTAGGCAATCCTATGCATAAGCAGAATCTTGGAAATCAGGCTGCACATGATCAGACATCTGGTATTGGTTCCGTCTATCAAAAGTGTTAAACCCATCCTGCCCTCGTATATTAGCATCAACCCTAGCATGATCATTTGTGCTTCTTCTAGGTCCTGAATATCCTGAGCGATTTTTCATTTGTCCCCGACCACGTGAACACTGCTGAACACGTAGTGCTGGACAATCGGCAGCCCAGTGCCCAAATTTCTTACAATACGTACACTGATCATCAGACAAATTCGAACAAGTGTAAGAAGAACCATAAGATCCACGTCCACCTCTATCACTACCTCTAAAAGGCGGACCATAAGCTTGAGCCAACATAACCTTCGTCTTTAATTCTTTAATCTTTTTCTCCTCACTACCTTTTGCTTCTAATTCCTGTCGTTCATAATACTGAGCCATAGTCAAAAGAGAAACCGGAGTAGAGGTAGTCCATGAACTTTCACTAGCTTTTAGACGACTAGCTATTCCTGGTAACAGATTTGCAACATATTTATCGACAAACAAATGTCTGCCCGTATCATCTGACAATGACTGACCGCTAAAATCATGCAATGCTTCTTCAAAGCGTGTAAAGAAATCAGAGACCGATTCATCTGCCTTTTGTTTACAAGACGCAAAAACAGTCCAATCTATCTTTTTAGGGGGAATAATCGTTTTCAACTTAACTAATATGGCTGCAGGAATATCTAGAATCAACTGATATGGCTTTTTCGCAGGTTCCCTATCCCCGTCCATCTGTTCTATTTCTTTCCATGATGCCCCAAAAACTGTACGATCATCAATTTTATGAACAGTTCTCCACATATCTGGCGGTAATATAAATCCAAAAAATAAATCAATGTCAGCCAAAGTCATAGTACAAGAACTAATTGCTCCCTCAACTTCCTCATAAAAGGCGGCTGGATTTTTCCGCGGGTCAGGCAATGCTGTTTTAAGTGCCATTACATCTGCCCTATTCCAAGGAGTATACACCCAATTATAAATAAAATAACCCTTAGCATCAACAGAAGTTTTATCATCCTTTGTACCCAATCCTTTAGGAGGAACATACAAAGGCGCGGCCTACCGCATTGGTTTCGCGTGAACTATCATAGTCTTATCTGTTTCAAAGATGGAAGCTTGCACCCCTTCGGTCTGAGATGCTCGTGCAACTGCGTCCGCAGCCCTTTTCTCTTCTTGCAAACGGACTGCCACAATACGTAATTTCATTGAACGCCTGATTGCATCAGCCACCTGGGAGAAAACAAAAAGACCATCACGCATTTGCTTATGATCAGCTGTTACATCATCGGGCTCTAACTCATCAGAATATTTCCGATATAGTTCAATAACTTTTGAGCCAAATGCCTCAGTAAAATATAGCTGCTCCTTTTCCGTCCACCCTTTCATGTTGTCTAAAAGTTCAGAAGCAGAAACAACGCTACAAATTGTTTTACGAGCAATAGATCTGAGCTCAGACGCACGGTCAGCAGGCAGCATAGAGCGACTGTCCCGCATCTTCTGTTGCTCCGAACTGGAGACTTTAGGTAACTCATGAGGGGCAGAAGGGACGACATACGGAGGTGGAGGGTGATCTAGTAAGAATAAATCATCATGTGGTTTATTAAGGATAGGATAGAGAGGTTGCCTAACAGTGTATTGGCCAGTTACCTGTAGCTTACATTCTTTCTCTTCTAGCTCCTTTAAGTCATTTATTTCTTTCTTTCTCATTTCCAATGCTTTCACATATACATTCTTCCGCTGCTCTTTCTCAAGCAAGGCTTGCTCACGCTTCACTCGTCCACGCGCTTCTTTCTCCCACATTCGTACACAGTCAAACATATCTTGCCTAGACTTTCGCTTACACATACATTGTTCCACATACTCAATCTTTCGCAAATCAAATGACCCATGCATAGGCCAACGTAACTCAGGATCCGCGCGGGTGTATTTATTCCATAATGTGCTGTACATTATAGAAGAAAGACCATGTTTAACATACATATCTCTATTTGGCGTCCCCTCTGGAGGTGCCAGTTGCGATTCTTCCAATCTCAAATTGGTACCATTACAAAAGCAACACATCCTACGAAGTGCGCTAAAAACAGGCATGCCAAAAATAGTGCAGAATATGCAATATTATAATCAAAGTAGCACTTAAGGTGCCGTTCAAATCAAAATTAAATTGGAAAAAATTCTCCTCATTACCTGCCTATATAAATTGCAATTTATATATCAAATCCAAAGAATACAAATTGACTAGTCACCCAAATCACGAGAGCCACAGTAAGTAGTGCTAAACTACATTACCAAACACAGGCATCAAAACCCACAGCAAGTGCCGTAAAACGGCTCTTACCAATCACAGGGTGTCCAGGTTCCAACTGCCAAGTTCTAAAATCGACCAAATGGTCACTGCATGACGAATGAACAAAAAGGATCTCAGTCGAGGACCGGCGCCACCTGGATGGTCAAATCAGAAAGAAGGGAAAAACGCCGTAGTTGCCAAGACTCGGGTCTCCTCAGGCATTGATCGTCCGCAGCGAGATTCCAATCCTTCGTCACGACCAATCCGTTGGGCATCCGAGTCGCCGATGAGTCCCTGTTCGGGCGCCAATTTGCTGAAGTAAGCCTCAGCAAGGCCTACTAGTGCAAGGGGTTCACCTTTCTCTGCACAAAGTCCTCAGACCATGTAGGAAGAAGTTGGCACAGAAACTGGAATAAAAGACAAAAGTTTATTAACCTCATGAGGTGGTACTACAGTTCAAACAGCACCTTAGGGTAATGTCTGAAGTAGTACACTGAACTGAGAGAGCATGGTCCTTTTATACCCACACAGGGGCTAAAAGGAGATGGTACAATTATGGAAACAAGACTTGTATACATGTAAGGTCATGTGGAAAATGCACAGTCGACAGGTAGGAGGAGCTAACAGTTTCCAAGGACAAACAGCTGCAGACCTTACTGAGCATGTGCGAAAGTAAGAGATGCTAAATATAACTTGTCACTAGGCAGATTTCAAGAGCAGTTAACAGAAAGGTAGGACAGAGCACATGGTGAGCACATGGCAGCATATAGCAGAGAAAATGGCTGCCATGAATACAAAATGGATTCCGCAAAATGTTCACAATAGTTACTAAATACAAGATGTCTTCTGCTAATGCTTAATCTAATCACTGCTAAATTACAACACCATAGGAGGAGTAATCTGAAATTTGTGCTCTGTCATCTGACTCAGAGTTACAATAATGCTCGTCCAGTAGACAGCCACAGCGGAGCAGCACAAAGCCATATGTAGATAATCTGCACACTGTGTATTACATCACTTGCAACTGGCATCAGATGTGGGTGACTATTTAGAGATAAACTTTGTAGAAAGTTATACCCTATTAAAAAAATTATAATGTATTAGATAGTAGCAGCAATTGGGAGATACCTCTTTTGTTTGTGGGCAGCAATATGTCCAGATGTCATCTTTATTATCCACCCCTAAATCCTCAGCCCTTGCCTCTCTCACACAAGCAAGTAGTGCGAGGAGCGACATACCTGTAATGTAGAAGGTGGTGACTAATCTGCATGGCTGGGGAGCTGATAGCAGGATAGAGAACATTTGCCACACTGCTGGTTCATCAGGAAAAGAAGGCCAGAGCCGGCGAGCTGAGTAATGGGGCTCACCATAGGGAAGCATAGCCATTAAAGAGGGACACACCGACCTCCACGGCAGTAGCAACAAGCACTGTGGTGGTAACCGCCAACAGCCAGGCGGACTACAAGGTTCCGCCCACTGTATTACGAGACACCAATCCGTCACCTTTTCCGGGGCGGTACCAATGCCATCAAAAGCAAGGCGGAAACAGTACACACAAGGGAAAAGACTCACCTCTGGACACTCAAGGAAGAACCACAACAACATGGAGCCCGAACTACAGGTGTTACTCATGCTGGTCTACCTCCTCCTACACCAGGAACGCAAATGGCGGCGAAGACGACCACGGTGTGTACTGCCCCTAGCACACAGGGAAGGGGGGGAGGAAAAAGAGAGTGACACACACACGCAACACCCCCACCCCCTACAATATACACACAAACAGATGCAATAACATAACATATCCACCCCGTACCCCTCAGGAATAATGCAAGGACAAAAGGAATAGAGTAGAGTGTAATAATATAAAGTTCTAGAAATACGCCCTCAAATCACAAAACAGTATTTACATATATATACAAATGGAGGGACACTGCCCAGTCCAAAAAGTCAGTTGGCCTCAGGGCCATATCACATAGGCCAAAGCCCCACTTGACTCCTGCATGAATATGGAGAAAACACTGCTGGGGCATCAGGTCCAAAATACACAGGCACCTCAGCTGGAAGATGGTACAACACCACTGCTCCTGGAGGGGTCTACATGCCCACTGCTTGGTGCTGGGGAGTGCAAAGCCACAGTCTCTCTAGTGGGTGGTTTGCCTACTGCTTGGTCCTGGGGAGTGCAAAGCCACAGTCTCTCCAGTGGGTGGTTTGCCCACTGCTTGGTCCTGGGGAGTGCAAAGCCACAGTCTCATGGGGAGTGCAAAGCCACAGTCTCTCTAGTGGGTGGGTTGCCCACTGGTTCTGGAGGGGGCTTTGTGCCCAGTGTGCTTCATCCTGGCAAGGAGGAGGTGAGTGGATGCCTTCTTCCACTGGTTCTGGAGGGGGCTTTGTGCCCAGTGATGCCGCACTTTGGGAGTACAAGGTCACAGTCTCTCACCTGGGTGTCACACCTACAGGATTTGCAGGTGCCAGGATGAGCTACAGCCCATGGAGGCATGACTACACACTGCCTGCCGGTGGTGACTGCTAATCAGTGGTGGCAGTGGTGGTGCTGGTGTCGGGGCTGGCAGTGGTGGGGGGAGGCTCCAGCCCATCCCCTGAAGCCTCAGACGGTTGCCCACTGGGGCTGCTGATGCTGGCAGCGGTTCTGGTTGCGGTGCAGGTGGCGGTGTAGGTGGCAGTGCAGGTGGCGGTGCTGGGGGCGGTGCTGCCAGTGGTGGGGGAAGGCTCCACCCCATCCCCTGCAGCCTCGGACATCTGGCCACTTGGGCTGCTGATGCTGGCACTGGTTCTGGGGCCGTGCAGGTGGCAGTGCAGGTGGCGATGCTGGCGGCTGTGCTGGTGACGGTGCTACCAATGGTGGGGGAGGCTCCAGCCCATTCCCTGCAGCCTCGGACGGCTGCTCACTGGGGCTGCTGAAGCTGGCAGTGATGCTGGTGGCGGTGCGGTTGGCGGTGCTGGCAGTGGTGGGGGGAGGCTCCAGCCATTCCCGTGCAGCCTCAGACGGCGGAAGTGCCATGGCTGGTGTGTGTGCTCAGATTCTGCTCCAGCACCAGGCCTCATATCCATCCTGCCTGCAGCGTCCGGGCCTTTGTCATTGTCCTTGGCAGCTGGTGGTCCCTTCTTGCCTTTGCCACCTGGTGGTGCCTCCTTGCCTTTGCCAGCTGGTGGTGCCTCCTTGCCCTTCGCAGCTGGTGGCCCCTTCTTGCCTTTGACAGCTGGTGGTGCCTCCTTGCCCTTGGCAGCTGGTGGTCACTTCTTGCCTCTGCCAGCTCGTGGTTCCTCCTTGCCCTTGGTAGCTGGTGGTCCCTTCTTGCGCTTGGCAGCTGGTGCAGGCTGTGCTGACGGGTGTCTCCTTGGAGCTTCTCACAACTGCAGTAGCTGTCGAAACTACAGTGGCCGTGGACTGGGCGGCTGACGTGCTGGCTGGGTTCTGAAAACCCTGGACTGAAGTGAAGGACGGGGGGAGAGGCAGGGAAAAAGGTCAAGGGTGGAGAGGAAAAGCTTTTTAGGGTCACTGGGGCGGTAAGAGGGTAAAGGTTTGGGAGTGGAGGAAGAGGGAGTGGTGGTAGGAGGTGTCTGTCTGCTGTGTTTGGGTGCAGGTGCATGGGCTGGATGCTGTTTGAGGTGGATGGCTGTTGGGTGTCTGAGTGCTTACGTTTGTGTACTTTGGGAGGAGGGGGCACATACACAGTGGGAGAGGACGCAGGGGACGTGTGCACGGATGTGGGGGTGGTGACTGCCAGAGAGTGGTGTGTTGTGATAAGTGTGATGGTGATGGAGGCAGCGGTGTGGATGTAGTGCATGCAGGTGTGAGTGTAGATGCTACTGTGAAGGAAGTGGACAAGGGGGACACAGTGGAGGCAGTGGATGTTAGTGGGTCTACATCTGGGTGGTGCTTGTGTGAGTGCCTGTGGGATGAAGTGTGGTGCTTGTGTTTGCTTGAGCCAGTCCTGTGTGTTGTCTTGGGTACATGCTGGTCTGATGGTGTGCTTATGATAGGCTGGGGTTGCAGGGAATGGGACTGGGTAGAGGAAGTTGGATGGGGAGGCTAGAGACAGGAACAATGGCTGCCATCAGGGAGGAGGCCAGAGCCTGGAATGATCTCTGTTGGGCCGCCACACCAGAGTGAATGCCCTCCAGCCCCTGGATGGCATTCACTATGGTTGACTGCCCAACAGAGATGGATCTCAGGAGGTCAATAGACTCCTCACTGAGGGCAGCAGGGCTGACTGGAGCAGGGCCTGAGGTGCCTGGGGCGAAGGAGATGCCCACCCTCTTCGGTGAGTGGGCATGGGAAACATGCTGAGGGGCTGCTGGGAGGGCGGTGCTGGTATGGGGGGGTGGCGGCTGTACCTGTAGTTGGCGGTGGGCACCACCAGGGAGCTTCCATCGGAGGAGGTGTCACTGTCCGAACTGTCCCCTCCAGTCTCCACAGTGGTGCTCCCCTCACCCTCCATCCAACTGGTGCCCTCACCGTCAGTGGATTCGATGCAGCTCCCTCCGTCGCCTGTGCCTCTGCTCCTCCGCCAGATGATGCTAATGCACATAAGGACAGGGTGACAAAACAAAAAGGGGGGGAAGAGACAGAGGATACACTTTGTCAGTGCAAGCAACAACACCACCACCATTGGCGTGCACAACACACAGGGGACAGCCCTATGCACTAGGCCATGCACTACCAGTTACAATGCTAGTCTCCAGGCCATGGAGAATAATGCCTAACGCCAATAGCAGCATACCTGAGACCCACAGGACCCCACCCAGCATTAGATGCCCACTAGCATGTTTGGAGATGGAGTGCATCAGAACCTGCCCAATATGGAACCTGCACTGCCATATTCGTCCTAGCCTAGGGGCACCCACAGGCCCACATCCCCCCCCCCAATAACACCCCACAACGCGCAATTGGCTGAATTGGAAACTGTACTCACCCCCTTGTGGCTGCTGTGATGCCTTCAAGCGCCCATCCAGCTCCGGAAAGGCCACCACCAATATGCAGAACATCAGGTGGGTCAAGGTTCGATGGGCACCCCTTCCTCGTTGTAAGACCACCCCCAGCTGGACCTCCGCCGTCTTCCTTGCCCAGCGTCTCAGGTCCTCCCACCATTTGTGACATTGGGTGCTCTGCCTGCCGTGGACCCCAGGATCCGCACGTCCTTGGCAATGGCACGCCAAATACCCTTTTTCTGATGGGCACTGACCTGCAGAGAAAGATGCATATGAAAAGGTATCAGCCATACCATCCAGTCTCTTACACTCATGGCCCACCATATCCCTCCCATCCCCTTACGCACATACATTGACCACCATACATGAAGCACTCTGCCCAGGACCCCTCAACCACCACCCCTTTACACGAGTCCTACAGACACAGCAGTCTATGCATTCAAGCCCCATGCATTGTGCTCATAGTGTGCTCACCTGTTGGTCTGGAGGACCATAAAGTAAATGGTACTGGGGTAGGACCCCATCCACCAGTCTCAACAACTCCTCCGAAGTGAAGGCTGGGGCCCTATCCCTAGTGACTCGAACCATGGTCACTTCCACAGGTCACAGCAGCACTTGCAGTGTAGGTCCTCTACTGTTGAAGGTCAGGTAGCAAGTGAGTGAAGAGATAGAAAAGGGCTGTCACGTCCACGACGGTGCATACCGTCACCGCTGGCGTCCATCACCATTGGGTACTGTAAACCATAGGGCCCAATGATAACCAATGATGAGTTGCACGGCCGTCCTCGACCGCCTCCTGCAACGGGGCACAACGTCAGCAAAATTACCTCATTTCCACTTGTCCCTCAACACAGGTCAGGCGGCCGCCATTTAAGGGGGGGCAGGCCATGGCACCTAACTGCATCATAGCAGACATAGCCACATTTACGGGAATACACATAAACATACTGTTTCTGTCACAACATGCAAGGCATTTTACTCTGAGGATATGTTTGAATATGAGCAGCTGCTCACTGTTTTTTCCCCTAGACTACAACCGCTGAGGATGATTAGGAGATGGAGACATACCCCCGCGTACAGACCCCCGGTGGACTTGGCAACAATGGAGGACAGGCACATTATCCTGCCCTACAGACTTGATAGGGCCACAATCCAAGAGCCGTGCGCCCAATTGGAGCCAGACCTGATCTCAGCTATCCGTCACCCCACCGGGATCCCTCCTCTTGTGCAAGTCCTATCAGTGCTCCATTTCTTGGCTAGTGGCTCCTTCGAAGTGACAGTGGCCATGGCAGCAGGGATGTCACAGCCTATGATCTCAAACGTGCTGACCAGAGTGTTGTCTGCCCTGATAAAACACATGCACAGCTACATTGTTTTCCCCCAGGTGGAGGATTTGGCCACTGTGAAGGCCGACCTCTATGCAATGGGACATATCCCCAACATCATTGGTGCAATTGATGGTACACATATTGCCTTTGTTCCTCCCCCCGGAGAAATGAACAGGTGTTCAGAAATCAAAAGAGCTTTCAATCTATGAATGTGCAGATAGTGTGCCTGGCGAATCAGTACATCTTCCATGTGAATGTAAAGTATCCTGTGTCTGTGCATGATGCCTTTATCCTGAGGAATAGCAGCATCCCATATGTGATGGCTCAACTTCAGAGGCACTGGATGTGGCTAATAGATAAGCCGATGGTCCCCACCCAGTGTATGTTGGAATATGGCTGTGGAATTGGCCCTAAGGGTGAGTGTCTGGCTAACAGGTATCCCTAGATATTTGCAGGTGACTCTGGTTACCCCAACCTCTCATGGCTACTGACCCCATTGAGGAATGCCAGGACAGGGGCAGATGAACGTTCCAATGAGGCACATGGGCGAACAAGGAGGATTGTTGAGCGCACCTTTGGCCTCCTGAAGGCCAGGTTCAGGTGCCTCCATCTGACAGGTGGATCCCTACCAAAGAAGGTCTGCCAGATCATTGTGGCATGTCACATGTTGCACAACCTAGCCTCGAGACGCCATGTGCCATTTTTGCAGGAGGATGAGGCTGTAGATGGTCGTGTGGCAGTGGAGGAACCTGTGGATAGTGACGAAGAGGAGGCAGAGGATGAGAATGTGGACAACAGAACAGCTATCATATGACAGTACTTCCAGCAGTGACACACAGGTAAGACATTGTAACCTCACCTTCCATTGCTGTTTTGTGTAGTGAATTTTATTTGGCTGGCTGCTGTTCCCACTACTAGCCACTTACTGTACCCTTTAAAATATCTATTTGCAGGCACTTGCACCCTACTCTGGCTCCTGGTGTATTGACTGCAGCACATTACAGGTCATACCTATGTATACATAACTGTACAGTCTATTTGCAATGTCTACAGATTGTTAAACAAATACATCCTTAAATCATTTGACATACTCCATACTTGTATTTTTCCAAGGGAGTTTATTTCAGTTCTGAGAAGTAAATGGGGATGTGCAATGGGCTTGGGTGATGGCGGAGGAAAGTCCAGGATGGAGTCCAGTCTATTGTTATCACAGGTGCATTGTCCAATGGGGCATAGGAAGTGGAGCTGTGGCAGTTCAATGTGGACAGGGTGACATAGTGGGACACAAAGGTGACAATCAGGAGATTCTTATTTCCTGGTGGGGGTCTTGGCAATGTTCTCTGGCTTCTGCCTGGATCGCAGGGACCGTTTGCGGGGTGGTTCGCCTTCTGCAGGGGGTGGGGTGCAGGTGGCCTGTTATTCCTGTGGCAGGGCCTCCTGTCCACTAGCGTCATTGGAGGTGGAGAGCTGTTCATTGGTGTTGCCAGTGTCAGGGGCCCGTTGATGTGCCACTGCCTCCCTCATGGTGTTGGCCACGTGTGCCAGCACCCCTGCAATGGTGACCAGGGTGGTATGGATGTCCCTCAGGTCCTCCCTGATCCCCAGGTACCCTCCCTCCTGCAGCCACTGGGTCTGCTGCAACTTGCCCAGTATCTGGCCCATCGTCTCCTGGGAATGGTGGTATGCTCCCAGGATGTTGGTGAGTGCCTCCTGGAGAGTCGGTTCCCTGGGCCTGACCTCCCCTGTCGCATAGGAGTCTTCCCAGCTTCTCTGTTGTCCTGTGCTTCTGTCCCCTGAACCGTGTGCCCACTGCCACTGACCCCAGGTCCCTGATCGTCCTGTGTTTGTGGGGTGGCCTGGGGTCCCTGTAGTAGTGGACACACTGATAATTGACGTGTCCTGGGGACAGAGGGATGGGCCTGCTGGGTGGGTGCTGTGCTGGTGTTTCCAGAGGGGGAGGCTCTGTGGTGGTATGGGACTGTGCCTGGGTAACCAGCTGTCCAGAGGTCCCTGATGGGTCAGGTTGGTCATCCAGATCCAGTTGTGTAGAGCTGCTGTCATCAGTGTGGGCCTCTGCTGGGGGGGGCTGGGTGTTGCTGGCACCCCCTCTCCGGTAATGTCTGGGGGACCTGTGGGGATGTAAATGCAGTGTTATTGTTTCTGTGTGTGACATCTTGTGCATGGGTATGTTGCCCTCTATGGTTGATATTGCCATGGCCGATTGGCCTTAGTCGGAGTTGTTATTTGGTTGGCTAGGTGATTGTCTCTAGGGTGCATGCAGTGGTGATGGTTGTCCATGCAAGTCTGTGATGGGTGTCCATGCATTGGTGTTGCATACAGGGCTTGTTTGAGGGAGGGGTGGGTTGTGATGGTGGGGTATGTGGGAGGTGGTGGAGTGATGGGACTGAGGGTAAGGGTGGGGGTATGTGATGGCATGCATGTAGGGGGGTTATATAAATAGAGAGTTGACTTACCAGAGTCCAGTCCTCCTGCTACTCCTGCCAGGCCCTCAGGATTCAGTATTACCAATACTTGCTCCTCCCGTGTTGTTAGTTATGGGGGAGTAGGTGGGGGTCCACCGCCAGTCCTCTGTACAGCTACCACGGAACACACCTTCCCCCGTAGGTCGTTCCACCTCTTCCTGTTGGCACCCCTTGTTCTGGGGTGCTGTCCCACGGCGGTGACCCTGTCCATGACTCTCCGCCATAGCTCCAGCTTCCTTGCAATGGATGTCTGCTGCACCTGTGATCCGAATAGCTGTGGCTATACCCGGATGATTTCCTCCACCATGACCCTTAGCTCCTTCTCAGAGAATCTCGGGTGTCTTTGTGGTGACATGGGTGTAGTGTGTGTGGTGTGGGTGTGTGGGGTGATGTTTTAGGGTGTGTGCTGTGAGGTGCGTGGATGGTGTGTTGGTGATGGTGTTCTGTGGCTCTGGTTCTGTGAGTGCTCTTGGTGTGGCTCTCTCTCAGTTGTAAATTGTAGTTGTAAAGGGTTCTGGGTAATGTGGGTGTGTGTTTTATAGTGGTGTGGGTGTGGTGTGTGTATGTGTGTCAGGTGTGTGTAGTTTGAATTGTCCAATATGGTGTTGTTTTGAGTACGGCGCCATGTACCTCCAATGGTTTACCACGGTTGAATGTCCGCTGCAGTGATTCGTGGGTCATAATGCTGTGGGCGTAGTTCTGTTGGCGTGACGGTGTGGGTTTTGCTTTCGCCAGTTTATCAATGACCTTTGGGCTGGCGGACTTCTATGTGTGGCTGTATAGTGGCGGATTTCCATGTGTGGGTCATAATACGGGTAGCGGTGTATCGCTGCGGTCGCGGTATGTTGGCAGCAGTCAGCATGGTGGTAAGCGGCACTTACCGCCAATGTCATAATGAGGGCCTTTGTGAGGAATGGGCTATGACCTAGGCTGATACCCTCCCCACAGTGGCTCGACCCAAAGTCTTCTGGGAACCCCTTGCACATTTATCTAAGCATTCTCAACACTATGTAATGTACTTCCTTTTAATATTTGGGAGTTCGTGGTCAGTAAAGTGGAAGATATTGCTCTTATAGGTATTGATGGGTCTGTCGACCACTCCACTATGCTCCAACCTAAGTGTGAAATATTTACCTGGCTTTTGAATGGGAGGGAGTTTTGTGTTAAGTTTTATGATGTCCTTGCTGTGTCATTTTGTGGTTACCAAATGTATTTCCTTTTTTTCTTGGAGTAATATATACACACATAATACATTTATGTACTTACTGCTCTCTGTATACTTCATAAAATGCTATTACAAAAAAAAGCATACCTGGACCCCATAATACACTACTGATTTAACCATTTAACCTAATGCCCTAAAAGAAACCACCACCAACAAATAACTGCAAATTCAATTATATGTCAGACCACCAGAGCATTCCTGAAACAAACCAGTACCCAGATAAAATCCTAACATAGTTCAAAAGTATAACTGATCTCCTAACGCCATACTTCAGCTCACACCACTAAAAATGACCAGAATACTAATTATAAACAGAAACCTAAAGATTTTCCTAACAATAGCAATTGTAGCTCACAAGCACAACTGAACCGCAGAAGCCATCCTACAGCCCACAGCCCCAACAATTACCTTAATCATCATAATGAGCAGAACCGAAAAGATATTCCCAAAAGTAGCTATTTACCAACTTAGCTTCATAGTAGATCACACACACCTAGCAAACACCTATACCCAGAAAAGAGAATAATAAAATACATTTCAGACCTAATACTACCCCCACATAAAGCCCAGGAATAATCCTAACCCTAAAAAATAACTGCATCCCAATTATATAATTGCACTCCAAATATATTCTCAAAATGAAGTCTGTACTTGTGTAAACACTTAACATTACACATCGCTCAAAAAAAGGTCAAACCCAAGCCACACTGGAAATATGTAACAAAAATTAGCACAACACCCATTGAAAGCCCTAATGTAACACACACTCACAAAAATTCAAGCAGAAAAAATGATCATACACATAATACATACCTAATCAAACCTAAACTGTAATTATATACCTAAAGCCTCCAATATTCCCAAAATCACCCAAAAAAGGCCACATGTACTCCACACCCCCAAGAACTCCCTAAACTCCAAACGTACATCGGATTGCAAAATGCATTATTAACCTCTGCCTACTTACAAGCAGAGTCCTAATGCAAACTACATTTCTACCAAAGTGTCTGAACCCCAAATATATAAATGAACTCCAAAGAATTTATACACACTAACGTATACCCATCTGCTACCTTGTTATAAGATAACGATATATAGCACCCACACCCACAAATTACCTGAAACCAATGACATAATTACACTCCAAAATATCCTCAAAACTAACCAGAAGTCAAGCCAAAGTATTAACATAATCCCCAGCCTCAAAATGTACCTGAAGCCACAAAAATGCATCAGAATTCCATAATATACAACTAACCTAAATTTACACCGAACCAAAGTTATAGGAGAACACAGATCATAAAAACGTCCAGAACCTGAAAAAATACTGTACACTCTAGAAATATTCCCAAACATAAACCAATTCCCAGTCAAACCACAAATATGAACAAGACATGGCTTGGGGGTGTTTACCCCTAATCTGCCATCTCCAGGGCAGAGTTCAGAAAGCCGACTAGACACCAAGGGAAACATATTTCTAAAATAACATATGGGTGCAGGTTGTCAACCATGGCCTTGGCCATGCCTCACCCCGAAAAAGGGTTGTTAGAAATGGGGTTTTTGGTTGGCAGTCAGGTTACCCTCTGTCCAAGCAAGAACCCTCACACTAGTCAGGGTAAGTCACACACAATCCAAATTATCCTGTGCCCACCCTCTGGTAGCTTGGCACGAGCAGTCAGGCTTAACTTAGGAGGCAATGTGTAAAGTATTTGTGCAATAAATTATACAATAACACCATATAGCACCACAAAAATACACCACACAGTATTTAGAAAAATATAGAATATTTATCTGGATATTTGTAGATCAACACAATAAAAGATGCAATAAGAATTTGTAGAAATATCACTGAAAAGTGATATAAAGGGGGTCATTCCGACCCTGGCGGTCATGGTTCCGGTCCATGACCGCCATGGCGGAGGGCGGCTGAAGCACCGCCAACAGGCTGGCAGTGCTTCCTGGGCGATTCTGACCGCGGCGGTAAAGCCGCGGTCAGAAAAGGGGAGCCGGCGGTTTCCCGCCGGTTTCCCGCTGGCCAGGGAATCCACCATGGCGGCACTGCTTGCAGCACCGCCATGGGGATTCCGAGCGCCTTCCCGCCAGCCTGTTTCTGGCGGTGTCCACCGCCGGAACCAGGATGGCGGGAACGGCTGCTGTGGGGCCCCTGGGGGCCCCTGCACTGCCCATGCCTCTGGCATGGGCAGTGCAGGGGCCCCCTAACAGGGCCCCACAAAGATTTTCACTGTCTGCTGTGCAGACAGCGAAAATCGCGACGGGTGCCACTGCACCCGTCGCACCCCTTCAACTCCGCCGGCTCCATTCCGAGCCGGCTTCATTGTTGAAGGGGCTGTCCCGCTGGGCTGGCCGGCGGTCTTCTGGTGGTCGCACGCCGGCCCAGCGGGAAAGCCGGAATGGCCGCCGTGGTCTTTTGACCGCGGAGCGGTCTTTCGGCGGAAACCGCTTGGCGGGCGGCGACCGCCGACCGCCGCGGTCAGAATGACCGCCTATCTGCCCATTCATGGAGTGAAAGCTCTTTCGATTTCTGAACACCTGTTCATTTCGCTGGTGGGGGGGGCAATGCAATATGTGTTTCATCAATCTGCCCAATAATGTTGGGGATATGTCCCATAGCATAGAAAGCAACTTTCACTGTGGACAAATCCTCCACCTGGGGGAAAACAATGTAGCTGTGCATGTGTTTCATCAGGGCAGACAACACTCTGGTCAGCACTATTGAGAATATTGGCTGGGACATTCCTGTTGCCAAGCCCACTGTCGCTTGGAAAGAGCCACTTGCCAGGAAATGGAGCACAGATAGGACTGGCACAAGAGGGTGGGTCCCAGTGGGCTGGTGGATAGCTGAGATCTGGTCTGGCTCCAACTGGGCACACATCTCTTGGATTGTGGCCCTATCAAGTCTGTAGGTGAAGATAATGTGCCTCTCCTCCATTGTTGCCAAGTCCACCAGGGACCTATATATGTGGGGATTTCTCCATATCCTATTCATCCTCAGCAATTATACTCTAGGGGGCACAACGATGAGCATCTGGTCAGTTCTTAACATTTCCTCAATGTACAAGGCATTGCATGTTGTGACAGAAACAGTATCTTTATTTTCATTCCCAAAATGTGCTTATGTTGGCTGTGTCGCAGTTAGGTGTCATGGCCTGCCCCCCCCTTGAAATGGTGGACGCCTGCCTTGTGTGGAGGGACAGGTGGAAATGGGGTAATGCTGCTGACGTTGTGCGCCATTGCGGGAGGTGGTCGAGTACCACTGTGCAACTCCTCATTGGTTATAATTGGGCCCTATGGGTTACAGTGACCTATGGTGATGTATGCCAGCGGTGACGGTAAGCACCGCCACGGACATGACTAACATTTTCTATCTGTTCACTCACTTGCTACCTGACCTCCAACAGAAGACGAGTTACACTGCAAGTGCTGCTGTGACCTGTGTCTGGAACCCACCATGGCTGGAGTCACTGCGTAAGTCACTGGGGAAAGGGCCCCTGCCTTCACCGCTGCGGAGTTGGAGAAACTGGTGGATGGGGTCCTACCCCAATACTGATTGCTTTATGGGCCTCCAGACCAACAGGTGAGTGCACTGTAGGCACGACGCATGGGGCATGAATGCATGGTGTGATGTGTGTGAAGGCCTTGTGTAAGGGGGGAGGGGTCCTGGGCAGCATGCAGCATGTATGGTGGTCTATGTATGTGCGTAAGGGGATGGGAGGGATATGGTGGGCCATGGGTGTAACAGGTCAGACGGTATGACTGACCCCTTTTTCCATTTTCATTTTTCTGTAGGTCAGCGCCCATCAGAAAAAGAGTATATGGCGTGCCATCGCCAAGGATGTGCGGACCCTGGAGGTCTACGGCAGGCGGAGCACCCACTGCAGGAAACGGTGGGAGGACTTGAGATGCTGAGCAAGGTAGACGGCTGAGGCCATGCTGGGGATGGCCTCCCAACGAGGATGGGGTGCCTGTCGAACCCTGACCCCCCTGATGTTCCACATACTGGCCAGGGCCTATCCAGAGCTGTATGGGCACTTGAGGGCATCACAGCAGCTACTAGGGGGTGAGCACAGTTTCAAAATCTGTAAATTGCGTGCAGTGGTGTGGTCTCTGGGTCAGGGATATGGGCCTGTGGGTGCCCCTAGGCCAGGCCGGACACTGCAGGGTAGGTTCCATGTTGGGCAGGGGCTGATGCATCCCACCCCCAAATATGCTAGTGGGCATCTACTACTGGGCATGGATGTGGGTCTCAGGTATGCAGCTATTGGCGTTAGGTATTACTGTCCATGGCCTGTGGACTAGCATTGTGAGTGGTAGTTCATCGCCTAGTGCGTAGGGCTGTCCCCTGTGTGTTCTGTATGCCAACAGTGGTGTTGCTGGCATTGACCAAGTGTATCTTCCCCCCCTTTTTGTTTTGTCACCCTGTCCTTCTGTGCATTAGCATCATCTGTCGGAGGAGCAGAGGCACCGGCGACAGAGGGAGCCACATCCCACATGGCCCTGTGTAGTGAAAAGAAGTATGTTTGATCACTGACTTTGTGTTTCACCACTGTGCATATTAGTTGTTCAATGTTCACCAGTTGCAGATTACATTTTATATTCAGTTTATTTGTCTATTTGCTTTATCTTGGCATTAGACATTACATTTTGTATTCAACTTAGCTGCTTAGTGGCTTTATCGTGGCGTTAGACATTGCAGATGAGCTGTGTTTTTCCACATGGTAAACTAAGCTTGTGTTTTTCGTATTTTCTCTTACCGAACATGATAGCATGATAAGGAAGCGCATATTTTGTGTTTTTCTTTAGTGCTGGGAAGAACCTGGCCTTGGGAGAGAGAGCCTTGAAATCTTGGCAAACTTCAATGTTGTTTCTTCCAACTCTGACCTACAGTAGCCAGCATTCTTTTAATGGTTCATATCTGAGAGGAAAGGGCCTTTCAGAAGGCTTTTTCCCATGATTATTTAATCTATAAAAGGTGTCCCTGAATTTGTACTTTATTCTTTGATTCGCAATTATGCTATAAAATAATCACATATATTTGCTCTGTACTTTGCAGTTGAGAATCACTTTGATATATTTTCCTTTCATTGCTGGGACTATTTTTAAACATGTGCCTCCAACCTACTAATCTCCTTTCTCAGGAACCTCGTGGTGAAGTAATAGTAAATGTCTTTTTTAATCTAAGAAGTGCATTCCAGAGATTTTTGTCAGCTCAATCATTAGTGAAAGCAAAACACCCTGGAGGCCGAAACCACCGACCGTGAGGGCACCAGTGGGTCGGAGGGCGAGGGGAGCACCATGGCAGAGACAAGAGGGGACAGTTCTGACAGTGATACCTCCTCCGATGAAAGCTTCCTGCTGGTGGCGGACACCTCTGTGGCCAGCCCAAGTACAGGTACAGCCGTCACCCCCGTACCAGCATCCCCGTCCCAGCAGTCCATCAGCGAGTTTCCAGTGCCCGCTCACCCAGGAGGGTGGGCATCTCCTTCGCCCCAGGCACCTCAGTCCTTGTCCCAGTTAGCCCTGCTGCCCTGAGTGAGGAGGCTATTGACCTCCTGCGATCCATCTCTGTTGGGAAGTCAACCATATTGAATGCCATCCAGGGGCTGGCAGGGCATTTGCAACATACAAATGCATTCCTAGAGGGCATTCAATCTGGCTTGGCGGCCCCACATAGATCACTCCAGGCTCTGGCCTCCTCCCTGATGGCAGCCGTTGTCCCTGCCTCTATCCTCCCCCCTCCAACTTCCTCTACCCAGTCTCATTCCCCTGAATCCCAACCTATCCAAAGCACACAATCAGACCACCATGCACCCAGGACAACACACAGGAGTGGATCAGGCAAACACAGCAGCGCACATCATCCCACAGGCACTCACACAAACACCATCCAGAAGCAGACATACCAACATCCACTGCCTCCACTGTGTCCCCCTTCTCCTCATCGTCCACCTCCCTCCCAGTAACATCTCCACTCACACCTGCATGCACTACATCCTCATCCACCACCTCCATCACCATCACCTATCACTACACACCCCTCACTGACAGTCACCACCCCCACATCCATGAAATGTCCACTATGTCCTGTCCCACTGTGTGTGTGCCCCTCCTCCCAAAGTACACAAACGCAAGCACTCAGACACCCAACAGCCATCCACCTCACAACAGCATCCAGCCCATTCACTTGCACCCAAACACAGCATACAGACACCTCCTACAACCACTCCCTCTTCTTCCACTCCCAAACCTTCACCCTCTTCCCACCCCGGTGTCCCTATGAAGCTTTTCCTCTCCACCTTTGACCTCTTTCCTACCCCTCCCTCCCCCTGTCCTTCACTTCGGGCCAGGGTGGGCAAAACCCAGGCCAGCACCTCAGTCACCCAGTCCCTGGCCACTGCTGTTTCGGCAGCTACTGCAGGGATGAGCGGCTCCAAGGAGACACCCATCAGCACTGGCAGTGTGCCTGCACCAGCTGCCGAGGGCAAGGCCAAGGAACAACCACAAGCTGCCAAGGGCAAGAAGGGACCACCAGCTGCCAAGGCCAAGGATGCACCACCAGCTGCCAAGTGCAAGAAGGGACCACCAGCTGTGAAGGCCAAGGAGGCACCACCAGCTGCCAAGGGCAAAGTGCCTGCCCCTGCAGGCAGGAGGGACAGGAGGCCTGGTGCTGTGACAGGATCTGAGCCTCCACCACCAACCATGCCGCTTCAGCCGTCCACGGCTGGAGGGGAAGGGCTGGAGCATTCCTCCACCACTGGCAGCACTGTCACCAGCACCACTGGCAACAGCCCCAGTGGGCAGCCGTCCTATGCTGCAGGGGAAGGCCTGGAGCCTCCCCCACCACTGTCAACACCGGCACTGCCACCACTGTACAGCCGTCCCCACCAGAAGATGGACTGTAGTCCTGCCTCCAAGGAGAGTCATGCATCCTGCCCACAGCAAATCTCTTGGATCTGAAACCCAGGTGAGAGACTGTGAGCTTGCACTCCCCATGTGCTGTATCACAGGGCACAAATTCCCCTCCAGAACAAATGGAAGAAGGCATCCACTCACCCCACCTTGCCTGGATGAAGCACACTGGGCACAGAGCCCCCTCCTGAACCAGTGGAGAAGCCATCCACTAGAGAGACTATGGACTTTCACTCCCCAGAACCAAGCAGTGGGCAAACCACCCACTTGAGAGACTGTGGCTTTGCCCTCCCCAGGACCACGCAGTGGACAAACCTCCCACTTGAGAGACTTTGGCCTTGCACTCCCCAGGAGCAAGCAGTGGGCAAACCACCCACTTGAGAGACTGTGGCTTTGTACTCCCCAGGACCAAGCAGTAGGCAAACCATCGACTTGAGAGACTGTGGCTTTGCACTCCCTGGGACCAAGAAGTGGGCAAACCACCCATTTGAGAGACTGTGGCCTTGCACCCCCCAGGACATCGCAGAGGGCATGTAGCCCCCTCCAGGAGCAGTGGCATTGTACCATCTTCCGGCTGAGGTGCCCCTCTTTCCCTTCCCCCTGAGGTGTCTGTGTATTTTCGACCTGATTCCCCTGCAGTGTTCTCTCCTTATTGAGGCAGGAGTCAAGTGGGGCCTTGGCCTATGTGATATGGCCCTGTGGCCCGCGGACATTATGGACTGGACAGTGTCCCTTCATTTGTATATCTGTAAATACTGTTTTGATTTTTGAGGACGTATTTCTATTATTTCATATTATTACACTCACTTTCTTCCAATCATTTTGTACTTGCATTATTCCTGAGGGGCGGGGGGTGAATACATAATGTTATTGCATCTGTTTGTGTGTATGGTGCTGGGGTGGGGGTGTTGTGTGTGTGTGTCTCTCTCTTTTTCCTCCACCCTCCCCTGCGTGCTAGGCGGCAGTACTCACGTGGTCGTCATCACTGGCATTGGTATTCCTGGTGTAGGAGGAGGTAGACCAGCATGGGGAGCACCTGCAGTTTGGGCTCCATGGCATCGTGGTTCTTCCTTGAGTCTCCAGAGGTGAGTCCTTTGCCTTCTGTGTACTGTTTCTGCCGTGCTTTTGATGGCGTTTGTACCGTCCCGGAAAAGGTGGTGGATTGGTGTGTCATAATACAGTGGGCGAACCGTCTCTTCCACCTTCTGTTGGCGGTTACTGCTGCGGTGCTTGTTTCTACTGCCGTGGCAGTCGGTGTGTTAAAGTGGCTGTCTGTGTTGGCTGTTTCCACCATGGTCATAATTCAATTTTTTTGCCGCCGGCCTGTTGGCGGCATTGCCACAGCTTTAACTCCGACCACCAGGGTTGTAATAAGGGCAATAGTTTCTTAAGTTAAGAACCGCCACTAGTTTTGAGACGGGGCCACTCAGTTGAAAAGCAGGATGTCTGCAGGGGCGATGGTATGCCCCTGACCTCCTGGAACACCTATCAGCACTTTCTGGTGGACACAGAAACCTCAGCAGGTGCCTCAAAAGAAAAGGGGAGTGGAAGAGAAAGAGACAAAACACTGCCACGTCTTGCCGGTCCAGTCAGGCCCCCTGTATCTTCGGGGGTCAGGTCGTTGTTGACAGAGTGATAGTAGAGTTAGTGCACTCAACTTCCTTAAAACGGAATCTCTCTTTCTGATATACGCACTGGAGCTGTAGAAGAACATCAGGATGCTCCAGCACTTTTCTTGGATAATAATAACTTTTTGCACAATTACTAACACTGCATTACCAAAAACCCAAACTGAGTACCATAACAATAAGTACTGCGACACTAGGGCTGGCTTCACAGAGATTCACTGTTGCACACTACAATTAGAACTGTGGTGTCAGAGTCACCAGATCCTCGGTGTCTGTGCACGTTCCCAACACGTCCACCACTGAAAAGCTCCAAGACTCTGATAGATAAATCACAGAGACTGAGAGACTTCAAGAGGGTAAGAGGGCATTAGGAAGGGAACAGCTGGGAAGGAGACCTGTAGTAAGAAAAAGGTTAGAACACAGAATATGAAAATGATATCTCCTGAAATCAATACTAGACTATGATTCTAAGCCTAGTCACTCTGAAAACATGAACAATCTAAGAGTTAAGTTTAAAATGACTAAGTTTCAAGATGGCCGGATACCTGTAATGGAATCAAGATGAATTAAATGAAAACTTTCTTATTCAAGTACTTTCCTTTACATGAGAATCAGAAAAAACATTCTGACTACATTTTAAACCAGTCATATAAATCCTGTTTTGAGAATGTAAACTAGGACCATACAACAGTGCATCTAGAAACTCTGGCCTTCTGTGTACTCTTAAAATGTTTCAACACAAATTGCACATATATATATATATATATATATATATATATAGTAAACACCATAAAAGGATTGTGCACCATGAATAACACAATATGGATTCAGGAAACAAATCACATAACTTGTCAACTCGAATATTACATAATAAATATCTTAGAATAGTGGCATACAATAAACAACATGAAATAAACTCGAGGAGAGAATCATGCGTCTTGCCGATTCGAGTGTCACCATGTAAAATACCAAGAAATGGTAGCACGCAATGAATATCAAAGTCAATTCATCATTAATCGAATCACGCGTCTTGCCGATTCGTAAAACACGATGTAAATGTCAAGAAATAACAGCTCACAATAAATAACAAGATCAAATTACAATTAAACGAATCGCGCTTCTTTTGACGATTCTTAAGCTACCATGCAAATGTCAAGAAATGGTAGCGCGCAATGAACAACAAAGTTAAATCCTCATGAAACGAGTTGCGCGTCTTGCCAATTCGTAAAACATCATGTAAATGTCAAGAAATAGTAGCGCGCAATGGACAACAAGATTTAAACACCATAAAACAAAATGCGCGTCTTGCCTATTTGTAAACTACCATATAAATGTCAAGAAATGGTAGCGCGCAAGTAATCTGTTACTCATTTAAGAATTAAACCAAGAATATGAAAATTCTCAATAACGGTGTCAGAACAGTCCAATCACCGACTTACCGCCTGGAACAATGATCACCAATGAAGGATGAAGGGCAGAAGACTGAAAGATCCAAATAGGCCGCCAGGACAGGAGCTCAGGAAAAAGCTGCTGCTCTGCACTGGGACCTCTGAAAAGTGAGCACGGGGAGGTGGGCTGGCTCTCTTTTATAGAGTCTTGACCCAGCCCAGAACCACGCCCAGGCATGTTGCAGGGAAAGCCTCTGGAAGGCTTGGAAAGGGGCCACACCCAAACACACTCTGAAAACCTGCAGCAATACATTGCAAAGGAACAGTATTTGTAAGCATATTAAAAATAAGTTTTCAGGATTGAACCCTGCAATGCAAAAGGTTAAACCACAACATATCAGCACAATGTATAAATTACGTTGTTTTGAGAGTGCTGGGTTTTTGCATTTTTGTCGCCAATAGAGCGCGTACTGCTCTGGTGTTGACAGGTGGTTGCACTTATCATGCACAAGAAAGGCAAACAAGGGCATTAATTATATGACATGTAACTTTCCTGCATGCATAGGGTTAAACTAAAAGAAACAAAAACAATCCAAGAAACTCAAATGTCCACTCTGGGTTCAAACAGTTAGGGCGGCACACTTTGGTTTGGTTTCACTCTGTGTGTGAAAAACCCTTCCAAAAGCAAATTCCTCTAACCTGAAACACAGGCATGAATGACACAATTTAAATCCAAGAGTTATGCTATTAGAGAAAGTAAAGTCACATAAAGGGTCTTTTAAAATTGCAATGTCACTTTTTGTAGTACTTGAGCTCAAACAGATTTCCTGAAGCACATTTAGCAAGTAACTACAATAATAATGTAGAATGTTCGGAAATGCATTTGTCTCTTTAAGATAAGCACTCTGCCAAAATATGAGGTCTGAAATACACCAGCTGTTCTGGGAAAGCACGGATCTCAAAGAACAAACTCCCTGGAGAATACTAGTCACTTAGCTGTAGTCTTTTCTGGAGTGCTGGAGGAATGCCTGGTGTCAGCTGGTACAGGAACTAAGAAAATAATTGCCTCTAAAGTCCTGAATACGAGGATGACAGCAGGGGCTGGAATGCCAAATCTGATGCTGAGATCAGGAAGCAAAACAAAGCCAAGCAGGGAGGGATGCTTCACTCTGCTATTTATAGCTAATCAGGAAAGCAGTTGAGTTTCCACATGTGGATGAGTCACCACGCCCAATTAGAAGCACATGTCTACACTACACCCAATTAGAAGCACATGGCTACACCTGCTCACATTAGCAAACAAGCATTGGTAAAACAAGCATTGATAAAACCAATTGTGTAACACAGCACATTATGTTTACTTAGAAACATGAAGGTTTAACCAAGAACAGAGATATGATTTAACCCTAATACCTGGGAATTCTGACAGATAACGCAAGATGCTCCTTGGGGATTCCTGACAACTAGGTAGTTACAGTTTGGACCACGTTTCCGTAGAAACATTGTTTTTTGACTTGCCTATATCTTTGGCACAGTTTGACAAATCTTAACGAAATTTCCCTAAGAAAAGTGGCTTGGTGATTCTTGTTACACATGGAAAGTTTTGTGGTGATCCGTCAAGCGAGGTTGAGAATAAGGGGGCTCAATAAACATTGGTTTCCCATGTTAATTCCTTTAGGACCTTTAAACGCAACTAGAGGCCAAACCACTAGACAACATTATGCCAAATTTAGCAGAAATCTACCTATTTCACTTATTTGGTGTAAATCCATTCAGTAGTTCTGGAGATATTAAAGATAAATTAAAATTTGTACATATCTGGACGCGGACCCTTCATGATTATTCACAAAAAGAGACAAGCTTGTGCAGGGAAATGCACAGCTCAGATTGGCTTCTAACTCTTCAAATCAGGAAGTGTTGGCAGCCATCTTGGGACTTTGCTTCAGCCGAGTCCCAGCAAAGCGGTAAAAAAAAAAAAAACAGGGCCATGTGAGAAACACCCTGACCCCTTAGCTCACTTGGAAGGGACTCTCCAGAGCAAAAAAACAATTTTGGCACATTTGGTGAGGGCACAAGTTGTAGTTACCTTAGGCTGCAAGTTATGGTTACTTGAAAGAAGTCTAAGTATAACTGCTGAATATCTCTGGTTTTGTACGAGCAAATTCAGAACCTAACTATAATGACCCTGTAACCTTTGGTTTTTCAGGGAACACATATATATGGCACACCTAGCAAATCTTGAGTCAGTACTCATGATCTTGGTTAGGCAAGAATAAGTCACAACATCTGGGGATGAGACACAGCAGGCAAGTAATCGCATGAGCCACCAGGTACCTTAGGCCAAAAGTGACATGCATCATAATTACTGTGCAGGTATCAATGCAACATGTGTCATAACCTCAGATCATACAGCAGTAAAGTATGAAAAGCATTGCAGTGTATGACCTATAAGTATATGTACCAATAGTTATACACCATAACATTAGTACACTGTTGAAACATGAGGGTATCTAACAAAATGACACATTGGCATCAGTAAAATACCAGAGTCTTCACAAAATATAGTTCACACCATAATGTCATCAGAATACCTCAGCCGTACTGGGATCTGGCTACCCCTTCTGGGTTGTCCATGAGTACGGGGACCAACTTTCCAATGAAAGTGAAGGATCATACTCAACTTGACCACATTTGAGTGGTTTAGCTAGCAGGCATAGTACCTGTGGTGGGTCTTCCAGCTGGGGGTGGGCGAAACTCCAGTGTCGGGACCTATTAGGCAGCAGCCCCTCCTAGTGCAGTGCTCAGGGCTTTACAGGCCTTACAGCCTTCTGAAGACATCAGGCCGCTAGCGAAGGTAGCACAGGGTGGTGACAAGATTCCTCTGGGGCCCAGCTTTACCTTGCAGCCTACGAGGCAGCAACCAGGCTCCTATATGTGCAGCTTTGGGCTTCTTGAGACTAGGCACCTCGCCGCGCACAGACTCTATGAGCAGGCGATGCGAGGAGAGCATTGATTTCCTCCTTCCCTGGCATGCATGCCCTGTTCTCTGAATTTCCTGTGGCCTCTCTAGGGGGTTTCCAACAGCTGGTAATGCTGCTCATGGCAGGACGAAGGGTGTTTCTTGGCGGCTTTGGCTTCAGGTGTGTTGCCTGCCACAGTTCCCTCGTCAAAGGTGGGAGGGCACCACAGAAAATATACTCGGGACGAGAAGTTCAGTGAAAGTTCTCCACACACACTGTTAATGGTAAAAGCGCACACCCCATGCCAATCAAAAATAAGGTACATATCAAGTCCTGGTCAAAAATTATTCAACCGGCACCAAAAAGAGTAAGAGGTGCTCCCCACATGCTAGGAGTTTAAGTAGGAGAAATACGTAAAGCACTCTCAAGGCTTGGGGGGCGTCCACCAAATACTACACTTAGAGAAATAAGATCTGTCAGCCTCTGAGCCCCACAGCAGTCCGGCTAGTGTAGGGGCTCTTAGGGAGCAGGGTTAAGGCAGTTAGCTCCTGGAGAACACTTGCAGTTGGGGGTAAAGCAGGCAGGCCAGCACATCAGGGCAAGAATGTTGGTTCGTCCTGGTAGACCCACAGGATCTGGTGACCCACAGTCAAAGAGCAGACTTGCAGCAGGGCAGCAATCAGAAAAGCAATCCAGATGAGTCCTTTTGCAGCTCAGCAGTTCTTCTGACAGAGGTTCTGTTCCAGTTCCAAAAGTGCTCTAAAATCAAGGGGTCAGAGCCCCTGTACTTATAGTCAAACATGTCTTTGTTCAGGGGGTGACTTCAAAGTAATCCTTTCAAGTAAAACTCAACCCCCATCCAACTCAGCCCTGACTCCAGACATCAGTAGGGTATAATCAGCCTATTGTGTGAGGTCAGGACACAGCCTATTGACATGTAAGGTGTGAACTACTCTCCCTCTCCCCAGCCCAGCCCAGGATCAGTAAGCAGATGCCTCTTTAGACTACCAGCTGTGTTGTGGCTGTCTGGAAAGTATCCACCAAGTGTAGCTGCCACTCTGCCCTAGATATGGATTGGAGTCAGGCTGCAAAGCACTAAAGTTATAAGCACAGAGAAATGCCCACTTTCTAAAACAGTAATGTAAAATCCAACGACACCAGTAAGAAGGATCTATCACTATTCCAAATATGCCCATGCAACTCATCACAGATCAGAAATTACCACTGGGACATATTTAAGGAAATTCCCAATGCTAACCTATGAGAGGAGCATCCCTCACTGAAGTGAAAAACAAAATAAGCTGTTAATCACTAATAGAGCATGTAACAGATAAAAGTATATGTCCTATCTTTTACATACACAGCATCCTGCCGATAGAGCTATCCAGGGCCTACCTTAAAGGTGGCTTTGGCGTAGCAAAAAGGATGTTTAGGCCTTGGCAAGTGGTTTGAATTGCCAAGTCAATGCGCAGGTGGGCCATTCATATATCACCATGTCAGTCACTTTGCCTATCTCATTCTATATTGGATTGAGTGAAATATTGCCACAAATGTGACATCATGCTTAACCCACCCCTGTGTGGACAAATTATGAAATGAAAATAAAAGACAAAAAAATAACAAACTGCCTCTAAGGTCAGAGAGAGAGAACATCCAAAGATGTGTGTACAAATCCTCCTGCATGTTAAGACCACATGGGTCCTTTGTGTTCACTTCCACAATGTACCGGATTCAGGGCACTTCAGAGCTTTCTCTTGATTGCCACTTCTGAGATTGACTGGAATTGCACCAACCACAAAATATCTCAGGCCATTGCTGTCACCTTGATAATATTCCTCGAAGTGCCTTGCAACGGAGTACAGTCAATCGCAGTGCTTGATCGCACATAGGTACTGCAGAATCCTTTTCTTCACCAGAAGAGTGGTGCTTCCTACTTAAGACAGTTTGCACAAGCAGGGTAGAGCATAAACTGCACAATCCATTTTTCAGTGATAATTACCAAGTAGGTGTTTACTCTTTTTCAAAAAAGGTGATCTTAACTCTTTTCCTTTTACCCAGTGTTGGCAGGCTTAGCATCTACTTCATTTTCTGAACATCGGGCCACTGCTCATCTGGATTATTGTGGCAGATGCAACTGTCTCAGGGCTACTCCTGACCAGATGTTCTCTGATAGATTTGGCTTTTCTAAACGTTACATCAGGTCTGTGAAGGGCCTCCCTTCCCAATATAGGGTAATTTTTTACTAAATGCCAATATTTTTGTTTGATAGATTGCCTACTTATTATATGTTGTGACCAATCTGAAATGGGGGTCCTTTCTATTGTAGCTGTTACTGGTGGCCTTTCAAAAAAGTAGTTCTCCTCTTGTTTTGGATTTGGCCTCCTCTGTGCTACAACAAGAGTAGCCCCTAGCTTGAAACCTTCTGATTGGATCTTCCATTGCTTCTCCACCTCACGTTTCACTACAATTACGTCTCACCCTTAAACTCTCCCCATATGGAATACTTTAAACCAAATTACGGGGACGAAACTAGATGCATGCAGTACCATATTGCTTGATGTTGTTTTCCTGAAAAGCTTTGTCCCTAATCTTTTGTTCTTACTGTGTACTGTGAGATCTAGCAAATTCATCTCCATCCTGCTGATTATATTAGTAAAACGTAAATTGGGATCATTTTCCTCTATCTTGCTTAGGAATGCTCTGGCACTCTCTTCTGCATGCTTCCATTCAAGAAAGAAGTTGTCGATATACCTGCTTCAATGTATTACATGTCTAGACCAGCCCTGAGAGTGCTCAGTTTGGATCACCTTCTCATCCCAGCAGGCCATATGCAAATTAGCATAGCTGGGGGCGAAGAAGGTACCCATCGCTGTGCTGTGGATCTGGTGGAACAACTCTTTGTTGAAAAGAAAAGAATTACATTCCAAGTATCTCTATCAATTTGAGTAGCATTTTTCTATGTTTCCATAATTTTGATGGTCTTGCCTCTAAGAAATGCTGTACTGCTTTCAAACAATCTGTATGTTGAAGACATGTAAACAATATTGCCACATCAATTGTAATCAAAATGTAATCATTTCTGATAAGTCATATATTTTCCAAGAAAATCCCCAGTGTCCTGGATGTACGATGATAAAGACCTAAAAAAATCATTAAGGAAATTATCCACATATTTTGAAGTACTTCAAAAGCACTTACAAGTGCTCAAAGAATTGGCTTTACTGACAGATTGTCTCTATCTTTTTGGACTTTAGGGATTAGATATGGTACTGGTGTCCTAGGGTGGTCTGCCATGAGGAATTGATACTCATCTTGACTGATTAACCTTTGGTCTCTCCAGTCCAACAGTTCATGGTTGTACTCCATGGATTGCATGCTGCTTTAGTATATTTCTCTTCCAACCAAAGCACTAAGGCCTAGATTTATACTTTTTTTGCACCGCAATTGCGTCATTTTTTTTCGCAACAGTGGCGCAAACTTACAAAATACAACTATATTTTGTACGTTTGTGCCACTTTTGTGTAAAAAAATTATGCAAATGTGGAACAAAAAAAGCATAAATATGGGCCTAAGTTCCCTCCTTTGTCTGAATTCCTGATAGTACAGTCAGGTTTAGATTTCAACGTTTTTATTTAAGCAAAGCACTTCTCCTGGCATTTCATATTCCTATTTTTTTGTTAATGTTGATCTTTAGTTCTTTTAAATCCTGAATCAAGAACTTGGGTGTTAATTAAATCGTTACTGAAGACATGATGAGCATGGAACAGAAAATGTTGATCTATAGAGATGCAACTACTGATTTCAAACCTAAGTCAAAGTTCATACCAACTATGCCCAGTGATGCCTTTTCAGTGATCTTGTGATTGAAAAGTCATATATATATATATATATATATATATATGTGTGTGTGTGTGTTTCATTACATACGTATATGTATATGCATATATATATTCAGTGAAAAAACAAAGGTTACAGAGACGTTAAAGTTAGGAAATCAAATTTTTTTTAAACATAAAAATTAACTTACAAAAACCAAAGTTAGGTTTTGAATTTACTCGTACAAAACCATAGAAACACATAAATTCACCAGTTATAGTTAGAGTTATCTCAAGTAACTATAACTTGTGTTCTAAGGTAACTATAACTTGTGCCCCCACCATGCACAGTTATCTGATCAATAATTTTACTGCACATGTTACAGTGGAATCATCAATGATGTCATCAAGGATGTCATGAGTGCCGAAATTTGTCGGGTAATTACCAGTGGATGGCAAGGGACCACCACCTTTCCCATCAAAATTCTTTAATTGTGTTGGGGAGACCCATCAGTCTCCTCCACAGCCCCGGGGAACAACACCTCCCAAGGCAACCTGAAAAAAATGGAAAGGGTGTCAGTTTCTGACCCCTTTAGCCCCAGGGACTGCCACTTCCCTGGGGTTATGCATGTAACATGTCGGGCTGTGCATGTTGCAGCATGTTGCTGCCAGCAAGCAGGCAGCTGCTTTTAACAGCAGCTACTGGTCTCTGGAGCAATGCTTTAATCTCTGTTCCCTGCATGTGGCCCCCAAGTATGTGTGCAGACACTCACACACCCACTCACTGACCCACTCAGACCCTCGACCACCAACTCACAGTCTCACTCAGACCCTCATGCACCCCCTCACAGAGCCACTCAGACATTCATGCACCCAATCACAGACCAACTCAGACTCTCACACAACCACTCACAGATCCACTGAAACCCACATGCACCAGCTCATAGACCTGCGTGTACACTGATGCACACACTAAGACACTGATGTGCGCATTCTCACACTCAGAGACTCTCACAGCCACTCTCACCCCCAAATACACCGTCTTACAGCTATTCTCACATCCAGAGTGATAGGCTGAGGCCAACTACCACCGTGCATGGCCAAAACGGCCATGTGCAGAGTAGGGTTGGGTGGTTGGGGGTGTTGCCACAGGGACTGGCTGTAGGCCAGAACTTGCAGATAGCCACTGCTGCGCACAGGCAAAAGCCATGCACAATTGAGCGTTTGGTGCTCACAGGGTGTTGGCCTCGGCCAGGCTCTATGGCCAACCGCTGCCGCACATGGTCGAAGACTGTGCACAGGGGTGGATGGATTAACGTATAGTAATAAAAATTGCTATACGTTAAAAAAACTATAGAAATGCACTAAAAAAATCAAAGGTTACAAGAACATAGGCTCTCATTACAACCCTGCTGGTCATTGTTAAAGTGCCAGTAATACCGCCAACAGGCCGGCGGTAAAAAAAAAATGGAATCAGGACCACAGCAGAAATCGCCAACACAGACAGCCACTTTAACACTCCGACTGCCATGGCGGTAGCAACAAACACCGTAGGGGTAACCGCCAACAGCCAGGTGGGAAACAATGTACCGCCCACCTCTAGGAGGCTGGCCTGGCTTATAGTGGGTACCTTGTGGTACTTACACCTTGTGCCAGGTCCAGTTATCCCTTATTAGTAGATAAGAGGAGTTCTAGCAGCTTAGGCTGATAACAGTAGCTATAGCAGAGCAGCTTAGGCTGAACTAGGAGACATGTAAAGCTCCTACTATACCACTTATATCACTTAGTACTATATCATAAGAAAACACAATACTCAGAGTTACTAAAAATAAAGGTACTTTATTTTAGTGACAATATGCCAAAATTATCTCAGAGGATATACTCCCTTAGGAGGTAAGTAATATACACAAAATATGCACACACAAACCAAAATCAGGTAAGTAACAGTTAGAAAAGTAGTGCAAACAGTGTAGAATACAATAGAATGTAATATGGAGAAATATACCTAGGAGCAACACAAACCATATACTCCAAAAGTGGAATGCGAACCACAAATGGACCTCAGCCCTAGTGTAGTGTGTAGAGGGTCACTGGGAGTGTAAGAAAACACTAAGGGTGGCCAAGATACCACACCCCAAGACCTTGAAAAGAAGGAGTAAAGTTACCCTACCACCCGAGAAAGACAGTAAAGTCGAGATATGGGATTCTGCAAGGACAACAACTGACTGCAAAGCACTGAAGACGGATTCCTGGACCTGAGGACCTGCAAAGGAAGTGGACCAAGTCCAAGAGTCACGCAATTGTCCAGGGGGGGGCAGGAGCCCACTAAAACCCGGATGACGGTGTAAAAGGGCTGCCTCTGGGTGGAAGAAGCCAATGATTCTGCAACAACGGAAGGTTCCAGAAACTTCTCCTTTGGTCAAAAGATGTCCCACGGCGCGCTGGAGGATGCAGAGTTGTTTCCATGCAGAAAGACCTCACACAAGCTTTGCTAGCTGCAAGAGTCGCGGTTAAGGTTTTTGGGTGCTGCTTGGGCCCAGGAAGGAGCAGGAGGTCGCCCCTTGGAGGAGGAGATAGAGGGGGTGCTCTGCAACACGGAGAGCCAATGCAGAAGCAGGCAGCACCTGCAGAAGTACCTGAAAAGTCACTTAGAAGATCTGAGGACAACGGTCAACTCAGAACAACAAAAGAGGATCCCATGACGTCGGAGTCCAACTCAGCGAGTTGAGCAATGCAGGATGGAGTGCTGGGGACCTGGGCTAGGCTGTGCACAAAGGAAGTCCTGCAAAAGTGCACAGGAGCCCAAGCAGCCGCAGTTCACGCAGTACACAGGATTACTGTCTGGCGTGGGGAGGCAAGGACTTACCTCCACCAAATTTGGACAGAAGGGCCACTGGACTGTCAAGGATACTTGGACCCAGCTCCTGTTTTCCAGGGACCATGCTCATCAGGATGAGAGGGGACCAAGAGGACTGGTGATGCAGAAGTTTGGTGCCTGCGTTAGCAGGGGGAAGATTCTGTCGACCCACTGGAGATTTCTTCTTGGCTTCAAGTGCAGGGTGAAGGCAGACAGCCCTCAGAGCATGCACCACCAGGAAAAAGTCAAGAAAGCCAGCAGGATGAGGTGCTACAATGTTGCTGGTAGTCTTCTTGGTACTTTGTTCAGGTTATGCAGGCGTCCTGGAGCAGTCAGCAGTCGATCCTTGACAGAAGTCAAAAAGGGAAGTGCAGAGGAACTTGCATTCATTATCTGATGAGAAACCCACAGGAGAGACCCTAAAGAGCCCTCAGAGGAGAATTGGCTACAGAGAAAGGTAAGCACCTATCAGGAGGGGTCTCTGACATCACCTGCTGGCACTGGCCACTCAGAGCTGTCCATTGTGCCCTCACACCTCTGCATCCAAGATGGCAGAGGTCTGGGACACACTTGACAACGTGTGGGCACCTCCCCTTGGGAGGTGCTGGTCAGGGTAGTGGTCACTCCCCTTTCCTTTGTCCAGTTTCACGCCAGAGCAGGGCTGGGGGGATCCCTGAATTGGTGTAGACTGGCTTATGCAAGGAGGGCACCATCTGTGCCCTTCAAAGCATTTCCAGAGGCCAGGAGAGGCTACTCCTCTCAGGACCTTCACACCTATTTCCAAAGGGAGAGGGTGTAACACCATCTCTCAGAGGAAATCCTTTGTTCTGCCTTCCTGGGACTGGGCTGCCCAGGTCTCGGGGGCAGAAACCTGTTTGAGGGTTGGCAGCAGCGGTAGCTGCAGAGAAAACCCCAGAGAGTTAGTTTGGCAGTACCCGGGCTCTATGCTGGAGTCCCGGGGATGCATGGAATTGTCCCCCCAATACCAGAATGGTATTGGGGGGACAATACCATGATCCTAGACATGTTACATGTCCATGTTCGGAGTTACCATTGTGACGCTACATATAGGTATTGACCTATATGTAGTGCACATGTGTAATATCGCTGCAAACACAAAGTCTGGGGAATTTGCCCTGAACAATGTGGGGGCACCTTGGTTAGTGCTAGGGTGCCCACACACTAAGTAACTTTGCACCTAACCTTCACTAAGTGAGGGTTAGACATATAGGTGACTTATAAGTTACTTAAGTGCAGTGTAAAATGGCTGTGAAATAACGTGGACATTATTTCACTCAGGCTGCAGTGGCAGTCCTGTGTAAGAATTGTCTGAGCTCCCTATGGGTGGCAAAATAATATCTGCAGCCCATAGGGATCTCCTGGAACCCCAATACCCTAGGTACCTAGGTACCATATACTAGGGAATTGTAAGGGTGCTCCAGTGTGCCAATGAGAGTTGGTAAAATTAGTCACTAGCCTGCAGTGACAATTTTAAGAGCAGAGCGAGCATAAACACTGAGGTTCTGGTTAGCAGATCCTCAGTGATACAGTTAGGCACCACACAGGGAACACATATAGGCCACAAACTATGAGCACTGGGGCCCTGGGTAGCAGGGACCCAGTGACACATATCAAACACACTGACAAATAGGGTTTCCACTATGAGCACTGGGGTCCTGGCTAGCAGGATCCCAGTCAGACAGCAAAAACACCCTGACATATACTCACAAACAGGCCAAAAGTGGGGTTAACAAGGATAGAAAGAGGCTACCTTCCTATACCACCCTATTCCAACAGGCCAGTTCACCACCTTTTCCAGGGCGGTACCAATGCCATCAAAAGCACAGTGGAAACAGTACCCAGAAGGGAAACCATTCATCTCTCGACACTCAATGAAGAACCAGGACACCATGGAGCCCGAGCTGCAGGTCCTTCCCATGCTGGTCTATCTTCTAATCTACCAGAAGTAAGAACGGCAGCGGTGACGACCACAGAGAATACTCCACCTAGCACATAGGAGAGAGGGGGAGGAAAAAGAGAGTGACACACAGATGCAACACGCAATACCCCCACCCCCACCCTCACCCACAACACCATACACATAAACACATGCAGCAACATTATATTAACACCCTGTAACCCTCTGGAAGAATGCAAGGACAAAAGGAATTGAGTCAAATTATTGTCATACAAAAATATGCAATATGTACATAAGGCGCTACATTGTCCACTCAAAATGTCCATGGGCCACTGTGCCAAAATTGATACGCCAAGCCCACACTTGACTCCTGCCTCAATACAGAGAGAACACTGCAGGGGCATCAGGTCAAAAACACACAGGCCGCTCAGGGGGACAGGGAAGGAGGGGACACCTCAGCCGGAAGATGGGACAACGCACTGCTCCTGGAGGGGCCTCCATGCCCACAGTGATGTCCTGGGGAGTGCAAGGCCACAGTCTCTCAAGTGGATGCCTTCTCCCACTGGTTCTGGAGGGGGCTTTATGCCCAGTGTGCTTCCTCCTGCCAAGGATAGGGTGAGTGGATGCATATCTCCACTGGTTCTGGAGGGGGCTTTGTGCCCAGTGTGCTTCATCCTGCCAAGGATAGGGAGAGTGGATGCATATCTCCACTGGTTCTGGAGGGGGCTTTCGTCTCAGTGTGCTTCATCCTGCCAAGCATAGTGTGAGTGGATGCATATATCCGCTGGTTCTGGAGGGGGCTCTGTGCCAGTGATGCAACACTTGGGGTGTGGCAGTTCACAGTCCCTCATCTGGGTGTCTTAGCCATGAGATTTGCAGTGACCAGGTTGCATGATAGTCCATGGAGGCAGGGCCTGAGTCCATCCGCCGGCGGCTATGGCTGCACAGTGGTGGTAGTGCCGGTGCTGGTGGGGGTGCTGCGAGTGGTGGAGGGAGGCTCAAGCCCCTCTCCTGCAGCCTCAGACGGCTGCCCACTGGGGCTGCTTCTGCTGGCAGTGGTGCTACTGTCAGCGGTGCAGGTGGAGGTGCTTGCGGCGGGGCGTGCAGTGGTACTTGCAGCGGTGCAGGTGGTGTTGCTGCCCACGGTGCAGGTGCCGGTGCTGTCAGTGGTGGGGGAGGCTCCAGCCCTTCTCCTGCAGCCTCGGACGGCCGCCCACTGGGACTGTTGCTGTTGACAGTAGTGGTGTTTGCGGCAGTGCAGGTGGCGGTGCTGGTGCCAGTGCTTGCGGCGGTGCTAGCGACGGGGCTGCTAGCGGTGCTGGCCACAGTGCAGGTGGCGGTGCTGGTGGTTGTGCTGGTAGCCACCAGGACTTCACCTGCACCCTCGGACAACTAAAGTGGCATTGCCTGGTGTTTTCTGCCCCTTCCTCACCTTGGCAGATGGTGGTGTGACCTTGGCTATGCCAGCTGGAGTCTTTGAGGTGGCCTTGCTGGGTGGTTGTGGCTCCTTCCCCTTGCTGGATGCTGTCCCCTTCTTCACCTTGCCAGATGGCGGAAGGATTTTTGCCTTGGCAGGGGTTGGTGGCACACTGGCTGGTCTGACAGGTGCCCCCTTTGATCCACTGACAGGTGCAGGAACCACAGTGGACATGGACTGGTGGCTGAGGTGCTGGGCTAGGTTTTGGCAACCCTGGCCCGAGGGGAAGGATGGGGGGTAGGGAAGAGGTCAATGTTTGCCAGGAAAAAGCTTCTTGGTGTGGGAAGAGGGAGACGGTTTGGGAGTGTAGGAAGAGAGAGTGGTTGTAGGAGATGTCTGTCTGCTGGGTGCAGGTGCATGGGTGGATGCTGTTGTGAGGTGGATGGCTGTTGGGTGGGTGGGTGCTTGCATTTGTGGACTTTGGAAGGAGGGGTCACAGACACAGGGGGAGAGGACACAGGGGACGTGTGCATGGATGTGGGGGTGGTGACTGCCAGTGAGGGGTATGTAATGATGGGTTTGCTGGTGATGGAGGTAGTGGATGAGGATGTAGTGCATGCAGGTGTGAGTGGCGACTCTACTGGGAGGAAGGTGGACGAGGAGGGGGACACAGTGAAGGCAGTGGATGTTGGTGTGTCTGCATAGGGATGGTGCTTGTGCGAGTGCCTGTGAGATGAAGTGTGGTGCTTGTGTTTGCTTGAGCCACTTCAGTGTGTTGATTTGGGTGAATGCTGGTCTGAAGGTGTGCTTGGGATAGGCTGGGGTTGAGGGGTTGGGACTGGGTAGAGGAAGTTGGAGGGGGAGGGTTGAGACTGGGACAATGGCTGTCATCAGGGAGGAGGCCAGAGCCTGAAATGCTCTCTGTTGGGCCGCCACACCAGAGTGAATGCCCTCCAGGTATGCATTTGTTTCTTGCAAATCGTCAACACTGGAGCAGTACGCGTTCTATTGGCGACAAAAATGCAAAAACCCAGCACTTTCAAAACAACTTAATTCATGCATTGTGCTGATATGTTGTGGTTTAACCTTTTGCATTGCAGAGTTCAATCCTGAAAACTTATTTTTAATAAGCTTACAAATACTGTTCCTTTGCAATGTATTGCTGCAGGTTTTCAGAGTTTGTTAGGGTGTGGCCCCTTTCCAGGGCCTTCCAGAGACTTTCCCTGCAACATGCCTGGGCGTGCTTCTGGGCTGGGCCAAGACTATATAACTAAGAGCCAGCCCAACTCCCAGTGCTCACTATTCAGAGGTCCCGGTGCAGAGCAGCAGCTTCTTCCTGAGCTCCTGTCCCAACGGCCTATTTGAATCTTCCAGTCTTCTGCCCTTCATCCTTCATTGGTGATCATTGTTCCAGGCGGTAAGACGGTGGTTGGACTGTTCCGACACCGTTATTGAGAATTTTCATATTCTTGGTTTAATTCTTAAATGAGTAACAGATTACTTGCGCGCTACCATTTCTTGACATTTATATGGTAGTTTACAAATAGTCAAGACGCATGATTTGTTTCATAAGAGTTTGACTTTGTTACTCATTGCGTGCCACAATTTTTTGACATTTACATGGTGGCTTAAGAATCGGCAAAAGAAGCGCGATTCATTTAATTGTACTTTGATCTTGTTATTTATTGTGAGCTGTTATTTCTTGACATTTTCATTGTGTTTTAAGAATCGGCAAGACGCGCAATTCGATTAATGATGATTTGACTTTGATATTCATTGCGTGCTACCATTTCTTGGTATTTTACATGGTGACACTCGAATCGGCAAGACGCATGATTCTCTCCTCAAGTTTATTTCATGTTGTTTATTGTATGCCACTATTCTAAGATATTTATTATGTAATATTCGAGTTGACAAGTTATGTGATTTGTTTCCTGAATCCATATTGTGTTATTCATGGTGCACAATCCTTTTATGGTGTTTACTATATATATATATACATATATATCTGCAATATGCACAATTTGTGTTGAAACATTTTAAGAGTACACAGAAGGCCAGAGTATCTAGATGCAATATTGTATGGTCCTAGTATACATTCTCAAAACAGGATTTATATGACTGGTTTAAAATCTAGTCAGAATGTTTTTTCTGATTCTCATGTAAAGGAAAGTACTTGAATAAGAAAGTTTTCATTTAATTCATCTTGATTCCCTTACAGGTATCCGGCCATCTTGAAACTTAGTCATTTTAAACTTAACTCTTAGATTGTTCATGTGTTCAGAGTGACTAGGCTTAGAATCATAGTCTAGTATTGATTTCAGGAGATATAATTTTCATATTGTGTCTTCTAACCTTTTTCTTACTACAGGTCTCCTTCCCAGCTGTTTCCTTCCTAATCCCCTCTTCCCCTCTTGAACTCTCTCAGTCTCTGTGATTTATCTATCAGAGTCTTGGAGCTGTTCAGTGGTGGACGTGTTGGGAACGTGCACAGACCCCGAGGATCTGGTGACTCTGACAGAATAGTGAGCCCACAAATTATTATCCTCCTGACTTGTGTATGTTCTCAGCATGACCACGCTAGACGAATTAGTCAAGGCTTTCACCCATCTCCAAGCAGAGGTGGTATCATCCAAAGAATTGACAACTAGCTTAGCAGAGAGAGTGAGACAGTTGCAAGATAAGGTAGAGAAGAAGGAACAAAGTACCACAGGTGTGTCTTGTGCAGGTACTTCTTCTCAGACTTCTGGAAGTAATCCGATTTCCCTAAATGTTCCTTCTGCAATTCCTTTAGCTCCCCCAGAACGTTTCTCAGGTGACCCTTTGAAAGCGCAATCTTTCCTGGTTCAAGTGGAACTACACTTCACCTGCAGACCAAATACTTTCCACGATGCCCAGTCCAAAGTAGCTTTCTTATTATCATATCTGTCTGGGGATGCAGCTACTTGGGCAATTCCTCTTGTGCGTAAAAATAGTCCCTTGTTGTACAACTGGAGAAATTTTGTTCGTGAATTTGAGAGAGTTTTTGATTGTAGAACTGTAACACAGTCAGCAGATCGTGAATTATTAGATTTACGCCAAGGGAATCAAGACCTAGTGTCGTATCTAGCCAACTTTAACCGTCTGGTTGCCGAGACATCCTGGCCTGAAGAAAAACAAGTGGTCTTGTTTTACAAGGGACTCAAAGAGGAACTAAAAGATATCTTAGCGCAAATCGACCCACACCCTACAGACTCTCAAGAATTAATAAATCTTGTCTTGAGACTAGATTATCGTTTAGCAGAACGTAAAGGAAAGCGCAAAAAGATTGAAAAATATACATGGCGCGTTCATGATAACAGAGACTCAAGAACTCTGAAAGAAAGAACGCCGGAACCGATGGAAATTGGAACCATCAGAAGACCTTTGACCAAAGATGAAAAGGGCCTACGCAGAAAAAATTGACAATGTCTTTATTGTGGGTGAAAAGGTAATTTTGTCAAAGATTGTCCAATCAAACCAAAGAACAAGCAAGGTCCAGTTCAGAAGGTCGCGGCCAATGCACCAGTCGAGTTGGAAAACTAAAACACCCAAGATGCAGTGAAGGGTTGTTCTTGGGTGTCACCGTGGACCCTTCACAATCTAGACATCTTAAACTGGAAATAAGAGTTCAGGTCAAGAAAAAGATCTATTTAAAAAAAGCGCTAGTTGATTCTGGGGCTACTGGGAACTTTGTTGATGTCCAATTGGTTTGTGCATGGGGTATCCCATGTATTGAAAAGAAGACCTCAGAAATCATCCAGGCAGTCGATGGAAAACTCTTGACGGGAGGTCCGGTAACTCTTCAAACTATCCCCTTGTCGATGATTTGTGAAGATAAGAATCAAAGAAAGAAACATAAAGAGAAAATCATCCTTGACGTGATCCATGCTCCCAAATATGGGATTATCCTCGGCTTGCCATGGTTAACTCATCACAATCCGGAGATCAATTGGGCAGAATGAAAAATCGTGTTCTCATCTGCGCTATGTAACGAACAATGTCTCCAAAAGATTCAAGTACCAAAAGTTTGCAACTCTTACATAGCTACTGCCGCGGAGAAAGAAATTCAGCTGCCCAAACAGTATTCATCTTACAAAGATGTATTTGATGAGAAAGGAGCAGAGACTCTACCTCCTCATAGATCTTATGACTGTCAAATTGATCTAGCCCTAGGTGCGATACTTCCCAACTGTCGTGTGTATGCCCTGTCAGAACATGAAAATCAACATTTACGAAAATACCTAGATCAATTTTTGGAGAACGCCTTCATTCGCCCCTCTAAGTCTCCTGCAGCTTCGCCTTTGTTTTTTGTTTCAAAAGCTAATGGAGAACTTCTAACTTGCATCGACTATAGGGGTTTGAACAAAATCACCATGAAGAATAAATATCCTTTACCCCTAATTCCGGTCTTATTGGAACAAGTAAAGAGAGCAAAAATCTACACAAAGCTTGACCTTCGAGGTGCTTATCATTTGGTCAGAATGAGAGAGGGTGAAGAATGGAAAACAGCATTCCAGACAAGATATGGCCTTTTTTAATACACCGTCATGCCTTTTGGTCTGTGTAATGCTCCAAAAGCATTTCAATTTTTCTTGAATGACGTTCTTAGAGAGTACCTCGACATATTTGCCATAGTCTACATCGATGACATTTTTATCTACTCAGACAATGAAAAGGAACATGTCCAACATGTCAAGAACATTTTTGCAGCCCTTTGAAAACACCATTTATATTGCAAACTAACCAAGTGTGAGTTTCATGTTACCACAGTTGAGTTTTTAGGGGTTATTCTTACCCCTCAAGATATGGTGATGGCAGAAAAGAAAGTAAAAGCCATATCCGATTGGCCCACCCCAAAGACTGTTCGTGATGTACAGTGTTTCGTGGGGTTTGCTAATTTTTACCGGAGGTTCATAAATCATTTCTCCCAGACAGTGGCTCCAATCACTAAGCTACTAAGAAAGAAAGAAAAGTTTGTATGGTCCCCAGAAGCTGATCAAGCCTTCTCGACTTTGAAGGAAGCTTTCTCCACTGCCCCAGTCTTGACTCATCCTGATGCGAATCAACCTTTCATAGTGGAATCTGATGCTTCAGATGTAGCAATAGGAGCCGTCTTATCAAAACGAAATAAAGACACTGGTCAACTTCATCCTGTAGCTTCCATGTCTCAGAAGTTGAACGAAACCGAACAGAACTATGTCATTGCTGAAAAAGAGCTTCTGGCGATTCGTGATGTCTTTAAAGAATGGAGGCATCATTTGTTGGGTGCCAAATACACTGTCACAGTATATACTGATCATCGTAATCTTCAATTCATGAGTTCCGCCAGACATTTGACCCCTCATCAATTAAGCTGGATGCTTTTTTTTGCCGAATTTGATTTTGTAGTAACCTTCCGGCCTGGTAAAGATAATCGCAAGGCTGATGCCTTGCCCCGTCAAGAGTCTACCACGTTGCCTGCATTTCAGGCCTCCAGAGCTATCATTGCTCCTGACAAGGTTCTATGTATCATAAAAACTGAAGATTTCTTTGAAGAAATTTGCAACTCTTTCACTGTTGAAAAATGGCAAACATGGGCCCAAGCAGATCCCAAAAGGTCAATCAAGTAAGGTTTACCCTTTCACGACGCTCGTTTGTTCGTACCCACTACCAAACTTCGCAGGATAGTGTTTCATTGGTTGCATATTATACCTACGGCAGGTCACCCAGGTACTCCTAAAACTCTTGAACTGATCCAACGGTATTTTGGGTGGCCTATCCTAACAAAAGATATAAAAGCAATGGTAAACAACTGTGAAGTTTGTGCTCGCATTAAAACAAGTCATTCAAAACCAAAAGGGTTGTTACATCCACTTCCAACCCCAAGTCGTCCATGGGAGCACATTTCTTTAGACTTTATTACCGGTCTGCCAGTGGTTCAACAGCATTCAGTAATTCTGGTGGTAGTAGATCGTCTCACAAAATATGGACATTTCATCGCCTGTAAAAAATTGCCCACTTCTAGTGAAATGGCAACTATTTTACTGAACAGAGTGGTTCGTTAACATGGACTGCCAAAAGTTATCCTCTCCGATCGGGGGTCACAATTTTCCTCCAATTTCTGGAAGACATGGTGTAAAACACTCCAAGCGACATCTACGCTATCTACTAGTCACCATCCTCAAATAGATGGTCAAACGGAGAGACTGAATCAGACTTTGAAACAATACCTACGTGACTACGCTGAAAAGGCGCTTAATTCTTAGACATCTATGCTCTGGTTAGCTGAGTTAGCTTACAATAACTCATTCCACACTTCTATTGGCGTTACACCCTTTTTTGGTTTATTTGGCTATCATCCTGACACCTTGCCCATCACAATTCCTCAAGAAAGTTCTCTTACACCAGCTGTGTCAGAAACCATTCAGCATTTACATCAAACCCAGAAACTGATTCAACAGCATTTAGAAAAAGCCAAACAAAAATGTAAAAGGCAGTATGACAAGAAACATTGTGAGGGATCGCAATATCAACCAGGTGACAAAGTGTGGCTTTCCACAAAACATATAGACTTCAAGAAGAAGCACATGTTTAACCCCAAATTCACAGGTCTTTATACTGTCCTTCAGCAAATCAATCCGGTGACCTATAAACTACAATTGCCCAGATCTTTACGGATTCATCCAGTGTTCCACACTTCCCTCTTGAAAAAGGCAGTCCAAAAGGTCCACCCTGATCCAGCTCCTGTTCTAGTACAAGGAGAAGAAGAATACAAAGTCAAGAAATTGATGGATTATAAACTGAGAGGGCATAATCTATGGTACTTAATCTCATGGAAAGGTTATGGTCCTGAAAGTAACTCATGGGTTTCCGCATCTGATGTTCATGCTCCAGTACTTGTGAGACGCTTTCATCGTCTTAATCCAAGCAAACCAGGCCCTAGAGCGCATCTGGGAGAGGGGAGTACTGTCAACACCAGAGCAGTACGTGCTCTATTGGCGACAAAAATGCAAAAACCCAGCACTCTCAAAACAACGTAATTTATGCATTGTGCTGATATGTTGTGGTTTAACCTTTTGCATTGCAGAGTTCAATCCTGAAAACTTATTTTTAATAAGCTTACAAATACTGTTCCTTTGCAATGTATTGCTGGAGGTTTTCAGAGTGTGTTAGGGTGTGGCCCCTTTCCAGGGCCTTCCAGAGGCTTTCCCTGCAACATGCCTGGGCGTGGTTCTGGGCTGGGCCAAGACTCTATAAAAGAGAGCTAGCTCAACTCCTAGTGCTCACTATTCAGAGGTCCCGGTGCAGAGCAGCAGCGTCTTCCTGAGCTCCTATTTGGCCTATTTGGATCTTCCAGTCTTCTGCCCTTCATCCTTCATTGGTGATCATTGTTCCACGCGCTATGACGGTGGTTGGACTTTTCCGACACCGTTATTGAGAATTTTCATATTCTTGGTTTAATTCTTAAATGAGTAACAGATTACTTGCGCGCTACCATTTCTTGGCATTTATATGGTAATTTACAAATAGGCAAGACGTGTGATTTGTTTCATAAAGGTTTGACTTTGTTATTCATTGCGTGCTACCATTTCTTGACATTGGCATGGTGGCTTAAGAATCGGCAAGACGTGCGATTCGTTTTATGGTGTTTAAACACTGTTGTCCATAGCGCGCTACTCTTTCTTGACATTTACATGATGTTTTATGAATTGGTAAGACTCGCAACTTGTTTCATGAGGATTTAACTTTGTTGTTCATTGCGCGCTACCATTTCTTGACATTTACATGGTGGCTTAAGAATCGGCAAAAGAAGCGCAATTCATTTCATTGTACTTTGATCTTGTTATTTATTGTGAGCTGTTATTTCTTGACATTTTCATTGTGTTTTACGAATCGGCAAGACGCACGATTCGATTAATGATGATTTGACTTTGATATTCATTGCGTGCTACCATTTCTTGGTATTTTACATGGTAACACTAGAATCGGCAAGACGTACAATTCTCTCCTCGAGTTTATTTCATGTTGTTTATTGTATGCCACTATTCTAAGATATTTATAATGTAATATTCGAGTTGACAAGTTGTGTGATTTGTTTCCTGAATCCATATTGTGTTATTCATGGTGCACAATCCTTTTATGGTGTTTACTATATATATATATATATATATATATATATATATATATATATAAAACCTAAAACACTCCTTCCAATATCAGGAGAACCAGGACACCTCCAATATGAAAATTCAGTTTATTTCAGCACAAAATCCAACGCGTTTCGGCAACAGCCTTACTCATGGTCCATGAGTAAGGCTGTTGCCGAAACGCGTTGGATTTTGTGCTGAAATAAACTGAATTTTCATATTGGAGGTGTCCTGGTTCTCCTGATATTGGAAGGAGTGTTTTAGGTTATATTAGGGTCTCTCGGAACCCATCCAGGACCGCTGTGTGGAGCACCTGCATTCCGGGACTTGGTTACGAAATATATATATATATATATATATATATATCTGCAATATGCACAATTTTTGTTGAAACATTTTAAGAGTACACAGAAGGCCAGAGTTTCTAGATGCAATATTGTATGGTCCTAGTATACATTCTCAAAACCAGATTTATATGACTGGTTTAAAATTTAGTCAGAATGTTTTTTCTGATTCTCATGTAAAGGAAAGTACTTGAATAAGAAAGTTTTCATTTAATTCATCTTGATTCCATTACAGGTATCCGGCCATCTTGAAACTTAGTCATTTTAAACTTAACTCTTAGATTGTTCATGTTTTCAGAGTGACTAGGCTTAGAATCATAGTCTAGTATTGATTTCAGGAGATATAATTTTCATATTGTGTGTTCTAACCTTTTTCTTACTACAGGTCTCCTTCCCAGCTGTTCCCTTCCTAATCCCCTCTTCCCCTCTTGAACTCTCTCAGTCTCTGTGATTTATCTATCAGAGTCTTGGAGCTGTTCAGTGGTGGACGTGTTGGGAACGTGCACAGACCCCGAGGATCTGGTGACTCTGACACAAATGCCTCTCAACACCCTGGATGGCATTCAGAATGGTTGACTGCCCAACAGTGAGGGATCTCAGGAGGTCAATAGACTCCTCACTGAGGGCAGCAGGGCTGACTTGGGCAGGACCTGAGGTGCCTGGGGAGAAGGAGATGTCCACCCTCCTGGGTGAGCGGGCTCGGAAACTCGCTGAGGGGCTGCTGGGAGGGCAGTGCTGGTACGGGGATGGTGGCTGTACCTGTTGTTAGGGTGGGCACAGACGTGTCCACCACCACCAGGGAGCTTCCATCGGAGGAGGAGTTGCTGTCTGTGATCTCCCCTCCTGTCCCCATCATGGTGCGCCCCTCGCCCTCCGTCCCACTGGTGCCCTCACCGTCAGTGTATTCGGCCTCCAGGCCCATGTGGGATTCAGCTCCCTCCGTCGCTGGTGCCTCTGCTTCTCTGCCAGATGATGCTGATGCACACAAGGATAGGGTGAAAAAACAAACAGGGGGGGAGAAACAGAGGATACACTTGGTCCATGCCAGCAACAACACTACCGTTGGCAAACACAACACACAGGGAGCAGTCTTATGCACTAGGCCATGCACTACCAGTTACAAAGATAGTCACCAGCTCATGGGGTACATTGCCTAATGCCATTAGCTGCACACCTGAAACCCACAGGACCCTGCCCAGTAGTAGATGGCCACTAACAGTATTGGGGTAGGAGTACTTCAGAGCCTGCCCAACTAGGGACCTACCCTGCCATCTTCGCCCTGGCCTAGGTGCACACACAGCCCACATCCCCCACCCAGGAACCCTTAATGCGCGCAAAGTCAGGATTCAGAATCTGTACTCACCCCCTTGTGGCTGCTGTGATCCCTTCAAGCGCCCAACCAACTCTGGATAGGCCACCGCCAGGATGCGGAACATCAGGGTGGGCAGGGTTTGACGGGCACCCCTTCCTCGTTGGGAGGCCAGTCCCGGCTGGTCCTCTGCCGTCTTCCTTGACTAGCGGCACAGGTCCTCCCACCGTTTGTGGCAATGGATGCTCCGCCTGTCAAAGACCCCCAGGGTCCGCACCTCCTTGGCGATGGCACTCCAAATACCCTTTTTCTGATGGGCGCTGACGTGCAGGAAGAATGACAGCAGAAAAGGCAATTAGTTAACTGTCCAGACCGTCACACTCATGGCCCACCATATCCATCCCATCCCCTGACGTACATACATTGACCACCATATACGCAGCACTCTGCCCAGGACGACTTACCCCCCCTACATGTGGCTTACACACACAGCACTCCATCCGTTCATGGGCCACGCATCATGCTCCCAATGTACTCACCTGTTTGTCTGGAGGACCGTAGAGTAACGTGTACTGGGGTAGGACCCCATCCACCAGTCTCTCCTACTCCTCCGCAGTGAAGGCAGAGGCCCTTTCCCCAGACACATGAGCCATTGTCGCTTACAGACACGTGTCACAGCAGCACTTGCAGTGTAGGTCCTCTCCTGTTGAAGGTCAGGTAGCAAGTGAGTGAATATAGAAAATGGCAGTCACGTCCGCGACGGTGCGTACCGTCACCACCGCCGTACATCGCCATTGGCTCCTGGAACCCATTGGGCCCAATGATAACCAATGTGAAGTTGCGCGGCGGTCATCGACCGCCTACCGCAACGGCGCACAGTGCCAGCGGAATTACCTTATTTCCACATGTCCCTCCTCACAGATCAGGCAGCCGCCTTTTCAGGGGGGCCCAGGCCATGGCACCTAACTGTGTCACAGCAGACATTGGCACAGAAACTGACTCTCGGATTCACATACTGGTTCTATAAAGGAAGAAATGCATCATTATTGGAATAGCTGTGTGATTATGACCCTCTGCTCACCGTTTTCCTCCATAGGCTTCAACCACTGAGGATGAATATGAGATGGAGACATCCTCCAGTGTACAGACCCCTGATGGACCTTGCGACAATGGAGGACAGGCACATTATCCTAACCTACAGACTTGATCGGGCCACAATCCAAGAATTGTGTGCCCAATTGGAGCCAGACCTGATGTCAGCTATCCGCCAGCCCACAGGTATCCCCCCCCCTAGAGGGCAGGTCCTGTCAGTGCTCCATTTCCTGGCAAGTGGTTCCTTCCAAACAACAGTGGCCATGGCATCAGGGATGTTTAAGCCAATGTTCTCAAATGTGTTGACCAGAGTGTTGTCAGCCCTGCTCAAACACACGCGCAGCTACATTATATTCCCCAGGTGGAGGATTCGGCCACTGTGAAAGCTAACTTTTATGCCCTGGGACATATCCCCAACATCACATGTAGCATTTCCCCCCCCCGGAGAAATGAACAAGTGTTCAGGTATAGGAAAAGCTATCACTCTATGATTGTGCAGATGGTGTGTTTGGTGGACCAGCACATCTCCCATGTGAATGCCAAGTATCCTGGCTCTGTGCATGATGCTTTCACCTTGAGGAATAGCAGCATCCCATATGTGATGGGCCAACTCCAGAGGCACCGGGTGTGGCTAATAGGTGAGCCCAAGGTCTCCACCAAGTATATGCTGGTGTCTGGGTATGGGGTTGTCCCTAAGAGTTAGTGTGTGTCCAACATTGTCCCTCGATGTTTTCATGTGACTTTGGTTACCCCAACCTGTCATGGCTACTGACTACAGTGGGAAATGCCAGGACAAGGGCAGAGGAACGTTACAATGAGGCACATGGGCATACAAAGAGGATTATAGAGCGTACTTTCGGCCTCCCGAAGGCCAGGTTCTGGTGCCTCCATCTGACAGGTTGATCCCTGTACTAGGAAAATAGTAATAAGGGGATTCCCTGAACTAATAATCGTAGCTCTAGCAGGGAAATAATCAATATAGAGAAAAACTACTAATAGAGCTACTCAAATAAGCATGAAGATATAATCATTTTCACGTACCAACACTATGGGTTGGAATGATACTAACTATATATTACTGACCAGTTATATGCTCATGATATCAGGCTACTATACTTAGGTGCTTGGTCACAGATAAAGTAATCCTACTACATAATTGATGTAAACTCATTTTATAAATGCAAATACTTTATTGTTCAATAATAACACAATCATGAAAAATATATATTAAATCAAGAAAAATAGAAAAAACATACAAAGCGCCTAAATCAAACATACCACATGCACACTGGACTAAACAGATAAATAAACATGTCTCATTTACAAGTGAAACAACACATCAAAAAGCTAATCAGAATGACATAATAAAGCTAAAACAATTTAAATAATAAAAATAATGTAGAAATATAAATTGTTTTGATGTATTAACATTGATAGTCTAATACACAAAAAGGAAACAATGTTGATATAGTTCTATCCAAATGGTACCGTAGGAACGAAGGCCTACGCGCGTTTCGGTGTTTTAGAATATTATGAACAACCTTCCTCAGAGCCGTTCCCAGTGGTACTATTCAATGATGCTCTAGTCTAAGCAGCCAAATCTTCTGGTCAGATTGGTTATAGGTTTGTAATGTTCTTTTTGATGTAGTAGTCAAAAAATCTGATAGAAAGATTATATAATAATTTATATGAATCATCGTGCTAGTAGCTAGAAGTCACTAATATATGTCTGACATATGTATCTCTACCCAAGGTGACATGTTATCTTCTCAAAAATACGTGCCAAAAAAGATCAGAGTGGACTTTGAATAGTATTATTAGTAATAAAATATATATACAATATAAAAAGGTAAAAACTAGAATTAGTTGGTTGGAAAGCATAGTGGTGACACATGTGACTTTAGTTGCTATGGTACATGCCAAGTGCACCTAAGGGCCCCAATGGTTAGTGTATCATCGTTGGTAGATGTCTTGTATTGCCATACCAGCATGCCTTAGTTCCCTTTAGTGAGTACATGCAGCTTAGTACGTGTAGAATGATAGAAACGATAAATTTTGGTAAAGACAGGCCTTGCTTGAAGAGTCTTGTCTAACGTTTTTATAGGGCAATAGTTTTTCCAGCCATTTCTGCTTCACTGCAGAACATGTTGATATCCATTATTATGCAGAAGGATGAGCTAAATAAATAACAAGAGCCACATAATAAATAAATAAATAAGCAAATAATTATAATATGTTGACAATAAAATCGATATATATTATTGCTATTATTTATATGGGCTGGAATTTACCTATGTATTGGCTGATGTCAGCTGTTGAATTTAGGTCCACATAATCCGTTTTTTATATATATATACATCCACAAAGTTTTGCCGTCTCACACGGTAAGTCCGGGATATAGGTACCTAGATTCAATGGTTTGGGCTATTACAAATAACAAAAAAGAAGCAAGAAAAAGGGCCAGAGTGGTTAAGCTATTTACTGCGTGTAACTCGCACTGTGTACTCTAATGATAATAAAATGAATATAACACAGGTACAGTTGAAAGAAAACTACGGGCTTAAAGTAAATACCGATCGTGGCGTTCGCTCTTCATGCGTCTGCTGACTAGAGTCAGCTGCCGCTGATTATGGACGTTTTTATGCGGCTATAGGATAGTGTTCCCAATGCCTCTAGGCCGCAAAGGTGTAAAAAAGTTAGGCGGTCTAGGGCGGCCGCCATATTGGGGGTATTCCGAAATCATCGGAAAGGTAAAAACAAAATAATAGTAGAATACTTTTTAATACCTCTACTAGAGAACTAATATCTATAACTGGATGTTATCAAAGACCTACATATATATAGACACAATTCATTAATCAGTAAAATAGACATTAAGTGGAACCCAGCTATGGGCTCAATTAGCAGCTAACTCTGAAGATGTAGTACAAGACACAAAAGACATTGTTGATTCAAGTGATTCTATGGAGTATACTCTTGGGTCTAGTAATATAGATGATGATAACTAACAAAATAACTACCAGAAAGAATATCATCTTATTGATGGAAATAATTTATACTGAAGTCATACTCTAATTAGAATAAAGAGTAGACTTATATAATGGCATTTTCCCATGGAATATACTCGTTTAATCCCTTTTCAAAGCTGTCTAGTGTAAAAATCCAGAAAACTTCTCTCTTTTTCCGGATTTTGTGATCCTCTATCTGTCCAGAGTTCTTGATTTTTTCTAGGACAATCCAAGAGAGGTCCTCAATTTTATGTTCATGCTGTATCCAGTGAGTGACCAGCGGGGCACTTTCTTTGCCATTTCGAATATTGGAAATATGTTCCAATATTCTGATTTTAACTTCTCTTCCAGTTTCTCCTATATATAGGAGAGGGCAAGGACATCTGATTAAATAAATACAGTTGGCTGTTTTACAATTAGTCATATCCGATAGTTGGAAGTTGGTATGTTTCCACGAGAATACATTGCCCACAATGGCTCTCGGGCAAGCTTTACAATTGCCACATTTATGATTGCGTGTAATGGGTCGATTATCATGTATCGACTTCTGACAGAAGGTCTCATTTTTGGGTAAAATAGCTCTGACTAGTTTGTTCTAAATATTTTGGTTTTTCCTAAAGGACAGGAGAGGACGCTCTAATAGTGCTTGATTGGAATCACTATTTAGGATATGCCAATTAGCCAAAATTATCTTCCTGATTTTTTCATTGAGATTAGAATGTTGAACTACACAAACTATGGAAGGTGTAGATTTTTTATTCTGTTTCTCAAACATACTTGCTATATTGTAGTATTTAGCTCTTTTATATGAGTCTCTGATCAATTTTCTGGGATATCCTCGTAGAAGAAATTTCTGCTGTAAGATGTTAGCATGGTGTTCATAGTCACTCATGCTGGAACAATTTCTACGGACCCGTAGAAATTGGCTAAAGGGTATCCCTTGTTTCTGACTGGTAGGATGAAAACTGTCGTAGTATAATATAGTATTCCTAGCTGTTGGTTTAGTGAACAATGACATCTCAAATTGAGAGTCATTGTGGCCAATCCAAATATCCAAGAATTCAACTTTATCTCTACTGGTGTGAATAGTAAACTTGAGGTTGGGATCACATAAACTGATCCACTGACTGAATTCTGTTAGTGAATCTTCTTCACCTGTCCATATGAAGAAAATATCATCTATGAAACGTGACCAGAAATGAACGTTTTCATAAAATGGTGCCATCTCGTTGTAAATGTGAGTTTCCTCAAAGGAGCCAACATAAATGTTGGCTACACTTGGGGCGCAAGCAGCTCCCATACTTACTCCTTTCTTTTGCTGATATGTCTGGCCATCGAATTCAAAGAAGTTTTCTTGTAGGACAATATTGAGACACTGTAAAATGAAGGAAGAATGTTCTGTATTACTTTCTTTTTCGAAGAGGCGTGCAACCGCTGACCACGCCTCTTTCTGCGGGATGTTGGTATACAGAGCCTCAATGTCCATTGTTACTAATAGTTGTGTAGTCGAGTTGAATGGAAGGCCTTCTAGCTTGGCAATAATGTGGCTGGTATCTCGAATAAATGCTGGAAGTAAGGCTACTCGCGGATTCAAGAATTTCTCAACATATTTAGATAGAGGTTCTGTCAGTGCCCCTACAGTGGAGACTATAGGTCTCATGGGGGGGTCTGTCTTGTTTTTAGGTATTTTCGGGACCCCATAGAACGCAGGGGTCCTAGTTTTCACTGGGTTAAGGTATTGAAATTCTTGTTGGCAAATGATTCCATTTTCCAAGGCTTCTGCACTTATGCTAGTTATCTTTCTCCTGACTCGTTCATGCCAGTTGTTTCCTGTTTTCTGATAGTACTCTGATTGGTTTAGCATAGTTTGAATCTTAGATTTATAGGTTTCAGTTTCCAACAATACTATACCCCCTCCTGTACTACTCACACAAGAAGGTGTGCCAGATCATCGTTGCACGTTGCACAACCTGGCCTTGAGACACCAGTTGCCTTTTCTGCAGGAGGATGAGCCTGGAGATGGTCTTGTGGCAGAGGTGGAGCCTGTGGACAGTGAGGAAGAGGAAGAAGATGTGGACAACAGAAGTAATATCATACAGCAGTACTTCCAGTGACACACAGGTAAGACACTGTAACTTCACTTAACCTTTCAGTTTTCTGTTGAACATTGTACATGGCAGCCTGATTTCCCTATATCTATGGCCACTTACTGTACCCTTTGGCATCTCTATTTTCAGAACTCTGTGGCCCACTCTGGCTCTCGGTATGTTTACTGTTGCCCACTTAAGGTCATACCAATGTATATATAACTGTACATATGATTTGCAATGTTTTAAGAATGTTGTACTAATACATATTTCAATCATTTGACAGGCTCCAGATTTGTATTTGTTTCAAAGGTTTTTATTCAAGTGCTCATAAGTAGAGGGGTATGTGCAATGGGCTGGGGTGATGGTGGAGGAATGTCCTGTTAGAGTCCAGTCTCTTAGTATCACAGGTGCATTGTGCAATGCGGCATAGGAAGGGGAGTAATGGCAGTTCAAGGTGGACAGGGTGACAGAGTGGGACAGAAGGCTGACAATCAGGAGACTCTTATTCCCCTGGCGGGGGTCTTGGCAATGTTCTCTGGCTTCTGCCTGGATCGCAGGGACCGATTGCGGGGTGGTTCTCCTTCTGCAGGGGTGGGGAGCTGGTGGCCTGTTGTTCCTGTGGCGGGGCCTCCTGTCCACTAGCGCTGGCAGAGGTGGAGGGCTGTTCTTCGGTGTGGCTAGTGTCTGGGGCTCGCAGTTGTGCCACTGCCTCCCTCATGGTGTTGGCCATGTCAGCCAGCACCCCTGCAATGGTAACCAGGATGGTGTTGATGTGTTTGAGGTCCTCCCTGATCCCCAGGTTCTGTCCCTCCTGCAGCCGCTGGGTCTCCTGCAGCTTGGCCAGTATCTGGCCCATGGTCTTCTGGGAATGGTGGTATGCTCCCAGGATGTTGGTGAGAGCCTCCTGGAGAGTCGGTTCCCTGGGCCTGTCCTCCCCCTGTCTCACATCAGTCCTTCCAGCTTCCCTGTTGTCCTGTGCCTCTGTCCCCTGAACCGTGTGCCCACTGCCACTGACCCAGGTCCCTGATTGTCCTGGGTTTGTGGGGTTGCCTGGGTCCCTATTGTGGTGGACACACTGCTGATTGATGTGCCCTAGGGACAGTGGCCTGGGCCCACTGGGTGAGTGCTGTGGTGGTGTTTCCTGAGGGAGAGGAAGGGTAACCAACTGTCCAGAGGACCCTGATGGGCCAGGTTGGTCATTGTGATCCATGCGTGCAGAGCTGCTGTCATCACTGTGGGCCTCTTCTGGGGGAGGACTGGATGTTGTTGGCAACTCCTCTCCGGTGACGGGGCCCTGTGGGGATGCAAATGCAGTGTTATTGTATCTGCTTGTGCCATCTTATGCATGGGTGTGTTTCCCTGTCTGGTTCTGATTGCCCTGTCAGCTTTGCCTTGTGTGTGTGGTGATTTTGTAGGGTAGGTGATTCTCTCTATTGGGCATGCTGTGGTGATGAATGTCCATGCCGGTCTGTGATGGGGGTCTATGGTTTGTTGTGGCATGCAGGGCTTGGTATTGGGATGGGTGGGTTGTGATAGTGGGGTATGTGTGAGGTGGTGGGGTGATGGGGTGTGGGTAGGGGTGTGAATTTGTGATGGCGTGTAGGTAGGGTGGGGGATATAATAGTAACAAATTGACTTACCAGAGTCCAGTCCTCCTGCTACTCCTGTGACGCCCTCAGGATTCATGATCGCCAAGGCTCCTCCCATGTTGTTAGTTGTGGGGGAGGAGGTGGGGGTCCACCGCCAGTCCTCTGTACGGCTCCCTGGTGTCTTGCAAACATTGAACGCAACTTCCCCCATAGGTCGTTCCACCTCTTCCTGATGTCATCCCTTGTTCTGAGGTGCTGACTCTGTCGATGACTCTCCGTCATAGCTCCATCTTCTTAGCAATGGACATCTGCTGCACCTGTGATCCGAATAGCTGTGGCTCTACTCGGATGATTTCCTCCACCATGACCCTTAGCTCCTCCTCTGAAAACCTGGGGTGTCTTTGTGGTGCCATGGATGTTGTGTGAGTGGTAGGTGTGAGGATGTGTGGGGTGATGTGTGGGGTGATGTGCTGGGGTGTGTAGTGTGAGGTGCGTTGATGGTGTATGGGTGATAGTGTTCTGTGGCTCAGATTGAGTGGGTGCTCCAGGCTTGTTTCTCTCTCTGTTGGCAATCTTTTTTTTCATAGAAAGGGTTGTGGGTAATGTGTGTGTGTGTTTTATATTGGATTGGGTGTGTGGGTGTGGTGTGTGTATGTGTATCAGTTGTGTGTAGTTTGAATTGTCCAATGTGGTGTAGTTTTGTACATGTGTGTGTATTTTGAGGGCGGCGGTGTTTACCGCCAATGGTTTACCACGGTTGAAAGACCGCCACAGTGATTTGTGGGTCCTGATACTGTGGGCGCATTCCTGTTGGCGTGATTGTGTGGATTTTGGTACATCCAATTTCTCACTGACCTTTGGTCTGGCGGACTTGTGTGGGTGTCTGTACAGTGGCGGATTTCTCTGTGTGGGTCATAATACCCGTATCGGTATACCGCCGCGGTCACGGTATGTTGGTGGCCGTCAGCACGGCGCTAGGTGGCATTTACTGCCAAGGTTATAATGAGGGCCATAGTTAGGAAATTGAATTTGAAAAACCATGGAAATTCACTGAAAAAAACAAAGGTTACAGAATCGTTATACTTAGGAAATAAAGTTTACAGGAACAATATAGTTAGGTTATGAATTTACTCGTATAAAACCATAGAAATTCATCTGTTATAGCTAGAGTTACCTAAAGTAACTATAACTCGTGCACTAAGGTAACTATAACTCACTCTCTCGCCATGCACTGCTAATTACCCCACAAATGACAGTACTCATGACATCTTTGAAAACATCATTGATAAAGTCACTGTAACATCTGCAGTAAAATATTGATCACTTACCTGTGCATGGCGGGGCGAAAGTTATTTGTTAACAGAGGGCACAAGTTATAGTTACTTTGCATAAATCTAACTATTACCAGTGAATTTCTATGGTTTTGTATGAGTTAGTTCTGAACCTAATATGTGATGAAACAACACCATATTTTTCGTGTGTATGGCGATATTATCAATGACTAAAATCATCAAAATAAGCACCCAGACTCTGTTAGTGAGATGTAATAATGGGAAATAATACACTCTGTAATGGTGCATGTTATATTGTTCAACCTGTGATGTGCCTACATTCTCTTTTGATAGTCACAAACCATCATCCCTGGAAAATGAGAATTAACTTCTTTAAATCTACTAACGGAAAGTTGACTTGTTTGATACCAGCACTGAAGGCGATCTCAACGAAACTCGTCTGCTTGGTGGAAATAAAGGTGATTTTGATCCCTTGGAGTGCTTCCACTTCTTTGTGGATATTTGAACTGAATTAATTGACATGAGCCTACTTTCACCTAAGGATGTACCCATCCTGAAAGTGTTTTTGGTTACAGTTGCTTTATATTGGGATTTATAAAACATAAAATGTTGTTCCCACACATAGGGAGCTGTTATTTGCAGCAGCTCCCTGTGAGCCAGAGCAATGCCACCTCACACATTAGGTGGGGAGCCAGCTGGGACAGAAGGGCCCTTGAAGCTCCACTTGTGGTCCTTATCTATCACTATTAGGTATCCGGGTAGAGACAGGGCTCCCAGGACCACGTGACCAGGGCCCCAAGGCTGAACTTGGCCTAGGGAGGGGGCTGTGTGGCCCCTCCATTTAAAAAAAATAAAAATGGCCCTGGGCTGTAGTTGGTGCCCAGGATCCAGAGGGGCTGCTTGGCCCCCCTATACATTTTTCATTTATTGCCCTAGGAAGGTGGTGGTCCCCAGGGTCTGGGGGATCCGTGTGGTCCCACATCAATTTATTTAAAGAAGGCCCATGGAGGTGGTGGTCCAGGCACCTGGGGGGTCCAAGCAGCTCTCCATATACTTATTAAATGTAGCCCCAGGGAGGTAGTGGCTCCTGGGGGTTGGGAGAGGGTTCTGTGTGGCCCACAAATATTTTTAGCAAGAAGCACTGTAGAGGTGGTTGTTCCTGGGGCCCAGAGGCGTCCACTTGGTCCCCCTAACTATTTTTGATTTGTTGCCCTTGGGAGGCATCGGTCCTTGGGTCCTGATTGGGGTCCATGTGGCAACCCAACACATTTGTTTAGGCAGCCCTGGGGAGGTGATGATACCCAGGGCCTGGGGCGGGTCTGTGTGGCCGTTCGAACATTTTTAATTAGATAGCACCAGTGAGGTGGTGGTCCCCAGGGCCAGGGGGATCTGCGTGCTCCTCGATAAATGTTGTTTAGGTATTGCCGTTGAGATGGTGCTTGGCATGGGATTGGGTGATTAAAGGGTGTTGGCCGCATGCCCTGTGGCCAACCCCTGCTGTGGGTGGCCAAAAGCCATCCATGGAATGGGGTTAGGTGGTAACTGGGGTCAGCTACAGGGCCTGGCTACAGGTCAGACCACACGGCCAACCCCTGGTGAGATCAGCCAAAGGTGATGCATGGTAAAGGCTTGGGTGGTCATAGGGGATTTGCCGCAGGACCTCGCTGGATGCCTTGCAGCCGACCTCTGCCATGCAAAACGTGTGCAGCGGTGGTTGGATTAATGTATAGTTTAATTTATGTTAAAAAACCATAGAAACCATAAAAACTCACTAAAAAAGCAAAGGTTACAGGTATGTTATAGATGGGAACTAGAATTAAAAACATAGATATTCACTTATCCCTATTAGTGCAAGTGTTGAAACATGCACACCCTCCCTGGTGCAGGCCACGACCATTGGCTGACACCAGAGAGGGCTTTAGAAAATTCTCTGGTGCTTTGCATTTTTTTAAAATACCCCTGGGAGATGCAAAATAACCTCCACGTCTCCCCTGCCCCCTGGCCCATCTGTGATATCAACACGCCATGAGGTGTGCTAACATCACACTTTTTCCTCATGGTAGGATCCGGGGAAAAGGTAAACATCCTCTCCCCACACCAGTGGTGAAAAAAGTCTGAAACTGTATCCCCAGATGCCAGATGGAGAGTCTCCCCTTTCCATCAATGCTTTCTTGGCACTGTTTCCTGGTCATGGATTATAGCACAGCTGTGATCCATGGGCAGGAAATAGCCCTAGGCACCAGGGATCTTGTTGCGGGGGATAGCCCCCACTTTAAGTGGGCCAGCCCCCGTGGGTTAATACTTTTTTTTAAAAAGGGTTACTCCCCAGGCGGGTAATCACACCTCCCAGGGGATGAAAAAAAAAGATAAAAACAATTAAAAAAAATTATTACAATTTAAAAATAAATAATAAAAATGGTGTTTCAGCCATCCTGGCATGGGCAACCACTATTTTTTAACATGTATTAAAAAAAAGTGATAAAGAGAGAGAGAGGCTGACTCCCTCTCTCTCTCTCTCTCTCTCTGTTTTATAAATGTGTGGTTTTCCTGGGGACAACGATCAGTCCACAGGGACACTACACATATATTAAAAAAAAGTGATATATATATATATATATATATATATATATATATATGTTTTTTTATATATATATATATATATATACATATATATATATATATATATAGAGAGAGAGAGAGAGAAAGCAAGTGGTATTTCTATAAGATATATTTATATATATATATATATATATATATATATATATATATATATATATATATATCTTTCAGGCATTGACAGCTAGTCAGGCAGCAATAAAAATGTCACAAGAACTCTTGTGATTATGTTCCTTTTAGAAAAAGAGATCAAACTTTTGTCTAGTTGCAGTTTTAATGCCGTAAAGTACCGCAGAATGTTTATATGCCTGCTGCAAAGAACAGATCTGTATTAAATGAGAGTAGTTGAGTGGATTAGTAAAGCCAGCCTTTATCTGTGCTTAAAACAAATTAAATGTATGTGCGAGGGGGGCTATTGAGAGATGAAGGGCACTTTCGCTAGGTGGCAGTTAGGGAATACAAGGAGAAGGTCAAGGGAAGAGAGCGCCAAAAATGATTTGTGCACTGGGTATCACTAGCACTAAAGGATGTGATAATGGATATGTGGCAAGGTAAAGCAAAAGTGTTTTATTTTTTTATTTTTCAATGTCTTTAGAGAACATGCTGACTTGAGGGAAGAAACAAAAGTAAGGTGACTGACATTTATTGCAACACACATCTCACACACTAGCACACACAAGCAATTTTGCTGACAAGATATCTGCCTTCTATGTAGGCTAGTTTTTTAGAGGTACAGTTTTGCCAGTAGCAGAGTTGGCATTTAGTTGGATGGCTGCTGCTGAAGCTGTAGCTTTGGTTATGGGGGACAGCTCTGAGGCAGGGCCAGAGACTTAGACAGCAGATACTGAGACAGCATCTGAGGGAGAGGACAATGGAGCAGAATCTGGGAGTGATTTTTCAGTCGGCGGAGTCCCATTCAATGACACCTCTTCTAGTGATTCTGAGGGAAGGGATGAGGCTGTCTCTTCGCAAGCACAGTCTGTGCAGTGGGACAACAGTGGGTTAGCCCAACCCAGAGAGCAGGTGCATGCAGCAGAAAGCACAGAGAACTCTCTTGGACCCCCCCCAATTTAGGTCAGCTGCAAATTCCACCTTTTACTGTTGACGCTGAATGTAAAGTCAATATGGGCAACTTTTTGCCAGTTGACTACGTTCATCTCTTTTTTGATGTTGACTCCCATCAGCAAATTGTGCTGCAACAAATTTGTGTGCAGAACCATTTCTGAGGGAGCATGGAGTCACTCCAGGGCCCCATTCTAAGGCACAGCAGTGGGCTCCCACTTTGCTGGGGAAGTTAAAGAATTTTGGGGCCTTACGCTCAAAATGGTGTTAGTACAGAAACCTACCTTGCAGTCCCACTGGATGACTCACACGGTTTGGGTGATCCCCCATCTTCACACTGTACAGGACCAGTGATAATTTTCTGATATTGCAGATCATGCTGCATTTTAATGACAATTCTGCTGCATTACCCCGGAACCACCCAGACCATGACAGGTTGTTCAAAATTCAGCCTGTCATGGAACATTTGTCTGCCAGGTTTCCAGAGATCTATACTCCTCAACAAATATAGCAGTCAATGAGTCCTTGATCCTGTACAAAGGGCGGCTGCTGTCCCGATCAGACAGTACATTGCAAGCAAAAGAGCTCTATATGGCATCAAGCTGTACCCTGTTGTGTGAAAGCTCTTCTGGCTATGTGTACAGCTTGGGATTGTATATAGGGAAGGACACCATGGTAAACCCTGTAGGTTGCCCTCCCACATTAGGGGTATCAGTGAAGATTGTATGGGAGCTTGCCAGCCACTTTTCCACAAAGATTATAACTATATGTGGACAATTTCTATACAGGAGTGGAGCTATTCAGTGAGCTCTAAACACTTGGCACTGTGGCCGATGGTACAGTTCACTTCTAAACGCAAAGAGTTCACGTCTGAACCCAAAGACACATGCTGCGGAGTGCCCCAGGGATCATCACTCAGCCCGATGCTTTTCAACCCTTACATGGCTCTGCCAGCCAAGATCATCAAACAACACGTGATGATTCCCAGCTGATCCTCTTCCTGTCTGATGACTCTGCAAAGGCCAATAGAAAATTCCACAACGCACTTGCCACCTGGATGGAAGATAGCTGCCTCAAACCCAACTCGGACAAGACTGAGATCCTCATAATCAGCTCTACCCCTTCTGCATGGAACAACTACTGGTGGCCCACCGCACTGGGAAATGCCCCCACTCTCATGGACCATGCACACAATCTGGGCATCATTCTGAACCCCTCTCTATCCATGACCAGTCAAGTCAATGCCATTTCTTCATCATGCTTCCACACTCTCTGACTCCTGCAAAAGATTTTCAAGTGGATCCCCTTCAACACAAGGAAAACAGTCACCCATGTACTCATCACTAGCAATCTAAAATTCAACAACACACTCTATGAAAGCATCATCAAGAAACTATAATCAAGACTACAAAAAAATCCAAAATGCAGCAGCCAGACTCATCCTGGACATCACCGACACAGCCAATTCTCCTCCAACCTCAGAGACCTACACTGGCTCCCAGTCAACAAGTGCATCACATACAAGCTCTGAATCCACACCTACAAGGCACTACACATCATAGGACAGGCATGACTCAACCACCGCCGCGCCTTCTACATACCCAACAGACATCTCCATTCTTCTGAGCTCGCCCTTACAGCTGTTCCCAAGATCTGGAAAAGTACAGCAGGAGAAAGATCCTTCTCCTACCTCAAAAGCCCATACATGGAACACGTTACCTCTCAAGCTCACGCAAACTGTATCACTGAAGCAATTCAGGAAGGACCTCAAGACCTGGGTCTTCGAATGAGCAGCACACCCACAAACAGCACCTTGAGACCTTACAGGTGATTAGTCAAGCTTTAAAAATCACTGATTGATTGGTTCATTGTGACAGTGAAGGATTCCCGCAGGAACTTGTTTAGAAGAAGCTCCGGAAATCCCAGAGTACTGCATTCCATTCCAATGAACTGCTTGAAGTCAAGTTCTCAAATAGGCATGATGTATATGTGCTCACTACAATTCATGATGAGAGCACTTCCCCCATCATGGTTTGGGGTCAGATGGATAAAGTCAATAAGCCCACCTGTATACTTGATTACAAAAAGTACATGGGTGGAGTGGACAAGAATGACCAGGTTCTTCAACCATACAATGCATGTCGTAAAACTCACACTTGGTACAAGAAACTGTTTACCCACCTGATCCGGATTGCAGAATGTAATGCGTATGCTGTTTATTGTTTTGATTGTCAGACAATCACAGAAAGACTCATGTCTTTCCTTGACTTCCAGTTGTCTATAATTGCAAGCCTCACTGCTGCTACAGAAGCAGAAGCCTCCAGTTCCTATGTTTTAGAAGATGTGGCAAAGCTGCAGGACCGACACTTTGCTGATTGCATTCCTAAAACACTCAAAAAAGAAGTGTTGATGTCGTCGCTGTAAAGTATGTTTGAAGTATGGAAAGCGAAAGGAGAGTCTTTATTACTGTCTCCAGTGCCCAGGTCAGTCAGGCCTCTGTTTCCCTACTTGCTTTACAGTGGATCATACTAAAGCAAAGTTCTAGGAAATCAACTGAGGTGAAGCTGCTGTTGGGTAAACCTTTCAGTGGTTGTGCGTGGATACCGAATGCCCATGGGCCGCTGCTTTGTTAGGCAAGCAGCCACAGAATTTTTGTTCATCTACTTCAGGAAATCATGGACTTCCTTATGGCCTGATCAGCACCTTTATCCACTGTCACAACGTGGTAGGTGTTCTGTTTGATTAACGTGCATTATAGTCCCCACACTGCACAGACTAGTGGACAGAACATATGCCACATTGTCACGGAGTACCCTGTGTAGCAAAATGTTAAAGGCATGACTGAATTTTGAAGTGCTTGTTAGGGAACTTATGTATACTACACAAGGACCACCATGGTTGCCAAGAAGAACCAGAGTAAGTGTAATATGTCACACAAATATTCTGTGGGACATATCCACCCACATTTCTACTTGTTTGAAAGTGTGCAAACTCAATTTGTAGCTTCACTTTCAAAGCAAAAGTAGAAGTGTTGGTGAATGAGTCCCACAGGATATTTGTTTTACTTCTTACTTTAGAGTCCTTAGGTAGTATTCACCATCATGTCTGCCTTAGTTTCAACAGTAGATATGCTCCCTTAGTTCGAGGAATAGGCCTCCGAAAGGCATAATCGTACACCCCTCAACTTGCATCCACAAACTGGAAAGAGTTGGATTTAGCACAGTGCTAATGGCACATGACAGACATGTTTTCTTGAGCTGCAAGTAGCTAATGGCGTAAGGCATTAGTTTAGGCTCACTTGGCAGTTATACAGGAGTAGTCAGCAAACTAATTAGAAAGAGACATGAGCGGGTAAAAAGAGTTTATGGTGGGTGTGGTTTCCCAGGGATATTGCACAGGTAGTAGACAGATAGTAAAGGTAGTACGAATGCACTTCATCTACACCTATGGATTCAAACCCATTGGTGCCACGCTTGCACTAAAGGATGATGACACATATGGGCCAGTGTTGGACCTGCTTGCCATGTTCATCCTCAATCATAACTTAGTAGATGTTCAATTTGCTTTATGAGAAGTGCATCACAGTAACAGCTTTGCCCATAACGCAGGCTGGGAAATATGCTACATTCTCACGGACTACCATGTGTGCCAAACACTACTCTTCTTCAGAGTTTATAATGTTCTCTTTAGGGAACTTCCTGAAAATTCCCCAGCATGTGAGCCTTAGTTTCAAAGGTAGATATGCTCGCTCAGTTCGAGGCATAGGCCTCACAAGGCATACTTGGAAACCCACAACCTTCATCCACATACTGTAAGGAGTTGGATTTAGCACAGTGAGTATGCAAAAGGTGCATGAAAAACATGCCTTGCTGAGCCTCATGTGGCTGTCACGGGAGCCACTAGTTAAGGTTCCTTACACATGCCTTTAGTAATGTTCAGGAAGAAGGAGGCAGTTACTTAATAGGTGATTAAATGTAGTCAAACGTATTCCGTCCTGTGGCATATAAATGTTATGGGACATTGTCTGGCAGCTGTAAGTTGATGTGAGTGCAGTGATTGGTTGGATTGGGCCCAAGGCCGGCGGTATGAAAGCATTGTGTGCTGTGCGTGAATGGCGTGTGAATGGACCATAAAGCAGCTTGTGCTGTGAAGGTGATTTATGGCTCACCTTCAGAAAGCTTGGTTTCAATATTCAGATACTTTGATACGCATTCATGTTTTGAAACCACCATTTCTGGAGGTGCTAAAACCAACCAGTGTGAGTGGTTGATTAACTTTAATATACTGGTACCATGAGATTCCAGGGGTGCAGGACTTGCATAGCTCTTACCAGTTTCCTTCACCCAGAATCCCCTTGAAATCACTTTGATTAAAAAACACATTTCCTTGCATTTCTGTGGGGGTAAGTCCTGGAAACTGCAGGAAGCCACAATTTTTCTACCACCCACCATTCCCCTAAGTCTCCAGAGAAAAACATTGCCTTACTTGTGTTGGTGAGTAAATGAACGCAACAGGGAAGTGCCCAAAACGTATTGTGGAGACATCAAAATTACCTAACAAAAAACAGCCTGGTTTTGTAAGACGGTTACCTGTGTATTTGGTCCTGGGTTCAGCAGCCATATAGGGAAAGCTTCTAAACCCAGACATTTCTGAAAACTATTCACCCGGGGCAGTCCATGGAGGTGTGGAATGTAGGGATTCCACAAAGCTTTCTTATCCAGAATACCCCGCAAGGTGAAACGTTGATTAAAAACACTATTCTTCCTTGCTTTTCCTTCACGTAAACTATATGAATGTGCAGGGATCCACAAAATTCCTACCACCTAGTGTTTCCCCATTGTCCTGATAAAAACACAACCCCACTTGTGTGCCTGTGTCTAGTGCCCACAACAGGAATGGATCACTCCAAGGTCAGTAGTAGCCCTCATGCAAGGACCACCATTGACCCATGTGCGATCCATTACTGTAAAAAACATATTTTAACAATGTTTTCAAAAATCTACCATAGTTGGAAAAAGTTACAGAAGAACTCTTAGACAGAAATGGCTGTTTTTTTCAACTCAATTCCAATATTTTTATTTCAACTGTTACTTTCAATAAGAAAACCTTGAAGGATCTACACAAATGACCCCTTTCTGAATTCAGAATTGTACCTACATTACTGAAATGTTTAGCTGTCTGGGATCCACCATTGGTTCCACACCCATTTTTGTCACTAACTGGAAGGAGGCTAAAAGCACATACAATAGTACAAATTGGGTATGTTCGAGTAAAGCACCTAAACTGTGTTGAAAATGTTGGTTTTCTGTTATAAGATTCCTGTTTATTAAAGCCGGGAAAATTGTCATTTTAGCACCGTAAGACCTTTGTTGATCCCATTTGCAGGGAAAAAATAAATGCTTTCTTCTGCAACACTTTTTCCCATTATCCCCCCAAAATTTTTTTACCTGTACTTTCACTAATTTCTCAGTCTCCTCTAGGGGAACCCACAAACACTGGGTACCTTTAGAATTCTCATGATGTTGGAAAAAAAGGATACACATTTGGCATGGATAGCTTATGTGGACAAAAATTTATTGGAGCCTAAGCACGAACAACCCCAAATAGCCAAAAAAGGGTTCAGCACTGGGGGGGTGGGCGGCCAAGCAGCTAAGAGGTTAAAAAACCAGAGGTTACGGCATTGCTATAGTTAGGCTCACATTTAAAACATATAACATTAAAGAAATTCAGCTGTTGCATTTAGATTTATTTTAAGTCACTATAACTTGTGCCCTAATGAAATGAAATAAAAGAAATGAAAATAAAATGTATGAAGCTCTCCAATACCCAGGAACTCCAGAGTCTAGATGTGCCAATGATAAAACGTGTCCCACCCCAAGAGAATTTTGTGGTCTAGATGGAATAAACCATTGGAAGCTTTGCCTGCAATATTCAGGGCCAATGTTGTGGAGTGAACTAAAGTGAACTAAAGGCAATACACAAAGCTTAAAAATCAATGTGCTCCTTGAGAGGAAGCCAGAGAAGAAGACTGAGTGCAGGGAAAACAGATTCAAATTTGGGAAGAGTAGACGGGCATCAGCATTCTGTAAGATCTGACTTCTATTGAGGCATTTTTTCAGAATGTTACCAAATTGCTGTTGTCAACAATAGAACAACAAAAGTTGAAATCTCATTTTGTTTCAAGTTGGACTGGATGAAATGGAAGATTTTCCTAAGGAACCTCAAACTATAAAAAGTGGCTGAGGTAATAGTATTATCATGTCTTCGAATGAAAGTTTTCTATCAAAAACTACCTCTAAGTTTTTAACCTTATTGACTGTGGTCAGGAGAGAATCAAGGGCCAGATGTAGCAAAGGATTTGCGCCTCGCAAACGGCGAAAATCGCCGTTTGCGAGGCGCAAATGCCTCTTTGCTATGCAGAAATGCATTTTGCGAGTCGGAACCGACTCGCAAAATGCATTTCCGACTCGCAAATAGGAAGGGGTGTTCCCTTCCTATTTGCGAGTCTGAGTGGTATGCAATACCATTTGCGACCGCGTACGCGGTCGCAAATCGTATCGCAGTTACCATCCACTTCAAGTGGATGGTAACCCACTCGCAAATTGGAAGGGGTCCCCATGGGACCCCTTCCACTTTGTGAATGGACCCACAAATAATTTTTTCAGGGCAGGGAGTGGTCCCAGGGACCACTCCCTGCCCTGATAAAAAACCGAAACTAAAGGTTTCGTTTTTTTTTTAAGTGCAGCTCGTTTTCCTTTAAGGAAAACGGGCTACACTTAAAAAAAAAAAAAAAAACTGCTTTATTTAAAGCAGTCACGAACACGGAGGTCTGCTGACTACAGCAGGCCTCCATGTTTGCGAGTGCCTATACTCGCTATGGGGCCGCAATTTGCGACCCACCTCATGAATATTCATGAGGTGGGTCATTGCGACCCCATAGCGAGTTGCAGTCGGTGTCTGAGACACCGTACTGCATACCAATTTGCGAGGTGCAAATTGTGAGTCGCATGGACTCGCACTTTGCACCTCGCAAATTTTTACGTTGCTACATCTGGCCCCAAGTTCCTGTGTTTAGCATGTAGGGGGCCAAAAGGAAGTATTATAGCCAAACGTCTGTTTTACTGGAGTTGAGTTTAGACCGCTAAGGGAAGTCCATTTGCTAACCTGGAACAGGCAATCATGAAAGTGAGTGGCTGTGTCTGCTGGAATGCTGGCCACGGATATCACAATTTGGGTGTCGTCGGTGTAGGACACTACTGAGAACCTTAATGACCTAATCAGTTTGCCTAAAGGAGAAACATAGATATAGCGAGCCCTGGGGAATGCAGCAAGGTAATGTGAATGCAGGTGAATTAAACTCTTTAAGAGTGAAGAACTGTTCGCGGTTGGTAAGAAAGGACTTAAGAAGAGTATGTGCTTGGCCCTTGAACCCATTGGAGGCAAGATGATCTAAAAGAATGTGTGATTGACAGTATTGAACACTGTCCAGACGTTGTAATAAGGGCAGGTTCCATACGATGATGACTTCTGAAGCTGAACAGGGTAAACTCAAGGTGTCCACGGGTCTCAATAAATGAGGTCAATTCAGCATTCATGGGCTTCTCCACTATTTCTTTGGGAAACAGAAGGCGTGAGGTAAGACAATAGCGGTTGGGGTCTGTGGTATCAAGATTGGACTTTTTCAGCAGAGAGAGAGAATAGAGGCCAACTTCCACTTAATAGGGAAGTAGCCTGTGTGAAACATCTGATTAAAAATGCCTGTTAAGTGTTTTGCAATCATTTCTGGTGCTTGATGAATGATTTTAGCTGGACAAGGGGGAAACTGGATTCAGTTTGGATAAGTAGGATCACAAATTATAAAGGGGAGATAGATGTAAAACAGGGAAGCGTACCACGATCATCCCCAGAAGCAGGCTGATAGACGTTTACTTTATCTTCAGACACAGCATTGGGCACCTGTGATATCAGGGAAAGAACAGAGCTTAGGTTTCCTGATGGACGTCCTCAGCGAAGGTCTGGCAGGATCTGTAATTTGCTTAAAACTGGCTGTAAACTGCCTTTACCTTATCCTGGAAAAAAGGAGCTAAAGAACTGCAGAAGAGTTGGCTGACATTAGCTGCACCTTTGCAAGTTTTTGAACTATGCCAAACAATTCCTTGGAACAGTTTTTAGAAGATAACATTTTCTCTGTACAGAAGCAAGTTTTCTCCTTAAAAAGCATATCTTTATTCACTGCTAAGGAACGCTTCCAAGAGTCTCTTTCTGTAAGGCAGTACCTGTGTCTAATTTTCTTATCAACCTACACTATGTTTGCGTCTGGTGTCTAAGACTCTCAGTGAGAAAAGGTTCAGAGGGCATATTTCTATGGGTATTGTGGGTTTTGACAGGAGCAATGTGATTAAGAGAGGAGTCAATCCAATGATTATATGCCTCAACGGTCACATCAAAGTCTGACTGAAGACCAATAGAATTTGGACTAAAAGCAATTTAAGAGATTCAGATGTAATAGTATGCCATGGCAAGAAGGTCTAGAAGATGTTGGTCATTTAGGGGCGGATCCAGTGGTGCTAAGTATGAGACTGAACATGATTGCTGAGTGGTCAGACCAGACCAACAGAAGTGAAGGGAGACTTTGAAGATAGGGGTTGTCGAAAAGAATTCTGTCTAGCAGCTGGCCAGCTGAACTAGTGGCTCCCTTAACCTGTTATACTAAGCTCATACTATCCAATATAAGTTGGGCATCATCATTATTATGTACATTTTTCAAAATGTAAATTGAAATTGCAGACAATAGTAAAATCCGACAAATCAACTGTGAAATCAAAAAGTTGTCCAAGAGCATGGGTAAAGGCGGCCTTGGGGCCAGGAGGTTGAAATGTCAGGAGCCTGTTAAAAGGGTAATGATTGGTATGCTCAATTTTGAATGACTATGCTTCAAGCTCCCGGGAACCACTGTGACCTACAAACGGGCTTTTGAACAGGCTGTGGTAAATGATGCCTAGGGCATTGGCTCTTTTTTCCAAGTGATATTGTCTGAAAATTGAGTATCCAGTAGGAACTACACTGAACAGTTCTGGACCGGAGGCCACATCTGCCCAAGATTCTGTAATGAAAGCAACATCTACGGACTGTGATAGAAGAAAATCAGCAAATTCAAAGGCATGTCTAAGGAGGGAGCGAGCATTAATCAGGGTAAAGCAGAAAATCGTTAATTGATGGAGGGACTTGTAGGGGCAGTCCTCAAAAGCAGTTAGGTCCTTCATTTTAAATTAGATAGGGTGATACTGCAGCTAGGACATGTAAAGAAATCAATAATACTGGAGAGGCATAGAGGGGGGCCGTAGCATTGTTTATCTGGGAGATTCAGATTGAGCAACTCAACCCTCAAATAATGCAACAAGACTTTGGGCTGTCAGATAATGCCAGCAGAGTGGCTGGTGCTGATTACGATCCAAGCAGTGATGGACGCAAAAGGGCTTGCCTTTGGAGCACCGGCTGAACGCTTGCATTAGCATAGTGCCTATATATATTTAACTATAATCTATAACTTGCAAACACGACATGCACTGCTATTTACCCCACATATTGCAGCACTCATGACATCTTTGATAACATCATTGATAATATCAGTGTAATATTTGTAATAAAATATTTAAGGAAAGAACTGTGCATGGTGGGGTGTGAGTTAAAATTACTTTGAGGCACGAGTTATAGGGCCAGTTGTACAAAAATTCAATTTTTAATTTCTTAAATAGTGACTTCATAGAAATCGCTATTTAAGAAATGCATTACGCTATGTACGCTATGTACAGATTCCTACAAAATAGGAATCGCTATTAGGGAATTGGTATTAAGAAATCTCGTTCAATTTGCGTCAATGGGCTTGTTTTGCCTTTCCTAAATAGCAATTTTTATTAAGAAATCGCTATTTAGGAAATGCAAAACCAGGGATGGCAAAGGGCAAATGGCCCCCCTTAATGCAGCCTAAAAATAGGGGGCACCTGTAAAGCACAAATATGCCTGCGGGGCATGTGTGTGCTCTATTGCAATTTAAAAAAACAACAACTTGGGTGCTTTATTTAAATTGCACCTGGTTACCACAGACTTGTTGGTGGTAATTGTATCTCCAAAATGCCTAAATCGCATTTTGAAAATGGGTGGTACATCAGAGTAGGAAATGCAAATAGGAAATCCCTATTTACATTTCCTATTCTGGGAACCGCAAATTACGATTTCTACCGGGTAGAAATTGCAATATGCTCTTCCTTAAAGGACTTTGCACATTAGACAAGCCCAGTCTGCATTTCTTAATGGCCTGAAATATCGATTCAGACAGTTAAAAAATTTAAAAAGGCTTTGTACATCTGGCCCAATGCTACTTGAAATAACTCTTATAACAGGTGAATTTCTATAGTTTTGCATGTTTATTGTGACTATTGTTGTCATTGTCATTATGTAAACTGTAAAATAAGCTGTCACACTAACTTGTGTACCAAGCTGCATGCGTACCATTGGGATATGGTGACATTTGAGGGCTAGCCACTCTCAATGCCTTGCTCGGGCTTAGTTAGCCAATGCTGCTGAGCTTGATATCTCCTCAGAGTCATCTGCATCTTTTCAACCTGGTGACACTTTGTCTGCCCAGGTACCCAACAATCAAGCAGATGACAACCCTGTTTATTTGAATAAAGCCCTTTTTGGTGTATTTTTTCTTCTGAGACAAACAGGGCTGCACAGGACCAGCTTGTCCAAAATCATAGATGACCCCTTAGGCAGTAGTTTTTTTTAAACATTTTTTTCTGTTGATTTCTCCACTTTGTTTGGACAACGATGTTTTTTTCACTGCCAGATTTTTGTTTCTGTTGTATGCGTTAAAAAACGATAAAAGAAAAAAACATAGCAAGTTCCAAACTTTAAAAAACACCAAACCATAAAGTTGTTGAAAATGTTCCTAAAAAAGCTATTTTCACAGGTACTCTATGTTTTCATTACGTAAGCTGTTTGTACTATATTACCCCATTTTGTTTCTTCTTGATGACCCTTCTGAGACACCTGTGAAAGACATGATACTCTCACCCATAGCATGCATGACTCTCACGAAAGGCTCGTGAAAACCAAGTTCACTGCCAGGGGGCAGTGTTTGCTCCTTTATGCTTGTGAGTGTCTCACAAGAGCGTGCCTTCATAATGGAATTTGTATTTTAATTGAACATATCCTTTTGTAATATGTATAATTTATGTACACCGGATATTTGCTATCTCTTTTCTTGTGAACGATCCTGTGATACTTTTGGGAGATTGTAAAATTACTTCAGAGAAAGAATTTACATTTTCCTTCATTACAATACTTTTCTCTTACAATCCCGAATACTGGATGTTACTAGACTATAGAGAGATACTGGTCTCTCCATTGAGACCTTGCATGAAGATACCTAGGCCCTTATTTATACTTTTTTGCACTGCACTTGTGTAATTTTTTGACGCAAAAGCAGAGCAAATTTACAAAATACATATTTTGTCAGTATGCGCCACTTTGTCATAAAGAAATGATGCAAATGTGTCGCAAAAAAGTATAAATATGGGACCTAGTGCATAAAATAGGAGGTAAAGGGCCACTACCTCTCTATTAACACATTTCCCCAGCTCAGTAGTATGCGTAGCAGGCTGGGGAAGGTACAAATGTCACATGTAAGACATCACTATTCCATACTAAGTAGAACAAGTACTAGCCTCCCCACTGGAACCTCCACCCAGGAAAACAAACATATATATAAAGATGTGTGAATGGATTTCCCTGTCCACTCACAGCTCTCCCCAGCACGACAGACATGTATAGGAATGTTAGAAATGAGGTCTTTGGTTGGCAGTCAGGTTACCCCCTGTCTAAGCAAGGACCCTCCCTCTAGTCAGGGTAAAGGAGAATCACCCTCAGTTAATGCCACTCACCCCCTTAGTAGCTTGGCACAAGCATGCAGGCTTAACTTCAGAAGCAAGGTGTAAAATATTTGTATCGACACACAGTACCTCAGAGAAAACACTACCAAATGACACAACACAGGTTTAGCAAAGTAGATAATATTTATCTAAACAAAACAAGCCCAAAATGTCAAAAATCCAACATATACAGATTCAAGTTATGAATTTAAAAAGTAAAAAGAGTCTTAAATCCTTTAGAAAACAGTGAGAACTTTGTTAACATACAAAAGTACCTTGGTAGCATCAAAATAAAATTTCCCGGGTGACCGTGTGTCGAAAAAGGCCAGCGATGTTGATTTCTCACTCGCAGGCGAGAGGGTGGGTCATTCCTCTTCCGGTCGGGTCGGCCTGTGTCGTTTCTTCTCTCCTGCAAGAGAGCAATGCATCCAGCCAGACGGCCACCTCGGGTCAGGGCAGGCTTTGTGTTGATTTTCCACGCACAGAGATGTTGCGACAAAATTCGGAGGCACAGTGTTACAAAATCGTGCTGCGTGGGGGCTTGCGTTGTTAACAGCAGCCACTGCGGGTGTTGCGTGTCATTTCTCCAGCCACGTTGCATCGATCTCCCAGCTGCGATGCAGGTAGAGAGTCGATTTTAGCTGCAAGGACGGAGGTGCGTCAGCCGCAAAGCGAGTGGTGGATCGAAAGTTTCCCCGCATGGCGGTCTTTGCGTGGTTTTCTGTCCTTTTCCACTGGCTGCACCTTTCAAGGGCCCAGAGACAGGTTAGGGTACCACTTGGCAGGCAGGACTCTCAGGAGAAAGCCCAAGTGCTGGCAGAGAGACGTCTTTGCTGTCCCTAAGACTTCCACAACAAGAGGCAAGCTCAATGCAAGCCCTTGGAGATTCTTCACCAGCGGGAAGTCACACAAAGTTAGTCTTTGTCCTCTCTCAGGTAGAAGCAGCTACTGCAGGCCAACCCAGCAAAGTACAGTCACAGGCATAGAGGCAGTACTCCTCCTCCAGCTTCTCCAGCTCTTTTCCTTGGCAGAGTTCTTCTTGGTTTCATAAATAATCTGATTTTCAGGGTTTTTGGGTGCTCTTCTTATACCCCTTTCTGCCTTTGAAGTAGGCCTACTTCAAATAAACGTCTCTCTTGCCCAGGCCAGACCCCAGACACACACCAGGGGGTCGGAGATTGCATTGTGTTCGGGCAGGCACAACCCTTTCAGGTGTAAGTGACCACTCAACCTCTCCTTCCCAGCACAGATGGCTCATCAGGATATGCGGGCTACACCCCAGCTCCCTTTGTGTCACTGTCTAGAGAGAAGTGCAACCATCCCAACTGTCAAACTGACCCAGACAGGGAATCCACAAACAACAAAAGTCACAGAATGCTTGAGGCAAGAAAATGCCTACTTTCTAAAAGTGGCATTTTCAAACACACAATCTAAAAACCAACTTCACTAAAAGGTGTATTTTTAAATTGTGAGTTCAGAGATCCCAAACTCTACATATCTATCTGCTTCCAAGGGGAATATGCACTTTAATAATAATTAAAGGCAGCCCCGTGTTAACCTATGAGAGAGATAGGCCTTGCAACAGTGAAAAACGAATTTGGCAGTGTTGCACTGTCAAGACATGTAAAACAAATAAGTACAGGTCCCACCTTTAACATACACTGTACCTAGGGCATACCTTGGGGGTGCCTTACATGTATAAAAGGGAAGATTTAGTCCTGGCACGTGGGTACACTTGCCAAGTCGAATTGGCAGTTTAAAACTGCACTCACAGACACTGCAGTGGCAGGTCTGAGTTATGTTTACAGGGCTACTAAGGTAGGTGTCACAACCAGCGCTACAGACTACTAGTAGAATTTGATTTACAGGCCCTGGGGGCTTCTAGTGCACTTTTCTAGGGACTTATTTGTAAATCAACTATGCCAGTCAGCCAGCCAATGTACACATATACTTTATACAGGGAACACTGGTCAGCATTGTTAAAGTGTCCAGAGCAAACAAAACAGCAAAAACAGAGTCCAGCACACAGAAACAACCTGGAAAGTAGAGACAAGACCATGCTAATGATGCCAAGTCTAACACGTAGTATGTAAGGAAACATTGTCTTCTGCACTAACACCTATCTCCAAGAAAACTCGGATGTACAGTACGGTGTGGTCAACTAGTGGCCTCTCTGCCCACACCTCTCATTAGAACAATAGTGATATGCGGTGCTGTCTGGAAAGGGAGTCATTTATCTGCTAACACTTCTTTCCAGTTTGAGAGGCATCTCTAATAGAGTTTGAGAGAAATGTATCTCTCTAGTCATACCTTTTCTCATGCTAACAGGTATGCAAAGTAGGCTGTCAGGAGAAACTGCCCTGTTTCCTGACACAGGTGTTTTGCATGATAACTCTGTGTAGTATAGTTGGGAAGACACTGGCCTCTCTCCTGTGATGTGCCTTGGATAGTGCTTGTGCAAATTAGTGTGAGAAAAGTGGTATACCTCGCCCCAGTATGACAGAAGTACATTTAAAGTATTGAGTTGAAATTACCTCAAAAGTCTGTCTTGTATAAAATCTATAGAGAATATGAAATTAAAACACACTGCTCTTTCAGGTGAGAAATCTGCCCAGAGTAACACGTTCAAAGTAGACAGTGGTTAGAAACAGTCCTCTCTGCACATACCTCTCTTCATACTGATGATTACCCAAGGAAGAGAATAAAAAGGAGTATCCTCTTCATTCGGAACTGCGTCTTGGATAACTTGTGTCTATATTTCATTATGCAGATATACTTACCTGTGATTCAAATGCCTCCCAATGGCGACATCCATACATAATAAGATGTCCACAACAAATTAATACAGTGTGCATTACATTATAAACATGCACTTCCCTCTGTGTGAAGACCCCTCTCTTATATCACAGTTCCCTATTACAGCTTGCAACACCTCACTGTTCTGTTACCAAATTCCTGTAGGATAAAAGATGTGCATAGTACCATTGACATACATATACATGTAGTAGCATATTCACAATCGCTGAAGATAGAACTGCCAGTTTTACTGAATATTGCATTTCTATAATAAACTTGAAATGTATGAAAGGTATTAAGGAAATTAGTCCCAACAAAGTAACTTTACACTTTAAACAAAAAAATTAACAACAATACAAAACTACAACTACATTAACAAACTATATAAACAACTAAAACACAATAAATGGGACAGCTGTGACAGTTCCCACCAAGTAAAAGCAAACAGGTACCTCCTGAATGTGGGCACCTCGGGACATAGCAGGAACTGGCCCTGCGGGTAGTGGTCCCCAGAGCCACATATGGATCCAGGAGGGGGTCAAGGCAGCCCCCTACTTTTTTATTTCTATTTATTGCCCACAGGAAAGTGGTAATCCCCAGGGTTAGGGGTACACATGGACCCCCTTCTCATTAGATATTGTAGCCCCGCCAACGTGGCAGTCCCCAGGGCTTGAGGGGGGTCCATGTGGCCCCTCCATCACATTTTCTACATTTGGTCCCTCAGAGGTGGTGGGCCCTCCTATTGATTTTTTATTACTCGCCCCATTAAGGTGATCGCTCCCAGGGTGATTGGGGGTCCACAGCCCTCCTGCATATTACAATATTGTAGCCCCAGGGAGGTGGTGGTCTTGGGGCCTGGGGATCCTCTGCCCCCACCTATTCATTTTCTATTTCTTGCCCCGGGGAGATGGTGGTCCTCAGATTTCAAGGGGGCCCCAAATCCCCCTGATACTATATAATTCTGACCCAGAGAGGTGGTGGTCCGTGGGGGTTTAATAAGCCCTAAGAGGTGGCCCTGTGCACACCCTCCTTTGTTTTAGGAATGCCCCAAAGACATGGCCCATATGGGGGCAAAATCATATATAAGCATGGAAGACTGCACTTTTAAAATAAATTGTGCCAAAATGTGCAAGTATTCATAAATTTCACAGTGAATTAAAAAAATGTTTTTTTTTGCCCTTGTGGTGTCCCAGGAGGATGCTTGCACCAAGGTTAGGGGGTTGGGGTAAATATACCTTCCCCTTTTTCTTTTTTTGTTCATTTGTTTGTGAGATCAGAAGGATTCATGAAGTGTTCGCTCTTCTAGATATTCAATTTTGGTTTTCCTTTAATTTCTCCAAAACTACTGAATGGACTTACTCCAAATAACAATAAAAGTCTTCTTTCTGGACCAAAAGCTAGCTTTCTGCCAAATTTTGTGGAATTCCATCCAGCAGTTCAGACTGTAGTCGTGTTCAATTCCCTATAGGAATTAAAGTAGGACACACAGGCCCTCATTACAACCCTGGCGGATGGTGGTAAAGCAGCAGTAATACCACCAACAGGCCGACGGAATAAAAAATAGAATCACAACCATAGCGGAAACCACTAACATAGACAGTCACTTTAACATTCCGACCGCCACGGCGGTAGATACAAACACCACGGTGGTACCAGACAAGAGACAGTCGGAGGACAAAGTACCGCCCACTGTATTACAAGAGGCCTATCTGCCACCTTTTCCGTGGCGGAACCAACGCTATCAAAAGAACGGCAGAAACAGTACACAGAAGGGAAACCCTTCAACTCGCGACACCCAACGAGGAACCAGGACGCCATGGAGCCCAAGTTACACGTACTGCCCATGCTTGCCTCCCTCCTGCTGTATCAGGAGCAGGACAGATGCCGTTGATGACCACGGTGAGTACTGACAACTACAAGTACAACTACTGAGTACTACAACACAGAGGAGGGGGGAGGCGGGAGGGAAAAGAGAGTGACACACATGCAACATGCAATACCCCCACCCCCACCCTCACCCACAACACCATAATCACAAATACATGCAGCAACATTACATATGCACCGCCCCCCACCCCCTGGAAGAACGCAAGGACAAAATTAAATGATTGTGACGATTGTAATCATGACAAATCAGATAGTGAAAGTTCAAAAATCAGTATATACAAATATGTACACCAACTACACAGGTCCGGATAGTGTACCAATCATTGTCTGTGGACCAGTGGTCCCAAAATGCATGGGCGAAGCCCACAAAAGATACCTGGTTCGAAACGGAGAGAACACTGCAGGGGCATCACATCAAAAATAAACAGCCACCTCAGGCAGAAGGGGGGGCACCTCAGCTGGATGAGCGCACAACGCCACTGTTCCTCGAAATGGCGCCATGCCCATTGCTGTTTCCTGGGGAGTACAAAGCCACAGTCTCTCAAGTCTTTCCAGTGGGTGGTTTGCCCACTGCTGTATCCTGGGGAGTGCAAAGCCACAGTCTCTCAATCTCAAGTCTTTCCAGTGGGTGGCTTGCCCACTGCTGTATCCTGGGGAGTGCAAAGCCACAGTCTCTCAAGTCATTCCAGTGGGTGGTTGGCCCACTGCTGTATCCTGGGGAGTGCAAAGCCACAGTCTCTCAAGTTTTTCCAGTGGGTGGTTTGCCCACTGCTGTATGCTGGGGAGTGCAAAGCCACAGTCTCTCAAGTCTTACCAGTGGGTGGTTTGCCTACTGCTTTATCCTGGGGAATTCAAAGCCACAGTCTCTCAAGTCCTTCCAGTGGGTGCTTTGCCCACTGCTGTATCCTGGGGAGTGCAGAGCCACAGTCTCTCAAGTGGATAACAGTCTCCACTGGTTCTGGAGGGGGCCTTGTGCCCAGAGTGCTTCATCCTGCCAAGGAGTGAGGTAGTGGATGCTTTTCTCCACTGGTTCTGGAGGGGGCCTTGTGCCCAGAGTGCTTCATCCTGCCAAGGACTGAGGTAGTGGATGCTTTTCTCCACCGGTTCTGGAGGGGGCCTTGTGCCCAGAGTGCTCCACATGCAGTGTGGCAGGTCACATTCCCTCACCTGGGTGTGTGTGCCATGAGATTGCCTAGGAACAGGTAGAATGATACGCCATGGAGGAGGAGACATACCCCACCCTGCTGCGGCTTCGCCTTCCACCTGCAGGTGCAAACAGTGATGAGAGTCATGCCTAATGGAAGCTGGGCAGGGTCCAGGAAGTCTCCTCCAGCCTCGGACGGCTGCCCACTGGGGGTGGCAGCCATGTCAGCTGTGGTGCCACTGTCCGAACACGTCGCGGGGCTGGTGGAGGTGCTTGCAGTGGTGTCTGTGGCGGCGGTGCTGGCAGTGGTGCCTGTGTCAGCACCTATTGAGGGACACAGCAGGACGTCTCCTGCAACCTCGAACGGCACCCCACTGGGGAAGATGCTGGGGACTGTTGCTAAGGCTGCAGACGTGCAGGTGGCGGTGCAGGTGGCGGTTCATGTGGCTGTGCTGGTGGCGGTGCAGGTGGCGGTGCTGGTGCAGGTTGCAGTGCTGGTGGCGGTGCAGGTTGCGATGTTCACCGCCGTGCAGGTAGGTGTAGTCGTTGACAGAAGGGGTGACACTAGTCCCTCAGTCGGTGCCACCGTGCCCTGTCCTGACCTGCTCTTCTGCTTTTGTCCCTTTCCCACCTTTGATGGTGCTGCAGGTGTCTTGCCACTGTCCCCTTTTGTTTTGGCGGAGCCCTTGGTGGCTGGTAGGTTTGTCTTCTCCCTCCGGGATGTGGGCACCTTCTTCACCTTGGCAGGAGGCAGAATGTCCTTGCCTTCACAAGGTGGCACACTGGCAACCCTGATGGGTGGTGCACTCTATGACCCCGTAGTTGCTGGCAACACTGTGCCTGGGGATTTGGTGGCTGAGGTGCTGGGCTGGGACCTGAAAAACCTGGCCTTAGGGGAAGGACGGGGGGAGGTGTAGGGAATAGGTCAAGGCTGTTGTGATGTGGATGGCTGTTGGGTGGGTGTGTACTTGCGTTTTTTGTAATTTGGGAGGAGGGCTCACAGACAAATTTAGGAGAGGACACTGGGTATGTGTGCATGGTAGTGGGGGGTGGTGATTGCACGTGAGCGGTGTGTGGTGATGGGCGTGCTGATGATGGAGGTAGTGGCTGAGGATATAGTGCATTCAGGTGTGAGCGAAGATGAGACAGGGAGGGAGGAGGAGGATGTGGAGGAGAGGGACACAGTGGAGGCAGTGGATGTTGCTGTGTCTGCATGGGGACGGTGCTTGTGGGATGTGTGGTGCTTATGTTTGCCATGTCCACTCTTGTGTGTTGATGAGTGTGCATGCTGGTCTGATGGTGTGCTTGGGATAGGCTGAGGTACAGGAGTAGTGGATGTTGGAGGGGGGAGGCTTGACACAGGGACAATAGTTGCCATCAGTGCTGAGGCCAGAGCCTGAAATGTTCTCTGTTGGGCCCCCTGCCCAGAATGAATGCCCTCCAGGTATGCATTTGTTTGTTGCAAATGCCTCTCAACACCCTGGATGGCATTCAAAATGGTAGATTGCCCAACAGTGAGGGATCTCAGGAGGTTAATAGCCTCCTCACTGAGGGCAGCAGGGCTGACTGGGACAGGGCCTGAGGTGCCTGGGGAGAAGGAGAAGCCCACCCTCGGGGGTGAGTGGGCCCGGGGCACATGCTGAGGGGTTGCTGGGATGGCGGTGCTGGTAGGGGTTGGCGGCTATACCTGTTGATGCAGTGGGCACAGAGGTGCCCACCACCGCAAGGGAGCTCCCATCAGAGGAGGATTCGCTGTCGCTGGTGTATGCTCCTGTCCCCGTCACGGAGCTCCCCTCGCCCTCTGTCCCACTGGTGGCTTCAGACTCTGTTGCTTCACCCTCCAGGGCCAAGTGGGTTGCAGCTCCCTCCTGCTCTGGTGCCACTGCTCCTCTGCCAGATGATGCTATTGCACGCAAGAACAGGGAGACAAACCAAAAAGGGGGGAGGAAGACAGAAGAAACACATGTTCAGTGCATGCAACACCACTACCGTTGGCGGACACAACACACAGAGAGCAGCCCTATGCACTAAACCATGCACTAACAGTTCCTAGCAATTTCACATGCCCATGGGGGACGAGGCCTAAGCCCAATTGCTGCACAACTGGAAGTCACAGGAGCCTGACTAGGTGTAGATGGCTATGAGCAGTAGAGGGGTTGGGGTGCCACAGAGCCTGCCTAACAAGGGACCTAGCCTACCAAGTCCGCCCTGGCCTAGGGGAACTCACAGCCCACTTCGACTACCCAGACACCTCGTAAAGCGTGCAGAGTCAGCTGAATTAGAGGGTACTCACCCCCCTGTGGCTGCTGTGATGCCCTCAAGCGCCCATCCAGCTCCGGAGAGGCCACTGCCAGGATCCGGTACATCAGGGGGGTCATGGTGCGACGGGCACCCCTTCCATGTTGGGAGGCCATCCCCAGCTGGGCCTCTGCTGTCTTCTTGCTTCAGCGGCGCAGGTCCTCCCATCTTTTCCGGCAGTGGGTGCTCTGTCTATGATAGACCCCCAGGGTCCGGACGTCCTTGGCGATAACACGCCAAATACCCTTCTTCTGGTGGGCGCTGACCTAGAGGAAAAGTGAAGTAACAATGGATTTTACTCCCCCGTCTGGTTCTTCTTACTCATTGGCACAACTTCCCACCCTGGCCCAGAAAAACATACACTGACCATCCTCACATGCTGCCCTCAGCCCCCCCCCTCCTGTATCTTCCATCCACCCCATTCCATACATTCATGTCCCATCCATCATGCTCACAGTGTACTCACCTGTTTGTCTGGAGGACCGTACAGTTGCGTATACTGGGGGAGGACCCCATCCACCAGGTTCTCCAACTCCTCTGAAGTGAAGGCAGAGGCCCTTTCCCCAGACACTGTAGCCATTGTCGCTTCAAGACACAGGTCACAGCAGCATTTCCAGTGTAGGTCCTCTCCTGTTGAAGGTCAGGTATCAAGTGAGTGAACAGTAAGAAAATGGCGTCCACGCCTGCGGCGGTGTGTACCGTCACCGCCGGCGTGCATCGTCATTGGCTCCTGGGATTCATAGGGTCCAATGTTAACCAATGCTGAATTGCGCTGCGGTCTTCGTCCGCCCACCATGACGGTGTACAACGCCAGCACAGTTACCTCATTTCCCCTTGTCCCACCTTACAGGTCAGGCAGCAGCCATTTCAGTGGGCCACAGGGATGGAAAAAAAATGCTTCACACCTATCTAGGCCTAGAATACAGACAGATACCGGCACATTGCAATTTCTCTACGTTTTAGCAAATAACACATTGTGATACCTAAGTGTTGGATGACCCTCTGCTCGCTGTTCTCCTCCATAGGTCACGTCTGCTGAGGCAGATCATGAGATGGCGGCATCCTCCGGTGTACAGACCGCTGGTGGGCCTGTCGACAATGAAAGAGAGGCACATCATTATCACATACAAACTTGATTGTGCAATAATCCTGGAACTGTGTGCCCAGTTGGAGCCAGACCTGATTTCAGCTGTGCAGGTTCTGTCTGTACTCCATTTCCTGCCCATTGGGTCTTTTCAAACAACAGTGGCCATGGCATCAGGGATGTCCCAGCCAATGTTCTCTAACGTGTTGTCCGGAGTGTTATCTGCCCTGCTGAAACACATGCGCAGCTACATCGTTTTCCCTCAGGTAGAGGATTTGCCCACAGTGAAAGGTGACTTCTATGCCCTGGGACATATCCCCAACATCATTGGTGCCATTGATTGTACACATGTGGCATTTGCCCCCCCACAGGAATGAACACGTATACAGAAACCGAAAAAAGCTACCATTCGATAAATGTGCAGATGGTGTGTTTGGCAGACCAGTACATCTCCCATGTGAATGGCAAGTATCCTGGGTCTGTGCATGACGCTTACATTTTGAGGAATAGCAGAATCCCTTATGTGATGGGGAAAATCCAGAGGCACCGTGTGTGGCTAATAGGTGTGCCTAAAGTCCCCACACTATTTCATTTGCTGTCTGGGTATGGGAGATTTCCTAATGTTTGGAGGATGTCTAACAATTGTCCCTCGATATTTGCAGGTGACTCTGGTTACCCCAACCTGTCATGGCTACTGACCCCAGTGAGGAATACCAGGACAAGGGCAGAGGAACACTACAATGAGGCACATGGGCGAACTAGGAGGATTAAAGAACACACCTTCGGCCTTGTGTACTACTCACCGAATAAGGTGTGCCAGATAATCATGGCCTGCTTTATGCTTCACAACCTGGCTGTGCAATGTCAGGTGGCTTTTCAGCAGGAGGATGGGCCAGATGGTGGTCTTGTGGCAGCTGTAAAACCTGCGGACAGTGAAGAAGAGGAGGCAGAAGAAGAAGATGTCGACAACCAAATCAACATCATCATGCAATACTTCCAGTGAGACACAGGTAAGAAGATTTAACTGCTTCCCACATAAGTCTGTCATTTTCACTCAGTGTATGGACCCTGACTTGTTACTTTGCGATTCCATTTCACAAATCTGGGTCCCACTTTGTGCCCTCTGCTATGTTTACTGCTGGCCTACAGCTGTGTTACATTGGTATATGAACAAGTATATTGACATTGCTATATTCCTGAGGTTTTGCAATTACAGATTAGTGAAAGCACAGACAGACTCCAGATTGTTATGTGATTCAAGTGTTTTTATTTCTGTGCAAATAAGTGGAGGGGGGTGTGAAATGGGCTGGGGTGATGGTGGAGGAACGTCCATTCAGCATCCAGTCTATTAGTATCACAGGTGCATTGTCAAAGGGGGCATAGGAAGTGGAGTGATGACACTTCAAGGTGGACAGGGTAACATAGTGGGACAGAAGGGTGACATCAGGGGGGTGTTATTTCCTGGCGAGGGTCTTGGCAATGTTCTCTGTCTTGTTTCTGGATCTCAGGTACTGTTTGCGGGGTGGTTCTCCTTCTGTAGGGGGTGAGGTGCTAGTGGCCTGTTGTTCCTGTGTCGGTGCCTCCTATCCAATAGCACCTGCGGAGGTGGAGGGCTGTTCATTGTACAGGCTAGTGTCAGGGGCCCGTTGGTGTGCCACTTTGTCCCTTCTGGTGTTGAGAAGGTCTGCCAGCACCCCTGTAATGGTGACCAGGGTGGTGTTGATGGACTTCAAGTCCTCCCTGATCGTCAGGTAGTGTTCCTCCTGCAGCAGCTGGGTCTCCTGAAACTTGGTCAGTACCGTGCCCATGGTCTCTGGGAATGGTGGTAAGCTCCCATGATGTTAGAGAATGCCTCGTGGAGAGTGGGTTCCCTTGGCCTGTCCTCCCCCTGTCTCACAGTAATCCTCCCAGCTTCCCTGTTATCCTGTGCCTCTGTCCCCTGAAACATGTGCCCACTGCCCCCAGGTCTCTGATCGTCCTGTGTTAGTGGGGTTGCCTGGGTTCCCTGTAGTGGTGGACACACTGCTGATTGACGTGTCCTGACGACAGGGGGATGGGCCCACTGGGTGGGTGCTGAGCTGGTGTTTCCTGAGGGGGTAGGTTCAGTGGTGGTTTGCGACTGTGTCAGGGGAACCGACTGTCCGAGGTCCCTAATGGGCCAGGCTGGTCATCTTGATCCAGGCATGCAGAGCTGCTATCATCACTGTGGGCCTCTTCTCTGGGGGGACTGGATATGTCTGGCACCTCCTGTCCAGTGATGTTTGGTATGGGTCCTGTTGGGGTGTGAATGCATAATGCTAGTATCTGTGTGTGCCGTCTTGTGCAATGAGTGATGTACCCTCTACTCCTGTGTTTGCATTATTGCCGTGTCCCTTGTGTGATTGGTGATTTTGGGGCATGATTGAGTCTCTCTACTGGACATGCTTTGGTGATGGGTGTCCATGCACTGGTATTACATGGAAGGCTTTTTTTGGAATGTGTGGGTTGTGTTAGTGGGGTATCTGTAGGTTGTTTGGGTAATGGGTGTGAGGGTGAGGGTGGGAGTATGTGATGGCATGCAGGTGGGGTGGGGGGATATAGTAGTAAAGGTTTGCCTTACCAGAGTCCAGTCCTCCTGCTACTCCTGTGAGGCCCTCAGGATGCATTATTGCCAAGACTTGCTCCTTCCATGTTGTTAGTTTTGGGGAGGAGTGGGGTCCATCACCAGTCCTCTGTACAGCAATCTGGTGTCTGGATACCATGGAACGTACCTTCCCCCGTAGGTCGTTCCACCTCTTCCTGATGTCATACCGTGTTCTTGGATAATGTCCCACTGCGTTGACCCTGTCGACGATTCTCCGCCATAGCTCCATCTTCCTTGCAATGGACGTCTGCTGCACCTATGATCCGAATAGCTGTGGCTCTACCCGGACGATTTCCTCCACCATGACCCTGAGCTCCCCCTCAGAAAACCTGGGGTGTCTTTGAGGTGCCATGATGTGGTGTGGGTGATGTGTGAGGTGCTGTCTGTTGTGATGTCTGAGGGGATGTGTTGGTGTGTGTTGTTTGAGGTGCGTGTATGTTGTATAAGTGATGGTGTTGTGTGTCTGTGGATGCTGGTGTTGTGTTTGGTAGTCTCTCTCTCTGGTCTTCTTTCAGAATTTTGGTTGTAAGGGTTTGTGGGTGATGTGGTTGTGTGCTTTATATTGGATTGGATGTTTGGGTGTGGTGTGTGTATGATTGTCAGGTGTGTGTATTTTTTCAACTGTTCAATGTGGTTGTGTTTTGTAAATGGGTGTGTATTTTGAGCGCGGTGGTGTGTACTGCCAATGGATTATTGCGGTTGATAGACCGCCACATTGATTCGTGGGTCGTGATACTGTGGGGGTACTCCTGTTGGCGTGACGGTGTTGGTTTTGGTATCGGCAGTTTATCACTGACCTTTGATGTAGCGGACTTGTGTGGGAGTCTGTATTGTGGCGGATTCTGAGCTGTGAGTCGTAATACCTGTAGCGGAATTCCACTGCCGCAGCAGTATGTTGGTGGTCTTCTGCACAGCGGAAAGCGGGATTTACCACCAGGGTTGCAATGAGGGCCCCAGTTTGTTTAATCACCCTTTTTCTTAGTGTACGCTTGACCGATCACCCCGAAACTCTCCAAGCACAACAAAACCCTTGGGCACAATTGTTTGAGAACAGTTTGTGAAGATTCAGCAAATGGCGTGAAAGATATAGGCAAGCAAAAAAACATTTTTAAAAAGGAAACTAGGTCCTAACTATAATGACCTACGGGTGACCTCCAGTAGGTAATACATATTATACATGATGTACCAACAATTTGAGATGATGCCAATGAAATTTAGCTATCGCAGCTACAAAAGTGAAACACCTGGAGTAGTTGACATGGAAATACCTATGTCACAATGGACACGTCATCAATGCACAGCTCAATAAGTGACACCTGTCCCAATAAAGTCAAGGAGGTAGAATCATTGTCCCTCTTACAGGTCTCACATGTGTCATTGAACGGAACAACATTGGTCAGGTCCAATATGTCAGGGAGAGATGTCTTCAAAATACACACAACATTGAATCAGTCAGCCCCAGGATAGTCACCACTAATGTCTGACACCAATTACAATGGCATCATCTGAGTGTGTCTGTGGTACACATCTGCACCTTGAATGTTGGTGAGACACAGAACTTGAAGGGAAAAATATAAGGGCCCCAACCTGTTGTCCAATGAGAAGAACCATCACTCACCACATCAAAGACATGCCAACCCTGGTATCTGTCTGTGGATGAATGCCTGTTCCCAAACAAATGTGATGTCAACATCACTGTAACTCACTGCATGCTGCATGACAACAGTCAGGTAACAATCCTCAATCATTAAACATGTGTAGCTCAATTTTCCACAAGATGCCACATGTTTGGGCATAAACACATTACAGACTGCAATGAGGAACCAGCACACATCATACACTCAAGAAAACCTGATTCTGGGTGGCAGATGTTCACATACACATATGCACAGACACATGGAAGAGGACAGTGATGCACAAACCACTTATCTTTTGTCTGTGACTTTCAAGGGAAGTGATCTGTTGTCAGAAATTACACCAACAACAACAACAACAAAAGTACATGAAACATCACTGTACACAGCCATATGTGGTCCCTGCAGAGAAAGTTGTTTAAGGATTCCCTTCAGGTTTGTACCAGATCCCAGGTTCAGAAGGCGAGGTAGACCAGTTTGATACATGTGACATGTCAACACAATCTCCCATGTACTGTGTGACACATGGCTCATCACTATTTGTCAGGGGGAGCAGTCAGTACCCTACTCAATCACCTGACAAAAGGACAGGCAGGAATTTGCTGTCTACTCACCTGTTGTGGCTGCTGTGCTGCTTCAAACACCCATCCAGCTATGGGTATGCTACCACCAGAATGCGGACCATTAGGGGGTTATTGTCCATCCAGTACCCAACCCACGTTAGGATGACAGCCCCAGCTGGGCCTCAGCAATCTTCTGGGCCCAGCATATCAGGATCCCCCTACTCTTTTTGCAGTGGGAGATCTGCCAGCTGTTGACCCCCTCAGTCTCCACCTTCTTGGCAATGGCTTTCCAAAACCCTTTCTTCTGATTGGCGTTGACCTGAATGGATGCAAAAGAAAAGAAGAAAGTTATGTCAACAAGTCCCATCCAAAATGGCTGAGTCATATACATGCCAGTACACAAAGCTATGAACATTCCTTTTTGCCCAAACTGCCCAAGTGTGCCTGTTAGAAAGGGGTTCTCTGGTTTGGTGTCAATTTGTGCCCTGTCGAAGCAGGGACCCTCACTCTAGTCAGGATAGGGAGATACACTCCTAGGATAACTTCTGATCACCTCCTTGGTAGCTTGGCACAAGCAGTTGGGCTTATCTCAGAGGCAATGTGTAAAGTATTTGTACTAACATTTTGAAAACACCACAAAAGGACTCCACACCAGTTTAGAAAAAATGCTACTATTTATCTAAATCAAACAAGACCAAAACGACAAAAATCCAACATACACAAAGATATTAATTTTTTAAGTAAAAAGAGTCTTAGGGGGTCATTCTGACTCCCGCCGGCCGCGGTAACCGCGGTGCCGGCGGGAGCCGCCAGAATACCGCTGCACGGTCAGAAGACCGCCGCGGTTATTCTGTGTTTCCCGCTGGGCTGGCGGGCGACCGCCAGAAGGCCACCCGCCAGCCCAGCGGGAAACCCCTTCCCACGAGAGAGCCGGCTCCGAATGGAGCAGGCAGAGTGGGAAGGGTGCGACGGGTGCAGTAGCACCCGTCGCGATTTTCAGTGTCTGCATGGCAGACACTGAAAATCTTTTAGGGGCCCTCTTACAGGGGCCCCTGCAGTGCCCATGCCATTGGCATGGGCAATGCAGGGGCCCCCAGGGGCCCCATGACACCCCTCACCGCCATCCTGTTCCTGGCAGTCACAACCACCAGGAACAGGATGGCGGTGAGGGGGTCGGAATCCCCATGGCGGCGCAGCAAGCTGCGCCGCCATGGAGGATTCCTCAGGGCAGCGGAAAACCGGCAGGAGACCACCGGTTTTCCGTTTCTGACCGCGGCCATACCGCCGCAGTCAGAATGCCCTTGGGAGCACCGCCAGCATGTTGGCGGTGCTCCCACGGTCCCCGGCCCTGGCAGCAGAATGACCGCCTTAATCCTTAAAAATCAATGGATGCATTGTTTTAGCACAAAGTACCAGGTATGCGTCAAAAATAAAGCCACGCTGGTGGGTGTGCATCGCAAAAGTAAGTGATGCATCAATTCCTTACTCACAAGTGAGGCCGTGTGTTGATTCTTTCTCCACCAGGCAAATGATGCATCAGTTCTTTCCTTCCAGGGAAGAGATGCACCGATTTCCAGACAAGCAGCCTCGGGTCAGTGTGGGGATGTTGCAGGTTCTGATGCCGAGGGACGATGTGTGGAAAATCTGGATGCATGGCAGCAATTAATCCTCGTTGAGCTGGCAATGCCTTGATTTTACTAGCGATGCATTGATTTTTCTGCCACTCGGATTCGGTGTGTGCATTTTCTCCTTGGGTTCACCAGCTACTGCTTTCAAGGGCCCAGGGACTGAATGTGGCACAACTTGGCAGGGTAAGGGTCTCATCAACATATCCAAGTTGCTGATAGATGAAGTCTTTGTTGGCCCTGAGACTTCAGAACAGGGGGCAAGCTCAGTTCAAGCCCTTGGAGAATCTTCACAAGCAGGATACACAGCAAAGTCCAGTCTTTGTCCTCTCTTAAGGCAGAAGCAGCAATTGCAGACCAACCACGCAAAGCACACACATCAAAAGGGCAGTACTCCTCCTCCAGCTCTTCAGCTTTTTTACTTGGCAGAGGTTCCGCTTGATCTAGAAGCATTCTAAAAGTCTGGGGTCTTTGGTCCACTACTTATACTCCTTTCTATCTTTGAAGTAGGCAAACTTCAAAGGAAAGTCTCTGTTATTCACAAGATCCTGCCTTGTCTAGGTCTTAGCCCTGACACACACACCAGGGGGTTAGAGACTGCATTGTGTGACGACAGGCACATCCCTTTCAGGTGTAAGTGTCATCTCCTCCCTCCCCACTCTAGCCCAGGAGACTTATCCAGATATGCAGAATGCACCTCAGCTCCCTTTGAGTCACTGTCTGGAGGGAATTCACAAATGTCAGTCTGACCCAGACATGGACTTCACAGGCAGGCAGACGCACAGAACAGATAAGCAAGAAAATGCCCACTTTCTAAAAGTGGCATTTTCAAACTGGGAATCCAAAAAACAACTTTATCAAAAGATGTATTTTTAAATTGTGAGTTCAGAGACACCAAACTCCAGTTTTCCATCTGCTCCCAATGGGAAACTACACTTAAAAGACGTTTAAAGGTTGTTCCCATACTAACCTATGGGAGAGATAGACCTTGCAATAGTGAAAAACAAATTTGGCAGTATTTGACTATAAGGACATGTAAAACACACTGTCAGGAGATTACCCATTAAATCACACTTCCACAGGAGCAGGTGCCTTTTACCGAACTCCCTCCAACACATGCAGACTCATACTGTACTGATTAACTGAACCCTGCATCCACTAGGGGGAAAGGGGAACGGGAATGGAAAAAGAGAGACCGCCTCAAGATCCAGTTCCAACCTGTGTTTCCCACTTGAAGATAAGATATTCAGTGTGTGCTTCTGTCACCTGCACCTTTCTTCTTATTGGGGTTTCTTTAAAGGAGGGACCTGCAGTCGGGTGATAAGAGCATAGATAAACACATTCCTACTGCGTATTCAACTGTTCAGCCATTCACATTCACCCAATTCTATTGTTCTCCAAACCTGGATCTTTTGAGAGACTAGCCTCTCTCCAAGAGAACAATGTTAACTTAATATCTTCTTTTCTCCAGGAGTCAGAGGTATCCAAGGTTCTTTGGAGATCAGTTCAAAGGTTCACAAATATACAATCTACTAATGTCTTTTACAGGAAATGAAAACTCCTTCTCTAGGTTCAGTTTTCTCAATCACAATCTCTAGGAATTAGTCTGAGCACTGAGGTTTGTCTCTAAGACTGGCAAGTCTGCAAGGCGAGGAGTTTTTGAATATATATGTACATGTATATATTGGCAAGTCTGGAAATCCTACAAAAGGATTCCTTACTGCAGTTGCTTGAAGTTCGGTTAAGCCAAAACGATTCCCCTCAGAAAGCCAATAGCCAGTTGTTGGAAGAAGGAAGAAATTCAGCTTCTCCAGAAGAGAAAAAGGAGCTGGTGTGTACTCGTAACAAGAAAAAGAATTAATTACTCAAAAATGGAAGAATTCTCTATTAAACGAAGTGCTTCAGGAACACTGCTCATTCTCCTCAGGATGACATTTGAAGTGCACAGCTTCCAGAGAGAAACTGCTGGAAGGAAGCTTCAGCACTAGACTAGACACTAGAGCACTGACCTAACAAAGATTTGCGGCCGCCATCTTGAGTGGCATTTAAAACTGAAGAAGCTAGTTTTAAGAACGGCCTCTGCAAGAGCCACCGGGAGTGAGGATGCCGCTGCAACCAACGTGGGAACAAGGAAAACGAGAATCGTTTTTGCTGAGGGAAGAACTTAACAACACTGGCAATAGTTTTCCTGACAGTACCCCCTCCAAAGAACTCCCTCCCACAGAAGATTTGTTGGGAAAGTGTTGTGAAATTGCTTTATCAACCTTGGAGCATGCACATTTTGGAAGGCTTCCTAGGACCTATTTTCTGGGCCAAAACCTTTCTAATCAATGAGGTAGTATAATGTTCCTTTTTTTTAAATGTTGAGTCTAAAATTCTATTCACTTCATATTCTAAATATGAATCTACTTGGATAGGATCTGGAGGGGTGGTTGTCCTAACATTGAGAGGGCTTCCTTCAAGTAGCAAGACATGAAATACTGGATGAACCTTAATCTGAGGAGGCAAGGTGAGTTTGACTGTTACTGGATTTACACTTTTCTTTATTTTAAAGGATACTACATATCTAGGATGGATTTTTTTTTCCCTCTTAAATGTAAATGTCGAGTGGATAGCCAGACCTTCTCACCCTAGCAATAACCAGGATTGCTTTTCCTCTTTTTGTCAGCATGCTTCTTGTAAGAGACCTTCACCCTGGTTAAATATTCTCTAGCGGATTGGTAGGTCTTTTGAATTTTCTTACTGAACTCATTTGCAACTGGGACCGAGCCTCCTGACCGTCCTAAGATAATGTTTGGCTGCCTACCAGAGTTCAAATATAAAGGAGAATAACCAGTGGAGGCATTAATAATATTGATGTGAGCAAATTTTGTTGTCCAAATGAAATCTGACCAATCATTTTCTTGGTTCAGAAAATATAAGCGTAGGTACTGCTCTATCTCCTGGTTCACTCTTTCTGTTTGCCCATTTGTTTCTGGATGATAACTAGTAGAATAATGTCTATTCCAAGTGGGTTCATAAAGGCCCTCCAGAACTGGGAAACAAGTTGGGGACCTCGATCTGAGATTGCAGCCACCGGAATGCCATGAGCTCTCACTATGTGCTGTGAAAATAACTGTGCTAGCTGAGAGGCTCTAGGAACCTTCTTCAGATGGAATAAATGACTCATTTTTTAAAAGGTGTCCACAACAACTAGGACTGTGGCAAAACCTTGACTTGAAGATAAATCTACAATCAAATCCATAGTAATGGTGTGCCAGGGATATGGTGCAATGGGAAGAGGCTCACCTTCAGGGGCTAGTCGGGTTGTCTTTCCTCAAATGTATTTATCACAGGTTTGAACGTATTGTATTATTTGAGGGATTATGGCAGGCCACCAGAAATACCTTTTAATTAATTTGGTAGCCTTCACGATTCCTTTAGGGCCAGCTAAAGGATCATCAAGACACGCTTATAGTGCTGGTTCTTGCAACTCACGAGTTGGCAAATATAAAGCATTTTCAACAAAAGAGAGATTTTCTAGAACCTTTCTTCCTTTCTTTTTGTTGGCCCAATCTGAAATTTCTTGGTCGGACAAGGATTCTCGAACCTTCCTTTTTATTTTGGAAAATTGAAAGGAACAAACAAACTTGTCTGCTGGAATAATTGGAATCTTTTCAGCTTCTCTGTCTCCATGTATATTATTCATTCTCGATAACGCATCTGCCTTACCATTGTCAGAACCAGGTCAACAGGTAATGATAAAATTAAAATCTGCTAATTACAAGGACAATCTCAATTGCCTTGGAGTTAATGTCTTAGCAGTCTTTAAAAACGGAGGCCCTCATTACAACCCTGGCGGTCGGTGATAAAGTGACGGTAATACCACCAACAGGCCGGCAATATGAAATTATGAGCACCGCGGAAATCGCTCAGACAGACAGCCACTTTAACACACCGACCGCCAGGGCGAAACCAACAGGCAGTAACCGCCAACAGCCAGGCGGAAAACAATGTACCGCCCACAGTAATATGACACACCTATCCGCCACCTTTACCGGGGTGGTACCAACGACATCAAAAGCCTGGCGGAAACAAAACACTGAAGGGAAACGACTCACCTCTGGAGACTCAGGGAAGAACCACGCCACCATGGAGCCCCACCTGCATGTGTTCCCCATGCTCTTCTACCTTCTGTTCCATTATGAACACCAATGCCGGCGAAGACAGCCACGGTGAGTACTGCCGCCTAGCACACAGGGGAGGGAGGGAGGGAGTAAAAAGAGAGTGACACACACACGCAACACCCCCACCCCCAACACCACACATACAACCAGATGCTTTAGCATAACATATACACCCGTACCTCTCAGGAATAATGCAAGGACAACTACTATAGGGTAAAAAGGCTGTAATAAGATAAATATAGGGGAAATACGTGCATCCAAACAAAAAAGTATATACATATTTACAATGCAAGGGACACTGCCCAGCCCTTAATGTCCATGGGCCACAGTGCCACATCACAAAGTCCAAGGCCCAACCTCATTCCTTCACAACACGGAGAACACTGCAGGGGCATCAGGTCGAAAATAGACAGGCACCTCAGGGGGACGGGGCATGGGGGGCCCCTCAGTCAGAAGATGGTACAACACCACTGGTCCTGGAGGGGGCAACATACCCTGTGCTCTGTCCTGGGGAGAGCAAGGCCACAGTCTACCAATGGATGATTTGCCCACTGCTTGGTCCTGGGGAGTGCAAGGCCACAGTTTCTCAGTGGGTGATTTGCCTACTATTTGGTCCTGGGGAGTACAAGGCCACAGTCTTTCAAATGAGTAATTTGCCCACTGCTTGGTCCTTGAGAGTGCAAGGCCACAGTCTCTCAAGTAGGTGATTTGCCCACTGCTTGGTCCTGGGGAGTGCAAGGCCACAGTCTTTCAAGTATGTTGTTTGCCCACTGCTTGGTCCTAGGGAGTGCAAGGCCACAGTCTCACAAGTGGGTGATTTGCCCACTGATTGGTCCTTGGAAGTTCAAGGCCACAGTCTCTTAAGTGGGAGATATGCCCACTGATTCTGGAGGGGGCATTGTGCCCAGTTAGCTTCATCCTGGTAAGGATGAGGTGAGTGGATGGCTTCGCCACTGGTTCTGGAGAGGGCATTGTGCCCAGTGAGCTTCATCCTGTGAACAATGGGGTGAGTGGATGGCATCTACACTGGTTCTGGAGGTGGCAACATGCCCTGGGATGCAGATCTTAAGAAGTACAAGGTCACAGTCTCTCACCTTGGTGTCAGACACACAGGATTTGCTGGGGCCAGGCTGCACTACACAGGATGACACACTGTCCACCGGGGGTGACGGCTGCTCAGTGGTGGCAGTGCTAGCAGTGGTGGGGGGAGGCTCCAGCCCTTCCCCTGCAGCCTCGGCCAGCTGCCCACTGGGGCTGCTGCTGCTGGCAGTGGTGCTGGTGGCGGTGCTATCACTGGTGGGGGGAGGCTCCAGCCTTTCCCCTGCAGCCACAGACAGCTGCCCTCTGTGGCTTCTGCTGCTGGCAGTGGTGCTGGTGGCAGTGCTGGTGGTGGTGCTAGCAGTGGTGGGGGGAGGCTCCAGCCCTTTCCCTTACCTGTGCTAATGAACATAAGGACAGGGTGACAAAACAAAAAGAGGGGGAGACAAAGGATACACTTGGTCAATGGCGGCAACAAAACCACCGTTTGGCGTACACGACACACACACACACACACACAGGGAAAAGCCCTACACACTAGGAAATGCACAACCAGTCACAATGCTAGTCACCAAGACATGGATAGGGACACCTAACACAATTGCAGCATACCTGAGACCCACAGACCCCTGCCCAGTAGTGGATTCCTACTAGCTTGGTTGGAGGTATTTTACATCAGAACCCTGCCCAACATGGGACCGACTCTACAGTGTCAGGCCTGGCCTAGGGTCACCCAGAGGCCCACATCCCCCACCCGGATATCACCCCACCAGACGCAAGTTGTATTTTGGGGCACTGTCCTCACCCTCTTGTGGCTGCTGTGAAGCCCCCAAGCGCCCATCCAGCTCCAGATAGGTCTACCGCCAGTATGCGGGCCACCAGGGGGGCAAGGTTCGACGGGCACCCTTCCTCGTTGGGAGGCCATCCCCAGCTGGTCCTCTACTGTCTTCGGTGCCCAGCGTCTCAGGTCCTCTCACCGTTTGCGACAGTGAGTGCTCTGCCTGCTGTAGACCGTCCGGGCCCGCACGTCCTTGGCGATGGCATGCCATATACCCATTTTCTGATGGGCGCTGACCTGCAGGGAAATGGACACAGGGAAAGGTATTAGTCCAACCCTCTTGCCTGTTGCACATATGGCCCACCATACCCCTTCCCCATTAGCACAGACTTGATCCACCATACATGCTGCACGCTGCCCAGGGCCCATCCACCCCACACCACCTACAATAGGCCTTCACACACAGCACTCCATGCATTCACGCCCCATGCATCGTACTCACGGTGTATTCACCTTTTAGTCTGGAGGTCCATACAGCCTTCATTACTGAGGTAGGGCCCCATTCACCAGTCTCACCAACTCCACTGAGGTGAAGGCAGGGGCCCTTTCCCCAGTGACACGAGCCATGGTCAGTTCCAGACAAATGTCACAGAAGCACATGCAGTGTAGGTCCTCTCCAGTTGAAGGTCAGATAGCAAGTGAGTGAACATATAGAAAATGGCCGTGACGTTTGCGTGGTGCATACCTTCACCCCCGGCGTACATCATCATTGGCCACTGTACCCCATAGTGCCCAATGTTAACCAATGAGGATTTGCACAGTGGTTTTCGACCGCCTCCTGCTACAGTGGGATTACCTCATTTCCACCTGTCCCTCCAAACAGGACAGGCAGATGCCATTGCACGGGATGTGCAGGCCATGGCTCCTAACTGCGTCACAGTACACATATGCACTGTTTCGAACACTCTCCAACAAAATACTGTGACAATCACAACATGCATTGAAGTGTAGTGGTTGGAAATAAGAGATACTGACCAGCTGCTCACCATTTTGCCCCATAGATTTCAACCGCTGCCGCTGAATAGGAGATGGAGACATACCCCCGTGTACAGACCACTGGTGGACTTGGCAACAATGGAGGACAGGCACATTATCCTCACCTATAGACTGGACAGGGCCACAATCACAAAGCTGGGTGCCCAATTGGAGCCTAACCTAATCTCTGCTATCTGTCACCCCACGGTATCCCCCCTCTTGTGCAAGTGCTATCAATGCTCCATTTCCTGGCAAGTGTTGTCTGCCTTGATTAAAAACATGCACAGGAGAAGGATTTGGCCATAGTGAAAGCTGATTTCTATGCAAGGGGACATATCCCCAACATTTGTGGGGCAATTGATGGTACACAAATTGCTTTTGTACCCCCCGCTGCAATGAACAGGTGTGCAGAAAGCGAAAGAGCTATCACTCGATGAATGTGCAGATGGTGTGCCTTGTGGACCAGTAGATCTCCCACGTCAATGCAAAATATCCTGGGTCTGTGCATGATGTCTTTATCCTGAGGAATAGCAGCATCCCATATGTGATGGCTCAACTCCAGAGGCACAGGGTGTTGCTAATAAGTGAGCCCTGGTTCCCACCCAGTATATGTTGGTGTATAGGTCTGGGTGGGCCCTAAGGGTTGGTGTGTGGCTAACAGTTGTCCCTCGATATTTGCAGGTGACTCTGGTTACCCCAACCTCTCATGGCTACTGACCCCTGTGAGGAATCCCAGGAAAAGGGCAGAAGAATGTTACAATGAGGCACATGGGTGAACAAGAAGAATTATAGAGAGGACCTTTGGCCTCCTGAAGGCCATGTTTTGTTGCCTCCATATAACAGGTGGATCCCTGTACTACTCACCCAAGCAGGTCTGCCAGATCATCGTGGTATGCTGTATGTTGCACAACCTTGCCTCACGTCGCCAGGTGCCTTTTCTGGAGGAGGATGAGGCTGGAGATGGCCGTGTGGCAGCAGTGGACCCTGTGGAAAGTGAAGATGAGGAGGCAGAGAATGAGGATGAGGACAACAGAAGTGCAATAACTTGACAATACTTTCAATGACACAGAGGTAAGACAGTGTAACTTCACATTTAAATGACTGTTTTGTGTTTGACATTGTCACTGGCAGGCTGATTTTCCCACTTCTATGGCCACTCACTGTAACCTTTGGCATCTCTATTTGTGGATATTTGTGCCCCACTTTAGCTCCTGGTGTTTTGACTGCAGCCAACTACAGGTCATTCCTATGTATACATTACTGTACAGTTGATTTTCAATGTTTAAACCTTGGTAAACGAATACATACTTAAATCATTTGACATACTCCATACTTGTATTTTTTCAAAGGGTGTTTATTTAAGTGCTAAGAATTAGAGGGGGATGTGCAATGAGCTGGGGTGATGATGGAGGAAAGTCCAGGTTACAGGCCAGTCTATTTGTAGCATAGGTGCATTGTCCAAGGGGACATAGGAAGGGGAGCAATGGCAGTTCAAGGTGGATAGGGTGACAGAGTGGGACACAAGGGGGACAATCAGGAGAGTCTTATTTCCTGTTGGGGGTCTTGGCAATAGTCTCTGGCTTCTGCCTGGATTGCAGGGAACGTTTGCAGGGTGGTTCTCCTTCTGCAGGGGAGGGGTGCTGGTGGCCTGTTGGTCCTGTGGCTGGGCCTCTTGTCCACTGGCAGCAGCGGAGGTGGAGGGCTGTTCATCGGTTTGGCTAGTGGCAGAGCTCGGTTGGGTGACACTGCCTCCTTCCCACACCCCTGCACCCCTGCAATGGAGACCAGGGTGGTGTTGATGTCCTTCAAGTCCTCCCTGATCCCCAGGTACAATCTCACTCCTGTAGCCACATGTTCTCGTATCCTGGGAATGTTGGTATGCTCCCAGGATCGCGGTGAGTGCCTTCTGGAGAGTCGTTTCCCTGGGCCTGTCCTCCCACTGTCGCACAGGAGTCCTCCCAGCTTCCCTGTTGTCCTGTGCCTCTGTCCCCTGAACCGGGTGCCCACTGCCACTGACCCCGGGTCACTGATCTTCCTGTGTTTGTGGGGTAGCCTGGGGTCCCTGTAGTGGTGGACACACTGCTGATTGATGTGTCCTGGGGACAGATGTATGGGCCTTCTGGGTGTGTGCTGTGGTGGTGTTTCCTGAGGGGGGGTCTGTGGTGGTGTGAGAGTGTGCCTGGGTAACCGACTGTCCGGAGATCCCTGATGGGCCAGGTTGGTCATCCAGATCCAGGCGAGCAGAGCTGCTGTCATCACTGTGGGCCTCTTCTGGGGGTGCTGGATGTTGCTGGCACCTCTTCTCCAGTGACATTGCCTCAAGGACCTGTAGGGATGTAAATGCAGAGTTATTGTTTCTGCATGTGAAATCATGTGCAGGGGTGTGTTGCTCTCTATGGTTGATGTTGCCTTGGCAGATTTGCCTTTGTGTGAGTTGCTTTTTGATGGGCTAGGTGATTCTCTCCAGTGTGCATGCAGTAGTGATAGGTGTCCATGCAGGTCTGCGAGGGGTGTCCATGCATTGGTGTTACATGCTGGGCTTGAAATTGGGAGGGGTGGGTTGTGATGGTGGATGTGGGAGGTGGTGAAGTGATGGGAATAAGGGTAAGGGAGGGGGTTTGTGATGGCATGCAGGTAGGGGGGTGATAGTAATAGAGATTTGACTTACCAGCATCCAGTCCTCCTCCTACGCCTGCCAGGCCTTCAGGATGCATGATTGCCAAGACTTGCTCCTCCCATGTTGTTAGTTTTAGGGGAGGAGGTGGGGGTCCACCGTCAGTCTTCTGTACAGCTAGTTGGTGTCTTGCTGCTGTGGAATGCACCTTCCCCCATAGTTGGTCCCACCTCTTCCTGATGTCGTCCCTTGTTCTTGGGTGCTGTCCCACTGAGTTGACCATGTCCACGATTCTCCGCCATAGCTCCATCTTCCTAGCTATCAATATCTGTTGCACCTGTGATCCAAATAACTGTGGCTCTATCCTGATAGTTTCCTCCACCATTACCCTTAGCTCCTCCTCTGTGAAACAAGGGTGTCCTTGTGGTGCCATGGGTGTTGTGTGAGGTGTGTAGGTGAGGGTGTGTTGGGTAATGTATTGGAGTGTGTGTTGTGGGGTGCGCGGAAGGTGTATAGGTGTGAACAGTGTGTGCCTCTATTTGTGTCAGTGGTCTTGATGTCTCTCTGCTGGCAATGGTTTGAAATGGTAAAGGGTTGTGGAGAATGTGGGTGTGTGTTTTATAGTGGTGTGAGTGTGGTATTTGTGTCAGGTGTGTGTTGTTTGGATTGTCCAATGTGGTGTTGTTTTGTTTGTGTGTGCCCATTTTGAGCGTGACGTTATGTACCGACAATGGTTTACCACCGTTGATTGTCCGCTGTGGTGATTCGTGGTTCATAATTTGATGGGCGTTGTTCTGTTGGCGTACCGATGTGGGTTTTGATACCGCCAGTTTATCACTGACCTTTGGAGTGGCAGATTTGTGTATGTGGCTGAATACTGATAGATTGGTGTGTGTGTGTCATAATATGGTGAACGGATATCAACGGCGGCGGAGGTAAGTTGGCGGCAGTCAGCATGGCGGTAAGTGGGATTTACCGCCAATGTCATAATGAGGGCAATAAATTCATAGATCTTCACTTGTCCTTTTCCTGTTTAGACAGGGAACCTCCAACACTTCCGATTTGCATTGGCTCTTCTGAAGAGTGTGTCTCAAAAGTCTTGATACTTTCCACTTTACTCCTGTCGAAGCAGGGTGGGATAGGATGGAATTCTCTCTTTCGTTCAGCTGTTCTTTCAAACAGACGCTGATCAATCTGTAAGACTAGGTCAATTTGATCAATGAATTTTGACACATCAGTAGGTCGATCTGGAATCTGGGCTGGCACATATTTTCGTTCTTCTCGTAAACCTCAGAAAAAAACTCAGCCCGGCCAGTCTCCACAATTAATTTGGTGAATTGGGCCAGATAAGAGATCACATCCCTATTTCCTTGTCTAAAGTCTAGTAATTCATTATCTGTGGCTTGGGAAATTGTTCTGCAGTCACAAATTCAAAGCAATTTGGTTTTAAAAACTTCAAAATCACACAATATAGGGTCATTTCATGACACCAAAGGCATGGACAATGAAGCCACATCTCCACATCGCTACATCCCCATTCTGCTTGGGTGGAAATAAGTACTTTTTAGACACTTCAATCTGTCAGGAGATTACCTATTGTTAGAAATGGGGTCTTTGGTTAGCAGTCAGGTTACCCCGTCTAAACAAGGACCCTAACTCCAGACAGGGTAAAAGAGAATCACCCTCAGCTAACCTCCACTCACCCCTTTGGTGTCTTGGCATGAGCAGGCAGACTTAACTTCAGAGTGCCAGGTGTAAAGAATTTGTACCAATACACACAGTAATGTAATGTTAACATTACAAAATTACACAACACAGGTTTAGAAAAATAGAGAAAATGTATCTAAACAAAACAAGACCAAAACGACAAAAATCCAATATACACAAGTCAAGTTATTAATTAAAAAGCAAAAAGAGTCTTCATGTTCTTTTAAACACAATGCTAATGCTGTTAACGTGAAAATGTATCTGGGTCGCATCAAAAATAACCCCTCACGGGAGAATGTGCGTCGAAAGAAGCTTGCAGTGTGTTTATTTCACTCATGAGCGAGACCGTGCATCGTTTCTGTCGGTCGGGTCTGCGTGCGTTGTTTCTTCTCTCCGCAGGAGAGCGATGCATCGGTATGGACTATCATTCGCGGTCCGGACAGGCTTTGCGTTGTTTTTACGTGCCCAGCGATGTTTGTGTCAGAAATCCTGCCGTACAGTGATAAAAAAGACACACAGTGTAGGTTGAGATCTCACCAGCCTCTGTCAGCGATGCTGTGCATCATTTCCCCAGCCGCATGCGTCAATCCCCCAGCCGCACTGCAGGTGTAGTGTTGATTTCAGCCGCGAAGCCGGCGGCGCATTGTTTTTCCAGGGGTTGCGTTGAAATTTTCCTCGCACTGCGATCTGTGCGTGGATTTCTTAAAGTTGACCTGCCAGCTTCTCCTTTCAAGGCCCCAGGAACTGAATAGGGCACCATTTGGCAGGGCAGGAGTCTCAGCAGAGGCTCCAGGTGCTGGCAGAGAGAAGGTTTTGCTGTCCCTGAAACTTCAACAACAGGAGGCAATTTCAGTTTCAAGCCCTTGGAGAGTTCTTCAAAAGAAGAAAGGCACAGAAAGTCCAGTCTTTGTCCTCTTGCACAAACAGAAGCAGCAACTGCAGGATAGTTCCACAAAGCACAGTTGCAGACAGTGCAGCTCTTCTTCCTCAGCTCTTCAGCTCTTCTCCAGTCAGAGGTTCCTCTTGGTTTCCAGAAGTGATCTAAAGTCTGTGGTTTTGGGTGCCCTTCTTATACCCATTATGCCCTTTGAAGTAGGCTTCCTTCAAAGAAAAGTCTCACTTGTTGTGAAATTCTGCCTTGCCCAGGCCAGGCCCAAGAAACACACCAGGGGGTTGGAGACTGCATTGTGTGAGGTCAGGCACAGCCCTTTCAGGTGTGAGTGACCACTCCACCCCTCCCTCCTAGCACAGATGGCTCATCAGGATATACAGACTACACCACAGCTCTATTTGAGTCACTGTCTAGAGAGAGGTGCAAACAGCCCAAATGTCAAACTGATCCAGACAGGGAATCCACAAACAGGCAGAGTCACTGAATTGAGCAGGACTGCTTCCTGAAGCACCTTGACAATTCTGGATTCTGATGGGGACACTTCTGGTGGAGGGAGACTGAACCCTAGAAGGAAGGGTAAAGGGAGGGATCCTTGCCCCTGGCCCCTGTCCAACCTGAGGATACAGAACCTAGGTTGGAAGACCAGTTGCAGGTTAGAGTCCCTGCACTGGAGGGAGAGAGGGAGAATTGTGACAGACTACTTTCTCAAGCACTCTGGCAATTCTGGATTCTGGGGTGCCACTCCTGGTGGAGGGGTGCAAAACCCCATAAGAAGGGTTAAAGGGAAGGAAGCCTTGCACCTGACCCTGGTGCAACCTGAGGGTACAGACCCTCAGTTGGAAGATCAGTTGCAAGTTAACATTAATGCACTGGAGAGAGAATTGTGTAGGACTGCTTACACAAGTGCCCTGACAATTTTGGACTCTGGGGGTACTGCTCCTCGGGGGAGGGTACAGATCCCCATAGGGGAGGAACAGTGTCAGTTTGCCGTCTGTAACCTGGTGGAAGGGAGGGTGGGCAATGGGTGCCAAGGCACTTGGGGCTACCTTCCCCCTACTCTCTGAAGTCACAATGGTTAGAGAGCCCTGAAAGGCCTAGGGCCTGGCTCTCGTCCCAGACAGCTGCCAGTGGCCACTGTGGCTTGCTGTCCTGGTGGGCAGAGTTGCCCTGGGGGGGACATGAGTCACACCCCAGGGGTGGAGTGGGCCACGCCACTGTGTTGGCCATGGTGGTACTATCTGCCCAGTGGGATATATCTGTGAGCAAAGTAAGGTTAAGTGTTGCACAGATAGTATCCACAAGTGAGGAGAGGGTTCCCCTATGGGTTAGCTTAGTGGGCCCTGAGAATATGGACAGAGGGATCCAATTGGGTTCAGGAAGGCATAGAACTGGAACATGCCCCTGTTTTTGCGTGCCAGGGTCCATGTTCTATCACTCCAATCAGGGAAGTCCATCAAGGTATTGATGGGTCTCTCCTGGCTTTAGGTTGATGGGGAGTTGTGTTGGACCTGGCCCTTTTCACAGCATCATCCCCAAACCTTTTGCCTTCTTCTATTTTCCTGACCACTTTTGTTGGCTCTGGGACTCTGGGCACTTTATCACTGCTAACCAGTACTAAAATGCATATGATCTCTGTGTAAATTGTATTGTTGATTGGTTAATCCATGATTGGCATATTTGATTTACTAGTAAGTCCCTAGTAAAGTGCAGTAGAGGTGCTCAGGGCCTGTAAATCAAATGCTATAAGTGGACCTGCAGCATTGATTGTGCCACTTACATGAGTAGCCCTGTAAACATTTCTCTGACGTGCCATTACAGTGTCTCTGCATGCACTCTTGCAGTGCCAATTTGACTTGGCAAGTGTAGCCACTTGTCAGGTCCCAAACTTCCTTTTTACTACATTTAAGTCACCGCTAATGTAGGCCCTAGGTAGCCACATGGGCAGGGTGTGGTGTAATTAAAAGGTAGGACATGTACTGGTGTGTGTCAGGAAAACTATTGCCAGTGTTGTTAAGTTCTTCCCTCAGCAAAAATTATTCCCCTTTTCCTTGTACCCATGTTGGTTGCAGTGGCGTCCTCACTCCCGATAGCTCTTGCGGAGGCTGTTCTTAGAACTTGCTTCTTCAGGTTTAACTACCACTCAAGATTATGGCCATAAATCTTTGTGACATCAGCAATCTAGTGTTTCTATCTTAGTCTCGTGTTGAAGCTTCCCTCCAGCTGTTTCCCTCTGGGAGCAATGCACTTCACCTGTCATCTTGAGGAGAATGAGCAGTGTTCCTGAGGCGCTTCATTTCATAAAAAATTCTTCCAGTTTTGAGTAATTCATTCTTTTTTTTTGTTACGATGTGCACACAAGCTACTTTTTCCCATCTGGAGAAGCTGAATTTCTTCTTTCTTCCAACAACTGTCTTTCGGCTTTTCTGAGGAGAATTCCTTTTGCTTAACAGAACTTCAAGCAACTGCAGTAAGGAATCCTTATGTATGAATTTCAGATTTGCCAATTTATATTTGTGCATATATTTTCAAACATTCTTCATCTTGCAGACTTGCCAGTCTTACTGACAAACCTCAGTGCTCAGACTAACACCTAGAGACTGTGATTGAGAAAACTGAACCTTGAAAAGGAGTTTTAATTTCCTGTAAAAGACATTAGTAGATTGTATATTTGTTAACCTTTGAACTGTTCTCCAAAGAACCTTGGATACCTCTGACTCCTGGAGAAAAGAAGATATTAAGTTAACATTGTTTTCTTAGAGAAATGCTAGACTCTCAAAAGGCCCAGGTTAAAAGAATGATAGAATTGGGTGAATGTGAATGGCTGAACAGTTGAATGCGCAATAGGAATGTACTTATCTATGCTCTTATCACCCGACTGCAGGTCCTTCCTTTAAAGAAATCCCACTAAGAAGAAAGGTGCAGGTTACAGAAGCACACACTGAATATCCTATCTTTAAGTGGGATACACATGCTAGAACTGGATCTGGAGGTGGTCTCTGTTTTTCTATTCCCGCTCACCTTTCCCCCTAGTGGATGCAGGGTTCAATCTGAGCACGCATCTGTTGGAGGGAGTTGGGTAAAAGGCATCTGCTCCTGTGGACGTTTGATTTAATGGGTGTTAGACTTTTCATCCTTGTTTTGGTCTCCCCTAACTTTTTGCCTCTGTTTCCCAGGCTGTTGATGTGTGCTGGACTCTGTTTTTGCTGTTTTTGTTACTCTGGGCACTTTACCACTGCTATCCAGTGCTCCTAAACGAAATGTGTATGTAATTGGCGCATTCATGATTGCCCTATTTGATTTACCTGTAAGTCCCTGGTACAGTGCACTAGAGGTGCCCAGGGCCTGTAAATCAAATGCTACTAGTGGACCTGCAGCATTGATTGTGCCACCCACATGAGAAGCCTTGTAAACATGGCTCAGACCTGCGACTTCAGTGCCTGTGCGTTCAGTCTTGCACTGCCAATTCGACCTGGCAAGTGTACCCACTTGCCAGGCCAAAACCTCCTCTGTTTATACATATAAGGCACCCCAAAAGTAGGCCCTAGGTAGCGCAATGGGCTGAGTGCAGTGTATGTTAAAGGTGGGACATCTACTGATGTGTTTTACATGTTCTAACAATGAAATACTGCCAAATTGGGTTTTCACTGTTGCAAGGCCTATCTCTCTTTTAGGTTAACATGGGGGCTGCCACCAAATATCCTTAACGTGTAGTTTCCCTTTGAAAGCAGATAGAAACATGGAGTTTAAGGTCTCTAAACTCATAATTTAAAAATACATCTGTTAGTGAAGTTTGCTTTTAGATTGTTAGTTAGAACATCTCACTTTTAGAAAGTAGCCATTTTCTTGCTTAAACCATTTTGTGACTCTGACTGTTTGTGGATTCCCTGTCAGGGTCAAACTGACAGTTGGGCTGTTTCTGAATCTCCTCTAGACAGTGACACAAAGGAAGCTGGGCACATCCTGATCAGCTTTCTGGGCTGTAGTGGATGGAGGAGTGGTCATTTACTCCTGAATGGGATATGCCTGCCCTCACACAATGTAGTCTCCAACCCCCTGGTGTGTGCCTGGGGCCTGGCCTGGGCAAGGTAGGATCCTGTAAACAACAGAGACTTTTCTGAAGTTGGGCAGCTTAAAATTCAGAAAGGGGTATAAGTATTGGACCGAAAACCCCAGACTTTAGATTTCTTTAAGATTTACTCCTGTTACCAAGAGGAACCTCTGCCAAGGAAAAGAGCCAAAGAGCTGAGAAGGGCTGACACTGCCTGTGACTGTGCTGTGTTGGGCTATCCTGCAGTTACTGCTTCTGCCTGAGGAAGGGGACAAAGACTGGACTTTGTGGTATATTCCTGCCTGAGAAGAATCTCCAAGGGCTTGGGCTGAGCTTGCTACCTTCTCTGAAGTCTCAGCGCCATCAAAGACTTCCTCTGCCAGCACTTGGACTCTATGGTGAGACTCCTGCCCTGCCAAGTGTTGCCTGATCCAGTCCCTGGGCCCTTGAAAGGAGAAGCTTGTAGAAAATCAAGATGATCCAAGGAAACCGACTTCGGACGACTCTGGACCGCTGGCGCTGCAGAATGCCGTGTTGCCACCTGCAACCAAAGCTGTGGTCCTCACTCGAGTTCGACGACCCTGCAGGCCCGATGCCACTGCAGTCTTGCTGAAGTCCATGACACCATGAAAGTCGCCACACCAAGTCGGGACCGCTGGATATCGACTCCAGCGGAAGTGCTCGGATCCAATGCTTCACACCGCCGCTGCCTCACTTCCACCGCTCTGCAGCAAGGACCTGACGCCTCTTCATGACACCTCCTCTCCTTCTCTCTGCAGCACCAGAACCAACGCCACACCAGATACAGCAATGCCATGATCTGAGACTCTGCACCAGCTTGTTTCCTCATTTTCACAAGGTACTGTACCTGGGGGTCTGAGTGACTCTGTGACCAGCACCATTAGTGCTGGATTGTTGGGAGCGACTCCATCACAATGCTGTGATATAACCAATATGAAGCATTTGTGTTTCTAAGCACTATTCTGAGGTTTAATCGTTTAAAATTCATAACTTTGCTTGTGTACATTGGATTTTTCCCATTTTGTTCTTGTTTTGTTCAGATGAATATAGTCTATTTTGTAACCTGGTGTTGAGTCATTTTGTATTATTTTCACTGTATTACTGTGTGTTGGTACAAATACTTTACACATAGTTTCAGGGTTAAGCTTTTCTGCTCGTGCCAAACTACCATGGGGGTCAGCAGGTGTTAACCAGGTGTGTTTCTCCTTTGCCCTGACTAGAGTGAGGGTCCTTGCTTGGACGAGGGGTAACCTGACTGCCACGCAGAGACCCTATTTCTAACAAATACACTCCCACTCTGTGAGAATGATTCCCTGCATACAGTTCCTACAGGCTACCACCAGTGTACAAACTCAAACATTACACATGGGTAACTATGGAGGGTCTGGCATGGTGAGTATAGAAGGTGTCCAAATTGTCCATGTTTGGACATGTGGAATGACAAATAGTTACTCATGTCATTTCAGGGGGTGGGGTTTTGTATCATGTACATGTGCCACGGAACATGCTTCTGGATGTATGTGTCCATCCTACAGAGAAGGCTTCCATCAAACAAAGGCATGCATTGTCCATTATCTGACCAAACCATTGAGTCACATATCATGGGTTCCCAGGATTCATCACACTGTCTGCACAATGGGACTATCATTTATGTAATAGGCCTGCACAAGACAAATATTACCTGTACGATGCTGTCAACGGGGCTGTGGGAGTAAGGGACCTGTCAGGGATCAGGGATACACATTGACAGTGAGGCCAAATGCACATAATACAGAAATCATTGTCTCCCTACTAAAACCATTTACATATTCATCAACAAAAGAACCTCAACAAGCTGCTTTTTGTAACAGAGCACAGATTGGTTCACATGACAGAATGTACTTGGATACAGCGAGTGGCCACAGTATCACAATTGCATAGTCCAAAGACTCAACACCTGCCTAGACTTGGACCCATACTGGGGGATACATTTGACAGGCCGTGGTCTCTGCAGACTGAGCAGAAAGAACCTACATGATGCTCCATTCCCTTTACTTCCATGCATGGCAGTACATCATGTAGCCAACAACATAGTGGCATGTGGTGTGTATGTGGTAACCTGAAGGGCAGAGTGGGTCAGGATATGCCATCTGAATAACAGTTTAGTAATGCCAGATGTGGTTTGAAATCTTGAAGGCAACATGCACATAGCTCACTTGAAACACACCTGACACATACAACATGCATACACAGCTCATTCTGTCATGCAAATACATGTGGTGTCACATTGACAGCATCCATGTGTCAAGTGATATATGGGGATGGCTGTGATGTCACCTCAGCTATTTTTGTGCATCCAACATAAGGTACAACAGTGTACACTCAAAACAGACACACACACCAAAGTCTAAGGATCCAACATTTGGCACTGGAAACAGTTACATAAACATTGACTTTCCCAGTGATGCCACACTGACTCCCCCTCCGTGGCCTTGACTTTTGATTGTGGCACACATGGGCACAATCTAGCCTTTGAGGAGGGATGATATGGTGAAGTACAGTGAAAAAAGTGGACATGATGTACTTATCTGCTCCTCTGGTGCACTATAGAGCTGTTCATACAGGGATAGGACCTCCTCCACTAGCTTCTCCAACTCCTCTTGGGAGAAGGCAGGGGCTCAATCACCTTTTGGATGTGGCATGATTGTTCCCAGAGGTGATACACAGCAGCTCAGGTAGTGGAAGTATTGTTGGCAACAGTGTCAGGAGTCACGTGAAGGATTTTTCAGAAAATGGCCCACCACATACCCTGCCGTCACAGCCAGCGGACACATCCACTGGCCTGTGACTACCACTGGCAACAGCCTTTGCCTATAGCTGTGTCCGCTACTGTAGCAACCGTCTGCTGCCATGACAACTTTCGCCGGCGGTCATGGGTGGTTCATCATGTCCAGTGGAGTACATCAGGCACCAGCTATTTTATTTTAGAGGCATGAAATACGTTATATGGCTAAAAAATGCATCACAGCTCCGAAAATGTTGTAAAAACCAATGATAAGTGCTTGTCCTGTAATGTGGGTCCTCGAATTTGACACAATTTGTGTATATTACCTGACTCATGTGGCAAGTTGCTTTGTGGCACAGCCCTCCACGGCAAGTATTATGTACAAACCCTTCCTGTCCAGATAGTTGATGTGTACATATTTGTGCCAAAGCAAGGAGGAAACATGTTGATTCTGTGTCATTGACATTGGTGGTGTGCACTGTGTTTCATGTCCTCAAACTATGGCATGGGCTGTCACAGTTTGTCATTGAAATGCCTAATGTACGTTATAAGGAATACATTGAGTGATGGCTAAACTCATTACTTGTCCTAGATAAGTACACAGGGAGGAAAAGGATCAGACATCCTCCTGTCTACCATCCACTGCCAGATCTTCAGGCCATGGAAGAAAGACACATTATGCAGATCTACTGTCTGAATCGGCAAACACTCATGGATCTCTGTCGTCAGTTGTAGCCAGATCTGATGCCTGCCATTCATCATCCAAATAGCATACCACCCATTACACAAGTCATGGCGGTGTTGTCCTTCATGGCCACAGGGTTCATCGAAAATACAGTGGCCCTATCTGCTGGGATGTCCGAGCCTATGTTCTGTCTTTTATTGAAGGATGTACTCTCAGTATTGTTAAAACACCTGGTCAGCTACATCTGAATTCCTCAACTTGTAGATTTCACTCATGTTAAGGCTGAGTCCTCTGGTTTGGGACACATCCCACATGTTGTAGGAGCCATTGATGGTACACATGTTGCCTTGGTTCCACCTCATGGCAATGAACAAGTCTATCATAACAGATAGAACTTCCATTCCATCAATGTCCAAGTTATTTGTCTGGTGGACCTGTATATGTCACAGATCTGTGCCTGTTTCAGGGTTCAGTCCATGATGGCTTCTTCATACAGAACAGGGCAATTCCACAGCTGAAGTCATGACTGTACTCAGGGAGGCCCCGGCAGGTTGGTAAGTCACATATGTCCTGTTTGTTTGTATGCAAAGCCTGCAGCAACAATTCAGATGAGAGGGACTCATAGTTACACATAGGTTCCATTCCAGTTTCTGACTGCTCCTGTGCCCTTTTTTATTTCCACTTCATTTTGCCCTCTGTGTTTACACCGTCCATTTTCATCCAGCTCTTGCCGGTCTCCCAATCCCTGCTGCTGTGTCCCCTGCACACACATATGACAGTACACCAGCCAAAGCACTTGTGTAGTGTCCAAGTGACCTCCCCATGTTGTATCTCCAAGTGTCTGTGGGAGTCTCTCAGCTGTTCATCCAAATCCTTTGGTGTACGAGGATGTACTCACATTTGAATTCCACAACCTATGTCACTGTCACCATGAGTGTATCTTGTTAGTGTGGTAAATCATCTCAGCTCTGGATTTTTGATTTGCCACATGCAACATATCTGTCTCCTTCTTTACCCATACAATTTAGCATGGGACTGTGACATGTTTTGACATTGCTAGTATTATATGCACATCCCAAACCAGATTGGCATGTTGGCAGCGTAGAAATTTTAGGGATTTTGCCCCAGTCGATAACTGTTAGACTTTTCATCCTTGGCGTGGTCTCCCTTAACTTTTTGCCTCTGTTTGCCAGGTTGTTGATGTGTGCTGGACTCTGTTTTTGCTGTTTTTGTTACTCTGGGTACTTTACCACTGCTAACCAGTGCTAAAGTTCAAGTTCATCCATGATTGCCATATTTTATCTACTACTAAGTCCCTAGTAAAGTGCACTAATGTTGCCCAGGGCCTGTACATCAAATGCTACTAGTGGGCCCTCAGCACTGGTTGTACCAGCCACATTAGTAGCTCTGTAAACATGGCTCAGGCCTGCCACTGCAGTGCCTGTCTGTACAATTTTAAACTGTAAATTTGACTTGGCAAGTGTACCCACTTACCAGGCCTAAACCTTCCCTTTTCTTACATGTAGGGCACCCCCAAGGTAGGCCCTAGGTAGCCCCATGGGCAGGGTGCAGTGTATGGTTAAGGCAGGACATATAGGTCCTCATTATGACCTTGGCGTAAACCCCACTTACCGCCATGCTGACTGCCGCCAACATACCTCCGCCGCAGCGGATTACCGCCACCCATATTATGACCCACACATAGCAATTCATCACTATAGAGCCACAGACTCAAATCCGCCACACCAAAGGTCTGTGTTAAACTTATGGTACCGAAATCCACACCGTTACGCCAAAAGAACTACGCCCACAGCATTATGACCCACGAATCACCACAGCGGGCATTCATTGGCGCTAAACCATTGGCGGTACATACCACCGTACTCAAAACACACACACATATACAAAACAACACCACATTGGACAATTCAAACTACACACACCTGACACACATACACATACCACACCCACACACCACTATAAAACACACACCCAGAATACCCAAAACCCTTTACCATTACAAACAAGTGCCACAAGAGAGATAGCAAGACCACAGACAACATCACAGACACACACCACCATCACCTATACACCATTCATACACCACACAGCACCCCACACACCCGCACCACTCACATTACACCCATGGTACTGCAACGACACCCCAGGTTCTTTGAGGAGGAGCTAAGGGTCATGGTGGAGGAAATCATCCAGGTAGAGCAACAGCTATTCGGATCAAAGGTGCAGCAGATGTCCATTGCAAGGAAGATTGAGCTATGGCGGAGAATCGTGGGCAGGGTCAACGCTGTGGGACAGCAACCCAGAACAAGGGATGACATCAGGAAGAAGTGGAATGACCTACAGGGGAAGGTATGTTCCACAGCAGCAAGACCCCAAATAGCTGTACAGAGGACTGGCGGTGGACCCCCACCTCCTCCCCCACAACTCACAACATGATAGGAGCAAGTCTTGGCGATCAGGCATCCTGAGGGCCTGGCAGGAGGAGGAGGAGGAGGAGGACTGGACTCTGGTAAGTAAAATTTTAATTACTATCACCCCCCACCTGCATGCCATCACAAACCCCCACCCTTACCCTCACCCCCATAACTTAACCACCTCCCACATACCCCACCATCGTAACCCACTCATCCCAATACCAAGCCCTGCATGTAACAATAATGCATGGACACCACTCACAGACCTGCATGGACACCCATCACTAAAGCATGCACATTAGAGAGAATTACCTTGCCCACAGAATCACTACTCACACAAGGCAAAGCTGCCAGGGAAATAACAACCATACAGGGCAACACACCCATGTACAAGATGACACACACAGAAACAATAACACTGCCTTTACATCCCCACAGTTCCCCACCTAACGTCACCGGAGAGGAGGTGCCAGCAACATCCAGTCCACCCCCAGAAGAGGCCCACAGTGATGACAGCAGCTCCAGATGTCTGGATCTGGATGACCAACCTTTCCCATCAGGGATTTCTGGACAGTCGGTTACCCAGACACAGTCCCATGACACAACAGAGCCTCCTCCCTCATGAAACACCACCACAGTACTCACCCAGCAGGCCCATACATCTGTCCCCAGGACATGTCAATGAGCAGTATGTCCACCACTACAGGGACCCCAGGCCACCCCACAAACACAGGACGATCAGGGACATGGGGTCAGTGTCAGTGGGCACATGGTTCAAGGGACAGAGGCACAGAACAACAGGGAAGCTGGAAGGACCACTGAGCCACAGGGGGAGGATAGGCCCAGGGAACCGACTCTCCAGGAGGCACTTCCCAACATCCTGGGAGCATATCACCATTATCAGGAGACGATGGGCCATATACTGGACAAGTTGCAGGAGACCCAGCAGCTTCAGGAGGGTCAGTACCTGGGGATCAGGGTGGACTTGAAGGACATAAACACCACCCTGGCCACCATTGCATGGGTGCTGGCTTACATGGCCAACACCATGAGGGAGGCAGTGGCACACCACCAGGCCACCAGCACACCACCCCCTGCAGAAGGAGAACCACCCTGCAAACGGTCCCTGCGATCCAGGCAGAAGACAGAGAACATTGCCAGGACCGCCGCCAGGAAATAGGACTCTCCTGAATGTCACCCTTGTGTCCCACTCTGTCACCCTGTCCACCTTGAACTGCCATTGCTCCCCTTCCCAGGCCCCTTGGACAATGCACCTGTGATACAAATATACTGGACTCCATCCTGGACTTTCCTCCGTCATCAACCCAGCCCATTGCACACCCCCTCTAATCATTAGTACCTAAATAAACACCATTTGAAAAAATACATGTTTGAAGTAGGTAAAATCTTTTAACCATGTATTTGTTTAACAAGCTTTAGACACTGCAGTATAACTGTACAGTATTTTATACATGGGAATGACCTGTAGTTGGCTGCAGTCAACACACCAGGAGTGATAGGGGGACACAAATATCTGAAAATAGAGATGCCGAAGGGTACAGTACCCGGGCATAGATTTTTGTAAATTAGCCTGCCAGTGACAATGTCAAATACAAAACTGTTAATGTAAAGTGTAATCAAAGTGTTTTACCTGTGTGTCATTAGAAGCACTGTCTTATAATAGCACTAATGTTGTCCTCCTCCTCATCCTCTGCCTCCTCATCTTCACTGTCCACAGGGTTCACTGCTGCCACACGCCCATCTCCAGCCTCATCCTCCTGCAGAAAAGGTACCTGGCGACGTAAGGCAAGGTTGCGCAACATACAGCATGCCACGATGATCTGGCACACCTTCTTGGGTGAGTAGTACAAGGATCCACCTGTTAGATGGAGGCAACGAAACCTAGCCTTCAGGAGGCTGAATGTCCTTTTAATTATTCTTCTTGTTCACCCATGTGCCTCATTGTAACGTTCCTCTGCCCTTTTCCTGGGATTCCTCACAGGGGTCAGTAGCCATGAGAGGTTGGGGTAACCAGAGTCACCTGAAAGTATTGAGGGACAACTGTTAGACACACACTAACCCTTAGGGCCCACACCATACCCATACACCAACTTCCACTGGGTGGGAACCAGGGCTCACCTATTAGCCACACCCTGTGCCTCTGGAGTTGAACCATCCCATATGGAATGCTGCGATTCCTTAGGATAAAGGCATCATGTACAAACCCAGGATACTTTGCATTGACATGGGGGATGTACTGGTCCACCAGGCACACTATCTGCACATTCATGGAGTGAAAATTTCTGAACACCTGTTCATTTCTCCAGGGGGGCGGACAAATGCAATATGTGTACCATCAATAGCCCCAACAATGTTGGGGATATTTCCCATTGCATAGGAATCAGCTTTTGCTGTGGCCAAATCCACCACCTGGGGGAAATCGATGTAGCTGCGCATGTGTTTAATCAGTCTGCCGGGGACGTGACAACCATTTTCTATCTGTTCACCCACTTGTTACCTGACCTTCAACAAGAGAGGACCTACACTGCAAGCGCTGCTGTGACCTGTGTCTGGAACCAACCATAGCTCTTGTGACTGGGGAAAGGGCCCCTGCCTTCACTGCTGCGGAGTTGGAGAGACTGGTGGATGGGGTCCTACCCCAGTATCGAATCCTGTATGAGCCTCAAGACCAACAGGTGAGTACACTGTGAGCACGATGCATGGGGCATGAATGCAAGGAGTGCAATGAAAATGGCTGTGAAATAATATGTGCGTTATTTCACTCAGTCTGCAGTGGCCTGCTCTGGAGCCAAACTGGACAAAAGAAAGGGGAATGACCACTCCCTTGTCCATCACCACCCCAGGGGTGGTGCCCAGAGCTCCTCCATTGAGTACCAGACCTCTACCATCTTGAATGCAGAGGTGTGAGGGCACAATAGAGGCCTCTGAGTGGCCAGTGCCAACAGGTGACGTCAGAGACCCCTCCTGATAGGTGGTTACCTGGTTAGGTGGCTATTACTCCTCTGAGGGCTATTTAGGGTCTCTCCTGTGGGTTTCTCTTCAGATAACGAATGCAAGAGGTCACCAGAGTTCCTCTGCATCTCTCTCTTCAACTTCTGCCAAGGATCGATCGCTGACTGTTCCAGGACGCCTGCAAAACCGCAAGACGACTACCAGTAACATTGTCATGCCTAATCCTGCTGGCTTTCTCAACTGTTTCCTGGTGGTGCATGCTCTGAGGGCTGTCTGCCTTCACCCTGCACTGGAGAAATCTCGTATGGGTCGACGGAATCTTCTTCCTGCTAACGCAGGCACCAAACGTCTGCTTCACTGGTCCTCTGGGTCCCCTCTCATCTCGACAAGCCAGGTCCCTGGAACACAGGAGCTGGATCCAAGTGACCTAGATAGTCCAGTGGTCCTTCTGTCTAAATTTGGTGGAAGTAAGTCCTTGCCTCCCCATGCCAGACAGTAATCCTGTGTACTGTGTGAACTGCAGCTGCTAGGACTTCTGTGCACTTTTGCAAGGAATCCTTTGTGCACAGCATAGCCAAGGTCCCCAGCACTCCGTTCTGAATTGCTCAACTTGCTGAGTTGACCACCAACTTCGTGGGACCCTCCTTTGTAGTATTGAGATGACCGCCATGCTCAGATTTCTTGAATGCCTGTTCAAATGCTTCTGTGGGTGCTACCTGCTTCTGTGTGGGCTCTCTGTGCTGCTGGGTGCCCTCTCTGTCTCCTCCTCCAAGGGGCAATCTCCTGGTCCTTCCTGGGCCCAGGCAGCACCCATTTTCTTTAACCGCGACTCTTGCAGTTAGCAAGACTTGTATGCAGTTTTCTGCGTGGAAACAACTTGCATCCTCCAGCAGGCTGTGGGACATCTTCTGTGCAAAGGAGACATTCCTGGCATCTTCCGTAGTTGCAGAATCTTCGGCTTCTTCCACCCGGAGGCAGCCCTTTTGCACCTTCATCCGGGGTTTAACGGGCTCCTACCCTCCCTGGACACTTGCGTGACTCTTGGACTTGGTCCCCTTCCTTTACAGGTCCTAAGGTCCAGGAATCTGTCGTCTTCAGTGCTTTGCAGTCAGTTGTTGCCTTTGCAGAATCTCCTATCATGACTTTAGTGTGTTTCTGGGGAAGTAGGGTAACTTTACTCCTACCTTTCAGGGTCTTGGGGTGGGGCATCTTGGACACCCTTAGTGTTTTCTTACACTCCCAGCGACCCTCTACACACTACACTAGGCCTGGGGTCCATTTGTGCCTCTCATTCTACTTTTAGAGTACATGGTGTGTGTTGCCCCTAGGCCTATTGCATCCTATTGTGTTCTACAATGTTTGCACTACTTTTCAAACTGTTTACTTACCTGATTTTGGTTTGTGTGTATATTTTGTGTATTCTACTTACCTCCTAAGGGAGTATATCCTCTGAGATATTTTTGGCACATTGTCACTAAAACAAAGTACCTTTATTTTTAGTAACTCTGAGTATTGTGATTCTTATGATATAGTGCTATATGATATAAGTTGTATAGTAGGAGCTTTGCATGTCTCCTAGTTCAGCCTAAGCTGCTCTGCTATAGCTACCTTGATCAGCCTAAGCTGCTAGAACAATACTAATCTACTAATAAGGGATAACTGGACCTAGCACAAGGTGTAAGTACCATCTGGTACCCACTATAGGCCAAGCCATCCTCCTACAGGCACACTCTTTATTTAGAGGCTGACTGTATGGCAATTTACTTACATTATTTGATTTTGCCTATTTTTTATTGCTGATTCCCCATGGTAAAACTACCAACACTTTGCTGTCTATGATTAACTTAATTTTGAATTACCCTTATAGTATTGACTTGACATTTTGTCTTGTGAAAGCATCAACAGCACCATGCACCCTACCCTATAGGTTACAAGGCTTACTCCCAGGTGACTTACTAATATTTAAAAGGGAAAAATGATTATTTTAAAAGGTCACACTGCACTGTCACAATGCCACAGCTAGGCTAAACAGGGTAGACCTAAAGTCATGCTTGCCCAGCTACCTTAGTAGGAAGGACAATAGGTGCTTCAGTTCACAAGTGACATTTACCTTTTAACCTACGAGTGGACTTTATACACTACATACTGGGGATCAAGAAACAAGTTAAATATTTTAATAAGGAATAAGGCAATTCAACCATGTTTAAAAGGGGAGAACAGGCGCTCTACTCCTAGTTAGCAATGGTAAATGGATAGAGTTCTAAAGCCAAATAAGCAGAAACAGTTCTGGGGTGATGTCAAGCTAAAGGGCGCAGTCGCTACAAACTAGTGTTTTCCTTTATATTTGTCATATCTGGTATTGTGATAACCTTTTCTTTTTTGCAGTGAGTAAATGGTTACTTGGGGGGGCACCAGGCAGCTTGGGACCCAGGTTTGTTTAAGCTTGTGTTTATGGGCAGGAAGTGAGCAACAAAGAGGTTCAATCTCAAGGGTGGTGGTTGATGGGTCTCCTCCATGTTTCCTTTGCTGTTGTAGTCTCCTTCTTGTGTTTGGCCAAAGCATTGCAACTTTCTAAATAGAGAAGGAGCAATATCAGATGTAAATATAATTTATATAATCTATAGGCAGGAATCCAGGATGGGGTGAAATAAGGGGAATGGATTATAGTGGTGAACAACATAGTAGATTTGTTTGCATGTTACCTTTTAAATGTGCTTTCAATACAAAGGATACTACTACTTAGTATCTTCATTTTTCTTTTTGTCTGTCTCGACAATCAAAAACTACCAGATCTACGGCCAAGGCCACGTGGATAGAGAGGAGACAGGGTCAGACAACAGCTACTACTTCCACAATGCCTGAAGGCTAGTCCACCTCAGTGCACGCAAGTCTTGATTATTTACTCTTCTTTGATTTAACAATAATTCATCTATTTTTTTCCTTATATAACATGGCATTCTATATTTTCTTATTTTGTATTTCCTAACTGCCACTAATATCCATCTTTATATATTTAATTGTCTGTTAAGTTCCTCAAGCCCATCTCCTTGTGTTCATTTTAAGATAACATACCATTCGTTTTCCTTAGCCTATCTCCTCCTGTTTCCTTAGGTATTACTGTTTTCTTTTCATTGCTCACTTTTTCCTTAACGTGGTAACAACTAGCAACCTCTTCCTCAACCAGCTTTCAGTTTAAATGTTATCCTTCTCTTCTTCTTCTTTTATTAATTGTTTTCTTGATCCTTTCCCAGCAATTTCTCCCCTTTTAAGCATTATTAATGCATCAAATTATTGACTATTTTCTTTTTTAATGTAGTAAGAAACCCTTCATAGTAACACTTTGCCTAATAATATTTTCAAATTGCTTAGCTATTTATTTTTTACTTGTACAAATACAGCAGTTAGTCAAAATATTACTGAATATGTGCATTTTTTCTAGATCCTAACAAGGAAACCAATGAGTAAATAAGAAGAACGACTAGGATCAAGGAGAACAGGAGCAAATAGCTGCTGGGTGAGTATTAGGTCAAGTCTGTTACCTCCTTTTTCAATGACAAATGTTGCATATTTTAACCCATTTTAAGTTAACCATTTTACTCTGTGTCTGTTACTCCATAGAAGGCATCTAATTTTATGGGTATAAAAGTTGTGCTGAATAGTGCCCATACCTACCACCACCTAAGTCCTGTCCCATTGTGGCACATGCCATATTCCTCCCAAGCCTTCTTCCTAAATGTGGTCCTGTGTCATCCCTTTCTTCAGACTATACTATTCTTTCTATCAATGACCTACCTCATCACTAGTCAAACCTAAAGCTAACTGAAACTTTAGCCAAAAACCAGCCTGCATGTCTCCTAGTTCAGCCTTGATTGCTCTGCTATTGCTACCTCTAACAGCCTAAACTGCTAGAATACTACTACACTCTAATAATAAGGCATAACTGGACCTGGCATAAGGTGTAAGTATCATTGGTACACCCTACAAGCCAGACCAGCCTCCTACAGGGATAAATTCTGCTCTGCCGATGGAGCTGGCAGAATCTTGGCCACTCCATGTTACTCTTGTAATACAGAGTTCCAGCCAAATCCAACAAGCGCAGTGAGGCAAGAGTTTTCTCTCACGTACAGCTTGCTAACAGAAAGTTGGCAAGCGCCAGCAAGAATAGGCATACCCTAGTGCAATATTCGGGCAATAGGAGGGCACCCTGGAAGACTTTCTCAGCATGGCCATTTGCAGGAAGAAAGATGAGGCCTGAGTAGAAAATCTGCTTGAGCAGCAGCAAAATCAGCTTGAGCAGCAGTGCTCTCTGGCTCTCCACTTGGTGCTGTTCACACTGATTTTTCAGTGCAGAATGAGCTCCCAGCACTACAAATCAGAGTAAACAGCGCAAAGTGCTGATCTCCACCAGTTTGTGGAACTCCGCTGAATTTCACAGAGTTTTCATGCAACTCTTCAAAAATTCCATGGAATGAAAGTCCATGGGTTAAGCCCACCCCTAGTTTTGCCAGAGACTTACTGCTGGTGGCTCTATCAGGCATAAATTGGAAACGTTACACAAAACACAAGGTTCTTATTCTCTGTCTGTCAGGTGAACCGACAAAAGGATTTTGCAACATGAAACTAAAAGAATACAAAATAAGTAGAAAATCTGTAATTTACTAGATCAAGCTTTAGAATTATAATATAAACAAGTAACAGTCAGCTTGATTCTCTGGGGTGTGCATATTATGAAAACACCCTACCTAACCTTGCCTTCTATTGACTATTGTTATTTATCTTATGCACCATCAGGTCTCATGGCCAGGGTAAGGGGAGTGGCGTGGGCAATTTTGCAAATTCTTACACTGTTCCTGTATTCGTTTTGCGTTACTTACAACATATCTGCTCACCAAGTCCAAGAGCTGTTAATGCTGAAAAAAGATAACAGCAAAAGAGATCTCACAACTGGTAGGAAGAATTTTAGAGGATCAATCAATAAATGGGTAAGGGGTATTAGAGATAGGCAGAGAGAGAGAGTTGCAGACATAGAATTCCGCAACTTCATGAGCACATCTGTCATGATAGGAAGTTAACCTATTCAAAGAGTTATTAACAGCCCACAGACACCGTAGTTAGTTAATAGTTCTATAAACTGGAATGCAAAATAAGGAGTGAGGACACAGCTCAAAATATTTATTTTAAAATGCAGCAGGTGTTTTTTGGTTTAGTTTTCAGATGTGTCCTGTAATAGTGATTTTGCTACCACTGGTGAGTGGTGCTGCTGCCTCTGCAGTGGTGACATGTTTGTAATTGTTTTTCTAGGAGATTAGGCATAGGATAGGATTGTCACTGTGAGGAATCAAAGGACTATACTGCTTATTTATGTCTCTGCCATGGGAAAAAGACACAAAGATAGAGTAGGAGACACCACACTTGGATTAATTAATGAGATATGCTGATTCATATATCAGATGGGGCTATTTTAGGAACTTTTGCATGATCATTTGGTAAACATTTCTGTTTCCCTGCAACTGTAACTTGATTGGCCTCTCTCTAAAACCTGCCTGTACACCATGACTAAACTAAGACAACATTTATTTTTCTTTCCTTGTTCAACAAGTCTGTCTCTTTTTGCAAGACATAAAGGGGCATATTTATACTCCGTTTGCGCCGAAATTGCGTCGTTTTTTTGACGCAATTTCGACGCAAAACTAACTCCATATTTATACTTTGGCGTTAGACGCGTCTGGCGCCAAAGTTCATGGAGTTAGCATCATTTTTTTGCGTGAACACCTTCCTTGCGTTAATGATATGCATGGTAGGCGTTCCCGTCTTAAAAAATGACTGCGATGCATATGCGTCGTATTTATACTCCCGGGCAAAAATGACGCCAGGGAGTGGGTGGGTCTAAAAAACCCGCATTTGCGCTGGATTTTAGCGCCTGGGTCAGGGCAGGCGTTAAGGGACCTGTGGGCTCAGAATGAGCCCAGAGGTGCCCTCCCAAGCCCCCAGGGACACCCTTGCCCACCCCAGGAGGACACCCAAGGATGGAGGGACCCACCCCAGGGACATTAAGGTAAGTCCAGGTAAGTATTTTTATTTTTTTGTGGCATAGGGGGGCCTGATTTGTGCCCCCCTACATGCCACTATGCCCAATGACCATGCCCAGGGGACAGAGGTCCCCTGGGCATGGCCATTGGGCAAGGGGGCATGACTCCTGTCTTTGCTAAGACAGGAGTCATTTCCATGGGGGATGGGCGTCGTGAAAAAATGGCGCAAATCGGGTTGTGGCGAATTTTTTGCCTCAGCCTGACTTGCACCATTTCTGGACGGCCATACGCCATTTTCCCCCATACGCCGGCGCTGCCTGGTGTACGTCGTTTTTTTTAACGCACACCAGACAGCGCCGGCGGCTAACGCCGGCTAACGTCATTCAATAAATACGGCGCCCGCATGGCGCTTCAGAATGGCGTTAGCCGGCGCTAATTTTTTTGGCGCAAAACTACGTTGGCGCAGTTTTGCGTCAAAAAGTATAAATATGGGCCAAAATGTATAAATCATGTCAGGAATATTCAGGAGAAAGACCAATCCCATATAGGACTCAAAGAGGCCTAAGGACGTAACCTATAAAAAGTAATTACTTTGAAATAATGTTGGCTAGTGGCTCTAGTGCATCTTCTAAGGAATTTTTGTTGTGGACATGATAAGGGCTGTAAAAAATGTGTGGAATTTTTCTTTCACGTAATTACACAACATTTAAGAAAATATTGTGAATTGGAACCTAATTATGCAAAATCCTGTTCCATCATTTTACGCTATATTTTAGAATGAAATGAAATCCTGCATCAGCTTTTGTCACAAGGTTGCACTTCAACAAAAGTACTGTGAAAAACAACTGCTTGCATTTTGGTGTTCTTGGGTGTTTGAATTGCCCCATTGCTTGCATATTTTTATTGTGAATGGAACGTAATTACATGCAATTGCATATTTTGCAGAACAAGTTGAATGTGAAATTCCCCAAGTTACATGAATGACCCAGTTTAATTTAAATTTCACCCAGACCTAGACATAAATAGCCTTGCTAAGTTTTATCTTTTTTGGTTCGTCGATAATTTGGTATGCTTGGCGCTTGTTATCTAGTTGTCAAGGACTGGTACTAAATTCTTCTTTGCTTATTTACATACCAGCTTGTGTTTTGCTGGCTGACTCCTTTTGCACTTTGTTTAGAAACATCGTAATTTTCTTTCCTGTTTCTACAGACCTTCACATCTCCCAAAGATCCTCCGAGGCTCCCTTGCTCTGCGGTTCAGCTCTGCTCCAAAGATGAACAATCTATTTTTGGATTATAAAAAAATCGGTCTTTTAAGGATGGTCATTAAGACTCAGACCACCACATCCCTCACAGGGGCCAGATGTTAGCTCGAAAAATGATGCATTCTAAAGCTGATATTTATGATAATAGTTAAGAAGACTATAGGCATATTTAAGAGCCCCTACCACCTCCAGAGCATCACTTTTAGTGACGCTCCGGTGCACTATGCACTGCACTGTATTTACAAGTTGGTGTTAAGCCACTTTTTGTGGCTTAACGTCACCTTGCAAATGTGGCCCCTTCACACGTAGCACTTTGCGTGGAAGGGGCGTGAAATGGGTGCTGCTGTGGGCATGCCACAGTAACACCCCCTGCATTTTGACTCTGCCCCAGATTTACGAGTTTTTGTAAACATGAGGCTGTCGCAAAATCTAACACCACACATTCGGTGGCATTAGAGTGGCACAACAAGGAGAAATGCTTTCATTTCTCCTCGTTTTTCTCTTTCTATGTGTGCTGCATTGTGCAGCACACATAGAAGGAGGAAATCACCATTGAAGATTATTTTTGTGGAAGAAGGTGTCCCTTTCAGCACAAAAACAATCTCCCTCTGGAAGTAGCCATCATTGTATTATGGTGCAAGGGTGGTTGCGTTGGCGCACAGTGGAAAATTTTGCACAGGTGGAAACACAGGGGTGCACCATATTTTTGTACAGACAGTGCATCCGTGCGTTTTGAAAATGACAGTCCGTGACACTTCGAATGAAAGTACCTCGGAAATTGTAGCCCTGAGAATCAGCAAAAGTCAGTTGCCACTACACCTCTGAAACTACTTTCTAGAACCAGTCACAAACTATAGAGCAAGTGATGCATGTGTCCACTATCCTAAGGCTGTCAGGAAACAGGGAAGTCTTGTTTTTTTCTTCTGATCCAGTCAACATTAAAAGATGAAAAGCGATCTATGCAGCTCTCAGTGAAGACATGCAAGTAAACAGAAATACAATTTCAAGAACTCCGTGTGACATAGCTTAGGATCCATGGATATGAATTCTTGTAAATCCTATACCATGGTCCCTTACACCAAAGAGAAGCTTATAATGTTGTAAACTTTGTTCCCTTGTGCTAGGCTCTTGAAATGTTTAAACTCCATTATAGGCCAAACCAGTTACACCCTCTACGAATATTGTGAGTCCTCTCAAAGTCTCCATCTTCTCCGGCTTCCACAGCTCTCATGTCACATGCCATTTGCTGGAATTCCTATTTTTAAAATTTCTTTATTGGTTTTATAACTTAGGTATAAATATTTGCATGCCTCAAATTCACTTACAATACAGGGGTAGTAATTGCGTTACATTTACTACATATGATTATGACATAGGGCCAGATGTATCAAAGGGTTTTACCCATTCTGGGTCTATGGGAAAATGTGTTTGTACATATGGCCCATAATCTTTTCATGTTTACCAATATCGTCAGGAACTTCATAGGTTACCATCAAAGGAGACCGTAACAGTGTCTACAGAACATCAACTTTGTGTCATTTACCTCATAGTAACCACTTTCTCCAGTAAAAGACTTTAAAAAAAACATGAGATATTTGATGTTCGGAGGCAGTGTGTATGCATTGTGAGGACTGGGCCAAGCATGAGAGGGTTCATGCAGCGGGAAAGACATAGGGGAGATGGTGAGTATTATCGTGTGTGTGACCTGTAGTAAGCTGTGATTTTTTTAGTGTGTACCGCATTAGGACAAGAGGGCTAGCTAATGAGGCTCTGATTTATACTTTTTGGTGCAAAACTGCACTAACGCAGTTTTGCACCAGAACGTTTAGCAGCTTCTTGCATCATTTCTGAGCATCAGACAGGCACAATATTTATGGAATGGTGCAAGTTGGTGCAAAGGGTAGGCTAGCGTAAAAAAAAAATGACGTTAGCTAGGTGGGGCTGGCGGTATGGAAGAAGGGGGTTTTGCACCAAATAATGATGTTAGGTAGGTTAGAGTAAAAAAAAAAAAAATTCTAGGGTCATTTTCTGATGCAAAACCATCCATACCACATGAATCCTGTCTTAAAAAAGACAGTAGTCATGCTCAATACCCTAATAGCCAGCACAGGGAACCAGGGTCCCATGGGCATGGTCATTGCACCCCGTGCCATGTAGGGGGGACCATTTCAGGGCCCCCAATGGCACTTAAAAAAAACCTACTTACCTGTACTTATCTATACTTACCTGGGATGGGGTCCCACATCCTCCGCTGTCCCACTGGTGTGGGTGAGGGGTGTCCCTGGGCCTGGGGAGGGCACCTGTGGGCTTATTCAATGGTGTTTCACCTGCCCTGAACCAGGCATTAAATAATGGTGCAAAGCAAGCTTTGCACCATTACTTGACCCCTCCTCCCCCCGGTGCGTGATTTTATCATGGGGAATAAATGTGGCACTAAAGGCATTTTTTGCACGGGAACACCTACTTTGCATCTCAGTGACGCAAAGTAGGCTTCCACGTCCAAAAAATTACTTTATCTCCATAAATTTGGTGCTAGATGGGTCTAGCGCCAACGTATAAATATGGAGTTAATTTTGCACTGAATTTGCATTAAAAAATTATGCACATTTGGTGCACAACAAGTATAAATATGCCTCTTAATTGTTAAAACTATCCTAGTCGTCTTGGTGGGGAGGTGAAAGCCCTCTGACGTCTGCACTGTTTATTGCAGCCTCAACTTTCTTTAGATACTCTGCCAATCCAGGAGTGTAATTGGTGCTGAGTGCTGTTGTCCCCAATTTATCAATGTGTGCTGTTTCACAAGGATGCCAGATCTTAGATCCCGAGAACCATATGCAGGGCAATGGTGGTACAGCAGATTTCCAACACATGGCTATCTGATGCTTGCTATCACCAAAGCGAAATCTTTAAATGTATTAATTGACTTCCAAACAGCCGAGCAGGAGGTGAGTTCTAATAGGCAGTATGTGTCTAACTTTTGGAAGGGGTAGTCTAGTGCTTCCATGAGAAACTCCATAACTTCATCCCAAAAGAGGAATAGTTGAGGGCAGTTCCATACCATATGTGGGAAGTCTGCAGGTGCATATCAACAGTGGGCCGACCCTGGGTCCATTTGTGCCTGGTGTTCAGGGGTGGGATATCTGTGGTGCAATTAATTGAACTGCGCATATTTTAGTTGGGAGTTTGTGGATATTAGTTTTGGTTCTTCCACACATTGTGCCCACTGTTTGTCTGTCAATGTGATGTCGAGAGCAGCTTCCCAATAGGTGCGTGATTGATTGAGGGGGACCTCCTCATCAAAACAAAAAGAGCCATAGAGATGTGTGATTACTTTACACCAATCACCATGTGTTGGTTATGTCTAGAAGAGCAGGGAGATAATTGGCTCGTTGTGCGTTTTCTAGCAAGTCTCTTATAGATGTCTAGTGAACGTGAGATATAGTAGGAAGGAGCCCTCTGGGTCACCAGAGTCACCCACTACACTGCTGAATGTGGTGACTATCTTGTCTGTGAATATATCTCCTTAAACAGTAACACCAGCTTTGATCCAAGATGTTGCTTCTTGGTGCAATTGTAAAGCCAGCAACCTGGTCGTGCCCACAGCGATAAGTCTGGTGCATATGGAGAGTGGTTGCATGGGTTGGCCAAATATTTGGACCAACACTTTTTGGCCACATGCATGAGGTGATGTCTGCCTTTCACGGGTACCTCTGAGCCCATCAGTCACTGTAGGATGGGGCGGGGTAGGTGTCTACCCAATCCAGTGTCCCAGTTAAATGATATATTTGGCCTGTTAGCCAATACATGGGCCACTATAGTTGGGCGAATGCCTAATACTTTTGGGAGTTGGAGGCACTCAGCCCTCCCCGATCTAGAGGGCCATACAATTTGGTCAATGCTACTCGCCTTTTACCTTTGCCCCAAATAAGACAAGTGAAGATTGTTTGCTAATCAGCTAAATATTGTGTGGGTAATACTACTGGCATAGTGGAGAAGAAGTATAAAAGCTTGGGAAGGATTACAATCTTTGAGATTGCCACTCTGCTACTGGTGCAAGCAGCAGGGAAATAAAGAATGGGAGGTAGGATCTCGCAGTTGTGATGGTTCTACCCACATTGCCCTCTATGAGATCATTTTTTTAATGATATATCCTGACCCCTAAATATTTTGATGGTTGTCCAGGACCATGGGAGATGGGTGGTCAGTACCTCCATCTGTTGAGTTTCGGGCTGTAATTGGGATCATCTGGGACTTATCCCAGTTCACTTTTAGGCTGGATATTTCTCCAAACCTTTGGAGAAGATCCATAACACACGCCAGTATTGTAACATCATTCCACAGGTAAATCAGTGTATCATCAGCATACAACGATATTATATGCCAGAATTCATTGGCTTGGATTTCCTATTGTGGGGTGCGTGTTCTGTGAGCACACATTAGAGGTTCCATTGCCAGAGTGAATATTATCGGGGATAGTGGGCAACCCTGCTGCAAACCGCATTCTATCTTCAATGGTTCTAATATAATGTGCTCTGTTTTGACCCAGGCTAGTGGTGTGTTGTAAAGCAGGGTCATCTAGAGAAAGAACTTGGGACCAATCCCAATCCTTTCGAGGACCGCCTTCAGATATTCCCATCCCAAGGTGTCAAATGCCTTCTCTATGTTCAGTGAAGCCACTTAGGAGTTTGTGGAGCATGCCCAGTCCATCAGCATGAACAGTGGGCATAAGTTCAGAAAAATATTTCACCTGGGTATAACCCCATTTTGGTCTGGTTGCATTATGGTCTGTGCTATGGGGATCAGCGGATTGGATAACACTTTACTCCTTTCTTGCTATCAGTGCTCAGCAGAGCTAGTGGTCTGTATAACCCCAGCAACAGTGGTTTAGGAAGAATCACTAATGTTGCCACTTGAAGCAAGTTTGGGGGAACTCCCCTTGAGAGGGCTGCATTATAAATTTTAAGTAGGTGGGCCTTGAGTTCATATCAGAAGGCTGCATAGAATCCTGTCAGCCAGGCATAATTTTTCCTGGTTTTGACCCGTGCCATTTGCTTGATCGCATCAGTAATCTCTGTTTCAGTTAAAAGGATTTCAAGATCTGTTTGCTGTGATGTCTGCAATTGCAGCAGCTGCAATGCATCTATGAAGGAACTAATCTGATTGGTGTCTGTGTGGTGTGGGGAAGTGTACAGCTCAGCATAATAGGAAGGAAACACTGTATTAATAGCCTCCTGTATGTTGAGGACAGTGCCCATCCCATCACATATTGCGGTGATGGGGAGTGTTGGTTTTTTGGGGCATAGGAGCTAGGCCAGAAGTCTACCCCCCTTGTCCCTTTTCCACATGTTTCCAGGTTCAGCATTCTGTGTAATATAACCAGCATAATTTTGTTAATTTCATGTTGTATTCTAGCAATGCCCTTGCCAGTGGATCGGCAGCCTTCAGGTCTTACGGAAATAGCTGCTTGTGTTGATGAATGTCTAGTTCAAATGTTTAGAGTACCCTAATCAATATCATCTTAGTACCATATACCAACTTTATCAGTTGTCCCCATAAAACCACTTTCAAGGCATCCCACTCTATACCAGTATTAGATGTTGTACCTTCATTGTCAGTAGGAGGTGATGTGTTTGGAAAGGGTGGTATGATAAACCACGTCTTGAAGAGCATGAGCGGGCAGGCCCCATGTTGGAATACAGGGGCGTCCATGGCCCCATATCAGCTGAAGTTTCACAGGGCAGTATTCTGACACTGTGGCCTAGGTACTCAGCCTTCACTACTCTTGTGAGGGCCTCACTACTTCAATAAAGGAGATGCTGATGTGTGCACCATGTAGCCCCCAGTAGAAAGAGTATTCCCTAAGCAGGGGATGAATCAATCAATAAGCATTTTTAAAGTATGCTACTCACCCGAAGGGTCTCAAAGCGCTGTGGGGTAGGTCCTCAAGATTCAGTCGAAGAGCCAGGTCTTAAGGTTCTTCCCATATTGAGGTAGCGATGGTGACTGCCTGAGGTGGAGAGGCAAGGTGTTACAACATGTTGCAGTAAGGTAGGTGAAAGATCTTCCTCCAGCTAAGGACTTCCTTTTGCCCGGTACAGTGGAGAGCGACTGCTGGGAGGAGAGGAGAGGTCTGGCAAGGGAGTAAAAGGTGACGTGGTAGTTGAGGTAGCTGGGTCCAAGGTTATGGATGGCCCTGTAAGTGTGTATGAGGAGCTTGAAGTTGAACCTTTTCTCAACAGTTAGCTAGTGGAGATCTCTTAGGTGTCCTGTGACGTGTTATTGGTGGAGCATGTTCAGCATGAGTGTGGCCGAGGCATTCCGGATTTGTTGTAGCTTTCTCAGGTTCTTCTTGGTGTTTCCGGCATAGAGTGCATCGTCATAATCAAGTCTGCTTGTAATCAGGGGCGTCTGTCAGTGTCTTATGGCAGCTCATATGAAGATCTGCCGGAGGAGTTGGAGGGTGTGGAAACAGGTGGAGGTGACGGAGTTCACTTGTCTTGTCATGGTGAGCGCTGAGTCGAGGATGACACCCAGGTTGCATGTGTGGTTTGTAGGGGGGGGGAGGACTGCCAAGTGTTGAGGGCCACCAGTAGTCATCCCAGGCTGAGGAGAAGGTTCCCAAGATGAGGATCTAAGTCTTGTCAGAATTTAGCTTAAGGCAGCTCTCCTTCATCCAGGTGGAAACTACTTCCATCCTGCCTTGGAAATTCTTCTCGGCCGTTGTGGGGTTTTTGCTCAGGGAGATGATCAGTTGGGTGTCTTAGGCATAGGAGACAATGTTTGATCCAAAGTTTCTGACGATTGGGTGAGCAGGGCATGTAGATTTTGAACAGTGTGGGACTCAACAAGAAACCTTGGGGTACTCCACAGCTGATCTCTGTAGGTTCTGAGAGGTGTAGGGGGTGTTTGATGCTCTGCATTCTGCCTGTCAGGAAGGAGTGTACCCACCAAGGGGCCTTGCTGAGTCGAGCGCTTAGGGTGCAGTGGGACACTGCACCTAGGGTGGCCGATAGGACCAATAGGATGAGAGCTGCTGTTTGGCTGTGGTTGAGGAGAGAGCCGATGTCATCTGTGGTGGTGAGCAGGGTGGTCTCGGTGCTGTGATTAGTTCTGAATCCTGATTGGGAGATGTCCAGGATGTGGTTGTCCTGAATGTGTTGGCGGAGCTGAGCATTGATTGCTTTATTGGTGACATTGGCTGGGAAAGGCAGCAGCGAGATAGGGTAGTAATTCTTGAGATCCATGGGGTTGGCTGTGGGTTTCTTCAAGAGCAGGCGGATCTCGACATGCTTTCAGTCCTCGGGCAAAGTGGCTGATTCTAGGGAGCAGTTGATGGTATTTTGGAGCTTGGGTGCGATTAAGACACTGACTTTGTTGAAGATGTAGGGGGAAATGATAGGTGGGGGCTCCGGAGTGGATGCTGCTCATGATACATGGAGTCTTGTCTGTTGTGAGGGGGGTCCAGGCATGCAGGAACTGTGGGGGTTCAGTGGATCCGAGTTGGAGCGTTGTTGGTTAGTTCTGAGAGACTGTGCTATGCATCTGTTACCTGAGTGTGTGTTGCCCATTAGGCCAAGTGTTGGGTAAGGAGCTTTGAATGCACCTGTTCCGGTGGGCGAGAATGATCTTTGTCTAGGTCCAGTACACAGTTAAAGTCCCCGCTCCAATAACTGGGTGCCAGGTCAGTGTTGAGCAGGGCTGGTGTTAGGGATTGCAGGAAATGGGCCTGGTTGATATTGAGGGCATACAACGTGATGAAGGGAATTGAAATCCCATCTAGGGATCCCTCCAGTATCATCTATCTCCCTTTTGAGTCCACCTTTTTTGTGTATCACCTCGACTGGAGTCCCCAGTGCAACCAAAACAAATGCACCCCTAGCATATTGGGAGCATGTGGTGCTGCCTAGTGTGCCACACCAGCATCTGTGCATGTTATCCAAGCCTGGTGTACTAAAGTGTGTTTATTGTAAAAGTGCAGCCTGGATTTTGGGTCTTCATAGGTATTGGTAGACTTGGTGACGTTATGTGTAACTGGCCTCCTCCCTAACATTCCAAGTTAGTATTGAGTATTGAGTTTCAATCTCCATACCATGCATGTCTGTCTAACAACAGCCATTGTGTAAAGCTGTGAGTCTGTTACCCTGCCTCCCCATCTCCTCACCGCCATCCATCCCACACCCCATGTCCCCCAGTCCAGTGCTTCATGACATTAAGCAAGGATTCAGTAATAAACATGCAACAAAAATGCATAACAATTAGCAAAACCTCCCTCCCCTGGCTGGTGCACCAAGGGTGCCCAATCTACTGCACCAAGATGCATTTAGAAAAAGAACAAGTAAGATAGTCGTGTTCTGTAATAATGTGTAGATGTGGGGGTAGTGCCAACAAAACAGTACTAGTGGCAGTCTTCTGTAGCACTGCAGTCCCCAGCCATATAGGCAATACACCATACCTCAATATTTTTCCTCAGCTCCCCACTACTCAGGAGTCAGTGTCCCATATGAGGCGATTCTGTCACATCGTCTGATGTCTGACGGTGACTCTCGGGCCTCCTCAATGCAGTTGTGTATCCTCGTCTAAGTTGCTTTCCACAGATCTGGTTGGAGACAGTGTTGCAACTCTTTGTTTGACCTCTCTGACCACCTGAGCTCCTTTCCTGGCCACTTGTTCTTTTGAGGAGCCCAAGGCTGACAGTGTTTTCTGCAATCAATCTGTTTTCCAAGATGCAGTGGTGTTTGCACGGCCAGAGGCCAAGGTGGCTATCCCTATTCATTCTAGCCAGTTACATGCTTCGTCAGGTGTTTTGAAGAAGTTGCTACTATTCCCTGCATTATTTTTAGTGTGGCTGGAAATTGCAAAGCATACTTGATATCATGTTCACAGAGGCACAGTTCTACTGGAAGAAAGTATGATCATTGCCTTTGCAGATCCATTGTGTATTCTGGGAAAATGTTGACCTGTGCATTTTCCACAGTCCATGGGCCTCTTGCTCGGGTGACCTGCAGAATGTTGTCTCTGTCCCTGTAATTAAAGAGGCGGGCTACCACAGGCTGCGGTGGGGCCCTCTGGGGAAGAGGTCGACCCTGGGCTCTATCTGCCTGCAAGACTGAGAAGGATGAGTGATTGCCTTCCAAGATGGTTGTGGAGAACCATTCCTCTAAATGTTCAATGCTTTCGACTCGTTCCAGAAGGTCTATGATCCTGACATTGTTTCTCCATGACCTACCTTCCTGATCTTCAGCCTTTCGGTGAAGATGGTCTACCTCGTCCTGTAAGGCCTTAAGGTGTATTGAGGTATCTTAGATCGTTGGCCTGATTGAGGCCAGTGCAGATTCTGTGTTCTTGACTCGCTCCTTTAGTTTTTTATGATCTTCCCTCAAGAAGCCCACATTCATCCACAAAGCATCCAAATTGGGCTATAATGTAGTTTAAATGTCCATCACAGCCTCTAGTATTTTGTCGAGTCAATGTGAGGGGGTGGCCAATGTGGTCTCAAGTGCTCCCTCGCATTGGTATCCCATGATGGCTGGGGGGGAGAGTGTCCAGTAGTTTTTTGTCTGGTATCATGTCGGGGTGTGGTTAAATGTCGTGTGTGCAGGGGAAGGAGGCAGTGGATCTCCAGTATTTCCTCCCCCCACCAGGTAATAGTATAATAAAGTCTGGCCCCCTCTGCTCACCAGGTCGTGGGCCTCCACCATGGACGGAGTTCTTGCTCCCACAGACATCTGCTGTTCTGATGCAATTGCAGTCCTGGACAGAGATTTCCAGGCCTTGCAGGGCCTGCATGGCTGCAGTTGCAGCTTCTTCCATTTTTGGTCTTATTTACAGCCCTGTTGTTGCCAGTGCTTGACTCATGCTTGTGGGCAGTTTCCAGGAGTCAGAGCTGCAGCACGGGCAGTCGGTGGCCCTCGGGTAATTGTTGAGGCTGCTGCAGGCTCAGCTCACCATACAGAAAAGATGTTGGCCTTAGTGCACGATCACATAGTTCGCCCAGGTCTCTGCAGGCATCTAGCCACTCCATTGCACAATATGCCTACCTGTCGATGGCTGCTTCACCCTGCGGCTCAATCTCCTGAAGCAGGGAAAGACTAGGCAGTCGTCCTTGATCCTCACTTGGTCCCCCAAGCCCTGGTCGCTGCTAGAGAGTAGTTGTAATACTTCAGGATACTATAAAGAGACCAGGGGCTGCAGAGCTCCACGATATGCAACCTACTCCATTACCATCTTGGCCATGAGCCCTTAGAATGGCCATTTACAGGCAAAAATAAATAACCTCAAAGGCTTGAAGTCATTCTTTCCTCTCTTTCATCTTATTTCCTCTTTATTTTAAATAGCATTGATGGTTCATATAGCCCAGGTTTGAAAATTAGATTCAACATCAGGAGGCCTCCGAAAATTAAAAATGGTATAGGCCCATAAGTATTACAAATCTAATCAGTTCAACTGTAATACCCTATTTGATTAACTATGTTGAGATAATAGTTTCCTATAACAATAACTGAAAAATGCTTTAATGTGGGAATGTTTCTGTAGACTTGTTGCAAAGACCCATCCATTATCAAAGCACATGCTCCATTTAAAATACCAGGGGGAAAGTCCACACCATGTCAACACTTTGAACAAATGTGAAGAACATTTGCACAAACACTTGACTCATTGGATAACAAGAGTGAAATGTGAAGGAATGCAGCTGAAAGCTGGACTTCCTTACACACAATACAGATGAAATGCCCATAAACTTAGAGGTATTTAGACAGCTCAATCTAGCAGAGTCCAACTGAGAAATGCTGAATGAATCGAAATCATTGAAGAAAAGTGAGATCAGAGACAAAACAATGTGATTTGTGTGCAACTCTTGCAGGCAAAGTAGGGCTCAAGCTCATCAGAACTGAGAAACTTTACAGGGTCTTTGCTCCAGATACTTTCCAACAACGATGAACATGAGAGCTATCATTAAAGAGATTTGAATAAAGACTCTTAATTCTCTTTAAAAAGTATATAACATAAATGTGTTTAGGGGAATTCCTGAACTGCAAAACCAGGACTGATGTGAACTGAAACACAAGCAACCCAAGACTGGTTTCAGCTTATTTAGGCTGCTTCACTCAGGTGCAGCTTGGTTCCAGTTGCACAGTTTGTGTGTTTGAGGTAATGCCCTAGTGACAAAGGGTATGCCCGACCTGTGATTTTTAATCACTGTGTCACTGTTACCAAGATTCACCCAACTGAAGAAACCCAAATTGCTTGAAGCAAGTCTTGGGTTGCATGTGTTCTGGTTTAGCGAGGATCTGGCTTGGCAGTTTGGGCTGGAGAGTTCCTACTGGAACAGTACCAAGCCATATCTGCTTATGGCTGGGTCTAATCTGAGGTGACATAGTGGGCAAAAAACTCAATTGGTTGGAACACACTCCCAAGCGGTTGTCAGTGGTTAGACTATTTTGCAATCATTCCTCCATACACTTTCTGTGTGTTTGTTGTATTGCTATCAGTGGTGAAGGGTAGGCCCAGATGTGGATCCCATGCATTGTGCCACTGGAACCAAACTGTGCCCAACTAAGGAAGCCCAAATAGGTTGAAACCAGTCTTGGGTTGCTTTGGTTCTGTTTCGGTGAGTACCTGGCTGGGCATTCCAGTCTGGATTATTCTTATATGTATATATTTATGGATGTATGCATGGTGGTTTTATAGCACAAAACTAGCTGAAAGACATTTACGTTTTGTACATTGTCAAAGAACATGGAGCAGGACCACAGCTGATTTGCAAATAGCTAGGTCTAATCTGAGGTGCACAGTCGGGGGAAAAGCAATGAAAAGGAATGATATCTTGAGCGATTGCCAGCCATTAGATTATTTGCAACCGTTTCTTCAATCACATTTTGTGTGTTTAAAGCATCGCTCTAAGTGGCCAACGATATGCATAGACGTGTCCTGTGCTCAGTATGTCACTTGAACTAAGCTGTGCCGAGTTGAGGAGGTCCAAATAAACTGCAAATGGTCTTGAATTGCTTGTGTTTTATTTCTAAAAGGACCTGGCTTGACAGTGAAGCTGGACTGTTCCTATTGAAGCAGAGCCACGGCTGATTTGTATATGGTTCAGTTTCATCTCAGGCCTAATAGTGGGTCAAAATTATGTGTTAAAATTGCATGCCGCGGTTAAGTGGCTAGACTATTTGCAAGTATTCTTCTGGTCATCTTTTCCGTGTTTAAACCTGTGCCAACCGACGCCCATTTTACCAGCATGGTTGCATTTTAATGGTGCTCTAGAATTCCAAAAGCTATTAAAAGCTGACAAACATGGCAGAACTCAATTATATTTAGATATGGAGTTAACATTCCAATAGTTACATTAAGCAAATGGGACCCCTTACACTGTTTAATGTGTTTTAGGATGCTATTCACACTTAAGCTACCTCCTGTTAAAGTATGTGCCTATCAGACCCATACCTTTCCTCTTGAAAATCAGGAAATTGGTGTTGCATAAGTAGCTAATAGTAGGAGTGGTATGTTTTTTGATCCTCAACTAAATTCCCTTCAAAGTATTTGTTATGACCCAAACATACAGGTCTTTTAGATTCACCACTTTAAAGATTGCCCTCCTGACCCCACCAGAGTAGGTTCACTCATGTCCTTTGCCGGTTCAGATTAGCAGATGAAGGTTTAGTAATCTATGGGAGATTGTAATACACTCAGCAGGCGTTTTGAGAGCAAACAATGCATATTATTTTCCTGGTTCAGGAACTTTTAGCTGCTGAGCCAATCTGTATGGCTTTGATGGTTTGGTGAAGCATTTATATGCTTGTTATCTGCCTTCATTGCCTCTGTGGTGTCCAAGTCGTATTATGTAGGCTGACCCCACACATGCAATGCACTTTTAAACATACAGTTTAAAGAGTGAACTTGTACCTACTCTGTGTGAATTTGTGTTTGATTTTCAACTACATTTTCATGAAAGCACTTGCCCAGAGCACAGACAATGTGAACCAGTGGTTCAAAGTGGAACTCACGATGCAGTCTAATAGGCAGAGCCAAGAAAGAAATAGCAAAAGGTTGCTGAAATATCAAAGCTACAATCTTCAGTAAGAAATGCCCACTAGGCGCTATTACATTACAGTTGTGCTCACTAAACCGAAACAAAGCTTAACAATCAGTTCGAGTGTCTCTACTTCAATTAAGTGAACTGAAAATTAATGGATGCTTTTCATTTTAGGATAATGGTAACACAGCTGGGTGTACTGTAGAAGCGTGATAAAAGCTAAGCTTTTTCCGTGTAAAAACGATGTTATGGATCCAGTCCTCCAAACTTGGCAAACAGCCTCACATTTATACAAATTGGCTTTCTTTTCTTTGGCTTCAAGAAAAGCAAAGCAACGAAACACTATGTTGAGGACTTTCATCTATGAAGTATTTGCGTTGCGCTGTCAATGTGATAGATTAGACAAATTAACTTTGACAATGTTCTGAGCTGAGTATTTTTTTAAAAGAAAATGCATGTTTGAATAACTTAGGACGGAATTAAGCGTGGAGCTAGCGGGTTTGTGTGAATTAATTGAATGAGTTGCAGTTTCTTGTGCTGAATAATTAGAAAATATACCATTATAATATTACTAAAAGTTTCTTTGAGTGCGTGAGTCCAGCAATTGTTGAATTGTGAAATACTGTCAGAAATTCTCCAACTAAGAAGCGAAAAGAGGAGAAAATAGCACCAATCAAGACAAGTGAACTTGCTATTTGAGACCTCTTTTCCATGAATCAGCTTTCTTAACACGAAAAGGTGTCAGAATTGACAGCTTCTCTTCAGGAACACTATACTTGCAGCCCATCTAAATGTATACACTAAAGTAACCGCCTCTTTGCCCATTTTAACGTATAATTAAAATAATCCTCTCCTGTGCCTGTCTATACTAGGAAATATCATGTTATTTTACAAGGACTGTTCTGGAGCCTCAGAGAGGAATGCCGAAGCAACTTAGCTACAGTGTGTAGTGGCCCACCCTCTTTGCTACCCAGCATTCTTGTTTTATTTTATAAGTCAACAGTGAGGGAAGGTGGAATACCGTTGCACTTGTCTTCTCAATGAACCGGAGGCCCGGATGATGGTATGTGGTGTAGCTCATGGAGAAATGGGCAACACGCTGCACCTCAGTGGACTTCCACAAACAAGAAATCAGCGGTATGAGAAGCCAATGTGCTCCGACAGAGGGCAGGGAATTGTGTCCTGTAGTAATGGTTCGGACCAATGGAGACATGGAGGATGACTCAGCCAAGTTGGTCCTACATCTTGGGGGCGAGTAAATTCAAGTATACCTTCAGGCAGAGAGTCAGGGGCATATCCACAAGGCACTAGTGCCTCTTTGCACCATACTAGCCTAATTTTTTTTTTTTACGGAGAGGCAGCATCAAGGAGGCCTTTGCCCCATGTCAGATTTACAAGGTGGCGCAATGCTTGCATTGCGCCACTTTGTAACCCCTTGTGCCACATTATGCATGCACCAGGCATTATGTGCGCACGGGGGTCATTCCCCCATTAGGAGACCCAGAAAAATAGTGCCGTGAAATTTACGAGTTTCCACTGCAGCATTTTTTTCGTAATTTTTAATGCCTGCCTAAGGCAGGTGTGAAGTGACACGCCCATTGTTTCCAATGGGCCTCCCCACGCATTGCTGGACTAGTGCCATCGTTTTTGGTGCTAGTCGACCAATGAGCCACAATAGCATAAAAAATTTGGAAGCTATTGTGCTATTGTGCTGTATTATAAATACGGTGCTACCACGGTGACGTTAGGGGTGCGCCAGAAAAGTGGTGCATCAAAGCTGATGGACCACTTTCTTGTAAATATGCCTTTCTGTGCTCTCGTTTCTGTTGACTGTGCTAAGTGGCCTGATGCCCTCTTGGCCCAGAAGGATCTTAGATTGCTTCATGGGAGTTGCCGTATTTGATAAAACCACACAATGAAAACCTACATTGCTACAATCAGCAATGCACTCCTTATCTTGACCGAAAACCTGCAAGAGTGGCCGTAATGGGACTGTATGCACTGGGTGACTCTTCTTTTTCTCTGTCCTTCCGGGTAAAAGTCAGCAAAAAAATAAGGGTGAGAATGGAGTTTTCTTTGTTTTACAAATGATCAACAGAGAAGATGTGATGGTAACTCCAAAATATCTATGATAAAAAATCTCCACAATTAATACTTACAACTTATATCAAAGTAAGGTAATATATCAAGTGGAATAAGTCCTTATTTTGCTTATTGCTTAAGCGAACGTTTGGAATCTTTGGGGATGTGCGGGATGTTTATGCTGGAGTTATGAGTTGACCGTTTCTTTTTCACCAACTTGGGTTGCAGGTGAGCACGACAGGAATGACTGCACCTTGATATCAGCTCCCTGCCAGGCAAAGTGAAGGGATAAACTACTTTATACATAATCAGACATTACAGGGTCGGACTGAGGCAAAAATAAGCCCAGGTATCAATTTAAAAGTGCCCCCCCATATGGCTGAAAAGTGCCTCATGTATGAAACCCACAAGGATCTGTCTTACTAGCCCATGGGGCATTGCGTGATTGACCTATAGACTAGAGTCCCCCTGATTACAACTATACTTCAAAATAATAACAACGTGAGGTGAAATGATTTACTCATGGTGAGATTCTTTCAAAATGCATTTCAGAGTTATGAGTGACAGTGGCGAAAAATTATTTGCTAATTGGTGACAATGTAGTTTTGAATCAAAAACAGATAATGATTAGGCGAGGGTTGAGTTTGCGGAGTTCTGCTATGTGGAACTCCACGAAGTGCCTAAAAAACTCTTTTGGGTAAGTCACGCTGTTCACACAAATTTTTAGTGCCAAGAGTTTCTCCTGTGCTGTAAAATCAGCACAAATGGCATCACACAGAACTTCTTTCTACTGCTTGAGTAGATTTTCTACTTAAACTGTAGCTTCCTCACTATGAGCAGCAACTTTCTCATAGCAAGCGGTCACAAACTACCACTGGCACTCGCGTTCAGAAATCTCGCCTGCAAACTTGGAGTTTTCTCTTGCTCGCACTTACCAACTTAACATTGGCGAGCGCGAGTGAGAGAAAATCTTTTGCCCCGTTTCACTTCTCTGAGTTGTTCAGAACTCTGCGCTCCGCGTGGAGTGGAGAAAACTCTGCAAACTCCTCTGGCACAGGGGACATTTTCACCCACCCTAATAATGATGTTTTAATATTTATTTTCTTGTAAAAGAAATTTGTAAGTGCATATTTTTTAGCATTACCTCATGTCATTACTACACTGGGTCACAGGGAAACTATAAGGCTGACTTACAAATCATAAATACTAGATCGCATGTTAATTGCTTACACATTCAAGATGTCTTAATTTACACACATAAGTGCATGTATATTGTTCACAAACATCCCTGACATATGCTTGTGTCCCTAAACCTAAGGGTGTAGAGTCTCGGTTTTTAAAATATTCCTCATGAGAATGTCAAAAGAACAGTGGGTTTGAAAAAAACATTTCTAATTACTTTCATTTATTCTTTGAACATATTTTTTTGCTCTGAATCCTATATGTTCTCCACGAATGTGTTATTTTGTTGAATGCTATTGCCGCACTTATAAAGTGCCAGATTTAGAAGCCCTTACGTCATTTCAACTCCACATTAGTCATATTTTTTACGCTAATGCAGCATTTGAAGAGGAAAAACACTGTGGCAAATTTACAAAGTTGCGTAATGCATGTATTGCGCCACTTTGTACCCCTAGTGCCACATTATGCCTGTGCCAGGCATAATGTAGGCAAGGAGGGGGCATTCTGGTGCTAGGGGGGGCAAACAATGGTGGAAGGAATCTCAAAGACGCAGGATTAGTGTCATAATGTTTTACGCTAGTCCTAGAAAGCGCCAGACTAGCATCAAAAATTATGACCCTAGTCCCCTAAGGTAGGCGCTAAGGGCTGCAAGAAAAGTGGTGCTGCACTAGTTACAGCACCACCTTTCATAAATTTGCCCCATAGTTCTTCATACCAGTGGTGTCTTTTTACAACACTACTCAAGCGGTCATTGATGAACTTACCCTTTTTCCAGAAATAAGTCACGTTTTCTTTTGGAAGCAACTTCGTGGGATAATAATTTAACGAGTATTGTACCATTACTCAGAAAAAACGGAAATCAAACCCCATTTAAACCAGAGAACTGTAGAAGAAGGTAAAACCACTGCAGAACGTCCCACCAAAATATCCTCTCAGCATAGTCCTGAAAACAGTAGTTTACAATGACTGTATGGATGGTATTTCTTATAGGCTCTCCATGATCTCAAGCGCGAGTGGCGCTAAATAAATGCCCTTTATTTCCACATTTTAGAATTATATTGCTGGATCCTGGTAATCCAGGTTGCAGGTACAACAAAAGGGATTGCTAAATTCTGGGCAATAATATGCTGATCTCTGTGTGTGTCTCCATGCCAATTCGTGCATACTTTCCTACAGTTTTTCACAAGGAACTGAAAAAGTTGATACGTTTTGCTTGATATTTTAATACATATCCACTGATCATCCTTAAGGGGTCTTAAGCGACAAGGAATCAGCATTTGCCCCCCAAAAAATAAATCTGTAAAGAATAAAAACAATAATTATGTTGCAGACGGAAAAAACTAAATTATATATTTAAATTCATGGTTTTGTTTAGAAAATTATTTGAATATAGCACAGGACATTCTTTAAGAAAAACATAAAAGCTATTGAATATTGTGTGTTTTTTCTTTATAACTTTAAATCGCAAAGGTATGTTTTTTTTTTTACTTACAGACTAAAGGATGCAAGGTCTGTACAATGTGTGGTAGTGAGTTTGAAGACAGATCACGGTAATAATGTGACTCGAGGGTCAGAAGCCCTAATGTCAAGCAGTACCTTAACTTGTTCTCATAGTTCTAATCATCAGATTTTAATAAGTGTCACCTTTAAATTGAATTCCCCACTTTGCCTGAATTGCTCAGGAGATTATGTCCACTCTTTCGCTCAAGAGCCGCAGCTCTTAATACATTTAATTTGGCTTTCAAAACAGGAGCTCTGCTGGAGACATTTTCTATGAAGCTTGTCATATGTAAGGAAAGCAATTTAAACACTGTGATCAAATTCTGAGGTAATAATGTTCTTTTTCAGACAACCGACGTCTAGAGGACATTGTTGCAGAGGAAGAGCGACTCCCTCCCTTTCCATTTCTCTCTGATTCATTAAACGATATACACTGTTTCTTGTTACCTGAGCTTGGAGCACACACTGAAACTATTAATTTATGAACAGATCCGTGTTTCCGCATGACTAGATAATGTCTGCCCATCACACAGACATCTCTCCTATGTGCCTATGACTTTGTTTGCTAAGGTCATCATGCATTATTAATATAGCCAACTGTGAAGTAAGGTCAATAAATGTTCTGCTTCTGTAATCAGGGAATGGAAGTTCATCATTGAGATATACATTTTCCAGTCTTGGTTTTATAAGACATGGGGCATATTTAAGAGCCGCTTGCACCGCCAAAGCGTAATGTTTTTGATGGTAAGGCAGCACTAAAGTTTCATTTTCCCCGCACTATATTTGTATATAGTGGCAAAATGCATGCATTGTACCACTTTGTAAACCTTTGCGCTAAATTATGCCTGCACCAGGCATAATGTATGTAAGGGGGCGTTCCCCCATTAAAGGGACAGAAAAAATGGTGCAAGAAAATCATACCTTGCACCATTTTTTTGGCACGATTAATGCCTGCTCAGAGCAGGCATTACAAGGGACATACCATTATTTTTAATGCGCCCCTATGTACTCTGTAGGAGTAGCGCCAAGATGTTGGTGCTACTCTTGCAGATTATATCAATAGCATTAAAAAATGATGCTATTGCCCCCTATCCTGCACCATCGTGCACCATCATTTTAACACAGCGCGCACATGGTGGTGGTAGCGGGTGCTAAGGGACACAAGGAAAGTGGTGCTGCATCACCACTTTCCTTAAAACTGCCCCACAAATCCTAATTTAGAAGTTTCGCCTTTAGAAGATTATTTTGCTTTTGCATGTCTATTATTTTTAATAATTTAATTAGACGATCAAGCAAACCTACTTTTTCCATGAAATGCATGGATGTAGACGGACCTATCTTTGAGTATATATTAGTGAAATGATAATGGTGGTCATTCTGACCCTGGCGGTCTTTGACCGCCAGGGCGAAGGACCGCGGGAGCACCGCCGACAGGCCGGCGGTGCTCCAATGGGGTCCCGCCAGTGTACCGCGGCCCCATTGAATCCTCCGCGGCGGCGCAGCTTGCTGCACCGCCGCGGGGATTCCGACCCCCCCTACCGCCATCCAGATCCCGGCGGTCGGACCGCCGAGATCCGGATGGCGGTAGGGGGGGTCGCGGGGCCCCTGCAGTGCCCATGCCACTGGCATGGGCATTGCAGGGGCCCCCGTAAGAGGGCCCCTACATGTATTTCACTGTCTGCTGCGCAGACAGTGAAATACGCGACGGGTGCAACTGCACCCGTCGCACAGCTTCCACTCCGCCGGCTCGATTCCGAGCCGGCTTCATCGTGGAAGCCTCTTTCCCGCTGGGCTGGCTGGCGGTCTGAAGGCGACCGCCCGCCAGCCCAGCGGGAAAGTCAGAATTACCGCCGCGGTCTTTCGACCGCGGAACGGTAACCTGACGGCGGGACTTTGGCGGGCGGCCTCCGCCAAGGTCAGAATGAGGGCCATAATCTGGTAAGTACGGCAACTCCTATTACCAAGCACATTGGAATTAGGAGTTTTCTGGTAAATACCATCCGTTCAAAGCTGCCAATTGTTTTCAGGGAATGTGCCCAGTAAATTCCAGAACAGAAGGATTTTGATGCCTATTATGCATAAAAGCTGATGTTTGTGAGAGCATTGCACACCTTTTTTCTTTTGATTATTTCTGCCCACATTTTATATGTTTTCTTAAAATAGTTAATAAAACCGTTTCTGCAGTCCTCAGGGACCATAACAAGGGCTGCTAATACAACAACAACCTGCGCTTTCACACAAATGAAATATTTAGAAGTGACTGTGTGTACTTCACAGACAAAGGCAACATACTTTTTCTTTCAAACCTGAAACTCTGCATCAAACTTTGTATGTAACTATTTAATGCTAACAATTAACACAAAGGCTCTTGTCAGGGCCACCCTATTGCTCAAAACTCTTGTTAATTTTTTGTATAGATTGTTTTTTTTCTTCAAAATATTAGAGACGAAGTTGCAAAATTCTCGACTATGCCACAAAAACACTAAACAAGAGCAGGCTTTCGGTCCACACCAACCCATTGAAAGTTCATAAGTATATATATATAAGCAATTTCCAAAATCTGACACCAAAGATTACTTTCAAAAGAAGTCCACAAACATATCTATGAGTTTGTCTCTTACTCCATATATGCGATTTTGAATACATTTTTCAGTGGTCTAAAAATGGGTGTGTGAGGGTGTGAATGGGTCTGTGAATGGGTGTATGAGAGTATGACTGGGCCTGTGATTGGGTGCATGAGAGTGTGATTGGGTCTATGAATGGTTGCATACGGCTGTGGTGGGGTATGTGAATAGGTGTATGAGTATGTGAGTGGGCCTGTGAATGGATGCATCAAGGTGAGCATAGGTATGCGAATGGTTGCTTCAGAGTGTGAGTGAATCTGTAAATGGCTTCACAACAGTGTGTGTTAGTGCAAATGGGTGCATAATGGGGTAATTAGATCTGTGAATAGTTGGGTCAGGGTGAGACTGGATCTGTGTATGGGTATATGAGACTGCGACTGGGTCTGCAAATGGGTGCATGAGAATATGACTGGGTCTGTTAGTGGGTGCGTTAGAGTGTGACTGCATCTACAAAATGGTTGTGTAACGGTGTGTCTGTGAATGGGTGTATGGGGGTGTGAGTGGATCTGTGAATGGGTGCATCAGGGTGAGCCTAGGTCTGCAAATGGATGCATCAGAGTGTGAGTTGATCTTTGAATGTGTGCATAAGGGTGTGACTGGATCTGCAAATGGGTGCATTAGGTTGATACTGGGTCTCTGAAAAGGTGCACAAGGATCTGACTGGGACTGTGAATAGGTGCATAAGGCTCTGAGTGGATATTGAAATGGGTGCATGAGAGTATGATTAGGTCTGCAAATGGGTACGTCAGTGAAAATGGCTACATGAGGGCATGAGTGACTGTGAATGGGTGCATCAGGGTGTGAGTGAATCTGTGAATGACTGTGTAACAGTGTGAGTGAGTCTGCAAATGGGTGCATAAGGGTATAACTGTGCCTGCAAGTAGTTGTGACAGGCTATGAGTGGATCTGTGAATGGGTGTACAAGAGTGTGACTGGGTCTGCAAATGGGTGTATGAGAGTATGACTGGGTCTACATGTGGTTGCATAATGGTGTGACTCGGTCTGTGAATGGGTGTATGAGGGTGTGAGTAGCTCTGTGAATGGGTACATTAGGGTGAGCCTAGGTCTGTGAATAAGAGCATCAGGGTGTCAGTGGATCTATGAATGTGTGCATGAGGGTGTTACTGTGTCTCTGAGTGGGTGCATGAGAGTGTGAGTGGATCTATGAAAAGGGGCATAAGAGTGTGAGTGAATATGTGAATGGGTGCATGAGGGTATGATTAGGTCTGCCAATGGGTGTGTCAGGGTGTAAGTTGATCTGTGAAAGGGAGCATGAGGGTATGAGTGAGTCTGCAAATGTGTGCATTAGGGTGTGAGTGAATCTGTAAATGGCTGTGTGACAGCGTGAGTGAGTGGGTCTTCAAATGGGTGCATAAGGGTGTAACTGTGTCTCCAAATATTTGTGTCAGATTGTGAGCGGATCTCTAAATGGGTGCAGGATATTTTGACTAGGTCTGCAAATTGGTGTGTGAGAGTATGACTGCATCTGTGATTGGGTGCCTGAGAGTGTGACTATGTCTACATATGGTTGCATAACGGTGCGACTGGGTCTGTGAACAGGTGTATGAGGGTGTGAGTGGGTCTGTGACTGGTTGCATCAGGGTGAGCCTAGGACTGTGAATGGGTGCATCACAGTGTGAGTGGATCTATGAATTGGTGCATGAAGGTGTGAGTGAGTCTACAAATGAGTTTTTGAGGGTGTGACTGAGTGGGTGCATGAGGATGCTACTGGGTCTTTCACAGTGGTTCTTTGAAGGGGTGCAAGACGTGTGGTGCCACTGTTACTGAATTAGTTTATGAATGACTGTATTTTTTTTTTTTTGTCACCGATATTCACAAATTCACTGCAATGTTACACAAGGGGCCGCAGTGAGTGTTACAACATATTTGTGAATATCTTGAGACATGAAAAAAATGACTATAAGGTCATAATTGGACCACTGTTGTCTCCTATACAACAGCCGTGGGGTCAGCCTGACCACTTATGTCACTTTTCATGCCAAATTTCATCCCCAGGGACTGTAACCCGTTCCCTAAGATGGTGGCTACAACTTTCTAGTCACAGAATTTCTGTTGACGCATGCATACACGAAAACATCGCAATGGATTTGCAGCCATAGATGTACAAATTTATTTTTCTTTAAAATCTCCTAAACTACTGTACGGATTTAAACCAAATAAGCCACAAGCTAGTGTTGTGCCAAATTTAGTGTAATTCTGTCCAGTGGTTCGGGCTGTAGGGGTGTCTAAAGGTCCAAAAGGAATTAACATAGAAAACACAACTTTTTTGACAACCCCATTTTTCTCTTCCCCTGATTGACTGATCACCCATAAAACTTTACCTGTGCAGGAAAAATTCGCAGGCCACTTTTTTTGCAAAATTTCGTGAAGATTCTTCAAAAGGTGCCAGAGGTATAGGCAAGTCAAAGAATGCTTTTTCTATGGAAACATAGTGCTAACTATAACTACCTAGTGGTGACCGTTTAATATGTTTCAACACAGCCCTTTGGAGGTGGTGGCCTCCAGGGCAGCAGGGGGCGGCACAGCTCCCCACACCATATATAAAAAAAGCACCGGGGAGGTTTTGGTCCCCGGGGCAGTGGGGTGTGCGCAGCCTTCCCACACCATACATAATAAAAGTCCTGGGAAGGTGATGGGCCCTAGAGCAGTGGGGGGGGGCACATAGCCCCCGCATGATAGTTAAAAGGCCCATGGAGGTGGCTGTACCCCGGTCAGCAAGATGGGGCCAGGCAGCCCCCTTGCATTATGAAATAAATGCCCCTGTGATCTGGCCCACCTCCCCAAGGCTTTGTTTTGATATGTAGGGGGCTGTCTTGGGGACCATCACCTCCCCAGAGGGTTATGTAATATAATGCAGAGGGCCTGTGACACCCCCATGCCCCAGGACCACTACTCCCAGGGCAAAATGTATTTTATTTGCAGGACCGCATGGACACCCGCTGCCCCGGGGTCCACCACCCCTGGGGCAACCCTGTATTCATGTTTGAATGGGAACCACAAACATCGAAAGATGGGCTGCATGCAACTCAGAACTGTTCAGAATGACCAAGACCATGTGACTCTAGTTCTTCAAGGAGTGATGCTCCAAAATACAGCATCATATGGTCAGAACACAATTGAGCTGGTGGAAGTGCCGTCAGTCCTCCTTGTTGAGATGGGGCAGCCACTGCGAATGAATAGTTGCAACAGTAAAATGCTGGCAATTAATGCCAAAGTAACAGGGAATCCCCCAAAGGCACTCAAAAAATAGTGTATGGATGAAGGTATTGTGCCAAATATAGAGGAGAAATTGCTGACAAAAAGACAACCAAAAGCCTTAAAGTAGTTTTGAGTCCCAGCAGTGTTAGACATGTTAATCCTGCAACCTATGAGTTCCCCCGAAATGTCTTGGAAAGTTTGTATTTAAAAGGGATTGTATCTCTGTGAATGAACTAGCCTCTTCTAGAGCATAGGTCTTGTGGGCAGATGTAAGCATCACATGTTTTGGAAACAAAAGAGCATTTATTCTGCTCAGCTTGTAAAAATGTACATTTGAAGTAGCAATATGAGGCCAAATTTCTGCTACTTTTCTCTTGCATGGGGGAAAAGCACATTTCTGCAACGTGTAACAATTGGGAGACTGACACTACATAGGCAATTCCAGCTCGATTACTGCTACAGATGATTTAATTCACCATCACATAACTCCCATTTGAGAGCACCTGGAACACCAGATGAATCAAACAGGAACCCCCTTCAGATAACATGCTAAATTTGCAGCTAAAGCATTACATGCTCCATGCAAGGACAACTGCTTACAAATCATTGAATGATTTACAGAAGTCTCACATACTCTTCCACTAGGAAGGACCTCCTTCATGCCATTGAAACATTTGTGCATCAAGGGTATTTCCCACACCTCATGGATAGTTATAGCTTTCCGCCAACAGGAATGTGCTTCAAACAAGATGAACTGAAGTGTTGAAATGGACAGAATAATAATCCTGTGCATTAACCAAACTGCAGATGGTATTTCTGCCACAGTGAAAGGCAACTTTTCTAACTTTCCGGTGTCTAACCTAATGTATGTTGCTTCTTTTTTAGCCATTATTTGTTGCTGGCACATCAGATTGAACACGGCAATTAATTTGTGGAACTGACATGTTCCCATGGCACGCAACCACTTTTCAGAACTTGTAACATCAAACCTAACTGCATAATGAACCTAAGCTGACTCTCACCATGTTCAGAAAATGAAATATCATTTTGTATGATGTCAGTTGCAGATGAAGCAATATTGTTTAGGGTGCAAATGCGGTTGTGTAAAGTGTTCATACAATTATCTACAATGGCTAGAGCTTTCTGTAGGTGTTCCTAATCTATTTGCCTCAACCAGGTGGTGGCTTCCTTTTGTGAAAGTTTCCATATCTCGTTATATATTGCATACAAGAAGTGCTTTGTGCGTGGTTTTCTTGGACCTAACAAGACATCTTGTAAGTCTGTGTTTTCTGAAAAGAGACTGAGGTGTTCTCTAAAGGCTGCTAGTGTGGATGATTTCAACCATTGTTGGCATATTTTGCCCCCGGTATATATGGTGATAATATCAGAGTGCTGTGATGATATATAACGAGGGTCAGGCCCCCATGTGGAGTTTACAAAATGTGCATGATATCCATTTCTGTCCACTGGCCACAATAACCACCCGTTTGGACCTGAAAGAGTTGAGTTAAATTTTCCATTTTGAACCCACCTGTCAAGCTGTTCTTTAGTGACTTTTCTGTTGTACAGTTTCATTTAGGAATTTAATTTGCAATGGAAGAAGGCATGCTCTAAGCAAAGAGCCCCATCAATTTCTAGTTTCCAACACACTCTTTAAGTCAATCAAATTCAACCAGTATTCAGAGCCTTCAATGGTCAACTGGGAAACAAAGGAATCAGAATAGATTAATTTGATATCTGTGAACAGGACATTCTGAAATTTAATTGGAGGCAACTTAAAATAATAAAACTCAGCATTTGTTACATCATGCCCAGAAAAATAGGCAAACTTTTCTACATGCATTTTAGAACTCCCCACTGGTGGAGTTGGGCAATGACCCAATTGTGTATAATTGTAGATATTTCTCAGGGTGCTGGACTTATGTATAAAATTGTGTTTATAATGATGGTATCAGAACATTTCCACATATTTTGCTGTATATACAGTATAGTATTCAAGCTCAGAAAGCATAGAATCAACTATTTTCACATGCCAGTCATCAAAAACCTCCCCAGGTGTTATTGAATAATTCATAGAAACTTTGAATACATATGGAAATTGAATCATTTCTGCCAGTCTGAATATATTAAATGATACTCTATCTCATAATTCCAATCAGGAATTGGAATAGCTGAAATGTTCACTAGGGACAAGTCCCTGCAGATCTTATGAGAAGATAGGTGAGGCTTCAAAACCTCACCCACAAGTTCCACAGCAGAGTGTTCAGGAAGGTAATTACCATGTATCAGCAGACATAAAACAATGACAAAACCAATCCAGGGAAGGAAGGCAAGCATAGTTAATAAGACCCATAGATAACTCAATGGAAGGATCAGATAGTTAGTTTGAAGCTAATTGTATAGCTCATGTGCTCTTGATACATGTGTAATTCAAGATGCTGAAGAGTTTGAAAAGGAATCATTGATGTCGTAAAAATATCCAAGAGCAGTTTGTGCAAACACTGGAGCTGGTGTTGGAGAAGAACTAGCAGATGTATCCTTTGGTGGTCCGCAATAAACAACTCCATCCATTTGTGTAGAGTTAGGGAAAGATAACTCAGAACCCAGGGCATTGGGGTTCCAGGAGATCCTTATGGGATGCAACATTTCTTTTGCCACCCATAAGGAGCTCAGACAAACCCTTTCACAGGACAGCCACTGCAGCCTGTGTGAAATAACAATATCTATGGTTAGGCAGATGACTTCATCGGCCATGATGACCCCCTTGGTTGGTGCCCATGGCCTTGTGTCTAGTTCCCCTATCCAGTATATATGTGGTGTCTAATCTTCCTTTGTCAGCTGCTAACAAGAGTTGTATCCCTATGCCTTGCTTTGCTAGTGCTACTTTGGCGCCTTGTGTCGACAATTGGCCAGCAGGCAGGAGACTAGGGAATGTTTGCCAGGTTTCCAATTGTAGTGACATAGGTGTGGTCAAGGAGCCAAGAAACAAACTACTGATAACCCTTGGGGCCTGTAGCTAATGGTATCTCTAATTGTGTGGGAGGTTCTGTTTTCGATAGGCCCAAATTTACAATTACTGTTTTGATGGTTAATGTACCCAGGGTACACCCTGCTGCATCTAGAGAGAGTGGAGAAGCCATTAAAAACAAGGCAATCCATTGGATACATTATGTGAAAGGTTGTCAATCTTTGTTCCGTGAGGACATAATTAGGGCAGTCAGGAGACCAGATCCTGAATCACAACATGATGTGATTGAGTTGATACTCAGGGACAGAGCATGGTAGATGATCTGGTGGCCTTAGATGCAAGAACGTGTCCACCAAGTAACTCCTGTATCCAGTTTAAATACCCCAGGCTCTCTACCCACCACAATGCTCATTCAGAGGGTAGTTTATCATGTTTAAATGACAATGATTGACTCAGTGTTTCATCTGAGATTGATCCAGTTCATTCATCAGTGGTTCCCACTTTGCCTAATGTAGTCGGTCCTGGCATTAGCGCTCCTCCTGAGTTTATTAGCTCCCCTATCTTTGACAGTTCTTGTCAGACACTGCTAAATCAGTCAGCTAATTGCCCAGTCAATAGTGCCACAACTACATCTATGTTGCACCAGGCATCTCATAATGGTAGGGCACGTTTTGTCTCCTGGAATGTGGCAGGTATAAGTTCTACTACCTCCTTGCCAGCTTTTGACCAATTTATTGAGAATTACGATATATGCCTTTTCCAGGAAGCATGGGCAGTGGAGCTGTTCTTTCGGTCTGCGTCACCCTCTGGTGGTCTAACCACATGGGTTAAAACAACATTAACCTGTCATATACTACAGTTACCCATTGACTCTCTCGATATATTAGGTATTCAGTTATCATTCGGGCCGAAGTCCGGGAGTAATTGCTAATATTAATATCTATGCAACAGGGATCGGTGGGGTTTGTCCTCAAGCACTTTTCAGGTACTGGAAGCGTTTCTTAGGCAGTGCCCGGGATATTCTAAAATCATTTTAGCATGCAACTTCAATGCCACTTTTGAGCCTTTAGATTGAGATGGTCTCGGATCCAAGTATGAGGAATATCGGATGTGGGGTGTTCCATCCCTAGACATCCCTCCCATAAATAGGTAGTCCCAAGCAGCTGTGCACCTAAAATCCCTGACTATGGAATTTGGGCTTCAAGCACTTAATGGCAGAACTACATCAGATGCAAGGGCTCTCATACCTTTAACAAAACTAACCATACAAGCAGAATTGGTTATTGCTTAGCTGATTTGAGATTGTGCCCTTTGGTTGTTGACATGGCAGTTGTTGAGAGGATAGAGATTGACCATAATCCACTCTCTGTCCAAATGCTTGCCATATGTGACCAATTGTTTGTGCCTAGCATTCCTATTATATCACTAACGGACATTAGTATGACCAATGACAAAAAACATTTGAAGTGGCATCAATTAGTAGCCCGGCCTGATATGTAAAGTTCTGTTAATGCTGTCTTGAGGTCTTGGCTGACGCAACTAGAGGTGAGCTTTACAACTAATGTGCAATTGATCGCATGTCATGTTCTTTGCTTTGAAAGTATTGTAGCCCATTTCATGGTAGGTGGTAACTTTGGTGGCAAAAGTCTCAAAGGGAAACATCCTTGGTATAATAGGAACTGCCGGGCCTTAAACTAACAACTGATCAAAGCTATCAAAACAAAGGATATAGCCTCTATCCACATAGCCAGAAAATCTTACAAGGCTGCCATCTGTAAAGCCAAGTCTATGCAGGATGAGAAATGGTGGGCTGCATTGAATGAAGCTGCATCTGATAAGGATTGTGCCATAAATTGGTTCTTGGCTGTGTGAAGCCCTAATAATGGTGTGTTGCGCGTATAAACTAATATTGCTCCATTAGAGTGGGTTAATAATTTCAGCCCACTATACACTATGGATTGCCATAGTGTGCCCCACAGAGGCGGCTCTGTTATCCAGGGCCCGTGCTGAGCGTTTATCCCTACGCGAACGGCTGCGTCGCTTGAATTATGCTGCTTACTCGGCACAAACGCACGCCTCAGCAGACAAGTCGGGTAGACTTCTGGCCTGGTTGATCAGAAGCGATTGCGACCACGGCCCAATTATGGATATTCGCTCAGAATCTGGCCGTTTGCTTCATACACCTGTGGAAATACACTCTGCGTTTACGCAGCATTATAGGGCACTGTACACCTCAGCTGCGGGTTCCTCCGAACGGTCCTGTGCTGAGTTTCTCTCTGGGGTGGAACTTCCTTGTCTGACGGCTGACCAGAGGAGTGCGTTGGAGGAGTCTTTTGACCTCACTGAGATTCAGGCCGGTATCCGCGAGCTGTCGGCTGGCAAGACACCGGGCCCAGATGGTCTGCCGGCCAACTTCTACAAGGCATTTACTTCAATCCTTGCACCCAGGCTACTCCGTGTGTATGAGGAGGCAGTGCAGAAGGGATCCTTGATGACATCCAAGAACAATGCAATGCTTGTGTCCCTTCCCAAGCCCGGCAAAGATCCGGCGGAGTTGGGCTCGTACCGACCATTGGCAATGCTCCAACACAGATGATAAAATACTGGCCAAAACCCTAGCAACGTGACTAGTGCCTATGACACTGGGCCTGGTGCACCCGGATCAAAACGGGTTTGTACCTAAGAGAGATATGTCACACAACATCAGGCGGTTGTTCCGGGTCATGCACTGTGCGAGGCGGGACTGGCCATGGGCGGGATGTCTTGTCCTCGACCTGGAGAAGGGCTTTGATTCCTTAGAGTGGCCTTACCTTTTTGGGGTGTTACAGCGGTTCGGCATTAGGCCCCTCTTTATACTTATGGTTAAGCTTCTATAAGCTAATCCTCAGGTCCGAGTCAATCTGGGGGGGCATTATATCAGAGTCAGTAACTGTGTGCAGAGGTACATGGCAGGGTTGCCCCCTTTCCCCACTGCTGTTTTCTCTCGACATGGAGCCGCTGGTGGCGGTTTTGCGTGACAGGGGCTCCGGTTGGGGAATTGCCCTGGGAGATGGCCTGCATGTGGCATCGCTGTATGCCGATGACCTTTTGTTGTATTTTAGGGACATCTCATTAATCCCCCCAGAAGTAGGGACCTTGCTGCAACAGTTTGCTTTGCTGTCTGGCCTCAAGGTTAATTGGTCTAAATCATGCCTCTTCCCTTTTGACCACGTGCTTTCGAGCCAAGAGCTTTGTCTCTGCAAAAATAATGTTCCTTGGCAACCCCGCGCATTCAGATACTTAGGCATCTGTATTTACCACCATGAGGGAGACCTAATTGATGGGAACTTTAAGAGAGCAGTGTCCTCTATCAAATCCCAGATGGCTTTCGGGCAGACGCTGCCACTGTTGGTGGCGGGTAGGATAGCACTGCTAAAAACGATAGTCTTACCACGGCTATTATATTACTTTTCTAACCTCCCGCACTATATCCCGTCCAGTTTCTTCAGGAGCCTGGAGTCCATGCTGAGGGAATTTATTTGGAATGGGGGGCGCTGTCAGTCCCTAACCTGGAGCACTACTACTTGGCCTCTCAGCTCCAGTGGGTGTCCAAATGGCTGGTGGGCCTTCACCTTACAGACACGGTGACCACTGAGGGCCCTTGGTCCCTCATGCAAGTGTCACATTTATTTAACCCGCTCACATGAGCGGCGTTACCGGGACAGATAATCCTTAGGGTGGCCTATAGCTCGTATCGTAGGTCCCTGCGCCTTACCGGGTGGATAGTCCCATTTACCCCAGCCTTGGCGTTAATGGGTACTCCCTGAGGCCCCAAAGTTACGTCAGGTCCCGAACTGCGTGCGTGGCATGCGGCGAAGCTGTATACGCTGGGCGACCTCTATAATGAATGGTAAGCTGATCTCGTTCCCCGAACTGGTTCAGGAGTCGGGCCTACCTGCAGGACAGTTTCTACTATATAATTCACTGTTGAGGTCTTTAGCATCTAAGTGGGGCGACCTGTCAACTGCTCCCCCCACTCATCTGCTGGTACAGTACATACAGGTGATGGGGCAGGGACGACACCTGATTGGGTGGTTCACTGACGCTTTTCGCATGCACACAACCCTAGAGTGCGCCACACTGCCTTCGGCCTGGGACACGATGAGACCGCCTCACTCACAGACGTGCAATGGATATACCCCATAACTCCAGATTTTGCTTGACACAATTCTATATCATTCATAGGGCATACCTCACTCCAGCTCGCGTTAACAGATATTTTTATCGTTGTGATGCAGCTTGCCCCCGCTGTTCCTACATTAATGCAGATATGATTCACATGATATGGTCCTGTCCATCCTTACACTGTTTCTGGAGAGCAGTGGTAGGCTGCTTGTCGGAGTGCATGTCGCGCTCGGTTCCGTTTACATGGGAGGTCTGTGTGCTGGGCCTCTTTCCTAGGGGCTTGCGACATAGATCTGATGCGAGATTTCTGGATCTAGGCTTGATAACAGCTAAGCGGCTGATAACCTGTAGGTGGAAGTCGGAGGACCCGCCAACCGAGCGGGCCTGGAAGTATTCATTCAAGATTTGGGCAAGTGCGGAGGGAGTGGCATTAAGACGGGAGGATGCACTGGGGCTACGCAAGTATCCGTTATCAGACAGCTGGGAGACGATGATGGCATGCCTGCAAGGCTCGGGACCGGACTCAGGTGTGGAGGAATTAGTCTAGCAGCTGAGGTGTGAGTGCACCTGATCCAGACGCGGGAGCACGAGGCGGAGGGTGCCTAAGCTCGGGTTACTGGCCCACTCTCTGTTTTAGGGGTGCGGCTGGGTCCTATACAGGCAGCAGGTGTCTGCAGTTTGAATGTGTTCCCGTCCTATATTGTTATGAATGGATAAAGCAGGGTGGGTTCCCGCGCACACAACGACGCGCTTCATTCAAAGTCTATTGACTGCAGGAATAGTGCTCCAAAGTTTGTTACTGTTCTTATTGTTATCTGTTGTTTGACTTAGGATCAATATCTGCAAGCACAATTCTGTACGAATGTATTGATCTTCGTGTGCAGATTAGAAGGGCACTGGGGTATTTATCGACCTCCAGGTTATCCATGAGTCTAAAGATTTCAGTGTATGGACATTTTATTTTGCATTCATGTGTCAATTAATCCTGCTCTATGTAAGTTCTGGCAGAGTGTAATTGAGTATTCCGATTGGAGGTCTAGCTGTCAACTGTTTCAATGCCTACTTTCTCCTGATGTGCTTATATAGATGACTGGTAATTGCACATATTGTTTAGCCTAGTGTTGATGTAAACGTCAAAATGTTGCAGTATGATTGAAAATAATAATAAACAGATTTTTGAAAAAAATGGATTGCTCTAGTGTGGTGTATGACCAGAACTGGGCTGTTCCTGTCACCACTGATCAACCACCTGATTCTTCAACTCTACACTTGTTCACCCTTCTTGAAGTTGTGCATTCATTAGGCACCCTAAAGCGCAGTAGGACAGCTGGCCAAGATGGTGTCCTGGCAGACTTATTTTTAACTGATGTAGAAGCCTGGTCTAGATACATCCTTATTCTGTCAAACGTAATAGGGAAGGAGGCTCCAATCCATGACTCATGGAAGGGTGCTGTTGTTGTACCCATCCATAAAAAGGGTGATAGATCTTTGCCCTGTAATTACAGACCTATCAGCTTTTTAGACTGTGTGCAAAAAAGTTTCTGCCAATGCCTTCTGGGGAAGATCCAGGATTGGATATCTGACCATGACATTCTTAGCCCTCTGCAAACTTGGTTTTGTACAAAAATTTCCACTATTGGCCAAGTCTTTGGATTCCTGCTCCTATATTGGAAAACTGTCTTAATTGGGGAAGGAAATATTTATGTTGCTTTTGTGGATCTCAAATCTGTGTTTGATTTAATACCTTGCAACAAGCTGTGGGAAGTCCTTTTTGACTTGCCAATGCCTCTGCACCTCCTTTCCATGAGGAAACTTATGCACGCGTCAGGTGTGGGATCAGGGGCAGCTTACTGACAAAATCCCAGTACAAAGGGGAGTACGACCGAGATGCGTCCTTGCTCCAACTTTATTTTCATTGCATGTCAATGGCATTGTCCCCTTTTTAGCTATGATGGAGGCCGATGCACTATGTATAGGTGCACATAAAGTTCCTGTATTGTTGTTTACAGATGACACTCTCTTAATCTCCAAGACACCCAGTGGTTTACAGAAACTATTAAATCGATTTGATGAGTACTGTCTCTCTCGGGGACTGGAGATCAATGCCTCCAAAACTAAACTGATGATGTTCAACCCCCACAAATCATACAAATGGAAGATAGTTCTTGGAGGCACGCCACTTTAAAAGGTTAAATCTTTTTGTTACCTTGGTTTAAAAATATCTGAAAAGTTGTCATGGAAATTCTATATCACCAAGGCGGATTTGAAGCAAAAAAAGTACACTGGGGTTTTAGTCAGGGGCTTTAGCACCTCACATACCAAACCGATCCACATGGCACTTCAGACTAAGGCTGTCATTTCCACTTTATATGGTGCAGAGCTATGGGGCTATGTCAAAGCTCAAGAAATATCTGCAGTCGAAAATACCTTTTTAAGAAAACTTGTTTCTCTACTATTGAGTACCCTGCTGTTTCCTCTTTTCAAGGATCTGGGTCTCAAGGAAATGGGCCCTAAAGCTTGTTTACATCCTCTCCTGTTTTGGAGATGTCTCTGGACTACTTCTGAGCTTGCCTCATATACCAAAGACCTCCAAGCTGTAGTCAAAGCTGATCGATCTCTTAGTGTCCCCGGGCATAGACATGTCAATGCTTCACTGTATTCACTTGGATGGTGCGAGCTCTGAGATTGCCCAACTACTGCTGCCTTTCCCTCGAAGCTTGATTTTAAAAATAAGTAATGGAAGATGGTAGATTTTGAAGAACTGCATGTAGCAATTCATTCTAAGCTGTCTCACATTTTTACTGATCTGAAGGATGTGCGCAGCTATGAGTTATTTTCGGACATAATCTCAACCCCTATGGACAGGAAGCTGTATTTCCAATTTTGTGTAGGAACCTTACCATTAAGATCATACTTAATGGTCTTCTGACGGAAGTATGGTCTGCCCAGCTTGTAATGTCCCTATTGAAAATTTGCCCCATGTATTTTTTGTCTGCCCCGCTTATGTAATCCCTTGCAGGAAGTGGCTTGCACCTGCCTGCAGGATTCTGGGTGTCCATAGGTCTGCTATAGCTCTAAAAATTCTTAAATCAAATACTAATCATGTTTCAGTTACTGCTGTCACTCAATTTCTTGGAGCTTTGTGGACCAATAGAGCAAACATATTATCTTCCTCATGTGGAGTTGCCTTGTATGTATAGTTTTACATAATTGCAGGTTACCTTCCCAATGACGGACATGGTTCAGCACATTTTGTGGAATGGATTCTGAATTAGAGTGTGTATTTCTAATACCACTGTGCTGTTGGGCCAAAGAAGCTGTGCAGTGACCGTGTTGGATCTGTGGTCCAAAATTGTGGATCTTTACAGTCAAAACTATAAATCATCTGGGGAAGTGCTTCTCCCCTCAGTGCTGTATTTGGTGAACAAACTATTGCATTTTGCAGTTTTATAACTTTTAAAATCTTTCATGTACATCTTTTGATGTTTATGGTGCCAGAGTATTCTATGCGCAATTATATGTTTAAGTTCTGGGCCCAGTAGTATTTATGATTGTATGTATTGATTTTACCTTTGTCTTAACTTATTTCTTGAATGTAAATGAAATGTACTGTTTTTTCTTTGTATATGTTTTGTGCTTTTATGGTACTAGTTACCGAAATAAAGCTTACTTGAATTGAATTGTTTGTACGTGTTGGGTATTCAAGTTCATATAGAATTAACTTTTGTGTTTGAAGTTTGTTATCAAAAACATAATCAACATTCGTGGAAGTCGATGAGGTGGCCCATTGAATCCAATGTGGATGTAATGCTTTTGTGTTTGGAATGCTGGCTTTCATCACAGTCTCTAAGGCTGGTATTGGGGTTACAACAAAAATGTGTTTACCCTGGGGTAGAGGTCTCTCTTTTATGACAGCCACCTGAACAGAAGTCAGAATTTTCTTAGTGGAAGCAAAGTGCTGTTCAGCTGTTGCATGCAAATATGATTTTTATGCTATAGGGGCAGTATCACCTTCATTGAATATTACATATGTGAACCCAATAGCACCAGCAATTACTCTGATGACCAAGCTTGTTTTGTTATCACATGTGCATAAGTGTTTTGCTTCCACCATATCCTGTTGTAATGCTCTGAGAATGCATGCATATTTGACCATCCAATATTTACTTGAAAAAGTCTGGTCACATCAAGTCATAAAGTGGTTTTATGCATTGTGCATAATATGTAGTATATGTTCTGACAAAACTGGAAAAAAAAACAATAATGATTGGAGCTTTTTAATGGTATTCACTGTTTGTCTGTGCACACACTTTTCTAGAAAGTCGGGTGTCAGGCTTTTTCCTCAATCTGACAACTTGTATCCCAAAAACAGGACTCTCAGAAAGAAATTTTTGTTTCCTTAAAATTACATTTGTAGCCTATTTCAGTAAAACTCATCATGATGTGGTCCACCCATAGGACAATGCCTCAGGAACAATGTTGTGTAATATGGATGGTACACGTGGTGAGAACAGTCTAGGACTGTTCTTACAACTTTGTGGGTGTTGAAAAAATTTGCTTTACGAGCCAAATGCACTGGAGGTGGTCAAATCCCTACTTTCAGGCACTATATTTTAGCAAAAAAAAGGTTGGAATATCCAAGGTTTTTAAATATTTTTTGTGCACTAATTTGTTGATGAGTGCTGTGTGCATTTTGTATAACAAATGTATGCATCTGACAGTTTAAATATCTCTAGCCTAAGTCTATTCTGTATGAATGGTCTTGCTTAGCTACTGGAAATAAAGAGTTGTTTGTTGGTGATAAGCAGGGTTCTATCACACTCTGTACTCAAGCTGTGTGAATATTTCCCTCACTGGTGCTTTAGCTTCATAATAAATGGAGTATTGTGGTTGTGTTAATGGTATCAATCTTCCTGGTATTATGTGGTAGGGGGAGGCTTTGTCCCACTCTACATGGTTGCAAGCAGCACCTGGGCACCTGTGCCAATGCCCAAACTGCTGCTTAAGCTTGTCTCAATTCTTCAGGAACAAGGAGCAAGAAAAATGGCATAATTACATCTTCCACTGTTGGGAGGTTACGGACAAATTCTGGTGGCCAGTCGTTTCCTACCAAAAGGATGTCATAAGATAGCATACATTTTTCCCAGAATATAACTGTAATAGTTCACTCTATGTCTCCCTCAATTTGTATTTTCACCTTGTAAACCCCATCTAGGGTGGGGGGAGACACATGTCTGCAGTTTTGACTTCTAAAAAGTCTTTAGTTGCTGTCACCTCCAGAAGCTGTTGAAGATTTCAGCGAACTATTGTGACCTTTGGCAAGCTGTCTAGCAGAGTTAGGGCCCACATCCTATTCTTCAGTAAAGTTCTCATTATGTGTGGCATTTCTAGCTGAAACTGCTGCCACTCTTTTCTTTCTAAATTGTGCTTTCTGTTGCAGAATTTTCTTTTCCTTTTTTATGGAAGGTTCAGGTGAGCGTTGTGAATCTTTTCTTGGTTTCACATACTCGTTTTGTTGTTCAGAATGCCTCCCTCTCACTCTGCGTTTATCAGTGAGTCCTGGAAGGAATGAGATTGGTGTATTTGAATATGTTGGTGTCTATCAGTAGTTTTTCTCTATTTCTCAAATTATAGTGTTTCGCTGAGGTACTCGAGGGCAGAGATTCTCTTCTCTGTTTTGCATTATCTTTATTTTGTTTTTGTTTATCCCAGTGTTTTTTGGAGCCCTCTGCTGCTTGCTAGTTAGCATCATTATTGGATTTACCTTGCAGCTGTGGTTTACTTGGTGTGGCCCCCAGACTATCCTGACCTATACTAGAATAGGTCTCAGAGATCATCTTTGACAGCTCGGGCTCATGATCCTATAGCGGAACATCCCGGTTCCAGTGACGTACTGCTAATGCTACTGCTTTCCCTTTAAGGTTACTAAAAATGATCAAAGATACTGTGGCAAAATTTCCCATTATTTTCACCCCCAAATCTAGGGCCGGAAAAACGCCATATTCATCATGAATTTGTTTTAACACTTCCAGAAGATTTGCAAGTGTTGGTGTACTATGTGCGCTAGTGTAGAGTGCACAATCACTGCACCTCTAGTGGTGCAGTTGTCCACTGAGGGAACAATCCCAAATGGCAAGCATGCTGTGAGAATTCCATATTTATCTTGCCATATTTATCTTGGCAGACATATTGCTTCCAAGTCGGTAATTTGTTTGTGCTAACCAAAAAAGAACCTCTTTACGTTTGTTCTTGACTTTACCCACAGTTGAATGCACAGCAGCAGGATTGATTCCCACTATGGCCATATGTGGTTGCGCTGGAGCAGCCCTTGCTGGGACGTTGTTTGAAGTCCACATTCCAAATTGCATTAATCATTTATTTATTTCTACTGAATTGGTGTATAGGAGGTGTACATCTGCTACCTCCAATGTACCTACATTATGGTGTGGTGCAGAGGTTGCCAGTTCTGGTCAGGTACATCTGTCATTACACAAAGGTCCTAGGGGTATATTAACAAGACCCTTGCACCCCTTAGCACTGCAGTAGCATGATTTTTTTAGTTACAGGAGCGCTAACAGGCCCTCACCCCGTGCCATATTTACAAAGTGGTTCAATGGTAGCACTGTGTCACTTTGTAAGCCCTTGCACCACATTAAACTGTGCCAGGTATAATCTATGCAAGGGGTACATTCCCCCACAGGGAGGCCCCAAATTTACAAGATTTCACTGTCCCATTATGGTGTCATTTTTAATGCCTGGCCGGGACAGGTTTTTAATTGACACTAGTCTATTTCCTATCGGCCTCTCCGAGCTTTGTTAGACTACTATAAAAAGAAATTGTGCTAGTCCAGGAAAGCGGCACAATAGAGTTACAATTTTGATGCTGTTGTGCTAACATGTGCCATTGTGTTCTGTATTGTAAATACAGCTCTACCATGGTGTCATTGGGGGGTGCAGGGCGACGCAAGGAAGCTAGCACATCTGAACTGATGCGCCAGTTCCTTGTAAATATGTTCTCTAGTTTAACATTCTGTGGAACATTTGGTAGGGCCCCATCAAACCAATTTTGAAAAGATAGTGGTATTTCTAAATATGCATCTGATCTGTATTGTGATGGTGTATTTGGTGGGGAGTGGTGATGAAATGTTTGTGTGTTTCCATCTTCATCTGTAAAGGTGACCCAGGAGTAAATCATTTCTGTTCTGTGTGCTGGCGGGGCCTCAACAACAAATGTAACTTCTCTACCCTGATCTGTGAGGCCATTATTTCATAAGTGTGCTGTGAGGAGAGTCTCATGTTTGTTCCAATTACAACTCTGTTTTGGTTCTGCCATTTTTAAAAATAGAATTGAGTACTTTAGAGATAGGATCACCAAATGAGAATCCTTTTGAGAGTCCAGGCTTGAACAACCTACAGGTGGCCCTGTCAAGAGCCATTGAGTTTATAGTAACTGTGTTTTAGTTACATGTAACTGTGGATGCACAATTTTAGGTTGGAAAGAAAAACTCTGTTGCCTTCGTCTTTAATATGCACTCCGTCACTTATATATAGAGTATAGATTCCTATTACATATACACCCTATGCTATGGCCCCTAAGGAATGTAGAAACATCTTTTTTAACATGATTCCTGGTTTTGTTAATCTGAGGATCGAATTGATGTTTGACATATGTTGAAATAAACAAAGACAATGTGAGGGAAAATTCTCATTAATTGTGCAACAGTATCCTTCATTATGATTTCCAGTCCAACACCAGTCAGTGTGCCAAGGTCATTTCCACCACAGTGCACATTCATGAGGTCAGGGGGTTGAAAATCTGTAATGCTTTCAACCAAAGGCAGCAATTGATTCCACTTTAACTCTCTCTGGCCAATCCACTTAACGTCCACATTAGGCAAACCCAATTCCCTGTCAATTCCACTTTTTCTAGCAGCCTGTCGAGCCCAAAACACATAGCTGTGTCCAATAATCCGCACTCAAACAAATGTGAGGTGAAACAGCACTAGCAGTGTGGAGAAAGCAGGAGCTCATTGAGCAGATTTCAAAATGAAATGCACTTAAATTTGAGCACTGCTGCTAAGTTTAAAAAACATATTTTTGATTGGGCACTGTAAATATGCATGTCACTGAACTTAGGTTGGATCTTGAATTTAAAATGAAGTAGATGTTTCATTGGCAGTGGTAAAATGTAAATGTACTGTAAAAGTGGATATGCTTTGGAATCTGTACAGTAAACTACACTCGTTATGGCTCCTTGTGTAAAATGCATGCCCTTTCTAGAATGCGCACTGAACTTGTGACCCTGTAGGTCTATTGGGTTGCTATGCAGACTGTGCTAAGACTGTATTGGGGGAAGGCTCTTAAAGAGACAGTTGGGTATTGGTAAAAACTGAAATGTTTTGTACAGACTATTTTATAATAAAGATTGTTTTTCCTACTAAGGAATAGGTGATAATATTAAATATACTATTCAAGTGATAAATCTAGCAGCACAATGTATTTTATGGCACCTGTTTTGTTTTGCAAAGTATTTGCGATAATTGTTGTTAAACCGTGATCATAAAAGAAGTCTACCATACTGAACTTCTCTAGAAAAGTACATGATAGGGTTTATGGATAGTAGCTTCTCCGAACTTGTCTTGCATAAGTGCAAAAGGTTGTCATTCATAGTTGCTAAGTGTAAGAGTATTGTTCTTTTGTATGCTTAGTTTTCTCAGTTCCTGAGAGTGTTGAAATATTGAAAGACAAGCGATACGAAGGAAAAATCTGGAACATGATTATTTTTCTGGTATGCTAATTGTATTTGAAAGTGACAACAAAATATTTTTTGACATTAATAAATATAGAAAATGTAATCAAACTAGATAAAATGATTGATGAGTAGCAGATTTGTATGTGGGTTGATTAACCAATCTGTTCTTTAAAGTGCTAATGAGTGACATGTGTAATAGTATAGTACTACAAATTTTATAATATGTAGTGTATGAATCTGGCTTAAGTTTTCTAGTAGTGACTGTGTATAGTATAATAATGCCACATCCTCATGTTATGTGGACGCTATTTGTAAACTACAAATTGTGAGAAAACACGGCTGATTGCAGAGCCCCCAGACTTTTGCCCCCACTTTTCACTTTTTGCTGGTGTTTACTTGACTCTGATGGTGCCCTGGGTACTGATAACAAGTCCCAGGGCCTGTGCTCTGTGTAAAATGAGTAAGCAAATTAGGCTTATTATAATTGGCTAAGTCAACCTACCTATAAGCCCCTAATATATGGTAGGGCATGTAGGTTTAGAGACCCCAGCATAGGTGGTTCACCCATAGGTGCACTGCTGAGGTGCCCAGTGTAATTTTAAAGGCAGACCTGCCTTGCTGGCTGCTTTTAAATTAAAGTTACATGCAAATTCGACTTTGGAATTAAAAGTAACTCCAAAGTCTTAATCTACCTTATTATTACATATAAGTCACCCCAAGATGTGCCCTATGTGCCCCTAGAGCTGGTGCCCTGTAACTTTAAGCAGGGACCTTATAAAAATAGTTGTATATGCCCTAGTGAGGTAAAACAGCCAAATTTGTTTTTCCCTCATTGTAGTGAATGGCCTCCATAGGCTAGAATAGGGGAAGACTTTATTTTAATTTACAAAGTCTCTGTTTGGTATCAAATTAATTGTTATAGTAAATACCACAACTTACAATTGTTGGATTTAATATAACCTGGGCAGGTAAAGAGTTTTAAACTTTACCTAAAAAGTTACCAACTTCAGCTCTGTAGTGTTTTGCTACTTTGCTCTGATTGGCCAACCTCTGGCAGCCTGGCCACGCAGCCTTGATGAGGTGTGAAGTGGCCTGGCTCAACACAAAGGAATGTGCGTGGTGGAGGACATCTCCCCTCAGCAGATGGGAATGTAGGAAGGGGGAGGGCTGCCAAACTGGTCTTCAAAGGCAGGGAAGGACATTTGGAGCAACCCCGCACCTCCCTCACATCCTGCAAACTCAGACAATTAGGTGCCCCCTGATTAGATTAAGAGAGGGAAGGAAAAGGGTGAGTTTCTGAATTGTAGCCACACTAGTGGGTGGGCTCAGCCAGATGTAACGCCCAAAAAACACTTTCAGCCATTATGGATTTTTGAGAAATGTTGCTCCCTGGCATTGATTTTTGCCACACTTCACAGGAAGTAGTTATCACAGGGAGAAGGACCCTGCACCTGAATGGAGAACCTGGACCCCCCTGTTTTTCACCCAGGAGCAAGGATAAAACTGGCAGACCTGCACCCACACCTCAGATCCCTACCAGATCTACCAGGAAGAACAACAGGAGAAAAAGGTCTGCCCTGCTGGACCCCTGACCTGCACTTGGACACTGCACTCTGGAGGACTGCACCAGAGGCACACTTGGTCTTCACCACGAGAAGGACTTTGACTGGATTCAACTGGTTCAATGAGGGACTCCCTTTTTGCTACGAGTGAAAACTTGCTATCCAGAGTCCCCTGCACCAACTCCTGAAGAAACTGACCAGCTGACCACTGTCCAGGGGCCAAATTGGAGTTTGTGCCACGTGCATTCTGGGAGTTGCAGTCCACACCTTCAAGGAACATCTCAGAGCTTCTAAAACCTTGGGGTGAGCTGTGGACCTCAAAAGAACCTTAAAAGAACATGTGGAAGAAGATCCAGAAGTTTGGAGAACTTTTGGAAAAAAGTCCCATAAAGGGACCGACCCACTGAGGCAACTCTAGCTGGCTTGCCTCAACCGCGACCCGGCCTGACTTGCAGGTTCGTCCTGGTGAAGAAAATCTCTGAAAAAGTGACTAAGGGGGTCATTCTGACCCCGGCGGACGGCGGGCACCGCCCGCCGGGCGGAGACCACCAGAAAACCGCACCGAGGTCAAATGACCGCGGCGGTCATTCTGACTTTCCCGCTGGGCCGGCGGGCGACCGCCAAAAGGACGCCTGCCGGCCCAGCGGGAAAGACCCAGCAATGATGAAGCCGGCTCCGAATGGAGCTGGCGGAGTTGCTGGGGTGCGACGGGTGCAGTGGCACCTGTTGCGATTTTCAGTGTCTGCCAAGCAGACACTGAAAATCTTGCTGGGGCCCTGTTAGGGGGCCCCTGCACTGTCCATGCCAGTGTCATGGGCAGTGCAGGGGCCCCCAGGGGCCCCATGACACCCGTTCCCGCCAGCCTCTTCCTGGTGGTGTAAACCGCCAGGAACAGGCTGGCGGGAAGGGGGTCGGAATCCCCATGGCGGCGCTGCTTGCAGCGCCGCCATGGAGGATTCCTTTGGCCAGGGGAAAACCGGCGGGAAACCACTGGTTTCCCTTTTCTTTGGCCAGGAAGCACCGCCAGCCTGTTGGCGGTGCTTCCGTGGTCGTTGGCCCTGGCGGTCAATGACCGCCAGGGTCAGAATGACCCCCTAAGTCTGAACCTAGAAAGTTGATGGGGATCTCTCAGGCATTGTATCTGAAGAGGGCTCCAGGGACGTCAGATCAAGATTCAGGTTTGGATCGGTTGAAGGATTTTCGGCTCAAACATTTGTCTATGTTCGAATGTAAAAATCTTCACCGAGGTCTCTTGTGACGCTATCCGAGGAAAGGCTCCAGGGAGGTCGGATCAGACTGGCGACTTTGTACCGCTGAAGAAAATCTTCAAGAAAATGACTAAGTCCAATAGTAAACTTTTGGCCCAGGCCTCCAGCTTGCTGTAGACGAGCAGGGCTCCATCACGGTCAGCCTTAAACTTTGACTTTGCCCCAGTCGAGATGTGACCAGATTGGCACTATTTGTTTCTATGCACTAAAAAACACTAGGGAGCATATTTATATTCTGTGCCTGATGTGCATAATTTCTTTTCGCAAATCTGGCGCAAACTGAACTCCATATTTATATTTTGGCGCTAGACATTAAAGTTAAAGTCATTTTTTGCCTGCGGAAAACTGCCTGCATTAGTGCAGTTTTGCACCAAAAAGTATAAATCAGGGCCTAATTCTTTAAAAATTCATATCACCGGTTCCCCTTATCTGATTTGATTCATTTTGGTTTCATTTGAAAGATAAAAATATATTCTATCTTTATAAATTGGATTTTTATTGTGTCTTGTGTTTTACTTATTCACTGTTTTGTGATTTTTTAATGCTTTTCACATTGGTCTCCTAAGTTAAGCCTTGGCGCTCATTGCCAACCTACCAAGGGTTTACCTGAGTTTAATTTATTGAGACTTAACTGGACCTAAGTGGAGGTTGGTGTCCTAATGCTAAGTGTAGGTACTTACCTGCCCTTACCAATAATCCACTTTCTAACAGTGATTTTTTTGGTGTAGTTCTGTTCAGTAGTTTTAGAGTTCTTAGAGAAATTAAAGAAAAAACTAATTTGTATATCTAGGAACGTTAAGGATTTGCGACCCTTTCCGATCTCATGCAAAGAACTGATTGGCTGATAACACTTCAACAACAGAAGCCACTGAAGTCTTGACAGCCATCTTGGGACTCGGCTAAAGCAGAGTCCCCAAAAACATATAAAAAATGAAGAGAAAGGGCCAGAGTACGAACACCCTGAAACTTTAGCTCTGGTGGGGGAGGGAGGCCCAAAGGGACACCCAGGGCTAAAAAGCATTTTTTTAAATGTTATGAACAGAGTTGTTGTAGATCTGTGGATCTGCTGTAAAAAATGAAGCTCGGTAAATATAGTGATGAAAATTACTATACGTTGAAAAAAACATAGAAATTCACTGACAAAATAAAGGTTACAGGGACATTATAATTAGGAAATAGAATCATTAAAAAACATAGAAATTCACTTAAAAAACAATGGTTACAGGGACGTATAGTTAAGCTCACATTTTAAACATACAAAACCATAGGAATTCAACAGTTATAGTTAGAATTACCTCAAGCAACTATGGGCCATATGTACAAATACTTTTTCCCATAGACACAGAATGGGTAAAAACCTTTGCTACATCTGGCCCCATGACTCGTGGCCTAGGGTAACTATAACTCTCCCCCTTCCAGTACACTGCTAATTAGCTCACAAATTATGGCACTCACATGATCTTGATAACATCATTAATAACATCAATGTAATATTTGCAGTAACATTTTTGATGAAAAAACTGTGCACGACTGGAGCGTAAGTTATAATTACCTTAGAGCACAAGTTCTAGTTACTTGAGATAATTCATTTCTATGGTTCTCTCCATTTAAAATGTGAGCCTAACTATAACTTCCCTGTAACCTTTTTTTTTTGTAAGTGAGTATATATATATATATATATATATATATATATATATATATATATACATACACTTGAATACGGCAATTCCCTTGCCGCTCCTGACCGCCAATGGTGCCCGGATACGACGCGCGCCACAGCGTCTAACAGAAACACAACACCTTATTCCTTAATAAGGCAACCAGCACTCCGTGAATGTGCTAAATAAGGTTTAATACAGCCAAACAGGAACGCGTTTCGGCGTCTCCGCCTTTCTCAACCTGTGGGTGCCGCCATTTTTTTCCCCTTTTATATACAAGTGATTTTCTTAAAGCAACATGGTAACACAAAATAGTGATAATACGTTTGAACAAACATATATATACAATTATGCATGGAATTTCCTATATCACATTTTTTGTCTATTATCTGTATAAACCCAATCTTTGTAAAAAATAAATGTGAGAAAATATAAAGAAATATATAAATATCAAGTTTGTCATGAACTGTACAGCTTACAAAAATTAATTAAATGAATTAAACATTGATCTACAAAAAACAAAACTAAACTACATTACGATGGACAAGTCGTAAGACCTATTAGAGACTCATATGAATACTGCAACAACAATGCACTGCTGTGACCATGCTTTACAATCAAGTCGATGTTATGCTTGTTTTTATTTTTATTCGTGGAGAGGTGAGTTACAACTCCAGAGGAAAGACCATGCTGACAAGGAGAGAAAATGTGTGATCAAGTGAAAGTAAATACACAGTGGTGAGAACCAACATGTATTAACACAGATGAATATATAATTCTTCACTGGAATTTAACCCTGCTGGTTCTCTAGAGTCAAGTGACAAAATGCATCTGGATTCTAACTTTCTCAAATTTTTCTCCCTGTCACCTCCACGGACATCTTTTCTTATGCCGTCAATTACACTGTATTTGATACTTTCCACTAGTCCTGCATGAAACTCATGTACATGTCTGGAAACAGGGTACGAATCATCTTTATTAGCTATAGCCCTGAAATGTTGGAGTATTCTTTTGTGTACTTGGAGTTTGGTGCTACCAACATATATCTTGGGACAACTACATTTTAAAATGTAGATGACATATTCACTCCTGCAGTCATATCTGCCTTTTATAGTGTGAATGGTTCTGTCTCCTTGCTTGATGCTCTTAATGTTTTCACCATTTTTGCATGCTTTGCATTTGGCACATTTAAAAAATCCATCTTGCGATTTAAGCCAACTGCTTTGCAAAATCTTCCCTTGTCGCACACTTTTCACAAGGACATTTCTCATTGATGTCCCTTTTCTATATGTGATTGTGGGCCTATTTTTCAAATTCATACCTATCACTGGATCACTTTTTAACATGTGCCAATGTTTCTGTAGGATCTTTCTTATGGATTCATGTGCTGTGTTAAAAGTAGTTATATATCTGACGTTGGCAGTGTCTTTATGGGTGTGACTGATCTTATTTATGTCATTACTCCTTTGCTCCGTAGTGAACAACAACTGATCTCTAGAACGGGATTTAACTCTAGCTGCACTGTGTTGTAATATCTCACTGGAGTATCCTCTCTGTTTTAATCTATCAATCATATTGTCTTGTACCTTGAGATAATCATTTTCTTTACTACAAATCCTCTTGGCTCTCAAAAATTCTCCAAAGGGAATGTTATTCTTCAAAGGTTGTGGATGATAACTTTTAGCATTTAAGATACTGTTCCCTGCTGTAACTTTCCTGAACAGTGTTATCTCAATTTTATTATTTTCAATGAATACTCTGATGTCTAGAAATTCAATCTCACGTTTGTCAATTTTACCGGTAAATCTCAGATTGCAATCATTGATGTTTATTTCATTGATGAAATTACTGGCAGTGTCACGATCACCTTTCCAAATTATGAAAATATCATCGATATATCTGAGCCACAAGATGATATATACATATGTATATATAGCCTACTGGCAAATGCCAGTGGGTGGTTTTACTTAGGATCTAGTTCACCATAGAAAACACGTTTTTCGACTTGGCCATATCGTTGGCAATGGTTGAGAAATCTACATGACATTTTGCAAAAAAGTGCCCTGCTTTGTTGACTTGTACTTAATATGTTTGTGGGTGATTAGTCAAGGTGGGCCGAGAAAAATGGGCTGTCAAAAAATTGAGTTCCCTATGTTAACTCCGATTGGGATTTTGAAGATGATTACAGTACAAATTGCTGGTCAGAATTACACCAAATTTGGCAGAAAGGTAGCTCTTGGTCCAGAAAGCTCCCTTTTTTATTTAGTGTAAATCTGTTCAGTAGTTTTTGAGATATCAAAAGAAAAATAAATGTGCATATCTGCACCGTTGTTGTTCAGATGAAGGAGACTAGTCAATCCTGATTGGTTGTTGACAACCTGATCAATATGTTTTGACAGCCGTCACAAGACTCAGGGACTTGGTCCCAGTGTTCTAAAAATGAATTAAAAAAAATATGTAAGTGGCCACATTCAGCACACCCAAATGGCATGTATGGGGGTCCCAAATGGATTCCCCTCCCCTTATTGTCTGGCCACAGCATGGTCAACATGCTGTGGCATCACTTACAGTATTTTGGGCCAGATGTAGCAAAATTTTACGAGTCGCAAATGGCTTGAATCGCTATTTGCGACCCCGCAAAATCGGAAATGGGATGCAAAAACCCCATTTCCGAATCGCAAATAGCGACGCAAGCCATTATCGACTCGCAAAATTTGCAACCCCATTGTGCGACCCGCAAATAGGAAGTCGCAATTTGCGAGTCGCAAACCATATGAAAAAGCCACTCGCAAATTGCGACTAGTCCCAAAAAGCCCATTTTTCACACCCAATTTACCACTAACTCAGAGCAGGCGGTAACCAAAGTATAAAAGGAGACCCAGAAGGCACCTGGGTTACTCAAGATGGCGGAGATATGTGTGATAGCAAGGAGGAGGAGAGTCCACGCCGCACAGCAGAGGAGGAGGAGGAGCCAGAGACAGGAGAGGATATACAGAACCAGGCAGACACTTTTCCAATAAACTGAGGAGGAGATTTATGATAAATACAGACTCAGCAGTGCAGCAATATTAGAATTAATAGATCTACTCAATCCGCAGCTACAACGACAGACTGCGCGGCAGCGCCATCCCCACACATGTGCAAGTGCTATGCTCATTGCACCTCTTGGCCTCGGGTAGCTATCAGGGGGTCATTGCTGTGGCAGGTGGGGTATCCCAAAGTGCACACTCACGGTTTTTCAGATGTTTCTTAGATGCCATACTCACACACATGTCCAGATACATACACCTACCCAGGAATGACACAGAAATCAACAGCACCAAGTTGGAATTCTACAGGATTGCCAACTTCCCTCATGTAATAGGGTGTGTAGACGGGACACATATACAAATCTGCCCTCCTGCAAATCTGGAATATCTGTTCCGCAATCGGAAGTGTACCCGCTCACTGAACATCCAGGCGGTATGTGACGCCCATTATGTCATCACTGACATGGTAGCCAAATTTCCAGGGAGTACACATGACTCCTATATTTTCAGGCACAGTGGGATACACCAACGCCTAGAACGTGAGGAGTTTGGAGACGGATATCTCTTAGGTATTGCTGAATACACCCTGAAGACATACACACAGGTCAATGTGGAAACCTTCCATGCCCTGCTAACATTGTCCATTTTTGCCAAACAGGTGACAGTGCATATGCGCTACGACCATGGATACTTACCCCGTACTTAACACCCATCAATGAGACTGAGAGGCGATACAACAGTGCACATAGGAGGACCCAAAATGTTATAGAGAGGACCTTTGGACTGTTGAAGGCAAGATTCCGATGCCTCCACAGAAGTGGAGGTGTGCTCCAGTATGCCCCAATAACAGCATTCAAGATCGTTGGGCCATGCGCTATGCTGCACAACATTGCCACCAGACATGGGCTACATCTCACCCCAGAAGACACAGATTCGGAGGATGACGAGCAAGAGCTACCACATTGCCATCATGGGAATAGAAGCATTGCAAATCAAGGCAGACAGAGACAGACCACATTGCAAACAAATACTTTGGAAGGTATGTGCTACCTGTCACCACACACACGAATGTCACACACAAAGAGCCCAGGTGTGAAGTGGAACAAACAAGAACTTTATTAAGTGAACCTAATAACTAAAGAACTGAACTGTTGGTCAGGGGCTGTAAATGTCCACCTGCAATGATGATACATTCACCTCATGTGCCTCAATTGTCCGCAAGTGCATAGCTCAACTCCTCCGCCTGGGACGCACAGCATGGCTAGTGCTTGGAGTGTCAGCAGATCCCTGACGTGCACTGCCACTCCGCAATACCCTTGTGTCCGTGGCAGATGCACTACTGACGGTGGAGCCCTCCTCACTATTTTGAGGTGTGTCTGCCGTGCCCCTAGCCACCTGTCTTGCATCCATCATGTCCACAGCGTGGCTTATCCGTCCCAGTCCACGAGCCACATCCCCTGCAAAGTGCCTCAAGTCTACCTGCAAACTGACTGTCCGGCGTGACAGCCCTTTTGTATTGACAGCCAGGTGGACGACTGAGGCAACCATGCAGTCCAAACGGTGTATGAGTTGGCGCTCACGGCGCCTTGCACTCTCTCTCTCTGAAACAAGTTGAGTTACTAGTTGACGGATGGAGAGTGCAAGGTCACCGACATGACTGTTCAGGCTTTGGAAGTCTGTGTGCACCTGTGCCAGCCCTGTGGTGAAATTCCGCTCCATATGCTGCATGGCCCCTGATATAACTCTCATCTGCCTTGTTTGCAAGAGCTGACCTCTGATGAGAGCTGCCTCAGCGGCGGACATGGAAGAGTCCCCTACATCTCCCTGTGACACTGCAGGGACATGGACACGTCATCTGCGTCGCGGTGGAGCTTCAGGGTCCTGTTGGATGGCACTGTGGCTGGGACCGGGTGCTGGGTCAATCTTCCCAATGTCCAATGGTGTAGCTGGAGGGGACTGTGGTTGGGTGGTGCTGGGCCCTGTGGTGGCTGCTCCTGACTCCTGTGCTGCCTGTTGGCTGCCCTCTGCATCCTGGACGGACTGGCTGGTGGGGATGTCTTGTGGGAGACCTGTGGGACATAGGGAACACACTGTCAGTATCTAACATCTGTTGTATGCTTCCTAATAAACTGTTGCCTATCAGCTGACTACTGGACTACATTGCCCATAATGCACCATTCTGGTGGTTGCTAGTCTGGAATGGAGCTAATTTGGTTGTGCATGCTGCTGTGTACTGGGTGGGTGGGGGTATGGCAGATATGGGTGTACATGCATGTTTCATGGTACTCACTTGTTGATGTTCCTGGTGCTGACGTGTCCAGCTCTCCAATTCCAGCCACTGCCTCTGGCTCCAGGGTCTGTTCCATACGTTCCTCCATGGGTGTGGGTGGTGGGACAGTGGATGGGCCTCCTCCTGTGCCACTCATGTCCCGGAGGCGCTCTACCACCCTCTCCTTGGTCCTGGAGCCGAGGTTGTACCATCTCTTTTTGAGCTCTTCAATGCTCCTGTTGCTCACCCCTATTGCGTTGACCTTCTCCTGGATGTCATTCCAAATCCTCCTTTTGTCAGTCTCTGGCACACTCAGGGCAGCCCTTCCAAATAGCTGGTCATGGTGCTGGCAGCATTCATCTGTCAGCTCCTCCAGATCCTTCTATGAAAACTAAAGTTTACTCTTCCTGCCAGAGTCCTCCATTCTTGCTGCTGTTACTCCTGGTGGTTGCTCAGCAGTTGGAAATGGGTGTGGTCCTTCCTACCCAGGTGTATTTGTAAACTTCCTGCCTGTGATGTCATCAGCAAGAGCCAGGAAGTGTTTTCCAGACTGTTCTGCTGCACCTGCATGCAATTTGCGGCACAGTCCCAATTTGCGACACCCACTCGCAATTTGCGTGCTCGTTTTTAGCGAGGTCGCAAAAAGCAACCTCGCAAACAGCGGTCTCGCAATCTGCGGTGCAACTTCATTTGCAAGTCGCAAAATGAAGTTGCTTTTTCTTGTTGGATACCTGTTTGCGAGTCGGAAATTGCGAGTCGCAACGACTCGCAATTTCCGACTCGAAATTTTTTAGCTACCTACATCTGCCCCTTTCAGACATGGCGCCCTTTGAAATGCATTGTAGTGAATGGCAGGTTTGAGGGTAACAAAAAGGAGAACGTATAAAAGGGTGATAACAGATTTTAGTTACAATTTGAATCACTTGTTGATGGCACCATACTTAGTTTAGGAATTGTGGTGTTTTCTAATGGGATTCTACCCTGTGAAAAAGACTTCTGCTGGGATTTTCATGAATCATGTTTGACAGAAAACTGTTTTCCCATGACCTTCCTTTCAAGGGTATGCAAGGGGCTCCAAAAGCTAAAAGGAGAGCATATTTTCTGTAAATTCACACTATCTTTCACAGCCATATGAGAATGAAGTTTGACATTCTCAATAAAACATATTTTTCCAATAGGAGCAACTAGAGTGCTACCAGCATTAATTATTTCAAAAGTGTGGCACACTTGAATCTGTCTTGATTTAATCAAACTGATAGAACTTAAAAAAATTAATTAAGAAAGGAACAAAATGAGGGGGGTCCTTTTGTCAGAGAAATGATGGTTAGTGCTGTACAAAGAAAAATCTGGACACATTTTAAGTGAGTTCTTGAATATCTTCCTCTTCTAGTTTGTTAAAACATTCTGACATGCACCTTGAATCATGTACTCTCAATACCAGCCTCAAAGGGCAAGTGGCAGTATAAAAGACCATTGAGTGCAGGAGGAAGAAGCAGTGGCAATTCAACCATACATGCAGGCAGGAGAATCCCCGTGTTTTTAAGCTAAAAAGGGCTTTACTTTATCTATCTCCTGTCTAAAATCTCCCCTTTTTCAATGTAAGTCAATGGGGAAAATCAATTCCTCAGGTTTGCTTTCAAAATCTCCCTTTTACCAATTAATAAATATTGGAAAGTATGGTACATTGGATCACAAAGAGCAGGAGGAATGGGGTATGGACATGGACTGGGATAACAGAGGGCAGGAGGGAGTTGGGCAGTGGCATCAAACTGACCTTACAGGGCAGGTGTCAGGGGGTTGCAGCAGCACAATACACTGCACAGGGCAAGCGGGATAGCAGTGCAGCACAATGGACCATGGAAAGTAATAGGGAGGGAACGGGGCTATGCACATGGACAGTAAGGAACAAAGGGGTAATAGGCAAGAGCAGCAAGCTGACAGTACCATACAGACAGGAGGGACAGTTGTATCATAACGGACCATGAAGGGCAGGAGAGAGGGGAAGGGTGCATGACAACACACCAGACAAGGCAGAAGGGAGGGGAATGGGACCTGCACATGAAAATCCAAGAGCAGGGGGCCATGTTGCAGGGCAGGAGCAGCAAGTATTACTCATGTGTGATGTCAACCTAATGTAGTATAGCATTCAGACCTTCTACAAATCCTTCAGTTTCAGTTTTGCTTCACTTCCAAATTATAAATAAATCATCAATGTATCATAGCCACATTGTTACAATGGAATTGAAGTCTGTCATTGCTTTAGCTACCTGCTGCTCCCACCACCACATGAAGAGTCTGGGGTAACTTGGAGAAAAGCTGGTACTCATCATGGTCCCTTGTTTCCGATGAAAGAAACTGTTTTCAAATACAAAAAAATGATGTTCATGATAGAACTGCATCGTTTGAAGCAGCAATTCTGTAAGGAAGACTAGTGAGAGAGTTTTGGTCTTGAACAATTGTATACAATAAACAATGCCATCAGAATGTCTGATGCCAGTATACACGCTTGTTACATCATCAGTAAGTAACAAGAAATCATCCTCCACTTCTATTCCTTCAATCCTATTCAAAACACCCCTACTGTCCTATGAGTGGGAAGGTAATGCTTGAACAAATAAGAGTAGAACATAATCAATGTATCCGGATGTATTTTCAAGAAGGGAAGTGGCACAGGACACAATTGGCCTCCCAGATGGCTTTGTAGGGTTTCTGTGCCATTTAGGCAGAAAGTATGGAATCAGAATCTTAGGGAGTTCACAATGCAAGAACTTGAACTCATCCCATTACAATAAACCTGTCTCTCCATTCAACCAGTTCGTCAAGACAAAGCTCGGTGGACTTGTGTATGGTCTTATACTCAGTTCTCTCATAAAAGTTTCCTTCTTTGAGTTGACAATACCCCTCCTTGAGATACATCTCCTTTGCAGGGTCAACAACATTGCCCCATTTGATCACAATTATTTTGTCATTTTGGAGGTTAATAAGAGCCTGCCTCTGGCGGTCATTCTGACCCTGGCGGTCAGTGTTAAAGTGGCGGCCAACCCGCCAACAGGCTGGCGGTCCAAAAAATGGAATTCTGACCCTGGCGGGAATCGCCAACACAGGCCGCCGCTTTAACACTCCGACCGCCATGGCGGCACAAACAAACAGCGCGGCGGTCACCGCCAACAGACAGGTGGCACACAATGTACCGCCCACACTATCACAACTCACCAATCCGCCACCTTTTCCGGGGCGGGAGCGGAAACAGACTACGAACGGGAAAACGCTCACCTATACACACTCCACGAGGACGGAGAACAGCATGGAACCCGAATTAAACATCCTACCAGCTATTGTCTACCTGCTCATCTACCACGAGTACGAACGCCGGCGCAGACGACAATAGTGAGTACTGCACCTACGACACAGGGGAGGGGGGAGGAGGAAAGCTTACATGCACACACATATGCGACCTCCCCCCCCCCAACTATCTACACACCAATGCAGAGCACCAAGTCACAGTGACACCACCCAAACCCCCCGGAATAATCCAAACACATAATTAAAGTTAGAATCAAAATTTATGTATAAAAGAGGGTCATTGAAGTCATGGTAAAATAGCAATATGAATTCAAAAAAATCAAGTAAGAAACTTGCGAAACCGATAAACATAGGCAATAAGTCCTGCACAGTCACTTAAATTTCCACTGTCCGTGGGCCAAAGTGTATCAACACATGGGCAAAGCCCACACAGGAGACCTGAGTCCGTTGGAGAGAACACTGCTGGGGCATCAGATGACAAAACTACAGGCACCTCAGGGGGAAGGGAAGGGGGGGCACCTCAGCCACATGAGTCCACGACGCCAGATCCACGAAGGGTCCACCATGCCCACTGTGCCATCCTGGGGAGTGCAAAGCCACAGTCTCACAAGTCTCTACAGTGGGTGGTCTGCCCACTCTGCCATCCTGGGGAGTGCAAAGCCACAGTCTCACAAGTCTCTACAGTGGGTGGTCTGCCCACTCTGCCATCCTGGGGAGTGCAGAGACACAGGCCATCAGGTGGATTACAGACTCCACAGGTAATGGAGGAGGCAGGGTGCCCCGAGTGCAGCGTGAACACTAGCTCGACACAGAACCGGCACTGTCAATGGGCCAGCGGTGCTTGACAGGAAGGGCCCAGCGGAGCGGTGCTTGAGACGGTGGGGCCCAGCTGAGTGGTGCTTGAGACGGCGAGGCCCAGCGGAGCGGTGCTTGAGACGGCAAGGCCCAGCGGAGCGATGCTTCAGACGGCGAGGCCCAGCGGAGCAGTGCTTGACAGGAAGGGCCCAGCGGAGCGGTTCTTGAGACGGCGGGGCCCAGCTGAGCGGTGCTTGACAGGAAGGGCTCAGTGGAGCGGTGCTTGACAGGAAGGGCCCAGCGGAGCGGTGCTTGACAGGAAGGGCCCAGCGGAGCGGTGCTTGAGACGGCGAGGCCCAGCGGAGCGGTGCTTGAGACGGCGAGGCCCAGCGGAGCGGTGCTTGAGACGGCGGGGCCCAGCGGAGCAGGGCTTGACAGGAAGGGCCCAGCGGAGCGGTGCTTGACAGGAAGGGCCCAGCGGAGCGGTGCTTGAGACGGCGAGGCCCAGCGGAGCGGTGCTTGACAGGAAGGGCCCAGCGGAGCGGTGCTTGAGACGGCGGGGCCCAGCGGAGCGGTGCTTGACAGAAAGGGCCCAGCGGAGCGGTGCTTGAGACGGCGAGGCCCAGCGGAGCGGTGCTTGAGACGGCGGGGCCCAGCGGAGCAGTGCTTGACAGGAAGGGCCCAGCGAGCGGTGCTTGACAGGAAGGGCCCAGCGGAGCAGTGCTTGAGACAGCGGGGCCCAGCGGAGCGGTGCCTTTCTGCCCGGCGGGGCCCTCTTCAGCGGTGCCTTGCTGCCCGGCGGGGCCCTCTTCAGCGGTGCCTTGCTGCCCGGCGGGGCCCTCTTCAGCGGTGCCTTGTGCCCGACGGGGCCCTCTTCAGCGGTGCCTTTCTGCCCGGCGGGGCCCTCTTCAGCGGTCCTTGTCCAGTCAATCAAGGGAGCCAGACCTGGCCAGGACTCCCTGCTTAGTCGCCCTCCGACCGTGCAGTTGCTGGACCCTTCTGTGACGGAGTCCTGGGCCCGTGGGTGTCCTCCCTCACACCCGGGATGGGGCTTGTGGGTCCCTCCTGGTCCGCGCCCCTGCTGGCTGTCTTCTCTGCCCTGCTGCCCTTGCCCTCCTTCGATGAGGCTCTCTGGCCCTTGCCTCCCCTGGATGTTGTGGCAGGTGACGGCCCAGGACTTTGCTCCTTGGGGGCAGCCGTGTCAGTCTTCTCGCGGTGGCCCTTGATTTTACGGGTCCTCTTTCCAGGGGGGGGGGAGGGCTTGCTGTCCCCTTGCTGCTGGCCGATGTATCAGTGCTGGGAAAGGGTGGACTCCAAAACCCGTGCACAATGCTGACACTTGAAGCAGGGCTCGTGGTGGCTGAGGTGCTTTTGGGACTCCTAGCAGATGGAGGGGGTGGGTCAGGTGGGGCAAAGAGGTTAAGTTTGGAGAGGTAAAGTTTTTTAGGACCAATGTAAAGGGTAGGTGTAGTGGGTATGGGAGTGGAGGAAGAGGATGTGGTTGTAGGAGAGTCAGGTGTGCTGTCTTTGGGTGCAGGTGCTTGTGACGGAGGCTGGAGTACACTACAGAAAGCGCCCTGGCCTAATGTCACCCACAGCCCTCCTCCCCCACCCAGACGCCTCCACTGCGTGTAAAGATAGCAGAATGTGCTGGTACTCACCCCCTTGTGTCTGCTGTGATGTCCTCACGCGCCCATCCAAATCGGGGTAGGCCACCGCCAGGATCCGGGACATCAGGGGGGTCAAGGTACGACTGGCACCCCTCCTACGTTGGGAGGCCATCCCCAGCAGTGACTCAGCGGTCTTCCTGGTCCTCCCACCTCTTTCGGCAGTGGGTGCCCCGTCTGTTGTGGACCCCCAGGTCCCGGACTTCCTTGGCGATGGCACGCCAAATGTCGACTTTCTGATGGGCGCTGACCTATTTGACATGTACAGGGTGGGAAAGAAAATTTCAACATTTTCTGCATGTTAGATATGATTGCCACCCCCCAACCCTGCCATGTGGCACATGCTCTCATCTGTCGTGCCTTGCACTCCTCATTCGCTCCCCACCCCACCATCTTACATCCACCATACACAACCCAGGCATAGCCCATTCAATGTGCACCCAGTGGACTTACCTGTTGGTCTGGAGGACCGTAGAGTAGCGCATACTGGGGCAGGACCCCATCCACAAGTTTCTCCAACTCTTCTGAAGTGAAGGCAGGGGCCCTTTCCCCAGTCGCAGCAGCCATTGTCTCTTCCAGACCGAGGTCACAGCAGCACTTGCAGTATAGGTCCTCTCCTGTGGATGATCAGGTCTCGAGCGACCGCCGGCGACCGCCGGCGCACATCGTCATTGGCTCCTGAGACCCATAGGGTTCAATGTTAACCAATGTTTCTTTGCGCCGCGGTCTTAGACCGCCTACCGCCACGGTGTGCCACGCCAGCGCAGTGACCTCACATCCCACTGTCACACTTCACAGGTCAGGCAGCCGCCATTTCAAGGGCCCCCATATCTTAATTTCTACTGCGTCACACAGGCCTAGGCCTTGCATTGCCACTCATACAAGCCTTTCAATGCATAGCGATTCGTGTACTGTGCAAGCTGTGTGAACGAACCTGTGGGTTGCTTGACTCTGTGCTCCATGTTGTCCTTCCTAGGCACCGTCCGCTGGGACTTGCGAGGAGAAGGATGAATCCTCCCGTGTACCGACCGCTGGTGGACCTGTCGGCAATGGAAGAACGACATATTATACTTCGATACCGACTTGACCGAGCCACTATACATGAACTGTGTGCCCAGCTGGAGCCAGACCTGATGTCCCCCATCCGCAAACCCACAGGGATTCCCCCTCTGGTGCAGGTTCTGTCAGTACTCCATTTTTTGGCAAGTGGGTCTTTTCAGACAACAGTGGCCATGTCATCAGGGATGTCTCAGCCTATGTTTTCTAAGGTTTTGTCCAGAGTGTTGTCTGCCCTGATGAAATACATGCAGAGCTACATTGTTTTCCCTGAGGAGGGTGATTTGGCCACTGTGAAGGGTGATTTCTATGCCCTTGGACATATCCCCAACATCATTGGTGCCATTGATGGGACCCATGTGGCTTTAGTACCCCAAAAGACAATGAGCAGGTGTACAGAAATAGAAAAAATTACCATTCGATGAATGTCCAGGTGGTCTGTTTGGCTGACCAGTACATCTCCCATCTAAATGCAAAGTTCCCGGGGTCAGTGCATGACGCGTATGTCATGCGAAATAGCAGCATCCCTTATGTGATGGAACAGCTACAGAGACACCGTGTGTGGCTAATAGGTGACTCTGGTTACCCCAACCTGCCTTGGCTATTGACCCCAGTGAGGAATCCCCGGACCAGGGCAGAGGAATGGTAAAATGAGGCACATGGCCGAACTAGGAGGATTATAGAACGGACCTTCGGGGTCCTGAAGGCCAGGTTTAGGTGCCTCCATATGACTGGTGGATCCCTAATGTACTCACCAAAGAAGGTGTGCCAGATCATCGTGGCCTGCTGTATGCTTCACAACCTGGCTTTGCGACGCCAGGTGCCTTTCCTGCAGGAGGATGGTCCAGATGGTGGTGTTGTAGCAGCTGTGGAGCCTGCGGAGAGTGAAGAGGAGGAAGACGACGGGGACGACACGGACAACAGGGACACAGTTATACAACAGTATTTTCAGTAGCACACAGGTAAGAATCACCCACGCCATTTTACATTTACTTCTGGCCTCCTGCATCTCTACTTTTTGTGTTTCCCCCCAGTTCCTTTTCACTGATTTTTGACTTTCCCTTCCCTTTTCAGAGCTGTATGACCCACAGCGTGACCTCTGCTTTGTTTGCCCATGGACTAATGCTTATTGACACTGGTATGTTGTCATCACAATGTAAATGAACATTATTGCACCGTTATGTGTAATACATTTGTAAAGAATACAAGCAGACTCCTGACATTTGAAGTGCAATTGGTGATTTATTTAAAGTGCTGCGTATAGGTCCATGATAGTAAAACGGTGATGGGTGGGGGTGGAGTAATGTCCATGGCAGAGTCCAGTTCTCAGTAGCACAGGTGCATTGCCCATATGCCTGTGGAAGGATGGAGCAGGGGCAGTTCAAGGTTGGACAGGGTGACAATGTGGGACAGTGGGATGACATCAGTGGGTATCTTATGCTGGCGGGGTCTTGGCATCCTACTCTGTCTTCTTGTGTGATCTCAGGTTCCACTTGCGGGGTGGTTGATCTTCAGCAGGAGGTGGGGTTCTGGTGGCCTGTCGTGGTGTGGGGGCCTCCTGTCCACTAGCGCCGGCGGAGGTGGTAGGCTGTTCGTCGTCCGGGCTGGTGACAGGGGCCCTTTGGGGTGCCTCATGGTCCCGCAATGTGGTGACTATCTGGTTGAGGGCCAGGACGATGGTCCCCATTGCGGTACCGATGGTCCTGAGTTCGTCTCTGAACCCCATGTACCATTCCTCCTGCTGTGCCTGGATCTCCTGGAACCTGGCCAGTACCGTCGACATCGTCTCCTGGGAGTGGTGGTATGCTCTCATCATGGTGGTGAGGGCCTCTTGGAGAGTGGGTTCCCTGGGCCGGTCAACCCCCTCTCGCACAGCAGCCCTCCCAGTTGCCCTGTTTCCCCGGGCCTCTGTCCCCTGGACGGTGTGCCCACTACCACTGCCCCCAGGTCCCTGTTGTTGTTGGGGTGGTGGGTCAGCCTGGGTGCCCTGTAGTGGCAGACATACCGCTGATTGACGCATCTGCGAGACAGAGGCATGGGCCCGCTGGGTGGGAGCTGTGCTGGTATTCCCAGAGGGGGTTGGGTCTGCTGTGGCCAGCGTCTGTGTGTGGGGAACCGACTGTCCAGAGGTCCCCGATGGTCCGGGCTGGTCATCAGGTTCTAGGTCGACAGAGCTGCTGTCATCACTGGGGGCCTGTTCTGGGGGCGGGATCTGGACCCTCCTGGCCGGTGTGTTGGCGTTCGGGCCCTGCAGGGGTAAAAGAGTATGGTTATTGCTTCTGTGTGTGCCATGGCGTGCGATTTGTGGGTGCCCTTGTCCCCCAGTGCTGGCATTCCCTTGTGGGAGGAGTTGTGAGGGTGGTTTGTGAGGGGGGATGGGTATGTGCAGTGGTCATGCTTAGGTGATGGGTGTCCATGGTTTGTGGTGGCATTCAGGGATTGGGGTTGTGTTGGGTGGGTTGTGCTGGTGAGACATTGGCAGGGAGGATGTGTGCTGGGGGGTTGGGGGTGAGGGCGGGGGTGTGGGTTGGCATGCTGGTGGGTGGGGGGGTGAAGTAGTTGAGATTAGACTTACCAGAGTCCATTCCTCCGCCTACTCCAGCGAGGCCCTCAGGATGCAGGATGTTCAAGACCTCTTGCTCCCATGCTGTGAATTCGGGTGGAGTGGGTGGGGGTCCGCCGCCAGTCTTCTGCACAGCGATGTTGCGTCTTGACACCATCGACCGCACCTTCCCCCGTAGGTCGTTCCAGCGCTTTCGGATGTCTTCCCGGTTTCTGGGATGCTGTCCCACAGCGTTGACCCTGTCGACGATCCTTTGCCATACCTCCGCCTTCCTAGCTATTGTGGTGTGCTGCACCTGTGTGCCGAATAGCTGGGGCTCTACCCTTATTATTTCCTCCACCATGACCCTGAGTTCTTGGTCCGAGAACCTGGGGTGTCTTTGGGGTGCCATGGGGTGGTGTGGGGTGGTGTTTGTGGTGATGAGTGTGGTGTGTGTGGTGGTGTGTGGTGTTTTGTGCGTGGATGTAGTGTGGGTGATGATGTTGTGTTCCTGTGTGTGTTGGGTTTGTCGATAGCTGTGCTCTCTCTCTCTCTCTCTCTCTCTCTTGCCTTCTCTCCGAAATTCTAGTAGTGGGGGTTTGTGGGTGTGTGTTTTATAGTTGATTGGATGTGTGGGAGTGGTGTATGTATGTGTATCAGGTGTGTGTATTTGGAATTGTCCAATGTGGCTGTGTTTTGTAAAGGTGTGTGTATTTTGACTGCGCCGGTGTGTACCGCCAATGGAATACCGCGGTTAAAAGACCGCCGCCTGGATTCGTGGACCGTAATGGCATGGGCGTGTTTGTGTTGGCGTGACGGTGGAGGTTTGGCCATCTCCAGTTTATCGCTGACCGCTGATGAGGCGGCCTTCCGTGGATGTCGGGTTTTTGGCGGTTTGGCAGTTGTGGGTCAGAATGCCCGTGGTGGTTTACCGCGGCCGCGGCGGTAAAATGGCGGACTTCTGACCGGCGGTAAGAGCCTTTTACCGCCGAGGTCAGAATGACCCCCTCTGTATCTTAGTCAGGTTATCACCATACCAAAAATTTCTTGTTTGCTATTTTTTTGAGGTCTTGTAAAAGAAGGGCCTCAAAATTGTAATTTGCATCATGATTTAACTTAGGGCTGAACGTGGACTTAGCTTTCAATTTACTGGGGCAACTGGCTTCTAGCATAAAACCCATCTCAACCAAATTCAAAAGAGAATCACCTGTGTATTTAGATTCAGTATCCAATTCTGCCAAAGTGAAAAATCTGTCAATATCACTGAAGGTGATATTACTTACAATATCTCTACTAGAGGGGTCAGATGCGGAAGTGGAGGTACCTTTCAGAGTAAACTATTTATGCAATTTCAGTTTGAAATGTAATAGATCAATGTGACTACATGCATAATCAAGTATATTAGTTGGACATAGGGACAACCCTAACCTTAATATCCCCAGTTCAATTTCATTCAATTTGTGATTAAACAAATTTATCACAATTATATTATAATCCATCATTGTCCCATCTTTTGTCCCCTTGTGACAATTCCCAAGGGGACAGATTTCATTTTTCCTCTTCTGATCATTTTACACTTCTGTCTCTGTCTCTGCCTCTTCCTTTTACTGTTCCTCTTCCCCTATCTTTCTTCCAGTTTTGCTGGCTCCTCTCCTTTCCTATAATCCTGAGTTTTTCCCATAAACTTGACTGCTTCCTTGTTTCACTAATTGATGGTCCCTGTTGATCTTCTAGGGAGATATCACTTTTACTGAATTCACTGTTTTCACTCTCAGTAACTGTATTTATTCATATTAAGAGATTGAAGATTTTGTGTAGTTTGTTTGTCCCTTCTGCTTTTGTCATATCTATGACTAAGGCCCTCATTATGAACATGGCTGTAAACACCGCTCCACTGGCGGTGGCGGTCACTACTGTCAACAGTCAGGCGGTCTGGACCACTGAATAAAGAACCACTTGAAAAACAAGCAGCCTGAAAATCACTTACCGCCAGTAGAGGAGTGCCAACAGCGACGGCCCTACCCGCCCATCAAAAAATAAAGCACTAGACTGCCATCAGTTACAGGGCGGGAACCACCGCCATGCAAAGCCTGGTGGAAACAAACCAAATAAAAGGAAACACTCACCGGAGGCACACACAACATGCCGTAGCAGACATGGATAGAAAGTTGCAAATCTTGCCAGTCCTGCTCCTTGCCATATACCGCCACGACCGAGACTGCCGACAAAGACGACAACGGTAAGTACCGCAACCTACTCAACAAGGGAAGAAAGGGTACAGTTACATACCCACCCACTCCACCCACTCCACAATGCAGCCACATCCCCTCACAACAGCACAAGCCATACATCCCACAGCAAGATGTATTTACCCGACACAAGGCAAATTAAACCTGCCCAAAGTACACACATGTGCAAAAAAAAAACACACAAGGAAACAATGAACCACGGATCCTAAGTATGCCAAAACCAACACTGGCCACACGCACTTTAATGAAGCTCCATGAGCAACTGAAGTCCAACAGAAGGCCAATGGCCATTCCGTACTCTGAAGTCCGATGCGTCCAAATGGCCCCAACTTGACTCCTACAAGTGCAAAGGTACTCCAACTCATAGGTGCAACAGTGGGGCATCCAGGGACCTTAGGGAACAGGGGCAGGGGTGGTAGAGACTTACAACTGGGAGGGGGGGCTTGAATTTACGTTTGGGATGTGGAGGGGGCTTGAGTCTGGTTTTAGAAGCCGGTGGAGTGGCCTGGGACTGGGGTGCAGCAGATGTTCCTGGGCCAGCACAGCGTCTCTTCCTCACAGGTAAGGTAGCACAGGAATAGAAAGGGCAGACAGGGGCAGGCTGTGATGTGGGAGGACTGGACAGGGCAAGGAGATGGGCACGTTTAGGGACAAGATGGGGTGGGCCAGTGGGTTCAAATAGGTCAACACGTGATAGGAAAAGTTTTTTAGGGGCAATCAGGGTGGACCTTGAGGATGGTGTGGGAGTAGAGGTAGAGGGAATGGTCATTGCAGGTGTAGGTGTGCGTGATGTGGGTGCAGGTGACTGTACAGTATGCTGAGGTGTGGTGGGTGGGTGTCTTGGAGCATTTGAGTGTCTTAGGAAGAGGCGGGGTGGACACAGTGGGACAACACAGGCTGCCAGTGTAAATGTATGTTATCTGTGTGTCTGCAAGTTTAGTGAGTGTGCTGCACGTGTCAACTAAAGTCGTTGTGGTGAGTACAGGTGTGGTGTCTGGGGTGCATGAATGGATGTCTGATTTTGTGGTGACTGCAAGAATGGGGTCAGCAGTGAATGAGGGTGCAGTGCCTGTGAATGTGCATGCAGAGGTAACAGACAGGGAGGCGGAAGAGGTGGACACACTGGGTGAAGTGGATGTTGTTATGTGTGCCTCTGTATGTTGGCTGTGTGTATGCCTGTGGTGGGAAGTGAGGTGCTTGTGTTTTGCAGTGTGAATCTTGTGTGTTGAGGTGTGTGCATGGCTGTCAGAATGTGTGCTTTGGACGGGTAGAGGGAGGGGGGTGCTGGAAGGGGTAGAGGTGGTTGGAGGGGGGACAGAACGTCCAGGGACACTGGCTGCCATCAAAGAGGAGGCCAGAGCCTGAAAAGATCACTGTAGGCCAGACACAGTACCGTAAATACCATCCAGGTAGGCATTGGTCTGCTGCACCCTGATGCTAGCCCCTGGATGGCATTGACGATGGTTGTCTGCCCTACAGAGGTGGTCCTCAGGAGGTCAATAGCCTCCTCCGTGAGGGCAGCAGGGCTGACTGGGGCAAGGGATGAGGTGCCTGGGGCGAAGGAGACGCCCACTCTTCTGGGTGAGCGGGCACGGGCAACTCGGTGTGGAGCAAATGGGAGGGTGGTGATGGTATGGGGGTAGTGGAAGATGACACAGAATGGGTGGGCCCATTAGGGTCCACCAACGCCAGGGAGCTCCCATCGGAGGAGGCATCAGAGTCACTACCTCCAGTGATAGTTGCCTCCCCCGTGGTACTCCCTCGCCCTCCAACCCAATGGTCACCTTGGTGTCGCTCGACTCTGCCTCCGTGAAACCACGGGCCGCTGCATCAGCACTCGATGGTGCCTCAGCTCCCTTGCCAGATAATGCTGATGTACACAGACAACACAAAAGAACAGGGATAGGGAGACAAAACAGGAGAGACACTTGTTAATAGCTGAATGGAGGTACATAACTGGGTCACACATACACCCACCCTGCAAATATTCCACAACCCTGCTCCACAGGCATTCCGTACATCACTGAAGGACCTAAAGTACTGCAGACCTGACACTTCCAACCCAACTCCCCACGGGGGCCATTATGTAAAAGGACATGAGTCAGAGTCCCTGCCACTAGACAGCATATATACCACAGCCAACTCACACATCCATCAAGGAGGCATACAATGGTTTCTGTACTCACCCCCTTGTGTCTGCTGTGCAGCCTTCAAGCGCCCATCCAGGTCCGGACACACCACCGCCAGAATGTGCCGCATTAGGGGGGTCAGTGCCCAATGGGCACCCCTTCCCCGTTAGAAGGACTTCCCCAGCTGGGCCTCGCAGGTCTTCCGCGCCCAGCGCCACAGGTCCTACCACCACATCCTGAAGTTGTAGACCCCCAGGGTCCACACCTCCCTGGCGATGGCATACCAGAGTCCCCTCTTCAGATGGGCGCTGACCTAAGCGGGACACACAGAAACAGTAACACAGAGGTCAGACAATGCCCATTAGATACAGCTGGCTATACTTCCCCTATGGGACGGACACCTACAACAGCATAACACGACCTCACACACGTAGTATGTCATGAATCCTACGACTGTACAGTATCAAACGAGCACACATGTCTACAGCCATCTACCAACATTACACACATCCATGCCCCCCAATTCACCTACTCACCTGTACCTCTGGTCGACCGTAGAGCTTGGCGTACAGGGGCAGGACCCCGTCCACAAGTTTCTCCAATTCCTCACTGGTGAAGGCTGGGGCCCTTTCCCCTGCTTCTCATGCCATTTCCAGGACCAGAGGCAGGACACAGCAGCACACTCAGTGGAGTACCTGCATGCATGTAATCCTGGAGTCAAGTGAAGTTTGGGTGACGAGATGGCGTACGCTCCGCGGCGGTGTGCACCGTCACCGCTGTTGGAGATCATGATACGCTAAAAATTGCCATTGACAACCATGTTAACCAATGAATGATCGCACGGCGGTGAACACTGCCTTACGCTATTACAACAACCGCTAGCTGTATGATGTCACTTCCACCACAACATTTCTGGATTACAGGGGGTGGACATTTTGGCCATTACTACACAGTAATTAATTCCTCATTTGCCTCATGCAGGCCTTATTGTCCCCAACCCCCATAGGCACTAACAAATATAAATTTACTCACCACAACAGTCCTCATGTATCATTGAGGACATGTCACTCCAGTTTAACATCCTACTATGCATATGTGTCGTCGACTAGTATGCCAACAGTGCTGAATATTTAACATTGTGGTCAGATGTATGTGTGTTCCTCACATGTGTTCTCCACTCCTCCTACAAACAGACTCATGTGGCCCCATTGGTGTATAGACCACTTGTTCATTTGAGGACAATGGTGGAGCGTCACATAATTTTCAAATTAAGACTCAACTGTGCTACTATTCATGAACTTTGTGCATTACTGGATCCAGCACTGAGACCGTCTAATCGGAATCAGCATGCCATCCCTATTGAAGTGCAAGTGCTCTCTGCATTCCATTTCCTGGCCACTGGCTCATTTCAAGTGACAGTGGGCATGGGTGCAGGTTTTTCATAGCCAATGTTTAGCATTATATTGCCCGGATTCCTGAATGCATTTGTACGACACCTGCAGACATACGTGAGGTTTCCTCAAAGTGCTGAATTCCCTGCCATCAAGTCAGACTTCTATGCCTGTGCCAACATTCCCCATGTGATAGGTGCCATTGATGAAACCTACACAGCTCTCATCCCCCCACGAGTAAGTGAACAGGTGTACAGAAACAGGAAGAACTTTCACTCCATGAACATTCAATTGGTGTGTACTGCAGACCAGTACATTTCACATGTGAATGCCATGTTCCCTGGATCAGTCCATGATTCCTTTGTGCTGAGGAACAGCAGTGTGCAACACATGATGGAACAACTACAAGGGGACAGAGGATGGATCATAGGTAAGTGTTTCTGACACTTTTTGGCACATAGCAGACTGACAAGCTGTCTGCAAATGAGGTTTGTCAGTGACAGTCCTGTTTTGCCCCCTTTTTCAGGTGATTCTAGCTACCCCAACATGCGTTGGCTCCTGACACCAGTGAGGAATCCTAGGACAGATGAAGAGAGGAATTACATTGAGGCCCATGGACGTACTAGGAGGGTGATAGAGCGCACAATAGGTCTCCCGAAGGCTAGATTCCGTTGCCTCCATATGTCTTGGGGATCCCTGGCCTATAAGTCTAAAAAGGTGTGTAGAATAGTGGTGGCCTGCTGCATGCTGCACAACGTGGCTGTGAGGAAATGTATTCCCCTCTTGGAGGAGAAGGGTGCTGTATTTTCAGACCAGTTTCCTCAGTGAGGGTGGATTAGAGTAATGGTGATGATGATGAGGAGGAAGATGTACACTCCAGGAACCAACTGATCCAACTGTCCCTCCAGTAACTAAGTGGTGCTATTTGATGCTGTTGCTGTCTGTGCAGCATACTATCAGTATTCCTCTATGGGGGTGTTGGGTCTATAGATATTGTCACTGTGACCAGGTTTGCATGGGACATGTGACATTATGGACAACTTGTTTGGCAATTCTGTTGGCACAACCACGTTATGCGTGGGGTGCCCTTCCTTCTATTAACGTATGCATAAATGATTTGAGAGCCAATTGCGTGCACACTTCAATTTCATTAAACATAATGACAGGGGACATTTACATTGGTGAACAGGTGTTTTATTTGGTGTGAGGGATGCCATGGTGCTCTTTACAGTAATGGGAGTGGGCTACTGGTGGATGTCCATATTGGCTACATGGTCTCAGCGATTGTTGGCAGTGGTAATATGTCCATCTGTTATTTGAAGTTTTTGGGATTGTTATTGCACGGTGTGTGCGGTGGTTCAGTGGCACACTTGGAGGACAGTTCTTGTCAGAGTCACTTCTTAGAAGGGGCCTTGGTCTTGGGAGATGTCCCAGTGCCATGTCTGGGCCTGAGGGACCGTTTGGGTGCCTGGTGTTGGCCTGTACGGGTTGAGGTGCAGGTCTCCTGTGTGTCCTGAGATGGTGGCACAAGTCCAGTTGCTGCTGCTGCTGTTGTTGACCGGTTTGTATCTTGGCCTGTAGTAGGGGTTTCCTGGTCTGTGGGGGTCTCAGGCTGGGTTGGGACAAGGTGCATCAGCACACCTGCTCTGGTTGCCATGGTGACATTGTGCAGTTTCCACTGCTCCATTGCCTCTTGGTGTTGCGCTCTCTGCAGCCTCTCACTCTGCTCCAGGGTGGCAACAATCTGGGCCAATATGTCCTGGTATGGTGGTATGCTCCCAGGACCTCAGAGACCACCTCCTGGGCTGCAGCATCCATCCTCTGGCCTCCCCCCTGTACCACTGATGGCCTCCCTCTGGGCCTAGCCTCCTGTGCCTGTGTCCCCTGCACAGGTCTGGCGGTACCACTTGTACTGGGGCCATCGTCTTCCTGCCTGTAGGAAGGTGGTGACTGTGGTCTCTGTCCTTGTGTTCCAAAAGTCTGTAGCCTGGATACACAGGTGTGGGGTCGGTTGCCCTGGCCTGATGTTAGTGGTTGGGTGGTAGGTGTGTCAGTGGTGTCCTGGGTGGGGCTGCTTGATGGTGACAGTCCAGGACTATGTGAGGGGCCAGGGCATTCCTCACTGTCCAGGGTTCCCTCTCCAGTGCCCTGAGTGGTGCTTCTGTCTCCATGTGGGGCACTGCCACTCCTTGTCCTGTCCGTCAGGATGGCATGGGTGGTGGTGCCTCGTGGGGGGAATGGACATGCCGTTTACAGTTGCATATTCAGATGGGGGGCATAGGACTGGGCTGTTTTGTGATGGTTTTCCACTTTTTGACTATTAAGGGTGCCTTTGTGAGGCTGCCATTGCATTTTGCTTAGGATGTGGTGGTGAATTGTGGGTGATGTAGTGCCTTTGTGATTCCTTGCAGGGGTGGGTGGCCGTGCACAGAGGGAGGCATGTGGGCCTGTTGTTGGATTTGTGGACATGCAGGGTAACTGGCTGTGGTGATTGTTGCCTGGGTGGGGTAGTGGTCCTGGTGGATGTTGGAGGGGTGGGGTGGTGCATGCATTACACGTGTGTGGTGGATAAGGGGTAATTATAGACAACTTTTCCGAGTCCATTCCTCCAGTGAGTCCAGTGAGGCCCTCAGGGTGCAGTGTGGACAGTGCCTTTTCCTCCCAGTCAGTGTAGTTGCATGGTGTTGGTGGAGGTCCTCCCCCAGTCTTCTGTACTGCAATGTTGTGTCTCGATGCCATGGACCTCACCTTCCCTCGCAGGTTGTTCCATCTCTTACGATTGTCATCACTCATGCGTGGATGGTGTCCCACTGCATTGATGCTGGACCTGTGCCCCGAATAATTGTGGCTCGACCTTCTTTATCTCATCCACCAGGGTCCTTAGCTCCCTTTCTGTGAAGCGTGGGTGTTTGGGGGGTTCCATGGTATGTGTTGTGAGTGGTGTGTTGTGTGGATCTAGGTGAGGGTGCTGTTGTGTGGTTGGGTGTGTGATGCGTGTATTGTGGCGCTCAGTGTCTGCTTGTGGTGTTCTCTATCTCAGTTGTCCTATTGGCGATTCAAAGGATTGTGGGGTGTGTCTGTGAGTGTTTTATAGTGTTGTGGATGTGTGTCAGGTGTGTGGGTTTCAAACTTGCCAATGTGTGCAGTTCTCACTGTTGGGTTCCATTGCTGGCCATCTGTACCGCCAATGGTCGTTCAACTTCCACTGACCGCTGCTGTGATTTGTGCATCATTATTTGGAGGGCGGGGAGTTTGTGTGCTCGGCGGTGGTGGAGTGGGATGTCCTGTATTTCCACCGGCCAGGTCCTGATGGTAACTGGTGGCTGTGAAAATTTTGGCGGATTCAGATTTTTGCATCTTTAAGTGGCAGGTTTCTGTTCACTGCCAATGGCGGGATTCTGTTCAGCGTCACCCCGGCGGGGAATGGGGTTTATCGCCATGTTCATAACACCGCCTAAATGTCAGAACTCCACCAATTTCATAGTCTTTTTCATCCCTAAAAAACTTGTCCTATTTTTTGATTTGCATCTCTTTTTCAACTTTGGCTATAATCTCAGCAATCTCTAACAATCGTTTTTTAATACTTCCTTACTTTCATTTTATTCTAGTTCCTGTTTTAGGGCTGCTAATACCCTAAGAATGTATTTGCAGTCTTTCCAGACATAGTTAATCATAATCCTCCTCATTTCATGACAGCAATTTAAATTATTGGTAGCCCACTGTTAAGTTGCTTATCCATGATTAGCTTATTTGATTTACCAGTAAGTCCCTAGTAAATTGCACTAGAGGTTCCCAGGGCCTGTAAATCAAATGCTACCAGTAGGCTTGCAGCACCGATTGTGCCTCCTAAATGGGTAGCCCTGTCAACATGTCTCAGACCTGCACATGCAGTGTCTGTGTGTGCAGTTTTGCACTGCCAAGTCGACCTGGCTAGTGTACCCATTTGCCAGACCCAAACCTTTCCTCTATTACATATAAGTCACATGTAAGTTACCCCTAAGGTAAGCCCTAGGTAGCCCTGTGGGCAACATGTAGTCTATTTGAAAGGTAGGACATGTTTTACATGTCCTGATGGTGAAATTCTACCAAATGTCTTTTTCACTATTGCAATCTCTCCTACAGGGAAACATGGGGCTTGCCTTTAAATATATTTTACGTGCAGTTTCCCATTGGGAGCAGATAGAGATGTGGAAGTTGGGGTCTCTGAACTCACAATTTAAAAATACATTCTTTGGTAAAGTTGTTTTTTAGATTGTCTGTTTGAAAATGCCACTTTTAGAAAATGGGCATTTTCTTGCTTAACCATTCTGTGCCTCTGCATGGCTACTAAATCCATGCCTGGGTCAGACTCACAGTTGGGCTGTTTGTGAATTCACTCTCGACAGTAACACAAAGGAAGCTGAAGTTTGTCCTGCATATCATGAAGAGTCGACCTGGGCTAGAGTGGGAGGGAGGAGCTGTCACCTGCACTTGAAATGGCTGTGTATGTCTCATCACAATACAGTTTCCAATCCCCTAGAGTGTGGCTGGGACAAGGCAAAAAGAGGCAGGGTCTTGTGCACTACAAAGACTTTCCTTTGAAGATTGCTTACATCAAAGGCAGAAATGAGTATAAGTAATCAACCCAAGACTTTTAGAACACTTTTGGATCAAGATGAACATGTGCCAAGGAGAAGAGCTGAAGAGCTCTAGGAAGGAGTACTCCCCCTTTGCTGTGTGTGCTTTGCTAGGTTGAACTGTAGTTACTGCTTCTGCCTTGGAGAGGACAAAGACTGGACTTTGCTGTGTATCATGCTTGTAAAATCTGTCCAGTGCTTGGACCGGGCTTTACTCCTGTTAAGAAGTCTCAGCGACATGAAAGACTTCATCTGCCAGCATCTGGGCTCTCTTGCTAAGACCCCCTAACTTGCCAAATGGTGCCACATAAAGTGCTTTGGCCCCGGGTGGGAGAAGCTGGCCGAACCAGAGTGAAAATCCCCGCACTGGAGACGAGCATCAGAAAAATCAACACAGTGCCTGCACAGAGGCTAAAAAACCAACTCAGTGCTCGTGAAATCGATGCATCGCCAGATCATCCCGAATTCACCGCTGTTGTGCATCCAGATTTTCCATGCACTATCCCTGGGTGTCAAAATCTTCAAGATTATCGCACCGATCTTAGGCTGCTTGCCTGGAACCTGATGCATCCCTTCCCTGCGAGGAAAGAATCGATGCACCGCTTACCCAGAGAAGAATTGACACACAGTCTCACTTGCAAGAAGGGAATCCATGTACTGCTTACTTTTCCAAAGCACAATTGCCAGAGGGGCTTTATTTTTGACGCATACCATGTACTTTGTTCTAAAACAACACATCCATTGAGCCTTATGGATTAAGACTCTTTTTGCTTTAAAAAATGTATATCTTTTCTTGTGTGTTGGATTTTTGTTGTTTTGGTCTTGTTTGATTTAGATAAATATTGACTATTGTTCTAAATGGGTTTGGAGTCCTTTTGTGGTGTTTTCACTGTTTCACTGCATGTGTTTGTGCATATACTTTCCACATTGACTCTGAGATAAGCCTGACTGAGTGTGTCAAGCTACCAAGGGGATGAACAGCGACTTTCTGAGCTTTGTATCACTCTTACCCTGACAAGAGTGAGGGTCCCTACTTGGAAAGGGAAGAAACTGACTGCCATCTAGACACCCCATTTCAAATATTAACTTTCAAAGCATTTCTGGGTGCTCATAGAGAGAAGCAATCAATATATGCAAGACATGTGGATCACTCCCACATTCCAGGTACTTTTCCAAAGTTACAGCTACCCACCACTTGGTTGCTCCTGTTTCATGAATTTTTCATTTTATAATACTTATGTTTTATATCAAATTCCTGAAAGATTAATTTCTTGTGTTGGTGTTATTACCCGATCATGAAAAGTTGTCATCTGTTTTTTTCTTTCCAACTGCTTCCCCCACATCCATGATGCTGTAAATTGCTGATGAGAAAGGAAAACGTGACAGCCTCCACTAGCAAACAATTTCTTTAGAATGCTTTATGCTTAAAAGATCAATGTCTTGAAAACACACTGGTGCGCTTGAAAGAAATCTAATGGCATATGTCCCATACTGACTCCAAGTCGCAACCTGCTGCCAGTCTATTAGAATGCCTGTCTGCCCCATCTCATGTAGTGGGGCTGGTAAACAGTCAACAGAAACAGTGTGAAATCAAATAGTTAAATAGTCAAATAGTTAAAAATTTGATTTGAAGAGAATTCACAGAAAAGGATGTCTGAGGATGCCTATTCACCCAGCTAACTTTGATGGAATCCCCTGAGTCCTTTGGTTCAGCGCACACTCACCGAAAAAAGCTGGTCTTTCTTCTACTCGTATTCTCAAGGAACCCACAGAGGGTATTAATGTTGGTGGTCTGATATCGGTGGCAGCAGACTCCAGGGCACAATCTGAAATGCATATGAGTCTCTAGGGCCTTGCAGCCCCTCGAGTCCAGAGCGGTAGTGGTGCATGCTTGGGCAAGGCTATCGCTATAATAACAGATCCACTCAGAACAATTGTGGCTCTCCTCAGTTACACAGACATACACTCCAGCAGTGTGTGCTCAAAGTAAGTCTTTATTTTAGTTCCAAAATACAGCAAATGGATGCAAACACCCTACGTGTTTCGGGAGTCCAGGCACCTTGGTCACAGGTGAGTTACAATAGCATTGCACAACATTTATCACCAAGTGAGATACATAAACATAAACAAAGGACCCTATGGTCTCCTTCTTGCAGGGACATAGCTTGAAACACATAACAATACACACAAAAGACAGAAACAAGCATTCATCAAATGCATACACAAATGGTAACAGATTTTACTTAATTTGCAAACAATAAAAAATAAAAAATAAAATTATTAATTTTAATAGGAAGGTTGGAGCTTTTCTAAGTTCAGTTGAAGCCACATGTCATCCATACTATATAATGTTTGATGCACCTGATTGAATCTGAGGATGCTATTTCAATTTTAGCCTCCAATTTCAAATTCCTTGACAAGTATAGTATGTTTAAAAATGTTCAGGTATACATTTAACCACTTTATTTATATACACCATAGGCTGGGAACAACTGGCTAAATGGTCATCTCAAAATAGAAAATGGAAAGCAATATATTATTGAAGAATGACATTTTAATATGAAAACCATCTCACAACAATAAGGCTTGATAATCATCTCAATTACACAAAAAGCAGTGTGGGGTATGAAGAATCGTATGCAAAGGCCTCAGATAGATTGTGTAGGTGAAAGACGCAAATGGGGGTCTGTCCCAACCCATTAAGCACCTTGCAAGTGTGACTGCACAAATAATATGCATATGACAATAGAATGAGAACTGCATTAAAATTTTGCCAAATAATGTCTGTGATAAAGGTGCCAAAAGGTCGCGTACATAAAAAAAAAAGTTACAAAATTACTCTAAGGATAAACGAAAAGCTTAAAAGAAAATATAAGCAAATAAAAGTTACTTAATAGTACTTTATATATTCTTTCCTGGACACTGGTTTGGTTTTCAGGATATAACAAAAAAACATAGTAAACTTTATTCAGTTGCTGTGTGGTGCTATTAACTAAAAAATAACAAAGGTTACAGGGACAGGGTCACATTTCACATTTTGATCATGTATTACCTATAGTAATGAAACTTACCATATGTTAAAAACACATAGAAATTCACTGATGTATTTATATGGTAGTTTCATCTGGAATAAAAGATGTTTTTCAACTTTATTTTGCTATTTTGAATTAAATATATGTAGGATTGCAGGTCACATGTGAAACAAATTTAAAAAGCATTCATTTTTTGGATCGTACCATTTATGTATAGAATGACGGAAATGAAACCACTCTATACAAAAAAGGAAACATCAACAAATAGTATCTTACATGGGGAAAGCTTTCATTCTAAAGCTTTATTTGCCAGTATACCATTCGGAGAACTAACACGCATGCGTAGGAATTGATCGAATGATAAGGAAGTCCTTATTCAATACAACAAAACAATACAGAAGTTTAAGAACAGAGAATATAAGAAAAGTATTTTGAATAACAGCTTAGACAAGATCAAAAATAAACAATGAATGAATTATTGTTCACAAAAAATGAATGTGGGTGTACAAAAAGGAAACCTGTTTGAAGATGAAAGCCATGTATAGTAAGGAAAGTGATCAAATAAGAAGAGCTTTACAAAAACATTTGAACATCCTCAAAAAATACATTGATATAGCCCCATTAATAGAAGACAGACCATTAATAACATTTCGCAGAGCTCTTCCATTATGAGACAATTTAGTTAGAAGCCATTTTTCTCTGAAATTGGCAAATAATTGGCTTATGGAAGAACAAAAAGGCTTTATCGAATGCCAACAATGCAAAGCTTGTAGGATTGGAAAAACAGCAAAAACATATTTGAATGAAGATCAAGTGGAGACACCTATCAAAGTTAGAATCATGTGTGACATGAAATTTGTAGTGCATGTGATCATATGCCTTTGCGGATTAAAATATTTAGGCAGCACTACACGTATGCACTGAAAAAGGAATATAAGAGCACATTGCAGCTATTAAACATGTGGATTTGATATATTCAGTAACTTAGCATCTTCAAGGACATCAGGAAAAAGATTGGAGGTTGCTGAGATATTATGGTATAGATCACATACCAGAGCATGAAAGAGGAGGGAATAGAGTAAGAAAACTTTGTCAATTGGAACCAAGATACATTACACAGTTAAGAACCAAAATCCCATATGGATTTCACAACAATGAAGACATGTTTGGACATCTTTGAACAGTAAATCATTATGGTGAACAATTAAAGTGAAGATAATTTAAAACATTTTCTAGAAAAATGAGCTGCTTGTGAATTATATTTTGCAATACTTCCTTATTTTTAATCAATGTTTTAGCTGTACACATGTAGTTTTCGGTTCACTTATAGAATTATTAACATAATTGAATATTAGAGGTTGCAGGTGCTTTAATTAGTCAATTTATAAATTGAAATTATTTCAAAATTTGTCAAATTGTGTTACATACAGACAAGGTACTAAGCTAGGATTGGTAAGGTAGAACAGATGTTTATGAGGAAATATTAAGAATTATGTTTGATTCAAATGTATATTTTGATTATTATTGTGGAAAACATATATTGTAAAAATGTGGATATCCACAGATTAACATTATGAGCAGATTTGAGGAGATGAAATCCCAATTTAGATGCAATAATAATCTCTATATTACTATTATGTTTCTTAGGGATGTGCTGGGATAATGAATCACATTGGTGAACGGTGTACATTTATCATTCACTGATCAAACAAAGGAATGTTTTTTTTTCCTTTTCTTTTCTTTTTACAAATAGCTGAATATTATTATAAACTACATGTCCCAGAATAACTCATAATGGGTCAGTGTGTCATAAAGGTAAAAATAATTATATGAAAAAAGGATTAAGCAACCGTCAACAAGATCGTCAGGTCGAAATGCGTCGATCAGCTGCCTACATGCCAAATAAATCAAGAGTTTAAGTTAGCTCATTGAGTGCAGCATTTTACTTTTTATTTATTTATATACATATATTTATATATAGTCCATACTGCAAACTCCGTTAAAGAGGGCCTCCAACTCTGCAGGGCGGCTCCACAACACGGGAACGGAGAATCCCGTGAAATTGATCCAAAAAACAAACAAAGTGCAGGAGCCCCGATTCCATGTAAGCCACACGTTTATTTCTCAATAATACTGGCAGCAGCGATCACTTTCCTGACGCGTTTCGGCATTGTTGCCTTGTTCACAGGTGATTGCAAGTTACCATAGGTGCTTAAATATCATTCAGTCACGTGCCAATTAGCATATAATACTTCAATGTCCATAATGCATCCTTATAGTCTTTAAAACAATGGTGTAGTCTTCAGTATTGCTTAATAGCGTTATTTCACCACAGTTTCTAATTGTATATTGAAAGGTGCCAAATATTCCTGTTCATAAAGTGGCCACGTGCACTCCATTATATATGATTTTTAGCAACTCGCATTTCTTTATACTCACTGCCATGAATAGTCTCTTTAACAAGTGGAGAACAGGAACGTGAAAACGAGGTGAATCCCTCTTACTTCGCCCTTTCTCACCTCTGTAAACATTATAATAGGTTAAATCCTTTTCTTTCTTTAACAGAAGCGAGCGAGTCATGCCCCCTAAGTAAATAGTCCATACTGCAAACTCCGTTAAAGAGGGCCTCCAACTCTGCAGGGCGGCTCCACAACACGGGAACGGAGAATCGCGTGAAATTGATCCAAAAAACAAACAAAGTGCAGGAGCCCCGATTCCATGTAAGCCACACGTTTATTTCTCAATAATACTGGCAGCAGCGATCACTTTCCATTAGTCATAAAAACACTTCCTAGTCCTAATACACGTAAGAGGGAGATTCCGACCAGGGAACCACAACTAGACTCTGACTGCCCTGTTGCAGATGCTGATACAGATCACAGGCATTTGCTCAGGTATGAGGGTTGATGTCCTCCCGGGAAATCTGAAAGGCAAGCTTAGTGCTTAACATGGTGTGCTCAAAATAGAACTTAGTAGAGAGAAAGTAATCTGGTAACACTATGATAGCGTTATTTCTATGTTTCACTCTCCTCGTTACTATTTCAATCCTACTGTGTTGTATGGTTCTGGTTATTGCGGCTCACGCCTTATTATCTAAAATGCAGTAGTTTTATTAAATCAATCTATAAAACCTAAACTGCCTTTGTCATTTTGTATATGAGACCACACTTTGTATGAGAGAGCTAGTTGGGATCTGAGTGACCACGACTTCCCTGAGAAGCCATAAGATGTCATGCGCTCGGCTGCCCAATCATCCCTTTCCTTTGGGAAAGATGAGGCACTGCTAGTTAGCTGGAGCAAAACCGGATTGAGGGTGACAGGGATCCTTCTCCGTGGGTTCGACTTAGTCCCCCACACTGAGAACGACCCTGATACCCAAACATCCAGTAGTCTCATTTAGGATAATGAGAGCCAACGCGACACACCCATGGAAGGTATCTTTAATGCAAAGTACAGAAAGTAGCACAAAGCACTATTTTTCATCTCTAATGGTAAGGCTCTCAGTTTTCCATTTTTACTGATTTTTATAGATAAACACAGACAGAAAACAATATGTTTCCCGTCTGTATTTGTTTTTAAAAGTGGAAAAATACAGAAAATTGTGCTTCTTGGGAGTGACTCTCCATGCTGTCTTTTGTGGACAACAGCTGAGAAGACAGACAGCATGAGGAGTTACAAAACAGCTGGTGTAGAGGTTTGTTATATTTGGCCGCCTAATTGTGTTGATATTAGATTGGTTAGAGACAACCATGAATGACAAGACATTCTAATACACAAATGAAACATTTTCACACACAAACCCAGTCGCATCAAAGCTCTTAGATTCCCCGGGCATGAACTTTCCATCAACATAGTGGTCAGGTGGGCTCTGAGACCCAGGCCTGAAGGTCACAGATGGGTTAACACTTAGGGGACAGCCAAACAAACAGACATAGAAACTTAGAACAGATCCAACAGATAGGCAGCAATACTACAATGGCCCTGAAGATTGGCCCCAGTAAAACACACTTGGCGAGAGGAATGTGTGCTTTCCCAAAACACCATTGATTTCGATACCACGCATAGTTAGGCACGCTTAGCCAATCTAGACATAGCACACACAGTACACGCAGTGACCACGCACCCCTCTGGCCAGACATCTGCACACCTACTCGCTGGCCCACATTGTGTCCAGGCCAGGTTGAGGCACCCCTGCTATCCTCTGTAGAATTGTATCTAAGACTCCATGACGAATGTCTGCTATTTATGACCTTATTGCACCAGAGAAATGTATAAAACCCCCATCAATTCAATATTCTATTAGAGGACTGCTCTCCCGTCCATAATGTTCAATTAAACTAACTGCTTCCTGTTTTGCCAGATACCTTTTGTTTTTTGTTTTCTAAGGTAAATTCTCATTCAAGCAAAATTTTGGCGAGTCAGATAGGACCTGATTGGTTCTTTGGACCCGACTGTGACCAAAAGCAAGAATGTCTTAAACAGATGTGTAAGCTACCAAGTCCAACAGAGAAGTGAAAGTGATCACCATCGTCTAGGACAATGTGAGCGTGATGGTTCATAAGGGACAAAATTCAGCAGGTCACCAAATACGGCTTACTTATCAAGAGACTTAAATGGGGCCCGGTATGTGTGACAAGATACTCCCTTTAAAAACTAGCCAACACACACCTGGACATGGGCTCTGTAAATCAATGGCCTGTAACAGTAGAACAGTTATGTGAAGAACACAATTTCAGCAATCCGTGAGGAGTGTCTACCTGTGAACAGCTGCACTGGAAACTGAATGACAATAAAGAATTTAATGAGAGTAAAAACAAGTGTTGTCGATCTGAGCTTCTACACAGATGGGAAAAGAGTGCAAGCATGGAAGTTGGATGAAGGAGGCCAGGAAACAACATTAAAAAACATCTGGAAGTTAAAGCAAAGACATATGGGGAAGGAATGGAATTATATAAAATCCTTGCTAGCGCTGTGTAGTCCAGGCAGTTTTGGGGCTATGTTAATTATTCGACAAACAGACGCACAAGTGAAAATGCAGTACTGGCAGAGGAATGGATGGCCTGGCTAATGAATTCTACGTCGATCCTGAAAAAACTAATGACAACCTAAAAGATGCCCCCAAAGATGACATTGAAGAACTGGAGGTGGTCCCAATAGTGGTCTGAAAAAGAGTAATCATGCATCCTGAAGAGCACTTAGAAAGATTGAGTCCTGAATCAGGACTACCAGGTCTACCAGGGAGTATCTTCACAGAAGATTGGGAATTCTGGTCACCCTATATGCATAGTCTGTTTAATGACTGTATTACAACATCAGCTACCCCAGATTCATGGAAAGCTTCTATCCTGTGCCCCATACAGAAAAAGGGGCACATCTCCCGGCCAGAAAATTATAGGCTGATAGCTTACTGGATGAGGATGGTAAGGCTTTTGCCAAAGTGCTTTTACTCGAACTGCAGGTTTGGATTAAAGAGAACAATATCATACCACAATATTAGACAGGGTTCAGGTCAAACTCTTCCACCATGGACAATGTCGTTGCCCTTGCTTATCTGGGTGCGAAGGCAATTGAAAAAAACAATGGCCCCACTTTTTGCTTGCTTCGTGGACTACAGTGCCGCATTTGATGGTATAAATTGAAACATATTTTGGTCAAAACTTGTTAAGTGGGGTATCCCTAGGAAATTACTTGCGACCATAATAGAGATGTACACAGATACCTGGGTCTGGACTAAGATCAAGCAGAAACATGTTACAGAAACAAATTCATACAAACAAGGATGTGTTATTGTTCCCACCTGGTTTAATTTATATGTGGCTGACTTGGGCTGGGAACTACTGAAAGGTAATATCTTCATGCCTAAGTTAGGCCATCATGCTGTATACTGCCGATCTTGTCTTGTTGGACCACACCCTAATCGGATGGAAAAGGGCTGTGGACATACTGCATATATACAATGTTAACAATGCCTTACAAACAAATCCCACCACAATCAAGGTCCTTGCATTTAGACATACGAGGAAACATCACCTGGAGTAGCTCCTAGGGCCTTTCAGTGTTAACACTGTCAGCAAATATAATTACTTAGGGTCTGATTTTAAGAACAGGCAAACCAACTCTGAAGGCCAAGGCCCTTCCTTAAAAGGTTGCTAAGACAACATACACACTAAATAAATTACATCATAGCCTACAAAGCCACTCAACAGAAGGGATCTGAAGGGTGCTGTGGGTGAAAGTCTTATCAATGAAAACGTATGGCTATTTAGCCTTTCCGGGTATGTTTACTGAGCCTTTGGAGTGCTGCCATATAGTGGCTTAAAGGAAACTTTTTAACATCCCAAAATCTACCTGGCACACCTTGATCTGCCTAGGTGTTCAACCTTGGGAAAATGGACATCTTGTGCACAAAAGATCTAATCAAGAACCTTCAATGAGTACTGAGAGTGGATTAAGATTCCCTGAGAGGAGCATTGTCTGTGATCTTCCAGGATAAGAAGAGCTGCTAGTCTTTGCTCTTGGTCAGTGCCAAAGCCCAATTGAATATGTTCGAAGAGGGCATAATAGACCCTTTAACAACAATGGGCCAATTAAAAAGGTTGATAAATGTGCAAGGAAAAAGTGTATCAAGAGATCAGAACATAGAACAAATCAGAAATACTCCGCAACCCCAGAAACCAACCCCAAGGAACATAGTAGCTCAAGGGGAATCCAAAATATTCACCCAACTCTTTTACTACCTGCTAGCCTCCTGAGCCGGATGGAGCGATGAGTATTATAGACCTTGGTGGAAGGAGGAATCTTTCAAACCAGAGGACATAGCAATTGCAGAAGACATCATCCAGCATGGAGGGGGAGATCCCAGGTGGAAAATCCCTTACATGCAAGAGTGTCTGAAGAGATGGGAATGCTATGTAGAGGGAAAACCAGTAGAGATGTCCAAAGCAAAAATATGCCCAATACTTTAGAAGGGTACATCAGGGAACATCTATGTGCCATGGGCCTAGATGGATATGGAGGGACTAGGAGCCAAGTTACCTCTATTGTTGGATGAGCCTGGGAAATGGATCTCATGCTTTGAGAAGAACACTGCAGGGATCACTCTAGCGACTGGTGATGTTAAGAGTCTGCCAAGCATGATTATCGGTGAGCAGATCAACACCGTGTTCATCCTAATGGTCAAGTTGACCAACTCGGAGCATGACGGGCTGCATTTAATTGATACAGGCACCAGATATGGACAGCCCTGAGGGAAATAATCCTTGACAGCTCAGATGTAGGTGGGGTGATGACAGAAACCAAGAAATCTGGGGAGACCATAATAAACTTCCTAGACAGGGTGAAGGAATGGTGGGGACAGGAAAAAGGACAGCCATGGACTGATACAGGCTCTCAGGTTGTTTTCTTTTATAGCATCCTCAAAAGGGTCTGCCCACCGAAATACAAAGTGGGTTGGACAGAGTAGTAGGACTAGAAACTAAACCTTGATGAGAAATACAAGCACATATACTGCATTTCTACAAGAGGAAACAAGAGAAGGATAAGGAGAAGCAGGAGCAGGTCCACAGGGACACTGCAAAGTTGATCCAACATAAGATAAGGAAAACCACCCTCTAGGGAGCCACATTGGTTGCAGGTGTGCACATTGCACCAGTAATGAAGGGAACCCCATTGGAGGACCCTGGAGGGTTCCAACATGGCTACAGTGATGGAAAACGGGGTGACTGGCAGCAGCCATACAATGCTACTATTGCCATAGAATAGGCCACATGGCCGACAGCTGCCGACTAAGGGCACACCATGTGCAGAAGTCAATGAGCTGAGTCCAGACCCTACAGAACTCCCATTCACAGAATCAAGCCCAGGGAAATGTAATGGCACCTTATTCTTGGTCACATGGAAATGGGTCCACTGCCACACCACCGCAGTAGGGGTCAGGTAGTTGGACCAGCGTATGGCATCAGCAGCTGTAGCCAGAGAACCAAACCCAACATGGACTGGAGCCACAGCCACGGCAGGGAGGTATAGCCGTTTGGGGAAGCAATACTTCTGCACAGACACAGAAGCCAAATGCGCAGTAGGGCTGAGTACCCCCAATGCAAAGTATACATTTCTGGCACACCTTAAAAATTTACTGCAGTAGAATTCAAAGTAAAATGCAAAGAATACCATTAGGAATTTCAAACTTTACTTGTACTTGGTGACATTCAGCATTGTTGTGTGGCTGTTGACCGGGTGTTCTCACTAGAGTCCACCATCTAGGGCTGCTGTGTGGCTGTTGATTGGAAATCCTCACCAAAGTTTATCATTTAAGGTGCCCGGTGGAGCCTAGGCCCCACTCTGCTTTTGGTGCCTGAGGACGTGGATGGACAGTCACACCATGGGGGATGGCAGTCTGACAGAGACGGGCAGAGCAGCATCAAAACCTCTACTTAAAAGGCAGGCATTACATGTCCTCAAACCCACAAACAAGTGGGATGGGTTCTTGTTACCAAGCTAAAAGGTCCCCATTTTTGGGTCTCTAGCCGGGACCAAAATAACTTTGTTGCATTGTTCCAATGGCAATGGTGCCTCTGTAGGAAAGTCCTCCTTTTTGTCTGGTCACCTCCAAACCTTTGGACAGATACTGGTAGTTACTGACTCTTGGCTGTGCCCTGGGTACTCCTAACCAGTCCCAGGGCCAGTGTTCTGTGTAAAGTGGATATTCAAAATAGGCTAATTACAGTTGGCAGTATCAACCTACCTTTAAATCCCTAGTATATGGTAAGGCATGCAGGTTTAGGGACCATAGCATAGGTAGTGCACCCATAGGTGCAGAACTGAGGTGCCCAGTGTTATTTGCCTGACTTGCTGGCTGCTTTTATATTAAAGTTACCTTCAAATTCGACTTTGGAATTAAAGGTACTTCCAAAGTCGTAACCTACCTTATTTTTCATATTTCACCCCTAAGGTGTGCCCTAAGTGCCCTTAGGGTTGGGTGCTATGCAACTATTAGCATGGACCTCATAAAAGATGTTTTATAAACCCTTGTGAGGGAAAAATAGCCAAATTCATTTTCCCTTGTCGCGTAGGCTCTCAATATTCTAATGAGACTACCGGATTTCGAGTGGCAGAAGTCTGCAAAACAGCTGGAGCGAAGCATTCGGCAATCAGCATAGAGTTGTGGATCACTGGCCGGAATCTCCCTCCAACATTTAAGGGACAGGGAAGTGTTTTTATAATAAATCACCTGGTGTTCTAAGAAAATGTACGTACGTAAGGATGTGTATTTTCTATGAATTTCAGAGACTAAACTTATACCACGTTCACCGGCAACCTTCATTGCTGTAGCCTTGAAAGAAGCATAGAGTGAGCAAGAATGTCTTGTTTGAGAACAGAGCGCTGACCTAGGCAAAAACAGTCAGATAGAGAGAAAATAAAACAAGACCGTAAAAGTGGCTACTGTAACAATAATAAAGCAAAGCCGAAAAATATACATCTAGGTTAAAGTGCACAGCGGCAGGCCTAGTATGTTAAAATAAAGTGCATGGAGCTATAACTAAAATGAGTACACAATACCCTCCCCTTGTCGGTTGAAGGTTCTTCAAAGCCTAAATATACTTAAAAAGCTACTAAGCTCAACCTAAGATATATATGTAAAAATTTCAATGATGACAAGTGAAAAGGACACAGGGACGTATAAAAGGTCAATTTAAAATTGTTAACATGTGGCATATAAGGGACCCAATTTCAAGAGTCAGAGTTATTTTTAGAATTTCCAATCGATTCCGGGATAATCGAGGACAGGAAATCTTCCACTTCGGCAGGCGTTCAAGTTGGAAATGCATCGCCGAGAAGGAGCAGTCATGTTCCACACAATGATGAGTTAAGAGCCACATCCTCCAGGAAGGGCAACTCATAAGTAGCTTCTTGTAGCAAGCGCACCCTCAATGCGCATGTCTGGTAATGAGCCCTCATCGAGAACATCAACAGATCTGTGTCCAAAGAAAGAAAGCGCTGCATAGAAAGACAAACTTCCAGTGCATGTTTCAAAGAGCACCAGAGGCACCTAACCACGGGCTGCACACAATATAAAACCAGTCTGAATGACAGAGACCAGTCACACTCCAATTGCTCTAGGACTGTTGCTCCAACATACTGCATCATGGGTTCACAACACAGCTGCGGTGATGGGAGCGCTGTCGTTCATTCTAGTTGCAGTAGAGCAGCCATTGCACATTAAAAATAGCAACAGCAAAATGACAACTATTATAGCCAAAGTTATTGGAAATCCCCCGAAAATACAGGAGAATATTGAGTGGATGGCTGATGGTATTAAACCGAATATGGAGGAGAAGGTGTGAATGAAACCAGAACCAACAGCCTTAAAGAAATTTGTAATTCCAGTAGTACTGGACGCATTAAATATCTGTCCCACGAGTTCATCAAAGTGTCTCAGAAAGTTGGTACTTAAAAGGGACTGTGTCTCTGCTGACGACCTTGCCACCTGAAGTGCGTAGGTCTCGCGTACAGATGTAAGAGCCACATGCTTTTGAAACAATAAAGCCTTGAGTCTGCTCAACTTGTCAAAATTAACATTAGAAGTAGCAATATGAGGCCAAATGTCTGCTACCTCTTTTTGTTTTAGTGGGAGGAAAAAGTACATTCCCGCAGCATGTAACAATCTTAGAGACCGAAACACCATAAACTATTCCGGCTCGCATCCCACAACAGTCTTCACCATTGAGGAGAACAAAGCTGCCATTTGAAAGCACCTAGAACTTAGGTCTAATCAAGGGGACTGGAACTCCCTTCAGACAACAAGCCAAGTTCGCTGCAGATGCGTTACACACCCGTGCAAGGACAGCTGTTTACAAACCATCGAATAGCTGACAGAAGTCTTGCATTTATTACCGCTAAGAAAGACTTCTTTCATGCCACTGAGACATTTGTATGCGAAGGGTTGCTCCCACACCTCAGGGATGTAACTATTTCCCAGTTTTTCGTATCTGCCTACCGGAATGTGTTTTACACAGGATGCAAATTGTAGTGTAGAAATAGGCACATTAATGACCCAGTGAATTAACCAATCCGCAGATGGTATTTCAGCCATAGTAAAAGGCAACTTTTCTAATTTTTCGATGTTTAACATGACATAAGTCGATTCTTTCTTAGCCATTCGTTGTTGTTGTCGTGCTAAATTAAAAGAAGAAAATATTTCCCTCGTGCTGACCTATTGCCAGGGAACGCAACCTGCCTTCAGTGTTTGAAGCTTCCAACCCAACTGCATGATGGACCTTAGCTGACCCTGTCCATGATGTAAGGAAGACATATCTGTTTGGATAATGTCTATAGCAGAAGAAACAATGTTATTCAGGGTGAATATTTGGTCGGACAGGGTATGAATCCCATTATCCAAAACAGCTAATGCCTTCTTTAAATTTTCTTGGTCTATTTGCCTTAACCGTGCAGCAGCTTCTTGTTGTGAAAGCTTCCAAATTTCATTGTAAACTTCATATAAGAAACATTATCTGGATTGTTTTCTGGGGCCTGACAGGAAGTCCTGGAAATCGGTGTTATTAGACAAGAGACTGAGGTGTTCTCTAACCCCGTCTAGTGAGAAGGTCTTTAACCATTGCTGGCATAGTTTCCCTACACTGTATGTTGTTATTATACCCGCGTGTTCGGATGATATATAGTGACGGTCCAGCATACTAGTTCTAAAAACCCAGAGGAGTTAATAAAACGTTAGTGACACCCATTGGTATCTATTGGCCACAATAACCACTGTGTCATTGAAACATTAAATGAGCCATTCTGGACCCATTCATCGAGCTGATCTTCAGTTGCGTTTATATATTTTTGCCATTTATAAACTTTTGCAGGGGCAGGTATACTGGGTGTGTTCAATTCCTTAATCTTTGCTAAGCCTAAAAAACTCATTTGTTGTACAGTTTCATTTAAAAATATAATTTGAAAAGGTATCAGGCATGCTCTAAATAAAACTTCCTTCCCCCGCATTTGCCAAAGTCTAGTTCCCCACACACTTTTCAAGTCAATTGACTTTAACCCCTTCCCCGCCACGGACGTAATGGTTACGTCCATGGCAGCGCCCGTGTGGCGCCATGGACGTAACCATTACGTCCTGAATGCTTCCCTCGGGAGAAGCGCTAGCGCTCCTCCCGAGGGCCGCCCCCCCACCCCCCTAGGTCAGGGCTGACCGGGGAATCCCTTCCCCTTCCACCCCCGACCCCCCCCCCACCCCCCCCTGTGACGTCAGCGCGCGAGCGCGCGCTGATTTGTCACAGGGGCCTCCCTAGCAGAGCTTCCAGCGCGATTGAAAAAGAAATGCAAAAGCATTTCTTTTTCAATCACTTGGGAGGCCCGGAGGGGCTTCTAAGGGAAGGAAAAGTATTTCCTTCCCTTTGAAGTCCCTCCGAGGGTTTCAAAAGCCGGATTGCTTGCAATCCGGCTTTTGAAACCCCACTAGACACCAGGGATTTTTTTTTTTTTCTTTGAAATTGACAAAAGGGAGCGACCCCTTGGGCAAGGGTCGCTCCCAAGGGGGGCATTTTTTTGAAAAGGCCTTTTCTGCCCCCCCTGGGGGCAGATCGGCCTTATTAGGCCGATCTGCCCCCAGGGGGGGCAGAAACCTCTAGGCACCAGGGACCATTTTTTTTTGTTTCATTTTTTTTTATTGAGGTGGGGAGCGACCCCTTAGGCAAGGGTCGCTCCCCTTGGGGGAAAATTATATTTTGGCCATTTCTGCCCCCCTTGGGGGCAGATTGGCCTATTTTGATGAGGCCAATCTGCCCCCAAGGGGGGTAGAAACCACTAGAAACCAGGGATTTTTTATATTTTTTATTGTTATTGACAAAAGGGAGCGACCCCTTGGGCAAGGGTCGCTCCCAGGGGGGGCATATTTTCGGGAAGGCCTTTTCTACCCCCCCTGGGGGCAGATCGGCCTACTATTAGGCCGATCTGCCCCCAGGGGGGGCAGAAACCTCTAGGCACCAGGGACCATTTTTTTTTTTTTTTTTTCATTTTTTTTTTTTTTTGGTGGGGAGCGACCCCTTAGGCAAGGGTCGCTCCCCTTGGGGGGAAATTATATTTTGGCCATTTCTGCCTCCCTTGGGGGCAGATTGGCCTATTTTGATGAGGCCAATCTGCCCCCAAGGGGGGTAGAAACCACTAGACACCAGGGAGTTTTTTCTTTGCGTGAATTTCACGCAAAGGGAGCGACCCCTTAGGCAAGGGTCGCTCCCTGGGGGGGAGGGCAATTTATTTTAGGCCATTTCTGCCCCCCTGGGGGCAGATCGGCCTATTATTAGGCCGATCTGCCCCCAGGGGGGGAAGAAACCTCTAGGCGCCAGGGCAAATTTTTTTTTTGTGTTTTTTTTTTTTGTTCTTTCTTTTTTTTAGAGATGGGGAGCGACCCATCAGGCAAGGGTCGCTCCCCTGGGGGGCAAATTGTATTTAGACCATTTCTGCCCCCCTGGGGGAAGATTGGCCGATTTTAGGTCAATCTGCCCCCAAGGGGCAGAAACCACTAGGCACCGGGGATTTGTTTTTTGGCGCCAATGTCACGCAGGGGGAGCGACCCCGTAGGCAAGGGTCGCTCCCGGGGGGCGGGGGGTGGGGGTTGGGGGGGCAAATTTATTTTAGGCCATTTCTGCCCCCCCGGGGGACAGATCGGCCTATTATTAGGCCGAACTGCCCTCGGGGGGGGGGCAGAACACTCTAGGCACCAGGGCAATTTTTTTTTGTGTTTTTTTTTTTTGTTGTTTCTTTTTTTATCGATGGGGAGCGACCCATCAGGCAAGGGTCGCTCCCCTGGGGGGGCAAATTGTATTTAGACCATTTCTGCCCCCCTGGGGGCAGATTGGCCAATTTTAGGTCAATCTGCCCCCAAGGGGGCAGAAACCACTAGGCACCGGGGATTTGTTTTTTGGCGCCAATGTCACGCAGGGGGAGCGACCCCGTAGGCAAGGGTCGCTCCCGGGGGGGGTGGGGGTTGGGGGGGCAAATTTATTTTAGGCCATTTCTGCCACCCGGGGGACAGATCGGCCTATTATTAGGCCGAACTGCCCCCGGGGGGGGGGGGGGGCAGAACACTCTAGGCACCAGGGCAATTTTTTTTTGGTGTTTTTTTTTTTTTGTTGTTTCTTTTTTAGAGATGGGGAGCGACCCATCAGGCAAGGGTCGCTCCCCTGGGGGGGCAAATTGTATTTAGACCATTTCTGCCCCCCTGGGGGCAGATTGGCCAATTTTAGGTCAATCTGCCCCCAAGGGGGCAGAAACCACTAGGCACCGGGGATTTGTTTTTTGGCGCCAATGTCACGCAGGGGGAGCGACCCCGTAGGCAAGGGTCGCTCCCGGGGGGGGTGGGGGTTGGGGGGGCAAATTTATTTTAGGCCATTTCTGCCCCCCCGGGGGACAGATCGGCCTATTATTAGGCCGAACTGCCCCCGGGGGGGGGGCAGAACACTCTAGGCACCAGGGCAATTTTTTTTTTGTGTTTTTTTTTTTTTGTTGTTTCTTTTTTTAGAGATGGGGAGCGACCCATCAGGCAAGGGTCGCTCCCCTGGGGGGGCAAATTGTATTTAGACCATTTCTGCCCCCCTGGGGGCAGATTGGCCAATTTTAGGTCAATCTGCCCCCAAGGGGGCAGAAACCACTAGGCACCGGGGATTTGTTTTTTGGCGCCAATGTCACGCAGGGGGAGCGACCCCGTAGGCAAGGGTCGCTCCCGGGGGGGGGTGGGTGTTGGGGGGGCAAATTTATTTTAGGCCATTTCTGCCCCCCCGGGGGGCAGATTGGCCTATTATTAGGCCGATCTGCCCCCGGGGGGGGGGCAGAAACCTCTAGGCGCCAGGGGAATTTTTCTTTTTTTTCTTTGTTTTTTTTTTTAGAGATGGGGAGCGACCCATCAGGCAAAAGTCGCTCCCCTGGGGGACAAATTGTATTTAGGCCATTTCTGCCCCCCTTGGGGGCAGATTGGCTGAGTTTAGGTCAACCTGCCCCCAAGGGGGCAGAAACCACTAGGCACCGGGGATTTGTTTTTTGGTGCCAATGTCACGCAGGGGGAGCGACCCCGTAGGCAAGGGTCGCTCCCGGCGGGGGAGGGTGGGGGTTGGGGGGGCAAATTTATTTTAGGGCATTTCTGCCCCCCCCCCCCTGAGGCCGGCTGAGCTACAGGCCAAACACCACAGGTAGGCACCTTGCAAAAAACACCTCTGTTTTCTGTGAAAAAATATGTTGTGTCCACGTTGTGTTTTGGGCCATTTCCTTTTGTGGGCGCTAGGCCTACCCACAGAAGTGATGTACCATTTTTATCGAGAGACTTAGGGGAACGCTGGGTGGAAGGAAATTTGTGGCTCCTCTCAGATTCCAGAACTTTCTGTCACCGAAATGAGAGGAAAAAGTGTTTATTGGGCCAAATTTTTATGTTTGCAAAGGATTCTGGGTAACATAACCTGGTCAGAGCCCCGCAAGTCACCCCATCTTGGATTCCCCTGGGTTTCTAGTTTTCAAAAATGCACTGGTTTGCTAGGTTTCCTCAGGTGTCGGCTGAGCTACAGGCCAAAATCCACAGGTAGGCACTGCTTTTTATAAAAAAATGTGATGTGTCCACGTTGTGTTTTGGGCCCTTTCCTTTCGTGGGCGCTAGTCCTACCCACACAAGTGATGTATCATTTTTATCGGGAGACTTGGGGGAACACTGGGTAGAAGGAAATTTGTGGCTCCTCTCAGATTCCAGAACTTTCTGCCACAGAAATGTGAGTAACATGTGTATTTTTAGCCAAATTTTGAGGTTTGCAAAGGATTCTGGGTAACAGAACCTGGTCCGAGCCCCGCAAGTCACCCCTCCTTGGATTCCCCTAGGTCTCTAGTTTTCAGAAATGCACAGGTTTGGTAGGTTTCCCTAGGTGCCGGCTGAGCTAGAGGCCAAAATCTACAGGTAGGCACTTCGCAAAAAACACCTCTGTTTTTTTCCAAAATTTAGGATGTGTCCACGTTGCGCTTTGGGGTGTTTCCTGTCGCCGGCGCTAGGCCTACCCACGCAAGTGAGGTATCATTTTTATCGGGAGACTTGGGGGAACGCTGGGTGGAAGGAAATTTGTAGCTCCTCTCAGATTCCAGAACTTTCTGCCACAGAAATGTGAGGGACATGTGTTTTTTTAGCCAAATTTTGAGGTTTGCAAAGGATTCTGGGTAACAGAACCTGGTCCGAGCCCCGCAAGTCACCCCTCCTTGGATTCCCCTAGGTCTCTAGTTTTCAGAAATGCACAGGTTTGGTAGGTTTCCCTAGGTGCCGGCTGAGCTAGAGGCCAAAATCTACAGGTAGGCACTTCGCAAAAAACACCTCTGTTTTTTTCCAAAATTTAGGATGTGTCCACGTTGCGCTTTGGGGTGTTTCCTGTCGCCGGCGCTAGGCCTACCCACGCAAGTGAGGTATCATTTTTATCAGGAGACTTGGGGGAACGCTGGGTGGAAGGAAATTTGTAGCTCCTCTCAGATTCCAGAACTTTCTGCCACAGAAATGTGAGGGACATGTGTTTTTTTTAGCCAAATTTCGAGGTTTGCAAAGGATTCTGGGTAACAGAACCTGGTCCGAGCCCCGCAAGTCACCCCTCCTTGGATTCCCCTAGGTCTCTAGTTTTCAGAAATGCACAGGTTTGGTAGGTTTCCCTAGGTGCCGGCTGAGCTAGAGGCCAAAATCTACAGGTAGGCACTTCGCAAAAAACACCTCTGTTTTTTTCCAAAATTTAGGATGTGTCCACGTTGCGCTTTGGGGTGTTTCCTGTCGCCGGCGCTAGGCCTACCCACGCAAGTGAGGTATCATTTTTATCGGGAGACTTGGGGGAACGCTGGGTGGAAAGAAATTTGTAGCTCCTTTCAGATTAAAGAACTTTCTGCCACAGAAATGTGAGGGACATGTGTTTTTTTAGCCAAATTTTGAGGTTTGCAAAGGATTCTGGGTAACAGAACCTGGTCCGAGCCCCGCAAGTCACCCCTCCTTGGATTCCCCTAGATCTCTAGTTTTCAGAAATGCACAGGTTTGGTAGGTTTCCCTAGGTGGCGGCTGAGCTAGAGGCCAAAATCTACAGGTAGTCACTTTGCTAAAAACAGCTCTGTTTTCTGTGATATGTCCACGTTGTGTTTTGGGCATATCCTGTCGCGGGCGCTAGGCCTACCCACAGAAGTGAGGTATCATTTTTATCGGGAGACGTGGTGGAACGCTGGGTGGAAGGAAATTTGTGGCTCCTCTCAGATTCCAGAACTTTCTGCCACCGAAATGTGAGGAACATGTGTTTTTTAGCCAAATTTTGAGGTTTGCAAAGGATTCTGGGTAACCGAACCTGGTCCGAGCCACACAAGTCACCCCTCCTTGGATTCCCCTAGGTCTCTAGTTTTCAGAAATGCATAGGTTTGGTAGGTTTCCCTAGGTGGCGGCTGAGCTAGAGGCCAAAATCTACAGGTAGTCACTTTGCTAAAAACAGCTCTGTTTTCTGTGATATGTCCACGTTGTGTTTTGGGGCATATCCTGTCGCGGGCGCTAGGCCTACCCACACAAGTGAGGTATCATTTTTATCAGGAGACGTGGGGGAACGCTGGGTGGAAGGAAATTTGTGGCTCTTCTCAGATTCCAGAACTTTCTGCCACAGAAATGTGAGGAACATGTGTTTTTTTAGCCAAATTTTGAGGTTTGCAAAGGATTCTGGGTAACAGAACCTGGTCCGAGCCCCGCAAGTCACCCCTCCTTGGATCCCCCTAGGTCTCTAGTTTTCAGAAATGCCCAGGTTTGGTAGGTTTCCGTAGGTGGCGGCTGAGCTAGAGGCCAAAATCTACAGGTAGTCACTTTGCTAAAAACAGCTCTGTTTTCTGTGATATGTCCACGTTGTGTTTTGGGGCATATCCTGTCGCGGGCGCTAGGCCTACCCACACAAGTGAGGTATCATTTTTATCGGGAGACGTGGGGGAACGCTAGGTGGAAGGAAATTTGTGGCTCCTCTCAGATTCCAGAACTTTCTGCCACAGAAATGTGAGTAACATGTGTTTTTTTAGCCAAATTTTGAGGTTTGCAAAGGATTCTGGGTAACCGAACCTGGTCCGAGCCACACAAGTCACCCCTCCTTGGATTCCCCTAGGTCTCTAGTTTACAGAAATGCACAGGTTTGGTAGGTTTCCCTAGGTGGCGGCTGAGCTAGAGGCCAAAATCTACAGGTAGTCACTTTGCTAAAAACAGCTCTGTTTTCTGTGATGTGTCCAGGTTGTGTTTTGGGGCATATCCTGTCGCGGGCGCTAGGCCTACCCACACAATTGAGGTATCATTTTTATCGGGAGACGTGGGGGAATGCTGGGTGGAAGGAAATTTGTCGCTCCTCTCAGATTCCAGAACTTTCTGCCACAGAAATGTGAGGAACATGTGTTTTTTTAGCCAAATTTTGAGGTTTGCAAAGGATTCTGGGTAACAGAACCTGGTCCGAGCCACACAAGTCACCCCTCCTTGGATTCCCCTAGGTCTCTAGTTTTCAGAAATGCACAGGTTTGGTAGGTTTCCCTAGGTGGCGGCTGAGCTAGAGGCCAAAATCTACAGGTAGTCACTTTGCTAAAAACAGCTCTGTTTTCTGTGATGTGTCCACGTTGTGTTTTGGGGCATATCCTGTCGCGGGCGCTAGGCCTACCCAAACAAGTGAGGTATCATTTTTATCGGGAGACTTGGGGGAACATAGAATAGCAAAACAAGTGTTATTGCCCCTTGTCTTTCTCTACATTTATTCCTTCCAAATATAGGGGTGTGTGTAAAAAAGACATCTATTTGAGAAATTCCATGTAATTCACGTGCTACTATGGTCACCCCGGAATTCAGAGATGTGCAAATAACCACTGCTCCTCAACACCTTATCTTGTGCCCTTTTTGGAAATGCAAAGGTTTTCTTGATAGCTATTTTTTACTCCTTATATTTCAGCAAATGAATTACTGTATACCCGGTATAGAATGAAAACGCACTGCAGGGTGCAGCTCATTTATTGGCTCTGGGTTCCTCGGGTTCTTGATGAACCTACAAACCCTATATATCCCCGCAACCAGAGGAGTCCAGCAGACGTAACGGTATATTGCTTTCGATAATCTGACATTGCAGGGAAAAGTTACAGAGTAAAAAGTAGTGAAAAATTGATGTTTTTTTCACCTCAATTTCAATATTTTTCTTTTTCAGTTGTTATTTTCTGTAGGAAACCCTTGTAGGATCTACACAAATGACCCCTTGCTGAATTCAGAATTTTGTCTACTTTTCAGAAATGTTTAGGTTTCTGGGATCCAGCATTGGTTTCATGACCATTCCGGTCACTGACTGGAAGGAGGCTGAAAGCACAAAAAATTGCACAAATGGGGTATGCCCCAGTAAAATGCCCAAATTGTGTTAAAAAATTGGGTTTTCGGATTCAAGTCTGCCTGTTGCTGAAAGCTGGGAAGCTGCTGAGTTTAGCACCGCAAACCCTTTGTTGATGCCATTTTCAGGGGAAAAAACACAAGCCTTCTTCTGCAGCCCCTTTTTCCAATTTTGTTGAAAAAAACAAAATTTTCACTGTATTTTGGCCAATTTCTTGGCCTCCTTCAGGGGAACCCACAAAGTCTGGGTACCTTTAGAATCCCTAGGATGTTGGAAAAAAAGGACGCAAATTTGGCTTGGTTAGCTTATGTGGACAAAAAGTTATGAGGGCCTAAGCGCGAACTGCCCCAAATAGGCAAAAAAAGGCCTGGCACAGGAGGGGGAAAAGGCCTGGCAGCGAAGTGGTTAACCAATATTCATAGCCTTCTTTAGTCAACCGGGAAACAAAGGAATCCAAATAAATGAATTTCGTATTTGTTAATAAAATGCATACATTTTGTGTTTGTGGCAATTTAAAATAATATGACTCATCAATTTTTACATTGTGCCCACAAATATATGTAAACTTTTCAGAATACGTTTTAGAACTCCCTTGTGGTGGAGTCGGACTATGTTCCCATTGCGTATAATTAAAACAGTCCTTGGGCTGCTTGCTCTGTGGATGAAATGGTGCCCATAATAATTATAGCAAAACATATCACCCTAATTTTTTCTAGATTGATAAACATCCTCATTTTCAAATACGGCATAATACTGCAATTCAGTCATCATAGGATCAACTGTTTTCACATCCCAATCATCAGAAACAACCCCGGGTATTATTATATCATTCATTGAAAGTTTAAACCCATATGGTATTTGAATGAGCTCCATAGGGCCTTATATATCAAATATCAAATCAGGGATTGGTATAGCGGGAATGTTCACAAAAGAGAAATCGCTGTGGACCTTGTGAGAAGAAAAATGTGTTTTTTGGACTTCATCCACCTGTTCAACTGCTGATTTTTCAGGAAGAAAATGACCATGTATTAACAAAAAGGAAGTTATGACAAACCCAATCCAAAGCAGGAAAGTCAGTAAATTCAAAGAAAGCCACAGATAGTTCCATGGAAGAATGAAGTAAGGTACTTTACGCCAATTTATCAGCTTACGTGGTTTTGACAGTTCAGGTGCCAAAGAGGCGAATGAGTCTGAAAAGTCATCATTGATGTCGGCAAAATATCCAGAAGCAGTTTATGAAAAGACTGGAGCCATGTTTCTTAGTGGATTTGGTGTTTCTCGTGGTGGCACCAAATAAATAGCACCATCCGTCTGTGTCAAAGTTGTGTCAAATCGATCAGTAATTTCCGTATTATTTGATGTCAGTAGAACTAATGCAAAATCATTTTCCACCTTCCCCAAGCCCGGAGAGGTGTCAGTGTTGCTGCTTACAACTTGTAGATGAACTTCTTGACCAGTAGCGAGAGGGATTCGGGAACTACTGGCTGTTCTCTTTGGTCGGCTTTGCAGGATCGGCCACATGGTGTAGTTTGACATTGTCGATAGAGACAAAATGATTTTCTTCGGCACCTGCCACCGGTGGTAGAATGAAAGTTCTGGTATGGTGTATTCCCAAGACGGGGACTGGTGCACAATAGGAAGGACCAAATTCCTTTTTCACAGCAACCTTTTCAAGTACTAGATCCCCAACTTTAGGAATCCAGCCTGTAGGCATTACAGGTACATCCTTAATTCTAATTGAGGCAGTACTGGAAGAAGAGTTGTCATCACTGAACTGTTGTAATTCCTGTAAGACAGTGACACGTTCATTTATGCCAAAGGTGTTTCTGCCGCCTCTACACCAGGATCATCCAGATCTGGAACATTCATTTGAGTTCCAAACAGGCACTCATATGAAGTACGACCCCCCCAGGGACCTTCTAGGCAGATCGTTAAGTGCTCTCTAGACTCCATACAGGTAATTAGGCCAACTACGACCTGTACCTAAGACTCTGGCTGTTAAGTTAAGGATTACTTTAAATCACTGTTTAATCGATCCACAACACTATTTCCTTCGGGATTAAATAGAGATGAGTACTGGAGTTGGACCCCCAATGAAGCCATGGAGTCTCTGAAAGCCCTTGAAGTGAAAGCAGGGCCCTGGTCCAAGTGGACAGCCGCAACTGCATATGTACCGATAAAGAATCGCCAAACTGAAATAGCAGTCCGAGCATCAGCAGAGCGTTGTGGCCACATCCATAGAAATCTGGAGCAGCAGTCAACAGCGACTAGGATATATTTGTATGCACTATTCGGTGTCAGGGGACAGCAACAGTCGAGGTACACACATTGTAATGGTTTGTTAGAAATTAGGAGGGGTGTCTTCGGTGGGTGTTTAGCAGTAGAAACTTTGATTTGATGGCAGATGTCACAACAGAGGACATACTGCTTGACCTCCTTGTATAGGTCTGGCCACCAAAAACAGGCTTGTAGCAATGATATTGTAGCTACCACACCATCATGGCACATGCTGCACCCTCATGCACTGCTTTAATCAACTGTGGTCTTATATCTTTATTGAGAATTTCTCAAAACCCTACGTCTGGTATCTTAACTTCAGCGTTTAGGCAGCCTCCCATTCGGTAGGCATAATTAGAAGGAAATGCTTTTGGATAGGGCATACCATAAGCCGTAGCTGTCACGGCAGCCCATATGTCTGCATCTGGTTTCGCTTTTGAGCTGGTTACTGCAGCAACAGTGGCCGTAGCAACTGCTGACTTTGCGGCTTCATCCGCCAGTGTATTCCCAGCCATATGTATTCCGACGCGCTGGTGTTCAAGTGTATGTACAACATGGACTTAGGGTAGCGTTTCCTTCAGATCCGCTACTTCCCCTACAGTAATCTGTGTTTAATGGTGTTGCCTTCAGAATCTCTGAACCCATTCAGGCACCAATAATGCAGGTATTCATTGAAGGACTGGACACAATAGTACAAATCACAAACAATCAGTGTATGCTGTGCAGGATCCGTATGTTTCAGTGCAATCACCAGAGCTTTCAGCTCTGCCAGTTGTGCTATGCAATCACCTAGTGTTTGCCTAAAGGTATGTAGGGGACATAATTTATTATCCTCCATGTAGCCACTTACGACTGCCAAGCAGCGGCGTGTTGATGCTTGGTGCTAATTGCAAGTTGTGCAGAGCCATCTTGAACATGACTATGATATTGTTCAATAGGCAGTGTGTTTGCTGGAAATGGGTATTCTAGTTCGTATTGTAAAAATTCTTGACTTTGCAATTTTGGGCAAAAAATGTAACCTACATCAGTGGCTGTCAAAGATGTGGCCCGTTGGATCCAACATGGATGTAATGCTTTTGCGTTTGGAATGCTGGCTTTTGTGACAGCCTCTAGGGCTGGTATGGAAGAAACAATAATAATGCGTTTACCCTGGGCTAGAAGTCTTTCATTAATGACAGCCATCTGAAACAGCAGTGAGAATTTTCTCAGTGGGAGCAAAGCGTTGTTCTGCTGCAGAGTATAAATGTGATTGGTATGCTGTCAGGATGGTCTCACCCTCATTAAATGAAACCGATGGCACCAGCAATTACTCTGATGACCAAATATGTTTTGTTGTCCCTTGTGTGTAGATGTTGTGCTGTAAGCATGTCTGTCTGCAGATCTCTGAGAATGAGGGTGTGTTCGACTGTCCACAATTTGCTTGAAAAGTCAGGATGTATTAAGTCATATAAGGGTTTTATGCATGAAGCATAATCTGGAATGTAAGTTCTGACAAACTTTACGAAATCCAATAGAGATTGGAGTTTTTTAATTGTATTTGAAGGCTGTAATTGTGCGCACTTTTCTAAGAATTGTGGCGCTAGGCTCTTTCCTTCACTCTGTAGCTCATATCCTATAAATAGGACGCTGAGGAAGGCTATTTTTGTCTTTTTTAAGTTGAATTTGTAGCCAAATTCAGCAAATCCCACAACAAGGTGGGCTACCCGTCTTAAATGATATAGTATTTCTTTATCCGTAACACAGATATCATCTACATAGGACAAAGCTTCAGGGTCAATGTTGTCTAAAATTACAGTCACACGAGCTGCAAACATCCTGGACTGTTCTTGTACCCCTGAGTTAAACGTCAAAAAAAATTCTGGAAACCTAGTGCACTGAACTTGATAAGTCTCTACTCTAAGGTGCTATATTCTGGCAGAAAAAAACATTGGAAATGTCCAGTGTTGTTTTGTATTTTTTGCGCACTATGTTGTTCATTAGTGATGTGCTATGTGAGTTTTGTATAGCATATGTGCTTTTATGACTGTTTAAGTATCTGTAGCCTAAGACTATTCTCTATGAATGGTCTGGTTTAGCTGCAGGGAATAGAGGATTGTTCATTGGGAAGACACTGGGTACAAATACGCCCTGGTACTCTAGTTGTGTGACGATTTCTCTCACTGGTGCTTTCGCATAATTTTTTATTGGATACTGAAGTTGAAGTTAATGTTAATTTTTAATAGGTATTACAGGTAGGGGGATTCTTTATCCCATCCTACATAGTTGCGATATAATGCAGATGCCTGCGCCTATGCCCAATTGATAGCATAGGGTTCAGTGAGTTCCTCTGGAGCAAGAGGCGAGAACGAAGGTTTAATAACCTCTTCCCCATATGGGCAGGTACGGACAAATTCAGGAGGCCAATCTTGTTCGGCCAATAAGATATCATATATATTTACCACACAATCCCAAAATATTGTGTCTGTTGTGTGTTCTAGCTGTAATGTTACTTTATACACCCTATCAGGCATGGAGTCTCACATGTCCGCAGTTTCTACTTGTAGAAAGTCATCAGTTGCTTTCACCTCCAGCTGCTCTAGAAGACTCCAGAGAACTATTGTGACCTCTGCCGCTCTGTCTAGCAGCGCTAGTGGCCACTTCCTGTTCTTCAAGAGGACCCTCTTTTTGAGTGGCATGTCGTATTGCAACTGCTGCCACTTTTTTCTTTTTAAATTGGTGTTTTTGTTGAGGTTTCTCTTCCTCTTTTACAGAAACCTCTGAAGAGCGTTGTGATTCCTGTCTCAGTTTCACGTACTCTGTTCTTCACTCTGATTGCCCACCTCTCTCTCTGCGTTTTTCCAATGAGTCCTGAAAGGAACGAGATTGGCGTGTATCAGTATATTGATCTCTATCAGGCGTTTTTATATTATCTCTATTTAGGAGATTATATCTATTCTGCGGGGTCGCATACACAGAGATTCTCCCCTTTCTTTTTTAGGAGTTTGTTGTTTTTTATCGCAGCATTTCTTTTGCCTTCAGGAGCTTGCTTGGAAAAATTTAGATTTGCCCCGAAATTGTTGTTTAGTTGGTCTGGCCCCTAGACTATCCCGACAAATACTAGAAAGGTCTCTGCGAGAATCTTGGGCAGCTCGCGTTCCTGATCCTGTTGAGGAACATCACTGAGCCGCATGCACACCGCTAGTGTGACTCTTCCCCTTTAAGATTGCTTAAAATAATGGAGAATACGGTGACAAAATTGCCCATTAATTGCATCCCCAAATCAAGGGCAGGGGTGTAGGAGGCTGGCCTGGCTTATAGTGGGTACCTGATGGTACTTACACCTTGTGCCAGGTCCAATTATCCCTTATTAGGAGATTAGTAGTGATCTAGCAGCTTAGGCTGATAGTGGAAGCTATAGCAGAGCAGCTTAGGATGAACTAGGAGCCACACAAAGCTCCTACTATACCAGTTATTTCTCATAGCACTATATCATAAGAATCAAAATACTCAGAGTTACTAAAAATAAAGGTACTTTATTTTAGTGACAATGGTTCAGAAATACCTCAGAGGATATACTCCCTTAGGAGGTAAGTAAAATACACAAAATATACACACAAACCAAAATCAGGTAAGTAAACAGTTAGCAAAGTAGTGCAAATACTGTAGAACACAGTAGAATGCAAAAGAAGACAATAGGCCTAGGGGCAACACAAACCATATACTCCAAAACTGGAATGCGAACCACCAATGGACCCCAGGCCTAATGTAGTGTGTAGAGGGTCACTGGGAGCGTAAGAAAACACTAAGAGTGTCCAAGATACCCCACCCCAAGACCCTGAAGAGTAGGAGTAAAGGGCCAGATGTAGCAAAATTAGATTTTGCGACTCGGAAATCGCGACTCGGTGCGACACGCAATTTCCGAGTTGCTAAACCATATGCAGAATGGTGTCTCAGACACCTTCTGCGAGTCGCTATGGGGTCGCAAAGACCCACCTCATTAATATTGATGAGGTGGGTCAGATTTTTCGACCCCATAGTGATTCCCTGCACTCACAGGGATGGTGGCCTGCTGAAGACAGCATACCTCCATGTCTGTGACTGCTTTTTAAATAAAGCAGTTTTTTATTTTTATTTTGCAGCCCATTTTCCTTAGAGGAAAACAAGTAGCAAAATAAAAAAAATAACGAAACCATTTGGTTTTTCGGTTTTTCAAAGTAGGCAGTGGTCCATTGGACCACTGCCTGCTCTGAAAACCCCTTTTTGGCAACATTCCCTTTTGCGAATTGGTTACCACCAGTGTGACACTGGTGGTAACTGCGAATTGCTTTGCGACCGCATTCGCGGTCACAAATCAATTTAGCATAGCGATGCGAGTCGCAAATAGGAAGGGAACCCCCTTTCTATTTGCGAGTAGCATTCACAATTTGCGAGTCGGTACCAACTCGCAAATTGTGAATGTGCATCGCAAACGGCATTTTGCATGGCACAAACTGCGATTTTCGCAGTTTGCACAATGCAAAATGCTTCTACATCTGGCCCAAAGTTACCCTACTACCCCAGTAAGACAGTAAAGTCGAGATTGGGGATTCTGCAAAGACAGCAACTGACTGCAAAGCACTGAAGATGGATTCCTGGACCTGAGGACCTGCAAAGGAAGAGGACCAAGTCCAAGAGTCACGCAAGTGTCCGGGGGGGGACAGAAGCCCACTAAACCCCAGATGAAGGTGCAAAATGGCTGTCTCTGGGTGGAAGAAGCTGAAGATTCTGCAACAATGGACGATGCCAGGAACTTCTCCTTTGCACAGAAGATGTCCCATGACGTGCTGGAGGTTGCAGAGTTGTTTCCACGCATAAAGTCCACAAACAAGCCTTGCTAGCTGCAAAGGTCGGAGTTCAAGTGACAATGTGTCAGAAATATTTCAGAGGATATACTCCCTTAGGAGGTAAGTAAAATACACAAAATATACACACAAACCAAAATCAGGTAAGTAAACAGTTAGAAAAGTAGTGCAAACACTGTAGAATACAATAGGATACAATAGGCCTAGGGGCAACACAAACCATATACTAAGAAAGTGGAATGTGAACCACTTAGGGACCCCAGGCCTAGTGTAGTTTGTAGAGGGTCACTGGGAGTGTTAGAAAACACTAAGGGTGTCCAAGATACCCCACCCCAAGACCCTGAAAAGTAGCAGTAAAGCTACCCTGCTTCCCAAGAAACACACTCAAGTTGTGATAGGAGATGCTGCAAAGACAACAACTGACTGCAAAGCACAGAAGATGGATTCCTAGATCTGAGGACCTGCAAAAGAAGGGGACCAAGTCCAAGAGTCACGCAAGTGTCCGGGGGGGGCAGAAGCCCACTAAACCCTGGATGAAGGTGCAAAATGGCTGCCTCTGGGTGGAAGAAGCTTAGGATTCTGCAACAGCAGAAGATGCCAGGAACTCGAGGATGCAGAGTTGTTTCCGCACAGAAAGTCCACAAACAAGCCTTGCTAGCTTGAAAGGTTGGAGTTCAAGAAAATGGATGCTGCCCAGGCCCAGGAAGGACCAGGAAGTCGCCCCATGGAGGAAGAGACAGATGGGGTGCTCAGCAATACAGAGAGCCCATGCAGAAGCAGGCAGCATCTGCAGGAGCACTTGAAGAGGCATTCAAGAAATCTGAGCATAGTGGTTGTCTCAACACTACAAAGGAGGGTCCCACAAAGTCGGTGGTCAACACAGCGAGTTGAGCATTGCAGGAAGGAGTGCTGGGGACTTTGAAAAAGTGCACAGAAGCCCTAGCAGCTGCAGTTCACACAGTACACAGGATTACCGTCTGGCGTGGCGCTGCAATGACTTAGCTCCACCAAATTTGACAGAAGGACCACTGGACTGTCGGGTCACTTGGATCTAGCTCCTGTGTTCCAGGGACCAGGCTCGTTGAGATGAGAGGGAACCCAGATGACCGGTGAAGCAGAAGTTTGGTGCCTGTGTTAGCAGGAGGAAGATTCCGTCGACCCATAGGAGATTTCTTCTTGGCTTCCAGTGCAGGGTGAAGGCAGACAGCCCTAAGAGCATGCACCACCAGGAAACAGTTGAGAAAGCCGGCAGGATTAAGCGCTACAATGTTGTTGGTAGTCATCTTGCTACTTTGTTGCGGTTTTGCCGGCATCCTGGAGCAGTCAGCATTCGATCCTTGGCAGAAGTCGAAGAGAGAGATGCAGAGGAACTCTGGTGAGCTCTTGCATTTGATATATGAATAGAAACCCACATGAGAGACCCTAAATAGCCCTCAGAGCAGGATTGGCCACCTAACCAGGTAAGCACCTATCAGGAGGGGTCTCCGACGTCACCTGCTGGCACTGGCCACTCAGAGGCCTCCATTGTGCCCTCACACCTATGCATTCAAGATGGCTGAGGTCTGGGACACACTGGAGGAGCTCTGGGCATCACCCTTGGGGTGGTGATGGACAGGGGAGTGGTCACTCCACTTTCCTTTGTCCAGTTCTGCCCCAGAGCAGGGGCAGGGGGATCTCTGAACTGGTGTAGACTGGTTTATGCAAGGAGGGCACCATCTGTGCCCTTCAAGCATTCCCAGAGGCCAGGAGAGGCTACTCCTCTCAGGCCCTTAACATCTAGTTCCAAAGGGAGAGGGTATGACACCCTCTCTCAGAGGAAATCCTTTGCCTTGCCTTCAAGGGACTGGGCTGCCCAGACCCCTGGAGGGCAGAAGCTGGTCTGTGGGTTGGCAGCAGCGGTAGCTGCAGTGAAAACCCCAGAGAGCTAGTTTGGCAGTACCCGGGATCCATGCTGGAGCCCCGGGGATGCATGGGTTTGGCACCCCAATACCAGATTTGGCATGGGCGGACAATTCCATGATCTTAGACATGTTACATGGCCATACTCGGAGTTACCATTGTGAAGCTACATATAGGTATTGACCTATATTCAGTGCACACGTGTAAAGGTGTCCCCGCACTCACAAAGTCCAGGGGAATTGCCCTGAACAATGTGGGGGCACCTTGGCTAGTGCCAGGGTTCCCTCACACTTAGTAACTTTGCACCTAACCTTCACTAAGTGAGGGTTAGACATATAGGTGACTTATAAGTTACTTAAGTGCAGTGTAAAATGGCTGTGAAATAACGTGGACGTCCTGTGTAAGAATTGTCTGAGCTCCCTATGGGTGTCAAAAGAAATGCTGCAGCCCATAGGGATCTACTGGAACCCCAATACCCTGGGTACCTAGGCACCATATACTAGGGAATTATAAGGGTGTTCCAGTGTGTCAATCAGAATTGTTAGAAATGGTAGTATGACCTGCAGTGACAATTTTAAAAGCAGAGAGAGCATAAGCACTGAGGTTCTGATTAGCAGAGCCTCAGTGACACAGTTAGGCACCACACAGGGGACATATTCAGGCCACAAACTATGAACACTGGGGCCCTGGTTAGCACGATCCCAGTGAGACATATAAAACACACTGACAAATAGGGTTTTCACTATGAGCACTGGGGTTCTGGCTAGCAGGATCCCAGCGAGACAGTAAAAACACCCTGACATATACTCACAAACAGGCCAAAAGTGGGGGTAACAAGGCTAGAAAGAGGCTACCTTTCCACAAAGGCCAGCCCCGTATTCATCTTGAATTTGTTTCAACACTTCCGATAAATTGGCAAGTGTCAGCGTACTGTGTGCGGTAGTATAGAGCGCGGCGAATACCATGCCCCAGGTATTACAGTTATCTACTGTGGGGACCATCCCAAATGGCAAGCACATCATTAGAATTCTATGTTTATCCTGAGGTCCCGTATGGGGAAATACCACTTCCAGTGCATCTATTTTTTGAGCTAACCGAAATGGAGTTTCCTTTCGTATGGCAGGTACTTTACCCATTACTGAATGCACGGTTGCAGGGTTAATACCTGGCGTCACTGCACGTGGTTGCACTGGAGAAGCACGTGCTGGGTTTGTATTCAATGTTTGCATTACAAACTGTACTAATCGTCTGTATATTGCTGTCAGCGCAGTATATAAGCTACGAACCTCGGCTACTGCTAAATTTGCCATTGCAGGGTGAGGTGTATAGGTGGCCAATAAAGGCCAGGTAGGACCTTTCTTACTTAGAGGACCTAACCTAACTGGTAAAATCATGTGGTGTAGGGCGCCATCAAGTCAATTATTATGTTCTTGATAAGATAATTGTATTTCTAAATATGCATATGCACTGTATTGTCCAGGTATGTTTGCAAGTGTATAGTGATAAAAATGTGTTTGTGTTCCCATCAACTGCTGGAAATGTGACCCAAGAAGGAAAAAGTTCAGTTCTATAAGCTGCATCTGGGTCAAAAACAAATGTGACCGGACCCCCCTGGGCTGTTAGGCCATTTGCCAATAAATGTGCAGTCAGGAGTTGTCTCATATTTACTGCAATTGGAACCTGTTGTTAATTCGCCATAATAGATTATGATTCTGTTCAGAGAAGGCACGTCAAATGGGGATTATCCCTTTAGAGTTCAAGCTTGAACAACCTCCAGCATCAGACAGGATGACCTACTTAACCAAGGAGGAAATCCTCAATACCACGGTCGTCTCTGTATATAGAGTACTGAGTATATAGTGGACCCAAAAATTAGAGCCTAACCAAACGTTGGTGGCGCCATGTAGCATTATTCTAATGAGACTACTGGATTCCAAGTGGCAGAATTGCCTGCAGTGTGGGAGACTGAGTCTAACCCACTACAGGTGACACCTGTCGCTCCAATCCGGGCTCTGCTCCGGCTAACGAGCAGTGCCTCATCTCTACCCAAGGGCAGGGATGATTGGGCAAACGAGCAGGTGACATAACTGTTTTCTCTTGGAAGCCGTGGTCACTCAGGTCTCATCCGTTTCTCTCAGTTACATTAGTCTCACATACACAATGACAAACAAAGGCAGTATATTTTTCAATAATGCTTTAATAAAGCGACTACATCTTAGATAGCAAAGCGTGGACTACAATTACCAGGACGATACAGCTTGACAAGATTAAAATTGTGTCAAGAAGAGTAAAACATAAAAATAATGCTACCATATTGTCACTAAAGTCAACAGACTAATTCCTACCTAGGCTATGATAGAGCACAGCATGTTAATCTCTAATTGTGCCCCTTAGGTTCCCCTGGGAAGACATCATCCCCCATACCTGAGCAAGGGTCTGAAGTCCGCAAAACAGCTGTAGCGAAGCATTCGGCAGTCAGCATATAGTCCTGGTTCTCTGGCTGGAATCTCCCTCTAACATGTAAGGGACAGAGAAGTGTTTTTATAATAAAACAGCTGGTGTTCTATGAAAATGTCCCTGCGTAAGGATGTGCATTTTCTATGAATGTCAGATACTAAGCTTATACCACGTATAAGCAGCCTATCTTGCTGTAGCCTTGAAAGAAGCACAGAGTGCGCAGGAATGTCTTGTTTGAGAACAGAGTGCTGGCCTAGGCAAAAACAGTCAGATAGAGAGAAAATAAAACATGACCGTAAAAGTGGCTACTGTAACAATAATAAAGGAAAGCCGAAAGAAATACATCTAGGTTAAGGTGCACAGCGGGAGGCCTAGTATGTTAGAATAACGTGCATGGAGCTATAACTAAAATGGCTACACAACACCCTCCCCTTGTCGATTGAAGGTTGTTCAAAGCCTAAATATACTTAAAAAGCTATTAAGCTCAACCTAAGATATATATGTAAAAATGTCAAAGATGACAAGTCAAAAGGACACAGGAACGTATAAAAGGACAATTTAAAATTGTTAAATTGTGTCATATATGGGACCGAATTTCAAGAGTCAGTGTTTTTTTTAGAATTTCCAATCGTTTCCGGGACAATGGAGGACAGTAAATCTTACATTTTGGCAGATGTTAAAGTTGGAAATGCTTCGCCAAGAAGGAGCAGTTGTGTTCCATAGCCTGAGCCTCAGCTAAGGCGGCATTCTGTGGTGTGCTCAATGATGAGTTAAGAGCCACATCCTCCAAGAAGGGCAACTCATAAGCAGCTTTGTGTAGTAAGCGCACCCTTAACGCGCATGTCTGGTAATGAGCCCTCAGGGAGAACATCAACAGATCAGTGTCCAAAGAAAGCAAGCACTGCGTAGAAAAGACAAACTTCCAGTGCATGTTCCAAAGAGCACCAGAAGCACCGAAACAAGGGCTGCACACAATGTTAAACCGGTCTGAATGACAGAGACCAGGCACATTCCAATTGCTCCAGGAGTGTTGCTCCAAAATACTGCATCATGCGTTCACAACACAGCTGTGCTGATGGGAGCACTATCATTCATTCTAGTTGCGGCAGGGCAGCTGTTGCGCATACAAATTGGAACAGCAAAACACCAACTATAATATCTAAAGTTATTGGAAATCCTCCAAAAGTACTGGAGAATATTGAGTGGATGGCTGATGGTATTAAACCGAATATGGAGGAGAAGGTGTGAATGAAACCAGAACCAACAGCCTTAAAGGAATTTGCGATTCCAATGTCGCGTGGGCTCTCATTATCCTAAATTAGACTACTGGATTTCTAGGCAGCAGGATCGATAACGGTGTGGGGGACTGAGTCTGACCCACGTGTAAGGAACTCTGTCACCCTAAATCCGGTTTTTGCTCCGGCTAACTAGTAGTGCCTCATTTCTCCCACGGGGAAGAAATGATTGGGCAGCCGAGCGCATGACATCTTTGGAACTTCTCAGGGAAGTCGTGGTCACTCAGATCCAAACCAACTCTCTCATTTACAATATGATCTCATATACAAATGACAAAGACAGTATACGTTTTATATAATGTTTTAATAAAACAACTGTATTTTAGATAAGGCGTGATCCGCAATAACCAGAACAATACAACACAGTAGGATTGAAATAGTCACCAGGAGAGTAAAACATAAGAACAAAGCTATCATAGTGCCTAACAGTTTCTACTCTCCCTCTGCTTGTTCTATTTAGAGCACAGCATGTTAAGCTTCTAGCTTGCCTTTCCGAAATCACTGGGGAGACATCAGCCTTCATACCTGAGCGAAGGCCTGTGATCTGGTTCAGCATCTGCAACGAGGCAGTCAGCGTCTAGTTGTGGTTCCCTGGTCGGAATCTCCCTCTTACGTGTATTGGGACAAGGAAGTGATTTTATAACTAACATGTCAGCGTGATCACAAAATGTCCCTACGCAGGAATGCCAAGTCTAAACTCCTACCACGTCTATCGGCAATGTACCAGACTGTATCCTTGACTGAAGCACAGAGTGAATGTGTTATGGAGAACTCCAGTGCTGAAGTAGGCAAAACAGTGTGATATGAATAAAAAACAAAACCGTAGAACTGGGTATTTGAAAAATAACAGTACGAAGCCTAATAAAAAGCATTTAGAGCAAAGTGCACAGAGGCTCCATGCTGCCAGCAAATGAATAAAATACATCCAGGGCAAAGTGCACAAAGGCCTAAAGCCTGAAGCTAACGCGCAAAGGATAAATAAAACCAACCACACTACACCCTCCCCTTGTCGGTAGCAAGTGGTTCCAATAATATAAAAATATGCCCCAGATATAAACAATACCTAAAATTATATACATATTTCGACAAGGTCAGAAGACAACAAAGTCATAAATTTAGAAAACATGTGACAAAAAGGCCAAATTCAATATAATGTCAACGTTGCAGGAGAGGAAAAAAAATCCAATTGTTAAACAGAAGCAATAGAGAGTAGGAGCTCCTCCACTTCGATATATGTCAATATCGGAATATCCACGCCACAAAGTACCATGGAGCAGGTGTGTTCCAAGGCCCCAAAACCATTCAGAGCGGCACCCCAGGGCCTATGAATTAGACAAAACCATCTTCCTCCAGGAAGGGAATCTCATAAACTGCCTCACGAAGCAAACGCAACCGTAGTGCACAGGTCTGGGAATGAGCCCTAATCGGGAACATCAACAGATCATGATCGACCACTGGAGGGCGCCGCAGTGAGAGCCAGAGAGGCAGTGCATGTTCAAACGAGCACCAAAGGCACAGAAACACGGGTTGCACACAATCCAAAACCGGTCTGAATGACAGAGACCAGTCACACTCCAAATGGCCCAGGAGTGTTGCTCCAAAATGCTGCATCATGCGATCACGACACAGATGCGCTGACGGGAGCAGCAATATAGGATCTCGTTGTGGCGGGACAGCCATTGCGAAAACATAGCAACAACAGCAAGACTCCAGCCAATAAAGCCAAAGTAATCGGGAAACCCCCAAAAATGCTTCCGAAAATAGAGTGTATAGCTGAAGGTATCAAACCGAATATGGAAGAGAAGGTGTGAGCAAAACCAACACCAACGGCTTTGAAAAAATGTGCAATACCAGCAGTGCTGGATGCATTAAATATACGTCCCACAAGTTCACCGAAATGACGCGGAAAGTTAGTATTCGACAGGGACTGTATTTCCGCCGATGACCTTGCCACCTGAAGTGTATAGCTGAAGGTATCAAACCGAATATGGAAGAGAAGGTGTGAGCAAAACCAACACCAACGGCTTTGAAAAAATGTGCAATACCAGCAGTGCTGGATGCATTAAATATACGTCCCACAAGTTCACCGAAATGACTCGGAAAGTTAGTATTCGACAGGGACTGTATTTCCGCCGATGACCTTGCCACCTGAAGTGCGTAGGTCTCGCTCGCAGATGTAAGGGCCACATGCTTTTGAAACAATAAAGCCTTTAGTCGACTCAACTTGTCGAAATTAACCTTGGAAGTAGCAATATGAGGCCAGATGTCCGCCACCTCCCTAATTTGAGTGGGGGGGAAACGACACATTCCCGCAGCATGTAACGGCCTTGTTGACAACGACAACGTAAACTATTCCGCCACGCATGCCACAGCAGCGTTCGCTGTTAAGAACAATGTAACTGCCGTTAGAAAGCACCTGGAAAGTGTTTTTAATAACCGGGACTGGAACTCCCTTCAGATAACAAGCTAAGTTAGCAATCGAAGCGTTACACGCTCCGTGCAAGGACAGCTGTTTACAAACCATAGAATGGCTGACAGAAGTTTCGCATTCACTACCGCTAAGAAAAACCTCCCTCAAACCATTAATACATCTGTATTGAAAGGGAAGCTCCCACACCTTGTGTATGTAACTGTCTCCCAATAGTTCATATCTACCCACCGGAATGTGCTGCAAACAAGAAGTAAATTTCAGAGTGGAGATAGGCAGATTAATAACCCCATGAATCAACCACTCAGCTGACGGAATCTCAGCAACCGTGAAAGGCAGTTTCTCCAATTTCTCAATATTCAACATGACATACGTCGCTTCCCTTTTAGCCATCAGCTGTTGTTGACGAGTCAAATTAAAGGAGACAAAGATCTCTCTGGCACGAATGTGCTGCCATGGAACGCGACCTGCCTTCAAGGTCTGAAGAGTCCAACCCAGCTGCATGATGGACCGCGTCTGACTCTGCCCATAATATAAAGAAGACATGTCCGATTTAATAATGTCAATAGCAGAGGAAACAATGCTGTCAATCGTGTAAACACGGTCAGAAAGGGTATGCATGCCATTATCAACAACAGACAAAGTCTGCAGCAGATTTTCCTGATCAATCTGCCTCAACCGGGCTGCAGCCTCCTGTTGTGAAAGCTTCCAAATCTCATTATAAACTTCGTATAAAAATATTTTCTTCCGTGGTACCTTGGGACCTGACAAAAAATCTTGTAAATCAGTATCATTAGACAGTAACGTGAGATGTGACTTAACTGCATCCAGCGTGGATGATTTCAACCATTGCTGACAAAGCTTCCCCACGCTGTATGTAGTTATAACATCAGCATGTTCTGGTGAAATGTAACGAGGGTCTGCCCTACTAGTCCTGAACCCCCCTGAAGAGGTGACAAAACGTTGATGACACTTATTAGTGTCTACAGGCCATAATAACCACCCGCCCGGATGTATCGATGAAGTGTTAAGCGTACCATTCTGGACCCAATGTGCAAATTCACTCAAAGAAGCATTCACATAGTGCTGCCAGTTGTTTAATTTGGAAGGGACAGGTATACTAGGCAAAGTTAACTCTCTAATTGTTGCCAAGCCCAAACAGCTAGTCTGTTGTACTGTGTCATTTAGGAAAATCATCTGCACAGGGATAATACATGCTCGAAATAATGTGTCCCTGCCTCGCATCTGCCAATTTTTCGAACCCCAAACACTTTTCAAGTCAACAGTCTTAAACCAGTATTCATACCCCTCGACCGAAAGTTTAGATACAAACAAATTTGAATACAGTAATTTAGTATCGGTCAATAACATTTGCTTATTAGAATACAGTGCAACTTTAAAATAGTAAGACTTAGCATTTCGCTGATCATGCCCAGAAAAATATGCAAATTTATCATAATACGTTTTCGAACTCCCTTGTGGAGGAGTCGAGCAATGTTCCCATTGCACATAATTAAATATGGACTTAGGGCTACTAGCTTTATGAATAAAGTGGTGTCCATAATAGTTGTAGCAAAACATGTCACCATGATTATCTCTAAATTGGTAAGCATTTTCATCGTCATAGACAGTATAATATTGCAAATCTGTTAGCATAGAGTCTACTGTCTTCACATCCCAATCATCAGAAACAATGCCTGGTATTACAATATCATTCATTGATAACTTGAGGACATACGGTATTTGAATCAATTCAGTGGGACCATATATATCAAACATTACTTTATCCCACACAATCCCATCCAGAATCGGTATTGCAGAAATGTTTACAGTGGACAAGTCTCTTCGAACCATATGAGACGAAAAATGTGGTTTTAACACAGTCTCCACGTGCTCAATTTCAGATCGATCAGGAAGAAAATGACCATGTATTACCAGAAAGAAAGTAACCACAAATCCCAACCATAAAAAAAGAGTCATTACAGCCATAAAAATCCACAAATAGTTCCAAGGAAAAACAAAATATGTGCGTTTAAGCCAACCCAGCAGCTTACGTGGACCTCGGACAGAAGACATCGAGGACGAGGAGCTGGACACTGCATCATCAGCGTCGTTGAAGCAGCCAGAGGCAGTTCTTGCAAAAGGTGCAATTGTGAACAAAGAAGCAGATGGAGGCTCTCGCCTAGGCACGCTATAAACCACATGTTCAGAAACATCAGTAGAACGTACAGCAACTTGATCAAAAGATTCCATATTAATCATCGTCTGTGGAACAATCGCAAGATCATCATCCACCCTCCCCAAGCTCGGAGAGGAAACAGCGTCGGTGTAAATCACCTGCAGCGGGAATTTTCCCCAGTAGTGAGAGGGATTCTGGAACTACTGGGTGTCCCTCTTGGTCTGCTGTGCAGAATCGGCCACATGTTGTAACTTGACATTATCAATGGAAACAAAGCGATTTCCTTTGGCCCCTTGCAGCCGTGGTAAAATCACAGTTCTCGTGCCGCTTACCCCTAACACAGGGACAGGTGCTCAATAAGAAGGACCAAATTCTTTCTTTACTGCGACCTTTTCACGCACTAGATCCCCAATCCTGGGTATCCAACCAGTAGGTGTTACTGGCTCATCCTTAATTCCTGAGGAGGCAGCACTTGCAGAAGAGTTATCTTCACGGAATTGTTGTAAATCCTGCAAAACAGTGAGACGATCATTTATGTCAAAGGGCGTAACTGCCGCCTCCACACCAGGACCATCTAGATCAGGAACATACATTCGTGTTCCAAACAGGCACTCATATGAAGTACAACCCCCCAGTGACCTTCTAGGCAAGTTATTAAGTGCTCTCTGTACTCCATACAGGTGGGCTAGCCAACCACGACCCGTACCTATAACTCTGGCCGTTAAGGATTGCTTTAAATCACAATTTAAACGCTCCACAACAGAATTTCCCTCGGGATGAAATGGAGACGAGAATTGGAGTTGGACCCCCAACGAAGCCATGGTGTCCCTGAATGCCTTAGAGGCAAAAGCAGGCCCCTGGTCCGAATGAAATGCCACAACTGCAAATGTATCGACAAAGATGCGCAAATCTTTAATAACAGTTCGAGCGTCAGCCGAGCGTTGTGGCCATACCCACACAAATCTGGAGCACGAATCTACAGCAACCAATATATATTTGTATGCACTATCTGGTGTCAGCGGACCACAATGATCCAAGTACACACACTGTAAAGGTTTATTTGAAATCAGAAGGGGTGTCTGCTGCGGGCGTCTAGCCGACGAAGCTTTTATCTGTTGACAAACGTCACAACAAAGGACATATTGCTTTGTCTCTCATTAGAGACCAAGCCACCAGTAACGAGCCTGTAAAAGTGAAATCGTGGCAGCCACACCAGCATGTGCAGACGCCACCCCCTCAAGTGCTACAGAAATTAATCGAGGTCTCTCAATTCTATTGGGTAGTTCACGTACACCAATGCCTGGAATATTAACAACAGCATTCAGCGCACTACTCAAGCAGTAACTAAATTTAGAAGGAAATCCTTTAGGAAATGCCGTGCCATCAGCCGTAGCTTTTATGGCAGCCGAAATCTCTGTGTCTGGTTTAGAACTCGAACGAGTCACTGCGGCCACAGTGGCTACAGCCACTGCCGACTTTGCGGCTTCATCAGCCAAAGTATTCCCAGCAACATGTATTCCAACGCGCTGGTGTCCAAGTGTATGCACAACATGGACCTTAGGAAGCGTTTCTTTCAGATCCGCAACCTTACCCCACAACAATTTATGTTTAATGGTGTTGCCTTTAGAATCTCGGAACCCATTCAACTTCCAATAGTGCAGATATTCATTGAAAGACTGAACACAGTACTAGGAGTCACAGACCAGCAAGGTCAAAATTGCCGGATCCGCGTGTTCCAACGCTAACAATAGAGCTTTGAGCTCAGCCAGCTGTGCTGTGCAATCTCCCAAGGTTTTAGTATAAGTATGTCGGGGCAGAACACTTCCCCCTCCATAGTGCCGCTCACCACCGCACATGCAGCAGAATACTGTTGTTTTGTCCCAACCGCTGGTTGCGCAGGGCCATCGGTATACATGACCACCTGATACTGGTCAATAGGCAACGTACCAGCAGGAACTGGGTACTCCATTTCATATTGAAGAAATTCTTGAGTCTGCAGTTTAGGGTCAAATATGTAATCTACATCGGTGGCTGTCAAAGACGTAGCCCATTGTATCCATCGCGGGTGTAAAGCTTTCGAATTAGGAACACTCGCTTTTGTAACTGCCTCTAAGGCCGGAATCAGGGAAACGACAATGATGCGTTGGCCCTGGGCAAGCGGTCTTTCTTTAATCACAGCCATCTGTACTGCAGTGAGTATTTTCTCAGTCATTGCAAATCGTTGTTCTGCAGCAGAATACAAGTGGGACTTGTATGCAATCGGGACTGTCTCACCCTCATTAAAGGTGACATACGTAAACCCAACAGCCCCAGGTATCACCCTGATGACTAAATGTGTCTTATTGTCCCGTGTGTGTAAGTGTTTAACTGCTAAGAGATCAGTCTGTAACTCTCGTAGTATGTGTGTATGCTCAATCGTCCAAAATCTACTAGAAAAATTTGGGCGAATCAATTCGTATAAGGGTTTTATACGCGTAGCATAATCAGGAATGTAAGTTCTGCCAAAATTCAGAAACCCCAACAATGACTGGAGCTTCCGAACCGTATTAGGAGGCTGCAATAAAGCACATTTCTCCCAAAAATGAGGCGCTAAGCTCTTGCCCTCACTCGACAGCTCATATCCCAGGAAAATTACGCTGAGGAAGGCAATCTTTGATTTCTTAAAATTAAACTTATAGCCAATATCAGCAAACCCCACAACAATGCGCGATACACGCCTTAGATGTTACAGAATCTCATCGTCTGTCAGATATATGTCATCAACATATGGTAACGCTTCAGGGTCCAACTCGTGCAGCATTTCAGTCACACGAGCTGAAAACAGTCCTGGGCTATTCTTATACCCCTGAGGCAAACGACAAAATTTTTTATGAGAACCAAATGCACTGAAACTGGTATAGTCCCGACTTTCGGGCGCTATATTTTTGCAGAAAAATCCATTCGAGATATCTAACGTTGTTTTGTATTTCTTACGTACCATATTATTCATAAGAGCTGCGCTATGTGAATTCTGTATTGCATATGTGCGTGTATGACTATTCAAATGTCTGTAATCCACCACTATCCTATATGAATGGTCCGGTTTAGCAACCGGAAATAAGGGATTATTCATCGGCGAGACACAGGGCTCAATTACACCCTGGTACTCCAATTGTGTAAGAATTTTCCTAACCGATGCCCTTGCCTCAAATTTGATAGGATACTGCGGCTGTGGCTGAGGTTCGCCCTTTATTGAAATTACATGATAAGGTGAATGTCTATCCCACCCCACGTTATTTCTATATAGGGCGGGAGCCTGTGCTAGAGCCCATGTTTTACTATAGGACTCCGCTAGTTCTCTCGGAACAAGTGGTGAGAAGGAAGGTGTAATAACCTCCTCCCCAACCGGACAGTCGCGAACAAAGTCAGGTGGCCAATCCTGTTCGGCCAGCAGAACATCATATGATTTTACCACATGGTCCCAAAAGATGGCGTGTACAATGCGGTCAATGTCCCCTTCTAATCGTAGAGTCACTTGATAAACCCTATCAGGATCAGAGACTCGCATATCCGCCGTTTCGACTTGTATGAAGTCATCAGTTGCTTTCACCTCCAGATGCTCTAGAAGACTCCGGCGAACTATTGTGACCTCTGCCGCGCTGTCTAACAGTGCTAACGCCCATGTCTTGTTCGTCAAGAGAACTCTCTTCTTGAGCGGCATGTCTAACTGAGACTGCTGCCACTTTCTTCTTTTTAAATTGCTGTTTTTGTTGCAGCGGTTTCTCTTCTTGTTTAATAGAAACCTCCATTGAGCGTTGTGAATCCTGTCTCGGTTTCACGTACTCTGTCCTCCGCTCTGACCGCCCATCTTTCTTAGGTGTTTGCTGTTTCTTTTCCCAGCCCTTTTTAGTACCCTCAGGTTGCTGCTGTTTAGCATTATCTTTATTATTTTTACCCTGTAATTGGGGTTTTTGTGGTCTAGCCCCTAGGCTATCGCGACCAATACTGGAATATGTTCCTGCTATTATTCTCGGAAGTTCCCGCTCCTGATTAATCTGCGGAACGTCCCGAAGACGCTTTCGCACTGCTAGTGCTACATCCTCTCCCTTGAGATTACTCAAAATAATAGAAGAAAACGCGTCAAAATTGCCCATTTACTGCATGCCCAAATATAAGGCAGGGGCAGCCCCATATTCATCTTGAATTTGTTTAAGCACTTCCGGTAAATTAGCTAATGTCGGTGTACCGTGTGCCGTAGTGTAGAGCGCGGCAAACACCGTGCCCCAGGTATTACAAAGGTCCACAGGAGGAACCATTCCATACGGCAAACACATCGTCAATATTCTATGTTTATCCTGAGGTCCCGTATGGGGAAATACTGCTTCCAGCATATTAATTTTTTGCGCCAGCCAAAATGGAGTCTCCTCACGTTTAGCCGGTACCTTACCCATAACTGAGTGTACAGTGGCCGGATTGATACCCGGAACCACTGCTTGTGGGTGCGCCGGAGCAGCACGCACTGCATTAGTATTTAATGCTTGCATTACAAACTGAACCAGTTTTCTGTATGTAGTTGCTAAGTCTATATATAAACGACGCACATCAGCCACTGCCAAATTTGCAACCGCAGGATATGGTGTGTAAGTAGCCAATAAAGGCCAGGTCGGACCATCATTACTCAGCGGACCTAACCTCACTTGTGCTACTGTGTGTGGGAGGGCGCCATCAAGCCAATTATGGTGTTCTTGATAAGATAGAGGTATCTCTAAGTATGCGTAAGCCCTGTACTGTCCAGGGACATTCGCAACAGTGTATTCGTGAAAAGTATTTGTACCCCCATCAACTGCCGGAAATACGACCCAAGAATAAAAAAGTTCTGTTCTATAGGCTGCATGGGCGTCCACCACAAAAGTGACCTGGACCCCCCTGGACCGTCAGTCCATGTGCTATCAGATGTCCTGTGAGCGGGTGACGCATATTGATTGCTATATTCACTACATTAGGATTCGCCATCTGTAAAAAATAGCTCTAGGTCAGAGAAGGCACACCAATATCGGGGTTTTTCCTGTCAAAGTTCAAGCTTGAACAACCAACCACTAAGTAACAGGATGTACCTATACCGTGGTGGCGGAAACCCTCAGCCCCACGGACGTCTCCGCTTACGGAACCGAGGAGTCAAAATATATATGAGACCGAGAGAGTCAGTCGGACCTAAATATTAGAGCCAGACCAATCGTTGGCGGCGCCATGTCGCGTGGGCTTTCATTATCCTAAATGAGACTACTGGATTTCTAGGCAGCAGGATCGATAACGTTGTGGGGGACTGAGTCTGACCCACGTGTAAGGAACTCTGTCCCCCTAAATCCGGTTTTTGCTCCTGCTAACTAGCAGTGCCTCATTTCTCCCACGGGGAAGAAATGATTGGGCAGCCGAGCGCATGACATCTTTGGAACTTCTCAGGGAAGTCGTGGTCACTCAGATCCAAACCAACTCTCTCATTTACAATATGATCTCATATACAAATGACAAAGACAGTATAAGTTTTATATAATGTTTTAATAAAACAACTGTATTTTAGATAATAAGGTGTGAGCCGTAATAACCAGAACAATACAACACAGTAGGATTGAAATAGTCACCAGGAGAGTAAAACATAAGAACAAAGCTATCATAGTGCCTAACAGTTTCTACTCTCCCTCTGCTTGTTCTATTTAGAGCACAGCATGTTAAGCTTCTAGCTTGCCTTTCCGAATCACTGGGGAGACATCAGCCCTCATACCTGAGCAAATGCCTGTGATCTGGTTCAGCATCTGCAACGAGGCAGTCAGCGTCTAGTTGTGGTTCCCTGGTCGGAATCTCCCTCTTACGTGTATTGGGACAAGGAAGTGATTTTATAACTAACATGTCAGCGTGATCACAAAATGTCCCTACGCAGGAATGCCAAGTCTAAACTCCTACCACGTCTATCGACAATGTACCAGACTGTATCCTTGACTGAAGCACAGAGTGAATGTGTTATAGAGAACTCCAGTGCTGAAGTAGGCAAAACAGTGTGATATGAATAAAAAACAAAACCGTAGAACTGGCTATTTTAAAAATAACAGTACGAAGCCTAATAAAAAGCATTTAGAGCAAAGTGCACAGAGGCTCCATGCTGCCAGCAAATGAATAAAATACATCCGGGGCAAAGTGCACAAAGGCCTAAAGCCTGAAACTAACACGCAAAGGATACATAAAACCAACCACACTACACCAATAGTACTGAACGCATTAAATATCCGTCCCACGGGTTCACCAAAGTGTCTTGGAAAGTTGGTACTTAAAAGGGACTGTATCTCTGCTGATGATCTTGCCACCTGAAGTGCATAGGTCTTGTATGCAGACGTAAGAGCCACATGCTCTTGAAAAAATAAAGCCTTGAGTCTGCTCAACTTGTCAAAATTAACATTAGAAGTAGCAATTTGAGGCCAAATGTCTGCTACCTCTTTTGTTTTAGTGGGAGGACAAAGTATGTTCCCGCAGCATGTAACAATCTTAGAGACCGAAACAACATAAACTATTCCGGCTTGCATCCCACAACAGTCTTCACCATTGAGGAGAACATAGCTGCCGTTTGAAAGCACCTAGAACGTAGGGCTAATCAAGGGGTCTGAAACTCCCTTCAGATAACAAGCCAAGTTCGCTGCAGATGCCCCGTGCAAGGACAGCTGTTTATAAACCATTGAATGGCTGACAGAAATCTTGCATTCATTACCGCTAAGAAAGACTGGCTTCATGCCACTGAGACATTTGTATGTGAAGGGTAGCTCCCACACCTCATTGATGTAACTATCTTCCAGTTTTTCATATCTGCCTACCGGAATGTGTTTAAAACAGGATGTGAATTGTAGTGTAGAAATAGGCACATTAATGACCCCGTGTATTAACCACTCAGCAGATGGTATTTCAGCCACAGTAAAAGACAACTTTTCTAATTTTTCAATGTTTAGCATGACATAAGTCACTTCTTTCTTGGCCATTTGTTGTCACGTTAAATTAAAAGAAGAAAATATTTCCCTTGTGTTGACATATTGCCAGGGAACGCGACCTGCCTTCAGTGTTTGAAGCGTCCAAACCAACTGCATGATGGACCTTAGCTGACTCTGTCCATGATGTAAGGAAGTCATATCTGTTTGTATAATGTCTATAGCAGAAGAAACAATGTTATTCAGGGTACATATTCCGTCTGACAGGGTATTAATCCATCCGATTATCTATAACAGCTAATGCTTTCTTTACATTTTGCTGGTCTATTTGCCTTAACCGGGCAGCAGCTTCTTGTTGTGAAAGCTTCCAAATTTCATGATATGCTTTGTATAAGAAGCATTTCTGCGTTGCTTTTTAGGGCCTAACAGGAAGTCCTGTAAGTCGGTGTCATTAGACAGGAGACTGAGGTGTTCTCTAACCGTGTCTAGTGAGGAAGTCTTTAACCATTGCTGGCATACCTTCCCTACACTGCATGTTGTTACTATACCCAAATGTATATAGTGAGGATCTGGCCTACTAGTTCTAAAACCCAGAGGAGCTAATAAAATGTTAGTGACACCCATTGGTATCTATTGGCCACAATAACCACCTGCCAGGACGTGTCATTGAAACATTAATGCCCTCATTACAACATTGGAGGTCCACTAACAAAACTACACCACATTGGACAATTTAAACCTCACCCACCTGACACACATACACACACCACATCCACATACCCACAACACTATAAAACACACACACACATTACCCACACCTCTTTCAATGAAAAAAAAGATAGCAAACAGAGAGAGACAAGCCAGTTGCACCCACTCAATCAGAGCCACAAAACACCATCACCCATACACCATCCACGCACCTCACAGCACAACACCCCAACACATTACCCCACACACCCTCACACATACCACTCACACCACATCCATGGCAGCACAAAGACACCCCAGGTTTTCAGAGGAGGAGCTGAGGGTCACGGTGGAGGAAATCATCTGGGTAGAGCCACAGCTATTCGGATCACAGGTGCAGCAGACATCCATTGAAAGGAAGATGGAGCTATGGCGGAGATTCGTGGACCGGGTCAACGCCATGGGACAGCGCCTCAGAGCAAGGGATGACATCAGGAAGAGGTGGAACGACCTACGGGGGAAGGTACGTTCTGTGGTTGCAAGATACCAGGTAGCAGTATAGAGGACTGGCAGTGGACCCCCACCTCCTCCCCCACAACTAACAACATGGAAGGAGCAAGTCTTGGCAATAGTGCATCCTGAGGGCCTCACAGGAGTAGAAGGAGGCCTGGACTTTGGTAAGTCAAATCTTTACCCCATATCCCCCACCCTACCTGCATGCCATCACAAACTCCTACCCCTACCCTCACCCCATCACTCCACCCCCTCACAAATAACCCAATATCACAACCCACCCACCCCAATACCAAGCCCTGCATGCAACACCTATGCATGGACACCCATCACAGACCTGCTTGGACACCCATCATCAAAGCATGCCCATTAGAGAGAATCACCTAGCACACAAAATCACCATGCACACAAGGCAAAGCTGATTGGGCTATCACAACCATACAGGAAAAACACACCCATGCACAAGATGACACATGCAGATACAATAACACTGCATTTACATCCCCACAGGACCCCCACTCAACGTCACCAGAGAGGAGGTGCCACCAACATCCAGTCCCCCCACAGAAGAGGCTCACAGTGATGTCAGCAGCTCTGCACGCCTGGATCACGATGACCAACCTGGCCCATCAGGGACCTCTGGACAGTCGGTACCCAGGCCCAGCCCCAACCCACCACAGAGCCTCCCCCCTCAGGAAACACCAGCACAACACCCACCCAGCGGGCCCATACCACTGTCCCTAGGACACGTCAATCAGCAGTGTGTCCACCACTACAGGGACCCCAGGCAACTCCCCAAACTCAAGACAATCAGGGACCTGGGGTCAGTGGCAGTGGGCACACGGTTCAGGGGACAAAGAGCCAGGTCAACAGGGAAGCTGGGAGGACTGTTGTGCGACAGGGGGAGGACAGGACCAGGGAACCCCCTCTCCATGAGGCACTAGCAGGGATCCTGGGAGCATACCAACATTCCCAGGTGGCCTTGGGCCAGATACTGGCCAAGTTGCAGGAGACCCAGCGGCTGCAGGAGGAACAGTACCTGGGGATGAGGGAGGATCTTACACACATCCACACCATCCTGGTCACCATTGAAGGGATGCTGGCAGACATGACAAACACCATGAGGGAGGCAGTGGCACACCAATGGGTCCCTCACACTAGCCACAGTGATGAAAAGCCCTCCGCTGGCGCTAGTGGGCAGGAGGCCCCGCCACTGGAACAGCCAGCCACCAGCAACCCAACCCCTGCAGAAGGAGATCCATCCCACAAATGGTCCCTGCGATCCAGGCTGAAGCCAGAAAACATTGTCAAGACCCAGCCGGGAAATAAGACTCTCCTGATTGTCACCCTTCTGTCCCACTCTGTCACCCTTTCCACCTTGAACTGCCATTGCTCCCCTTCCTATGCCCCTTGGACAATGCACCAACAGACTGGACTCTAACTGGACATTCCCCCACCCTCTTCCAGCCCCTTGCACATCCCCCTCTACTTATTAGCACTTAAATAAACACCCTTGGAACAAATACACATATGGAGTCTGTCAGTTGATTGGAATATGTATTAAAACAACAATCTGAAAACATTTCAATTCATATGTACAGTTTTATATACATTGATATGACCTGTAGTGGGCAACAGTAAACACACCAGGAGCCAGAATAGGGCACAGAGATCCGAAAATAGAGATGCCAAAAGGTACAGTAAGTGGGCATAGACATAGGGAAATCAGGCTGCCATATACAATGTCCAACAAAACACTGAAATGTAAAGTGAAGTTACAGTGTCTTACCTGTGTTTCACTGGAAATACTGCTGTATTTTAGTACTTCTGTTGTCCACATCTTCATCCTCTGCCTCCTCTTCCTCAATGTCCACAGGCTCCGCGTTGCCACAGGACCATCTCCAGGCTCATCCTCCTGCATAAAAGGCACCTGGCGTCTCAAGGCCAGGTTGTGCAATATGCAACATGCACTGATGATCTGGCACACCTTCTTGGGTGAGTAAATGGAGGATGCCTGACCTGTGAGGAGGAGGAACAAGTGGAAATGAGGTAATTCCGCTGGTGTTGTGCGCCGTTGCAGTAGGCGGTCGATGACCGCTGCGCAACTTCGCATTGGTTATCATTGGGCGGTATGGGTTCCAGGAGCCAATGGCGATATACGCTGGCAATGATGGTATGCACCGCCGCGGACGTGACTGTCATTTTCTACCTATTCACTCACTTGCTACCTGGCCTTCAACAGGAGAAGACCTACACTGCAAGTGCTGCTGTGACCTTTGTCTGAAAGCAGCAATGGCTCATGTGTCTGGGGAAAGGGTCACTGCCTTCAATGCGGAGGAGTTGGGGAGACTGGTGGATGGAGTCCTACCCCAGTCCACTTTACTATATGGTCCTCCTGACAAACAGTTGAGTACACAGTGAGCATGATGCATGATGCATGGGCCATGAATGTATAGAGTGCTGTGTGTGTATGCCTTGTGTAGGGGGGGCTGAGGTGTCCTGGGCAGAGTGCTGCATGCATGGTGATCAATGTATGTGCGTCAGGGGATGGAAGGGACCTGGTGGGCTATGAGGGTGACAGTCAGGACGGTATGAGTAATCCCTTCTCTGCTGTATTTTTCCTGCAGGTCAGCGCCCATCAGAAAAGGGTATTAGGCGTGCCATCGCCAAGGAGATGCAGACCCTGGGGGTCTTTGACAGGCGGAGGACCCACTGCCGCAAACGGTGAGAGGACCTGCACCGCTGGGCAAGGAAGACGGCAGAGGTCCAGCTGGGGCTGGCCTCCCAACGAGGAAGGGGTGCCCGTCATACCCTGAACCCCCTGATGTTTCGCATCCTGGCGGTGGCCTATCCGGAGTTGGATGGGCGCTTGAAGGCATCACAGCAGCCACAAGGGGGTGAGTACAGATTCAGAATCATGACTTTGTGCGCGTTAAGGGTTACCTGGGTGGGGGATGTGGGCTGTGGGTGCCTCTAGGCCAGGGCGAACATGGCAAGGTAGGTTTCACGATGGGTAAGCTTAGATGCACTCCTATCCCGATAGTGTTAGTGGGCATCTACTACTGGGCAAGGTTCCTGTGGGTTTCAGGTGTGCAGCTAATGGCGTTAGGCAATGTACACCATGGGCTGGTGACTATCTTTGTAACTGGTAATGCATAGCCTAGTGCATAGGGCTGCTCCCTGTATGTTGTGTATGCCAACAGTAGTGTTGTTGCTGGCATTGACCAAGTGTATCCTCTGTCTCTCCTCCCCCTTTTTGTTTTGTCACCCTGTCCTTGTGTGCATTAGCATCATCTGGTGGAGGAGCAGAGGCACAGGCAATGGAGGGAAATGCTTCCCACATGGGCCTGGAGGTCGAAAACATCAAGGGTGAGGGCACAGGTGAGACGGAAGGTGAGGGGAGAACCACAACGGGGATATGAGGGGTCACCACCAACAGCGACTCCTCCTCCGATGAAAGCTCTCTAGCCTCCCCCCTCCAACTTCCTCTACCCAGTCCCAATCCCTTCAACCCCAGCCTATCCCAAGGACACCTTCAGACTAGCATTCACCCAATTCAACACACAGAAGTGGCTCAGGCAAAGAGAAGCACCACACTTCATCTCACAGGCACTCACACAAGCACCATCCCCATGCAGACATACCAACATCCACTGCCTCCACTGTGTCCCCCTCCTCCTCCACCTCCCTTCCAGTAGTGTCTCCACTCACACCTGCATGCACTACATCCTCATCTACTACCTCCATCATCAGCACACCTATCACTACATGCCCCTCATTGGCAGTCACTATCCCCCCATCCATGCATCCGTCCCCTGTGTCCTCTCCCACTGTGTCTGTGACCCCTCCTCACATATTACACAAATGCAAGCACACACCCACCTAACAGCCATCCACCTCACAACAGCATCCAGCTCATGCACCTGCACCCAAACAAAGCAGACTGATACCTCCTGCAACCACTCCCTCTTCCTCCTCTCCCAAACCTTCACCCTCTTCCTGCCCCAATATCCCTAAGAAGCTTTTCCTGGAAAACATTAATCTCTTCCCTACCCCTCCCCCCCGTCCATCCCCTCGGGCCAGGGTGACCAAAACCCAGCCCAGCACCTCATCCACCAAGTCCATGTCCGCTGTGGTTCCTGCAGCTGTCAGAAAGACAAAGGGGGCCCCCGTCAGCCCAGCCAGTATGCCACCAAGCCTTGCCAAGGCAAAGACCATTCTGCCACCTGGCAAGGTGAAGAAGGGGACAGCATCCAGCAAAGGGAAGGAGCCACAACCACCAATCAAGGCCATCTCAAAGACTCCAGCTGCCAGACCCAAGATGACACCACAAGCTGCCAAGTGCAGGAAGGGGCACAAAACACCAGGCAAGGTACTTCAGCCATCCGAGCCTGCAGGTGAAGGCCTGGTGGCTACCAGCACAACCGCCAGCACTGCCACCTGCACTGCGGCCAGCACCACCAGCAGCACCGCCACTAGCAACGCTTCTATCACCGTAGCTAGCACCACCGCAAGCACTGCCGCAGGCACTGCCACCTGCACCGCCACCTGCACCGCCACTAGCACCACTACTGTCAGCAGTAGCAGCCCCAGTGGGCAGCAGTCCGAGGCTGCAGGAGAAGGGCTGGAGCCTCCTCCCACCATTGGCAGCACTGGCACCTCCACCACGGGCATTACCGCCACCTGCACTGCCGCAAGCCTCCCGCAAGCACCGCCACCTGCACCACTGACAGTAGCACCATTACCAGCAGCAGCAGCCCCAGTGGCTAGCTGTCCAAGGCTGTAGGGGAAGGGCTGGAGCCTCCTCCCATCACTGGCAGCACCGGCACCGGCACCTGCACTGCGGCCAGCACCGCCACAAGCACCGCCACCTGCACCGCGGCAAGCACCGCCAACTGTACTGCTGAATGTGCCACCACTGCCAGCAGCAGCAGCCCCAGTGGTCAGCGGTCCAAAGCTGGAGGAGAGGGGCTGGAGCCTCCCTCCACCACTGGCAGCACCCCCACCAGCACCGACACTACCACCACTGTGCAGCCATAGCCGCTGCTGGATGGACTCTCGCCCTGCATCCATGGACTATAATGCATCCTGGTCACTGCAAATCTCGTGGTTCAGACACCCAGGTGAGGGACTGTGACCAGGCACCCCCCAAGTGCTGCATCACTGGGCACAAAGCCCCCTCCAGAACCAGTGGAGAAAGAAATCCACTCACCCCATCCTTGGCATGATGAAGCACACTGGGCACAAAGCCCCTTCCACTCACCCAATCCTTGGCAGGATGAAGCACACTGGGCACAAAGCCCCCTCCAGAACCAGTGGAGAAATGCATCCACTCACTGCATCATTGGCAGGATGAAGGACACTGGGCACAAAGCCCCCTTCAGAACCAGTGGAGAAATGCATCCACTCACCCAATCCTTGGCAGGATAAAGGACACTGGGCACAAAGCCCCCTTCAGAACCAGTGGAGAAATGCATCCTCTCAGCCCATCCATGGCAGGTTGAAGCACACTGGGCACAAAGCCCCCTCCAGAACCAGTGAAGAAATGCATCCACTCACCCAATCCTTGGCAGGATAAGGCACACTGGGCACAAAGCCCCCTTCAGAACCAGTGGAGAAATGCATCCTCTCAGCCCATCGATGGCAGGTTGAAGCACACTGGGCACAAAGCCCCCTCCAAAACCAGTGGAGAAAGGCACCCACTAGAAAGACTGTGGCTTTGCACCCCCCAGGACCAAGCAGTGGGCAAACCACCCACTTGAGAGTCTGTGGCCTTTCAATCCCCAGGACATCGCTGTGGGCATGGAGCCCCCTCCAGGAGCAGTGGTGTTGTCCCATCTTCCGGCTGAGGTGCCCCCCTCTTCCCCGTCCCCCTGAGGTGGCTGTGTGTTCTCGACCTGATGCCCCTGCAGTGTTCTCTCCGTATTGAGGCAGGAGACAAGTGTGGGCTTGGCCTCTGAGTTTTGGCCCAGTGGCCCACAAACATTTTGAGTGGACACCTTTTGTACATAATAGGGGTGATTCTAACTCTGGCGGGCGGCGGAGGCCGCCCGCCAGAGTTCCCCCCTCCAGAATACTGCACCGCGGTCAGAAGACCGCTGCGGTTATTCTGGGTTTCCCACTGGGCTGGCGGGCGACCGCCAAAAGGCCGCCCGCCAGCCCAGTGGGAAACACCCTTCCCACGAGGAAGCCGGCTCCGAATGGAGCCGGCGGAGTGGGAAGGTGCGACGGGTGCAGTTGCACCCGTCGCGAATTTCAGTGTCTGCAAAGCAGACACTCAAATTCTTTGTGGGGCCCTCTTACGGGGGCCCCTGCAGTGCCCATGCCATTAGCATGGGCACTGCAGGAGCCCCCAGGGGCCCCACGACACCCCATACTGCCATCCTGTTCCTGGCGGGCGAACCGCCAGGAACAGGATGGCGGTATGGGGTGTCTGAATCCCCATGGCGGCGCATCAAGCTGCGCCACCATGGCGGATTCATGTGGGCAGCGGAAAACCGGCGGGAGACCGCCGGTTTTCCTCTTCTGACCGCGGCCAAACCGCCGCGGTCAGAATGCCCTGCGGGGCACCGCCAGCCTGTTGGCGGTGCTCCCGCCGACCCTGGCCCCGGCGGTCCTTGACCGCCGGGGTCAGAATGACCCCCAATGTATATATTGTAAATACTGTTTTTGGATTTCAAAAATTTTTCTGACTATTTCTAATAAAACACTAATTTGACTCCATTCCTTTTGTCCTTGCGTTCTTCCAGAGGGTTACGGGGTGTATATTTGATGTTGCTGCATGTGTTTGTGTGTATGGTGTTGGGGGTGGGGTGGAGGTGGGGGTGTTGCGTGTTATGTGTGTGTGTCACTCTCTTTTTCTTCCTCCCCCCCCCATGTGCTACGTGCAGTACCCACCGTGGTCGTCGCCGCCGCCATTCATCCACCTGGTAGATAAGAAGATACACCAGCATTGGCAACACCAGTTGTTCGGGCTCCATGGCAACCTGGTTCTTCCTTGACTGTCTAGAGGTGAGTGGTTTCCCTTCCAAGTCCAGTTTCCGCTGTGCTTTTGATGGCGTTGGTACTGCCCCGGAAAATCTGGCGGATGGACAGATTGTAATGGTGTGGGCGGTACATTGTCTTACATCTGTCTGTTGGCTATTACCGCTGCGGTGTTTCTTGCTACCGCCTTGTTAAAGTGGCTGTCTGTGTTGGCGGTTCCCGACGTAGTTGTGATTCCATTTTTGTTACCGCCGGCCTGTAGGCGGTAGTACCGCCACTTTAACTCTGACTGCAAAGGTTGTAATAAGGGATTAAATGTGCCATTCTGGACCCATTCATCAAGCTGATCTTCAGTTGCATTTATACATTTTTGCCATTTATCAAATTTTGCAGGGGCAGGTACACTGGGCGTGGTCAATTCCTTAATCTTTGCTAAGCCTAAACAACTCATTCATTGTACAGTTTCATTTAAAAATATAATTTGAACAGGTATCAGGCATGCTCTAAATAAAGCTTCCTTTCCCCGCATTTGCCAATGTCTAGTTCCCCACACACTTTTCAAGTCAATCGACTTTAGCCTACATTCATAGGCCTTCTATAGTCAACCAGGAAACAAAGGACTCAAAATAAATTAATTTCGTATTTGTTAATAAAATGCGTGCATTTTGTGTTTGTGGCCATTTAAAATATTATGACTCACCATTTTTAACATCGTGCCCAGAAAAATATGTAAACTTTTCAGAATACGTTTTAGAACTCCCTTGTGGTGGAGTCGGACAATGTTCCCATTGCATATAATTAAAAACAGTGTTTGGGCTGCTTGCTCTGTGGATGAAATGGTGCCCATAATAATAATAGCAAAACATATCACCATGATTTTGTCTAGATTGATAAACATCTTCGTTTTCGAATACAGTATAATACTGCAATTCAGTCATCAAAGAATCAACTGTTTTCACATCCCAATCATCAGAAACAACCCCAGGTATTATTATATTGTTCTTTGAAAGTTTAAACACATATGGTATTTGAATGACCTCCGTAGGGCCGTATATATCAAATATTACTTTATCCCTAACAATCCCATCAGGAATTGGTAAAGCAGAAATGTTCCCAAAAGAGAAGTCTCTGCGGACCTTGTGAGAAGAAAAAGGGGGTTTTAGGACCTCTTCCACCTGTTCAACTGCTGATTTTTCAGGAAGAAAATTACCATGTATTAACAAAAAGAAAGTGATGACAAACCCAATCCAAAGCAGGAAAGTGATTACAGTCCAAGAAAGCCACAGATAGTTCCATGGAAGAATGAAGTAAGTTACTTTAAGCCAACTTATCAGCTTCAGGTGTCGAAGAGGCGAATGAGTCTGAAAAGCTATCATTGATGTCGGCAAAATATCCAAAAGCAGTTTGTGCAAAGACTGGAGCCATGTTTCTTGGTGGAGTTGGTGTTTCTCGTGGTGGCCATTCGTCTGTGTTGAAGTTGTGTCAAATCGATCAGTAATTCCCATATTATTTAATGTCAGTAATTGCAAAATCATTTTCCACCCTCCCCAAGCCTGGAGAGGTGTCGGTGTTGCTGCTTACAACTTGTAGAGGAACTTCTTGACCAGTAGTGAGAGGGATTCGGGAACTACTGGCTGTTCCTTTTGGCCGGTTGTGCAGGATCGGCCACATGGTGTAGTTTGACATTGTCGATAGAGACAAAACGATTTTCTTTGGCACCTGCCAATGATGGTAGAATGACAGTTCTGATACTGTGTATTCCCAAGACAGGGACTGGTGCACGATAAGAAGGACCAAATTCCCTTTTCACAGCAACCTTTTCAAGTACTAGATTCCCAACTTTAGGGATCCAGCCTGTAGGCATTACAGGCATATCCTTAATTCCAATGGAGGCAGCACTGGCAGAAGACTTGTCATCACAGAACTGTTGTAATTCCTGTAAGACAGTGACACGTTCATTTATGTCAAAAGGTGTTTCTGCCGTCTCCACACCAGGACCATCAAGATCTGGAACATACATTTGAGTTTCGAACAAGCACTCATATGAAGTGCGACCCCTCAGGTACATTCTAGGCAGATTTTTAAGTGCTCTCTGGACTCCATACAGGTGATTAAGCCAACTACGACCTGTACCTAAGACTCTGGCTGTTAAGGATTGCTTTAAATCACTGTTTAATCGCTCCAAGACACTATTTCCCTCGGGATGAAATGGAGACAAGTACTCGAGTTAGACCACTAACGAAGCTGTGGTGTCCCTGAAAGCCCTTGAGGCGAAAACAGGGTCCTGGTCCGAGTGGAAAGCTGCAACTGCATATGTACCGATAAAGACTCGCAAATCTTTAATAACATTCCGAGCGTCAGCCGAGCCTTGTGGCCCCACCCATAGAAATCTGGAGCAGGAGTCAACAGCGACTAGGATATATTTGTATGCCCTATCAGGTGTCAGGGGACCACAATAGTCCAAATACACACATTGTAACAGTTTGTTAGAAATTAGAAGGCGTGTCTGCGATGAGCTTTTATCAGTAGAAACTTTGATTTGCTGGCAGATGTCACAACAAAGGACATACTGCTTGGCCTCCTTGTGTAGGCCTGGCCACCAAAAATGGGCTTGTAGCAGTGATATTGTAGCTGCCACACCAGCATGGGCAGATGCTGCGCCCTCATGCGCTGCTTTAATTAACTCTGGTCTTATATCTTTATTGGGAATTTCTCAAAACCCTACGCCTGGTATCTTAACTTCAGCGTTTAGGCAGCATCCCATTCGGAAGGAATATATAGCAGGAAATGCTTTTGGATAGGGCGTACCATAAGCCGTAGCTGTCACGGCAGCCCATATGTCTGTGTCCGATTTCGCTTCTGAACAGGTTACCACAGCAACAGTGGCATAGGAACTGCTGACTTTTGGGTTCATCAGCCAGTGTATTCCCAGCCATGTGTATTCCAATGCGCTGGTGTCCAAGTGTATGTACATCTTGGACATATGGTAGTGTAGTAATCTGTGTTTAATGGTGTTGCCTTTAGAATCTCTGAACCCATTCTGGCGCCAATAATGCGGGTATTCATTGAAGGACTGGACACGAATCACAAACGATCAGCGTATGCTGTGAAGGATCCATATTTTCCAGTGCCATCACCAGAGCTTTCAGCTCTGCCAGTTGTGCTGTGCAATCTCCTAGTGTTTGCGTAAAGGGATGTAGGGGACAGAATATATTCTCCTTCATATAGCCACTTACGACTACGCAAGCAGCGGAGTATTGATGCTTTGTGCCAATTGCAGGTTGTGCAGAGCCATCGGTGTACATGACTCTATGATATTGTTCAGTAGGCAGTGTGTTTGTTGGAACTGGGTATTCTAGTTCGTATTGCAAAAATTCTTGAGTTGGTAATTTTGGGTCAAAAATGTAATCTACATCAGTGTCTGTCAAAGAAGTGCCCAAGTGGATCCAACGTGGATGTAATGCTTTTGCTTTTAAAATGGTGGCTTTGGTGACAGCCTTTAAGGCTGTTATGGGAGAAACAACAATAATGTGTTTACCCTGGGCTAGAGGTCTTTCTTTAATGACAGCCATCTGAACAGCAGTGAGAATTTCCTCAGTGGGAGCAAAGCATTGTTCTGCTGCAGAGTATAAATGTGATTTGTACGCTATTAGGACGTCTAACCCTCATTAAATGTTACATAGGTGAAATCGATGGTACCAACAATTACTCTGATGACCAAATGTGTTTTGTTGTCCCCTGTGTGTAGATGTTGTGCTGCAAGCATATCTGTCTGGAGATCTGTGAGAACGCATGTGTGTTTGACTGTCCGAAATTTGCTTGAAAAGTCAGGTCGTATTAAGTCATATAAGGGTTTTATGCATGACGCATAATCTGGAATGCAAGTTCTGCCAAAATTTAGGAAACCCAATAGAGATCGGAGATTTTTAATCGTATTTGGAGGTTGTAATTGTGCGCAATTTTCTAAGAATTGTGGTGCTAGGCTCTTTCCTTCACTCTATTGATTATATCCCACAAATAGGATGCTGAGGAAGGCTATTTTTGTCTTTTTTAAGTTGAATTTGTGGCGGAATTCAGCAAATCCCACAACAATGTGGGCTACCCGTCTTAAATTTTGTAGTATTTCATCATCCGTAAGACAGATCTCATCTACATAGGACAATACTTCAGGGTCAATGTAGTGTAAAATTACAGTCACACAAGCTACGAACAGTCCTGGACTGTTCTTGTACCCCTGAGATAAACAACAACATTTTTCTGAGAACCTAGAGCACTGAAACTTGATAAGTTTCTACTCTCAGACGCTATATTCTGGCAGAAGAAACCATTGGAAATGTTTAGTGTTGTTTTGTATTTTTTTGCGCACTATGTTGGAGTGCTGTGTGCTGTGCTATGTGAGTTTTGTATAGCATATGTGCGTGTATGACTGTTTAAGTGTCTGTAGTCTAAGACTGTTCTATATGAATGGTCCGGTTCAGCTACAGGGAATAGAGGATTGTCCATTAGGGAGATGCAGGGTTCAATTACACCCTGTTACTCTAGTTGTGTGAGGATTTCTCTCACGAGTGCATTCGCATAATTTTTTATTGGATACTGAGGTTGAAGTTGATGTTCATTTTTAATAGATATTACATGGTAGGTGGATTCTTTATCCCATCCTACATGGTTGCGATAAAACACTGGTGCCTGCGCCAATGCCCGATCGATGGCATAGGATTCAGTGAGGGCCTCTGGAACAAGAGGCGAGAAAGAAGGTTTAATAACCTCTTCCCCATATGGGCAGCTACGGACAAATTCAGGTGGCCAATCTTGTTCGGCCAATAGGATATCATATATATTTACAAAGCGATCCCAAAAGATTGCATCTATTGTGCGTTCAATGTCTCCTTCTAACTGTAATGTTCCTTTATACACCTTATCAGGTGTGGAAACTCGCATGTCCGTAGTTTCTACTTGTAGAAAGTCAATGTTTGCTTTCACCTCCAGAGGCTCTAGAACGCTCTGGCAAACTATTGTGATTTCTGCTGCGCTGTCTAGCAGCGCTAATGCCCACCTCAAGAGGACCCTCTTGTTGAGCGCCATGTCGTATTGCAACTGCTGCCACTTTTTTCTTTTTAAATTGGTATTTTTGTTGAGGAGGTTTCTCTTCTTTTTTTACAGAAACCTCTGAAGAGTGTTGTGATTACTGTCTCAATTTCACATACTCTGTTCTTCGCTCTAATTGCCCATCTCTCTCACTGCGTTTTTCCGATGAGTCCTGAAAGGAACGAGATTGGCGTGTACCAGTATATTGATATTTATCAGGCGTTTTTATATTATCTCTATTTCGGAGATTATATCTATTCTGCAGGGTTGCCCTACGTGGAGATTCTCCCCTTTCTTTCTTAGGAGTTTTTTTTTTTTTATCGCAGCATTTCTTATTGCCCTCTGGAGATTGCTTGGAAAAATATTTATTAGATTTGCCCTGAAATTGCTATTTAGTTGTTCTGGCCCCCAGGCTATCCCGACCAAAACTAGAATAGGTCTCTGCAATAATCTTGCGCAGCTCGCATTCCTGATCCTGTTGAGGAACATCACGGAGCTGCATGCGCACCGCTAGTGTGACTACTTCCCCTTTAAGATTGCTTAAAATAATGGAGGATACAGTGACAAAATTGCTCATTAATTGCATCCTCAAGTCCAGGGCAGGGGCAGCCCCGTATTCATTCAAAACTTCCGGTAAATTGGCAAGTGTCAGCCTGACCCAGGTATTACAGTTATCTACTGTGGGGACCATCCCAAATGTCAAGCACATCGTTAGAATTCTATGTTTATCGTGAGGTCCCGTATTGGGAAATACCACTTCCAGTGCATTTATTTTTGGAGCTAACCAAAATGGAGCTTCCTCTCGTTTGGCAGGTACTTTACCCAATATTGAATGCACAGTTGCAGGGTTAATACCTGGCATCACTGCATGTGGTTGCACTGGAGCAGTACGTGCTGGGTTTGTATTCAATGTTTGCATTACAAACTGTACTAATCGTCTGTATATTTCTGTCAGCTCAGTATGTAAGCAATGAACCTCAGCTACTGCTAGATTTGCTTCTGCAGGGTGAGGTGTATAGGGGCCAATAAAGGCTAGGCAGGACCTTCATAACATAGAGGACCTAACCTAACTGGTAAAATCGTGTGGGGTAGGACGCCATCAAGCCAATTATTATGTTCCTGATAAGATGAAGGTATTTTTAAATATGCATATGCTCTGTATTGTCCAGGTACATTTGCAAGTGTATAGTGACGAAATGTGTTTTTGTTCCCATCAACTGCTGTAAATGTGACCCAAAAATAAAATGATTCTGTTCTATAAGCTGCATCTGCGCCAACAACAAATGTGGCCAGAACCCCTGGGCCGTTAGGCCATTTGCCAATAAATGGTGCAGTCAGGAGTTGTCTCACATTTACTGCAATTGCTACCTTTTGTGGATTTGCCATAATAGATTCTAATTTTGTTCAGAAAAGGCATGTCAAATGGGGATTATCCTTTTAGAGTTCAAGCTTGAACAACCTCCAGCATCAGACATGATGACCTACTTAGCCAAGGAAGAAATCCTCAATACCCCAGACGTCTCCATATATAGAGTATTGAGGTGTCTTTGTACATAGTGAGACACAGATACCCAGGAGGACCTGAAAATTAGAGCCTGACCAAACATTGGCAGCGCCATGTCACGTAGGCCCTCATTATTCTAATGAGGCTAGTGGATTTTGAGTGGCAGAATCGTCTGTGGTATGGGAGACTGAGTCTAACCCACTACAGGTGATACCTGTCGCTCCAATCTGGGTTCTGCTCCGGCTAACTAGCAGTGCCTCCTCTCTACCCAAGGGCAGGGATAATTGGGCAGCTGAGCACATGACATAACTGGTTTCTCAGGGAAGCGGTGGTCACTCAGGTCTCATCCGTTTCTCTCAGTTACATTAGTCTCACATACACAATGAAAAACAGAGGCAGTATATATTTCAATACTGCTTTGATAAAGTGACTGCATCTTAGATAGCAAAGCGTGGACTGCAATAACCTGGACGATACAGCATGACAAGATTGAAATTGTGTCAAGAAGAGTAAAACATAAAAATAATGCTACCATACTGTCACTAGAGTCAACAGACTAATTCCTACCTAGGCAATGATAGAGCACAGCATCATCAGCTCTAATTCTGCCCCTCAGGTTTGCCTGGGAAGACATCATCCCCCATACCTGAGAAAGGCCTGAAGTCTGCAAAACAGCTGTAGCGAAGCATTCAGCAATCAGCATACAGTTGTGGTTCTCTGCCTGGAATCTCCCTCTAATATGTAAGAAACAGGGAAGTGTTTTTATAATAAAACAGCGGGTGTGCTAAGAAAATGTCCCTATGTAAGGATGTGTATTTTCTATGAATGTCAGAGACTAGACTTATACCATGTTCACCGGCGAACCATCTTGCTGTAGCGTTGAAAGAAGCACAGAGTGAGCAAGAATGTCTTGTTTGAGAACAGAGTGCTGGCCTAGGCAGAAACAGTCAGATAATGGGAAAATAAAACAAGACCGTAGAAGTGGCTACTGTAACAATAATAAAGCCGAAACAAATACATCTAGGGTAAAGTGCACAGCGGCAGGCCTAGTATGTTACAGTAAGGTGCGTGGAGCTATAACTAAAATAGCTACACAACACCCTCACTGTAGTTATTGGGCTACAGAAGCTAAAATGAGAGACATTATTTTTAATTTATAAAGACTCAAAAGTAGCTAACTATTTAGGTTTGGTATCAACTATATTGTTATAATAAATCCAACAACTTGCCAATGTTGAATTTAATATAACTAGTTCAGGAAAAGAGTTTTAGAACTTTACCTAAAAGTTGCCAACTTCAGCTCTGTAGTGCCCTTCTCTGATTGGCCAGCCCCTGGCAGCCTGCCCTGGCTGCCTTGATGAGGTGTGAAGTGGCCTAGGCTAAGGACAAAGAAAGTGCCTTGGGAGGAGATCAACCTCAGAAGATGGTGAAACAGGATGGGGGAGAGCAGCAAAAGGAGGAAAGGACATTTGGAGCAGCTCAGGACCTCCCCCATTCCCTGCATAGATTAGAAGAGGGCAAGAAATGGGTATGTTAAGGAATTGTAGCCACACAACTGGGTGAACATAGCCAGACCTAACCTCCAAAATGGAATTTCTTACATTTTGAATTTTTAACGAATGTTGCTCCTTGGGCTTAAGTTTTGAAACACTTCCCTGGAAGTGGGCATCCAAGAGCGTGGTGGCCTGTCTATGATTGGACAGTTTCCCCCCTTCTTTCCACCCCAGGAGCAATGATAAATATGGAAGATCTGCACCCACACCTGAGATTCCTACAATACCAACTCCAACTACAATAAGAAGAAGGACTGCCCTGCTGGACCCCTGACCTGCACCTGAACACTGCACTGTGAAGAACTGCGCAAGATGCACACTTGGGCTTCACCACAAAAAGGATTTTGACTGTTTTCAACCGGTTCAAGAAGGGACTCACTGTTTGCTACAGGTAGAAAATAGCTGACCAGAATACCCTGTATCAAATCCTGAAGAAACTGACCAGCTGACCACCATCCAGTGGCCATTTTGAAGTTTGAGCCAGGTGCGTTCCGAGAGTTGTAGTCGTAACCCTCATGGAAAAACTCAGAGCTTCTGGAACCTTGGGGTGAGTTGCGTACACAGAAAGGACCTTCCAAAACCTTCTGGAATAAGATCCAGAAGTTTGGAGAACTTTTGGCAAAAAGCTCCATAAAGCGACCCAATCTGACTTACAGGTTCATCCCACTGAAAAGCCCCAGTCTTCCAGGATTTCACTGGGGGCTCCTGGAAAGGTTATCCGACAAAGTCAACTCAAAATCAGCTTGCTGTGGAGGGTCGTCAGACGTCGGAGAGAAAAAGATCCAAAAATGTGACAAAGTCCAAACTTGAAAAGTTGGATATGACTTTCCCCGCAATGTATTTGAGGAGGGCTACAGATATGTCAGATCCAATTTCAAGTTTGTCCCAGACAAAGATTTCCATCTTCAGTCTCCAGCCAGGCGCCCGTCACTAGTCCCCCTGCAGGATTATGACCCCCACCTACCGCCATGGATTTTGTGGCTTCCTTACTGCCACAAAAAGTATGGTGGTAGGCACTATCAGTGACAGAGAATTCATCCCTATCACTGATAGGGGTCTTCCCTGCCCCCCACCCCCTCACCAGGTTTCCCCCACCTCCCCCCCCCTCACCAGACCCCCCACGGCATACACACACCTTCACGCACCATTGAACACATGTACTGTATATACACACTCATACCCACATTTATCCATGCATGCATATATCCATTCACACACACATCCACACACACATATACATACATGCACACACGCATTCACACAATACAACGTACACGCACCCACACGTCCATACATGCATACTCGCATCCACGCACACACAAACATACACACTCACCCCTACAAACACACACAACACCCCCCATGCCCCTCCCCTGTCGGAGCACCCGACTTACCTGGTTTCAGGGGATCCTCCAGCAGGAGAAAGGACGGGGCGCTGCTGCCAGCAGCAGCATCCGCCAGTAGAACACCGCCAGGCCGTATCATGTGTCAATTAATGATAAAATATTTTTTATTTTTATAAATTGTTTTTTACATGTTGAAACTGTTTCCTGTTTTTATTTAATTATTATTTTGTGATGTATAAATGCCTTACACACTTTGGGGCCGATTGCGACTCCGGCGGATGGAAAAGGCGTCCACTGAAGTTCTGATGGTCAGGTTGCCACCAGCGTGGACAACTTCCTGTGGGCCTCATTAGGAGTTTCCCGCTGGGTGAGCAGGAGGAAATGGTGTTTCCGCCCACTGGCCCAGAGGGAAATAGCCTACAACATTGACGCCAGCTCATAATAGAGCCAACAGCAATACTGTAGTTCATAGGGTGCACCAGCACCCATCTCAATGTTCACTCTCTGGAAAACAGACAGTAAACATCGCAACAGGGCTGGTCGGGGGGCCCCTGCACTGTGCAAGCCAAGTGCATTTGCAATGCAGGGGCCCCCCTGGAGCCCTCTGCAGCCAGCCTCTGCCAGCAGTTGCATGGCAGTACTACCACCATATAACTGCCGGTGGAGAAGAGACTCGTAATCTCTAAGGCAGCCCTGCATGCAGCGCTGCCATGGCAGATTAGGACTGCCAGCATTGCCAGTCCCTCCTCTGGAGGCAAATTGGAGGTGCTGGCGGTTTGACTTTCACGCTACCGCCACTGTCATAATGGGGCTGTCGAACTGCTACATTGGTGGCGGTCTGACCACCACCGTGACCCTGACAGACTCAAGACTGCCAGGGTAATAATGACCCCTTTGTTGCCAAAGTTACGCCTTGTTGCTCATTGCTAAGCTACTAAGGGTTTACCTGGGGTTAATTTATTGAGACCTAACTGGACCTATTTGGTGTTAGTAGCCTATTGATACTTGTAGGTACTTATCTGTGCTTACCAATAATCAATTCTGCAATGTATATTGCCTCCTCCTTACCCTCAGGCTTCCTAACAGCTGCTGAGAACAGTTGGCCCAAAAATATATGGTCCGAGCGAGATGGGGGCTCAAGGGAAGGGAGTCCAAAACATCCACCGCAGCTCCGAGCAGAGTAGAACTCAGAAGTAAGCTTACTCCCACAACAGTTTTAGCAATAGGGTGGGAAAGAAGGTTTCACACTGCTTAAAGGGAACATCCATCAGTACACAATAATAAAATTCAGAGGTCTGGGGAAACCCCCAAGAATGAAACAAAGAAGCCCAAAGCTAGCCCAAAGGCAGTCTTGAGAAAAAAGGCATAGGACATCTGGCGCCACTTGGGAAGGTCACATAGTGCTACGTTCTGGGATCAGAGGGGTGCAAACATGACCTCAGGGCAAGCTGTGATCGCTGCCCTACATTTGGTGTAAGACACCTCCTCTTCTACACCCCACCACATGTGTAGGCTAGAAACACTGCCTCACACTGATGACGCCCCTTTGCACACACAAGGAGCTGAAGGTCGGGCAGGCAGACACAGCACTAACTAACGGTAAAAAAACAATTATCTCTTACATGAGAATCACCCCATAAAACACACCATTCAAATATATACTTGTTTAAGCACAGAGAGGTTATGACTCGACAATGCGTAAAAATGAAATGCTTATAAATAACTTAATAAGTTTTATCAAGAATCAGGTATCTCGAGTGGAGCCACCATCTAGTGCCTCACTAAAATTAATGGAAAAGATAGAAATCTGTAAGTATTAATTGGTGAGTTCAGATATGTCACGTAGCTTTTGTCCAACAGGCCGCAAGTGAGTTGATAAGTGCATCATCTTCTCAGCAGCTGCACAAGAATTACTAGCAGGATCAACACACTCCAAGGACTTTTCGAATCCGTATCCCCAAGGGGATCCTGTACCACACCTTGCTCCAAAGACTTTTCTAAACTATTTTCCAACTGTTTAACACTGTCATAGAGAAAACCATAAGACATCTCAGCCAGAACCACCTCAAGAACTAAAATGATGCCTAAATTATGTGTCTATGCATTTATACATTTTCTGGGTTTTACCACATCCATGTATTTCCAACATACATTATGATCTAATGGCATCTATTAGAGATTTGTCATGCTTGCGTATGGATCACACTCACATCACCTTTAATTACAGTACATCAAATACTGGCAACCCACATGCACTATGCAGCACTCTTTTACATAACACATGGTTTCAGCATATGACCGCTGTGGGCGCTAAGACATCAGCCAGGTCATGTCATGTCTGTTCACTGCTACTACATGCAATAGGTGCAGATAGGTTGTACTTATCACAAGAGACAGCCCCTGAGTGAGATGCCTTCTTCATCTATACCTTATAGAATTAGGGCTAAAATACAAATTAATAGACTAAAGCCCAATCTTAAATTGTAAATAAAAAGGTGCCGGTCTTCAAAGCTCTCCTCTTAAACACACGGCTGCTGCAGTTAAAAGTGCGAGCACATAATACTGAGGCAGCATAATCCTGAAGCCACCTCGGGCCTCTTTAGTCCATTTACAGCCACTTCCTGCCCCTTCAGCTCACTCTGTCAGCCTCCTGCTTTTCACCCTTCCAACGCTTTTTCGTTTTTCTCTTCCTCCGTCTTTCCCAGGTGTATTTTGCTAGCAGTAAATGCTTGAGACAGACAATTAAGCGCCGGCCCTCAGAAATAAGTGCCGGTGCTCTGAACCAGAAAAACAAGCACAAATTAAGCACTGGTAAAGCCCCATTTGGTAGTAGTAAATCTCACCTGTTATAAGATCAATCCTACAGCACTGAACCTTCTTGCCGAGCCTAATGATATCCAAACTGACTAACTAAACTAGACAGGATGCGCAAGAGGGGAGCTATAAGGGAGGACACTGTTTGGCCCAGGGATTTTCACAAGGAGATATTCTTAGAGGTAACTTAATGACTTAACCAGCAAACAAACCTGTCTGTCCCCCCCTCCAACTGCAGTCCAAAGGTGGCCCTTACTGTGTCCAGAGCTGTCTTCATTGACAACGAATGGACCCCAAACATGAAGTTCCACTGCAGGGCCAGTCCTCAATTCTCAGTCTGCAGGGGAATCCTCGTAAATGTGGGGCAGCGTCCAAATGCAATGGGTATTGCAGTTGAACGTCCACAGCAACACTCATTCTGCAGCACACACAGAAGTAGGAAATCACCATTATTGATTGTTTATCTGCAAGAAGGGACATATTCCTGCACATAAATAATCATTCCTTGCAACACATGCACCCTTGCACTATGGGGCAAGTGTGCCTGCGCTGCCGCTAGGCAGCTAATTTTAGAACTATCTCTAAGGAACAGACAGGGGTGTGCCCTATTGTTGTAAATACAATGCATCCCTGTATTTATGAAATGTTGAAGCGTACCTCTGCCAAATTAGGCCCAGCTCTGCGCTCTGACATTTCCTTGTAAATGAGGTTCTTAGGGTCATATTTATGGGGATTTGGTGCAGGAAAGTGCAGCAAGTCAACTTGCTGCACTGCCCTGTATCAAAGTGAAAGGGCAGGAGTGCTCAAAATGGGTTGCCTAGCACCAACACAGGCACCCTTCCACCATGGTGCAAGGATATCTGCTTTGCAAGTATGTATTGCATGTGTATTTGTTCAGTAAGGGACACCTTCCTGTTCAGAAAGAATCCTGGGAGACACTTTCCTCTTTCTAAGGGGGTTATTCCAACTTTGGAGGAAGTGGTAATCCGTCCCAAAAGTGACGGTAAAGTGACGGATATACCACCAGCCGTATTACGAGTCCATTATATCCTATGGAACTCGTAATACGGCTGGTGGTAAATCCGTCACATTTGGGATGGATTACCACCTCCTCCAAAGTTGGAATAACCCCCTAAGTGTGCTGCAGAATGCAGCACACATAGAATGAGGATGAAGCAAGAAGAAATAAAAATATTTCTCCCCGTGCCGCCTCCTCAAGGAAGGCGTAATGCTTTGGCACACCTCCAAGTTTACAAGTTCTTGTAAATCTGGGGATGCATCAAAAAAGTGGGTAAAGCGTGGAAACACCCACTGCAACACACATGGAATGCCTCCCTAGCACAGAGTAATGCAACACAGCTATCTGCACTGCCTTTTCTTACTCCATATCTATGAGGCCATTCAAAGCCATGCAAAGATAGGATGTGGTGGTTTGGACTGCTGTTTCTTCATAAAGTGACACAATGGTGGTGCAAGGAGCTCCTAAGTATCTTTCTATGTCAAGATTGGAAATCTTTGATTTAAAAAAAATTGGAAATGTTATGCTCAGATAAAGCTACAACTTAAAAACTGTTGTAGAAATGCAAAATCTTAAAAAAGTGAAATAGTAAAAATATAACACTGTTATTTGGATCGATGTTACATTAAAACATTTTGTTAGTTGGGTAACAATAATTCTACCCATGTCTAAAGCTTGTTAAAGTCTGAGGGGCTTATTTACAAGCCCCGTGTACCACCAGTGCGTCATTTTTTGTGACACACTGGCAGCACATAGTGCAGACCCATAGCTACAAGGCCACGCAAAGCCACTTTAGGGCAACACAATGCAAGTCTCTGTATTGCCTTATGTTCATTCAATCAATCAAACATTTATAGAGCCCGTCAAATCAGCGGTGAAGGTCTCAAGGTGCTGGAGCTGTATGCCTCTGTGTGGAGGAAGGATGATTTGAACATCCAGGTCTTTAGTCCTCTTCTGAATACCTGGGCTGATGGTGCGCTCCTGAGGTGTTCTTAGCCATGGCTGCCTGGTGAGAGGAGGAACATCCTCCTCAGTTGGCTCTACAGATCGGTGGGGTGTCTGCAAGGGAGGGAGAGAAGGAAGTTGATCTGAGGTGTCTGGTTGGTTGGGGAGGGTCAGGCATTTGTTTATTTTTTGCTGTTTCTTCGTTAAGTTGGGTCTTGTGGCCTTGGTTCAGCATTGGGTGCATTCTGGAGCAGATATAGAAGGAAGAAATGCCTCTCTGGATTGTTTCTGTGCAGGAAGATGTCACTTCCTGCACAAACACAATCCTGCTGACAATGCAGACATACAAAAGTGCCTGTATTAGTGCTAGGCAGCAATTTGGGCTCCAGTGCAGGAGGAAAGAACAGAAATGCACTGTATGTTGCGCATACAGTGAATTTCTGCCCTTTGCCTGTCACAGCTTTTCAGGACACCAACCCCAACTCTCGCTGTCATCATAACTCGCTCTTGAGAGTGATATCTTAGGTGTGTGTGTATTACAACCCTATAATTTCAGAGGAAGCATACTAACAATTGTATGTCATAATCTAGATTTCATCTTGAGTTTATCAATTTGATAGCCAGAAACTCTTGAGCATTTATCAATCAGGTTGAAATCACATTTAATATCTCTAAGTACATGTATATTCCTAAAAACAGAATACTGTCTGCGTAGTTTTTGGGGCATATTTATACTTGTTTTGTGCCGTATGAAAAAAGGGGTCACACCTTCCAGCCGCACCATCTGTAACGTCATGAAGATTTTTTTGTGAGAATTCAAAAGTGTGTTTGGCCAGTATGATCTAAAGACTTCAAGATCTTTCTGCAGGTTCATCAATATTAGTAGGTTTCTGAGTTGAAAAGTTTTAAATATCTTCTCACCTTGAAGAAGAGCATTACAAGAAATACTAAATGTGGAACTGTCAAAAACTTCTGCTGCAGCACAAGAATAACTACCTGATTTCCTTGAGCTCCAACAGTCAACCTGGTTGTTGGAACACTAGGGGCCAGATGTATACTTTTTGACGCAAAACTGTGCTAACCCAGTTTTGCATCAAAAATTTCTTAACGCCACCCATGCATCAAATATATACTTTGATGCTGGGTGGCACTAAGAATAGGTTAGAGTCATTTTTCCTGACGCTAACCATTGTGCCTTGTCGTAAGGCAAAATGACGTTAACGCAGGAAAAATGACTCTAATCCCGTTTACGACATTGAAAAACACCGCAAAACGGATGTACACCATTTTTCCACACAATAGTGTCAAAAGAGACGCAAACGGAGCCAACAGTGCTAAGGAGCCCAAAATGGATCACAGAAGTCAGGAGAGAGCCCAGGGAGACCCAAGACAACCAGGAACCAGCCAGGAGAACAAGGACAAGACCCAGGGGGAGACAAGAAGAAGAAGAAGTGTCCTTTCAGCGCAGAGGAGCATGAAATTCTGGTGAGAGAGGTGACGGAGCACCAGCATCAACTCTTCATCACCTCTAAATTGCCAATTGGGAGGAGAGAGGCAATTTGGCAAAAGATTGTGGACAAGAATAACAGTGTGACAGAGGTCAGGAGAACTGTCATGGAGTGCAAGAAACGCTGGTATGACTGAAAACGCAGGACAAAGGAGAAAATGGCAAGGAACAGGAAGGCAGCACTGCAGACCAAAAGTGGTAGTCCAGCACTGCAAGAGGACCTGGGCGAGATGGAGGAGATGGTTGCAGCCGTCATCCCAGAGAAAATCATCACTGGTATCACAGGACAGGACAGCGCAGACTACCAGGAAACAACAGATATGTAGAGTAAGTTGCATGGGGGACAAGAATGCCTAAATGTCAAGTGCAAGAAGGAGGAGGTACATACCTACTACACAATGCATGTCAGCCGTGAAAATCAGGCAGTGGAAAGGGCAAAGGGGTACGGCACGGGACTGCCTGCACTGCCCATGCTAGGTGCATGGGCTGTGCAGGGGCATCCAGGGGCACAGCACAACACAACACCAACAACCTTTGCAGGGGGGTACATCGCCATGCCAAGGCTGCTGGAAATTCTGAAGCAGACTAGGAAGGTAGGGTAGAATATAAATCTGGTCTGGTGTCACAGGACAGCTGGTATTGTCAGAATGTAAACTTGAGGACAATGCCCAGTCCCAGGCCATTGGCTCAAGTGGCATTAACCATTGACAACCTTTGCCACAACTACCTGTGCTGTGTGCGCTGGTCAATTAGGAAATGGCAGTTAGGTGCCCATGGCACAAACACACTCAAAATGAGGGTTCAGTATGATTACGTGATCAATCCCAATCAATCCGTATCCAAGTGAAACTCCTGTAAATTGCTCATGTCCATAGACTTAATACCCATCAGACCCTGTCACATACATAAGGATGTACACAGCAGTAATCTCATACTTATGCTGCCCATTCCTGGGTTTACCCATGTGCCTGTGTTACAATAGCTGCAATGCCACCATGCAACATCTCAGGTGTCATTGTGCTAAGACAACTGCATTGAGAGGGAGGACATATGCGTGTAGGTGGGCAAACACACCCACACAGTCATAAGAGGAAACTGAACTCTGCCAGGCCCATCAGTGCAATGCAATGTAGCACACATATGCAAACATCAACATGAGAAACTACCAATGGTGACACCTGTATCATTTCATGGAATTGCATTGCATGGAATGGTGCTAGGTCTCAGCAGCGCATAGGTGTATGTAAAAAATGGGAGATGAGACAGGGCCATATTGTTATGTGTGGTGCATGTGGCATCAGCACACCAACAATCATTGCAAGGCCTCACCATGGTAATGGAAGCAGAGGGAGGGTTGATGAGGACAAGAAGGTGGCAAGCCACAATTTGGACAGAACCCACACCTAGAAGATGTGACGTAGACAATTTCCCAAACTGCTTACACTACATGTGACATGCAGGTGGGGCATAGGGCTGAGAGACTGCAAACACTAATGACGGGGAAAAATGCATGGGAACAAAGATAACAATGTACCACCAATAGGAGGTCAGTGACGTCACATTACAACTTGCACAACACAGACACACTAAGGGGGTCATTCCAACTTTGGCGGGCGGCAGAGGCCGCCCGCCAAAGTTCCGCCGCCAGAAGACCGAACCGCGGTCAAAAGACCGCGGCGGTCATTCTGGCTTTCCCGCTGGGCTGGCGGGCGACCGCCAAAAGGCCGCCCGCCCGCCCAGCGGGAAAGCACCAGCAACGAGGATGCCGGCTCCGAATGGAGCCGGCGGAGTTGCTGGTGTGCGACGGGTGCAGTTGCACCCGTCGCGATTTTCAGTGTCTGCCAAGCAGACACTAAAAATCATTGTGGGGCCCTGTTAGGGGGCCCCTGTAGTGCCCATGCCAATGGCATGGGCACTGCAGGGGCCCCCAGGGGCCCCACGACACCCGTTCCCGCCAGCCAGGTTCTGGCGGTGAAAACCGCCAGAACCAGGCTGGCGGGAAGGGGTCGGAATCCCCATGGCGGCGCTGCTTGCAGCGGCGCTGTGGAGGATTCCCTGGGGCAGCGGGAAACCGGCGGGACACCGCCGGTTTCCCGTTTCTGACCGCGGCTGTACCGCCGCGGTCAGAATGCCCATGGAAGCACCGCCAGCCTGTTGGCGGTGCTTCCGCGGTCGTTGTCAGAATGACCCCCTAATTGTACAATATCTCATCGCAGAGGACGATGGCTCTCCTGTGGATCTGTCTGCCCTGGGCTACCCTGATGACCTGGATGACCAGCTGACAACCATCAGCCAGGAAATCCTCCAAGATGTCCTGGGAACCCCCAGACACCACCTCCAGTTGCAAGGAGGAGCACAAATGAAGCAGCCATTCCAGAGGACACACCCACCACCCTAATAGTACGACCTGCCAGCTCAAAGACAACTGATGACTCTGATAAAACAAGGACCACCTTTGAAAGGACAGTAGTGGGATGACAGCGGGAGCTGAACAAGGAGGTGCAGATGGGGATGCATACTATGGCAGCCAGACTTGAGGGGATGTGCATGTGCATCATGACATCCGCAGAACAGTCAGCAGCCATACAAGTCACACAGTCCCTACTGCAAGGAGTCCAACAATGTGTGAGGGACCTCACTACTGATGTGAGGGAGTTGTCACAAGACCTGCCCCCCCAAGCTTGCAGCCGCATGCATAACAACAAGCTGGACTCCATGCACCAGGAACTGGCCTCCCTCAGGGCAGACATGGCTGCCTACCATAGGGATGTTTCTGCCATACTCAATAATCATCAGCTCCTACTTGCAGCAGTGATGCCATATGTAGTTCCACAGATGGCAGCTGCAGAGAATTTGGTGTCCACTTCTCCAACCACTGAAGTGTGTGTTGCTCCCTTAAACCCACCAGCACCACTATCAAGGGCAAAGGAGGCAATACACACATAAAAGGATGAAGATGTGGAACAGATCATCTTCACCCGTTGGAGTACCCGGTAGCACCAGCCCATGCCACATGGGCATTGATTTTCCTTTGCCCTGTGCTTGACAACATGCCAGTGTTGCTAAAGTTGATGACATGCACTACTCACTGACACACTTTTAATCTTACCACTATGAACTGCAATTGTCTTTCACTATTCAATTGGCAAATCATGTTCCTCTGCACTGAATGACACTTCATCTCAGCATGTCAAATTACATGTCCCTCAACCTTGAACTTGTGTTGCATCACAATAGAATTCTTTAAACTAATGGGGTCACAGACCTGGACTATGTAAATATTGCACTACAGCACCAACACACCCACTTTGTCTCTGTGTAATGTGATACATCTACTTTGCTGGAGATTTAAGATGCTTGTAACATGTCTATGGTCACAGAGTGTCAATACGAGAGTGCAGAAATAACGTGGGCAGATATCTAAGCATAAGGGCCTTGAATGATACTATTACAGCACTGCATTTTCCTAATTTTGTAAGCAAAAGCAGTGCAAACTTACAAAATATCATGGGATATTGTAAGTTTGCACTGCTTTTGGTTAAGAAAATGAGGCAAATGTAGTGCAATAATAGTATAATTCAGGGCCAAGGTATCTACAAGATGAAAGTCAATGCTGGCCACATCCCCTACAAGCAAGTCATTGTGTATGTGGCATTTGCTTTAAAAAATACATGCCACACCCACAACATACAGCAGGAATGGCTGTGTAAGAGTGTTTGGGCAATATTGTCAGCTGGGAGTACAAGTAACACACATAAGTGTGAAATGTGTATACTTGACCTCATCTGAAATTGACACTACTCAGTTTAGCAGTGTTGACATGAACTTCAGACTGCAGACAGATGTCCACAGTGCCCAACATTCTGACACAGGACCCAAACAATGACAGCTTTAAAACCACACCTACCTGTCCAATATGTGGGAGCCATATTCACATTGAGTGGGGGGGGTCCAATGGATGGCAGATGCATTGAGATTTAGATTTGTTGTAGCTGCCAATGTGACAGCTCAGTTGGAAGTGGAAAATAACATGTCAAGAGAAGGATGTGGATCCAGCACAGAATACACAGGCCAACAGACAATTGGCACTGTACACTCATGCAAATACCCTGAGCCCCAAGCATATGACACATGCAGTAAGGGAGTACCTCAATATTTAATAACTATGTACAAACCAGAACTTAAAACCATGTAACACACCTATATTAACCTAATCTATCCTAACTATACATTACTCACAACTGGCCCTACGTACCCTATGCTAAGCTTACTTACCAAAAATTTACAAAACACTCTAAACATTTGCCCCCCCCAGCCCCTTATATGACGAGGCACATGTAGGACAACATATACTAAGCTAAACATATACTAACTAATACTGAACAAATATATATTTTTTTGTATTGAAATAAAAAAACACAAAAAAATTAAATACACAAAAGCCCCAACATTAACCCCCACCCACCCAACCACAAACTAACGTAATAATATGAAACCCCCAACCTACTTATCCTACCTAAACTACTACCCTACTCTAACCTTTCACTAAACCCCCTAAACCCACTAAAAAACAGGACAGCTCACATGTTTGCCTTCCTCAGTGTTTTCTTAATAGCTTTGAGCAACCAGGCATTTTTGTCCAGGTCCCTCTGTATAGTGTCAAGCTTCCTCAACACCTTCGTCATGTCCCTCTGGAGTTCGGAAATTGCGGACATATCCAATGCTACATATGTGGTGGTCTGTGTTGCAGAGGTTGTTGCTCCAGCAGGTATGGTGGTCGGTGGTGCTGACGTTGAAGGTGCAGCAGGTGTGGTGGTTGGTGGTACCGAGGTTGAAGGTGCAGCAGGTGGGGCTGGTGTGATGGTGGCCACTGTAGTACTGGCTGCAGTTGTGGTGGTGGCTCCTACATTTTTGGACATTGCCGGCTGAAAGCCCGCCATTCTCCTGTGGCTCTCTCTCTCTGATACCGTCTTGCCATCCTTCGCTACCCAGAATCGACATCCAAAATGTGTCTGTATCTCACTGCCCGCTTCTGGAAAGACCCGATCTCAGCTACATCCATGTTGGCAGCTGTAAAAATTAGACAGGCAACCATCAGTGTCATTATTGTGTGCTGCATGTACAGATGATAATCTAACACTCTGCTTCAATTTGCACATGCAATCCGCATCACAGTCCAGATGATGTAATGTCCATGACAAATGAAATGGCAACCCTGCCCACCCATCAAGTATTTAACAGCACAGCTAAGCACAACAAGAGGTGGACCAAATAAAGTGATCTGTGTATTGATTTAGTGCAATGTGTCACAATGCAAAGGCAGCAACTACTTCTCATGGGCCAGGCCTACTAATCTTTATAATCTGAGTCAACTTCAAGGCACCCAAGACCAGTGATTTGTAGATGTAATTGGCAGGATGGTATGCAGTTGCTCATCATAAGGGGGCAGTGCTGTTTGGGACACATGCATGCTTGAATGAGATGAATGTCATCTACACTGTGACCATCACATCTACCTACATATATGTTGTTCCCCTACACCTGTGGCTCAGGGGGGATGGGCATGCAATACATCATCACAACTGTCGAGGACAACCACAAAGCCATGTCCACTTGTACATGGATTTAGTGAGTGGAACACATGTGAGGAGGGCTGCCACCTAGAAATGAGTTATCCATAGGCCATTCATATCTACATTCATGTGTCCAGTTGTGGACAACCATCGATACCTGATCTGCCCACACAATTCCCAAAACACCCACTTTGATGACAGTACATGTCTGGGCTTGACCTGCATGCACACCTATTACATACCACATAAGTGTCACGTAAACGGAGTACAACATATAGGGCTAGGTGCTGGGGGACAGTTACCCATACAGTACTACATGTACATTACAATACAGTGATGTGCAATTTTGTCCGAAAAACTGATGCATCACTGTCTTGTGAAAATGAAGGTATGACTAAGTGACAATATTCTGACACTGGAGCACTTCCAAGTCACATGTCGGCCTTCATGTGGCTACTAATCACCTTGTTCAAATGCTGCTGCCTATTGTGCAGCACAGGAGTCCCAAGATATGACTCTCTGCCTGTAAATGTCTAACCCTTGCATGGAACACTATGTCAACATCCAGTCAAGTAATATTTCCGATCACGTGCCAGCTCATCATATCTTGCAATGAGTGCAACACACAAGAGTCACTCACACAACAGCTGCAATCACTAAATAGGACAGACATTATCATACTTACTGGATACCTCTGGGTTCTCAAGTCGAGCCACTTTCCCGATGGTATAGTGGGCCGGTCCACCTGTAAGACAGTGAAAGGAAAAATATGCTCAATGTGAGATCACAGTACAAACGTGTGGACAACATATCACAGTGTGTAACATTTTATATGAATGAGCTGCTGATACTGCATGTAGACACTCCAACAGACATACCACTGCAAACTCACATTGACTCTGACACTCCAGTGAGTGATAGACACACATCTGCACACATGCCCTGGGCCTAACAATCATGTGGTGCTAAATCCAACTACAAACATATGTGGCTAATCCATTTCAAATGGTACATCATGGCATCAATTGTATTTGGTTGACAATTTCACTGGCACTTCCCTGGTGCACTGCAATACAAGTGACTCAGTTATTGCGGCTTGTGAATCAAGGGACACTGAGTTACTGTGTGATGGACATGTGACTCAAATTTCAGTCTGCAATTATCATGCATTCAGTGGTCCATAACATATGTGGCACAGTTGTATGTAGGTAAAAGTGTCCCCTAAGCTGTATGTGACCCCTTTGCCAACATAATGGCTGGAATCATGTTTGTGTAATGATGACAATGTAGCGCTAAACATAGATTGCCCACTTTGCTGTCCCAATACAGTGAAATGTGGTATGCTGACAGTGTCTTACCTGATCATCATTGACAGAATACATGGGCACAGGTGTTGTCATTGCACCTGAAATGTGTTACTAAGGGCCACATGTACCAAGATCAGCTTTTGTGAGTCACATATTGTGAAAATTAGCTACTCGCAATTTGCAAGTAGGATGATCTGAGGTACAACACTGTCAATGACACTGTTTGGAAATCACAATTGTGGTAACAAATGACCTAACTCATGAATTTTAATGATGTAGGTTTCATTTTGCAAACCCCTTGGGAATGGCAGCACTCACAGGGATGCTGGCCTGCTGGGCTCAGTAGACCACCGTGTCTGTAACTGCTTTCAAATTGAGATGTATATTTTCTTTTAAATGCAGCCTTATTTCATCAAGGGTGAACTGAAAGCATTTCAAAAGCCAATATTATGACTTTAATAATTATTTGAAAGCAGTCTGTGGTCCGTGGGACCATTTCCTGCTCTGAAACAATTTTTGGGCATGCATTCACAAAGGGAAAGGGATCCCATGTGGACCCCTCCCCTTTGGCAAATGTTTTAGCACCAACTTGAAACGGCTGGTAACTGCAACTGTTTAGTGCAATTGTGGTCATCAAACACTCAATCAGCAGACTGCAACTCACTAGTAGGAAAGCAACGCCCATTCCTAAATGCCACTAGCAAACCCTGTTTAGTGATTGGGCAATGTGATAGCAGAATGGCAAAATTGGGGCTGTACATTGGAATAAACATTTTTTCATGACGTACCCACACAAACTCTGAAGTCTAGGCTGTTTTTGAAAATTAACAATAGCTTGGTACATGTGGCATTAAGTAATAGTTGGACATGACTCAACAAATCTCTGGACTTCATTGTTAACATGTGTCGACATGTGGAATACATCTCAGTACAGGGACACTAACAGTTTGTTCTAATTGCATTCATCATAGCTACAAACATTGCATGCAGCACACCAAGACCTTGGCTACTGTCACTCAGGAGCATTCTACTGTACACATTTGTCAATATGATACTCTCACCAAAAGGGCCACTGATCACCAAACCCCAGTGGTCCAGCAGGTCCTGTTCTCTGGCCACCAGGACGGCCCAGTAATGATTCCACTGGTGCTCATTCCTTGTCGTGTTGAAAACCCGTTTGAGGTGGTAGAGCACCTAGGCTCACCACAGCCGCCTTGCCTCTGTGTGATACCCCTGCATCACACACCCACCTATCTCCAGCATCAACGGCAGAAAGTGGCACAGCAGCCACACAAAGCCCCAAAGCTCCTCCTCCCCCATGTGGGTCAGCCTTGCTCTACCCGACATGTCCTTGCAGAACAATGCAAAACGGAAAAAGGGCAAAAGGAAGGAAAATAAATGTGAAAAAAGGAAACTTACAGGCCAAACTACAAACCCCAACTAACTCAAGCAGACACCTGACAGTACAAATACAATCCAAAAGACACTAAACTACACAAAAGCACTTAAACAGATACAATATACAAATAGAATACACAAAAGACACAAGAGAGACACCACAAGATATGAGAAACGCAATCCAGACACGAGCAACACCAAGACACAGTCACACAGTCAAGAAAAAGCACAGACTGTAAAGTGAAAGTGAAAGTACACCGACTGTACCATGCCTGTAAACAGGATTTCCTATTACATCACTTCCTGTTCCCTTTGCGGCCTGTTTTCCATCTTGTGTGTATTTTTTTACGCATATTATGCTTGCATGAATATTTTCGATGGATAACCTACATGTGTGCCAAAATACCACGCATTACTGGGAAGCTTCTAATTCAATTGATATCCGCATGAGTGTGGTGCGCTGGTGGAATTAACGCTAAGGGCCTATGTATGTTTAATTAGAGTTTGCGTGATTTGAGCCGCTTTTGCTTAAAAAAATTATGGCAATGCAGCACAACAAAAGTATGAATCACGGCCAGTGTGTTTTGTGTGTAAATGATCTGTAACAACAATATGTGTTTTTCTGAAGGAACAGCATGCAATACATTGGACAAAATCTTCATGTGTTATACATGGGTTTCTACATCAGATGGCAATCAGTGATACAACAGTGACGATATGTTTTTGTAATATGTGTTGACTCATTTGATGTGAGTAGTTGTTTGACTTTGGGGGCATTACATACGACAAACACAACTCAGGGATGATTGAGGATTTCTGATGAGTGCTAGGTCTGATATGTTACCCCTCATATGTAATTCATTGTTGGCTACGACTTCATGGTGACTTGTGTGTGAACCACCCATATGTTGGCCATGTGTACCTGTTTGGTACATACAGTGTTTGAGAAACTGTGCCTTAATTCCACCCATAAAATGTTGTGTACGCATCAGTTTGACTCATGAAAATTACCTATGTTACTCATGTTGCTGCGGCGGACCTGCTGCCCTGGCTGAATGTCTTCACATATTTTCAGATGCGCATCCCACAGAAGTGTCCAGTTCAAGTGTGTGGCCATGTGTACCCTGTGTCAGGATTGGGCTCCATGGTGTTACGGTTTTGTGAGGGTCTAGTCAGGAGTCTGTTAGGGGCAACCCCTGTGTTCACAGAGTATCTTGCAAGTAAGAAGTGTACCAAACCAGAAGAGCAGCTAAAGGCAGCTGAAGGCATACAAGGCGAAAGGCCAGCCATGGTAAGGCAGAGCAACCTGAGCGCGATCAAATATGGAACGGGTCAGTAATGGACAAACATGCAGGGCTTAACACTAAGATTATACACAGGATAGGGCTCATAACTTCCCACAGCAAAAGGGCACATCAGTGCCTCTGTGCAGATTAAGCTTACAGCTAGTCACCATGCAAGCCCCATAGAAAGGTGGCAGTAGAAGTGAATCTGTGTCTCGACCCTTAGGGCACAAATATTGTACTTAGATACACAAGACTAGCTCTTGTCTGTCTGGCTGGATACACAATAACAATTCCTGGAATACAACCATAGCACACTGTCACTTTTAGGCACTAATTACTACATGCAACACTAGACAAAGAATGGGGGCTGGATTTGCCTCCTGGAAACCAGGTGCCAGCCCAAATACAAAGAAAAACACTTCTAGACAGGTGAGGCCTGATAGGACACTTACCAGACACGATAACCCAAGAGGAAACAGAAAGCGAGGGAACCAACTAGGAGGCAAAGCTAGGCACAGGGAACAGGCTCAGGTTGACGCAAAGTCTGGAACAGCTCTGGGTAACAGAAAGCAGGCTCAGACAGAACATGAACAAGGCTGAGAATCCGGGAGCAGACTCTGATGGGAACAAGCAGGAACAGGATTGGGTAAACAGAGAGCAGGTTCAGGCGTAATCAGGACTGTAACACAATCCAACAAGAAGTATGGAACACAAATGATTTGTACTCCAGTGCACGACAAGGAGCTTCAGGGAATGGCAGCTTCTTAGCAGCTCCAGCCAGCAGCAAGGCCAGGGCAGAGTCACATGGCTGCACAAGAGAGGTCACAAGTGTGTGCAGCTTCAGTCTTTCACATGTCCTGGAGGAGAGAATCCAATTTAAAGGGACAACCGGAATTTTCCCATAGGAAGCAATGGACAGAAGATTACAGGTCTCACCAACTACCAGGCAGTGCATTATGGGACCTGAAGTCCATGCAGGCTAATGTAGTTCTTCTATAGCATGCCATATGGAAAAGGGAAGCAAACAGGAGTCCGAAAGGGAATCAGGGAGAGTGTTAATGATGATTCCCAGGGTACAGATAGTCCATTTACAGTGCCCCCTAAGTATGGATGGGCAGAGACTTAACACATGGCAGTGGCAGGACTTATTTCCAGGGATGGACTGCACAGGGCATGTGTTTTGAACATTGCTTGCCCTACCTATGACACTCATGCTATCCATTTTCAGAAATGATGCCCCTCTTGTCACACAAGCTCCTTGCAGGGACTGCAAATGTCATACTTACTAATGTCAGGGGTCTGTTCATACATTCCTGTTTTCACTGATATTTTAAATCCACTGCCTCATGTATGGTGCACTTATTTACCTTATGTTTGGAGATGTCAAAGTTGTGTGTCATGTGCTACAGTAGACCATGTTGGCAACGTGGATGTGTGTCGTATGCTGTGGTCCTATGATTTGTCCTTGATATGTAATCTTCAAAAGATGAGTATTTTTTATATGTGTGTGATGTTTGCTGTACAATCATACGCCTCACATGTGATGTTGCATCAGAAGTAGTACTCGCATTCCTAAAGAACATATGATGGAGAAAGAAGTAACCGGAGCAGGATTGTGTGATCAAGTAAGGTATTTAATTACATACCCTAACAAGGTGTGTAGAGTGACTATTGGTTAAAAAGATTTTGAGCAATCTGTTGTCTGCTGTGCATTCCTGCAGCTGTGTTTTGATGTTCCAACTCATTTTCCCTGGCAGCATCTTCCTCCTCCTCCTCCTCCTCCTCCTCCTCAGGCAGTTCTTGCTCTGGCTCATATAGGGGGATGTTTCTCCTCACACAAATGTTGTGCAGGATTGCGCATGTAAGTATGATTTTGCAAAAATGTGTGGGGCATGTAGGAGGCTTCCTTCTGTGATGTCCAGGCACCTGAATCTGGACTTCAGGATGCCAAAGCTCCTTTCTAGAATGGTGTGTGTCCTCCGATGTGCCTCACTCTGCTGCTGTGCTTGGGTTGGGGAATAGGGTCATGATCCATGGCTGGATCCTGTAACCCTGATCAGGTGAAAAAGAAAATACGAGTGAGTATTTTGTTAGCGCTTGCAACAGGAAAGTCATGTAGCATGGCAGTTGATATCTTGTGTCGTCTGTGACTCATATGTGTTTATGGTATTGTGTGAGATCCTGGGCTTCTGTGAGGCTTTTTCTGCAGTGGGTTGTTTGAATTGACAACTTGTGTTTGGCTCATTGACCTGGGATCTATGATTTTGTTTCCAAACTGCTGGCCAGTATGTATTTACCATGCATTGTGTATTGTCCTACATGTTTTAGTGAGCTTTCACTGGAGGGGACATGATACTTCCACTCACACAATAGATTCCGATGTGGTGGAAACATGGTTACACTACATGGCCTGGACATCCCATCCAATTAGACATATGTCATTGCAGATGAAACGCAACAGTGAGGTCTTTTGATTTGGCTTGGTGACAATGCACAACATATCTCCATAAGGTGGCAGAACTGAGGTGTTCAGTATTGACAATGCACAATTGTCCCATGTGTGACTTGGTTCTAGGCAAACCTTTGTAGTTCCCTCTGCCACTGGCTCATGTGTAACCATGCATCTACACTACCAAACTTTTGCAGGTGGATGTATCTGTGCAGGAAGGGCCATCTTCCTGTATATATGTTATTTTGATGGACAGTTGGCTCTTTCAGTGTGTGCAGCGGTGTGCAGTTTGCATTAGTGGCACATCAATATGTGTTCATAGCACAGTCCACATCCTAATTGCTACCTGACAACGGCACCCCAGGAGTGATGTACGATGTTTGGACTGCCTCAGTATTTTCGTGTCACCTACTTGTGAGTTTGCATCATCATGCTATGTGTCTCATGGTGTTAGACCTGCAGCAACACACATTGCACACCCCTTCAACAGGAACATATTGCTTGGGAGGGTGTCAGATTGACTATGTGGACTAATGTAATTGTAAATGGTTCATCTTCTAAGTTGTACTTCCAGTGCACGTCATGTTATTGTAACTGTGTGCTTTGACATTGGTCCCTTGTAGCTCTAGAGTGGCAGCTAATGTTATTGGTAGCTGTCATTTGTCCATAGGTGTGTATCCCATTCTGTCAGGGTGTACAGCATAACTAACTGTGTCACACCTCAGTGTCTTCCTGCCCACGTGTCAATGTAGTGGTGTATGTATTGTGTGTCCTACAGGGTTGCTGTGCTGTGTGCATTTTGCTAGGTTCATGGACTTAGCGACAAGAAGGCCATTCCATATCATCTGTTCTGGATGTGCTGATTGATCATGTTGTGGTGGAAGATGAAGGAATCATGTATACTTCCAAGATATTGAAAGAAGAGTGGCCAGGGCACACCAATAGCATGAATTCTGATCCTGATAATGTTCAGGAATAAATAGAAAGTTCGTTCTTGTAAGATGATGTGTAGATATTTATTATAAGTGCAGGTAGAAAGTAGAAATCTCAATCAAAAGACTGCGTTGTACAAAATGACCATGTGTCCTGAGCAGCCAGATGGTGATAAATGGTCAGAGTTACAATAGGATGTTCAAATGTAACAATAAGTCCATACAGCAAAACAGCCTCATCTTCAAGACTTTGTCAAGGCTTCAGATGTATATAAAACATTATATGTAAACACGAAAGGTACATAGATCAAGCTGCTTGTAGTCATGAGTCCTTGGGAGAAATCAAATAGTATAGGCAATTGATGGCCATGATAAGCCTCAAGTATTTGTAGAGCAAATAAACCCGTGCCGTGCGCGTCAGGGTTTTGGCAGAGTGTACAAACATGGTCATTTTGTACAATGCAGTCTTTAGCTTAACTAACTCTACTACGATAGGAATAGTTTTTAGCCATTTTCACTGTAAGAACATATTGAACATTAACCTTTTACATGTCCTACTTGTAAATACCTTGCATCATGCCTTATAGGCAGTAAGTCCTAATGTGGGGTGTCTTATTAATGTTTAAAAGGAAAGGTTAGGACTGTCATTAGGGATCTATTTTGAAAGATGGAATTTGTTTTTTAAACAGTGTCCAACCAGGCTATAATGGTAGACCTACAGCCACTTTGGAACTGTCACTGTATTTCGTGACACAATGGGTGCTGCAGTCCACTAGTGAAATTTACCTTATAAGCCCTGGACGCAGGACTATGGATTTAGAGGTAACTTAAATATGGCAATTAAGAGTATAGGAGCCAGATGCAGCAAAGGTTTTGAATGTCGCAAACAGCGAATTTCGCTGTTTGCAACTTGCAAAACCCACATCGCGATGCCCAATTCCCGTTTTGCGAGTCAGTAACCTGGTTACGGACTCGCAAAATGGGACTGTGAGTCGCAAATAGGTAGGGGTTGCTGGATTACTTTGTGACCGCGTACGCGGTCGCAAACCAATTGCAGTTACCACCAGTGTCACACTGGTGGTAAACCATTCGCAAAAGGGAAGGGGTCCACATGGGACCCCTTCCCGTTTGTGAAAGGCCTGGAAAGCATTTTTTCATTTTGTAATGAATCTCGTTTTCCTTTAAGGAAAATGGGCTGCATTTAAAAAAAATTAACTGCTTTATTGAAAAGCAGTCACAGACATGGTGGACTGCTGTCTCCAGCAGGCCACCATCCCTGTGAGTGCTGCGAGTCGCAAGGGGGTCGCAAATTGCGACCCATCTCATTAATATTAATGAGGTGGGCCTTTGCAACCACCTTGCGAGTCGCAGATGGTGTCAGGGACACCATGCTGCATCCTAAATTGCAACTCGCAAATTGCGAGGCGCTCTGACTCGGAATTTGCGAGTCGCAATTCAGGACATACCTACATCTGGCCCAAGTACTTTCAAACTGTTTCAGGTGTTCAAACACATGCACTGGGACCTGGTTAGCGGTATCCACATGCACAGAGTAAAAAAAAAACATATAATTGTTTGTTCTATGTAACTGTCCTTTTCTGACTCTTACTGTGATCACACTAACCATGATCATTTTTTAGCCAAAGTATGTCTCCTTATAGCTCCAAAGTCAGTTCTAGTTCGTGTTAAGCTTTCTGCCTGTAGTATTCCCCTTCAGACATGCTTTTTTCGCCTTTCTCATCTTTGCCTAAACTTTTCTCATCTGCCCCTAGACACATTTTACCTTTTGCTAAAAATGCACTGTTCTACTTTGTGCATCAACATCCACACACCAGAGTTGGCTGTTGATATGCAGATTGTTTAAAATCTATGCTTAGCAAAATAAATTTAGGTTAATGTTGATACACATTGCATTTAACATTCTATTCACAAATGTTCCCATTGCACTTTTTCTGAAACAGCATGTGTAACTTTAATAAAAATGTACCTCGACCCATTGCTTTTAGTCATTCTTACGGAATAAGGTGTGTGATTATAAGGAACACCAAAGTATAATGTTTAGTTTAACTCCTGGTCAGCTGTGCAGATGTAGAACTATTTACATTTCTGTGGATAACTCCATGACAAATGCACTAGGCATGTGTAGAGTTGCCCTCATTTCGGCCCATATTTATACCTTTTGACGCAAAACTGCGCTAACGCAGTTTTGCGTCAAAAAAATTAGCGCCGGCTAACGCCATTCTGAAGCGCCATGCGGGCGCCGTATTTATTGAATGACGTTAGCCGGCGTTAGCCGCCGGCGCCGTCTGGTGTGCGTTAAAAAAAACGACGTACACCAGGCAGCGCCGGCGTAGGGGAAAATGGAACTTGGGCGTCAAGAAATGGGGCAAGTCAGGTTGAGGCAATTTTTGCGCCTCAACCCGATTTGCGCCATTTTTTTTTCACTCCCAACCCCCATAGAAATGACTCCTGTCTTAGCAAAGGCAGGAGCCATGCCCCCTTGCCCAATGGCCATGCCCAGGGGACTTCTGTCCCCTGGGCATGGTCATTGGGCATAGTGGCATGTAGGGGGGCACAAATCAGGCCCCCCTATGCCACAAAAAAAATAAAAGAAATACTTACCTGAACTTACCTTAATGTCCCTGGGATGGGTCCCTCCAGCCTTGGGTGTCCTCCTGGGGTGGGCAAAGGTGACAGGGGGGGTCCCTGGGGGCATGGGAGGGCACCTCTGGGCTCCTTCAGAGCCCACAGGTCCCTTAACGCCTGCCTTTTGCAGGCGCTAAAAAACGGCGCAAAAGCGGCCGTACGTCATTTTTTTTGACCCGCCCACTCCCGGGCGTCATTTTTGCCCGGGAGTATAAATCCGACGCACATGCCTCGGAGTCGATTTTTTAGACGTGAACCTACCTTGCATCTCATTAATGCAAAATAGGTGTCCACGCTAAAAAATTACGCTAACTCCATGGACTTTGGCGCTAGACACGTCTAACGCCAAAGTATAAATATGGAGTTAGTTTTGCGTCGAAATTGCGTCAAAAAAAACGACGCAATTCCGGCGCAAACAGAGTATAAATATGTCCCTTCATTTTAAGCAATTTCAAGAAATTTAAAAAAAATTATGAAAATTATGAAACAATTAGGTGAAATGTAAATCTGGCATTTTGCGCTATTATCTTAGCATGAAATGAGTCATTGAATCCAAAATTAAAATAAGGATGAACTTTGCGCTAAATAATAGTGCCTAAAAAGTAGTGCTGTGAACATGAACAGGGAGTCCCCATCATTTTGTGTTATATCATTGGCTCACAAAAACACAGATGTGGATCACATTCCATTGTGTCCCTAATAGTAACTATCAGACCCTTACTTGCAGATTTTAGTGGGCGGTACAGTCACACACCCCTCGCCAGACAAATGTGTTCATGTTTGGTGTACTAAACTGACCCTGAAAATGTAGAATTCAAAGACTGAGAACATGCAAGCGTAGAAAAACTAAAAGAAAATCTAGTTTTAGGTAGCTTCTTGTTTTTGTTTCAGATTATGCATTTCTAAAGTGTTCCTTAGTTTTCCCTTTATTCTTTTCTTTTTGTGCGAATGGATGAAAAACCAGTCATCTGCCTGGAGTTTTAATTTATTTAATGGTATGTGCATTGCTTTTCGTCTTAATCCCAGTGGTTGTATAGAAGATGTGTGACTCACCATAAGTAATTATACTAATACCTTATACCTTATACCACCAAAAGTAATTATTTTACATGCTGTGAAAACCATTTCAAATGGTGCATCATATCTGATTTCTAATACTTTTAATAACTACATGGAAAAAGCCAATGGTTACTTTTAGTTGTATTATATAGACATCTCAATGTGAAGTCACTATGATAATCTAAATAAAGCATAATGCAAGAAAATTATTACATTTAATCCGGATGCTAAAAAAGGTAATAAAGAAGGGTACCAGAACACAACAATGAATTTAATTTGATAACATGTTATTGTGCTGCATAAAATGCAACATATTCTTCGAAAATTATTCAAAACTATATATATATATATATATATACATATATATTATGGTACCGTAGACCATTTACGGGGACTGTGATGTAATACCTACTCTGTCCTCATGGCATGCTCCTGACCCTTTAATACGTCAAGGGACATGTCACAGCCAATACAATTCTCAGAAGGTGACTATAATATTACGACCATTCTACTGAGTACAGTGTGAACTGAGTTAAATACTGGCAAAGAGCAAGATAAATGTTTGAATGCTGAAGCAGGTTTTCTTCACTCACCATTTTCTACCTTTGCCCAAACTATTGGCTTCGGTATTCTCGGCTTCAGCATCCTTATGTTATGGCAACTTTTATTGCGATATTTACTATAGTACTATTCACACCTTTGCACGTAATAACAAATAGAAAGAAATAAACAGCACCCCTTTTATTGACGAGATATTGGGAAGGCCATTAAATCACTGCTCTGCCCTATACGTGACATGTTTTCAATAAATGATTTTAGGTGCACTACAAGGATGTAGCTACAATCTTTAGTTCTTATGGAAGACTCTTTGAATGGATTGACAGAAGGATCAACTAATTGTTTAAAAAGAAAAAAACATTTCTTAAATGAGAAAGAGGAAATAGTAAAACTATTTAAAATGTAAAAAGCAAGAAAAAAGTATCTTTCTAGACTGAAAGCAGGAACTCTCTTGCCTTAGGTGGCCACAACAAAGATAATGGCAATCTTTCATATGAGGTATAAACAGGAACGCCTTTTGTTTCTCTCTATTTGCTTTCATTTGCCTACATGTTTTGTGGTACACACTAAGTAGGCTTCAGAGAGCCTTTTGAGGATTGAGAAGGCATACAGTTTGCCATATGATTGATCAACTAAGAGTGAGAACTGCCGTATTGGCCCAGACAGTCCCAAGTGATGGTGGTTCAAGGTTCTGGGATTCCCTTTGTGAAGCTTTGCTAACTATTGCAGGAAGGACTTAGGCCCTCATAACAACCCTGGCGGTCGTTGATAAAGCGGCGCTAATACCGCCAACAAGCCGGCGGTAAAAAATATGGAATTATGACCACGGCAGAAACCATCAACACAGACAGCCACTATAACACACTGACTGCCACTGCAGTAGCAACAAGCACCGCAGGGGTAACCGCAAACAGCCAGGCGGAAGACAATGTACCGCCCACTGTATCACAATAGGCCTATCTGCCACCTTTTCCGGGGTGGTACCAATGACAACAAAAGCACGGCAGAAACAGATCTCAGAAGTCAAAGGACTCACCTCTGGAGACTCAGGGAAGAACCACAACACCATGGAGTCCGACCTGCAGGTGTTCCCCATGCTGGTCTACCTCCTCCTACACCAGGAATACCAACGCTGGCGACGACGACCACGGTGAGTACTGCCACCTAGCACACAGGGGAGGGGGAAGGAAAAAGAGAGTGACACACAACACCCCCACCCCCAACACCATACACACAAGCAGATGCAGTAACATAACATATTGACCCCGTACCCCTCAGGAAAAATGCAAGGACAACACCAATAGATCAAAGTGAGTGTAATAAGATAAAAATAGTAGTAATATGTGCATCCAAATCTAAAACTATATACATATTTACAAGTGAAGGGACACTGCCCAGTCCTCATTGTTCGTGGGCCACAGGGCCACATTACAAAGTCCAAGGCCCCACTTGTCTCCTGCAACAACACGGATAGAACACTGCAGGGGGATCAGTTCAAAAATAGGAAGGCACCTCAGGAGGATGGGGAACAGGGGGCACCTCAGCCGGAAGATGGAACAAATCCACTGGTCCTGGAAGCAGCAACGTGCCCTGTGCTTGGTCCTGGGGAGTGCAAGGCCACAGTCTCTCAAGTGGCTGACTTGCCCACTAGTTCTGGAGGGGGCATCTGAAGGAAGGTAGCCTCTTTCTAGCTTTGTTACCCCCACTTTTGGTCTGTTTGTGAGTATATGTCAGGGCGTTCTTACTGTCTCACTGGTATCCTGCTAGTCAGGACCCCAGTGCTCATAGTGGAAACCCTATTTGTCAGTGTGTTTGATATGTGTCACTGGGATCCTGCTAGCCAGGACCCCAGTGCTCATAAAGTGTGCCCTGTATGTGTTCCCTGTGTGGTGCCTAACTGTATCACTGAGGCTCTGCTAACCAGAACCTCAGTGTTTATGCTCTCTCTGCTTTTAAAATTGTCACTGCAGGCTAGTGACTAATTTTACCAATTCTGATTGGCAAACCGGAACACCCTTATAATTCCCTAGTATATGGTACCTAGGTACCCAGGGTATTGGAGTTATTGGGGTTCCAGGAGATCCCTATGGGCTGCGGCATTTCTTTTGCCACCCATAGGGAGCTCAGACAATTCTTACACAGGACTGCCACTGCAGCCTGAGTGAAATAACGTCCATGTTATTGCACAGCCATTTTACACTGCGCTTAAGTAACTTATAAGTCACCTATATGTCTAACCCTCACTTAGTGAAGGTTAGGTGCAAGGTTACTTAGTGTGGGGGCACCCTGGCATTAGCCAAGGTGCCCCCACATTGTTCAGGGCAATTTCCCCGGACTTTGTGAGTGCGGGGACACCATTACACGCGTGCCCTACATATAGGTAAATACCTATATGTAGCGTCACCATGGTAACTCCGAACATGGCCATATAACATGTCTAGGATCATGGAATTGTCATCCAATACCATTCTGGTATTGGGGGGAACATTCCATGCATCCCAGGGGCTCAGCCATAGAGCCCGGGTACTGGCAAACTAACTTTCCGGGGTTTTCTCTGCAGCTACCGCTGCTGCTAACCCTCAGACAGGTTTCTGCCCCCCTGCGGCCTGGGCAGCCCAGTCCCAGGAAGGCAGAACAAAGGATTTCCTCTGAGAGAGGGTGTTACACCCTCTCCCTTTGGAAATAGGTGTGAAGGGCCCGAGAGGAGTAGCCTCTCCTGGCCTCTGGAAATGCTTTGAAGGGCACAGATGGTGCCCTCCTTGCATAAGCCAGTCTCACTGGTTCTGGGATCCCCCCAGCCCTGCTCTGGCACGTAACTGGACAAAGGAAAGGGGAGTGAGTGACCACTTCTCTGACCAGCACCTCCCAAGGGGGGTGCCCAGAGCTCCTCCAGTGTGTCCCAGACCTCTGCCATCTTGGATGCAGAGGTGTGAGGGCACAATGAACACCTCTGAGTGAGTAGTGCCATCAGGTGACGTCAGAGACCCCTCCTGGTAGGTGCTTACTTTTCTCTGTAGCCAATCCTCCTCTGAGGGCCATTTAGGGTCTCTCCTGTGGGTATCTCACCAGATAACGAATGCAAGAGCTCACCAGAGTTCCTCTGCACTTCTCTCTTTGACTTCTGCCAAGGATCGACCACTGACTGCTCCAGGACTCCCGCAAAACCACAACAAAGTAGCAAGAAGACTACCAGCAACATTGTAGCGCCTCATCCTGCCGGCTTTCTCAACTGTTTACTGTTGGTGCATGCTCTGAAGGCTGTCTGTCTTTACCCTGCACTGGAAGCCAAGAAGAAATCTCTGTGGGTTGACGGACTCTTCCCCCTGCAGGCACCAAACTTCGGTCCTCTGGGTCCCCTCTCATCCTGAGGAGCGTGGTCCCTGGAACACAGGAGCTAGGTCCTAGTGTCTCCGACAGTCCAGTGGCCCTTCTGTCCAAATTTGGTGGAGGTAAGTCCTTGCCTCCCCACACCAGACAGTAATCCTGTGTACTGCGTGAACTGCAGTTGCACGGGCTTCTGTGCACTTTTGCAAGACTTCCTTTGTGCACAGCCTAGCCCAGGTCCCCAGCACTCCGTCCTGCATTGCCCAACTTCGTGGGATCCTCTTTTGTTGTGCTGAGTCGACTGTCATGCTCAGATCTTCTGAATGCCTGTTCAAGTGCTTCTGCGGGTGCTGCCTGCTTTTGTGCGGGCTCGCTGTGTTGCTGAGCGCCCCCTTTGTCTCCTTTTCCAAGGGGCGACCTCCTGGTCCTTCCTGGGCCCTCACAGCACCCAAAATCCTCAACCGCGACTCTTGCAGCTAGCAAGGCTTGTTTGCAGTCTTTCTGCGTGGAAACAACTCTGCATCATCCAACACGCCATGGGACATCTTCTGACCAAAGGAGAATTTCCTGGCACCTTCTGTTGTTGCAGAATCTTTGGCTTCTTCCACCCGGAGGCAGCCCTTTTGCACCTTCATCTGGGGTTTAGTGGGCTCCTGCCCCCCCTGGACACTTGCGAGACTCTTGGACCTGGTCCCCTTCCTTTACAGGTCCTCAGGTCCAGGAATCCGTCTTCATTGCTTTGCAGTCAGTTGTTTTCAGATTCCCCTAGCTGGACTTTACTGCCTTTCTGGGGTAGTAGGGTAACTTTACTCCTACTTTTCAGGGTCTTGGGGTGGAGTATCCTGGACACCCTTAGTGTTTTCTTATACTCCCAGCGACCCTCTACACATTACACTAGGCCTGGAGTCCATTCGTGCTTCGCATTCCACTTTTGGAATATATGGTTTATGCTGCCCCAGGCCTATTTTCTCCTATTGCATTCAATTGTGTTCTACAGTGTTTGCACTACTTTTCTAAGTGTTTTACTTACCTGATTTTGGTTTGTGTGTATGTTTTGTATATATTACTTACCTCCTAACGGTGGTTATCCTCTGTGCTACTTTTGGCATATTGTCACTCAATTAAAGTACCTTTATTTTTAGTAACACTGAGTATTGTGTTTTCTTTTGATACATTGCTAAGTGATATAAGTGGTATAGTATGAGCTTTGCATGTCTCCTAGTTCAGCCTAAGCTGCTCTGCTATAGCTACCTCTATCAGCCTAAGCTGCTAGAACACTTCTAATCTACTAATAAGGAATAACTGGACCTGGCACTAGGTGTAACTACCACAAGGTACCCACTATAAGCAAGGCCAGTCTCCTACACTCTCCTGTGGGCTTTTCTTCGGATAACGAATGCAAGAGCTCACCAGAGTTCCTCTGCATCTCTCTCTTCGACTTCTGCCAAGGATCGACTGCTGACTGCTCCAGGACAACTGCAAAACTGCAACAAAGTAGCATGAAGACTGCCAGCGACATTGTAGCACCTAATGCTGCCGGCTTTCTCAACTGTTTCCTGGTGGTGCATGCTCTGAGGGCTGTCTGCCTTCACCCTGAACTGGAAGCCAAGAAGAAATCTCCCATGGGTTGACGGAATCTTCCCCCCGCTAATGTAGGCACCAAACTTCTGCTTCACCGATCCTCTGGGTCCCCTCTCATCGTGACAAGCGTGGTCCCTGGAACACAGGAGCTGGATCCATGTGACCCCGACAGTCCAGTGGTCCATCTGACTAAATTTAGTGGAGGTAAGTCCTTGCCTCCCCACGCCAGACAATAATCCTTTGTACTGCGTGAACTGCAGCTGCTAGGGCTTCTGTGCATTTTTTCAAGGGATCCTTTGTGCACATTACAGCCCAGGTCCCCAGCACTCCGTCCTGCATTGCTCAACTCACTGAGTTGACCACCGGCTTCGTGGGACCCTCCATTGTAGTGTTGAGACGACCGCCTTGCTCAGTTTTCATAAACCCATGTTCAAGTACTTCTGTGGGTGCTGCTTTCTTTTGCATGGGCTCTCTGTGTTGCTGAGCGCCCCCTCTGTCTCCTCTTCGAAGGGGTGACCTCCTGGTCTTTCCTGGGCCCAGGCAGCACCCATTTTCTTGAACCACAACCTTTGCAGCTAGCTAGGCTTGTTTGCAGTCTTTCTACAAGGAAACAACTCTGCATCTTCCAGCATTCCGTGGGACATCTTCTGTGCAAAGGAGAAGTGCCTGGCATCATCCATTGTTGCGGAATCTTCAGCTTCTTCCACCCGGAGGCAGCCATTTTGCACCTTCATCTGGGGTTTGGTGGGCTCCTGCCCCCCCTGGAAACTTGTGTGACACTTGGACTTGGTCCCCTTCCTTTACAGGTCCTCAGGTCCAAGAATCTGTCTTCAGTGCTTTGTAATCAGTTGTGGTCTTTGCAGAATCTCCTATCACGACTTTAGTGTGTTTCTTGGGAAGTAGGGTAGCTTTACTCCTACTTTTCAGGGTCTTGGGGTGGGGTATCTTGGACACCCTTTGTGTTTTCCAACACTTCAAGCGACCCTCTACACACTACACCAGACCCTGGGTCCGTAAGTGGTTCGCATTCCACTTTCTTAGTATATGGTTGTGTTGCCCCTGGGCCTATTTCATCCTATTGTATTCTACAGTGTTTGCACTACTTTTATAACTGTTTACTTACCTGATTTTGGTTTGTGTGTATATTTTGTGTACCTTACTTACCTCCCAAGTGAGTATATCCTCCGAGATATTTTTGGCACATTGTCACTAAAATAAAGTACCTTTATTTTTAGTAACTCTGAGTATTGTGATTCTTATGATATAGTGCTATATGATATAAGTGGGATAGTAGGAGCTTTGCATATCTCCTAGTTCAACCTAAGCTGCTCTGCTATAGCTACCTCTATCAGCCTAAGCTGCTAGAACACTACTAATCTACTAATAAGGGATAACTGGACCTGGCACAAGGTGTATGTACCATCAGGTACCCACTATAAGCCAGGCCAGCCTACTACACCAGCTCTCTCAGCCTCTGATCACAATCTAGAAGTCATTCTTCTTGCTTTGTTTCCCTCTCAGAGTCCCCCTCCTCAGAGTCATCTGGTTTGGTTCCTTCCAAGCATTTCATCTCATATTGAAACAGGACTGTCTCAAGAACCCACTTTTGGGACCTTCTCTTCACATTCAGCCCCCTTTCCTTGTGGAGAACGTTCAACTCCCTCATTGAATAGATTTCTATGTGACAGAAGTTGATTGCAATTCTGCCAAGGCCTCACAGGTATAACAACTAACCAGAGCCCCAAGTATCAACAATACATCCAGGAGGACACCAGAGAACATAAGAACTAAAAAACAGTATGAGGGCACGTAATGGTCTGCACTGAACAGTAGTGTACACCATATCACTATATTTCAACTCCAGATACAAGTCCTATCCTCACCACTGATCACCAATGTTAGAAATTCGGTCTCTGGTTAGCAGTCAGTTTGAACTCTATCCACCCAGGGACCCTTACTCTAATCAGGGTTTAGGAGGTACAAACCTAGGATAACTCCTGCTCACTCCCTTGGTAGCTTGGCACAAGCAGTCAGGCTTATCTCAGTGGCAATGTCTAAAGTATTTCTACAAACACACAGAGTAACACAGTGAGAACACCACAAATGGGCTCAACACGGGTAAGAAAGGTAGCCAATATTTTTCTGACTAAAACAAAACCAAAATGATTAACATCTAACACACGCAAGCAACGTTATGGATTTTCAAAGATTAAACTTGAATATAGCGTTTAGAAACACATCAATATATTTGCCTAATGGCTCCAGAACAGACAAAAACTGCCAGGCTATTGGCCTATTGAGGGGGTTGTTCAAATCTTTGTATATTTTGGGAAGTACATATAGTACTAGAGTACCAGGGTGAGCACTATTGAGGAAACAATGTTTTGACAGAGATGATTCCTAAACTTAATGACCTATCTGTAACTTCTTTAATACATGACCTGATGCCCAAAAGAGGAGCTGAAGGAAATGGAATATAACAGTCTGTATTGAACAGTTGCAGTAAACTCTCTGTTCTGTACTTGTCACAATCCATGATAACGACACCACCACCCTTATCTGTTGATTTAATGATCAGATCCGGATTCTTTTTCAGTGTCACAAGGGCATGTCCCTCTTGCAAGGTCAAATTATGAGGTACATAATCAAAGGATTTTTAGTGTCCTGAAGGACTAGCCTCTCAAAGGCTAAAACCTCTGGTGGCACTGAGGATGGAGATGTAAAAGTCAAAGGGGGCTGGAATGGTATCGGAACCCTGTACTCTAATTGAAAAGAAATATTTTAACCTGATCCTCCTGAAGAATTTCAGTAAATTCTCATGTAAATTGCAAAAATTGGTATGTATCTTTGGTACAGGGGATTATCCCCAACTTAGAAGATCAATTTATTTTAAGGATAAAGTATGTAGTGATAGATTAAACATGGGAATCAAATTACTCTATGTATGTGTCATGTTCTAAGCACTAGACAGTGTGATTGCTTCTTTGGGGGTCAGTCTCAAATCAGATGATGTCGCTAAGCCCATTACTGCGGTGTCCCCATTGGTAGAATTTGTGACAGATCTGACTTCCCCCCCATATAGTCTAATAGTAATTTATCCTATCCCCTGCCTCTCCCACATTGTAGGAAAGTACCACTTTCCTTGGCATGTTACCCCCATTTTTCTCATGTATGCCAGTGTGTTTTTGGCTGTCTCACTGGGATCCTGCAAGTCAGGACCCCAGTGCTCATCATTTATAGCCGAATGTGTATGCCTGTGTAGTGCCTAACTGTGACACTGAGGCTCTGTTAACCAGAACCTCAGTGCTTATGCTCTCTCTGCTTTTAAATTTGTCACTGTAGGCCAGTGACTTCATTTACCAATTTAGGGGCATATTTATACTCTCTTTGCGCCGAATGTGCGTCAACATTTTTGACGCACATTCGGCACAAACACTTCCCCATATTTCTACTTTGACATCCGACCCCGCGGGCGTCAAAGTTCCACCATGTGCGTCATTTTTTAGAAGGGGGAACCAGCCTTGCGTTAATTATATGCAAGGTAGGCGTTCCCTTCCAAAAAATGACTTTAAGGCCTGTGCGCCTTATTTATACTGTGACGTCATTTTGACGGACAGGAGGGGGCAGGCCTTAAAAAACGGCGCCCAGCCTGATGGGTGCCGTTTTTTAACGCCTGGGTCAGGGCAGGCGTTAAGGGACCTGTGGGCTCAGAAGGAGCCCAGAGGTGCCCTCCCATGCCCCCAGGGAAACCCCCTGCCACCCTTGCCCACCCCTGGAGGACACCCAAGGATGGAAGGACCCATCCCAGGGAAGTAGAGGTAAGTTCAGGTAAGTATTTTTTTGTATTTTTTTTGTGGCATAGGGGGGCCTGATTTGTGCCCCCCTACATGCCACTATGCCCAATGACCATGCCCAGGGGACATAAGTCCCCTGGGCATGGCCATTGGGCAAGGGGGCATGACTCCTGTCTTTGCTAAGACAGGAGTCATTTCAATGGGGGTTGGGCGTAAAAAAAAATGGCGCAAATCGGGTTGAGGCCAAAATTTTGCCTCAGACCTGACTTGCCCCATTTTTTGACACCCAAGCTCCATTTTCCCCTACGCCGGCGCTGCCTGGTGTGAGTCATTTTTTTTGACGCACACCAGTCAGCTGCGCCGCCTAACGTCATTCAATAAATAAGGCGCCCGCATGGCGCTTTGGAATGGCGTTAGCCGGCGTTAAACTTTTTGACGCACAACTGCGTTGGCGCAGTTGTGTGTAAAAAAAATATAAATATGGGCCTTAATTTGGCATACTGGACCCCCCTTATAAGTCCCTAGTGTATGGTACCTCGGTACCCAGGGCATTGGGGTTCTAGGAGATCCATATGGGCTGCAGCATTTCTTTTGCCACCCACACAGAGCTCAGACAGAACCTTACACAGGACTGCCATTGCAGCCTGTATGAAATAACGCACGTTATTTCACAGCTATTGGCACTGCACTTATGTAACTTATAAGTCACCTATATGTCTAACCTTCACTTGCTGAAGGTTAGGTGCAAGGTTACTAAGTGTCAGTGCACACTTGCACTAGCAAAGGTGGCCCCACATAGTTCAGGGCCATTTCCCCGGACTTTGTGAGTGCGGGGACGCCAATACAAGCGTGCACTACATATAGGTCAATACCCATATTGAGGTACTGGGTTTTTCAGAACCGGTACTGATCCGGTAACCCAGCGGTGCCAGGGTGCACCCAAGAACCTCGGGTACTTTCCTGATTCAGCCCACAGAAACTCAGAGTCTTCTAGGTGAAGTCAAAGATCAAATTTATTGGCTGCAGCCAAGTAACAAGCGTCCTAGAAGTACAACAGCACGGTTTGTATGTTCTCAGGAGACTGTCTGTCAATGCAAAATCAGGTTTCCTTATATACAGTTTTTTAAGCTTCAGGCAAACATTCTTGACATTTTGGTTGGTCATTCACATGTTTTCACTACAAAGGAAAAAACAGTGTCATGATGAAACCTCATATTTCATGTCATCCAACCCATAATAAATTACCCGGCAAGGCCTAGTATTTTACATCAGATAAGTGTGGACCCCCAATAAAAACGGGCACCTCCCCCTCGTAAAGTAAGAAGAAGAAAAGAGCAGGTGCAGGTGTGAGCAAGATTAGGCAGGGTGTGTTAGCGATAATAAGGGTTTTATGGCATGGTGTGCCTTGATGCTATCTGATTCGGCCACTGGGAGAGGGACTGACCAAACAGGTTTGGCCTGAGGCAATGGTTCCAGCTTGCCCAGGTCAGAGAAAAGTCAATCAAGGTGTACGTGTCCTTGGAATCAAATCTGACTGTATTATAAGCCTATGTGAGGGCAACTTTTAAAAATGGCTGCCGTGTATAGAATGGGAGCCACAAGTGCAGGACGAAAATGGCGATTTCGAGGTGAAAACGCTGCTGGAATTGAGCGAAAATGCTCATGCTTAGTGTACTAGTCATTATCGGTCTTTTGATACTAAAATCGTACTGCTGTGGCAAAGTAAATTACATGGGTCCAGAATTTTTAGAACCACAAAATGTAGCTTCACAAGGGTAACTCCAAATATGGCCATATAACATGTCTAAGATCATGGAATTGTCCCCCATTCCAAATCTGGTATTGGGGGGTCAATTCCATGCTTCCTCGGGACTCCACCATGGACCCCCAGTACTGCCAAATCAGCTCTCTGAGGCTTGCACTGCAGCTACAGCTGCCACCTCACAGACAGGGTTCTGCCCTCCTGGGGTTTGGGTAGCCCAGTCCCAGGAAGGCATAACAAAGCATTTCCTCTGAGAGCAGGGTGTTACACCCTCTCCCTTTGGAAATAGGTGTTACAGGCTTGGGAGGGGTAGCCTCCCCCAGCCTCTGGAAATGCTTTGAAGGGCACAGATGGGGCCCTCCTTGCATAAACCAGTCTACACCAGTTCAGGGACCCCTTCTCCCCTGCTCTGGTGCAAAACTGGATGAAGGAAAGGGGAGTGATCACTCCCCTGTCCATCACCACCCCAGGGGTGGTGCCCAGAGCTCCTCCAGTGTGTCCCAGCCTTCAGCCATCTTGCTTTGCAAGGTGTGGGGGCACTCTGGAGGGCTGAGAGTAGCCAGTGCCAGCAGGTGACGTCAGAGACCCCTCCTGATAAGTCCATACCTGATAAGGTAGCCAATCTCCCTCTCAGGGCTATTTAGGGTCTCTCCTGTGGATTCTCTTCAGATTCTTCTTGCAAATTTCCTACAGGAATCCTCTGCAACAGCTTCATACTTTTCTGATCTTGGATCAACTGCAGCCTGCTCCAAGAAATGCTCTAACTGCAACAAAGAGCCTACTAGAGACACTTTTCTTCAGCAACCTCAGCTCCAAGTCAGCAAATGCAACAGTTTCCATGGTGTACACGCTCTGGAGACTCCCTGTCTTCATCCTGCACCAGAAGGACCAAAGAAATCTCATGTGGAGTGACAGAGTCTCTCCCTTGCTCCAAGCAGGCACCTTCCAAGACAACGACCAGTACCCTGGGACTCCTCTCACAGTGACAAGCGCGCTATTAAAGACACAGAGGGTGGACATCATCGACATAGACTGTCCTGAGGTCCCGCTGACGCAGATTGGAGGAGGTAATACCTTGCCATCCCCAAGAGCAACAGTACCCCTGTGTACTGCGTCTTCTTTGCCTCCTGAGGCCTCTGTGCACTCTTGCAAAATTCCTTCGTGCACAGCCTAGACCAGATCCCCAGCACTCCATCCTGTGATGCTCAACTCGCTGAGTTGTTCTCCGGCGGCGTGGGACCTTCTTTTGTTTTGCTGCATCAAACACATCTTGCATCTCCTTTTATCCCGGATTCTGTGACTCCCGGGGGTGCTGGCTCTAAAGTGCTGAGAGCCTCCTCTTCCTCCTCACACAGAGTTGAGGTCTCCAGGTCCCTCCTGGGTCCATCCAGCACCATTTTGACATTAAATATAGTTTTCTCATAGCCAAGGCTTGTTGTCTACTTCTAACATGAAATCTCATCTGCAACGATCTTTACGCCGTGGGACATCTTTTGCATAATGCAGGAATCCTCTGGCATCTTCCTAGGGTGCATTCCTGCAGTCTTCGATTAACCTGGGGCTCTTCTTTTGCACACTCTTCTGGGTTGGCAGGGGCTCCTGTTCTTCCTGGAACTTCTTTCGACTTCTGGACTTGGTCCCCTTCATTTGCAGGTCTTCAGGTCCAATAATCCAGTAGTTTTTCTTTGCAGACTTGGTTGGCTGCTGCAAAATCCCCAAAACAAGGTGTAATGTATCCTAAGGAAACTTGCAGTACTTTACTCCTGCTTTTCTGGGCTCTGGGGTGGGGTAATTTACTTACCTTTACTGTATTCTTACTCTCCCAGCAATTCTGCACACACTACACTTGTCTAGCAGGGGAATTAGTGATTCACATTCCACTTTCTTAGTATATGGTTTGTGTTGCCCCAGACCTATTTTCTCCCATTGCATTGTATAGCATTTCCTATTGCTTACATTGTTCTAAGACTATTAACTTGTCTAATTTTGGTGTCTAGTGTATATATTGTGTATACTACTTACCTCCAGAAGGAGTATTGTCTCTAAGATATTTTTGGTACTGTGTCACCCAAATAAATACCTTTATTTTTGGTAACACTTAGGTGGTCATTAAAACCCTGGTGGACGGTGTTAAAGCGGCGGTAAGACCGCCAACAGGCCGGCGATAAAAAAATTGGAATTATGACCGTGGCGGAAACCGCCAACAAAGACAGCCACTTTAACACTCCGACCGCCATGGCGGTATAAACAAACAGCGCGGCGGTCACCGCCAACAGACAGGCGGAAGACAATGTACCGCCCACAGTATCACAACCTACCAATCCGCCACCTTTTCCGGGGCAGATTCACCGCGGATAAAAACACGGCGGAAACAGCCATTTCAAAGGTAAAACGCTCACCTCTACACACTCCACGAGGAAGGAGGGCACCATGGAGCCGGAACTCCATATTCTGCCAGCGCTAGTCTTCCTGCTCCTCTACGAGGATCATCAACGCCGGCGGCGAAGACCACGGTGAGTACTACACCTACAACATAGGGGTGGGGGGAGGCAAAAACACAGGGACACACACAACCAACATCCCAACCCCCACCCGACCCTCACCCACTACAACACACACACCAATGCATATCTATACATTACATTAACACCCCCAGCCCCCCCGGAAGAATGCAAAGACAAAAGGAAATGAGTGGAACCATTGTAATATATCAAAATACAGTAAGCAAATATATACATATATATATATATATATATATATATATATATATATATATATATATATACACAATAAACAAAATATACACCACTATTAGTAGTGCAGGTATTGCACCTTTCATAGTCCGTGGACCACTGGGCCCAAAATGCATGGGCGAGGCCCACACAAGATACCCGATCCAAATGGAGAGAACACTGCAGGGGCATCAGATCGAAATACAACAGGCACCTCAATCCTGGGGAGGGCAAAGCCACAGTCTCTCAAGTCTCTACAGTGGGTGGGTTGCCCACTGTTCAATCCTGGGGAGTGCAAAGCCACAGTCTCTCAAGTCTCTACAGTGGGTGGTTTGCCCACTGTTCAATCCTGGGGAGTGCAAAGCCACAGTCTCTCAAGTGGATGCAGGTCTCCACTGGTTCTGGAGGGGGACTGGTGCCCAGATTGCTTCATCCTGCCAAGGACAGACGGAGTGGATGCTGTTCTCAACTGGTTCTGGAGGAGGACTGGTGCCCAGAGTGCTTCATCCTGCCAAGGACAGACACAGTGGATGCTGTTCTCCACTGGTTCTTGAAGGGGACTGGTGCCCATGAGTGCAGCACACACCCCGTGACAGTCCCAGTTGCGTCACTGCCCCTGCCGCAAATGGGCTAGCGGTGCTTTCCATGGCGGTCTTTGCCCTGTCCAGCGGTCCTTGGCCTGTTCAGCGGTGCTTGAGTTGCCAGTGTCAGACCTGTTCAGCGGTGCTTTCCATGGTGGGCTTTGCCCTGTTCAGCGGTCCTTGGCCTGTTCAGCGGTGCTTGAGTTGCCAGTGTCAGACCTGTTCAGCTGTGCTTTCCATGGCGGTCTTTGCCCTGTTCAGCGGTCCGTGGCCTGTTCAGCGGTGCTTGAGTTGCCAGTGTCAGACCTGTTCAGCGGTGCTTTCCATGGTGGGCTTTGCCTGTTCAGCGGTCCTTGTCCTATTCAGCGGTGCTTGAGTTGCCAGTGTCAGACCTGTTCAGCGGTGCTTTCCATGGCGCGCTTTGCCCTGTTCAGCGGTCCTTGTCAAGGCGGTCCTTCATTGCCCAGCAGGGCTGTGGCTGGCGGTCCTTCATGGGTCAGCTGGGCTGTGGCTTGTGGGGCCCTCCTGGCCAGCTGGGCTGTGGCTGGTGGTGGCCTCCTGGGCAGTGACGATGAGGCTGGCGGTGGCCTCCTGGGCAGTGACGATGAGGCTGGTGGTGGCATCCTGGGCAGTGACGATGAGGCTGGCGGTGGAATCCTGGGCAGTGACGATGGGGCTGGCGGTGGCCTCCTGGGCTGTGACGATGGGGCTGGCGGTGGCCTCCTGGGCAGTGACGATGAGGCTGGCGGTGGCCTCCTGGCCAGTGACTCTGGGGCTGGCGGTGGCCTCCAGGCCAGTGACGATGGGGCTGGTGGTGGCCTCCTGGCCAGTGACTCTGGGGCTGACGGTGGCCTCCTGGCCAGTGACGATGGGGCTGGCGGTGGCCTCCTGGCCAGTGACTATGGGGCTGGCGGTGGCCTCCTGGCCAGTGACGATGGGGCTGGCGGTGGCATCCTGGCCAGTGATGATGGGGCTGGCGGTGGCCTCCTGGGCAGTGACTCTGGGGCTGGCGGTGGCCTCCTGGCAGCGGGGATGATGGCGGTCTTCTCCGCCATGCTGCTCCTCCCAGACTTTGGAGATTTCTTCTGCCCCTTCCCCACCTTGGGAGGATTCACAGCTGAGTCAACACTCCCCCCGGGACCCCTGTGAGCGGCTTCGCTTGCTGGAGTCTTCCCCCTCTCCTGCTGGCCACTGTCCAACTTCTGGTGATTCACGGGGGGGACTGGCTGTGCTGTGGCTCCGTGCCACACTGGCTGGCCTGGTGCCCGGTGCACTCCACATACCTGTGACAACAGGCAGCACTGGTCCCGGAGATTTTTTGGCTGAGGTGCTAGTACGGGACCTATGAGTTGGGCGGGGGGGAAATAGGTTAAGTGTGGACAGGAAAAGTTTTTTGGAGACACTGGGACGGGTAGCTGGAGGGGGTTTGGGAGTGGAGGAAGAGGTGGTGGTTGTAGGAGGTGTAACTTTTGTGGATTTGGGTGCATGGGCTGGAGGCTGTCATGAGGTGGATGTCTGTTGGGTGGGAGTGTGCCTGCGTTTGTTTATCTTCGGGGTGGGCGTCACAGACACACTGGGAGAGGACACAGGGACGTGGAAATGGTAGTGGGGGTGGTGACTGCAGGTGAGCGGGATGTGGTGGTGGGTGTGCAGGTGCGGAACGTAGTGGCTGTAGTGGTAGTGCATGCAGGTGTGAGTGTAGACGAGACTGGGAGGGAGGAGGGAGACGACGAGGAGGGGGACACAGTGTAGGCAGTGGATGTTGGTGTGTCTGTATGTGTGTGATGCTTGCGTGAGTGCCTGTGGAATGTGTGGTGATTATGTTTGCCTGAGCTTCCCTTGTGTGGTGAGGTGTGTGCAGGCTGGTCTGATGGTGTGCTTGGGATAGGCATAGGTACAGGGGATTGGGTCTGGGTGGAGGAAGTTGGAGGGGGGAGGCTAGACACAGGGACAATGGCTGCCATCAGTGCTGAGAACACAGTTTGCAGGGTTCGATGAAGGGCAGCCTGACCAGAATGAATGCCCTCCAGGAATGCATTTGTTTGTTGCAACTCCCTTTCTACACCCTGGATGGCATTCAAAATGGTAGACTGCCCAACAGTGAGTGACCTGAGGAGGTCAATGGCCTCCTCACTGAGGGCAGCAGAGGTGACAGGGGCAGGGGCTGAGGTGCCTGGTGCAAAGGTGATGCCCACCCTCCTGGGTGAGCGGGCACGGGGCGAAGGCTGAGGGGCTGCTGGGAGGGCGGTGCTGGTAAGGGGGGTGGCGGCTGTACCTGTAGAAGTGGGGGGCACAGATGTTGCCGCCACCACAAGGGAGCTCCCATCGGAGGATGAGTCTGTGTCGCTGGTTGCAGATCCTGTGACCGCCGTGGTGCACCCCTTGCCCTCCGTCCCACTGGTGTATTCTGAGTCCGTGGTGTGGCCCTCCATGGCCATGTGGAATGCAGCTCCCTCATGCTCCGGTGCCACTGTACCTCCGCCTGATGATGCTAATGCACACAAGAACAGGGAGACCACAAAACGGGGGACGACGACAGAAGAAAGACAGTTTGAGTGCATGGCTTACCGCTACTGTTGGCGGACAATACAGACACAGCAGCCCCCTGCACTACGTCTCGCTGTTGGGCTCTACAGATGCAATTCCTGGGAAATGGCCTACATGGCTATGGAAGACATCTGCACACATAGATGACACAGGGGCATGAATACCTGTACTTGGCACTCTACAGAGGGGGGGTGGGGTGCCACATTGCCTGCATTAACGAGGGGCCTAGCCTACGGAACTTGCCCTGGCCTAGGGAAACCCACAGCCCTCCTCCCACACCCAGACACCTTCACTGCGCCAAAGTCCCCTGAATGATAGTGTACTCACCCCCTTGTGTCTGCTGTGATGCCCTCAAGCACCCATCCAACTCAGGGTAGGCCACTGCCAGGATCCGGAACGTCAGTGGGGTCATGGTTCGACGGGCACCCCTCCCACGTTGGGAGGCCATCCTCAGCTGAGCCCCTGCCGTCTTCTTGCTCCAGAGGCAAATGTCCTCCCATCTTTTCCAGCCGTGGGTGCTCCGTCTCTGGTGGACCCCCAGGGTCCGGACGTCCTTGGCAATGGCACGCCAAATATCCTTCTTCTGGTGGGCGCTGACCTACATGACATGTACAGGGGAAGAAGAGAAGTCATTACCAACTGCACCATTAAAGTGAGTGGCCCACATCCCTACCCTTGCCATGTGGCACATGCATTCACAGTCCTTCATGCACGCAGAACTGTGCCCCCTTCCTTCTTACAACCAACCCTCTCCACACAGGCATAGCCCATACAACATGCTCCCTGTGTACTTACCTGTTGGTCTGGAGGACTGTAGAGTAGCTTGTACAGGGGGAGAACCCCGTTGACGAGCTTCTCCAACTAGTCTGCAGTGAAGGCAGGGGCCCTTTCCCCAGACGCACGAGCCATTGTCTCTTCCAGACCGAGGTCACAGCAGTACTTGCAGTGTAGGGCCTCTCCTGTCGAAGATCAGGTATTGAGTGATTGAACAGATAGAAAATGGCGGTCACGTCCGTGGCGGTCACGTCTGCAGCGTTGCGTACCATCACCGCCAGCGTACATCGTCATTGGCTCCTGGGACCCATAGGGTCCAATGTTAACCAGTGCAGCATTGTGACGCGGTCTTCGACCGCCTATTGCGACGGTGTACAACACCAGCGCAGTTACCTCACATCCCATTGTCCCAGTTTAGAGGTCAGGCAACCGCCATTTCATGGGCCCACATGGCCTAATTACCAACTGCGTCACACATACCTAGGCCTTGTCTCACAACACAAATACAGGCCACTTTTTGTGTATGAATGGTGTTCTGTGTAGACTGTGGGTACATACCTCTGAGTTGTTTGACACTGTGGTCGCTGTTGTCCTTCATAGGCACCGTCCTCTGTGACATGTGAGGAGATGGCGGAATCCTCCGGTGTACCGACCGCTGGTGGACCTGTCGACAATGGAGGAATGAAGTTTGATCATCACCTACAGTTTTGACCGTGCCACAATCCAGGAACTGAGTACCCAGTTGGAGCCTGACCTGATGTCAGCAATCCGCCATCCCACAGGAATCCCCCTCAAGTGCAGGTGCTATCAGTGCTCCATTTCCTGGCAAGTGGGTCAGTGGTTATGGCATCAGGGATGTCCCAGCCTATGTTTTCCAACGTGTTGTCCAGAGTGTTGTCTGCCCTTCTGAAAGACATGCGGAGCTATATCGTTTTCCCTCAGGTGGAGGACTTGCCTACAGTGAAAGGTGACTTCTATGCCGTTGGACATATCCCCAACATCATAGGTGCCATTGATGGGACCCATGTAGCTCTGGTCCCCCCCCACAGGAGTGAACAGGTGTACAGGAACGGGAAGAGTTATCATTCCATGAATGTACAGATGGCAGGTTTGGCAGACCAGTACATCTCCCAGGTAAGTGCTATTTTCCCTGGCTCTGTGCATGACGCCTACATCCTGCGGAATAGCAGCATCCCTTATGTAATGGGTCAGCTCCAGAGGCACCGGGTGTGGCTATTAGGGGACTCTGGTTACCCCAACCTGTCAAGGCTACTGACCCCAGTGAGGAATCCCAGGACCAGGGCAGAGGAACGCTACAATGAGGCAAATGGGCGGACTAGGAGGGTGATCGAACGCACTTTCAGCCTCCTGAAGGCCAGGTTCAGGGGCCTCCATATGACAGGTGGTTCCCTATTCTACTCACCAAAGAAAGTGTGCCAGATCATCGTGGCCTGCTGTATGCTTCACAACTTGGCTTTGCGACGACAGGTGCCTTTTTCTGCAGGAGGATGGTCCAGATGGCGGTGTTGTGGCAGTTGTGGAGCCTGTGGACAGTGATGAGGAGGAAGCAGAGGAAGAAGACATTGACAACAGGGACTCAGTCATCCAGCAATATTTCCAGTGACACACAGGTGAGAAAACATTCCTGCCTACTACAAGTACTTTAACACTTCCACCTCTATCCTGTCTGTCGATTTCAACCAGTATATGGTCACTCAGTTGTAAATTTCCTTTACGGTTTCACAGGTGTGGTTTCCAACGTGTGTCATCTGCTTAAATTCCTCATGGACTTGAGATGTTTGACATAGGTATGTTGACATTACATTTGAAAAAGCATTTTGACTGACTCCAGATTGTTTTGTGCTTCAAGGGTGTTTATTGAAGTGCTCAATATTGGAGGGGGTTGTAAAATGGTGAGGGGTGATGGTGGAGGAATGTCCATGGCAGAGTCCAGTCTATTAGTCTCACAGGTGCATTGCCCATATGGGCATAGGAAGTGGAGCTGGGGCAGTTCCAATATAGACAGGGTTACAAAGTGGGACAGTGGTTTGACAATCAGGGTGGTCTCATTTCTTGGCGGGGGTCTTGGCATCATGCTCTGTCTTGTTCCTGGATCTCAGGGACCGCTTGCGGGATGGTTCCCTGTCTGCAGGCGGGGGTGCTGGTGTGGGGGTCCTGTGGCGGTGCCTCCTGTCCACTAGCACCGGCGGAGGTGGTGGGCAGTTCATCGTCCATGCTAGTGTCAGGGGCCCCTTGGAGTGCCACAGTGTCCCTCCTGGTGTTAAGTATTTCCTTCAGCACGCCTACGATGGTGCCCAGGGCAGAGCTGATGGTTCTGAGTTCCTCCCTGAACCCCACATACTGTTCCTCCTGCATGCGCTGGGTCTCCTGAAACTTGGCCAGGACCGTTGCCATTGTCTCCTGGGAGTGGTGGTATGCTCCCATGATGGAGGAGAGGGCCTCGTGGAGAGTGGGTTCCCTTGGCCTGTCCGCCCCCTGACGCACGGCAGCCCTCCCAGTTTCCCTGTGTTCCTGTGCCTCTGTCCCCTGGACCAGGTGCCCACTGCCACTGCCCCCAGGTCCCTGTTGTTGTTGGGGTGGTGGATTATCCTGGGTTCCCTGTAGTGGTGGACACACAGCTGATTGACGTGTCCTGGGGACGGCGGTATGGGCCCGCTGGGTGGGTGCTGTGCTGGTGTTACCAGAGAGTGGAAGGTCTGTGGTGGCCTGTGCATGTGTGAGGGGAACAGACTGTCCTGAGGCCCACGATGGTCCGGGCTGGTCATCTGGATCCAGTTGGACAGAGCTGCTGTCATCACTGTGGGCCTCTTCTGTTGGTGGGGTGGAGATGTCTGGACCCTCCTGTCTGGTGACGTTGGATAGTGGTCCTGCAGGGGTGTAAAAGCATGATTATTGCATCTGTGTTTGTCATGGTGTGCAATGGGAGGGTGACCGTGTACCCCAATGCTAGCATTCCTGTGTGGGGGCTTGTGTGATGATGGTTGAGGGGGGTGTTATGGGTATGTGCAGTGGGCATGCTTTAGTGATGGGTGTCCATGCTTTGTTGTGTCATGCAGGGCTTGGTGTTGGGATATGTGGTTTGTGTTATTAGTACACTTGTGAGGAGTTGGAGTGATAGGGGAGGGGGCGAGGGTCGGGGTCTGTGATAGCATGCAGGTAGGGTGGGGGGTATGATAGTTAAAGGTTTGACTTACCAGAGTCCATTCCTCTACCGACTCCTTCGAGGCCCTCAGGATGCAGAATCGCCAAGACCTGCTCCTCCCATTTTGTTAGTTGTGGGGGAGGGGGTGGGGGTCCGCCGCCAGTCCACTGTACCGCCAGGTGGTGTCTAAAGACCACGGAACGCACCTTCCCCCGTAGGTCGTTCCACCTCTTCCTGATGTCGTCCCTATTTCTTGGGTGCTGTCCCACTGCGTTGACCCTGTCGACTATTCTTCGCAATAGCTCCATCTTCCTAGCTATGGAGGTGTGCTGCACCTGTGCTCAGAATGGCTGTGGCTCTACCCAGACGATTTCCTCCACCATGACCCTGAGCTCCTCCTCCGAGAACCTGGGGTGTCTTTGCTGTGCCATGGGGTGGTGTGGGTGATGTGTGGGGTGGTGTGTGTGGTGATAAGTGTGGTGATATGTAGTGGTGTGTGGTGTTTTGTGTGTGGAAGTTGTGTGGGTGATTGTGTTGAGTGCCTGTGGCTGCCAGTTTGTGGATGGTGGTGTCTCTCTCTGGCCTTCTTTCAGAATTTTTGGTCGTAGTGGTTTGTGGGTGATGTGGGTGGGTGTTTTATATTGTATTGAGTGTGCAGGAGTGGTGTGTGTATGTGTATCAGGTGTGTGTATTTGGAATTGCCCAATGTGGCGGTGTTTTGTAGAAGTGTGTGTATTTTGAGCGCGGCGGTGTGCACCGCCAATGGAATACCGCGGTTGAAAGACCGCTGTATGGATTTGTGGGTCGTGGTAGCGTGGGTGTATTTCTGTTGGCAAGATGGTGGAGGTTTTGTTTTCGCCAGTTTATCACTGACCTTTGGTGTGGCGGACTTGTGTGGGTGTCTGAATTTTGACAGATTTCGATATGTGGGTCATAATAGCTGTGGTGGAATTCCACGGCCGTGGCGGTAAGCGGCTTTTACCGCCAATGTAATGACCGCTTTAGTATTTTCTTTACTTGTGTATAAGTACTGTGTAACTATAAGTTGTATTGCAGGAGCTTTGCATGTCTCCTAGTTCAGCCTAATCTGCTCTGTTATAGCTACCTCTATCAGCCTAAGCTGCTCGAACACTACTACATTTCACCAATAAGGGATAACTGGACCTGGTATAAGGTGTAAGTAACCAAGGTACCCACTACAAACCAGGCCAGCCGCCTACACACACCCCCCGCCCCTCACTAAAAACTGAGTCGGTTGTGGTGGTTTTGGTCTGTTGTAATATAGATTGGAGCTAGTACCCTCACCTGGATCTGAATTTTCAGCAACTGTATTAGATGAATCTGAAAAAGTGGCAGACTTTTTGGGGCATATTTATAAAAAGTGGTGCTGCACACAGTGCAGTGACACATTTTTCTTGTGCTCCTTAGCATCCCCATAGTATCGCTGTATTCATAATACGGTGCATCATGGCGGTAGTTAGGGCGACTAGCGTCATAATTTTTTCGCTAGCCCGGTCCTTTGAAGGACTAGCATAAAAAAAGTATGACGCTAATCCTGCAAAGCACCCAGAGGCCCATTGTAATCAATGGGAGCCTCTTTTTAACACACTTAGCAGGTGTTAAAAAATGCCAAAAAAAATGGTGCAAAGGAATCTCATAGATTCCTTTGCACCACTTTTATGGCCCCCCTAGTGCCGGAACACCCCCTTGCATACATTATGCCTGTCGCAGGCATAATGAAGTGCAGGGGGTTACAAAGTGGCAAATGCATGCACTGTGCCACTTTGTAAATATGGCGTGGCGTTTTTCCCCTTCCAACGCCACATTATAGTAAAAACATTATGCTAATGTGGTGTTGAATCATCGCAAGCACTCCATAACTCTGGACTGTTGTTCTTAAACCTGCCCCAGTTGTAACTTCGTGGGCTATTGTGAAAGTTGGTACTGTAAAAATTGTCACTCCGATACAGGTAGTTTTTTTCTTTGCTATAATTCTTTATGTCTTTTTTAATCTTGTAGATTTACTATTTTGTTCAATGGTGTTTAATGTGGCAATAGTTGTATTCATCTTTTCCAATAGACTCTTAGGCCCATATTTATACTTTTTTAGCTCCGCATTTGCATCGTTTTTTTACACAAAATCGGCGCAAACTTACACAATACAAGTTTGTTTTGGAAGTTTGCACTGCTTTTGCGTCTAAAAATGACGCAAATGTGGCACTAAAAAAGTATAAATATGGGCCTTAGCATCTGCAATTATGTTGTTTTCACGAATGAGTTTTTCCAACTATTCAATTTCTTCTAGTTCCTTTCTACTAAGCTCCAAAGCGATGTAATTGATTAATTCACCTTGGTACTGTGTTACTATTGCCGCAATCCTTGGACATGTAACTGGTGTTAATTTGACTGATTTTATTTGATTAATTTTGGCGAACCACATTTGAGCCATCTATTGAAGGTTAGTTTTATTGAGTTCCTCTATACTCACATCAGTGTTTTACAGGACTATATACCATGGTGTACATTTAACTTTTAGGTACCTTGAATTTCGTGATCCCTGATTAAGAGTGTGACTGACGCCATACTCTGAAACGATCCTTGGGTCATATTGGTTTTGATTCTGACTTGATTGCTACACACTTTTCTTAATCTATCTCTACTTCTATGTTCTCAGTTTGACTAGCCAGATCGTTATTGTATTTTACCTCATTTGTTATCCCATCCCTGGTTCTTGGTCTTTCTGTTCCTAATTGCCTTCTTCTTTTCTTTTTTATTTGAGGGAGCATTAATCATGGTTCACGAGCAGTATGTGCTCACTTGCTCTCTATTCACCGGCACTTATCACTGACTAATGTTAATGCTGCTATATATTTCTTTCTTACATATGGATTTGATAATATAAACTCAGCATTCTATTTGGTGCTTCTTATTTGTTCTATTTATTATTCACAGCATTATTCGGAAGGCAATTCGCAATTTTACTCTTTGGTTTCTTAAAGAGAAAGTGAATACAGAAACCCCTTTGTATGGTATAGATGCGCTCACCGGCAGGCTAGCAAAAAAGGAATTTATACCATCTAGGTGTAGACTCAGAGGTTTGTTGTCAGTCATGGAGTCAGGCCTGCAGTTACTGTTACTGAAATCCTGTTCATATCGAGGTGGCGATACAAGCTGTGATGAGAGGCTGATCAGATCACCCGTGATAAATAGGACTGAGTTTAGATTGTAGAATGACGTTGATCTCCTGGATGGAAAGTCAGGGGGATGGCGCATACAAAAGATTGTCCGACCATCGTATATAGGTCCAGACTCTGAAACATGTCAATCGGGCGCTCCTGTTTTCAAAATAGATTTACAACTTCAGTTCCTAATCCGAAACTATAATTAAGGTGTGTTAACGATCTGCAGCATAATAAAATAGAGGTTCTATTTTACCACACTCTCAGAAGGAAGCATGCAGTTGAACAAAACGAGATTCATGCTAGAAAAGAGAGATCTGTGTCCTGGTGGCAATGGCAGCTAAAGATACTGCCTCGGATGCACCTGAATATAAATAAGCATGACTTCAAGGCCCATATTTATACTTTTTTTTTTTAAGGTAAATCAGCTTTATTAAAATCAAAATACATATGGGTTATATACTAACAATACAAAATATCTGTCATAATTATAATGATATAATTTTAAAAGGAGTTGTAAAAGCTGTTTAACATTTTAAAGTATAAAAAGGGGAAGAAACAATGAAAACGGAACAAGACCATTTACAATGCGAAAAATGCATTGGAACTTCAACAGTTAAATAAAAGAAAAAAAGTAATATTCAAAAAAGCATAAATGTAAGCTAAGTTAAAATTCACTGAAGAACAGAGAAAATAAACAATTCATGGTGGCTTAAAATTCTCAGATAATGTACAATTAGTAGAATTACAAGCAACAGCATTAAGATAATCAGTCAAAGGTAACCAGTACAAATCTCTATTTATGGAAGGGCAGCATAAAGAGGTAAAAGCAATGACTAATCTATGGTAGTGACAAACATTATTCCACCAAGCTTTATAGGAAATATTGAATGAATTTTTCCAATTGAGAGTAATTTGTTGAAAGGCCAAAGCTAACATGAGATCCAACAATTTTAAATTATCATCATCTGAAACAATGTCAGCAGAGAGACTACCTAAAAAAAGCACCAGATGAGATAATTGGGACTGCAAATGAAAAATGCAGGTAAGCTGACACCAAACTTTTCTCCAAAAAGAGACAGTAGAAGGACATTCAAAAAGGATATGCATAAGATCTCCCTTTGCGCTATCGCAGGACCAGCAACTTGGAGTGGAGGATACAGAAAATGTTGCTATAGTAGAAAGGGTAAAATAAAGTCTGTGATAAAGAAAGAAAAGTGACTGTGTGGTAGAAGTTGATCTGGATATTTTATAAGATCGATGCTACACCTTATTCCAAAAGGAAACAGTCCAGGTAAATCCCAAATCCAATTCCCATTGAGATTCAATTTTAGATTTAGGACGCGTCAAAACAGGAGACTGAAAAAGTTTATAGATATTTGATGCCTTAGGATATGAGATAAGAAAGGAGGACAAAGAAAAGACTAATTCCGAAGAAGAAGAAGGGGAAGGCAAGGAAAAAAGTACATCAAGAATAATGTTAATAAGAAGAAGATATTTGGGCATAAATGAATTGGGACAATGAAATAGAAGTTGGAATTGTGAAAAAGAAAGTGGAGTATTATTGGAGAATAAATTCTTGACCCAAACTATATTTCTCTGTCGCCAGGATTTCCAAAATAAGGGTTTTTTATTAATAGTGATAAGACAATTATGCCAAATAGGGGAATTCAGAAAAGAGGAATGAGAAACCAATGGAGGTAAATAGTGAGAACGCAGAAGAGAGCAAGTATGTTTAAGAAGCAGAGAGGAGATAAGTGAAATATTATAGGAAAAGGTTACCACCTCACTAGGGGAAAAAGGCAAAAGTAAAGAACACTCAGGGGCATATTTATACTCCGTTTGCGCCGAATTAGCGTCGGTTTTTTCGACGCAAATTCGGCGCAAAACTAACGCCATATTTATACTTTGGCGCTAGACGCGTCTAGCGCCAAAGTATGAGTAAAGAGCATCATTTTTTAGCGTGAACGCCTTCCTTGCGTTAATGAGATGCAAGGTAGGCGTTCCCGTCCAAAAAAATGACTGCGACGCAAATGCGTCGTATTTATACTCCCAGGCAAAAATCACGCCCGGGAGTTGGCGGGGCAGAAAACCCCGCATTTGCGCCACTTTTTAACGCCTGGGTCAGGGCAGGCGTTAAGAGACCAGTGGGCTCAAAATGAGCCCACAGCTGCCCTCCCATGCCCCCAGGGACCCCCCCTGCCACCCTTGCCCACCCCAGGAGGACACCCAAGGATGGAGGGACCCACCCCAAGGACATTCAGGTAAGTTCAGGTAAGTATAAATATATTTTTTTTAAATATTTTTTTGTGGCATAGGGGGGCCTGATTTGTGCCCCCCTACATGCCTCAATGCCCAATGACCATGCCCAGGGGACATAAGTCCCCTGGGCATGGCCATTGGGCAAGGAGGCATGACTCCTGTCTTTACTAAGACAGGAGTCATGTAAATGGCATCTGGGCGTCGTTAAAAATGGCGCAAATCGGGTGGAGGCGATTTTTTGCGTCAACCTGACTTGCACCATTTTTAAGACGCCCTAGCGCCATTTTTCCCTACGCCGGCGCTGCCTGGTGTACGTGGTTTTTTTCCACGCACACCAGGCAGCGCCGGTCTGCTTGCGCCGGCTAACGCCATTCAATAAATACGGCGCCCGCATGGTGCTTCTGAATGGCGTTAGCCGGCGCAAATTTTTTTGACGCTAAACTGCGTTAGCGCAGTTTAGCGTCAAAAAGTATAAATACGGGCCTCAATATCCAACCATAATGGAGTTAACCTAGGGTCTGACAGGGAGACCCACCTAGAAGCTTGAAGCAAACCAAAGGATTTGTGATACAATCTAAAATCAGGAAAATTTACTCCTCCCTCCTGTTTAGAATGGCGAAGATGACTAAGAGAAATTCTAGATTTCTTATTGTTCCAGAGGAATTTAGACAATTTGGAGTCCAATTGTGTAAAAAAAGGTACCTGGTAAAGGAAGCGGAATCCTGGATAGGATATATTGGGCCATATTTATACTTTTTGATGCAAAACTGCGCTGGCACAGTTTTGCGTAAAAAATATTACCGCCGGCTAACGCCATTTTGGTGCACCATGCGGGCGACAAATTTATACTTTGATGCATGGCGGCGCAAACCACAGTTGGGAGTAATTATTTTCAAGTCGTAAAGCAAAACAACGTTAACGCGACAGAAATGACTGTGGGTCGATTTACGACACCGCAACTGGATATGCGCCTTTTTTGACGCATTAGCATCAAAACAAAACACAAACACTGCCATTTCACCAGAAGAGAGCCAAAATGGATCCCAGATGCCACTACAGACCCCACGAAGATGACAACAGACCAGGAACCAGCCAGGAGGACACACACTAGAACCAGGACACTTATAAGAAGAAAAGAAAGTCTTGCTTCAGTGCAGAGGAGCAGGAAATTCTGGTTAAAGAGGTGACGGAACACCAGCACCAACTGTTTGTCACCTCAAAGTTGCCAATCAGTAGGAGAGAGGCTATATGGCAACAAATTGTTGACAAGATTAACAGTATGGCTGAAGTACGCAGAACAATCATTGAGTGCAAGAAACGCTGGCATGACTGCAAGCGCAGGACAAAGGAAAAGATGGCCAGGAACAGGAAGGCAGCACTGCAGACTGGAGGGGGGAGTCCAGCACACCAGGAGGCCCTGGACCACATGGAGGAGATGGTCGCAGCTGTCATCCCTGAGGAGATCGACACAGGGATTCAAGAACTGGACAGCGCAGACTACCAGGAGACAATGCACATGCAGGGTAAGTCGCATGGGGAATCAAAATGCACTAATGTTAACCGTAAGCAGGGGGGGATACCGACCACAAAATGCATGGAAGTCATCATATACATGGAGTGGCAATGGTAAAGGGTCAGGGCCTGGGGGCATGGCCTGCACAAATAGAAGCTGGGGCACACCATTACACTACACCAACAACAGTCCCATGGGGGCATGGGGCATGGGGGCATGCTGTCATGCCAACGATGGACCAAAGGGAAATCCACGCCAGGAGGGAAGGCCACAATGTCAAACTGACATCCCGGCACACGTCAGCCACCATACTCCATACATTAACTAGGGCCCTCTTAACAACCTCTAGCTATACTGACAACTGGAATGTAACCTTGACAACAGTTGCCACTACCACCTCCGCTCTGTGTGCAGCTCAAGTAAGCAATGGCAGTGTCCTCCACATGGATCATACACACCTAAATTAGGGGGTTGAGGATGACAACTTCAACAATCCCCTGAAACAAGACAAAGGCCCCAGTACTGTCAAGTGTCAATGCCCATAGTTGTTGCTAACATCAGCCAATGTAAACAACAATAGGAACTACACAGCACTAAGGACATACCCATACTGCATATGTCAGGGTCCATCCTGTGCCTGGGTCACAATGTAACATCCCAAATGTCATACTGCTCAGACAACAGCATTGAGGGGGGGGGGCACATGTAACTGGTCACTGACATACACCTGCACAGTCAGAGGAGGAAATAGGACACTGATACGACAATCAGGGCAATCCAATGTACCACACATTCCCCAACATCAGCTGTACACATTACCAATGCCAACATCCATATTGTGTCATAACATTGCTATGCATAGGATATGCCACATGTCAAATACATTTAAGTGGATGTGAAAGATCAGAGATTGGGGCAGGTCCAGATTGTTAAGTGTGCTGCCAGGGCCAGCAGAACACCCACAGCCAGTGAAAGGCCTCACCATGAGAATGGAGGTATACGGAGGGTTGAGTAGGACAAGAATGTGGCAATTCTCTATTTGGCCAAAACCAACGCCTAGAAGAGATGATGTCGACAAGTCTAATAACTCAATAACATACATGTGACATACAGGTGGGCCATAGGCCTGGGAGAATGCCCATCTGAAGGACTGGAGCAATGAACACGAAACAAGATCACAATGTGAATTCATCACAAGGCAGGCATGTCACATCATTCATGCCACAACACAGACACACTAATTGTACCCTGTTTCATTGCAGAGGAAGATGGATCTCCTGTGGATATGCCTGTCCCAGTTTACCCTGATGACATGGATGACGAGCCGATAAACATTCCCCAGGAGACTATCCAAAAGGTCCTTGAAACCCTCCAGACCCCACCTTCAGTCACAAGGAGAAGCACAGAACAAGCAGCCATCGCAGAGGATCCACCACCACCCCAATTGTAGGACCTGGAAGGTCCAATACAGCTGAGGGGAGAGACGACACTGGCACCAGCTTTGAGAGAACTGTAGTTGGAGTACAGCGGGATCTGGCCAAGGAGGTGCGGGTGGGGATGCAAACTATGGCAGCCAGCCTTGAGTGGGTGCGTTCGTGCATGATGTCATCTGCAGATCAGGCAGCAGCTATGCAAGCCCTAACATCTATCTTGCAGGAACAGCAAAAAACCCAGAAGGAAGTCAGCACAGCTGCAATACAGTTGACCCAACACCTACAACAGCAATCCTATCCACGCGTGCACGAATGCAACATTGAACCCCTCAGGGCCGACCTGGCTGCCTACCATCGTGATGTGGCTGCTATTCTCAAGAACCAGCAGATCCTCCTTGCTGCAGTACTGCCCTTAAGACCTTCACAGGGAGCAGCGACCGGGATGTCTGACTCCACGTCTTCTAACACTGAGGTGTGTGTTGCCCCTTCACAACCACCAACAACAAGGACAGAGGAGGCAACACACACATCAGAAGAAGAAGACATGGAACAGATCACATTCACAAGGAAAAGTACCCGGAAGCACTAGTCCCTGCCACATGGCCAACTATTACCAAGGTCCGGCGCTTTGTAACATGCCAGTCTTGCAACAACTCTACTTAATGACTGTTCTGCTTACCACTATATATCTTGTCAGCCTGCCCAGTGATTGTCTCTCTCCTACTCATTGGCAAATCCTGTCCTTCTGCACTGTCTGAAACATCAACCCCAACATGTCAAAAGCATCTCCGTAACCCCTTGTGTACGATCACAATGTAAGATGTCACTATAATGGACTCACAATCATGGACAATGTACAGATAGCACTACAGCACTTTTCAATAAATAGTACTTACACAACAAATCTGTCTCTGGGTAATGTGACATATCCACTGTGCAGTAGATAACTGAAATGTGCCTACTGTCAAATTACGTAGCTTGTCAATACAACTGTCCTGATATTATGTAGTCAGATAAATCTGCACAGTGCCCATGATTGCATCATACTCTGCCCATCCTGTGGGACATATCTGATGAAGTGAGAAACCATACACCATCATGCTGTGTTGGACAGAAGAATGCTTCCTCAAGGGATATCTAAGTCATCAAATAGTGGCCGCAAAATGTCGTCACCATGCAATGCTAATACATATAACAGTGCACACTAATCTAAGCAAACACTACAAAAACTGCATAAATGAAGGTGTCTGAGTTTACATACAAATAGGTAATCATGCTGAACTGTGTCATAAATGATGTATGAGAGTCATGAAGACAAGAATACAAGAGTGCCTATGAGAACTCAACTTATAAGGGTGTCCTTGATCATCACACTGCAGTCAGACATAAATCTGTTCCCCCAATACCAAGTCTGGAAGCACTGTTTGTGATGTAGAAAACACACTTATCAACAGAAACACATTGTCATCCATATTAACTGTGATTGGTGTTTGCAACGAAGGATGGAAACTTTGCAAGGTAGCTCTGGGGTAGCTGCCAATCGTACAGCTCAGTTGGGATTTGTTTGTAGCATAGGCCACAAATGTAATAGTACAAAATTCATGTACACTGATTCCAAACCCAGGAACAAGTACCATTTACAATATACTGTTAAGGGTTAACCAAATATTTATTAAATGCTAATCACAGAAGAGGAAACTAAGGGAAAAATCTTATCTACCCTAATCTGCCCTGACTACTCATTACCCACAACTGTCCCTAACTAACCTAAGCTACACTTACTTATCACATGTAACTAAACGTTCTAAACATCCACCCCTCACCCCCCTTATGAGACGGGACACATGGATGACTTCACATACTAACCTAAACACATACTATACTATCCTAAACGAATATATATTTTTTTGTATTTTTGTCCATTTTTTTTTTTTTAAACACACAAGAACCCCAACATAGCCCCCCACCCACCCACACACTTAATAAGTAAAAATAGAAAGAATCAGGACCCCCCCACCCACTAACACTAACTAAACTAACAGCCTATACTAACCTAACACTAAGCCCCCCAAGCCCACTAACTATAAGAACAAGGAAAGAGGAGGGAGGGGAGGAAATCATGTCCATTTCAAAAACAGTCTAGAGGTTGGCCCTGCGGAGGTTCCTCTGCATTGACTTCACACGCCGGTTAATGTGGCGCACATCCCGGCTCAGGTGGCTTAACTTGCGCAGCACACGGTCCATCTTCCGTTCCATGTTGTGGAAGGCTGCAGGGTCAACAGATGGAGCTGGGGCAGTCTGGGTACCTGTGGAGGAGGTCTGTGTGTGTGTGGAGCCAAGGCCAGTGGCATGTCCTGCACCTGTAGCAATGCTGGGGCCTGGAAGTCCAGCAGATGTAGGCACAACAGTCCCAGCTGTGGGTGGGGCCACCTGGCTTGAAGTGGTGGTTGTGCTGGTGGTGGCTGTGGTGGGCAAAGTAGGGCCACCCTGTGGGAAGGCCCTCCATGCCGCGGAGGCCCGTTCATGGCGATATCGACAGGCCATCCTCCTGAAACTCGACTCCACCAGCAGGATGTGCTGGTATCTCAGGCCCCGGTGCTGGAATTCACGGTCTGGAGTCATGTTTTCAGCTGTGAAAACAAATGCAAATATTCTACATTAGTAACTGCATTGTGTGAAATGCCACAAGAAGTTAATCAGATAATACATCCACTGTACTTGTAACAGCTCATACACAATACAGATCATTGAATGTCCCTGAGGAAGTACATGGCAGGCCAGCCTACAAAGGTCACATCACACATAGCACATCCATAACCTACAAGATGGGTAACAACTGGCTTTGACTTGCCATCTGAGTTCTGCCAGTTATCAGCTAACAATCATGCTGCATATCCTCGGCCAAGACCTGGGCTACAAATGTCAGTGTACGGAATGCAAAACTAAAGCCACATGGTCTGCAAGTTGAAACTGGACTTGCCAGTATAGTACCAAGTGCCAAACCTGAGTGTGTATACTAGGTTCCAACCAAACAGTCACTTATTCACATGTATGTGTAACATACTGGTAGCATCAGTACTAGGTACCCCATTCACAAACCCATGCCCGTGTTTGAGGGTGGCAGGGTGGATAAACAACTATCAATTTCCAACAACATGTACACCGAGGAGTGTATAGAAAACTCCACACGTGTTTGGCTCCACACACACACCACAGGTAAGGTCTATCAACAATTAGGAGTCAGCAAACCCTGGACCAATCACAGGGCCACACATGTCAGGAAATGCAGAACTTGGTACACAACATATACTTCCAGTAAGGCCTGACTTACATCAGACACAGAGTTGCTAGAACACCCATGATCATGATTAGCATGCACACCTAGGGCATTGCACTCACGTTCCACATACTTGTAGCACTACATGTGGAAGTACATGCTGCTAGGAGGTTCTACCTACAGTTACCTTGGTAAATAGGGAAGCAGAAGTCTATTGGAAAGCAATTTGCTGTACCAATCTTGGTGGATGTGGGTCTGACAGGCTGACTAAATCTGAGCTGACTTCCAGTGCGACTCTTGTTGATACAAGTGTCATACACATGACTCACCCCAGTACTCACTGTGGGGCCTACAGGAATGGCCTACAATCCCTAAATAATGCCATAGGATACGCATTGGCCAACTCAAAACATTTGAGAAACTGAAATCCCACTCATGGAACAAGAGAAATGATTGCCCAACGCATCACACCTTGCTATTCCTTCAACACACACAAGTCCATAACCAGCAAACACAACACATAACAGACATATCAACACTTACTGGAGTGGTCGGGGTCCTCAAATGTCGCCACCTCTCCCACAGTGTAGGGTGCCGGTCCACCTGTAAGGCATGGAAGGAAGAAATATGCTCAAAATCTGCGCACAGGGCAACAAATTCATAAACATACACAATGTGTAGGCTGAATAAAGAAATGGCAGCCATTCAGACATGATGATACTGCATCTGATATATCACGGCCAACTTGTACATAGCATGGGTCTCCTGTGACAGTTACACACATATCTGCACACATGCATTGGCCCTAACTATCATGTGGTGGCAAACATGCCCGTCATTGGTAACCTGAAAATATGGAGTATAATCGTCTCATCATGTGCATCCAAGAGAGACATCCAAAGCCTAGTTACTTGAGGACTGCATTACCAGTCAAACATGCTATGTGGCCATGACACATTAATGACACATAGGTACAATGTACAGAGGGAGGGGCAGGGACTTTTGTAAACCCTCCTGTTGTTACAGTTTATTCAATTGATGTGGCCCAGCTATGGTGATTTGCACCAACCATGGAGATGTGAACCCATGTGCATACCTTTGGACTGCCATCCTTAATTGGAATGTGGCACAACTAACTCCAACAAACATTCTAAGATGTTAGTTGAGGGCACCTTACACCTTTTCACGATGTTTCTAAATCCAGATCTGACATGTATCCAAAAAGATAAAGGACCACAATAATCCCAAACATTCATAGTACTTCCGTGAACGCTTTCCTTCCACACTCACCAGACTCACATGAGACATATGTATGAGCTTTGCTATAATCAATTGACGTGAAGCCAGCACTAATTTTCTGCTTCATGTAGTGATTCTAAAGTCAGTCTTGCTATTACGTCAACAAGGTTAGCCAAAATGTTGGTACATCTTTACTTCTCTGGCAAAAGTGCCCTATATAGACATGATTGGCTCCTATTTTGTTTAGTTGGGTGACACAAAGGCCGCACCAATTTACTTCATGGAAAAGTATCCTGTAAGTTTGCTGAGCATGTGCTACCTGACAGCTAGCAATTGTGATCCTTACCATAGTGCATCAATTATCCCTGTATGTTTCCCCAGCATTACACACAGTCAGCAAGTTAGCTGGCAGACATAGTACAAATCATCTGATGTCACTACAGAGCATTTAATCGTGCACATTTACATGATTAGTACTCACCAACAGGGCCACCAATCATGATTCCCAGGTGGTCCAAGAGATCCTGCTCCCTGGTGATGAGGTTAGCCCACCGGTGCTTCAGCTGGTGGTCACTCCTCTGGCTGGCATACACACGCTGCAGGTGATGCAGCACCTTTCCCCACCGGATTCTGCGTGGCTCTGTGTGATACCCCTGTATCACCCTGCCTCGATCATCAGTGGCAAGAAATGGAACACAAGCCATATGAAGCCCCCCAACTCCTCTTCACCCATCCTGCCAAGACGTGGCCTACCACACATTGTAGAAATGTGAAAGGGAATAGGGGTTAAAGAAATAGAAAGGGGAAAAGGAGAAAAGTGGGGGTACAAATACAGAAGAAAAGTAAACTTAACCACTAAAAGAGCCCAACTATCCCCCAACTACCACTACCTACAACAGCCTCCCACAAACAACAAAAACAAATTGACAATAGAGACAGCACACAGGACAAAAAAGCACAAAATCTTAGGACACCACTCTCTACACAGCCACACAGTCTAGAAGAATCATAGACTGCAAAGTGAAAGTGAAAGTACACCCACTGTACATGATCTGTAAACAGGATATCCTATTACATCACTTCCTGTATGAAATGTCTGCCCTTTTTCGCGTTATGCGTCATTTTTTGTCCACCACTACTGTATTTGTGTCATTTTTTTTGACGCACAGGAGTGAAAATTAGCCAGCATCCAAATAATAGTACATGGCCTGTACAAATATCTGGATGCGGCCTAATGTTCACTCCTGTGCGTTAAAAAAAATGACGCAAATACAGTATTGGTGGACAAAAAATGACGTATAACTCTAGGAACGTCAAAATTTCAGTGCATGAACTGATTTTGGGCATTTTTTCAGTTTTTATGTTATGTTACATTTGGGACACATCAGAGATAGGCTGATTGCACCCACTATGGTGTTGATGGTGTATGTTCACATGTGTGACATCATATTGCAGCAGACCATGATCCTCTACTTCCTTCACAGTATTTTTACGGTTGGCTGATGCACTAGATGGCCATATGTGCGGCCTACATATATGTGTTGCACAATTTGGGCATGTTTGGCATAAGGAGAGGATAGCAATGTGAGGCACATATGTACAATACCTAAATGCATTTGGCTCAATGTGTGTGCTTTGGCAAGTAATGTAGTTGTTGACCACGTGTGTGTGTATCACATGAAGCATTATTGCACATATGCTTGTATGAATGTGACGTCCATGTGTCCAATCCTTAGATGCAAGTCATTGTGGAAAGGAGAGAGGACATGTGTTAGTCATACATGTAGCAACATCCGTAATGTGGACTTCCAAGATTTAGGGTAACGTAGACACCAAATGTGACAAAGAATGCACCAAATAGATGGCAGACGCTTGTTCATGTCAGTGGTCCACATTTTCAACATCCTATGTCCTAGAGTTTTGGTAACAGCTTCCTAGGCAATAGTTGGTGAATCCCACAGTGAGTCATACACATGCATTGAGGAAGTGGGTACCATGTTGTTTGCCCAGACAGACAAAGGTGAATCACAAATGTATGATGACACCACAGTTGAGGTCATAGAAGTGAGCCACAACTCTCAAGTGGCTGTGGTGGCCCAGCAGACGAGGCAGCACATGTCCACTTATTTCCAGTGACAATTGCACAGAGGTGTCTTGTTCATGTGTGTGGTCCAATGATGATCCTGTATATTGTTTGGGGTGTAATTTGTCACAGTTTGGTCCAGGACTCATCATGAGTCAGTGGCAGCTATTCCTGTATCTACTGAGTATCCTTGGTTGATCAATGTGAGTAAAGTGGATGAGGACATGTGAACCTACATGTGGATGGTCCCACCCTGTCACTAAAAATGTGTAATGAGACAGTCAACAGGGCAACCTTGGTGTGCTGAGTGAGATAATGTCTCAGGTGTCATGTTCCGGCAGGTGTCATTACAACATTTGTACACAGGTTAGCCTCTGCAATTCCCACTACATCTGGGAACATCATAGCATCTGTGCTTATTATTCTTGCAGCTGTTAACCACACACGGCCCATCAATATGTTGTGAGCACTGTGATTCTGTGTGTGAACTGTCAGGGTCCTGACGTGTGGATTTTTCATGGACATTATCAAAGTTTGCTGGTTCTGCTAAAGGCCCCGTACCCAATCCCTGCATACGGCCCTGGGACACTGTCACACTTTGTCATTCATGCATAAATGAGACTCAGACAAGGGATGGGCCATGAATTTTGCTTTTCACAGAGGATTTAACTCAAATGGTACAGTTACAAGGCAGATGATACTATACAATGTATTTGTGTATGCATTGAAGAAGCCCATGCCCAAAACCCCCTGATGAATGAGAGGTTTGCTAACGCAAGTGTGGTACATATGTAGACACAGGGATACTTTAGTGTGATGCACAGACAGATGCCAGTCAAGCTGATAGAATGCAGGGTGAATCAGGATCCATCAATTTGACAAGTTACATAATCAGTGGTCTGACTCAGACTGTTTGGAGAACAAACTAGACACTTGACATGTCAAACTGTGTATGTCCTGTGTTTTTGAAGGTGACTAATGAACCCAAGGGCTGTGTTACACGGCTTAATTAGTATCAATGTTTAACGGTGTATTTGACATAATGGAAAATCCTATGCTGTTCCATGCATCAGCAGGGGCAGTGCTTGTTGAAATGGGTGGTGTGCATGGAGGTGATCATAGGTGTGGGCTGCATCTGTTTCTCACAAGTCCTGTAGGTGAGATTTGCATTCTAATGGCCAACAGACTTTTTCACACAGGAAGCAATCTACAGGTGCTAACAGGGCTTAGAAACTAGACACCAGTGTATTATTTTACCGGACGTCCATGCAGTCAGATGTTCTATGACAATGGCATACCATAGGAAAGGGTGTAGCACACTGGATTGCTATTGTTAGTCTGTGTGTGTAGAGGAGGGAATATCAGGGTACACATCTTAGTATTCCAGGGACCTCTTCAGACAGGTGGGTTGTGATCAGGTGCATGGGTGTGTCAGGAGTTAGGAAATGGGCTGACATGTACATGGAATGTCATGTGCGCAATGCTGCTCATGTGAGTGGTATGTTCTGCTTCTATGGAACTCTGGTCACAGATAGTCCTTGCAAATATTGGATGCAGTTGGAGTTACTGCTGTCAAGGGTCTGGTCAGACATTCCTGTTACTGATACAAAAGCACATCGACTGCCTCATGTATGCGGCTTGTTTTCCCATTATCGGGTGATGGTGTCTTAGTTGCATGCCATATGCTGCGTTGGACTTTGATTTCAACATGTATGTGTGAAATAGGTGTGGTCCGCTGCTATTGGCCTTCAAAGGAGAAATGTACATGATATATGTAATTTACAGTGTGTGTGTATGTGACCATTGTATGTTACGCATCACATTAGCTCTGGGATTTTCAGGGGCATATTTATACTCTGTTTGCGCTGGAATTGCGTCGTTTTTTTTTACGCAATTCCGACGCAAAACTAACTCCATATTTATACTTTAGACGCGTCTAGCGCCAAAGTCCATGGAGTTTGCGTCATTTTTTAGCATGGACACCTACTTTGCGTTAATGATATGCAAGGTAGGCGTTCCCGTCTAAAAAATTGACTCCGAGGACAGTGCGCCGTATTTACACTCCCGGGCAAAACTCACGCCCGGGAGTGGGCGGGTCCAACAAAATGACGTCCAGCCGCTTTTGCGCCGTTTTTTTAGCGCCTGGTCAGGGCAGGCGTTAAGGGACCTGTGGGCTCGGAAGGAGCCCAGAGGTGCCCTCCCATGACCCCAGGGACACCCCCTGTCACCCTTGCCCACCCCAGGAGGACACCCAAGGCTGGAGGGACCCATCCCAGGGACATTAAGGTAAGTTCAGGTAAGTATTTTTTTTTATTTTTTTTGTGGCATAGGGGGGGCCTGATTTGTGCCCCCCTACATGCCACTATGCCCAATGACCATGCTCAGGGGACATAAGTCCCCTGGGCATGGCCATTGGGCAAGGGGGCATGACTCCTGTCTTTGCTAAGACAGGAGTCACTTCAATGGGGGTTGGGAGTCGAAACAAATGGCGCAAATCGGGTTGAGGCGAAAAATTTGCCTCAGCCTGACTTGCCCCATTTTTTGGCGCCCAAGCTCCATATCCCCCTACGCCGGCGCTGCCTGGTGTACGTCATGTTTTTTCACGCACACCAGGCAGCGCCGGCGGCTAATGCCGGCTAACGTTATTGATTAAATACGGCGCCCGCATGGCGCTTCAGAATGGCGTCAGCCAGCGCTAATTTTTTTGACGAAAACTGCGTTAGCGCAGTTTTGCGTCAAAAAGTATAAATATGGCCCTCAGTCTCCTAATCAGTATATCAGCAATGCTCCATAAGGCAACACTCTTATTCTGATAAGTAGAGATGAAGGTGTGCAAAAATGATTAGCCAGACCATGATATGGTGATTATTATAGGTGTTTATTTAAATTAGTTCATTAAAGTGGTGATGGTGATTATATTTAAAAGAAATTGTTGACGATATGTTGCCGCCTGCATATACCAGCGGCCGTGTTCTGTAGTTCCCCCTCATGTTGAGGCCAGCATCCTCCTCTTCCTCCTCTTCAGGCATGTGTGGCTCTGGTTCCAGGAGGGGAATGTTCCTTTTGATGCAAATGTTGTGCAATATTGCACATGTTAGGATGATCTTACAGACCATCTCTGGGGAATATAGAAGGCTGCCACCAGTGATGTTGAGGCACCAGAACCTTGACTTGAGGATGCCAAAGGTCCTCCAAACTATGGTGCGTGTCCTCCTATGTGCATCGTTGTAGGCATGCTCTGCTGCAGTACTCAGGTTGCCAATAGGTGTCATTATCCATCGCTGGATGCCATACCCCTGATCAGCTTGAAGAGAAAATGAATGGGATCATGTTGATGTAGCTGGCCCTATTGAAATTACCTTTCATGGCAGTAGTTGCCTTGTGTTGTCTGTGAATCTTTTGTGTTATAATGTTGCACCCTAGGCTTGTAGGATGTACCATCTGCATTGTGTTGTTTCCTTGGCTGAACGAGTGTTTGTCTGCTGACCGTTTGTCAGCAGTATGTTTTGGGATTTGCAGTACAGTGTGCCCTCCCTAGCATTGTGACTTGTGATACAGGTGTCCCTGAGTCTTCACTGGGGGTGAGATGATAGTTCCATACACAGGTTAAAATTGACAGTGTTGTTAACACGTTCATATCAATGTACCCTTTACATCCCATACCTTTAAGACTTATGCAATGGATTAATGTAAATGTCATTGGGACACTTACAATTTGCAAGGTGACATTTAGGCAACCCACGTTGTGATCATTGACGTCTTAACATTAGACTGTACACTAATTTCAGATGTGTGACAGGTTCACTGCAGACCTATGAAACATGGCTAGTGATGTCACGACCTCAGTGTGTTCCTGTCCACATGTTGCTGTTGTGGTGTATGTGTTGTGTTTCCTAGACGGTTGCTGTGCAGTGTATATATAAGTAGGTTTTTGTACTTACCAACAAGTAGTCCATTGCCATACCGTCCATCCTGGAAGTGTTCATTGATGGTGCAGTGACGGAAGAGGAATGAGTCATGGACACTCCCAGGATATTTAGCCACGAATTTGGTGATCAATCCCTGGTGGTCGACAATGGCCTGCACATTGATGGAATGTTTATGCTTCCTGTTGCGGTAGAGGTGTTCAGTTGCAGCAGGTGGAACAAGGCATACATGTGTGCAGTCGATTGCACCAAGGATGTGTGGGAAGCAATTAATGAGGTAGAACCCCTGTTTTGTTTCCTGCTGCTTCTGCAGTGTATTAGGGAAGCAGATGTGGCGAGGTGTAAGTCCAATGATGGCATCCAGTACTTTGGGCAAAAAGGCAGAGAATGATGTTTGTGATATTCCGCCAACCAGGGCACCAGTTGTTTGAAAAGAGCCACTTGCCAGCATGTGCAGTACAGCAAGCAGCTTGGTTTCTGTTGGGATGGTGCGGGTGTCAGCAAAGTGGGTGCCAACTGCAGTTCAATGTTTCGCAGCAGCTGCTGAATGGCCTGCCAGTTCAACCTGTACCTCTGGATGTTGTCGTGATCCCTGAGGCCATGAAGGGTTGTTCTAGGGCAGAATATCCTCTCTTGCCTTCTGCGCTGCCTTTGGGATCCCTGCTGGTGTTGTGGTAGCTGCTGTTGTAGCTGCTGGGCTCTGTGTCTGCGTGCACGCTGGATAAGAATCACCTCCATGTCTCCCTGTTGCTGCTCTGCTGTTGCTTCTGTGTGTTCTGATTAAATACAGGTGTGTTTGCCCCATTTTAACGCCTGCCATGACCCAGGCATTAAATTTTGATGCAAATCGGGCTGTGTGTCATTTTCCTGCTCTGCCTCCTGGCCGTGCGCCATTTTTGCCCCAAAACATAAATATGACGCACGGCCGTTTAAGTCATTTTTGGGATGGGAACGCCTACCTTGCATATCATTAACAGAAGGCGGGTTGCCGCATCCCAAAAATGACGCACACAGCGGAATTTTATTGTCCGCGGGCGTCAAAGTTTAAATACGGGGCAACGTTTGCTCGGAATGTGCGTTAACATTTTTGACGCACATTGGGCGCAGGCAGAGTATAAATATGCCTCATAATATGTTAGGAGAATCATACTTTTAATGGAGTCAAGACGACCCCACCAAGATAAATATAAGGATTCCAAGCCAGAATCAATCTATCAACTTTCTCTAAAGCCTCTGAATTATTTACCTCAATGGACTTTTTAATGGATGAAGTGAACCAAATACCTAAATATTTAATTTCTGAAGAATTCTAGTGAAAATCAGTGATATCAAATGATGCTTTAAAACAAAATGTTGTTAAAGGGAGGATTTCAGTTTTATCCGAATGTATCTTATAACCTGAATTCAAGAAAAAATCCTCAATTTCCCGAAGTAGAGACGGAAACGAGAGCTCAGGGTTTGAGATATATAAAAGTATATAATCTGCATGCGCTGTTAATTTTAAATGTTTCTCGCCATACTGGAAACCTTCAGTTTTAATGTTATTTCTAGTATTGGATAGAAAGGGCTCGAGAGCTAGACTAAATAGGAGTGGAGAGAGCGGACACCATTGACGTACACCTCAGCGTAATACAAAATATCTAGACAATTTCCCATTTACCAATATCGATGCCATTGGAGATTGATAAAGCAAAGAGATAAATGAAATGAAATGAGGCCCTAAACCATGCCAGGCTAAAGCTTTTAATAGAAAAGACCAGTCTAACCGGTCAAACGCTTTCTCAGCATCCATGGAAATTGCTGCTAAAGAATACGACAGAACAGGAGCTTTGCTGAGTACATTAAAGAATGTTCTAGAATTGTCAGAAGCAAGTCTACCTTTGGCAAAACCCGTTTGTTCCTTACTTATCAGTGCAGGTAAAAGGGTATCAAGACGTAGGGCTAATAACTTAGCAAAGATTTTATCATCTGTATTGAGAAATGTTTACAGAAAGTATGATCCTTACCGTCCTTTGGAATTAGGCAAATCGAAGTTTCCTGAAATGTGCCCCCTGTAAAACCAGAACCCATGAAGAATTGGAAAAGTTGAAAAAGTTTATGAAGTAACAGGTCAGAAAAATGTAAAAAAAAATCCACAGTAATTCCATCCAGACCAGGCGTTTTCCCTTTTTTTTTAGATTGAAGGGCATTAAACATTTCTAACTAAGTAATATCTGCTTCAAGTGAAGTAGCATCAATCAGTGTCTTATTAGGGTTTGGAATATTCTTTTAAATAATCGTCAATCTGTAAGGGGGTCAGGACTGACTCAGGAGTATAAAGTGTCTGGTAATAATTAGCAAATTCAGCTAAAATATCTACATCCTTAAAAAGGGACTCACCAGTATCTGAAACTATAGACTTCACATTATGGGGTTGCTTTCAAACTTTTAAATAATTAGCCAGAAGCTTCCCCGCTCTATTTCGACCTCCGTAATAATGAGCACTACTACATAGAAGAAAAGAGGAAGCGTCATCTGTTGAGATTTTGTTAAATTGCAGTTTTGCCTGAATAAGTTCTTGTATATTAAAATTGGAGGAGGAAGAATAATACTGATATTCTAAGCGTTTAATTTTGAGAAGCAGTGTTTGATGCTGGGCATTGAAAGATTTTTTTTTATTAGAGACAAAATTTATTATATGACCACCAGCCACAGCCTTAAACGAATCCCATAACAATTGTGGAGAAACGTGAGAATTTTCATCAAATCAAAAAAATTTGCCCGCAAAGGCAACAAAGGAAGTGGAAAATTTAGAGTCAAGTAATAAAGAATTATTAAATCGCCACGTATTGGACTTGGGATGCACCGGGAGCAAGTCAAAATCGGTAATAACTGGGGCATGATCCGATATTACCATTGGTTCAATGGAGGAGTTAATAAGATTTTGGGATAATGATTTAGAAACAAAAATATGGTCAAGTCTAGATAAGGGGCCATGTGGTGGAGAATAAAACAAAAAATCCCTATTATCAGGATTACAAGTTCTCCATGATTCATTTAAATTACATTGTGAGAAAAATGCCTTAAATTGTTTATGCATTTTAAGGGGAGAAAATTTAATTACAGATTGCTTATCTATAAAGGGATCAATTATTTGATTGCAATCCCTTCCAATAAGAAGAAAATCATCATTATAATGCAAACATTGTTTAGTAATATTGGGCCAGAAAAGATAATCTGAATTATTTGGACCATAAATATTACCAATAGTCATTGTAATCCCATTAAAACTGAGCCTCACAAAGAGCCACCTATCATCAGAATCCGAGTCTTGCGAAATAACATTAACTGATAATTTTTTATGGCAAAGCACAATTACACCATTTTTCTTTGTAGACAAAGGTGAAGTAAAAACATTGCCCACCCAGCCTTTTTTAAGTTTCAGAGCTTCAGAGTCCGTTAAATGGGTCTCCGGTAGAAGAACCAAGTCTGGATTATATTTAGATAAGTGGGAAAAATTCTCTGCCTTTTGAATGGATTAATAAAACCTTTGACATTCCAAAACACAACCCTGAATTTATGTCACATAACCATAAATATACACAAAAGACCTTGTACCATAAATAACTGAAAATACATATAAGGGAAAAGAAAACAAAAAAAACAAAAGGAGAGAAGAGTGAAGGGAAAATATCAGGAAAAAGGGTGGAAAGTAGTGAAAAAAAAAAGAAGAGACAGTACATGTCAAATAAAGTCGACTGCAAAAACATACCTGAGATGAATGAACAATAGGGGAGGGGTGTTGACAGCACAGACTAAAGACGGCACATCAAGGGAACGAACGCATCAACGGACAAAGTTTACGAGCAAAAATAATGATGATAGAACACCAGGAACCTGTGAAAAGAAAACAATACATTAACAAAAAAGGGTCTGTAGTCACGTCAATATAGTATACTGTATAAACTGCATATAAAGGACCATCAATTCTATTGCAATAATAGTGAAAGGGCATAATAAATAAAAAAACGTATATAGCAACGTTTAGAAGGACCAGCTGTTTCCATAGAATTTGTAGAGTGTAGTCGTAGAAAATCACGAAGAACTGCAGGAGAGGTAAATGAAGTGGTCTTGTTTTGATATGTCACTTTGAACAAACACAGATGGAATAATCCAAAACGAGCTCCCAAGTCACGAAGCTGTGAACGAAGATACGAAAACTCTTTCTTCCTGTCTGCTGTAGCTTTGGACACATCCTGTGAAATGAAGATTTTACTTCCCTGCCAAGAAATTTGTTTTTTGGTTTTCGCAGCGTTAAGAATTCTCAATAAGTCAGTAAATTCAAGAAAGAAAATAATCACGCCTCTTGGTTTAGATGTGGAGGAATGCGGAGAACGATGACCAATGCAGTGCGCTCTTTGGATGTTCAATACTGTAGAAGATGGAAGACGCACCAACTGTGGAAAGAATGAGGTAAAAAATGAAATTGGGTCACTCCCTTCAAGACCCACCGGTAATCCATAAAGGCTAAGATTATTGCGTCTATTTCTGTTTTCTAAATCCTCTGTAAGAGTCTTCAAGGTTGCCACTTCCTTCTCCAACTAATAATTTAATGTGTTTCATCCTGCACGTCAAGCACAAGTTCAAGAGAGATCAGCGAAGGAGATTCTACTGGTGAAGGTGGGTCCTGTTTGACCCTCTTATGAGTAGATGTAAAAATATTCTGAGGAACTTTAGGCAAAGAAGATGATGAGGAAGACATCTTTGATATGGAAGAAGAAGACAGTACAGCAGAAGTGTCCAATTGTAAAAAGTGCGAAGGTTTGTCAGCTGAGGAGGACTGATGCGACAGAGATTTTATTTTCTTTAGTTTGCCCATATAAAAATAAAAAGCCTTCAATAAGGAAGCAGGTGACACAGGAACTCCAAAAATACGTTAACGAAACAGCAAAAAATAAATAAGCAGGCTTGCGCAAAAAAGAAAGTCAAATATTCAAAAAAGTATAATGTAATGGTGAGCAAAGTTAGTCAAAATGGTCGTCTTCATGAGGAGAAGTAAGAAAACGTAATTAAAGAGTCAGGAAATATGCTAGTCAGCCCAAAAACTGTGAAAATGCTCACCAAAACATCCCATAGTTGTTTTTAGTTGAACGACAATAGAAAGAAGAAAAAAAACGGCTCCACCAGTAGAAATTCGTCCGGCGATGCGCAAAGCTCCATAATCAGGTGCCCATCTTGGTCGGCGGCTCGCGCGCAGATATTTATACTTTTTTAGTGCCGCATTTGCGCCACTTTTTGACGCAAAAACGGATCAAACTTACAAAATACAATTGTATTTTGAAAGCTTGCACTGTTTTTGTATCACAAAGTGTTGCAAATGCAGCGCTAAAAAGTATAAATATGGGCCTAAGTCTCTGCAAAATATCAGAGGGCATACTTTTTAAGCAGGTCAAATGATGGATCACCAAAGAAGGTGCATTTGTGTATCACAGACGTGAAGTAAAAACCTCTCACACATGATTGGGGCCAGCAGGTAAAGTCTGCCAGTAATCACATTGTTTATTGTATCCATAAAAATACACCCACCATACAATATTCATAGAAATTCATCATAAAATTAAAAGACAAATGAAAGTAAACACCCGATTCTGTGAATGACAAGCAGATTCTCGGTTCAAGCCAAATTATAACTGTAAGAACCACGACCTCCTTGAAGTAAATGTGTGATAACTTTTTGGGCTCGATGTTTCGCCTGGCTAGAGTGATTCCAAAGAAGTCAGAGTGATCTAGCTGGATTGGAAGGTGGCGATGCGTCTATGAAAAGTGGTAGTTAAAAGTTATGTATGGATTCCTTTCCCTGAGTCCAACCCCACAAATCCCAGTAAGGCAGTGGCTGCCCTCTGATCGCTGGGGATCACCCGACATGGGCTATACAGTCCCCTACAACACAGGTCCCTGTCCTCCACCCTGCCCAGCCATGGTCTCACTTCTAACTGAATGCCTGCCTGTAATCCTCAGTGCCATCTGCCTTGCCAGAAGTGTGCATTTTTTGTTTTTTTGCAGTTTTATATAGCCAATGTGTACCAAAAGGTATTGGATCACCTTACATGTGCACATTACACAAGGGCACATTCATTTTTGTATTTTAGGCTTGGGGCATTAAGGGATTTGCCCAGAATCACAGGATGTTGAGCCGACGCTGAGACATGAACCCGGTTTCCCACTGTTCTACCGCAGAAGTTCTGCATGTGGTACAGAGTATTTACTAGAGTCCTGGGAAGAAAAGTCAATTGACAGCTATGCTCTCCTGGCCAAGGCCGGCCAGTGGGAGGAAAAAAGAGCAAAGCAGAGAGTGTGGGAAGGGAAAAGTGAGACTACACTACCTGAAAAAGAGGCACAGTGAAAGTCAGAAACTTTTGTCAAAAAATGATACTAGTCTGTAACCTCATACTCTCTCTGAAATGGTGGAAACTACTCTGCAGATGACAGCTCATGTTATATGCCCTGTGCTGGATATGTTGGTGGAGAAATAGAACACTGGGTTTTGGATTAACTAATATAATTAGGATGTGCTTTAACAATAAATTGTTTCATTTACTGAGGCACCAGTCTCTTACAGAAAAGTATTGCATAAAATTGTATGCATGAAGTATAACCCTTTTACACTTGTACCAAAAAGCCAACAGTACACCACACCTGCAGTGTGCACCACCTGCACTCCATGCCACCAAGTGTATGAGCCTGTTCTTGGATGCCACAAAGTGATTATAAAAGCCACACATTCATAACTCACCTGACCTCAAATGGCCTCCCTCATAAACCTCAGAGTGGGAAACCAACATCTTGAGTCTGTGCAGTGTGTCTTCAAGAGTCCTTACGATAACTTGTGCAGACTCAGTCTCTCGCCTTCTACCCAACCCTTTCCCAACTCGTCACAGCATGGGACCCACCCCACTGTGATGAGTTGGGAAAAGATGGGGTGGCCATTCCCTCCACTCCCTGATTGACGTGAAGCCCCAGCATTATAGGCTTCACTCTAAAATGCCCACAGCCAATTTCACACAAACGTCATCAGGGGGTGGAGACTGGTCTTTGAGGCTGTGTCTCTGACAAGCTGATGACTTCACAGGCCTGAGGGTTGTGAGATTGCTGGCAACCGTGGCTGGCGGGGGGATTTTTTTTTATTTTAAATCATATATATATATATATTTTTTTTTTTTTTACTTACCTTATCCGCAGGGCCGCACCTCTGCTACTCTGCCGTGCAGGCTTACTAGCTTGCCCTGCAGCCAATTATGATGCAGCTTTATGATTGGCTGGAGGGCCCTGGCTGGGCACTCCAATGCAGACTGGGAGCCTGGGCTTTCTGTCTTCAACTTGGCAATACAGTGCCGGTTTGGAGAGAGCCCTTGTGCACATGTGTGCTTGGCTGGCCCGAGACGGCCAGCCAAACATACATGCACACTGAGGGGAGTGCTCTGTGCACTCCCCTCACTGCTTGTCAACCCCATGGTCCTGCCCCTTTAAAAATAAACATTATTGTTTTATTTTTAAATGTTTGCATCTCCTGCTGCTGGCAGGGGGGTGACGCTGTTCTGCCATGGCGGAGGAGCCGCCCCTATTTTCTGCCCCAGGCCAGGGGCAGCAGGTTTAATATGTAACTCAGCATCAACATCAGTGTAGACTGCAGTGTCATTGTACCATGAGTGGCAGTGTGTAGCAGCATCGGGACCCCAGCAATAAGAAAGATGAATGATGTATGTGTGATATACATGCAAATGTTAATTAAGATAACAAACACATTTACACTTTGCTTTTGTTTTAGTACAGGGACGAAAGTAAAAGAGGCGGAGCCCCGACACCCTCGATGAGAAACCTCCACTTGAGAAAAAGTACATAAACTTAATCATACACCATAGCTGCTAGGCCTCTGTTTATCTTTATTATGTTGCCATGTGCTCGACAAACCTCCTGAACTTTGATGATTGACCTTGTGCTCGCAGCCTTGGGCTGCAATCTGCTTATCGCTGTAATTTACTTGTTCTAACCGTAGTTCTGAGAATTTTTGTGCTTAATCAGTAACTGCCAGAACAGGTTCGTACAGGTCGTTGCCACCTCCTGCCAGCTGCATCTGTACTTTCTCCCACCACACGTGTATCCCTGAAATATTCTGAAGGCCGCAGAGGACATTGAATACACTAGGGGTGGAGTTGTCCTCTGACTAAGCTGTTTTGTGTGTATATAAAGTTGGGTGCCCCAGAGTGAAGGGGCAGCCTCCGTAGGATAGGCACTTGACTGTCCTTGGACTCTGTATTAGCTCGAGCTATAATCCATGTAATAAACTTCTCTTTATTTATCCAGTTGGTGACTCCGCTTGATTTGTGTACTCTCTGCTAAACGGACCCTGAGGACTAGGGTGTCCCTCCACCGCTGGGAAGGAGACCCCGGGTGGGGATTCTATCTTTCCTGGTTCCTTAGTTGGCGCCCGAACAGGGACCCGAGTCAGGCATCCAGGGGACCGACCAGGTGACGGAGGACTCACGATTGGACTTCCAAGGGAGGCGCCCCACACCAGATTCTGAGCTTTGTTCTCTGTCGTGGACCAGCGGATCTCCACTGTGTTTCTTCCAGCCGGCTCGACTTCTCCTGGCACTGTCTGAATTCGGGTCTCTGTTTTCCGTGAACTACTGGAGTCCCCAACTGTCGGACTATAACAGAAGTGTCAGGTAAGGACGGGAGTTGAAAGATTCCTGTCTAAAAATAGGTCTGTGAGTATTGTACGGTTTCTATCGCTCTTTGCAAAGATCGACGTCAGTGGTAAGACTGACCTCAGTTGTCATTTAAGTATATAGGAAGCAAAGGGCATATTTGCCACTGATTTGGTGTATTCAAACCACTGGTGTAAGAATTTTTTTTTTTAAATACTGGAAGAATGCCAGCATTCAGTTGTTTTAGGACATTATGTTGTTGTCTTTGCAGCATGGACTCCCGCTTGGAGGAAACATGCCCCGCTCCTCCGGCCGGGACTCCGAATCATTATATATATGTTAAATATAGCATAGGTCCGATTATCTGGTCTGATATATGGAGAAAAAGAACCAAAGCTAGTTCTGATTTACAATGGCCTATTCACGGGATATTTGATAAAGATAAATTAGACTATTTACAGGAACGTTTGTTTGTGACAAAAAGTAGACCAGGGATGTTTGATTCACTACAGACTTGGCAGAAAGAAGCAGACCAAAGACGTAGGAAGGCAGAGAAAGAATTACAGAGACATAAGACCAGGACAGTGACTGAAAAGGTATATGACTCTGACGTAGCTGAACATCAACAGAAAATTTTAGAACATGACCGAAGGCTTCACTTACAAACTGATAAGTGTTACCCTTCCAGGACAGTAGTAGATAAGCCACAAGAGGAAGACCCCCTTTTAAACGATATGTTAGATAAACCCCCGTTATATACTCCACCAATATATCCTACACTACATCCTCAACCTGCACCAGGTGACCCTATTGTGCCACCCCCGGTTGGATCTCAGACGAGTGCTCCACCACCCACCACCACCCCTCCTGTCACCAGACCTATAGAGGATACACCCTGCCCGACTGTACCCACCCCTCGACTGGCCCTCGTTTGGCCCACCCCTGACTCCTGTTTAGACACCACACATACCCCCCCGTCCCATGACCCCGCGAAAGCGCACCCTCCGTGGACACTTGTTCTCTAATTCACAAGAAGAAGATGTCATTAAAGAAATGACACAGAGGTGGATGACTAATTGGAATGACTATGGGGTCAGGGACATTGTCCACACTATTAAACAATGGGATAGTTTAGTTCAGTAGCTACCCTTATGTGCAACATTATAATACAAGAATATGAGGATGATGGTTCTTCAGCTCCCGCGGGACTGGTGGACCTCCGAAAACGCGCCTCTACTGGACTGCTGTTTGGTTCTGGTCTACATGATTATTTTGTTACTATTCTCGTATATAGGGACCGCCTGTGGACATGTAGCTCTTCTATAAGGGCATCCATGTTTCCCATGAGAGAGGTTCCGCCGGTTTGGCGAGAGTCGGTGATGGATAACGCTCGTCAAGTTATTACTGAAGGGCATTTTCAACAAATGTGGGTACACACCCCATGGAAAAGATCTGAAACATATATCCTAAAAGCCGCCTTACCTGACCCCCGTAAGAATTTTGCAGGATATTATAAAGAACTGCAACAAATTCTTGAATCCTGTACTATGACGTTGTCCGATATTGACATGTTAATGGCAGCAGTAGTCCCGCAGGAAGTATGGTCAAAAGTACGGAGGCACGACCATGCTGAACTAGGGGGCACGTGGGACCAGTTGCAAGCAGCAGAAAGGGACAGGGTTGGGGGAGCAAAACCAGACCCACTTATATTGGCTCTTCCTCTGCGTATTTTAGATTTAATGAAGACCATACTTGCACCACACAGGATAAATTGGGATAAATTATCCGCCTGTAAACAGAAAAAGGACGAGGGTGTTTCGGACTTTTATACAAGGTTTGAGGGTGTCTTTTCTGATTACAGCGGCCAAGACATGACTACTGAAGGGGGGATAAGACTCTTTGTTGACAAATTTGTGGACAATTTATTACCATACATAAAGGGAAAATTGAAATTGTGTGAAAGTACGTGGCCAGTCTCTACTGCCACTGGAATACTGACAATGGCCTAATATTATGAGAACAGGGAGATAGAAGAACAAGAAAAGAACGAGAAAAAAACGAAGGAGTTGAAAACGAAGGTGTTATTTCAGCAGGCCTACCCTCAGCCCCGTCAACAGCAGTCCAGATCAAGGTCACAAGGACCTCCCAATGACAGAAGGCAGTCCCAACGCCCTCCCCGTTCTTCCCTCTCCTACAATCAGTGCGCCTATTGCAAGCAGGAGGGCCACTGGAAGAATGACTGCCCCAATAAGGACAACTCCAGAGGCCGCCCCAGGCCCCCACCGCAACAGGACAACAGACCACGCTGTAGGTCTGGTCCTGCAGACAGACCCCGCCAGCAGGCCCCTTCACGGTCCCACAGTACCCTCCGCCCAAATTATTTTGATGCTTCATCCCAGCGTCAATATTTTAATGACGACTATGATGCGAATGAAGGTCAGGGGTCCTCCTTTGACTAGGACAGCCTTTGAAAGAGGGGGGTGGGACCAGTTTCTATTCCTGTTAGGCAGAATGGCCCTCACGTTGAGGTACAATTAGACGGTACTCCACATGATTTTTTGGTAGATATTGGGGCTATCAAAAGTCCTGTTAAACAGGAAGAGGTCCAAGGGGTCCCTCTGTCTGGCAATATTAACGTCTCTATGGGTTTTTCTGGTGTTCCGGTGGCTAACCCCGTCTCCCAGCCGCTGCATGTTTCTATAGGTCCTTACACCATTAGCTCCCCTCTCATTCTTACTTCAGCCTGTATGGAGAATTTATTGGGTTTGGACCTATTAAAGAAATTGTACGCCACCATTTATTGTTCTCCGGATTGAGTTCATGTCACTTTAGGTCCAAATATTTCCCCATCACAATTTTTGTCAAAACCACTTCCACTAGATTTGCCAGACATTTTGTCGGCCACACATAAGGACGATGTTGGATGTCTGGACATACCACCGTATGTCATACGCTTGAAAGCCAATGCCAAATTACCTCATCTTCCCCAATACAAATTATCCCAACACATTGAACAACAACTCAAAAATATTGTGACCCAGTTGATTGATTTGGGTGTCATTGAAGAAATGCGTGGTAATGATTGTAACAGTCCTGTCCTTCCTGTTCATAAAAAATTATCTGATGGCACCGCGTCTCCAGGACTCCAATTTGTTATTGATTTACGGGCGGTCAATAAGACTGTAATACCCCAGTTCCCTGTTGTTCCTGACATTACGACATTATTAACAATGATACCTGCCTCCGCTACTTAGTTCTCTGTTATCGATCTTAAAAATGCATTCTTTAGCATTCCCATTCATCCAGATAGCAGACACATCTTTGGGTTTTCACTGGGTGGTCGCAGTTTCCGGTTCTGTCGCGCTCCAGAAGGCTATACTGAATCGCCTAGCATTTTTAGCCAGGCCCTCAAGGGTCAATTAGATACCCTTCTTTTTCCTTGCTCCTCGACGCTGGTTCAATATGTGGATGACCTTTTAATAGCATCCACTTCAGAACAAAATTGTAAAACAGATACTGTAGCCTTATTGAAACATCTTGCACACCATCACCATAAGGTCTCCCTCTCCAAATTGCAATATTGTAGACAGGAGGTTATATACCTAGGACACCTCCTGTCTAAGGAGGGACGTATGTTGACGGCTGAGAGAATACAAGCTATACGACACATACCGGTTCCAAGGACACAGAGAGAGGTTAGGGCCTTTATAGGTATTACCTCCTTCTGTCGTCAATGGATTCCTAATTATTCTCTTTTGATAAAAACCGTTTTTGCATCTCACCCACAAAGATTGTCCTGAAACAATTGAATGGAATGACGATTTTCAGTTTGGTTTTGATGAATTGAAAAATACACTCTGCACAGCACCTTTACTGGGTACGCCTGATTATCGTAAAGATTTTCAGTTATATGTGAGCGAGAGAAATGGATGTTCACTATCAGTGTTAACCCAAGAGCATGGCGGCAAACAACGCCCCTGTGCTTATTTTTCAGCCCTACTGGATCTGATCCAGTGGCCCATGCACTCCCGAGCTGTCTACGGGCATTAGCCGCTTCAGTGGTCGCAGTGCGCCAGTCGGCTGGGATAGTCATGGATTCACCCCTCACCCTGTTGGTCCCACACACTGTTGACGCACTATTAAACAAAACAAAAACACAGCATCTTACTAATGCACGATTAACTACTTATGAACTGACACTTTTAGCTAGTCATATAACATTAAAAAGGTGCAACACGCTAAGGTGCAACACGCTCAATCCTGCTACTTTATTGCCAATTACTGAAAAAACTGAAGATTCTTATGATGACATACATGGCTGCATTCTCCGGACGGAGGATGAAACAAAAGGGAGAAAATGTACATAAACTTTATCATACATCATAGCTGCTAGGCATCTGTTTATCTTTATTATGTTGCCATGTGCTCAACAAACCTCCTTAACTTTGATAATTGATCTTGTGCTCGCAGCCTTGGGCTGCAATCTGCTTATCGCTGTAATTTACTTGTTCTAACCGTAGTTCTGAGAATTTTTGTGCTTAATCAGTAACTGCCAGAACAGGTTCGTACAGGTTGTTGCCACCTCCTGCCAGCTGCATCTGTACTTTCTCCCACCACACGTGTATCCCTGAAATATTCTGAAGGCCGCAGAGGACCTTGAATACACTAGGGGTGGAGTTGTCCTCTGACTAAGCAGTTTTGTGTGTATATAAGGTTGGGTGCCCCAGAGTGAAGGGGCAGCCTCCGTAGGATAGTCACTTGACTGCCCTGGGATTCTGTATTAGCTCGAGCTAAAATCCATGTAATAAACTTCTCTTTATTCCAGTTGGTGACTCCGCTTGATTTGTGTACTCTCTGTTAAACGGACCCTGAGGACTAGGGTGTCCCTCCACCGCTGGGAAGGAGACCCCGGGTGGGGATTCTATCTGTCCTGGTTCCTCACACTGCTGGTGAGACATAATTGCTGATATAACAAAACAGGGAATTGGCACCTCTAGACTGGTCCCATTTTCACTTGTAGGGTTGTGAGTTGGGTGACAGGACACCAGAAAAGGAGGTCCGACCAACTTCAGAACAAACCATAAAGCACTCATGGGTCTGATTTTGTTGTTCTGAAACTCGGAAGTGTGTGACCTTGGAAGAAAGGTGATAATATCAGAAAGGTTTTGATAATTTGTTTGCAATGTGTTTGAGTGTATATTTTGTTCATTATTGCTATGGTGATGGTCTGACAAAGCCAGAAGGTCAGGCATGTATTGAAAGCACCCCTCATTGTGCATAAGGCGCACTGTTGAATATTGTGTTTTTGCGGTACAAATTACTGATGAGCAGATTATTAAAGGTGCCCCCTGCACAGAGGCTCCAGTGGTTCGTTTAGGGGGTTACCTGGCCTGTTGGAACTTTCTTTAGTGTGCTATCCTGTTGGTTGTGAGGCACTCAAAGGTTATCACCAAGGCCATTCCAACTACCATTCTTTACATACTCATAGATTTGTGCATAGCATTTAGCAGCATGTGGTACAGCAAATGAAGTGGATCCGGCAGCTAATAGTGAGCCCTATGTAGTATCTCGGATGACCCACGTGAAGTATACTAAATTTGTCCCAATATAATGTTTCGACACTAGGATGATTTCAGCAGCACCTGCACAGTGTCTGTTTCAGGTCCGAGCAGCAATGTGCAGGCAATAAAGGAGCTTTCTTATTTTCATATCCATCTAGGCATAAAACAAAGGCCTGATCCAGAGCCCTGAGCACTCTTTTTGTGAGATTCGTCCTGGCTGGGAGCTTTCTAGAGAATAACATCTAGGGTCCAATACAATGAACAGAAACAAAAGCACATAGCTTATTATCTCTTCAATAGTACTCAAGAGAAACTATGGTTCGAAGGTGTGTTTTTGACTTTGTTCAATCAGTATATATGAGATATGCATTTGCCGTAGGAATGTCTGATGCATGTATCTGTTTGTCTGTGTAACTGCTCAAATAACTATTTAAATAACACTCACTATTTTTTATTTAATGTTATGGCACTATTGAACCCCAGTGTAAGGAGTCAGAGAGCTTTACATCACATGCACATGTACTATCATACAAGTGTGTAAATCAATATACAGGAATTATTACATAAAACAAGGTGTAGGAGTCACATATCGTCCTTACTGATACTGATAGGCATTCTATGTTAAGACTGCATGGTTGGGAGAAACACAGAGTCAACATTTACAATGTAATACAGTGGTTGGGACCTTACTACTACACAAAGGAACCCTATTTAGCAATCATGAAATAATGAGAGATTATGAAAAAACAATACGGTTTTAAACTCATGCCTTTCAGTCTGCATGGAGCTTCTTGACGCAAATTGATAGCTTATTGCACTGTATTCGGAGGGCTGCAACTAACAAACCAAAGTCTGAGTCAAAAGCAGCAACCCACTTACCTATCTACATAAAAGAAAACATATGATCTGTATGTTACATGATATGCTTTACAGAAGTCACATTAATCAGCTGTTCTACTTTACATGTCAAACATGTGACTAGACAAAAACACACAGCTCTTCAACAAGTTCATTAATGGCCCGGGTTATTTTACCATTAACATTTCCCCATCAAAACTAAGAAACTTACAAATAAATCTGCAACATGTTCTATAACCCCTACGGTATTATTTAAACTGCAGCTTCGTTGTGACCAATTAAGTAAGCCACAACAGGTTTACTGACACGTTTCTCCTTATTGCAATTCCTTTGCAGCAGTATTTTTAAATAATAAATATATGTTAACTGTTAGGCGTCTATTTTTTATGAATCCCTCCATGTGACACCGCCATTTTTTCACTGCCACACCATGACCCCTAATTTATGGGCTACCAGAATGACAGTGTATATTTACGTACTTTTCCTTTTCATCAGTGGCAGCCGGCAGCTTTAGGAGGGAGGGGGCGGGCGGGAAGCACACGCACACACGCACACACACACACATACTCCATCTTTCACACACAGACACGCACGCACACACGCACATCCATTAACAACACTCATACCATTCAAACATGCACGCACACACCATTCATTTTAAAACATCACACACACACACACTCCTTATTTTACACATGCCTGCACGCACATCCATTAACAACACTCATACCATTTAAACATGCACGCATGCACCAAACATTAATTTTAAAACATCACACACACACTCATTCTTTCACACAGGCACGCACGCACATCCATTAACACTTATCCCATTCTTTATGAGGGGCAAAAGGTGGGGGGGGGGACGTGGCCCCTCCGCCCTAAAGGACGGGCCGTGTCTGCTTTTCATAAGTAAAAACACTGACTTGGCAGTGAATTTTCAAATGTTATTTGTTGCACTGCTGACTTCTGCCTCTCTACCCCATAACACCTCCCTGACTAAGCTCTGAACTACACTGTATAACTATCATGCAGTTCAAGTGATAAAAAGAATTATTTAGTTCCCAGGTGGGGAAAAGGGCCCCGTATCTTATCGCTGCCCGGGACCCTCCAAATCAATTTTTCTAACCTAGTTTGTCTCCAAAGTATTTTGTCATCATAGTCAATTTGCATTAGGTATATAAAATGGTCGCAGCCGACGATTGGATTGGATTACATTAATGAGATGATTCGAGCAGCTGTAAAGGCTGGCAAATATTTCCATTCTGCTTATTCTACTACTTTCAGAAAATGTTAAAGGTTGCTATCCGACGGATTACCCCACTCCACATATGGAAAAATGTAGAAAAATTATCCATTCTGGAAACTCTAAACGATTTCTTATCAATTTACATGATATAGCATTCCAAAACAGTGTGATTCTTCCCCGCTCCACGTAGCAGGGCAGACGCAGAGCATTACATCGAACTGGTTCAGTCAGCAGTTCTGTGTGCACAAATGATAGCTCACTAAACCAGGCCCTCCTTTGGTATCATCCATCAAGGTAACAGTTTCATTTAGATGCTAATCTGCGTTTGCCCCTAAGAAGGTTTTATGCCTTTGCAGATGTTCTAGATTGTGTTTGCTTTCTACTATGAACCCGTTTAACAATTCGATTCAGAGTTTACTGATCATTCTCCTAACGCTGACATCCACTCGGAATGTGGAAAAAGTGTTATAGTAGTAGTTTTTGCTACTTACTAATTTAACACGCGGACACGAAATTCCGATTTGTAGTTTAACGCACAATCGAGCTGTTTCTATTGTTTGAAATTGATTCATTTTCTGCCATACTATTTGTAACCTCTGTTAGGAGAAAAAATGAAGTACTCTGCGGTTGAGATTTCTTCCCACATTATTACTGCATAGTTTTATTGTCCCAAAGGGGTATTTTTTACAAATATGTATCAGTTATGTACAGTTTTCTCTGAAGTGAAAGCAATAACCGTTATGTATATTGCAATTTATGTCGTGAGAAGGTGCACCGTGTTACGAAATGTACTATTCAAAGTTCACCTATAATGACGGGCTGCGCCGATTCAGCGCTTTGCTGACTGCCCGTTTTTTCTACCTCTGAGCCATTTAAACTTGATACATTTGGGCTGGAATCTCTGGAAGTGCATGCACGAACCCTAAAGAGACGTAATATCTGCTCACATGTTCCTACCATAGGCTGTACTTTAATGGCCTCCAGTTGCTCAGCTCAGATGAGAGCACTTGTTTTATGCTCCTGCAGTGCCTTAGGCCAATTAGTTTAACTCGATCATTTCTCCAGTTATGGCATTATTTTAGATAGCACAGCCCAGAAACAGAAAGAGGCAAACTTTGTTGGCTGTTACAGAGCTGTGTAAATTTATGAGGTGATATAGTAAAAGGGAAGCATCGGGTACACAAGATAGAAAGTGAAAGAAAACAAACGAAAATATTTCCAAAACAGTAGTCTCTTTGAAACGCTCTTGTGTTGCCGTGGGGTGGAGGAATATGCTGGATGACTTAAGACCAGACAAAATAACTCACCTTCTCACCAGACATTAATGGTACTCAGTCAGAAAATGAAATCTAAAGTACACACATATGGCCAGCTTTTGATCTACCAAAGTTTGTAAATGGAAAAAGTATTCAAACAATCCGCTTTGTCCTTGAGAACTGTTAACTGAGTTTATCAACACTGATATACTCCCCACACTGCTTAGTCTGTGACAATTGTCTAAAGCCACATTACAATTTTTCTTACATGTGTCGGACCAAGGAACATACTGCAAAAGGTGTAATTTATGTTCAAACACCCGAAGGCAATACTTAAAACATGTTGTTATCGCACAGATGTTTGAAACATCCTTCACTTTAATTCTGCTAGATGTGAAAGTAAAGAAAAACAGTGGACGTGTTGTGCCCCAAGACTAACCTGTGTAAGACTCTCCCATGCATGGTGAAAATGAACCGTATAGTAACTTCTTCTAATACATGGATGATATTTTTTGTGGCATATTTGCTTTACAACCACACACGTGACGTGGAGTAACAAGCTGGTTTGATTCCTCTTTTTTCAGCAAGTATGAAATTCCATTATCTTTAAATAATTTGCATAGTTTGTGCAATTTCGCATTATATGCAGCATGAAAAATTAAGGCCCATATTTATACTTTTTGACGCAAAACTACGCTATCGCAGTTTTGCGTCAAAAAAATTTGCGCCGTCTAACGCCATTTGGATGCGCCATTCGGGCGTCAAATTTATACTTTGACGTACGGCGGCGCAACCAACAGGTGGGAGTCATTATTTCGTGACGCAAACAGCGTCGGTCTGTCGTAAGGGAAACCCACGTAAAAGGGACGCAAATCACTGTGGGTCGATTTACGACAGCGCAATCGTGAATACGACGTTTTTTTTCACGCTATTGCGTGACATTTTAGCGCGAAAACTGCACTTACAGGAGAGGAGACCCAAAATGGATCCCAGATGCCCCAACAGACCCCAGGAGGATGAGAGCAGACCAGGACCCAGCCAGGAGGAAGCATACAGGAACCAGGACATGTTAAAGAAAAAAAGAAAGTGTCGCTTCAGTGCAGAGGAGCAGGAAATCCTGGTGAAAGAGGTGACGGAACACCAGCACCAACTTTTCATATCCTCAGAATTGCCACTCAGTAGGAGAGAGGCCATCTGGAAAGAAATTGTGGACAAGATAAACAGTGTGGCTGAAGAACGCCGGACAGTCACTGAGTGTAAGAAATGCTGGCATGACTGTAAACGTAGGACCAAAGAGAAAATGGCCAGGAACAGGAAGGCAGCAATGCAGACTGGAGGGGGGAGTCCAGCACAACAGGAGGCTCTGGACCACATGGAGGAGATGGTCGCAGCCGTCATCCCAGAGGAGATCGTCACAGGGATACAAGGACTGGACAGCGCAGACTACCACGACACTACGCACATGCAGGGTAAGTCGCATGGGGAATTACAATGCAATAATGGGGACTGTAAGCAGGGGGTGGATACCTACTACACAATGCATGTAACTTAGCACATATATGAAGTGGCATGGGGAAAGGGGCACGGCAGGGGGGAATGCCCAGTACTGACCATAGCCGGGGCACGACAAAATACTGCCACCACTACAGTCCCATGGGGACATCCTGTAATTACAACAAGAGAGCCAAGGGAAACCAGTGACAGGTGGGAAGGACACTACCCTGAATCCACATCCAGGCACTTGTTTTGCACAAACTATTCCCCATCAACTAGGTCCCTACCTGTAATGCAGTAGCAAATACAACAACTGCAACTTAACTGCCACCACAGTTGACAATAACACCTCTCATCTCTGGGCAGCTATAGTACCAAATGGCAGGAACCACACCCTGGAACATACATTCCTAAATTAGGGGGTGAGGATGACATCTGCAACTACTCCTAGAAATAAGACAAAGCTACCAGTACACTTAAATCCCTCACGTGCCTGCCTAACAATGCAACATCACAAATGTCATACTGCTCAGACAACAACATTGACGAGGGGACACAGGCAACTGGTCAATGAAACACATCTGCACAGTCTAACCAAAAAATAGGACATTCATACGATAAACAGGCCAATCCAGTAAGACACACATGAGACCCCATCAGATACAAACATCAACAATGTTTACATCCATACCACATCCTAACATTGACATACATAGGTCATGCCACCTAACATGTACAGATCATGCAATGTGAATAAAAAGTGTATGGTGCAGGGCCTGTGAGGCAAGTGTGCTGGCAGGGCAGTCACAACACCCACAGTCAGTCAAAGTGTAGCGTGGCAAGTGAAACGTATACTTTGCGCAATAGCCTCAGGCTGGAGGCCTTTGTGCATCTTACCCTGAATGTACTTATACTCATTTGCTCACATCTAAGTGCCTCAGAGCACTTTGCACTAAATGAATCTCATAGCCCTTCCTATCAGTTAATGTAGCAAATAGTCAGTCCTAAGGTGTTGGCAATTAGTCAAATCACCCTGTTTTGCCTACTTCTGCACTGGAGTTTGCCAGAACATATTCACTCTGTGGCCCAGTCAAGGATACCGTCTGGTTCGTTGATGATAGATGTGGTAGGGGTTAAGGTTTGCCATTCCTGCGTAGGGAAACTTTGTCATCACAATGACATATGTCTTTTAAATTCACTTCCTCGTCCCAAGACACGCATGGGGGAGTTTACTAACAGAAAATCACATCTAGATGCTGCCTGCCTTGCTGCTGATGCACAACCAGATCCCAGCCCATTCCTCTGATATGAGGGATGATGTCTCCCCTGTGATTCAGACAGCCAAGCTCCAAACTTAACATGCAGTGCTATATATAGAACAAGCAGAGGGAGAGTAGAAACTGTTAGGCACCATGATAGCTGTGTACCAATGTATTACTCTCCTGCGGACTATTTCAGTTCTAACTGTGTGTATTGTTTTGGTTATTGGGGCTCACACCTAAATTCCTACAAGTCAGTTGTACAATGAAACTTCATATCAAACAAATACTGTCTGTGTCATTTGTGTATGGGAACATACCGGAAAAGATAGAAATGTGTAGGACCTGAGTGACCACCACTTCCCTGAGAAGTCCCAAAGATGTCATGGGCTTGGACTTCTAAACATTCCTCTGTTGTGGGAGACCAGAGGCACTGCTAGTCTGTCTGAGCTAAATACAATATCTGGGTGACAGAGTTATTTACAAGTGGGTCAAACTTAGTCCCCCACACCATTAGCTATCCTGCTGCCTAGAAAGCCAAGAATCACATGTAGGATAATGAGAGCCCACCCAAACAAATGTCCCTCCATAACAATAGTGAAACACCGAGGGAGGAGTAGGACAAAAAAATGCATATTCCAAAATAATTACAAATCAACACCTAGAGATGACCTGGCAGGCAAGTCTGATAGCTCCATATCATATATGTGACACACAGGTGGGCCATAGGCCTACAACAATGCCCTATGACAGACAGCAGATACCAAGACAAAATCAGAGTACAAAGTAAAGGCATCCAAAGGCTTGTATCTTAGTGCTAAATGATCTCAACACAGACACACTAATTGTACCCTGTTTCTTTGCAGAGGAACACGGATCTCCTGCCGATATGCCTGTCCATGAGTTCCCTGATGACATGGATGACGAGAACATCAACCTCACACAAGAGACCATTGACATGGTCCTCGCAAGCCTCCAAACCCCCCCTTCAGTAACAAGGAGGAGCCAAGATGAAGCAGCCACCACAGTAGAACCACCCGCCACCCCAATTGTAAGACCTGCCAGCTCCAACACAGCTGAGGACTCTGACGACACTGGCACCAGCTTCGAAAGAACAGTCGTTGGGGTCCAGCGGGAGCTGGCCAAGGAGGTGCGGGTGGGGATGCAAACTATGGCAGCCAGCCTTGAGGGGGTGCGTTCGTGCATGCTGTCAACTGCTGATCAGGCAGCTGCAATGCAAGCCAGAACATCGCTGTTGGAGGAACTTTTAGTAACACAGAAGGCAATCTGCACAGCTGTCATCCAGTTGACCAAACAACTCCAACAGCAAGCCAGTCAGCGTGTGCACGAATGCAACATCGAACCCCTCAGGGCAGACCTGGCTGCCTACCATCGGGATGTGGCTGCCATTCTGAAAAACCAGCACGCTCTCCTTGCTGCAGTACTGCCCTTCATAACTGGACAGGGATCAGCCCCCGGGATGTCTGCCTCCATGTCTTCTGACACTGAGGTGTGTGTTGCCCCTTCAAAACCAACAACAACAAGGACACACCAGGCAACACACACATCAGAAGAAGAAGACATGGAACAGATAACATTCACACGCAAGAGTACCCGGAAGCCCTAGTCCCTGCACCATGCCCCACTCTGACCAAGGTCCTACGTTTTGACACATGCCAGCCTCACTCCAACTACCCTCAATGACTGTTCAGCAATCTACTGTTTAACTTGTCCACATTGGCTGTAAATGTTTCTCTCCTACCATTTGGCAATTCCTGTTCCTCTGCACCGTCTGTGACATCACCCCAGCATGTCAGGAGCATCATCCACACCCTGTAAATAGGATCACCATTTAAGAATGCACCAGAACGGACTCACCTAACATTGTTAATGGACTTTTTGCACTACTCCACCTAAAAATAAATATCACTTGCACACCTATTGTGTCTCTGTGTCATTTCACACTTCAACTGTGCAGTACATAACTCCAAAGTGGCTGTGTGGCAACCATGTTGATTCTCTAGACTACTGTCCTGATTTCATGTATACTGAAACATCTGTGCAGTGGCCAGGATTGCATCATAGCTTTACTAGACTGAGGAAAATAACTGATGTAGGGACTAAGCACACACAATCATGCTGTGTTGGACAGAATGAGGCCCCATCCATAGCTATTCTAGACAACTAATGGTGGATGAGAAATGTAGGCACCTTGCGATACTAACACAATACATTATGCTGTAAAATGAAAGGAATGATAACCAAATTACACTGCATCAATCACCCTTACAGCGTATACTACCATGAAGGAAAGTCATGCTCAAGCAGTACACACATGATGTAGGTCAGCAATGACAGCAACAAGACAAGAGTGTGAACAAATACTCATCTACAAAGCTCTCCCTGAACTTCACAATGCTGTCCGACCTATCTATTTACCTACAAAATCAACTCTGGAAGCACTCTTTGTGAAGTAGGATACATACCAACCCCAAATCTTGATGATCTATGCACACTACCAATGGTGGCTCTCCCACACGGTGGATACTTACCAAGTTAGCACACGGGTAGCTGGCATGTTAAACCTCAATAGCCTGGGGATAGCGAGCATAGGACACAAATGTCATACTAAAACTTTCTGCTACACTGATGTCAAGGCCATGAAAAGGTAGCACCTAACGCATCTGGTAAAGGGTTAACAAATTTTTTATTTCCAATAAGTAAGAAAAGAGGCAACTAAGGGAAAGATAAACCTTCACTAATCTAACCTGACTACTACTAACCCACAACTGTCCCTAACTAACCTAAGCTAAACTTACTCTACACATGTAACGAAACGATCTAAACATCAACCCCCCACCCACCATTATGAGACAAGACACATGCAGGACAACACTTACTAACCTACACACATACTATACTATCCTAAACAAACATATATTTTGTTGTATTTTTGTATTCTTTTAATTTTTTTTTTTTTTTTTTTTTTTTTTTTTATCAAACAGGAATCCCAACATTGCCCCCCACCCACCCACCCACACAAAAATATTAGATAGAAAGTATAAGAACCCCCCACCCTCTTACCTAACACTAACTAAGCTAATTACCTATACTTATCCTACAACTAACCCCCCAAACCCAACTAACAGTTTGAAAAGAGGAAAGAGGGGAGAGGGGAGGGGTAAAAGTTCAGGAGGGCAAAATAACTAAAGATTTGCCCTCTGAAGTGTGCGCCGGATGGAGCGCACCTTCTTTTTAACCTCCGCCATGTCCTCCGTCAGGTTGTCAACCTTTTGAATTAACCTGTCCAGTTTCCTAGACAATGCCTGGAAGGCTGCAGGGTCAATTGGAGGGTCACTGCTGGTCTGCGTGCCGGTGGAGGTGGAGATTGTCGCTGGAGTGGAGTGGCCACGGGACAGCCCTGCTCCCAACACACGGCTGGGTCCAGGTCTTGAGGAAGATGGCTGGTCCGTCGCTGGGTCCCCTTGGGCAGACCTGGTGGTTGTAGGTGGCACCGTTGGTGGAGCCTGTGGTGTGGCATACCACGCCCCGGAGGCCCGTTCCGAATTGTATCTGCGGGCCATCCTCCGATACCCACACTGCACCTGCAGGATGTGCCTGTACCTCATTGCACGGCGCTCAAACTGGTTGAGAGCTGCGGCACTCAGGTTTGCAGCTGTGAAGGGAAAAGGCAAATATTGAGCATAGAATTTACAGTGAGTTGAATACCACAATGGGTAATTTGACCATTACTAGCAATGTATTGGTTGCAGCAATTGTTACAACATATTTCACGGGAAGACTCAGAGGAAGTACATGTGAATCATGCATACTGAAGGGCATATCACATATAGCATATCCATGTCTCTACATGATGGATGACATCACCCTAAACTACTCCTACAATTCATACCTAAGCCATTATACATTATGGCACCAGCTCGTCCGCATACTGACTTCACTACATATGTCATTCTATGTGATAAGAATCACACTCCTCACTCAATGGCATTTCGAAATAGTTGTGTGCTAAGATTGAACCCCTGGCCATGAATCATATGTCGACACTATGGGTCAGATGTAGGAATTGATGGGAAATCAACTAGCAAATTGCAAAGCTGAACGGTGTCTCTGACACCGTCTGCGAGTCACTATGGGGTCCCTAAATCCCACCTCATGAACATCAATGATGTGGGTTCCAACTTGCACCACCTTAGCAACTATGGGCACTCACGGGGATGGAGGCCTGCTGGGAACAGCAGAACTCCATAGACGTGACTGCTTTTAAATGAAGCAAGTTATTTTTCACCAAGTGTAGGCCCTTTATCTGAAAGGAAAATGAGCTGCGATTTGTTTAAATTCACAACAATTGATTGTTCGTAATTTACACAATAATTATTGCTCCCCTAGACCACTGGCTGTTTTGTGCAGGAGTATTTTGGTCCACTCACAAAGGTGAAGGTTCACAATGAGGACCCCTTCCAGTCAGCAAGTTGGTTAGCAGCCACTTCAAGTGGATGATAACAGCTACTCACTTTGCAACCACGTACTCGTTAGCAAATGGGATTGCCTAACACTGTGATTTGCAAGTAGGGCTGGTAAACTCCTTTATTTTTTTACTTTAGAAAAGCATTTTGCGAATATGTACATGACCACCAAAATCATTTCGGATTAGGAAACAGACGTTTGCAACTCACTAACATCAAATGATGCTATTTGCAATGTGGAGACATTTTGCTACATCTGGACCTAGGTACAAACTCAAGTCACAAAAGGTGTTAAGTACGTGTAACATACTGTTTGCTACAGTCCTAGGTACCCTGTTTCACAGTAACATCCCAGGCTTTGTGGGTGGTGTGGGAAGAACAAACAACAATCCCATGATCAATGCACAACCAGGAGTGTACAGAAAGTTCAACAAGCATGTGCCTTCACACACAACACCTATGAAGGGCTAGCAACACGTTGGAGTCAGCCCAACCTTGTCACATCCCAGGTCCACACATGTCAAAATGATATGACTTAGCCAAACATAACATACTATTAGTGAGGCATGTTTTACAACACACACAGAGGAGGTAGAACACCCATTCACATGATTCAACAGAACACCTAGGCCATTGCACTCAAGTCACACACACTTTGAGGTCACCTTGTGGAAGTACATGCCCCCGGAAGATCCGACCTACAGTGTACACAGTCCATCCTCAACTAGGAAGAAGCACTTGTCATCGAAGCCATGTGCCTAAGCTATCTGGGAGACTGTCAGTCTGATATGCTGACTCAGTTAATGGCAAGTTCCTGACCAAGTCTAACATTGACCAGTGTATTCAAAATGAGTCATGCTATTCCCAATAGTCGCACTAATTGAATGACCTACTGCCCCTCAATCTGAGAGATGACTAGGGATTGCTTTACCGAAACATTATTCCAATTTCATATCACACCAAAACAACAAAGCCAATGAACGGCCAGCACATCATATCATGAATTGTCCTGAACACACAGTAATCCATCATGCTTCATTTCCAAACAATGTAAATAGCACTTAGGCAACACTCACTGTAGGTATCGGGGTCGTCAAAATGGGCTACCTCACCAACGGTGTACGGGGCTGGTCCACCTGTAAAGCATGAAAGGAAGATTATACTCAGACTGGGTGAACAGACAAATAATTTCTGTTACAATGACAGTGTGTGAATATTACATGGTAATGATACACTTTCACACATGCTCATCCTGCCTGGCTGACTTTGTATTCTAGATTATCATTGGATGAGTCTCCTGCTCCAGTGACACACCCTACTACACTCATGCAGTGGCCAGGACAGTCATGTGTCATCCAAGTTACTCCTCCATTAGTAGGCCCGAACAATCATGTGATCCATACATCTCAGCATGTGCATCCCAGAGAGAAACATTCCACAACTGGTTCCATGAGGACTGCATGACCACTCACAATCAAACAGGCTATGTGGACAGGTTCAACACACAGCAACCAGACACACATGTGACATATGTGTGGACAACATGACTAACTTCATGTGACGTGAAGGCAACACACAGGTGTTGCATCATCATGTGTTTGCAATTTTCGGTCTAGCTATGGCGTCTACATATGTAGGTATGTTGTTTCTACATGACGTACTCACTGGCCATTATGACCAGTAGAGTACAAATAGAGCAGTTCACGTGTTGCTTTTCAGACACAAATGCAACACTACATTCCATGCAGCTACAGCCATCTGGTATGTGTTGCAAAAATAAGGCATCGGCCTGGTAGCATAGGTCTTCATACACACCCGGCAACAAATACACATTTGGACACATATGTATACCTTTGTAGCGCAGCATTTGCATCATTTTGTGACGCAGAGAGGGGGCTACTTAGCAAAATACAAATAGATGTTGCATTTTACTGCTGTTATTGGGTGTACATGTGTAGCAAAAATGGGGATTTATGTGTATGCCCATGGGCCTAGGTTTCCCTAGTATAACACGCAGTCAGCTACTTATTTTGCAGATTGGCTACCAATCATCACATGTTCACGCACACATTCCTATTATTCCCATGTAATTGATTATTACTCACCAACATAGCCACCAATCCGGAGTCCCAGGTGGTCCAGCAGGTCCTGTTCCCTGCTGATCAGATCTGCCCAGCGGTGCTTGAGTTGATGGACATTCCTCAGACTCCCGCAGACCCGGACCAGGTGATGGCGCACCTTCTCCCAACGGATTTTACTCGCCTCCGTGTGATACCCCGGTATCACACGGCCCCCAGCCTCCAGCATCAGTGGGAGGAAATGGCTCACGAGCCATATGAAGCCCCCCAATTCGTCCTCACCCATCCTGGACAGGCGAGGCCTACCTGACATGATGCGAGGTGTAAAAAAGTACCAAAGAAAAATTAAAGAAAAAGTGGGAAATGGGGAAAGGTAGAGGTGTGAAAGAAAAAGAAGAAGGAGAAAAATAGCCCAACTAACACCCCAAACTATGCTACCCACAACAGACTCCCACAGACAATACAAACTATCACAGGTATAGACAAAACAACACTAAACAGACTGAGACAATGTTTGACAACAATAAAAGATTGACACAAAGACAAAATACAAGGCACACAGGACACTAAAGCAGTAAAACACAGGACAACACCTTTCACACAACCACACAGTCTAGATAACTCTGAGACTGCAAAGTGAAAGTGAAAGTCAACTCCCAGTACAGATTTGGTAAACAGGATATCCTATTACATCACTTCCTGCATAAAATGGCCGCCGTTTTTATTTTCGCGTAATGCGTCATATTTTCACGCATACACAGATGTGCGTCATATTTTTTTGACGCATTACAGTGCACATGATGCGGAGTGTAAAAATATGCTATGAATATTAATATTTCAAATTGTACATGAGATGACCAACATATTGTGCATGTAGCGTCAATTTCACCACGCATACATCATGGGCGTCGTTTTTTTTACACGTACAGTGGTGCACATGATGCGGAGTCAAAAAATATGATATGAATATTAATAATTGATAATGTACATGAGATGACCAACATATTGTCCATGTAGCGTCATTTTGACCACGCATACATCATGTGCGTGGTTTTTATTACACATACAGTGGTGCACATGATGCGGAGTCAAAAAAAATGGTATGAATATTAATAATTAATACTGTACATGAAATGAGCAATATATTGTGCATATAGCGTCATTTTAACCACGCATACATCATGTGCGTGGTTTTTATTACACGTACAGTGGTGCACATGATGCGGAGTCAAAAAATATGATATGAATATTAATAATTGATAATGTACATGAGATGACCAACATATTGTCCATGTAGCGTCATTTTGACCACGCATACATCATGTGCGTGGTTTTTATTACACGTACAGTGGTGCACATGATGCGGAGTCAAAAAAAATGGTATGAATATTAATAATTAATACTGTACATGAAATGAGCAATATATTGTGCATATAGCGTCATTTTGACCACGCATACATCATGTGCGTGGTTTTTATTACACGTACAGTGGTGCACATGATGCGGAGTCAAAAAAAATGGTATGAATATTAATAATTAATACTGTACATGAAATGAGCAATATATTGTGCATATAGCGTCATTTTGACCACGCATACATCATGTGCGTGGTTTTTATTACACGTACAGTGGTGCACATGATGCGGAGTCAAAAAAAATGCTATGAATATTAATAATTAATACTGTACATGAAATGAGCAATATATTGTGCATATAGCGTCATTTTGACCACGCATACATCATGTGCGTGGTTTTTATTACACTTACAGTAGTGCACATGATGCAGAGTCAAAAATATTGTGGATGTAAATAATAATTTGAAGGTGAAATATCAAGACACTTTTGGATACATTTGTATCTGACTCTGCATTGTGTGCACTCATGTACATGAACAAATTATGACGGCCATGCTGTATGCGTAGAATATGGAGCAAATTGATCCAAATGTCTTCATGTGTTTAGCTTTGGAAAGGTGATTTGTCATGGTAAAACGGTGCGATGTGAGATACATTTGTGTTTGTATCTGACAAATGTCCGTACTTTTATGTATAGACGGCCTTCACACTGTGATGTTTGGGATACGTTAACTAATGTATTGACCATATTTGACAACATATTTGGGGTAATTGCTGATGGCTATTTTGAAATGAGGTTTTTGATACCATTATGTATTCCGTCTCCAAAATGTCCCCACCTTTATGATGGGGATGCTTTTATCTGTAGTCCTAACAGGGAGTGGGAGAGTCACTTTCAGTTTTTAGGGGGCTGACCATGTCCCATTATGATTTTGTGTTTCATATTTGTGTAGGACTTGTGACATGGAGGCCACATATGTGCCTTATGCATGTGTTCAGTTCACAAGTACATGATTCCTGTATGTTTTGGGGGTGGTAGAGGTGGAGTTAGGCCCCCAGCACCCTAGGATTTGACCATCCAGAATAGCTACTGTATCCATGGAGTATTTTTATCATATCCTGGCAAACCTGCAGCAGCGGGCGAATGTAAGGCCATATGGTATGAATGACTGTTGACCATTCATTCATCTCATTAGCCCATTTGACGTTTGCAGTATTGATGATTTGGAGCTAAGTTGCATACCATTTTCATATGACTAAGGGGGTCATTCTGACCGCGGCGGGCGGCGGTCGCCGCCCGCCAAGCGGTTCCCTCCGAAAGACCGCGGCGGTCATTCTGGCTTTCCCACTGGGCTGGCGGGCGACCGCCAAAAGTCCGCCCGCCAGCCCAGCGGGAAACACCCTTCCCACGAGGACGCCGGCTCAGAATGGAGCCGGCGGAGTGGGAAGGTGCGACGGGTGCAGTTGCACCCGTCGCGAATTTCTGTGTCTGCAAAGCAGACACTGAAATTCTTTGTGGGTCCCTCTTACGGGGGCCCCTGCAGTGCCCATGCCATTGGCATGGGCACTGCAGGGGCCCCCAGGGGCCCCGCGGCACCCCCTACCGCCATCCTGTTCCTGGCGGAAGACCCGCCAGGAACAGGATGGCGGTAGGCTCCGCCGCCATGGCGGATTCTCAAGGGCAGCGGGAAGTCCGTTTCTGGCCGCGGCTGAACCGCCGCGGTCAGAATGCCCATCGGTGCACCGCCAGCCTGTTGGCGGTGTTACCGCCGACCTCCACCAGGGCGGTAATTACCGCCAGGGTCAGAATGACCCCCTAAGTTTGCAAGACTCTCAGCGTTCACGATGTGATAATGCGAAGATTGTTTTGCTTGTCTGTGTCCCTTTCTGCATAAACTGGTTTAGTGTCATGTTACAATCTTCCTGCTAGGTTCAAACTGGGACACAACTGTGATGGTCTACTTTCAAATATTAGGTTGGTTGTATGACATATGTGTACATGTGTGTGGGAATGTGGATCCAGTATGACCTGTCTGTGTGTATATTGTCACTGTAACTTCAAGGTCTCCTCCTGAGTTAGTGGCAGCTGATGTTGTTGCAATTGTGTATTGCTCACATCATACACTTGAGAGAAGCCATTGATGACATTTTCACGTACACATGGATGGTCCCACCCTGTCTCTGAACCCGTGTGATGTGACTTTCAAATGATCTCCAATTTTGGGCTGGATGAGAGACTGTTTCAGTTGTTTGGATCCGGCATGTCTAATTGTCACATTTGTACTCTTGTTGGGCTCTGTGTATGGTAATGTAACATGTCACATCCTACCCTCTGTGCATACAGTTGTGATGTTTATTTTTGGTGTGATGATTTTTAATGGCATTCTTGATCAATGAGACGACATTCATCTTCAGCTATTTCAAACTAAAGGTGGTCAGAAATGAATAGGCCAAAGCATGATGTGGTGTTTGTGATCTGTGTTTATTTACAAGTGTGGAATACAAGTGATTATAATGACTTAAGTAAAAAAATTGTTCACAAGCTGTTGGCGCCTACGCACTCCTGCTGCGGTGTTAGGTTGTTCCCCCTCCTGTTGCAGGCCAGCATCCTCCTCATCATCATCCTCAGGCATGTCTGGGTCCGGTTCAAGGAGGGGAATGTTCCTTTGTACACAAATATTGTGTAATATGGCACAAGTGAGTATAATTTTGCATACCATCTCTGGGGAGTATAGTAGGCTTCCGCCAGTGATGTCAAGGCAGCGGAACCTTGACTTTAGGATCCCAAAGGTCCTCTCCACAATGCTGCGTGTCCTCTTGTGGGCATCATTGTATGCCCGCTCAGCAGCAGTATTTGGGTTCCCATATGGTGTCATTATCCAAGGCTGGATGCCATACCCCTGATCAGCTGAAAGAGAAACACAGAATGGTATCAATTAGATGTAGGAGGCACTGTTGTACGTATCTTTGGTGGCAGTAGTTGTGTTGTGTTGTCTGTGACTATTTTGTGTACTAATGTGACAACCTATGGTTGTTGGTGGAAACTTTGGCATTGTTTTTTTTCCTTGGCTGAGCAAGTGTTTGTTGTCTAACTGTTTGTCAGCAGGATGTATTGGTTTCTCAAGTACAGTGTGCCCTCCCTTGCATTGTGACTTGTGACACAGGTGTCCGTGTGTCCTCACTGGGGGTGTGATGATAGTTCCATGCAGAGTTGAAACATGAAAGGGTATTAGAAACGTCCATATGAACATAGCCAGGCCATCCCATCCCTTAAAAGTTATGCATTGTATTAGTGTACAGGTTATTGTGAGACTTCCAATTTGCAAGGTGACATTTAGGCAACCACAGTCATGAATGTCTTCACACTAAGCTGTGGAGTAAATTCAAATGTGTGAGAGGTTCAATGGTGACTTGTGACACATGGCTAGTGATGTGAGTACCTCAGTGTGTTCCTGTCTAGGTGTTGCTATTGTGGTGTATGTGTTGTTTATCCTAGAGGGTTTCTGTGCAGTGAGTATATAAGTAGATTTTTGTCCTTACCAACAAGTAGTCCATTGCCATACCGTCCATCCTGGAAGTGTTGGTTGATGGTGCAGTGACGGAAGATGAATGCATCATGTACACTCCCAGGATATTTAGCCACGATGTTGCTGATCAGTCCTTGGTGATCGACTATGGCCTGCACGTTGATGGAATGTGTGTGCTTCCTGTTGCGGTAGAGGTGTTCACTCGCAGCAGGTGGCACAAGGCGTACGTGTGTGCAGTCGATTGCACCAAGGACGTGCGGAAAGCCACTGATGGCGTAGAACCCCTGTTTTGTTTCCTGCTGCTTCTGCAGTGTGTTAGGGAAGCAGATGTGGCGGGGTGTCAGTCCAATGATGGCATCCAGTACTTTAGGCAGGAATGCGGAGAAAGATGGTTGTGAGATTCCACCAACCAGGGCACCAGTTGTCTGAAAGGAGCCACTTGCCAGCAGGTGAAGTACGGCAAGCAGCTTTGTTTCTGTTGGGATAGTGCGTGGAGTCACTAAAGTGGGGGCCAATTGCTGTTCAATATTTGTCAGCAGCTGCTGAATGGCCTGCCAGTTCAACCGGTACCTCTGGATGATGTCTCGTTCCCTGAGGCCATGCAGGGTTGTTCTTGGGCGGAATATCCTCTCCTGCCTTCTGCGCTGTCTTTGGGGTCCCTGCTGTTGTTGTTGTGGCTGCTGTTGTTGCTGCAGGGCTCTGCGTCTACGTGCACGTTGAAGAAAAAGCACCTCCATGTCTCCCTGTTGCTGCTCTGCTGCTCTGTTGTTTGTTCTGTGTGTTCTGATTAAGTACAGGTGTGTTTGCCCCATTTTAACGCCTGCCCTGACCCAGGCGTTAAAATTTCACGCTATTCATGCTTTGCGCATTATTTTTGCGCCGCCTGCCGCGCGGGAGTGATTTTTGCCCTGGAGCATAAATACCACGCACCGCTATGTGCGTCTGTTTTTAGACGGGAACGCCTTCCTTGCATCTCATTAACGCAAGGAAGGCGTTCACGCCAAAAAATGACGCTATTTGCCCATACTTTGGCGCTAGACGCGTCTAACGCCAAAGTATAAATATGGCGTTAGTTTTGCGCCGAATTTGCGTCGAAAAAAACGACGCAAATTCGGCGCAAACGGAGTATAAATACGGGCCTAAACATTTATTGGAGAAGGAGCACACACCTTTTTGCTGGTATAACAAACATTATACGAAATTTCCAAAATTAAAAAACAAATGCTGGTGTAATTTGAATTCCACCAAGGCCTACTACTTAGTCATCTTGAACATATTTTTGATATCTCACTGTAATGGCCATGGTGCTTCAAGGATGAGCATAACTATTATTTGATCCTGTGATACTCTGTAGTAATATGAGCAGAAGTATCAATATTTCCTGCAGCGCAGCAAGCCACCTTGCTGCACTGTGCTGCAGGAAATGGAAAGGGCAGAAATGCACTGTATTTAACATGATGTGGTGCATTCCTGTCCCTTCCGTGCACTGGTGCAAAATGTGCTGCCTCGCACCAACGCAGGCACATTTGCAGGGGTGCAAGGGACATTGCTTTGCGGACAGGATTGTGTTTGTGCAGGCCTGCCCAAAAACAATCCTCTGAGGCATTTTCCTCTTTCTATGCATGCTGCAGAAAGCAGCACACATAGAATGAAGAATAAATGAGGAGAAATACATATATTTATCCTTGTAATATCTCACCTGGGGAGGCATAGGATTTTGACGCATTCTCAGGTTTACCAGTAGTGGTACATTTTGGAATGTCCCCAAATCCAAGGGAGGATGCGTGGGAACACACACGATCCACCCATGGAAAGGCTTCCCTGGGGCAGAGCAACACAACACAGCAATTTGTGCTACGTTACGCTACTCCAGATTTATCAAGATACTCAGGGCTTCACAAGGTGCCCTTGAGTGACTTGACAAATCTGACTCGGGTTTTGCATCACCCTTGTGCCCCGTTGCATGGCCCAAGGGTGGCACAAAACCTTTGATAAATATATAAACTAAGGTAGAATTCTGAAAACATGAAGGAGAGTTGCAGGTATAGTTTTCTCTTGAGACACTCTAGATTTGCTTTAACGCAAACAATTTATCCTGTGCAAGGTAAATTAGTTTAATGTCACGGAAAACAAGTCACAATCAGACGAAACACATCTGGGTACAATGGATTGGGATGACAAAAAAACAAGGAAACAACCGGTGTGCTAAACATAGGCAAACGATACGCACTGTTATATTTTCTCTTTTGAAAAATATTGCCATACACACGAGCACATTAACGAATCTGAAATAAGGCTGCAGGAAGTATTTTTTGTGTTTGTGCTAATCCAAATTGGCTTATAAGTAGTGTACATCCATTTATGATGTCATTTTTCTTTTTTATATTTGGAAGAAGGCTGGTAAGAAACAGTAGAAAAAGGTTGAAAAAATAATGACAAAATGTATCAGCTAATTTTGATACTCATAAGGTATGCTTGCTAATCTGTGAATGTTCACTTCTATTTTTATTGCAGAGCCTTTTAAGTGTAGCCGTTGGCCAATGGCCAGCAGCCACACTTGCTCTCCAGTGCATCTGTCAGCTATTGGTTGACACAGGACATGGTCAGAAAAGCCACTTTGGTCCTTTGCACCAGAGGGTTTCCTTCTATTTTTTAATGTTCAGGCTTCCAGAGAGAGATTCCGGAGTAGCCTGAGTGTTGTTCTTTTGTATTTGTATTGACGATCAGTACGCAGGGTGCACTGACATCATTACTCCTGAAAGTATAGGCAATGGGCTCCATTTACTTTCACTGAATCAGTGTTCAGGGGCATATCTCAGCCCCTGAGCACTGATTTTCTCAGGAGAGGTATCGTGGGAAAGAGGGACGGGGGAGAATCTCCCTTTTACAATAGTACCTCTGCCCAGTGAATCCCTGCTTGAACATTTTCACAGGAGATCGATCCCCAAGCAAGGACCCACCCATTAGCCACCAAGGATGGGAGAGAGGCCCATTAGAAAGAGGCTTGTTATTCTGCCACTCTGTCTCAAAATTGTCTGTCCTTCTATCTCCCCTAGGGAGCAGGTAGGGGTAATTACTGCCGACCTTCCACTTGGAAGCGCAGAAATCCCACAAAACACCAAGGATTTATTTTTTCTAAAATTATAGGGCTGGGGCTATCCACTAGGGCATGGCCATGCCACCACTCCTAATACAAAGGGTAGCAGTCTTTCTGACCACCCTCCAGGGGTGCAATTAAGGGTGAGTACCTCCAACCTGCTGCCCTGGATCGGAGAATGGCCACTAGACACCAGGGATTCCTTTTATTTTATAAAAAATATGGGTGGGAGATACCCAGCATGGGAATGGCTATGTCCCCAATAATTATATGGTAACAGTCTTCCTGTCCTTCCCTTGGGGGTGGGAAGAAGGCTCACTAGATGGCAGCGATTTCTTTTAAAAACAATATAGGAATGTAGACTATCCACCGGAGGCATGTTTATGCCCACACTCTAAATAAATGGAGCAAGAGACTTTCTGTAATTTTATGTAATTTAAAACCACCACCACATTAGCAGGTGCTAATGTGTCACGTCGTGGAATGGATGTGTAATCAGCCAAGACTGGCCATGTAGCCCCTTCATTGCTCAGGGCCCCAAATAGTCGTTTCTGTCTCTATGTGGCAATTGATCAGCAAAACAATTTCAGTGTTCTCGGGAAGCCAAAGGGATTTCCAAATCATGTTAAGCCCTCTAATATACAGCTGGTGACACTTCTTTAGAAGCTTGAAAATGCCCAAAGACTGTTGAAGAGGCTGAAACTCTACCCATCAGTAAAATGCCTCAAAGGAATACACCACTTGTGCAGCTATCATAAATGTATCTTCCCCGTTGCATCAGAGACACCTCATGATTTGAGATGCTGAGTGACTGCTTCTCAGTTATTGGCTCCTATTGTGAAAGCTGCCACAATGAAGAAAACAATCAATTGACAATGGAATCAAAGAATTAGAAAATCCCAAAAAAGAGGATTAACCTTCTATGAGATGAGCCAAGCTCGACAAACCTATTGGCATAGGTGCTGCCTTATGTCAAGTAGGAGGTAACCATAATTACTGCAGATATCTCTGTTATGCTGCAATTATGGTTCACGTGTGTGAATATTGAAAAAGTACTCAAGGCATTACCATAAGATACAAGCCCCATGATGGGCACCAACTCGTGTGTAAACTATGACTCTAGAATAGTCCTAGAAGGGTTGCTTTCTCACCCACGGGTGACACGTGTGAGCTAGCTTCTATGCACCGGCACTGATTGTGAAATACCAGTTATAGTAGCCCCATGGAATCCCTTCCAATACATTGTTGAAATAGAATAATTGCTTTTGGGTTTCCTCACAAAGACAAATAATTCTATTTCTGGGGGCCCCACTGAAGTCTGGGGTTTTAGTGCTGATTTCTGCAAGAAGCACTTATTTGAAAGAGATAGCTGTGAAAGTCTGCTACTTCTTTCCAGGATCATTTTGCCACCTTTTCTCAGTCTTGAGTTTTTACAGTTGGATTTAGTTTCTTTCTTTAGTTGAAAATCATCCACTAGGGCAATTTAGAATCCTGTAGTTGATAAGTATTTATAAGGCTAGATACTTAATTTTAGTGCTTCTGTGGTAGCCTGCTGAAAAGCTTTGTGTGGGACAAACATCTAAATATTGAATGAAGATTCAAGGAGTGCGAGAAAGTAGCCTATTTCTAGCATGGTTACTCCCATTTTTGGCAGGTTTGTGAGTGTGTTTCAGTGTGTTTTTACTGTCTCACTGGGATCTTGTTAGCCAGGACCCTAGTGCTCATAGTTAAAGCCCTATTTGTTGGTGTGTTTTGCCTGTCTCACTGAGATCCTGCTAGCAAGGACCCCAGGGCTCATAGTTTGTGGCCTAATGTGTGTGTTGTTAGTAGTGCTTAACTATGTCACTGAAGTTCTGCTAACCAGAACTTCAGTGCTTATACTCTCTCTGCTTCCAAATTAGTCACTATAGTTTAGTGACTTCATATTCCAATTCCCACATTGGACACCCCTTATAAATCCATAGTATATGGTACCTAGGTACCCAGGGCATTGGGGTTCCAGGAGATCCTTATGGGCTGCAGCATTTATTTTGCCACCCATAAGGAACTCTGACAAACCCTTTCACAGGACTGCCATTGCAGCCTGTGTGAAATAGTGCACACACTATTTCACAGCCATTTTCACTGCACTTAAGTAACTTATAAGTCACCTATATGTCTAACCTTCATTTACTGAAGGCTAGGTGCAAAGTTACTAAGTGTGAGGGTACCCTTGCACTAGCAAATGTGCCCCCACACAGTCCAGGGCTTTGTGAGTGTGGGGATGCCATTACATGCATGCACTACATATAGGTCCATACCAGTATTGTAACTCTGAATATGGCCATGTAACATGTCTAAGATCATGGAATTGTCCCCCATTCCAAATCTGGTATCAGGGAGCCAGTTTCATGCATCCTGGGGGCTCCACCATGGACCCCCAGTACTGCCAAACCAGCTCTCTGAGGCTTGCACTGCAGCTACAGCTGCTGACACCTCACAGACAGGGTTCTGCCCTCCTGGGGTCTGAGCAGCTCAGACCCAAAAAGACAGAACAAAGCATTTCCTCTGCGAGGAGGGTGTTACACCCTCTCCCTTTGGAAATAGGTGTTACAGGCTTGGGAGGGGTAGCTTTCTAGAGCCTCTGGAAATGCTTTGAAGGACACAGATGGTGCCCTCCTTGCATGAGCCAGTCTACACCCGTACAGGGACCCTCAGTCCCTGCTCTGGTGCGAAACTGGACAAAGGATAGGGTCACCGTGTTAAGGCATCAAGATCAAGTGACAAAGACAAACAAACAGTAGTTTTTCACACTTAGGGACTTTCCCTCACTATGCTTTAGAGGGAATTGTTTATATTAATTGCCGCCCCAAGCATGCCTGTTATCTATTGTTTGGGAACACACCTACGTCAGGGGTCCAAGTAGATCTGTATAAATACATCACACTTTAGACAGATAATCAGAGGTATTCTGACTAGAGGGCATCGCCACCATCCCTGATATCGATGCTGCATGTCGTCTTAACACTGACCCAGTGTTCGTGTCCCTACGGAGTCTGAGATAGAGACCTCATTCCAAGGTAACAAGGGCTGGGGGCTCCTCTCATGGACATGGCATCGGCAGATTAGGTTTAACATACCCAGCTCTCCTTTAGGTAGGAGGTTAGGCCTATCATGAAAAGGTATTAGGACATATTACACACTTTGGTGGTCATTCCAACCTTGGCGGTAAAAGCCGCTTACCGCTGTCAGAAGACCGCCAACATACCGCCGCAGCCGCGGTAAACCACCACGGTCATTCTGACCCACAACAGGCAAACCGCCAAAATACAGACATCCACAAAAGTCCGCCACACCAAAGGCCAGCGAGAAACTGGCGAATACCAAACCTCCACCGTCACGCCAACAGAAATACGCCCACACTATCACGACACACGAATCCACGCGGCGGTCTTTCAACCGCGGTATTCCATTGGCGGTACACACCGCCGCGCTCAAAATACACACATATTTACAAAACACATCCACATTGGACAATTCCAAATACACACACCTGATACACATACACACACCACTCCCACACACCCAATACAATATAAAACACACACCCACATCACCCACAAACACCCACTTCTACAGAATCGGGACCACGCACTAAGAAAAAGAGAACTGAGCACCCAGATGCGCATTTAACTTTCACCCAGCAATATTTCCACGCACTTCACACAACACACCAATACACATCACCACACAATCCACCCCACACATCACCCACACCACCCCATGGCACCGCAAAGACACCCCAGGTTCTCCGAGGATGAACTCAGGGTCATGGTGGAGGAAATTGTACGGCTTGAGCCACAGCTCTTCGGGACACAGGTGCAGCACACCACCATTGCCAGGAAGATGGAGCTATGGAGCAGAATAGTTGATCAGGTCAACGCTGTGGGACAGCACCCAAGAAATAGGGATGACATCAGGAAGCGGTGGAACGACCTACGGGGGAAGGTGCGTTCAATGGTATCCCGGCACAACATCGAGGTGCAGCGGACTGGCGGCGGACCCCCACCTCCTCCCCCAGAATTTACAACATGGGAGGAGCAAGTCTCGGCGATCCTGCATCCTGAGGGCCTCGCAGGAGTATCTGGAGGAATGGACTCTGGTAAGTCTCATCTTCACAACTTCATCCCCCCCACCCCACCAGCATGGCAACTCATACCCCCACCCTCATTCTCACCCCCATCACATCCTGCTCCTTGCAAATGTCTCCACATCACAGCCCACCCATCCCAACACCAAGCCGTGCATGCGACCATAAAGCATGGACACCCATCACCAAAGCATGCTCACTGCACATACCCATCCCCCACCAAATCACCGTCACAAAAGCCCCCACACGGGAATGCCAGCACTGGGGTACAAGGGCACCCACCCATTACACGCTATGGCACACACAAATGCAATAATCATACTTTTATACCCCTGCAGGACCCGAACGCCACGTCACCGCGCAGGAGGGTCCACAAATGTCCACTCCACCCCCAAAAGAGGCCCACAGTGAGGACAGCAGCTCTGTCGACCTGGATCTAGATGACCAGCCCGGCCCATCGTGGACCTCGGGACAGTCGGTTCCCCTCACACAACCACAGCCCATAGCAGACCGTCCCCCCTCTGGCAACACCAGCACAGCACCCACCCAGCGGGCCCATACCTCAGTCCCCAGGACACGTCAATCAGCGGTGTGTCCACCACTACAGGGCACCCAGGTTAACCCACCACCCCAACAACAACAGGGACCTGGGGGCAGTGGTAGGGGGCACCCGGTCCAGGGGACAGAGGCACAGGGAAACAGGGGAACTGGGAGGGCTGCTGTGCGACAGGGGGGGGACAGGCCAAGGGAACCCACTCTCCACGAGGCCCTCTCCAACATCATGGGAGCATACCACCACTCCCAGGAGACGATGGTGACGGTCCTGGCCAGGTTTCAGGAAATCCAGCTTCTGCAGGAGGAACAGTATTTGGGGTTCAGGGAGGAACTACGAAACATCAGTTCCGCCCTGGCCACCATTGTAGGGGCTCTGAATTAGGTAGTCACCACATTGCGGGACACTGTGGCAGGACAAAGGGCCCCTGACACTAGCATGGACGAAGAACTGCCTACCACCTCCGCCGGCGCTAGTGAACATGAGGCTCCGCCACAGGACCAACAGGCCACCAGCACCCCACCCCCTGCAGAAGGAGAACCACCCCGCAAGCGGGCCCTGAGATCCAGGAAGAAGACAGAATAAGATGCCAAGACCCCCGCCAGGAAAGGATACCTCCCTAATTGTCATCCCGCTGTCCCACATTGACACCCTGTCCATTCTTATACTGCCCATGCTCCACTGTCCACAGGCATTTGGACATTGCACCTGTGAGACTAATAGTCTGGACTCTGCCATGGACAATCCTCCACCATCACCCCTCACTGTCACACAGCTGTAGTCCATGGGGAAACAAAGCAGATGTCACACACTGGGGGCCACATCTCTGAAATTGGAAGGGAAAGTCACAATTCAGTTACCATACACTGGGGGAAAAGGTCAGACAGTAGAGAGGTAGTAGGGGATAAGTATATGTAAAATGACGGGTTGGACTCTTACCTGTGTGTCATTGAAAATACTGCTGTATTACTGTAGGAGGCTGGACTGGCTTGTAGTGAGTACCAAGGGGTACTTGCACCTTGCACCAGGCCCAGTTATCCCTTATTAGTGTATAGGGTGTCTAGCAGCATAGGCTGATAGATAATGGTAGCTTAGCAGAGCAGCTTAGGCTGAACTAGGAGACGAGTGAAGCTCCTACAGTACCACTTAGTGTCATATGCACAATATCATAGGAAAACACAATACACAGTTATACTAAAAATAAAGGTACTTTATTTTTATGACAATATGCCAAAGTATCTCAGAGTGTACCCTCAGTGAGAGGATAGGAAATATACACAAGATATATATACACAATACCAAAAATATGCAGTATAGTCTTAGAAAACAGTGCAAACAATGTATAGTTACAATAGGATGCAATGGGGACACATAGGGATAGGGGCAACACAAACCATATACTCCAAAAGTGGAATGCGAACCACGAATGGACCCCAAACCTATGTGACCTTATAGAGGGTCGCTGGGACTAGCAGAAAATAGTGAGGGTTAGAAAAATAGCCCACCCCAAGACCCTGAAAAGTGAGTGCAAAGTGCACTAAAGTTCCCCAAAGGACAAAGAAGTCGTGATAGGGGAATACTGCAGGAAAGACACAAACCAGCAATGCAACAACAATGGATTTCCAGTCGAGGGTACCTGTGGAACAAGGGGACCAAGTCCAAAAGTCACAAGCAAGTCGGAGATGGGCAGATGCCCAGGAAATGCCAGCTGTGGGTGCAAAGAAGCTTCTACTGGACAGAAGAAGCTAAGGTTTCTGCAGGAACAACAAAGGCTAGAGACTTTCCCTTTAGAGGACGGATCCCTCACGCCGTGGAGAGTCGTGCAAAAGTGTTTTCCCGCCGAAAGACCGCCAACAAGCCTTGCTAGCTGCAAATCGTGTGGTAAGCATTTTTGGATACTGCTGTGGCCCAGGAGGGACCAGGATGTCACAAATTGAGTCAGGAGACAGAGAGGACGTCGAGCAAGACAAGTAGCTCTCTCAGCAGCAGGTAGCACCCGGAGAAGTGCCAGAAACAGGCACTACAAGAATGCGTGAAACAGTGTTCACCCAAAGTTGCACAAAGGAGTCCCACGTCGCCGGAGACCAACTTAGAAAGTCGTGCAATGCAGGTTAGAGTGCAGTGGACCCAGGCTTGGCTGTGCAGAAAGGATTTCCACCGGAACTGCACAGGGGCCGGAGTAGCTGCAAAAGTCGCGGTTTCCAGCAATGCAGTCTGGCGTGGGGAGGCAAGGACTTACCTCCACCAAACTTGGACTGATGAGTCACTGGACTGTGAGGGTCACTAGGACACAGTTGCTGGATTCGAGGTACCTCGCTCGTCGTGCTGAGAGGAGACCCAAGGGACCGGTTATGCAGCTTTTTGGTGCCTGCGGTTGCAGGGGGACGATTCCGTCGACCCACAGGAGATTTCTTCGGAGCTTCTAGTGCAGAGAGGAGGCAGACTACCCCCACAGCATGCACCACCAGGAAAACAGTCGAGAAGGCGGCAGGATCAGCGTTACAGAGTTGCAGTAGTCGTCTTTGCTACTAGGTTGCAGTTTTGCAGGCTTCCAGCGCCGTCAGCAGTCGATTCCTTGGCAGAAGGTGAAGAGAGAGATGCAGAGGAACTCGGATGAGCTCTTGCATTCGTTCTCTAAAGTTTCCCCAGAGACAGAGACCCTAAATAGCCAGAAAAGAGGGTTTGGCTACCTAGGAGAGAGGATAGGCTAGCAACACCTGAAGGAACCTATCAGAAGGAGTCTCTGACGTCACCTGGTGGCACTGGCCACTCAGAGCAGTCCAGTGTGCCAGCAGCACCTCTGTTTCCAAGATGGCAGAGGTCTGGAGCACACTGGAGGAGCTCTGGACACCTCCCAGGGGAGGTGCAGGTCAGGGGAGTGGTCACTCCCCTTTCCTTTGTCCAGTTTCGCGCCAGAGCAGGGCTAAGGGGTCCCCTGAACTGGTGTAGACTGGCTTATGCAGAATTGGGCACATCTGTGCCCAAGAAAGCATTTCCAGAGGCTGGGGGAGGCTACTCCTCCCCTGCCTTCACACCATTTTCCAAAGGGAGAGGGTGTAACACCCTCTCTCAGAGGAAGTCCTTTGTTCTGCCATCCTGGGACAAGCCTGGCTTGACCCCAGGAGGGCAGAAACCTGTCTGAGGGGTTGGCAGCAGCAGCAGCAGCAGCTGCAGTGAAACCCCAGGAAAGGCAGTTTGGCAGTACCAGGGTCTGTGCTACAGACCACTGGGATCATGGGATTGAGCCAACTATGCCAGGATGGCATAGAGGGGGCAATTCCATGATCATAGACATGTTACATGGCCATATTTGGAGTTACCATTGTGAAGCTACATATAGGTATTGACCTATATGTAGTGCACGCGTGTAATGGTGTCCCCGCACTCACAAAGTCCGGGGAATTGGGCCTGAACAATGTGGGGGCACCTTGGCTAGTGCCAGGGTGCCCTCACACTAAGTAACTTTGCACCTAACCTTTACCAGGTAAAGGTTAGACATATAGGTGACTTATAAGTTACTTAAGTGCAGTGTAAAATGGCTGTGAAATTATGTCGACGTTATTTCACTCAGGCTGCAGTGCCAGGCCTGTGTAAGAATTGTCAGAGCTCCCTATGGGTCGCAAAAGAAATGCTGCAGCCCATAGGGATCTCCTGGAACCCCAATACCCTGGGTACCTCAGTACCATATACTAGGGAATTATAAGGGTGTTCCAGTAAGCCAATGTGAATTGGTAAAATTGGTCACTAGCCTGTTAGTGACAATTTGTACAGAGAGAGCATAACCACTGAGGTTCTGGTTAGCAGAGCCTCAGTGAGACAGTTAGGCATCATACAGGGAACACACATATAGGCCACAACCTTATGAGCACTGGGGTCCTGGCTAGCAGGGTCCCAGTGAAACATAACAAACATACTGAAAACATAGGGTTTTCACTATGAGCACTGGGCCCTGGCTAGCAGAATCCCAGTGAGACAGTGAAAATACCCTGACATACACTCACAAACAGGCCAAAAGTGGGGGTAACAAGGCTAGAAAGAGGCTACTTTCTCACAATTACTGTGTTCCTGTTGTCTATGTCGTCCTCTTCGGCTTCCTCTTCTTCACTCTCCACATGCTCCACAGCTGCTACAACACCACCATCTGGACCATCCTCCTGCAGAAAAGGCACCTGGCATCGCAAAGCCAGGTTGTGAAGCATACAGCAGGCCACGATGATCTGGCACACCTTCTTTGGTGAGTACAATAGGGATCCACCTGTCATATGGAGGCAGCGGAACCTAGCCTTCAGACGGCCGATGGTCCACTCGATCACCATCCTAGTTCTCCCATGGGCCTCATTGTACCGTTCCTCTGCCCTTGTCTGGGGATTCCTCACTGGGGTCAGTAGCCAGGACAGGTTGGGGTAACCAGAGTCACCTATTAGCCACACACGGTGCCTCTGGAGTTGACCCATCACGTAAGGGATGCTGCTATTCCGCATGATGTACGCGTCATGCACAGAGCCAGGGAACTTGGCATTAACATGGGAGATGTACTGGTCTGCCAAACACACCATCTGTACATTCATCGAATGATAACTCTTTCTGTTTCTGTACACTTGTTCACTCCTGCTGGGGGGTACTAAAGCCACCTGGGTCCCATCAATGGCACCTATGATGTTGGGGATATGTCCAAGGCCATAGAAATCACCTGTCACTGTAGGCAAATCCTCCACCTCAGGGAAAACAATGTAGCTCTGCATGTATTTCAGAAGGGCAGACAACACTCTGGACAACACCTTGGAAAACATAGGCTGGGACATCCCTGATGATATGGCCACTGTTGTTTGAAATGACCCACTTGCAAAGAAATGGAGTACTGACAGCACCTGCACTAGAGGTGGGATCCCTGTGGGTTGGCGGATGGGTGACATCAGGTCTGGCTCCAGCTGGGCACAATCAATCAATCAATCATATAATTTGTAAAGCGCACTATGTACCCGTCAGGGTTTCGAGGCGCTGGGGGGGGGGGTGGGTGAGCTGTTAGCGGTCGAAGAGCCAGGTCTTGAGGAGTCTCCTGAAGGTGAGGAGGTCCTGGGACTGGCGTAGCGAGGTGGGGAGAGAGTTCCAGGTCTTGGCGGCGAGGAAGGAGAAGGATCTGCCGCCGGAGGTCTTGCGCTGTATCCTGGGGACGATGGCGAGTGCGAGATTGGCAGAGCGGAGTTGACGAGTGGGGGCGTAAAAGTTGAGTCTGGAGTTGAGGTAGGTAGGTCCGGTGTTGTGTAGAGCCTTGTGAGCGTGGGTGAGGAGTTAAAAGGTGATCCTCTTGTCCACGGGGAGCCAGTGGAGGTCCTTCAGGTGAGGGGAGATGTGACATCGGCGGGGTATGTCGAGGATCAGGCGGGCGGATGCATTTTGGATACGCTGGAGTCGTTTGATGTCTTTTGTTGGGATGCCTGTGTAGAGTGCGTTGCCGTAGTCAAGTCTGCTACTGACGAGGGCTTGGGTCACCGTCTTTCTGGTTCCTGTTTGGATCCACTTGAAAATTCTGCGTAGCATTCGAAGGGTGTTGAAGCAGGGAGAGGAGATGGCGCTGACCTGTTTGGACATGGTGAGGGCAGAGTCATGGATGAAGCCAAGGTTTCTTGCGTGGCTGGTTGGGGTGGGTGGGGGTCCGAAGTCGGTGGGCCACCAGGAGTCGTTCCAGGCCGAAGGGGTGCGCCCGAGGATGAGGACTTCCGTCTTGTCGGAGTTGAGCTTCAGGCGGCTGTCGTTCATCCACTCGGCGATGGCTTTTAGTCCCTCGTGGAGGTTGGTTTTGGCGGTGAGTGGGTCTTTGGTCAGGGAGAGGACGAGCTGGGTGTCGTCGGCGTAGGAGATGATGCTGAGGTGATGTTGGCGGGCCAGTTTAGCGAGGGGTGCCATGTAGACGTTGAACAACGTAGGGCTGAGGGAGGAGCCTTGGGGGACGCCGCAGATGAGGTTGGTGGCTTGGGAGCGGAAAGGGGAGAGTCGGACTCTCTGGGTTCTGTCGGAGAGGAAGGATGAGATCCAGTTGAGGGCTTTATCTTGGATGCCGGCTTCATGGAGGCGGGTCAGTAGGGTGCGGTGGCAGACTGTGTCAAAAGCGGCTGATAGGTCGAGGAGGATGAGGGCCGAGGTTTCGCCGTTGTCCATTTGAGTTCTGATGTCATCTGTGGCGGCGAGGAGTGCAGTCTCGGTGCTGTGGTTTCGTCTGAAACCGGATTGAGAGGGGTCTAGGATGGAGTTGTCTTCGAGGAAGTGGGCGAGCTGTGTGTTGACGATCTTCTCGATGACTTTTGCTGGAAAAGGGAGGAGAGAGATCGGTCGGAAGTTTTTGAGGTCGTTGGGGTCAGCCTTGGGTTTCTTGAGGAGGGGTTGGATTTCTGCGTGTTTCCAGCTGTCTGGGAAGGTGGCGGAGTCGAAGGAGAGGTTGATGATCTTGCGGAGTTTGGGGGCGATGATGGCGTTGGCTTTGTTGAACACGTGATGTGGGCATGGGTCCGTGGGAGAGCCTGAGTGGATGGTGTTCATGGTTGTTATTGTTTCGGTGTCGTCCACATGGGTCCAGGCGGTGAGGCGGCTGGCGTCTGTGGAGATGTCAGGGGTGGGGTCTGGCGGCGGAGTGGCGTTGAAGCTGTCGTGGATGGTTGTGATTTTCTGGTGGAAGAAGGTGGAGAGGTCGTCGCAGAGTTTCTGGGAGGGCGGGATGTCGTTGGAGTTGGCGTTGGGGTTTGAGAGTTCCTTCACGATGCCGAAGAGTTCTTTGCAGTCGTGGGCGTTGTTGTTGATGCGTTCAGTGAAGTGGGCGCGCTTGGCGACTCGGATCCGTTGGTGGTGTTCACGGTTGGCGTCTTTGAGGGAGGCGAGGTTGTCGGGTGTGCGCTCTAAGATCCACTTCTTCTTGAGCTTCTGGCAGAGGCTTTTGGAGGCGGTCAGTTCGTCTGTGAACCAGGCTGGTTTTTTCTTTCCTTGGTTGGCGGTGGGTTTCTTGAGTGGGGCTAAGGTGTTGGCGCAGTCGAGGATCCATTGAGGGAGGTTGATGGCGGCAGTGCTCGGGTCGGTTGAGTCGGGTGGTGGGTTTTTGACACACAGTTCCTGAATAGTGGCTCGGTCAAGCCTGTATGTCAGTATGACATGTCTTTCCTCCATTGTTGACAGGTCTACCAGCGGTCTGTACACTGGAAGATTCCTCCATCTCCTCGCATGTCCCAGCGGACGGTGCCTATGTAGGACAACAGCGAGCACAGAGTCAATCAGCCCACAGGTACGTAACCACAGTTTCCAAAAAACACAATTCCCAATGCATTGAATGGTTTGTAGGAGTGTTGCTGCAAGGCCTAGGTATGTGTGACGCAGTTAAAAGTAAGCCATGTGGGCCCTTGAAATGGCGGCTGCCTGACCTGTGAAGTGTGACAATGGGATGTGAGGTCAATGCGCTGGCGTGGCACACCGTGGCGGTAGGCGGTCGAAGACCGCGGCGTAAAGCAGCATTGGTTAACATTGAACCCTATGGGTCTCAGGAGCCAATGACGATGTGTGCCGGCGGTCGCGGTACGCACCGCCGTGGTACGCACTGCCGCGGGCGTGACCGCCATTTTCTATCTGCTTAATCACTCGAAAACCTGATCTTCGACAGGAGAGGACCTACACTGCAAGTGCTGCCGTGACCTCGGTCTGGAAGAGACAATGGCTCATGCGACTGGGGAAAGGGCACCTGCCTTCACTGCTCAGGAATTGGAGAAACTCGTGGATGGGGTCCTCCCCCAGTATGCGCTACTCTACGGTCCTCCAGACCAACAGGTAAGTACACTGGGATCATGCTTTGGGGGCAATGCCTGTGTTGAGTCGGGTGGATGAAAGATGGTGGGGAGGGGAGCGAATGAGGCATGCATCAGACGACGGATGACAGGATGTGCCACATGGCAAGGGTAGGGATGGGGGGCCACTCACATTGAGGGTGCAGAAGGTGATGACTCTTTTTCTCCCCCTGTACATTTCACATAGGTCAGCGCCCACCAGAAGATATCCATTTGGCGTGTCATCGCCAAGGACGTCTGGGCCCTGGGGGTCCACCACAGACGGGGCACCCACTGCCGGAAGAGATGGGAGGACATCCGACGCTGGAGCAGGAAGACGGCGGAGGGTCAGCTGGGGATGGCCTCCCAACGTGGGAGGGGTGCCAGTCGTACTTTGACCCCCCTGATGTCCCGGATCCTGGCGGTGGCCTACCACGATTTGGATGGGCACGTGAGGACATCACAGCAGACACAAGAGGTGAGTACAACCTCATTCTGCTGACTTTGCGCGCAGTGGAGGTGTCTGGGTGGGGGAGGAGGGCTGTGGGTATCCCTAGGCCAGGGTGACTTCTGTAGGCTAGGCCCCTCCGTAAGGCATGGCCCTGTGCCCCCCACCTCTGTAGGGTGCCAAGTACAGTTATCCATGGCCCTGTGCCCCCGCCCCCCACCTCTGTAGGGTGCCAAGTACAGTTATCCATGGCCCTGTGTCATCTATGTGTGCAGTTGTCGTCCATAGGCTTGTAGGCCATGTCGCACGGATTGAGTAGTGGACCCCAAGTGCGCGGCGTAGTGCAGGGGGCTTCTGTGTCTGTCCTCTCCGCCAACTGTGTCGCCAATGCATGCACTCAACATGTCTTTATTTCCCCCCCCCCTTTTTGTGGTCTTCCTGTTCATGTTTGCATTAGCATCATCAGGCAGAGGAGAAGTGGCATCGGAGCACGAGGGAGCTGCATCCCACATGGCCCTGGAGGGCCATGCAACTGATTCCGAGTACACCAGTGGGACGGAGGGTGAGGGGAGCTCCACAGCGGGGACTCGTGCAGACATTAGTGACACGGACTCGTCCTCTGAAGGGAGCTCCCTTGTGGTGGCGGCAACATCCGTGCCCCCCGCAACAACAGGTACAGCTGCCACCCAGCGCACCAGCACCGCCTTCCCAGCAGCCCCTCAGCGTTTGCCCCGTGCCCGCTCACCCAGGAAGGTGGGCATCTCCTTCGCCCCAGGCACCTCAGGCCCTGCCCCTGTCACCCCTGCTGCCCTCAGTGAGGAGGTCATTGACCTCCTGAGGACGCTCATTGTTGGGCAGTCTACCCTTTTGAATGCCATCCAGGGTGTAGAAAGGGAGGTGCACCAGAGTAATGCATACCTGGAGGGCATTCATTCGGGTCAGGCTGCCCATCAGCGATCGTTCAACACTCTGGCCTCAGCACTGATGGCAGCAATTGTCCCTGTCTCTAGCCTCCCCCCTCCAACTTCCTCCACCCATACCCTATCACCTGTACCTCTGCCTATCCCAGACACACCATCAGACCAGCCTGCACACACCTCAACACCCAAGGGAAGCTCATCCAGACATAAGCACCACACATCACACAAGCATTCACACAAGCAACATCCACATACAGACATACCAACACCCACTGCCTCCACTGTGTCCCCCTCCTCCTCGTCTCCCTCCTCCCTCCCTGTCACGTCTCCACTCACACCTGCATGCAAAACATCTTCAGCCACTACGTCAATCACCAGCACACCAACCAGAACCACCCGCACACGTCCGTCACCACCCCCACTACCATTTACACGTCCCCTGTGTCCTTTCCCACTGTGTCTGTGACCCCCTCTTCCAAGCTACACAAACGCAGGCAGCCACCCACCCAACAGCCATCCACCTCACGACAGCATCCAGCCCAAGCACCTGCACCCAAAGACACCAGACTGAAGACTCCTACAACCACAACCTCTTCCTCCACTCCCATACCCACTACACCTACCCGTCCCTCTGTTCCTAAATTGGTTTTCCTTTCCAAACTTGACCTCTTTCCTACAACTCCCCCACCCCGTCCATCTCATAGGACTCCAGTCAGCACCTCAGCCACCACAAAAGCGGGACCTGGAATGACAGTGTGCCATGGACTGTGGAGTCCCCCACCCTCAAGGGCAGCCAGTTCAGGAAGGAGCCAAGGCACGGCCAGCCCACCCCCCAGTAAAACATCTGAAGATTGTCAGTGGCCGGCGCGAGAGGCCGAAGACACCAGGGACCAAAATACCGACCATGGTTCCGGCAGGAAGTGTGGTGCCACCTGGCGCACCGCTACACTGGGCACCGCCGTCTCAAGCACCGCTACACAGGGCACCGCCATCTCAAGCACCGCTGAACTGGGCTCTTCATCTCAAGCACCGCTACACTGGGCACCGCCGTCTCAAGCACCGATACACTGGGCACCGCCGTCTCAAGCACTGCTGAACAGGGCACCGCCGTCTCAAGCACCGCTACACTGGGCACCGCCGTCTCAAGCACCGCTGAACAGGGCACCGCCGTCTCAAGCACCGCTGAACAGGGCCCTTCATCTCAAGCACCGCTGAACTGGGCCCTTCATCTCAAGCACCGATACACTGGGCACCGCCGTCTCAAGCACTGCTGAACAGGGCACCGCCGTCTCAAGCACCGCTACACTGGGCACCGCCGTCTCAAGCACCGCTGAACAGGGCACCGCCGTCTCAAGCACCGCTGAACAGGGCCCTTCATCTCAAGCACCGCTGAACTGGGCCCTTCATCTCAAGAACCGCTACACTGGGCACTGCCGTCTCAAGCACCGCTGAACAGGGCACCGCCATCTCAAGCACCGCTGAACTGGGCCCTTAATCTCAAGCACCGCTGAACTGGGCCCTTCATCTCAAGCACCGCTACACTGGGCCCTTCATCTCAAGCACCGCTGAACTGGGCCCTTCATCTCAAGCACCGCTACACTGGGCACCGCCGTCTCAAGCACCGCTACACTGGGCACCGCCGTCTCAAGCACCGCTACACTGGGCACCGCCGTCTCAAGCACCGCTGAACAGGGCACCGCCATCTCAAGCACCGCTACACTGGGCACCGCCGTCTCAAGCACCGCTACACTGGGCACCGCCGTCTCAAGCACCGCTACACTGGGCACCGCCGTCTCAAGCACTGCTACACTGGGCCCTTCATCTCAAGCACCGATACACTGGGCACCGCCATCTCAAGCACTGCTACACTGGGCACCGGCGTCTCAAGCACCGCTACACTGGGCCCTTCATCTGAAGCACCGCTACACTGGGCACCGCCGTCTCAAGCACAGCTACACTGGGCACCGCCGTCTCAAGCACCGCTGAACAGGGCCCTTCATCTCAAGCACCGCTGAACTGGGCCCTTCATCTCAAACACCGCTGAACTGGGCCCTTCATCTCAAGCACCGCTACACTGGGCACCGCCGTCTCAAGCACCGCTGAACAGGGCACCGCCGTCTCAAGCACCGCTGAACTGGGCCCTTCATCTCAAGCACCGCTGAACTGGGCCCTTCATCTCAAGCACTGCTACTCTGGGCACTGCCGTCTCAAGCACCGCTGAACAGGGCACCGCCGTCTCAAGCACCGCTGAACTGGGCCCTTCATCTCAAGCACTGCTGAACTGGGCCCTTTATCTCAAGCACCGCTACACTGGGCCCTTCATCTCAAGCACCGCTGAACTGGGCCCTTCATCTCAAGCACCGCTACACTGGGCACCGCTGTCTCAAGCACCGCTACACTGGGCACCGCCGTCTCAAGCACCGCTGAACAGGGCACTGCCATCTCAAGCACCGCTACACTGGGCACCGCCGTCTCAAGCACCGCTACACTGGGCACCGCCGTCTCAAGCACCGCTACACTGGGCCATTCATCTCAAGCACCACTACACTGGGCACCGCCGTCTCAAGCACCGCTACACTGGGCACCGCCGCCTCAAGCACCGCTGAACAGGGCACCGCCATCTTAAGCACCGCTGAACTGGGCCCTTCATCTCAAGCACCGCTGAACTGGGCCCTTCATCTCAAGCACCGCTACACTGGGCACCGCCGTCTCAAGCACCACTACACTGGGCACCGCCGTCTCAAGCACCGCTACACTGGGCACCGCCGTCTCAAGACCGCTACACTGGGCCCTTCATCTCAAGCACCGATACACTGGGCACCGCCGTCTCAAGCACCTCTACACTGGGCACCGCCGTCTCAAGCACCGCTACACTGGGCACCGCCGTCTCAAGCACCGCTGAACAGGGCACCGCCGTCTCAAACACCGCTGAACAGGGCCCTTCATCTCAAGCACCGTTTCAACTGGGCCCTTCATCTCAAGCACCGCTGAACTGGGCCCTTCATCTCAAGCACCGCTACACTGGGCACCGGCGTCTCAAGCACCGCTGAACAGGGCAGCGCCGTCTCAAGCACCGATGAACAGGGCACCGCCATCTCAAGCACCGCTGAACTTGGCCCTTCATCTCAAGCACCGCTGGACTGGGCCCTTCATCTCAAGCACCGCTGAACTGGGCCCTTCATCTCAAGCACCGCTGAACTGGGCCCTTCATCTCAAGCACCGCTACACTGGGCACCGCCGTCTCAAGCACCGCTGAACAGGGCACCGCCGTCTCAAGCACCGCTGAACTGGGCCCTTCATCTCAAGCACCGCTGAACTGGGCCCTCCATCTCAAGCACCGCTGAACTGGGCCCTTCATCTCAAGCACCGCTACACTGGGCATCGCCGTCTCAAGCACCGCTACACTGGGCACCGCCGTCTCAAGCACCGCTGAACAGGGCACCGCCATCTCAAGCACCGCTTCACTAGGCACCGCCGTCTCAAGCACCGCTACACTGGGCACCGCCGTCTCAAGCACCGCTACACTGGACCCTTCATCTCAAGCACCACTACACTGGGCACCGCCGTCTCAAGCACCGCTACACTGGGCACCGCCGTCTCAAGCACCGCTGCACTGGGCACCGCCGTCCAAGCACCGCTGAACAGGGCACCGCTATCTCAAGCACCGCTGAACTGGGCCCTTCATCTCAAGCACCGCTGAACTGGGCCCTTCATCTCAAGCACCGCTGAACTGGGCCCTTCATCTCAAGCACCGCTACACTGGGCACCGCCGTCTCAAGCACCGCTGAACAGGGCACCGCCGTCTCAAGCACCGCTGAACTGGGCCCTTCATCTCAAGCACCGCTGAACTGGGCCCTTCATCTCAAGCACCGCTGAACTGGGCCCTTCATCTCAAGCACCGCTACACTGGGCACCGCCGTCTCAAGCACCGCTACACTGGGCACCGCCGTCTCAAGCACCGCTGAACAGGGCACCGCCATCTCAAGCACCGCTACATTGGGCACCGCCGTCTCAAGCACCGCTAGACTGGGCACCGCCGTCTCAAGCACCGCTGAACAGGGCACCGCCGTCTCAAGCACCGCTACACTGGGCACCGCCGTCTCAAGCACCGCTACACTGGGCACCGCCGTCTCAAGCACCACTGAACAGGGCACCGCCATCTCAAGCACCGCTACACTGGGCACCGCCGTCTCAAGCACCGCTACACTGGGCACCGCCGTCTCAAGCACCGCTGAACAGGGCACCGCCGTCTCAATTACCGCTGAACTGGGCCCTTCATCTCAAGCACCGCTGACCTGGGCCCATCATCTCAAGCACCGCTGAACTGGGCCCTTCATCTCAAGCACCGCTACACTGGGCACCGCAGTCTCAAGCACCGCTACACTGGCCACCGCCGCCTCAAGCACCGCTGAACAGGGCACCGCCATCTCAAGCACCGCTACACTGGGCACCGCCGTCTCAAGCACCGCTACACTGTGCACCGCCGTCTCAAGCACTGCTACACTGGGCCCTTCATCTCAAGCACCGATACACTGGGCACCGCCATCTTAAGCACCGCTACACTGGGCACCGCCGTCTCAAGCACCGCTACACTGGGCCCTTCATCTCAAGCACCGCTACACTGGGCACCGCCGTCTCAAGCACCGCTACACTGGGCACCGCCGTCTCAAGCACCGCTGAACAGGGCACCGCCGTCTCAAGCACCGCTGAACAGGGCCCTTCATCTCAAGCACCGCTAAACTGGGCCCTTCATCTCAAGCACCGCTGAACTGGGCCCTTCATCTCAAGCACCGCTACACTGGGCACCGACGTCTCAAGCACGCTGAACAGGGCACCGCCGTCTCAAGCACCGCTGAACTGGGCCCTTCATCTCAAGCACCGCTGACTGGGCCCTTCATCTCAAGCACTGCTACACTGGGCACCGCCATCTCAAGCACCGCTGAACATGGCACCGCCGTCTCAAGCACCGCTGAACTGGGCCCTTCATCTCAAGCACCGCTGAACTGGACCCTTTATCTCAAGCACCGCTACACTGGGCCCTTCATCTCAAGCACCGCTGAACTGGGCCCTTCATCTCAAGCACCGCTACACTGGGCACCGCCGTCTCAAGCACCGCTACACTGGGCACCGCCGTCTCAAGCACCGCTGAACAGGGCACCGCCATCTCAAGCACCGCTACACTGGGCACCGCCGTCTCAAGCACCGCTACACTGGGCCCTTCATCTCAAGCACCACTACACTGGGCACCGCCGTCTCAAGCACCGCTACACTGGGCACCGCCACCTCAAGCACCGCTACACTGGGCACCGCCGTCTCAAGCACCGCTGAACAGGGCACCGCCATCTTAAGCACGGCTGAACTGGGCCCTTCATCTCAAGCACCGCTGAACTGGGCCCTTCATCTCAAGCACCGCTGAACTGGGCCCTTCATCTCAAGCACCGCTACACTGGGCACCGCCGTCTCAAGCACCGCTACACTGGGCACCGCCGTCTCAAGCACCGCTACACTGGGCCCTTCATCTCAAGCACTGATACACTGGGCACCGCCGTCTCAAGCACCGCTACACTGGGCACCGCCGTCTCAAGCACCGCTACACTGGGCACCGCCATCTCAAGCACCGCTGAACAGGGCACCGCCGTCTCAAGCACCGCTGAACAGGACCCTTCATCTCAAGCACTGTTTCAACTGGGCCTTTCATCTCAAGCACCGCTAAACTGGGCCCTTCATCTCAAGCACAGCTACACTGGGCACCGCCGTCTCAAGCACCGCTGAACAGGGCACCGCCGTCTCAAGCACCCCTGAACAGGGCACCGCCATCTCAAGCACCGCTGAACTGGGCCCTTCATCTCAAGCACCGCTGAACTGGGCCCTTCATCTCAAGCACCGCTGAACTGGGCCCTTCATCTCAAGCACCGCTACACTGGGCACCGCCGTCTCAAGCACCGCTGAACAGGGCACCGCCGTCTCAAGCACCGCTGAACTTGGCCCTTCATCTCAAGCACCGCTGAACTGGGCCCTTCATCTCAAGCACCGCTGAACTGGGCCCTTCATCTCAAGCACCGCTGAACTGGGCCCTTCATCTCAAGCACCGCTACACTGGGCATCGCCGTCTCAAGCACCGCTACACTGGGCACCGCCGTCTCAAGCACCGCTGAACAGGGCACCGCCATCTCAAGCACCGCTTCACTAGGCACCGCCGTCTCAAGCACCGCTACACTGGGCACCGCCGTCTAAAGCACCGCTACACTGGACCCTTCATCTCAAGCACCACTACACTGGGCATCGCCGTCTCAAGCACCGCTACACTGGGCACCGCCGTCTCAAGCACCGCTGAACAGGGCACCGCCATCTCAAGCACCGCTGAACTGGGCCCTTCATCTCAAGCACCGCTGGCCCATTGGCGGAAAGGGCAGTCCCGCCTCTGTGTCGGGCAGGGCTGCACGAAGCACTCTGGGCACCAGTCCCCCTCCAGAACCAGTGGAGACTATTATCCACTTGTGAGACTGTGGCTTTGCACTCCCCAGGATGTATTAGTGGGCAAACCACCCACTGTAGAGACTTGAGAGACTGTGGCTTTGCACTTCCCAGGATGTAACAGTGTGCAAACCACCCACTGTAGAGACTTGAGAGACTGTGGCTTTGCACTCCCTAGGATTGAACAGTGGGCAAGCCACCCACTGTAGAGACTTGAGAGACTGTGGCTTTGCACTCCCCAGGATGTAACAGTGGGCAACCCACCCACTGTAGAGACTTGAGAGACTGTGGCTTTGCACTCCCCAGGATGGTACAGTGGGCAAACCACCCACTGTAGAGACTTGAGACACTGTGGCTTTGCACTCCCCAGGATGGAACAGTGGCCATGGAGGCCCATCGTGGATCTGGCGTCGTGGACTCATCTGGCTGAGGTGCCCCTCTTCCCTTCCCCCTGAGGTGTCTGTAGTTTTGCTATCTGATGCCCCTGCAGTGTTCTCTCCGTTGGAGTCAGGTATCCTGTGTGGGCTTTGCCCATGTGATTTGGGCCCAGTGGTCCACGGACAATGCCTGCTACAATGATCGGACTTTAAAATTTATGTATATAAAGGTTTTAGATGTGTGATATATTTTTAAACCAGTGATACAATATATTCAAATGTTTAAAATCATTTCCTTTTGTCTTTGCATTCTTCCGGGGGGTTTGGGGGGGGGTAACTGTGATGTATTGCTATGCATTGATGTGTGTGTTGTAGTGGGTGAGGGTGGGGGGTGGGTGTGTCGCATATGTGTGTCCCTGTAATTTTTTGCCTCCCCCCTCCCCTGTGTCGTAGGTGCAGTACTCACCGTTGTCTTCTGCGCCGGCGTTCGTGCTCCTGGTAGAGGAGCAGGTAGGCAATCGCTGGGAGGATGTGGAGTTCGGGTTCCATGCTGTCCAGATTCCTCGTGGGGTGTATGGAGGTGAGCGTTTTCCGTTCGAAATGGCTGTTTCCGCCGTGTTTTTATCAGCGGGGCTACCGCCCCGGAAAAGGTTGCGAATTGGTAGGTTGTGATGGGGTGGGCGGTACATTGACTCTCGCCTGTCTGTTGGCGCTGACCGCCGCGCTGTTTGTTTGTCCCGCCGTGGCGGGTGGTGTGTTGAAGTGGCGGTCTCTGTTGGCGGTTTCCGCCAGGGTCGGAATTCCATTTTTTTAACCGCCAGACTGTTGGCGGATTAGCCGCCGCTTTAACACCGACCGCCAAGGTTGGAATGACCCCCTTTATGTCTTTTCATGTTATTGCAAAATGGTGGGGGGTCTTTGTAATAATGACTCTTGTCTTTACAGTTCTGTTTCTTGCACTGTTCATTATCCTAATCATTGCAGCCCATGCAACTTATCGCAGATTGCAGTTGTTAAATAAAAACCATTGAAACTTTACTGCATTTTCGTTATTGCCTGTGTTTGGTTGAGACATGATGTATCTGTGAGAAAGGGGTAATCTTCGTTTAACCACAACACTTCCTGAGATGTTATACTCTCGAGTCCATGTGTAAAGGATGCCACAGATCACCTTTTACTATATGGGTTTGTGGTGAGGTGCTGCTAGTGAGCCGGAAGGGTTGGGACGACAGCTGTGACTTGTTGTAGGATAGGCATAGTTGCCTACAAACATAAGTACTGTCATCCTTAAATCAGCAGTCTTGCCTAAAGCAAGAGTCCATACTACAACAGGTGTTTCAGGGGTGGAATCTTGAACTTGTACCACTTGATAATAAGTGTATTTTGCACAAGAAATCCACTAAATTGACTTTGTTTTTCAATTTTTTCACGGGCTCTGTGTGTATCCATTAGACATTTAAAAAGTCCTACTGAGTTAGGATTTATTTCCTTAAAATCTTTTCCAAATTTTTAATAAGGTCCTAACTATTAGGTTAAAAATCACAATGGTCACTGACAAGAGTCTCAACTTCCTCAGAAGGTGAACGTGTAGAGGTGAAGGAAGATGGTTTTGCCCCAGAAAATTAAGAGGAAGAAGATGAGGGCTACAGCTCTCAACCCTTCCCCTTACCCCCTTCACCAGTGGAAAGTGACAGAAGTCACTCCTGTACAACCCCTGCTGGTAGGACTCCTAGAGGAAGAATTGAATGTAATGTCCTTGGAGTAGAGAAAACTTGAACTCAAGAAGAGGAAACTATCCCTAGAGGACAGGAGGGCTAAGTTGAGCCTTAGGCGCAAAAATTGTGGTGGCAATGGTAACAACAGGGAAAAGGAGGAACCCTAAAATCACCAAATAGATTGTACCTAGGTATGGTGATGGAGATGACATTGACAAATGGTTTGAAGCCTTTGAAAGGGCTTGCAGAAAGAGGCAAGTACCATCCCATCTCTGGGACTCTCTACTTTGGGAGTTATTCTTGTTTAGGGGCAGACATAGACTTATGACCCTTTCTGAGGATGTGGCTGAGTCCTACACACATAAGAAGGAGACAGTCATCAAAGGGTTTCAACTCACCATTGAAGACTACAGACTGAAGTTTAGAGACACCTAGAAAGGTCAAAACCAGATCTGAGTGGACATTGTGGACTGTTCAGTCAAAGCACTGGAGGGCTGAATTAAAGTCAATAAGGTGGATACTTGATGTTGTACAGAATTCTTTGAAGTGGTTCAAAAATGTAACAAGCTCCTTGACATTCTTCAGGGGGGAAGAACAGCTCGATGTGCCTTTTCGTGCTACGTTTCTCACATTCAGGAGCATGAAGCACATGCTCACATTGAAATTATTGCACAAACGACACCACGTGGCTTGCATGCAAATACCCAATTTGTTTTCTCTGTCTCTCTGTGCATGGTGCTGGATCTAACTTTCATCCACCCTAAATTGTTTTCAATCCCACCCTTTTCTAAATAATCCACCCCACCTTTTTTCTTTATTTTATCAGTGTGTGTCTTTTTGCTTGTGCATTTTACAATTTTGTCATTTTTTGTGTATTTTTGTGACTTTTGGAATATTTTCTTTGTTTTTTCCTTTACTTCTTAATTTTTTCTTTTTTCATTTCTTCTATTTCTTCCCCTTTCGATTTTCCAACCAGCACCATGGCAACGTAGGGAGACAGAGAGAGATGTGGCACTGGTACAGCTCCTAGCCACTTAACTTGTGAACATCGGTGCCACCAAGGGAAGCCACCCAACCCAAGTTTATTGAGGCAGAGGTGGCAGCACATGTGTTTTTTGTGCACTACCATCTCCCCTCCATGCTGGCAGCGGTCTTACCGCCGCTTTATCACCATCCGCCAGGGTTGCAATGACCACCTATATTCCCTTAGGATGTAAATAAATTCACAATATATACACTAGCAACCAAAAGCAGGAAAGTAAACAGTCAGAAAATAGTGCAAATAGTGAAAATCACAATAGTTTACAAAGGGCCTAGAGGCAACACAAAACAAATACTAAAATAGTGGAATGCGAAAGTCGGTATCCCACTTAGGCAAGTGTAGTGTGTAGAGGAGCGATGGGAGTGTAAGAAAACATCAAAGGTAAGTAAACTACCACACCCCAGAGCCCAGGAAAGCAGGAGTAAAACACAGCAAGTTTTCTAAAACACACTAGAAGTCATGGTAGAAGACTGTGCAAGAACCAGAAGAGACTGCAAGACACCTATGATGGATTCCTGGACATGAAGACCTGTGGAAGAAGGGGACCAAGTCCAAGAAGCACTGAAGAATCCAGGGAGAACAGGAGCCCCTGCTAACACAGATGAAGGTGCAGAAGAAGAACCACCGGTCAGAAGACAAAGTCAGTATTTCACTAAAAAAGATAGATGCGGGGTCCTGGTTGGTGCAGAAGATGTCCCACGACGGATGTATGAATGCAGTCTGGTTTGAGTCGCTGAATTCCGCCAACAAGCCTTGGTAAACACAAAACTAGAAGCTCGTGGAAAATGGCACTGCATGGGCCCAGGAAGGACCAGGTCGACTCTACCAAGGAGTGGGAGACAGAGGGGGCTCTCAGTAACTCAGAGAGTCCTCAGAAGACCAGGCAGTGTACACAGGAGTCCCACAGCCTGGAGACAAATAAGGTGCAAATGGAGGCCCATGCAGCATGACAGAAAGAATTCCCACGCCACCGGAGAACCACTCAGGAAGCTGTGCATCTCAGGATGGGGTGCTGGAGGCCTAAGCTATGCTGTGCATGAAGAACTTCTTGGAAAGTTGCACACAGCCTTGGTAGCTGCAAGTCACGCGGTGCATGGGGGTACTGTCTTGCATGGGGAGGCAAGCTCTTTCCTCCACCAACATCAGACAGCTGGGACTGTCAGAGTCACTTTAGTCTACCACCCATGCTGCTGGATACATGCTTGTCATTGTTAGAGGGTGCCCAAACCACCGATCGTCGCTGCAGAGAGGTGCCTGCTGAAGCAGGGAAGTGACTCCTTCACCGCACAGGAGATTCCTTCAGTACTTCTAGTGCAGGCTGAGGACAGGCAGTCCTTGGAGCATGCACGACCTAGAAACTGTTGCAGTTGCTGGCAGGAACTGAAGACACAAGGTTGCAGAAGGCATCTTTGCTTCTTTGTTGCAGTTTTGTAGAGCTCCTGGAGCAGTCAGCAGTTGATCCGTCGGTTGAAGATTAAGTAAAGGATGCAGAGGATTCCTGCTGTAGTCTTGCAATCTAAATCTGAAGAAACACCCAGAGGAGAGACCCTAAATAGCCATGAGAGGGGTATTGGTCACCTAACCAGGTAAGCACCTATTAGGAGGGGTCTCCAATGTCACCTGCTGGCACTGGCCACTCAGATGCTCCCAGAATGTCCTGACCATCCTGACAACAAGATGGCAGAACCCAGGGATACTCTGGATGAGCTCTGGGCACCACCCCTGGGATGGTGATGGACAGGGGAGTAGTCACTCCCCTTTCCTTTGTCCAGTTTTGTGTCAGAGCAGGGACTGGGGGTCCCTGAACCGGTGTAGACTGGATTATGCAAGGAGGGCACCGTTTATGCCCTTCAAAGAATTTCCATAGGCTCTGGGAGGATACTCCTCCCTTGCCTGTACCACTCATTTCCAAAGGGAGAGGGTGTAACACCCCTATCCTAAAGGAAATGCATTGTTCTGCCTTCCTGGGATTGAACTGCTCAAGCCCGAGGAGGGCAGAAGCCTGTTTGTGAGGTGGCAGTAGCTGGGGCTGCAGTGAAAACCTCAGAAGGCTGGTATGGCAGTACTGTGGGTCCATAGTGGAGCCCCAAGGGTGCATGGAATTGTAAAACTATTACTGGAATCAGTATTGCTGTACAATTCCCAGTTGTTAAGCACCTTACATGGCCATATTTGGAGTTACCATTGTGAAGCTGTACATAGGTATTGACCTATGTGCAGTGCACACTTAGAATGGCATCCCCACACCCACCAAGTCTGGGAAAATGGAACTGGACAACATGGGGGCACCTCTGCTAGTACAAGGGTGCCCTCACACACAGGTACTTTTTACCCACCCAGGGTCTGAAGGCCTGACATATAGGTGACTTGTAAGTGACCTGGTGCAGTGAAAATGGCTGTGAAATAGTGCATGCACTATTTCACACAGGCTGCAATGGCAGACTTGTAGAAGCCTTTGTATGGGCTCCTTATGGGTAGCAAAATAATTGCTGCAGCACATAAGGACCCCTTGGAGCCCCAATGCCCTGTGTACCTAGGTACCATATACTAGGGACTTATAATGAGGGTCCAGTATGCCAATTTGAAGTGAAATACTGGGTTACCAGTATGTAAGGACGAATTTGGAACCAGAGAGAGCATAAACACTGGAGTTCTGATTAGCAGGGCTCCAGTGACACAGTTAAGCACAATGGCAACAACAGAGAAACAGACTGACAAGTAGGCCACAAAACATAAGCACTGGGGTCCTGACTAGCAGGATCCCAGTGACACATTCAAAACACACTGACAAACAGGGCATAAATGGGGGTAACCATGCTAGAAAGAGGCTACTTTCTCACATCCACATACTACAAAAAATATGTTGCGTTAAGTGGCCATTGTGCAAATACCTACCCCTTTCCCCACATCATCCTCATGCCTGGCAGAGGGGGTGTACATACGATAGGGGCTGTTTCCAAATGGTGCATTAGAAAAATATGTACTGAACTGTGTCACATCTCAGGTGGATAGCTGCTACGCCAGCACTGAGGGGGGGAGACCATTGGTATCAATGGACATCCTTGACTGTTCAGAGTTAGGAACTAAAGCTTGACCTTAAGCCTGCACCATAAATCAATGGCGTCACATTCGGGCACCGCCATTCGGCCCAACCCTGTCACGTGGTGTGCTGTGCACTAAGGGTTGCTAGGCAAGTGAAGCAGCAATGGGTGCTGATCGAATTTCCATACATATGTCCCATAGCCAGGATTTAACTATAAAATGGAGAATGCACCACCAAATTAATTTCTAGGTGGAATGTAGGCAGAGTTTGTCCCACTCCCTATGTAATTCTAACACACTTGTCACACAAATCTGCTGTCTTGACACATGCATGCAGCTAATCTGGATATACATGTGAAGACTTATGTACAGGTGTATGGCCTAGGTAGGAAAGGGTTTGCAATTAACTACAATGGTTGACATGGGTCTGCAAGGTTACCCAGTATAGTTTGTATGATACCATCACACACCACATATGAAAGCACACCTCTCATTGACACTCTCATGCCAGACCAAGAGAAAGTTACCAACACTGACAAAATTCCATAAAATGTCTAGGTCTCCAACATGCCACTCAGGTGTGAGATGTGCTAGTATGTCTAGCAATGTCCAAACATGCCACAGAACCATTCTTAAATGTATGTCAGAAGAAGGAGACAGATATGTTGTATGTGGCCAGAAAATAATACAGTGCTAAGCTAATTTCACTCACTAACAAGTAACACTCATGGTGATACTGTCATAAGTTGTGGAAAGTGGAATTTAGTGCAAACACTTGTACACCAATGGACGTGGAAGGTCAGCTGAGAGACTCCCACAGAAACTTGGCGTTACAGCATAGGGAGGTTACTTGGAGACTACACAAGTGCTGTGGCAGGTGTACTGTTATGTGTGTGTGGAAGTCATGTAATATCGTAAAGCCTGGAAATGGGAAGGAAACTATTATGCAGCCAGTAGAAGAGGATGTGTACATCTCTAAATAAATTACACAAGTTACACGTTGCATCCTGTCCATTTAGGACCAGACAATGTTGCAGTAGAAGGTGTGTTCAAAGTGTAAGCAGCCTAAAAATGCCAGCAATGTAGGACGTAATCTATTCCAAACAAGATATGCCATAAATAATGGAGAAGGTACACATATAGACCAATAATGACTGTGCAACACAACACTGTCACCATGTGATCACCCAATATATGTACAGAGAGGATAGCTAGGTCAGTACATAACCCACTCATGTTTGCTACAACAACAACGTTACAGTTACCCATCGCATACTATTCTGACAGAAGGCAGTGACAGTTGGCAACATCTATCCCCTGGGTCATACAGCAATTACAAGCTACACTAGAGATACATGCCCTAACTGGCCGAGACCTCCGACTCTGAGTTGGTGTGTCGTTCATTACTTATCTGCAATGATGCCAGTCCTTCGTCCATCCGTAATGCAGTTGCAACAGTCAATGCCTGTTTCTGTTGTAGACGCTCCTGGGCCGGGGTGGGCGCTCATTTAATTCTGTCCGTGCTGGGCTAGCTAGACTCCATCTGACACACTACCAAAGGTAACCCTGCAACCAGCGGACATGCTACTCTAGGAACACACTGACTGACAATTAGGAGCTTGTGGCAAGTTTGCTCCTCACAGTCTGCTGCGTCACGGGCACTGTTAAAAAAGATTGATAGGTTTGAATGTTGAAACTGTGGTGTATTAAGTTACTTAAGGCCACATGTACAAAAATTAGGTTTTGCAACTCACAAATTCCAAACCACAAAACCTGATGTACAACAGTGTCAATGACACTGTTTTCGATTCTCAATGGGGTTGCAAATGAAGTACCTCATGAATATTCATGAGGTTGGTCGCAATTTGCGACTCCATTGGGAAAAGCCACACTCACAGGGATGGTAGCCTGCTGGGGACACCAGACCACCATGTCTGTGACTGCTTTTAAATAAATCAGTTTTTTTAAAATGCAGACTGTTTTCCTTAGAGGAAAAAGGGATGCATTTCAAAAACAAAAATGAAAAGTTTTCTTTGAATTTTTTCAGAGCAAGTCGTGGTACGTGGGACCATGGCCTGCTCTGAAAAAATATTTTTTGCTACCATTCACAAAGGGTAAAGGGTCAATGGGTTAGATTTAAAATTTGTGCTAACTGCGATTGTTTTGTGACCACATTCACGGTCACAAAACAATCATACAGATCATTTAGATTTGTTATTAGGGAGGGATGTCCTGAACACGCCCCTTCCTAATACTAAATTGCAAAACCCAAATTGCGATTCGGTAACAATTTACCGAATCGCAGTTTGGGCTTGGTACATCCTAAAAAGTACTTTTCTAGTCGCAAACCGGCAAAAAAAGCTTTGCACATGTGGCCCTTAATATGTTATTGTGAGTGAGGTGGCACACACGCTGGAAGTCACACTCACACTGTGCTACGGGCCATTTAACCCCCCGCCCTGCTCTTGGGCGCCCACATATCGCACTGCTGGGCAAAATGGAGGCCCCATTATTTGGGACTGTATGTTTATGGTTTGGGTGTACCTAACTGTTCAGGGTAGCCCTGGGACCGAAGTTCTGGGAATCAGTTCTAATCGAAATCAAGTTCAAGGAAGATGCACGAACCATGCAAGCGCAGTAGCTAACCTCACCCAGCAGTGGGGTATGGTCCTCCTTCCTGATGCCCTTTTCACAGATAAGATTAAATGGCTGAAATTAAAGTAGTAACATAGAATGTTCAGGGTCTGGGCACCAGCAGGAAGAGACATGTAATACAACAGTTTATAAGGAGCCACTGGGTGCAGATAGCACTCTTACAGGAGACACGGAAAGCTGGGGGCGACAATTCTAGATTACAACTCAGATGGCAGGGACAATGGTACTGCACCACATACTCTGGATTTGCATGTGGAGCCATGGTTTGGATCCACGCAGGAGTCCTGTTCCAATCTAGTAAGAGATAAATAGACTCAGATGGTCATTGTGTTTCCCTGGATGGCACACCTGTGCTGCAAGGCAGCGTTTAGGCCCCTAACAATAACCAAGCTGCGTTTTTTGCACATATGTCAACGGTGTTAGTCAAATGGGCGCATGTACCGTGGATTGTGGGTGGGGACATTAACAGTGTACTTAACATAGATCAGGATCGCTCATATCCCCCATTGCCATCTCCACCGGTGGTGTCGGTAGCCGCTCACTTGTCCCAATGGCTGCAGCAGTGGACTTTGCGCGATTGCTGGCACATATTACATCCAGAAGCCAAAGAGTTTTCACACTATTCTATACCACATGAACTACACATTCAGCTGGATTATATACACTATTAGTCCCCCACACAACAATTGGTTAACGCAGTAGAGTATCTTGAGAAAACATTCTCTGATCATAATCCCTTATTAGTACGCTTTCAATGGGGACAGTTAAGACCACTGGTTCCTACATAGAAGTTGCAACCTGTAAAGCTGTAGGACCAGAGATTTCAGGAAAGCACGCAAGAAGTCCTAAAACAATACTTGACAGATAATTGGGGCACGGAAACTGCACGTGCGATTGAGTGGGAGTCATTGAAGGTAGTAATATGGGGGCATTCTATCCATACAGCAGTGGGGGTCCATGCAACAATACAGAAGGAAATAACGTATTTATAAACTACGCTTAGAGAGGTAGAACTCCAGTCTCAGGCTTCACCAGAAGGAAAGCACCAATTTCTTACAGCTACAGAGACACATGCTCAAATAAGAGAACAACTACATTGTCTTGTTATTAGAGTGTATCAGGCAAGGATGCATGCATGCTGAAGGGCACTTACTGGCCTGGCTGCTGCGTCACCCTGCCCCACACCATCGACCATGGCGATAAGACTATCTTCCATGCAAGTAGATATTCATGATGCTTTTACAGCATACTACTGAGACCTATATAACACCCTGCCAGTAGACAGAACCCAGAGGATGCTGGCCTTTATGCAGGAAATAGTCCTACCAGCACTGCGCCCCGCCGATGTAGAAGCCCTTAATGCACCCATTAAGATGCAAGATATATGCGAAGCAGTACGGACCTCAGCTACAGGGAGGACTCCAAGAATTGATGAATAACTAAGTTATTGCCTTACTTTAAAACCTTTCTGCCCATATTAGCACCCAAGCTATTAGATGTTTATCAGACGGCGTTGCAGGAAGGTCAACTCCCACCATCTTTGTGGGAATCCTTGTTAATATCTCTACCCAAACCGGGAAAAACCCCACAAAAACTGGCTTCTTATTGTCCTCTTTCTATGCTTGGGTCAGATTCTAAAATATTGTGCAAACTGATAGCCTCTATTCTCCTAGCACAGATACCCCAACTAATACAAATAGACCAGAACAGCTTTGTCCCGGGCATATCCACAACACTTAACGTACGTCGACTGTACAGAATAATGGAAAGGTCTCCGGCACAATGGGCAGATGTGGTGTGTTTGGTCCTAGAACTCAAAAAAGAATTTGATACACTAGACTGGGGCTACATATTTTCTACAATAACTGCCTTTTGCATCACAGGACACATGAATAAACTTTTACAACTTTTATATGTGGACCCTATAGCCTGAGTAAAGATAGAACAGTGTATCTCTCCTGCCTTCCCGGTGACGAGAGGCATGCGCCAAGGCTGCCCCATATACCCATTACTCTTTGCCTTGGCGATGGAGCCGTTGGCACGGAAACTCCAACAGAAAGAAGGAAAATGGGGGATTCCATTAGATGGAAGTAGCACGTTGCTTCCTTATATGCAGATGATGTGCTGAGTTACATATGCAATATAAGTCAGGTAGTAAGTGCCATAACTAAGTTATTGTCTGACTTTAAAGCAGCGTCGGGTCTTGGGGTAAACTGGGCCCCCACTGTCCTTCATAGAGCCTCCAGATGGAGACCCAAGAAATTTGCTGAGAGCCCACCACCTTTCGCTATCTAGGTATAAACATTTACCACACCAAACAAAACCTACTAGATGAGAACCTTACAAGAGCCATCATAGCTATACGCTCTCAAATGATGTTCTGGTGCACCCTAACACTATCAAAAATGGTTGTACTACCATGCCTTCTGTACTGTTTTCAAAATCTTCCCCTAATTATCCTCAGGAGAGTCTTTCACATGCTGTAATGAGCACCTTTATATAGGACAGCGGCAGATGCCAGGTGGCACTACAAAAATTGCAACTCCCAATTAAGAAAGGGGGGTTGGGGGCTCCCAATTTTGAAAATTATTATTTAGCAGCACAACTGCAGTGGCCGGCTCTGTGGCTGGCGGGCCAGTTATTAGAAGAATTGGGGCAACACACTCATGGAGATGCACAGCGCCTAGTTCTGGAAACATTTCTCCTGTATGCTTCACTGCCTCCACACTGCAGTACATTATTGGCTGTAGCCCATGCTAGTTATAAGCGCAGTGTTAGAATCATGCCCTCAATTCTGACATATTCCCCTGAAATTAGTCTAGAGGCCTTTAAGCCCTTTCAGATAGTGTTGGGCCAAGTAGGACTGCCACAATAGGAGGCAGGGGGATCTGCACAGTTGGGTCCTTTTTCTGTGAGGTGCTTGAGCCCTTTGATTACCTGAACAAGGGGGAAGGAGTTCCAAGGGGACACTTCATTGCACATGCTAGGTTAACTACCACACTGCCAGAACACTGGCAAAACTCAGACTCAGAACCAGATCTTCACCCATTGGTGCATGCACTACAAGTCATGGGAAGTGGGAAGAATTTAATCACTTGTTTCACACGGGCACTGGCACACACGACCCAGGCCCCCCTGCAGTTTTTGCCTGACGAAAGGGAGAGAGATGTGGGTAGGGAAATCCAGAATAAGGAAAGGAGCAAGGTGTTGATCTACCATAAAAAAGCATTGAGGAATGCAAAATTCCAATACATACAGTATAACATCACACACAGGGCCTACCTTACACCACATACATTGAACAAAATGTTTGGGTCTTCAGCGGGATGCCCCCATTGTCACGAACCAGTAGTCAATAAGATACATGTGTTCTGGTCTTGTCCGGAATCGGACCGCTTTTGGCAACAAATAGCGGAGACTCTTGCGGAATTGATCCAGCGTACAGCTAGATAAATGGTAGAGAGCTTCCAACTGGGACTAGCAAGCAACTGAAAATAGCCACTTTATTGACCTCACACTACTTATAGGCAGGCGAGCCATAGCTATGAAATGGAAATCACACCAGCTCCCGACACTTCCCCAATGGTGTGCTGCAATGCTTAAGTGGAGTAAGACAGAAGCAGTCACGCTTAGACGAGAGGAAGCCAGAGGGCAACGTAAAATACCAATCGTCAGTGAATGGGACACGTACATGCAGGAGTTGGATAGGTATCAAGAACGAATGCAGCCCTAATGATCGCGCCCTAATGCTTGCGATAAACGACATGCAGGCTGTTTTAGTAAAAGTCCTGCCCCAGGACATATACATATTAGAAATACATTATAATACTCCACAGCAGGGATGTTGGTGGGGACTAATCCGTCATTGTAATCTGACGGGTGCGGTCCCAGAAACTGAAAGGAAGTGTGTGCATAAATACTGTACTAATATTAAGTTATGTTAATGCTGCAGACTGTATCCTCTCTCTGCCTTAATTTTAAGACAACAATGCTCTTGTCTGTGATCATATTGCCAAGTATAGGGGACCTCTTCCTATTTCTTTGTTAATTGAGTTCAGGTTGTTCAAGATTTGAAAAAATTAACCAGTAACTCCTGTCTCGCCGCTGCAGCCTATGTATAATATTGTCAACTAATAAAGCAATACATGTTGGAAGACGTGTACAATGATAATGTAGCGGATTTTTAATATTATCTTTGAAAACTACTCAATTTTTTTTTTTAAATGACTTAGAAGTCTTCAACATCTGGGAAAGGGTTATAAGCAATGGTTGTTACAATGGGACGGCCTCTGCAACAACCATTACATGCTGGTCTGATGCAGAATACTGTGTCATGCTGCCCCATGTAGACATGGAGGTGTAACACTAATAAACAGCTGTGTGACAAATCCATGTGCATATGGTGCAGTACACCACAGGACCGTCAGGTAAACTGATGCTTTGATGGTGCCAGCGTCTCCATTATCTGGCTTTTCATTTCACAGACAGATTATAAATGTTTGGCAGTTGTTCTACCACTAAGTTGACTTGCTTACTCAGCTTAACAAGTTAAATGTGAAACTGTTGTCCATGCAATAAAATGTCCACATTTCACAAAGCTATGTTTTCCTGTCATGTATTGCAGGTGGGCCTCCACCATCCACCAATGGAGAAGTGCCCCAATTTAAAGACCCCAATGCAGCCAGTAAGTGTCATCTTGTGCGTCACATGTATCATTCCTGGGTCTTCTGTGAGAGGGTCTGATTTGTGCAATGCAATGATGAAATGTAATGTGTGACCAATGAGATGACTAAAGTTCAAGTGCTCCCTATGTAAAATTGTATATGTAATTGTTTTTTCCTTGTTTGGCATATTTTATTTCGGAGTAAGTCACTAGTGAAGTGTACTAGAGGTGTCTAGGGCCTGTAAATCCAATGCTGCTAGTCGGCCTGCAGCACTGAATGTGTCACCCACAGGAGTAGCCCTCAAATCATGGCTCAGACCTGCCACTGCAGTGTCTCTGTGTGCAGTTTTAACCTGACAATTCGACCTGGCAACCATACTCACTTGCCAGGTCCAAACCTTCCCTTTTGAGGATGTAAGCACCCCTAAAGTAGGCCCTAAGTAGCCCCATGGGCAGGATGCAGTGTATGTTAAAGGTAGGACATGTATTTGTGTGGTTTTGCATGTCGTAACAGTGATGTACTGCCAAATTAGTTTTTCACTGTTGCAAGGCCTATCTCTTTCATAGGCTAACACGGGGTCTGCCTTTAAATATCCTTGAAGTACAGTTTCTCTTTGAGAGCAGATAGAAATTTGGAGTTCGGGGTCTCTGAACTCACAATTTAAAAATACATCTGTTAGTGAAGTTGGTTTTTAGATTGTTCATTTTTGCCACTTTTAGAAAGTAGGATCTTTCATGCTTTAACCATTCTGTGACTGCCTGCTTGTGTATTCCCTGTCTGGGTCAGACTTACAGTTGGGCTGTTTCTGAATCTCCCCTTGACAGTGACACAAAGGGAGCTGGGGTGTAGCCGGCATTTCCTGATGAGCCATATGGGCTGGAGTGGAGGGAGGAGTGGTCACTGACACCTGAATGGGCTATACCTGCCTTCGCACAATGCAGTCTCCAATGCCATGGTGTGTGTCTAGGGCTTGGCCTAGGCAAGCCAGGATCCTGTAGACAATAGAGACTTTTATTTGCGGTTGGGCAACTTCAAAGGCAAAAAGGGGCATAAGTAGTGGACCCAAAACCCCAAACTTTAGATTTCTTCAAGATCACTTCTGGATTCAAGTGGACCCTTAGCCAAGGAGAAGAGCTGCCTGTGACTGGGCTTTGTTGGGCTACCCTGCAGTTGCTGCTTCTGCTTGTGAAGGGGACAAAGACTGGACTTTGTTGTGCATTACTGCTTGAGAAGAATCTCCAAGGGCTTGCATTGAGCTTGCTTCCTGTTATGAAGTCTCAGGGCCATCAAAGACTTCCACTACCAGCACATGGACTCTCTGCTGAGACTCCTGCCCTGCCAAGTGTTGCCCCATCCTGTACCTGAGCCCTTGAGAGGTGAAGTTTGTAGAACAAGGGCTGAATTCCATGCACAGACTTTGCCAATCACCACCTGTAACGTGGCTGAAAAATGACACGCCACCCGCTTTGCGGCTGAAATTGAAGCTCCACCTGCATTGAGGCTGGGGGGTTGATGCATTGTGGCTGGAGAAATGATGTAACCCCCATTGCAGCTGATGAAACGACGTAAACCCCACAAAGCTTAGTTTTCTAACACCGTGTAATCGGATTTCACACACATCGTCGCTGGGTGTCAAAGTCATTGAAAACCTGTGCGGATCCAGGTTGTCCTGTCCGGAAAATGACACATCGCTCTAAATGATGTGTTGCCTACCCGACTGGAGGGAGAAACAAGGCACAATCTCACTTGCAAGTAAGGAATAGACGCATCTCTAACTTTTCTGATGCATGCTCGCCTGTGCTGCTTTATTTTTGACGCAAACCAAATACTTTGTGTAAAATCAACATTTCCATTGTTTTCTATAGAGTAAGACTTTTACTTTGAAAATTCACACCTTGACATGTGCATGTTGCATTTTTGTTGTCTTTGTCTTGTTTGGTTTAGAGAAATATTGCCTATTTTTCTAAACTGGTGTGGTGTCCATTTTCAAGTGTTTTCACTGTATCACTGTGTGTGTTGGTACAAATACTTAACACATTGCTTCTGAGTTAAGCCTTCCTGCTTGTGCCAAGCTACCAAGGAGGTGAATGGGGGTTAACCAGGTGTGTTTCTCCTCTTGCCTGACTTGTCCTTGCTTGGACAGGGGATAACCTGACTGTTAACCAAAGACCCAATTTCTAAAAAAAAAGTGATTTATTTACAGATGCAAGGGTATCTTCCAATGCTATATGATGCCCAATTTGTAGACCCCATGCGAGTTCCTGAGCCATTTGTTGTACAGTGAGAGTCCAGGGGTGAGGAACATGTTATGAGACATGGTTAGGAGAAGTGTGCATTATTGAGGAGGTATCCAAATTGCCAATAGGTAAGATTTGAGACAATGACAGTACATAGCAGACATGTCTTCAGTGGTTGAGTGAAGAGGGCATATTGCCTGCTGTCACAACACTGTCAAGATCCTAATCATAACACTAAGGAGTTTCTGTTCATGTGGCACAGATTGGTGCTACCATAGAGTTTTCCTTGTGAATGTTGTTCCTTCTACAACTTAATCATCTGATGTGTGTGGTGCCTCCTGTGCCATGGGTGGTGCTGTAGTTGAGGTTGAGGGGGCCAAACACACACATCAGGAGATAGAGATGTAGAGTCAAAAATCCCAGCAACTGCTATTTGTGGGAGCACAAAAGGAATCACTGCAGCAAGGAGGAACTTCTGATTTTTCAACACAGCAGCAACATTGCGGTGGTAGACAGCCATGTTTTCCCTGAGGGAGGGCACTTCCCACTGTATGGACTCCATGGTATTCTGTATAGCCTCCAGCCTGTTGTCTATCATGCTGCTGCCACTTTGGGAGGGCAATTGTTGGAGCCTCCACATCAGGAAAGCAGTTATGTCGGCCAGGGACTGCTGGAGTCCACAAAGGCAGGAGTGGGTGCCTTTGATGGCAGCTGAGTTGTCCTTAGTTGGACTGAGGCACCTCTGCACCACTCTCTCTAGGCTGCCTGCCATGGTCTCCATCCCCACCTGCACCTGCTTGGCCAGCGCCAGCTGGACTCCTACCACTGTCCTCTGGAAGGTGATGTCTGGGTCCTTGGAGTCCAGGGCTGTGCCAGGACTGGCTGGTGCTGTGTGTTAGTAGCTGGGTGGTTCATGTGGAGGCCCCTCAATGCTGAGTGGCGTCCCTGTGATTGGAGGTGGTGCCTGGAGGGAACCTATTGATGGTCAACAGCTGGTCATCCATGTCATCTGTAAAATCCAGGACAGCCAGGTCAGCATCTGCAATGAGATAGTGATATGTCAATCTTTGATTGTGGTGTCTGTTGACATGGCATTTACTTGCTAATGGAGGCTCAGTGGCGTTGCAGACCCCATGTTATAGTTGTATATTATGTGTAGCATTGTGCATCACACATGGGGCAACCTTACAACATATTTTGTGTTTTGATCCCACACTACCTACTTCCTTGCAGTCTCCTTGTCCCTGCAACTGACACCATGGTGGCAAGCAATTTACCTTCCTATTCACCATGGTGGACTTTGCCACAGTAGTGTAATGCATACTGTCCCTCTTTTGGTGTTATAATGCAATAGCAGTATGAATGATGGCACATTGCGTACAATGCTTGTGTTACATTTTCATCTGGCTGTAGCAGGCCCCACACGTGTGCTGATTGGAAGGGACAGTGCAAATATTATGGATTGTCTGCCCCAATAGTTTGTCCCTCACTTTGCATACAGCATATCTGCCACAGGCATATGTTGGGGAAAGGAAGTAGAATGTGGTTCAATGCATGTGTTTTGAGACTTTGTTGATGTGGTACAAGGGGAATGTGCAGCTTGGATCCACATGAGCAACTATTTGGATGATGATACAGTTACAATACGGGCTAGTGACATTGTGCTGGTAATATAACTTTGATGCAATTTGTGCCAGTTCTTATGTATGTTTAATGTCCCATTAAGCAGTACACCAACCATTCACAAAACACACTCAGGGCCATATTTACAAAAATGTGGCACATCACCAGTGATGCACCACTTTTCTTGCAGCCCCCTTGGATCCCTTAATGCCACCATGGTAGCGCTGTATTTACAATACAGTGCACCATGGTGAATGGTGAATGTTAGGGGCAATAGCATAATTTTTTTGACTCTATTGCAATGCTATACTGCAGTGGTTCCTAAACTTTTTCGACCGGCGGCTCCCTTCACCTACATTGGCCATTGCCCGCGGCTCCCCATTATGTTACTTTTTTTTTCAGGTGGGCGATGTAAGCCCAGCCTCAGGAGTACTTCAAATTTTCTCCCTGCAAATAATTGGGATGTAGGCGATGAAGGTATTATCATATTGGTAACAAAATAAAAATACAAGTTGTTTACTTTTTTTTTTATTCAGTTAAGTCAGAAACAATACAATATCAAGAGCCAAAAATGTTTCCACGAATTAGCAACCTTTTTTGAACACATGTAAGATTAACCACACAACAAAGTTCTGTAGTAAATGTTTTTTAATTAACAAGAAAAACCAGGGAGTCTGAATGTGAACAAAATAGAAAGGCCTATGTTTGGAAAATCCTAGTGAGATGGATGTGCTTGTTTTTCTTTACAAAGCTCCTCGAATCTTGGTGTTATTTTTGAGATCGCAACACGCATTTCTTTTTCAAGGTGAATTTTTGCCCTATATTTTGACTTTATCACTGCAACTGCTGAGAAACCAGCTTCACAAAGGTAGGAAGTAGCAAACAGGATCAAAACACGCAGGGCAATCTTGCGAATCACTGGGTATTCATCTTGAGTTTGGCACCAAAACTCAAGCAGTGACAGAGACTGGAATTGTACTTTCAATGTTGAGTCACTTGAAATGTCAATGAGTTGTTCTGCTTCCTCGTTATAGAAATGCTGAGGTATCTCAGCATTGAAGGGATCTCTCACCCATTTGATTGGCTCCACTTGATCCTCTGGGAAATATTTCTGAAGGTAAAAATGCAGTTGTGACAAATACAGAACAAAAACTGTCCTCAGCTCCTCCTTTAATGCCATCTCATTGTCTTGCAGAAACTTGTACAATGAAGGAAAACATTTATAGTCACCTTTGCTTACACTGCCTTTCCAAAGGATGACTTTTTTCTTAAACCCTGAAACTTTGTCTGAGAGCTGCAAGATGTTAGTATTATTACCTTGCAAGGACTTGTTCAGGGTGTTCAGTTTTTCAAAAATATCCAAAAGAAAAGCCATTTTTATTAGAAAGTCTGCATCAATAAATTTGTCAGCAAAACAATGTTCATCATCGTGTAGATATGAGTATATTTGATTCCTAAGCTCATACACCCTAAGCAGGGAGTTACCGAGAGACAGCCATCGAGAACTGCTGTAGAACAAGAGGCATGAGTGTTCGGCACCCATGTCTTCACACAGCTTAGCAAAAAATCTTGCTTTCATTGGTCTTGTTTTAATAAAATGTATCACTTTGGTGACTATTTTCAGAATATTATGCAGTTCTTCACTGAGGTTTCCTGCTGCTAGTGCTTCTCTGTGTATTATACAGTGTGTACAAATAGCATTAGGTGCTTTAGACCGTATGCGAGCTTGAAGTCCTTGGTAGCATCCAGCCATTGAACGACCCCCGTCTGTACAAACACCAACACATCTCTCCCAGTCAATCTGATTCTGTACCATAAAATCATCCACAACCGCAAACAAATCTTGACCGGTAGTTCCACCTTTCATTTCCTTACAGAACAACAAATCCTCAACTATTCTTTTTTCATTAACAAACCTGACATAGCAAATAAGACGGGTGTCTTTTTGGTTGTCTGTTGCCTCGTCCAGTGGGAGTGCAAAGTCTTTGCCTTTTAAGTTACAGATGAGCTGATCGTTAATATCGTCAGCCATATCGTTTATCCTCCGGCTGATAGTATTATTAGAAAGAGGCACTTTGAGCAGCTATTTACCAGCATCTTCGCCAAGCATGATGGTTACCATATCAACAGCAGCAGGCAAAATCAGCTCTTCTGCAACTGTGTGTGGTTTTTTACACTGTGCAACACAATAGGCCACTTTATAAGAAGACAAGAGGGCGTTACTGTTAACTTTGGCTTGTTTTGAGAAAGTGGTCTTTTGTAACTTGGCTTCTGTTAGTTTTCTTTGGAAAAATTCCCTTGGCTTTCCAACCACATTTGGGTGAAGACTTTCAAGATGACGCTTTAGTTTACTTGGAAGCATGGATTCTAAAGCCAAAACTTTAAAACAGATTACACATTGAGGACGCTCCTCATTATTAACCTGTACACATGTGAAACCATAATCTAGATACCTGTCATCATACTTTCTATACTTGGTTTTTCGCTTCCCATCCTCTTTTTTCTCTGAAGAACCTGAGACTTCACTTTGCTCAGACGAACTTGAACTCGGTATTAAAAATCTCTTCATTGTCAATCATAAAGATGCCAATCAGTTCACACGTAGAAGAGAAGAGAAGAAAGGGAAAGACTGGGGAAGAGAAAAACGAAATAGTGTCACAATGGTAGAAAACAGAAAGCTGCAAGAGTGAGCTGAAGGGGAAGGAAGTGGTTTTAAAATCATTGAAGAGGCCTGAGATGGATTTAGTATTACACTGCCTCAGTATTCCGTTTTCCCACATTTAATTTCAGCAGCCCATGTTTAAGAGGAGGACTTTGGGTACTGGCACATTTTTATTTACAAATTAAGCAATGTCGTTCACACTCCCACTCTGCAGTTTCTTGAGAAAAGGGGTGGTTTCTGCAGGGTGCAATTCTTAGCATCAAGATAGGGGCAATATGTGAAGGCATTAACAACTATGGTGCAAGACAAATTTGTTACCCCCTTAACAACAAATAGAAGACTCTCGATGGGCTAAAGGTCACATGGCACTCAATATATATTTGGCTTTATAGCTTTTTTAGCCAATGTGCTTGAAAACGTTTTTATTTTTTTTTAAATTGCCAATATATTCTACTTTTTTTAAACGTTCTTTAGGAACTACTCCTTGAACATCCCTGGGGAGAGCTGCTGCAGTAGGAAATTGGCAAGTTCTCAGGACCCCATTCCAGTCCATCATTATTTTGTACACTGTGCCACTTCAGTCTTTAGTCCCAGCCATATGCAAATCAGTCTTGACCCTGCTCCAATGTGAAGAGTGTGAACAGTGCAGCCCAAACTGCCTGACCAGTTCTTCCCTTAACCAGAGCACAACACAACTCATGACTGGTTTTGCCCTTATTAGGGATCACTAGCCAAATATTGCTTGGCTCCAGTGCCACAATGTGCCACAATGTGCCACAATGTGCCAGGGGCCCACACCTGGGCCTACCCGCACACTGAAGTATACAGAAAAAAAATGCTTGATTTAATCTCAACCACTAGCAGTTTCTCAGGACCCCATCCCTCCAGTCCATCTTTATTTTGCACACTGTGCCACCTCTATTTGTATTCAGCCATAAGCGAATCAGTCTTGACCCTCCTTCAATGGGCATAGTCCAGCCCGACTTTAACGGTCGTATAGCCATGTTGCTTACCTGGGGAAATTTGTGTGGGAAATCTCCTAAGAAGTGTATAATGATGAGAACGAGCGCCTTTGTAATGTGTGGCCTAACTAGTCTTGTGTTTTGGAAAGAAAAAAATTCTGTCATTTGAAAGCGTTTGTTTTCCGGGAGAATTAACAGTTATGTTAGTCTGCAGGATCTAATCAAAACGTTGGACCCTGGCACTTATTCCTTTACAAATTAAGCAGGGAATGCGTGTGTTGTATTACAAACACGAACAAACACCCTTCCACACTCAGTGCTGGGAGCGCCCTCCCTGGCAGAGACTCTTCCCGCCCTCCCAGCTGAGCACGAGGACACAGAATCTGGGCCAGTGACAACCAGCAAGGAACACACGTGTGCTCTGGCATTATGACCGGCACGAGAGCGAAAATAAATGGGGTGAAGCATGGGGGGAGGCGTTAAAAGTTTGTATATGTGCACGCAGTTATATTCTCCAAGGTCTACACAGTCTACAATGTAGATTCCAAATTCTAAAAACTATAATAATTACGGTAATTACCTGACAATGAGCTGAAATTCGACTTGGAATGCCGAGTGGGCTCTCAGAGTCTCTGAATTGCCGCGCGCCTGTAAATGCCGAAGAACGTAATCACGCTGGGTGAAACCATAATGCAAGACGTTGACAGGTGGGGCTCATGTAATCCCCCCGACATGAAATGCTAATGTCTACTGCTCGACTGGAAAATAATTACCTCCCTGCGTAAGTTACGCTGGTATAAACCGCGTGCATAAATAGTTTCTGAAGTATGGCATTTCATGTTTTCAAAAATGCGCACAGCGCCCCAGGCAACTTGTCACGGCGCACCGGGGTGCCGCGGCGCACAGTTTGGGAACCACTGCTATACTGGATTAGCATTAAAAAATTACGCTAATCCAGTATAGTGTTAAAAGGCCCATTGAAATCAATAGAGCCTCATTTTAATGCCTGCTTTAAGCCAGTGTTAAAAATTACACTAAAAGTGGTGCAATGGAATCTTGTAGATTCCATTGCACAATTTTTAGTGACCACCTAATGAGGGAATGCCCCCTTTGCATACATCATATATATATTATGCATGATGTGGTGCAAAGGGTTTACAAGGTGGCCAAACCTCGTTTGCACCACCTTGTAAATATGATGCTATGGAAGTGGCCCGTTAGCATCACATATGCAGAAATTTTTTGCCGTAAATGTGGGGCTAAGGGGATTCTTGTTAGATGGTGAGATTGCAGCTACTTGTAAAGCTGCACAAATTTATGTTCACAGACATGCCTCATGTGTTGAATGAGTTGACTTATGTGGCCATTCTCAAATGGCACATGGAGTTGTGTGAGAATTGTTGTTGGTTCACCCTCTGTGTTTTGCATTCCTCCGGTTGCAGACTTAAGGCCTGATTTTTTTCTCAATTGGCACAGCTCAGTGCAGCAGCAATATGTTTTGCACGGCGCTGCACCAGTTTTGCCACATACTGCATGTATACAATGAAAGACTCGGGAATTGAGAACACCAACCTCCATCCATTAGTATTTGCAGTTGTCATTCACATCTTTTGTCACCCCACACTAAAACCATTGGGTGTTCCCAAATGTTGGAAAATGTCTTCTTTAATGACATTCAACTGTTTAGTTGGTAGCACCAAGGGCACAAGTAGTGGGTGTATGTGAGTGGACAGAGTCATCTCACTGATTTAAGAGAGGGCACACCACCTCCTTTAACTCAAGAATTTTGTAGGTTGGATGTGATTTCATTTATCATGAATCTGAAGCTGAAACCTAGCTACTCTTTGCTGCAAATGCATTGTTTTTTAACCCCTTTATAGGGTCAAGGGGCATGCAGAGGCTACTGGGCCCAAGAGTGATGATTGTGGCATTTTGCTCCTGATGTGTCAGGAGTTGGGGACAGCGTGGTCTCAAACATGCCCCCCATGATGGTCTTCCTGCTACTGTGTGCACCTTCTGCGCCCTTTCCTGCACCACGCCACCCTCTGCTCTTTATCCTTGTGGCAAGACTCATCTCCCTGGATGGAGCCCTCGATGGTGGTTGAAATGCCCCCATTATGCCTCATTCGGGTACACCTTGTAACTGGGACTTCAATTCCTAGCAATCTCAGGAGGTGGCCATTTTAAGGGTGTGGCTGGTCGATAAATGCCAGCCACACCCAGGTTCCAGCGCTTACTATTCTGGAATCCTCCTGGATCAGACCCCTCTTGCCCTGCTCATCATTTCAGGACTATCTCTCCAGAAGCTTTCCTTTGTTTGAGCGAGTGGACGGACTCGCTTACAGTAAGTTTGTTCCGACTGGGTTTTTCCCTGCCAGCATTTTATTCTCTCACTAAAGCTACAACATTGCATCCACTCCTCCCTTTGCTCTCAAGAGGTTGAGCGGCTGTTGCATTCGTCACTGGGTTTCTCCAGTGCCTATGCCTTTCATGAATCATTCTTTGTGAGTGAAGTGCGATGTGAGTAGACAAACAAAACCTGCAATGTAAACGTTTTATTATGTATTAGGGATTTCTGTGTGGTGACTTACTTCTGAGTGTTACATTTCATTTGCAAAAGTGTTGTGAAGATTGTGACTTGTCTAAAGACGATCTTTAATGCTGATTACTTTATATGTTTCCGATCTGCAAAAAGATCCCGCAGAATATTTTGAATTGGCATTCTTTGAGCTCCTGGCATACACTCATGTATAGGGCTGTAATATTGTTGAGACACATCGGTGTTGGTTTAGATTGCATTCATTTGAGGGTAAATTGCATTTGGGACTTTGTTGCACTTCGGCTTTGGTTTAGATTGCATTCACTTGAAGGCAGACTGCATTAGAGACTCCTGCTGCATTTAATGAATATCATATTAGAGCTTTTTGCACAATGTGACTGGTATGTGATAATCCTTGCTGTTGTTTGTATTAACCGTTTTCTTTTCCAGATCTCCTCCCTGGCTGTTCCCTTCCTGTTTGTCCCTTCCCCCACCTGGCTCCCCCAAACCTCAGCGCCATAAAGGTACCTGAGTTGGTGTTGCCTGGAGGTGGGCCTCTTGATTAGCAATATGCGGATCCCGAGGAATTGGACCCTGACATGATGTCCCAGGCTCGACGTACTATGGATCCTGAGCAACTGTGTCAAATATGCCTTCTGCAGTTGACTCTCGGAAGTAACATGTTTGAGCAGTCCAAGTCTCCCTCGGAAAGCAGTGGTGGATACAGTATAGTGAACTCAGGCTCACAACTCAAAATGTGTGCAGCAGCAACAACAAATCATTGTCCAGCCAAATACTCACTTTTATGAAAAAAGAGAAGAATTTTATGTCTATCACTAGCCAACACAAAGGAAAAATATTACATTTACAAACAATCACACCTCTCCACCTGAGGTCGGGACTCTAGGGTTTCCTTAGCAATGTGCTCTCACACTCCCTACTCACTTTTGGGATTCAGTTATTCTCCATTCACTACTGGTGACATGCAGGATATGCCACGCTATTAGTCCGAGTCTCAAGACTGTACTTTAACTCTCATTTAAAGTCAACTAGCAGCAAGTTCTTTCGGTGTCAAAAGGCCCAAAATCATTTTTACATGGCCCAGAAGGCATGAAGCGTCTGGAGTTTCTGAGTGCACTCCGACTGCAAGTGCTTGGCACAGAAGCAACTGCCCTGAAGGGCTACACTCAGCAGATGCAGAGTTCCTCACATGCTATTGATATTCTGAAGAGAATTGAGGTTCTTTGTGATTCCTCCTGTGGAGAAGGTCCTGATGCAGGTCTCTTACCTGGGTGATAAGGCACAGGTGCTCCCAAGGTGAACTCATTTCTCCAGCAGGGGTTCTGCACCAGCTCAAACATTTTGATGGTCCAGTTGACCCCTATCTGGTATACAGGATTATTGTTTCCTCACTATACACAGGCTTCCACCCGATCTGCACAGTGAAGTCCTTGGCAGCGGCCTCTTCTGATATATGGGTTCATGGCCTGCTACCACAAAAAGATATGGCCCTTACCATATGGCAGTCTTTTCCAGGCAGCCCATTCTCAAGTACCGGGTAGCTTGCTCAGGACTGTGCAAGGGCTCCAGCCCGAATGGCACAGCAAGACACATGACTTCATTCAGGGTGGCCCTCCTCCGGCAAATGGGGATCAAAGACTTTTTCCTGCACACAAGCAATGGCCAAATTGGTACAGCAGCCATCTACTCACAGCTAGCAAGGAAGGTACACTTGACAGGGTCCCCATTGGATCTCAGTCCCTCCAGGGCACATTAGTTTTGGCAAGTAGGCAAGCACTGGTGCTCCAGGCTCCAGGGTAGGTGATTTGGATTGCCTGGGTGATGTCTCCTCACCCAGGTGGAAGACTAGCAGCCTCTGACCCCCAGACCTGGTCACACGCTGAAGTGCTGCAGAGCTTCCCCTCCTCACACAGCATGTCTGCTGCTTGGCAGATGACAACGTTTGGGGTTTCAAACTGTCATTAATATATTTCCAGAAACCATATGTGATGTATGGACTGAGGCTTTGTTGTTTTATGTTGGGGTCTTCTTCTCCTGAAGTGTGCACTCCTCTGCTCTCTCTCTTCCTCTGCAAAGCAGTCTGTCACAGCAGAAGGAACTCAAGAGCTTATAGTCTAACAACACAGGCCATAGGAGTGACTAGAGTTTACACCTGAATGTCAGCCACAGTGATGTGTATATCAAAAATAATAGGCCAGGGCCCCATCACTACTATTGATGAGTCTTATCAGCACCAACTCCTTCCTAAGATATGCAAGACCCCTTCTTTGTGACTGCTCACTGAATCAAAGCGACCTTTGAAGTGTACATAGGAAGCCTGGTTCTCTACTGTTCAGCGTGTGTCTCTCCCAGCTTACAGGAATGTAGCAATACACACATTTGTCTGGGGGGATTTCTGTACCTGTTCTCTGTGTTTCACCATGCCAGCCAGAGCCCACCATGTATTGTACCACCCTCAGGCATACATACACACAGTGATTGTATACAACCTACACACTGCGCAGCATTGCATCTGTTACATACTGTACCACTCACAGGCACACATACATCTAGCACATGCATGCACTGACTGCTCTACATCCTTTATGTATTGTACCACTCATGGGTGCAAATATGCTGAGCATGCACGCACCGTGCATGCACTGATCAGTACTGTATTAACCCTGTATTTTACTCTTCAATGGCACACATACACCCCAATGCAGATACACCACTCCTGTGATGTGCAGCATTTACAACAAACCGATTTAGGGCAAGGGTCAGGTAAGCACACAGCAGCAGAACTTTAAAAATGAGTGACCCTTTAGTCTTCACTCCAGTGCCACAGTTTCAAAAGAACCTACTGAATACTACAACATATGCTACCATCATCTCAATGTGCTGCTTAACCCCTGGTGAAGGCAGTAACTGTCCACTACTATGAGGGTAGCACTTGTTGCACCCCACCCAGTCCAACAAGACCAACATTTGTGGGACAGTCCTATGCAATGGCACACACACATGATCTGTGTTTTCCTATGTGTGAGAGAACAGGGCTGATTACAGAGGCCCCCTTACTTTTTTCCCCCATTTTCCGCTTTTTGCTGGTGTTTTCCTGACTCTGATGGTGCCCTGGGTACTGCTGACCAGTCCCAGGGCCTGTGCTCTGTGTAAACTCAGTATGCAAAGTAGGCTAATTATAATTGGATAAGTCAACCTACCTATAAGTCCCTAGTATATGGTAGGGCATGTAGGTTTAGGGACCCCAGCATAGGTAGTGCACCCATAGGTGCACTGCTGAGGTGCCCAGTGTCATTTTAAAGGCAGGCCTGCTTTGCTGGCTGCTTTTAAATTAAAGTTTCATGCAAATTTGACTTTAGAATTAAAAGTAGTTCCAAAGTCTTAAACTCCCTTATTTTTACATATAAGTCACCCCTAAGGTATGCCCTATGTGCCCCTAGGGCTGGGTGAAGAAGAACTGCCCTGCTGGACCCGTGGCCTTCACCTGGACCCTGCACTCTGAAGGACTGCACCAGCTGCACACTTGGGCTTCACAACAAGAAGGACTTTGCCTGGCATCAACTGGTTCAAGGATCTACTCCCTGTTTCCTACAGTGAAAAATTGCTAACCTGAGTCCCCTGCACCAACTCCTGAAGAAACCAACCAGCTTACCACTGTCCAGTGGCCAAAAAGAAGTTTGCGCCAGGTGCATTCTGGGAGTTGTAGTCCACACCCCCCAAGGATCATCTCAGAGTTTCTCAAACCTTGGGGTGAGCTGTGGACCCCAAAGGAACCTGAAAGGAACATCTGAAAGAAGATTCAGAAGTTTGGAGAAGTATTGAAAAAAAGCTCCATTGAGGGACCGACCCGCCACGGCAACTCTATCCGGCTTGCCTCAACCGTGACCCGGCCTGACTTGTAGGTTCGTCCCGGTGAAGAAAATCTGCAAAAAAGAGACTAAGGGCATTCATTCTGACCCTGGCGGTCTATGACCGTCAGGGTGGAGGCCGGCTGAAGCACCGCCAACAGGCTGGCGGTGCTTCATTTTGAATTCCGACCGCGGCTGTGAAGGCGCGGTCGCCCAGCCGGGTCCGGCGGTTTTCTGCCGGATTTCCCCCGGCTGGGGGAATCCTCCATGGCGGCGCTGCTTGCAGTGCTGCCATGGGGATTCCGACCCCCTTCCCGCCAGCATGTTTCTGGCGGTTTTCACCGCCAGAAACAGGATGGCGGGAACGGGTGTCGTGGGGCCCCTTAACAGGGCCCCATAAAGATTTTCACTGTCTGCTTAGCAGACAGTGAAAATCGCGACGGGTGCAACTGCACCCGTCGCACCCCTGCAACTCCGCTGGCTCCATTCGGAGCTGGCTTCCTTGTTGCAGGGCCTTTCCCGCTGGGCCGGCGGGTGCTCTTTTGGCGGTCACCCGCCGGCCCAGCGGGAAAGCCAGAATGGCATCCGCAGTCTTCTGACTGCGGATCGGCCATTTGGAGTTCCCGCCAGGCGGGCGGCTCCCGCCGCCCGCCAGGGTCAAAATGACCCTCTAAGTCCTAAGGTAAACTTTTGACCGAGGCCTCCCGCGGTCTGTAGCCGAGCCGGGCTATATCACGGTTGGCCTTAAACTTTTACTTTACCCTGGTCAAGGGGCGACCAGATGACCAGATTGGCACTTTTTGTTTCTATGTGCTAGAAAGTAGTAATTGTTTACAAATTCATATCTCCGGTTCCCCTTATCCGATTTTATTAGTTTTGGTGTCATTTTAAAGATAAACATATAGTCTATTTTTATAAATTGATTTCGGATTTTTAAACTGTTTTCTGTGTTTTATTTAATTACTGTTTTGTGATATTTGAATGCTTTACACTCTGTCTCTTAAGTTAAACATTGTCGCTCGTTGCCAAGCTACCAAGGGTTGAGCTGGGTTTAATTCACTGAGACCTGACTGGACCTAGGTGGAGGTTAGTGGCCTATTGCTAAGTGTAGGTACTTACCTGCCCTTACCAATAACCCATTTTCCAACACTATGACAACAAAAATTTCAATTGGGAATCCAGGCATCACTACAGTTGAGCACTCAGGGCAAGAATGTACGCCCATTACATATGTTTAGTACTTTTCCGTCCCAACATGTGGGTTTTCTAGTGTCTCTTCAGACACTGTTGCTACTGCTGGAGCTCTGTGGGCTCTCTTTGTGTGGGGGCAATGAGGAGTCTTAGGTATCTAATTTGGAATGTTAATGTGTCCCCATTAGAAGAGCAATGTGAACATCTGCATTTCCACTCTCTCTACCTCTTTAGATTGCACGTTTTCTGAGGTAAAGGTTAAGATGAAAGCAAAAATACACACTCTTTCGTTCACATAAAAAATACTTTTGCCTTTTCAGGGCCATCTTCCCTCATACACACACTGAAAAAAGAAGGTGTTATAATACTCAATGCTCACTCTCTGCTCACTTTACCAAGAGGTACATTTAGAAAGTTAAAATATGCACTGGAAAGGCTTAGCAAAAGTAAGGGAATTGAAACCTGAGTGAGTTCCAAAATAAGTTGGATAATCAGCAGCGCTGGGACCATCAACTGTCTTATGATAAAGATTAAAATCTTGTGCAGTTTTGCATGTCTCAAGCCCCATTTTGTGACTTGTGACCTAGCCTTAACTTGCACAGCTGACATTCTTTCTGCACATATGTCAAATCCTTCAGCCTTGTGTTTGTGAAATAAACAGTGCTGAAAAGTGCCTTATATTTTGTACAGTCTGTTTCACAAACACCACATATGGAAACGACTGGGTGACAGGCATTTAAAAAAGACAGAAATTTCCTAAGCAGGCCACTAACTGCCAAACTGAACCTAGGCCAGTAGAGAGTTTTATTGCTGAATGTTGACCCATAGTTGCAAATTTACTGCCATTTAGAGAGTTCAAGTTTGAGCAGAACTTCCAAATCAGATGACCTCAGTCACATCCTTGACCCATACCACTGGCTCAAGAGGCTGAGGTGTCTATCAATTAAGAAAATGTAGGCCTCTTCTACCATTATTCAAGACATCCCTGTGGTTTCGAGCACTGCTTTCAATTGATGTCTGAACTACTGTAACTTTTTAGAAACAGATTCAGAATGCGGCATTTGGCTTGATTGCTCCAAGAGGGACCGTGTATTGTTGATTCAAAAAGGTCTACACTGGTTTACCCCTAAAGGGCTGATCTGTTCCAAAGTCGCATGTCACTCGCATGGGTTGAAATGCGATAAGCAGACGTTAAAAGTGCCAAAAAAACAATGCAAAGCAATCTCTTAGATTTCTTTGAGCCATTTTCTTAGCCCCCTCCTAATGGGGGAACGCCCCTTTTGCATACATAATGCCTTGCGCAAGAATAATGTACCACAAAAGGTTACAAAGTGGCAGAATGCATGCATTGTGCCACTGTGTAAATTTGGCACGCAGATTTTGGCCTCGTTGGGCCACATTCCAAAATAAGTTGGATAATCAGCAGCGCTGGGACCATCAACTGTCTTATGATAAAGATTAAAATCTTGTGCAGTTTTGCATGTCTCAAGCCCCATTTTGTGACTTGTGACCTAGCCTTAACTTGCACAGCTGACATTCTTTCTGCACATATGTCAAATCCTTCAGCCTTGTGTTTGTGAAATAAACAGTGCTGAAAAGTGCCTTATATTTTGTACAGTCTGTTTCACAAACACCACATATGGAAACGACTGGGTGACAGGCATTTAAAAAAGACAGAAATTTCCTAAGCAGGCCACTAACTGCCAAACTGGACCTAGGCCAGTAGAGAGTTTTATTGCTGAATGTTGACCCATAGTTGCAAATTTACTGCCATTTAGAGAGTTCAAGTTTGAGCAGAACTTCCAAATCAGATGACCTCAGTCACATCCTTGACCCATACCACTGGCTCAAGAGGCTGAGGTGTCTATCAATTAAGAAAATGTAGGCCTCTTCTACCATTATTCAAGACATCCCTGTGGTTTCGAGCACTGCTTTCAATTGATGTCTGAACTACTGTAACTTTTTAGAAACAGATTCAGAATGCGGCATTTGGCTTGATTGCTCCAAGAGGGACCGTGTATTGTTGATTCAAAAAGGTCTACACTGGTTTACCCCTAAAGGGCTGATCTGTTCCAAAGTCGCATGTCACTCGCATGGGTTGAAATGCGATAAGCAGACGTTAAAAGTGCCAAAAAAACAATGCAAAGCAATCTCTTAGATTTCTTTGAGCCATTTTCTTAGCCCCCTCCTAATGGGGGAACGCCCCTTTTGCATACATAATGCCTGGGGCAAGAATAATGTACCACAAAAGGTTACAAAGTGGCAGAATGCATGCATTGTGCCACTGTGTAAATTTGGCACGCAGATTTTGGCCTCGTTGGGCCACATTAGCGAAAAACAAATGACACTAATGTGGTGCAGGAGGCGCTAGGGGCTCTTAAATCGGCCCCCAAGTATATGATGTGTTTAGGGCAACCACATGTGCTGCTAATCATGCAAAATCAGTCACAACTCAACCTCAAAGGTTTTTAGAGCTGTTGTAAACTGATGAATCCGAAAATATAGACTCAATTGTTTCTATAAATTACAGTGTCAAATCATTTGGTGTATACACTCCAAGCATATATGGAAGTCTTCTGGCTTATTCACTAGTGTCCTGCTTTGCCATAAAATACCCACCCTGGTGCTCTCATTCTTGCTCCCATCCTTCACACCTTGTCTGTAAAAGCACAGCAGAAAGCATATGTTTGCTGGGGTATGAGAAAACAGCAGACTTTAAGGGTTTGTTTTGTTTTATCGACTGCATTCCACAAAGTGTTTCTAGGGTGCTGTTGAAGGTGACAGGTACCAAACTCACTCAGGTGGCATTTAAAACCGAAAGTGTTCAAAACATGACTGAAAATTAGAAGTCTCTTCTGGAAGCCATACATCTGCTTGATAGAGGACCAAATGGATTGAGCACTTGTTTCAGGACTGAGTCATATAGAAAGAAATGTAGGCCCTGGCTACCATTTTCCTTCAAATTCTGACTCTTATTCTTTTTAAACTCTGTTTAGAGTCTCCTGAGTGAAACGTATTTGGGAGATAAACACGGACTTCATTTAGGGGTTGCCAGGGGTTGCAGCTGCTACCCCTGACTTGCCTTTTGCTACCGCTGGCACTGCCTTTGCGACCCCTGGCCTCAGAGGTGGTAAATTCAGTGTCTGGAACACAGTGGCAGTTCGTCTTTAGAGATGTCAGTTGGGGCTTGTGCTCATACTTTTTGGTTTTGTCTCTTATTTTTTCAATATTTTTTAAAATACTAATAGTGAATAATAATATATTTTTCACTATTAGTGTAATAAAAATGGAGTACATTTAGATGGAACATGCCCTTCCATCACAGCTGAGGCAAGTAAAAAATGCTTGTTGTGTGCTTGCATGCAAGTTAGTGTGCGTTTATGTGAGGGAGACGGTATGTAAGTGTGAATGTGTGTGTATGTATAAGTATATATGTGTTTGAGTGTAAGTGGTGGTCAAAGGGCATGTGATCTCACTTCTGCTACCCCTGGCATTTTGGTGAATTGACGTCCATGGAAATAAACCTTGTCATTTAAAATGAGTGAATATATTGAATTCAATGTACAGGTCAGTAAAATCTTAAGATATGGGATTACTTTTCCTCAAATATTTTGATTTGTTTATTCTTTAAGAAAATGTTTTACAAACACGCATTGGGAAAGCCAACAACTTTGAGCTTGCAGTACAAAGGCAATACCTGTTGGCTTTGTCAATGCTTGTTTTTATTGTGTCTCTTCAAAGGCTGTTGCTGCTGCTGGACCCCTGTGAGCTCTCGGTGTGTGAGACAATGAGGATTCTTAGATTGCAGTGAACCCAAACAGATGTGGTGCCTTCGTGGGGCTGACCTGTTGTGGTCTGTGTCATTATAACAGCCCTAGTGGGTACTGTCATGATCCTAGGGTCCGACTCCACTTCATGCATCATGTGTGCATTGGGCTATGGCTCATGGAACCATATGGTCCTCTATGGTCAATTTTCCCTACTGTCTTAAAGGTGTTTTTATGGTCACTGTGTATGTCTTACATGTTTATTAAAGACTTGAATATTTATTGCTGAATCCCCAGGGCTGGCTCCTACTGTGCAGTGTATACCCTGGGGTCTTTTTTGGCACCTAAATTTGCACACCTAAACAGCAACGTGCTTCCAGGTGCATCCCCCCATCCCCCACGCTCCCCTCCTTCCCCCGGGCTCTGTTGCTGTTTTGGCCAGGTGCCTCGGCGATGCACTTCCCACACTCATCCTAGTTCTGGCAGTGTTAAAAAACTCAGCGCCCTACTGCCAAGTAGTGCGTGGCCTCTTACCTGCCAGGAAAGAACTGGTCTCTCCGACGCTCTGCTACACGGAGGCCTTCGCCCAGCACTGGAGTGGACTCCCGCCTAGTAGCTCCTATTTACTTTTGAACATGGCGAGTCTCCACTGACGATCCAGATCCATCTGTTCCTTAGCATCTTCCGCATTTCGGCGACTTCGGACATCCTGCAAAAAAGAAAGCAAAGGCTAAGTAGACGACAGAAGGAGGTTATTGCTCTAACTTTCATCTAAAAATGGGCAATCCTAAAATTGGACATGTCTTGAGTTTTGCACATTACAAAGTCTTTAGAGAGAAGCGCTAAACGATGTATTGGACTACTTAGGCTGAAGGATTTGACATATGTGCAGAAAGAATGTCAGCTGTGCAAGTTAAGGCTAGGTCACAAGTCACAAAATCGGGCTTGAGACATGCACTGATGACTTTTATTTATTCATAGTTTTTATAGAGTGTGTCAGAGCAAAAGGTATCAAAGCGCTAGAAAGCAGAGGAAAAACAGGCAACAAACGTTCCATTCTAGATCCTAAGCAGCATCTATGTCTGCACCTAACGAGTAAGTTTACAGGCATGTTTTCAGCTGTTTGTGGAATCCTAAGTAACCCCCATTACCACGGATATGCTCCGAGAGGGAATTCCACAGTCTACCGACCGCTACCGTGAAAGCCTATTCCCCCAACCGCCTTTTCCTGACCCGTGGTACTGCCACAGTGTGACGTCCAGCGGATCTCAGATATCTCCTGGGGCATAGAAGTTCACAGAAGCTATCTGGTAACCCGAGCTGTGGCCATGTAAGGTTTTATGCAACAGGCATAGGGTATGGAAGGATGCCAACTATCTAAAGGGCTACCAATGGAGATCACGTAGCCCTTCAGAAATAGAGGAATGTTAAGGCAGACCCAGTACTAAGCATGTGGCTGCATTCTGGATGATTTGCAATTTGTCTAGAGAGAACTGCTGAATATTCAAATACAAGACATTACAGTAGTCGAGGCATGATGAAATAAGAGCCAGGGCCATGGACACCCTGAGTTCTTCAGCCAACAAATGCAAGATTTTCTTTAAAATCTGAATCATCCAGAAGCACGAGCTGACCATTGTATTTACTTGGGTGTCAAATGTTACGGTGTTATCAGTCATCAGCCCCAGGTTCTTGGCCTCAGCTAATGGAACAGGGAGTACGCCATAATTTTCAGGCCACCACCGTCGAGATCATATTGAGCTATCCCTGCCAAACACAACAATGACTGTTTTTCCCCCATTCAGTTTTAGCCAATTTCCATTTTTCCTTCCACAGATTTCCTGCATACAGGCCCAAACCTGTCCGCGACCTCCTTCCAATCGTTCATGCTAGAAACATTAATATGTGTATCTTTTGCATAGGATTACACCTGAGATCCAAAACACAACACTAGCTTCGCTAAGGGGGCCACATAGAGATTAAATAAGGTCGTGCTTATAGAGGACCCCTGTGGAACTCTGCATCGGAGCTAAAAGTTTACTGCCCTATAATCACCACAGTTCACAGTAATAGCTTTATGATACTGGAACAATTCCAACAGCTTCAAATCCTCAGGGCTGAAGCCCACCTGCCGCACTTTTGCACTGTCCGAGTAGGAAAGATGGTGTCCAAGGCTGCTGAGAGGTCTAACTAAACCTGTATAGCAAAACCTCACTGGTCCACTTGCCTGCAGATAGTGTTTGCAGTAGCAAGGAGAGCGGAGTCTGTACTATGACTCTTCTTGAACTCATCCTGCAAGGGGTCTAGGAGATTGTGATCATGGAGAAATTTAGATCATTCCTGGTTTACGTGTCTTTTCGAGATCTTAGCCGGAAGAGGCAACAGCAAATAGGGTGAAGATTTTTCAAGTCACTAGAATACCCCTCAGGCTACTTTTTCAGCAGAATCACCACAGCTTCCTTCCAAACACAGAGATATATCCCTGTCTGCAGTACCTCTGAGGAGGTTTCTTCCAGGACCCCCGCTATGAGGTCAGGTACAGCCTGCAGAACACTCAGGGTACAAGGATTGTCTGGGGAACTAGAGTTAGTGCTTACGAGCAGGAACTTGAACTTAGAGGCAGGCAGCAAGGAGAATCTCATCAACCTCACTCTGGCAGGATGTTCCATGGCAGACTCCACTTCCTTTTGACCCAACTGGGGTATAGTGACATAGGAATCCTCCACAAGGGTAGCAAACTCTGCAGTAATCTTCAAACTGTTCTATTTAAAATACAAAGTCATTTTATTACAGGACTGTTGAGAATTTTCCACATTTACCTGCAGCCACAAAGACATGAGGGAGTGAACCATATCAAACAGTTCCATAGGTCCATTTAAAGAAGCTTTAATCTTCTGGGCATAAAAAGGCTGCTTTAGCCTCCTTAATTGCCAATTTATATTTAGTGGTTAGCTCTCTAAGTCTAACTTTTATTGAATGATTGTGCTCCTACAGCCTAATGACCTTTATTGATGCTCTAATGTTCAAATGTATTGGGTCAAGGTGCTATTGGTAATATTGTGATACTGCAATATACAGTAGTTGCACAAGAGGTTATTGTGCAAGAAGCATAGTGTAAGAGGTTATTATACAAGATTGTATCAAAAAGGATTAATGATACCCTTAGGACATTTTACAATAGATTATGAAAGGAAGCCTATGCTGCAATACGATTTCACTTGGGTAAATGTGCATAACAATATATGCACATTTGAGAAGCATGTTGATTGGTTGAGGGAGTGATGTATCATGTATTTTTGTTTTTTTACTGCAGATTATTCATGCAAATCGTATCACCATAAGAGTCGCTGATAAGGAGCTGAGAAGAAACATGTTATGCAGGCACAAGATTTCCTAGTGGCCACAGCACTTCCGAAGACCCAAGTCTTTCTTTCTTTATTCATTCCAACCCCCCTTTTCTTCTCGGACATTGTTCAATTCGGGGTCCTATCTTCATCGGACTCTGCACCAGGAGTGAGTGGAGGTCCAGCGTTGCCTCTGCGCACAAGTACTCCAAGTGAGTAGTGTGATAGATACTAGAAAATTTCCTTACAATGAACCAATCTTATAGGAAGAGGAAGCCTCACTCACTTTTGTGGCATACTTCACCATAGGCAACCTCTCCCCCCCTCCTTGGTTGGATGATACCACCAGGGACGCCTCATCCTCGTAAAAAGGAAGGGAGTTCTTAGATTAAAGACCACTGGACATAGAGATAGCTAAATAACTAATAATTCTTCAATCCAGTCTATCACCTTTATTAATGCGACCCTCTGGTATAGATTGAAGTGCAGGCTTAATGGCCCAGTCCATCTATGTTACACTAACATGTTTCTGCCCTATTATTAGCAATTTCAGGTTATGGGCATTCATCAGGGCCAAGAGATCCCTAACAAGCTGACCTACCTAACATCAGTGAGTGAAAATTAATAATGTCAAGGTGAGTCCTACCTTGGAGATAATTAATGCTTACTAAAATCAATGGAGAACAAATGTTTGTTAAACCTTACTTTTTAGGGATACAAAGATTGTCACTTGAAAATATCTTTACATGTGGAAACATTACACCTTTAAGTGTAAAAAGTGACACTGCACACAATAACAAACACATATGCTGAGGAAATGCATACATGCATATGAAGATCTGCATCCTACCTTTTTTAGGAAATACCATGCTTTCTGGTCTCAAGGGAGATGCTGGCTTCCATTGTCACCCTCTAGTGATAATTGTAAGGTTGCCTTGATTATGACACAGTTGTAAGAAATTTAAAAGGAACTTGAAGTGCATATAGATCTCTAGTAGGTCCTAGGGAATACAGACGTAGTCAGTAGGTTGCATAAAAGGCCATTGATCATAATAGTGGGGGCCCTTATGAGTTAGATCTTCAGTATTGTTAATTAAGGTACACTTTTAATGGTAAATTTGGGCTGTAAGCACCTCACTGTTTTTTGTTTGCAGTAATAAACAAACTGCTGCTTGTCTCCAGGAAATAAAGAGTCTTACATGGGGTGTGCCATTGCTAATGATCACTTAGTGAGCTAGTTATTGAAAATTTGATCTGTTTAGATTGGCAGTGGGTCTTTGCGTAAATAATATATAAGGCTAGGTTCTGGTACTTCCATCTGAGAAGTGGATCCCTGTAATACTCACCCAAGAAGGTCTGCCAGATAGTGGTGGCATGCTGCATGTTGCATAACCTGGCCCTCAGATGCCATGTCCTATTCCTACAGGAGGAGAAGGCAGGAGGTGCCCGTGTGCCTGCTGTGGACCCTGTGGACAGTGAGGATGAGGAGGATGAGGAGGCAGAGGATGAGGATGAGGATGAGGACAACAGAACATCAGGGTTCAGACAATACTTCAAATGACACACAGGTAGAACAGTGTTACTTCAGATTTCAATGACATTTATTTGAATTTCTGTGGATCTAGCATGCTGTTATTTCCCACTTCTATGCCCACTTACTGTTCCCTCTGGCAATTCATTTTGCAGATGTTGGTGACCTCACGTATACTCCTGGTGTGATCACTGCAGCCAGCTACAGGTCATTAATCTATGCTCATTTTCTGTACAGTCGAATTGCAATGTTTGTACCTATTTCAATAAATACATAATTGAAAAACATGACATACTCCAAACTTCTTTTTTTTCCAAGGATGTTTATTGAAGTTATACAATATTGAGGGGCAAGTGCAAGGGGATGGGGTGATGATGGAGGAAGTTCCAGGTATTGGTCCAGTCTGTTTGTAGCACAGGTGCATTGTTCAAGGGGGCATAGGAAGGGGAGCAATGGCAGTTCAAGGTGGACAAGGTGACTGAGTGAGACACAAGGGTGACAATCAGGAGAGTCTCATTTCATGGCGGGGGTATTGGCAAGTGTCTCTGGCTTCTGTCTGGATCTCAGTGAACGTTTGCGGGGTGGTTAACCTTCTGCAGGGAAAGGGGTGCTGGTGGCCTGTGAGTCCTGTAGCGGGGCCTCCTGGCTACTAGCGGCAGCTGAGGTGGAAGGCTGTTCAGATGCCGGGCTAGTGGCAGGGGCCCGCTGTTGTGTGACTGCCTCCCTCATAATGCTGGCCATGTCTGCCAGCACCCCTGCTATGGAGATCAGGGTGTTGTTGATGGCCTGCAAGTCCTCCTTGATCCCCTGGTACTGTCCCTCCTGCAGACGCCTGTTCTCCTGCACATTGTCCAGGATCTGGCCCATCGTGTCCCGGGAATGTTGAAAGGCTCTCGGGATCTCTGCAAGTGCCTCATGGAGAGTGGGTTCCCTGGGCCTGTCCTTCCCCGGCGCACAACACTCCTCCCAGATTCCCAGTTGGCCTGTGCCTCTGTCCCCTGAACCATGTGCCACTCACACTGACCCCAGGTCTCTGATTGTCTTGGGTATAAGGTGTGGCCTGGGGTCCCTGTAGAGTTGGACACACTACTGATTGACGTGTCCTGGGGACAGAGGTGTGGGTACGCTGGGTGGGTGCTGTGGTGGTGTTTCCTGATGGGGGAGGCTGTGTGGTGGTGTGTGACTGGGCCTGGGTAACCGGCTGTCCAGAGGTCACTGATGGGCCAGGTTGGTCATCCAGATCCTGAAGACCAGAGCTGCTGTCATCACTCAGGGTCTCTTCAGTTGGGGGCCTGGATATTGCTGGCATCTCCTCTCTGCTGACATTGGCTACAATACCTGTGGGGATGTAAATGATGTGTTATGTTTTTTTTTTCTGACATATTGTGCTTCCGTGGCTTCCCCTCTTTGGTTGTATTTGCCCAGGCAGCTTTCACCTGTGTATGTTTGTGTATGGTGGGATTGTTAGTTCTCTATGGTGTGCATGCTTTAGTGATGAGTGTCCATGCAGGGCTGTGAGGGGTGTCCATGCATTGGTACAGCATGCAGGGCTTGGCATTGGGATAAGTGAGATGTGATGGTGGGGTGTGTGGGAAGTGGTGGAGTGATGGGAGTGAGGGTGGGGTGGTGGTATGTGATGGCATGAAGGGAAGGGGGTAGTAGTAGTAGAGAGTTGACTTACCAGAGTCCAGTCCTCCTCCTACTTCGGCCAGGCCCTCAGGATGCAGGATTGCCAAGTCTTGCTCCTCCCATGCTGTTAGTTGTGGGGGAGTAGGTGGGGGTCCACCACCAGTCCTCTGTACAGCAAGCTGGTGTCTTGCTGCAATGGAACGTACCTTCACCCGTAGGTTCTCCCACCTCTTCCTGATGTCATCCCTAGTTCTTGGGTGCTTTCCCACGGTGTTGACCCCGTCCACGATTCTCCGCCATAGCTACATCTTCCTAGCTATTGATATCTGCTGCAACTATGTTCCAAATAGCTGTGGCTCTATCCTGATGATTTCCTCCACCAAGACCCTCAGCTCCTCCTCTGTGAAATGGAGGTGTCTTTGGGATGCCATGGGTGTTGTGTGAGGTGTGTAGGTGAGGGTGTGTTGGGTAATGTGTTGGGGTGTGTGTTGTGAGGTGCGTGAGAGGTGTATAGGTGTGTATAGTGTGTGGGTCTGGTTGTGTCAGTGGTCTTGGTGTCAATCTCCTAGCAGTAATAGTTGTTTGTAAAGGGTTGTGGGTAGTGTGGGTGGGTGTTTTATAGTGGTGTGGGTGTGGTGTGTGTATGGATGTCAGGTGCGGGTAGTTTGAATTGTCCAATGTGGTGTTGTTTTGTTTGTGTGTGTCCGTTTTGAGCGCAGCGGTATGTACCGCCAGTGGTTTACCACTGTTGAATATCCACCATGGTGATTCGGGGGTCATAAAGTGGTGGTCGTTGTTCTGTTGGCGTAACGGTGTGGGTTTTGATACCACCAGTTTATCACTGACCTTTGGTGTGGCAGATTTGTGTCTGTGGCTGAATACTGACGGATTGGTGTGTGTGTGTCATAATATGGTGAACTGACATCCGCTGTTGCAGCAGTAAGTTGGCAGGAGTCAGGGTGGTGGTAAGTGGGATTTACCGCCAATTTCATAATGAGGGCACAAGTCTTTGGACATCAGTACGGACTCTTTACAGCCAGCGCAGTTCAAAGCTTAACACAGGTTTCATCATATCACTTTAGGAGGGTCTTGGTTCCTGATGACGTACCATAATTGTTCTTTATCTATGTGTCTTTTTTCAATATGATGTTTGGTTAATCTAGTTGCATCAGATGTCTGCATCTAATGGCGGTTCGGTGTTCCGTTATTCTTGTTTACATACAACTTGTCGTCTTCCTCACATACATGAGATTGTTGAGGCATATGATAACATAGACCACATTTTTTTCAATTACAATTTGTAAGTACTTTAAGTTTCCAAAGGGTTTTGAGACCCAAGTGGTCCTTAGTTGCACTCTTGGTGAATGAACATGCCATGCCTATTCCCACAAGAGGAATGATCTACAGGTAATTGCAGATGGTAGATTGGGTGTTCTTTTTTCCTGGTTCCTTCAGGCTGGTATGATGGTTCTTAAATACTCCTTTAGAGTGTCACTATGTACCCAGTAGCAGTGCAATGAGCATCTGCATTTGAAATGCCATTTTCACCCTTTCCTCTTCTTGCATGATAAGCATGATTAGCATGATAAGCAAATGATTACCATGCTCTTTAAAAGCATGTCAGAGCTGGTGTCAGATTGCACTGAAGAGCAGACCTACCCCTGAATCTATCTGGGAAGCCCCCTCCTCTACCTCCTGATCCTGGGTTTGACCAGTCTGATTCTGGTCACTTTCAAGAAGAAGGTTAAGAAGGAGATCCTTAGTAGGGTTCCTACCAATACCCAAACTTCTTTCTAAACAGAGACCCCTCAAACTTTTAAAGTTTAGATTGTCATAAGTTGTTTTCACAACTTTGGGAGTAGCCTCTACCACAGACATGTTGAAGAGAAAGAGGCTAGAGGTAAGAAAAAAAGCTTTGAGCTTTCAAGAACAGAGAGAACAAACTTTTTCAAATGTTCTAGAAACTTTTCAGAAAGTTTTTAGAGTGAAAGTAAGACTGTTAAGTTTACTTGTGTATATTTCTAAGTACTAGGCATATGATTTTCTTATGAAAAGCACCAATGACAAAGTGGTAAAGCAGTTATAAGTACTTATCCCACTGCTGCACCACCAATGTAGGAGGCTGGCCTGGCTTGTAGTGGGTACCAATGGTACTTACACCTTATGCCAGGTCCAGTTATCCCTTATTAGTAGAGTGTAGTAGTGTTCTAGCAACTTAGCCGGATTGAGGAAGCTATAGCAGAGCAGCCAAGGCTGAACTAGGAGACATGCAAAGCTCATGCAATACCACTTATATCATACAGGTACTATATCATAAGAAAGAAAATACTCATAGTTACTAAAAGTAAAGGTACTTTATTTTAGCGACAATGTGCCAAAAATATCCCAGAGGATATACTCTCTTAGGAGGTAAATAATATACACAACTAACCAAATCAGGTGAGTGAAACAGTCAGAAAGTAGTGCAAACACAGTAAAACACAATAGGATGCAATAGGCCTTGGGGCAACACAAACCATATACTAAGGAAGTGGAATTCGAACCACGAATGCACCCCTATGCAAGTGTAGAGTGTGGAGGGTCGCTGGGAGTGTGAGAAAACACTAAGGGGGTCATTCCGACCCCGGTGGGCGGCGGGCACAGCCCGCCGGGCGGAAACCGCCCAAACACCGCCCCGCGGTCAGATGACCGCGGGGGACATTCCGACTTTCCCGCTGGGCCGGCGGGCGATCTGCAAAAGATCGCCCGACGGCCCAGCGGGAAAGCCCCAGCAAAGATGAAGCCAGCTCCGAATGGAGCCGGCGGATTTGCTGAGGTGCGACGGGTGCAGTGGCACCCGTCGCGATTTTCAGTGTCTGCCAAGCAGACACTGAAAATCTTGCTGGGGCCCTGTTTGGGGGCCCCTGCACTGCCCATGCCAGTGGCATGGGTAGTGCAGGGGCCCCCAGGGGCCCCACGACACCCGTTCCCGCCAGCCTCTTCCTGGCGGTGTAAACCGCAAGGAACAGGCTGGCGGGAAGGGGGTCGGAATCCCCATGGCGGCGCTGCTTGCAGCGCTGCCATGGAGGATTCCTTTGGCCAGGGGAAAACCGGCGGTAAACCGCCGGTTTCCCTTTTCTGACCGCGGCTTTACCGCCGCGGTCAGAATTGGCCAGGAAGCACCGCCAGCCTTTTGGCGGTGCTTCCGTGTTCGTTGGCCCTGGCGGTCAATGACCGCCAGGGTCAGAATGACCCCCATAGGGTGTAAAGAAGAACCCACTCCAGGACCTATGAAAGCAGGAGTAATGTACTACTATTTCTCTCAACACACACTAAAGTCGTGATAAAGGATTTTGGAAGGACCACAACAGACTGCAAAGCACCGAAGACGGATTCCTGGACCTGAATACCTGCAAAGGAAGGGGACCAAGTCCAAGAGTCGCTAAAGTGTCCAGCGGGGGCAGCAGCCCACTAAACCCCAGATGAAGGTGCATAATGGCTGACTCTGGTTATGAGGTAGGAGTTATGCTTTGTACAGAAGATGTCCCACGGCGTGCTGGAGGATGCAGAGTTGTTTCCTTGCCAAAATACTGCAAACAAGTCTTGTTACCTGCAAGAGTCACGGTTTGAGAAAAAGGGTGCTGCCCGGGCCCAAGAAGGACCAGGATGTTGCCACTCAGGTGAGGAGACAGAGAGGGCCCTCAGCAAAGTAGAGAGCGCACTGGAAGGAGGGAAGCACCTGTAGGAGTCCTTGAACATGGGTTCAAGATGACTGAATATGTCAGTCGTCTCAACACTGCAACAAGAGGTCCCACGACACCGGAGGTCAACTCCGGAAGCTGAGCATCGCAAGACCAAGTGCTGGGACATAGGCTCGGCTGTGCATGCAGGATTTCTTGGAAATATGCACAGAAGCCCATGTAGCTGCAGATCACAATGTGCACAGTATTACTGGCTGGGGATGGGAAGGCAAGGACTTACCTCCTCTAAATCCGGACAGTTGGACCACTGGACTATCTGGGTCACTTGGGTCTACCACCTGTGTTCCAGGGGCCACGCTCGGTAGGATGAGAGGGGACGCAAAGTACCGGTGAAGCTGAAGTTTGGTGCCTGCTGGAGCAGGGGGAAGATTCCGTTGACCCACGTGAGATTTCTTCGTGGCTTTCAGTGTAGGGTGAAGGCAGGCAGCCCTCAGAGCATGCATCACCAGGAAACAGTCAAGAAAGACGCCAGGATTAGGCTCTACAATGTCTCTGGTAGTCTTCTGACTACTTTGTTGCAGTTTTGCAGGTGTCCTGGAGCAGTCAGCGGTCGATCCTGGGCAGAAGTTGAATAGAGAAGTGCAGAGGAGTCCTGCTGGATTCTTGCAAGTCGTAATCTGAGGAAAAGCCCACAGAAGAGACCCTAAATAGCCCTCAGAGGAGGATTGTCCACCTAACCAGTTAAGCACCTATCAGGAGGGGTCTCTGACGTCACCTGCTGGCACTGGCCACTCAGAGGCATCCAGAGTGTCCTCACACCTCTGGAAACAAGATGGCGGAGGTCTGAGACACACTGGAGGAGCTCTGGGCACAACCCCTGGGGTGGTGATGGAGAGGGGAGTAGTCACTCCCCTTTCCTTTGTCCAGTTTCACGCCAGAGCAGGGGCTGTGGGTTCCCTAGACCAATGTAGACTGGCTTATGCAAGGACGGCACCATTTGTGCCCTTCAAAGCATTTCCAGAGGCTGGGGAGGCTACCCCTCCCCAGCCTTTAACACCTATTTCCAAAGGAAGTAGGTGTAACACCCTGCTCTCAGAGAAAATGCTTTGTTCTGCCTTCCTGGGACTGGGCTGCCCAGACCCCAGGAGGGCAGAACCCTGTCTGTGAGGTGGCAGCAGCTGTAGCTGCTGTGCAAGCCTCGGAGAGCTGGTTTGGCAGTACTGGGGGTCCACAGTGGAGCCTCCAGGATGCATGGAATTGGCTCCACAATACCAGATTTGGAATGGGGGGACTACTCCAAGATCTTACACATGTTACATGGCCATATTCTGAGTTACCATTGTGAAGATACATATAGGTATTGACCTATATGTAGTGCAGGCGTGTAAAGGTGTCCAAGCACTCACAAAGTCCGGAGATAAATTGCCCTGACCAATGTGGGGGCACCTTTGCAAGTGCCAGGGTCCCCTCACACTTAGTAACTTTGCACCTAACCTTCACTAAGTGAGGGTTTACCATAAAGGTGACTTATAAGTAACTTAAGTGGAGTGTAAAATGGCTGTGAAATAACGTGGACGTTATTTCACTCAGGCTGCAGTGGCAGTCCTGTGTAAGAATTGTCTGAGCTCCCTATGGGTGGCAAAAGAAATGGTGCAGCCCATGGGGATCTCCTGGAACCCCAATACCCTGGGTACCTAGGTACCATATACTAGGGAATTATAAGGGTGTTCCAGTGTGCCAATCAGAATTGGTAAAAATTGTCACTAGCCTGCAGTGATAATTTTAAAGACAGAGAGAACATAAGCACTGAGGTTCTGGTTAGCAGAGCCTCAGTGACACAGTTAGGCACAACACAGGGAACTCATTTAGGCCACAAACTATGAGCACTGGGTTCCTGGCTAGCATGGGGGGTTTGTCTAGTCAGGGAGACCGTAGAGGCTGTTTAAGTCTCTGATGGTAGTATTGACTTTGCCACCTTAGTTGCTTGTCCCCTTAATGTGGGTAAGTACAAGCAACTACCCCTAATAAATGGTGTTGAGGTTGAGGCCTACCGGGACACAGGAGCAAGTGTCACCATGGTGATAGAGAAACTGGTTGCCCCTGGACAACACCAACTCGGTCAGTAGTACTAAATGACTGATGTTCATAACAACACTCCTAGCCACCCCCTGACTGTTGTGAATCTCAAAGGGGGGAGTTACTGGCCCAAAGAAAGTTGTGGTGGCCACTGATTTACCTGTGGACTGCTCACTAGGAAATTATTTGGAAACATCAGCTTCGGCTGAAGTGGAGTTGGAGGCTCATGCAGCAGTGCTGGGCATTCCAGGGCATATCTTTGCTCTTACTAGGGCTCAGGCCCAGAAGCAAGGAGGACAGAGAAACATGAATCCTGGAAAAATGGACCAAGTGCTCCCAAAAGCTAGGGGTAAAAAGGGTAAATCTTTGCCCAATATCCCTCCCTCTCCGGAAGATCCCCCTTTTGAGGAAGAGGAATCCTCACCCTGCGCAAAACCTTCACCAGAGGAGCTGGCAGCTGACACTGCTGAGCTTTTGGGTGAAGAGGGGATGCTAGGGAAGAACTGAGTGTGGACCAGCAGACCTGTCCCACACTGGAGGGTCTAAGACAACAAGCTGTCAAACAGCAAAATGGAGATGTCACTGATACCCACAGTCTATTGGGAAGACAACCTTCTCTATACTGAGGCAAAGGACCCTAAACCTGAAGCTGCCAGGTGATTGGTCATCCTTTTGCAGTATAGGGAGTTTCTTCTGACTTTGGCTCATGACATTCCTTTGGCTGGGCATTTGGGCCAAAGTAAAACATGGGACAGACTTGTTCCTTTGTTTCGTTGGCCTCATATGTCAGAGGACACCAAGGAGTTCTGTCGCTCCTGTGTGACCTGCCAAGCCAGTGGCAAGACTGGTGGGACCCCTAAGGCCCCTTTAATTCCACTTCCAGTGGTTGGGGTGCCCTTTGAGAGGGTAGGGGTTGACATTGTTGGCCCCTTTGACCCTCCAACAGCTTCAGGAAACAGATTCATCCTAGTAGTAGTGGACCATGCCACTAGGTATCCTGAAGCTACACTCTTTATTACCACTACAGCTCCTCCAGTGGCAACAGTCCTCCTGGGAATCTTTTCCAGAGTGGGTTTCCCTAACGAAGTGGTATCAGACAGAGGTAGTAACTTCATGTCTGCATATCTCAAAGTAATGTGGAAGGAGTGTGGTGTTACCTACAAGTCCACCACTCCTAATCATCCACAGACAAATGGATTGGTTGAGAGATTTTTCAAAATTCTCAAAGGCATGATCATGGGACTTCCTGAAAAACTCAGGAGGAGATGGGATGTCCTGTTACCATGCCTCCTTTTTGCTTATAGGGAGGTACCCCAGAAAGGAGTGGGTAACAGACCCTTTGAGCTCCTCTTTGGGCACCCTGTAAGAGGTCCCCTTGCTCTTGTGAAGGAGGGTGGGAACAATCTTTAACAGCTCCCAAACAAGACATTGAGGACTATGCGCTTGGCCTCAGATCAAGGATGGCTGAGTACATGAAAAAGGCCTCTAAAAACCTTCAGTCCAGCCAAGAGCTCCAAAAGCAATGGCATGACCAGAAGGCTGTCCTGACACAGTAAGAACCAGGACAGAAGGTGTGGTTATTGGAACCAGTGGCACCAAGAGCACTCCAGGACAAATGGAGTGGACCCCATCTCATTGTGGAGAAGAAAGGTGAGGTCACCTATTTGGTGGACCTGGGCACTGCCAGAAGCCCCCTTAGGGTGCTTCATGTCAATCCCCTTCAACCTTACTATGACAGGGCTTATTTAACCCTGCTTATGGCCACAGATGAGGGGCAGGAAGAAGAGAGTGACCCTCTCCCTGACCTATTCTCCACCACAGAAGCTGATGGCTTAGTGGAGGGAGTTGTACTGGCAGATTGCTTTACTGCTGAGCAGAAGAACAACTGTATAAATCTCCTTGGACAATTCTCTGGTGCAACTACCTGGTGTGAGCACACAATTGACACTGGAGACAGTTTACCTGTCAAACGTAAAATTTATAGACATCCTGACCATGTCAGAGACTGTATCAAACAAAAGGTACAGAAAATGTTACACCTTGGAATGATTGAACCCTCTGAAAGCCCCTGGGCCAGCCCAGTGGTGCTTATCCCCAAACCTCATAGCAAAGAAGGAAAGAAAGAAATGCCGTTTTGTGTGGACTATAGGTGTCTCCATCAAGTAACAAAAACGGATGCTCACCCTATCCCCAGGGCAGATGAGCTAATAGATACACTGGCTTCTGCCAAGTATCTAAGCACTTTTGTTTTAACTGCAGGGTATTGGCAGATTAACTTATCAGACACCAACCACTGGAGGGCATTATCAATTCACAGTTAGGCCCTTTGTATTGAAAAATGCACCTGCCACTTTTCAGAGGGTGGTGAATACAGTCCTCTAAGGTTTGGACGCCTTTAGTGAAGCATATCTACATGACATTGCTGCCTTTAGCTCCACCTGGGATGATCACCTTGTCCTCCTGTGGAAAGTTTTGGAGGCCCTGCAAAAGGCAGCCTCACTATCAAGGCCTCAAAGTGCCAGATAGGGCATGGGAAAGTGGTTTATCTGGCCCAAATGGTAGGTGAGAACAGATTGTACCATTGCAGGGGAAGATCCAAACCATTATGGAATGGACTCCCCCTACAACTCAAACCCAAGTGAGAGCCTTCCTAGGCCTCACTAGGTACTACAACAGGTTCATCAAGAATTATGGCACCATAGCTGCCCCTCTTAATAACCTCACATCAAAGAAAGTGCCTAAGAAGGTATTATGGACAGCTAGCTGTCAAAAGGCTTTTGATGAGCTCAAACAGGCCATGTGCTCTGCACCTGTCCCCAAAAGCCCTTATTACTCCAAAAATTCATAGTGCAAACTGATTCTTCTGAATTAGAGGTAGGGGCAGTTTTATCAAAACTAAATACAGAGGGCCAGGATCAACTTGTTGCTTTTATCAGCAGGAAGTTGACCCCTAGAGAAAAGCATTTGTCTGTCATAAAGAGGAAGTCCTTTGCTGTGGTCTGGGCCTTGAAAAAGTTGAGACCATAGCTCTTTGGGACTCACTTAATTGTTCAAATATACCACAAACCTCTATTATGGCTTAAACAAATGAAAGGTGAAACCCCTAAATTGTTGAGGTGGTCCATCACCCTAGAGGGAATTGACTATACAGTGGAACATAAACCTGGGAGCACCCACTCCAATGCAGATGGACTCTCCGGATATTTCCACTTAGACAGTGAAGACTCATCTGGGCAAGGTTAGCCTTATTATTATCCCTTGTTTGGGGAGGGGGTTGTGTAGGAAAGTACCATCTTTCTTGGCACGTTACCCCCAATTTTACATGTATGTCAGTATGTTTTTGCCTGTCTCACAGGGATACTGCTAGCCAGGACCCCAGTGCTCATTGTTTGTGGCCTAAATGTGTATGCCTGTGTAGTGCCTAACTGTGTCACTGAGGCTCTGCTAATCAGAATCTCAGGGCTCATGCTCTCGCTGCCTTTAAATTTGTCACTATAGGCTAGTGACTACATGTACCAATTTCATTTGGCATACTGGACCCCACTTATAAGTCCCTAGTATGTGGTACCTAGGTACCCAGGGCATTGGGGTTCCAGGAGACCCATATGGCCTGCAGCATTTATTTTGCCACCCATAGTGAGCTCAGACAAATCTTTACACAGGACTGCCATTGCAGCCTGCGTGAAATAACGCGCACATTATTTCACAGCCATTTTCACTGCACTTAAGTAACTTATAAGTCACCTATGTGTCTAACCTTCACTTGCTGAAGGTTCGGTGCAAAGTTACTAAGTGTGAGGGCACCCTTGCACTAGCAAAGGTGCCCCCACATAGCTCAGGGCCATTCCCCTGGACTTTCTGATTGCGGGGACACCATTAAACGCGTGCACTACATATAGTCAATACCTATATGTACCTTCACAATGGTGACTCCGAATACGGCCATATAACATGTCTAAGATCATGGAATTGTCTCCCCATTCCGAATCTGGTATTGGGGAGCCAATTCCATGCATCCTGGGGGCTCCACTATGGACCCCCAGTACTGCCAAACCAGCTCTCTGAGGCTTGCACTGCAGCTACAGCTGCTGCCACCTCACAGACAGGGTTCTGCCCTCCTGGAGTCTGGGCAGTCCAGTCCCAGGAAGGCAGAACAAAGCATTTCCTCTGAGAGCATGGTGTTACACTCGCTCCCTTTGGAAATAGGTGTTAAAGGCTGGGCATCGGTAGCCTCTGGAAATGCTTTGAAGGGCACAGAGGGTGCTCTTCTTGCATAAACCAGTCTACACCAGTTTAGGGAACACCCAGTCCCGGCTCTGGCGCAAAACTGGACAAAGGAAAGGGGAGTGACTGCTCCCCTGTCCATCACCACCCCAGGGGTGGTGCCCAGAGCTCCCCCAGTGTGTCTCAGACCTCTGCCATCTTGTTTCCAGAGGTGTGAAGACTCTCTGGAGGCCTCTGAGTGACCAGTGTCAGCCGGATGATGTCAGAGACCCCTCTTGATAGGTGCATACCTGGCTAGGTTGCCAATCTTCCTCTGAGGGCTATTTAGGGTCACTCCTGTGGGCTTTTCCTCAGATTACGACCTGCAAGAATCCAGCAGGACTCCTCTGCACTTCTCTCTTTGACTTCTGCCAAGGATCGACCACTGACTGCTCCAGGATGCCTACAAAACTGCAACAAAGTAGTGAGAAGATAACCAGCAACATTGTAGCGCCTAATCCTGCCGGCTTTCTCAACTGTTTCCTGGTGGTGCATGCTCTGGGGCTGCCTACCTTCAACCTGCACTGAAAGCCACAAAGAAATCTCCTGTGGGTCAACGGAATCTTGCCCCTGCTCCAGCAGGCACCAAACTTCAGCTTCACTGGTACTCTGGGTCCCCTCTCATCCTGTCGAGCGTGGTCCCTGGAACACAGGTGGTGGACCCAAGTGACCCAAACTGTCCAGTGGTCCAACTGTCTAAATTTGGAGGAGGTAAGTCCTTGCTTCCCCCTCCCCAGACAGTAATCCTGAGCACCATGTGAGATGCATCTACAAGGGCTTCTGTGCACATTTCCAAGACATCCTGCATGCACAGCTGATCCTAGGTACCCAGCACTTGGTCCTATGATGCTCATCTCCCTGAGTTGACCTCCGGTGTCATGGGACCTCTCTTTGCAGTGTTGAGATGACCGCTGTGTTCAGTCTTCTTGAACCCGTGTTCAAGGACTTCTGTGGATGCTTCCCTCCTTCCAGTGGGCTCTCTACATTGCTTAAGCCCCCCTCTGTTTCCTCACCTGAGTGGCGACATCCTGGTCCTTCCTGGGCCCGGGCAGCACCCTTTTTCTCCAACTGCGACTCTTGCAGGTAGCAAGACTTGTTTGTGGTATTTTACCAAGGAAACAACTCTGCCTCCTCCTGCACTCCATGGGACATCTTCTGCACAAAGCAGAACCTCCTACCTCCCTTCATTGTTGCAAAACCTGCATCTTCTTCAAACCAGAGGCAGCCATTGTGCACCTTCATCCGGAGTTTATTGAGCTCCTGTCCCCCCTGGACACTTTAGCGACTCTTGGACTTGGTCCACTTCCTTTGCAGGTCTTTAAGTCCAGGAATCTGTCTTCAGTGCTTTGCAGTCTTTCATATCCTTTATCAGGACTTTAGTGTGTTTTGGGGGAAATAGTAGTACTTTACTCCTGCTTTCCTGGGTCCTGTGGTAGGGTCTCCTCTACACCCTTGGTGTTTTCTCACACTCCCAGCGACCCTCTACACACTACACTTGCGTAGGGATGCATTTGTGGTAAGCATTCCACTTTCTTAGTATATGGTTTGTGTTGCCCCTAGGCCTATTGCATCCTATTGTGTTTTACAGTGTTTGCACTACTTTTTGACTGTTTTACTTGCCTGATTTGGTTAGTTGTGTATATTTTGTGTATATTACTTACCTCCTAAGGGAGTATATCCTCTGAGATACTTTTGGCGCATTGTCACCAAAATAAAGTACCTTTATTTTCAGTAACTATGAGTACTGCCTTTCTTATGATATAGTACCTATATAAGTGGTATTGCATGAGCTTTGCATGTCTTCTATTTCATCCTTGGCTGCTCTACTATAGCTACCTCTATCAGCCTAAGCTGCTAGAACACTACTACGCTCTACTAATATGGGATAACTGGACCTGGCGTAAGGTGTAAGTACCATTGGTACCCACTACAAGCCAGGCCAGCCTCCTACAATATTCTACTCCATTGGAAACAGTGATTGCTTGTTTTGATGTTCAAAATCAAAATCAAAATCAAACTTTGTTCATGTGATTGCGAGAGTTCACATTTTCAGTCTCGTCATCAGTATTTAACATAAAGGAAGTTTTTGCAATGACAGGTGTTTTCTAGTTTTCTATCAACTGCCATTATCACAGGCAACAGTGCAACCTTCCGTAAGGTTAATCATCACCTACAGGTTTGACCGTGCCACAATCCAGGAACTGTGTACCCAGTTGGAGCCTGACCTGATGTCAGCTATCCACCATCCCACAGGGATCCCCCCTCAAGTGCAGGTGCTATCAGTGCTCCATTTCCTTGCAAGTGGGTCTTTTCAAACTACAGTGGCCATGGCATCAGGGATGTCCCAGCCTATGTTTTCCAATGTGTTGTCCAGAGTGTTGTCTGCCCTGCTGAAAAACATGAGGAGCTACATCGTTTTCCCTCAGGTGGAGGATTTGGCTACTGTTAAAGGTGACTTCTATGCCCTTGGACATATCCCCAACATCATAGGTGCCATTTATGGGACCCATGTGGCTTTGGTCCCGCCCCCACAGTAGTGAACAGGTGTGCAGGAACCGGAAGAGTTATCATTCCATGAATGTACAGATGGTATGTTTGGCAGACCAGTACATCTCCCAGGTAAATGCTATGTTCCCTGGCTCAGTGCATGACGCCTACATCCTGCGGAATAGCAGCATCCCTTATGTGATGGGTCAACTCCAGAGGCACCGTGTGTGGCTATTAGGGGACTCTGGTTACCCCAACCTGTCATGGCTACTGACCCCAGTGAGGAATCCCAGGACCAGGGCAGATGAACGCTACAATGAGGCACATGGGCAGACTAGGAGGGTGATCGAACGCACCTTCGGCCTCCTGAAGTCCAGGTTCAGGTGCCTCCATATGACAGGTGGTTCCCTATTCTACTCACCAAGGAAGGTGCGCCAGATCATCATCGCCTGCTGTATGCTTCACAATCTTGCTTTGCGACGCAAGGTGCTTTTTCTGCAGGAGGATGGTCCAGATGACGGTGTTGTGGCAGCTGTGGAGCCTGTGGACAGTGATGAGGAGGAAGCAGAGGAAGAAGACATTGACAACAGGGACTCAGTCATCCAGCAATATTTCCAGTGACACACAGGTGAGAACACTTTCTTGCCTACTACAAGTACTTTCACACTTCTACCTCTATCCTGTCTGTCAATTTCAAGCAGTATTTGGTAACATAGTTGTACATTTCCATTACGGTTTCACAGGTGTGGTTACCAACGTGTGTCATCTGCTTGCATTCTTCATGGACTTGTGATGTGTGACATAGGTATGATGACATTACATTTGAGAACGGAATTTGTCACTGTCATAGCTAATACACATTTTCAAAATCACAGACTGACTCCAGATTGTTTTGTGCTTCAAGGGTGTTTATTGAAGTGCTAAATATTGGAGGGGGTGGTAAAATAGTGAGGGGTGATGGTGGAGGAATGTCCATGGCAGAGTCCAGTCTATTAGTCTCACAGGTGCACTGCCCATATGGGCATAGGAAGTGGAGCTGGGGCAGTTCCAATATGGACAGGGTTACAAAGTGGGATGGTTGGACAATCAGGGTTGTCTGATTTCTTGGCGGGGGTCTTGCCATCGTGCTCTGTCCTGTTCCTGGATCTCAGGGACCGCGTGCAGGGTGGTTCTCCATCTGCAGGGGGTGGGGTGCTGGTGTGGTGGTCCTGTGGCGGGGCGTCCTGTCCACTAGCGCCGGCGGAGGTGGTGGGCAGTTCATCGTCCATGATAGTGTCAGGGGCCCCTTGGAGTGCCACGGTGTCCCTCATGGTGTTCAGTATGTCCTTCAGCACCCCTACGATGGTGCCCAGGGCGGAGCTGATAGTTCTGAGTTCCTCCCTGAAGTCCAAATACTGTTCCTCCTGCATGCGCTGGGTCTCCTGAAACTTGGCCAGGACCGTAGCCATCATCTCCTGGGAGTGGTGGTATGCTCCATGATGGAGGAGAGGGCCTCGTGGAGAGTGGGTTCCCTTGGCCTGTCCGACCCCTGTCGCACAGCAGCCCTCCCAGTTCCCCTGTGTTCCTGGGCCTCCGTCCCCTGGACCGTGTGCCCACTACCACTGCCCCCATGTCCCTGTTGTTGTTGGGGTGGTGGATTATCCTGGGTTCCCTGTAGTGGTGGACACACAGCTGATTGACGTGTCCTGGGTACGGAGGTATGGGCCCGCTGGGCGGGTGCTGGGCTGGTGTTTCCAGAGGGTGGAAGGTCTGTGTTGGGCTGTGGCTGTGCGAGGGGAACCGACTGTCGCGAGGCCCACGATGGTCCGGGTTGGTCATCTGGATCCAGTTGGCCAGAGCTGCTGTCATCACTGTGGGCCTCTTCTGTGGGTGGGGTAGAGATGTCTGGACCCTCCTGTCTGGTGACGTTGGTTAGTGGTCCTGCAGGGGTGTAAAAGCATGATTATTGCATCTGTGTGTGTCATGGTGTGCAATGGGTGAGTGAGCGTGTACCCCAGTGATAGCATTCCTGTGTGGGGGCTTGTGTGATGATGGTTGAGGGGGTGTTATGGGTGTTATGGGTATGTGCAGTGCGCATGCTTTAGTGAGGAGTGTCCATGCTTTGTTGTGTCATGCAGGGCTTGGTGTTGGGATGTGTGGTTTGTGTTATTAGTACATTAGTGAGGAGTTGGACTGATAGGGGCGGCGGTGAGGGTGGGGGTCTGTGATAGCATGCAGGTAGGGTGGGGGATATGATAGTTAACATTTGACTTACCAGACTCCATTCCTCCACCGACTCCTGCGAGGCCCTCAGGATGCATAATGGTCAAGACCTGCTCCTCCCATTTTGTTAGTTGTGGGGGAGGAGGTGGGAGTCCGCTGCCAGTCCGCTGTACCGCAATGTTGGGCCTTGAGACCACGGAACGCACCTTCCCCCGTAGGTCGATCCAACTCTTCCTGATGTCGTCCAGATTTCTTGGGTGCTGTCCCACTGCGTTGACCCTGTTCACTATTCTTCGGCATAGCTCCATCTTCCTAGCTATGGAGGTGTGCTGCACCTGTGATCCAAATAGCTGTGGCTCTACCCGTATGATTTCCTCCACCATGACCCTGCGCTCCTCCTCGGAGAACCTGGGGTGTCTTTGCCGTGCCATGGGGTGATGTAGGTGATGTGTGGGGTGGTGTATGTGGTGATGAGTGTGGTGATGTGTAGTGTGTGTGGTGTTTTGTGCGTGGATGTTGTGTGGGTGACGGTGTTGTGTGCATCTGTGTGGTGGGGTTGTCTATGCTGTGCAGTCTCTCTGGCCTTCGTCAATAATTTTTGGTCGTAGGGGTTTGTGGGTAATGTGGGTGTGTGTTTTATATTGTGTTGGGTGTGTGGGAGTGGTGTTTGTATGTGTATCAGGTGTGTGTATTTCAAATTGTCCAATGTGGCGGTGTTTTGGAGATGTGTGTGTATTTTAAGCGCGGCGGTGTGTACCACCAATGGAATACCGCGGTTGAAAGACCGCCGCGTGGATTCGTGGGTCGTGATAGTATGTGCGTGTTTCTGTTGGTGTGACGGTGAAGGTTTTGTTTTCACCAGTTTATTACTGACCTTTGGTGTGGCGGACTTGTGTGGGTGTCTGAATTTCGGCGGATTCCGAGATGTGGGTCATAATAGCTGTGGCGGATTTCCGCAGCCGCGGCGGTGTATTGGCGGTCTTCTGCACAGCGGTAAGCGGCTTTTACCACCAATGTTGTAATGACCCCCTATAAAATTATGCCACACAGGTTTAGAAAAATAGAAAATACTTATCTAAACAAAATAAGAGTCTTTGGGGGTTATTACAACTTTGGGGGAGGTGTTAATCCGTCCCAAATGTGACGGATATACCACCAGCCGTATTACGAGTTCCATAGGATATAATGGACTCGTAATACGGCTGGTGGTATATCCGTCACTTTACCGTCACTTTTGGGATGGATTAACACCTCCTCCAAAGTTGTAATAACCCCCTTCATGTAATTTTAAACACAATGCTAACGCTGTTAGCGTGAAAATGTACCTTGGGTGCGTCAAAAATAACCACGCACGGGTGAGCTGCATCAAAAAGGGCTTGCGATGTGTCGATTTCACTCACAAGCTAGACCTTGCATCATTTCTCCTTTAGTTGAGTCGGCGTACATCGTTTCATCAAGCCGCATGACAGCGATGCGTTGATCCGGTCAGCATTCTGAGGTCCGGGCAGGCATTGTGTCGTTTTTACACACCCAGAGGTGTTAGCGTCAAAAATTCAGCCGCATGATGGTTCGAAAACCATGCAGCACAGGTTGCGATCTCACAAGCCTCCGTCAGCGATGCTGTGCGTCGTTTCTCCAGCCGCGGACTTTGATCTTCCAGTTGCGTTGCGGGCGAGCGCCGATTTTCAGCCGCGAAGCAGGCGGCACATCGATTTTTCAGCCGCAGAGTGGAGTCATGTCGATCTTTTCCCAGCACGGCGGTCTGTTAGTGGATTTGTCACTCTTGGGCTTTGCTTCGCTTCTCAGGGCCCAGGAACTGGATGGGCTCCACTTGGCAGAGTAGGAGTCTCTCCAGAGGCTTCAGGTGCTGGCAGAGAGAAGTTTTTGCTATCCCTGAGACTTCAAACAACAGGAGGCAAGCTCTAAATCAAGCCCTTGGAAATCTTCACAAGAAGGAAGGAAACACAAAGTTCAGTCTTTGTCCTCTAGCACAGGCAGAAACAGCAACTGCAGGAGGGCTCCACAAAGCACAGTCACAGACAGGGCAGCTCTTCTTCCTCAGCTCTTCAGCTCTTCTCCAGGCAGAGGTTCCTCTTGGTTTCGAGAAGTGTTAAAAAGTCTGTGGTTTTGGGTGCCCTTCTTATACCCATTTTGCCCTTTGAAGTAGGCTTACTTCAAAGGAAAGTTTTTCTTGTTTATGAAATCCTGCCTTGCCCAGGCCAGGCCCCAGACACACACCAGGGGGTTGGAGACTGCATTGTGTGAGGGCAGGCACAGCCTTTTCAGGTGTGAGTAAACACTCCTCCTCTCCTTCCTAGCACAGATGGCTCATCAGGAAATGGAGACTATGCACCCCAGCTCCCTTTGTGTCACTGTCTAGTGAGAGGTGCAACCAGCCCAACTGTCAAACTGACCCAGACAGGGAATCCACAAACAGGCAGAGTCACAGAATTGGTTTAAGCAAGAAAATGCCCACTTTCTAAAAGTGGCATTTTCAAACACCCAATCTCAAAATCAACTTTACTAAAAGATGTATTTTTAAATTGTGAGCTTAGAGACCCAAAACTCCACATGTCTATCCGCTCCCAAATGGAATCTACACTTTAATCATATTTAAAGGTAGCGCCCATGTTAACCCATGAGAGGGACAGGCCTTGCAACAGTGAAAACAAATTTAGCAATATTTCACTGTCAGGACATATAAAACACATTACCATATGTCCTACCTTAACCATACACTGCACCCTGCCCTTGGGGCAAACCAGGGCATACGTTAGGGGTGCCTTACATGTAAGAAAGGGAAGGTTTAGGCCTGGCAAGTGGATACAATTGCCAAGATGAATTTACAGTTAAAAACTGCACACACAGACACTGTGGCAGGTCTGAGACATGATTACAGAGCTACTTAATTGGGTGCTGCAGACCCACTAGTAGCATTTGATTTACAGGCCCTGGGCACCTCCAGTGCACTGTACTAGGAAATTACTAGTAAGTCATATATGCCTAGAGAAAATAAATTGGCCAGAGCACACAGAATGTAGTGTCCAATAGTGTTGCAGGGATGAGAAACCCTGATGGTATGTTGAAGGTGAGCGAGAATTCGAGGTTGAAGAAAACGTCCAGAGTCTTGTTAGAAAAAAGTGCCTTTATTCGTAGGTGTTGTAGAGCATGATAATCGTCATGGATAAACAGCCAACATGTGTTTCGTCACACAGGTGACTTCATCAAGGCTGCAAAGAATATTGATAAAAGCAACAGTTGGTATATATACGTGTATGGAATCAGTAGTAAACTTATGTAAAAAAGATACCAAAGCCAAACGCCAGTGCCTTAGTGTAGGAGCTAGAAAAGATTGGTGTTGAAGTGAACATGACGAGCATACACAGAGCGACCGAGACATCCATAGAGAAAGGAGACACACTATGGATAAAAGTGATTTAACAAATCCATGCAGTAAATATAACGATCCATAATGTCTCCAATAGTAGGCTGATACATTGTAAATAGTGATACGAAGTGAGGTGAATGTGAGACTAGGGCAGGGTTGGGAGAGACCAAACAAATAGCTAAGTATAAACACCCAAAAGGGAGATGTGGTACGTGATAGGTGAGTGATAGAAAGAGAGAGAGGGCTCAAAGTAGTTGGGAGCCATAGTGTCTGTACCTGGGCCGTCCGGCCTGAGTAAACAATGTTAATTGGATCTGTGGGCTGGAATAGGTGATAAAGATCTAGGAAGGAAATGTAAATACGTAAAACAGGTAAGATTAGCCCGTAGGGGAGTATGATCCGAGAATATCCGTGGGCAAAAGGTACGGAGAGAGAAGATAAAAATGTGTACATACCTTTAAAAATTGAGGAAATTCAGAGTGGTAAGGCTGCCTAAGCAGCAAAAGGGTGATTAGGTAATTGAGTACGTAGGTAAAAGATGATATGGAAGGCCTTGATAAGCCGTAGAAACAGGGCCTTGATAAGCCGTAGAAACAGGTCCTGAGAGGTGTCAGAGAGATGAGTAAAAAATGAGAGGGTCGGTATGAGGGAAACAGAGGTAAATAGGAAAACAATTAATAAAGACAATTAAAGGTCATAGACAAGTATAGTTGAAGTTTAAGTGCGGAGATCAATAGTAACACAAGCCCCAAAGGGCTGCAACGAATAAATGCGGAATGAATCAAAAAACAAAAACGGAGAAGATGAGGCAAGTACGGTGAGTAATGTCAATATACACATAACTGGCGGTACGTAGTGAAAACATAGAGCGCTAATATTAGGCCTGTAAACTGCCAGAGTGATGTGGACCAGGCTTAGGAAGGTCCATGTAATAAAGGTAGAGGACCCCTGCGGCAGTGAGAAAACATGTTGGACCTTGGTGACAAGGCCAGGGCAAATAGCGGTACTCAAAACCGAGCCCGAGGGAGAGAGCGGCCTTAAATTATAAAATTATAAAACGGGTATGTCGAAATGCATTTAACCTGTAATAGTACGCTGGTGCTTGGTAACACACGAGCGTACATCAATAATGGGCAGTTGAGCAAAAATGGTAACACGCGTTTCCAAACGAAATGCATCAAGGGATTTTAATTACGGCTAAAGAATTAGTTAGGCTAAAAGCGGCATTAGTGTAAAAAGTAAATAAACGCATCTAACATAGGCTGAAAAATCAGTCAGGAACGGAGTGTCTAGTTATCAGAAATGGACGACATACCTTAGCAATTCAGGCCGTGGAGGCGCGGTGAGTAGTGAAAGAGCGTCTAATGGTCGTTGCCGACCCGCGCTCTTATGGTGAACAGGGAGTTGGGGTGCCATGGAAATGGAGGGGGGACCTAAAATGAGGCTGAGGGGGACAGTGTGGCGGCCATATTGGGTGTATGGAATAGGTATCAGGAATAAAGGGGTGGAAAAGAAATATTGTTGATAATCATGGTGTAAAAACCTATACTGTAGTAGTGAGAGACAACACAAACACCGAAGTGTGCAAACGAAGTGATGGGAGTCCAGTGAACCGAAGATAATGTTGGACGTGAAAGATCAGGCCATATTACTGTAATGAGCCGTAAACAACAAGTATGTAAATACAAATGAACTATTAGAATACCTCGTATTACTGAGAATAATACATAGTGCATAGTGAGGTCGAGGATGGAAAAGGAATACAATGAATTGACGAAGTAACATCTATTTATACCGAAGACAATGTTGAATGTAAAAAGACAGGTCATATTATTGCAATGAACTGCATATCTCAAGTATGTGTATACAAGCGAAAGATGTGAATACCTCGTATTACTGAGCAAATGGTGCATAGTGAGGTCGAGGACAGAGATGGAATACAATGATAAATTAGAGAAATAACAACTATTCATAATGTGGTGAGTACGTTGTTAGTACACATAGATACATCCAAACATAGTAGAGCATTTAAAAAACGTTATGTACATAGTCAAGCTTAATACAGAAGGGTTGTCTTATAGGAAGATATGATGCAAGCTGCAATGAAATGGAGGACCCCCATACACCACCTATGTCTATGCAAGTAAAATAAGTGAATGCTAGGTGTTACCAGACACATGGTGCAGAAGGAGGCCAAGAACATAGATTATGAAGACAGAGTAACAAAATTAACATCTATTTATAAATGAATGAGTACATTGTTGGTACACAGAGATGGATCCAAATCTATTAGAACATAGTGAGCTTGAACATACTGGTTGTACAAAGGTAGTAATGGTGCAACATGCGTACAGGATGGAGGATCAGATTGGTTATGTCAGAAAAAAGTGCAATTCACGGTCCGTGTTGAGGCCTAGCTCAACTGCGCGGAGTTTTATGATCCATTTGGCCTCGCATTTACGCAGTTCCCTGGTTCTGTCTCCCCATCTTGGTGAATTAGGAACCTGAGTGATGCCATGGAATCTGATTTTCAGAAGATCCCCTTCCCCATGTGCAGTGTTAAAGTGAACGGCAAGGGGGTAGTTGATGTTAGTATTTCTGATGGCCCTGATATGCTCCTGAATGCGTTCTTTGAGTGGGCGTATAGAGCTTCCAATGTAGATCAGACCACATACACATATCAAACAATAAACAGTATATTTCGTGTTACAGTTGATAAAACACTTGATGTGGTACGTTGTCTTGGTATTGTATGAAAAGGATATGGTTTTGTTGAGGGCTAGTTGACAGGATATGCAGCAGCCACATTTGTAAAAGCCAGTAGGTTTCTGTGGAATCCACCCCAATGGGCGTGTGGGAGAGGAGGGGCAGAGAAAACTGGGGCACAGAATGTTCCTGAGAGTCCGACCCCTGCTATGCACAATGGTGGGGGACCCACCTATTGAGTTTTTGAGACACGTATCTAGCATCAGTAAGTGCCAATGTTTCTTGAGAATGCGTAGTACCGCCTTGCTAGCTGGGCTGTACTGAGTAATGAAAGTGACCGGTCTCTGGCTACTAGGGTTTTTTGTGACAAGTTTCTTTGGGCCTTTGATAAGTAACTCGTGTTGTTCCTTGTTCAGGATGCGTTTGCTAGCTCCCGAGATGAGTTTGTTGGAGTAACCCCTATTTTGGAAACGGTGGGTCAGGTTTTTGAGTTCCTGTTAAGTCATATATGCCATTCACGGATGAGCCAATTACATACACATTTTGTATAGAAGCACTTGCACTTTAGCACTGGTTAGCAGTGCCCTGAGTAACAAAAACAGCAAAATCAGAGTCCAGCACACATCAACAACCTGGGAAAAGGAGGCAAAATGTTAAGGGAGACCACGCCAAGGATGAAAAGTCTAACACCTGTCATGGCAATAGGCCTACCCTCACAAGTGAGGTATCATTTTTATTGGGGACTTGGGGAAATGCTGGGTTGAAGGAAATTTGGGGCTCCTTTCAGATTCCTGAACTTTCTATCGCCGAAATGTGAGGGAAAAGTGTTTTTCTGCCAGATTTTTAAATTTGCAAACAATTCTGGGTAACAGAACTCATTGGAAGCCCCTCAAGTCACCCCATTCTGTGTTTCCCTAGGTGTCTAGATTTAAAAATTGTACAGGTTTGCTAGGTTTCTCTAGGTGCCGGGTGAGCTGGAGGCCAAAAACCACGGCTAGACACTTTCCAAAAAACACGTCAGATTTCAGTGTAAAAATGTGATGTGTCCATGTTGCGTTTTGGGAGGTTTCTTGTCGCGGGCACTAGACCTACCCACACATGTGAGGTACCATTCTTATTGCAAGACATGGAGGAACACATAATAGAAGTGTTACTGCCCATGGTCTTTCTCTACATTTTTTCCTTCCAAATGCAAGACATTGTGTAGTGAAGAAGTGTATTTGAGAAATGCCCTGTGATTCACATACTAGTATGGGGACCCACAAATTCGAAGATGTCAAAATAATCACTGCTTCTCAACACCTTATCTTGTGCCCATTTTGAAAATTCAAAACTTTCCTTGATACCTATTTTTGACTCTTTATGTTTTACCACATAAATTGCTGTTTACCCGGTATACAATGAAAACCCATTGCAAGGTGCAGCTCATTTATTGGCTCTGGATACCTAGGGTTCTTGATGAACCTACAAGCCCTATCTATCCCCCAACCATAAGAGTCCAGCATACTTAACGGTATGTTGTTTTTGAAAATCTGACCTCGCAGGAAGAGTAAAACGTGGAAACAAATGGCTGTTTTTTAACTTCAATTACAATATTTTTTTAATTTCAGCTGTTATTTTTTGTAGGAACACCTTGTAGGATCTACACAAATAGCCCTTGCTGAATTTAGAATTTTGTCTACTTTTCAGAAATGTTTAGCTGTCCAGGATCCAGCATTGGTTTCACACGCATTTCTGTCACTAACTGGAAGGAGGCTAAAAGCACAAAAAAAGTAAAAATGGGATGTGTCCCACTAAAATACCAAAGTGTTGTTGAAAATGTGGTTTTCTGATTCAACTCTGCATGTTCCGGAAAGCTGGGAAGATGAACATTTTAGAATTGCAAACCTTTTGTTGATGCCATTTTCAGGGAAAACACACATGCTTTCTTCTGCAGCCCTTTTTTCCAATTTTGTCTGAAAAAAACAAAATTTTAGTTGTATTTTGGCTAATTTCTTGGTCTCCTCCACAGGACTCCACAACTCTGGCTACCTTTAGAGTCCCTAGGATGTTGGCAAAAATGGATGTGAATTAGGCATAGATAGCTTATGTGAACAAAAAGTTATGAAGGCATAAGGGCAAACTACCCCAAATAGCCAAAAAAGGGCTCAGCACAGGGTGGGGGGGAGGTGGCAGCAGCTAAAGGGTTAAAAGTGCTCCCGATGATGATGTGAAATAATTGATGGGAATAAAGATAGTGGTGCCGAGAGTGGTGACAGATGGAAAAAACAAAGGAGCAATAGTGACAGGTTACCAACACAAGTACAAGGAAGAGTGATGACAGGGAGACAGTGCCAAAGGGAAAACACAGTAACGAGAAGAGAAACAGAGGAAAATCAAGACAGCTGTCTTTGAATAGTAGTGCATGTTGAAGGTCATTCCACTAGCTTGACATTAGGGATGTGTATTTATGCCTGAATCAGTCAAGGGTGCAGATCTAGTCTATGAATGCGTCATTACTGGAATGGCAGTTCTTGTTGGTAAGGATAGAGGTACATTGGCTAAAGTGTGCCTCACTGTTCTGGGGTTCAAGAAACACATTTCTGGTATTTATTAAGGCAACTAAACTCACACATATGATGACTTCATCAATCCACAGTACTGGGACCCCTATACAAAATGGTGGACTCAATATGCAGTCTCTCAAATGTGTCATGAAGCAGGCCCAGGGATTCTGGTACTGAGATGCACTAAAATGCACATTTTTCAGTGCACCTTAGAACTGACAGACTGGAGCTCTTTCTATGCATTTAGAGACCTTCCCTACTCAGATTATGAATGGGAGTAGAGGGGAAAGACCCGCACCCAAGTTTCAGGACTAAGGACTAGGGGCCACATGTACAAAACTCAGGTTTTGCGAGTCGCAAATTGCGAGTCGCAAATCCTGATGTACAACAGTGTCAATGACACTGTTTGAGATTCCCAATGGGGTTGCAAATGACCTACCTCATGAATATTCATGAGATAGGTCACAATTTGCGACCCCATTGGAAATGGCCACCGTCACAGGGATGGCGGCCTGCTGGAGACAGCAGACCATTATGTCTGTTACTGCTTTTAAATAAAGCAGTTTTTTTTCTTTTGAAATGCAGCCCGTTTTCCTTATATGAAAAAAAGATGTATTTCAAAATGAAAAAGGAAAAGTTGTCTTTTAATTTTTTGGGAGCAGGCAATGGTATGTGGGACCACTGACTGCTCTGCAAAACATATTTTCGTTGTCACTCACAAAGGGGAAGGGGTCCCATGGGAGGACTGCGACTCGCAATTAGGAAGGGAACATCCCTTCCTAATTGCGACTCGCAAACCCTTTTTCCGATTCAGTAAATAGATTACTGAATCGCAAAAATGGGTCTGTACATCCCAATAGCATTTTTCAAGTTACAAACGGCCCGATTTGCCATTTGCGACTTGAAAAATGCTTCGTACATCTGGCCCAAGATGTATTAAAATAGGAATAGCGATCACCTAATTGTGATTATTTTGTAATAGCAATTAGGAAATTGCTATTCCTCATGCATAATAAAGAGGTAGGTCACAATTTAGGACCCACTACAGTTTCACTGCGTCACAGGGAAGGTGGACTGCTGGGTCAGCAGACCACCATGTCTGATTGTTTTCAAATAAAGCAATCCTTCATATTAAGCACACTTGTTAAAGGAAAATGGGATGCTTTAAAAAAATGAACATTTGTAGTTTCTTTTTTGAAGAGTAGGCAGCGGTCACTTGGGCCACTGCCTGCTATAAAAAATATTTTTTCTGAACATTCTCAAAGGAGAGGAGATCTCTTGGGGACCTCTTCCCATATTCTAATGCGTTAACTCCAATTCTGAGTTGGGGGTAACTTGAGAATGTTTTGTAACCGCATAACGGTTGCAAACTCTTAGTGCATACCTAAGAGAATTGGCATTACAAAGGGACACCCTGAACACACCACTTCCAAATACACAATCACAGAACACAAATTGTGATTCAGTAACAAGTTTCCGAATCAAAATTCGAGTTTTGTAGATCATTAGGGCAAGTGTTGAATAATACCTTTTATGGAGGTGGTCATGCTTAGCAAGGATAGGAAAAAAAGTGAATTACCTTTAAAGAGATGGCTTTAAAGGACTGTGACATCCCATCCTATGATGTAATTCAAAATGTCACCACTGCTGTCTACAGTTTTCCTGTGGTAATTACAGCAATGGTCTCTTCTCAAGGGCGGGGAGTGTCAAAACCTCACCCCACCTCCACCCCTCCCCCCGTCCACAGTGTGCTGCCCAGACAAAAATAAAATGCCAATGAAAAATTGTCATTGCCATTTTATTTTTATCAGTGCAGTTCATGCTGCAGCAGCACCAGCCTGACCCCAGAGACATGCTGGGCATGTCCACTGTTACCGATTGATTGCAGAGGACTGAAGCAGGGCTGGCTGGACACTCCAAAGTTTGCATGTGACTTTGGCCGGCTGTTTTGCGTCGGCCAAAGTGATATGCATATTTTGAGGCTCTCCACTCAACTGTCTGAAGACTGCTGGGAAGAGACCAAGCATAGGCCTCAATATACTGAGGGAGGGTCCAGCCAGCCCACTCCATCCAAGCCAGGCACTTCTCTCTTGCTTGTTAACATCATGAGACCAGTAGCTGGATTGGTTAGGGGAGCTCTTACTCTATCAGACTGAAGAGACAGCAGACAAACACTGAGAAGGACACGCAGCCATTGGGTTAGAGCCTTTTATTTTAAATGTGTAATGCATATAAGTGTAGTGGTTGTGTTTATTTTATAGTTAATGTTATGTTTTTATTTGGGCTTTTGGAGAGAGAGGGTATTTTTTTTTGTAGGGAAGTGGTGGGACACTTTACTTGCCCCACCACTTTCAAGGGGTGGGAGTTGCTCCCGGCTCATTAGCATCTCCATTGACTACGTTGAGGACTTGTGCCCTAGAAAAGCAATTGCATACATCTGCACATGGAGAGATGGCACTATAAGCATAAGCATCTGTTGCACCCTTCTATGCTGAATGCCGCTCAGCCTTTACAAAGTTCATAAGCGCATGACTGCCTCCAAAACATCACCCTGAGAATTAAAAAAATAACAGTGGCTTTAAAAATGGATATACAAAATATCTTTGGATTTCATATTTATATTTGTAATTTAACTCTACACTTAAATTTCATCTTGTACTAAGGTCTCGTTTTTACACATCTGGTTTCATTCTGTAGCACTGCTTTGCCACTGGTTTAAATAAATGCCTGCAGTTTGCTTGTGATTAAAGGCAGTCATTTCAATATATAAAGCACAGACACCAGAGTAACTGATTAGTGCTTCATGCACACACAGACTCTGGTTTGTGTTAGCATAATTCCCTGTACATTTGTGAAGCAGTGCTACTTGCTCTAATATAATTGAAAGACATAGAAAGCTGAAACAGACACATACACTCTCTCTTTCTCTGACAATTTGTGCTCTGTTGCATTGAGTAGTCATTGGAAAAAAGCAGAACAGGACCACTTAACCTGCATGATGCTAGATGCTGGACATGAGATGACCATCTCCAGAAGAGTTTGTCATTCAGTAGCAGCCATCTTGGATCCAAGATCTAACACTGCCAGTGTGGTTCGATTTCAACACTCACTTTCATTGACCGGCTCACATTTGCAATTCACGTTGTCACCATCTGATATTCACTCACTCACCTTCAACACCCACCCTCTCAAACTCGAGTCTGATCTACAGTCATTCATCCTTCTGCTCAGTCACAATAACCCACCCACACTGAACATTCCCACTCACATTCACCTACAAACGCACTTTGACCCGTTCACTCACATTCACCCACCAAGTCACTCATGTTTATTCATTCATTCCCCCCTCGTAGGCTCCTTCTCGTCCCACCCCTAACCTATGATTTTTGCCCACGACAGGTGTAGCACTGAAGTCCTTCTTCAATTGTAACTAGTTTTTTATATATTGTGTCTCCTCACCCGCCTCCTCCTGTTTTGTTTCCTGTACACATGAGTGAGTACACTTGTTGTCCTTCATTTTGTTTTTCAATATATGTAAGATGATTTGCATGCTGTTTTGTTATGCCTTTCATGTAGTTATTTTATTTACGACATACAGTTGCCTTCGTGTCAGCGCTGGTTCTGTTCTGCTGGGGAATGTGGCAGCATTTGTGTTCTCTGGCTTCAGACACACTCCATGCTCATGGAGCTGATCTGGGACAGGGAGCTGCCGTCGCATCCCAAGTGCAGATGGTTAAGAGACCAGCATGACAGCTTCCTTGGTCATGTTGCGTGTATCTTTTGAAGTGCTTCGCCGGAGATGGTTGTTGATTTATGGGCAGCTGGATCTCATGAGAAGAGATACATTTGCCTAGTGCCTTCATAAACCAGAAGCACAGGTGCTGCAATAGCACATCTCTGTGCTTCCTGGTGGTTGTCATGATGATTTTTTCAAATATGTCTAAACATCTGGAAAAGCAGAAACATTCCAAGGACACTGAGTAGGAGGATTCTGAGGAACTCTTGCATATTTCAAGGGGTGATTTGAGACATTAATTAAAGAGGCAGTGGATACAGCATTACAGGAAAAACACTTACCTGACAAATGTCAGAGGTTGGATGATGATGCAGAGGACCAAGAAGAATGTAGGGGCAGATATGTACAGTTGGGGTTTCCCACTGTCGGTAAGGCTCTCATTATTCTAATGAGACTACTGGATTTTGAGCAGCAAGATCGTCCACGGTGTGGGAGACTGAGCCTGACCCACTGTGGGTGACACTTGTTGCTCCAAATCCGGGTTTTGCTCTGGCTAACTAGCAGTGCCTCGTCTTTCCCAAAAGGTAGAGATGATTGGGCAGCCGAGTGCATGACATATCATACTTCTCAGGGAAGTCGTGGTCACTCAGGTTGCATTCGGTTCTCTCATTCGCACTTCAGTCTCATATATAAATGACAATAAAAAGCAGAATGAGTTTTAAAGAAAGGTTTAATAAAACGACTGCATTTTCAATAGCAAAGCGTGAGCTGCACTAACCAGGACGACACAACATGACAATGTTAAAACAGTGACGATAAGAGTGAAGCATAAGAATAACGCTATCATATTGCCACTAGAATCGATGGACTATTTCCTATCTGAGTTATAATCTGAGCACAGCATGTTAAGCTCTAATTGTGCCTTTCAGGTTCCCCCAGGAGGACATCGACCCTCATACCTGAGCAAAGGCCTGTAGTCTGCGTTAGCATCTGCAGCAAAGCATTCATCGATCTCATACAGTTGTGGTTCCCTGGCTGGAATCTCCCTCTTAACGTGTAATGGGACTGGGAAGTGTTTTTATAATAACACAGCTGATGTTCTAAGAAAATGTCCCTACGTAAGGATGTGTATTTTCTACCAATGTTGGAGGCTAAACTTCTACCACGTTCACCGGCAATGTACCGGCTATAGCCTTGACTGAAGCACAAAGTGATCAAGAATGTCTTGTTTGAGAACACAGTGCTGGACTAAGCAAAACAGTTTGATAGATGAAAAGAAAACAAGACCGTAAAACTGGTTATTGTAAAAATAACAATGCGAAGCCGAATAAAATATATTTAGGTCAAATTGCACAGCGGCCTTGTGTGCATGGAGCTATAACTAAAATGGCTACACAATACCACTCCACAACTGGCTGAAGATAATTTTATGGCACAGTATAATGTTTTTCCTTCTGACTGCTTGCCCTTCCATGACATCATTCAGAATATGCAGTATAAGGAGTAGAGAGATATTGATAAAGCAGCTATTCCTTGCTTTCTTTACAAGTAGTATTTGTTAGAAGGTTTTGAAGACCAGTTCCATGTCCTCATCTTCCTCCTTGGCCTCTGAGGATACTGTCCTTTCTTACCTGGCAGATAAGACGGTGGAATCTGCTTTGAAGCAAGCTTATGCTGTGTCTAACTGTGGGATCCAAACAAATACTTATGCAACATATGCCACACAGGCATTTCATGTATTGTTTAGTTGCCTCCAAGCTCAAGAGGAGCCTACATACCTGTTAGCCAGCATGGAACTGTTATCACAGTTTTTGTCGGACACTGTTTTTGACAGACCCACAGCCTCAACTTCTGCAGCTCATGCTTCCATTTCTGTCAGATGAGCATTATGGTTGTAATCCTGGAAGATTAAGTCAAGCCAATGCAAGAATGAGGGCCTTGTTTGTTTTTCAGGAGCACCTAAAAGGTCAGAATGTTGTGGTCCAGATGGACAACCTAGTTGATAGAGCTTACCTAAACTGTCAAAGGGGCACATCAGGCAGACCCTCAATCATGTTGCATCCCAGATTTGTGCATGGAGGGAGATGGATTTCTGGGCAGGCAGTCTCAGCAGGAACTTTTTGTCCTCAGTGATGTATCACTTGGCTCAGTCCTTGCTCCACAAGGTGTTCCGGTGGTTCTGAGTTCCTTGGCTGGATTTGTTTGCCTCCTTGGGCACTACTCAATGCCATCACTTTTGCATGGAGCTCCCTCCTCCTCTGACCGGACCAGTGGGTGTTCTGTCAATCCCATGACCACAAGAATGCTGTATGCTTTTCCTTTAATTCCTCTCCTGTCCAGGGTGCTGCAGAAAGTCAGTATTGAGCAGAGTCATGTGATCCTCATTGCACCTTATTGGCCCCGCCTTCACTGGTTTCCCCTCCTACCTATTTATTCAGAGCCTGCATTCAAAACTCATCTACACAAACTTGATCATCAACCAAGAAGCACTCTGTCTAGTAAAAAGGCACAACTATTGGCTTTGACAGATCCTGCTAATTTTAGACATGAGCTTTTCAAAAGTAATCATTCTTTTAGTTTAACGTTAGCAAGGATTAAAAATTAAAAAAAGAGTAATTAGTTTTTGAAGTAACACTGGAGGACCATGCAGAGGATAACATCTTTGCATTTTTTGAAGAATAGCCAAAGCTAAGACCAGCTAAGCATCTGCGTTTGTGGATCATATTTATTATCTGGAATTATGAGGCAGCTAACCATTTCATGCATTATAGAACAGCTCTTGCGTATTCTACATGGTCCGCAGATGACGGTCAAGAAAGTTCTTTCTTGTGCAGCAACTTGTTTAATAGATTCGATATATGCGGTAATACTTCAGTATCCAACAGTGTAAATCCCAAGGAGTTAATTAAAAGCAGATCAGCACCGGCAGGCACACAGTTTTTTTCCTCAAACCTCGAACAGTCAATTGACCTATATGAACTATTGCCCTGTCACGAGTACTGAAAGTACAAAACGATTCAGATGCCATGGTAACATTATTTCTACAGTTTGATAATTATGAAATCATTTTATAGGCTTTATAGTATTTACCACTGTGATCTAAATTTGGCCGATTCTTTCTTATAAGTATTTGTTTTGGGAGTGAACTTACTGAGACAAATAGTCCTCCGTAAACATAATAAACAAACGTACGCATTTTAAACATTTATTAAATTGCTCACATCTCCCACCATTACCGCGCCTTTCTTATAATGTACCTTTAGAAACAATGGGGCAAATGTATGGAAAGGGGCGCTTCACCTAGTGCAACACCACTTTCCCTGCCCCCCTTAGCCCCCCCCACTGCCACCATGTGTGTGCTGTATTTAAAATACGGCGCATCATGGCACAGGGTAGGGGGCAATAACGTCATTATTCATGATGCTACTGATGTACTCTGCAGGAGTAGAGCCAAAGTATTGGTGCTACTCCTGCAGAGTACATAGGGCCCCATTCTAAAGAATGGAAGGCCTCTTTTAACGGCTGCCCTTTAGCATGGCATAAGGAAATAGCATAGATTTCCTTATGCCATTTTTCCGGCTCCCCTATTGGGGGAACGCCCCCTATGCATACATTATTCCTGTAAATAAGGCACTGGGATTTCGGCCTTGTTGGGCCACATTAACCTCAAAATAATGATGGTAATGTTGCGTAAGGTGGCACTACGGCATTATAAATATGCCCCTATATGTATTAAAGGGGCACAAGGTACGCCACGAAAAATTGTATTTATTCCCTCAAAATTATATTTATGAGCTCTTTGTGTTGCGAGTAGCTCACACAGAATAGCAACACATCATCACTCAAAATTGTGTTTCATCAATCCCTGATTTATTAAAGCTTGCATATGGGCCTTGTTTAAATGGGAGGGACTCCATGTTCCAAATCCAAACGTCAACCTCATTTCAGGGCATATTATTTAATTCCCCAATGACTAACTATGTTCCTTTCACCAAGCCACACTCCCTTTTCCTCAAAGCAGACACTGCTATTGCTTTCCACAAAATAAATAAACTTGCTAAATCATCAAGGGCTCCTCTGATTGGTAATGAAGAAAGATAAGAGAACAGCATTCTCCTAAAAGTCGAATACGTGTACCATATCAATGTTGTTAACACAAATGACTTAATTAAAATTTATTAATGAATGTTTGTGTGTTCTGAATAATGAATTTGATAGAAAATGATTAACGTAGAAAAATAATGTGCACGTTTGAAGTTGTGACCTCGGAGAATGGCCACCAGTTTCACAAAATGTACTAAATGAGTGATTAACATACATGAAATGTAGAAAATTTATTAGATTTATGTAGTAATGTGTCATATTGAGAGTTATAACCTATGTCTTGCAATAATTGTAGGCCTTAACTTAGTGAGTGTCTTCGCCTAGTCTTCCCACGCCTCATGCAGAAAGCTGAATTTCTTAGCATTGACGAAATGAACTGACCGTGAACTGCTCATTGTTTTATTAAAATGCTTAACTAGACCTTCTGTGAGAACCGAAGGACAGGAGATGATGTATCTAGTAAATGTAACTAATAATGTATAAAGTGCATGAGATGTACTTTCCCAGGACTCGAACAATGATGGCACTGCGGGAGAAGAAGATGCAACATTTTTTATACCTGACGAGCCGGATGATGAGGACATCATCAAGCGGATCAACCAACGACATGTGAACTGTGAAATAATAGAATACATAGATTTGGAATAGTACAACTATTGGGTAGAGTCATAACTTGTGTTTAATTGAGCAATTGGAAATTGGGGGATAATCTGGGTAACTTCGATTTAACAACGTGATAGAGAGAAGAGAGTTCAGAAGAAGATGCTAAAGAAGCGAGACTGCAAGAAAGTAGAGGTGATTCGAGATTCTGTTATTGGGCTCATACTCTCTGAGATCCTGATGTGATGCTGATCGACTGATGACCTGAGGACGAAGACTGACTCTGTTGCTGACCCATACCGAGGATAGGTAGATTTGACAAAGTGACTGAATTATTTTTTGTGCCTTTTCTTTCTAGTTTCCAACTGTGCTGTCTAAATAGTCTTCATAGCTAGATGTTTTCCAAAAATTCATATTCTAAATAGTTTTTGCATGAAGTCCCACCTGATGATGCTAATCTGGGTTAGATGAGGTTTTCCTTACATGACGTTGACAGGTTACAGAGATAAATGGTTGACAGCTAAATTGCTGAACTTCATGATACAATTTGACTTATTGCTCTTGGTTCATTTGTTGACCTATGCTAATGACTTAGAATGCACTCTGATGCAAGTTTGATTAGGTTATTTTTTGGCACCTTCTAATAAATTAATACGGATTTTGATTTAATTGTATTGCGTTTGAATTAATCTCATGATTTAGGCCCTCAATTTTGGTGGTAACTGCCACCTACAGCCACAGCAATGGCCGCCAACATACCGTCGCCGTGGCTACCAGTCGCCCACCCGCATTATGAGCGTAGATGGAATTCCACCAGAAGGCTGCTGGAATACCGTTGACGGTCATGGCGGCGGATGGCGGTAAGGTGGCGGTGTTGTCAGCAGCAGCGCAACACCAGCAAAACACCGTCGACCATATCATGAGCAATTATGTGGCCTGGCGGTGTTTTGCTGGCGGACGCTACTGCTGACAGCAGCGCAATGTCCCGTCTCCTGCTGGAGGAGCTCCTGCAAGCAGGTAAGTCAGGTTCTCCGACAGGAGAGGGGAATAGGGGGTGTTGTGTGCGTGTGTGATGGTATTGTGTGTGTGGGGGTGTGTGATGGTGTGTGTGTGTGTGTGGGGGTGGGTGTCTGTTTTTGTATGCGTGCATGCGTGTGTGTGTCACGTTGAATGCATGCATGAATGACTGAATGTGAGTGTACGTGTCTGTTGTGTGTTGTGAATGCGTGTGTGTGACAATGTATGTTGGTGTGTGTTGCGGTGTGTTGGTATGTATGTGTGCATGCGTGGGTGGATGTGGGTATGTGTGTATGAATGTGTATGTGTGTGGCTGTGTAAATGTGCGGGTGCAGAAGACGGAGGGGGAGGGTGGGGGAGAACTCTGGGGAGGAGGGAGGGAGGTGGGGAAGACCCCTATCAGTGTTAGGGAAGGAATTCCCTGGCACCGATAGTGCCTACCGCCATGGTTTTCGTAGTGGTATGCTTGCCACAGAAACCATGGCGGTAGGTGGGGTCATAATCAAGAGGGTGGAATTGTGACGGCCGCCTGGCTGGAGACCGAAGTCACCAGCCCAATGGCCATTAGCACCCTGGTGGACAGAGTGGTACATTGGTCATTTGGCTTGAGTCAAACCGCCAATGTCATAATTTGGGAAAAGGTACCGCCAGCCTGTTGGCAGTATCTTTCCCAAGATTACCACTGACCGCCAAGGTCGTAATGAGGGCCTTATTATTGTAACTAATAGGGAAATAAAATCACTATAACGCATAATAAGTTGTGGTTATTCATGACTGAAAGGTCATGGTGTGACGTTCATTGATTCATTATTAGTGATGACTAATGTTTATTGAGTTTTGTGTTGACTACTGGGAACACCGACCATACCCTAGCTAGGATACTCCATGCAAATCAAAAGGTTAATCGACCTATGCGTGTCCCCTTGTAAGTTTACTTATTAAGGACCAGGCGCGCTAACAATTCCGTTATCAGAGAGACCAGACCAAGTCCACGTGGACTCTGATATGGAAAGGTAAGACCCATTGTAATGAAAATTAGCAGCAAATTATGTGGACATTATCACTAATTTATCTTAATTATATGTTTATTTTTCTCAAATGAGGTTATAGCATGTAGAATCAGTTACTGAGATAAATAATTCAATATTCTGCTTTATTTTAAAAGTAGTTACAAAATAATGCAACAGAATACCCCTTCTACCTAAAAACAGCTATGACCTACCACACATTCCATGTGAAGCCCAGATTCAGCGGATGGAGAATGCGTCTACATTGGAAGAGCCACAGAGGCTGTTCCACCGTTACAGCCATGTCTATGTCACAACAGTCCATCCACAAAGCACCTGTTTCCCAAGTAGAATGTAGAGCCAACCTAGAAGCTCTGCCCATCCTGTTCCCCAGCCTCGGGATAGAGCAAGCAAACCCTCTTACGCAAAGTCAGACAAGTGGTCTCTTTCCTTTGTAACGAGGACCAGAAGACTAAAGTGACTACAATGGAACTAAACGCATCAAATGGTTCCTGGGCAACCTTCCAGGCTAGCATTGAACAAGTATAGGCTCATATCTTCAAGAGAAGGCGGGGAAGTACAGTGACTCAGAAGTGATATATCTGATTTCATGTGAAGATCACATTGTTTGGATGCATTTTGAACCAACCTGTGAGCAGGAAACTTCAAATATTGATTTATTCAAAACAGAGTCTGTAAATCCTGGAGGCAATGAATGTTTAGAAACAAAAAGACCTTGGCTGACAATACCATGAAGGGAATATCCTTTCACTTTTGGGGTGCTGGCTGGAGATGTCTGAGGAAAATCAGATGACTGAAGCTGGAAAGGATGACGGATCACTGGATCGTGAGTAATGAACCCCAGTAAGCATGTGAGACGCAAAAACATGCAATGACATGATAATCAACCAGTAAAACGAAATGCTATGAATAATATTGGGTGGAATCACATAGACCTAATCAGGAAGTACAAACTCTTACATGGGCCTCTAGCCATTAACACAAATTACTTGTGGAGCACCATAAATTAAATGAATGACATCCTTCCTCGGTGAAACATTACCAACAGTACTGCCACTCTAACATTCAACATTGTTAGTTATGATATAGATAGTCCATGTCCAAGATAATGAATCCTGTTAACTGACACAGGAATGGTTAGACCTGGCATCCTTGGAGTGATCTCTCCTGTCCTTTTAGCTTCTGCTTCCCATTTTTTGACTGTGTGCTGGACTCTGTTTTTGCTGGTTTTGTTACACTAGGCACTTTACCACTGTTGACCAGTGTTAAAGAGCAAGTGCTCTTTGTGTAAATTGTATGTGTAATTGGCTTTTCTATAATTGCCATATTTGATTTACTAGTAAGTATTTAGTAAAGTGCACTACAGGTGCCCAGAGCTTGTAAATCAAATGCTACTAGTGGGCCTACAGCACTGGTTGTGCCACTGACATGCATAGCCCTGTACACATGGCTCAGACCTGCCACTGCAGTGTCTGTGTGTGCAGTTGTAACCTGCCAACTCGACTTGGCAAGTGTACCACTTGCCAGGCCTAAACCTTCCTTTTTTACACATGTAAGGCACCCCTAAGGTAGGCCCTAGGTAGCCCCATTGGCACGATGCAGTGTATGTTAAAGGTGGGACATGTACTTATGTTTTTTACATGTCCTGAAAGCGAAATCCAAAAGGTGAGCCCTCTCTACCTGTATGTCCTGTAACTCCTCAGGAGTCATACCCTTGGGAGACACACTGCTACCTGCCCTGGAGACCCCCTCACTGGACAAAACAGGCTCACCCACTGTACCATTGTGTATGGATTGCACGTCCTCACCCTCCACCCCCTCCTCTGTGTGCCCCTCAGCTTCCTTGGCTGTCACCCAGGGCCTCAGTGCTTTTTGCAGCTCCTCCTTCCTGGTGGAGCCCTTAATGGGACAAGCAAGGTTTTTGCAGAACTGCCTCAACTGGCTAACTTTATAGCTTTCCAGTTTCCCTAAATCAAAAACAGCTCTAGCTGATGCATCTCCAGATTGAGACATGATGAAGAATCAACAAAAGTGCAAGTTCCAAGGCAGAAAAAAGAGGTCCCAATGAAGTTCAAAAGTCAATCGGAATTCAGCAAAAATATGGAAGTAGGAAAAACTATCCAAAATAGAAAAAGCAAAAACAAGCTATGTGTGGTCACGTAATGATCTGCACTGAAAACAGTAGTGCACACTCAATCAATGTATGTCAAGTACAAATACAAGTCCAGTCCTCACCCCTGATCATCAATGTTAGAAATGGGGTCTTTGGTTGGCTGTCAGGTTACCACCTGTCCAAGCAAGGGCCCTCACTGTAGTCAGGGTTAAGGAGAATCACAGCTAGTTAATCACCGCTCACCCCTTGGTAGCTTGCCACGAGCAGGCAGGTTTAACTTAAGAAGCAATGTGTAAAGTATTTGTACCAACACACACAGTAACTCAGTGAAAACACTACAAAATGACACAACATAGGTTTAGAAAATAGATAATATTTACCTAAACAAAACAAGACCAAAACGACAAAGATCCAACATACACAAGTCAAGATAAGAATTTTCAAAGAATAAGAGTCTCAATCCTTAGAAAACAGTGAGAACGCTGTTAGAGCATAAAATTACCTGGGTAGCGTCAAAATAACACAGCAGAGGCAAGTGGGCGTCGGAAAAGGCCAGCGATGCGTCGAATTCTCACTTGCAAGCATGACCGTGTGTCGTTCCTCCTCCGGTCGGGTCGCATGAGTAATTTCTTCTCTCCGGCATTGAAAGTGATGTGTCGATCTGGACAGGTACCTTGGGTCCGTGTTGTTTTTCTGCGCCTAGTGACATTGCGTTCAAAATCGCACGGTATCACAAACCTGCGCTGTATGGGGTTCACGTCGTTATCAGCCTTTGTTAGTGGGTGTTGTGCATCGTTTCTCCAGGTGCATTGCATCGATCTTTCAGCCGGGATGCAGGTGGAGTGTTGATTTCAGCCACGCAGCCAGTGGTGCATCGTTTAGCAGCCACGTCATGGAAGGTGGGTCGAAAATGTCCCTGCACTGCGGTCTTTGTGTGGATTTTCAGTTCTTAGATGCCAGCTTCACCTCTCAAGGGCCCAGGGACTGGACAGGACACCACTTGGCAGGGCAGGAGTCTCAGCAGAGTGTCCAGGTGTGTGCAGAAGAAGTCTTTGATGGCCCTGAGACTTCAACAACAGGAGCTTTTGATGTGGCATCAGTTGAGCTCCTTCTTGAAGAAAAGGAAAAATCCTGAAGCTTTGGGGTCTTTGTGATGACAAATGGGTGCATTCAGGCAAACATTTTTCTGCCTGTGCAAACCGCCAATGCCAAGGTCCAATAAACTTGGCTCTTCGTGCTACAGTGACTGACACTGACCACCGGCAATGCAAGATTTGCACTTCGAACTACAATATCGACAGCCTGCAGTGACTGACAAAGTGAACCTTCACTGAGATTTTGCTGCCCCTGCTGACCACAAAGCAGGAGCTCCAATGAACCCAACTATTTGTGCTGCAGCAACCACCAATGATGAACCAACAATATGAGGTCTGAACGTCAAGCCACAGAATTGACAGCTTGCAATGACTGTCAACATGAACCTCCAGCAACAACTGTCCATGAAGTCTGACAGGATCCTCACTTGACATCACTGGCCAGCTGCACAGCCCTCCTTGCTCTTTATGCCAAAGTGATGACCATCCAAAATGGTCTCCTCATGTCTCACCTACTGTGAACAGAACTCTTTGTGCTGGACTTTAAAACCTACTTTTTTAGTGGGGCTATCCTGGCCCAAATATCTGGCTCACGCTACTTTATGGTTCGACTAAACATGTGACTTTCTTCCAGTCTCGCACAACCAGATACCTGCGATTGGCGCTTTCTGCTTTTAAGCACAATACTTAAATATCAGAAATTGCATATCTCCAGGTTTAGTGATTGGATTTTTGTTGTGTTGGTGTCAAATCACTTATTCAATATTACGCTAGTTATTTCTAATTTGGTGTGGGATTTTTCTTGTGTTTTGTTTTCACTTTATTACCATTTAAGTGCTGCATAAATACTTTACACATTGCTTCTAAGTTAAGCCTGATTCCTTTTATGATAATCTGTGAGAGGGTTAAGCGCAGGTTAATGTAATTACTTTTTGCAGTTCACCCTGAAAAAGATTGTGGCTGTTGCTTGAGTAGGGCTTCACCTCACTCAACTAGTAACCAGATACCTCACATGTGGAATGCCCAAATTAATTTCATTTACTTGTAATTATTTTGGACCTCTTCCCAGTCTATTATTTTTTGATTACCATATCACCTCAGTTAGGAACCACCCATAAGTAAATCAGCCTTGATCCTGCTCCAGTGGAATCGGCCTTGTTCAAAATGCTAGGACGGATCCCATATAAATGGGAAAACAGTAAATGCCAGACCTGTTTCTGCCTATTGGGACTCATCAAAAGGTACATCTGGAGTCTTCTGTTACATGACCACGGGACCCATGTCTGAGCATAACAATCTCACTTAGGGCATCACACTGAGGAATTAAAACTATGACTGGTAAAATGTTTCAATTAATCTCAGCCACAGTTAATTACTCAGGGATGCCTCCACGTTTATCTTTTTTTGTCCATCCAGGCACTTCTGCACCAAGTGGAACATCGCAATCAAAATTATTATCCTATCTAGGGTAGCTTGGCTATGGAATGTGTTTTACCAATCGTGTACACATTCTACAAGTCAAATCCAAAAATGTACAAAATTCAATTTAATCTTTAAAAATATACAAGAGCAGACCTGTGCTTTTATTAGAGATATCCATTTCTTACTTCTTGGGTGAACACTCAACCCTAACTTAATTCTATTTGTGCTATTGCTGCCCGTGTTGCATATATGTGGGAGTATACACAGAAGAATTGGATTCTTAGCAGCATTTGCCTTTACCTGCCACACAATAAATGCACAGTCACACTCATTCTGCCGAGCCGCCACAACACTCTGCTTTTCCCAAATGTTCTGTGGGCCTGGCACTGGGCCATATCTACTGGCATTGCTTGGAGTTCTGTGTGCCACTCTCTTATCAGTTCTGTTCACTCCCTATCCTGTCTCCCTAGACCTGGTCCTCGTCATACAGACGCCGTTCCTGAGAGCTTAAAGCATTGTCACTTATCTTACAAAATATAAGTGACAAAGTATTTTAATACACTAATATTGCATCAAACATATTGGAAACAAACATATTGAGTTCACATACTTTGTTAGTTTGAATGGTATCTGTGCCATTCCCACAGCTTCACCCATGCATCTGCCTATTGTTCTACTGTAGGATTAATCATGTCATCTTCTTTTAGAAATGTATAATTGAGGGTATGCATTTGTGCCCTGCTGTTAATGGAAGTGCATGGCTTCTAGTCTCAATTAATCTGACACACAACAACAAGCTATAGTTAGATATACACATGGCAATAATCATCAATATCAACAATTTGGACATGACTTTTAGTTTAAGGTTATTATACAGTTACCAGGGAAAAAGAGGTACTGGCAGCTGCAGAATCGCTCATATCACTGCTGAAATATGTCTTCACATCTCTCACATGTTTAGGGGCACCCCTGCTCATGGTCAATTGCTACTATAACCTGCACACTATCTGATTCATCTCAGTGCATCTGTGACAAACAGATAGAGTGTAAGCAGTTCAAATGGAGGCACTGTTCACTGAAGTGCACTGTATGATCTAGCTAGACACACATCTCTTCCTCTCCTGCTGAGTCGGCATCTCCTTGAGCACCACTGTTTGATGGATGCCAGCGGTGGGGGGCAGGACTAGAGTTTGGCTTATTCATGGTGAGAAGGTTTGTAGGATTTTGAAGCCTGAATAATGTGATGGTGGTGGAATGACTCAAAAGAAATGTTCTACAACACTTAAGCAATACCAGTCTGACTTGAAATAAAAGAATCCAGAGAGGCTTACCTTGTTGACTGACAAATGGGTTGGTCGATATCAATAGCAAGTCAGCCATTATTTATGCATAATTGAGAGAGAATCAAATGACCTATGTCTCTTGAGCAATGATTTGATTGTCCCTTGTTAGCACCAGTATCAGACGCCCCAAATGGCTTTGAACATGTGAGCTGCATTGACCAAAGCACAGGCTTCATTTCAATCTTGGGATGAGATTGGGAGCATCCAAGAATTTCAAGGATCATTGAAGGGTCATGAAAGATTTGGGGTAGAGGTTAAAAAAAAACACAGGCCATGGCACTTCTCGTCCCTGCTCACATCGAGAGGAGAATGAAACACTTGATGGGTACATGTTGGATGACCTAATCATGAGGAATTTCAGTCAAGCTTGTCTGTCAGTGTTCAACCAAAGGCACTGAGCCTACACAGCTATATGCTCTTGTCAATTTACAAATCTGGATGGCAAGAGAACCATAGCACTATTTGGTACTGTTAGCTGAAGGCAAATCCAATTAAATTTTCTTTCAGCTGATGGGACCACACATGTCAAATATAGGGACATGTTTTAAACACACTTTCTCCCTTCTAGGTGAGTCTGGACCATTTACAGCTATCAATGACACATGTAGCCTAGGGATAGTTTGTACAGTCACAGTCTATGTAATCTCTTTTTAATATTTTCCTGGATAAAATGATTTAGGTATTTCCTACTCTAAGGCAATTCATCACAGGAACCATTTAGAGAGACCGTGTGATTCCACACAATTTAGGTTGATGCTATTTGAGCTTCTGATGTTGCACATTTTCTGACAAATGAAAATCTATTTTCCATGCAGGAGTTGGACTGAATTTCCCAATCTCATACCTCATGCAGATTAAAGGAAGATTCATCCTTTCGCCCTGCCTAATGCACCTGAAAGTACATTACTCTCTGGGAATCTGGCCCTGTCTTCTTTTATGGTTGACCGGTTAGTGTTGTACGGGTGTCAAATGAGCCTACACAAGCCTTTAATTCTATGTAGGTATGTTACTTTATTCTGTAACAGGGAAAATGTGCCAGTGACACTTTGAAGCAGTACCAGTTTTCATTGCTTTACTCTTGAGCAAGCCAATGGCAGAAAGGGACACAGCGTTACAGCTGAGTATGTGTCACAGGGAGGAGGTAGACTCTATTTTGCACTGACTGCCATGTTGTCAAAAAATCGGTTAAACTAAATACAGCTCTTTCTGCAGCAGCCAACACTTGATCCGTTGAGAAACTATCACAGTCACCTTTGTAGGAGACAGACTAATATTGTTTTGGCCACATGCACAGGCCTTTGTAGCAGAGCCGAATAAAAATCCATGCTTTTTTCCAATTTTAGATTTTGCTAGGCAATGGTACAGGTGACTGTGGATCAGGGTCAGGTTTCAGTGTTGCTTGCCTGTGCACCCTAAATGGTAGACCAATGTAGATATTTTCTCACAAATGAAGATCTATTTCTCATGTCATGCAGTGAAAAGGAAGATTCATCCTTGTGCCCTTCTTCACTCAGCGTAAACAACATTGCTTATTGATAACCTGGTCCTGTCTTCTTTTATCGTCGACTGATTAGTATTGCTTGGGTGTAGGGGTACAAGCTTTCCACCTGTCCATACATGCTGTGGCATGAGGTTACGCCAGATTCTGTTAAGTGAAGCTCTTGACACAATTTAGGTGTGGTACTTAACCCTGGGGAAAGATTCAGGTGACACTCTGGAGTCCAATAGGCACCAATGTTGAACCCAGAAGCAGGCCAAAATAGCAGAAAAGTGCACATTCCCACAGCTCAGTATGCTTCACACTTATAAGACGGACTCCATCCTGTAAACTTAGGAGGCCAAATTGTAAAAAAAAGTAAGTTAAAATAAATACTGCTCTTTTTGCAGCAGTTTGCAATTGCTACTTTCAGCGACAACCTAAATTAGCAAGTTTAGTGCAAAAAGCTTATTTCACATTGGATGCAGCCCTGAAGAGGAGGCTGAGCATTGTTGGCAGTCGTTGCTCTATTGCGAAGAGCAAGTCAGATGACACGGGTAGGCATCGGTGTAGCAAGAAGGGCCAGTAGAGCTTCACAGGTGGTAGTTGCTGTAGCTTCATGTTGGCAGCGGTCGTGAGCTCTCTTTGCAGGTTTTGCATTGCTAATTGCCAAAAACAGTGATAGGTGCAAAGAATAGTTTTCACAAGAGTTTCACATTGGCAGCAGTTGTTAGCGGTAGAGTCAGTGTAAACAGGCCTGTTTGTAGGTGTGAAGAGCCCAAAAGTCAGGATTTTCACCTTTACAAATGTAGCTTCAACTGATGCCAGCCAAGGGTTTAGGACCTGAGGGAGCACCTCTTGGGATCAGTATTCACTCCAGCAGAAGCAAGCAGTCAGGCTCAGGTAGGTCCAGTTGTAGGTATAGGTAGGTACAGCTGCAGCAGGTCTGGTGGGGGTGTTGCAGGGAGACCCCTGAAGTTTGTGTTTCCCTGTAGATCACATGTGACATCAGCTTACTGAACCTTGCACTCACTCTGGGTAGCCTGGGATGAAGACAAGCAGGTCCATTCTTCCTTCTAAGACAGCAAGGCAGCCTTTTATGAAGCAAAGTAGCCCCTCAATTAGCAGGGCAGTCATCTGGCAGCAGGGCAGGTCTAATATTCATACCTAATGCCAGCTTACTCTCACAAATGGGTCTAGAAAGTGTTTTCCCTTTTCCTGGTCAAGACTCCAAACTGCCTAGGGGTGGCAAAAGGCAGAGCAGGTCTGGTTTCGGGTTCCTTTGTGTACACTATAGGCAAGGCCCTTTGAGGTGCAAGTGAGGCTGTGTACTGCTGGGTACAAATTAAAATTAGTTCTTCATCCAGAAATACGTTTTGCAATCTGAGATCCTGTCACAGAAAAAAGATTCATCCTTGGTTCCTACTTCATGAACCTGATAGCACATTGCTTATTGAGAACTTGGACCTATCTTCTTTTATATTCAACAGGTTAATGTTGTAGCGGTGTCTAAGTCTGCAGGCCTTCGGACCATAAAGACTATAAAACAGACTATAATATTATGACAACTCTGGACATTGCATGCATCAGTATTCATTTTATACAATTTTAAGCACTTATGATGGTCACATAAAACAGATTGTGCCCACCCTTTGACAAGTATCTGTGTGTCTCACTCTCTGCTGCAAATGTGTCTGTTTTGCTGCTACCTACATCTACACCACCCATACCGTTGATGTAATCCAGAATGGTTTCAGGTTTCATGATTGGCTTCCCAGATCAGGTTAATACAGTCACATCATCTGCTAGGCCAGAGGTAGACAGCAGTAGCACAGGCTTTTGTTGATGTTTCTTTCCCCTAAAGGCACATGCCTATATCATTTCTTCCTCATATAATTAGGGGCAGATTTAAGAGCCCCTAGTGCCTCCTTGCACCACATTAGTGTAATTTATTTTTAAACTAATGTAGCCCAACAAGGCCACATCAATGCGCCAAATTTACAAAGTGGTGCAATGCGTGCATTGCTGCACTTTGTAACCCCTTGTGCCACATTATGCCTGTGCCAGGCATAATATATGCAAGGGGGCATACCCCCATTAGAGGGGGCTGAAAAAACAGTGCAAATAAATCTAAGAGATTTCTTTGCATCATTTTTTCCGGCACTTTAAACACCTGCTCACCGCAGGCATTAAAAGGAGGCACACCGTTGTTCACAATGGACTTTGTGATATGAGTCAACCTTTTTGACACTAATCCTGAAAAGCTCTGAACTAGCGTCAAAGATGTTGACACTAGTTCCCTAACGACCTCCATGGTGCGCCGTATCTTAGATATAGCAGACCCATGCTGGCATTAGAGGAGCACTAAGTGGTGCACCCAGTGCCGCGCCACTTTTCTTAAACCTGGTCCTTAGTATTTTCTGGCTGGAATTTATCCTTCACGATCTCTGGAAACTGTCTTTTAGAGTTTGCCCACCCTGTGTATGTTAAAATGGTTTTGTTCACAAGGAGCTCCTCTAGAAGACTGACACTTGTGTAATAGTCATTAGCTGATACTCCTAACTTAATAAATCACAACAGTGGAGAAGACTCATCACCCTATTAAACAGAAACATCTTTTCTGTTCCTGTTGCTATCTCCTTCCTAGAATGTAGATCAACATGAAGGGCATAACTGTTACTGTTGTCACATACCTCAATTTTTTTAATGCTAAACCTTACGTGCGCTTTATTAACTGTGAGCTACCCTGTTTTTTTCATTTCAATCAAGAATTTGGCAATACAATTGATTTGTTATCGCACAAGTGCTTCTTGTAAGCATTGTTTGATTAATCAAGTACTGGTCTGTTATTATGCCATGGGTTACAACCTTCATTTCCCCTCTCCTTTGAAATGACAATATTATTTATGGAGAGCATTTTTGTGACTAAAAGGTATTGCCATAATGGCATGGCCAGCCAAAAAAAAGGTGTGGCCTGAGAAAGGCTTTGACAAACTCCAGCAATGTTTGACATAATGTTTCTTTATGATACCCAGGTTAAACAATAAACAAGTCATTTTTTTCAAGAGGCCTACAGTCAAACCTTACTTTATCGATTGGTGTAGCTGAGAAAGGGAATGTTCACGGGTGCATTTTGTCATATTGTTCAGCAAATCCATTAAATATTTGTTTGCTTTATGAGCTATGTGTACAAGCAGTATCATGGTTAGAAATTATTGTAAATAAAATATACAAGTGGCAGAAATTTCACTGTGAAACATTTTGAACCCCTGGATTCCTTACAATGAACTCAACCCCATTATTCTTACTATTATTGCCTGGCAAAATATCTTACCAGACAGTCTCACAGACATTGTCTTGGGATAATTCTCCACCTCCTCTACTCTCATTTTATTTGTCATGTGAGAGAATATCCTCTCCACTGGTGGAATCCCCTGGATTAATATCCAGAGCTTCATAAAGACATTAAAACAGAGCCTCCTCTGTAACAATCTTAAATTGTTTTGAGGCAATGGGCTTGATTTAGATCTTGGCAGTGTTACTGCCAAGCTGTGTCAGCAACTGGCCCAAGAAGACAATCAAGTCGAAGATATTCCACTTGCCATATTTAGATGCAACAGTCCAGCAAGTGGTGTACTGGTGGCAGTCTCTGACGGTGGGCGGCTATGAAAGGAAGGTAAATGACACACACAATGTGTCAATCTGCACAGTGGGAAGGCTGGCTGCGACCCTGCCGGCATAGCCTTTCCTATTCCCGCCATCGAAAGTGGGTGAGCTTCAAAGTTAATGTAAAAAAAATACCACAGAAGAAAAATCAGAACCTTCGGAAAATATAAGACTCACTTTTTCACTACTAATTAATCAATCAATCAATTTGTAAAGCGCGCTACATATCCATGAGGGTTTGAAGGCTCTGGGGGGGGAGGGTGTTGCTACTGCTCGAAGAGCCAAGTCTTGAAGAGTTTTCTGAAGGAAAGAAGGTCCTGGGTCTGTCGTAGATCCGGCGGGAGGGTGTTCCAGGTCTTGGCGGCGAGGTACGAGAATGATCTGCCGCCAGAAGATTTGCGTCAGGTGCGGGGGATGGAGGCGAGATTAGCGGAGCGCAGATGCCGGGTGGGGGTGTGGAAGCTGAGTCTGTTGTTCAGGTATGATGGTCCAGTGTTGTGGAGTGCCTTGTGTGCGTGGGTGAGGAGCTTGAAGGTGATCCTCTTGTTGATGGGCAGCCAGTGAAGGTCTCTTAGGTGGGGGGTGATGTTTCAGTGGTGAGGGATGTTGAGGATGAGTCGGGCAGAGGCGTTTTAGATGCGTGGGAGGCGTTGGAGGAGTTTGGATGGGATATCGGTGTAGAGGGCGTTGTCGTAGTCGAGTCTGTTGCTGACGAGTGCCTGGGTTACTGTTTTTCTTGTTTCTGTTTGGATCCATTTGCAAACTCTGTGAAGCATGTGGAGGGTGTTTATTGTAGCAGGAGGAGGAGATGGCGCTGACCTGCTTTGACATGGAGAGTGAGGAGTCGAGGGTGAAGCCGAGGTTTCGTGTGCTGTCTGTGGGTGTCGGTGGGGGACCCAGCGTGGATGGCCACCATGAGTTGACCTAGGTGGAGGGGGTGCGCCCAAGAATGAGGACCTCTGTTTTGTCCGAGTTCAGTTTTAGCCAGCTGTCTCTCATCCAGTCGGCGATGGCTTTTAGTCCCTCATGGAGGTTGGTTTTGGCGGTGTGTGGGTCCTTGGTGAGGGAGAGGATGAGTTGGGTGTCGTCGGCGTAGGAGATGATGTTGAGGTTGTGCTGACGGGCCACTTGTGCAAGGGGGGCCATGTAGATGTTGAACAGCGTCGGGCTGAGGGATGAGCCCTGGAGTACGCCGCAGATGATGTTGAAGGCTTTGTATTGGTACGGGTGGAGGCGGACTCTTTGGGTTCTGCCGGCAAGGAAGGATGCGGTCCATTCGAGGGCCTGGTCCTGGATTCCTGCTGCGTGGAGGCGGGATTTTAGGGTGTTGTGACAGACGGTGTCAAAGGCAGCTGATAGGTCAAGGAGGATGAGGGCTGATGTTTCTCCATTGTCGAGGTGGCTTCTGATGTCGTCTGTGGCGGCGAGGAGGGCGGTTTCGGTGCTGTGGTTGCGTCTGAAGCCGGACTGGGAGGGGTCGAGGATGTTGTTGTCTTCGAGGTACCGAGTGAGCTGAGTGTTGACGATTTTCTCGATTACTTTTACCGGGAAAGGGAGCAGGGAGATGGGCCAGAAGTTTTTTAGGTCCTTGGGATCCACCTTTGGTTTCTTGAGAAGAGCTTTGATTTCGGCGTGTTTCCAGCTTTCTGGGAATCTTGCAGTTTTGAAGGAAATGTTGATGACTTTCCGTAGGTGTGGTGCGATGTCTGTGTCAGCTTTGTTAAAAATGTGGTGAGGGCAGGGGTCTGATGGTGATCCGGAGTGGATGGAGTTCATGGTCTTGCGGATTTCGTCGTCGCTGATGCTGGTCCAGGAGGTCAGTCGGCTGGAGCGGGTGGAGTTCGTGGAGGGCGTAACTAAGATATTAAAAATCAATCCTAACCCTCTGTATAGTCGAAAAGTTACTTCTAACATCAATGGTTATAAAAAAACGTATGGATCATTAATGCTCTCACAAGCTGCAGATAACACAACCTCCACAACACAGAAATCCCAGTTACAGAAATTGTTGCCAACACATTTCTTTTTGGCTGTGTATTGCCGGTATACACTGACAGAAAAAAGGACAAGCAAATATGATAAACATTCAGTACAGAGAGTCAGCCATTTTGTAATGAGTGACTGAAGTAAACTGGAAAAACAATGCAGTCGTAAGTGAGCCGAGGTCGGTTTCACTTACTAAAAAAGACAGTCCAAACCAAATTCTTCATTATTAACATGATTGTTTTTCCTGCACTGGTGATTCTTTTAGTAAAATTGCTATGTTGAAAAATCAAGAATTTTGGAGTTACATATTAATAGTTGTAAAATAAACATTTTTCACTGATAGCTTCGCTATTAGTTTTAGTTTTATACACTGTATCATAATTAATATTTATGTGATGCTTTTAAAAAAAAAATACAAATAATTAAAATAATATGGAACATAAAATATTTTTGTGTGATTATGTGTGATAAATGTGATGAGTGTTCCACATTTTGCCATCAGTAATACAAATGTTGTGCTATTGTAATCCATTTTATTCCTCATGTTCTGACAGTCCAGTTTTCTGGTGATATACCCTCCAGTGTCTACAACTTTCTTTATAGGGAGAGGCAGTGGTGTTCAATTGCTTGTGCCAGTGGCTGAATGTTATAGTAATGCTAACCCCTAAAATCACTCAGCTAATAGTTTTCTATTACAGTTCATTGGCTCTAGACTCTCCATTGTGGCCAATTTTTCCCTTACTGATCAGCAGTGGCGCTTGACTGAAAAGGGCTATAACTAAATATAACACTGCCAGTGTGTTGCAATATATACATTAGTTAATAGTGTCTTGTTTTTGTCTGGATTTTTTATTGCTCAGGGACTGTACATGAGCTACAGCTTTAAATTGCTTTCAAGCATCAGATCATGATTGAAAAGAGTTGTGCATGAATTTGGTATGACTGCTCACACTCTAAAAACCTTAGAACATGTTGAATATCTCTTCACTGATAGGTCATGGACAATAGAACTTCCATTTTCTATATCCGTACTCATGTTGATAATTTGTGGGTCATGATTAACTGGGCTTTAACTGAATTTGATATTACCACGCTCCCCTTTATATATTTCAGTCATGGAATTGTGCCCATTCCATGACACTTTTTTTTAAAACACTAATGAATGTTGTATTTAGGTGTCAAAAGTCAAATTTCTTTACAACTTCCACCAATTTGATTATGGAACATGGAGCGAAAAATATAGTTTCTCAACATTATCAACATATAACACAGTCTACAACACTTGAAAGCAAAGGTCCTCAAAATGTAATTAAGGGGGTGGCGTTGTTGATTTCCTTTGAGCACTAATAAGGTTAAATCCTCCCCCAAGGAGGGCCAAGCCCCCAGGCATCGACACAGTCATCTTTTGAAAACTTTCTGGGGGAGGAGAGTGTGCAGCTCCCTTACCAGAATCATTATTGCCTCTGTTGGCCACAATCCTCCTCAGGGCTGACATATAATCACAGGGTCCCAGGGACCACATCTCCCAGGACTGAGAAAACGACTATTGTGCTGGGCATGTTGCTCAGTCCCCTTGTCCATGTCTGGCGCCTCTCCTCTCCATTCCTGTTCAGGTAGTGCGCACATGTGTTTACTTTTAGCTTTTGTGTGTGTGGGAAACAATCTAATTTTGAACTGTGTAGGAACGAATCAGCTAATACAGTGAACAATCACTTTTGCTAGTTTTTATCTTTCATCATTTAAAACCTGGAGTAATGCTTTAGGTGTGAAGATGAGAAATTAAGAAAATACTCTTTACTTGCTCACTGACCAAACTAGTGCAAGTGTTTTTCCTATCTACTTTGTGTGGAGTGTTTTCCCTGGTGACACGCATTTCAGCTTATCCATTTCAGGAATAAAGGAAATCTTTACTCTGATTTGAAACTGCCACATTGTTACTCACAGGTCTATAAATTTGCATGTTTTTAACAGAATTTGACATACAATTATCAGCAAGCAGAGGAACATTCATTTTCTACAACAAAAGATTCCCTTGGAAAAAGAATATGAAATTATTGCATATTAATTATGGTCCATCACAGAATGTGCATATAACATCACCACTCAAATATTTAATACGTTGACAGAACATTGCCTGTTGTTATACACAAAATCTGTACGACAAAAGCATTACGTTTTCCCATAACAATATCAAAGCTAGAATCCTTGCGTTCAAAAAGTTAACGGCTGGTTATTCATGAATGTACCATATAAACATAAAGTACAAGAAAGTATAAAATTATTTCTTTTCAACATTTCACTTTTCTTGAACGTTTTCTTGCGTTTTTTTCCTGTGGTTTTGAAATAGAAGATGAGGTGATAAGTGGTGAAAATTAAAAACTAAGGGGTCTGTGAAGAGAAGCATGAGATAAAAGATTGGCTTGAAGTATTGCAAGCAAATCATTTAATAGGTAAATGGTAGGCCCATTTTGTTACATTCCTTTAGTGCTGGATACAATGCCATCCACAGAAACAGTATTTGTCCTGCATGTGAACCATATTAAATACAGCCTAAACTGATAATGACACGCTCCGTTTTATGAGTTTCAATGTATAATCTGGGAGCTGAATGCTGAGCAGCCTTCTTCCTAAAAACATCCTGCTATACCCATGCACACAGAAAGGCCATTTTCCTATCCACATTCCTACGCAAAAACTCTGAGAGCATACACTTAGTAGTAACATTGGTACCCTTGACTAACTATATATTCCTCATCCTCAGCCATACAAAAAGTTCCAAAATCTCTGACCCATCATCTGCCCACTTTAAGTAAGAAGTTACAAGAAGTATTCAACAATGGCCTGAGACCTCTCAGTCACCAGGAATTATAGCAAACACCATAATTCCTCAAATCTGACACTTTGCTGTAACAGTCACTGACTCCATTACACTATCAATAGCCCAATCAACTCATAATTTAAACTCAACAAGGAGTAAGTGACATCAACCACCTCGCTAATATTGAGGTAAAAGGATTGCAGCATGAGGGTTGCAAGGGGCAAGCAATGATAAAGCCAGTAGGTCTGGCTTTTCTATTCTGCATGCAGAAACAGGCAAAGCTATAGCCGCTATACATACAGAGAGAACAAACATGCAGGCGAAACACAAACAGTCACATATCAGCCCAAAAAGCATACTTGCCCACAAACACATAGACAGCTCTTCAACCTTTCGCTAGGTTTGCACTCTTGATATATGATATGCAAAATTACCTGCAGCTCACCAGCACCACACACTTTTCTGCTTGCCCATGTGTGTCTGAAGATCTATAAGCACTGTTTGCGTGGTCTGTGTACCTGTCGCTCTGTTTGTGTTGTTTGTTTAAATGTGTCTCCATGTGTTGCACCCATGGTCATATTTTCTTCACAACCATATCCAGCACTAGACTTGTCAGACTGTAAGGCACCATGTGAAAGCCAAAGACAGTACAGTGCATTGAAGAGGCAGGGTGTTAATGGTGCAGACTAGTGGAATTTGGTTTTTCTTTTTCATATATCCCAAGAAACTGCTAATTTGACGGAGCATATTTTAACAATATGCTTTCAAGCCAAGTTTGAATCTTGTAAACTTTATTATATCATGCTTAGAGTTTTAGGCACTCCAATATTCCTCAATACCAGCACACTGGTGTGTCATTGTTGTACTCTGTATATTGCAGTTGATGATCTTTAGTAACATAGGCCCTCATTATTACATTGGCAGTAATAACCGCCTACCGCCGCGGTGATGGCTGCCAAAAGACCGTCGCCATGGCTACAAGCCATCAGCCAGATTATTACCATACCCGGATTTCTGCCAGAAGGATAATGGAAATCCAGCTGTGCTCATGTCAGCGGACGGCGGTAAGGTGGTGCTGCTGCCAGCAGCAGCGTCACGCCAGTAGACTGCAGCAGACCATATCATGACCCATGATATGGCCTAGCGGTGTTCTGCTGGTGGACACTGCTGCTGGCAGCAGCTCCCCGTCCTGTCTCCTTTCGGAGGACCCCATTACAACAGGTAAATCGGGTGCTCCGACAGGGGAGTGGGGTGGGGGGTGTTGTGTGTGTGAGTGGGGTTATGTGTTTATGTCTGTATGTGCGTGTATGTGAGTGTGTGATGCGTGTTGTCTGTGTGTACGTGTATGGATGTGAGCGTGGTGTATGTTGTGTTGTGTCCATGCGTGTGTGCATGTATGTGTGTCAGTGTTTGTGGATGTGTATGTGAATGGATGTATGCATGCGTGGATGTATGTGGGTATGAGTGTGTGTGTGCATGTGTACGTTGGTGAGTGAAGGTGTGTGTATGTCGTGGGGGGTCTGGAGAGGGAGGGGGGTTGGGGGAAAACCTGGGGAGGGGTGGGGAAGACCCCCATCAGTGCCAGGAAAGGAATTCCCTGGCACTGATGGTGCCCACCTCCATGATTTTCTTGGCACTAAGGATGCCAGGAAAACCATGGTGGCAAGCTGGGACGAACGATGTGGTACATTGACGGTTTGGCTTGAGCCAAACTGCCAATGTCATGATATGGGGAAAAATACCGCCAGCCTCTTGGCAGTACTTTTCTCCATTTTAGCACAGTCTGCTGGGGTCATAATGACCCCCTGTTAGACCTGACAGCCTTAGGGTGGTCACCCCTAACTTTTTGCCTGCCTCCCTCCACTTTTTAGATACAGTTTTTGCACAATTTAATACTGCTAACCAGTGCTAGAGTGCATATGCTCTCCCTTTAAACATGGTAAGGTTGGATCATACCCAATTGGACTATTTAATTTACTTATAAGTGCCTAGCAGAGTGCACTATATGTGCTCAGGGCCTGTAGATTAAATGCTACTAGTGGGCCTGCAGCACTGATTGTGCCACCCACTTAAGTAGCCCTTAACCTTGTCTCAGGCCTGCCATTGCAAGGCCTGTATGTGCAGTTTCACTACCAATTTGACTTTGCATTTAAAAGTACTTGCCAAGCCTAAAACTCCCCTTTTTCTACATATATAACACCCCTCAGGTATGCCCTAGGTAACCTACAGAGCAGGTGCTGTGTAGGCAAAAGGCAGGACATGTACTTATGTAGTTTACATGTCCTGGTAGTGTAAAACTCCTACATTCATTTTTACACTGCTGTGAGGCCTGCTCCCTTCATAGGCTAGCATTGGGACTACCCTCATACATTGTTTGAGTGGTAGCTGCTGATCTGAAAGGAGTAGGAAGGTCTTATTTATTATGGCCAGAATGGTGATATAAAATCCTGCTGACTGGTGAAGTTGGATTTAATATTACTATTTTAGAAATGCCACTTTTAGAAAGTGAGCATTTCTCTGCACTTAAATCTTTCTGTGCCTTACAATACCACGTCTGGCTGGGTTTAGTTGACAGCTCCTTGTGCATTCACTCAGACACACCCCAAACACAGGATACTCAGCCTCACTTGCATACATCTGCATTTTGAATGGGTCTTCCTGGGCTGGGATGGTGGAGGGACTGCGTTCACACAAAGGACTGCCACAATCCCTACTAGGACCCTAGCAGACAGGATTGAAATGAAAGGGGACCTGGTGCACTTCTAAGCCACTCTTTGGCGCACAGAGAATGTTTTCAACATGTCAGGGTAATCAAAAATGAAGATAGGATATGCCCAGTGGCGCAACATTTTGAGGAAGTTCATGCAAGTGATGCCAAGACACTACAATTTTATGCCATAGATTTACCCAGGCACTACAGAGGAGGCAATAGGGAAAATGAGTTGCAAAAACCTGAGTTTAAGAACATCATTGAGCTGGATAGCAAGACCCCAGGGGGCTTGTTAGCGCATCTGATGGTAATAAGTAAACTTACAAGGGGACGCGAATAGGTCGATTAATCTTTTGACTCACAATTAAGATGTTCTTACCATAGCTCCAGTTCATGCAGATCAATGATCAATTATCAATACACAATATCAATAATCATCAACAATCAATAACAGTAATAATCAATAGAGTCAGTAATTGTCATGCACCATGACCTTTCAGCCATGAATAATCACACCTTTTAGTAAAAGTTAGAATAATTATTTCCCTATATTAACAATGGTAAGGTCATGTAGATTAATCTCAAAATCAAATGAAACACATGCAGAAACAATACTGGCTGTCCAAAGCGGCGGAAGAAACGTAATCTAATCAAAGCCTGAACTACAACATACTCTAAGGTTATCATGCAAATTAATAACAAAGTCAACTGCGTCAAAGTGATTACATACATTCAAATTTAGCAGAGAAATCCATCAAGCATTTTTCCTTATTAGCACAATTTAATTAGTGAGAATCCTTAACTAACATCAGATTAGCATCAGCATTTTGGGCTTCATGCTAAACAATTTAGTAAAACAAATCTGGAAAAACATCTAACTATGGCTCTATCAAAACAGTGCAGTTGGTACCTAGAAAGAAAAAGCAAATATATATAAAGTAGTCAACAGTCTAACTCATAATACCTATCCTCAATGTGGATCAGCAAGCAGAGTCAGTCTACGTTGTCAGGACATCAGTTGATCAGCAGGACATCAGGATTCATCATAAAAGTTCAGGAAACGCAAAGGGGGTCATTCTGACCTTGGCGGTCCATGACCGCCATGGCGGAGTTCGGCGGAAGCACTGCCAACAGGCTGGCGGTGCTTCCTGGGCGATTCTGACCGCGGCAGTAAAGCCGCGGTCGGAAAATGGGAGCCGGCTGTTTCCCACCAGTTTCCCGCTGGCCCAGGGAACCCGCCATGACGGCGCTGCTTGCAGCACCGCCATGGGGATTCCGACCCCCTTCCCGCCAGCATGTTTACACCGCCAGAACCAGGATGGCGGGAACGGGTGCCGTGGGGCCTCTGGGGGCCCCTGCACTGCCCATGCCACTGGCATGGGCAGTGCAGGGGCCCCCTAACAGGGCCCCACAAAGATTTTCACTGTCTGCTTAGCAGTCAGTGAAAATCGCAACGGGTGCCACTGCACCTGTCGCACCCCTTCAACTCCGCCGGCTCCATTTCGAGCCGGCTTCATTGTTGAAGGGGCTGTCCTGCTGGACCGGCCGGCGGTCTTCTGGCGGTCGCCCGCCGGCCCAGCGGGAAAGCCGGAATGGCCGCCGCGGTCTTTTGACCGCGGTGCGGTCTTTCTGCGGGAACCGCTTGGTGGGCGGCGACCGCCGTCCGCCGCCGTCAGAATGACCGCCAAAGTCTTTAAGCATTAAAGAAAGCACGTCTCTTTGTCAAGATGCACAAGAAAATATTGGCTGTTCGGCCAGCAAGAAAATGGGCAATGACGATGTCTTCACTCAATGCAGTGTCATTAAATTAAAACTAGTAGAACTACTTTCCAAATCCCTATTGGTCAGTTAATCACATATTTACACTTTGTCCAATAAAACTAAAACTCCAAATCTATGAATTATACTATTTCTCCATTCACATGTCGTTGATTGGTTGTCCTGCAATGTCCTCATCCGGCTTGCCAGGTAGCAATATTGTTGCAACTTCCACTCCAGTCATTATCTCCATTGTTCTCCTCCTGAGAAAGTCAGTCTCACACACGTTACATATGAAATGTTACACTATCAAGAACAGCATCTTCTAGCATTCGGTTCTCATGAGAACCTTCTGTTGTGAGCACATTTAAACAATGCAAAATGAAAATCACAGTTTAACTCTCTAGGACAGCCATTTATTAAATGGTAAAAAATACAGCTTTGACATGAGGCGTGGCAACTAGGCCAAGACACTCACGAAGTTGAGGACTACAATTAATAAAGCTAGAGCATGATGCATAACCATTTATATGACATATTACTACATTAGTCAAACATATATTCAACATTTCACAATATTAATCTAGTAATAATAAGTACACTTTGTGAACATTGTCGGCAATTCATCATAATCACATTTTCAAATGCGAGCATTATTTTTCTACATTATTATATTTTCTACACAAATCCCTTATTCAGAATGCATGAACACTCATTGATAATTTTTTATTAACACACCTGCACTAGCAGGCTCAATATGGATGACGACTAGTACACACAATTGTAATGTGGCTACTTCAGAATCAGGGAATACATGTTGTGATGACAGATAGAAAAAGCGAATTATTTCATGCAAAATCTTTAAATAGAGCATGAAAGATACTGTAAACCCATTTGGGTGTGATTGTTTGGATGTATACAAAATAATTCTTTGCTGATATTTGTGTATTAAAAGTTGCTCCCCTCTGGTATTATGTAAGAAGGTTAGCATGATAAAAAAATGGAAATTGTTACTGGGTTACAACAGAAATTTGGATGAACATAGGGTTGTGCTTTATCAGATAATACCTAATTGAGAATTGATGAATATTCACAATAAAACGGAATATATTCTGAAATAATTTATTAGTTTGTGTGCTGAGATATTGCACTTTGCACTTTCAGTGAGAAACATTTTCATGATTTGGCAATCATGTGTGCACATTGAAACAGGGAGAATCATGACATACTGTATGCGTGAGCAAAGACAAGTTTCACGCCTGAAACATGTAACAACAGCCTGTAAATAAAACATTGCTGATGCAACTTCTTTGTGTTGGTGCCTGTCTGAAGAAGTAACATGAGGTGAAGCATACGTGTATTTAACACAGTGGCCGTCGCCATTTAGGACCTATTTACTATGGGAAGAGTGCGTATTGATTTGCTAAATATTTTGGCACCATTTGCAAAATCTTCTCAAATCTTTCCAAAATCAAAGTTTTATTTCCTTCCTTAAAAATGTTGGTGTGATCTGTCAAGTGGGGGCCAAGACATAAGGGGGATCCAAAAAGCAATTTTCCCATTCAGTTTCCTTAGGAATGTTTGAACAGCACTACATCCCAAACGGCTCAACGGAAACACACCAACTTTGTCAGAGAGCTAGACCTTGAACCAGAAAGTGTGCCTTAGTGTAAATCAGTTCAGTAGTTTTTAAGAAATTATGTTTCAAAATATTTTTATATCTGGACAGTTGGAGTTGTTAGGCTCTCACAAGAGTTCCATGATCTTACAATTTCATATAATAGGGCAATCTAATTGGACAAGAGGGCCTCTATTCCCATTGGCCACATCACTCCTGCAGAGGGAAAAGCTTCTGCAATTCTCGCGGGAGCTCATGCTTTGATTGACTGGGCACAACATGTAGAGAAATATTGCAACCACCACTTCAGAACATGGAAACTTGGTCCCCATGTCCTGAACATTAAAACGAAAAAGCAATGCTTCAAGTGAACCTCATTCAGCATGAATAACCCTGAAACTAAACACACACTTTTCTAATAGAAAACTAAAAGATTACATAAAATATAATTTCAAAATTCATGGTATGACTTAAAATGATTGGTAAGCCAAGCAGCGTTCACTTGGTTTTATGCACACATTTTAGAGCACTTCCCTGTCCACATTTAGGGCCTTGTTTATCATTGTTTCATACAAACCAATGCAGCAAGACACCTTGCAGCACTGCATAAAAGGGAGAGGGCAGGAGTGAGCCATGTATATCACAATATGGCACATTTCTGCTCTCTGCCTCTGTTGGCACACAAACTGCTGCTTAGTCCCAAAACAGGTACCCTTGCACCATGCATCTTCTTGCACAAAAACATTCCACTGAGGATTTTTCTTCTTTCTACATGTGCTGCAGAATGCTTCATATGTAGAAAGAGAAAAACAAAGGTGAAATAAAGATATTTTTAATCGTTACGACTCCCCTGGAAAGGGGTAGCATTCTGATGCATTCCCAGGTCTACCAGCATTAGAAATTCTGGTAATGCTTCAGAACCCATAGGTGGATGCGTGGGAACATCCATGCTCCACCCACTGAAATACTTCCTGGGGCAGGGTAACGCAAGGCGTGCAACTTGAGCTGCCGTATGTTACTCCAGATTTACCAAGCCATGTAGGGCATGCAAGGTGGCCTTGCATGGTTTTGTAAATCTCATGATAAGTTTTGCGGCACCCTACATGCCCTTGCGTGGCGCAAGGGTGAGGTAAAACCCTTGATAAATATGCCCACTAGCATTTTCGTTTTTGGCTAAATGTCTCTCCAGAGTATTTTTTTTTGCACAAATCATAGATAATAGATATACATGGAGGGGATTTTGATAAGCAGACTTTATCCATTGATCTCCTAAATTGTCAATTGCATTGTGTCGCCATCCACCACAGATTGCACCGTTTGGCACTGCCCTCCTGCAGAGTGACTGAACAAAGCATGGTCACATTGTTCACATCATCCTAAAAATATTGATTTCCTGTTCAATTGCCAAGCTCATTGGAAGACTGTTTTTAAAAAAAATTTATTTATTGTTTACATTAACTTTAAATTCTAGCTATTCATTTTGACTGCACTACTTTTAAAAGTTAAGGTTGCCCGGTGATTAAATGACTTGGTAATATTGAAGCTACCCGTGATTTGAGTACATGGTTAGGTGATAATTTGTATGTGGCTATGTTTTCCCTTTTTATTTCTGTGTTGTATGCTTGCAGTAAAAAACAAAATCATCGGACCATCATGCCAAGGACAAATTATTGGCTTTACCAATATTTATTGAACATTGTTGCCGCGTGCTAAATTGAAAATGGATTTTCAACATTACCCCTAATAGCTGGTAAGAGTATTGTGCCAAATCACACTCTGAGTCTATATGTTTCCTGTGTCTAAATCCATAGTCATTTCTATGAAAGGTGTTTTTTTAATCTGTCACCCGTATGTTTTCATTTGACATTGGAATTTCAGTATAATAACGTATATAAAGTCAATTGTTCTAGTAAACGGGTCAGGGTAGTGTAAGTGTTTAAACATTTTTAAATCACTGAAAAATCTCACGGGCATTACTATTTCTACAAAAGAATCGTATGTTTTAAAAACTACATTATCCTTTTATGTTTCTGAAGTATTGTTCCTTTTATGTCTGCTATACAAGTGATTTGAGTGCATTAATTAATGGATTCTGAGCTGTGCGACGTGGGTAAAACCTACTGAAATTTATCTGAGGGGGTGGGTAAAAAAGGCAAAACAGAGGCGGGATTCGATGCTTTTTCTGCCTATGTGCCTAATTTCCAAGTGGGAGACATAAAATGGGAGATATTTAGCACACCCCGTATGAAACCCATCCTGGAGTGGGATAAGTATCTCACTCCCATCCTGCACAGTTGCAATTGAAGCCATGTTGGTGCTTATGATCTCATCTAAAAATAAGAAAACGTATCCACCACCTAAATTATGGAACTCATAATTCCACAGCAGGGATGGAAATCACACTGGTAGGGAGGACAAGATAGTGGAAAGATGAGGAATTGAAGGATAACACATTTTTAAGCAGATGACCAACAAAAGAGCGGTGAGATGTAAAGTAGCAAATGTGTCAACATGTATTTTTTTTTTTTAAACACTGGGGCCCTCATTATGAACTTAGCGGCAATCACCGCCAACCGCCATGCTGACGGTGAACAAAAGACCGCCAGTGGCGGTGAACTGCACACCGCCGTTTAATGATGCCAAAAAGATACGCCTCCAAAAATCTTGCACTCTCCACCCACAGCCAGGGCCAACGACAGTGGAAAGGCAGTACACCTCACCCCACCATTGCCATGCAGACAAATTCCCCGCCCACCAAATAATGATGCACAAATCACAAGAATGTGCAAGACACCCACTTCTAAATTCTCTCACACACAGGCACCACCACCCATACCACCCAGATGGAGATGGTAAGGAATGCCAGTCCTCCACCTGAAAACGAAGGGCCAACTCAAGAGAGTGCAGATGGATGTCTGGACACAGAGGAAATCCCTGGCCCATCCCACACCCCTGGTCAGTCACCCTCCAGAAGGCCCACCCAGGACATCACTAACACCCCTACACCGGCCACCACCATCAGCTCTGGTCCAACACCCCCACACCAGTGTCCCCAGGCCACGGACTAGCTTCCCACATGTACAGAGGGCCAAGTCCCCACCCACCACCACGCATGATAATGAAGGGCCCATTTCAAGTGGGACTGCCAGACCTGTGCATGGGACACAGGCACAGGGGGCTAGGGCCAGTGGGAGGGTATCAGTGGCCCAGGGTGTGGCCCAAGGAGGGATACTGCTGCCCAGCAGGCCATTGCTGAGGTCCTGGGAGCATACCACCATTCCCAGGACAGGATGAGCAGGATCCTGGCCACCTTAGAGAAGAATCAGAGGCTGCAGGTAGCACACGACCAGGAGGCCATGGAGCAAAGAAAACAGCTCAATGCCACCACGGCAACCATTGCAGGGGCACTGCAGTGCCAGACAAATGTCCAGCCTGAGTCCACCACCCACCTGAAGGCCCCTTCCACTAGCCAGGACACTGCCCTGTCATCTACATCTGAAGTAGCTACTGGACTGGCGGCACTGCCAGAGGACTCACAGGACACCAGCACCCCTTCCCCTGCAGCCCAGCTTCACCCTCTCAAATGTGGCCTCAGACCCAGACAACCCACTGAAACACCAGCCAAGACCAAGCCCACCACCTGGAAGTGACTCTGCCCTGAGCTGTCTACCTTGGTTTCCAATGAGTTACCTTGTTGACAAGCCTCTACCACTTCACCATCTTCCAACGGCCCGATGGACTGTGCCCCTGTGCTACCAACAACTGTGCAAATGTACCTGAGAATGTTGTTCACCATGTGCCCACTCCCTTCCACTGTCCCATCACCCATGGATGTTTTGACTTGGAATAAATACACATCCTAAGCCTCTGTCCTTATTTATTACGAGCAATCAAATGTGATTGTGTGTGCAATAGCCAGCTACCATCATGATGCCGCTTGCATTGCAGGAAGGGGGTCTAACAGACTGTAGTATCTGAAGTATGTCACACTGTTCATTCCATTGAGTTAACTCACTTCTGCCACTTCAGGCATGAATTTGACACATCACTGGTAAGGGACACCACAGCACTTACTACATGAGTCACCTTGAAACAATGCAGTGAAGCCATCAGCATCATAAGAAATGTACCTGAGAGTCATTGGAAGTATAGCTGGATTAGCTGGGTCCTGGAGTTGATGTATTTCCCCTCTTCTTCACCATCACTCTCATCCCTCCTCTGAAGTGACAGGGCTGGTTGGACAACATCCTCCTCTTCCAGAAGTGGGTAGCTTTCCTCACAACCAAATTGTGCAGCATGCAGCAGGCCACCACTATCTTACACACCTTGTCAGGGACATAACACAGGGATCCTCCAGAGAGATGCAGGCAACAAAATCTTGCCTTCAGCAGTCCTATTGTCCGCTCAATGACCCTCCTAGTTCAACCATGTGCCTCATTATAATGCCTTTCTGCATCTGTCCTGGTATTTCTCACAGGTGTCAGGAGCCATTGCATGTTTGGGTAGCCAGAATCCCCTGCAAAAGTGGATGAAAGAGAGTTGAAACACACACAATCTACTTATATACAGCTTGCCTGTCAGCTATGTAAGTGATCCAGTGACATACACACTCACCAATGAGCCAAGCTCTGTCCATCTGTGGTTGTCCCATCATGTGTGGCACTCTGCTGTTTCTCAGGACAAATGAATCATGGACTGATCCTGGGAACCTTGCATTGACATGTGAAATGTACTGACCAGCAATACACAATAATTGGACATTCCTAGAGTGATAGTTTTTACGATTCGGAAACACATGTTCATTTACTCTTGAGAGTATGAGGGCTATGTGGGTACCATCAATGGCACCTATCACATGGGGGATATTTGCAAAAGCATAGAATTTAGATATGATGGCGGTGAGATCAGCCCTTTGGGGAAACTGGACATAACTTTGCAGGTGTTGCACAAATGCATTCAGGAAATTTGACAGGATGTGGCTGAACATTGACTGAGATACTCCAGCAGCCATGCCCCCTGTCACTTGAAAAGAGCCTGTGGCCAAAAAATGGAGCACAGATAGTACCTGCACAGTTGTAGGTATAGCATGGGGATTCCTATTAGCTGGCTTCAGAACAGACTCCATTTCTGCACAGAGTTCCAGGATTGTAGCTCGATTCAGGTGGTAATTTATGATGAAGTGATATTCCTCCATTGTGGCCAGCTCCACCAGGGGCCAGTAAACAGATGGGGCTCTCCCTCGCCACATGGGTCTGTACCTGTTGGGGAGGAATAAAACCACATTGAGTTGGAACATTCACTTGCATCACATGGTGACAGAATTCCTGTTTTACATGCAACACAAATGTACCTCACACAGACACAAAGAAGGAATTAATCCTGTCAGGCTAACATGTGGTGAGGTTTTCAGTCATAATGGCATCACAGTGTAGACACACTTCCCACCATGATTCCATGTGGAGGACCAGTACTCATATTAGTACACGACAAGGGGGAGAGGGAATGGATCCATGTATGAGGCCCCCTGCCAGGCTATGAAGGCGTGGTGGATGCAAAATGGCAGCCTCCTGCCATACAGGTAGAGTAGTGTGGAAGTGACTTAATTCCGCTGGCGTTAGGCGTCATGGCGGTAGGCGATGTCCACCGCCATGCACCTGATAATTGGACAACATGGCTGTCAATGGGAAAGCTGGGCCAATCATGATTCCCACCGGCGGTGATGGTGACACTTGGGCCCATATTTATACTTTTTGACGCTAAACTGCGCTAACGCAGTTTAGCGTCAAAAAGTTTTGCGCCGTCTAACGCCATTCTGAAGCGCCATGCGGGCGCCGTATTTATGGAATGGCGTTAGACGGCGCAATCAGACCGGCGCTGCCTGGTTTGCGTGGGAAAAAACCACGTAGACCAGACAGCGCCGGCGTAGGGGGAAAATGGCGCATAGGCGTCTTAAAATGGGGCAAGTCAGGTTACATCGAAAAAATCGTCTTAACCCGACTTGCGCCATTTTTTAACGACGCCCATCCCCCATCAACATGACTCCTATCATTGTAAAGATAGGAGTCATGCCCCCTTGCCCAATGGCCATGCCCAGGGGACTTCTGTCCCCTGGGCATGGTCATTGGGCATAGTGGCATGTAGGGGGGGCACAAATCAGGCCCCCCTATGCCACAAAATATTATAAAAAAAAAAAAAAAAAAAACTTACCTGAACTTACCTGAATGTCCCTGGGGTGGGTCCCTCCAGCCTTGGGTGTCCTCCTGGGGTGGGCAAGGGTGGCAGGGGGGGTCCCTGGGGGCAGGGGAGGGCACTCTGGGCTCATTTTGAGCCCACTTGTCCCTTAACGCCATGCCTGACCCAGGCGTTAAAAAGCGGCGCAAATGCGCCGTTTTTAGCCACGCCCACTCCCGGGTGTCGCTTTTGCCCGGGAGTATAAATACCACGTAAAGGCCTGGGAGTCATTTTTTAGACGGGAACGCCTCCCTTGCATATCATTAACGCAAGGAAGGGGTTCACGCTAAAAAATGACGCACATTCCGGGAACTTTGGCGCTATTCGCCTCTAACGCCATAGTATAAATATGGCGTTAGTTGGCGTTAGTTTTGCGTCGAAATTGCGTCAAAAAAAACGACGCAATTTCGGCGCAAACGGAGTATAAATATGGCCCTTGATTCCTGCACTACGAGAAGGGAAGAACTCAACTGCGTGTGCGTGTGACTCTGGTCCATGAGATGGCACGTGTTACAGTGGAACGGGCCATGGCCTTCTTTGCGGAGGAGCTGGAGAAGCTGGTGGACGGGCTCCTACCTCTGTATTCCAAGCTGTATGGGTGACCAGAGAAGCAGGTAAGTTGCTATTTGTCCTCCTTAGATGTGTGTAAATGTGGCAGATGTCTGTATGCATTTCTGTTCGCTGTGTGAATGCTCACCCGTAGTGTGTCTTGTAGTTTTTGGCAAGGAAATTGTCCATGGGCCTTGTCAGGTTGAACGGGCATGGCATTTGTGTATGGGACATCCACACTGACATCTGTTACTTTACTCTTTGTGCCCCATGCAGGTCAGCACCCATCAGAAGAGGGGACTGTGGCAAGCCATCACCAAGGAAGTGCGGACCCTGGGGCTCTACAACCGGCAGATCACTCACTACAGGAAGCTGTGGGAAGACCTGAGGCGCTGGACCAGGAAGACCAGTGAGGCCCAGCTGGGGAAGGCCTCCCAATGAGGGAAAGGTGCCCGTCGGACCTGACCCCCTAATGGCCCGCATTCTGGTGGTGGCCTATCCGGATTTGGATGGGTGCTTAAAGGCAGCACAGCAGCCACAAGGGGGTGAGTACCAACACTGTTGTGATGCCACAAGGATGAGTAAGGTGCTAAGGTGTGCATGAATAGTAGTATCAGGCACATAGGCAGGTGTGTCCCTGCAGTCCTGCCCCCCCTCCACATCTGTGGAATAGAGTCCTAGGTAGTTTTGGCTGGGTCTATAGGCCTGTGAGAGGTCCTCTGTTTGGGCCATTGTATTCAATGTAGCCTCATGTTTGCCTGTCATCCTCTCTCATTGGTTCACTTTCCAAAGTGTATCAGAGTAGTGGGTCAGGATGGGAATGTAGTGTACTGTGGGGTCATGCCTACCAGTCAGGGGCACATTCATAACATGTGTTGTGTCTGCTGAGGATTAGTGCCTGAGCTGGGTGGGAGTGTATGTGTACCAACATGTACAAATTTCCTGGAATTGACATACTTTTTTCTTGTTTTGTCCCCCCTCGTGCTCTTGTGTCCTTGTGTCCTTGTGTACTTTAGCATCATCTGGCAAGGGAGCTGAGGCACCGGCGAGTGGGGATGCTGAACCCCATGGGACCCATGTGGCAGAGTCCACCGACACCAAGGGGACCAGTGGGTTGGAGAGTGAGGGGAGAACCACGGAGGAGGCAACTACCACTGGAGGTAGTGACTCAGATATCTCCTCTGATGGCAGCTCCCTTGTGGTGGAAGACCCTACTGGGCCCACCCATTCTTTGCCATCTTCCACCACCCCCATACCATCACCACCCTCTCAGTAGCTCCCCACCGAGTTGCCCTTGCCCGCTCACCCAGGAGGGTGGGCGTCTTCTACGCCCCAGGCACCTCTTCTCCTGCACCAGTCAGTCCTGCACCCCTCACGGAGGAGGCTATGACCTCTTGAGAACCATCTCTGTAGGGCAGACAACCATCATGAATGCCATCCTGGGCCTATCCCAGATGCAGCAATGCAACGCATACCTGGAAGGCATTCATGATGCCATGTCTGGCCTACAGAGATCTTTTCAGGCTCTGGCCTCCTCTTTGATGGCAGCCAATGTCCCTGGTCTTTCCGTCGCCCCTCCCAGCACCTCTACCCCTTCCAGCACCCCACTCTCTTTACCCATACCAAGCACACATACAGACAGCCATGCACACAGAGGAACACATAAGAAGCACACAGAGAAACTCAAGCACCACACATCCCACCACATGCAGGCACATACCCAACAAACCAAAGCACACACTACAACATCCACCTGCTCCACTGTGTCAACCTCCCCGCCTCCCTGTCGGTCACCTCACCATGCACACCCACATGCACTGCACCCTCAGACACTGCTGTTGCCCCTCTTCTTGCAGTCACCACAACAGCTGATATCCAGTTGTGCACCCCAGGCACCACACCTGCACTCACCATGACTACATTCACAGACAGTTGCAGCACACTCACCAGACCTGCAGACACTCACACAACATCCATGTACACTGGCAGCATGTCTTCTCCCACTGTGTCCACCCTCCCTCCTCCCAAAACACTCAAACGCTCAAACTCATCCACACCACACAGATCCAACATACATAAGCAGAATAAACAGGCACCAATCCACGTCCAGCATGCCTACACCTTGTACCACCACTCCTTCAACCTCCACTCCCAGACCTGGCTCCAAAACCCCTCTAACTGCACCTAAGAAGCTTTTCCTCTTCTGTGTTGACCTGTGTGAACCGACTGCCCCACCCCATTTTGTCTGTAAACAATCCCATGCCCCCACCCAGTCCACTCCTTCCTCTTCCAAATCCTCAACAGTCCATCCTCCCCATTCCTGTGCACCAACCTCAGGGAGGAAGAAGCCCTGTGCTGTCCCAGGTCCCACTGCTACCCCCCAGTCCAGGCCCACTTTACCTCCTTCCAAGGGCAAGCCCAAACCCTGTCTACCTCCACCTCCTAAACCTAAGCCAAAGATTCCCCTTCAAAACATGACTCACCACCCCACCAACCCCCTGCCCCTGAGGTGCCTGACTGTCCCGTAGATGCCCCTTCTCAGTGGAGTTTCCTTTGCCATCGTAGGAGTCAAGTGGAGCCTATATTTGCCCTTCCAGGACTTATACATCTGGTCTGGCCTATGGCCTTGTTTGTACATTTGGTTGTAATCCAGTTGGAGTAACTTTTAGTGCCCAGCAGTCCTGTTGGCAAAACATTGACCCATTTTGCAGCGTTTCACTGTGGGGGTGTGGTGTGCACACATGTGTGCATAAGTGCAGGTATTTGTTGGCTTGTGTCTGGTAAGTACATTTTGTTATGACATGTATGGCTTTAGATGGTGGGAGGGGTTGGGAGTGTGTTGCGGTGTGGGTGGGTGTGTAACTGTGCTCTTTCCTCCCATTTGTACTAGGCTGCGGTACTTACCGTCGTCGTCGTTGTATTCGGTCACGGTCCTGGAGAAATATGGCAAGAAGAAGCACTGGGATTATTTCCAACTCTCGCTCCATGTCGGCGTCAGCGTGTTCTGTGTTTCACTTTGCATGGGTCGTTTCCACCAACCATTGCGTGGCGGTGGTTCCCATCCCAGAAATGATGGCGGTGTGGTGTTTCATTATTTAGTGGGCAGGTAGGGCTTTTCCGCCAGGCTGAAGATGGCCTCTCCTGTCGGGTCTACCGAAATGGCAGTGGGTGGATGGCCCACTGCCTGTTTCTCATGTGCTTCATCATGTGGTGGACCGGACCGCCAGCCTGTTGGCGGTAGTTACCGCGACCGCCGGTGGTGCGGTACCGCCATGTTCATAATGACCACCTGGACAAACCGTCCCAGCTTATGGGACCACAGGAAGTGACTTTCCCATAGGAATGCACTGGCAAGTAGCAGTGTTGATTAACTTATGTGTAGAGAAAAAGGCATATTGCAATAAGCACACATCAATGCAGATTTCAGAGGTCAGAAGTATAAGGAGATCAGCAATCTGGAACATAAGGGACAGAGGTACAGAGCTGAACAATTGCTCCAGATGGAGGGGTTGAATAAGTGTAATCAAATACGAAATGACCAAGAAGACCATGTCAAATTAATGATTAATTGTGAAACTGGCAGGTAGTAATGCAGGAGAGAAGTCTAATGACATACAGATGGGTGCACCACTCCTATAGAATACATCTAGCTGTCTTCACCTACGACTGGTGAGACAGTTGGCCATATTAGTAAAATACACATGCAAAAAGTCAATTAGAGTGGCTGAGTCAAGTTAGAGCCAGGCTTCAGTGACAAACAGAAAGGTAGGAGAGAGAGATAAATTTGTAAAAAATTGAAATGTTTGATACAACAGATAGATGTTTTAGTAGAAAGCTTTTGAAATTATTTTGAGCGGGTCTGGTTGTGGTAGCACATATGAATTTGATAGAACTCTGGTAATTAGGTGGACTGCAATGCTAACAAACGTTGAGTAATGTAAAGGCTACTGAGAGAGGATTGTATTCTTGTAAGTCACGAGGATTACTGTTTTGTGAAAATTTTCATGACCATATTCAATGCCCCACAAACCCAGCATCCATTAATCCCAAGATCCTTCCTCCAAAAACCACTATAGGATTGAAGGTATTGTGAGTGTGGGGTCCCCTGCATTTCCAGCACCCCAAAAATATACCTCAACAAAACACCCATAGATTGATGAATCTGAGATGGTGTTAAACCGCAATTCCACAAGGCACTGTCCTATACATAAAAATATCAGAAATAATGGCAATTAAGCAAAGGAGTCCACTCAATATCTGTGTCCTAGTTCAGCAGAATACATTTAAAGGTTTTATTTCAAAATTCAAAAGATGTGGTACAGAAGGCTGTTAGCAAAAAATTGAATTACAGAGATATATACTCTAGGTCCCAAGTGGGCAGCAAAAACAAAAAAGAAACAGACAGCACTCTTAGTAGAATCTGAGAGTGTCCTTACTTGCCCCCAAAATCAAGAGTTTATATAAGAAATCTTTTTATGGAACAGAACACAAACTGCTAGTTTATCATGGAATGAGCAAATGTATCCTTTCATTAGCAAATCAGAACCCAGATTATTAAGCATTTTACGGTCTTAACAGTGAAGCATTATCCCAACACATGCACATTTTTTCTGCCCACTATATGCTAATGCCATTCGGGATATGTTAGAACAAACTAGGTATATGAACCAGAGTAGACTGCTATGAATGAACAGTGCACTGTGAGTTAATAGAAGGATCTTAGAAGTAGTTACAATTTTGTGACCAAGCTAGGAAAGGTTGCTTCAATAACAATATGAAAAAAGTCAGTAAAAATAAACAAACATGGCTCTGCTTTATTGTGTGCGGCAGAAATAACATAGTGAAATGGGCAGGGGGAAGACAGAATGATAGCAGTTTCAATAAGCACGGCTGCCAGGTCTAAATTGATGCCTGCTTAACAAGAGTCACGAAAATATATATATATTGCTAAGTTAGTCTGAAAAGATTTAAATGTGAATCATCAGGACCAAAAAAGATCATACCTAATCCTCACTGTTGCGATAAACTATGTTAAATATGTAGAATAGGAACCCTCCTCAGAGTCAAGGATGGGCCCCAAAGGGCTAGCGACTGGCGTTGGGCATCCAGCAAATTAATAATTTGCTCGGGAATCCTTCAATTGGACAGCACCTGCCCCTGCTTCGCGCTCCCTTTCAAGTCTTGATCTGTACTAAAAGATCAACCTAATGTTTATTAAGGGCATTCTTAGAGTGACAGACTCAGTGGTAAAAGATTGCTATTAGGACAAAAGTGGAATTTCAAAATGTTTATTTGAACACCTCTATGTAACAGTGTTTTATCTCTTGAAAACTATGATGTTGTTTACTTCAGAATGATAATACTCGGTAATTATTTGTAAGACATAGTCAGTGATTTAGGGTTTGACAGAATTAGAGAGCTGCTCTATACAGTGATGTTTCTGTCTTGTTAAACCCACAGAGACCTATTCACGAAGGTACATTGACTAAATCAACTTGTGAAAGTTTATTCTTACACTCTGTCGTAATTGTACTGTTTTAGGCTAAGCTCTATTTCTTAGTTAAAATTTACTTTAAAGTGCAGGGTTACATGTATCCATCCCCTGAGTTCAGGGTGTGGACCTACTGTTCGAATATAAAGTTACTACTTGTAATTTTTATCACACAGAGATCCCAATCGTAAAATTTAGGTCAAAGCTTAAAAATGTATTAAAGTTTTTTTTTAAAATGCTAACTTAATTTAAGATAACTATTGATGTGAACTAATTTAAAATATGTATGTGAAATGATATAATAATATACAAAAATGCTGCAGCATTATTAACAATTTTGAATTAAATATTACATTATTTTGGATAATTTAAATTAAATAATTATTTTTCATGTAATTTTTCTTCTTGTAGTTTCTTTTTCAATGTAAATAAAAAAAAATCTACAGATAGCATTTATATTTAATTAATATGCATAACCATTTATGTAGAGAATCTTTCTCAATGAAAGTATTTTATTAAAAATATAGCAACATTATTTTTATGTAAAAATGTTATTGATATATTTCATAAGTAATTAGTAAATATGTTTCTTACTTTTTAACATGACATTAAATGTATTTACATTTTTATGATGTTAAACTAAGTTAATTAATGTAACATTAGTTCCTAAGGGTTTTGATTCTGAGGGCCTAAATTGCAAAAGTGACATTTACTATGCCAGGCTAAGCCTCCTTATGTGGCTCTTTGTGGCATAGTAAATCTGGAGTAAAGCAATGCAGCGCAAGTGTCTCTGCCTTGCATTACTCTGCCTTGAGAAGGCATAGCATGGTTTTCCTCTTTCTACGTTCAAGCTGTAACACACACAGACAGAGACAAAAGCCTCTAAAGATTGTTTTGTGCAGGAAGGCATCACCATGGTGCAAGCGTGCCTGCATTGGTGCAAGGCTGCACTGTGTGTGCCTTTGCAGAGAAAAAGCAGGAATGCACCATATCTTAATAGATGTTGTGCATTCCTGCCCTCTCCATATGACGAAGCATAGCAGGTTGTATTGCTGCATTGTGCTGGATCACATCTTCATACACCTGGCCCTAATTCTCCTCTTCCACTATTTTCTATGAGAAGGTCTTGCAGTACCAGTGTTTGACCCTTTCAGGTGGTGGACTTACTCCAGCTCTGAGCTGGAGTACATTTACAACTGTTTTGGCTCCTTTTTAGCTGTCATAGCTATAGAACAGCAGTTTGTGATCTGCTTCAGCTTCTACCTAGGACTGAGAAGTGGACTCAAATAATCTGAACTCCTATGTGGCTACATGGAACTGCAAGAGGCCTTGCTAGAAGTAACCAGTGAGAAGTGTTTCCTTCTGGATTGTTCTGATGTCTGTAGGTGCTGTTTCCTAGGTTCTGTGAGCCTTTAGCGTGTTCATGAGGAACTGCTTTGAAAAGAAGAAAATATTGGGACTTTGAAACTTTTTGATTTCCAAAAAGAGATCCTAATTACCAAGGAAATCCATCCAACGCAGGGAAATGTGTTGGTCTCCGAAAGATGGGACTAACTACCAAGGCAATCTGAACGGGGAACAAGCTCCGCTGGTAAAAAAAATAAAATCTGACTTGTCTCACTCAGAACTAAATGCCACCTGAAAGAGGTCTTCAGCAGATTCTCATAGCTATGATATCCAGTTTTGATGCAGCCTGACATCTAGAGCTTCTTGGTTTCTCTCAATGGATGTTTTTGAGCCCTGAAAAAGATACCGAAGACTAGGGGCCAGATGTAGAAAGCTTTTTGCATGACGCAAACTGCGAAAATCGCAGTTTGCGCCATGCAAAAATCCTTTTGCGATGCTCATTCACAAATTGCGAGTCGGTACCGACTTGCAATTTGTGAATGCGACTCGCAAATAGGAAGGGGTGTTCCCTTCCTATTTACGACTCGCATCGCAATTCAGAGTTGCTTTGTGACCGCGAATGCGGTCGCAAACCAACTCGCAGTTACCACCAGTGTCACACTGGTGGTAACTCATTCGCAAAAGGGAAGGGGTCCCCATGGGACCCCTTCCCCTTTGTGAATGTCGACAAAAATATTTTTTCAGAGCAGGCAGTGGTCTACTGCCTACTCTGAAAAAAACGAAAACCAAATGGTTTCAGTATTGTTTTCATTTTGCAACTCGTTTTCCTTTAAGGAAAACGGGCTGCAAAATGAAAAAAAAAAACTGCTTTATTTACAAAGCAGTCACAGACATGGAGGTCTGCTGACTACAGCAGGCCACCATCCCTGTGAGTGCAGGGACTTGCTATGGGGTCGCAAAATGAGACCCACCTCATGAATATTGATGAGGTGGGTCTTTGCGACCCCATAGCGAGTCTCAGAAGGTGTCTGAGACACCATTCTGCATCCGTTTTTGCGACATGCAAATTGCGAGTCGCTCAGACTCGCAATTTGCAAGTCGCAAAAACGGATTTTGCTACACCTGGCCCTAGATGTGCTAAATGTTATTGTGGTTGCAATCATTCTGATTAACTAAAAAGTTATTTTGTCTGTACTGACCCCGATTCCAAAAAGTATCTGTGGCCAGTATTTCCGGTTTTCAGCTGATGACAGGTCTTCAGCAGGATCAACATTTAACATTTTCCATCTAAACCCATGCATTTCCAATTTCAAAAGGACTTCAGCATGTACAACCTTCATCCTTGCCCAGCTGAAGGATTTCTACATTCTGTGAAAAAGAGTGAGTGTGATGGTAAACTCTTTGACGGGATCAAACCACTATGGTTAGCTGTCCTCTGGAGCATTGCAGTCAGTCTCAACAAGCACCCAGGTCTGGGACAACCACAGCAGTAAATAGCGTTCTGGTTCTTGGTGGTTTTTAAGTTATTTTTTAAATTCATATTTCTGGTTCCCTGATTGGATTTTAGTAATTGTTGTGTGTGTTTTCCTATCAAATATTTCTTGATTTTAGAAATCGATCATATGATTTTTCCTTTATTGTGTTTTGACTTTTTAATTGTTTTGGTACTTCTAAATGCATTAAACATGTCCATGTTAGTTTGAGGGTTACTTGTGTTCCCACCTTGAGTGGACCTGATCTGGCAAAGAGACTGGCAACTATCCAGGAATAGCAATACTAAACTCGGTAAAAAACTTATGATCAGGACTGAAATGACCTATGTGAATCAGGTTTTCATTAGTAAAAAGTCTCATTTTAGCAAACTGAATTATCCCATGTAAAGTTTCGAATGGTTACCGAATGCAGCATTTTCCTAGGCTACCTCAGCTATCTTCTTAAGAAGAGCAATATTAATTATTCATTTTGGTTTCAGGCATGACTATGTACTTAGAGAATAAAAACTCAAGATACTGCACTTCTCTTTTTATGACTCTGAATAATCCAAACAAAAGGATCAATTTCCTCTCAGATTTTAGCATTATCAAAAACTCAGCCTTAAAAATGAAGTTTCAAAAAGACAGCATGTTTTACCTCTGGGGCTAGATCTTTCACCATTGCTTTTATTTTGTGTTAAGATCAAGAGGTCTGAAGTGGCGTAATATCATGCATGTTTCAGATCAACAGACGTGCATGTTAGCAATAACAATAGGGATGATATTTAAATTCACAGCCTTATGTCTCTGAACTCCAGGGCGGTACACAGTAAAATACATCATAAGAACAGTACTATGAAATGGAAACTCCAAAGTGCAGTTCCCAAACGTATTCAGGGTAACTGCATGCATTTTGAAAACAGAGTTTTTGCACTTTCTAAATCGTAAACACTCTCACAACGTTTATATAAACAATCGTTTTATTATAGATTGCAAGATAATTGTCTGTGAAAAGGTACGTGCAATGCAGGCATATCTGCTACAAAGAGAAATAATCGCTCACACAAATGCCATTCGAAGCTCTGAGGTAATAACAACTGATAAAAATTTGTCTTGCGTTATATCTGTTACTCAGTGCAAAAGTTATTCTTGCACAATCGGGTTGGCACATAACAATTAAAATGGTAGCAAATAAATCAGAACACATACCATGATACCTTGCTAGGCAGAAAAGCGGTTATTAGTCGGTCCTCATGGATGGGAATATGCTGACATTATTACATCTTCTCGGAAATACTTGGCCTCCAATAGCCCGGGAGTTGGAAAGTTACCCCAGCATCAGCCATACTATGGTAAAGATCTCAGGTATTATCCATAAGGTGGATGTCGACTTTGGGATTCTCCTTTTGCCAGATTGGCTGGTTTTATTTGCTCCATGTCAGGCCGTGATGAGCTCCCAGATTTTATGAACATTGTCCCAATGAATGAGAATTAGCACTCACCAGCGTCCTCCTGGCATATTTCAGCTATGATTTGTGATTTACATTGTTTCTCCTGCAACAGTTTAGGCCTGGAATGTGTTTCTCTTTTCGTCAATCCGCAAGACTTGTACTTGTCGTTTGATGCCATTTTGTGTCAATGACCTTTCTTGGTTTTTCCGGGCAGTTGTAAAAATATGAACATCCCTTTTCAGGGCAAAAGATCATCTCCATTCATCTTAGCAAGTACTTTGCTTGCAGGCTGCCCCCAGACTTCCAATACATCAGTCCGTTAAAGTCTTCTTATCAGTCCTAAAAACAAAAAAACAAACATGATTGTGGTCAGCATCACCTCCAAACATAATGCTTCGGGGGAGCGATTGCAAAATCATTGCATGCATTTTTCCATCCAAGGTGCACAGGTCACAAAACACTTCAATGCTATACACCATGAAGTTTGGTTCTGTCCTTGCTTCTGGGGCATGAGAGTTTCCTGAAGTGCATGATCTCCTGAGCACTGTCTCCCACCTAGTACAGTGCTTTACCTCTATCATACAACATTTTGGGTGTTTGAGATGCCTTACCAGAGCAACATAAGTATTATGCTTTGAGTACTTGGAGATCCAATCTTTTGCATAATAAATCTGACCTAGATGTGTGGGGGGTACTACAGCAAATGTTCAACTAGTTTCCCTCAGCTCCAGTAACTTCCAGAGTCTTAATCTGTAATGGGCTTGGCATGGACATCAGTTATCACTTCATGGCAAGGTCATGGTCTTATTCTTGTGCAGGCTTTGCACCAAGAACAACATACCTTCTTTCACGGTCATGTTGAATTCATTTTCCTTTTCTATAATCTTAATTCTGTGGCACACTACCTCCCAAGGAAGAACGCTGATGTCACAAGGATCACTTTCGGATTACATGTTATCTGTTATGATCATCACAGAGTAACTAGGATTCTCAGTGACTAGTCCTGTGCAAACCTTAAAGGAATATAGTTAACGACCTGAACGATAGGCTAGATCAAAATTTAGTGAATTCAACACTCCAGAAATGTTATCTGAATAAAGTTTGGTTACAGGGGCCACTGGCACACCATGTCTAACAGTCAAACCACATTGCACCACTTTATTCTTAGGGCCTCCTTTACAAGGCCCTTGCAACACCAGAGTGTCAATTTTAGCAACGCTCCAGTGGTGCAATGCCCTGCCCCACATTTACAAGGAGGCATTAAGCCACTTTTTTGGGGTTTAATGCTGCCTTGTAAATATGGCCTCTTTACAAGCATCACTTAGTGTGAAAGGATGTGCAATGGGTGTTGCTGTGGGCATTCCACGGCAACACCCATTGCATTTTAAATCGTAACCTGAGGCAGTGCCAAAAACTAGAGCTACCCTACGAAACGGGGAGAAATACTTTTATTTATCCTTGTTTTCACTTTTTATATGTGTGCTGTATTCTGCAGCACTCATAGAAAGAGCAAAACACCATAAATAATTGCTCAGGTGCAGGAAGGTGCCCCTTCCTGCACATAAACAATCATTAAATAATGACAATTTACTACTACTTCTGTGTATGCTGTATTCTGCAGCACACATAGAAGTAACAAATCAACATTATTGATTGTTTATGTGCAGGAAGGGACACCTTCCTGCACATAAAGAATCATTCCCTGCAATCCCGGCACCCTTGCACCTTGGTGCAAGTTTGCTTTCGTATGTGCTAGGCAGCTAAATTTAGCTCTAGTACTAGGGAAAACACAGGGGTGTACCGTATTGTCTTGGCACATCACTGAATTTCTGAAGTGACACAGTGCTGCGCTGCCAAATTTGTTGCAGCGCTGCACCAGCTTCTAGTAAATGAGGCCTTTAGTTCTATGTGAATTGAGAGCTTCAATATCAATAACATTAAGATAATTTAGCCAATAGGCCTGGTTTGTGCAAATGTCAGTGTCATAATTCTTCCCTAGTAGGTTGTCAAGTACTATTAAGGAAAAATTAAACATGTGAAAGACGGACTATGACTGGTGGCATGCTTCGCAGTTTCACAGTTCCTCTCTCTGTTTTTCTCTACTGGCACCACGTGACTATGGTCCTTTGTATTTTTTTGTAAATCTTATCAGCAATCCTGGACTTCCTGTCTTTTTCACAAAAAGGCATCATGAGATCTGTTTACATAATCCTGGGACTAAATTAAGCAGCATTCTTTCAGAAGTCAACCTTAGGTAAGCTCCCCAATCCTCTCATTTTAAATCATTAGGTTCTTTTGTAGAGTCTTTTAAAACTAGTATTCTCCAATGCAACTTGGAGAAAATTTAAGTTGGTCTCTACCTCGTGTGCGTTGTCATAGTGGTCCATTTTTTGCCACTGGAAACTTTTACAGGTCGACACTACCTCATTCTGCTCGGAGATCTCCCTTATTGTGGTGTAAATACCACCTATCAACAGCTGTAATCTAATTAGAGAAAAAACATAAACCTTCTGGCACAAAGAATTATGCCTTGTTGATCCTGCAACTATTGTCTGGTATCACTGCAATATGATACTTTTAGCTACTCCTTGTCTGCCAAGGTTTGCGTGTTTTCAAGGACACAAGGTATGATAATACACTTTACGCATTTTTGATGTTCAAACTGTTCTTATTGATGACTAGATGAGTTCATTTCCACTCTTTTTCTACCAGTTTTGACTCCATATCAGCATTCTTCTCTGATCTATCTTTCGTGGGTCTCCTTCATCTGGGCAAAGTGTTATATACTTTTGCTTAATCTACAAGTTAAAGATGCCATTCATGACTTCATCGTTTTTCTTCATCTGGAGTTTGACATTTTTTCTCCATTTCACATTTGGCTCATAGTTATAGGTAAGTGTTAAAATTGTGTATATTCTCTCTCTGGTTGATGCGATATGCTTTGAATTTGCACTGGGCATCCTTAGCAAGCCAAATCATCACTTTTGGCGTGGTCTAATAAATACGTATCTTGTTTTCTTGCCAGTATACTGATGTAACATCCTGAATGCTGCTTCAATAGGAAAAATGAGGTTATTCTTTTCTACTTAGTTTTATAGAACTGTTAGAAATGGGGTCTCTGGTTGGCAGTCAGTTTGCACTCTGTCCAAGTAGGGACCCTCACTCTAGTCTGGGCAATGGAGATACACACTTAAGATAACCCCCGCTTGCCCCCCTAGTAGCTTGGCACAAGCAGTAAGGCTTCTCTAAAAGGCAATGTGTAATGCATTTGAACCAACACACACAGTAATACAGTGAAAACTCAACAAAATAGACACCACCTCATTTTAGAAAAATAGGCAATATTTACCTAAATCAAACATGACCAAAATGACAAAAGTTCAACATACACAAGTAAAGTTATACATTTTTAAAGTAAAAAGTGTCATACTCCATAGAAAACAATGAAAACGTTGTTACACAAAGTCCCTGGTTTGTGCCAAAAATAAAGTTGCACTGGCAAGCGGGCATCAGAAAAGTCAGTGATGTGTCGATTCTATACTCTCAAGTGAGGTCGTGCGTCATTTCTTCTCCGGTCGGATAGGTGATGCATTATGTATCCGCGGTGTCGATTTCCAGGACGGGGCACCTCGGATACTCTCAGCTTCATGATGATTCTGAGGCCCAGTGATAATACGTGTGAAATCTGCCTGCACAGTGATGGAAAACCATGCTGAATGGGGTTTGCGTCATTTTCAGCAGCTGCAAGCAGGTGTCGCGTAGTTTCTTCAGCCACAATGCAGATGAGGCGTTGATTTCCCAGCCGTGATGCAGGTGGTTTGTGGATTTCAGCCATGAGGTGAGTGACGTGTCGTATTTACAGCCATGTTGCAGGTGGTGCATCGAAATTTTCCTGCACAGCTCCCTGTGTGCGGAGTTCAGTCCTTGTTCTACCAGCTTCACCTTTCAAGGGCCCAGAGACTGGATAGGGAACCTTTTGGCATGGCCAGAGTCTCAGCAGAGTCCAGGTGCTAGCAGAGGAAGTCCTGAGACTTCAAAACAGAAGGCAAGCTCAGTCTAGGCCCTTAGGAAGAATTCTCAAGTAGGAACATACCACAAAGTCCAGTCTTTGTCCCCTTTCACAGGAAGAAGCAGCAACTGCAGGATAGCCCAGCAAAGCACAGTCACAGGCAGGAGCAGCACTTCTCCTCAGCTCTTTAGGTCTTCTCCTTGGCAGATGATCCTCTTGGTTCCAGAAGTAATCTAAAAATCTGGAGTTTTGGGTCCACTACGTATGCCCCTTTTTGCCTTTGAAGTAGACAAACTTTAAAGGAAAGTGTCTGTTGTTCATAGGATCTTGCCTTGCCCAGGTGTGGCCCCAGACACACTCTAGGGGGTTGGAGACGGCATTGTGTGAGGGCAGGCACAGCCCATTCAGGCATAAGTGTCCACTCCTCCCTCCACTCCAGCCCAGATGGCTCATCAGGATATTGATGCTACACCCCAGCTCCCCTTGTGTCACTGTGTAGAAGGGATTCACAAACAGCCCAACGAACACACAAGCAGGCAGAGTCACAGAATGTTTTAAGCAAGAAAATGCCCACTTTCTAAAAGTGGCATTTTCAAACTGCCAATTTAAAATTTAACATTCCCAAAATATGTATTTTTAAATTGTGAGTTCGGAGACCCTAAACTCCAGGTCTCTATCTGCTCTCAAAGGGAAACTACACTTAAGGATATCTAAAGGTAGCCCCCATGTTAACCTATGAGAGGGATAGGCCTTGCAACAGTGAAAACTGAATTTGGCAGTATTTCACTGTTAGGACATGTAAAACACATCAGTACATATCCCACCTTTAACATACACTGCACCCTGCCCATGGGACTACCAGGGCCCATCTTCGGGGTGCCTTACAAGTATAAAAAGGAAAGCTTTGGACTTGGCAAGGGGGTACGCTTGCTGGGTCCAATGGGCAGGTTAAAACTGCACACACCGACACTGCAGTGGCAGGTCTGGGACATTTTTAAAGGGATAACCATATGGGTGGCACAATCAGTGCTGCAGGCCAATTAGTAGCATTTGATTTACAGGCCATGGGCACCTCTAGTGAACTTTACTAGGGAGTCACTAGTAAATCAAATAAGCCAATCAGGGATAAACCAGTCACCAGTACAATTTACACAAGGATCATATGCACTTTATCATTGGTTAGCAGTGGTAAAGTGCCCAGAGTCCTAAAACCAACAAAAACAGGTCAGACAAAACAGGCGGAAGGAGGCAATAGGTTTGGGGAGGACTGCAGAAAGGGCTTGGTCCAACAATAACCAACAGGAAATTTGTAATAATCATCTGACTTTTGTCTAAAACATTTATTGGCCTTCCTCCCTTTGGTATCAGACTACCTGAGGGGGGAAGTAACAGTAGTGGGGACAAACAAGGAAAATGCAAAAGGATTGTCAAGCAATAACACTCAAACTGATTCATAACTACTCCTTATGAAAGTGTTTTGCATGGAAAGTAAGCCCAAGCTTCATGTTTAGTTCAACTTTAAAATCTGTGTTTTTGTCTGTCAGAGTGTTTTCCCATTAGAGACGGTGAGTAATTTATTTCTGGTTGTTTCTAACAAAGGTATCTTTCTTCTCCTGCCATACCGTTCTCAAGGCATCAATATGATAAATGGAGGGATGGCTACACCTTTGCCTTCTTCAGACTATCATGGCATTGGCACATGCATATGGAATCCTTTGTGCAAAATAGAGAAGCAAAGAGAAACGGAGGAAGAAGAGGATAGCTCTGTATCATACAAAGAGACAGGGAACAAGTACTTATCTCAAAACCCACTCTTTCAGAGTCAGCTACTGGAGCTAATACCAAAGACAAGACCTGAAAGAGCCATGCCAATCTTCAATGCAAGGACGTTAGCATGAATTATGTGGTTCCACCAAAACAAAAGATAATCACGCACATTGCTGATACAGGTGAGATGAGGACCCAGAAGACCCGAATCCTGCACTGCAATGCTTAAGGCACAACCGTAAGGCTAGATGATCACAACCCCCACCACGTATTGTCATTGTGGGTCTGACACTCACCTGACGACCAACATCACCCACACTTTCACAGACTGTGAGCATTCATATGACTCTCTCCAGAGAAGATATCAAGCAAATCTTAAGTGTCAGATTGCAACATGCACAAGAATCTAAAACACTAAGAGGACGATAAATTGTCATAAGCTGTGCTATACAAATTTGCAGAGTGAAATAGAATTTTCAACACAATATGACCAATTGTGACGCTTTTCTAAACTAAAGCTGATATGATACCATGTCTTTCACTAGATCATTTTCCATCAGGTAGATGGATTATTTTCAACACTTTGGTGTCTGGTTGTTTTCTCTTCTGATACGCTTCGGGAGGGAAGCTAAAGGAGATACCCTTATATCCTAACTGAGAATATCAGGGGTTCTTATTAACCAGAACATAGGTATCTGGGCTGCAATCTAAAGTTGGCCCCTTTAAGTGTCCTAGACACAGGGGTTGACATGAACCAGTAGTCAAGGCTTAGCGCAAAGAGGTGCTGTAAGCTGAGTCCAGGAGTAGTAAAACATAAATATTAGAGCTGCAAAAAAGGTGTGAAGGTACAGCTATAGTTGTGAGTATCTACAATTTTTAAAGAGTATCTACCATTTTTATAATAAATCTGAATTAATTTACTTAGACAATCTTCAGAAGCAACTAATGATGGCAATCAATAGTTGACTTTGGTCAGCACACTGCAACCTCTCATTCCTTCTGCAAAAATGAAATGAATTACTTTTATAAGGAATTCATAACATTTATTATTTCCAACTGCAATTATAAATCAAAGGCAATAGCAAACTATACTCAATTTGGCAACCTCCCACACAAGGAAGCTGTATCTCAGTGTTTGTGAAGATTAGCTCACATCCTAGGATTAGGTTTCAGAAATTGGTCACCAAAAATGGTATATGAGAGTTTGGAACAGTAGCTCTTCCATTAAAGTAGATGGGACACTAGTTTTGTCTAATGATAGGGTTCATACTTATGTCCGAAAAATAAATAGTTGTAAGTACTCAGATGAAAGGAGTCCAAAAAAGTAGATGCAAGAAGATGATAGCTGTAGCTTAAAAGATTAATTTCACGGAGTAGGGCAATGACTAGTTGCCAGTCACAGTGAGCACATCTTCCATATTCATAGGTATTGTCAAATAAAATGAGACTGGGATTCCCTCTCCAGAGACTTGCCTTGGAAAGTTATCTCCAAAGAAAGTGTTGAAGTCTTCACTCAATACATACAGATATCAATGTACACCATGCATGATGTTGTTCTGCCAGCAATCTTTGTGTGTATCTCCTGCAGATAGCCTTGGTACTGGCAAAATGTAAGACAGGCAAGCACACTATCAATCAGAAAGTTTCAGTTGTACATTGAACATATTTTAAAATAATAGCTTACCTGATGTTAGTAATTGTTCAATTAAGCAACCATATGTTTTTCTTGGGGCAAGCTCCAGGAGGTCAATAAATATTCATTGCTGTATGCAATATAATAAATACCTAATACTGTGTGCAATAGGTGTGCAAAGTTTAAAAACAATCAAGGACGAAAGAATGCAATGGATACTGCTTAGTAGCCCTAGTTACCCTCTGCTGCAAGGGTCTGGGATCCCAGCTGCAAGGAATCATCAATTATTGGGTGTGGGGCTCTTTTACTCTTTGATTCTCAGGTCTAAAGACCACCTTGATCATCAAAAAATACAACTCCTCTCCTAGGTGTCAACAAAGCCATAAATCACATTATCTGTCTGGGTGGTGTTGTGGTTGGGGGGCAGGGGGTTGAAAATCTGGCTTCAGTATGAGCTCAGCAGCCATAATATTGGATCAAGCTCAGTCAGACATATTTGGGAAACTTTGCTGAACTTCAAAAAAGGACAAGTATGCCACGTTTGTTCTATGTTTCACACACAGATACATTTTTGCACACCCCTTTTCCCCTGTTTTTAAACTACACCATTTGTTTTAGTTCCGGCAGTGCAACTTTCGCCGGACCTTATGTAATTTAAAAAAACACAAGTTTAACAAGCATGACTGAGGGAGGGGCTTTGGATCCCATAACCTATTGTTTACCTAGACTACAGAATTTGATTGCAAAGAAGTTGCTTGCTGCCACTGTAAAAAGTGCTTTTGCATGCCTTTTGGCTCCTTATGAGTTTCCTCTCACCTAAGACGGCCACCATGTCAGAACACAATGATGCAGCGGCATTCAAGGGAAAACCATTCATTGTGTTAAGGCTATTGGAATGAGGAATTTTTCTCTCTGTTAAGATGACAGCCCACAATAGAAATGCAATAACAGAGTGCATTCAATAGCACTGTTTTAGATGTGTCACTGATGCACCCTTGCTTTGACTTGCATGGATCCTCTTTAAATTCAGCCCAACATCCATTCTCTATTAATAATGTTTTTAGGGGAACATTTGTATGTAATTTCAGTACTTCCTAACCACATGGCAGTAAGTCACAAGGTGGAATATATTCTGTAGGTTGTTAGGGATTGTGTGGGACCATACTGTGATTGATGATCTGGAGTTAGACTTTTTACTTCAGCCAATTCTAGTGCTGATTAGGTGTGGTATCCATCCACATGTGTCTTGGATGGATGTAATAACTTTTCAAGCCATCCTGTATCAGTTAGTTGCTACTGTACAGTTTAAAACTGGCTGTACTTTGTTGACAGAGGGGTTAGGGTAAGTTGATCATGTGTCTGCTAATCCATTTGTGAGACCATGCTCCATCACACTATGAATAGGGCATATTACTGCTCCACACCAATTGGAGCAACAACAGTAGACAGCACAATTTGTCTGCCACAAGCCATTTTACCTCTGTACACCTTACTCTACACCTTAACCTTTCACTTTGTTTAGAAGATCCTCTAGGAGGAAGGATACAGCAGACAGATTCTCAAGTGTCCTTGTACCTCAGGTTGCAGGTGCATATATATTAAAATGTCTCATTCTATATACTTCACAGGTTCCCAGTCTCTACATTGCAAGCTCTAACACTCTTCCATTCTTTGGGCATAATTTAGATCTTGGAGGAGGGATTACTTATTACAAAGGAGATGGATATCCCATCCACCGAAATCTAAATACAAGCGAAAACAATGATAAAAATATTTCAGCGGATGGGATATCATCACCATTGTGACTGAGTAATCCCACTTCCGAGGTCTAAATCAGGCCCTTTATCTTGATAGTTTTCAAGCTCTCCCTCTCCTTTTCCCTCTGCCTATCCTTACATCGGAGGTTTCCCGTACCTCCTCACATTGTCACCACTCCCTGTAGGAGACTGGCTCTCTATATAGTGTACAAAAATGATGAACACTGTGAAGAGAGTCTCTAATGGTCTAATTTATGTGGTAGCTTGTTTGAGAAATTAGGCCAATCTTGGAGCAGTGCTAAGCATTAATTGTACTCCCAGTATCAATGAATGTGGACACATATTCAAAAGAATAACTCAAGACCAATTTACAAAAATATTTCAGATTGTTATAACATTTTTAAGGCCAAGATCATCCAAGTCTGGTAAATACTTTTTAAAGTGATTATTTTTCAAAGTTTAGCAAAAATAGTCTTTTTTGCTCAATTTCACACTATAGGAATCAATGGGAGAAATCTTTAAAAATGCATAGAAATATGGCAGTGCATTTACCAAAGTCTCCTTCTCATTTTAAGTTGAAGTCATCAAAGTGTCCTGTGGGCCAGCCGGAGAAGTTCAGGTGGTTCCCAATTCAAGCAGGGGCAGCTGCTGTAGGTCTTGGAGCTGGTGCAGGACAGGTGAGGGGAGCCACTTGAAAATGCAGTGCACATGAAGACTTCACGGTGAGCCTAGTGGGTCCCCTTGGAGTGTAGAGGTCATAAGGAGTGGGGGACCCCTAGGGCACAGCTCGTTCTCCAATGCAAGGGCCAGGGAGACTGGGTGCAGAGCAGATAGGTCAGCGAACAGCTGTGCGCAAAGGAACCTTTGGAGCCAGGGGGCAGGTCACTTGGAAGGTGAATTGCTAGTCAGCAGGGCCACTCAGTGGGGTGGTCCTTATGTGTCTGTAAGTCCCTCAACTGGTGCTTACTTCTGGCCTTTAGTCCGGAGTGGACTTTTCTTCTGGGTGTTTGATGTTGGGGATCCAGTACCACTGGCTATTTCACTGGTCAGCCACTGGAGGTTGCAGTGTCAACAAATTTGGCACACGTGCAGGTTTGCCCTCCGCGTCTGTTGGATGGATTTTGTTTCAGCTGCTCTGTTCAGTTCCTTGGTCAGCAGCCAGTCAATGAACTGGACTGCCTGGCTATTTTCCTATCATGCAAAATAGAGGAAAATAAAATGGAGAGGTCACCTTGCCTGCAGTACCTTGGGGTGGTGCAGGTTGGGGGTGACTACTCCTTCTGGTATTTGTGCATTATCCAGCCGTGGCTCCTGCCAAAAGTGGGCATGTGCAATGGAGACGGCCATCTGCTACTGGCAGCAGGGCTGGGGGTCAAGTTTCAAGGTTGGCAAGCCCTTTGAAACTCGCTGGCAGGGCAGTGCACATTACTTGGGAAGGAAGTTTAATACCTCTGTCCAGGAAGGGCTTGGCTTTCTGGTCCCAGAGAGCAAAGACCTTCACCCCACTCATCCAGAATCTTGTCTGGTGGTGGCAGGCTGGTTGTTACTGGCCAGAAACCATGCCAGGGCTACTTAGCTTTGCAGGGTTCACCTCTAAGGTGGCTCCCGGTTACATTTTACAATAAATCCGATACTGATACCAGTTTGGAATTGTTGTTCAGAGTTGTCTGACACCAAGCAACCCAGGGTGCAGAGTGGTCATCATGTAGCTGTGAAACTCATACTGACCAGTGTCCAGCACATGCATTTAAAATGGTTGCTCTGCACACTTACTATGTCCCAGGTTTGACAAGGACACAGTAGGGTAATATTGCTTATGCACCTATGCCCACACATGCATTATTGTGCACCCTGCCTCAGGGTAGGAAGACCTGCCACAGGGTTGGCTTACCTATATTGCATGCAGTGTGTAGTGGACAGGTCACACAGGCTGCATGCCATGTCATGTTTTAATTTTAAGATTGCACCAGGACTCAGGCCCTCATTATGACATTGGCGGTAAGTACCACATACCGCCATGCAGACTGCCGCCAACATACCACTGCCGCAGCGGATTACCGCCAACCATATAATGATCCACACATAGCAATCCGTCACTATACAGCCACACACGCAAGTTCGCCAGCCCAAAGGTCAGTGATAAACTGGCGGTAGCAAAACCCCCACAATTATGCCAACAGAACTAAGCCCACAACATTATGACCCACGAATCATCACGGAGGGCATACAATAGCGCTAAACCATTGGCGGTACATAGCGCAGTGCTCAAAATACACACAACCTAACAAAACAACACCACATTGGAAAATTTAAACTACACACACCTGACACACATACACTCACCACACCCACACACCTACACCACTATAAAACACACACCCACATTACCCACAACCCTTTACGATTAAAAACAATTGCCACAAGAGAGATAGCAAGACCACAGACAAGACCACGGCCACACACCACCATCACCTATACACCATCCACGCACCTTGCATCACACACCCCACACACCCACACCACTCACACTACACCCATGGCACCACAATGACACCCCAGGTTCTCTGAGGAGGAGCAAGGGTCATGGTGGAGGAAATCATCCGGGTGGAGCCACAGCTATTCGGATCACAGGTGCAGCAGACATCTATTGCAAGGAAGATGGGGCTATGGCGGAGAATCGTGGACCGGGTCAACGACGTGCGCCAGCACCCCAGAACAAGGGACGACATCAGGAAGTGATGGAATGACCTACAGGCGAAGGTGCGTTCCACAGCAGCAAAACACCAAATAGCTGTACAGAGGACTGGCGGTAGACCCCCACCTCCTCCCCCGCAACTAACAACATGGGAGGAGCAAGTCTTGGCAATCATGCATCCTGAGGGCCTGGCAGGAGTAGGAGGAGGACTGGACTCTGGTAAGTCAACACTCTATTACTATCATCCCCCTACCTGCATGCCATCACAAAGCCCTCCCTTACCCTCACTCCCATCACTCCAACACCTCACACACACCCCAGCTTCACAACCCACCCCTCCCAATACCAAGCCCTGCATGTTACACCAATGCACAGACCCCCATTACAGATCTGTATGGACACCCATCACTAAAGCATGAACAATAGAGAGAATCACCTAGCCCACAAAATAACTACTCACACGAAAAGCTGACAGGGCAATAACAACCATAGAGAGCAACACACCGATGCACAACATGACACACATAGAAACAATAACACTGCATTTACATCCCCACAGGTCCCCCACCCAAAGTCACTGGAGAGGAGGTGCCAGCATCATCCAGTCACCAACCCAGAAGAGGCCCACAGTGATGACAGTAGCTCTGGATGCCTGGATATGGATGACAACCTGGCCCATTAGTGATCTCCGGACAGTCGGTTACCCAGGCACAGTCTCATACCACTAAAGAGCCTCGCCCCTCAGGAAACACCAGCGCAGTACCCACCTAGTGGGCCCATACCTCTGTCCCCAGGACATGTCAATCAGCAGTGTGTCCACCACTACAGGGACCCCAGGCCACCCCACAAACACACGACAATCAGGGGCATGGGATCAGTGGCAGTGGGCACACGGTTCAGAAGACAGAGGCACAGGACAACAGGGAGGCTGGAAGTACTGTTGTGCGACAGGGGGAGGACAGGCCCAGGGAACCGACTTCCAGGAGGCACTCACCAACATCCTGGGAGCATACCACCGTTCCCAGGAGACGATGGGCCAGATACTGGACAAGTTGCAGGAGACCCAGCGGCTGCGGGAGGACAGTACCTGGGGATCAGAGAGGACTTGATGGACATCCACACCACTCTGGTCACCATTGCAGGGGTGCCGCCAGACATGGCACACCAGCAGGCCCCTGACACTAGCCAAACTGATGAACAGCCTTCTACCTCCACTGCCGCTAGTGGACATGAGGCCCGCCACAGGAACATTAGGCCACCAGCACCCCACCCCCTGCAGAAGGAGAACCACCCCGCAAACGGTCCCTGCGATCCAGGAAGAAGCCAGAGACTATTGCCAAGACCCCCACCAGGAAATAACACTTTTCTGATTGTCACCATTGTATCCCACTCTGTCACCCTGTCCACTTTGAACTGCCATTGCTCCACTTCCTATTTCCCCTTGGACAATGCACCTGTGATACAAATAGACTGGACTCTAACCTGGACTTTTCTCCATCATCACCCCAGCCCTCTGCACATCCCTCTCTACTTATTAGCACTTAAATAAACACTATTTGATTGAATATAAATACAAGTATGGAGTCTGTCAAATGATTCAACTATGTATTTGTTTAACAAGTTTTAAAAGCTACAATACAACTGTACAGTAATGTATACATAGGAATGACACCAGGAGCGATAGTGAGGAACACATATCTGCAAATAGAGATGCCAAAGGGTACAGTAAGTGGCCGTAGAGGTGGGAAAATCAGCCTGCCAGTGACAATGTCAAACACAAAACTGTCAATGTAACGTGAAATTACAGTGTCTTACCTGTGTGTCATTGGAAGTATTGTCATATAATAGAACTTCTGTTGTCCTCATCCTCATCCTCTGCCTCCTCATCTCCACTGTCCACAGGGTCCACTGCTGCCACATTCCCATCTCCAGCCTCATCCACCTGCAGAAAAGGCACCTGGTGACGTAAGGCAAGGTTGTGCAACATGCAGCATCCTACAATGATCTGGCACACCTTCTTGGGTGAGTAGTACAGGGATCCGCCTGTTAGATGGAGGCAACAAAACCTGGCCTTTAGGAGTCCAAATGTCCTTTCTATTAATCTTCTTGTTCACCCATGTGCCTCATTGTAATATTCCTCTGCCTTTGTCCTGGGATTCCTCACAGGGGTGAGTAGCCATGAGAGGTTTGGGTAACCAGAGTCACCTGAAAATATTGAGGGACAACTGTTAGACACACACTAACCCTTAGGGCCCACACCATACCCATACACCAACAACTACTGGGTGGGAACCAGGGCTCACCTATTAACCGCACCCAGTGCCTCTGGAGTTGAGCCATCGTATATGGGCTGCTGTTATTCCTCAGAATAAAGGCATCATGCACAGACCCAGAATACTTTGCATTGACATGGGAGATCTACTGGTCCTCCAGGCACACTATTTGCACATTCATGGAGTGAAAGCTCTTTTGCTTTCTGAACACCTGTTCATTTCTCCGGTGGGGGGGGACGACAAATGCCATATGTGTGCCATCTATTGCCCCAAAATTGTTGGGGATGTGTCCCATTGCATAGAAATCTGCTTTCACTGTGGTCAAATCCTCCACCTGGGAGAAAACGATGTAGCTGCACATGTGCTTAATCAGACCACACAACTTCTGGTCAGCACTATTGAGAACCATGGCTGAGGCATTCCTGCTGACAAGTCCACTGTCACTTGGAAGGAGCCAGTTGCCAGGAAATGGAGCACTGATAGCACTTGCATAAGAGGGGGGATCTCGGTGGGCTGACGGATAGCAGATATCAGGTTAGGTTCCAATTGGGCACACAGCTCTGTGATAGTGGCCCTGTCCAGTTTATAGGTGAGGATAATGTGCCTGTCCTCCATTGTTGCCAATTCCACCCAGGGCCTGTACACGAGGGGTTGTCTCCATCTCCTATTCATCCGCAGCGGTCACAATCTAAGGGGCAAATTGTGAGCAGATGGTCAGTATTCAATTTTTCCAAACACTACACTGCATTGCATGTTGTGACTGTAACAGTATATTGTTGGATAGGCCCAAATGGTGCCTATGTGTACTGTGACACAGTTAAGTGCCATGGCCTGCCCCCCCTTGAAATGGCATCCACCTGTCCTGTATGGAGGGACAGGTGGAAATGAGGTAATTCCGCTGACATTGTGCGCCATTGCGGGAGGTGGTCGAGAACCGCCGTGCACCTCCTCATTGGATACGTTTGGGCCCTATGAGTTACATTGGCCAATGGTGATGTACGCCGGCGGTGACTGTATGCACCGCCGCGGACGTGACCGCCATTTTCTATCTGTTCACTCACTTGCTACCTGACCTTCAACAGGAGAGGACCTACACTGCAAGTGCTGCTGTGACCTGTGTCTGGAACCGACAATGGCTTGTGTCACTGGGGAAAGGGCCCCTCCCTTCACCGCTGTGGAGTTGGAGAGACTGGTGGGTGGGGTCCTGCCCCAGTACCGAATGCTGTATGGGCCTCCAGACCAGCAGGTGAGTAAACTGTGAGCATGATGCGTGGGGCATGAATACATGGAGTGCTGTGTGTGAGGGCCTCATGTGGGGGGGTTGGTGGAAGGGCCCTGGGCAGCATGCTACATGTATGGTGGACAATGTCTGTGCATAAGGGGATGTGAGGGCTATGGTGGGAAATGAGTGTAACAGGCTGAACGGTTTGACTGATACCTTTTCCTATGTGTATTTCTCTGCAGGTCTGCGCCCATCAACAAAAGGGCATATGGCATGTCATCGCCAAGGAAGTGTGGCCCTGAGGGTCAATGGCAGGGGGATCATCCACTGTTGGAAACGGTGGGATGATCTGAGATGCTGGGCACGGAAGACAGCAGGGGCCCAGCTGGGGATGGCCTCCCAGTGAGGAAGGGGTGCCTGCCGAACCCTGACCCCCTGATGGCTCGCAAACTGGCAGTGGCCGATCCGGAGCTGGATGTGTGCTTGGGGGCATCACAGCAACCACAAGGGTGTGAGTCCAGTGCCCCAATATACCTCTTGCGCTTGGTGGGGTGGCATCCGAGTGGGGGATGTGGGCCTGTGTTTGCCCATAGGCCAGGCCAGACTGTGCAGGGTAGGTCCCATGTTGGGCAGGGTATGATGTAAACCACCTCCAACCAAGCTATTGGGCATCCACTACTGGGCAGGGGTCTGTGGGACTCAGCTATGCTGCAGTTGGCGTTGGGTATGCCTGTCCATGGGCTGGTGACTAGCATTGTGACTGTTGCATTGCCTAGTGCGTAGGGCTGTTCCCTGTGTGTGTGTCATGTATGCCAACGGTGGTGTTGTTGCCGCCATTGACCAAGGGTATCCTTTGACTCTCCCCCCCTTTTTCATTTTGTCACCCTGTCCTTATGTGCATTAGCATCATCTGGCAGAGGAGCAGAGGTACCAGCGACGGTGGAGAGCTGCATCCCACAGGGCCCAGGAGGCTGAATCCACCAAAGGTGAGGGTACCAGTGGGACGGAGGGCGAGGGGAGCACCACGCCGGAGACTGGAGGGGACAGTTCTGATAGTGATACCTCCTTCGATGGAAACTCCCTGATGGTGGCGGACACCTCTTTGTCCACCCCAGCTACAGGTACCTCTGCCACCCCTGTACCAGCATCACCCTCCAGCAGTCCCTCAGCATGTTCCCCATGCCCGCTCACCCAGGAGGTGGGCATCTCCTTCGCCCCAGGATCCTCAGGCCCTGCCGCAGTGAGCCCTGCTGCCCTGAGTGAGGAGACTATTGACCTTCTGCGATCCATCTCTGTTGGGCAGTCAACCATTGTGAATGCCATCCAGGTCAGCTGGCATGCCATTTGCAACAAACAAATGCATTCCTGGAGGGCATTCACTTGAAAATGGTGGCCCAACAGAGATCCAGGCTCTGGCCTCCTCCCTGAAGGCAGCCATTGTCCCTGTTTCTAGCCTCCCCCCTCCAACTTCCTCTGCCCAATCCCATTCCCCTCAATCCCAACCTGTCCCAAGCACCCAGGCAGACCAGCATGCACCCAGGACAACACAGGAGTGATTCAGGCAAACACAAGTACCACACATCTTCCCACAGGCACTCACACAATCACAATACAGAATCAGACAAACCAATATCCACTGCCTCCACTGTGTCCTCCTCCTCCTCCTCACCCACCTTCCTCCCAGTTGTGTCTACACTCACACCTGCATTCACTACATCCTCATCCAGTACCACCATCATACCTATCACTTCACACCCCTCACTGGCAGTAACCACCCCTACATCCATGCACACATACCCTGTGTCCTCTCCCACTGTGTCTGTGCCCCCTCGTCCCAAGGTACACAAATACAAGCACTCAGACACCTAACAGCCATCCACCTCACAATAGCATCAAGCTCATGCACCTGCACCCAAACACAGCAGACAGACACCTCCTACAACCACTTCCTCTTCCTCCACTCCCAAACCTTCACCCTCTCCCCACCCCAATATCCCTAAGAAGCTTTTCCTCTCCACCGTTGACCTCTTCCCTAAAACTACCCCCCCTTCCTTCTAGTGGGGCCAGGGTGATCAGAACCCAGGCAAGCACCTCAGCCACCCAGTGCACGGCCAAAGTAGTGTTAGCCGTTACTGCAGGTGGGAGAGGAGCCGGGGCACCAGGCAGCAACACTGACAGGGTGCCTGCACCAGGTACATCAAGGAAGGGCAAGGAGGCACCACCAGCTGCAACAGGGAAGGGCAAGGAGGCACCACCGGCTACTGACAAGAAGGGCAAGGGGCCTGCACCAGCAGGAATGAAGGACAGGAGGCCTGGTGTTGGGACTCATTCTGAGCCACCACCACCAACCATGGAGCCCTCCCCCACCAATGCCAGCACTGCCACCAGCACCACCACCCGCACCACTGCCAGCAGCAGCAGCAGCCCCAGTTAGCAGCTGACTGAGGCTGCAGGGGATGGGCTGGAGTCTTCCCCCACCACTGCCAGCACCGCACCCACCACCACTGTCAGCAGCAGCAGCCCCAGTGGGCAGCCATCTGAAGCTGCAGGGGATGGGCTGGAGCCTCCCACCACCACTGCCAGCACCGCCACCATCACCACTGACAGCAGCCCCAGTGAGCAGCCGTCTAAGGCTGCAGGGGATGGGCTGGGGCCTCCCCCCATCACTGCCAGCACCGCCACCAGCACCACTGCCAGCAGCAGCAGCCCCAGTGGGCAGCCATCCGAGGCTGCTGGATTTGGGCTGGAGCCTCCCCCAACCGCTGCCAGCACCGCCACCATTAAGGCCACCAGCACCACTGCCAGCAGCAGCAGCTCCAGTGGGCAGCCGTCCGAGGCTGCAGGGGATGGTGCTGGAGCCTCCTCCGTCACTGCCAGCACCGCCAGCAGCACTGCCACTGCCACCACTGAGCAGCTGTCACCGCTGGCGGACAGTGTGTAGTCCTGCCTACATGTGGATAATAAGAGACTGTGACCTTGCACTCCCCAAGATCTGCATCACAGGACACAATGCTCTCTCCAGAACCTGTGGAAGAAGCCATCCACTCACCCCATCTGAAGCTGCAGGGGATGGGCTGGAGCCTCCCACCACCACTGCCAGCACCGCCACCAGCACCACTGCCAGCAGCAGCAGCCCCAGTGAGCAGCCGTCTAAGGCTGCAGGGGATGGGCTGGGGCCTCCCCCCATCACTGCCAGCACCTCCACCAGCACCACTGACAGCAGCAGCAGCCCCAGTGGGTAGCTGTCCGAGGCTGCTGGGTTTGGGCTGGAGCTTCCCCCCACCACTGCCAGCACCGCCACCAGCAAGGCCACCAGCACCACTGCCAGCAGCAGCAGCCCCAGTGGGCAGCCGTCCGAGGCTGCAGGGGATGGGCTGGAGCCTCCCCCATCACTGCCAGCACCGCCAGCAGCACTGCCACCACTGAGCAGCTGTCACCGCCGGCGGACAGTGTGTAGTCCTGCCTACATGTGGCTAAGAAGAGACTGTGACCTTGCACTCCCCAAGATCTGCATCACAGGACACAATGCTCTCTCGAGAACCAGTGGAAGAAGCCATCCACTCACCCCATCCTTCCCAGGATGAAGCACACTGGGCACAAGGCCCCCTCCAGAACCAGTGGAAGAAGCCTCAACTCACCACATCCTTAACAGGATGATGCACACTGGGCACATTGCCCCTCCTGAACCAGTAGAGAAGTCATCCACTAGAGACACTTTGGCCTTGCACTCCCCAGGACCAAGCAGCGGGCAAGCCACCCACTAGAGAGACTGTGGCCTTGCACTCCCCAGGACCAAGCTGTGCACAAACCACCCACTTGAGAGACTGTGGCCTTGCAATCCCCAGGACAGCGCACAGGGCATGTTGGCCCCTCCAGGATCAGTTGTGTTGTACCATCTTCCGGCTATGGTGCCTCCCCATTCCCCATCCCCCTGAGGTGCCTGTGTATTTCCGACCTGATGCCCCTGCAGTGTTCTCTCCTTGTTGTTGCAGGAGTAAGGTGGGGCCTTGGCCTATGTGATGTGGCCCTGTGGCCCACGGACATTGAGGACTGGGCAGTGCCCCTCCATTTGTAAATATGTATATACGTTTGTATTTTGATGCACTTATTCCTGTTATTTTATCGTATTACACTCACATTCTTCCAATCATTTTGTCGTTGCATTATTCCTGAGGGGTATGGGGTGGACATGTAATGTTTGTACATCTGGTTGTGTGTATGGTGTTGGGGGTGGGGGTGATGCGTGTTGCATGTGTGTGTCACTCTCTTTTTCCTCCCCCTCCCTTGTGTGCTAGGCGGCAGTACTCACCGTGGTCATCTTCTCTGGCATTGCTGCTTATAATGCAGGAAAAGGTAGATGAGCATGAGAAATATGTGCAGTTCAGGCTCTATGGCATTGTGGTTGCTCTCTGAGTCTCCAGAGGTAAGTCCTTTGACTTCTGTGTTCTGTTTCCACCGTGATTTTGATGTTGATGGTACCACCCCGGAAAAGGTGGTGGATAGGCCTGTCCTAATACAGTGGGCAGTACATTGTCTTCCGCCTGGCTGTTGGCGGTTACCGCCATGGTGCTTGTTGATACCGCCATGGCGGTCAGTGTGTTAAAGTGGCTGTCTTTCTGAGCGGTTTCCGCCATGGTCATAATTCCATTTTTGTTACCGCCGGCATGTTGCCGGTATTACTGCCTTTATATCACCGACCATCAGGGTTGTAATGAGGGCCTCAGTCTGCAATGGCAGTGCTGAGTGTATTTGGATGCAGGGTCCCTGAGGGTGGTACAATCTGTGCTGCTACCCTCAGGGGTCTACCCTTAGTACCCCATGTCCTGGGTAGCTAACTACCATTTACTAGGGTATTATAGCGATAGCTAAAGGTGTTGCCAATTGTGCTAATACATCAGAGCAGTTTTTGGAAAAGAGATCTGACCCTGGGAAACTGATTATCAGGGGCCTAGGGCACTCACAACTTTGGAACCACATCATATACCAGGTAAAACATGGCTTCACATTATGTTTTCCAATTCGTCATAAACTCCCTCCCTAAAAAATGTTACCTTATTCACCTTATAATCTCCCACTCCGCTTACTCTGTCTTCATACTTCACATTAATTCTATCACCTTCTCAGTCATGCACCAATAATCACAGGATCTTGCATCTCCCATGTCTCCCATGTGCCCATTAATGAAATCTTCTCTACATCTCATAAATTTGTCTCCTATTCTCCCCCCCGCTTTTCCTCCCTCTCTTTGTCACTCTAATCACCTAATGACATTTTGGGATTCTATATGTTCGCACTGTCTCTCAATTTACCTTAGCCTGCTTCTCCTTTACTATTGCCCCTGTACCAGAATCATCTCCCTATTGTTCTTTCCATCCATCAACACCAATCTTTTCTTTTTGGTCTCTCCCCTGCTTTAGCAGAGGGAGAGGCATACTTTGTCTAGGTCTCTTTTGACCATGCTACCTGGTGATCATTGGCTAAAACATAGCTTCCTCACTTAAGCACGTTCTATGATCCTGGACGAATCAAAATATTTTTCTTACCCCCCTAACTTCCATTAATTGGTAACACTTAGAAAACTAGGCACTTGAGAGTACAACTCTGAAACAGACAATACCAAAACATCATCAACTGCACAACTAACCATCAATGGATGACAGCAATAATATAATCTATGACTTACACTTCTAAGAACATCCAGAATAGTCCAATCTAGGAGAATTCCACTGCATCACCTCCCCGCTCCAAAAATATCTACTGGCTCCTGTTTTACAAACATACCTCTCACTACTCACCATTCTAGTCTATTTGGCCGCACATGCATCCAGCTCCAATATACCTCAATCAATCAACAAGTCTGTCCCTCATGAAAAGGGACACACACAACCAATTAACACAGAGCATTGCCCTCACCAAAGGCACTGAAATGTAGTAGTAAATGATCAGCTAATCTTGTCTTCAGATATATTACAATATATTCATTATGTTTTGTCTCAAAGAAAATACATGAATGTCATTATATAAAGTACATTTCTGAGTAAAAATACAACACCAGTGATGTACTGTAGGTAGGGAACTGTACAGCAAGGCATATGGGCAACTATTTGTATGAGAAAGAGGGAGAGTATAGTGCTAATATCATTTAGCAAGCAGATATACACAAATTATCGTGGAGGTCAAACAAGGCTCTGATAATTTCTTTTATTTCCCATGAGGAATGGAGCTAGTGAGCACCCTGGAGTACACTTCCAAAATGGGGCTATCACAGTGCACACCGTGGCCAACAGAGCTCTAAACAGTCGGATCCCAGTTCACCTGTGGGCCAGTCTTAGGGGGAGGAAGTTATTATCATTAGACAACCATCTAAAAAAAGCACACCAACGTAGTGCCTTGATTGAAGGGACGCCTTCCTGCACATAAACAATCATTCAAAATGATGCTAGGGTACTTCTATGTGTGCTGCATTTTGCTCCCATCTGCAGGGAGGTGAGCGTAGTAGGGGAAAGAACTCTGATTCTTGTCTGTCTCTGAGTAAGATGATGGATAAACTTATCCCAAAAATGAAAACGACTAACCAAGGGCCAAAGTTTCACCCCCTAATTGATGATGGCCTTCAAAAAGCTTAAATTTAAAACTAAACAAGTTGCAGCGTAATAAAGGAAATTTTATTCCAACATGGCAAAAGCTATTTTACATCACAACATCAGCAGTTTAAACTTACCATCAAACAAGCTGAAGCTGATATTCTAGTGAGCTAAGTTATGGAAACACTAAACTCACCAAGAGAAATATTTAAAGAGACAGGAGGGTTTACCTTGAGAACAAGATTCCTCGATATTAGGAATGGTATGGCCTCCATGTTCATTAACTAGACTGAATCTATTTATGGCAAAATCAAGGCAAATGAATCCCCATCAATCTCTTCCATTGACCCAGGTCCGTTGAATGGAAACTACCTAGTCTGAATTTGAGTTTGTCTGCCAGAAGATACCCTCGAGTTACTAAGGCCACATTTGATTCTCCTTAGGATCTTTCTCCATCACTAAATTGTTCAAATATTTCCTAACTATCAGGAATTGTACTTGGAAAGTGGAAAGTTGCATTTGTATACATCCTTTAGAATAAAGCTAACCTTGACCCAGATAATTACTGTCCCCCTGACATTCTTTCAAGCTCTTGCTAAAATCTTGGAGATGGACATAGCATCTCAGCTGTTGACATTCATTGAAGAAGCCAGTGTCTATATCAGTAGCACATAGATTTTACACCAGAGAGTGGAGGAGAAAATGTGACCACTATTAGTGCCATGGTGAAACCGCAGCCTGATTTGGGTTAGACCTCTCAGCTGATTTTAATACAGTCGATCATACCTTCTGTTGACAATCTAAGGTAGATTGGATTGAAGATTACTTAGCCTAATTTCAGCTTTTCTATGTGTGTTTACTTGGCTACTTTCTCACAAAACTCTAGCCCATTATGATCTTTCTGGTGTACATGTCTCAAACCCATGATGCACCTTACACTAGCTGCCAGTAGAGCAGCATGTGCAGTGCTCATGGAATGTCCTATGGCTAAGAGCAATCTAACCTGAGTACTTGCTGACCCCTTGCACTGCTATGTGGTGCACATGCTCCATTGAGTGATAGTAATCACAGTTCCCTAAGTCTTAAAAGAGATTCATTGGTGGACGTCCTTTTTCCCTATTGCATCTCATAAGTTATGGAACTTGCTTCCTCTGAGCATTAGAGCAATGAATAACCATTTGACTTTAAGGCGAGTTATAAAAACTCTACTAGTGTTCTAAGTTCTGCTGGTGCTTTGCTCTCTTGTTTACTTTAATGTTTTTTTAAGTATGCAGAAGCATTGTCAAAGGACTCTTGCTTGGTTTTGGACAGTAGCGCCACCATGTGTGGGTGACTAAGTCAGTTTCGCAATGATTGGAAGCTGTTGGCCTGACCTCTTAGGCTGGCTAGCGACCCTCACCAAAACTGGGACGTAAAGGTGATTTGGGGCAGCCTAAATGCATGACATTCTGACCTCTGAGGGAAGTTGTGTTCGACAGATCATACCCTTTTCTCTCAGTTACACAACATCTCACACAAAAGAAGGCAGACAATGAAATGCAGGATACATTTCAATGCATTTATTAAAATGAATGCATTCAATGCTAAAAAAACAAACATGAGCTGTGATTATTAGAAGGATGAAATATAACACATTGATGATTGTCACCATTAGGGAAAAACAGATAAACAGTCCCAACATCCTGGTATAAACATGCATGGAAGAATTCCTATGTACACTCTTTTGCTAGGATGTCGGGGGCTAGGCCGAGAAAGAAGTGCCCCGGGTGTACTGCGCAATTGTGCGGGTCTGTGGAGGAAGGGGCAGGGAAGGTTTCAAACATCCCATGCCGGGAAGACAAGGGAAGTGTCAGAACAAGAGAAGAGGATGGTGACACAAGGCGAGGAGGAAGCAATTAATGGGAGACGAAAGAACAGGCAGGAGACAGAGGAACGCGCAGACAAGCAGAAGAGGCGTTCCCAGGAGATGCAGCACCGCGGGCTCGAAGGAGAGAGCTACATCTTGGCCACAGTGAGACATGGCAGCCCTGAAAAGAGTTCCTACCAGGAGATGACTGAGGGAGAGGACGCGCTGGAGCAGGCCACGTTCTAGGAAGAATGTGGCCAGAGCAGTACAGGTGTGTACTGGGGAATGGGGATGAAGGGTGGAGAAACCCACTTACCCAGCCTGACTGCAAGGGATAAATAACTCTGAAAATGGGGAAAAGAACACAATAAAAGACACACAATCCGTAAGAACCGAAACCAAAGAAGGCATGTGGTAAAAGGGACAGCACTTTACTAACCCCAGAAAGAAACATAAGGACAGTATTGAGGCATGAGATTTTAGAAAAGTGAAGATTAAATTAAGGTGAGAAAGAAAAGAAACAAATCTGCACTAACAACACTGGGAGAGAAACAGGGGAAATAAGGAGAAGAAAAAGACAGAAGAAGAAAAGAGAGAAAACAGGGGAATAGGGTGTCAGTTACCAACAAACATACCTTCTAAAACCCAGCGTCTTCTTTCTCTCATGGTTTCATCATTGGTGGAATTCCGAGATGAGTACCTGAAGGAAAGTAGACCCAGTAAGGAAGAACCTGAAGAAACAAGACAAAGACCACATATCAACAAAGACAAGACCAGAGAAAAGAGAGACAAACAGAGACATAATCTAGAGAAAAGAAAGCGTGGAAGAAATAAAATAAAAGACCACATACTGCAGCCTGTTACGTCTTCTGTTATCCAATAATATTTACCTGTTACAAGTGGTGTCATAAGTGGGATTTTGGAAAAGGCCATAAGACAGGAATGTATAATGGAGGAAAAACCCACGTTGGCCGATATGATTGCTCAGCTAGCAGAGGGCCAAAGACACTTGCAATTGGTCTGGGAAGAACAACTGAAGGAGGAAAAAGAAGAACGTGAAGCCTTACAGACCGCATTGAAAAGTCAAGTAACGATTATTGCCAACAACCAGTTAGTACATAGGACTGCTCTAGGTAAACTAACTGAAACCATAGGTACTACCAGAGTGCATTCAAATGTACCCAGTACTGTGTTACAGAAATACCAGGAGCGTGATGATCCAGATGCAATTTTTACCAATTTTGAACAGGTAGCCAGTTTGGTTAATTGGCCTGTGGAAAGGTGGGATCAATATATTGCTCCACTCCTCAACGGTCCTCTGCAGGCTGCTTATCAAGCCGTTAACCCTGGAGGCATAACACCCTATGAAGATATAAAAACGGCTACCCTGGAAAGGGTTGGGCTAGACCAGGAAAGTTATCGCCTCAGATTTAGACATACTAAATGGGCGAATCAAGAAAGTCCCTGAACATTGTATTACAGGGTTCATCATGAAGCTAACAAATGGTTAAACCCTGTTGGGACCACCAAGGAAGACACGTTCGAGGCTATAGTTTTGGAACAGTATCTCAAAGCATTACCAACCTCCACGAGGAACTGGATTAGACAACACCCTGGGCTGAATAATACCACCGCAGTAGAGTTAGCCTGTGCATATCAACGCGCTCCCAACTTCCGGGACACCAGTATTAGGCCCACCAGTTCTCCTTCTCAGAAATCAATAACACCTCAATCCATTCCAACCAAACTGGTAATAGGATAAAAAATAGAAAGTCCGTCACATAATCGTGCTCCCTTAAAAGAACCCCTGACTGCTCCATAATGTTTTGACTGTGCAGAATGGTGACACATAGCCCGATCCTGCCCCCAAAGAAACAATCAAGTTGAACTTATGGAGATCGAGATGGCTAAAGGAAGGATGTTATTGTTAGGCAATACCATGAATCAGTATTCTACCTTCCTTCTAGTGAATCAAGAAAGAAGACAGGCGTTAATAGATTCTGGATGTAGTCAAAGTGTTATCAACCAAAAGTATGTCAAACCAGATCAGTAGATCAAGGGTAAAAAAGTCCTGATCACCTGTGTACATGGGGATAGTAAAAAATACCCTGTTGCTATCATACAAATAAACTGGTGAGGAAAGGAAGAGACTGTGGTGGTAGGAGCTATCCCGAATCTTGTAGAAGAACTTACATTAGGCACAGACTATATTGCATTCTCCGAACTATTGGATAGCCTCCAGTCTACTCATCAGATAGAATCCTGGTAGAAGGAGGCCCCTTTTTCAACATCAGAAATCGAAAAACAGATCCCAAGAAACCATTTAACTAGATCACAAAAACAAGAGCAAAAGAAGGCATATCATAGGGATAGCAATAACGGTAATGGCCTTACTTCTGACCCCGCAAAACTGATTTGTTCCATCGCAGGACAATTCCGGCAAACTCAGCGAGAGGACCCCACTTTAAAAATACGTGGCATGCTGCTCTGACAACAAAGCCCCAGACGGTAGGTCCTAATTTTTGAATTCACAATGACTTGCTATCCCGCACAGTAACCGGAAAGAGAAAGCCCCAGTTGTTAGCTCCCCACAGTTACAGAGACCAAGTCCTTCACCTAGCACACGGCGATACAGGAGAAAGTCATCTGGGTAGAGATAAAAAAGCGGAAAACATAACCAAGAGATTTTATTGGCCTGGAATATATGGTGATGTAAGAAAACATTGGCAACAATGTCCAAAGTGTCAGTTAGTAAATCCTTCTAGGGATCCTAGGGCTCCTCTTCATCCATTACCAATTATAGAAACCCCTTTCACTCGGGTGGGCATGGACTTGGTAGGACCCCTGATAACCTCCTCTAAAGGTCACCAATACCTTTTAGTTCTGGTAGACTGCAACCAGATACCCGGAAACCCTTCCCTTGGCAAGTATAACTTCTAAGAGCGTGGCTCAAGCCATGATTGAGTTTTTCTCTTGAGTGGGATTTCCCGAAAGAACTCCTGACAGACCAAGGAACTCCTTTTATGTCCAGGTTAATGTCAGAGATATGTCATACTCTTGGGGTCCAACAAATATGGGCATCCGTAAATCATCATCAGACTGATGGTTTGGTAGAGCGATACAATAAACCATCAAAAATCTCTTGCAAAAAGTCATCAGCGAATCTGGTAGAAACTGGGATAGAAAATTACCCTGGGTATTATATGCAATAAGAATTCACACACAGTCTTCCACGTGGCATAGCCCTTTTGAACTCTTGTTTGGAAGACATCCATGGACCATGCTAGAAATGTTGGCTGAGCAATGGGAGGAAACCGAGGAAGAAGCAATAGACGTACTCACCTATACTAGTGAGCTAAAAGACAGCTTACATACCATATGGGAGGATATCCATAAACAGCTACAAGAGGCCCAAATGAAGCAGAAAGATCATTACGATATGAGCAGTAAAGTTTGCGAGTTAACGATAGAACACAAAGGTGGTCATTACAACCCTGGCGGTCGGTGTTTAAGTGGCGGTAAGGCCTCCAACAGGCTGGCGGTAAACAATCTGCAATTACGACCATGGCGGAAACCGCCAACAAAGACAGCCACTTTAACACTCCGACCGCCATGGCGGTACAAACAAACAGCGCGGTGGTCACCGCCAACAGACAGGCGGGAGACAATGTACCGCCCACACTATTATGACAGGCCAATACGCCACCTTTTCCGGGGGCGGATTTACCACGGATAAAAACACGGCAGAAACAGGAATCCTGAAGGAAAAACGCTCACTCCTACACACTCCACGGGGACCCGGAACTCCAAATTCTCCCTGCAATAATCTTCCTGCTCCTCTACCAGGAGCACGAAAGCTGGCGGAGAAGACCACAGTGAGTACTGCACCTATGACACAGGGGAGGGGGGAGGGAAAAAACAGGGACACACACACGCAACACAAAACACCCTCAACCTCACCCACGACAACACACACACTAATACAGCATGATACATTACAGTTACAACCCCCCAACCTCCCCGGCAGAAATATATATATACACCATGTACATAATATATACCAAGCACAGTAGTCCAGGTAGTGTTCTAAGAAAGTCTGTGGAACACTGGGACCACATGGTAAGGGCGAGGCCCACACAAGATCCCCGACCATGACAGATAGAACACTGCAGGGGCATCAGACAGCAACTAAACAGGCACCTCAGGGGGAGGGAAAGGGGGGGCACCTCAGCCGATTGAGTGCGCGATGCCAAATCCACGAGGGGGCCACATGCCCACTGTTCAATCCTGGGGAGTGCAAAGCCACAGACTCTCAAGTCTCTACAGTGGGTGGTTTGCCCACTGTTCAATCCTGGGGAGTGCAAAGCCACAGTCTCTCAAGTCTCTACAGTGGGTGGTTTGCCCACTGCCATATCCAGGGGAGTGCAATGCCACAGTCTCTCAAGTGTCTACAGTGGGTGAGTTGCCCACTGACATATCCTGGGGAGTGCAAAGCCACAGTCTCTCAAGTCTCTACAGTGCTTCATCCTGCCAAGGACTGAGGTAGTGGATGTATCTCTCCACTGGTTCTGGAGGGGGCTTTGTGCCCAGAGTGCTTCATCCTGCTGAGGACAGAGGGAGTGGATGTATCTCTCCACTGGTTCTGGAGGGGGCTTTGTGCCCAGAGTGCTTCATCTTGCTAAGGACAGAGGGAGTGGATGACAGTCTCCACTGGTTCTGGAGGGGACATGGTGCCAAGAGTGCATCATTCACCCCGTGACGGACTCAGTTGCGTCAGTGCCCTTGCCGCTCATGGGCCAGCGGTGCTTGAGATGGCGGTGCCCTGTGCAGCGGTGCTGGAGATGGCGGTGCCCTGTTTAGCGGTGCTTGAGATGGCGGTGCCTTGTTCAGCGGTGTTTGAGGTGCCGGTGCCCTGTTCAGCAGTGCTTGAGATGGCGGTGCCCCGTGCAGCGGTGCTTGAGATGGCGGTGCCCTGTTCAGCGGTGCTTGAGGCGGCGGTGCCCTGTTCAGCGGTGCTTGAGATGGCGGTGCCCTGTGCAGCGGTGCTTGAGATGGCAGTGCCCTGTTCAGTGGTGCTTGAGGCGGCGGTGCCCTGTTCAGCGGTGCTTGGGATGGCGGTCTCCATTGCAGGGTCTTAGCTGCTGGCGGTCCTTCATGGCCCAGCGGGGCTTTTGCTGGCAGTCCTTCATGGCCCAGCGGGGCTAATGCTGGCGGTGGCCTCCTGGCCAGGTGGGCTGGTGCAGGCGGTGGCCTCCTGGCCAAGTGGGCAGGTGCTGGCGGTGGCCTCCTGGGCAGGTGGGCTGGTTCTGGCGGTGGCCTCCTGGGTAGCTGGGCTGGTGCTGGCGGTGGCCACCTGGGCAAGTGGGCTGGTGCTGGAGGTGGCCTCTGGGCAGGTGGGCTGGTGTTGGCGGTGGCCTCCTGGGCAGCTGGGCTGGTGCTGGTGGTGGCCAGCTGGGCAGGTGGGCTGGTGCTGGCGGTGGCCTCCTGGGCAGCTGGGCTGGTGCTGGCGGTGGCCTCCTGGGCATCGGGGATGATGGCGGTCTTCTCCGCCGTGCTGCTCTTCCCAGACTTGCTGAGATTCTTGTGGCCCTTCCCCACCTTGGAAGATGTCACAGCTGACTCCACACTCCCACCTGTACCCCTGGGAGTGGCTTTGGTGACTGGAGTCTTCCCCCCTCTCCTGCCGGGCACTGGCCAACTTCTGATGCTTCACAGTTGGGGGACTGTCTGTGCTGTGGCTCTGTGCCACACTGGCTGCCCTGGTGGCCAGTGCACTACAGATTCCGGTGACTACAGGCACCACTGGTCCCGGAGATGTTGTGGCTGAGGTGCTAGTTCGGGACCTATGAGACGGACGGGGTGGGGGAGGTGTGGGAAAGAGGTCAAGGCTGGACAGGAAAAGTTTTGGGACACACTGGGATGGGTAGCTGGAGGGGGTTTGGGAGTGGAAGAAGAGGTGGTGGTTGTAGGAGGTGTACGTTTGCTGACTTTGGGTGAAGGTGCAGGCGCTGGAGGCTGTCGTGAGGTGAATGGCTGTTGGGTGGGTGTGTGCCTGCGTTTGTGTATCTTGGGAGGGGGCGTCACAGACACACTGGGAGAGGACACAGGGGACGTGTGAATGGTAGTGGGGGTGGTGACTGCACGTGAGGGGGTTGTGGTGGTGGGTGTGCTGGAGATGGACGTAGTGGCTGTAGAGGTAGTGCATGCAGGTGTGAGTGTAGACGAGACTGGGAGGGAGGAGGGAGACGAGGAGGAGGGGGACACAGTGGAGGCAGTGGATGTTGGTGTGTCTGTATGTGTGTGATGCTTGCGTGAATGCCTATGGGATGTGTGGTGCTTATGGTTGCCTGAGCTTCCCTTGGGTGTTGACGTGTGTGCATGTTAGTCTGTAGGTGTGCTTGGGATAGGCTGAGGTACAGGGGATTGGGTCGGGTGGAGGAAGTTGGAGGGGGGAGGCTAGAGACGTGGGCAATGGCTGCCATCAATGCTGAGGCCTAAGTCTGAAAAGCTCGCTGAAGGGCCACCTGACCAGAATGAATGCCCTCCAGGAATGCATTGGTTTGTTGCAACTGCCTCTCTACATCCTGGATGGCATTCAAAATGGTAGACTGCCCAACAGTGAGGGACCTGAGGAGGTCAGTGGCCTTCTCACTGAGGGCAGCAGGGGTGACTGGGGCAGGGCCTGAGGTCCCTGGGGCGAAGGTGATGCCCAACCTCCTGGGTGAGCGGGCACGGGGCAAAGGCTGAGGGGCTGCTGGGAAGGCAGTGCTGGTAGGTGGGGTGGCAGCTGTACCTGTAGATGCGGGGGCACAGATATTGCCACCACCACAAGGGAGCTCCCATTAGAGGACGAGTCCGTGTCACTGGTGTCAGCTCCTGTCCCTGCATTGAAGCTCCCCTCGCCCTCCGTCCCACTGGTGAATTCAGACTCCGTAGTGTCGCCCTCCAGGGCCATGTGTGATGCAGCTCCCTCGTGCTCTGGTGCCACTGCTCTTCAGCCTGATGATGCTAATGCACACAAGAACAGGGAGACCACAAAAAGGGGGGGGAGACAGAAGAAAGACATGTTGAGTGCATGCATTACCGCTACCGTTGGTGGACACGACAGACACAGAAGCCCCCTGCACTATGCCGCGCTCTTGGGCTCCACTGTTCAATTCCTGGGAAATGGCCTACAAGGCTATGGATGACATCTGCACACATAGATGACACAGGGGCATGATAGGTGTACTTGGCACTCTACAGAGGTGGGGTGGGGTGCCACATGGCCTGCCTTACGGAGGGGCCTTGCCTACGGAACTCGCCCTGGCCTAGGGAAACCCACAGCCCACCTCCCCCACCCAGACCCCTCCACTGCACGCAAAGTCAGCAGAATTAGAGTGTACTCACCCCCTTGTGGCTGCTGTGATGCCCTCAAGCACCCATCCAACTCCAGGTAGGCCACCGCCAGGATCCTGAACATCAGGGGGGTAATGGTGCGACGGGCACCCCTCCCACGTTGGGGGGCCATCCCCAGCTGAGCCTCCGCCGTCTTCTTGCTCCAGCGGCAAATGTCCTCCCATCTTTTACGGCAGTGGGTGCTCCGTCTGTGGTAGACCCCCAGGGTCCGGATGTCCTTGGTGATGGGACAACAAATAACTTTTTTTTGGTGGGCACTGACCTACATGAAATGTACAGGGGAAAAAGAGAAGTTATTACCAACTGCATAGTCAAAGTGATTGGCCCCCATCCCTACCCTTGCCATGTGGCACATGCATTCACCGTCTTTCATGCATGCAGCACTCTCCTCCCTTCCCTCTTACATCCAGCCCTCTCAACACAGGCATAGCCCATACAACATGCTCCCTGTGTACTTACCTGTTTGTCTGGAGGACCGTAGAGTAGCGTGTACTGGGGGAGGACCCCATCCACAAGCTTCTCCAACTCCTCCGATGTGAAGGCAGGGGCCCTTTCCCCAGACACTCGAGCCATTGTCTCTTCCAGACCGAGGTCACAGCAGCACTTGCAGTGTAGGTCCTCTCCTGTCGAAGATCAGGTATTGAGTGATTGAACAGATATAAAATGGCGGTGACGTCTACGGCGGTGCGTACCGTCACCGCCGGCGTACATCGTCTTTGGCTCCTGGGACCCATAGGGTCCAATGTTAACCAATGCAGCATTGCGCCGCGGTCTTCGAACGCCTACTGCGACGGTGTACAACACCAGCACAGTTACCCCACATCCCATTGTCCTACTTTAAAGGTCAGGCAGCCGCCATTTCAGGGGCCCACATGGCTTAATTTCCAACTGCGTCACACATAACTAGGCCTAGACTCAACACACATACAGGCCACCTTTTGTGTATGATGGGTGTTCTTGGTGAACTGTGGGTACGTACCTCTGAGTTGTTTGACTCTGTGCTCGCTGTTGTCCTTCATAGGCACCATCCGCTGGGACATGTGAGGAGATGGCGGCATCCTCCGGTGTACCGACCGTGGACCTGTCAACAATGGAGGAGCGTCATGTGATTATCACATACAGGCTTTACCGTGCCACAATCCAGGAACTGAGTATCCAGTTGGAGCCAGACCTGATGTCAGGAATCTGCCATCCCACAGGAATCCCCCCTCAAGTGCAGGTGCTGTCAGTGCTCCATTTCCTTGCAAGTGGGTCTTTTAAAACAACAGTGGCCATAGCATCAGGGATGTCCCAGCCTATGTTTTCCAACGTATTGTCCAGAGTATTGTCTTCCCTTCTGAAACACATGCGGAGCTACATCGTTTTCCCTCAGGTGGAGGATTTGCCTACAGTGAAAGGGGATTTCTATACCCTGGGACATATCCCCAGCATCATAGGTGCCATTGATTGGACCCATGTGGCTTTGGTCCCCCCACACAGGAGTGAACAGGTGTACAGAAACCGGAAGAGTCATCATTCTGTGAATGTACAGATGGTATGTTTGGCAGACCAGTACATCTCCCATGTGAATGCCAAGTTCCCTGGCTCAGTGAATGATGCCTTCATGCTGCGGAATAGCAGCATCCCTTATGTGATGGGTCAACTCCAGAGGCACCATGTGTGGCTATTAGGTGAGCACCTGGAGGCAAGTCAGAGGGAATGGTTGTCTGGGCCTGGGGATATCCCTCCAGGTTAATGCATGTCTAATAGTTGTCCCTCACCATTTGCAGGTGACTCTGGTTACCCCAACCTGTCAACCTGTCATGGCTACTGACCCCAGTGAGGAATCCCAGGACAAGGGCAGAGGAACGCTACAATGAGGCCCATGGGCGAACTAGGAGGGTGATGAAGCGGACCTTCGGCCTCCTGAAGGCCAGGTTCCGGTGCCTCCATATGACAGGTGGATCCCTATTCTACTCACCAAAGAAGGTGTGCCAGATCATCGTGGCCTGCTGTATGCATCATAACTTGGCTTTGCAACGACAGGTGCCTTTTCTGCAGGAGGATGGTCCAGATGGCGGTGTTGTTGCAGCTGTGGAGCCTGTGGACAGAGAAGACGAGGAAGCAGAGGAAGAAGACATGAACAACAGGGACTCAATGATCCAGCAATATTTCCAGTGAGACACAGGTAAGAGTACAGACCTGCCTACTACATGTACTTTAACACTACTACCTCTCTACTGTGTGTTGTTTTCACCCAGTGTATGGCCACTGAGTTGTGGGTCCCACTATGTGACATCTGCTTAGATTCCTCATGGACTAGAGCTGTGTGACATAGGTATGTTGACATTACAATTGAAAGAACATTTTGTCACTGTAATTGCTAATACACTATTTTGAAATCACAGACAGACTCCAGATTGTTTTGTGCTTTAAGTGTGTTTATTTAAGTGCTCAAAATAGGAGGGGGTAGTAAAATGGTGAGGGGTGATGGTGGAGGAATGTCCATGGCAGAGTCAAGTCTATTAGTCTCACAGGTGCATTGCCCATATGGGGATAGGAAGTGGAGCTGGGGCAGTTTATGTATGGACAGGGTGACAATGTGGGACAGTAGGATGACAATCAGGGTGGTCTCATTTCTTGGTGGGGGTCTTGGCATCGTGCTCTGTCTTTGTCCTGGATCTCAGGGACTGTTTGCGGGGTGGTTCTCCTTCTGCAGTGGGTGGGGTGCTGGTGTGGTGGTCCTGTGGCGGGGCATCCTGTCCACTAGCGCCGGCCGAGGTTGTGGGCAGTTCATCGTCCATGCTAGTGTCAGGGGCCCCTTGTAGTGCCACAGTGTCCCTCCTGATGTTGAGTACTTCCTTCAGCACCCCTACGATGGTGCCCAGGGTGGAGCTGATGGTTCTGAGTTCCTCCCTGAAACCCATATACTGTTCCTCCTGCAGGCGCTGGGTCTCCTGAAACTTGGCCAGTACCTTTGCCATCGTCTCCTGGTAGTGGTGGTAGGCTCCCATGATGGAGGAGAGGGCCTCGTGGAGAGTGGGTTCCCTTGGCCTGTCCGCCCACTTTCACACAGCAGCCCTCCCAGATCCCCTGCGTTCCTGGGCCTCTGTCCCCTGGACCGTGTGTCCACTACCACTGCCCCCAGGTCCCTGTTGTTGTTGGGGTGGTGGGTTATCCTGAGTTCCCTGTAGTGGTGGACACACTGCTGATTGACGTGTCCTGGGGACAGAGGTATGGGCCCGCTGGGCGGGTGCTGTACTGGTGTTTCCAGAGGGGGGAAGGTCTGTGGTGGCCTGTGACTGGGAGAGGGGAACCAACTGTCCCGAGTTCCCCGATGGGCCGGGCTGGTCATCTAGATCCAGTTGGACAGAGGTGCTGTCATCACTGTGGGCCTCTTCTGTGGGTGGTGTGGACATGTGTGGACCCTCCTGTCCGGTGATGTTGGGTAGGGGTCCTGCATGGGTATAAAAGGATGGTTATTACATCTGTGTGTGTCATGGTGTGCAATGGGTTGGTGACCGTGTACCCCAGTGCTTGCATTCCTGTGTGGGAACTTGTGTGATGATGGTTTAGGGGGTTGTATGACTATGTGCAGTGGCCATGCTTTAGTGATGGGTGTCCATGCTTTATTGTTGCATGCAGGGCTTGGTGTTGGGATGGGTGGTTTGTGATGTTGGGACATATGTGAGGAGTTGGGGTGCTGGGGGTGAGGGTGGGGGTATGTGATAGCATGCAGGTAGGGTGGGGGATGTAATAGTTAAGATTTGTCTTACCAGAGTCCATTCCTCCACCTACTCCTGCGAGGCCCTCAGGATGCAGAATCGCCAAGATCTGCTCCTCCCATGTTGTTAGTTGTGGGGGAGGAGGTGGGGGTCCGCCGCCTGTCCGCTGTACCGCCTGGTGGTGTCTTGAGACCATGGAATGCACCTTCCCTGTAGGTCGTTCCACCTCCTCCTGATGTCCTCCCGATTTCCTGGGTGCTTTCCCACTATGTTGACCCTGTCCACTATTCTTCGCCATAGCTCCATCTTCCTTGCAATTGAGGTGTGCTGCACCTGTGCTCCGAATAGCTGTGGCTCTACCCGGACGATTTCCTCCACCATGACCCTGAGCTCCTCCTCCGAGAACCTGGGGTGTCTTTGCTGTGCCATGGGGTGGTGTAGGTGATGTGTGGGGTGGAGTGTGTGGTGATAAGTGTGCTGATATGTAGTGGTGTGTTGTGTGAGGTGCGTGGAAGTTCTATGGGTGATGGTGTTGTGTGCCTGTGGTTTCTGTTGTTCTTGCTGGTGCTGTCTCTCTCTGGCCTTCTTTCTGAATTTTTGGTCGTGGGGGTTTGTGGGTGATGTGGGTGTGTGTTTTATATTGTAACGGGTGTGTGGGAGTGGTGTGTGTATGTGTATCAGGTGTGTGTATTTTGAATTGTCCAATATGGTAGTGTTTTGTATGTGTGTGTGTATTTTGAGCGCGGCGGTGTGTACCGCCAATGGAATACCGCGGTTGAAAGACCGCTGCGTGGATTCGTGTGTCGTGATAGTGTGGGCGTATTCCTGTTGGCGTGACGGTGGAGGTTTTGTTTTTGCCAGTTTATCACTGACCTTTGGTGTGGCAGACTTGTGTGGGTGTCTGAATTTTGGCAGATTCCGAAATGTGAGTCATTATAGCTGTGGTGGAAATCCGCGGCCGCGGCGGTGTGTTGGCTGTCTTCTGCACGGCGGTAAGCGGCTTTTATCGCCAATGTTGTAATGACCGCCAAAGTGTTACATCTTCTACCAACTACAGAGAATACGTTTCTGCCCGTTGGCAGGGACCATTTACGGTACTTGAACAAATAACCCCAGTAACATACAGAATAGAAATACCTGAGGGGTCAGGCAAAAGCCAGATATATCACATTAATCTCTTAAAGTTATGGCATGAGAAAGATGATCAGGTTCAAAACCTATATGTTACTACCTGTTCTGAGGCAGACATCCCTATGTATCCTACACCTTCTGACCCTGAACAAGACAATATGCCCCATTTTGGTACTAATCCTACCCCTTCTCAATGTTCTCAACTAGAAGAGGTAGTCCAACAGCATCAGATGGTATTCACAAAAACACCCAGCAGGACCCATATCATAAAATATCACATTTGTACTATAGACGGAAGGATCTCCCGACAGAGACCCTACTGCCTACCCGAAGCCAGGAAGCAGATGGTAGAAAAGTAAGTCACTGTAGGAGGCTAGTCTGGCTTATAGTGGGTACCTGATGGTACTTACACCTTGTCCCAGGTATCCCTTATTAGTAGATTAGTAGTGTTCTAGCATCTTAGGCTGATAGAGGTAGCTATAGCAGGGCATCTTATGCTGAACTAGGAGACATGCAAATCTTCTACTGTGCCACTTATATCATATATCACTATATCATAAGAAACACAATACTCAGAGTTACTAAAAATAAAGGTACTTTATTTTAGTGACAAAATGCCAAAAATATCTCAGAGAATATACTCCCTTTAGAGGTAAGTAAAATACACAAAATATACACACAAACCAAAATCAGGTAAGTAAACAGTTAGAAAAGTGGTGCAAACACTGTAGAATACAATAGGATGCAATAGGAAACAATAGGCCTAGGGGCAACACAAACCATATACTCCAGAAGCGGAATGCGAACCACGAATGGACCCCAGGTATAGTGTAGTGTGTAGAGGGTTGCTGGGAGTGGAAGAAAACACTAAGGGTGTCCAAGATACCCCACCCCAAGACCCTGAAAAGTAGGAGTAAAGCTACCCTGCTACCCCAGAAACACACTAAAGTTGTAATAGGGGATTCTGCAAAGGCAACAACTGACTGCAAAGCACTGAAGGTGGATTCCTGGACCGGTGGACCTATAAAGGAAGGGGAGTCGAAAAGTCACGCAAGTGTCCGGGGGGCAGGAGCCCACTAAGCCCCAGATGAAGGTGCAAAAGGGCTGCCTCCAGGTGGAAGAACCTGAGGATTCTGCAACAACGGAAGATGCCAGTAACATTTCCTTTGCACAAAAGATGTCCCACGGCGTGCTGAAGAATGCAGAGTTGTTTCCATGGAGAAAGACCACAAACAAGCCTTGCTAGCTGCAAAGGTCGCAGTGGAAGAAAATGGGTGCTGCCCGGGCCCAGGAAGGACCAGGACGTCGCCCCTTGGAGGAGGACACAGAGAGGGTACTCAGCTGTACAGAGAGCCAATGCAGAAGCAGGCAGCACCCACAGAAGCACTTCAACAGGTGTTCAAGAAATCTGAGCACAGCGGTTGTCTCAACACTACAAAGGATGGTCCCACGAAGCCAGTGGTCAACTCAGCGAGTTGAGCAATGCAGAATGGAGTGCTGGGGACCTGGGCTATGCTGCGCAAGAAGGAATCCTTGCAGAAACGCACAAAAGCCCTAGCAGCTGCAGGTCATGCAGTACACAGGATTACTGTCTGACGTGGGGAAGCAATGACTTACCTCCACCAAATTTGGACAGAAGGACCACTGGATTGTCGGGGTCACTTGGATCCAGCTTCTGTGTTCCAGGGACCACGCTCGTCAAGATGAGAGTGGACCCAGTGGACCGGTGATGCAGAAGTTTGGTACCTGCGTTAGCAGGGGGAAGATTCCATCAACCCACGGGAGATTTCTTATTGGCTTCAAGTGCAGGGTGAAGGCAGACAGCCCTCAGAGCATGCACCACCAGGAAACAGTCGAGAAAGCTGGCAGGATTAGGCATTACAATGTTGCTGGTAGTCGTCTTGCTACTTTGTTGCGGTTTTGCAGGCGTCCTGGAGCAGTCAGCGGTCGTTCCTTGGCAGAAGTCGAAGAGGGAGATGCAGAGGAACTCTGGTGATCTCTTGCATTTGTTATCTGAAGAGAAACCCACAGGAGAGACCCTAAATAGCCCTCAGAGGGGGATTGGACACCTAATCAGGTAAGCACCTATCAGGAGGGGTCTCTGACATCACCTGCTGGCACAGGCCACTCAGAGGCCTCCACTGTGCCCTCACACCTCTGTATTCAAGATGGCAGAAGGTCTGGGACACACTGGAGGAGCTCTGGGCACCACCCCTGGGGTGGTAATGGACAGGGGAGTGGTCACTCCCCTTTCCTTTGTCCAGTTTCGTGCCAGAGCAGGGACTGGGGGATCCCTGAACCAGTGTAGACTGGCTTATGCAAGGAGGGCACCATCTGTGCCCTTCAAAGCATTTCCAGAGGCTAGGGGAGGCTACTCCTCTCCATCCCTTAACACCTATTTCCAAAAGGAGAGGGTGTAACACCCTCTCTCAGAGGAAATCTTTTGTTCTGCCTTCCTGGGACTGGGCTGCCCAGAACCCAGGAGGGCAGAAGCCTGTCTGTGTGTTGGCAGCAGCTGCAGAGAAAACCCCAGAAAGCTAGTTTGGCAGTACCCGGGGTCCATGCTGGAGCCCCGGGGATGCATGGGATTGGCCCCCCAATACCGGAGTTGGAGTGGGGGGACAATTCCATGATCTTAGACATGTTACATGGCCATATTCGGAGTTACCATTGTGAAGCTACACATAGCTATTGACCTATATGTAGTTCACGCGTGTAATGTTGTCCCTGTACTCACAAAGTCAGGGGAAATTGATCTGAACAATGTGGGGGCACCTTGGCTAGTGCCAGGGTGCACTCACACTCAGTAACTTTGCACCTAACCTTCACTAAGTGAGTGTTAGAAATATAGGTGACTTATAAGTTACTTCAGTGCAGTGTAAAAGGCTTTGAAATAACGTGTACGTTATTTCACTCAGGCTGCAGTGGCAGTCATGTGTAAGAATTGTCTGAGCTCCCTATGGGTGGCAAAAAGAAATTCTGCAGCCCATAGGGATCTCCTGGAACTCCAATACCCTGGGTGCCTAGGTATTGTATACTAGGGAATGATAAGGATGTTCAATGTGCCAATCAGAATTGGTAAAAATGGTCACTAGCCTGCAGTGACAATTTTAAAAGCAGAGAGAGCATAAACACTGAGGATCTTGTTAGCAGAGCCTCAGTGATACAGTTAGGCACCACACAGGGAACACACATAGGCCACAAACTATGAGCACTGGGGTCCTGGCTAGCAGGATCCCAGTGACACAGGCAAAAACAAACTGACACACAAGTAAAAATGGGGGTAACATGCCAGGCAAGATGGTACTTTTCTACACAACCCCCCCCCCAAACGAGGGACATTAAGGCTAACCTTGCCCAGATGAGTTTTCATTGTCTAAGTGAAAATATCTGGAGAGTCCATCTGCATTGGAGTGGGTACTCAATTTAGGGTTTTCACCTTTCATTTGTTTTAGCCATACTAGATGTTTGTGGTCTGTCTGAACAATAAAGTGAGTACCAAACAGGTATGGTCTCAACCTTTTCAGTGCCCAGACCACAGCAAAGGCCTCCCTCTCTATGGCAGACCAACGCTTTTCTCTAGGGGTCAGCCTCCTGCTGATAAAAGCAACAGGTTGATCCTGGCCCTCAGTATTAAGCTGTGATAGCACTGCCCCAACTCCCAATTGATAAGCATCAGTCTGGACCATGAACTTTTTGGAGTACCAAGGGCTTTTTAGGGCAGGTGCAGAGCTCTTGGCCTGGTTGAGCTCATCAAAAGCTTTGTGACAGCTAGCTGTCCACAATACCTTCTTAGGCATCTTCTTACTTGTGAGGTCATTAAGAGGAGCTGCAATGAAGCCATAATTCTTGATGAACTTCCTGTAGTACCCTGTGAGGCTTAAAAAGGCTGTCACCTGGGTTTGAGTTGTAGGGGGAGCCCATTCCATACTGGTCTGGATCTTCCCCTGCAGTGGTGCAATCTGTTCCCCACTTACCAGGTGACCCAGATAAACCACTTTCCCCTGCCCTATTTGGCACTTTGAAGCCTTGATACTGAGGCCTGCCTTTTGCAGGACCTCCAAAACTTTCCACAGGTGGACCAGTTGCTCATCCCAGGTGGAGCAAAAGACAGCTATATCATCTATATATGCTGCACTAAAAGCTTCCAACCCTTGCAGGACTGCGTTCAACAACCTCTGAAAAGTGGCAGGTGCACTTTTCAAACCGAAGGGCATCACAGTGAACTGGCAGTGCCCTCCAATGGTTGGAAATGCAGTTTTGGGTTTAGCATCTTCTGATAATTTAATCTGCCAATACCCTGTAGTTAAATCAAAAGTGCTCAGATACTTGGCAGAAGCCAGTGTTTCTATTAGTTCATCTGCCCTGGGTATAGGGTGAGCATCTGTCTTGGTTACTTGTTTGAGACCTCTATAGTCAACATAAAACCTCATTTCTCTTTTACCATCCTAACTGTGAGGTTTTGGGACAAGCACCACTGGGCTAGCCCATAGGCTTTCTGAAGGCTTTCTGAAGGCTCAATCACTCCTAAATCCAACATTTTCTGTACCTCTTGTTTTATGCAGTCTCTGACATGGTCAGGCTGCCTATAAATCTTACTTTTGACAGGTAAACTGTCTCCAGTATTGATTAAGTGCTCACACTAAGTAGTGGTACCTGGTATCAGTGAGAAGAGTTCAGAAAATTGGCTTAGGAGATTTACACAGTTGTCTTTCTGCTCAGCAGTAAGGCAATCCGCAAGCACCACTCCCTCCACTAAGTCATCAGCTTCAGTGATGGAGAAGAGATCAGGGAGAGGGTCACTCTCTTCTTCCTGTCCCTCATCAGTTGCCATGAGCAGGGTTAAGTCAGCCCTGTCATAGTAGGGTTTTAGGCGGTTAACATGGAGCACCCTAAGGGGACTCCTGGCAGTGCCCAGGTCTACCAAGTGGGTAACCTCACCATTTTTCTAAACAATGAGATGGGGTCCACTCCATTTGTCCTGGAGTGCTCTTAGGGCCACAGGCTCCAATACCCACACGTTCTGTCCTGGGTGGTACTGGGTCAGGACAGCCTTCTGGTCATACCATTGCTTTTACAGTTCTTGGCTGGCCTGAAGGTTTTTACTGGCCTTTTTCATGTACTCAGCCATTCTTGATATCAGGCCAAGTACATTGTCCACAATGTCTTGTTTAGGAGCTCTTAGAGGTTTTCCCAACCCTCCTTAACAAGTGCCGGGGACCTCTCACAGGGTCCTCAAAGAAGAGTTGAAAGGGGCTAAAGCCCACTCCTTTTTGGAGTACCTCACTATAAGCAACAAGCATTTTCAATGCAATAGGTCTCGCTTTTGTGAGAGTTAGAGCTATCAGAATTGTAAATGATAACTCCTTTTACCTATGTGTTTTGTAATGTAGTAGATGTATGTGGTGTGCAGTGGAATTATGTATGTTGCACTGGAATTGTTAGTTATTTATTTGAGTGGTTTGTAATTGTGTGTTGTGTAGTGTGTTCGTGTCATTGAATTATGTGGCATAGTGAATAAATAGTGGTGAGCGCTGTAGAGAATAGATAGAATGGAAGAATTAGTGGTATAGGTAGTTGGTGCAGGTAGTTGTTATTGACACTGAGAGAGAAGAGCAGAAGTAGTGTGTGAGAAAGAGAGAAAGAAGAGGAGAGCAGGCCACAGATGCTTAAAGAGGGAGCTTTTGTGTTTGTAGAAGACACCCTTAGAAGAGTAGGAAAGTGTGTGTTTGAGGGATGGAAACATTGAAAAGGGACGGAAAAGAAGCAGTGCGTGAAGGTCTGAAATTCACCATATTAGTGAGAGGGGGACAGTGCATGAGAGAGAGCGAGATGGATGGGTGAGAGAGAGTATAAAAGAGATAGAGGGAGAAGTAGAAGGGGCTTATGGAGGGAGTGGGCGGTGGGAGAAGAGGATCAGTGCACAATGTTGGGAGGTATAGGAAGGATGTATGTGTTAGGAGGTAGTATATAGGAGATAGATAATGTGATGAACGGATGAGAGGAGTAGTTGTATTGTGAGATTAGAGGGAGTAGTGGAATTGTGAGAGAGGATAAGAGGGGCAAGTTGGTGTGTGGGAAGATGACTGTGTTGGTAGAGGGGAAAGTGAGAAATGTGTTGTATGTGTATTGTTTTTTTGTGGAAATGTGTGGTGCGGAACCGTGCGTGTAGTATATACATTTTATTTAGAGTATTGGAATTATGTACTGTGAGAATGTGTGTTACATAGTTAAGAATGTGTAAATATGTGGAATGGTAGTGTGTGTAGTGGCATTCTATGGAGGTTATTGTGGTGTGCTGGTATTTTTTGTACTAAGATGTAGAAATATGTTGTTTGCGTTCATAGTAAGCATGTGGTGTGCGTTTAACAAGCCTTGCGAGGACAGAATCTTAATAGCCAGTTTCATGCAAAGGGTGGAATTATAACCAGGGCCACCAGAATTATGTGGACCAAGAGGACCAAATTATGCGACAGAGCTGTATAAATTATGCATTAAGAAAGGGCAGATTATGCAGCATATTGTGGCACAGTTTGATATAGTATTACTACATTATTTAGTCATTTTAAAACTTGGCAACACTGTCTGGGCCTGGGTTTCACCTCATTAGTTCCAATTTAATGCTCAAATATAACAATATGCAACAGAAAGGTAACCTGTCCAGCTTTGTGACGGTCCTTCCACCAAGCAACAGTATGTTTTTATTAACTTTTGAACCGTTTGAGCTAGAAACAATTTTTTTGTTAAAATCTGATTATTATGCATCACATGATGGATTATGTGGAAAAGCGGCAAATCTCTAATTATGCGAACATCACCGCAGCTGCACAATCGCACAATTCCAGTGGCCCTGATTATAACCCCAGGGGCAGCCTGCCTCATAAGAATGCACAGAAGCTACCTCCGGATTATGGAAACACGTGTAACTTTACATTTTGAGGCCATTGTCTTGTCTGGAAAGTAAGATTGTGTATTTCCGACACAATGCTGCTTAATCCCAGGCATCCCAACCACTTGGCCAAACTCTTGAATCTAATAATTTGCGTTTTTTTGTAGGAGCCTTTTTTCAACACATGCAGTGGGTTTCAAAAAGATCATATTAATGGAATGGGTGAGAAAGCAATCTTGTCTGTGACAAATCCTAGATCATTAAGGGCTCAGAACAACACTTTGATGTTAGCGAGAAAACACACACTAGACATGCTATGTCCTCCTTCATGCAGGCAGTAAGAGTATAAAATGCATGTTTTTCGTAGGCCCCATGCTTGTCTAGGTACCCTTAAGGTGCAGTAAATTAATAAGAGTGACTGGCAGTTTGTCAGCCCTTAATCAGGAGAGTCACACGCAGTTTCTAACATGCAGACTCCTCTTGAAACAAAAGCATGCTGCTAGACAAAAAACAAAATAGAAAACACAAACAGCAACATTGTCTTCAAAAGTTACAATCGATTTTGCCTGCTTGTGGCCCTGTATTTCAATCCATCCCACACATAGGGGGTCATTCCGACCCTGGCGGTCTGGGAACGCGGATGCCCCGCAACAGGCTGGCGGTGCATCCAGGCCAATTCTGACCACGGCGGTAAAGCCGCGGTCAGAAAAGGGAAACAGGCGGTTTCCCGCCAGTTTTCCCCTGGCCTGAAGAATCCTCCATGGCGGGGCTGCAGGCAGCGCCGCCATGGGGATTCCGACCCCCTTCCCGCCAGCCTGGTTCTGGCGGTTTTGACCGCCAGAACCTGGCTGGCGGGAACGGGTGTCGTGGGGCCCCTGGAGGCCCCTGCAGTGCCCAATGGCATGGGCACTGCAGGGGCCTCCTAACAGGGCCCCACAAAGATTTTCAGTGTCTGCATAGCAGACACTGAAAATCGCGACGGGTGCAACTGCACCCGTCGCACCCTTTCCACTCCGCCGGCTCCATTCGGAGCCGGCATCCTCGTGGAAGGGGGTTTCCCGCTGGGCAGACGGGCGGCCTTCTGGCGGTCACCCGCCAGCCCAGCGGGAAACTCAGAATGGCCGCCGCGGTCTTTTGACTGCGGTACGGTCTTCTGGTGGTTCCCGCTTGGCGGGCGGCGGGAATGACCCCCATAATCCTGTTTGCGTTTCCGGATCCAAGCAAATCAGATATTGTAAAATAAACAGCAAGGACCTCGTTCTGTGGTAAACTCCAGCGTTAAATGCACCACGCTCTGCTGCTTTTTAAAAATCTAATATAAAAGAAAGATCCTAAAAGACTTGTTTTTATGTCGATATGCATTCGCCCTCAGCTTTTCCTGTAGGAGAACAAACTGTTTACATGAAAAAGATGGGTGCATGTTCGAAGCTTACAGTTGTAGGCAGAAAACCAGAAGCACACCATCAGGCTGACAGTGGGGTGCCCTACCTTTGCAATGGATCCCGGTTGTGGCGGTAGACACAGCTGCCCTTGCGTCCTCTGCCCGCTGTATAGAGGCAGCAACAAGTTGTACCTCGGAGTGACCCACAGGGCTGCGGGTGCCCTAAAAAAAATTGTCTGACATTTGACTGGTTGGCGCCATGATGCTTAAAGCACGGAGCCACCAGTTCTTTGCTTAGACATTGATTAGTAGCCATGGACACGAAGAAAGACGAGATCAGGCAGGACTGATACAGCACTCCCTGTTTCTTTTGTTTTTCTTTTATGTGCAATGAAACAAAAATAGCATGAGACAGTACCACGGCAAAACCACACTGCCGCTGTGACCCATTGTCCCCACCCTTCCCAATGGCATCCAATGATGTACGGAGCAAATTAAATACGGAACAAGCTAATAAAAAAGAAAGAAAAACTGCGCTTGAAGTTAGAAGCAACCTTTTGGCGCAACCGCCACATAAACAAAACAAAACAAATGCAACCTAAAAACAAACATGAGCAGAGTCCCGAGTGATCGTGTGCTTGTACAAATACATTTACGCACACCCGCAACAAAAATAAAAAAAAAGAAAACTGAAAAGGAAACACAAGCGAAGACATACAAGCATATTAATCCCTTTCCCAACAACAACAAAAAAGAAGTTCCACAAACTCATGCTATTCTTCTAACCAGTGGAGGGATAGTGTACTAGGTCGCTGTGCTCGGGGAGGAATAAACACTAAAGGAGGCATACCTAATGCATGCCATAAACAAATAAAAAGCAAGATAGCGAGAGTGACAATGAAACCCAGCAATCACAAGTGTGTGGTCAATGTTTAATTCCCTGTACTGATTACACCATTTCTCACTGAGGCAGCACATGCGCTGCCTAGGCTCGACCTAAAAAGGAGGTAAGGTAACAGGACATCCCATCTCCTTCTGAGTTTTTCAGGGAGTCCCATTATCATACCTTTGGGAGTTTTATTAAACCTCTCAACCAGACCATTTGTTTGTTGATCGTAAGGAGTTGTGAACTTGTATGTTACACCACTCTCCTTCCACATAGCTTTGAGGTATGCAGACATGCAGTTACTACTTCTGTCTGACACCACTTCCTTAGGGAAGCCCACTCTGGAAAAGATTCCCAGGAGGGCCTTTGCCACTGCAGGAGCTGTAGTGGTCCTTAAGGGAATTGCTTCAGGATACCTAATGGCATGGTCCACTACCACAAGGATAAACCTATTGTCTGAAGCTGTTGGAGGGTCAAGGGGGGCAACTATGTCAACCCCTACCCTTTCAAATGGCACCCAACCACAGGGAGTGGAATGAAGGGGGCCTTTGGGGTGCCACCAGTATTTTCACTGGCTTGGCAGGTCACACAAGAGCGACAAAACTCTTTAGTGTCCTCTGACATATGAGGCCAGGGAAACAAGGGAACAAGCCTGTCCCAAGTTTTACTCTGGTCCAAATTCCCAGCCAAAGTAATGTCATGTGCCATGGTTAGAAAATAATCCCTATACTGTAAAGGGATGACCAATCTCCTGGAAGATCCATGTTTAGGGTTGACTTCCCAATACATCTTATGGCTATCACTGACATCCCCATTCTGCTTTTTGACAGCTTGCTGTGGCAAACCCTCTAGTGTGGGACAGATCTGCTGTGCCACACTCAGCTCTTCCCTAGCAGGCCCCCCTGCACCCAAAAGCTCAGCAGTGTCTGCTGCCAGCTCCTCTGGTGTAGGTTCTGCACAGAGAGAGGATTCCTTTTCCTCAAAAGGGGAACTTTCTTGAGAGGGAGGGATAGTGGGCAAGGATTTACCCTTAATACCCCTAGCTTTTGGGAGCACTTGGTCCATTGTTCCAGGATCCAAGCTTCCCTGCCCTTTTTGCTTTGTGGTCTGAACCCTTGTCAAAGCTAAAATATGCCCAGGAATACCCAGCATTGATGCATGAGCCTCTAACTCCACTTCAGCCCAAACTGATGTCTCCAAATCATTGCCTAGTAAGCAATCTACAGGTAATTCAGTGGTTACCACAATTTTCTTTGGACCAGTAACCCCCCCCCCCCCAGTTGAGATTCACAACAGCCATGGGGGGCCTAAGTGTGTTATTGTGAGCATCAGTTACTTGGTACTGCTGACCAAGTAGGTGTTGATCAGGGTGAACCAGTTTCTCTATCACCATAGTTACACTGGCTCCTGTGTCCCTGTAGGCCTCAACCTCAACACCATTTATTAGGGAAAGTTGCTTGTACTTACCCATATTAAGGGGACAAGCAACTAAGGTGGCAAAGTCAATGCCACCATCAGAGACTAAAACAACCTCTGTGGTCTCCCTAACAAGACCAACCCCAACTACACTACCAATGGTGAGCCCAGCTACACCCTTTGATTTGTTATTTGCATTAGACTTCCCACCACCACTGCTATTACTAGGGGCACTAGAGGATGCAGTTGGGGTTGTGGTAGTGGGAGCCTTGGTGTTTTTCTTTGGACAAGTGGAATCACTTGCCGAATGACCTTTTACTCTACATAAATAACTCCATGGCTTCTTTTGATTGTGGGAAGAGGATTTGGACCCACCACCCCAGAGGATTTTTGTGAGCCTGATGAAGACTCAGAATATTTTTTATCTTTGTTTCCACCCTTGTCAGAAGAGTTACCATCCTTCTTCTTGCCATCCTTGTCACCTCCTCTATGAACGTTTCTGTTCACTCTTGTTCTGACCCATTTGTCTGCCTTCTTTCCCAATTCATGGGGAGAGGTCAGATCTGAGTCTACCAAGTACTGGTGCAACAAATCCGACACACAATTGTTCAAAATATGCTCTCTTTGGATTAGATTATATAGTCTTTCATAGTCAGTCACCTTACTGCCATGTAACCAACCCTCCAAGGCCTTCGCTGAACAGTCTACAAAGTCTGTCTAGTCTTGAGACGACTCTTTTCTGGTGTCTATGAACTTAATCCTGTATTGTTCTGTGGCTAAGCCAAATCCATCCAAGAGAGTAACTTTCAAAACTTTGTAGTTATTAGCATCACTTTCTCTGACAGTAAGGAGCCTATCACTACCCTTACCAGTGAAAGATAGCCACAAGATGGCAGCCCACTGCCTTTGAGGGACCAACTGTACCATACAGGCCCTCTCAAGTGCAGTAAACCACTTGTTAATGTCATTCCCCTCCTTGTAAGGGGGGACTATCTTATGCAGGTTTCTGGAATCTGGTTCTCTCACAGGATTGCTATCAAAAACACTGCTGCTGCCACAATGGGCAACTAACCCCAACCTCTGCCTTTCCCTCTCTGCATTCAGAGATTCCCTGTCTAAGGCCAGCTGCTGCTGTTTTAGCTCCAGCCTGGCCTCTTCCAACCTCAGCTTTCTGAGTTCCCTTTCCAACTGGTTGTCAATAGGGTGGGAGGCTTGGGAATTGTGAGACACAGACAAAATGTGGGAATTGGCAGAGTGAGACCTGTCCCTAAATAGCTGGACTCTAGTAACCTGGCCTTTAGGAGTGAAAGGTGCCCTACTACTGTGTGACCGCCTCCCACTACCAGTGTCACTAGGTAGCCTGTTAGCTGCCAGGTCTTTGGAAGAACTCTCCCCAGCATCCTCAGGGGACTCCTCTGTGTTTGGATGGGTACCCCCCTCCTCCATCTCCTGATCCTGGGATGGGCCAGACTGGTTCTGGTCACTTTCTAGGAGAAGGCTAAGGAGAAGATCTTTTGTAGGATTCTTACCAATGCTTACACCTCTTTCAATGCAGAGACCCCTCACACTTTTAAAATGTAAACTACTGTAGGTTGACTGGACAACTGTGGGAGTAAGTTCTACTGCAGACATGACTGTTAGAAAGAGTTTAGGACAGTGAGAAAAAAGTTTAGAAACATATAGAGGAAAGAGAAAAACTTTTTCAAACTTTTCAAAACTTTTTCAAACTTTTCTAAAACTTTTTAGAAATTTTAAAGAAAGAAAGTTAGACTGTTTAGGTTAACTGTGTATATTCTGAAGTATTTGGTATATGTTTTTCTTTTGAAAAGCACCAAATGACAAAGCGGTAAAGCAGTTACTAGTACTTATCCCACCGCTGCACCACCAATGTAGGAGGCTAGCCTGGCTTATAGTGGGTACCTGATGGTACTTACACCTAGTGTCAGGTCCAGGCGTCCCTTATTAGTAGATTAGTAGTGTTCTAGCAGCTTAGGATGATGGAGGTAGCTATAGCAGAGCAGCTTAGGCTGAACTAGGAGACATGCAAAGCTCCTACTATACCTCTTATATCATATAGCACTATGGGGGTCATTCTGACCCTGGCGGTAATTACCGCCATGGCGGAGGTCGGCGGTAGCACCGCCAACAGGCTGGCGGTGCACCGCTGGGCATTCTGACCGCGGCGGTTCAGCCGCGGCCAGAAACGGAAAGTCGGCGGTTTCCCGCCAACTTTCCGCTGCCCTTGAGAATCCTCCATGGCGGCGGAGCGCGCTCCGCCGCCATGGGGATTCTGACACCCCCTACCGCCATCCAGTTCCTAGCGGTTCTCCCGCCGGGAACAGGATGGCGGTAGGGGGTGCCCCTGGGGGCCCCAAAAAGAATTTCAGTGTCTGCCTAGCAGACACTGAAATTCGCGACGGGTGCAACTGCACCCGTCGCACCTTCCCACACCGCCGGCTCAATTCTGAGCCGGCGTCCTCGTGGGAAGGGTGTTTCCCGCTGGGCTGGGGGGCGGACTTTCGGCGGTCGCCCGCCAGCCCAGTGGGAAAGCCAGAATGACCGCTGCGGTCTTTTGACCGCGGAGCGGTCTTTCGGCGGGAGCCGCGTGGCGGGCGGCGACCGCCGTCCGCCGCGGTCAGAATGACCCCCTATGTCATAAGAGACACAATACTCAGAGTTACAAAAAATTAAGGTACTTTATTTTAGTGACAATATGCCAAAAGTATCTCAGAGGATATTCTCCCTTAGGAGGTAAGTAAAATACACAAAATATACACACAAACCAAAATCAGGTAAGTAAACAGTTAGAAAAGTAGTGCAAACCCTGTAGAATACAATAGGATGCAATAGGACACAATAGGCCTAGGGGCAACACAAACCATATACTCCAAAAGTGGAATGCGAACCACGAATGGACCCCAGGCCTAGTGTAGTGTGGAGAGGGTCGCTGGGAGGGTAAGAAAACACTAAGGGTGTCCGAGATATCCCACCCCAAGACCCTGAAAAGTAGGAGTAAAGTTACCCTACTAACCAAGAAACACAACAAAGTTGTGATAGGGGATTCTGCAAAGGCAACAACTGACTGCAAAGCACTGAAGATGGATTCCTGGACCGGAGGATCTGTAAAGGAAGGGGACCAAGTCCAAGAGTCACGCAAGTGTCCAGAGGAGGGCAGGAGCCCACTAAACCCCGAATGAAGGTGCAAAGGGCGGACTCTTGGTAGAAGAAGCTGAAGATTCCCCTAGCAAAAACTGACAAGGAAAAAACAGCCTTTGCAACTCCCTCTGGGTTGTATCATTTCACTGTATTGCCCTTCATGGAGCTCCAGAGGTTAATTGATATTGTATTGCAACCCTTTCAAGCCTACTCCGCAGCCTATCTAGATGATATTGTCATATATAGTGAGTCTTGGGAAGATCATCTGAAACACCTGTCACACATATTAGAAGCTCTTCGACAGGCCTGGTTGACAGCTCACCCGGAGAAGTGTAACTTAGCAAAGAATACTATTAATTATTTAGGGTATATGATAGAGGATGGAAACTTTAGGCCGCAAATAGAGAAGCTAGTGGCCATTACTCAAATTCCTGTCCCAAAGACAAAAAAAGATGTTAGAACCTTCCCGGGGATGGTTGGCTACTACTGGAGGTTTATTCCCCATTTTTCTGATCTTGCTGCCCCTCTTACTGCCCTACTGGAAAAGAAACGGCCCAATCACATATCCCAGTCAACTGACTTAGAGAGTCAGCGTTTCCATCATTTAAAATCTTTATTGACTACTCAACCAATATTGCATTGTCCAGACATCCAAAAACCCTTCCAGGTACAAATGATGCTTCAGATCAGGGAATAGGAGCGGTGTTATCTCAAGAAGGGGACGATGGACACTATCATCCCTTTGTCTATATAAACAGAAAACTCTTACCCCGAGAACAACATTATGCAACTGTTGAGAAGGAATGCCTTGTGATTAAATGGACTTTGGAATACCTTCACTACTATCTCTTGGGAAGGATATTCACCCTCCTTACAGATCACGCCCCTTTGACTTGGCTTTCCAAGCACAGAGAAACAAACTCCAGCATCTTACGATGGTTCTCATCACTCCAATCTTTTTAATTTCAGATTCAACACTCCCCTGGTTCCCTTCTGACCAATGCAGATTTTCTGTCTTGCTATCCATCTGATAGGTGGCTCGATCAGCCACTCTCTAGGGGAGTGATTTTGATAGGACACCGGCAGCCGGGCAAAGAAAGAAGTGTCCCGGGGTACTGTGCGATTTCCTGAGTCTGAGGAGGAAGGGGCAGGGCAGGTTTCAAACTCCCCATGCCGGGAAAACAAGGGATCCGTCAGAACAAGAGAGGAGGACGGTAACGCGAGGCAAGGAGGAAGCAATGAATGGGAGATGAAAGCACAGCCAGGAGACGGAGGAACACGGGGACAAGCAGAAGAGGCGTTCCCAGGAGACGAGGAGACGCGGGCTCGAAGGAGAGAGCTACATCTTGGCCACATTGATACGCAGCACCCCCGAAGAGAGTCGCTACCAGGAAACGACTGAGGGAGAGGATGCGCTGGAGCAGGCCACGTTCTAGGAAGATTGTGGGCAGATCATGTACGGGGTGTGTACTGGGGAATGGGGAGGAAGGGTGGAGAAACCCACTTACCAAGCCTGACTGCACGGGATAAATAACACTGAAAAGGGGGAAAAGAACACAATAAAAGACACACAATCCTTAAGAACCAAAACCAAAGAAGGCATGTGGTGAAAAGGGCAGCACTTTACTAACCTCAGAAAGAAACATAAGCACAGTATTGAGGCATGAGATTTTGGAAATGAATAGATTTAATTAATGTGAGAGAGAAAAGAAAAAAAATATGCATTAACAAAACTGGGAGAGAAAACAGGAGAATAGGGGTGTCAGTTACCAACCAACATACCTTCTAAAACCCGGCTTCTTCTTTCTCTCCCTTCCAGTTTTGTCATTGGTAGAATTCCAAGATGAGTACCTGAAGGAAAGAAGAGCCAGTAAGGAAGAACCTGAAGAAAAAAGACAAAGACCACAAATTAACAAAGACAAGACCTGAGAAAAGGGAGACAAACAGAGACATAATCAAGAGAAAACAAAGCGTGGAAGAAATAAAATAAAAGACCACATACCAGAGCCTGGTACGCCTTCTGTTATCCATTAATACTTATCTGTCACAACTCTGTTTTCTAACATCAGGGCATAGTAGTATTAACCTTTCTGCCAATCCCAGTCTTATGGAAGTAGCCCGACCCCATAACTGAGAGATAGGCAAGATTCTGCTTTGATGTCCTCCTAGTTAGCTGAAAAGACAAGGCCAAGATCAGCAAAGCTGTCGACAAATTAGCACTCAGCATAAGATGACACTCTGGCTGGATTGTCCTCTACCCGTCAAAGGCCTATGTGCTGTTTATATATCAAAAAATGTTGTGTGCTGAAAACAGGCCTGACGTGATTGTGTGTCCATGGTTAGCTGCTGACTTTGTACTCTTGTAGCAGCAATACTTATTAGACTATTGTGCATAAATATAACATCCTTGAGCAAAGCACAGAACGAAATGAGATTAAGAAGCAGACAAATGTAGAACACAAACAAAATTTGTTTTCTAAGAATGTTAGCTTATTGAACGTTAGAGCAACAAACTGAAAAGCCAGCTGCTGTAAAATATAATAAAATGAGTAAAGGCAAATAAAATGTGTGCGTGTCTTAAAGGCACAGGCTATGGGCCTAAACACTAAAATATGGTTGCCCAACCTATGTGCTAAAAGGTGAATCCACAGCACCCTCCTCATTGTCTACACTATTGTGCAGGGTCCAATACAAAATTGAACTATACTAAAACTGCTTACTGGAAAGATCAAAATGTCTAAGTTGACAACCAAATCAAGCCAAAAGTCTGCAAAATCAAAAGGTACAATTTAGAATTTTGCTTAAAAAATGCTACATGTCAAATTTATCAGTAATTGTGGTTCTGTAGGAAATCTTTGATGTCATCAATGGAGATCGAATCCAGGAAAGACCCCATTTCGATAGGAGATAATTTGACTAGCACATTAGACATGAGATCAAAAGAATAACATGTTCAAGTGCCTCAGCCATAGTTCTGACCAAGGAGGTAGTAGCCCATTCAGTACCAGATGCTGAAGCACAAGGAGCCATGAAATCCACAAGGGGAGGCTTGTAGGAGGCATCCCGCAAAAACTGCAACTCACTGGGCATACTAGGCAATGAACCCTAATCAAGAACATCATCAGATCTGTGTCCGAAAAAGGTAAATAGTGTTAAGCACAACACACCTCCTGTGCATATTTGGAGAGGCACCACAAACAATGAAAAATAGGCTGCACACAGTTTAGAACTGGTCGGAATGACAATGACCAATTCAATTAAAATTCTTCTACCAGTGATGCTCCGAAATACTGCATCCTGTATTCAGGACACAGTTAGGCTGGTGGAAGCTCCATCATTCCTCTTTGTTGAGATGGGGCAGCCAGTGCGTATCCAAAATAGCAACAACAGAATACCGCCAATGAGTGCCAAAGTTATTGGAAATCCTCCAGAAACACTTTAAAAAAGTGAGTGGATGGCTGAAGGTATAACTTTGAACACGGTATGGAAAGTGCTGACAAAACCAGAACCATGTGGTGTTAGGGCTAACCAATTCATGAAATGTTTAGGGAAGTTGGTATTTAATAGGAACTGTATCTCTGCAGATGACCTTGCCACTTGGTGGTCGTACACTTCATGGGCTGATATCAGAACGAAGTGTTTCTGAAACAAAAGAGATTTATCTCATGTGTGGGGTGAATAGCACATTACTGAAAACTAGTTACAAACTGAGAACCAAAATCACATAAGGAATTTCCAGTATCATCCCACAGCAAACTTGATTTCTCAGCATTTAGTAAATCTCATTCGAGAGCTACTCAAACACAAGACAAATCAAAGGAACAGGAATACCATTCAAATAGCAGGCAAAACTCACAACAAATGCATCACTTGTGCCGTGCAAGGACATCTGTTTAGAAATTATAGAATGACTTTCTGAAATCTTGCATTCGCTCCTTCTAAAAAAGACCTCTGTCCTGCTGTTTGAACATTTGTAATTGAAAGGTAACTCCCACACCCCATGGATGTAACAGTTTCCAGGCAGTTCGAATCTGCCTAAAGGAAATTGTTTTCAGCATGAAGTGAACTGAAATGCTGAAGTAGGCAAATTAATCACTCCATGTATTACCCACACTGATTGTGATATTTCTGCCACATTGAAAGGCCACTTTGGTAACTTTTTGATGTTAAGCATGATGTAACTAACTTCTTTCTTAGCCATTATCCATTGTTTATCTCTCAAATTAAATGCTACAAATTACCCTTTAGAGTTAATTTGATTCGAGGGCAGGCAACAATTTTTAGGAACTTGTGACACCCAACACAACTGCATAAGTTGACTCTGTCCATGGTGTAAAAGTGATGTGTCATTTTGAACAATGTGTCAATAGCAAAAGACACACTGGGCCTGATTTACAAGGCCCTATTGCCAGCGGAGCATAACTTTTTTTGACGCTCCTGTGGCACAATGCCCTGTGCCATATTTACAAGGTGGCATTAAGCCATGTTTTGTGACTTAATGCCATCTTGTAATTATGGCCCCTTCACAAGCAGCACTTTGCATGGAAGGGGCATGCAATGGGTGTGGCTGTGGTGTGGCACAGTGTTAGACCCGACAGTCTTAGGGTGGTCACCCCAAACTTTTTGCCTGCCTCCCTCCACTTTTTGGACACTGTTTTTGCTCGTTTTTAGACTCTGCACACTTCACCACTGTTAACCAGTGCTAAAGGGCATATGCGCTCTCCCTTAAAGCATGGTAACATTGGATCATACTCAATTGGACTATTTAATTTACTTATAAGTCCCTAATAGAGGTCACTATTTGTGCCCAGGAACTATAGATTAAATACTACTAGTGGGCCTGCAGCACTGATTGTGCCACCCACTTAAGTAGCCCCTTAACCTTGTCTCAGGCCTGCCATTGCATTGTGTGTGAAGTTTCACTGCCAATTTGACTTGGCATTTAAAAGTACTTGCCAAGCCTACAAGTCCCCTTTTTCTACATATAAGACACCCCTAAGGTATGCCCTAAGTAACCCATAGGGCAGGGTGTTGTGTAGGCAAAAGGCAGGGCATGTACCTATGATGTTTACATGTCATGGTAGTGTAAAACTCCTGCATTCGTTTTTACACTGCTGTGAGGCCTGCTCCCTTCATAGGCTAACATTGGGGCTGCCCTCATATATTGTTTGAGTGGTAGCTGCTGATCTGAAAGGAGTAGGAAGGTCATATTTAGTATGGCCAGAATGGTGATATAAAATCCTGCTGACTGGTGAAGTTGGATTTAATATTACTATTTTAGAAATGCCACTTTTAGAAAGTGAGCATTTCTCTGCACTTAAATCTTTCTGTGCCTTACAATCCACGTCTGGCTGAGTTTAGTTGACAGCTCATTGTGCATTCACTGAGATACACCCCAAACACAGGATACTCAGCCTCACTTGAATACATCTGCATTTTGAATGGGTCTTCCTGGGCTGGGAGGGTGGTGGGCCTGCTCTCACAAAAAGGACTGCCACACCCCCTACTGGGACCCTGGCAGACAGGATTGAACTGAAAGTTGGAGAAGTGTGGCACAATGGTTAGAGCGGCAGACCCTGATGCAGAGATCTGGCCCAGGACCAGGGTTCAATTCCCACCTCGGTGGGTTTTGGGCTCAATTCCCTTGGACCAGATAATTGTTGCCTCATCTAATTAATGGGTCCCACACTGTAACTCTGGGCAATAGCTTGCTTAATCTCCACAACGGCCCTCACAGTGCTTAGATGCCTGGCTTCACCCTGGGGCTGTCCAGGAGTGGGTGTCGCACAGGGAAAAGCCAGGAGGGTTTCCACAGCGGTATGTGTACAGCGCCTTGAGACCCTAACGGGTGAGTATTGCGCTATACAAGTGCAAAGTTTACAGGTTTTTTTTTTAAAGGGGACCTGGTGCACTTCTAGGCCACTTTTTGAAGTCTTCCCCCACTTTAAAGGCACACTTGGGTATATAAACAGGGCCTCTGCCCCTTCAAACTCAGACACTTCCTGGAGAAGAAACTTGTAACCAGAACCTGCATCCTAACAAGAAGAACTGCCTGGCTGCCCAAAGGACTCACCTGACTTTAGGCGGCATTTCAAGCAACCCTGTCTGCCACACTTTGCTCTCCTCTGATGACGGCCGAAAGCCAGTAACACGTGTCCGGAGATACGGCATTCGCTGCACGAACTTATGGTGAAAAACTTTCTACAAAATTAAAGCACTTGCTGCACCCATGTATGGTGAAAGACTTTTTGAAATATTATTCGAATTCATTCTAATGACTGCATTTATCATGATGCTTTGGGGATATTCGAGCTGAAATGTGTGTTCCCTTTTTGGATTGTGTATTTAACCGCTCCCATGAGCCTTTGAGCTGACGAGCTCTGGTGAAGCACCTGTGCGCCTACTGAGTGGTTCAAAAACCTGAGAATACGTTTAGGTGGCATTTCAAGCAACTCCATCTGCCACACTTTGCTCTCCGCTGATGACGGCCGAAAGCCAGAAACACGTGTCCGGAGATACGGCATTCGCCGCACCAACTTATGGTGAAAATCTTTGTACAAAATTACAGCACTTGCTGCACCCATTTATGGTGAAAGACTTTTTGAAATATTATTCAAATTCATTCTAATGACTGCATTTATCATGATGCTTTGGGGCTACTCGAGCTGAAATGTAAGACAGGGTGCTCCCTTTTTGGATTGTGTATTTAACGGCTCCCGTGGGCCTTTGAGCTGACGAGCTCTGGTGAAGCACCTGTGCGCCTACTGAGTGGTACAAAAACCTGAGAAAACGTTTAGGTGGCATTTCAAGCAACCCCGTCTGCCACACTTTGCTCTCCGCTGATGAAGGCTGAAAGCCAGAAACACGTGTCCGGAGATTCGGCATTCGCTGCACCAACTTATGGTGAAAAACTTTCTACAAAATTACAGCACTCGCTGGACCCATTTATGGTGAAAGACTTTTTGAAATATTATTCAAATTCATTCTAATGACTGCATTTATCATGATGCTTTGGGGCTATTCGAGCTGAAATGAAAGACAGGGTGCTCCCTTTTTAGATTGTGGACTCACCTGACTGCTTTCTGTGAAGGACTGCTGCCTTGCTGTTGCCCTGCTGCTTTGCTGCTCTGAAGAAGTGCTCTTCAAGGGCTTGGATAGATCTTGCCTCCTGTTCCCTGAATTATCAGGACCAAAAAGACTCATCTCTTCAAGAAGGACTCCTTGTGCGCTGAAATTCGATGCACAGCCTGCCAGAAACAACGCACAGCCTGCACCGCAGTGAACATTTCACTGCATGCCGAACCGGAATGACACAGCCTGACTTCGCAATGAGAAGATCGATGCAGCGCCAGCGTAGTGACCAGAAATGCGACACAAGGCCCACTGGATCAATGCATAGCTGGAGCGACACAGTCCGCCGAGAGAGGAATCGACGCAGCACCTGCCGTGCGGTAGAAAATTCAACGCAACGCCAACCGGATCGGTGCAGCTCCTGTGACTTCATCTTGCCAGCGCAGGAAATCCATGCACCATCCTGGGGGTGTCTGAAAACCCAGCAACCCAAAGAGGATCCACGACTGAGCACTGGAAATCGACGCACAGCTGTCCCTGTGTGGAAACTAAATGACGCAGTACCATGTGCGGCCTGAGAAATCGACGCACACCCCTTTGTTTCCACACTTCTCCTCCTCTGCCGGTATTTTTCACGCAAACCTGGTACTGTGTGCTTGAAAGAGACTTTGTTTGCTTTTAAAAGACACTTTCTATCACTTTTCAGTAATATTTCAACATTTACTTATTGCATCTATGATCGTTCTGACCTGCATTTATCCAGATAAATATTATATATTTTTGTAAACACTGTGTGGTGTATTTTTGTGGTGCTATATGGTGGAATTGTATGACTTCTACACAAATACGTTACACATTGCCTTCTAAGTTAAGCCTGACTGCTCAGTGCCAAGCTAACAGAGGGTGGGCACAGGATAATTTGGATTGTGTGTGACTTACCATGACTAGAGTGAGGGTCCTTGCTTGGACAGGGGGGTAACCTGACTGCCAACCAAAGACCCCATTTCTAACACACAGCAACACCCATTTCATTTTGACGCTGTCTCAGATTTACGATATCTCATAAACCTGAAGCAGTACTTTTCTGACCCTAGCTATTGAGCTGTTCTTCACTGATATTTGAAATCTTTCACCAATTGTCAAACTTTGCTACAGAGGACAAATAGGACACATTCATATCTTTTACTTTTGGTAACTGACGGCATATTGTTAACTGGATTGGATCATTTAAAAATATCATAAGGCAAGCTCTAAATAAAGCTTTTATGCCTTGCATTAGCCAATCCTTGGTTTCCTTTACACTCTTTAAGTCAATCTACTTTTCCAATACTCATAACCTTCAATGTCAACTGGGAAACAAAGGAATTTGAATAGACCAAGTTGTTGTCAGTTAGCGATATTTTTCTTGCTTTAGAGGGAGGTAATTTGAATTTATAAGATTCAGCATTTTTAGCATTACGCACAGTACAATATGCAAATTTCTCTACATTTGTTTGTGAACTCCCCCCTTGGTGGAGTTGCACATCGTTTCCATTGTGTGTAATTACAAAGGGGTACCAGCACGATGCAGAACATGGTGTCCATAATGGTAATAGCAGAACATTTCCCCATAATTTGCTGTATTCATATAGACATCTTAACTCTCAAATACAGTATAATATTCAAGCTCAAAAAGCATAGAATCAACTGTTTTTACATCCTAGTCATCAGAAGCAACTCCCGGTGTAATTACATCATTCATAGATGATTTGAAAACATTTGGAATTTGAATCATTTCTGTAGGGCCAAAGATATCTAACCCTTCTTTATCCTGTGGTGATCCCCAAGAAGGGACCACTAAGGAAAGCTATCATTTGAAAGGGGAGATGTTTCCACTTCCAGTGGTACCTCTGCCGTCTGAATTGGTGCTTGAGGGGACTGAGGTAACCCCCAAGCACTGATGCAGTGAAAGTGAAATGAGTTGATCAGCTCATTTCACTTTTGTTTTCAGTGAAATGATGTCAAAAAATGAAAAAAAACATGAAAAATAAATAAATGACCTTGAGTGCTAGAGAGGTCCTTCCACAATTCTTGAGTCTGAATAAAGTTAAAGGAAATCCATCTAGTGCTTGCACAAGAGGGATTTCCCACCTTGTGTGTGGGAATATCTTGGAGTTGTCCTCAGCACACAAGAACTTGTGCGGAGGACACAAGTAGTTAGTACTCTGCAAAACAGCATATATCAGGGGTTCAGAGTCTTTATTACTCCATGTGCAGTGTACCAATCTAGAAGGTGGCAAGTCAAAAGACCTCCTTAACTTTGTAAACATAAGCTTCAAAAAGGTTCCAATACTACTGATGAAAGCCCACTGAACCACCAACCAAAAAACTGGACAGTCACCATAAGGCCATTCCTGCAGTGTATGTCAACCCCCACCCATGACTGCAACACATCTACTCAAAACATAGTGCGCCATGCAAACTAGCTTCAGTTGTTCATGGTACGTGATAATACACTTGTTGTGCCTGGGTCAGTGTAGAGGCCATTACCAAGAGCTCACTTGAGACATACTGTGTTCAGAAGCTGAAAACGTTTTGAGGTGCTCTCCATCATGGTATTGCCAGATGCTACTTTCAACCCAAAGCTGAGAGTTCTAGCTGCCTGAGTCGTTCCAACCCCTTCACACTCACAGTGATCATGTGGAGTTATGTGTGAGCCGTACTGAGTGTGAAGGGCACCAGCAGAATTCCAGATGTCTGTGATGGTAGTAGGATGTCAAAACATGATAATTGTCTATCTGTTGGAGGTTGTCTGAGTCTTTATATGCAAACATGTTTCTTCCAATGATGTAGGTTTCTTGTTTGAAGTATATATGAAGAAGACTTTATGAGAGAAAGATGTGCTCTCTGATTGTTTTTATGATTTCCAACCTTGTTGGGATTTTTGTCCCTTATATTTGCTTCAAGCAGGTTGGATTATTCTTTCTAGGATCTTCTCTTGACATAGCTCATTGTTACCCCTTACTAATGTCAGAAGGAGGTTTGTTCCTTGTTGATTCCTTCATCATTGATCACAAATTACAAGATTTCCAAATCATTTTTTCTCATTTGTGAGTTTTTCTACCTGATTGTGACTTCTTGAGAAAGCCATTTGACACCTTTCACATATATTAATCTGTGCAGATTGGTACCCTAGCTACTGGGAGAAATCGGCATTTCCTTGGGTAATCAGTACTCAACACTCCAGTGTTCAGTCCTTGATACTTTCTTGGTACTCTTTACAATGCAAAGGCCAGTGAGTCTGGCAACAATGCTTGGACCAAGAACCTGATTTTGCTATAGATTTTCAATGGTAGACATTGAACTACCCACTATAGGTGTGAATCCAAAAAGTAATGCTGACTACTGGAAACGTCCAGTCTGGTATCCGGGAAACGTTGTGTGAGTTTTACAGCATGAAAATCTTGGTCTTATACTGTCCCCTATCAATCCTGTTACTATTGAATGCAAAGTCCTAAAACACAACTCACTAGAGGCATTAAAGTAAGACTGACAAATAATTTGGGACGAATGGAACTAGCCCACCTTGAGAAAACTCCATCAATCCCCTCTGATCTTTCAATACTGTCCTCAGAAATGGCAGATGAAATAGAGGCAACCCTGTCAGGTGCCACACTGCACCTTACAAACGCCAGAAACTAACCGACCTAGGAAGACTCAGATTTTGGTGTAGTACATAAGAGCTTAATTTATTGTATTATATTCATCCTAAAGTTCAGAGTCTGTCAACACATTGTAAAGCTAATCATAGCACAGCATATACTACACTTTCTCAATATCCAAGTGGCATCAGCTGCCAAATGGTGTCTATTAAATGATTCAGTATGCATAAACAAGGTGAAGGGCTACTGCCAGTGCTTAATGTGTGAAAGAAAGAGTGCTGGTGCCCAAAGCTATGCTCCGATGCCAGTGGCTGGTGCAATTAAACACCGGTGCGCCGATACCAAGAATGCATTGTAAAAATCCACCTAATTTCTCTTTAATAGATTACCAGATTCTTCCTGCACCTTTATTTCAATCTTGTAGGTTCCTGCTTTCTCCCTTTACGACAGTTTTACCATCTCTCTCTTCTTCCGTCTTTCCGATATATGCGCTTTTTCCCTCTCATGAGTTTGGTTTATTTCTGATGCAGAAAAATAAGTACAGGTCCCGAAAAATAATGGTTGGTAGCTCCCCACACACCCTCAGGCTCAGATTAAGCACTGGCAGAAGGCCTGTATCAACCCCTCTCATCAGAATGGACCAAGGCCCTGATTTATACTTTTTTAAGGCAAAACTGCACTAATGCAGTTTTGCACCAAAAAAGTTAGCACCAGTTTGCACCATTTTGGTGCACCAACCAGGAACCATATTTATGGAATGGTGCAAGCCGGTGCAAAGGGTGGGCTAGCGTCAAAATAAATGACGTTAGTCGGGTGAGGCTGGCACTATGGAAGAAGGGGGTTTTGCGCCAAAAAATGACGTTAGGCAGGTTCGAGTAAAAACAAAATGACTCTAACCTGTCTAGAATTATTTTCTGATGCAAAACCATCCATACCACATGACTCCTGTCACTCCCACCACCCCAATGGCCAGCACAGGAGACCAGGGTCCCCTGGGCATGGCCATTGCACCCAGTGCCTTATAGGGGGGCCCAATTCAGGGCCCCCAATGGCACTTAAAAAAGTAAAATGCAATACTAGTGAGTCCTTACCTGGGATGGGGCCCCCCATCCTCCGCAGTTCCTCTTGTGTTGGGGGTGTCCCTGGGGCCTGGGGAGGGCACATGTGGGCTTATTTCATGGTGTTCCGCCATGGAAATAGGCCCACAGGTCCCCTAACGCCTGCCCTAACCCAAGTGTTAAAAAATGGGACACAGCAATTTTTGGCCCATTTTTTGAGCCCTCCTCCCTCCCCTGCACCATTTTTGCACTGGAGTATAAACATGGCGTTAAGGCCACAGAGTCATTTTTGCACTGGAACGCCTACCTTGCATCTCATTAAGGCAATGTAGGTTTCCACTTCCCAAAAATGACTTTAACTTCATAAATTGCCAAAGTAAACAAAATGAAGCTAATTCGGTAAAAACTGAGTATAAATATGTATAAATATTCGCCCGTAAGAATGTGAGTATGATCAATAATAGGCACTCCAGAATCTTTGCTAGCATTTAATAATCTGCGTTCTGTATGGATAAAAGGCATTTTCAAGAGAAAATCTCTTCTATTAGTTGTTGTTTTAAAAGTCTGCAAAGGTCTGTACCTCATTCTGAATAGGAATGAAAACAAAATAGTATGTATTCATTGGTAACATGACTTTTCTGTCTTTGTTTACTTTAATTATTAGCTTGGGTCATTAAGGCAGCTTTAGATCACATTTAAAAGTGCTTTCTATTTAGAATTGCTGTTCGGCCCATGAACAGACAAGAGGCCTTAAGTGATTTTGCTTATTTTCGTACTGGCCGGGATAACAAAATACAGGTGATGCTGGTAGAAAACAGGTCAGGTGGTAACCCCGGCTTTGATAGAGGTGCTTCCAATGGGAGGCTTGATAATTACCACCACCAGTGCTTCTCTGGCTGAGAGCGTCAAGCCTCCCATCTCAAAACAGAAATTATATATATTAAAAAACGAGGAAAAAGAAGCAATTTACTCAAAGCGGCATAAAACGTAGGAACAAAGTCATCTGTTAATTTGCAGATGAACAATCCAAATGAAAACAAAGGATTACATTGAAATGTTCTAACAGATTGTTCTCTTTCTACGATACAAATACGTGTATGGCTTTGAAATGTTTATTGTGCACAATTCAGGCTGTAAGAATAAACGTCGTTTATGCCTTGTCACTAATGTAACTTAATGCTATAATAAAAGTGAACCATGTTTCCAGATTAAAGATTGTGAAATAACACCAAATGAAAGCCATAAAAACGTCAACAGCTTTGAAAAGGTGCATATGGTAGGATTGTAAAATAAATTATATTTTCCACGTCCTCAAATACATTATTGTTTCAAATGTGAAAGTAGTGATGAATGAAGTAAAAAACAGAAAATGTAAGAATTTGAGCCTTCATTTTTTATCTTGTGTTTTTCTGCTGTTAGGGTTGTTCATTCCTTGGCTCCATACTTCATCAAACAGCTGGTTAGTACTGGAGGCAGTCAGGAAAGGGGCAATGATTTAAACAGCGTTTTTTTTTTGGGCTGCCTCAGGTTTACAACTCGTAAATCTGAGGCAGCGTTAAAAGCAATGGGTGTTGCGGTGGAACACCCACTGCAACACCAATTGCATATCCCTCAGATGCATAAAACTGCGTTAGAGGGGCCCATATTTACAAGGAAGGGTAATGTCACAAAAAAGTGGCAAAACACCTCCACAAAAAGTGACACTCCGGTGACGGAAGGGCCTGTTAAGTCTGCGCCTATCATTTAATCGCACAATGTTTTCATGGATGCATCATACAATGCGTTGCATTTGTTGGTGCTAAGCTCACTCATTGCTGGATTAGCATCGAAAAAATTATGCGATTCCAGCAATGTGAGGAGGCCACTATAGAGAAAACCCCTGCAACAATTTTACACCAGCTCTTAGCAGACAGTAAAATCTGGACACGGTGAAGTCGCAGAATGATGCAGTGAAATTTAAATTTCACTGCGTCAGTTCTGTGTGGCTTTTTCCATGGGAACACCTACCCTTCATGCATTAGACCTGGCACAGGTATAATGTGATCCAAGGGTGTATAAACTGATGCATTGGGCCCAAGCAGAGAAACACTGTATAGCCCAAAATCTGCACAAAGTTCAGCTTTATGAAAATGCCAGCTCAGTCCTATTTTCAAGCAACCGTAAAATCCAGGGGCTGCAAACCCCATTACAACCATCAGTAATAGAAAGTCCTACTTGACCATTCAATGCCTTGGCAGAGGGTGGATCCAGATTCAGCCCAGATGCAGTCACATGTGCACTGACTCCAGGAAAATCTATGTTAATTGTCTGCGTGGAAATCAAAGCATCACAGGAGCAGGCCCCAGGGCAGATTCCCCCAGGCAAAGTGGAAAAGCTACAACCCATCACCCACCAGCATGCCTGGGTCACAAGGAAAGGCCAATGACATGCTTGAGGCCCAAAAAATAAAAAAAGACAATGGCAAAGTGTGAAACTGCCAATTTAATGAGTCCCTAACCATCCCTCTTCAGGCGGGATCTTCATTATCTCTACCCACTACCAAAAGGGCATTACACCTAACCCCTGCCTCACAACCATGACCTCGAACTGGTGAAAACCCACACCACTCATTGCCTACACCCTTAGTGCATTATGAGGGAGTACAAGGACTTGTTGCCAAAGACGTAGCAATACTATTGAACCTTGGTACGCAAGAGTGGGAGGGTATGCTAACAGCCTATCTCCACGACACCTCCTCTGTACCCAAATGTAAAACCCCTGCACATGGGGAGAGGACGACCTGCGGGATAGCTAAAGGAGAACGGACAAACAAGAAAGGGAAACTCAACCAAACTGTGAGCAACCAAATACGGACAGTGACTAGGCATACTTAAAAACAATGCAGCTCCTGGTGGAGGCCCTTTAATACCAATTGGACAAAATGGATGTCCAGCTCACGCTACTCCACACATTGGCAGTCTTCATCGTGGGGATCAATGGAAAGCTAGGCGACTTGAAGCAACTCTTTACCCAGGCGCTGTCTGAATCGCCTAGTGCTTAAGTCTGCTGTGGATGCGGCCCGTTGTAAACAAATTATCCTTGCTAGCTTCCATGCTCAGCGAACTGTGCAAGGGCCTCAAATTTCGGAAATCAAGCAGCTTTTATTTGTCCTACCATAGCCAATACACACCCCCTCAAAAGCCAGCATCACAGCCTCCCATGTGTCATGGACACACAATAGTTATACCCATGGGAACAGTGTGTGACAGAGGAACAAAGGACCAAGGGCCACATGCACAAAGTGTTTTTCTAGTACTAAACAGGCCAATTTTCAGAATCTAATAGTCCCTTTTGCAACTAGAAAAATGTTTTTGGGAATGTACAAAGCCAAAATTGCAAGTCAGTGACTTGTTACCGAACTGCAATTTGTGATTCGCTAATAGGAAGGGCCGTATTCGGGGCATTCCTTCCAAATTTACAACCGTCAATGCAGTAGCAAAACAATCACATTTAACACAGTTAACAGTTGACAATTTCAAATTGGTGCCAACCCATTCACAAATAGGAAGGGGTCCCATTAGTCAATTGTAGCAAAATTATTTTTGTCAGATCAGGCAGTGGCCCCATGGGGTGGCAAATTGTGACATTCCTCATGAATATTAATGTGGTAGGTCATTTGTGACCCAATTGGGAATTGCAAATAGTGTACTTAACACTGTTATACGTTTAGATTTGCAACTCGCAATTTGTGATTCCCAAACGGATCGCAATTGTGAGTTGCAGAACAAAAGGTCACACATCTGGCCCTAAAGGGGTATTATGCCCCCCATCAGCTAGTGAAGAGACTACAAACTCCTCAGGTGTGGCTGTGGGGAACAATCAGCCATTAGAAAGAACTGGGGAACAAAAAACGAATGCCAAGCAAAGATGGGCTAAAAGGAGAAAAGGGCGGAACAAGAAAGCCTGGACATCTTCAGTAGACATCGCCTGAATCTTCATGGCAGCGACTGGCCTGAAAACAGGCAGCGAGCCAGCACAGGCCAGACAAACAGCATTTGTCTCAAGCATCAGACCAGCAACCAACTATCAGTGTCCAGCGGGTTGACTCAAATCCAACCAATCTTTGCAAGGGTGCCACTGACTCACTCAGCACATCGCACTTGTGTACAACAGAGGATCCGTCTAAAGTTACATAAGCGTGAGCCAGATTGCAAAGGGACAGCTATTGGGATTAAGGCTACACCGTTCCATAACTCGAAATCCAACCCCACTGGGCACTGGCATCCTTGACACAGAGGGCGGCGAGAGAGTACTCACCGCTGGACAACAGGACACCCCCATTTGGACAGGCAGATCCAAAACAACATTCCCAATAGAAGAAGTAGAATCCCCGACAGTCAACATCAACAAACCTATGACCACAGTGTCAGAGTCAAGGAACCCTGCTGAGGGAGTCTGTGGGTATCTTGATCACCACAGTCTCCCAGCGCTACACACTGACGGAGCACCATACAAGTCCCCAACAACTCTTAAAACTCACACCATGAGAGCAATCAACCAGGGAACAGTGATCCCTGATATAACAACCTCCAAGCAGGATAGCAATGTCTCTAAGACCCTGTATGCCCAAGCAGCATCAAACTCTTCCAACACAAGAGGGCATGGTTTGACCCCCGTCATCATTGACCAAACTGTGTTCAAGCACAACAGAATGGGGGTCCAGGACTTCATCAATAGTGAAATAAATAATAAGGCCCAAACAAGACAGTAAAAGAGCTCGGCCTCCTCAAAGTGTAGAGGGACCGCGTTGGCATCTGGACACGAATATCCCTAGGCCAAACTATCAATCCCGAGGCATGGGAGACATTTTGAAAAAGGGAAATATCCTCTGGCTCCTATCCCATATCCCATCCACTTCAGGCCTGTGCTCAACAGATTGCCTGGCAGTAGAGTTCATCTGTCCAGAAGTGTTGCCCCTATGCAAAGACACAAAGGCTACATCGAGAACTAACTGAATTTTACAGACAATTCTTTCTGAAAAAGCTACCTTTGAGAGCCGGGGCATAAGCATTATTCCATACCGCAAACGTGGGTATCCCCTATCTTTCTTATGTTTGGACCACGGCACCAAGCCACGACATTCAAACACTTGCAGGTGCTCTGTTCTTAAGGGCGCACTGTGGCACTCACTGAGGTGAATGAGAACAATGGCAAATTCTACTCTAGATACCAACAGGAAAAGCTTGAATGCTACAGACCCGCTACTCCTGGACACTGACTACAGGTGTATCTCCAGAATGATCAACAACCAAAACAGGGTCCATTGGCAACCTCTGGAGAAAGCAACTGATATGCCGGCGGGAATTGAACTTCTGTGGCTCTGCTCAAGGAATGTTAATGACCTTAACAGCAAGATGTTAGATCAAGACTTTGGGGGTCATTCTAACCCTGGCGGTCGACGACCGCCAGGGCTAAAATGACGGGAGCACCGCCAACAGGCTGGCGGTGCTCCACCGGTTTCCCGCTGCCCTGGGGAATCCTCCATGGCGGCGCTGCAGGCAGCGCCGCCATGGGGATTCCGACCCCCTTACCGCCAGCCTGGTTCTGGCGGTTTTGACCGCAGAACCTGGCTGGCGGTAACGGGTGTCGTGGGGCCCCTGGGGGCCCCACTAAGATTTTCAGTGTCTGCATAGCAGACACTGAAAATCGCGACGGGTGCAACTGCACCCGTCGCACCCTTCCCACTCCGCCGGCTCCATTCGGAGCCGGCATCCTCGTGGGAAGGGCTTTCCCGCTGGGCGGGCGGCCTTCTGGCGGTCGCCCGCCCCCCCAGCGGGAAACTCAGAATAACCGCGGCGGTCTTATGACCGTGCAGCGGTATTCTAGCGGGTCCCGTTTGGCTGGCCTTGGAATCACCCCCTTTATCTAGTACAGCACACATCCTTTGGTGAAACAGTCTTAACAATACAGCTTGAACCATGCTGTGCATTTACAAGTGGGCCCGAACCACTCATTTGTCTTTACAACACATTCCTTAACCAAGCAATTTATTACAACGACTTGCCTTAGGGAAAGCGTTTTCGGACTGAAATTGGACTCTAAGTCCAACACTTTCCCTCCTGTGGCACTGACTGGAGTTGGAATAGTAAATTATTCTAATCCAAAGTTGAGCGCTTTCCTAAAGGCAAGTCGTTGTAATGACTTGCGTGGTAAAGGCGTGCGTTGTAGAAATGCGCTCGTGGTTCAGGACGTGTTGTTAAGGCAAGCGTGATAAATGTCTACATTGTTCCAATGTACAACCCATCCTTTGACATTATTTTAATGTAGGAAACCTGGTAGGCTGAACCTTACCATCTGTAAGGATATACATGCTTTATAACGCCAGCAGTCAGAGGGGCGAGGTTTGGTCACTTGCAGGGTGGTCTAGCTACGTACATCTCATTAGCTTGCTCTGCTACAGTCAGGCCTCTAGTTTCTAGACTCTTGTTCTTTAACGCTATTACACTCACCTTAGCTACAGAGAAATTGACAATGGAGCTGTTCATTGTAGAAACATACATTCACCCAAAACATGAATCCAAGGCTGCCTCCCAACTGGTCAAACAAATTGTGTAATTCTTATGCAAGGGAATCAGAGCAAATGTCATCATCTCTTGTGATGCTTTGTGCCTCCTCCGACTAGTCTGTGGCAGTGCTGTCTTCGAAATGGAATATACCAGCGTAAGGGATAAACTATCAGGGCCAGGCAGCAAGATCAGTGAAGTGCTCCTCAACATTCTGCAATAACTATAGTTAAGGGCTTTGAATGGACGGTTTCACGAAGATGTCCCACAGTGTCCTCCTATTATTCAACAACCCATAGTACCACGATAGACTACACTTTCATCTCCCTCCCACTGTTTAAACGAGTTACTTGCTACAAACTTGGGGATAGAGGTGAAAGTGATCATCAACCCGAAGAGACAGTTCTTTTTAATCACAGTTCCTAAATTTGATAAAGCAAGAGACCTTCTGAACACGGCCTTCATCATCAACTATAAACAAATCAAATGTGCTCAAACTGGCATTGAGCATTTATCCCAGTCAGCAATGGCACTTGCATGTGAATCTGGGGGTGAAACCAGCAGTGAAGTAGCAAAGTGAGAATCCTTTTCTATGAGGTTAGGGGAAACCTTTGCAAAAATGGCTATCAGCCCTCCCCTACCTACTGGAATAATAACCACATCAAAGACACTAAGGACAAAATTACAGCAGATCCAAAGATCAATAAATAGGGGTCTAAGGTTGCTTTAACAAATACCGGGTGACCCTGCTCTACAGGTCACCCAAAGACATCAAACATCGGCATTGGAGAAGTTAAAGTGGTCAATTAATATGTTGTGCGAATATGAGACATGGGCAAAGTTATTTGCATATGCCAAAAGCTGCAATTGTGCATGATTCTAGGGAACAATAAGCAAGCTCATACACCCAATGCATGGTGAAATCACCTCTCATATATCGGAAGGTGTCAAGGCAAGACATCTTGGAGATCACTTTAACCACTCGCACCAAGAACAAGCTGGTCAAGCATTAGGACCCATGGGATAAACATGCTCTTGCTTAACTCCCCTTTTTAAGAGCTTTCAGCAAAACCCACTTCCTTCGACAGCAACAACTAAGTTGAGCCCCAGTAGAACAAATGTAATCATACGCCAGATTGTCAAAGGCAGGAGAGAAGGAGCCCAAGACCAAACCACATACCTCCTGCTATTTTTAAATACAACACTGCCTTCTAGACTGATGCACTGAAGGCCCTCTACTTCGAAATTGGTCTCACCTGCAAAATTCCTTCCACCTAAAGGGGATCTATTATATCACCGATCTTCAAAAGCAAGGACAGATGGCTGCCAAAAAATGACTGCTTAATAGCCCTCAAAGACAATGAGGCAAAGTACTTTGCAGGAATCCTACTAGAACACTTGTCGGAATGGTCTGCTGAAAAGGGTTCTCAAAAACATCCGGCACCACACGAACATCATGCCATCTCACTCTTCATTGATAAGGTAAAGCACAAAAGCAACCAATACATTTGTGCTTTATTAACTCAAAGGCTGCCTTTGACCACCTGGAGAGGACTATGCTCTGGAGCAAACTATCTTTCTAGTCGATCCCACAGCCTCCACTGAGCTTGCTAATAGTGTAGGAGGCTGGCCTGGTTTGTAGTGGGTACCTTGGGTACTTACACCTTATACCAGGTTCAGCTATCCCTTATTAGTGAAATGTAGTAGTCTTCTAGCAACATAGGCTGATAGAGGTAGCTGTAGCAGAGCAGCTTAGGCTGAACTAGGAGACATGCAAAGCTCCTGCAATACCACTATAGTTACACAGTACTTTACACAATGAAAGACAATACTCAGTGTTACCAAAAATAAAGATAGTTTATTTTAGTGACACAAAGCCAAAAATATCTTAGAGGCAATACTCCTTCTGGAGGTAAGTATCATACACAATATATACACTAGACACCGAAATAAGGTAAGTAATTATTCATAGGATAGTGCAGTCAATGGAAAATACCATTGAATTCAAAAGGAAGAAATCGGTCTAGGGGCAACAAAAACCATATACTAAGCAAGTGGATAGTGAATCATGAATTCCCCCCTAGACAAGTGTAGTGTGTAGAAAATCAGTGGGAGAGTAAGACAACCACAAAGGTGAGTAAAATACCCTACACCAGAGCCCAGGAAAGTAGGAGTAAAGTACTGCAAGTTTACTTAGGACACACTACAAGACGAGATTAGAGTTATTGCAAGAACCAAGCAAGAATGGAAGCAAAAAATGGGGGATTCCTGGACCTGAAGACCTGTAAAGAGAGGAGACCAAGTCCAGAAGTCGCAGAAGATTCCAGGGAGGACAGGAGCCCCTGCCAACCTAGAAGAAGGTGCAAAAGAGGATTCTCCGGTTGGAAGAAGTCTACAGAAGAGCACCATAGAAGATGGCTGCGGGTTCCTGCATGATGCAAAGGATGTCCCATGTAGAGATGTTGGATGCAGGTGAGTTGCAGTGTTGGATTAATCCAACAAGCCTTGGTTCAAGCAATGTTGCGAATTGTGTCAAAATGGCACTGCTTGGACCAAGGAGGGACCTGGGGCCCTCAACTCAGACTGAGGAGGCAGAGGGGGCTCCCAACACTGGAGGGAACCCACAGATGACCAGGCAGCACACACAGAGGTCCCAGGACACCAGGTCAAAGAGGGTGCAAATTGTGGTTGCTGCAGCACTACAAAAGAAGGTCCCACACCCCTGGAGAACAACTCAGCAAGCTGAGCATCGCAGGATAGAGTGCTGGGGGCCTGGGCCAGGGTGTGCACAAAGAATTCTTGCAAATAGTGCACAGAGGCCTCAGGAGGTGAAGATGATGCGGTGCACAGGGGAACTGTCTCAAACAGGGAAGGCAAGCTTTTACCTCTTCCAAATTTGGACCGCAGCACCTTAGGACAGTCTGTGTCAAAGGGTTCCACCACCTGTGTTCCAAGGAGCACGCTCGTCACCAGGAGAGGAGTCCAAGAGAACCGGTTGTCATCTTAGAAAGTGCCTGCTGGAGCAGGGAAGTGACTCTGTCACTCTATAGGAGATTTCTTTGGTCCTTCTGGTGCAGGGTGAAGACAGGGAGTCCCCAGAGCACGCACACAATGGAAACTGTTGCAGCTGCTTGCTGGAGTTGAAGTTGCAGAGTCGAAGTGGCCCTTCTGGATACTTTGTTGCAGTTACAGGAGTTCCTGGAGCAGTCTGTGGTCGATCCGAGGTCAGAGGATGAAGTAATAGTTGCAGAGGATTCCTGATGGAAACTTGAAAGCAGAATCTGAAGAGGAACCCACAGGAGAGACCCTAAGAAGCCCCCCTGAAAGGTCTTTATAGACAGTGCAGTCTGTCAGTGAGGCAAGACCCTGCTCCTCAATGAAGCAAAGAGTACTTACACACTAATAGAATATGGATTGGCAATAGTTTTTTGGCTTACTGGACTGAGCTGCTACTTGCAAATGACCTATCTGGGGAGGAGTTTGTGATCTACAAATATTCTAATTACATCATGCATATCTTTAGGCAAAGGCTGTTAGATTTAATGGGACATTTCACATTTCAAAATGCAAAGGCTGCTCAAATAAAAATGCAAATGTCAATGTTTTAGACCAAATTACATAGATAATATTATTTTTCATTGAATATTTATGCCAAAGAGACTTGTGGACAGATTTAGAGTTTGGCTGATAGGATATTCTGTCAAATATTTAACAGATTTCCTGTCTATTGTAATACAAATGAATTTGATATAATGTAGTTGTAACACAGTGGATGGGATATCCATCATGCTTGTGACGAGTATCTCATCTGGCAAATTCTAAATCAGGCCCTTGGTCTCTGCTGCCGAAGTGGTAAATGATGTAGGGATGACTTACCATGCATCACAGATTTTTAGAACTGACCCTGCAGCAGAATACATTACTCTTCTTAAAAAAGTGTTGTTCATAAATGTTGAACAAACTGCCAATATGTATAAATATTTTGACTTGCCTCACTGATAACCTAGAGCTTTCCGGAGTGTCAGAGAGAAAGGTCCATAGTAGTACATGCACAAAAGGGAACAAAAGCATAAAGTTTTACAGAGCTCATGGATTCCATGACCCTTTGACCGATTCCAGGCCAAAGTAGAAGTAAAAAATCTTGCTCCCTAAAATGGGAAAGGGAGAACGATGTAAAAAACGATTTCCCTTGACCCACCAACTTACCAACCATAGTATACTGTTGAAGTATGCGTTATTGCTTCTCTGACCATCACCTCGTTTTGGTATCTCTCATCACCTATAAGCATGCTTAACAGTGGTAGAGACGGAATTGAAAAAAACTGCTACTCCAGTTTCTGTAAAGAGAAGATAGTCTGGCTAAAGTATGCTGCATCTTCAATTTCACTCTCTACCACTCGTTCTATTCGGATTTGTGGAGTCTCTGATAATCTTAAAGCCTCTTATACATGAAAGGACACTGCATAATTTTCCTATTCTTTACTCACTGATTTTATTGTCTTACTCGTCATCTGTGTTCCTTCACAGAATCTAAAGATCAGAGCTTCCTATTACTCATACCCAACACTGTGTTTCAGATGTAGTGGTGTAAAGTAATTGTGATATCAGTTTATATATAGTTTCAATAGTTATGAGAACCAAACTATTAAAGCTTTTATGGTCTAAGACCAGAGCTAAATTGTGACCATGGTCGGAATTAGCGCTGGTGATGCCCAGTCCAATATTTTGTTTTGCGCCCCCTCCATGACCTCCTTCGCCAAGGATTCCCTTACTACCACCCTCCACCAGTGCCCCTCATCTCTACATAGCTTCCCTCTCACGTACATTTCATTTGTTTTAAAGCACTGTTTGGAGTTCACTTTAATAATAAGAATATGTTTCTGCACAAATGAAACCTTCACAGCAATACCAGGAATTGATAATGAAAGAATGTGAGAAACAAGAGTATCGTCGGTGTTTGGACAAAATATTGAACCCAAAATATTGTGTGAACAAAAAATTGGGTCAAGATTTTTGAAGGCAAATATACTGTGAAGGTATGATTTTATGGGTAAGCAAAGTTTTATTAAGATTAACTCCACATCTATGTACATAATCAAGGTACACAGATGTGGAGTTAAGAATAGGTAATCTATACTTACCTATTTGCACTTTCCTTCTCAATACGTTGGTCCTTGATATTTTTAACACGATATTCTGCCCACATGAAATTCTTAATATAGATATTCTATCAGACAACTCATAACATCCTAACCTATACTGTGGAGTTTGAATGCAGCTCTGTAATGACAGTTCATAAGTCACTGTGCTATATTAGGAATGTATCTTATGAACTTCAAGTAACATATGGATCTTTGTGAGAAAAGCAGTGACCCACTGAGCTATCCATATAAAATGCAATTCCTAGCTCTGCATATTAAACGTTCTCTTTTAAGCTACTTTATGATAAGTCTAGCTGCCACTAGAGAATACTCTGGTCACTCTCCAGCAGGAACATTAATCACCAGAGTTATCGTGGACATTTTTATTGTTGCCTGAAATCTGCTGTACACACAGGAAACTCTCCAGAAGGTGTTTGCAAACCCCTACATTATTTGTAAACGCAGTTCCCCACAAGGTCAGCACCAGGTGCGGCTGCACCCATTGAAATACCCTAAAACCGTCCCTGATTGTGATATAAAATTTATAGTTTATAGTGTTTAAATGCCGGTGTCCCATATACATCTAAAGTTAGGATCTCTTTCTAGTATCTCCTACTTGTTTCTCCTCTCCGGACTTTACGTTTGAAAGTGTGCTTTGTATGCTATGTTAATATGCATGGAGTACATCTACCTAACATTTAATATGGCAGTCGATGGCAATGTAAAAATCAGTGTTGGCAAATACAACCCTAAAGACCACTTAACAAATGATCAAAGGATTTATTTTGTCAAAACAATGATAAACCTTATTGAGAAAACATTTCCTGGTGTGGAAACTCAGGTCCGGAGCTAAGAAATAAATCCCTCAAAAATAAAAACAAGCAAAATGTCAATATGAATGAAGGTTTGGGCACCTAAAAAAAAGGAAAAGGGTTCGATTGTCATGTCAATCATGACCCAAAGAAGGTGTCAGAAATAAAGAAGAAATAATAGTAGATAAGATGTAATAGAAGAAATACACACATGCAGGATAAGATAGGACTAGCAAGAGAAAAAAGCATGAAACAAAAATGAGAGAATGAAGTAAGAAAGGAAATACTGAGTAGGGCATGATGACAGGGACAAAGAGGGGGGGAATGAGGAGGCCTAATATACAGGAGAGAGGGGCATGAAATAATTAGTAAGGCTAGGAAGGGAGTTATGTGACAGCAAAGGTGTTTACTATTTTAAATGGTTAAAAATAAAAAAGACATGGGGAAAGTCCGTCCCTTGTCAAGTCAAATGGACAGTAATAGCATTTCAAAATGGGGTCTGCAAAATGTGAACAAACTACAAAAAGTGTAAAAGTGGAATGAATAGCTTTTTTTTGGAGACAATGCATTCAATAAAGTGGGATTGAGGAATTGACGAGAGTGAAAAACAGAATTTGCTCCAGGTTCCATCTTATTTGTAATTGGGCTGCTAACAGCAACTGCCTACCCAAAAGGAATTGTAATATCACCTGAACACCACCAACCTGTAAAAGCCCTGGGAGAAGGGAGGATTTCCTGGGGAAATCAAAACCAGAATCACAAAATCATATTAATTCCTACTTTCTAAGGGCCCCTCAGGAGTCCACCTGTAATGCTCTGATACGTCCAGGTTTCTGGAGTAACTGGCACCACAGTGTCATAAACTCTGGTTGGCTTTGGTATATGTATGTTGAAACATATATATTTTACAGAACATTTCTGCTTATGCCCATTTTTAAAGATATCTTTACTGCTGTTACTGCCTTTTAAAGTCATGCAATCACACTGGGTTCTAAAGGAATTGGTTTCAAAATATTTCTGTAAGAAGAATTCCAGAATAAAGTAATAAATGTCAGTTTCTTAAGATTCTGAGTAACTTCTGTACCGGTCGCTCCTAAAATGGGTGGCTAATAGGGTTCAGGCTAAAGTAAATCAGTGGGAGGCAGGATCACTCACTCTCCCCAGAGTTACAACAGAGAACCAGGTGCCTCTTGGCCTGCAAGATTCCATTGTTAAGCCCTTTGTCTCCTTCAAGCTACAGAAGGCCAGCTGATCAGCCTCTTGAGATCACTTCGAAAGATGTGTTACAAGAGCGAACATACGTTAGTGCTTTGTCAGGCAAACACAGCAACAGGTTATTTTACTTTTGTTCCTCTTCAGTCAGATGTGTTCTGAGACGGTGGTAATAAGCAGTTTTGCTTTTTGGCTTTTAGGCTACATTAGTCAGTGATTGGTGGCAGCTCTGGATCCATTCCTTAAAATAAAATTCCCATGTTCAAACCTCACTACTTGTTTACTAAATCTTGTTGCTTTCTGGTAAACCATAAAAGACAACCTTGCAATGGGTTTTAGCAAAATGAGAGAATTTCCTTTTCGTAAGCAGTAGTGACTGGTTCTGAGTCCAGTTTCCTCATCACGTTAGCAGAGAACAGTTTGCTGAGAGCAGACCACCATCAAAGGTCTTATGCTCCCTCAAAATAAGATCCTGTTACCACACAAATGTCCAGGCCCTAGCCTGAATTTTATTGTACCACCCCTCTTCTACTCCACCCACATTTCCAACATTCCAGAATCAGTGTCATTTGCATGCCTGTCATTAACTCATCTCGGTTTCCTGCCAGCAAGGCAAGCCTCTCTCCCAAGAAGGTTTTTACACCTCAATAAAGCTAAAAGCTGTTTAGAAGAAAAGGTAGGTCATAGTAAGAACTAGTTGACCTACCAGTAAGATTTGTACGCCTAGAAAGTAAGTTTTAATAAAATCGCCATAACAGTCAATTTAACAAAAATGGGTATATCGCTGAAATAGACGTTTTGTGTAGTTTACGAGGGTGTGTAGATGTAAATCTTTTTAATTGAGTGAAATTCACATTTCTGTCCTACTAATTGCTGCAGAGGCATACCAATGAAAATACTGAGCATATCTCACTTTTGAAAATGATGTCACTACTTTGAAGATACTGAACTAATGTAATAAGAGGGATATCAGGCATGTCAAAAGTTCCCTTTGATATATGACTGATACAGCTCTGCATAGTTTAGGAATGAAGTGACAAAGTAATATTTTAAAAGCACTCATGTGGGTATTGTATAGATTAGTGCACTTTGTATGTCATATTGTAATCTTACTTAAAATACAATTATGCCATTTGTGATTAGTCGAACGCTCACCATGTTTAGTCGTTGAGGCATCTCCAATGAAAGTAGTTAGTAGTTCACACTGCTAAAAAGATGCCACTAAATTCAATCTCAGAAAAGCTGTGTGACACCTTAAGAGACAATGCTAAGATGCAAATGCACATATAGTGTCAAATTGTTCCAGGTGTAGAAGCAGCATTGGTATTTTTAAATTCTGCACATTAAGAAATATTCGTTCACCCTGATTGCATAAATATGAAACTTTACACTTCCTCAATGCCAGTCTAGAAAAATGAGCAAGTATTTTCAAGAAGCTGGATGTATTATTTCTTTACTAACTTGGTATAGTCCGCTTTAGTTACTGATACATTTACTATTATTCATGTCCTATTGTCTGCGTTGTTCTGTCTTTGGAATGCTGTCGGCAAAATGAAAACTTTGGCAATACATGTTTTGATGCACTACCTCAGACATAGTTGACATTTGCCCTTACTGTCTGATTGTCTTACAAGGAAATCAGAATTATATTACAGAAGGGGTCACACGGTCCTTGGGAGATCGTAAATGAACTCCACAGATGGAGCCGTTTTCCACTCAACTGTGGGTTTGTTCATAGACATTATTTCACCGAAATGGCAGGGGAAGCAGAAATGACATCACACGCCCTTTGATCTCTACTTTCATTCAGACACACATACATAATACACTCTCTCACACAATCACACTCTCACGCGCAAGCATGCCAACAACATGCACTTAAAAGCATGTTTTACTTATGCCAGCTCCAGTGGAAGGGCATTTCCACCCAATAGCACTCCATTGTTATTAAGGTAGTAGTGAATAGTATGTTATTATTCACTAATTATGTAAAAAAGTGACAGAAAACAAAGATAGTGGAGCCCCAGCTGACGTCCTTGAGGACAAGCTGGAACTGAATGTGCCACTGCGCTGGATTTGCCACCTCTGGAAACAGAGGTCCCAAAGGCAGTGCCAGAGGTAGCAAAGGGCAAGCCAGGGGTCGCAGCTGCAATCCCTGGAGACCCCCTAAATGACGTCCTTGGGTTTCTTAAGATGGAAGTCCTCTACTATGTTTGACAAAGCTGTGCTACTCTGCAAGCAACATTTTTCTGACTGGCCAGGCGTTTTTTTCTTCTGTGATTAGGCATTCATGCAAGCCTATTGGAGCTGCTGAATGTCTTTCTGGTTCAGTGCTGTGCTCTTGTGTAGCAGGACATATAAACTTAGGTGGTTTAATAAAATATAAAAAAAAAAAATCTTGAAACAAAACTATTGAGAGAAGAGTATCATGGGCAAATATCGTGGACATTAATTCTCGTTGTTAATATTTTAGGGAAAAATATTGTTTACTAAAATATTACTCTACATCATATTGTTTTTATGGTTATGATTTTATTGTTTTAGTATTTAATTAGTATTGTATGATCATTTTGGGGAAATTTACCGTTCCTAATGTATTTAAAACAATAGAAAAATAAATAAAAAATGTTTTAATTAGAGGTTTTTTAATACGTTTATAATGTTTTAGGAGTGGGATGCTGGGATTATAGGGGAGAAGGGTGGGACTTAAAAAAAAATATATATCATTATAATATTATACCGCTAATATGTGTAATATGTTTAGAAATATAGCTTATTTTAATGCAAATTTTGTTTGTAACAATGATTTTTATGTCTTACTGCTTTCCTAATATCTTTAGAATATGTCATGTTTAATTTATTAAAAATATAAAACATATATTTGTGTATCTTGACATTATTGTTTAAATATGAATTTAATTATTTACCAAAACAATTTATTGTATGCTATTTTAATATGTTTGGTTGATATTTGCATTTTCAATTTATTTTAAATTGTATTTACTTATTTTATTATGTAGTAATAAACTGTGGTTTAATATGTATTTTGTCTTTTGTCCAGGATATCATTATTACATAAATTACCATGTATAATTTATATTTATGTTGAGAATGTTATATTTTTAATATTATCTTATTTAATAAATGTATTATTTAGTCACTAATTTCTTACTATGAAGTATTTATAGTTGATTATAAATAGTGACAATGTATATGTCTATGTGTGTAAACTTGCTTCTAAGTGTTTTGTGTAGAAAACTAAATTAATTACAGTGTTTTTAATGTATAATTATATGTTACAGTATTTATTTCTAAAGAATATGAAAATAAATTAATAGTTTTGTATTAGATAATTTTTAAAGGTATGTTGTTTTGAAATACATTCAGGCATTGTTTGTTTTATTCTCCCTTTCTTTTTTTGCATGGTGGTAAATTATTATATAGTAATTACTTTTAATAAATAATAATTTTATTTGTTTAGAGTAAAAATGTTATAATTATTACTTATAATTCGTATAATTTAGATAATATTGTAACATTAGTTTTTTGGCATGTTAAATATATATTGTCTTAGTTTTAAACACATTGAAAAATTAATGTGAGTACTTTAGTGTCCAATACGTTTCCCTGTATTTAGATTGGAGTGGGCATAGTAAATGATAACAATTTATTGCCCAAACCCTTCTTCTAAACATCTTAAAGTGGAAATAGGAAAATGTACCCATTTCGTCTCTAACACCTCCTCTTAAATAGTTTAGATTGGTGTGGGAATAGTACATTTGTCTTCTTTAGTATCCCAAATCTTTAAATCTTTCACAAGATAGTTTAGATTGCAGTGGGAGAAGTAAATGTGACCATGTTAGTGTCCAACGCCTTCCCCTAAATGATTGAGATTAGAGTGAGAATAGTAAATGTAACCACGTTAGTGTCTAACACCTTCCCCTGAATTTATTAGATTGGAGTGAGAATAGTACATTTCACCCATTTACTGTCCAACACCTTCCCTTAATGGCTTAGATTGAAGTGAAAATAGTGTTCAACGCTTCCCCTGAATGGCTTTGATTGTAGTGCAAATAGTAAACGTGACCTCTTTAGTGTCCATCACCTTCCCATAAATAGTCTAGATTGGAGGGGGAGTAGTAAATGTGATCAATCCAGGTTCCAGCTCCTTCCCCTAACTGGCTTAGATTGGAGTGGGAATAGTAAATGTGCCTACTTTGGTGTCCTCATAAATAGCTTAGACTGTTGTGGGAATAGTAAATTTGACTAATTTAGTGTCTAAATTGGAGTGGGGATAGTAAATGTTACCACTTAAGTGTTCAACAACTTCCCATAAATGCCTTATATTGGAGTGGGAATTGTAGAAGTGAGCAATTTAAAGTTCAACATCGTCCCTTAAATGGCTTAGGTTGGAGTGGGAACGCCTTTGGTGTCCAAAACCTAACCAGCTGCACTTAGAAAAAAAAAAACGAAACCTTTTGTTTCGGATTTTTTCAGGGCAGGTAGTGGTCCCTTGGACCACTGCCTGCTCTGAAAAAATAATTTTGGGTCCAGTCACAAAGGGGAAGGGGTCCCATGGGGACCCCTTCCTGTTTGCGAGTGGGTTACCATCCACTTCAAGTGGATGGTAACTGCGAGTCCATTTGCGACAGCGTATGCGGTCGCAAATGGAATTGCATACCACTGCAACTCGCAAATAGGAAGGGAACACCCCTTCCTATTTGCGACTCGGAAATGCATTTTGCGAGTCGGTTCCGACTCGCAAAATGCATTTCTACATAGCAAACACGCATTTGCAAATCGCCGTTTGCGAGTCGCACAGTGTTTGCTACATCTGGCCCCTAGGGCCAGATGTAGGAAACTCCCAACTTGCGACTTGCAATTTGCGAGTACCTGCGACTCACAAATTGCAAGTCGCAATTTGGGATGCAGAAAGGTGTCTCAGACACCTTCTGCGAGTCGCTATGGGGTCGCAAAGACCCACCTCATTAATATTAATGAGGTGGGTCGCAATTTGCGCCCCATAGAGACTCAGGGCACTCACGGGGATGGAGGCCCGCTGGGAACAGCAGACCTCCATGTCCGTGACTGCTTTTAAATAAAGCAGTTTTTTTTTTCCAAGTGTAGCCCGTTTTCCTTAAAGGAAAATGAGCTGCACTTAGAAAAAAAAAACCGAAACCTTTTGTTTCGGATTTTTTCAGGGCAGGACAGGACCACTGCCTGCTCTGAAAAAATAATTTTGGGTCCAGTCACAAAGGGGAAGTAGTCCCATGGGGACCCCTTCCCATTTGCGAGTGGGTTACCATCCACTTCAAGTGGATGGTAACTGCGAGTCCATTAGGACCGCGTACGGAATTGCATACCAGTGCAACTCGCAAGTAGGAAGGGAACACCCCTTCCTATTTGTGACTCAGAAATGCATTTTGCGACTCGGTTCCGACTCGCAAAATGCATTTCTACATAGCAAACACGCATTTGCGACTCGCAAACGGCGATTTTCGCCGTTTGCGAGTCGCAAAGTGTTTGCTACATCTGGCCCTAAGTTCCTGTAATCAGACAGAAAAAATTGGCGTGCCATACTCACAGATCTCATTGATAGAAGACAGACATTTGCGGAGGTAGAAAGAGATAACAATAGGGAATACAGAGAGGAACCTCTGGCCATGGCGCGATCGGAACTGATGGCCCTAGGCCCTGAGATGCACCAGATATATGCACGCTACACTAACAGCACAAGTCCCCTGCCAAAAGAATACAGTTGGGACACTTCTCAAATGAGTTTCACAGATGCATTCGTGCCATCCTGGGGTAACAATAAATTGTCTGAAAAACTGGAATACGATATATTAAAATTACAGAAATGGAAAGAATTGAAAGAAGGGTTAAAAGCAGCTGAGGTCCTGCAGAGCCTAGAGAAAAATAAGGAAGGGACAGAACAGGTACAGACAAAGATGATGCCTCTGAGAGAAGTACCTTCATCCTCTTAGGAGAGGATGGCCATACCCCAACATATGTCTATGTACCTTGGCATAGAGCTGACCTGTTTTCCTTCACCAAAGACTTCCCAAAATTACGCGATGAGCCACACAAATGGTACACAGAAATGAATAGAATAGTGGCAATGTGAGAAATGCTGTGGAAGGATTTGAACATGTTAATCAGTATAATATTACCACAAGATTTATGGGAGGATTGTAAGAAGGTGGTAGGATGGCCGGCAGAGGAACTGGTGAGTGGAAAAGGGGGGGGCACCGGAACAAGAGGTAGAGGCAGCAAGAGACAAGGTGATGAAATACATACGAGAAAAAGCACCAGAGGAAAAGGTTGATTGGTCTAAAATAATACATAAAAAACAGGAGAAGAATGAAAGTGTGACAAATTACTATGACCGCCTTCTACAGGTCTACCAGCAGAGTAGTGGAATGAGGAACCCACTGGGTGAGGAGATGCCTGCGTTTGTGACCAACTTTGTATATGGATTACAGCAGCCTACACAAACTCATTTACAAACGTCTTTTGTGTGTTGGCAACAAGAACTTATTGACAAAGTGTTAGCAGCAGCAAGGTATTGCACAGACTATCAAACAAATATCCAAAGGGCAGATGATGAGAAATTGAAAAAGGATAAGGTAAAACTAATGGTGGCACAAGAACGATTTTACAATAATAATCAAAGCAGGTGTAGGGGCTGGGGCAGAGGACAGGGTGAACGGGTACCTTTCACGCCCCTGCCAGGTAGCACCTGTTTCCACTGTAACCAACAGGGACACTGGAAGGCAGATTGCCCTTTTTTAGCCAGGGGACAAAGAGGTTGAGGTCAGCAGAGGCAACAACAGGGCAGTATACAACACGGGACACAACAGTTACTACCCCCACATTGTACTAACAATGCATATGATGCTGCCACTGTAAATGACCCGGCTTGTGCGGGGTGGGGTACATACAAGACATACCACAGGCACCTCAGGGGGGACATGGGTTTCCATATCCACCTCCTGTGGAGACACATTTCACAGGCCCAGTACTGTTGGTTGATCAAGAAGGTCCATATGTAGATGGAACAGTGCTAAGCAGAACTGTGCCCTTCTTAGTTGACACTGGGGCCACTATGTCAATGCTAATGGCCTCTGATGTACCCAACGCACCATTATCAGCAACTCAAATAACAGCCGTAGGTTTGACAGGACAACCTATGAGTAAACACTTAACACAACCACTGAAATTCAAAGTAGGCCCTATTACTGTAAATCACCAATTGATTTTTGGGAGACACTTTCCAGTAAATTTGCTAGGAAGGGATCTCCTATGTAAATTACAGTGCACCATCAGCTGCTCACATGAAGGGATCTTCCTGGAAAGCAAGGAGAATGCAATAGCATTACAGGCTTTCATGGGATGTGACTCCGGAGGCAAGGGACAAGAGCAAAGTCTCCCACAAGAGTTACAAGACTCGGTCCCCAGTGAAGTGTGGGCAAAGGGGCCAAATGATGTGGGAAGAATATTAGATTGCTCCCCAGTGTGAGTGACACTGCGCCCTGGAGCCCGTCTACCACAGGTGCCACAATACAAAATAGCCAAAGAGGAAGAAGAGGGGATAGCTCCAGTAATAGAAGAGCTTCTAAAGAAGGGGATACTGCGGGAGGTACGACACAGCCCATGCAACACTCCTATTCTCCCCGTGAAAAAGGCAGCGAAAGGACCAGTTGGGTCCCCGGTATACCGATTTACTCCAGATCTTAGGGAACTGAACAAGGCAGTTATACCATCATTCCCTGTGGTTGCCAACCCAGCCACCATCATATTAAACATTCCCAGTACAGCTATACACTTCACAGTCCTGGATCTCAGTAATGCATTTTTTTCAGTGCCTCTTCATAGGGAGTCTCAGGGTCTATTCTGCTTTACCTACAAAAATAGAAAGCTAACATATACTCAGGGGTTTGTAGACAGTCCAAAATTATTCTCAGACGCTTTAAAAGCAGACTTGGCATCATTGCACTTTGCGGGAGGGTCAACTTTGATACAATATATTGATGATTTGTTGCTAGCCTCACCATCAAGGGAAGCGTGTGTCCAGGACACCGTGTCCCTACTCTGTCACCTTGCCATAAAAGGACATAAGGTCTCCCCAAAGAAGTTGCAGTTTTACCAATCAAAGGTGAAGTACCTAGGGCACGAACTGTCACCAGGGTCCAGGAGATTGTTGCCAGATAGGATAGCAACAATAACTCAGCACCCCAGGCCACAAACACAGAAGGAGGTGAGGGCTTTCCTTGGGGTGGCAGGTTACTGCAGGTATTGGATACCGAATTTCTCCCTGATTGCACGACCACTTTTGAATTTAACACACAAGGATGTCCCAGACAAAGTACCATGGTCAGAAAACTGTGAAGAGGCTTTTCAGAAATTAAAGTTTACATTGTGCGCGGCACCAGCATTAGGCCTCCCAGATTACACCAAAGATTTCCATTTATTTTGCCATGAAAAAGGTGGTTGCTCCTTAGGGGTTTTGGCACAAAAACACGGCACCTTCTACCACCCGGTGGCTTACTATTCGGCTACCCTGGACCCAGTAGCAGCAGGTCTTCCCCCGTGTCTGATGGCGGTAGCAGTGGCCGCCTTAGCAGTGGAACAATCAGAAAACATTGTCCTGGCTCATACTTTGGTGTTACATGTCCCGCACGCAATTGACACATTACTAACTACCACTAAGACCCAGCACCTGACAAATGCTCGCCTCTCACGCTATGAGTTGACACTATTGGCACCACATATAAGGATAAAGAGATGAACAACATTGAATCCCTCCTGCCTGTTGCCTACCGAAATGGATCACAATGATCCCACCATAGATTATTCTTTCCACGAATGTATTATGGCAGTCAACACACACACCAAGGTGAGGCCAGATCTCAGAGACACCCCATTCCCTGAGGCCGAGGGTGATTTGTTTGTGGATGGTTCATGCATTAGGGACCACACTGGGATGCTACAAGCAGCCTATGCTGTGGGGACGGCCAAAAGACTACTTGAAGGAGGAAGGCTACCAAAGATTAAAAGTGCCCAGGCAGCAGAATTAGTAGCACTAATCAGAGCATGCAAATTGGCAGCAGGAAAGACAACAAATATTTAAACAGACAGCCAATATGCTTTTGGGGTCACTCATGATTTCGGTCAACTGTGGGCAATGAGGGGATTTCTCACTTCAGCAGGCCAACACATACAACATGCTTCATTGATTGTTGCCTTGTTGCAAGCTCTACTACTGCCCAGAAAAGTTGCAATTGTAAAATGTGCAGGCCACACTTCTGCTAAGGACTATGGGCCAGATGTAGGTAGGTTTCATTTTGCGAGTTGCAAATTGCGAGTACTAGCGACTCGCAATTTGCAACTCGCAAAATGAAATGCAGAAAGGTGTCTCAGACACCTTCTGCGACTCGCAATGGGGTGGCAAAGACCCACCTCATGAATATTCATGAGGTGGGTCGCAGTTTGCGACCCCATAGCGAGTCTAGGCACTCACAGGGATGGTGGCCTGCTGGAGACAGCAGACCACCAATTCTGTGACTGCTTTTAAATAAAGCAGTTTTTTTTTTTTTTTTTCTTTTTGCAGCCTGTTTTCCTTAAAGGAAAACGAGCTGCAAAAAGAAAAAATACCGAAACCATTTAGTTTCCTTTTTTTCAGAGTAGGCAGTGGTCCATAGAACCACTGCCTGCTCTGAAAAATACTTTTTTGTGGCATTCACAAAATGCAAAATTGCGAATGAGTTACCATCCACTTCAAGTGGATGGTAACTGCGAGTTGGTTTGCGACTGCTTTCGCGGTCACAAAGCAACTCAACATCGCGATGCGGTCGCAAAACGGAAGGGAACACCCCTTCTTATTTGCGAGTCGGAATCACATTTTGCGAGTCGGTACCGACTCGCAAAATGTGACTCTGCATCGCGTAAGGCCTTTTGCGCCTCGCAAACTGTGTTTTTCGCCGTTTGCGAGGCGCAAAAGGCTTCCTACATCTGGCCCTATGTTTCTGTGGGAAATGCTTTTGTTGACAAAGAGGCACGAATAATAGCCCTCAGTGGGTGTGAGTATGTAATGGTCCAGGTTAAACCCACCACAATAGCTAAGGAGGAAAGTACATATTTTGATCCAAAATGTGTTCAACAGCAGGCTGATGGGTCAGAACTAACAGATTGGGAAAAGGGCGGTTGCAAGACAGAAGGGGAGGGTGTGTGGGTGGGACCCAACGGTAAAATATGTCTACCATCCACGTTACTGTCCTCAATGGCACACCTTTTCCATGGTCCCTCACATGTGGGTACGGATGGAATGATACGACTGTTTTCACAATGTTGGTTTGAAACCAAATTTCTGCAATATGCAGAACATTTATGTAAGAGATGCACGGTTTGTGCACAGTACAACACGGGAAAAGGTACACCAACTGCTTCAGGCCATTTCCCACCGCCACATGGACCCTTTGAAAGCCTCCAAATGGACTTCATTGAGATGCCCCCGGTATACAAGCTAAAATATGTTTTGGTAATAGTTTGTATGTTCAGCAAATGGACTGAGGCATACCCCACCAGGAACTGTGATGCACAAACTGTGGCTAAGTGCCTTTTAAAAGAGTTAATACCACGTTTTGGGGTACCGATTCTTTTAACTTCAGACAATGGACCAGGATTCATTTTGCATGTATATTCAGGGCCTTTGCAAAGGGCTGGGAATAACACAAAAGTTGCATTGTGCATGCCATCCACCTGCAGCAGTGGCAGTAGAGAGAAAAAATGGGGTGTTGAAAAACAGAATAGGGAAGATATGCGCAGTGACTGAACTATCTTGAATTGATGCATTACCATTAGCGCTCCTCACTATGAGAAGTACCCCTGATAGAGTCACAAAATTAAGTCCCCATGAGGTGCTATTTGGGTGCCCCATGAACATTCCAGGCCACATGTCAGTTGCCCCATTGGCAATAACAGATGATCTTTTATTACAATATTGCAGGAAGATAAGAGACGTTACGCTGTCTTCACCGCCAGGTACTGCAGGCCCTGTCAGAAGAAGGAAAGCCACCAGAACACGGACTACTGCCTGGCAACTGGGTTTGGGTCAGGGCCCACACTAGACGCCATTGCCTTCAAACACGGTGGAAAGGGCCTTACCAAGTCCTACTGACAACAGCTACAGCGGTCAAGAGTGAGGGTCTCAAATATTGGATCCACAGTTCACACACCAAGAGAGCAATTGGACCTGAGGTCATCCAGCCACCACCTGCAGTACCCATAAAGATCACACCTGCACCGCAGGGGTACAACCTTCGATCAACAAGCAACACCAGACAACACTGACAGGGCTGCTCGTGCTGCACTCCTAAAGGAGTCAGGAGGTGCAAGCGGGTCCTGTGGTGAGACTACAGGGCTGCTCGTGCTGCGCTCCTACAGGAGTCAGGAGACGCAAGCGGGTCCATCAAAGAGTTCTTCATAGACTGCTCGTGCTGCACACCTCAGGAGATGGATGGGTGCAAGCGGGTCTTACCTGAATATCTACATGTATCACGCAAGTTGTTTCAAGTGCTAGTAACCTCTGACACCACTCTGTGACGTGCCAACAAGAAGATACAGAGAATAAGAGAGTAACAGACAGGGACTAAACAGTGCAATTTGTGACACCTGGAGTATAATAATGCCTAAAAGAAGAAGAAAGGAGAAAAAGTGGCCTATGGTACTAACTGCCATATGTACCCTTATTCCAGCAATAATTATCACCATAATGATTATTATATATCAAGAAGAAATACGAATCTCATATCTGGACCAAGAACAGTATATAAATAACAGTGTAAATAAAATAGGGATTACCATTGCGGTGAAACAAGAACAAGGGGAGAATTCTAGTGTGGTAGAAAGGGTGGGGAACAGGACACAGTGGATAAAATATACCAAATGGGAGGAAGAAGGGAACAATTACAGGGATAATGCATTTGTGCAAATGGTGAAATTTTATAAGGAATTGGCAAGTGTGTCTGATTGCTATATTTGTACACATTTACCCACCTCTGCCCAGGGAAGGACAGATTACGCCCAGATTCCTCTTCCCCAGTATGCTTTATGTCACATAATAAACAGCATGTTTGCAAAGGAAGTAAATGGGACTATAAAGAGAAGGCCACCTAAAATCAAGAGGAAAGTTGGAAAAGGGAGATTAAAGCAGGGAAACAGTGGGGGGGGAGAAAGTAAAGGAGGAGGTAGGATGGGTGTGTGGGGACAACTCGTACCGGAAAAAGGTGAAACAGAGCTGTTGGAAGCATTCAACATAGGAAGAGATAAGGGTTATGTACAGGGGGAGAAGAAGATAGATATATCACAAATTTCCCTTTCTATACATAAGGAGAAAAAGGGGTCATGGTTTTTTTGATACCTCAAAGGCAGCATCCGAAGGCCAAATACATTTTATGATAAGGTGTGTTGAATGGTTACACCAGTAATGAAATGCCCTAACATACACCTCCCCAACCATAATAATAGCAGCATAAAGGTAGGAGAAAGCACTTGCTCCAAATACTCTGATTTGGATAACATACGGAAGGGCCCGAAGGTTTGTCTATAGGTCTCTCAGTTCCAAGGGGAATATACATAGTATGCGGGACATCTGCATATTTTAGACTGCCTGCAGGGTGGCAGGGCTCCTGCTGCCTGGCGTTCGTACTACCCCGAATGTTGCATATAACAAATTTGACCAATGCAACACAAGGGGCATCCGGAAGGGTATGAAGAAGAAGGGCACCTACTTGGTTGGATAGTTTCATAGCAGTGGAAGGAGTATTTGTGATGGCATTAGGGATAGCGCATTCAGAATATCAAATACACAGATTGGCAGTATTGGTAGAAACATTAGCAAGCTCTACTGCAGCAGCCCTAGGTAACATTACTTACTGAAGAACTTACAGACTTAAGAGCTGTTGTAATACAGAACAGACTTGCATTAGACATAATTTTAGCAGGAGCCGGTGGTGTATGTAACGTGATGCATCAGGAATGCTGTGTTTTTATATTATACCGGACAACAGTGGGAATGTGAGGATGGCAATAGGGAAAATAGAGGAGGTAGAAGAAGGAGCAAGGAAAGTGCCGAATGTGACGGATGTGACGGAAATAGGAGGAATACTAAAGGACATTGCAGCATGGTTCCGTGGCTGGGGATCCTGGCTGATAGAAGTACTGGTGGTGGGAATAGTGGGATTTATAACATTATGGGGGTCATTACGACCTTGGCGGTATAAGGCGCTTACCGCCGTGCAGAAGACCGCCAACACACCGCCGCGGTAGACCGCCACAGCTATTATGACACACATCTCGGAATCGGCCGAAATTCAGACACCCACACAACACCGCCACACCAAAGGTCAGCGATAAACATGCAGAAACAAATCCTCCACCTCCACGCCAACAGAAACACGCCCATGCTATTACGACCCACGAATCCACACGGCGGTCTTTCAAACGCGGTATTCCATTGGCGGTACACACCGCTGCGCTCAAAATACACACACATATACAAAACACCGCCACATTGGACATTTTGAAATACACACACCTGATACACATACACACACCACTCCCACACACTCAATACAATATAAAACACACACCCACATCACACACAAACCCCTACGACCACAATTTCTGAGAGAAGGCCAGAGAGAGACAGCACAGAATAGAGAACCCCATCACACAGAGGCACACTACACCATCACCTACACAACAGCCACGCAAAAACACCACATACCACTACACTCACCACACTCATCAACACATACACCACCCCACACATCACACACACCACCCCATGGCACGCCAAAGACACCCCCGCTTCTCCGAGGTGGAGCTCAGGGTCATGGTCGAGGAAATCATCCGGGTAGAGCCACAGCTATTTGGATCACAGGTACAGCACACATCAATAGCCAGGAAGATGGAGCTATGGCAAAGAATAGTCGACAGGGTCAACGCTGTGAGACAGCACCAAAGAAATCGGGACGACATCAGGAAGAGGTGGAACGACCTACGGGGGAAGGTGCGTTCCGTGGTCTCCAGACACCACCTGGCGGTACAGCGGACTGGCTGCGGACCCCCACCTCCTCCCCCACAACTAACAACATGGGAGGAGCAGGTCTTGGCGATTCTGCATCCTGAGGGCCTCGCAAGAGTCGGTGGAGGAATGGACTCTGGTAAGTCAAAGCTTTAACTACCATATCCCCCACCCTACCTGCATGCTATCACAGACCCCCACCCTCACCCCCTCCCCTATCACTCCAACTCCTCACAAATGTACCAATAACACAAACCACACATCCAAACACCAAGCCCTGCATGACACAACAAAGCATGGACACCCATCACTAAAGCATGCCCACTGCACATACCCATAACACCCCCCTCAACCATCATCACACAAGCCCCCACACAGGAATGCTAGCACCGGGGTACACGGTCACCCACCCATTGCACACCATGACACACACAGATGCAATAATCATGTTTTTCCACCCCTGCAGGACCCCTACCCAACGTCACCAGACAGGAGGGTCCAGACATCTCCACCCCACCCACAGAAGAGGCCCACAGTGATGACAGCAGCTCTGTCCTACTGGATCCAGATGACCAGCCCGGACCATCGTGGGCCTCGAACAGTCGGTCCCCCTCACACAGGCACAGCGCACCACAGACCTTCCATCCTCTGGTAACACCAGCACAGCACCCACCCAGCGGGCCCATACCTCCATCCCCAGGACACGTCAATCAGCTGTGTGTCCACCATTACAGGGAACCCCGGATAACCCACCACCCCAACAACAACAGGGACCTGGGGGCAGTGGCAGTGGGCACACAGTCCAGGGGACGGAGGCCCAGGAACACAGGGGAACTGGGAGGACTGCCGTGCGACAGGGGGCGGACAGGCCAAGGGAACCCACTCTCCACGAGGCCCTCTCCTCCATCATGGGAGCATACCACCACTCCCAGGAGATGATGGCAACGGTCCTGGCCAAGTTCCAGGAGACCCAGCGCATGCAGGAGGAACAGTATTTGGGCCTCAGGGAGAACTCAGAACCATCAGCTCCACCCTGGGCACCATCGTAGGGGTGCTGAAGGAAATACTTAACACCAGGAGGGACACTGTGACACTCCAAGGGGCACCTGACACTAGCATGGACAATGAACTGTCCACCATCTCCGCCGGCGCTAGTGGACAGGAGGCACCGCCACAGGACCACCACACCAGCACCCCACCCCCTGCAGACGGAGAACCATCCTGCAAGCGGTCCCTGAGATCCAGGAACAAGACAGAGCACGATGCCAAGACCCCAGCCAAGAAATGAGACCACCCTGATTGTCATCCTACTGTCCCACTTTGTAACCCTGTCTATATTGGAACTGCCCCAGCTCCACTTCCTATGCCCATTTGGGCAATGCACCTGTGAGACTAATAGACTGGACTCTGCCATGGACATTCCTCCACCATCCCCCCTCACCAATTTACAACCCCCTCCAATATTGAGCACTTCAATAAACACCCTTGAAGCACAAAAAAATCTGGAGTCAGTCTGTGATTTCGAAATTGTGTATTAGCAATTACAGTGACTAAATGCTTTTTCAAATGTCATGTCAACATACCTATGTCACACAGCTCAAGTCCATGAGGAATCTAAGCAGATGAAACACGTTGGAAACCACACCTGTGAAACCATAAGGGAAAATGACAACTCAGTGACTATACACTGGGTGAAATCAACAGACAGGATAGAGGTAGAAGTGTTAAAGTACTTGTAGTAGGCAGGAATGTTTTCTCACCTGTGTGTCACTGGAAATATTGCTGGATGACTGAGTCCCTGTTGTCAATGTCTTCTTCCTCTGCTTCCTCCTCATCACTGTCCATAGGCTCCACAGCTGCCACAACACCGCCATCTGGACCATCCTCCTGCAGAAAAGGCACCTGTCGTCGCAAAGCCAAGTTGTGAAGCATACAGCAGGCCACCATTATCTGGCACACCTTCTTTGTTGAGTAGAATAGGGATCCACCTGTCATATGGAGGCACCGGAACCTGACCTTCAGGAGGCCGAAGGCCCGCTTCATCACCCTCCTAGTTCGCCCATGGGCCTCATTGTAGCGTTCCTCTGCCCTTGTCCTGGGATTCCTCACTGGGGTCAGTAGCCATGACAGGTTGGGGTAACCAGAGTCACCTGCAAATGGTGAGGGACAACTGTTAGACACGCATTAACCTGGAGGGATATCCCCAGGCCCAGACAACCATTCCCTCTCACTTGCCTCCAGGTGCTCACCTAATAGCCACACATGGGGCCGTATTTATACTCCGTTTGCGCTGAATTTGCGTCGTTTTTTTCGACGCAAATTCGACGCTAAACTAACGCCAACTAACGCCATATTTATACTATGGCGTTAGAGGCGAATAGCGCCAAAGTTCCCGGAATGTGCGTCATTTTTTAGCGTGAACCCCTTCCTTGCGTTAATGATATGCAAGGGAGGCGTTCCCGTCTAAAAAATGACTCCCAGGCCTTTACGTGGTATTTATACTCCCGGGCAAAAGAGACGCCCGGGAGTGGGCGTGGCTAAAAACGGCGCATTTGCGCCGCTTTTTAACGCCTGGGTCAGGCATGGCGTTAAGGGACAAGTGGGCTCAAAATGAGCCCAGAGTGCCCTCCCCTGCCCCCAGGGACCCCCCCTGCCACCCTTGCCCACCCCAGGAGGACACCCAAGGCTGGAGGGACCCACCCCAGGGACATTCAGGTAAGTATTTTTTTATTTTTTTTTAATGATTTTTTTTGGCATAGGGGGGCCTGATTTGTGCCCCCCTACATGCCACTATGCCCAATGACCATGCCCAGGGGACAGAAGTCCCCTGGGCATGGCCATTGGGCAAGGGGGCATGACTCCTATCTTTACAATGATAGGAGTCATGTTGATGGGGGATGGGCGTCGAAAATAAATGGTGCAAGTCGGGTTACGACGATTTTTTCGACGTAACCTGACTTGCCCCATTTTAAGACGCCCATGCGCCATTTTCCCCCTACGCCGGCGCTGCCTGGTGTACGTGGTTCTTCTCGCGCACACCAGGCAGCGCCGGTCTGCTTGCGCCGGCTAACGCCATTCAATAAATACGGCGCCCGCATGGCGCTTCAGAATGGCGTTAGACGGCGCAAAACTTTTTGACGCTAAACTGCGTTAGCGCAGTTTAGCGTCAAAAAGTATAAATATGGGCCATGGTGCCTCTGGAGTTGACCCATCACATAAGGGATGCTGCTATTCCGCAGGATGAAGGCGTCATGCACTGAGCCAGGGAACTTGGCATTCACATGGGAGATGTACTGGTCAGCCAAACAGACCCTCTGGACATTCATAGAATAATAACTCTTCCTGTTCCTGTACACCTGTTCATTCCTGATGTACTGGTCTGCTAACAACATACCATCTGTACATTCACAGAATGATGACTCTTCCGGTTTCTGTACACCTGTTCACTCCTGTGTGGGGGGACCAAAGCCACATGGGTCCAATCAATGGCACCTATGATGTTGGGGATATGTCCCAGGGCATAGAAATCCCCTTTCACTGTAGGCAAATCCTCCACCTGAGGGAAAACGATGTAGCTCCGCATGTGTTTCAGAAGGGAAGACAACACTCTGGACAATACGTTGGAAAACATAGGCTGGGACATCCCTGATGCTATGGCCACTGTTGTTTTAAAAGACCCACTTGCAAGGAAATGGAGCACTGACAGCACCTGCACTTGAGGGGGGATTCCTGTGGGATGGCAGATTGCTGACATCAGGTCTGGCTTCAACTGGATACACAGTTCCTGGATTGTGGCACGGTCAAGCCTGTATGTGATAATCACATGATGCTCCTCCATTGAACTGCCACCCTCTGGGAACACCAGCACAGCACCCACCCAGCGGGCCCAAACCTCCCTACCCAGGACAGGTCAATCAGCGGTGTGTCCACCACTACAGGGCACCCAGGCGAACCCAACACCCCAACAACAACAGGGACCTGGGGGCAGTGGTAGTGGGCACACGGTGCAGGGGAAGGAGACACAGGAACACAGGGGAACTGGGAGGGCTGCTGTGCGACAGAGGGAGGACAGGCCAAGGGAAACTACTCTCAACGAGGCCCTCTCCTCCATCATGGGAGCATACCACCATTCCCAGGAGACGATAGCAGCGGTACAGGCCAAGTTGCAGGAGACCCTGCGTCTGCAGGAGGAACAGTATTTGGGGTTCAGGGAGGAGCTCAGGACCATCGGCTCCGCCCTGGGCACCATTGTAGGGGTGCTGACAGACATTCAAAAGACCTTGAGGGACGACGTGGCACTCCAAGGGGCCCCTGACACTAGCCAGGACGATGAAATGCCCACCACCTCCGCCGGCGCTAGTGGACAGGAGGCACCGCCACAGGACCAACACACCAGCACCCCATCCTCTGCAGACGGACCACCTCCACGCAAGCGGGCCCTGAGATCCAGGAACAGGACAGAGCAAGATGGCAAGACCCCCGCCAGGAAATAAGACCACCCTGATCGTCCTCCCACTGTCCCACTTTGTTACCCTGTCCAAATCGGAACTGCCCCAGCTCCACTTCCAATGGCCCGATGTGCAATGTACCTGTGAGACTAATAGACTGGACTCTGCCATGGACATTCCTCCACCATCACCCATCCCCATTTCACAACCCCCCTTCATTGTTATGCACTTAAATAAACACCCTTGAAACACTAATAAAACTGGAGTCAGTCAATGATTGTGAACTTTGTATTGTCAATTACAGTGTTAAAAAAGGTTACCCATTGGAAGGCCAACATACCAATGTCACACATCACAAGCCTTTCAAGGGTGCAAGCTGTTGACACGTAGGTTACCACAATAGTGAAACTGAAATGGAAGGGGACAACTCAGTTAACAAATAGGGAGTGAAATGTAGGTACAGGATAGAGGTAGACGTGTGAAAGTTAATAATATGTGAAAAATGAAAATGTACTCACCTGTGTCTCACTGAAAATATTGCTGTATGACTGACTCCCTGTTGTCGTTTTCATCTTCATCAGCTTCCTCCTCATCACTGTCCACAGGCTCCCCAGGCTCCCCCGCTGCAACAACACCGTCATCTGGATCATCCTCCTGCAGAAAAGGCACCTGCCGTCGCAATGCCAAGTTATAGAGCATGGAGCAGGCAATGATGATGTCGCACACCTTCTTCGGTGAGTAGATTAGGGATCCACCAGTCATATGGAGGCACCTGAACCTGGCCTTCAGGAGGCCGAAGGTCCACTCGATCACCCTCCTAGTCTGCCCATGGGCCTCATTGTACCGTTCCTCTGCCCTGGTCCTGGGATTCCTCACTGGGGTCAATAGCCATGACAGGTTGGGGTAACCAGAGTCCCCCAATAGCCATACACGGTGCCTCTGGAGTTGACCCATCATATCAGGGATGCTGCTATTCCGCAGGATGTAGGCGTCATGCACAGAGCCAGGGAACATAGCATTTACCTGCGAGATGTACTGGTCAGCCAAACAGACCATCTGGACATTCATGGAATGATAACTCTTCCTGTTCCTGTACACCTGTTCATTCCTGCGGGGGGGACCAGAACTACATGGGTCCCATCAATGGCACCTATGACGTTGGGGATATGTCCAAGGGCATGGAAATCACCTTTCACTGTAGGCAAATCGTCCACCTCAGGGAAAATGATGTATCTCCTTACGTGTTTCAGCAGTGCAGACAACACTCTGGACAAGACGTTGGAAAGCATAGGCTGGGACACCCCTGATGCCATGGCCACTGTTGTCTGAAAAGACCCACTTGCAAGGAAATGCAGCACTGACAGCACCTGCACGTCAGGGGGGATTCCAGTCGGATGGCGGATTGGTGACATCAGGTCTGGCTCCAACTGGGTACATAGTTCCTGGATTGTGGCACGGTCAAACCAGTAGGTCACGATGACATGTCGCTCTTCCATTGTCAACAGGTCCACCAGCGGTCGGTACACCGGCGGATTCCGCCATCTTCCAATATGTCCCAACTGACGGTGCCTAAGAAGGACAACAGCGAAGAAACTGTCAGCATTCCTCCAGGTATGTACCCATAGTCACACACAAGACTACAACAGACAATTAACCCATCCGGGAAAGGTTTTGAGTGTAGGCCTCGGTATGTGTGACGCAGTAGTAATTGAAGCCATGTGGGCCCCTGAAATGGCGGCTGCCTGACCTCTAAACTGGGACAATGGGATTGTGGGGTAACTGCGCTGGCGTTGGACACCGTCGCGGTAGGCGGTCGTAGAGCGCGGCGCAATGCTGCATTGGTTAACATTGGACCCTATGGGTCCCAGGAGCCAATGAACAGGTGCGCTGGCGGTGATGATGCGCCCCGCCGCGGACGTCACCGCCGCGGACGTCACCACCATTTTCTATCTCTTCAATCACTAGATACCTGACCTTCGACAGGAGAGGACCTACACTGCTAGTGCTGCTGTGACCTCGGTCTGGAAGCGACGATGGCTGCTGCGTCTGGGGAAAGGGCCCCTGCCTTCACTGCACAGGAGTTGGAGAAACTTGTGGATGGGGTCCTCCCCCAGTACACGCTACTCTACGGTCCTCCAGACCAACAAGTTAGTACACAGGGAGCACGTTGTATGGGCTAGGCTTGGGTGGAGAGGGCTGGGTGGATGAGGGAAGGGGGCAGAGTACATAGAACAGTTATGCATGGGGATGAATGGGCCACAGGGATAGAGTTGGGAGGGGGCCAATCACAACGACGGTGCAGTAGGTAATGACTGTCCTCTTTCCTTGTGCATGTCATGTAGGTCAGCGCCCACCAGAAGAGGGACCTTTGGCGTGCCATCGCCAAGGAAGTCCAGACCATGGGGGCCCACCAGAGACGGGGCACCCACTGCCGTAAGAGTTGGGAGGACATTCGCCGCTGCAGCAAGAAGACTGCGGAGGCTCAGCTGGGGATGGCCTCCCAACGTGGGAGGGGTGCCCGTCGCACCATGACCCCCCTGATGTTCCGGATCCTGGCGGTGGCCTACCCGGAGTTGGATGGGCGCTTAAGGACATCACAGCAGACACAACGGGGTGCGTACTACCTCATCATATGGACTTTGCGTGCAGTGGAGGTGTCTGGGTGGGGGTGGTGGGTTGTGGGTGTCCCTAGGCCAGGGCGAGTTAGGTAGGCAAGGCCCCTCCGTTATGTAGGCCATGTGGCACTCTACCCCAGCTCAAAACAGAGGGAAGTTGATGTATAGTTGCCCCTTTGCCATCCATGTGGGCAGATTACTACCATTGCCGTGTAGGCCATATCCCAGAAATAGCATGTGCAGAGGTCAGGAGCACGGTGTAATGCATGGGGCTGCTGCGTCTGTCTTGTCCGCCAACGGTAGCGGTATGCCATGCACTAAAACTTTCTTTCTTCTGTCTCCCCCTTTTCCTGCTCTCCCTGTCCTTGTGTACATCAGCATCAACAGGCGGAGGTGCAGTGGCACCAGAGCACGAGGGAGCTGCATCCCACATGGCCATGGAGGGCCACACCACAGACTCTGAATTCACCAGTGGGACGGAGGGCGAGGGGAGCTTCACGTCGGCCACCAGATCACCAACCAGCGACACAGACTCTTCTGCCGATGGGAGCTCCCCTGTGGTGGCGGCACCATCTGTGCGCCCCACTTCTACAGGTACAGCCGCCACCTCCCCTACCAGCACCGCCCTCCCGGCAGCCCCTCAGCGTGTGTCCCGTGCCCGCTCACCCAGGAGGGTGGGCATCACCTTCGCCCCAGGCACATCAGGCCCTGCCCCAGTCCCCCCTGCTGCCCTCAGTGAGGAGGCCATTGACCTCCTCAGGTCACTCACTGTTGGGCAGTCTACCATTGTGAATGGCATCCAGGGTGTAGAACGAGAGTTGAAACACGGTAATGCATTCCTGGAAGGCATTCATTCTGGTCTGGCTGTCCTTCAGCGAACCCTGCAATCTCTGGCTTCAGCACTGATGGCAGCCATTGTCCCTGTGTCCAGCCTCCCCCCTCCAACGTCCTCCACCCAGACCCAATCCCCTGTACCCCAGCCCATCCCAAGCACACTTACAGACCAGCAGGCACACAAGTCAACACCCAAAAGTAGCTCAAGCAAATATAGGCACCACACACACCACAGGCACTCACACAAGCATCACACCCATACAGACACACCAACATCCACTGTCTCCACTGTGTCCCCCTCCTCCTCTTCTCCCTCCTCCCTCCCAGTTTCGTCTACACACACAACTGCATGCACCACATCTACAGGCACTAGGACTCGCACCAGAACACCCAGCACCACAAGCCGCTCACCTGCACTCACCACCTCCACTGCCATTTACACGTCCCCTCCTGTCCTCTCCCAGTGTGTCTGTGACGCCCCCTCCCAAAGTACACAAACGCCGGCAATCACTCACCCAACATCCATCCACCTCACGACATCCTCCAGTACCTGCACCTGCACCCAAAACACCTAAAGTGACACCTCCTACAACCACCTCCTCTACCTCCACTCCCAGACCCCCTCCAACTACCCATCCCAGTGTCCGTCAGAAACTGTCCCTCTGTCAAATTGACCTGTTTGCCCCCACCCTCCAGTTCATCAGTCCCGTCGTAGCGCCTCAACCAAAAAGCCTCCAGTACCAGTGGTGCGTGTTCCAGGTTTTTGGAGTGCACCATCCACCAGGGCAGGCAGTAGGACCCGGAGCCAAGGCACTGTCAGCCCACCCCCTGTAAAGGCACCGAAATTGGAGAGTGGACGACGGGACCGTGTCAAGACTCCTGGTGGGACAACAAGTGAAATGGGATCGAAGGCGATTGGTGAGTCAGCTGTAACTCCAAAGAAGGTGGGGAAGGTTCTGAGGAAGTCTGCCCAGCCTGTTGTGAGTGTCACGGCGGAGAAGTGCGCCATCATTTCCGGCGGCCCAGACACAACCGCCAGCACCGTCGTTACTGGTCCAGAGACCACCGCCAGAGTCATTGCCCAGGAGGGCCAAAGTATCGTTACTGGTCAGGAGACCACCGCCAGAGTCAGTGCCCAGGAGGGCCCAAGTATCGTTACTGGTCAGGAGACCACCGCCAGAGTCAGTGCCCAGGAGGGCCCGAGTATCGTTACTGGTCAGGAGACCACTGCCAGAGTCATTGCCCAGGAGGGCCCGAGTATCGTTACTGGTCAGGAGACCACCGCCAGAGTCATTGCCCAGGAGGGCCCGAGTATCGTTACTGGTCAGGAGACCACCGCCAGAGTCATTGCCCAGGAGGGCCCGAGTATCGTTACTGGTCAGGAGACCACCGCCAGAGTCATTGCCCAGGAGGGCCCGAGTATCGTCACTGGTCAGGAGACCACCACCAGAGTCGGTGCCCAGGAGGGCCCGAGTATCGTCACTGGTCAGGAGACCACCGCCGGAGTCAGTGCCCATGAGGGACCAGGATCCCACAGCCCCGCTGGTCGATGATGGAACATCATGCCACATCCCAATGTCCAGTGTGGAGTTCGTCATGCCACACCCCAATGTCCACTGTGGAGTTCGTCATGCCACACACCAATATCCAGTGTGGAGTTCGTCATGCCACACACCAATGTCCAGTGTGGAGTTCGTCATGCCACACACCAATGTCAGTATCTGAACCGCCATCTCAGGCTACCGCTGAACAGTCCATAGCCAGCCATGTCAAAGCACCGCTGAACAAGGCCAAGACCGCCATGGTGAAGACCGCTGAACAGTCCATAGCCAGCCGTGGCAAAGCACCACTGAACAAGGGCAAGACCGCCATGCTGAAGACCGCTGAACATTCCATAGCCAGCCGTGGCAAAGCACCGCTGAACAAGGCCAAGACCGCCATGCTGAAGACCGATGAACAGTTCATAGCCAGCAATGGCAAAGCACCGCTGAACAAGGCCAAGACCGCCATGGTGAAGACCGATGAACAGTCCATAGCCAGCCATGGCAAAGCACCGCTGAACAAGGGCAAGACCGCCATGGTGAAGACCGCTGAACAGTCCATAGCCAGCCATGGCAAAGCACCGCTGAACAGTCCATAGCCAGCCATGGCAAAGCACCGCTGAACAGTCCATAGCCAGCCATGTCAAAGCACCGCTGAACAAGGCCAAGACCGCCATGGTGAAGACCGCTGATCAGGGCAAACACCATGTGGGTATGAATAGGCCGCCACATCAGGCATCCTTCTCCCATGTGCAGCTGGGACAGTGACAGGACAGGAATTTTCACGGGGAGACTCATCCAGTCTGGCCACCAGTCCCACCCAGTACCAGTTGAGAACTGCATCTACTTGCGTCAATGTGGCTCTGCACTCCCCAGGATGGTCCAGTGGGCAACCCACCCACTGAAAAGACTTGAGAGACTGTGGCTTTGCACTCCCCAGGATGGCAGAGTGGGCAAGCCACCCACTGTAGAGACTTGAGAGACTGTGGCTTTGCACTCCCCAGGATGGTCCAGTGGGCAACCCACCCACTGTAAAGACTTGAGAGACTGTGGCTTTGCACTCCCCAGGATGGCACAGTGGGCAAGCCACCCACTGTATAGACTTGAGAGACTGTGGCTTTGCACTCCCCAGGATACATCAATGGGCATGGAGCCCCGTCGTGGATCTGGCTTTGCAGTCATGTGGCTGAGGTGCCCCCCTTCCCTTCCCCCTGAGGTGCCTGTAGTGTTTCAATCTGATGCCCCGGCAGTGTTCTCTCGGATTTTGGTCAGGTATCTATTGTGGGCCTCGCCCATGCATTTTTGGACTGTTGGTGCACAGACATTGTTGTGTACATATCTGCACTACTTCTTGTATTGTATATATAAATATGACAGATTTTGAGATATGATTCAGTATATTTTTATATGACATGTATATTGGCACATTACAATATTTGAACGGATCTTGCTTTGTCTTTGCATTCTTCCGGGGAGAATGTGGGTTGTTAATGTGATATTTTTGACTGCATTGGTGTGTATGTTGTACTATGCGAGGGTGGGGGGGGGGGTGTTTGGTGGGTGTCCCCCTAACTTTTGCCTCCCCCCTCCCCTGTGTCGTAGATGCAGTACTCACCGGTATGTTCTGCGCCTACGTCGCTGTTGTTCGTACAGGAGCAGAAAGACAAGGGCAGGGAGTATTTGGAGTTCCGGCTCCATGGAGTCGTCGTTCCTCGTGGAGTGTGTTGAGGTGAGCGTTTTGCCATAGCAAAGGCTGTTTCCGCCGTGTTTTTATCCACGGTGAATCCGCCCCAGAAAAGGTGGCGGATTGGTGTGTTGTAATAGTGTGGGCGGTACTTTGTCTCCCGCCTGTCTGTTGGCGGTGACCGCCACGCTGTTTGTCTGTACCGCCGTGGCGGGCGAAGTGTTAAAGTGGCTGTCTTTGTTGGCGGTTACCGCCAGGGTCGTAATTCAATTTTTTTTGTCCGCCGGCCTGTTTGCAGTATTACCCCACCTTTTACACCGTCCGCCAGGGTTGTAATGACCCCCTATATGTGTTGATAAGGGTGTGTCCTTCCTGTTTGAACATGTTGATGAAGAAAATGTGTCATAAGGACACTGAGCACCATCGTAAGAGAAGGCATGAGGATGAGGCCAGGGAAGATGATGCTATTGAAATGACACCTGTCCATCAGGATGATTAAACTGTCAATAAGTGTTTTCATTGGGTATCAGAGGGCGGAATGTGGAATCACGTTCTCCTGGATCCATTTGGACCTAGTAGACCCTGTGATACACAATTAAAATACAGGCCTGTTTTTCTGTTGAACATATTACAATGTTGAATTAACTAGGTCTTGAAGAAATGTCTATTGTGCTTGAAACGCATTATGTTGCAAGGCTTGCTAAGCTGACGGCCATCACAAGACACCACCGCATGCTAGCTTGCGAAATCTTCACTGTTAAAAGTACTAACGTATGAACTTAAGGTTCCTCTTTCTCCACATATCGATGTATCACAAGACATTTGATTCAGAGGACATTGTGCAAGCTTTTTGTCCATGATTCTAACCCTTATATGGAGCATCACGTGTGCTATATAGAAAAAGTTAATCATACGACAATATCAAGAACCAATGAAATGTGTTAATGTGTCTGCGGTTTAATGCTATAAAAGATCATGCATTACTTCCTTGTGCAGACTGTTTGAACTGGATTTTGCCCGCTCAGTCTCCATGTACAAGTATTTCTTATTATGTCTTATTAGTTCTTATTAAAAGTAATCTAAGGAAGAGCGGCTGGTCTCGGTTTGTTTCCTGAATTGTCTGGATCTGAAATACTCCGACTTGGCTTCGACAGTGTGATTGTAATCTCTTGATTTGTCTCTTGCATCCATGCAGGCAAACACCCATCAGAAGAAGGAGATATGGAGAGCCATTGCATGGAAGGTGCAGAGCTTGGGGGTCCACAGTCAGAGGAGTGCCCACTATCTCAAGAGGTGGGAGGACATGGGACGCTGTGCGGGGAAGATTTCAGAGGTCCAGCTGGGTCTGTCCTCCCAAAGTGGGCAGGGTGCATATCAGACCATAAGCCCTTCAATGTCCTGCATCCTGGCGGTGGTGTGCTAAGACATTTATGGGCATTTGAGGGGAGCACAGCAACCACAAGAGGGTGAGTACAGGGCATATTTATTTTTGCCTGTCACATTGCCAAGTTAATGTGTTAGGTTCTGACATCTCCCTCTGACGATTAGTGATTAGCCATGTGTGACACAGTAGATGAGTGACTGCTTGTGCAGATATTTCATGTGGTGTATACTGATGTGCCTATTGTCCCAGGGACCTAGAACACAACTGTGTATAATCCACAAACAATGTGCTCTACAGGGACAACACATGGCTGTGTATATTGATCAATTAAGTAATGTTTGTTGTCGTGGGTATAAATTCTATGGTACAGACCACTGCTCCTCAGTATTACGGGTCAAATGAAAGGAAGTTATGGATCACTGTCTTCATCCATGTGTCTGGTCAAATGAGTATATTGGCATTTGCCCCAGAGGCTACTTGTCCTCAGTGTGTGATGGATGCTGGTGCCTCACTACTGTCTGTAATGTGAAGATGGACATCATACATGTGACACAGCATACATTGTTATCAGGGTCAGCTACAGATCAGTAGTTTCCCCTGGTAAGTGGGAAATGTCCATTGACATGATTTGTGTGCTACCACTGTTGCCAACATTCCTAGTGCCTACATGTCAGCATGTGTCCCTTTCTCTTTTGACAAAATGTGTACTATGTTGTTTCATACATGGTGTTCCTCTGTTAATGGGATGATTTCTGTATTCCCTCACATACATGTGCATGCCACCTGTCTTTGAAATAGGACATTTGAAATGGGGGTGCAATTTATGTGGTGCCACAAACAGGAGTGTGTCACAATTAATTGTTGGCTGACACAATCCCTCAACCGTAATTGCATGTCATTTGGCATGTACAACTGCAGTAGCAATGAGGGGCATGACGTGAATGATGAGATTGTTTAGCCACAATGTGCATTTCTATGCCATTGGTGTGGCATGATGTGCGGAAGTGCACTGCACATGTGTAATGGGGACGGTTTGTAACCTGACTGTTGGCATGCATCATGGAATGACTTTCAGTTTTGTTGGAATTATATGTGTTTGGGTATATCCATTAATCCACATACATCTGAGTTTCTAGGACCAAAATAGAGACAGTGATGTAACTTCCCATCGGGCAACATGTTGAGGGCCTTCTACAAGTAATTGCAAATCTCTGTGCCTCTCCAACATACAAAGGACTAACGCCGTCTACTGATGCAATCAGAGTCATTGTAAAGGGTACCAGGCATTAGTATTGATTTCCCTGGGGCTTGCTGATTCATTGTGTTGTGGATTTTAAGGACATACCTCCCTGTCAATTTTAACATGTTGTGTGCAATGCACATTTTCATGTCAAATGTGTGGCATATCTGAGCAACATGAGTACTACATCATGACTCCATTGGGACAAATTCCACTTGGTGAAGTGTGCATTGTTGATATGTTTCCAGTGTGGCATGCGAATTTCCATGCTCCTGTACTGTTGTCAGCAAAATGGCATGTTCTGGGAGCATCATTTCATATTGTTGTGATATTGTGTATGTGACAAATAGATGTCTGCATTACCTTGTGTGGGATCTGTGTGAATAAACTTGGCACTGGGCTACTATTGTATGACAACAGTTAACTGAGGTATACTCCATGAGGCAAAGCATTGAAGGTGATGTGGTCTTCTATTTGTTCAATAGTTACTGTGATTGCACAACTTCAGCCATGCAATTATAACTGTCTGATATCCTGATTGTGCTTTGGGCAACTGTTGACAGTTCATATGGCATGCATGCATATGGTATGGTACATGTAGGACTGCTTTGATGTAATTTGTTGTTTGGGCCTACCTGACATCATGGTAATGTTTGCCAATCATAGCTGATGTTCAAGTATGATCAGGAACATGTGATGGTTGTTTTCTTCTTCCCCCAAGGATGATTCCTGAGGTGCCTGCCTGCCTACTTGAAGGCCTTTCCTGTGGAGGTTCCCTGGCAGTGACAGGATTCAAGTGTGGGCATAGTACTGTGCAGAGACTTTAAAATGGATTGGCAAAATGACTTTTGCTATTATGCATTTTCACTTCAATAAACCCAAATTGTTGTTTTATTGGGTACACATTTGTCCTGCAATTCATTTTCTGCCTTTATGCTGCTCCTGAGTAAACTGTGGTGTATGCCTACAGTTGTGTGCTTAAGCTTGCTTGCTGATCCATTTGCTGTTGTTTGCAGTATCTGACTTTGTGGGCAGCGCTGGTTTCACCTAGGACAAAGGTAGATGTTGATGTATCGATATGTGGATGTTAATGCAATTGGGGTGTAATAGCATTGTGTTCTGTTTTGCATGGTAAGTATTTCATCTTGTGTGGTCCAATGTCAGCATGTATGGTGTTAGACCTGTTCCCCTGATATGGATTGTAGATTTACCTCATGTGTTGCAGCTTGAGTTTTCTTTGTGTCTTTGTGCAGACATGGAGGGTGTTCAATTCTGCTAGCTTCCTTTGAATTTCACTGTGCCTGTGTCCATTTTGCTTTGTGTACTTTGCTGCTACTTCATCTAGATATGTGGCCCATGCTCTTGCTGTTGTATGTGCTTTCTTGATTTGCACTTTCACATTATGCAGATAGGCATGTCACTTGGCTCTAGTATTGTTTGTCCCAGAGATAAATGAAGGGCCAGTTCCTGTGCAAATGTTATTTTAGTGGCGTGTGCAAAGTGTAATATGTTCCTAGACAGCATCCTTCCTTGAATACTCCCGATCCCTCAATCACTATTGTGCAGGTATTGTTTGCATAGCGAGCATTGGATATTTGTCTCTATGACTATTGTGCATCCCATTGTCCTTCCATTGTGTTACAATGTGGTTTATGTGTGGGTCCATTACAGGGATGTTTAATGGGAGGGGTGTTTGTGTTAATTGACACATCCATACAGGTGGGTGTTGAATCTGACAACGGTCAATGGCATGTGTGCAATGTGAGGGCGTGAGTTGAATTGGTAGGTGTGATGTTGCTGTGTTGTTGCTGTTGTGTGACACAATGTTGTGTACACGTCACTCTCTCTGTGCCTCAGATGTGCAGACTTTGGTTTTGTGTAGTGTGGCAGTGCAGTGTGAGTGGCTGTGAATGTGTCCTTCTTTGTGAATGACTCTGACTGTGGACACAATGACATATGAACTTGGTGTCCATAGCGTGAGCCCCATATCATGTGAACGGCGTGACAATCTGTTGTTAAGGTTGATGGCACAGTTGTGTACTTACCATCAGTTGCATCCATGGAGGCAAGGATTTTGGGCAACATTAATGAGCAGCAGTAGGGCATGTGTGATGGGCTCCATGGTGGCACAGGATGTGTAATGTTGCCTGCAGGTGAGCTGCTCCCTTTATACTCTCTGTTTCCACCTGCTGAGATGTGATGGTTGGACCACCATGGTCGCATTTGCAGTGTGCAACATCATAATGTGTTTGGCAGAAACACTGGCTCCACCAGCCTGTTTGTCCTGCCTCGTCACCGCTGTGGTCTGCGCTGCTTGGTGGTAGAGGCAGAACCGCACCAGTGATCGCTCCATAGACCTGTCCATTTCGTAATACAGTGGTCCGACTGCCAAGCCGATTGCAGTTGGACCACCACCACCTCCATGCAGTGCGTGGGCCGCCATAATGAGGCCCTTAGTTTGCATTTGTTTTGTATTTAAAATGAACGTTCTATAAGGCAGGTTGTAATGGTTAGCTCCCTCTTCTACAAGAGCATATGCTAGTGCAATTATTGTTTTTATTTCAAAGGCAAACTGGCTGTTTGTTGTTTATTATACACTTAGGGCCATATGTACAAACACTTTTTCCCATAGACACAGAATGGGTAAAAACCTTTGCTACATCTGGCCCTTATTGCAGTTTTTTGGCAATGTCTCAAAATGATCTGATTGAAATGGTAGTAACAGCCATGAATGGCTGTTTGGGTATAGTTTACATGTTGTTTCTATCATGACTCATTCAATGTTGATTATTATAATTTCTGAGTGAATGGTTTAGGGAACAATTGAATGTTTCTTCAAACAATCCATGTTTGACATTGGCTTACTCGTAATAAATTAACTGGCATAGTAAATATACAAATTAGCTTTTCATTATTAAGGTTTTCATGTAGGAGGAAGGTTTCATCATTATGGGCCTGATTACAACGTTGGCAGAGGGTGTTAATCCGTCCTAAATGTGACAGATATACCGCCCGCTGTATTACGAGTTCCATAGGATATAATGGACTCTTAATACGGCGGTGGTATATCCGTCACATTTGGGACAGATTAACACCCTCCGCCAACGTTGTAATCAGGCCCTATGTGTGGTGGCTAAGTATTTAGGATTTTGGATTTCTTGGTGTCTTCTAGGAGCAACAGAAGTATCACTGGTGGTTTTCTTAGTTCATGCTATTAAGCATTTTAAGTTTGGTTTTTCTGTCATTTTGTCTTAAAGTAGATTAATAAAATTGTTAAATATGTTGTAATAATTTTACTTTTGCTCTGCCAATGTACACAAATATTACAATTATCATCTTGCATTTTATACTTACAAACATGTTCTTGATTATTATTGATGTTCTTTTTTCAGTATTCATTTGCAGCTGTTCCAGTGTGTGAGAAAGTAGGCGGTCATTTTGATCATGGCGGTGTGGGCCGCCTTGGCGGCGGTGGCGGGAAAACACTGCCACATAATGAACACTATTCATGGCGGGCGGCGGTCGGAATCATTATCCGCCCCTCAGATAATGATCCCTAATCTTCCGGCCTTTCCTTGGCGGGTTTCCCCGCCAGGGAAAGGCAGGCGGAGGGGGTGAGCTGGGGCACCACTGGGGGCCCCTGCACTGCCCATGCACTTGACATGGGCAGTGCAGGGGCACCTGTGCAGTGCCCCATCGCGCAGGTCACTGCCTGATTTTCGGGCAGTGATATGCGTGACTGGTGCAGCTGCACCCACCACACAGAGGCATTGGCGGCGGTTCCATGTGGAGCCACCGTCAATGTCCTGGCCAGGCATTCCTGTGGTCCGGCAGGCGGACACAATATTCAGGGCAATGACTGACAGCGACCTATGGTACTATGATGTCTATTGCATTATTACATTCTCAATATTAAGGGGTACGGCGTTTAGAATCATTCATTCATTCATGAATGTTACTTGGATATTTAAGCATAGTAGTATTTACTTTGACATTTATTAAAGAAACTTATATGGGCAGATTTAAATGCCACTAAAGCCATCTTAGCGCCGCCATAGTGTCATTTTTTTTACACTAAGGTGGTGCTAAAGTGGAATTTTACCAGTGCCATATTTATGAACTGGCGCAATGCATTGTGCTACTTTGTAGACCCTTGGGCCACATTATGGCTGTGCCAGGCATAATTTATGCAAGGGGGAAATCCCCTGTTAGGGTGACAAAAAATTGTGCAAGGAAATCTAAGAGATTTCCTTGTACCATTGCTTTGTCACTTTTAATGCCTGCTCAGAAAAGCCATTAAAGGGAGCCTACCATTATTTTTTACGGGCCCCTATGTCCTCTGCAGGAGTACATCAATAGCATTTAAAAAAATACGCTATTGCTCCCTATCTTGCATCATGGTGTGCTGTTTTTTAAATACTGGGTACACATGGTGGCAGTAAGGAGGTGCTAAGCGGCACATGGAATGTGGTGTTGCAGTGGGTGCAGCACCACTTTCCTTAAATCTGCCCCATATTATAATATGCATTAATAGGAAAAAAGAAAAGAACTATACCTTAATGAGAAAACTCTCTCTGTTTGAGAACGTCACATAGATTAATAAAGTTTGCATAACAAAGAATATATAAGTAGAGTATTATTGTAATGACATGCTAAGGGTAAGCTAATAAGTGGAAAAGGGAAACAGAACATAAGAAAGCAAGAAGGGAGAGTGATGACAGCTTTCTTTTTATTTATTCGTTTCCCTCAGGAACTAAAAAAGTAAACCAGGATATTAGCGCTGTCGGACTAACTGGAAGATAGCACTGGACACCACAATAAAAGTGGCTCCATTCAGGTAATAAATTAGGTAAAAAAGAAGCCCACATTGTTCAAACATGTAAAGGTACGTATTATACTGGTTCTGCCAGTTATGGAAGACTGCATGCATTGGTGCTTGCTGCAGCGAATGTTTATGGCAATATCAGGTAACTCAACAGAATAATCTATCCCTCAAGACCAAAAACACAGGCCCAAAAACCGCCCAAAAAGTGACCAGTGGATCCAGCCTGTCTGGAAATGACAGACTGTTCAATAGACAAAAACACCATTTGTGGCTAAGGGGGTGGGACCTTCAGGGCAATTGTTTTCAACAAACCTTCATTACATAGATGTATTAAACACATTAATTTATTAAAGAAAATGTCATATTCACATCAGGAACATAATTTGATTCCAAATAGCAAACATATAGCAGGTGTTTCTAAAAAGTGTAACAGTGCAGTGCAATTAAATAAATGGTACATAAGTGCTCTACAAGATGCAAATGTATACATGTGACTGATAGGGACATATAGATGGAACAAATAGCTGCCACTATAAGAGTGTCGAAATCCTCAAACAAATTTAAAAGACAGTCCACTGTTGATGTTGTCAACATTTTGTCCCACAATACACAATTCTTTAGGAAAGGATCATCATCAGGACAAAAATATATACAGAAGACACCAACTGAGGTAAGTCACCACTGCCATCTGAAGATCTGTGTGGTAAGACATACATCTTTATATGGTATGGTGTGGAGTAGTTGGTACTAAATCCAATGCGCTGTACAGCAAACACTTGCACATGCTTGTACCGCTTATGACAAGAACTCAATTAGTCATTTCCATGGGGCTTCCTTTGCAGACTGAAATCTGAGAGCTACCTAACCCCTTGGGAGTTCTCTTCATTAAGGCAGAAGAACTTAGTGAGGCCATCAGCATTGGCGTGGTCTGTTCCAGGACAGTGTTCCATGGTAAAGTCTGATCCCTGTAGGGCGAAGGACCACCTCAATAGTTTGGGATTTTCACGCCTCATCTGCATAAGCCATCTGAGGGGCCTGTGCCCGGCTGAACCCAGAAGTGAGTGCCAAACAGGTATTGTAATAGTTTCAAACTAGAGACTGCACTATCACGTAACTTATATTACTCAAACCGAATTAGGGGAGAACTACTAGATCACCCAAGGAATGCAGCTATTAGAAGCAAGAACCCTCACCTACTGACTGGTGGCATGGTTCATCATCTGGCCTACTCCTCGTTGGGCCGGCACTACAATACCCTCACAGACCCCAAAAATGGGCTTTTTGCCAGAAATCTTTTTAAGGTAGTGCCTGTGGAACCTACAGGAATGCTGTGAAACCTATAGTTTGATGTGGTCAAGTACTGGTGAAAGTGAGGTTAAAATTGACTATAGGAATTACATTTTCTCATTTATTCTAAATGAGCCTATGTCAAGGTTAAAAACAAAAAAGGGGAGAGAATTATGGAAAGTAATGTTCCTACCCTTCCTATGGCAATCTGTGTCTGCAAATACTACAAAATGTTGGTTGACATGTTTCACGCCTTTGACGTCCCTACAGGTCGAGGGGTGTTTCTTCAGGACCAAATAGAAAAAACAACACCTAGTTCTCACTAAGTAAAGAGTATGTATGCTCTTAATTTAGGGATGTGTCATGGGGGTGTAACTTACACTAATTTGTAGACTTACTAATGTGGATGAACTGAAACAGAGACACAGGAAATAAGAATCAACGTAAAATAAGTTAAATCATTATCAGTGTACAAAACTTGTATCAATCACAGTTGGTGTCCACAGGCACAAACTTTAAGAATAAGCTTGCTGGTGAGAAACTCCAAACTCATGCTATCACAGCACTATAACAGGTGATGAGGCAAGGCAGAGAAGTAATCTTACCCTTCCAAAGTAAGGAATAGGTCCCTTGGGAAATTGTGAACCATGGAGATGTTGCAAAACTTGAATAGACATCATTATATCATAAGTCTGTGAAAAGCTGGTCATTAAAATGTATAGAAATGTGTCTTAACACAGAAGCTAGCAAAATAACTAATGTCCAGACTGCACCTGGTGACTAAAAATTAGTCAGCTCAAACAAATTAAAAGATGCCAGTGGTTTATACTAGAGAGCATTGTAGGAAAGTTGCATCTTTCTAGCTTGGTTACCCCACTTTTTGACTGTTTGTCAGTGTGTTTGACTGTGTTCAATGAGATCCTGCTACCCAGGACCACAGTGATTATGCTCTCTCCTTTAAACTTTGTTGCTGGAATATATTTCATCCCACAATTGGCATACTGGTGCCCCCATGTGGGCCCCTAGTGTATGGTTCCCAGGTACACAGGGCATTAGGGTTCCAGGGGATCCCTATGGGCTGCAGCAGTTATTCAGCCACCCATAGGGAGCCCATGCAAAGGGATCTGCTGGCCTGCCATTCAAGTGTGCGTGAACTGGGTGCATGCACCCGTTTTCACTATACGTCACTCCACCAAGTCACTATAAATCACCCCGATGGTAGGCCCTCTCAGCCCAAAGGGCAGGGTGCAGGTACCTGTGTGTGAGTGCACCCCTACACTAGCAGAGGTACCCCCAGAAACTCCAGATCCATTTTCCTGGACTTTGTGAGTGCAGGGATGCCATTTTACTTGTGTGCTGGATATAGGTCACAACCTATGTCTAGCTACATAATGGTAACTCCGAACCTAGGCATGTTTGGTATCAGACATGTTATAATCATACCCCAATACTTTTGCAAGTATTGGATGTATGATTCCATGTACTCTGGGGTTCCTTAGAGGACCCCCAGCATTGCTCCCACAGCCTTCTGAGGTTTTCCAGGCAGACACAGGTGCTGCCACCTCACAGACAGGTTTCTGCCCTCCTGTTGCTTGAGCAGCTCAAACACAAAAAGGCAGAGCAAAGGATTTCCTTTGGAAGAGGGGTGTTACACCCTCTCCCTTTGTAAATAGGTGTTACTTGACTGGGAGGGGTAGCCTCCCCAAGCCACTTGCTATGCTTTGTAGGCCACATTTGGTGACCTCCATGCATAAACCGGTCTACACCGGTTCAGGGACCTCCAGTCCCTGCTCTGGCATGAAACTGGACAATGGAAAGAGGAGTGACCACTCCCCTGTCCATCACCGACCCAGGGGTGGTGTCCAGAGCTCCTCCAGAAAGGTCCCTAGGTTTTGCCATCTTGGATCCAAGGTTGGCTGGGAACTCTGGGAGCATCTGAGTGGCCAGGTCAGGCAGGTGATGACAGAGCCCCCTGCTGATAGGTGCTATTTAGGGTCTCTCTTTTGGGTGGTTCCTCAGATTCAGCTTACAAGACTCCAGCAGGATTCCTCTGCTTCCCTTATTTCAACTTCTGACAAAAGAATCTGCATCTGGATTCTCCAGGACCCGACAATCTGCAACAAAGACAAAGACTTTGCCTGCAACATTCCACAGCCCCTTCCAGCTTCTGCAGCATTTCAACAGCCATGCATTCTCTGAGGACGGCACAGGAAAGAAGAAGGAATCTCCTTTGGAGTGAAGGAGTCACTTCTCTGCGTCTGCAGGCACCAACAGCAACAACGACCTGCTCCGTGGCTCCCCTCTCCGGCTGCATGGTTCCTGCATCACTGGTGGTGGTTCAAAGTGGTACAGACGGTCCTCTCTACCAGCTATGCAAGTTGGGTGGAGGTAAGCCCTTGCCTTCCTATACAAGAAAATACCCCATTCACTCTGTCTTTTGCCGATGCCAAGGCTTGTTGTTACTTCTTCCAAGGAGGTCTTCAGGCATTGTTTAGCTTCAGCCCCCAGCACTCCTTCCTGTGATGCACAGCTCCCTGAGTGTCTCTCCTGCTGCGTGGGACTCCTTTTTGTAGTGCTGCATGGGCTTCATTTGCACCTTCTGTGTACCCATCCTGTGGGACTCCTATGTGTGCTGCCTGTGCTTCTGTAGGCTTTCTGTGATGCTAAGGTCCCCCTCCTGGGTTGTGTCCTCTTGGGCCTTTCTGGTCCGATGGCAGCACTACTTTCCGTCAATCATGACTTTTGCCTGTTCCACGGCTTGTTGGTGGAATCTGAACACCCAAACCCAACTGCAATCTTTCTTCCGGCATGGGACATCACCTGCATCCTCTAGGAACTCGACTCCGACTCCAGGGCTACAGTGCTGACTCTTCTTCCTCACTGTAGACCAACTCCTGCATCCTCAGGTGATGGGTGGGGGCTCCTGCCCCCACTGGACTCTGCTGTGTCTATTTGACTTGGTCCCCTCTTTTCACAGGTCTTCCTCTTCAGGCATCCACTGTTGGCAGTCACCTCTGGGTTTAGCAGTTCTCTCCTTTTCTTCTAAGTGGGTGTTTTGGGCAAATTCTGGTGATTTACTCTTGCTTTCCTGGGTGCTGGGAGATTGCGCACACCACTTACTGTTAGGGTTTGTGCACAGCAAAGAGCATGTCCCCTCTCACTGCACTAGTGGGTTCTGTAATAGCTCCCTTTTAAACTTACTATTAAAAGCCTTTCTTGTTATCTCACCTTCCCCCCCCCCTAGGCTTCTGTGTATGTTGTTTAATGTGCTGTTTTGTTTACACATTGGGCCTTGCTTTTACCCAGGCTTCTTTAAAACACTCCTCTCTAGGCTATGTGTTAATTTAACTCATATGCATAATAACTGAAACTCTGCACACCTTTCAAGAACATGTGCAGCATGTGAGGACCACACCCAGCTCTTCAAACCACACCCAGCTCTGCACACCTTTCAAGAACATGTGCAGCATTCGAGGACCACACCCAGCCCTGTCTATAAAAGGCAGCCCCGAGCCTCACCCAGTGCTTGTGCTCGTCTACCTCCCGCTTACCTGAGGACAGATCCCTCGGCGCTGGCACTCCTGCTCTCTACAGACTTTCATTGGCTTCAATGGGCGCAGCTGCTGGCTCTTCCTTCTTCCGGTTTCCGGTTCCTCCTTGCCTCAGCCTCTCTCCTACAAGCAACCTGCAAAAGGGAAAGAAGACAAGGTTAGACTGATCAGTATCTCTTGCCAGCAACAAGTAAGTGCAAAACTTTTATTACCTGAAAGAACTTTGACAACAATTTCTGGATTCGTGTATAGACAATTTGAAACAAGATACCTTCCACGAACATTGTGATTCAAACTCTTTGTTACAAGAATACTTTGCGGAACTTTGTGAAGCAAACATTTTTTTTATGGAACTTTTAAGAATCGAACCGTGGAAACCATTAACAGCAAGGCAAACAGTAAATCAAGGACTTGCACAAATTACATGCTGTATTTTGACGTAAAAGTACAGTATTTGTTTTATAAAAGATTCTGGAAATAGGGGAAAAGTGAGTCTGCTATTGGCAATTTAGGCTTTAGTTATATTAAGATGAATGTTTGATATTGATAATTCTGATAACGGTATTTGTTTAATGTTTTAGAAGCTTTAGAGGAATAGAAAGCACATCCCAGAGCAGTAACACATTCCAAACCTGGAAACTAGAGACCAGGTTCCAAGAGGTATTTTTAGAAGAAAATTTCTAATAAATAAAGGGATAGTCAGGAACCCAGTTAGGAATAGGATGTACTTATCTATTCTTTGTTTATGTTTCATTAGGCACCAGTTCCTACAGAAGTCAGAGAGGGCCGCAGATTTGTGCAGCACTTCAACAGTGGAAACGCAAGAACGCTGTTGTCTCTTTATTTTATTTTATCCACTTCCCCCCTTCCCTTGAGCTTCTGTTCTTAGTGCACTGTTTTAAAAACTAGTGTGCTGGAACAAGCAGTTTCAGGGTGGGGTCGGATTGTCTTCAACCTCCATCAGAACTGAACAAGGACTCAGGTGACCTGGGCTTTGACAGAAGCACAAGCCTTAAATAAAAAAATAAAAATAAAAATTCAGTTCTGGTGGACGATGAATATCGGGGAAGAAATAGAGGGCATTGACGCCACGGATATGGCGCAGGCCCTAAATGAGGACTTGGCTCATAATGAATCAGTGTCTGGCATCTTGCAACATATGCAAGAGGAAATAGAGAGATTAAAGATGGAGAATACCTCTTTAAAACAGGATTTAAGCAGGTATAAATTTAGGGTATCTCAGTGGAACACAGCTTTTACGCCTTTGTTTAAAACCTCCTCAGAGACAGGGGCGCCATCAAAACATACAACTTTGCCTCCCCCAGTTGAGGTCACTGTTAATGTTCTTAATGCTGTGCCCTTAGCAGCACCTGAACGTTTTCATGGAGATAGTAACAAATTCCATGTTTTTATCAATCAATGTCAATTACACTTTGTTTGTAAGCCACAACAGTTCCCTACTGATGCTACGAAAGTGGCATTCGTCTTGTCTTATTTGGGTGGCACAGCAGCCAATTGGTCAATTCCTTTCGTGGAGAGAGATGATCCCATCCTCCATAATTGGAATCAATTTAAACGTACCATGACCAGCCTTTTTGCAAAACACACTTTCATGCAGGCAAGTGATAATGAGCTTTTAAATCTTAAACAAGGTAACAAGGATTTATTGACCTATCTCACTAGTTTTAATCGTTTACTCACCGAGACACACTGGCCAGAAGAAAAGCGTGTCTCCCTTTTCTATAAAGGTTTGAGAGACGAGTTAAAAGACGCGCTGGCTCATATCGTTGATTTGCCAGAAGACTATTCGGACTTTGTAGATTTAGTTGTGAAATTAGAACATAGACTAGGAGAAAGAAAGGGAGATAAATACAAACTGGAATCACGGTTAACTTTTATTAGACACGAGAAGAAAGACCCAGATAATAAACTCCCTGAACCTGAGCCTATGCAAATAGGGACACTCAGAGGTTCACTCACATCAGAGGAAAAAGAAAGAAGGAGAAAACTTCAATTATGTTTATATTGTGGAAGGGCAGGTCACTTTGCCAGAGAATGTCCAGTAAAGCCTAAAAATCCACGAAAGGGTGCTGTTTCCTCCACCTCCTCAACTGAATCGGGAAACGATTAAGCTCGACAAGGGGAGAGGTTACTTGTTCGAGAAAACATCTTAATCAAACCTCTAATGCTGCAGCCTTCATGGTACCGCACATACCTAGACATTTCATAATTCAGGTCGTTTTAATTGTTATTACCCAAGTGAGGCATTCTCTCCCTGTCCTTCTGGACTCAGGCGCGACAGGAAATTTTGTGGATAATAAGTTAGCTGAAAACTTAGGACTTCCTATGTGCCTAAAGCCTTGTCCAGAAGCAGTATGTGCAGTGGATGGGTCAGAATTGACCTCTGGATTAATCACAAAACAAACAAGTCCACTTGTTATGGTCTGTCAGAACGGGCACACAGAGGTGATTAGCTTTGATCTGATAGATACTCCTAATTTTGGTTTGATTCTCGGGGTACCCTGGTTAACAACTCATAACCCCAAAATTGATTGGGTGAATAGAAATGTTACTTTGGATTCCTCTTTCTGTAGAACCAATTGCTATCAAGAAGCAGGTACAGAACAGAGCACAGTATTACACTGTGCTAGTGTTATACAAGATGAACCAAGTCTCCCTCCTGAATATTCTGACTTTAAAGACGTTTTTGATCCAGTAAAGGCTAGTGTGCTGCCCCCACATAGGTCTTATGACTGTCGTATAGATCTTATCCCAGGGGCCCCTTTACCTAATAACAGAGTATATGCTTTGACTGACGAAGAAACCAAATACTTAAGAACCTACCTAGATGACCTACTACAGTCTGGGTTCATCCGTCATTCCACATCTCCAGTGTCATCTCCACTCTTTTTTATCCCGAAGCCGGATAAATCCCTGCGCGCGTGTATCAATTATAGAGGACTAAATAAGGCTACAATAAAGAATAAATATCCTCTTCCTCTAATACCTGTGTTGTTGGATCAATTAAGACATTCTACTGTATACACTAAACTAGATCTGCCGGGAGCTTACCACATGGTCCGAGTAAAAGAGGGGGATGAGTGGAAGACAGCTTTCAAGACAAAGTTTGGTTTATTTGAGTACACAGTAATGCCCTTTGGGTTATGTAATGCCCCTGCGGCCTTTCAGTTCTTTATAAATGAGGTCCTACACGAATTACTGGACGTTTGTGTCATAGTATACATAGACGACATCCTCATTTGCTCTAAGAACTCAGAAGAACATACCCAACATGTTCGTGCAGTATTATCAAAGTTAAAAGAAAATCATCTTTTTGCTAAATTAGAAAAGTGTACTTTTAATGTCAGCAAGGTGGACTTTTTAGGATACTGCCTGTCACCTCAAGGAATAACTATGGATGTAAAGAAAATCAGTGCTATTGCTGACTGGCCAGAACCATCCTCTGTAAAAGATATTCAGAAATTTCTGGGTTTCGCCAATTTTTATAGGAGGTTTATTGCACATTTTGCAGACATTGCGGCCCCAATAACTACCTTGTTGCGGAAAGGGCAACGATTTCTTTGTACTGATGAGGCGGCACACGCCTTTCAACTCCTAAAACAAAAGTTCACTTCAGCCCCAATTCTGAAACATCCTGATCCTGACTTGCCTTTTTTTGTTGAAGCGGATGCTTCACAAGTAGCTTTAGGAGGAGTTCTCTCTTAACGAGATGCAGTAGATGGCCAGTTACATCCTATAGCCTTCTATTCCAAAAAGTTATTACCAGCTGAACAAAATTACACTGTGGCTGAAAGGGAACTACTAGCTATCAAAGTAGCCTTTTCAGAATGGAGGCACCATTTAATGGGAGCCAAGTACCCAGTTACAATCTTTTCTGACCATAGGAACCTACAGTTTTTTGGATCACTTAAAGCACTAACACCACGTCAGATGCGCTGGTTAATTTTTTTTAGCACATTTGACTTTGTAATAACCTATAGACCAGGTGCACAACAAATTCAATCTGATGTGTTATCTAGATACGGACATACTTCAGACATGAAACAAGATAAAATAGGAGAACCCATTATTCTTCCCCAAAAGTTTTTGGCACCAGTACAACAGAAGGATTTCATCACAGATCTATATAATGCACACATGCAAATAGCACCTCAGGATTGGTTAAAGGATTCCCATAACAAAATACAACGAGGTTTATTGTATCACGACAACATGCTGTTAGTGCCCACCTCTGAATTACAAACACAGGTGATAATTTGGCATCACGCCTCACCGTTGGCAGGTCATCCTGGTTGGGTAAAAACCCTGGAAAATGTGCAAAAACACTTTTGGTGGGACACTATAAGAAAGGACATTAAGAAATTTGTCACTACCTGTCCAATTTGTGCAAGACATAAATTTTCTCATAAGGCCCCTGACGGTTTGTTAATACCAATGCCAACACCCAAGCAACCTTGGCACACTGTGAGCGTAGACTTTATTGTAGGTTTACCACCTGTAAAATCTTTCACAACGGTGTTGGTTATAGTGGATTTTTTATCTAAAATGGCACATTTTGTACCATTACGGAAATTACCCACGGCGGCAGAATTTGCCGATATTTTTATAAGGGAAATTGTGCGTTTACATGGTTTGCCAAGCAAAGTGGTGTCAGACCGAGGGAGCCAGTTCAACTCTAAATTTTGGAAAAAATAATGTAAAAAACTGAAAATAGATGTGGCATTATCCACTGCTTTCCACCCAGAGACAGATGGACAGACTGAACGACTGAACCAAACCTTACTTCAAACGCTACGTTGTTTATTGGCTGATTATTCTAGTGAATGGTTGGAAGCTCTCCCTGTAGCGGAGTTTGTTTATAATAATACTGAGCATTCAGCTCTACTTTGCTCACCTTTCTATTTCTTGCAGGGGTATCATCCAAGAGCTATACCCATTTTGTTAGAAGATTCTCTGTTACCTACACTAACGGATAGACTAACAAGGTTAGGTGACATACAAGACAAAGCCAGGAAACATTTATTAAAGTACAAGGAAAGCATGAAAAGACAAGCAGACAAACACAGATCTGAGGCCCCAATGTATAAAATCGGTGACAAGGTATGGCTCTCCACAAAGAACCTAAACATAGAGGGATCCCGAAAGCTGCAACCACGTTTCATTGGACCCTTTAGTATAACTGCCATAGTAAACCCGGTAACAGTAAAATTAGAATTACCAAAAGAATATCCAGTACGTACTACATTCCATGTGTCCTTGCTTAAGCCGTACAATCCAAAAACCCAACCTGAACCACCACCTCCACCCATACCAATTAAGGGAAATCGAGAATATGAAGTGAAAAGCATAAAAGACTCAAAAAGAATTAGTGGACGTCTGTTTTATTTAGTAGAATGGAGAGGATATGATGAATCTGAGAATTCATGGGAACCAGCATCATATGTACATGCCCCACAGCTGATTAGACGGTTTTATTTAAAAAATCCAGGAAAACCCCGTCCTGTAGGAGGGCCTTTGAGGGGGGCAACTGTTAGGGTTTGTGCACAGCAAAGAGCATGTCCCCTCTCACTGCACTAGTGGGTTCTGTAATAGCTCCCTTTTAAACTTACTATTGAAAGCCTTTCTTGTTATCTCACCTTCCCCCCCCCCCAGGCTTCTGTGTATGTTGTTTAATGTGCTGTTTTGTTTACACATTGGGCCTTGCTTTTACCCAGGCTTCTTTAAAACACTCCTCTCTAGGCCATGTGTTAATTTAACTCATTTGCATAATAACTGAAACTCTGCACACCTTTCAAGAACATGTGCAGAATGTGAGGACCACACCCAGCTCTTCAAACCACACCCAGCTCTGCACACCTTTCAAGAACATGTGCAGCATGTGAGGACCACACCCAGCCCTGTCTAAAAAAGGCAGCCCCCGAGCCTCACCCAGTGCTTGTGCTCGTCTACCTCCCACTTACCTGAGGACAGATCCCTCGGCGCTGGCACTCCTGCTCTCTACAGACTTTCATTGGCTTCAATGGGCGCAGCTGCTGGCTCTTCCTTCTTCCGGTTTCCGGTTCCTCCTTGACTCAGCCTCTCTCCTACAAGCAACCTGCAAAAGGGAAAGAAGACAAGGTTAGACTGATCAGTATCTCTTGCCAGCAACAAGTAAGTGCAAAACTTTTATTACCTGAAAGAACTTTGACAACAATTTCTGGATTCGTGTATAGACAATTTGAAACAAGATACCTTCCACGAACATTGTGATTCAAACTCTTTGTTACAAGAATACTTTGCGGAACTTTGTGAAGCAAACATTTTTTTTATGGAACTTTTAAGAATCGAACTGTGGAAACCATTAACAGCAAGGCAAACAGTAAATCAAGGACTTGCACAAATTACATGCTGTATTTTGACGTAAAAGTACAGTATTTGTTTTATAAAAGATTCTGGAAATATGGGAAAAGTGAGTCTGCTATTGGCAATTTAGGCTTTAGTTATATTAAGATGAATGTTTGATATTGATAATTCTGATAACGGTATTTGTTTAATGTTTTAGAAGCTTTAGAGGAATAGAAAGCACATCCCAGAGCAGTAACACATTCCAAACCTGGAAACTAGAGACCAGGATCCAAGAGGTACTTTTAGAAGAAAATTTCTAATAAATAAAGGGATAGTCAGGAACCCAGTTAGGAATAGGATGTACTTATCTGTTCTTTGTTTATGTTTCATTAGGCACCAGTTTCTACAGAAGTCAGAGAGGGCCGCAGATTTGTGCAGCACTTCAACAGTGGAAACGCAAGAACGCTGTTGTCTCTTTATTTTATTTTATCCACTTCCCCCCTTCCCTTGAGCTTCTGTTCTTAGTGCACTGTTTTAAAAACTAGTGTGCTGGAACAAGCAGTTTCAGGGTGGGGTCGGATTGTCTTCAACCTCCATCAGAACTGAACAAGGACTCAGGTGAGCTGGGCTTTGACACTTACCCAGGTGGGGGTCCAACTCTCACATTCCATTTTTTAGTATATGGATTGTGTTTCCCCTAGGGCCGCTATTCTCTATTGCTTTTTACACTGTCTGCACTGTTTTCTAACTATTCTTATGCCTATTTCTGACAACTAGTGTATATATCGTGTATATTACTTACCTCCTCAGGGAGTATGCCTCTATAGTATTTTTGGTGTTGTGTTACCATAATAAAGTACCTTTATTTTTGTATTCTTTCATGGGTGTAAGTGCTGTGTGACTACAGTGGTATTGCATGAGCTTTGCATGTTTCCTAGATAAGTTTGGCTGCTCATCCACAGCTGCCTCTAGAGAGCCTGGCTTCTAGACACCGCCTACACTACACTAATAGGGGATACCCTGACCTGGTAAAAGGTGTAAGTACCTTAGGTACTCTCCACTCACCAGGCCAGCTTCCTACATTGGTCATGCAGTGGTGGGATAAACACTTACAATTGCCTTATAACTCTGTCACCTGGTACTTTCCACAGGAAGTACCACTCTTTAATTAGGGACACACATAGTACCTAGTGTTAGGAATCTAGTTTGTGGGTTTGGGTAAACTAGGGGTCAAGTCATAGCCCTTGCTCCAAACTTATTGATAGAGATGTATGGAGGTTAGGCACACCCTACACCACTCTAACACATAGATTGTCTACAACTTGGGACACCTCTGAGGCAATGGATTCTCCTTATGAGAACCTGACCTTCAAGGAATTGAAGGGATGTGTGCTGAGATGAAGCTAGAAATGGGGGGGAACCCTAATAAGAGCCTGCTCTTAGGCCTCCTACTACAGGATGACCAGGAACAAGCTGGTGACCAGGAGGAGGAGGAGAAATGAGTAGATTCTAACCCCTCAGAGCTGGAAAAAAGGCATCTTAGTTCTGGGGGGATCAAGAGGGTACCTTGGAGGGTCACAAGGTTCCTAAGAGACCCACTGGAATAGCTGGAAGCACTTCAAGGAGTGGGAGGGGAAGCCATACTGGTAGGGCTCCCTTTACACCCAGGGGGCTAGTGAAAAGGTCAGTAAGCCTAGGGACAGATCCTCCTCTGCCCATTCCCATGTCACCTCAGTGTCTGAAGGGACCAACTGCTCCAATCCCGGGGGAGACTCCCTAGACAGGGAACTCAGGAAACTGAGGCTGGAAGCAGCAACAGCTAGCCCTAGATGGATGTCTTAGCAGTTGTGAGGGAAAGGCAGTGGTTGGGACTAAGACCCTATGGTGGCATCAGCTCAGGTTTTAGAGAGCACAGGGTCAGGGAGGACTCTTTTGACTCTAGAAACCTACATAAAATTGTCCCTTCCTACAAGGTAGGGGATGATATTAATAAGTGGTATGCTGCGCTTGAGAGGGCCTGTATAGTTCAGAGGGTCCCTCAAAGGCAGTGGGCTCCTATCCTCTGGTTGTCCTTTTCTGACAAGGAGAGGGATAGACTTCTCACTGTCAGAGAAGATGATGCAGACAACTACAATATTCTTAAGTCTGCACTCTTAGATGGGTTTGGTATCACCACTGGGCAACATAGAATAAAGTTCAGGGAGACCAGAAAAGAGTCCTCACAAGATTGGGTAGACAATGTGGACTGTTCTGTTAAAGGTTTGGAAGGTTGGTTACATGGCAGCATAGTGTCTGATCATGAGGGCTTGTATAACTTAATTCTGAGCGAGCATTTACTTAAAAATTGTGTGTCTGATTTGTTGCACCTATACTTGGTAGACTTAGATCTGACTTCTCCCCAAGAATTGGGACAGAGGGTAGACAAATGGGTCAGAACAAGGGTGAGCAGAAAAGCTCATAAAGGGAGTGACAAAGATAAGAAAAAGGAAACAGATAAGTCTCACGACAAAGGTGGGTATAAAGATAAATGTCAATAATCCTCATCAGGCCATCAAAACTCCTCTGAGGGTGGGTCTAAAACATCTTCTTCCACTGCACACAGTAAAAAGCATCAGTTGCTATGTGTGCAGAAATAAAGGCAATAGGCTAGGGGGCAGCTCCAGTCCTGGTAACGGCCCTGAGCCTTCCACCACTTTTACCTCCACTTTAACTCCTAGTGCCCCTAATAGTAGTAGTAGTAGTAGTAATAGTGCTGAGACTTCTTTGAAGTATTCAGCCCAAAGGTGTAGTTAGGTTCACATTTGGGTCCATAGTAGAAACTGGGGTAGGCGTAGAAACCCCCAAGACAGTTTCTGTATCACAGTGTGGCACTGGCCTTGCCACCCAGCTGCTTGTCCCTTTAGTATGGATAAGTGCAAACAGCACATTCAGATAAATGGTGTTGAGACCCAAGCCTACAGGGACACAGGTGCGAGTGTAACCATAGTCACTGCAGCAGACATTAATGGCGCTAAACCATTGGAGGTACATACTGCCACGCTCAAAATACACAAACACATACAAAACAACACCACATTGGACAACTCAAACTACACACACCTGATACCCAAACACACACCAAACACACACCACACACCACCATAAAACACACACACACATTACCCACAACTCTTTACCATTACAAACAAGTGCGACAAGAGAGATAGCAAAACCACAGACAAGACCACAGACACACACCACCATCACTTATACACCATCCCCACATCACACACCCCAACACAGCAACCCACACACCCACACCGACACCACTCACAATACACCCATGGCACCTCAACGACACCCCAGGTTCTCTGAGGAGGAGCTAAGGGTCATGGTGGAGGAAATCATCCAGGTAGAGCCACAGCTATTCGGATCACAGGTGCAGCAGACGTCCATTGCAAGGAACATGGAGCTATGGCGGAGAATCGTGGACAGGGTCAATGCCGTGGGGTAGCACCCCACCCCAGAACAAGGGATGACATCACGAAGAGGTGGAGCAACCTACGGGGGAAGGTGCGTTCCACAGCAGCAAGACACCAAATAGCTGTAGAGGACTGGCGGTGAACCCCCACCTCCTCCCCCACAACTAACAACATGGGAGGAGCAAGTCTTGGCAATCATGCATCCTGAGGGCCTGTCAGGAGCAGGAGGAGGACTGGACTCTTGAAAGTCAAATCTCAGTTACTATCACCCCCTTACCTGCATGCTATCATAAACCCCCACCCTTACCGACACTCCCATCACTTCACCACCTCCCACACACCCCACAATCCCAACCCACCCATCCTAATACCAAGCCCTGCATGCAACACAAATGCATGGACACCCTCACAGACCTGCATGGACACCCATCACTAAAGCATGCACATCAGAGAGAATCACCTAGCCCACAAAATCACTACTCACACAAGGAAAAGCTGCCAGGGCAATAACAACCATACAGGGCAACACACTCATGCACAAGATGACACACAGAAACAATAACACTGCATTTACATCCCCACAGTTCCCCCACCCAACGTCACCGGAGACGAGGTGCCAGCAACATCCAGTCCACCCCCAGAAGAGGCCCACAGTGATGACAGCAGCCCTGGATGGCTGGATCTGGATGACCAATCTGGCCTATCACGGATCTCTGGACAGTCGGAAACCCAGGCACAGTCCCATACCACCACAGAGCCTCCCCCATCAGGAAACACCACCACAATACCCACCCAGTGGGCCCATACCTCTGTCCTCAGGACACGTCAATCAGCAGTGTGTCCACCACTACAGGGAGCCCAGGCCACCCCACAAACACATAATGATCAGGGACCTGGGGTCAGTGGGAGTGGGCACACGGTTCAGGGGACAGAGGCACAGGACAACAGGAAAGCTGGGAGGAGTGCTGTGCAACAGGGGGAGGACAGGCCCAGGGAACTGACTTTCCAGGAGGCACTCACCAACATCCTGGGAGCATACCACCATTCCGAGGAGACGATGGGCCAGATACTGGACAAGTTGCAGGAGACCCAGCGGCTGCAGCAGGGACCGTAAATGGGTATTAGGAAGGACTTAAAGGACATTATTACCACCCTGGTCACCATTGCATGGGCGCTGGCATACATGGCCAACTCCATGAGGGAGGCAGTGGCACACCACCGGGCCTCTGATACTAGCCAACCCGATGAACAGCGTACTACCTCTGCTGCCGCTTGTGGACAAGAGGCCCCGCCACAGGAACAACAGGCCACCAGCACCCCACCCCCTGCCGAAGGAGAACCACCCCGCAAACGGTCCCTGCGATCCAGGCAGAAGCCAGAGAACATTGCCAAGACCCCCGTCAGGAATGAAGACTATCCTGAATGTCACCCTTGTGTCCCAATCGATCACCCTGTCCACCTTGAACTGCCATTGCTCCCATTCCTATGACCCCTTGGACAATGCACCTGTGATGCAAATAGACTGGACTCTATCCTGGACTTTCCTCCATCATCAACCCAGCCTGTTGCACATCCCCCTTGAAACATTAGATCTTAAACACCATTTGAATAAATACAAGTAGGGAGTCTGTCAAATAATTTAACCATGTATTCGTTTAAAAAGCTTTAAACACTGCAATATAACTGCACAGTATTGTATACATAGGAATGATCTGTAGTTGGCTACAGTCAACACACCAGGATCGATAGCGGGACAAAACTATCTGAAAATAGAGATACCAAATGGTACAGTAAGTGGCCATAGAAGTTGGAAAATCAGCCTGCCAGTGACAATGTAAAATACAAAACTGTCATTGTAAAGTGTAATTGCAGTGTCTTACCTGTGTGCCATTAGAAGTACTGTCTTATAATAGCACTTGTGTTGTTCTCATCCTCAGCCTCTGCCTCCTCATCTTCACTGTCCACAGGGTCCACTGCCTCCACATGCCCATCTCCAGCCTCATCCTCCTGCAGATAAGGCACCTGGCAACATAAGGGAAGGTTGTGCAACATAAAGCATGCCACGATGATCTGGCACACCTTCTTGGGTGAGTAGTACAGGGATCCACCTGTTAGATGGAGGCAATAAAACCTGGCCTTCAGGAGGCCGAATGTCCTTTCTATCATTCTTCTTGTTCACCTATGTGCCTCATTGTAACATTCCTCTGCCCTTGTCCTGGGATTCCTCACAGGGGTCAGTAGCCATGAGAAGTTAGGGTAACCAGAGTCACCTGCAAATATCGAGGGACAACTGTTAGACACACACTAACCCGTAGTGCCCATACCATACCCATACACCAACAAACCCTGGGTGGGAACCAGGGCTCAACTATTAGCCAAACCCGGTGCCTTTGGAGTTGAGCCATCACATGTGGGATGCTGCTATTCTTCAGAATAAAGGCATCATGCACAGACCCAGGATACATTGTATTGACATGGGAGATGTACTGGTCCACCAGGCACACTATCTGCACATTCATGGAGTGAAAGCTCTTTCGTTTTCTGAACACCTGTTCATTTCTCCAGGGGGGAGGGGGACAAATACAATATGTGTACCATCAATCGCTCCAATAATGTTGGGGATATGTCCCATAGCATAGAAATCAGCTTTCACTAGTACCAAATCCTCCACCTGGGGGAAAACAATGTAGCTGCGCATGTGTTTAATCAGGGCAGACAATACTGTAGTCTGCTGCCAAGCCCACTGTCACTTGGAAGGAGGAAATGGAGTACAGATATGAGTTGCAAAAGAGGGGGATTCTGGTGGGCTGACAGATAGCAGATATCAGATCAGGTTCCAATTGTGCACACAGCTCTGTGATTGTGGCCCTTTCCAGTTTATAGGTGAGGATAATGTGCCTGTCCTCCATTGCATGTTGTGACTGTAACACAATATTGTTGTATAGGCCCAAATGGTGCCTATGTGTACTGTAAGGCAGTTAGGTGCCATGGCCTGCCCCCCCCCGAAATGGTGCCTGCCTGTCCTGTATGGAGGGACATGTGGAAATGAGGTAATTCTGCTGATGTTGTGCGCAGTGCAACTCCTCATTGGATCCCATTGGGCCCTATGGGTTACAGTGGCCAATGGTGATGAACGCCAGCGGTGACGGTATGCACCGCCGCAGATGTGACCGCCATTTTCTATCTGTTCACCCACTTGATACCTGACCTTCAACAGGAGAGGACCTACGCTGCAAGTACTGCTGTGACCTGTGTCTGGAACCGACCATGGCTCGTGTCAATGGGGAAAGTGCTTCGCCGCTACGCAGTTGGAGAGACTGGTGGATGGGGTCCTACCCCAGTACCGACTGCTGTATGGGCCTCCAGACCACCAGGTGAGTACACTGTGAGCACGATGCATGGAGGCATGAATGCATGGAGTGCTGTGTGTGAGGTCCTCGTGTGGGGGGGTTGGTGGAAGGGCCCTGGACTGCGTGCTGCATTTATGGTGGGCAATGTCTGTGCGTAAGGGGATGGGAGGGCTATGGTGGGGCATGAGTGTAACAGGCCGGACGGTCTGACTGATACCTTTTGTTATGTGTATATTTCTGCAGGTAAGTGCCCATCAGAAAAAGGGTATATGATGTGCCATCGCCAAGGACGTGCGGACCCTGGGGGTCTATGGCAGGCGGAGCACCCACTGTTGCAAACAGTAGGAGTACCTGAGATGCTGGGCAAGGAAGATGGCGGAGGCACAGCTGGGGATGGCCTCCCAATGAGGAAGGGGCGCCCATTGAACCCTGACCCCCCTGATGGTCCGCATATTGCCGGTGGCCTATCCGGAGCTGGATGGGCGCTTGAGGGCATCACAGCAGCCACAAGGGTGGTGAGTACAGTTTCCCATTATACTACTTGCATGTGATGGGGTGGTCTCTGGGTGGGGGATGTGGGCCTGTGGGTGTCCCTAGGCCAGGCCCAAGGCCAGGCCAGATATTGCAGGGTAGGTCCCATGTTGGGCAGAGTATGATGTGAACCACCACCAACCAAGCTAGTAGGCATCCACTAATGGGCAGGGGTCTGTGGGTCTCAGGTATGCTGTTATTGGTGTTAGGTATTACTGTCCATGGCTTGGTGACTAGCATTGTGACTGGTAGTGCATTGCCTAATGCATAGGGCTGTTACCTGTGTGTGTGTGTGTGTGTGTGTGTGTGTGTCGTGTACGGCAACTGTGGTGTTGGGGCTGCCATTGACCAAGTATCTCCTTTCACTCTTCCCCCCTTTTTGTTTTGTCACCCTGTCCTTCTGTGCATTAGCATCATCTAGCAGGGGAGCTGAGGCACCGGCGACAGAGGGATCTGCATCCCACATGGCCCAGGAAGCCGAATCCACTGACGGCGGGGACATAGGGCGAGAGGAGCACCAAGGCAGAGACAGGAGGGGGCAGTTCGGACAGTGATACCTTCTCAGATGCAAGCTCCCTGGTGGTGGCGGACACATCAGTGCCCACCCCAACTACAGGGACAGCCGCCAACACCGGTACCCGCAACACCCTCCTAGCAGCCCCACAGCGTGTTTCCCGTGCCCACTCACCCAGGAGGGAGGGCATCTTCTTCACCCAGGCACCTCAGGCCCTGCCCCATTAGGCCTGCTGCCCTGAGTGAGGAGGCTACTGACCTTCTGCGATCCATCTCTGTTGGGCAGTTCAACCATTCTGAATGCCATCCAGGGGCTGGCAGCCCATTTGCAACAAACAAATGCATTCCTAGATGGCATTCACTCTGGCATGGCGGCCCAACAGAGATCAATCCAGTCTCTGGCCTCCTCTCTGATGGCAGCCACTGTCCCTGTTTCTAGCCTACCCCCTCCAACTTCCTCTACCCAATACCATTCCCCTCAACCCCAACCTATCCCAAGCACACAGTGTAGGAAAATACCATCTTGCCTGGCATCTTACCCCCATTTTTACTGTATGTATGTTTGTTTTTGCCTGTGTGTCACTGGGATCCTGTTAGTCAGGAACCCAGTGCTCATAAAGTATGCCCTGTATGTGGTCCCTGTGTGGTGCCTAACTGTATAACTGAGGCTCTGCTAACCAGAACCTCAGTGTTTATGCTCTATCTGCTTTTAAAATTGACACTGCAGGCTAGTGATTTTATTTTTACCAATTCTGATTGGCAACACCCTTATAATTCCCTTGTATGTGGTACCTAGGTACCCAGGGTATTGGGGTTTCAGGAGATCCCTATGGGCTGCAGCATTTCTTTTGCCACCTATAGGGAGCTCAGACAATTCTTACACAGGACTGCCACTGCAGCCTGGTGAAATAATGTCCACGTTATTTCACAGCCATTTTACACTGCACTTAAGTAACTTATAAGTCACCTGTGTGTCTAACCCTCACTTGGTGAAGGTTAGGTGCAAAGTTACTTAGTGTGTGGGCACCCTGGCACTAGACAAGGTGCCACCACATTGTTCATGGCAAATTCCCCGGACTTTGTGAGTGCGGGGACACAATTACACGCATGCACTGCATATAGGTCAATACCGATATGTAGCGTCACAATGGTAACTCCGAACATGGCCATGTAACATGTCTAGGATCATGGAATTGTCCCCCCAATACCATTCTGGTATTGGGGGGACAATTCCATGCATCCCCAGGACTCCAGAATAGAGCCCGAGTACTGTCAAACTAACTTTCCGGGGTCTCCTCTGCAGCTACCGCTGCTGCCAACCCCTCAGACAGGTTTCTGCCCCCCTGGGGCCTGGGCAGCCCATTCCCAGGAATGCAGAACAAAGGATTTCCTCTAAGGGAGGGTGTTACACCCTCTCCCTTTGGAAATAGGTGTGAAGGGCCTGAGAGGAGTAGCCTCTCCTGGCCTCTGGAAATGTTTTGATGGGCACAGATGGTGCCCTCCTTGCATAAGCCACACCAGTTCAGGGATCGCTCCAGCCCTGCCTTGGTGCGTAACTGGACAAAGGAAAGGGGAGTAACCACTCCACTGACCAGCACCTCCCAGGGGAGGTGCCCAGAGCTCCTCCAGTGTGTCCCAGACCTCTGCTATCTTGGATGCAGAGGTGTGAGGGCACAATGGACAGCTCTGAGTGGCGAGTGCCAGCAGGTGACATCAGAGACTCCTCCTGATAGGTGCTTACCTTTCTCTGTAGCCAATCCCCCACTGTGGGCTACTTAGGGTCTCTCCTGTGGGTATCTCACCAGATAACGAATGCAAGAGCTCACCAGAGTTCCTCTGCACTTCTCTCTTCGACTTCTGCCAAGGATTGACCGCTGACTGCTCCAGGACGCCTGCATAACCGCAACAAAGTAGCAAAAAGTCTTCCAGCAACATTGTAGCTCCTCATCCTGCCGGCTTTCTCGAATGTTTTCTGGTGGTGCATGCTCTGAGGGCTGTGTGCCTTCACCCTGCACTGGAAGCCAAGAAGAAAACTCCTGTAGGTCAATGGAATCTTCCCCCTGCTAACGCAGGCACCCAACTTCTGCATCACCAGTCCTCTGGGTCCCCTCTCCTCCTGACGAGCGTGGTCCCTGGAACACAGGAACTGGGTCCAAGTGTCTTCGACAGTCCAGTGGCCCTTCTGTCCAAATTTGGTGGAGGTAAGTCCTTGCCTCCCCACGCCAGAAAGTAATCCTGTGTACTATGTGAACTGCAGCTGCTCGGGCTTCTGTGCACTTCTGCAAGACTTCCTTCGTGCACACCCTAGCCCAGGTCCCCAGCACTCCGTCCTGCATTGCCCAACTCGCTGAGTTGGACTCCGAAATCGTGGGACCCTCTTTTGTTACTCTGAGTCGACTGTTGGCCTCAGATATTCTAAGTGCCTGTTCAGGGGTTTCTGCGGGTGCTGCCTGCTTCTGCATGGGCTCCATGTGTTGCTGAGTGCCCCCTCTGTCTCCTCCTCTAAGGGGCAACCTCCTGGTCTTTCCTGGGCCCTAGCAGCACCCAAAATCCTCAACCGTGACTCTTGCAGCTAGCAAGGCTTGTTTGCGGTCTTTCTGCGTGAAACAAATCTGCTTCCTCCAGCACGCCGTGGGACATCTTCTGACTAAAGGAGAAGTTCCCGGCACCTTCCGTTTTGCAGAATCATTGGCTTCTTTCACCCAGAGGCAGTCCTTTTGCACCTTCATCCAGGGTTTAGTAGGCTCCTGCCCCCCCTGGACGCTTGCATGACTCCTGGTCCCCTTCGTTTACAGGTCCTTAGGTCCAGGAATCCATCTTCAGTGTTTTGCAGTCAGTTGTTGTCCTTGCGGAATCCCCTATCTCGACTTTACTGTCTTTCTGGGGTAGTAGGGTAACTTTACTCCTACTTTTCAGGGTCTTGGGGTGGGGTACCTTGAACAGCATTAGTGTTTTCTTACACTCCCAGCAACCCTCTACACACTACACTAGGCCTGGGGTCCATTCGTGGTTCTCATTCCACTTTTGGAGTATATTATTTGTGTTGCCCCTCGGCCTATTTCTCCCTATTCATTCTATTGTGATTCTACATTGTTTGCACCACTTTTCTAACTGTTACTTACCTAATTTTGGTTTGTTTGTATATATTTTGTGTATATTACTTACCTCCTAAGGGAGTATATCCACTGAGATACTTTTGGCATATTGTCACTAAAATAAAGTACCTTTATTTTTAGTAACTCTGAGTATTGTGCTTTCTTATGATATAGTGCTATATGATATTAGTGGTATAGTAGGAGCGTTGCATGTCTCCTAGTTCAGCCTAAGCTGCTCTGCTATAGCTACCTCTATCAGCCTAAGCTGCTAGAACACCTCTAATCTACTAATAAGGGATAACTGTGCGTGGCACAAGGTGTAAGTACCACAAGGTACCCACTATAAGCCAGGCCGGCGTGCTACACACAGGCAGACCAGCATGCACACAGGACAACACACAGGAGTGGTTCAGGCAAACACAAGCACCACACATTATCCCACAGGCACTCACACAAACACCATCCAGACGCTGACATACCAACATCCACTGCCTCCATTGTGTCCTCTCCTCCTCGTCGTCCACCTCCCTCCCAGTAGCATCTCCACTCACACCTGCATGCATTACATCCTCATCCACTACCTCCATCACCAGCACGCCTATCACAACACACCATTCACTGGCAGTCACCACCCACACATCCATGCACACGTCCCATGTGTCCTCTCCCAGTGTGTCTGTGCCCCCTGCTCCCAAAGTACAGAAACGCAAGCACTCAGACACCCAACACCCATCTACCTCACAACAGCATCCAGCCAATGCACTTGCACCCAAACACAGCAGACAGACACCTCCTACAACTACTTCCTCTTCCTCCACTCCCAAACCTTCACCCTCTTCCCGCCCCAATGTCTCTAAGAAGCTTTTCCTCTCCACCATTGACCTCTTCCCTACCCCTCCCCCTTGTCCTTTACGTTGGGACAGGGTAGTCATAACCCAGGCGAGCACCTCAGCCACCCAGTCCACAGCCACAGGAGTGTCGACAGCTACTGCAGGTGGGAGTGGATCCTGGGAACCAGCCAGCAGAACTGAAAGTGTGCCTGCACCAGGTGCATTAGGAAGGGCAAGGAGGCATCACCAACTGTGAAAGGGAAGGGCAAGGAGGTACCACCAGCTGCAAAAGGGAAGGGCAAGGAGTCACCACCAAAGGTAAGGGCAAGGGGCCTGCACTTGCAGGCAGGAAGGCAGGAGGCCTGGTGCTGGGACTCATTCGGAGCCCCCACCACCAACCTTGGTGGTTCAGCCATCTAAGGCTGCAGGGGAAGGGCTGGAGCCTCCCCCCACCACTGCCAGCACCTCCACCAGCACCAAAGCCAGCAGCAGCCCCAGTGGACAGTCTTCTGAGGCTTCAGGGGAAGGGCTGGAGCCTACCGCCACCAGCACCAGCACCACTGCCAGCAGCAGCAGCCCCAGTGGACAGCCTTCTGAGGCTGCAGACGAAGGGCTGGAGCCTCCCCCCACCACTGCCAGCACCTCCACCAGTATCGCCACCAGCACCACTGCCAGAAGCAGCAGCCCCAGTAGGCAGCAGTCCGAGGCTGTAGGGGAAGGGCTAGAGCCTCCCCCACCACTGCCAGCACCGCCACCAGCTACACTGCCAGCACCATAAGCCCCAGTGGACAGCCTTCTGAGGCTGCAGGCGAAGGGCTGGAGCCTCCCCCCACCACTGCCAGCACCGCCACCAGCACCACTGCCAGAAGCAGCAGCCCTAGTGGACAGCCGTCCGAGGCTGCAGGGGAAGGGCTGGAGCCTACCCCCACCACTGCCATCCCGACACCAGCCCCGCTACTGCCACAACTGAGCAGCCGTAACTGTCAGAGGGCAGTGTGTAGTTCTGCCTCCATGGGTTGTAGTGCATCCTGGACCCTGCAAATCCTGTAGGTGTGACACCCAGGTGAGAGACTATGACTTTGCACTCCCCAAGATCTGCATCACAGGGCATGAGGCTCCCTCCAGAACCAGTGGAAGAAGCCTTCCACTCACCCCATCCTTCCAGGATGAAGCACACTGGGTACAATGCTCCCTCCAGAACCAGTGAAAGAAGCCATCCACTCACCCCATCCTTCCCAGGATGAAGCACACTGGGCACAATGCCCCCTCCAGAACCAGTGGAAGAAGCCTCCCACTAGAGAGACCGTGGCTTTGCACTCCCCAGGACCAAGCAATGCACAAACCACCCACTTGAGAGACTGTGGCATTGCACTCCCCAGGACCAAGCAGTGGGCAAACCATCCACTTGAGAGATTGTGGCCTTGCACTCCCCCGAACCAAGCAAACAGAAAACCACCCACTTGAGAGACTGTAGCCTTGCACTCCCCAAGACATTGCACAGGGCACGTAGCCCCCTCCAGGACCAGTGGTGTTGTACCATCTTCTGGCTGAGGGGCCCCCCCATTCCCGGTCCCCCTGAGGTGGCTGTGTATTTTCGACCTGATGCCCCTGCAGTGTTGTCTCTGTGTTGTTGCAAGAGTGAGGTGGGGCCTTGCCCTATGTGATGTGGCCCTGTGGCCCACGGACATTGAGGACTATGCAGTGTCCCTCCATTTGTAGATATGTATATACGTTTGTATTTTGATGCACATATTCATGTTATTTTATCATATTACACTCACTTTCTTCCAATCTTTTTGTCTTTGCAATATTCCTGAGGGGTAAGGGATACATAGCTAATGTTACTGCATCTGTTTGTGTGTATGGTGTTGGGGGTGTTGTGTGTTGCGTGTGAGTGTCACTCTCTTTTCCCTCCCCCTTCCCTTGTGTGCTAGGCAGCAATACTCACAGTGGTTGTCTTCGCCAGCATTGATGTTCATAATGCAGGAAAAGGTAGACGACATCAGAAAAATGTGCAACTCGGGTCATGGTTGTTCCCTGATTCTCCAGAGGTGAGTCCTTTGACTTCTGTGTTGTGTTTCCGCCATGCTTTTAAAGTCATTGGTACGGCCCTGGAAAAGGTGGCAGGTAGGCCTGTCTTAATACAGTGGGCGGTTCATTGTCTTCTGCCTGGCTGTTGGTGGTTACCGCCGTGGTGCTTGTTGATACCGCCGTGGCAGTCAGTGTGTTAAAGTGGCTGTCTGCCTGAGCGGTTTTTGCCGTGGTCATAATTCCTTGTTTTTTTACAGCCGGCATGTTGGCGGTATTACCACCACTTTATCATCGACTGCCAGGGTTCCAAGTCACTGGTGTCAACAACTTAGCTGTAGTACACCTTAGCTGGGGTGGAGTTACTGGTCCTGAACAGGTGGTGGTCTCATCTAGCTTACCTGTTGAATGTCTCCTAGGAAATGAACTGGAGACCTCAGATTGGGCTGAGGTAGAGTTCCTTACCCATGCATCCATGCTGGGTATTCCCAAGCAACTCCTCCCTTTAATCTCAAGAAAGACTAAAAAGCAAAGTTGGGAAGGAGCCCTGGAGCCTGAAATAATGGCCCAGGACACTCCTAAAAACACAGGCATGCAGGATACCAAATTATCTGTGTAGAAATAAATGTAGTATTGACAATACTAATAGTAGTGGTCCAATGGCACACCGTTATGAGCCCCAAATTTGACAGCCCCACCTAGATTGAAAGGCGCTACTATATGTCTATAGGTCCCTGGATGAAGGATGTACATGTAGAGACAAAGGTGCTTTACTGAAGGGGTATAGCGCCAAGGCTAGCCAGTTGGTATTTCAGAAAGGCAGTCTTTAATGTCCCCCAATATTTTTGTTTGTTAAAAAAGCAATAGTGTGCCCATCTAACTTAATGTGTAGTCCAAAGATTTGTAGATGTGCAGTTATGCCAACAAATCATTAAAAGAAGGGGCTACTGAATGGAATTTATTAAGGTGAACTAATGTGACCCTCAGTGCTCTCAGTGTCAGAAGAATTGTAAAATGTACTTCTACAATACTGTGCGGTCCAACAAACTTATAGACAAATAGTTATTACAACATACCATAAATGTGAAAAGTTACTGCATGAAATAATGGTACAGTGATGTTCAATACCTTCCTGTAAATCGAGGCCACCCCGGGTGCATATATAACAGAATTACCCTTTGTAAAGAAAAAGAAGAAGCCAAGGGGAGCTGACCACAAATTGCACTTACTTGTTGCTGTGTCAGTTCAAACTGGAGACCTATCCTTGGCCGCAAACCCGGAAGTAAATGTGGACGCGGTGTGGGGACCTTTAAAAAGGGCATTGCCTGAGGAGGGAAGTCAAATGATTGCCTCCCATGTAGACACTATTTACTAACGTCTCTCGGCTGTCATAGCAGCCCATGTGTATAGAACAGCTCCCCAGCGCATGGCCACCCATCGCGGTCCTGTAAGTAATCTAGGCAGTAAGAAATCACTCACTGAGGAGCTCTGACAGTTGCTATTGTAAAATGATTGCATGATGTAAGTTACTCATAAAAGGAGTGTTAAAATAAATAAATGTAGTGCCTTCTGTACATCAACTAAACAAACCTTTAGACAGCCATATGTTTTGTTTTTGGGAATAAAAATAGAAAATGAGTTTTAAGAAGATCATAAATAGAAAAAAACAGAAGTGTGCTGCAAGAAGAGTAAAGCATAATGTTATGTCAATTCTAAAAAAAAAGGGGTTAGCATCCTGGTGAATTTGTAGATTGTATTATACTCCACAAGCAAATCTTTGTATGGATGCTCAGGCAGGGCAAAAAAAAAATCTCGAGATGGTGGAAAATGACAAAAGGAGGTAATGTAACCCAACATCAAAATTGTGAACCAAATGAATTATGTTTTGTGTCAACTGTATGCAGGAATTAGTCACAAAATGGGTAGTGTTTACATTCACTAGTACAAGGAGCTATGTCCCTTGTTAGTTAAAGAAGATAGTCCAAGGGGTGTCATCATTGAGTCCAGAGATGTGTGTCTGTAGTTTAAAAAGCCATCGCTGTTCTTTTTCTAGCAATCTGTGCGTGGTGTAAAAGTTACTGTTGATGGTTTCAAAGAAGATCCACCACAAGTGGTTGTGAGTGTGCTGTTTTTTTATGAAATGTGTGCAGAGTCCGGTCGTGGCCCGTTGGCATCTGATATTGCTACGATGTTCATTAATGTCAGTCTTAATTTGCCTGGTAGTCATACCAATCTAACGAAGACCGCAGGGGTATGTAATCTGATAGATATTGTTCCTGGTATTACAATTAGTATGTTTCTTCAGATAGGTCCCTGCTAGTCCCAAGTCCACAGAAGTTATCTTGATAAGGGTGCAGATGGTGGCCTAAGACTGGGGGAAGTTGCTACACTTTGTGGCGTTTTGGGGGTGGCCTAGATGTCTTCTGTTGCGGTCTTGTGTGAAACAGAGTGTCTTTAATATTCTGGGTCCGTTTGAAAGCAAAGATGGGTTTTTCGATGTTACTGCCTCCATTCCTTAAGATGGACCATCATTTCTTGATTATGCTCTTTCCTTTGTTTGAAATTGGTGTGCAAGTAGTGAAGCAAGTAAGTCCTGATTCCTCTGGTTTGTCATCTGTCACCAATAGAGTGCCTCTATGATTATTGCAGACTATTTTCATTGCAGAACTCACAACATGTAAAGGATAGTGCCGATTCACTAACTTCTGTGTCAAGTCATTTGCTTGGTTCTCAACTGTCTGCAGGTTGCTTTGGTTGCGTCTCAATCTTAAAGACTGACCATAAGGTAAATTAGTCCTCAAAGCTCCAGGGGGATGGCTTTCAAACAAATTATTGTGGTCATTATTCTTGAGATAGGTCTTGATTTCCAGCTTATCATCATTTATTATACTCAGAAGATCCAAGAATGCAATTTCTTCCTCTGAAGTTGAGGCAGTAACCTTTAGATATTGATCCAGTTCATTGGCCCAAGATACAAACTGTGGAACTTCCAAGATGCTGACGTTCCATACAATCAGAATGTTGTTGATATAACATCACCACCGTCTCATGTTGTGAAAGTAGGGATTAATCTGGTTCAAATTAAATTGCTTCTCAAACTTGGACATGTAAAGGCAGGCCAAGTTTGGGGCAAAGGTACTGCCCACAGAGGTACCGCCAATCAGGCTGTACATTTGATCATCAAATTGGAAGAAGTTTCCTTTTTTAGAGCATGCATAGCGCATAAATTTAACTGATGTAGGTGAAATCTATTCCTCAGCATTTACTCCACAACGGCCAGTGTCACATCTTGAGGAAAAATGGTGTACAATGCTTCTACATCAAGGCTAATCAAAACATCCACAGGGCCTGCTGTGCTGATTTAGTCAATTACATGCAAGATGTGCTTAGTGTATTTAAGGAAGGTGTAAGTCTGCTGTACTTTTGGCTGCAGTAAATAGTCACAAAATGTTGGTAGTGGTTCCAAAAAGGGACCCTATGGCAGAGACAATTGGTTGTCCTGGTGGTAGAAGAACACCTTTGTGAATTTTTGGAAGACAATGTAAGCATGAGGTTCATGGATGACATGTGTCCAGAAAGTCAGCCTCCTTACAAGTGATCCAGTCAGATGATTCAGCTTCCTCAATTATGGAGCTTATCTGTTGTTGAAGATGCACAGTGGGATCCCATTGTATCGGGTCACAGTAAGATGTATTTCTCAGTAGACATATGCTTTCCTGTCTGTATGTCTCTGTATTGAGGACGGCAAGGGCCTCTGCGTTGTCAGCTGGTTTGATGCTAGCAGCATTGTCTTGGGCCAAGGTATCTAAAACATCTTGTTCCCTCCTGGAGAGGAGATAAAAGGACATTTACAATGAACCCTTTTCACGTCATTTCAGTCTGCTTTTTCAAAGGTCAAAATCTCATAGGGTACCATGTTTGTAGAGAAGGTAAATATGGATGGATCCTTGAGTCCTTTGATAATGGGAGGCCTGTCATGAAAGAAAGCATGCAGTCTGATCTTTCCAAAAAATTGAAACCGTTCAAAGTTTAGTCTGAAAGGATCCTTCTTAGAGGTGGGCATAAAGTCAAGACCCTTGTTAAGGCTCTGATGTTCAGTGTTAGTGAGGGGTCTGATTGATAAATTGACCAGTAATTAGCCTTTGATAGTGCTTTCCTGTAGCTCCTGGTTACCATCTGGGGCTTCTGTGTCTGCCTCTTCCTCTGCCCCAGCCTCTTCCTAAAAAAATAATTTATGGTAGAGGGGGGCAGAATTTATAGAATGTGTACTGTGGAGGTTGTTGGAATGCAAAAAGGGGCCCCATTAAAGTGGCACCCTGAATTACTTCTCCATTACTCATTGGTACTCCAACCATCCGATGTTTGTTGAACTGTCACTGTAGGTTCTGTGTTTGCCATTGGACCATACATGTTCATCCAATGATTGAGACTGGACATCATCCTAGTAGTTATCTTTCATGTACGGGTATACCTTCTCCCTAATGAATTTGGTAGTATCTGTCTGTATTTTCGTGATCATCTGCTGAGTAAGGTATTCCTTGCTCTCATTGATTTTGGCATTGATTTCTGCAAAGTGAGTCTTGAATGCAGTGTGACACTTTTGTCTTTAGTGTAAACTCAACCATGCTGATTCGGATGGTAAAGGTCTCGGCCAACGTGTAGGACATGTTATTGATTGGCACAAGCCAATCTCAGTTTGACCCCAAAACTTCAAAAATGCTGGGTCTTAGAGAAAGATCCATGGGCCATTATTAGCCCTTAGGTACTCAGGTCATTATTGTGCTGTGAAGCGCCGTCCAAATCAATTCCCTTTTCAAGGAGGACAGTTTGGCCTTAGCTTCTTCAGAGCCCAGACCACAGCAAAGGCTTCCCTTTTAATTTCTCTCCACCACTGTTCCTTGGGGAGTAACCTCCAACTCATAGGTGCTACAGGTTGATCAAAGCCCTATGCAATGCTATGAGGTCTCTGTTTGCACCATGATTTCTACAGAGAAGTCAGGTGGTGTGCAATTGGCCTCCTTCAGGGTGTCAAAAGCTGTCTGGGACACCTCTGTCCAGATCACCTGATCTGGCTGCTTTTTGGAAGTCAGCTCTGTTAAGGGGGCAACAATGGTGCCATACATTCGTAATAACCAGTGAGGCCTAAGCAGACTGTCACAGTCTGAGTCTTGGGGGGCTTCCAAGCCAGAGTGTTTTCTATTTTTGCCTGGAGGGGCTGCACCTTGCCACCTGCTACTTGGTGACCAAAGTAGACCTCTGAGCCCTGCCCTGTCTGGCACTTACTAGCCTTGATAGATGGACCTGTCTTCTACGTAGCCTGAAGAAATATCCTTCACGTGGCAGAGGTGGTTCTCCATACTGAAGACTGCAGTGTCACCTTGATAGGCAGCACTGTAGTTCTCCAGTCCAGCTAAGACCTGGTTTACCAACCTCCGGAAGGTGGCAGGGATATTCTTTAACCTGAAGGGCATGACCCAGAACTGAAAGTGCCCCTCTTATGTAGAGAACACAGACCTCTCTTTTGCCCCACTGGTCAAGGCAATCTGACAGAACCCAGATGTTAATTCAAAGGTGCTCAGAAGCTTGGCAGCTCAAAGCTGATCTATGAGCTCCTCAGCTCTGGGGATAAAGTCTGCATCCGAGTTCAGAGTGATGGGGCAGCCTTGGGGACTAGCGTCACTCTGCTCTGGACCAAGGAATATTGGAGGATCTCAATAACCCTGGCAACATTTTAGAGACCTCCTCCTTAATGTTAGCCTTCACTTTGTCAGACGTCCTGTACATCTTCTTTTTCACAGGTGGGCTGTCCCCAGTATCAAAATCATGGGTGCACCATGTAGTGAGCTCTGGGGTAAGTGAGAAGAGAGAGGCATACTACCACAACAGCTTATTCTCTCTGTTGATCAAGGGTCAGTGTAGGTGAGTGACTGACACCCTCCGCTGACCTATCCTGCTCTTGACACACAGGAGGTCATGGAGAGGTTCACGCTCAACCTCCACCCTATCATCAGTTACCAAGAGTATAGTAATCTCAGACCTCTCAAAGTGGGACTTGAAGTGGTTCACATCCAGGACCCTCGAAGGATTCCTAGGAGTTTTGAGGTCAACCAAGTAGGTGACATCACGCTCTTGCTCCTTTACCTCATTGGGCCCAGACCAGTGGTCTTGCAGTACACGGGGCTCCACTGAGTCCATTGTCCACACTGTTTACCAGGCTGAAAATCCACCATAGTAGCATTCTGGTCATTCCAGCATTTCATGTCCTCTGGGCTGGCTTCTAGGTTCTCTTGGGCAAGTTTCCTGAAGCATGCTCTCAGGTTGCAGAAAGCAAGCATGTAGCTAACTGTTAGACCTGACAGCCTTGGGGTGGTCATCCCCCAACTTTTTGCCTGCCTCCCTTCACTTTTATGACATTGTTTCTGCTGGTTTTAGGACTCTGTGCACTTTACCACTGCTAATCAAGGCTATAGTGCATATGCTCTCTACCTTAAACATGATAACATTGGTTTGTTCCCAATTGGCATATCTGTTTTACTTGTAAGTCCCCAGTAAAGTTCACTGCCTGTGCCATTGGCCTGTAAGTAAAATACTACTAGTGGGCCTGCAGCACTGATTGTGTCACCCACATAAGTACCCCCTTAACCATGTCTCAGGCCTGCCATTGCAAGGCCTGTGTGTTCAGTTTCACTGCCACTTTGACTTCACATTTACAAGTACTTGTCAAGTCTTAAACTCCCCTTTTTCTACATAATATCACCCCTAAAGTAAACCTTAGGTAATCCATAGGGCAAAGTGCTCTGTAGGTGAAAGACACAACATATACCTGTATGTTTTATGTGTGCTGGTAGAGGAAAACACCTAAATTAGTTTTTCACTACTGTGAGGCCTACTCTTTTCATAGGCTACCATTAGGGCTACCCTCATATACTGTTTGAGTGGTAGATTGTGATCAGAAAGGGGTAAACAGGTCATTTTTTAGTATGGTCAGAATGGTAATAGACAATCATATCTATTGGTGAGGTTGGATTTTATATCACTTTTTTAGAAATGCCACTTTTTAAAAATGAGCATTTCTCTACACTTAAAATCCATCTGTGCCTTACAGCCTATCTCCAATCCACGTCTGGGTTAGGCTGGTTGACAGCACTGTTGTGCATTTAACCGAGACAACCACAAACATAGGCTACTCAGTCACACCTGCACTCATCTGCCTACTGAATGGGTATTCCTGGGCTGGAAGGGTGGAGGGGCCTGACACTTACATTTCAAAGGCTAGTGGCCTGCCCTCTCACAATGGACTGCCAAACCCCCTACTGGGGCCCTGCCAGACAGACCTGTACTGAAAGTGGACCTTATGCACTTTAAAACCACTCTTTGAAGTCTCCCCCACTTTTGGGTATATAAACTGGGTCCCTGAACCCACCAAATCAGACACTTCTGGACCAGATCCTGCAACGTGTCAAGAGGAGCTGCCTGGTTGCCCAAAGGACCCACCTAGGCTGCTTTGCTGTGCAGGACTGCTGCCTTGCTGTTGCTCTGATGCCTTGCTAGCCTCTGACTTTGCTGAGAAGAGCTCTCCGAGGGCCTGGATTGAGCTTGCCTCCTGTTTCAGAAGTCTCAGGGCCAAAAAGACTTCCTCTCTTCAAGCAAACTCCTTGTGAAGCAAAAATCGATGCACAGCCTGCGGGAAATGACGCACAGCATGCCTAGCGATGAGAAAATTGCAACATCGATGAACCAGAATGACGCAGCCTAGCTCCCCGACTAGAGATCGACGATGCACAGCCATAATGGATTGACGCACAGCTGAGCTGGAATGACACAGCCTGACTTCCTGAGTGAAGAATTTATGCCGTGTGACAGAAACTCCGACACATCGCCCACTGGATCAAAGCAGTGCCTGTAATTTCATCCAGCATGCCCAGGATTTCCACGTATCGTCCCTGGGTGTCAAAAGAACCCCGCATCTCAGTGAGAATCCAAGACTGCATGCGTGAAATCTATGCAAAGCCCTTGCAGCTTAGGAAGAAACAACGCATCGTCTGTGCTGCATCGGGAAATTCAACACACACCTTCCTTTTTCCACACATCCCCTCCTCTGCGGTCTCCGTGCATATAATTGTGATGCAAACCAGGTACTTTGTGCACACAAGAGACAATTGCTGATTTTTAAAAACGTAAGACTCCTCTTAACATTGCAAAAGTGATATTTTAACTTGTGCTTATCAAATCATTATTGTTTTGACCTTAATTTAATCAGATAAATATTTTATATTTTTCTAAACCTGAGTGTTTTATTTTTGTGGTGTTTTCACTGTGTAATTGCATGATTTATAGCACAAATACTTTGCACATTGCCTTCTAAATTAAACCTGACTGCTCAGTGCCAAGGTACCAGAGGGTGGGCACAGGATCAATTGGATTGGTTGTGACTTACCCTGACTAGGATTGTGGTCCCTAATTGGACTAGGGTGTATACCTCTGACAACTAGAGACTCCATTTCAAAAATTGGTGGTATCAGTGGGATAGGATTTGTGTTTGTGCAGTAACACATGATAGCTATGTGCACACTACCTACCCACAGTGAAAGGTCAATCTGATTTTTTCTCTTTTTGCTGCAATTTTTCTCCTGCTTGATATTTTAATCTGAGGATGGCTCCCAAGAGGATTCATCAATGGCAATGGGGGTGACACCCCTGGGTTAATGTCCCCTGCTAATCCAGGGAGCAGTGTCTCAAGCCACAGCCTGACCGCAGAGGAAAGGCCAGAGGAGAGAGAGTTCCAACTGCAAATGGCATAGGAGAGAAAGGCTGATAGAGAAGTCAAATAAGCGGAGGCTACGGATGGGAGAGCCTCAGCTGAAACGAAACTACTTCTGGCTCATGAACTGAGTCTAAAGAAGCTGGAGCTCAAATCTAGCCAGTCTGAGTCCAGCACTGGTGGTGGCAGTATACATACAGGACCTGCTGGAGACAAAAAGGTTTGTATGCCCAAAGATGTGGTGCCACATTATGTGGTGGGAGATGACGTTGACAAATGGTTTGATGCCTTCGAAATTGCACTAAGGGCCCATGGGGTTTCTGAGGATAAATGGGTGGTGGGTTTTTGGAAACATGTTCCAATAATTAAGAGGGACACACTTCTCACATTAGGAGCAGAGGACCGCAACACATACCTTCTCATCAAAGCCATTTTAATTGCCAAGTTTGGGCTGACCCCTGAGAAGTAGTCAGAGGTTCAGGCACAGCACCAAACTCTCCACACAAACTTGGGTAGACTTTTTTGATTTTTCTAGCAAGGCACTGAATGGATGGGTGCAGGGCAGTAAGGTAAATGATTATGTGGTGTTATATAATTTGATCCTGAGAGAGCATATGCTCAGTATTTGCTTTACATAGTTATGCCAGCACTTGATTGACAGTAAGCTGATTGATCCTGGGAAGCTTGCTGAGGAGGGGGACCTCTGGGCTAGCCCCAGAGTGTCCATAAAGGTTTCTGAGGGGGACAACCACAAAGGTGGTCAGGGTTCCCACCAGAAGAAAAGAGGGGAGAGAAAACCTTTAAAATAAGGAGTTCTCAAAAGGCCCCCAAAATAATTCCCAGGGAGGTAGTAGTAACCATTCCCGAACTGATTCTGAGGAGAAGCCAGCATTCTTTGACAGGAAGAAAGGGAGGTTTGTACCCAAATGCATAGAGTGCACCAAGTATGGTCACTCCAAGGGTGACTCCAAATGTCCAAAGAGGGCACAGCCCCAACTGGAGGGCAGATACCTGGGTTGGCTAGTGTATCTGGGATGACGTAGTCCCAGATAGTTTTGGGAAGCAGATAGAGGTGACCCTAGTGTCCCTGGGATATGGGGAAATGGTGCCAAAAGCCCACATGCCTGCAAATACTTCTAAGTATTGGCAGTGGGTCATCATTAATGGGCAAAGAGTGGAGGCTCTGCGTGACACAGGAGCCAGTATGACTACTGTCAGGGGTCAGCTGGTGTCAGCGGAGCAGGTCATCACCAATACATTCCACCAGGTCACAGTTGCTGACAATTGTGAGAGCCACCTTCCGGTAGCTCTGGTTCCCTTTGAGTGGGAGGGGGTCTCTGATACTCTGAAAGTAGCTGTGAGTCCTGCCATGCCTGTAGATTGTACGTTAGGCAACGATCTTGAGCAAACTGCCTGGAAGGAGGTAGAGCTAAGGTCCCACCTGGAGATGTTAGGGTTGCCTGAGTGGGTCCACATGACTACAAGATCCATGGCTGCCCGGGAAGGGAATCAAGGGCATCTGGAGAGTCGAACAATAGCCCAGACAGCTGCTAAGGAGAAAGGCAAGGGCTGCAGGAAACCGGTCACAGATGTTCCCACGGTGGTTGACGGGGTCCCCGAGGAGGCAGCCCCTGAGCCAACTGGGGAGGACATTGCTGAGGTTGCTGGCTGGCAAGTTGAGGGAGGCCAACCAGAGAGGAGTTCTAAAAGGCACAGAAGGAGTGCCCCGCTCTTGAGGGTCTGAAGCAACAGGCCTCAGCCCAAGTAGCAGGTGAAGCCTCTGGCGATCTCATCATATATATTGGGAGAATGATCTCCTCTACAGTGCACCTAAGGTGCCAGAGTCTGGGGCAGCATGTGTGCTGCTGGTCCCCCCAGTAGTGCTACCGGGCCTTCCTACTGGGTCTGGCTCACAACATCCCCCTGGCAGGACATTTGGGGCAAGACAAGACCTTCGCCAGGTTTATCACCCACTTTTATTGGCCCCAAATGCGGGTGGCCTTAGATGCATTCTGTAGGTCATGCCCAACCTGCCAGGCCAGTGGGAAGACAGCAAAAAGGCTCAAGGCCCTCGTGGTCCCACTCCCCGTCGTTGGCACCCCCTTTGAAAGGGTGGGCATTGACGTCAATGGCCCATTGGGCTCCAAAACCACTCTAGGCAACAGATTTATCCTGGTTTTGGTGGACCATGCCACCCGCTACCTAGAGACATTCCCTCTAAGGACAATGACTGCACAGGTGGTGACCAGAGCTTTAATGGGGATATTTACCCATGTGGGATTCCCAAAGGAGATTTTGGGGGTCACTACGACCTTGGCGGGCGGCGAAGCGGTAACCGCCGTGCGGCCGCCAATGCGGCCGCACTCCAGCGGCCCCCATTACGACATCCCCGCTGGGCCGGCGGGCGCAAACCAAGTTTGCGCCCGCCAGCCCAGCGGGGATGAGGCCGCAACATAGGAGCCGGCTCCTAATGGAGCCGGCCGTGTTGCGGCCGTGCGACGTGTCACTGTCTGCTATGCAGATAGTGAAAAGCTGGCCGGGGCCCTGTTAGGGGGCCCCTGCACTGCCCATACCAGTGGCATGGGCAGTGCAGGGGCCCCCAGGGGCCCCAGGACACCCCTTACCGCCAGCCTCTTCCTGGCGGTGCAAACCACCAGAAACAGGCTGGCGGTAGGGGTGTCATAATCCCCAGGGCAGCTCTGCTTGCAGCGCTGCCCTGGCGGATTATCACCGCCGGGGCTAAAATGGCGGGAAACCGCCGGCCCCAGCGGTGTGACCGTGGCGCTTCCACCGCGGTCGTAATAGGGCAGGAAGCACCGCCAGCCTGTTGGCGGTGCTTCCCTCCTTTTAGCCCTGGCGGTCTCGGACTGCCAGGGTCAAAATGACCCCCTATGTCTGACAGAGGCACAAACTTCATGCCTGCTTTCATGAAGTCTATGTGGGATGCGTGTGGAGTGACCTACTGGTTCACCACCCCTTACCATCCTCAATCCATTGGTCTTGTGGAAAGGTTCAACAAGACTCTGAAAGGCATGATCTCAGGCCTCCCTGAGGTCATGAGGCATAAGTGGGACTTCCACTTCCACTTGCCTTGCCTTCTCTTTGCTCATAGAGAGGTACCCCACAAAGGGGTGGGGTTCAGCCCCTTTGAACTTCTCTTTGGGTGCCCTGTCAGGGGACCCCTAAGCATACTGAAAGAGGGGTAGGAGAAAGCTCCAAGGAAACCTCCACAGGATGTGGTCAGTTACATGCTGCCCTCTGCAACCAGATGCAATGTTTCTAGAAGAAGGCCAAGAGCAACCTTGAAGCCAGTCAAAAGGATATGAAACAATGGTATGACCAGAAGGCCACCTTGGTAGACTTTCAACCTGATGACAAAGTTTGGGTAATGGAGCCAGTAGAGCCTAGAGTTCTCCAGGACCGCTGGACTGGCCCTTCTGAAATCAAGGAGCAGAAGGGGGACACCACTTATCTAGTGGACATCACGTCCCCTAGAAACCCACTAAGGGTGCTCCATCAGAACTGACTGAAGCTTCATTTTTCGAGGTCTGAGGTCAGCATGCTTCTGGTGACAGATGAGGGTATGAAAGAGGAGAGTGAACCTCTACCCAACCTCCTCTCTGCCAAGGAAGGTGATGGGTTAGTGGAGGGTGTCAATCTCTCTGACTCCCTGACCCTACACCAGAGAGGGGACTGCTACCAGTTATTAGAACAGTTCTCTTTCCTGTTCTCCCTCACCCCTGGACTCACACACTTGTGTGTCCATGACATTGACACAGAAGACAGTCCCCCTGTGAAGAACAAAATTTACAGAGTGTCAGACAAGGAGAGAGCTAGCATCAAGGAAGATGTTGCCAAGATGCTGGCTCTTGAGGTAATTGAAAAGTCCAGCAGTCCGTCGTCCTGCACTGTGGTGTTGCTTCCCATGGCTGCCAGTGCCAAGCCAGAGCTTAGGTTCTGCGTGGACTACTGGGGTCTCAACTCTGTCAAAAAGACAAACATTTACCCCCTTCCCAAGCTGATGAGCTCATAGACGGGCTAGGCACTGCCAAGTGCCTCAGTACCTTTGATCTCACATCATGGTATTAGCAGATCACCTTGACTGAAGGGCGTAAAGAGAGATCTGCTTTTACTACTCCTCAGAGTCATTACAAGTTCAGAGTAATACACTTTGGATTGCAAAATGCACCCCATACCTTCCAACGATTGGGTAACGGGGTCCTAGCTTGCAAGGATGCGTTCTGCGCAGGCTATATAGACAACATTGCCGGCTACAGTTCCAGCTGAGAGGAACACCTGCTACATCTCAAGGTGGTGCCTCAGGCCCTGCAACAGGCAGGCCTGACCATCAAGACCAGTAAGTGCCAGATTGGGCAGGGTTCCATAGTGTACTTGGGACACCTAGTAGGTGGGGGCAAGGGCAGCCACTCCAGGCGAACATTGCGCCAATGAAGGCCTGGCAACCACCTCAAACCCAAACAGAGGTGCGAGCCTTCTTGGGTCTCACCAGGTACCACTGCAGATTTGGTAAGGGCTATGGCACCATAGTGGACCCCTCAATAGAACTCACGTCTAAGAAGCCACCTAGGTTGGTGAATTGGACAGAGGCTTGTCAGAAAGCATTTGACTTCCTGAAGGAAGGTATGTGCATGACATCCATGCTCAGGGCCCATGACTACTCCAAAGAATTCATCTTACAGACAGACACTTCAGAGCATGGCTTAGGGGTGGTTCTAGCACAGCTGAATGAGGATGGCCTAGACCAACCAGTAGTCTTTATTAGCAAAAGACTAGTACCACAGTCCAGAGGTGGAGTGCTATTGAAAGAGAATCATTTGCTGTGGTATGGGCACTGAAAAAGCTGAGACCATACCTGTTTGGGACTCACTTCTGGGTTCAGACATACCACAGGCCCGTCAGATGGCTCATGCAGACGAGGGGTGAAAATCCTAAATTATTGAGGTGGTCCATTTCTCTACAGGGGATGGACTTTATGGTGGAGCATTGCCAGGGGACTGACCATGCCAATGCTGATGGTCTCTCCAGACACTTCCGCCTTAGCGATGAGAGCTCCAAAGGGGTTGGGTAGCTCTCTCCACTTTCAGCTGGGAGGGAGACATGTTAGACCTGTAAGCCTTAGTGTGGTCATCCCCCAACTTTTTGCCTGCCTCCCTCCACTTTTCTGACACTGTTTTTGCTGGTTTTAGGACTCTGCACACTTTACCACTGCTAATCAGTGCTAAAGTGCATGTGCTTTCTCCCTTAAACATGAGAACATTGGTTCATTCCCAATTGGCATATTTGATTTACTTGTAAGTCCCTAGTAAAGTGCACTGCTTGTGCCCAGGGCCCGTAAATCAAATGCTACTAGTGGACCTGCAGCACTGATTGTGCCACCCACATAAGTAGCCTCTTAACCATGCCTCAGGCCTGCCACTGCAAGGCCTGTGTGTGAAGTTTCACTGCCACTTCGACTTGACATTTAAAAGCACTTGCCAAGCCTTAATCTCCCCTTTTTCTATATATATGTCACCCCTAAGGTAGGCTCTAGGTAACCCATAGGTCTGGGTGCTATGTAGGTAAAAGGCAGGACATATACCTGTGTGTTTTATATGTGTCCTGGTAGTGGAAAACTCCTAAATATGTTTCCCACTATTGTGAGGCCTGCTCCTTTCATAGTCTAACACTATGTACTGTTTGAGTGATAAGTCTGATCAGAAAGGGGTAAACAGGTCATTTTTAGTATTGCCAGAATGGTAATAGAAAACCCTGCTTATTGGTAAGTTTGGATTTTATAGTACTATTTTAGAAATGCCACTTTTAAAAAGTGAAAATTTCTCTGCACTTAAAATCCATCTGTGCCTTACAGCCTGTCTCAAATCCACGTCTGGGTTAGGCTGGTTGAAAGCTCCCTTGTGCATTTCACCCAGACAACCAAAAACACAGGATACTCAGTCACACCTGCACTCATCTGCATACTGAATGGATCTTCCTGGGCTGGAAGGGTGTCGGAGCCTGATACTTATATTTCAAAGGCTAGTGGCCTGCCCTCACATAATGGACTGCCAAACCCCCTAGGGACCTTGTGCACTTCAAAAGCACTCTTTGAATTCTCCCCCACTTCAAAGGCATTTTGGGGTATAGAAATTGGGTCCCTGACCCCACCAAATCAGATACTTCTGGACCAGATCCTGCAACTTGTCAAGAGAACCTGCCTGGCTGCCCAAAGGACTCACCTGGACTGCTTTGCTATGAAGGACTGCTGCAGTGCTATTGCCTTGTTGCCTTGCTGGCCTCTTACGTTTCTGAGAAGTGCTCTCCAAGGGCTTAAATTGAGCTTGCCTCCTGTTGCTGAGACTCAGGGCCAAAAAGACACTCTCTTTTCAAGGAAACTCCTCATGTGGCAAAATTCATCGCACAGCCTTTGGAAATGATGCAGAGCCTGCCAAGCGAAGAGAAAATTGCTGCATCGCCACACTGGAATGATGCATCCCAGCTCCCTGAGTGGAGATCAATGCAGCACCTGCGTTGCGACCGGAACTTCGATGCACAGCCATACCAGACTGATGCACAGGTGAGCCGGAATGACGCAGCCTGACTCCCTGAGTGAAGAATCGATGCAGCACCTGCAGTGCAACAGAAACTCCGATGCATCGCTCACCGGATCAACGAAGTGCCTTTGATTTCATCCCACATGCCCAGAATTTCCACGTGTCTTCCCTGGGTGTCAAAAGTACCCTGCATCACAGTGAGAATCCATCATGGGGTGTGGGAAATCGACGCAAAGTCCTTGCGATGTGGGAAGAAACAACTCCTTGTCTGTGCTGCATCAGGAAATTCGGTGCACACCTTCCTTTTTTCACACATCCCCTCCTCTGCGGTCTCTGTACATGTAATTTTGACACAAACCAGGTACTTTGTGCACACAAGAGACACTTGCTGATGTTTCAAGACTGAAGACTCCTCTTAACATTGCAAAAATATTTGAACTTGTGCTTATCAAATCTTTATTGTTTTGACCTTAATATAATCAGATGAATATCCTATATTTTTCTAAACCTCAGTGGTGTATTTTTGTGGTGTTTTCATTGTGTTATTGCATGATTTATTACAAAAATAATTTGTACATTGCCTTCTAAGTTAAGCCTGACTGTTCATGCCAAGTTACCAGAGGATGGGCACAGGTTAATTTGGATTGTGTGTGACTTACCCTGACTAGGAGTGTGGTCCCTACTTGAACAAGGGTATATACCTCTGTCAACTAGATACCCTATTTCTAACACTAACCAAATCCTGGGGGGCTCTCCCGGGAGCTTGCTCCCAACCCTCCTTTACCAAAATGAGAGGCCCTCTCACAGGGTACCCATACAACAGTTTAAAGGGGCTGAATCCGAAAAAGGTTCATTTGAATCTTTCAACCACACAAATCTGCTGCTGATGACTGTCTTGGAATCCAGGGGCCCACAATATTGATGCCAATCTGCTCAAAATGTGTTTTAACAACAAGAAAAGGTTGCAGGGAGGCCTTGCATATCCCCCCTGTCTTGCCACTCACCTGGCAGGTAGGACAGGACGCACAGTACACATCTGAGGCGTTCTTCATTTGAGGCTAATAAAAGTAGATTAGAAACCTATCACCGTGTGTATCTCACGCCTGCCCGTTTTAATAAGATTGACCAGACAAAGGTGGTTCGGTTTCCTAGATGTGGGGAGATAGGTTCGATCTTTCTCCACATGTCTTGGTCCTGTAGGGAGGTGCAGCACTTCTGGCAGGAGGTGATCCGGATAACAGATAGGGTCACGGGATTGGGGCTCGAGGCGACACCATTGACCTGTCTTCTAGGTGTGATGCGTAGATCAAAAGGCAAGCGTATCCCACATAAACTCGCACAGCTTGCATTGGTATTGGTTAGCCGTAGAGTGGCTATAGGCTCAATGAGTGTTCGGTGCCCTACTATTACTTTTTGGACCCGAGATGTACTGGAGTGGGGAACTGCTGAAGACAAAAATATGAGAATGACACATAGGGAGGAGGGTGCCCTAAGAGATATAGGCCCTCATTCCAACTCTGGCGGGCGACGGTAGCCGCCCGCCAGGCGGGAACCGCCAATCGGCCGCCATGCGGCCAAAAGACAGCTGCCGGCATTCCGACATTCCTGCTGGGCCGGCGGGCGCTAACCAAGTTAGCGCCCGCCGGCCCAGCGGGAATGAGGCCGCAACACAGAAGCCGGCTCCGAATGGAGCCGGCGGTGTTGCGGCCGTGCGCCGGGTGCAGTTGCAGTTTTCTTAAAAAAAGTTACAGGTATGTGTGTGTGTATATGTGTGGTGTGCAATCACGGGCTGTTAGATGGGGCCCACTGCCTGGCACTGGGTATGTAGGACTTGCCCAAGGGACACTGTCCCCTGGGGTGAGCATTGGGGTGGTGGTAATGACTTCTGTCTATACTTAGGAGCTATTTTTGGGCTCCTTGTGTGTCAAAAAATTATGCTAGGATGACTAGCGACAGAAACTTTGCCTCTAACCAGTCTAATGTCATTCTGATCCCCTAGCGCCATTCCCCAATAGCTAGGAACTTTTTTTGTAACACTTGTAATTCCTTAGCACATCATGCATCATTTTAGAAATATGGTGCACGGATAGCTTTGAGGAAACGCGTTATCCGGCCTTGAAAAACATGATGCACAACTGAGTTAGTGCAGTTGTATGCCATTTTTCTTAAATATGGGCCTAACTTGGATAGATATTTTAGTCGACCAAGTGTCCCCTGCAGACATTTATATAAAACCTGCTGGGCACCTCTTTGAATCTATAAACAAAGAAAACGTAGTCCTCAGTTTAAATATGTATATAGAATCAAAGTCTAGTTTTTTAGTAGCCTACCTATGGACAGGAAATTTGGCCACATGAAGTAAACTTCCAGATTTCCTAAAATTTGCCAGGATTCCTACCCTCTACTGGGGAAGTAGGCAAGAATGTTTAGTGCTCAATATAAAAACCAATTGTTGCTGGAGTGTTAGACTTGGTATACTGGGCGTGGTCTCCCCTAACTTTTTGCCCCTGTTTCCCAGGTTGCTGATGTATGCTGGGCTTCTGTTTGTGCTGTTTTTTGATACTCTGGACAATTTACCACTGCTATTCAGTGCTAAAGCTCAAGGGCTCCCTGTGTAAAATGTATGTGTAATTGGCTTTCGATGATTGGCATATTTGAGTTACTAATAAGTCCCAAGTATGGTGCACTGGAGGTGCCCAGGTCCTGTAAATCAAATGCTATTAGTGGGCCTGCAGCACTGGTTGTGCCACCCACATTAGTAGCCCTGTAAACATGGCTCAGACCTGCCACTGCAGTGTCTGTGTGTGCAGTTTTAAACTGCCAATTCGACTTAGTAAGTGAACCCACTTGACAGGCCTACGCCGTCCCTTTTTATACATGTAAGACACCCCTAAGGTAGGCCCTAGGTGGCCCCATGGGCAGGGGGCATTGTATATTAAAGGTAGGACATATACTAATGTGTTTTATGTGTCCTAACAGTGAAATACTGGCAAGTTCAGTTTTCACTCTGCAAGGCCTATCTCTCTAATAGGTTAACATGGGGGCTGCCTTTAAATATTATTAAAGTGCAGATTCCTTCTGGGGGCAGATAGAAATATGGAATTTAGGGTCTCTGAACTCACAATTTAAAAATACATCTCTGGTAAGGGTTGTTTTTAGATTGTGTGTTGGAAAATGCCCCTTTTAGAAAGTAGACATTTTCTTGTTTAAACGATTCTGTGACATTGCCTGTTTGTGGATTCCCTGTCTGGGTCAGCTTGACAGTTGGGATATTTGCACCTCTCCTCTAGACAGTGACACAAAGGAAGCAGGGGTGTAGCCTGCATATCCTGATGAGCCATCTGTGCTGGAATGGAAGGGACGAGTGGTCACTCACACACCTGAAAGAGCTGTGCCCACCCTCACACAATGCAGTCTCCAACCCCCTGGTGGGTGTCTGGGGCCTGGCATGGGCAAGGCAGGATCTTACAAACAAGAGAGACTTTCCTTTGAAGTTTGCCTACTTCAAATGCAGAAAGGGGTATAAGTAGTGGACCTAAAACCCCTGAAAATTCGATACTCTGGAATCAAGAGGAACCTCTGCCAAGGAGAAGACCTAAAGAACCGAGGAGAAGTCCTGCCTCTGCCTGTGCTTTGTTGGGCTATACTGCAGTTGCTGCTTCTGCCTGTGAAAGGGGACAAAGACTGGACTTTGTTGTGCATTCCTGCTTGAGAAGAATCTCCAAGGGCTTGAACTGAGCTTGCCTGCTGTGTTGAAGTCTCAGGGCCATGAAAGACTTCCCCTGCCAGCACCTGACTCTGCTGAGACTCCTGCCTTGCCAAGTGGTGCCCTATCCAGTCACTGGGCCATTGAAAGGTGAAGTTGGCAGACAAGAACTGAAAACCCACACACAGAATGCCCTGCAGAGAAATTTGCTACGCACCTTATTCAACGTGGGCGATACGCAGCGCCTGCTTTGTGGCTGAAATCGATGCTCCACCTGCATCGTGGCTGAGAGATCGACACATCACAGCTGGAGAAACAATGCGCAACACCCGCTTACGGAGCCTGATAACAACCCAAACCCCACGCAGCGTGGTTTTGTGACACTGTGAGACCGGATTTTCACGCCCCTTGGCGTCAAAGTCATCCTGAATACATACTTTAAAAATTTGATATACTCCAAACTTCTTTTTTTTCAAGGGTGTTTATTGAAGTGCGAAAAGGTTGAGGGGCTAGTGCAATGGGATGGGGTGATGATGGAGGAAAGTCCAGGGTATTGTTCCAGTCTGTTTGTAGCACAGGTGCATTGTCCAAGGGGACATAGGAAGGGAAGCAATGGGAGTTCAAGGTGGACAGGGTGGGACATAAAGGTGACAATCAGGAGAGTCTCATTTCCTGGCGGGGGTCTTGGCAAGTGTCTCTGGCTTCTGTCTGGACCTCAGGCAACGTTTGCAGGGTGGTTCACCTTCTGCAGGGGGAGGGGTGCTAGTGGCCTGTTGGTCCTGTGGCGGGGCCTCCTGGCCACTAGCAGCAGTGGGGGAGAAAGGCTGTTCAGATATCTGGCTAGTGGCAGGGGCCCGCTAGTGTGAGACTGCCTCCCTCATAATATTGCCCATGTATGCCAGCACCCCTGCTATGGAGATCAGGGTGTTGTTGATGGCCTGCAAGTCCGCCATAATCCCCTGGTACTGTCCCTCCTGCAGCCGCCTCTTCTCCCTTACATTGTCCAGGATCTGGCCCATTGTGTCCTGGAAATGTTCATATGCTCCCAGGATCTCTGCAAGTGCCTCCCGGAGAGTTGGTTCCCCGGGCCTGTACCCCCCGGCACACAACAGTCCTCCCCGTGTCCCTGGTGGACTGTGCCTCTGTCCCCTGAACCGTGTGCCACTGCCACTGACCCCAGGTCCCTGATTGTCTTGGGGGCGCGGTGTGGCCTGGGGTCCCTGTAGAGGTGAACACACTGCTTATTGACGTGTCCTGGGAACAGAGTTATAGGTACGCTGGGTGGGTGCTGTGGTGGTGATTCCTGATGGGTTAGGCTTTGTGGTGGTGTGTGACTGGGCCTGGGAAATGGCTGTCCAGAGGTCCCTGATGGGCAAGGTTGGTCATCCAGATCCCGAAGACCAGAGTTGCTGTCATCACTGTGGGCTTCTTCTGTTGGGGGACTGGATATTGCTGGCACTTCCTCTCTGCTGACATTGGCTGGGGTACCTGTGAGGATGTAAATGATGTGTTATTGTTTCTGTGTCCGAAATATTGTGCATCCGTGGCTTGTCCTCTTTCGTTGTATTTGCCCTGGCAGCTTTCACTTGTGTAAGTTGGTATATAATGGGATAGCTAATTCGCTCTGGTGTGCATGCTTTAGTGATAGGTGTCCATGCAGGGCTGTGAGTGGTGTCCATGCATTGGTATGGCATGCAGGGCTTGGTATTGGGATAAGTGAGATGTGATGATGGAGTGTGTGGGACGTAGTGGAGTGATGGGAGTGTGGGCAGGGTTGGGTGTTTGTGATGGCATGCAAGTAGTGGGGTAGCAGTAGAGAGTTGACTTACCAGAGTACAGTCCTCCTCCTACTCCGGCCAGGCCCTCAGGATGCAGGATTGCCAAGACTTGCTCCTCCCATGCTGTTAGTTGTGGGGGAGGAGGTGGGGGTCCACCCCCAGTTCTCTGTACAGTCAGTTGGTGTCTTGCTGCAATGTACCTTCCCCCATAGGTCATTCCACCTCTTCCTGATGTCATCCCTAGTACTTGGGTGCTGTCCCACAGCGTTGACCCTGTCCACGATTCTCCACCATAGCTCCATCTTCCTAACTATCGATATCTGCTGCACCTGTGCTCCAAATAGCTGTGGCTCTACCCTGGTGATTTCCTCCACCATGACCCTTACCTCCTCCTCTGTGAATCATGGGTGTCTTTGTGGTGCCATAAGTGTTGTGTGAGGTGTGTAGGTGAGGGTGTTTAGGTGATGTGTTTGGGTGTGTGATGTGGAGTGAGCGGGTAGTGAATAGGTGTAGGAGGCTGGCCTGACTTATAGTGGGTACCTAGTGGTACTTACACCTTGTGCCAGGTCCAGTTATCCCTTATTAGTAGATTAGAAGTGTTCTAGCAGCTTAGCTGGATAGAGGTAGCTATAGCAGAGCAGCTTAGGTTGCACGCAGAGACATGCAAAGCTCCTACTATACCACTTATATCATATAGTACATTAAGGCCTCATTCTGAGGGAACCGCCATATGGCCGTTCCGCGGTCGAAAGACCGCGGAGGCCATTCTGGCTTTCCCGCTGGGCTGGCGGGCGACCGCCAGAAGGCCGCCCGCCAGCACAGCGGGAAACCCCTTCCCACGAGGAAGCCGGCTCCGAATGGAGCCGGCGGAGTGGGAAGGTGCGACGGGTGCAGTTGCACCCGTCGCGAATTTCAGTGTCTGCTAAGCAGACACTGAAATTCTTTGTGGGGCCCTCTTACGGGGGCCCCTGCAGTGCCCATGCCATTGGCATGGGCACTGCAGGGGCCCCCAGGGGCCCCACGACACCCCATACCGCCATCCTGTTCCTGGCGGGCGAACCGCCAGGAACAGGATGGCGGTATGGGGTGTCGGAATCCCCATGGCGGCGCAGCTGAGGCAGCGGAAAACCGGCGGGAGACCGCCGGTTTTCCCTTTCTGACCGCGGCCAAACCGCTGCGGTCAGAATGCCCTTGAGAGCACCGCCAGCCTGTTGGCGGTGCTCTCGTGGTCGTTGACCCTGGCGGTCAATGACCGCCAGGGTCAGAATGACCCCCTATATCACAAGAAAACACAATAATCAGAGTTACTAAAAATAAAGGTACTTTATTTTAGTGACAATATGCCAAAAGTATCTCAGAGGATATACTCACTTAGGAGGTAAGTAATATGCACAAAATATACACACAAACCAAAATCAGGTAAGTAAACATTTACAAAAGTAGTGCAAACACTGTAGAACACAATAGAGTGCAATAGGAGACAATAGGCCGAGGAGCAACACAAACCATATACTCCAAAAGTGGAATGCGAACTACAAATGGATCCGAGGCCTAGTGTAGTGTGTAGAGGGTAGCTGGGAGTGTAAGAAAACACTAAAGGTGTCCAAGATACCCCACCCCAAGACCCTGAAAAGTAGGAGTAAAATTACACTACTACCCCAGAAAGACAGTAAAGTGGAGATAGGGGATTCTGCATAGACAACAACTGACTGCAAAGCACTGAAGACGGATTCCTGGACCTGAGGACCTGTAAAGTAAGGAGACCCAGTCCAAGAGTCACGGAAGTGTCCAGGGTGGCAGGAGCCTACTAAACCCCGGATGAAGGTGCAAAATGGCTGCCTCCGAGTGGAAGAAGCCAAAGATTCTGCAACAACGGGAGGGGCCAGGAACTTCTTCTTTGGTCAGAAGATGTCCCACGGCGTGCTGAAGGATGCAGAGTTGTCTCCATGCAGAAAGACCTGAAAAATCCTTGCTAGCTGCAAGAGTCATGTTTGAAGATTTTGGGTGCTGCCAGGGCCCAGGAAGGACCAGGAGGTCGACCCTTGGAGGAGGAGACAGAGGGGGTGCTCGGCAACATAGAAAGCCCACACAGAAGCAGGCAGCACACACAGAAGCACCCGAGCAGGCATTCAGAATATCTGAGCACAATGGTCAACTCAGCACTACAAAAGAGGGTCCCACGCAGTCGGAGTCCAACTCAGTGAGTTGGGCAATGCAGGACGGAGTGCTGGGGACCTGGGCTAGGCTGTGCACAAAGGAAGTCTTGCAAAAGTGCACAGAAGCCCGAGCAGCTGCAGTTCACGCAGTACACAGGATTACTGTCTGGCGTGGGGAGGCAAGGACTTACCTCCACCAAATTTGAACAGAAGGGCCACTGGACTGTCGGGGACATTGGACACAGCTCCTGTGTTCGAGGGACCATGCTCGTCAAGATGAGAGAGGACCCAGAAGACCGGTGATGCAGAAGTTTGGTGGCTGCGTTGGCAGGGGGAAGATTTTGTCAACCCACAGGAGATTTCTTCTTGGCTTCCAGTGCAGGGTGAAGGCAGACAGCCCTCTGAGCATGCACCACCAGGAAACAGTCGAGAAAGCCAGCAGGAAGAGGCACTACCTGGAGCAGTCTGCGGTCGATCCTTGGCAGAAGTCGAAGAGAGAAGTTCAGAGGAACTCTGGTGAGCTATTGCATTCGTTATCTGGTGAGATACCCACAGGAGGGACCCTAAATAGCCCTCAGAGAAGGACTGATTGGCCACAGAGAAAGGTAAGCACCTATCAGGAGGGGTCTCTGACGTCACCTGCTGGCACTGGCCACTCAGAGGTGTCCATTGTGCCCTCACACCTCTGCATCCAAGATGGCAGATGTCTGGGACACCCTGGAGAAGCTCTGGGCACCTCCCCTTGGGAGGTGCTGGTCAGGGGAGTGGTCACTCCCCTTTTCGTTGTCCAGTTTCACACCATAGCATTGCTGGTGGGATCACTGAACTGGTGTAGACTGGTTTATGCAAGGAGGGCACCATCTGTGGCCTTCAAAGCATTTCCAGAGGCCAGGAGAGGCTACTCCTCTCAGGCCCTTCACACCTATTTCCAAAGGGAGAGGGTGTAACACCCTCTCTCAGAGGAAATCCTTTGTTCTGCTTTCCTGGGACTCAGCTGCCCAGGCCCCAGGGGAGCAGAAACCTGTCTGAGGGTTGGCAGAATCGGTAGCTGCAGAGAAAACCCCGGAAAGTTAGTTTGGCAGTACCCGGGCTCTATGCTGGAGCCCCCGGGGATGCAATTCCATGATCCTAGACATGTTACATGGCCACGTTCGGAGTTACCATTGTGATGCTATATGTTGCCCTGAACAATGTGGGGGCACCTTGGCTAGTGCCAGGGTGCCCTCACACTAAGTAACTTTGCACCTAACCTTCACTAAGTGGAGGTTAGACATATAGGTGACTTATAAGTTACCTAAGTGCAGTGAAAAATGGCTGTGAAATAACGTGGACGTTATTTTACTCAGGCTGCAGTGGCAGTCCTGTGTAAGAATTGTCTGAGCTCCCTATGGGGGGCAAAACAAATGCTGCAGCCCATAGGGATCTCCTGGAACCCCAATACCCTGGGTACCTAGCTACCATATACTAGGGAATTATAAGGGTGTTCCAGTGTGCCAATAAGAATTGGTAAAATTAGTCACTAGCCTGCAGTGACAATTTTAAAAGCAAAGAGAGCATAAACACTGAGGTTCTGGTTTGCAGAGCCTCAGTGATACAGTTAGGCACCACACAGGGAACACATCCAGGGAATACTTTATGAGCACTGGGGTCCTGGCTAGCAGGATCCCAGTAACACAGGGAAAAGCAAACATACATACAAGTAAAAATGGGGTTAACATGCCAGGCAAGATGGTACTTTCCTACAATAGGTGTGTATAGTGTGTGGCTCTGGTTTTGTCTGTGGTCTTGGTGTCTGTCTTGTGTCAATGGTTTGTTTTCGGAAAGGGTTGTGGGTACTGTGGGTGGGTGTTTTATAGTGGGGTGGGTGTGTTGGTGTGGTATGTGTGTGGGTGTCAGGTGTGCGTTGTTTGAATTGTCCAATGTGGTGGTGTTTTTTTTGTTTGTAGTTTGAGCAAGCGGTATGTACCGCCAATGGTTCACCGCCATTGAATGTCTGCCATGGTGATTCATGAGTCTTAATGTGATGGGCATAGTTCTGTTGGCATAACAGTGTGGGTTTTGATACCGCCACTTTATCACTGAGCTTTGGTGTGGCAGAATTGTGTCTGTGGCTGAATAGTGACAGATTGGTGTATGTGTAATATGGTGACCGGATATCCACGGCGGTAAGTTGGCAGCAGTAAGTGGGATTTGCCGCCAATGTGATAATGAGGGCCTTATTATTTTGAAAATTCATTGTGTATGTTGGATTGCTGTCGTTTTGGTCTTGTTTCATTTAGATAAATAAATAGTATGTATTTGTCTAAACTGGTGTGGTGTCCACTTTGTAGTGTTTTCACTGTATTACTGTGTGTGTTGGTACAAATACTTTACACAATGCTTCTGAAGTTAAGCATGCCTGCTCATGCGAAGCTACAAAGAGGGTGAGCGGCGTTAAATGAGTGTGATTCTCCTTTACCCTTGCTTGGACAAGGGGTAACATGACTGCCGACCAACGACCCCATTTCTAACAAGGAGTGAAAGATTGTTTCTCATAAATTGGTACTCTCTAGTTAGTGTTTGAAATAGCATTCTCACTGATCGTTATCAACAACCATATTATTTCAAAAAATGATTAATAAGCTCTGCAAAGTGAAAAGCCTGCTTCATTTTTAAAGCAGTATCTGAATCCCTTTCTTGTCATGAGAAACAATTCCCACTGGCAAAGGCTGTATAGGGAACTGGAAGGCTTCTTCCACTGTTTCTAAGCCAAAACCCCACTCTTTCTATCATTCTATCATGACCCAAATTTGAACAACATTAGCAACGAACTGCTTTCATAGTCTGACTATGCCTCTTCTCTTTTCTTATATAAAGAGATTCTCCCAAAGTAAGCAGCACAGATTTCCCTTTCTTACCTCATCCTGAACAGGTAACTGAAGAAGTGTGCAGCTTCATTACTTCACTCATGCTCTTTCTACCAAGGGACGACCTTTATTAGAAAGCTCTCTCGATGTAGTCAACCTCCCCATAGAGAAAACTACCACCTATTGGATATGTTTGTCCTCCTCATCAACAAGAAGACTAAATTCTAAAAACAAATATCCTACAAATGATTCTTTTGTTAGCTGTACCTCATAAAGACACAAGAAAATTATTAGAAAGGTAATGGAAGATGTCTGGCTTTCCTATCTGACAGAAACTCCTGCCACATACATGACTGAATTAATAAAGCAACAATCATTACAGCAAAAAAGCCTTTATTGACTCTTGTATCACTAATGAAAAACTTTTCATAATGTACTTGTTAGACCAGGCAGGTCTCCCCCCATACTTTTTGCCTGCCTTGTCTTACTTTTGCTGATCTGTTTTTTTTGGCCTTAGGACTCTGGACTATTTACCACTTCTAACCAGTGCAAAGTGCATATACTGAATCCCCTAAAGCATGGTACCATTGGTGTAGCAACAATTGGCATGTTTAATTTACTTATTAGTCATTTGTAAAAGACACTATGGACCTCACAGGGTCACGGTCAGACCGCCGTCAAAATGGCGGTTCAACCGTGACATTACGACCGTGGCAAAAGCATCACAGTCAGACCGCTGGCACTGCCAGGTTTCTGCCAGTCGACAGCCTGGCGGTCTCAGCAGTTGTAATTCGCTAGGGCAGTGCTGCTTGCAGTGCTGCCCTAGGGATTACGAGTCCCCTTTCTGCCAGCCTTTGCATGGCGGTAACCCCGCCATGCAAATGCTGGCGGAAAGGGGGTGCCAGGGGCCCCACGGGGACCCCTGCACCGCCCATGCACTTAACATGGGCAGTGCACGGGCCCCCATGGACAGCCTCGTCGCACTTTCCACTGCCCGAATTACGGGCAGTGGAAAGCACGATGGGTGCTGCTGCAACCGACGCACCACTACATTGGAGCCAGCTCGATTACGAGCCGGCATCAATGTTAAGGCTCTGTTCACCCGCAGGGCCGGCAGGTGGAAACCCTGTTTCCGCCTGCCAGCCCTACGGTGAACTCCTAATAGGGCTGTCAGTGTTCTGGACGCACAGGTGACCTGATGGTGATACGAGTTTGGCAGGCGGCTTCCGCCGCACGCCAAACGCCTATATTTGCCCAGTGCCTTTAAGTTAAATGCTGCTAGTGGGCCTAAAGCACGTAAGTAGTTCTTTAATCATGTCTCAGGTCTCTACTGCAGAACCTGTTATTGCAAGTTCACTGGCATGTCGACTTGGCATTTCAAACCCCTTTCCAAGCATTAAACTACTTAAAGTAGCCCATAGGGAAGGGTGTGTGTAAATGTACAGCAGAACATATATGTAGTGAAATACTCCAAAATGCATTTTTCACTACTGTGAGGCCTACCCTTCTCATAGGATAAGACTGGGGATCCCTTAATGCATTTATTAAGCATAATTCCTGATTGAAAAGGAGTAGGGCTTTCATGTTTGGCACCTATGGACTTATAATAGAAATCCTTCTCAATGGTAAAGTTTGATTTAGGATTACAAATTTAAAAATGCCACTTTTAGAAAGTTGGCATTTTTTGCTCTTAAGCCTTGTGTGCCTGCTGTCTACCTCCAATACAGGTCTGGGTGAACTGACAGCTGGGTTTTGTGCATTTACTCTTGACAGTCACACACAAAGAGAGCTGAGGTGTCCCTGATGGGCCAGTCACATCCTGATGGGCCATCACCAAGCTGATGGGCCATTCTGGGCTGTATGGGTGGGAGGAGCTGACATTTCCATCTGAATAGAGCTGTGCCTGTCCCCACACAAAGAGCGGTTGACCCCTCTGTAGTGTGTCTGGAGCCAGTGCAGAAAAGGGAGAACCTGTTTGCACTTAAAGCTCCTATTTGAATTCACTTTCACTTCAAAGGCACCACTGGATTAAGAACGGGACTTCTGACCGTACCCAATCAGTGTGCTTCTGGACCTGTGGATACTCTGCCAGGAAGAAGGAATGCTGTGCTGCTACAAAAACTGCTACTCTGCTGGACTGTTGAACTGAATGGACTGTTTCTTGCCTATGCTGACCTGCTGCCTGATGCTCTCCTTACCTGGGAGGGAAGAACTGGACTTACATCATCTCCAGAACAAAAGTGACTCCAAGGGCTTGCTGGCTTGCCTCCTGTTCTGAAGTCTCAGGGACATCAAAGTCTTCATCCAGTTGTGCTACAGCTTCTGGAATCTGTCAACTCTGAGCCCTACACTGCCAAGTGGTGCCAATCCAGTCCTAGGCCCTTGTAAGGGAGTTCTGCAGCTATCTTCTACAGAAATCTTCCTATTGTCATCACTGTGCCGTTCAGAACTGCCCTATCTCTTCTCAATGCCGACACATTGCCACTGCTGCTGAGGGAGAAGACACTGCAGCACCCACTTTGTGACTAAGAATCAATACATTGCCCTCAGCCCTGACGCAGCGCCTTCACATCACTGGACTGAGTGGATCAGAACCAACGCAGATTCTTCCCATCGTCTGCCCTGCTCCTGGCATCAGATCCTCAGCGTTGACACAATCCTCATGCAAGGTACTGTTTCAGAGGGGCAAGATTGTCTCTGTAGCTGGCCTGTACTCCATCGCGGCGGCCTCAACTTTCAGATTTTCCCTGGTCTAGCATGACCACATAGCCCGGGTTGGCGCTTTACATTTCTAAGCACTACAATTGTAGATATTCTTCAGAAATTCATATATCAACTTCTACTTATTTTTGTTTTGTTTGTTAATTAAGTAAGGATATATTTTTGGATTATTTTTGTGCGGTGTGTTCACTGTTTTACTGTTTTAAGTGTTGCACAAATACTTTACCCAATGCCATAAAACCTTGCTTTTTTGCGAGGATAAGGGCTTCACAGAACCAAACACGTTCTGAGATTAATGTGCCTGAGCAGCTGAGGATTCACCCAAAAAATCTCAATAATTGTAAACCTGCTGCCTCCTTTTAAAATCCCTTCAATGCAAAAAAAATCAAACTTGGATTATCTGCCAAGGAGCCAATCATCACAGAATTAGTCATTGCCTTATTATTAGTAGGAGACTTCAAAAACAAACTACTACCAACACTCAACTGTACTTCTCATGAAACCAATCACTGATCCAAAGGTCTTAGTCGCACACAGATCAATTCCTGGTCTCAATAGACTGGCAAAATCCTGGATGTGGTAATCAAAGTGAAAGTGTTAGAGAATAACTCTTCTGTGGTAGGGGCAAAACTAATGCTGACCTTTCATCGGGCGAAAACGGCGCTGCAACTGAATAAGGGTAAAAGTCTTCTTTAATAGATCAGGTCTGCAAACTATAAACCCACCTTTGCACAAAGCCTAACAAAACTAATTCATGACCACACTAATACATGACAAATCCACCTAACTCCACCCCACCCTCTAATAAATTCATGGTCTTTTACCATATCACCTTGATCCCATACGAGTATCACTGTGCTCTAGTATCCCCTTCGTGTTGTTCCCCTTGCCCCTGCAACCCTTTGGACCTTCTCAATATCCTTGCCCTCCCATAATGGTGTTTCCATACCCCCTCCCAACCACTGAAATGTCTCTCTTCTCAGCCAACCAAGGAAACCCAAAGGCGTTTTCCTGCCCCAAAAAATAATACAACTTCACTTCAATTATCCCACTAATTTTCACCTAACATGTCAGCAATCCTAATCCTCAACTCTAAAATGTAAAATTAATTACCCAAAAAGGAAAGATGTACATGATCCTGCCGGTATAATGATGCATTGGAATGCACAATTTCTGAATGTTGCAACTCTGAGATTCCCCGCTGTTTACAGAATGCCCTCATCTCCCTATTTACATTTTTCCTTTGTTTCTCAATCCTATCAAAATTCCTGGCACCCTTCCAAAATCTCCTCTGAATCAATTCAGTCCATAACACATGAGTGCCAGACCAACTAGAATTCAACCTGATCAAATCCAACTTCATGGCTTTGAGGAGACACGTCTCTGCCAGCTGCACCAAGTAATTCTCGCATAAGTGCAAAACCAAAATATCAGGACAAAAACCAATTGCTAATCTTGCAGAAAGAATGGCCAAAAGTTCTCCTCACCTCATCCCGCTTTCCCTTATCCAAGAAACTTTCACCTGTGACCCATCGAAACCCAACTGTCGCACAAAAGTCCTTGAATCTGCTTGTTTAGCAGCCCAATGAATGAACGGATGACCAACAATCCACACCGAGGTGCCTTCCGCATGCAGACCAACCACACAACCTGAAAAAAAAAAAAAATTACCCTGAGGAAATGTGATTGACCGAAAACGAATTAACATACATCAGCAGGCCGCAACCTGATATATCTCTTGAAACATTGCGACTTCCATAGCCCCGCATCCATTATACATTGGTCGCTCTTACCATCCCTTCTAGCATCAGTGGCCGCTCCAATACTAACCAAATGCATACCATAGACATTCTGTGATAAACCCAACTTAACCTGACCAGTTCTCAAACCTTTTAACAGCTGGAAAGGATTTAGAAAACAACCATCCTCATGCTGAAACACATGTTCGCTTACAGTAGGCAGAAATTGCGATGAAAAAAAACAACCAACAAAGGCATTGGACAGACTGGTCTCACTGAAGGATTCAACCATACTTCTCTGCCTTTAGAAATTCTATCCATTTTAGATGAAAACAACCATAACCTCATTCCCCCTTGAACCAAAGTTACCTGACGCCGCTTTAACAAGCTAAAACCCCTGGTCCTAATAACTCAGAAACTCGAAAAGCCCCATGATAGAGCCATGACAAATATGAGGATAACAAAGCTACTTCCCATTCGGAGAAACAAACCTGATTCAGCACACTCAAAATATCTGACAGTGAAGCCCTAAAAATACAACATCTACAATCTAGACACCCCCTCCCCGTTGCCCAGGCTGCCACCATCCTCCTACAAATGTCCCCTTCTATAGGATCATAACCCCAAAAATACTTACCAAAAATGACACACCTGCTAACTTACCCGAGGTGATTACTGCTGTAAGACCCTTATCGATTTGAGCCATTATAAAACAAATGGCATCCTCCCTCCTAAACCAAAACATGTGGCGACCCTCCGCTCTCTTAGGTGCCCCTTACTCAATAAACTCAGACCAAGCCTTGTCATAAGACCTCAATGTAGAAGGAGCAATAGATTGATGAATCAACTGTAATATCCTCACATTCCTAGATCCCAAAGCTCTGCTGGCACCGGTGTCTTCGTCAAATCCATTCCTGGTGCTAGTCCACGGAATCTCTGACACGCAAACAAGATAGTGCTTCAGCAATGTCATTATTCACACCAGGAATGTAACAAGCCTTAAACCGATTGTTAAATTTCAAGCAATAAAGTAAGAATATATGTGCTATTTAAGAATTAACCAAATTCACCACCGTCTGATTCTCAACATTAAAAACAACTCACCGATTCCTAAAAAATTCCCCTCACAAAACCAAGGTCACCACTAAAGGAAAAAATTCCGAAAAGGCAATGCTATGATGCGCAGCCTTCCAAGCATCGTGCCATGGTTCCGCTGCCCAATGTCCATCCCAGAAAACTCTAAAACCGTGTCCACCTGCAGCACCTGAAAAAATCTGCACCTGCCAGAGAAATTCATCATCAACAGACAACCATTGAAACCCTTCAAAAAACAAATCAACATCCTCAAATCTGCTTTAATAGCTGCCTTAATCTGAATTCAGTGGTGTGGCAAAATTGCACCTTTCACTGCAAAACCCAGTTGTCTGCAAAAAGATCTCCTATCTCTTACCACTTGGTAAGCAAAATTCAAATGTCCCAGTAAAGCCTGCACCTGACGCAGCTCCATCCAACAAAGCAATTGTTTTTTTGTACCTTCTCCACCGGTAAATGAACTTTTGTGAATCCAATTCAATGCCAAGAAACGTAATAATGGTGGCACGATCTCCAGTCTTATCGTGAGCCAATGGCACTCCCATCGTATTCATGCAATCCTGGAAATCTGCCACACATGTACTACATACGTTTGAATCTGAATCACCTACCAAGAAGAAATCACATAAGTCATGAGTAACATTTTTGAAACCGGTCTTCTGTGTAAAAAACAACTAAAAGTTTCAAACAAAGAGCAAGACACTGACCTCCCCATTGGCAGCATTCTGTCCAATCGAATTCCTAGCAATGAGAAATCCTCAGGGTGAACTGCTTACAATCAAAAAGCTGACTGAATGTCTAACGTATCCATCAAGGCATTTCTTCCACACCTTCTGACTAATCTCATAGCCTCATCCACTGATGAGCAATGAACAATAGAATCCTCCTGTTCAATGAAATCATTGACTGAGTCACCCTTTGGCCATGATAGAGGATCAAACGAAACTCGCTGTGCTGATTTTTCTCGACCACTCCCAAAGGTGAAATAGTCAGATTAGAAAAAGGCCAAGAGTCAAAAGGCCCCACTATTCTTCCAGCCATCAATTCTTTCACCAATTTCCTCCTTACAACGTCTGGCTTTTCACATGCAGACTGCACATTTTTTGCCCATCTACGCACTCTTGGTTCCTAATAACATAACCTGAAACCCTCTGAAAAACCCAATATAACAACTACGCCTCTTCAATCTTAGGATAAAACTGTAGCCAATAGAACAAAATTGCCAACTTAATAGGAGCACAGTTATTTTTCCACCACCTGCTGAAATTGACCCCTACGCCTATCTCCTCCCCTACCACCATATGCCTGCCAGCCACATTGCATGCCTCCGAAGCACTGAACCAACTGATGTTTTCCCCCACAATTGGAGCAGTTGTGTCTAAATTTACACTGCAACCTTGTGCATGAACCTCTGTTGAATGACCAACAAGATCCCTTCTGAGGGAATTGTCCTCTAACTGCATTACTTACCTGTCCTTGGATGGGACATCCTGGAAAGGGCTTATAAGGAACTGGAAGCCCACTCAAAGTGTGTAGACCTGGGTCCGCTTTAGAAGTACGCAACCATTGCATCCAAAGCTCGTTATCAATATCACCCCACTCTTTCTCTGGAAATAATGCCATCCTCGCTCTGAATTACTCATCATATCTAAACCACCTAAAACCATCCTAGACCATTTGAGCCTGCCTCACACCATCCATGTATTTAAAATGAGAAACACATCACTCTGGATGCTTCTCGCAATAAACACTAGTGATTTTAGTAGAAACTCTCGGCACCCACCTTACCTTGCTCCACAGTAGAAGATTCCACCCCACCATCAGCCCCCTTACCATCATCACTCCCACCTGCTGTGACAATGTCATTGCTTCTGTCTTTCAACCCTGCGCCATTACCATCAACCTTGCCCACCAGATTACCCACACCTTTTGATGTTACTGCAATCAGAATACTCCCCACTGCTACCGATACCACCGGGACCATCCCACTCTCCTTAACATGCCACCTTTGCACTTTATTTATAACAGGGCTGACCCACCTATGCAATAGGTGTCGCCCCGGGTGTTCAGCACCAAAAAATCACTGCTCCTGACCATAAACGGCAACATTGACATAAAATGTTTTATTGTGGAGATTGCTATCTAACTCTGAGTCCGATATTACAATCGGCTTGTTCAGTTTCATGGGGGTGGCCATCTTTGTTGCCATGCCCCAATGCCTTTCCTCTAATGAGTCAGGCAGGCCTTTTGATTGGCCTGACTCAGAAACAATGCCTTCATCTATTTCTATGCCCACCTGATATTGCGCATGCGTGTCAATGAAACGAGTCCCCAAGCAGCTCACTCTGTGCACCGCAGGCCTCCCATGAGGGCCACTCCCTCTACCTCCCACCTGCTGCCTTCCAGACATTCCTGAATGGCTTAGCAATATACGTCCACCGTGCATACAACACTCGCCAGAAAGTGCATTTTCATCGTTATACCCGGCACCATGAACGACCAAGTGATTAGGTGATCCACACGCCCGCCGACCTGTCATACTATCGCTTATATTTTTTACTGCCACGAACCGGCAAAGAGCATGCTAAAACCACCACTGCAACATCTTCTGCAGAGGTTCTTCTCAGCCTTTTCAGACCCACCCAAGCTTGTTCCAAGCCCCCCATGAAAAAATCCTCACTACCCTCCTCCATTAATACTTTTAAAGCCTCCACAACTTTATTGTTATGCACCATTATTGCTAGAATAAGTATCGAAACCGAAACTCTCCATGAACCCGATACTCCAAAAGGCCTACCTACAGCTCAAAATGACCACGCCCTGACTCTTTGAGGTGTGACGCGGCCAAAAGAGGCAGCCCCAAACCCCACCCTAACTATATATAACCTACTTCAAGTCCCACCCCAAACCAAGCTACACCAATCCTACACGCCTGCTTGTCGGATTGCACCATCCATGCCCAATAAGCCCGGGGGGAGACCGGGCAAGCCCTCGCTCACCCCAAGCTCTCATTCTGTGGACCTGGTCACAGCCTTTAGTTCAGTTGATGTTCTAACATCTCAATCGAAGTTCATGTTTAGTCTGGGCGGTGCTGCTCTCCAATGGATCAAATCGTTCTTTGTAAAAAACAACCTTCAGGAAATAACTCATCAGTGACTCAAGTTACCTGTGGAGTACCTCATGGATCACCACTCTGGCTCTCTTCTACACTGTCATGATTCTCGTTGCAGCGTTCCTCAACAGGTACAATGTCTGCTAAAACTCTTACACTGACAAAACCAAATATTCATTTCGAACCTTAAAAAGGAACAGAAAACAACAGCAAAATCCTTGACCACCTCCAGCAGGTGCACAACTGTATGATTAACAACTGACTCTGCGTACAAAGCTTTGAAACTGGGGCCCGTATTTATACTTTTTGATGCTAAACTGCGCTAACGCAGTTTAGCGTCAAAAAGTTTTGCGCCGGCTAACGCCATTCTGAAGCGCAATGCGGGCGCCGTATTTATTGAATGGCGTTAGCCGGCGCTAGCAGACCGGCGCTGCCTGGTGTGCGTGGAAAAAAACCACATACACCAGGCAGCGCCGGCGTTGGGGAAAATGGCGTTAGGGCGTCTTAAAATGGTGCAAGTCAGGTTGACGCCAAAAAATCGCCTCCACCCGATTTGCGCCATTTTTAACGACGCCCAGACGCCATTTACATGACTCCTGTCTTAGTAAAGACAGGAGTCATGCCCCCTTGCCCAATGGCCATGCCCAGGGGACTTCTGTCCCCTGGGCATGGTCATTGGGCATTGAGGCATGTAGGGGGGCACAAATCAGGCCCCCCTATGCCAAAAAAAAATATAAAAAAAATAAAAAATTATACTTACCTGAACTTACCTGAATGTCCCTGGGATGGGTCCCTCCATCCTTGGGTGTCCTCCTGGGGTGGGCAAGGGTGGCAGGGGGGGTCCCTGGGGGCATGGGATGGCAGCTGTGGGCTCATTTTGAGCCCACAGGTCCCTTAACGCCTGCCCTGACCCAGGCGCTAAAATCCGGCGCAAATGCGTTTTTTTTTGCCCTGCCCACTCCCGGGCGTGATTTTTGCCCGGGAGTATAAATACGACGCATTTGCGTCGCAGTCATTTTTTTAGACGGGAACGCCTACCTTGCATCTCATTAACGCAAGGAAGGCGTTCACGCAAAAAAATGACGCTCTTTCCTCATACTTTGGCGCTAGACGCGTCTAACGCCAAAGTATAAATATGGCATTAGTTTTGCGCCAAATTTGCGTCGAAAAAAACGACGCAAATTCGGCGCAAACGGAGTATAAATATGCCCCTCAATTTGACATTTCTGAAATGTTTAAAGAAGTTGTTTTCGGCCAGCAAAACAGAAGGACAACTGACTGTCACACAAGAAACGATAAATAAATAATTTTAAATTGACAGGAAAACCAACTTTACTGCCAACAACACATGAATCAATAGTTTAGTTCCCTTATGAACGAATTCGGCCGGATTTCTGCTTTTGTCCCAGAACAGTCTTTGAAGATGGATAACGTTTTTATGTGTGGGACTAGAGTTTTAATTTTTTTAAAGATTCATCTAAAGTTCACAGCTTCTACTTAAGCATAGTCGGGTTAGTTTGACCCGTGTAGCCCAAGAGATCACTCAAGACGAAAAAAAATGTGTTTGTCTTGATACTAAAGATGTTCTTTGTGCAAGGTGCTATTGATTGTATTTGACCTGTTGGAATTGTACAGGCAACAGTTCAACATGAAATGTTTTGTGTCCTTTCTTATTCAGCACCGGCGTTTATGCAAGACTGCAGGATTTCTTTTCTTCTGGGCATCATTTAACAGCAACCATCCCCGTCTTGCTATAGCCTAAGAATAGGGGAGTGAGCTTCTTCCATCAATAAGTTTGAAAACTGATGGTTAACAACTGAATTTTTTTTATTTATTTTTTAGAATGGCTTCCGTTTGAAGGGTGTAGGTTGCAGTGCCATATCAAGCTCTTAGTTTCTTTTTCCCATTGCTTTGCAAATGTTGATTTGACGGTCATGGGAAAGTACACTTTCTAGGCCCAGTCCACCAAGTTGTTGCCTCTCAATACATTGCTTGATGCTCTCTCAAAGCACTGAGGACACCACGACTGAAGAAGCACACTTTCAGTAAAAATAAAGTAATTTGAAACCCAGCAGAGTCTGGTAACCTTAAAAAGTGGTGAGGAAAGCATAGCTTGCCATTGCTTTCCTAAAAAACTAAAAATAATACCCCCTCCCTACAAAACTCCAAACTAAAATACCCATCCTTCTAAAACCCAGGATAAAACGACTATTTTAAATCAAATTAAAAGGTACTTACCTACTGCAGAACATCCTCCAAAGTGTTCTGCAAACTGCAGTGTGCTGTGGAGCTCCCCTGAACTCCCCTGACCAATTCAGGCACTGCTCTCATGCTATTAACCAGCATGAGAGAAGATCTGGATTGGACGGAGAAGGCTGGCAGGATGCTCTTTCCGGCCCTGGAGGCCTGTGCTTTCTCCCCACCCAGCTGTCTCAGACACCTGGGACAGAGAGCTTAAAAGTTCGCATTTCAGACTGGTTGTCGCAAGACAGCCATCCAAACTAACATGCGCAATTTGGAGCATCCAGCCAGCCTCTGCTCCTGTCCTGCATGCTTCCAATCAGCAGCAGAGGATACGACCTATATGTCCTTTGCCTCATGGGCACTGAGGCACGCACATCGGGAAAAAAAATTAAATGCCAATTAAATAATTTCGCAGTGGGTGATTCATGGAGAAACCACCTCTGTTGAAACCTAACTGCTGAACATCGAAAGAGAAAAAATAAAAAGTATTTTTTACTCTTTGCCCATCCTTCCCTTCCTTGTTTCCTAAAAGCTACTGATCCAACTCTTTTCCAGTAGCTACCACCCCCAGGCACATTTTCACATTAAATGAATGTAATCTGCAAGGGAAACGTTTTATTAGTTGATCTGTTGGCAACCTAATGGGTAAGAATGCATACATTTGCATACATGAATGGTTGAGTCAAAAAATGGTGGCGATGGAATGAGCGAGTAGGTGAGTACAAAATGGGGACAGAGGGTAGGTAAATGAGAGTGTACAGGTGGGCAAGTGAAAGTGAGCGAGTAGGTGGATGTAGATGACTGGTGGGTGAATCAAAGTGGGAAGCTTAATGTGGAAGTGTAATATGAATAAGTAGGTAAGTGAAAATAGTCGGGGGATCATGAGTGAATCATTGAATGTGGAAGAGTGGTTGAGTGGGTAGAAAGGTATATCAGAGAGATGAGTGGGTAAACATGAGAATGTTTTTGGGGTGGGTTGAAGTGGGTTATTACAGCACCATGAAGTTGTTGAAATGCAACGCACAGCCTTAAATAAATTATATTATCAAGGAACTCAAAATGGTGAGTGGTTGAATGTTAATTCAATGAATGAGGCAGAGGGTAGGAGACATATGCTGCATTAGTGGTTGCGTGTCAGTGGGAGGGCCAAACATTGCTCATATTTGCTGAAATTGTTGAGGGTTTAAACAGAAAGGGGTAATTCACAACCTTTACCATCTTTCACCGGTTCTGAAGACTGAGAGGAGAAACACATCTACTGCAGGGATCAGTGTATGTTTCTTTTGTTGCATGTTTGAATTCTGACAGTGCCACTTAGACTATTATCCTCCAAAGGTTAATAAGGTGTATCATTGAGTTGGGTAGCAAATTAATATCAGGCATTCATTGCCTTGACCCCCACAGGGGAATATGAGTTTTACAAATACATATGTTATGTTAAAATCTCCCTGTCTTTCTGTCACTGATCGTCTTTGACTTTGAGGCTATTGGTGATCATATTGCTCTGTCATTCTCTCCTTTACTTATTTAGTATAAGTGTTTCTACTGAAAAATGATATTTGTGCTTGCTTTTAATTAGGAACGTATATGATACAATACTCTCATGCATTGTTGTTTACTGTACTTATTGTTAATATTACCTCTGACACAGCTATACCAACATAATCTATCCTACTGAAACAAACATACACAATCAAGCGTGCGCTCCATTGTAAATGTACTTAAATGTACACACTGAGGTGTACGCACATGCAGCACAAACGGGTACAATGGGAGACAGACACATAGGCATGAACAAACACACACACACACAGACACACACATATGAATGTGAATGGGACAGGAGAAGGGGTTGGAGCCCAAGTCTGCCATGTGACACCTGCCACGCTCACGTGAGGCATATGCCACAACTCTTGTGACATATGCCACAGCATGTCAAAGTTTTCTGACATGCTCTTTTGTGAATAATTGCAGATAGTGTTAGTGTGTGTGTTCCAAAGGGCTCTTTTTCTAAAGGACTAAATAAAGGAAAAAAATAAAAAAAGTGCTTTTTACACTTCAGAAACAAATAACACTAACTCTCTTTCACCCTGGTACTAGCCCCATGCATTTATTTTTACTATACAAGCTTCCTCTATCTCTCATTCCATAGATTAAGGGATTTCTTTCACTGCAAACCTTGCTCCCCCTTCTACATGCCACAGCATGTCACACATTTCTAGCATGCACTGCCATGACTAAAAAGGCCACAAATCGTACAGACAGTGCCGGGTGTGACTTACAATGGGACCTCTTTCATTTGGCTAACATTAAAAAAAACTTCAAAAACGATTTTTCTCCAGGTGAGGTTTGAACCATGGTCAAAAAGGGATGCAAACCCATGCCGCTATCCACTAAACCAAGCACCATCACAATATTTGTGGTTGTCAAAAGTCCTTGTAATCAGAGAGAAAGTATGTCCTCCTTTCATGTCCATGGTGATTTTTTACCTTACATGCCACAAATTCACAGTTGCTTTTCACACTTCAGAAACAAATAACCCTTACTCTCTTTCATCCTGGTGCTAGCCCCATGCCTTTATCTTTACTATAAAAGCTTCCTCTATCTCTCATTCCACAGAATAAGGGATTTCTTTCACTGCAAACCTTGCTCCCCCTTCTACATGCCACAGCATGTCACACATTTATAGCATGCACTGCCATGACTAAATAGGCCACAAATCGTACAGACAGTGCCAGGGGGTGATTTACAATGGGACCTTTTTCATTTGGCTAACATTAAAAAAAAGAAAAAAAAAAACAACTTCAAAAACGATTTTTCTCCAGGTGAGGTTTGAACCCTGGTCAAAAAAGGAAGCCTAACCTATGCTGCTACCCACTAAACCAAGCACTGTTGCAGAAATTAGATTTGGCAAAAGGCCTTGTAATCAGAGATAAAGTGAGGCTGTCCTTCTTTTATGTCCATGGCAATTTTTTAGCTTACATGCCACAAATTCACAGTTGCTTTTCACACTTCAGAATCAAATAACCCTTACTCTCTTTCACCCTGGTACTAGCCCCATGCATTTATCTTTACTATACAAGCTTCCTCTATCTCTCATTCCACAGATTAAGGGATTTTATTACAAACACGGAGGGTCCTATTATGCTATCTTCTCTTGCTTTAATTTGAATAGCAGCCAAGAAAAAACTACAACTCCCAGCAAACCTAGCTGGGAAACGACTCAAAATATGTCATACAGAAACAACCAATCAGAATAACAGGTGAGTATAAACATCTTGACTGAGAGCAACACATCCTCTTTTCTTGCTGCTCGCAGTCAAGATAAGTACCATCGTTCTTGTTCATGTTATTATGTAGATTTGGTACGCTTATATTGCTGTTTTATTACATTTTTACTTTTATCATAATGTATGGCTTAAACGCTTGTTCTGCATTCTTCCCTGCGCTCGTTTCACTCTATTTTTGGCCTTTTCCTGGCGCTTGTTTAACTCTATTTTTAGGTTTTCCTGGCGTTCTAAAGCGAACGCCCGCGGTGCGCGCTGTGCAACGGCAGCGTTTTGACAGCTCAACGCTTGCCGGCACAGCACGTCGGAGTTCAGCTGTTTCTCCTCAGCTCTCCCACCGTGGTCACGCTTTATCAAGCGCTACCGCTATTAACACCTGTTTTTCCTTCTAAGCGGTGAGATTTTTCCTTTTCCTTCGCCCGAGGGGATCAGCTGTTTTCTTCAGCTGTTCTCCCTCCGCGATCACGCTTTGTCAAGCGCGACTGTATCAACATTGCAAAGCCTTTCTTCTTCGTTTTTACTGCCCAGCTGACAGATTTTTTCCCCTTGTTTAGTCTTAACCTGCTTCTATATCGAAGATAGTTTAACCCTTCATCTATTCACCCCACATCTTACATTATTACTTAAATACATTTTTTCTTTACAAGTTTCCATTTTACTCATAATGGAAAAAAAATCTGAAGATGAAGAGGCTCAACAGTTTAAGGAGGATTTAGATTCCTTTATTCAGGACTCTGTTCAGAAGGCGGTTTCCAACTCAATTTCTGATTTTTCTAAGACATTTGAAGCCTCTGTCAAAAAACTGTTGTCTTTGGATTCCACATCTACCCCTTCCAAGTCCAAGAAAAGAAAGGCAGACAATATCGCCATTAACTCTGACTCTCCGTTAAAAAATGTTTCTAACCAACCGTCCACTTCCTCCAATGCCACCTTCCCCATTCAAATCACTAACCTGGGAGATACAGACGACATGGGTGATACTGACACGGATAAGGATGATCCAGACATAATGATCTGGCCAGGTCCTGTGGAGAAGAGGCATAAAACTTCTCTAAACTTATTGGGAGAGTCATCTAAATCAAACAAAAATAATAATTCTTTATTGGATTTTGCGGGTCAACCGATGTTTGATCCGTCGCTTATCCGTCACCCTAACTCCACCGAATTGACTACCTGTGATCATGTGGCAGCATATGTTTCAAGAAATTTACGGCAACCTTTGGATAAGTTAGTGCGTAATAGACTCAAATCGGAATGCCCCAGACCCTCCCTCCTCAACAATATTACAGCCACTCCTGTTATTGATCCCAACATGCTGATGTTCTTTACCAGATTTGGAAAAGATCCCAAGAAAGGGGTAGACAGGGCCTGGACCAATTGCCAGGACAGGTTGCTGGATCGCTCCGGTCCTCTCACGAGAATTTTGGATTTGGCTGAAGAAGCCAGAATGGAGGGCAAGAAAGTTGACCCGGTCATCTGCTCTAATTGGGCCCAAAAGGGCGATTTGCCTCCTTGACAACACAAACGCCTCTATGGCGCAGGAAAGACGCAAACGCCTTTTACTGAAGATTGATCCTAAACTCAACAGTCTTGCCTCCAAAGAGATGGGTCCTGAAGCCAACGGCCTGCTGTTTGGGGACTCCTTTATCAAGGAGCTTAGTAAATATGTACAAACTTTTACTTCTATGGACAAAGCGCAGTATTCCATGCAGAAGATTTTTCATTCACGTGTTTTTGGAAGAGCCAGCAAAGGCAGGAGCCGCTTTGTCGGCCATTACACCCACAGGGGTGCGGTCAACCAGACCAGAGGCTCCACTTCCTATCAACAGGAATTCAAGCCACAGTTCTACCCACAGAGGTATCCTTCCTTCAGACGTGGCTTCAGATCCAGAGGCGCACAAAACTCAGGTAAGCACTCCTATTTGTGGTTCATTGTTGGTGGGAGGCCGGACAGCATTATTTCTGACAAACTGGCAGATTTTAACAGCAGATCCATGGGTTTTGCAGACAGTTTCAGGTTATTGTATAGAACTCTATTCCACTCCAATCCAACATTGTGTTCCAAAACCCTTAATTTTTTCCAAACCACAAGACAGTCTGCTCTCTCACGAGATTCATTCTCTCATTCTCAAGCAAGCAATAGAGCCATGTTCCCCTCACCCTTCAGGGTTCACCAGTACGCTATTTCTAGTTAAAAAAAAGAACAGAAAATTTAGTCCAGTTATAAACCTCAAACTTTTCAACAAATTTGTCGTTTATCACCACTTCAAGATGGAAACTATTCTCCATCTTCGGGATTCGTTATTGACAAACGATTGGATGGTTCGTTTGTACCTACAAGATGCTTATCTCTCCATCCCTATTCATCAGTCCTTCAGAAAATTTCTTCAGTTCCAATGGAAGGACCAATTTTACCGCTTCACATGTCTTCCTTTTGGTCTCTCTTCAGCTCCTTGGTGTTTCACCAAGGTATTAAAACCAGTGGTAACGAACATGAGAGCGCAAGGGGTCAGGATTATAGTCTACCTAGACAACTTTCTCATTTTACATCAGGACAAATCTTTACTAATACAACAGTTAGACAAGTTTGTTTCCCTCCTCCAGAGCCTAGGCTTTCTTATCAACAGAGACAAATCCAACCTTATTCCATCCCGTCAAATGGAGTTTTCGGGGTTTCTCATAGATTCCATCAAGGCTACTCTTCATCTTCCAGCTCAAAAGATTTCCCACATAAAAAAGGAAATACGGTCAGTTCTGAACAAGTCACAACTTACGATCAAAGGTCTAGCCCGGATAATCGGTATTCTAGCCTCATCTATTCAGGTCATATTTACAGGCCCTCTTCATTATCGAGCGCTTCAGCGATTAAAAATGTGCCATCTTCGCAAAGGTTTCGGATGCGAGGATCTAGTCTTGCTACATCACGAGTTCCGGATCGAACTCCAATGGTGGCTCGACCACTTGGACGCTTGGAATGGCCGGGCAATTTTCTCTACAGCACCAGATCTTTTCTTAGAATCTGATGCAAGTCGGACTGGTTGGGGCGCAAGATGCGCTCAGTTCTCAACTGGAGGTTTATGGTCAAGAGAGGAGTCATCTCTGCACATAAATTGTTTAGAGATTCTTGCATGTTCCTTTGCGATCCAAACCTTCGCCAAAGACAGGGTAAGTTGTTCTATTCTCCTCCGGATGGACAACCTTTCGGCAGTTCGGTATATAAATCACCTGGGAGGTACTCGGTCGAAACCCCTCGCCGAGTTGGCAAAAAGTTGGTGGGAATTTTGTCTTCAAAATCAAATTTCCCTACAAGCGGAATACCTTCCGGGAAATATGAACACAATCGCAGATTGGTGCTCCAGGTACCTACAAGACTCCAGCGATTGGCGTCTTCACCCTTCTATCTTCAAGAATCTCGCTTCCAAATTCGGTCCCGTCTCTGTCAATCTCTTTGCCTCTCGTTAGAACTCTCAAATCCCTCAATTCTACAGTTGGCGACCGGACCCTCAAGCGTTGGCTACCAACGCTTTTCAACAGGATTGGTCCAACCAAACGAATTACGCTTTCCCTCCCTTCATTATGATCTCCAGAGTTTTTGCGCAGGTCCGCCGCCAATCCACCAGAATCCTATTGATTACCCCCTTTTGGCAAGGATAGCCCTGGTTCCCTTCAGCTCTCGAATTACTGGTAGACTTCCCTGTTCTTCTTCCTCTCTTTCCCTCTCTTTTGTTGAATCCGCAGGGACAACCTCATGATCTGATACTCAACCACTCACTTCTGCTAGTCGCATGGATGGTTTCGGGTCTGCCTGGAGAACCCCAGGAATTTTGCAAGAAGCTGCTAGCTTCATACATCAGGCCTGGGCTCCTGGCACAACTAAAGGCTACAAGTCAGCCTGGTCAGTCTGGCATAGTTGGTGTCTGGTCAGGGGTGCTGATCCCTCTTCAGCGTATGTAGTTCTTATCGTTAATTTCTTAGCCTCCCTGGCAGCCCAGGGCAAAGCATATAGAACGGTGAATATGTACAGGTCCGCGATTTCCGCAGAACATGTTCGAGTCAACAACAAGCCAATTGGTGAACATCCTCTAATTTGTCGACTGTTAAAGGGAGTACGTTTTGCCAAACCTCCTTTACCTAAGTATAATTCGATGTGGGATGTCAATGTGATCTTACAGTTTCTTCTTTCTCAACAATCTAATTCTCTTCCATCTCTAAAATGTATTTCTTCTAAACTTACCATTCTCCTCTGTCTAGTTTCTCTCAAACGTATTTCTGATGTTAGAGCCTTGGACGTAACTTCTGTACAATATACTCCTCAAGGTGTTTTCTTTCAGGTTCGAAGAAGGACAAAGACTAATCTAATGTCAGTTTTTTACCCGTACTTCCCTGGTCATGCTAATTTATGCGTAGGAACTTGTTTGAAAGAATACATATCAAGAGCACAAGATTTGAGAAGGCCTTCCGAAACTCAACTCCTCGTTTCCTTCAGGTCCCTTCACAATCCTGTCTCGTCCACTACTTTGGCCCGTTGGGTGAAATGGATTATGAACATGGCTGGCATTGACATTTCCCTTTTTGGGGCCCATTCCACTAGGGGAGCTATGGCTTCCAAGGCCTTTTGGGCAGGATTGAGTTTGGTTGACATTCTCAAATCGGCAGATTGGTCAAATGTCTCAACTTTTAGAACTTTTTATTGTAAGCCTGTTTCTCATGTGGCAAATTCAGTGATTTCTATGCCTTGAACTAGCATAATAGGAGCCTCCGTGTTTGCAATAAAATGGAGATTTTCTTAGCTTTAGTGAAAGAAGGTCTTGATTTTATTAAATACACGGAGGCGAGTATTATCCCACCACTTTTGTTCCTTCTTTTAACCCTCCCTTTGTTTCAGCAGGTCCATCTACCTCTACCAACCAGACGTCTTAAAGTTTTTCCTTCACCACATCATGATGCTCCGACTGGCATACCTTCTTTTATGCAGAAGAGTACTCTACTTCAAGACTTTTTGCATCCAGACCTCGATGAAAAGACTGTTAATATCATATATCGTTTTGAAGCCTTATTTTCGATTCTGTTGGCATGTATTATTTTACTTCTGATTGTTCCTTTATTCAGAGTGGATTAACTGCTCTGCAAGAAAAGAGGACTTGTTGCTCTCAGTCAAGATGTTTATACTCACCTGTTATTCTGATTGGTTGTTTCTGTATGACATATTTTGAGTAGTTTCCCAGCTAGGTTTGCTGGGAGTTGTAGTTTTTTCTTGGCTGCTATTCAAATTAAAGTAAGAGAAGATAGCATAATACTCGCCTCCGTGTATTTAATAAAATCAAGACCTTCTTTCACTAAAGCTAAGAAAATCTCCATTTCTTTCATTGCAAACCTTGCTCCCCCTTCTACATGCCACAGCATGTCACACATTTCTAGCATGCACTGCCATGACTAAATAGGCCACAAATCGCACAGACAGTGCCAGGGGGTGATTTACAATGGGACCTCTTTCATTTGGCTAGCATTAAAAAAATAATAAAAAACAACTTGAAAATACAATTTTTCCCCAGGTGAGGTTTGAACACTGGTCAAATGCAATGCTAACCCAAGCTGCTATCTACTAAACCAAGCACTGCTACCACAAACTTTAACACAAGACAGGAGGCTCCTATTATGCGTTTCTTTTCTTACTGTAAGAAATAGCAGCAGTCAAGAAATATACTACAATTCCCAGAAGGCAAAAGAACAATAGCCAATGGGAATAAAAACGTAGTCAGAACAGTGTACACCAATCACATGTATACAAGGGTATTATGATGTCACTTGACTGCGAACAGCCCTCTTTTCTTGCTGCTCGCAGTCAAGTTAAGTACCCTTTTATCTTTGTCTGCATAAATGTTATAGTCTTGTAGTTTTATTTTGTTTTATTAATAATTATATATTGGCCGCTCGCGCTGTACTAACACGCTGTGTTTCTACCTCATTTCCCCTTTGTTCAGACGGCAGGTTGCAGCATTCCTTCAGCGCTCGGCGGCCTGCGCACTTTGTTTACAACTACCGGGTTTCCTCACGCAGCAGTTGGTATCGCGCTGGCGGAAACCCCGGCGCATTACACACTTTCTCTTCCCTGACAGGTTGCCACATTCCTGCAGCGCTCGGCGGACCGCGCGCTCAGTTAAATTTGCTGAGCATTCACATCCACTATTCAAGGTTTTGGCTCCCTTACCGGCTCGCTTTGTCGAGGCTCCACAGCCCTTCCTTCTCCTTTGTTTCCTCACAGCTTTTCAAGTTTGGTGACGCCCACAGGCGGAGCTTCAGTGGTTTCTCTTTCCCTGGTTGTTAACCCCTGACTTTCCAGTTCTTTTTCATTCCCATCATGGATTCAGACAACTCCCCTTCACATGATGTTGAGGATATCAGGCAGGAACTGTCTGCTTTCATAAAATCTTCTGTCCAACAGGCAGTATCCTCTTCTATGCAGAAAATTTCAAAGAACCTAGAACTTTCCTTTTCTGACATGATTTCTAGGTCTATGTCGGCCCAGGCTGCGGGGGAATGCAGTCAGCGCCTTTCTCCCAATAAAAATCCCCAAAAATCCAAAAAATTGGCGCAAAAGAAAAGTGAGATTTTCTCACATGTGGCAGAGGAGGCGGTTCCTCAAAAGGCTCCCACCAAGGAGTATAAAAATGTGGACATTGGGAAACCAAGTTTAAAACACAAATCCAAGGCAAAAAATGTTATTGCTCCCTTGATAATATTGTCCATCCCTGATACGGATGACGATCTACCTGACCTGGACTCTGATTCCAATGTGTCTAACAATGGGGATGATTGTTCTTTTTCTCCCCTGCCCCCTAAGAAATCCAAGCCATCCTCCCTCCAAACTTCCAACCTTTTAGACCATGAAGGTTTCCCGATGTTTGACCGTTCCAACATCCTTCACCCCAACTCTACTGAGTGGGTTCCTGCAGACCATGTTGCACAATATGTCTCTGCAAAAATTAATTGTCCCTTAGATAAACAAACTAGAGTGAAATTAAAATCAGAGTGTCCTCGCCCCTCCCTTTCCCGTAATCTCTCAGTTACTCCCTCTATTGACCAACCCCTCTTCACATTTTTTATGAAATTAGGCAAGGATCCACGCAAAGGAGTGGATAAGGCGTGGGCTTCTTGTCAGGACAAACTGCTTGATGTTATGGGTCCTCTAACTCATATATTTGACATCGCTGAAGCAGCTAGAATTGACGGCTCCTTCATCGACCCTGAAGAGCTTACCCTATGGGTCCAACGTGCCTTTTGCCTTCTAGGCAATGCAAATTCCGCTCTTACGCATGAGAGACGCAAGGGTCTACTCTTGAAACTCGACCCTAAACTAGTCAACCTGGCGACTGTCCAACCCAATGCTCAGACCGACGGTGCTCTATTTGAAGAGTCTTTTATCAAAGACTTAAGTAAATACGTAGCAACTTTTACGTCGCTGGATAAGGCTCAACAATCGCTAAAAAAGATGTTTGCCCAGCGGGTTTTTGCAAGGGCTGGCAGAGGAAGGAACCGCTTTGCTGGCCGTCCATACCACAACCAAGGTTCCAGAGGATACCACAACGCGTCCTACCAAGAGTATAGGCCGCAATTTTATCCTCAGAGAGCAAGAGGTTTCCGCTCCAGAGGCTTCAGGAACTCGAGATCCTCTTCCCAATCAAGTAAGTCTTATACTTTCTTCTATTCCTGTAGGAGGGCGTCTCCGTTTTTTCCTAGCAAAATGGTTGGAAATCACGGCAGACCCTTGGATTCTCAACACTGTTTAAGGTTATTTCATAGAACTTTATGCAATCCCTATTCAGACTCAGTTACTCCCCTCCCACGTTTTTCCTCAGACATGGCATCTCTCATTACCTCGGAGGTGCAATCCCTATTTCAAAAACAAGCCATCGCTCTTACCCTTCCCGATCCAACAGGTTTTACCAGCTCAATTTTCCTGTTTCAAAAGAAAAACAAAAAAATGCGGCCTGTGATAAACCTCAAGGGTGTCAACCACTTTGTAGTCTATCATCATTTCAAGATGGAAACCATCCTCCATCTCAGAGATACTCTTCTTCAACAGGATTGGATGGTGCGATTGGATCTTCAAGATGCGTATCTAGTGGTTCCAATCCACCCTCATTTCAGGAAGTTTCTCCAATTTCAATGGTCAACCCAGTATTTTCATTTTACCTCTCTACCCTCATCTGCCTCAATGAAATCCTAATAATGAGCCAGTCTCCACAATCCCTTTTGTCTCATCTATCCCTCACGTGCTCCCTCCTTTCAGACCTAGGTTTTATCATAAACAGAGAAAAATCTATCCTAACCCCTTCTCAAATTATAGAATTCTTAGGTTTCCAAATAAATTAAATTTCTGCCACTCTTTTGCTTCCCTCTGCAAAGATCAAGACCATAAAGTCGGAAATTCTACAAGTCCTACGCAGTTCTCAGATCTCTCTCAGAACGTTAGCGAGAATTGTGGGTCTCCTCTCCTCTTCAATCCAAGCCATTTTTCCAGGCCCTCTCCACTACAGAGCCCTTCAAAGGTTAAAAATATGTCACTTAAGGAAAGGCCTCTCATACGCAGATATAATTCCATTAGACGCTGATTCTCGCACAGAACTTCAATGGTGGATAGACCATTTAGAGGCCTGGAACGGAAGGACCATCTTTGCATCAACCCCAGATCTAGTATTAGAATCAGATGCCGAACCGGCTGGGGGGCCCGATGTGGACCAATCTCGACTGGAGGCACATGGTTGTCAGAGGAGTCCAAAATGCATATCAATTGTTTAGAGATGCTTGCCGGCTACTTTGCAATCAGAAGTCTTGCAAAAAACAGAGTTTGCTGTGCCATTCTCCTCAGAATGGACAACATCTCTGCTGTTCGTTATATCAATCACCTTGGGGGCACAAGATCCAAACCTCTGGCGGAACTAGCCAAGGGGTTTTGGGAATTTTGCCTTTTAAACCAAATTTCGGTTCATACAGAGTACCTTCTGGGCTCCAAAAATTCGTGGCAGATTGGCATTCTCGTCCTCTTCGAGATTCAAGCGATTGGAAACTACACACTTCAATTTTCCAGATCATTCAGAACAAATGGGGTCCTCTACAAATCAATCTTTTTGCGTCTCGCCTCAATTCTCAGCTTCCCTAATTCTACCGCTGGCGTCCAGATTCCTTGGCCTTGGCATCAGATGCCTTTTTACAGGACTGTTCCCTTTCCCTCAATTACACTTTTCCCCCTTTCCTCATGATCAGCAGGGTGCTGGCCCATATCAGACGTCAACAAGCCTCTTCAATTCTCATAACTCCTTTTTGGCAATCACAAACTTGGTTCCTGGCTCTTCTAGAACTATCAATAGATTTCCCGTTTTTTTATTCCTTCCTCCCCGGATCTACTGCTCGACCCTCTAGGCCGATCCCATCCTCTCATCCTGGACAATTTATTAACTCTCTCTGCATGGAAAATCTCGGGCAATCTCAATCTTTCCCAAGCATTTCGACAGAAGCTTCCCAATACATCTCACGGTCCTGGGCCCCAGGCACTAAAAAGGCTTACACGTCAGCCTGGTCTATTTGGCACAGCTGGTGTCTGGGAAAACACATTGACCCCTTTTCAGCGGATTAGATTTTTATTATTAACTTTCTAGCGGCTGAAGCCAGCAAAGGCAAAGCTTTCTGTACTATCAACTTATATAGATCAGCTATCTCTGCCAATCATGCCCTAGTTAATGGAAAACCTGTGGGAGAACATCCTCTGATTTGCCGCTTACTAAAGGGAGTAAAGTTTTCCAATCCTCCTTTGCCTAAATATAGTCAATTATGGGATGTTAACATTGTTTTGAAATGTATTCATTCATGGCCTGATAATCTCATCCTTTCGTTAAAAATGTTATCTGCAAAGTTGACCATGTTATTGTGCCTTGTTTCTATAAAACGTCTCTCAGATGTTAAAGCTCTGGATATTTCTAATCAGCAATTTACACCTATGGGGGTTTTGTTTACTGTGGTTCGTCGAACCAAAACCAATTTATCCTCAGTCTTTTACCCATATTTTCCTGATCACCCGAAACTATGTGTTGGACAATGTTTAAAAGTGTACGAATTAAAGACTGCAGATTTAAGATCTTCTTCTCATTCCCAATTACTAATTTCATTTAGGAAACCCCACTCTCCTGTTTCGGCTGCTACCCTAGCTCGATGGGTTAAAGCAGTGGTTCCCAACCGTTTGATTTCTGTGGACCCCCACTTTAACATTAATGGAACCCAGGGACCCCCACTGAATCATCATAGGAATCCGGGGACCCCCACCTGAGTCATTACTGGAAGCTGGGGACCTAATTTTTCAATATTTGTTAATATTTATTGATTTTCTAGGCTCTCACGGACCCCCTGAGGAGGCTTTGTGGACTCCCAGGGGTCCCCGGACCACAGGTTGGGAACCACTGGGTTAAAGGGTTGATGTCTCTGGCGGGCATAGATACTTCTATGTTTGGATCTCACTCTTCCAGAGGGGCAATGGCTTCTAAAGCGTTCTGGGCAGGCTCCCATTTAGAAGATATTCTTAAATCTGCAGACTGGTCTAATGACAATGTATTTAAAGTTTTTTACGGCAAACCTATCGATAATGTGTCTCTGAATGTAATTAATATGCTTTAATCTTGCATAATAGGAGCCTCCGGTCTTGTCATAAAATATAGATTTTCCTAGTCCCATGACGGAAAGTCTTAATTTTATTAAAGACACGGAGTCGAGTATTATCCCTCCACTTTTATTAACTTTGTTCGTTATTTCCCCTCCCTTCTTTCAGCACGCTGGCCATCACTCAACCTTCCACTTAAGACTCATTTTTCAGCTTGGTTTTCTACTCTTTAAGCTTCCATGGCACCGTTCAAATCTGGTTTTCCCACTGGAGCTACTTACCGGAATCCGTCTTGGTTACCTTGGATTTTGAACTTTTGTTCTGATGTTCTGTCTTTCATTATGGCAATTCTCATTCTGTTTTCTATTGTTCCATTGTTTAATTCTAATTGACTATCTCGCAAGAAAAGAGGGCTGTTCGCAGTCAAGTGACGTCATAATACCCTTGTATACATGTGATTGGTGTACACTGTTCTGACTACGTTTTTATTCCCATTGGCTATTGTTCTTTTGCCTTCTGGGAATTGTAGTATATTTCTTGACTGCTGCTATTTATTAAAGTAAGAAAAAAACGCATAATACTCGCCTCCGTGTCTTTAATAAAATTAAGGGCCATATTTATACTTTTTGACGCAAAACTGCGCTAACGCAATTTTGCGTCAAAAAAATGTGCGCCGTCTAACGCCATTTGGATGCGCCATGCGGGCGTCAAATGTATACTTTGACGTACGGCGGCGCAACCAACAGGTGGGAGTCATTATTTCGTGACGCACACAGCGTCCGTCTGTCGTAAAGGAAACCAACGTAAATGCGACGCACATCACTGTGGGTCGATTTCCGACAGCGCAATCGTGAAAACGCCGTTTTTTTTCACGCTATTGCGTCACATTTTTGCGCGAAAACTGCCCTTTCAGGAGAGGAGACCCAAAATGGATCCTAGATGCCCCAACAGACCCCAGGAGGATGAGAGCAGACCAGGAACCAGCCAGGAAGAAGCATACAGGAACCAGGACCTTTTAAAAAAAAAAAGAAAGTGTCGCTTCAGTGCAGAGGAGCAGGAAATCCTGGTGAAAGAGGTGACGGAACACCAGCACCAACTTTTCATCACCTCTAAATTGCCACTCAGTAGGAGAGAGGCCATCTGGAAACAAATTGTGGACAAGATTAACAGTGTGGCTGAAGAATGCCGGACAGTCACCGAGTGTAAGAAACGCTGGCATGACTGCAAACGTAGGACCAAAGAGAAAATGGCCAGGAACAGGAAGGCAGCAATGCAGACTGGAGGGGGGAGTCCAGCACAACAGGAGGCCCTGGACCACATGGAGGAGATGGTCGCAGCCGTCATCCCGGAGGAGATCGTCACAGGGATTCAAGGACTGGACAGCGCAGACTACCACGACACTACGCACATGCAGGGTAAGTCGCATGGGGAATTCAAATGCAATAATGGGGACTGTAAGCAGGGGGGGGATACCTACTACACAATGCATGTAAGTCAGCACATATATGAAGTGGCACGGGGAAAGGGGCACGGCAGGGGGGCATGCCCAGTACTGACCGAAGCTGGGGCACGACAAAATACAGCAACAACAACAGTCCCACGGGGACATCCTGTAATTACAACAAGAGAGCCAAGGGAAAGCAGTGACAGGTGGGAAGGACACTACCTCAAATCCACATCCAGGAACTTGTATTGCAAAATCTATTCCCCATCAACTAGGTCCCTACCTGTGATGCTGTAGCAAATACAACAACTGCAACTTAACTGCCACCACAGTTGACAATAACACCTCTCATCTCTGTGCAGCTATAGCACCAAATGGCAGGAACCCCACCCTGGAACATACATACCTAAATTAGGGGGTGAGGATGACATCTGCAATTACTCCTAGAAATAAGACAAAGGTACCAGTACACTCAAATGCCGAATGTCCATAACTGACACATACATAAGCCTAAGTAAACAGCAATAGGAGCCACACAGCACTAACGATACACACATGCTGCATACGTCAGGGTCCCTCACGTGCCTGGCTAACAAGGCTACATCACTAATGTCATACTGCTCAGACAACAACATTGAGGAGGGGACACAGGCAACTGGTCACTGAAACACACCTGCAAAGTCGAACAAACAAATAGGACATTCATACGATAAACAGGCCAATCCAATTCAATACACATCACCCAACATCATCTCAAAACATCAAGAATGTTTACATCCATACCACATCCTAACATTGACATGCATAGGTAATGCCACGTGACATGTACAGATCATGCAATGTGAATAAAAAGTGTATGGGGCAGGGCCTGAGAGGCAAGTGTGCTGCCAGGGCAGTCACAACACCCACAGTCAGTCAAAGTGTAGTGTGGCAAGTGAAACGTATACTTTGCGCATTAGCCTCAGGCTGGAGGCCTTTGTGCATCTTACCCTGATTGTACTTATACTCATTTGCTCACATCTAAGTGCCTCAGAGCAATTTGCACTAAATGATTCTCATTGCCCTTCCTATCAGTTAATGTAGCAAATAGTCAGTCCTAAGGTGTTGTCAATTAGTCAAATCACACTGTTTTGCCTACTTCTGCACTGGAGTTTGCCAGAACATATTCACTCTGTGCCCCAGTCAAGGATACCGTCTGGTACGTTGCTGATAGATGTGGTAGGGGTTAAGGTTTGGCATTCCTGCGTAGGGAAACTTTGTCATCACCATGACATATGTCTTTTACATTCACTTCCTTGTCCCAAGACACGCATGGGGGAGTTTCCAAACAGAAAATAATAACTAGATGCTGCCTGCCTTGCTGCTGATGCACAACCAGATCCTAGCCCATAACTCTGATATGAGGGATGATGTCTCCCCTGTGATTCTGACAGGCAACCTCCAAACTTAACATGCTGTGCTATACATAGAACATGCAGAGGGAGAGTAGAAACTGTTAGGCACCATGAAAGCTGTGTACCAATGTATTACTCTCCTGCGGACTATTTCAATTCTAACAGTGTGTATTGTTTGTGTAATTGGGGCTCACACCTAAATTCCTATAAGTCAGTTGTACAATGAAACTACATATCAAACTAATACTGTCTTTGTCATTTGTGTATGGGAACATACCGGAAAAGATAGAAATGCGTAGGACCTGAGTGACCACCACTTCCCTGAGAAGTTCCAAAGATGTCATGCGCTCGGATGTGTAAACATTCCTTTGATGTGGGAGACCAGAGGCACTGCTAGTTAGTCTTAGCTAAATTGAATATCTGGGTGACAGAGTTATTTACAAGTGGGTCAAACTTAGTCCCCCACACCATTAGCTATCCTGCTGCCTAGAAAGCCAAGAATCACATGTTGGATAATGAGAGCCCACCCTACAAAATGTCCCTCCATAACAATAGTGAAACACCGAGTGAGGAGTAGGAGAAAAAAACGCCTATTCCTAAATAATTACAAAGCAACAGCTAGAGGCGACCTGGCAGACATGTCTGAAAGACCCATATCAAACATGTGACACACAGGTGGGCCATAGGCCTACAACAATGCCCTATGACGGACAGCAGATACCTAGACAAACACAGAGTACAATGTTAAGGCATTCAAAGGCTTGTATCTTACTGCAAAATTGTCACAACACAGACACACTAATTGTACCCTGTTTCATTGCAGAGGAACACGGATCTCCTGCTGATCTGCCTGTCCATGAGTTCCCTGATGACATGGATGACGAGACCATCAACCCCCCACAAGAGACCATTGACATGGTCCTTGAAAGCCTCCAAACCCCACCTTCAGTCACAAGGAGGAGCACAGAACAAGCAGCCACCACAGTAGAACCACCCGCCACCCCAATTGTAAGACCTGCCAGCTCCAACACAGCTGAGGACTCAGACGACACTGGCACCAGCTTCGAAAGAACTGTCGTTGGGGTCCAGCGGGAGCTGGCCAAGGAGGTGCGGGTGGGGATGCAAAATATGGCAGCCAGCCTTGAGGGGGTGCGTTCGTGCATGTTGTCAACTGCTGATCAGGCAGCTGCAATGCAAGCCAGAAATGTTCTCTTGGAGGACATTTCAAAAACACTGAAGGAAATTGGCACAGCTGTCATCCAGTTGACACAACAACTCAAACTGCAAGCCACTCAACGTGTGCACGAATGCAACATAGTACCCCTCAGGGCCGACCTGGCTGCCTACCATCGGGATGTGGCTGCCATTCTGAAAAACCAGCAGGCCCTCCTTGCTGCAGTACTGCCCTTCCTTACTCAACAGGGATCAGCCCCCGGGATGTCTGCCTCCATGTCTTCTAACACTGAGGTGTGTGTTGCCCCTTCACAACCAATAACAACAAGGACACACCAGGCAACACACACATCAGAAGAAGAAGACTTGGAACAGATAACATTCACACGCAAGAGTACCCGGAAGCCCTAGTCCCTGCCCAAGACCAAGGTCCTACGTTTCGACACATGCCAGTCTCACTACAACTAACCTCAATGACTGTTCGGCAATCCACTGTATGACTTGTCCACCTTGCCAGTGAATGTTTCTCTCCTACCATTTGGCATTTCATGTTCCTCTGCACTGTCTGTGACATCACCCCAGCATGTCAGGAGCATCATCCACACCCCTTCTGTAGGATCACCATGTAATAATGCACCAGAAAGGAGTCAGCAAACATGGTGAATGGACATTTTGCACAACACCACCTATAAATAAATATCACTTGCACACCTATTGTGTCTCTGTGTCATTTCAAAATTCTACTGTGCAGTAGATAACTCCAAAGTGGCTGTGTGGCAACCATGTCGATTCTCTATACTACTGTCCTGATTTCATGTATACTGAAACATCTGTGCAGTGGCCAGGATTGCATCATAGCTTTACTACACTGAGGAAAATAACTGATGAAGGGACTAAGCACACACAATCATGCTGTGTTGGACAGAATGATGCACCATCTATAGCTATTCTACGCAACTAATGGTGGCTGAGAAATGTAGGCACCATGCAATACTAAAATTTGAAATTATGATGTAGAATGAAAGGAATGATAAACAAATTACACAGCATCAATCACCCTTACGGCGTATACTTCCATGAAGGAAATTAATGCTGAATCAGTACACACATGATGTAGGTCAGCAATGACAGCAACAAGACAAGAGTGTGAACAAATCATCATCTATAAAGCTCTCCCTGAACTTCACAATGCTGTCCGACCTATCTATTTACCTACAATAACAAGTCTGGAAGCACTCTTTGTGAAGTAGGATACATACCAACCCCAAACCTTGATGATCAATGCACACTACCAATGGTGGCTCTCCAACATGGTGGATACTTACCAAGTTAGCACACGGGTAGCTGGCATGTTAAACCTCATAAGCCTGGGGATAGCGAGCATGGGACACAAATGTCATACTTAAACTTTCTGCTACACTGATGTCAAGGCCATGAAAAGGTAGCACCTAACGCATCAGGTAAAGGGTTAACAAATTTTTTATTTAAAAGTAGTAATAAAAGAGGCAACTAAGGGAAAGGTAAACCTACACTAATCTAACCTGACTACTACTAACCCACAACTGTCCCTAACTAACCTAAGCTAAACTTACTCTACACATGTAACGAAACGATCTAAACATCAACCCCCCACCCACCATTAAGAGACAAGACACATGCAGGACAACACTTACTAACCTACACACATACTATACTATCCTAAACAAACATATATATATATATTTTTTTAATTAAACAGGAATCCCAACATTGCACACCCCCCACCCACCCACACAAAAATATTAGATAGAAAGAATAAGGACCCCCCACCCTCTTACCTAACACTAACTAAGCTAATTACCTATACTTATCCTATAACTAACCCCCCAAACCCAACTAACAGTATGAAAAGAGGAAAGAGGTGAGAGGGGAGGGGTAAAAGTTCAGGAGGGCAAAATGACTAAAGATTTGCCCTCTGAAGTGTGCGCCGGATGGAGCGCACCTTCTCCTTAACCTCAGCCATGTCCTCCGTCAGGTTGTCCACCTTGCGAATTAACCTGTCCAATTTTCTAGACAATGCCTGGAAGGCTGCAGGGTCAATCGGAGGGTCACTGCTGGTCTGCGTGCCGGTGGAGGTGGAGGTTGTTGCTGGAGTGGAGTGGCCACGGGACAGCCCTGCTCCCAACACACGGCTGGGTCCAGGTCTTGAGGAAGATGCCTGGTCCGTCGCTGGGTCCCCTTGGGCAGACCTGGTGGTTGTAGTGGCGGTGGTTGTAGGTGGCACCGTTGGTGGAGCCTGTGGTGTGGCATACCACGCCCGGAGGCCCGATCGGAATTGTATCTGCGGGCCATCCTCCAATACCCACACTGCACCTGCAGGATGCGCCTGTACCTCATTGCCCTGCGCTCAAAATGGTTGCGCTCTGCGGCACTCAGGTTTGCAGCTGTGAAGAGAAAAGGGAAATATTGAGCATTGAATTTACAGTGGGTTGAATCCCACAATGGCTCATTTGTCCATTACTATAAATATATTGTATGCAGCAATTGTTACAACATAGTTAACGGAAATGCTCAGAGGAAGTACATGTGAATCATGCATACCTAAGGTCATATCACACCTAGCATATCCATGTGTCTACATGATGGATGACATCACCCTAAACTACTCATCCAAATCATACCTAAGGCATTTGACATTATGGCACCAGCTCTTCCGCATACTGACTTCAGTACATATGTCATTCTATGTGATAACACTCACACTCCTCACTCAATAGCATTTTTTATTAGTTGTGTGCTAAGATTGAACCCCTGGCCCAGAATCATATGTCCACACTAGGTGTCAGATGTAGGAATTTAGGAAAATCAACTAGCAATTTGCAAAGCAGAACGGTGTCTCTGACACCGTCTGCGAGTCGCTATGGGGTCCAAAAAGCCCACCTCATGAACATCAATGATGTGGGTTCCAAGTTGCCCCACCTTAGCAACATGGGCACTCACGGGGATGGAGGCCTGCTGGGACCAGCAGAACTCCATAGACGTGACTGTTTTTAAATTAAGCAAGTTATTTTTCCCCAAGTGTAGGCCGTTTACCGGAAAGGAAAATGAGCTGCAATTATTTTTAAATCACAACAATTGTACTTGGAAATTTTCACTGTAATTATTGGTCCCTTAGACCACTGGCTGTTTTGCGCAGGATTATTTTAGTCCACTCACAAAGGTGAAGCTTTACAATGAGGACCCCTTCCAGTCAGCAAGGTGGTTACCATCCACTTCAAGTGGATGATAACAGCTACTCACTTTGCAACCACGTACTCGGTTGCAAATGGGATTGCCTACCACTGTGATTTGCAAGTAGGTCTGGTAAAACCCTTTATTATATCCATTTTGAAAAGCATTTTCCTCATATGTACATGACCACCAAATACATTTTGGAATAGGAAACAGACATTTGCAAATCCCACACATATATTTATGCCATTTGCAACGTGTAGACATTTTTCTCACTCTGGCCCAAGGTACTAACTCAAGTCACAAAAGGTGTTAAGTACGTGTAACATACTGGTTGCTACAGTCCTAGGTACCCTGTTTCACAGTAACATCCCAGTCTTTGTGGGTGGTGTGGGAAGAACAATCAACAATCCCATGTTCAATGCACACCCAGGAGTGTACAGAAAGTTCAACAAGTATGTGCCTTCACACACAAAACCTATGAAGGGCTAGCAACACGTTGTAGTCAGCCCAACCTTGTCACATCCCAGGTCCACACATGTCAAAATGTTATGACTTAGCCCAACATAACATACTATTAGTGAGGCATGTTTAACAACACACACATGGGAGGTAGTACACCCATTCACATGATTCAACTGAACACCTAGGGCATTGCACTCAAGTCACACACACTTCGAGTTCACCTTGTGGAAGTACATGCCCACGGAAGACCCAACCTACAGTGTACACAGTCCATCCTCAACTAGGAAGAAGCACTTGTCATCAAAGCCATGTGCCTAAGCTATCTGGGAGACTGTCAGTCTGATATGCAGACTCAGTTCATGGCAAGTCCCTGACCAAGTCTAACATTGACCAGTGTATTCCAAATGAGTCATACCATTCCCAATTGCCGCCCTAATTGAATGGGCTACAGCCCCTCAATCTGAGAGATGACTACGTATTGCTTTGCAGAAACATTATTCAAATTTGATATCACACTAAAAGAACAAAGCCAATGAACGGGCAGCACATCAAATCATGAATTCTCTTGAACACACAGTAATCCATCATGCGTCATTACCCAACAATGTAAATAGCACTCAGGCGACACTCACTGTAGGTATCGGGGTCGTCAAAATGGGCCACCTCTCCCACGGTGTACGGGGCTGGTCCACCTGTAAAGCATGAAACACAGATTATACTCAGACTGTGTGAACGGACAAATGATTTCTGTTACAATGACACTGTGTGAATATGACATGGTAATGATAGACTTTCACACATGCTCATCCTGCATGGATCACTTTGTATTCAACATTATCATTGGATGAGTCTCCTGCTCCAGTGTCACACCCTACTACACTCATGCAGTGGTCAGGACAGTCATGTGTCGTCCAAGTTAATCCTCCATTAGTATGCCCCAACAATAATGTTATCCATACATCTCAGCATGTGCATCCCCGAGAGACATTCCAAAACTGGTTCCATGAGGACTGCATGACCACTCACAATTAAACAGGCTATTTGGACAGGGTCAACAGACAGCAACCAGACACACATGTGACATATGTGTGAACAACATGACTAACTTCATGTGACGTGACAGCAACACACATGTATAGCATCATCATGTGTTTTCAATTTTCTGTCTAGCTATGGTGTCTGCATATGTAGGTATGTTGTTTCTACATGACGTACTCACTGGCCATTATGACCAGTGGAGTACAAATAGAGCCGTTCACGTGTTGCTTTTCTGACACAAATGCAACACTACATTACATGCAGCTACAGGCATCTGGTATGTGTTGCAAAAATGAGCCATCGGACTGGTAGCATAGGTCTTCATACACATTCTGCAACAAATACACAGTAGGACACATATGTATACCTTTGTAGCGCAGCATTTGAAACATTTTGTGACACAGAGAGGGGGCGACTTAGCATAATACAAATAGATGTTGAATTTATAAAGCTGTCATTGCGTGTACATGTGTTGCAAAAATGCAAAAATGGGGATTAATGTGTATAACCATGGGCCTAGGTTTCCCTGGCATTACACACACTCAGCTACTTATTTTGCAGATTGGCTAACAATCATCACATGTTCACACACCGATTTCAGTCATTCCCATTTAATTGTTTTTTACTCACCAACATGGCCACCAATCCGGAGTCCCAGGTGGTCCAGCAGGTCCTGTTCCCTGGTGATCACATCTGCCCAGCGGTGCTTGAGTTGGTGTACATTCCTGAGACTCCCATAGACCCGGACCAGGTGATGGCGCACCTTCTCCCACCGGATTTTCCTCGCCTCCGTGTGATACCCCTGTATCACACGGCCCCCAGCTTCCAGCATTAGTGGGAGGAAATGGCTTACGAGCCATATGAACCCCCCCAATTCGTCTTCCCCCATCCTGGACAGGCGAGGCCTACCTGACATATTGAGAGGACTAAGAATGTACCAAAATAATATGAAATAAAAAGGGGGAAATGGGGAAAGGTAGAGGTGTGAAAGAAAAAGAAGAAGGAGAAAAATAGCCCAACTAACCCCCCAAACTATGCTACCCACAACAGACTCCCACAGACAATACAAACTATCACAGGTATAGACAAAATAACACTAAACAAACTGAGACAATGTTATACAACAATAATAGATTAACACTAAGACAAAATACAAGGCACACAGGACACAAAAGCAGTAAAACACAGGACAACACCTTTCACACAACCACACAGTCTAGATAAATCTGAGACTGCAAAGTGAAAGTGAAAGTTAACTCCCAGTACAGATTTTGTAAACAGGATATCCTATTACATCACTTCCTGCATAAAATGGCCGCCGTTTTTATTTTCCCGTTTTGCGTCATATTTTCACGCATACACAGTTGTGCGTTTTTTGACGCATTACAGTGCACATGATGCGGAGTGAAAAAATATGATATGAATATTAATAATTAATAATGTACATGAGATGACCAACATATTGTCCATGTAGCGTCAATTTTACCACGCATACATCATGGGCGTCGTTTTTTTTACACGTACAGTGGTGCACATGATGCGGAGTGAAAAAATATGATATGAATATTAATAATTAATAATGTACATGAAATGACCAACATATTGTCCATGTAGCGTCAATTTTACCACGCATACATCATGGGCGTCGTTTTTTTTACACGTACAGTGGTGCACATGATGCGTAGTGAAAAAATATGATATGAATATTAATAATTAATAATGTACATGAAATGACCAACATATTGTCCATGTAGCGTCAATTTTACCACGCATACATTATGGGCGTCGTTTTTTTTACACGTACAGTAGTGCACATGATGCAGAGTCAAAAATATTGTGGATGTTAATTATATTTTGAAGGCGAAATATCAAGACACTTTTGGATACATTTGTATCTGACTCTGCATTGTGTGCACTCATGTACGTGAACAAATAATGACGGCCATGCTGTATTCGTAGAATATGGAGCAAATTTATCCTAATGTCTTCATGTGTTTAGCTTTGGAAAGGTGATTTGTCATGGTCAAATCGTGCGATGTGAGACACATTTGTGTTTGTATATGATGTTTTTCAACGTTTTTCCCATTTTCACCCGCAGCTGAGGGGAAACGTCTGAACGTCGGCCCGGCTTACTGCTGTCATGGTGCTTTTTTCCGATCAACGGTAACGCGTCCAGCCTCAATCCTTGCCCTCAGGCAGCCGAGTGTGCTCTTTCAGCCTACGAGCCTCGGCTTTTCTCCAATTTCAGAGCGTACACGCCCCTAGGCGGGGCCTAGCCTTTCCTGTGAGGAAAGCTAACCCCTTCATTCATGTTTTTTGTTTTATTATTAAAACTGCATTTTGTTTCTAACATGGACCCCTTTTTCTCAGCTTGTCCAGGAGGAGGAGGAAGAAATCCTTAAAGACAATTTAAATGATTTTATTCATTTTTCAATGGAGCAAGCTGTCTCAGCTACTTGGGACAAATTATCTAAAAACTTAGAGAATTCTGTAGTCAAGTTGGTTTCTAAAACCATGATTGCCCAATCTGCGAGGGATATCAGAAAGCGTCCTAGTGCTTCAAAAGATTTCAAAACGACGCTGTTGGGAAGTGAGGTTTCCTCACACAGGACAGAGGACGTGGTTCCTCAAAGGCCTCCTTCAAAAGAGGGGTTAAACTTATCCAGACCTTTGTAAAAAATGTCTGAAGAAATCTAAGCATGTGTCTTCCCCGATTATTATTACTAAAATTCATGACACAGATGATAAATTGCATTGTTCGGTCGGATTCGGATAATTCCGATAAGGACAACGGAGATGTTTTCTCCCCTCCTCCTCCCAAGAAATTTGAACGTGAGAGCCAAGAGCTCCTTGGATCATGCAAAATAATGGATGTGGAAGGGATCCCAATGTTCGACCCCAATGATATTCTGCACCCACACTTGACTGAGTGGCTGCCTGCTGATCATTTGGCGGATTACGTTACCTCTAGGCTACGTACCCCCTTAGAGAAGCAAGTACATGCAAAGTTGAAGTCTTAATGCCCACGTCCCGCTTTACCCTAAAAAATTACAGTTACTCCCACTATTGATTCTCCTCTAATTACGTTCTTTACAAACTTTGGGAAAGACCCTCGGAAGGGTGTGGCCAAAGCTTGGTCTAACTGCCAAGAGAAACTCTTGGATGTTGCCGGTCCCTTGACCCGGATATTCGATATGCTGAATCTGCCCGTTTGGAGCACGACACTATTGATCCTATGGAATTGTCGCTGTGGGCTCAGCGCGCTTTATGTCTCCTCGGGAACGCCAACGCAGCAATGACTCACAAATGAAGGAAAGGTTTCCTGCTTAAACTGGACCCCAAGTTAGTTAACCTTGCAGGTTCAGATCCAGGTACCAAGACTGAGGGTCTTCTTTTTGGCGACTCATTTATAAAGGAGCTGAGCAAATACATTGCTACTTTCGCATCCTTTGACAAAGCTCAGCAATCCTTGAGAAAAATTTTCTCATCTCGGGTTTTCTCCAGGGCCGGCAGAGGAAGGAACCGCTTTGCCGGCCGTGGCTACTCCAACCAAGGTTCCCGTGGATACTACGCCAACAACAGTTACCAGGAGTACAGGCCACAATTTTACCCCCAAAGAAACAGGGGGTTCAAAAACAGAGGCAATCGCAGCACCAGATACTCTTCTCAATCCGGTAAGTCAAATATCTTGTTCTCATGTTGTGGGGGGCGTATTGCTCTGTACCTTCCAAAATGGCGAGATCTAACAGCAGATCCTTGGGTGTTAAATACCGTTCAGGGTTATCTTATCGAGCTCTATTCAGAACCTTTTCAAGAATCATTCCCACATCCTCCTCAGTTTTCAGCTCAAATGACAGAATTAATCTCCGTGGAAATTCAATCGCTATTACTCAAACAAGCGATCACACCTTGTTCCCTATATCCCTCAGGTTTCGTCAGCTCAGTCCTTCTGGTCCAAAAGAAAAACAAAAAGATGCGTCCTGTTATCAATTTAAAACAGTTCAATCAATTTGTTGTATACTGCCATTTCAAGATGAAAACTATCCTCCATCTCAGAGATTCCCTGCTCCAGGGCGACTGGGTGGTACGTCTCTGTCTGCTGGATCCGTACCTCTCAGTTTCCATGCACCCAGATTCGTGGAAATTTCTTCAATTTCAATGGCTTCACCAAACTTTCCACTTCACTTCCCTACCCTTCACTTCCCTACCCTACCTGTCTGTCGTCAGCCCCATGGTGCTTCACTAGGCTAATGAAACCAGTGGTGGCTTTTCTCAGAGCCAGAGGAATCAGGTTGATTAGTTACTTGGACGACATTTTGATCATGAACCAGAACCGTGTGACTCTTCTATCTCATGTTCACCTCACTTGCTCCCTTCTTTCAGATTTAGGTTTCGTTATCAGTTACAAGAAGTCTTTTCTAGATCCAGCGCAAAGAGTCGAGTTTCTCAGTTTTTTATTAGATTCTGTCTCTGCTACCCTTCTTCTTCCGTCAGCCAAAATAAAATCTATTAAACCAGAAATCCTTCAGATCCTTCACAGTTCTCTCCTTTCCCTCAGATCCCTGGCAAGAATTGTAGGCCTCCTTTCTTCTTCAATTCAAGCCATCTTTCCAGGGCCACTACGTTATCGTGCTCTACAAAGATAAAACATTCATCATCTCCAAAGAGGTCTTGCCTATTCCGATACCATCGTTTTAGACCAAGATTCCCGTTTGGAACTCCAGTGGCGGATAGACCATTTAGATGCCTGAAACAGCAGGACTATCTTCGCATCAGCCCCAGATCCCGTGTTAGAATCAGATGCAAGTCTGCTGGGTTGGGGAGCCCGTTATGGTCCAATCTCGACTGGAGGCACATGGTCTTTAGAGGAGTCACGATTGCACATCAACTGTTTAGAGATGCTTGCCAGCTCCTTTGCAATCAAAAGCCTGGCAAGAGACAGGGTTTGTTGTTCGGTTCTTCTCAGAATGGACAACATTTCGGCAGTTCGTTACATCAACCACCTAGGCGGCACAAAGTCCAAGCCTTTAGCGGAATTGGCGAAAGGGTTTTGGGAGTTTTTTCTTCAAAACAAGACAGTGCAAGCGGAATACCTACCTAGCTGATTGGCATTCTCACCAGTTCCGAGATTCCAGCGATTGGAAGCTCCATCCCGAAGTATTCAAATCTCTACAGCCCAAGTGGGGTCCTTTTTACATAGATCTTTTTGCTTCTCGTCTCAATACACAGCTCCCTCAATTCTTCAGTTGGCACCCAGATCCTCTAGTGCTAGCCTTTGATGTTTTTTGTCAAGATTGGTCTTCTTCCCTCAACAATGCCTTCCCTCCATTCATCATGATCTCCAGACTGCTAGCACAAGTGATACGTCAACAGGCAACATTAGTTCTCATAGCTCCGTTCTGGCATTCCCAGGTATGGTTTCCTACCCTCCTGGAACTTTTAATAGATGCTCCTCTCTTAATTCCCTCATTTCCAGATCTTTTGACCAATCCTCTTGGCTCCCCCAACAGTCTAATTCTTCAAAACCTACTCTCTCTTTCGGCTTGGAAAGTATCAGGGAACCCCAATCTTTCCTTCCTATTTCAGCAGAAGCTTCAAACTTCCTCGATCTGGCTTGGGCTCCAGGAACAAAAAAGGCTTATAGATCAGCTTGGTCGCTCTGGCATAGCTCGTGTGTGGGAAAACACGTTGATCCCTTTACAACAGATGTAATTTTGATTGTTAATTTTTTGGCTGCAGAGGCCAGCAAATGTAAGTCCTTTCGTACTATAAATTTGTACAGGTCAGCCATTTCTTCTAACCATTCTTTCATCAATGGAAAACCGGTTGGAGAACATCCACTAGTCTGCCGTTTGTTAAAGGGAGTAAAATGTTCTAATCCTCCTACACCTAAATATAGTTCTTTATGGGATGTGAATACCGTTTTAAATCTTTTTATTTCTTGGCCTGATAATTCAATGCTTTCATTAAAACAATTGTCTGCCAAACTTACCATGCTACTATGCCTCGTTTCTTTCAAACGTTTATCCAATGTTAGAGCGTTAGATATTACAGCTCGTCAGTTTACCCCAACAGGTGTTCTTTTTAATGTTTATAGACATACCAAAACTAACCTTTTCTTCAGTTTTTTTACCCTTTTTTCCCTGATCACCCCAAGTTATGTGTGGGCTAGTGTTTGAAAGTCTATGAACACCAGACAGCCGATTTGAGGAACTCCTCTTCTTCCCAACTCCTTCTATCCTTTAGAAATACTTTCAATCCTGTTTTCTCTCCAACTTTGGCCCGCTGGGTCCGTTGGGTTATGTCCCTTGCTGGTATTGATACCTCCATTTTTGGTGCCCACTCAACCAGAGGAGCTATGGCTTCTAAAGCCTTTTGGGTTGGTTCTCGCATTGAGGACATTCTCAGATCGGCTGATTGGTCTAATGATACTGTTTTTTAAGTGTTTTATTGTAAACCAATTCACCATGCTTCATTAAATGTTGTCGATTCGCTTTAAAACAGCATAATAGGAGCCTATGGTCTTGTCATGAAATGTAGATTTTCCTAGTAAATTTATGAAGGAAAGTCTTAATTTTATCAAAGACACGGAGGCGAGTATTATCCCTCCTCTACAATTCTCACGATTTTGTTTATTCCCTCAGCTTCCTCAATGACTCAACAGCCTCCTGCCTAAGGATTGATTCTTTTCTCCACCGGCTGGGATTCAGTCCTGTCCTTCTTCCTGGAATTCCCAATTCTCACAACCACAGACTCTTACGGACTTTGTTGCTGGACCCTTGGGGATTCTTCGGGAAATGTTATGCGTTCTAATGGCTATATGTATTGTACCATTTTTCCTTTATTCGTTTCTTATTAAGCTCACGCAAGAAAAGAGGGTTGTTCTCAGTCAAGATATTATTGGGTCAGCTCGATGGCCATTGGTGTATTTCATGAACTACTAATCGTTTCCCATTGGCTACTGTCATTTGCCTTATGGGTTTTGTAGTTTGACTGCAGCTGCTGTTTAAAAATAAAGAAAAGAGAAAGCATAATACTCGCCTCCGTGTCTTTAATAAAATTAAGACTTTCCTTCATAAATTTACTAGGAAAATCTACATTTGGCTGGAAAAATGCCTAGTAATCAGAGAGACAGTGATGAAGTCCTTCTTTTATGTCCATGGGGATTTTTAGGTTACATGCCACAAATTCACAGTTGCTTTTCACACTTCAGCAACAAATAACCCTTACTTTCTTTCACCTTGGTACTGGGCCCATTCATTTATTTTTACTACACAAGCTCCCTCTATCTCTCTTTCCACAAATTAAAGAATTTCGAGCATATCGTAATGTTAAGGATGACTCACAGCAGTGTTATAGCTTATGGACACAGATTTGCTAATCATTCATATTCATGATCAATTGTGCGAATAACATACAATGTAGGAATTATTTCATATAGTGATATTTTGCCTGTAATTGCATTGGACTTCCTACTTTCTAGGCTGATTAATTCATTCCATGAGTTACTATTGTTGTCTTAAGATGTATGTGGGTGTTTACATCTTTACATGGTACATTCCTGTTGGAAGCTTGTAATACTAAAGCAGCTCATAAAGATTCATACAAATCCTGCCTTGTTTGGAAATACAATTTCTGAACATCAATTGTTTTGTATACTCATAAAACAAAAAATACTAGGTCTCACTACACACTCTACATTTGTGCAATACAAGGTACGATATCGGTCCTAGGAAAGGAATGTGCTATTACACATGGATTCAAGTATTGGAAATTGGGTTACCATTTGACCACAATGGAGCGGTGTCTGGTGACTGAGCCAAATACTTTAAGTTCTGGTGCACAGCCCTTGTGGCGTTGCTTTGTGGGGCTTCCCATTGTCTGGCGCCACTTTCAATGAAGCTGTGCAGTGATGGTTTTGTGGAGCTTTGAGTTGATTCCTATGAGGCTGACAGCTCCAGAGTGAGGCTTTGCAGTTCTCCGGGTCTCTTTACGCCAGTTATGTTAGTTACGTCAGGTACGATGGGGATCACAGCTGGGCTGGTAGAGAACCTTCAGGTCGGCTTCCAAATGTCCAGGACTAGGGTGGCTTCACTTGACGGGCAGGACTCACAGCAATCAGAGTTTAGGTGCATGGTTCAAGGTCATTCCTGTCTCTGAGGCTCTGATTAGAAGGTAAGCCAACTATCCCCTGGATTAACTCCAGTGGTCCTGGGTTCAAGATGCAGGTTCAGCACTTATCTCATATAGCAGTGCAGCGGGAAGTGCAGAGGTGCACTGAAAAGTGGTGGCTGAGGGTCCAATATTTATATTAGGTGCCCACTTTGAGGTAGGAGAAGGTTCTGGAGAAATCCCTTTGAAGTCCTTGAAGTTCCCTGCCTCCCCTGTGCTTGCCTCAAGCTGGCTTCATAACCAATGCAGCAGTGACACAACCTTTATGTAAAGGCAGGACTCAGTCCATTCATTTGCAAATGTGGCAGTGCTTAGGTTCATTCCCCCTTCCTTCCAGCTGATGGCCCATCCAAATTCACCTAATTTGTCTATTGTGTGTTTGTCCGGGAGGAATAAACAAAGTCCATCTGGCTACTACACCCAGTAATGTTACCCGCAGGCACCAAATAGTTATGGCAGTAACTAACTTTGTTTTATTAGAGAAATTAACTACTTCTTCATAAGTAGAGCCAGCTGAAGTAGTCTGAATGTTATTTGCTAATGGTAACTATTATCTCAATGTAGCCCCTATAAGTACTAAAAAAAAACAGCTCTATTAAATTTTAGTCCGTGATATTTCCTCAGTCTTCCTACTAATATAAGCATCCATGCTTCAAATATCAAGATGATTCAATTAGTAATATATCGTGATTTTTGTCCATGCTTATGTCTGTAAAAACAAAAGCATACTTAAGAAAAATAATTTGTGCAAAACAGCCACATCGAGATAGGCATTTGCAGAATCTGTTTAATATCAACCACCAGGATGGCAATCCTGAATCTTTTTTAATTGATTTCTGGCCACAATATCTTGGATGATGTTATCCATATGTAGTTTTTAATTAATATTTTTCATTTATTGTATTTATATTCCTGTCAATTGATATTTTGCTTTTCTCTACCTAAATCATTTTATTTTTAAAGCATGTTATGTGAAATAATTTTCATGTTAAAAGAAAACTATATTCCAGATTTTTTATTCACTAAATAATTAAGAAACATTTTTAAGTTTGAGATATTTTTTGAAGACTTAGGGGGTCATTCCGAGTCTGCGGGTCTTGAGACCGCCAGACTCGGGGTGGCCATTGGACCGCTGAGGTCAAACCGCCGACACCGCCAGGCTTCAGTTAGCCTCCAGCCAGGCGGTCCCTGCGGTTGTTAGCTGCCAGGGCAGCGACTTCCATTCTGCCAGCCTTTCCATGGCGGTTTACACTGCTATGGAAAAGCTGGTGGAATGGGGGTGCCTGGGGCCCCCTGGGGGCCCCTGAACTGCCCAATGCACTTGGCATGGGCAGTGCAGGGGTCTCCATGCACAGCCCCGTCGTGCATTTCACTGCCCGAATTACTGCTGCACCCGCTGCACTGCTACTTTGACGTCAATGTTAAGGTCCTCTTCACCGCCGGCCCTGCAGTGAACTTGGAATAGGGCCAGCGGTGTCCTGACGGCACTAGCAGTCAGGTGACGGGTTGAGTTTGGCAGGCGGCCTCCGCTGCATGCCAAACTCAGAATGGCCACCTTAGAATTGTAAGAAATATTTTTATTTGAGTTGTTTAAAAGTATATAAATTATTAGGTTGTCTATATATAATCAATCATTACAATAATTCACTCATAATATACTTTGCCTTTTCTTTAGATGTAAAGGTTTTTCATGTGTACATTTTCATCTATCTATATTTTTATGTTCAGTGTTGTGACATACAACCCTTTCTTCTAAGACACTAATAAACAACATCTCCAAGTAGGGTCCTATATTAGCCTCTCTTGTTTGTCCTTAATGGACCTTCGCTGTAGACTAATAACACAAACACCTCTCCAAAAATTAGATGTTCTTTATTTAAGTATGTCTTTATATGTTTATGTTTAGGCATTATTCCATCTCATACTATTTGAAATACAGAGCAATATCACATCTTCCAGTAATTTTTGTGTAGTTGAAAATCATATAACTAACATTGACAAAACAAAGGTGTTAGTATTTGGAGAAAAGTATTACACATTCTCTGTAGCTGTATGCAGACACAATGCAGATAGAGGACCATTTCCATTATTTCCAGTATTAATCATTTCTATAGGAATGCAATTTTTTGTCTATATGTGTCAACTGCAAATGAAAACAGTTTGTTCACTTACTAAATCAATGCTGTTTTCGTGTTATTTATTGTGCTGTCTCTCTTATCACATTACTATTATATGGCTATGAAGAACCAGTTCGTGCTATTGGGGCTTGGTAAGCTACACCAGAATTGAATACAACATTTTAAAACATTCCTTTAATGTTAAAAAATTGATGAAGCTACAGGCTTTAAGAGTTGAACTTTGAGATTGCAGTTCAGTTTTCGTGGGCCAGCTATAACTTTGTACTCTTTGAAATGGACTCAACAAATCAAATGTTGCTGGCCGCGTGTCTCAATCAAAGCTAATTCTGTGTAGCAAAAATTGATACCTGTCTTGGGTTTATTTGGTCTTTTTCCTTCAATTTCAGAATGAAGTGCCTTGTAAGAACATAGAAAACGAATTATATGTAGAGTGAAGCTATATAGTGATTATAATACTCATCATGTATATCTGGAGAACAAAAACACTATGAAAGAAATAGAAGGGTTATACGACAGAAGAGGGAGAGAATACAACTGTTGAAGACCCTAGTCTGTGGAACTTCAGCAGGTGAATGCTGCTGGAGAGATGGAATGTGCTTTCCAGCAGCAGGGTAAAATCTTTAAAGAACAGAGTATACATTTCTTTAGCGGTTTAATAGGAATGACAACCTTCATCTCTCATGACACAATAGATTTACCATAAGCTCTAAGTGGTGACTGTGAATACCACAGACCTTACCAAGACACTCTCTCCAAGTCAGCAAGTCAGAAGGACAGGAGACAGTAGGGTGACACTCTGCAGGTAAATGCCACATGGAACATCAGTGAGATGAAATGTCATATAAATTAATGTAATACGAATGGAGGAGCAAACAAGAGAACCAGGAACCTTACCTTAGGAACCATATTGCTTGCCACTAAGTTATTCCAGTTGCTTGTAGTTAGTGGTTCCCTGGAAGTGCCCATCCCATCCTGTAGCCTGGGAGGGGAACTCTGATTGGTCCTTATGCTCTGCCAGTATCTATTCCTCAGTCCCAGCACCATAGACCTATCCTCTACTTTCTTACACTGGCCCTGTTTTTGTCTCTTTATTTGTACTTTTCTCAATATAACTCCCAGATTCCTTGGGAAGTACAACTGCAAATCTGGAAGGCTCCTACCTCCCTAAAAGTGGAGGGTCCATTGGTGGCCCATCAACTAAGGAGCCAATAGGTTAGAGTAATGGTCATGCTGCAATATTTAATGCAGGGTGACTATCACTCATTTTCCATACCTCTGTCTGCTGTATAATGTACAGTGAGCATGCGTAAGGACGGGTAATAATGGTCTAGGTGGCCAGAGAGCAAATTCCCTGGTATTGTGGCCATGATTTTGTTATCATGGCAGTTTTGTTTCTTGAAAACAAAAAAACATTTGCAGAGTAGGTGCTTTAAACATTGCCCCCACTGTGAAAACCTCAGTGCTATGAATGGTATCATTACTGCGGTTGCTCCCTTCACAGTACAGATATCCCCTTCAAGCATATGTGGATCTCTCAGTATGGTTAATATGTCTTTAGCTATCTGACAAAACAATGAAAATTGCCACTGTCTAAATGATTTTATGAGGATTGATCAGGATGGTAAATTAAAGGTTTCATGGACTCTTTTAAAGTATCTCTTTTAAAGTATCTGAGGTTTTGTATGTTCGAGGATTGGTGTGTTTTTGTCTTATGGAATATTGTTTTGCTGCATGTTTGAAGCAGTTACTTGTGTATTGTCAATGGTGCCTTTCTCTAGCTGTAGTTAATAAGCAGGTAGTGGGTGTATGAGTACAGATGTATTATTTCATGATCTTCTAGCAGCATAGGAACAATTTAAATATCATTTGTTTTAATTTTGTATTGTGTTTTGTGCATTTAGTGTTCACCAGCACTATAACTTTCCAGTTCTGATATTTCATCATTATAGTTATTCTAATGTATACTTGCATAGATAACAATAATTGTGGTTTGAATAAAACATGTTTCTCAAGCTAAATCTTGTTAAATAAACATGTTATGTAAAAATGTATAAAGCATAAAGGGGGTCATTCTGACCTCGGCGGTAAAAGCCGCTTACTGCCGGTCAGAAGGCTGCCACAATACCGCCGCGGCCGCGGTCAGCCACCACGGACATTCTGACCCACAACTGCAAAACCTCCGAAAATCCGCCCTCCACTGCAGTCCGCCACATCAGCGGGCAGCGGTAAACTGGAGAAGACCAAACCTCCACCGCCACGCCAACAGAAATACGACCATCCCATTATGACCGGCAAATCGACGCGGCGGTCATTCAACCGCGGTATTGCATTGGCGGTAGACACCGCCGCTGTCAAAATACACACACCTTTACAAACCCCTAGCACATTGGACAATTTGAAAGGCACACACCTGAAACACATACACACACCACTCCCACACATCCAATACCATATAAAACACACACCCACATCACCCACAAACCCCTACCATCAAAAACCAGAGACGAAGGAGAGAGAGAGACACATCAGAGAATAGAGAGCCAGACACACAGAGGCACACCGCAACATCACACACACCACATAGAAGCACAAAGCACCACACACCAACACACCCATCATCACATACACCACCCCACACCTCATACACACCACCCCATGGCACCACAAAGGCACCCACGCTTTTCGGACCAAGAACTCCGGGTCATGGTGGAGGAGATCATAAGAGTGGAACCCCAGCTCTTCGGCTCACAGGTCCAGCACACCACCATAGCAAGGAAGGCGGAGCTCTGGCAGCGGATCGTGGACAGGGTCAACGCGGTGGGACAGCATCCCAGAAATAGAGAGGACATCCGCAAACGATGGAACGACCTACGGGGGAAGGTGCGCTCGATGGTCTCGCGACACAAAATCGCAGTGCAGAAGACTGGCGGGGGACCCCCACCCACTCCACCCGAATTCACAACATGGGAGCAAGAGGTACTCAACATCCTGCATCCTGATGGCCTCGCTGGAGTACACGGAGGAATGGACTCTGGTAAGTACAAGGCCAACCACTTCACCCCCCCCCCAGCATGCTAACCCCCACCCTCACCCCCAACCCCCCAGCACACATCCTCCCTGAGAATGTCTCCCCAGCACAACCCACCCAACACCAACCCCTGCATGCCACCCCCAAACTATGGACACCCATCACCTAAGCATGACCACTGCACATACCCATCACCCCCCCCCCACAAAACACCCTCACAACACCTCCCCCAAGGGAATGCCAGCACTGGGGACAAGGGCACCCATAAAACGCAAGCTAATGCACACACAGAAACAATAACCATACCCTCTTACCCCATGCAGGACCCGAACGACAACACACCGGTCAGGAGGGACCAGAAATGTCCATCCCACCCCCGGAACAGGCCACTAGTGATGACAGCAGCTCTGTCGACCTGGAACCTGACGACCAGCCCGGACCATCGGGGACCTCTGGGCAGTCGGTTCCCCTCACCCAGACACAGGCCACTGCAGACCCAACCCCCTCTGGGAACAACCGCACAGCTCCCACCCAGCGGGCCCATGCCTCTGTCTCTAGGACAGGTCAAGCAGCGGTGTGTCTACCACTACAGGGCCCCCAGGGTAACCCACCAACCCAACAACAACAGGGACCTGGGGGCAGTGGGAGTGGGCACACCGTCCAGGGGACAGAGGCCCAGGGAAACAGGGCAACTCGGAGGGCTGATGTGCGACAGGGGGGGGAGGAGAGGCCCAGGGAACCCACTTTCCAAGAGGCCCTCACCACCATCATGGCTGCCTACCACCACTCACAAGAGACGATGGCGACGGTACTGGCCAGGTTCCAGGAGATCCAGGCACAGCAGGAGCAACGCTACATGGGGTTCAGCGACCAACTCAGCAACATCTCTACCGCTATGGGGAGCATAGTCCAGGCCCTGAACCGCATAGAGGACATGTTTCGGGACCATGTGGCATCACACAGGGCCCCTGTCACTAGCCAGGAACAGGAACAGCCTACCACCTCCGCCGGCGCTAGTGGACAGGAGGCCCCACCACAACGACAGCCCACCAGAACCCCACCTCCTGCTGAACAACAACCGCCCCGCAAAAGGAGCCTGAGATAAAAAAAAACGACAGAGTAGGATGTCAAGTCCCCCGCCTGCATCACATACCCCCTGAAGTCCTCCCACTGTCCCACATTGCCACCCTGTCAAACCTTGAACTGCCCCTGCTCCATCCTGCCACAGGCATATGGACAATGCACCTGTGAGACTGTGAACTGGACTCCGCCATGGACATTACTCCACCCCCACCCATCACTGTTTCACTATCATGTACCAATATCTATGCACTAATAATAAATCACACATTGCACTGAAATCAATCCGGACTCAGCCTGTCTTATTTACAAATGTATGACACATTACATATCAATTACGTATTGTGAACATTGTGAATTACACATACCGAGGTAACTTAGCATTAGTCCATGGGCCAACCAAGCCGAGGTCACGCAGTGGCTCATACAGCACAGAAAAGGGAAGGGAAAATCAAACATCATGTTCATAGGTCTGGGGGGAAACCGACAAAGTTGAGATGCAGGAGGCTTTCAGGAAATGTAAAATGGCATGGGTGATTATTACCTGTGTGCTACTGGAAATACTGTGCTATTACTCTGTCCCTGTTGTCTGTGTCGTCCTCTGAGTCTTCCTCCTCTTCACTCTCCGCAGGCTCCACAGCTACTTCAACACCACCATCTGCACCATCCTCCTGCAGGAAAGGAACCTGACGTCGCAATGCCAGATTGTGAAGCATACAGCAGGCCACGATGATGTGGCACACCTTCTTTGGTGAGTACATCAGGGATCCCCCAGTCATATGCAGGCACCTAAACCTGGCCTTCAGGAGGCCAAAGGTCCTTTCGATGATCCTCCTAGTTCGCCCATGGGCCTCATTGTACCGTTCCTCTGCCCTGGTCCGGGGATTCCTTACTGGGGTCAGTAGCCAAGGCAGGTTGGGGTAACCAGAGTCACCTATTAGCCACACACGTTGTCTCTGTAGATGCTCCATCACATAGGGGATGCTTCTATTTCGCATCACATACGCGTCATGCACTGACCCTGGGAACTTGGCATTTACATGGGAGATGTACTGGTCAGCCAAACAGACCACCTGGACATTCATCGAATGATAACTTTTTCTGTTTCGGTACACCTGCTCATCGTCTTTTGGGGGTACCAAAGCCACATGGGTCCCATCAATGGCACCAATGATGTTGGGGATATGTCCAAGGGCATAGAAATCACCCTTCACTGTAGGCAAGTCACCCTCCTCTGGGAAAATGATGTAGCTCCGCATGAGTTTCATCAGGGCAGACAACACTCTACTCAAAATCTTTGAAAACATAGGCTGAGACATTCCAGATGACATGGCCACTGTGGTCTGGAATGACCCACTTGCCAAAAAATGGAGGACTGACAAAACCTGCACCAGAGGGGGAATCCCTGTGGGTTGGCGGATGGGGGACATCAGGGCTGGCTCCAGCTGGGCACACAGTTCATGGATAGTGGCACGGTCAAGTCTGTATCGAAGTATTATATGGCGTTCTTCCATTGTCGACAGGTCCACCAGCGGTCGGTACACGCGAGGATTCCTCCTTCTCATCCCAAGTCCCAGCGGACGGTGCCTAGGAAGGACAACATGGAGCACAGAGTCAGCCAAACCACAGGTACGTACAGACAGCTTGCACAGTTAAAGAATGGCAATGGGTTGAAAGGCGTGTATGTGTGGCAATGCAAGGCCTAGGCCTGTGTGTCGCAGTCAAAATTAACCCATGTAGGCCCTTGAAATGGCAGCTGCCTGACCTGTGAAGTGGGACAATGGGATGTGAGGTCAATGCGCTGGCGGGGCACACCGTGGCGGTAGGCGGTCGAAGACCGAGGCGCAAAGCCGCATTGGTTAACATTGAAGCCTATGGGTTTCAGGAGCCAATGACGAAGTGCGCCGGCGGTCGCGGTACGCACCGCCGCGGTACGCACCGCCGCGGGCGTGACCGCCATTTTCTATCTGATTAATCACTCGAGACCTGATCATCCACAGGAGAGGACCTATACTGCAAGTGCTGCTGTGACCTCGGTCTGGAAGATACAATGGCTGCTGCGACTGGGGAAAGGGCCCCTGCCTTCACGTCTGAAGAGTTGGAGAAGCTCGTGGATGGGGTCCTCCCCCAGTATGCGCTACTCTACGGTCCTCCAGACCAACAAGTGAGTACACCGGGTGCACATGGAATGGGCTATGCCTGTGTGGATTGGGGTGGATGTAAATTGGTGGGGTGGGGGGCGAATGAGGAGTGCAACGCCCGACAGATGAGAGCATGTGCCATATGGCAAAGTTGGTGGGGGGGGCCAATCACATCTAACATGCAGGTCATTGATGATTTCCTCCTTTCCACCCTGTACATGTCAAATAGGTCAGCGCCCATCAGAAGATCGAGATTTAGCGTGCCATCGCCAAGGAAGTCCGGAACTTGGGAGTCCACAACAGACGGGGCACCCACTGCCGCAAGAGGTGGGAGGACATCCGCCGCGGAACAAGGAAGACTGCAGAAACACTGCTGGGGATGGCCTCCCAACCTAGGAGGGGTGCCAGTCGCACCATGACCCCCCTGATGTCCCGGATCCTGGCGGTGGCCTACCCAGAATTGGATGGGCGCTTTAAGACATCACAGCAGACACAAGGGGGTGAGTATCAGCACTATCTCCTATCTTTCTGCGCAGTGGAGGCGTCTGGGTGGGGGAGGAGGGCTGTGGGTGACATTAGGCCAGGGCGCTTTCTGTAGTGTAGTCCTCTCCCTTAGGCATGGCCCTGTGCCCCCGGCCCCCACCTCGGTAGGGTGACAAGTACAGCCATTGAAGGTCCAGCATCTCCCATGTGCGCGTTTGACGTCTCTTGGCCTGTTGTCCTAGTCAGTAGTACTGAGTAGTGTACCCCGAATGCGCGGCTTAGTGCATTAGGCTCCTGTGTCTGTCCTCTCCGCCAACGGTGTTGACATTGCATGCACTCAACCTGGTCTTCTTTTTTCTCCCCCCACCCTTTCTCTTCATCTTCTTGTGCATGTGTGCATTAGCATCATCAGGCGGAGGAGATTTGGCATCGGAGCACGAGGGAGCTGCAGGACACAAGGCCCCGGTGGGCCCAGGAACAGACACCGAGGGCACCAGTGATCCGGAGGGCGAGGGGAGCACCACGACGGGGACCGCTGGTGAGAGCAGCGAAAGCGACACGTCCTCGGATGGGAGCTCCCTAGCGGTGGCGGCAACATCCGTGCCCCCCGCCTCTACAGGTACAGCCGCCACCCAGCGCACCAGCCCCGCCCTCCCAGCAGCCCCTCAGTCTTCGCTCCGTGCCGGTTCGCCCAGGAAGGCGCGCGTCTCCTTCGCCCCAGGCACCTCAGCCCCTGCCCCTGTTGCCCCTGCTGCCCTCAGTGCGGAGCTCATTGACCTGGTAAGGACGCTCATTGTTGGGCAGACGACCCTTTTGAATGCCATCCAGGGTGTGCAAAGGGAGGTGCAACAGAGCAATGCGTACCTGGAGGGCATTCATTCGGGTCAGGCTGCCCATCAACGAGCGTTCACTGCTCTGGCCTCAGCACTGACGGCAGCCATTGTCCCTGTTTCCAGCCTCCCTCTTCTTACTGCCTCCAGCCTTTCTCTGTCTCCTGTTCCTCAGCCTATCCCATCCACACCATCAGACCAGCCTGCACACACCTCAACACCCAAGAGCAGCTCATCCAAACACAAGCACCACAGATCCCACAAACACTCACCCAAGCAACACCCAGATGCAGACATGCCAACAGCCACTGCCACCCCTGTGTCCCCCTCCTCCTCGTCTCCCTCCTCCCTCCCTGTGACGTCTACACTCACACCTGCATGCACCCCAACATCAGCCAGTGCTTCCATCACCACCTCATCCTCCAGTACAGTCCACACTCGTGCAGTCACCACCCCCACTGCCATTTACACGTCCCCTGTGTCCACTCCCACTGTGTCTGTCACCCCCTCTTCCAAGACACACAAACGCAGGCAGCCACCCACCCAACAGCCATCCACCTCACGACAGCCTACAGCACCAGCACCTTCACCCAATGACAGCACACCTGACTCTCCTACAACCACCTCCTCTACCTCCACTTCCATCTCCACTTCTCCTACCCTTTACCTTGGCCCAAAAAAACTTTTCATGGCTAACCTTGACCTCTTTCCCCCCGATGAGCTCCCCCATCCATCTTCAAAGAGTCCCAAGAGCACCGCAGCCACCACCAGCCCAGCTTCGGGTGTCACTGTTGTGCATGGGTTCTGGGGCCCACCCTTTGCCAGCAGTGACACATCGATCAGCAGCAAGGACACGTCCAGCCCCCCCCCGGCAAGAGGACCCGCAAAAACAAGGGCCGCCGTGCGAGGACCGACAGGGCTGCCCCCAAGGAGCAATGTGCGGCCACTTCACCACCCACACCATCTAGGGGAGGCAAGGGCCCGAGAGCCCCATCAAAGGAGCGGAAGGGCAGCAGGAGCGCGGAGAAGGTGGACCCCACATGCCACATCCCAGCTGGGAAGGAGGACACTAAGGAGGCCAGGAGTCCGTCCCCGAAGGGTCCAGAAACGTCACGGTCCGAGGGCGACTGAGCAGGGAGTCCAGGCCAGGTCTGGCTCCCTTGACCTGCTGAATGAGCACCGCTGAACAGGGCCCGTGGGGCAGAAGAGCACCGCTGAACAGGGCCCGCCGTGGAGAAGAGCACCGCTGAACAGGGCCCGCCGTGGAGAAGAGCACCGCTGAACAGGGCCCGCCGTGGAGAAGAGCACCGCTGAACAGGGGCCGCCGTGGAGAAGAGCACCGCTGAACAGGGCCCGCCGTGGAGAAGAGCACCGCTGAACAGGGCCCGCCGTGGAGAAGAGCACCGCTGAACAGGGCCCGCCGTGAAGATAGGCACCGCTGAACAGGGCCCGCGGTGAAGAAGAGCACCGCTGAACAGGGCCCGCCGTGAAGAAAAGCACCGCTGAACAGGGTCCCGCCGTGGAGAAGAGCACCGCTGAACAGGGCCCGTCGTGGAGAAGAGCACCGCTGAACAGGGCCTGCCGTGGAGAAGAGCACCGCTGAACAGGGCCCGCTGTGAAGATAGGCACCGCTGAACAGGGCCCGCAGTGAAGAAGAGCACCGCTGAACAGGGCCCGCCGTGAAGATAGGCACCGCTGAACAGGGCCCGCGGTGAAGAAGAGCACCGCTGAACAGGCCCCGCCGTGAAGATAGGCACCGCTGAACAGGGCCCGCGGTGAAGAAGAGCACCGCTGAACAGGGCCCGCGGTTCAGAAGAGCACCGCTGAACAGGGCCCCGCCGTCTCAAGCACCGCTCCGCTGGGCACCGCTGTCTCTCCACCTCTCCGCTGGGCCCTCCCTGTCAAGCACCGCTCCGCTGGGCCCTTCCTGTCAAGCACCGCTCCGCTGGGCTTTTCCTGTCAAGCACCGCTCCGCTGGGCCCTTCATCTCAAGCACCGCTCCGCTGGGCACCGCCGTCTCAAACACCGCTCCGCTGGGCCCTTCATCTCAAGCACCGCTCCGCTGGGCCCTTCCTGTCAAGCACCGCTCCGCTGGGCCCTTCCTGTCAAGCACCGCTCCGCTGGGCCCTTCATCTCAAGCACCGCTCCTCTGGGCCCTTCCTGTCAAGCACCGCTCCGCTGGGCCCTTCTTCTCAAGCACCGCTCCGCTGGGCCCTTCTTCTCAAGCACCGCTCCGCTGGGCCCTTCATCTCAATCACCACTCCGCTGGGCACCGCCGTCTCAAGCACCGCTCCGCTGGGCACCGCCGTCTCAAACACCTCTCCGCTGGGCCCTTCATCTCAAGCACCGCTCCGCTGGGCCCTTCTTCTCAAGCACCGCTCCGCTGGGCCCTTCATCTCAAGCACCGCTCCGCTGGGCCCTTCATCTCAAGCACCGCTCCGCTGGGCACCGCCGTCTCAAAAAACCGCTCCGCTGGGCCCTTCATCTCAAGCACCGCTCCGCTGGGCACCGCTGTCTCTCCACCTCTCCGCTGGGCCCTTCCTGTCAAGCACCGCTCCGCTGGGCCCTTCCTGTCAAGCACCGCTCCGCTGGGCCCTTCTTCTCAAGCACCGCTCCGCTGGGCCCTTCATCTCCAGCACCGCTCCGCTGGGCCCTTCCTGTCAAGCACCGCTCCGCTGGGCCCTTCTTCTCAAGCACCGCTCCGCTAGGCCCTTCATCTCAAGCACCGCTCCGCTGGGCCCTTCATCTGAAGCACCGCTCCGCTGGGCACCGCCGTCTCAAGCACCGCTCCGCTGGGCACCGCCGTCTCAAACACCTCTCCGCTGGGCCCTTCATCTCAAGCACCGCTCCGCTGGGCCCTTCTTCTCAAGCACCGCTCCGCTGGGCCCTTCATCTCAAGCACCGCTCCGCTGGGCCCTTCATCTCAAGCACCGCTCCGCTGGGCACCGCCGTCTCAAACACCGCTCCGCTGGGCCCTTCATCTCAAGCACCGCTCCGCTGGGCACCGCTGTCTCTCCACCTCTCCGCTGGGCCCTTCCTGTCAAGCACCGCTCCACTGGGCCCTTCCTGTCAAGCACCGCTCCGCTGGGCCCTTCATCTCAAGCACCGCTCCGCTGGGCACCGCCGTCTCAAACACCGCTCCGCTGGGCCCTTCATCTCAAGCACCGCTCCGCTGGGCACCGCTGTCTCTCCACCTCTCCGCTGGGCCCTTCCTGTCAAGCACCGCTCCGCTGGGCCCTTCCTGTCAAGCACCGCTCCGCTGGGCCCTTCTTCTCAAGAACCGCTCCGCTGGGCCCTTCATCTCAAGCACCGCTCCGCTGGGCCCTTCCTGTCAAGCACCGCTCCGCTGGGCACCGCCGTCTCAATCACTGTTTATGGTTCACTCTGCCCACCATGCCTCCTCCTTGACCAGTGGAGACTGTCATCCACCTGATGGACTGTGGCTTTGCACTCCCCAGGATGGTACAGTGGGAAGCCCACCCACTGTAGAGACATTGAGAGACTGTGGCTTTGCACTCCCCAGGATGGTACAGTGGGCAGCCCACCCACTGTAGAGACATTGAGAGACTGTGGCTTTGCACTCCCCAGGATGGTACAGTGGGCATGGTGGCTCCTCGTGGATCTGGCGTCCTGGACTCATGTGGCTGTGGTGCCCCCCCCTTCCCTTCCCCCTGAGGTGCCTGTAGTTTTTACATCTGATGCCCCTGCAGTGTTCTCTCCAAAGGACTCAGGTCTCCTGTGTGGGCTTTGCCCTTGTTTCTCAAAACTTTGGCCCACGGACATGATGAATTTGTAGGATGTGCAGGACTTGTTACTTCAGTTATACACTGATGTGTATGTCATTAGTTTTGTTGTGAATATCTTTCATGGTTGTACGATAATTTTCAGGAGCTTTTTGGTACATAAATATTTATTCCAAATTTGATTATGTCCTAGCATTTTTCTGGGGTGTTTGGGTGGTGTCACTGTGACTTGTTGCTCTGCATTGGTGTGTACATAGTTGGGGTGGGGGGTCGCATATGTGTGTACCCGTAACCTTTCGTCCTCCCCCCTCCCGTGTGTCGTAGGTGCAGTACTCACCGTTGTCGTCTGCGCCGGACTTCGTACTCGTGGTAGATGAGAAGGTAGACGAGAGCAGGTAGGATGTTTAATTCGGGTTCCATGCTGTCCTCCTTCCTCCTGGAGTGCGTAGTGGTGAGCGTTTTCCCGTCCGTAGTCTGTTTCCGCCGTGTTTTTATCGGCGGTGCTCCCGCCCCGGAAAAGGTGGCGGATTGGTGAGTTGTGATAGTGTGGGCGGTACATTGTCTGCCGCCTGGCTGTTGGCGGTGACTGCCGCGCTGTTTGTACCGCCGTGGCGGTCGGAGTGTTAAAGTGGCTGTCTGTGTTGGCGGTTCCCGCCAGGGTCAGAATCCCATATTTTTTACCGCCAGCCTGTTGGCGGGTTGGCCGCCGCTTTAACACCGACCGCCAGGGTTAGAATCACCCCCAAAATGTTCAACAGGGTCTTAGATAGATATTTTGAAGTTCTGGTAATATTTAAGATACACTCAGTTATCTGCCCCGTGGCTTAAGATGTCAGCAGTACCCCTATTTGTATCATATGTAATATAAATTGCTAAATGTGGAAAGATGGCATGACCCATGACCGGTGAAACCAAATTTGTTTATTGACGTCCCTCACCACGCCACGTTATAAAATGGTAACAGATAGCATATAACAACTTTGTGCACCTGCATAAATAGTTCCTGCCAAGGAACTTTTTAAGTGCATATGTTTCACAAAAAGGTATTAAAGAACAGGATGCAAGTGTTATGTTTGTAGAGCCAGGTAAAATAAATTTGAGGAGGCCTCCTGCTTCTTAGGAGTTTTGTTTCCTACAGTAAAAATCGTGTGAATACAATCTGTGAGGCAGTAAATATTTTTCTCTTATATCTCTTTAACTTTGATATTGTAATAATATGGAACATGACATGTTTACTGCTGTAATAAACATGCAACTGTACACTTTTTGTACTCTTGCATTAAATAATGTGTTATTGAGGCTCATGTTGTTGAAGCCCCAGCCAACTCCCTCAAACATGACCCAGTTTACAATATTAGTGTAAGAGCCCAGTGCTGGCTTTAGGGTTGTGTGACTGGTGCCATCGTACCGGGAGCCAGGGTCAAGGAAGCGCCCACTCCATAACATGCTGAACTCAGATAAGAGCATCCTGGAGAGATGGTTTTGTTTATGTCATTTTTCAAGGAAGAATTATAAAGGCATGATAAGTCTGGTGGTTAATGCTCTTGATGGATAGATCTGGGATTGATCAAGGCACAGATGTGGCTTATGAAAGAGTGCAGAGATGAATTAGTGTTCCATCTTGAAAGCACAATGTGTGACATGCAGATCACACAGTTGTAGTTAGCTCAGAGGTTAATTAGGCTACACAAAGTAGCACTACGCACTACCTTATGTAAAGCAGCTATAGCATGCATTGTACATGGACGTTCCCATTCATTCAACAATGGACTTTGACACTAATCCTCATCTATTAACTTTGATAGAAAGGGATTTGAAACAAAAGATTACACCTCCTTGAGGCTTAAATTTGGATAAAAGGTTTATTTTCTCCAAACCTTTTCAACTTTGCATGTGTGCTGCACCGTAGAGAACACAGACAAAGTCATAGGATGTGAAACTCAGTTAAACCATAGAATTTTATGTTGGATGGATACCCTTCTATTTTAAAATCTATGCTTGACATCACACACACACACACCTTGCACTATAGTGCAAAAGTGTGTGCATTGGCGTGAGGCAGACAAATGTACGCCAGCACTACAGGGAAGGAAAGAAGAGCAACATTACCACAACTTAGGAGATATGGTGCTGTTGTGCTCTCTCCTTTTCAGGCGCCCGACCACAGCAACTTTGGTTAATATGTAGCTTAAAAATATAGTTAATCTTCCCCTTCATTTCATCGGACACAGCACCTTTTAGTTCCACTTGCTTAAGTAACATTTTGTATATATTGATTTATTTATATGTATCACTCATTGTATCTTCATGTTTGTGATGCAAAGCAGTTTGACTATCTAAGTTGGGATGAGTAGCGCTATAAAATAAATAAATGTGGGAAAGGGGAAAGGAGAAATGAGGGTCATCCATGGTGGGTGGTAGTGAGGGAATCTGTGCAGAAGGGGTCAATGGGGGAGCGCTAACATAGATTGCTGCACTGAGTGTCCCCAATGCTAAGACTGTCCCTGTGAGACCCAGCAGCTCTCTTCTCTCCCTACCATGGTTATTGTGGTTAGGAACTGGCTGCACCACCCCAACTGCTTCCCCCAAACAAAGGCACTGAGATACATTTTGATAGGCTGATATTTATTCACTATGGCATTTCTTTTTCCTCTTCTGATAAATATATGACTCCATGTCATTTTATGACAAGATCGGAGGCTCCTATTATGCGTTTCTTTTCTTACTTTATTCTATAGCAGCAGTCAAGAAAAAACTACAAATCCCTTGAGGTTAACACAAACAGCCAATGGGATTCAAAACGTAGTTCAAGACATATCCACCAATAGGGGTACACATATAGCATTATGATGTCACTTGACTGCAAGCAGCCCTCTTTTCTTGCTGCTGCAGTCAAGGTAAGTTCACTCTTCACGTTTCTCTTCATGTCGATTGTTAAACATTCTTGTTATATTTAGTCATTATAGTTTGACTGCGCTCTAAACCTAATTATCTCGCTTTGCTCGCTTTAATTGCTTGTTGTCGGCAAGTTGCCACATTCTTTAAATATCAGCGCTCCTTGTGCGTGCGTGTTAATAATCTTCTAACCTCAGGCAGCAACTGTCATTCGCGTTGCTCCTGGGCTGCATTCCTGGGATGCCTGTTATCACCGCACGCGCAGCGTGTCAACATTCTTTTCTCGCCTCAGGCAGCAACCGTCATTCGCGTTGCTCCTGAGGCGAGGGAAACCCCTAGGAAGCGCTCTCCGCATTCCTACTTTGTTTACCTGCTTTCCTCGTTGTCGCTCGACCGGCATTTATTTCATTGTGCCAGCGTGTCGTCTTGTTATAAAACTCCGCCCAGGGGAGGAATTTTGGCTTCCTGTTCTTTCCCCTCAGTTTTTTAACCAGTTGTTGCCTGTGTTCTGTCTAATAGAGCTTAGAGCTTTGGTTTTTCTGTACTTTTGGTATGGAAACAGACACTTCTGCAATGGAGCAGGGTGTTTCAAGTGATTTGGAAGATATTAGACATGAACTCTGCACATTCATTAGGAGTTCTGTACATCAGTCATCTTCCATTCAAAAATTATCAAAAAATTTAGAAACTTCCTTTTCAAATCTTTTGTCCAGATCTTCGGCCCAAACTGCGGGGGAATGCAGTCAGCGCCTATGAACCAAGGTAACTGTTTTGCCGCAAAAGGATAGTGAGCTTGTCTCACACATGACAGAGGACGCGGCTCCTCATAAGGCTCCTGCCAAAGAGTATAATAATATGGCTTCTTCCAAACCTCCTTTAAAACGTAAATTCAAGGCGCATAATATTACTTTACCTGTCGCTGTCTCTGCCATCCCTGATACGGATGATGACATGCCTGATGTGGACTCAGACTGTTATTTTTCTGACAAGGATGATAATGACTCATTATCTGTTCCTCCTTTAAAGAAACATAAGGTTTCCTCCGCTGTTTCTCCCCTTTTTAATGCAAAGGGTTTCCCCATGTTTGATCCAACACATATTCTTCATCCTAACTCAACGGAATGGTCCCCCGCAGACCATGTGGGTCGTTATGTGGCTGAAGAACTATATTCGCCTCTGGACAAACAAATAAGAGCCAAGTTAAAGTCAGAGTGCCCTCGGTCGGCTCTTCCTCACAAGGCTACCATCACTCCTGCTATTGATCAGCCTTTGTTGACCTTTTTCACCAACTTGGGCAAAGACCCTCGTAAAGGGGTTGACAAAGCGTGGTCGTCCTGTCAGGACAAACTCTTGGACGTCATTGGTCCGCTTACGCAGATGTTTGACCTGGTGGAATCGGCCAGGTTGGAAGGCACTTTTCTAGACCCAGAAGAATTGTCATTGTGGGTCCAACGCTGTTTTTGCCTCTTGGGGAACGCAAACTCGTCTCTCATCCATTAGCGAAGGAAAGGTCTCCTTCTCAAGCTCGACCCAAATTAATCAATTTGGCAACCGTTCACCCTCATTTAAAAACGGAAGGACAGCTTTTTGGGGAATTTTTTATTAATGACTTGAGTAAATACGTTGCAACATTCGCTTCCTTGGACAAGAATTCAGACCACAGTTTTACCCCCAATGGGGCAGAGGTACCCGTTCCAGGTCCTTCAGGGATTCAAGAACCTCCAATCCAACAGGTAAGCCCTCATGTCGGTTCCTTTCTGATAGGGGGTCGTATTTGCCATTTTCTTTCAAATTGGTTAGCAATTACCTCAGACTCGTGGGTTCTAGACACTGTTCAGGGTTACAAAATAGATCTTTATTCAACCCCTGTCCTTCCCCCCATTTTTCCTCAGAAATGGTCCACCTCATCTCTCTCGAAGTATACTCTCTGCTACAAAAACAGGCGATTTCAATCGCCCATCTTCTTCCGTTGGGTTTTACCTGCCCAATTTTCTTAGTTCAAAAGAAAAACAAAAAGATGCGACCAGTTATCAATCTCAAACATTTCAATCGGTTTGTGGTCCCGTTGTTGTCCCATCTCGACTGGAGGTATTTGGTCATCCGAGGAGTCCAAATTACACATCAATTGTTTAGAGATGCTTGCCGGCTCCTTTGCAATCAGACGTTTAGCAAAACACTAAGTTCACTGTGCAATCCTTCTTAGGATGGACAATATCTCAGCGGTCAGGTATATAAATCACCTCCGGGGCACAAAATCCAAACCCCTGGCGGATTTAGCCAAGAGCTTCTGGGAATTTTGCCTTTCAAACCATCTTTCGGTTCATGCAGAGTATCTGCCAGGTGCTCTCAATTCAGTAGCGGATTGGCATTCCCGGCATCTTCGAGAGGCCACCGATTGGAAACTCCATCCCTCGATTTTCCACAAAATTCAGTCGCTATGGGGTCCTCTGTCTATAGACCTGTTTGCATCCCATCTGAACACTCAGCTTCCTCAATTTTACAGCTGGCGCCCAGATCCCTTAGCCGTGGCATCAGATGCCTTTTTACAGGATTGGTCTCTTTCCCTCAATTACGCCTTTCATCATGATCAGCAGGGTTCTAGCACACCTCAGACGTCAGCACGCCACTTTAATTCTGATAACCCCGTTTTGGCAGTCCCAAGTCTGGTTCCCCACTCTCTTGGAACTTTCTGTGGACTTTCCCTTGATCCTTCCGTCCTTCCCAGACCTATTGTTGGACCCTCTTCATCGTCCCCATCCCCTTTTTGTGGACAACATCCTCACCCGATCCGCCTGGAAGATTTTGGGAACTCACAATCTACCCCTCTTATTTCATCAGAAGCTTCACAATACATCTCAAATTCCTGGGCCCCTGGCACCAATAAGGCCTACAAATGAGCCTGGTCTTTATGGCACAGCTGGTGTTTGGGAAAACAGATCGATTCCCTTTCAGCAGATGTAATATTTGTAGTCAATTTTCTGGCCGCAGAGGCCAGTAAAGGTAAAGCTTTCTGAACTATCAACCTTTACAGGTCAGCCATTTCTTCTAATCATATCCATGTCAACGGGAAACCAGTAGGCGAACATCCGTTTGTGTGCCGACTTTTGAAGGGAGTAAAATTTTCCAAACCTCCTTTACCTAAGTACAGTCAGTTGTGGGACGTTAATGTTGTTTTAAAATTCCTGATGTCTTTACCTGAGAATTCGGTTCTTTCCTTGAAATTGTTATCTGCTAAATTAACAATGTTATTATGTCTGGTTTCCATCAAACGTTTATCTTACGTTAAAGCTTTGGACATCTCCAATCGGCAATTCACTCCTTCTGGGGTGTTATTCTCGGTTGTACGACGAACTAAGACCAACTTATCATCAGTTTTCTATCCTTATTTTCCATAACATCCGAAATTATGTATGGGTCAATGTTTAAAAGTTTATGAACAAAGGACTGCAGATTTGAGAACATCCTCTGTTTCCCAACTCCTTATCTCCTTCAGGAAACCCTATAATCCTGTTTCTTCCGCTACGTTGGCCCGTTGTGTTAGGTGGACCATGTCTTTAGCGGGTATTGACACTTTCAGATTTAGAGCTCATTCTTCCAGAGGGGCTATGGCTTCCAAGGCTTTTTGGGCTGGTTCCCGCCTGGAGGATATTCTGAAATCTGCAGATTGGTCTAATGATAATATATTTAAAGTTTTTTATTGCAAACCTGTTGATAGTGTTTCAGTCAATGTAATTAATGTACTTTAAACTGCATAATAGGAGCCTCCGGTCTTGTCATAAAATGTAGATTTTCCTAGTCGATGACGGAAAGTCTTAATTTTATTAAAGACACAGAGGTGAGTATTACCCCACCTCTGATATACATTTTGTTTCTCCCTCCCTTTCTTCCAGTGCCAGTTTCCACCAATCAACCGGCGGCTTAGATGTCCATCCTGCTCCAACACTATCTTCCAGCTGAACTCTTCGATATCTTCAAGTTCTGGAACTTCCCCTTTTGGATTCTCAGAGCATATTTACCTTAATGGAATTTTGTACTTCTGTTCTGACATGTTCGCCTTTGTTATGGCTCTATTTATTCTTTGTTCCTTATTCCCTTTATTTATCTCTGATTGACTTCACTTGCAAGAAAAGAGGGCTGCTTGCAGTCAAGTGACATCATAATGCTATATGTGTACCCCTATTGGTGGATATGTCTTGAACTACGTTTTGAATCCCATTGGTTGTTTGTGTTAGCTTCATGGGATTTGTAGTTTTTTCTTGACCGCTGCTATTGAATAATGTAAGAAAAGAAACGCATAATACTCGCCTTCGTGTCTTTAATAAAATTAAGACTTTCCGTCATAGACTAGGAAAATCTACATTGTCTACAGTTACAATCCAGCTCATCTAGAAGCCATTGGCACTGTCCTCTCTGTCAGATACTTATAACCCGTTCGTTAAACTTCAAAGGTCATATGGATAAACAACTTGGTATGTTATTTGTTCTCTCATATCAATTTCAAAGGTATAAAGATAAAATAAATTAACTTCTTTTTTCAGAGTTTTGACATATCGAATGTATTGTAAATCTCATTGTTCTAAGATCATAGGGAGTGTATGGTTACAAAATATCTAGAGTTGATTAACAAAAGCAATGTACCAGTAATTCTTGGCATGTTTTAATAAAATCTCACTGCTGTGGTGACAATTTGACATTAAAATTAATAACAAAATGTTCATTCTGCACAATGTTACTCATTTTAAGTACTTCTTTCTTTTAGGCTACAAAGTGAAAGAAAATCAGACTAACGAAGGCAAGATTTATTTTCAATTACATTTTTCGTAATAGTAAAGAGAAATTATTAACTTCATTTAATTGTTTTCCAACAATGTTTTATTAATTTTCTAATATGGAAAGCCACTAAATGCATACATTTTACAAGTGCATACAGTAATAATGCATATGTTCAGATGCAAATTCATGTTTATGGCCATGTACATAAATGTTTAGCTTTCAAATAGCATTATTATTCTACTTATTTTAGTAAAGGATATAAAGAAATCAAATCAACTACTTCAATTAATACCAGCTTCCAATGAGAGAAATGATGGTATTTCAAAAACAATAAAGTGGAGTATTTGCAGTATAACGTTTGTAAGTCATTCAACACTCCGGCGTCATCAACAAACCATTCACAACATTTTTTCAATTCCAGTGTATTGTGTGGATTGCAAAAATGGAATATATTTCAATGCCCTGTTGAAAAGTGGACAAAGAGCACCAATTCATGTTAAAAAAACAATTACTAAACAACAATACAATTGGGAAATTGCTCGGTGTAGAGAATTTATAGCAATGGCTAGCCACAGTTGACATCCTGCACTTGAATGTAAACACCTTGAAATGGCCAAAAATGCAAAACCATTCCAATGTCCAAAAGAACTTCAAGAGTCACCACTAAGGCAAATGCTACAGAAAAATTTAATTTCTATAACACTAGAAAAAGAATACAAAGAAATAATAGCATCAGCTGCAGAAGCAGGTGTTTGTGCAGTATTTCCAGTATTTCTTTCTCAGCATGGTTTTTCTGGGAGATTTGTTTATTTTTCTGTATACACTGGCAAACAGGACTACTGGTGTCTTTTCCTAAGGACACGTGTTACTTTCGATACTAAGTCAGGACAATGGCAGTGCCAATGTAAGGGCACCCACAAAGCATCCATATGCACTCATAGATATCTTTCAAGGTGGTGGCTATTCCAAGAACGTCCCGAACTGTTAGGCAAGAAAGTTTTAGAACAGGAGGAAGAAAGTATATCAAATTATGACAGTTTTGAAAACTCAATGGACTCAGAGTTTGAAATGTCTCCTGCAGCACTCGTGGAAGTGAGGGAGTACCCTCAAAACAAAAAGCATATGAGGAAAATGGTGGAATACATGCACTCTCACAAGCGGATTCCAGAATATTTTCCTGAGACATTAACCATGGAAGACCCAAAAATTCCACCAAAATTCATTCCAATAGAAACGCATTGTCCTTACTGCCCTAGACCCACACCACCATCACTGCTTGAGCCTAAAATAATTACAAAAAAAGGAACAGTGTACGGCATGTACAGAATTCATAAAGGTGAGTTTATGTTAACTGTGTTGAATTATAGTCACCTTACCTAACGCATCATGCTGTTTCACTAATTCCAAATATGTCTTGCTTAAATAATAATTAGTAGATTAATTTTAGAAGTCTGTGAATTTTGCAGCTGTCATGAGTTTCTTAGCTGTGTAAGAATCGCATGTTTTAATGTGCATTGTGCAGTCATCAAACCTTAGAGGTGCCCCCTGAAACTCTAACAGCTCTGGCATGATTGCTGGCCGGTCTCTACCAGCCTGCCACCACCAGACAAGAGTCTAGGTTCCTGGGGTGAGAGCTCACAATCCCAGGGACCAAAATACAAAGCATTTCCTGGGTGGATGTGTCACACCTCCTCCCCCAGGAAGCACATTGCTTGGGCGGGAAGCTTTAAAGGCCTACCTGCCTTTGAAATCCTACCCCTGGTCTCTGCTGCTAGCAACAGATGGCCACCCCCTGGACCAGACCCCACTTTTGGCGTGCGGTCCGTCAGGAAAATTAACAAAGGACCCAAGGAGTGTCTATCCTCAGCCTGCACCAACCCTCAGGTGTGGCAGTTGAGGTCACCTTTCTATTCCATCTTCCTCCATCTTGGATGGAAGGAAAATATTCAATTAGGTTTAGGGTTTTGCACACTTCCCAAAGGAAGTGGGCACTTAGCGGGTGTAATCACCCTAAGGTAGGTAGCCCATTGGCTAATACCAGGTATTCCCTCAAACACCCTCTAAATTTAGTATTTAGAGGGCAGCCCTAGACCAAGAAACCAGATTGGATGGACACAAAAAGAAAAGGACTAAAGAAGGCATCTGCATGAGAACTGAAGCCTGCAGAAGAAAAAGGTGATAACCCAGCCAACTGTGACAAGGACTCAACAGTTGCTCCTGTGTCATCCTGAAAACACTGAAGGACTAACAGAAATCCCAGAGCACCTCCAGCCTTCTGCAAATTACCACAACCCTCCCTCTGAGTAAAAGCATCACTCCCTGCAACCTGGAGGTACCAAGACCCGTGAAGTCCGGTTCTGAGACCTGCTGCTGACTGACGATTGAGATGCAGTAGAGCAACCTAAGCCTGTGCAACCACCCTGGAGGACAAGACCTGCATCCACACCCAGTTTGAGGATTTACCTGGGCTGCACTGCACGAATACCTAGGGTACCGGACCCTCAGCTGAAAGAATAAAAACACTCATTATGAGTCTGACAGTCACTTGACCGCTAGGCTCACGGTGGCGGTCGGGCAGCCGCCAATGCAGTGGTCCGAGCACCACATTATAACCGCAGTGGTTGTGCTGCAGTCGGACCGCCAGTGCCGCCAGGTTCAGAGATCCTGGCAGTGTGGTGGTTGCGGCTGTCCTAATCCACCAGGACAGCGCAGCAAGCAGCACTGCTCTGGGCATTACGACCTCATTCTCTGCCAGCGATTTCATAGTGGTAGCACAGTCATGAAAAGGCTAGCAGAGAATGGGTGCAGGGGGCCCCAGGGTGGCCTCTGCACTGTCCAGCACAATCGCAATGTTCACTGGCTGCATTGCAGTCAGTGAACATTGCAATGGTGCTGGTGCACACTGCATCCTACAGCATTGCCGCTGGCTCCATTATGAACCGGAGACAATGCTTGTAGGGTGCATTCTGCTAGGCCAGTGGGCAGAAACTCAGGATTCTGTCCGCTAACCGAGCTGGAAAATCTGAATGGGCTCGGCGGGAAGGTAGCCACTATAGTGGCAACCTTCCTGTACGAAGTTCTGCTGACGGCCTAAACCATCTGCAAAACTCGTAATAAGGCCCAGAGTCCTCTGTGGACTCCAAAAGCACCAGGACTAAGCACCCGCTGAGAGATTTCAGGGCAACCAAGACCCACCTCTTGAGTGGCCCAGCTGCGCTGTGAGCACCCTTCAAAGCTGCCTGCTCCTAGCCCCAGGTCTCCAAGATGCTCAACTTCCAGCTGACCAGTCCACACTGCACACGGCCCCAGCATTCCCGGCACCGACAACCCAGCTGTGCTGCTGTGGTCCCAAGGCCTTTGCAACCTCCTTTCTCCAAGGAGACCCACTGGACTTACCTGTAAGTTCACCTGTGCAGTGTATTTCCAAGTGCATCCCATTTTATGGGTGAGCGCAAAGCGTTCCATCCATAAAGTAATCTCTCCTTGGACTTCAAACCACGTCCAGGTTACGTCAGTCTCTTTCATTGGTTCCTGGGCTTGCTCTTTAAAATCTGTTTGCTTTCATTTGTGAAAGGCATGCATACGTCATGACTTTTCCAGTGTTTAGCCCGCCTACACAGCACCGGTAAACTACAGTTTTGACCTTCAGGTAAACTTCACAAAATCATATGTCAGGTCCCTGATACACCAGTTCCAAAACGTTTAAGGTGGGCAATCACACATTGGCCAAAGTATTGGCTTTTTCATACCTAGGGTGCTATTTGATGTGAATAACAATTGGAAGCTCCAGATTGAGGAAAGGAGATACAAACTTGATAAGGCCACAGGGGCAGTAGCCAGTTTAACCTAGAGTTCAAGCTCTTGGTCTCCAAGCATTTTAGTTGAGCTATATCAGGCCAAGTCTATGTGGCTGTGATGTATGGGGATACATGAGGGTTGATAATATCCAGTGTGCTGAAAATATTTTTATAAGACGGATTCTGCAGGTACTGTAAAGCACCCTGGCCTTCTCCGTCCATGACAAGCTTGGGGAGAAATGCATGGTAAACATTGTTGCTCATATATATATATATATATATATATATACATATATATATATTTCAAAGAGAAATAACAGGTGCCTTTCTTGTAAGGCATGTCAAATAGTATTTTTACTTTCTATGTAACCTTTAATGCTAAAAGTAAAAATGTATGGAGATTTTTAATGTTTTTTTTGTTTTTCTATTGCAGATAACAATCAAACTTCTCCACAAAATAGAAGGCCTAAATAGATATGAAGCAGAACTAGTGCTAATGAGAGGATACCTCCTACCCTCTGATGAGGATGAACTTGATGAAGTTCAAACAATGAAAAAAGTCAAAAGAGATGCTCTAAAATAGGACTTCTGTTTTGCCTTGTTCAGTACATTGAACTATTATTTAGTATATTTATGTCAACTCTTGTATAATATTACACATGATTTAAGTAAAAAACTGTTAATAAGCTATTTTTGGCTAAAAGGAAATATGCATAAATGTTTTCGTGGTTTCTTTAATTATAAAACCAATCAAATGGTGGTATTTGTACTAGTAAATGGGATGAACATATCACAAACATGTTGTTTTTCATGCTTATATTGATTCTATTTCATATCTAATCTGTTCCAAACAAAGTAATATCCTGTCACATGCAATCACAATGATATTGTACATCACTTATTGGTTTGGGGAACTTAAGTATCAAAATGATTACCGTATAGTGCAATATTTAAGATGGGGTGCTACATCAACTAGGCTTTCATGTTAATACTAAGTGAAACTGTGTTAATATTGAAGGCACTTGTTGGAAATGGCCCTCTCTGCAGGATCATCCCTAAACTTTTTAAGTTCACTCCTACATTTTTGCTGAATATGTTTTTGTTGGCTTTAGGACTCTGTGCGCTTTACCACTGCTAACCAACACTAAAGTGCTTGTTCTTCCTGCTTAAAACAGGGTAATATTGGCTTAGCCACAGTTGGCATATTTAATGTACTTATAAGCCCCTAGCAAAGTGCACTACACGTGACTATGGCCTATTAATTGAATGGGACTAGTGGCTTGCAGCACTGATTGCACTGATTGTGCCACCCACTGAAGTAGCACTTTAAACATGCCTCATGACATGTTGAGATAACAAAGTAAAGCTTTTAACAGGCCAAAAGATGCACTGTATATAAAATGTTGGGCGTGTGCTTTTAAGTTTTACATGTACTGGTAGTGAAAATCTCCTATAGGTGTATTTACTAATGCAGGGCCTACCTCTCCCATAGGATACCATTGGAGTTGCTTCACTCAAATTAAAGTGTAATTTCCATTTAGGAGGAGATTATACCTTCACGTCTGGTGTCTCTGGAATCACAATTTAAAACCCAAATGTATGGTGAAGTTGGATGTTAAATTGCAATTCTGAAAATGCCACTTTTAGCAAGTTTGCATTTTTTGTGTTAGCAATTTGGTGCCTGCAGCTGTGTCTGATCATCTGATGATTGTAGCACAGGGCTTTGTGTATTCCTCCTGGACAGCAACACACAATGAGACCTTAGGTGTGTCAATGTGGGCCATCACTGGCAAGAGGAGGAGCTGGGCACAGTCTCACTTACACCAGAATAGGTGATGTCTTGTCTCTACGCAATGGGCTGCATACCCCCTGTATTTCATCTGGAGGCAGGAAAGGTAGGTCATCTATGCACTTTTAAGGCAGGTCTTCATAAGTCTCCCCCACTGCAAAGGCAGCACCTCAGACACCAATGCTTCAGTAAGCTTGTGGACCTGTGGATGCTCTGCCAGGAAGGATTGCTGTGCTGCTGAAAGGAATGCCATTTTGCCGCACTGCCACTAAGAAGGAGCTGCTACCTTGCTGGGAGGAGCCACCACTGGATAATGATGGCACCAAGAATGATGACAGGGCTAATTGTAATGTCAACAATGATACCTCTAATAATGGGCCTACAGAAAAAGGCACAACATTTCTCTTTCAGATTCAGTGTCCTATGAATTTTTAGATCATTTAGTAGAGCCCATATTTGACCCCACGTTAATCCATCATTCATATTCTTCCGAATGGCTCCCTTCTGATCATGTGTCAGATTATATTTCATTTTATTTAAGACACTCCTTAGTCCTCCAAAAATAAATTAAAATCAAAGTATCCTCGCCTGTCCCTTCATAATAAGGTGGCTGATACCCCCATGATTGATTCAAACATTAACTTGTATAAGACACAAAGAAAGGCACTGCTGCTACCATTGTTGAGATCCAGGGATTTGGTACAATGTCACCCAGCCTATGTGTTTTTACAATCTGTGCAAACTAGTTATATTTGTAATGTTATGTCTAAGTTTTTATGGGCTATTTTAAGGTGTAGAAAGATGATACGGGCCTGGTGAGAGTCTGGAGCGGCCTGGACACCAACGTGGCATGGAAGGTGGCCTGGGCCGGTAGTGCCCCCGACCGGGGGACCACAGAGAGATCGTGGCGATTGGAGAGGCTTCACCTTGGCTGCTGAGAGCAGAAAGGAGGAGGACTGGGTGAAGTCGACCGGAGAGGTCCATAAGTGAGCTGGCCCGGGAGGGAGCTTGATGGAGGCCTGCTCGGCCTGCGGAAGGGCCGCAGCTGAGCTGCGTATTGCACAGCACTGAGTGAGAACAAAATGGGTGCGCCACTGGTGCTCAGCGCTGTGGCCTGAAAAGGGCTGTGCAATGCCACAACTGGCGAGAGACATAGGCTGGGCCTGGAGGCTAGTGAGTTGGCCGGGCTGGTGACAGCGGGGTGCGGCCCACGCAGCCTCGGGTTGGTGGCGACACAAGGCGGCCCCTGGCTCTGCACGCTCCTCGCTAAGGTGAGGTGGGGGAGCCCTCGTGGTCCTGTGCTGGAACCTGGTCGAATTGTGGAGCGTCTTGGGGTGTCCCAGCAGGCATCAGTGGAGACAGTAGGAGAACTACAGACAGCGCCACAGGACAGTGAGCAGCGCGGAGTGGGGTCTATTCCGGGTGGTGAGCTGCAGCAGTGGCGGCTAAAAATACAGCTGTCTGGTGATGGCGGGAGCCCTGTCCCACGGTAGTGGTGCAGAGGCCTTGGCGTGCAACTCAGTATATATTGGAACGGAGGAGGCATCCTGAAGTAGTGCCTTTGGGAGATTATAACCTGTGCGCCAACTCAGGCTCGAAACATGGGCAAGACGGAAAAAAACCAAGCCATACTACAGTTTGACCAGCGTAAATCGCAGACCAATGCAGGGGACCGCCCGGTGGTGGGTGTGTCTGGAGGAGCTGATATGCCATCGGGGGAGGAACCGGAACTGAGACAAATATTAGCAGCAATGCAGCAAAGCCTGACCCACATAGACAGTAAAATAGACTCCCTCTTCTTCAGAATGGACAGAATGACTGAGCGGATGGATAGGCACGTGGAATGGCTAGACTAGTCGGAGAGGCGCATTTCAAAGGTGGAGGTCGGCCAGTCAACTAAGTCCTCTGGACAGGCTAAGATGGGCAAAGAGCTGGTGGCCCTGCAAACGGAAGAGGATGACTTGGAGGCCAGATCCCGCAGGAATAACCTACGTATAGTGGGTGTAGCTGAACCTACTGCTATAGATAATATGGAGGGTTACATAGAATGCCTGCTCATCCAGCTGCTGGAGCGTGACACGTTTTACAGTCTGTTTGCGATAGAAAGAGCACATCACTCGCTGGCAGGCCGGCCGCCCCCGGGTGCCCCGCCATGCCCCATTATAGCAAGATTACTAAATTACAGAGACCGTGATGCTGCCCTGCAACGAGCTAGAGAACTCAAAACGCTTCAGCATTTTTTTATTTATTTATCGCAGGGAAACGGCAGCTGCAGGATCTACGTTTGTAATACCACATGCTATACCCGGCCAGGTTGCGAGTGATGGTGGATGGCAATCCGCTCCTCATACAGACCATAAAAACCTTGCCCAATTCCTGAAGCGAAGGATGGCTGAGGGGAGAGGACGCAAAACGGTGGACACCCTCTCGCAAAATGGCTGTGACTAGAATTTGTGCAACCGCAGGTGCCAGTAGGAGAGATGTCCTGTGGACAAGGGTGATACAGGGCTGGAGACAAGACATCAGAGATGAATACCGGTTGGGAGTGGAATGTTTTTAGTGGGGCACTGGCTGTCAGCAGTGGCGCCGCATAGTATGCTACAAAACAGATGACCAGTTGTCTTCTGGTGTAAGATTCAAGTACTTAGCTAATTGACCACTACAACACAGTAGGTGGCCGGCACAAGAGGGACGATAAGCATAGCAGGGGAACATCCTCACGAGCCTGTGGAACACTTGTTGGCTTAAGAGAGGGTCACTTTGGTCCATGCATGGGTGGGGGATGGGATGTATATCTGCAGACAGGCGGGTTGGGGCAATTCCTGTTGTGGGTGGGGGGTAGATTCACAGGGAGTTATATGTTCCGATGTTTTTTTAGCAAAGCGATTGCAGACTCACATGCGCTGGTTGGCAGGCACAGGGTTCTAAGCATTTTGTAGCTAATGGCAAATAGCAATGCAGAATCAGATACCAATAAGGGTGGAATATGATACGCATGGTCACGTGGAATATGAGAGGTTTAAATGATGCCAGAAAGGCATGTAAGGTAGTGGCCTATTTACAGCCTCACAGAGTGGACCTAGGTCTTTTGCCAGAAACTCACCTGGTTTCGGGTAGCCCTATGCTTACCCCTAGGAGGATGCGGGGCAAATTTTGGCCACGGAGTTCACGTCCTATTCTCAGGGGGTGATGATTTGGGCATTGAGGACCTCCTGTTTCTGCCTTCAAGAGAACGAAACGGACCCTAATGGCAGGTTTATAGGGGCACGTTGCAGTAATGGGGCTGTCACGTTTCTCCTGATTGGGCTTTATGGGCCTAATTTTGATAACCCCCAATTTAATTACGACCTGGCAGACAGGACGGGCACCTGTGGGAAGCTCACGCAGATTTGGAGAGGGGACTTTAGTTGCACATTGGACCGTTCACTAGACAGGTCGGGGGCGCACATAGGAAACCAGCTTTGGCGGCCAGAGTGGTGACCGGGGTGGCGGGAGCACCTACGGACGTCTGACAGTCAGAACTTGGGTCGCATACGCACCAAATTGGTGGAATTTCAGGACACAGCACTCACTGAGGTACAACATATGGGGAAATACGCAACAGTCCGCATTTATGGGGAGGGTGAATGACCAGGGGCGGTGCTGGCTAACCTGGCGTGTCCCAATATTGAGAAAGACACTATTATGGTGGTGCAGGCCGAGGATGGCAGCGAGATCACAGATCCAGCGCACATAGCAAATAGGTTCTGCACGTATTATGAGGCACTCTACACCTCCAAGATTGCCCCGAATCAGGAGAAAGCGCTAGATTACCTGCTACATATAGAATTGCCATGGCTGACAGCAGCAGACAGAGAGTCCCTTATGGAGCCTCTGTCCCTCTACGCAGAGATGGCAGAGGCTGGTGTTATGCAGCCCTCGATGCTAGAGGTGATGTTGATTGCGCTTCTGAAGCCTGGCAAATTTCCAACACAGTGCTCGTCGTACAGCCCGTTATCATTAATAAATGGTGACACCAAAATCTATGCTAAGATCCTGGCAGACCGACTGGCCTTACTCTTACCGAAATTGATTAAGCCCGAGCAATCGGGGTTTATTCCAAGTCGTAGTCTTACTGCTAACCTCCGTACAGTCTTTGGGGCTATACAGAATGTGAATCCAGAGACAAAAGCTGTGGCTGTTTTCTTGGAGGTGAAGAAGGCCTTTGATTCAGTGGAGTGGCATTTTATGACAGCGGTTCTGCGGCGGTTGGGAGTGGGGACTGTCTTTTGGCCAGACTCGGAGTTAATGGCATGGTTTCAGACGCCTTTCATATTACTGGGGGTACTAGGCAGGGATGTCTGCTGTCGCCCCTGCTGCATGCGATTGTTGTGGAGCCACTGGCATGTGCGTCACGAGAATATCATAGTTATCGGGGTCTCCGTTTCCATAACTATAGTTTGGTGATCTCTGAATATGCGGATGACACCTTGCTATATATCCAAGACCCACACCGTAATGTATCACCGATATTTTTGTGACCTTGAGGGCTCTGCTTGTTAAGCTAGCCTGGGCAGGAAAGCAGCTGAGAGTCAAATGGCAGACCCTGACCCTACCGTATGAGATGGGTGGGCTTAACGTGCCTGATCTGGAGCTGTATTACAGAGTCGTCCATGCTATGTTTGCCCAAACCTGGATAGATGGCTTTCAAGACTTGCCATTTCTAAAAATAGAACGTGAGCTGGCAGCCCCAGATGTTTTGCAGAATAGGGCCTTCATTCCCCGTCTCGAAGATATGGGGAATTTGCTTCCTTGAACGCTACCACACAGGCCTGGCATAGCCTGATGGTCTGGCAGGGGCTCACCCTGCTATATTCTCCGCATGTGCCTCTGAAGTGGTGTGCGTCGTACGCGTTGTGGTGAGATAAAAGTGCGTTGGAGGCCATGCATAAGCTAAATATTATGCGACTCTGGATTTTTTCCAAGATGGTAGCATGTGTACATGCGACATGGCGATGGAGCGGGCGAGTGAGACGGCTACGCTTCTGCAATCTCAGTTTTATAGAGCCAGACATGCAATGGGTGCCCTTTTGGGTGAGGAGTTGCGTGAACCACTGGACATTCAGTCCCACTCTGTGATTATTACAGATGAGAAACCCTGGTGTTTGGTGTCTAAACTCTATGCGCAGGTACAGAAGGAGCGTGTACATGAGCTGATAAAGGCTAGAGTTGAATGGCAAAGAGATTAGGGGTTGCAGTTAACGGATGAACAGTGGCAATACTGCTGTTCGATAACCCACACAGTCTCTTTGAATGGCAGACACCGCTTGATACACTTTAAATACATGAATAGGGTATATTATACACCCCTCAAACTCTGTAGATATGGGTTGCATACGGAGGACACTTGTCCAAGATGTGGGGAAGACCAGGCAGGTTTTTTCCATATGTCATGGTCCTGTCCAGACATTCAGCCGTTCTGGAGACAAGTATTTGCAGAACTAGAAGGCATAGGAGGGCATCAGCTGGAACGCAAGCCACTCGTGGCGCTGCTAGGCTGGGACAGGGGAGTACAGAAGTCGGTTCGATGTTTGATAGCTATTGGGCTGCTGCTGACTAAGCGTTGCAAATCGGGGTCCGGTGCCAACAATAGAGGAGTGGCACAAGAATATGGTGTACCGCAACACGCAAACTGACACATATAAAGAATTATTTCCCCCAACCAACAGGCCTGCACAATATTGGGAAGTTTATCAAAAATACCTGATTGGCAAAGAAATGGGTGAGCTGCAGGGAGAAGGTCTTGAAGATGGGACGATCAATAACCCCTAAATACATGCTGTTACAGTTTTGTGGTTCCTTGTGGCCCGTAGGAAGCTGCAACATATTATTTTCCTCGGTGGGTAGGTGTGGGGAGAGACGGGAGAGGGTCCAAGTTGAATGGGACTGCCATTTGTTGTATTTATTGCCAAAATAAGTGAAGGCTATGGAAGACAATATTTGACTGCGTGGGCTATGTGGATATTATGTTGCACGATGGTGCAATCGCTTTCTGTATTAACTTGTGTTGTAAAGCATGAATAAAGAAATAAAAAAATAAAAAACTATTTATTATAGTTTTTTATCATGCACTTTTATGATTTTAACAAAAAAATGAATAAAGCTGATTTTGATTTGATTTGATTAGATCCAAACATGTAACTGTTTTTTTCAAAACGGGACCACAATAAAGGAGTAGATCGAGCCTGATCTAACTGCTGGGGTAGAATTTTGAACTTGGTGGGTCCATTGACCAAGATAATAGATCTGGCCTAGGAGGCAAAGATGGAAGTGGAACAAGTAGACCCTGAAACCCATTCTAATTGGGCACAACATGCAGTTTGTATGTTGGAGAATACAAATGCCTACATTTCTTGAGAAAGGCGGAAGAGCCTTTTATTAAAAATATATTTTTATATATTATTAAAAATAGACATGAAGCTCAATATAATGACAACTAAGGAGAAGGAACATCAGGCTAATGGGCTCCTGTTTGAAGATTCTTTTATAAAAGAAATGGACAAATATGTCCCAACATTTGCAACCATACACAAAGACCAGTTTTGCATGAAAAAGATTTTCTATTCTCAGATTTTTGGCAGGACTGGCAAAGGAAAGGGTCACTTTGCTGGCTGTTATTCCTCATGGGGTCATCCCCTTAGAGGCTTCTACAGTCAAGGCCACCAACTAGACTATTATCAAGAGTATAAACCCTGTGGATTCCAGAACAGGGGATACAGGGCCAAAGGCGACCAATCCTCAGGTAAGAACTTCCAATGTTGGCCTTCCTCCCGAAGGAGGCAGTTTGTTGTCTCTAATGTCAGATCCTTGGGTGATTCAACATATTCAGGGTTATTGCATAGAGCTATACCAGATTCCAGTACCAGAGTCGTCTACCCTAAACTCTACAGTTTTCACAGGAACAGTCCGGCCTTTTCCGAAAGGAAGAGCAATGCCTTCTTTCAAAACATGCTATAGAACAGACTCCTTTTGACCCATCTGGTTTTATCAGCACCATTTATCTAGTTCTCAAAAATAATAAGAAGCATTGTCCACTCAACAACCAAAAACTATTCCACAACTTTTTCAAGACGCTTACTTGACAGCTCCAGTTCATACTTCCTACAAGAAATGTCTTTAATTTCAGTGGGGTCAATCCTTTTTCAGTTTCAAAACTCTTCCTTTCCATCTCTCTTCTACCCCTTGGTGTTTCACCAAGATTCTGAAACTGGTGGTATCCTTCCTCAGAAGTCAAGGTGTAAGACTCATTGTCTACCTAGACGATTTCTTAAGCATGGCCCAGGACCAGCCTTGCCGTCTAGCCAATCTAAATCTATGTCAAGATCTTTCATTAAGGTTAGGATTCCTAATAAATGTTCAAAGGTCTTTTCTGATCCCATCCCAACATAAGGAATTTTTAGGTTTCATCATAGACACTTCCAGGTCAATGCTCCAGTTAAACAAAAAAAAAAGTGGATTTAATAAAGAAGGAGATTTGACATGCCCTTTCTTCTAACTGGCTTAATTTAAGCCATTTTTCCAAGCCCTCTCCATTACAGAGGCCTGTAAAGATTGAAGATTAGACATCTGGTCAAAGAGTTGGTATTTGGATCCAGTAAGTTTGGATTCAGAATCCAGGGGGTTGGTATTTGGATCCAGTAAGTTTGGATTCAGAATCCAGGGAAGAACTCCTCTGGTGGCTGAGTCATTTAGATGCTTGTAACGGGAAAACAATTTACTCTGCTGCACCAGATCTTGGGGGTGATTCAAACCCCGGCGGTCTTAGACCGCCGGGGCCAGGGTCGGCGGGAGCACCGCCGACAGACCGGCGGTGCCCCGCAGGGCATTCTGACGGCGGCGCTTTGGCCGCGGTCAGTGCAGGAAAACCGGCGGTCTCCCGCCGGTTTTCCGCTGCCCCTTGGAATCCTCCAAGGCGGCGCAGCTTGCTGCGCCGCCGAGGGGATTCCGACCCCCCTACCGCCATCCAGTTCCCGGCGGTCCGCCCGCCGGGAACCGGATGGCGGTAGGGGGGGTCGCGGGGCCCCTGGGGGCCCCTGCAGTGCCCATGCCACTGGCATGGGCACTGCAGGGGCCCCCGTAAGAGGGCCCCTAAATGTATTTCACTGTCTGCTGCACAGACAGTGAAATACGCGACGGGTGCAACTGCACCCGTCGCACAGCTTCCACTCCGCCGGCTCGATTCCGAGCCGGCTTCATCGTGGAAGCCTCTTTCCCGCTGGGCTGGCGGGCAGCCTGAAGGCAGCCGCCCGCCAGCCCAGCTGGAATGTCAGAATTACCGCCGCGGTCTTTCGACCGCGGAACGGTAACCTGACGGCGGGACTTTGGCAGGCGGCCTCCGCCGCCCGCCAAGGTCAGGATGAGGGCCCTTGTGTTAGAGTCAGATGCAAGTCGGACAGGTTGGGGCGCAAGATATAGGCCCTCATCCTGACCTTGGCGGGCGGCGGAGGCCGCCCGCCAAAGTCCCGCCGTCAGGTTACCGTTCCGCGGTCGAAAGACCGCGGCGGTAATTCTGACATTCCCGCTGGGCTGGCGGGCGGCCGCCTTCAGGCCGCCCGCCAGCCCAGCGGGAAAGAGGCTTCCACGATGAAGCCGGCTCGGAATCGAGCCGGCGGAGTGGAAGCTGTGCGACGGGTGCAGTTGCACCCGTCGCGTATTTCACTGTCTGCGCAGCAGACAGTGAAATACATTTAGGGGCCCTCTTACGGGGGCCCCTGCAGTGCCCATGCCAGTGGCATGGGCACTGCAGGGGCCCCCAGGGGCCCCGCGACCCCCCCTACCGCCATCCGGTTCCCGGCGGGCGGACCGCTGGGAACTGGATGGCGGTAGGGGGGGTCGGAATCCCCTCGGCGGCGCAGCAAGCTGCGCCGCCTTGGAGGATTCCAAGGGGCAGCGGAAAACCGGCGGGAGACCGCCGGTTTTCCTGCACTGACCGCGGCCAAAGCGCCGCGGTCAGAATGCCCTGTGGGGCACCGCCGGTCTGTCGGCGGTGCTCCCGCCGACCCTGGCCCCGGCGGTCTAAGACCGCCGGGGTTTGAATCACCCCCATTGTCAACTTTCAACTGGAGGTATGTGGTCTCTTCGTGAGTATTCACTGCACATCAATTGTTTAGAGATGCTTGCAGGTTACTTTACCATCCAGTCGTTTATAAAAGACATAGGGCCTGATTCTAACTTTGGAGGACGGTGTTAAACCGTCCCAAAAGTGGCGGATATACCACCTACCGTATTACGAGTCCATTATATCCTATGGAACTCGTAATACGGTAGGTGGTATATCCGCCACTTTTGGGACGGTTTAACACCGTCCTCCAAAGTTAGAATCAGGCCCATAGTAAAATGCACAGTCCTTTTACACGTGGACAATCTGTCGGCTGTCAGGTACATAAACAGTCTTGGAGGTACAAGGTCCAAACATTGGGCAATCGTTGGGAAGAGTCTTTGGGAATTTTCTCTTTAAGGGAGCATCTCCGTCAAAGAAGAGTATCTTCCAGGCAAATTGAACATGGTGGCCGACTGGTATTTCAGACATCTTTGCGATTTAAGCAACTGGAGGCTTCATCCTTCAGCATTCAATCATCGTTCTTCAATCTTTGGAGCCATGTCAATTGACCTCTGCTTCCCATACCAATTCTCAACTGCCTTCTGTTTTTCCATGTAAGACCAGATCCTCTAGCTTTTGGTACAGATGTGTCCCTTCAGTCTTGGCATCAGTCCATCCTTTATGCCTTCCCCTCTTCCTTTTCATTGCCTGAGTCCTTTCTCAAGCCTGCAGACAACAATCATCTCTTGTTCTAATAACCCCGTATTGGCAATTCCAACCATGGTACCCAACATTATTGGAACTGACTCCAGACCTTCCATTTCCCAATTTGATCCTCAATCCTTAGGGTCTTCATCCCAATCTCATTCTACAGGGCTCCTTTTACCTCATAGCATGGAGTATTTTGGGGCATCCTGGAGAACCAAAGGAAATTCAGAGGAGGCTGTCCAATTTAGCCAACAATCCTGGGCACCGGGCACAGCAAAAGTTACAGTTCAGCCTGATTGCTCTGATGTAGCTGGTGTTTGGACAGGGATTCCGATCTCATTTCAGTACATGTAACCCTGTTATTGAATTTTCTAGCTTCCCTTGCATTTCCAGGGAAATTTTATCAGACCATTAACATTTACAGATCAACAATATCTGCAGAATATATCAGAGTGGATGGAAAACCTATCTTTGAACACCCACTGGTTTGTCATATGTTAAAGGGAGTATGTTTTGCTAAACCTCCTGTTACCAAGTGTACTGCTATGTGGAATGTTAACTTGGTACTATGGCCCTCATTCTGACCTTGGCGGGCGGCGGAGGCCGCCCGCCAAAGTCCCGCCGTCAGGTTACCGTTCCGCGGTCGAAAGACCGTGGCGGTAATTCTGACTTTCCCGCTGGGCTGGCGGGCGGTCGCCTTCAGACCGCCAGCCAGCCCAGCGGGAAAGAGGCTTCCACGATGAAGCCGGCTCGGAATCGAGCCGGCGGAGTGGAAGCTGTGCGACGGGTGCAGTTGCACCCGTCGCGTATTTCACTGTCTGCGCAGCAGACAGTGAAATACATGTAGGGGCCCTCTTACGGGGGCCCCTGCAATGCCCATGCCAGTGGCATGGGCACTGCAGGGGCCCCCAGGGGCCCCGCGACCCCCCCTACCGCCATCCGGATCTCGGCGGTCCGACCGCCGGGATCTGGATGGCGGTAGGGGGGGTCGGAATCCCCGCGGCGGTGCAGCAAGCTGCGCCGCCGCGGAGGATTCAATGGGGCGGCGGTACACTGGCGGGACCCCGCCAGTGGTGCCGGTCCGACCGCGGCTTTACCGCCGCCGTCGGAATCCCCATTGGAGCACCGCCGGCCTGTCGGCGGTGCTCCCGCGGTCCTCCGCCCTGGCGGTCAAAGACCGCCAGGGTCAGAATGACCACCTATGTGTGTTTATTTCATGCCCAGGCAATGTTGCCTCATCTACCAAGCATTTATCAGCTAAATTCACTATTGTTAAAAATGGGGTCTCTTGGCAGAAGTATACACCCTTGTCCAAGTACGGACCACAATCCTAGTCAGGGTAAGTCACAACACAATTCAAATTATCCTGTGCCCAGCCTCTGGTAGCTTGGCACTGAGCACTCAGGTTTAACCTAGAAGGCAATGTGTAAAGTATTTGTGCAATAAATCATACAGTAACAAAGTGAAAACACCACAAAAATATACCACACATGTTTAGAAAGATAGATAATATTTATCTGAATAAAATAAGGTTAAAATGACAAAAATCCAACAAGCACAACTTTCAAAGGGTTTAAAAAAGTCTCAATCCTTAGAAATAAGCAGTTCTTTCATTGTTACACACAGTGCCTGGAATGCATGAAAAATAACAACACAGGGAGATTGCAGAGGAGGCGAAGCGTGAAAAAATACGGTGTTGCATTAGATTTTCCGATGTGGGGCAGACAATGCGTCATTACTTTCCATGTTACAAAGGGTTTGCATCGTTTTTTGGTGTGCAGTCTTGGTTCCTCACCGCAAAGCGGGAATATTTTGACACCCAGGGACGATGAGTTGAAAATCCTTGATGCACTGGAAGAATGAGCAGGCACTGCGTCAATCCAGTAGGTGATGTGTCAAATTTTCCATCGCAAAGCATGCGCTGCATCAAATTTCCAGTTGGGAAGTCGGTGCTGCATTGTTCTGGTCGGCTATATGGCCGATTTCTCAGCTGCAATGCAGGCATTGCATCAATTTTCGACGCACAAGGAGTTTCTTGAAGAGGTGAAGTCTTTGTTGGCCCTGAAACTTCAGAAACAGGAGGTAAGCTCGATCCAAGCCTTTGGAGAGCCCCGCAGGGGAAGGCAAAGTCCTTCCAGCAAAATCAGAGGCCTGCGGGGCAACAGGGCAGCAGTCCTTTGCAGCAAAGCAGGCCAGATGAGTCCTTTGAGCAGCCTACGTAGCTCCTCTGACAGGGTGCAGGTGTAGGTCCAGAAGTGTCTGAGTTGGTGGGGTCAGAGACCCAATTTATGTACCTAAAAATGCCTTTGAAGTGGGGGAGACTTCAAAGAGTGGTTTTGAAGTGCTTAAGTTCCCTTTCAGCCCAGTCCTGTGAGGGTTCCGTGGAGGTTTATCAGTCCTTTGTGTGAGGGCAGGCCACTGGCTTTTGAAATGTAAGTGTTGGGCCCTCCACCCTTCCAGCCCAGGAAGACCCACTCAGTATACAGATAAATGCAGATGTAACTGAGTGTCCTGTGTTTGTGATTGTCTGGGTGAAATGCCCAAGGGAGCTGTCAACCAGCACATACCAGATGTTGACTGGAGCACAGATGGTTTTAAGTGCAGAGAAATGCCCACTTTCTAAAAGTGGCATTTCTAAAATATTAATATAAAATCCAACCTCACCAGTAAGCAGGATTTTCTATTACCATTCTGGCCATATTAAATATGACACAGTTACCCCTTTCAGATCCGAATCTACCACTGAAAAAGTATATGAGGGCAGTCCTAATGCTAGTCTATGAAAAAAGCAGGCCTCACAGTGATGAAAAATGAGTTTAGGAGTTTTTCGCTGCCAGGACATATAAAACACATATGTACATCTCCTGCTTTTTACCTACATGGCACCCTGTCCTAGGGATTACCTAGGGGCTTCCTTAGGGGTGACTTATATGTAGAAAAAGGGGAGTTTAAGGCTTTGCAATCACCTTTAAATGCCAAGTCGAAGTGGCAGTGAACCTGCACACACAGGCCTTGCAATGGCAGGCCGGAGAATGGTTAAGGGGCTACGTATGTGGGTGGCACAATCAGTGATACAGGCCCTCTGGTAGCATTTCATTTACAGACCCTGAACACATGTAGTGCATTGTACTAGGGACTTATAAGTAAATCAAATATGACAATTGGGGATGAACTAATGTTACCATGTTTAAGGGAGAGAGCATATGCATTTTTTATCATTGGTTAGCAGTCGTAAACTGTGCGGAGTCCTAAAACCAGCAAAACCAGTGTAAGAAAAGTGGAGGGAGGGAGGCCAAAAATTGGGGGATAACCACCCTAAGGCTGTCAGGTCTAAGAGCTATGCTTTTGTGTTTGGTCTCTATCAAATGTGTCTCTGATGTTAAAGTATTAGGGCCATATTTACAAGAAAGTGGTGCATCAACTTTGGTGTGCCACTTTTCTTGTGATCCCTGTGCCCCCCTACTGACACAATGTTTGTGCCATATTGACAACACGGCGCACCATAGCGCATGTTAGGACAATAGCAGCCAAGATTTTGGATGCTATTGTGGTACTCTGCAGGATTAAATTGTGGAGCTAACCCTGTAAAGTAAAGGGGGGGCCATTGAAAGTAATGGGTGCGTCATTTTAAAGCCTTACCTAACGAGGCACTAAAAATGACGCTAAAAATGGCACAGTGAAATGACAAAGTCACTGCGCCATTTTAACATGCCTGCCTGCATGGGGACACCCCCCTTGCATATATTATACCTGGCACAGGCATAATGTGGCACAAGGGGTTACAAAGTGGTGCAATGCATGCATTGTGCCACTCTGTAAATATGGTGAAGGAGAATGGACTCCTTGACGTAACATTGGCATAAAGAAATTATGCAAGTTTGCCGCTAAGAGGCGCTAGGGCCTTGTAAATCTGGCCATAGATGTCTCCTCTTTCCATTATTCCTTCTTAGTGGTTTATTTTCAGGTAAATAGATATTCCAAAACTAAATTATCCTCAATCCATTACCATGTTTTTCACTCTCAACCTAAATTGTGTATTGACAATTGTTTGAAGACTTACGTTTCATAAACTGCAGATCTCAGAAGCTCCTCCACTTCCAACTCCTTATTTCCTTTGAAAAACCCCATAGGCGAGTGTTTGCTCCTACTTCAGCCCATTGAGTTAGGTGGTCATGTCTTTGGTTGGCATTTCTATCAATTCTTTTGGCACTCATTCAGTCAAAGGGGCTATGGCCTCTCATGCCTTCTGGGAAGGGGTACAAGTTTACATGATATTCTCAGATATGCAGATTGTTCAAACATTAATAGGTGTAGAACCTTTTGTTTTAAAAACATTGATCATCCGTCTGAATCTGTTATTTCAGTGCTTTGAACAGACATTGTATAAGCTTCTGGGTCTTATAATAAAATGTATTTTTCTATTGTGATGCAACTTAGTAGTTCTTTCCCAGGGTTTTCTGGGTAATCAAGTTTTTTCTTGACTCCCGTGTTTATTAAAGCAAGAAAAGAAAGCACAATAATCACCTCCGCGTCTTTAATAAAATTTAACCTTTCAGACACCATGGCTAGGAAAATCTCAATTTGTGGCATGTAACATAAAGCCATAATGTACATAAAATAAGGACCTCCATACCATTTCTATGATTGCAAGGGATTTCGCCACAACATATAATCAATGCTTTTGTTGGTATAGTGGTTAAGCATGTGGGTACATATCCCTTTTTACCAGGGTTCAAACACCACCTGGAGAAATTCATGTTTACGTTGTTTTAAAAAAAAAAATTATGTTGCCCAAATGAAAAAGTCCCACTGTAAATCTACCCCTAGCACTGTCTGAGAGATGTGTGGCCTATTTACTCATGGCAGTGCATGTCAAAAATTGGTGACATGCTGTGGCATGTGGAAGGTGGGCTAGTTTACTATGAAAGAAATCCCTTAGTTTGTGGAATGAGATAGAGCGGAGGCTTGTATAATAAAAATAAATGCATGGGGCCAGTGCCAGGGTGAAAGAGAGTAAGGGTTATTTGTTTCTGAAGTGTGAAAAGCAAATGTGAATTTTATGTCAAGACTGGAGGCTCCCATTATGCGTTTCTTTTCTTACTTTAATCAATAGCAGCAGTCAAGAACATACTACAAATCCCATGAGGCAAACAACAAAGAGCCAATTGGATTTAAAACGTAGTCCTAACACATGAACCAATAAGGATGAACCCATGGTATTATGACATCACTTGACTGCGAACAGCCCTCTTTTCTTGCTGCTTGAAGTCCAGTTAGGTACACTTTCACAGTTTTTCTCACATTTTATTATTTCCTTGTTAGGATACTGTGATATTATTATTGTTGTTATATATATTTAATTTGCCTAGTATTGCGCCGCTCTGTAGCGCGTTTTCCCTTCATTTCTAGTTGGCAAGTTGCCGAACCTCAGCTCAGAGAGCTCCTCCTCGCACTCCGAATTTCGACGTTCTCACTTGTTGCCTCAGATAGCGGTTTCCATTTTCACCGTGCCCAAGGCACCAAAGCTTCGGCAATCATCTTCTCTGCCCGCATTTTGCATTTTTTGTTTTAAAAACTTACAATTTTCCTGTTTTCTGCGACGCGACTGCTTTCCTCTGCCTTCTTCCGATCCAGGCAGCGTCCGCACGCCGCATAACCTGGTAACACCGCCCACAGGCGAAGTTTTGTTTTCTCAAGACCTCCCTCTCCCATTTAACCCTGTTTGTGCTGGTTTTTCTGAAACCTTTCACTCAGCTTCATTCCTTTTGTTTTCAAAATGCAAACAGATGATTCTCCTTTGGGACACGACGTCCCTCATGATCTGGATAAAATTAGACAGGAGCTTACCTCCTTTATTAAAAGTTCTGTGCAACAAGCTGCCGCTTTGGAAACTTCTTTTTCTAATTTAATTTCCAAATCTATTTCGGCCCAGACTGCTGGGGAATGCAGTCAGCCCCTCTCACCCACAAAATCTGTACATTTGGCGCAAAAGGACAGTGAGGTTTCCTCACACCTGGCAGAGGACGCGGTTCCTCATAAGGCTCCTTCCAAGGAGAATAAAAATATGGATTCTGTCAAAACATTTTTAAAAAAAAAATAAAAAAAAAATATATATTATTCCTCCTATCGTGATTTCTTCCTTCCCTGATACGGATGATGACATGCCTGAAATAGATTCAGATACCTATTTATCTGACAGGGATGACGATAGTTCACTCCCTTCCCCTCCTTCAAAGAAACCTAAGATTTCCTCTTTTAACTCTTCCAAACCCCTTTTTGATGCGGAAGGTTTACCCATGTTTGACCCTTGTCACATCCTTCATCCCAACTCTACCGAATGGACTCCTGCAGACCATGTGGGTGAATATGTTGCTGCCAAACTGTCTTCCCCTTTGGACAAGCAAACCAGGGCTAAGTTGAAATCCAAATGCCCTCGTCCTTCCCTTCCTCATAAATCCACTATTACGCCCTCCATCGATCAACCTTTACTCACCTTTTTCACAAAGCTTGGTAAAGATCCTCGGAAAGGGGTTGACAAGGCATGGTCTTCCTGCCAGGACAAACTTTTAGATGTAATCGGTCCCCTTATTCGGATTTTTGACTTAGCTGAGGCAGCCAGAATGGATGGCACATTTATCGACCCTGAGGAACTCTCTTTGTGGGTTCAACGCTCTTGCTACCTCCTTGGAAATGCCAATTCTGCCCTTATTCATGAGAGGAGGAAAGGCCTTCTTCTGAAGCTGGACCCGAAATTGGTTAATTTAGCAACTGTTCATCCTCACATCAAAACTGAGGGGTTACTTTTTGGGGATTCGTTCATTAAAGAACTGAGAAAAACGTGGTCACTTTCACCTCACTTGACAAGGCTCAGCAATCCCTCAAGAAAATGTTCACCCAACGTGTTTTTGCCAGGGCTGGCAGAGGTAGGAACCGCTTTACCAGCCGCGGATACTCTAACCAAGGTTCCCGTTGATTCTACAATGCGTCCCACCAGGAATATAGGCCATAATTTTATCCCCAGAGAGGCAGAGGCATCTGTTCCAGAGCCTACAGGAATTCAAGATCCTTTAACCAAGCAGGTAAGTCCACCTTTCGGATCCTTTCCGATAGGAGGTCGTCTTTGTTATTTTCTTCCAAAATAGTTGTCAATTACTTCAGATCCTTGGACTCTCAACACAGTTCAAGGTTACATGATAGACCTTTATTCAACTCCTATTTAAAAAAGAGTTACCTCCCTCTCCTCGTTTTTCCGCAGAAATGACCGATCTCTTATTCAAAAACAAGCCATCTCTCTTACCCATCCACATCCTTCAGGATTTACCAGCCCCATTTTCATAGTGCAAAAGAAAAACAAAAAGATGAGACCAGTAATCAATCTCAAACATTTCAATCGGTTTGTAGTCTATCGTCATTTCAAAATAGAGACCATCCTTCACCTCAGAGATACGTTACTTCGAAAAGATTGGATGGTACTTCTAGACCTCCAAGATGCATATCTCATGGTTCCAATTCATCCAGACTTCAGAAAATATCTCCAATTTCAGTGGCTAGATCAACTATTCCATTTTACCTCTCTACCCTTCGGTCTATCGTCAGCGCCTTTGTGCTTCACCAAGCTCATGAAACCGGCAGTAGCCTTTTTGAGGGCTCAGGGGGTAAGACTCATAATTTATCTAGACTACATTCTCATATTGAGCCAGTCTTCCCAGTCTCTTCTTGCGCACTTAGCTCTGACCTGTTCTCTTCTAGCCGACCTAGATTTTATCATCAACAAAGAAAAATCTATTCTCATTCTGACTAAACTCATCGAATTTTTAGGCTTCCAAATAAATTCTCTTCGGCCACCCTCCTTCTCCCGGCTTCAAAAATCAAATCCATAAAACCAGAAATCCTTCATATGTTACGCAGCTCACTCATCTCCCTCAAATCTCTGGTTCGAATAGTGGGCCTCCTTTCTTCCTCCATTCAGGCAATATTCCCAGGTCCCCTGAACTATCGTGCTCTTCAAAGACTGAAGATCCAACATTTGAGGAAAGGTCTGTCTTCAGATATTATCCCTCTAGATCTGGACTCACGTACAGAACTTCAATGGTGGATAGACCATTTAGACGCTTGGAACAGAAGAAGTATCTTTGCATCAGCCCCAGATCTTGTGTTAGAATCAGATGTAAGCCGCTTAGGCTGGGGGCCCGTTGTGGTCCAGTCTCGACTGGAGGTACTTGGTCTTCAGAGGAGTCCAAATTGCATATCAATTGTTTAGAGATGCTTGCTGGCTCCTTTGCAGTCAGAAGCCTAGCAAAGAACAAGGTCCATTGCGCTATCCTTCTCAGGATGGACAATATTTCAGCGGTCTGCTATATAAATCACCTCAGGGGCACAAAATCCAAACCCTTAGCAGAACTGGACAAAAGCTTCTGGGAATTTTGCCTTTCAAACCATCTTTCGGTTCATGCAGAGTATCTTCCAGGTTCTTTCAACTCAGTAGCAGATTGGCATTCCCGTCATCTTCAAGACTCCAGCGATTGGAAGCTTCATTCTTCAATTTATCAAAAAATGCAGAACAAATGGGGGCCTTTTATATTAGATCTGTTTGCATCCCGCCTAAACACTCAGCTTCCTGAATTTTACAGTTGGCCCCCAGATCCGTTAGCCTTGGCATCAGATGCCTTTGTACAAGATTGATCTCTCTCCCTCAATTACACTTTCCCTCCTTTTATCATGATCAGCAGGGTACTAGCACAGCTCAGTCGTCAACAAGCCACCTTGGTTCTTATAGCCCCCTGTTGGCAATCCCAAGTCTGGTTTCCTACCCTTTTGGAACTTTCTGTGGACTTCCCTTTTCTCTTTCCTTCTTTCCCAAATCTGTTGTTAGACCCTCTTCACCGTCCCCATTTTCTTATTTTGGACAATCTCCTGACCCTATCGGCATGGAAAATCTCAGGACTTCCCAGTCTCTCCCTATCATGTCGTCAGAAGCTTCACAATACATTTCACATTTCTGGGCCCCAGGCACCAAGAAGGCTTACAAATCAGCCTGGTCTTTATGGCACAGCTGGTGTTTGGGAAAACACATTGATTCCTTTTCAGCAGATGTGATCTTTATAGTCAATTTCCTTGCTGCAGAAGCCAGCAAAGGCAAAGCCTTTCACACCATTAACCTTTAAAGATCAGCTATATCCTTGAATCATGCCTACGTGAATGGAAAACCAGTGGGAGAACATCCTCTAGTCTGCCGACTTTTGAAGGGAGTAAAGTTTTCTAAGCCTCCTATACCCAAATATAGCCAATTTTGGGATGTCAATGTTGTTTTAAAATTACAATTGTCATTGCTTGATAATTACATTCAATGAGACCTTATCAACTGGTTTGCAATAAAATATTTTAAATACATTATTGTTAGACCAGTCTGCAGATATAAGAATATCCTCTAGACGGGAACCAGCCCAAAAAGCTTTGGAAGCCATAGTTCCTCTAGAAGAATGAGCCCCAAACATTGAAGTGTCAATACCCGCCAGGGACATAATCCATTTGACCCAACGAGCCAAAGTGACGGCAGAAAAAGGATTATAGGGTTTCCTGAAAGAAATAAGGAGTTGGGATACAGAGGGTGTTCTGAAATCTGCAGTCTTTTGTTCATATATTTTCAAACATTGTCCAACACATAACTACGGGTGCTGTGGAAAATAAGGATAGAAAACTGAAGTTAAATTAGTTTTGGTTCGACGTACTCCTGTAAATAACACTCCCAAATGGAGTGAATTGGCGGTTGGAAATGTCCAAAGCTTTGACATCAGACAGACGTTTGATAGAAATCAGACATAACAACATTGTTAGCTTAGCGGATAACATTTCCAAAGAAAGCATTAAATTAATATGCTTTAAACTCGCATAATAGGAGCCTCCGGTCTTGACATAAAATGTAGATTTTCCTAGTCTATGATGGAAAGTTTTAATTTTATTAAAGACACGGAGGCGAATATTATCCCACCTCTTGTTTAATATTTTCTCCCTCCCTTTTTCTGGCAACATCATCCGCCAACCAAACTTCCTCCTAATCCTTCATCCTTCGTCTCCAATGCCAGACTTCATTCTGCTTTGTCTACCTCTACAGTTTCATGGTCTATAGTTCCTGGATTTCCAGATCTTCCACATCTCAATGGATTTTTTGACTTTTGTTCTGACTTATTTGCTTTTATTTTGGCGATTTTTATTCTTTGTTCCATTTTTCCTCTATTTAATTCTGCTTGATTTGTGTCGCAAGAAAAGAGGGCTGTTCGCAGTCATGTGATGTCATAATGTAGATTTTCCTAATATATTATGACGGAAAGTCTTAATTTTATTAAAGACAGGGAGGTATTATGCTTCTCTAACTTGCATTAATCAGAATAGCAGCAGTCAAGAACTCCAACTCCCATCAGACCTAAAAGAAAAAAGGCCAATGGGAGCAAAACACGTAATCAACAACACAACAATCAAAATAGCAGGGAACATGTAATCACTAAGCTTGACTGCGACCAGCCCTCTTTCTTGATGCGAGAAGGCTATTGAGTACGAGAAAATAACGGCAAAATAGTTAAAATTATTGCAACTGCTAAAGTCAATGAACAAATGTCTTGAATCAGATCCAGGCAGAAACGTAGTGAAGGAGACATTCGACCGGAAGCAGTGAAGCTGTCGCAGGAGAAATTCGTTATTCCAGCGGAGATATAGGAATCCGACAGAACCATCCTTTGATTAGGTGGAGGACTGAGCTGGAGTAGAGGTTGCTGCAAGGGAGAGAAAACAAGTCAAAATCAGCAATATTACCTTGTTTAGGTGGAATAATACTCGCCTCCGTGTCTTTAATAAAATTAAGACTTTCCGTCATTACATACTAGGAAAATCTACATTTTATGTCAAGCACGGAGGCTCCTATTATGCTGTTTTAAAGCATATTAATCACCATTGACGTAGCAGAATGGACTGGCTTACAATTGAATATCCTAAAAACATTGTCATTGGACGAATCAGCCGATCTCAGAATGTCCTCTAACCTGGATCCAACCCAAAAGGCCTTGGAAGCCATGGCCCCCCTAGCTGAATGAGCTCCAAAAACAGAAGTGTCTATACCCGCTAAGGACATTACCCAACAAGCCCATCTAGCCAGAGTCGTTGAAGAGACCGGATTATGTGGTTTCTGGAAAGAAATGAGTAGTTGAGGGAACAAGGACGTTCTGAGATCAGCTGTATGTTCTTCATAACATTTGAGACATTGTCCCACACACAATTTGGGTTGGTCTGGGGAATACGGAGAGAAAACTGTACGTAAATTAGTCTTGGTACGTCTGGTAACAGAAAACAAAACCGCTGTGGGAGCAAACTGTCGAGAAGTAACATCCAGTGCTCTAATATCCGATAAACGCTTAATGGAAATTAAGCAAAGTAACATGGTAAGTTTAGCTGAAAGCATCTTTAACGACAGCAACTTTAAAGTCAGAATTATCCTGCCAGGACAGAAACAAATTCAAAACTACATTAACATCCCACAACTTTGAATATTTAGGCAAAGGAGGAATGGAAAATTTTACTCCCTTTAACAGACAGCAAATTAGAGGGTGTTCCCCCACAGGTTTTCCGTTGACATAAGCGTGGTGCATGGAAATAGCAGACCTATACAAATTAATCGTCCTAAAGGACTTACCTGCACTAGCTTGCGCTGCTAAAAAATTAACTACATAGTTTATATCTGCTGAAATTGGATCGAGGTCCCTTCCTAAACACCAGCTTGACTAAAGAGACCATGCAGAAGAATATGCTTTCCTGGTGCCGTGGGCCCAGGCCTTATTGATGAAGTCAACAACTTCCTCCGAAATTGGGATGCTAGATGAGGAAGTCCGGAAACCTTCCAGCCCGAGAGGGTAAGACTTTTGTTGAGTACTAAGGGATGAGGATTCCCTAAGGGATCCAGCAGAAGGGAAGGAAACAGAGGAAGAAGGATAGGATAGTCGATAGCCAATTCCAAAAGAGGGGGAAACCAGATCTGCGATTGCCAAAATGGCACCACTAGGACCCCTGTCGCCTTCTGCCGCCTGACTTGAGCCAGAACCCTGGTGATCATTATAAATGGAGGAAAAGCGTAATTGATCATCTGTGACCAATCCTGAAGAAAAGCATCGGAGGCTAAAGCCGAAGAATCCGGACGCCAAAAGAAAAAGAAAGGTAACTGGGCATTGAGGCGAGAGGCAAAGAGGTCTATACCGAAGGGGCCCCATTTGTGGAGGATGGTCTGAAAAACCGAGGGATGAAGCTTCCAGTCGCTGTAATCCCTGAGGTAACGAGAGTGCCAATCTGCCGTTTGATTGAGGAAACCCGGAAGATATTCCGCAGAGAGAGATATGTTGTTTTGCAGACAATATTCCCAGAGACTTTTTGCTAGGTCGGCTAATGGTTTTGATTTGGTTCCTCCCAGATGGTTTATGTAACGAACAGCCGAAACATTGTCCATCCGGAGGAGGATGGCACACCGCACCTTGTCTTTTGCCAGGCTCTTTATCGCAAAGGAGCCTGCAAGCATCTCTAAATAATTGATGTGCAATTTGGACTCCCTTAACGACCATGTACTGCCAGTCGAGACTGGACCACAACGGGCGCCCCAACCCATCAGACTTGCATCGGACTCTAATACAAGATCTGGGGCTGATGTAAAGATACCTCTGCCGTTCCAGGCATCTAAATGGTCTATTCACCACTGGAGTTCTAGGCAGGATTCTTGATCTAGGGAGATTAGCTCCAAATAGGCTAGCCCTCTCCTGAGATGGCGAATCTTCAGCCGTTGGAGCGCACAATAATGCAGAGGACCGGGGAAGATTGACACAATCCTGGCTAGAGATCTCAACGAAATTTCTGATTTGCGAAGAGTCCGCAAGATCTCCGATTTGATGGAATGTACTTTCTTTTGAGGAAGATGGAGAGTGGAAGAAGAAGAGTCTATTTCGAACCCTAGGAATTCTATCCTTTGAGAAGGAATAATGCTCGACTTTTCGTTGTTGACTAGAAAACACAACTGGGAAAGAAGGGCACAAGTTACTTGTAAATGGGATTGAAGAGTGACGCGGCTCTGATGTAAGATCAGAATATCGTCCAGATAAATCAAAAGTCTGATGCCTAAAGCCCTGAGATGCGCAATCACTGGTTTTAACAGCTTTGTGAAGCACCAAGGTGCTTACGATAGGCCGAATGGAAGGGAAGAAAACTGGTAAGTCTGACCAAGCCATTGAAACTGGAGGTATTTGCGATGGCTTGAATGAATGGGAACTGAAAGGCACGCATCTTGAAGATCCAGACGTACCATAAAATCTAAGGGAAGAAGAATGTCCCGTAAATGGAGAATCGTCTCCATTTTGAAATGCCAATACACGACGAATTGGTTGAAATTTTTTAGATTTATGACTGGTCTGAACTTTTTGTTCTTCTTTTGTACCAGAAAGAGCGAGCTGAGAAACCCAGAAGGATCCGGGGACGACAGCTGAATAGCTTGCTTCGAGAGGAGAGACTGGACCTTCTCTGACACAAGGAGAGACATCTCTGCTGAAAATTTTAGAGGTGGAGGAAGATAGTCCTGGTGAGGATCTGAATACAACTCTATTCAGTAACCTTGGACAGTACTTAGAATCCATGGATCAGAAGTCAAAGACTGCCATTTGTGAATGAAAAAACGAAGCCGACCCCCTATTGGAGGAGGGCCAGAGATAGGGCTTACCTTGGGTGTTATTGCCGGATCTGAAACCACGCTGTCCATGACCTCTGTACCCCCTGCTTCTTTGGGGGTAAAACTGGGGTTGGTAGGATTGGTATCCATAACTGGAATGAGCGGAGCCTTTGGATCCCTGAGGATGCCCGGACCGGCCGGTAAAGCAGCCCCTGCCTGTACCAGCCCTGGCGAAAACCCGCTGGTTAAACACTTTTTTGATGTTCTGTTGCGCTTTATCAATGGATGAAAAAGTCGATACGAACTTTCTCAAATCCTTAATAAATGAATCCCCAAAGAGACGGCTTTCCGCTTTTACCCCCGGATCCATGGAGGCTACGTTGGATAATTTTGGGTCCAGCTTAAGTAGTAACCCTTTCCTCCTTTCATGGGTAATGGCAGCGTTGGCATTACCCAACAGACAGAAAGCTCTTTGAGTCCACAGAGAAAGTTCGGAAGGGTCAATGTCGGCATTTTCCATTTTGGCTGACTCTGCCAGGTCTAGAATCCGAGCCAGAGGACCCACTAAATCCAGGAGTTTGTCTTGGCAATTTGACCAGGCTTTGTCCACCCCTTTGCGGGGATCCTTTCCAAATTTCGAGAAAAAAGTTAACAATGATTGGTCAATCACCGGGGTTGTAGTAATACTGGAAAAAAGGAAGGGTCTGGGACACTCCGATTTCAATTTGGCTCTCATTTGTTTGTCCAGGGGAAGCCTGAGCCTGGAAGCAATATACTGACCCACTTGTGCCGCAGGGGTCCATTCCGTAGAATTAGGGTGATAGAGGAAGGAATGGTCAAACATGGGGTTACCCTCTGAGTCCAAAACCACCTTTGCTGCAAAAGGATCAGTAACCTCCAACTTAGGCTTCTTTAGGTCGAAGCTTGAGACAGCGAACCCCAGACATCAGAATCATCATCACCATCATCAATGTCTCCGACATCATCATCAGTGTCTGATATGTGTGATATCACAATCTGTTTTGGCGCTGCAATATTTTTAGTCTTAGACTTACATTTCCCAAAATTGCTCTTAGAGCTCCCCTCCTGGGAAAGAGGCCTGGGAGGAATTTCATCCTTGGTCATGTGTGAAGAAACTTCACTAATCAGAAAAGCGCCATTTGATGGTTTCTCAATAGACAAATCCTTGTGTTTTCTTTTTCTGCAATCCCCTGCAGATTGGGCCATAAAGGATTTGTACACCATATTTTGTACAGAAGTTTCAATGTTTTTAGACATTTTGGGCCATATTTATACTTTTTGACGCAAAACTGCGCTAACGCAGTTTTGCGGCAAAAAAATTAGCGCCGGCTAACGCCATTCTGAAGAGCCATGCGGGCGCCGTATTTATTGAATGGCGTTAGCCGGCGTTAGCCGACCGGAGCTGCCTGGTGTGCGTGAAAAAAAAACACGTACACCAGGCAGCGCCGGCGTAGGGAAAAATGGCGTTTGGGCGTCCAAAAATGGGGCAAGTCAGGCTGAGGCAAAAAAATCGTCTTAACCCGAATTGCACCATTTTTTTTTGGCGCCCAGACGCCATTAACATGACTTCTGTCTTAGCAAAGACAGGAGTCATGCCCCAATGGCCATGCCCAGGGGACTTCTGTCCCCTGGGCATGGTCATTGGGCATAGTGGCATGTAGGGGGGCACAAATCAGGCCCCCCTATGCCACAAAAAAAATTTAACAAAAATACTTACCACAACTTACCTTTTCTTCCCTGGGATGGGTCCCTCCATCCTTGGGTGTCCTCCTGGGGTGAGCAAGGGTGGCAGGGGGTGTCCCTGGGGGCAGGGGAGGGCACCTCTGGGCTCATTCTGAGCCCACAGGTCCCTTAACGCCTGCCCTGACCCAGGCGTTAAAAAGAGGCGCAAATGCGGGGTTTTTTGCCCCGCCCAATCCCGGGCGTCATTTTTGCCCGGGAGTATAAATACCACGCACATGCCTGGGAGTCATTTTTTAAGACGGGAACGCCTACCTTGCATATCATTAACGCAAGGAAGGTGTTCACGCCAAAAAATGACGCTAACTCCATGAACTTTGGCGCTAGACGCGTCTAACGCCAAAGTATAAATATGGAGTTAGTTTTGCGTCGAATTTGCGTCGAAAAAAACGATGCAAATTCGGCGCAAACGGAGTATAAATATGCCCCTTTATTCATTGTGGCTGAAACAGCCTTTGTCACAGCCTCATTAATAAAGGCTCCAATTTCTTTATTTTCTGGAAAATTAGCAAAGGAATCTTGCCTCTCCATGTTAAATATGCTCAGAAAAATCAAGAACAAGTATGAAAAAAATGGGGAGAGCCGAAACCCCAGTTGAAAGGGTTAATTCCCAAAGGCAGAGATTGCCCAACCTCTAAACACGCCCCCAGAGGCGTGGTCGAATGTATTTGGAAAGAGAAATCCAGAGGAAAAGAAATGCCCATAACCTGAAGCCGTTTGAATTGCAGCGCGATGACAACAGAAGATAAGAAGGTGAGGAAAGCTTTGTTCAGCCGGTAGTGGAACTGTGAATGACAGCTGAGGGGAAACGGAAGCCGCTCGAGCCGAGCGCGACCGTTAGAACCCTTCTGAGGCAGCAAAAGCTGCCTCAGACGCGCGCGAGCACGTCGTTCGAATGGGCATGAAAAATAAAGTGAGAAATAAAGTCCCACGGAGCACTGGGTGTAAGGGAAACCACAATGAGAAAAACAAATAGCAAATTAAAACGAAGCGGCACACTAATTACAGCAAACAAATACACTATTCAATAGCATAACAAGGAGGAATGCAATAAAGACATTACTTATCTTGACTGCGAGCAGCAAGAAAGAGGGCTGGTCGCAGTCAAGCTTAGTGATTACATGTTCCCTGCTATTTTGATTGGTGTGTTGTTGATTACGTGTTTTGCTCCCATTGGTCTTTTTTCTTTTAGGCCTGAAGGGAGTTGTAGTTCCTGACTGCTGCTATTCTTATTAAAGCAAGTTAGAGAAGCATAATAGGAGCCTCCGTGCTTGACATAAAATACCATGTGTTCATCCTTATTGGTTCATGTCTTAGTACTACGTTTTCAATCCCATTGGCTCTTCATTATCTCATGGGATTTGTAGTACGTTCTTGACTGCTGCTATTGATTAAAGTAAGAAAAGAAACATATAATACACGCCTCCGTGTCCTTAATAAAATTAAGACTTTCCGTCATAGACTAGGAAAATCTACATTTATGGCATGTAAGCTAACAATCACCATAGAAATATAAGAAGGTCTTCATCACTGCCTCACTGATTACAAAATCTTTTGCCAGTATAAGTCACTTCTACAGTGCTTGGTTTAGTGATAAGCAGCTTTGATTAGCATTGCTTCTGGCCAGGGTTCAAACCTCACCTACAGTGAAGTTGTTTTTCATTTTTTTTTTTATGTTAGCCAAATGAAAGAGGTCCCATTGTAAATCTACCTCTGGCACTGTCTGTACGATTTGTGGCCTATTTAGTCATGGCAGTGCATGCTAGAAATTTGTGACATGCTGTGTCATGTAGAATGGGGAGCAAGGTTTCAAGTGAAAGAAATCCCTTTATCTGTGGATTGAGAGATAGAGGAAGCTTGTATAGTAAAAATAAATGCATGGGGCCAGTTTTAGGGTGAAAGAGAGTAAGGGTTATTTGTTTCTGAAGTGTGAAAAGCAACTGTGAATTTGTGGCATATAAGCTAAAAAATTGCCATGGACATAAAAGAAGGAAGTCCTCACTTTCTATCTGATTACAACACCTTTTGCCAGCTACAAGTATTGTGACACTGCTTAGTTTAGTGGATACCTGCATGGGTTATCATTCCTTTTTTACCAGGGTTCAAACCTCACCTGGAGAAAAATCTATTTTTTTTTAAATGTTAGTCAAATGAAAGAGGTCCCATTGTAAATCAACCCCTGGCACTGTCTGGACGATGTGTGGCCTTTTTAGTCATGGCAGTGCATGCTAGAAAAGTGTGACATGCTGTGGCATGTAGAAGGGGGAGCAAGGTTTGCAGTGAAAGAAATCCCTTAATCTGTGGAATGGGAGATAGAGGAAGCTTGTATAGTAAAGATAAATGCATGGGGCTAGTACCAGGGTGAAAGAGAGTAAGGGTTATTTGTTTCTGAAGTGTGAAAAGCAACTGTGAATTTGTGGCATGTAAGCTAAAAAGTCGCCATGGATATAAAAGGAGGACGCCCTCACTTTCTCTTTGATTACAAGGCCTTTTTCCAGCTACATTTATTGTGATAGTGTTTGGCTTAGTGGGTAGCAGTAGGGGTTGATGTTGTTTTTTGACCAGGGTTCAAACCTCACCAGGAGAAAAATCGTTTTTGAAGTTTTTTTTGTTTTTTATTTTTTTTATGTAAGCCAAATGAAAGAGGTCCCATTGTAAATCACCCCCTGGCACTGTCTGGACGATTTGTGGCCTATTTAGTCATGGCAGTACATGCTAGAAATTTGTGACATCCTGTGGCATGTGGAAGGGAAGCAGGGTTTGCATTGAAAGAAATCCCTTAATTTGTGGAATGAGAGAAAGAGGAAGCTTGTATAGTGAAAATAAATGCCTGGGGTCTGTGTCAGGGTGACATAGAGGAAGAGTTATTTGTTTATTAAGTGTGGAAAGCAGGTGTGAATTTGTGGCATGCAACAGATAAATGACAATAGAAATAGAAGAGGGACAGCCACAATACGTCCATGATAAAATGCCTTTTAGCAATCCAAGTGTTGGCTGTATGATGATTAGTCTGGTGGGTAAAGCCATTGAGTTTGTGTTTCCTTAAATCAAGAGTACAATTCCCCTTCTCAAGATTTTTTTACTTGCAATGTTTTTCTATGTTTATTTTTTTTATTTTATCCAAACGAAAGAGGATCATTTGGAAATCACTCCCAAGCAATATCTGCATCACCCACAAGCACGATTTGCAGTTAGGCATAAAGCAGCATGTCAGAAATCTGTGACACGTGTCAAATGAGTTGTGGCATATGCCACAAGCAAGCGTGACACTTGTCACATGCCATGAATGGGTTTCAACCCTTACTGGGGGCCAGGGCTTCAGATTATTTTATTCCCAAATTACAAACCAGAGAGTGTAAAAATGCAATGCAAGCTAAGTAGCTGATCAAAATGTTGGTTACCCACACACCATGTGCCATCGGTGATTATCCTCTTTGCTACAATATAGTGAGTAGAACTGGCCGAGGGGAGAGTGTATGAACAGCAGTTCACAAGTATACATGGCTGTTTAAAAATAATTGATACATTTGCCAGGGTGAACATGTCAAGAGAGACAGATTCGTTCTTACTTGGCCACCCATGAATTCCTTCAAATATTTCAAGAGTTCCCAATAGAGATGCCGATAAAATGATTGCTATGTTTTGCTTTCTAAGAAAAACTCTGTTGCAAATTGCCATCCTCCTTCCCTACTGGTGTTTCAGGAAGTCACTTTTCTAGGCACAATAGTCTGTCCAAATGTCTGAATCAGAAACAGTGACGTGGGAGGCGTGCACGCCTAAGCCAACAGAAGTGATCATATCATTGGACCTCTATCAATTTCTATAGGCCAGTCTTATAGAAAGCAGATCTGAAGACGTCTTCTACGTTCCTCTATAATTTCTATAAATCGTTCGCACACCCCCAGTTGTTGCCTATCTTCTGGGACCGGATATCAGAACGTCTGTTTGAGACTCACAGGCTCTAGTTTGTGTGGAACCATTTCCGGTATTTGCAGCATTTCCAAGGGACAGACGGACAATGTAAGTGACAGCAAAGGGCTGCTAACGGCTACACATTACTGGGGCATGTTTGTGAATGCTTCTGACCCTTTCAGCAAGTGAATCGCCCAGAGAAGTACTAAGGTCAGAGTGCACCGGTGTAATACATTTTGCAGTCTTGACTTTAAGGATAACATTAAGGCCATATTTATACTTTTTGACGCACAACTGCGCCAACACAGTTGTGCGTCAAAAAAGTTAACGCCAGCTAACGCAATTCCAAAGCGCCATGCGGGCGCCTTATTTATGGAATGACGTTAGCCGGCGTAGCTGACTGGTGTCCGTAAAAAAAAATGACCCACACTAGGCAGCGCTGGCGTAGGGGAAAATGGAGCTTGGGCGCCAAAAAATGGGGCAAATCAGGGCTGAGGCAAAATATTGGCCTCAACCCGATTTGCGCCATTTTTTTTTACTCCCAACCCCCATTGAAATGACTCCTGTCTTAGCACAGACAGGAGTCATGCCCCCTTGCCCAATGGCCATGCCCAGGGGACTTATGTCCCCTGGGCATGGTCATTGGGCATAGCGGCATGTAGGGGGGCACAAATCAGGCCCCCCTATGCCACTTAAAAAATAAAAATAAATAACTTACCTGAACTTACCTTAAGTTCCCTGGGATGGGTCCCTCCATCCTTGGGCGTCCTCCTGGGGTGGGCAAGGGTGGTAGGGGGTGTCCCTGGGGGCATGGGAGGGCAGCTCTGGGCTCCTTCCGAGCCCACAGGTCCCTTAACGCCTGCCCTGACCAGGCGTTAAAAAATGACGCTAAAGCGTCTGGACGTCATTTTTTTTGACCCGCCCACTCCCGTGCGCCATTTTTGCATGGGAGTTTAAATAAGGCGCACATGCCTTGGAGTCATTTTTTAGACGGGAACGCCTACCTTGCATATCATTAACGCAAGGTAGGTGTTTACGCTAAAAAATGACGCAACCTCCAAGATCTTTGGCGCTAGACGGGTCTAACACCAAAGTATAAATATGGAGTTAGCTTTGCGTCGAATTTGCGTAAAAAAAACAACGCAATTCCGGCGCAAACAGAGTATAAATATGCCCCTAAGACTGAAATCACCATCTGAAGTGCACGGGTCAGTGCCCATTGATGTTAGGGCGGGAAACGCAGCACCTTCAAACTGACATTCAGCGGGTCCTTCAATAACCATACTGCAGGTATATTATTTCAGATAAGCAAAAACAAACGTTAGTCCCCGATGGTAAATCGTAACTGGTCATATCAATACAGAGACGGGTGCTGAGCAGAAACTCAAATTCAATGTATTATTTGAATTTGAAGACATTTTATTGAATGTATTCTTCGGGATACACAGCCAGTGCATTCATTTACTGGATTATTTGACCTCCTAAGAAGTATAACTGAGGCTTTGTTATTGTATTTCCTGACCTTTGCGGGCTTGACATTTGCTATGTATAAAGTTCATGCGCTAACAGACGTGTCTTGTCGTATTATAGGTGTGTATGCACAGCCAGAGGCGAGAGAACAAAACATGCCACTCATTGCTTCAGCTAGAATGCTCTTTTGTCTTTGCTCAGGATCTTCCTTTGTTTGTGAAAGATTTGCCTTCAACAGGACCTTTTTATCTAAATGAATGATGTTAGACCCTTTTCCCGAGCCAAAAGAAGGTCTTGCAGTGCATTTGCCACTCAGTTGATAACAGCAATTTGAGGACAAAGGAAATCACTTTCAATGTGGACGGAACACAACAATCCTCCAGTATCGACATGGAACAAAACCCAAAAGTGTAACATCTTTAATGTGGTGAATGAATCATTTATGCCCACTACATTACCTCTGTAATGCAGTGAACATGAACATTTCATCCATCAAATAAAAAGAAAATCTTTCTGGTGCAAGCACCGGAAGGATTTTGTTTTAGAAAAAAAAACGTAGTAACATGGGTAAAGGCTTTCTTCAGGTAACAATTTGCTTTTCTTTGTTTGATTGTCAGATCACTACACAAACTTCTAGCAAATGGCACTGCTACGCACTGAGGGGCATATCTATACCCCATTTGCCCCGAATTAGTATCATTTTTTTAACGTAAATTTGGCGCAAAACTAACTCCATATTTATATTTTGACCTTAGACCCATCTAACATCCAAATATTGGAGTTTGCACCATTTTTTAGATGTGAGAATCTACCTTGCATCAATGAGATGTAAGGTAGGCATTCCCATCTAAAAAATTGTACTAACCCCATAGCTAATATTGCACACAAAGAGAGTTCTGGGAGTGTATCATTCCCATACAGTCTCCCTTACACAAGAAACAATACCACCATGTGTATGGGGAATACTATGAACAGGCTACTCTGGCCGGTTCCACTGGTAAACAGATCACCGACTTGGTGATCTAATTGTCGGCATGGGATGTGGTCGTGGCAGCTGGGTGTTCAAAGAAGGGTCGGGGTGTTCCCCTTACGGACTAGGTGATCTCACACACATTATAGTGTCATGCTTCATCATTTGACCAACTACCCCACCCAGGTAAGATGATACCACCCGGGCAGACCCAACCTTGTTGTTAAAAGAACTCTGAGGGAGTGCTGAAATAAATCTTTCTGGATAGAGTGGGGATCCAGTTGTAGGGGAATATATGCTAAAAGTACCTCACAAATCACCTGTATGATTTAATCCTTTAATAACGATGTTGGTTGGTAAGATTAAAAACAATTTGGGACAACCTTGAATGTAATGGTTCAAGGTGTTGTCCAAATTTATATGGCCAACATGTTTCTGTCCTCTCCAATTCCCCAAACTGGACTGGGGCATTCGTCAGGGCCTAGGATCCCTCATACAATGGGCCTACCTGTTCAAAATAACATTTAGAAAAGCTTAAAGGAAAGAAGATTAGTGGAATAAATTAAAATAAGAACACGCCGTGCACAAGGTACGTGTCAAAAAGCACTGCAAGTCAATACACAATAGTGTGAAAAACCATGCAACAAAAACAACCATGCAAGACTATATGAAAAGCTGTGCTCGGCTCATGGTAGGGCCATAAGTAATGCACACAGGGCAGGGTCTCTTACCCAATGATGAAAAGGTAATTCCTCAGGTCTGGAAAGTGGGGGGGGGTGGAGTTGCCCCTTGTAGTCACACTCTGGGAAGGAATGAAGGTACAAATCAGGAAGGAATGAAAGAAGGATTACATAGTTACTGTTAAATTATGTGATGGTACATCACTCAATTAAAAGCACAAAGCCTGTCGAGAGCCTAGATATGAGTAACAGATAATTCATGTAATTATCTACAGTGGTCAATATGGAAGAAAACAAGGAGTTGCCCAGGATTACCAACATGAATACAGGCACAGAAGTTACAACCCGTTAGGCTACAGAGTCATGTAACAAAACAACATATAAAACATGATAAACAACAGAAATCTTATCTTGTGAGGTCCCAAAGGGTATTCTTGATGTAGCTCCCAGGGGGTACATGAGGAGGTCCCAGAGCGTATCTTTGATGTGAGAAAGAGCAGCACGACTTATTCCTCCAAAGGCGGCATCTCATTCCACAACCTAGAGGATTCCCAGCCACTTGCTTGAGTGGGCCAGGACAAGGGAAGACTAGATAAAGCTCTTTGGCTCTGATGAACTCAGGACGCTAGGGCCTGTGTTGCTGGCAGTGCGTCTTGTGCATCAGCATGGCGGTTCCTATTTGCCTCACTGATGGTCCCGGGCTCATGGGAATGTGTAGTCCCGTAAGCCCGGGTGCCTCGTCTCTCACCTGAGACAAGCATTGCAGTTAAGACTAATGAGAAAGGTAAGCCCATGAGTCAACTGCTCGATGAAGGGAACAGAAGGATGAACAGTGGGTCAAGGGTGAGCATGAAAGGGGAAAGAGGGAAAAAAGGAGAATCAAGAGAGAGAAAGGGGAAGGGGGAAGAAGAAGGAAGGGAAAGGGAGGGGGAGGAAGGGGGAAAGGGGAAGGGGGAAGAAAGTGAAAAAGGAAAAAGGGGAAAAGGAGAGTGCACTGAGATACGGAGGAGGTGGTGGAGGCAAAAGGAAAGGGAGGAGAAGAGAGGGAAAAGGGGTTGAATGAGGGAAGGGGAACGAGAAACCGAGAGAACAATAGAAAAGAATGGGAAATAAGGAGAGAGAGAGTTTATAGGATCGAATGGGGAGAACGAGGGGGGGGGAGAGGGGAGGGAAACGGGAGGAGAGGAGGAAGGGTGAGAAGAGCAAAGGTGACCGAAGGTCAGTACCAGTAAGGATGAGGAGTTTCATGGTGTGGTCCTCTAGTCTGGTCTCTTTCAATTGTATAGTGTTGACCATTGAATTTCATCATTGAGTCCTGTAGTGTCTGTACGTAATCTCGAGACCCATCTCTTTTGTTTCATATTCATCATGCTTTCATTCAGTTTGTCTATGACATCCCATTCCATCCCATCAGGGGAATAGTTGATCTTGATATAATGGTCTGTGAGTTTGGTTGCATCACGCCGCCAATGGATTGTACTTCTGTGTTCACAGATGCGTGTACCAACTCTTCTTGTTGTCATGCCAATGTACTTATGCTGGCATGGGCGTTAGATCATATAAATAACATTCTTGCTGTTGCAATTTGAAAGTGATCTTAATTCCCAAGGGATTTGTAAACCTAAATCTAATTTAGTAGTTTTTTTCGTGAACTGACACACTCTGCATTTACCAAAAGGGTGATGCCCAACAGGTGTGAATATGCCACAGAGTCTTTTGTTTGTTTGTGGGTGTCCTGGTTCGGTGGCGTGTGCGGACGATCACATCGCGTATGCTCCAGGCTTTTTTGAATGCATTAAGTGGTGGGTCAAAGGGTAGTCTTCCTGAAGTCAGAATTTTCTAGTCCTCCCTTATTATTTTTTGCACCCTGTTGGACAGCGGGTTAAAAGTGGTCATGCAGATTAGTTTATCTTCATTCTTGGTACGTTGGGAAGATTAGTACGTTGGTCCCTATGACTGTGACATGCTCTTTTATCAGCTCTTCTGATGAGATAGGTAGGGTAATCTTTTGCAAGAAGTTTATTGGTAAGTCTCTTCGCATGTGTTGAAGCATCAGTAATATCAGAACAATTCTGTCGAAGTCAGAGGAATTGGCCTACTGGTAGGTTCTCTCTCAGAGAATGCGGGTGAAAGCTCTGGAGGAGATTGTTCTAATCTGTAGGTTTATAGTATACTTCTATAGTATACTTCAGTCGCCAGTAAAGAATTTTTCTCAAATATGAGTAGATCTAAATAGGTTAGTTCTGTGCCACCTATGGTTATGGTGAATCTGAGGTAGGGGTCCAGGACATTTAGCCATTCGGGAAATGATAAGACTTCTTTTCTTGTCCCTGTCCAGATCAGAATGCCATCATCAATATAGTACTTCCATAGTCTAGTGTGTTCTTGGAATGGGTTGTCTTCATGACAGACATATTGTCTTTCAAAAAATTCAACGTATAAACAAGCTAGGCTCAGGGCAAATGTACTGCCCATTGATGCCCCATGCACTTGTAAGTAATAGGTGTTATCAAATTTAAAGTAATTCGTAGTCAGTGCTAAGTGGGCTATGTCTAGAATGAACTCTGGAGGAGTTATTGATTTCCATGTAGTGCTGACAAGTAATTCACCCATAGCCCCATAACTCCATAGCCCCATATTTATCCCCTGTGCTAAAATGACACACAGGTGGGAGGAGGGGCTAAATAATGGTGCAGAGCTTGCTTTGCACCATTATTTAACACCTGGATCAGATCAGTTGTTAGGGGACCTGCGGACCCATTTCCATGGTTAAACACCATGGAATGGGTCCACAGGTGCCCTCCTCAAGCCCCAGGAACACACCCACCCACACCAGAGGAACACCGGAGGATGTGGGACCCCATCCCAGATAAATGGGGTAAGTATAGGTATGTATTTTATTTTATTAATTACAGTGCCATTGGGGGCCCAACTTGGGGCCCCCTGCATGGCCCAGGGTGCAATGGGCATGCTCAGGTGACACTGGTCCCCTGTGTTGGCCATTGTGGTGGAGGGCATGACTCCTGTCTTTTCTAAGCCAGGAGTCATGTGGTATGGATGGCTTTGCTTGAGAAAATAACACTAGGCTGGCTAGAGCCATCTTCTTTTACTCTAACCAGCCTAATGTCATTTTTTGGTGCAAAATCCCCTTCTCCCATACCGCCATCCCCACCCGGCTAACATCATTTTTTGTAATGCTAGCCCACCCTTTGCACTGGCTTGCGCCATTGCAGAAATATGGTGCCCAGCTGGAGCTCAGGAATGGCGCAAGCGGTGCAAAACTTTTTGGCGCAAAACTGCGTTAGTGCAGTTTTGCATCAAAAAGTATAAATATACCTCCCATTGTTTTCAGTCTGATTGTGGCTCGGGCATAAATCAGCCTCCTGAACGCTGATCAGTGGGGGAGAGGAACATTTAGAAAGGGGACCAGGATCTCTTTCCTCTGGTGCATCCTCTTAGTGGATTCCTACTTGTGAATTGTCACAGGAATGACATCCCCATTCAGGTATCGACACACTAGACATTAGGGATTTTGTTTTTGAGGAGAAGTGTCATTAGAGCAAGTGCTATCGCCTCCCCCCTGAGGTGGTGATTTGCAGCGCTACCCTAAATCGCCCCACCCAAAGGAACATAAAACCCAATATACATTAAGGATCGATTAAAACAAGAAGTTGGGTAGTCATTCCCCATCCTGGCATCCAGCCAGGAACCCTGAGGGCAAGAGTAGGTGGAAGAAAGCCATCTAGACACCAGGGATTTCTTTAAAAGAAAGAGATTTGGGCACTCCCTACTGGCATTGGTTTATGCCCACACACAAAAACTGTGTTTTCTTTCCCCCGCTAGGGATAGGTTTAGAGTTATCCCCAATCTGCACCCCTCTAAGGTGGGGAAGCTAGGCCATTAAACACCAGCTGAAAATTGAAGAAACAAAAGGAGTGGGGTGAGTCACTCTGTCATCCTGCAGTCCCCACGATTCAAAATGGTCCCTACAGTCAGAAAGCCCACTAAACACAAGGGATAACATAAGATATAAAAAAAGAAGGGTATAAGTTGCACTCCCTGATCCCAAGCCATATCTGCTGCCCCGTAGGAAGATTATGATAGTTTACTTCCTATCAGCCCCCATAGGGGCAGTAAACCTACTAGACACCAGTGAGTTTTCATAGTAAAAAAAACAGTGGGTGGGGACTGCCCAGGCATCAGGCCTTAACTCCATTTCCAAAGGACCCCACAGTCTTTCAGCACTCCAGGGCAGATTGGGGGGTTTATTTTACCCTCAATCTTCCCCCATGGGGCAACAAGCCCACTGGAACCCATGGATAATATCTGTCAGAAAGAAAATATGGCATCTGGACTTCCCACCCAGGCACCAGCCCTAACCTCCACTCCTATAGCTCCAAAAGTCTTCCTGGCTTTGGGAGGCAAATTTGTGGGATCATCCCCAATCTGCAACCTAGGTGTCAGAAAGCCCATTACAACAACAGTTATGTTTAAAAAAAATATATAACTTTGAATAGGGGGTGGCCTACATTGCTTGTATCCCCAAACTCATAAAACCACAACAGGCAAACCATGGACCATGGGAAGACCACACTGACTTCATATGGTCAAATTTGTCACCTGTTACTATTATCAGTGAAAAAATCAGTCACATAAGTGGGTACCTTTTTAATTAGGAGAAGTGTGCAAATGCTCAGTGGTAGGAATACCCCCATTGATTACAGAAATTTCCTTCTCAGAAATCAGAGGAAAAAGTGAGATTTATTCCAAAATGTGAGGTTTGCAGGGTACGTCTTGTGTGATCCATGCAATACACACCACCCTGGACTATCCTTGACATCAATGTTTCAGAAAAATCTAGGTTTGGATTTTCCTTGGGTTGTGGCCAGGCCTGCGTCTGTAGCTGCCCACATTAGAAAAATGGGTAAATGTTTAGGGAGAAAATGTGATGTCTCCAAGTTAAATTTTGGAGTCAGTTGTGTCATGGGTGATAGGCCCAGCTACCCATGTGGGGTAGTGTTTTTATTGGAAGAAGTATAGGAACACAGGGTAGTGGGAATTTTGTAGACTGCAGAATATCTGGCAACCCATCATCAAAAAAATGAAAAGGAAATGTGTGACTTCAATCAAATTGTAGGAGTTGCAGGGCTTTGAGGGTGAGAAAAATTCATGCGATCCATGGAAGTAACAAACTCTGAACTTTTTGATGGCAACTATTTGATGATACGTACATACCAAAGAGGGGAGAGAGGAAAAACATCCTTGTCCGTCCTTCCAAACAGTAAGACCTTGATTTAAGAAAATTGGCACTGCACCCAGTGCAACACCACTTTTCTTGCACCACTTAGCGCCCCCCTAAGGCCACCATGTGTGCGCCATATCTAAGATATGGCACACCATTGCGGTAGTTATGGAACTAGCATCAGAATTTTTGACGCTAGTTCTGAGCTTTGCAGGATTAGCATAAAAAATGTGGGCTCTAATCCTGCAAAGCTCATTGAGGCCCATTGTAAACAATAGTGTGCCTCTGTTTAACGCCTGCTTTGAGCAGGTGTTAAAAATGCAGAAAAAAATGACGTGAGGAAATCTCTGAAATTTCTTTGCACCATTTTTTTGGCCCTCCTAATGGGTGAACGCCCCCTTTGCATACATTATGTCTGGTGCAGGCATAATGTAGAGCAAAGGGTTACAAAGTGGTGCAATGCATGCATTGCGCCACTTTCTAAATTTAGTGTGACGATTTTGGCCTTCTTGGGCAACATTCACATCAAAAAATGACATTAATGTTGTGCAACGAGGTGCTAGGAGCTCTTAAATAAATCACCCCCTTACATTGTCAAGGGACCGGCGCCTCCTCCCTCAGCCACTCGCAGCTCTGTGTAGACACCGGAGTGCCACTGTAGTCCATCTTTAATCTCCATAACCCTGTTCCCACTGGACCGCCCTCTGAAGCAACATGCTCACTTGCGCACTCACAGTGAAAATCAGGTGACAGTCTCTACTACTGCGGCAGCCATCTTAAAGATCTGTGTTTTCTCTGTGAACAATATGCACTATTAAGTCACATCTTGCCAACACAGAACCGGAGAAAATAGCACACCTGATGAATATTCTGTAACACGACCGATCCCTGTCCCACCTAAATATGGAAATATAGTTGTCAATACTACCCTCATATCTAACATACCTGTGCTCTACAGTTACTAAGGCCCCAGCTGTAACTGAAACAGGTGGCCGCAAGACCATCTTGTGGATCTACAGAAAGGACACAGCCGATATTAGGTCTTACCCATGAGTTTGTAAGGCCCCAAATGGTTTTCTTGGTGTGACAGGGCCGAGCAAGAACTCAAACAAAGGATAGGGGATTTATCTGTTATGTAGTTACATGGGTGCACGGTTCCTGTGGAGCTCGGACCTATACAGAAGGAAACAAAATCCACAGTTCACACAGTAAAGTTGCCCATCCCACCCATGTAATGAATCAGAATTAGTTCTCATAATCTCTGTGTCAAGTGGGGCATACCCTACATGGAAGTGCTGAGATTAACATATCATGGCTCTTATTAGCAGATGGCATACATTACAAACAGTTAAATTGGTGCTGCGGGAAGGCTTCGTTTAATTCCCGTTCATGGCTATGGTTTCGATAAATCCACCTTTGTTCACGTTTGAAGAGCTACCCCTTAAAGTCCTTGATGTTGGACGGGATAGTAGGCTTATCCAGGACTGTCTAAGCAACATCCTCCACACAGATTCCCGTTTCAAGATAATGGTTTGTTTATTTGGTTGTTGGCTTCTGGCACCTGCTGTAACTCCTATCTTCCATGATCCTGGTTTTGACTTTTCGCGTGGTCATTCCAATGTATAGATGGTTGCACTGGCACAGGATCAGATAGATGACATTCTCTGAATTACAGTTGCTGTATTTCATGTGTACCCATGAAGACACCAGACTCATGTATACTGTCTTAGTGCAACCTGTAAGAGGACATACACTGCAAGAGCCGCAGGCTGTGTGGCCCCTTACTGGTGGTACGTTCCACATTCTTGGTTCTTCTGTAGATGCTCGCTCTTAAGTTTTGGTGTGGACAAATAAATTGCACAGGCTGGCGCTCTCCCTGGAGGAAAACATTGTTTTTTCCAGATTTAGACTGCTGTCATTTAGTATGCACCAGTTCTTTGTAATAATCTGTTTGACTAAGTTGGAGGCTGTGCTGAAAGTTGGCACACAGATAGGTCTGTCAACTTTAGATCTCGTCCTCTGTTCTAATAGAACACCCCAGTTGCAGTTCCTTGCTCTCTTATGTGCCTTGTGGATAATTCCAGGGGGATAGTCTTGGTTCATCAATTTATGTTTCAATATCAAGGATTATTGTTTTAGATCGCTCAGTTCAGAGCAATTCCACTGAAGTCGTAGGAACTGAGATTTTGGCATGTTTTCTCTTAATGACTTAGGATGAAAACTCTTAAATGAGACTATGCTGTTCCTATTCTTTGATTTATGTTACACTCTGGTGAATAGACCCCCCCATCATCAATATTATTTCTAGATCCAGAAATGGTAAGGAATCCCTTGTGATAGTAGATGTAAAATAAAAAGTGGATTCCTTCCATTCAGCCATTCCTTGAATCGGTCCAAGGACTCTCCATCCCCTCTTCAAGTGGGGAAAACATCACCTATAAAGCGGCACAATAGTCTGCTGTGATTACTCCAAGGTTATTCCTGTCCAAATATGAATTTTCTCTTGAATTCTGTCACATACAGACAGACCAGACTACGCACAATTGTGCTGCCCATTGATGTTCTGTGAGTCTGGAGGTACATTTTCTCTTTGAATTAAAAAAACCTCTTAGTCATGGCAATGTGTGCTAGGTCTAATTTAAATGACGTGGGTGTTCCAAAACTCCAATCCTGTTGATATAAGATGTCCTCAATCACTCTGATAGTTTCCTTTTGGGGAATATTAGTATAAAGGGACTCAGGGGGTCATTCTGACCCTGGCGGTCTTGGACCGCCAGGGCCAACGACCGCGGAAGCACCGCCAACAGGCTGGCGGTGCTTCCTGGGCCATTCTGACCGCGGCGGTAAAGCCGCGGTCAGAAAAGGGGAACCGGCGGTTTCCCGCCGGTTTACCCCTGGCCCAGGGAATCCTCCATGGTGGCGCTGCTTGCAGCGCCGCCATAGGGATTCCGACCCCCTTCCCGCCATCCCGTTCCTTGCGGTTTTTACCGCCAGGAACAGGATGGCGGGAACGGGTGTTATGGGGCCCCTGGGGGCCCCTGGACTGCCCATGCCACTGGCATGGGCAGTGCAGGGGCCCCCTAACAGGGCCCCATAATGATTTTCAGTGTCTGCAAAGCAGACACTGAAAATCGCGACGGGTGCCACTGCACCCGTCGCACCCCAGCAACTCCGCCGGCTCCATTCGGAGCCGGCTTCATCGTTGCTGGGTCTTTCCCGCTGGGCTGGCGGGCGGCCTTTTGGCGGTCGCCCGCCCGCCCAGCGGGAAAGTCAGAATGACCGCCGCGGTCATTTGACCGCGGTGCGGTCTTTTGTCGGTCTCCGCCCGGCGGGCGGCGCCCGCCGCCTGCCGCCCACCGGGGTCGGAATGACCCCCTCAATGTCTAGACCCATCAAAAAATCTAAATCAGGGTCAAACTCTTTCATGGCCAAAATGAGATGCTTCCATGTTATGATTAGGTCCTTTCCTTTCACATGACATAAGCCCAGCCACACAAGTGGGATACTGCTGTTTTCAGGAGAAATATTAGAACACAGAATAGCATTATCAATTGAAGTTTTTGTGATTTTGTTTCTTACGACTGGAAGCAAAAGTGCAAAAAAAAAACACATTTTGCAAAATGACCTCTGAATAACAGGATAGTATGAGTAACTCCAAGTTCTGAACCATAATAATAACTATTCCTAAAGTCAGTATCTTATACACAAGTAAAAAATGCATAGCTTTTCCTCACACCCATTTTTAATTTTAAGATTTTCCTATACGAATTGAAGAGTAGTCAATATACAATAAAAATCATCATAAGCTGCAATTCAATAACAGATTCTGAGTATTGCATGCTTTGGCCAACTAACAAACACTATGCATCCCTGTGACCAGAAGGGACTGGTGGACATCACAGTATATTGTTTTGCTTAATCAGCAATTGGGCCAAAACTTTAGTAATACAAATATTGTTATCAATTTCTATTTTTCAAACTTCTTTTATTCATTTGCTTATTTTGATGATTAATTTCTTTGGAAAAACCATGAATGAGTGATGTACAAAAATGACCTCTTGCTGAACTTAAAATATTTATCGAATTGTCAGAAATGTAAAACTTTCCTGGGTTTATAAATGGAATTTACACTATCAACCTGCTGATACGTACAAACAACACAAAATATGAAAAATCAACTACCAGTTACAAAAATACACTGTGGTGAAACAGAGATTTCTTTTTACAACTCTTGGTGTGCCTGAAAGCTGAGAAGGTAGTGATCTTACCACAGCAATTCTTTTTTTGATCCTGTCATTTTGCATACAAAATAAATATGCTTTCTTACATAACACTTTTTAAATTTTTCCAAAAATACCTAAATATTGGTTTATTTTGGCTATTTTCTTGTTTTGCTCCAGGGAAATTTAAAAATGCCGGGGTACCTTTAAAATTCAAACCAAGTTGGAAGAAAGGTCGCAAACTTGGCCTGGTTACCCATTGTGGAAAAAAAGTTATGAAGGCGTAATTGTGAGGTGCCCAAACATCTAAAGAAAGGACTGGGGTGGGTAACACCTCAACGGTTAAGGAATTTATTTCCTTCTCCTAATGGAGGGTATCAAGGATACAATGCAGCCAACATATTGTACTCTGTAAGTTTCTTTAAAAAATTGTAGGATTTTCATTTCCCTACAAGCTCTAAATCAGGCCTAAAGACATTGTACTGCCACTGGCGCATCAATCACCAAAGACAAATATTAATATTTGTAAGCATCCCAGCCCCCTCTCACAATCACTAGTCAGCTTGTTTTAGTGACTATTGGAATCATCCATATCAAGAGTTGATTTCTGTAAGTTAGATGGCATCAAGTGTCAGAGGATACAAACCTCTTATTGTCTGAAATTGTTCAATGTGGAATGTGTGTACTTAGATATGGTTATGAACACATAGATGCTTTGTCATGGTTTGCTGCATTGTCTTATGGAGGCCTGGGAGACCAAGGTTGGAAAAATCACTTTTATTGCTTTAGTTTTTTTGGGCACTGTATGTTAAACCTAGTTATACACTCTGATTTGGTCAGGATGAATCTAGTTTGGAACTAAGAGCGCACCAGGGCAGTAGTTAGGGAACTAGCATCAGAATTTGTGGCACTAGTTCGGTGCTTTGCAGGATTAGCATAAAAAACGTTGATGCTAAATCTGCAAAGCACCCAGAGGCCCATTAAAAACAATGGGAGCCTCCTTATCATGCCTGCTCTGAGCAGGTGCTAAAAATGCAAATAAATATGATGCAAAGAAATCTCGTAGATTTCTTTGCACCATTTCTTCGCCCCAAGTAATGGTGGTATAGCCTCCTTACATACATTGGGGGTTATTACAACTTTGGAGGAGGTGTTAATCTGTCCCAAAAGTGACGGTAAAGTGACGGATATACCACCAGCCGTATTACGAGTTCCATAGGATATAATGGACTCGTAATACGGCTGGTGGTATATCCGTCACTTTACCATCACTTTTGGGACGGATTAACACCTCCTCCAAAGTTGTAATAACCCCCATTATGCCTGGCGCAGGCATAATGTGGTGCAGGGGGTTACAAAGTGGTGCACTGCAAGCATTGTGCCACTTTGTAAATATGGTGCGGTGCTTTTGGCCATCTAACACTACATTTGCTTAAAACAAATTATGCTAATGTGTCATTAGAATGGTGCAACGCCCTCTTAAATCTGGGCCCACATTTTTTCTGTTCTTTTTCTCCTTCAGGCTTTGTTTGGATCCTATCTACCAATGTTTGGATCCTTCCTACCATTCATCAATTCATCCTTTGGATCCTGTTAGTCAATGCAATACTAGGTTTGGGCTTGGACATTTGCCCTTTCCTTTTTCTGGCCAAGGTCTACCAGGATACCACCCTGGGTATCTACAACCCTCTTGTGGACTGTGGTGGGTCCGGATCATATTGAGCTTGGGCCATGCTTTTTTCTTTGGCCCCATCTCCATCGTACGTAAAGGTATACAAGTGCTCCGTTCTCCTTTTGGCCTGTTTGTGGTATGGCATATAGGCCCTCATTCTAACTCTGGCGGGCGGCGGTTGCCGCCCGCCAGGCGGGAAGCGCCATTTGGCCATCACGCGGCCAAAATACCGCTTCCCGCATTCTACCATTCCCGCTGGGCCGGCGGGCGCTAAGCAAGTTAGCGCCCGCCGGCCCAGCTGGAATGAGGGCCGCAACACAGGAGCCGGCTCCGAATGGAGCCGGCGGTGTTGCGGCGGTGCGACGGGTGCAGTTACACCTGTCGCTAAGCAGACAGTGAAAAGCCGCCCTGGTCCCTGTTAGGGGACCCCTGCACTGCCCATGCCAGTGGCATGGGCAGTGCAGGGGCCCCCAGGGGCCCCAGGACACCCGTTCCCGCCAGCCTCTTCCTGGCGGCGAAAACCGCCAGAAACAGGCTGGCGGGAAGGGGGTCAGAATCCCCAAGGCAGCGCTGCCCTGGCAGATTCGCCCAGCCGGGGGTAAACCGGCGGGAAACCGCCGGCCCCGGTTTTCTGACCGCGGCTTTACCGCCGCGGTCAGAATGGGCTAGGAAGCACCGCCAGCCTGTTGGCGGTGCTTCCGTCATCCGCGGCCCTGGCGGTCTTTGACCGCCAGGGTCGGAATGACCCCCTTAGTGTTAGTTGGGGCAATCCTCAAGTAGGCAGCTCCCTAGGTTTTCTGTTGCTGTTTCTCCCTCTCCTTCCATCTAACAACCTGGTACCTGCAGAAGAATCATTGCAGTAGGGTTTTTATAGTCTGTTTCTCTTTTTCTGCTGTGAGTCTTTCTATCCTTTTCTTAAAACCTATTTTTTTTCCCTTCTATATTTCAACTTGTCCTTCTTTCTCTGCAGGTGCTGTCAAGGACGAGGAGTTGACATGGCATTGTGTGGCCTCAGTGATGGTAGCAGGTATGTTTTGATGACATACCTAATCACAAAGAAAAAGTGCATCATAAACATGTGTTTAGGGTGAAATGTACCTTTTGGGTCTGATAGGAATTCACATAGGGATTCCTAATAAGGGTAAATAGTTTAATGAGTGCAGATTTCTTTGCCACGAATGTGGGGAATACTTTGACGCACGGTGGTGCAAGCCACAAGTGTGAGTCATTTTTTTTACGCACACCGCAGCGTCAAGTCCTAAAGCAAAACTACGTTAATGCGGCAGAAATGACTGTGGGTCGATTTATGACCCGGCAAACCAGATATGCAGCGTTTTTTGACGCAACAGCGTCAAAATTCCCTGCGAACACAGCCATTTCAGCAGAGGAGAGCCAAAATGGATCCCGGATGCCTCTACAGACCCCAGGAAGATGACAACAGACCAGGAACCAGTCAGAAGGACCCACACAAGAACCAGGACACTTTTAAGAAGAAAAGAAAGTGTCGCTTTAGTGCAGAGGAACAGGAAATTCTGGTTAAAGAGGTGACGGAACACCAGCACCAATTGTTTGTCACCTCAAAATTGCCAATCAGTATGAGAGAGGCTATATGGCAACAAATTGTCGACAAGATCAACAGTGTGGCAGAAGTACGTAGAACTGTCATCGAGTGCAAGAAATGCTGGCATGACTGCAAGTGCAGGATCAAGGAAAAGATGGCCAGGAACAGGAAGGCAGCACTGCAGACTAGAGGTGGGAGTCCAGCACACCAGGAGGCACAGGACCACATGGAGGAGATGGTCGCAGCCGTCATCCCTGAGGAGAACGTCACAGGGATTCAAGGACAGGACAGCACAGATTACCAGGAGACAACACACATACAGGGTGAGTCACATGGGGAATTAAAATACACTAATGTCAACCGTAAGCAGGGGGGGATACTGACCACAATGCATGGAAGTCATCATATACATGGAGTGGCATAGGTAAAGGGGTATGGCATGGGGGCATGGCCTGCACAGACAGAAGCTGGGGCACACCATTACACTACACCAACAACAGTCCCATGGGGGCATGGTGCCATGCCAACGATGGAGCAAAGGTAAAGCCACGCCAGGAGGGAAGGGCACAATGTCAAACTGACATCCCGGCACATGTCAGCCACCATAACCCCTACATTAACTAGGGCCCTATTAACTACCTCTAGCCATACTGACAACTGGAATGTAACTGCAACAACAGTTGCCACTACCGCCTCCGCTCTGAGTGCAGCTCAAGTAGCCAATGGCAGTAACATCCCCATGGATCATACACACCTAAATTAGTGGGTTCAGGATGACAACTCCAGTAATCCCCTGAAACAAGACAAAGGCCCCAACCCTGTCAAATGTCAATGCCCATAGTTGTCTCAAACATCAGCCAATGTCATCAACAATAGGAGCTACACAGCACTAAGGACATACCCATGCTGCATATGTCAGGGTCCATCCTGTGCCTGGGTCAAAATGTAACATCCCAAATGGCATACTGCTCACACAACAGCATTGAGGGGGAGGACACATGTAACTGGTCACTGAAATACACCTGCACAGTCAGAGGAGGAAATAGGACACTGATACGATTATAAGGGCAATCCAATGTACCACACATTCCCAACATCAGCTGTACACATTACCAATGCCAACATCCATATCGTGCCATAACAATGCTATGCATAGGATACGCTACATGTCAACTACATTTAAGTGGATGTGAAAGATCAGAGACTGAGGCAGGTCCAGATTGTCAAGTGTGCTGCCAGTGCCATCAGAGCACCCACAGCCAGTGAAAGGCCTCACCATGAGAATGGATGTAGACGGAGGGTTGAGTAGGACAAGAAAGTGGGCAATTCACTATTTGGCAAGTACAAACACCTAGAGGAGATGATGCCGACAAGTCTAATAACTTACCACAATACATGTGACATGTAGGGGGGCCACAGGCCTGGGAGAGTGCCCCTCTGAAAGACTGGAGCAATGAACACGAAACAAGATCACAATGTGAATTCCGCACAAGGCACGCATGTCACATCACTAATGCCACAACACACACACACTAATTGTACCCCATTTCATTGCAGAGGAAGATGGATCTCCTGCGGATATGCCTGTCCCAGAATACCCTGATGACATAGATGACGAGCTGACAAACATTCCCCAGAAGACCATCCAAGAGGTCCTTGGAACCCTCCAGACCCCACCTTCAGTCACAAGGAGGAGCACAGAACAAGCAGCCATAACAGAGGACACACCCATCACCCCAATTGTAAGACCTTCCAGCTCCAATACAGCGGAGGACTCAGATGACACAGGCCCCAGCTTTGAGAGAACTGTAGTTGGGCTACAGTGGGAGCTGGCCAATGAGGTGCGGGTAGGGATGCAAACTATGGCAGCCAGCCTAGAGGGGGTGCGTTTGTGCATGATGTCATCTGCAGATCTGGCAGCAGCTATGCAAGGGCTAACATATATCTTGCAGGAACAGCAAAAAAGCCTGAAGGAAATCAGCACAGCTGTAATACAGTTGACCCAACACCTACAACAGCAATCCTAACAACACGTGCACAAATGCAACATTGAACCCCTCAGGGCAGACCTGGCTGCCTACCATCGTGATGTGGCTGCTATTCTTAAGAATCAGCAGATACTCCTTGCTGCAGTACTGCCCTTAACTCCCCCACAGGTAGCAGTGACCGGGATGTCTGACTCCACGTCTTCTAACACTGAAGTGTGTGTTGCCCCTTCACAACCACCACCACCAAGGACAGAGGAGGCAACACACACATCAGAAGAAGAAGCCATGGAGCAGATCACATTCACACAGAAAAGTACGCGGAAGCACTAGTCCCTGCCACATGGCCAACTATTACCAAGGTCCTGCATTTTGTAACAGCCCAGTCTTACAACAACTCTACTCAGTGACTGTTCTGCTAACCACTGTATATCTTGTCAGCCTGTCCAGTGATTGTCTCTCTCTTACTCATTGGAAAATCCTGTCCCTCTGCACTGTCTGAAACATCACCCCAACATGTCAAAAGCATTGTGTAGGATCACAATGTAAGATGTCACTATAATGTACTCACAATCATGGACAATGTACATATAGCACTACAGCACTTTTCAATAAATAGCACTTACACAACAAATCTGTCTCTGGGTAATGTGACACATCAACTGTGCAGTAGATAACTGAAATGTGCCTACTGTCAAATAACGTAGCTTGTCAATACAAATGTCCTGACATTGTGTAGTCAGATAAATCTGCGCAGTGGCCATGATTGGATCATACTGTGCCCTTCCTGAGGGTAATATCTGATGAAGTGAGAAACCATACACCATCATGCTGTGTTGGACAGAATAATACTTCCTCAAGGGATATCTAAGTCATAAAATAGTGGCAGCAAAATGTTGTCACCATGTAATACTAACACATATAACAGTGCACACAAATCTAAGCTAACACTACAAAAACTGCATGAATGAAGGTGTCTGAGTTTACATCCAAATAGGTAATCATGCTGAACAGTGTCACAAACGATCTATGTGAGTCATGAAGACAAGACTACAAGAGTGCTTACGACAACTCATCTTATAAGGGTGTCCTTGAACATCACACTGCAGTCAGACCTAAAACTATTCCCCCAATACCAAGTCTGGAAGCACCGTTTGTGACTTACAAAACATACTTACAGACAAAAAATGCATTGGGATCCATATTAGCTGTGATTGATGGTTGCAACAAATGGTGGAATCTTTGCAAGGTAGCTCTGGGGTAGCTGGCAATCTTACAGCTCAGTTGGGATTTGTCCGTAGCGTAGGACACAAATGTAATAGAACAAAATTCATGTACACTAATGCCAAGGCCATGATCAAGTAGCATTTAACACATACTGTAAAGGGTTAACCATATATTTATTAAATGGTAATCACAGAAGAGGAAACTAAGGGAAAAGTCTTACCTACCTTAATCTACCCTGACTACTCATTACCCACAACTGTCCCTAACTAACCTAACCTAAACTTACTTATCACATGTAACGAAACGTTAGAAACATCAACCCCGCACCCCCCCTTATGAGACAGGACACATGGAGGACAACACATACTAACCTAAACACATAGTATACTATCCTAAACAAATATATATTTGTTTGTTTTTTGCATTATTTTTTTTATTTTTATTTTTAATTAAACACACAAGAACCCCAACATAGCCCTACACCCACCCACCCACACACTTAATAAGTAAAAATATAAAGAATCAGGACCCCCCACCCACTAACATTAACTAAACTAACAGACTATACTAACTTAACACTAAGCCCCCTAAGCCCACTAAGTGTGAGAACAAGGAAAGAGGAGGGAGGGGAGGGAATCATGTCCATTGTCATCAAATCTAGAGGTTGGCCCTCCGGAGGGTCCGCTTTATGGACTTCACACGCCTGTTAATATGGCGAACATCCCGGCTCAGATTACTGATCTTCCTCAACACGCGGTCCATCTTACGTTCCATTTCATGGAATGCTGCAGGGTCAACTATTGGAGCTGGGGCATTCTGGGTACCGGCGGGGGAGGTTTGTGGGCGTGTAGAGCCAAGGCCAGTGGGCTGTCCTGAAGCTGTTGCAATGCTGGGGCCTGGAACTACAGCAGACGTTGGGATAACAGTCCCAGCTTTGTGTGGTGCCACCTGGGTAGAACTGGTGGTTCTGCTGGTGGTGGCTGTGATGGGCAAAGTAAGGCCATCCTGTGGGAAAGCCCTGCATGCCACGGAGGCCCATTCATGGCGGTATCGACGGGCCATCATCTTGAACCCCGACTCTACCAGCAGGATATGTTGATATCTCATGGCCCGCCGCTGGAACTCACAGACCTGGATGGGAGTCATGTTTGCAGCTGTGAAGACAAATGCAAATAATTTACATTAGGAACTGCATTGTTTGAAATGGCACAAGAAGTAAATCAGACAATACATCTACTGTACTTGTAACAGCTCATATCACCATACAGATCATTGAATGTCCCTAAGGAAGTACATGGCAGGCCAGCCTACAAAGGTCACATCACACATAGCACATCCAAAACCTACGAGATGGGTAACAACTGCCATTGACTTGCCATCTGAGTTCTGCCAGTTATCAGCTAACAATCATGCTGCATATCCTCTGCCAATACCTGGGCTACAAATGTCAGTCTACAGAATGCAAAACTAAAGCCACATGGTCTGCAAGTTGTAACTGGACTTGCCAGTATAGTACCCATGTGCCATACCTGAGAGTGTATACTAGGTTCCAACCAAACAGTCACTTATTCACATGTATGTGTAACATACTGGTAGCATCAGTCCTAGGTACCCTATTCACAAACCCATGTCTGTGTTTGAGGGGTGGTGGAGAAACAACTAACAATTCCAAACAACATGGACACCCAGGAGTGTATAGAAAACTCCACACGTGTTTGGCTCTACACACACACCACAGGTAAGGTCTATCAACAATTAGGAGTCTGCAAACCCTTGACCAATCATAGCGCCACACATGTCAGGAAATGCAGAGCTTGGTACACAACATATACTTCCAGTAAGGCATTACTTACACCAGACACAAAGTTGCAAGAACACCCATGATCATGATTAGCATGCACACCTAGCCCATTGCACTCAAGTTCCACATACCTGTAGCACTACATGTGGAAATACATGCTGATAGGAAGTACTCCCCAAAGTTTAATAAGTACTTTGGTGAATAGGGAAGCAGAAGTCTGTTGGAAAGCGATTTGCAGTACCAATCTGGGAGAATGTGGGTCTGACAGGTTGACTAAATCTGAGCTGAGTTCCAGTGCGACTCTTGTTGATAAAAGTGTTATCCACATGACTCACCCCAGTACTCATTGTGGGGCCTACAGGAATGACCTACAATCCCTAGATAATACAATTGGATAAGCATTGGCCAACTCAAAACATGACAAATGATTGGCCAGCGCATCACACCTTGCTATGTGTTCAACACACACAAGTCCATCACACATCACCAGCAAACACAACACATAACAGACATATCAACACATACTGGAGTGGTCGGGGTCCTCAAATGTAGCCACCTCTCCCACAGTGTAGGGTGCCGGTTCACCTGTAAGGCATGGAAGGAAGAAATGTGCTCAAAATCTGTGCACTGACCAACAATTTCAAATACATATACATTGTGTAAGCTGAATAAGGAAATGACAGCCATTCAGACATGATGATACTGCATCTGATATATCACGGCCAACATGTACATAGCATGGGTCTCCTGTGACAGTTACACACATATCTGCAGACATGCATTGGCCCTAACTATCATGTGGTGGCAAACATGCCCCGTCATTAGTGATCAGAAATAATAATGGAGTGTAATCGCCTCATCATGTGCATCCAAGAGAGACATCCAAAGCCTGATTACGTGAGGACTGCATTACCAGTCAAACAGCCCATGTGGCCATGACACATTTATTACACATAGGTACAATGTACAGAGGGGCAGGGACTTTTGTAAGCCCTCCTCTTGTTACAGTTTCTTCATTTGATGTGGGCCAGAAATGGTGATTTGCGCCAACCATGGAGATGTGAACCCATGTGCATACCTTTGGACTGCCATCCCTAATTGGAATATGGCACGACTAACTCCAAATACCAATCTAAGATGTTAGCTGAGGGCACCTTACACCTTTTCACGATGTTTTCAAATCCATATCTGACATGTATCCAAAAAGATGAAGGACCACAATAATCCCTAACATTCATAGAACTTCCTTGAACACTTTCCTTCCACACTCATCAGACTCACATGAGACATGTGTCTGGGCCACTTTGCTATCATCAATTGACGTTAAGCCAGCACTCATTTTCTGCATCATGTAGTGTTTCTAAAGTCAGTCTAGCTATTGAATCAACAAAGTTAGTCAATATTTGAGTACATCTTTACTTCTCTGGCAAATGTGACCTATATAGACTTCATTGGCTCCTATTTTGTTTGGTTGTCTGACACAAAGGCGGCACCAATATACTTAATGGAAAAGTATCCTGTAAGTTTGCAGAGCACGTGCTTCCTGACAGCTAGAAATTGTGATCCTTCACATAGTGCATCAATTACCCTGTATGTTTCTGCAGCATTACACACAGTCAGCAACTTAGCTGGCAGATATTGTACAAATCATCTGATGTCACTACATAGCATTTAATTGTGCACATTTACATGAATAGTACTCACCAACAGGGCCACCAATCACTATTCCCAGGTGGTTCAGCAGATCTTGCTCCCTGGTGATGAGGTTAGCCCACCGGTGCTTCAGCTGGTGGTCACTCCTCTGGCTGGCATACATGTGCTGCAGGTGATGCAGCACCTTTCCCCACCGGATTCTGCGCGCCTCAGTGTGATACCATGTATCACCCTGCCTCAATCATGAGTGGTAGGAAATGGCACAAAAGCCATATAAAGCCCCCCAACTCCTCCTCACCCATCCTGCCAAGACGTGGCCTACCAGACATCTCGGCAATGAAAAGGGGAATAGAAGATAAAGAAGTAGAAAGGGGAAAAGGGGGAAAGTAGAGGTCCAAAAAAAGAAGAAAAGTAAACTTAACCACTAAAAGAGCCCAACTATCCCCAAACTAGCACTACCCACAACAGACTCCCACAAACAACAAAAACACTAGAATACTGGACAAATGTAAACAAAACACACTAGGACACTATACAACAACAATATTTATTTCACAAAATGACAATTGAGATAGCACACAGGACACAAAAGCACAAAATCACTGGACACCACTCTGAAAACAGCCACACAGTCTAGAAGATCCACAGACTGCAAAGTGAAAGTACGCCCACTGTACATAATCTGTAAATAGAATATCCTATTACATCACTTCCTGCATGAAATGGCCGCAGTTTTCGCGTTCTGCGTCATATTTTTTCATGCATACAGTTTGAGCGTCATATTTTTCGACGCACAGGAGTTAAAATTAGGCTGCATCCAAATAATTGTAAATAGTCTGTGCAATTATTTGTATGCTGCCCAATTTTCACTCCTGTGCATCAAAAAATATGACGCACAATCTGTATTGGTGGGAAAAAATGACGCATAACGCTAGCAACGTCAAAATTTCAGTGCATGAACTGGTTTTGGGCATTTTTTCAGTTTTTATGTCATGTTACATTTGAAGCACATCAGAGATAGGCTGATTGCACCCACTAGGGTGATGATGGCGTATGTTCACATGTGAGACTTCATACTTCAGCGGACCATGACCCTCTACTTCCTTAACAGGATTTTGACGGTTGGCTGACGCACTAGATGGCCATATGTGTGGCCTACATATATGTATTGCACAATTTGGGCATGTTCGGCATCAGGAGAGGATACGAAGGTGACGCACATAAGTACAATTCCTCAATGCCTATGGCTCAATGTGTGTGCAGTGGCAACTAATGTAGTTGTTGACTGAGCCTGTGTGCATCACAAGATGCATTATTGAATATATGCTTGTATGAATGTAAAGTTATTGTGTCCATACCTTAGATCCAAGTCATTGTGGAAATGAGAGAGGACATGTGTTAGTCATACATGTAGCAACATCCGTTATGTGCACTTCCAAGATTTTGGGTAACGTAGACACCACAAATGACAAAGCATGCACCAGATAGATGGCAGATGCTTGTTCATGTCAATGGTCCACAATTTCACCATCCTATGTCCTAGATTTGTGGTAACAGCTTCCTAGGCACTTGTTGGTGAATCCCACAGTGAGTCAGACACATGTATTGAGCAAGTGGGTACCATGTAGTTGGCCCAGACAGCCAAAGGTGAACCACAAATGTATGATGACACCACAGTTGAGGTCATATAACTGAGCCACAACTCTCCAGTGGCTGTGGTGGACCAGCAGACGAGGCAGCACTAGTCCACATATTTCCAGTGATCAATTGCACAGAGGTGTCTTGTTCATGTGTGTGGCCCAATGTTGATCCTGTATATTTTAGGGGTGTACGTTGTCACAGTTAGGTCCAGGTCTCATCATGAGTCAGTGGCAGCTATTCCTGTATCCACTGAGTATCCTTTGTTGATCAATGTGAGTAATGTCAATGAGGACATGAGAACCTACATGGGGATGGTCCCACCCTGTCACTGAAGACGTGTAATGAGACTGTCAACAGGGCAACCTTGGTGTGCTGAGTGAAATAATGTCTCAGGTGTCATGTTCCGGCAGGTGTCATTACAACATTTGTACACAGGTTGGCCTCTGCAATTCCCACTGCATCTGAGAACATCATAGCCTCTGTGCTGATAATTCTTTCAGCTAATCACCACACACGGCCCATCAATATGTTGTGAGCAATGTCATTCTGTGTGTGAACTGTCAGGGTCCTGACATGTGTGGACTTTTCATGGACATTATCAGAGGTTGCTGGTTCTGCTGAAGGCCCCGTACCCAATCCCTGCATACGGCCCTGGGACACTGTCACACTTTGTCGTTCATGCATAAATGAGACCCAGACAAGGGATGGGCCATGAATGTTTGTATTCACAGAGGATTTAACTCATATGGTACAATTAAAAGGCAGATGATGCTATACAATGTATTTGGGTCTGCATTGATGAAGCACATGACCAAATACCCTCTGAGGAATGAGAGTTTTGGTAAAGCAAGTGTGATACATATGTAGCCGCAGGGAAACTTTAGGGTGGCGCACAGACAGATGCCAGTCAGGCTGACAGGATGCAGGGTGAATCAGGATCCAGCAGTTTCACAAGTTACATAATCAGTGGTCTGACTAAGACTGTTTGGAGGACGACCTAGACAGTTGACATGTAAAGCTGTGTATGTCCTGTGTTTTTGAAGGTGACACATGAACCCAAGGGCTGTGTTACATGGCTTAATTAGTAGCAATGCTTAACAGTGTATTTGACAAAATGGCAACTCCTATGCTGTTCCAGGCATCAGCAGGGGCAGTGCATGTTGAAATGGGTGGTGTGCATGGAGGTGATCACAGGTGTGGGCTGCATCAGTTTCTCACAAGTCCTGTAGGTGAGATTTGCATTCTAATGGCCAACAGACATTTTCACACAGGAAGCAATCTACAGGTGCTAAAAGGGCTTAGAAACTAGAAGCCAGTGTATTAATTGACCTGACGTCCATGCAGTCAGATGTTCTATGACAATGGTATACCATAGGAAAGAGTGTAGCACACTGGATTGCTATTGACAAGCTGTGTGTGTAGAGGAGGGAATATCGGGGTACACATCTTACCATTCCAGGGACATCTTCAGACAGATGGGTTGTGACCAGGTGCATGGGTGTGTCAGGAGTTAGGAAATGGGCTGACATGTACATGGAATGACATGTGTGCAATACTGCTCATATGTGTGGCACTTGTGCTGTCTATGTTCTGCTTATATGGAACTCTAGTCACAGATAGTCCTTGCAAAGATTGGATGTAGTTGGACTTACTGCTGTCAAGGGTCTGGTCATACATTCCTGTTACTGTGGCAAAAGCACACCAACTGCCTCATGAATGAGGCTTGTTTTCCCCTTATTGAGTGATGGTGTCTTAGTTGGGAGCCATATATGCTGCGATGAACCATGTTTCCAACATGTATGTGTGAAATAGGTGTGGTCCTCTGCTATTGTCCTTAAAATGTGAAATGTATAGGATGTATGTCATTTACAGTGTGTGTGTGTGTGACCGTTGTATCGTACGCATCAGATTTGCTCTGGGATTTTCAGTGTCTTAATCGGTATATCAGCAATGCTCCATGAGGCAACACTCTTATTCTGATAGTTAGAGATAAAGGTGTGCAAAAATGAATAGCCAAACCATGATATGGTGATTATTAAAGGTCTTTATGTAAATTAATTCATAAAGTGGTGATGGTGATTAAATTTAAAATAAATTGTTCACAATATGTTGCTGCCTACGCAAACCAGCAGCTGTGTTTTGTTGTTCCCCCTCATGTTGCAGGCCACCATCATCCTCTTCCTCCTCTTCAGGCATGTGTGGCTCTGGTTCCAGGAGGGGAATGTTCCTTTTTATGAAAATGTTGTGCAGAATGGCACATGTTAGAATGACCTTACATACCATTTCTGGGGAATATAGGAGGCTACCACCAGTGATGTCGAGGCACCGGAATCTCGACTTGAGGATGCCGAAGGTCCTCTCGACTATGGTGCATGTCCTCCTATGTGCGTCATTGTAGGCACGCTCTGCTGCAGTACTCGGGTTGCCAATAGGTGTCATTATCCATGGCTGGATGCCATACCCCTGATCAGCTGCAAGAGAAAATGAATGAGATCATGTTGATGTAGCTAGCCCCATTGAAATCACCTTGCATGGCAGTAGTTGTCTTGTGTTGTCTGTGACTCTTTTGTGTTATTATGTCGCATCCTAGGCTTGTAGGATGTACCATCTACATTGTGTTGTTTCCTTGGCTGGACAAGTGTTTGGCTGCTAACCAGTTGTTAGCAGTATGTTTTGAGATTTGCCGTACAGTGTACCCTCCCTAGCATTGTGACTTGTGATACAGGTGTCCCTGTGTCTTCACTGGGGGTGAGATGATATTTCCATACACAGGTTAAAATTGACAGTGTTGTTAACACGTTCATATCAATGTACCCTGGACATCCCATACCTTTAGACTTATGCAATGGATTAATGTAAACATAATTGAGACGCTTACAATTTGCAAGGTGACATTTAGGCAACACACTCCAAACATTGTGATCATTGACGTCTTAACATTAGGCTGTACACTAATTTCAGATGTGTGACAGGTTCAATGGTGACCTAAGAAACATGGCTAGCGATGTCACAACCTCAGTGTGTTCCTGTCGACATGTTGCTGTTGTGGTGTTTGTGTTGTGTGTCCTAGAGGGTTGCTGTACAGTGTGTATATAAGTAGGTTTTTGTACTTACCAACAAGTAGTCCATTGCCAAACCGTCCATCCTGGAAGTTTTGATTGATGGTGCTGTGACGGAAGATGAATGAGTCATGGACACTCCCAGGATATTTAGCCACAATGTTGGTGATCGACAATGGCCTGCACATAGATGGAATGTGTGTGCTTCCTGTTGCGGTAGAGGTGTTCAGTTGCAGCAGGTGGCACAAGGCGTACATGTGTGCAGTCGATTGCACCAAGGACATATGGGAAGCCACTAATGAGGTAGAACCCCTGTTTTGTTTCCTGCTGCTTCTGCAGTGTGTTAGGGAAGCAGATGTGGTGGGGTGTGAGTCCAATGATGGCATCCAGTACTGTGGGCAAAAAGGCAGAGAATGACGGCTGTGATATTCTGGCAACCAGGGCACCAGTTGTTTGAAAAAAGCCACTTGCCAGCATGTGAAGTACGGCAAGCAGCTTTGTTTCTGATGGGATGGTGCGGGGTGTCAGCAAGGTGGGTGCCAACTGTGGCTTTCTATTTCTCACCTGCTGAATGGCCTGCCAGTTCAACCTGTACCTCTGGATGATGTCATGTTCCCTGAGGCCATGAAGGGTTGTTCTGGGGCGGAATATCCTCTCCTGCCTTCTGCGCTGCCTTTGGGGTCCCTGCTGGTGTTGTGGTAGCTGCTGTTGTTGCTGCTGGGCTTTGCGTCTGCGTACATGCTGGATGAGAAGCACCTCCATGTCTCCCTATTGCTGCTCTGCTGCTCTGCTGTTGCTTCTGTGTGTTCTGATTAAATACAGGTGTGTTTGACCCATTTTAACGCCTCCCCTGACCCAGGCGTTAAATTTTGACGCAAATCGGGCTGTGTGTCATTTTCCGGCTCCGCCTCCCGGCCGTGCGTAATTTTTGCCCGAAAGCATAAATACGACGCACGGCTGTTTAAGTCAGTTTTTGGAAAGGAACGCCTACCTTGCATATGATTAACGCAAGGCGGGTTGCTGCATCCAAAAAATGACGCAAACGGCAGAATTTTGTCATCCGCGGGCTCGGGCGTCAAAGTTTAAATAGGGGGCAAGGTTTGCGCTGAATGTGCGTCATAAATTTTGACGCACATTCGGCACAGACGGAGTATAAATATGTCCCTATGTTTATGACTACTCTAAACTCCATCCCTTCCTCTTTCAGCCTTGGGAATGGTCAGAAATTTAACTTTCTTTACAGTCTGAGAATGGAAATAGATCACCCTCAAATCTGCGGGGGGTGTAGAGGAAAGGCTTTCTCTTTGGAAAAAATGTCTTCCCTGTAAACAAAAAAAGGAAAAAGTGTGGGCCATATTTATACTTTTTGACCCAAAACTGCACCTGCCCCATTTTGCGTCAAAAACAATACCGCCGGTTAACGCCATTTTGGTGTGCCGTGCCGGTGTCAATTGTATACTTTGACGCACGGTGGCGCACACCACAGGTGTGAGTCATTTTTTTTTTACGCACACCGCAGCATCAAGTCGTAAAGCAAAACGACATTAACGTGGCGGAAATGACTGTGGGTCGATTTACGACCCCGCAAACCGGATATGCAGTGTTTTTTGACGCAATAGCGTCAAAATTCCCCGCGAACAGAGCCATTTCAGCAGAGGTGAGCCAAAATGGATCCCAGATGCCTCTACAGACCCCAGGAAGATGACAACAGACCAGGAACCAGTCTGGAGGACCCACACAAGAACCAGGACACTTTTAAAGATGGAACAAAGGCAAAGCCACGCCAGGAGGGAAGGGCACAACGTCAAACTGACATCCCGGCACACGTCAGCCACCATACCCCCTACATTAACTAGGGTCCTATTAACAACCTCTAGCCATACCGACAACTGGAATGTAACTGCGACAACAGCTGCCACTACCACCTCCGCTCTGTGTGCAGCTCAAGTAGCCAATGGCAGTATTGTCCTCATGGATCATACACACCTAAATTAGTGGGTTCAGGATGACAACTCCAGTAATCCCCTGAAACAAGACAAATGCCCTAGTCCTGTCAAATGTCGATGCCCATAGTTGTCGCAAACATCAGCCAATGTCATCAACAATAGGAGTTAGAGAGCACTAAGGACATACCCATGCTGCATATGTCAGGGTCCATCCTGTGCCTGGGTCACAATGTAACATCCCAAATGTCATACTGCTCAGACAACAGCTTTGAGGGGGAGGACACATGTAACTGGTCACTGAAATACACCTGCACAGTCAGAGGAGAAAATAGGACACTGATAAGTTTATCAGGGCAATACAATGTACCACACATTCCCAACATCAGCTGTACACATTACCAATGCCAACATCCATATCGTGCCATAACAATGCTATGCATAGGATACGCTACATTTCAACTACATTTAAGTGGATGTGAAAGATCAGAGACTGGGGCAGGTCCAGATTGTCAAGTGTGCTGCCAGTGCCATCAGAGCATCCACAGCCAGTGAAAGGCCTCACCATGAGAATGGATGTAGACAGAGGGTTGAGTAGGACAAAAAGGTGGCAATTCACTATTTTGCCAGAACAAACACATAGAGGAGATGCTGCCAACAAGTCTAATAACTTATTACAATACATGTGACATGCAGGTGGGCAACAGGCCTGGGAGAATGCCCATCTGAAAGACTGGAGCAATGAACACGAAACAAGATCACAATGTGAATTCATCACAAGGCACGCATGTCACATCACTAATGCCGCAACACACACACACTAATTGTACCCCATTTCTTTGCAGAGGAAGATGGAACTCCTGCGGATATGCCTGTCCCAGAATACCCTGATGACATGGATGACGAGCTGACAAACACTCCCCAGCAGACCATCCAAGAGGTCCTTGGAACCCTCCAGACCCCACCTTCAGTCACAAGGAGGAGCACAGAACAAGCAGCCATCACAGAGGACCCACCCACCACCCCAATTGTAAGACCTGCCAGCCCAAATACAGCTGGGGACTCAGACGACACAGGCACCAGCTTTGAGAGAACTGTAGTTGGGGTACAGCGAGAGCTGGCCAATGAGGTGCGGGTAGGGATGCAAACTATGGGAGCCAGCCTAGAGGGGGTGCGTTTGTGCATGATGTCATCTGCAGATCAGGCAGCAGCTATGCAAGGGCTAACATATATCTTGCAGGAACAGCAAAAAAGCCTGAAGGAAATCAGCACAACTGTAATACAGTTGACCCAACACCTACAACAGCAATCCTGTCAACGCGTGCACGAATGCAATATTGAACCCCTCAGGGCCAACCTGGCTGCCTACCATCGTGATGTGGCTGCTATTCTTAAGAATCAGCAGATCCTCCTTTCTGCAGTACTGCCCTTAACACCACCACAGGTAGCAGTGACCGGGATTTCTGACTCCACGTCTTCTAATACTGGGGTGTGTGTTGCCTCTTCACAACCACCACCACCAAGGACAGAGGAGGCAACACACACATCAGAAGAAGAAGACATGGAACAGATCACATTCACAAGGAAAAGTACCCGGAAGCACTAGTCCCTGCCACATGGCCAACTATTACCAAGGTCCTGTGTTTTGTAACATGCCAGTCTTACAACATCTCTACTCAATGACTGTTCTGCTAACCACTGTATATTTTGTCAGCCTGCCTAGTGATCATCTCTCTCATAATCCTGTCCCTCTGCACTGTCTGAAACATCACCCCAGCATGTCAAAAGCATTTCCTTAACCACTTGTATAGGATCACAATGGAAGATGTCTCTATAATGGACTCACAATCATGGACAATGTACATATAGCACTACAGCACTTTTCAATAAATAGCACTTACACAACAAATCTGTCTCTGGGTATAGGACACATCAACTGTGCAGTAGATAACTGAAATGTGCCTACTGTCAAATAACGTAGCTTGTCAATACAACTGTCTTGATATTATGTAGTCAGATAAATCTGCACAGTGGCCAGGATTGCATCATACTGTGCCCTTCCTGAGGGTAATATCTGATGAAATGAGAAACCATATACCATCATGCTGTGCTGGACAGAATAATGCTTCCTCAAGGGATATCTAAGTCATAAAATAGTGGCAGCAAAATGTTGTCACCATGCAATACTTACACATGTAACAGTGCACACAAATCTAAGCTAACACTACAAAAACTGCATGAATGAAGGTGTCTGAGTTTACATCCAAATAGGTAATCATGCTGAACAGTGTCACAAATGATCTATGTGAGTCATGAAGACAAGACTACAAGAGTGCTTACGACAACTCATCTTATAAGGGTGTCCTTGAACATCACACTGCAGTCAGACCTAACACTGTTCCCCCATTACCAAGTCTGGAAGCACCGTTTGTGACTTACAAAACATACTTTACCGACAAAAACACATTGGTATCCATATTAACTGTGATTGGTGGTTGCAACGAATGGTGGAATCTTTGCAAGGTAGATCTGGGGCAGCTGCCAATCTTACAGCTCAGTTGGGATTTGTTCGTAGCATAGGACACAAATGTAATAGAACAAAATTCATGTACACTAATGCCAAGGCCATGATCAAGTAGCATTTAACACATACTGTAAAGGGTTAGCTATATATTTATTAAATGGTAATCACAGAAGAGGAAGCTGAGGCAAAAGTCTTACCTACCCTAATCTACCCTGACTACTCATTACCCACAACTGTCCCTAACTAACCTAACCTAAACTTACTTATCACATGTAACGAAACATTCTAAACATCAACCCCCCACCTCCCTTATGAGACGGGACACTTAGAGGACAACACATACTAACCTAAACACATACTATACTATCCTAAACAAATATATATATATTTTTTTGTTTGTTTTTTTTTTTTTTTTTTATTAAACACACAAGAGCCCCAACATAGCCCTGCACCCGCCCACCCACACACTTAATATACTTAATATATTAAGTAAAAATAGAAAGAATCAGGACCCCCCAACCCCCACCCACTAACACCAACTAAACTAACAGACTGCACTAACCTAACACTAAGCCACCTAAGCCCACTAAGTATGAGAACAAGTAAAGAGGAGGGAGGGGAGGGAATCATGTCCATTGTCATCAAAGTCTAGAGGTTGGCCCTCCGGAGGGTCCGCTTTCACACGCCTGTTAATATGGCGAACATCCCGGCTCAGATTACTGATCTTCCTCAACACACGGTCCATCTTACCTTCCATTTCGTGGAATGCTGCAGGGTCAACTGCTAGAGCTGGGGCAGTCTGGGTACCGGCGGAGGAGGTTTGTGGGTGTGTAGAGCCAAGGCCAGTGGGCTGTCCTGAAGCTGTTGCAATGCTGGGGCCTGGAACTACAGCAGACGTTGGGACAACAGTCCCAGCTGTGGGTGGTGCCACCTGGGTAGAACTGGTGGTTGTTCTGGTGGTTGCTGTGGTGGGCAAAGTAGGGCCACCACGTGGGAAAGCCCTCCATGCCCCAGAGGCCCGTTTATGGTGGTATCGATGGGCCATCCTCCTGAACCCCGATTCTACCAGCAGGATATGTTGATATCTCATGGCCCGCCGCTGGAACTCACGGACCTGGATGGTAGTCATGTTTGCAGCTGTGAAGACAAATGCAAATAATTTACATTAGGAACTGCATTGTGTGAAATGGCACAAGAAGTAAATCAGACAATATATCTACTGTACTTGTAACAGCTCATATCACCGTAGAGATCATTGAATGTCCCTGAGGAAGTAAATGGCAGGCCAGCCTACAAAGGTCACATCACACATAGCACATCCAAAACCTATGAGATGTGTAACAACTGGCATTGACTTGCCATCTGAGTTCTGCTAGTTATCAGCTAACAATCATGCTGCATATCCTCTGCCAATACCTGGTCTACAAATGTCAGTGTACGGAATGCAAAACTAAAGCCACAAGCAAATTGTGACTGGACTTGCCAGTATAGTACCCATGTGCCATACCTGAGTGTGTATATAGGTTCCGACCAAACAGTCACTTATTCACATGTATGTGTAACATACTGGTAGCATCAGTCCTAGGTACCCTATTCACAAACCCATGCATGGTTTTGAGGGGGGGTGGAGAAATAACTAACAATTCCAAACAACATGGACACCCAGGAGTGTATAGAAAACTCCACACGTGTTTGGCTCTACACACACAGCACAGGTAAGTTCTATCAACAATTAGGAGTCTGCAAACCCTTGACCAATCATAGTGCCACACATATCAGGAAATGCAGAGCTTGGTACACAACATATACTTCCAGTAAAGTATGACTTACCCCAGACACAGAGTTACAAGAACACCCATGATCATGATTAGCATGCACACCTAGGCCATTGCACTCAAGTTCCACATACCTGTAGCACTATATGTGGAGGTACATGCTGCTAGGAAGTTCTACCTACAGTTTAATATGTACTTTGGTGAATAGGGAAGCAGAAGTCTGTTGGAAAGCGATTTGCAGTACCAATCTGGGAGAATGTGGGTCTGACAGGCTGACTAAATATGAACTGAGTTCCAGTGCGACTCTTGTTGATACAAGTGTTATCCACATGACTCACCCCAGTACTCATTATGGGGCCAACCGGAATGACCTACAATCCCTTTATAATACAATCGGATAAGCAATGACCAACTCAAAACTTTAGAGAAACTGAAATCCCACTTATGGAACAAGACAAATGATTGGCCAGCGCATCACACCTTGCTATGTGTTCAACACACACGAGTCCATCACACATCACTAGCAAACACAACACACGCTCAGAATCTGTGCACTGACCAACAATTTCAAAGACATAAACAATGTGTAAGCTGAATAAGGAAATGATAGCCATTCAGACATGATGATAGTGCCTCTGATGTATCACGGCCAACATGTACATAGCATGGGTCTCCTGTGACAGTTACACACATATCTGCATATATGCATTGGCCCTAACTATCATGTGGTGGCAAACATGCCCCATCATTAGTGATCAGAAATAATAATGGAGTGTAATCGTCTCATCATGTGCATCCAAGAGAGACATCCAAAGCCTGGTTACGTGAGGACTGCATTACCAGTAAAACAGCCTATGTGGCCATGAAACATTTATTACACATAGGTACAATGTACAGAGGGGCAGGGACTTTTGTAAGCCCTCCTCTTGTTACAGTTTCTTCGTTTGATGTGGGCCAGAAATGGTGATTTGCACCAACCATGGAGATGTTAACCCATGTGCATACCTTTGGACTGCCATCCCTAATTGGAATGTGGCACAACTAACTCCAAATACCAGTCTAAGATGTTAGCTGAGGGCACCTTACACCTTTTCACAATGTTTTCAAATCCAGATCTGACATGTATCCAAAAAGATGAAGGACCACAATAATCCCTAACATTCATAGAACTTTCTTGAACACTTTCCTTCCACACTCACCAGCCTCACATGAGACATATGTCTGGGCCACTTTGCTATCATCAATTGACGTTAAGCCAGCACTCATTTTCTGCATCATGTAGTGTTTCTAACGTCAGTGTAGCTATTGCGTCAACAAAGTTAGCCAATATTTTAGTACATCTTTACTTCTCTGGCAAATGTGACCTATATAGACTTCATTGGCTCCTATTTTGTTTGGTTGTCTGACACAAAGGCGGCACCAATATACTTAATGGAAAAGTATCCTGTAAGTTTGCAGAGCACGTGCTTCCTGACAGCTAGAAATTGTGATCCTTCACATAGTGCATCAATTACCCTGTATGTTTCTGCAGCATTACACACAGTCAGCAACTTAGCTGGCAGATATTGTACAAATCATCTGATGTCACTACATAGCATTTAATTGTGCACATTTACATGAATAGTACTCACCAACAGGGCCACCAATCACTATTCCCAGGTGGTTCAGCAGATCTTGCTCCCTGGTGATGAGGTCAGCCCACCGGTGCTTCAGCTGGTGGTCACTCCTCTGGCTGGCATACATGCGCTGCAGGTGATGCAGCACCTTTCCCCACCGGATTCTGCGCACCTCAATGTGATGCCCCTGTATCACCTTGCCCCCTGCCTCGATCATGAGTGGTAGGAAATGGCACACAAGCCATATAAAGCCCCCAACTCCTCCTCACCCATCCTGCCAAGACGTGGCCTACCAGACATCTCGGCAATGACAAGGGGAATAGGGGATAAAGAAGTAGAAAGGGGAAAAGGGGGAAGTAGGGGTCCAAAAAAAGAAAAAAGTAAACTTAACTACTAAAAGTGTCCAACTATCCCCAAACTAGCACTACCCACAACAGACTCCCACAAACAACAAAAACACTAGAATACTGGACAAATGTAAACAAAACACACTAGGACACTATACAACAACAATATTTATTTCACAAAATGACAATTGAGATAGCACACAGGACACAAAAGCACAAAATCACTGGACACCACTCTGAAAACAGCCATACAGTCTAGAAGATTCACAGACTGCAAAGTGAAAGTGAAAGTACACCCACTGTACATAATCTGTAAACAGGATATTACATCACTTCCTGCATAAAATGGCCACTGTTTTTCGCGTTATGCGTCATATTTTTCCACGCATACAGTTTGTACGTCATAGATTTTCGCCTCACAGGAGTGAAAATTGGGCCGCATCCAAATAATACTAAATAGTCTGTAAAATTATTTGGATGCGGCCTAATTTTCACTCCTGTGCATCAAAAAATATCACACACAATCTGTATTGGTGGGAAAAAAATGACGCATAACACTAGCAACGTCAAAATTTCAGTGCATGAACTGGTTTTGGGCATTTTTTCAGTTTTTATGTTAAGTTACATTTGGGACACATCAGAGATAGGATGATTGCACCCACTATGGTGTTGATGGTGTAAGTTCACTTGTGAGACATCATACTGCAGCGGACCATGACCCGCTACTTCCTTAACAGGATTTTGATGGTTAGCTGACCCACTAGATGGCCATATGTGTGGCCTACATATATGTATTGCACAATTTGGGCATGTTTGGCATCAGGAGAGGATAGCAAGGTGACGCACATAAGTACAATTCCTCAATGCCTATGGCTCAATCTGTGTGCAGTGGCAAGTAATGTAGTTGATGACCGAGTGTGTGTGCATCACAAGATGCATTATTGAACATATGCTTGTATGAATGTAAAGTTATTGTGTCCATACCTTAGATGCAAGTCATTGTGGAAATGAGAGAGGACATATGTTAGTCATACATGTAGCAACATCCGTTATGTGCACTTCCAAGATTTTGGGTAACATAGACACCACAAATGACAAAGCATGCATCAGATAGATGGCAGGCACTTGTTCATGTCAATGGTCCACAATTTCACCATCCTATGTCCTAGATTTTTGGTAACAGCTTCCTAGGCACATGTTGGTGAATCCCACAGTGAGTCAGAGGAAGTGGGTACCATGTAGTTGGCCCAGACAGCCAAAGATGAACCACAAATGTATGATGACGCCACAGTTGAGGTCACATTACTGAGCCACAACTCTCCAGTGGCTGTGGTGGACCAGCAGACGATGCAGCACATGTCCACATATTTACGGTGATCAATTGCACAGAGGTGTCTTGTTCATGTGTGTGGCCCAATGTTTATCCTGTATATTTTAAGGGTGTATGTTGTCACAGTTAGGTCCAGGTCTCATCATGAGTCAGTGGCAGCTATTCCTGTATCTACTGAGTATCCTTTGTTGATCAATGTGAGTAAAGTCAATGAGGACATGAGAACCTACATGGGGATGGTCCCAACCTGTCACTGAAGACATGTAATGAGACTGTCAACAGGGCAACCTTGGTGTGCTGAGTGAGATAATGTCTCAGGTGTCATGTTCCGGCAGGTGTCATTACAACATTTGTACACAGGTTGGCCTCTGCAATTCCTACTGCATCTGGGAACATCATAGCCTCTGTGCTGATTATTCTCGCAGCTAATCACCACACACCACCCATCAATATGTTGTGAGCAATGTAATTCTGTGTGTGAACTGTCAGGGTCCTGACATGTGTGGACTTTTCATGGACATTATCAGAGGTTGCTGGTTCTGCTGAAGGCCCCGTACCCAATCCCTGCATACGGCCCTGGTACACTGTCACAATTTGTCGTTCATGCATAAATGAGACCCAGACAAGGGATGGGCCACAAATTTTGGAATTCACAGAGGATTTAACTCATATGGTACAATTAAAAGGCAGATGATGCTATATAATGTATTTGGGTATGCATTGATGAAGCACATGACCAAATACCCTCTGAGGAATGAGAGGAATGAGAGGTTTGGTAAAGCAAGTGTGGTACATATGTAGGCACAGAGAAACTTTAGGGTGATGCACAGACAGATGCCAGTCAGGCTGACAGGATGCGGGGTGAATCAGGATCCAGCAATTTCACAAGTTACATAATCAGTGGTCTGACTAAGACTGTATGGAGGACAAACTAGACAGTTGACATGTAAAACTGTGTATGTCCTGTGTTTTTGAAGGTGACACATGAACCCAAGGGCTGTGTTACACGGCTTAATTAGTAGCAATGCTTAACGGTGTATTTGGCAAAATGGCAACTCCTATGCTGTTCCAGGCATCAGCAGGGCCAGTGCATGTTAAAATGGGTGGTGTGCCTGGAGGTGATTACAGGTGTGGGCTGCATCAGTTTCTCACAAGTCCTGTAGGTGAGATTTGCATTCTAATGGCCAACAGACATTTCCACACAGGAAGCAATCTATAGGTGCTAACAGGGCTTAGAAACTAGAGGCCAGTGCATTAATTGACCTGACATCCATGCAGTCATATGTTCTATAATAATGGTATACCATAGGAAAGGGTGTAGCACACTGGATTGCTATTGACAAGCTGTGTGTGTAGAGGAAGGAATATCGGGGTACACATCTTACTATTCCAGGGACATCTTCTGACAGGTGGGTTGTGACCAGGTGCATGGGTGTGTCAGGAGCTAGGAAATGGGCTGACATGTACATGGAATGTCATGTGCGCAATGCTGCTCATATGTGTGGCACTTGTGCTGTGTATGTTCTGCTTATATGGAACTCTAGTCACAGATAGTCCTTGCAAAGATTGGATGCAATTGGACTTACTGCTGTCAAGGGTCTGGTCATACATTCCTGTTACTGATGCAAAAGCACATCAACTGCCTCATGTATGAGGCTTGTTTTCCCCTTATGAGTGATGGTGTCTTAGTTGTGAGCCATATGCTGCGATAAACCATGTTTCCAACATGTATGTGTGAAATAGGTGTGGTCCTCTGCTATTGTCCTTCAAAGGTGAAATGTACAGGGTGTCATTTACAGTGTGTGTATGTGTGACTGTTGTATCATACGCATCAGATTTGCTCTGGGATTTTCAGTGTCCTAATCACTATATCAGCAATGCTCCATGAGGCAACACTCTTATTCTGATAGTTAGAGATAAAGGTGTGCAAAAATAAATACTCAAACCATGATATGGTGATTATTATAGGTGTTTATTTAAATTAGTTCATAAAGTGGTTATGGTGATTATATTTAAAAGAAATTGTTCACAATATGTTGCCGCCTATGCAAACCAGCGGCCGTGTTTTGTTGTTCTCCCTCATGTTGCAGGCCACCATCATCCTCTTCCTCCTCTTCAGGCATGTGTGGCTCTGGTTCCAGGAGGGGAATGTTCCTTTTTATGCAAATGTTGTGCAGAATGGCACATGTTAGAATGATCTTACAGACCATTTCCGGGGAATATAGGAGCCTACCACCAGTGATGTCGAGGCACCGGAATCTCGACTTGAGGATGCCGAATGTCCTCTCAACTATGGTGTGGGGCCTCCTATGTGCGTCATTGTAGGCATGCTCTGCTGCAGTACTCGGGTTGCCCATAGGTGTCATTATCCATGGCTGGATGCCACACCCCTGATCAGCTGCAAGAGAAAATGAATGGGATCATGTTGATGTAGCTAGCCCCATTGAAATCACCTTGCATGGCAGTAGTTGTCTTGTGTTGTCTGTGACTCTTTTGTGTTATTATGTCGCATCCTAGGCTTTTAGGATGTACCATCTACATTGTGTTGTTTCCTTGGCTGGACAAGTGTTTGGCTGCTAACCAGTTGTCAGCAGTATGTTTTGGGATTTGCAGTACAGTGTGGCCTCCCTAGCATTGTGACTTGTGATACAGGTGTCCCTGTGTCTTCACTGGGGGTGAGATGATAGTTAAATACATAGGTTAAATTTGACAGTGTTGTTAACACGTTCATATCAATGTACCCTGGACATCCCATACCTTTAGACTTATGCAATGGATTAATGTAAACATAATTGAGACGCTTACAATTTGCAAGGTGACATTTAGGCAACACACTCCAAACGTTGTGATCAGTGACATCTTAACATTAGGCTGTACACTAATTTCAGATGTGTGACAGGTTCAATGGTGACCTAAGAAACATGGCTAGCAATGTCACAACCTCAGTGTGTTCCTGTCGACATGTTGCTGTTGTGGTGTTTGTGTTGTGTGTCCTAGAGGGTTGCTGTGCAGTGTGTATATAAGTAGGTTTTTGTACTTACCAACAAGTAGTCCATTGCCATACCGTCCTCCAGGAAGTGTTGATTGATGGTGCTGTGACGGAAGATGAATGAGTCATGGACACTCCCAGGATATTTAGTCACGATGTTGGTGATCATTCCTTGGTGATCGACAATGGCCTGCACATTGATGGAATGTGTGTGCTTCCTGTTGCGATAGAGGTGTTCAGTTGCAGCAGGTGGCACAAGGCGTACATGTGTGCAGTCGATGTCACCAAGAACGTATGGGAAGCCACTAATGAGGTAGAACCTCTGTTTTGTTTCCTGCTGCTTCTGCAATGTGTTAGGGAAGCAGATGTGGCGGGTGTGAGTCCAATGATGGCATCCAGTACTTTGGGCAAAAAGGCAGAGAATGACGACTGTGATATTCCGGCAACCAGGGCACAAGTTGTTTGAAAAGAGCCACTTGCCAGCATGTGAAGTACGGCAAGCAGCTTGGTTTCTGTTGGGATGGTGCGGGGTGTCAGCAAGGTGGGTGCTAACTGTGGCTCTATGTTTCGCAGCAGCTGCTGAATGGCCTGCCAGTTCAACCTGTACCTCTTGATGATGTCATGTTCCCTGAGGCCATGAAGGGTTGTTCTGGGGATGAATATCCTCTCCTGCCATCTGCGTTGCCTTTGGGGTCCCTGCTGGTGTTGTGGTAGCTGCTGTTGTTGCTGCTGGGCTCTGCGTCTGCATGCACGCTGGATGAGAAGCACCTACATGTCTCCCTTTTACTGCTCTGCTGCTCTGCTGTTGCTTCTGTGTGTTCTGATTAAAGAAAGGTGTGTTTGCCCCATTTTAACGCCTGCCCTGACCCAGGTGTTAAATTTTGACTCAAATCGGGCTGTGTGTCATTTTCTGGCTCCGCCTCCCGGCCGTGTGTCATTTTTGCCCGAAAGCATAAATACGACGCACGGCTGTTTAAGTAATTTTTGGGACGACAACGCCTACCTTGCATATGATTAACGCAAAGCGGGTTGCCGAATCCAAAAAAATGACGCACATCTCGGGCGTCAAAGTTTAAATACGGGGCAAGGTTTGCGCTGAATGTGCATCAAAAGTTTCGGCGCAGACGGAGTACAAATATGCCCCTGTGTGTTTTCACAGAAGGCTCTTTTCTACATCTGAAGACTTCCCTACTATGGAGAACTTGGCAGAGGAGAAATGTCACCTGATATCCCCAGTAGTACATCTGGAAACTTCCTCCTAGTGCACCTTTCAGTGTCCGCCCAGGGATCTTAGTGGAAAGCACATAAATGTAAAATATCTTAAAGCAAAGGCATATATATCTGCCCATACTTCTATTTTCATGAATTGTCCCTGAAGATTGGGAGTCTTAATAGGAATTATTAAGGTTACGGCACAACGAGCAAGTTTTCAAAAAGTCAATAGGCTTACCTTTTTTACATTCAATGTCAACATATGTTCAGAAAACCGTTCAATAAGGTGTTTCATATAGTGTGCACACACACGAAGAGGTACACTTCAGATCAGAGGGAATGTACACATTCAGTATACATAGAAATACATGGACCAGTTCAGACAACACCACAAAGTCCAACAGACATAAAGACACTCATTCAAACAGACCAGTGACATGAAATCCTAAAAGTACACTGACCAGTATATATCCACATGTACTGGGGACCCAGGGTGATATGCTGAACCAGAGAAAACATTGATATGCAGCTAAGGGTAAAATGTGATGCAAATCAAGGGTTAAGGTTGATGTACAACACAGGGCCATACTGGATGAGCACTAGTGATGTACAGAGGGGAAAGCGTGGGTGCTGCATTTCATGTGAGCACTGAGAGACATGCTTCAAGCAAGCACTGGGTAATATGTCTCACAGGTCCTCTCAATATTCTGCTTCTTTGGAGCAGTGTTTTCTTTTACCGCAAAGTGAACTGAATGTGTGCATGAGATGTGCTGACAGTGATTATTTTAATAAAGAATTTCAAAACATTCTAGGTATTCATCTTCTCCCAAGGTACACACTTTAAAGAAATCACAAAAGTTCTCTTGTAATAAATCTTTGCATTGCATGGAGTGGCTAAATGGTACGACACTTCTTTATCATTAATTATGCTACGTAAGTCTGGGCTAAGTTGATGAAAATAACCCTGAGCACGCTGATTCCCCCAAGTCAGCAACCCATCTGGCTAGCACTTTTTGTGCAATCTATGCTCAACTAAATCACAGTACATGCAGCTTGTTTCTTGTAAGCATTGATACCATGCAGCCCGTACACTCCGTCTGAAGCTAGGCATATAGAATGCGATGCACTCCTATTACAATTCTGCGATTGTGACAGCTCCTTGCTTGCAGAAGTATCATTGCATCAAGTCTGCACCTCTGAAACAGTGTTATATGAATAAGGTTTTTGTTATAAAAACTGCCTCTGTGCTACACTCAGCAGAGGAGCAGTTCTGCTGGAATTATCCTGGAACACAGTGCACTGTGACTGAAATGCAGCCCTGCTGACTTGGAGTTCCATCCTACGTCGGACTGACTTCCTGGTTTCCTGATATATCTTACCCAGATATGGGGGTTAGGCTATCCCAATTGATGTAGCAGAGGGTACTCCCACTATGCTCTCAATAGTGTCGGTAGTAACAGATAGGAGTGTACCAACACAATAACATAATTTTTGAGCTGTTTATCTTTTCCACCATTTTGATTATGTTGGTTACAATGCTTTGTTTCATTTGTGTAATAATCACAGCTCATGATTAATATACAAGAATAACAATGTTGCAATGATTGTTCGGATATACATTTTTGTATTTTTCTTGTGTCTGTTCCTGGGAAGGCAGAGTGGCAAAAAAAGGGTAGATCAGTTCCCACAATTTCCTTGGGAATCTAAGCAGTCATGTTTGAGTTTGCAAATACCATCTGGTACTCTGATAAGTTTAGGAGTACAGATGGGGCACTGTAAGCTAGCTAGGGATTGTGTCAACATTTCCTGATAGTAGGGCAGACTTTGGCAGTGGGATGGTCTGACCACCAAGATGGCAGTCTGCTGAAGGGTGCCAGGCTTATGGCCTCCTTACTGCCTCATTATGAGTTCCACACGGGGCTGGTGGTGCATCAGCAGGGTAGACACAGTGGCAGCATGCCTCAGCTATGGGAGCGAGGCAGTAGCTAATGTCAGTCACAGTGCCTTGCCCTCAGCATGTTGGGCACATTGTTCCCATGAGCTTCATTGTGCATGGCACACAGTGCACCCACAGATGTCATAGGCAAGGGGGGCCCACATGGGCCCCTGCCTCAACCTATATGGGCTGATTTCCCTGGGGCCCTGTATTGGGCCCCGTTACCTGCTTGTCCACCAACCTGTTAATGGTGGGGTCCCGGCCATGTAAAGCTCAGCTGTCAGGCAGGTCGTACTACCCACGGCGGTGACGCTGCCGGCACCACCAACATTGACCACTGCAGTCCCCACTAACACAGCCATGGCAGCTCAGATGCTGGCAGTGCTGATGGTCTTTTTGGCAGTCTGACTGCATCTAGTGATCGGACCACCAAAGCAGCGGCGGTTGGAACACCACCACCACCATGGCAGCCCACTGACCACCAAAGTCGTAATCAGGCTCTGCGTCACTTTATCCTGAGGTTTATGTTGACTAGATACACAGTACTACTTAATCCAGAGGAACCATATAACACAGTACAACAAATCTTGCATCTTATACATCTGATCAGTCTTGGAAAGTAACAATGTTTTGCCTTGTGTTGTTATTTCCTATACATTTAAAATTCATAATCAACCATCATTATCAATACAGCCACAGAATAGCTGTGGCTTTATAGATTTTTTTTAATATTTGTTTTGCGTGTAATACAGATCAAGACAAAATCAGAAACTCTGGGTGATAGTGGCAGCAGTATGTCATCAGTGTTTATCGGCACACCATGCAAAATAGTTCAACATAAGTAGAAACAGAAACTGTGAAGTCATCATAAGGCATAATGGAAGGTAGAGGCCAAGAGAGTGGTACAATTATGGCTAAGAGGCATCATAACATATATCACAGATACAAAAGCACAGTTGGTGGTGGTACCCACAGGTACCAATCCTGCAAGTATATGTCTAATGGAAATGCTGGAGACGCTGGCTCCTTAGCATGAACAGGCAACCCAGGTGTGCGTGAAAATCCTGTTTCTCCCCTAAAGTCTCCCACAGGGTCTTTCCTGCTAGATGCACGGGGAAGGCCTCTAGTCAAGGCCATGGCATTGAGGATGGGCCTTGACCCTCCCAGTGTGCACATAATTATAGGTCTGTTATGGCATGTTCAGCTGAAACCAGGATCTGATTTAGGGTGGGTGAGTGTCATTTTTCACCTCTATATTCTTGATGTAAGTCTCCCAGCAGCCTCCACCCACTACCTCTCCCCCTCCCCCTCTAGTGAATACCATTGTAAGGATGTCTGCCTCAGTGCGTGCCCTTTTCAGTAAAGTATAAAGCCAGCACTGAACATCAGGGGTTGTGGGTGTCTTCCCTGACATTGCAATTTGTCAGTTAAAGGGGCTAAATGCAAGATCAACAAATATGTGCAGGTGTTTATTTCCTTTAGCCTTGGGTCGGAGTCCAAGTACACATGACTCAGGTCAGGATGGAAACATATGTTCCACAACTGCTGCAATGATTACAGTGCCTCTGATTCACTCGGCATTCCCAACCCATATGATAAAATCCTACTTAGGGTATCTTGCATCCTGGGCATTCCGAGAATGCTGTGCGGAACATGCGCTTAATACATTGTAGTATGAGGTATGCCTGATGTAGGTAGTTGAACTGCATTAAAATTAATTTGTGGCTTACAGGATACCTCGTTAACTTGCTGGAGTACCTGGGACCAACGTTTGTCCATTAGCAGTTGTGGGAGGTCCTCTGTTCAACTGGTCCAGGCCATAGGAGACAATCCCTCCAGAACAGAGTTCAGTGCAGTGTAGTGAAGTGAGGTATAGCTCTGTTTGCCACTACAGGACAGAAGTTAAAACAATGTTGATGCAGGTACTATGAATTGCATGTTGTAGTACAAGATACATCAAAAACTGTCCTTCCATCAAGCCATAAGTGTCCAAGATGTCTTGGAAGGACCTGAGGGCTCCATATTGAAAGAAGTCCCCTGAGTGAGCAATTTCAGATTCCCTCCAAGGCCCCAAGTCAAATCTCCAAGCCACCTCTTGGACCTGAGAGCTGCCATATCAAGATGAGAAGGGAGTATGGTGCATAGGGCCCCTTGTCATGCACCCATCTCTGCATGAAGAGATGAGCCACCGCCATCTGATGTGTCTCCTCTTGTGGGTAGACTCTGGGGTCCAACAACCACATACATACCTGCATTCCCCTGAAGGATCCTGTGGCTCATCATCCTTTCAGGGCAAATGGCGTTGCCAAATCACTGCACCTGCCACTGTAGCTGCATTGCTGCATAGTACAATGTGGACCTTCAAGCAAAGGTCGCTGAAGTATGGAGAGTGCCTCCCATTGCCTCTCTGCTCCCCATACCAGTTCCTGCCAAATGCTGTATAACTCCTGGAAGAGTCGCTTGGGGAATGAGAGTGGCAGCACACCAAAGATGTATAGGAGAGGGGGTAATATGAGCATTTTAGATATTGCCACACGTCCCAATGAGGACAGCCGCAAAGGTAGCCAGAAAGGGTGGGATTTGCAGATCGAGCCTAGTGCCTTGTCTACACTGCCCTCCTTCAGGTCCCTATCTGCATAGTGTATCTAGACACCCAGGTACTTAAATGTAGCACCATTGGAGCCAAAATCCTGGCACTGTCGGGCTCTGGGACTCAGGACAGGGTGAATAAGCATGACTTGGTCCATTTCACTCTGAGACCCGACACAGTTACAAATTCTTCCAGTACTGCCATCAATTGTCGATAGTGAGGTGGCCGTGTCCACAAAAAACAAGGGCATCATCAGCGTAGAGTGAAACAATATCATGCTTACCATGCAATAATATTCCCCATTGCTGCGCATGCAAGCTCATGTAAGAAGCAAGGGGCTATTTGGCCACATCAAAGGTCAGTCGGGAAAAAGGACAGATGTGTCTCTTTGTCTTGTTGTGCCTCACTGTATGGGAAAACTGTCTGAGATCAGCTGACCCATACAGACCCATGCCACCAGGATCTTATACAAGGCGCACATCCAGTGGAAGTATCCCAATTTTGCTCTCCTAAGGTTGTCAATAGGTAGTGCCACCCCAGAGTATCAAACGCTTTCTCTATATTAAGCAATAATGTGACTTGTACTCAAGTCTCAGTAGATGTAGCTTTGATCAGGCACAGTAGCTGGTGAATATTTAGGAAGATGCTGTGTTATATAATACCTGGACCGGCCATCATTGACTAGTATGCCGACTACGGGGAGCAGCCTATTACCCAGCACATTCCCAAATGTGTTATAGTTTAAATTTAAGAGAGACAGCGGGCAGTAGGAATGAGCATCTAGAGGGGGCTGGGTTTAGGAAGGACTACAATAAGTGCTTCTGTGAGCTGGCCTAGCACCCTGGTTTTAGAAAATACCTATTAGAGTCTCTAGGAGAGGTGCACGCTAAATGGTGGTATAATATTCAATCAGCAGAACATATGTTACCCTTGTTTTATTCCAGACAATTTTAGCAATAGTTGCCCATATTTTTTCAATTTAGAGAGGCTCGTCTAGGTCACCTTGTTTGAATGGGGTCACTGTGGGGAGTTGTATTCACCCCAGGAATCCCAGTATCCTGTCAAGGGGTGGAGTACCTTCAGCAACACATAGGGTCCTATAATACTCTTGTAAGGCAGTGTTGATGGAAGCTTGTGTATTAACCATTGTACAATCTACTAATGGGATAGCTTCTAATGTTGGGCTCTGTTAGCCCCCCTTCACCAACCACACCAAATTTCTTCCAGGGCGGTCACCTTCTGCATGGAGGGGGATGAGGTCCCCAGTTGCATCTCTGACTTCCTATGCTCCTTTGCAGGTGCTGGAGCCATTCATTCTCCGAAGACTGTTTAGTCAGTTCGGTCTTGAAGATGTGCATCTCCAGTTCAAGGGTCAGCAATTTCTCATCATTACCCGGCAGTCTCCCCACATAGTTGCCATACAGTGACCCCACATGATCACTTTGTGAGCATCACACTCTAATGCTTTGGAGGGAGTAATGTCTTTGTTGAGGTTAATGTATTGACTGCTATGTGTTGCTGAGGCTTCCCTGAAGGGGAGCCTAAGAGTGTGTCAGTCTGAAGCTTCTAGGTTAGTATATTAGGACAGGGTTTTCCATAGCTTTGGGTCAGTAGCAGACGACAATGGTCAAATGGGGTACGCACCATAATATTCCTTTCTGACAAACTGCACCCTGTGGCTCTCTACACAGAAATAGGGCTAACTGGTATGTATGCCATGAACCAGGGATTAGAATGACATTTCACTGTCATTCGGGGTCCCCGGGTGCCACACAAGTTATCCAATCTCTGAAGTACTGTGATGCTCAAATGCATGGGACATTGTTGTAATGAGGGGACAGATTGGTCATGCTTCACATCTGGGACACAATTTTAGTCTTCACCCATCTGCCAGAAGTATTTGGATTGCAAAAAAGTGCAGGGGTAAGGATATCAAAGAAGGCCACCTGGTTAGTGTTGGGCACATAGATGCCCATCACTGTGAGCAGTGTCCCATCCAAATGACCTTATACAATTACATAGTAACCATCTTCATTGAATTTATGCATATGTACGTTATATTGGCTCCCCAGGGCAATCCAGATCAATACTCCTCGCGCACATGACGATGCTGAGGTGCCCTACACCTGTCCCCTTCTTTTCACATAAACTTTCTGCACCTCTGTTAAGTGTGTCTCTTGCAAAAGTGCAATATGTGTGTGGTGGCACATAAGGTAAAGTGGCGCAGCGTGGTGCTGTGCCAAAATTGGCAGTGCTGCATCACTTTAGAAATGCAGGGATGCACCGTATTTAAGGGAATACAGTGCACCCCTGTATTTCCCCCTGCGCTGGCGCTAAATTTAGCTACCAGTCCGAATGTAGGCATCCTTACACCATTGTGCAAGGATGTCTATGTTGAGGGATGTGATTGTTTATGTGAGGGAAGGTGTCCCTTCCTGCACATAAACCTTCACTAATAGTGCATTGGCACTTCTGGGTGTGCTGCACAATGCAGCACACACAGAAGTGCCAAAACATAATTTTTAAATAATTGTTTATGTGCAGGAAGGGACACCTTCCCGTAGATAAATGATCATTTCTGACATTTTGCTTTTTCTATGCGCGCAGCAGAATGCAGCAGAATCCAGAGGAGTCTGGCTCATTTCAGCATTCCTTGACCAACAAGCCATAGCAGTGATGATGCTCAACCCGTATTCTTCTCCTCTTCTTCTGACAAATCTTTTTAGGAATCTCGAGGGGTAAAGATTAGTTAAAATCACCACTTCAAATCAATTTACAATGTAACCTATCTGGTCACACATTGAAGTCTGGACACAGAAAGTAAAGTTCAAATGTGTATTATAAATTTAGGGCCAAGCTTATGGAAATGAATCTCAAAAACATGCCATCTAAGTACAGAATCACCAAAGGTGAAGTAAAGCATTGAGTGAAGTTAAATCGCATAAGCATAAACCACACACGGATTTCAGTTGCAGCAGTACAAAAGATGAGAACAAACATCTGGTGATCAGTATATTAATTGTAGTCCTCTTGATTAATCATTGATGAAACTAAATGAATCTAAGTAGTCTAAATTAAGCTTAAGGAAATCCTAATTATCTCTCAGAAAACACAAGATATAATGGAAATATAGGAAAGTGTCAGCATACCAGAAACCTCAGTAAAAGATACCGAGATGTTGGGAAGCATAAAGCTACACAGAGGGATAAAGAGTAGAGAGGTCAATACCCCTCCAAGTCTTGAGGGGAATCTGCTCTCATCAGAGGCTAAAGAGAATCTGCTTTCATCTACCTACGTGAATAGTAATTAAACTTACAAAACCTCTGAGAAACCACGTCATCAACACCAGTAATTTCCTATCTTCCTTGCACAGTTCAAATTAGCAATTCCCCTCAAGTTCTCATAGCACAAATCGAACATCAGTACAACTTTGAGGTTCTCTTGAAGCCTGGTACCCAAAAAGGAGTCTTTTCTTCTCAGTTTGTTAGTGCTCCTTGCCAAAGATTCCTCCCATACCCCACTATCCTAGATATCCAAAATGCTTTCTATTAACTGTAGTCTCAGTCAGATGCACTTGCAACTAAGGAATACTGCAACGCGAGCAGAACTCCACGTTGAACACATGAAATCAACATTTCAAACCTTTAGTTATGCTAACATAATATGCAATTCAATGCACATTCGAAATACATGATTATACGTACATCTTCAATTATAATTGCTACATGATTATAAACGAAATGCAATCACATGCAAAGTTCACCATAATACCACAGTCAGAGTACATGAATATAAAAGTATGGAAGTACAGCCTGTTAAAATCACCATCAAAACACATATATATGAATTACTAATCTTCTACTGTGAATGAACCTTCAATAATATCATTTAGATGCTTCACTTTACAATAGAAACTTTAAGGCACATGATATATGTATTGCTGATTACATCATTATGTAACTCCTTTGACACATAATGGTACAGCCAAAATTGTGCATTGCCAACAGCAGGAACTCAGCAATGTCTGGGCTAGTGTCTGACGTATGGTCTGGCTGCAGTGCTTTAAAAGGGTTCTTGCCAGGGTACAATGCCTCCACCACTGCTTGTACATGTTCCATGGCCACCTCATCTTGGGTGGGGCAATTTTTGATACCCTTTTTTCTACTGCAATGGGGTGTCAGCCACTCATCGGTTATCTAGTCATCAACAGGGTTGATGGCCAATCCTTTAGCATGGAGCCAATCCACACATCTTCGTGGGACAAGAAAAAGTGGTAAGTTTTGCCATAAGTTACTTTAAGCTTTACAGGCTAGAGTAGAGTGTACTTAATTTGTAGCTCCCAGAGGCATTGTTTGACTACAGTATAGGAATTACAAACATATTGCACTTCGTGGTGGTCCAGGTAGGCAGTGATAATACCTCCTTCAAACCGCCACAGATCCTTCATCCTGAAAATCTGGAGTATTAAGTCCCCGTCCCAATAGTTCTGAAAGCAAGCAATTATATATAGGTCATGGGGTGGCCCCTGGAGGAGGTGGTCTGCTTAATCCACTGGAAAGAATTTGGGAACTCTGCACTCCAGCATCATAGACATCAGCCAGTTTTAAAGAAAGAGTAACATGCTTGGGCCCTCGGACTGGTTTGGGAACCCCCGAGTGACCCTCTATGTTTTCCTCCATATAATGGAATGAAGCTTCCTCTTCTTTTATTTGAGTTGGAAGATCTTCTATCGTGGGCCGCTTGGGGGTCAGAAAGGACTCAATATTGTCTACCCGCTTTGTGAGTTTTCAATTTTCCTTCTGAAGTAGGTTCACATCCAGGAAAATAGATTCAATTATGGATTCCAATGGGGTTTTAGTGTCAAGGATGGTATGTAGCACTTTTACAAATTGGGCAGAGTGACTATGTAGGGAGGCTTCCAGATGGCTCAGAACACGTGGGTTGTGGTCAGACGGAATCGGCAGACCCAGAGTATCAATGGTGATAGAGGCCAGGTTCTTGGTAGGCCTGGGCTTCACCATCATGTCTCTATAAATGTATGGCTCCGGGAGTTACTCCGAGGCATCTTTTCAGTGCACTTGGTTCCTTCAGCTGTTCCAAGCCCAAACACACACTGTTGTGTCTTGGCGCTATAAAGGGCAGTCCCCCACTTCTCCTGTGTAGCTTTGGGCCAATGCTGATAGGTCCGCTGGCAGAGTACTGGGCACAGGGTATGGCAACAGCAATGAGAGGGGGGGAGATTCAATGTCAAATTGTGCTGTTGGGTACTAGTAAAGAGTGCTCCAAACAGACCCTCACCTTCCCTAGAGTTGTACCCTTTACAGCTTTGGGTATCAAATATAAGCCAGTGAAGGACTTTTCAGTCTGATTCACCTGCCAGTGCTCTCTATGGGACAAGGACCAAGAGGTTAATTGATGATGCAGCGGAGGATGGGCTGCATCATCAATGAAGTGGAGTCACTGAGTCCTCACTTCATTTAAAGATCATCATAGAGAACATGAAGAACTCACATGCCCATCCACATTCCATCAGGCTTTGGCATCAGTCTCTAGTAAAGCAATTAGGTATCTCAGTTCGACACTCCAATCTTGTGGTCTACTGTGGGATCTTTTGCAGCACCAGGCCCCAGGCCATCTGGAGCCATGAGTGGGTCCCTCTCACGGCTGTTGACCCACAAGACAAAGGACCTCATTACGAGTTTGGCAGTCAGACTTCCAGGCCGCCATGTTGGCAGTCCTAAAAAGACCACCATGTTGGTGGTCTTACAGACTGCCCTATTACAAGTCACACAGACAGGACCGCCGACTGACATCCGAAAAAGGCAGACCACCAGTAGCGCAGCAGCCTGGAAATAGGTGATCTGACCTCCAGTGCCGACTACACATCGACCAAAGACTGACCACATTACAGGCACAAAGTCGCTGTGGCGGACACAAATGGTAGTCAGGCAATGGTAGTCTGAAGCATGGTGATCAACGGTCACTAAAGTAATACACAACTGCACATTGGATAGATTTGAAAACAACACAGCTGACACACACTTCCTCACTGGACACACCTACAAAGGACACTATAAAACACAACCTTTCACACACCACACTGCTTTTCTTTTTCACAGTAAGACCCAGCAAGACAGAGAGAATTTTCTAATTCACACAATATAAATTAGGCACCCTTTTTTCAATTACCCATACAACACCCTGCACACACTTCACTCCATTCACATCTTATTGTACTACCCCTATTTAAGTAAATCACTTTCACCTGTTTTTATTATTCTTTTTTGTCTTTTCATCATGTCATGTTAAAAAAATCACTGTTATCAGAAGATAAGTTGAACGTCCTGCACTCCAGGAATCGAAGTGCACCTGCAGAAGACTGGAGAAAGAATGGAAGAACAGCAAACCCTTGGAGGACCCTGCAGCCTTCAAATCTGCCACAAGATTCCACCATGGCCTCATCAGAGCCACCAGAAACAATACCCTGCAGGACCGTATCAACGTCACCACTCACAACATAAAATAACTTTTCACCATCATTAAGGAATTTGACCAACCCTCAAGCTGAAGCCACTAACATCCCTTCATCCCAGGACCTCTGCGATAAACTAGCCACCTTCTTCCATCAGAAAACCAGAGATATCTATGACAGCTTCGGAACTGAGACTCTCCGAACTCACCAACAATTCTGCAAATTGGATCCACTAAACCCCACAGTTCCTGCACACCTAGACCACCCTCATGATGGACAAGACTCAATCCATCATGAGCAGCATCTACTCTGGAGCCCCCACCAATTGTTGCCCGCACTACATCTTCAACAAAGCCAGTACCTCGATCACACCTGAGCTCTGCAAGACCATCAACTACTCCCTACAGTCAGCCACTTTCCCCAAGGACTAGAAACATGCAGAGATCCACCTGCTCTTGAAAAATTCCACTGCCGACCCCACGGAGCTCAAGAATTATCAACCCATCTCGCTGCTGCCTTTCCCTGCCAAGGTCACCAAAAAAGCAATCAACAGTCAGCTCCACCAACACAGTGAGGACAACAACATCCTAGACATCTCCCAATCTGGATTCAGAACTAACCACAGCACCGAGACCGCCCTGCTCACCACCACAGGTGACATCTGCTCTCTCCTCGACCACAGCCATACAGTAGCCCTCATCCTAATGGACCTATCGGCCGCCTTCGACAGAGTGTCCCACCGCACCCCATCTTCCAGACTTCATGCAGCAGGCATATACGGCAAGGCCTTTAGGTGGACACACTCCTTCCTGACAGGCAGAATGAAGAGAGTCAGGCTCCTGCCATACCTGTCAGAACCTACAGAGATCAGCTGTGGAGTACCCCAAGGATCCTTGTTCAGTTCCACACTGGTCAACATCTACATGACCCTGCTCACCCCAATCATCAGAATCTACAGATTGAACATTGTCTCCTATGCTGACGACACCCAGCTGATCATCTCCCCTACCGAAAACCCCACAACGGCCAAGAAGAATTTCCAAGATGGAATGGAAGCAGTTGCGACCTGGATGAAAGGGATCTGCCTTAAGCTAAGCTCTGACAAGACCGAGATCCTCATCATGGGACCTTCCTCCTCAGCTTGGGACGACTCATGGTGGCCCTCCACACTTGGCAGCCTCGCCACCTCTACAAACCACGTACGTAACCTCTGGGATGTCATTGGTCAAGTGTGTGAAGTAGATAGAATAACCTCACTGCAACTCACAGGAGGCTCTGTTTCAGCAAGTCAAAACACCAGAACAGTGTACATTCAATCAAAGAGCCCAGTTTGGCAAATCACAATGTAAGTTTACTCAGATGTAAGGATAACATTTGTATAGTGTGTGTAGTGGAGGAAGTGACCTGACTGCTAAGGCCAGGATGCTCTGTATCTCACACTCCAAGCACAAGCCAGGGTTTATACACCCAAATAGCCATGTCTGTGAAATCCCCATTGAAGTTCACTCATCTGGGAGAATACCATATGGAAAATGGTGGGAAGTAGTGGGAGTGACCAGAATGCAAATCCCAATTGGCCCTGGTTCCCTAACTCCAATAAACAAACAGTTTCACTTGCCCAGATCCATCTAGTAGAGAACTCCCAAATGAACTCTACGCACATGGGAGGATGAAAATTGTCAAGTGTGTGCATTAGAGTCAGTGAAATGAATGTAATTCCTAGGAGGCACTGTTTCCCCAACTCAGGAAACCACACCAGTGGTCACTTCATCATATTTCCTTGCCTGCTAAGTCCGATTTGATGTTTACTCATGTGAGAGTGACCAGGATATAGATCATGGCCAACTCTGAGATGTGTTTGGCTACCAACCTCCCTCTTGACCTTCATCATGTTTGACTAGGCCTCACAATGGACAAAAACCTAGCTTACCTAGCAACTGTTTAGCCTGCACTGGTGGCAAGATGACATTTTTTTCGGAAAATGCCTGAACCATGGTAGGCTCACAATACCAACATGGCCTCCCTAGCTGGGGTCCAGAGGGAATTAATGCCACCCTGAACAGGGATACACAACAACACTCTACCCCTTCCTTTGCTGCATCTACACTAGGCCCTTCATTGGTGCCAGCCATTGAAAAGGAGGCCAGGTCAGGAGCAGATCCCGCCCCCGGGGACCCCTGTCTCTGTAGCACCAGTCCCCCCACACAAGTAGGGACATCCAGATAAGAGTCCAGGAGGTGCGGATGGAAAGTCACCAACCACTGCCAGCAAGTGATCTCTTCTAAAATTACTTCCTTTGTGTGCCACATATTCACTCAGTTGACTGTTCTTCAACCACCTTCCAATTCCAATGGGAGGAGTACACTGGACTCTGGGCTTCCAATGTTGTGGCATCTGCTCCAGTGATTTCATCCACCATGACTCACCCCTTCACATTTCTATTCCATCATGCCCAAATTTTATTTTCTGCTCAAATTTCAATAAATCCACCTATCAGAAAGCCATTGTCTGCTTGTTCATGTTCCACATTTTGCTATGTAGAGATATAAGACCATGCAAGGCAAATGAGGAGGACACATAATACTAATGCAAGGAGGGATATGTTACAGGTACAGTGTCCTGCTAAGGATTTATTTTAACACACACAAACACATTGCTACAAGTTGTCTGGTCACACCAAACATTTTATTGCACTGTACAGCACATAGGCTGTTGAAATATCTGGACTGTCATAGCCAAGAATGGCTGCCTCATATTGACTCAAGGCTCACATGCCAAGGTACAGCCCCCATACCACAGAAGAAAGGGCCTTGTCAGACATTGTCCTGTAAAATAGACAAGCAGAAAACTGGATGGATTCACCAGATTGAGCCATATCACATACCGTACCAGAGTAATCCACCATCACAAAACTTGAGGTACAGGCAAGGGCAATACAACAGTCCCTGATTACAGGCCCATCACTATGCAATGACCATGAATCTGGTGGTATGACACAAACATATGTCAGTGGTGTGGCACAGCCACTGTGACCTGCAATGATGTGACACACTTACAGCTACATACAGGCCATACAAGAAGAGTGTATAGCCAATGTGAAGGGTGACTGCCCTGCTTGCAATTGCTGACTACATATTTCATCAGCCCAACACAGAACACACAACAGGTCCAATGGGCACTTCTGACCATCCGCCCCAATGCTGTGCAAGCTGCCTTGTCACAGGTCTCATACACCCCAAATCTGTGACCTACATTGCCTAGAAAAATCCATGTCCACTCTCTATGTCAGAACAGCATCAGATACGTGCCAATGTCACGGCTCTGAAATGCCCACACAGTGATTTCATGGTGAAGGTGCCTGTACAAAGACAAAATAAGGAGTATAGGCTTGGAAACATACATATTACACACATCACATAACAAGCACCTTGAAAGGAAATTACATTGCAATGAGACTGACACAAAACAAAGCTGCATTATCAAGGAAGAATGTGGCAAAGGCTAACTCTTCAAAAACCCTTTGGCTGAATATTGCAGAGTATCAGCTCCCTAGCTGTTACCAAAACACTCGACTCCACACATTCTGAAACCTACAGTGCATTGTACAGTCACAGTCATTACATCACATGACATACTTAGACTCATGAAAAGTAGCTGTTAATGAGGCCTTCTGGCAAGTCAACTCCTTCCTTTTTACAACTGTCATCATCATTTGGCATTTCAGGAGCATCACCCAGTGGCACTTCATCCTCCCCCTCCTCTGGGATTTAGGGTGATGTTGTGGAGCATACAGCATGCAAAAGTGATCTGACACACTTTTCCGGGTGAGTAAAGGAGGGCTTTACCAGTCTGCTCCAGACACCTACATCTGGCCTTCCGGAGCCCAAAAGCCAGCTCTGCTACCTGCCCAGTTCTTCCATAGGCATCATTGAAGCAGACTTGCCCTGTTGTAGTTGGATTCCTTATTGCGTCAACAACAAAGGACAGGTGGGATATGTGGAATCTCCTGTTAACTAATGGGACATATGTGCAACGAGTCACTCACTTCATGATTGCAGCACCAGACATTGAACACATACAAATAGGACAGATGTGACATACCAACCAGCCAGGCCTTCTCTGGGTACATCTGCTAGGGTATCATGCTGTTCTGCATTATAAAAAAATCTTGGGCTAAATCCTGATAACGGGCACAGACCTGTGAATGCAGAGATCCGCCAAACAGACAATTTGCATGTTGATGGAATGAAAGTTCTTTCTGTTGTGGTATATTTGTTCATTGGCCTGTGGTGGGACCAAGCCTACATGTGTGCCATCAATGGCCCCCACCACATGTGAGATGTGTGCAAAACCATAAAAGTCAGTCTTCACATGGGCTAAGTCCTTATGTCGAGGAAACTGGATATAGTTGTCCAGGTCTTTCAACATTGCTGAAAGGACATCCTTCACCACTAGACTGAACATAGGTTGGGATATGCCAGCTGATAGAGCCACTGTAGAAGGACCCTGTGGCTAAGACGCGCAACACTGACATGACTTGTACAATGGGTGGTATGCTCGTTGGATAAGTAAAAGCTGGCATCAGATCTGGCTCCAACTGACAACATAAGCCCACCATTGTTTGCTTATTCAGACAATAGAGCAGGATTAAGTGGTGTTCTTCCATGGTCTGAAGGTATGGCAGTGCATGGTAGACAGGAGGTTGTCACATCTTCCCTCTTCTTGGGTACCCATGCATGACAAAACATGATTCCTAACATTAGTGATTGTATCCACAGCAACATACATGATGCATGTTAATGATATCATGTGAAAAGGCATTTCTGAATGGATAGACATGGCAACCAGCACACATCGCAGCTGCAAATAACACAGCGGTCACATGTGGCCAGCATAGTTCTCCACACATGCGGTCACAACATGCAGATTGACCAAACTCAAAGATATGCAACACAATTGCCCCTCAAAATGTGACTGGGTATTCCTACTGCTGAAATGACCGTTGGTGGTGGTGGACTGTGCCCCACAGTAAAACTCCATCTGTGCCCTACAATATACTACAATGGTTTTTGAGTAGTAGGGCCTACATGACAAGACAGGATAAGCGTATTTGAGATATCAAAAAAACATTTTTGCAGGAGTAACACAGTTAATATATCCCAATACAGCATTTCAAGCCACAAAAATTGCAGCTGCCTGACCTACTCCACTGGACATTATTAACCGCCTTCAACCGCCGGCGGAAATCACCATGGCGATAGGTGGTTGCAACCACAGCAGAAACGTTGTTGCCTGTGACAGTCATATGCCAATGGCTGTGTCTGCTGGCGGTGACAACCGCATACATGGTGGATGTGACTGCAATGTTCAGCAGATTCACTCACTTGACTCCTGACACGGCTGCCAGCAGAACCTCCATGTCCTGCTGTGTGCCTCTTCTGGGAGCATTCATGCCACGTCTAGCAGGTTATGAAGCCCCTGTTTTCTCTCCAGAAGAGCTAGAGAGGCTAGTGACTGAGGTCCTACCCCTGTAAGGACAGCTCTTTGGCTAGCCAGAGGAGCAGGTAAGTCCCTCAAGTGCTCAATTTTCTCTGTACTTCTCCATTATTTCCCTCCTTACAGGCCAGATTGTGCTCATGTGTGTCAGTGTGACTACTCATGTGCCTGTTGTTTCAGTCTGTGTGGCATCAGTAGGAGGGGCAATGTGCAGGTATTGGTGGCCAGTGCTGTGTGTGAAGTTCAGTCACATTGTGTGGCGTGAGGTTTTTGAGGTCCTAGATCCTCCTAGTTTTGGATGCACATAACTAGGTGAAGTGACATTACTGCCATCCACTGCTATCTCTCTCCTCATGATTGTTCTAAATGTCAGACAACAAGTATGTGCATGGTAGCATGAGCAGTGCATGCATATTGTATGAGTCAGTTGAGAATCATGGGAGCAATGTGTATAGTGACACAGATATTGCAAACCATACCTGGCCTTACTGAACTGTCGTTTGGTAAGCATATAATGACTTACTGTGTCATTCAGGTTTCAACACAAACCACAGGAGAAATTGTTATTGGCTACATAATGCACTGTCATGCATGGAAATGATGGGAATGGAGCTTCATGGAGGTTCTGTCAGCTCAGCCTGAAGAGTCCATGGCCTGTCACTTGTACCTCCCAGTATGGGACCTAGTCCAGGATGTGGGAGAGTCACTGTGGCTATGCAACTGTGGCACTTTGCCCACACCCTGTACTCCAGAACATCCTGTCATGTGGACAATATGAGGCTCTGATGCAAAACCCTCCCTAAATGTCTAATTCTTTAGACTAGATTAAGAATGTTTACAGAGGTAAATCATTAACCTAGTGCATATGTGCACTTAGCATCTTTGTCAGTATGGGGGTCATTCTGATTTTGGCGGGCGGCGGAGGCCGCCCGCCAAAGTCCCGCCGGCAGAATACCGCTGCGCGGTCAAAAGACCGCTGCGGTAATTCTGAGTTTCCCGCTGGGCTGGCGGGCGACCGCCAGAAGGCCGCCCGCCAGCCCAGCGGGAAACCCCCTTCCATGAGGATGCCGGCTCCGAATGGAGCCGGCGGAGTGGAAGGGGTGCGACGGGTGCAGTTGCACCCATCGCGTTTTTCAGTGTCTGCGTGGCAAACACTGAAAATCTTGGTGGGGCCCTGTTAGGGGGCCCCTGCAGTGCCCATGCCATTGGCATGGGCACTGCAGGGGCCCCCAGGGGCCCCACGACACCCGTTACCGCCAGCCAGGTTCTGGCAGTCAAAACCACCAGAACAAGGCTGGCGGTAAGGGGGTCGGAATCCCCATGGCGGCGCTGCTTGCAGCGCCGCCATGGAGGATTCCCTTGGGCAGTGGGAAACTGGCGGTACACCGCCGGTTTCCCGTATCTGACCGCGGCTGTACCGCCGCGGTCAGAATGCCATGGGAGCACCGCCAGCCTGTTGACGGTGCTCCCGCGGTCGTTGGCCCTGGCGGTCCATGACCGCCAGGGTCAGAATGACCCCATATGTGTCTTACACTTATGACAGGTCCCTTGCTCCCACAGCTCTGTGGTCACCTTCCCACAGGTGATATTTGTCCTGTATGGTTTACTGCATACCTGACAGTCCCATAGTGTAGACAGTGTGTCAATTCCTTGGAGGCCATGATATGTGATTAAGTAGCTTGGTCACATAACAGAAACTGTACAATGCATGCCTTTATTTGTTGGATGCCATCTCTGTAGGATGGACACGTATGTCCAAAGGATTGTTCTGTGTTACAGGTACATAGCACAGAACCCCACCCACTATGAGTCAGCATTTGTTATTCCACATGTCCACACATGGACAGGGAATAACTTTCTGTTCCCATCATGCTAGCCCCTTCATTGTTACTGATGTGTAATGTCTGAGTTTGTACTCCAACAGTTGTCTGTAGGGACTGCATGCAGTAAATCATTCTGACAGAGTGTAAATGTGTTGGACCACTCATGCCAAAGGAGTTTACCCTTCAGAAGCCACATAGGTATGTAGTGTTTTATAGTGGCTCAAGTCACAATACAGGTTACTCAAGCATGGGCTACCTGATGTCAGTAAGCTAGCTAAGTCATTGTAGATCATGAACAGGATAGTGGGTTAGTCTGCAGATGGAAATGTATATGTGTTTAGTTCTATCCATGTACTATTCACCTGTGTGTGTGTGTCACACTTGGGGAGTACTGATAAATAGAAAAGTCCTAGTTTGATGTTACTGACATGTATGTGCCTCAACTATATCTGATGAAACTTGTGATCAGGATCTCTTGATTTGTCTTGTGCATCGATGCTGGTCAGCACCCATCAAAAGAAGGCACTATGGAGAGTCATCACCCAGAAGGTGTGAACTCTGTGGCTCCACAGCCAGCAGAGTGCTCACTGCAGAAAAAGATGGGAGGACCTGAGACACTGGGTCATAAAAATTGCTGATATCCAGCTGGGATGCCTCCCAATATGGGAGGGGTGCCCTGTCGGAATATTATCCCCCAATGGCCCACATTCTGGGGGTGGCCTATCCAGAGCTTGATGGGCGTTTGAGGGCAGCACAGCAGCCATAAGGAGGTAAGTATAGGGCATATACCTGCCTGTCACATTGCCAAGTGAATGTGTTAAGTTCTGTCAACTCCCTCTGACAATTAGGGACAGGCCATGTGTAACACAGTAGATGAGTGATTGCTTGTTTAGACATGCCATGTGTTGTATACTGATGTGCCTTTCCTTATGTCCCAGGGACCTTGCACACAACTGTGTACAATCGAGAAAGCACTTGCTCTCCAGGGCCAAATCTATGGCAATGACAATAATCAATCAAGTATTGTTTGTTGTTGTAGTGTGTGTAAATTCCATGCAACAGACCACTACTCCTCAATGTTACAGGCCAAAGGTAAGTAAGTGATAGATCACTGTCCTCATCCATGTGTCTGGATAAATGAGCATGTTGGCATCTCCTGTTGTCTAGCTATTTTAGCTATAGCTCCATGCATGTTATTTTGACACACTAGGCCAAGCTGTAGTGCACTCTAACTTAGATATATATTATTCAGATTTATTTTATTATTGTTACAATAGCCACTTTTACGGTCTTGTTTTATTTTCTGTTTATCTAACTGTTTTTGCCAAGGCCAGCACTCTGTTCTCAAACAAGACATTCTTGCTCACTCTTCTTCCAAGGCTACAGCACGGTACATTGCTGGTAAAAGTGGTATAAGTTTAGTCTCTGACATTCGTAGAAAACACACATCCTTAGGTAGGGCTATTTTCTCAGACCATCAGCTATATTGTTATAAAAACACTTCCCTGTCCCTTACACGTTAGAGGAGATTCCAGCAGGAGAACCACGACTGTATGCTGATTGCTGGTTGCTTCTCTACATAGGCTAACGCAGACTACAGGCCTTTGCTCAGGTATGGGGGAAGATGTCTTCCCAGGGGAACCTGAAGGGCAGAATTAGAGCTTAACACGCTGAGCTCTATCATAGCCTAGGTAGGAGTTAGTCTATTGACCGTAGTAACAATATGATAGCGTTATTTTTATGCTTCACTCTCCTTGTCACAATTTTAATACTGTCATGCTGTGTTGTCCTGGTCATTGCAGCTCATGCTTTGCTATCTAAGATGCAGTTGTTTTATTAAAATTGTTATTGAAACATATACTGCCTCTGTTTGTCATTTTATATATGAGACTAAGGTAACTGAGAGAAACGGATGAGACCTGAGTGACCACGGCTTCCCTGAAAAACCAATTATATCATGCCCTCGGCTGCCGAGTCATCCCTGCCCTCGGGTAGGGATGAGGCACTGCTAGTTGGCTGGAGCAAAACCCGGATTGGAGCGACAGGTGTCACCTGCAGTGGGTTAGACTCAGTCTCCCACGCCGCGGGCAATTCTTCAGCTCAAAATCCAGTAGTCTCATTAGAATAATGAGAGCCTATGCGACACTGCTACACCAAGGCTACTTGTCTTCAGCATACGATGGACTCCTACACCTCACTGCAGTCTCTAATGTAAAGATGGCCATCACACATGTGACAGAGCATGCATTGTACTTTGGATGGAGCTATAGATCAGTACCTTCCCTCAGTAAGTGGGGAATGTCTATTGACATGTTTTATGTGCCAGCACTGTCCCTTTCTCTTTTGGAAAAGATTGGCAAGCTGCTGTTTCATGCATGTTCCACCTGTGTTGATGGGAGAATATCTGCATTCCCTCAAATATATGTGCATGGAAAACTGTGTGCGGACCAAGCCATCTACAGCATTGGTACTTTTCATGTTGTTCCACATAAAGGTGTGTTTCACCATTATTTATTGGCTGCCACATTCCCTCATGTGTCATACCTTGTCATTTGGCATTCTATAACTGCAGTAGCAATGAGGGACATGACAGGTAGGCCTAGAGTTTTGAGTCATAGTGTGCACTGTTATGCCTTTGAAGTGGCAGCATGTAGCAAAGTGCACTGCACATGTGTGATGCGTAAGGTTTGTGACCTGACTGTTGGCATGCATCATGGAGTGACTTGGAGTAATGTTGAAATCACATGTATTTGGGTACAAGCATTCATCCACAGAAAGACATCTGGGTCTGCATGAGCATAAAGGAGACAATGATGTAGCTTCCTATTTTGCAACACGTTGCTGGCATTCAACATGTACTTGCAAATCTCTGGGCCTCTCCAACACCCAAGGGTTTAATGGCATTTACGGATGCACCCAGAGTATGTTATTGTAAGGGGTGTCAGACATTAGTGGTGATTAACCTGATACTTACTGATACATTGTGTTGTGGATTTTGGGGACATCCCTCTCTGAAATATTACACATGATGTCTACAGTGTCTATTTCCATGGCATATATGTGGCCTGCGTGAGCAACATTAGTACTGCCTCCTTGACTCTAATGGGACAAATATCACTTGGTGAAGTGTACGTGGTTAATATATTTCCAGTGTGACATGAGTATTCCCTTGTAACCTTCTACAGGCTATTTTTCATTTGTCAGCAACATGGCACAATTTCCAGGTGTTGAGTCATTATGTATGTGGCAAATAGTTGTGTGCATGACCTTGTGTGGGATCTGTGCGAATGCATTTAGCATTGGCCTACTATTGTATGATAACAGGTAACTGAGGTCTGCTCCATGGGGCAAAGCTTTCAGAGTGATGAGGTCTCCTACTTGTTGAATGGTTACTGAGATTGCACAACTTCAGCTGTGCAATTGTAGTTGTTTGGGATCCTGACTGTCTTGTGGGTACTGTTGATAGCTTAGATGGCACACATGCATATGGTATGGAACATATATGGGCCACTTAGTAGGAGTTTGTTGCTGGGGCCTACTTGACATCATGGTAATGTTTGCTAATCACAGCAGTTGTTTGTGTGATCAAGGATATGTGATGAGCCTATTTCTCTTTGTGTTTGCAGCATCAGCACCAGCAAGCGAAGGAGACGGGCCACAGCAGAGTAGGGAAGCATCTGACCGCAGGAACTTGGGTCAAGATACCACAGGCACAAAGGGAACCAGTGGCCTGGAGGCTGAGGGGAGTGCCATGGCGGAGCACGGAACATCCTCTTCAGTGTTGGATTCTTCCTTAAGCGGACACTCCCATTGGTGGCACATGCATTGGGGCATACCCCTGTACCATCTTTGTCCACCCCCGTTCTATCACCACCCTCCCTGTTGCTTCCCACCCAGTTGACTGTGCCCGTTCACCCAAGAGGGTGGACATTTCCTTTGCCGCAGTCACCTCCGCTCTAGCCTCTGTTACCCTTGCTTCCCTCAGTGAAGAGGCTATTGACCTCCTGAAGAGTATCTCTGTGGGTCAGAAAGCCATTGTGAATGCCATTCAGGGACTAGCAACCCATCTACAGCAACAAAATGCATTTCTGGGCGGCATTCATGGGACAATGTCTGGCCTACAGAGATCTTTTTAGGGTCTGGCCTCCACACTTATGGCAGCCAGTCAACCCCCCCACCTTATATCCCCCTCCCTCTCCACTGCCCTTTTGCTTATCCAACTCCCCCTTCCCCTACCTGCGTAAAGCACACAGACCGATCGACACAGATCCACCTCGACACACAAGAGCAGCACACACAGACACAAGCACACAAAACACACTGGCACGCAAGCAAAAAACAGTTATCACTTCCCCAGGGACCCCCACCACAATCAGTGTAGCACATTCAATATCCAGCATAGCCACAAGCACCACAACAACAGTCAGTGACACATCCACCACACCCAGCATACCCTCAGACACCACCCCAACAGACACCCAGACATCCACCACAACAACCCCAACAGACACCCAGACATCCACCACAACCACCATACTTGTAGACACCACACAAAGAGACACACACACATACTAAACTACCACCATACATGCAGACACTACCCCAAAAGACAGACACACATCCACCACTTCACCTCAGCACCTCAACTTTCCAGATCCCTAAGACAAACAACCTCACTCACTCACCCACGCAACAGAAACCACCCAAACATGAGCATACTTCTCAGAAGCATGCACCCACAACATGCAGACAGACACAACAGACAAACACTCCCTCAAACTCCAAATCCCCACTCCCTTCTGCTGACTATTCCTGTGTTCCTAAGAAGGTTTATTTGTTTGATCTTGACCATTCCCCTGTTCCCTCTACCTCATCTCAAGCCCAAGAGGCCGCCACCAACCTCTCAAATCCTTCCTTCCACCTCTGAGGCCTCCCCTGCCCACCTTTTAGCATCCACACTGTAAGGAAATGCCACCTTGGCATGGTTACCCCTTAACTTTTTGCCTTTGCTGATGCAAAGTTACTATTTGAAAGTGTGCTGGGACCCGGCTAACCAGGCCCCAGCACCAGTGTTCTTTCCCTAAACGTTACCTTTGTCTCCACAATTGGCACAACCCTGGCACTCAGGTAAGTCCCTTGTAACTGGTACCCCTGGTACCGAGGGCCCTGATGCCAGGGAAGGTCTCTAAGGGCTGCAGCATGTCTTATGCCACCCTGGGGACCCCTCACTCAGCACATGCACACTGCCTCACAGCTTGTGTGTGCTGAAGGGGAGAAAATGACTAAGTCAGCATGGCACTTCCCTCAGAGTGCCATGCGAACCTCAAACTGCCTGTGGCATCGATAAGTCACCCCTCTAGCAGGCAGGTGCACTATACCACAGGTGAGGGCATATGTGCTTGAGCACTAAGCCCCTACAGTGTCTAAGAAAAACCTTAGACATTGTAAGTGCAGAGTAGCCATAAGAGTATATGGTCTGGGAGTTTGTCAAACACGAACTCCACAGTTCCATAATGGCTACACTGAAAACTGAGAAGTTTGGTATGAAACTTCTCAGCATAATAAATGCACACTGATGCCAGTGTGCAATTTATTGTAACATACACCCAGAGGGCATCTTAGAGATGCCACCTGAATACCTACCTGACTTCTAGTGTAGGGTGACCAGTTCCTGCCAGCCTGCCACACACCAGACATGGTGCTGGCCACATAGGGAGAGTGCCCTTGTCACTCTGTGGCCAGGAACAAATCCTGTACTGGGTGGAGATGCTTCTCACCTCCCCCTGCAGGAACTGTAACACCTGGCGGTGAGCCTCAAAGGCTCACCCCTTTTGCTACAGCACCCCAGGGCATCCCAGCTAGTGGAGATGCCCGCCCCTCCGGTCACTGCCCCCTCTTTTGGCAGCAAGGCTGGAGGAGATTATGAGAAAAACAAGGAGGAGTCACCCACCAGTCAGGATAGCCCCTACGTTGTCCTGAGGTGAGGTGACCCCTACCTTGAGAAATCCTCCATCTTGAGTTTGGAGGATTGCCTCAATAGGATTAGGGATGTGCCCCCCTCCCCATAGGGAGGAGGCACAAAGAGGGTGTAGCCACCCTCATGGACAGTAGCCATTGGCTACTGCCCTCCCAGACCTAAACACACCGCAAAATTCAGTATTTAGGGGCTCCCCAGATCCTAGGAAATCAGATTCCTGAAACCTGAAGAAACAAGAAGGACTGCTGACCTACAAGCCAGCAGAGAAGGAGGACGACGACAACTGCTTTGGCCCCAGCCCTACCGGCCTGTCTCCAACTTCGAAAACCTGATCCAGTGACGTATCCGACAGGGACCAGCAACCTCTGAAGCCTCAGAGGACTGCCCTGGACTAAAGGACCAAGAAACTCCAGTGAACAGCCGCCCTGTTCAAAACCAGCTACTTCTTTGCAACAAAGAAGCAACTTCCAAAGACTGCATGTTTCCCGCCGGAAGCGTGAGACTTCTCCCTCTGCACCCAACGCCCCCAGCTCGAGATTCAGAGAACCAACACCTCAGGGAGGACTCCCCGGCAACTGTGAGACCATGAGTAACCAGAGACGACCCCTCTGAGCCACCACATCAACGCCTGTGGAGAGAATCCAGCGCCTTCCCCTGACCACGGCTGCCTGTAACAAGGGACCTGATGCCTGGAACCAACACTGCACCCGTAGCCCCCAGGACCTGAAGGAACCGAACTTCAATGCAGGAGTGACCCCCAGGCGATCCTCTGCCTAGCCCAGGTGGTGGCTGTCCAGAGAAGCCCACACTGTGCCTGCCTGCACCGCTACAGTGACCCCCGGGTCCCTCCATTGTTTCCTACCTGAAACCGGACGCCTGCTTTGCACACTGCACCTGGCTGTCCCTGTGCCGCTGAGGGTGTGTTTTGTGTGCCTACCTGTTCCCACCCCCCCGGTGCTCTGGAAGCATTGAGGGCAGCCTCAATGAAGATGACCTCCTGTTAGCCAGGATGGCCAAAAGATTGGCTTTGGAGAGACAGATCCTAGCCATAGAGAGGGAAAGACAAGAGATGGGTCGCGTGGGCTCTCATTATTCTAAATGAGACTACTGGATTTCTAGGCAGCAGGATCGATAACGGTGTGGGGGACTGAGTCTGACCCACGTGTAAAGAACTCTGCCACCCTAAATCCGTTTTTTGCTCCGGCTAACTAGCAGTGCCTCATTTTTCCCATGAGGAAGGAATGATTTGGCAGCCGAGCGCATGACATCTTTGGAACTTCTCAGGGAAGTCGTGGTAACTCAGATCCAAACTAACTCTCTTATTTCCAATATGATCTCATATACAAATGACAAAGACAGTATAAGTTTTATATAATATTTTAATAAAACAACTGTATTTTAGATATTAAGGCGTGAGCCGCAATAACCAGAACGATACAACACAGTAGGATTGAAATAGTCACCAGGAGAGTAAAACATAAGAACAAAGCTATCATATTGTCTAACAGTTTCTACTCTCCCTCTGCTTGTTCTATTTAGAGCACAGCATGTTAAGCTTCTAGCTTGCCTGTCAGAATCACTGTGGAGACATCAGCCCTCATACCTGAGCAAAGACCTGTGATCTTGGTTCAGCATCTGCAACGAGGCAGTCAGCGTCTAGTTGTGGTTCCCTGGTCGGAATCTCCCTCTTGCGTGTATTGGGACAAGGAAGTGATTTTATAACTAACATGTCATCGTGATCACAAAATGTCCCTACGCAGGAATGCCAAGTCTAAACTCCTACCACGTCTATCGGCAATGTACCAGACTGTATCCTTGACTGAAGCACAGAGTAAATATGTTATGGAGATTTCCAGTGCTGAAGTAGGCAAAACAGTGTGATATGAATAAAAAAAACAACACTGTAGAACTGGCTATTTGAAAAATAACAGTACGAAGCCTAATAAAAAGCATGTAGAGCAAAGTGCACGGAGGCTCTAAGATGTCAGCAAATGAATAAAATATATTCAGGGCAAAGTGCACAAAGGCTTAAAGCCTGAAGCTAAAGCGCAATGAATACGTAAAAACTGACCACACTACACCCTCCCCTTGTCAGTAACAAGTGGTTCCAATAATATAAAAGGATGCCCCAAATATAAAATCAATTATTTCGACAAGGTGAGAAGACAACAAAGTCATAAATTTAGGAAACATGTGACCATAAAGCCAAATTCAATATAGTGTCAATTGCGTAGGAGAAAAAAAAATCCAATCGTCAGACAGAAGCAACAGAACGCAGGAGTTCCTCCACTTCGATATATGTCAATATCGGAAGATCCACGCCACAAAGTACCATGGAGCAGGTGTGATCCAAAGCCCCAAAACCATGCAGGGCGGCACCCCGTGCAGGGCCTATGAAAGAGACAATACCATCTTCCTCCAGGAAGGGAATCTCATAAACCGCCTCACGAAGCAAGCGCATCCGTAGTGCACAAGTCAGGGAATGAGCCCTAATCGGGAACATCAACAGATCAGCATCGACCATTGGAGGGCGCTGCAGTGAGAGACAGAGAGCCACTGCATGTTCAAACGAGCACCAAAGGCATCGAAACACGGGTTGCACACAATCCAAAACCGGTCTGAATGACAGAGACCAGTCACACTCCAAATGTCCCAGGAGTGTTGCTCCAAAATGCTGCATCATGCGTTCACGACACAGCTGCGCTGACGGGAGCAGCAATACAGGATCTCGTCGTGACGGGACAGCCATTGCGAAAAAATAGCAACAACAGCAAGACTCCAGCCAATAAAGCCAAAGTAATTGGGAAACCCCCAAAAATGCTTCCGAAAATAGAATGTATAGCCGAAGGTATCAAACCAAATATGGAAGAGAAGGTGTGAGTAAAACCAACACCAACGGCTTTGAAAAAATGTGCAATACCAGCAGTGCTGGATGCATTAAATATACGTCCCACAAGTTCACCGAAGTGACTAGGAAAGTTAGTATTCAAAAGGGACTGTATCTCCGCCGATGACCTTGTCACCTGAAGTGCGTAGGTCTCGCTAGCAGATGTAAGGGCCACATGCTTTTGAAACAATAAAGCTTTTAGCCGACTCAACTTGTCGAAATCAACCTTGGAAGTAGCAATATGAGGCCAGATGTCCGCTACCTCCCTAATTTGAGTGGGGGGAAACAACACATTCCCGCAGCACGTAACGGCCTTGTTGACAACGACGATGTAAACTATTCCGGCATGCATGCCACAGCAGCGTTCGCTGTTAAGAACAATGTAACTGCTGTTAGAAAGCACCTGGAAAGTGTTTTTAATAACCGGGACTGGAACTCCCTTCAGATAACAAGCTAAGTTAGCAATCGAAGCGTTACACGCCCCGTGCAAGGACAGCTGTTTACAAACCATTGAATGGCTGACAGAAGCTTCGCATTCGCTGCCGCTAAGAAAAACCTCCCTCAAACCATTAACACATCTGACTGAAAGGGAAGCTCCCACACCTCGTGTATGTAACTGTCTCCCAATAGTTCATATCTACCCACCGGAATGTGCTTCAAACAAGAAGTAAATTGCAAAGGGGAGATAGGCAAATTAATAACCCCATGAATCAACCACTCAGCTGACGGAATCTCAGCTACCGTGAAAGGCAGTTTCTCGAATTTCTCAATATTCAACATAACATATGTCGCTTCCTTTTTAGCCATCAGTTGTTGCTGACGAGTCAAATTAAAAGAGATAAAGATCTCTCTGGCACGAACGTGCTGCCATGGAACGCGACCCGCCTTCAAGGTCTGAAGAGTCCAACCCAGCTGCATGATGGACCGCGTCTGACTCTGCCCATGATATAAAGAAGACATGTCCGATTTAATAATGTCAATGGCAGAGGAAACAATGCTGTCAATCGTGTAAAGACGGTCAGAAAGGGTATGCATGCCATTATCAACAACAGACAAAGGGGGTCATTCTGACCCTGGCGGTCATAGACCGCCAGGGCCGGGGACCGCGGATGCACCGCCAACAGGCTGGCGGTGCATCCAGGCCAATTCTGGCCGCGGCGGTAAAGCCGCGGTCAGAAAAGGGAACCCGGCGGTGTCCCGGCGGATTTCCCCTGGCCTGAGGAATCCTCCATGGCGGCGCTGCAGGCAGCGCCGCCATGGGGATTCCGACCCCCTTCCCACCAGCCTGGTTCTGGTGGGTTTGACCGCCAGAACCTTGCTGGCGGGAACGGGTGTCGTGGGGCCCCTGGGGGCCCCTGCAGTGCCCATGCCAATGGCATGGGCACTGCAGGGGCCCCCTAACAAGGCCCCACAAAGATTTTCAGTGTCTGCATAGCAGACACTGAAAATCGCGACGGGTGCAACTGCACCCGTCGCACCCTTTCCACTCCGCCGGCTCCATTCGGAGCAGGCATCCTCGTGGAAGGGGGTTTCCTGCTGGGCGGGCGGGCGGCCTTCTGGCGGTCACCCGCCGGCCCAGCGGGAAACTCAGAATTACTGCGGCGGTCTTTTGACTGCGCTGCGGTATTCTGTCGGGGGAACTTCGGCGGGCGGCCTCCGCCGCCCGCCGAAGTCAGAATGACCCCCAAAGTCTGCATCAGGTTTTCCTGATCAATCTGCCTCAACCGGGCTGCAGCCTCTTGTTGTGAAAGCTTCCAAATCTCATTATAAACTTCGTATAAGAACCTTTTCTTCCGTGGTACTTTGGGACCTGACAAAAAATCTTGTAAATCAGTATCATTAGACAGTAACGTGAGATGTGACTTAACTGCATCCAGTGTGGATGACTTCTACCATTGCTGACAAAGCTTCCCCACACTGTATGTAGTTATAATATCAGCATGTTCTGGTGAAACGTAACGAGGGTCTGCCCTACTAGTCCTGAACCCCCCTGAAGAGGTGACAAAACGTTGATGACACACATTAGTGTCTACAGGCCATAATAACCAGCCGCCTGGATGTAACGATGAAATGTTAAGCGTACCATTCTGGACCCAATGTGTAAATTCACTAAAAGTAGCATTCACATAATGCTGCCAATTTTTTAATTTAGAAGGGACAGGTATACTAGGCAAAGTCAACTCCCTAATTGTCGCTAAGCCCAAACAGCTAGTCTGTTGTACTGTGTCATTGAGGAAAATCATCTGCACAGGGATAATACATGCTCTAAATAACGTGTCCCTGCCTTGCATTTGCCAATTTTTCGAACCCCAAACACTTTTCAAGTCAACAGTTTTAAACCAGTATTCATACCCCTCGACCGAAAGTTTAGATACAAACAAATTTGAATACAGTAATTTAGTATCGGTCAACAACATTTGCTTATTAGAATACGGGGCAACTTTAAAATAGTAAGAATTAGCATTTCGTTGATCATGCCCAGAAAAATATGCAAATTTATCATAATACGTTTTCGAACTCCCTTGTGGAGGAGTCGAGCAATGTTCCCATTGCACATAATAAAACATGGACTTAGGGCTACTAGCTTTATGAATAAAGTGGTGTCCATAATAGTTGTAGCAAAACATGTCACCATGATTATCTCTAAATTGGTAAGCATCTTCATCGTCATAGACAGTATAATATTGCAAATCTGTTAGCATAGAATCTACTGTCTTCACATCCCAATCATCAGAAACAATGCCAGGTATAACAATATCATTCATTGATAATTTGAGGACATACGGTATTTGAATCAATTCAGTGGGACCATATATATCAAACATTACTTTATCCAACACAATCCCATCCGGAATTGGTATTGCAGAAATGTTTACAGTGGACAAGTCTCTTCGAACCATATGAGACGAAAAATGCGGTTTTAACACAGTCTCCACATGCTCAATGTCAGATCGATCAGGAAGAAAATGACCATGTATTATCAGAAAAAAAGTAACCACAAATCCCAACCATAATAAAAGAGTAATCACGGCCAAAAACAGCCACAAATAGTTCCAAGGAAAAACAAAATATGTGCGTTTAAGCCAACCCAGCAGCCGTCGTGGACCGTGGACAGAAGACATCGAGGACGAGGAGCCGGACACATCATTATCAGCGTCGTTGAAGCAGCCAGAGGCAGTTCTAGCAAAAGGTGCAACCGTGAACAAAGAAGCAGATGGAGGCTCTCTCCTTGGCACGCTATAAACCACATGTTCAGAAACATCAGTAGAACGTACAGCAAGTTGATCAAAAGATTCCATATTAATTGTCGTCGGTGGAACAATCGCAAGATCATCATCCACCCTCCCCAAGCTCGGAGAGGAAACAGTGTCGGTGAAAATCACCAGCAGCGGGACTTCTTCCCCAGTAGTGAGAGGGATTCTGGAACTACTGGGTGTCCCTCTTGGTCTGCTGTGCAGAATCGGCCACATGTTGTAACTTGACATTATCAATGGAAAAAAAGCGATTTCCTTTGGCCCCTCGCAGCGGCGGTAAAATCACAGTTCTCGTGCCGCTTACCCCCAACACAGGGACAGGTGCTCGATAAGAAGGACCAAATTCTTTTTTAACTGTGACCTTTGCACGCACTAGATCCCCAATCCTGGGTATCCAACCAGTAGGTGTTACTGGCTCATCCTTAATTCCTGAGGAGGCAGCACTGGCAGAAGAGTTATCTTCACGGAATTGTTGTAAATCCTGCAAAACAGTGACACGTTCATTTATGTCAAAGGGCGTATCTGCCACCTCCACACCAGGACCATCTAGATCAGGAACATACATTCGTGTTCCAAACAGGCACTCATATGAAGTACGACCCCCCAGTGACCTTCTAGGCAAGTTATTAAGTGCTCTCTGTACTCCATATAGGTGGGCTAGCCAACCACGACCCGTACCTATAACCCTGGCCGTTAAGGACTGCTTTAAATCACGATTTAAACGCTCCACAACAGATTTTCCCTCGGGATGAAATGGAGACGAGAATTGGAGTTGGACCCCCAACGAAGCCATGGTGTCCCTGAATGCCTTAGAGGCAAAAGCAGGGCCCTGGTCCGAATGAAAAGCCGCAACTGCAAATGTATCGACAAAGATGCGCAAATCTTTAATAACAGTTCGAGCGTCAGCCGAGCATTGTGGCCATACCCACACAAAACTGGAGCACGAATCTACAGCAACCAATATATATTTGTATGCACTATCTGGTGTCAGCGGACCACAATGATCCAAGTACACACACTGTAAAGGTTTATTTGAAATCAGAAGGGGCGTCTGCTGCGGGCGTCTAGTCGACGACACTTTAATTTGTTGACAAACGTCACAACAAAGGAAATATTGCTTCGTCTCGTTATAGAGACCAGGCCACCAGTAACGAGCCTGTAAAAGCAAAATCGTGGCAGCCACCCCAGCATGTGCAGAAGCCACCCCCTCATGTGCTGCAGAAATTAATCGAGGTCTCTCAATTTTATTGGGAATTTCCCGTACACCAATGCCTGGAATTGTAACCGTAGCATTCAGCGCACCATTCAAGCAGTAACTATATTTAGAAGGAAATCCTTTAGGAAAGGGCGTGCCATCAGCCGTAGCCTTTATGGCAGCCGAAATTTCTGTGTCTGGTTTGGAACTCGAACGAGTCACTGCGGCCACTGCCGATTTCGCGGCTTCATCAGCCAAAGTATTTCCAGCAACGTGTATTCCAACGCGCTGGTGTCCAAGTGTATGCACAACATGGACGTTAGGAAGTGTTTCCTTCAGATCCGCAACCTTACCCCACAACATTTTATGTTTAATGGTGTTGCCTTTAGAATCTCTGAACCCATTCATCTTCCAATAGTGTAGATATTCGTTGAAAGACTGTACACAGTAGTAGGAGTCACAGACCAGCAAGGTTAAAATCGCCGGATCCGCGTGCTCCAACGCTAACAATAGAGCTTTGAGCTCAGCCAGCTGTGCCGTGCAATCTCCCAAGTTTTTAGTATAAGTATGTCGGGGGCAGAACACTTCCCCCTCCATAGTGCCGCTCACCACCGCACATGCAGCAGAATACTGTTGTTTAGTCCCAACTGCTGGTTGCGCAGAGCCATCGGTATACATGACTACTTGATATTGGTCAATAGGCAACGTACCAGCAGGAACAGGGTATTCCATCTGATATTGAATAAATTATTGAGTCTGTAGTTTAGGGTCAAATACGTAATCTACATCAGTGGCTGTCAAAGACGTAGCCCATTGTATCCATCGCAGGTGCAAAGCTTTCGAATTTGGAACACTCGCTTTTGTAACTGCCTCTAAGGCTGGAATTGGGGAAACGACAATGATGCGTTGGCCCTGGGCAAGCGGTCTTTCTTTAATAACAGCCATCTGTACTGCAGTGAGTATTTTCTCAGCCTGTGCAAATCGTTGTTCTGCAGCAGAATACAAGTGAGACTTGTATGCAATCGGGACTGTCTCCCCCTCATTAAAGGTGACATACGTAAACCCAACAGCCCTAGGTATCACCCTGATGACTAAGGGGGTTATTCTAACTTTGGAGGAGTGTTAATCCGTCCCAAAAGTGACGGTAAAGTGACGGATATACCACCAGCCGTATTACGAGTTCCATAGGATATAATGGACTCGTAATACTGCTGGTGGTAAATCCGTCACTTTTCCGTCACTTTTGGGACGGATTAACACCTCCTCCAAAGTTAGAATAACCCCCTAAATGTGTCTTATTGTCCCGTGTGTGTAAGTGTTTAACTGCTAATAGATCATTCTGTAACTCTCGCAGTATGTGTGTATGTTCAATCGTCCAAAATCTACTCGAAAAATTTGGCCGAATCAACTCGTATAAGGGTTTTATACGCGTCGCATAATCAGTAATGTAAGTTCTGTCAAAATTCAGAAACCCCAACAATGACTGGAGCTCCCGAATCGTATTAGGAGGCTGCAATAAAGCACATTTCTCCAAAAAATGTGGCGCTAAGCTCTTGCCCTCACTCGACAACTCATATCCCAGGAAAATGACGCTGAGGAAGGCAATCTTTGATTTCTTAAAATTAAACTTATAGCCAATATCAGCAAACCCCACAACAATGCGCGATACACGCTTTAGATGTTGCAGAATCTCATCGTCTGTCAGATATATGTCATCCACATATGATAACGCTTCAGGGTCGAACTCATGCAGCATTTCAGTTACACGAGCCGAAAACAGTCCTGGGCTATTCTTATACCCCTGAGGCAAACGACAAAAAAATTTCTGAGAGCCAAACGCACTGAAACTGGTATAGTCCCGACTTTCGGGCACTATATTCTGGCAGAAAAATCCATTCGAGATATCTAATGTTGTCTTGTACTTCTTACATACGATATTATTCATAAGCGCTGCCCTATGTGAATTCTGTATTGCATATGTGCGTGTATGACTATTCAAATGTCGGTAATCCACCACTATCCTATATGAATGGTCCGGTTTAGCAACCGGAAATAAGGGATTATTCATCGGCGAGACACAGGGCTCAATTACACCCTGGTACTCCAATTGTGTAAGAATTTTCCTAACCGATGCCCTTGCTTCAAATTTGATAGGATATTGCGGTTGTGGCTGAGGTTCGCCCTTTATCGGAATTACATGATAAGGTGATTGTCTATCCCACCCCACGTTATTTCTATACAGGGCGGGAGCCTGTGCTAGATCCCATGATTTACTATAGGACTCCGCTAGTTCTCTCGGAACAAGTGGTGAGAAGGAAGGTGTAATAACCTCCTCCCCAACCGGACAGTCGCGAACAAAGTCTGATGGCCAATCCTGTTCGGCTTGCAGAACATCATATGATTTTACCACATGGTCCCAAAAAATGGCGTTTATAATACGGTCAATGTCCCCTTCCAATCGCAGAGTCACTTCATATACTCTATCAGGATCAGAGACTCGCATATCCGCCGTCTCGACTTGTATGAAGTCATCAGTTGCTTTCACCTCCAGATGCTCTAGAAGACTCAGGCGAACTATTGTGACCTCTGCCACGCTGTCTAACAGTGCTAACGCCCATGTCTTGTTCGTCAAGAGAACTCTCTTCTTGAGCGGCATGTCTAACTGAGACTGCTGCCACTTTCTTCTTTTTAAATTGCTGTTTTTGTTGCAGCGGTTTCTCTTCTTGTTTAATAGAAACCTCCGCCGAGCGTTGTGAATCCTGTCTCGGTTTCACGTACTCCGTCCTCCGCTCTTACCGCCTACCTCTCTCACATCTCTTTTCCGAGGAGTCCTGAAAGGAACGAGATTGGCGTGTATCAGTATATTGACATCTATCAGGCGTCTTCAAAGTATCCCTATTCCTGAGATTATACTTATTCTGCGGGGTCTCCGGTTGCGGAGACTGCCCACCATCTTTTTTAGGTGTTTGCTGTTTCTTTTCCCAGCGCTTTTTCGAACCCTCAGGTTGTTGCTGTTTAGCATTATCTTTATTATTCTTACCCTGTAACTGGGGTTTCTGTGGTCTAGCACCTAGGCTATCTCGACCAATACTAGAATATGTTTCCGCTATTATTCTCAGAAGTTCCCGCTCCTGATTAAGCATCGGAACATTCCGAAGACGCATTCGCACTGCTAGTGCTACTGCCTCTCCCTTGAGATTACTCAAAATAATAGAAGAAACTGTGGCAAAATTGCCCAGCAACTGCATGCCCAAATCTAAGGCAGGGGCAGCCCCATATTCATCTTGAATTTGTTTAAGCACGTCCGGTAAATTAGCTAATGTCGGTGTACTGTGTGCCGTAGTGTAGAGCGCGGCAAACACCGTGCCCCAAGTATTACAAAGGTCCACCGGAGGAACCATCCCATACGGCAAACACATCGTCAAAATTCTATGTTTATCCTGAGGTCCCGTATGGGGAAATACTGCTTCCAGCGTATTAATTTTTTGCGCCAGCCAAAATGGAGTCTCCTCTCGTTTAGCCGGTACTTTACCCATAACTGAGTGTACAGTGGCCGGATTAATACCCGGAACCACTGCCTGGGGGTGCGCTGGAGCAGCACGCGCTGCATTCGTATTTAGTATCTGCATGACAAACTGAACTAATCGTCTATATGTAGCTGTTAATTCTGTATATAAACAACGAACTTCAACCACTGCCAATTGAGCAACCGCAGGATGAGGTGTATATGTAGCCAATAAAGGCCAGGTAGGACCATCATTACTCAGCGGACCTAACCTAACTTGTGCTACTGTGTGTGGGAGGGAGCCATCAAGCCAATTATGGTGTTCTTGATAAGATAGAGGTATTTGTAAATAAGCGTAAGCCCTGTATTGTCCAGGGACATTCGCAACAGTGTATTCGTGAAAAGTATTTGTACCCCCATCCACTGCTGGAAATCCGACCCAAGAATAAAAAAGTTCCATTCTATAGGTTGCATGGGCGTCCACTACAAAAGTGACTGGACCCCCCTGGACCGTCAGTCCATGTGCCAACAGATGTCCTGTGAGCGGGTGACGCATATTGATTGCAATATTCACTACATTGGGATTCGCCATTTATAAAAAATAGCTCCAGGTCAGAGTAGGCACACCAATATCGGGGTTTTCCTTTCAAAGTTCAAGCTTGAACAACCAACCACTAAGCAATAGGAAGCACCTATCCCGTGGCGGCGGAAAGACTCAGCCCCACGGACGTCTCCGTATACGGAACCGAGGAGTCAAAATATATATGAGACCAAGAGAGTCAGTCGGACCCAAACATTAGAGCCAGACCAAACGTTGGCGGCGCCATGTCGCGTGGGCTCTCATTATTCTAAATGAGACTACTGGATTTCTAGGCAGCAGGATCGATAACGGTGTGGGGGACTGAGTCTGACCCACGTGTAAAGAACTCTGTCACCCTAAATCCGTTTTTTGCTCTGGCTAACTAGCAGTGCCTCATTTTTCCCATGAGGAAGAAATGATTTGGCAGCCGAGCACATGACATCTTTGGAACTTCTCAGGGAAGTCGTGGTCACTCAGATCCAAACCAACTCTCTTATTTCCAATATGATCTCATATACAAATGACAAAGACAGTATAAGTTTTATATAATATTTTAATAAAACAACTGTATTTTAGATATTAAGGCGTGAGCCGCAATAACCAGAACGATACAACACAGTAGGATTGAAATAGTCACCAGGAGAGTAAAACAGAAGAACAAAGCTATCATATTGTCTAACAGTTTATACTCTCCCTCTGCTTGTTCTATTTAGAGCACAGCATGTTAAGCTTCTAGCTTGCCTGTCAGAATCACTGTGGAGACATCAGCCCTCATACCTGAGCAAAGACCTGTGATCTTGGTTCAGCATCTGCAACGAGGCAGTCAGCGTCTAGTTGTGGTTCCCTGGTCGGAATCTCCCTCTTGCGTGTATTGGGACAAAGAAGTGATTTTATAACTAACATGTCATCGTGATCACAAAATGTCCCTACGCAGGAATGCCAAGTCTAAACTCCTACCACGTCTATCGGCAATGTACCAGACTGTATCCTTGACTGAAGCACAGAGTAAATATGTTATGGAGAACTCCAGTGCTGAAGTAGGCAAAACAGTGTGATATGAATAAAAAAACAACACCGTAGAACTGGCTATTTGAAAAATAACAGTACGAAGCCTAATAAAAAGCATGTAGAGCAAAGTGCACAGAGGCTCTAAGCTGTCAGCAAATGAATAAAATATATTCAGGGCAAAGTGCACAAAGGCCTAAAGCCTGAAGGTAAAGCGCAATGAATACGTAAAAACTGACCACACTACACCATCAATGGTGGCAGCAACTTAGAGTCAGAGAGAATACTGACATGCTAAAAATCCCCAAAGGGATTGTAACAAAATATGAAGATGGTGATGACATCACCAAATGGTTCACAGCTTTTGAGAGGGCTTGTACAACCAGAAAAGTAAACCGATCTCACTGAGGTGCTCTTCATTGGGAAATGTTCACTGGAAAGTGTAGGGATAGACTCCTCACACTCTCTGGTAAAGATGCAGAATCCTATGACCTCATGAAAGCTACCCTGATTGAGGGCTTTGGATTCTCAACTCAGGAGTACAGGATCAGGTTCAGGGGGGCTCACAAATCATCGAGCCAGACCTGGGTTGATTTTGTTGACTTCCCAGTCAAAACACTAGACGGTTGGATTAATGGCAGTGGTGTAAATGATTATGAAGGGCTATATAACTTGTTTATGAAGGAATACCTTTTAAGAAATTGTTTCAATGATAAACTGCATCAGCATCTGGTAGACTTAGTGTAGGAGGCTGGCCTGGCTTGTAGTGGGTACCAAGGGGTACTTACACTCTGTACCAGGTCCAGTTATCCCTTATTAGTGTAGAAGAGGTGTTTCTAGCAGCTTAGGCTGGTAGAAGGTAGCTATAGTTGAGCAGCTTAGGCTGAACTAGGAGACATGCAAAGCTCCTACTATACCACTGGTGTCACATGCACAATATCATAAGAAAACACAATACACAGATATACTAAAAATAAAGGTACTTTATTTTTATGACAATATGCCAAAAGTATCTCAGTGAGTACCCTCAGTATGAGGATGCCAAATATACACAAGATATATGTACACAATACCAAAAATATGCAGTAATAGCAAAAGGAAGTAATGCAAGCAATGTATAGTCACAATAGATTGCAATAGGAGCACATAGGTATAGGGGCAACACAAACCATATACTCCAAAAGTGGAATGCGAACCACGAATGGACCCCAAACCTATGTGAGCTTGTAGAGGGTCGCTGGGACTGTAAGAAAACGGTGAGGGTTAGAAAAATAGCCCACCCCAAGACCCTGAAAAGTAGGTATAAAGTGCACCTATATTCCCCAGAGAGCACAGAAGTCGTAATAGGGAAATTCTGCAAGGAAGACCAACACCAGCAATGCAACCAAAGTGGATTTCCGGACGAGAGTACCTGTGGAAAAAGGGGACCAAGTCCAAGAGTCGCGACAAAGTCGGGATTGGGCAGATGCCCAGGAAATGCCAGCTAAGGGTGCAAAGAAGCTGCCACCGGATGGTAGAAGCTGTGGATTCTGTAAGAACGAAGAGGGCTAGAAACTTCCCCTTTGGAGGATGGATGTCCCACATCGTGAAGAAGCTTGCAGAGGTGTTCCCACGCAGAAAGACCGCAAACAAGCCTTGCTAGCTGCAAGGGTCGCGGTTAGGGTTTTTGGATGCTGCTGTGGCCCAGGAGGGACCAGGATGTCGACAATTGCGTGAGGAGACAGAGGGGGCACCCAGCAAGATAGGGAGCCCTCACAAAAGCAGGCAGCACCAGCAGAATTGCCAGAAAAGGCACTATGAAGAGGAGTGAACTGGAGCTCACCCGAAGTCACAAAAGGAGATCTCACGACACCGGAGGACAACTCAGGAGGTTTTGCAATACAGGTTAGAGTGTCGGGGACCCAGGCTTGGCTGTGCACAAAGGAAATCCTGGAAGAGTGTACAGGAGCCGGCACAGCTGCAAATCACACGTTACCCAGCAATGCAGTCTAGCGTGGGGAGGCAAGGACTGACCTCCACCAAACTTGGACTGAAGAGTCACTGGACTGTGGGAGTCACTTGGACAGAGTTGCTGAGTTCCAGGGACCACGCTTGTCGTGCTGAGAGGGGACCCAGAGGACCGGTGATGCAGTTCTTTTGGTGCCTGCGGTTGCAGGGGGAGGATTCCGTCGTCCCACAGGAGATTTCTTCAGAGCTTCTAGTGCAGAGAGGAGGCAGACTTCCCCCACAGCATGCACCACCAGGAAAACAGTTGAGAAGGCCGCAGGATCAGCGATACAAGGGTGCAGTAGTCGTCTTTGCTACTTTGTTGCGGTTTTGCAGGCATCCTGAGCAGTCAGCGGTCGATTCCTTGGCAGAAGGTGAAGAGAGAGATGCAGAGGAACTCTGATGAGCTCTTGCATTCGTCATCTAAAGAATTCCCCAAAGCAGAGACCCTAAAAAGCCAGAAAAGGAGGTTTGGCTACCTAGGAAGGAGGATAGGCAAGCAACACAGGTAAGAGCCTATCAGGAGGAGTCTCTGACATCACCTTCTGGCACTGGCGACTCCGAGCAGTCCAGTGTGCCAGCAGCACCTCTGTTTCCAAGATGGCAGAGGTCTGGAGCACACTGGAGGAGCTCTGGGCACCTCCCCTGGGAGGTGCAGGTCAGGGGAGTGGTCACTCCCCTTTCCTTTGTCCAGTTTCGCGCCAGAGCAGGGCTGGGGGATCCCTGAACCGGTGTAGACTGGCTTATGCAGGGATGGGCACCATCTGTGCCCATCAAAGCATTTCCAGAGGCTGGGGGAGGCTACTCCTCCCCAGCCCTGACACCTTTTTCCAAAGGGAGAGGGTGTAGCACCCTCTCTCTGAGGAAGTCCTTTGTTCTGCCTTCCTGGGCCAAGCCTGGCTGGACCCCAGGAGGGCTGAAACCTGTCTGAGGGGTTGGCAGCAGCAGCAGCTGCAGTGAAACCCCGGGAAAGGTAGTTTGGCAGTACCCAGGTCTGTGCTAGAGACCCGGGGGATCATGGAATTTGGGATGACAATTCCATGATCTTAGACATGTTACATGGCCATGTTCGGAGTTACCATTGTGACGCTATACATAGGTAGTGACCTATGTATAGTGCACGCGTGAAATGGTGTCCCCGCACTCACAAAGTCCGGGGAATTTGCCCTGAACGATGTGGGGGCACCTTGGCTAGTGCCAGGGTGCCCACACACTAAGTAACTTAGCACCCAACCTTTACCAGGTAAAGGTTAGACATATAGGTGACTTATAAGTTACTTAAGTGCAGTGGTTAAATGGCTGTGAAATAACGTGGACGTTATTTCACTCAGGCTGCAGTGGCAGGCCTGTGTAAAAATTGTCAGAGCTCCCTATGGGTGGCAAAAGAAATGCTGCAGCCCATAGGGATCTCCTGGAACCCCAATACCCTGGGTACCTCAGTACCATATACTAGGGAATTATAAGGGTGTTCCAGTATGCCAATGTGAATTGGTGAAATTGGTCACTAGCCTGTTAGTGACAATTTGGAAAGTAAAGAGAGAGCATAACCAATGAGGTTCTGGTTAGCAGAGCCTCAGTGAGACAGTTAGTCATCACACAGGGAACACATACAGGGCACACTTATGAGCACTGGGGCCCTGGCTGGCAGGGTCCCCGTGACACATACACTAAAACAACATATATACAGTGAAATATGGGGGTAACATGCCAGGCAAGATGGTACTTTCCTACACAACCCCCCCCCAAACGAAGGACAATAAGACTAGCCATGACCTGATGAGTCTTCATTGTCTAAGTGGAAATATCTGGAGAGTCCATCTGCATTGGAGTGGGTACTCCCAGGTCTATGTTCCACTGTATAGTCCATTCCCTGTAGAGATATGGACCACCTCAACAATTTAGGGATTTCACCTTTCATTTGTTTTAGCCAAAGTAGAGGTTTGTGGTCTGTCTGAACAATGAAGTGAGTGCCAAACAGGTATGGCCTTATCTTCTTCAGTGCCCAGACCACAGCAAAGGCCTCCCTCTCTATGGCAGACCAACGCTTTTCTCTAGGGGTCAACCTCCTGCTGATAAAAGCAACAGGTTGATCCTGGCCCTCAGAATTGAGTTGTGATAAGACTGCCCCTACCCCTAATTCAGATGCATCAGTTTGAACAATGAATTTCTTGGAGTGACATGGGCTTTTTAGGACAGGTGCAATGCACATGGCCTGTTTCAGCTCCTCAAAAGCTTTCTGACAGCTAGCTGTCCACAATACCTTTTTAGACATTTTCTTAGATGTGAGGTAATTAAGAGGGGCTGCAATGGAGCCATAGGTCTTTATGAACCTCCTGTAATACCCAGTGAGGCCTAAGAAGGCTCTCACCTGGGTCTGAGTTGTAGGGGGCACCCAATCTATGACAGTTTGGATTTTCCCCTGAAGTGGTGCAATCTGTTCTCCACCTACAAGGTGTCCCAGATAAACCACTTTCCCCTGCCCTATCTGGCACTTTGAATCCTTGATAGTGAGGCCTGCCTTTTGCAGGGCCTCCAAAACTTTCCACAGGTGGACCAGGTGATCATCCCAGGTGGAGCTAAAGACAGCTATATCATCTAGATATGCTGCACTAAAAGCTTCCAACCCTTGCAGGACTGTATTCACCAACCTCTGAAAAGTGGCAGGTGCATTTTTCAAACCAAAGGGCTTTACTGTGAATTGGTAGTGCCCTCCAATAGTCGAAAATGCAGTTTTTGCTTTAGCATCCTCTGATAACTTGATCTGCCAATACCCTGCAGTCAAAGGTGCTTAGATACTTGGCAGATGCCAGTGTATCTATTAGCTCATCTGCCCTGGGTATAGGGTGAACATCAGTTTTAGTTACCTGGTTGAGACCTCTGTAATCCACACAAAATCTCATTTCCCTTTTCCCATCTTTGGAATGAGGCTTTGGTACAAGTCCCACAGGAGAGGCCCATGGACTTTCAGAGTACTCAACCACTCCCAGTTCAAGCATTTTCTGAACCTCTTGTTTTATGCAGTCTCTGACATGGTCAGGCTGCCTATAGATCTTACTTTTGACAGGCATGCTGTCTCCAGTATCTATAGTGTGCTCACACCAAGAAGTGGTGCCTGGCACAGTAGAAAAGAGTTCAGAAAACTGACCCAGGAGATTTATGCAGTGGTCTTTCTGCTCAGCAGTAAGACAATCTGCTAAAACTACACCTTCCACTAGAGCATCTTGTTCTGTGGAAGAGAAGATATCAGGGAGAGGGTCACTCTCTTCTTCCTGTCCTTCATCTGTTGCCATGAGCAGGGTGAGATCAGCCCTGTCATAGTAGGGTTTTAGGCGATTGACATGGAGCACCCTAAGGGGACTCCTGGCAGTGCCCAAGCCAACCAAGTAGGTGACTTATCCCTTCTTTTCAACAATAATGTGGGGTCCACTCTATTTGTCTTGGAGTGCTCTTGGGCCCACAGGCTCCAAGACCCACACCTTCTGTCCTGGTTGGTACTGAATCAGAACAGCCTTCTGGTCATGCCATTGCTTTTGGAGCTCTTGGCTGGCCTGAAGGTTTTTACTGGCCTTTTTCATATACTCAGCCATTCTGGATCTTAGGCCAAGTACATAGTCCACTATGGGGGTCATTCTGACCCTGGCGGTCATGGACCGCCATGACCAACGACCGCGGGAGCACCGCCAACAGGCTGGCGGTGCTCCCATGGCATTCTGACCGCGGCGTTACAGCCGCGGTCAGATACGGGAAACCGCCCGCTGCCCAAGGGAATCCTCCAGGGCGGCGCTGCAAGCAGCGCCGCCATGGGGATTCCGACCCCCTTACCGCCAGCCTTGTTCTGGCGGTTTTGACCGCCAGAACCTGGCTGGCGGTAACGGGTGTTGTGGGGCCCCTGGGGGCCCCTGCAGTGCCCATGCCAATGGCATGGGCACTGCAGGGGCCCCCTAACAGGGCCCCACCAAGATTTTCAGTGTCTGCCACGCAGACACTAAAAATCGCGACGGGTGCAACTGCACACGTCGCACCCCTTCCACTCCGCCGGCTCCATTCGGAGCCGGCATCCTCATGGAAGGGGGTTTCCCGCTTGGCTGGCGGGCAGCCTTCTGGTGGTCGCCCGCCAGCCCAGCGGGAAACTCAGAATTACCGCGGCAGTCTTTTGACCGCACAGCGGTATTCTGCCGGCGGGACTTTGGCGGGCGGCCTCCGCCGCCCGCCAAAGTCAGAATGACCCCCTATGTCTTGCTTAGGAGCTTTTAAAGGTTGTTCCCAAACCTCCTTTACAAGTGTTAGAGGACCTCTTACAGGGTGTCCAAATAGGAGTTCAAAGGGGCTGAAGCCCACTCCTTTCTGGGGTACCTCCCTGTAAGCAAAAAGAAGGCAAGGTAACAGGACATCCCATCTCCTCCTGAGTTTTTCAGGGAGTCCCATTATCATTCCTTTGAGAGTTTTGTTAAACCTCTCAACCAGTGTATGTTACACCACATTCCTTCCACATGGCTTTCAAGTATGCTGACATAAAGTTGCTCCCCTGTCTGATACCACCTCTTTTGGGAAACCCACCCTGGAAAAGATTCCCAGGAGGGCTGTTGCCCTTGCAGGAGCTGTAGTAGTCCTTAGAGGAATTGCTTCAGGATATCTGGTGGCATGGTCCACTTCCACCAAGATAAACCTATTGCCTGAAGCAGTAGGAGGGTCAAGGGGGCCAACTATGTCAACCCCTACCCTTTCAAAGGGAACCCCAACCACAGGCAGTGGAATAAGGGGAGCCTTTGGGGTGCCACCTGTCTTGCCACTTGCTTGACAGGTGACACAGGACTTACAAAAATCTTTTGTGTCCTCTGACATTTTAGGCCAAAACAGGGGGACAAGCCTTTCACATGTTTTAATTTGCCCTAGATGTCCAGCCAAGGGAATGTCGTGGGCTAGAGTCAGTAGGAACTCTCTGTATTGCAGGGGAATGACCAATCTCCTGGCTGCTCCAGGTTTTGGGTCCCTTGCCTGGGTATACAAGAGGTTGTCCTCCCAGTAAACTCTGTGAGAGTCACTGACATCCCCATTTTGCAGCTTACATGTGGGACAGGTCTGCTGTGCCACACTCAGTTCCTCCCTGGCAGGCCCCCCTCCACCCAAAAGCTCAGCAGTGTCTGCTTCCAGCTCCTCTGCTGAAGGTTCTGCACAGGGGGGAAATTCTTCTTCCTCAGAAGTAGAATCATCTGTAGAGGGAGGGGTAGTAGGTAGGGATTTACCTTTACTAACCCTAACTTTAGGGAGCACTTGGTCCATTGTTCCAGGATCCAAGTCACCCTGTCCTTTTTTATTTTTGGCCTGAGCCCTGGTTAAAGCAAAAATATGCCCAGGAATGCCCAGCATTGCTGCATGATCCTCCAACTCCACTTCTGCCCAAGCTGATGTCTCTAAATCGTTCCCTAGTAGACAGTCTACAGGTAAATCTGAGACAACCACAACTTTCTTTGAACCAGTAACCCCCCCCAGTTGAGATTTACAACAGCCATGGGGTGGCTAAGAGTGTTGTTATGAGCATCAGTCACTTGGTATTGGTGACCAAGTAGGTGTTGTTCAGGGTGTTCCAGTTTCTCTATTCCCATGGTAACACTGGCACCTGTGTCCCTGTAGGCCTGAACCTCAACACCATTTATTAGGGGAAGTTGCTTGTACTTATCCATATTAAGGGGACAAGCAACCAAGGTGGCCAAGTCAATGGCACCTTCAGAGACTAACACAGCCTCTGTGGTCTCCCTAACAAGACCAACCCCAACTAAATTACCAAAAGTGAGCCCAGCTACTCCCTTGATTTGGCTATTAGTAGGTTTGGTCCCACCACCACTGCTATTACTAGGGGCACTAGGTGTAGCAGTAGGGGTTGTGGTAGTGGGAGGCTTGGTGCTTTTCTTTGGACAACTGGCATCAGTTGTCCAATGGCCTTTTACTTTGCATAAATAGCACCATGGTTTCTTTACTTGATTATAAGAGGATTTGGACCCACCACCCACACCAGAGTGTTTTTGTGGGCCTGATGAAGACTCATTTTTAGATTTGTCCCCACCCTTGTCTGAAGACTTACCATCCTTCTTCTTGCCATCCTTGTCACCCCGTATGAACTTTTCTGTTCACTCTTGTTCTGACCCATTTGTCTGCCTTCTTTCCCAATTCTTGGGGAGAGGTCAGATCTGAGTCCACTAGATATTGGTGTAACAAATCAGACACACAGTTATTCAGAATATGCTCTCTCAGGATCAGATTGTACAGGCTTTCATAGTCAGAAACTTTACTGCCATGTAACCACCCCTCCAAGGACTTCACTGAATAGTCAACAAAGTCTACCCAGTCTTGTGAGGACTCTTTTCTGGTTTCTCTGAACTTAATCCTGTATTGTTCAGTCTTTAAGCCAAATCCATCCAAGTGTGCATTCTTCAAAACTGTAAAATTATTGGCATCACTTTCCTTAACAGTAAGGAGCCTATCCCTACCCTTTCCACTGAAAGATAGCCATAGGATAGCAGCCCACTGCCTTTGAGGGACCCCCTGTACAACACAGGCCCTCTCAAGTGCAGCAAACCACTTGTTAATGTCATCCCCCTACTTGTAAGGGGGAACTATCTTATGCAGATTCCTAGAATCATGATCTTTCACAGGATTACTATCTGTAATACTGCTGCTGCCACCATGGGTTCCTAACCCCAACCTCTGTCTTTCTTTTTCTAAGTCTAAAGATTCCCTGTCTAGAGCCAGCTGTTGCTGTTTAAGCTTCAGCCTGGACTCTTCCACTCTTAATCTATTGAGCTCCCTTTCTAACATTCTGTCATCAGGGTGGGTGGGTTGGGCATGCTTTGACACAGAAGAATGGTGTGAATGAACAGAGGGGGAATTGTCCCTAACAGTTGGCACTCTAACAACCTGGCCTGCAGGAATGACATCCCTACTGTGATGAGAGCTCACATTAGTACCAGTTATGCTAGGTGGTCTGCTAAGGGTCAAGTTGGGAAGGATACCATCTAACATTCTTTCTGAGGGTGCCCCAGAATCAGAGTGTAAACCATCTGCTAACTTCTCAACTGATGTGCCAGCTAAGGCCTTATCATTTTCAATCAGCATGTTAATCAACAATTCTCTAGAGGGATTCTTCCCTACCCCTAAACCTCTATCAATGCAGAGACTCCTTACACCTTTCCAGCTAAGGTTATCATAAGCAGTGCTGGCCAGACCAAGAGTAGGACCTGTACCAGACATGATAGAAAAAGGTTTAGGGACAGATAAAAGAAAGAAAAAGTTTCAGGATTTTTTAAGGAAATAGAAAAAAAACTTTTTCAACTTTTTAGAACTTTTTGAAAGTTTTAGAGGTATTTTTCAGCACTTAGAAATAGAGTAAGAGAAGAAAAGCATAACTTTTTGATTAGGTGTACATACACTGAACTTGTTTTGTATATTTTTCTCTTATGAAAAGTACAAAATGACAAAGTGGTAAGTAGTTACAAGTACTTATCCCACCGCTGCACAAACAATGTAGGAGGCTGGCCTGGTTTGTAGTGGGTACCAAGGGGTACTTACACTCTGTACCAGGTCCAGTTATCCCTTATTAGTGTAGAAGAGGTGTTTCTAGCAGCTTAGGCTGGTAGAAGGTAGCTATAGCTGAGTAGCTTAGGCTGAACTAGGAGACATGCAAAGCTCCTACTATACCACTGGTGTCATATGCACAATATCATAAGAAAACACAATACACAGATATACTAAAAATAAAGGTACTTTATTTTTATGATAATATGCCAAAAGTATCTCAGTGAGTACCCTCAGTATGAGGATGCCAAATATACACAAGATATATGTACACAATACCAAAAATATGCAGTAATAGCAAAAGGAAGTAATGCGAGCAATTTATAGTCACAATAGATTGCAATAGGAGCACATAGGTATAGGGGCAACACAAACCATATACTCCAAAAGTGGAATGCGAACCACGAATGGACTCCAAACCTATGTGAGCTTGTAGAGGGTCGCTGGGACTGTAAGAAAACAGTGAGGGTTAGAAAAATAGCCCACCCCAAGACCCTGAAAAGTAGGTGTAAAGTGCACCTATATTCCCCAGAGAGCACAGAAGTCGTGATAGGGGAATTCTGCAAGGAAGACCAACACCAGCAATGCAACCAAAGTGGATTTCTGGATGAGAGTACCTGTGGAACAAGGGGACCAAGTCCAAGAGTCGCGATAAAGTCGGAATTGGGCAGATGCCCAGGAAATGCCAGCTGAGTGTGCAAAGAAGCTGCCACTGGATGGTAGAAGCTGTGGATTCTGCAAGAACGAAGAGGGCTAGAAACTTCCCCTTTGGAGGATGGATGTCCCACGTCGTGAAGAAGCTTGCAGAGGTCTTCCCATGCAGAAAGACCTCAAACAAGCCTTGCTAGCTGCAAGAGTCGTGGTTAGGGTTTTTGGATGCTGCTATGGCCCAGGAGGGACCAGGATGTCACCAATTGCGTGAGGAGACAGAGGGAGTCCCCAGCAAGATAGGGAGCCCTCACAGAAGCAGGTAGCACCCGCAGAATTGCCGGAATAGGCACTACAAGGAGGAGTGAAGTGGAGCTCACCCAAAGTCACAAAAGGAGATCCCACGACGCCGGAGGACAACTCAGGAGGTTGTGCACTGCAGGTTAGAGTGTCGGGGACCCAGACTTGGCTGTGCACAAAGGAAATCCTGGAAGAGTGCACAGGAGCCAGAGCAGCTGCAAATCACGTGGTACCCCGCAATGCAGTCTAGCGTGGGGAGGCAAGGACTTACCTCCACCAAACTTGGACTGAAGAGTCACTGGACTGTGGGAGTCACTTGGACAGAGTTGCTGAGTTTCAGGGACCACGCTCGTCGTGCTGAGAGGGGACCCAGAGGACCTGTGATGCAGTTCTTTTGGTGCCTGCGGTTGCAGGAGGAGGATTCCATCGTCCCAAGGGAGATTTCTTCGGAGCTTCTAGTGCAGAGAGGAGGCAGACTATCCCCACAGCATGCACCACCAGGAAAACAGTCGAGAAGGCGGCAGGATCAGCGATACAAGGTTGCAGTAGTCGTCTTTGCTACTTTGTTGCGGTTTTGCAAGCGTCCTGAGCAGTCAGCGGTCGATTCCTTGGCAGAAGGTGAAGAGAGAGATACAGAGGAACTCTGATGAGTTCTTGCATTCGTCATCTAAAGAATTCCCCAAAGCAGAGACCCAATTTAGCCTTAAAAGGAGGTTTGGCTACCTAGGAAGGAGGATAGGATAGCAACACAGGTAAGAGCCTATCAGGAGGAGTCTCTGACGTCACCTTCTGGCACTGGCCACTCAGAGCAGTCCAGTGTGCCAGCAGCACCTCTGTTTCCAAGATGGCAGAGGTCTGGAGCACACTGGAGGAGCTCTGGGCACCTCCCCTGGGAGGTGCAGGTCAGGGGAGTGGTCACTCCCCTTTCCTTTGTCCAGTTTTGCGCCAGAGCAGGGCTGGGGGATCCCTGAACCGGTGTAGACTGGCTTATGCAGAGATGGGCACCATCTGTGCCCATCAAAGCATTTCCAGAGGCTGGGGGAGGCTACTCCTCCCCTGCCCTGACACCTTTTTCCAAAGGGAGAGGGTGTAACACCCTCTCTCTGAGGAAGTCCTTTGTTCTGCCTTCCTGGGCCAAGCCTGGCTGGATCCCAGGAGGGCAGAAACCTGTCTGAGGGGTTGGCAGCAGCTGCAGTGAAACCCCGGGAAAAGTAGTTTGGCAGTATCCGGGTCTGTGCTAGAGACTCGGGGGATCATGGAATTGTCTCCCCAATGCCAGAATGGCATTGGGGTGACAACTCCATGATCTTAGACATGTTACATGGCCATGTTCGGAGTTACCATTGTGACGCTATACATAGGTAGTGACCTATGTATAGTGCACGCGTGAAATGGTGTCCCCGCACTCACAAAGTCCGGGGAATTTGCCCTGAACGATGTGGGGGCACATTGGCTAGTGCCAGGGTGCCCACACACTAAGTAACTTAGCACCCAACCTTTACCAGGTAAAGGTTAGACATATAGGTGACTTATAAGTTACTTAAGTGCAGTGGTAAATGGCTGTGAAATAATGTGGACGTTATTTCACTCAGGCTGCAGTAGCAGGCCTGTGTAAGAATTGTCAGAGCTCCCTATGGGTGGCAAAAGAAATGCTGCAGCCCATAGGAATCTCCTGGAACCCCAATACCCTGGGTACCTCAGTACCATATACTAGGGAATTATAAGGGTGTTCCAATATGCCAATGTGAATTGGTGAAATTGGTCAATAGCCTGTTAGTGACAATTTGGAAAGTAAAGAGAGAACATAACCACTGAGGTTCTGGTTAGCAGAGCCTCAGTGAGACAGTTAGTCATCACACAGGGAACACATACAGAGCACACTTATGAGCACTGGGGCCCTGGCTGGCAGGGTCCCAGTGACACATACACTAAAACAACATATATACAGTGAAATATGGGGTAACATGCCAGGAAAGATGGTACTTTCCTACACTTAGGTCCAATTTCTTCCCAAGAATTGGGAAAGAAGGCAGACCACTGGGTCAAGACAAGGGTGACCAAGACTTCCACAGGGGGTGACCAAAAGAACGGAGTCACAAAGAGTTCCCAGGGGAAGAGTGTTGAGACATCCAAGAGAAAAAGTAAAGAGGCTTCCACAGGGCCCCAAAAACCTGCACAGGATGGTGGGTCTAAAGCCTCTTCACAATCCTTATTTGGGTACAAGGGTAAGAATTTTGATCCCAAAAAGGCCTGGTGTCGCAGCTGTAGTCAGCATGGGCACCAAACAGGAGACAAGGCCTGGCCCAAGAAAGGTTCCACTTTAACTACTACTCCAGTTAACACTGGAATAGCCAGTCTCCAGGTCGGATCAACTGTGTGCCCAGAGCAAATCAGGGTCCACACTGAAGCTACATTAGTCTCTGAGGGTGGGTTGGACTTAGCCACACTAGCTGCCTGGCCGCCTAACATGCAAAAATACAGGCAGCAGCTCTTTATTAATGGGACTAGAGTAGAGGCCCTGAGGGATACAGGTGCCAGTGTCACTATGCTGAAAGACAAACTGGTTTCCCCAGGACAATACCTGACTGGACAAACTTATCCAGTCACCAATGCTGACAATCAGACTAAAGTACATCCCGTGGCTATGGTAACTTTAGAATAGGAGGGGTCACTGGCCTGAAACAGGTGGTAGTCGCTTCTGATATACCAGTAGAATATCTGCTTGGAAATGATCTGGAGTCCTCAGCATGGGCTGAGGTAGAATTCAAAACCCATGCAGCTCTGCTGGGTATCCCTGAACTGGTGTGTGTCAAGACTGGGCACAGTGCAAAGCTCAGGGTGAAAAAGAGGTGTTGGAGTCTTGAGTAATGGCCCAACCCTCCAAGAGAAAAGGAAAGAATACTGGGGAACCAGCTTCAGCACAGAAAAAGAAACATAACCTCTTTTCTCAGGAAGAAGTTCTATCCCCTGGGGGAACTGAGCTTATGGAGTTAGAACCTTATCAGGTTGAGCTCTTGGGCCCAGGGGGACCCTCAAGGGAACAACTGTGCAAGGGGCAAGAAACATGTCCCTCTCTTGAAGGCCTAAGGCAGCAAGCTGCTGAACAAGAAAAGGGAATTGTCAGTGGAACACACAGGGTCTATTGGGAAGATGAACTCCTTTACACTGAGGCAAGAGATCCCAAACCTGGTGCCACTAGGAGAGTGGTAGTGCCTGAGGAGTTTAGGGAGTTCATTCTGGCCTTAGCCCATGACATTCCCCTTGCTGGGCATTTGGGACAAACCAAGACATGGGAGAGGTTAGTCAACCATTTCTATTGGCCCAACATGTAATAGAAGGTAAAGGAGTTTTGTGCCTCCTGTGCCACCTGTCAAGCCAGTGGTAAGACAGGTGGCCATCCAAAGGCCCCCCTCATTACACTTCCAGTGGTGGGGGTCCCCTTTGGAAGAGTGGGGGTGGATATAGTGGGTCCACTTGAATCCCCCACAGCATCAGGGAATCAGTATATCCTAGTAGTAGTGGATCATGCTACTAGGTACCCTGAAGCAATTCCCCTTAGGTCCACTACTGACCCTGCAGTAGCCAAAGCACTCATTGGTATTTTTACCAGAGTGGGATTTCCTAAGGAGGTGGTTTCTGACAGGAGGTACCAACTTCATGTCAGTTTACCTGAAACATATGTAGAATGAGTGTGGGGGGACTTATAAATTCACCACACCATACCATCCACAAACCAATGGTTTTGTTGAGAGATTTAACAAGAAATTGAAGGGCATGATCATGGGGCTCCCTGAAAAACTCAAAAGGAGATGGGATGTCCTCTTGCCATGCCTGCTTTTCGCCTACGTAGAGGTGCCTCAGAGGGGAGTAGGGTTTTCCCCCTTTGAACTTCTGTTTGGCCATCCTGTTAGGGGACCACTAGCTCTTGTGAAAGAGGGCTGGGAGAGACCTCTCCATGAGCCTAAGCAAGATATAGTGGACTATGTACTAGGCCTATGTTCAAGGATGGCAGGGTACATGGAAAAGGCAAGTAAAAACCTTGAGGCCAGCCAACAACTCCAGAAGATGTGGTATGACCAAAAGGCTGCTATGGTTGAGTTTCAGCCAGGGCAGAAAGTCTGGGTTCTGGAGCCTGTGGCTGCCAGGGCACTTCAGGACAAATGGAGTGGCCCTTACCCAGTGCTAGAGAAAAAGAGTCAGGTCACCTACCTGGTAGACCTAGGCACTAGCAGGACCCCCAAGAGGGTGATCCATGTTAACCGCCTAAAACTCTTCCATGACAGGGCAGTTGTAAACATGTTCATGGTTACAGATGAGGACCAGGAAGCAGAGAGTGATCCTCTCCCTGATCTCCTCTCCACTGACCCTAAAGATGGCACAGTAGATGGAGTGATCTACTCAGACACCTTCTCTGGCCAACAGCAAGCTGACTGACGGCAAGTCCTCCAGCAGTTTGCTGAGTTCTTTTCCCTAACCCCTGGTCAGACACACCTGTGTACCCATGATGTGGACACAGGAGGCAGCATGCCTGTGAAAAACAAAATCTTCAGACAGTCTGACCAAGTTAAGGAAACCATCAAAGTGGAAGTTCACAAGATGCTGGAGTTGGGAGTGATTGAGCAATCTGACAGTCCCTGGGCTAGCCCAGTGGTCTTGGTCCCCAAACCTCACTCCAAAGACGGCAAGAAAGAGCCGAGGTTCTGTGTGGACTACAGAGGGCTTAATTCTGTCACCAAGACAGATGCTCACCCCATTCCAAGGGCAGAGGAGCTAATTGACAAATTGGGTGCTGCCAAATACCTGAGTACCTTTGACTTGACAGCAGGGTACTGGCAAATAAGAATGGCACCAGGAGCAAAAGAGAAAACAGCATTCTGTACACCTGATGGGCACTACCAGTTTACTGTGATGCCCTTTGGCTTAAAGAATGCCCCTGCCACCTTCCAAAGGTTGGTGAATCAAGTCCTTGCTGGCTTGGAGTCCTTTAGGGCAACTTATCTTGATGATATTGCTGTCTTTAGCTCCAGTTGGCAGGATCACCTGGTCCACCTGAAGAGGGTTTTGCAGGCCCTGCAAGCAGACGGCCTCTCTATCAAGGCATCTAAATGTCAGATAGGGCGGGGTACTGTGGTTTACTTGGGACACCTTGTAGGTGGAGGCCAAGTTCAACCACTCCAATCCAAGATCCAGACTATTCTGGTCTGGGTAGCTCCAAAAACCCAGACTCAAGTCAGAGCATTCCTTGGCTTGACTGGTTACTATAGGAGGTTTGTGAAGGATTATGGATCAATAGTGACCCCCCTCACAGAACTTACCTCCAAGAAAATGCCCAAGAAAGTTAACTGGACCTTGGGCTGTCAAAAGGCCTTTGACACCTTGAAGCACGCAATGTGCACAGCACCTGTTTTGAAAGCTCTGAGTTACTCTAAGTTCATTGTGCAGACAGATGCCTCTGAACATGGGATAGGATCAGTCCTGTCCCAAACAAATGATGATGGCCTAGACCAGCCTGTTGCTTTCATTAGCAGGAGGTTACTCCCCAGGGAGCAGCGTTGGATTGCCATTGAGAGGGAGGCCTTTGCTGTGGTCTGGTCCCTGAAGAAGTTGAAACCATACCTTTTTAATACTCACTCATAGTTCCAACTGACCAAAGACCTCTCAGATGGCTAATGCAAATGAAAGGAGAGAACCCTAAACTGTTGAGATGGTCCATATCCCACAGGAAATGGACGTTATAGTGGAACACAGACCTGGGACTGCCCATGCCAATGCAGATGGCCTTTCCAGGTTCTTCCACTTAGAAAATGAAGACTCTCTTGGGAAAGGTTAGTCTCATCCTCTTTTGTTTGGGGGGGTTGTGTAAGGAAATGCCTCCTTTGCATGGTTACCCCCTTAACCTTTTGCCTTTGCTGATGCTAAGTTATGATTTGAAATTTTTCTGGGACCCTGCTAACCAGGCCCCATCACCAGTTTTCTTTCCCTAAACTGTACCTTTGTCTCCACAAATGGCACAACCCTGGCACTCAGGTAAGTCCCTTGTAACTGGTACCCCTAGTACCAAGGGCCCTGATGCCAGGGAAGGTCTCTAAAGGCTGCAGCATGTCTTATGCCACCCTGGGGACCCCTCACTCAGCACATGCACACTGCCTCACAGCTTGTGTGTGCTGGTGGGGAGAAAATGACTAAGTCGACATGGCACTCCCCTCAGAGTGCCATGCCAACCTCACACTGCCTGTGGCATCGATAAGTCACCCCTCTAGCAGGCTTTACAGCCTTAAGGCAGGGTGCACTATACCACACACCAGGTGAGGGCATATGTGCATCAGTACTATGCCCCTACAGTGTCTAAGCAAAACCTCAGACATTGTAAATGCAGGGTAGCCATAAGAGTATATGGTCTGGGAGTTTGTCAAACATGAACTCCACAGTTCCATAATGGCTACACTGAAAACTGGGAAGAGTGGTATCAAACTTCTCAGCACAATAAATGCACACTGATGCCATCTTAGAGATGCCCCCTGAATACCTACCCAGTAGGCTGACCAGTTCCTGCCAGGCTGCCACACACCAGACATGGTGATGGCCACATGGGGAGAGTGCCCATGTCACTCTGTAGCCAGGAACAAAGCCTGTACTGGGTGGAGGTGCTTCTCACCTCCCCGTACAGGAACTGTAACACCTGGCGGTGAGCCTCATGGCTCACCCCTTTTGTTACAGTGCCTCAGGGAGTCCCAGCTAGTGGAGTTGCCCACACCTCCGGCCACTGCCCCCACTTTTGGCAGCAAGGCTGGAGGAGATAATGAGAAAAACAAGGTGGAGTCACCCACCAGTCAGGACAGCCCCTAAGGTGTCCTTGCTGAGGTGACCTCTACCTTGAGAAATCCTCCATCTTGAGTTTGGAGGAATCCCCCAATAGGATTAGGGATGTGCCCCCCCCCCCCCACTGGGAGGAGGCACAAAGAAGGTGTAGCCCTAAGCACACCCCAAAATTCAGTATTTAGGGGCTTCCCAGATCCCAGGAAATCAGATTCCTGCAACTTGAAGAAACAAGAAGGACTGCTGACCTACAAGCCTGCAGAGAAGGAGGAAGACGACAACTGCTTTGGCCCCAGCCCTACCGGCCTGTCTCCAACTTTGAAAACCTGCTCCAGCGACGCATCCGACAGGGACCAGCGACCTCTGATGCCTCAGAGGACTGCCCTGGACTAAAGGACCAAGAAACTCCTGTGAACAGCGGCCCTGTTCAAAACCAGCCCACTTCTTTGCAACAAAGAAGCAACTTCCAAAGACTGCACGTTTCCTGCCGGAAGTGTGAGACTTCTCCCTCTGCACCTGACGCCCCCGGCTCGAGATTTCAGAGAACCAACACATCAGGGAGGACTCCCTGGCGACTGCGAGCCTGTGAGTAACCATAGACAACCCCCTGAGCCCCACAGAGATGCCTGCAGAGAGAATCCAGAGGCTCCCCCTGACCGCGACTGCCTGTAACAAGGGGCCCGACGCTTGGAACCAACACTGCACCCGCAGCCCCCAGGACCTGAAGGAACCAAACTTCAATGCAGGAGTGACCCCCAGGTGACCCTCTGCCTAGCCCAGGTGGTGGCTGTCTTGAGAAGCCCCTGCTGTGCCTGCCTGCACCGCTAGAGTGACTCCCAGGTCCCTCCATTGTTTCCTACCTGAAACCTGATGCCTGCTTTGCACACTGCACCCGGCCGTCCCTTTGCCGCTGAGGGTGTGTTTAATGTGCCTTCCTGTGCCCCCCCCAGTGCTCTACAAAACACCCCTGGTCTGCCCCCTGAGGACGCAGGTACTAACCTGCTGGCACACTGGAACCGGAGCACCCCCTGTTTTCCATAGGTGCCTATGTGTTTTGGACACCTCTTTGACCTCTGCACCTGACCTGAGCTGCTGGTGTGGTAACTTTGGGGTTGCCTTGAACCCCCAACGGTGGGCTGTCTATGCTCCAGAACTGAGACTTGTAAGGGTTTTACTTACCTCCTAATCCAACCTTTACTTACCTCCCCCAGGAACTGTTGATTTTTGCACTGTGTCCACTTTGAAAATGGCTTATTGCCATTTTTACAAAGACTGTACATGATATTGTTTTCGTTCAAAGTTCCTAAAGTATCTAAGTGAAGTACATTACATTTAAAGTGTTTGATGTAAATCTTGAACCTGTGGTTCTTAAAACAAACTAAGAAAATATATTTTTCAATATAAAAATCTATTTGCCTGGAGTAAGTCTTTGAGTGCGTGTTCCCCATTTATTGCCTGTGTGTGTACAACAAATGCTTAACACTACCCTCTGATTAGCCTACTGCTCGACCACACTACCACAAAATAGAGCATTAGAATTATCTACTTTTGCCACTATCTTACCTCTAGGGGGAACCCTTGGACTCTGTGCACACCATTTCTTACTTTGAAATAGTATATACAGAGCCAACTTCCTACACGTACCCCTACCCCTCAAGAAGAATTTCACCCTTCCCAAAGAGCAGTCCACTTCTCCCAAACCTAAGACCAAAAAAACACCTCCAAACTCCAACCCACCACCTCCACCTCCCCCAAAGATGATCCTTGATGTGCCTGCCTGCCCTCTTGATACCCCTTCCTGCGGAGGTTCCCTGGCAGTTAGGAGTCAATTGACAGTACCATGATGTGTCAGTGCCATGCATATGGACTGGCCAATGGCGCTGGACTATTGAAAGTTGGTTTAACTAAACCCAAACTGTTGTATGTATGGGTATACATGTGTCCTGCAATTCCTTTTCTACCTATATGTTGCTTCGGTGTGACTTGTGTTATCTATCTACAGTTGTGTGTGTTTCACCCTTCTTGCTGATCTTTGTGTGCAGTGCTGGAGTCCCCCCGCTAACGGTATATTTAGGCTGCATAGATATGTGGGTGTAAATGCAATGGTGGTGTCATAGCATTGCATATTGTTTGTTATAGAAAGTATTTCATCTTGTGTTGTCCAATGTGAGCATGTATGGTGTTTGACGTGTCTTCCTGATATGGATTATGGATTCATCTAATGCGTGGGACCTTGAGTTTTGTTTGTGCAGACATGGAGTGTGTTAAATTGTGCTAGGTTTGTTTGCATTTGCCTGCGCATGTGTCCACTTAGCTGTGTGTACCTTGCAGCTAGTCCATGTAGAGGTATGTCCCATGCAGTTGGAGTTGTATGTGCTTTGTTGACTTGCACTTCCACATTGTTGAGATAGGAATGCCATTTGGGTTTAGTATTGTTTGTCCCAGATATGCCTGAAGGGCCAGTTCCTCTGCAAATGTTGTTTTAGGGGCATGTGCAAAATGATATGTGCCCCAGTGCGGCCTCCTTCTCTGGGTATTTCTGCTTGCCTCATCACTACTATGCAGGTATTGTTTGCATAGTGAGCTTTGGATATGTGTCTTTCTAACTATTGTGCATCCCATTGTCCTTCCATTGTGTTGCAATGTGTGTGATGTGTGTGTCCCTTGCAGGGCTGTTTACTCATAGTGGTATTTGTGTTCCATGCCACTTCCATCCATATGTGTGTTGAATGTGATGACAGTCCATGACATGTGTGCAATGTGATTGTGTGAGGTGTATTTGTAGATGTGACGTTGGTGTGTTGTTGCTATTGTGTGAGACAATGTTGTGTAAACTTCACTGTCCCTGTGCCTAAGTTGAGCAAATGTGTGTTTTTGTGTAGTGTTGCGGTGCAGCGAATGAGCTGCCCAAAGGGGGCTTATTGTGACTGTGTATGTGTCCTTCTTTGTATCTGATTCCAACATAGGACACAATGACAAATGTACTTGGTGCCCATAGCGTGACTCCCACATGATGTGGCTGACGGCACAATGATCTGTTGTTACGGTTAACACAGGTAGGTGTGTGCACCCACGGCGGCTTGGATTTTGTGCACCTTCAATGATCATCAGCAGTGGCAGGACATGCAACATGAGCTTCATGGCGGCAACATGTGAGACTGCCTGCAGGTGAGTGTCTCCCTTTATAGTCTCCATTTCCACCTGCTGAGATTTGGTGGTTGGACCGCCACAGTCACATTGGAGGTGTGCAACCTTATAATATGTCCGCCGGAAACACTGTTTGTTCTGCCTCATGACCGTGACAGTCTGTGCTGCCTGTTGGTGCCAGCAGTACCCCAGCGGTCTTTGCTCAATAGGCTCCAATGACTGGTAATGAGGCCAACCCACTGACGGTCAGACTACCAATGCTGTTGTGCCAGTCCACGGACTGCCAAACTCATAATGAGGCCCAAAGTTGTGTAGGCCCTCTGTAGCCAGAGGTCCTGTGATGGCCAGGCCATAGAATGAATGAATGAATGATGAATGAATGATCAGGTGTTTATATTGTGCACAGCTACTCATAGAATATTCTGGTTCCTTGACCTGTAATATTGGACCAGCAGCAAAGCTTAAGCCAGTATTCCCAACACCCTTGGCTCACGAAAAAGTACATTTTAAGGCTTTTTTACAATCATCTTTCCTCTGTCATTCGTCTCAGTTGTCTCAGAAGATGGTTCCACAAACCCGCCGTCAGGACTGTGAAGGAGTAACCCCCTCTACATTGCTTCTTAAAATGAGGGACTCTAAGCAGCCCAGACTGACTGGGCTGTAGCACTCTCCCCAGCCCATAGGCCCTGATCCTTTCCTTCAGATAAAATGGGCCCCTATCATGATGGGTTTGATGTGCCATAGTTAGAGCTTTAAACATTATTCGTTTGCACACTGGTAACCAATGCAGCCTTTTACATAAGAGTGACACAGATGAATGTTTTGGGAGCTTAAACAGTAAGTGGACTGCCATGTTTTGTACTACCTGTAAGCACTGTGTGAGGTATTCTGGAATGCCCAAAAAGAGAACATTATCATAATCCAGCCATGATATATCAAAGCCCGTACCATAGTGGGCTGTGTCTCTGCTGGAAGAAAATGTAAAAATGTCTAGAGTGGCGAAGAACATAAACGCAGGTTTTCACCACCGATGATACCTGTGCCTTGAAGGAAAATTCTGCGTCACACATTATTCCCAAGTTCCTTGCCACCTTCGTGAGTGGAGGGGGGGGACATCGTTAGACCAAGCCCCTATCCAACCCAATGATGACTGTGGTTTAAACAGAAGAACCTTCTTCTTATCTGGATTACACTGGAGCTTGTTCTTTCTGAGACAGTAAAGAAGTGCTTTTAAACAGAAAGCAAACGTTTCTTTGGTGGTGGCTGAAATCCCTCCATAAGTTAATAAGAGCTGAACAACATCCGCATACAACACATTCCAATACTGAACAAATACACCAAATACACCATAGGAGCCATGTAAATAATAAAAAGGGTAGGTCTCAGAGCAGAACCCTGAGGCACCCCCCCATCTCAGTTGTATGAATTCAGAAGAATATGGTTTCATCCAAACTGCCTTCTCTCGGTCCTTCAGACAAAAATTCAACAATCTAAGGGCCACGTCTTCTATACCCAGGTGTTCAAAAATTTTTGCCGAGATACTGTGCTCCACAGTATCAAATGCTGCTCATAAATCCAACAGCACCAAGGCTACATTAAGACCAGCGTCTAGACTCAGCTTAATCACGTTCGAAATTATAACCAATGCTGTCTCTGTGCTGTGATGAGCACAAAAGCTATACTGGGAAGAATGTAGTAGAGTACAGTTAACGAGAAAGGTATTAAGCTAGTTGTTTGCACACTTTTTCAACATTTTAGCAGTCGCAGGCAGTAATGAGACTGGGCAGAAACTGGATCAAAATTCTGGGTCTGCATTAGCCTTTTTCAGGATGGGGACAACATTTGCTTTTTTCCAGGCCTTCGGGATGATTCCCAATTGAAATGATATAGAAAACAATTCCTTATATATTGTGGCAATATTATCTGAAACAGCTGCCAAAATATGTGGGGGAAGTGGTTCCTCTGGTGATCCCGATTTGTACCCAACCAACTGCATCTTTACCTCCTCTACTTTGGGAGGAACAAATTGGTTCAATTTCCTATCAACTGATGGCCCAACAAAGTCCTTAGACCTTATGCTAGAATCTGCCACATAATGATTCTCCATATTGGCCTGGATTGTAATAATCTTGTACTCAAAACATTCACTTAGGGCCAGATGTAGAAATAATTTTACCAGTTGCGAACCATCCATCAGGCATTTTGCGACTGGTAAAAATGCCTTTTGGCATGTACCATCCCCATTTGTCTGAAGGCTGACCGGAATCAGTCTTTGGGCATCTCTACTTGGTGGTAGCACCGTAGTGTTGTGTAGCCATTTTAGCTCCATACACGTTATTTTAACACACTAGGCCAAGCCGCTGTGCACTCTAACCTAGATATATTTTATTCGGCTTTATTTTATCATTGTTACAATAGCCACTTTTACGGTCTTGTTTTCTTTTCTGTTTATTTATCTGTATTTACGTGGGCCAGCACTCTGTTCTCAAACAAGACACTCTTGCTCACTCTGTGCTTCTTCCAAGGCTACAGCAAAGTACATTGTCGATGAACGTGGCATAAGTTTAGTCTCCTACATTCGTAGAAAAGACACATCCTTTTCTCAGAACATCAGCTGTTTTATTATAAAAGCACTTCCCTGTCCCTTACACATTAGAGGGAGATTCCAGCCAGAGAACCATGACTGTACGCTGATTGCTGAATGCTTTGCTACAGCTGTTTTGCAGACTTCAGGCCTTTACTCAGGTATGGGGGATGATGTCTTCCCAGGGGAGCCTGAAGGGCAGAATTAGAGCTTAACACGCTGTGCTCTATCATGGCCTAGGCGGGAATTAGTCTATTGATTGTAGTGACAATATGGTAGCGTTATTCTTATGCTTCACTCTCCTTGTCACGATTTTGATTTTGTCATGCTGTGTCATCCTGGTTATTGCAGCTCACACTTTGCTATCTAAGATGCAGTCGCTTCATTAAAATCATTATTGAAACATATACTGCCTCTGTTTGTCATTGTATATATGAGACTAATGTAACTGAGAGAAACGTATGAGACCTGAGTGACCACAGCTTCCCTGAGAAACCAATTATGTCATGCGCTCGGCTGCCCAGTCATCCCTGCCCTCGGGTACAGATGAGGCACTGCTAGTTAGCTGGAGAAAAACCCGGATTTGGTTAAACTTAGTCTCCCACACCGCAGGCGATTCTGGCACTCAAAATCCAGTAGTCTCATTAGAATAATGAGAGTCTATGTGACATCACACCGCCAACGTTTGGTCAGGCTCTAATTTTTGGGTCCTCCTGAGTATCTCTGTCTCACTATATACAATGATACCTCAGTACTATATACGGAGACGTCCATGGTATGAAGGACTTCCTCCTCAGCTACATAGGAAATCATATCAGTTGCTAAGAGGTTGTTCAAGCGTGAACTCTAAAAGGAAAAACCCTATTTGGTGTGCCTTCTCTGAACGAATTTACTTTCTAAAATGACGAATCCGCAACAGGTAGCAATAGCAGTCAATATGAGACAACCTCTGACTACACATTTATTAGCAAATGGCCTAACAGCCCAGGGGGGTCCAGTCATGCCCATGCAGCTTGTAGAATAGAACTTTTCTATTCTTGGGTCACATTTCCAGCAGTTGATGGAACACAAACACATTTCATCACTATACACTTGCAAACGTACCTGGACAATACAGGGCATATGCATATTTAGAAATACCTTTATCTTATCAAGAACATAATAATTGGCTTGATGGTGCCCTACCCCACACAATTTTACCAATAAGGTTAGGTCCTCTAAGTAACGATGGTCGTACCTTGCCTTTATTGGCCACCTATACATCTCACCCTGCAGTAGCGACTTTAGCAGTAGCTGAGGTTCGTCGCTTGTATCCTGAATTAACAGCGACATATAGACAACTAGTACAGTTTGTGATGCAAACATTAAATACAAACCCAGCACGTGCTGCTCCAGTACAAGCACATGCAGTGACGCCAGTTATAAACCCAGCAACTGCACATTCGATAATGGGTAAAGTACCCGCCAAACGAGAGGAAACTCCGTTTTGGTTAGCACAACAATATATGCACTAGAAGCAGTATTTCCCCATATGGGACGTCAGGATAAACATAGAATTTTAACGATGTGCTTGCCATTTGGGATGGTCCCCACAGTAGATAACTGTAATACCTGGGGCACAGTATTTGCCGCGCTCTATACAACGGCACACAGTACAAGGACACTTGCCAATTTACCGGAAGTGTTGAAGCAAATTCAAGATGAATACGGGGCTGCCCTGGACTTGGGGATGCAATTAATGGGCAATTTTGCCACTGCGTCCTCAGTTATTTCAAGTAATCTTAAAGGGGAAGCAGTCGCACTAGCAGTGAGCATGCAGCTTTGTGATGTTCCTCAAAAAGATCAGGAACAGGAGCTGCCCAAGATTATCCCAGAGACCTATTTTAGCATTGGTCGAGATAGTCTAGGGGCCAGACCAACTAAACCACAATTTCAGGGCAAATCTAATAAAGATTTTTCCAAGCAAGCACCTGAGGGTAACAAGAAACACTGGGATAAAAAACAAAAAAAACACCTGAAAAAGAAAGGGGAGAATCTCCTCGTACGGAGACCTCACTGAATAGATATGATCTCAGAAATAGAGATAATATAAAAACACCTGATAGATATCAATATACTGATGCACGCCGATCTCGTTCCTTTCAGGACTCATCGGAAAAACACTGTGAGAGAGTTGGGTGATCAGAGCGAAGAACAGAATACGTGAAACCGAGACAGGGATCACAACCCTCATCAGATGTTTCAATTAAAAACAAAGAGAAACCTCCCCAACAGAAACTCCAATCTAAAAAGCAAAAGGTGGCAGCAGTCGCAGTATGACATGCCACTCAAGAAGAGGGTTCTCTTGAATAACAGGAAGTGGGCACTAACACTGCTAGACAGCGCGGCAGAGGTCACAATAGTTTGCCGGATTCTTCTAGAGCATCTGAAGGTGAAAGCAACCAATGACTTTTTACAAGTGAAAACTGCGGACATGCATGTCTCCACGCCTGATAGGGTATATAAAGTAACGCTACAGTTAGAAGGAGACATTGAACGCATAATAGATGCAATCTTTTGGGATCACGTAGTAAATATATATGATGTTTTGTTGGCCCAACAAGATTGGCCACCTGAATTTGTCCGTACCTGCCTATATGTAGAAGATGTTATTAAACATTCTTTCTCGGCCCTTGTTCCAAAGGAACTCACTGAATCCTATGCCATTAACACATGCACCCGTGTTATATTGCAATCATGTAAGATGGGATAAAGAATCACCCTATCATGTAATTCCCATTAAAAATGAACCTAAACCCCAACCTCAGTACCCAATAAAACGTGAAGCAAAAGCACCTGTGAGAGAAATACTCACACAACTAGAGTACCAGGGCGTAACTGAACCCTGTGTCTCCCCAATGAATCATCCTTTATTTCCAGTAGCCAAACTGAACCATTCATACAGAATAGTCTCAGACAACAGACACTTAAACAGTCATACACGCACATATGCTATACATAATTCACATAGTACAGCACTGATTAACAATATAGTGAGTAAAAAATACAAAACAACACTGGATATTTCCAATGGTTTTTTCTGCCAGAATATAGCACCTGAGAGTAGAGACTTAACAAATTTCAGTGCACTAGGCTCCCAGAAAATTCTGTCGTTTCCCTCAAGGGTACAAGAACAGCCCAGGAGTGTTTGCAGCTCGTGTGACTGCAATTTTGCACGACATTGACCCTGAAGCGTTGCCCTATGTAGATGATATCTGTATTACGGATGATGAATTGCTACAACATTTAAGATGGGTAGCCCACATTGTTGTAGGATTTGCTGAATTTGGCTACAACTTCAACTTCAAAAAATCAAAAATAGCCTTCCTTAGCGTCCTGTTTCTCGGATATGAGCTATCAAGTGAAGGAAAGAGTCAAGCGTTACAATTCATAGAAAAATGCGCACAACTACAACCTCCAAACACGTTAAAAAAATTCCAAACTCTATTGGCTTTTCTAAATTTTGGCAGAACTTACATTCCAGATTATGCTACATGCATTAAGGCCCTCATTACAACCCTGGCGGTCGGTGGAGAAGTTGTGGTAATACTGCAAACAGGCCGGCGGTAATAAAAAAAAAGAAATAACAAGCATGCGGTTACCGCCATGCCAAACAGCCACTTCTCCACTCCGACCGCCAAGGTGGTAACGACCACTGGGCTGGAGACTTCGGTCTCCAACCTGGCGGCCGTCACTAGAGCGCCGGCGCTATCATGATCCTGCATACCGCCATGGATTTCGTGGGGTTCTGTACCGCCAAGAAATCCATGGCGGTAGGCACTGATAGGGGTCTCCACTACCTCCCTCCCCCTCCCCAGAGTCCTCCCCCCAAAACCACGATCCCCCTACCACCCCCAAAGGTGGCAGGACCCCCATCCCCACACCCCACAAAACATTTACACACACACCCCACCGCTACATGCAAACTCACACACCTACTACACATACACACACACATACACGCACATATGCACACAGACATAAATGCACACATTTCCCATACACACAACACCCCCGCATGCACACACGCACTCACACACCACCTCTACACACTCACACGCACACCCCCATGCACGTACACAACACACAACACCCCCCACCTCCCTCCCCTAACGGACGATCACCTTACTTGGTCCGGTGATCCTCCGGGAGGGAACGGGATCCATGGGGGCTGCTCCGCCACCATATCCCCGTCACCAGAACACCACCACACCTAATCATGGGACGTGATTCAGTGGGCGGTGTTCTGATGACGTGGCGGTGGAGGTGGAGCAACCTCCACTTCACCGCCGACTGCCAGTATGGCTGCTGGCGGCTCTCCATCCGAAAAAGGGCAGAGGGCTGCCAGCAGTCATTATACACTGTGCAGAAAACCGCCTGCACTGGCGGTCTTCAGCACGACGGTACCTTGGGGGTCTTTGTAAAAGACCGCTGAGGTCCAAATGAGGCCCCAAATCTTTATATGACTTAATATGTCCTGACTTTTCAAGTAAATTTTGGACATTCGTACACACAGGAATACTTAGGGAACTGCAGACAGACATGCTTGCAGCACAACACCTACACACGAGGGACAACAAAACACACTTGGGGGGTCATTTCAACATTGGCGGTAAAAGCCGCTTACCGCCGTGCAGAAGACCACCAACACACCGCCGCGGAATTCCGCCACAGCTATTATGACCCACATCTCGAAATCCGACAAAATTCAGACACCCACACAAGTCCGCAACACCAAAGGTCAGTGATAAACTGGTGAAAACAAAACCTCCACTGTCAGGCCAACAGAAATACGCCCACACTATCACGAAACACGAATCCACGCGGCGGTCTTTCAACTGCGGTATTCCATTGGCGGTACACACCGCCGCGCTCAAAATACACACACTTCTACAAAACACCGCCACATTGGAGAATTCGAAATACACACACCTGATACACATACACACACCACTATTTCACACCCAATACAATATAAAACACACACCCACATCACCCACAAACCCCTATTACCAAAAATTCCGAAAGAAGGCCAGAGAGAGACACCAGCATCCTCAAACTACCATCCACAGGCACTCAACACCATCACCCACACAACTTCCACGCACAAAACACCACACACCACTACATATCACCATACATATCACCACACACACCACCCCACACATCACCCACACCACCCCATGGCACGGCAAAGACACCCCAAGTTCTCGGAGGAGGAGCTCAGGGTCATGGTGGAGGAAATCGTCTGGATAGAGCCACAGCTATTCGGATCACAGGTGCAGCACAGCTCAATTGCAAGGAAGATAGAGCTATGGCGAAGAATAGTCGACAGGGTCAACGCTGTGAGACAGCACCAAAGAAATCGGGACGACATCAGGAAGAGGTGGAACGACCTACGGGGGAAGGTGCGTTCCGTGGTCTCCAGACACCACCTGGCGGTACAGCGGACTGGCTGCGGACCCCCACCTCCTCCCCCACAACTAACAACATGGTAGGAGCAGGTCTTGGCGATTCTGCATCCTGAGGGCCTCGCAAGAGTCAGTGGAGGAATGGACTCTGGTAAGTCAAAGCTTTAACTACCATATCCCCCACCCTACCTGCATGCTATCACCGACCCCCACCCTCACCCCCTCCCCTATCACTCCAACTCCTCACAAATGTACCAATAACACAAACCACACATCCAAACACCAAGCCCTGCATGACACAACAAAGCATGGACACCCATCACTAAAGCATGCCCACTGCACATACCCATAACACCCCCCTCAACCATCATCACACAAGCCTGCACACAGGAATGCTAGCACTGGGGTACACGGTCACCCACAGATACAATAATCATGTTTTTCCACCCCTGCAGGACCCCTACCCAACGTCACCAGAAAGGAGGGTCCAGACATCTCCACCCCACCCACAGAAGAGGCCCACAGTGATGACAGCAGCTCTGTCCTACTGGATCCAGATGACCAGCCCGGACTATCGTGAGCCTCGAACAGTCGGTTCCCCTCACACAGGCACAGCGCACCACAGACCTTCCACCCTCTGGTAACACCAGCACAGCACCCACCCAGCGGGCCCATACCTCCGTCCCCAGGACACGTCAATCAGCTGTGTGTCCACCATTACAGGGAACCCAGGATAACCCACCACCCCAACAACAACAGGGACCTGGGGGCAGTGGGCACACAGTCCAGGGGACGGAGGCCCAGGAACACAGGGGAACTGGGAGGACTGCCGTGTGACAGGGGGCGGACAGGCCAAGGGAACCCACTCTCCACGAGGCCCTCTCCTCCATCATGGGAGCATACCACCACTCCCAGGAGACGATGGCAACGGTCCTGGCCAAGTTCCAGGAGACCCAGCGCATGCAGGAGGAACAGTATTTGGGCCTCAGGGAGAAACTCAGAAACATCAGCTCCGCCCTGGGCACCATCGTAGGGGTGCTGAAGGAAATACTTAACACCAGGAGGGACACTGTGGCACTCCAAGGGGCACCTGACACTAGCATGGACAATGAACTGCCCACCATCTCCGCCGGCGCTAGTGGACAGGAGGCACCGCCACAGGACCACCACACCAGCACCCCACCCCCTGCAGACGGAGAACCATCCCGCAAGCGGTCCCTGAGATCCAGGAACAGGACAGAGCACGATGCCAAGACCCCCGCCAAGAAATGAGACCACCCTGATTGTCATCCTACTGTCCCACTTTGTAACCCTGTCTATATTGGAACTGCCCCAGCTCCACTTCCTATGCCCATATGGGCAATGCACCTGTGAGACTAATAGACTGGACTCTGCCATGGACATTCCTCCACCATCCCCCCTCACCATTTTACAACCCCCTCCAATATTGAGCACTTCAATAAACACCCTTGAAGCACAAAACAATCTGGAGTCAGTCTGTGATTTCGAAATTGTGTATTAGCAATTACAGTGACTAAATGCTTTTTCAAATGTCATGTCAACATACCTATGTCACACAGCTCAAGTCCATGAGGAATCTAAGCAGATGAAACACGTTGGAAATCACACCTGTGAAACCATAAGGGAAAATGACAACTCAGTGACTATACACTGGGTGAAATCAACAGACAGGATAGAGGTAGAAGTGTTAAAGTACTTGTAGTAGGCAGGAATGTTTTCTCACCTGTGTGTCACTGGAAATATTGCTGGATGACTGAGTCCCTGTTGTCAATGTCTTCTTCCTCTGCTTCCTCCTCATCACTGTCCATAGGCTCCACAGCTGCCACAACACCGCCATCTGGACCATCCTCCTGCAGAAAAGGCACCTGTCGTCGCAAAGCCAAGTTGTGAAGCATACAGCAGGCCACCATTATCTGGCGCACCTTCTTTGTTGAGTAGAATAGGGATCCACCTGTCATATGGAGGCACCGGAACCTGACCTTCAGGAGGCCGAAGGTCCGCTTCATCACCCTCCTAGTTCGCCCATGGGCCTCATTGTAGCGTTCCTCTGCCCTTGTCCTGGGATTCCTCACTGGGGTCAGTAGCCATGACAGGTTGGGGTAACCAGAGTCACCTGCAAATGGTGAGGGACACGCATTAACCTGGAGGGATATCCCCAGGCCCAGACAACCATTCCCTCTGACTTGCCTCCAGGTGCTCACCTAATAGCCACACATGGTGCCTCTGGAGTTGACCCATCACATAAGGGATGCTGCTATTCCGCAGGATGAAGGCGTCATGCACTGAGCCAAGGAACTTGGCATTCACATGGGAGATGTACTGGTCTGCCAAAAATACCATCTGTACATTCACAGAATGATGACTCTTCTGGTTTCTGTACACCTGTTCACTCCTGTGTGGGGGGACCAAAGCCACATGGGTCCAATCAATGGCACCTATGATGTTGGGGATATGTCCCAGGGCATAGAAATCCCCTTTCACTATAGGCAAATCCTCCACCTGAGGGAAAACGATGTAGCTCCGCATGTGTTTTAGAAGGGAAGACAACACTCTGGACAATACGTTGGAAAACATAGGCTGGGACATCCCTGATGCTATGGCCACTGTTGTTTTAAAAGACCCACTTGCAAGGAAATGGAGCACTGACAGCACCTGCACTTGAGGGGGATTCCTGTGGGATGGCAGATTGCTGACATCAGTTCTGGCTCCAACTGGATACACAGTTCCTGGATTGTGGCACGGTCAAGCCTGTATGTGATAATCACATGACGCTCCTCCATTGTCGACAGGTCCACCAACGGTCGGTACACCGGATGATGCCGCCATCTCCTCACATGTCCCAGCGGATGGTGCCTATGAAGGACAACAGCGAGCACAGAGTGAAACAACTCAGAGGTACGTACCCACAGTTTACCAAGAACACCAATCATACACAAAAGGTGGCCTGTGTGTGTGTTGAGTCTAGGCCTAGTTATGTTGGACGCAGTTGGAAATGAAGCCATGTGGGCCCCTGAAATGGCGGCTGCCTGACCTTTAAAGTAGGACAATGGGATGTGGGGTAACTGCGCTGGTGTTGTACACCATCGCAGTAGGCGTTCGAAGACCGCGGCGCAATGCTGCATTGGTTAACATTGGACCCTATGGGTCCCAGGAGCCAAAGACGATGTACGCCGGCGGTGACGGTACGCACCGCTGTGGACGTGACCGCCATTTTACATCTGTTCAATCACTCGATACCTGATCTTCGACAGGAGAGGACCTACACTGCAAGTGCTGCTGTGACCTCGGTCTGGAAGAGACAATGGCTCGAGTGTCTGGGGAAAGGGCCCCTGCCTTCACATCGGAGGAGTTGGAGAAGCTTGTGGATGGGGTCCTCCCCCAGTACACGCTACTCTTTGGTCCTCCAGACAAACAGGTAAGTACACAGGGAGCATGTTGTAGGAGGCCGAAGGTGAGTTCGATCACCCTCCTAGTCCGCCCATGGGGCTCATTGTAGCGTTCCTCTGCCCTGGTCCTGGGTTTCCTCACTGGGGTCAGTAGCCATGACAGGTTGGGGTAACCAGAGTCACCTAATAGCCACACCCGGTGCCTCCAGAGTTGACCCATCACATAAGGGATGCTGCTATTCCGCAGGATGTAGGCGTCATGCACAGAGCGAGGGAACATAGCATTTACCTGGGAGATGTACTGGTCTGCCAAACATACCATCTGTACATTCATGGAATGATAACTCTTCCTGTTCCTGTACACCTGTTCACTCCTGTGGGGGGGGACCAAAGCTACATGGGTCCCATCAATGGCACCTATGATGTTGGGGATATGTCCCATGACATAGAAGTCACCTTTCACTGTAGGCAAGTCCTCCACCTGAGGGAAAACGATATAGCTCCGCATGTGTTTCAGCAGGGCAGACAACACTCTGGACAACACGTTGGAAAACATAGGCTGGGACATCCCTGATGCCATGGCCACTGTTGTTTGAAATGACCCACTTGCAAGGAAATGGAGTACTGACAGCACCTGCACTTGAGGGGGATTCCTGTGGGATGGCAGATTGCTGACATCAGGTCTGGCTCCAACTGGGTACACAGTTCCTGGATTGTGGCACGGTCAAACCTGTAGGTGATGATCAAACTTCTTTCCTCCATTGTCGACAGGTCCACCAGCGGTCGGTACACCGGAGGATGCTGCCATCTCCTCACATGTCCCAGCGGACGGTGCCTATGAAGGACAACAGCGACCACAGAGTCAAACAACTCAGAGGTATGTACCCACAGTCTACACAGAACACCCTTCATACACAAAATGAGGCCTGTATTTGTGTTGTTAGACAAGGCCTAGGTATGTGTGACGCAGTTGGTAATTAGGCCATGTGGTCCCCTGAAATGGCGGCTGCCTGACCTCTAAACTGGGACAGTGGGATGTGAGGTAACTGCGCTGGCGTTGTACACCGTTGCGGTAGGCGGTCGAAGACCGCTGCGCAATGCTGCATTGGTTAACATTGGACTCTATGGGTCCCAGGAGCCAATGACGATCTACGCCAGCGGTGATGGTACGCACCCCAGCGAACGTGACCGCCATTTTCTATCTGTTCAATCACTCGATACCTGATCTTCGACAGGAGAGGACCTACACTGCAAGTGCTGCTGTGACCTCGGTCTGGAAGAGACAATGGCTCGTGCGTCTGGGGAAAGGGCCCCTGCCTTCACATCGGAGGAGTTGGAGAAGCTCGTCGACGGGGTCCTCCCCCAGTACACGCTACTCTACAGTCCTTCAGACAAACAGGTAAGTACACAGGGAGCATGTTGTGTGGGCTATGCCTGTGTGGAGAGGGCTGGTTGTAAGAAGGAAGGGGGCAGAGTTCTGCGTGCATGAAGGACTGTGAATGCATGTGCCACATGGCAAGGGAAGGGATGTGGGCCACTCACTTTGACGGTGCAGTTGGTAATGACTTCTCTTCTTCCCCTGTACATGTCATGTAGGTTAGCGCCCACCAGAGGAAGGATATTTGGCGTGCCATCGCCAAGAACGTCCGGACCCTGGGGGTCCACCACAGACAGGGCACCCACTGCCGTAAAAGATGGGAGGACATTCGCCGCTGGAGCAAGAAGACGGCGGAGGCTCAGCTGGGATGGCCTCCCAACGTGGGAGGGGTGCCCGTCGAACTATGACCCCCCTGATGTTCAGGATCCTGGCGGTGGCCTACCCTGAGTTGGATGGGCGCTTGAGGGCATCACAGCAGACACAAGGGGGTAAGTACACTCTCACTCATTGGACTTTGCACGCAGTGATTGTGTCTGGGTGGGGGAGGAGGGCTGCAGGTTTCCCTAGGCCAGGGCGAGTTCCGTAGGCAAGGCCCCTCTGTAAGGCAGGCCATGTGGCACCCCACCTCTGTAGAGTGCCAAGTACAGGTATTCATGCCCCTGTGTCATCTATGTGTGCAGATGTCGTCCATAGCCTTGTAGGCCATTTCCCAGGAATTGCATCTGTAGAGCCCAACAGCGCGACGTAGTGCAGGGGGCTGCTGTGTCTGTATTGTCCGCCAACGGTAGCGGTAAGCCATGCACTCAACATGTCTTTCTTCTGTCGTCCCCCCCCTTTTTGTGGTCTCCCTGTTCTTGTGTGCATTAGCATCATCAGGCTGAGGTACAGTGGCACCGGAGCACGAGGGAGCTGCATCCCACATGGCCATGGAGGGCCACACTACGGACTCAGAATACACCAGTGGGACACCAGTGGGACGGAGGGCGAGGGGAGCACCACGGCAGTCACAGGATCTGCAACCAGCGACAGGGAATCATCCTCCGATGGGAGCTCCCTTGTGGTGGCGGCAACATCTGTGCCCCCCACTTCAACAGGTACAGCCGCCACCTGCCCTACCAGCACCGCCCTCCCAGCAGCCCCTCAGCCTTCGCCCCGTGCCCGCTCACCCAGGAGGGTGGGCATCACCTTCACCCAGGCACCTCAGCCCCTGCCCCAGTCACCTCTGCTGCCCTCAGTGAGGAGGCCATTGACCTCCTCAGGTCCCTCACTGTTGGGCAGTCTACCATTCTACCATTTTGAATGCCATCCAGGGTGTAGAAAGGGAGTTGCAACACACAAATGCATTCCTGGAGGGCATTCATTCTGGTCAGGCTGCCCTTCATCAAACCCTTCAGACTCTGGCCTCAGCACTGATGGCAGGCATTGTCCCTGTGTCTAGCCTCCCCCCTCCAAGTTTCTCCACCCAGACCCAATCCCCTGTACCTCTTCCTATCCCAAGCACACCATCAGACCAGCCTGCACACACCTCAACACACAAGGGAAGCTCAGGCAAACATAAGCACCACACATCCCACAGGCACTCACGCAAGCATCACACACATACACTGCCTCCACTGTGTCCCCCTCCTCCTCCTCTCCCTCCTCCCTCCATGTCTCGTCTACACTCACACCTGCATGCACTACCACTACAGCCACTACGTCCCGCACCAGCACACCCACCACCACACCCCGCTCACGTGCACTCACCACCCCACTACCATTTACACGTCCCCTGTGTCCTCTCCCAGTGTCTGTGACGCCCACTCCGAAGATACACAAACGCAGGCACACACCCACCCAACAGCCATCCACCTCACGACAGCCTCCAGCGCATGCACCTTCACCCAAAGTCACCAAACGTACACCTCCTACAACCACCACCTCTTCCTCCACTCCCAAACCCCCTCCAGCTACCTGTCCCAGTGTCTCCCAAAAACTTTTCCTGTCCACCCTTAACCTATTTCCCACCACCACCCCCCCATCCAACTCATAGGTCCCGTACTAGCGCCTCAGCCAAAAAATCTCCGGGACCAGTGGTGCCTGTTGTTACAGGTATGTGGAGTGCACCGGCCACCAGTCAAGCCAGTGTGGCACGGAGCCACAGCACAGCCAGTCCCCCCCCTGTAAAGCACCAGAAGTTGGACAGTGCCCCCCGGGAGAGGGGGAAGACTCCAGCCAGCCAAGCCACTCACTGGGGTCCCGGGGGGAGTGTCGACTCAGCTGTGACTCCTCCCAAGGTGGGGAAGGGGCAGAAGAAATCTCCAAAGTCTGGGAGGAGCAGCACGGTGGAGAAGACCGCCATCATCCACGCTGCCCAGGAGGCCACCGCCAGCCCCATTGTCACTGCCCAGGAGGCCACCGCCAGCTCCATCCTCACTGCCCAGGAGGACACCGCCAGCCCCATCCTCGCTGCCCAGGAGGACACCGCCAGCCCCATCGTCACTGCCCAGGAGGACACCGCCAGCCCCATCGTCACTGCCCAGGATGCCACAGCCAGAGTCACTGCCCAGGAGGCCACCGCCAGAGTCACTGCCCAGGAGCCCACCGCCAGCCACAGCCCAGCTGGCCAGGAGGGCCCGCAAGCCACAGCCCAGCTGACCCATGAAGGACCGCCAGCCACAGCCCTGCTGGGCAATGAAGGACCGCCTTGGCAAGGACCGCTGAACAGGTCAGACACTGGCAACTCAAGCACCGCTGAACAGGCCAAGGACCGCTGAACAGGGCAAAGACCGCCATGGCAAGGACCGCTGAACATGGCAAAGACCGCCATGGAAAGCACTGCTGAACAGGTCAGACACTGGCAACTCAAGCACCGCTGAACAGGCCAAGGACCGCTGAACAGGGCAAAGACCACCATGGAAAGCACTGCTGAACAGGCCAAGGACCGCTGAACAGGCAAAGACCGCCATGAAGCAACCGCTGAACAGGGCAAAGACCGCCAAGGAAAGCACCGCTGAACAGGTCAGACACTGGCAACTCAAGCACCGCGGAACAGGCCAAGGACCGCTGAACAGGGCAAAGACCGCCATGGAAGCAACCGCTGAACAGGTCAGACACTGGCAACTCAAGCACCGCTGAACAGGCCAAGGACCGCTGAACAGGGCAAAGACCGCCATGGAAAGCACCGCTGAACAGGTCAGAAACTGGCAAATCAAGCACCGCTGAACAGGCCAAGGACCACTGAACAGGGCAAAGACCGCCATGGAAAAGACCGCTAGCCCATTTGCGGCAGGGGCAGTGACGCAACTGGGACCGTCACGGGGTGAGTGCTGCACTCTGGGCACCAGTCCCCCTCCAGAACCAGTGGAGACCTGCATCCACTCCGTCTGTCATTGGCAGGATGAAGCACTCTGGGCACCAGTCCCCCTCCAGAACCAGCGGAGACCTGCATCCACTCCGTCTGTCCTTGGCAGGATGAAGCACTCTGGGCACCAGTCCCCCTCCAGAACCAGTGGAGACCTGCATCCACTTGAGAGACTGTGGCTTTGCACTCCCCAGGATGGAACAGTGGGCAAACCACCCACTGGAGAGACTTGAGAGACTGTGGCTTTGCACTCCCCAGGATGGTACAGTGGGCAAACCACCCACTGGAGAGACTTGAGAGACTGTGGCTTTGCACTCCCCAGGATGGAACAGTGGGCAAACCACCCACTGGAGAGACTTGAGAGACTGTGGCGTTGCACTCCCCAGGTTGGAACAGTGGGCAAACCACCCACTGGAGAGACTTGAGAGACTGTGGCTTTGCACTCCCCAGGATGGTACAGTGGGCAAACCACCCACTGTAGAGTCTTGAGAGACTGTGGCTTTGCACTCCCCAGGATGGTACAGTGGGCAAAGCACCCACTGGAGAGACTTGAGAGACTGTGGCTTTGCACTCCCCAGGAGACATCAATGGGCATGGAGCCCCCTCGTGGATTTGGCGTGGTGCACTCATCCAGCTGAGGTGCCCCCCCTTCCCTGCCTGTTGTATTTCTATCTGATGCCCCTGCAGTCTTCTCTCCGTTTGGATCGGGTATCTTGTGTGGGCCTCGCCCATGCATTTTGGGCCCAGTGGTCCACGGACTATGAATGGTGCAATACCTGCACTACTAATAGTGGAGTATATTTTGTTTATTTTGTATATATATATGTATATATTTGCTTACTGTATTTTGATATATTACAATGGTTCCACTGATTTCCTTTTGTCTTTGCATTCTTCCGGGGGGTTTGGGGGGTGTTACTGTAAGGTAAAGATAAGCACTGGTGTGTGTGTTGTAGTGGGTGAGGGTCGGGTGTGGGTTGGGGTGTTGAGTGCGTGTGTCCCTGTGTTTTAGGCTTCCGCCCTCCCCTATGTCGTAGGTGCAGTACTCACCGTGGTCTTCGCCGCCGGCGTTGATGCTCCTCGTAGAAGAGCAGGAAGACTAGCGCTGGAAGAATATGAAGTTCCGGCTCCATGGTGCCCTCCTTCCTGTGTAGAGGTGAGCGTTTTCCCTTTGAAAAGGCTGTTTCTGCCGTGTTTTTATCCGCGGTGAATCCGCCCCGGAAAAAGTGGCGGAATGGTAGGTTGTGATACTGTGGGCGGTACATTGTCTTTGTTGGCGGATCCCGCCACGGTCATAATTGCACATTTTTGACCGCCGGCCTGTTGGCGGTCTTACCGCTGCTTTAACACCGTCCACCAGGTTTGTAAGACCACCTTGGTCATCAAAGTAATGGCTGGGGCCATTGGTTTCACTTATGTAACCTTTAATGAGGGTGAGACCGTCCCAATAGCTTACAAATCATATTTGTACTCAGTAGCAGAACAATCCTTTGCTCCAACTGAGAAAATTCTCACTGCTGCTCTGATGGCTGTCATTAAAGAAAGACCTCTAACCCAGGGAAAATGCATTATTGTTGTTTCTCCAATTCCAGCCCTAGAGGCTGCCACAAAAGCAAGCGTCCCAAATGCTAAAGCATTATATCTACGTTGGATACAATGGGCCACGTCTTTGACCCAAAGTTACAAACTCAAGAATTTTTGCAATACGAGCTGGAGTACCCAATTCCAGCAAACACATTGCCTATCGAACAATATCACAGAGTCATGTACACCGATGGCTCAGCATAACCTACAATAGGCACAAAGCATCAATACGCTGCTGCTTGCGCAGTCGTAAGTGGCTATATGGAGGACAATCAGTTCTGTCCACTCCATAAATTTACGCAAGCCCTAGGGCATTGCACAGCACAAATATCGGAGCCCAAAGGTCTGGTGATGGCACTGGAACATACTGATCCTGCACAGTATACACTGATTGTTTGTGATTCATACTATTGTATTCAGTTCTTCAATGAATACCTGCATTACTTGCGCCAGAATAGGTTTAGAGACTCTAAAGCCAACACCATTAAACACAGACTCCTATGGGGGAAAGTAGCAGATCTGAAAGAAATGCTACCAAATGTTCATGTTGTACACACACTTGGACACCAGCGCATTGGGATACACGTTGCTGGGAGTACATTGGCTGATGAAGCCGCAAAGCCAGCAGTAGCTGTGTCTGCTGTTGCTGTAGTAACTCGTTTAAGTATCAAAGCGGATTCAGACATATGGGCTGCTGTGAAAGCTACGGCTGATGGTACGTCCTATCCAAAAGCATTTCCTGACAAATATTCAGATCGAATAGGAGGTTGCCTGAACGCTGAAGTTAAGATACCAGGCTTAGGGCTGTGAGATATTCCCAACAAAGATATAAGACCACAATTGATTAAAGCAGCGCACAAAGGGGTAGCATCTGCCCATGCTTGTGTGGCAGCTACAATATCAATCTTACAAGCCCGATACTGCTTGGTCTCCTATAAGGAGACCAAGCAGAATGTCCTTTGTTGTAACATCTGCCAACAAATTAAAGTTTCCACTGCCAAACGCCCGCTGCAGACACCCCTCTTGATTTCAAATAAACCCTTAAAATGTGTGTACTTGGACCATTGCGGTCGGACTGTTATTAAAGATTTGTGAGTCTTTATCGGTACATATGCAGATGCAGCTTCCAATCAGACCAGGGCCCTGCTTTCGCCTCAAGGGCATTTAGGGACGCCATGGCTTCAGTGGGGGTCCAACTCCAGTTCTTGTCTCCATTTCATCCCAAGGGAAATAGTGTTGTGGCACGATTAAACCGTGATTTAAAGCAATCCTTAACAGCCAGAGTCTTAGGTACGGGTTGTAGTTGGCTTAATTGCCTGTATGGAGTTCAGAGAGCACTTAACAATCTGCCTAGAAGGTCCCTGGGGGGGTCATACTTCATATGAGGGCCTTTTTGGAACTTGAATGTATGTTCCAGATGTTGATGGCCCTGGCGTGGAGGCGGCGGAAACACCCTTTGACATAAATGAATGTGTCACTTTCTTACAGGATTTACAACAGTTCAGTGACAACAATTTTTCTATCGGTGCTTCCTCCACAGGAATCAAGGATGTACCTCTAATGCCTAAGGGCTGGATTCCTAGAGTCGGGGATCTAGACATGAAAAGATTGCTGTGAAAAAGGAATTTGGACCTTCTTATCGAACACCGGTCCCAGTCTTGGGAATACACGGTACCAGAACTTTAATTCTACCACCATTGGCAGGTGCCAAAGAAAATAGTTTTGTCTCCATCGACAATGTCAAACTACACCATGTGGCCGATCCTGCACAGCAGACCAAGAGGCACAACCAGTAGTTCCCGGATCCCTCTCACTACTGGTCAGGACATTCTTCTACAAGTTGTGAATAGCAACACCGGCACCTCTCCAAGCTTGGGGAAGGTGGAAAATGATCTTGCATTGGTTCCAGTAACATCAAATAATACAGAAATAATTGATCGATTAGATACAGCTTCAACAGAAACGGCTGGTGCTATTTATTCTGTGCCACAGCAAGAAACACCAACTCCACCAACTAACACAGCTCTAGTTTTTTCACAAACTGCTTCTGGATATTTTGCTGACATCAATGATGACGTCTCAGACTCATTCGCCTCTTCATCACCTGAACTGTCAAGAACTCGTAAGCTAAAGAACTGGCTTAAAATAACATACTTTATTTTTCCATGGAACTATCTGTGGCTATCCTTGACTGTACTAGCTTTCCTACTTTGTATTGGTTTTGTCATCACATTCTTTTTCTTAACCCCTTCTGTGCCGCGGACGTAGTGGTTACGTCCCGCGGCACAGTGCTGCTGTGCCGAGGACGTAACCACTACGTCCTCGGCACACAGCCCAGAGGGAGCGCTCTCGCTCCCTCTGTGTGCTTCCCCCCACCCCCCCAAAGTCAGGGATGGAAGGGGAAGCCCTTCCCCTTCCACCCCCGACCCCCCCACCCCCCCATAATGACGTCAGCGCGCGATCGCGCGTTGACTTCATTATGGGGATTTCGCCGCACAGGAAGCCATTTGCTTCCTGTGCGGCGACGAGGAAAGAGGTGAGTTCCTCTTCCCGGTGGGTGGGGGGTTTGGGCTAAAGAGGCACCGGGGGAAAGGAAAGGCTTTTCCTTTCCCCCGGTGTCTCTTTGAGCATTCCTGCTGCCCGATCGCATTGCGATCGGGCAGCAGGAATGCCCACTAGACACCAGGGATTTGTTTTTTTTGTTGTTTGCTCGTGTTTCTTGCTGGCGGGGAGCGGCCCCTTGGGCAAGGGTCGCTCCCCTTGTGGGGGCAATTAGTTACGGCCATTTCTGCCCCCCTTGGGGGCAGATTGGCCTACTTTTTAGGCGGATCTGCCCCCAAGGGGGGCAGAAACCACTGGATCACCAGGGAATTATATTTTCTGTGCAGGTATGTTGGGAGGGGGTGCCCCCTTGGGCAAGGGGCGCCCCCCCCAAGGGGGCAGAGAACTGTTGGCCATTTCTGCCCCCCTTGGGGGCAGATCGGCCTATTTTTTTTAGGTCCATCTGCCCCCAAGGGGGGCAGAAGCCACTTAGGCACCAGGGATTGTGTGTGTAGTGGATGGGGGGGCGCCCCCTTGGGCAAGGGTCGCTCCCCTTTGGGGGGCATGTCTTTTAGGGCCATTTCTTCCCCCCTTGAGGGCAGATCAGCCTATTATTTTTAGGTTGATCTGCCCCAAGGGGGGCAGAAACCACTAGAACGCCAGGGATGTTTTTTTATGAGTTTATTTTTGTGGGGGGGCGTCCCCTTGGGCACGGGGCTCCCCCCCAAGGGGGGCATTGACCTGTTGGCCATTTCTGCCCCCCCTGGGGGCAGATGGGCCTATTTTTCTAGACCCACCTGCCCCCAAGGGGGGCAGAAGCCACGTAGACACCAGGGATAGTGTGTGTGTGTGTGTGTGTTAGTGGATGGGGGGGGGCTTGGGCAAGGGTCGCCCCCCACTTTGGGGGCACATGTACCCAGGCCATTTCTGCACCCCTTGGAGACAGATCAGCCTATTATTTTTAGGCTGATCTGCCCCCAAGGGGGGCAGAAACCACTAGAACGCCAGGGATTTTTTTTTATGTGTTTATTTTTGTGGGGGGTGTCCCCTTGGGCACGGGGCGCCCCCCCAAGGGTGGCATTGACCTGTTGGCCATTTCTGCCCCCCCTGGGGGCAGATGGGCCTATTTTTCTAGACCCACCTGCCCCCAAGGGGGGCAGAAGCCACGTAGACACCAGGGATAGTGTGTGTGTGTGTTAGTGGATGGGGGGGGGGCTTGGGCAAGGGTCGCCCCCCACTTTGGGGGCACATGTACCCAGGCCATTTCTGCACCCCTTGGAGACAGATCAGCCTATTATTTTTAGGCTGATCTGCCCCCAAGGGGGGCAGAAACCACTAGAACGCCAGGGTTTTTTTTTTATGTGTTTATTTTTGTGGGGGGGCGTCCCCTTGGGCACGGGGCACCCCCCCAAGGGGGGCATTGACCTGTTGGCCATTTCTGCCCCCCCTGGGGGCAGATGGGCCTATTTTTCTAGACCCACCTGCCCCCAAGGGGGGCAGAAGCCACGTAGACACCAGGGATAGTGTGTGTGTGTGTGTGTGTGTGTGGATGGGGGGGGGCTTGGGCAAGGGTCGCCCCCCACTTTGGGGGCACATGTACCCAGGCCATTTCTGCACCCCTTGGAGACAGATCAGCCTATTATTTTTAGGCTGATCTGCCCCCAAGGGGGGCAGAAACCACTAGAACGCCAGGGATTTTTTTTTATGTGTTTATTTTTGTGGGGGGGCGTCCCCTCGGGCACGGGGCGCCCCCCCAAGGGGGGCATTGACCTGTTGGCCATTTCTGCCCCCCCTGGGGGCAGATGGGCCTATTTTTCTAGACCCACCTGCCCCCAAGGGGGGCAGAAGCCACGTAGACACCAGGGAAAGTGTGTGTGTGTGTGTGTGTTAGTGGATGGGGGGGGGCTTGGGCAAGGGTCGCCCCCCACTTTGGGGGCACATGTACCCAGGCCATTTCTGCACCCCTTGGAGACAGATCAGCCTATTATTTTTAGGCTGATCTGCCCCCAAGGGGGGCAGAAACCACTAGAACGCCAGGGATTTTTTTTAATGTGTTTATTTTTGTGGGGGGGCGTCCCCTCGGGCACGGGGCACCCCCCCAAGGGGGGCATTGACCTGTTGGCCATTTCTGCCCCCCCTGGGGGCAGATGGGCCTATTTTTCTAGACCCACCTGCCCCCAAGGGGGGCAGAAGCCACGTAGACACCAGGGATAGTGTGTGTGTGTGTGTGTGTTAGTGGATGGGGGGGGGCTTGGGCAAGGGTCGCCCCCCACTTTGGGGGCACATGTACCCAGGCCATTTCTGCACCCCTTGGAGACAGATCAGCCTATTATTTTTAGGCTGATCTGCCCCCAAGGGGGGCAGAAACCACTAGAACGCCAGGGATTTTTTTTAATGTGTTTATTTTTGTGGGGGGGTGTCCCCTTGGGCACGGGGCGCCCCCCCAAGGGGGGCATTGACCTGTTGGCCATTTCTGCCCCCCCTGGGGGCAGATGGGCCTATTTTTCTAGACCCACCTGCCCCCAAGGGGGGCAGAAGCCACGTAGACACCAAGGATAGTGTGTGTGTGTGTGTGTGTGTGTTAGTGGATGGGGGGGGGCTTGGGCAATGGTCGCCCCCCACTTTGGGGGCACATGTACCCAGGCCATTTCTGCACCCCTTGGAGACAGATCAGCCTATTATTTTTAGGCTGATCTGCCCCCAAGGGGGGCAGAAACCACTAGAACGCCAGGGATTTTTTTTTATTTGTTTATTTTTGTGGGGGGGCGTCCCCTTGGTCACGGGGCGCCCCCCCAAGGGGGGCATTGACCTGTTGGCCATTTCTACACCCCCTGGGGGCAGATGGGCCTATTTTCTTAGGCCCACCTGCCCCCAAGGGGGCAGAAGCCACTTAGGCACCAGGGAAAGTGTTGTGTGTGTTTTTTTTGTTTTTTTTTGTTTGAGGGCTGTCCCCTTTGGCAAGGGTCGCTCTCCATGGGGACACAGTACTAAAGGTATTTTCTGGCTTCCTTGGGGCAGACAGGCCTATTTTTTTAGTAGGCCCATCTGCCCCTATGACAGAATCCACTTAGGCACCAATTTCTAAAATGTTTGATGGTGGGGTGTTTGTCAACTGAAGAAGTCTTTGCATTTGTGATAAAAAAAAATTTCCTCCTTTTTGTTCTAGTTCAAAGCTTTTGCTTTATTTGCTGTGGCTCCTTGCGGTTTTGGCGGTGGTTGACCTGCAGTTTGCACAGTTGCATGTTTTAGGTAAGTAAAAACAATTTACTCCAAAGGAGTATTGTTGCCATGCATGAATGACATGTTTGTAGGGGGTGTACTAAATGCAGGATTGTGTGTGAAATTGTCCTTAGGTTTGTGCACAATGATATTTGTTGTGTCTTATTTCTAATTTGCCTTTCTTTCTTTCTTTTTAGTGGGATATCATTGGTGATTGCTGTGTAGTTGCTGGTGAATCAAGCTTTTTCAGGCAAGTGAGCGGTATAGTTTTTGAGTTTGTAACTCTTACTAACAAAGCTACACTTTGTTACTTGTCTTACACAGTGCTGGTTGTTGGTGGTGAATTTGTCCAGTTAATTTTAGCAGGAGAGATCATGGCTAGCCGCAGGATGACCGCTCAGCAGGTGGTTGGTATGCTTTTTGAGTCACAGTCTGATCATGACTATGAGACGGACTCTGCATCTGAGGCAGAGGAGGAAGTCAGAGATTCTGGCAGTGATGTTTCTGTTGGAGGGGAATCTTCTGATGATGAAGCCACACTCAGTGCAGATGAAGGTTCTGTTTTAGAGGAGGACATTGATGTGCCAATAGTGCAGCAACATGGGGCTGAAAGGTTTCCCGTTAGAAGACCTGATGTCTGGGTTGCCCCAAACATGGAGCAGCCAGAGTTGCCTGCCTTTACTGGTCTCCCGGGGTGTAACGCCAATACAGAGAACTTTATGCCTATCAATTTCTTTGAGTTATTCATGGATGATGTGTTTTTGGAAGAGATTGTTGAGCAGACTAATTTGTATGCGGAGCAGCATTTGAGGGACAACGCTGCTAGACTTAGGCCACACTCTAGAGCTGCCCAGTGGATTCCCACAAATTTGGAGGAGCTAAAAAAGTTTTTGGGTTTGACTTTTTTGATGGGGTTGATAAGGAAGCCGTCACTGGCTTCTTATTGGTCTACTAGTCCCTTGATGGCAACAGCTATATTTCCAGCTACCATGAGTCGTAATCGGTATTTGCTTCTTCTTAGGATGCTGCATTTTGTTGACAATGCATTAGCCTTGCCACGAGATCACCCAGATTCTGACCGTCTTTTTAAGATTAGGCCTGTCCTTGATCATTTTGTAGATCGGTTTTCGGAGGTCTATGTTCCAGGCAAAGAGATAAGTGTGGACGAGTCTTTGGTCCTCTTCAAGGGTCGTTTGGTTTTTAGGCAGTACATTCCTAGCAAAAGGGCACGATATGGAATTAAATTGTATATGCTGTCTGAAAGTAGGACAGGATATGTGTATAGTTTCCGTGTGTACACTGGTAGGGATTCCAATATTGACCCCCCTGGTTGTCCTCCCACTTTTGGAGTTACTGAGAAAATAGTGTGGGATCTTGGTAGACGACTGTTCAACAAAGGTCACCATTTGTATGTAGATAACTTCTACACTGGTGTGCAGTTGTTCAAGGAATTGTTTAGAGTGGACACAGTTGCTTGTGGCACAATCCGTTCTAACCGGAAAGGCTATCCAAGGGAGCTTGTCTGTAAAAAACTTGAGAGGGGACAGTGCTGTGCCTTGCGGAACGAGGAGCTGCTAGCTTTGAAATTTTCAGACAAGAGGGATGTCTACATGCTAAGTACCATCCATGATGAGAGTACTTCCCCTGTGACTGTTTGGGGCCAGGTTGCTGAAGTGCGCAAACCTGTGTGCATTTTAGATTATAATAAGCACATGGGAGGTGTAGATAGAGTTGACCAGAGGTTGGAACCTTATACTGCTATTCGTAAGTCTTATGTTTGGTATAAGAAGTTAGCACTTCACCTCTTCCACTTAGCAACCTTCAATGCTTTTATTGTGTTTAGGGATAGGTCTCCAGACTCAAAGATGACATTTGTGAAATTTCAGGAGTCAGTGATAGAGAGCCTTATTGTGGTGGAACAGACCAGAGTTCCTAGAGAAGCAGTTGTGGAGGATGTGGCTAGATTGAAAGATCGCCACTTTGCTGAGCACATTCCTCCCACACCCAAAAAAGACTTTCCAGCTAAGAAATGTAGAGTGTGTTTTCGAAGAGGTATCCGGAGGGAGACTCGAATGTACTGCCCAGATTGTCCTTCAAAGCCTGGGCTGTGTGTCGGTGCTTGTTTTAAGAATTACCACACCCAGAAGAATTTCTGGGAACAACCATGAGTGTAAACTCATGTCTGTTTTGTATTTTCATGTGTTTAGTTTCATGGTTAGCATTTCTGTCATGTTGTTAGTTAGAGCTTTTGTGTTTGTTGTTTTGTAATTCTTTCTACTTAGTTAGGGGTTACTCTGTTAAAAAAAAAAAAAATATGATGCCATTGTGTGTGGAGTGGGGCTTGGCTGAGACTGTACATATTGACTTGATGTTGGCTACTGCAACACACTGCAAGCCAAACACCAGTCCACACACTCCCATCAGCTGGTGTGATTGTTGTATCAGGCATGTGGGCGTATGTAAGTGATGGGCCCTTGAGTGGCGCTGTCTGTCGATGTGAGTGTTGTAATGTGCTGGGCCCGTGGCTGGCGGTGTGAATGGCCTTGTGTGTGTCATGTATGAAAGTTGTGTGAATGGACTGTAAAGCGGTTGGTGCCTTGTCGCGGCTTTACAGCTCACGAGCTGTGAGTCATTGGTTCAGTTTTTTGCCTTTCAGTTACTAACAGTGCTTTTCATTTTTGTGAAAGCTCTTGTTAGTAAAATTTGATCCACTGAACCATCACTCACCCTCGTGCCAAATCCAACCAGTATGTGTATTAAAAATTACCAAACCTGCTCCGCTGTAATCAGGCGTCGCAGCACACCTATGACACGCTAGGTGCCTCAGGTGGGACCCCGATGATGAAGCATGCCACCAACTTGGTTGGTGGGTGAGGGGTCTTTTTCACATAACCTAAGTGTGTTTCTTTTCAAAATTTTAGTGTTTGGCACATCACGGACGTATGTGGGCACATCAAAACGATATATTACAAAACTACCTGTGTTTGGGGGGGGAGAGGGCACCTATGTTTTTGGTCCTGTGTGCGGCCTTCATCTAGGGAAACCTACCAAACCCAGACATTTTTTAAAACTAGACACCCCAAGGAGTCTAGGGAGGAGTGGCTTGCGTGGATCCCCCAACATTTTCTTACCCAGACTCCTCTGTAAACCTCAAAATGTGCTTAAAAAAAGCATATTTTCCTGACTTTTCTTCGTACGATCACCACTCCAGCACAAAATTCCTACTCCCCAGTGTTCCCCTCAGTCTCCCAAATAAAATGACACCTCACGTATGTGGGTCCCCAAAGCAGAGTCAGTCTAAAGATGTATAAAAGAATATGTCCTTATAAACTCGCAGTACTATCCCCTGTATCTCTACAAGTTTTGGGCCTTATTCTGTTGGAGGCACCTGGCCCACCCACACAACTGAGGTATCATTTTTATCGGGAGACTTGGGGGAACGCTGGGTGGAAGGAAATTTGTGGCTCCACTCAGATTCCAGAACTTTCTGTCACCGAAATGTGTGAAAAATGAATTTTTTTAGACAATATTTGAGGTTTGGAAAGGATTCTGGGTAACAGAACCTGGTCAGAGCCCCTCAAGTCACCCCATCTTGGATTCCCCTAGGTCTCTAGTTTTCATAAATGCACAGGTTTGGTAGGTTTCCCTAGGTGCTGGCTGAGCTACAGGCCAAAAACTACAGGTAGGCACTGTTTTCAATGAAAAAATGTGATGTGTCCACGCTGCGCTTTGGGGCGTTTCCTGTCGCGGGCGCTAGGCCTACCCACACAAGTGAGGTATCATTTTTATCGGGAGACGTGGGGGAACGCTGGGTGGAAGGAAATTTGTGGCCCCTCTCAGATTCCAGAACTTTCTGCCACAGAAATGTGAGGAACATGTGTTTTTTTAGCCAAATTTTGAGCTTTGCAAAGGATTCTGGGTAACAGAACCTGGTCCGAGCCCCGCCAGTCACCCCTCCTTGGATTCCCCTAGGTCTCTAGTTTTCAGAAATGCACAGGTTTGGTAGGTTTCCCTAGGTGGCGGCTGAGCTACAGGCCAAAATCTACAGGTAGGCACTTTGCTAAAAACAGGTCTGTTTTCTGTGATGTGTCCACGTTGCGCTTTGGGGCGTTTCCTGTCGCGGGCGCTAGGCCTACCCACACAAGTGAGGTATCATTTTTATCGGGAGACGTGGGGGAACGCTGGGTGGAAGGAAATTTGTGGCTCCTCTCAGATTCCAGAACTTTCTGCCACAGAAATGTGAGGAACATGTGTTTTTTTAGCCAATTTTTGAGCTTTGCAAAGGATTCTGGGTAACAGAACCTGGTCCGAGCCCCGCCAGTCACCCCTCCTTGGATTCCCCTAGGTCTCTAGTTTTCAGAAATGTACAGGTTTGGTAGGTTTCCCTAGGTGCCGGCTGAGCTAGAGGCCAAAATCTACAGGTAGTCACTTCGCAAAAAACACCTCTGTTTTCTTCCAAAATTTTGGTGGTGTCCACGTTGCGCTTTGGGGCGTTTCCTGTCGCGGGCGCTAGGCCTACCCACGCAAGTGAGGTATCATTTTTATCGCGAGACTTGGGGGAACGCTGGGTGGAAGGAAATTTGTGGCTCCTCCCAGATTCCAGAACTTTCTGCCACAGAAATGTGAGGAACATGTGTTTTTTTAGCCAATTTTTGAGCTTTGCAAAGGATTCTGGGTAACAGAACCTGGTCCGAGCCCCGCCAGTCACCCCTCCTTGGATTCCCCTAGGTCTCTAGTTTTCAGAAATGCACAGGTTTGGTAGGTTTCCCTAGGTGGCGGCTGAGCTACAGGCCAAAATCTACAGGTAGGCACTTTGCTAAAAACAGGTCTGTTTTCTGTGATGTGTCCACGTTGCGCTTTGGGGCGTTTCCTGTCGCGGGCGCTAGGCCTACCCACACAAGTGAGGTATCATTTTTATCGGGAGACGTGGGGGAACGCTGGGTGGAAGGAAATTTGTGGCTCCTCTCAGATTCCAGAACTTTCTGCCACAGAAATGTGAGGAACATGTGTTTTTTTAGCCAATTTTTGAGCTTTGCAAAGGATTCTGGGTAACAGAACCTGGTCCGAGCCCCGCCAGTCACCCCTCCTTGGATTCCCCTAGGTCTCTAGTTTTCAGAAATGCACAGGTTTGGTAGGTTTCCCTAGGTGGCGGCTGAGCTACAGGCCAAAATCTACAGGTAGGCACTTCGCTAAAAACAGGTCTGTTTTCTTCCCAAATTTTGGTGGTGTCCACGTTGCGCTTTGGGGCGTTTCCTGTCGCGGGCGCTAGGCCTACCCACGCAAGTGAGGTATCATTTTTATCGGGAGACTTGGGGGAACGCTGGGTGGAAGGAAATTTGTGGCTCCTCCCAGATTCCAGAACTTTCTGCCACAGAAATGTGAGGAACATGTGTTTTTTAGCCAATTTTTGAGCTTTGCAAAGGATTCTGGGTAACAGAACCTGGTCCGAGCCCCGCCAGTCACCCCTCCTTGGATTCCCCTAGGTCTCTAGTTTTCAGAAATGCACAGGTTTGGTAGGTTTCCCTAGGTGGCGGCTGAGCTACAGGCCAAAATCTACAGGTAGGCACTTTGCTAAAAACAGGTCTGTTTTCTGTGATGTGTCCACGTTGCGCTTTGGGGCGTTTCCTGTCGCGGGCGCTAGGCCTACCCACACAAGTGAGGTATCATTTTTATCGGGAGACGTGGGGGAACGCTGGGTGGAAGGAAATTTGTGGCTCCTCTCAGATTCCAGAACTTTCTGCCACAGAAATGTGAGGAACATGTGTTTTTTTAGCCAATATTTGAGCTTTGCAAAGGATTCTGGGTAACAGAACCTGGTCCGAGCCCCGCCAGTCACCCCTCCTTGGATTCCCCTAGGTCTCTAGTTTTCAGAAATGCACAGGTTTGGTAGGTTTCCCTAGGTGGCGGCTGAGCTACAGGCCAAAATCTACAGGTAGGCACTTCGCTAAAAACAGGTCTGTTTTCTTCCAAAATTTTGGTGGTGTCCACGTTGCGCTTTGGGGCGTTTCCTGTCGCGGGCGCTAGGTCTACCCACGCAAGTGAGGTATCATTTTTATCGGGAGACTTGGGGGAACGCTGGGTGGAAGGAAATTTGTGGCTCCTCCCAGATTCCAGAACTTTCTGCCACAGAAATGTGAGGAACATGTGTTTTTTTAGCCAATTTTTGAGCTTTGCAAAGGATTCTGGGTAACAGAACCTGGTCCGAGCCCCGCCAGTCACCCCTCCTTGGATTCCCCTAGGTCTCTAGTTTTCAGAAATGCACAGGTTTGGTAGGTTTCCCTAGGTGGCGGCTGAGCTACAGGCCAAAATCTACAGGTAGGCACTTTGCTAAAAACAGGTCTGTTTTCTGTGATGTGTCCACGTTGCGCTTTGGGGCGTTTCCTGTCGCGGGCGCTAGGCCTACCCACACAAGTGAGGTATCATTTTTATAGGGAGACGTGGGGGAACGCTGGGTGGAAGGAAATTTGTGGCTCCTCTCAGATTCCAGAACTTTCTGCCACAGAAATGTGAGGAACATGTGTTTTTTTAGCCAATTTTTGAGCTTTGCAAAGGATTCTGGGTAACAGAACCTGGTCCGAGCCCCGCCAGTCACCCCTCCTTGGATTCCCCTAGGTCTCTAGTTTTCAGAAATGCACAGGTTTGGTAGGTTTCCCTAGGTGGCGGCTGAGCTACAGGCCAAAATCTACAGGTAGGCACTTCGCTAAAAACAGGTCTGTTTTCTTCCAAAATTTTGGTGGTGTCCACGTTGCGCTTTGGGGCGTTTCCTGTCGCGGGCGCTAGGCCTACCCACGCAAGTGAGGTATCATTTTTATCAGGAGACTTGGGGGAACGCTGGGTGGAAGGAAATTTGTGGCTCCTCCCAGATTCCAGAACTTTCTGCCACAGAAATGTGAGGAACATGTGTTTTTTTAGCCAATTTTTGAGCTTTGCAAAGGATTCTGGGTAACAGAACCTGGTCCGAGCCCCGCCAGTCACCCCTCCTTGGATTCCCCTAGGTCTCTAGTTTTCAGAAATGCACAGGTTTGGTAGGTTTCCCTAGGTGGCGGCTGAGCTAGAGGCCAAAATCTACAGGTAGGCACTTTGCTAAAAACAGGTCTGTTTTCTGTGATGTGTCCACGTTGCGCTTTGGGGCGTTTCCTGTCGCGGGCGCTAGGCCTACCCACACAAGTGAGGTATCATTTTTATCGGGAGACGTGGGGGAACGCTGGGTGGAAGGAAATTTGTGGCTCCTCTCAGATTCCAGAACTTTCTGCCACAGAAATGTGAGGAACATGTGTTTTTTTAGCCAATTTTTGAGCTTTGCTAAGGATACTGGGTAACAGAACCTGGTCCGAGCCCCACCAGTCACCCCTCCTTGGATTCCCCTAGGTCTCTAGTTTTCAGAAATGTACAGGTTTGGTAGGTTTCCCTAGGTGCCGGCTGAGCTAGAGGCCAAAATCTACAGGTAGTCACTTCGCAAAAAACACCTCTGTTTTCTTCCAAAATTTTGGTGGTGTCCACGTTGCGCTTTGGGGCGTTTCCTGTCGCGGGCGCTAGGCCTACCCACGCAAGTGAGGTATCATTTTTATCGGGAGACTTGGGGGAACGCTGGGTGGAAGGAAATTTGTGGCTCCTCTCAGATTCCAGAACTTTCTGTCACTCAAATGTGAGGAAAATGCGTTTTTTAAGCCAAAATATGAGGTTTGCAAAGGATTCTGGGTAACAGAACCTGGTCCGAGCCCCGCCAGTCACCCCTCCTTGGATTCCCCTAGGTCTCTAGTTTTCAGAAATGCACAGGTTTGGTAGGTTTCCCTAGGTGGCGGCTGAGCTAGAGGCCAAAATCTACAGGTAGGCACTTTGCTAAAAACAGGTCTGTTTTCTGTGATGTGTCCACGTTGCGCTTTGGGGCGTTTCCTGTCGCGGGCGCTAGGCCTACCCACACAAGTGAGGTATCATTTTTATCGGGAGACGTGGGGGAACGCTGGGTGGAAGGAAATTTGTGGCTCCTCTCAGATTCCAGAACTTTCTGCCACAGAAATGTGAGGAACATGTGTTTTTTCAGCCAATTTTTGAGCTTTGCAAAGGATTCTGGGTAACAGAACCTGGTCCGAGCCACACAAATCACCCCATCTTGGATTCCCCTAGGTCTCTAGTTTTCAGAAATGCACAGGTTTGGTAGGTTTCCCTAGGTGGCGGCTGAGCTAGAGGCCAAAATCTACAGGTAGGCACTTTGCTAAAAACAGGTCTGTTTTCTGTGATGTGTCCACGTTGCGCTTTGGGGCGTTTCCTGTCGCGGGCGCTAGGCCTACCCACACAAGTGAGGTATCATTTTTATCGGGAGACGTGGGGGAACGCTGGGTGGAAGGACATTTGTGGTTCCTCTCAGATTCCAGCACTTTCTGCCACAGAAATGTGAGGAACATGTGTTTTTTTAGCCAATTTTTGAGCTTTGCAAAGGATTCTGGGTAACAGAACCTGGTCCGAGCCACACAAATCACCCCATCTTGGATTCCCCTAGGTCTCTAGTTTTCAGAAATGCACAGGTTTGGTAGGTTTCCCTAGGTGGCGGCTGAGCTAGAGGCCAAAATCTACAGGTAGGCACTTTGCTAAAAACAGGTCTGTTTTCTGTGATGTGTCCACATTGCGCTTTGGGGTGTTTCCTGTCGCGGGCGCTAGGCCTACCCACACAAGTGAGGTATCATTTTTATCGGGAGACGTGGGGGAACGCTGGGTGGAAGGAAATTTGTGGCTCCTCTCAGATTCCAGAACTTTCTGCCACAGAAATGTGAGGAACATGTGTTTTTTTAGCCAAATTTTGAGGTTTGCAAAGGATTCTGGGTAACAGAACCTGGTCCGAGCCACACAAATCACCCCATCTTGGATTCCCCTAGGTCTATAGTTTTCAGAAATGCACAGGTTTGGTAGGTTTCCCTAGGTGGCGGCTGAGCTAGAGGCCAAAATCTACAGGTAGGCACTTTGCTAAAAACAGGTCTGTTTTCTGTGATGTGTCCACGTTGCGCTTTGGTGCGTTTCCTGTCGCGGGCGCTAGGCCTACCCACACAAGTGAGGTATCATTTTTATCGGGAGACTTGGGGGAACATAGAATAGCAAAACAAGTGTTATTGCCCCTTGTCTTTCTCTACATTTTTCCCTTCCAAATGTAAGACAGTGTGTAAAAAAGACGTCTATTTGAGAAATGCCCTGTAATTCACATGCTAGTATGGGCAGCCCGGAATTCAGAGATGTGCAAATAACCACTGCTTCTCAACACCTTATCTTGTGCCCATTTTGGAAATACAAAGGTTTTCTTGATAGCTATTTTTTACTCTTTATATTTCAGCAAATGAATTGCTGTATACCCGGCATAGAATGAAAACCCACTGCAGGGTGCAGGTCATTTATTGGCTCTGGGTACCTAGAGTTCTTGATGAACCTACAAGCCCTCTATATCCCCGCAACCAGAAGAGTCCAGCAGACGTAACGGTATATTGCTTTCGAAAATCTGACATTGCAGGAAAAAGTTACAGAGTAAAACTTAGAGAAAAATTGATGTTTTTTTCACCTCAATTTCAATATTTTTCTTTTTCAGTTGCTATTTTCTGTAGGAAACCCTTGTAGGATCTACACAAATTACCCCTTGCTGAATTCAGAATTTTGTCTACTTTTCAGAAATGTTGCGGTTTATGGGATCCAGCGTTGGTTTCATGCCCATTTCTGTCACTGACTGGAAGGAGGCTGAAAGCACAAAAAATCGTAAAAATGGGGTATGTCCCAGTAAAATGCCAAAATTGGGTTGAAAAATTGGGTTTTCTGATTCAAGTCTGCCTGTTCCTGAAAGCTGGGAAGCTGGTGATTTTATCACCGCAAACCCTTTGTTGATGCCCTTTTCAGGGAAAAAACCACAAGCCTTCTTCTGCAGCCCATTTTTCCAATTTTTTTTAAAAAAATGAAATTTTCACTGTTTTTTGGCTAATTTCTTGGCCTCCTTCTGGGGAACCCACAAAGTCTGGGTACCTCTAGAATCCCTAGGATGTTGGAAAAAAAGGACGCAAATTTGGCATGGGTAGCTTATGTGAACAAAAAGTTATGAGGGCCTAAGCGCGAACCGCTCCAAATAGCCAAAAAAAGGCTCGGCACAGGAGGGGGAAAAGGCCTGGCAGCGAAGGGGTTAATACATGTCATTTTCTTCCTGAAAAATCAACAGTTGAACATGAGGTCCTTAAGCCACATTTTTCATCACACAAATTCCGAAGAGACCTGTCTTTTGTGAACATTTCTGCAATACCAATTCCTGATGAGATTGTTTGGGATAAAGTAACTTTTGATATATACAGCCCTACAGAGGTCATTCAAACACCATATGTGTTCAAACTCTACATGAATTAAATAATAATACCAGGCATTGTTTCTGATGAAAAATCAACAGTTGAACTGGTGGATGAGGTCCTTAAGCCACATTTTTCATCACACAAATTCCGAAGAGACCTGTCTTTTGTGAACATTTCTGCAATACCAATTCCTGATGAGATTGTTTGGGATAAAGTAACTTTTGATATATACAGCCCTACAGAGGTCATTCAAACACCATATGTGTTCAAACTCTCCATGAATTAAATAATAATACCAGGCATTGTTTCTGATGATTGGGATGTGAAAACAGTTGATTCTATGATGACTGAATTGCAGTATTATACAGTATTTGAATACGAAGATGTTTATCAATCTAAAGAAAATTATGGTGATGTGTTTTGCTATAATTATTATGGGCACCATTTCATACACAGAGCAAGCAGCCCCAAAACTGTTTTTAATTATACACAATGGGAACATTGTCTGACTCCACAAGGGGGTTCCAAAACGTATTCTAAACAATTTAGATATTTTTCTGGGCATGATGTTAAAAATGCTGAGTCGTATTATTTTTAATTGCCACCTACTGAAAACACACACATATTATTGCCAAATAAGAAATTTATATATTCAGATTCCTTTGTTTCCCAGTTGACTACAGAAGGCTATGAATATTGACTGAAGTCGATTGACTTAAAAAGTGTGTTGGGAACTAGACATTGGCAAATGAGGGGGGAGGAAGCTTTATTCAGATCATGCCTGACACCTGTACAAATGTTATTCTTAAGTGAAACAGTACAAGAAACAAGTTGTCTAGGCTTAGCAAAGATCAAAGAATTAAACATGTCCAGTATACCTGCCCTGCAAGATTTTATAAATGGCAAAAATATACAAATGCAACTGAAGATCAGCTCGACAAATCAGTCCAGAATGGTACACTTGATGTTTCACTTACACATCCTGACGGGTGGTTATTGTGGCCAGTAGATACCAATGGGTGTCACCAATATTTTATAACTCCTCGGGGGGTTTTAGAACTAATGGGCCGGACCCTCGCTATATATCATCCAAACATGGGGGTATGGTTCCAATATACAGTCTAGGGAAACTATGCCAGCAATGGTTAAAAACTTCCTCACTAGATGCGGTTAGAGAACATCTAAGTCCTATGTCCAATAATACCGATTTACAAGACTTCCTGTTAGGCCCTAGAAAACACAGCAGAAAGCGTTTCTTATATGAAGTATATAATGAAATTTGGAAGCTTTCCCAACAAGAAGCAACTGTCCGGTTAAGGCAAATAGACCAGGAAAATCTAAAAAAGGCTTTAGCTGTTGTGGAAAATGGGATTAATACCCCGTCCGACTAGATACACACCTTAAATAACATCGTCTTTTCTGCTATACACATTATACAAACAGATATGTCTTCCTTACACCACGGACAGAGTCAGCTAAGGTCCATTATGCAGTTGGGTTGGACACTTCAAACACTGAAGGTAGGTCGCGTTCCATGGCAACATGTCAGTGCGAGGGAAATATTTTCTTCCTTTAATTTAACGCGACAACAACAACTAATGGCTAAGAAAGAAGCAACTTATGTCATGCTAAACATCGAGAAATTAGAAAAGTTGTCTTTTACTATGGCTGAAATACCATCTGCTGAGTAACTAATACATGGGGTCATTAATCTGCCTATTTCTACACTTCAATTCACCTCCTGTTTAAAGCACATTCCGGTAGGCAGATATGAAAGGGTGGGAGATAGTTATATCCATGAGGTGTGGGGGCTACCCTTCTCATAATAATGTCTCAGTGGCATGAAAGAAGTCTTTCTTAGCAGTAGTGAATGCGTGATTTCAGTCAGCCATTCAATGGTTTGTAAACAGTTGTCCTTGCATGGGGCGTGTAACATGTCTGCAGCAAATTTAGCTTGTTATCTGAAGGGAGTTCCTGTCCCCTTGATTAGACCTACGTTCCAGGAGCTTTCAAGTGGAAGCTATGCTCTTCTCAATGGTGAATACTGGTGTGGGATGCGAGCCGGAATAGTTTATGTTGTTTCGGTCTCTAAGATTGTCACATGCTGCTGGAACGTACTGTTTCCTCCTACTAAAATAAAATAGGTGGCAGACATTTGGCCTCACATTGCTACTTCTAATGTGAATTTTGACAAGTTGAACAGACTCAAGGCTTTATTGTTTCAGAAGCATGTGGCCATTACATATGCACGCGAGACCAATGCAGTTCAGCTGGCAAGGTTGTCAGCAGAGACACAGTCCCTTTTAAGTACAAACTTTCTGAGACCCTTTGGTGAACTCGTGGGACGGATATTTAATGCATCCAGTACAACTGGAATCGCAAACCTTTTTAAGGCTGTTGGTTCTGGTTTTGTTCACACCTTCTCCTCCATATTCGGTTTGATACCATCAGCCGTTCATTCAATTTTCTTCAGTATTTTGGGGGGATTTCCAATAAGTTTGGCTATAATTGTTGGCATTTTGCTATTGCTATTTTTTATGCGTAATGGCTGTCCCGCCACAACAAGGAGAAATGAAAGGTCTCCTATCAGCGCAGCTGTGTCGTGAACGCATAATGCAGTATTTTGGAGCAACACTCCAAGAACAATTGGGGTGTGACTGGTCTCTATCATTCAGACCGGTTTTGCATTGTGTGCAGCCCGTGTTTCTGGTGCTCTTTCAAATATGCACTGGAAGTCTGTCTTTCTATGCAGCACTTGCTTTCATTGGACGCTGATCTGTTGATGTTCTCACTGAGGGCTCATTACGAGACATGCACGCTGAGGTTGCGTTTGCTATGGGAAGCTACTTTTGAGTTGCCCTTTCTGGAGGATGTGGCTCTTAACTCATCTTTGGGTACACCATGGAATGTCGCCTTGGCTGAGGCTATGGAACACAACTGCTCCTTGGTCCTTCTTGGCGATGCCTTTCCAAATTTAACATCTGCTGAAGTGGAAGGTTTCCTGTCCTCTATGGTCCTGGAATCGATTGGATGTTTTATAACATAACCTTGCGTTTTTTAAATTCGGTCTTTTTATGCCACATGTTCACTTTTTAAATTGTCCTTTTATATGCTCACGTGTCCCTTCGACTTGTCATAATTGACATTAATTTTTACATATATATCTTAGGTTGAGCTTTTTTAGTAGCAATTTTATATGAAACTAGGCTTCGAACCACCTTAAACCGACAAGGGGAGGGTGTTGTGTAGCCATTTTAGCTATCGCTCCATGCACGTTATTTCAACACACCGCTGTGCACTCTAACATAGATATATTTTATTCTGCTTTCTTTTATTATTGTTACAATAGCAACTTTTACGGTCTTGCTTTCTTTTCTGTTTATCTAACTGTTTTTGCATAGGCCAGCACTTTGTTCTCAAACAAGACATTCTTGCTCACTCTGTGCTTCTTCCAAGGCTTCAGCAAAGTACATTTCAGGTGAACGTGGAATAAGTTTAGTCTCCGACATTCATAGAAAACACACATCCTTACGTAGGGACATTTTCTCAGAACATCAGCTGTTTTATTATAAAAACTCTTCCCCGTCCCTTACACGTTACAGGGAGATTCCAGCCAGAGAACCACAACTGTATGCTGATTGCCGAATACTTCGCTACAGCTGTTTTGAAGACTTCAGGCCTTTGCTCAGGTATGGGGGATGATGTCTTCCCAGGGGAACCTGAAGGGCAGAATTAGAGCTTAACATGCGGTGCTCTATCATAGCCTAGGTAGGAATTAGTCTATTGACTGTGTGACAATATGGTAGCGTTATTCTTATGCTTCACTCTCCTTGTCACAATTTTAATATTGTCATGCTGTGTCATCCTGGTTTTTGCCGCTCATGCTTTGCTATCTAAGATGCAGTCACTTCATTAAAATCATTATTGAAACATATACTGCCTATGGTTTGTCATTGTATACATGAGACTAATGTAACTCAGAGAAACGGATGAGACCTGAGTGACCACAGCTTCCCTGAGAAACCCATTATTTCATGTGGTTGGCTGCCCAGTCATCCTTGCCCTCGGGTAAAGATGAGGCACTGCTAGTTAGCCGGAGCAAAACCCAGACTGGAGCAACAGGTGTCACCGGCAGTGGGTTAGACTTAGTCTCCCACACCGCAGGCGATTCTGCTGCTCAAAAGCAAGTAGTCTCATTAGAATAATGAGAGCCTATGTGACAGTAGAAGGGATCACTCGTATAGCCTTGAGTGTCCCCGGGCCAGTGCACTGAGAATGGAACAGGATAGTGTGCAGGCTCAGATCGGAGCTCATGGTGTGGTTTCCTTAAACGTTTGGCTTCTGACCTCCTGTTTTCACTGACTTTGTTTTTGTTGGACTTAGAAATCTGCTCATTTCACCTTAGCTAACTGATGCTATATTGCTTGTGCTCTTTCCCTAAAACATGGTATCACTGGGACATACCCAATTGACATATTTAATTTACTTATAAGTCCCTAGTGCCCAGGACCAGCAAATTAAATGCTGCCAGTGATCCTGCTGCACTGATCGTGCCACCCACTTAAGAAGCCCTTAAATCATGTCTCAGGCCTGCCTCTACAGAGCCTGTGGGTGCAGTTTTAAACTGCCATGTCGACCTGGCAAAGTAAACCTTTTGCCAGGTCCAACCCTTTCTTTTTAATACATATGTCAGCCCTAAGTTGGACTCTAGACAGCCCCCATGGCAAGTTGCAGGGCAGTTTTAAGTTCCACATGCCGTAGTAGTAAACAACTATTACATTTGTTTCCTCTACTGCAAGGCCTACTCCCCATAAGATAACATTGGAGTTACCTTATTACATCTTTTAAGCGTAGTATAGAAATGAGAAGAGATAACTCCCTACCAGTTTGGTGTCTCTAAAATCAAAATTTGAGATCCTAACTAATGGTGAAGTCGGATTTTACATTACAATTCAGAAAATGCCACTTTTAGGAAGTTGGCATTTTCTTACTTAATGTTTGCTGCCTGTCTATGCTCACATGTCTAGGGTGTGGTGACAGCTGGCTTTGTGTATTCCACTTAGACAGTCAAACATAATATGAGCCTAGGTATGACATGATGGGCCTTGATGGACCATCTTGGGCACGTTCGGAGGTAGGAGATAGGCACAGCCTCACTTAAACCTGAATAGTCTGTGTCCTGTTCACATACAAAATGCTGCATTGCCCCCTGTAGTGAGTCCGGAGCCAGGACAGGAAGGGCAGGGTCTCTGCACTTCAACAGCATGTCTTTGAAGTCTCCCCTACTTCAAAGGCCCAACTGGGTATAAGTACTGGATCTCTTACACCACCACTATTTGGCTGGCCTCCTCTCCTGAAGTCTCAGGGCCTACAAGACTTTCAACCACCCTCCTTCTGCATCTGGACTGTGCCATCTGTGAGTTGCCCTGCCAAGTAGTGCCACTTCTGTCCTGGACCCTTGGAAGTGGGCCTAATGTTTTGCTCCAGTAGAACCGACCATCCTCTGCTGTAGGAGAAGAACCAACACATTGCGGCTGTTGTGTGAATCAGAAATGGCGCATCCTCTACTGCGTGGGTCAGAAGCATTGCAACAGACTCATATGGCCTTCAGAACTGCCACTGCGTGATCCTTCTCCGAGTGCAAGGTACTCTTATCCCCGTCAACGGCAGCCTCAATGACAAAGTCAAACTTCCTCTTCTCCCTACTTCATAGGGTAAACATCCTTTATGCCGAATTTTTTATAACGAAGTCCTGGTTAACGAAAGCGGAACAACGCTTTCTTTAACCACGACTTCGTTATTTTGTGCCTTAACCACGCATGTCCTGAACAACGAACATGCATGGTTAAGGTACAAACAAGGGAGTCGGCTGAGGAGGACGACGCAGATGACAAGGTGACGACTCAGGTAAGTGGGGGGTTTTAGGTTTTGGGGAGGGGGTGGGGGGTCAGGGGGTTTTAGGTTTGGGGTGGGGTTGGGGGGTGGGGTGTTTTGGGTTTTGGGGAGGGGGTGGGGGGTTGGGGGTTTTAGGTTTTGGGGTGGGGTTGGGGGGGTGGGGCGTTTTTGGTTTTGGGGAGGGGGTGGGGGGTCGGCTGTTTTAGGTTTTAGGGTGGCGTTGGGGGGGTGGGGTGTTTTTGGTTTTGGGGAGTGGGTGGGGGGTCAGGGGGTTTTAGGTTTTAGGGTGGGGTTGGGGGGGTGGGGTATTTTTGGTTTTGGGGAGTGGGTGGGGGGGTCAGGGGGTTTTAGGTTTTGGGGTGGGGTTGGGGGGGTGGGGCGTTTTTGGTTTTGGGGAGTGGGTGGGGGGTCAGGGGGTTTTAGGTTTTAGGGTGGGGTTGGGGGGGTGGGGCGTTTTTGGTTTTGGGGAGTGGGTGGGGGGTCAGGGGGTTTTAGGTTTTGGGGTGGGGTTGGGAGGGTGGGGTGAGGGAAGTAGGGTGAATGGTGCCTATTGCTAATGATTTTATCAGGAATGCCTTTACAACGAAATATCATTGTTAAGGAATTCGTGGTAAAATCATTAGTAGTAAAGACGAGGTCGGTGTTCCAACCTCGTTGTTAAGGTTAGTAGTAGTTTAAGATTCGGTGTTCCGTCATATAACCCTTCATAGTTTGGAATCGAAACATCACCTCAACACCACATCCTCAACACCGGTCTTCACATCGCAAGCCCCATCGACAGGATCCTTGACCTCAATGCTTCAGAGCCTTACATCGCAGCTTTGCTGTGTCTTGGAATTGATGCATCTCCTCAGCTGTGTGACTCTTTTGGCTTTTAAGCACTATTTTACAGCTTATTCTTTAAAAATTAATAACTCAAGTTCTACTTTTTGGATTTTTATTGTTTTGGTATGGTTGTATTTATTATATTAAGTTTTATTCTTCTTACCTGATGTGGGATTCTTTTTGTATGGTACATTTACTGTCTTATTGTGTGAAGTGTTGCACAAATACTTTACACATGCCTTCAAGTTAAGCCTGACTGCTCTGTGCCAATCTGCCAGAGGGTGAGCATAGGTTGATTTGGGGCTTGCTCATGCCTTAGCCTGACAAGGATTTCGGTGCCTGCATTACTTGGGCTCACACCCCAGTCAACCAACAACCAAATTTCTAAAATACTCCGATCATGAACATGATGCCTACTTACCACCATTGTTCTGGCAGTTGCAGGAACAGAAATTCTACGTAGCATAAAAAAATCCCTTATTGTTCTTATATCCCCCAGATGATTTGGCAATACCGCAAGTAACATTCAGGAGGTCAGATATAACTACAATCTCAGGGGGGTATAATGCAGTCAGATGTTCAGGAAATGAAAAATGAACGTCTGTGACAAACATTTGCTTATAATGTATTTTAGTACAGATTAGTTGCAAACCTATTGACTATTCTGAAAAAACACCTGTATTTTACCATTAGAAGTGTGGACAACTCTAGGCTAACAGATAATGCAGATCTTTCTGACCAATGTGTTTAGTTAAATGTTTGAGAAACGCTGCAGAATGAATATTACTTAATACTGCACCAGTAGTGTGAGTTGAATGACATAAGCAGAACACTCTATTACAATTCACAATATCATCATTCACAATATTGTGCCTCATGTAGAAACCAAACATTAGACTATAGTGATCAGCACATTTTTCTTGGCCTCTTCTTTGTTGCATCAGTTTTTCTCGCAACGCAAATTGATGAGCTTGAAAACCTTCCTCTGCTCTCATGAGAAAAAAAAAACTTGATAATTTCTGAATACAACCCTACCACTTCCATTTATGTATTCATTGTCTCTTGGTAATGTCTTATTACTTACTAGTAGTCTTCATTACTCCTAGTCCTGATGTCCTTGCCCTATTTATCGCTAGTGAGGTATATCCTATCTTACATACAGAAAGAAAGAACAAAGGACTGCTAGTGCTTGTGCGTTTCCCTCTCCTGCTGAAGGCTACATTGGCAGAACTTACCCAGCATTTCGCCAGAACTACCAAGCCCCCAAACATATGATGGCCAGCAGTCCAGGAGGAATGGAGGGGCATGATGAATAGGACAAGAACATCAGGATCTGGAGTAATAAAGATCACTGATAAGTAATAAGTCATTACACTCAGGTCCCCTTGTCCTCATCCCCTTCATTCCCAGTGAGAATACTAAAGCCATCCAACCAGCATTCATATGAAACAGAATAAAACACTGGATACCATCTGAATAATGCAGCACCTTAAGTGATTTATTCAAGAAATGACAACAGAAAAGAAGGGAAATCATGATACAACACCCCTAATCAAAAGTTGGCATCATCACATAGCACATTCTGTAACCTGTAATTCATCACAAAAGTATTAGGGGAGGCCCAAGTAGCCACCCTACAGATCGTTGAAATGGACATCTCTTTCAACTTTATCCAGGAAGCTGCAACACCCTGGGAGACCATGCCCCAGCCAGATGACGCACTCCTGGCACAGAGTAAGCCAGAGAAATCAACTGTTTGATCTAGTGACTAATAGACAAGGAAGAAGCTTTGCTTCCCCTGGAAGAGGAAACAAATAAAACATGCAATAAGTCTGTCTTTTGAAAAGACTTCTCCCTGTCCAAGTAAACCAACAAGGCCCAATGAACATCCAACAGGGACCATGAAGTCTCAAAAATAGACTCAGATTCATCCCCATAACAAAAATAATTACTTCCTGGGACCTATGAAATTGTGTGGTCACCATAGGAACAAAAGAGGAACCGAACCAGAGAACCATTCCATCCTCAGATGAAGACAAATTGGGCTCCGATGTCGTCAAAGCCCTCATCTCTCCAAATCTCCCGACAGAGTATATGTCAAACAAAAACACAACCTTGAGTGTGAGAAACTTAAGGCCTGGTTACGAGTGTGGTGGTCCATCGACCAATGTACCAGGGGTGGCAGCCGGACCGTCGCAACCTTGGTGGTCAGACCTCCACGTTACAATACTGGCGTTTGGACGACTAGCACACCGTGGCCACCTCAAGGATCAGAGATCACAATAGGTTGGCAGCAGTGAAAGTCATGGTACGTACCACCATGCTGATCATGACTTTCGTTTCTGCCAGCCTTTCCATGCCGGTGTCACTACCATGAAAATGCTGGTGGAAAGGCAGAGTTGAGGGCTACAGGGTGGCCCCTGCACTGCCCATGACCATGTCATAGGCAGTGTAAGGGTCCCCCTGTCAGCACACTCAGAATGCTCACTGTCTGCCATGGCAGATAGTGTGCACTGTAATTGTGCTGTGTGCAGCAGCATTGGCGTCTGCTCTCTGTGAGAGCTGAAGCCAATGCTGTCACACTGCTTCCACCATCCAACCCAGCAGAAACATCTTAATATGGCAGTGGGGAGGCCACCCGCTTGGCTATCTTCTCCCCACTGTCATGCTGGCGGATCGGTGGATGGACAGCCAACTTCATAATGAGGAACCTAATGTCCACCAATTCCAGTGATTCACAAGAAGAAGACAACAGTGCTTTCAACAACAAGAGCAAGTCTGAGAGAGGAAACAAGAGCTTTACCAAAGGCTTTGCCTGGGAGAACATCCCTCCAAGTCTTCAGCATCCACCAAAGTCCTCCAAGGAGGCTGAAATGACAAGATAGCTGCCCTTTGGGCCCCCAATTTGACTGCTAGACATTTTTTTAATCCTTCATACAAAAACTGCAAAACATCACTCAGCTAACCAGAGTCCAGGGGTGGCAGCTGGAGAGGTGTACACCAGCACTGATAACTACCTCAATGCTGCTGATAATAATGCAAAGTGCAAGCCTTGCAGAAATTTGGGATGGCCACCACTAAGTGCTGGGGCAACCCCTTACCCTGCAAACCCCACCTCTCAAACTTCCAGACCAAAAGACAGAGCCATTGCAAAGGATGGAAGGGGGACATGGAAAAGGAAGGGGTGCATGCAATAATCTAAGGACCCTGGATTGGCAACAGCTTCAGCCATGGAAACCATGACTGCCGGGGAAAAAAAAAGAAGTACCACTAACATCACCCTGGCCTCCCCTGACAATCTGGTCAACGCAGGAGAGATCAAAGGTACCGGAAGAAAGGTATACAGTGGATGATCTGGCCATGGGAGAGTCAACGCATCCAGCCCATAAGCCGCATCTTGAGGAACCCAAGAACAAAATGTGGGAAACTGTGCATTAATCCATGAAGCAAAGGGGTCTGCAAGAAGCACACCAAAGCTCCTGCAGAACTGAAGAAACCTCTCCATAGTAAACAACAGTTCCAGAAAAGGTGAAAACAATCTGCTGAGGGAGTTCACCACCCTATTGTCCACCCTCTACCAAAGACCAGCATTAGCAACTGCAGGAATTGTTCTACCCACTGAAAAATCTGGGAAGCTACTGCATTGAGGGACTGAATACCTCCCTGGTCGTTCAGGTAGTCCACCATATCATGATTGTCTGATCTGACCACTTGACGGCAACCCACCACGGAAGACCTGAAACTCATCATAGCACTGTACACAGCCATTAACTCTCTCCAGTTGGAATAGTGTCTACTTCCCTATTTCGTCCACCTCACCTGAAGAAACCTGTCCCCCAGAGTACCCCCCTTACCTGAGATGAGGGAGCTGGCATCTGTTGTAAGTACCAAAGGAGAATTTCACTGAAAAACCATCTATTTGGGACAGAGTGGCAGGCTGAGTCCATCACTGCAGTACCTCCACCACCCCCACCGTCACAGGAACCACACAATTGAAATCCCCAGACAAAAAATCCAAGAAAGTATGAAGTTAAGACCACAAAGGGATGAAGATGAAAGTGATCCCAAGGCACTGTGAAAAATGCTGCTGCCATGTGGCCCAACAGCCTCAATCACTCCCTCATTGGTAAGGATGGACAATACATGGAATGCAAGGCCAAGAACATTAGGACTGCTGCCCTCAGTTCTGGAAGGAAAACCTGGTTGAGGACCGCCCAAAAACAGACCCTGATGAATGTCAGATCCTTGTAAGGGGTCACCTGGTACTCAGCCTGATTGTCTAGAACCTATGACCCTGAACCTGGGAGCAGACCAAGGCCAGATCCTGAAGCAGCTAAAACCTCATAGGAGCATGCAGCAGCAACAGATACAGATACAGGTGGACCCCTGCAGATGAAGAAACACCACCAAAGATGCCACTACTTTCGTGAATACCCAGGACTTTAGCCTGAAAGGAAATACTCAGGACTGAACATGTCAATCCCTGATGCAAAACCTCAAATAATGATGGTGCAGGGAATAAATGTGAACATGATAATTCGCATCCTGCAGATCCAGCACACACCCATTCAGTGATTCCTGAACACAAGAGGAATAACCCTCTGAAGATTCCCCACCTGGAAGGGAAATGTCATCACAAACTTGTTCAGGGCTTTTAGGTCCAACATTGGATGAAAACTCCAAGTTGACTTCAGCACCAGAAAAAATATGGAATAAAATCCCCTTCCCTGTTCTGCTCCAGGCACCTCCATTATAACAGCTTTCATGAGAAGATAGTCTATCCCTTGATAAAAGCTCAGTCATTTATCATTGGTCTGGCCTTATACCAGAGATATGTGGCAGAGCTGAGATCATGATCCAGTATCCTTGCTGTAGGATGTCCAACACCCAGGTGTCTGAAGTAGATGCCTACCACACAGAAAGGCACTGCTGAAGGCATCCCCTTACAGCCCTCTCCTGAGATGCCAACATATAGTCAGGAGCAAGGCTGTGAAGGAGACTTGGTTTTTTTCTCTCTACCCCTGCAAGCTTGAAACCTCAGCTGCAGAGGCAATCTCCTGGAGGGCTAATGAAAGGGTAATTTGTGCTTAACAAACAGTTTATCAGAGGTCGACTGTTTTAAGAAGGAGGAATGCTTCTTCTCTTTTAATAACCCAGGCACTTGTTCCTCCAGTTCAGGCCTCAACAACTGAGTCCCCTGAAAAGGAAGCTAAAGAGCTGAAGCCTTTTAAGCAGAATCACTGCACCAGTCCTTCAACAGCCAATTCTGACATGCTGAAATACAAGCACGTTCAGACAGGGCCACAGCCTGGACCATATCAAAGAAGAAGTCAAACAAATATTTAACCGGACACCAGATGAGCTCCGGCAACACATCACAAACAGTGCCAGCCACCATGGACCTGTAGATGACCTTGAAGTAAGGCAGTGGTCCCATTAAAGTCCAGCTCGCAAAGCCAAATGCGCCCCAGAATAAACCTTCCTCAGGGCTGCATCCACTTTGTTTTCAATAGAGTCTTTTGTGGCAGCATCCTTCGCTAGGGATGTACACCCTACCAAACTGCCACAAAAAACTCAAAAGGGATAGAATCCGAAAGATCTCTCTGCATATTCTGCAATGGATAAAATGTTGCCATGAAGCGAGGCAAAATCATTTTAACGAGGTCCTTCCACTTCCGTTTGAGGACCTCTGAACTATAAGGATAAACAAGGACATCCTGCGGTGCAAAACTCTGGAGTTGACGGCAAAACTACCCTGCAGACATACCAGCAACCTCCTCCTCAGTGAAGCCCGCGTTCCCCTTAATATGCACCAGGAGATCAGGCAATATGCTTCCCCTTCTGTTCTTCCATCCCAGGGACCTCCTCCTCTGAACCTGAGTACCTAGAAGAGAGCAGGGTAACTCCTCCTTGCCCTGAATGGGGTCAGGATACATCTCTCTCAAGGTCTCCTTAATCAGTCTCCTCAACCTATCATCAAAACACTCCGCTTGGTGCTTAGGGTTGATGGGAGAAGAGGAGGAATCCAAAGTTGAAGAAGACATAGGCTCTACATGCCTTCTCTTTGTCAAAGGCTTTCCAATGCTCTGACTGAACAGAATAAAGAAAAAAGGAACACCACAAAAGACTCAATTAGCAAGCAGAGACAGGGACCCAGAACCCGCACTGTATAAAACCGCTATGCAGTACTTACTCACATCTGTTTTTTGAAGGATCTCCTCTCGCATCACATAGAAAATCACAATTGACCTTCCCAGTGTGCATTTCTGGTCCAGAACAATCAGGAAGCCAAGCGCTGAGGCCAATGGCTGGACAATACCCAACAACACAAGAAAATCCAGGTCAATATGTGTCTCCTAGCAAGCTCTGCAGCCCTGGAGACATGCCTCTTTCCCCTGGCTGGTATGTCTGCCCAGCTGACATGCTGGCTGGGCCCAAAAAACATTGACAGAGTTGCTCAACAACCACTCCTCGTCCTTTTCATCTGACGCGATGACAGAAAAAAGAACAGGCGGAATGCTGGAAAAATACTGCCTTTGTAGGTTCCAATAGAAGGGAGAAGGGGGAGGGGCACTAACAATAGCATTCCTCTGTCCTTTCTTTCTGTATGTGACATGGAATCTATCTCACTAGTTGTGAGTGGGACGAGGACAGGGGGACCTGAGGGTAATATTACTTTATCTTAAAATATGTAGATATTGTGAAGTTTAACCACATGAATAAGGAAGCAGGAACATGTCTGCTAGTACTTTAGAAGAAACATTAAACTCTATCTTTGAACGACTATGATTGAGTAAAAAACGAGTTTAGATTATGGTACCATGTCCAAATCCGATGTCCTATTATCACGTTCCTCTCAATCCACAAACGTGGTAGAAATTTGTATTAACCTGTTTACAACACTTTTATTTCATCATGACATTAATGGGCCTATAAGTGCAATACACAAAACAGTAATTTGTGGTTTATATAGTCCAAAAACTTAAAAATCCGAGGGTCAGGAGGAAATTGGAAAAGCGAGTAATGGTCATATAAAACTGTTACTTTATTGAATTTGTATGTCATAGGGTCAATAATAGTTTCTTAAATCCATCACTGCTAATTTATATCACCTGCTTTTAATGTCTTACTCATTATAAAAGAAAAAAAGTTAAGCAAAAGTAGCTCATCTTAAATAGGTCTCAAGAACAAGGCACATCTATAATGCTGCCTAGTGATGAAGAGATGAACCAGTGTTAATACTGGAAAAGTTGATGTTGATGTGCACCATGATACGTTCACATATTAAAACTAACTTGCATCACTGTTAAAGAATTCGCCCGCCATGGTGTCTCCATCCACCCCAACCTGGTCAGACCTACTCTGAGATCTAGGCCTGAGGTTACTGATTGACAGGTCACAGTTGGGGCAGGAGGTAGCCAGCAGACAAATGTGTGAACAGGAAATTCAGATCAATCCCACAGATAGGTGCAGTGACCCCACAAAGGTCCCAGGAGATTGGCCCCAATAAAGTACATATGGCCAAGCACCCTAACGTCAGATGCCACATGAAGTTACCAACACTCAACCAATTTCCTAGTACAAACATGCCTCCTTAACTCCAAAATGAGCAGTGGAATGCATTTTGCTTTAAGAAATGGTGCTAAATGCAACGGACCATGAATAGGTGAGTATGAGAAGCCACTACTGGGGGTAGTATTTTCCTCCACCTTCATCCATGCATTTAGTGCTATTTTCTAAATGTGCTCTCACTGTAGGATTTTCCACCAACCCATTCACAGCATTTGGTGCTATTTACTTATCACAAAATTCAACAGTGTGTCCAAATTAGATGCGAGAATGTGTTTTGCACTAGGAAATAGTGCTAAATGTAGTAGAACATCAGTAGCTAGCAGGAGTTGGTGTTCACACTGGCCAAATGTGCTCTTGCTGTATAATTTTCCCCCTACATTACTCATAGTTAAGCTAACAGGTATAATCTCACAATTATCAGTAATTCCACATCAAAGAGTAAAGCAGAATGATTGAAATTACTTTAATTAGTCCTGCATAATTGAAACGTTGCCCAAGCCTAGTTGGTGTTTGCGAGAACAAGCTCTAAACTGTAAATATTGGAAAAATATGTGCTCACAATTTTTAAGAAGCATTCAAGTATTCCATCTTTATAAAGTTTGCATAGGATTTATAAATCTGATTTAGCTTAACAGGGGTTCATTGAGGCTCTAGAAGCACCTTTAACTTGTGAGGCTATTTCAAAAGTGTTCATAGCCACGTACTGTTGGAGTTTGACAACGTTTACTGATCTGCTGCAATGAGTTTATGTCTGACTGAACAACTATACATTTTACATGTTTGTAATCCTGATGTGGATTAGTTAATCAAAAATAGGCAGCAAGGAGGAGAGGTGGAAAAATAGACATGGACATGTGAGAATGTGCCAGAAAAGTCTTGCATTATTTTGACTATGTTCTTGGAAAATGAAACCTAATAAATGAAGAGAAGGTTTGTGAATGCCCACTCCATCTCGTCAATAACAGTTAAAGGAAACAATAGGGTGTTCTGGGCCTCCCATTTTCCCACATAAAGGCAGATAATATTGCCTCAAATAGAGAAAAACATGTTTTAGTTAGGAATATCAGAAACATACAGATTAAATAAAGACACTTAAGTAGTTACATCACTTTGATGAGATTACTGTGTCCTGTCATAGTGAGGGAAAGATGTTTCTATATATTTCACAGTCATATTGTTTCTTTAAATAAAGGAGTATGATTTGTAGATTTAGGCCCATATTTATACTTTTTGACGCACAACTGCGCCAACGCAGTTGTGCGTAAAAATTTTTACAGCCGGGTAACGCCATTCCAACGCGCCATGCGGGTGCCTTATTTATGGAATGACGTTAGCCGGCGCAGCGGACTGGTGTGCGGAAAAAAAAATGACTCACACCAGGCAGCGCCGGCGTATGGGAAAATAGGGGTTGTGTGTCAAAAAATGGGGCAAGTCAGGTCTGAGGCAAAATTCAGGCCTCAAACCGGATTTGCGCCATTGTTTTTGACGCCCAACCTCCATAGACATGACTCCTGTCTTAGCAAAGACAGGAGTCATGCCCCCTTGCCCAATGGCCATGCCCAGGGGACTTATGTCCCCTGGGCATGGTCATTGGGCATAGTGGCATGTAGAGGGGCCCAAATCAGGCCACAAAACACAAAACATGCCACAAAACAAATCGGAAAAAAATACTTACCCGAACTTACCTTTACTTCCCTGGGATGGGTCCCTCCATCCTTGGGTGTCCTCCTGGGGTGGGCAAGGGTAGCAGGGGGTGTCCCTGGGGGGAGGGGAGGGCACCTCTGGGCTCCTTCCGAGCCCACAGGTCCCTTAACGCCTGCCCTGACCCAGGCGTTAAAAAACGGCGCCCATCAGGCTGTGCGCCGTTTTTTAAGGCCCACCCCCTCCTGTGCGTCAAAATGACATCAGAGTATAAATATGGGGCACAGGCCTTAAAGTTATTTTTTGGAAGGGAACGCCTACCTTGCATATAATTAACGCAAGGCTGGTTCCCCCTTCCAAAAATGACGCACATGGTGGAATTTTGACGCCCGCTGGGTTGGACGTCAAAGTATCAATATGGGGCAGGGCTTGCGCTGATTGTGCGTCAAAATTTTTGACGCACATTCGGCGCAAACAGAGTATAAATATGCCCCTTGATCTCTTTAAATGCAGATGTACTTTTTCAGTTTATATAGCCATACTTTACTGATTTGTATTGCTATGACTTCATTTTCGAGAGAGCCAATTCAGGTTTAATAATTAAAACCTCAAGACCTTGACATTGCAAACACTTAGGCAACACGATTGAGCAATTGTGAATTTATCAATTATTGTAGAAATTATGTAAGAAGTGTTTATTTAGAGATACAAAGTCCAAGACGGGTCCAATTTGAACTGGTCAGCTGGGCAGATTTAGAAATTGTTTTGAGGAGGGTAATCTGGTTGTCAAATTTATGTCTGGCACCAGCCTGTGGGTGTGGGTTACTCCTGTCCCCTCTATAACCAATAAGGTAAGAGTTCCCAGGGGCAACAGTACCAACTTTGCAGCACTTCTTAAGTGACATCGAGAACACAAAACCACAGGGCCCCTCTCTGCTAAATCCAAGGTAGTGAAACCCTTTTCTCCTTATACAGAGCATGTGGGCCCATCCCAGAGGAGTGGCATGGAAAGTTGTCAGCTCCTTCTCTGTTGTCTCTTCAAACCAGTTCTTGAGGCACTTCCTCTCTCACTAGGATTGGTGGGTGCCTGAATGGAGAACAAAGAATGTCCCTTCCCAGGTGTCAGATAACATTTGTCTGTAACACAGTAGGTCTCTTTGAAGTTAATCACGTTAATAGGCACAGCTCAGATGCTCATCCAGCCAGAGGAGCAGAAAAAATATCTCCTTCACTTTGGGATCAAGATAGCTTATCATCAAGGTGACTATTAAGCTGCTGGGTGACAGTTGAAGCTCATGCAAATAGGCAGGGAAAAGGTAACATTTACAAAATATTTATTAAGTATCCAACATTACCAGTGAATTGGGCTTTTGAAAAAGCCAAAGAATGAAATGTGTGCATTTTCCTAGCCAGAAATAACATTATTACATTTGATAATGTGTCCCAATGATTTTCTTTGGACAGCCAACCCTGCTGCAGTGAAAATAACTTTTGAATCTTTTCACTGTAAGGACAAGTTTAACATTACATTTTTACATGTCCTACTTTTGAATACCATGCAACCTGTCTTATGGGCAGTAAGGCCTACATAGGAGAGGTGTATCAATATTTAAAAGGAATGATTAGGCCTGTCAAATTTGTAGTTAAAAATACTGTACAGCCAGGCTACATATGATAGGCCTGCAGCCGTACTTATAGTGGCACTGTAGTTTATGGCACAATAGGTGCTGCTGTGCATGTCTGACATTTAACTTACAAGTCATGGGTGTGCTTTTGTACCATATACTAGGGACTTATAGCTATGTTAAACATGCCAGTCAGGGGTATGATAAATATAATAATGTTCACAGGGGGAGCATAGACACTTTGGCCCTCATTACAACCCTGGCATAAATCCCGCTTACCGCTGTGCTGACAGCCGTCAAGACACCGAGGCTGCAGCGGAAATCCACTATAGGTATTACGACCCACAGCTCGTAATCTGCCACAATACAGACACCCACACAAGTCTGCCACACCAAAGGTCAGTGATAAACTGGCGATAGCAAAACCTACACCGTCACGTCAACAAGAATACGCCCACACTATCACGACCCATGAATAAATGCAGCAGTCATTCACCCGCGGTAATCCATTAGCGGTACACACCGCCACGCTCAAAATACACACACATTTACAAAACACAACCACATTGGACTATTCAAAATACACACACCTGATACACATACACACACCACACACTCACACCACTATAAAATACACACCCACATTACCCACAACCCCTTACAACTACTTTTTTGAAAGAAGCAGAGAAAGAATAGCAAACACAACACCAGCATCCAGAGGCACACAACACCATCACTCATACAACATCCTCACACCTCAATCAATACACACCAACACAACACATCACACAGCACTGTCGCATAGGCTCTCATTATCTTAATGAGACTACTGGAGTTTTGGGCGGCAAGATCGTTCGCAGTGTGGGGGACTAAGTCTGACCCACGGTGAAGGACCCTTGTCACCCCAAATCCGGGTTATGCTCCGGCTAACTAGCAGTGCCTTATCTCTCCCGAAGAGAAGAGACAATTGGGAAGCCGAGCGCATGACATCTTAGTACTTCCAAGGGAAGTCGTGGTCACTCAGGTCACAACCGGTGCTCTCATACACAGTACGGTCTCATATAAAAATGACAAAGGCAGTTTAAGTTTTAAAGATTGGTTTAATAAAACGACTGCATTTTATATAGTAAGGCGGGAGCTGCAATAACCAGAATGAAACAACACAGTAGGATTAAAATAGTAATGATGAGAGTGAAGCACAAGAATAAGGCTATCATAGTGCAACTATATTAAGTTATATTATGAGCACAGCATGGGAAGCTCTAAGCCTGCCTTTCAGGTTCCCCCGGGAGGACATCAACCATCATACCTGAGCAAAGGCCTGTAAGCTGCATCAGCATCAGCAACAGGGCAGTCAGCATCTAGTTGTAGGTTCCTGGTCGGAATCTCCCTCTGACCTATACTAGGACTAGAAAGTGATTTTATAACTAACACGCAGATGTTCTAAGAAAATGTCCCTACGTAAGGATGTGTATCGTCTACGAACACTAGAGACTAAACTTCTACCATGTGTACCGGCAATGTGCCAGACTGTAGTCTTGACTGAAGCACAGGGTGAGCAAGAATGCAGTGTTTGCGAACACAGTGCTGAACTAAGCTAAACAGTGTGATAGAAAGAATAATAAAAGACCTAAAAATGGTTATTGTAAAATAACAGTGCAAGGCTGAATAAAACGTGTCTAGGGCAAAGTGCACAGAGGCCTAATATGTTAACCTAACGTGCATAAAGCTGTACTAAAAAATGGGTACACCACACCACAACGAACTTCACCTCACACATCACCCACACCACATTATGGCATCTCAAAAACACCCCAGGTTTTCTGAGGAGGAGCTCAGGGTCATGGTGGAGGAAATCCTCTAAGTAGAGCCACAGCTATTCGGGTCACAGGTGCAGCAGACCTCCATTGCTAGGAAGATGGAGCTATGGCGGAGAATTGTCGACAGGGTCAACGCAGTGGGAAAGCATCCAAGAACACGGGATGACATCAGGAAGAGGTGGAATGACCTACGGGGGGAGGTACGTTCCGTGGTATCTAGACACCAGGTATCCGTACAGAGGACTGGCGGTGGACCCCCACCTCCTCCCCCACAACTAACAACATAGGAGGAGCAAGTTTTGGCGATAATGCATCCTGAGGGCCTCGCAGGAGTAGCAGGAGGACTGGACTCTGGAAAGTCACATCTTTACTACTATATCCCCACACCCTACCTGCATGCCATCACAAACTCCTACCCCTACCCTCACACCCATCACCCCAACACCGCACAGATACCCCTCTATCACAACCCACACATCCCAAAACCAAGCCCTGCATGTAACACCAAAGCATGGACACCCATCACCAAAGCATGTCCAGTAGAGAGACTCACCCAGGCCTCAAAATCACCAATCACACAAGGGTCAAGCCAATAATGCAAGCGCAGGAGTAGAGGGTAACTCACCCATTGCAAAAAATGGCACACACAGATACAATAACTATGTATTTACACCCCAACAGGACCCCTACCTAACATCACCAGACAGGAGGTGCCAGCCATATCTAGTCCCCCACAGAAGAGGCCCACAGTGACGACAGCAGCTCCGCACGCCTGGATCAAGATGACCAGCCCGGCCCATCAGGGACCTGTGGACAGTCGGTTCCCCTGCCACAGTCACAAACCACCACTGAACCTCCCCCCTCAGGAAACAACATCACAGCACCCACCCAGCGGGACCATCCCTCTGTCCCCAGGACACGTCAATCAGCAGTGTGTCCACCACTACAGGGACCCCAGGCAACCCTACTAACCCAAAACAATCAGGGACCTGGGATCCGTGGCAGTGGGCACACGGTTCAGGGGACAGAGGCACAGGATAACAGGGAAGCTGGGAGGACTGCTGTGCGACAGGGGGAGGACAGGCCCAGGGAACCCACTCTCCACAGGACACTCTCCAACATCATGGGAGCATACCACCATTCCCAGGAGACCTTGGGCAATGTTCTGGCCAAGTTTCAGGAGACCCAGAGGCTGCAGGAGGAACAGTACCTGGGGATCAGGGAGGACTTGAAGTCCATCAACACCAGGGGTGCTGGCAGACATGGCCAACACCATGAGGGACACAGTGGCACACCAACGTGCCCCTGACAATAGCCTGAACAATGAACAGCCCTCCACATCTGCCGGCGCTAGTGGACAGGAGGTCCCGCCACAGGAACAACAGGCCACCAGCACCCCAGCACCTGCAGAAGGAGAACCACCCACAAACGGTCCCTGAGATCCAGACACAAGACAGAGAACATTGCCAAGACCCCCGCCAGGAAATAAGACTCTCCTAATTGTCACCCTTCTGTCCCACTTTGTCCCCCTGACAACCTTGAATTGCCATTACTCCATCTCCTCTGCCCCCTTGGACAATGCACCTGTGATACCAACGGACTGGACTCCACATGGACATTCCTCCACCATCACCCCAGCCCATTGCGCATACCCCTCCACTGAATAGCACTTAAATAAACACCCTTGAATCACAAAACCATCTGGAGTCAGTCTGTACTTTCACAAGTGTGTTATTACAACCTCTCTGACAAATAGCAATGTCAATGTTTATTTTCATATACCAATGTTCGACAGTTGTTGCGCACCAGTAAACTTAGCAAAATGCTGAAAGTGGTACCCAGATCTGTGAAATGGAAAGCCAAAGTGAACTGTCATGGTCCATACACAGAGGTAAAAAGGCAGAATCATGCAATGTCCTACAGTGGTATGATATGAGAGGAGCAGTGCCAGTCTCTTACCTGTGTCTCACTGGAAGTATTGCATGATGATGTTGTTTCGGTTGTCTATATCTTCTTCTTCTGCCTCCTCTTCCTCACTGCCCACAGGCTCCACAGCTGCCACAAGACCAACATCAGGCCCATCCTCCTGCAGAAAAGGCACCTGGCGTTGCAAAGCCAGGTTGTGCAATATACAGCATGCCACGATTATCTGGCACACCTTCTTCGGTGAGTAGTATAGGGAGCCACCTGTAAGATGGAGGCACCGGAATCTGGCCTTCAGGAGACTGAAAGTCCGCTCTATTATCCTCCTAGTTTGCCCATGTGCCTCATTGTAGCATTCCTCTGCCCTTGTCCTGGGATTCCTCACTGGGGTCAGTAGCCATGGCAGGTTGGGGTAACCAGAGTCACCTGCAAATATTGAGGGGCAACTGTTAGACACACACCAACCCTTAGGGACTCTCCCATACCCAGACACCTATTCAAACTATGTTGGGACCTTGGGCTCACCTATTAACCACACACGGTGCCTCTGGAGTTGCCCCATCACATAAGGGATGCTGCTATTCGTCAGAATGTAAGCATCATGCACTGAGCCAGGATACTTGGCATTCACATGGGAGATGTACTAGTATGCCAAACACACCATCTGCACATTCATGGAATTATAGGTTTTACGGTTTTGTACACCTGTTCATTCCTGCGGGGTGGGACAAATGCCACATGTGTATCATCAATGGCACCAATGATGTTGGGGATATGTCCCAGGGCATAGAAGTCACCTTTCGCTGTGGGTAAATCCTCCATCCGGGGGAAAACGATGTAGTTGCACATGTGTTTCAGCAGGGCAGACAACACTCTGGACAACACGTTAGAGAACATTGGCTGTGACATCCCTGATGCCATGGCCACCGTTATTTGAAAGGACCCACTGGCCAGGAAATGGAGCACTGACAGGACCTGCACTAGAGGGGGGATTCCTGTGGGATGGCAGATAGCTGACATCAGGTCTGGCTCCAACTGGGCACACAGTTCATGGATTGTGGCACGATCAAGTCTGTAGGTGATAATGATGTGTCTGTCTTCCATTGTCGACAGGTCCACCAGGGGTCTGTATACCAGAGGATGACGGCATCTCATCAGCTGTCATAGTGGACGTGCCCTATGGAGGTGAAGGGTGAGTTAAGGGTCACACACCACATAGCTTGCAAAAGGGTGTTTTGAACAATTGTGATGTAATCGGTGTGTGGTGCTGTCTGTCTGTATTCCTGCCCAAAAGTGCATTGACGCAGTCAGTTGCCCTGCCATGTGGCCCCCTGAAATGGCGGCTGCCTGACCTGTAAGGAGGGACAAGGGTAAATGAGGTAACTGCGCTGGTGTTGGGCAGCGTCGCGGTAGGCGGACGAAGACCGTGGCGCAATTCAGCATTGGTCATCATTGGGCCCTATGGGTTCCAGGAGCTAATGATGATGTACGCCAGCGGTGACGGTACGCACCGCCATGGATGTAACCGCCATTTTCTATCTGTTCACTCACTTGATACCTGACCTTCAACAGGAGAGGACCTACACTGCAAGTGCTGCTGTGTCGTGAGTCTGGAAGCAACAATGGCTACAGTGTCTGGGGAAAGGGCCCCTGCCTTCAGAGGAGTTGGACAACCTTGTGGCTAGGGTCCTCCCCCAGTACACGCTACTCTACGGTCCTCCAGACAAACAGGTGAGTACACTGTGAGCATGATGGATGGGACACAAATGTATGGATTGGGGTGGATGGAAGATACGGGGGTGGGCTGAGGCCAGCATGTGAGGATAGTCAGTGTATGTTTTTCTGAGCCAGGGTGGGAAATTGTTGCCAATGAGTAAGAAGTACCAGACGGGTGATTCTTACTTCACTTTTCCTCTAGGTCAGCACCCACCAGAAGAAGGGTATTTGGCGTCCAATCGCCAAGGAAGTGCGAACCCTGGGGGTCTACCATAGACAGAGCACGCACCCACTGCCGCAAAAGATGGGAGGACCTGCACCGCTGTACCAAGAAGATGGCGGAAGCCCAGCTGGGGCTGGCCTCCCAGCGTGGAAGGGGTGCCCGTTGCACCATGACCCCCCCTGATGTACAGGATCCTGGCGGTGGCATATCCTGAGTTGGATGGGCACTTGAGGGCATCACAGCAGCCACAACGGGGTGAGTACAGTCTCATTCAGCTGACTCTGTGTGCTATATGAGGTGTCTGGGTGGGGGAAGTGGGCTGTGGGTTCCCCTAGGTCAGGACAAACTTGCTAGGGTAGGTCCATTGTTAGGCAGACTATGTGGCACTCCAACCCCAAAAGTGGTAGTGGCCATCTGTTATGCCATTAATTGTGTTTGACGACTGACTTTGTGTTTCACCACTGAGCACATTAGTTGTTCAATGTTCAACAGTAGCACATTACATGTTGTATTCAGTTTAGCTGCCTATTGGCTTTAATGTGGCATTTGACATTACATTTGTGTAGCCGGCAGACGGATGTTCCGGCTACTGGCTACTGGAAGTACAGAATCGGGAACGGAGTCCTTCCATGACGACGCCCTGACCGGGCGTCCTAACAACGTAAGCACTGCCAGCCTCGCAGGGAACCCGGATATCCGGGTTCCCGAAACGATAAAAATAGAAGACGGACTACGCGCGGCGCGCGTAGGGAAGGAGAAAAACGTCGACAGAGCTGGGAGAATGCCGAGAGGAGAGTCGGAAGAGACGGAAAGAACACCGAGGACAAGAGAAGCCCTGAAAACCAACACCCAAGACCGCATTGCGACCAAGGAGGAAACAGAAGAGCGAGAACCCTGCCACGTCCCAGGAGGAAGTGGCTCAACCAGGTACGGTCCTACATAAAGGACAGCTTCTGGTTAAAAGGGAGAGGGACACCAAGAGAGGAGAGGGGGGGAGACTACAGGGAGGGGAGAGGGGGTTTAGGTGGAGAGGGGAGGAGGAGAGGAACGCTAGAAAGGAGGAAGAAGGGCATTAAGGAACAGGAGCCCTATAGAGGGGAGGGATTTAAAGACTAGAAACTAAAGCACTTGGAAGAAGGAACAAAGAGCCCTAAAATTAAGAGCACCCCTGAAATAAAATCCTGTCACTCCAAAGACACTCAGAGGTGACTACTCCTTTACATTCTAACTTCCGATTCGTCACACTCTCCTAGGGGACGGTTTCTCTCTCTCGCTCTCTCTCTCTCTCTCTCTTTTTTATTCTTTTTATTGTGTTAACACAAACGTACATCCACAAAACCCCAGACTCACCCATATCTCCATTCCTTCTTTTTTCCGGTAAATGTGAGTCCCAAGAAGAGCATCTTCGCCGGTCAAGAGGAAAACCTGGAAACAAGAGAAGAGACAACTTAGCACAAAGAACCCTCAAATTATATAACTCTGAAGACTGTCTCGTACCTTTAAGATTTAATAAAGTCATCATTCACAACCCACCCAAGCATCATAGTCCTTACTATCGCCACACCCACTGCCTCAATTTGGTATTTAGGTTTGCTGCCCATTGGCTTTAACGTGGCATTAGACATTACATTTGGTATTTAGGTTAGCTGCCTATTGGCTTTAACGTGGCATTAGACATTACATTTTGCATTTAGGTTGGCTGCGTATTGGCTTTATTGTGGAGTTAGACATTGCAGTTGAGACATTGCAGATGAGCTGTGTTTTTCCACATGGTAGACCAAGCTGTGTTTTTCATATTGTGTTCACACCAAACCCTAGCGTGATAAGAGAGCGTATATTTTGTGTTTTCCTCTCTACTCAGCCCTGGGAACAAGCAAGGTTTGTAGACTTGGCCACTCTCCAAATCTTGTTCTGTTCCCACTTCAGCATGTTTTGACTAAGGGGCCTGTTAGCAGGCTTTTTACTGTGTCCCTGGGCAGCAGCAAGGGGGGAATTTTCCAGGACTTCAATCAGGAGCGGACGTCCGCTGCCTGACCTCCCGTTTGGGTGGAAAATCTTTTTATCGCAGTTGAACAGGAGTCATCAACTTGCAGGCATGAGAACGATGACGAGCAGTGATAGGCCCTACGGTGATGAATTTTGACTTTTATTCTTTGCTTTGAAGTTATGCTATAATATAATCACATGTATTTGCTGTGTACATTGCAATTGAGAACTACTTTGATATATTTTGCTTTCATTGCTATGACTACTTTTAAAAGTGTGCTTCCAACCTACTAATCTCGTCTCTAAGGAACCTCGTGGTGAAGTAATAATGATAAATGTCTACTTTAAACTAAGAAGTGCATCCCAGAGAAGTTTTGTCAGCTCGGTCATAAGATAAGGAAAGCAAAACACCAACTACACCTAGTCAGGCTCCTGTGGGTTCCAGGTGTGCATCAAATGGACTTAGGCACAGTCCCCCATGAGCAGGTGATTTTCCCAAGAACAGTCAGTGCATGACCTAGTGCATAGGGCTGCTCCCTGTGTGTTGTGCCCGCCAATGGTGGTGTTGTTGCTGGCACTGACCATGTGTCTCCTCTGTCTTCCCCCCCCTTTTTGTTTTGTCACCCTGTCCTTGTGTGCATTAGCATCATCTGGCGGAGGAGCACTGGCACCGGAACAGGAGAGAGCTGCAAACCACATGGCCCAGGAGGGTGAATGTACGGAGTCTGAAGGCACCAGTGGGACGGACGGCGAGGGGAGCTCCACGTCGGGGACAGGAGGAGACACCAGCAACAACCACTCATCCTCTGATGGGAGCGCCCTTGCGGTGGCGGGCACCTCTGTGCCCACTGCAACAGGTACAGCCGCCACCCCACCCTACCAGCACTGCCCTCCCAGAAGCCCCTCAGCGTGTTTCCCGTGCCTGCTCACCCAGGAGAGTGGGCATCTCCTTCGCCCCAGGCAGCTCAGGCCCTGCCCCAGTTAGCCCTTCTGCCCTTAGTGAGGAGGCTATTGACGTCCTGAGATCCCTTACTGTTGGGCAGTCAACCATTTTGAATGCCATCCAGGGTGTCGAGAGGCATTTGCAACAAACAAATGCATACCTGGAGGGCATTCATCCTGGCGTGGCAGCCCAACAGACAGCATTTCAGGCTGTGGCCTCAGTACTGATGGTAGCCATTGTCCCTGTGTCCAGTCTCCCCCTCCAACTTCCTCTACCCAGACTCAATCCCCTCTACCTCAGCCTATCCCAAGGACACCATCAGGCCAGCATGAACACTCATCAACACACAAAAGTAGCTCAGTAAAAACATAAGCACCACTCATCCCACAAGCACTCACACAAGCACCATACCCATGCACACACACCAACATCCACTTCCTCCACTGTGTCCCCCTCCTCCAAGTCCTCCACCTCCCTCCCAGTCTCGTCGCCACTCATACCTACATGCACTACATCCTCAGCCACCACCTCCATCACCAGCACGCCCATCACCACACACCGCTCACGTGCAATCACCACCCCCACTACCATTCACACATCCCGTGTGTCCTCTCCCCGTGTGTCTCTAAGCCCTCCTACCAAAGTACACAAACACAGGCACACACCCACTCAACAACCATCCACCTCTCAACAGCCTCCAGCCCATACACCTTCACCCAAACTCAGCAGACGTACACCTCCTACAACCACTACCTCCTCCTCCACTCCCAAACTTCCTGTCCCAGTGTGTCCAAAAACTTTTCCTAGATTCCTTTCACCTCTTCCCTACACCTCCCCCCCGTCCTTCCCCTAGGGCCAGGATTTCCAGATCCCAGCCTAGCACCTCAGCCACCGAATCCTCGAGCACTGTGGTCCCAGCAAGTCCAGTAACATTGCAGGTGGCACCCATCAGGGCTGCCAGTGTGCCACCTAGTGAGGCCAAGGATCACCCTATTCCGCCACCAGCCAAGGTGAAGAAGGGGCGCACATGCCGTAGGGAAAAGCCACACCAACCACCCAGCAAGGCCACCTCCAAGACAAAAGAGGACAGTGGCAAGTTTCGAGCAGTGACTTCCAAGGTGGGGAAGGGACACAAGGCCAAAGGGAAGTCTGCTCAGGGCATGGAGCCTCTGGGTGAGGGATTGGTGCCACCCCTTCTGCAAGACAGAAGAGTAACCTGTATGGCGGTGGCCACCGCCGCAAACCACCACCACCTGCACCGCCACCTGCACGTCTGCTGTCTCTGCTACAGTCCCCAGCATCATCCCCAGTGGGCAGCCGTCCGAGGCTGCAGGAGACTTCCTGCTGTCTCCCTCCACAGGTGCTGGCACCTACACCACCAGCAGCATCTCCGCCGCAGCCACCGCTGCAGCCACCACCACCTGCCCCGCGAAGTGCCCAGCCAGTGCCACCACAGCCGACATCAGCATCATCCCCAGTGGGCAGTCGTCTGAGGCTGCAGGAGATGTCCCGGACCCTGCACACACTACATGAGGCACCACAACCAGCACTGGCAGTACCAGCAGTTGGCAGGCTAAGTCGCAGCAGGGTGGAGTGTGTCTCTGCCTCCATAGAGTATCATGCTGCCTGTTCCCAGAAAATCTTGTGGTTCAGACACCCAGGTGAGGGAAAGGGAATGGGAGCTGCCACACCCCAGGTGCGGCACTCTGGGCACCAAGCCCCCTCCAGAACCAGTGGAGAACTGCATCCACTACCCCAGTCCTTGGCAGGATGAAGCACTCTGGGCACCAAGCCCCCTTCAGAATCAGTGGAGAACTGCATCCACTACCCCAGTCCTTGGCAGGAGGAAGCACTCTGGGCACCAAGCCCCCTCCAGAACCAGTGGAGAACACATCCACTAGAGAGACTGTGACCTTGCACTCCCCAGGACCAATGTGTGGGCAAACCACCCACTTGAGAGACTTGAGAGACTGTGGCTTTGCACCCTCCAGGACCAAGCAATGGGCATGGAGCCCCGTCGTGGAGCAGTGGCATCGTCCAATCATCTGCTGAGGTTTTTTTCGACCTGATGCCCCAGCAGTGTTCTCTCCGTTTTGAGGCAGATGTCATGTGTGGGCTTCGCCCATGCTTTTTGAGACGACTGGTCCACGGACATGTAATGGAACAGTGTCCGGACTTGTGTACTTGCTGTAAATATTTGTAAATACTAATCTTTTAGAGTTATGTTGGCCTACCTGGATTTTCAATGATTACACTTGTTACAATCATTTTATTTGGTCTTTGCGTTCTTCCAGGGGGTTACGGGGAGTAAAAGTAATGTTGCTGCATGTGTTTATGTGTGTGTTGTTGGGGGTTGGGGTGGGGGTGTTGCGTGTGTGTGTGTCACTCTCTTTTTCCTCCCCCACTCCCCTGTGTGCTAGGTGCAGTACTCACCGTGGTCGTCGCCACCGTCTTTGATGTTCCTGGTAGAAGAAGAGGTAAACCAACATTGATACCACCTGTAACTTGGGCTCCATGGCGTCCTGTTTCCTCGTTGGGTGTCGAGAGCTGAGTGGTTTCCGTTCCAAGTACTGCTTCCGCTGTGCTTTTGATGGCGTTGGTACCACCCCCTAAATGCTGGAGGATTGATGTGTCATAATAGAGTGGGCGGTGCATTGTCTTCCGCCTGTCTGTTGGCGGTGACCACCGCTGTGTTTGTTGCTACCGCCGTGGCGATCGGAAAGTTAAAGTGGCTGTCTGTGTTGGCGGTTTCCGCCATGGTCGTGATTCCAGTTTTTTTACCGCCGGACTGTTGGCGGTATTATCGCCGCTTTTACACCGACCGCCAGGGTTGTAATGAGGGCCTTTATCTCTGATTAGCAGGGGTAAAGTGCACAGAGTTTTAAAGCCAGCAAAAAGAGTCAAGGCAAAAATCTGGGGATCCACCACTGTTAGAAATTGAGTCTATATTTGTCAGAGGTATGCACCCTGACCAAGTAGGGACCACTATCCTAGTCAGGGTAAGTGACAACACAACCTAAATTATCCTGTGCTCACCCTCTCATAGCTTGGCACAGAGCAGGTAGGCTTAATGTAGTAGGCAATGTGTAAAGTATCTGTGCAACAACTCATAAAGTAACACTGTGAAAACACCACATAGAATATTATTTTTTAAATAAAACAAAACAAACCAAAATGACAAAAATCCAATACATTGCTCCTGAAATATGCAGTTTTAAAGATGTCGGTGAAAATATAATTGCAAAGTGCCAACTGTGGGTATCTGGTCGCCCTGGAGGGACAAAGTCACAAGCTCAGGCCGACCATGATAGAGCATGGGCTGGCTACAGGGACCCACTTGGGCCCACTGTACACAGTACCTTAAATCCTGGTGCGTGGTCTATGCAGTGTTGCTTTGCGAGGCTTCACGTCGTCCAGCGTCAGTTCCTAGAAACTGTTTTGCTAGGCTTTGCTGGGTTTGGCTTTGCTTTGAGGAGATCCCAGGGAGCTGTGAGGTGAGGCTTTGTTGGGTTTTGCATCACTTTGCATCAATCTTGGGGAGCTGTGTGTGAGATTTTGCAGGGCTTGATGTTGCTGTGCTTTGGTTCTGATGGGCTGGCTGCTGTGCGACAAGGCTTAGCGGGGCTTTGCTCCTCCAGACCTTGAGTCTGGTGAAGCTGGCAGCTGCATTGTGAGGCTTTACGGGGCTTTGCATTGCTTTGTGGCAGTTACGGTGAACACCAGAGAAGGTACAGACCTTAGGCCAACTTCCAATGCAGGGCAGACTCACAGTTTGTAAGGCCTAGGTGCAGATGGTTTAAGTCTTTGATGTCTCTGAGACTTGGGAACGGGACGCAAGCTGACAAGCCCTTGGATATCACTTGTGGTGGGAAGGCGGAGCCCTTCCAGTAGAGTGAGGGAGCAGCAGTCAGCAGGCCAATAAGCAGAAAAGCAGCCCTTCCAGAAACACAGTCCAGTAGAGTCCTTTGAGCAGCAATATAGTCCTTCTGACAGAATCCAGTTCCAGGTTCAGAGGTGTCTGATTTTAGGGGGGCAGAGACACAGTACTTATACCCAAAAGTGCCTTTGAAGTAGGGGAGACTTCAAAGAGTGGTTCTGAAGTGCACCAGTTCCCTTTCAGCCCAGCCCTGTCTGCCAGGCTATCTATGGGGGTTATCAGTCCTTTGTGTGGGATCAGACCACTACCCTTTTAAGAGTAAGTGTGAATCCCTCCAGCCTTCCAGCCGGGGAATACCCTCCAGAAAGCAGATGAATGCAGATGCAGCTGAGTGTCCTGTGTTTAAGGCTCTCTGGATGGAATGTCACCCAGGGCAGACCAGACGTGGATTGGAGACAGGCTGTAAGGCATATCGAGCAGTAAGAACAGAGAAATGCCCACTTTCTAAAATAGTAATTTTAGAAAGTTTTCTCCCTTCTGTTCCAAAACATGAACATGCTGATGCTACTCTTTTCAGATCAGATATTACCACTTAAAAGTATACAAGTGAATTCTCAATACTAAGCTTTGAGAGGAGCAGCCCAGACAGTAGTGGAATGACTACTAGGACATGCAAAACATACAAGTAATTATCCTACCTTTTACTTACACAGCACCCTACCCATAGGGCTCTCTTGGGCCTACCATAGAAGTGACAGGTTTAATAAAAAGGGAGTTTAGACATTGAAATGGCAAGTTAGGGCGGCAGTAAACTGAGCATGGAGGCACTGCATTGGCATTGGCAGGCCTGAGACAGGCTTGAAAGGCTATGGCTATGTTTGTGTGTTGTGCAATCAGTGCTGCAGGCCCACTAGTAGCATTTAGTAGCATTTAATTTACAGGCCTTTGGTATAGGGTATACTACTTCACAAGTGACTTACAGGTAAATCAAATATGCTAAAGAAGTTTAAGCCAATCACATCATGTTTTAGGGGTGAGAGCACATGCACTTTGGCACTGATTAGCAGTTGTAAAGAGCCCAGAGTCCTTAAGCCAACAAAAAGAAGGTCAATAAAATAGGAATAGGAAGGCAAGAAGTCTGGGTTAAACCTGCAGAAAGGGCAAGGTCCAACAGCCCCCCAAAATGTAGGCATTTCTAACACTGTTTGTGACAGGGGTGCAACATATATTTACTGCACTAGGTAAATTTCACTGTTTTTCATTTTTCAAACATTATTAGTTCTTTTGTTATTTCAGCACCCAACCACAACATCACTTTAACATGTTTTTCAGTGAATATGTGTGTGTGCGCACGGGTAGGTGTGTGTTTGAGTGTGTGTGTGATATAATTAATGATGCCACTTTTAATGCCTTCAATGAGGCCATGTGTGACAGAACAAGAGGGTGGTCTACGTTATGGTTTGCTCCACAAACAATAACTAGAGAATTTCTCTGATTTAACATGTTTAAAAGAGACGATAACTCAGTTTCTGACTGTTTTTAGTGAACGTCATGTATTTTTAATCCCACGTGTAATTTTCAAATGCCCGAGGAACGGTGCGCACGTCGTTCATGTGCAGTGAGGGTTTGGCTAAAGGACCTAGCCTCTAGACAGGCCCTGAGCCCATCCTGCATCAGCAGTCCACCAATGCTCTGCAGGATCTTCGGCCCTGGTCACTATTTTACGAGTTGAGGATCTGTGGTTCCAAACAATGTACTGCTAGCCCCGCAAATTTTTTCAATTTCTGCAGAGTCCCCTTATTTTTGACTGGGGGTCATGGTGTGCTCACCCTTTCACCTTAGGTAATCTTTCTGTTTTTTTGTGTGATGCAACTTTGTCCCGCATTATGATTATGAAATGGTTCTGTAACAGAGCCAGAAGGTGCTACTAGAGCTGCAGTAACAAATCAGGAATCTCAGTCTTGAAAAGGGTCACGGTTTGAAAGTGACCTTCGTGCAATCGGACTGCTTTATGTTTTTTTGAATTTGTAGACTTGTGAATGATCGGGAATCCCAAATGGCACAGATACCCAAAAGTGTTCTGCAACTTATTTTAAACATTACTACATAGCGGTGACCCACTCAAGTAATGATTATGTCCCTCATCTCTCTCCCCTTCCTCAATAATGAATAATTGTGTAAAACAGCATTCTCCACTGGAAATCTGCATGCATGGTTTATACTACCGTGTTTTTTTATCAACAGGAACTGAGCACCTGGGCCCATATTTAAACTTTTTGACGCAAATCAGCAGCAGGGCAGATTTGTGTCAAGACGTTTACCACCGGCTAACACCATTGAAAACGCCAGACGGGCGCCTTATTTATGTATTGACGTTAGCCAGCACTGCTGCCTGGTTAGTGTCAAAATAAATTACTCTAACTGGGCAGCGGAGGTAAAGGTAAAACTTGGGGTTGTGCGCCAAAGAATGGTGCAAGTCAGGTTAGAGTCAAAAATATTGGCTCTAACCTGACTTGAGCCATTTTTTTATGCACACGCCTCATGGAAATGACTCCTGTCTTAGCAAAGACAGGAGTCATGCCCCCTGCCCAATGGCTGTGAGCAGGGGACTTCTGTCCCCTGGGCATGGCCATTGGGCACTGTGGCATGTAGGGGGGCCCAAGTTAGTCCCCCCATGTCACTTTTAAAAAACCAAAAAATTATACTTACCTGCACTCACCACGGATGGGTCCCCTCTTCCATGGGTGTCCTCCAGGGGTAGGCTAGGGTGGCAGGGGGGGTCCCTGGGTTCAGGCAGGGCACCTGTGGATTGCTTCCATGGTCTCCAACCATGGAAATCAGCCCACCGATCCCTTAACGCCTGCCCTGACCCAGGCGTTAAAAGATGGCACAAATCCGGCTGGGCGCTATGTTTTAAGGCCCGCCTCCTCCTGTGTGTCATTTTGACGCCGGAGGATAAATAAGGCACACATGCCTTAGAGTCATTTTATGCACAGGAACTCCTACCTTGAATGTCATTAACGCAAGGTAGGTTTTCACATTCCAAAAATGACTCAAACTCCATAACTTTGGTGCTGGACGCGTCTAGCGCCAAAGTATAAATATGGAGTTAAGTTTGCACCGAATTTGCGTTTAAAAAAAAGCGCAAATCTTGCACAAACAGAGTACAAATATGGGCCCTGGTATCCTAATAGCTGCTAGCTGGTGACACAATTGTTATTTGAGAAAATCTATCTATTCAAACATGTTGTGGCCATATTGTTACAGATGACCTCAGTAACAGAACAAATGTTGTGCTGGGCTTATATTGAAGTCTTCATAAGTTCCCAGGTTAGCAGGATGGACATAGACTCCTCAAAGCTCATCAACATTTAAAGTACCAAGATTGCATGTGAAGAAAGGGTCAAACTAGTTGTTTAATATCAAAGAGAAACCCAACACACTAACCATTTGCCACAGCCGAGTCCAGTTTACAAATTGCTGAAACAACTGTGATATCAGAAAAAAGCCAGGATAGGTGTTAGCATGCAAAACTATAACGCATGTGCTTTCTTTTTCTCAAAACTTTTCAAACTTAGCTTGTGTGCTTTTATAAAATGGGAAAAGTATTAAACTATATCAAAGCATAGTTTATTTCTTGTAGGGTATCCTTGCAGTACAAATCCTTGGTTCAACATAATGTTTGGTGCAAAGGCATGTGTGTTAGTGCTAGGCACCCAAAATTAACCCACAGCTCGGGGAGAGAAAAACAGCTTGATATCCTACTAGATGTGGCGTAATTTTCCCTCTCCCTTTCGTGCAACGCATCTCAGAAACATTGGCGGCTGCGTTACACTAAACATTATTACATTTCTATCTAATCATGTACCTATGTTTGTAAATTTACCAAATATCTCAGGCTGCCAATACAGATTTTAGATGAGAGTTTGGTTTGAGCGTCCTGGAACGAAATGCAATGAGGAAAGGTGTCAGGTGCAATCATGCGAAATTACCTAAACAATCTGTGAGATTTCGTAGAATTATGCAAAACGACTAATTTTGCATCTAGCTCTAGTTTCTTAGTCCAAACATGTCTCCATGCACCTCAAATTGAGGTGAAGATGCATTTTGCTCTAAGAAAATGGAGCCAAATGCAAAATTAAAACAGCAGCCTGATCACACCTCGCTATTTTTTCTTATTTCTGTGCTAAATCCTTCCCCCAATTACTCTTAATTACACAAGCGGGAGTAATCCATTAATTATCGGTAATTCTGCATCAAAGACTAATGCCGAATTACCGTAATTAAAAATTAAAATTACTCGCAGGACTAAAAATCATGGTGCAACTCTACCAGTGTCTGCAGGCTGTTTACCATGGCTACCATAAGCTAAATGTGTTAAATTAAACATATTTACAATTGAAACATGAGGAATGTTTTCTTTTGTCCTCAAATCGGTATTCTCTGCCAAAATAGAAATATAATCTAAACTTTCTCCGTTATTATCCAGAAAGACATGTTGCCATACAGATGATATCTTTAGAGTTAACTGGAATGAATAGGTCGTAAAATGGTCGTAAAACATTATTAAATTAATGTGCTCAAACAATTAACAATGATGCGAGATGTATAAAAGTTCCCTATGCATCTTTATTTTTTGGGCAGAACATGTTTTGGGCAAGATAATTCTCAATTACAAAGAAACTTTGAAATGCCTGTCAGACTCAAACCTGGAGTCTCACTTTAAACTCAGGTGTCATTATTGAAACGTCTTTAGAATACTAAGGGGCATATTTACAAGAAAGTGGCACATCAGCTCTGACGCACCACTTCTTGCGTCGACCTGCCCCCCCCCCCCCCCCCAGCCACCATGGTAGCGCTGTATATTTACTATGCAGTGCACCATGGCGCACGTTAGCACAAAAGCATCATAATTTATGACGCTATTGTGGCGATTTGCTGGAATAGTGCCATAAATGATGGTGCTAGTCCAGCAAAGCACAGGGAGGCCTATATGTTATTATCGGAGAATCACTTTAATGCCTACCCTGAGCAGGATTTAAAATGACTGAAAAAATGGCGGAGTGAAATCCCATGCATACATGATACCTGCCGTAGGTATAAAGTGGTGCAAGATGTTATAAAGTGGCGCAATGCATGCATTGTGCCACTTTGTGAATATGACACACAATGGAGGCCACCTTAGCAAAACAAATTACACTAGGGCAGCACAAGAAGGCTCAAGGGGCTTTTAAATATGTCCCTAAGTGCCCTGTACATACAGTAAACACCGCCAACATGCAAGAGGCGGCTATACGGAAGTCTGAAAATAACTTTCATGAAATAAAGCACTTTGGTCTGATGTATGAAAGGGCTTTACCCATTTTGTGTCCATATGAAAATGCATTGATACATAAGGGCTTAATTTACTTTTCAAGTTTATTATATATTAAAAAACAAGAACATTATGGCCCTCATTACAACATTGGTGGCAAAAGCCGCTTACTGCTGTGCAGAACACTGGCAACACACTGCAGCGGCAGCGGAATTCCACCACGGTCATTATGACCCACTGCTCGGAATCTGCCAAAATTGAGACACCCACACAAGTCCGCCACACCAAAGGTCAGTGATAAACTGGCGAAAACAAAACCTCCACCGTCACGCCAACAGAAATGCGCCCACACTATCACGCCCCACGAATCCATGCAGCAGTCTTTCAACCGCGGTATTCCATTGGCGGTACACACCACCGCGCTCAAAATACGCACACTCTTACAAAACACAGCCACATTGGACAAATTGAAATACACACACCTGATACACATACACACACCACTCCCACACTCCCAATACAATATAAAACACACACCCACATCACCCACAAACCCCTACAACAACAATTGTGTCAGAAGGCCAGAAAGAGACACTGCAAACTACTACCAAGCATCCACAGGCACACAATACCATCACCCACATAACTTCCACGCACCTCACACTACACACCACTAAATATCACCCCACACATCATAACACACACCAACCCACATATCACCCACACCACCCCATGGCACGGCAAAGACACCCCAGGTTCTCTGAGGAGGAGCTCAGGGTCATGGTGGAGGAAAACGTCCGGGTAGAGCCACAGCTATTCGGATCACAGGTGCAGCACATCTCCATAGCTAGGAAGATGGAGCTATGGCGAAGAAAAGTGGACAGGATCAACGCAGTGTGACAGCACCCAAGAAATAGGGATGACATCAGGAAGAGGTGGAACGACCTACGGGGGAAGGTGTGTTCTGTGGTATCAAGACACCTCCTTGCGGTTCAGCGGACTGGCGATGGACGCCCCACCCCCTCCCCCACAACTAACAACATGGGAGGAGCAAGTCTTGGCGATTCTGCATCCTGAGGGCCTCGCAGAAGTAGATGGAGGAATGGACTCTGGTAAGTCAAACCTTAACTATTACATCCCCCACCCTACCTGCATGCTATCACATACCCCCACCCTCACCCTCACCCCCATCACTCCAACTCCTCAGAAATGTCCCAATATCACAAACCACACATCCCAACACCAAACCCTGCATGCAACAACAAAGCATGGACACCCATCACCAAAGCATGGCCACTGCACATACCCATACACCCCCCTAAAACACCATCACACAAGGTCCCACACAGGAATGCAAGCACTGGAGTACACAGTCATCCACCCATTGCACACCATGGCAAACACAGATACAATAAACATCCTTTTATACCCCTGCAAGACCCCTACCCAATGTCACCGGACAGGAGGGTCAACACATGTCCACACCACCAACAGAAGAGGCCCACAGTGATGACAGCAGCTCTGTCCAACTGGATCTAGATGGCCAGCCCGGCCCATCTGGGACCTCGGGACAGTCGGTTCCCCTCACACTGGCACAGGCCACCACAGAGCTTCCCCCCTCTGGAAACACCAGCACAGCACCCACCCAGCAGGCCCATACCTCTGTCCCCAGGAAACGTCATCAGCAGTGTGTCCACCACTACAGGGAACCCAGGCTAACCCACCACCCCAACAACAACAGGGACCTGGGGGCAGTGGGCACATGGTCCAGGGGACAGAGGCCCAGCAACACAGGGGAACTGGGAGGGCTGCTGTGTGACAGGGGGAGGACAGGCCCAGGGAACCCACTCTCCATGAGGCCCTCTCCAACATCATGGGAGCCTACCACCAGTCCCAGGAGATGATGGCAACGGTACGGGCCAAGTTTCAGGAGACCCAGCGGCTGCAGGAGGAACAGTATTTGGACTTCAGGGAGAAATTCAGATCCATCAGTTCCACCCTGGGCACCTTCGTAGGGGTGCTGAAGGAAGTCCTCAACACCAGGTGGGACACTGTGGCACACCAAGGGGCCCCTGACACTAGCCTGGACGATGAACTGCCCACCACCTCCGCTGGCGCTAGTGGACAGGAGGCACCACCACAGGACCACCACACCAGCACCCCACTCCCTGCAGAGGGAGAACCACCCCGCAAACGGTCCATGAGATCCAGGACAAAGACAGAGAACGATTCCAAGACCCCCGCCAAGAAATGAGACCCCCCTGAATGTCTTCCTTCTGTCCCACTTTGTCACCCTGTCCATCCTCAAACTGCCCCAGCTCCACTTCCTATGCCCCTTTGGGTATTGCAACTGTGAGACTAACAGACTGGACTCTGCCTCCACCATCACCCCTCCCCATTTTACAGCACCCTCCAATATTGAGCACTTAAATAAACAACCTTAAAGCACAAAACAATCTGAAGTCTGTCTGTGATTTCGAAATAGTGTATTAGCAATTACAGTGACAAAATGCTCTTTCGATTGTAATGTCAACATACCTATGTCACACAGCTCTAGTCCATGAGGAAACAAAGCAGATGTCACACAGTGGGACCCACATCTGTGAAATCGTAAGGGAAAGTGACAACTCAGTGACCATACACTGGGTGAAAATGACAGACAGTAGAGAGGTAGTAGTGTTAAAGTACATGTAGTAGGCAGGTTTGCATTCTTACCTGTGTCTCACTGGAAGTATTGTAGGATCACCGAGTTCCTGTTGTCAATGTCCTCTTCTTCTGCTTCCTCGTCTTCACTGTCCACAGGCTCCACAGCTGCCACAACACCTCCATCTGGACCATCCTCCTGCAGAAAAGGCACCTGTCGTCGCAAAGCCAAGTTGTGAAGCATACAGCAGGCCATGATGGTCTGGCACACCTTCTTTGGTGAGTAGAATAGGGAACCACCTGTCATATGAAGGCACCTGAACCTGGCCTTCAGGAGGCCGAAGGTCCGCTCTATAATCCTCCTAGTTCACCCATGGGCCTCATTGTAGCGTTCCTCTGCCCTTGTCCTGGGATTTCTCACTGGGTTCAGTAGCCATGACAGGTTGGGGTAACCAGAGGCACCTGCAAATGGCGAGGGACAACTGTTAGACACACACTAACCTGTAGGGATATCCCCAGACCCAGACAACCATTCCCACTGACTTGCTTCCAGGTGCTCACCTAATAGCCACACACGGTGCCTCTGGAGTTGACCCATCACATAAGGGATGCTGCTATTCTGCAGAATGTAAGCGTCATGCACTGAGCCAGGGAATTTGGCATTCACATGGGAGATGTACTGGTCTGCCAAACACATCATCTGCACATTCATCGAATGATAACTCTTCAGGTTTCTGTACACCTGTTCACTCCTGTGGGGGGGACCAAAGCCACATGTGTCCCATCAATGGCACCTATGATGTTGGGGAGATGTCCCAGGGCACCTTTCAATGTAGGCAAATCCTCCACCTGAGGGAAAACGATGTAGCTCCGCATGTGTTTCAGCAGGGCAGACAACGCTCTGGACAACACATTGGAAAACTTAGGCTGGGACATCCCTGATGCTATGGCCGCTGTTGTTTGAAATGACCCACTTGCAAGGAAATGGAGTACTGACAGCACCTGCACTAGAGGGGGGATTCCTGTGGGATGGCGGATAGCTGACATCAGGTCTGGCTCCAACTGGGCGCACAGTTCCAGGATTGTGGCACGATCAAGCCTGTAGGTGATGATCACATGTCTTTCCTCCATTGTCGACAGGTCCACCAGCAGTCTGTACACCGGAGGATGCCGCCATCTCCTCACATGTCCCAGCGGAAGGTGCCTATGAAGGACAACAGCGAACACAGAGTCAACCAACTCAGAGGTACGTACAAACAGCTTACACAGAACACGATTCATAATCCGAAATGTGCATGTATGAGTGTTTAGGCAAGGCCTAGGTATATGTGACGCAGTTAAAAATTAAGCCATGTGGGCCCCTGAAATGGCAGCTGCCTGACCTGTAAAGTGGGACAATGGGATGTGAGGTAACTGCGCTGGCGTTGTACACCGTCGCGGTGGGCGGTCGAAGACCGCAGCGCAATTCTGCCATGGTTAACATTGGACCCTATGGGTCCCAGGAGCCAATGACGATGTACGCCGGCGGTGACGGTATGCACCGCCGCGGACGTGACCGCCATTTTCTATCTGTTCAATCACTTGATACCTGATCTTCGACAGGAGAGGACCTACACTGCAAGTGCTGCTGTGACCTCAGTCTGGAAGAGACAATGACTCGTGCATCTGGGGAAAGGGCCCCTGCCTTCACCACGGAGGAGTTGGAGAAACTCGTGGATGGGGTCCTCCCCCAGTACACGCTACTCTACAGTCCTCCAGACAAACAGGTAAGTACACTGGGAGCATGCTGTATGGGCTATGCCTGTGTGGAGTGGGGTGGATGAAAGATGGGGGAGGGAGAATGAGGCGTGCATGAAACAACGTGAGTGCATGTGCCACATGGCAAGGGTAATGATGGGTGCCAATGACTGTGACCGTGCAGTTTGAGATAACTTCTTTTTTTCCCCCTGTACAATTCATGTAGGTCAGCGCCCACCAGAAGAAGGACATCTGGCATGCCATCGCCAAGGACATCCGGACCCTGGGGGTCTATCACAGACGGAGCACCCACTGCCGTAAGAGATGGGAGGACATTCGCCGCTGGAGCAAGAAGACGGCGGAGGCCCAGCTGGGGATGGCCTCCCAACGTGAGAGGGGTGCCCATAGCACCATGACCCTCCTGATGTTCAGGATCCTGGCGGTGGCATACCCAGAGTTGGATGGGCGCTTGAGGGCATCACAGTAGCCACAAGGGGGTGAGTACACTCTCATTCAGCTGATTCAGCGCGCAGTGGAGGTGTCTGGGTGGCGGAGGTAGGCTGTGGGTTTCCCTAGCCCAGGGCGAGTGTGCTAGTTAGGTGACCTTCTTCTGGCAGACCCTGTGGCATCCCACCCCACCTGTGTACAGTGCCAATTACACCTAGTCAGGCTCCTGTGACATCCATGTGTGCAGATGTCGGCCATAGCCTTGTAGGCCATGTCCCAGGGTTTGAATATTGGACCCCAAGTGTGCGGCGTAGTGCAGGGGGCTTCTGTGTCTGTCGTGTCCGCCAACTGTAGCGGGAATGCATGCACTCAACATGTCTTTCTTCTGTCTCCCCCCCCCCTTTTTGTGGTCTCCCTGTTCTTGTGTGCATTAGCATCATCAGGCGGAGGAGCAGTGGCACCAGAGCATGAGGGAGCAGCATCCCACATGGCCCTGGAGGGCGACACTACGGAGTCTGAAATCACCAGTGGGATGGAGGGCGAGGGGAGCTCCACGGCAGGGACTGGAGCTGACACCAGTGATACGGACTCGTCCTCTGATGGGAGCTCCCTTGTGGTGGCAGCCACATCTGTGCCCCCGCATCTACAGGTACAGCCACCACCTGACCTACCAGCACCGCCCTCCCAGCACCCCCTCAGCCTTTGCCCCGTGCCAGCTCACGCAGGATGGTGGGCATCACCTTCGCCCCAGGCACCTCAGGCCCTGCCTCAGTCACCCCTGCTGCCCTCAGTGAGGAGGCCATTGACCTCCTCAGGTCCCTCACTGTTGGGCAATCTACCATTTTGAATGCCATTCAGGTTGTAGAGAGGCAGTTACAACAAAATACTGCATTCCTGGAGTGCATTCATTCTGGTCAGGCAGCCCTTCATCAAGCATTTCAGACTCTGGCCCCAGCACTGATGGCAGCCATTGTCCCTGTCTCTAGCCTCCCCACTCCAACTTCCTTCACCCAGTCCCAATCCCCTGTACCTCAGCCTATCCCAAGCACACCATCAGACCAGCATGCACACACCTCAACACACAAGGGAAGCTCAGGCAAACATAAGCACCACACATCCCACAGGCACTCACCCAAGCATCACACACATGCAGACACACCAATATCCACTGCCTCCACTGTGTCCCCCTCCTCCTCGTCTCCCTCCTCCCGCCCAGTCTCGTCTCCACTCACACCTGCATGCACTACATCTACAGCCACTACTTCCATCACCAGCACACCCACCACCACACCCTGCTCACGCACCAGCCCAGCTGGCCAGAAAAGACCGCCAGCCCCGCTGGGCCAGAAAGGACCGTCAGCACCAGCCCCGCTGGGCCAGAAAGGACCCCCAGCACCAGCCCTGCTGGGACAAACAGGACCGCCAGCCCCGCTGGGCCAGAAAAGACCACCAGCACCAGCCCCGCTGGGCCAGAAAGGACCGCCAGCACCAGACCCTCTGGGCCAGAAAGGACCGCCAGCAGCTGAGTCACTGCCAAGGACCCCGCCGCGACAAGCACCGCTGAACACGACACCGCCGCCACAAGCACCGCTGAACAGGACACCTCCGCCACAAGCACTGTTGAACAGGACACCTCCGCCACAAGCACATCTGAACAGGACACCGCCGCCACAGGCACCGCTGCAAAGGACATCGCCTCCACAAGCACCGCTGAACAGGACACCTCCGCCACAAGCACTGCTGAACAGGACCCCGCCGCCACAAGCAACGCTGAACAGGACACCGCCACCACAAGCACCGCTGGCCCATGAGCGCCAAGGGCACTGACGCTACTGAGTCCGCCACGAGCAGGATGAAGCACTCTGGGCACAAAGCCCCCTCCAGAACCAGTGGAGATTTACATCCACTACCTCTGTTTTTGGCAGGATGAAGCACTCTGGGCACAAAACCCCCTCCAGAACCAGTGGAGACTGTTATCCACTTGAGAGACTGTGGCTTTGCACTCCCCAGGATTGCACAGTGGGCAAACCACCCACTGTAGAGACTTGAGAGACTGTGGCTTTGCACTCCCCAGGATTGAACAGTGGGCAAAGCACCCACTATAGAGACTTGAGAGACTGTGGCTTTGCACTCCCCAGGATTGAACAGTGGGCAAACCACCCACTGTAGAGACTTGAGAGACTGTGGCTTTGCACTCCCCAGGATTGAACAGTGGGCATGGGGCCCCCTCGTGGATTAGGTGTTGTTCACTCAACCGGCTGAGGTGCCCCCCCTTTCCCTTCCCCCTGAGGTGCCTGTTTTATTTCTATCTGATGCCCCTGCAGTGTTCTCTCCGTCATGTTTGGGTATGTAGTGTAGGCCTCGCCCATGCAGTGTGGGCCCAGTGTTCCACGGACTTCAATGGAGCAATATCTGGACTACTATTCTTGGTGTATATATATTTGTTTATAGTGTACAGTATATATATATATTTTTGCGTACTGGATTTTAATAGATTACAATGGTTACACTCATTTCCTTTTGTCTTTACATTCTTCGGGGGGGTTTGGGTGGTGTAACTGTAATGTATCATGCTGTATTAATGTGTGTGTTGTCGTGGGTGAGGGTGGGGGTGTTGCGTGTGTGCGTGTCCCTGTTTGTTCCCTCCCCCCTCCTCTGTGTCGTAGGTGCAGTACTCACTGTGGTCTTCGCCGCCAGCGTTCGTGCTCCTGGTAGAGGAGCAAGAAGATAAGGGCAGGGAAAATGTGAAGCTCTGGTTCCATGGCGTCCTAGTTCCTCGTGGGGTGTGTAGAGGTGAGCGTTTTACCTTCGAAGTCCTGTTTCCGCCGTGTTTTTGTTCCCCGGAAAAGCTGGCGGATTGGTAGGTTGTGATACTGTGGGCGGTACATTGTCTCCCGCCTGTCTGTTGGCGGTGACCGCCGCGCTGTTTGTTTGTTCCGCCGTGGCGGTCGGAGTGTTAAAGTGGTTGTCTTTGTTGGCGGTTTCTGCCACGGTCGTGATTCCATTTTTTTTTTCGCCGCCTCTTTAACACCGACCGCCAGGGTTGGAATGACCACCTAAATGTCTTCATTTGTAAAGCTTTTGACCTTTGAATGTAGCTTTTTTATGGTGTGACAATACTTGTGCTTAGTCTCTTTCTCCTTTCTTTCTATTCTTCTTGATATGTAGTTAGCAAAAAGCATCCTCAAAGGGTCTAGAATATTAGGGAGGAATGGATGGATAGGTGAATGGATAGATGGTTGCTTTACTTAGAATGTCAGAAAAGGTGGTGTCTTAGTTGTGTAGTGCCCTAAGTGTGTAAGATAGGAGTTCCAATTGAGCGGGTTTGTGTATTGGTAGCCAGCGTACTTCCCTGAGGTGTGGTATGATATGAGTTCAGTGTGAGAGGTCGAGGATTAGCCTGGCTGCTGACTTCAGGATGGTTTATGGTCACTTTTGGCAAAAGGACACTCTTCTCCTGAAATGCTTTTCCAGTGGCGGCAGGGGCTTCTGATTGTGGTAGGTCTCTGATGGTGCAGGATCGGTATGTTTGAAACTTATGAGGAAATGGTCTGTACAGGTCATAGTTTCTGGCTTATCAACTATGATGTTTCTGACTGATGGGCAAATTGCATTCAATAGGTGTCTGGTGGTGTGTGTGGATTCAGTAACTTGCTGAGTGAGGCCAAGGTTTAAAGAAAGACCATAGTGTTCAGGACAGAGCGGTCTTCTAAGTGAAAGTTATCATTAATTATTAATTAAATGTCATTTCATTGTTTCATTAAATTATAATTTCAGAAAAGGATTTTAAAAAAATGTGAGTAAAATATTTTATTTACAAAATACATTTTAACACTAAATTTTATTTATTTATATTTTAATTATTTTAACTTATTTAACTTAATTTAACATTATTTTCTATGAATTATTTTTTTTAAGGCCCAACCTACATTATTTTCCATTATTTTCTTTGGGAAGGTGTTGCAAGTTTAGTCACTAGCCATGTATGGTACTAGTCTTACACTCGTAAATTTGGCTCCCTACTATTTTTCAATGGATTGGAGATGCGTAAATCAACTCTTTCAAGCAATTTTGCTCTCAGATGTTGTACATAGACAAAAGTAGTAAAGTAGTAAAGATTCACAAAAGTATAAGAGCAAATGGCACATGTAATTACTCACAAGTGTTAGTAACCTTAGTGAATAGTCCCATGTGTGTCTATGCACCGTTGTCTCACAAATAATTTAATTGCAAATGTTACAGGGATATTATCAATGATGTCATGGAAGATGTCATGGATGATGTGCTATGCAGGGTAAATGGCAGTTTGTGTCCTTTTAGGTCTAGAAAATTACCTGTTACTTCATTATTTGGACCCAATACAACATTGTTCCAGTTATCTCAACCCAATCTTCTATTAGCTTGCAATAGATAGGCAGGGATGGTTATTTGCTAAAGCTTATTCCCAAGAGACCCACAGTGTCAACAGGGTGAAAAGCATTAGAAAAGTCCACTATAGTGGCATATAATTTCTCATACATTCTTATTACATGTTTTTAACGAGACTACTTCAGACAAATGAAATTGTCGCCATCTATTAAGAAGGACCATCCCTACCTGGTCCATTAGTAGCAAAATATTGTTATGTATTCAAGTTTCCAGATATTGCAACATTGAGCATATTTCTTCTTTTGAGTCCAAGAATGCAGTGGGACAATAGTTTGATGGACAAAGCCTGTCTCCCTTTTTTAATAAAACAATATGACACCAAAGTCCTGTATTAGAGATTTGACCATTCATTACAATATTAATTAAAACAACCATGAAAAATTGTGGCCTAAGAAATTGGATTTACTTCCTAAATTATCGGGACCACGTGAGGAACTGAAGCCCTCAATACATTCAATGAGTTGAAAAATGTAACTATCTGTGCAACTGTAATTGGCTCTATAGTATGGGGTAAAATTTCCTCAAGGTGTTCTCCATTTGTTTTTATTTGCTATTGTATTTCACCATTCTTTATTGCAAACTTTTGTTTTCCATACAGCCAAGTTAAATATGAGCACCAGGTTGAGTCATCAACAGGGGCTGGTTTCTTATACATGTTCTCTCATGTTAACTTCGCTACAGTGTCCAAAAAATCCCTTACATTATTGTTCTTGAAAGATTGCTGAAGCGAGAACCATCTTCTTGCCTCTACATGATTGTTACACCTCTTTAAGGCTGCTTAGAAATATAGGCCTGTACTTACTTAACTCTTCCCCAATCCATGTGCAATACTTATAGATGGGGATGTCTTTGTCAACAAACCATCAACAACCTCCCTTATTAACTCATTATAGCAGCACAAATCAAACAGGGGTGTTACCACTAGATTTTCTAACCTAAAAAGTATCGCTAAAACTCATCACTCGTTTCAACTTTCAAACATTGCGCAAGTAAATATCCCACATATGAAGCATAATCTAAGGGAGAAGAAGCTAATCTTTCCCCCAGATGGGCTTCTCAGGAATATCACTTTCGAAACAAACAGTTATCAAGACCAGACTCATTTTTAGAGTGAAGACCATTAACTTACTTCCTCGCTTATCTTTCTTTTCAATTGAAAAGAACCAGGAACTTCCAATTTTCTAACATGAGTCCAAATCAGTAATCCCGATCCTCACACTTAAATAGGAAAATAGTATGTTTAAAAATAATAAACAAATCTTAATGCTCATCTTGAAGGGCATGCATAACAGTAGGTAAGATGAACTAGCAGAAATACAGTCATTAAACCTAATACTTGTAGATGAAAGATACTTGCCCTTATTTCTATTTCTAGAAAATGCAGATGTTCCACTGAAATATTAGGACAGTTTGAATGTAAGCTCCTAGCTGACCAATTCTTGTCAGATCTTAAACATTATTTAAAGTCTTCTTTTGCACGTCCCTGGAAACCCCAACCGTTCTCCTGAAGAACACCAAGAAACTATCAAAGTCAAAGTTATACGTTAACCCAGTTTTCTGTTCAAAAAAGAAATCACAGTTATTGAATACTTCAAACCTCACAATCCAAAAAGAATTTCAGACCATGGGTTTTCCCAAAAGAGTGCTTTTTAAGATCCAAGAGAGTGGAGAACCCAGGGACGTTTCTCCGTTCTCCCAGTTTTACTTTATCCATTGCATTAAACTTTCATTAGGCCACCAGCTCTATAAACTAATCGTTGACCATGTAATGGGTATATTACAGTGTGTCTCACTATGGACCAGTGACAAATCTATAGGCTGCCACAGCTGTAAGATTTTATAACGGAACGTTCCACAAATTGTGGCAATGCCTAATTTATTATTTTGTTTCTCACTGTCTTTCCATTATTAAGTTCCATTTAACTAGTTTATAATACATGAAATCCTATAATCCTGGTATGTTTGCCTGTCTCTAATTTCTTTATAATCTGCAACAGATGACCCACCCAGTTGCCAATTATAAATAAAAGATGTCAGAACTCGATTATTGTAAGTTATAATAATGCTTGCTGCCCTAACCATCAGCTGAAGTGAAGAGCAGGTCAAGTCACAGAGCATAATTGGAGCAACTTTTGAAAGCAACAGTGCATCTCTTTCTTCTGCTTTATTTCTTTATCTTACAATGACAAGTAGAGTGAATGTGAAAAGCTAAAATCGTTTTACATGTGTCTACACATTTCTGGCTACTGCAGCTTATTGATCAATTTCTGATATCTGTTTTCAGCAAATACCTAACAGGTTTTTGATGTATTTGATTTTCCTCTGGAGGTTTTATTTTTATTCTTCATGTTTGCAAACACGCTTACTCTTTCATATGAAAGAGCTTCAGGCAAGGTTTTAAGTGGTTTGAGGGAAAGGTGATATTCACTCTAGAGGTTTTATTTTTATTCTTCATGTTTGCAAACATGCTTACTCTTTCACATGAAAGAGCTTCGCACAAACATTTTAAGTGGTTTGAGGGGAAGGTGATGTTGTAACCATGTATTATGTGGGATCAAGCAGAGTAAAAAATTGGGTTATTGATTGACTAAAGTGTGAGCTCTGGTCAAGCAACCGCCACAATCCTTCGCAGGGTGAACCGCAAAAAGTCACTGTACCTAAACCTGGGCAGCTTGGCAGGACAAGCAATCAGGAATAACTTTGAGGCAATGTGTAAAGTATTTATGCAGCACAGAAATAGCAATAAAGTGAAACACAAGAAAAATCCCACACCCACTTAGGAAAATAGAGTACATTTGAATGAATTATGGGACAGCAAAACAACAAAAGTCCAGTATGTCATGAATTATTGAAGTTTTCAGAAAAAAATAGTGGTTAAAAGTTCATCGTGCAAAACGCAGACATCTAGTCACACGAGGCAAAGTTGAAAAATATGGCCGACAACCAAGGAGTGTGGTTGGGACACAAGAAGTGAGTTGGACCCGGTCAGCTCTTACTTCCAGACTCAGAACATTTTCTGAGAAAAATTTTCTGAGAAAGTAAAGTTCAGTGGGGCAAAGCTACCAGGCTGTTTAGTTTTTTAAACAGCTGTTTCAGTTATGCTCCGTGACCTGTCCTGCCTTTCACCGCATCTGCTGACTCTGGCAACAGGGATTGTGATGTCATATCTCAACTATAATTACTTATAATTGTATAGTTCTGATGTCTTTTCTTCATAATTGGCAACTGGGTCACCGATTATAAATAAATTAGAGACTGGTCTTTATACAGGGATTACAAGTATTATAAGTACATATTATTGTATGTTCCTTTTCTAGATGTGTGTGTGTGACTGTTAGAATCATTTTAACATTAAATGTTCAATTTAAATGTTTATTGAAGATTTATGAGGCATGTTTTCTTTCTATAGGCAGTAAATAGTCAATATAGATTTTATCTTGTTGATTGAATTAAGAGGTTCCATGTTCATTTTGAGGAGAATAGGCATAGTTTTTAAAGCAGAGAGTTGCTTTAGATTGGTTACCTGGTAGTAAGCAAGCATCATAAGGAGCGAGTTTGTTGTTGAAACAAAAAGTGTTCCCAGTTCATGACTTACTCGAGTCCACTTTGAATATACTGACACAGGGTGGCATGGTAGATGAGCACGAGCTGTGAAAGGGTAATTACAGATACCAAAAGGATGTTGGCAGCATATACTTTAACTGGTGAATGAGGTCCTGCTCCACCTGTTGATTTTGGTTGGAAAAGCTCTGAGCAGGAGAAGATTACATTTCTCAGTCGCCAAAGCCTCACATTGAGGAATACTTTAGCCACTTCCCCTAGTCAACATTTCTATCTCCTCTACTTTGTCTTTTTTATTTAGTTCAAAGGTCTTCCACAGTGGAAGCCTGAAGCTTTATCTGATGAAGCCCTTGTGAAATCAGACACCTTTGCCCCAAGGTCCTAGAGAGATCTTGAAAGTTCAAAAGTTTTTGAAGTCCCAAATTCTGAGATTTTCTGGAGCAGCTTCTCATGGTCATGTCTAAGGCCCAAAGGACCTCAGGGACAACCCTTAGGGGCTATGACTCAATATTCCAGCAGAGACCACCTAAATGCTCTAATTAAGTACTAGTTACTAATGGTAAGCTGACTTTAGGAGAAATCAGTCTACTGACCCTTGGAATCCACATTTTAGTCATGTGTAAAAGTAGGAACAGGCGAGCACTTCACGTCGCCACACAGGTCTAAAACAAAAGGCCCAGTCCTCTTCTGTTCTTTCTCAGGTAAGAAAGTGATCTGATGAGCTGTGGTTGAGGTGCCACTTTAGAAGAATTCACTAGCTTGTGTCTGAAGGCACCACCTGGATACTTCCAAAACAATGAGGAAAAAGTTCCTGTAGGAAAACCTTTCCATTAGCAGCATATCCTGTTTGCCTTTCTGAAAATGAGCTACAGTGCACTATTCTGGGGCAGCTCCAAATAGGCAGAATCTTTCTGCCCCTGAGAGAAGTATGTGTGCCATCCAGGGGTGCATTTAGGGAAATGAGCAGTCCCTTCTTCCTCAGCTACGTAAACCTCACTACAGAAGGCTATCATAGTTAAAGGCTCCTATTCCCGGATCGCCCTTTACATGTAACTATGAAGGGACAGGCCTCGCTCTGCTCCTTTTCAAGTTAATGAAGTTCCTAGATCCTCTCCAGCTGCCTTTCCTGACTGATATCCATCACAGATCTCACAGACACATTTTCCTATGGAAAGGCCTAAACCATTGTTTCTGCTCTGAGACCAGTTTTCACTCCTCATTAAGGGGAAGCACTGGCAGGGCCATCTGACTGTGGGTTAGTGTGAATTACTACTGGAAGCTCAGGCAGATAACCTTCTTAAAGCCACTTTTCATAAATATTTAATAAACATCTGACTTTATCAATAAATTGCATTTTAATAAATGTTCAAAATAGTGGTTCAATTGCCTCGGTAGCTTCTCACAAACTAAAGTTACCAGACTTACAATTTTATTCTGAATGTTAGCTTTTCTCATAAAACAGCTACAGCCCTTTACAGTAAAAACAGCTTCTAAGGGCTAGTAAATATAGGTACATGCCAGTATTAAATTGTCCACTTTTAAATACTAGGCATCATACTTTTTGGGCTGTAAGGCCCAGTTAGAGATGACATACATTTAAAAGGAAGGTACTCTTCTTTCAAAAATAGTTATTTTGACAGGTTTTCTTGTATGTTTAAACACTGCATGAGTCAATCTACATAGGTAGCCCTAAAGCCATGTTATCTTTGCCACTCTAGAGGATTGCACAATAAAAGCTGCCATCCACAGTAGTCATTTAACTTGCAATGCCATTGGTGCATATTCCTATGCCATGTACTATTGTCTAAATGTAAAGTTAAATATATTAAATCGGGATTAGTAATTTTAACAATAGTTTAGGGATCAGAGCTCTCCATGGGGACCTACTCAGTAGCGTCCCAGTTTGCAGAGTTCGTAAGCTTTTCTAAGAAGTTATCAAAAAGACAAAGGCCCTTCTGGGTAACACCTTCACAAACACAAAAACCAACAAAGAAATCTTTTATTGTTTGGGTGTGTCACTACAGTTTGCACCATCTCCATTTTAAGAATGCCAGTTATCATTAGTGAAGTTGGATAACATTGATTCCATCTACTTTCTGAAGGTATTTTTTTTACAAACCCATGAACACATATACCTCACAACACAGGTAGTTCAGGAAAGAACCCCCTAAAAATATTTTTGATGATTACATTTACCAGCAAAGTGTTGTGGTTGGGAAGGTCACCTGCAAAAACATTTGCAAAATGTTTTTGCAAGAAAATTTATTTTCCCTTGATGTTGATCTAAATTCACTGATTTTGCAATTTTACAATGTTGTAAACCCGTGTTCTATTTGCAGCTTCAATAAACTTAATTTGACATAGCCTGAATTATTGCCTCGATGACACTGAAATGACTGATACTCCATCTGACAAAAATCATACGCAGCTTCTTGCAAAGGTAGAAAGATACATAAGACTAAATTGGGAAGGGTCTGAGAAATAATTTGAGAAGAGTATTGGTTGCTTATAAAAATACTCATGTGATCTGGATAACGGTCTGGCTGAACTACTATACCATCTCCTGACTAAATTGGAGAGCACCCATCCCACAAGTCTTTCAGGACTATCAGGCATCATTGCTGAGGAACATCCTGCGCCCATTAGGTCCAGAGATCAATGGACCCTGTTTGGGGATACCTCTACCATTTATGGTGAGTCACTGCTAAAGAAGACAAAGTGATGTTCAAAATTGGGTTTCTGGTTGACGGAGGTGTGCACCCTGTCCATGCAGGAACCACAGTTCTAGTCAGGGTCAGTCAGAGGCACACCCTAAATTAACATGTGCTCACACTCTGGTAGCTTAACACAGAGCAGTCAGGCTCAACTCAAGAGGCAATGTGTAAAGTATTTGTGTAACATTTCAAACAATAAAACAGTGAAAACGCCACACATAAAGATACCACACCTGGTTAGGAAACAAAGGCATAATTTAATAAATAAAACAAGACCAAAACGACAAAAGTCCAAAAAAAGAAGTTGTAATATGAATGTTTTGAAGAATAAACAGTGAAATTGCGATCAGAAAATGAATTGCCAATCAGGGAGATCCGGTCACGCCAGACTGGGACAAGGACAACATTTCAGGCCCACTTCGATGGAGCATAATCCAGATACAGGGACTCCAGATACAGATACAGGGACTGCTGAACAAAAGTACCTTAATCCTAGTCACATCGAGGTTGACAATATGGGGAGCAGGCTGAAGCGTTGTGTCAGTGTGATCCCCGCTGTGAAGCTGATGTGCCGATCCTTCCCACGCAGTAATAAAGATGCATCTATTTTCTCCCTGTTTTAGAAATGGGGTCTTTGGTTGGTAGTCAGGTAACCCCTTGCCCAAGCAAGGACACTCACTCTAGTCAAGGTAGGTCACACACAATCCAAGTTATCCTATGCCCACCCTCTGGTAGCTTGGCGCTGAGCAGTCAGGCTTAACTTAGAAGGCAATGTGTAAAGTATTTGTGCAATAAATCATGCAATACCACAGTAGAACACCACAAAATACACCACACAGTATTTAGAGAAATAAATTATATTTATCTGGTAAGATGCAGGTCAAAACAATCAAGATTCAATAAGTATACATTGAAATATCACTGTAAAAAAATGATATAAAGTGTCTTTAGTCTTTAAAAAGCAACAAGTGTCTCTTGCAAGCACAAAGTGCCTGGTTTGCATTCAAAATTCAAATTCTCCCTAAGGGACCACAGAGGAGGAGTTGTGTGGAAAATGGGGAGGTGTGCGTTGATTTTTCCGGAGCACACAGACAATGCATCGTTGAGTTTTCACCCAGGGCAGGCTTTGCGTCAATTTCCAGCGCATAGACTGGGATCCTCTCCAGGTTGAAGGGTTTTCGGACACCCCAGGGAAGATGCATTAAATTCCTGGGCATGCAGGACAAAGTCACAGGGGCTGCGTAGATCCAGTGAGTGTTGTGTGGAAATTTCTGCTGCACGGCAGGCGCTGAGTTGATTCCTCTCAAGAAGTCGGGCTGCATCGTTCCGGCTCGGCTTTGCATCGATCCAGTGGGCCATGTGTCAAATTTCCGGTCGCAATGCTGGTGCTGCATCATTATCCTCTTTAAGAAGTCAGGCTGCGTCGAACCGGTTCGGCTTGCGGTGATTTTCTCACTGCAATGCAGGCTGTGCATCGTTCCTTGCAGGCTGTGCATCGATTTTCGCCGCACAAGGAGTTCTTTTGCAGGAATGAAGTCTTTTTGGTCCTGAGACTTCAGGTAACAGGAGGCAAGCTCTATCCAAGCCCTTGGAGAGTACTTCTCAGCAGAGCAAGAGGACACCAAGGCAGCAGGGAAACAGCAGGGCAGCAGTCCTTTGCAGAAGAGCAGTCAGGTGAGTCCTTTGGGCAGCCAGGCAGTTCCTCTTGTCAGGTTGCAGGTGCTGGTTCAGGGTATCCTCTCCAGTGGTATCTTGTCCAGAAGTGTCTAACTTCAGAAGTGTCTTGTGAAGTAGAAGTGTCTGAGTTGGCAGGTTCAGAGGCCCTGCTTAAATACCCAAATGTGCCTTTGAAGTAGGGGAGACTTCAAAGAGTGGCTTAGAAGTGCACAAGGTCCCCTTTCAGTTCCATCCTGTCTGCCGGGGTCCTAGTATGGGGTGTGACAGTCCTTTGTGTGAGGGCAGGCTACTGTCCTTTGACATTTAAGTGCCGAGCCCTCCACCCTCCAGCCTAGGAAGACCCATTCAATATGCAGATGTATGTAAGTGTGACTGAGCAACTTGTGTTTGGTGTTGTCTGAGTGAATGCACAAGGGAGCTGTCAACTAAACCTAGCCAGACGTGGATTGTAAGGCACAGAAGGATTTGAGTGTTGAGAAATGCTCACTTTCTAAAAGTAGCATTTCTAAAATAGTAACATGAAACCCAATTTCACCATTAAGCAGGATTTTGTATCACCATTCTGGTCATACTAAATATGACCTGGCTTCTCCTTTCAGATCAGATCTACTACTCAAACAGAATATGAGGGTAGACCTAATAATAGCCTAAGAAAGGAGCAGGCCTCACAGCAGTGTAAAATGAATTTAGGAGGCTTCCACTACCATGACATATAGAACACACATGTTCATTTCCTGCCTTTTATCTACATATGGGTTACCTAGGGCCTACCTTAGGGGTGACATATATAGAAAAAGGGGAGTTTAAAGCTTGGCAGTTACTTTTAAATGCCAAGACGAAGTGGCAGTGAAACTGCTCACATAGGCCGTACAGTGGCAGGCCTGAGACATGGTTAGGGAGCTACTTATGTGGGTGACGCAACCGGTGCTGCAACCCACTAGTAGCATTTAATTTATGGCCCTGAGAACATGTAGTGCACTTGACTAGGGACTTACAACTAAATTAAATGAGCCAATTGGGTAAGAGCCTATGTCACCATATTTTAAGGAGAGGGCATATGCACTTCAGCACTGCTTAGCAGTGGTAAAGTACACAGAGTCCTAAATCCAGCAAAAATGAGGTGAGAAAAAGAGGAGGAGGAAGGCAAAAAGTTTATGTGTTACCCTGCAGAAAGGCCATTTCCAACACCATGCAACAGTAGGAATGCAGCAAGTCCAGTATGCGGCGGTTCTGAAGGCAATGTGCTAAGGTCAATCCACGCTTGGAGGCAATGCGTCAACTTCAATCCGCTGAATTGGGCCAATGAGCAGGTTCCAATCCAAGCAATAGGTGATGTGCAAGTTCTGATCTGTGCAGCGGCATTTCTGGCATTTTGCTCTTCCTGTGTGTTATTAAGAATGCAGCACTCATAGAAAAAGCTAAAAACAAGGAGGAATAAAAGCATTCCTCCTTGTAGCACCTTGCTAAAGCCACCCCTGGTGGCGTTAGATTTTGGTGCTGCCTCAAGTTCACGAAATCTCGTAAATCTGAGGCAGCATCAAAGTGCAATGAGTGTTACAATGGAACGCCCACAGCACCACCCGTTGAACGCCCCTCTGATGCAGAAAACTGCATCGGAGGGGCCCATATTTACAAGGAGGCATAACACCACAAAAAGTGGCGTTACACCTCCTACTAAATATGGTGCAGAGGTTAGCGCCACAGGAGCGTCACTCAAAGTGACACTCCAGTGGTGCTGGGGGCTCTAAAATATGCCCCCAAATTAATACCCTTGGTGATTAAATATTATCTAGAACCCAATTCCACTAATTATCATTTGTGAGCCATATAGTTCTATCAGTAAATCCTTATCTTTGTGCAAATTTAGTGGTCATTTTAAAGGAAAAATGTGCTGTCTGTAAATTACAGTGTGCTTTCACACTATGATTTAGTAATATATTTGCAATAGTGTGCCCTTAATTGCACCACAAATACATTCTACACCCTCACAATGCACTGTTGAATGGGCGTAGCTCATTTGTGACCCTCCTTCTTTGTTCCATTCTTGGATGTTTTAGAATACCTATGAGTTCAGTGATGTAACATTATTGGCATCACCCTCACTCTGAAAATAGTCCTTGCACCACTGGCTCGCACAAGTGTTTCTTCTCCGAAGGGACAGGCTTCTGATTGAACAGCTCTCTGCAGTTTTGTAAAGATGTTAACAAAAAGTGTGCTGACATGTTCTGAAGCAGCAGAACAGTTCATAGCCTGATATCCGACCTCTGTCAATTGAAACGAAGCAAATGTGACAAAATAAATTCAATATTTAAAGGCATTTTTAATGGCCATTCACTTCCTGCGCTCAGCATGTTTATTATGAGGGTGATGCATCACCTCCCTCCATCCTCCACCCTACCCCCAGTGCCTCTGCAATGCACTCTCATATGCTAAGTACTTCATTAACAAATATGAGTATCTTGAATTATGTGAGCCCAGGATGTGCGCTGTTCAAAAAAAGTTTCCTTTTCTTACAGCACCCATACAGAGCTTATGTATTTCAAGGCACTCTCATATGTGCTAATGACTTAATTAGTACATATAATAGTGCTTTGAAGTACGAGAGCTGAGGATGTGCTGAATAAAATCTATTGCCTTCCGTCTGTTTACTTTCAGCCCCAAGATGATGGAATCCAGCCTTGAGGCTGAAAGAAAACACAAAACGCAAACAGGTTGGCAGGCAGGAGGAGAGCACCAGTGCCCAGCGGTTGGAAAGTGGATTATTGATAAGGGCAGGTAAGTACCTAAACTCCTACAATGCGAATAGACCTCAAACCTCCAGTAGGACCAGTCAGGACTCAATAAATTAATCCCAGCTCAACCCTTGCTAGTTTGGCAATGAGCAATTAGGCTTAATTTAGGAGACAGGTGTGTAAAGCATTTAAAAGTCACAAAACAGTATGACAGTATAAAAGCCCAACACCAATTTATAAAAATAGATGATATTTGTATCTATAAAATGACAAAAATCCAAAAAAGGGAACAGGAGACATGAATTGTTAAAGAATAAATGTTTTTTAGAGCAAAGAAGTTAAAAGTGGCAATCTGGACATCTGGTACCGGGCAGAAGTTACAATTTGAATTCCGAACACGCTGGAAGCCTCTTTGGATACATGTCGCAGGAGACCTTGGTCAAGGATTTTACAGTCAGACTTAGAATGTTTTGTAATGGAAATCTTCATCCGGGACCAACTTGAAATTGAAGCCGTCCTCCCTGGAGTCCTCATTCGAACCACTGTCCAGCAAGTCTCAGTCAACTTTTTACATTCGGACATGGCAACCTTTTTAGAGCTTTTTCTCTCTGACATCGTGCAACCCTCCACCTCAAACTGATTTCGCATCCATGTGGTGGGATTACCTGTTCAACAAGCCCCCAGTGAAATCCTAGATTTCTGGGGGCTCAAGGGCTTTTCAGCGAGACACACCTGCAAGTCAGGCTGGGTCACGGTCAACGTAAGTCGGCTTGATTCACGACGTCGGGTAGGTCCACTTATGGAGCTTTTTTCCAAAGTTGCTCCAAACTTCTGGATCTTCTTCCAGAAGGTCTTTGCAGGTCCTTCAAAAGTCTACAACTCACCCCTAAGTTCCAGAATCTCTGAGCTGTTCCTTGAGGGGTAGGTCTCCAACTCCCAGAATGCACCTGGCTCAAATCCAAAAATGTCCACTGGTCAACTAGTTAGTTTCTTTAAGGCTTGATGCAGGGGACCCTGGTCAGCTAATTCCCTTCTTGAAGCAGTAGAAGACAGTCAAAGTCCTTTAGGTGGTGAACCTCAAGTGTGCAGCTCAGTCATAGGTGGTCATTACAACCTCGGCAGTCTTTTAAGAAGACCGCCGAGGGACCGCCGTGTGGAAGACCGCAGTAGTGGCGGTTTGCCGCTCGGCGTATTATGACCGTTGGCTGCCCTCCGTCGTTATTCCGATGAAGAGCCGCCAACAGCCATACTTGCGGGCGCAGAACACTGCCGAGCTAATCATGTCCTGTGATTCTGAGCGGCGGTGTTCTGTTGGCGGTGTGGTGTTGGCGGAGCTGCCCCCATGGCTCCCGTCCCCTCCCGGAGGATCGACGGAACAGGTAAGTCGATCGTCCGTTAGGGGAGGGGTGTGGGGGGGCGTTGTGTGTTGTGTGGGTGCATGGGGGTGTGCGTCTGTGTATGTAGGGGGGCTGAGTGCATGTATGCTTGTGGGGGTGTTGCATGTTTCGGAAATGTGTGCATGTCTGCCTGTATGTATGTCTGTTTGGATGTGTGCGTGAATGTGTGAATGTGGGTTCACGTGTCTGAGTGTGTGTGTGGATGTTGGCATGTATGTCGGTGTGTGTGCGTGTATGTGTGTTGGTGGTGCCTGCGTGGGTGTCGGGTATGTATGTGTCAGGTAATGTCGGGGGTCGTGGTGGGGAGGGGGGCCCTGCCACCTTTGGGGGGTGGCAGGGGTGGTGGGGGGTATAGGGGAGGGAGTCGGGGTGGGGGTGGGGGGTGGGGGAGACCCCTATCGGTGCCAGGGAAGGAATTCCCTGGCACTGATAGTGCTTACCGCCATGAATTTCATGGCGGTTCCTACCGCTGGAAATCCACGGCGGTAAGCCGGGTCACAATACCGGTGGCGGTATTGTCACGGCCGCCGGGCTGGAGACCCAGGTCTCCAGCCCACTGGTCGTCTCCACCCTGGCGGGCAGAATGAGGAAGTGGCGGATGACCATGGCGGTAACCGCCATGGTCATAATACTAAAAAAAAGACCGCCAGCTTGTTGGCGGTCTTACCGCCGCTTTAACACCGTCCGCCAGGGTTGTAATGACCCCCATAATACACCGAGCGGCAAACCGCCACTATTGGCGGTCTTCCACACGGCGGTCCTTCGGCGGTCTTCTTAAAAGACCGCCGAGGTTGTAATGACCACCTTAATGTTTATAGTATTGGGCTCTCAGTAAAGAAATTAAAGTAGTCTGGTTGATGAAGGCTTGCTTTATTCCATTTGAAAAAATTTCAATTTATATCAATAAAGGGTGGATTATGCAGTGTTCGGCATATGTGTAAGTTGACGAAGACTGAAGTGGCTTTCAATTTTTAGGTGATATTTCCAAAAAGGACATGCGCTGGATGGGCATAGAGGCTAACATATTCAATTACCTGGTAGAATTATTTGTCCTAAGGGATTCCATTCACTTTCTCAATTTCATTTTGTTTCATAATCAGTTAATGATTAAGTGGCTATGAAGCTTAATTCTGAATATGGTCAATATTGGATCAATCTATCAGTTGAAGTCCATCCATTCATCAATCTAGCTTTTTTCCCCAGGGTACTTTCTGTGTGAATATTTCTGTGTCTATCTATAGTGTTGTATGTCACTCTATGTGTATTGTCTATGTGTGCATTATATGCCAGTTTTCAAATGATCTACATTATAGTATTCCTAAATTTCAAACGATTTTCACACATGTGTTTCTTCGTGACTGACTTGCTCTGTCTCTCTTTTGCTTTGGTGCATATATGTCTGTACGTTGCTCTGCATGCATGTATTTCTATAGGTGTGTTGGTGTGTTTTGAAACCTGTAGCTATGTTATTCTCCATCAATCCCTGTCTGTAGCTCTCTATGTCTGTTAATCTGACATGGCCTTCATTTTGGCAGGTCTGTCTATTTGTGTAATCATGCCTATAAGCCCACATTATAGCTTTGCAGAGAGGGTACTGTGTCACAAATATGACAGAGTACCCTGTCCACCAAACCCTTGATTTGCACACTCTATTTAGAGTCAGTTAGACTATCATATTTATGAAGGCAGTGCCCACTCTAGCTCTGATCCCTGAAAGTTTGCTCCTATGAGCTGACAGTGTAACTCCTGTCTGTGTAAGGGCATTGGACCGCTCTCCCTATTTAAAGCAGTTGGTCTGATGTTTTTAGTCTGTCACTAGCAGGAAAAACCTGGTGGTACCAGGCAGGAAAACAGAGAAAATTAACCCAAGGCCCAGGGATAAAACACCCAGGCTGTGGTGGTCATTCTTTTTTGCTTTTCACACTTTGGGAGTTTGTATTTAAAAAACAAAACATATTTGGTGCACACAACCTAAAAGATGGTGTCCAGACACCAAGGTTGCAGTGCTTTCAGAGAAACTGCCATGAAAGTGGACCCTCTGAAGTCACAGAACTCACCATAGGGCTGAGGTGATCTATAAATATGGAAGACAAGAGATCATCAGTGTAGCAGACATTATGGCCCTCACTTTGAGTCTGGCGGTCTTAAGACTGCCAGACTCACTGTGGCATTCAGACTGCCATAGTCCGACTGCTGACACAGCCACGTTGCCACCAGTCGACAGCCTGGTGGTCTTAGCAGTTGTAATCTACCAGGGTGGCGCTGCATGCAGTGCCTTCCTGCGGATTACGACTCCCCAATCTGCCAGCCTTTTCATGGGGTTTGGACCGCCATGGAAAGGCTGGCGGAATAGGGGTGCTGGGGGCTCCATGGGGTCCCCTGCACTGCCCATGCACATGTAGGGATCTCCATGGACAGTCCCATCGCGTTTTTCTACTGCCTGAATTACGGGCAGTGGAAATCGCTATGGGTGCTGTTGCATCCGCCGCACCATACATTGCCGCCGGCTCAATTACGAACCGGCGTAAATGTTAAGGCCCTGTTCACCCCAGGGCTGTTGGGTGGCAGCACTGTTTCCACCTGCCGGCCCTGCAGTGTACTCGTAATAGGACAGGAGGTGGTGGTATGAGTTAGGCGGGTGGCCTCTGCTGCCTGCCAAACTCGTAATGATGGCCTATGTCTTCTTCCACCCTAACGGACAGTGGGACACCTGCTAAACTTTAAGCCAGGTCCTATGTTTGCTCTCTGAGTATACTTGTGCATTCATGTTTATTGTCACCATGCCATGATGGATATCTGGTGGGCTCTGTTCACTGGGCCTGTACATCAGTTTATCTGAGTTATGTAATTCAAATTTGTTTGTCTATGTGCATAAATGTTTATGTCTTTGTAATTGCTGTGCAATATTTGTAATTTCTGGTCGCGGGTGTCCAAATGTCCACTGTCCTGTGGTATGGATACTACCAAAATTTTGATTTGTGTGAACATATGCGTTTGTGTACGGTGGCAGTCAGTAGAAGAGATTTCTCAAAAAGAGAAAATCCAGAGATTCATTGAGATGAAATGGTCCACTTTGATTTTTACAACTAATGTAGGGTGCATTGCAAAAGGGAATTAATTTGGCCTAGCATTTGGCAGGGGAGCACTTTACACACAAAAATAGTTAGTGGCTGCTAAACAGATATTAGTGTGTCACATCTCATAAGACGAACATTAAAGAGACAATTAGTGAAAGCTTAATGTTTTATTATTAGTCTGTGAAATATAGTTTGAAAAGGTGTGTTTTTGCTGTTTAATAAATGCCAGAAGCTCTTGTTTAAATCTGATGTTTTTTAGGAATGGCGTTCTGCAGTCTTGTGGCATGGGTTGAGAAGTCTTTTTTTCGAAGTTTTTCTTTACCTAGTTATAGGAATTTAAATAATCTGTCTTTCCCTGTCCCTTGTTTAGCATTTTCCACTGATGAGCTGCACTTTTTCCTTCAAGCAGGAGGGGAAATCAAAGTGTGTAGATTTGTTGGCTTTACATGTGACCTTCGGCGAGAGCCACTGTAGTTTTTTCAGGTTGTGAATTATAGGTTCTGATTTCTTCGCACTTATAAAAAGTTGGGCTACCAGTGTATGAGTTGGGTAAGCTGGGACTTTTTTTTTGTCCATTTAAGCAGTTGAAAATTAATGACTGAGACAAATTTCTAAAGTCGAAGTGAGGAATTGAAGACTTTAGTTTTCTTAGTAGATGTAGTTGATAGGAGACCGAGCTGGTTAGTTTATCACTTTTTTTTGCAAGTTCACATTTTTTAGGTAATGAAGCCAAGAGACTTGTAAACGAGGGCATAACTCACTGAGTTACTGGTTTAGTGCATGCACTGTAGATAAGGAAATTTATTTTAACAAATGGGGCACAGTGCTCCCTTCAATGTCTGTACACTTGTGCACATGGGGGACACGAACAGGGGTGGTTCCTCCATTAGGTCGGAGGAGCATCTCCCTCACCCCCCTAAAGCAAGCACAGAAAACATGAAAAATAAAATAATAAAATGGCTTTATTACCATTTTGTTTTTCAGTGTGTTCAGCCGTACCATGTGTGAGAACGGGGTGGGCTATTTCTGATGATTGGCAGCAGCAGCAAGGAGTGTTGGATACTCCAAGTGCACATGTCAGTTTGGCCAGCTGTCTTGTGATGGCCGGGCTGAAATTTGCACTTTAATCCTCTTCACCCTGAGCTGTGTTAAACAGCTGGGTAGAGAGCAGGCACAGGCCCACAGTGTCAGGAGGAGTGCAGAGCCAGCCCTCTACATTCAGTTCTGGCGCTTCTCTCATGCTAGTCAATAGTATCATCAGCAGGAGAGCAGAGTCTGGATTATTTAGAGGAATTGAATATGGAACCCTATGGGTTGAGCCACAAACTGCAACAGTTTTTTGGAGGACTCCTAGCCAGTAGCTAAGAAAATGATTTCTTTTTAATAAAAAATGCTTTTGACTGACTTAAATGCAGTGTGAGAAATTCACATTGCCTTAAGCCTCAACCCCAGAGCTCCCAAACGTGGCCCATTATAAACACTGTTCATAACAGACCTTAATTGATAGATCTAGGGGGTCATTCTGACCCTGGCGGTAAAAGGCTCTTACCGCTGGTCAGAAGACTGCCATCATACTGCCGCGGCCGCGGTAAACCGCCACGGTCATTCTGACCCACAACTGCCAAACCTCCAAAAACCCGACATCCACTGAAGCCCGCCTCATCAGCGGTCAGCGATAAACTGGAGATGACCAAACCTCCACCGTCACGCCAACACAAACACGCCCATGCCATTACGACCCACCAATCCACGCGGCGGTCTTTCAACCGCGGTATTCCATTGGCGGTACACACCGCCGCGCTCAAAATACACACACCTTTACAAAACACAGCCACATTGGACAATTCGAAATACACACACCTGATACACATACACACACCACACCCACACACCCATCACCATATAAAACACACACCCACATCACCCACAAACCCCCACAAATCGAAATTCAGAGACAAGGCGCAATACACAGAGAGAGAGCACAGGGAACGCAAAGCACAACACACACAGGAACCCAACATCATCACCCACACCACATCTACGCACAAAACACCACACACCACCACACTCATCACCACAAACACCACCCCACACCTCATCCACACCACCCCATGGCACCCCAAAGACACCCCAGGTTCTCGGACCAAGAACTCAGGGTCATGGTGGAGGAAATAATCAGGGTAGAGCCCCAGCTCTTCGGCACACAGGTGCAGCACACCACAATAGCCAGGAAGGCGGAGCTATGGCAAAGGATCGTCGACAGGGTCAACGCTGTGGGACAGCATCCCAGAAATCGGGAAGACATCCGAAAGCGCTGGAATGACCTACGGGGGAAGGTGCGGTCGATGGTGTCAAGATACAACATCGCTGTGCAGAAGACTGGCTGCGGACCCCCACCCACTCCACCCAAATTCACAGCATGGGAGCAAGAGGTCTTGAACATCCTGTATCCTGAGGGCCTCGCTGGAGTAGGCGGAGGAATGGACTCTGGTAAGTCTAATCTCAACTACTTCACCCCCCCCCAACAACCAGCATGCCAACCCACACCCCCACCCTCACCCCTAACCCCCCAGCACACATACTCCCTGTTAATGTCTCACCAGCACAAACCACCCAACCCAACCCAACCCAATCCCAACCCCTGAATGCCAACACAAACCATGGACACCCATCACCTAAGCATGACCACTGCACATACCCATCCCCCCCCCACAAACCACCCTCACAACTCCTCCCTCATGGGACTGCCAGCACTGGGGGACAAGGACACCCACAAATCGCATGCCATGGCACACACAAAATCAATAACCATACTCTTTTACCCCTGCAGGGCCCGAACGCCAACACACCGGCCAGGAGGGTCCAGATTTGTCCATCCCACCCCAGAACAGGCCCCCAGTGATGACAGCAGCTCTATTGACCTAGAACCTGATGACCAGCCCGGACCATCAGGGACCTCTGGACAGTCGGTTACCCTCAGTCAGCCCCAGGCCACAGCAGACCTACCCCCCTCAGGAAACACCAGCACAGCACCCACCCAGCGGGCCCATGCTTCTGTCTCCAGAACAGGTCAAGCAGCGGTGTGTCTACCAGTACAGGGCACCCAGGGTAACCCACAACCCCAACAACAACAGGGACCTGGGGGCACTGGTAGTGGGCACACCGTCCAGGGGACAGAGGCCCAGGAACAAAGAGGAACTGGGAGGGCTGCTGTGCGACAGAGGGAGGACAGGCCTAGGGAACCCACTGTCCAAGAGGCCCTCACCACCATCATGGGAGCGTACCACCACTCCCAAGAGACGATGGCGACGGTCCTGGCCAGGTTCCAGGAGATCCAGGCCATGCAGGAGGGCCAGTACATGGGGTTCCGGGAAGAACTGCGCAGCATCTGTTCCGCAATGGGTACAATCGTGGTGGCACTCAACCAGATTGTCACCACATTGCGGGACCATGTGGCCCCCCAAAGGGCCCCTGCCACTAGCATGGAGGAAGAACAGCCCACCACCTCCGCCGGCGCTAGTGGTCAGGAGGCCCGACACAACAGCAACGGCCCTCCCGGACCCCACCCCGTGCAGAACAAGAACCACCCCGCAAGAAAGGCCTGAGATCGAGGAAGAAGACAGAGTAGGATGTCAAGACCCCCGCCATGCACGGAAACCCCCGGATGTCATCCCACTGTCCCACTTGTTCACCCTGTCCAACCTTGAACTGCCTCTGCTCCACCTTCCACAGGCATATGGACAATGGACCTGTAGGAACAACAGTCTGGACACTGCCATGGACATGCCTCCACCATCACCCATCACCCTTTTTGAACTATACACCTATTTTAAAACTTCAATAAACACAATTATTGCACATTAACCAACTGGATTCTGCTATCTATTTATTTAAACCAAATGTATTCGATATAACCAACAAAACATTTCTAGTTACATTGTGATGACAACATACCAGTGTCACACAGCGGTAGTCCATGGGGAAAAAAAACAGAGGGCACTCCGTGGGGATCAGATCACTGAAATAGGAAGTGATATACACAACTAAGTTACCATACATTGGGGTGAAAGGTCAGACAGTAGAGAGCCACTACAGTTACAGATATAATACAATGCAGGAGTAGATTATTACCTGTGTGTCACTGGAAATACTGCAGTATCACTCTGTCCCTGTTGTCTGTGTCGTCCTCTTCGTCTTCCTCCTCTTCACTCTCCGCAGGCTCCACAGCGGCCACAACACCACCATCTGGACCATCCTCCTGCAGGAAAGGCACCTGGCGTCGCAAAGCCAGGTTGTGAAGCATGCAGCAGGCCACGATGATATGACACACCTTCCTTGGTGAGTACATTAGGGATCCACCAGTCATATGCAGGCACCTAAACCTGGCCTTCAGGAGGCCGAAGGTCCGCTCAATCCCCCTCCTGGTACGCCCATGGGCCTCATTGTACCGTTCCTCTGCCCTGGTCCTGGGATTCCTCACTGGGGTCAATAGCCAAGGCAGGTTTGGGTAACCAGAGTCACCAATTAGCCACACACGGTGTCTCTGTAGCAGTTCCATCACATAAGGGATGCTGCTATTTCGCATGATGTACGCGTCATGCACTGACCCTGGGAACTTGGCATTTAAATGGGAGATGTACTGGTCAGCCAAACAGACCACCTGGACATTCATTGAATGATAATTTTTTCGGTTCCTGTACACCTGCTCATCGTCTTTTGGGGGAACCAAAGCCACATGGGTACCATCAATGGCACCAATGATATTGGGAATGTGTCCAAGGGCATAGAAATCACCCTTCACTGTAGGCAAGTCACCCACCTCAGGGAAAATGATGTAGCTCCGCATGTATTTCATCAGGGCAGACAACACTCTGGACAACACCTTTGAAAACATAGGCTGAGACATCCCAGATGAAATGGCCACGGTAGTTTGAAATGATCCACTGGCAAAAAAATGCAGTACTGACAGCACCTGCACTAGAGGCGGAATCCCTGTGGGTTGGCGGATGGGTGACATCAGGTCTGGCTCCAGCTGGGCACACAGTTCCTGTATAGTGGCACGGTTGAGTCTGTAGGTGAGTATGACGTGTCTTTCTTCCATTGTCGACAGGTCCACCAGCGGTCTGTACACGGGAAGATTCCTCCGTCTCCTCGCAAGTCCCAGCGGACGATGCCTAGGAAGAACAACATGGAGCACAGAGTCAAGCAACCCACAGGTAAGTGCCCACAGCATGCCCAGTACACGAATCTCTCGGGATTGAATGGCTAGTATGATTGTCGGTGCAAGGCCTAGCCATGTGTGACGCAGTAGGAATGAAGCCATGTGGGCCCTTGAAATGGCGGCTGCCTGACCTGTGAAGTGTGACAATGTGAAGTGAGGTCATTGCGCAAGCGTGGCACACCGTGGCGGTAGGCGGTCGCAGTCCGCGGCGCAAAGCCGCATTGGACAACATTGAACCCTATGGGTTTCAGGAGCCAATGGCGGTGAGCGCCAGCGGTCGCGGTACGCACTGCCGCGGCACGCACCGCTGCGGCCGTAACCGCCATTTTCTCTCTGCTTGATCACACGAGACCTGAGCATCCACAGGAGAGGACCTATACTGCAAGTGCTGCTGTGACCTCGGTCTGGAAGTGACAATGGCTGCTGCGACTGGGGAAAGGGCCCCCCCCTTCAGTTCCTAGGAATTGGAGAAGCTCGTGGACGGGGTCCTCCCCCAGTATGCGCTACTCTACGGGCCTCCAGACCAACAGGTGAGTACACGGGGGGCAATGCATAGTGCCCAATGCCTGGGCTGAGTGGGGAGGATGTACGATGGAGGGGAGGGCAGCGAATGACGAATGCATGGCACGACAGATGAGAGCATGTGCCACATGGCAAGGTTGGGGAGGGGGGGCCACTCACATCGAGCATGCAGAAAAGTGATGATGATGATGATGTTTCTCTACCCCCCCTGTACATGTCACATAGGTCAGCGCCCATCAGAAGATTGACATTTGGCGTGCCAATGCCAAGGACGTCCGGGCCCTGGGGGTCCACACCAGAAGGGGCACCCACTGCCGCAAGAGGTGGGAGGACATCCGCCGCGGGAGCAGGAAGACCGCGGAGGCTCTGCTGGGGATGGCCTCCCAACCTAGGAGGGGTGCCAGTCGTACCTTGACCCCCCTGATGTCCCGGATCCTGGCGGTGGCCTACCCCGATTTAGATGGGCGCTTGAGGACATCACAGCAGACACAAGGGGGTGAGTACCAGCACATTCAGCTATTTTGCGCGTAGTGGAGGTGCCTGGGTGGGGGAGGAGGGCTGTGGGTATCCCTAGGCCAAGGCGATTTCTGTAGGATAGGCCCGTCCTGAGGTATGGTCCTGTGCCCCCACCCCCCACCTCTGTAGGGTGCCTAGTAACGCGATTCATGGACCAGTGTATACTGTGTGGGCAGTTGTCGCCCATAGGCTTGTAGGGTATGTCCCAGTGAATGAGTAGTGTACCTCAAGTGCGCAGCGTAGTGCAGGGGGCTTCTGTGTCTGTCCTCTCCGCCAACGCACTCAACTTGTCTTTATGTTTTCCACCCCCCCCCATTTTCTTTGTTTTCCTGTGAATGTGTGCATTAGCATCATCAGGTGGAGGAGAAGTGGCATCGGCGCAAGAGGGAGCTGCATCTCACATGGCCCCGGAGGGCCATGCAACGGACTCTGACATGACCAGTGAGACGGAGGGCGAGGGGGGCTCCACCACGGGGACCCGTGGAGACGTCAGCGACACCGACACGTCCTCGGAAGGGAGCTCCCTTGCGGTGGCGGCAACATCCGTGCCCACCGATCCTACAGGTACAGCCGCCACCCAGCGCACCAACTCCGCCTTCCCAGCAGCCCCTCGGCCTTCGGCCTGTGCCCGCAAGGCCAGGAAGCCGGCCATCTCCCCAGGCACCTCAGGCCCTGCCCCAGTCACCCCTGCTGCCCTCAGTGAGGAGGTCATTGACCTCCTGAGGACCATCATTGTTGGGCAGTCTACCCTTTTGAATGCCATCCAGGGTGTGGAGAGGGAGGTGCATCAAAGCAATGCATACCTGGAGGGCCTTCATTCGGGTCAGGCTGCCTATCAACGATTGTTCAACGCTCTGGCCTCAGCACTGACGGCAGTGATTGTCCCTGTCTCCAGCCTCCCTCTTCTGACTCCCTCCACCCAGTCCCACTCCCCTGTTCCTCTGCCTATCCCATCCACACCTACAGACCAGCCTGTACACACCTCAACACCCAAGGGCAGCTCATCCAGACATAAGCACCACAGGACACACAAGCATTCACCCAAGCAACATCCAGATGCAGACATGCCAACAGTCACTACCTCCTCTGTGTCCCCCACCTCCTCGTCTCCCTCCTCCCTCCCTGTGATGTCTCCACACACATCTGCAAGCACACCACCATCAGCCATTGCACCCATCACCAGCACACCCTCCAGACCAGTCCGCACACGTGCAGTCACCACCCCCACTGCCATGTACACGTCCCCTGTGTCCTCTCCCAGTATGTCTGTCACCCCCGCTTCCCAACCACACAAACGCAGGCAGGCACCCAAACAACAGCCATCCACCTCACGTCAGCCTCCTGCCCAAGCACCTGCACCCAAAGACAGCACACTTGACTCTCCTACAACCACATCCTCTTCCTCCACTCCCATACCCACTCCAGCCACCCTTCCCATGGCTCCAAAGAAAATTTTCCTCTCTAAAGTGGACCTCTTTTCCTCACCTGACCCACCCCCTCCATCCCGTAAGAGTTCCACAAACACCTCAGCCACCACCAGCCCAGCAACTCCCAAGAACGTCGTGCCTGGTTTTTGGAGTCCGCCCTTTCCTTGGGCTGGGACATCGTCCAGCAGCAAAGGCACAGCCAGCCCCCCCCCCCCGGGAAGAGGACCAAAAAACTGAAGGGCAGGCGCGACAGGCCTGATACGCCTGCCCCCAAGGAGGGTAGCCTTGCACCGTCACCTGCCACATCGGGTAAGGGAGCCAAGGGCCACGGACAGTCTGCCAAGGAGGGCAAGGGCAGCAAGGAGCAAAAGGCAGGGAGCAGCCGACCTGGCCATGAGGGCCCCACCAGCCCCATTCCGGGGGTATCGAAGGAGAGCCAGGGCCCCAGGACTCCATCACAGGAGGGCCCCGCAACGGAAAGGTCCGATGCAGACTGAGCAGCAAGTATTGGCCAGGTGTGGTTCACTGGAAACACAAGACAGGCACCGCTGAACAGGGCCCCGCCGTAAGGAGCACCGCTGAACAGGGACCCGCCGTGAGAAGCACCGCTGAACAGGGCCCCGCCGTGACCAGAACCGCTGAACAGGGCCCCGCCGTGAGAAGCACCGCTGAACAGGGCCCCGCCGTGAGGAGCACCGCTGAACAGGGCCCCGCCATGAGAAGCACCGCTGAACAGGGCCCCGCCGGGACCAGAACCGCTGAACAGGGCCCCGCCGTGAGAAGCACCGCTGAACAGGGCCCCGCCGTGAGGAGCACCGCTGAACAGGGCCCCGCCGTGACCAGAACCGCTGACCAGAACCGCTGAACAGGGCCCCGCCGTGAGAAGCACCGCTGAACAGGGCCCCGCCGTGAGGAGCACCGCTGAACAGGGCCCCGCCGTGAGAAGCACCGCTGAACAGGGCCCGCCGTGACCAGAACCGCTGAACAGGGCCCCGCCGTGAGAAGCACCGCTGAACATGGCCCCGCCGTGAGGAGCACCGCGGAACAGGGCCCCGCCGTGAGAAGCACCGCTGAACAGGGCCCCGCCGTGAGAAGCACCGCTAAACAGGGCCCCGCCGTGACCAGAACCGCTGAACAGGACCCCGCCGTGAGAAGCACCGCTGAACAGGGCCCCGCCGTGAGGAGCACCGCTGAACAGGGCCCCGCCGTGAGAAGCACCGCTGAACAGGGCCCCGCAGTGAGAAGCACGGCTGAACAGGGCCCTTCCAGTCAAGCACGGCTCCGCTGGGCCCTTCCTGTCAAGCACCGCTCCGCTGGGCCCTTCCTGTCAAGCACCGCTCCGCTGGGCCCTTCATCTCAAGCACCGCTCCGCTGGGCCCTTCCTGTCAAGCACCGCTCCGCTGGGCCCTTCATCTCAAGCACCGCTCCGCTGGGCCCTTCATCTCAAGCACCGCTCCGCTGGGCCCTTCCTGTCAAGCACCGCTCCGCTGGGCCCTTCATCTCAAGCACCGCTCCGCTGGGCACCGCCGTCTCAAGCACCGCTCCGCTGGGCCCTTCCTGTCAAGCACCGCTCCGCTGGGCCCTTCATCTCAAGCACCGCTCTGCTGGGCACCGCCGTCTCAAGCACCGCTCCGCTGGGCCCTTCCTGTCAAGCACCGCTCCGCTGGGCCCTTCCTGTCAAGCACCGCTCCACTGGGCCCTTCCTGTCAAGCACCGCTCTGCTGGGCCCTTCCTGTCAAGCACCGCTCCGCTGGGCCCTTCCTGTCAAGCACCGCTCCGCTGGGCCCTTCCTGTCAAGCGCTCCACTGGGCCCTTCATCTCAAGCACCGCTCCGCTGGGCACCGCCGTCTCAAGCACCGCTCCGCTGGGCCCTTCATCTCAAGCACCGCTCGGCTGGGCCCTTCCTGTCAAGCACCGCTCCGCTGGGCCCTTCCTGTCAAGCACCGCTGGCCCATTGGCAGTCCCGGTTCTGTGTCGGGCAGGCCTTCACGACGCACTCTGCCCACCATGCCTCCTCCATGACCAGTGGTCTCTGTAATCCACCTGATGGACTGTGGCTTTGCACTCCCCAGGATGTAACAGTGGGCAATCCACCCACTGTAGAGACTTGTGAGACTGTGGCTTTGCACTCCCCAGGATGGCACAGTGGGCAATCCACCCACTGTAGAGACTTGTGAGACTGTGGCTTTGCACTCCCCAGGATGGCACAGTGGGCAATCCACCCACTGTAGAGATTTGTGAGACTGTGGCTTTGCACTCCCCAGGATGGCACAGTGGGCAATCCACCCACTGTCTGGACTTGTGAGACTGTGGCTTTGCACTCCCCAGGATGGCACAGTGGGCAATCCACCCACTGTAGAGACTTGTGAGACTGTGGCTTTGCACTCCCCAAGATGGCACAGTGGGCATGGAGGCCCTTCGTGGATCTGGCGTCGTGGACTCATGTGGCTGAGGTGCCCCCCCTTCCCTTCCCCCTGAGGTGCCTGTCTTTTTATTTTAGTGATGCCCCAGCAGTGTTCTCTCCAATGGACTCGATCTCATGTGTGGGCTTTGCCCATGTGTTGCTGCACATTGGCCCACGGACATTTGGACTTTGAATGACTGGGCCGGACTTTTGCTACTTGTATGGATATAGTTCTAGATGTGTATTCATTCTTCATATATTGCTAAGGTCGCTATACTTTATTGTTGCAATAATATGGTTCTACTTTTACATTCATTGCCTTTTGTCTTTGTTTTTTTTTGGGGGGGTTGGGGGTGTCACTCTGACTTTTTTATCTGCATAGGTGTGTAGGAATTTCGGTGGGGGTGAGGGTGGGGGTGGGTGTGTGGCGTATGTGTGTGCCCGTAACCTTTCCTCCTCCCCCTCCCCTGTGTCGTAGGTGCAGTACTCACTGTTGTCGTCTGCGGCGAGGTTCGTGATCCTGGAAGAAGAGCAGGAAGGCAATGGCTGGGAGGATGTGGAGTTCGGGTTCCATGCTGTTCCGATTCCGCGTGGAGTGTGTCGAGGTAAGCGTTTTTCATTGGAAATGTCTGTTTCTGCCGTGTTTTTATTGGCGAAGCTCCCGCCCCGGAAAAGGTGGCGGATTGGTGAGTCGTGATAGGGTGGGCGGTACATTGTCTGCCGCCTGCCTGTTGGCGGTGACCGCCGCGCTGTTTGTTTGTACCGCCGTGGCGGTCGGAGTGTTAATGCGGCGGCCTGTGTTGACGGTTCCCGCCAGGGTCAGAATTCATATTTTTAGGCCGCCAGCCTGTTGGCGGGTTGGCCGCCGCTTTAACACTGACAGCCAGGGTCAGAATGACCCCCTTAGTGTTGAATCTAAGAGCATTGCTGGTTTGTCACTGTGCCTGTAAGGGAGTCAAAATATTTGCCCCCCATTTTCACATGTAGACAGCAAACGCTGGTCACGAACAGAGCCGGAAATGCTGGAATCATTCAACTTGACAGGAGGTAATTAGGGCAAATCTCATGCATGTGCCCAATCATTTATAAAAATAAAATAATAATCTTCCAAACTATGGTAACAAATGAATGATTCAACTTTCTTTTGCTTTATTGACCATGAAAACGGGTTATGAGAAAATGCAATGTTCACCTTTTGTAAATATTTCAGATGGCTTCTAACAAACAAGTAATCCTCATGCATAATTCCAAAATAAGTTGTTGTCTGTGAAATAGAAAGCTCTCTGTTTCTCTGACTTCAAAGGCATGTTTCTACTTGTAAAACAAAGGGTTGTAAATAATTGAAACAATAAAACAGAAAAAGTATGATTGAAAGGATTGTTAAAATATTCTTTTAAATTAGTACATGTTCTGTGTACCAAAATATGTTTCTTTTGAACAATCATCATCAACCAAGTCCGCAAGGGAAAACAACTTCATAGGGAAGAATGCTTCAGTACAAAAGTAACAAGACAACAAGAAACAGTAGAACACACTGAATCCAATAAGAAATTTTATTGTGATGCAAGGAAAATTATTCTGCTGAATACAGTGGAAGTATGTACTTGATAAATTGTTCATAAGTATTAATATGAATCACATTAATTTGAATCTTAGCCTTTATAATTCCTGTCACTTTTTCAAAACATAACTTGAATAAATACTTATTCAAACTAGTAGAGTTTTTAACCATCCCATTCTCCTCTCGCTACCTTTTTTATTGCACCTCCACGATCCTTCCACAAGATTTTGTCTAATGCTGTACTGAAGTCATAATCCATTTCACCCCTCATTTTACTGTATCATGCAGCCATTCAACACTACAATGTAACTGGATGGCACAGTGCTTCTGTTGTCTATTCAATCCGTTTTAGTCCCTTTCAAAATTTCGTAATTCTACTCAAGTTCATAGTTGCAGACTCTCTGCATGGGTCCCTTTTACCCATGCAGCTGCCACATAATATACATAAGCATCAAATGGCAACAGACACATATGATAGCTTGTAGTTGGCCATTTCACCACAGCCCTTTTCAGGAAAGGCCTCTCATACGTAGCATGACCATGGATGATAATTTATGAAAGGTGTGAGAAAATGAAGCTTTTGCAGTGTCCCTCCTCCGTTTGGCCCCATTTTTGAGTGATACTGGTCATTTCTAACTCTGATTGTGCCCTGGGCTCTGCTAACCAGGTTCAGGGCCAGTGCTTTCTTTAAAAGGTATATCGTAATTAGGTGTCATTATAACTGGTACTGACAACCTACCTGTAACTCCCTAGTAAATGGAAGGGCATGTATTTTTAGATCCTGGTAGATTTAATACATGTACGTGTGCACTGCTGTGTTACCTGCTGCCATTTTTAAATTTTTAAAGCGAGTCCAATCTTGCAGGCTGCTTGTAAAAGAAAACTGTGTCCAAATTTGACTTTAGAATTAAAAGTACTTTCAAAGTCTTGAATTTCCTTATTTTTATATTTAGGTCTTAATACCAAATCCGAGCCTTAAAGCGGTCGTTTAGGCCAAGATATTACAGAAGGAAACCGCCCAAAGACCGCACCGCAGTCAAATGACCGCAGGGGTCATTTTGACTTTCCCGCTGGGCTGGCGGGCGATCTTCAGAAGATCGCCCTCCGGCCCAGCGGGAAAGCCCCAGCAACGAGGAAGCCGGCTCCGAATGGAGCCGCGGAGTTGCAGGGGTGCGACGGGTGCAGTAGCACCCTTCGCGATTTTCACTGTCTGCATCATGGTGGGGCCAGTGGCATGGGCAGTGCAGGGGCCCCCAGGGGCCCCACGACACCCGTTCCCGCCATCCTGTTCCTGGCGGGTTTTACCACCAGGAACAGGCTGGCGGGACGGGGGTCGGAATCCCCATGGCGGCGCTGGAGGATTCCCTGGGCCAGGGGAAAACCGGCGGGAAACCGCTGGTTCCCCTTTTCTGACCGCGGCGGGTCAGAATAGCCCAGGAAGCACCGCCAGCCTGTTGGCGGTGCTTCCGTTGCCTCCACCCTGGCGGTTTCAAACCGCCAGGGTCGGAATGAGGGCCTTAATATCTGCCATTCCGCCCTATTCAGAAAATTCCATTTAGAAATATCTATGCCCTCCATAGCACACAAGAGAGTGGCCGGGATCTTTATTTGATAGGCCGTTAATAAACGGTGGAAGTGACGCTGGCCAACTGTTGTAAAAAATGCAACTAAACCTTGTGCTTGAGATAGAGCCTTTGAGGCATTATTGCACATGTGATCTTTGTCACATGGGGACAGATGTATCAAACGTTTTTGCATTCACAAACGTTGCAAATCACAAAATTTGGCCGTTTGCGAATGCAAAAACGTGGTCTGCATTGCCTGAAAGGCATTTGCAGACCAAAAATAAGAAATCGCAAAAATTGCGATTTTTTGCTTTGCGAAATGGTTTTGCGAGTCGCATTTTGCGTCTCGCAATTTGCGACATGAAATACCGAATCGCAATTAGCGATTCAGTATTTCAAGTAGGAAATTGCGAGACGCAAAATGCGACTCGCAAAACCAAGTCACAATTCGATGCACCAAAAAATCACAAATTGCGATTTTTCGCAGAATGGCATTTTGCACATGCAAAATACCACTAAGTGAAACCAGGTAGTAACCAGGTGCAACCTATATAAAGAGGCCCAGAATGCCTCAGACTCTTTTCCACAATGGCTGCACTCTACGTCATGGCGAGGACAATGAGGATCTTGGCAGGTTTGAGTAGAGGGAGGAGGAGACAGGAATGCATTTTCAGAGTGCGCATTACACTTTTTGACCAGACTGAGGAGGAAATATTTGAGAAGTACAGTTTGAGCTCAGCCTTGATACTTGACCTGATAGCTGAGCTACAACCCATATTGCAGCGCACAACACATTGGACTCATAGCATCCCCACCCATATGCAGGTATTATGCTCCTTCCACCTACTCGCCTCAGGGAGATATCGAGGGGTCATAGCAGCAGCTGGAGGGGTCTCACAGAGTACCCTCTCTAGATTTTTCAATGCATTTATCAACCCCATGCTGAGCAGAATACACCAGTACATCAGATTCCCACACAGCCCACAAGAAATACAGCAGACAAAAATAGATTTCTACCAGATAGCACAGTTCCCCCTTGTCCTAGGTGCCATAGATGGGACACATGTACCAATCTGTCCACCATCAGCCACAGAGTATGTGTACCGCAACCGTAAATACCAACATTCCATGAATATCCAGGTGATATGCAATGCCTCCTATATCATAACTGATCTCTTGGCCAGGTACCCAGGGAGCACACATGATTCATACATCTTTCGCCACAGCGGCATTCACACAAGACTGCTAGCTGGGGAGTTTGGTGAAGGATATCTACTAGGTATTGTCCCACTGTACACTGGTGCATTGATGGCGTGCTGAGGTCAGATGGCTCAGTTACTCATTATACCCTCTGTTCCTTCCAGGAGACAGTGCCAACTCAGTGTGCACCAATATGATGACGCCCTACCTAAATCCTACAACACCTGCTGAACGGAGATACAATGCAGCACACAGGGCAACCAGCAATGTGGTGGAGCGCACCTTTGGGCTGCTGAAGAGTCGCTTCCGGTGCCTCCACAAAAGTGGAGGGGCACTACAGTACAGCCTAGAGACAACATGTAGAATAGTGGCTACTTGTGCAATCTTGAACAATATAGCTACCACCAGGGGCATACCTGTGGAAATATGAGATTCTGAATCTGATGAGGATGATGATCCCATACCACCCCTACAGCCAGCAGACCGGACCAGTGCAGCAGAGGGCAGGCAAAAGCGTGCTGACATCATGCACAACCATTTCAAATTTAAGTATGAACAACACAAATCCACTGACAATTGTACTTGTAGTAAGTACATTTATTACCTTAATGTCAGGTAATGTCAGTTCCACTAGTAGCAACAAAAGTAATTGAAACAATAAACAAAAGTAGTTAACAGATATTCACTATTCCTTCATAGTTTCCTTATGGCACAAAAATGTACAGTCCGCTGTGGCCAATACACTCATTTCCTCTGGCCACGCAAGCCACTCAAGTGCACAGTTGCCTCACTGGCACCTCTATTTTCTGCCTCAGTGACAGTGCTGTGCCTGGCACTGCGACGTCTGGCATCCGTTGTGGGCACAGCTAAGCTGCTGAGGCTCGATGTGTCCTCTGTGTCCCCCAGTCCCAGTTCACTTGGTGTGGCTACCGGTTACCCATAATATTGTCTATCACATTCGCGATCTGCACCAGTCCTTGTGCCACATCCCTACTGCTGTGCGCTGCCTCTACCTGTGCGGCCACAGCACGCCGAGATATGAGGGCTGTTGAATTTGCCAGCCTATTGACAGAGCGACAAAAACCACCAAACATACCCAGGAAACGTCTCTCCTGCCTGTGGTGGCTTACTCTGTTGTGGCACAGCTCCTGACACAGTTCCCTCACTGCACTAGTCAGCTCCTTCGTATCCTCCGATGCTGGGATCTGTCCCTCATGCAGCTGTTTGATGTTCACATTGAGACACTCCAGCTGGCGATGCAGCCCCCCCCATGTTTGTATTGTGTGCCTGCATCTGCCTTTGTAACAAAGAGATTTTTTTGTTTTGCAGGCGCTGCTGTTTTAACATAGCCGATTCCAGTCCACCGAACATTGATGGTCCCTCACTTGCCTCAAAAGCATCTGCACCTGCATAAGTAGGCAACCTGCGGGGTGTTTTGCTATGCTGTGGACGGGGCTCCTGCATCCAAATGCATCTGCCACTTGGGGAAGGTGTGTGTGAGTCATCCTGCTGCTCATCAGAGTCCTGGCTCAGTTCTGGTAGTGGCAGTGCCCTAGGCCTGCGTCGGATGGGCGCTATGTTCTGTGACTCGCTGGTATTAGAGTCAGAAGCAGGTTGGGTGTCTGTTTCCCCTGCAATGGCACATGCTGTAGCTGCTGGGCCTGGGCCACCTGCAACGAAAATATGCATCATGTCAGTTATGTATGTATCAATAAAGGTCACACAATGGTAATAAACGTACAGTTACTTCTCATCCCAATGTTGTGGGTGTTGTGGTCTTCTGTGTGTCGCTCTGCCTATTACATTGTATGTGCTACTTTCAGCTCTGGGTTGTGGACTACCACTCCCATAAGGCATTGTTGTGCTGCTTCTAAGATGTGGAATGGACTACTTCTCACAATGCTTTGCCCTACTTGCTAATTCCTAAGGGGCTATTGTGCATACACATATGGGGTTACATTTCAATATTGCATTTACCTTTACTTGTACTTGGTGTGCCGGATGTGTCAATGTCAGTGACCCCACTGACTGCTTCTGGGAGGAGTGTGGACTCCACTAGGTCTTCCATCGGGGTGGAGGGTGTCCCTGTGGGTGGTCTGCCTCTTGTGCTCCTAGCCTCCTGCAGTCGTCTTGCCACCCTCTCCTTGGCACGGGACCGCGGGTCTTACCACCTCTTCTTTACAGTATATCCTCCACAGAGCGCTGCGCTACTCCAACAGCGCAGATTTTGGTCTGGATATCTGCCCAGAGTCTGACCGTCATGGCTCCTGACCACCTCCTCTATGAGCACCTCCAGCTCTAGCTCACTAAACTTTAGTTTGCGCTTCCTTTCTCCCTTCTCCTTTCCCTGTGCAGAGGTTTCCATGGTGGTTCTGCAGTGCTGCCTTCTTCAGAGACTTGCTCACTGTGGCTGGGCTGACTCTCTCTGAGTGCTAGTTTGGGTGTGGCACCTGCAAACTGCCTGGGATGACTCACTTTCTGCTTGTGATGTCATCAGGCTCCTCGAGGTGTGCGTTCTCGCAATTTGCGATTTTCAATTACCGAATCGCAATTTGCGAGAACGCAAATTGCGATTCGGTATTTGGGCCTCTCAAACCACAAATAGCTAATTTTAAGAAATCGCTAATTCCGATTCGCAATGGTGATACATGGCCTATTGCGACTCGGAAATATCGATTTCTTAAAAATCGCTATTTGCGATTCGCAAGGCCATTTCATGATACATCTGGCCCTAAGTGAAGAAGAAAACATTTCCCCCAAGAAGCAATAGGATTTTACCTGTTTTAGCTTGTGTTGGCCCAAGAGCCAGGAGAAATTAGTTTTCTTGCCCAGTATTTTTCCCAAGGAAACATATTACTTGAGATTTAGATTGATTAATCTGCAGATTATGCTGTGTGGAATATAGATGTAATGCCGCCAATCGCTGATTTAAGCCTTTTGGAGTAAGGTCAATCACAACTATATCATCTGTATATAGAAGACAAGACAGTGGATATCCTCCAATTTTAGGTGAAAAACCATCCGTATTTTGCAAAAAACTGGGCAGATCATAGATTTATAAGGAAATGACAATGGTGCCAACAAACAGCCATGTTTTGTAGGAAATATATCTGACAAGCCCTGTTCTCCTCCTAGCAAACTTTTACACCAGGTAGAGGAGTGCAAAGCTATAATCAAGCGTAGCAGGTTTGGGGGAACACCTAGCTCATATAACTTTTTCCACAGTATTTTCCTATCAACTGTATCAAAGGCCATAGAAAAATCCTTAAACGCTGCATATACTGTTCCCCCTTTAGTGAACATATTTTTAATTTATAGTATGCAACATTAAAATATTATCCAGTGTATTGTGTTCAGAACTGTTATTTTTACTCCAATCCATTTCCCATGACTCTCTCACCTCATTTTCTGTGTAACGAGCCAATATGTAATTCTTCCAATCAACCTCAGCTATTGGGGGGGTGCTGGACGATTTACACCTTTAAAAATAATATCCCAAAATTCACAGGAATTGTGTGTTGCTGCTGTTTCTCTCACTGCTATCCACATCTGCTCCTTCTTTTCCCTCCCTATACTCAACTTCACTCGTGCTCTTCTTCTTTTTAACAAAGATATTTGTGAGAAAACAGGGCTGATTGCAGAGCCCCCTAACTTTTTACCCCCATTTTCAAATTTTTGCTGGTGTTTTCCTGACTCTGATGGTGCCCTGGGTACTGCTAACCAGTCCCAGGGCCTGTGCTCTGTGTAAAATGGATATGCAAATTAGGCTAATTATAATTGGCTAAGTTAACCTATCTATAAGTCCCTAGTATATGGTAGGGCATGTAGGTTTAGGGACCACAGCATAGGTGGTGCACCCATAGGGGCACTGCTGAGGTGCCCAGTGTCATTTTAAAGGCAGGCCTGCCTTGCTGGCTGCTTTTAAATGCAAATTCGACTTTGGAATTAAAAGTAGTTCCAAAGTCTTAAACTACCTTATTTTTACATATAAGTCACCCCTAAGGTGTGCCCTATGTGCCCCTAGGGCTGGGTGCCATGTAACTATAAGCAGGGACTTTATAAAAATAGTTTTATAAGCCCTGGTGAGGTAAAAACAGCCAAATTCGTTTTTCCCTCATGGTAGTAAATGGCCTTCATAGGCTAGAATTGGGTGACTTTATTTTAATTTTTAAAGTCTCCTTAAATGATGCATACCAAGAGTTTGGCATCAAATTAATTGTTGTAATAAATCCCACAACTTCCAGTTGTTGGATTTAATATAACTTGTTCAGGTAAAGAGTTCTAAACTTTACCTAAAAAGTTGCCAATTTCAGCCCTGCATTGTTTTTGCTGCTGTGCTCTGATTGGTCAGCCTTTAGCAGCTTGGCCAAGCTGCCTTGATGGGGTGTGAAGTGGCCTGGCTTCACACAAAGGAATGTGCCTGTGGGAAGGAATCTCCCCTTAGCAGATGGTGAGGCAGGAAGAGGGAGGGGTGCCAAACTGGTCTTCAAAGGCAGAGAAGGACATTTGGAGCAACCTGCAACCCCAGACAACTAGGTGCCCCCTTGATTAGATTAGGAGAGGGCAGGAGAGGGGTGTGTTTATGATTGTTAGCCACACCAGTGGGTGGGCTCAGCCAGATGTAACCTCCAAAAATCAGATTCAGCCATGATGGATTTTTAGAGAATGTTGCCTCCTGGGATTGATTTTTGCCACACTTCCCAGGAAGTGGTCATCACAGGGGGAAGGCCCCTGCACCTGATTGGAGAACCAGGACCCCCCTGCTTTTCACCCAGGAGCAAGGATAAAACTGGCAGACCTGCACCCACACCTCAGATCCCCATCAGATTCCAACAAGGAAGAACCAAAGGAGAAGAAGGACTGCCCTGCTGGACCCCTGGACTGAACCTGGAACCTGCACTCAGAAGGACTGCACCAGCTGCACACTTGGGCTTCACCACAAGAAGGACTTTGCCTGGCTTCAACTGGTTCAAGGAGGGACTCCCTGTTTGCTACTAGTGAAAAATTGTTATCCAGAGTCCCCTGCACCAACTCCTGAAGAAAGCGACCAGCTGACCACTGTCCAGTGGCCAAAAAGGAGTTTGCGCCTGGTGCATTCTGGGAACTGTAGTCCGCACCCCCCAAGGACCATCTCAGAACTTCTGGACCCTTGGGGTGAGCTGTGGACCCCAAAAGAACCTTAAAAGGACATCTGGGAGAAGCCCCAGAAGTTTGGAGAAGTTTGGGCAACTTTTGTAAAAAAAGCTCCATAGAGGGACCGACCCACCGCAGCAACTCTAGCCGGCTTGCCTCAACCGTGACCCGGCCTGATTTGCTGGTTCGTCCCGGTAAAGAAAATCTCCGAAAAAGAGACTAAGGGGGTCATTCTAACTCTGGCGGGCGGCGGAGGCCGCCCGCCAGAGTTCCCCCCTCCGAAATACCGCACCGCGGTCAGAAGACCGCGGAGGGTATTCTAAGTTTTTCCCTGGGCTGGCGGGCGGTCGCCAAAAGACCGGCCGCCAGCCCAGGGAAAAACTCCCTTCCCACGAGGATGCCGGCTCGTAATCGAGCCGGCGGAGTGGGAAGGTGCAACGGGTGCTGTTGCACCCGTCGCGTATTTCACTGTCGGCCAAGCAGACAGTGAAATACTTGTAGGGGCCCTCTTACGGGGGCCCCTGCAGTGCCCATGCCAGTGGCAAGGGCACTGCAGGGGCCCCCAGGGGCCCCGCGACCCCCCCTACCGCCATCCGGTTCCCGGCGGGCGGACCGCCGGGAACTGGATGGCGGTAGGGGGGGTCGGAATCCCCTCGGCGGCGCAGCTAGCTGCGCTGCCTTGGAGGATTCCAAAGGGCGGCGGTACACTGGCGGGAGACCGCCAGTGTTGCCGGTCCGACCGCGGCTTTACCGCCGCGGTCAGAATGCCCTGCGGGGCACCGCCGGCCTGTCGGCGGTGCTCCCGCCGACCCTGGCACCCGGCGGTCAGAATGACCCCCTAAGTCCGAAGGTCAAAAGTTGACCGGGACCTTCCAGCCAGCGTATCCGAGGAGGGCTCCATGGACGTCGGATCAAGATCCAGGTTTACCCCGGTTGAAGGATTTTCACCTCGAAAAAACGACTAAGTCTGAAGGTAAAAATCTCCACCGAGGATTCCAGCATCGCGTATCCGGAGAAGGGCTCCAGGAGGTCGTATTGGACTGGCAGGTTCGTCCCGCTGAAGAAAATCTTCGAAAAAAAGACTAAGGCCCTCATTCCGACAGAAGCACCGCCAACAGGCTGGCGGTGCTTCCATGGCTATTCTGACCGCGGCGGTAAAGCCCCGGTCAGAAAAGGGGAACCGGCGGTTTCCCGCCGGTTTTCCCCTGGCCCAGGGAATCCTCCATGGCGGCGCTGCTTGCAGCACCGCCATGGGGATTCCGACCCCCTTCTCGCCAGCCTGTTCCTGGCGGTAAATCCCGCCAGGAACAGGATGGCGGGAACGGGTGTCGTGGGCCACGGGCATGGGCCGTGGAGGGGCATGGGCATGGGCAGTGCAGGGGCCCCCTAACAGGGCCCCACTATGATTTTCACTGTCTGCTATGCAGACAGTGAAAATCGCGACGGGTGCTACTGCACCTGTCGCACCCCTGCAACTCCGCCGGCTCCATTCGGAGCCGGCTTCCTCTTTGCAGGGGCTTTCCAGCTGGGCCGGTGGGCGATCTTCTGGAGATCGCCCGCCGGCCCAGCGGGAAAGTCAAAATTACCCCCGCGGTCATTTGACCGCGGTGCGGTCTTTGGGCGGTTTCCGCACGGCGGGCGGTGCCCGCCACCTGCCGGACTCGGAATGAGCCCCTAAGTGTGAAGGTAAACTTTTAACCTAGGCCTCCCGCGTTTCCTGTGTTTTATTTAAATACTGTTTTGTGATATTTGAATGCTTTACACTCTGTCTCCTAAGTTAAGCCTTGACGCTCGTTGCCAAGCTACCAAGTGTTGAGCTGAGGTTAATTTACTGATACCTAACTGGACTTTAGTGGAGGTTAGTGGCCTATTGCTAAGTGTAGGTACCTACCTGCCCTTACCAATAACCCATTTTCCAACAATATTCTCTTACACCTATCCTCGGACTCCCATTCATGCTGTCTCCTTACCAATTTATTAATTTCTCTATTTAGTAATAAAATGGATTGCCTTACTTTCTTTTGTGTGGCGGCTCAGGACAATGAAACGTGACACTTTGAGTTATATACTCAATAAGTTTAGGTAACTAATTTAGTGGATCCACATTCCATTCATTTCCATCCATCACTAAGAATTCAAGAGCTTTGTTTACAGAGGACATTTTAGGGGGGGATCAAACAATTCTACCCAAATGATTCCAAGAATCTATGGGGGAGAACTACATTTATAACAAAGAATTAGAATTTTATGATTGCTAAAAGATGCATTCATAACGCTCATATCCTCCACTGATTGAGCAATATTGTAAGAGGCTAACATGTAATCGATTATTGAGCTACTCTGTGGGAATTCATGTGTATAAGCTGCTGGATGGTCAGAACGAAAATGCCCATTTAGGATAATGCAACATAAGTCTCTCATGCCTTTTAATAGTGTGTATCCCCTTTCATAAATTCTGTTTCTAGGTGGAAATAGAATCAGCTGAATATTTAAAGCGGTTTCCCTCTCTTGGTCCCCAAAGATGGAAAGGGATGAATTGGAAATTTTACAATTTAAATCTCCCAGTTATTAATAACTCATCTACACTTTCATGTGGATTAGAGCAGATTACTGATATTTGATTAAACAAGAACAATAGATCTCTATCAAATTCCTTATCTGGAGGAATATAAGTGTTGACTATTAACAGGATGGTTTTTCTGCCATTCCCTTAAGTCGGATATACTCTCACAATCTGAAAGAAATTTGAAGAGATGGGCAGACTAACATATTACCATTTAAATGTATTGCTTAGTAGCATAGCATTACCTCCTTTTGCATGCGCTTTCTTTGAGGGCTGTGTCTTTGTGCTTAGGACCAAATACCCAGGACTGGGGAAATCTGCTATGCTCCAGATCTCCTGAATGCAGATTATGTCCAAATGTAGAGAACAAATAAGACCTAATTTCTCAGAAAGGTTACCCAAACCTGCCTCATTCCAGGTGACCATGGAGAAACTCTGGTTAATAACAGGGCTGGGAGGATATACCCTTTACCCGGGAGCAGTTTAGAGTGCTATTTAAAGCTCCCGACAACCAACTCCAATTTTTCTTTTTGGGACCTGTAAATTGTGATGGGACATCCTCCATAATCTTTACCACTCTTTCCCCATGGGCAACAGAAATTATTACCTTTTCCGGGGGAAGTAATATAGACGGGGCTTTGATGCATGTTGGTGCCATTCGCGCATAAGGCAAAGTGGGGCTGTATCCGATTAAGGAGAGCTTCCTTACCTCATATTGGAACCACATCTATACCTCTACACTGTAACTGCTCACAATTAACTAAAATCAAATTCAAGACAGTTTTACAAAACAACCAGAATTTTATCTTAATCGCTCCTATACTATGCTCAAGGTAAAAGTGAGAAATATCACAACTGTCAATAAACTTTAGCTCAGCAATATCTGTGAGGCAAGAAATTAAAATAGTGCGATTTAGGATTAAATTTGAGTCAAATAAAGCAGAAAACTCTAGACATTCAGGAGTCTCTATAGTGCCTTGAGATACTTCCTCCATGTTATATTCATCCCCTCCTTCATATGGAACTGAAATACTGTTTACTGCCGCTGTATTTGCATTTACATTGTAGATGGAAATATCTTCTGATTTTAAGACAGGTAACGGACTCCTAGAATCAGATGAGGGAGACTGTTGTACCTCCGATGGTGTCGTAGAGTCTTGTTCACCCCTTAAAATTTGGGGGGGGCAGCCGATTTCCTCACCTTGGGACTCTCCATCCTTGAAAGCAATTCATGTTCTTCTTGCTGGGGGGAGGACCCATTTTGGCCCTTGATCTTGAACTTAACTCTTCTTGGGTTATTTCTCTCAGTTTTTCCCCTTTATTGTTTTTTTGTTTTTCCCTTTCTTTCCTAAAATCATCTTTTTTGGAGATTTTACAACCAGGACCCCCTCATGCTCCACTGACAATGAATCAGGGTATGTTTTAGGCAAAGAAAATAGGCTAAGGGGCCTCTGGAAGATTAGCCTAATTTTTGGTGTGGGAGGTTCAAGGTTAATAAGGGCCGTATCACTCACATGAAAGGGACTAGTAAAGAGATTTTCCAGAGAATAAACAATACTCTCTTGAATGGAAGGATCCTGGGTGTTTGAAGAATCCTAATTAACTTGCAGCGTTCCTACCTGATCAGAAAAGGAAAGCCGAAAAGGTGGAATCATGGGCACGCAGGGGGCTGACGAGCACAAAAGCGGTTGTGAATCTTGGCACCCCGCTGTTTGGGAAGCAGTCTTAATAGCCCTACCGGATTTTCCATCATATCCTAGTTTTAGGTTCTTTTGATCTAACAAGGTTTTCAATATTGATGGTAATAAGTCTTGTGTATGATCAGAATTTGTAATTGATTTTCCGAAAAGAACCAAGATCGAGGACAAAATTCTTTTGAGACATTTGAAAAACTCAGAGAATATTAAGTTTTGCTCTGGGGGGGCGCTGGTTAAATTCAAAGATCACATAAGATCTGGCGCCCTGTAGGATATTTGAGCGGAAAGAGAATGGTCCGTTGGCATACTACTAAACAGCCTTAGACCTGGTGTAATGGGTCCGAGGTTACTGTCCAGATGAAACTTTCGATGACTATCGGGAGGGTTTCTTATTCCATGTGCGTAATTCAAGTCAATATAAGGAAGAGTAAAATCCTCTGTTCCCACTCTGATTCCCACTTCACCCACCACATTCACTGTTGAAAGCATTTGATTTTCCTGGGGGAAGCATTTGGATCTCTGAACCACCCTCATAGCGGATGAGACTACCTCCTTCTCCTTATCAATAGCACAGCGAACTGTTGAATCAATGCAATAGTTAGGAGCTGCTTCTTCAAGTGGCTCCTTTTGAACATAAGACAGAATGGAATTTACACTTTTTATGTTCAGGTGAGGAATGCTCGTACTCCTTAAAGGGTTTGACTTAGTCTTTTTACATATGCTACTAAGAAAGGTCCTGTTCCTTCTAAAGTGTTTAGCTGCATTCTTTATCCTGGACTGCGGCACTTGTCTACGACCTGAGCTTACCTCTAAACACCTGACAAGTACAGAGTTTTCCACCTCTTACTGCTGCTTTTACAGAACTACTAAATGCTGCTGCTTTACCACTTATAGGGACAGGTACAGGTCCAGAGACGATCGCAGGGTCACAGGATCCAGGACTGGGGACTAAGAGCAGAGGGTGGGAATTAAAACCAAGGCTACGCAGGTTCGGACAGTGGCAAACAGCAGGCAACAGGGTCACTTTTCCACACCCTTCTCTGCCTCCTCTTCCCTTCTCCTCCTACTCCATCCCTCGTCTTCCTTCTTCCTCTTCCTTCCTACCTCCTTCCTAAGGCACAAGCAATGTCACTGCAAAGTCCTTGCCCAAGAGGCACTAGAGGGCACTGCAGGGATTTTATCTTTCCTCTTTTTTTCAAGCACCAGACAGTTTTTCCTCTCCAGCCCTCAAGCTTTTTCTGTCCCACTCTTCGGAAGGTGTCAGTGGAAGTGCAAGTACAAGTGCCAGGCTGCTGGGTTGGGGTGTAGTCAGACTACTTGGCAATTCTGGTGGAAGTCCAGTGTCAATAAAAGACAATAAAAGTGCCAGTGGAAGTGCCGCAGGAGGGAGGTCAAGGCAAGCGCAAGGCTGCTAAGCTGGGGCGGGATCAAACTACTAGGCCGTTCTGTCAAATCCCTTTCAGGGTTAGAGTAATGCATACATTTTGCAAAAAAGAATAGAGGACTCTGGGTAGTTCCCAAGTTTAGGTGGAGAGTAGCTCTAGTAAGGAGCACTCTGCAACACCAGCGACACTCTAGATTTGCTCACCTCAAGGCCCAAATTTAGCGCCGTCTAACGCCATTCTGAAGCGCCATGCGGGGGCCGTATTTATGGAATGGCGTTAGCCGGCGCAAGCAGACCGGCGCTGCCTGGTGTGCGTGGAAAAAAACCACGTAGACCAGGCAGCGCCGGCGTAGGGGGAAAATGGCGTTAGGGCGTCTTAAAATGGGGCAAGTCAGGTTGAGGCAAAAAAATCGTCTCAACCCGATTTGCGCCATTATTTTCGACGCCCAGACGCCATTTAAATGACTCCTGTCTTAGTAAAGAGAGGAGTCATGCCCCCTTGCCCAATGGCCATGCCCAGGGGACTTATGTCCCCTGGGCATGGTCATTGGGCATAGTGGCATGTAGGGGGGCACAAATAAGGCCCCCCTATGCCACACAAAAAAATTAAAAAAATATAAAAAATTATACTTACCTGAACTTACCTGAATGTCCCTGGGGTGGGTCCCTCCATCCTTGGGTGTCCTCCTGGGGTGGGCAGGGGTGGCAGGGGAGGGCACCTGTGGGCTCATTTTGAGCCCACAGGCCCCTTAACGCCTACCCTGACCCAGGCGTTAAATAGTGGCGCAAATGCGGAGTTTTTTGACCCGCCACCTCCCGGGCGTGATTTTTGCCCGGGAGTATAAATACCGCCGTAATTTTTTTAGACGGGAACGCCTTCCTTGCATCTCATTAACGCAAGGAAGGCGTTCACGCAAAAAAATGACGCTCTTTACTAATACTTTGGCGCTAGACGCGTCTAACGCCAAAGTATAAATATGCGTTAGTTTTGCGCCGAATTTGCGTCGAAAAAAACGACGCTAATTCGGCGCAAACGGAGTATAAATACGGGCCCAAATGTCTGTCTATCTAGCAAAGTTTTTAAGCATTGGATCAGCACAGTGCTATCCACGCCGAGCTAGATAGTGACAAAGGGGGTCATTCTGACCCTGGCGGCCGGTGACCGCCAGGGTCACCGACCACGGGAGCACCGCCAACAGGCTGGCGGTGCTCCCAAGGGCATTCTGACCGCGGCGGTTCAGCCGCGGCCAGAAAGGGTAAACCGGCGGTCTCCCGCCGGTTTACCACTGCCCCACAGAATCCTCCATGGCGGCGGAGCGCGCTCCGCCGCCATGGGGATTCTGACACCCCTACCGCCATCCTGTTCCTGGCGGGTCTCCCGCCAGGAACAGGATGGCGGTAGGGGGTGCCGCGGGGCCTCTGGGGGCGGGGCCCGTAAGAGGGCCCCACAAAGTATTTCAGTGTCTGCAATGCAGACACTGAAATACGCTACGGGTGCCACTGCACCCGTCGCACCCCTGCAACTCCGCCGGCTCCATTCGGAGCCGGCATCCTCGTTGCAGGGGCATTTCCGCTGGATCGGCGGGCGCTCTTTTGGAGAGCGCCCGCCGGCCCAGCGGAAATGTAAGAATGGCCGCCGCGGTCTTTTGACCGCGGTGCGGTCATTTGTCGGCGGGACTTTGGCGGGTGGCCTCCGCCGCCCGCCAAAGTCGGAATCAGGCCCAAAGTCTTTTGCCATTTGTACAGCAAAGTCTTTAAGCATAGGTTTGACACAGTGTCAGCCTTGCCGAGCTGCAAAATGACAAACGCTCTAAAGACTTTGCTATACAAGGTACAAGATGCAAGACACAAGATAGCAACTGCCATGCTACATGACATTCCTGTTGCAAGCACTAACAAAATACTCACTCCTATTATCTTTTGCAGCAGATCAGGGTTACAGGATCCAGCCATGGATCATGACCCTATTCCCCAACCCAAGCACAGCGGCAGAGTGTGCCTATAATGAGGCACATCGGAGGACACGCACCAATGTGGATAGGACCTGAAGTTCAGATTTAGGTTCCTGGACATCACAGGAAGCAGCCTCCTATATGTCCCACACATTGTGTGTAAAACTATACTGACCTGTGCTGTGCTGCACAACATTTGTGTGAGGATGAACATCCCCTTTATATGAGCCAGACCAAGAACTGCCTGAGGAGGAGGAGGAGAATGGTTGCAGGGAAAATGAGGGGGAACAGCATAACACAGCTGCTGGAATGCGCTGCAGACAGCAAATTGCACAAAACCTTTTCTCTTAAGAGTCACTCTACACACCTTGTTAAGATATGTGAATAAACACCTTACTTGATCACACAATCCTGCTCTGGTTTCTTCATTCTCCATCACATGTTCCTTAGGAATGGGAGTATTATCTCAGGGAGCATGTTGCAAAGACAATTCTGACTACCTCTGATGCAACATCACATGTGATGCACATGATTGTACAGCAAATATCACACACATATAAAAAATACTAATCTCTTGAATTTCTTATATGAAGTACACAGTCAATGGACCACAGCATATGACTCACATCCACGTTGCGAACATGGTCTACTGTAGCACATGACACACAACTATGACATCTCCAATCATAAGGTAAATAAGTGACCCATACATGAGGCAGTGGATATGAAATATCAGTGGAAACAGGAATGTATGAACAGACCCCTGGCATTAGTAAGTGTGACACTTGCAATTTCTGCAAGGAGCTTGTGTGACAAAGGGGGCATCATTTGTGAAAATGGATAGCATGAGTGTCCCAGGTATGAAAAGCAATGTTCAAAACACATGCCCTGCACAGTCTATTCCTGCCACTGCTATGTGTTATGTCTCTGCTCTCCCATCTCTAGGAGACACTGTAAACAGACTATCTGTACCTTGGGAAAAATCATTAATACTCACCCAGAGTCCATTTCTGACTCCTGTTTGCTTCACTTTTCCATATGTTATGCTATAGAAGAACAACATTAGCATCCATGGACTTCAGGTCCCAAAATGCACTGCCTGGTAGTCGGTAAGACCTGTAATCTTCTGTCTATTGCTTCCTATGGCAAAAGTCCAGTTGTCCCTTTATACTGGATTCTGTCCTTCAGGAACTTGTGAGAGACTGAAGCTGCACACACCTATGACCTCTCATGTGCAGCCCAGGCATGTGACTCTGCCCTGGCCTTGCTGCTGCCTATAACTGCTTACAAGCTGTCATTCCCTGAAGCTCCTCGTCATGCATTGGAGTACGATTCCTTTGTGTTCCAGACCCCCTGTTGGATTCTGTTACAGTCCTGATTCAGCCTGAACCTGCTCTCTGTTTTCCCAGTCCTGTTCCTACTTGTACCAGTCAGAGTCTGTTCCCTGTTTCCCAGCCCTGTTCCTGTTTATTTCGGCCAGAGCCTGCCTTCCGTTTCCCAGACCTGTTCCTGCCTTTGCATCAGCCTGAGCCTGTTCCCTGTTCCTGGCTTTGCCTCCTAGTTTGTTCCTTCTGTTTCAGTTTCCTCTTGGGTTACTGTGTCTGGTAAGTGTACTATTAGTCCTCACCTGTTTAGAAGTGTTTTCCTTTGTATTTGGGTTGGAACCTGGGTTCCAGAAGGCTAATCCAGCCCCCATCCTTTGTCTAGTGTTGCATGTAGTCTTGAGTGCCTAACAGTGACAGCGTGCTATGGCTGTTTTCCTGGAATTGCCACTGTGTTTCCAGCTGAACCCAGAAGGGCTAGTCTTGTGTATGTAAGTACAATCCTTGTTTGTGCACCAAGGGTCCAGACAGAGAATCACTTCTGATGCCTTGTATGGTGACTATCTGTAAGAGTATTCTGCATAGAGGCATTGACGTTCCCTGTTGCTGTGGGAAGTTCGGACCCCTACCCTGTGTACAACCTTAGTGATAAACCCAGCGTGTTTGTCCATTTCTGACCCGTTTCATATTTGTTCACACTAAGGTTGGTCTGCCTTCACTTTTCTGTTTTCTCTGCCTTAACATAGCTGGCCTTTCCCCCGTATGCCTTTAGCCACTTCTCTGCTTCTGTACACTACCTCTTTGTGAGATACTCTGTGAACCCAAGGGGTGCCCCTAATAGAGTCCTGACTAGACCCGCCCAAAACTGTGACACCATGAAGCCCAATCCTGCCAAAGGGTACACATGCCCACACATTTGAACTGGACACTTCTGTGGAATGCACATCTGAAAATATGTGAACACATGCAGCCAGGGCAGCAGGTCCACCACAACAACACAAGTGGCAGAGTTGACCACCATTTTATGGGTGGAATTAAAGCACAGTGTCTCAAACACAGTACGTACCAAACATGGACACATGTCAGACGTTTGTGTAGTCCACACACAAGTCACCATGAAGTCGTAACCAACAAATAATAACATATGAGGGGTAACATATCCTACATAGCACTCATCAGCCATCCTCAATGATACCAGAGTTTTGTTTGTCATGAGAAATGTAATGTCCCCTAAGTCAAACAACTACACATATCACATGAGTCAACACATGTTACAAACACATACCATGACTGCTGTAGATCACTGATTGCCATCATATGTAGATACACATTTGGAACACATTCATACATTTGCATGAGGTCCAAAGTATTACATGCAGTTTCTTCAGAAACACACACATTGTTGTTACAGATCATTCACACCCAAAACACAAAGTTGCATGCTCTACCCCATGTGGACAAACACTATGGGGGTCATTCTAACCCTGGCGGTCGGCGACCACCTGGGCTAAAATGACGGAAGCACCGCCAACAGGCTGGCGGTGCTTCCTTGCCCATTCTGACCGCGGCGGTAAAGCCGCGGTCAGAAAAGGGCAACCGGCGTTTCCCGCCGGTTTACCCCTGGCCCAGGGAATCCTCCATGGCGGCGCTGCTTGCAGCGCTGCCATGGGGATTCCGACCCCCTTACCGCCATCCTGTTCCTGGCGGTTTTCACCGCTAGGAACAGGATGGCGGTAACAGGTGTCGTGGGGCCCCTGGGGGCCCCTGCAGTGCCCATGCCACTGGCATGGGCACTGCAGGGGCCCCCTAACAGGGCCCCACTAAGATTTTCAGTGTCTGCAAAGCAGACATTGAAAATCGTGACGGGTGCCACTGCACCCGTCGCACCCCTTCGACTCCGCCGGCTCCATTCGGAGCCGGCATCCTCGTAGAAGGGGGTTTCTCGCTGGGCCGGCGGGCGTCCTTCTGGCGGTCGCCCGCCGGCCCAGCGGGAAAGCCAGAATGGCCGCGCGGTCTTTTGACCGCCGCCCGCCAATGTAGGAATGACCCCCTATATCACACACTGCAGGCCATACGATCCTATGTTCACGTTGATACAGGGTGCGTGCATGTTAAATATTAGAAAATCACGCAATTACAGATACAGCCAAAAATGTTGACGCAAATGTGTCGCAATCTCCTGCAAACCAAAACTAACCATACATGGGCCCTTAGCGTGAATTCTGCCTGCGCACCACATGCATGCGGATACCCATTGAAATTAAACTGTACAGGTAATGCGTGGTATTTTGCCGTACGTGTTGGTTATGCATCGAAAATATTCATGTAAACATCGTATGCGTCAAAACAATACATGCATGATGGAAAACAGGCCACAAAGGGGACAGGAAGTGATGTAATGGGAAATCCTGGTCTACAGACATGGTACAGTGGGTGTACTTTCACTTTACAGTCTGTGCAATTTCTTGACTATGTGGCTGTGTCTCGGTGTTGCTGGTGTCTCTATTGCGTGTAGTGTATATTTTGGTGTCTCTCTTGTGTCTTTTGTGAAATTTGTTTGCTTCTTGTGCCAGTGTATGTGATTTTGTGTAGTTTATTGTCTCTATATTGTACTGTTGGGTGTCTGTCTGGGGTTAGATTAATTGGGTTATTTGGGAGTCTTAGGTTTGGGCTGTAAGTTTCCTTTATTTTCATTTATTTTCCTCTTATTTTATACATTATCTGTTCAGATTTGTTTTTCAGGGACATGTCGGGACGGGCGAGGCTGAAACGTATGGGGGAGAAGGAGCTTGGGGGCTTTGTGTGGCTGGTGTGCCGCTTTCTATCCTTGATGCTGGAGATGGGTGGGCGGGTAACACAGGGTATCACACAGATGCGAGGCGGCTGCAGTGGGGCATAGTGCTCTACCACCTCAAGAGGGTCTACCATACAAGCAGAAATGAGCACCAGCTAAAGCATCGCTGGGCTGACCTACTGGCCGGAGAGCACGATCTGCTGGACCATCTGGGTGTGGTGATCGGTAGCCCTGTTGGTGAGTATCACATTGACAAATGTGTACAGTAGAATGCTCCTGAGTGACATTAGCAGATTTGTTGGCGTGCTGCATGCAATGTTTGTGGGCAGGTTGAATGCAAGCAGAACAAAGTGTTAATGTCCCAGTACTGAAATGGAGTCCACATGTCTATACATGTTAACAATGCAGGCCTGAGGTTTGTTGAGTCATGTACGACTATCACTTAGGGCCACATTTACAAAGCTATTTTTTATTTTCACAAATGGCCTACTTTTCTGAATTTGTGTGTTTATGTCAAGAAGAAATGTTTATTCCAATGCACATACCCAGTTTTGCCATTCTGCAATCACATTGCCGAATTACAAAACAGAGTTTACTAGTGGCATTTAGGGAGGGGTGTTCCCTTCCTATTTGTGAGTCGCAGTCCGCTCCTTGATTGTTTGTTGACCGCGAATGACGTAACAAAACAATTGCAGTTACCACCAGTTTTAAGTTGGTGCTATCCCATTCGCAAAAGGGAATGGGTCCTCATGGGACCCCTTCCCCTTTATGAATGCAAGCAAAAACATTGTTTCAGTGCAGGCAGTGGACCCACGGACCACTGTCTGCTTTAAAAAAAAAAGTTAAAGTTACAATATTTGTTTTTGACATGCTTTCTGTCTACCCTTAATAAAATAAGGCTGCATTTAAAAAAAGAAAATACAGCTTTATTTGAAAGCAGTCAGAGACATAATGGTCTGCTGAGCCCAGCAAGCCAGAATCCTTGTGAGTGCCTCCATTCTCAAGGGGTTTGCAAAATAAGACCTACCTCATGAATATTCACGAGGTAGGTCATTTGCTACCCCATTTGTGAATTGCAAACAGTGTCATTGACAGTGTTGTGCATCAGATTATCCTACTTGCATATTGCAAGTTGCTAAGTCTTGCAATGCGTGACTCACAAAACCGGAACTTCATACATGTGGGCCTTAGTCACCCATTTCAGGTGCTATGGCAACACCTGTGCCCATGCATTCTGTCTTTGATGATTAGGTAAGACACTGTGAGTATACCACATTTCATTGTATCAGGACAGCACAGTGGGCAATCCATGTTTAGCGCTACATTCTCATCATTACACACACATGATAATTGCATTATGTTGGCAAAGGGGGCATACACGGCTTAGGGAAAACTGCCATGGGGCATTTGTTGCCTACATACAACTGTTCCACATCTGTCATGGGCCACTGAATGCATGACGATTGTAGACTGAAAATTGATCCACATGTCCATCAGACAGTAACTCAGTGTCCCTTAATGCACAAGCCACAATACCTGAGTCACTTGTATTGCAGTGCACCAGGGAAGTGCCATTGAAATATGTCACCAAAATGCAAATCATGCCATGGAGTACCATCTGAAATGGATTAGCCATATATAGCTGTAGTAGGGTTTAGCACCACATGATTGTTAGTGCATGTGTGCAGATGTGTGGCTATCACTCACTGGAGTGTCAGTGTCAATGTGAGTTTGCAGTGGTATGTCTGTTGTACTGTCTACATGCAGGATCACCAGCTCACTCATGTAAAATGTTACACACTGTGATATATTGTCCACACGTATGTACAGTGATCTGACATTGAGCATATATTTTCTTTCCGTGTCTTATAGGTGGACCTGCCCCCTATACTGTCAAGGAAGTGGCTAGATTTCAGGACCCAGACGAATCCGGTAAGTGTGATAATGTCTGTCCCATGTAGTGATTGGGGCTGTTGTGTGAGTGACTCTTGTGTGTTGCACTCATTGCAAGATATGATGAGCTTGCACATGATCTGATATCTTACTAGTCTGGATGTTGACATAGTATTCTGTGCAAGGGTTACACATTTAGAAGCAGAGAATGATACCTTGGGAGTCTTGTGCTGTGCAATAGGCAGAAGCTTGTGAACAAGGTGATTAGTAGCCACATGTAGGCCCATGTAGGCACATGTGACTTGGAGTGCACCAGTGTCAGTATATTGGCACAGGGTCATACCCTCATTCTCACAACACACTGATGCATTAGTTTTCCACAAAATTTTTTGCATCCCTGTATTGTAATGTACATGCAGGACTTTATGGGTAACTGTCCCCCAGCATCTAGACCCAATAGTTGTACTCCATTTACGTGACACTTATGTGGTATGTAAAAGGCGCGCATTTAGGTCAAGGCCAGACGTGTGCCGGCATGAATGTGGGTGTTTTGGTAATTGTGTTGGCAGATCAGGTTTTGATGGTTGTCCACAACTGGACACATGAATGTAGAAGTGAATGACCTATGGATGCCTTACTCCTAGGTGGCAGCCCTCCTCACATGTGTTCCATGTATAAGTGGTCATGCCTTTGTAGTTGTCCTTGACAGTTGTGATGATGTATTGAGTGCCCATCACCCCTGAGGCACAGGGTTAGAGGAACAACATATTTGTATGTAGATGTGATGGTCACAGTATAGATGACAGTCATATTATTCAAGCATGCATGTGTCCCAAACAACACTGACCCCTTATGATTTGCAACTGCATACCATCCAGGCCAATAACATCTACAAGTCACTGGCCTTGTGTGCTTTGAAGTTGACTCAGATGATAAAGATTAGTCGGCCTGGCCCATGTGAAGTAATTGCTGCCTTTGCATTGTGACACATTGCACTACATCAATGCACAGATCACTTTCTTTGGTCTAACTCTTGTTGTGCTTTGATGTGGTGTAAATGGCATGATGGGTAGGCAAGGACATTGTATTATTTAGACAATGATTCATACTGCATGTGCAAATCGAGGCAGTGTTAGATTATCATCTGTACATGCATCACACAATGATGACACTGATAATTGCCTGTCTCATTTTTACAGCTCCCAACATGGATGTTGCAGAAATCAGTGCTTTCCAAATTCAGGCAGTGCGATATTGCCACATCTTGGATGTTGAGTCTGGGTACCTCAAGATGGCACAAAGCTATCAAAGAGAGCGAGCCACAGGGGAATGGTGGGCTTTCAGCCAAGGGGGACCATCATTGGCCACAAAGGTTGTAGCCACCACCACACCTGTAGTGTGGTTGGTTTTACGTATCCTTTGCGCGTTAGCTTCAGGCTTTAGGCCTTTGTGCACTTTGCCCTGGATGTATTTTATTAATTTGCTGGCAGCTTAGAGCCTCTGTGCACTTTGCCCTAAATGCTTTTTATTCAGCTTCGTACTGTTATTTTTCAGATAGCCAGTTCTACGGTTTTGTTTTTAATTCATATCACACTGTTTTGCCTACTTCAGCACTGGAGTTCTCCATAACACATTCACTCTGTGCTTCAGTCAAGGATACAGTCTGGTACATTGCCGATAGACATGGTAGGAGTTTAGACTTGGCATTCCTGCGTAGGGACATTTTGTGATCACACTGACATGTTAGTTATAAAATCACTTCCTTGTCCCAATACACGCAAAAGGGAGATTCCGACCAGGGAACCACAACTAGACACTGACTGCCTCGTTGCAGATGCTGAACCAAGATCACAGGCCTTTGCTCAGGCATGAGGGCTGATGTCTCCCCAGTGATACAGACAGGCAAGCTAGAAGCTTAACATGCTGTGTTCGAAATAGAACATGCCTTATTATCTAAAATACAGTTGTTTTATTAAATCATTATATAAAACTTATACTGTCTTTGTCATTTGTATATGAGATCATATTGTAAGTGAGAGAGTTGGTTTGGATCTGAGTGACCACGACTTCCCTGAGAAGTTCCAAAGATGTCATGCGCTCGGCTGCCCAATCATCTCTTCCCCGTGGGAGAAATGAGGCACTGCTAGTTAGCCGGAGCAAAAAACGGATTTAGGGTGACAGAGTTCCTTACAAGTGGGTCAGACTCAGTCCCCCACACCGTTATCGATCCTGCTGCCTAGAAATCCAGTAGTCTCATTTAGGATAGTGAGAGCCCACGCGACATGGCGCCCAACGATTGGTCTGGCTCTAATATTTAGGTCCGACTGACTCTCTAGGTCTCATATATATTTTGACTCCTCGGTTCAATAAGCGGAGACGTCCGTGGGGCTGAGGGTTTCCGCCACCACGGGATAGGTACATCCTATTACTTAGTGGTTGGTTGTTCAAGCTTGAACTTTGAAAGGAAAAACCCCGATATTGGTGTGCCTTCTCTGACCTAGAGCTATTTTTTACAAATGGCGAATCCTAATGTAGTGAATATAGCAATCAATAGGCGTCACCCGCTCACAGGACATCTGATAGCACATGGACTGACGGTCCAGGGGGGTCCGGGCACTTTTGTGGTGGACGCCCATGCAGCCTATAGAACAGAACTTTTTTATTCTTGGGTCGTATTTCCAGCAGTTGATGGGGGTACAAACACTTTTCACGAATACACTGTTGCGAATGTCCCTGGACAATACAGGGCTTACGCATACTTAGAGATACCTTTATCTTATCAAGAACACCATAATTGGCTTGATGGCGCCCTCCCACACACAGTAGCACAAGTTAGGTTAGGTCCACTGAGAAATGATGGTCCTACCTGGCCTTTATTGGCTACATATACACCTCATCCTGCGGCTGCTCAATTGACAGTGGTTGAAGTTTGTCGTTTATATACAGACTTAACAGCTACATATAGACGATTAGTTCAGTTTGTAATGCAGACACTGAATACAAACGCAGCACGTGCTGCTCCGGCACACCCACAGGCGGTGGTTCCGGGTATCAATCCGGCCACTGTACACTCAGTTATGGGTAAGGTACCGGCTAAACATGAGGAAACTCCATTTTGGCTGGCGCAAAAAATTAATACGCTGGAAGCAGTGTTTCCCCATACGGGACCTCAGGATAAAAATATAATATTGACAATGTGTTTGCCGTATGGCATGGTTCCTCCGGTGGACCTTTGTAATACCTGGGGCACGGTGTTTGCCGCGCTCTATACTACGGCACACGGTACACCGACATTAGCTAATTTACCGGAAGTGCTTAAACAAATTCAAGATGAATATGGGGCTGCCCCTGCCTTAGATTTGGGCATGCAGTTAATGGGCAATTTTGCCGCAGTTTCTTCTATTATTTTGAGTAATCTCAAGGGAGAGGCAGTAGCACTAGCAGTGCGAATGCGTCTTCGGGATGTTCCGCAGATTAATCAGGAGCGGGAACTTCCGAGAATAATAGCAGAGACATATTCCAGTATTGGTCGCGATAGCCTAGGTGCTAGACCGCAAAAACCCCAGTTACAGGGTAAAAATAATAAAGACAATGCTAAACAACAGAAAACTGAGGGTACTAAAAAGCGCTGGGAAAAGAAACAGCAAACACCTAAAAAAGATGGGGGACAGTCTCCGCAACCGGAGACCCCGCAGAATAGGTATAATCTCAGGAATAGGGATAATTTGAAAACGCCTGATAGATATCAATATACTGATACACGCCAATCTCGTTCCTTTCAGGACTCCTCAGAGAAGAGAAGTGAGAGAGGTGGGCGGTCAGAGCGGAGAACGGAGTACGTGAAACCAAGACAGGATTCACAACGCTCAACGGAGGTTTCTATTAAACAAGAAGAGAAACCGCTGCAACAAAAACAGCAATTTAAAAAGAAGAAAGTGGCAGCAGTCTCAGTTAGACATGCCGCTCAAGAAGAGAGTTCTCTTGACGAACAAGACATGGGCGTTGGCACTGTTGGACAGCGCGGCAGAGGTCACAATAGTTCGCCGGAGTCTTCTAGAGCATCTGGAGGTGAAAGCAACTGATGACTTCATACAAGTAGAAACAGCGGATATGCGAGTCTCTGATCCTGATAGAGTATATCAAGTGACTCTGCGATTAGAAGGGGACATTGACCGCATTGTACACGCCATCTTTTGGGACCATGTGGTAAAATCATATGATGTTCTGCTGGCCGAACAGGATTGGCCACCTGACTTTGTTCGCGACTGTCCGGTTGGGGAGGAGGTTATTACACCTTCCTTCTCACCACTTGTTCCGAGAGAACTAGCGGAGTCCTATAGTAAAACATGGGCTCTAGCACAGGCTCCCGCCCTATATAGAAATAACGTGGGGGGGGACAGACAATCACCTTATCATGTAATTCCAATAAAGGGCGAACCTCAGCCACGGTCGCAGTATCCTATCAAATTTGAGGCAAGGGCATCGGTTAGGAAAATTCTTACACAATTGGAGTACCATGGTTTAATTGAGCCCTGTGTCTCGAAGATGAATAATCCCTTATTTCCGGTTGCTAAACCGGACCATTCATATAGGATAGTGGTGGATTACAGACATTTGAATAGTCATACACGCACATATGCAATACAGAATTCACATAGCGCAGCGCTTATGAATAATATAGTACGTAAGAAATACAAAACAACGTTAGATATCTCAAATGGATTTTTCTGCCAAAATATAGCGCCCGAAAGTCGTGACTATACCAGTTTCAGTGTGTTTGGCTCTCAGAAAAAAGTTTTGTCGTTTGCCTCAGGGGTATAAGAATAGCCCAGGACTGTTTTCGGCTCGTGTGACTGAAATGCTGCACGAGTTGGACCCTGAAGCGTTATCATATGTTGATGACATATATCTGACAGACGATGAGATTCTGCAACATCTAAGGCGTGTATCGCGCATTGTTGTGGGGTTTGCTGATATTGGCTATAAGTTTAATTTTAAGAAATCGAAAATTGCCTTCCTCAGCGTCATTTTCCTGGGATATGAGTTGTCGAGTGAGGGCATGAGCTTAGCGCCACATTTTTTGGAGAAATGTGCTTTGTTGCAGCCTCCTAATACGGTTCGGAAGCTCCAGTCATTGTTGGGGTTTCTGAATTTTGGCAGAACATACATTCCTGGTTATGCTACACTTATAAAACCCTTATACGAGTTGATTTGTCCGAATTTTTCGAGTAGATTTTGGACGATTGAGCATACACATATCCTACGAGATTTACAGACTGATCTCTTAGCAGTTAAACACTTACACACACGGGACAATAAGACACATTTAGTCATCAGGGTGATACCTGGGGCTGTTGGGTTTACATATGTCACCTTTAATGAGGGTGAGACAGTCCCGATTGCGTACAAGTCCCACTTGTATTCTGCTGCAGAACAACGATTTGCACAGACTGAAAAAATACTCACTGCCGTCCAGATGGCTGTGATTAAAGAAAGACCGCTTGCCCAGAGACAACGCATCGTTGTTGTTTCCCCGATTCCAGCCTTAGAGGCTGTTACAAAAGCGAGTGTTCCTAATTCGAAAGCTTTACACCCGCGATGGATTCAATGGGCTGCGTCTTTGACAGCCACTGATGTAGATTACATATTTGACCCTAAACTGCAGACTCAAGAATGTCTTCAATATGAAATAGAGTACCCAGTCCCTGCTGGCACATTGCCTATTGACCAATATCAGGTGGTCATGTATACCGATGGCTCTGCGCAACCAGCGATTGGGACTAAACAGAAGTATTCTGCTGCATGTGCGGTGGTGAGCGGCACAATGGAGGGGGAAGTGTTCTGCCCCCGACATACTTATACTAAAACCTTGGGAGATTGCACGGCACAGCTGGCTGAGCTCAAAGCTCTATTGTTAGCGTTGGAGCACGCGGATCCGGCGATTTTAACCTTGCTGGTCTGTGACTCCTACTACTGTGTACAGTCTTTCAATGAATATCTACACTATTGGAAGATGAATGGGTTCAGAGATTCTAAAGGCAACACCATTAAACACAAATTGTTGTGGGGTAAGGTTGAGGATCTGAAGGAGATGCTTCCTAAGGTCCATGTTGTACATACACTTGGACACCAGCGCGTTGGAATACACGTTGCTGGGAATACTTTGGCTGATGAAGCCGCGAAATCAGCAGTGTCTGTCGCCACTGTGGCCGCAGTGACTCGTTCGAGTTCCAAACCAGACACAGAGATTTCGGCTGCCATAAAAGCTACGGCTGATGGCACGCCATTTCCTAAAGGAATTCCTTCTAAATATAGTTACTGCTTGAGTAGTGCGCTGAATGCTGTTGTTAATATTCCAGGCATTGGTGTACGTGAACTACCCAATAGAATTGAGAGATCTCGATTAATTTCTGCAGCACATGAGGGGGTGGCGTATGCACATGCTGGTGTGGCTGCCACGATTTCACTTTTACAGGCTCGTTACTGGTGGCCTGGTCTCTATAAAGAGACGAAGCAATATGTCCTTTGTTGTGATGTTTGTCAACAGATTAAAGCTTCATCGGCTAGACGCCGCAGCAGACGCCCCTTCTGATTTCAAATAGACCTTTACAGTGTGTGTACTTGGATCATTGTGGTCCGCTGACACCAGATAGTGCATACAAATATATTTTGGTTGCTGTAGATTCGTGCTCCAGATTTGTGTGGGTCTGGCCACAACGCTCGGCTGACGCTCGGACTGTTATTAAAGATTTGCGCATCTTTGTCAATACATTAGCGGCTTTTCATTCGGACCAGGGCCCTGCTTTTGCCTCTAAGGCATTCAGGGACACCATGGCTTCGTTGGGGGTCCAACTCCAATTCTCGTCTCCATTTCATCCCGAGGGAAATTCTGTCGTGGAGCGTTTAAATCATGATTTAAAGCAATCCTTAACGGCCAGGGTTATAGGTACGGGTCGTAGTTGGCTAGCCCACCTATATGGAGTACAGAGAGCACTTAATAACTTGCCTTGATGGTCACTGGGGGGTCATACTTCATGACTGACTTAAATGCAGTGTGAGAAATTCACATTGCCTTAAGCCTCAACCCCAGAGCTCCCAAACGTGGCCCATTATAAACACTGTTCATAACAGACCTTAATTGATAGATCTAGGGGGTCATTCTGACCCTGGCGGTAAAAGGCTCTTACCGCTGGTCAGAAGACTGCCATCATACCGCCGCGGCTGCGGTAAACCGCCACGGTCATTCTGACCCACAACTGCCAAACCGCCAAAAACCCGACATCCACTGAAGCCCGCCTCATCAGCGGTTAAAGCAATCCTTAACGGCCAGGGTTATAGGTACGGGTCGTAGTTGGCTAGCCCACCTATATGGAGTACAGAGAGCACTTAATAACTTGCCTTGATGGTCACTGGGGGGTCATACTTCATATGCCTGTTTGGAACACGAATGTATGTTCCTGATCTAGATGGTCCTGGTGTGGAGGCGGCAGATACGCCCTTTGACATAAATGATCGTGTCACTGTTTTGCAGGATTTACAACAATTCCGTGAAGATAACTCTTCTGCAAGTGCTGCCTCCTCAGGAATTAAGGACGAGCCAGTAACACCTACTGGTTGGATACCCAGGATTGGGGATCTAGTGCGTGAAAATGTCGCAGTAAAGAAAGAATTTTGGTCCTTCTTATCGAGCACCTGTCCCTGTGTTAGGGTTAAGCGGCACGAGAACTGTGATTTTACCGCCGCTGCAAGGGGCCAAAGGAAATCGCTTTGTTTCCATTGATAATGTCAAGTTACAACATGTGGCTGATTCTGCACAGCAGACCAAGAGGGACACCCAGTAGTTCCGGAATCCCTCTCACTACTGGGGAAGAAGTCCCGCTGCAGGTGATTTACACCGACGCTGTTTCCTCTCCGAGCTTGGGGAGGGTGGATGATGATCTTGCGATTGTTCCACAGACGACGATTAATATGGAATCTTTTGATCAAGTTGCTGTACGTTCTACTGATGTTTGTGAACATGTGGATTATAGCGTGCCTAGGCGAGAGCCTCCATCTGCTTCTTTGTTCACAATTGCACCTTTTGCAAGAACTGCCTCTGGCTGCTTCAACGACGCTGATGATGCAGTGTCCAGCTCCTCGTCCTCGATGTCTTCTGTCCGAGGTCCACGTAAGCTGCTGTGTTGGCTTAAACGCACATATTTTGTTTTTCCTTGGAACTATTTGTGGCTTTTTATGGCTGTAATGACTCTTTTTTTATGGTTGGGATTTGTGGTTACTTTTTTCTGGTAATACATGGTCATTTTCTTCCTGATTGATCTGACATTGAGCACGTGGAGACTGTGTTAAAACCACATTTTTCGTCTCATATGGTTCGAAGAGACTTCTCCAATGTAAACATTTCTGCAATACCGATTCCGGATGGGATTGTGTGGGATAAAGTAATGTTTGATATATATGGTCCCACTGAATTGATTCAAATACCGTATGTCCTCAAGTTATCAATGAATGATATTGTTATACCAGGCATTGTCTCTGATGATTGGGATGTGAAGACAGTAGATGCTATGCTGACAGATTTGCAATATTATACTGTCTATGACGATGAAGATGCTTACCAATTTAGAGATAATCATGGTGACATGTTTTGCTACAACTATTATGGACACCACTTTATTCATAAAGCTAGTAGCCCTAAGTCCATATTTAATTATGTGCAATTGGAACATTGCTCGACTCCCCCACAAGGGAGTTCGAAAACGTATTATGATAAATTTGCATATTTTTCTGGGCATAATCAAAGAAATGCTAGGTCTTACTATTTTAAAGTTACTCCGTATTCTAATAAGCAAATGTTGTTGACCGATACTAAATTACTGTATTCAAATTTGTTTGTATCTAAACTTTCGGTCGAGGGGTATGAATACTGGTTTAAGACTGTTGATTTGAAAAGTGTTTGGGGTACGAAAAATTGGCAGATGCAAGGCAGGGACACATTATTTAGAGCATGTATTATCCCTGTGCAGATGATTTTCCTCAATGACACAGTACAACAGACTAGCTGTTTGGGCTTGGCGACAATTAGAGAGTTAAATTTGCCTAGTATACCTGTCCCTTCCAAATTAAACAACTGGCAGCACTATGTGAATGCTACTTTTAGTGAATTTATACATTGGGTCCAGAATGGTAAGCTTAACACTTCGATACATCCGGGCGGGTGGTTATTTTGGCCTATAGACACTAATAAGTGTCATCAACGTTTTGTCACCTCTTCAGGGGGGTTCAGGACTAGTAGGGCAGACCCTCGTTACATTTCACCAGAACGTGCTGATATTATAACTACATACAGCGTGGGGAAGCTTTGTCAGCAATGGTTGAAGTCATCCTCGCTGGATGCAGTTAAGTCACATCTCACGTTACTGTCTAATGATACTGATTTACACGATTTTTTGTCAGGTCCCAAGGTACCTCGGAAGAAAAGGTTTTTATACAAAGTTTATAATGAGATTTGGAAGCTTTCACAACAGGAGGCTGCAGCCCGGTTGAGGCAGATTGATCAGGAAAACCTGATGCAGACTTTGTCTGTTGTTGATAATGGCATGCATACCCTTTCTAACCGTGTTTACACGATTGACAGTATTGTTTCCTCTGCTATTGACATTATTAAATCGGCCATGTCTTCTTTATATCATGGGCAGAGTCAGACGCGGTCCATCATGCAGCTGGGTTGGACTCTTCAGACCTTGAAGGCAGGTCGCGTTCCATGGCAGCACATTCGTGCCAGAGAGATCTTTGGGGGTCATTCTGACCCTGGCGGTCATGGACCGCCAGGGCCAACGACCGCGGGAGCACCGCCAACAGGCTGGCGGTGCTCCCATGGCATTCTGACCGCGGCGGTACAGCCGCGGTCAGATACGGGAAATCGGCGGTGTACCGCCGGTTTCCCGCTGCCCAAGGGAATCATCCATGGCGGCGCTGCAAGCAGCGCCGCCATGGGGATTCCGACCCCCTTACCGCCAGCCTTGTTCTGGCGGTTTTGACCGCCAGAACCTGGCTGGCGGTAACGGGTGTCGTGGGGCCCCTGGGGGCCCCTGCAGTGCCCATGCCAATGGCATGGGAACTGCAGGGGCCCCCTAACAGGGCCCCACCAAGATTTTCAGTGTCTGCCACGCAGACACTGAAAATCGCGACGGGTGCAACTGCACCCGTCGCACCCCTTCCACTCCGCCGGCTCCATTCAGAGCCGGCATCCTCATGGAAGGGGGTTTCCCGCTGGGCTGGCGGGCGGCCTTCTGGCGGTCGCCCGCCAGCCCAGCGGGAAACTCAGAATTACCGCGGCGGTCTTTTGACCGCGCAGCAGTATTGTGCCGGCGGGACTTTGGCGGGCGGCCTCCGCCGCCCGCCAAAGTCAGAATGACCCCCTTTGTCTCCTTTAATTTGACTCGTCAACAACAGCTGATGGCTAAAAAGGAAGCGACATATGTTATGTTGAATATTGAGAAATTGGAGAAACTGCCTTTCACGGTGGCTGAGATTCCGTCAGCTGAGTGGTTGATTCATGGGGTTATTCATCTGCCTATCTCCACTCTGCAATTTACTTTGTGTTTGAAGCACATTCGGGTGGGTAGATATGAACTATTGGGAGACAGTTACATACACGAGGTGTGGGAGATTCCCTTTCAGTACAGATGTGTTCATGGATTGAGGGAGGTTTTTCTTAGCGGTAGTGAATGCGAAACTTCTGTCAGCCATTCTATGGTTTGTAAACAGCTGTCCTTGCACGGAGGGTGTAACGCTTCGATTGCTAACTTAGCTTGTTATCTGAAGGGAGTTCCAGTCCTGGTTATTAAAAACACTTTCCAGGTGCTTTCTAACGGCAGTTACATTGTTCTTAACAGCGAACGCTGCTGTGGCATGCGTGCCGGAATAGTTTACGTTGTTGTTGTCAACAAGGCCGTTACGTGCTGCGGGAATGTGTTGTTCCCCCCCCACTCAAATTAGGGAGTTAGCGGACATCTGGCCTCATATTGCTACTTCCAAGGTTAATTTCGACAAGTTGAGTCGGCTAAAAGCTTTATTGTTTCAAAAGCATGTGGCCCTTACATCTGTTGCGAGACCTACGCACTTCAGGTGGCAAGGTCATCGGCGGAGATACAGTCCCTTTTGAATACTAACTTTCCAAGTCACTTCGGGGAACTTGTGGGACGTATATTTAATGCATCCAGCACTGCTGGTATTGCACATTTTTTCAAAGCCGTTGGTGTTGGTTTTGCTCACATCTTCTCTTCAATATTCAGTTTGATACCTTCGGCTATACACTCTATTTTCGGAAGCATTTTTGGGGGTTTCCCGATTAATTTGGCTTTATTGGCTGGAGTCTTGCTGTTGTTGCTATTTTTTCGCAATGGCTGTCCCGCCACGATGAGATCCTATATTGCTGCTCCCGTCAGCGCAGCTGTGTCGTGAACGCATGATGCAGCATTTTGCAGCAACACTCCTGGGCCATTTGGAGTGTGACTGGTCTCTGTCATTCAGACCGGTTTTGGATTGTGTGCAACCCGTGTTTCGGTGCCTTTGGTGCTCGTTTGAACATGCACTAGCTCTCTGTCTCTCACTGCGGCGCCCTCCAGTGGTTGATCCTGATCTGTTGATGTTCCCGATTAGGGCTCATTCCCAGACTTGTGCACTACGGTTGCGTTTGCTTCGTGAGGCAGTTTATGAGATTCCCTTCCTGGAGGAAGATGGTTTTGTCTCATTCATAGGCCCTGCACGGGGTGCCGTCCTGAATGGTTTTGGGGCTTTGGAACACACCTGCTCCATCTTACTTTGTGGCGTGGATCTTCCGATATTGACATATATCGAAGTGGAGGAGCTCCTACTCTCTATTGCTTCTGTTTAACAATTGGATTTTTTTCCTCTCCTGCAAAATTGACATTATATTGAATTTGGCTTTATTGTCACATGTTTTCTAAATTTATGACTTTGTTGTCTTCTGACCTTGTCGAAATATGTATATAATTTTAGGTATTGTTTATATCTGGGGCATATTTTTATATTATTGGAACCACTTGCTACCGACAAGTGGAGGGTGTAGTGTGGTTGGTTTTATGTATCCTTTGCGCGTTAGCTTCAGGCTTTAGGCCTTTGTGCAATTTGCCCTGGATGTATTTTATTCATTTGCTGGCAGCTTAGAGCCTCTGTGCACTTTGCCCTAAATGCTTTTTATTCGGCTTCGTACTATTATTTTTCAGATAGCCAGTTCTAAGGTTTTGCTTTTTATTCATATCACACTGTTTTGCCTACTTCAGCACTGGAGTTCTCCATAACACATTCACTGTGTGCTTCAGTCAAGGATACAGTCTGGTACATTGCCGATAGACGTGGTAGGAGTTTAGACTTGGCATTCCTGCGTAGGGACATTTTGTGATCACACTGACATGTTAGTTATAAAATCACTTCCTTGTCCCAATACACGCAAGAGGGAGATTCCGACCAGGGAACCACAACTAGGCGCTGACTGCCTCGTTGCAGATGCTGAACCAAGATCACAGGCCTTTGCTCAGGTATGAGGGCTGATGTCTCCCCGTGATACAGACAGGCAAGCTAGAAGCTTAACATGCTGTGCTCGAAATAGAACAAGCAGAGGGAGAGTAGAAACTATTATATACAATGATCGCTTTGTTCTTATGTTTTACTCTCCTGGTAACTATTTAAATTCTACTGTGTTGTATGGTCCTTGTTATTGCAGCTCATGCCTTATTATCTAAAATACAGTTGTTTTATTAAATCATTATATAAAACTTATACTGTCTTTGTCATTTGTATATGAGATCATATTGTAAGTGAGAGAGCTGGTTTGGATCTGAGTGACCACGACTTCCCTGAGAAGTTCCAAAGATGTCATGCGCTCGGCTGCCCAATCATCTCTTCCCCGTGGGAGAAATGAGGCACTGCTAGTTACCCGGAGCAAAAAACTGATTTAGGGTGACAGAGTTCCTTACACGTGGGTCAGACTCAGTCCCCCACACTGTTATCGATCCTGCTGCCTAGAAATCCAGTAGTCTCATTTAGGATAGTGAGAGCCCACGCGACACACCTACACAGGGCACCACAGCCACCACCGTCACACCTGCCCCACCTGCTGCACCATCAACCTCTGCACCACAGCCCACCACACCTTCTGCAATGGACATGTCGGCAATAGCGGTGCTCCAGTGGGACATGAAAAAGGTCCTCAAAAAACTGGACAGCATTCAGAAGAATGTGGACAAAAACACAAGGAGACTGAAGGCCATCAAAAAGACACTGAGGAGGGCCAACCTGTGAACTCTTGCCTCCCCTCACCCCTAGTTCGGTCCCCTCCCTGCTCATTCCTCATCCTGTTTTGTATTGGGTTTTAGTGATAGGTTAGAGCAGGGTAGTTGTTTAGATAAGATAAGTAGGTTTGGGGGTGGTTTTTCATATTATTACATGTTAGTTTGTGGGTGGGTGGGTGGGGGTTAATATTGGGCTTTTGTGTATTTAAAAAAATAATAATAAAAAAACATATATATTTGTTTAGTATTAGGTGGTATATGTTTAGGTTAGTATATGTTGTCCTGCATGTGTCTCATCCTATAAGAGGGCTGGTGGGCAAACGTTTAGAGAGAGTTGTTCAATGTGGTAAGTAATCTTAGCATAGGGTATTTAGGGGCAGTTGTGGGTAATGTACAGTTAGGATAGATTAGGTTAGCATAGGTGTGTTACATAGTTTAAAGTTCAGTTTCATACATAGATAATAAAAACTGAGGTACTCCCTCATTGCATGTGTCATATGTTTGGGGGCTCAGGGTCTTTGCATGAGTGTACAGGGTCTATTGTCTGTTGGTCTTTGAATTCCATCCTACATCCACATCCGTCTCTTGACATGTTGATTCCAACTTCCAACTGAGCTGTCACATGGGCATCTACAACAAATCTAAATCTCAATGCATCTGCCATCCATTGTACCCACCCCTCAACGTGACTATGGTTCACATGTATTGGACAGGTAGGTGTGCTTTTTAAGCTGTAATTGTTTTAAACCTGTGTCCTTATGTTGGACACTGTGGGATATCAGCCTGCAGCCTGAAGTTCATTTCAACACTGCCAAACTGAGTAGTGCCAATTTCAGATGAGGTCACGTATACAAATTTCACGCCAACGTGTTTTACTTGTACTCCCAGCTGACGTTATTGGCCGAGCACTCTTACACAGCCATTCTTGCTGTGTGTAGTGGGTGAGGAATGTATGTTTTAAAGCAAATGTCACATACATAGTGACTTGCTTATAGGGGATGTGGCCAGCATTGACGTTCATCTTGTAGATACCTTGTGCGTAGATATCTGCCCACATTATTTCTGCACTCTTGTATTAACACTCTGTGACCATGGGCAAGTTGCACACATCACAAATCTCCAGCAAAGTAGATCTGTCACATTACACAGATTCAAAGTGATTGTGTAGGTGCTGTTTATTTTAAAGTGCTGTAGAGCAATATTTATATAGTCCAGGTATGTGACCCATTAGTGTAAACCATTCTATTGTGACGCAACACAAGTGCAAGGTTGAGGGACATGTTATTGGACATGCTGAGGTGAAGTGTCGTTCAGTGCAGGGGAACATGAATTGCCAATGGAGTAGTGAGGTACAATTGCAGACCATAGTGGAAAGGTTAACAATGTGTTGGGGAAGAGTGCATGTCACCAACTGTAGCAACACTGGCATGCGTCAGTAGCAGACTGGACTACAGCAACGCTCTCTACGCTGGAACCATGGCCAAGCTCCAGAAAAAACTGCAACGTATACAGAACGCTTCCGCACGCCTCATCCTCGACATCCCACGCCGCAACAACATCTCAGCTCACCTTAGAGACCTACACTGGCTTCCCGTCAACAAGAGGATCACCTTTAAACTCCTCATCCACACCCACAAAGCTCTCTACAGCGCCAGCCCTGCCTACCTCAACAAGCGACTCACCTTCCACACTCCCAACCACCAACTCCACTCCGCCAACCTCACCCTCACCACCGTCCTTCGCACCCACGGAACTACCGCCGGCGGCAGATCCTTCTTCCACCTTGCAGCTAAAGACCTGGAACTCCCTTCCCGTCCACCTACGACAGACCCAGGACCTTCTGACCTTCAGGAAATACCTATTTGTTCGAGCAGTAGCAATTTTCCACCCCCCTTCCCGCCCCCACCATCAGCACCTTGAGACCCTAGCGGGTGAGTAGCACGCTCTACAAATGCTTGATTGATTGATTGATTGTTGTCAAGCACAGGACAAAGGGAAATCACTCCCCATGTGGCATGGGCTGGTGCTACTGGGTACTCCTACGGGTGAAGATGATCTTCTTCCTCTGATGTGTGTGTCGTCTCCTCTGCCCTTGATGGTGGGGGTGGTGGGTTTGAGGGGGCCACACACACTTCAGTGGTTGGAGAAGTGGACACCAAATTCCCAGCAGCTGCCATCTGTGGAACTACATATCACATCACTGCAGCAAGGAGGAGCTGCTGATTATTGAGTATGGCCACAACATCCCTGTGGTATTCAGCCACGTCTGCCCTGAGGGAAGACAGTTTCCGGTGAAAGGAGTCCTGCTTGTTGTCATGCATGCAGTAGCAAGATTGGGAGGGCAGGTGTTGTGGCAACTCCCTCCCGGCAGTGGTTAGGTCCCTCACACACTGTTGGACTCCATGCAGTAGGGATTGTGTGACTTGTTTGGCTGCTGTCTGTTCATGCACATGCACATCCCCCCAGGGCTGGCTGCCATAGTTTGCATCCCCACCCGCACCTCCTTAGCCAGATCCCGCTGGACTCCCACTACTGTCTCTCAAAGGTGGTCCCTGTGTCATCACAGTCCTCAGCTGTGTTTGAGCTGGCAGCTCGTACTATTGGGGTGGTGGGTAGGTCCTCTGGGATGGCTACTACATGTATGCTCCTCCTTGTGACTGGAGGTGGTGTCTGCAGGGTTCCCAGGACTACTTGGAGGGTTTCTTGGCTGATAGTTGTCAGCTGGTCATCCAGGTCATTAGAGTAGTCTGGGACAGGCAGATCGACAGGAGAGCCATTGTCCACTGCAATGAGATATTGTACAATTAGTGTGTCTGTGTTGTGCCAGTTGTAATGTGACTTCACTGACTTCCTATTGGTGGTGCATTGTCATCTTGGTTCCCATGAATTGATCCTGTCATTCATGTTTGCAGTCTTTCAGCCCTATGCCCACCTGCATGTCACATGTAGTGATGGGCAGTTTGGGCAAGTGTCTGTGTCACATCTTCTAGTTGTGCGTTCTGTCCAAATTGTGCCTTGCCACCTTCTTGTCTTTATCAACCCTTCCTCTGCTTCTATTTGCATGGTGAGGCATTGCAATGATTGTTGGTGTGCTGATGCCACAGCACCACACATGATAATATGGCCCTGTCCCAGTCTATCAATTTTCACATACACCTATGCACCACACCATGCATGGCATTTCCATGAGACAATTCACGTGTTACCATTAGTAGTTTCTCATGTTGATGTTTGTGTATGTGTGCTACATTGCATTGCACTGATGGACCTTGCAGAGTTCTGTTTCCTCTTGTGACTGTGTGGGTGTGTTTGCTTTCCTACACCCACATGTCCTCCCCCTCAATGCAGTTGTCTTAGCACTATGACACTTGAGATGTTGCATGGTGGCACTGCAGCTATTGTGACACAGGCACAGGGGTAAACCCAGGGATGGCCAGCATGGGTATGAGATTACTGCTGTGTACATCATTATGTATGTGACAGTGCCTGATGGTTTTTGAGTCTATGGACATTACCAGTTGACAGGAGTTTTACTTGGATAGGGATTGATGGGGATTGATCACATAGTCATACTGAACCCTCATTTTGCCATGGGCACTTTAGGATGCTGGCCTGGCTTATAGGGGGTACCTGATGGTACTTACACCTTGTGCCAGGTCCAGTAATCCCCTATTAGTAGATTAGTAGTGTTCTAGCAGCTTAGACTGATAGAGGTAGCTATAGCAGAGCAGCTTAGGCTGAACTAGGAGACATGCAAAGCTCCTACTATACCACTTATATCACAAAGAACTATATCATAGGAATCACATTACTCAGAGTTACTAAAAATAAAGGTACTTTATTTTACTGACAATGTGCCAAAAAGATCTCAGAGGATATACTCCCTTAGTAAGTAAGTAAAATACAGAAAATATACGCACAGACCAAAATCAGGTAAGTAAACAGTTAGAAAAGTAGTGCAAACACTGAAGAATACAATAGGATGCAATAGGCATAGGGGCAACACAAACTATACACTAAGAAAGTGGAATGCGAACCACGAAGGGACCCCAGGCTTAGTGTAGTGTGTAGAGGGTCACTGGAAGTGTATGAAAACACTAAGGGTGTCCAAGATACCCCACCCCGAGACCCTGAAAAGTAGGAGTAAAGTGATCCTACTTCTCCAGAAACACTCTAAAGTCGAGATAGGAGATTCTGCAAAGACCACAACTGACTGCAAAGCACTGAAGACAAATTCCTGGACCTGAGGACCTGTAAAGGAAGGGGACCAAGTCCAAGAGACACAAAAGTGTCAAGTGGGGGGCAGGAGCCCACTAAATCCCGGATGAAGGTGCAAAATGGCTGCCTTTGGGTGGAAGAAGCTGAAGATTCTGTAACAACGGAAGGTGCCAGGAACACCTTCTTTGCACAGAAGATGTCCCACGGAATGCTGGAGGATGCAGAGTTGTTTCTTTTAAGAAAGATGGTAAACAAGCCTTGCTAGCTGCAAAAGTTGCGGTTAAAGAAAAAGGGTGCTGTCCGGGCCCAGGTAGGACCAGGAGGTTGCCACTTGGAAGAGTAGACAGAGGGGGCCCTCTGCTACACAGAGAGCCCATGCCAAAGAAGTCAGCACCCACAGAAGTGCTTGAACATGGTTACAAGAAAACTGAGCATGGCGGTCGTCTCAACACTACAAAAGAGGGTCCCACTAAGCCAGTGGTCAACTCAGCGAGTTGAGCAATCCAGGACAGAGTGCTGGGGACCTGGGCTAGGCTGTGCACAAAGGATTTCTTGCAAAAGTGCACAGAAGCCCTAACAGCTGCAGTTCACACAGTACACAGGATTACTGTCTGGCGAGGGAAGGCAAGGACTTGCCTCCTCCAAATTTGGACCGATGGACCACTGGACTGTCAGGGTCACTTGGATCTACCACCTGTGTTCCAGGGACCGCGCTCATCATGATAAGAGGTGACCCAGAGGACCAGTGAAGCTGAAGTTTGGTGCCTGCGTTAGCAGGGGGTAGATTCCATCGACCCACAGAAGATTTCTTCTTGGATTCCTGTACAGGGTGAAGGCAGACAGCCCCCAGAGCAAGCACCACCAGGAAACAGTCGAGAAAGCTGGCAGAATTAGGCGCTACAGTGTCGCTGGAAGTCTTCTTGCTACTTTGTTGCAGTTTTGCAGGCGTCCTGGAGCAGTCAGTGGTCGACCCTTGTGAGAAGTCGAAGAGGGAGATGCAGAGGAACACTGGTGAATTCTTGCATTTGTTATCTGAGGAAAAGCCCACAGGAGAGACCCTAAATAGCCCTCAGAGGAGGAATGGCCTACTAGTCAGGTAAGCACCTATCAGGAGGAGTCTCTGAAGTCACCTGCTGGCACTGGCCACTCAGAGGCCTCCATTGTGCCCTTAAACCTCTGTGGTCAAGATGGCAGAGGTCTGGGACACATTGGAAGAGCTCTGGGCACCATCCCTGGGGTGGTGATGGACAGGGGAGTGATCACTCCCCTTTCCTTTGTCCAGTTTCATACCAGAGCAGGGGTTGGGGTTTCCCTGAACTGGTGTAGACTGGTTTATGCAAGGAGGGCACCATCTGTGCCCTTCAAAGCATTTCCAGAGGCCTGGAGAAGCTACTCCTTTCAGGCCCTTAACACCTATTTCCAAAGGGAGAGGGCGCAACACCCTCTCTCAGAGGAAATCCTTTGTTCTGCCTTCCTGAGACTGGGCTGCCCAGACCCCAGGAGGACAGAAGCCTGTCTGTGGGTTGGCAGCAGCAGTGGCTGCAGTGAAAACCCCAGAAAGCTGGTTTGGCAGTACCCGGGCTCCATGGTGGAGCCCCGGGGATGCATGGGATTGGCACCCCAACCCCAGATTTGGCATGGGGGGACAATTCCATGATCTTAGACATGTTACATGGAAGCTACATATAGGTATTGACCTATATGTAGTGCACATGTGTAATGGTGTCCCCGCACTCACAAAGTCCAGGGAAATTGCCCTGAACTATGTGGGGGCATCTTGGCTAGTGCCAGGGTGCCCTCACACTTAGTAACTTTTCACCTAACCTTCACCAAGTGAGGGTTAGATATATATGTGACTTATAAGTTACTTAAGTGTAGTGTGAAATGGCTGTGAAATAACGTGGATGTTATTTCACTCAGGCTGCAGTAGCAGCCCTTTGTAATATTTGTCTGAGCTTCAGCCCACAGGGATCTCCTGGAACCCCAATACCCTGGGTACCTAGGTACCATATACTAGGGATTTAAAAGGGTGTTCCAGTGTGCCAATTAGAATTGGTAAAAATGGTCACTAGCCTATAGTGACAATTTTAAAGGCAGGGAGAACATAAGCACTGAGGTTCTGGTTCACAGAGCCTCAGTGATACAGTTAGTCACTACACAGGGACACACATTCAGGCCACTCTGAGAACTGGGGTCCTGGCTAGCAGGATCCCAGTGAGACAGGCAAAAACCAAACTGACAAACAAGTAAAAATGGGGGTAACATGCCAGGCAAGATGGTACTTTCCTACAGGTACCTAACTGGCTTTTCCTAATTGAGCAGCGCACACAGCACAGGTAGTTGTGGAAATGTTGACAATGGGGAATGACGCTTGAGCCAATGCCCTGAGACTGGGCATTGTCCTCTAGTTTACATTCTGACAATACCAGCTGTCCTGTGACACCAGACCAGTTTTACGTTCTACCCTACCCTCCTGGTCTGCTTCAGCATTTCCAGTAGCCTTGGCATGGCAGTGTATCCCCATGCAAAGGTTGTTGGGGTTGTGTTGTGTTGTGCCTCTGGACGCCCCTGCACAGCCTGGTCACCTGGCATGGGCAATGCAGGGAGTCCCAATCCGTGCCTCTTTGTCCTTTCAACTGCCTTATTTTCAGGGCTGACATGCATTGTGTAGTAGGTATGTGCCTCTCCCTTCTTGCAACTGACATTTTGGCATTTTTTCTCCCATGCAACTTACCCTGCTTTTGTGTTGTTTCCTGGTGGTCTCTGCTGTCCTGCGATACCAGTGACGATTTTCTCCGGGATGACGGCTGCAACCATCTCCTCCATATCGTCCAGGTCCTCTTGCGGTGCTGGACTCACACCTCCGGTCTGCAGTGCTGCCTTCCTGTTCCTTGCCATTTTCTCCTTTGTCGTCCTCTTGCAGTCATGCCAGTGTTTCTTGCACTCATTGACAGTTCTCTTGACCTCTGCCACACTATTAATCTTGTCCACAATGTGTTGCCAAATGCCTATCTCGTTCCAATTTGGCAATTTAGAGGGGATGAAGAGTTGATGCTGGTGCTCTGTCACCTCTCTTGCCAGTATTTCATGCTCCTCTGAGCTGAAGCGACACTTCCTCTTCTTATTATCTCTCCCCTGGGTCTTGTTTGTGTCCTTCTGGCTGGTTCCTTGTTGTCTGGGGTCTCTCCTGGCTTCTGGGATTCATTTTGGGGCTCCTTTGCACTGTTTGCTCTGTTTGCGTCTCTTTATGAAGCTATTGTGGGGGAAAAGGGCACATTTACGTTTTGCGATGTGTTTCCCTGTCGTAAACCGGATTAGAGTCATTTTTTCCTGCGTTAACGTCATTTTGCCTTACTACAAAGCGCATTGGATAGCGTCAGGAAAAATGACTCTAACCCCTTCTTAGTGCTACCCAGCATCATAGTATAAATATGACACATGGGTGGCGTTAAGGTAACGTAAGTTCAGGTAAGTATTTAAAAAAAAAAAAATTGTGGCATAGGGGGCCCTGATTTGTGCCCCCCTACATGCCACTATGCCCAATGACCATGCCCAGGGGACAGAAGTCCCCTGGGCATTGCCATTGGGCAAGGGGGCATGACTCCTGTCTTTGCTAAGACAGGAGTCATTTCAAATGGGGGTTGGGAGTCGAAAAAAATGGCGCAAATCGGGTTGAGGTGAAAAATTTGCCTCAGCCTGACTTGCCCCATTTTTTGGCGCCCAAGCTCCATATTCCCCTACGCCGGCGCTGCCTGGTGTACGTCATTTTTTTTCACGCACACCAGGCAGCGCCGGCGGCTAACGCCGGCTAACGTCATTGAATAAATACGGCGCCCGCATGGCGCTTCAGAATGTCGTTAGCCGGCGCTAATGTTTTTGACGCAAAACTGCGTTAGCGCAGTTTTGCGTCAAAAAGTATAAATATGGCCCCAAGTGTCTCATACACTTTATTCAATACTCTGGAGTCTTAGACCAGGAAGGGTCAGTATATCAACAACCACATGGACAATTTTGAGCACAAAGTGCCACACACATGTGAAGTTTGACGACTTTCCTACTCTCACATTTTGGAGTAAACAAACTCCCTAAACAACTTCATCTGGAATATGCAATCTCCCTAAACACTCTCAACAATCACAATTCATCTGCGATTTGCTTAAGCTGTGCAAGCGCAAAACCTATTTCATTCACACTGTCACTAGAAACACTGAGAAAATCCTCAAGCAAGCATTGGCAAGCTCCAAGGTTTTGGGAAAGTCATGGTAGGTTATTAGGGAGACATAGGCCCTCATTTTGACACTGGCGGTCAAAACCGCTTACCGCCGCAGCAAGGGCTGCCAAACGACCATCGCCACAGCTACCAGCCATCCACTGTATTATGACCACAGCCGGATTTCCGCCAGTGTCCCTACATTTGTAAATATGTATATACTTGTTGATTTGGATGCACGTATTGCTACTATATTTATATTATTACACTCACTTTAATCAATTCATTTTGTCCTTGCATTATTCCCTTGGGGTACTGGGTGGATATGTAATGTTACTGCATCTGCTTGTGTGTATGGTGTAGGGGGTGGGGGTATTGCGTGTTGTGTGTGTTTGTCACTCTCTCTTTCCTCCCCCCTCCCCTGTGTGCTAGGTGGCAGTACTCACTGTGGTTGTCTTCGCCGGTGTTAATGTTCGTAGTGAGCAGAAGGTAGAAGATCATGGGGAACACATGCAACTTGGGCTCCATGGTGGCTTGGTTCTTAGTTGAGTGTCCAGAGGTGAGTCGTTGTCCTTATGTGCAGTGTTTCCGCCAGGCTTTTGATGTCATTGATGTCCAGCTGTATTCTCACAGATATAACTATTGTATCATTTGTTTCAGTATAGTATGGTGATGTGTGCACAAATTATTAAGCCTTGTACAAGTCCACTGTTACTATGCAGCTACAACTTCAAGGGTAACATGAATGCCCATGACTTACCTTCTGTTCTGGCGATAATGGGATTGATTTCCATTTTTCACCTGGCTTAGGAGTAAAAGAAAAACTGGTAGCGTCAGGTTCATGGCAACATGATACGTGAAAAGCTTTCAAACAGTGAGTTTCGTGTTTATACAGCTGCCAATCTGCCAATTCAGGTGTGGAGGTTTAGCTGCCACACTTGTGTCAGCGGGACTGCACACCATGATTGGTTCAGCAGTAAAAGGGGCTGGAGTCACACCACCAGCCACTTTAGCCTATGGTGCAGTCGACGTAGGACAAGATTCTTGACTGTGACAGCGGACTGTCAGTGGTCTTTTGACTATGCTCCTGCTGACATCTAAATAGTCAAAGGAGGGACCGTTACTTCCAACATCTAAATCAGGCCCTTCGTTTTTTCTTTTAATTTAAATGTTTTTTTCTTTTTTAATAAAAAATTGCTTCAAATTGTAGTGTTGAATGTCATTTAATTGAGTGTTGTTAAGTGCAATGTCATAGAATATATCAAAGGAAAGTTTTGCTCAATCTAGTGTGAAAGAGTCTTGTGTTGTAGAGTGAAATGGAGTGGAGTGAAATAGAATGGAGTGGCCTTGTGTGTAGTGGAATAAAGTGTTACACAGTGGAGTGGGGAGTGTGTTGTACGGTGGAGTGGCGTAAAATATATTATTACAGTTGAGTGTCATACAGTGGAGTATCATCAACTGTGGCATCATGGAGATGAATGTCATTAAGTGTCATAGAGTTGCGTAGAGTGCCTTAGAATTGCATAGACTGAATTAGAGTGTTGTAGAGTGTACTTTTCCCCCTCCTGTGCCGAGCCTTTTTTTTGCTATTTGGGGCAGTTCGCGCTTAGGCCCTCATAACATTTTGTTCACATAAGCTACCCACGCCAAACTTGCGTCAGTTTTTTCCAACATCCTAGGGATTCTAGAGGTACCCAGACTTTGTGGGTTCCCCAGAAGGAGGCCAAGAAATTAGCCAAAATACAGTGAAAATTTTGTTTTTTTCAAAGAAATTGGAAAAAGGGGCTGCAGAATAAGGCTTGTGGTTTTTTCCCTGAAAATGGCATCAACAAAGGGTTTGCAGTGCTAAAATCACCAGCTTCCCAGCCTTCAGGAACAGGTAGACTTGAATCAGAAAACCTAATTTCTCAACACAATTTTGCCATTTTACTGGGACATGCCCCATTTTTACGATTTTTTGTGCTTTCAGCCTCCATCCAGTCAGTGACAGAAATGGGCAAGAAACCAATGCTGGATCACAGAAACCAAAACATTTCTGAAAAGTAGACACAATTCTTAATTCAGCAAGGGGTACTTTGTGTAGATCCTACAAGGGTTTCCTACAGAAAATAACAACTGAAAAAGAATAAATATTGAAATTGAGGTGAAAAAAATCTGCTATTTTTCTCTATGTTTTACTCTGTAACTTTTTCCTGCAATGTCAGATTTTTTAAAGCAATATACCGTTACGTCTGCTGGACTCTTCTGGTTGCGGGGATATATAGGGCTTGTAGGTTCATCAAGCACTCTAGGTACCCAGAGCCAATAAATGACCTGCACCCTGCCTTGGGTTTTCATTCTATACCGGGTATACAGCAATTCATTTGCTGAAATATAAAGAATAAAGAATAAAAAATAGCTATCAAGAAAACCTTTGTATTTCCAAAATGGGCACAAGATAAGGTGTTGAGGAGCAGTGGTTATTTGCACATCTCTGAATTCTGGGGTGCCCATACTAGCATGTGAATTACAGGGCATTTCTCCAATAGATGTCTTTTTAACACACTCTCTTATATTTGGAAGGAAAAAATGTAGAGAAAGATAAGGGGCAATAACACTTGTTTTGCTATTCTATGTTCCCCCAAGTCTCCCGATAAAAATGATACCTCACTTGTGTGGGTAGGCCTAGCGCCCGCGACAGGAAATGCCCCAAAACACAACGTGGACACATCCCATTTTTTCACAGAAAACAGAGGTGTTTTTTGCAAAGTGCCTAACTGTAGATTTTGGCCCCTAGCTCAGCCGGCACCTAGGGAAACCTACCAAACCAGCACATTTATGAAAACTAGAGACCTAGGGGAATCCAAGATGGGGTGAATTGTGGGGCTCTGACCAGGTTCCGTTACCCAGAATCCTTTGCAAACCTCAAAATTTGACTAAAAAAACAAATTTTCCTCGCATTTCGGTGACAGAAAGTTCTTGAATCTGAGAAGAGCCACAAATTTCCTTCCACCCAGCGTTCCCCCAAGTCTCCCGATAAAAATGGTACCTCACTTGTGTGGGTAGGCCTAGCGCCCACGAAAGGAAATGGCCCAAAACAGAACATGGACACATCCCATTTTTTTTTTTACAGAAAACAGAGGTGTTTTTTGCAAAGTGCCTACCTGTAGATTTTGGCCCCCAGCTCGGCCGGCACCTAGGGAAACCTACCACACCTGTGCATTTTTTAAAACTAGAGACCTAGGGGAATCCAAGATGGGGTGACTTGTGGGGCTCTGACCAGGTTCTGTCACCCAGAATCCTTTGAAAACCTCAAAATTTGGCTAAAAAAACAAATTTTCCTCAAATTTCGGTGACAGAAAGTTCTGGAATCTGAGAGGAGCCACAAATTTCCTTCCACCCACCGTTCCCTCAAGTCTCCCAATAAAAATGGTACCTCGGTTGTGTGGGTAGGCCTAGCGCCCACGAAAGGAAATGGCCCAAAACACAACGTGGACACATCCCAATTTTTTTACAGAAAACAGAGGTGTTTTTTGCAAAGTGCCTACCTGTAGATTTTGGCCCCTAGCTCAGCCGGCACATAGGGAAACCTACCAAACCTGTGAATTTTTTAAAACTAGAGACCTAGGGGAATCCAAGATGGGGTGACTTGTGGGGCTCTGACCAGGTTCTGTTACCCAGAATCCTTTGCAAACCTCAAAATTTGGCTAAAACAACACATTTTCCTCACATTTCGGTGACAGAAAGTTCTGGAATCTGAGAGGAGCCACAAATTTCCTTCAACCCAGCGTTCCCTTAAGTCTCCCGATGAAAATGGTACCTCACTTGTGTGGGTAGGCCTAGCGACCACTAAAGGAAATGGCCCAAAACACAACATGGACACATCCCAATTTTTTTACAGAAAACAGAGGTGTTTTTTGCAAGTGCCTACCTGTAGATTTTGGCCCCTAGCTCAGCCGGCACCTGGGGAAACCTAGCAAACCTGCGCATTTTTTAAAACTAGACACCTAGGGAAATCCAAGATGGGGTGACTTGTGGGACTCTGACCAGGTTCTGTTACCCAGAATCCTTGGCAAACCTTAAAATTTGGCAAAAAAAACACATTATCCTCACATTTCGGTGACAGAAAGTTCTGGAATCTGAGAGGAGCCACAAATTTCCTTCCACCCAGCGTTCCCCCAAGTCTCCCGATAAAAATGGTACCTCACTTGTGTGGGTAGGCCTAGCGCCCACGAAAGGAAATGTCCCAAAACACAACGTGGACACATCCCATTTTTTTTCAGAAAACAGAGGTGTTTTTTGCAAGTGCCTACCTGTAGATTTTGGCCCCTAGTTCAGCCGGCACCTAGGGAAACCTACCAAACCTGTGCATTTTTTAAAACTAGAGACCTAGGGGAATCCAAGATGGGGTGACTTGTGGGGCTCTGACCAGGTTCCGTTACCCAGAATCCTTTGCAAACCTCAAAATTTGGCTAAAAAAACACATTTTCCTCACATTTCGGTGACAGAAAGTTCTTGAATCTGAGAGGAGCCACAAATTTCCTTCCACCCAGCGTTCCCCCAAGTCTCCCGATAAAAATGATACCTCACTTGTGTGGGTAGGCCTAGCGCCCACGAAAGGAAATGGCCCAAAACACAACATGGACACATCACATTTTTTCACAGAAAACAGTGCCTACCTGTGAATTTTGGCCTCTAGCTCAGCCGGCACCTGGGGAAACCTAGCAAACCAGCACATTTCTGAAAACTAAACACCTAGGGAAATCCATGATGAGGTTACTTTTGGGGCTCTGACCAGGTTATGTTACCCAGAATCCTTTGCAAACCTCAAAATGTGGCTAAAAAAACACATTTTCCTCACATTTCGGTGACAGAAAGTTCTGGAATCTGAGAGGAGCCACAAATTTCCTTCCACCCAGCGTTCCCCCAAGTCTCCCGATAAAAATGGTACCTCAATTGTGTGGGTGGGCCTAGCGCCCACGAAAGGAAATGGCCCAAAACACAACGTGGACACATCACACTTTTTCACAGAAAACAGAGGTGTTTTTTGCAAAGTGCCTACCTGTGGATTTTGGCCTCTAGCTCAGCCGGCCCCGGGGGGGGCAGAAATCGCCTAAAATAAATTTGCCCCCCACCCCCACCCCGGGGAGCGACCCTTGCCTCCAAGGTCGCTCCCCTTGCGTGACGGCACAAAAAAAAGATCCCTGGTCCCTAGTGGTTTCTGCCCCCCTTGGGGGCAGATTGACCTCAAATCGGCCAATCTTCCCCAAAGCGGGCAGAAATGGCCTAAATACAATTTGCCCCTCCACGGGAGCGACCCTTGCCTAAGGGGTCGCTCCCCATCTCTAAAAAAACAAACAAAACAACAACAACAAAAACAATTTTTTTTTAGCCCTGGTGCCTAGAGGTTTCTCCCCCCTGGGCGCAGATCGGCCTAATAACAATAGGCCGATCTGCCCCCAAGGGGGGCAGAAATGGCCTAAAATATATGTGCCCCCCCACCCCACCCCAGGGAGCGGCCCTTTTCTACTGGCTCGCTCCCCTTGCCTGACGGCGCAAAAAAAAAGATGGTGGTTGACCTAAAATCAGTCTATCTGCCCCTAAAGCGGGCAGAAATGGCCTAAATTCTATTTGCCCCTCCAGGGAAGCAACCCTTGCCTAAGGGGTCGCTCCCCATCAGTAAAACAACAAAAAACAAAATCCCCGGTGCCTAGTGTTTTCTGCCCCCCTTGGGGGCAGATCGGCCTAAATAAAATAGGCTGATCTGCCCCCCTAGTGGGCAGAAATGGCCTAAAATTAAATTTGCCCCCCAGGGGAATGACCCTTGCCTAAGGGGTCGCTCCCTTTATGTGAAATTCACAAACAAAAAAAACTCCCTGGTGTCTAGTGGTTTCTGCCCCCCTTGGGGGCAGAAATGGCCTAAATATAATTTCCCCCTTATGGGAGCAACCCTTGCCTAAGGGGTCGCTCCCCACACCTAAAACAAAAAAATAAACAAAAACAAAACAAACAAAAAATACATTATCCCTGGTGCCTAGAGGTTTCTGCCCCCCCTGGGGACAGATCAGCCTAATAATAGGCCGATCTGCCCCCAGAAAAGGCCTTAAAAAAAATGCCCCCCCGGGAGCGACCCTTGCCCAAGGGGTCGCTCCCTTATGCCACTTTCCATTTTGAAAAAAACATCCCTGGTGTCTAGTGAGTGTTTTGACAGCCTGATTGCTTTCAATCCGGCTGCCAAAACGCAGAGAGAGACTTCAAAGGGAAGGAAATTTATTTCCTTCCCTTTGAAGCCTCTCTGCCTCCTCCACGTGATTGGAAGAGAAGTGCTTTGCATTTCTCTTCCGATCATCACGCTGGAAGCTGAGCTTCCAGCACGAAGGAGGAGGCATTGTGACAATCAGCGTGCGCTCGCGCGCTGACGTCGCAGGGCGGGGTCCCTGACTTGGGGGGGGGGAATCCCACAGAGGGAGCGCTAGCGCTCCCTCTGGGCTGTGTGCCTAGGACGTAATGGTTACGTCCTGGGCACAGCAGCACTGTGCCTCAAGGCGGTTACCATTACGTCCTGGGAACAGAACCGGTTAAAGAGTGGAGCAGAGTGTTGTACCTTGGCAGGCCATACAGTGGCACAGAGTGGGCTAAGCTGTGACACAGTGAAGCCGAGTGGAGTGGCATAGAGTAGAGTGGACTAGAGTGTCATATAGTAGCATCTCATATGGTCCAGTGCCATGAACTGCAGTCTAGCAGCATAGCATAGAGTGGAGTAAATTGTTATATAGTGAAGCAGCTTGTCATAAGGAGGAGTAGTATTCCGTGTTGTGGAGTGTGGAAAACTGCTGTAGAGTGGAGTTCAGTAGAGTAGCATAGAGGGGAGTGCAGTATTGTACACTGGAGGGAGGAAGGATGCACTAGAATGTGTTACTGTGTGCTATAATGGAGTTGTATACAGTGTTGTAGAGTGTAGTGGAATACAGTGCTGTTGAGTGTACTGGTGTAAGTGGAGTTTTATACAGTGGAATAGCATAGAGTGCAGTAGCATACAGTGGGATATCATAGGGAGGAGTAGCATACAGTGGAAGTGACATATAGTGGAGTGTCCTAAAATGTATTTGCACATAGTGAAGTGGGGTAAAGTGGAATGGAATGGAGTGAGGTAAAGGGTCCAAGCGAACAGTTGAGTGCCATAATGTGTAGCCTATAGTGGAGTGGCATAGAGTAGATGGCAAGCATAGAAAAACATAGATTGGAGTGGCATACAGTGCAGTACTATAGAGTGGACTAGTGTAGAAGGGAGTAGCGTACAGAGAAGTGGTGTACACAAGTTGTGGCATACACTGGAGTGGCTTACAGTAGAGTAGGTCATCAGGAAATAGAATAGAGTGTAGAGGTGTAGAGTGGAGTTGCATACAGAGGAACAGTGTAGAGTAGATTGGCCTAGGGTTTAGTAGTGTAGAGCGTAGTGATGTACATTGGAGGGGCGTATAGTAGAATAGCATAGTATAGTGCTGTAGGTTTGAGTGGCATGCAGTGGAGTGACATAGAGTAGAGTAGCACACAGTAGAGTGGCATACAGTGGAAAAGTAAAGAGTGGAGTGGCGTTGGGTGGAGTGGCATACAGAAGAACAGTGTAGAGTGGTGTGTTATACAGTGGAGTGACATTGAGTCGAATAACGCAAAGTGGAGTAGCATAGAGTGGAGTGACACTAAGTGCAGTGGCGTAGAGTCGAGTGGTGTAGACTGGAGTGGTGTACAGTGGAGTATGAGACCGTAGAATAGCAGAAAGTGTAGTTGCGAATGCTGGGTTATTGTACAGTGGAGTAGAATATAGTGGAGTGGGAAACAGTGGAGTGGCGTACAATAGAGTGGCATAGAGTGGAGAGGCATAAAGTGGAATAGTGTAGAGTTGAGTGGCGTGCAGTGGACTGGTATACAGTGAAGTAGGATAGACTGGAGTGACATAGCATGGAGTGGCATACACTAGAATAGCATAGAGAGCAGTGGCATAGGTTGTAATGGCATAGAGTGGAGTCATAGAGCGGCATGCGTACAGTGGGATGGTATACAGTGAAATAGCATACAGTGGAGTAGCATACAGTCAAGCGCCAGTACAGTGGCATTTATTGGAGTGGCCAGGCTGGAGTGGCATACAGTGGAGTGGCATACAGTGGAGTAGTGTGCAGTGGAGAGAAGAGAGTAGAGCGGGGGTTAGTGGAGTGGGAGAGAGTGTAATAGCATACAGTTGAGTGGTATACAGTATTGTTGTGTGGAATAGCAAAGAGTAAAATGGCATGGAGTACAGTGATGTACAGTGAGGTGTTGTAGAGTGAAGTGACATAGAATGGAGTGGCATACAGTACAGTAGTGTAGAGTGTAGTAGAGTACACTGGTGTGGCATTAAATGGAATAGCGTAGGGTAGAGATGCATTGAGTAGACTGATATACAGTGGAATAGCGTACACTGGAATGTCTTACAATGGAATAGCGTAAAGTGAAATCACATAGAGTGCAGTGGCAGAGCACTGGCATACAGTGGAAGCGGCATAGATGGTAGTGGCATAGACTGGAGTGAGAATAGTGTAGAGTGTAGTCGCATAGAGTGGAGTAGCGTAGAGCAAAGTAAAATACACTGGAGTGTCATACAATGGAATATGATAGAGGTGAGTTGCATAGAGTTGACTGGCATATAATAAAATTGCGTATAGAGGAGTGACATACAGTGAATGAACATATAATGAAAGTGACATGCAATGGCACTTCTACCATACAATGGAATAGTATAGAGTAGAGTCATGTTGACTGGAGGGTCAGTGAAGTGCCATATAGTGAAGTGGCATAGACTGGAGTGGCTTACAGTGGAGTGGGAATAGCATAGAGTAGAGTCACGTGGAGTGACATGCAGTGGAGTAGCATACAGTGGATCAGTGTAGATTGGAATGCCATACAATGGAATTGTTTAGAGTGGAGTTGTGTAGAATGGATGGGCATACAGTGAAATAGCGTATAGTGGAGTGGGGTACAGTGGGGTAGCAATTAAGGAAATATCATAGACTGGAGTATAATACGGTGGTGTGGCACACAATGGAAGTGTAGGACAAAGGAATAGCGTAGAGTGGAGTTGAGTAGAGTGGAGTGGAATAGAGTAGAGACCTGTTGAGTGGAGTAGCACAGTGGTTCCCAACCTGTGGTCCGGGGACCCATGGGGGTCTGCGAAGCCTCCTCAGGGGGTCCAAGACTGCTTCGAAAATTAAATAATATTAACAGATTAATAAAGTATATATAAAAAAGTGGATAAATGTTCAACTGAAAAATGTAAAACGTCCTGTAAATGTCAAGGAGTTTCAAATTGTATGCTAAAAATTAAATTAGTATCCTCAGATTGATTTGTGAGAGCAGTGCATCAAACAGAACATAGATGGATGATGTGTGGCCTCAATTTAATTTAAAAAAGCTCCAACCTTCCTACTAAAATTATTAATTTTTGTTTATATGTGTTTGCTAATTAAATAAAATGAAATGTGTTGTCATTTGTGTGTGTTTGATAAATGCTTGTTCCTGTATTTTTGGTGTATTGTTTTACGGTTCAAATCCTCAACTATGCTTCCAATAATGACTCAGGGGGGGTTCCAGATTCCAATGATGATTCAGTGGGGGTCCCCAGGATCCAGTAATGATGAAGTGGGGGTCCACAGGAGTCAAAAGGTTGGGAACCACAGGAGTGGCATACAGTTTAATAGCATAAGTAGACTGGCATACACTGGTGTGCCATACAATGGAAAAGCATAGAGTGAAGTCATGTATAGTGTAGTGGTAGAGAACTGGCATATGGTGGAGTGTCATAGACTGGTGTGGCATACAGAGAAGTGAGAATAGTGTAGAGTGAAGTGGCATAGAGTGTAGTGGCATACAGTAGAGTAGCAAAGAGTGGGGTAGAGTACACTAGAGTGCCATACAATGTAACAGCATAAAGTAGAGTCACATTGAGTGGACTGACTTTCAGCGAAATAGCGTATGGTGGAGTAGCATACAGTGGAGTGGTCCAGATGTCCGGCCTGAGGGGTGAATGATCGCTGCACGTTACTGTGCTTGCTGTGTTCTGATTGGCTGAGTGTTCCAAACTTCATGTGTCATCTGACTTTATGGTGTTTTGGGAACACGTGCACCCCTCCGGCCATATGTGCTTTAATGGGTCCAATGTCCTTGGACCATTATGGTGTCGCTATGCCAATCTATGATATTATCTGAGTTTCCTGTTTGCAGACTTGTCTATTGGCTTTGTGCCATCTCACCTGTGACCTGGCAATCAGTAACCCCAGGTCTATTGTCATGGTCCCAGCTGTGAGCAGGGCTAGTCATCCCTTATTCTCCCCCCTTTATGAGTGATATCAGAGATGTTGTTATTTTCTTTTCATCTCAGTACCAGTTTGAATCATGTTATGCATTTGAAACCTTGTGTAACTTGGCAACTCAATTATTAACATAATGACATTGTTTAAAGCAGATCTAGACCAATGCTTGTTGTCAAGATAACTTCTGAACACCTTAGCCTCACCTAGGTAATCCAGGAAGTACATGTTGACTGTCTACAGCCACCTGGGCCTCACCCATGCAATCCAGGAAGCACATTTCAACTGTTTACAACTGCCAGTTCTCTAATTGATTCTCCTAGTGAAAAAAAGACAGTTGAGAAACATGTGCAATTACAGTAATGACTAATAAGTTTCTCTCATTTCCCTATGTGCTTCAGTGCATCTGGTTCGGGCCGGCTATAAAGCTTTTGTTTCAAACTAAATCCAGCTTAGCCTTGATTTAACTTGGAAGTGACGATTACCTGTTTCCAGTCTTCGCCAGCCTTCCTTTTGCAGCGGCAAACCTCTCTTCACAGCGGCATCCATTCCTTCACAGCGACAGGCTTCTTCTCACGGTGGCGCGGTTCCTGAGGTCCAACGTAGCATTTCCAATCTTCTCCACAGTTACGATAATACCTGTGAAAGGTGGGCAGCATGCAATTTATCTCTCGCATTGCTCTTTCTTGCACTGGGAAAAAGGCACAATTCATCCCAAGTAAGTAACACAAGTTTTTCTGTTTAATTTGGGATCTTGATCAGCGCTGATTAAACAAACTTATCTAAAGCCACCAATAATACTCAGATTAATCTAGTGACTGAAAAGAAATTAGAGAAAAGTTTTATTTCTTGTAATAGCTGCGCCTTCCTGGCTCTTGTGCTCATTGCTGGTTTTCAATCTGTGTTTTTTAATCAGAATCTGATGTTGGTGTTCTAAAGACTTTTGGGACAATTGAGAACTATTATCTGATTGTCACTGCATATTTACATATGAGCCTTTGAATCTTGAGCCTGTTGAAGAATTTGAAGTAGTTTTGTTGTGATTAAGCCAGTTACTTTCTCTCAGTGGAATCCTTGTACATGATATTTCCACTTCCTTATAATTCCTGCATTATTTTTTAATCACACTGGGGAATGTTTCTAATGTGAATTATTTTTATGTTGATTCAAAGTTAGTTAATGTCAAGGAACCTGTTTAGTTCTTCCTGTTTTAAAGTGTGTTTCATTACAGGGAAATCTGAGTCCAGACCTTTGCATCTAACCTGGATTGCCAGTATCTTTAACCTAGGACCATGATATAGATATCCTTGAGCCCAGCAGTGCCCTGAGTAGAGAAATCTTATAACTCTGACATCCTGGTATTTCTCTCTCATCAAAATCCCCCTTCCCCTTGGAAACTCCTTGGGTTTCATTGTGTCCTTAATTGGTGCCCTGTCAGTTCTCATTGAAATTCGGGGATTATTGTTGCCTCATTGGAACCACCTGGAGTTCAGGTGAGTGGCTCGCAACACCTAGGTCTCAGAGTGCATGATGGGTGAATTTGACAACAGTGACGTGGTTTCATTTTTATGTATGACTGAATCAATGTGCACATCAACATCAACTTTTTGAATATTAACATTTGAATAGTGAAGTGGTATACAGTGGAGTGATGCACGGTTGAATAGGTAGAGTTAGTGGTGCAGAGTGAAGTGGAATAGAGGGGAATAGTGTGCAATACAGTGGCACATAGTGAAGTGTCATCAGTCGGATTAGTGTACAATGGAGTGGTGTAGAGTGGAGTGGCATACAATGGGATAGTGTAGAGTGGAGTAGCATGCAGTGTAGTGGAGTACACTGGGGTGTTGTAGACTGGAGAGGCATTAAGTGGATTGGAGTGGCGTAGAGTGGAGAGGTATATGGATGTAGATTAAATTTGTCAGGAATGTTGAATATGGTGTACAAATGAATGCAAGACAGTGATTTACTCTGCCTTGCATTTCTCCAGTTTTACGAAGCAACACACAGCCACAAAAAGTGGCCTTGTATTACTTTGTACGTGTTACTTAAATATTAACTGCCCATGAGAGTCCATGTGTGAATCAAGCATATTGCAATACAATAATACGTGTCCCTTAGGTATATATTGTGTCATAGTATTTTGCTGTAACTTTGCCACTCCTATGTACAACACTACAGTGTACGTCAATCAAGTCTACACTATTCTACTATGCACAACTCCACTGCATGACACTCCACTGTAACATACTCAAGTGCATGCCACTGAATTGTACACCACTAAACTGTACGCTAATCCACTCTACAGTATTCTATTGTATACCACTCCACCGTACAGCACTTCACTCTATGCTATTCCACTCTATGTAACACCATCATCTGTGACTCCAAAGTCCGCTATTGTAATATATGGTATTCCACTGTCTGCCACTCCACTGTATGCCACTGCACTCTACACCACTCTAGTCTACTTTACTCCACTCTATATCAATCTACTTTATGACACTCCACTCACTGATGGTAAACTGTATGATTTCAAAAATATTTTATAAAAATAAAAAATAAAATGAAATTTTATGAAAAAAACAATGGTTCAGGATTAAATACAGTTAGGAAAACGTTATTTATTCTTTCTACACAAACCCAACTTAAACAACAGAACATTCCAAATTTTAAAGTTATAGTAATAGCTTACATTTATGATTTATGCACCATCTTCAAATTACTATAACGTGCATACCTATGTATCCAGTGTTGTCACCTCACTCACCACACTACTTTAACTATAACTCACACCTTCTCCATGCACTGGTTATGTCCTTCCATATTACATCACTTATACAATACTAAGGCCCTCATTACAACCCTGGCAGTCGGTGGAGAAGTGGCGGTAATACCGCAAACAGGGCAGCGGTAAAAAAAATTAAATTACAAGCATGGCAGTGACCACCATGCCAAACTGCCACTTCTCCACTCCGACTGCCAGGGTGGTAACAACCGCTGGGCTGGAGACTTCAGTCTCCAGCCCGGCGGTCATCACTACACCGCTGGCAGTATCACGACCCCGCATACCGCCATGGATTTCATGAGGTTCTGTACTGCCACTCAATCCATGGCGGTAGGCACTATCAGTGCCAGGGAATTCGTTCCATGGCACTGATAGGGGTCTCTCCGTCCGCCTCCCCCTCCCCAGAGTCCACCCCCATGTCCTCCCTACCATCCCCCAAAGGTAGTAGGACCCCCCTCCCAACATCCCCAAAACATTGACACACACACACACCTCCTACACGCACACTCGCACAACTACTACACATACACGCACACATGCACACAGACAGAAACGCACACGTTTCCCATACACACAACACACTCCCCGCATGTATAAGCACACAGATACATCCCCTATACAAACGCTCCTACCCCCCTTCATGCACGCACACAACACCCCAAAACCCCCTCCCCTAACGGACGATCACCTTGCCTGGTCCGGTGATCCTCCGGGAGGGAACAGGATCCATGGGGGCTGCTCCACCGCCAGCTCCCCATCACCAGAACACCGCCACACCGAATCCTGGGTTGTGATTCGGTGGGCGGTGTTCTGATGATGTGGCGGTGGAGTTGGAGCAGCCTCCACTTCACTGCCGACCGCCAGTATGGCTGCTGGCGGCTCTCCGTCCGGAAAAGGGCGGAGGGCTGCCAGCAGTCATGATACGCTGTGCAGAAAACCGCATGCACTGGTGGTCTTCAGTAAAGCGGTACCTGGCTGCCAAAGGAGGCTCTAAATCATTTCATTCGTTAACACATCTCAAATTGCATAGTTTGTGGCAACCCAGCACACCATGTACCGCAACCAGCAATTTGATTAATGGAATTAGTTCAGGGGAGGAGTTATTGTAGGTAAAAAAGTTAATTGTGATTGTATTGTATTTACATTATGCTTACTACCCATAGCGAGGCATTGAAGTGTTTTGTGGTGAGTAACATATGACTCTGGAACCCAAGGTTAGATGCTAACTTATAGTTATTGTTGGTTATTTTGATGAGTCATGTTCTCTAAAAAATGCATGCATTTATTCCAGTTACTTTGTGATAGATTGTAAGATTGCCGGTTAGGTGCATTCATTAGTGGGGTCTATGTGGTTTCAGGTGAATGGTTAGGGAGAGTAGGTAATGTTAGCCTACAGGATACTGTTTTAAAGAGAAGCAACTATGATCTATGAAATAAGATATTGCGGAATTCCAATAAGAAGGATTAAAGCACACAGACAGGAGACTGAGAGGAGGCTATATTCAGAAATAGAAAGCATGCAGACGATGGAATGTGAAGTGAGGGTCACTCTGAAGACAGAAAGGATAGTGTTGGAAAATGGGTTATTGGTAGGGCAGGTAGATACCTACACCTAGCAACAAGCCACTAACCTCCACGTAGGTACAGTTAGGTCTCAGTAAATTAATCCCAGCTCAACCCTTGGTAGCTTGGCAACGAGCGTCAAGGCTTAACTTAGGAGACAAAGTGTAAAGCATTCAAATATCACAAAACGGTAATTAAATAAAACACAGGAAACAGTTTAAAAATCCACAACCAATTTATAAAAATAGTTTATATTTTTATCTTTAAAATGACACAAAAACGATTAAAATCGGTTCAGGGGAACCGGAGATATGAATTTTTAAAGAATTATTACTTTTCTAGCGCTTAGAAACAAAAAGCGTCAATCGGGTCATCTGGTTGCACCTCGACCGGGGCAAAGTCAAACTTTCAGGCCGACCGCGATGGAGCCCTGCTCGGCTACAGGTCGCGGGAGGCCTCGGTTAAAAAGTTACCTTCTGACTTAGGCCCTCATTACGACCCTGGCGATATAGAACCGCCAGGGCCGCGGCACGCAGGAGCACCGCCGACAGGCTGGCGGTGCCCCGCAGGGCATTCTGACCGCGGCGGTAACGCCGCGGTCAGAACAGGAAAACTGGCGGTCTCCCGCCAGTTTCCCGTGGCCCGTTTGAATCCTCCAAGGCGGCGCAGCTTGCTGCGCCGCCGAGGGGATTCTGACAAGCCATACCGCCATCCTGTTCCTGGCGGTTTGGCCGCCAGAAACAGGATGGCGGTATGGCTTGTCGTGGGGCCCCTGGGGGCCCCTGCAGTGCCCATGCCAATGGCATGGGCACTGCAGGGGCCCCCGTAAGAGGGCCCCACTTTGTATTTCACTGTCTGCATTGCAGACAGTGAAATACGCGACGGGTGCCACTGCACCCGTCGCACCTTCCCACTCCGCCGGCTCGATTACGAGCCGGCGTCCTCGTGGGAAGGTAGTTTTCCCCTGGGCTGGCGGGCGGCCTTTTGGCGGTCGCCCGCCAGCCCAGGGGAAAACTCTGAATACCCGCTGCGGTCTTCCGACCGCGGTGCGGTATTCACGACGCGCAACTTTGGCGGGCGGCCTCCGCCGCCCGCCAAAGTTGTAATGAGGGCCTTAGTCTTTATTTTGAAGTTTTTCTTCACCGGGACGAACCTGCCAGTTGAATCCGACCTCCTGGAGCCCTTGTCCGGATACGCGATGTGGGTTTCCTCGGTGGAGACTTTTACCTTCGGACTTAGTCGTTTTTTCGAGATGAAAATCCTTCGACCGGGTTAACCTGGATCTTGATCCGACGTCCATGGAGCCCTTCTCGGATACGATGGCTGGGAGGTCCCGGTCAACTTTTTACGTTCGGACTTAGTCTCTTTTTTGGATGTTTTTCTTTACCGGGACGAACCACGAAGTCAGGCCGGGTCGCGGTTGAGGCAAGCCGGCTAGAATTTCCACGTCAGGCCGGTCCCTCTCTGGAGCTTTTTTCCAAAAATTCTCAAATCTTTTCCAAACTTCTGGGGCTTCACCCAGATGTTCTTTTAAGGTTCTTTTGGGGTCCAGAGCTCACCCCAAGGGTCCAGAAGTTCTGTGATGGTCCTTGGGGGGTGCGGACTTCAACTCCCAGAATGCACCTGGCGCAAACTCCTTTTTGGCCACTGGACAGTGGTCAGCTGGTTGCTTTCTTCAGGAGTTGGTGCAGGGGACTCTGGTTAGCAATTTTTCACCTGTAGCAAACAGGGAGTCCCTCCTTGAACCAGTTGAAGCCAGGCAAAGTCCTTCTTGTGGTGAAGCCCAAGTGTGCAGCTGGTGCAGTCCTTCTGAGTGCAGGTTCCAGGTGCAGGCCAGGGGTCCAGCAGGGCAGTCCTTCTTCTTCTTTAGTTCCTTTCTTGTTGAATTCTGGAGGGGATCTGAGGCGTGGGTGCAGGTCTGCCAGTTTTATCCTTGCTCCTGGGTGAAAAGCAGGGGGGCCCTGGTTCTCCAATCAGGGACAGGGTTGTCCCCCTGTGATGACCACTTCCTGGGAAGTGTGGCAAAAATCCATCCCAGAAGGCAACAGTCTCTAAAAATCCAACATGGATGAATCTGATTTTTGGAGGTTACATCTGGCTGAGCCCACCCACTGGTGTGGCTAAAAATCATAAACACACCCCTCTCCTGCCCTCTCCTTATCTAATCAAGGGGGCACCTAGCTGTCTGGGGTTGCAGGATGTGGGGGTGTTGCTGGGTGCTGCAAATGTCCTTCTCTGCCTTTGAAGACCAGTTTGGCAGCCCTCCCCCTTCCTGCCTCACAATCTGCTGAGGGGAGATTCTCTCCCCCAAGCACATTCCTTTGTGTGAAGCCAGGCCACTTCACACCTCATCAAGGCAGCCTGGCAGAAGCTGCTGCAGGCTGGCCAATCAGAGCACAGCAGCAAAAACAATGCAGAGCTGAAATTGGCAACTTTTTAGGTAAAGTCTAAACTTTTTACCTGAACAAGTTATATTAAATCCAACAACTGGAAGTTGTGGGATTTATTACAACAATTAATTTGATACCAAATTCTTGGTATGTAACATTTAAGGAGACTTTAAAATTTAAAATAAAGTCTGCCCATTCTAGCCTATGAAGGCCATTTACTTCAATGAGGGAAAAACGAATTTGGCTGTTTTTACCTCACCAGGGCTTATGAATCTATTTTTATAAAGTCCCTGCTTATAGTTACATGGCACCCAGCCCTAGGGGCACATAGGGCACACCTTAGGGGTGACTTATATGTAAAAATAAGGTAGTTTAAGACTTTGGAAGTACTTTTAATTCCAATGTCGAATTTGCATATAACTTTAATTTAAAAGCAGCCAGCAAGGCAGGCTTGCTTTTAAATTGACACTGGGCACCTCAGCAGTGCACCTAGGTATGCACCACCTATGCTGTGGTCCCTAAACCTACATGCCCTACCATATACTAGGGACTTATAGGTAGGTTAACTTAGCCAATTATAATTAGCCTAATTTGCATATCCATTTTACACAGAGCACAGGCCCTGGGACTGGTTAGCAGTACCCAGGGCACCATCAGAGTCAGGAAAACACCAGCATAAAGTGGAAAATGGGGGCAAAAAGTTAGGGGGCCTCTGCAATCAGCCCTGTTTTCTCACACAGCCCCCCCCCAGCCCACACGCCCAGGAGACTCAGCCCAACCCTGGGAGAGTCTTCCTGGCTTGTTAGGCGAGGAAGACAGTGAAGAAAACTGGCTGTCCCTTTGCAGGGCCTACTCTGCCTTACATCCTCCTGTCAGGGTCACTCCCTCTGGGTAGTGATCCCACCCCAACAATGAAAGGACCCATCTCAAACTGAAACTTCCCTCCAGGGGGGTCTTCCTCCTCTCTCTCTGCCAACTTGGGTAGTGAGGTGCCCACCTCCCCTACTCCAAACTTTGCTAGGGCAACACCTAGCTTACCCAAAGAGGTCACCCAACACTTGAGCAACCCCACCATGACCAATAGGGTCAGGGGGCCTACTTTGCTATTGGCCCTGGGGTCTGCCTCCCAGGCCAAGTACAGTGCTGCCAGGCAGGCTAGCACCCAGCAGAGGCTACTGACAGCTGTCAGTACCCAGAACCACACCCTAAGCTCTCCACTGACAGGTGGCTGAGCTGCTTTAGGGGCATCTTTGGGGTCCTGGCACCCCTCTTGCTGTCTATAGTGGGGGGCTACCACCTCCTGTGGCAGACACCCTCCTTCCACTCTCCCTTCTGTCAGTGCAGGGGCAACACCTTGCATCTGGACAGCTGCCTGACTACTCAGGACTTCCTTGGGGTCAGGTGAGGCCTCACCAGTGCCAACTCTGGGTTCCCCTCTTACTGGGGCAGAAGGCCCTTGGCTCCCTGGAACTCTCTTTAAGAGTGGCCTACCCTTCCTTTTCTTCTTTCCTTTTCTTGGGGACCCCTGTCTCCTAACTGTAGGGACTGACTCCACAGGACTTTGGGTTGGGGGGGCGCCCTGGGCGACCACCCCATCTGTGACCAGACTCACCTCTGGGAGGTCATTGCCCAGGATACAATCTAGGGGAAGGTCAGCACTGACTACCACCCTAATCCAGTCAAGGATACCCTCCCTCTCTAGGGGCACTATGGCTACAGGTTTGGAGGTGACCTCCCCTGTGGCTATCCTGACTTTCTTTGTCTTTCCTGGGACATACATGTCTGGGGTCACTAACCGGTCACTCACTATAGTGTGACTGGCACAGGTGTCTCTCAGGCCAGTGGTAGGGATCCCATTCACTTGAATGTGGTGGAAGTGCCTACTCCCACCCTCAGGGATCACCAGCTTACCATCTGGTCCTGTCTCCCAGCACAATGCTAGGAGGACTTCATCATCTGAGGAATCCTCCCCTATGGCTACACTGGACAGCCCAGTGCTAACCACCTTCCTTGGACAGGCTGCATCTCCTCTGAAGTGACCTGTCTGCTGAAAGTCAAAGCAAGCCCTACTGTCCAAGAGCTTTTTTAACCCTGGGTCTCCCTGTCTCTGCTTGTCAGAGTGGGAGTGGGATTTACTCTCCTCCTTCTTAGGGTTCTGGGGTACAGAGGGAGTCTCTGTGGTGGGCTTACCACCTCCCTCCTTAGGTTTTTGGGGACCTGTCCCCCCCTTCTTTGAGTCTCCCCCCTGGGACTTGACAACCACCCTGGTTCTCAACCACTCATCAGCTGCCTCCCCTAGCTCTCTAGGGTTGGTCTGCTTAGAGTCCACTAGATGCTGGCGTAACCTTTCTTGGATACAATTGGTCAAGATGTGCTCTCTCATGATCAGATTGTATAACCCCTCATAAGTATGTACTTCGTTACCAATAATCCAGCCCTCTAGTGCCTTTAGTGAAATGTCCACAAAGTCAACCCAAGACTGGGTACTGACCTTCTGGGTGTCCCTGAACTTCATTCTATATTGCTCTGGGGTCAGACCAAACTTCTTGGCTAAGCACCTCTTCATACTAGGGTATGAATCTGCCTCCTCCCCCCTTAAGGTCAGAAGCCTAGCCCTCCCTGAGTTGGGGACCAACTCCCACAAAAGGGAACCCCAGTATTGAGGCCTAACCCTTCTCATTTGGAGTGCCCTCTCAAAGGCCCCCAGCCACTTATCTATGTCATCCCCCTCTACATAGGCAGGAACCACCCCTTTGGGTAATCTGGGGCAAACTCCCCCACCCATGGACACCTCAGCTTCTTTATCGCTGCTTCCATCTCTTTTCTCTTTGTATGCCCACTTTTTCTTTTCTAGGGCCAGCTTCTCTGCTTCCAAAGCTATGTATGCTAGCTGGGCCTCCAGCTCTCTTTCTCTGATGGATGGGTTCTCTCCTCCTGAAAGGACCCCCTTCCCACCACTAGCTTTGGGCCTGCCCCTAGTGACTGTATCTACTGAGGACCGTTCTTCCTCTTCCTCACTTAGGCTCGGATGCCTTCCCTCCCCTGAGTGGTTAGAGTTAGCATCTTCCCCTTTTTCTTCCTCCTCTGGAGCTTCCTCTGTCTCTACCTCTTGGGCCTCAGCCCATGCTGTCAGGGATTTAATCAGGATTTGCTTCCTGAGATCAGTGCTTGCAGGCAACCCTCTTTCAATACACAACCCCCTAAGCTGGACTACTGTCAGTGTGGGTAGGCTAGCCAGATCAAGCTCCATGGTTCCCTAGTTTTGTGTCAACAAAAACTTTTTGCAAAAATTGGAAACAAGAATTTAGAAAAATTACAAAAATTCAATAATTGAAATTAATCCAAATTAAAAATTAAAAACAATTTTTGCACTAGGACAATTTAAAGGATTTTTAATTTGTTTTACCTAAAACTGTAACGTGATATTGAACACAAGTACAGGATCCTGTCGCTGCTTCCAATTATGTTGGAAAATGGGTTATTGGTAGGGCAGGTAGGTACCTACACCTAGCAACAAGCCACTAACCTCCACGTAGGTACAGTTAGGTCTCAGTAAATTAATCCCAGCTCAACCCTTGGTAGCTTGGCAACGAGCGTCAAGGCTTAACTTAGGAGACAAAGTGTAAAGCATTCAAATATCACAAAACAGTAATTAAATAAAACACAGGAAACAGTTTAAAAATCCATAACCAATTTATAAAAATAGTTTATATTTTTATCTTTAAAATGACACAAAAACGATTAAAATCGGTTCAGGGGAACCGGAGATATGAATTTTTAAAGAATTATTACTTTTCTAGCGCTTAGAAACAAAAAGCGCCAATCGGGTCATCTGGTTGCACCTCGACCGGGGCAAAGTCAAACTTTCAGGCCGACCGCGATGGAGCCCTGCTCGGCTACAGGTCGCGGGAGGCCTCGGTTAAAAAGTTACCTTCTGACTTAGTCTTTATTTTGAAGTTTTTCTTCACCGGGACGAACCTGCCAGTTGAATCCGACCTCCTGGAGCCCTTGTCCGGATACGCGATGTGGGTTTCCTCGGTGGAGACTTTTACCTTCGGACTTAGTAGTTTTTTCGAGATGAAAATCCTTCGACCGGGGTAAACCTGGATCTTGATCCGACGTCCATGGAGCCCTTCTCGGATACGATGGCTGGGAGGTCCCGGTCAACTTTTTACGTTCGGACTTAGTCTCTTTTTTGGATGTTTTTCTTTACCGGGACGAACCACGAAGTCAGGCCGGGTCGCGGTTGAGGCAAGCTGGCTAGAATTTCCACGTCAGGCCGGTCCCTCTCTGGAGCTTTTTTCCCAAAATTCTCAAATCTTTTCCAAACTTCTGGGGCTTCACCCAGATGTTCTTTTAAGGTTCTTTTGGGGTCCACAGCTCACCCCAAGGGTCCAGAAGTTCTGTGATGGTCCTTGGGGGGTGCGGACTTCAACTCCCAGAATGCACCTGGCGCAAACTCCTTTTTGGCCACTGGACAGTGGTCAGCTGGTCGCTTTCTTCAGGAGTTGGTGCAGGGGACGCTGGTTAGCAAATTTTTCACCTGTAGCAAACAGGGAGTCCCTCCTTGAACCAGTTGAAGCCAGGCAAAGTCCTTCTTGTGGTGAAGCCCAAGTGTGCAGCTGGTGCAGTCCTTCTGAGTGCAGGTTCCAGGTGCAGGCCAGGGGTCCAGCAGGGCAGTCCTTCTTCTTCTTTAGTTCCTTTCTTGTTGAATTCTGGAGGGGATCTGAGGCGTGGGTGCAGGTCTGCCAGTTTTATCCTTGCTCCTGGGTGAAAAGCAGGGGGGCCCTGGTTCTCCAATCAGGGACAGGGTCGTCCCCCTGTGATGACCACTTCCTGGGAAGTGTGGCAAAAATCCATCCCAGAAGGCAACAGTCTCTAAAAATCCAACATGGATGAATCTGATTTTTGGAGGTTACATCTGGCTGAGCCCACCCACTGGTGTGGCTAAAAATCATAAACACACCCCTCTCCTGCCCTCTCCTAATCTAATCAAGGGGGCACCTAGCTGTCTGGGGTTGCAGGATGTGGGGGTGTTGCTGGGTGCTGCAAATGTCCTTCTCTGCCTTTGAAGACCAGTAGGCAGCCCTCCCCCTTCCTGCCTCACCATCTGCTGAGGGGAGATTCTCTCCCCCAAGCACATTCCTTTGTGTGAAGCCAGGCCACTTCACACCTCATCAAGGCAGCCTGGCAGAAGCTGCTGCAGGCTGGCCAATCAGAGCACAGCAGCAAAAACAATGCAGAGCTGAAATTGGCAACTTTTTAGGTAAAGTCTAAACTTTTTACCTGAACAAGTTATATTAAATCCAACAACTGGAAGTTGTGGGATTTATTACAACAATTAATTTGATAACAAATTCTTGGTATGTAACATTTAAGGAGACTTTAAAATTTAAAATAAAGTCTGCCCATTCTAGCCTATGAAGGCCATTTACTTCAATGAGGGAAAAACAAATTTGGCTGTTTTTACCTCACCAGGGCTTATAAATCTATTTTTATAAAGTCCCTGCTTATAGTTACATGGCATCCAGCCCTAGGGGCACATAGGGCACACCTTAGGGGTGACTTATATGTAAAAATAAGGTAGTTTAAGACTTTGGAAGTACTTTTAATTCCAAAGTCGAATTTGCATATAACTTTAATTTAAAAGCAGCCAGCAAGGCAGGCTCACTTTTAAAATGACACTGGGCACCTCAGCAGTGCACCTAGGTGTGCACCACCTATGCTGTGGTCCCTAAACCTACATGCCCTACCATATACTAGGGACTTATAGGTAGGTTAACTTAGCCAATTATAATTAGCCTAATTTGCATATCCATTTTACACAGAGCACAGGCCCTGGGACTGGTTAGCAGTACCCAGGGCACCATCAGAGTCAGGAAAACACCAGCATAAAGTGGAAAATGGGGGCAAAAAGTTAGGGGGCCTCTGCAATCAGCCCTGTTTTCTCACAGATAGGGATTAAGTGGAAGTAAGTGAAAATAAATCTTTCATGCAGGGGAATTTGAGTACAGTGGAAGATGGCTTTCTGAGATAGCAAGCAATTTGAGGATGTCAGTGGTAGAAAGAAACAACATTTTACATAGTGCTCCATATCCGGGTCAGACAGCTTAAACTGACAACTCTGAGGGGGTCATTCTGACCTCGGCGGTAAAAGTCGCTTACCGCCGGCCAGAAGGCCGCCATAACACCACGTTCTGACCCGCAACTGGCAAACCGCCAAAAACCTGACATCCACAAAAGTCCGCCACACCAAAGGTCAGCGGGAAACTGGCGATGACCAAACCTCCACTGTCACGCCAACAGAAATACGCCCATACCATTCCGACCCACAAATCCCCGCAGCGGTCTTTCAACCGCGGTATTCCATTGGCGGTACACACCGCCACGGTCAAAATACACACACCTTTACAAAACACTACCACATTGGATAATTCAAAATACACACACCTGAGACTCATACACACACCACTCCCACACACCCAATTAAATATAAAACACACACCCACATCACCCACAAACCCCTACGGCCACAATTGCGAGTGAACGACAGAGAGAGAGAGCACAGCATAGAGTACACCATCACACAGAGGCAAATCACAACATCATCCACACAATTTCCACACACAAAACACCATACACCACCACACTCACCACACTCTACAACACATACACCACCCCTCACCTCATCCACACCACCACATGGCACCCCAAAGACACCCCAGGTTCTCTGATGCAGAACTCAGGGTCATGGTGGAGGAAATAGTTCGTGTAGAGCCCCAGCTCCCCCAGAATTCACAGCATGGGAGGAGAAAGTCTTGCACATCCTGCATCCTGAGGGCCTCGCAGGAGTAGGCGGAGGAAGGGGCTCTGGTAAGTCAAATCTTCACTACTCCATTCCCCCCACCCCACCTGCATGCCAAATCATACCCCCACCCTCACCCCCACCCCTATCACACCAACTCCTTGCAAATGGCTCACCATCACATCCCACCCATCCCAAAACCTAGCCCTGCGTGCGTCCCCAAAGCATGGACACCCATCCCCAAAGCATGCCCACTGCACACACCCATCACCCCCACAAGCCACCGTCACAAAAGCCCCCACAAGGGAATGCCAGCACTGGGGGACACGGCCACCCACCCATTACACGAAATGCCACACACAGAAGCAATAACCATACTCTTATACCCCTGCAGGACCCGAACGCCACCACACCGCCACGGAGGGTCCAGAGATGTCCATCCCACCCCCAGAAGAGGCCCCCAGTGATGACAGCAGCTCTGTCTCCCTGGACCTTGATGACCAGCCCGGCCCATCGGGGACCTCAGGACAGTCGGTTCCCCACAGACAGCCACAGGCTACACCAGACCTAACCTCCTCTGGGAACACCAGCACAGCTCCCACCCAGCGGGCCCATGCCTCTGTCTCCAGGACACGTCAATCAGCGGTGTGTCCACCACTACAGGGCACCCAGGTTGACCCACCACCCCAACAACAACAGGGACCTGGGGGCAGTGGTAGTGGGCACACCGTCCAGGGGACAGAGGCCCAGGGAAACAGGGGAACTGGGAGGGCTGCTGTGCGACAGGGGGGGGACAGGCCCAGGGAACCGACTCTCCAAGAGGCCCTCTCCTCCATCATGGGAGCATACCACCACTCCCAGGAGACGATGGCTACGGTACTGGCCAGGTTGCAGGAGATCCAGGTCATGCAGGAGCAACAGTACATGGGGTTCTGAGAGGAACTGAGGATCATTAGTTCCGCAATGGGGACCATCGTCGTGGCCCTTACCCAGATAGTCACCACATTGCGGGACCATGTGGCACCACAAAAGGCCCCTGTCACTAGCCTGGACCAGGAACAGCCTACCACCTCCGCCGGCGCTAGTGGACAGGAGGCCTCCACACGACAGGCCACCAGAACCCCACCTCCTGCAGAAGAAGAACCACCCCGCAAGCGGAACCTGAGATCTCACAAGAAGACAGAGTAGGATTGCAAGACCCCCGCCAGCAAACGATACCCCCTGATGTCATCCCATTGTCCCACATTGTCACCCTGTCCAACCTTGAACTGCCCCTGCTCCATCCTTCCACAGGCATATGGACAATGCACCTGTGCGACTGAGAACTGGACTCTGCCATGGACATTACTCCACCATCACCCATCCCCGTTTTACAATCATGTTCCTTATATTTAGCACTTGAATTAAATCACTTCTTGCACTAAAAAAATCTGGAGTCTGCTTGTATTTTGAACAAATGCATTAGACATAACGGTGCCAAAATGTGCAGTTACATTGTGATGACAACATACCACTGTCACACAGCTGTAGTCCATGGGCAAACAAAGCAGAGGTCATGCAGTGGGGCCCACAACTCTGAAAACGGAAGGGAAAGTCACAACTCAGTTAACAGGAACTGGGGGGGAACTCAGACAGTAGAGAGGCAGGAGACTTTAAGTAAATGTAAAATGGCGTGGTTGATTCGTACCTATGTGCTACTGAAAATACTGTTGTTTCACTGTGTCCCTGTTGTCTGTGTCGTCCCCGTCGTCCTCCTCCTCTTCACTCTCCACAGGCTCCACAGCTGCAACAACACCACCATCTGGACCATCCTCCTGCAGCAAAGGCACCTGGTGTCGCAAAGCCAGGTTGTGAAGCATACAGCAGGCCACGATGATATGGCACACCTTCTTTGGTGAGTACATTAGGGATCCCCCTGTCATATGCAGGCACCTAAACCTGGCCTTCAGGAGGCCGAAGGTTCTTTCTATAATCCTCCCAGTTCGCCCATGGGCCTCATTGTAGCGTTCCTCTGCCCTTGTCCTGGGATTCCTCACTGGGGTCAGTAGCCACGACAGGTTGGGGTAACCAAAATCACCTATTAGCCACACACGGTGTCTCTGTAGCTGTTCCATCACATAAGGGATGCTGCTATTTCGCATGATGTACGCACCATGCACTGACCCAGGGAACTTGGCATTTACATGGGAGATGTACTGGTCAGCCAAACAGACCACCTGGACATTCATAGAATGATAACTTTTTCTGTTCCTGTACACCTGCTCACTTCCACTGGGGGGAACCAAGGCCATATGGGTCCCATCAATGGCACCAATGATGTTGGGGATATGTCCAAGGGCATAGAAATCACCCTTCACTGTAGCCAAATCGGCCACCTCAGGGAAAACAATGTAGCTCTGCATGTATTTCATCAGGGCAGACAACACTCTGGACAAAACCTTAGAAAACATAGGCTGAGACATCCCTGATGATATGGCCACTGTTGTTTGGAATGATCCACTTGCCAAAAAATGGAGTACTGACAGAACCTGCACCAGAGGGGGAATCCCTGTGGGTTGGCGAATGGGGGACATCAGGTCTGGCTCCAGCTGGGCACACAGTTCCTGTATAGTGGCTCGGTCAAGTCTGTATGTAAGTATGACATGTCTTTCTTCCATTGTCGACAGGTCCACCAGCGGTCTGTACACGGGAGGATTTCTCCATCTCCTCGCAAGTCCCAGCGGACGGTGCCTAGGAAGGACAACATGGAGCACAGAGTCAAGCAACCCACAGGTACGTAACCACAGCTTGCACAGAACACGATTCGCTATGCATTGAATGGCTTGTATGAGTGGCAATGCAAGGCCTAGGCCTGTGTGACGCTGTAGAAATTCAGCCATGTGGGCCCTTGAAATGGCGGCTGCCTGACCTGTGAAGTGTGACAATGGGATTTTGGCATGGCACACCGTGGCGGTAGGCGGTCGAAGACAGCGGCACAAAGCAGCATTGGTTAACATTGAACCCTATGGGTCTCAGCAGCCAATGACGGTACGCACCGCCGTGGTACTCACCGCCGAGGGCGTGACCGCCATTTTCTACTTGCTTAATCACTCGAGACGTGATCATCCACAGGAGAGGACCTATACTGCAAGTGCTGCTGTGAACTCGGTCTGGAAGAGACAATGGCTGCTGCAACTGGGGAAAGGGCCCCTGCCTTCACATCTGAGGAATTGGATAAACTTGTTGATGGGGTCCTCCCCCAGTATGCGCTACTCTACGGTCCTCCAAACCAACAGGTAAGTACACTGGGAGCACGTAGTATGGGCTATGCCTGTGTTGAGTGGGGTGGATGTAAGATGGTGGGGAGGGGAGCGAATGAGGAGTGCAACGCACGACAGATGAGAGCATGTGCCACATGGCAAGGTTGGGGAGGGAGAGCCGCGCACATCGACCATGCAGAAAAGTGATGATATTTATTTTTCAACCCTGTACATGTCACATAGGTCAGCGCCCATCAGAAGATCGACATTTGGCGTGCCATTGCCAAGGACGTCCGGGCCCTGGAGGTCCACAACAGACGGGGCACCCACTGCCGCAAGAGGTGGGAGGACATCTGCTGCGGGAGCAGAAAGACCGCCGAGGCTCTGCTGGGGATGGCCTCCCAATGTAGGAGGGGTGCCAGTCGTCAATTGACCCCCCTGATGTCCCGGATCCTGGCGGTGGCCTACCCCGATTTGGATGGGTGCTTGAGGACATCACAGCAGACACAAGGGGGTGAGTATCAGCACATTCCGCTATATTAGCGCACAGTGGAGGCGTCTGGGTGGGGGAGGAGGGCTGTTTCTGTAGGCTAGGCCCCTCCGTTAGACATGGCCCTGTGCCCCCGCCCCCCACCGCTGTAGGGTGCTAAGTACAGCTATCCATGGTCCGGGCTCACCTATGTGTGCATTTGTCGTCCATAGACTTGTAGGCCAAGTCACTAGAATTGAGTAGTGTACCCCGAGTGCGTGGCGTAGTGCAGGGGGCTTCTGTGTCTGTCCTCTCCGCCAACGGTGCCACCAATGCATGCACTCACCATGTCTTTCTTTCTCCCCCCCCCCTTTTTTTTGGTTTTCCTGTTCATGTGTGCATTAGCATCATCAGGCGGAGGAGAAGTGGCATCGGCGCACGAGGGAGCTGCATCTCACATGGCCCCGGAGGGCCCTGCAACAGACTTGGACTTAACCAGTGAGACGGAGGTCGAGGGGGGCTCCATAACAGGGACCCGTGAAGACGTCAGCGACATCGACACGTCCTCGGAAGGGAGCTCCCTTGTGGTGGCGGCAACATCCGTGCCCACCGCAACAACAGGTACAGCCGCCACCCAGCGCACCAGCTCCGCCCTCCCAGCAGCCCCTCAGCTTTCGCCCCGTGCCCGCTCGGCCAGGAAGCCGGCCATCTCCTTCGCCCCTGGCACCTCAGGTCCTGCCCCAGTTACCCCTGCTGCCCTCAGTGCGGAGATCATTGACCTCCTCCAGACGCTCATTGTTGGGCAGTCTACCCTTTTGAATGCCATCCAGGGGGTAGAAAGGGAGGTGCATCGGAGCAATGCATACCTGGAGGGCATTCATTCGGGTCAGGCTGCCCATCAGCGATCGTTTAACGCTCTGGTCTCAGCACTGACGGCAGCAATTGTCCCTGTGTCTAGCCTCCCCCCTCCAACTTCCTCAACCCAGTCCCACTCCCCTGTTCCTCTGCCTATCCCAGACACACCTACAGACCAGCCTGCACACACCTCAACACCCAAGGGCAGCTCATCCAGACATAAGCACCACAGATCACACAAGCATTCACCCAAGCAACATCCACATGCAGACACAGCAACACCCACTGCCTCCACTGTGTCCCCCTCCTCCTCGTCTCCCTCCTCCCTCCCTGTGACGTCTCCACTCACACCTGCATGCACACCACCATCAGCCAGTACGTCCATCACCACCACACCCACCAGAACAGTCCGCACACGTGCAGTCACCACCCCCACTACCATTTACACGTCCCCTGTGTCCTCTCCCAGTGTGTCTGTCATCCCCTCTTCCAAACAACACAAACGCAGGCAGCCACCCACCCAACAGCCATCCACCTCACGACAGCCTCCGTCACAAGTACCTGCACCCAAAGACAGCACACTTGACTCTCCTACAACCACATCTTCTTCCTCCACTCCCATACCCACTACAACTACCCGTCCCTGTCTTTCTAAATTGATTTTCCCTTCCAACCTTGACCTCTTTCCACCAACTGACCCACCCCCTCCATCTCGTAAGACTCCAACCAGCACCTCAGCCACCACAAGCCCTGCACCTACTAGGACCATCGTTCAGGGCTATTGGAGTCCACCAGCTCCTAGGGCAGGAACATCGGCCAGCAGCAAGGGGACAGCCAGCCCACCCCCTGGGAAAAGAAGCAAAAAAGGCAAGGGCCGGCGCCACAGGCCTGAGACGGCTGCCCCCAAGGACACCAGCTTTGCACCGTCACCTGGCCCATCCACCAAGGGAGGCAAGGGCCCCAGAGATTCTTCCAAGGAGGGCAAGGGCCCCAGAGATTCATCCAAGGGAGGCAATGGCCCCAGAGATTCTTCCAAGGGAGGCAAGGGCCCCAGAGATTCTTCCAAGGAGGGCAAGGGCATCAGGGCGAAAAAGTCCGGCAGCAGGCGAGCTGCCCAGGAGGGCCCCACCAGCCCCATTTGAGGTGTGACGGAGGACACCCCCGGGCCCAGGAGTCCAGCACAGGAGAGCCCCTCAAGCGATAGGTCGGATGGCGACTGAGAGGGAATGATTGCCCAGATCTGGTTCCCTAGGAACACAAGACAAGCACCGCTGAACAGGGCCCCGCCAAGAGAAGCACCGCTGAACAGGGCCCCGCCGTGAGAAGCACCGCTGAACAGGGCCCCGCGTCAGAAGCACCGCTGAACAGGGCCCCGCCAAGAGAAGCACCGCTGAACAGGGCCCTGCCGTGAGAAGCACCGCTGAACAGGGCCCCGCCAAGAGAAGCACTGCTGAACAGGGCCCGCCGTGAGAAGCACCGCTGAACAGGGCCCGCCGTCAGAAGCACTGCTGAACAGGGCCTCGCCGTGAGAAGTACCGCCGAACAGGGCCCCGCCAAGAGAAGCACCGCTGAACACGGCCCCGCCATGAGAAGGACCGCTGAACAGGGCCCCGCCGTGAGAAGCACCGCCAAACAGGGCCCCGCCAAGCGAAGCACCGCTGAACAGGGCCCCGCCGTGAAAAGCACCGCTGAACAGGGCCCCGGCATCTCTGCACCGCTCCGCTGGGCCCTTCCTGTCAAGCACCGCTCCGCTGGGCCCTTCATCTCAAGCACCGCTCCGCTGGGCCCTTCATCTCTGCACCGCTCCGCTGGGCCCTTCCTGTCAAGCACCGCTCCGCTGGGCCCTTCCTGTCAAGCACCGCTCCGCTGGGCCCTTCCTGTCAAGCACCGCTCCGCTGGGCCCTTCATTTCAAGCATCGCTCCGCTGGGCCCCGCCGTCTCTGCACCGCTCCGCTGGGCCCTTCCTGTCAAGCACCGCTCCGCTGGGCCTTTCCTGTCAAGCACCGCTCCGCTGGGCCTTTCATCTCAAGCACCGCTCCGCTGGGCCCTTCCTGTCAAGCACCGCTCTGCTGGGCCCTTCATCTCAAGCACCACTCCGCTGGGCCCTTCATCTCAAGCACAGCTCCGCTAGGCCCCGCCGTCTCTGCACTGCTCCACTGTGCCCTTCCTGTCAAGCACCGCTCCGCTGGGCCCTTCATCTCAAGCACCGCTCCGCTGGGCCCTTCCTGTCAAGCACCGCTCCGATGGGCCCTTCATCTCAAGCACCGCTACGCTGGGCCCTTCCTGTCAAGCACCGCTCCGCTGGGCCCCGCCGTCTCTGCACCGCTCCGCTGGGCCCTTCATCTCAAGCAACGCTCCGCTGGGCCCTTCATCTCAAGCACCGCTCCGCTGGGCCCCGCCGTCTCTGCACCGCTCCGCTGGGCCCTTCCTGTCAAGCACCGCTCCGCTGGGCCCTTCATCTCAAGCACCGCTCCGCTGGGCCCTTCATCTCAAGCACCGCTCCGCTGGGCCCCGCCGTCTCTGCACCGCTCCGCTGGGCCCTTCCTGTCAAGCACCGCTCCGCTGCGCCCTTCATCTCAAGCACCGCTCCGCTGGGCCCTTCCTGTCAAGCACCGCTCCGCTGGGCCCCGCCGTCTCTGCACCGCTCCGCTGGGCCCTTCCTGTCAAGCACCGCTCCGCTGGGCCTTCATCTCAAGCACCGCTCCGCTGGGCCCTTCATCTCAAGCACCGCTCCGCTGGGCCCTTCATCTCAAGCACCGCTGGCCCATTGGCAGGGCCGGATCTGTGTCGGGCAGGGCTTCACGAAGCACTTGGCCACCATGCCTCCTCCATAACCAGTGGAGTCTGTTATCCACCAGATGGACTGTGGCTTTGCACTCCCCAGGATGGTACAGTGGGCAATCCACCCACTGAAAAGACTTGTGAGACTGTGGCTTTGCACTCCCCAGGATGGTACAGTGGGCAATCCACCCACTTTAGAGACTTGAGAGACTGTGGCTTTGCACTCCCCAGGATGGTACAGTGGGCATGGAGGCCCCTCGTGGATCTGGCGTCGTGGACTCATGTGGCTGAGGTGCCCCCCCATTCCATTCCCCCTGAGGTGCCTGTGGTTTTATTATCTGATGCCCCAGCAGTGTTCTCTCCAATGGAATCGGGTCTCGTGTGTGGGCTTTGCCCATGTGTTTATGCACATTGGCCCACGAACAATGGCATGTAGCCAATATGTGCCGGACTTTTGGACTATGTATACATTGTTCATGTTGTGATTTATTTGTTTTAAAAATCTCATATTTCACTTAAGTTCAAATATGCTTTAATATACTTCTATTTTAATGATCATTTTATTTTGTCTTTGAATTATTCCGGGGGGGTTTGAGGGGTGTAAATCTGACTTGTTGCTCTGCATTGGTGTGTGGGGATTTGGGGGGGGGGGGTCGCGTATGTGTGTGCCCGTAATCTTTTCTCCTCCCCACTCCCCTGTGTCGTAGGTGCAGTACTCACCGTTGTCTCCTGCAGCGGCGTTCGTGCTCCTGGTAGAGGAGCAGGTAGCCAATCGCTGGTAGGATGTTTAATTCGGGTTCCATGCTGTCCAGATTCCTCGTGGGGTGCATAGAGGTGAACTTTTTCCCGTTCGTGGTCTGTTTCTGCCGTGTTTTTATCGGCGGGGCTCCCGCCCCGGAAAAGGTGGCGGATTGGTGGGTCGTGATAGGGTGGGCGGTACATTGTCTGCCGCCTGTCTGTTGGCGGTGACCGTCGCGCTGTTTGTTTGCCCCGGAGTGTTAAAGTGGCGGTCTGTGTTGGCGGTTCCCGCCAGTGTCAGAATTCCATTTTTTTTACCGCCTGCCTGTTGGCGGGTTGGCCGCCGCTTTAACACCGACCGCCGAGGTCAGAATGACCCCCTGAGTGTACACATCATTTAAACATTAAGATCCAAGCCTGCTGTGTGCCAAGCCAGGGGAACCCTTTCAAGTTTGGTCTGGAATATCCCAAGCTTGGTTAAGGGTCTTCACGCTCCACAAGGAGAGTTTATCTTTCCTCACTATTCTGTAATTGAAGCTTTTTTTCCCTCTCGTTCGATAAAAAGGAGTTATTTGGCCCTAGCTTAGAGTATCTCTCCAAATGTGCAGTCGTATATATTTATACCCTGTTTTGCCACCCAATCCCATCCAAGTGTATGTTGTGTGCATTTATGTATGTGAGCATTGTAGTAAGTGCATTGTTTGTGTAAGTAACGCAGAGTGATGAAGGACTGTGGGTTCCATTTTGGAAGTCCCGGGTCTACTCCTATGCACATTATGGGGATGGTGTTGTTCTTCCCAGACAATGGAAGTGATGCAGGATGGAGGAGATGTAGACAATGCCCTGGCCTAAGAGGCATGAAGAGCACATTGCACCACAAGTATGGCTGTATTTTACTACTCAACCACTTTTTATTTGTGTAAATTAGAGCGTGTAGTGCAATGGCTGTGCTATCTATTGGTTTATTTTTATAATTATTAGGGTTTATGACCTTATACCCCAATTTATGTACTGTACCGAAATATCCTGGCAAATTCTATCTATCTTTAAGTTGGTAAGTCTCTGAATGTGACATGTAATTTGTCAAGAAAGTGGAAGGTCTGATACTTTGTTCATGAAATAATTTGCATTTTTTCAAGACATTTACAGATTATATGTGTATGAATTATATTTTGTTAACCAGGACTAATAACTGATATTCACATTATCCTTACTGTTTTAGTTGCTGGAAGAAATACCTATTCAAACAAATTATAATGCATTACCTTTATCTGTTGTGAGACTATGAGACCTGTAAGATATTACTTACAATTCTGGTTGGTATTGATACTGCTGTTGAAAAAAAACAACTCACAGAAATTTTGTAAACATGATTTATATGCAAACAAGCTTTCAGTATTCTTTCAGGTTTCGGGCAAAACATATATTGCAAGGACAAGGACAAGCCAACAAGATATATTTTTCTGTGATTGATTGTTAATAACATGCATACCAATGCATAGAGAGATTTATTCAAATTTTTAATGTGAGAAAATAACTAATAAATAAACACATTTTTCAAAATAAGAATAGCTCTGAGGCTTTTGTAGTGGCAAAGTATAGGGTTTGTAATGTTATGGAAATTTGTTAAGCACATAGAGACCAGTAGGCATCCCAGCAGTTGTTAAGCAATACAGACTGTAGGTGCAAGCTCCATGGAGATTACCTCACAAACCTAAAGGTTTTAAGCTGTTTTCTGATGGATAACTCATTATCAATGGTCTGTAAGGAAAGGGGGAGAGTGTTCCAAAGTTCTGGCATAATTGTACCTGAATGATCATCCTCCCTTTCTAGCCCTTTTTGACTGGCAGAACTACTTCCTGTAGAGTGTTAATAGATTTGAGAGATCTGCTAAGATTGTTATGAGCAATCAGCTGTCTGAAAATGGAGGGCTTTGATTTTGAATTGCTCTGTGTGAAATGTACAGTGCCTTGAAGCTGATGTGCCGCTCAACCGGGAGCTAATGGAGGTCTTTCAGGGCCTGACATCTTGAGAGGTATTAGGAATGCCGAGCAGGGTCCTTGCTGGTGCATTTTGCACCACCTGAAGTTTGCCAATTACTGTTTTTGATGCTCACAGGTTGAGGGAATTTCCGTAGTCTAGGTGTGAGAGAATTATAGCCTAGTCTACTAGCCTCCCGGAAAGAAGGGGGGGAATCAAAGGAAGACATTTTCCCAGCATTCTGTAGCAGCAGGTTGATAGTTTAGTTGCTTGGGGCTCCATGGAAAGGGTCGTGTCAAGCCATACCCCCAAACTTTTAATTATCATTTTGGGGTAGGGCAGACCTAAACCTTCAGGCCAGCCAAGGGTCTTTTGAGGATTTGCGTTGTTCCCTAATATCATCAGCTCTGTTTTATTTCCATAAAGGACTTGTCTATCCACCTAGCGGCCCTCTCGAGGAATAGCCCCAGGGATGGAGGGGCATGTTTACAGTAAGAGCAAGGGAAAATACCATTGAGGTGTCATCCACATATGAGACTAATGAGGTCCCAGAAGGCAGCCAATGGTCTCTTGTATAGTTTGAACAACGTAGGACTTAAGAATGAACCCCATTGGACACCACATCTCAAAGGGTAAAACTTCTGGTGCACATGATTTATCAAAGACCTGAAAAGATATGTTCCTCAGAAATGACCTGACCCATTCAAAGGCCAGGCCTGATACTTCTTCATTCTGAATCCTCTCAATGAGAGTCCTATGAGACACCACATCAAAGGCAGGACTTAGGTCCTGGAGGGTGATAGCTATAAAACCTTCAAATCCATTTTCATTTTTGCCTCCTCCATGACTTCCAGGGGGGTGGTTTTGGTACTATTTTTGGGGCGAAACCCTGTCTGGGTAGGGTGCACGATGTTGTTGGTTTCTATAAAGTGCAAGCGGTGTGAGTTGACATATTTTTCCTGCACCTTGCTCAGTCCCAAGAGTAGAGAGATAGGTCGAAAATTCTCTGGGCAGCAAGGGTCGAGGTTAGGTTTCATTAAAATAGCTTTCACTATAGTGTGCTTCCACCCTTAGGGTACCATTCCTTTCTCAAGAAACTTAACATTGCAAGAATGTTCACAACACAAAAATATTAGTTTTTGCCCCACATTCTTAACAGTGACCATAAATTGAAATTTACCTATAAATGTCTGACTTATTGATTACACTTGCACAACTTACACATTTTAGAATACGGTCACTTAGTGATGGTGAAATGAATTGTTGTATTTTAACACATCTGCCATTAGTCGACACTTAGAGGCTTATTACGAGTTTTGCATGGATTTTTGACATCTACCGAAACATTAGTGTCAACAAACGTGTCAGTAGATGACGCTAGGAGATCTTAAATATGCCCTGACGCTACTAAGGACTGAAATGATGGCTGGACTGTAGAATTCTAGTACAACAGGGTGTCATCGAACAAGAGACTGACTAATTTCTCAGAATTCACATAAGATGCCAAAGAGAAGAGTAGGCTATTTATGACACATTGGCAATGAAGACTATTTAATTTGCACTTCAAATAATGTATAGTTTATCCCAGACCTTTAAGAAAAAGGCTGAAATTCTAACACCCTACAAGACTGATGTGGTCTACAAATGCAATGCTTCTCCAATTCTCAGAATGTAATGGACAGAAGACAAGGTCACGTGTTTTGTGTCTTAGGGCCAGATGTAGGAAGCATTTTGCATGGTGCAAACTGCGAAAATCGCAGTTTGCGCCATGCAAAATGCTTATCGTGATGCTCATTCACAATTTGTGAGTCGGTACCGACTCGCAATTTGGGAATGCGACTCGCAAGTAGGAAGGGGTGTACCCTTCCTATTTGCGACTCGCATCGCAATGCTAAATTGCTTTGTGACCGCGAATGCGGTCGCAAAGCAATTCGCAGTTACCACCAGTGTCACACTGGTGGTAACCCATTCGCAAAAGGGAAGGGGTCCCCATGGGACCCCTTCCCCTTTGTGAATATTGCCCAAAATGTTTTTTCAGAGCAGGCAGTGGTCCAATGGACCACTGCGTACTCTGAAAAAACGAAACCAAATGGTTTTGTTATTTTTTTTATTTTGCAACTTGTTTTCCTTTAAGGAAAACGGGCTGCAAAATAAATAAAAAAACTGCTTTATTTAAAAAGCAGTCACAGACATGGAGGTCTGCTGTCTTCAGCAGGCCACCATCCCTGTGAGTGCAGGGACCCGCTATGGGGTCGCAAAAAGCGACCCACCTCATTAATATTGATGAGGTGGGTCTTTGCGACCCCACAGCGAATCGCAGACGGTGTCTGAGACACCGTTCTGCATCTGATTTTGCGAATCGGAAATTGAGAGTCGCACCAACTCGCAATTTCCGATTCGCAAGATCGGAACTTCCTACATCAGGCCCTTAGTCCCTAAGAACTAGCACGCTATGCCTGGCTATGGTATCTTTTACTAATCATATTATGATCAGGTACAAATGTAAAACATAGCTCTTTAAGCAAATCTTTATTAGTTAAGTGCTCATTACTTCACACATGGGGCTTGATGTACAAGCGCCAAGTCTCAAAGCAGCTGAGACTTCTGTACACTGGATTTGTGTCCCAACTTACATTCTACACTTCAAAGAATACAAAAAGCTGTTACACTCAAAAATCACTATTTTTCAGAATTACAGAATCATACATCAATAACATGAATATGGCATAATTCTGACTGAATCCCACTGAATTGACTTTCAATACAGGAATGGAGGTCTACAAGGGTCAGCAGGCCAGCAATCCTGCAATCCCATTGACATACTGCCTTCTTTATTTTAAGGCATCTTCTGTCTTTTTCAATAATCCAGAGCTGCATTAAAAATGGTGGCATTCAATTAATGTCATTAGTGATAGCTAGCAGAACTCTGTCTAATCCACATAATTCAGGCATCCCATTTTCACAAGCGAGAGGCTGGGTTTGCACATCACATTTGCAACTGCAAAAAACGATTATACCCAATTGGCAATTTATTTGACCTGTAAGGCCCTTGTACAGTGGTACTACTGGTGCCCAGGGCCCGTAAATTATATGCTACAAGTGGGCCTGCAGAACTGATTGTGCCACTCACGTTTACCATGTCTCAGGCCTGTCATTGTAGCCTGTGGGTGCAGTTTTAAAACTGCCATGTTGACCTAGGAAAGTAAACCTTCTGCCAAGGCAAAACCTTCAATTTAGTATATATATGTCACCACTAAGCTAGACCTCAGACAGTCCAGAGAGCAGTGTGTGATGTACTTAAAAAGTATAATGTACTTTTAAGTTTTACAAGTCCTGATAGTGAAAACCTCTTAAATTCATTGTTTACTACTGCAAGGTACATCTCCCATGGGATAACATTAGGATTACCTTATTACATTTGATAAGTTTCAATTTCTAAATAAGAGCAGGTAACCAGTTCGTGTTTTGTGTCTTTGGAATTGTAATGAAAATCCTAACTGATGATGAAGTCAGGTTTTAAATTACAATTTTTAAAATGCCACTTTTAGAAAGTTGTCATTTTTTCCTGATTTAGCCATTTGGTGCCTTCAGGTTGTCTCTTGGTCACATGACTAGATGAAGTTGACAGTTGGGCTTTGTGTATTTTTCCTAGACAACCACACACAATAGGGAGCTTTGGGCCCATATTTATACTTTTTGACGCTAAACTGCGCTAACGCAGTTTAGCGTCAAAAAATGTTGCGCCGTCTAACGCCATTCTGAAGCGCCATGCGGGCGCCGTATTTATGGAATGGCGTTAGACGGCGCAATCAGACCGGCGCTGCCTGGTTTGCGTGGGAAAAAACCACGTAGACCAGACAGCGCCGGCGTAGGGGGAAAATGGCGTATGGGCGTCTTAAAATGGGGCAAGTCAGGTTACGTTGAAAAAATCGTCGTAACCCGACTTGCGCCATTTTTTTTCGACGCCCATCCCCCATCAACATGACTCCTATCATTGTAAAGATAGGAGTCATGCCCCCTTGCCCAAAGGCCATGCCCAGGGGACTTCTGTCCCCTGGGCATGGTCATTGGGCATAGTGGCATGTAGGGGGGCACAAATCAGGCCCCCCTATGCCACAAAAAATTAAAAAATAAAAAACTTACCTGAACTTACCTTAATGTCCATGGGATGGGTCCCTCCGTCCTTGGGTGTCCTCCTGGGGTGGGCAAGGGTGGCAGGGGGGGTCCCTGGGGGCAGGGGAGGGCACTCTGGGCTCATTTTGAGCCCACTTGTCCCTTAACGCCATGCCTGACCCAGGCGTTAAAAAGCGGCGCAAATGCGCCGTTTTTAGCCACGCCCACTCCCGGGCGTCTCTTTTGCCCGGGAGTATAAATACCACGTAAAGGCCTGGGAGTCATTTTTTAAGACGGGAACGCCTCCCTTGCATATCATTAACGCAAGGAAGGGGTTCACGCTAAAAAATGACGCACATTCCGGGAACTTTGGCGCTAGACGCCTCTAACGCCATAGTATAAATATGGCGTTAGTTGGCGTTAGTTTAGCGTCGAATTTGCGTCGAAAAAAACGACGCAAATTCGGCGCAAACGGAGTATAAATACGGGCCTTGGTGTGCCTAGATGGTCTAACACCAGCGTGATCGAAGGCAGGAGCTGGGCACAGCCCCACTTACAATTAAATAGGCTGTGTCCTGCCTTCACACAAAGGGCTGCATATCCCCTTTAGTTAAACTGAAGCCAGGTCCTGGAAGAAAGAACACCTGTGCACCTCAAAGGCCTGCCCCCAGCAGCTTCTTCCCACTTCAAAGGCCAAAATGAGTATAAATACTGGACCTCAGACACCAACTCTTCAGTAAATTTCTGTAGCTGTGGATACTGTGCTAGAAAGGACTGCTGTGCTGCTGAAAGGACTAAAATGTTGCTGAACTGCTGCTCTGAACTACTGCCACCCTGCAGTGCTGACCTTCTGTCTGCTGTCCTCTTGCCTGGAGGAGAAGGATTGGACTTCTATCTCTTGAACCATAAACCCCACAGTGACTCCAAATCTACTTGGATGGCATCCTGATCTTAAGTCTCAGGGACACAACAGGCTTCCAACAACCTTGCACCTGCACTTGGACCATGCCATCTATGAGTCTACAATGCTAAGTGGTGCCACACCAGTCCTGCTATGAAGTGCAACCTTGAGCATAACTGATGCACTCCCACTGCTGCATGGATCAGAACTTTCTCAAAGACCTGCATTGCCTCTGTATCTTCTTCGGAACTGCCTTTGCATGACACACCTTCAACGCAGGCCATTGCAACCCTCATCAACAGCAGCCTCAGTGGCAATGCTGGAATTCACATTGCAGGCTCACAGCTCCTTGGAACAGACACAGGGGGTCATTCTGACCCTGGCGGTCATTGACCGCCAGGGCCAACGACCACGGAAGCACCGCCAACAGGCTGGCGGTGCTTCCTGGCCAATTCTGACCGCGGCGGTAAAGCTGCGGTCAGAAAAGGGAAACCGGCGGTTTTCCGCTGGTTTTCCCCTGGCCAAAGGAATCCTCCATGGTTCCCGCCAGCCTGTTCCTGGCGGTTTACACCGCCAGGAAGAGGCTGGCGGGAACGGGTGTTGTGGGGCCCCTGGGGGCCCCTGCACTGGCATGGGCAGTGCAGGGGCCCCCTAACAGGGCCCCAGCAAGATTTTCAGTGACTGCTTGGCAGACACTGAAAATCGCGACGGGTGCCACTGCACCCGTCGCACCGCAGCAAATCCGCCGGCTCCATTCGGAGCCGGCTTCATCTTTGCTGGGGCTTTCCCGCGGGGCCGGCGGGCGATCTTTTGCAGATCGCCCGCCGACCCAGCGAGAAAGTCGGAATGCCCCCCGCGGTCATCTGACCGCAGGGCGGTGTTTGGGCGGTTTACGCCCGGCGGGCGGTGCCCGCCGCCCGCCGGGGTCGGAATGACCCCCACAGTGCCTTGACTGTGCAACTCACTCCCAATGACAGACTTCGCATTGCAAGCACTCATCAGCAGGCTCCTCTATGATGATGATGTACCTTGCATCATAGCCTCACCACATCTCAGAAATGATACATCACTTCTGCTGTGCAGCGCTTCTTCAAGGCAGATCCTCGAGATACTCCACAAACCAGAACTTGAGGTACTTTGTTCAGTGAGCCTAACTGGTTCCCCGGATCCGGTCCATGCTCCATCATGGTCAACCTAAGTTTGTGTCTTTGTCCCAGTCAGGTATGATGAGATGACAAGGGTGATTTTTGTTGCTATTTTTGGGGCCTTTGCCATCAAGCAAGACTCTCCAGCCATCTCTGTCCCGGGCTTTTCTTTCAATCTGACTCCAGGTAAAACTCAACTCCTTGCAGTCAGCCGGGAGACCTCAGTGCCAGGAGTCTTGTGGCATACCTCTTTTCCTTTTCTTTTGAAGGTTCCAGGTGAGAGCTTGCTTGGTGGTGTTTTATTGCACGCTTATGGAGGGTGTGACCAATCCAGCCCCAGTACCTTTTCAGGATTTCTTCATGAGCATGGAGTTGCAAAGTCTGCTGCATTAGGTTGTGTTGCTGATGGTGTTTGGACAGTGGATTTGGAGGATTATCCTCAGACAGGTTTTGTTGAAGGTCTGGATATTGTAGGGGTGGTCACTGTTGTCCTCCAAGTTTCGGCTTCATACAGAAGGACTGATTTTAAATTAGTGTTAAAAAGCCTGATCTTGTTTGCAGCGTTAGGTCCTTGGAAGTCCATATATCCTTTAGCTGAATGAAAGCAGCCCTTGCATTGCAGATTTTTGCCTTGATGTGGGCCTGTGCCACCCTGCTTGTCTATGACACTGCAGAGGTAGGTAAAGGCCTCAACCTCTTCTAGTGCAATACCTGCAAGAGTGACTGCAGTTGTGCTGGCTGGGTTGGTCTTGATAATCTTTGTTTTTTCTTTTCTTGTGTATGTTGAGGCCAAGTTTTGCTAATGCTGCTACCACATTGTCAGTCTATTTTCAGATGGGTATGGGAGAGTAGGGTCAGGTAGTCTGCAATATCCAGGACGTCCAGCTGCATCCAAGGTGTTGAGTGGATCTTATTCCTTCCCCTTGCTGTGGATGTATTCATGATCAAGTCTACAGGAAACAAGAAGTGGAAAGGCAAGAGTAAACAACCCTGGTGGACTGTGATCCTCAGTTGGAGGGCTTCTAATTGATTGTGTTGTATTGGTCTGGTTTTATATATCTAAGAAAGCTCTACTTCTCTAACGTAGTGTGGGATCCTTTTTGTGTGATGTTTTTTCACTCTATTGCCTTTTGAAATGTTGCACAGATACTCTACACTTTGCCTCTAAGTTAAGCCTGACTGCTCTGTTCTAGGCTACCTGAGGGTTTTGCCCACCTCAAATTAGGGTTGTCTTGTGCCTCACCCAGACTTGGGTTGTGGATGCTGTTTAGCCAGGGCTCGCACCTCAGGCAAGAAACAACACCAATTCATTACAACTGGACTCTTTTCACTTGCCAGATTCAGGCCCTCCTTATTACTTATGCGGCCGTCCCTCCCCGGTACCTATTACGAGTTTCCTGCTGGGCCGGTGGGTGGAAACAGCATTTCTGCCCACTGGCCCAGCGGGAAACACACCACAACATTGACACTGGCTCGTAATAGAGGCAATGTTGCGTTGTGTCGGGTGCGACAGGACCCGTTGCACTTTTCACTGCCTGTAATTCGGGCGGTGAAAAACGCAACACAGCTGTCCATGATGGCCCCTGCACTGCACATGCCAAGTGCACGGGCAGTGCAGGGGCCATTATGGGGCCCCCAACACCCCCTTTCTACCAGCCTTTGCATGGATGTGGGACTGCCAGGCAAAGGCTGCTGGAAACGCGGGTCGGAATCCGGAGGGCTGTGCAGCACTGCCCTGGTGGATTGAGGCCACCGGCACCACCAGGCCATTGGCTGGTGGTAACCTGGCTGTGCCGGCAGTCCGACCATGGCGGCTCCGCCACAGTCATATTATGGCAGTTGGACTGCCACTGTCGGCAACAGACTGAGCGCCACCGTGAGTCTGGCGGTCCGTGGGCCACTAGGCTCATTATGAGGCCCTCAGTATTTAAAAACTGAAATGAGAAGACAACTTGGGAATCATATTCTACTGAGCATACAGTACAAAAGAGTAGAAGTCAAGATTGCCCTCCCATTGGAACTACTACCCTCAAGAGTCCAAGAGTTGTAACATACATATTGGACCAACCGAGAGTACATCGTCCTTTTTCCCACTCCTTCACATTATCATATTCTCCTCAAATCTCTCAATGACTAACTTCACTTACTACATTCACTACATAATTCTAAACATCCAGTACAGCATCACTTCTGCTCTCAAGCTTCATTCCCCTATCTTATTTTCTTACATATCCAAACATTCACTGTGTTCTTTTATCTCCTTTACTAATAGACAACCGTAAGGATTGTACTGCCTTCTGTAGTCCACTAACCCATTCTGTGCTCCTTCCAATCCTTTGTGTCCTTGCTTCCTTAACAATCCACTGTCACTTCATGAATGCTTTCCTCTCCTATTCTCCTTTACAGCAGCTGTGAATGAACAGGCTTAGTGGCCTAAACGTTTTATGTCAGGTTAGTACTGCTGTATGAATAAAATATTGGCCAAAACATCATCAAGCTTCAAGTTTATTAACAATATAGATAGTCCTCTGCTGATGGCAACAACAATATATGTAATAACATCAATGATATAATAATAATACTATACACATCAATAACTTCTATCATATCAACATCTCTAGTCTAAGAAAACACACAATTTTTAAAACACAGAAAAAAAAATTCAAAAATGTAAATACCACTGTGGGTCGGAAGAGTGTAAAATAAAGTAAAGCAACTCTTCAGGAGTTGATATATTAAAATTCAAAATTAAAAGATATATAAAGTGATTTCTAATATCATTTAAAGCTAGACAAATATGCAATACATACAATATATTTTGAGCACCAAAATTTCATAATTTACATGTCCCAGATTCCAGCAAATTGCCTTTCCATCTTGCTTTCAGAATGTTAAGGGAAAGAATCCCACTCCATAAAAGCAGACTTACTTGCCTCATTTTTTGGGAAATCTGATTAAAAAAAGTTAAGGTTGTAGGTTGTGCCCACCCAAAACTGTTCCCAATAATATTATTTCCATACAATTTCAAATTGGACTTCGAGAAAATTACGTAACTGACCTGGGACCATCTTCAAATAAAAATCCTTGTTACAATTCAAAATTACCAGAGCAACTTCCCTATGGAAGGTCATTAATGTGGCGTGGTCAGTTCCTTCTCAAAATAGGGGAGGAGTAAAGCCCTCAGTAAGACACCAGGGGAAATATTTAAGAAAAAAAAATGTTGCCGCTACTCCTCCAGGGTACATAGGGCCCATTGTAAACAATGGTGTGCCTCCTTTCAAAAGGCGTTAAAAAGGCCAAAGAAAATGATGCAAGGAAATCTGTTAGGTTTCTTTGTGCCATTTTTTTGCCCTCCCCATGGGGGAACACCCCCTTTGCATACATTACGCCTGGTGCAGGGTTATAAGGGTTATAAAGTGGTGCAATGCATGCATTACACCACTTCATAAATATCGCACAGGGATATTGACCTTGTTGGGCCACATTAGAGTCCAACATAATGATGCGAATGTGGCGCAAGGAGGCGCTAGTGGCTCTTAAATATGCTCCCTGGTGCCTTTAATAATTTTGTATCCCCATCGGATTACATTTGCCAGGGCACACTCAAAAGCATTCAATAGAGCAAACTCTAATCAAGGAAATTGAATTGGTATCACTGCACTAACACTAAAACCTTTCCACAAAATTTTAATCCAGGCATGACCAGCAGGAGATCGAAATGTAGTCTAGTGCATATGCAAGAGTTGCAGAAGTATTTAATTTATAAATGTTAAACAAGTAAATAAAATGCCTTTTCCACATGAAACTATAGAACTTGTGCAAAACCTGACAGTGAGACAAGACTTTTTTTCTCTAGACTGGTAGAATGCAATTTATAGGAGATGTTGCAAATGAAGGCTTCAACATGACCAGATACCCTGGTATGTGCTTATTGCTTGTAAGCTTTAATTTTACATTTTTTCTCAACTCCTATTCATTGGATGTTTGTCATTTTGTTCTTGTTTTATTTACAAAATTAAGCGCCATCTTTTTAACCAAGTGTTCTGTCTTTTTGTGTGGAGTTTTCACTGTTTTACTGTTTGAAATGTTGCACAAATGGTTTACACATTGCCTCTTGTGTTAAGCCTGACTGCTCCATGTCAAGCTACTAGAGGGTGAGCACAGGTTCCATTTTGATGTGTATCTGACATAGTCTGACTAGGGCTGAGGTTCTGCCTTAGACAGGGTGCATACCTCTGCCAACCAGAAACTCAAATCCTAACATTTAGGCCCTCATTATGACATTGGCGGTAAATCCTACTACCGCCATGCTGTCTGTCACTAGCATACCACCGCCATGGCGGATATCCGTTCACCATATTATGACACACACACACCAATCTGTCACTATACACCCACAGACACAACTCCGTCACACCAAATGTCAGAGATAAACTGGTGGTATCCAAACCCACACCGTTTCGCCAACAGAACTACGCCCATTACATTATGACCCACAATTCACCACGGCGGACATTCAATGGCGGTAAACCATTGGCGGTACATACCGCCATACTCAAAATACACACACTCAAGCAAAACAACACTACACTGGACAATTCAAAGTACACACACCTGACACACATACACACACCACACCCACACCACTATAAAACACACACCCACACTACCCACAACCGTTTATGAATACAATTCATTTCCACCAGAGAGAGAAAGCAAGAGCACTCACACAACCAGAGCCACATACCACCATCACCTATACACCACCCACGTACCTCACAACACACACCCCAACAGATCACCCTACACGCCCTCACACACACCACTCACACTACACCCATGGCACCACAACAACACCCCAGATTCTCTGAGGAGAAGCTAAGGGTCATGGTGGAGGAAATCATCCGGGTAGAACCACAGCTATTTGGATCACAGGTGCAGCAGATATCCATTGCAAGGAAGATGGAGCTATGGCGGTGGATCGTAGACAGGGTCCATGCCGTGGGACAGTACCCCAGAACAAGAGATGACATCAGGAAGAGGTAGAACAACATACTGGGAAGGTATGTTCTGTGGCAGCAAGACACCAACTAGCTGTACAGAGGACTGGCGGCGGACCCCCACAACTAACAACATGGGAGGAGCAAGTCTTGGCAATCATGCATCCTGAGGGCATGGCAGGAGTAGGAGGAGGACTGGACTCTGGTACGTCAACTCTCTATTACTATTACCCCACTAACTGCATGCCATCAAATACACTCACCCTCACTCCCATTACTCCACCACCTCCCACACACCCCACCATGACAACCCCTTATCCCAATGCCAAGCCCAGCTTGCACCACCAATGTATGGACACCACTCACAGACCTGCATGGACGCCTAACACTAAAGCATGCACACTGGAGAATCACCTAGCCCACCACATAACAACTCACACAAGGAAAAGCTGCCAGGGCAATAACAACCTTAGAAGCAACCCATCAATGCACAATATGTCACACACAGAAATAATAACACTTCATATACATCCCCACAGGTGTCCCAGCCATTGTCACTGGAGAAGAGGTGCCAGCATCATCCAGTCCCCCACATGAGAGGCCCACAGTGATGACAGCAACTTGGCTCACCTGGATCTGGATGACCAACCTGGCCCATCCGGGACCTCAGGACAGACGGTTATGCAGGCACAGTCACAGACCACCACAGAGTCTACCCCCCCCAGGAAACACCACCAGAGCACCCACCCAGCATGCCCATACCTCTATCCCCAGGACACGACAATCAGCATTGTGTCCACCAAAACAGGGACCCCAGGGTACCCCCCATACCCAAGACAATAAGGGACCTCGGGTCAGTGGCAGTGGGCACACCGTTCAGGGGACAGAGGCACAGGAAAACAGGGAAGCTGGGAGGACTGCTGTGTGTCAGGGGGAGGACAGGCCGAGGGAACCGACTCTCCAGGAGGCACTCACTGCGATCCTGGGAGCATACCAACATTCCCAGGATACGCTGGGCCAGATCATGGACAAGTTGCAGGAGAACATGTGGCTGCAGGAGGGACAGTACCAGGGAGGACTTGAAGGCCATTAACACCACCCTGGTCTCTACTGCAAGGGTGCTGGCAGAAATGGCCAACATCATGAGGGAGGCAGTATCACACCAGCAGGCCCCTGATACTAGCCTAACATCTGACCAGCCTCCACCTCTGCTGCTGCTAGTGGACAGGAGGCCCCACCACACGACCAACAGGCCCTGGAGAAAGAGAACCACCCGCAAACATTTCCTGCGATCCAGGTAGAAGCCAGAGACTATTGCCAAGACCCTCACCTGGAAATAAAACTCTCCTGATTGGCACCTTGTGTCCCACTCTGTCAACCTGTCCAACTTGAACTGCCATTGCTCAACTTTCTATGCCCTCTTGGACAATGCACCTGTGCTACCAATAGACTGAACTCTACCCTGGACTTTCCTCCATCATCAACCCAACCCATTGCAGTACACCCTTTTCTTCATCGTACTTAAATAAACACCCTTAGAAAAAATACAAATATGGAGTATGTCAAATGATTTAAGTATGTATTCGTTTAACAAGGTTTAAACATTGCAGTTCAACTGTACAGGAATGTATACATCAGAAAGACCTTTAGTTGACTGCAGTGAACACACCAGGAGCGGTAGTGGGGCACCAACCTCTGCAAAAAGAGTTGCCAAAGGGTACAGTGAGTGGGCATAGAAGTGGAAATTCACAGCCTGCCAGTGACAATGTCAAACACAAAACTGTCAATGAAATGTGAAGGTACAATGTCTTACCTGTGTGTCATTAGAAGTATTGACGTATCACTGCAGTTCTGTTGTCCTCATCCTTATCCTCTGCCTCCTCATCGTCACTGTCCACAGGGTACACTGCTGCCACACGTCCATCTCCAGCCTCCTTCTTCTGCAGAAAAGGCACATGGCAGCTAAATGCAAGATTGTGCAACATGCAGCATGCCACGAATATCTGGCAGACCTTCCTGGGTGAGTAGCACCTGTTAGATGGAGTCACCGGAACCTGGACTTCAGGAGGCCGAAGGATCATCCTATTATCCTTCTTGTACGCCCATGTGCCTCATTGTAACGTTCCTCTGCCCTTGTCCTGGGATTCCTCACAGGGGTCAATAGCCATGAGAGGTTGGGGTAACCAGAGTCACCTACAAATTTTGAGGGACAACAGTTAGCCGCACACTATCCCTTTTGGCCCACACCATACCCATACAACAACATATACTGGGTGGGAACCAGGGCTCACCTATTAGCCACACCCTGTACCTCTGGAGTTAGGTCGTCACATTTGGGATGCTGCTATTCCTCAGGATGAAAGCATCATGCACTGAAACTGGATACTTAGCAGTGACATGGGAGATGTATTAGTCCGCCAAACACACCATCTGCACATTCATCAAGTGAAAACTTTTACAATTTCTGAAGACCTGTTCATTATGGCAGCGGGGGGACAAATGCAATATGTGTCCCATCAATCGCCCCAGTGATGTTGGGGATATGTCCCATTGCAAAGAAGTCAGCCTTCACTGTGGCCAAATCCTCCACTTGAGGGAAGACAATGTAGCTGAACATGTGTTTAATCAGGGCAGACAACCCTCTAGTCAGCACTATTGAGAACATTGGCTGTGACTTTCCGGCTGCCAAGCCCACTGTCACTTGGAAAGAAACAGTTGCCAAGAAATGGAGCACAGATAGGACTTGCACAAGAGGGGGATCCCAGTAGGGCGACGGCTAGCAGATATTGGGTTATGCTCCAATTGGGCACACAGCTCTGTGATTGTGGCCCTGTCAAGTCTGTAGGTGAGTATAATGTGCCTGTCCTCAATTGTTGCCAAGTCCACCAGTGGTCTGTACATGGGGAGATGTCTCCATCTCCTATTCATCCGCAGTGGTTGGAATCTATGGGGCAACAGAGTTAAGAGCCGGTAATAAACTGTACATTGTAGCCACTACAGTTCAATGAATTATGTGATTTAATAATGTATTAGTGGCATATGTCTATAATGTACAATTGTGATCTGTGATGCAGTTAGGATCCATGGTATACCCCCCTGAAATGGCATCCGCCTGTCCTGTATGGAGGTGTGCGCCATTGTGGGAGACGGTCGGGAACCACAGTGCAAGCCCTCATTGGTTATAATTGGGCCCTATGTGTTACAGTGGCCAATGGTGATGTACACCGGTGGTGACGGTGTGCACCGCCGCAGACCTGACCGCCATTTTCTATCTGTTCACTCCCATGCTACCTGACCTTCGACAGGAGAGGACCTACACTGGATGAGCTTCTCTGACCTATGTCTGGAACCTACCATGGCCCGTGTGACTGGGGAAAGGGCCCCTGCTTTCACCTCTGCGGAGTTGGAGCGACTGGCGGATGGGGTCCTACCCTCCAGAGTAACAGGTGAGTACACTGTGAGCACGATGCATGGGTCTTGAATGCATGGAGTGCTGTGTGTGAAGGCCTCATGCAGGGGGACGTTGGCGGATGTCCCCTGGGTGACGTTCAGCTTTTGTGCTGCGCCATGTCTGTGGAAATGGGGATGGGAAGGGGCATGGTGGGCCATGAGTGTAACAGGCAGGATGGTCTAACTAATACCTTTCCCTGTGTATATTTTCTCTGCAGGTCAGCGCCCATCAAAAGAAGGGTATATGGTGTGCCATCGCCAAGGACGTGCGGACCCTAGTGGTCTACGACAGGCGGAGCACCCACTGTCGGAAACGGTGGGAGGACCTGAGACGCTGGGCACGGAAGACGGTGGAGGCCCAGCTGGGGATGGCCTCCCAACGAGGAACAGGTGCCCGTCGAACCCTGACACCCCCTGATAGTCTGCATACTGGTGGTGGCCCATCCAGAGCTGGATGGGCGCTTGGGGGCATCACAGCAGCAACAAGGGGGTGAGTTCAATGCCCATCATTACTACTTACGTCTGGTGGTGTGGTATCCAGGTGAGGGATGTGTGCCTGTGGGTGCCCCTAGGCCAGGGCCTACATAGTAGGTCCCATGTTGGACAGGGTTGTGATGTGATATTCATCCAACCTAGCTAGTAGGCTTCCACTACTGGGCCGGGCTGTGTGGGTCCCAAGTATGCTGCAGTGAGTGGTATGTGTCTCTCCCCATGCCCTGGTGACTAGCATTCTTTCTGGTAGTGCCATGCATAGCGCATAGGGCTCTTCCCTGTGTGTGAGGGTGCTGTGTACGCCAACGGTAGTGTTGGTGCAGCTATTGACCAAGTGTATCCTTTTTCTCTCTCCCACCCCTTTCTTGTTTTGTCATCCTGTCCTTATGTGCATTAGCATCATCTGGTGTAGGAGCAGAGGAAACGGCGATTGAGGGAGCTGCATCCCACAGGACCCAGGAGACAGTCCACCGACGGTGAGGGCACCAGTGGGACGGAGGGTGATGGGAGCACTGCGGCAGAGACTGAAGGGGACAGTTCAGACACAGTTCCTCCTCCGATGGAAGCTCCCTGGTGATGGCAGAAACTCTGTGCCCACCCCATCTACAGGTACAGCTGCCACCCACTGTACCAGCACCGCCATCCCAGCAGCCCCTCAGCGAATCGCCCGTGCCCACTCACCCAGGAGGGTGGACATGTCCTTCGCCTCAGGCCCTGCCCCAGTGAGTCCTGCTGCCCTGAGTGAGGAGTCTATTGACCTCCTGAAATCCATCTCTGTTGGGCAGTCAACAATTGTGAATGTTATCCAGGGGCTGGCATCCCAAATGCAACAGTCCAATGCATTTCTGGAGGGCTTTCACACTGGCTTGACGGCCCAAAAGAGATCAAACCAGGCTCTGGCCTCCTCTCTGATGGCAGCCATTGTCACTGTTTCCCCCCTCTAACTTCCTCTTTCCAATCCCATTCCCTCAACCCCAACCTATTCCAAGCACACAGGCAGACCAGCATGCACACAAGACAACACACAAGAGTGGCACAGGCAAACACAAGCACCACACATCACCCCACAGGCACAAACACCATCCCGATGCAGACATACCAACATCCACTGCCTCCACTGTGTCCCCCTCCTCCTCGTCCTCCACCTCCCTCCCAGTTGCATCTACACTCACTCCTGCATGCAATACATCTTCATCCACTACACCAATCACCAGCACACCTATCAGAACACACACCTCGCTGGGAGTCACCACCCTAACATCCATGCACACGTCCCCTGTGTCCTCTCCCACTGTGTCTGTGCCCCCACTCCCAAGGTACACAAACGCAAGCACTCAGACACCCAACAACCATCCACCTCACAACACCATCCAGCCCATGCACCTGCACCCAAACACAGCAGACAGACACCTCCTACAACCACTCCCCCTTCTGCCACTCCCAGACCTTCCTCCCTCTTCCCAACCCAATGTCCCTAAGAAGCTTTTCCTCTCCACAGCTGACCTCTTCCCTACACCCCCATCCTTCATGTCTGGCTAGGGTGGAAAGACCCAGGCCAGCACCTCAGCAGCCCAGTAGTGTCGAGAGCAACTCTAGGTGGGAAGGGATCCTGGGCACCAAGCAGCCACACAGAAAGAGTGTCTGCCCCAAATGCTGCCAGGAAGGTAAAGGTGCCACCCCCCTGCTGCCAAGAGGAGCAAGGCGGCAACCCCAGTTGCTGCCAAGAGGAGCAAGGAGCCACCCCGAGCTGCTGCCAGGAAGGGCAAGGGGCCTGCACCCACAGGCAGAAAGGACAAGGGGCCTGGTGCTGGGACTCAGTCAGAGCCCCCACCACCAACCATGGTGGTGCAGCCACCTGAGGCTGCAGGGGATGGGCAACAGCTTCCCCCCACAACCACCATCAGCAGCAGCACCAGCAGCAGCACCAGCAGCACCCCCACCAGCAGTGGGCAGCCGTCCGAGGCTGCAGGGGATGGGCAGGAGTTTCCTCCTACAACCACCACCAGCAGCCCCAGCAGCACCACCACCAGCAGTGGGCAGCCATCTGAAGTTGCAGGGAATGGGCTGGAGCCTCCCCCCGCCACCAGCAGCATCACCAGCAGCAGCACCACAGCAGTGGGCAGCCGTCCAAGGCTGCAGGGGATGGGCAGAAGCTTCCCCCCACAACCACCACCAGCAGCAGCATCCCCACCACCAGCAGTGGGCAGCCGTCCGATGTTGCAAGGGATGGGCAGGAGCTTCACCTCACAACCAGTGGCAACATCACCATCACCACCACTGAGCAGCCGTCACTGCCGGAGGACAGTGTGTAGTCCTGCATCCATGGGCTGTTGTGCGGGCTGCCCCTGCAAATCCTGTGGGATTGACACCCATCTGAGAGTCTGTGACCTTACACTCCACAAGACCTGCATCACAGGGCACGATGCTCCCTCCAGAACCAGTGGAGAAGCCATCCACTCACCCCATTCTCCCCAGGACAGCGCACAGGCATGCTGCCCTCCTCCAGAGCATGTGGGCAAGTCACCCACTTGAGAGACTCTGGCCTATCACTCCCCAGGACAATGCACAGGACATGTTGCCCCCTCCAGGACCAGTGTTGTTGTTCCATCTGCTGGCTGAGGTGCCCCGTTTCCCATCCCCCTGAGGTGCCTGCCTATTTCCGACCTGATGCCCCTGCAGTATTTTCTCCGTGTTGGTGCAGGAGACAATTGAGGCTTTGGACTTTGTGATGTGGCCCACCCACGTTGAGGACTGGGCTGTGCTTCTTGATTTGTACATATATATATATATATATATATATATATATATATATATATATATAAATTTAGATTTGATGTACGCATTTTTGATGTATTTATATTATTACACTCATTTTCATCTATTGGTGTTGTCCTTGCATTATTCCTGAGGGATACGGGGTACATATGTTTTCTTGTACATCTGCTTGTGTGTATGGTGTTGGGGGTGGGGATGTTGTGTGTTGCACGTGTGTGTCACTCTCTTGTTCCTCCCTCCCTCCCTTGTGTGCTAGGCGGCTGAACTCACCGTGGTCGTCTTTGCCATCGTTGGTGTTCGTGGTGGAGCAGGATGTAGAACAGCATTGGGAAGATATGCAGTTCAGGCTCCAGGGCGGCATGATTCTTTCTGTGTCTCCAAAGGTGAGTCGTTTCCCTTCTGTGCAGTGTTTCTGCCAGGCTTTTGATGTTGTTAGTGCCACCCTTGAAAAGGTGGCAGTTTCCTGTCTCATTATATGGTGGGCGTTACATTTACTTCCGCCTGGCTGTAGGCAGCTACTGCCGTGGTGCCTGTCAATTCCTCCCTGGCGGTCGGAGTGTTAAAGTGGCTGTCTGTCTGAGCTCTTTCTGCAATGGTCATAATTTGGCGGTATTTACCGCCAGCCTGTTTGCGGTATTACCGCCACTTTATCACCGACTGCCAGGGTTGTAATGAGGGTCTTCGTTTTTTATTCTTCTTTTGGTGTTGCTTAGGAGGAATCTGAGCTGTTCTTGGATTCTGGTCTAAAGCTGTTTCTTTATTGCCTCTTTTTGAAATGCCTCTGGAATCTGGATCTATTTTTTTCTTTAGAACAATGTGAGCAATTGGGTTGTTGGTTTAAACGGCGGGTGGTGACACCCATTCAAGCAACAGCCACAATCCCCATCAGGGTGAACCATAACATTCACTTGCACTTAATTCCCTGATAGCCTGGCAAAAAATCAGCCAGGTTTTACTTATAGGTAAGGTGTTAGGTATTTATGCAAAAACAGCAAGGCGATAGATGGATTTGTATATGGCTAGGCCCAAACTGAGGCAGCATGGTGGGTAAAAAAAATGATGGATTGGGATGTGGCCTGAGCAATTGCCAGTGGCTGAGATTAATTCAAGCATTCTATTCATCACATTGTTGTTTTTGCATTAAGTATTCATGCAGCACACAAACTGTAATAAAGTGAAAACACAGCACAAGAAAATTCCCCATCACTTTATAAAAATGGAGTAAAATGAATTTAATCATTTGACACCAAAATGACAAAATCCACCAGTTGGACTGGAGCTTTGCAATGTTAAAGATTTAAGGTAAGCAAAGCACCTAAAAACACAAAGCACCACTTGGAAGTATCTAATTGTGTGAAGACCAGTTGAAAGTCACAAGTTCAGGCCGACCATAATACAGAGACAAGGTTAGCCCCGGAGAAAAAGTTATTTTTAAAGACCAGCACAAAGAGGTTAATTTATTGTGGAAGGGGTCATAAGGAGCAGGGAGAGCGTCGGGATGGTCATCAACATGGCTCAAACACCATGCCGGGAGTTGCAGATATTCATTGTTGGATTGTCATGTTGGTGGTCACCATGAGCTGTCAAAGCTGTAGGGCGAATTGCAGATCTTGTGTCCCCCGGCATCGCTGGCATTTTCTGAGGCGGAAGAGTTATGTTCACAAGAGCTTCACATTAGCGAGAGGTGCGAGTGGTAGCGTCTTGGCGTGAACGGGTCTGTTCACGTTCTCAAAGAACCCAAAACTTCAGGATTATACTTTTTCTTGAGGAGAGAACTAAACTGATGTCACACCCAGGGCCCAGGACTTTGAGGTGTACATCTTGGGCATCCAGAACTCACTCTAGCATTTGACAGAAGGGCTCAGGCAGGTCCAGTTATCAGGTCATCTAGGCAGTTTAAAGGAGCCTCCCTGTAGCTCAGAACAGGAGGTCAGTGAGCTGACCACTGGAGTCACTTCAGTTTGGGATAAAGGCTGTTGATCCAGTCTTCCTTCTCAGCAGGCAGGGCAACAGGCAGCAGAGTAGCATGGCAGCCGAGTAGCAGTCATTCTGACAGCAAAGCAGTACAGCTTTAGTATCTATAACTCCAGAACTGTACTAAAGTGTTGGGTCTGAGGGTCCACTATTTATACCTGGTGCCCAATTTAAAGTAGGGTGAGTTTCTAGAGAATTTCCTTTGAAGTCATTGACATTTCCTTTCTCCCCTGTCCTGGCTCCAAGCTGGAAGCATGAAAAATGCACTGGTGACTAGTCCTTTGTGGGAAGGCAGGGCATAGACTGTCCAGTTACAAGTAGAGCTGTGCCCAACTCTGCTCCAATTCTTCCAGTTGATGGCCCATCCTGGCACACCTAATACCTCTATTGTGTGGCTGTCTCGTAGCAATAAACAGAGTCTAATTGTCAACTACAACCAGTCATGTAACCACGGAACAGGCTGCAGGCACCAAATGGATAGGGTAGGAAATTAGCAAAATTCTGAAACTGGCATTTCCAAAGTTGTAACTTACATTCTGACTTTATCATCAGAATGGATTTTTATTTACAATTTCTCAGACATCAAATATGAAAGGTTTACCTGTTCCCAATCAAATGTTGCACTTATTAAACCCATGCTATTAATGGTCAGGAAAGTAAGACATTATTGCCTTTTATCTCCTCACAACCACTATCACAAACTCCGCATGTTCGAATATTTGTTTGTTGGACTTGCCCTTTTCTTCAGGGGCATGTCCAAACTTTTTGCCTTCAAACTCATTTTTTCTGAATCAGTTTTTGTCGGTGCCTGTGCTCTCTCCTAAAAACATGATAAACTTGACTTACACCCTATTATCACATGTAATTTACTTATAAGTACCTAGTAAAGGCAGGGTCTGCAAATTAAATGGTATTAGTGAACCTGCAGCATGTTTTGCGCAACCACCATAAGAAGTCTTTTAAAACCCATCTCAAGCCTACAACTGCAGCCTGTGTGCAGTTTAAAACTGCCAATTCAACTGAGCAAATTAATGCATGTACATAAGCCTTAGGGTTTACCCTAAATAGCCACAAGAGACGGATGCAGTATATTCTAAAATATGGACATGTATTTTTAAGTTTTATTTGTCCTGGTAGTACTTAAAAAAACTCCCAAGTTTATTGTTCTCTATGGTGAGGTGTACCTCTCACATAGGATAACATTGGGCCAACTTATTTTATTTGATAAGTGATAACGTTTGATTGGAAACAGGTAGAAATTCCATGTTTGGTATCAAAAGAGTTAGCATTTACAATCCTCTCCAATGGTAAAGTTGTATTTAAATCACAATTCTGAAAATGCCACTTTTAGAGCGTTGACATTTTCTTGTCCTAAACATTTGGTATCTCCAGCCTGTGTCTTGGATAACAAGCGTGTGAATAGAGTGGCATCTGGCCATTGTGTGTTCCTCCTAGACAGCAAAACAATGGTGACTGGGTATAAGCAGAATGGGTCATCCTGCCAGGAATGGAGGGACGGAAATGTTCCCTGCCCCACTAACATTACAAAGGGGCTGTCTCAAGAACACTTTCAAAGAACTTGACACCATCCCTTTGTCACCCTCAACTTTTGTATACCTGGGCAGATGAAGAAGGAAAATTAGAGAATCAGATAGAGGGTTCAGTCTACAAGTTTCTTTCTTAAAAGTCTAGAACCAGATATAACTATTTTGGGCCCTCCGACAAACTCTTTAGTTCACTTGTGGACCTGTCAAGAACCACCAGAAGGACTGCTTTGTACTATACAGGACTCCTCTGCTGCATGAGGCCTATTTTGAATTAGGAGTGGGGAATAAATACTGCTCCACCGGCAGAATTGACAGAATTTTGGCTAATCCACATTACACTTGTAAAGCGGGTCTGGCTGAATTCTTTTGTCTGCCACTTTCTCATGTGTGGCTCACCGAGCACAAGTGAGAAATGACTAGTGTGATTTTCAGGCGCTAGAGGGGATCCTGGTGAGATTTTATCACCTGGAAGGGTCATGGGTGAGTGGATCCAAGGACGCGTTGGCTTTCCTCCTCTTCTGAGCTACAGGGACACACAAAAGTGCAGCAACCTGGGCCCTCCCTGAATTGAGTCTAGACCCCCAAGTGGTTCAACAACAGTCCTGAAACCTTAGAAGTGGTGCTAAAGGTGCCCAAACAACAAAAAATCAAAGCTTGGAACCTGAACAATTTTGTACTAAAAAGTGGTCAGAGAACTGATGGGAGTCCAGGACCTACCTGTTCACTGAGCCACCCAGGTGTATCGTGGGCCAGCCTGCTTTTGCAGTATGCCCCATTACGTTCTTCTCTGCAGCAGCAAATCCGGCTCAACTGCTCCTCTTTAAAAGGGTAGCCTGCCTCATGGAGCCCTCTTCATCTACAGTCTGCTGGAGATTTTTTGCTTCCAACATAGGAATCTCCACTGTGACTTTGTGCACTGGCTCCCCAATGATGAAGCCTCCTATTCTAAATTTACCATCTCAGACATTTAAAAAACAAAATTCTACTAAATCCCAAGATAAGCCGAAACTAGGCCCAATCCACTGCGTGTATCCGAACTGTATTCCATTGCAATCTGCCATAACTTTACCTAGTGTCACGTGACTTGATGTCAATGGTTGGCCCTTTGAACTAGGCACTAGTTTTCTCTAAGAACTTTTAAAATTCTTTATTTCAATGAGGTGTTGCATGTTGGAGCAAGTCCAAGTTTCTGAAATTGGAAATGCTTCCACTTATGAGACGCAATCACATTATGATTTACAATAACAAATTGTCGACAACAATCACAGCTAACGCAACTAATATCATTCAAGTATAAGCAAAAACTTCAAATATTTAAATAAGGACAAAGAAATGACTATAAAAAAGCCACAACCAGATATAAGCCATAATGTTATGTTCAATATCTTTTTTTCCCAGGAACAGACAACAAAATTAGTATTCATTGCTGGACAATCTACAAGTGTCAACAACTACTGTCAAAGACTCTATTGATACCAAAAACCTATCAGCAAGGAGAGAGCTGACTAGCTTTGAAAACACCATAGGAGAATACATAATATTACCCATGCTACTGTGCAATGCAGACAAAATACTTAATTCTACTTGAGACACCAAACTTAAGGTACAACATCACCAAAAGTACCTAAATAAGGTGAAGCCTAATGTTGAAAAAAGCATAAAACCACTGAAGTTCACTAGTTATAGCTTATTGATGTAAATCTAACTTGCTCCTCCTCCATGCACTGCTTATGAGCTCACATATAGGCCCTCATTACAACCCTGGCAGTCGGTGTTAAAGCGGCGGTAATACCGCAAACAGGCCGGTGGAAAAAAAAATTGGATTATGACATGGTGAAACCGCCAACATAGACAGCCACTTTAACACTCCGACTGCCACAGCGGTACAAACAAACAGCGCAGCGGACACCGCCAACAGACAGGCGGAACACAATGTACCACCCAACCTATCACAAGATGCCAATCCGCCACCTTTTCCGGGGCGGAAACAACGCGAACAAAAACATGGCGGAAACAGTACACAGAAAGGAAAACATTCACCTCTCCACACCCCACGAGGAACCAGGACGCCATGGAGCCCAAATTGCAGGTACTGCCGATGATGGTCTTCCTTCTCTTCTATCAGGAGCTCCAACGACGGCGGCGACAACCATGGTGAGTACTGCACCTACATCACCGGGGAACGGGAGGGAAAAGAGAGTGACACACACGCAACACGCAACACCCCCACCCCACCCTCACCCACAACAGCATACACACAGATACATGCAGCAACACTACAGTCACCCCCAGGAAGAACGCAAGGACAAAAGGAATTGATTTGAACTAATGTAATCATGTAAAATCTCATTATCAAAGTTCAAAATCCAGTAAATGCAATTATGTACACCAACTACACAAGTCCGGATAGTGCACCAATCATTGTCCGTGGACCATTGGGCCCAAAATGTATGGGCGAAGCCCACACTAGATACCTGACTCCAAATGGAGAGAATACTGCAGGAGCATCAGATCGAAATGAAAAAGGCACCTCAGGGGGAAGGGGAGCACCTCAGGCAGATGAACACACAATGCCACTGCTGCATGAGGGGGCTCCATCCCCATTGATGTATCCTGGGGAGTGCAAAGCCACAGTCTCTCAAGTCTTTCCAGTGGGTGGTTTGCCCACTGCTTTATCCTGGGGAGTGCAAAGCCACAGTCTCTCAAGTCTCTCCAGTGGGTGGTTTGCCCACTGCTTTATCCTGAGGTGTGCAAAGCCACAGTCTCTCAAGTCTTTCCAGTGTGTGGTTTACCCACTGCTTTATCCTGGGGAGTGCAAAGCCACAGTCTCTCAAGTGGATAACAGTCTCCACTGGTTCTGGAGGGGGCTTTGTGCCCAGAGTGCTTCATCCTGCCAAGGACTGAGGTAGTGGATGCGATTCTCCACTGGTTCTGGAGGGGGCTTTGTGCCCAGGGTGCTTCATCCTGCCATGTACTGAGATAGTGGATGTGATTTTCCACTGGTTCTGGAGGGGACTTTGTGCCCAGAGTGCTCCACGTGCAGTGTGGCCAGTACAATACACTCGCCTGGGTGTGTGTGCCACGAGATTGCAGAGGTACAGGTAGCATGATATGCCATGGAGGCAGAGACATACCCCACACTGCTGCGGCTTCACATTCCATATGCAAGTGACAACTGTGATGACTGTAATGCTTCATCGAAGTTGCCCAGGGTCCTGGAACTCACCACCAGCCTCGGACGACTAACCACTGGGGATGGTAGGCATGTCTGCGGTGGTGCACTGTCTGAGGACGTCACGGGCCGCTGGCGGTGCTTGCGGCGGTGTCAGTCGTGGCAGTGCTTGCTGCGGTGTCAGTCGTGGCGGTGCTGGCTGTGGGGTCCGTTGTGGCGGTGCTGGTTGCGGGGTCTGTGTCGGCGGTGCTGGTTGCGGGGTCTGTGGTGGCGGTGCTGGCTGCGGGGTCTGTGGCGGCAGTGCTGGCTGCGGGGTCTGTGGTGGAGGTTCTGGCTGTGGGGTCTGTGGCTGCGGTGCTGGCAGCAGGGTCTGTGGCGGCGGTGCTGGCAGCGGGGTCTGTGGCGGCAGAGCATGTGTCAGCACCTGCTGAGGGAGAAAGCAGAATGTCTCCTGCAGCCTCGGAAGGCTGCCCACCGGGGAAGAGGCTGGGGACCGTCGCAGCGGCTGTAGACATGCTGGAGGCAGTGCAGGTGGCGGTGCAGGTGGCGGTGTTCGTAGCCATACAGGTTGGCGTGGACGTGGACAGAAGGTGTGACACTGGTCCCTCCGTAGGTGCCACCATGCCCTCTCCTGACCTGCTCTTCAGTTGTTTGCCCTTCCCCACCCTTTATGGTGGCGCAGTTGTCTTGCCACTATCCCCTTTAATTTTCGCTGACCCCTTGGTGGCAGGTGGTTTTGGCTTCTCCCTCCGGGATGTGGGCACCTTTTTAACCTTGGCAGGTGGCGGAATTTCCTTGCCTTGATCCCTGGCACACTGGCAGCCCTGATGGTTGGTGCACTCCATGACCCCGCAGTCGCTGGCACCACTGTGCCTGGGGATGTGGTGGCTGAGGTGCTGGGCTGGGACCTGGAAAGCCTGGACCTAGAGGAAGGATGGGGGGGAGGTTGGACACAGAGACAATGGCTGCCATCAGTGCTGAGGCCAGTGCCTGAAATGCTCTCTGTTGGGCTGCCTGGCCAGAATTAATGCCCTCCATGTATGCATTTGTTTGTTGTAGATGCCTCTCCACACCCTGGATGGCATTCTGAATGGTAGACCGCCCAACAGTGAGGGATCTCAGGAGGTCAATAGCCTCCTCACTGAGGGCAGCAGGGCTGACTGGGGCAGGGCCTGAGGTGCCTGGGGTGAAGGAGATGCCCACCCTCCAGGGTGATCGTACACGGGACACATGCTGAGGGGCTGCTGGGAGGGCAGTGCTGGTAGGGGGGTGGCGGCTGTACCTGTTCATGCGGTGGGCACAGAGGGGCCCGCCACCGCAATGGAGCTCCCATCAGAGGAGGAGTCGCTGTTGCTGGTCTCTGCTCCTGTCCCCACTGTGGAGCTCCCCTCGCCCTCCGTACCACTGGTGGCTTCAGACTCTGTTGCTTCACACTCCAGGGCCAAGTGGGATGCAGCTCCCTCCTGTTCCAGTGCCAATGCTCCTCCTGCCTGATGATGCTGTTGCACACAAGAACAGGGAGACCACAAAAAGGGGGGGGAGACAGAAGAAAGACATGTTCAGTGCATGCAACACCACTACCGTTGGCGAACACAACAGACACAGCAGCCCTCTGCACTACGCCATGCACTTATAGTTCCTAGATTAATCACATGCCCATGGGGTACCAGGCCTAAGCCTGATTGCTGTACACCTGGAAGTCACAGGAGCCTGACTAGGTGTAGATGGCTCTAACCACTAGTGGGGTTGGGGTGCCACATAGCCTACCTCACAAGGGACCTTGCCTACCAAGATCGCCCTGGCCTAGAGGAACCCACTGACCACCTTCCCCACCCAGACACCTCGTAATGTGCCCAGGGTCAGCTGAATGGGAGTGTACTCACCCACTTGTGGCTGCTGTGATGCCCTCAAGTGCCTACCCAACTCCAGATACACCACCATCAGGATCTGGAACATCAGGGTGGTCATGGTGCGACGGGCACCCCTCCCACGTTGGGAGGCCATCCCCAGCTGGGCCTCCACCGTCTTCTTGCTCCAGCAGGTCCTCCCATCTTTTACACCAGTGGGTGCTCTGTCTGTGGTGGACCCCCAGGGTCTGGACGTCCTTGGCGATGGAACGCCAAATAGCCTTCTTCTGGTGGGCGCTGACCTAGAGGAATAGTACAGGGGGAAAGGAAAATCTTTACTCGATATTTGCAGGTGACTCTGGTTACCCCAACCTGTCATGGCTACTGACCCCAGTGAGGAATCCCAGGACAAGGGCAGAGGAAAGCTACAATGAGGCACATGGAGGGTGATTGAACGAACCTTCGGCCTCCTGAAGGCCAGATTCCGGTGCCTCCATATGACAGGTGGTTCCCTCTACTACTCACCAAAGAAGGTGTGCCCGATAATCGTGGCCTGCTGTATGCTGCACAACCTGGCTTTGTAACGGCAGGTGCCTTTTCTGCAGGAGGATGGTCCAGCTGGTGGTCTTGTGGTAGCAGTGGAGCCTGTGGACAGTGAAGAAGAGGAGGCAGAAGAAGAGGATATTGACAACCGAAACAACATAATCATGCAATACTTCCAGTGAGACACAGGTAAGATGTCACTGCCTCCCACATCTCATACTATTGTTGATGCTAGCATAAGTCTGTCATTTTCACTCAGTGTATGGACCCTGACTTGTCACTTTGCCTTTCCATTTCACAGATGTGGGTCCCACTTTGTGCCCTCTGCTATATTTCCTCCAGGCCTACAGCTGTGTTACATCGGTATGTGCACAAGTAAATTGACATTGCTATATTCCATGATTATTGCAATTACACGACTGTGAAAGCACAGACTGACTCCAAATTGTTTAGAGATTGAAGTGTGTTTATTTCTGTGGAAATAAGTGGAGGGGGTTGTAAAATGGGCTTGGGAATGGTGGAGAAATGTCCATGGCAGAGTCCAGTCTATTTGTTTCACAGGTGCATTGTCCAAATGGGCACAGGAAGTGGAGCAATGGCAGTTGAAGGATAGACAGGGTGACAAAGTGGGACAAAAGGGTGACATTCAGGGGGGTCTCATTTCCTGGCGGGGGTCTTGGCATTGTTCTCTGTCTTGTTCCTAGATCTCAGAGACCGTTTGTGGGGTGGTTCTCCATCTGCAGGGGGTGGGGTACAGGTGTCCTTTTGGTCCTGTGACGGTGCCTCCTGTCCACTAGCACAGGCAGAGGTGGAGGGCTGTTCATCATCCAGGCTAGTGTCTGGGGCCCCTTGTTGTGCCACTTTGTCCCTCCTGGTGTTGACAAGGTCTTGCAGCACCCCTGCAATGGTGACCAGGGTGTTCTCAATGGACTTCAGGTCCTCCCTGATCCCCAGATAGTGTTCCTCCTGCAGTTGCTGGGTCTCCTGAAACTTGGCCAGTACCGTTGCCATTGTCTCCTTGGAATGATGGTAAGCTCCTATGATGTTGGAGAGTGCCTCGTGGAAAGCTGATTCCCTGGGCCTGTCCTCCCCCTGTCGCACAGCAGTCCTCCCAGCTTCCCTGTTATCCTGTGCCTCTGTCCCCTGAACCGTTTGCCCACTGCCACTGTCCCCAGGTCCTTGATCGTCCTGTGTTAGTGGGGTTGCCTGGGTTCCCTGTAGTGGTGGACACACTGCTGATTGACGTGTCCTGGGGACAGAGGGATGGGCCGGCTGGGTGGGTGCTGTGGTGGTGTTTAATGAGGGGGAGGTTCTGTGGTGGCTTGTGCCAGTGTCAGGGGAAGCGACTGTCCAGAGGTCCCTGATGGGCCGGGCTGGTCATCTTGATCCAATTATGCAGAGTTGCTGTCATCACTGTGGGTCTCTTCTGTGGGGGGACTGGTTATGTCTGAAACCTCCTGTCCGGTGATGTTGGGTAGGGGTCCTGCAGGGGTGTAAAGGCATGATTATTGCATCTGTGTGTGCCATCGTGTGCAATGGGTGAGAGACCCTGTACTCCAGTGCTTACATTCTTGGCTTGGTCCTTGTGTGATAGTTGGTTTGGGGTCTGTTGGGTATCTGTACTGGACATGCTTTGGTGATGTGTGTCCATGCTTTGGTGTTGCATGCAGGGCTTGTTTTGGGGATGGCTGGGTTGTGATTGTGGGGCATATGTGAGGTGTTAGAGTGATGGGGGTGAGGGTCAGGGTGTGGGTATGTGATGGCATGCAGGTGGGGTGGGGGATATGGTAATTAAGATATGTCTTACCAGAGTCCAGTCCTCCTGCTACTCCTGCGAGGCCCTCAGGATGCAGTATTGCCAAGACGTGCTCCTCCCATGTTGTTAGTTGTGGGGGAGGACGTGGGGGTCCACCGCCAGTCCTCTGTACAGCAATCTGGTGTCTGCAGACCACGGAACGCACCTTCCCCCGTAAGTCATTCCACCTCTTGCTGATGTCATCCCGTGTTCTTGGATGCTGTCCCACTGCGTTGACCCTGTCGACAATTCTGTGCCATAGCTCCATCTTCCTTGCAATGGAGGTGTGCTGCACCTGTGATACGAATAGCTGTGTCTCTACCCGGACGATTTCCTCCACCATGACCCTGAGCTCCTCCTCAGAGATCCTGGGGTGTCGTTGAGGTGCCATGATGTGGTATGGGTGATGTGTGAGGTGGTGTGTGTTGTGATGTGTGAGGGGATGTGTTGATGTGTGTTGTTTGAGGTGCGTGGATGTTGTGTAAGTGATGGTGTTATGTGTCTGTGGATGCTGGTGTTGTTTAAGGTAGTGTCCCTCTCTGGCGTGGTTTCACAATTCTGGTAGTAAGGGTTTGTGGGTGATGTGGCTGTGTGCTTTCTATTGGATTGGGTGTGTGGGAGTGGTGTGTGTATGTGTATCAGGTTTGTGTATTTCGATTTGTCCAATGTGGTTGTGTTTTGTAAGTGTGTGTATTTTGAGCGAGGCGGTGTGTAACCACCAATGGATTACCACAGTATTACTGAAAACAGTACGTTGTAACCGTCCATGTCACTCCTCGTAGCGCATTGACCTCCATCGCTACGACAGTGCCAAATAATCATCAATTGGTCAAAACATAATAAAAATATAAAGCTTTGCCTGCTCAAATGAAGAAAGGGTGTAACTGCAAATCAATGGCAATATATTAATAAATGTATAAGAATCTGCTCACCTGACCGATATTGACGGGGTACAAAATATAATCCTGTAGTGCTGCGAGTATCGGCTGCGATTATACTGACAAATATACGAAATGTTGCTAAGGAGAAAGCTAAAACAAAGAGTGAATTTCTGTTTTATTGGTTCCTAAATAATTTGCCATGCAAAAGGTTCATCTTCATTAAATGCAATAAAATCACATCCTACCATGTGTCAGATTTAACAGTAAAGATGTCTACCACTAAATAATGGAAACACTTGAACTTCCCATTTAGTGATTTCAAGTATATTGGCCTCTGACTGAAAAGTTCTCTGTCTGACAATGATTTATATAAAAGTGTATAACATGCGCAAACCTATAAGTGAAACAGATATTTGTTGGTGAAGAAAAACTTTAGCTCTAGATCAGGATTTGTCTGATAGGAAAACAAACCTGAAACAAGTTATAAAATAATGGTGGTTATGTTCTCCGGTTCGCACATCTTGAACACAAGAACAATATATTTGGGGAAACAGTAATATTGAAATATGCAAAATGTCCACTATCTTCCATCCTTGTGTCCACACCCAACCACCAATGGTGTAATTTGCCAAAGTGGAAAAATTCCAAGTAAGGCTAGACGAGTTTTCAGATGTTACCAGGTTACACTGCAAAAGTCCAAAAAATCTTGTGTTTTACGTAACAAGTACAAAAACTTTCAAACATGTATTGGTGATGATATTTGGTGTATTCTTCATAAGAAACAATTATTCCAATATACGATTAATGGCCAACTGTAACACGCACTGGCAAATCCAATAGTTCTTGTCTTGGCAAATTTGCAGTACCCTTAATGCATTTTTGCAAATATATGCAACAGGCACTAAAAAAAGTTAAAATGTTACTGTATAAACGTGGCATATATATGTTTACTTTTAAGGTAGATGTGAAAGTGTGCACATCAAAACTACTGTCACGTTCAGTGATGAGAGACAATAGCTGAAAGGTGCTGACAGGAGTTTTGACCCATGCTGTTTCGTGTGGGAAGCATTTTGGGGGTTAAAGCAAAATATGAATGAAACTTGAAGAGTCCATTAGATGAAGAGAGCTGGCTGAAAGCTTGTATATGTGTGTGTGTTTGTATGTGTGCCAGTGTGTCTATACATCTGTGTGTGTGTGGATCTATTTTCATTATTTTATTACAGTTTTCATATGATGAGGAAATGGCCCAGAAGCACTTGAGCACTTTTAAAATGAAAGGAGAAAAAGTGAAAAACAGAAAAACAAATGTACATTGCAGAGATAAGTTCTGCTATCAGGTGGCAACAGTAAGGTGAGTTATACAATATTTCTGGAAAACAACATAACTAGTGCTAAGTGTCCAAAATAATGTTTTGGCTTTAAGAACAAGAAAGAGTGTTTTCAATAGATAGAGAAAGAGTTGATACAGTATCAGCAGTAGAGAAAGATGCTGGGTATCAAGAGTAAGGTTACATGGAGGTAGTCTGGGGGTAGGATTTATTATGACCAGAGTGGATAAAGATGAGTTTGGAGAAAGTATAAGAGAAAGGATGTGGAAAGTCATTTCTGTTTCCTTTTGTGAATAGTGTAGAGTTGGGAAGTTTAGAGGCTGAGTATAGCCTGCAGAAGGTTAACCTCTTAACTCTGTGGCTCCTCCATCGATAAGTGTCAACATCAGGGCAGTGCGCGCTCTACGGGCGACAAGTATGCAAAAACCCAACAGTTTCAAGCTAACATAATTTATGCATTGTGATGATATGATGTTATTTAACCTTTTGCATTGCAGAGTTTAATCTTAAAGACTTATGTTTAGCATGCATATAAATACTGTTCACATGCTAAGTACTGCTGCAGGTTTCCAGATTGTGTCAGGGTGTGGTCCCCTTCCAGGGCCTTCCAGAAGCTCTCCCTGCAGCATACCTGGGTGTGGTTTGTGGGCTGGGCTAAGACTCTATATAAGGGAGCCAGCCCAGCTCCACATGCTCACTATTCAGAGGTGCCGGTGCAGAGCAGAAGCAACTTCCTGAGCTCCTGTTCCGGTGGCCTACTTTGATCTTCCAGGCCTCTGCCCTTCATTCTACATTGGTGATCCTTAATCAGGGCGGTAAGATGGAGGTTGGGCTGGGCCCCCGACCCCGTTATCGAGGACGCTTGAATTCTTGGGCCTAATTCTTGCATGATAAACAAATTACTCTTGTGCATGTGACTGTGCGCATGGGCGTTTCTTGGCATTTGCATGCTGTCATTCGAATCGGCAAGACGCGCGATTCTTTCCTCGTGCTTAATTCATGTTATTCATTGTGCGCTACCATTCCTTGGCATTTACATGGTAGCATTCGAATCCGCAAGGTGCGCGATTCTTTATTCGTGCTTAATTCATGTTATTCATTGTGCGCTACCATTCCTTGGCATTTACATGGTAGCATTCGAATCGGCAAGGCGCGCAATTTTTTCCTCGTGCTAATTCATGGTATTCATTGTGCGCTACCATTCCTTGGCATTTACATGGTAGCATTCGAATCCGCAAGCTGCGCAATTCTTTCCTCATGCTTAATTCATGTTAGTCATTGTGCGCTACCATTCCTTGGCATTTACATGGTAGCATTTGAATCGGCAAGACGAGCAATCCGTTTTTTTGTGCTTTAACCTTTGATATTCATTGTGCGCTACCATTCCTTGGCAGTTACATGGAGGCCTTCGAATCGGCAAGACGCACAATTCGTTTTCTTGTGTTTTAACCCTTGATATTCATTGTGCGCTACCACTCCTTGGCAGTTACATGGTGGCCTTCGAATCGGCAAAGACGCTCAATTCGTTTCCTAGTGATTTAACCCTTGATATTCATTGCATGCTATCATTCCTTGGCAGTTACATGGTGGCATTTGAATCGGCAAGACGCGCAATTCTTTCCTCGGGCTTAATTCATGTTATTCATTGTGCGCTACCATTCCTTGGCAGTTACATGGTGGCATTCGAATCGGCAAGACAAGTGATTCTTTCCTCGTGCTTAATTCATGTTATTCATTGAGCGCTACCATTCTAAGGCATTTACTTGGTAGTACTCGAGTTGAAAAGTCGCGTGATTTATTCCTTGAATCTACGTTGTGTTATTCATGGTGCACAATCCTTCTATGGTGTTTACTACCTATGTGAAAATCTGCAATGTGCGCAATTCATGTTCCAACATTTTGAGAGAACAAAAGGACAGAGTTTTAGATGTGATTTTGTGTGTTTTAACCTTTTGGTTCCTACAGGTCTCCTTCCCAGCTGTTCCCTTCCTAATCCCCTTTTCCCCATTTGGATTCTCTTAGAATCTGTGACAAATCTAATCAGAGTATTGGAGCTGTCTTGTGGTGGAAATGTTGGGAACGTGCACAGACCCCGAGGATCTGGTGACTCTGACAGAATAGTGAGCCCACTAATTATTATCCTCCTGGTATGTGTATGTTCTCAGCATGGCCACACTGGACGAGCTAATCAAGGCTATCACCCAGCTCCAGGCAGAGGTGGTATCATGAAAAGATTTGGCAACTAGCCTAGCTGAGAGAGTGAGTCAGTTACAGGATAAGGTAGAGAAGAAGGAACAAAGTCCCACATGTGTGTCTTGGCCAGGTACTTTTTCTCAGACTTCTGGAGGTAATCCGACAAACATTTCCCTCAAAGTTCCTTCAGCCATTCCTTTAGCTCCCCCAGAACGTTTCTCAGGTGACCCCTTGAAAGCACAATCTTTCCTGGGTCAAGTGGAATTACACTTCACCTGCAGACCACATACTTTCCCCGATGCCCAGTCCAAAGTAGCTTTCTTGCTATCATATCTGTATGGAGATGCAGCTACCTGGGCTATTCCTCTTGTGCGTAAAGATAGTCCCCTGTTGTACAACTGGAGAAATGTTGTTTTTGAGTTTGAGCGAGTTTTTGATCATAGAACTGTAACACTGTCAGCAGACCGTGAATTATTAGACTTACGCCAAGGGAATAAGGACTTAGGGGGTCATTACAACATTGGCGGTAAAAGGCGCTCACCGCCGTGCAGAAGACCGCCAAGACACCGCCGCGGAATCCTGCCACAGCTATTATGACCCACATCTCGGAATCCGCCAAAATTCAGACACCCACCCAAGTACGCCACACCAAAGGTCAGTGATAAACTGGTGAAAACAAAACCTCCACTGTCACGCCAACAGAAACACGCCCATGCTATTACGACCCACGAATCCACGCGGCGGTCTTTCAACCGCGGTATTCCATTGGTGGTACACACCGCTGCGCTCAAAATACACACACATCTCCAAAACACCGCCACATTGGACAATTCAAAATACACACACCTGACATACATACAAACACCACTCTCACACACCCAACACAATATAAAACACACACCCACATCACCCACAAACCCCTATGACCACAAATTAGAGACGAAGGCCAGAGAGACTGCACAGCCAAGACAACACCACCATACAGAGGCACTAAACACCATCACCCAACCCACATCCACGCAAAAAACACCACACACCACTACACATCACCACACACATCAACACTCACACCGCCCCACACATCACACACACCACCCCATGTCACACCAAAGACACCCCCGCTTCTCCGAGGAGGAGCTCAGGGTCATGGTGGAGGAAATCGTACGGGTAGAGCCACAGCTATTTGGCTCACAGGTACAGCACACATCAATAGCCAGGAAGATGGAGCTATGGCGAAGAATCGCGGACAGGGTCAACGCAGTGGGACAGCACCCAAGAAATAGGGAGGACATCAGGAAGAGGTGGAACGACCTACGGGGGAAGGTGCGTTCAACGGTCTCCATGCACAACATCGCGGTTCAGCGGACTGGCGGCGGACCCCCACCTCCTCCTCCACAACTAACAACATGGGAGGAGCAAGTCTTGACCACCATGCATCCTGAGGACCTCGCAGGAGTCGGTGGAGGATGGGACACTGGTAAGTCAAATCTTAACTATCATATCCCCCACCCTACCTGCATGCTATCACACACCCCCACCCTCACACCCTCCCCTATCACTACAACTCCTCACTAATGTACTAATAACACAAACCACTCATCCCAATACCAAGCCCTGCATGACAGAACTAAGCATGGACACCCAGCACTAAAGCATGCCCACTGCACACACCTATACAACCCCCTAAACCACCATCACACAAGCTTCCACACAGGAATGCTTTTGCTGGGGTACACGCTCCCCCACCCATTGCACACCATTACACACACACATGCAATAATCATGCTCTTATGCCCCTGCAGGAACCCAAAGGACCGTCACCACATCAGAGGGTCCAGACAACACCATTCCACCCCCAGAAGAGGCCCACAGTGACGATAGCAGCTCTGCCCTACTGGATCCTGATGACCAGCCCGGACCATCGTGGGCCTCGGGACAGTCGGTTCCCCTTGCACAGGCACAGCCCAACACCGACCTTCCACCCTCTGGTAACACCAGCACAGCACCCACCCAGCGGGCCCAAACCTCCCTACCCAGGACAGGTCAATCAGCCGTGTGTCCACCACTACAGGGAACCCAGGCTAACTCACCACCCCAACAACAACAGGGACCTGGGGGCAGTGGTAGTGGGCACACGGTCCAGGGGACAGAGGCACAGGAACACAGGGGAACTGGGAGGGCTGCTGTGTGACAGGGGGCGGACAGGCCTAGGAACCCACTCTCCACGAGGCCCTATCCTCCATCATGGAAGCATACCACCACTCCCAGGAGACGATGGCAACGGTCCTGGACAAGTTGCAGGAGACCCTGCGCCTGCAGGAGGAACAGTATTTGGGGTTCAGGGAGGAGCTCAGGACCATCAGCTCCGCCCTGGGCACCATCGTAGGGGTGCTGAAGGACATACAGCAGACCTTGAGGGTCACCGTGGCACTCTAAGGGGCCCCTGACACTAGCCAGGACGATGAACTGCCCACCACCTCCGCCGGCGCAAGTGGACAGGAAGCCCTGCTACAGGACCACCACACCAGCACCCCACACCAGCACCACACCCCCTGCAGACGGACAACCACCACGCAAACGGTCCCTGAGATCCAGGAACAGGACAGAGCAAGATGGCAAGACCCCCACCAGGAAATGAGACCACCCTGATTGTCCTCCCACTGTCCCACCTTGTTACCCTGTCCATACTTAAACAGACCCAGCTCCACTTCCTATGCCCAGATGGGCAGTGCACCTGTGAGACTAATAGACTGGACTCTGCCATGGACATTCCTCCACCATCACCCATCACCATTTTACCACCCCCTCCAATAATTAGCACTTCAATAAACACCCTTGAAACACAAAACAATCTGGAGTCAGTCTGTGATTTTGAAAATGTGTATTATCAATGACAGTGTGATAATGCATTTCCCATTGTAAAGCTAACATACCTATGTCACACATCACAAGTACTTGAAGGATGCAAGCAGATGACACGTTGGTAACCCCACCTGTGAAACAGTAATCGAAAAGTACAACTCAGTTACCAAATAGTGGTTGAAACCGACAGACAGGGTAGAGGTAGACCTGTGAAAGTTAATGTAATGTCAAACATGAAACTTTTCTCACCTGAGTGTCACTGGAAATATTGCTGTATGACTGACTCCCTGTTGTCGTTGTCTTCTTCCTCAGCTTCCTCCTCATCACTGTCCACAGGCTCCACAGGCTCCACAGCTGCTACAACACCGTCATCTGGATCATCCTCCTGCAGAAAAGGCACCTGGCGTCGCAAAGCCAGATTATGAAGCATGGAACAGGCAATGATGATGTCGCACACCTTCTTCGGTGAGTAGAATAGGGATCCACCTGTCATATGGAGGCACCTGAACCTGGCCTTCAGGAGGCCGAAGGTGCGTTCGATCACCCTCCTAGTCTGCCCATGGGCCTCATTGTACCGTTCCTCGCCCTGGTCCTGGGATTCCTCACTGGGGTCAATAGCCAGGACAGGTTGGGGTAACCAGAGTCTCCTAAAAGCCATACACAGTGCCTCTGGAGTTGACCCATCATATCAGTGATGCTGCTATTCCGCAGGATGTAGGCGTCATGCACTGAGCCAGGGAACATAGCATTTACCTGCGAGATGTACTGGTCTGCCAAACATACCATCTGGACATTCATTGAATGATAACTCTTCCTGTTCCTGTACACCTGTTCACTCCTGTGGGGGGGGGACCAGAGCTACATGGGTCCCATCAATGGCACCTATGACGTTGGGGATATGTCCAAGGGCATAGAAGTCACCTTTCACTGTAGGGAAATCTGCCACCTCAGGGAAAATGATGTATCTCCTTACGTGTTTCAGCAGGGCAGACAGCACTCTGGACAACACGTTGGAAAACATAGGCTGGGACATCCCTGATGCCATGGCCACTGTTGTCTGAAAAGACCCACTAGCAAGGAAATGGAGCACTGACAGCACCTGCACGTCAGGGGGGATTCCAGTCGGATGGCGGATTGGTGACATCAGGTCTGGCTCCAACTGGGTACATAGTTCCTGGATTGTGGCATGGTCAAACCGGTAGGTGACGATGACATGTCGCTCTTCCATTGTCAACAGGTCCACCAGCAGTCAGTACACCGGAGGATTCTGCCATCTTCTCAACTGTCCCAGCTGACGGTGCCTACGAAGGACAACAGTGACAAATCAGTCATAATTCCTCCAGGTATGTACCCACAGTTACACACAAGACTACACCACTCACAAAACCCTTCCAGTATGTGTCTTGAGTGTAGGCCTAGCTATGTGTGACATAAATTAAGCTATGTGGGCCCCTGAAATGGCGGCTGCCTGACCTCTAAACTGGGACAATGGGATTGTGGGGTAACTGCACTGGCGTTGCACACCGTCGCGGTAGGCGGTCGAAGACCGCGGCGCAATACTGCATTGGTTAACATTGGACCCTATGGGTCCCAGGAGCCAATGAACAGGTGCGCCGGCGGTGATGATGCGCACCGCCGCGGATGTCACCGCCATTTTCTATCTGTTCAATCACTAGATACCTGACCTTCGACAGGAGAGGACCTACACTGCAAGTGCTGCTGTGACCTCGGTCTGGAAGCGACGATGGCTGCTGAGTCTGGGGAAAGGGCCCCTGCCTTCACTGCACAGGAGTTGGAGAAACTGGTAGATGGGGTCCTCCCCCAGTACACGCTACTCTACAGTCCTCCAGACCAACAGGTTAGTACACAGGGAGCACGTTGTATGGGCTAGGCCTGGGTGGAGAGGGCTGGTTGGAAGAGGGAAGGGGGCAGAGTTCATAGAACATTAATGCATGGGAATGAATGGGCCACATGGCCAGAGTAGGGAGGGGGCCACTCACAACGACGGTGCAGTTGGTAATGAATGTTCCTCTTTTCTTGTGCATGTCATGTAGGTCAGCGCCCACCAGAAGAGGGACATTTGGCGTGCCATCGCCAAGGAGGTCCGGACCCTGGGGGCCCACCAGAGACGGGGCACCCACTGCCGTAAGAGATGGGAGGACATTTGCCGCTGCAGGAAGAAGACAGCGGAGGCTCGGCTGGGGGTGGCATCCCAACGTGGGAGGGGCGCCTGTCGCACCATGACCCCCCTGATGTTCCGGATCCTGGCGGGGGCCTACCCTGAGTTGGATGGGCGCTTGAGGGCATCACAGCAGACACAAGGGGGTGAGTACACTCTCATTCTGCTGACTTTGCGTGCAGTGGAGGGGTCTGGGTGGGGGAGGTGGGCTGTGGGTGTCCCTAGGCCAGGGCGAGTTCAGTAGGCAAGGCCTCTCTGTAATGTAGCCCATGTGGCACTTTACCCCACCTCAGCAGAGTGCCAAGTCGAGGTATAGTTGCCCCTGTGGCATCCATGTGCGCAGATGTCCACCATTGCCATGTAGGCCATATCCCAGAAATTGCATGTGCAGAGGGGAGGAGCACGGCGTAATGCAGGGGGCTGCTGTGTCTGTCTTGTCCGCCAACGGTAGCAGTATGCCATGCACTAAAACTCTCTTTCTACTGTCTCACCCCTTTTTTCTGCTCTCCCTGTCCTTTTGTACATCAGCATCATCAGGCGGAGGTACAGTGGCACCGGAGCACAAGGGAGCTGCATCCCACATGGCCATGAAGGGCCACACCACGGACTCAGAATGCACCAGTGGGACGGAGGGCGAGGGGAGCTTCACGTCGGCCACCGAATCACCAAGCAGCGACACGGACTCGTCCACCGATGGGGCTCCCTTGTGGTGGCGGCACCATCTGTGCGCCCCACTTCTTCAGGTACAGCTGCCACCTCCCCTACCAGCACCACCCTCCCAGCAGCCCCTCAGCGTTCGCCCCGTGCCCGCTCACCCAGGAGGGTGGGCATCACCTTCGCCCCAGGCACCTCAGGCCCTGCCCCAGTCACCCCTGCTGCCCTCAGTGAGGAGGCCATTGACCTCCTCAGGTCACTCACTGTTGGGCAGTCTACCATTATGAATGCCATCCAGGGTGTAGAACGAGAGTTGCAACACGGTAATGCATTCCTGGAGGGCATTCATTCTGGTCAGGCTATCCTTCAGCGAACCCTGCAATCTCTGGCCTCAGCACTGATGGCAGCCATTGTCCCTGTGTCTAGCCTCCCCCTCCAACCTCCTCCACCCAGACCCAATCTCCTGTACCCCAGCCCATCCCAAGCCCACCTACAGACCAGCATGCACACAAGTCAGCACACACAGGTAGCTCAAGCAAACATAGCCACCACACAACCCACAGGCACTCACGCAAGCCTCACCCACATACAGACACAGCAACATCCACTGCCTCCACTGTGTCCCACTCCCCCTCTTCTCCCTCCTCCCTCCCAGTCTCGTCTACACACACATCTGCATGCACCACATCTACAGGCACCATGGATCGCACAAGGATACCCAGCACCACAAGCCACTCACCTGCACTCACCACCTCCACTGCCATTTACACGTCCCCTGTGTCCTCTCCCAGTGTGTCTGTGACCCCCCCTCCCAAAGTACACAAACGCCGGCAATCACTCACCCAACATCCATCCACCTCACGGCAGCCTCCAGTACCTGCACCTGCACCCAAAACACCTAAAGTGACACCTCCGACAACCACCTCCTCTTCCTCCACTCCCAGGCCCCCTCCAACTACCCATCCCAGTGTTCGTCAGAAACTGTCCCTCTGTAAAGTTGACCTTTTTGCCCCCACCCCCCTCCAATTCATCAGTCCTGTCGTAGCGCCTCAGCCAAAAAGCCTCCAATATCAGTGGTGCCTGTTCAAGGTTTGTGGAGTGCACCGGCCACCAGGGCAGGCAGTGTGACCCGGAGCCAAGGCACTGGCAGCCCACCCCCTGCAAAGGCTCTAAAATTGGAGAGTGGACGACGGGACCGTGTGAAGACTCCTGGTGGGAAAACAACTCACATGGGTTCCAAGGGGATTGGCGAGTCAGCTGTGACTCTCCCAAAGGTGGTGAAGGGCCAGAGGAAGTCTCCCCAGCCTGTTGTGAGTGTCACGGCGGAGAAGTGCGCCATCATTTCCGGCGGTCGAGACACAACCGCCAGCACCGTCGTCACTGGTCCAGAGACCACTGCCAGAGTCACAGCCCAGGAGGGACCAAGTATCGTCAATGGTCCAGAGACCACCGCCAGAGTCACAGCCCAGGAGGGCCCAAGTATCGTCACTGGTCCAGAGACCACCGCCAGAGTCACAGCCCAGGAGGGCCCAAGTATTGTCACTGGTCCAGGAGACCACCGCCAGAGTCACAGCCCAGGAGGGCCCAAGTATCGTCACTGGTCAGGAGACCACCGCCAGAGTCATTGCCCAGGAGGGCCCAAGTATCGTCACTGGTCAGGAGACCACCGCCATAGTCATTGCCCAGGAGGTCCCAAGTATCGTCACTGGTCCAGAGACCACCGCCACCGCCGGAGTCATTGCCCAGGAGGGCCCAAGTATCGTCACTGGTCAGGAGACCACCGCTGGAGTCATTGCCCAGGAGGGCACAAGTATCGTCACTGGTCAGGAGACCACCGCCGGAGTCATTGCCCAGGAGGGCAGCAGTATCGTCACTGGTCAGGAGACCACCACCGGAGTCATTGCCCAGGAGGGCACAAGTATCGTCACTGGTCAGGAGACCACCGCCGGAGTCATTGCCCAGGAGGGCACAAGTATCGTCACTGGTCAGGAGACCACCACCACCGCCGGACTCAGTGGCCAGGAGGGCCCCGGCTGCCACAGCCCAGGTGGGCTATGATGGAACGTCATGCCACACACCAATGCCCAGTGTAGGGAATGTCATGCCACACACCAATGCCCAGTGTAGGGAACGTCATGCCACACACCAATGCCCAGTGTAGGGAACGTCATGCCACACACCAATGTCCGTACCAGAACCGCCAAGTCAAAGCACCGCTGAACAGTCCAGAACCGCCATGTCAAAGCACCGCTGAACAGGGCAACGACTGCCATGTCAAAGCACCGCTGAACAGGGCAACGACCGCCATGGCAAAGCACCGCTGAACAGTCCAGAACCGCCATGGCAAAGCACCGCTGAACAGGGCAATGACCGCCATGTCAAAGCACTGCTGAACAGGGCAACGACCGCCATGGCAAAGCACCGCTGAACAGTCCAGAACCGCAATGGCAAAGCACCGCTGAACAGGGCAACGACCGCCATGTCAAAGCACCGGTGAACAGGGCAACGACCGCCATGGCAAAGCACCGCTGAACAGTCCAGAACTGCCATGTCAAAGCACCGCTGAACAGGGCAACGACCGCAATGGCAAAGCACCGCTGAACAGGGCAACGACCACCATGGCAAAGCACTGCTGAACAGTCCAGAACCGCCATGTCAAAGCACCGCTGAACAGTCCAGAACCGCCATGGCAAAGCACCGCTGAACAGTCCAGAACCGCCATGGCAAAGCACCGCTGAACAGGGCAACGACCGCCATGGCAAAGCACCATTGAACAGTCCAGAACTGCCATGTCAAAGCACCGCTGAACAGTCCAGACCCGCCATGGCAAAGCACCGCTGAACAGGGCAACGACCGCCATGGCAAAGCACCGCCGAACAGGGCAAAGACCGCCATGGCAAAGCACCGCTGAACAGGGCAAAGACCACCATGGTGAAGACCGCTGAACAGGGCAAGCACCGGGTAGGAATGAATAGACCGCCACATCAGGCATCCTTATCCCATGTGCAGCTGGGACAGTGACAGGACAGGTACTTTCACGGGGAGACTCATCCAGTCTGGGCACCAGTCCCCCACCAGAACCAGTGGAGACCTGCATCTATTTGAGAGACTGTAGCTTTGCACTCCCCAGGAGGGCACAGTGGGCAAGCCACCCACTGTAGAGACTTGAGAGACTGTGGCTTTGCACTCCCCAGGATGGCACGGTGGGCACCCCACCCACTGTAGAGACTTGAAAGACTGTGGCTTTGCACTCCCTAGGATGGCACAGTGGGCAAGCCACCCACTGTAGAGACTTGAGAGACTGTGGCTTTGCACTCCCCAGGATACATCAATGGGCATGGAGCCCCGTTGTGGATCTGGCTTTGCTGTCATCCGGCTGAGGTGCCCCCCTTCCCTTCCCCCTGAGGTGCCTGTAGTATTTCTATCTGATGCCCCGGCAGTGTTCTCTCCGATTGTGGTCAGGTATCCTTTGTGGGCCTCGCCCATGCATTTTTGGACTGTTGGTGCACGGACATTGTTATGTACATATCTGCACTACTTCTCGTAATGTATATATTTATGACTGATTTTCATATATACCTCTGTATAATTTTGTATGACATGTATTATGCCACATTACAATGTTTGACCGAATTTCGCTCTGTTTTTTCATTCTTCCGGGGGGGTTGTGGGTTGTTACTGTGATTTTTGTGAATGCATTGGTGTGTATGTTGTATTATGTGAGGTTGGGGGTGGGGGTGGAGGGGTTTGGTGGGTGTCCCCCTAACTTTTGCCTCCCCCTCCCCCATGTCGTAGGTGCAATACTCACCGTTGTCTTCGGCGCCTACGTAGATGTTGGTCGTAGAGGAGCAGAAACACAAGGGCAGGGAGTATTTGGAGTTCCGGGTCCATGGAGTCCTCGTTCCTCGTGGGATGTGTTCAGGTGAGCGTTTTCCCATTGCAAAAGCTGTTTCCACCGTGTTTTTATCCACGGTGAATCCGCCCCGGAAAAGGTGGCGGATTGGCAGGTTGTAATACTATGGGCGGTACATTGGGTTCTGCCTGTCCGTTGGCGGTGACCGCCACGCTGCTTGTCTGTAACGCTGTGGTGGGCGGTGTGTTAAAGTGGCTGTCTTTTTTGGCGGTTTCCGCCAGGGTCATAATTCCATTTTTTTATCCGCCGCACTGTTTGCGGTATTACCGCAGATTTAACACCGTCCGCCAGGGTTGTAATGACCACCTTAGTGTCATATTTAGTCAACTTTAATCGGCTGGTCGCTGAGACATCCTGGCCTGAAGAAAAACAAGCAGCCTTGTTTTACAAGGGACTCAAAGAGGAGCTAAACTATATCTTAGCGCAAATCGACCGCAACCTACAGACTGTCAAGAATTAATAAACCTTGTCTTGAGGCTTGATCATCGTTTAACAGAACGAAAAGGAAAGCGCAAAAAGACTGAAAAGTATTCCTGGCGTGTTCACTATAACAGAGACTCAAGAACTCTGAAAGAAAGAACGCCAGAACCGATGGAAATTGGAACCATCAGGAGACCTTTGACCAAAGATGAAAAGGACCTACGCAGGAAGAATGGACAATGTCTCTATTGTGGGCGGAAGAGTCATTTTGCCAAAGATTGCCCAATCAAACCAAAGAGCAAGCAAGGTCCAGTTCAGAAGGTTTCAGCCAATACACAAGTCGAGTCGGAAAACTAAAGCACCCAAGATGCAGAGAAGGGTTGCTCTTGGGTGTCACAGTGGACCCTTCACAATCTAGACATCTCAAACTGGGAATAAGAGTTCAGGTTAAAAAAAATACCTATTTCAAGAAGGCTCTAGTCGATTCTGGGGCTACCGGGAACTTTGTTGACGCCCAATTGGTTTGTGCATGGGGGATCCCATGTATTGAAAAGAAGACCCCAGAAATCATCCAGGCAGTCGATGGAAAAATCTTGACTGGAGGTCCGGTAACTCTTCAGACTGTCCCCTTGTCGGTGATTTGTGAACAAAAAAATCAAAGAAAGAAACATCAAGAGAAACTTATCCTTGACGTGATCCATGCTCCCCAGTATGGGATTATCTTTGGCTTGCCATGGTTAACTCATCACAATACAGAGATTAATTGGGCAGAACGAAAGGTCGAGTTCCCATCTGCACTATGTAAAGAACAATGTCTCCAAAAGGTTCAAGTATCAAAAGTTTGCAACTCTTACATAGCTACTGCTGCAGAGAAAGAAGTTCAGTTGCCCAAAAAGTATTCATCTTACGAAGATGTATTCGATGAGAAAGAAGCAGAGAACTTAACTCCTCACAGATCTTATGACTGTCAAATTGATCTAGTCCCAGGTGCGATACTTCCCAACTGTTGTGTGTATGCCCTGTCAGAACATGAAAATCAACATTTGCGAAAATACCAAGATCAATTCTTGGAGAAAGGTTTCATTCGCCCTTCTAAGTCTCCCGCAGCTTCACCTTTGTTTTTTGTTCCGAAGGCGAATGGAGAACTTCGAACTTGTATCGACTATAGGGGATTGAACAAAGTCACCATCAAGAATAAATATCCTTTGCCCCTAATTCCGGTCTTACTGGAGCAAGTAAAGAAAGCAAAAATCTACACAAAGCTTGATCTTCGAGGTGCTTATCATTTGGTCAGAATGAGAAAAGGTGACGAGTGGAAAACAGCGTTCAAGACAAGATGTGGCCTTTTTTAATATACCGTCATGCCTTTTGTTCTGTGTAATGCTCCGGCAGCATTTCAATTTTTCTTGAATGACGTTCTAAGAGAGTACCTCAACATATTTGCCATAGTCTACATCGATGACATTTTGATCTACTCAGACAATGAAAATGAACATGTCCAACATGTCAAGAAAATTCTAGCAGCCCTTCGAAAGCACCATTTATATTGCAAACTAACCAAGTGTGAGTTTCATGTTACCACAGTTGGGTTTTTGGGGGTTATCCTTACCCCTCAAGGGATGGTGATGGCTGAAAAGAAAGTAAAGGCCGGATCTGATTGGCCCACCCCAAAAACTGTTCGTGATGTACAATGTTTCCTGGGGTTTGCAATTTTTACCGGAGATTCATAAATCATTTCTCCCAAACAGTGGCTCCAATCACTAAGTTATTAAGAAAGAAGGAGAATTTTGTATGGTCCCCAGAAGCTGACCAAGCCTGTTCAACTTTGAAAGAAGCTTTCTCCACTGCCCCAGTCTTGACTCATCCTGACGTGGATCGACCCTTCATAGTGGAAGCTGATGCTTCAGATGTTGCAATAGGAGCAGTCTTGTCGCAACGAAACAAGGACACTGGTCAACTTCATCCTGTAGCTTACATGTTCTCGGAAGTTGAATGAAGCTGAACAGAACTATGGGCCAGATGTATTAAAAAGTTTTGCACTAGCAAACGGTGCGAATCGGTAAATTCGGTTGTTTGCGAGTGCAAAACAGTGGTCTGCGATGCATGAAATGCATTCGCAGACCACAAATGAGAAATCGCAAAAATTACGATTTCTTGCGTTGCGACCTGGAAATTGCGAGTTGCAATTTGCGATTTGCAAATTCCAGGTTGCAAGGTTATGCTGGAAAAAATCGCAAATTGCGATTTTTCCAAAAAATGGCATTTTGCACTTGCAAAATACCATGAAATGCAACCAGGTGGTAACCTGGTGCGAAAATTTAAAAATGCAGTAAAACTGCATTTTTAAATTGAACATGTAAAGCACACATGCCCTTTTGGCATGTGTGTACCTTACATGTTCAAAAAAAAAAAATTGGGGTGCAGGAGAGGGGGCTTAGGCCCCCAGCACCCTGGCCTTTAGCATTTCCAAAATTGCGATTACTGGTTCAGAAATCGCAATTTTGGAAATGCAAAAAATTCACAGCTATGGGCCAACAGGCCCATAGCTGCGAATGGGGCCGGTATCGCAATTTGCGATTCGGTAATAACATTTGCGATTTTTAAGAAATCACTATTACTGATTCCAAATGTGATACATGGCCCTTTGCGAGTCGGTAATAGCGATTTCTTAAAAATCGTTACTACCGAATCGCAATGGCCTGTGATGGTACATCTGGCCCTATGTAATTGCAGAAAAAGAGCTTCTGGTGATTCGTGACGCCTTTAAAGAATGGAGACATCATTTGTTGGGTGCCAAATACAGTGTCACAGTATACACTGATCATCGTAATCTTCAATTCATGAGTTCCGCCAGACTTTTGACTCCTCGGCAATTACCCTGGATGCTGTTTTTTTGCCGAATTTGATTTTGTGGTAACCTTCCGGCCTAGGAAAGATAATTGCAAAGTTGACGCCTTGCCCCGCCAAGAGTCTACCACGTTGCCTGCAGTTCAAACCTCCAGAGCTATCATTGCTCCTGACAAAGTCCTATGTATCATAAAAATGGAAGACTTCTTTGAAGACATCCGCAATTCTTTCACTGTTGAGAAATGGCAGACATGGGCCCAAGCAGATCCCAAACGGTCAATCAAGCAAGGACTACCTTTTCATGACGCTCGTTTGTTCGTGCCCACTACCAAACTTCACGAGATAGTGTTTCATTGGTTGCATGTAATACCTTAGGCAGGTCACCCAGGTACTCCTAAAACTCTTGAATTAATCCAACGCTATTTTTGGTGGCCTACCCTAACAAAAGATGTAAAAACAATGATAAACAACTGTGAAGTCTGTGCTTGCTCTAAAACAAGTCATTCAAAACCGAAAGGGTTGTTCCACCCACTCCCAACCCCAAGTCGTCCGTGGGAGCACATTTCTTTAGACTTTATTACCGGTCTGCCAGTGGTTTAACAGCATTCAGTAATTCTGGTGGTAGTAGATAGTCTCACGAAATATGGACATTTCATTGCCTGTAAGAAATTGCCCACCTCCAGTGAACTGGCAACTATTTTACTGAATAGAGTGGTTCGTTATCAAGGACTGCCAAAAAATATCCTCTCCGATCGGGGTCGAAATTTGGCTCCAATTTCTGGAAGACGTGGTGTAAACACTCCAAGTGACATCTACCCTATCTACTAGCCACCATCCTCAAACAGATGGTCAAACGGAGAGACTAAATCAGACTTTGAAGCAATACCTACGTGCATACGCTGAAAAAGCACTTCATTCTTGGACATCAATGCTCTGGTTAGCTGAGTTAGCCTACAATAACTCATTCCTCACTTCTTCTGGTGTTGCACCGTTTTTTGGCTTGTTTGGCTATCATCCTGACACCTTGCCCATCACAATCCCTCAAGAAAGTTCTCTTACTCCAGCTGTGTCAGAAACCATTCAACATTTGCATCAAACCCAGAAACTGATTCAACAGCATTTAGAAAATGCCAAACAAAAATACAAAAAGCATTATGACAAGATACATTGTGAGGGACCGCAGTATCAACCAGGTGACAAAGTGTGGCTTTCCACAAAACATATAGACTTCAAGAAGAAACACATGTTCAACCCCAAATTCATAGGTCCTTACATTGTCCTTCAGCAAATCAATCCGGTGACCTATAAACTGCAATTGCCAAGATCATTGCGGATTCATCCAGTGTTCCACACTTCCCTCCTGAAAAAGCAGTCCAAAAGGTCTGCCCTCATCCAGCTCCAGTTCTAGTACGGGGGAAGAAGAATACAAAGTCAAGAAAGTGTTGGATTCTAAACTGAGAGGGCGTAACCTATGGTACTTAATCACATGGAAAGGTTATGGCCCTGAACTCATGGGTTTCCGCATCTGATATCCATGCTCCAGAACTTGTGAGGTGTTTTCATTGTCTCAATCCAGACAAACCAGGCCCTAGAGCGCATCTGGGAGAGTTTAGTACTGTCAACATCGGGGCAGTGCGCGCTCTACGGGCGACAAGAATGCAAAAACCCAACAGTTTCAAGCTAACATAATTTATGCATTGTGATGATATGATGTTGTTTAACCTTTTGCATTGCAGAGTTTAATCTTAAAGACTTATGTTTAGCATGCATATAAATACTGTTCACATGCTAAGTACTGATGCAGGTTTCCAGACTGTGTCAGGGTGTGGTCCCCTTCCTTGGCCTTCTAGAAGCTTTCCATGCAGCATGCCTGGGTGTGGTTTGTGGGCTGGGCCAAGACTCTATATAAGGGAGCCAGCCCAGCTCCACGTGCTCACTATTCAGATGTCCCGGTGCAGAGCAGCAGCAACTTCCTGAGCTCCTGTTCCGATGGCCTACTTTGATCTTCCAGGCCTCTGCCCTTTATTCTACATTGGTGATCCTTAATCAGGGCGGTAAGACGGAGGTTGGGCTGGGCCCCCGACCCCGTTATAGAGGACGCTCAAATTCTTGGGCCTAATTCTTGCATGATAAACAAATTACTCTTGCGCTTGTGAATGTGCGCTTGGGCATTTCTTGGCATTTGCATGCTGTTATTCAAATCAGGAAGATGCGCGATTCTTTCCTCGTGCTTAATTCATATTATTCATTGTGCGCTACCATTCCTTGGCATTTACATGGTAGCATTCGAATCGGCAACGTGCGCGATTCTTTCCTCGTGCTTAATTAATGTTATTCATTGTGCGCTACCATTCCTTGGCATTTACATGGTAGCATTCGAATCGTCAAGACGCGCAATTCGTTTTCTTGTGTTTTAACCCTTGATATTCATTGTGCGCTACCATTCCTTGGCAGTTACATGGTGGCCTTCGAATCGGCAAGATGCACAATTCGTTTTCTAGTGATTTAACCCTTGATATTCATTGCACGCTATCATTCCTTGGCAGTTACATGGTGGCATCCGAATTGGCAAGACGCGAGATTCTTTCCTCGTGCTTAATTCATATTATTCATTGTGCACTACCATTCTATGGCATTTACTTGGTAGTACTCGAGTTGACAAGTCGCGTGATTTATTCCTTGAATCTGCGTTGTGTTATTCATGGTGCACAATCCTTCTATGGTGTTTACTACCTATGTGAAAATCTGCAATGTGCGCAATTCATGTTCCAACATTTTGAGAGAACAAAAGGACAGAGTTTTAGATGTGATGTTGTGTGTTTTAACCTTTTGCTTCCTACAGGTCTCCTTCCCAGCTGTTCCCTTCCTAATCCCCTTTTCCCCACTTGAACTCTCTTAGACTCTGTGACAAATCTAATCAGAGTATTGGAGCTGTCTTGTGGTGGAAGTGTTGGGAACGTGCACAGACCCTGAGGATCTGGTGACTCTGACAATAAGCCCCTGTTTGATAATTTAGGCAGTTCACACTTAAGCCCTTATACTTATTTTTCCACGAAAGGTGTTTAGGCAACATTTGCATATTTTTCTTCTTCAATAGTTCTAGACTAGTAGTGCATAACATTGTCCACTCGTGACTGGAACAACAATTTCATTAGGCTCTAGCCACCATGTGTTATTAACTAGGGAAAGACCTGTGTTCTTCATTTGACTTGTATTAGAGTGGGGAAACATACCAAGACTGACAGGAATACATGCTCTGACACAAATAGTTGATGACACATTGATACAGTCTAAATGGGCACGATAAACACATTTATGGACTCAAGGAGCTTGCAATGGACCCAAGATCATCAGTCAATAAGTCATAATGCACTAATTCATCTTATGCGGATGGACCCTCTGATGTCAGCTTTTGACAATGCTTAGACCAAAGGGTTGTTGGAATATGTACATTTGCAGAACTGTTTTTCAACTGCAAAATGAGAAACATTAAAGTTACAGAGCAAAGTATGAATTTTGATAACTGATGACCATCCCACATATTTTGTAAACAGAGGGGATGTATATGAATACAAATTCCGAACATAATTTTCAATGCACATACAAGTGGTGGTGATCAGTCACTGTGATACTATGAAGTAGAATGTAACATATCATAGTCCCTTAGCTGGTACAACAGACATACCTGACAGACAAATAAAAGAGGGAGCTTGCAGAGTACCACATGATGTGGCCAGATCAGAGGAGAATGGTGTAGTTACTTGAGGGCTTGTGCAACTGCAGCAGTGAGGAAGAACACACAGGGCCTGATTTAGAACTCTGTGGATGTGTTACTCCATCACAACGGGGACTGATATCCTGTACGCCATAATCTAAATTGTATTGGATATAATAGGATTTCAATTTGTGCGAATGGGATGTCTACCACCATTGTGAAGGAATACCCATCCATCGAGTTCTAATTCAGGACCATCGTCACATGGTTTCATTACATAGCCATCCAATATAAATGAGGTTCAATGCACTGCATTGAATCTCAGTAATCTGTGTCTTGAGGTCGGGAAAATGTGCATTTTTTCATGAAATAAGAGTGTAGGCATAAGGTGGTTTGTGTTGTTAAAATATTTTACTTCAAGCACAACATAGATGTCTGTGACACACAATTTTGTGCGCCAACAATTAACCAGATTCTATTTTTCATTTTAATTTTGTCTTCAGGTAAGAAAAATACAAGAGTGTCTGGCTCTTTGTTGGGACATAAATGTGTGTCTCTGAGGCCCAGAACAGAGTCAGACACATTACAGACTTTTTTAGCCTAAGTAATAATCCAAACAATATTTGGGATCTGTCTGGGACACAGACTTGTATGTCTGTGTTCCGACAAGAAGCCAGATGCCTAGCAGAATTTTTTAGGCAAAGAAAACATCCAAGAAACATCTGGCTCCTAGCTGGGACACATATGCATATCTCCTTCTTCTCTGAATACTATGATGTAGGAAGAATAGGAATACATCACATACAAACAAACATAAGTTCCCAAATCCCAATACAAACATTTTAGGCTAGATAGTTGTAAACCAATGTAAGTAGTGAAAGGTTTAATACATGACATGTTAAAAAAGACAGACTGTGGGATCAATAGAAAAGGCAGGTCATATTTAGGACAAACAAACACTTATTACTTAGGAAACATATACACATGCTGCATTGTTAAGTTAGCTGTGCTGAAACACACAAGAGGCCCAAGCCACATTAGAATGAGAGTTTTTCTTTAAAGCTGCACCAACTATTGCTTTCACAATGTTCACTTAGCATGAACAGGGTGGAACAGAAGGGTGTATCCTTCCTTAGCACAGGGGTCCTAAAAACCACAAGTCATTCATATCGTGTTAAGGGGAACTGTGTAAAGGGCCAGATAAGTATTTGCAAAGGGAGGGCTACCAGAGCAGCACGCAACATATAGGGGGTTATTCTAACTTTGTAGGAGGTGTTAATCCGTCCCAAAAGTGACGGAAAAGTGACGGATCTACCACCAGCCGTATTACGAGTCCATTATATCCTATGGAACTCGTAATACGGCTGGTGGTATATCCGTCACTTTACCGTCACTTTTGGGACGGATTAACACTCCTCCAAAGTTAGAATAACCCCCATAATCTCTTGTTGTGCAGAAAGATAGATATGGTGAATGACATCAGTGTAACTTGCCCACCCATGAGGCCAACAAGTGCAAGTGCTTCTTTCCAGAGGCACCTCATTACCTTATCTGTACTGCTTGTAGTTGCTTACGTAAATGCTGAACTCTTGACCACAGTTTTTTGTGGTTTTTACAGTATAAATGCTACTTGTGTTTGAACCAGAACTTTGAACTTCAGTCATGGCCTCTATGTGAGACTGCCTGTTGATCCCAGCTGAAAATCGATTAAACTTATATTATTGTGTCAAAATGATTTGTTTTATTTTATTAACAGATTTCCCTCTAACATATTGGCGAGCTAAGCCAGGAGCCCTAGTTTGATCTCACCAACTGCTGAACTGGGGGCCCTGCCTGTCTCCACGAGGTGATTTGTGCACATTTTAAAGAGGTAAGGCAGATGCCTACATTTATGTAAAAATCTCTGATTTCGTGGGGACAGATGGGTCTCAGTGGAAGGTAGTGAGGTGGACAAAGTACGAGGTCTGTTCCTTTTATTTTATAAAGACATTTACAATTTTGACACTGTAATATATGTAATTTTTGTGTTTGCATGCAAGATTGTGTATGAATTGAGATAATATGAAGGGATCCCAGTGGTAAGTCCGGAAGATACAGGGAGCTTGACTAAGTATGTCAAAAGTGGTCAGGAGTAGTGTTGGACTTGGGGGCTGAGCAATCAGTGTATGTTTTAAAGAACACTCATGTCAACCTAACCCAGATATTAAATCTGGAAGTCACCATTTCTTTAGTTGAAAATAGTGAAAAGTTGTCCCCTCTATGAATCCAGAGGGAAGTGACCAGTAGTATTTTGTTTGCCCTAGTATGAAATTAAGAATTACTGTGTATGTATATTAAAATGTACTGTGTATGTATATGCATGTATAGACAGAAATGTGGCCACATAATAATGTCAATATATAAGTTTGTTATTTAGTGTATAATTTAGGAATAAGTATCAGACCTCCTATTCTTATGAAGGTTAAGTTATAATAGTATACTCAAAAGTAAAGTAATTGACTGGATTGGGCAGGTCCCAAAAAGTCAACTAATTAATTCCACATCCCTGAATTAATTATAAATGTTTATGACAGTCAGGCTGTCGCCCTCTGCAACAGAACTGACCTTAGTAGATCAGCAATATCAATACCATAGAATCATTTTTTAAGTCAGAAGTTTATGAATGCCTAGGTATTTATAGTATATCACCTCTAGGCCTAAAAACAACCTACATTGACATAAGAGAAATGCCTATTAGACAATTATAAAAAATATGCAAAGAACTAATACAAGGACATTATTTTCCAAGTTAAAAGTAGTGTAGTAGCCTCATGAACCCCATACCAAATATTGACACTACTATTATCCCCATTATGAAACTATAGAGCCTTAAGATTGGAGGCTAGATGAATTATCAAATAGTATAGACTGGGACATACATATATATATATATTGAAGGTATACAAATAGTAGGAGAATTATCAGCTACTATACATACAAATATATTTAACTACCTTTCATATAGATGTGAACAGGATCTTCACATAATTAGAATAAAAGAGTTTATTTTGAAATGTACAAAACCTGTTGCAGTTGTCTTTCCAAGAGTAAGGCATTCATTTGAAGGCCTCTAAAAATAAATACATTTTGTTTTAATTTTTTCATGTGTGACACTGGAGCTACCTTGTGACCAGAAAGTGAATACATTGAAGTTACTGCAATTTTTCAGTGGAACCATGGGCAATAGTCACATGAATTCCCTGCAATAATAAACAGACTCAGATCTAGTATTAGACCTCCTACTGTATGCATTTATTGGGGACCTCCCAGGGTGGAATTTAGGATATGAGTAATTAATAAACATGTATATAGATCACAATAACATTATTGTTTGTTGTGTCAGGCAAACAAACCACTTAGGCCACACATAAATGCACCTACCATATATATCTATATATAAATGAACAACGTCTTTCAGAGATTAGGGATATATATATATATATATCTGATGTTCACCTTCACAGCCTAATAATAGTTTATGTGAAGTCTGGAAATACCATAGGAAGTAAATAGAAGCCCATTTAGAGTGTAAAACATATAGTACAAAAGATTAAGTTCACTAAACAGACATGGGGTCTCCTTTAGAACACATGGTTAAAGTGTTCTCTTGAGACAGGGACTACCATACACCCTAGAATAGCAATGAAATTAACACAGTTTTCTCTTTGTTTCAGAGGGAATGGGACAATGAAGGTGGGGAGTAACCTCAACTGCAACATCACCACCTACAACGCTGATATGCAGGGCGGCACCTCCAGCCTGATGGATTACTACTGGATGTGTGGGGCCCGGCTCCACATGCAACTACCCCCGAACTGGAATGGCCTCTGCTCCCTAGTGACTTTGCACATCCCCTCCCTGGTGATACCAGGTGTGGACATCTCTCAGTTACATGACCATCCCATGAGCCATCCAACAACCTTGCTTCACCATTATCGGACAAAACGAGCTGCTGAGTTTCTTGGTACTGAAGTGTGGAAAGACGTTCCACAGGAACATAGACTATTTAATGATGCCCACATATTTTTTGGTAGCATCCTACCATTCATTCAGGCGAAGGCAACTGCACGCTGGCTGCAGATCACGCACTTTGAATTGATGAAGACCATAAATGCAATTGAAGATGGGTTCAATGCTATCAAGGAAGAACTTCGAGCCCTTAGGCTGATGTTAATGCAACACAGATATGTATTTGATTTAATGATGGCCATGGAAGGAGGGGTGTGTAAGAAGATTGGATCTTTATGTGCCGGCCAATGATGCGGACAATGGGACATTAACTCAGGCCATTCAGACATTGCATGATTTACAAAAGAAAATGATCGATGAGGGGGGTGCCCCTGATTGGTGGTTCGAGGGCTGGATTGAATGGGTGCCGTCCTGGATGTCGGGGTTGTTCAAGGCCTTGTTCCCTTTGATTGTGTTGTTGCTTTTGATGTGTCTTATTTTTCAGGTAATAATAGCATGTTGCAAAAGGTTGACAGCTAAATTGGGAGGGACAGAGTAGTGGGTATGTGATGATTCCCCTAGTTTCATTAGTAGATGGGAAGGTAGGAAAAGTAGTTGAATAATCAACTAGAGGGAGGAATGATGTAGGAAGAATAGGAATACATCACATACAAACAAACATAAGTTCCCAAATCCCAATACAAACATTTTAGGCTAGATAGTTATAAACCAATGTAAGTAGTGAAAGGTTTAATACATGACATGTTAAAAAAGACAGACTGTGGGATCAATAGAAAAGGCAGGTCATATTTAGGACAAACAAACACTTATTACTTAGGAAACATATACACATGCTGCATTGTTAAGTTAGCTGTGCTGAAACACACAAGAGGCCCAAGCCACATTAGAATGAGAGTTTTTCTTTAAAGCTGCACCAACTTTTGCTTTCAAAATGTTCACTTAGCATGAACAGGGTGGAACAGAAGGGTGTATCCTTCCTTAGCACAGGGGTCCTAAAAACCACAAGTCATTCATATCGTGTTAAGGAGAACTGTGTAAAGGGTCAGATAAGTATTTGCAAGGGAGGGCTACCATGAGCAGCACGCAACATATAGGGGGTGATTCTAACCCTGGCGGTCGGTGATAAAGCGGCGGCCAACCCGCCAACAGGCCGGCGGTCCAAAAAATGGAATTCTGACCCTGGCGGGAACCGCGAACACAGCCCGCCACATTAACACTCCGACCGCCACGGCGGGACCGACAAACAGCGCGGCGGTCACCGCCAACAGACAGGCGGCAGACAATGTACCGCCCACACTATTATGACCGGCCAATCCGCCACCTTTTCCGGGGCGGGAGCACGGCTGATAAAAACACGGCGGAAACAGACTACGTACGGGAAAACGCGCACCTCTACGCACTCCACGAGGAAGGAGGACAGTATGGAACCCGAATTAAACCTCCTACCTGCTCTCGTCTACCTGCTCATCTACCACGAGTACGAACGCAGGCGCAGACGACAACGGTGAGTACTGCACCTACGACACAGGGGAGGGCGAAAGGTTACGTGCACACACATACGCGATACACCCACCCCCCAAAACCATGTACACACCAATGCAGAGCAACAAGTCACAGTGACACCACCCAAACCCCCGTAAAAAAAGCAAGGACATAATTAAATTGTGACTCGAAATTTATGGGAAATAAAAACCACTGATAAGTCACGGTCAAATAGCAATAACAATTTAAAAAAAACAATTCAATATCCAGTGCATACGATAAACCGAGGCAATAAGTCCTGCACATCTAACGATATTCCAAGTGTCCGTGGGCCAAAGTGTATCAACACAAGGGCAAAGCCCACACAGGAGACCTGAGTCCTTTGGAGAGAACACTGCAGGGGCATCTGATGAAAAAACTACAGGCACCTCAGGGGGAAGGGAAGGGGGGGCACCACAGCCACATGAGTCCACAACGCCAGATCCACGAAGGGGCCACCATGCCCACTGTGCCATCATGGGGAGTGCAAAGCCACAGTCTCTCAAGTCTCTACAGTGGGTGGCTTGCCCACTCGGCCATCCTGGGGAGTGCAAAGCCACAGTCTCTCAAGTCTCTACAGTGGGTGGCTTGCCCACTGTGCCATCCTGGGGAGTGCAAAGCCACAGTCTCTCAAGTCTCTACAGTGGGTGGCTTGCCCACTCAGCCATCCTGGGGAGTGCAAAGCCACAGTCCATCAGGTGGATAACAGTCTCCACCGGTCAAGGAGGAGGCATGGTGGGCACAGTGAACCGTGAACAGTAGCTCGAGACAGATCCGGCACTGTCATTGTGCCAGTGGTGCTTGAGACGGCGGGGCCCAGCGGAGCGGTGCTTGAGACGGCGGGGCCCAGCAGAGCGGTGCTTGAGACGGCGGGGCCCAGCGGAGCGGTGCTTGAGACGGCGGGGCCCAGCGGAGCGGTGCTTGACAGGAAGGGCCCAGCGGAGCGGTGCTTGAGACGGCGGGGCCCAGCGGAGCGGTGCTTGACAGGAAGGGCCCAGCAGAGCGGTGCTTGAGACGGCGGGGCCCAGCGGAGCGGTGCTTGACAGGAAGGGCCCAGCGGAGCGGTGCTTGAGACGGCGGGGCCCAGCGGAGCAGTGCTTGACAGGAAGGGCCCAGCGGAGCGGTGCTTGAGACGGCGGGGCCCAGCGGAGCGGTGCTTGAGACGGCGGGGCCCAGCGGAGTGGTGCTTGAGACGGCGGGGCCCAGCGGAGCTGTGCTTGAGACGGCGGGGCCCAGCGGAGCGGTGCTTGACAGGAAGGGCCCAGCGGAGCGGTGCTTGAGACGGCGGGGCCCAGCGGAGCGGTGCTTGAGACGGCGGGGCCCAGCGGAGCGGTGCTTGAGACGGCGGGGCCCAGCGGAGCGGTGCTTGACAGGAAGGGCCCAGCGGAGCGGTGCTTGAGACGGCGGGGCCCAGAGGAGCGGTGCTTGACAGGAAGGGCCCAGCGGAGCGGTGCTTGAGACGGCGGGGCCCAGCGGAGCGGTGCTTGACAGGAAGGGCCCAGCGGAGCGGTGCTTGAGACGGCGGGGCCCAGCGGAGCGGTGCTTGACAGGAAGGGCCCAGCGGAGCGGTGCTTGAGACGGCGGGGCCCAGCGGAGCGGTGCTTGAGACGGCGGGGCCCAGCGGAGCGGTGCTTGACAGGAAGGGCCCAGCGGAGCGGTGCTTGAGACGGCGGGGCCCAGCGGAGCGGTGCTTGAGACGGCGGGGCCCAGCGGAGCGGTGCTTGACAGGAAGGGCCCAGCGGAGCGGTGCTTGAGACGGCGGGGCCCAGTGGAGCGGTGCTTGACAGGAAGGGCCCAGCGGAGCGGTGCTTGAGACGGCGGGGCCCAGCGGAGCGGTGCTTGACAGGAAGGGCCCAGCGGAGCGGTGCTTGAGACGGCGGGGCCCAGCGGAGCGGTGCTTGAGACGGCGGGGCCCAGCGGAGCGTTGCTTGACAAGAAGGGCCCAGCGGAGCGGTGCTTGAGACGGCGGGGCCCAGCGGAGCGGTGCTTGACAGGAAGGGCCCAGCGGAGCGGTGCTTGAGACGGCGGGGCCCAGCGGAGCGGTGCTTGACAGGAAGGGCCCAGCGGAGCGGTGCTTGAGACGGCGGGGCCCAGCGGAGCGGTGCTTGACAGGAAGGGCCCAGCGGAGCGGTGCTTGAGACAGCGGGGCCCAGCGGAGCGGTGCTTGAGACAGCGGGGCCCAGCGGAGCGGTGCTTGAGGCGGCGGGGCCCAGCGGAGCGGTGCTTGACAGGAAGGGCCCAGCGGAGCGGTGCTTGAGACGGCGGTGCCCAGCGGAGCGGTGCTTGAGACGGCGGGGCCCAGCGGAGCGGTGCTCCTCTGCACGGCGGGGCCCTCTTCAGCGGTGCTCTTCTGCACGGCGGGGCCCTGTTCAGCGGTGCTCTTCTGCACGGCGGGGCCCTGTTCAGCGGTGCTCTTCTGCACGGCGGGGCCCTGTTCAGCGGTGATCTTCTGCACGGCGGGGCCCTGTTCAGCGGTGCTCTTCTGCACGGCGGGGCCCTGTTCAGCGGTGCTCGTCCAGTAGGTCAAGGGAGCCAGACCTGGCCTGGACTCCCTGCTCAGTCGCCCTCCGACCGTGCTGTTGCTGGACCCTTCGGTGACGGAGTCCTGGGCCCTTTGGTGTTCTTCCTAACACCCGGGATGGGGATTGTGGGCCCCTCCTGCTCCGCGCTCCTGCTGGCTGACTTTTCCGCCCTGCTGCCCTTTCGCTCCTTAGATGGGGCTCTCGTGCCCTTGCCTCCCCTAGATGTTGTGGCTGGTGAAGTGGGCGAACTTTGCTCTTTGGGGGTAGCCGTGTCAGTCCTCTCACGGCGGCCCTTTAGCTTCCTGGTCCTCTTGCCTGGTGGGGGGCTGGCTGTCCCCTTGCTGCTGATTGAAGTGTCACTGCTGGCAAAGGGTGGGCTCCAGAACCCATGCACCACAGTGACACTCGAAGCTGGGCTGGTGGTGGCTGAGGTGCTCTTGGGACTCTTTGCAGATGGAGGGGGTGGGTGGGTCAGTGGAGGGAAAGAGGTCAAGAATAGCAAGGAAAACTTTCTTAGGACCAAGGTAAAAGGTAGGAGAAGTGGTGATGGGAGTGGAGGAAGAGGATGTGGTTGCAGGAGAGTCAGGTGTGCTGTCTTTGGGTGCAGGTGCTTGTGCTGGAGGCTGTCGTGAGGTGGATGGCTGTTGGGTGGGTGTCTGCCTGCGTTTGCGTGTCTTGGAAGAGGGGGTGACAGACACAGTGGGAGAGGACACAGGGGACGTGTAAATGGTAGTGGGGGTGGTGACTGCACGTGTGCGGACTGGACTGGAGGGTGTGCTGGTGATGGAAGCACTGGCTGATGGTGGTGTGCATGCAGGTGTGAGTGTAGACGTCACAGGGAGGGAGGAGGGAGACGAGGAGGAGGGGGACACAGAGGTGGTAGTGACTGTTGGAATGTCTGCATCTGGGTGTTGCTTGCGTGAATGCTTGTGGGTTCTGTGGTGCTTGTGTCTGGATGAGCTGCCCTTGGGTGTTGAGGTGTGTGCAGGCTGGTCTGATGATGTGGATGGGATAGGCTGAGGAACAGGAGACAGAGACAGGCTGGAGGCAGTCAGAAGAGGGAGGCTGGAAACAGGGACAATGGCTGCCGTCAGTGCTGAGGCCAGAGCATTGAACGATCGTTGATGGGCAGCCTGACCCGAATGAATGCCCTCCAGGTAGGCATTGCTCCGATGCACCTCCCTTTCTACCCCCTGGATGGCATTCAAAAGGGTAGTCTGCCCAACATTGATGGTCCACAGGAGGTCAATGACCTCCTCACTGAGGGCAGCAGGGGTAACAGGGGCAGGGGCTGAGGTGCCTGGGGCGAAGGAGACGCCCGCCTTCCTGGGCGAGAAGGCACGGAGCGTAGGCTGAGGGGCTGCTGGGAGGGCGGGGCTGGTGCGCTGGGTGGCGGCTGTACCTGTAGAGGCGGGGGGCCCGGATGTTGCCGCCACCGTTAGGGAGCTCCCATCCGAGGACGTGTTGCTGTCGCTGGTGTCACCACCGGTCCCCGTTGTGGTGCTCCCCTCGCCCTCCGGATCACTGGTGCCCTCGGTGTCTGTTCCTGGTCCCTTGTGACTTGCAGCTCCCTCGTGCTCCGATGCCAATTCTCCTCCGCCTGATGATGCTAATGCACACATGGACAAGAAGATGAAGAAGAAGGGTGGGGGGAGAAAAACGAAGACCAGGTTGAGTGCATGCAATGTCAACACCGTTGGCGGAGAGGACAGACACAGGAGCCTCATGCACTAAGCCGCGCATTCAGGGTACACTACTCAGTACTTCTGACTAGGACAACAGGTCTAGAGACGACAAAGGCGCACATGTGTGATGCTGGACCATCGATAGCTGTACTTGTCACCCTACAGAGGTGGGGGCCGGGAGCACAGGGCCATGCCTAAAGGAGAGGACTACACTACAGAAAGCGCCCTGGCCTAATGTCACCCACAACCCTCCTCCCCCACCCAGATGCCTCCACTGCGCAGAGAGATAGCAGAATGTGCTGATACTCACCCCCTTGTGTCTGCTGTGATGTCCTCAAGCGCCCATCCAAATCAGGGTAGGCCACCGCCAGGATCCGGGACATCAGGGGGGTCAGGGTACGACTGGCACCCCTCCTAGGTTGGGAGGCCATCCCCAGCAGTGACTCGGCGGTCTTCCTGGTCCCGCGGCGGATGTCCTCCCACCTCTTGCGGCAGTGGGTGCCCCGTCTGACGTGGACCCCCAGGGCCCGGACTTCCTTGGCGATGGCACGCCAAATGTCCACTTTCTGATGGGCGCTGACCTATTTGGCATGTACAGGGTGGGAAGGAAAAATCATCAATTTTCTGCATGTTAGATGCGATTGGCCCCCCCTCCCCAACCTTGCCATATGGCACATGCTCTCATCTGTCGTGCGTTGCACTCCTCATTCGCACCCCACCCCACCAACTTACATCCACCCCACTCCACACAGGCATAGCCCATTCAATGTGCACCCAGTGTACTTACCTGTTGGTCTGGAGGACCGTAGAGTAATGCATACTGGGGGAGGACCCCATCCACAAGTTTCTCCAACTCCTCAGACGTGAAGGCAGGGGCCCTTTCCCCAGTCGCAGCAGCCATTGTCACTTCCAGACCGAGGTCACAGCAGCACTTGCAGTATAGGTCCTCTCCTGTGGATGATCAGGTCTTGAGTGATTAAGCAGATAGAAAATGGCGGTCACGCCCATGGCGGTGCGTACCGCGGCGGTGCGTACCGCGACCGCCGGCGCACCTCGTCATTGGCTCCTGAAACCCATCGGCCTCAATGTTAGCCAATGCGGCTTCGTATAGCGGTCTTCGACCGCCTACCGCCACGGTGTGCCACGCCAGCGCATTGACCTCACATCCCATTGTCCCACTTCACAGGTCAGGCAGCCGCCATTTCAAGGGCCCACATGGCATAATTTGTACTGCGTCACACAGGCCTAGGCCTTGCATTGCCACACATACACGCCTTTCAATACATAGATAATCGTGTGCTATGCATGCAGTGGTGAACGTACCTGTGATTTGCTTGACTCTGTGCGCCATGTTGTCCTTCCTAGGCACCGTCCGCTGGGACTTGCGAGGAGAAGGATGAATCCTCGCGTGTACTGACCGCTGGTGGACCTGTCGACAATGGAAGAACGCCATATCATACTACGATACCGACTTGACCGAGCCACTATACATGAACTGTGTGCCCAGCTGGAGCCAGCCCTGATGTCCCCCATCCGCCAACCCACAGGAATTCCCCCTCTAGTGCAGGTTCTGTCAGTCCTCCATTTTTTGGCAAGTGGCTCATTCCAGACAACAGTGTCCATGTCATCTGGAATGTCTCAGCCTATGTTTTCAAAAATCTTGTCTAGAGTGTTGTCTGCCCTGACGAAACACATGCGGCGCTACATTGTATTCCCTGAGGAGGTTGATTTGGCCACTGTGAAGGGTCATTTTTATGCCCTTGGACATATCCCCAACATAATTGGTGCCATTGATGGGACCCATGTGGCTTTAGTACCCCCAAAAGACGATGAGCAGGTGTACAGAAACAGGAAAAGTTACCATTCGATGAACGTCCAGGTGGTCTGTTTGGCTGACCAGTACATCTCCCATGTGAATGCCATGTTCCCTGGGTCAGTGCATGACGCGTATGTGATGCGAAATAGCAGCATCCCTTATGTGATGGAACAGCTACAGAGACAACGTGTGTGGCTAATTGGTGACTCTGGTTACCCCAACCTGCCTTGGCTATTGACCCCAGTGAGGAATCCCCGGACCAGGGCAGAGGAACGGTACAATGAGGCCCATGGGCGAACTAGGAGGATCATTGAAAGAACCTTTGGCCTCCTGAAGGCCAGTTTTAGGTGCCTGCATATGACAGGGGGATCCCTGATGTACTCACCAAAGAAGGTGTGCCAGATCACCGTGGCCTGCTGTATGCTTCACAATCTGGCATTGCGACGTCAGGTGCCTTTCCTGCAGGAGGATGGTCCAGATGGTGGTGTTGAAGCAGCTGTGGAGCCTGCGGAGAGTGAAGAGGAGGAAGACGAAGAGGACGACCCAGACAACAGGGACAGAGTTATCCAACAGTATTTTCAGTAGCACACAGGTAGGAATCACCCACGCCATTTAACATTTACTGAAAGCCCTCTGCATCTTTACTTTGTGTATTTCCCCCCAGTTCTTTTAAACTGATGTTTGATTTTCCCTTCCCTTTTCAGTGCTGTATGACCCACTGCGTGACTTCTGCTTGGTTAGCCCATGGACTAATGCTTATTGACATCGGTATGTTGTCATCACATAAATAACAGAACATTATTGATGAGTAATGTGTTATACATTTGTAAATAATACAGGCTGACTCCAGAATGATTTCAGTGCAATGAGTGATTTATTTTTAGTGCTAGATATTGGTACATGATATTAAAACGGTGATGGGTGAGGGTGGAGTTATGTCCATGGCAGAGTCCAGTTCTCGGTCGCACAGGTGCATTGTCCATATGCCTGTGGAAGGATGGAGCAGGGGCAGTTCAAGGTTGGACAGGGTGACACTGTGGGACAGTGGAATGACATCCGGGGGGATATTAGGCTGGCGGGGGTCTTGGCATCCTACTCTGTCTTCCTTTGAGATCTCAGGTTCCTCTTGCGGGGTGTTTGTTCTTCAGCAGGAGGTGGGGTTCTGGTGGCCCGTCGTTGTGTGGGGGCCTCCTGACCACTAGCGCCGGCGGAGGTGGTAGGCTGTTCCTGGCTAGTGACAGGGGCCCTTTGCGGTGCCACATGGTCCCTCAATGTGGTTTCTATCCGGTTGAGGGCCTGGACTATGGTCCCCATAGCGGTAGCGATGTTCCTGAGTTCATTGCTGAACCCCATGTACCGTTCCTCCTGCTGTGCCTGGATCTCGGTGAACCTGGCCAGTACCGTCGCCATCGTCTCCTGGGAGTGATGATATGCTCCCATGATGGTGGTGAGGGCCTCTTGGAGAGTCGGTTCCCTGGGCCTGTCCTCCCCCCCCCCATGTCGCACAGCAGCCCTCCCAGTTGCCCTGTTTCCCCGGGCCTCTGTACCCTGGACAGTGTGCCCACTACCACTGCCCCCAGGTCCCTGTTGTTGTTGGGGTGTTGGGTCAGCCTGGGTGCCCTGTAGTGGCGGACACACCGCTGATTGACGCGTCCGCGAGACAGAGGCATGGGCCCGCTGGGTGGGAGCTGTGCTGGTGTTCCCAGAGGGGTTTGGGTCTGCTGTGGCCTGTGTCTGTGTGTGGGGAACCGACTGTCCAGAGGTCTCCGATGGTCTGGGCTGGTCGTCAGGTTCTAGGTCGACAGAGCTGCTGTCCTCGCTGGGGGCCTGTTCTGGGGGTGGGATGGACAAATCTGGACCCTCCGTGGCGGTGTGTTGGCGTTCGGGCCCTGCAGGGGTAAAGGAGTATGGTTATTGTTTCTGTGTGTGCCATGGCGTGCATTTTGAGTGCCCTTGTCCCCCAGTGCTGGCATTCCCTTGTGGGAGGTGTTGTGAGGGTTTGGGGGGGGGTGTATGGGTATGTGCAATGGTCATGCTTTGGTGGTGGCTGTCTATGGTTTGTGTTGGCATTCAGGGGTTGGTGTTGTTTAGGGTGGGTTGTGCTGGTGAGACATTGGCAGGGAGGTTGTGTGCTGGGGGTTGAGATTGGGGGTGGGGGGGTTGGCATGCTGGTTGTTGGGGGGGGTGAAGTAGTTGAGATTCGACTTACCAGAGTCCATTCCTCCGTGTACTCCAGCGAGGCCATCATGATGCAGGATGTTTACCACCTCTTGCTCCCATGCTGTGAATTGGGGTGGAGTGGGTGGGGGTCTGCCGCCAGTCTTCTGCACAGCGATGTTGTGCCTGGAGATCATCGAGCGCACCTTCCCCCGTAGGTCGTTCCATCACTTTCTGATATCTTCCCGATTTCTGGGATGCTGTCCCACAGCGTTGACCCTGTCTACGATCCTTTGCCATAGCTCAGCCTTCCTTGCTATGGTGGTGTGCTGCACCTGTGTGCCGAAGAGCTGGGGCTCAACCCTCATGATTTCCTCCACCATGACCCGGAGTTCTTGGTCCGAAAACCTTGGGTGTCTTTGGGGTGCCATGGGGTGGTGTGGATGAGGTGTGGGGTGGTGTTTGTGGTGATGTGCGTGGTGATATGTGGTGATGTGTGCGTAGATGTGGTGTGAGTGATGAAGTTGGGTTCCTGTGTGTGTTGGGGTTTTCTATTGCTGTGCTCGCTCGCTCTATCTCTATCTCTCTCGCTCTCGCCTTTGCTCCGATTTCCAGCTAGTGGGGGTTGTGGGTGATGTGGGTGTGTGTTTTATAGTTGATTGGATGTGTGGGAGTGTTGTTTGTATGTGTCTCAGGTGTGCGTATTTCAAATTGTCCAATGTGGCTGTGTTTTGGAGCTGTGTGTGTATTTTGAGCGCGGCGGTGTGTACCGCCAATGGAATACCGCGGTTGAAAGACCGCCGCGTGGATTCGTGGGTCAGAATGGCATGGGCGTGTTTGTGTTGGCGTGACGGTGGAGGTTTGGTCATCTCCAGTTTTCCGCGGCCCGCTGATGAGGCGGCCTTCCTTGGATGTCGGATTTTTGGCGGTTTCACAGTTGGTGGTCAGAATGACCGTGGCGGTTTACCGTGGCCGCGGCGGTAGAATGGCGGACTTCTGACCGGCGGTAAGGGCCTTTTACCGCCGAGGTCAGAATGACCCCCATAATCTCTTGTTGTGCAGAAAGATAGATATGGTGAATGACGTCAGTGTAACTTGCCCACCCATGAGGCCAACAAGTGCAAGTGCTTCTTTCCAGAGGCACCTCATTACCTTATCTGTACTGCTTGTAGTTGCTTACGTAAATGCTGAATTCTTGACCACAGTTTTTTGTGGTTTTTACAGTATAAATGCTACTGGTGTTTGAACCAGAACTTTGAACTTCAGTCATGGCCTCTATGTGAGACTGCCTGTTGTTCCCAGCTGAAAATCGATTAAACTTATATTATTATGTCAAAATGATTTGTTTTATTTTATTAACAGATTTCCCTCTAACAACTACTAATGTAAGGAGTGGTATTCTGAGACAAACAAACTGAGTGAAAAGAACCCTGACAATCCCTACCACCTGGATAATTTTCTCTTTTGGTGGGGTCAGATGGGTGGTTCAGAGCTGAGATGCCTCTCCCACCCTTGCTACCACCTCCCTTCTTCCCTGACCTCCTGAAAAAGAGTATTGCACCAGTGAGCATTGAGAGGTAGGAGATGCTCCTCTCTTCGCTCTGCCTACCAGATCGAATTTATGAAGGACGTGGTCATGGGGTATGTGATTTCTTCCACATCACTAATGTAACCAAAAACATATTTATGTGGCAGCTCAGAAGTGACCACAAGGCCACCTTACTCAGGAGTTTGTTGGTGCCCAGAATCAATCAGGCATGGCACACTTCTTACCAGTACTTTATGCACCAGAAGCAGTTTGTCCCCCATCAGTGGTATAAATTGTTTTTTGATAAAATGGCAGGAAAGCAAAAGCATTTATATTCCTAATTTGTGCTGGCTATGTTGGCAACTTCTGATGGTGATTGCAACTTATATATAAAGTATCACAATATAGGGATGTGACAAATAATAGAAAGACTAAGGGCCTGATTTAGAGATTGGTGAATGGGTTACTCTGGTAAAAACATGACTGATATTCCGTCCGTCGTAGTACGATTTCCTTAGGCATTAAAGGCATTGTAAAATGGCAGAAAATATACCCCCTTGTGTTTCTGATGGAATAACCGGCTCAGTCAAAATCTAAATCAGGCCCTAAATGTATTAAGTAGCACCATGAATCAATTAACAAAAGTAGATGTATAGAGTGCATCTATTATCTAGGGAGCATCTTGGCCCTAAGCAGACTCTTACCAAAAGAGACTAAGGTACAGAAGTTCATGGCAGATGGAAAAGCCTGTTTTGTCTTCCCTGAAAGAGTGTGACTGTGGACCATTGCGTGTAAAAGGTGAGGGAACGCCACACCTGAGATGTAGAAGAAAGACTCCCACTTTGAATTCACAGCCCAATTTAGGAAACTACTTCTAAATAAAGGGTCTGATTTAGAGTTTGGTGGAGGGTTACTCACTTACAAATGTGACATATATCCCGTCCGACATATTACAAGTTCCATGGGCTATAATGGGATTGTAATATGGATGTCCGGATATCCGTCATGTTTGCGATGGAGTAAGCCCCTCTGCCAAACTTTAAATTAGGCGCAAACTATGGCAGAGAGGAGACAGTGGGAGGGCTGATGATGAAGACTTTCTTCCTAATGTAGCCTGAATGCGAATTATACAAACCCTTGCAAATCAAGGAGCAAGCATTATTTGTGATGCTTTTCTGCGTTGGCAGCCAACAAAGCTGTAACAGATGAGCTGTGATGGCTAGGTGCTTGGGTACTAGAAGAATGAGGGGGGCGGTTGCATTTTGGACAAGTTGCAGACACAGTATAAGATATTGTGGGGCCCCAATAAAGAGGAAATTCCCATAGTCTAAACAGGAGGGAATGAGCACCTGAACAACAGTTTTCTGTGAATAAGTAAGAAGTAAAGAGTGTCTGTAACGTCTAGAGTACACAAGAACAGGTAGCAGCAACTTAGTGAAAGTGGGTAGCCAAAACAAGATGAATTTTAAAAATGACACCCAAATAGAGCTAACAGCCTGTAAGTGTAGGATTGAGCTCCTCAAGCCACCATTGTGGTGATCAGCCCAGAGATTGTGTGCCAAAGGACAGAATCTCTGTTTTGTCACCATTAAGTTTAAGACAATTAAGTTTCATCCATTGTGTCACTGTTGGCAAACGTTTTTGAAAAACTCACATAAGGACATTGTGGTTTTCTGATAGAACAATAATATGTACGTTGTATGTGTTGAACAGTGCCTTAAATCCCAAAGACCTATCCATGAAAACCAGAGTTGAGATTTAAATATTAAGCAATGTAGGGCTAAGTTAGGACCTTTGAGGTACTGCACAACAGATGGTAAAAGGAGATGACATATGAAGAAAGGTTGAGAAATTGAGTTTTGTTTAACAGAGAAGCCAACCTATCTGAGGGCTTGTTTACAGATCCCAAGGTCCATCAGTCTGGAAAGACAACCCACATGAGGAATATTCTCAAAGCCCGTGGATTGGTCTAAGAAGACAAGCTCAGCAGAGTCCAACCTCAATCCTCCACCACCCCGGTCCAAGGTGAAAAGGTATGCCTCAGGTCATCAGTTATATTCAGCAGGTGCAAATTCAGTACGGGGAAGTGGTCTGAAACCAGAATGCTTGTTATCAACAAGGGTGTTCTACTTCAGGTAGTTTGAGCATTTGATACTGACTGCTTTCTCATTTATTTTTCCGGTTGATACAGCAACAAAATGGGTCTGTATTTATAGAGGAGAGATGGATCCATGCAGGTTTTTTTTTAGAAGAGGGTAACAGTACAGTCACCTTTTCCATGCAAATTCACTACAGCAGATTTAAGGTAGAGACTGCACAGGTCAGTAAAGATGGCCCCAATCTTATCAATAGTCATCTGCATGATGTGTGGGGACAAGAATCAGAAGGGCTACCCAATGTACCCTCCCAAAGACTCTCTCTGGTAACTTTCACATAAAGGGGTAAAATCATTCAAAGTAGTACCTTTAGATGAGAGGACATTTTTAGAAAAGTGCCTAGGATAATCTATTTGGTCGGTCATGGAAAAGATGAGGTCGTTTTTTTCTAATTGTTAAATAAATATCAAGATTATTGAGCACAGACTCTGAAGGAACAGAGATGTTAGTTAAGGCCTCAAAATGGCTAAGTTCTTTCAAAATTGCAAACAGCTCATATGTACTATTTTATGAGTTATTGGCTGTTGAAATGTAAAAAAGGATCTCACTGTTTTCATAAGCTGTTTATACTTGTGGATTGCAACCCTATAGATTGGCTTGCCTCAAAGTTTGTTCTTTGAGCCTCCCAAAGACTCTGCATGAATCAAGTGCCTAAACGTGCCTGCCTGTAAGGTGTTGCCATGCAATTCAATTCAATTCAAAACAATCTTTATTCGGATTTTACTCCATAAAAGAAGGAGAAAAAGAACAGTCTCTTTAAAATAAAGAAATATACAATAAAAGTTTTTCCAAATACATACTGATAAAAGTCTTTGGTGTGACAATGCGATTACTCATTCTCATATCAGAGTTTTTCTAGATAAGACAGCTTTTTCCTCTGCTCAATTGCATATAAGATTAATTTTATCACTGCTTCGCATTTCTCATTCGTGTCCAGTTTAAATAAATAGTTAAAAGCTTCTCTGCAACAAAATAACTTATTAATAATAAATAGTGGTTTTAAAAATTGTTTCCTAATATCATGATAAAATTTACAAGATAAAATAAAGTGCATTGTAGATTGTGCAAATCAACCCACACAGGGACACTTCGGTACGCTTTTACTCCAAATTCTCATTTTTGGGAAGGCTACTAAAAAATGTAACTTTCTAAAACATAATCGGGTCAAATAAAATCTATGCTGAGTGTTCACAACTGTCAGTAAGTAATTTGGTATAACCTCATTGTTTTCGATCAAGTAAGGAGCTACCGTTGATTTCTTAAATTCACTATTTCCTCTTTCGCTAGCTCTCCAAGCCATTAAAAGATTTTTCAGTTCTTTCTTACTAAATTGGAGAACTATGCCTGGGTTATCTAAGTTGGGTGTTAGATTTACACCTCTCAGTAGATCTTTTATATGCATGAACCATGGAATTCTGTCCCGGTGTTCTAATGTAAGGCAGTCTTTAATAATCTTTCGGGTAAGATGCGTCCCTTCCTTTGACCAGATACCATGCCAGGCCATCAACGCATTTATATGTATTAAATCCTCCACGTAGGGACTACCCAATTCTGTGTGTACCATGTATGTGGAAGTGGAGTTTGGGACTGCAAGTAGTCTGTTGAAGAATTTATTCTCTAGCACTTGTAATGAATGGATCTCGGGTATCAAGCCCCAAAGGGCAGAGCTGTATGTAATGCTGCTAATTGATTTACTTTTGTAAATCTGCAGCATTTCCCTTAGGGGTTTGTTACCAATTTTATTGGAGAATCTAAAGATTGCCTCCGTAGTCCTAATATACTTCATTTTGGTAATTTCTAAGTGTTGTTTCCAGTATCCCGTATTAGAAAATTGTATACCCAAATATGTAAATCCATTCACCTCTTCACATTCGTGGCTCTTAATAAAATAAGTTTTCTTCTTAGCCTTTCCACATGTCATGACCACCGTTTTACTCATATTCAACATCATATCCCTTTCCTCCATAAATTCCGTAAAACCCTCCATTAGTTGCTGTAGCCCGTTTGCGGTTCGTGACAATAAGACTGCATCATCTGCGTATAAAAGAATTGGGATAGAGCAATTTCCTATTTTGGGGCAGTCAATTTTTAGGTTTTTTAAGTGGGCATCTACACCATTTATATAAAGGGAGAATAAGAGCGGCGCCAAGACATAGCCTTGGCGTATTCCTCTCCCTATCCTGAAACCTGGTGTACATTCTCCATTTTTTCCATAATTCACCCGTGCTGGTAGATTATTATATAGTTGTGCCAAGAAGCTTATTATATCAAGGGGCGCGCCCATATCTATTAAGACTTTCCACAACTTTGCATGATTCACTAGATCAAAGGCACTACTAAGATCTGCAAAACAGAGAAATACATGACCCTTCTTTGCTATGGTATACTTGCTTATAATTAAATTAAGATTTATACATTGTTCCAGGGTGCCTACCTCAGGCCTAAACCCCAATTGAGCCTCTGTAAGTATATGGTTGTTTGTTGCCCAGGTTTCTAATCTTTCTACAAGTACTCTTCCCAGCAGTTTAACAGAGGTATCCAAAAGTGAGATTGGTCGATAACATTTGGGGTCGCCTCTGTGCCCCTTTTTGAAAATAGGGACAATTATACTTTCACTCCATGATGTTAGAATATATCCCTTTGTCATACACAAAAAGACTTGGGTCAAGATGGGGCTCCATAAATCAACGTGTGTCAAATAGGCATCTACTGGCACCCCATCAGGGCCTGGTGCCTTCCCTTTCGGACATCTTCCCATGGCAAATTTCACTTCCTCTAGACTGACTGGTTTCAAGAAGGGTGGGTTGATCTCAATTATCCCATTGTTTGGCGGGAAAATAGTCAAATTCTCTGGGTTAAAAATGGATCCAAAGTGAGAAAGCCATTCCAATGAGGGGACATGTACTGTTATTTCGGGTGCATCACTATCTTTTAGGAAAGGTTGATTGATTGTTTTCCAAAATAGGGTATTATCTCTTAGTGTTGTTGCTTGTTCAAGATTTGCCCATGCCCTAGCTCTCAAATTTGCCTTCCTGGTTTCTAATACGAGTTTGTAATTAGAACGTTTAATAATTATTTTTTCTCTGTTTCTCGGTCGGGCCTGCAGGACTTGTTTTAATTCCTTGCTGGTTAATTAGCAATGGTTATCGAACCACTCCATTTTACCACTCTTTTTCCCCCCCGAAAATCTCAATAAACTTCCTGCAATGGCAATTCTAAGTTGATTAAAGGACCCTAGGATCATTTGTGAGTTTTGATTATATTCTGTACATATGATGATTTCTTGGCGGTGTTGTGTCACCACTTTGTTCATCACATCTGATTCATTTATCCCAGTCCATTTGATCGCAAATCCTTTTCCACTTCTTATTCCTATGTCCATTGCTAGTCTTTCACCTATATAAAAGGGTTTTGCTAGTCTCATAGTCAGTATCAGGGGGTAGTTGTCGAAATATATGGTGGGCTCAATCTTCAATGAAACAACCGTATCCAAATGGCTCTTTGATATTAATATGTGGTCGATTGTCGAGAAGTGCCCTCTTCCTACAAATGATGGGAGCTTCTCTCCTTTATGCCCATCTTGTTCCATCAACTCTAGATCATGTCTAAATAGTACTTCATTCAATGCAGTACCATAATTATTGTGTGGGAAGTGCAATTGAGTTCGTCCCCCCTCGTCGGTGAATCCACATGTCTCCCCTATGGTATTCTTGCATACCCCGATATTAAAATCTCCAGCCCATATTATTATGTAGCTTGAAGTTATATCATTTACAAAAACCTGTAGGTCATCTTGAAGAATCGATCCCACTTCTCTATTAGTGCCGTCAAATTTGTTGTTATAATAGTTTATTAATACAAATCCTGAGATCCCATCTATCCGGAAGTATAGAAACTGGTAGTAGGGGGAGTCAAGGGAGGATTTCACCAATAAGTAGGGTATCAATGTTGAAATAAGGATTGCTAGACCTCCTTTTGCCCTTCCCCTGGCTGAAGCCAAGGCTGGTGTGGAGAAAGTGGCGTAACCTTCCATATAGAAGGATCCCGTATGCCAAGTCTCTTGTAGGCAGATTATATGTGATGAGCTTTTTATAGTCTGCCATTCCTTCTCTGCTATTTTTGTTTTTACTCCAGCTATGTTCCATGACATGAGTGTAATTAGGTCTCCTACTAGAGGTCCCCCATCTGGCTCAGTGTCGCCATTGCCATTTAAAGATTTGGATATGGGCACTGTAGTGATGAGTCTTGTTTCGTTATGCGTCGAAATAGTTTTCCTACTCGGGTTCTCCTGCAGTCAATCTAGATCTTCCATATTACTCAGAGTGGCGAAACGATTAGGATACTCCTGTTTATTATGCCTATTCAAAGTACTAGATGTTTTCTCTGTCACCCCTTTGTCTATTATGCCTGTAGTGGACCTCATTCTGTAAAAGTATCCTAGGGGGACAGCCACAATTTCCCTCCTCAAGTGTTTACTGTTCCGATGTCTTATATCCAGGTCCACTAGTAGTTGACCCACAAAACGGGGGTTACGAAAATTGACCACGATAATGCATTTAGGGGCAATCGTAACTAGTGCAGATGTCATCCAATCATCATGTTGCTGCCATGGTGGTACCTGGGGGGGGCGTAACTCTAATATTTTTTTGTAGCGTAATTATGCAAAATTGTAACAAAACCACGCAACATTATGCAGAGTTACTTGAGGAGCATAAATCTGAATTTGGCACAATTTTCCAAGCACAAAATGCACCCTCAAATCCAAAATGAATCATAGGATGCATTTTCCACAATGAAAATAGTGGTAAATGCATCAGAACATGAATAGCAGCAGCCAGAAGCTGCTCACACTCTTTTCCTGTACTCTTTGTTTGGCATGTTTGCCCTAAGTTACTCCAACTCACATGAGCAACCATGTGAACATCATTTCTGGTAATTTGACGTCACAAGAGGTGTGAGAAATTATCAAGATTACTTCAGTTACACCAGCGTTACTTAAAACTTTGACCCATATTTATACTTTTGTAGCGCAGCATTTGCGCTGTTTTTTTACACAAAAGCGGCACAAACTTACAAAATGAAATTGTATTTTGAAAGTTTGTGCCACTTTTTCATCAAAAAGCTGCGCAAATGCGGCGCTACAAAAGTATAAATATGGGCCTTAGTGAAAGCTTTATTAGTAGAAGATGGGATTTCCTGGCAGTTTGCTGTGTTTAAGTTTAGGTTTTCTTAAATAGATTTGACCCTTGTGTGAGTAGGATGGGTAAAAAGTAGTTTATGGTAGGGTTCTTGATGAATGGGAAGTTAAAATTAATGAAAAGCAGAATGGTCTGACCAAATTAGGGGTATAGGTTTGTGCACCATAGTGAGATCATGATGAGAGATGTCCAGGTTTTGTAAGCATCCTGTCAGGTGGGTGGGATCATCTACCAACTGTTGGAAGCCCAGAACAGGCATGAATTCTGAAGCTTAGTGGCTACATAATTATTGAAGACTAAAAGAAAATGTAAATTGTGAAGAATAATAAAGTTTGCAGTTTGAATGACAACACTTGCTAAGTAAGAGCAGACATTGTGACTGAAATATGCTTTGGGAGCCGTAGGATGATATATCACAGCTCCTAAGATGCAAGTACTAGTATTAACTATTATTAGTGAAAATAGCATGCCTTCGAAGCAAATGAGTTTATAAAATGATACAGGAAAAGGCATCCTTATATATTGTGGTGATGCCTCAACTATTTTGTATTGTGGTTGCATCTTCTGATCAGATATTTGGGAATGATGGCAGCAACAACATCAAGGTGGGAAGATTCTGGCAACCATGTTTCTCTGAGGAAAAGAGTTTCTGGTTTGTGAGAATCAATAAAATAAAAAATGTCAGTTTTGTTTTTTAGCGGAGATCTGACATTTAGAAGATATCCAGACAAGGATTCCTGGCCTTTAAGATATTGGGGGTCATTCAGACCTTGGCGGACGGCGGAGGCCGTCCGCCAAGGTACCGCCGACAAATGACCGCACCGCGGTCAAAAGACCGCGGCGGCCATTCAAACATTTCCGCTGGGCCGGCGGGCGCTCTCCAAAAGAGCGCCCGCCGGCCCAGCGGAAATGCCCCTGCAACGTGGACGCCGGCTCAGAATTGATCCGGCGTAGTTGCAGGGGTGCGACGGGTGCAGTTGCACCCGTCGCGTATTTCAGTGTCTGCAAAGCAGACACTGAAATACTTTGTGGGGCCCTCTTACGGGGGCCCCTGCAGTGCCCATGCCATTGGCATGGGCACTGCAGGGGCCCCCAGGGGCCCCGCGGCACCCCCTACCGCCATCCTGTTGTTTGCGTGTTTCCCGCCATGAACAGGATGGCGGTAGGGGGTGTCTGAATCCCCATGGCGGCGGAGCGCGCTCCGCCGCCATGGAGGATTCAATGGGGCAGCGGTAAACCGGCAGGAGACCGCCGGTTTACCCTTTCTGACCGCGGCTGAACCGCCGCGGTCAGAATGCCCTTGGGAGCACCGCCAGCCTGTTGGCGGTGCTCCCGTGGTCGGTGACCCTGGCGGTCACCGGCCGCCAGGGTCAGAATGACCCCCATTGTGTGATGTGAGATAACTAGGAGGCTCTGTTGGGAGAACTGTGCATAAGGAACAGTGGTATCCTACAGAAAATCCATTTTAGATGTGGAGAAAGACTTCTGTCAACAGAAAAACAGAGACACAGAGAGTGTTGAACGTGCCTTTATTTGAAGTAGGCACAATTAGTCTGAGGTGTGGGCCTGGTGCTGGAACAGATCAGTGTTTGGTGGGCTAGCACCTCTGGGGCTAGGTGCGGTCCAGATGTGGATGGGAACAGGCATAGACGGTAAATATCTTACGACATTGCGATGTGACTCAACAAAGAAGTGACTGCAACTTAATCAAACATGGGGATGCAACGTAAGTAGGCTAACTGTAGTGCAGTCAATCTTCCCTCCAGTAGAAGGCTAAACTACATACCCTTTTAGTGGCGCGCACTGGAACCGAGACAGAAAGTTGAAAGAAAGGTGTTAAAGTAAACTCATAAATAGAATAAAACCACAAAATGCACCCTTTTGAACTGGTGAGCTAGGCATCTAAACATAAAGAAGCTCAAAGAAAACAGAAATGTTGCATGTATGCAGTGCCCAAAAAAAATCCACCAGTAGGCAAGTCTTTGCAGCAGAGCCAGTCACTCCTTTCTGACGATATCTAGTGCGGACTTGCTAGTGGGTTGTTTAGACATTGAACACCCTGTCCAGAGGGCCATGCTTCTTAATGACGCTATTGCTTCCTACAGCAACATCTAAAGAAGCTATTTTTGCTTAAATTCCAGAACCTAATTACTTACCAGCGTCAAAATGGAAATTAAAGAAGTGGTATTAATTGCTGACTGTCTGGACTTTTGGTAATATTACATTGCTAATTATTCTTGAGAACATTGTAATTTCTTTAACTATGCACTTATGTTGGTCAGCACCTAAATTATACACATATATAAGTATACAATCAAAAATGTGTTCAGTATACAGGATGCAACCTTTAGGCTTTGTTCAGACGGTGGACTGAAAACATATGTGATTTATGTCTCAACTTCTCATTGAATGCTCTATAAACTCATGTGCCTCACAAAATCCCAGTTTGGAAATGGACAATGTTTAATTGGGACTTGTCACATTTAATGCTTGTAATAATCAATAGCGTCTCTGTTAGAATATGCACGAGCTGATTGGTCAAACACATTTTATAGAGGACACTCCTGGATAAACCTAATCACTATACACAACTTTGAACAGACACCATACATAATAGTATCTGTCCTGCTATCTGTCAGAATCTCGTCTCTCCTGGCTGGTTTTGTGACCCTGTGCTACGAGGGGGAGTGAGGGGAAGGCTAGATCACTGTACCTGCACTGTAGATTTTGGAACAGCACAATTAAATGATGTTTCTCCAGCCCTCCCTGCGTTACATTGCAGGCTTCTCAAGGCAATGACCAATAGTAGGTCACACAACACCTCCGTATTACAGGATAAACAGAAGAGGCAGGGCTGCAGCAGCAGCTATGTCCATGCGTTACATTTGACTTTTAACAGCTTTATCCCTGTTTTAGACACAAGGCAAGCAATCCTCAGAATATGAAAGTAATTCCTACTGCCTGAAGTATAGTTAAGGGACTCATGACAGTCCAGTACAATAGTGGAAGTTTAGTACCACATCTTCTGTTGCAGTTAAACACTAGAACAATGCATATATGTTAATTCAGTGCCTAACTGTGACCAGAGGTCTTAAATTACACATTGGCTAGAAGACAACGATACAGTTCTACATGTGGAATCGTAGGTGGAATATGAACAATCCTATGCATCCACCCATGTATTTTATAAAAAAAAACATTTACCAAGACTTGTAAACATAGGTCTGGCACTAAATGGTGTGCTTACCTGAGGCTGGTGTAAAAAGGGGAAATGAGGAAAATATTTATCTTTGTTGTTTCCTGTTTGTAAGTGTGTTGTATTCTGCAGCACACACACACCACAGAATAAAGGCCTTATTATGAGACTGGTGGTCACAAGCCTGCCAGCCTCATGATAGTGGTTGGACCACTGCGACTGTGGCGGTCTGACCGCCGCATTATGAGTTTGACGGTCGGACCGCCATACAACCGTTGTCTCCACCAGGATCCTAGAGCAGTGCCGCCCTGTTAACAACCTTGTTCTCTGACAGCCTTTTCATGGTGGTTTCACTACTATGAAAAGACTGGCGGAAATCAAGTGCAGGGAGGTACAGGGGGCCATGCTATGGCATGGGCAGTGCTGGGGTCCCCAGCCCTGCACTCTCAGAATGTGCACTGTCTGCTTTGCAGACTGTGAGCATTTCAAGGGTGATATATGACCCCCTCTGTGCTATAAGATAGCATTCGGCTCCTTTAATGGAGTCGAGTGCTATCTCATAGCACTGTTCCCGCCGGTCAGCCCAGCAGGAACATTCTATTTCAAGGTTTCTGTCGGTCAGCCAGGTCAGGTGGGGTACTCTTTGTGAGTTTGGCGGTCCTGCATTGGGACCGCCAAGCTTGTAATGAGCCCCTAAATCTCTAATGATAGATTTGTGCAAGAAGGTGTCCTTACCTGCACAGAAAATATCTTGACCACAAAGCAGGCACCCTTGCAGCATGACACAAGGTTGCCTGCATTGGTGTTCAGCCACAACTGCACCAGCTCTAAGAGAGTTTAAAACTGTGTTATGTCATTGTAACTATGCTGCAGTTCTGCACTCTTCGCTTGAAGCACCACACCCCAGCAACTACTCTTGGTGCATTGCACTCTGTTAAATGTTAGTAAATCCGGGCATCAGTTATTACCACGACTATGTATCACCATGGCACAAAAACTCTAGTTTATGTGTGTAAGTATACCTGAAAATCATGGGGCCAAGACGAAACAGTGCAGTTTTTATGTTGAGTGCGCAAGCGCTCTGAGCTGTTGTAATCTATCTGTGGGCTTTTAACAATGCCCACCAAATGCCCATCTCTATCACTACTTCATGAGCTTGCCTTTCGAAAATCCTTTGCTATTGTTGGTAAACGCTTTACATTTGGCCCTCCTAGGGGCACTTTTGTTACCGCCTTGGACACCAACCTCGTTACCTGGATAATTGCACTTTTGCCCATACGTTTGGCAGCGAGCAAACCTCTTTTTCCTTTTGTGTCTCTCCTTCGCGCTCATGGCAACCGTGGTGTGTTGAATCGGCTTGCTTACGTCAACTGTTTTATGTTTCATTTTCAATTTATGTGGCATCAAAATTCCAGTTAGGAGTTTAAAACACTAATCGCTCAAAATCGAGCAAACTAGAGACTAATTGCATTGCAAATGCTTGTTGATATTGCTGCATTAGTGACCAACACTACCGGCCTTTCGGATCAAACGCAAGGGTTTGAGCACTGAACTGAACATAAATACTTTAAATGATTAGACAAGCATTATCAGCTTTAGTCACAAGTTAATAAAAACTATTGGATGACATTTTGATGTAAAGAATGTGAATTAAATGCAAGTGGTTCATTCGAATTTCGATGGAGTATAAAAAAGCAATATGACTGAGATGACATTTTGCCATACTGTAAGCAAGCAATACAGTGTAGATAGCAATGTATAAAGAGAATAAGTATTAAGAAGCACCATCACGCATGCACTATTGTTTTACATAGGAACGCAGGTGACACCACGCACTCTTTCCGAAGGTAAAAAAGTGATTTGCTATTGAAATGGAAGGGGAAATTATACAGTTTGTCATACAGGAGAGTGAACTGACTTCTGCGTGTAATCTACTTATAGAAAACGTTATAAAACAATTTCTGCTAGTTCACCTCAAGTAAACACTCACAGGGAATACGGGATGTGTGCGATGGCGTCATTAGATGGGGCATTTGATACGTCGTTATGAAAAGCAAATACAATCGCAGCAAGTAGTTGTAGGATATACACTGTCGTGATTAGCTATATTTTGCTATAGATTTTGAAGGCATGCAAACATTAGAAGGAAATGGAATGTTTAAAAAAAGTAGTAAAAGATGGATCAAATTGTGTGGTGACAGCAGGATGTTCTCCTATGTTATAAAAAGATGTTCACGATTACCATAATTAACGGTGAACTTTTTTGAGCAGAGAAAATTATTTTGCCCCTGTTAAGAAACTCTCTGAGTATTTTTACAAGAGTGGATAATTATTGGAACGTAAGTAGTTTCTTGAGCTGATACTTTTATACATACGTTCATAAATTTGTTTATATTACGCTGCGCCTTGCTTCGTTTTCTTCTGAGAAATTAGTCTTATCAAATACTGAGGGGCAGCTAGTGGGGTATGGGCCTCAGTGCAGGGAGGGAAATTCCTCCACCGGCTACCATTTGTATGGTGAAATACAGCAATAAAAAAGGATTTAGCACTTCCCTCAAGCCTCTTGAACTCTGTGCCAGGCACCGGGTGCACCAATGGAAGCCAGCCCCTAATTGTATATGGTTCATTGACTTCTATTTATACAAATCGTCTATTTACCTGTAGAAGATAAAATAGTCGCACCTAATTAACATCTGCATGACTCCCCTGCTTAGGTCTCTGCAGTAAGTGGCCTTTGGTGTCAAACATTTTCTGAGAAGGCTTGAATACTATTAGAACTACACGAGGGGATTTGTTATGCCTCAGTCAAGTGCAGGCCTGAATGTATATTCATTGTTTCTGCCTTTTCGACATCCAGAAAGAAGCTTCCAATCTTGAACCAGCCCACTCTCCAGACCTAAGTCGGTAGCTGGACCCCGAACAAGACGATGTGCTCTTTTCAATAAATATCTGTCCTTTGATCCACATGTCAAGGTTATGGTGCAGAAATCACATAATCATGTGGCACAATTTCCCAATGCTCTAGACAAGGTGTCTGAAGGGACATTACCAGTTTTGTTATAATTCATTCCAATTGGTCGTCTTCTCCTACAATCTCCAGTATAAGCAGAATACCCCCATCATACTGTTCAGTAATTTTAAAAGTGCACTTTTCAGGTATTTGCTAGCAGACTGTACCAGACCTCAGATGATAAAGTAATACACACATCGTATAAGGTCTAACTCATGAAACCACAATGAGGCATCCCTGTAGCATGGTTGTGCATGCATCTCTTGCTTAGCACTGAATTAAGCACATTTTAAGTGCCTATTTTGGATAACTGGAAGTTCTATCATGTTGTTAATGCTGTCGCCTGGTTCACCTTTGTGTATTGTGATGTACTTTGCACACTGTGTTATACAGAGTAGTTAAGTAAGGAAGTCTGAAGCAGCCTTAGCGTCGGATAAAGAAGTATAAAAACATAAAAGAAAGGAATTAGTGTTTGAATAAAAATTGATATTATTACAGTAGTCATTCCTTCAATACATATAACATGTTAAACAATAATGTAAAAACAATATTTTTAATGTATGAGAGTTTTTATTTTTATTTTTATTTTTTAAGATGAGCAAATCTCATTAAACCAGATTAAGCTGGCATGACATGATAGGCAGTGTACTTGGAAGGAAACAGATTTAGGGGCATATTTATACTCCGTTTGCGCCAAAATTGCGTCGTTTTTTTTGACGCAATTTCGACGCAAAACTAACTCCATATTTATACTTTGGCGTTAGACGCGTCTAGCGCCAAAGTCCATGGAGTTAGCGTCATTTTTTAGCGTGGACACCTACTTTGCGTTAATTATATGCAAGGTAGGCGTTCCCGTCTAAAAAATCGACTCCGAGGCATGTGCGTCGGATTTATACTCCCGGGCAATCATGCCCGGAAGTGGGCGGGTCAAAAAAAATGACGTACGGCCGCTTTTGCGCCGTTTTTTAGCGCCTGCAAAAGGCAGGCGTTAAGGGACCTGTGGGCTCTGAAGGAGCCCAGAGGTGCCCCCCCATGCCCCCAGGGACACCCCCTGTCACCCATGCCCACCCCAGGAGGACACCCAAGGCTGGAGGGACCCATCCCAGGGACATTAAGGTAAGTTCAGGTAAGTGTTTAAAAAAAAAAAAAATTGTGGCATAGGGGGGCCTGATTTGTGCCCCCCTACATGCCACTATGCCCAATGACCATGCCCAGGGGACAGAAGTCCCCTGGGCATGGCCATTGGGCAAGGGGGCATGACTCCTGTCTTTGCTAAGACAGGAGTCATTTCTATGGGGGTTGGGAGTGAAAAAAAATGGCGCAAATCGGGTTGAGGCGAAAAAATTGCCTCAACCTGACTTGCCCCATTTCTTGACACCCAAGCCCCATATCCCCCTACGCCGGCGCTGCCTGGTGTACGTCGTTTTTTTTAACGCACACCAGACGGCGCCGGCGGCTAACGCCGGCTGACGTCATTCAATAAATACGGCGCCCGCATGGCGCTTCAGAATGGAGTTAGCCGGCGCTAAATTTTTTTACGCAAAACTGCGTTGGCGCAGTTTTGCGTCACAAAGTATAAATATGGGCCTTAATTTCTTTGTGCACGTAACACATGGGGAGAAATGGCTACCGGTATAGTCCTGATAAAGACTCACCAGAAAGTGTTTCCATAATGTTTAAAACATTGAAGTATATATGTTGACTTTATCAGATGTTTTCTTCTATGAATGGATCCGGTATAGCTGTTTTGAGTCTGTTCAGAGAGAGCTTTATGTTTTTAGGAAAGCATTTCTTGGTTTTATAAACTTTTGCGCACTATTGTTCACAACTTTTCACTAACCACAATCACTTGTCTATTTGTTTAGAGCATCTACTTGTGATACTGTTGTTTTATGTATATACTGTATGGATATATAACTATAAGTACACACATTAAAAAAACGGTTTTCAACATCACCAACCACATTGTATTGTTGCGTAGCAAACGTGGGTTTTGAGCTTCCCGGGGAGAACCCTTAAGAGATCATTATCCCAAAATAGGATGAGATAACAAGCCAGCAAGGATTCTTGGCACTTTCTCAAAAATACTCAATCTACACACGGGCAAACACAAATAAGTACATCATTGATAGGCAACAGGAGTTACCTTTCGATATTTTTCTTGTTGCTTTTTCATTTGTTCTACCACCTGAAGAGCTAATTAACATTTTATAAGTAATTTATAGAAATTAATTAATAAAGAAGAGAGCAGATTGACTTCGTTCGAGGCTTGATGACAAAAAAGAGGCCAAATGTTTGAATGGGACAGTAAATGACACTAGCCATAGGCTAAGACGGCAATGCCCTTTCTTCAGACGACTACTCAGAGTTAGAGAATAAACCTTATAGGTTGGAGAGTAAGCACAGAGAAGGCCACAATACCGATTTGATCAGTCTTCCTAAACGTTTTACGATATGGCTGCTGGATATCCATGTGTACACTATGCAGTGACCATTATCACTGAGAATTAGAACCTTATCTTTAAGTAGTGCTGGGTCTACATTTTGACCCAATGGAACTATTATGACACCTGACATATTCATGACCCCATTTGGCAAAGAAGGGAAACCAGCACATCTACTCTTGCCATGTCCTTCGTCCTCACCCCTTGCTCATTTGCTATTGGTATCAGCTAAGGATGGGAACATTTCAAGGGAAACACTTAGACTACCTTACTATCTTAGAAGGAAGCAGAATCTTCTTCTTGAATGGAAACAGAACTGACAGCTGGCTCCATGCATAATCTGAGATTACCTGCCTTTCTCTGATGGGGGGAGCCGTTGAATTAACAAAGTGGAGACCTCAGCTGGCTGCAGAGATTGAAGGACTTAGCAAAATTGGAAGAGGCATGCCTTGTGAGGTATGCAGCCCCAAAACCACATTTCCCAAAGTTTTGAGGATGCCCCATTGTTAATAAATGTACCATATTGCTGTTAGGGACCATTTGGGGTAGATGCACTAAGGGGCAGATTTAAGAGCCCCTAACGCCACTGGAGCGTCACTTTTCGTGATGCTTCGGTGGCGCTAACCACTGCTCCATATTTACAAGGAGGTGTAACGCCACTTTTTTGGTGTTAATCCTCCTTTTAAATATGGGCCCCTCTGAAGCAGTTGTCTGCATCAGAAGGGCGTGCAATGGGTTTTGCAGTGGGCATTCCACCACAAGACCAAATGCTTTGGCGCTGCCCCAGATTTATGAGAAATCATAAATCTGTGTCAGCGCCAAAAAGTAACCCCACCCCAGGGGTGGTGTTAGCATGGCAAAACAAGGAGGAATGCTTTTATTCCTCCTCGTTTTTTGCTTTTTCTATGTCTGCTGCATGTTATGATCGTTACGCTTAGGGGCATATTTATAGTCCCCTAGTGCCACCTTGTGCCACATTAACATAATTATTTTTGACGTTAATGTGGCCCAACAAGGCTGAAATCCCTGCGCCGTATTTACGAGGTGGTGCGATGCATGCAGAGCAGGTGTTAAAAGGGGGCTTCCATTCTTTTGAATGGGCTCCTATGTACGCTGCAGGAGTAGCATCAACAATTTTGCTCTACTGTTGCAGAGTACATCAATAGCATCACATTGAATGATGCTATTGCCCCCTACCCTGCGCCATGGTGTGCTATATTTTAAATACCGTGCACACATGGTGGCAGTAGGGGGGCGCTGAGGGGCACAGGGAAAGTGGCTCTGCACTCGATGCAGCGCTACTTTCCATAAATCTGCCCCTTAATTTGTTCAGGACGGCAGGTATTTGCAATTAGCCAAAATGGACAGATCACTCGGTGAAGTGCTGTCTTTATTTAACGGATTTGAGATAGTGGTGTACGAAATTTGTAAAGTTAGTTGTCAAGTTTGAAAAGCATATTTCTAATTTTCCTCAATGCGCTGAAGTTGTTCCAATTAGAAAGGAAAAATACAAAAATACAGGTGAACACTCGTGCAAAAAGTAGAGCTCATGGTAGATAGACATGGACAGAAAAATCTGTCCAACCTTTTTGATAATAACTCTCCCATAGAAACCTATTTTGCAAGAAATTACAACCTCTGAAACTTTAAAGATGTTGTAAAGTTTTTCAATTTTCAAAATTATGCCAGTCGAATTATAATTTTACAATTTTGAAGCGAAAGCAGTTGACATTGTTGTCATTTCAACACATAGAAATAGAAGTCAGAAATATAATTCAGAGCAGAAAAAAACAAATACTAGTTTCAGTTTTACTTGTTTAATTTCAAGACAGAACGTACTATTTTGCAAGAATATAGCAATTCTGTTGTCTGTGCGTCCAAAGTTTGAAGCACAATCTTATAACATGTCAATGGGAATGAAAACAAAAATCTGTCTTCAGTGGATTTTTCTCATTCTCTTTTATTATTTTTTCTTTGATGATCTCAGTGACAGCCCTACATGATCGAAGTGTGAATTCCTTCAAAATAGTAAAACCAGAACGTTTACATCTGGCACTGACAGATGCGCAGAGGTTCCTCAGAAGTATAATTACAAAGCTGGCTGAAGGTATGAATATTGCTTCTGAAAAAATAGCATCTATAAAGGAATATTGCAATCAACATAGCTGGCCTCATTAAAACATTGGCTGTAAATGCCTCCTACCGCCGCGTTGACGGCCTCCAAAAGACCGTCGCTGTGGCTAACATCCGTCTGTCAAATAATGACCACAGCTGGATTTCCGCCACAAGAATCGAGGAAATCCGGGTGTGGCCATGCTGGCAGATGGCGTTAAGGTGCCGTTGCTACCACCAGAACCACCAAGCCAGTAGACCACCAACAGCTGTATTATGAAAAATAATGCTTATGTTATGCTGGTGGGCGCTGCTGGCGGTAGCAGTGCACGTCCCCTGCCGGAAGACCCCCTGGATTCAGGTATGTCGGTTTTCCGACAGGGGGAGGGGGGCGAGGGGGTTTGTGTGTGTGTGTGTGAGTGCATGAATGTGTGAGTGTGTGCGTGAATGTGAATGTATGTGTAGTGTAGTTTGCGTGCGTGTGTGAGAATGTGTGTATAAATGGATATGTGAATGTGTGTCTGTGTCTCAGTGTGAATGTGGTACAGATGTGTGCATGAAAGAATGGATGCATGCAGGTATGAATGCGTGTATGCCTGTATGAGTGAGTTTGTGTATGCGTGGCGCGTGTCTGCGTGTGTGTGCGCTGGGGGTGGGGGAATGGAACGGGGATCAGGGTAGCGGGGGTGGGGGTCATCTGGGGAGTGTTTGGGGGAAGGGGGTGTCCTATCAGTGACAGGGAAGGAATGCCCTGTCACTGATAGGGCCTTCCGCCATGGTTTACGTGGTGATATGAATGCCACAATAACCATGGCGGTAGGCAGGGTCAAAATGTCTGAGGTGGTACAATAGTGGCGACCGGGCTGGAGATTCTTATCTCCAGCCTGGCGGCTGCTACCACCATGGTGGTCGGAGTGGTAAATTGGCGGGTTGGCTTCAGCCAACCCGCCAATGTCATAATGTGGCGGCATGTACCACCAGCGTTTTAGCGGTACCACCACCACATTACCACCGACCACTGGGGTCAAAATGACCCCGATTATCTATTGCAGCCCTTCTAAGTTTTAACTCATAGCGGTAAATGTACATTGAAGCTCTCTTTGCTGTGTAATAATATACTATGCTAAAGCAGGTATGTGTCCCGATGAGCCTCCAACAATGATACTAATGAAATAAAGCAATGACAAAATTTATGAAAACATAAAATGTACACAGCAGTGGCCAACACACCCAGGATAAATGTTGGCAGAAAAACATGGTTTGCATTGTATGCTATAAGAAAAGATTAGGGCTTACATTGGGCGTACAATAGGTACTTCCTGGAGGAGATGGACTTGGCATGTAGATGGAACGAAATTGGTGGGGGTTAAGACACATATAAATATGCACAAAAGATGTGCACCCTGAATATTGAATACAGAATATCTAGGAATGCAAATATCAATGTCAAAATTAGGCCTGGGTGTAGAAGTCTACTCTGCTGGTGGAGTTTGCAAAATTTGGGCACGTCGCGCTATGCAGATTAGCGCAGAGTTCCCGAACTCCGCACTCTGGAGCGGAGCGGAGTTCTTTGGCATTTGCAAGATTGGGTTTTTGCACACTCTTGCAAGAAAAACGATTTTCTTTTCCAATGGACCCTGCAATTTATTTTTTAGAGTGCTAAACCTAACTTTTGTCAAACAGGAATGAAGTGCGTCAGAGACACCTACTTCCTGTTTCTGTCCAGTAGGCTTCTCCCAGTGCTTTTTCCATCTCTTGGTCACTTTTCACTTTGATTTCGAGGTGGAAGGATCACCCTCTTTGTCTTCTGGACACAGCTTTGGATGGAAGGACTTTGTTTTTGTTGAATCACACAAGCAAGTTCAAAAAACTATTGTATAAGGGTGTTGTTTGTTCACTTGGGTATGCCCCAGTGTTTATTTGCACTTTAATTATATTTTTTAAATTTTATAGTGGTGTATGGCCTGGAGTTTTAAAATAGGCCCATTTTTTATTTATTTTGAATGTAATTGATTTTTCACCTTTTGTAAAGTAAAATTGTTGCACAGCACAGTACCTTTTCGACATGTTTCTAACATTTGGAAAAATATTTTGGTATGTGGGCTAGATTTCCAAAGGGCCATCTAGCCAGTAGCAGCCAGCACTTGTAGTCATCAGTGTAGGAAATATGGGTCATACTTAAGAGCCCCTAGCGCCACCAGCGCATCACATTTCATGATGGTCTGGTGATACAATGCCCTGCGCCGTATTTACAGGTGGCGTTTAGCTAACATTTTGTGGCTTAGTGACACCTTGTAAATTCAGTCCCTTCACACACAGCACTTTGCATGAAAGGGACATGCAATGGGTGTTGCTGTGGCCATGCCACAGCAATAACCATGGCATTTTGATGCTGCCTCAGATTTATGAGTATTCGTACACCTGAGGCAGCTCCAAAATCTAATGCCACCCCAGGGGTGGCATTAACATGGTGCAATAGGGAGAAATGCTTTAATTTCTCCTCGTTTTTTGGTCTTTCTATCACACATAGAAAGACCAAAAAACGAGGAGAAATGAAAGCATTTCTCCCTATTGCACCATGTTAATGCCACCCCTGCATTTTGCAGCACACACAGAAAAAGCAAATCACCATTTAGGATTGTTTTTGTGCAGGACGGTGTCCCTTCCTGCACAAAAACAAACTCCCCCTCAGTGCAGCCATCCTTGTACTATGGTGCAAGGGTTTCTGGGTTGGCACAAGGCAGCAAATTTAGTACTGGCACAGGGGGAAACAGAGGGGTGCACCCTATTCTAGTAAATACGTCACATCCCTGAGTTTTGAAAAAGACGGTGTGCGACGCTGCCAAATTTGGCGCAGCACCATGCACCATCATTTTCTATTAAATCTGGCCCTTACTGTTTCAGTGGTTTATGTTAATTAAAATGTTGCCTATTATTTACATTTCATTTTTTTGTGCAAAAAGTGTATATGTTCTGGGGTAATATTTGATGGCATTGGAGGATGTGTGTTTCTGTGAAGATGTCAATTAATGTTCATGCTTTGCATTGCTGAATTAATGGTGATCACTTTTCTTCATTGTTTTCGCCACCATGCCTCCTTATGGCCAGTGTGGGTGTGTGTTTGTCATTGTCCACCTTTCTCATTGTTCTCCATGCAGTGTGGCCAGGGGCCATTTTCTGTCCATAGGCTTGCTTGTGTTATTTGTTTCCCATGCATCCTTGGTTGCAGTTGTTGTTTTGCCATTTGGCTGGTTTCCATGTTGTCCATCCAGCCAGTGCCCCTTTACCATAGGCTTGCATGTGTTCTTTGTTTGCCACGCCTCTTTCCTTCCTGTTGCTGTTGTTTGACCATGTGGCTAGCTGGCAGCCATTTTTTTGGATGCAACCAGTGTGCCTTTGCCGTAGGCTTGCATGTGTCCTTTTTTTGCCATGTCTCCTTTCTCTTTGTTGTCTGACCATGTGGCTGGCAGCCTTTTTGTCCATCCAGTCAGAGTCTCTTTACCATAGGCTTACATGTGTTCTTTGTTTGCCATGCTTCCTTCCTCCTTTTTGCTGTTGTTTGACCATGTGGCTGGCTGGCATCAATTTCGTGCATGCAGTCCGTGTGTCTTTGCCATATGCTTACATACAAACATTGTTAATTATTGATTTTTTTTTAAGTTCCTAGTTTTGTTTTATATTTTTTTTATATTTTAATTTTGTTTACTTTCTATTTTACATTTTTTAATTCTCTATTTTAATTTATGATTTAATTGTTGTGTCATTTTACAAGTTTTATTTATTTATTTTTTGTGTAATTTTTATATTTTATATTTGACATTTTATATTTTTGAAATTTCTTTATTTGTAATTTTTTATATTTTATTTTTAAATTTTTTGAATACTTTTTAATATTTTTTTGTAACTTAATTCTGCATTTTGCCTTTATCCATCCATTCACATCCATCCATCCATCTACTCATTCATCCACCAAATACGCAAAGCTGCACTACACCATTTGGATTCTTTAGATGTAATTCTGTTTCCTCCAGGACACGTTGGCTGCGGAGCACTGCAATCAAAAGCATAATTAATTTTCTTCATGGTTATTCCATTTCCCCTGGACTGCTTGCTGCTTAGGAGTTTTAAAGGATTATTCCATTTACACATGCACCTCTCTCTGACTACCCCAGGTGACTCCTTTAAAACAGATGGATATAAAGCAAAGAGCTAGATCTGCATATTGTGCTGTCTGTGCTGAAATGTCATTTTCCATGGTGTGGTTTTACTTTGCAATGTTTGATAACATTGGTATTTTAATTATTAGATAAGTAACCAACCACACTAAGATTGCATTTGTCTGTACTATTTCAACCTGCAACAATGCCAAGTTTCACTAAATACATATTTTCTTGCTTGGTTGTTTTCAGGTGAACAAGAGAAGAGACCTCCCATCACCCACAGTACTGCCAAAGAAAAGGCCTTACAGTTACTTTAGTCCTCCAAACTCTTTTGCTTGTGCATCTTAGTGCCACTGCCAACCTACAGCTTAAGATGCCCCCAAAGGAAGTTACGTACAAAAAAGAGGCCAGTGAGAAACAGCAGCTTTCCACCAGTGGCGTGCCAACAGCAACCTTTTTCAGGAGATTTGTTCCTGCCACACCGGCCTCTGGGGAGGAACCTGGGAGCAGCACTCCCGCATCATCAGCACAATCCCAACCTCAGCCCAAGAGTAAGGGGCATATTTAAGAGCCCCTCACGCCACCTTAGCGCTGCCATATAGTAATGTTTTTACGCTAAGACAGCGCTAAAGTGTCTTTTCTGCAGCACCATATTTACAAAGTGGCGAAATGCATTCATTGACCACTTTGTAAACCCTTGCGCCACATTATGCCTGCGCCAGACATAATTTATGGAAGGTGGATGTTCTGGCGCTGGGAAGCCTGCACAAATAGCGCAGTGAAATTTAAAACAATTCACTGCACCATTTTTTCTGTCATTTTAATGACTGCTCAGGGCAGGTGTTAAAATGACGCTCACTCCTTGAACTTTGGTGCATTAGCTTTAAAAATATTGGATGCCAGTGTAGCAAAGCGCCACAATGGCTTAAACCATTTGATGCTATTATGCTAATGACCACCATGGAGTGTTGTATTATAAATACGGTGCAACCATGATGCTGTTAGATGCCAAAGGGGGGAGCAAGAAAAGTGGTGCATCATAGCTGATGCACCACTTTTTCTTAAATATGGGCCTATGTCTGTCGGTGAGGCAGCCACTGCAATCATGGCAACACCAAAGGCCAGTGATGTAGAATTGGATTTGTCCCTATCACAAAGTAGTACCCAATCATTTCAGGAAGAAGAGCAATGTGGACAGCAGCCATATCCAGCGATAGCAGAACTTCCCGAATTTGGAGCAGAACAGAAGGTCGAGCTTTCTGTCGAGCAAGAATCTCCTGTTTAAGAATCAAGCAAGAAAAGCGAAGGGAACTACTACTCCCATATTCTCCAATCACCACTTCTGATGACAATGGTAGGGGCATGGAATGAACCCTGGAAGAGTACGGGAGATCCCAGGGGGGGCAAGGGAAAAGAAAAAGTTTCAGAAAGCCTTAGAATCATAGAAGGGGATGATGAGGATGATGAAGATGAATTTGTAATTGTGGAAGCTGGCAGAGATGAGTCTGACATTACTATCCAACCTGCTCCGAGGATTGTGGCACAGGAAGCACCACCAGCTTGCATATTTGCAAGGCCCCAGCAGAGACCTGCACCAACCCATACCTCCGAAGACATATGTACTGCAGAGAGGTAATCGACAGACCCACCTACCTCCAGTTCTTCTTCAGGCATTGGCAGTGGCCCAATAAGAAAGTACTCCTCCCCAGTTTGGGACTTTTTTACAATTAGTCAAAAGGAGGAGAACATTGTGATGTGCTCTATTTGCCACATGAATGTTTGTTGAGATAAGCCTAGTTCACATTATGGTACTGGAGGCGAGATGACCCATATGAAAAAACATAACGCTATCTAGTGGGAGGAGCATCTTAAAAAAATGGCTGAAAGTATTCACAATGGTAAACGTGAGGAGAGCCACGAAACATCAGCTACAACTGGTCAAATCACATAGGACAGTGAACAAGATGAGGATAACATCATCCTCATGCAAAGCAGCCCTGTCCCCAGCAGTGTGCCAAAATCACCTGCCTCAGTGGCCTCACAATGGCACAAGAAGACTCAGTCAGATGGAGATACCACAGCATATAGTAAATGCCCTATGATGCACCTTAAGTCTGCCACCACCTACTGCTTCTCAAAAGTCATCTGGGTCAGTGGCCCCAGAAAAGACAAAAATCCAGGCTATTATTACAAGCATGTTTAGGCAGCAAGGGGCCTACAATCATAGCCACCCAATGGCACGTTTGTACAATGGGAAGCAGGCCACAATGATAGTGCTGAACTTCCTCCCTTTTTCTTTTGTGGAAGGAGTGGGATTCTTAGAGTTTATGTCAACCATCTGCCTGAAATGGAAGGTTCCAAGACAGACCTATTTTGTCAGAGTTGCTGTTCCATCACTGCATCACAATATGCTGCAATTGGTTGGATAAGCATTGCAGCAAAGTGTTGTCCACAGTATCCACCTGATGACAGTCATGTGCACCAGTTGTCAGGCAACTGATTACATGTGATTCACTGCACACTCGATCTCTTTTGTCTGAGTAAAGCAAAAGCTCTCTACAGGTCTTGGCAATGAAGAAATGTTTAAGAGCATTTAGCGGTATGCAACAGTAGCCATGTTCACCATGGAGATATCACACACAGCCAACATCTTGGAGAAATTCAATAGCAAGGTGTCTGGATGGCTGCAACCCAGAGGTCTTTGAATTGGATTTGTTGCCACAGACAATGGCAGTAACATAGTCATGGCCATAGCAGAAGGTGGCTATTTCAGGATCCTGTGTTTGGTACATGCATCAACCTGGTTGTGCAAGAACGTCTTAAAAAGAAGGCATAGGGCCTCATTATGACTTCGGTGTCTTTTCAGAAGACCGCCACGGCCGCCATCATGTTGGCAGTAATCTGACCGCTGTATTACGACGCATAACATGAAGGCCAACAAAAAACAGCCACAAATCCGACACTGCCAGGAGACAGGAGGGCTTAAAAGAGATAGTTCTACCTCTTCCCAATCCCAAACCCCTCTTCTGAAATCCAGCCAAAGCACACGGACATACAAGCATGCATCCACTTCAACATCCAAAAGTAGCGCAGACAAACACAAGCATCACAAGACCCACCACCGGCATGCACAAAAACAACACCCACCAGCAGACACACCAACACTCACTATTTGCACAGACTCCCCTATCATCCTCATCTTCACAGACACTGCACCAAACATTCACTGATCCAGCCACAACTCCTATCTTACCCACAATTAGCACAATAGCAGACCTGAAGACATCCACCCCAGTCACCCCATCTGCAGAGACCACAACAACCAGCACACCCACATGCAGCACATATTCCATAACTGCGGACACTATACTTGATCCACACTAAATACAATTCCTTCCACTTTCATTTTTTTTTCTGAAGGGGCTGTTTCACTATACAAGAGGTGGATTATTGAGCAGGCCGGAGAACTGGAAGAAGAACGGCTGGAAGTTACAATTCCACTCTGCAATTCTGGGACGCCACCTAAGCTTACAGACAGGGCAGTCTTGCCTCATAGTAGCCTACACCAGCAACAAGAACACCAGGGACAACAGCATCAGAAGAATCTGACGGAACCTCTGCATTGGCTTGGTTTCAAGTGGCAGGTCTTAAGTCTAGTGCAGAGATGAAGGAAAAGCAGACAAGCAAGGTGCAGCACCAACGACCATTCAGAGGATGTTCTAGGAGAATCTGGATGACCCCTAAAAGTGTATATGGATCAAAACCCATTGGTGTATTCGCATGGGAAGATGCACCAATGGCCAGAGCTCAGCAGGCTGGCAATAAAGGTTCTGGCTTGACCTGTAACCAGGGTGTCTGCAAACTGATTGTTCAGTACAGCTGGGCCAGTTGTTGCAGTGATAAGGATCAGCCTCTTGCCTCAAAACATTATCTCTTGCTGAGACTCCTACCCTGCTAAGTGGTGCCACGTCCTTTCCCTGGGCCCTTGAAAGTTGAAGGTGGTGAACCCAAGCAGAAAATCCACGCACTGGAGCCGAGCAGCAGAAAAACCATTGCAGTGCCTACACAGCTGAAAAACCGACGTATCGCCAGCTCAGCACAGATTCATCATTGCCGTGCATCTGGATTTTCCACGCATCATCCCTAGGTGTCAAAACCTGCAACAGCACAGCAGAAACCCGAGGCTGCTTGTCCAGAAATTAGCGCATCTCTTCTCTGTGAGGAAAGAATTGAAGCATTGCTTGACTGGCGGAGAAAGACTCAATGCACGGCCTCACTTGCGAGTCGGAATCAACGCATCACTTGCTTTTCTGATGCATGCTCACCTGTGCAGCTGTATTTTTGATGCATACCAGGTGCGTTGTGCTAAAACAAAACACCTATTGAATTCTTTGGATTAAGACTCTTTTTACTTTATAAATTCATATCTTTGTGTGTGTCTATGCTGGATTTTTGTCATTTTGGTCTTGTTGGATTTAGATAATTATTGGCTATTTTTCTAAACTGGTGTGGAGTCGTTTTGTCATGTTTTCACTGTTCTACTGTGTGTGTTTGTACAAATACTTTACACATTACCTCTGAGATAAGCCTGACTGCTTGTGCCAAGCTACCAAGGGGGTGAGCAGGGTTTATCGTAGCTGTGTATCTCTCCTACCCTAACTAGAGTGAGGGTCCTTACTTGGATAGGGTGTAAACTGACTGGAAACTACAGACCCTATTTCTGACCTTTGTTGATCAGAGGTGAGGATAGGACTTGTATTTGTAATTGATATAAAGGAATTGGTATATACTACTATTTTATTGTACACCATTACACAACCACATACTGTTTTTTTCGATTGGATTTCTTTTGCTTTTCTTTTTTGTCCTTTTTAGGATCTCTCTGTCTTTTGAGACTTTGCAACTTTATTGAACCTTGTCCACAAAGGTTTCTCAGTCCAGGGAGCCATCATCAGTTGTTGCAAAAGTGGTGTTTCAGCTGGAGAAATGAGAGAGTTACACAGTGGCCTAGCTCAAGCAATTTTGGACGGAGTTCCAATGCCGAATCAAAAGCTCGACCAAGACGGATAAGCTGCAAAAAGTGCTGAGGGCCTGGTTGGTAACAAAGGAGGCTGAGGTGCACACAGAAGAGGAAAATATGGCTATGGCTGAGGAGGTGCAGTACATGCATGGTGATTTGGTGGACAACCTAAACCTGTCTGGAGGGAGGGCCTCCAGGGCAGGCAGCAGTGTTTTTTCTAAAGGTCTGACCCCAGAGGAACTGAGGGACATACAGGCAGATAGGCAACATCATTCGGAGCTTGAGAAGCTCAAGGAGGAATTGACTAGACCGGACAGAGAAGCAGAAGCACAGAAAATGGCAATAGCCATGGGGAAGAGAAACATTTTGTTGGCTCATTAACTGAGTTTGAAGGAGCTGGATCTGAAAGGCAGGTCCAGCACAGATGGTGGCAGCAGTACCCCAGTGCAACCTGAGAAGAGAGTACACATTCCTAAAGATTTGGTAAATGATTAGTAGAGGCGTCACATGAGGGGGATATCAAGTGTCCAAAGCAGGCACCAGGAACCCACTAGTGCACAGTCACAGGTTTGTCCATTGTAGCACTTGGGGAGGGGTTGATTGCAGGAGAAGAGTGGGAGTCATCTGCAATGATCCTTGTCTCACTTGGGGACAGTGAGATGGCCCAGAGGATCCTCGTAGAGGCAGTGGGTGACCATCAATGGACAGAGGGTGGATACTCTGAGACTCCGGAGCCAGTGTGACTACTGTCAGGTGTCATCTGATGTCTGAATAGCAGGTGGTCTCTAATGTACTTCACCAAGTAGTTGCTGTAAACAACTTAGAGCTCCTGTGTAAGTTTGTGCAGGTTCCCTTTGAAGGGGAGACAGTTCTCAGGTTCCTTAAGGGTGAGAGTCTAACCATGCCTATTGATTTCTGCTAGGTAATGACCTGAAGGATTCACCTTTGAGTACGGTGGAACGCTGGTCACACTTGGAGATGTTGGCTCTGCCTGGGTGAGCATGTGTGACTACCTAGTCTATGGCAGCCTGTCAGGGTGATCAGGAGGACCTGGAGCCAGAAAGAGTGGCCCAGGTACCTGCCTGGAAGAGGAAGGGCAAGGGGTGCGGGAAGCCCACCCCAGAAGTTCCCAAAGTCTGGGAGGGGGCTGCACCTGAGGGGGCACCCCGGAGACTACAGGGAAACAAGTGGCTGAACTGGGGATCTGCCCAGGATGAGCCATTGGCAGCAAGAAGAGGGTCCCACTAGGGAAGAGTTCTGTGAGGCAAAGAAGTCCTGAACTTCTTTCGAGGGTCTGCAGCAGCAGTCTGCAGACCAAGCATCTGGCAAGGAGTCTGGATCGCACTGGACTTACTGGGAGGATGGTGTCCTGCATAGTGAGCCTAAGAGTGCTGAGTCTAGGGCAGCACGTGTGCTGGTGGCACCCGACCGCTTCAGAACCTTCCTACTGGGGCTGGCTCATGAAATGCCTTTGGCAGGAATATTTGGGCCAATACAAGACTTTTCAGAGGATGGTCACCCACTTTTACTGATGCTAAATGTGCAGGCAACCCTGGCACCTATTGTAGGTCTTGCCAGACTTGCCAGGCAAGTGGCAAAAGTGGGGAGAGATGCAAGGCTCCACTACAACCATTTGCTGTTGTCAGCAACCCTTCTGAGCAGGTGGGAATTGACATTGAGGAACCTCTGTAACCCAAGACAACAATGGGGAACAGGTTCATCCTGGTCCTGGTGGACCATGCCACCCGGAACCCAGAGGGCATACCTCCGAGGTCAGTGACAGTCCCTGTAGTGGGCCAGCATGTATGGGGATTTTAACCTGCAATGGGTTCCTCAAGGAGGTGGTATCTGACTGGGGTACCAACTTCATATCTAGCTACATGAAGTCTCTGTGGAAGGAGGGTGGGGTAACCTACAAGTTCACCACTCCGTACCACCCCCAAGGAAATAGGTTGGTTGGAAGGTTGAACCACACCCTGCTGGACATGATTATCAGCCTTTCAGAGCCCATGAAGTGTAAGTGGGACATCCTCTTGCCATGCCTTCTCTTTGCTTACAGGGAGGAATAGCAGAACGGACTTGGTTTTAGCCCCTTTGAGCTGTTGTATGGGCAGCCTGAGAGGAGACCTCTGAGTCTGGTGAAGGAGGGCTTGGAGAAAGCTTGCAGTAAGCCCCCCAGGACGTGTTTAGCTATGTGCTGGCCTTTATAACCCAGGCTGCCCACTTCAGGAAACTCGCTCAGGTGAACATAGAAGCCAGCCAGAAGGAAACAAAACAGTGGTGCAACCATTCTGGTTGAGTATCAGCCTGGCCAGAAAGTGTGGGTAATGCTCCCAGTACAGCCTTGTGCTCTCCAGGACAAGTGGACTAGGCTGTTTGAGACGGTGGAGCGTAAGAGTGATGTCACCTATCTGGTGAACTTGCAGACCCCGAGAATCCCTTTGAGGGCCCTACATGTGAACCGCCCTGTAGGAGGCTGGCCTGGCTTATAGTGGGTACCTTGTGGTACTTACACCTTGTGGCAGGTCCAGTTATCCCTCATCAGTAGATTGGAGGTGTTCTAGCAGCTTAAGCTGATAGAGGTAGCTATAGCAGAGCAGCTTAGGCTGAACTAGGAGACATGCAAAGCTCCTACTATGCCACTTACAGTTACTAAAAGGTACTTTATTTTAGTGACAATATACCAAAAGTATCTGAGAGGATATAGTCCTTAGGAGGTAAGAAATATACCCAAAATATACACACACAAACCAAAATCAGGTAAGTAACAGTTAGAAAAGTAGTGCAAACAGTGTAGAACACAATAGAATGCAATAGGGAGAAATAGGCCTAGGGGCAACACAAACCATACGCTCTAAAAGTGAAATGCGAACCACAAATGGACCCCAGGCCTAGTGTAGTGTGTAGAGGATCGCTGGAAGTGTAAGAAAACACTAAGGGTGTCCAAGATACCCCACCCCAAGACCCTGAAAAGTAAGAGTAAAGTTACCCTACCACCCCAGAAAGACAGTAAAGTCGAGATATGGGATTCTGCAAGGACAAAAACTGACTGCAAAGCACTGATGACTAATTCCTGGACCTGAGGACCTGTAAAGGAAGGGGACCAAGTCCAAGAGTCACGCAAGTGTCCGGGGGGCAGGAGCCCGCTAAACCCCGGATGATGGTGAAAAAAGGGCTGCCTCCGGGTGGAAGAAGCCAAAGATTCTGCAACAAGGAAGGTGCCAGGAACTTCTCCTTTGGTCAGAAGATGTCCCACGGCTTGCTGGAGGATGCAGAGTTGTTTCCACACAGAAAGACCACAAACAAGCCTTGCTAGCTGCAAGAGTCGCGGATGAGGATTTTGGGTACTGCCAGGGCCCAGGAAGGACCAGGAGGTCTCCCTTTGGAGAAGAAGACAGTGGGGGCGCTCAGCGATACAGAGAGCCCATGCAGAAGCAGGCAGCACCCGCAGAAGCGCCTGAACAGGCACTTAGAAGATCTGAGGAAAACGGTCGACTCAGAGCAACAAAAGTGGGTCCCTCGAAATCGGAGTCCAACTCAGCGAGTTGGGCAATGCAGGACGGAGTGCTGGGGACCTGGGCTAGGCTGTGCATGAAGGAAGTTTTGCAAAAGTGCACAGAAGTCCTAGCAGCGGCAGTTCACGCAGTACACAGGATTACTGTCTGGCATGGGGAGGCAAGGACTTACCTCTACCAAATTTGGACAGAAGGGCCACTGGAATGTCGGAGACATTGGATCCAGCTCCTGTGTTCGAGGGACCACGCTCGTCAAGATGAGAGGGGACCCAGAGGATTGGTGATGCAGAAGTTTGGTGCCTGCATTGGCAGGGGGAAGATTCTGTTAACCCACGGGAGATTTCTTCTTGGCTTCCAGTGCAGGGTGAAGGCAGACAGCCCTCAGAGCATGCACCACCAGGAAACAGTCGAGAAAGCCAGCAGAATGAGGCGCTACAATGTTGCTGGTAGTCTTCTTGCTACTTTGTTGCAGTTTTGCAGGCGTCCTGGAGCAGTCAACGGTCGATCCTTGGCAGAAGTCAAAGAGGGAAGTGCAGAGGAACTCTGGTGAGTTCTTGCATTTGTTATCTGGTGAGATGCCCACAGAAGAGACCCTAAATAGCCCACAGAGGAGGATTGGCTACAGAGAAAGGTAAGCACCTATCAGGGGGGGTCTCTGACGTCACCTGCAGGCACTGGCCACTCAGGGCTGTCCATTGTGCCCTCACACCTCTGTATCCAAGATGGCAGAGGTCTGGGACACACTGGAGGAGCTCTGGGCACCTCCCCTTAGAGGTGCTGGTCAGGGGAGTGGTCACTCCCCTTTCCTTTGTCCAGTTTTGTACCAGGGCAGGGCTAGGGGGATCCCTGGACCGGTGTAGACTGGCTTATGCAAGGAGGGCACCATCTGTGCCTTTCAAAGCATTTCCAGAGGCCAGGAGAGGCTACTCCTCCCAGGCCCTTCACACCTTTTTCCAAAGGGAGAGGATGTAACACCCTCTCTCAGAGGAAATCTTTTGTTCTGCCTTCCTGGGACCGGGCTTCCCAGGCCCCAGGGGAGCAGAAACCTGTCTGAGGGTTGGCAGCAGCGGTAGCTGCTGTGAAAACCCCCGAAAGTTAGTTTGGCAGTACCCGGGCTCTATGCTGGAGACCCAGGGGTGCATGGAATTGTCCCCCCAATATCAGAATGGTATTGGGGTGACAATTCCATGATCCAAGATATGTTACATGGCCATGTTCAGAGTTACAATTGTGATGCTACATATAGGTGTTGACCTCTAGTGCACATGTTTAATGGTGTCCCCGCACTCACAAAGTCCGGGTAATTTGCCCTGAACAATGTGGTGACACCATGGGTAGTACCAGGGTGCCCACACACTAAGTAACTTTGCACCTAACCATCACCAAGTGAGGGTTAGACATATAGGTGACTTATAAGTTACATAAGAGCAATGTAAAATGGCTGTGAAATAACATGGACGTTATTTTACTCAGGCTGCAGTGGCAGTCCTGTGTAAGAATTGTCTGAGATCCCTATGGGTGGCAAAAGAAATGCTGCAGCCCATAGGGATCTCCTGGAACCCCAATACCCTGGGTACCTAGGTACCATATACTAGGGAATTATAAGGGTGTTCCAGTTTGCCAATCAGCGCACTAGCCTGCAGTGACAATTTTAAAAGCAGAGAGAGCATAAACACTGAGGTTCTGGTTAGCAGAGCCTCAGTGATACAGTTAGGCACCGCACAGGGAACACATATAGGCCACAAACTTATGAGCACTGGTGTCCTGGCTACCAGGATACCAGTGACACATATCAAACTTACTGACAACATAGGATTTTCACTATGAGCAGTGGGCCATGGGACAGATCAAGGGACAGAGGCACAGAACAACAGGGAAGCTGGGAGGATGGCTGTGCGACAGGGGGAGGACAGGCCCAGGGAACCGACTCTCCAGGAGGCACTCACCAACATCCTGGGGGCATACCTCCATTCCCAGGAGATGATGGGCCAGATACTGGAAGAGTTGCAGGAGACCCAGCGGCTGCAGGAGCGACAGTACCTGGGGATCAGGGAGGACTTGAAGGACATAAACAGTACCCTAGTCTCCATTGCAGGGGTGCTGGCAGACATGGCCAACACCATGAGTGACGCAGTGGCACACCAGCGGGCCCCTGACACTAGCTAAACGGATGAACAGCCTTCCACCTCCACTGCCACTGGTGGGCAGAAAGCCCCGCCATAGATACAACAGTCCACCAGCACCCCACCCCCTGCAGAAGGAGAACCACCCCACAAGTGGTCCCTGCGATCCAGGCAGAAGCCAGAGACTATTGCCAACACCACCGCCTGGAAATAAGACTGTCCTGATTGTCCCACTTGTGTCCCACTCTGTCACCCTGTCCACCTTGAACTGCCATTGCTCCACATCCTATGCGCCCTTGGACAATGCACCTGTTATACAAATAGACTGGAATCTTACCTGGACATTCCTCCACCATCACCCCAGCCCATTGCACATCCACCTCTACTTATTAACACTTAAATAAACATCATTTGAATAAATACAAGTATGGAGTCTGTCAAATGATTGAACTATGTATTTGTTTAACAAGCTTTAAACACTGCAATACAACTGTACAGTAATGTATACATAGGAATGACCTGTAGTTGGCTGCAGTCAACACACCAGGAGCGATACAGGGGCACACATATCTTAAAATAGAGATACCAAAGGGTACAGTAAGTGGCCATAGAAGTGGGAAAATCAGCCTGCCAGTGATAATGTCAAACACAAAACTGTCAATATAAAGTGAAATTACAGTGTCTTACCTGTGTGTCATTGGAAGTATTGTTGTATTATGGCACTTCTGTTGCCCTCATCCTCATCCTCTGCCTCCTCATCTTCACTGTCCACAGGGTCCACTGCTGCTACACGCCCATCTCCAGTCTCATTTTCCTGCTGAAAAGGCACCTGGCGATGTAAGGCAAGGTTGTGCAACATACAGCATGTCACAATCATCTGGCACGCCTTCTTGGGTGGGTAGTACAGGGATCCACCTGTTAGATGGAAGCAGCGAAACCTGACCTTCAGGAGGCCAAATGTCCTTTCTATTATTCTTCTTGTTTGCCCATGTGCCTCATTGTATTGTTCCTCTGCCCTTGTCCTGTGATTCCCCCCTGGGTCAGTAGCCATGAGAGGTTGGGGTAACCAGAGTCACCTGCAAATATTGAGGGACAAATGTTAGACACACACTAATCCTTAGGGCCCACACCATACCCATATAACACCACCTTCTGGGTGGGAACCAGGGCTCACCTATTAGCCACGCCCTGTGCCTCTGGAGTTGAGCCATCACATATTGGATGCTGCTATTCCTCAGGATAAAGGCTTCATGCACAGACCAAGGATACTTTGCATTGACATGGGAGATGTACTGGTCCGCCAGGCACACTATGGAATGAAAGCTCTTTTGATTTCTGAACACCTGTTCATTTCTCCGGGGGGGGGGGGGGCAAATGCAATTTGTGTACCATCTATTGCTCCAATAATGTTGGGATATGTCCCATTGCCTAGAAATCTGCTTTCACTGTGGCCAAATCCTCCACCTGGCGGAAAATGATGTAGCTGCACATGTGTTTAATCAGGGCAGACAACACTCTGGTCAGCACTATGTAGAACATTGGCTGAGACATTCCTGCTGCCAAGCCCACTGTCACTTGGAAGGAGCAAGTTGCCAGGAAATGGAGCACTGATAGTACTTGCACAAGAGGGGGGATCCCGGTGGGCTGACAGATAGCAGATATCAGGTCAGGTTCCAATTGGGCACATAGTTCTGTGATTGTGGTCCTGTCCAGTCTATAGGTGAGGATAATGTGCCCATCCTCCATTGTTGCCAAGTCCACCAGGGGCCTGTACACGGGGGAATGTCTCTATCTCCTATTAATCCGCAGCGGTTGCAATCTAGGGTGCAAACTGGTCAGTATTCCATATTTCCAAACACTACACTGCATTACATAGTATATAGTTGGATAGTCCCAAATGGTGTACTGTGACACAGTTAGGTGCCATGGCCTGCCCCCCACCTGAAATGGCATCCGCCTGTCCTGTATTGAGGGACAGGAGGAAATGAGGTACTTCCACTGACGTTGTGCGCCATTGCGTGAGGCGGTCGAGAACCACCATGCAACTTCTCATTAGATACCAATGGGCCCTATGGGTTACAGTTGCCAATAGTGATGTACACGGGCGGTGACGGTACGCACCGCCGTGGACATGACCGCCATTTTATATCTGTTCACTCATTTGCCACCTGACCTTCAACAGGAGAGGACCTACACTGCAAGTGCTGTTGTGACCTGTGTCTGGAACCGACCATGGCTCATGTCACTGGGGAAAGGGCCTCTGCCTTTACCTCTGTGGAGTTGGAGAGACTGGTGGATGGGGTCCTACCCCAGAACCGAATGTTGTATGGGCCTCCAGACCAACAGGTGAGTACACTGTGAGTACAATGCATGGGGCATGAATGCATGGAGTGCTGTGTGTGAGGGCCTCGTGTGGGGGGGTTGGTGGAAGGGCCCTGAGCAGCGTGATGCATGTATGGTTGGCAATGTCTGTGAGTCAGCGGATATGAGGGCAATGGTGGCCCATGAGTGTAACAGGCAGGACGGTCTGACTGATACCTTTTCCTATGTGTATTTTTATGTAGGTCAGCAACCATCAAAAAAGGGCACATGGCGTGCCATCGCCAAGGACGTGTGGACCCTGGGGCGCTACAGCAGGCGGAGCACCCACTGTCAGAAACAGTGGGAGGGCCTGAGATGCTGGGCACGGAAGAAGGTGGAGGCCCAGCTGAGGGTGGCCTCCCAATAAGGAAAAGGTGCCCGTCGAACCCTGAATCCTTCGATGGCCCACATACTGACGGTGGCCTATCCGGAGCTGGATGGGCGCTTGGGGGTATCACAGCAGCCACAAGGGGGTAAGTACAGTTCCCCAATATACTACTTGCGCTTGGTGGGGTAGAATCCAGGGGGGTGTGTGGGCCTGTGGGTGCCCCTAGGCCAGGGTGGACATTTCAGGGTGTAGTGCTTTCCTCTTATCTAGTTTCTAAGCACTAACATAACATGACAGAAATGCACTTCTGAGGTCAAAGAAGACTTTTATTGTTGTTAATTCTTCCCCAACCACAATATTTTATGTATGACGAATTAGTAGCTTTCAAGTCCGCGTTAATCAAACAAAATATATCAGTTTGCAATATACACAGCAGGTTATATTTATAAGATATTGAATGCAAAGCAAAACAAATACTTCACCGTGTGGGAACTATTCACAGCTTCATCTTTCTAAGGTCTGCAAGCTGAGGACCCCTGTCAGCCGCGAGAAAGAGAGATTCATCTACCCACACGGGATTGCTGGCAGCTGGCGCCAAGCTCCAGCACGAGGTCCGGCAGATTCGAATATGACTCTCTGCAGCCTGTTACATTCGTTACAAAGGTGTGCCCCCTCCTCTCAGACCTGGGAAACTGAGCAAGCCCTCTGGAGACTGGCCAGGTCTCCAAGACTACTCCTGTTCCCAAGCTCAAGCGAAGAAAAAACAACACCCATGTACTCTCTCTTATCATGTCTAGTCTACTGTGAGAAAAACATCTTGGTTCTCTGGTGCAAAAACACAGCTTGGAAAAATACAGCTTGGATTCTCAACTGCAATGTCTAACTCCACGTTAAAGGCAATGGGCAGCTAACCTAAATATCAAATGCAATGTCATGTTAATGTTAAAGGCAATAGGCAGCTAACCTAAATATCAAATGCAATGTCTAGTGTCATGTCAAAGCCAATAGGCAGCTGAGCTGAATACAAAATGCAATGTATAAGATCATGTCAAAGCCAATAGGCAGCGGAGCTGAATACAAAGTGTAACATATGATATCATGTCAAAGCCAATAGGCAGAATATCTAATAGCATGTCAAAGTCAATAGGCAGCTAAATTGAATACATCATGTCAAAGTCAATAGGAATGCAATGTCAAAGCCAATAGGCGGCTAGACTGGATACAGCATGTCAAAGCCAATAGGCAGAATACAGAATGTAATGACTAATGCAATGTCAAAGCCCATAGGCGGCTCAACTGAATACAGAAAGTAATGGCTAATGCCATGTCAAAGCCAATAGGCAGAATACAGAATGTAATGACTAATGCAATGTCAAAGCCCATAGGCGGCTAAACTGAATACAGAAAGTAATGGCTAATGCCATGTCAAAGCCCATAGGCGGCTCAACTGAACAAAACATACCATGTGCTACTGGTGAACATTGAGCAACTAATATGCGCAGTGGTGAAACACAAAGTCATTGGTCAAAACAAACTTTATCAAATAGCAGTACATTCCGCCCTTTGACCAATGAATTTTTGTTTCACATATCTCCTGTTTCAAACAAAAACAAAAAACATCGGCACAAAAAAAAACATTATCAGTAAGTCAGATTTGAATGATCAAAGCAATCCCTGTAAAGCAATAGAAGTGAATTAACACATTGATCTCATAACCTTTCACATCAGATACATCTACATAAAAAAGACTGGGCAATTTTTTTTCTCTGAATGAGTCTCTAATTCAACAGTGTTAGCAATTTGATGTGGCATGAGTTCTACTCATGTAAAGGTGCACGGTCCACCTGAAAGGTTTGCTGGAAGATAAGCAAAAGTCAGAGTTCCATACGAGAGGGGAAAAAAAAAAACACAGCTTAGTTCCGGTGGAAGAATGCAATCAAACAAGTTGAACTTGAACTGAAGGCGCAGTTTGCGCAAAATGGATCCATGGTGCTGGCACTTTACTCAGCCAGGTTCAGGTTGGGGATTCGGACCCTTCCCCGACCCCACACGCACACACCGGAAGGGGGACCACACAGCACACTCGGGGACAGTGGCGAAACGTGGTAGGATCTGCAAAAGAAACAAGTATGACTTTTCTTGCAAATAACATTTTTCATTTAAACTGCACCCTTCCTCTTTCTTTCCCTGTTTTATGATCAGCAGGACGTTTTTGGGGCCCTTTGTTATATTCTCTGCAGGTTCTGGAGGGTCACTTGGGGCTTCAGCCCACACATCAGCACTGAGGTTTTTATCTGCTGCGCCACAGCTTCCCTTTTCTTGCACTGTCAGAAGGGCTGGGGCAGACTCCTTCTTTACCAAACCTCCATTCACTCCACTTTTGCCAATTTGGGCCATTCTGTCTCCAATTTGTATGAATAAATCAGATTCTTTTCTAGGTATCAGCATAATTTCGATTTTTCCTTGGTAATCTGCAGCAATCACTCTCCCTAAAACCTGATCAATTTGCCATTTCTGTTCTGGTAACTTTCCTCTCCCCAACTGCTCTGTGACTGCTTGCATGACAAATTGCTTTTGGGCGTGCTGCACAGTTTTTATCAAAACTAGGGGAATGTGCATCTCTCTCATCTCTGCCCACCTGTAAGTGGCTTTTTCTCTCAGCTGTTCACATTTCTGGGGCACCCACTTAGCCATCCCCACTAAGGCAGAATTCTGGGTGAACACTTCTCTCTCTGAATTTTTCTCATTAACATCTGCAAGGTAATTGAACCAGTTAGGTACAAGCCATATGTAAAAACAAACAGCTAAAACATCAGCAATAAACCAAAAATCAGCGTAAAAATGACACATCTCACGTAGCTCTTGCTTTAAAATCTGACACACATTATACAACGCTGTTCCTTCTACTGTGCCAGAAAGCAACATTTCAGTCAATGAATCATTAGTAAAACAAACATGCTTTTTATCTTCAGTGGACACGAATTCAAATGGTGCACTCAACTTCATTGATAATTCTTTTACCTGTGGTACTCTAGCCCTGTCTTGCAAGTACCAGATCCATTGTATGATTCTAGCTAGGGGCACTATTTTCTTCCCTTGTTCATGATTTAAATGTACATAAGTATTTCCTTCTTGCACTGCGCAGAAACCTAAAGTCTGCATTATTTCATTTGCCAAATCACAAGCGCGCAACTGCATATAATTTTTCACCGTGACCATATACAAAAGTGTTAGGATTTCTCTCAAATGAGGGCTATTCTTTTTCCAAAAATCAAACAAGCTAATGAAAGTCGGCTCTTGCTCTAAAATCTTTCGTTTTACTTGTGCATTTTGCAACGGTAACTCGTAAATCACATTCTGGTCTCTCTCGTCTGTGTTATCAGTTAAGGAATGCATTTTGGCTGCCAAAAACCCTGGCTCACACGAAAACTCAGTGCAGCTCGGAGCCATCTTAACCCCCTCATTACTGGAATGGGACAAGAAAGATTCTTAAAAAACAGCAGTTTTATAACTTTCAGTCGGGCTAATTTGCTCACGTAAATTCCTATTTTCATGTTCCAACTGCCTACATTTCTCCTGCATTTGTCTGTAAGCAGATAAAGGTATCCAGACCTTTCTGTCATCATTACTTCCAAAACACACGTTAGCTACACATGCATTTTCTTCTGTAATTCCCCAAACAGAAAACAATTCACAGTTTTTCTTAGCACCATCAGGCAGTTCATCAACACATGTATTCTCAGACATGGTCTGCCGTGCTACTGTGATTCCCCAAACAGAAAACAATTTCTGTAATTCTCCAAACAACAAAAAACAATTACACTTTTAAAGTGTGCACTTAGAAATCTACCAACTCGTCAAACCCCTTCTTAATCACCTCTTAATGACCGACACCCCACGACTCCAGGTATCAATTGTAGTGCTTTCCTCTTATCTAGTTTCTAAGCACTAACATAACACGACAGAAATGCACTTCTGAGGTCAAAGAAGACTTTTATTGTTGTTAATTCTTCCCCAACCACAATATTTTATGTATGACGAATTAGTAGCTTTCAAGTCCGCGTTAATCAAACAAAATATATCAGTTTGCAATATACACAGCAGGTTATATTTATAAGATATTGAATGCAAAGCAAAACAAATACTTCACCGTGTGGGAACTATTCACAGCTTCATCTTTCTAAGGTCTGCAAGCTGAGGACCCCTGTCAGCCGCGAGAAAGAGAGATTCATCTACCCACACGGGATTGCTGGCAGCTGGCGCCAAGCTCCAGCACGAGGTCCGGCAGATTCGAATCTGACTCTCTGCAGCCTGTTACATTCGTTACAAAGGTGTGCCCCCTCCTCTCAGACCTGGGAAACTGAGCAAGCCCTCTGGAGACTGGCCAGGTCTCCAAGACTACTCCTGTTCCCAAGCTCAAGCGAAGAAAAAACAACACCCATGTACTCTCTCTTATCATGTCTAGTCTACTGTGAGAAAAACATCTTGGTTCTCTGGTGCAAAAACACAGCTTGGAAAAATACAGCTTGGATTCTCAACTGCAATGTCTAACTCCACGTTAAAGGCAATGGGCAGCTAACCTAAATATCAAATGCAATGTCATGTTAAAGGCAATAGGCAGCTAACCTAAATATCAAATGCAATGTCTAGTGTCATGTCAAAGCCAATAGGCAGCTGAGCTGAATACAAAATGCAATGTATAAGATCATGTCAAAGCCAATAGGCAGCGGAGCTGAATACAAAGTGTAACATATGATATCATGTCAAAGCCAATAGGCAGAATATCTAATAGCATGTCAAAGTCAATAGGCAGCTAAATTGAATACATCATGTCAAAGTCAATAGGAATGCAATGTCAAAGCCAATAGGCGGCTAGACTGGATACAGCATGTCAAAGCCAATAGGCAGAATACAGAATGTAATGACTAATGCAATGTCAAAGCCCATAGGCGGCTCAACTGAATACAGAAAGTAATGGCTAATGCCATGTCAAAGCCAATAGGCAGAATACAGAATGTAATGACTAATGCAATGTCAAAGCCCATAGGCGGCTAAACTGAATACAGAAAGTAATGGCTAATGCCATGTCAAAGCCCATAGGCGGCTCAACTGAACAAAACATACCATGTGCTACTGGTGAACATTGAGCAACTAATATGCGCAGTGGTGAAACACAAAGTCATTGGTCAAAACAAACTTTATCAAATGGCAGAACACAGGGTAGGTTCCATGTTGGGCAGGGTCTGATGTACACCCTCTCAACCAAGCTAGTAGGCATCCGCTACTGGGCAGGGGTCAATAGGTCTCAGGTATGCTGCAATTGGCGTTAGGGATCCCTCTCCATGGGTTGGTGACTAGCATTGTGACTATTAGTACATTGCCTAGTGCGTAGGGCTGTTTCCTGTGTGTGTGTGTGTCATGTACATCAACGGTGGTGTTGCTGCCGCCATTGACCAAGGGTATCCTTTGCCTCTCCTCCCCTTTTTGTTTTGTAACCCTGTCCTTATGTGCATTAGCATCATCTGGCGGAGGAGCACAGGCACCGGCGAAGGGAAGAGCTGCATCCCACAGGGCCCAGGAGGCCAAATCCACTGACGATGAGGGCACCAGTGGGATGGAGGGCAAGGGGAGCACCACGGTGGAGACTGGAGGGGACAGTTCTGACAGTGATACCTCCTCCAATGGAAGCTCCCTGGTGGTGGCGGACACCTCTGTGCCTACCCCAACTACAGGGACAGCCGCCACCCCCGTACCAGAGCCACCCTCCCAGCAGCCCCTCAGCGTGTTTCCCATGCCCGTTCACCCAGGAGGGTGGGCATCTCCTTCACCCCAGGCACCTCAGGCCCTGCCCAGTTAGCCCTGCTGCCCTGAGTGAGGAGGCTATTGACTTCCTGCAATCAATCTCTGTTGGGCAGTCATCCATTGTGAATGCCATCCAAGGGGCTGGCAGCCCATTTGCAACAAACAAATGCATTCCTGTAGGGCATTCACTCTGGCATGGCTGCCCAACAGAGATCAATCCAGGCTCTGTCTTCCTCCCTGATGGCAGCCATTGTCCCTGTTTCTAGCCTCCCCCTCCAACTTCCTCTGCCAAATCCCATTCCCCTCAACCCCAACCTATCCCAAGCACACAGGCAGACCAGCATGCAACCAGGACAACACACAGGTGTGGTCCAGGCAAACACAAGCACCACACGTCATCCCACAGGCACTCACACAAACACCATCCAGATGCAGACATACCAACATCCACTGCGTCCACTGTATCCCCCTCCTCCTCCTCGTCCACCTCCCTCCTAGTTACATCTACACTCACACCTGCATGCACTACATCCTCATCCACTACCACCTACACGCCTATCACTACACGCCCATCACTGGCAGACACCATCCATGCACACATCCCCTGTGTCCTCTCCCACTATGTATGTGCCCACTCCTCCCAAAGTACACAAACACAAGCACTCAGACACTCAACAGCCATCCACCTCACAACAGCATCCAGCCCATGCACCTGCACCCAAACACAGCAGACAGACACCTCCTACTACCACTTCCTCTTCCTCCACTACCAAACCTTCACCCTCTTCCTGCCACAATGTCCCTAAGAAGCTTTTCTTCTCCAACCTTGACCTCTTCCCTACCACTCCCCCGTCCTTCTCGTCAGGCCAGGGTGGTCAGAACCCAGGAGAGCACCTCAGCCAGCCAGTCCACTGCCACAGTAACACCACGGTGCACTAACATTTTGGAAGAGTCACGAGACCGGCAGTGAGTCTCGTAGGGATGAGTCCTACCTCTCTTTTCCCTCGTTAAACAGAACTTATCCGTGCGAGCATTGGAGGCAATTGGTTTTGCGGTTTCGGCACGAGAAGATGCTTTTCCCCGACGGGATTGCCTGCAGTAAGGTAGGATTCGACCGCATATGCGGTCAAAAGAATGTGAAGTTTAACTGCATGGATGAGTCCATGATACACTAAACGTATGAGTCAATTGGGACTCACAGGGATATTTGATAACAGTTGGCGCTTTCTCCAGAGGTTATCTCTTTCACTTATGGAAAGCATTAATTTAATGCCACCAAGATTATTAAACCCCTCCTCATTTTTAAACGTGTTACAGAGCAAAAAGTGTTTGGATTTCAGAGCGACCTTTTTAGAACTCATGTCATCTCTTGCCAGGTTAGAAAATTACGTTTCATCGGGATTCTCTCCACTGGAAATGAAATAAGTACAGATGTGTAGCACCCCTGTACCCTACTGGACAAACAGATTTTGAAAAGTTAATACCAAATGCGAAGGGACGAGGTACAAAATTTTGAAATATCTTCCTCACAAAGGGGTAATAAATGGAATACGACCACAGATGGTACTAATAAATATCTTGACTATTCCAACCAATTATGGGTTCATGCATTTTTACATCATTTTGGTGATATACTCAGCACTAACCCGCATAAAAACAATTGATGCATGTCTATCACTTGCATGATAACCTAAATTAAATTCATTTCCCTCAAAGGTGAATATTAGAGATATCACTGGGTTAGATTCAGGCTGGTTTCCACATTTACTTAGGCTACACAGACTATTTTTGATGTTTGTGTTATTTTGGTGTAATGGCTCGATGTTTACATGATCCATAGTTTTTAGATTTTTGACACGCTTGTGGTGATTTTTATGAAACTTGGTTTAATAGCATGCTTTTTAGGTAATGATTGGTATTTGAATAGGAAACTAAGTTGCAGTAAGTACCTTTACAATTTATTTTGTCAGCCTTGAGAAAGTCCCTTTAGGGACGAAACACGTGTCGGCTGAATTTGGTTCGGATTCTGCAGCGAATTGTTTCGCATTGGATACTAAGAAACTGCATTGCTTCAAGTCAACATATGGGACAACATACACCCTTGTCACGGACTTTTTGGACTTGTGTGTCTTTTGACTTTTAAGTCTCTGGAGTTCAATGATATGGACTTTCTAGACGAGTTGTGTCAAATTTGTGATATTTATTTCTTTAATTTTCTGTTGTTATTTTGAATTATTAGTTTTATTTGTATAGGTGTGTTTCTATTTGCATTAAATGTGAATTTCAAATAGTGTAGCCAATATGTAGAACTTATTATGTATTTGAACTGTACCATGGTTGTCTATTGAAGTTTAAATAGAACCAAAGGACTCAGGGTTTCAATCATTATTGGAAGTAAATCAATAATAGTGTGCTCCATTCTTCCTTTTGATTATACACTGCCACAGTAGTGTCGACCGCTACTGCAGGTGGGAGAGGATCCCGGGCACCAGGCAGCAACACTGACATCAAGGAAGGACAAGGAGGCACCACCAGCAGTGTCTAGGAAGGGCAAGGAGGCCCCACCACCTGCAGGAGGGAAGGGAAGGGCAAGGGGCAATCCCTGGCTGTTAACAGGAAGGGCAAGGGGCCTGCACTAGCAGGCAAGAAGGACAGGAGGCCTGGTGCCGGGACTCATTCGGAGCCCCCACCACCAACCATGGTGGTTCAGCTGTCCGAGGTTGCAGAGGAAGGGCTAGAGCCTCCCCCACCACTGCCAGCACTGCCACCAGCACTGCCACCAGCACCGCCACCAGCATCGCCACCAGCACCACTGCCAGCAGCAGCAGCCCCAGTGGGCAGCCGTCTGAGCCTGCAAGTGATGGGCTGGAGCCTCCCCCACCACTGCCACCACTGCCACCAGCACCACTGCCAGCACCACCACCAGCACCACTGCCAGCAGCAGCATCCCCAGTGTGCAGCCTCCCGAGGCTGCAGGGGATGGGCTGGAGCCCCCCCCCACTGCCAGCACTGCCAGCAGCACCACTGCCAGCACCGCCACCAGCACCACTGCCAGCAGCAGCAGCCCCAGTGGGCAGCCATCCGTGGCTATTGGGGATGGGCTGGAACCTACCCCCACCACTGCCAGCACCGCCACCAGCACCACTGGCAGCAGCAGAAGCCCCAGTGACCAGCCGACCGAGGCTGCTGGGGATGGGATGGAGCCTCCACCCACCACTCCCAGCCCCAACATCAGCACCGCCACTGCCACCACTGAGCAGCCATCACCGCCGGCGGACCAGGTGTACTCCTGCCTCCATTGGCTGTTGTGCATCCTGGCCCCTGCAAAGCATGTGGGTCTGACACCTAGGTGAGAGACTGTGACCTTGCACTCCCCAGGATCTGCATCACAGGGCACAATGCCCCCTCCAGAACTAGTGGAAGAAGCCATCCACTCACCCCATCCTTCCCAGGATGAAGCACACTGGGCGCAAGGCCCCCTCCAGAACCAGTGGAAGAAGCCATCCACTCACCCTATCCTTCCCAGGATGAAGCACATTGTGCACAAGGCCCCCTCTAGAACCAGTGAAAGAAGCCATCCACTCACCCCATCCGTCCCAGGATGAAGCACACTGGGCGCAAGGCCCCCTCCAGAACCAGTGGAAGAAGCCATCCACTCACCCTATCCTTCCCAGGATGAAGCACATTGGGCACAAGGCCCCCTCTAGAACCAGTGGAGAAGCCATCCACTCACCCCGTCCTTCCCAGGATGAAGCACACTGGGAACAATGCCCCCTCCAGAACCAGTGAAAGAAGCCATCCACCCACCCCATCCTTCCCAGGATGAAGCACACTGGGCGCAAGGCCCCCTCCAGAACCAGTGGAAGAAGCCATCCACTCACCCTATCCTTCCCAGGATGGTGCACATTGGGCACAAGGCCCCCTCTAGAACCAGTGGAGTAGCCATCCACTCACCCCGTCCTTCCCAGGATGAAGCACACTGGGAACAATGCCCCCTCCAGAACCAGTGAAAGAAGCCATCCACTCAACCCATCCTTCCCAGGATGAAGCACACTGGGCACAATGCCCCCTCCAGAACCAGTGGAGAAGCCATCCACTAGAGAGACTGTGGATTTGCACTCCCCAGGACCAAGCAGTGGGCAAACCACCCACCAGAGAGACTGTGGCCTTGCACTCCCCAGGACCAAGCAGTGGGCAAACCACCCACTTGAGAGACTGTGGCATTGCACTCCCCAGGACCAAGCACAGGGGATGTTGCCCCCTCCAGAGCATGTGGGGAAACCACCCACTTGAGAGACTATGGCCTTGCGCTCCCCACAATATCACAAAGGGCATGTAGCCCCCTCCAGGACCAGTGGTGTTGTACCATCTTCCGGCTGAGGTGCCACCCCATTCCCCCTCCCCCTGACGGGCCTGTGTATTTTCAGCCTGATACCTCCGCAGTGTTCTCTCTGTGTTGTTGAAGGAGTGAGGTGGGGCCTTGGCCTATGTAATCTGGCCCTCTGGCTCATGGACATTGAGGACTGGACAGTGTCACTCCATTTGTAAATATGTATATACGTTTGTATTTTGATGCACTTATTCATGTTATTTTATTGTATTACACTCACTTTCTTCCAGTCATTTTGACCTTGCATTATTCCTGAGGGGGACGGGGTGGATATGTAATGTTAGTGCATCTGATTGTGTGTATGGTGTTGGGGTGGGGGTGTTGCGTTTTGCGAGTGTATGTCACTCTCCTTTTGCTCCCCCCTCCCTTGTGTGCTAGGTGGCAGTACTCACCGTGGTCGTCTTCGCCGGCGTTGCTGCTCATAATGCAGGAAAAGGGAGACGAGCATGGGAAATATGTGTAGCTCGGGCTCCATTGCAATGTGGTTGTTCCTTGAGTCTCCAGAGGTGAGTCTTTTGACTTCTGTGTTCTGTGTATAGGCCTTAGGCCCATATTTATACTTTTTTAGTGTCGCATTTGTGTCATTTTTTGACGCAAAAGCATCGCAAACTTACAAAATACAATGATATTTTGTACGTTTGTGCCGTGTTTGCGTAAAAAAGTTACAGAAATGCTGCACTAAAAAAGTATAAGTATGGGCCTGATTATTTTAAAAATCAAGTCTTTTCTTGTGTATGTTGGATTTTTGTTGTTTTGGTCTGGTTTGATTTAGATAAATATTGGATATTTGTCTAAACTGGTGTGAAATCCTTTTGTGGTGTTTTCACTGTGTGCTGTGTGAGTTTGTACAAATACTTTACACATTGCCTCTGAGATAAGCCTGACTGCTTGTGCCCAGCTACCAAGGGAGTGAGCAGGGGTTATCTGAGCTGTGTATCTCCCTTACCATGACTAGAGTGAGGGCCCTTACTTTGAGAGAGTGTAAGCTGATTGCCAAAATACAGAACCCATTTCTTACAATACCTGGCACACGTATAAGGTGGTCAAAGGTTTACAAAGTGGCACAATGCATGCATTGCACCACTTTGTAAATATGAGGCATGGTGGGGTCCTCCATAATGCCAGCTTAGCAAAAAGGTGATGCTAGGGTGACGCAAGGAGCTTGTAAATATGTCCCATACTATCTTGGGTCTCTCTGGGGCAGAAGGATTGTTTGTAATGTATTTAAATGATCTGTGTCATACTTTTCCATTCATCGTTTCCTTCCACCACAGATTGATGATGGTGTGCTGCTCTGCGTAACGATGATTATTGTCATGGTTTCTTTTGTGTAGTGTTTGTTTTTGTCACACTTTTCCCCCTTTCCCATCCATTCATTGAGCCCCCTAGCCCTCTTCCCCTTTGCTGTGTGATTTATTGAGGTATGGCTTAAATTTACACCATAAATGGATTCTACACTTGCCTTGGCGGATGTGGTGAAAGCGACACCAACTCACTTCATGACCTTCTATTACCTGAGCAATGTTCCACAACAGCCCTATCAACATCATTATTAAGGCTGGTTGTGTTGTGTGTTGTGTAAACGCTTAACCTTGTCCAACCACTCTTGACTCTGAGCCCATTTCTCCTGACTTCATGACTTCTTTTCCTAGCTTTAGGGCCATATTTATAGTTTTTTACGTAAACCAGTGCCAGCGCTGGTTTGCATAATTTTTTTTACCGCTGGCATGTGGGCTGGTTAGAGCCAAAATAAATGACTCTAATCGGCCAGCGCAGGTGGGGAAACATCCTGAACAACTAGGTCTAAACCAGTACTTGCCTGAACCACCACTGCTAAACAACTAAAAAGTCTCTACAACTAAGTACTGAACAAACTACTGTCTAAACAACAATTGTGCCTGAATAACAATTGCCTGAACAACTAATTTTAAGGTGAGGTTTTCTTTTTGGTATTTATGATTTATTAGTTGTTTAGAATATATATATATATATATATATATATATATATATTAGTTGTTCAGGCAAATGTTATTCAGGCACAATTGTTGTTTAGACAGTAGTTGTTCAGTACTTAGTTGTAGAGACTTTTTAGTTGTTTAGCAGTAGTGGTTTAGGCTATAGTTGTTTAGAACCTAGTTGTTCTGTCACATGCTCGCGCAGGCGTAGGGAAGAATGGGGGTTATGCGACAAAAAATGGTGCAAGTCAGGTTAGAGTCAAAAATCAGGGCTCTAACCAAACTTGTGCTATTTTGTGACGCACACCCCCATTGAAATGACTCCTGTCTCAGCAAAGACAGGAGTCAAGCCCCCCTGCCCAATGGCCATGCCCAGAGGACTTCTGTCCTCTGGGCATGGCCATCGGACATAGTGGCATGTAGGGGGGCCCAAGTTAGGCTTCCCTATGCCACATAATTTTTTTTTTTTTAAAATACTCACCTCCACTTACCTGTACTTACCTGGGATGGGTCCCCCCATCCATGGGTGTCCTCCAGGGGTGGGCGAGAGTGGCAGGGGGTGTCCCTGGGGGCAGGGAAGGGCACCTGTGGACTGCTTCCATGGTCAGAGACCACAGAAATGAGCCCACAGGTCACTTAACGCCTGCCCTCAACCAGGCGTTAAAAAACGGAGCAAATCAGGCTGGGCGCCACTTTTTAAGGCCCGTCCCCTCCTGTCCGTTAAAATGACACGGGAGTAAAAATAAGGCGCACAGGCCTTAAAGTCATTTTTTGGAGGGGAACGCCTACCTTGCATGTCATTAATGCAAGGTGGTTTCAGGCATCTAGAAAATGATGCATACTTACTGCTGAATTTTGACGTTCGCAGGGTTGGGCGTCAAAGTATAAATATGGTGTTAGGTTTGCGCCAAATTTGCGTCAAAATATTTGACGCAAATTCGGCGCAAACAGAATATAAATATGTCCCTTAGTTTTTAAATACTAGCTCCACACCATTGCTCAGAAGAAGCTGATATTGGTAGCTTCTTTTTATTATCATATCAGGTCTTCTTAGTTGTGTGTCAAGAACTGTCATTGTGGTAGTATGGTTTCATTCTTCCTAACGTTAATGTGTAATATGACCCACTAACTCTCTATTTTCTGCAAATCTAGTTGACAGTGATGGATATCCCTTTGATTAATCTTGCAGTAGGAGTTTGCATAAGTGGGAATGGCACCTCTGTCTTCCCTGTTAATGCACTAGCCTGCAGCTAATACTACCTACCACTGCCTTATGATTCCATCTTGGGAAAAACCCTGCAATAAGAAGATTTCCTCGCTTCATCTATTCAGGTAAAAGAAGAACTATGAATTGAAGTTAACTTGTTTAGTTGGCAATTAACTCCTACTAAGGAAGCTGTTGTCTTACTTGTCTATGTGTATCTAAGTTTTTGGAGACAAAATAGACAATGCAATCATCCCCTAGTGGTCAATATAGTTGCAGAGGGCAGTAGAGCAAGGGTATAAGTAAATGAGATAGACTTTTTTAGCAGATTTAAAAATACACAGGCTACACTAAAAGACAGCAGTGCAAACTAAAACACCCAATTAAACATTTGAGGCATAAATCAAGTAAAATAAATTATTCTCTTTGTTTAAAAAAAATACAAACACCCACCCTTTCCACCAACAACAGTCCCACCCCTCTCCCCAAGCAAATAGCCCCTTTCCCAAACAGTCCAACTAAAAGTCCAAAACCCCATCCCAACTCTCTCCCCACCCTTTCTACCCACAAGTGTCCCTCCCACCAAAACCATTTTATTTTTAAAAAGAGTCAAAAGAGGGTGTTCTTGACACGTGTCTGCAGATTTTCGAGGGTTGCCTCCATGTATGCAATCCCACGTTCCAGGTGCACAATGTGTTGGAGGATGTGGTGTTGGAAAATGCAGTCCAGGTGCAAAGGGGCAGCAATGGTGGAACAGCAGTGGGCTGATGTCGGCTGGCGGCTGCAATTTTAGTGCCGCTGAGAGGATGAAAGCACTGGTGGTCGGTTTGAGGAGGTAGGGCCGGAGCAGGCAGCCACCACTGCCTCGGCCTCATACTCCACCTCCTGAACAGCCAACAGGCACCCATTTTCATTGCTGATGCCCTCCAGCCTCTGCCGCCACAGCCGGGCTGCAATCTCTTGACGAGTTTAACGATGTGCACCAGGCGTACCTATAGCAGTAAAGAAAAAGAAAATTACAAATTATAAACTGTGCTCTGTGCAAACAACTTTTTAAAAAATAGAGTGGCACAGTAGCAGTAAATTGCCGGTCCTCTGGGGCCATTGGAACTTGATGTGGCTGATTACAATGAGTCACAGGGCTATTTTTTACCCACACCTGCCTCACTGTAGTTGGCAGATTTCAAAAAGGTAAAATGTGAACAGGCATGAACTGGTTATGGAAGCCTTGAATTATTAATCAATTATACAAAAATGTGGCGCATGCATGGGATTTTTCAAATTTTTGTTTTGAGTGGCTGGGACAGAATTTTAGAAAAGGAAATAAGGACTGATGTACTAGGATGTGAAAGTATGGGTACTGGGAGAGAGGTGAAACACGACTTTTAATTTTGCAATGCATTGACATCTTTGTAAGTGCTGCATTAACTGAAGCAAATGCACATTGCACAGAATACCCTATTGTGCTATTGTATTGAACCACACTGTAGTTACGTCATAGTAGCATTGGTGACTAAGTAATAGGGAAGGAGGTATGATGGCGGGTAGGAGGATACATACCTGCCTTGCTTCAACTACAGTTAGTTAAGGGAAAAGACAGAAAATTAAAATATCACACTTTGAATCAAAGCTTTGCTAACCATGCAAACCAAGCGAAGTAGGTGAACAGCAGACACGTCCCCCTCCACTACAGCTCCCTTATTTTTTGATCCAAACAATTATACATTCATCTTTTCATTCATCTATTTTATTTACCCTTTGATACCCACCATTTAAGCTTTACACTATCTCGTACAGTCTCTCAATATTCTAATCTAGCCATCCATCCATCCAAATTTATTCACCCATCAATCCATACATGTCACTCACCTATCCAAAATCCCAAAGTCCATCCTTTGTTTGCTTTTCCATCAGGCCATCATTTGTAGCATCCATTCATTCTGAGCTTTTAGATGATTTGCAGAGAGAAGAGGCCATTAAGAACAGAATCCTTGCTGCAGCTGCTAAACCAGAGGCTTCACAAGCAACACTCTTGCCTTGAGTGCCAGGTAGGATTGTCTCTACCTTGGGTTTTCTGGCTCTTAGCGCAGCTTCTGATAATATTCTCTGCGGAAGGCTGTGGGAGATGCTGATCAGTTGAGGGGTTAATACCAAAGTAGTTAATCTTTTGGTGCACTTGCATTATAATGTTGAAGTCAAGGTGAAATATGGGCCTAAGAGGGAAATTATTCCATTCATTAAGATTGGAAGGCGGTCTGGCAGGGGTGTTTCCTGGCTCCTTTTGTTTTTAGTTTTTATATTAATGATTTGGAGAATGTTCTTGTGAAGGTTGAGGTGGATCTTCCAAAGATAGGGACACGTCATCAACCTGTTCTTATTTACACTGATGATTGTGTCTTTATGGCACGAACAGGTGGGGGTCTTCAGAAACTGATAGACAATTTGTTGAATTTTTTGCTTGCCTTGAGCCTCTCCAATAAAGCAAAGTCCTGTGCGATGGTTTGTGGCTGGCCAAAAAGTAGAATTGCCCCTTTCCACATTGGGGCCACTCATCTTAAATGTTTTTCTACTTTTTCCTATTTGAGCGTGCCTTTGGAAAACAGAAGTAAGTGGGGCCATCTCAAATTGGTTAGGACCATGCAATATGAGCAGGCAATGGCATGCCTCTTTAGGTTTGTCTCTAGAATTGGATCTATGCCACTAGAGGTGATTATTACTATTTATAAAGGTAGGCGAATCTCCACTGCTATGTATGGTGTGGGTGTCTGAGGGTATATTGATATGTCCCCACTTCAGGTAAGTGAGAACAAGTTCTTTAGATGATTGCTCTCACTTCTCAGAGGTATACCTGCCACTATTCTGCAATAGAAATTAGGACAACCTTTTTTGGAGGACTTAGTAAGGCTGGCCCCAATAGTATTGTGGCTATCAGTGTGGTCAAGGCCTGAAGCTGTACAGACCTAGTCCTTGATTTTAGATTGTTTATATCATGATAGGTTACATAAATGCAAATGAATTATGTTTGTAAAGGAAACCCTTGGCACCATTAATAAACTTGAGCTATTTATGAATTCAGGGTCCATTAATAAATTGGAAAGCTCAGTGATTAAGAGCGAATTAGTTAATTGGTGAAGGGAAGAAAGGTGGATTAATGAATGAGGCACGGGAATGGTGGTGGGTTACGTTCCTCTTTGTGCAACCCCTAAAGCCAAGCGTACCTATTAAGGGTGCTACAGAATTGTAGGTTTTATTTAGTCAGGTTCAGGTTAGGTTTGGCTCATTTTTTGGTCGCCTATCCATCTAATGTGTATACTTCTAGAGATTTAGAGGCAGATATAAGAGGCCTTTATGCCACTTTAGCCCCGACTTAGTGTACCTTTTTTATGCTAAGGCGTCTCTAAAGTGACCAATTTCCCCATCCCAAATTTACAAAGTGATGTAATGCATGCATTGCGCCACTTTGCAACCCTTTGCCCCTCATTATGCATACGCCATGCATAATGTATGCAAAGGGGGGCGTTCCGGCACAAGAAGGCCTGCAAAAATGATGCAATAGCATCTTCAAGATTTCATTGGACCAATTTTGGCATCATTTTTAATGCCTGCTGAAAGCAGCCATTAAAAGGGCACACTCATTGTAAGCAATTTGCCTCCTTGCACTTTTCTCCACTAGCGTCAACATTTTTGACGCTATTGGAGGAAAACACCACAATAGTGTCAAACATTTTGACACTAATGTTCCTAATACTGCTATGGTGCACTGTATTAAAAGTATGGTGCAGACATGGTGGCGTTAAGGGGGCAGAAAAGTTGCATTGGATGCAGCGCCGCTTTTCTTAAATCAGGCCATTAATATCAAGTCAGTGTGATTCTCATTCTCAAAAATCACAATTACATATGTTTTTTGGGCAGATTATTTTATGTTGAGGGAAGGAGTATATTAATTTCACTACTGAGGACCCTAAATATCATGCAGTGTAAGGAAGCACTGGTGTATCTACAGCTACTGCAAATAGACCTTGTATGTGAAACAATGTATCATTTTATCTCTTCTGTTGTGAAGGCTAGGAAAGCCTTGGGCAAATACACCTTTTTTGGAAGGCAACCCACAGACTGCACCTGCACTTTTGTGTTCTGTATTGTATATGATCTCATAGTTTTTATTTGTTTTTAGAGCCTTAGTGCTGTATTCCGGTCCATTACCTACTTTTTACATATGTACTGATAATGTTTTAAGAGGATGTTTATTGTTTATCTTGGGAAATTTTTGATGTTTTTAATTGTATTTGTTACTGTGTACTTGAATTGTATGGGAAGACATGTTTAATACTCTTTGTCTGTGTTTTTTGTAGCAATGTAATTTGACTCTTATAACCATAATATAACAGGAAGACTTACTGGGGCCAGCAAATCTGCCAGCATCTATGCTTGTAGTGGCACTGCACCCATGCCTTCTCCTCTACCTCTTGCATATGTTGCCCTCTTCTTCCCCTTTGGGGCTGAGGTAAGAACTAAAGAAGATAAAAAAAAGATTAGTATTACAGTTAACCTCCCCAAAAATATTTTGACCTGTGCAGGCAAACACAGTAACGTTGTACTTTTCTGAATCAGATTGGCTAGCATCATGCACTCAACTCAATTTGACCTATAACTTTTACTCTCCTGCTGTTCACGCAGGTCCTGTTCCCAATTGATGATGTCCACCCTACGGTACATTAACTGATGCTGGGTGCGCTGGACCCCATTGTGCCAACAAAACAACTGACACACCCTCTCCGATAGCAGTTGATGCTCCCGAAGGGTGTAACTGCTCCCAGGCTGCCACCTGCTGCCACCATGGAGAGAAGGTGGAATTACACAAAAAAGACTAGTGCCACCACCTCCGACTCATTGAAAATGGGGTGGGGTTACACTACTTTGCAGGACCGAAGCACAGAAGGTAAAGCGGCTAGCAGCCCGGAACAGCACAGCCACTCCTTCTGCCACCCTCTGCCATGGCGCTTGGTGAGACAAAGAATGGGGAAGAAATAGTGGGAACAAAGAGATAAAAAAAGTAAAAAATAGAAAAGGAAAGCAGAAAAAACAAGGAAGTATTCAAAAGTGGCAAAAACCAAATTAATGAAACATTTTAAAATACACAAAGACAAAGACAATCACTGATAAAATAAAGTAAATTGAGGGGTGGATAATTTAGAAAGGGTGGGATGGTAAAGGTTAAGAGTGGATGAAAAAATAGGCACACCATCATCCACAGAGACAGAGAAAACAAAATGACCATGCCCATGCAAACTGCCTGGTGGCGTTCGTCCGATATTTGCACAGTGAGAACGCAAATCACTCTCTCGAATATGAAAAACAGCACAAACAGGAACGCCAAGCAACTCCCTGAGTTTTTTAACCACTTTGCAGAATTCCGCATAGTGTGACTCTGTGAGCTCTGCCCACCCCTAGTCAAAATATTGAATTTAAAATATTGAAATGTAGTTAATATATGAATGTCTCATGTGACCCAAAACATATGTGCTTGAACTGTTGTTCCTAAATAGTCATGTTTTTACAGTTCAGGTTAAATAATAGACCGAGCTGTAAGACATTGTATCATGAATCAGAACACTCAGTGCAAAATAAAACTTCCCAATATGCTATGCTAAGGCAGCAATAATACAACATCCAAAGACAAATGAGCCATTGGCAAGGTCAGCATCACAGCATCTGTGATGCAACCCAGCCAACTTGGCCTGTTCCTGGGTTATGATGAAATTACTAGTGCAGTACAGAACTAAGTAGTATTAAGTGGCTAGTCAGAGAGAGTGACAGAAATCCCGCCTCATTTGTATTCATTATGAAGAATTTCTTCTGAGAAACCTTGTGCCAGCTGTGAATGTAGATATGGAGGCTTGTAATGGAAAGCAGGTGTCCATTGCTGCACTGACTTTGTTAAAGTGCAAGTTTGCAACACCTCCTTATTACAGGGAAAGGGATTGCAATGGCAAAAAGTTCAAGGGGTAAGGGAAAGAGCAAGCAGCAAGATGAAGTTAGAACTTTTCCTTGGCAAAGCAGGGAAAAGGTTTACTATTTTTTCTCATGCACACAGTTCCCCAAATTCATCTTGCAAACTCAACTTTTTTACAGTCACACTATAGCCTGTCCATGAAGGAAGAGGTATCCTTCATTTGGAAAACTGAAGAGGTTTTGTGGAGGACAGGGCAAGTGATGGAACAGGAGCTGAGATTTGGTTATGAGGACTGGAACTCTGTGGACTGGGTGTTCAGGTTGAGAGGAGTGCAACCATGAGGAAAATGATGGCCAGGGACGATGTGCAGGTCAACGTGAAGGAGATAATGCAAGCTTTGGGCTACTGAGCAGGGGGTGTGTTGGCGTGGGGCTCATATGGTGGACAGCTGCAGGGTGACATCAATACATTGGCTGCCACTCATGGGGGAAGATTTAAGAGGCCCTAGCGCCTCGTTGCGCCACATTAGCATCTTTTTTTGTGATGCTAATGTGGCCCAACGAGGCCAAACTTGATGCGCCAGATTTACAAAGTGGAGCAATGCATGCATTGTGCCACTTTGTAACCCTTTGCGCTACATTCTGCCTATGCCAGGCATGGCGTATGCAAAGGGGGCATTCCCCCATTAGGGAGGCTATAAAAATGGTTCAAAGAAATCTAAGAGATTTATTTGCATCATTTTTTTGGACACTTTTAATACCTGCTCAGAGCAGGCATTACAATGAGGTACACCTTTGATTACAATGGGCCTCAATGGGCTTTGCAGGATTAGAATCAACATCTGGTGTGGTGTGCCATATCTTAGACAGGATTCTAGCTCTCTACATAGTGTACGAAAATGACGAGCACTGTGCAGAGAGTCCAAGCAACCCCTCTTTGGTATCCAGAGATAAAAAGCAAAGCACCTAATGCTCTGTTTTTGTGATAGTGTGGGCAAGCAGTTAGACTTATCATGGTGATGTACACACAGTATCAATAAATATGGACAGACACTTGGTAAAATAACTTGAGACCAATGTACAACATTTTTCAGATTTTTATAACATTTTTAAGAACAAGATCATCAATTTACAGTAAGTACCTCTTTTATTATGAGTTTTCAAAGTTTAGAAAATATAAGCATTTTTTGTGTGATTACGCACCATATGAATGAATCGGAAAAACTGCATATAAAATCTGGCAATGTTTTCACAAGTGTCACCATATATTTTTAGGTTGAGGTGGTTGGGATGTCCTTTGAGCCAGCCAGAAAAGTTTGGGTGGTTCCCATTTCAAGTGGGAACAGTGGCTAAAAGTCCTGGAGCTGGTGCAAGTTGGATAAGGGGACCACTTGAAAATATACTGCACAGATGGGCTTAAAGGTAAGTCTGGTGGGTCCCCTTGGAATGTAGAGGTTGCATGCAGTTAGAGACCCCTAGACCACAGCTGGTTTTCTGATGCCAGGGCCAGGGAGGCGAGCTGCAGTGCAGATAGGTCAGCCATGAGTTGTGCATCAGGGAGTTTTTGGAGCCAGGTGCAGGTCTCTTGGAGGGTAGATTGCAGGTCAGCAGGGCCACTTTGGGGCATGGTTCTCGGGTATCCTGATGTCCCTTGACCTTTGCTTGCTTCTGGGCTTTTGGGCATCTGAAGTGGACTTTGCTTCTGGGTGTCTGATGTTAGGGGTCCAGTACTCCAAGCAATAGGAAGTCTCAGGCCCTGAAAGATACAGTGCCATAAAACTTGGCACACTGGTAGGTTTTGTTCTTCGGTCTGTCTTGTGGATTTGAGTTGGGCTGCTGGGTCCGGTTCGTTGGACAGCAGCCGGTCAGTGACCTGGACTTCACTGGCTTCTTGCTTTCACGTTGCAGGAGAGTGATAGCTTTACTCTGAGGGAGGTTTTTGGCAATTTGCAGAAAGCTTGAGGAGCTCGGGGGTTTCAGGTTTCCAGGCCACACCTTAGTGGCAATTGTCAACTCCTAGGAGCAGCAGGCAGGGTTTGGTGACATTTTCTTCTTGCAGCAGGATTTCTGTTCTTGTGCCTTGGGACTACTTTGTTCCTGGTCTTCCTGTATTCATTGAATCTGACCTGCAGGTGTAGGGATGCTCACTAAATACTGCATTTAGTGGGTGTTAGGGGGAGTACCTGGTAGTAGCCAAAGGGCCACCTACCTTGTGGTGGCTACACCCACTATGGGACCACTTCCTGTGGGAAGGGATCACATCCCTAACGCTGATTGACTATTTTTCTACCATCCAACATGGAGTAAAATGAAATGGAATGATCACCTTGCCTGCCACACCAGAGGAGTGGTGCAGGCCGGGGATGGTCACTCCTCCTACTCTTGCTAAGTTTTCCCACTCAAAGTGGGGGAAGAACCATTGGGCAGTAAAACCTTTGAAGCTGACCGCAGAGGCAGGGTGCCTGCCTGGGGGTGGAGGTATAACGCCTCCACCTAGGAAAGGCTTTTTGTTCTGGCTCCTGAGAGGAAAGGCTCTCACCCCAGGAGTCCAGACTTCTGTCTTGTGGTATCAGGCTGGTAAAAGTCAGTCAGCAACTGTGCCAGAGCTGTTAGGTTTTGCACGGAGCACCTCTAAGGTGCCCTCTTGGTACATTTTAAAATAAATCCAACACTGGCATCAGTGTGGATTTATTATTCTGAGTTGTTTGATACCAAACAGCCCAGTACTCAGAGAGTCCATTATGTACCTGGGAAACTCATAATGACCAGTTTCTAGCACATGAATTTGCTATGGCGTCCCTGCACACTTAACATGTCTTAAGGTTTTGCAAACACACAGTAGGGGCATATTTGCTCATGCACACACATGCCCTCACATGCATTATAGTGCACTCTTCCTTAGGGCTGTAAGGTCTGCCAGAGGGGTGAGTTACCTATAGTGCATGCAGTATTAGTGGACCTGGCTCTCTTGGTGAATGCCATGTTGAGTTTGCAACTTTTAAATACGCCTTGTCATGCAATTGCAATGGCAGTCTATATGAGGCTGGTGTGGGGCCTCTCAGAATGACACAGTTGGTGGTGCAGCTCTGGGGGCCTTCTTCAGCACCCATGCCCTAGGTACCAGGAGTACCATTTACTAGGGCTTTACAACGGTGGCTGAAGTGCCAAACATAGTACAGTTGTGGGGAAAGAGATCTGCCCTGTGAATCTGTGTAACAGGGGCCAGGGCACATACAGTTTGAAACCACATCATTTTCCAGGGAGAAAACGGGGGCTACCATGTTAAAAGAGACCCTTTCTCACAAGCTTCACCATTTTGATTTTTTCAGTACATTAGATTTTGCAGTGCTCACTAAGTTTAAAAACATATTTAATGTCTCTAATCAAAAGTTGTCACAACTTTATACACTCCTAACAGCTGTACCAGCAGGTAGTGTTGTCTGAGCCACGACCTGATCCCACCCAGCCCCTGCAACAACACAGGAAAGGCATTCGAAACTTCCCAAGGCACTAAAGCAGTCTGACCAGCCCACGAATGCCCTACACACCTTCCATTACTCCCCTGTGCCCTATCACTGCTGTGAACCCATATATTCTACATCTTTTAGAGTATGTGGAAAATCTGATTGCTAATGTCTACAAAATTGGGGTCAATCAGTGAAAAAGAACCCAGATATTCCAGTTTTCCATGGCTACTCCCCATTCCAGGGCCAGTAGGCCACTTCAATGTCATTTCAATCATATTGTGCTACCATACATTCATGGAAAAATGTTGAGGGCAAAAAAATCAATGACTTAAAATTATGTAGCTTAGCATACGTGTACTGTAGTTGACTTGAAGAGATATAATTCAAAGGTAGATAGATGTGGAGTGAAATATAGTGAATCTATACTAACCTATATGTACTTACCTTATTGATATTTTGGTCCGCAATACTTAGTACACAGTATTATTGCAGTAAAATATTTTTGAAACACTATTTTGACATACAGCCAAAGGGGACATCTCCCAGTAATTGCTGTATTTTATTTCCGTGATAGCAGCTTGAATCCTTCAATCATGCCCTGATAACTCATCTTCGTGAATCAGGTCACTCTGCAATGAGGGCATTAGTATGTCATATTTTTTGTCTTTCAGCCACACAATGCTTCCAACCTAATGCGGTGCTGCATTTATGATGGTCGATTGTGAACACTGCATGAGGATGTTGCAACTTAATGAACACTATTATTTTCATTATCTTGCCTCAGACTATTGTTTATGAAATGCTGATGATGTGCTGGTTTATTTAAGGAGTCCTATTTGTTGGGATGTCTGTGTCAGAGGTTACGGATTACTGAATCTTTAAATATGTACAGTTCTTTTGTGATTTATACACATTATAGAAATACTTATATTTATTAGTTTGATTATTTTTTGTGTTTTTTTTTTTGTCTATATTGTTTATGTATCAGCTTAATTTCCCGAAATTTCCAGATTGTTGTCCATACGTTTGAAGTCAATTATGCACTGTGGTTACTAGGAATTTGCGTAGGCCAGTGCAGTAAGCCTTTCTGCAGAAATGCACCACATTTACAAGATATGGTGCATTACTGTCCTTTCCCCTACGCTGGTGTACAAATTGCTGCCTAGCTCCAATGCATTCACCCTTGTAGCATGGTGCAACAGTGTCTGTGCTGTTGACAAGTTTGTTTTGTGCAGTAAGGGACAACCTCCTGCAGAACAAGAATCCAGAGAGGCATTTCCTCTTTCTATGTGGCTACAGAGTGCAACACACATGGAAACAGCAAACAAAAAGGAGAAATTAAGATATCCTCCTTGTGCCTGCCCTGGGGAGGCACACAGTTTGATCTACTCCTAGCATTACAGATTCTTGTAAATCTGGCAATGCGCCAAAACCCATGGGTTATGCATGAGAACATCCACCACAACAACCATGGTATGCCTCCCTGATGCAATATAAGGCAATGCAGCAACTTACTCTGCGTTGCCTTACATCATATCTACTGGGCCATGAAAAGCAGTGCAAAGCAGCTTTGCATGGCCTTGTAGTTATGGGCCTGCACTATGTACCACCGGTGCATCAGAAAAGGTGAAGCACCAGCAGTGCCAGGGGCTTATAAATACACTCCTGTATGTGTCAGGAGCAGACTTATAAGTTTCATAAAGAATACTGTATAGTTTGGCTACCTTGCAAAATTCTGCATAAAATAATTCACAATATTTGCTGAAGCTTCCATTGTGATTTAAATCATATAACTTTTGATCTTTTCAATGTAAGACTGTGTCTGTTGGTCATCTTATTCCAGTTACCAATCACAATTTCTTACCTGGGAGCTGTCTCAGTTTTCCCATTTAAATTAATTAAAGATGCACAGTTTTCTTGTCAATAATTCACAGCAATTGTTGCAGTGATGTCAGTGACCATTTCATGAGTGATGTAATATGTGATATCATAAGCAATACATTGCAGGGATGTAAGTTATAGTTAGATCTGGTAACTGCTGGATTTCTATGGTTTTGTGTGAGCAAATTCAGTACATAACTAGAACGTCTGCAACCTTGAGTTTTTCAGTGAATTTCTAAGGTTTTTATAGTCTGTTACCTAACTATAATGTTCCTGTAACCTTTGTTTTTTTATTGACTTTCCATTGTTTTATATATTCTATTTCCTAGCTACAACCTCCCTGCTGTAACCTTTGTTTTTCTTCAGTGAATTTCTGAGTTTTTTTTCAATAATCTATTTCCTAAATATAACGCCCCTGTAACCTTTGTTTTCTCCAGTTTTTTAGCATAAAGTAAGTCTAATACGTGTACATTAATCCAAGCATAAAGTAAGTTTAATAAGTTTACATTAATCCAACTGCTGCAGTGCATGGCCTTCTGTTTGGTGCTGCAGTAGCTGGCCTGCAGCCAATAGTTTATAATCACTTGAGCCCACATCACGCATGGCCTTTGGACATGTGCAATGTGGGTTACCTGCAGTGCGTGGCAGTGGCCATACCCTGCGGCCTACCCTGCAGCACTTATGGAGTACTTCTTTCTTTATTGTGGATTTGATGATACTGCTATAAATCAACAAGGTGTCTGGAAAAAACCTGTGAGAAGGAGGGAAAATTACTCAACAGGTATGCACAAATGCACAAAATGGAACTGGTAGGTGCGAAATAGAAGTGAAAAGGAAGGAAAGGCATGCAGTAGCCACACACAAAATGGGGGTGAGAGGAAAAATAAAGCAGTGAGGAGTGAAGGGCAATAAAGAGGCAATACGACATGGGGCAGAAAGTAAGAAGAATGCAGTGAGAAGGAGGGAAAGTGAAGGAACAGGCACACACAAAACAGGGCTCAGAGAAACCGGAAAGAAGGGAAAAGGAGGGAAAGGGATGCAGTAAGCACGCATAAAACGGAAATGACAGTGAAGATAAAGCAGTCAGAAAGAGGGAAAGGCAAGTCCTTGTGAATTTAGTAAGGTATACATTATCGTAGCAAATGTGATGAAATGTCATTCATGCCCGTATTATGCATCAGGTTGGCTTGCTAGGAACATTTTAGTACTGTGAACTAGAAGCATATAATATATTTTTGTAAAATGTTTAAAGGTAAAAAATATTCCATTGAGGACTTTATTTAGTGGTGTGTTCAGTGTACTTTTTTGTATTGCTTTTTGTTATTCGCAAATTTGTTGCAAAATGTAGCATGACGTATATTCCTGTGTCACGAAAAATTGCGAATTTAATGTGCTTTTCAAAAACTGCAAAATATATATATGCACATGTAGTAATTATTGTTGTATAATGCATAAACATGTATTTCTGTAAGTAATTTTATTGTCTAACACTTTTTTATTTGATTTTCCGTATTCGCGACAACAACGTTATTTGAGATGACTTCAGTGTTGCGAATCACATGACAAAGAGATTTGATTTCATAAGACAGTTTTCAGTTATCTCTAAAGGAAGGCCACACCCAGTCTTCTCTTTTACTCACTACCAGTGCTGATATAGGGTTTCTTTGTTGAAAAGTTGGGAAAAACCTCCCTGAAACATCTCGAGAACTCAGGAAAGTAATTTCTTTTACTTTGGACTGCAGAAGATACTCATTGTATGTGGAGCAGCAAATACCCATTAATGTTACCCTGCAGCAAATAACCATGAATGTTGCACTGTTTTAAGTTTTTCCTCTGAATATTTTGTTTCTAGTTGCCATTTTATTTAGGAAAAATAACAAAAAAGAGAAAAGTAAAAAGAAAAAACTGTTCTGACTAAAAAGAAGAAAAAAACAGTTCTCATTAAAATCACCTCTTTTGGTTAAAAAAAGATAAACTGTATGTGTTTATGTATAAGGAAAAAAGCCTGTAAGAGTGAGATAGTGGGTGTGTGAGTGTCTGTAATAGTGACTGACTGGGTATGATAGTGCCTGTATGAGCAAGTGAGTGGCTGTGCAAGTATCTGTATAGGCGACTGGGTGTGTGAGTGTCTGTAGGGATGAGTGAATGGGTGTGTGAGGTCCTGTATGAGTGAATGACTGAGTATGTGAGTGACTGTATCAGTGTGTGTGTGGCTGTATGAGTAAGCGACTGGCTGTGAGTGAATGTCTGTATAAATGAGTGACTGGGTGTGGCAGTCAGGGTGAGTGACTGGTTGTGTGAGTGGCTATTTGGGGGAGTGATTGGGTCCATGAGTGGATCTATGGGTGAGTGACTGGGTGTGTCAGTGTCTGTATGGATGAATGAGTGTGTGTGTGAGTGCCTGTATGATTAAGTGAGTGGTTATGTGAGTGGGTATTTGGGTGATTGACTGGGTGTGTCAGAGGTTGTATGAGTGAGTGACTGAGTATGTGAGTGTATATATGTGTGAATGAGTGGGTGTGTGAATGCCTGTATGATTGAGTGGGTGGTTGTGTGAGTGGCTGTATGGGTGAGTGAATGGGTGTGTTAATGTCTGTATAAGAGAGTGACTAGGTGGGCTATTGTTTGTATAAATTAATGACTGGGTGCATGAGTGGCTGATGTGGTGAGTGACTGGGTGTCTGAGTTGCTGTATGAGTGGGTTAATGTGAGCATGACCTGTATGAGTAAGGTAGTGGGTGTGTGAGTGGATGTACAAGTGAGTGACTGGCTGTGTGAGTGACTGTTTGTGTTAGTGGCTGGGTGTGTGAGAGGTTGTAGGAGTGAGTGACTGAGTGTGTGAGTGTCTATATGGGTGAGTGATTGTGAGAGAACTTGTATGATTGAGTGGGTGGGTGTGTGAATGGCTGTATGGGTGAGTGACGGTGTGTGAGTGGCTGTATGAGTCAGTGACTGACTGTGTGACTGTCCCGATAAGTGAATGAGTGAATGGTGTATGAGTGAGATACTAAATTGCTATATAGGTGACTGAGATGGTCTGTGAGTAGCTTTATTGGTAAGTGACTGGGTGTGTAACTGGTTGTATGGGTGACTGAATGGGTGTTGGTGTCTATGTGACTGAGTGAGTGGATGCGTGAGTTTCTCCATGATTGAGCAAGTGGTTATGTGAGTCGCTGAATGAGTGAGTGATTGAGTGTCTGAGTGTCTATATGGTGCGTGAGTGGATGTGTGAGTGCCTGTATGATTGAGTGGGGGGTTGTGTGAGTGGCTGTATGGGTGAGTGGGTGTGTTAGGGCCTGTATTAGTGAGTGACTGTGTGGGTGAGTGTCTGTACAAGTAAGTGACTGTGTGAGTAAGGTGGATGTATGAGTGAGTGACTGCATTTGTGAGTAGGTGTATGGGTGAGTTACTTGGGGGTATCAGTGGCTATATGAGTGAGTGATTGTGTGTGTGAGGCAGTCTCGGTATGGGTGAGTGAGTTGGTTTGTGAGCACCAGAATGATTGAGTGAGTAGTTGTGTGTGTGGATGTATGGGTGAGTGACTGGGTATGTGAATGGCTGTACGAGTGAGTCACTGGATGTATCAGTGGTAGAGTGGCTGTGTGAGTGGTTGTATGACGGAATGACTGACTGTATGATTGGCTGTATGAGTAAATGAATGGAGGTATGAGGTGTATGAGTGAGGCAGAGGGTATGTGAGTGGCTGTACGAGGGAGTGACTGGCTGTGTGAGTGGCTATATGGCTGAGTGCATAAGTGTGTGAGTACCTTTATGATTGAGTAAGTTTGTGTGTGAGTGCCTTTATGATTGAGTGAGTAGTTGTGTGAGTGGCTTTATAGGTGAGTTACTGGGTGTGATATTGCCTTTAAAAGTGAGTGACTGGGGAGATGAACAGGAGTGTGAGTTCCTGTAAAAGAGAGTGACTGGTTGTGTGAGTGTCTGTCTTATTAAGTGAGTGGTTGTGAGATAGGCTGTAGGGGTGAGCCACTGGGAGTGTTGGTAACTATATCAGTGATTGAGAGGCTGTATTAGAAGATGTCTGAGTGAGTGACTGGTTGTGTGACTGTCTCTAAAAGTGAATGAGTGGGGCATGAACTGGTGTATGAGTGAGATACTGGGTGTGTGAGTGGTTGTATAGGTGACTAAGGTGGTGTATGAGTAGTTGTATTGGTAAGTTACTGGGTGTTTAAGTGACTGTATGGGTAACTGAATGGGTGTGTTAGTGTCTATGTGGGTGAGTGAGTGGGTGTGTGAGTTTCTCTATGATTGAGTGAGTGCTTGTGTGAGTGGATATATGGGTGAGAACCTGTATCAGTGTGTATGGGACTGTGTTAATATAATAATGTAGGTGTATAGGTAATAAAGTAAGTGCTTACTTGACTATTTAGAGGAGTGATATGTTTTTGTACCTGTATATGTGAGTAAGTGGATATATCAGTAGTTACATAGTAGAGTGACTGGGTGTGTTAAGTATTGTATGCATAACTGGTACCACTGAGAATCAGTTGCCACATCCTGTTGCACATAGACATTTGGAGGACCGACCTGTAGGAAAGTGACAACAAATTTCACCGGAGATTTTAGGTATGTCCCACAGGAAACAGTAAATAGTTGAAAACTATGTGAAGTATTCTTTATCAGAGAAGCCCCTCATCAGGACTACCTCAACAAATACTTATGTTGCACCACAAATATGTTAACACATCTGAAGAGATACCAAAGCAAACACAAAGATAAAGAATATAAATATAAATTAGTATAACATTTTAAAAATGTGAGAAACAGAACAGTGCACTTTGCTTACGCTGTAACTCTATGAAAGTTATTATGAGTTTGGCAGTATTTTGGGAAGTCCGCGGCAGTGGCAGCCACAAAAAGACCACCTTGTTGTTGGTATTAAGAGTTACACTGTGAAGTCTGCCAAAAAACAGCCAATTTCAAGAAACCGCCAGGACACTGAGGATGGAAAAAGGGCGGTTCCATTACCAGCGTTGCCTGCCCAACAAAAATCCTCCCATCAGATTATGATCCACAAATCACAACAGCGGTCCTTCTATGGGGAAAAACCATTGGCGGTGCGAACCACGGTGGTCTCAACTCACATCACACTGAATACAACACCACATTGGATAGTTTGTATAGCCCACACCTGAAACACATCCACACACTCGAAACACCTAAACACTGCACTATAAATCATGCCCCTTACACAACCCACAATCCTTCGCAAACTGAATGCCACACAGAGCCACAAAGAAGAAATACCAATCCAATAATTATTAAAAAAGCAAAGATCAATAGGCACGAAAATGGAGTTGTAGCAAAGAATAGTCGATAGGGTCAATGCTGTAGGCACCTATCCACGCGCAAGGAGGATAGAAGGAAAAGGTGGAATGACCTCCAGGGAAAGGTGGGCTCCAGTTCATACAGGCACCAGCTCACGGTCTTCAAGGCTGGCGGTGGACCCCCACCTCCTCCCCCAACGTTCACATTTTGGATAGAGAAGGTCTTGGACATACTGCATCCTGAGGGCCTGACAGGAATACCTGGGGGAGAGGAGTCTGGTAAATCCCCACAACATTCATGTCACCCAATTGTATTCTTCTGTAGTGGTCAATGTCTGTTGCTTACTCCCATACTGTGTCTCTACTCTACACTATTGTGCAGTGCCCAGCTTTTAATTTGTGCCATGTATCATGCCAGGCACTTCACTAGGCAACAAAGGTGAACACCCATGTCAATAGTCAGACAGCATGAGATGGTATCAGCATTCTAATCACTACCAACATAGTTTAACATTTCCAAGCATGGTGTATGGTATTGAAATTACAGAGTCTCATGTACTAAGTATATTTTTGCAACAGCTGTCATTTTCATTTCTGGGATCATATCAAGGCACTGTGTGCAGCTCACACAATATCACCAATAGTCTAAATGTCATATCACTTGTTTTATCACTTATTACAACTCTGTGCTCCACTTCTCCCACAGGTAAGCTTGCCATTGCCACTATGAAGAGCATACCAGAGATTGTCACTACCCTTCTAGATGAAGGACCCAGTGAGGACAACATCCCTGGTTGTGTGGAAACTGAGGACAAAGCTGGTCATTCAGGGACACCTGGTCAGTCAACAACTGTCAGGCTCAACCTCCCCCCAAAGACTCCTCCCAGCCCTGTTGCATCAACATCACAGGCAACTATTCACCCTCAAACCTGTGTCCCAAGGACTGTTTCATCCATTGTGTGCTCCTCAGTACAGGTATCTGAGTCTCACCCTGTCACCCCTGACAATGATGGTCTTGCCACCACTGAGAGTGAGCACACTGTGCCGGGGCATTGGTACATGGTGGTAGGGTGCATGTGAGGGATGGTGTGAGCCAGAGGATGGGGCCTCCAAGAGACAACACTGACCAGGAAACAATCGCCTAAGTCGTGGGAGCCTACCATAATTCCCAAGGCTTGATGGGTCAGCTAGTCACCATGAAGGGGGAAATCCAACAGCTGTAGAGGAAGAACCACCAGGAAGTCATGCAGCAGTGGCAGGCACAAAATATCACCCTGGCCTCCATTGCTAAGGTGCTGAGGGACACTAATACTACCCTGAGTAGGTTTGTAGCACAACATGAGGCCTCTTCTACTGATAATTATTCTTCAGGCCCGTCAACATCTATGACTGCTAGTGGAATGGAAGACCTGCCAGGGGAAGGATATGCCTCAGACACCCCACCCTCTGCTACAGAGTAACCCCCCGCAAACTTGGACATCCACCCAGACATCCAGGAGGAGCAGGTGCCAAGATCAAACCCACTGCCAGGAAGTAAACCTCTCTTGACTGGTTCCCCTTGTGTGCCGCAGATATACCCAATTGGCTGTTCTGAAACCTAACTCCATTTTCCTATGTTTCAAGGACACTGTTCTTGTGTTACCTAACAGTGTAGCAGCTAACTTGATGATTTCAGCCATCATGACAGAACCCTTCACTTTTAACTTTGTGTTTTTTGTTTGCTATTCACTCGTAGGCCCTCATTATAACATTGGTGGTAAAAAACACCTACCGCCGTGGCGACGGCCACCAAAAGACCATCACCGCGGCCACCAGCCGTCCGCAGTATTATGACCACAGTTGGATTTCCTCCAGAAGGATGGCAGAAATCCGGCTGAGGCCATGGCGGTGGATGGCGGTAAGATGGCGCTGCTGCCACCAGCAGCACCACGCCAGTAGACCACGGCTGGATGTATTATGACCCATAATAGGGCCTTGCGGTATTCTGCTGGTAGATCTTTACGCTGGCAGCAGCTCCAGGTCCTGTCGCCTGATGGAGGACCCCCTGACTACAGGCACGTCGGGTCTCCAACAGGGGAGGAGGTGGCGGTGTTGTGTGTGTGTGTGTGTGGGTGTGTGTATATTTCGGTGTTCGTGGATGTGTGTTGCGTGTTGGATGCGAGTGTGCATGTATAAAGGTGTGAGTGCATGTGTGTTGTGTTTTGTGTATGCGTGTATGTTTGAAAGTGTGTGCTGGTGTGTGCGAGTGGATGTCCGCATGTGTGGATGTTTGTGGGGAAGTGTGTGTTTGTGAAGAGGGGAGTGTGTATGTGGGGGGGCTTTGGAGAGGCAGGAGGGGTGGGGGTGTAACTGGATAGGAAGGGGGAGACCCCTATCAGTGACCGGGAAAGCCTACTGCCATGGTTTTCGTGGCAGTAAGGAAGCCAAAAATACCATGGCGATAGGCGTGGTCATAATCCCGCGGGCAGAACAGTGACAGCCGCCGGGTCACCGCCATGGCGGTCGGAGTGGTACATTAGGGCATTGGCTTCAGCCAACCCGCCAATGTCATAATATGGTGATAAGTACCACAGCCTGTTGGTGGTTTTTACCACCATATTACCTCCGACCTCCTGGATCATAATGACCCCCATAATGTTTTGCACTCCCAAATAAATAACACTTTAACACAGGTCCTGTGTATGTATCATTCATCAACTATGTACAACTGTTATTTCTGCAAACTATGGTATCAATATATCACTTGACTCCTGACACTGCTGCCAGCAAGACCTCCACTACCTGAACTTCTGTGTACTGCCTCTGGGAGCTCTCATGCAACATCCTGCAGGTGATAGGGCCCCAGCCTCCACCCTAGAAGAGCTGGACAAGCTTGTTGAGAAGGTCTTTCCCCTGTATGAACAGCTATATTGTGTACCAGAGGAACAGGTGAGTCCAATGGTATACCACTGTATACAAGTTGGAGTGTATATTGGTGTACATGAAATGTGAATTAGTGAATGTTTCCCAACTTATGTCTGGGTGTATGGAAATCTGTATATGTAGTGTGTAATGTAACTTCATTCATACTCAGCATACATTGCAGCATGGATAATAATGATGTAGTGAGAAATGTTTCTGTAGATACTCCATGGTATGGACAATCATGTGTGCTGGTCATATGTGTGTAGTCAATTCCAGGTACTGATAAGACACTCCACTTCACACATGGGCTGCCTGCAGATCTTAAATTGATTGTGAAAGTGTTTGAAGTTAGAAGATGGGAATGTTTGTCTACTTGCTGTGACCAAAGTGTTTTGACACTTGTGTTGCTATGGTGCATGTGGACATGACTTTCTTCTTTTGACTGTATCATCCATGCGGTTCAACGTCCATCAATAAAAGGGAATCTGATGTGCCATCTCCAAGCAAGTGCCCCTGGGGCTCCACAGCCGACGGAGCATCCACTATAGGAAGTGGAGGGAGGACCTGAGATGGAGGGCCCAGAAGACAGGGAAGGCTTAGCTGGGGATATCCTCCCAATGAGGGAGCGGTGCCCATTGGACTTTGACCCCCCTAATGGCCCGCATTTTGGCGGTGGTGTCCCCTGAGGTGGATGGCCATTTGAGGGCTGCATAGCAGCTCCAAAGGGGTAAGTACTGACTACAGACATTTAAATCCCTCTACCAGTTCAGTGTCTGATGTGTAAGTATCTCAACTGTAACAATGTGGTAAGTGTCAAATGTATAAGTTCTCCTAGGAACACATACAAGTACAGTTAGTACCACTGATACACAGGTGTGGACATGGTATTGTGTATAGGGAAATATATCTCACCTATTTTAAACCTATTGTATGACAGCATGCACATGTGACTGTGTCATATGTATACCTCTACATTGTCATACATATGTATAACCTGCTGTGTCATCCTTCCCACCCACTGATCCATAGTCCAGATATCCTGTTGTTAAGTTGTCCAGCTCTTTGGTTTCAGTCCATTCCTATTTCACTGCCGGTGTATACTTCCACATTATGAGTGTGGCACTATACACCACATCACCACTTATACTGCCATGGTGGTATAAACCACTGGGTCGGGAGTACCGACGGCGCCATTATGAAGTGGCCTACTGCCATGTTTTCTGCAGCATTGGCAATGCCACAAAAAACATGGTGGTAGGGCTTACTGGTGACAGGGAATTCCTTCCCTGTCACCATCAGGCAGCTCCTCTACCACCCCAGCAAGCTCCTAACCACCCCACCCACCCCCATCCAAACTCACCCTCCCTCTCCCCCCGGTTCAAACACACCATTGCACCCCCTGATTCATTCACAGACACCCCCACACATGTACACACCCGCAGACATGCACACACTCACACACACAACACCCATTCATGCATGTGCAGACACGCACCCACCACACAACTACCCCCACAGCCATACATGTACACAGCCACGCACACTCACGTTACCCCCACCCCCTACAGTGATAGCGCCCCTCACTCCACACCCCTCCCACATACATGCACACAGACACCCACACGCACCACGCATACACACATTCACCTAAATTTCCATGCATGCATTCACTACCAACACGCATTCATACAGACATACTCACACACATTCATACACACATTCACACAGACATCCAAATACCCATTCAGGCACGCATACACAGTGACATGTAGACATGCACTCACTTCAACTTTCATACACGCATTCACTCACATGCATACAACCACACATACACCACAACACTCACATTCAGGCACACATGCATACACACAGGCATACACCACACACTCACACAAAACACCCCCACCCTCCCAACCCGCTCCCCGCCCGACTTAACTTGTCTGGCAAGGAGGTTGTCTGGCAGGGAACGGGAAGGGGTGCTTCCACCGCCAGCGGCAAACTGCCAGCAGGACACTGCCAGGCCGTACTAATGGCCTTAATACGGCTGGCGGCATCCTATTAGTGGGGCGGTGCTGGTGGTAGCAGTTCCAGGGCACCACCGTCCACCAGCGTGGCTACTGCAGGATTTCTGACCTTATTGCCGTGGAAATCCTTCAGTGTCCATATTTATGCGGGCAGAAGACTGCCAGCACTGGCGGTCTTCTGGCACCCTTGGCATCGGAGGTATTCTAAGAATACCGCTGATCTCATAATTAGGGGCATAGTGTTACTGGTGTTGTAGTTAACAGTTACATGTTGGAGGAATGGTATATGTTGTCAAATTACTGAACTCTCTGTGTATGTGTCAATCATGGTTACTGTAGATGTGGTTTATTTCAGTGTAACTGTACTAAAAAGATGTAAGGTGACTCATGTCTGAAGTGTTGATAGTGATGTTGGTCATTTGATCAGTTCATCTTGAGGCTGCTACTCAGCATTATTGGTGGAATTGTAAGTGGTCTTCATGCACACAAAAGGTGTCCATCATATTGAAGATGTTGGATTGCTTCCTGTGACTGCCTGTGGGTGGATCCCATGTGATAAGTAGACCCCTATTTATGTACATGATGTTTTCTATGTGAGAATGACCAACATGAGTAGGTCCTGATTGTCTGTACAATCCTTTACAAAAACACAGTTGATGCATGTGTTACAGAAATGGTTTGTGAGTCCGTCATACTTCAAACTTGGATATGCCAAATGCTGTAAATGCATCTGAGTCATTTTCTATTGTGAATGTTTTAGACACAGTTACATTTTGGAGATGTAATAACAAAGCAACATGGGGTGTGGAAAGTGGATTGTGATGGGATGGCTTTAATTGAACATGACATCTGGCAATGGACTGAGCAAGAGTAGGTTTTAGAGTAGGTATGAATTTGATTTCCATTAATGGTTTGTTGTTTCACACTGATGCTCTGCTTAGGAACACGCTTATTATATTGACAAATCGTCTTCTGCAGGAATAGTGTGTGTTTTAGCTGTACTGATAGGATGGTGATGTAGTGGTCAGATAGTAGGCTCATGTTGGGTGTGGCATTGTTGTCATATAGGGTTGTGAGAAGTATGTTGTTGTGGCATGATGCTGGCACAAACTCTTTCCTACCTGGGGTGTTTTTCACATAAATGTGATGTTACTGTTATGTATGGTGTAATGTATGTGTATGTAAAGAATGTGATGACCCTACCTCTCTCTGTTCCTCATCATCAGCATCGGCAGGCGAAGGAGACGGAGCACAGCCAAGTGGGGAAGTGGGGTTTGGAGGGCAAGAGGAGTGCCACGGGGGAGACAGAATCCAGTTCTTCATCATGAGAATACTCCTTCAGTGGATACTCCCTTGTGGTGGCCAACCCATCTTGGAACACCCCAGCACATTCTACGTCTGCCACCCCCCTACTGCCACTAGCCCCTATGTAGTAGCTCCCAACTCAGTTAGTTGTGCCCACTCTCCCAAGTTAGTGGGTGTCTCCTTTGCCACAAGTACCTCTGCCCCTGCCCCTGTAAACCCTGCTGCCCTCAGTGAGGAGGCTATTGACCTCCTGAGGTCCATCTCTGTGGGTCAGTCGACCATCATGACTGCAATCCAGGGACTGATAACTGGAGTCCAACAGAGTAATGCATTCCCGGAGGGCATTCACGGTGCAATGGTTCACTTACAGAGATCCCTTCAGTCTCTGGCCTCCACACTGATGGCAGCCAGTCACCCTTTGTCTCCCGTCCACCCTCCAGCTACCTCTTCCCAATCCCAAGCCCCTCTTCCCCGACCCAGCCAAAGCAAACAGACAGACAGGCATGCACCCACCTTAACATCAACGGGGAGCTTAGACAAACACAGGCACCACAAGACATACCACGCGGCATGCACACCAGCAACATTCAGGTGCACCCACAGCAACAGTCACGACCTTCCTTGACAACCCCACCACAGCCAGCATCACTGATGGCACACCTGACACACCTGCAGACACTACACCTACATTTACTGATCCAGCCACCACACCAATCCTACCCACTGACAGGACCACAGTAGGTCCTCAGACATCCACCCCAGTCACCACAGACACCACAACCACTGACACACCTATATCAACCACATCCACCAAACCTGCAATCACCACCCCAATAGAGAGTCAATGCATCCCCCAGCACCTCCACCCCATTATCCCAAGACAGAAACTCCCATACTCACAGACACCCACAACCCACAAGCCACAAACATACCTCACACAGACATGCACCCAAGATATCCACAACAGCACCTCAGACAACCACTCCGTCTCCCTCCACACCCAAACCCTTTTGCCCTGACCATTCCTGTGTACATAAGAAATCTTTCCTTTCTGCGCTTGTCCTTTTCCCCACTCCTCCCCCACACCATGATACCCCTAAACATTCAGTGAGTCTTCCCAAGTCTGGCCCTTCCACCTCCCATTTCTCCCTTACCCCTGAAAGTACCCAAGCCCCTCCCCTGCCAAGAAGTCTACCCTTCCTAAGAAAACCCAACCCTCCCCTAAACCTAAGATGAAGTCAAGACCCCTCTCCTAAACCAAATCCCAAATTTCCCTTCGGATATCTAAACTCAAACCCCCCTCTACCACTCCCTTCCCAGTAGCCCCTGAAGTTCTTGCCTGTCCTCTTGATGCCCTTACCTGTGGAGGTTACATGGAAGTCAGGAGTCTAGTTCAGGGCACTGTGTGCATTGGCACTCTTAATTGTGGACTGGCCTATGGCCTTTGTTTTTCCTAATAATTTTGTTCAATCATAATTTGAGCCAACCTGTTCCTTTCCTGCTTCAATCTTTGTCATGCATTTCTTTCCGTAGTATGGAGGTGTTGATGGTTGACATTAGTTGTGTGTCTTTATGTGTATGTGTGCTGCTTGGGCTACCTGTGTTGTTTAGCCAGTATCTGAGGTTGTGCACAGTGCTTTTGTCTGAAAGTGGTATGGTGTGTGTTGTGTGTCAGACATTTGAGTGTTCAAGATTTTTTGTGGTCTTGGGACAGAGTGTTGTTTTTGTTGAGATGTGTTTGTTGGTGTGTTGTGTGGCTTTGTGTGCTTTGACTGTGTGCATGTGTTTTGTGCATGGTATGTTAGATACAATATTCTCTATAAGTATTCAGTAAGTAATATGGTTGATTATTGGTGTGTATTTTTTGCCTATTGGTGTTACGTTGCTATGTATGTGTGATGTATCTCTGGATAGTGTCCCCTGTGGGTCCTTCCCATGAGTTTGGAGTTGGTACGGTTGTGTTGTGGTTGTGACGTGTTGTGGTTTTGTGGGGGTACTGTGTGAGTGTGGGCCTTTGCAGTGTTTCCATGTGTAGCTGTGTGTGTTCGTGATGTGTGTTTTTGTGTGTGTTGGCCGTAGGGTGGCTGTTGTGTATAGGCGCGAGAGTGTGCATGTTAGTGTGCTGTGACGTGTGAGTGTCGCCTTAGCACTCTCTTCCTGAATGTATTTTGTGTGTGTACATAAATGACAATATACAACAGTGTAAGGTAAGTGTGTGTACTTATGGCTGTTGTTACTGCAGTTTCTGAAATCATTGGGCAAGCAGGAACAGCAGGAATACGTGCATTTCAGGTTCTATGGCAGCTCCTGACGGGTATGGCTTCCTGAAGGTGAGTGTCTCCTTTTATGCAGTTGGTTTCTGCCTGGGTTTTGCGTGGTGGTGGTACCACGGCAGAAACCTTGGAGGTGTGTAACCTCATGATATGTCAGGTGGAAATATGGTCTCCATCAGCCTGCAGGTGCCCATCGTCATCTGTGGCAGTCTGACCGCAGTGGCAGGGCCGTTAGTGCTTTGGCTGTATTCTGTTGTGAATCCCGCCATGGTCATTATTTGGTGGTCTTCTCTGCTAGCCTGGAGGGGTACGACCGCCACCTCCAACATGGGGGTCCTGAGACCACCAAACTCGTAATGAGGCCATCTATCCAATTATATTAAACATCCTATTTTCCCTTTATTTCTGTTCTCACCTTTTATACCTATACAACTAAAATGTTGCTTCACATAAAGAATCATCATTGAATAGTGGGGAAACAAAATCAAATGGATTATATTTTTAAAAAAAACAAAGCTGCACAGTAGATCACTACAAATAAGTGGCACTATGCATTGCACTCACTACAAACACTTAATTAACTGTTTTATATACAATTTGTAAACTAATCTATTCTAATGTGTCCAAAAAGTAATTATCTTATTACTACACCTGGTACAATAGTAGTACATATAAATGCAATTTCTGTTTTTAGGATGTTGTTGAAGACATCACCCCTAATGGGCCAAATGATGTCAAAAACACTGATGGTCCGTGCAGATCAAAAGCCATATATTATAGTTATTACATAAATATTTCAAAGACGTTAATTTGGTGAAAGAAAAGCTGGCAAGTCTGTAGTTTGAATGGCTGTTTTGAACATTTAAGATTAAAATGATTGCAATGTATCGATCCAGTGTCACTCTTTAGTTAGACATTGTTGTGGAAGATAAAAAGTAGACATTGTTGTGGAAGATAAAAATTATTCTTTAATTTTGGAGAACATATTAAAGACATCACCCCTGGTAAGCCGAATGAAGTCTAAAATACTGACAATTCATGTAGAAGAAAATTGTACATTATTTTTTTTCCAGACAAACTTCTAAGAATTTTGGTTGGAGAAACAAAAGGTCAAAATTTCAGTTTAAAAAGCAGTTTTGGTTTGAATGTAAGGTTGGTGTCACTGCATTCTGTCCATCCAGTTTCACTCTTTAAATAAACATTGTAGTGTCCAGATGTTATATTAATTCCCTAGTGAAGATATTAGCTATATTAGTATAAGTTTTTCCAGAAATTGAAATTTGTCCAGCTTTGATGTTTGTAATTTCATTTTCCAATTTAGATACATCTGCATTGCATCGTTGCAACATTAGTGTAAAGCAGTTTCCACTTCTTTGTAGATGCAGCATAGACACAAAATCTGATCTATAATTTGGACATGCCATATTTTGGTTTGCATTTTTAATCAATCTGTCAAAAGACACAGTTTTATAATTCGGTGGTGTTAAGTACAGAAAACGCTCACAATTTATTTGAGTACCGGATGTAAAAGACCTACCTTCAAAGTCATGGTTCATTTTTTAAGTCAGCAATATTTACTCCTTATTTTTCTAATATTCTAAGGATGACTACTGTTGAGAGTAAACACTACAGATCTACAACATAAAGCTTCATGGTCTTGAATGCTTGAACCAGAATGTACTACAGCCTCATCATTCAGTAAACATTGGAACAAATGATATAACACAATTTGTTATTTGCTTTTGTCGAATTCCATTTACAAGATGTGGTGAATGAAAGAGTAGATTGAGAAAAACTTTGCAAAGCAGTTGACACCTGAACTGTTTTCCAACTGTTAACCTACAATATCTCCTTAATTTTCCACTTTTTTCTTCTTGACGTCTTATAGCTTGTCTGTTGACTCTTTTGTAAGCTTCTGCTTTGGGCAGATCATCAGTTTCTCATAAATAGGATATTTACCTAAATGACGAATGTATCGACTTCTTAACTGATTGTTCTGTCTTACACAGCTTACATCAGCATTAACTTTCTTATCAAAATCAAACCGGACAATGTTCTAACACGAGATAATGCAACATATAACACACCTTCTTTAAATACTGTACTTCCAACATTAATAAACATATTAATTAATGCTGCATCTACACCTAAACCTTGAGATTTATGGATAGGTACAGCATATGCTAGAGAGAGTGGGAACTGTTGCTGTCAGATATATGTTTTTTACAAGCAGAAAACTTATAATACAGTGTGCAATCTGCTTCACGCCATCAATCCTATCAAATTTTATAGTCATATATTCTACCATACCACTATTTAAACAATTAAATCAATAACTTTACCTATTGCACCATTTCCTAAAACTTCCTCAACATTTAAATTATGCCACCACATAAACTCAAGAGTTTTTGGTGAGGCATAAACCTTTTCTAATCCTGGAGTCTTGGATTCAGATTTCTCTAAAGAATCCCATTTTGCATGTAGTTTTTCTGGGAGCAGTATTGCCACTCCATGATGTTCCATTTTATCCATACCTGCATTTTTCAAAATATCTTGGGGCATATTTATAAGCTCCTTGAGCCACATTAGCATCATTTGTTTGGACGCTAATGTCCTAGTGTCATATTTACAGAGTGGAACAATGCATGCATTGCGCCACTTTGTTAGCCTTTGCGCTACGTTATGCCTACGCCAGGCATAATGTATGCGAGGGGGCTTATGACTCCTACAAAGGCTCTTTCAATGCTGTAAAAGATAGCATTGAATGTTCAGTCTTTCCAAACTACTTGCAAATGTTGAAAGATGAGATTGCACAGGAAGAGATGATTTTTGCTGAGATATCTATGGAGAGCTCACAAAGTTCTGGACCAATGAGTCAAGGTCCTCTTGGAGAACCAAATATTCAAAATGAAGCAGCTATAGCTATGACTGGGGAAGAGACTGTGATGCAGCAAGCTAGAGAGGAAACTGTTTATTTCAAACACTTGGTAAGGCAACTAAACAATGAACAGAAAGCAATTTATAATGAAGTAAAACATAAAATAGAGCATAGGTTTCTGCATGAGAAGACACAATGTGAATGCTTTTCGTTTAAGCCAATACTACTATACATCGGGGTCAAGCTGGCACTGGGAAAGGTTTTCTAATTAAATTTCTCACTGCTTATTCACAGAGGACTCCAGAATCAAATATGTCATGTGTAGTAACAGCACCAACAGGATTAGCTGCACATAACATTGAAGAAATTACTTAACATTGGCTACTTATACTACCTCTACAACATCACAATGCACTGGACTACCAGCAATTATCTGGTGAAGCTTGTCATGAGGTGTCAAAAGTATTGAAAAATACAGACTATGAAGTACTTTTTGGAGGAAAACACTTAATTGTATTCGGTGACCTATTGCAGAAAACCCCTCTAAAAAGACAACCTGTTTTCAAAAATCTTCATCACAATGAAACAAGAAATTCTTTGGGTAGTATTGGCAACACAAATATTTGGTTAAACTTTGAATATAAGCAACTAGTGAAAAATAAGTGTCAAGCGATGCAGAGAATGGAAATATTCTTAAGAACATTATAGTAGGAGTTCTAAAAAAGGAAGTTAAATCTGCTTTAGGAAATCGACTGATCAAGAAACTATTTCCATCTAACATCACAGCAGCAGAACTAATGTACAGTTTCATTAAAGAAGAGAAATCCATTGTCTGTTTAATGTCAATACTTGAAGAGTGCTCCAACGTCAACAAACAACTAATTAAAACTGGAGAAACAAGGGGCAGATTAATGAAAAGTGATGCTGCACCGAGTGCAGCCCCACTTTCCCTGTGCCCCTTAGCGCCCTCCCACCGCCACCATGTGTGAGCCATATTTAAAATATGGTGCACCATGGCACAGGATAGGGGGCAATAGTGTCATTTTTCATGACGCTATTGATGTACTCTGCAGGAGTACCACCAACATATTGCCGCTACTCCTGCAGAGTACATAGGGGCCCATTTAAATAATGGAAGCCCCCTTTTAACTCCTTGATAGACTTGGCATCTTTGACATGGTCTCCCCTAACTTTTTGCCTGTGTTTCCCAGGTTATTGATGTGTGCTGGACTCTGTTTTTGCTGCTTTTGATACTCTGGGTACTTTACCCCTGCTGACCAGTGCTAAGGTGCAAGTGCTCCTGCGCAAAATGTATGTGTAATTGACTTTTCCATGATTGGCATATTTGATTTACTAGTAAGTCCCTAGTAAAGTGTCCCACAGGTGCCTAGGGCCTGTAAGTCAAATGCTACTAGTGGACCTGAAGCACTGGTTGTGCCACTTACATTAGTAGCCCTGTAAACATGGCTCAGACCTTCCACTGCAGTGTCTGTGTGTGCAATTTTAACCTGCCAATTCAACTTGGCAAGTGTATCCACTTGTCAGCCCTAAACCATCTTTTTTTATGCATGTAAGGCACCCCTAACATAGGCCCAAGGTAGCCTCATGGGCAGGGTGCAGTGTATGTTAAAGGTGGGACATGTACTGATGTGTTTAACTTGTCCTAACAGTGAAATACTGCCAAAGTAGGTTATCACTGTTGCAAGGCCAATCCCTCTCATAGGTTAACATGGGGGCTGCCTTTAAATATTTTAAAAGTGCAGATTCCCTATAACAGCAGAAAGAGACATGGGGTTTGGTGTCTCTGAACTCACAATTTAAAATACATGTTTTGGAAAAGTTGGTTTTTAAATTGTTAGTTTGAAAATGCCACTTTTAGAAAGTAGGCATTTTCTTGCTTTAACCATTCTGTGACTTTGCCTGTTTGTGGATTCCCTGTCTGGGTCAGACTGACAGTTGGACTATTTGTGAATCTCCTCTAGATAGTGACACAAAGGAAACTGGGGTGTAGCCTGCATATCCTGGTGAGTCATCTGAGCTAGAGTGGAAGGAGGATTGGTCACTTACACCTGAACGGGCTGTGCCTGCCCTCACACAATGCAGTCTCCAACCTCCTGGTGTGTGTCTGGGGCCTGGCCTGGGAAAGACAAGATCTTGTGAACAACAAAGACTTTCCTTTGAAGTTTGCCTACTCCAAAGGCAGAAAGGGGTATATGGAGTAGACCCCAAACCCAAGATTTTTAGATCACTTCTGGATTCAAGAGGAACCTCTGCCAAGGAGAAAAACTGAAGTGCTATCTCTGGCTGTCACTGTGCTTTGTTGGGCTATCCTGCAGTTGCTGCTTCTGCCTGTGAAAGGTGACGTAGTCTGGACTTTGTGGTATATTCCTACTTGAGAAGAATCTCCAAGAGCTGGACTGAGCTTGCCCCTGTTCTGAAGTCTCAGGGCTATCAAATACTTCCTCTGCCAGCACTTGGACTCTCTGCTGAGACTCCTGCCCTGCTAAGTGGTTCTTAATCCAGTGCTTGGTCCCTTGAAAGAAGAAGTTGGTGGAATACCAAGAAAATACAAGAAAAATGACTTTAGACGACTCCGGACCAACGCTGCTGCCGAATCCCATGACGCTGCCTCCAACCAAAGCTGTGATCCTTGTTGGAGTGCGATGACGTCGCAGGCCCGATGTCGCTGCAGCCTCGCTGAAGGCTGTGACTCCATTGAAGTCACCACCATATTGTGGCAACCGGACATGGAGTCCGTCGGAAGTGCATGGATCCAACGTTTTACACCAATGCCACCTCACCTCCACCACTCCGCAGCAGGGGTCCGATGCCTCTTCATGATGCCTCGGCTCCTTTGCTCCACAGCATTGGAACCAACGCTGCATCGGCTACAGAGACACTGTGATCCGTGCACTGGCTTGTTTCCTCATTTTTACAAGCTACTGTGCTGAGGGTCTGTGTGACGCCACGACCGGCGCCTTTGGCGTCGGACTGTTGGGAATGACTCTGTCACGACATCTTGATATTACCTAATAGAAGCATTTGTGCTTCTGAGTGCTATTTTTGTGTCTAATCTTTAAAAAGTCATAACTTGACTTGTGTACGTTGGATTTTTGTCATTTTTGTCTTGTTTTGTTCAGATAAATATTGGCTATTTTACTTACCTGGTGTTGAGTTATTTTGTAGTTTAACTGTATTACTGTGTGTATTGGCACAAATACATTACACATTGTCTCTGGGTTAAGCCTTTCTGCTTGTGCCAAGCTACCAAGTGGGTGAGTGGGGATTAACGTGTGTGGTATTGGTAGCACGTGCCATACACCTGCACAAAACTTTATGATGGAAGTAGGTGGGTGGAATCGAGACCGTGGGGAGTTGGGAGATGGCCATTAGCTGATGTCCAGGATGGACGTGGGTTGACCAGTTCTTATAATAAAAGATCCACTCAACTTATTTGCCACTGAAGTATACAGTATTACTTTCCTACATAAATTGGCGACAGGTGGAAGAACTGTAGGATCCAGGATCGTGCTTTGCATCGATTGAGTTGCACGACTGAATGGAAAAGGAGCGAGGTCTGGGACTGGTTGCTGGCATTCTCCGTGAAGCTGCTTGCTGGGCCTCGGTGTTATCCAGCGACGTTCTTGCCAGTTTCGTGTGGGGAGGCCAAATCAGCTTAGGAGGCCATCTTTGAGTCAGGCACTGGACGCAGTGACGCTGTAAAGTACTTGCCGCCATTTTCTATGGATATTCTACGATCGTAATGACTAGATTTAGCTTAAAAGGTGATTGTTGTTGTTGCTAATAGTACTGAAACAACTATTCATATTTAAGTGATACATCAATACAGCAATAAGATTTTGCTAAAATAGTGTTATTAACGTTGCACATCAACTGTTACCTTGCAATATTTTTATTTTATTTTTGTTACGGTAATGCGCACACCCACTATATTGTGTATAATATATAAATATATCCACAGTAGAAAGAAAGGGGAAATTAATTGGAGCTGTCCATTAGTTGTGAGCATGTGTGCACAGGCATTTTCTCTCACCCCTCACGCTCCCATCCTTCCCAAAGCGGGAGAACCTGCAATGAAATGGGGTGATTGAAAATAATATTTTTTAAATTACATTAAGAAGCACTCTCCAGTGTTAGGAAGACATGCATACTATTCCACTGTTTGGGTCCTGAAGGACGGAGAGTGTTCACTCAGATGGAAAAAAAACAGAAAGCGAGTGAGGATTTAGATGTCTTCAAGCATGCATTGGAAGACTTAAACACACATTAGCAACCGGTTGTGTGTTCTGCTGTGGACGAATAAACATTTTTTCAACGCAAGCAAGGCAAAGATGAGACTGTGGAAGACTACGTATCTGCTCTAAAAAAAATGCCAATTACTTGCAGGTGCGGGCGGTTACATGATGTAATGATCTTGGATCAAATTATAATGCATTCTATTAATACTGGCGTACCAGAGAAACTTTGGGTTAGTGGAGATGCTCCCTTGAATGAAATTATTGCTATTGTTAAGAAGGCAGAGTTGTCTAAACACTGTGCCAAAGCAGATTTATGTAATGGAAAAGATGGTGATTTGGTGTGCAAAGTGATGCATGAGGAAAAAAAAGTTACCAGTAACAAATATACTGCACATAAACTGGGCATGAAAATTGCGTCAGCAGGGGAAGGTTATTGTGTGATATAGATGTGGCAATAAGGGACATTAAGCGAGAGACAAGTGCTGCCCTGCGACCAAATCAAAATGTGCATTTTGTGGTGTGTTTGGGCATTTCCCCAAAGTATGTAAAAAGAAGACCAATGATTCTGTGGTTAAGTGTGTGAATGTGGAACAAGAATGCCATTGTAGAAGAGTCTGAGTCAGGAGATGGTGATTGTGTTCTAAGTTTAAACAATTTCATATTAAGTACCAATGAGTTGCGGGGTAAGCCAATTTGTGATATAAAAATTGGAGGGGTTCCAATACAAACTGTTGCATATTCAGGGTCACCGTTCACTATTATCTGTAGTGATGTTTGGAATGAGAAGTTTGTTAATTTGTATGGATGTAATTTATCACCTTCTTGCGTACAGCCTGTTACTTTTACGGGTAAAACCTAATAGTGGCACATAGGTACTATCCCTGGGAGAACGGGGTAAGCTCTTAGAGGTAGAGTTATTGAAAAAATTCATGCAAGTGTTTTCAGGCATGGTAGGTGAACTGCTGAAATTTAAGCATAACATTTTAGTTAAGGAAGGAGTTATTGGATTATGTTTATAAAGTGGAATATCTTCCAGGCATAAGAAATAAGGTGGCTGATTACTTGAGCCGTTCTCCACTACCCTTTTAAGCAAGTGCTGAATGTGAGTGGAATGATTATAGTGTGGCTATTGCTGATGTAGTTGATAGTGATCTGGCCAACTTGGAGAGTAGAGTTGCTATTTAGATGGAATGGATTTCTGCTTACAACAGTGATGATGTCTTGCAAGGGATTATGGGGTATGTCCGTAGTGGTTGGCCTTGTAAGAATAAATTGACCCAAGATCACATTAAATGGTGGGAAGTCAGGAATGAATTGACCATTTATAATGATTATTTCCTCATAAGAGGTGTAAATTGGTACCACCTGAAGTGCGTAGAGGGAAATTCTTGCAATAACTTGGCCTTGTAAGAATAAATTGACCCAAGATCACGTTAAATGGTGGGAAGTCAGGAATGAATTGACCATTAATGATGATAATTTCCTCATAAGAGGTGTAAATTGGTACCACCTGAAGTGCTTAGAGGGAAATTCTTGCAATAACTCATGAAGGACACCTGGGAATTGTCAAGTCAAAGAAAAGAGTGAAAATGTCATATTGGTGGCCTGGGATGGATGTGGATATTGAAAGAGTGGTGCAGAATTGCGTGGTGTGTGCTAATGCGGACAAGTCTTTGAAAATATTTAGACCAGCTGGATAGCGACTCTGGTGATTCCAAGTATGTGATTGTACTGCTAGATGTTTGTTCTAAGTGACCTGAATGCAAAGTGTGTGAGAAGATTCATCATCTGCTGTGATCTCGTTTGTATAAGCTGTGTTTTTAAGAGAGGGCATACCAAGATCTATCTTGAGTGACAATGGGCCTCAATTAGTATCCGAGAAATGGAAGGAGTTTTTATCCAGGAATGTGATTATGGAAAAACATACTCCTGTCTACCATCCAGCAGGGAATGGTGCTGTGGAGTGCTTCAGCGGTGTTATAATGAGCTCTGTTCAAGCAGCCATTGGTGCAGGGAAGGATTGGGAAGAGGAACTCACATGCATGATGTGGGCTTATAGAATCACACCGACTGTTATAGGGTACAGTCCATTCAAAATACTAAGGGGTAGAGAGGCGTTCACTAAAGATAACATAGCATGGTTAAAACTGAAGATTCAGAGTAAGTGGTCCCCTGCCATGGTCAAAAGCAACATTTTGAAATTTTGAAAGCACAGGAGGCTTATAGAGAATATTATGATCATAGTCACAAGGTTATGGAAGTCAAACTGAAGCCAGGTGATTGGGTCAAAGTTAAATTGACGTGTAACACATGGAAGGGTGACAGCAAGTTCTCTGATCCCCTTCAAGTAAAAAAAAATGTTTTAGGTGTTCAGCGTTGTTGAGTGATGGGAAGATATGGCATTGTGGTAAATTGACCAAGTGCAGTGACAATGTGAAGCGCAGTGGTTTGAATGTACGGAAAAAGTCTAGTGTTGATTTTGAGTGGCTGTGGCCAGAGGTGTGGGGTGAAGATGAGCATCCGCATACTGAACATGAACAACTTGGGAGTCATGATCAAGGGCATTCTTCAAGTTCCACTCCTTCAGAAGTCCAAAATGAGTTTTCACCAGCCCAGGGAATACAGGGTCAAGTGTCTAACTCTTCTTGTGTTAATAACCAAGAGGAGTTGCCTCCGGTTGCTACGCATAGAGGAAGGTTGGTAGGACTGCCAAGGAAGTATCAGGATTTTGTGTTAGATATTTAGAAAAAATAAAAACTCTGTACATTATTGTATCTGTATTTATTGCGCTTAAATTCAGTTGCCTATGTTTGTTATTATTAAAGAGAGGGGATTTGTGGTATTGGTAGCGCGTGCCATATACTTGGAAGCGACTTTATGATGGAACATGGATGGGTGAAATCAAGAATGTGGGGAGTTGGGAGACAGCCGTTAGCCGATGTCCAGGACGGACCTGTGTTATTGATTCAATTCTGTATTGTAAACGTCTTGTGGGATCCTCCTCAATTATGCCATAATGCTCTTGATTACCAAACCGTCACATAACTTCTAAGTGGTACTTACTCCATATTATTATGCCTCCATCTTTATCGGCATGCTTGATGACAATATCTCTGTTGTCGGCCAAGTTGTGGATTGTCTCTTTTTCTATTTTGATACAGTTATTTAAAAAAAAAGTATTTTTGGTATTTAAAGTATCTATTTCCCTGAGTACTACATCTTCAAAAATATTTAGTTCCGTTGGCATAGCTTTCCTCTCTGGGCAGAAAACCGACTTAGGTCTTAGACCACTGTAATTTGTTTTTGTTTCTATACTAGAGTTGTGAAAGAAAGATATTATTATAAGTTTTTGCAGAAATCTTAAGACCTCTGTCTTAACTGCGACTGGATCAGGATTTTGGAGAGGTACATATGATAAACCCTTATTCATTACTTGGATTTCTGCCGGAGACGGAACATATGAGGATAGATTGTAAATGGGTATAAGATCTTTACTCGTATTTACCGTCTGTATGTCCTTCAACGTGTTTGGAAAATTCCTTGTTCCAGAAGTTGTCCTCTCTGTATCTCACCTCCCCTCCCTCTGCGGCCGCCTCTGCCATAAAAAGGTTGTGCCCCTGGGTACTGTAAATTGGTGGGGGGTGGTATTGTAGGATTACCTTGTTCAGAGTCTGATGATGTGTCTGGGAAAAACAATAATAAAGAGGAGGAGATAGAATTTGCAGTATCCAATTCCTTGCCGACACAGAAAGAAAACAGTTTAACTTCCGTGTAGCACTGTCTCCTCTGTAACACGAGGATTCTGCGTTCTGGTCGGACGAAAGAGAACGACCTACTTTGGGTGGACCGCACTTGCACTAAGTAAGTAGGTAGCAAGTGTAAATTTAGTTCTTTACACAGATTTGATGCACCAGCAAAATGATGTGTAGTATTCATCACTTTTTTGACACCTGCAGGTACAGGACCATTATGTATATATAAATCAAAATATTTTAAACATCAGATGGAATATAGATAAGCACCTTTGTGGCCCGGGGTGAGTACTGGAAGAGGCATTATTTCTTCCACGCAGCCCGAGGTAATAGTTTAATACGTCTTCTATTCTTTAATATTCACTGGCGGCCATGCACAGTTGAACATCCAATTCTATGAATGGTATGGGAGCATGTAATCTTTTTCCTAAGTCACCAATTTAAATATATGTCATAGAGTGTTCTTCCTTTTGGTGGTTTAAAAAAACAGTTGCACCAACTTTTACTTGTTTTAAATTGTTGCACTAAACTTTTGTGCACTTGGTTACTATTTTGAGTTGAAGGGTACTATTATGGTCTGGACTTGATAGTTTAGAGTAACAGTATTGTTTGTATCTAAGAGGTTTGGCTCTCTCCATTAGTCCCGAAGAGGCCCATAGGTGAAAGGGGCCGAAACGCATCAACTGACTTTACATCAAGAGGTTGCAATGAAAAGTGAATTAATCCTTTAAGGATTTTCTAGTACAGTTCTCTTTCTTTCCCTTGAAGTAGGGATACAAGTAAAATCGATTGCGAACTGGAATAAGTTAGACAACCATCTTTGATATGCGGATTCTCAGTTGAGTTATAATTGGGCACCGCATGGTTTCAAGAGTAAAGGAGAGGAATGTTGAACTACCAACCTATGAATACTAATGGATTACTAATTTATGTGCAATGTGGAATAGGTTTTGTTTGTTTTGCTCAGTGTTGATAGAAATGTGTGTATTTCTTTATTTTTAATGTACAAATTGTCTTAACTGTTGGGAAGGGATTGAATTATTAGCAATTAAATGTAATCACCAATGACAGATGTACAGTCTCATTGTATGTGAATCCCGCTTACCGCCGTGCAGAAGACCGCCAACACTCTGCTGAAGCGGCAGAATTCTGCTACAGCTATTACGACCCACAGCTCGGAATCCGTAAAAATCGAGGTACCCACACAAGTCCGCCACACCTAAGGTCAGTGATAAACTAGCGATAACAAAACCTCCACCGTCACGCCAACAGGAATATGCCCACACTATCACGACCCATGAATCTACACAGCGGTCTTTTAACCGCCGTAATCCATTGGCGGTACACACTGCCACGCTCAAAATACACACAAACTTACAAAACACAACCACATTGGACAATTCGGAATACACACACCTGATACACATACACACACCACTCCCACACACCCAATCCAATATAAAACACCCACCCACATCACCCACAAACCCTTACAGCCAGAATTGTGATTGAAGGCCAGAGAGAGACACCACCAGAAACAACACTAGCATCCACAGGCACACAACATCATCACTCACACAACATCCACACACCTCAGATAACACACACATCCCCTCAAACATCACAACACACACCACCCCACACATCACCCACACCACATCATGGCACCTCAACGACATCCCAGGTTCTCTGAGGAGGAGCTCAGGGTCATGGTGGAGGAAATAGTCCGGGTAGAACCGCAGCTATTCGGATCACAGGTGCAGCACACCTCCATTGCCAGGAAGATGGAGCTATGGCGCAGAATTGTCGACAGGGTCAACGCAGTGGAACAGCACCCAAGAAGTAGGGATGACATCAGGAAGAGGTGGAACGACCTACAGGGAAGATGCGTTCCGTGGTCTCCAGACACCAGATTGCAGTACAGAGGACTTGCGGTGGACCCCCACCTCCTCCCTCACAACTAACAAAATGGGAGGAGCAAGTCTTGGCAATACTGCATCCTGAGGGCCTCGCAGGAGTAGCAGGAGGAATGGACTCTGCTAAGTAAAATCTTAACTATTATATCCCCCACCACACCTGCATGCCATCAAATACCCCCACCCTCACCCCCATCACTCCAACACCTCACATATGTCCCACTATCTCAACCCACCCATCCCAATACCAAGCCCTGCATGCAACACCAAAGCATGGACACCCAGCACCAAAGCATGTCCACTACAGATACCCACACAGACCCCAAACCAAATATCACACAAGGACCTAGACAAGAATGCAACCACTGGAGTACGGGGTCACTCACACATTGCACACAATGGCACACACAGATGCAATAATCATGCTTTTACACCCCTTGCAGGACCCCTACCCAACGTCACCAGACAGGAGGTTCCAGACATGTCCACACCCTCCACAGAAGAGGTCCACAGTGATGACAGCAGCTCTGTACAACTAGATCAAGATGACCAGCCCGGCCCATCTGGGGCCTCGGGACAGTTGGTTCGCATAACACTGTCACAAGCCACCACAGAGCCTCCCCCCTCAGGAAACACACCACAGCACCCACCCAGCTGGCCCATACCTCTGTCCACAGGACACATCAAGCAGCAGTGTGTCCACCACTACAGGGAAGCAGGCAAACCAACCACCCCAAGAAAATAAGGGACCTGGGGGCAATGGCAGTGGGCACACAGTTCAGGGGACAGAGGAACAGGAAAACAGGGGAACTGGGAGGACTGCTGTGTGACGGGGGAGGACAGGCCCAGGGAACCCACTCTCCACGAGGCCCTCTCCAACATCATGGGAGCGTACCATCATTCCCAGGAGATGATGGCAACGGTACTGGCCAACTTTCAGGAGACCCAGTGGCTGCAGGAGGAACACTATCTGGGGATCAGGGAGGAACTCAAGTCCATCAACACCACCCTGGTCACCATTGTAGGGGGGCTGCAGGACCTTGTCAACATCAGGAAGGACACTGTGGCACAACAAGGGGCCCCTGACACTAGCCTGGATGATGACCAGCCCACCACCGCCGCCGGCGCTAATGGACAGGAGGCACCGCTACAAGACCACAACACCAGCACCCTACCCCCTGCAGATGGAGAGCCACCCTGCAAACGGTCCCTGAGATCCAGGAACAGGACAGAGAACTTTGCCAAGACCCCCGCCAGGAAATGAGACCCCCCTCAATGTCATCCTTCTGTCCCACTTTGTCACCCTGTCCATCCTTCAAATGCCCTAGCTCCACTTCCTATGCCCCTTTGGACAATGCACCTGTGAAACAAATAGACTGGACTCTGCCATGGACATGCCTCCACCATCACCCCTGACCATTTTACAACCCCCTCCACTTATTTGCACAAAAATAAACACACATCATTCACAAAACAATCTGGAGTCAGTCTGTGCTTTCACAAATGTGTATTTGCAATAACTATGGAATATAGCAATATCAATTTTATTGTTAACATACCGATGTAAAACAGCTCTAGTCCATGAGGAAATATAGCAGAGCTCACACAGTGGGACCCACATCTGTTAAATGGAAAGGCAAAGTGACAAGTCAGGGTCCATACACTGGGTGAAAGTGACAAATTTCGGATAGGTCAAACAATAGTATGAGATGTGTGAGGCAGTGATATCTTACCTGTGTCTCACTGGAAGTATTGCTGGATAACGTTGTTCCTGTTGTCGATATCCTCTTTTTCTGCCTCCTCTTCTTCACTGTCCACAGGATCCACAGCTGCCACAAGTCCTCCAGCTGGACCATCCTCCTGCCGGAAAGGCACCTGTCGTCGCAAAGCCAGGTTGTGCAGCATACAGCAGGCCACGATGATCTGGCACACCGTCTTATGTGAGTAGTAGAGAGAACCACCTGTCATATGGAGGCACCGGAACCTGGCCTTCAGGAGGACGAAGGTTCTTTCTATAATCGTCCTAGTTCACCCATGTGCCTCATTGTAGCATTCCTCTGCCCTTGTCCTGGCATTCCTCACAGGGGTCAGTAGCCATGACAGGTTGGGGTACCCAGAGTCACCTGCAAATGTCGAGGGACAACTGTTAGACACACACAAACCCATAGGGACAACCCCAGACACAGACAACTACTCACAGGGTATAGGGTACTTGTCCTCACCTATTAGTCACACACAGTGCCTCTAAAGTTGCCCCATCACATAAGGGATGCTGCTATTCCTCAGAATGTAAGCGTCATGCACTGAGCCAGGAAACTTGACATTCACATGAGAGATGTACTGGTCAGCCAAACACACCATCTGCACATTCATAGAATAGTAGCTCTTCCTGTTTCTGTACACCTGTTCACTCCTGCGGGGGGTACCAAGGCCACATGTGTCCCATCAGTGGCACCAATGATATGATAGGGCATAGAAGTCACCTTTCACTGTAGGCAAATCCTCCACCTGAGGGAAAACGATGTAGCTGCGCATGTGTTTCAGCAGGGCAGACAGCACTCTGGACAACACATTAGAGAACATTGGCTAGGACATCCCTGATGCAATAGCCACTGTTATTTGAAAAGACCCACTTGCTAGGAAATGGAGTACTGACAGGACCTGCACTACAGGGGGTATCCCTGTGGGATGGCGGATAGTTGACATCAGGTCTGGCTCCAACTGGGCACACAGTTCATGGATTGTTGCACGATCAAGTCTGTAGGTGACTATTACGTGTGTCTCTTCCATAGTCGACAGGTCCACCAGTGGTTTGTAAACCGGAGGATGCCACCATCTCCTCACCTGCCCCAGCGGACGTGCCCTATGGACGAGAAGAGTGAGCAGAGAGTCAGCCAACACTGAGGTATTTAAAAAATGTCATTGGTACACATTAATTAATCCGCAGTGTGCCAATTACTGTCTGTATGCAAGGCCTAGAAAGGTGTGATGCAGTTATTATTAATGCCATGTGGCCCCCTGGAATGGCGGCTGCCTGACCTGTAAGGTGGGACCAGGGGATATGAGGTGACTACGCTGGCGTTCAACACCGTCGCAGTAGGCGGACAAAGACCGCGCCGCAATTCTGCATTGGTTAACATTGGGTCCTATGGGTCCCAGGAGCCAATGACGACGTTCGCCAGCGGTGACGGTACGCACCGCCGCGGACATGACCGCCATTTTCTGTCTGTTCACTCACTTGATACCTGACCTTCGACAGGAGAGGACCCACACTGAAAGTGCTGCTGTGACCTGTGTCTGGAAGCGACGATGGCTCATGTGTCTTGGGAAAGGGCCCCTGCCTTCACTTCGGAGGAGTTGGAGAAGTTAGTGGATGTGGTCCTCCCCCAGTACACGCTACTCTATGGTCCTCCAGACAAACAGGGAGTACACTGTGAGCATGCTGCATGGGCAATGCCTGTTTGGAGTGGTGTGGATGGAAGATACATCGGGGGGACTGAGGCCTATGTGAGCAGACAGTGAGTGCATGCACGTCCGGGCAAGGGTGGGAACGTGGGCCAATGAGTATGACGGTCTGGACGGGTAAAGATTTTCCTTTTTCCCTGTACTATACCTCTAGGTCAGCGCTCACCATAAGAAGGATATTTGGTGTGCCATCGCCAAGGACGTCCGGACCCTGGGGGTCCACCACAGACGGAGCACCCACTGCCAGAAAAGATGGGAGGACATTCGCCGCTGGAGGAAGAAGACGGAGGAGACCCCACTGATGTTCCGGATCCTGGCGGTGGTGTATCCGGAGTTGAATGGCTGCTTGAGGGCCACACAGCAGCCACAAGGGGGTGAGTACAGTCACAATCATCTGACTCTGCGCGCATTACGAGGGGTCTGGGTAAGGGAGGTGGGCAGAGGGTTCCCCTAGGACAGAGCGAGCTTGGTAGGCAGGTCCCTTGTGAGGCAGGCTCAGTGGCACCCCAACCCCACTAGTGGTTAGTGCCATCTACACCTAGTCAGGCTCCTGTGACTTCCATGTGTGCAGCAATCGGGCATAGGCCTTGTACCCCATGGCCCTGTGAATAATCTGGGAACTATAAGTGCATGGCGTAGTGCAGAGGGCTGCTGTGTCTGTAGTGTTCGCCAACGGTAGTGGTGTTGCATGCACTGAACATTTCTTTCTTCTGTCTTCCTCCCCTTTTTGTGGTCTCCCTGTTCTTGTGTGCAATAGCATCATCAGGGGGAGGAGCAGTGGCACCCGGAGCAGGAGGGAGCTGCATCCCACTTGGCCCTGGAGGGCGAAACAACGGAGTCTGAAGCCAATAGTGGGACGTAGGGTGAGAGGAGCTCCACAGTGGGGACAGGAGCAGAGACCAGCAACAGTGACTCCTCCTCTGATGGGTGCTCCCTTGCGGTGGCGGGTCACTCTGTGCCCCCCCGCATCAACAGGTACAGCCGCCATCCCCCTACCAGCACCGCCCTCCCAGCAGCACCTCAGCATCTGTCCCGTGCCCGCTCACCCAGGAGGGTGGGCATCTCCTTTGCCCCAGGCACCTCAGGGCCTGCCCCAGTCAGCCCTTCTGCCCTCAGTGAGAATGCTATTGACCAACAGAGATCCCTCACTGTTGGTCAGTCTACCATTCTGAATTCTATCCAGGGTGTTGAGAAGCATTTGCAACAAACAAATGCATACCTGGAGGGCATTCATTCTGGCCAGGCAGCCCAACAGAGAGAATTTCAGGCTCTGGCCTCAGCACTGATGGCAGCCATTGTCCCTGTGCCCAGCCTCCCCCTCCAACTTCCTCCACCCAGACCCAATCCCCTGTACCTCAGCCTATCCCAAGCACACCATCAGACCAGCATGCACACACATCAACACACAAGGGTGGCTCAGGCAAACATAAGCATCACACATCCCACAGGCACTCACACAAGCATCATACCCATGCAGACATACCAACATCCACTGCCTCCACTGTGTCCCCCTCCTCCACATCTCCCTCCTCCCTCCCAGTCTCGTCTCCACTCACACCTGCATGCCCTACATCTTCAGCCACTACCTCCATCAACAGCACGCCCATCACCACACACCACTCATGTGCAATCACCACCCCCACTACCATTCACACATTCCCTGTGTCCTCTCTGTCAGAGTCACCAGATCCTCGGGGTCTGTGCACGTTCCCAACATGTCCACCACTGAACAGCTCCAAGACTCTGCTAGATAAATCACAGAGACTGAGAGAGTTCAAGAGGGAAGAGGGGATTAGGAAGGGAACAGCTGGGAAGGGGACCTGTAGTACGAAAAAGGTTAGAACACACAATAAGAAAATTATGGGGGTCATTACGACCTCTTTAAAAAGACCGCCGAGGCCGCGGGAGACAGAATACCGCCATTGCCGGCGATATTCCTGTCTCCCTATTATGACATTTCCGCTGGCCCAGCGGAAATGTCACATCAACATTGCAGCCGGCTCGTAATAGAGCCGGCGGCAATGCTGATGTGCAGCGGGTGCGGTAGCACCCGTCGCGCATTTCACTGCCCGAAATTCTGGCAGTGAAATGCGCGACGGGGCTATGCCTAGGGGCCCCTGCACTGCCCAAGCCAAGTGCATGGGCAGTGCAGGGGCCCCTAGGGGCACCTCAAGTCCCCTAACTGCCGGCCTTTCCATGGCGGTGTGTACCGCCATGGACAGGCCGGCGGTCGGGGACTCATAATCTGCCGGGATTATGACCGCCAGGCGGAATCCTGGCGGGAAAGTGGAGGGGCTGGCGGTATGGCCGTGGCTATTCCGCCACGGTCATAATTGCTGCCGGAACACCGCCAGCCTGTTGGTGGTGTTACCGCCAACATACCGCCGGCCGCCAGGGTCGTAATGACCCCCTATATCTCCTGAAATTAGTACTAGACTATGATTCTAAGCCTAGTCACTCTGAAAACATGAACAATGTAAGAGTTAATTTTAAAATGACTAGGGGCCATATGTACGAACACATTTTCCCATAGACACAGAATGGGCAAAACTGCTTGCTACATCTGGCCCTAAGTTTCAAGATGGCCGGATACCTGTAGGGGAATCAAGATGAATTAAATGAAAACTTTCTTATTCAAGTACTTTCCTTTAAATGAGAATCAGAAAATCATTCTGACTACATTTTAAACCAGTCATATAAATCCTGTTTTGAGAATGTATACTAGGCCCATACAATATTGCATCTAGAAACTCTGGTCTTCTGTGTACTCTTAAAATGTTTCAACACAAATTGCGCATATTTCAGATATATATATATAGTAAATACCATAAAAGGATTGTGCACCATGAATAACACAATATGGATTGAGGAAACAAATCACATAACTTGTCAACTCAAATATTATATAATAAATATCTTAGACTAGTGGCATACAATAAACAACATGAATTAAACTCGAGGAGAGAATCATGTGTCTTGCTGATTCGAGTGTCACCATGTAAAATACCAAGAAATGGTAGCACGCAATGAATATCAAAGTCAAATAATCATTAATCGAATCGCGCGTCTTGACGATTCGAAAAACACGATGTAAATGTCAAGAAATAACAGCTCACAATAAATGTCAAGATCAAAGTACAATGAAACGAATCGCGCTTCTTTTGCAGATTCTTAAGCCACCATGTAAATGTCAAGAATTGGTAGTGCGCAATAAACAACAAAGTTAAATCCTCATGAAATGAGTTGCGCGCCTTGCCAATTCGTAAAATGTCATATAAATGTCAAGAAATAGTAGCGCTTAATGGACAACAATATTTAAACACCATAAAACGAATTGCGCGTCATACCGATTCTTAAGCCACCATGCCAATGTCAAGAAATGGTAGCACGCAATGAATAACAAAGTCAGACCTTTATGAAACAAATCGTGAGTCTTGCCTATTTGTAAACTACCATATAAATGTCAAGAAATGGTAGCGCACAAGTAATCTGTTACTCATTTAAGAATTAAACCAAGAATATGAAAATTCTAAATAACGGTGTCGGGATAGTCCAACCACCGTCTTACCACAAGGAACAATGATCACCAAAGAAGGATGAAGGGCAGAAGACTGGAAGATCCAAATAGGCTGCCGGGACAGGAGCTCAGGAAGAAGCTGCTGCTCTGCACCGGGACCTCTGAATAGTGAGCACTGGGAGTTGCGCTGGCTCTCTTTTATAGAGTCTTGGCCCAGCCCAGAACCACGCCCAGTCATGTTGCAGGGAAAGTCTCTGGAAGGCCCTGGAAAGAGACCACACCCTAACACACTTTGAAAACCTGCAGCAATACATTGCAAAGGAACAGTATTTGTAAGCATATTAAAATTTAAAAATAAGTTTTCAGGATTGAACTCTGCAATGCAAAAGGTTAAACCACAACATATCAGCACAATGCATAAATTACGTTGTTTTGAGAGTGCTGGGTTTTTTCATTTTTGTCGCCAATACAGCGCGTTCTGCTATGGTGTTGACAGTACTCCCCTCTCCCAGACGCACTCTAGGGCCTGGTTTGCTTGGATTAAGATGATGAAAGCATCTCACAAGTACTGGAGCATGAACATCGGATGCGGAAACCCATGAGTTACTTTCAGGACCATAACCTTTCCTTGAGATTAAGTACCATAGATTACACCCTCTCAGCTTAGAATCCAACACTTTCTTGACTTTGTATTCTTCTTCCCCTTGTACTAGAACAGGAGCTGGATGAGTGTGGACCTTTTGGAATGCCTTTTTCAAGAGGGAAGTGTGGAACACTGGATGAATCCGTAAGGATCTGGGCAATTGTAGTTTATAGGTCACCGGATTGATTTGCTGAAGGACAGTATAAGGACCTATGAATTTGGGGTTAAACATGTGCTTCTTCTTGAAGTATATATGTTTTGTGGCAAGCCACACTTTGTTACCTGGTTGATATTGCGGTCCCTCACAATGTTTCTTGTCATAATGCCTTTTATATTTTTGGTTGGCTTTTTCTAAATGTTGTTGAATCAGTTTCTGGGTTTGATGTAAATGTTGAATGGTTTCTGACACAGCTGGAGTAAGAGAACTTTCTTGAGGAATTGTGATGGGCAAGGTGTCAGGATGATAGCCAAATAAACAAAAAAAGGGTGTAACGCCAATAGAAGTGTGGAATGAGTTATTGTAAGCTAACTCAGCTAACCAGAGCATAGATGTCCAAGAATGAAGTGCCTTTTCAGCGTAGGCACGTAGGTATTGTTTCAAAGTCTCATTTAGTCTCTCCGTTTGACCATCTGTTTGAGGATGGTGACTAGTAGATAAGCGTATATGTCACTTGGAGTGTTTTACACCATGTCTTCCTGAAATTGGAGGAAAATTGTGACCCCCGATCGGAGAGGATAACCTTTGGCAGTCCATGATAACAAACCACTCTGTTCAGTAAAATAGTTGCCAATTCACTAGAGGTGGCCAATTTTTTACAGGCGATGAAATGTCCATATTTCGTGAGACTATCTACTACCACCAGAATGACTAAATGCTGTTGAACCACTGGCAGACAGGTAATAAAGTCTAAAGAAATGTGCTCCCATGGACGATTTGGGGTTGGAAGTGGATGTAATAACCCTTTTGGTTTTGAATGACTTGTTTTAATGCGAGCACAAACTTCACAGTTGTTTACCATTGCTTTTACATCTTTTGTTAGGGTAGGCCACCAAAAATAGCGTTGGATCAGTTCAAGAGTTTTAGGAGTACCTGGGTGACCTGCCGTAGGTATAACATGCAACCAATGAAACACTATCTTGCGAAGTTTGGTAATGGGTGCGAACAAACGAGCGTCATGAAAGGGTAAACCTTGCTTGATTGACCTTTTGGGATCTGCTTGTGCCCATGTTTGCCATTTCTGAACAGTGAAAGAGTTGCGATTTTCTTCAAAGAAATCTTCAGTATTTATGATACATAGAACGTTGTCAGGAGCAATGATAGCTCTGGAGGCTTGAAATGCAGGCAACGTGGTAGACTCTTGACGGGACAAGGTGTCAGCCTTGTGATTATCTTTACTAGGCCGGAAGGTTACTACAAAATTAAATTCGGCAAAAACAAGCATCCAGTGTAATTCCGAGGGGTCAAAAGTCTGACGGAACTCATGAATTGAAGATTACGATGATCAGTATATACTGTGACAGTGTATTTGGCACCCAACAAATGATGTCTCCATTCTTTAAAGGCGTCACGAATCGCCAGAAGCTCTTTTTCAGCAATGATATAGTTCTGTTCGGCTTCGTTCAACTTCCGAGACATATAAGCTACAGGATGAAGTTAACCAGTGTCTTTATTTCGTTGTGATAAGACGGCTCCTATTGCTACATCTGAAGCATCAGCTTCCACTATGAAAGGTTGATTCGCATCAGGATGAGTCAAGACTGGGGCAGTGGAGAAAGCTTCCTTCAAAGTCAAGAAGGCTTGATCAGCTTCTGGGGACCATACAAACTTTTCTTTCTTTCTTAGTAGCTTAGTGATTGGAGCCACTGTCTGGGAGAAATTATTTATGAACCTCTGGTAAAAATTTGCAAATCCCAGGAAACATTGTACATCACGAACAGTCTTTGGGGTGGGCCAATCAGATATGGCTTTTACTTTCTTTTCTGCCATCACCATACCTTGAGGGGTAAGAATAACTCCTAAAAACTAAACTGTGGTAACATGAAACTCACACTTGGTTAGTTTGCAGTATAAATGGTGTTTTCGAAGGGCTGCAAGAATTTTCTTGACAAGTTGGACATGTTCGTTTTCATTGTCTGAGTAGATCAAAATGTCATTGATGTAGACTATGGCACATATGTCGAGGTACTCTCTAAGAACGTCATTCAAGAAAAATGTAAATGCTGCTGGAGCATTACACAGACCAAAAGGCATGACGGTGTATTCAAAAAGGCCATATCTTGTCTTGAACGCTGTTTTCCATTCCTCACCCTCTCTCATTCTGACCAAATGATAAGCACCCCGAAGGTCAAGCTTCGTGTAGATTTTTGCTCTCTTTACTTGTTCCAATAAGACCGGAATTAGGGGTAAAGGATATTTATTCTTGATGGTGACTTTGTTCAAACCCCTATAGTCAATGCAAGTTCGAAGTTCTCCATTAGCTTTCGGAACAAAAAACAAAGGCGAAGCTGCAGGAGACTTAGAGGGGCGAATGAAGCCATTCTCCAAAAATGTATCTAGGTATTTTCGTAAATATTGATATTCATGTTCTGACAGGGCATATACATAACAGTTGGGAAGTATCGCACCTGGGGCTAGATCAATTTGACATTCATAAGATCTATGAGGAGGTAGAATCTCTGCTCCTTTCTCATCAAATACGTCTTTGTAAGATGAATACTGTTTGGGCAGCTGAATTTTTTTATCTGCAGCAGTAGCTATGTAAGAGTTGCAAACTTTGGGTACTTTAATCTTTTGGAGACATAATTCGTTACATAGCTCAGATGAGAACACATTTTTTCATTCTGCCCAATTGATCTCCGGATTGTGATGAGTTAACCATGGCAGGCCGAGGATAATCCCATATTGGGGAGGATAGAATACGTCAAGGATGATTTTCTCTTTATGTTTCTTTCTTTGATTCTTATCTTCACAAATCATCGACAAGGGTATAGTCTGAAGAGTTACCGGACCTCCAGTCAAGAGTTTTCCATCGACTGCCTGGATGATTTCTGGGGTCTTCTTTTCAATACATGGGATCCCCCATGCACGAACCAATTGGACATCAACAAAGTTCCCAGTAGCCCCAGAATCGACTAGAGCCTTTTTGAAATAGATCTTTTTCTTGAACTGAACTCTTATTTCCAGTTTAAGATGTCTAGCTTGTGAAGGGTCCATGGTGACACCCAAGAGCAACCCTTCTCTGCATCTTGGGTGTTTTAGTTTTCCAACTCAACTGGTGCATTGGCTGTGACCTTCTGAACTGGACCTTGCTAGTTCTTTGGTTTGATTGGACAATCTTTGGCAAAATGACCTTTTCGCCCTCAATAACGACATTGTCCATTTTTTCTGCGTAAGTCTTTTTCATCTTTGGTCAAAGATCTTCTGATGGTTCCAATTTCCATCTGTTCCGGCGTTCTTTCTTTCGGAGTTCTTTAGTCTCTGTTATCATGAACGCGCCATGAATATTTTTCAATCTTTTTGCGCGTTCCTTTGCGTTCTGATAAACGATGATCAAGTCTCAAGACAAGATTTATTAATTCTTGATAGTCTGTAGGTTGTGGGTCGATTTGCGCTAAGATATCTTTTAGTTCCTCTTTGAGTCCCTTGTAAAACAAGTCCGCTTGTTTTTCTTCAGGCCAGGATGTCTCGGCAACCAACCGGTTAAAGTTGGCTAAATATGACCATAGGGTGGTCATTCCAACCTCGGCGGTAAAAGACACTTACCGCCGTTCAGAAGACCGCCATAACACCGCCATGGCCGCGGTAAACCACCACGGTCATTCTGACCCACAACAGGCAAACCGCCAAAATACAGACATCCACAAAAGTCCGCCACAACAAAGGGCAGCGAGAAACTGGTGATGACCAAACCTCCACCGTCACGCCAATAGAAATACGCCCACACTATCACAACACACGAATACACGTGGCGGTCTTTCAACCGCGGTATTCCATTGGCGGTACACACCGCCGCGCTCAAAATACACACACTTACAAAATACAACCACATTGGACAATTCAAAATACACACACCTGAGACACATACACACACCACTCCCACACACCCAATTAAATATAAAATACACACCCACATCACCCACAAACCTCCACTCCTAGAGATTCGTGAACATGCACCGAGAAAAGACATCCGAGCACCCAGACGCCCAATTCACTGTCACCCAGCAATATTTGCACGCACTTCACACAACACACCAATACACATCACCACACTTAGCACCACACAATCCACCCTACACATCACCCACACCACCCATGGCACCGAAAAGACACCCCAGGTTCTCTGATGATGAACTCAGGGTCATGGTGGAGGAAATTGTACGAGTAGAGTCACAGCTGTTCGGGACACAGGTGCAGCACACCACCATTGCCAGGAAGATGGAGCTATGGAGCAGAATAGTGGACAGGGTCAACGCTGTGGGACAGCACCCAAGAAATCGGGACGACATCAGGAAGAGGTGGAACGACCTACGGGGGAAGGTGCGTTCCATGGTATCCAGGCACAACATCGCGGTGCAGCAGACTGGCGGCGGACCCCCACCTCCTCCCCCAGAATTTACAACATGGGAGGAGCAAGTCTTGAACATCCTGCATCCTGAGGGCCTCGCTGGAGTAGGCGGAGGAATGGACTCTGGTAAGGCAAATCTTAACTACTTCTTCCCCCCACCCCACCTGCATGCCAACTCATACCCCCACCCTCACCCTCACCCCCATCACATCCTACTCCTTGCAACTGTCTCACCATCACAACCCACCCATCCCAACACCTAGCCCTTCATGCGTCCACAAAGCATGGACACCCATCACCTAAGCATGCCCAATGCACATACACCCCCCCCAACCACCGTCACAACAGCCCCCACAAAGGAATGCCAGCACTGGGGTACACGGGCACCCACCCATTGGACGCTATGACACACACAGAAGCAATAACCATACTTTTATACCCCTGCAGGACCCGAACGCCACGTCACCGCGCAGGAGGGTCCACAAATGTCCACTCCACCCCCAGAAGAGGCCCACAGTGAGGACAGCAGCTCTGTCTCCCTGGATCTAGATGACCAGCCCGGTCCATAGGGGACCTCTGGACAGTCGGTTCCCCTCACACAGCCACAGGCCACAGCAGACCTTCCCCCCTCTGGGAACACCAGCACAGCATCCACCCAGCGGGCCCATACCTCTGTCCCCAGGACACGTCAATCAGGGGTGTGTCCACCACTACAGGGAACCCAGGCTAACCCACCACCCAACAACAACAGGGACCTGGGGGCAGTGGTAGTGGGCACACAGTCCAGGGGACAGAGGCCCAGGGAAACAGTGGAACTGGGAGGGCTGCTGTGCGACAGGGGGGGGACAGGCCCAGGGAACCCACTCTCCACGAGGCCCTCTCCTCCATCATGGGAGCATACCACCGCTCCCAGAAGACGATGGCGACGGTCCTGGCCAGGTTTCAGGAGATCCAGCTTCTGCAGGAGCAACAGTATATGGGGTTCAGGGAGGAACTAAGAAACATCAGTTCCGCCATGGGTACCATCGTAGTGGCCCTAAATGAGGTAGTCACGACATTGCGGGACACTGTGGCACCTCAAAGGGCCCCTGACACTAGCATGCACCAAGAACTGCCTACCACCTCCGCCGGTGCTAGTGGACAGGAGGCCCCGACACAAGACCAACAGGCCACCAGAACCCCACCCCCTGCAGAAGGAGAACCACCCTGCAAGCGGGCCCTGAGATCCAGGAAGAAGACAGAGTAAGATGTCAAGACCCCCGCCAGCAAAAGATACCGCCCTGATTGTCATCCCACTGTCCCACATTGTCACCCTGTCCAACCTAAAACTGCCCCTGCTCCGCTTCCCACAGGCATTTGGACAATGCACCTGTAAAACTGATAGTCTGGACTCTGCCATGGACAATCCTCCACCATCACCCCTCACCGATTTGCAACCACCCATCCAATTTAGAGCACTTGAATAAAAACACTTATTGCACAAAACAATCTGGAGTCTGGCTGTGATTTAGAACAAATGCATTAGACATGACCGTGCCAAAATGTTTATTCACATTGTGATGCTAACAAACCGCTGTCACACAGCTGTAGTCCATGGGGAAACAAAGCAGATGTCACGCAGTGGGGCCCACATCTCTGAAAACGGAAGGGAAAGTCACAACACAGTTACCATACACTGGGGGAAAAAGTCAGACAGTAGAGAGGTAGGAGTCCTTAATTAAATGTAATATGCCGGTGTCTACTCTTACCTGTGTGTCACTGAAAATATTGCTGTATTACTGTGTTCCTGTTCTCTATGTCGTCCTCTTCGGCTTCCTCCTCTTCACTCTCCACAGGCTCCACAGCTGCTACAACACCACCATCTGGACCATCCTCCTGCAGAAAAGGCACCTGGCGGCGCAAAGCCAGGTTGTGAAGCATACAGCAGGCCACGATGATCTGGCACACCTTCTTTGGTGAGTACATTAGGGATCCACCTGTCATATGGAGGCACCTAAACCTGGCCTTCAGGAGGCCAAAGGTTCGCTCGATCACCCTCCTAGTCCGCCCATGGGCCTCATTGTACCGTTCCTCTGCCCTTGTCCTGGGATTCCTCACTGGGGTCAGTAGCCATGACAGGTTGGGGTAACCAGAGTCCCCTAATAGCCACACCCGGTGCCTCTGGAGTTGACCCATCACATACGGGATGCTGCTATTCCGCAGGATGTAGGCGTCATGCACTGAGCCAGGGAACTTGTCATTAACATGGGAGATGTACTGGTCAGCCAAACACACCATCTGTACATTCATGGAATGATAACTCTTCCGGTTCCTGTACACCTGTTCACTCCTGCTGGGGGGGACCAAAGCAACATGTGTCCCATCAATGGCACCTATGATGTTGGGGATATGTCCAAGGGCATAGAAATCACCCTTCACTGTAGGCAAATCCCCCACCTCAGGGAAAACGATGTAGCTCTGCATGTGTTTCAGCAGGGCAGACAACACTCTGGACAACACCTTGGAAAACATAGGCTGGGACATCCCTGATGATATGGCCACTGTTGTTTGAAATGACCCACTTGCTAAGAAATGGAGTACTGACAGCACCTGCACTAGAGGGGGGATCCCTGTGGGTTGGCGGATGGGTGACATCAGGTCTGGCTCCAGCTGGGCACACAGTTCCTGTATAGTGGCTCGGTCAAGCCTGTATGTCAGTATGACATGTCGTTCCTCCATTGTCGACAGGTCCACCAGCGGTCTGTACACGGGAAGATTCCTCCATCTCCTCACTTGTCCCAGCGGATGGTGCCTATGAAGGACAACAGCGAGCACAGAGTCAAGCAACCCACAGGTACGTAACCACAGCTTGCACATAACACGATTCCCAATGCATTGAATGGCTTGTATGAGTGTTGGTGCATGGCCTAGGTATGTGTGACACAGTTGGTAATTAGGCCATGTGGGCCCTTGAAATGGCGGCTGCCTGACCTGTGAGGTGCGACAGTGGGATGTGAGGTCAATGCGCTGGCGTGGCACACCGCGGCGGTAGGCGGTCGAAGACTGCGGCGCTAAGCCGCATCGGTTAACATTGAACCCTATGGGTTTCAGGAGCCAATGACGATGTGCACCGGCGGTCGCGGTACGCACCGCTGCGGTACGCACCGCCGCGGGCATGACCGCCATTTTCTATCTGCATAATCACTCGATACCTGATCTTCAACAGGAGAGGACCTACACTGCAAGTGCTGCTGTGACCTCGGTCTGGAAGAGACAATGGCTCATGCGACTGGGGAAAGGGCCCCAGCCTTCACTGCGGAGGAGTTGGAGAAACTTGTGGATGGGGTCCTCCCCCAGTATGCGCTACTCTACGGTCCTCCAGACCAACAGGTAAGTACACAGGGACCATGCTTAGTGGGCAATGCCTGGATTGAGTGGGGTGGATGAAAGATGGTGGGGAGGGGAGCGATTGAGGCATGCATCAAACGACAGATGAGAGAATGGGCCATATGGCAAGGGTGGGGATGGGGGACCACTCACATCGAGCATGCAGAAGGTGATGAAAATGTTTCTCTCCCTGTACATGTCACATAGGTCAGCGCCCACCAGAAAGTCACGATTTGGCGTGCCATCACCAAGGCTGTCCGGACCCTGGGGGTCCACAACAGACGGGGCACCCACTGCCGGAAGAGGTGGGAGGACATCCGACGCTGGAGCAGGAAGACGGCGGAGGCTCAGCTGGGGTTGGCCTCCCTACGTAGGAGGGGTGCCAGTCGTCATTTGACCCCCCTGATGTCCCGGATCCTGGCGGTGGGTACCCCGATTTGGATGGGCGCATGAGGACATCACAGCAGACACAAGGGGGTGAGTACAAATACATTCTGCTGACTTTGCGCGCAGTGGAAGTGTCTGGGTGAGGAGGAGGGCTGTGGGTATCCCTAGGCCAGGGCGATTTCTGTAGGCTAGGCCCCTCCGTAAGGCATGGCCCTGTGCCCCCGCCCCTGACCTCTGTAGGGTACCAAGTACAGGTATCCATGGCCCTGTGTCATCTATGTGTGCAGTTGTCATCCATAGGCTTGTAGGCCATGTCCCACGGATTGCGTAGTGGACCCCAAGTGAGCGGCGTAGTGCAGGGGGCTTCTGTGTCTGTCTTGTCCGCCAACGGTAGCGGTAATCCATGCACTCAACATGTCTTTATTTCTCCTCCCCCCCTTTTTCGTGGTCTTCCTGTTCATGTGTGCATTAGCATCATCAGGGTAGGAGAAGTGGCATCGGAGCACGAGGGAGCTGCATCTCACATGGCCATGGCGTGCCATGCAACTGACTCGGATTTCACCAGTGAGACGGAGGGCGAGGGGAGCTCCACAGCAGGGACTCGTGCTGATGTCAGTGACAGCGACTCGTCCTCTGAAGGGAGCTCCCTTGTGGTGGCGGCAACATCCATGCCCCCCACAACAACAGGTACAGCCGCCACCCAGCGCACCAGCACCGCCCTCCCAGCAGCCCCTCAGCGTTTGCCCCGTGCCCGCTCACCCAGGAAGGTGGGCATCTCCTTCGCCCCAGGCACCTCAGGCCCTGCCCCTGTCACCCCTGCTGCCCTCAGTGAGGAGGTCATTGACCTCCTGAGGACCATCATTGTTGGGCAGTCTACCCTTTTGAATGCCATCCAGGGTGTACAAAGAGAGGTGCACCAGAGTAATGCATACCTGGAGGGCATTCATTCGGGTCAGGCTGCCCATCAGCGATCATTCAATGCTCTGGCCTCAGCACTGACGGCAGCAATTGTCCCTGTCTCTAGCCTCCCCCCTCCAACTTCCTCCACCCAGACCCAATCCCCTATACCTCTGCCTATCTCAGACACACCATCAGACCAGCCTGCACATACCTCAACACCCAAGGGAAGCTCATCCAGACATAAGCACCACACATCACACAAGCATTCACACAAGCAACATCCACATGCAGACATACCAACAGCCACTGCCACCACTGTGTCCCCCTCCTCCTCGTCTCCCTCCTCCCTCCCTGTGACGTCTCCACTCACACTTGCATGCACAACATCTTCAGCCACTACGTCCATCACCAGCACACCCACCAGAACACTCCGCACACGTGCAGTCACCACCCCCACTACCATTTACACGTCCCCTGTGTCCTCTCCAAGTGTGTCTGTCACCCCCTCCCCCAAACTACACAAACGCAGGCAGCCACCCACCCAACAGCCATCCACCTCACGACAGCCTCCCGCCCAAGCACCTGCACCCAAAGACACCAGACTTCACACTCCTACAACCACATCCTCTTCCTCCACTCCCATACCCACTACACCTACCCGTCCCTCTCTTTCCAAATTGCTTTTCTTTTCCAAACTTGACCACTTTCCTACAACTCCCCCACCCCGTCCATCTCATAAGACTCCAATCAGCACCTCAGCCACCACAAAACCGGGACCTGTGAAGACTGTTGTCCATGGACTGTGGAGTCCCCCACCCTCAAGGGCATCCAGTTCAGCTAGGAGCCAAGACACGGCCAGCCCACCACCGGAAAAGCATCCTAAGATTGCCAGTGCCCGGCACGAGCGACCAAAAACCCCAGGGACAAAAATCCCTACATTGGCTCCGGCAGGAAGTCAGGTGCCACCTGGCACACCGCCAAAGGTGGGAAAGGGCCACAAGCGTGCAGGGAAGGGTGGGAAGGGCAGCACGCTCGACAAGTCCGGCAGCAGGCCAGCTGGCCAGGGGGGCCCCACCAGCCCCATCCCAGGTGTGCAGGACGACACACACAGGCCCGGTACTGCAGCCCAGGAGGGCCCCGCAAGCCACGTCCCAGGTGGGCAGGAGGACACCCACAGGCCGAGAACTGCAGCCCAGGAGGGCCCCACAAGCCACCAGACTGATGGGCAGGAAGGCCCCGCCAGCCACATTTCAGGTGGCGAATGACATCCATGCCTGGGCCGGATCCGCTGACCAGGACACTCATCTCAAGCACCGCTCCGCTGGGCACCGCCGTCTAAAGCACCGCTGAACAGGGCACCGCCATCTCAAGCACCGCTGAACAGGGCACTGCCGTCTCAAGCACCGCTGAACTGGGCCCTTCATCTCAAGCACCGCTCCGCTGGGCACCGCCGTCTCAGGAACCGCTGAACTGGGCCCTTCATCTCAAGCACCGCTCCGCTGGGCCCTTCATCTCAAGCACCGCTCCGCTGTGCACCGCCGTCTCAAGCACTGCTGAACTGGGCCCTTCATCTCAAGCACCGCTGAACTGGGCCCTTCATCTCAAGCACTGCTCCGCTGGGCACCGCCGTCTCAAGCACCGCTGAAGAGGGCACCGCCGTCTCAAGCACTGCTGAACAGGGCAACGCCGTCTCAAGCACCGCTGAACTGGGCCCTTCATCTCAAGCACTGCTCTGCTGGGCCCTTCATCTCAAGCACCGCTCTGCTGGGCCCTTCATCTCAAGCACCGCTCCGCTGGGCACCGCCGTCTCAGGAACAGCTGAACTGGGGCCTTCATCTCAAGCACCGCTCCGCTGGGCCCTTCATCTCAAGCACCGCTCCGCTGGGCACCGCCGTCTCAGGAACCGCTGAACTGGGCCCTTCATCTCAAGCACCGCTCCGCTGGGCCCTTCATCTCAAGCACCGCTCCGCTGTGCACCGCCGTCTCAAGCACTGCTGAACTGGGCCCTTCATCTCAAGCACCGCTGAACTGGGCCCTTCATCTCAAGCACTGCTCCGCTGGGCACCGCCGTCTCAAGCACCGCTGAAGAGGGCACCGCCGTCTCAAGCACCGCTGAACAGGTCAACGCCGTCTCAAGCACCGCTGAACTGGGCCCTTCATCTCAAGCACTGCTCTGCTGGGCCCTTCATCTCAAGCACCGCTCTGCTGGGCCCTTCATCTCAAGAACCGCTCCGCTGGGCACCGCCGTCTCAGGAACAGCTGAACTGGGGCCTTCATCTCAAGCACCGCTCCGCTGGGCCCTTCATCTCAAGCACCGCTCCGCTGGGCACCGCCGTCTCAAGCACTACTGAACTGGGCCCTTCATCTCAAGCACCGCTGAACTGGGCCCTTCATCTCAAGCACTGCTCCGCTGGGCACCGCTGTCTCAAGCACCGCTGAACAGGGCACCGCCGTCTCAAGCACCGCTGAACAGGGCACCGCCGTCTCAAGCACCGCTGAACTGGGCCCTTCATCTCAAGCACTGCTCCGCTGGGCCCTTCATCTCAAGCACCGCTCCGCTGGGCCCTTCATCTCAAGCACCGCTCTGCTGGGCACCGCCGTCTCAGGAACCGCTGAACTGGGCCCTTCATCTCAAGCACCGCTCCGCTGGGCACCGCCGTCTCAAGCACCGCTGAACTGGGCCCTTCATCTCAAGCACTGCTCCGCTGGGCCCTTCATCTCAAGCACCGCTCCGCTGGGCCCTTCATCTCAAGCACCACTCCGCTGGGCCCTTCATCTCAAGCACCGCTCCGCTGGGCCCTTCATCTCAAGCACCGTTGAACTGGGCCCTTCATCTCAAGCACCGCTGAACTGGGCCCTTCATCTCAAGCACTGCTCCGCTGGGCACCGCCGTCTCAAGCACCACTGAACAGGGCAACGCTGTCTCAAGCACCGCTGAACAGGGCACAGCCGTCTCAAGCACGCTGAACTGGGCCCTTCATCTCAAGCACTGCTCCTCTGGGCCCTTCATCTCAAGCACCGCTCCGCTGGGCCCTTCATCTCAAGCACTGCTACGCTGGGCCCATCATCTCAAGCACCGCTCCGCTGGGCACCGCCGTCTCAAGCACCGCTGAACTGGGCCCTTCATCTCAAGCACCACTCCGCTGGGCCCTTCATCTCAAGCACCGCTCCGCTGGGCACCGCCCTCTCAAGCACCGCTGAACTGGGCACCGCCCTCTCAAGCACCGCTGAACTTGGCCCTTCATCTCAAGTACCGCTGAACTGGGCCCTTCATCTCAAGCACCGCTGAACAGGGCACCGCCGTCTCAAGCACCGCTGAACAGGGCACCGCCGTCTCAAGCACAGCTGAACAGGGCACCGCCGTCTCAAGCACCGCTGAACTGGGCCCTTCATCTCAAGCACCGCTCCGCTGGGCCCTTCATCTCAAGCACCGCTCCGCTGGGCACCGCTGAACTGGGCCCTTCATCTCAAGCACCGCTGAACTGGGCCCTTCATCTCACGCACCGCTGAACAGGGCACCGCCGTCTCAAGCACCGCTGAACAGGGCAATGCTGTCTCAAGCACCGCTGAACAGGGCACCGCCGTCTCAAGCACCGCTGAACTTGGCCCTTCATCTCAAGCACCGCTGAACAGGGCCCTTCATCTCAAGCACCGCTCCGCTGGGCACTTCATCTCAAGCACCGCTCCGCTGGGCCCTTCATCTCAAGCACTGCTCCGCTGGGCCCTTCATCTCAAGCACCGCTCCGCTGGACACCGCAGTCTCAGGAACCGTTGAACTGGGCCCTTCATCTCAAGCACCGCTCTGCTGGGCCCTTCATCTCAAGCACCGCTCCACTGTGCCCTTCATCTCAAGCACCGCTCCGCTGTGCACCGCCGTCTCAAGCACCGCTGAACTGGGCCCTTCATCTCAAGCACCGCTCCGCTGGGCCCTTCATCTCAAGCACCCCCAGTTGGGCCCTTCATCTCAAGCACCGCTCCGCTGGGCACCGCCGTCTCAAGCACCGCTGAACTTGGCCCTTCATCTCAAGCACCGCTCTGCTGGGCCCTTCATCTCAAGCACCGCTCCACTGTGCCCTTCATCTCAAGAACCGCTCCGCTGGGCACCGCCGTCTCAAGCACCGCTGAACTGGGCCCTTCATCTCAAGCACCGCTCCGCTGGGCCCTTCATCTCAAGCACGGATCCGCTGGGCACGGCCATCTCAGGAACCGCTGAACTGGGCCCTTCATCTCAAGCACGCTCTGCTGGGCCCTTCATCTCAAGCACTGCTCCGCTGGGCCCTTCATCTCAAGCACCGCTCCGCTGGGCACCGCTGTCTCAGGAACCGCTGAACTGGGCCCTTCATCTCAAGCACCGCTCCGCTAGGCACCGCTGTCTCAAGCACCGCTGAACTGGGCCCTTCATCTCAAGCACCGCTGAACTGGGCCCTTCATCTCAAGCACTGCTCCGCTGGGCACTGCCGTCTCAAGCACCGCTGAACAGGGCACCGCCGTCTCAAGCACCGCTGAACAGGGCACCGCCGTCTCAAGCACTGCTGAACTGGGCCCTTCATCTCAAGCACCGCTCCGCTGGGCCCTTCATCTCAAGCACCGCTCCGCTGGGCACCGCCGTCTCAGGAACCGCTGAACTGGGCCCTTCATCTCAAGCACCGCTCCGCTGGGCCCTTCATCTCAAGCACCGCTCCGCTGGACACCGCCGTCTCAAGCACCGCTGAACTGAGCCCTTCATCTCAAGCACCGCTGAACTGGGCCCTTCATCTCAAGCACCGCTGAACAGGGCACCGCTGAACAGGGCACCGCCGTCTCAAGCACCGCTGAACAGGGCACCGCCGTCTCAAGCACCGCTGAACAGGACACCGCCGTCTCAAGCACCGCTGAACTGGGCCCTTCATCTCAAGCACCGCTCCGCTGGGCCCTTCATCTCAAGCACCACTCCGCTGGGCACCGCCGTCTCAGGAACCGCTGAACTGGGCCCTTCATCTCAAGCACCACTCCTCTGGGCCCTTCATCTCAAGCACTGCTCCGCTGGGCCCTTCATCTCAAGCACCGCTCCGCTGGGCACCGCCGTCTCAGGAACCACTGAACTGGGCCCTTCATTTCAAGCACCGCTCCGCTGGGCCCTTCATCTTAAGCACCGCTCCGCTGGGCACCACCGTCTCAAGCACCGCTGAACTGGGCCCTTCATCTCAAGCACCGCTGAACTGGGCCCTTCATCTCAAGCACTGGTCCGCTGGGCACCGCCGTCTCAAGCACCGCTGAACAGGGCACCGCCGTCTCGAGCACCGCTGAACAGGGTCCTTCATCTCAAGCACTGCTCCGCTGGGCACCGCCGTCTCAAGCACCGCTGAACTGGGCCCTTCATCTCAGGCACTGCTCCGCTGGGCACCGCCGTCTCAAGCACCGCTGAACAGGGCACCGCCGTCTCAAGCACCGCTGAACTGCGCCCTTCATCTCAAGCACCGCTGAACAGGGCACCGCCGTCTCAAGCACCGCTGAACAGGGCACCGCCGTCTCAAGCACCGCTGAACTGGGCACCGCCGTCTCAAGCACCGCTGAACTGGGCCCTTCATCTCAAGCACCGCTGAACAGGGCACCGCCGTCTCAAGCACCGCTGAACAGGGCACCGCCGTCTCAAGCACCGCTGAACTGGGCACCGCCATCTCAAGCACCGCTGAACTGGGCCCTTCATCTCAAGCACCGTTGAACAGGGCACTGCCGTCTCAAGCACCGCTGAACAGGGCACCGCCGTCTCAAGCACCGCTGAACAGGGCACTGCCGTCTCAAGCACCGCTGAACTGGACACCGCCGTCTCAAGCACCGCTGAACTGGGCCCTTCATCTCAAGCACCGCTCCGCTGGGCCCTTCATCTCAAACACCGCTCCGCTGGGCACCGCCGTCTCAGGAACCGCTGAACTGGGCCCTTCATCTCAAGCACCGCTCCGCTGGGCCCTTCATCTCAAGCACCCCCAGTTGGGCCCTTCATCTCAAGCACCGCTCCGCTGGGCACCGCCATCTCAAGCACCGCTGAACTGGGCCCTTCATCTCATGCACCGCTCTGCTGGGCCCTTCATCTCAAGCACCGCTCCACTGTGCCCTTCATCTCAAGCACCACTCCGCTGGGCACCGCCGTCTCAAGCACCGCTGAACTGGGCCCTTCATCTCAAGCACCGCTCCGCTGGGCCCTTCATCTCAAGCACAGCTCCGCTGGGCACCGCCATCTCAGGAACCGCTGAACTGGGCCCTTCATCTCAAGCACCCTCTGCTGGGCCCTTCATCTCAAGCACTGCTCCGCTGGGCCCTTCATCTCAAGCACCGCTCCGCTGGGCACTGCTGTCTCAGGAACCGCTGAACTGGGCCCTTCATCTCAAGCACCGCTCCACTGGGCCCTTCATCTCAAGCACCGCTCCGCTAGGCACCGCTGTCTCAAGCACCGCTGAACTGGGCCCTTCATCTCAAGCACCGCTGAACTGGGCCCTTCATCTCAAGCACTGCTCCGCTGGGCACTGCCGTCTCAAGCACCGCTGAACAGGGCACCGCCGTCTCAAGCACCGCTGAACAGGGCACCGCCGTCTCAAGCACTGCTGAACTAGGCCCTTCATCTCAAGCACCGCTCCGCTGGGCCCTTCATCTCAAGCACCGCTCCGCTGGGCACCGCCGTCTCAGGAACCGCTGAACTGGGCCCTTCATCTCAAGCACCGCTCCGCTGGGCCCTTCATCTCAAGCACCGCTCTGCTGGACACCGCCGTCTCAAGCACCGCTGAACTGGGCCCTTCATCTCAAGCACCGCTGAACTGGGCCCTTCATCTCAAGCACCGCTGAACAGGGCACCGCTGAACAGGGCACCGCCGTCTCAAGCACCGCTGAACAGGGCACCGCCGTCTCAAGCACCGCTGAACAGGACACCGCCGTCTCAAGCCCCGCTGAACTGGGCCCTTCATCTCAAGCACGGCTCCGCTGGGCCCTTCATCTCAAGCACCGCTCCGCTGGGCACCGCCGTCTCAGGAACCGCTGAACTGGGCCCTTCATCTCAAGCACCACTCCGCTGGGCCCTTCATCTCAAGCACTGCTCCGCTGGGCCCTTCATCTCAAGCACCGCTCCGCTGGGCACCGCCGTCTCAGGAACCACTGAACTGGGCCCTTCATCTCAAGCACCGCTCCGCTGGGCCCTTCATCTTAAGCACCGCTCCGCTGGGCACCACCGTCTCAAGCACCGCTGAACTGGGCCCTTCATCTCAAGCACCGCTGAACTGGGCCCTTCATCTCAAGCACTGGTCCGCTGGGCACCGCCGTCTCAAGCACTGCTGAACAGGGCACCGCCGTCTCAGGAACCGCTGAACTGGGCCCTTCATCTCAAGCACCGCTCCGCTGGGCCCTTCATCTCAAGCACCCCCAGTTGGGCCCTTCATCTCAAGCACCGCTCCGCTGGGCACCGCCATCTCAAGCACCGCTGAACTGGGCCCTTCATCTCATGCACCACTCTGCTGGGCCCTTCATCTCAAGCACCGCTCCACTGTGCCCTTCATCTCAAGCACCGCTCCGCTGGGCACCGCCGTCTCAAGCACCGCTGAACTGGGCCCTTCATCTCAAGCACCGCTCCGCTGGGCCCTTCATCTCAAGCACGGCTCCGCTGGGCACCGCCATCTCAGGAACCGCTGAACTGGGCCCTTCATCTCAAGCACGCTCTGCTGGGCCCTTCATCTCAAGCACTGCTCCGCTGGGCCCTTCATCTCAAGCACCGCTCCGCTGGGCACTGCTGTCTCAGGAACCGCTGAACTGGGCCCTTCATCTCAAGCACCGCTCCACTGGGCCCTTCATCTCAAGCACCGCTCCGCTAGGCACCGCTGTCTCAAGCACCGCTGAACTGGGCCCTTCATCTCAAGCACCGCTGAACTGGGCCCTTCATCTCAAGCACTGCTCCGCTGGGCACTGCCGTCTCAAGCACCGCTGAACAGGGCACCGCCGTCTCAAGCACCGCTGAACAGGGCACCGCCGTCTCAAGCACTGCTGAACTGGGCCCTTCATCTCAAGCACCGCTCCGCTGGGCCCTTCATCTCAAGCACCGCTCCGCTGGGCACCGCCGTCTCAGGAACCGCTGAACTGGGCCCTTCATCTCAAGCACCGCTCCGCTGGGCCCTTCATCTCAAGCACCGCTCTGCTGGACACCGCCGTCTCAAGCACCGCTGAACTGGGCCCTTCATCTCAAGCACCGCTGAACTGGGCCCTTCATCTCAAGCACCGCTGAACAGGGCACCGCTGAACAGGGCACCGCCGTCTCAAGCACCGCTGAACAGGGCACCGCCGTCTCAAGCACCGCTGAACAGGACACCGCCGTCTCAAGCACCGCTGAACTGGGCCCTTCATCTCAAGCACCGCTCCGCTGGGCCCTTCATCTCAAGCACCGCTCCGCTGGGCACCGCCGTCTCAGGAACCGCTGAACTGGGCCCTTCATCTCAAGCACCACTCCGCTGGGCCCTTCATCTCAAGCACTGCTCCGCTGGGCCCTTCATCTCAAGCACCGCTCCGCTGGGCACCGCCGTCTCAGGAACCACTGAACTGGGCCCTTCATCTCAAGCACCGCTCCGCTGGGCCCTTCATCTTAAGCACCGCTCCGCTGGGCACCACCGTCTCAAGCACCGCTGAACTGGGCCCTTCATCTCAAGCACCGCTGAACTGGGCCCTTCATCTCAAGCACTGGTCCGCTGGGCACCGCCGTCTCAAGCACTGCTGAACAGGGCACCGCCGTCTCAAGCACCGCTGAACAGGTTCCTTCATCTCAAGCACTGCTCCGCTGGGCACCGCCGTCTCAAGCACCGCTGAACTGGGCCCTTCATCTCAGGCACTGCTCCGCTGGGCACCGCCGTCTCAAGCACCGCTGAACAGGGCACCGCTGTCTCAAGCACCGCTGAACTGCGCCCTTCATCTCAAGCACCGCTGAACAGGGCACCGCCGTCTCAAGCACCGCTGAACAGGGCACCGCCGTCTCAAGCACCGCTGAACTGGGTACCGCCGTCTCAAGCACCGCTGAACTGGGCCCTTCATCTCAAGCACCGCTGAACAGGGCACCGCCGTCTCAAGCACCGCTGAACAGGGCACCGCCGTCTCAAGCACCGCTGAACTGGGCACCGCCATCTCAAGCACCGCTGAACTGGGCCCTTCATCTCAAGCACCGTTGAACAGGGCACTGCCGTCTCAAGCACCGCTGAACAGGGCACCGCCGTCTCAAGCACCGCTGAACAGGGCACTGCCGTCTCAAGCACCGCTGAACTGGGCACCGCCGTCTCAAGCACCGCTGAACTGGGCCCTTCATCTCAAGCACCGCTCCGCTGGGCCCTTCATCTCAAGCACCGCTCCGCTGGGGACCGCCGTCTCAGGAACCGCTGAACTGGGCCCTTCATCTCAAGCACCGCTGAACTTGGCCCTTCATCTCAAGCACTGCTCTGCTGGGCACCGCCGTCTCAAGCACCGCTGAACTGGGCCCTTCATCTCAAGCACCGCTGGCCCATTGGCGGAAGGGGCAGGCCCGCATCTGTGTCGAGCAGGGCTGCACGAAGCACTCTGGGCACTAGTTCCCCTCCAGTACCAGTGGAGACTGTTATCCACTTGAGAGACTTTGGCTTTGCACTCCCCAGGATGGCACAGTGGGCAACCCACCCACTGTATAGACTTGAGAGACTGTGGCTTTGCACTCCCAAGGATTTAACAGTGGGCAAGCCACCCACTGTAAAAACTTGAGAGACTGTGGCTTTGCACTCCCCAGGATGGCACAGTGGGCACCCCACCCACTGTAGAGACTTGAGAGACTGTGGCTTTGCACTCCCCAGGATGGCACAGTGGGCAACCCACCCACTGTAGAGACTTGTGAGACTGTGGCTTTGCACTCCCCAGGATGGCACAGTGGCCTTGGAGGCCCACGTGGATCTGGCGTCGTAGACTCATCTGGCTGAGGTGCCCCCCCTTCCCTTCCCCCTGAGGTGCCTGTAGTTTTCCTATCTGATGCCCCTGCAGTGTTCTCTCCGTTGGAGGCAGGTATCCTGTGTGGGCTTTGCCCATGTGTTTTGGCCCAGTGGCCCACGAACAATGGCTGATGGACATATCGGACTGGACAATTTATGTATATAAAGTTATAGATGTGTGATATATTTTATACTCAGTCTTACAATATAATTCTATATTTATAATCATTTCCTTTTGCCTTTGTATTCTTCCGGGGGGTTTGGGGGTGTAACTTTGATGTGTTGCTATGCATTGATGTGTGTGTTGTAGTGGTTGAGGGTGGGTGTGTCGCATATGTGTGTCCCCGTAATTTTTTGCCTCCCCCTCCCCCATGTCGTAGGTGCAGTACTCACCGTTGTCTTCTGCGCCGGCGTTCGTGCTCCTGGTAGAGGAGCAGGAAGACGATGGCTGGTAGGATGTGTAGTTCGGGTTCCATGCTGTCCAGATTCCTCGTGGGGTGCATGGAGGTGAGCGTTTTCCGTTTGAAATAGCTGTTTCCGCTGTGTTTTTATCGGCAGGGCTACCGCCCCGGAAAAGGTGGCGGATTGGTGGGTTGTAATAGGGTGGGCGGTACATTGTCTCCCACCTGTCTGTTGGCGGTGACCACCGTGCTGTTTGTTTGTCCGGCTGTGGCGGGCGGTGTGTTAAAGTGGCGGTTTCTGTTGGCGGTTTCCGCCAGGGTCGGAATTGCATTTTTTTTACCACCAGCCTGTTGGCGGTTTGGCCGCCGCTTTAACACCGACCGCCAGGGTTGGAATGACCCCCTAGGTCTTGATTCCCTTGGCGTAAATCTAATAAGTCACGATCTGCTGACTGTGTTACAGTTCTACGATCAAAAACTCTCTCAAATTCACAAACAAAATTTCTCCAGTTGTACAACAAGTGACTATTTTTATGCACAAGGGGAATTGCCCAAGTAGCTGCCTCCCCAGACAGATATGATAACAAGAAAGCTAATTTGGACTGCGCATCGGGGAAAGTATTTGGTCTGCAGGTGAAGTGTAGTTCCACTTGAACCAGGAAAGATTGCGCTGTCAAAGGGTCACCTGAGAAACGTTCTGGTGGAGCTAAAGGAATTGCAGAAGGAACATTTAGGGAAATCGGATTACTTCCAGAAGCCTGAGAAGAAGTACCTGGCCAAGACACACCTGTGGGACTTTGTTCCTTCCTCTCTACCTTATCTTGCAACTGACTCACTCTCTCTGCTAAGCTAGTTGTCAATTCTTTGGATGATACCACCTCGGTTTGGAGCTGGGTGATAGCCTTGACTAACTCATCTAGCGTGGCCTTGCTGAGAACATACACAAGCCAGGAGGATAATAATTTGTGGGCTCACTATTCTGTCAGAGTCACCAGATCCTCGGGGTCTGTGCACGTTCCCAACACGTCCACCACTGAACAGCTCCAAGACTCTGATAGACAAATCACAGAGCCTGAGAGAGTTCAAGAGGGGAAGAGGGGATTAGGAAGGAAATAGCTGGGAAGGAGACCTGTAGTAAGAAAAAGGTTAGAACACACTATAAGAAAATTATATCTCCTGAAATCAATACTAGACTATGATTCTAAGCCTAGTCACTCTGAAAACATGAACAATCTAAGAGTTAAGTTTAAAATGACTAAGTTTCAAGATGGCCCGATACCTGTAGGGGAATCAAGATGAATTCAATGAAAACTTTCTTATTTAAGTACTTTCCTTTACATGAGAATCAGAAAATCATTCTGACTAAATTTTAAACCAGTCATATAAATCCTGTTTTGAGAATGTATACTAGGAACATACAATATTGCATCTAGCAACTCTGGCCTTCTGTGTCCTCTTAAAATGTTTCAACACAGATTGCGCATATTGCAGATATATATATATATATATATATATATATATATATATATATATATATATTTATATATATATATATATATAGTAAACACCATAAAAGGATTGTGCACCATGAATAACACAATATGGATTCAGGAAACAAATCACATAACTTGTCAAATCGAATATTATATAATCAATATCTTAGAATAGTGGCATACAATAAACAACATGAATTAAACTAGAGGAGAGAATTGTGTGTCTTGCCGATTCGAGTGTCACCATGTAAAATACCAAGAAATGTTAGCACGCAATGAATATCAAAGAAAAATCATCATTAATCTAATCGCGCGTCTTGCCGATTCGTAAAACACGATGTAAATGTCAAGAAATAACAGCTCACAATAAATAACAAGATCAAAGTACAATTAAACGAATTGCGCTTCTTTTGCAGATTCTTAAGCCACCATGTAAATGTCAAGAAATGGTAGCGCGCAATAAACAACAAAGTTAAATCCTCATGAAACGAGTTGCACGCCTTGCCAATTCGTAAAACATCATAGAAATGTCAAGAAATAGTAGCGCGCAATGGACAACAATGTTTAAACACCATAAAACGAATTGCTCGTCTTGCCGATTCTTAAGCCACCATGCCAATGTCAAGAAATGGTAGCACGCAATGAATAACAAAGTCAGACCTTTATGAAACAAATCGCGTGTCTTGCCTATTTGTAAATTACCATATGAATGTCATGAAATGGTAGCGCTCAAGTAATCTGTTACTCATTTAAGAATTAAACCAAGAATATGAAAATTCCTAATAACGGTGTCGGGATAGTCCCACCACCGTCTTACCACCTGGAACAATGATCACCAAAGAAGGATGAAGGGCAGAAGACTGGAAGATCCAAATAGGCCGCCGGGACAGGAGCTCAGGAAGAAGCTGCTGCTCGGCACTGGGACCTCTGAATAGTGAGCACTGGGAGTTGGGCTGGCTCTCTTTTATAGAGTCTTGGCCCAGCCCAGAACCATGCCCAGGCATGTTGCAGGGAAAGTCTCTCGAAGGCCCTGGAAAGGGACCACACACTTTGAAAACCTGCAGCAATACATTGCAAAGGAACAGTATTTGTAAGCATATTAAAAATAAGTTTTCAGGATTGAACTCTGCAATGCAAAAGGTTAAACCACAACATATCAGCACAATGCATAAATTACGTTGTTTTGAGAGTGCTGGGTTTTTGCATTTTTGTCGCCAATAGAGCACGTACTGCTCTGGTGTTGACACTCTCCCAGTGTGTCTGTGAGCCCTCCTACCAAACTACATGAACGCAGACACACACCCACCCAACAGCCATCCACCTCACAACAGCCTCCAGCCCATGCACCTTCACCCAAATTCAGCAGACGTACACCTCTTACAACCACCACCTCTACTTCCACTCCCAAACCCCCTCCATCTACCCGTCCCAGTGTGTCTAAAAAACTTTTCCTTGCTAATATTGACCTCTTCCCTACACCTCCCCCCCCGTCCATCCCCTAGGGCCAGGCTTTCAAAGTCCCAACCCAGCACCTCAGCCACCACATCCCCAGGCACAGTGGTGCCAGCAACTGCGGGCTATTGTAGTGCGCCAACCACCAGGGCTGCCAGTGTGCCACTGAGCAAGGGCAAGGGCATTCCGCCACCTGCAAAACAAAAAAAGTTGCCCACATCATGGAGAAACAGAAAATACCTGCCACCAAGGGCTCAGGAAAAACGAAAGGCGATGGTGGCAAGACAGCTGCACCACCATCCAGGGTGGAGAAGGGCCAGAAACTGAAGGGCAGGCCAGGAGAGGGCATGGTGGCACCGACTGAGGGACCAGTGTCACACCTTCTGTCCCCGTCGACGCCAACCTGTACGGCGGAGAAGACCGCCACCTGCACCGCCAACTGCACCACCACAGAGCCCTCTGCCAGCACCGCTGTCATTGAGGCCACCACCTACACCGCTGCCACCGAGCCCGCTGCCAGCACCACTGTCATTGAGGCCACCACCTGCACCACTGCCACAGAGCCCGCCACCAGCACCACTGTCATTGAGGCCACCACCTGCACCGCTGCCACAGAGCCCACAGCCAGCACCGCTGCCACAGAGCCCGCAGCCAGCACCGCCACCACAGAGCCTGCAGCCAGCACCGCCGCCACAGAGCCAGCAGCCAGCACCGCCGCCACAGAGCCCGCCACCAGCACTGCTGCCACAGAGCCCGCAGCCAGCATTGCGGCCACAGAGCCTCCCGCCAGCACCGCTGCGACTGACACCGCCACAAGCACCACCAACACTGACGCCACTGCAAGCACCGCCGCGACTGACACCGCCGCAAGCACTGCCAGCAGCCCAGTGACATCCTGAGCCAGTGGCACCACCGCAGACATGGCTGCCATCCCCAGTGGTAATCCATCCAATGAAGCACTCGGAGCACAAAGCCCCCTCAAGAACCAGTGGAGAAAGGCATCCACTTGTGATACTGTGGCTTGGCACTCCCCAGGATAAAACAGTGGGCAACCCACCTTCTGAAAAGACTTGAGAGACTGTGGCTTTGCACTCCCCAGGATAATGCAGTGGGCAACCCACCCACTGGAGAGACTTGAGGGACTGTGGCTTTGCACTCCTCAGGATAATGCAGTGGGCACACCACCCACTGGAGAGACCTGAGAGACTGTGGCTTTGCACTCCCCAGGATAATGCAGTGGGCAAACCACCCACTGGAGAGACTTGAGAAACTGTGGCTTTGCACTCCCCAGGATAATGCAGTGGGCAACCCACCCACTGTAGAGACTTGAGAGACTGTGGCTTTGCACTCCCCAGGATAATGCAGTGTGCAACCCACCAACTGAAAAGACTTGGGAGACTGTGGCGTTGCACTCCCCAAGATAATGAAGTGGGCAACCCACCAACTGAAAAGACTTGAGATACTGTGGCTTTGCACTCCCCAGGATACATCAATGGGCATGGAGCCCCCTGTTGGAGCAGTGGCGTCATGCCTTCATCAGGCTGAGGTGCCCCCCTCCCAGTCCCGCTCAGGTGCCTGTTTATTTTCCATCTGATGCCCCTCCAGTGTTCTCTCCGTTTGGAGTCAGGTATCTAGTGTGGGCCTCGCCCATGCATTTTGGGCCCAGTGGTCCACGGACAATGATTTGTGCACTATCCGGACTTGTGGAGTTGGTGTACATAATTGTATATACTGTATTTATAGTTTTGACTACTGGATTTTTATTGATTATAATCATTCAAATCAATTCCTTTTGTCCTTGCATTATTGAAAGGGGCTGGGGGGCGTATATGTAATGTTGCAGCATGTATTTGTGTGTCTGGTGTTGTGGGTGGGGGTGTTGCGTGTGTGTGTCACTCTCTTTTCCCTCCTCCGTGTTGTAGGTGCAGTACTCACCGTGGTCGTCGCCGCCGTCTCTGGAGCTCCTGATAGAAGAGCAGGAAGATGATCACCGGAAGGATCTGCAGTTCTGGCTCCATGGCGTCCTGGTTCTTCGTGGGGTGTGGAGAGGTGAGTGATTTCCCCTTCTGTGTACTGTTTCTGCCGTGTTTTTGATCGCGTTGGTTCCACCCCAGAAAAGGTGGCAGATTGGCATCTTGTGATAGGGTGGGCGGTGCATTGCCTTCCTCCTGTCTGTTGGCCGTTAAAGCTGCGCTGTTTGTTTGTACCGCCGTGGCGGTCGGAGTGCTAAAGTGGCTGTCTATGTTGGCGGTTTCCGCCATGGTCGTAATTCCATTTTTTTACCGCCGGCCTGTTGGCAGTGTTACATATATACAAGTTATTCAGTATTCTGATTGAGTCATACACATTTCCAACAGTAGGAGACATGCTATGACATTGATTGGCAGACAAACAAGAAGATCACTTATTTGACTGACACTGTGCAATAAATGCAGGTGTACTGTCCTCTGTGATACACTTACTATTTGTCATATATGCAAATGCAATTGACATGGATTTGGTGAGTTCTCAATAGTGTTAAGAATCTTTAAGTCATTGAGCTGTCACATATCTCACACTGATCCACTGCAGCATTTTATGACTACTATTGACAGCCGCTGGCATCCACTTTGGGCATAATGCATCTCAGAGTGGTATTGGCTGTCTGTTTTTCTTTTGTCCCATCAGTTAATTTTCAGATATGAGTGTTTTCAATTCAACATGTTTGATAGGCAATGACAATATTACACACCACACTTTTCAGTGATCAGTGCATTGTGTCTGGTACTTTGAGGATGATGAAAGTGTTCCCACTTGATTGAAGACTGATGTAGCAGATCCTGCTTTTAACCTGAATGTGACTCTGCTGGGCTTCCGTATGTCCATGTTTGTGAGTACTCACCACAGGTGCAGATTATGGGGGTGATTCCAAGCTTGGCGGGCGGCGGGAGCCGCCCGCCAAGCGGGAACCGCCAGAAGACCGTACCGCGGTCAAAAGACCGCGGCGGTCATTCTGGGTTTCCCACTGGGCTGGCGGGCGACCGCCAAAAGGCCGCCCGCCAGCCCAGCGGGAAACACCCTTCCACGAGGAAGCCGGCTCCGAATGGAGCCGGCGGAGTGGAAGGGGTGCGACGGATGCAGTAGCACCCATCGTGAATTTCAGTGTCTGCTAAGCAGACACTGAAATTCTAAGTGGGGCCCTCTTACGGGGGCCCCACGACACCCCATACCGCCATCCTGTTCCTGGCGGCCGAAACCGCCAGGAACAGGATGGCGGTATGGGTGTCGGAATCCCCATGGCGGCGCAGCAAGCTGCGCCGCCATGGAGGATTCCCCTGGGCAGCGGAAAGCCGGTGGTACACCGCCGACTTTCCGTTTCTGGCCGCGGCTGTACCGCCGCAGTCAGAATGCCCAAAGGAGCACCGCCAGCCTGTTGGCGGTGCTCCCGCGGACCACGGCCCTGGCGGTTTTTACCGCCAGGGTCAGAATGACCGCCTATATCCTTTGTCAGTTGCACAGTGATTAGGGGTGGATTGGCGGAATGGTCATGCCAGCTAATGGCACATATTCAAATTATTCTGTGTCCTGGTTGACTCATACACATTGTCAGCAGTGTGAGACACGCTATGACATTGTTTGGCAGACATGCAAGATGATGACTAAATTTCCTAGCACTGTGCTATACATACAGTTGTAATGTCCTCTGTAATATACTTACTATTGGTAACAGATGTGAGTGCAAATGACGTAGATGTGTTTAGTTGTCAGCAGTGAGATAAATCTTTTTGCCATTGAGTTGTCACATCTCTCACACTGATCTACTGTTGCCATTTACAACTACTGTTTACAGACATTAGCATACATTTTGTGTCTAATGCATCACATAGTGATTTCGATCTGTCTGTTTTTTTTGCCCCAACAGTTATTTTTTATTACAAGTGTATTCAGTTCAACATGTTTGTTTGAAAGCCAATGCAGACAATACACGCCACACTTTTCAGAGATCAGTGCTATGTACCTGGTAAGTTGAGGATATTGCCAATGGTTACGATTGATTGACCCTTGTTGTGGCCTACTTATGGTTTCCTGAATGTGGGTGAGTTGTATTTAACTGGAACTGTGACTTAAACTCCAAGACATTTGTTAAGTGAGATCATTTATGTACATGTTTGGCATTTTTATACCTTCATTAATATGTGCTCAAGTAAAACAATTCTGGACAATGTGGGCATGTCCACATGCACCTGCTGCAGTGTTCTGTATTCTACCTTCATGTGGTGGCTCATCCTGGACCTTTTCCCCTGGGTCCTGTGGTTCTTTATCCCAGTGGACATTTGGCCAAACACACATACTGTGCAGTATTGCACATGCCAAAACGGTTTTGCAGACAAGGGGTGGGGAAAAAAAAGTCTACCCACGAAACATCCAGTCAGTGAAACTGGGCCTTGAGCAGGCCAAAGGTCCCCTCAACTATGTTCTGTGTGTGGATGTGAGCATGGTTTTAGTCCTTTTATAGCTCAGTCTGGGGGGTGCAAAATGGTGTCATCACCCACTGCTGGATGCCATATCTTTGGTCAGCTGAAATGTATATCAGATTAACAATGTCATTTCCTTTGGTTACTGTATTTGCAACAGTCCTGCTCATGTGTTCTGTGTATAGTGTTTGTCATGCTCTTCTCCCAGTAATGACCACATCATGTGTCAATAGTGATAGTGTAGTGCCATTTACAGGGGCTTGCTCACTCACTGTATGTGATGTCAAATACAGTGCATGAGCAGATAAATCATGCAATTCGACATCCTGACTGTCATGTTTCTGCAGCCAGTTTTTGTGGAGGCTGATTCCTATTGCTCCAGTACACTCAATATTATGTGTTCACACTACATGTGTGGAGAGACAGAATGTGGGTGTGAATCTCTTTTGTTCTTCGGCCTAAGTGGGTGGTAACATACCAAACATGGCTGTCACAAACACATGCATGGGACCATGGTCATCCCCATGGCACAGACATCTGAGTGTACAATATTGCCCAGGGCAGTTGACATGATGCCATCCACACAGTATGCTGTCACACATCCCAAATGAGAGACATGATGTCCCAAGTGCGTTTTCTCAATCCATGGTTGCATGTCACAGTGGTGGAACATTGTAAAGATGTGTGACAGCATTGTGCCCAATTTGTGCACACAGCACATGCATCCTGTAGATATGTGAGTTGTCCTCTGCAGTCCAGCTACTCAAATTCCTGCAGTGTACAACTTCTCTAAGAAGGGGAACTGGTACACAATACTTGGGGCCTCCTGCTTCTTCTGGTTATTCAGACTAGGCTTATAGACGAGTTGCTTCCCCTGCACACATTCACACTATCATCAGGGGTTGTATGGGTTCTTCTCTGCTGTCATTTGTGTGTGTGGTGCAAAATCCAGTCAAGGCTGCTGCGTCTGAGGCATGGTGAGTGATGTATGTGTGGATAGCATTAGACATCACAAATGTGAGATGGGAGTTCTCTTGCATAGCGTTATACATGTCACCTGCCCATGTGTCATGGTTTGTCAGCTTACACCTAATCCCTAATGTGTGAGCCATAATACAGGTGATGGCTCATGTGTGTTACAAGTGACCTCCCCCCAGAGGACATGGTACACTTACCTTGAACACAGGGATGTTCAGCAGATTTCCTGCCTGCCATGCATGGCTATGTGCGTTTAAATCATGCAACATGTGCAAAACTGGCTTAAGTTGTCTTCACATATCTGGCAGGGTGAATTGCATTGCATATGTCATCTGAAGAATGGTGCATGTATGTGGGACTGCCCTCATCCTGCAGCCCCTATCTGTGCAGGCAGACAGTGATCTGTGTATTGTGTGCCCTATATCTACTTGTTATTGGGTCTGTAGGGTAGTTGCTCTTTGCTTGCCTACGAGTAGGCTATTTCCATATTTTAGCTATAGCTCCATGCACGTTAGTTTAATACACTAGGCCGCTGTGCACATTGACCTAGATATATTTTGTTCGGGTTCACATTGTTATTTTTACAATAACCAGATTTACGGTCTTGTTTTAATTTCTTCTACCTAACTGTTTTGCTTAAGCCCAGCACTGCGTTCTCAAACAAGACATTCTTGATCACTTTGTGCTTCAGTCAAGGCTACAGTTTGGTACATTGCCGGTGAACGTGGTAGAAGTTTAGTCTCCAACTTTCATAGAAAATACACATCCTTACGTAGCAACATTTTCTTAGAACATTAGCTGTGTTATTATAAAAATACTTCCTAGTCCCATTACACGTTAAGAGGGAGATTCCAGCCAGGGAACAACAACAGTATGGCGATTGCTGAATGCTTCGCTGCAGATGCTAATGCAGACTACAGGCATTTGCTCAGGCATGAGGGTCGATGTCCTCCCCGGGGAACCTGAAAGGCAGAATTAGAGCTTAACATGCTGTGCTCAAATTACGACTCAGATAGAAAATAGTCCATCAATTCTAGTGGCAATATGACAGCGTCATTCTTATGCTTCACTCTCATCGTCACCATTTTAATATTGTCATGTTGTGTTGTTCTGGTTATTGCAGCTCACGCTTTGCTATCTAAAATGCAGTCGATTTATTAAACAAGTCTTTAAAACTGATACTGCTTTCATTGTCATTTATATATGAGACTGAATTGCGAATGAGAGAACAGGATGCGACCTGAGTGACCACGACTTCCCTGAGAAGTATGATATGTCATGCGCTCAGCTGCCCAATCATCTCTACCTTTCGGGAGAGACTAGGCACTGCTAGTTAGCCGGAGTGGGCCATGCAGCCACCCTTCCGACCCTTGGCTTCCTGACCCTCCACCTTAGTAGTTTGCAAATGTCTTCCCAAATTTTGGCAGGATGATGGACAGCTTCCCAAAGGGTTCCCCAGTGTCTTTTCTGTCGATTTTTGTCACATGTACTTGATGTCAAGGAATATGAGGCCATTTCCTCCAAAAGAAAGAAGCGCTTACCTCATATAGATAAAAGGTTTGGTGGAGATTTACGTCTTTGTATTCTTGTTGGCCTCTCTGTAAGAGGATTCATGTTATCACAGAATTCTAGAGAAAGACGCACCAGGAACAATCATGTTGCCAAAACGCACACAAAGTCACTGGTGACATTTCCTTGTGCTCCATTACACAGCTTTGTGGCCGAGTCAATCACACAGCTACTGATACACCCACACCGACACTCACACACTTACTCATAGACACACTCAGACACTAACTCAGGCACTCATACACCCACTCACACACACACTCAGGGATTCATGCACTCATTCACAGATCCACTCAGGCACTCATGCACCCACTCACAGACCCACTTGGACACCTATGCTCACTTACAGACCCACTAAGAAACTCATGCACTCACACACAAACACACAGAGACTCATGTACCCACTCCAAGATTTTTTCAGACACTCACACACCCACTCACAGACCCACTCACTCATCATACAATCATAGGCACACTCAGTCAGACAAACATGTACGCACAGGAAAACTGACTGAGGTACTCATGCACATACTCACAGACCCACTCAGAGGCTTATATATATATATATATATATATATATATAAATATATATATATATATATATAAATATATATATATATATATATATATATATATATATATATATATATATATATATATATATATATATAAATAATATTCACTTAGAAAATCCAAAGGTTACTGGGATGCTATAGTTAGATAGTTAGGCTCACATTTTAAACATACCAAACCTTAGAATTTTACCTGTTACAGTTATAGAGAGTTATCTCAAGTAACTATAACCTGTGCTTTTGCCCCGCCATGCACAATAAGCTGATCAATAATTTTACTGCAGATGTTACATTATCAATGATGTTATCAACAATGTCCTGAGTGCTGTAATTTGTGGGTAATTAGAAGTGCATGGCAAAGGCGGATTTATAGTTACCTTAGGGCACAAGTGATAGAACATATAGGGGGTCATTTTGACCCTGGCGGCCGGCGGTAAGGTGGCGGGAACACCGCCAACAGGCTGGCGGTGTCCCGCCAGCTATTATGACCATGGCGCAAAAGCCACGGCCATACCGCTGGCCCCTCCACTTTACCGCCAGGTCTCCGCCTGGCGGTCATAATCCCCAGGGCAGCGGTTGCAAGCACCGCTACCCTGGGGATTATGAGTCCCTGACCGCCAGCCTGTCCATGGCGGTAAACACCGCCATGGAAAGGCTGGCGGTAAGGGGACTTGGGGTGCCCCTGGGGGCCCCTGACCTGCCCATGCACTTGGCATGGGCAGTGCAGGGGCCCCCGGGCATAGCCCCGTCGCGCATTTCACTGCCCGAATTTCGGGCAGTGAAATGTGCGACGGGTGCTACTGCACCCGCTGCACATCAGCATTGCCGCCGGCTCTATTAGGAGCCGGCAGCAATGTTGATGTGACATTTCCGCTGGCCCAACGGACGGTAACACTGTTACCGTCCGCTGGCCCAGAGGAAATGTCATAATAGGGAGGCAGGAATACCGCCGGCAATGGCGGTATTCTGTCTCCCGCAGCCTCGGCGGTAATGAAATGGATGGAACTTGCCTCCCCCAACAATTTCTTAGGCACTTAAAAAAAAATCTTGTCCCTGCTGACCGGGTCTGCCCGGTCATTGGCCTTTCTAATATATTTCCTAGAATATCCTCTCAACTATAGCCTTGTCATCATCAAATTATGCATTATGATATAAACCTCTTCGGAACTGCAGTTACGCTTTACCCAAAAAAAGTTACCGTATGGGATACTCCGTTGGAAATTAGGGGCATGGCTGCTTTGGGCATGCAGTATGGAGTTACCTGCTGATTCTTTCCTGAAAAGTTTGGTTCATAAACTTTGACCTTTGGCTGTCACTCTGACATCTAAAAAGTCTACAGTGGCTTTACTGTGTGTCGAGGTAAATGTGAGATTCAAGTTTTTTTTTATTCAAAACTGTAGCAAACTCAAGGAGGTCTGCCTTTCCATATACAGAAAATATAATTGATGAACCAGAGCCAGAACAATCTGGTCAGTCCATCGAGTCATGTCAATTTCCCAAAGCACCTGTTCCTCCCACCAGCCCACCAATGAGTTATCATAGCTGAGGGTGAAGCAGGTGACTATTGCTGTCCCCTGTATTTGCTTATACAAAAACTAATTGAAGAGAAAAATATTCTCAGTCAAATAAATTTTAATCATATCTAGCAATATGTGGTTATGGGCTAAAAGGTTGATTCCTCATGCTCGCAGTAAATATCTGCAGGCTGTGTGGCCATTCTCATGTCAGATACTAGTATACAAACTCTTGACATCGAAACATGCCATATCGAAAGAGCACTCCCGACATATACCCTGAATCTTAGTCAAAAATCCTTTGTGTCTCTCACATACAATGTGAGACTACTAACAAAAGGAAAGAAAAAATTGTCTACAGACATGGACGTATTCTCGAAAGAGACTTTAAAAAAAAGAAATAATAGGTCTCCCTTGGGGTTTAGGGGCATTTGTATGAATCTTCGGTAATAAATACAATGTAGGTAATACTGGGAAATCTTTCTTCAAATATTGAAATTCATCCCACGGCAATAGTTGCTTGTCATAAAAATCTTTCAACTACTCAATATATTCTCCTTGTACATTAGCAAAATATATTCTGTGAATGATAGTAGAACACTCAATAATATTAAGTTGTCATACTGTCTCATTAATGTAATTAATCCTAAACCAAATAATCACATTGCCCCCTTTATCAGAGGGTTTTATGATTATATTACCATCACTCTGTAAATCCCTGATAGCTTTCCACTGTTCGTGTGTCCAATTGTGTGATTTGGGTTTTCCTCTACACAAAAGATCCTTAGCCACCAACTCACAGACAGCATCAATGTCGTCTTTAGCAGACTGGGGAATAAATCTGGAGGGGAATTTAAACCCTATCTGAACAGACATATCTGTAGTAATCCCAAATTAATTCTGTAGGGAAATATCAGACTTAGGATCATAAGGGCAACTATGGTATCAGTGTTACTCTCACCCGCAGTTGAGTTAGTTTTGCTGAAATCATAGAGAGAATGTGTCAATTCAATATCATCTATTAACAACTTAGATTGCTCAGATTAAGATTCCACACTCAAATTCTTATTGGAACTCACTTTCAATGTAAAAAGTTTATAGAATTTCAATTTTTGTGCCAATTAAAATAATCAGTCCATAGTTCAGCATAGTCATCTGGCATGTTCAGCCAAAAAGACAATCCCAATTTGAGTACACTCATTTCGTCACAGGTTAGTTCCTGATCTGACAAATGTATTACCGTCAATACTTGTTCACTGTCTTCACCAGCCATTATTGCTTCTTCTGGCCAAACACGTTTAAAACATTACTGACACATCCTTGTTCTGCACTAGCTTTAACTACGGGTGTGGGGAGCTCACAGAGTTCTGCACTGTGGAATTCGGCGGAGTTATCTAAAAACTTATTGAAATTCTGCGGAGTTCCACATGTGTCTGAACACCGCCCAGTCCTAGCTGTAACATCAGTTTTCAAAACTTTTGTGAAATCCGGTGTCTTTCAGAAATACGTTAATAAGTATTCTGTTTCTGATCTGTTGCTAAAAGGGCTAATGGCCTGCTGCAGACATCAGTGTGTAACCTGCAGTTGTCCAGTTCAGGTAGAGACAAAGAATGACAGTGATCTTTTTAACAGACAACAGGAGTGGCTGATAGCTTCCAGATAACTTAAGCATTTGCTATTGCAGCAATTTGCACCACATCATTCAATTCACAGTGATGTTATGAACAATTCCACCCCTGCGTTCACCCCACCTGCAATTCATCACCATCAGAAAAATAATTTCCTACATGTTCACTGCATCCATGCAGGGTAATTTCATGGGAGTATTACCCCTGCACATGTACGGTATCCCACACTGTTGCCTGCTATACATTGGCAGGCCAGTCTCCTTGTGTCTCAATGTACTGCAGATACACTCCTTTCATCGCAGTGGCTATTAATCTGGCATTTTCTTAATTGCAATCCACAGAGAAGATGGACACTGAGTGACAGGTGCCCATGGCAGCTCAGGGCCTGTGTGATTAATAGCTGATTGCAATGGCAGTGGTCTCTGGTCACATGACCCATGCTTGTTTGTGATCGCCAGGAAAATAATTGCCACAAATATATCTTGTTTAATCTCTTTTAGGCCAGGCAGGGATTGTAAGTGATCATTCAAGTCTGCTTAACCCAGTTTGAATTGTGATTGTGATCTAGGACTGTTCACCATTAATTGAATACCAAGTGCCCCATGGAAAGATGATGGGATCGTAGGAGCAGGGCGATGTGGAGACTTGCTACTGGAATGTTTGGGGTAAACTACATGTTTATTGGGGGGTGCATATGTGAAGCGTGCATGGGAGAGCACGGGCTGTGATTTCCACATACTCTCATTGTTCTGCGTTTGAGAGCAGTAGCTTAGTTTTACAAAATTAATTAGCCTGCCTGGTGCACATCGAGGAATAGAAGCTTAAAATGATTAGACTAATGGGGTGACTACCACTAGCCATGTGAGAGAATATTTAGAAGTTACTTACTGTATCAATTTCGGAGCCTTCTTGCAGTGCTCTCACTGTGAACTGTGCACTTTCACCTCCTATTAATTTCCAGCAAAGGTGTGACGTCAAACCTATGTTACTGAACAAGTACAACCGCTTGTCGAAATAGATCTAAAGAGTCAGAAGCATAGGTAGGGGTGGGTGAGCGGCACACCGTTGAACTCCTCTCTGCCATTGGCTCGCGGTTTCTTTTTGCCGAACTCTGTGCTTCACCTGGAGTGCAGAGTGCCAAAACTTGGTGAAATCCACCAGTGGAGCGGAGTTCACCGACCACCCCTAATCACATCAGCCATGGAGTACCTAGACTTCAAAATCCAAACAGACGGCAAGTCTACCATTAGGGGCACACTAGCCTACAGGCCACCAGGACAGAGGTCACATTTCTTTAACTTCTTCACAGACTTCATAGACTCCAAAGACTAAATGCTCTTGGGGGACCTCAACTTTCACCTCAATGACCTCAACAACACCAGCACTTCCACCCTTCTCAACAAACATGAACAACATTGGCCTCCGCTAACTTGTCTGTGACCTCATTTACACAGCAGACAACACATTGGGCCCTATTTTCACCTTCAGCAACCATATCAAATACATCCACACCCCCAAACTGACCTGGTCCGACCACTCCATCATCCACTTCAACGTCACAAGCCCCGGACCTCTGCTCGGGCACCACCAGGCACTTCACAGCAAAGAAGCAAAATCTTAGGATCCGCATGGACCGACACCATCAACAAGCTACAGTTCCTCCAACAACCTAGACCAAAACATCAGACACTTGAAATACTAGATCATGAACAACGCAGCCAGCATTGCCCGCACCACCAACAACAACAACCACAAAGGAGCCAACTAACAAACAAGTTGGTACAGTGAAGACCCTAAGGACCACCAAACGCTACTGCAAACAACAAGGAAGAAAATGTTGCACTAGGAAGGGCACCACCGACAGGGCATCCCTTGAAGCAGCCCTCAACTTCTACCATAGGAAGCTACAAGAGACCAAGAAAGAAGCACCAGCCATGCACATCAAAACCAGCTTCAAGAAAAGGAAAGTACTTTTAAAAATCGTCAAAGAATTCTCCGACCCCATGATTACAGCGAACAACATCATCCCCTCCCAGGAACTCAGTGACAACCTTGACAATTTCTTTCATGATAAGATCACAAATATCTAAAAGAACGTCCAACCCCAGCCCAAGCCCATCAACTATTTAAACCAATTCATCCATCCCGTAACCACCAAAAGTAACCGACTGACTGAATGGAATCAAATTACCCTCCAGAAAACTACCTCCATCATGGACACAGTCCACTCAGGGGTTCTCACCGACCTGTGCCCACTTCACATCTTAAAACTAGGAGGCACCAGAATCAGTCTTGAACTTACCTCGCTATGTAATGCATCCATAACCACAAGCACCTTCCCAAAGGACTGAAAACGTGCTGAGGTCAAAGCACTACTAAAAACTCCTAAAGAAACCTTCTGCAGTCCCCAAAGAACTCAGCAACTACCGGCCCATATCCCTGCTCCCATTCCCTCCCAAAGTCTTTGAGAAGACCATCTACCGACAACTCACCAAGCTCCTGCAGTGGAACCACCTTATTGACTCCTCCCAATCCAGCTTCTGCCCCGACCACCACACCAGACAGCCCTGATCGCTGTCACAGATGACATCAGAGCGGAGAAAAAGCAGCACTTATCCTACTCAACTTTTTGGCAGCATTTGACACAGTCTCCCTCCGCACAATCATCACAAAGCTACACAGCATCAGCATCCAAGAAGCAGATCGCAAATGGATCACCTCCTTTCTCACCTGAAGAAAACAGAAATTCTGCTTATCACCATTTACCTCCAAACCCAAATACATCTTCTGTGGAGTGCCTCTACTCTCATCTCTCAGCCCCAAACTCTTCAACACCTGCATGACCCCACTTGCCAATATTGTCAGGTCACTGAGACTCAACATCGACTCCACTAGCCAATATTGTCAGGTCACAGAGACTTAACATCGACTCATACACCAGTTACACACACAACTCATTGTCTCCCTCTCTGAGGACTCTACCACCACCAGGACCAAGTTCCAAAATGTATTGCCTGCATTGGCAACTGGATGAGGAACAACTGTCTGAAGCTCAACACAGATAAAAATGAGGTACTGATCTTCGGGAATGACTACTGCCCGGGGATGACTCTTGGCGGTCCACAGAATTGGGGGCCCAGCACCGATCCCGCCCAACCATGTAATAAACCTTGGCATCATCTTGGGCAGCAAGCTAGCTATGGCATCCCAGGCCAATGTCATATCCTCCTCCTGCTTCTTGAACCTACACATGCATTGCAAGATCTTCAAATGGCTTCCACAGAGCTCAAGATGCACCATCACTCATGCCATCATCACCTGCTGAATGGACTACAACAACACTCTGTACTCAAGAATCACATCTCACCTAGGGCCAGATGTAGCAAGCATTTTGCATGGTGCACAATCGCAGTTTGCGCCATGCAAAATGCCCATTGCGATGCACATTCACAATTTGCGAGTCGTTACCAGCTCTCAAATTGTGAATGCGACTCGCAAATAGGAAGGGGTGTCCCCTTCCTATTTGCAACTCGCATCGCCATGCAAAATTGCTTTGTGGCCGCGAATGTGGTCGCAAAGCAATTCGCAGTTACCACCAGTGTCACACTGGTGGTAACCCATTCGCAAAAGAGAAGGGGTCCCCATGGGACCCCTTCCCCTTTGTGAATGTTGCCCAAAATGTTTTTTCAGAGCAGGCAGTGGTCAAATGGACCACTGCCTACTCTGAAAAAACAACCAAATGGTTTCGGTATTTTTTTTATTTTGCAACTCGTTTTCCTTTAAGGAAAATGGGCTGCAAAATAAAAAAATAAAACTGCTTTATTTAAAAAGCAGTCACAGACATGGAGGTCACCATTCCTGTGAGTTCAGGGACTCGCTATAGGGTCACAAAATGTGACCCACCTCATTAATATTAATGAGGTGGGTCTTTGCGACCCCATAGCGAATCGCAGACTGTGTCTGAGACACCTTTCTGCATCCGATTTGCAAAATCGGAATTACCTACATCTGGCCCCTACTCCATAGGCTTCAGGAACTCACATCACACATCAGCTCTAAGAACTAAAATGGCTCCCATTGCAGAAGAGATGTCATCTCAAGCTACTAATCCACACATGCATAGCCCTTCACACCTGCTGCCCCACCTACATCAACCACTGCCTGAACTTCCATCAGCCCAACAGATACCTCTGCTCCTCCTCCCACGCGCTTGCTTTTACCCTCCACAGCACCAGATGCAGAAGCAGTGGATGCTCCTTCTCCTATATCATAGCAAAGATGTGAAACGATCTCCCTCAATGCGTAGTTCTGTGAATGTTTATGATATAAGAATAAATGAGACAGTGATGTCACGTACATCTATCTACCTGTACTTATCCATTTTTCATAGATATGGCCATTCATTGTAGATCTTTCTTTCAAATAAATATACTTTTCTGCTGCATGAATTTCTAAGAGTATTTTAATTTCTTTATTTTGTTACCATCCGATTCATTTATTCTTTGTGTTTATTTGTTTGCTTATCATTGAAATAATAATAGTTTTAACCTCAATTTAATTTGGATATGTGTGTACATTGAACAGATAACTGAAACATGGACGCTTCCCCTCATTAAATGACAAAGTAATGTACTTTTTATAATGGAATCATGTTACAATATATGCAATCCTTGTAGAAAAGCCTGTCTCTAATTTGCTTATTACAGTCAAGTTGTAACATCTCTAGGCATCTATAATATAGAAATGAGATAGCTTTAACTTTTTACAATAGAGTTGTGATATCATAATGACTATGCCAGCAGCCAAGATAAAAGGTAGGTCACAGTACATAATCACAGCTAATGTTTAAGCAACTAAATCAAAAACTGTTTTTTTTTCTTCTGGTCAGTTTTACAAAATGTCCAGTGATCAGTGGAAATTATATATTTAGGGTAACAGGTTTATTTTACGATTGCTGGCAGTGAAATTCCCTGGCAGTGTACATGATACCTTGATATATCACCAGTCATCATCAAACAGTGATTCCGGGACGGACAATATGGAAATGGCCTTCTTGTAGATTAGCAAACAGCAAGTACCTAACAGACACAATAACAAAACTGTCTGCCTGCACAGTTAGGGACTGCAGGATGAGGGCTGATACACATACATGCACCATGATTGATTCACATATGCAATGTAATCAACCTGCCATACAGGTGAAGACATCTCAAGCAGTTTTGCACATGTTGCATGATGTAAAGGCACACAGGAATGCATGGCAGCCAGGAAATCTGCCCAACATATCTATCTGCAAGGGAGATGTATCATGTACACTAAGGGGTGTTCACATGCAACACACAAGGGCCATCAGCTGTGTCATGGCTCACACATCATGGATTAGGGGCCTCCTTTAAGAGGCCCTAGCAGTACACTGTGCCACCAAAGTGTCTTTTTTTGTGACGCTCCAGTGGTGCAGTGTGCTGTCCTTCTATGGCTTTTCATGGCCTTTTAAATATGGACCCCATACACGCATAACACTGCATGAAAGGGGTGTTCCATGGGTGTTGTTTGGGGTGTTCCCAGGAAACAGTCATAGAACCCAAAGGAATCTGATGCATTCCCAGATTTAGAAGGCTGGGAATGGGTCAGATTCATAGTACACCTCAGGGGTGGCATGAGTGACGCAAAGGGGAGACATAGCTGTATTTCACCCCATGTTATCCTCTTTCTATGTGTGCTGCATTCTTTGCATTTTTGAAATAGAAAAACACCTCCTGTTTCTGTGCAGAAAGGTGTCCCTTTCTTACAAAAATACAATTGTCCACACAACGCAGGGACCCTTGCACCGTGGTGTAAGGTTTGCTGCATTGTTACTACTCCTCACATACAGAAGCCCAGCAGAGTCATAACCATTTCCTTAACAGGACCTGTTACATTGTGGAGGGGACTGCCAGAGTAAATAAGTACTACTCTAGGAGTCAGGATATGATTGGGGGCCACTTACCATACTAGCCAACAATGGCAATTAAACTGATACTAGTGCACTTCATGTTGCTGAATGCATGTGCAGGGCATACACTCCCATGGCCCAATTACAATGAGGAGCAGTAAGAACTGGACGAATTGCAGAAACTCTGCTGATATACCAAACACTAGTCATGTGTGGTACATGTATGAATGACTCTCACAATGTCAGAAGAGTGTGATAACAAGAAACATGGTACCTATGTAAAACTATGCATTTAATCATAACCAATGAGTAAGCAATATACCTGCCCTGTCACAGTGTAAGAAAGTCATCCTTTTAGCATGTTCATCCAGATGTTCATGACTGATACTAGGGCTGACTGGCCCTGGCTGTACCCTAGGTCTGCGAAACAGGCCTAGGGCCGCTCGTCAGAATGAAAGGTATATGGTGAAGTGGTACAAATATGATTGCCAATGACAGATTTCTTAAGTCCCTAATAGATAATAGAGCATGGGGAATCAAACTACCTATAAGTCCCTAGTTTATAATCGGGAAGAGAAGTTTAGAGGCCCCGTAGATTTTCTGCACTGGGGTGTGCACTTTTATGTTGCCTGCTGTCATTGCTGAAGACAGCCTTGCAATGCAGGTGCAATCAAAAAGTTTAATGTGTGCCAAATCAACTTTGGAAGAAAATGTACTTACAAGGTCTACAAACAGCTACATCTTACAGTCAATTCACACATAATGCCATTATTGGGTGTCCCTGGGATGGGGTGCCATGTATCTATAAGGAGGGACATCCCAAAATATGTGTGTCATGCCCTGGTGAGAGAAACACTGCACATCGAAGTTTATGAACATTGTTGAAACATAGCACAATAAGCCAACATTGTAAGATATGAGTCAAATCAAAATATTCCAAGGTAAGAGCTAAATGTTTCATGACAGTATTCGAAAGTTTGGCAATGGGGAATCCAAAAACCTGCCACTGTTGACGTCAACATAGCTAATAACAGTAAAAGGTAATAAGACTTCCTGTCCTGTAAGCAAAATCGAAGCTGCTAGTTGGTTCCCCTTCGAATGCAAACCTTACAATTATGAGCCTAGGTACCATAGGCCAATTATGTTTGTGTCTCCTCTCAAAGGACCATCTGGTGGCACAAGCCTCTCACCATCCATGTGCCCATGCAAAGTTCAGCTGTGTGACACATCATGGACTCATAGCTACGGAGTACTAGAATGCACCCCAAGAAGCTCATAAATGTCACTCATTGTAATGGGTGTATTGGGGGACATTGTTGGTGCATCAGTGTTGGACAGCCCACATGGATCACCTGAATGACCAATGTATAAATGTGGATGCCAACATGTAGCTACTGAAGAGGCTCACATTTCCAAACAATTTGCTGTCATTTAGCAGAACAGTTCATTCCATAATGTCGTACACATGTACATTCAATGGCCCAGTCTAACATCGTCAATGTGAACCACATAATGCAGGACACATTGAAGCAGATGGGCCAAGGTCACATCAATTTATACATCCCTGTTAATGCTCTCCTTGACATGACTGACAAGTTGGCAACTGAGCCTGGTCCACATGAGTCACATTACCTGTCACAAAGTTAAAATGCATGGAGATTGTGGGTGTACACACACTGCAATGCACAACCAACACCACCCTGATGTAGAGTGTAGTCAAAGTTTGAGGTATGTTATCTTTCTGTTCTTAGTATGTCAGAGGTCATGCAAATGCATGCATGCTGTGTCAACATTGCTCCCTCAGCATGATTGTAATTAATTTGCACCACAAATCATGTGAAACGGACTAGTCAGGGCACCTTCACATGCTACCCTATTTGGAAATGGCATCTTCAGTTAAACAGTATCCTCACCAAGTTCTGCATGGTATAAGTAGTGCATGTGCACATTGGTCATTTGTACACACTGCGTTGTTCCCTGGTGTTCCTGGAAATGTCTGAAGGTGCTGCACATGCATGTGCTGACATACAAAACAAAGCTAACTTTACAGAAACACCTAATGGCTGTGGCACCAACAGAGGGTGCACCCTATTGTGCAGGGGAGCATGTGCCCATGCCCTTGGGATCAACACTCAGGGACTCCTGTACAAGAATCTGATGCATCATTACCAATGTATCAGATTTCTAACATTGTCATACAATTTCCTAAAGTTGCCAAGGATGCGCTTTACTTACAATAGAGAGCTCCATGGAGCACGTCTTCACAGATGTGTCAGAAATTCAGACACAATTGTTACCGCTGAACTCATGCATTGGTGGACTAGCATTAAAAATTTGCTACTCCAGCAATGTAAGTAGACCCCCACTGAAAAAAGCACTGCGTCAACTTTACGCCTGCTATGAGTAGGTGGAAAAATTCTGATGCAGTGAAGTCGTAGAATGACACAGTGAAATGCTGTAAATTACACTGTGTGGTGGGAACTCCTACCCTACATACATCATACCTAGCGCAATTATAATATGATGCAGGGGTTTACAAACTGATGCATTGGGCACAATGAGCCAATTTGTAAATCAGGAGCAGTGTTGAGTACTACTAGTGCCACCGTTTCATCAAAAGAAATGAGGCAACAGTGGGGCAAAGGCCTAGTAAATACAGCCCTCTGATCGGGACTGTATGCTATCTGGAAGATGTGGGGCCAGGTGCAGAGACAATCTGAGGAGGGGAATTGGCAGTTTGTTTCCTGATGTGGGGCCCCTGGAAGGGGGGGGGGCATTTTGAAAATTGCACCATTCATAAATCATTTCACATGTGTGTTCCGGACCATATCCCAAAACCTGCCTGCACCGGAGGCTGTAACGCCCTGTGTTGGATGACACCCTGCTGTCTGCACCTTGGGACACAGCGCATATTGGAAGACACCTGCACTGTAATAGATGTGGGTGTGCTGACCACATTCCTAGGCAACTCCACAGCATCCCTAGGGGTAAACTAAGCAATGGGCTAAGGTGCCAATACATAGTTGGCACATGGGCTAACCTTTATGGGGTGTACTGGCAGCCAAACATTGGAAATGTGCCCTTTGCATACTCTGATCCTAGTAATGCATGTACTTACACCCATGTATATGCACAAAACATGTGTTGGACACATGGAAAGACAGGAGGGTGGTAAACACAACTATTAACAGGCAACACAGCAAGCAAAATCACGCTATACATGTATTCCACATGACACAATACCAAATTTCAGTCATTGCATCTAAAAAATTGACACATTGCCCATTGCGTCTTTTATTTAGCCATTGCGTATGCCAAATATGGAGCTTCCAATGCATGTGTCCTTCAAAATCCATCCATTTGCACAAAGAGTAAAAAAATAATTTTTATAAAAACGTGCTGCATCCACCCTGGAAGTGATTTAATTGATTAACCCTGAACTGTAAAGTTACTTTCACTTTCTCTGCCAGTCACAGTCTTCATGTCTGTGCTTGGGAGAGGTTGTGTTTGTCATGGTGGTGGAGTGATGAGTGCAGTTTCTTGAGTTTTTTGTGCTGTCTGCTGTCCCTTTTTTCTCCCTGACATCTGTTTTGTCCTTTGTATTTCCATATTGTGTTGTAATTTACTGTGTATTTTCGGGTGTTAGTCCGTGGGGTAGATTAGTTCATAGGGATAGTTGGTGGTGTTTTTTTTTCCCATCAATCGTGTGTCTGGGGTGAGACATGTCCAGGAAGAGAAGGGCCCAGACATGAGTGTGGATGAGTTTGGAGTGCTCATCTGGCTGGTAGCCCATTACCTTCCTAATAGGGTGGCCCTGGTGGTCATGTGATCCATAGTAACAGGACAGAGGCATGCAAGCTGTAGTGGGAGAAGGTCTGCTTAAATATGCTGCGGATCTTCGAGGTGGAGAGGATGACTCACCAGCTGGAACAACGATGGGCACAACTCATAAGCAGTGAACGTGACCTCCTCAATTACCTTAGAATCGAGGTCAGAGGAACTATTGGTAAGTGCATTTTCTCTCTGGCTGATTCCTTGTATTGTACTTGCAATTAGATATCTGTAGGCCATGGGGCCTACTTTACTTAGTTAGGACACAGGGCAGGACTGCAAGTTGTGCAGCTATGCCAACATGCATGCCTAACAAGTGCAGCAATGCACCGTAACTATGACATTTGTCATACTCCTGTCCTTGTCCTCTGTGCTTGTACTCAAATTTGCTGACCACCAATGCAGGCACTCTTGTGTCATGGTGCAAGGGTACATGGACAGGGATGAGTGTTCATATGCAGGAAGCAACACCTTCCTTTCCATACACATTCATCAATGGTATTTTTATGCATCAATGGGCTGCATAGTGGGACATATCAAGTTACTCATGGAGTATACAAGATGTCATGGTGCAGCCCACCATGTATTGACAGAAGTTGTCATGGGAGTTTCATTCATTTCTGTTTGATGTGAGTGAGCTTTCCACCCTCCATTCTTTCATATGATGCTTGGCACATATGGATTATATGTAGCAATGTTAGATATGTCTCCCTGCTGTGTCAGTCACATAGGGCCTCATTTATGAGGCCCTAAGTGCACACTGCACCACAGGAGTCTCATTTATTTTGATGCCCTGTGGTGCAGTGTGCCGGCACATATTTACAAGGCCACGCAAAACCACCCTGTGTGGCTTTTCATAGCCTTGTGAATATGAACTCCTTGCACACATAACACTGTGTGAAAGGGGTGATCCATGGGTGTTGCTTGGGGTGTTCCCACACAACAACCATGGAACCCAAAGGAATCTGACACATTACCAGATTTACAAGTCTATGAATGCATCAGAATCTTAAGCCACCTCAGGAGTGGTGTAAGAATGACGTAACTGGGAGAAATGGATTTATTTCTCCTCATTTTTTCCTCTCTGTGTGCTGCATTCTGTACCCCACATAGAAAGAGGAAACAACTCTTGTGATTATTTTTATGCAGGAAGGTGTCCCTTCCTGCGCAAAAATAATCATCCCCAGAACACAGACACCCTTGCACTATGGCGCAAGAGTGCCTGCATAAGCACTAGTTAGCAATTTGTGCTCCAGCACAGGGGGAGAGGACAGAAATGTGCCATATCTGGTGGTGCAGCCCAGCAAGACATGTGCTGCACCTCCCTGCACTACAGGCCTAGTAAATGAGGCCCATAATGTTGTGACATAAGTAATCTAATTTGCAGACCTTGCTCAAAATATTTTGGCTAATGCCAATAGATCCAAGGGCAGTGGAATAGGCAGAAGCGACATTGATGATCAATGCATCATGATGGGTGTGCATACCATGGTCACAAAACAGCATTTGTCATTACCATACTCAATGATGACATAGTCATGCAATGATGTCCCAAGACGGGGCATTGCAATTGTGCAACGTCAGCCTATGCTTGGTACCTTGACCCCAATCAATATAGACATGATGGTTATTGTGCTGATGTATGTTCACTTTGACCTTCAAAATGTTATTGTGATTTTTGATGTGCAACATATGATGTCTGCAGAAAGTATTTACACGGCATACTTGATGTTCATTTACAAAATAAACCTTTGTATGGCATGTATTGTTTATATTTACACAGTGAACATAAGCCCATCCCAGGAGAAAGTATGCACAGAGGTTAGACATGTATCGGCACATACACCAAGTGCAGAATGCCATCAGTGGGATGGGGAAAGACATTTGATAGAGAAAAAGTATTGGGGTAATGGAGTCCCTTTTCCCAAGGGGCTCCCAAATTGGAGAGAGCAACCAGTAGCAAGGCTTGGGCCACAGGAGTGGGTGGAGCTGCAGGGGCCAGTCCATCCACCTCCACCACCACTACAACTACAACTGCTCCATCCACATCCCTTGGCACAGCACATGTACTTTCTGTACACTTTGATAAGGACATACAGAAGAAAGTAGTAGACTTAAAATTTCAAATATCCTGCCTCAAGCACAACTTGGACATTCTGCTCATTCTGCTATATGAAATCAAGAAACCCGTCACCAAACCTTAAGGAGCAGGATGAGGTAAGTGGACCCTTACATCCCTTCACCATGTACATTGTTGTTTTATTGTTGGGGTTTTAGATAGTTAATTTTATATAAGCTAGTGAAGTGTAGGTTAGTTGTAGCACATGTTAGGTTTCATTTTAGGTTCGGTTTTTTTAGTGGTTAGTTTATATTAGGTGTTTTTAGTAGGGGTGATGTTTCAGTTATGTGTTCATGAAAAATGAAAAAAAAAAAAAAAATACAAACATCTTTAAAAACCTTTTAAAGAACAAGTTACTTACCTTCGGTAATGCTTTTTCTGGTGGATACGCTAGCTACGCGGTGATTCCTCACCTTATGAATTCTCCCATGCACCATTCGGCGGAAAATCTTCTTCCCAGCTCTCTACGTCGAAGAGGACGTCACAATTGCATGACTCCATGCGGCTCCGTCTGACATCACCGTGCCAATAAGAGGTCCTTGTCGGCATGCTGACATCAGTTTCACCCATTTTTACGTGACTTTGAGGAGAACAGGTGAAAATCGACCTCACAATAGCTCAAATGAATACATATATACATAAAACCACAATGATGAAATAAAATTACAACCATCATTTATATATACACATAATTACCAAAAGCTATGTACACATGTAAAACAAAAATCTTGGAATGACCAGACAGGCAACTGGGAGGCGGATGGGACTGTGATGAATCCACAGGTAGCCAGTGTATCCACCAGAAAAAGCGTTACCGAAGGTAAATAACTTGTTCTTCTGATGGACACAACTACCTGTGGATTCCTCACCTTATGAGTCCCAAAGCAGTACCGCACTTGGAGGTGGGAGCCTGTCTGGTTACACCAAGAAAACCTGCAATACAGAGTGGTCAAAATAGCCATCCCTCCTAACCTCCGAGTCCAAGCAATAATGCTTTGCGAAGGTGTGGAGGGACGCCCAAGTTGCTTCCTTCCAAAAATCCACCACCGGAACCCCTCTAGACAGGGCTGAAGTGGTGGACTTAGCCCTGGTGGAATGGGCTCTAATACCCTCAGGGGGTACCTTCTTTGCCAACGAGTAGCAAACCTTCATACAAAGAATGATCCACTTGGAGATTGTTCTTTTATTGACCGCTCTACCCTTCCTCTTTCCAATATATCCCACGAACAGCTGGTCTTCCTAGCAAAAGTCTTTCATCCTCTCAATACAAAAACTGAGAGCCCTTCTGGGGTCCAAATGATGGAGCCTCTCTTCCTCCTTCGAGGGGTGAGGAGAAGTGTAGAAAGATGGAAGGGTAATGGTCTGCCCCACATGAAGGGGAGTGACAACTTTAGGTAGGAAAGCCGCCCTGGTTTTCAGCACCACATTATCAGGAAGGAATAAAGTAAAGGGAGGTTTAACAGAAAGAGCCTGAAGCTCACCAACATGCCTAGTCAAAGTTATAGCTATCGGAAAAACTGTCTTAAGAACTAGAAACCTTAGTGGGCAAGAATGCATGGGTTTGAACGGTGACCCCCATTAAAGAAGTTTAAAACGAGATTCAGATTCCACTGACGCATAAGAAAAGGAGTGGGAGGAAACTTATTAGTTAAACTGTTTAGGAACCTAATAACAATAGGCAATTTAAACAAGGACGGCTGATCCGGAAAGCAAAGAAAGGCAGACAGTGCCACCAAATAGCCCTTAACAGTAGCAACTGCACAACCATTCTGTGCTAAAGCTAATGCAAACAACAGAACATCGGATAGATGTGCCCTCCAAGAATCAATTTGCTTCTCTCCACACCAAGCCATAAATTTTGCCCACCTGCCGGCATAAAGTATTGCCTTGCTGATAAAATAACATCCACTACCTCTGGTGGGAGAGAGAAAGACTCAGGTTGCTCCGTTCAATCTCCAGGCATGAAGATGCAGGCTCTGGATGTGGGGTTGTAGAACCTGCCCATGCGACTGTGAGAGGAGGTCTGCCCTGAGAGGGAGACGGAGTGGAGGGCACAGTGAGAGTTGGAGAAGGTCCGTGTACCACACCCTTCTTGGCCAATCTGGAGCTATAAAAATGACCTGAGCCCTATCTTGGCAAATCTTCCTCAGAACCCGAGGAATCAAAGGTATGGGGGAAACGCGTAAAGCAACTGGTTGCACCAAGAGATATGAAATGCAACCCCCAAAGCTCCTTGCACCGGATACTGGAGGCTGCAGAATGACGGGCAGTGCACGTTCTCCCAAGTGGCAAACAGATCTATCCTTGGAGAACCCCACATCTGAAAGATGTGTAGGACCAGATCTGGATGGAGAGGCCACTCGTGATTGGCCGAGAAATGTCGACTGAGAGAGTCAGCACGTACGTTGAGCACTCTGGCAGATGATTCGCTACCAAGCAAATCCGATGGTCCCTAAACCAGGACCAGAATCACAGAGCCTCTATGCAGAGAATGTACAACCACACTCCTCCCTGCTTGTTTATATACCACATCGCAGTAGTGTTGTCCGTCAGGACCTGAAATGACTGACCGTGAAGGGACGGGAGAAGGGCTTTGAGAGACAGACGTATCACACACAATTATAACAGATTGATATGAAAAGTCTGTTCCACTGGAGACCAACGACCCTTAATCTCCAGGTCCCCCAGATGAGCTCCCCACCCTAGAGTGGAAGCATCCGTCATGTGGGTCTCACTTAGGTAATCCAGGAAGCACATGTCAATTGTCTACAACCACCAGGACCTCAACCAGGTAATCCAGGATGCACATGCCAACTGTCGACAACTGTTGGTTTTTTAATTGATGATCCTAATGGAAAAAAAAGTTACAATTATGACTAACGAGTTCCTCTGTTTCCCCCATAGGTTTCTTTGCACCTGGTTCGGGTCAGCTGCAAAAGCACAGTTTCAGACTAAGGCCCTCATTACAACTTTGGCGGGCGGCCACTCGCCTAGCTGTAATCGCTGTGCAGCCGCCAATGTGGCCGCACTCTTGCGGTGCCCATTATGACATCCCCGCTGGGCCGGCGGGCGGAAACCAAGATTCTGACCGCCGGCCCAGTGGGGATGTCGGCAGCAACATGGGAGCCGGCTCCAAATGGAGCCGGCGGTGTTGCGGCCGTGCAACGGGCACAGTTGCACCCATTGCGCCTTTCACTGTCTGCTGTGCAGACAGTGAAAAGCTTTATGGGGCTGTGCCGGGGGCCCCTGCACTGCCCATGCCTTTGGCCCCGCAACTACCCTTTCCGCCAGCCTTTCCATGGCAGTTCCTACCGCCATGAAAAGGCGGGTGGGAAGGGGACTCGTAATCCCCTGGGAAACACTGCAAGCAGTGCTGCCCTGGAGGATTAAGGGGCATATTTATACTCTGTTTGCGCCGGAATTGCGTTGTTTTTTTTTACGCAATTCCAACGCAAAACAAACTCCATATTTATACTTTGGCGTTAGACGCGTCTAGCGCCAAAGTCCATGGAGTTTGCGTCATTTTTTAGCGTGGACACCTACTTTGCGTTAATGATATGCAAGGTAGGCGTTCCGGTCTAAAAAAGTGACTCCGAGGCATGTGCGCCGTATTTACACTCCCGGGCAAAATTCACACCCGGGAGTGGGCGGGTAAAAAAAAATGACGTCCAGCCGCTTTTGCGCCGTTTTTTAGCGCCTGGACAAGGCAGGCGTTAAGGGACCTGTGGGCTCGGAAGGAGCCCAGAGGTGCCCTCCCATGCCCCCAGGGACACCCACTGCCCCCCTTGCCCACCCCAGGAGGACACCCAAGGATGGAGGGACCCATCCCAGGGAACTTAAGGTAAGTTCAGGTAAGTATTTGTTTTTTTTTTTTGTGGCATAGGGGGGCCTGATTTGTGCCCCCTACATGCCACTATGCCCAATGACCATGCCCAGGGGACAGAAGTCCCCTGGGCATGGCCAATCGGCAAGGGGGCATGACTCCTGTCTTTGCTAAGACAGGAGTCATTTCAATGGGGGTTGGGAGTCCAAAAAAATGGCGCAAATCGGGTTGAGGCGAAAAATTTGCCTCAGCCTGACTTGCCCCATTTTTTGGCACCCAAGCTCCATATTCCCCTACGCCGGCGCTGCCAGGTGTACGTCATTTTTTTTCACGCACACCAGGCAGCGCCGGCGGCTAACGCCGGCTAACGTCATTGAATAAATACGCCGCCCGCATGGTGCTTCAGAATGGCGTTAGCCGGCGCAAATTTTTTTGACGCAAAACTGCGTTAGCGCAGTTTTGCGTCAAAAAGTATAAATATGGCCCTAAATCTGTCGGGACCAATGTGGTGGAAAACCGCCGGTCCCGGCGGTGCGGCAGCGGCAGAATGCGAGTTTGCAAATGATCCTGCTTAGCCTCATTTAACTTGGAAGCAACGCTTACCTGCCTTGAGTCTTTGTCAGCCTTCCCATCGGTGCAGCAGTCCTCTCTTGGCAGCAGCATCCATACCCTCACAGCAACAGGCTTATCAATGCAGGGACGTGCTTCCTGAGTTCTGACCTAGTATTTCCAATCGTCTCCGCAGTTACCACAGTACCTATAAAAGGCTGGCAACTTGCAATTCATCTCGTGCATTGCGCTTTCTTGCGCTGAACCATCCGAAATAAGGTAACACAAGTTTTTCTGTTTCATTTGTGATCTTGACCTGTGCTGATTAATCAAACTTTTCTAAAGTAAGCAACAATATTCGGCTCAATCTTGTGACTGAAAAGCCATTGGAGAAAAGTTTTATTTCTTGGAATAGCTGCACCTTCCTGGATCTTGTGCTCATAGATGGCTTTCAATCTGTGTTTTCTTGATGAGAATCTGATGTTGGTGCTTTAAAGACTTTTGGACAATTAAGAACTGTTAGAAATGGGGTCTTTGATTGGCAGTCAGGTTGCCCCCTGTCCAAGCAAGGACCCTCACTCTAGTCAGGGTAAATCACACACAATCCAAATTATCCTGTGCCCACCCTCTGGTAGCTTGGCACTGAGCAGTCAGGCTTAACGTAGAAGGCAATGTGTAAAGTATTTGTGCAATAAATAATGCAATAACACAGTAGAGCACCACAAAAATACACCACACAGTGTTTAGAAATATATGTATAATATTTATCTGATAAGATTCAGGTCAACATGATTAAAGTGAAATAAGTATATTTGGAAATATCACTGCAAAAATTATATAAAGTTTCTTTAGTCTCTTAAAAGCAATAAATGTCTCTTGCAAGCACAAAGTACCTGGTTTGCGTTCAAAATCTCCGCAAGGAACCACAGAGGAGGAGATGTGTGGAAAACAGGGAGGTGTGCGTCGATATCCAAGTCAGCACATGGTGATGCATTGTTTATTTTCCATGGAAGGATGGCTATGCGTCAATTTACGGCGCTCAGTTGTGGATCCTCTTTGTGTTGCAGAGTTTTTGGACACCCCGGGGACGATACATTGAAATCCGGCTCTGACAGGACGAAGTCACAGGGTCTGTGTTCATCTGGTGGTTGTTGCATGGAAAGTTCTACTGCACAGAAGGCACTGCTTCAATTCCTCTCTGGAAGTTGGGGTGCCTCATTCCAGCTCGGCTGTGAGCCTATCCAGTGGGCCGTGCATCGAATTTCCGGTCGCTATGCTGGTACTGTATCGATCTTCTCCTTGCGAAGTCGGGCTGGGTCGTTCCGGTTTGGCGTGTGGTGAACTTTTCCTCGCAATGCAGGCTGTGTGTCATTCCTGGCAGGCTTTGCATCGATTTTTGCCACACAGAGAGTCCTTCTTGTAGAGATGAAGGCGGTCAGTCTGACCCTGGCGGTCAAAGACCGCCAGGGCGGAGGACCGCGGGAGCACCGCCGACAGGCCGGCGGTGCTCCAATGGGGATTCCGACCGCGGCGGTAAAGCCGCGGTCGGACCGGCAACACTGGCGGTCTCCCGCCAGTGTACCGCCGCCCCATTGAATCCTCCAAGGCGGCGCAGCTTGCTGCGCCGCCGAGGGGATTCCGACCCCCCCTACCGCCATCCAGATCCCGGCGGTCCGACCGCCGGGATCCGGATGGCGGTAGCGGGGGTCGCGGGGCCCCTGGGGGCCCCTGCAGTGCCCATGCCACTGGCATGGGCATTGCAGGGGCCCCCGTAAGAGGGCCCCTAAATGTATTTCACTGTCTGCTGCGCAGACAGTGAAATACGCGACGGGTGCAACTGCACCCGTCGCACAGCTTCCACTCCGCCGGCTCGATTCCGAGCCGGCTTCATCGTGGAAGCCTCTTTCCCGCTGGGCTGGCGGGCGGCCTGAAGGCGACCGCCCGCCAGCCCAGCGGGAAAGTCAGAATTACCGCCGCGGTCTTTCGACCGCGGAACGGTAACCTGACGGCGGGACTTTGGCGGGCGGCCTCCGCCGCCCGCCAAGGTCAGAATGAGGGCCGAAGTCTTTTTGGTCCGGGGACTTTAGAGAACAGGAGGCAAGCTCAATCCAAGCCCTTGGAGAGCACTTCTCAGTACAGCCAGATAGCAGCAAGGCAGCAGGGTAACAGCAAGGCAACAGTCCTCCACAGAAAGCAGTCAGGTGAGTCCTTTGGGTAGCCAGGCAGTTCTTCTTGGCAGGATGCAGATTCTGGTTCAGGTTCTCTTCTCTAGGAAGTGTCTAAGTTGTTAGGAGCAGAGGCCCTGTGTAAATACCCAAATGTGCCTTTGAAGTGGGGAAGACTTCAAAGAGTGGCTTAGAAGTGCACAAGGTCCCCTTTCAGTTCACTCCTGTCTGCCAGGGTCCCAGTAGGGGGTGTGGCAGTCCTTTGACATGTAAGTGTCCGGCCCTCCACCTTCCCAGCCTAGGAAGACCAATTAAAAATGCAGGTGCATACAAGTGAGGCTGAGCATCCTGTGTTTGGGGTTTGTCTGAGTGAATGCACAAGGGAGCTGTCAAATGAACCTAGCCAGACGTGGGTTGTAAAGTACAGAAGGATTTCAGTGCAGAGAAATGCTCACTTTCTAAGGTGGCAATTCTAAAATAGTAATATTAAATCCAGCTTCACCAGTCAGCAGGATTTTGTATTACCATTCTGGCCATAGTAAATATGACCTTCCTATCCCTATTAGATCAGCAGCTACCACTCAAATAATATATGAGGGTAGCCCTAACGTTAGCCTATGAAGGAGCAGGTCTCACAGAAGTGCAAAAACAAATGTAGGAGTTTTACACTACCAGGACATGTAAACTACACAGGTACATGTTCTGCCTTTTTTTCTACACAGCACCCCGCCCTATGGATTACCTAGGGCATACCTTAGGGGTGACATATGTAGAAAAGGGGAGTTTTAGGCTTGGCAAGCCCTTTTAAATGCCAAGTCGAATTGGCAATAAAACTGCACACACAGTCATTGCAATGGCAGGCCTGAGACATGGTTAAGGAGTTACTTAGGTGGGTGGCACAATCAGTGCTGCAGGCCTACTAGTAGCATTTAATCTACAGGCCCTGGGCAAATATAGTACACTTCACTAGGGACTTAAAAGTAAATTAAATAATCCAACTAGGTATGATCCAATGTCATCATGTTTAAAGGGAGAGACCATATGCACTTTAGCACTGGTTAGCAGTGGTAAAGTGTGAAGAGTCTAAAAACCAGCAAAAACTGTATCCATAAAGTGGAGGGAGGCGGGCAAAAAGTTAGGGGTGACCAACCTAAGGGTGTCAGGTCTAACAAAAACTATAACCTGATTGCCATTACAAATTTGCATACGAACCCTGAACTCTTGAGACTCTTGAACTGCTGAAAAATGTGAAGTAGCTTTTCTGTGATTAACTCATTTATTTTCTCTCAGTGGAAATCCTTAAACATGGTAATTCCAGTACATGATTATTCTTCATTTTTTCTTGAATGACACTGGGGAATGTTTATAGTGTTAATTATTGGTATGTTGATTGATGTTAGTTAATTCCAAAGATCTGTTTAGTTTTTCCATTTTTAAAGTGTGGTTTCATTACAGGAAATCCCAGTCCAGACCCTTGAATCTGAATAGTCCCGATTCCAGAATCCTGAACCAGAATGCAGATATACTTGAGTCCAGCAGTGTTTAAGGGAGGAGTTAAACAGAAGCAAAACTGAATTCACACAGTGAAGGGATACTTCTCAGAAATAGAATCGCCCAGTCTTAAGCCCACCTATGTTTACTTACAAACCCTCTGTGACACCCCTTCCCTCATCTTTCCCAGACCAAAACTTACATGTTACAGTCATGACTCCTAGTCTGGTTCCGCTGGCTAATCCAGACAGATTTAATGGAGATAGTGAATGATTTGCAGTATTCATGAGTCAGTGCCAATTGCATTTCATTTGTAAGCCCCAGATGTTTAATTCATATGCAGCCAAGGTTGCCTTCGTTATTTCTTATCTGGATGGTGTGGCCACTACCTGGGCCATTCCGTTGATATAGTCTAATGACCCTATCCTGTACAATTTCACAGCCTTTAAGTCAGTTGTGAATAGCCTCTTTGTACGGCATGTTTTCATTCAGTCCAGCGACAGTGAGCTATAAAATTTGCGACAGAGCTCTAAAGATCTTTTAACCTACATTACTCAATTCAATCGCCTAATTTCTGAAAAAACATTGGCCTGAGGAAAAACATACACCCTTGTTTTATAGAGGTCTTAAGGACGATTTTAAAGATTCACTGGCACACATTGTAGAATTACCTGAGAACTGCACACAATTCATTACCTGGTTATTAAACTGGATCACAGACTAGCTGAATGTAGAAGTGAGCGGACATGAAATGACACATGAGTAGTCTTCCTGAAAACAGAAAGAATAGACAAGGATGATAAGACATCAGAGTCAGAACCCATGCAAATTAGAGGTATCAACGGGCCCTTGTTATCATAAGAGAAGGACAGGTAACCTAAGGGTAATCTTTGTCTTTATTGTTCCAAGCCTGGTCATTTTGCCCTAGATTGTACAGCCAAGCTTAAAATGAAAAAAAGACCTGGCTTGCATTGACACAGATGACATAGTGCAGGAAAACTAACACTCTCAAAGAACTACAAAATCGCCTCTTCAAGAGTTATAGTTCCTCAGATCTCACAATATGTGACTAATGTTATTAATCAAGCCCCAAGACATAAAACCATTAAAAAGACTTTCATTTTATCTCCAAAAAAAGATATAGACCCTCATTACAACCCTGGCGGTAAATCCCGCTTACCGCCGTGCTGAAGGCTGCCAACATACCCTGGCCGCGGTGGAATTTCGCTACAGGTATTATGACCCACATCTCGTAATCCACCACAATACAGACACCCACACAAGTCCGCCACATCAAAGGTCAATGATAAACTGGCGATACCAAAACCTACACTGTCACGCCAACAGTAATACGCCCACACTATCATGACCCACGAATCAACGCAGCGTTTTTTCTACCGCGGTAATCCATTGGCGGTTCACACCGCCACGCTCAAAATACACACACATTTACAAACCACAACCACATTGGACAATTCTAAATGCACACACCTGATACACATACACACACCACACCCAGCCACCCACACCACTATAAAACACACAGCCACATTACCCACAACCCATTACAATGACATTTTCTTGAAGACGCACAGAGAGAGAGAATAGCAAACACATGACCAGCATCCACAGGCACACAACACTATCACTCATAGAACATCCATGCACCTCAAAGAACACACACCAACACAACACATCACACAGCACAACAAACAGCACCTCACACATCACCCATACCACATTATGGCGCCTCAAAGACACCCCGTGTTTTCTGAGGAGGAGCTCAGGGTCATGGTGGAGGAATTTATCCGGGTCGAGCACAGCTTTTCGGATCACAGGTGCAGCACACCTCCATTGCTAGGAAGATGGAGCAATGGCCGAGAATCGTTTACAGGGTCAACACAGAGGGACAGCCCCCCAGAATACGGGATGACATCAGGAAGAGGTGGAACGACCTACGGGGGAAGGTGCGTTCCGTGGTGTCCAGACACCAGGTAGCAGTACAGAGGACAGGTGGTGGACCCCCACCTCCTCCCCCACAACTAACATAATGGGAGGAGCAGGTCTTGGCAATCATGCCTCCTGAGGGCCTCGCATGAGTAGCAGGAGGACTGGACTCTGGTAAGGCAAATCTTTACTACTACATCCCCCACCCCACCTGCATGCCATCACATACCCCCACCCTCACCCCAATCACTCCAATACCTCACATATGCCCCACCATCACAACCCACCCATCCCAATACCAAGCCCTGCATGCAACACCTATGCATGGACCCCCATCACCAAAGCATGTCCAGTACAAATACCCACCCAGACCCCAAAATCACTAATCACACAAGGGCAAACACAATAATGCAAGCACAGGAGTAAAGGGTAACTCACCCATTGCACAAGATGGCACACACAGATACAACAACTATGCATTTACACCCCAACAGGACCCATACCCAACGTCACCGGACAGGAGGTGCCAGACATATCCAGTCCCCCCACAGAAGAGGCCCACAGTGATGACAGCAGCTCTGCACGCCTGGATCAAGATGACCAGCCCGGCCCATCAGCGACCTCTGGACAGTCGGTTCCCCTGCCACAGTCATAAACCACCACTGAACCTCCACCCTCAGGAAACACCACCACAGCACCCACCCAGCGGTGGACACCAATCAGCAGTGTGTCCACCACTACAGGGACCCCAAGCAAACCCACCAACCCAAGACAATCAGGGACCTGGGGTCAGTGGGCACACGGTTTAGGGGACAGAGGCACAGGACAACAGGGAAACTGGGAGGACTGCTGTGCGACAGGGGGAGGACAGGCCCAGGGAACCCAGTCTCCACGAGGCACTCTCCAACATCATGGGAGCATACCATCATTCCCATGAGACCATGGGCACGGTACTGGCCAAATTTCAGGAGACCCAGCGGCTGCAGGAAGAACACAACCTGGGAATCAGGGAGGATTTGAAGCAGGGGTGCTGCCAGACATGGCCAACACCATGAGGGACACAGTGGCACACAAACGGGCCCCTGACACTAGCCTGAACAATGAACAGCCCTCCACCTCCACCGGCGCTAGTGGACAGGAGGTCCTGCCACAGGACCAACAGGCCACCAGCACCCTCCCTCTGCAGAAGGAGAACCAGCCCGCAGACGGTCCCAGAGATCCAGGAACAAGACAGAGAACATTGCCAAGACCCCCGTCAGGAAATAACACTCTCCTGATTGTCACCCTTTTGTCCCACTTAGTCACCCTGACAACTTTGAACTGCCATTACTCTACTTTCTATGCCCCCTTGGACAATGCACCTGTGATACCAAGAGACTGGACTCTACCATGGACATTCCTCCACCATCACCCCAGCCCATTTCACAGCCCCCTCCACTTATTAGCACAGAAATAAACACCCTTGAATCACAAATCAATCTGGAGTCAGTCTGTACTTTCACAATTGTGTAATTGCAACCTCTCCGAAATATAACAATGTCAAAGTTTATGTTCACATACCAATGTTCGACAGTTGTTGGGCATCAGTAAACATAGCAGAAGGCAGAAAGTGTGACCCAGATCTGTGAAATGGAAAGCCAAAGTGACATGTCAGGGTCCATGCACAGAGGTAAAAAGGCATTCAGGCAACGTCCAACAGTAGTATGATATGAGAGGAGTAGTGCCAGTCTCTTACCTGTGTCTCACTGGAAGTATTGCATGATGATGTTGTTTTGGTTGTCTATATCTTCTTCTTCTACCTCCTCTTCTTCACTGTCCACAGGCTCCACAGCTGCCACAAGACCAACATCAGGCCCATCCTCCTGCAGAAAAGGTACCTGGCGTCAGAAGGCCAGGTTGTGCAACATACAGCATGCCATGATAATCTGGCATACCTTCTTGGGTGAGGAGTATAGGGAGCCACCTGTCAGATGGAGGCACCGGAATCTGGCCTTCAGGAGGCCAAAGGTGCGCTCTATTATCCTCCTAGTTCGCCCATGTGCCTCATTGTAGCGTTCCTCTGCCCTTGTCCCGGGTGTTCCTCACTGGGGTCAGTAGCCATGACAGGTTGGGGTAACCAGAATCACCTGCAAATATTGAGGGACAAATGTTAGACAAACTCCAACCCTTAGAGACTCTTCCATACCCAGACACCTATTTCAACTGTGTTGGGACCTTGGGCTCACCTATTAGCCATACACGGTGCCTCTGGCATTGCCCCGTCACATATGGGATGTTGCTATTCCTCAAAATGTAAGCATCATGCACTGAGCCAGGATACTTGGCATTCACATGGGAGATGCACTGGTCTGCCAACCACACCTTCTGCACATTCATAGAATGGTAGCTTTTGTGGTTTCTGTACACCTGTTCATTCCTGCGAGGGGGGACAAATGCCACATGTGTACCATCAATGGCACCAATGATGTTGGGGATATGTCCCAGGGCATAGAAGTCACCTTTCACTGTGGGCAAATCCTCCACCTGGGGGAAAACAATGTAGCTGCGCATGTGTTTCAGCAGGGAAGACAACACTCTGGACAACACGGTAGAGAACATTGGATGTGACATCCCTGATGCCATGGCCACTGTTGTTTGAAAGGACCCACTGGCCAGGAAATGGAGTATTGACAGGACCTGCACTAGAGGGGTGATTCCTGTGGGATGGCGGATAGCTGACATCAGGTTTGGCTCCAATTGGGCACACAGTTCATGGATTGTGGCATGATCGAGTCTGTAGGTGATAATGATGTGTCTGTCTTCCATTGTTGACAGGTCCACCAGGGGTCTGTATACCGGAGGATGACGCCATCTCATCACCTGCCCCAGTGGAAGTGCCCTATGGAGGAGAAGGGTGAGCAGGGGGTCATACACCACATAGGTTTCACAAGGGTGTTTAGAACAATCATGATGTCAAAGTTGTGTTGCGCTCTCTGTCCGTATTCATGCCCAAAAGTGCTGTGATGCAGTTAGTTGCCCTGCCATGTGTCCCCCTGAAGTGGCGGCTGCCTGACCTGTAAGGGGGGACAAGGGGAAATGAGGTAACTGCGCTGGTGTTGTTTCCGCGTTGCGGTAGGCGGTCGACGACCGCGGCGCAAATCAGCATTGGTTATCATTGGGCCCTATGGGTTCCAGGAGCCAATGACGATGTATGCTGGCGGTGACGGTACGCACCGCCACGGACGTGACCGCCATTTTCTATCTGTTCACTCACTTGATACCTGACCTTCAACAGGAGAGGACCTACACTACATGTGCTGCTGTGACCTGAGTCTGGAAGCGACAACGGCTACAGTGTTTGGGGAAAGGGCCCCTGCCTTCACCACAGAGGAGTTGGACAAGCTGGTGGCTGGGGTCCTCCCCCAGTACACGCTACTCTACAGTCCTCCAGACAAACAGGTGAGTAGACTGTGAGCATGATGCATGGCACATGAATGTATGAAGTGGCATGGATGGAAGATACGGGGGCAGAGGCCAGCATGTGAGGATGGTGAGTGTATGTTTTTCAGGGCCAGGGTGGGAGGTTTGTGGCCAATGAGTAAGAAGAACAGGATGGGGTAGTAACATCCATTCTTACTTCACTTTTCCTCTAGGTCAGCGCCCACCAGAAGAAGCGTATTTGGCGTGCCATCGCCAAGGAAGTGCGGGCCCTGGGGTTCTACCATAGATGGAGCACCCACTGCCGCAAAAGATGGGAGGACCTGCGCTGCTGGACTAAGAAGACGGGGAGGCCCAGCTGGGGATGGCCTCCCAACGTGGAAGGGGTGCCCGTCGCATCATGACCCCCCTGATGTACCGGCTCCTGGTGGTGGCATATCCTGAGTTGGATGGGCACTTGAGGGCATCACAGCAAACCACAAGGGGGTGAGTACAGTCTCATTCAGCTGACTGTGCGCTTTATGAGGTTTCTGGGTGGGGGATCCCCTAGGCCAGGGCAAACGCACCAAGGTAGATCCATTGTTTGGCAGGCTCAGTGGCAATCCAAACCCAAAAGTGGTAGTGGCCCTCTACACTTAGTCAGGCCCCTGTGGGTTCCATCTGTGCATTAAATGCGTCCAGGCAGAGTCCCCCATGGGCATGTGCTTTTGCCCTGAACTGTTAGTGCATGGGCTAGTGCATAGGGCTGCTCCCTGTGTGTTGTGTCCACCAACGGTAGTGGTGTCGTAGGCATTGACCATGTGTCTCTTCTGTCTTTCCCCCCCTTTTTGTTTTGTCACCCTGTCCTTGTGTGCATTAGCATAATCTGGCGAAGGAGCATTGGCACCAGAGCAGGAGGGTGCTACAACACACATGGCCCCAGAGGGTGAATTTACAGAGTCTGAAGGCACCGATGGGATGGAGGGCGGGGGGAGCTCCATGACAGGGACAGGAAGAGATACTAGCGAGAGCGACTCGACCTCTGATGGGAGCTCCCTTGCGAGGGCAGGCACCTCTGTGCCCACCGCATCAACAGGTACAGCCACCACCCACCCCTACAAGCACTGCCCTCCTAGCAGCCCCTCAGAGTGGTTCCCGTGCCCGTTCAACAAGGAGAGTGGGCATCTCCTTTGCCTCAGGCACCTCGGGCCCTGCCCCAGTCAGCCCTGCTGCCCTCAGTGAGGAGGCTATTGACCACCTGAGATCCCTCACTGATGGACAATCAACCATTTTGAATACCATCCAGGGTGTCAAGAGGCATTTGCAGCAAACAAATGCATACCTGGAGGGCATTCATTCTGGTGTGGCAGCCCAACAGAGAGCAGTTCAGGCTCTGGCCTCAGCACTGATGGCAACCATTTTCCCTGTGTCCAGCCACCCTCTCCAACTTTCACTACACAGACCCAATCCCCTCTACCTCAGCCTATCCCAAGCACACCATCAGACCAGCATGCACACTCATCAACACACAAGAGTGGACATGGCAAAGGTAAGCAGCACACATCCCACAGGCACTCACACAAGCACCATCACCATGCAAACACGCCAACATCCACTGCCTCCACTATGTCCCCTTCCTCCACATCCTCCTCCTCCCTCCCAGTCTCATCTCCAATCACACCTACATGCACTACATCCTCAGCCACTACCTCCATCACCAGAACTCCCATCACCACACACCGTCCACATGCAATCACCATCCCACTACCATTTACACGTCCCCTGTGTCCTCTCCCAGTGTGTCTGTGAGCCCTCCTCCCAAAGTACACAAACGCAGGCACACACCCACTCAAAAGCCATCCACCTCACAACAGCCTCCAGCCCATGAACCTTCACCCAAACTCATCAGACGCACACCTCCTACAACCACTACCTCTTCCTCCACTCCCAAACTCCCTCCATCTTCCCGTCCCAGTGTGTCTAAAAATCTTTTCCTGGCAAAAGTTGACCTCTTCCCTACACCTCCCCCCCATCCTTCCCCTAGGGCCAGAATGTCCAGGTCCCAGTCCATCTCCTCAGCCACCAAATCTTCCAGCACTGTGGTGCCTGCAAGTCCAGTAACATCGCGGGTGGCACCCATCAGGGCTGCCAGTGTGCCACCTAGCGAGGCCAAGGATCAGCCTATTCCGCCACCTGCCAAGGTGAAGAAGGGGCCCACATGCCGTAGGGAAAAGCCGCACCAACCACCCAGCAAGGCCTCCTCCAAGACAAAAGGGGACAGTGCCAAGGTCCCTGCAGTGACTTCCAAGGTAGGGAAGGGACACAAGGCTAAAAGGAAGTCAGCTCAGGGCACGGAGCCTCCAGCTGAGGGACTGGTGTCACGCCTTCTGCCAAACAGAACAGCAACCTGTATGGCGGTGGACACCACCCCAACCACTGCCACCTGCAGCGCCACCTGCACGTCTGCTGCCTCAGCAACAGTCCCCAGCATCATCCCCAGTGGGCAGCTGTCCAAGTCTGTAGGAGATGTCCTGCTGTCTCCCTCCACAGGTGCTGACACATGCACCACCAGCAGCATCTACTCCACAGACACCGCTGCAACCACTGCCACCTGCCCCGCGACGTGCACGGACAGTGCCACCACAGCCGACATAGACAACATTCCCAGTGGGCATCCATCTGAGGCTGCAGGAGACATCCTGGAACCTGCACAGACTGCATGAGGCACCACAACCAGCACTGTTATTACCAGCAGTTGGCAGGCAAAGTCACAGCAGGGTGGAGTGTGTCTCTGACTCCATGGAGTATCATACTACCTGTTCCCAGGAAATCTCGTGGCACACACACCCAGGTGAGGGAATGGGAACTGCCACACAGCATGTGCAGCACTCTGGGCACCATGCCCCCTCCAGAACCACTGGAGAGATACCTCCACTCACCCAGTCCTTGGCAGGATGAAGCACTCTGGGCACCATGCCCCCTCCAGAACCAGTGGAGAACAGCATCCACTCACCCAGTCCTTGGCAGGATGAAGCACTCTGGGCACTAAGCCCCCTCCAGAACCAGTGGAGAACAGCATCCACTCAACCAGTCCTTGGCAGGATGAAGCACTCTGGGCACAAAGCCCCCTCCAGAACCAGTGGAGAACAGCATCCACTCACCCAATCCTTGGCAGGATAAAGCACTCTGGGCACCATGCCCCCTTCAGAACCAGTGGGGAACAGCATCCACTCACCCAGTCCTTGGCAGGATGAAGCACTCTGGGCACTAAGCCCCCTCCAGAACCAGTGGAGAACAGCATCCACTCAACCAGTCCTTGGCAGGAGGAAGCACTCTGGGCACAAAGCCCCCTCCAGAACCAGTGGAGAACAGCATCCACTCACCCAGTCCTTGGCAGGATAAAGCACTCTGGGCACCATGCCCCCTTCAGAACCAGTGGGGAACAGCATCCACTCACCCAGTCCTTGACAGGATGAAGCACTCTGGGCACAAAGCCCCCTCCAGAACCAGTGGAGAGCAGCATCCACTCACCCAGTCCTTGGCAGGATGAAGAACTCTGGGCACTAATCCCCTTCCAGAACCAGTGGAGAACAGCTTTCACTACCCCAGTCCTTGGCAGCATGAAGCACTCTGGGCACAAAGTCCCCTCCAGAACCAGGGGAGAACAGCATCCACTCACCCAGTCCTTGGCAGGACAAAGCACTCTGGACACCATGCCCCCTCCAGAACCAGTGGAGAACAGCATCCACTCACCCAGTCCTTGGCAGGATGAAGCACTCTGGGCACCGTGCCCCCTCCAGAACCAGTGGAGAAAAGCATCCAATAGTGAGACTGTGGCTTTGCACTCCCCAGGAGCAATCAGTGGGCAACCCACCCACTTGAGAGACTTGTGAGACTGTGGCTTTGCACTCCCCAGGACCAATCAGTGGGCAGCCCACCCACTTGAGAGACTTGTGAGACTGTGGCTTTGCACTCCCCAGGTCCAATCAGTGGGCAAACCACCCACTTGAGAGACTTGTGAGACTGTGGCTTTGCACTCCACAGGAGCAATCTGTGGGCGTGGAGCCCCCTCGTGGAGCAGTGGCGTTGTCCTATCATCCGGCTGAGGTGCACCACCGTCCCCTTCCCCCTGAGGTGCCTGTTTATTTTTGAACTGATGCCCCAGCAGTGTTCTCTCTGTTTAGAGGCAGGTATCATGTGTGGGCTTCGCCCATGCATTTTGGGACCACTGGTCCTCGGACAATGATTGGAACACTATCCGGACTTTAGTAGTTGTTGCACATATTTGTATATAATGATCTGTTACAGACCTGTTTCCCTATCTGAATTTTCGATTATTACACTCATTACAATCATTTCCTTTTGTCCTTGCGTTCTTTCAGAGGGTTATAGGGTGTAAATGTAATGTTGCTGCATGTATTTGTGTGTATGGTGTTGTAGGTGAGGGTAGGGGTGGGAGTGTTGCGTGTTGCGTGTGTGTCACTCTCTTTTTCCTCCCGCCTGTGTGCTAGGTGCAGTACTCACCGTGGTCGTCGCCACCGTCTTTGCTGCTCCTGGTAGAAGAGGAGGTAAACCAACATTGGTAGCACCTGCAACTCTGGCTCCATGGTGCCCTGGTTCCTCGTAGGGTGTCGAGAGGTGAGTGGTTTCCCTTCCAAAGACTGTTTCCACCATGCTTTTGATGGCATTGGTACCGCCCCGGAAAAGGTGGCGGATTGGTGCCTTGTAATACAATAGGCGGTACATTGTCCTCCACCTGTCTGTTGGCGGTTACCGCCGTTGTGTTTGTTTCTACCGCCGTGGTGGTCGGAGTGTTAAAGTGGCTGTCTGTGTTGGCAGTTTCCACCATGGTCGTGATTCCATTTTTTTTCCGCCGGCCTGTTGGCGGTACTACTGCCGCTTTAACACCGACCGCCAGGATTGTAATGAGGGCCATATTGTTCCTGTTCTCATTGACTCCAGGGTCACTGGAAATTTCCTTGATCTATCCCTGGCTGAAAAATTGGGTATCTTTTGAGTGACAAAATCAGAACTACAACCTGTGAGAATAGTTGATGGTTCACCTCTTTCCTCTGGACTGATATGGTTTAATACCACACCAAAGACCTTGGTTGGGGGATAACGGTCACACAGAACATATAATCTTTGATCTTATTGACATACCAGTCTTTGGTGTGATTCTAGGCATCCCCTGGTTAGAGCATCACAAGCTAAACATGGATTGGGTCCTGAGAACTGTAACCTTAGATTCCCCCTTTGGTAAGACAACATGTTATCAAGATGAACAGGAACCAGTCACACCAATTCATTGTGCAGTTGCAGATCATTCTCATCCTAAGACATTACCACGGGAATACCATGACTTTTCAGACGTGTTTGATCCTATCAAAGCTACCCAGATACCACCTCATAGGGTGTAGGATTGTAGAATTGATCTCATTCCTGGGGCAGTACTCCCATGCAATAGAATTTATGCTGTTTCTGAGGCACAAACCCAACATTTATCTAAATATTTGGATGAAGTGATAGAACTAGGAATCATAAGGCATTCCACCTCACCTGTTTCCTCGCCCGTCCTTTTACTTTCAAACCAGAATGGGGAATTAGGGGCATGCATGGACTTTTATGCAGTTAACATGGCCACAGTTAAAAATTGTTAAACATTACCACTCATTCCTGTGCTATTAGATCAAGTATGTGGCTCCACTATCTATACAAGGTTAGATCTACGCAGTGCTTACCACCTCATACGTGTTAAAGCTGGAGATGAGTTGAAAATGGCTTTCAGAATGAACATTTGGCCTATTTGAGTACACTGCAATACCTTTTAGTCTCTGTAATGCCCCAGCGGCATGTCAGTATTTTATCAACAAATTTCTCCACAACTTCTTGGGCATTTGTGCAATTGTCTACAGAGACAAAATGTTGATTTTCTCTAAGTCTGAACAGGATCTTGTCCTGCATGTAAGAACTATTCTTTAGCATTTGAGACAGCATTCTCTGCACTCTAATCTAGATAAATGTACATTTATACTCCAGGTCAGTGGAATTTGTGAGTTAATATCTGTCCCTGGAAGGTATTAACACAGCCCATAAAAAGGTAGAAACCATTATTTCTTGGCCATCACCAAGATCCAGAGAGTTCTTGGTTTTGCTAACCTATATCAGAAATTTATTGCAGGTTTTTCAGATAATGTGGTAACAATTACTCAGTTATTAAAGAAAGGACAAACATTCTTGTGGTCAGAAGCTGCTGAACTGGCCTTTCAAATCTGGAAGTAGAAATTCCCAACAGCTGCTATTCCGTCACATCCAGATCCTGATCAGCCATTCTTTGTTGACACGAATGCTTCACAAAAAGCCTTTGGTGGGATGTTATCTACCAAAAATCCCAAGACTGCCCATCTTGCCCCTTTACGCATTCCATCAGCTCCTTAGCATCCAATCAGTTTTGATTTTGTCACTGATTTAAAAGAATCTAACAAATTTATCACAATTCTGGTAGTGGTATATATGTTATCCAAAATGGCCCACTTCATTCCCCTCTGAAAGATACCTTCAGCCTTGGAGTTTAGTGATATATTCTTACAACAAATTGTTAGGTTACATGGATTGCCAACTAAGATTAATTCAGATCGCGATGCACAATTCACGTCAAAATTCTGGAAAGTCCTTTGTACTACGTTAGGAACTGAGATGGCTCTTTCAACATCCTATCACACCTAAACCGATGGTCTAATGGAGAGAGTCAACAATCTTCAGAACAGATTCTTGGGGGTTTAACCTCCACTCGTACTAGTCAATGGGACCAGGCCGTACCATTGGCAGAGTTCTCAGATATTAATGGTGTTGATACAAGGCAGTGTAAGGCAGGGTGCTCTACTTTCTTCTTCCTCACCGGTTATCATCTACGGTCCCTTCCAGTGATGTTACCAAACACACCAGAGCTAATGTTTCCAGTCTCTGAAAGGTTATCAACAGTACATGACATTCAAGACCCATACATTTTTAGCACAAACAAACTAACCATGAAAGCACAAGCTGAGAAACGTCAAACTCCTGAATCTAAATATAAGAAAGGAGACATGGGGCCTCATTACAACATTGTTGGGCGGCAAGCGCCGCCCGCCAACTTGTAACCACCGTGCGGCCGCACTCCCGCGGTGCCCATTTCGACATCCCCGCTGGGCCGGCGGGAGGAAACCGAGATTCCGCCCGCCGGTCCAGCGGGGATGTGGGCCGTAACATGGGAGCCAGCTCCAAATGGAGCCAGCGGTGTTGCGGTGTGCGACGGGTGCAGTTGCAACCGTCGCGCTTTTCACTGTCTGCATAGCAGACAGTGAAACGCTGCATGGGGCCTGTCAGGGAGGCCCTGCACTGCCCATGCCAGTGGCATGGGCAGTGCAGGGTCCCCCAGGGGCCTCGCGACTCCCCGTACCGCCAAAAGGCTGGTGGTCGGGGACTCGTAATCCCCTGGGCAGCGCTGCTAGCAGCGCTGCCCTGGTGGATTACTACCGCCGGGGCCATTGTGTCAGAAAAACGCCGGCCACGGCGGTGCGACCGCAGCACTTCCTCCGCGGTCGTAATGACCTAGGAAGCACTGCCAGCCTGTTGGCGGTGCTTCCATCATTTTAGCCCTGGCGGTCATGTACCACCAGGGTCAAAATGACCCCCTAGGTGTGGTTATCAACTCGCAATATCAAACTTGAGTGTCTGAGGAAACATCAACCACGATTCATAGGTCTTTTTCCATTATTGATATTTGAACACCTGTCATAGTACATTTACAATTACCAGATGAATATGCTATACATCCAATGTTTCACATTTCTCCTATCAAACCAAGTCATTTACAATTTACCAAAGGATATACCCCCAGCAGTGGTAGTGCACCATCATAAATAACATGAAATACAATGTATCCTAAACGCAAAATGCATTTGAGGAAATTTTTTTTTTTTGATTGATTGGAAGGGTACCGCCCTTCTGAATGCTCTTGGGAACCAGCCTCCTTTGTCCATGCCCCTCATCTGATCCAGCAATTTAGTCATGCCTTACCCTCCCTTATTAGAGATATCAGAGATCTTGTTATTTTCTTTTCATCAAAGTACCAGGTTGATCAAGTTATGCCTTTGATACCTTGTGTATCTTCGAAACTCAGTTATGAACATAATGGCATTGTTTAAGGCAGATCTAGACCAATCATTGTTGTCAAAATATCTTCTGTACACCTGGGCCTCATCTACATAATCCAGGAAATACGTCAACTGTCTATGACCACCTGGACCTCACCTAGGTAATCCAAGAAGCACATGTCAACTGTTGACAACTGCTGGGTCTTTAATTGAGCCTCCCAATGGAAAAAAGACAGTTGAGAAACATGTGCAATTACAATAATGACTAACCTCCTCTGTTTTCCCCATGGGTTTCCTTGCACCACATTCAGGCCGGCTATAAAAGCCAGCAGTTCAGACTAAATCCTGCTTAGCCTCATTTAACTTGGAAGTGACCCTTACTTGTCTACAGCCTTTGGCAGCCTTCCCTTTGCAGCGAATCACACAGGGGAATGTTTCTAGTGTGAATTATTGGTATGTTAATTTGATGTTAGTTACAGCCAAAGATCTGTTTAGCTTTTTCCTGTTTTAAAGTATGGTTTCTTTACAGGGAAATCCAAGTCCATACCCTTGTATTTGTATAATCCTGATGTCCAGTATCCTGAATCCAGAACTAGAATTCAGATATCCTTCAGCCCAGCAGTGGTCGGAGTACAAAAATCTGAATACTCAGAGGTCCTGATATTTCTCGCTTTCTATGTTCCCCCAGCCCCTCCTCCCCTTACAAATTGAGGGTTGTAGTGTGTCCTTCATTGCTGCCCTGCAAGTTCTCATTGGGATTCAGGGATAATCCTATGCGGTTTGGTTATAGCTATCAATTGTTAGGGTCTCACCTTGCATTGTAGTGTTGGTGTGATTGGTTGTAAGTCCATACATCCGCATCCCACATCAGTAGGACCACCCATTTCAGCATGAGTTCCTACTTGGTTCCCATCATTTGTTGTTGTTAGGCGTTTCTGGCTATCCCTTGTCAAATACCTGTTTGACATCCCCCAAATTTCACAGGTGGCACCGTGAGACATTATTACATCATACTCCTTCCTGGCACATGCTACATGTTCCCCCTGGTCCACATGATATATATGTTGTGGTCCCCCAATTGGCTTTTTTCTGTCATTCATTCTAGGTATGCCACAAGTGTTGCACAGTCAGACCCAGTGGCGCATGTGTGTTTGTGTAGGTACCTTGCAGTACACATGCCCATTCCCACCTACCCAGTATACATAGACTCCCCCTTCAAACAAAATGTCATTTGTACTATGAAGAGTCAGCACCTACTATGCAAAGCAGTAGCAGTGGCCCACCATGCCCACACATAATCATTAGTTTGTACACACACATTCCAGTGTTGTGCATTTCGTAGATCACACACCCTCCAGTTGATTATTTGGAATGAGTTCCTGTGGTCCCTTCCATGGCAGCTGACCCCTGTGTCACTCCCTTCCCACCATGGCAGTTGGGTGCAATTTAGTTTTGTGAAACGTACAATAGACATGTCTCTTGCCATGTCCCTGTGTGTGGATGCCTCCTACTGCTCCCACCTGGCCACCCGCTTAGTTGAGTTGTTTTTCCTGTGACACAGCCATTCCATTCCATTCAGAGGATTTACATCCTAGATTGGTGTGCATAGACCCACGTGAGACTAAGTAGCTACAAGGTGCAAGGATGCCTACATTAGAGCTAAGCAGAAGTTTGTGTCCCATCGCTAAGGGAAGTACAGGGAGGCATTGAATTTCAGCAACTTTGACGCATCCCTGCATTTTATAAATGGTGCAGCACAGCAAGCTGGTTAACTGTGCTGTACTGCATCATTTACTCATACATGAGGCACAAAGGGTCTTGGTTATCAAGTGTGTGATGTAATTAACAACTTAAAAGCAACAAAATGAATGCAATGTTTGGGAGTAGTACTGCAATTTCGACTAGTTTCCTGGAGTCCACTGTTTGTCAATATTGTTTTTAGTCTAAATAAGAGCGCGTTGTGATGAACATCTTGACTGTCTTAAATAATTTTCTGTTCTTAAAGACAGACTTCAGGCACAAATAGTAAAAAGGCAGAGGCCGTTTCTTCTTCAAAAACTGCATTGTTATTCAAATCCAAGAACCCACGATAGACTTAGGCCCATATTTATACTTTTTGACGCACAACTGCGCCAACGCAGTTGTGCGTCAAAAATTTTACCGCCGGCTAACGCCATTCCAAAGCACCATGCGGGCGCCTTATTTATTGAATGACTTTAGCCGGCGCTGCGGACTGGTGTGCGTAAAAAAAAATGACTCACACCAGGCAGCGCCGGCTTAGGGGAAAATGGAGGTTGGGCGTCAAAAAAATGGGGCAAGTCAGGTCTGAGGCAAAATTCAGCCCTCAACCCGATTTGCGCCATTTTTTTTTACGCCCAACCCCCATTGAAATGACTCCTGTCTTAGCAAAGACAGGAGTCATGCCCCCTTGCCGAATGGCCATGCCCAGGGGACTTATGTCCCCTGGGCATGGTCATTGGGCATAGTGGCATGTAGGGGGGCCCAAATCAGGCCCCCCAATGCCACAAAAAAAATACGAAAAAAATACTTACCCCAACTTACCTCTACTTCCCTGGGATGGGTCCCTCCATCCTTGGGTGTCCTCCTGGGGTGGGCAAGGGTGGCAGGGGGTGTCCCTGGGGGCATGGGAGGGCACCTCTGGGCTCCTTCTGAGCCCACAGGTCCCTTAACCTCTGCCCTGACCCAGGCGTTAAAAAACGGCGCCCATCAGGCTGGGCGCCGTTTTTTATGGCCTGCCCTCTCCTGTGCGTCAAAATGACGTCACAGTATAAATATGGGGCACAGGCCTTAAAGTCATTTTTTGGAAGGGAACGCCTACCTTGCATATAATTAACGCAAGGCTGGTTCCCCCTTCCAAAAAATGACGCACATGGTGGAACTTTGACGCCAGCGGGGTCGGACGTCAAAGTATAAATATGGGGCAGGGTTTGCGCTGATTGTGCGTCAAAACTTTTGACGCACATTCGGCGCACACAGAGTATAAATATGCCCCTTAAAGTTTAAGTTCTTCAATAAACAGTCCGTAGGATAAATTATTGGTGGTGCATTCGAGAAGCGTAGACGAACAAACCAATGAAGTAGGAATTCAACCAGCCATAGAAAGCAATGGCAATTTCATTCTCACTTATCGTTTGTTTTTGCTTTGTGTGGTCCTAGGTTGCATTCCAATGACATTCATTATCATTTTTTAAAAGTGCGTGATGCCCTATCTTACAATTGAGCTCGATTCAGTCGTGACACAGTATATTTGAGTCAAAGGTTGGTTTATTCTACTAATTAGCTTACTCCTCTGCGTTTCCAGTGGACGAGAAATACTATAATTCATAATAAAGATCACTAAAGGAGCAACTATTTCATAAAAGGTTAAGTGCAAATCATGGCAAAGTTAATGAATGCATAAAACTGCTATGCTCTTTCAAATCAAAAGCAAGAGTTAGGTCGAACAGTTTTTGTTCATTTCATTCATTCTAAAACACAGTTACAAGGAAGTCGTTAGCAAATTGTAGTAGATTATTTATGTGTAAATACTCTTCTGATGTTCAAAGTCACAAAAGCCACCTAAGCACCACATTACCCATATTAAGGCCCGTATTTATACTCCGTTTGCGCCGAATTAGCGTCGTTTTTTTCGACACAAATTCGGCGCAAAACTAACGCCATATTTATACTTTGGCGTTAGACGCGTCTAGCGCCAAAGTATTGGCAAATAGCGTCATTTTTTTGCGTGAACGCCTTCCTTGCGTTAATGAGATGCAAGGAAGGCGTTCCCGTCTAAAAAAATGACGGCGACGCAAATGCGTCGTATTTATACTCCCGGGCAAAAATCACGCCCGGGAGTTGGCGGGTCAAAAAACCCCGCATTTGCGCCACTATTTAACGCCTGGGTCAGGGTAGGCGTTAAGGGGCCTGTGGGCTCAAAATGAGCCCACAGGTGCCCTCCCCTGCCCCCAGGGACCCCCCCTGCCACCCCTGCCCACCCCAGGAGGACACCCAAGGATGGAGGGACCCACCCCAGGGACATTCAGGTAAGTTCAGGTAAGTATAATTTTTTATATTTTTTAATTTTTTTTGGGTGGCATAGGGGGGCCTTATTTGTGCCCCCCTACATGCCACTATGCCCAATGACCATGCCCAGGGGACACAAGTCCCCTGGGCATGGCCATTGGGCAAGGGGGCATGACTCCTGTCTTTACTAAGACAGGAGTCATGAAATGGCGTCTGGGCGTCGTTAAAAAATGGCGCAAATCGGGTTGAGGCGATTTTTTTGCCTCAACCTGACTTGCCCCATTTTAAGACGCCCTAACGTCATTTTTTCCCAACGCCGGCGCTGCCTGGTCTACGTGGTTTTTTTCCACGCACACCAGGCAGCGCTAAATTTTTTGACGCTAAACTGCGTTAGCGCAGTTTAGCGTCAAAAAGTATAAATATGGGCCTAAGTGCTAATTAAAATCCATGGTAGAATGAGAATTAGCCACAGTTCTACAATTTACTTATCACAGACAAGGGGTTATTTGGAGTTAAAAATAATCACTGATTTGTCAAAGGAGGTTAGCATTAGTTCATTATGAGTCCTCTCGTGGAGTATTTCAATATTTTACACGCTACCTATTCGCTAATAGATTTTTAATTTATTGTGCATTTTTTAAGTTGGAATCTATTGTTGGATTTGTAATTTCACTACATTAGACTATGATTACCCAATAAGATAGTCTAGGGGCTGCATCGTTTGTCTGGACAATGGAGACCACAGTTTCAATCCCACGTTTGAAACATGCCACAAATCTTGTGTTAATCTGGCACAATAAATTCACTGACAGGTAAATATGTACAATGTAGAAAACAACGGCACAGTTGACTATCCTTTCCCTCACACCCTGTAATGCAATCTGTTAAAATAAAACTCTTCTCTGTAAATTCCTGCAGTGCTCTTTGGGGATTTGTCTGGTCTTCATGAAACACCTTCAAAAAGTAGTATACTGTTATACTTAATTTATTAGGATTTTTCCAATCAGAAAGCAATTCACATTTAACACTAGGGGAAACCCCTAAACCGTGGTAACTTGAAAAATACAGGTATGAAAACATAATGGTCTGAATTATGCTACACGAGCACTGGCTCAATGTCCACCATCAGACATCCTAAAGTAAGTGACCCTTGGGCCGACCAGGAAAATGTGCCAGATTATACAAAAAATGTGCTAAACCCAGTGCCATTGTCAAAACCCATTCTGAAACTCTACACCTCTTCCGTGACCTTCCCAGATGCTGTCTTTTAATTGCTGAAGAGGCTACCTATAGACCGTTCAGCATTTTCCAACTGCAGATCGATCTCCCTGTCTTAGAGAAAATCTTAAACAGACAACAGACACCTCACCAAAATACCTCAATGACCACCAACTTCTCAATAAAACTCAGGGCCTCATTATGACCCTGGTGTTCAACAGACTGCCAGGGGCACGGTCGGACCGCTGGCACGGCAGGCCCTGCCACATTTCAGCTGCCAGTCGGCCTGGCGGTTCCGGCGGTCCAAATCCACCAGGGCAGCGCTGCAAGCAACGCTGCCCTGTGGATTACGGTGCCTCTCTCTTCTTGCGTTAACATGGCTGTTTCACCACCATGTAAATGCTGGCGGAGACGGGTCCCGGGGGCCCCAAGGGGGCCCCTGCACTGCCCATGCAATTCACATAGGCATTGCGTGGGCCCCCCTGGTCAGGCCCGTCGTGCAAATCGCTGTCTGCTTTGCAGACAGTGATCTGCGTGACAGGTGCTGGTGCACCAGACACACAACAGCATTGCCGTCAGCTCTATTATGAGCCAGGGTCAATGTTGTTGTACATTTCCCACTGGGCCAGCAGGTGGAAACTGTGTTTCTGCTTGCTGGCCCAGAGGGAAACACACAATATGTCAAGCAGGAAGGTGGCCACACTGGCGGTCGACTGTCCTGCAAGAGTTTGGGGGACGGCCTTTTCTACCCGCCAAACTCCTAATGAGGACCTCAGTCTTGTTTCAGACCCAACCACGGACCAGAACTGCTGTCATCGCTGTCATAGATTACATCAGCATGACTCTCGACAAAAGAGACACCGAGGCCCTCATCCTTCTAATACTCCACTCGGCATTTGACAAAGTTTTCCACTCCATCCTCATTCAACGTCTACACAACATCGGAATCCAAGGATAAACACTCCAATGATTCTGGTCCTTCCATGACTGTCATGACCTAGTCAATAAGTCTGGAACTACACAGCTCAGATGCCTGTGACCACATCTGTGGATTTCCACAAAGATCCTCCATGAGCCCGACCCACTTCAATGCATACATGATGCCTAAAGCCCTCCTTATATGCTTTTCCAATATCAATGCCCTTTCATATGCTGAACACCCAACTCATTCTCTCCCTCATGGACAAGACGCACAGTACCTTGTTCATGTTCAATCCTACTTGACTGAAGTCAGCCACTGGATGAAGACCAACTGTATAAAGCTGAACACTGAAGAGATTGAAATCATGATCTTTGGGAAGAGCACTTCACCATGGGATTCCATCCAGTGGCTAACAGAGCTATGACCAACATCCACCCCCACCACCCATGCCAGGAACCTTGGGATCACAATCAACAGTAAATTCACCATGACTGCCCTAGCCAATGCCTTCATTGCCTCATGCTTCAATGCCTTGAAGATGCTGAGCAAGAATTTCACAAATCAGCACTTGGAAAAAAGTCATGCACTCTGTGGTCAAAAGCAAGCTGAACTACATAAACATCCTCTATGCCAGGGTCAACCAAACGCTCAACAGAAAACAAAAAAGAAGGCTGCAGACCATTTAAAGTTCAGCAGACAGTATCACATTCAACCTCCAAAGGTGCACTAAGCCACCACCATGAAGTCTATCCACTCAAGGGCCCCTTGGACCCCTGCCCCCCACCACATCTACTCCACAGGATGACAGCACATCAGTACTACAGTCACCCACATTCTGAATGTCTACTCCTCTTCCACTGCCTTCCCAGATGCTGTCCTTCAATTCCTGAAGAAACCGTCTGTGGCCCCTCAGTGCTCATCAACTGCAGATTGATCTCCATGTCTCAGAGAAAATCTTCAACAGACACCTCACCAAATACCTCAACTGCCAGCTCATCAACAGTGCTCAGTCTAGTTTCAGACCCAATCACAGCAAGGAAACTGCTCTCATCACTGTCACTGATTGCATCCACATGACTCTTGACACCGCATCCTCATTGAATGACCACACAACATCAGAATCCAAGGGCACACTGCCTGATGGGTCTGCTCCTTCTTGAATGGCAGGACCCAGTCAGTAAGCCTGACACCATACACTTCGGATACATGTGACCACATCTGAAGAGTTCCGCAAGTATCCTCCCTGAGCTGGTCCTTTTTCAACTCATACATGAACCCTATAGCCTCTCCTACGCCGACAACACAGAACTCATTTTCTCCCTCATTGTCAAGTCACACAGCATCCAGATCAAGTTCAATGCCTACATGACTGATGTCGCCCACTGAATGAAGACCAACTGTCTAAAGCCAAATATCAACAAGATTGAAATCATGACCTTTGGGAACAGTGCTCTACCATGGGGCCCCACCCAGTGGCCAACAGAGCTTGGACAAATACTCACCCTCACAACATTTCAAGAATCATGGGATTGTTGACTGCAAGTTGAACATGACCACCCAAGTCAATGCTGTCACCACCTCATAATTCCATACCCTGAAGATGCTGAGAAAGAACTTCAAATGGGTCCCAAACAGCAGCTAGAAAAAACTAGGGGTAGGTCGGGAACACTGCTACCTCAGCAGAGTTTACTGAGTTTTTGTTACTCCGTGCTCCGCTTGGAGCATGGAGTTTGGCAATAAAACTCTGCTGTCTGCTAGCGGAGCGGAGTTTACTGGCACACGCTCATCCACAGTAAGAGAAGTTCTATGTCGTGTCAGTACTGCTACTGATTTCTAGCAACTTGTTTTCAAGAAATGTGTAGTCATTCCCCATTAAATATATTTAGCTTGATCTTCAAATGGCCGCAGCTTATTATGTAACACTGCCCATGATCACTCACATTTCTAAGGAGGGCAGAGGTTGTTGTTGGAAGCCTTCTCCAGGCATCAGCTGTAACAGTGATGCCCTCCTTTGAAAACCAAAGTCCCAGATGACAGGTGCGGATGGCAGGCCAAAATGGCTTCTTACAGTGACAGAGGTTCCCGGGTGTTGCTTAGGGAGCCGCAGTGCAGTGCTGGGATGCTGGAGGCAGTTGACAATACTGAGGGGCTGTACATAGCCATGAAGGGATGCCTGCTCTGCAATAGCACCCAGCGGGGGCTGACCTGCGCCATGTGCACAGAATGGCAACTTCATTTTCTTTGACATCCGTGACACTGAGGGATGAGTTAGGATCAGGGTTTAAGGGACATGACATACTTACAGCCTAGGTGTAGCTGGCAGGTGGTGGTAACACTTTGACACCTTTGTTCCCCGTTGACTACTATCTTTCTGAGTCATAGTAGTGTAGGATCAGAGCAAGATACCGGATTTAGGTGCCAGTGTTATGAAACATAGCCCATTTGAAGTTTGCTAATTATATCTAGGGGTGGCTGAGCAAAACTCAGCCCGAACGTGGATCTCCATTGAGTAAGGTTGACTTTTTCAGTAATTCTGCAGAATTCCGCAGAGTGAAACTCCATGAGCTCTGCCCAGCCCTAGGAAAAAGTCATGCACTCCCTGGTGAAATACCCTCTCTGCCCCTCTATACATGCATCAACATAAAATTGAACAGAAAGCTGCAGGCCATTCGAAACTCAGCAGCCAGAATCACTTTCAACCTCCCCCACTCACTCACATCACACCATCCCTGAACGAGCTCTGCTCGCTTCCAATACTCAAATTAACACAATACAAACTCCTCTCCCACACTTTCAAAGCTCCACAAAATATTGGCCCAGTATATCCCAACAACTGCATTTGCTTTCACCGACCTTTCAGACACTTCCAATTGTCTGGACTTGCACAAATCCCATGCATACAGAAAACCAGATTCAGCACTCAAGCCTTCTACTACATCACTCCTAAAGAGTGGAACGACCTCTTGCTACACATGAGTGCCTTCTCCTCACTTCTTGTATTCCACATGATGCCAAAGACTTGGCTTTTTAGTAGTTCCACTAGGGCATAATTGTGCCTAGACTCACACCTGCTCGGAACCAGGATACCTTCCAAGATGATAATGTTCTACATATCTACACACCATAACATAAGAGCTCTCAGTCATATCACCATAAAAACCAATTCACTTTCTAAACTCATCTAGAAACCATTCATAGTAGGCTTTAAATAAAGATTGTATGTTACTTGAAGATCATATTGTAAAAACATAACAATGGAAAAAAGAAACACTCTTGGAAAATAGAGACACACTTTACATACAACATGGAATGAAATATGACAAATGTAATAATGAATGCATCAATGACTTGGATAACTTTAAAGGTTCTTGCACACACTATTGAGAAATAAATCACCCAGTTCACTTTAAAGTTAAATACTTGAAAGACAGGGCCTGTTAGGGGATTGTTCCAAATTCTGTTTTTAAATACTACTGGTTCTGAGCAACCATGCCACTTAATGCTCATACTCACACACATTAACACTCCTATATGTCCTGTCTTTCTCTCTCTTTAACACATACACACACACACACACATCGACAAACATTGTCTCTTTCTCTTTTTTTTCCCTTTCTTTTTCTCTTTTGCTTTCTCTTTCTTTTTTATTTTCTCTTTCTCTTTCTCCTTCCCTTTCCTTTTCTCAGACTGAAATAACTGACAGTTGTTTTGTGTTGAGTAAACAAGGTATTCTACATTAATACTGAGTCTAAAATATTTTCAATATTTAGTATACTAGCACTAATATTGTAATAATGTTTATATGAAGTGATAGTTTATCACAGGTAAGAATATTATTGTTTTCATTAGTTAGTAATAACATTACTGTAACACCACGCCTTGATGCGGTGTCTCTCTCTGCCTTCACGGCAGGTATGCGCTGCCGACACTCAGAGCACCGTTCCCCGCGTTATTTGGTAGAGCATCCTGGGATGCGTGTATTACGCTCCTGGTCGCGTTACCCTTACCTGTAGACATTTTTTCTTCTTTTCTGTTGGTAGTGGTTTTTCTCTGGTCTTTTTCCTTCTTGCCTTTGTCTTCTTCATGTCCATGCTTGTGTCCATCTTGTCTTCTTCCTGTTTGTGTTCCTAGCATGCTCTCTTTTTTTATATACTGCTTTCTTTTTCCTATTCTTGTCTATGGGCTTTTCCCAATTCAAAATGGTGTTCTTTCCCTTTCCTGTGATGTCACTTCTCATTTTTCAGTATATAAGTCCGTCAATCTTGCTCTACTTTGCGTTGCAAGCACATCCTTTTGGTTGTGCTCTTCGCTCCTGTTCTTCGTTCCTGCTTTTTTGCCTTGGAATATTTTTGCCTATTTTTGTTCCTGCTGTCAAGTCCTGTTTTTTCTTCTTCTCTTCAGGAGTTCCTGTTTGAGGTTTTTCCCCAGTGTTTGGTTTTTTTTCCCTCTGCGACTCCTTCTGGAGGGTACGGTCTGCTTTGGCGTTTCCTGTCAAGCATCACCGTGGCTACTAGAAAGGGTCGCCCTTATCTGGTATTATCCAGAACCTGTAGAAGACCGGGTGTATTCACCAACCCTGTATCCAGAGGTGAGAAGTCAAGTGCAGTTTGTAACAATTACAGTTACAATTGAGTTTTTAAATGCTGTTGTATATAATGTGTTATTATTATTATTATTATTATCATTTGAATAATTGATTGAACAATTCATTTACTGAATGTTTATTAGGTATGTTATTTTGATTGTGCATTTTTTAGGAGTGGGTTCTGAGGTTAGGAGAGAAATTGGGCTAGAAGCCTTTTTAAATTAAAGTGTTTTGTTATTTTTGTTTACTATGAATGTGTATTTTTTGTAGGTGCATATAGTAATAAAAAATGTTGATATTATAATCATATATTTCTTAAATATTGTTCACTTTTAAAATAATTTTAACTAGTAAACTCTTAGGGCCTCATTACGAGTATGGCGATCTACAGACCGCCACACTCGCGGTGGCAGTTAGGACCACCGCATAAGCGGTGGTCCGAACACCACATTACAACCCTGGTGGTGAGACCACCAGGGAACCACCAGCTCTGCCAGGATTCATGATCCCGGCAGCCTGGCAGTGGCGGACAGCGCAATCCACCAGGGCAGCGCTGCATGTGCTGGACAGGGGGGACCCTGCACTGCCCATGCCTCCTGTGGACCTGTTCTCCACCAGCCTTTTCGTGGTGAAGAACAAGGTCACAATCTGCAGGGCAGCGCTGCTAAGTTTGGATTGGGAGTAGTATTTTAGCCCCTCTAAAACCCCACCCTTGCACTTAAACTTGGAGCAGGAATAATAACTACAATACCTCACACCCCCCCCCAAAAATCTAAAAGTTACTTTAATGTGGGTAAGTGTAGAGCAAAATATTTAATGTAAATAATACATTTTAATGTGTAAATGTATTACTTTGCAGTTGAAAATATTTCAATTAAATTTCCTGAACATACAAGCTTGGTTTACACGTTTTCATATTTTCCAATATTTTTGTTAATAAAACAATAACACAGATACAATTATTGCAAGTAATTATTTTTTGCATTTTCATAGGGTTGTAGTCATAAAAATTATATTTATTTACAAACACGTTTTTCCTTTAGTTTTCCATGTTGTTTACATGCATTTTGTAATCACATTTTTAACACAAACAATTTAGATTTTCCATTTTAAAATGTTATGTTTATTACAAATACTTATAATAATTATTTTGAATGTATTTTACAGTATGTTTCAATGCATGTTTAACTTTCTTTGTAAGACATTTGAAAAGCAGTTTTTAGTTATAACAGCATGTTTTCTACAGTGTGGCCATTTTTTGAAAAATATATCATTTTCTATATTTATTTATTGAGTTTGTTTAAATATTAAATTCATCTTTTTTTATGTGCATTATTCCTATTTTGTAGCCCGTTATTTCTTTTTTTGAACACTGTTGACTCTGCACTGATTTCTTCTCCAGTAAAGGTAAATTGAATTTTAATCTACAGTCTATAGTGACCGTTTCTGGGGGACGTTGTAGATTGATAGTAAGGTTGTTACTTAAATGTTAATGCCATTTTTTGGTTAAAGTTAGCATTTAATTTTTTCATAGTTGTATTCAGAGGTCCCCTGCTACTCCTGCGGGACCCAGCACAGATTCCCAACTGAGATGGCACATGAGGGTTCCACGCTGAGTCCCAGGGGCTGAGGTTTTTCTGGGGGGCCATAATGTAAGGGAGTCGAGGTACTGCTACCCATCTTCTTTATATCTTAATGTTTTTTTTCAAGTTTCAGGATCAGTATATGTCCTTGTTCTGCTCCAGTATTACAACATTTACTACTTCACTCCATAAGATTACTAATGTGTCCTACAACAGCAACTGTAACATCTCTGTTTCTGTTGTTGGCAGCCAAACAGATTGCTTGGTCCCACCAGTCCCTGGGCACCAAAATGGCCTAAGGGAAAAAAAGGCTTCTCGACCAAACTGAGCACTCTATTTTTGAATTTACAGTGCTGCAAGACCACTATGGTACTACCACAGGATGAACCATTCAAATATCACTAAAGGTTTAGTTCTCAAAACAGCTGAAACGATTTACATCAATTCACAAAAAGTATGCTTTCCAAGTAAAGATCTACCATTCTGCCATATTTGGTGTACTGCTTTTCAGGTGTTTTTCCTGTAAGGCTTTTTAAAATTCTTATGGTAAATTGCAGGAGGTGAACACATTTTGGGATCTCCATTTTGTCAGTCCCTGCTTGATGGGACACAACAAAACTACAGAAAGGAGCTGAGGTGGCTGAACTTTTTTGGGAATATTTTGTGAACACTCATCAAATGGTGCTAGAGTTATTAGAAAAACAAAACACTTTGGAAACTCTTCCCCAACTATAAATACACAGGGGCTTTAGACATATTTATTTTTTTATTTATTTTTAGCAATTGTTAATCATTTTTCTTTTGTTTTGTTGAATGGATGATATTTATTGTGTCTTTATTACTTGTTTTCAATATATTTGATATGGTTTACAGCAATGTTTTTATAGTCAATGTTTATGTTGTATGTATAGGATGGTGATATTTCTTTTTTCAATGTTTTCTCACAATATTTTTGTATTCAATATTATTTATCTCAATGCTATTTCATATAAACAATACGTTTGTGGCCACACTGAAATTAACATGGATTGTGAATGAGTAATCATGATATCTTACAATGAGACACATTATTTGCAGCTTATATTGAGTTTGAATGAATAACATGTGGGAAATAGGCATTGATATTTAAGAGAAACTGCATATATATGTCAATATTTGGTTGTGAGGTAATGGACTAGACACTTACAGTTTTTAGAAATTGGCTTTGGCCCTCACCCAACCTAGGCCGATGGCACATGCATGGATGCCACTCCTTGAGTGTCATATGGAGACATTGAAATTTGAAGCTACAGGGGGAATTTGCAGCAGAAAAATAAAATCATTGGCAGTGGCCTTACCAGTCTATCACAATTCATCATTTGATAGGAGAACATACAAATAAAGTTGTAAAAAAGCAGATGATGGACACAGGATGAGTGCTAGGTTTATCTAGAATCAAGAGGTGAGTCTTTAGTGGCTTGGATGAAGTCCTACTCATTGATCCCAACACTAGTAGAGTTGCTGCCTTGAAGAGTTCAGTATGAGGAAGAGTGCACAGTGTCATGTGCCCCAGCTTGAGGGCTGGGTGGTGACACGACCCTCAAGAATTTTCTGTGACAAAGGCACATTCTCTTTGATATCCTGCTTGGAACCACTTGTGGAGAGGGTAGCTTGGACAAATCGATTTTTCCTAAAAATGTGTATAAAGTTAAACCTCTATTGGTGCAAGTTTATTGTGAGATGGAAAGTTTGATAATCAATGCATGAAATAGAATGGGCATGCAAATAAATATTGTGCACACATCAACAGTGTTCACAGTGATGCGTGGACATCACATGTGACAAATATAGTCAGTGAAAAATAAGTCATTGTATACATGAATTGATCATTTTCAATGGACACAGAGTATGTATTGTACACAACAGGGTTTTGTCTTAACCTGTAGGGTGCCTTGGACGAGGTGATCTCGTCCAAAGCACCGGTTCTCAGGTGCCTTGGACGAGATCACCTCGTCCTGCACCAGACCCAAGGGGGAAGCGCTAGCGCTCCCCTGTGGGCCCCCCTCCCACACCCCCGGGTCGTGGATGGAAGGGAAATCCCTTCCCCTTCCACCCGACCCCCTCCTCCGCAATCTGATGACGTCAGCGCGCTCACAGCGCGCCGACGTCATCAAGTATTGCCGGGACACACTGGAAGCCATTTGCTTCCAGCACGTCGAGGAAAGATGACTCGGAAGAGGTGAGTCCTTCCCTTTTTGGGGGTTTGGGGGGGAAACAGACACGGGGGGAAAGGAAAGAGTTTTTTCTTTCCCTCTGTGCCTGTTTTCAGTGGATTCCTGCTCCACGATCGTGTCCCCACTAGGCACCAGGGATTTGTTTTTATCTTTAGTTTTGTGAGCGACCCCTTGGGCAAGGGTCGCTCCTATTGGGGGCTATTTTTTTTCCTATTTCGGCCCCCCCTGAGGGCAGATCGGCCGATTTTTCTGCTGACCTGCCCCCATGGGGGGCCAAAAACCACTAGACACCAAGGATTTGATTTTTGTAATGTATTTTGGGAGCGACCCCTTGGGCAAGGGTTTGCTCCCATTGGGGGCTATTTTTTTAATCCTATTTCTGGCCCCCTGGGGCAGATCAGCCGATTTGTCAGCCGATCTGCCCCCAGGAGGGGCGAAAACCACTAGACACCAGGTATTTGATTTTTCATATGTATTTTGGGAGCGACCCCTTGGGCAAGGGTCGCTCCCATGGGGGGCTATTTTTATTTTCTATTTCAGCCTCCCCTTAGGGAAGATCAGCCGATTTTTCAGCCGATCTGCCCCCAGGGGGGCCGAAAACCACTAGACACCAGGGATATGATTTTTGTAATGTATTTTCGGAGCGACCCCTTGGTCAAGGGTTGCTCCCATTGGGGGCTATTTTTTTATCCTATTTTGTCCCCCCCTGGGGGCAGATCGGCTGATTTTTCAGCCGATCTGCCCCCAGGGGGGGGGGTCCAAAAACCACTAGACACCAAAGATTTTCTTTTCTTTACGTTTTTGGGCAGTGACCCCTTAGGCAAGGGTCGCTGCCCCAGGGGCAATAACTTTTTTATATGTTTTGGCCCCCCTGGGGCTAAATCAGCCATTTTTTGGCCAAGGATTGTGTGGTGTGTGTGTTTTGTGTGTTTGGGGCACCCCTTGGGCAAGGGTTGCCCCCCCAAAGTGGGGAAATTTTGTATTGGTTATCGGGCAGATGGGCCTATTTTTGTAGGCCCATCTGCCCCCAAGGAGGGCAGAAACCACCAATGCGCCAGGGATTTTTTTTTGTTCCCCTTTTTTTGTTTTGTGCTGGGGGTGCCCCCTTTGGCAAGGGTCGCCCCTAAAGGAGGCATAGAGCTGTTGGCCATTTCTGCCCCCCTTGGGGGCAGATCAGCCAAATTCTTTTATGCCCATCTGCCCCCAAGGGGGGTAGAATCCACTTAGGCACCAGGGATTGTGTGTGTGTGTGTGTTTTGTGTGGGGGGCTGGCACCTTTGGCAAGGGTCACCCTCCAAAAGGGGGCACATTAATGATGGCCATTTCTGCCCACCTTGGAGGCAGATCTTCCCCCAAAGGGGGCAGAAGGCAACAAAATATCAGAGATTTTTTTTTTTTGTTCCCTTTGTTTTTTTTGTGCTGGGGGCATCCCCATTCGCCCCCTTTGGCAAGGGTCGCCCCCCCGAACAGGGTGCAGAGCTGTTGGCCATTTCTGCCCCACTTGGAGGCAGATCAGCCTATTTTTTTTTTTTATGCCCATCTGCTTCCTAGTGGGGCAGAAGCCACTTAGGCACCAGGGACAATTTCTAAGTTCTTGGTGGCGGGTGTTTGTCAACTAGCGAAATATTTGTATTTGTGATTATAACAGTTTATTTCTTCTTTTTGTTCTAGTTCAAAGCTTTTGTTTCCTTTGCTGTGGTTCCTCACGGTTTTGGCAGTAGCTGTCCTGCGGTTTGCATAGTTGCATGTTTTAGGTAAGTGAAAGCAATTTACTCCAAAGGAGTATTGTTGACATGCATGAATGACATATTTGTAGGTGGTGTACTAAATGCAGTATTGTGTGTCAAATTGTCCTTAGATTTGAGCACAATGATATTTGTGTTGTCATATGTCTAATTTGCTTTTTTCCTTTTTGTTTTTAGTGGGATATCATTGGTGATTGATGTGTCTGTGCAGAGTAGTTGCTGGTGAGTTGCTTTTTCAGGCTAGTGAGTGGCATAGTTTTTTAGTACATAACTCTTTGTGATAAAGCTCAGCAGGTTGTTGGCATGGTCTTTGAGTCATCTTCAGACCATGATTACGAGACTGACTCTGCATCTGAGGCAGAGGAGGAAGTGAGAGATTCTGGCAGTGAGTTTTCTGTCCGAGAGTGTTCTTCTGATGAGGAAGCTACTCTTAGTGCAGATGAAGGGCCTGTGTTAGAGGAGGACATTGATGTGCCAAGAGTGCAGCATCCTGGGGCTGAAGGGTTTCCCATTAGAAGGCCTGACACCTGGATTGCCCCAAACATGGAGCAGCCACAGTTACCTGCATTTACTGGTCTCCCAGGGTGTAGAGTCAATACGGAAAACTTTTTGCCTGTCCATTTCTTTCACTTGTTTATGGACGATGTGTTTTTGGAAGATATTGTGGAGCAGACTAATTTGTATGCAGAGCAATATTTAAGGGCCAACGCTGCCACACTTAGGCCTCAGTCTACAGCTACTCAGTGGGTTCCCACATATCTGGAAGAGATGAAAACGTTTTTAGGTTTGACTTTTTTGATGGGGTTGATAAGAAAGTCGTCACTGGCTTCTTATTAGTCTACTAGTCCCTTGATGGCAACGGCTATATTTCTTTGCAACTATGACACGTAATCGCTATTTGCTTCTTCATCGTATGCTGCGTGTCTAAGTCTTACTTGTGGTATAAAAAGTTGGCCCTGCATTTATTTCATTTGGCAACTTTTAATGCTTTTATTGTGTTCAAGGATTGTTCACCTGAGTCAAGGATGACATTTGTTAAATTTCAGGAGTCAGTGATAGAGAGCCTTATTGTGGTGGAATGGGCAAGAGTTCCTAGAGTAGAAGTGGTGGAGGAAGTGGCTAGATTGAAAGATCGCTACTTTCCAGATCACATTCCTCCCACTCCCAAAAAAGACTTGCCCACAAAGAAATGTAGAGTAGGGGCCCGGAGAGCAGTCCAGAGGTAGAGCCGGATGTACTGCCCTGAACTCCCTTCAAAGCCTGGGCTTTTTTGGGAAATACCGTGAGCGGAATCTGCCTGTTTTATATTTTCATATGTTCAGTTTCATGGTTAGCATTACTGTCATGTATTTAGTTAGAGCTTTGGGCCCATATTTATAATTTTTTAGCACTGCATTTGTGCCGCTTTTTAACGCAAAAGCAGCGCAAACTTACAAAATACAATTGGATTTTGAAAGTTTGCGCCGCCTTTGCGTAAAAAAGCGGCTCAAATGCAGCGCTAAAAAAGTATAAATATGGGCCTTTGTGTTTGTAGTTTTGTACTTATTTTATAATTAGTTAGTGGTTTCTTTGTTGTTTATAAACAAAATAAAAGTGATGTGCGTGGGGTGGCGCTTGGCTGGTGGTGTGCGTGGCGTGGCGCTTGGCTGGCGGTGTGCGTGTGGTGGCGCTTGGCTGGCGGTGTGCATGGGGTGGCGCTTGGCTGGTGGTGTGCTTGTGGTGGCGCTTCGCTGGCGGTGTGCGTGGGGTGGCGCTTGGTTGGCGGTATAGGTGGTGTGGTGCTTGGCTGGCGGTGTGATTGGGGTGGCGCTTGGCTGGTGGTGTGCTTGGGGTGGCGCTTGGCCGGCGGTGTGCGTGGGTTGGCGCTTAGCAGGCGGCGTGTGTGGGGTGGCGCTTGGCTGGCGGTATGGGTGGGGTGGCGCTTGGCTAGCGGTGCCAGCCAAACGCCAGTCCACACACTCATCAGCTGGTGTGATTGCTGTATCAGGCATGTGGGCGTATGAAAGTGATGGGCACTTGACTGGCACTGTCTCTCGATGCGAGTGTTGTAATGTGCAGGGCCCGTGGTTGGCGGCGTGAATGGTCTTGTGCATGTCATGTATGAAAGGTGTGTGAATGGACCGTAAATCGGTTGGTGCCTTGCCGTGGCTTTACAGCTCACGAGCTGTGAGTCATTGGTTCAGTTTTTTTGGCCTTTCAGTTATTACCAGTGCATTTCACTATTGTGAAATCTCTTGTTAATAAAATTTGATCTACTGAACCATCGCTCACCCTCGTACCAAATCCAACCAGTATGTGTGGTAAAAATTCAAAAACCTGCTCTGCTGTAATCAGGCGTCGCAGCACACTTGTGGCACGCTAGGTGTCTCAGGTGGGACCCCAATGATGAAGCATGCCACCAAGTTGGTGAGGGGTCTTTTTCACATAACCTAAGTGCCTTTCTTTTCACAATTTTAGTGTTTGGCACATCACAGACGTATGTGGACACACCAAAATGATATATTACAAAACTACCTGTGTTTGGGGTGGAGGGGGCACCTATGTTTTTGGTCCTGGGTGCGGCCTTCATCTAGGGAAACCTACCAAAACACAGACATTTTTTTAAACTAGACACCCCAAGGAGACCAGGGAGGTGTAGCTTGCGTGGATCCCCCAACATTTTCTTACCCATTCTCCTCTGCAAACCTCAAAATGTGCTTAAAAAAGCATATTTTCCTGACTTTTGTTTGCACAATCACCGATCCAGCACAAAATTCCTACTCCCCAGCGTTCCCCTCAGTCTCCCAAGTAAAATGACACCTCACTTGTGTGGGTCCCCAAAGCAGAGTCAGCCTAAAGATGTATAAAAGTAGAATATGTGCTTATCAACTCACTGTGCTATCCCCAAAATCTCTACAAGTTTGTGGCCTTTTTCTGTTGCAGACGCCTGGCCCACACCCACAAGTGAGATATCATTTTTATCGGGAGACTTGGGGGAACGCTGGGTGGAAGGAAATTTGATGCTCCTATTAAATTCCAGAACTTTCTGTCACCGAAATGTGAGAAAAACGTGTTTTTTAAGCTACATTTTGAGGTTTGCAAAGGATTCTGGGAAACGGAACCTGATCAGAGCTCCACAAGTCACCCCATCTTGGATTTCCCTAGGTCTCTAGTTTTCAAAAATGAACCGGGTTGGTAGGTTTTCCTAGGTGCTGGCTGAGCTAGAGGGCCAAAATCTACAGGTAGGCACTTTGCCTAAAACACCTCTGTTTTCTGGAGAAAAATGGGATGTGTCCACGTTGTGTTTTGGGGCATTTCCTGTGGCGGGCGCTAGGCCTACCCACACAAGTGAGGTACAATTTTTATCGGGAGACTTGGGGGAACGCTGGGTGGAAGGAAATTTGTGGCTCCTTTCAGATTCCAGAACTTTCTGTCACCGAAATGTGAGGAAAATGTGTTTTTTTAGCCAAATGTTGAGGGTTGCAAAGGATTCTGGGTAACAGAACCTGGTCAGAGCCCCACAAGTCACCCCATCTTGGATTCCCCTAGGTCTCTAGTTTTCAAAAATGCACAGGTTTGGTAGGTTTCCCTAGGTGCTGGCTGAGCTAGAGGCCAAAATCTACAGGTAGGCACTTTGCAAAAAACACCTCTGTTTTCTGTAGAAAAATTGAATTTGTCCACGTTGTGTTTTTGGGGCATTTCCTGTCACGGGCGCTAGGCCTACCCACACAAGTGAGGTATCATTTTTATCGGAAGACTTGGGGGAACGCTGGGTGAAGGAAATTTGTGGCTCCTCTCAGATTCCAGAACTTTGTGTCACCGAAATGTGAAGAAAACGTGTTTTTTTAGCCAAATTTTGAGGTTTGCAAAGGATTCTGGATAACAGAAACTGGTCAGAGCCCCACAAGTCACCCCATCTTGGATTCCCCTAGGTCTCTAGTTTAAAAAAATGCACAGGTTTGGTAGGTTTCCCTAGGTGCCGGCTGAGCTAGAGGCCAAAATCTACAGGTAGGCACTTTACAAAAAACACCTCTGTTTTCTGTAGAAAATAGGGATGTGTACACGTTGTGTTTTGGGGCATTTCCTGTCGCGGGCGCTGGGCCTACCCACACAAGTGAGGTATAATTTTTATCGGGAGACTTGGGGGAATGCTGGGTGGAAGTAAATTTGTGGCTCCTCTCAGATTCCAGAACTTTCTGTCACTGAAATGTGATGAAAATGTGTTTTTTTAGCCAAATTTTGAGATTTGCAAAGGATTCTGGGTAACAGAACCTGGTCAGAGCCCCACACGTCACCCCATCTTGGATTTCCCTAGGTCTCTAGTTTTCAAAAATGCACAGGTTTAGTAGGTTTCCCTAGGTGCTGGCTGAGCAAGAGGCCAAAATCTCCAGGTAGGCACATTGCAAAAAACACCTCTGTTTTCTGTAGAAAAATGGGATCTGTCCACGTTGTGTTTTGGGGCTTTTCCTGTCGCGGGCGCTAGGCCTACCCACACAAGTGAGGTATCATTTTTATCGGGAGATTTGGGGGAACATAGAATAGCAAAACATGTGTTATTGCCTCTTGTCTTTCTCTACATTTTTTCCTTCCAAATAGAAGAGTGTTTGTAAAAAAGACGTCTATTTGAGAAATGCCCTGAAATTCACATGCTAGTATGGACACCCAGGAATTCAGTGATGTGCAAATAACCACTGCTCCTCAACACCTCATCTTGTGCCCATTTTGGAAATACAAAGGTTTTCTTGATAGCTATTTTTCACTCTTTATATTTCAGCAAATGAATTGCTGCATACCCGGTATAGAATGAAAACCAACTTCATGGTGCAGCTCATTTATTGTCTCTGGGTACCTAGGGTTCTTGATGAACCTACAAGCCCTATAAATCCCCGCAACCAGAAGAGTCCAGCAGATGTAACGGTATATTGCTTTAAAAAATCTGACATTGCAGGAAAAAGTTACAGAGTAAAACGTAGAGAAAAATTGCTGATTTTTTACCTCAATTTCAATATTATTATTTTTTCAGTTGTTACTTTCTGTAGGAAACCCTTGTAGGATCTACACAAATTACCCCTTGATTAATTCAGAATGTTGTCTACTTTTCAGAAATGTTTAGGTTTCTGGGATCCAGCATTGGTTTCACGCCCCTTTCTGTCACTGACTGGAAGGAGGCTGAAAGCATAAAATCTTGTTTTTTATAATTTGGTATGTCCCAGTAAAATGCCAAAATTGTGTTGAGAAATTGGGTTTTCTGATTCAAGTCTTCCTGTTCCTGAAAGTTGGGAGGCTGTTGATTTTAGTGCAGCAAACCCTTTGTTGATGCCATTTTCAGGGGAAAAACCACAAGCCTTCTTCTGCAGCCCCTTTTTCCCATTTAAAAAAAAAAAAAAAAAAAATGTTCACTGTATTTTGCCTAATTTCTTGGCCTCCTTCAGGGGAACCCACAAAGTCTGGGTACCTCTAGAATCCCTAGGATGTTGGAAAAAAAGGACGCAAATTTGGCGTGGGTAGCTTATGTGGACAAAAAGTTATGAGGGCCTAAGCGAGAACTATTCCAAATATGCCAAAAATGGCCTGGCACAGGAGGGGGAAAAGGCCTGGCAGCGAAGGGGTAAAAGAGGATGGCTGACACCCGTAAACAAAGTCACATACGTAGTTCTACTACATAAAATGTCTTTTGTGATACTCTTATGAGTGTAAATATCACACCTAGCTGGTGAACGAGTAAGAAATCATTAGGCATTTAGTGGGTTCATGTGCAAGGGTTTATGCATGTGTCATTGAACCTAGTTGCATGTTACCCTGATGTACAGCCTACATATGGTGGATGAGGTGGCATATCACATATTATCTTGGCCAGGAAGGGCAGAAATGGCCACCCTGCGTGTGACATTAAGGAACTTTCATAATGCTTATGGAGATGCAACCAATATGTTTTTTACTGAATTGATGAGGAGACACTGCAAATGAACAGCTATATGTCTTGATGACACAGTAAACAGGGATGCACATATTTTAGCTTTTATACCACTCTGAATCAGCAGAAAAGTGGCCCCAACTTGTCAACTGGACAATCAAGCAACAAAGAGTCATGGGCGGTTTGATTATGGCTGTACCTAGGCCGATAGCCCTCTAACGTGGGTTTAAGGAAATATCCTTGGGACATGGAGTTGGTCAAAAAATGTATGCTGGTCTTTGAAAACACCCTAGCGAGGCAAAAAGGTGCCAATACGAAGGAAGCATGGGGTCTCAATTAGAAGCTAATAGACAGTCAGATAGTTCTGCCTTTTGAAAAGTAATCAATGACCCTTGCTTAAGGGAAATGGCTTGCCCCACTCTGGAAACAGTAATCCCACCACCCCCACAGAGTGGGTAAACACTTTAATTCAATCTATTCTCCGGGGAAGTTGTGGACAATAGAGGCTATTTGGAGCTCCATCATGAGAAGGAGGAGTTAATAGCTAGCCCTTGCGATCAATGTTAGTAAGGCGATTAGTGCCATTAGGACTAGCCAGAAAAAGTAAGCCTCAGGTCAGGATGGTTTTTCTTTAGATTTATTCATTGGAAATATTGATTTTTGGTCCCCACAGTATTAAGATGAAAATGTAAACTTATCTCCTTGTTGGACACTACACTCAAGGTCATGGGAAGGGTACTGTTGGCCAAACTGAGATACAGCCAGGAAAATAGGGCTTGATTGTTTTGAACATGCTACTTTGCACAATCTGTTTAGTTAAAAAATTAATTACTGCTTAAAACTGCTTTTTAACTTGTTTTTATGATAGAAAGTAATTGATTCTGAAATCTTGATATTAACTGCATGTTTTTACTGATTTGGACAAGTTCAATTTTGTTTTTTGGCACCATCGATTACACTCTTGAATGCACTGTTTATCCCTTCAGTCAGTGCTGCTAACACTGAGTTAGGGCCTGATTAAGACGCTGGTAGTCAAAGTACCGCCAGTCACAGTCCGGCCGCCGCAATTGTGGTGGTATGACTACCACATTACAACCCTAAAGGACGGACCCACCAGGGGACCGCCATACCTGCTAGGAACATGATTCCTGACATGGTGACGGCGGTTTGAGTTGTACTCTGCCAGGGCGGTGCTGAACTCTGTGTCACCTGGTTGCTTACAACTCCACTTTCCACCAGCCTTTGCATGACAAGGACCCCACCATGGAAAGGTTTGTGAAAAGCCAGTGCAGGGGGCCACAAGAGGGCTGTGAGGCTGGCTGCCTTATGACCCAACCAGAATTTAGCTATTTAAGGAAATGTGTTATGCAACCAGGAAATGAAGGCTTGATTGTTTTGAATTTGCTCCTTTGCACAATGTGTTTCATAAAAAAAAAAATTCTGCTTGAAACTTCTTTTTAATGTACTTTTATTATAGGAAGTAATTGACTATGAATCTTTATTATTATCTCCATGTTTAAACTGGTTTGTACAACTTCAAAGTTGTTTATTGGCACAATTGATAATTGTCTTGATTGCAGACTGACTCAACTCTTACTCCTTCTGGTAGGCCTTACCCTGATGCCATTCTTGTTTTTGCTTCATATGGCAGATGTGTGCAGTGGGTGCACCCCGGGTGTGCCAAATGCATGCCAAATGCAAGCCTGTATGTATCAGTCCACAGATCAGTCAATGTCCACACTAGCTACATTGTCTGTTTCAACACCAACACAAGCAAATGCACAGGCCTGCCTCAATGACCTACTATAAGGTATGCTAGGCAATGCTTGAAAAGGATGGGGCAGGATTACTGTAATTTCAAGGGTAATAACCCTACCTCTACAAAGAAGAATGAGCTACACCTCACCCGAAGGATAATGTCTCCTTGAGGACCACACCAGCAACCTCTGTTAAATGTAACCTGGTAAAATAATACGCAATAATTAATGCATGTTTGTTGGTGAAACATGACATGGAAATTAGAGAGCTTCTAGTTGATTTAACATTTGATATGTTATGCATTTCTGAATCTTGAACTATTGATAATTCTGAAACCTAGGTGCTGCATGATATTAAGGTTTTAATGTGGTGCACTTGCCCCGCCCTGCATGTCAGGGGGTGGGCTGGCTTTAATATTCAAAGAGCATCTGATTTTTTTTTTAAACTCTCACTACTGATATTTTCTAGGTCAGACATTCTTGTTTTTTTTTTCTCTCCAAATATTCAGTTCTCTCACATTAACAGCCATTATCAGCTATTTTCCTCCAAGCTCAGCAGTAGCGTTCATTGAGGAACTGGTTGATTTAAGTATGCTGCATTCCTTTCTCACTCAATTTTCTTTCTATTTGGAGATTTTAACAAATGGACATATGCCTTCTTATAAACATTCATCTAATGAACTCATTGCTAGCTTAAGGAGTTGTACAATTTATCTCTGGTCCAACACATAAAACAGTTCATATGCTAGATTTAATCATTGACCCTGATATAGCAGAAATCTTAGGGCCAGATTTAAGAAAGGTTGCGCTGCACCCAGTGCAGCTACACTTTTCTTGCACCCCTTAGCACCTCCTAATGCCACAATTTGAGCGCCATCTAACCGGTAGTAAAGGATCTAGTGTCAACATTTGTAAAATAGCGTTTTTGGCCATCTAATACCACATTAGCGTAAAAAAATGATGCTAATGTGTTGTTAGATGGCACAAGGGGTTCTTAAATCTGCCCTTAGTGTTTTCCCTCATGTCACAGTGATCATCTATACATGACAATGTATGCTTTGTTAACTAAAGTACTAATAGTTCTAATTTAAATTGGTGCACTGAAGGACATAATAACGTGCATTCACTCTAGGTCAGCAGGCAAAACTCATGTGGTATAACATTTGAAATTTATGTTTGATGAACTAATGTGCTTCTTTGATATAGTTCATGACGTAAACTAACAGTCTGCATTTAAACAATATTTGATTTTATGTGGTAAATATTTTTTAAAAGAACCTGTAAACATGAAGAATACATTATCACCCTATAGTTACATGAAAGGGTAAACAAAATCTTTTTGTTTTGAAGTTACTGTAACATGAGCTAGTTTAAACGTTTTTTTAAATATGAATTTAAAGTTTAAGCATGCCAAATGAATAATAAATGCAGAAATGAATGTGCCACTTTAATTCAGTTGCATTAGCCTAAATGAGGCCTGTGAGGCTTTGCTTCATCACAGTGCAGAAAATGTTTAGTTAATCTTGCTAACGTGAACTTTCTTTCACATATCATTCCCATGAGAAAGCACTTGGAAATAGATATTGCATTTTATATTATGCATAGCAGGAGTATGAGTTAAATCTTGATCCTCGAACATTCAGGAACTCCAGACTATATATTTATACAATTGCATCAATTTTGCATTGAAGAGTACAGATGGAACTTGTTCACATGAAGTCCCTGAGAAAGTTCTTCAATGCTGCAGTCTAAATTGCTTGACTGTTTGCCATTGGACACTTCACCTTTTGTGTAATCTGGAGAAATGGATGGACATTGGCTTGCCCTATGAACTGTAACATACCATTCCCATACTTCACTTTTGTCAGAATCAAAAGAATCCCTTCCATTCTTCACTGCTTGCTGAATCCCTTGGATTCTGAGAGGTATATTCCTCCCTCCTCTTTGCCCTTTGAAATGCCTTGCTGACACTTTGAAAGATTTTCCACTGACTGTAAAGAAAAAGTCACATGATCGTGCTTCTTACATGTTAATGCCTTTCCTTTTTACCTATTTTTTGTCAACTTTAGTCTGTTGAATCCCCAGATTTCCGTTTTCCAAATTCTTTGTGTCCTTTTTGTACTTTTTGGCTTTTTTCCCCACATGTATTTGTCCCAACACATGTTAAATGGATTTGCTAATTTGTAGGGTTGCCCTTGTGGAGGCTTCTAGGGAGTGTAAGTTTAGAAAGCTAAATGACGAAAGGAACTTAGCAGCACATGTTTCATCCCTTTCAGGATTTTGTATTGCTCTTGTGTGTTGCTGTAATTGAGTGTTTACTTTTTCTAATGTTAGTTTGTCTGAAATTCTTTAGGAGATTTAGGTAGCGTATAATGGTTTTGTATCTTTATCGTCTAGTTCTAAGAATTAAGTCAGGCGAGGAAGGTGGCGAATGCCAAGAGGTGCTTGCACATCTGCAAAGATTATATCAACAGTAAGATCAGAGCCAAGTCACAAGTTCAAACAATATGGTGTTGGGTGCCGGGCTAGCCAAGACACCTGCCACCACAGGTGTCGGAGGGCCACACACTGAGGAGTGGGTAGTTACCTATATATTGAAAGAAGAGTGGCCAGGGCACACCAGTATCATAGATCCTGAAAATTTTCAAGAATTTAACTTCAAGTCAGTTCTTGGAAGAAGATGTGTAGGAGTTTATTGTAGATGCAGGTGTAAAGTAGAAGTCTCAATCAAACAGGCTGCATAGTACAAAACGACCATGTGCCAGAGGAGCCTGAAGGTGATCAATGTTCAGAGTTACAATAGTGTGTTCAAATGTAACGATAAATCCATACAGCAAAACAGCCAACACGTGTTTCGTCTTCAAGACTTTGTCAAGGCTGTTCTGTGAGAACACTCTGGTTGAGATTGCCTGCCACCAGACAGACTTTATATTTGTGCGCAGTGCAAGAGGAAAACACTGCTTTACATGTAAACCAGGAACAATTTGCCACCTTGAGTATGTGGCACAGACAGGGGAGGACAAGAGTGCCCCTGGAACTTTGGATTAGAAAACTATCTGACTTTGTGGAGCGCTGTACTCCTTTTGAAAAACAGCTTTTGGCTTGTTATTGGGCTCTAGTGAACACTGAGCAAATGACATTAAATGATGATGTCATTCTAAAACCTGAATTATCAATGATGCAGTGGGTGACGAGTTCACCTAAATCTCACAGTTTAGGACAGGCAGAAGAGGCTAGTATCATGCACTGGATCTGGTACGTACAAAACAGGGCTTGAGTTACTGCAGCCCTACATGAACATGTGTCACAAGCCCCTTTACAGGATGAGGAGAGGGTGCAGGGAGTACCACAGGTAAAAGAGTCACTAGTGAAACTGAGTGCACCATTTAAATTATTGTCCCCTGAGAATAAAAAGCGTGTTTGTTTGACTAATGATTCATTGAAATGCATGAGTACTAAAAGACAATGGAAAGCAGTGTTATACAATCCAGTTACTGAAAAGTTGTTGTCTACCACAGGAGAAGGAAAATGTAACCAATATGCAGAGTTGTACAATGTGTGTCAGATTTCAAAGCAAGAGTTGCTTGAGACGTGTCATTTTTACACTGATTCTTGGTTCACTGCCAATGGATTAGCCGTTTGGTTTTCCACATGGCTTGTACGTAACTGGTTCAATTCCCTTGTAGATGTTAAAAAGAAAAATTCAGAGACAGAAGTGTCCACCCAGAATTCTGACTTAGTGGGGATGGGGCTAAGTGGGTGTACCAGAAATGTGGACATCTGGGAAAAAAAGCCATTTACAGGTGGGCAGAGATTAGAGAGATGCACATTCCCCTACATTTGATAAAAACTGTGATTTTGCACTGTCCTATTTGTTAGCACACACAACAGTGATCTGTCCCACTAACAGTCAACGATCAGTTGGGAGAGTAAAGTTACCAGGACAGATATGGCAAATTGATCAGGTTTTAGGGGGAGTGATTGCTGCAGATTACCAAGGAGAAATTAAAATTATGCTGATAACTAGAAGAGAATCTGATTCATTCATACAGATTGGAGACAGAATTGCCCAACGTGTCATAAGTGCAGCGAATGGAGGTTTGGTAAGGAAGGAGTCTGCCCCAGCCCTTCCAAATCCCTAGGTGACCCTCCAGAACCTGCAGAAATTATAGCAAAGGGTCCCAACAATGTTCTGTTGATCATGAAACCAGGACAGGAAAAATGGGAACATATTCCAGATAACAAATGTTATTTGCAAGAAAAGTCACACTTTTTTATTTTGCAGATCCTACCACGACTCGCCACTGACCATGAGTGTGCTGTGTGGTCTCCCTTCGGGTGTGTGTGTGTGGGGTCTCGGGAGGGACCGCCCCCCCCCCAACCAGAACCTGATTGATTAAAGTACAAACCACATGGATCCATTTTGTGTAACTGGCGCCTTCAGTTCAAGTTCTACATAGGATCAATATAAAGTTTGTCAACTTGTTTTATTACATTCTTCCACTGGAACTAAGCAACATTGCCAGTTAACTGTTTGTTTTTTCGTGTGGAACTCTGACTTTCGCTTACATTCCAGCAAACCTTTCAGGTGTACCTTTACATGAGTAGAACTCATGCTACATCAACTTGCTGTTTTAGAGACACTATTATCCCAATCAGAGTATATAAGTTTCAGTCTTTTCATTGTAGATGTATCTGATTTGAAAGCTTATGCGATCAATATGTTAATCCACTTCCATTGCTTTACAGTGATTACTTTTATCATTCAAATCTGATTTGCTTGTAATGTTTTTTTGTGTTGTTGTTTTTTGTTTTTGTTTGAAATAAGAGGTGTGTAAACACAATTCATTGGTCTTAGGGTGGAGATGTTATGCCATTAATTGTGTTTAACCAATGATTTTGTGTTTCACCACTGCGCATATTAGTTGCTCAATGTTCACCAGTAGCACATTACATGTTCTATTCAGTTTAGCTGCCTATTGGCTTTAACGTGGCATTAGACATTACATTTGGTATTTAGGTTAGCTGCCTATTGGCTCTAACATGGCATTAGCCATTACATTCTGTATTCAGTTTAGCTGCCTATTGGCTTTAACACGGCATTAGACATTACATTTGGTGTTTAGGTTAGCTGCCTATTGGCTTTAACGTGGAGTTAGACATTGCAGTTGAGACATTGCAGATGAGCTGTGTTTTTCCACATGGTTGACCAAGCTGTGTTTTTTAAATTGAATTCACAAGAACCCTAACGTGATAAGAGAGCGTATATTTGGTGTTTTCCTTTCTGCTTAGCCTTGGGAAGAGGAGGGGCCTAGGAGATTTTGCCAATCTCCAATGGCTTGTTTTATTTCCCAAGTCTGAGAGGAAGGGGCAGGTTTTTGTAACGGTGGCCCCGTGGCAGCAGCAAGGAGAGATCTTTCAGGAATTCAGTCAGGAGCGGATGTCAGCTGCCTGGCTCCCGTTTGGGTGGAAAGTCTCTTTCTCTCAGTTGAACCGGAGTCATCAACTTGAAGATAGGAGAAAGATGACAAGCAGTGGTAGGCCCTACGGTGATGCAATTTTGACTTTTATTCTTTGCTTTGAAGTTATGCTATAATATAATCACATGTATTTGCTGTGTACATTGCAACTGAGAAGTACTTTGATATATTTTGCTTTCATTGGTGCAACTACTTTTAAACGAGTGCTTCCAACCTACTAATCTCGTCTTTCAGGAACCTCGTGGTGAAGTAATAATAATAATAAATGTCTTCTATAAAACTAAGAAGTGCATTCCAGAGAAGTTTTGTCAGCTCGGTCATAAGATAAGAGAAGGAAAGCAAAACAGTGGGAGAGGACCATATAGAGTGACTGGAAAAAGGGGAACATTTATTGTTAAATGGCAAGGGTTTAGGGAGGAGTAAGGAAGGGTTTAGGCATGGGCATAGAGGGGTTTAGGGAGGGACATAGACGTGCCTGCTGTTTTGTCATGTGTATAGAATTAATTCCAAGTTTTATCTTAGTAAAAATTTAAGTTACGTTCATTTATACATCAAAAAGTTTGTTAAAATATTGTATTATTAAATCATGATTATGTTTTTAATTTAGATAATAAACATTAAATTACATTAATTCATATTTTTTGTGATTTAAAAAAAAATTAATTTAACTTAACATTGTTTCCTTTAGGATATTAAGTCCACATGGGAGGGTACTGCAATATGAGTGATTGATCAAGTGTGGTGGTAGACTTACTACTGTTTCGTTCTGGCAGCAATAACTTACACTTTTGGTTAGATCCCCATTTCCTGCTGTGGAGGTGTGTAAGTCTATGCTCTTAAATAACTCTCCTTTATGAAAAATTTAAAAATTGCTACAAAGTACGGGTGTAATCTACACATGTAAATTACTCACATGTGCATGTTACCTTTATGAATAGCCCCAAATGTATCTAACCTGAGAGTCCTTTCAGATCATAATTAATTGGTTTTCCCTGCAGATGGATTTTTACCTCCTTAAATGTTTTCTATTTTCAATGTTTTAATGCCAGTACCAATGAGGATACACCTCTATGGCTACAATTTCCACTGCTTCCCAACTTAGAGCTTTTTAATGTGTGAGACTCCAGCAAGCTACAAAATCAAAGTATCTGACCTTGTTGAGCCCTGCTCAATTACATCTTTGCACCATGCACTGCTGATGGATCTTGATTTCCAAATATGAAACTGAAGGATAAGTTATAGTTTGGTGAAATGGGTAAATCATTGTAAACTTGTGGTTCACCAGAAACGTCAGACTTGCCGAACTCACACCTCATTTATAGGAAGGAGGATCCAAAGTGTTTCCAATGGCTGAGCCTCAGTTAATTTCACAATAATACAACTCTTCCTGGAGGTTTGCTAGCCACAGGACTGCCTGGCTCAATGCATTTTAAGGTTATGATGCTCAAATTTCCTGGGATCATCATGTGACACATGACAGACTTAGAGAGTTAAAATTGTAAGTTACCTTCAATCCCAAGGTAAAAACAATAGGGCTAGCATTGTTATCAAATTTTTGTATTTCAAAAGAAAACTCCAGCGTTGTTTTTTTTTTCCTGTAATACAAATCAAAAATGTTGACAGATGCCATGATAGGGTGCGTCATCACCATTATTTTGAAAAACAAAAATGATACAAGCACATCAGATGAACCACTTTCACGAAAACTATACCACCTACCCTTTATTACCCTTTATAAATGACTACTAAGTCAAAAGGTAAAATTGATGAGCTGGACAAACTTCCAAGCTTTGCTTGACCTCGATCTATTACCGACCAGCCTAAATACAGGAAAAAGTGCAAGTCGTCTATAAATCATACTCACTTCTTCCTGAGTCCTCTCCATCACCACTCAACCTTGGAGTAACCGTCATCATTCTATTGAATATTTTTTCCAGCATGATCTATGGACATTTTAAAAAAAGAAATTTTACAACTCTCAATCCCTACATTCTATTTTAGCCATTTTGGTGTCATTTTAGTTAAGCCATTAAAATATATATTTAATTACTTTGGCTTTGAAATTTCTTTTTACCTACTTTTGACCTGAAATGCTTTTTTGATATTGCTGTTCAAACTACATATGCTTTTTCTTCGAAGAAAGACTTCTCTGCTTGGGCAAGATCCCAAGTGTAAGCTTGTAGTTTCTTTTTGAAACCTATTTGCTTAATAGGAACAATGTTTTTTGACATTTTGAGAGCTCTGGCATTATGTACATCAACACTGAAGCCAGTCTCCACCAAAGTTTAACAATCTGGCTCCAGATAGAAGTCATAATGTTCATGAACGCTGAAAACATGCTGACAGAATGCAAACACAATGACAATCAACAAGACAGAATACCCATAGCCTCCAAAGAATAGAGGCATTGTTTCAGTGTTTGGAAAACTGACCTACTGTAACTGAGAAGGTAAAAAATCTCCCTGTAACTGAGAAAATAGCACTTGCTCCCATTTTAGGCTTAAGTGGTTTGATCCCATAAAGAGGGATACTTAGAACATGGGACCCCTTGGGCCCTTACTCATCGGGGACCAAATATGTTGATGAAGGAAAGAAGACCGTGGTCTGACTCACAGCACAAGTGCAAATCAAAAGGCACAAATGGCTTATTCTAACTGGCAGCTGGCAAGGAAAACTGGCACTGGACCAGTGAGTGAGCAGCATGATCATTAAAGAAGTAATCACCAAATGATAGAACAAAGAGGGTGTTAGCTCACCAGGTAGAGACAACACTCACCTCACCTGCATATGTCATAGTCTATTATTTGGAAAGGATACCTACAGTTTGTAATAAGGGTCACAGAAGGATTGCTTTAGACTTCTTGAATTGGTGAATGGCTTCCACAGTTGCAAGGTCAACAAAATGAAAGCAGGCCACAAAGATTTTAGGAGGACCATCATGCTTGGTCAGAGTCAGCAATGAATGTGACTCACCAAGGTCCACAGTTGTGTTTGTTCAAGTTCAGCGGACTGTAGGGAAGCTCGCTGTATTGTTTGGCAGTTCAGAAACATTTCAGTAACAATTTAAGCCAGTGCTTTCCACAAATGTTTACATTCATTGAATCATGCTAATGCAGTAACTCCTTCCTTTGAAAGCGTCCTGTCAACACAATCCCTTTCCCTTTTCTGTATATGACTTGTGTGGCAAATGTCTATATGCAGATTGACAGTCTACCTTCCATGGGGCTGCTCATGTGGAAAATCCATGCTATTCACTCTAGTTTGAAATGGAAACTAAGAACAGGAAAGAAAAATGAAACAGATGAGAACACATTGTTGTTGCCTTTTGTGAGCAACACCCAACCTCATTTACAATTATTGTTCTCACTAATAAATAAACATTCACAAATATCTAGGGATAGCTAATGATGAGGTACAGCATGAGTGTTCACAAAGCATTTCCCATGCTCACACATTCTTATTGCAGTTAATTTTGCCAAAGCTATGTTGCTATAATCTTTTTTAAAATACACAAAATAATAAACATAAATAAGCCACCATCAGCCTCAAGTACCCGTATATGGTTTACAGAGGGAGGCAACAGCCCTCTGGCTACTACATCAAGCAATACTACCAACCACTGTGCAAGCAGACAGAGTCAAAAGGAGCAACCCATTTGAGAATATAGAGGTGAAGGTCCAATAGAGGATCTGACAGTGTCTGGACACAACTAAAGGTCCGTGATGAGCAATGCTTTGCAGTTTGAGGAGCCAATGAGTGTGTGAGTGTGTTATTAAGTAAAAATGAGAACCAATGAGTATGAGTAAGTTTGTACGTGATTAACAGTGTGTGGGAGTGAGTATGAGTGAGAGAATGTAAGTTAGAGTGAGTGAGGGGTAAGGAGTGTGAGAGTGAGTAGCCTTGAGTGAGGCAAATGTTTTTTAAAAATGGGATGAGTTTCTTGCCAGTATTATGCCACACCACTTTCAACAATCACCAGCTGCAAAACAGGTTTAAAAAACTGGTGTCCAAAAGAAAACAGACCTTTGAAAGATTAAATAGAATGTCAGCTGTGACAAAGCTGCATTATACTTTGTGGATTGTTTTTCCATGCTGTTAGGACATATGGTAGTGCTAGGGTTAGGCTGGTGTATGTCATGTCATGTCATGGTTATGTTATTCAGATTTGTAGAACATACTATCACCTAGCAGGGTATCCTGGCACAGAGCAGGTATGAGCCTATCTAATCCTGTGGTCTAATGGGAATACCCCAAAAAGCCAGATCTTCATATTTTTGTGGAAAGCAAGTAGTGAGTTGGAGGTTGTGATGTGCGGTGGCAGTTCATTCCACATTTTAGTGAGGGTGTTGGAGAAGGCCCGACCACTGGATCTCATTCTATAAATCAGTGGGATGTGTGAAAGTAGGACTTCAGATGAACGGAGGTGTCTGGAAGGTTTTGAAAGCAGATGTGATTGTTGCGGTATGCTGGGCTAGTGTTATGTAGTGCTTTGAAATTGTGGGTGAGAAGTTTGATTTGTGCTCATTTGTATATGGGGAGCTCCTTCAGGTGATGTGTGATGTGAGGGCGGTGTGGTGTGGAAGGTCAAGAGTGATTCTGGGTGCCAAGTTTTGAATGGTCTGCAGCCTTCTGCTGAGTTTTTTTGTTGATCCTGATATCCAGAGTGTTCTCGTAATCTAGCTTGTGCATGACTTTTTTTCTAGATATTAAGTGGGACTCATTTGAAATTCTTCCTCAGCACCTTCAAGGTATGGAAGCGTGAGGGGGTAACTACACTGACTTGAGCTTTCGTGATGAATTTGGTGTTGATTATGATCCCAAGGTTCTTGGGATGGAGCGTGGGGGTGGATGTCGGTCCCAGCTCTGTTGGTCACTAGGTGGAGTCCCTGAGTGAAGTGCTTTTCCTGAAGATCACAATTTTAATCTTGTCAGTGTTCAGCTTTAGATGGATAGGGTCATCCAGTGGGCAATATCAGTCAAGCAAGCAATGAACTTGATCCAGGTACTGGGCGTCTTGTCCATGAGGGAGAGAATGATTTGGGTATCGTTGGCATGGGTGTTGATGTTGTGAGAGCGGATGATGCTAGCTAGAGGGATCATGTATATGTTAAAGAGGGTCAGGCTCAGAGAGGATCTTTTTGAAACTCCCCAGGTGTTGTCTTGGGTTGTAAGGTGTACTTTGCCAATCTGAATGACTGGGTCAGGAAGGAGAAGCTCCATCAGAGTGCATTTCTTGGATTTCAATGTCATGTAGGCACCGGATGAGGATGGGTTAGAGACCAAATTAAACACTGTGGAGAGGTCAGGAGGATGAGGGCTGTAGTGTCTCCTCTGTCCAGGGCTATGCAGATGTCATCCAGGTTAGCGATGAGCCCAGTTTCTGTGCTGTGATTAGGTCTGAAGCCAGACTGAGTGGTGTTGAAGAGTTGGTGATCATTGAGATATGTGTTAAGGTGTCTGCTGCTTATTTTCTCTAAGCTCTTGGCTCAGAATCTGAGCAGGGAGATCTGTCTGTATTTATCGAGTTTTGAAGGGTCCATGTAGGGTTTCTTTCACAGTGGGAGGACACGTGTGTTTAAAATATATTGGATGATTGTGGAAGAAATGGAGGCAACTAGACTGGGTGTGAGCAAGAGGATGATGGGTTGCCGTCCTCTGGAGTAGGCATGGCAGGGCCAGGGGTCCAATGGGGCCCTTGAGTTGATGACTTCATGGCGGTTTCTTCTGGGGTGATCATGGGCCATGTGGTTTGCATTGGTTCTTTAGAAAATATTGGGTTACATTTTGCAAGGTCTGGTTGTGGATTTAATTTGTTGTAAATGCTGATGGTTTTGTTACTGAAGAATTGAGAGAGATTGTTGTGGAGGTCCACTGAAAGGGCTATCAATTTGGAGGAGGCCACTGATGAGGTTAAACCCTTCACAATCATGAAGATTTCCATGCTTCTGTTGGTGCTGGCATCGATGCAGTCCTACAGAGCAGCACATTGGATGGTCTGGATCACATAGTGGTGGCCTCTCAGGGCAACTTTGAATGTGCTCAGGTCTGTATTGTCTTGGTTCATTTTCTAGTTGCAGTGGTGTTTTATCAACCTGAGTGTGTCTGTGGCCTAAGGTATAGATCGTGTTGTATTGCTGTGTATGAGGGGGGTTAAGGAGTGGGCACAGGAGGTGATCCAATTTCTGAAAGTTTTGATGGGTATGGGGAGGCTGTTTCTGTGGTTAGGTTGGTGGGTGTTGCGAGCAGTGTCCTTCTCAATGATGCTATTCCAGTTTCAGCAGCCTGGTCTGGAGGTGGTACATGTGAGTTTGACTAGGATGAGGATGCTGAGCTTGATGAGGTTGTGGTCTGTCCCGGAGACTAGCACTGGCTTGTTGAATCTGATGTTGACAAAGGTGGTGAAAATAGGGTCCAGAAGTTGTCCAGCAATGTTAGTAGGTTCCTTTACTCATTGGGTGGGACACAGGCTTCCAAGGCATTTGATGAGTGCTTTTGATTTGGGGTCAGAATGGTCTGCCAGATGAAAGATCAAGTCTCCAAATAGGATGTATTTGCTAGTGTGACAAAGTCCATGATGGAGGTCGTGAAGTTGGTTTGCACTCCCCATGGTCTAAAGATGAGAATGACACTTTCGGTGAAGTGGGCTGTGATGTGGATCTTGAACAATAGGTGTTCATTGTTGGAGAATGATGTGTCCTTGGAGGTGGTGCAGCTGGGCTTGTGAAGTCTGTCTTCCCTGATGCTTTTGTAGCTTGGGTGTTGGCTGTGGAGATGTCATATGCTAATGCAAGGTTAGTCAGGTTTCCATGAGAACAGTTAGGCATGGGGTGTTGTTGTACAGCAGATCTCAGATCTCTGTGTTGTGGTTGGTGAGTGAGCAGATGTTGAGGAGCATGGATGTGAGTGCACAATGTTGTGTGAGTGGTTGTAGGACTGTGCGAGTGAGGGAGAGTGGGGTGTTAGGTGCTGTTGGTTTGGGTGCAGTGAGTGTTTGTTGTGAGTAAGTGTATGAAAACCTGCATGAAGCTCAGAAGAACCCTCCCTTGGTGTTGTGGTAAAGCAGTATTATGTGGAGCGGCAGCCAGAGTAGAGGTCGTTGAGGGTTGTAGTGAGGTAGTGGCAGGAGTGGGGAGGACAGAGTGCCTGGTGCTGGGTTGGGCTAGGTGTGGAAAGATGTAGGCAGGCTTATCTTTGATGCAACTTCAGCATGCCAGTGACGCACCCAGTGAACATGTACACTGAACACAAGAGCTACCTTGCCATTAGGTAGGTCCTAGGAGGGAGGATGAGCGATGTCACTTCCTGTGTAGATGGTTGATTGGAAATTTTGCATACATTCCCTGGAGTACACCAGGAAAATTGCACCTGGCACAGCTTTCCAGACCCACATCTCTGAACATTGAGGGGGATATTTGCAAGGGGACACAACTACAAAGTCAGGTTTATCAAGCCACATAAGGCCAGCTTGAGTGCCCCTGCATTGCTTGATAAATCTAAAGTAATACAACTCAGAGCAAAGTGCTGTGTTGCACTGCTCTGCCCCAGGAAGGCATTCCATGGGTGGATCATGGGAGTTCCCACACATCTACCTAAAGATTTTGGTCTATTCGCGGCATTCGTAAACCTGGGACTGCGTCAAAATGGTATGCCTTCACAGGGGACGCACAACGATGAGAAATATCTTTATTACTTCTTGTTGTTTCCTCTTTCTAAGTGTTCTGGGGTTTGCAGCACACTTAGAAAGAGAACATGCCTCAGAGTATTGATTTTGTGCAGGAAGGTACACCTTCCTGCACAAAACAATCTGCGTACAAATCATGTACCCTTGTACCATGACACAAGGGTGCCTGCGTTAGCCCTAGCCAGCCCAAAGGGTGTCTGCACAATGAAAGAACATGTTTGCATCATGTGATGTTCAATACAACACATTCCTGCCCTTTCTCTTTCAAGCTGAACAGCATAGCAACATGGTTGTTGTGCTGTGCTGTACTGCTCTGCAGGAACGTTTGATAAATGACCCCCTGACTGAACTCAAGAGAGTCATACAACTACATCCAGGTGGAGGTAAAAATCTCTACCTGTAATTTCTTCCCTTTGTTTGTAAATCTGGCCTAAGATGTGTTATGGTAACTGAAAACCCAAATACTTTACATAATTTTCACCAGCAGAAACTGGTAAAGTAGAAAATACTTATGTGAGGCATCTTCTCTGGTTGATACCTCACATGCCTTTTCAAAGTGGATATGCTCCCACATTCACTTTTACACAAGATAATAGGAAGTTAATTTTGCTAAATGTAATGTAATTTTATACAATTTCGTAAATTAGCTCAAAGTTTTAGGTAGAGGAAATTCACATTTTTGTAAAGCCCTAGACAAAATGGGTTTGAAATCTGCTACCGTTAAGCTCATATGGTTGGTGGGTACTCTCATTTCAAGGTCTATCTGCCATCTTGTCATTCAGAATAGTTCAGCCAGAGGTATGATGGTGTCCTTGTCTTCTGCCCCTCATATTCAATTAGTGTATGGCTGCTGGGCAGCCTAACTACCTGATCCTTCCGGGGTTTTCCATCCTTATCACTTAGAGGTTACTGATGATACTGGTGCGGTGAGCAATAATTTGGTGGTGTCTTTTCAGTTGTGACATTTCTAAAAATGAATATATGCTCTGTGGTATATCATATGTTGGCAGGTTTTTGAATGAGGAAGTCATGATGCAACATGATTGTCTGATTTACTTGGGGGTACTCTTCATTTTGACTGTTCCTTCACGTCCTTGTTACACTACTGACCTCTCTTTCTCCCTGCCATGCAGAGTGGTGTCATGGTATAAAAAGTGCATCTCTTTTACCCATTAGTTGTTGGTTGAGAAGGGGCAAAGCTCAACCCAGGAGAGGAAGTCCAGGCAAGAGCAAGAGAAAATACTTTTGCATGCAAAGCCAGTGGCTTTGTGCATCCAATGGTGAGGACGCAATCCCCATGTATTCTAGGACTACTGCTAATTCCTGTTTCTGGTCATGCTGATATTTGTTTTAATTACGAGAGTGTTTTGTAAATGTTCAATATTGAATCAATGGACTGAAAGCGTAGTGTATCTCCACATAATGTATGACACGTGCACTGATGCCTTGTGCTTTTTGACGGGATTCCTCCTTTCATCTAAGTAGAACAGATAGTCATGCTTTTTATGCAAATGACATTGTGTTTCCAACAGGTATGAGGACATGATATGCCAACATAACTTAAAACAGAAAATAATCAACTGAATTGTGATAGATGTGTCAGCTATTGCCAGGGGGGCTACTGCTTGGTAGCAGTGCCTTCGAGCGGCCCACCATCTGGCACGTGAGACTCTGATTCTGATTAACAGAGGCTTCGAGAGGAAAGACAAGGGGAAGGGAATTAGAGAGGGTACTGTGGGGAGGGAGATTAAAGTTTGTCAGGTCGCTAAATTATAGACCATGCTCCATGAACATATACTGACACCTTGAGAGATTATTACCTGTGAAATGAAAGATGACTGTGCTAATTCCCAGGTCCATGATTTCTGGAATAAACTTGGTTTTACAGAATGTTCAAGATATTTGCAAATCACCTTAGATAGGACTTTAAATTCCCAATATCTGATTACTGTTTTTTGAAGCAGACTTGATGGCCATGGAACAATTCACACCTGTTCATTGTTCCTCAGATTCATGTCTCATACACAAGGACTTGGATCTACCTGTTTTAAAATGTCTGAGGTCTAGAAAAAAGGAGTTATGCATAAACAATAGTGTCATACATTCAGTAATGCTGAGTGCTCTTGGTTAGGCTTTTGTCTCGGAAAGTCATACACAGGTTTCAAAACAAACTATTCAGAGTGATAATCATTTCAGATAGCGTCTCTAAGTCAAGCTCATATGACAAACAAACCTCTTAAATATGCAAACTTTTCCCAGTTTTACTTGCAAAGTTCAACTATCTATAGAACAAAGCGAGCAAGTTCCATCTCGCTTTCAATAATGGCGAGCTATTCTAAATCTCGCTTGTCACAGTAAAATGTTTTCAAAGCAAGTGTGAGCAATCTCCAATTTCACTCATAACTCTAATGTCTCAAGAACACATGCAAGTGATTTCCAAATCTCGCTCAGAACTGTAAAATGTTTCAAACGTTAGTGCAAGCAATTTTATGTAAAAACCGGAGGCGAGTATTATGCTTCTCTAACTTGCTTTATTTAAACAGCAGCAGTCAAGAAACTACAATTCCCCTGAGGCTTAGGGAACAGAAAGCAAATGGGAAATAAAAACGTATCTTCACATGCACCAATAGGAATCCCAGGAATAATATAATCACTACGCTTGACTGCGACCAGCCCTCTTTCTTGCTGCTTGAAGTCAAGATAAGTGACTATTCCTTATTCCGCAATAATGTCCTAATCTGCTATTGATTTTTAGCCTTGACGCTCACTTTCTCTGTTACTATTTAACTTTTGCACTGTGTTTCAGCCTTCGCCTTCCCTGAGCACTCGGGCACTTCCCCTTGTGCTTGAAATGGCCAACAACAGTTTCTGTCAGGGTAACGGTCGTCGGCTCATATTTTACCTTGCACTTTGTCTGGTGCCTCTAGTCTTCTACGCAGCTGCTCGTCCAACTCCCTCCTTGCTTGTTTTCACCAAGGATTTTCCAATTTCCAACTTCCAACTTCTGCCTCTGCAGCGTCAGTCACGCCCCGTGAGGTGTGTACTTTCTTCAATTTGTTTAGTTTCTGTCAGGAAACTAATCATGGCTTTTGCTGCCAAGAGTTATTTTGCTGTGTTTTTTTCCCTTGTTGCAAGATACATTGGAGCGACAGAGCTCTTTTGAGCACCTAGATAATGATGATGATATTGAGGCTTTTATTAATAAGGCTGTATCCAAGGCTGAACATGGTTTTCAAATCCTTGATGGCCCAATCTGTGGGGGATAGCAGCAAACGTAAACTAAAGGATTAGTCAGCACAAAAAGCCCTCCCCAAAGTCACATCGGATGGCGCTTCTTTGACTGGTGAAGTTTCCTCACCCCAGATTGAGGACGAGTCTCCTCCCAGGCCTCCTTCTAAGGAGGGAATTCTAAGGTCTCTCACGAAAAATGTAAATCAAAAATCAGACATACTATGATTGCGCCTAAAAAGATTGTAATTTCTCATATTTCAGATACCGATGATGAAATGGGTGACTTGAATGATTTGGACGACAGTTCAGACATTTGGGTCTCACAGTCTCAATCCTCCCCTCCTTCCAAGAAACCTAAGCTAGATCCTTCTCCTTCTATCCCCTTAGCAGCCAAAACAATTTAGGATTCTGATGGTAATCCTATGCTCAACCTTTCTCTCCTTCATCACCCCAACTCCATGGAATGGTGTCCCTCGTCCCATGTTGGGGATTATATTGCCTCTAGATTAAGACTCCTGCTGGGGAAGGCGCGGTCGTGGATGGGTGCGCTGCGGGGGCGTGAACATCCCCTCCGGGGCACATAGCTGATCGGGGGTGACGCGCAGGGGGAGCCGCCTCACAAGAGTGTCACGGAGCAAGAGCTCTGAAGGAATCAGCGTCGCGGTGAGGCGGCCCGAGAGGGGCCTTGTAGCCGCGACCTCCAGTTGCATTGGGGCCCGCCGCCGCCGAGGGAGGCCGCGGGGCTCAGGGACGAAAGGAGCGCCCCTGAGCCTATCTTTTTCCTGGGCCCATTGTCGATCCTGCCCCTCGCCAGCGCACCATTCGTCCCTCCGCCTTGCAGATGGGGCGCTGCGCGAGGTGGGGGCAGAGAGAGCTCTGCGAGGCTGGAGCCCCGGAGCCATCTCATCCTGGATGCTGGGGCCGATCGCTGGGACTCGGCAAGACGATGACACCCTGGGGGCACAGAGAACCAGGGGGAGCCTCGTGAGGAGTTGGGGACCCTGGAAAAAAGTAAAATAAACACAGAGGGAAATTAAAGAATGAAGAACTAAAAAAAAAAAAAAAAACAGAAATGAAGGAACAAACCACCAACAGAAAGTGAAGGAGAAGGGGGAGAAGAGACTTTGCCTTTCCCTCTCACTGGGGGCCTCCCTACTCCCCTCGCGTATACCTGCCCCCCACCTTCTCACACACCTGGATCAGGGAGATGGGAGACAGTGAGCGAACGACCCAGTGAATCAGAGGAACGCCAGGGGTAGCGACGGAGTAAGGTGGGGCAGGTCGGACTACCTCTTACTTCTCAGACCTCACCGCTGGGCACACTGCCACATCTACTGGACATAGCCTGTCTGCCCCCCCTCCACACTGTGTGCCCTGAGGTGAATGAGCAGTCTGGAGGAACTATCATCACGGGCAAGCCAGCACCTACCACCGTGATCTAACTGACATCCTCACTGGGTTGCTAGCTGCATCTCGCCCCCGCCCCGTCACAACAGACATGGTCTGGTGGACTTGTTGTGCTTCAATGTGACGATAGTGCCAGTGTTACACCTATTGCAGAGACCTACGGAGAACGGCCCACACGCAACAAAAATAAGGGGATCCGGTACCCCTCCCTTACCTACCAGAGTATCCTGGCTCCGGCACGCGAAGCCTGCAGTTTGTGACCAGCCGCCCCCCCCCCCGTTTTGCCATCGCACCGGACACCTCCCTTTCCTCCGGATTGCGACCTTTTCCACTACCGGAGCACGGGTGACGCGGCGGCCTCTGAGGGGGCGGAATTACCCCTTAATTACCCGCTGACCAAACCACGGTGAGACCGGGAACCCTTTGGTTCTCCCCCCCAACCACCTACTCACCCACGCGGAGTGGGACCAGCTACAGCCCCAGGAGGGGGCCTCGGAAACTCCAGATCACCTCCCCCCCATGCTATTGCCATCAAGCCCTATGACGAAGGCCGGAGATGCCAGGCAGAAGGTCATCTCACAAGAACACGGGTAAGCCGGCCCGGCAGTCACTCTTCTCTGAGACCTTGTTCCAGGCAAAGGAGGTCCCTCCACCGACGGCAACACAGACCTCTGCCGGGCACTAAGAGAAGGCAGACCCAGCCCAGGAGCCCACAATGGACCGTATCCTTCAGAAAATCTCAGAGGGGATGGATAGCGCAATGGTCTCAATGGCGGGCGAAACAAAAAACATCCGTACGGAAATTGCAAGCTTTTAGACTTGCGTCCTGGGACTGGAACAACAAGTGTCAAAATTGGAGGCCCACGTCTCTACTTTCCAGGACAGAGATCAGGAACTCCTCTTCCTTCGTAGCAGGTTGACGGACTTGGAAGACAGGAGTCGAAGAGACAACGTCCGTTTCGTAGGATTTCCTGAAAACATGGAGATTGAAGACCTCCACAGATTTCTGCGAGACACGCTGCCTAGACAGACTGCCATTACCTTTGAGCCACCCCTGGAGTTCCAAAGAGCCCATAGACTGGGCCCCCGGAGAGCTGGCACGGACGCTCGCCCCGACTGATCATAGCCTGTCTCCTTCGCCATACACAAGCCTGTCAACTAATACAGAGAGCACACACTCAAGGTCCCTTCCAACTAGATGGACACACAATTCGAATGTCAGCAGATTTCTCCAAGGAAACCAGTGACCGGCGCAGGGCATTCCTGGCCCTCCGTCCGCGACTCTGCCAGCTGGAGGTGAAATATGGCCTGTTTGAGCCGGCAAGAATGTGGGTAACAAAAAACGGCGCATCCAAAGACTTCTAAGATTCGGAAGACTTGCGCTCTTTCTTGTATGGTCTGTCTCTCATAGACTCTTCCACCTCGACTCCACACCGAGACGCAATGGCTACAGACCAGAACTTTTCATCTCAAGAACTTGACCGAGGAGGGTCAGGGTCTGCCCAACAACCTCCTTTCCCCTGCCCCAGGGGACGGGATATGGAGAGACTGGAGGCTGGAGAGACCTTCTCAGTCACGACGACAGGGGACAGGTACTACACGCAGTGGCGCTCCATATGCAAGTGGCAGACAGAGACAAATCCCGCTTCCCCTTAAAGCCCCTAGCGGAGCCTACTTGAACCTGCCTTATCCTCTGGGATGCTTGAAAATGAGAACATTGCGACCATGGCCCCTCCTTGGTCTTGAAACAGCAGACTCTCCACTGACCCGTTGACTGGCTGAGTACAGCTTTTTTCTACATAATGTTCAATGTTTTTCCTTCTTTTTTTTATATTATACTTTCATTATTTTTGATAAGCAAAGTCTTCTTTTACATTCATCAAGGTGGGGTCAAACTGCATGGACTTATGAAGATTGTTTATACTCCAATGGGTTTGATGTAATGTGGGATAACTCATACTCCTTAAGTTTTATAGCCCTGTAGTGGCTTTATTGACATAGCTGTTAACAGAGTGAAGAGTGCAGTGCGAGTTGATTATTTTTTATAGTTCTGTTTCCGATTTGTAGACCCTGTTCTGCTCTCTACACCTTCTCATCCCTTTAAGCTGAAGTTTAAGTTTAGATTTAGCCATTTCTATTCCGCCCCGTCACTCCCTCCCCTTCCTTCCCCTCACCCTAGGTGGGCCTATCCCTCGGCGGTGTGACACTGCGTTACCTTGCCACCCCCTTGTTAGAGGATATCAAGCCAAAATATATCTTCTCATGATATGCCCCTACCGAGGGGGAACCCGACACCGGGATTATGGGAAGCTGGTCTCAAGGGATAATGGAGGCCCGCACTGCGACCCCGTCCCTGGCCGTGGCCTGGCCAGCCTTGCCCCGTGCTGGGACTAGTATATCCGGGTATAGCCCCGCAGATTAAAGTTTAGGTTCCCTGGGGCCTCAGTTAGCTCCATCCTCCTATTCCTCCCCCTCCTTCCTGCTTCCTTAATTTTAAATCCCCTTCTATTTTTTATTTTCTATTCCCTATTTTTATTCTCTCTTCTTTCCTCCTTTCCCTCCACACACTTATTCTACATTCTTATCTCCTATCTCCTGTCCGTTCCGCCTCCTCCCCCTCCTGGTGTCTCTCTTTATTTTGCCTACCTCTCCTCCCATCCCCCCTCCACACGCCACCTCACCATTTGCAAGCCACCTAGGCCTAAATTCAGCAGCATCCAGCACCTTCCTCACCCCTTTCCTTGACCTCCTACTCCACCTCTTTATATCTCTCGCTCTGCTGCCTCTAAAAGTTTTTCTCCATGGCTGGACATGCGCATGCCCCGCCTGCCCTGTTACGGGTTATTTCCTGGAACGTCAACGGTCTTACCCACTTCATCAAACGGAAGAAAGTACTCTCATACCTTAATACCAAACGAGTGGACATAGCCCTCCTTCTTGAAACCTACTTTACTAGAATCGAATCTGATAAACTACGGAGGGACTGGGTAGGGACCGTGCTATCCAGCTGTAGTACCCCACCACTGGATGATCAGAACGCAGTGCCGCAGAAATGTGGGACAACGATATTGCTGCGAAAAAGCCTACCCTTCACTGTTACCAAATCATGGGCCGATCCGGAAGGAAGATATGTATTTGCTAAATTGAAGTTGGGAGGGGCCTCGTTATGTGTGGGAACCGTCTATGCCCCAACAGAACCCAAGAGACAATTTTGTCTCCGTATTAATCGTCTCCTGACAGAAATTGGATGCCCGGTACATTATTGGCAGGGACTGGAACCTAACCCGAGGCACCGTATTAGACAGGACAGGGCCTTTAGACACCATCAATAACGGAGACAGATCCTTACAGTTCGTTGTATTGCAGGATAACGGCCTGGTGGAACCATGGAGACTGACGCACCCGAATGATAGGGAGTACACTTTCTTATCCCCAGTCCAGGGCACCCAATCCCGACTGGACTACTTCCTTATCTTGCACAACCTCATAGCACAAATGCGGGACTCTCGTACTCTGAGCGGGGGCTTGTCAGACCATTCCCCGGTCTTGTTAGCCCTTCAGCTGGGCATGGTGTCCCCAGGCCGCAAACCATGGCGCTTTGCTGCCCAACGTTACTGAACCCATCAGGGGAAGGCTCAACTACAGGCACATGCATCCACACATATCCAGGACAACCTTGGGTCAGTGATATCCAAAAGGATAATCTGCGCTGCGGCCAAAGCCACGATACGGGGACAGATAATGCGTGATGCCGCACTGGCGAATAAGGATAGGGTGGAACGACAAACGGCCCTAGAGACTGACATAACACACCTGGCGTGGCGCTACACACCCCACCCCTCCCTTCCCACCCACAGGGACTTGGAGAGAGCCCGCATGGCTTTGAACAAACTCTTTACCTCCCAGGCTGAATACACGCTGCAACGCTTACAGGGCAGGCATTATGAACAAAGGGAGAAGGCTGGGCCTCCCCTGGCCGCACAATTTTGCCAAAGAGCATCGTCCCTAGCTATACCAGCTATCAGAGCTCAGTCGGGAGAGACCCTCACGCATCCGCAGGACATAGTGGACGAATTCGCAACCTTCTATCGTTGCCTCTATACCTTGGGCTCACAGTCCTCTCCCACTCAAATAGAAGCTTTTCTTAGTACTATCACCTTACTCTCCCTATCCGATGAAGGCCGGGAACTTCTGGGGGGGGGGGACATCACACGCCAAGAAATTCTACATGTTGTTTCCGGTCTCCCGAACCACAAGTCACCAGGTGAAGACGAATTCCCTGCGGAATTCTATAAATGGGCAGGAGAAGAGACGCTTGATGTTCTACACGAGGTGCTGGAAGAAGCCTGTCAGACCAATTAGTTGGGCGCGATATCCAACTCCAACGCCATTGCTGTCATACCAAAACCGTGTCGGACCCCTTGCTCTGCAGCAGCTATCGGCCAATATCTCTCTTGAACGGGGATATTTAAATACTGGCCAGCGTCTTAGCGGCCCGACTGCGTAGGGTCATACCGTCCCTTATACATCAGTCACAGGTCAGCTTTTTGCCAGGCTGCAACTCACAGAATCCTCTTCGTACATTATGCCATGCCCTCTGGGGGGTCTGGAATACACCTGAGGCTGCTCTAGCACTGTCCCTCGACACTGAAAAAGCGTTTGACCGAATAAAATGGCCAAAGCAAATCAAGGCACTGTATGCACCCGACCATGATACTAACCAGTTCACCTCCACAATGTAACTCTCACCCTCTCCATCCACAGGTGCCACTGCCACCTTGCAGAGGATGCCAGAGACAGCCAGCCCTCCCCAGGATAATGGCCCCCATTGAGGACTTCTACTCTGGATTTCTGGACAGTGACAACTTACATGGCCCATCTGGGACAACTGGTGAGTCCTACATCTGAGCCCCCTACTCCTGTGGCATCGACATCACAGCCATCTCCTTGTCCCCAGACCTGTGTCCCAAGGCCTGTTCAATCAGCAGTGTACCCCACAGTACAGGGACCAGAGTCTACCCCATACACCCAGGACAATGAAAGCCCTGGTGTAACTGGGAGTGGGGACACTGTGCCAGGGGCCCAGGCACTGGGGGCCAGGGGCAATGGGAGAGCACCTGTGGGCAAAGGGATGAGGCCCCCAAGGGAAACAACTGGCCAGGAGGCCCTCAACCAGGTTCTGGGACCATACCAGCAATCACAGGACAAGATAGACCAGATTATTTCAACCTTACAGGAGAACCAGAGGCTGCAGAGGGAATACCACCAGGAGACCATTCAGTACTGGCAGGCACACAATGCCACCATGGCCTCCATTGCAGGGGTGCTCTCAGAACTCACAAGCATCCTGCGTGTGTCCTCCTCCCACCATCAGGCCCCTTCCACTAGCCAGTTATCAACTGTGCCATTCACATCAGCCGTAGCTAGTGGAATGGAGGCCCTGCCAGAAGACCCACAGGCCACTTGCACCCCTGCCTCTGCAGCTGAGGAACCCCCACGCAAATGAGGTCGTCATCAAGACATCCTGCAGGATCTGATACCAAGACCAAAACCACCGCTAGCAAGTGATCCCTCTCTTGAACATTCTCTCTTGTATGCCACTGAGAAACTATGTCAGCTATGATATCTCCAGTTTCCCATGCCCCCTTGGATACTGAACCTGTACTACCTACAGCTGGGCCAACTACTCCGATGATTTCATTCCCCATGACCCCACTTATCACATATTGCACTTGAAAATCAAAATAAACACCATTGAAAACAGCTACTGCTTACGTGTCTTTATTGTAACAAGCACTATTTCATGTAGTGTAACATGTAATGTCAGTCCAACCATTGAGCAGAAAATGTCTGTAAGATGGACATAGAGGGCAGCAATTTGTAGCAAGTACAGTAGTACAACAGACATATTCTGAAATCCTATTTCAAGGGAGCCACCAGCCAAGCCAGGAACCAGTGAAACACCACACAATAAGACCAAGACAGGGACAACCATCATGATAGGTGTCAAGGTTGGCCACTCAACTCACATGCAGTATATATTTGTCCTTGTGGAATTTTAACACAATTTACCATGGCAGGTCGGCCTTTCCAAGACATGCACTCACAATGGACTATTCCTCACAGCTGACATTACCCAACTGAAGGCAGATTCCACTGTCAGTAAAAGTCAGGTACCATAATCGCCCATTGGGAACTGTGAGGATAAGTAGCAATACTGATGACACTACTTTGGAAGTTTACATAGAAGTCCTGGGAACATACAACATGCCCAATCTTTTGCAGATGTGATGCTAGCCAACAGCACAATTCAACATTACTCTAACAGTTGTACAGTAACACTTCCCCTGATGGGCAATATATTTCCCTCAAAAGCTACACAAAGGAATAGCTGCACTTTACACCTCCACTGATGCCACACACCAGGAGGAGCAATGTCACAAGGCAGACAGGAGTACAGTTCACATACAATATAGTTTGCACATACCTGAAGTTCAATGGAAGTATTTGTGGATCAACTCTGTTCTACTGACAGCTGCCTCCTCATCATCTGCCTCCTCATCACGTTCTATGTCACCATCATTAGCCACTGGTCCAGCTGCCACTTCCACTACATCCAGTAATGGTATGTGAAGTCTCTGGGCCAGATTGTGTAGCGTGCAACAGACAACAATGATCTGGCAGACTTTTTGTGGTCTGTAGAGCAGGGCACCTCCTGAAACGTGTAGATACTAGAATTTGGCCTTTAACAGCCCAAACGTTCTCTTGATGACACACCTCGTACTTCAGTGGGCCTCATAGTAACTGTTTTTCCCATCTGTTGTTGGGTATATCACTGGTGTCAGCAGCCAGTGATGGTTAGGATAGCCAGAGTCACCTGTGTGCACAAAGGTTGGACGTATTGCAAAGCCGGTAGTGACACAGGGCAGAATGTGAAGAAAGGTGGCATTACAATTGGACAAATGCAATGGGATACATACCAATGAGACAGGCTCTCTCTCTCTGCAGTTGTACCATCATGTGTGGGAGATTGATGTTCCTCAGAATGTTTGGGTCATGCACAGATCCAGGAAACTTGGCTGCCACTTGTGAGATATACTGGTTAGCGAGACACACCACCTGGACAGTTAGAGAGTGAACGTTTTTCCAGTGCTTGTACACTTGTTCATTGGCCCTGAGAGGAACCAAAGCAATGTGGATGCCATCTATGGTTCCTACCACATGAGGGATGTGTGCAATATCATAGTCGTCCAATTTAATAGTGGCCTGATCCACACATTGGAACATGATGTAGCTGTCTAGGTGTTTGAGTAAGGCACACAGTACATCCTGCTACACTATACTGAACATCGGCTGTGATCCCAGCAGCCAAGCTCACTGTAAAATGGAATGAGCCAGAGGCAAGGAAGTGCAGCACAGATAAGACCTGTACTGTGGGAGGGATAGCATAGGGGTTACGGATGCCAGGCAACAGATCCAGCTCCATCTGGGTACACAGTTCCATGATGGCCTGATGGTTCAGACAAAAGAGCAGTAAGATGTGGCGTTCCTCCAGAGTAGCTAGGTCGACTACAGGCTGGTACACTGGTGGATGCCTCCTGCGCACTATTGCACTGTATCTAGGAATGGGATAGAGGAAAGGCACAAGTTCAAGTCAACAGTTTACATGACAACTGACACAATACTTGTAGCTGAAGTATACATTGACTATATGGGGCATGAAGACTGAACGTCTGTGCAATCGCAAATGACTGTGCAAGACCCAGGCAAACTGATCGCAACACACAACATATGTGGAACTTCCATGTAACAACACCCTAGTCCCCCAGGTAATGATCTGTATGTAAACTGCACACATACAGATATGGTAATCCGGTCTATGAGGCAGCAAATGATTGCACATGTCCTCTCATAGTCATCAGTACACTGTCCACGTATGGCACAGGTGTGAACCCAGGTTTGATGTGCAAACATTGTTATTCCATGCACATATCAATAAAAATCATCCATGACACACTTATAAATCACCTACAACACTGACTACATGTAAAATGTCAGCCGCCTGTCCTGCATGGACAGGACAGATGGAAGTGAGCTCATTCCACCAGTGTTAGATGTCATGGAGGTAGGCAGTCACAACCACCATGCAACTCCTCATTGGATTACATTGTTGTCTGTGGCACACTGGGACGAATGATGATCACCACCAGCTGCGAAGGTCATGTTTGCGGCAGACGTCCCCGCCATTTTCTTCAGCCTACCTCACTTGACTCCTGACACGCATGCAAGCAAGACCTCCACCGCATTAGCTGCTGTGTTCTGTCTCTGAGAGCCATGGTGCCACATCCTGCAGAAGATAGGACCCCTGCCTTCACAACTGGAGAGGCTGGTGTATGAGGTCCTACCCCTGTACGGACAGTTGTATGGGGCACCAGAGCAGCAGGTGAATCCAGTGTTACTGTCCTGTCAAATAGTGGTGTGTGTGTGAGGCTGGAATACAATCTGCATACGGATTGGATCACAGTGCATACGGATTGGATGCATGCTCGTGGCAAAGGAGTGAGTCCGTTAGTGCGGTTAACACACATTTGCATGGGCATGAGATGTGTTTGATGTGTGAAGGTCAATGCTTTTACTGTGATGCCACTCAACATGACTCTCTCCTTGTGCCTTTGTATCCCATGCAACTCAGCTCCTGTCAGAAGAAAGGGATCTGGCGTGCCATCGCCAAGCAAGTGCGGACCCTGGGGGTCCATAGCTGGCAGAGCACCCACTGCAGGAAGCGGTGAGAGGACCTGAGACGCTGGGTCCAGAAGACAGCTGAGGCCCAGCTGGGGATGACCTCCCAATGATGGAGGGGTGCCAGTCGGACCCTTATCCCCCTAATGGGCTGCATTTTGACGGTGACCCACCCTGATGTGGATGGGTGCTTGAGAACACACAGCAGCCACAAGAGGCTGGTTACAGACTGTAACATCTCACTTTTTAGCCCTTTTATGGATTTGACTTGATTACCTTTGGGAAGATGTGGTGTATCTCATTGGTAGATGCACATCGACTATGGGTGTTAGGGTCTATCTAGCTTTTGTGTGCCAGTACCATGCTGACAGTGACATATGAGGTGACTCACTCCATGTTTGGGTTTCTCTGGATACCCTCCATATATTTAGGTAGAACAGCTCCTTCCTTCAGCATCAGTGAACCAGAGGTGTTAGGCCAATGCCATCTGTATAGGTCAGCCAGTATGACAGTGGTAATGTGTGTGTTCTCGACCAGCTGCCATGTACAGATTATGCAGCTGGCCGCAGAGGGGACAAGGAATTAATGACCACATTGTTTAGGGATATGTGGCCATGCAACCTTAACATGCAGAGGCAATTTGAGTTGTCAGTGCAGTACATGTCTGTGTCATCTAGCATGGGAATGTGCCATCCATTCTGCTACTATGCATTGTTACAGGCTTCATTAAGTAATTCAGTGAAAATATGCAGCAAGCCACGCAACATCTGTGTGCGGACCAGTGTGGCCTGGGATGATGAAAATGTGCAGCAGGAAGGCCTAGATTATGAAGAAAGGGAAGAAGAGGGCCAACAGCCAAATGAGGCCCCAAGTGCACCGAAAAGAGCAGTTTGCAAATAATTTCTTCATAGAGGCCTGAGAAAAATCAAGTCACAAATAAAAAGACTGTGGACGAGAGTACAGGTCAATAAAAATGCATTTTGTACAACCTGCAATTAGTAAGCATTCTGCATTCCAATGTATATAAAGCAAAAAACTGCAAATCTGAAGTCCTAGTCACCGGCAAGCAACAAAGGTACTTAGCACTGTGTAACAAACAGGGCTGGACTACATCATGTAATTTTAAAATAGAGAGCTGTGGCAAATGCAGACCACAAAAAATGTTTTGTAATGTGTCAAAGGCAGGACTGCTCTTCATAATGTGGCATGTAGCATTGCAAATAATATCAAACAACACAATTCCATCAAAACTGTTGACACAGGGCTGCACCGCACCGCAAGCCTTCTATCTACAAGTGCATTCCTGTCCCTGTCTCCTGTACTCATGCATAATGGGCTGCATGTGCCAGCGCAGGCACCCTTCGATCCATGCTAGGGAGTGTGTAGTGCTCCCAGAGGTCTGAACTAGGGGCTGTGCAGGAAGGAGGTCCCACCTTCACCCTGCTAGGATGGCTAGTGATTAGACACATCACAGTGCTGAGCTTTAAAAGCTGCATGGCCATTGCTGGCCAAAGGAATTGGTCCACAACTGAAGTACGAAGCTCCACCTACCCCATACATCTTCTAAGGTGGGCAGGTGAGAATATTAGGAGGTAGACACTCCCCTAAGGCTGAACACACCTCTAGGGTGGGCCAGCTGGAATGGACCATGGCAGATGACCTGTGCCATGTTTAAAAGGCTTAAGAATAGAGGGTTCTGGGTAGTTTAGTGATGTACTCCCCCGGATGTGGTCACCTCAGGTGTAGGTTAGACACAAGTCTAGATAGCCATTGACCACTGGTCCTCACTCCCCTTAGCACCCCTAAATGTAGGAATTAAGGAGCATCCCTGACATCAGAACCTCAGATCTGCTGTGAAACAAAAAGTGACCCAACTCTAAGACAAGGCAGGACTTCACGAAGAAGAGGCAAAGTATCTGCACCTGCTGGAGCCACTCTGCACTCTGCTGGACTTCGACTTTCCCCAAATCAGAGACTGGTTCCAAAAGTGAGGATGAGCGCTGTGCAAACCAGACCCCTTTGCCAGGACTCCCTAGAACTAAAGGAACTAGTCCCCTGATGACAGCAGGACCAGACCACGTTTTCCATGACCACTGAAGTACTGTCCACTAGGCCCAAAGCATGGCGGCTCAAAAGTAAATGGTCAGTAGTCTTCAGAGAATTGTAAATTGAACCTTTAGCAAGGCTCAGCTTAATGGATCCTTCACCTGGTCCTCTGGAAGAAAATTTCTCAAACCACTGTGCTTGCCGGCACCAAGGCTTGTTGTTGGTCTGCCCGAATATTACCTGCTTTTCTCAACGCTCCACATCAAGGAAACATTGTCACTGTGCAACCACCCACCTCAGTGGCTCCGTCAAACAGTCTTTGCATCTCCTTTCACCCTGCATTTGTAAGTCTTGTAAAGCCAGCACCTGATCGTGCTCAGCACTCCGGACAGCAAGGAGTACCTCTGCACCAAAGTCACCGTAGTCCCGCAACACCAGCCAAAACTCAAAAAGCTTCACTGCCTGGTGATTTCTGATCCCAGCTCCCCACTCAAGAACCAAAGGACATTGCCTAATTCGACCTGCAAGATACCTTTTTCTAAGGTGCCACTCCAAGTTCACAGGTACTGCTCAGCACAAAGGACAGTCAGCACCGCTTTGCATCCCGGCCCCACAAGCCAGGTAAAATTGTACAGACTGTTGCATGGTCTGAGGGTCCGCAAGACCTTAACCCCAGGTGAGTTTCACTGAACTCACCCCACAAGTGACTGATTGTGTTTTCTCCTATTGACCGCAATGATAGAGTTTGACCATGAAGTCACGCACAGCTATGCAGGCTTGCTTTGCAATGCACAACCAGCATCAATGAGAGTCCTGTGCACCACAACATTCAAGAAAGGTAGTTTCCTGTGTGGCTGGATCTGTTAATATTAACAGCATAATGACATGAAATGTAGAACATTACTGCTTCAATCGGCTACCAGTCTGCACCACTATTGCACTACTATTGTTACAAATCCATTAGCCAACTGGACAAAACTCAACACAAAAGAGACTAACTGACACCCCTTGTGTGTGTCTCAGTAACATTATTACTCATCAGTGTCCAGTGCTGCAATGCATCACATTTCATTCTGAAATACAATCCACGTGGGATACAGAGCCATTATCCTGCATCCACACATGTTTATCAGGCAATAACTGATTAGACAAGGCCTATAACCCAAGTATTGCAACTTTACCAATGCATCACATAGGATGGCATGGCCATGAGAGCAATATGTCTGAGACATTGTCATTGACTATTCACATGTGTGTGGTATTGTGCAACAAACATGGGTAAAATTAAGAAACTGCATTTGTTACTTTTTGTGAATGAACTGGTCGCTTCCGCCACATAAACAATTGTAGAAACAACACAGAAACCCTTGCAACATGCAGCAAAGGTGCCTGAATTGCTTCCTGTCTGCTTGCTGACCTAGCAGAGCTGCTGCTTCGTGTTCAAGGTGGATTCCTGACCTCTCCATCACACAAAGCACATGCCATCAACTTGCTTAACTTCACTGCATAGGGTCAATGATTAGCCTGCAAGGGGATCTATGCTAGCCAAGTAAACCAAAGCTCTGTGTCCAAAATGCAGTTGTCCTTGAAATATTTCTCTGTATATAGCTTTGCCATGCAACTACCATGGCAATGCGTCTTTGCACCCAAACCCTGGCCTTAGTTAAAATTGAAAAATGTATGCATTTTCAAAGTTAATGCAGGATGCACCGCTTGTAAGCTGTGTGGTTTTTCAATTATACAAAATGTCCAACATAGCTATGGGTTTACTTGAAAGTCCCTTGCACCGGTAGTGCATCATATTTTGTGATGCATCAGCAGTGCATAGTGCATGACCATATCAACAAGCCCATGCATAGGCACTTTGCGTTGCTTTTCCTGATCCCATACATATGGTATAAGGCAACTCAGTTCAAGGCACTATGTTGCAATACACTGCATCAGGGAGGCCTGCCAAGAGTTTTGCAATGGGTGTTCCCATGAAACAACCATGGCTTCGAAAGCATTCGCAGATTTACAGGAAAATGTATACCAGGGAATGCATCACAATTCTATGCCCACCCAGGCGAGGCATAACAAGTAGAGAAAGATGGATTTCTTTTTGTTTCAGCCCTTGCTATGTGTGCTGTATTCTAAGACAAGCATGGAAAGTGGCTGGACTAAGGGCCTTATTTATGAGTTTTGGTGCAGGACAGGTCCGCAAGGTTATTTGATGCACTGACCAGCAAAATAAAAAAGGACAGGAAGACTCTGTATCTATGAGATACAGTGCAATTATTGTACTTTTCCCCTCCACTGATGCACAATGGGCTGGCATGTACTGACACGGGTACCTTTGCACCATGGTACAAGGGTGCCTGCATTCGCACGATGAAGCCAGTTCTGCCCCAGTGCAGGGGGAACGTATAGAAATGCACCATATCTTGTAGATACAGCCCATTTCTGCTTTTTCCCTGTGCAGCTAGGTTACCTTCTGTGCTGCCCTGCATTACATAAGCCTCTGTTAGACCTGACAGCCTTAGGGTGGTCACCGCTAACTTTTTGCCTGCCTCCCTCCACTTTTTAGATACTGTTTTTGCTGGTTTTAAGACTCTGCACACTTTACCACTGCTAAAAAGCGCTAAAGTGCATATGCTCTCTCCTTGTAAACATTGGATCATACCCAATTGGATTATTTAATTTACTTATAAGTCCCTAGTAAAGTGCACTATATGTGCCTGTAGATTAAATACTACTAGTGGTCCTGCAGCACTGATTGTGCCACCCACTTAAGTAGCTCCTTAACCTTGTCTCAGGCCTGCCATTGCAACGCCTGTTGGTGCAGTTTCAATGCCAATTCGACTTGGCATTTAAAAGTCCCCTTTTTCACATATAAGTGACCCCTAAGGTATGCCCTAGATAATCCATAGGGCAGGGTGCTATGTAGGCAAAAGCCAGGACATGTAGCTGTGGAGTTTTCATGTCCTGGTAGTGTACAACTCCTAAATTCATTTTTACACTGCTGTGAGGCCTGCTCCCTTCATAGGCTAACATTGGGGCTGCCCTCATATGTGGTTTGAGTGGTAGCTGCTGATCTGAAAGGAGTTGGAAGTTAATATTTAGTATGGCCAGAATGGTGATACAAAATTCTGCTGACTGGTGAAGTTGGACTTAAAATTACTACTTTTGAAATGCCACTTTTAGAAAGTGAGCATTTCTCTACACTTAAATCCTTCTGTGCCTTACAATCCACATCTGGTTGGGTTTAGTTCACAGCTCCCTTGTGCATTCACTCAGATACACCCCAAACATAGGATACTCAGCTTCACTTGCATATATATGCATTTTGAATGGGTCATTGTGGGCTGGGAGGGTGAAGGCCTGACACTCGCATTTCCAAGGACAGTAGCCTGCCCGTACACAAAGGACTGCCACATTACTGGGACCTTGGCAGACAGGATTGAACAGAAAGGGGACCTTGTGTACTTCTAAGCCACTCTTTGAAGTCCCCCCATTTCAAAGGCACATTTGGGTACTTAAACAGGGCCTCTGCCCCTACCAACGCAGACACTTCCTGGAGAAAAGAACCTGAACCAGAACTTGCATCATGCCAAGAAGAACTGCCTGGCTGCCCAAAGAACTCACCTGACTGCTTTCTGTGGAGGACTGCTGCCTTGCTGTTACCCTGCTGCCTTGCTGCTCTCTGGCTGTGGTGAGAAGTGCTCTCCAAGGGCTTGGATAAAGCTTGCCTCCTGTTCCCTGAAGTCTCACGACCAAAAATACTTCATCTCTACAAGAAGGACTCCTTATGCAGCGAAATTAGACACACAGCCTGCCAGAAACGATGCACAGCCTGCACTGCAGCAAAAAATTAACCGGACGCCAAACTGGAACGACACAGCCCGACTTCGCAACAAGAAGATCGACACAGTGCCAGCGTAGCAAGCGGAAATTCAACGCACGGCCCACTCGATCGATGCTCAGCCAAGCCAGAACATTGCTGCTCGACTTCCAGAGAGGAATCGACACAGCGCCTGCAGTGCAGTAGAAATTTTCATGCAACGGCCACCGGATCAACGCAGCCCCTGTGACTTCGTACTGTCAGCGCTGGAAATCCATGCAACGTCCCCGGGGTGTCCAAAAACACCAAATCCTGAAGAGGATCTACGACTGAGCACCAGAAATCGACGCACAGCTGGCCCTGCATGAAAACTAAATGACGCATCGTTGTGTGCGGCCTGAGAAATCAACGCACACCCCTTTGTTTCCACGCATCTCCTCCTCTGCAGTTCTTTGCGGAGATATTGAACGCGAACCAGGTACTTTGTGCTTAAAAGAGACATTTATTGCTTTTTAAAGACTAAAGACACTTTATATCACTTTTACAGTTATATCTCAACATCTACCTATTGCATTTTACTTGTTTTGACCTGCCTTTTATCAGATTAATATAATATATTTTTCTAAACATTGTGCGGTGTATTTTTGTGGAGTTCTACTGTTTCATTGCATGATTTATTGCACAAATACTTTACACAGTGCCTTCTAGTGCCTGACTGCTCAGTGCCAAGCTACCAGAGGGTGGGCACAGGATAATTTGGATTGTGTGTGACTTAACCTGACTAGTGTGAGGGTCCTTGCTTGGACACGGCGTAACCTGACTGCCAACCAAGACCCCATTTCTAACAGTCTCTTATTGGGTTTACAGTGATGCAACCACTCACACATACATGCACACTCAGGGCCTCATTTACAAACAGCTTGCACCACCAGTGCATCTTTTTTTTGACTCCCCTGTGGTGCAGACAGCAGGCCCATTTCTACAAGCCATGCAAAGCCAATTTGTGTGGCTTTACATGGCCTTGTACATATGGAGTAAGGCAATGCAGTGCAGGTCGCTGTGTTGCCTTACTCTGCATCAAAGAGGCACTCCATGTTTGTTGCTCAATCAATCAATCAATCACTGCATTTGTAAAGCGTGCTACTTACCCGCAAGGGTCTCAAGGCGCTGGGGAGGGGGGTGCTACTGGTCGAAGAGCCAGGTCTTGAGGAGTCTTCTGAAGGCCAGCAGGTCCTGGGTCTGTCGTAGGATGGTGGGGAGAGTGTTCCAGGTCTTGGCGGCGAAGTAGGCGAAGGATCTGCCGCCGGCGGTGGTTTTTCGGATGCGGGAGACTGTGGCGAGGGCGAGGTTGGCTGAGCGGAGGCTTCGGGTGGGGAAGAGGAAGCTGAGTCGGTTGTTGAGGTAGGTGGGTCCGGTGTTGTGCAGTGCTTTGTGTGCGTGGATCAGGAGCTTAAAGGTGATCCTTTTGTTGATGGGGAGCCAGTGCAGGCCTCTCAGGTGGAGTGTGATGTGGCTGCGGCGGGGGACATCGAGGATGAGTCGGGCCGAGGTGTTCTGGATGCGTTGGAGTCGTCTCAGGAGCTTGTTTGTAATTCCTGAGTAGAGGGCGTTCCCGTAGTTGAGTCTGTTGGTGATGAGGGCCTGGGTAACGGTTTTTCTCGTGTCGAGGGGGGATCCATTTGAAGATCCTGCGGAGCATACGGAGGGCGTTGAAGCAGGACGCAGAGACGGCGTTGACTTGCCTGGTCATGGAGAGAGTGGAGTCGAGGATGACCCCCAGGTTGCGTGCGTGGTCCGTGGGTTCCGGGGCTGTGCCTAGTGACGTGGGCCACCAAGAGTCGTCCCAGGCTGATGGGGTGGGTCCGAGAATGAGGACCTCTGTCTTGTCTGAGTTCAGCTTCAGTCTGCTGTCCTTCATCCAGTCGGCTACGGCCTTCATTCCTCGGTGGAGGTTAGCTTTGGCGGTGTGGGGATCTTCGGTGAGGGATATGATCAGCTGGGTGTCGTCGGCGTAGGAGATGATGTTGAGGTTGTGTAGTCGTGCGACGTGGGCGAGGGGGGCCATGTAGATATTGAACAGTGTCAGGCTGAGGGAGGATCCCTGTGGGACGCCGCAGATGATCTCAGTGGTTTTGGAGCGGAAGGGTGGGAGGCGGACGCTCTGGGTTCTGCCGGAGAGGAAGGATGTGGTCCAGGCCAGGGCCTTCTCTTGGATACCGGCATCATGGAGGCGTGCTGATAGGGTGCGGTGGCAGACCATGTCAAAGGCTGCTGATAGGTCCAGGAGGATGAGGGCGGCTGTTTCTCCCTTGTCCATCAGGGTCCGGATGTCGTCAGTGGCGGCGATGAGGGCGGTCTCGGTGCTGTGGTTGCTGCGAAAACCGGATCGGGAAGGGTCCAGTTGACTTCGAGGTAGCGGGTCAGCTGTTTGTTGACAATCTTCTCGGTCACTTTTGCCGGGAAAGGGAGCAGGGAGATGGGCCGGAAGTTCTTGAGGTCCTTGGGGTCCGCCTTGGGCTTCTTCAGAAGGGCGTTGATCTCAGCGTGCTTCCAGCTTTCTGGGAAGGTTGCTGTCTCGAAGGAACAGTTGATTGTTTTCCGGAGGTGGGGCGCGATGGCTGCGCTGGCTTTGTTGAAGATGTGGTGAGGGCAGGGGTCCGATGGGGATCCGGAGTGGATGGAGTTCATGGTTTTGATGGTGTCTTCGTCGCTGACGCTGGACCAGACGGACAGGCGACTGGTGCGAGTGGTAGTCCCAGGGGTGGTGGACTCGGTGGTGGGTGCGGGGGGGTCGGGGTTGAAGCTGTCGTGGATGTCAGTGATCTTGCGGTGGAAGAAGGTGGCCAGGGAGCCGCACAGGTCTTGAGATGGCGGGATGTCATTGGTGATGGAGCTGGGGTTGGAGAGTTCTTTCACAATGCTGAAGAGCTCTTTGTTGTTGTGTGCGTTGTTGTCTAGGCGGTCCTTGAAGGCGGACTTCCTGGCGGTCCTGATGAGTTGGTGATGTCTGCGGGTGGTGCTCTTGAGGGCTGTGTGGTTGTCTGGTGTTCGGTCGTGGAGCCATTTCTTCTCCAGCTTCCGACAGGTGTGCTTGGAGATCCGGAGGTCCTCGGTGAACCAGGCGGCTTTCTTGTTGGTGTGGTTAGTTGTAAAGGTCTTGAGAGGGGCGAGGGTGTTGGCGCAGTCGTTGATCCACTGTGTGAGGTTGGTCGCGGCAGTGTCTGGGTCGGTGAGTGGTCTCAGGGCAAGGGCGGTAGTCAGTTGGTCCTCGGTGACCTTGCCCCAGCAGCGGCGTGGTAGCTGTTGGGTGCAGTGGTGTGTGGTGGGTTTTCTGAAGGTGAAGTGGACGCATCTGTGGTCGGTCCAGTGTCGTTCGTTGGTGTGGTTGAAGGAGACGTGGGGGCTTGCCGAGAAGATGGGGTCGAACGTGTGTCCAGCGGCGTGAGTGGGTGTCGTTATGAGCTGCTGTGAGTGTTCCCATGAAACAGAGGTTTTGTAAACCTGGGAAGGAAAAAGGAAGACGCAATGAGGAGAAATACCTTTTTTTGCCTTGTTTTTTCCTTTTTCAAGCACCCATAGAAAGAGGAAAAAGCCTCTTGTAATTGTTTTTGTGCAGGAATGGGTTCCTTCTTGCCCAAAAACAATCATCCCCGCAATGCAGGCATGGGTGTCTGAGTTGGCGCATGGCAGCCCATTGTGCACAAGTGAAGGGGAAAAGGACAGGAATGTGCCGTATCCTGTAGATATGGTGCATTCCTGCCTTTTCCTTTTGACACAGGGCAGCGCAGCAGGAAGGCTTGCGGCACTGCCCTGCATAACAAGATTGTAAACATGCCCCTCAACATGCACATGGCACCCATTCATATACACCAATCATATCCTCTACAATAGTCTTATGCAATGCACTAATCCAGAAGCTTTTTTACATGCATTTCAACACACAATACACCATAAACACACATTTGCACCGTTGCGTTAAACAAACACTCATTCAAGTAATGCATGCATTTTTGCAGCAAGTGCTTCATGCAAATGTGAAGCATCTCAGCAGGCTTGTGCAAAATTCACGCATTGGTGATGTGTTAATTGGCTATGTGAAATAAATGACGCATTAGCTAAAGACGTGACACATCCACCCAGAGAATGATGCAAACAAGGAAGTGAGGAATTAGTTTCACTTTGCTTCACAGTCTTTTTGATTGTGCTTGGTGGAGGTTGTGTCGTGGCTGTGCTGGAGAGTGTGTTGGTGTCTTTAAACAAATATTGTAGTGTGTGCTGTCCCTGTACTGTCCTTGCAGTTTGATATTTTGTATAGTAATTGTGTTTCTTTTGGGATTTAATTGTAGTTAGGGGTAGTTGTGTTTTTTTTGGACTACTTAGATAGTGTGAGGGGTCATATTGTTTTTGTAGAGGGCAATACCTGGTAAGGGAAGGGCAAAGAACAAGAATGTCCAGGAGTTCTCAGGTTTCCTGTGGCTTGTGTCTCATTACCTGCCAAACATGATAGCAACTGGTGGAAGGGTAAAACAGGGCTACCCCACACATGATCGTAAGAATGTATTGGAGAAGGTGCAGAAACACATGCTGCAAATGTTTGAGAATGAGCAGATGGTTCACCAACCAAAATATCGCTGGGAGGACGCGATGAGCCGTGAGCGTGACATGCTGCACTACATTGCCATCGAAGTCAGTGAAGAAGTTGTTAAGTACACATATTTGGTAATTACTTACCTGTGTGCCATTTTCCCCAAAAATATTTGGGTTCATGCGTTAATGGCCAGATTTGCAAACTTATGACGCAGGGCAGCACCGCAAGCCTTCATTCTGCACTGCCCTGCATCAAAAGAAAAGGGCAGGAATGCCGTATCTACAAGATACAGAACATTCCTGCCCTTATCCTCTGCACTGGTACACAATGTGTTGCCATGTGCTAACACTTTCATCTTTGCACCATGATACAAAGGGGTTCTGCATTGTGGGGATGATTGTTTTTATGCAGAAAGAGACCCCTTCCTGCACAGAAGTAATCACAAGAGGCATTTTCCTTTTCCTATGTGTGATGCAGAATGCAGCACACATAGAAAAAGAAAAAACAAGGAGAACTAAACCTATTTCTACTCATTGCATCTCCCTTACTCCTCCTCTGGGGAGACATAGGCTTTTGATCCATTCACAGGTTTATAAAACCTTTTAAATCTGGGAATGCCTCAAAACCAATGAATGCTGGGTTGGCGCACCCACTGCAACAGCCATGGAATGCCTCCTTGTTGCAGAGTGAGGCAATGCAGCGACTTGCACTGTATTGCCTTACTCCATATCTACAGGACCACGAAAAACCACACAGCCGCACTGTTGACAAGAATGTATTTAGGCAGGAAAGAACACCTTCCTGCACATTCAAAGGCATTCAAAGGAGTGTTTTGACTTTTGCAATGTGTGCATTGTAATACAGCACACATGCAGTACTGAAAACAGTTAAGACAGATGTTGATGCGCCTTCTAGCTATGCCTCCCCTGGGTATGGCAGCCAGTGATGAGGCATTACATGCTCCACATTGTTTGTGAATCCTGTGAAGATATAAAAAAATATGTTTGTTGTGTGGGTCAGCTGTTGCAATGTTAAAGGTATGACTCCTTGATGTAGAATAGGGCTTCACTGTGCTTTACACTGCCTTGCCTCACTCCATAACTGATTGCATGGCAAGCCATGCAGGGGGGCATGTCATTGCATTCTAGACATGACTGTAAGGGCTGGCCACTGGAGTGCTTCTCATAATTGACACTCCAGTTGTTCATACCTCCTATAAATGTGTCCAGATGTCTGTTACAGGGGACCCCACTCACATCTAAGTTTGTCGCAATGTATGACAGACTGTATTAGACACATCCGAAAGTATCTCATACATGTTGGTGTTTATTTTTCAAAATATCATCTTTGGAGCTGCACAGGGCATATATGGAAAATCTGTGGTACTATGTAGCATTGACAGGTAATAATGTCAGCTTTGTTAGGGAACAATAATGGCCACTGTGTGATGTGTAAAGCAGAGTAATGGACATGAAAAGACAAGAGAAAGACACAGTAATTGTAATACCTTGCAAAGTAGGTGTCAGAGCCATGAAAGTCAGCCACCCTTGTGACATTCTGGAGTAGTGCGTAATTCAACTGGTACCACAAACTGGCCACCCGATGCATGGTGCCACATCCAATGTGTATCAACTACTATGGGGGTCATTCTGACCCCGGCGGTCTAAGACCGCCGGGGCCAGGGTCGGCGGGAGCACCGCCGACAGGCCGGCGGTGCTCCCAAGGGCATTCCGACCGCGGCGGTAAAGCCGCGGTCGGACCGGCAACACTGGCGGTCTCCCGCCAGTGTACCGCCGCCCTTTGGAATCCTCCAAGGCGGCGCAGCTAGCTGCGCCGCCGAGGGGATTCCGACCCCCCCTACCGGCATCCAGTTCCCGGCGGTCCGCCCGCCGGGAACCGGATGGCGGTAGGGGGGGTCGCGGGGCCCCCGTAAGAGGGCCCCTACAAGTATTTCACTGTCTGCTTGGCAGACAGTGAAATACGCGACGGGTGCAACAGCACCCGTCGCACCTTCCCACTCCACCGGCTCGATTACGAGCCGGCATCCTCGTGGGAAGGGAGTTTTTCCCTGGGCTGGCGGGCGGTCTTTTGGTGACCGCCCGCCAGCCCAGGGAAAAACTTAGAATACCCTCCGCGGTCTACTGACCGCGGTGCGGTATTTCGGAGGGGGGAACTCTGGCGGGCGGCCTCCGCCGCCCGCCAGAGTTAGAATGACCCCCTATCTGTCTTACCAATGTGTGTAGTTAAAGCATGTGAACTGTGCATTTGAAATAATTCCAAACTGAGCAATTACATGGCTAATTGTTATTCATAGCTACTGTGCTTCACTTTCCCACAGTGTATGTGTTTACCAGTCAGAGAGCAATATTTCTGGTTATGTCTTGTAGATGGACCAGAACCATACACAGTTGGAGAGATTCAAAATTTCAAGGACCCTGATATTCCCAGTGAGTGAAACCGGAATGGTTATTGTGCAGTGCTGGGATAGACCGTGATGTTGGATACTGTGTTCAATGCCAGATTCAATGAGCATCCCTAACACAGAGGCCCATATTTATAACGTTTTGTGATGCACCAGTGGCACAGGCTGCAGACCCAAATCAACAAGTTCGGGCAAGGTCCTTTTGCGTGGCTTCACATTGACTTGTAGATATGGATTATGGCAAGGCGGAGCAAGTCACTGCGTTACCTTACTTCTCATCAGGGAGGCATTTCCATGGGTGTTGCGTGGGTGTTACCATGAAACACCAATGGGGTTTGACTCATTTCCAGATTTACAAGATTTCACAAATCTGGGTACATGTCAAAAGCCTACTCCTCCACAGGGGTGGTGTAAGGGTGGGGTAAGAGGGAGAAATCACATTGGTGGTCATTACAACCCTGGTGGACGGTGTTAAAGCGGCGGTAAGACCGGCAACAGGCCAGCGGTAAATATTTAGCAATTACAACCGTGGCGGAAACCGCCAACAAAGACAGACACTTTAACACTCAGACCGCCACGGCGGTACAAACAAACAGCGCGGCGGTCACCGCCAACAGACAGGCGGGAGACAATGTACCGCCCACACTATCATGACAGGCCAATCCGCCACCTTTTCCGGGGCGGATTCACTGCGGATAAAAACACGGCGGAAACAGGCATTTCGAAGGGAAAACGCTCACCTCTACACACTCCACGAGGAACGACGACACCATGGAGCCAGAACTCCATATTCTTCTTGCACTAGTCTTCCTGCTCCTGTACCAGGAGCACCAACACCGGCGGCGAAGACCACGGTGAGTACTGCACCTACGACATAGGAGAGGCAAAAAACAGGGACACACACACGCAACACTCCCACCCCGACCCTCACCCACTACAACACACACACCAATGCATATCCAAACATTACAGTAAGACCCTCCCAGCCCCCCTGGAAGAATGCAAAGACAGAAGGAAATGACTGTAACCATTGTAATATATCAAAATAGAGTAAGCAAATATATACATATATACACTATTAACAAAATATACACCACAAATAGTAGTCCAGGTATTGCACCATTCATAGTCCGTGGACCACTGGGCCCAAAATGCATGGGCGAGGCCCACACAAGATACCCGAACATGACGGAGAGAACACTGCAGGGGCATCAGTTAGAAATACAACAGGCACCTCAGGGGGAAGGGAAGGGGGGGCACCTCAGCCGGATGAGTGCGCAACGCCAGATCCACGAGGGGGCTCCATGCCCATTGATGTATCCTGGGGAGTGCAAAGCCACAGTCTCTCAAGTCTCTACAGTGGGTGGTTTGCCTACTGTACCATCCTGGGGAGTGCAAAGCCACAGTCTCTCAAGTCTCTACAGTGGGTGGTTTGCCCACTGTACTATCCTGGGGAGTGCAAAGCCACAGTCTCTCAAGTCTCTACAGTTGGTGGTTTGCCCACTGTACCATCCTGGGGAGTGCAAAGCCACAGTCTCTCAAGTGGATAACAGTCTCCACTGGTTCTGGAGGGGGCCTGGTGCCCAGAGTGCTTCATCCTGCCAAGGACAGACGGAGTGGATGCAGGTCTCCACTGGTTCTGGAGGGGGACTGGTGCCCAGAGTGCTTCATCCTGCCAAGGACAGACGGAGTGGATGCAGGTCTCCACTGGTTCTGGAGGGGGACTGGTGCCCAGAGTGCATCACTCACCCTGTGACGGTCCCTGTTGCATCACTGCCCCTGCCGCTCATGGGCTAGCGGTGCTTGAGTTGGCGGTCCTTGCCCTGTTCAGCGCTGCTTTCCTTGGTGGTCCTTGCCCTGTTCAGCGGTGCTTGCCTTGGCGGTCCTTGCCCTGTTCAGCGGTGCTTGCCCTGTTTAGCGGTGCTTGCCTTGGCGGTCCTTGCCCTGTTCAGCGGTGCTTGCCTTGGCGGTCCTTCATTGCCCAGCTGGGCTGGGGCTGGCGGTCCTTCATTGCCCAGCTGGGCTGTGGCTGGCGGGGCTCTCCTGGGCAGCTGGGCTGTGGCTGGTGGGGCCCTCCTGGGCAGCTGGGCTGTGGCTGGCGGGGCCCTCCTGGGTAGCGACGATGGGGCTGGCGGGGCCCTCCTGGGCAGCGACGATGGAGCTGGTGGGGCCCTCCTGGCCAGCGATGATGGGGCTGGCGGGGCCCTCCTGGGTAGCTGGGCTGTGGCTGGCGGGGCCCTCCTGGGCAGCAACAATGGGGTTGGCGGGGCCCTCCTGGGCAGCGATTATGGGGCTGGCGGGGCCCTCCTGGGCAGTGACGATGGGGCTGGCGGGGCCCTCCTGCCCAGCGGGGATGATGGCGGTCTTCTCTGCCATGCTGCTCCTCCCAGACTTTGCGGGTTTCTTCTGCCCCTGGCTCCGTGATACACTGGCTGGCCTGGTGGCCGGTGCACTCCACATACCTGTGACAACAGGCACCACTGGTCCCGGTGATTTTGTGGCTGAGGTGCTAGTACGGGACCTGTGAGTTGGACGGGGGGTAGTGGGAAATAGGTTAAGGGTGGACAGGAAAAGTTGTTTGGAGACACTGGGACGGGTAGCTGGAGGGGGTTTGGGAGTGGAGGAAGAGGAGGTGGTTGTAGGAGGTGTAACTTTTGTGGCTTTGGGTGCAGGTGCATGCGCTGGAGGCTGTTGTGAGGTGGATGTATGTTGGGTGGGTGTGTGCCTGCGTTTGTGTATCTTGGGAGGGGGCCTCACAGACACACTGGGAGAGGACACAAGGGACGTGTGGATGGTAGTGGGGTGGTGACTGCACGTGAGCGGGGTGTGCTGGTGGGTGTGCTGGTGCAGGACGTAGTGGCTGTAGAGGTAGTGCATGCAGGTGTGAGTGTAGACGAGACTGGGAGGGAGGAGGGAGACAACGAGGAAGGAGACACAGTGGAGGCAGTGGATGTTGGTGTGTCTGTATGTGTGTGATGCTTGCGTGAGTGCCTGTGGGATGTGTGGTGCTTATGTTTGATAGAGCTTCCCTTGTGTGTTGAGGTGTGTGCAGGCTGGTCGGATGGTGTGCTTGGGATAGGCAGAGGTACAGGGGATTGGGTCTGGGTGGAGGAAGTTGGAGGGGGGAGGAAAGACACAGGGACAATGGCTGCCATCAGTGCTGAGGCCAGAGTTTGAACGGTTCGATGAAGGGCAGCCTGACCAGAATGAATGCCCTCCAGGAATGAATTTGTGTGTTGCAACTCCCTTTCTACACCCTGGATGGCATTCAAAATGGTAGACTGCCCAACAGTGAGGGACCTGAGGAGGTCAATGGCCTCCTCACTGAGGGCTGCAGAGGTGACTGGGGCAGGGGCTGAGGTGCCTGGGGCTAAGGTGATGCCCACCCTCCTGGGTTAGCGGGCACGGGGCGAAGGCTGAGGGGCTGCTGGGAGGGCGGTGCTGGTAGGGGGGGTGGCGGCTGTACCTGTTGAAGTGGGGGGCACAGATGTTGCCACCACCACAAGGGAGCTCCCATCGGAGGACGAGTCCGTGTCGCCGTTTTCAGATCCTGTGATCGCCGTGGTGCTCCCCTCGCCCTCCGTCCCACTGGTGTATTCAGAGTCCGTAGTGTGGGCCTCCATGCCCATGTGGGATGTATTTCCCTCGTGCTCCGGTGCCACTGCACCTCCGCCTGATGATGCTAATGCACACAAGAACAGGGAGCCCGCAAAAAAAAGGGGGGGAAACAGAAGAAAGACATGCTGTATGCATGCATTACCACTACCGTTGGCGGACAAGACAGACACAGCAGCCCCCTGCACTACGTCGTGCTGTTGGGCTCTACAGTGCAATTCCTGGGAAATGGCCTACAAGCTATGGACGACATCTGCACACATAGATGACACAGGTGCATGAATAGCTGTACTTGGCACTCTACAGAGGTGGGGTGGGGGGGCCACAGGGCCATGCCTTACGAAGAGGCCTAGCCTACAGAACTCACCCTGGCCTAGGGAAACCCACAGCCCTTCTCCCCACCCAGACCCCCCCACTGCACGCAAAGTCAGCAGAATGAGACTGTACTCACCCCCTTGTGTCTGCTGTGATGCCCTCAAGCGCCCATCCAACTCAGGGTAGGCCACCACCAGGATCTGGAACATCAGGGGGGTCATGGTTCGACGGGCACCCCTCCCACGTTGGGAGACCATCCCCAGCTGAGCCTCTGCCGTCTTCTTGCTCCAGCGGCGAATGTCCTCCCATCTATTCCGGCAGTGGGTGCTACGTCTGTGGTGGACCCCCAGGGTCCGGACGTCCTTGTCGATGGCACGCCAAATATCCTTCTTCTGATGGGCGCTGACCTACATGAAATGTACAGGGGAAGAAGAGAAGTCATTACCAACTGCACCATCAAAGTGAGTGGCCCCCATCCCTACCCTTGCCATATGGCACATGCACCCACCGTCTTTCATGGACGCAGAAATCTGCCCCCTTCCTTCTTACAACCAGCCCTCTCCACACAGGCATAGCCCATACAGCATACTCCCTGTGTACTTATCTGTTGGTCTGGAATACCGTAGAGTAGCGTGTACTGGGGGAGGACCCCGTCGACGAGCTTCTCCAACTCCTCCGATGTGAAGGCAGGGGCCCTTTCCCCAGACGCACAAGCCATTGTCTCTTCCAGACTGAGGTCACAGCAGCACTTGCAGTGTAGTTCCTCTCCTGTCGAATATCAGGTATTGAGTGATTCAACAGCTAGAAAATGGCGGTCACGTCCGCAGCGGTCATGTCCGCAGCGGTCACGTCCGCGGCAGTGCGTACCATCACCGCCGACGTATATCGTCATTGGCTCCTGGGACCCATAGGGTCCAATGTTAACCAATGCAGCATTGCGCTGCGGTCTTCGACCGCCTAAAGCGACGGTGTACAACACCAGCGCTGTTACCTCACATCCTATTGTCCCGCTTTAGATGTCAGGCAGCTGCCATTTCAGGGGCCAACATGGCCTAATTACCAACTGCGTCACACATACCTAGGCCTACTCTCAACACACATACAGGCCAGATTGTGTGTATGGATCGTGTTCTGTCTAGACTGTGGGTACATACCTCTGAGTTGTTTGACTCTGTGCTCGCTGTTGTCCTTCATAGGCACCGTCTGCTGGGACATGTGAGGAGATGGCGGAATCCTCCGGTGTACCGACCGCTGGTGGACCTGTCGACAATGGAGGAAAGAAATTTGATCATCACCTATAGGTTTGACCGTGCCACAATCCAGGAACTGTGTACTCAGTTGGAGCCAGACCTGATGTCAGCAATCCGCCATCCCACAGGAATCCCCCCTCAAGTGCAGGTGCTATCAGTGCTCCATTTCCTTGCAAGTGGGTCTTTTCAAACAACTGTGGCCATGGCATCAGGGATGTCCCAGCCTATGTTTTCCAATGTGTTGTCCAGAGTGTTGTCTGCCCTGCTGAAACACATGCGGAGCTACATCGTTTTCCCTCAGGTGGAGGACTTGCCTACAGTGAAAGGTGACTTCTATGCCCTTGGACATATCCCCAACATCATAGGTGCCATTGATGGGACCCATGTGGCTTTGGTCCCCCCCCCCCACAGGAGTGAACAGGTGTACAGGAACCAGAAGAGTTATCATTCCATGAATGTACTGATGGTATGTTTGGCAGACCAGTACATCTCCCATGTGAATGCCATGTTCCCTGGCTCAGTGCATGCCGCCTACATCATGCGGAATAGCAGCATCCCTTATGTGATGGGTCAACTACAGAGGCACCGGGTATGGCTATTAGGTGACTCTGGTTACCCCTACCTGTCATGGATACTGACCCCAGTGAGGAATCCCAGGACCAGGGCAGAGGAATGCTACAATGAAGCCCATGGGCGGACTAGGAGGGTGATCGAACGCACCTTCGGCCTCCTGAAGGCCAGGTTTAGGTGCCTCCATATGACAGGTGGATCCCTATTCTACTCACCAAAGAAGGTGTGCCAGATAATCGTGGCCTGCTGTATGCTTCACAGCTTGGCTTTCCGACGACAGGTGCCTTTTCTGCAGGAGGATGGTCCAGATGGCGGTGTTGTGGCAGCTGTGGAGCCTGTGGACAGTGATGAGGAGGAAGCAGAGGAAGAAGACATTGACAACAGGGACTCAGTCATCCAGCAATATTTCCAGTGAAACACAGGTGAGAATACATTCCTGCCTAATACAAGTACTTTTACACTTCTACCTCTCTCCTGTCTGTCGATTTCACCCAGTGTATGGTCACTGAGTTGTCACTTTCCCTTACGGTTTCACAGGTGTGGGTCCCAACGTGTGTCATCTGCTTAGATTCCTCATGGACTAGAGCTGTGTGACATCGGTATGTTGACATTACTATTTCCTGGAAATTTTGTCACTTTAATTGCAAATACACTATTATAGTGATGGCGGAGGAGTGTCCATGGCAGAGTCCAGTCTATTTGTCTCATAGGTGCATTGCTCATATGGGCAAAGGAAGTGGAGCTGGGGCAGTTCCAATATGGACAGGGTGACAAAGTGGGACAGTGGGTTGACAATCAGGGTGGTCTCATTTCTTGGTGGGGGTCTTGGCATCGTGCTCTGTCTTGTTCCTGGATCTCAGGGACCACTTGCGGGGTGGTTCTCCATCTGCAGGGGGTGGGGTACTGGTGTGGTGGTCCTGTGGCAGTGCCTCCTGTCCACTAGCGCCGGCGGAGGTAGTGGGCAGTTCATCGTCCATGCTAGTGTCAGGGGCCCCTTGGAGTGCCACAGTGTCCCTCCTGGTGTTGAGTATTTCCTTCAGCACCCCTACGATGGTGCCCAAGGCGGAGCTGATGGTTCTGAGTTCCTCCCTGAACCCCAAATACTGTTCCTCCTGCATGCGCTGGGTCTCCCGAAACTTGGCCAGGACCGTTGCCATCGTCTCCTGGGAGTGGTGGAATGCTCCCATGATGGAGGAGAGGGCCTCGTGGAGAGTGGGTTCCCTTGGCTTGTCCGCCCCCTGTCCCACAGCAACCCTCCCAGTTCCCCTGTGTTCCTGGGCCTCCGTCCCCCGGACCGTGTGCCCACTACCACTGCCCCCAGGTCCCTGCTGATGTTGGGGCGGTGGGTTATCCTGGGTTCCCTGTAGTGGTGGACACACAGCTGATTGACGTGTCCTGGGGACAGAGGTATAGGACCGCTGGGTGGGTGCTGTGCTGGTGTTACCAGAGGGTGGAAGGTCTGTGGTGGCCTGTGCCTGTGTGAGGGGAACCGACTGTCCCGAGGCCCACAATGGTCCGGGCTGGTCCTCTAGATCCAGGTGGACAGAGCTGCTGTCATCACTGTGGGCCTCTTCTGTGGGTGGGGTGGAGATGTCTGGACCCTCCTGTCTGGTGATGTTGGGTAGTGGTCCTGCAGGGGTGGAAAAACATGATTATTGCATCTGTGTGTGTCATGGTGTGCAATGGGTGGGTGACCGTGTACCCCAGTGCTGGCATTCCTTTGTGGGGGCTTGTGTGATGATGGTTTAGGGGGGTGTTATGGCTATGTGCATTGGGCATGCTTTAATGATGGGTGTCCATGCTTTGGTGTTGCATGCAGGGCTTGGTGTTGGGATGGGTGGTTTGTGATATTGGGACATTTGTGAGGAGTTGGAGTGATGGGGGTGAGGGTGGGGGTGTGTGATGGCATGCAGGTAGGGTGGGGGATGTAATAGTTAAGATTTGTCTTACCAGAGTCCATTCCTCCACCGACTCCTGCGAGGCCCTCAGGATGCAGAATCTCCAAGACCTGCTCCTCCCATTTTGTTAGTTGTGGGGGAGGAGGTGGGGGTCCGGTGCCAGTCCGCTGATCGCCTGGTGGTGTCTTGAGACCACGGAACGCACCTTACCCCATAGGTCGTTCCACCTCTTCCTGATGTCGTCCCGATTTCTTGGGCGTTGTCCCACTGCATTCACCCTGTCGACTATTCTTCACCATAGCTCCATCTTCCTTGCAATGGAGGTGTGCTGCACCTGTGCTGCAAATAGCTGTGGCTCTACCCGGACAATTTCCTCCACCATGACCCTGAGCTCCTCCTCCGAGAACCTGGGGTATCTTTGCCGTGCCATCGGGTGGTGTAGATGATGTGTGGGGTGGTGTGTGTGGTGATAAGTGTGGTGATATGTAGTGGTGGGTGGTGTTTTGTGCATGGAAGTTGTGTGGGTGATGGTGTTGAGTGCCTGTGGATGCTAGTTTGTAGATGGTGGTGTCTCTCTCTGGCCTTCTCTCTGTAATAGTGGTCGTAGGGGTTTGTGGGTGATGTGGGTGTGTGTTTTATATTGTATTGGTGTGTGGGAGTGGTGTGCGTATGTGTATCAGGTGTGTATTTCGAATTGTCCAATGTGGCGGTGTTTTGTATGTGTGTGTGTATTTTGAGCGCAGCGGTGTGTACCGCCAATGGAATACCGCGGTTGAAAGACCTTCGCGTGGATTCGTGTGTCGTGATAGTGTGGGCGTATTTCTGTTGGCGTGACGGTGGAGGTTTTGTTTTTGCCAGTTTATCACTGACCTTTGGTGTGGCGGACTTGTGTGGGTGTCAGAATTTTTTCGGATTTCGAGATGTGGGTCATAATAGCTGTGGCGGAATTCCGCGGCCGCGGCGGTGTGTTGGCGATCTTCTGCACGGCGGTAAGCGGCTTTTACCGCCAATGCTGTAATGACCCCCATTATTTCTCTTATGTTTTTTTCCTTTTTCTATGTGTGCTGCATTCTGCTGCACACATAGAAGGAGGAAATCATCTCCAATAAAAACTTTTTATGCAGAAAGGTGTCCCCTGCTGCACAAACACAATCATCCCTGCAATGCAGGCACACTTGCACGATGGTGCAAGTGTGCCTGCGTTGGCGCATGGCGGACAAGGACAGGGTTGCACCATATCTTGTAGATATGGTACATTCCCGCCATTTTGGTTTAACACAGGGCAGCGCAGCAAGATTGCTTGCAGTGCTGTCCCCTGCCAAAATGTTGTAAATATGGCCCAAAGTAAGCATACATCATGTGAAGGTTATATATTTGAAAGCTTCATTTAATGTTTTGCTTCTGTAGCTGGACTAGACTTTTGTCAGAGTGAATATATCGCCAATATCTGATGGACAACATGAGAAGTGGGCTGAGATAAGAGTAATGACCAAAATGGCATATTCAGTGAAAACATGTTGTAGTGTGTTCTTATGTGAACATGGCTGGGGATGGTAACACTTCAGAATGTATGTCAGATGTCCAGTTCTAACAAAGATAATGAGATTGCATTCTCTCTCCAAATTGTTTGGCAAGTCCACACAGGAGGGTCTGAATGACACAACAATAAGCACAAAGCTTACATGGGCTATCTTTAGAAGAACATGGAAAGCCAAGTAGGCTGACTTCATGTATGCTATTAAAAATGGCACTGCTGTGTGTGCCACAGGACCGTCACTAAAAGTTAGGTCCTGGCATTACAGAGGGACTTTACAGTAAGCCCCTAAGCGAATCAAACACAGGTGTCAACAATCGACACATGATAAGGAATTTTAATGTCCCCCTCATGTTGTGTAATTTAGCATACTCCACGGTAGGTACATGAACATACCTTTGCCCTGATTTATCTTAATGCCAAGATCAGTCTGATCAGAGGCATGTCTGCACAGCATAGCAATCCAACATACCATTGCCCAATCAACCTTCAGATTGTCCCGCACATGATATTCTTCGTTATTTGTATCAATCAGGATCACACTTGGACAGCAATAGCGATTTAGATCACAGGATACCTGGGCAGATGAGATGTAGAGTATGCATGCACACATCCATCACATGGATATTCTGGGTGCTGATTTGCAGCAAGATGACATTTATATCTGACATGTAGGAACATACATTTGGCTGTGTGGAGGGACATGTGCTATTACATTAGCTGCATGTTATGGGCTATGACATACTTCACCATGGGATTTCATGAGTTAATATAGGATATGTTCCTGACCTGTCTGTGTGATATGAGTTATCTATCCACCCCCATTTTGAGATATCATACCTGGCACATGCTAATTCTATGTAGCAATGTGTCCAGACTTGTGTCCTTGCAGTATCAGCTACCCACTGTTGTTATACAATATATGTACTTTGCAGACACTGCTCAACTTACTCTGGCTGATGCCAGTGGAATCCATGCCATTGCAAGATGCAGAAGGGGCACTAATGATCAGTGGTTATGACATGTGTGCCACACCATAGGTACAAAACAGCATTTTCCAAAGCCTTCTCTGTACTCTTGACAATATACCTAGATGTAGTAAGATGATGCAATTATATTAAACAAGCTTTTGTATTCCTAAATCTTTTGACCCTATTAAATTTGTTGGAGGGAAATATGTGAATGTATGCTCACTATTATCTTTGGGTTCATTGTTAGGAATAGGAAATACCACATACCACAAGATTAAAATTTGGTTTAATCTTGATTAATCCAATTCCTAGTGACCCTTGGACTGACAGTTTTCATTCTGCTTCCACAGACAACATGACTCCAGAGCAGAAAGGGCAACACTACATCCTGGCCTAATGCTTCAGCCAAATCCTGAATTGTCTGGAAAGCCTTTAAGGCAATGAAAAGGAAATATGCTAAGTAGGTCGCCTCTGGAAAATGGTGCATCACAACTGAGGCACCCACAAAGAAGGATAAGTTAAAAAAAAAGGGATGACAGTGCAGACCGGAGTGATCAGCAGGACCCATTGCCAGCACCTCACAAAGCCAGCTAAATGGACCAGCATTGCCACCAGTTACGAGTACAGGACAGAAAAGCTCATTTAAACAAATGATTTTGAAATATGTATTGGATCTGAAGTACAGGGAAGCTGGACTTGGTATAAAATGGACTCTGTGATCCAGCTGTTTCAAGAAATAAAGCAGGCTGTCCAAAAACATTTTCAACCATAAAGAGCCACGGGAATTATTGGTGTCCTTCCCCATATACATAGTTATTTTTAGTTTAAAATATTTGCTTAGCTTAGTGTAGGTTTTATGCAAATGTAGTGTAGGTTTAGTATTCCGTAGTTTATAGGTTGGGTAGGTACAATTTTAGTGGCTTGGGGGTTGTGGTGCTTTTAGGTGGGGGGTTGATGTGTTGTATATAAATTAAAAATAAATAAAACAAATCTTTAAAAAATACCAAATATATATTTGTTTCGGCTTATATGTGTAGTAGCTTTTGTATAAGTGTAGTGTATGTTGTATCTGTGTGTAGATGTGTTGTAAGGTGGGTGGAGGGTTGATGTTTAGCCTGTTGTGTTATATGTTTAGAGTAAGCTAAGTTAGGCTAGTTTTAGATGTTTTTTAGGAAAAGTTAGTGCAGGTCATATAGCTTAGTTTAGAATAGGTGCAGTGTGGTTTCAGCAGGTTAAGGTAGTGTAGTTAGGTTTTGTAATATAGTATCTGTTCAATTTTAACATAAAATCTGTTTTAAATCAACATAAGAGTCTAGCTCATGTTTTCAGTGTAGGTGTTAGTGTAGATGCCTACGTAATGGTAACTACATGCATTTGTATTTTTTGCATTGTTTTTTAGTCATGCATGACTTGGGAAATGCATATGAAGAGAAATCTGTTAGGTGTGGCATGGAATGACCTTATGATTGGTAAACAAAAGTTTGCTATGTAAGTAACACTTAATGTGACAGGGGAGACAGGCCAAACCATGTTGTTTTACTTCATTTCTTTGTGTGTGTGTGTGTGCCTCATGTCAAATGCATTGTGGGTTACTTTGATTGTGAACCATTGTCAACTATCTGGGCACTCCATGGTAACACACTGTTTGACAGAACATTACTCACTGATGCTCTCCTCATTTGCTTGTCACAGCAGTGTAGTTTGTAGCCTAGTGTCCATGAATAGAGTACCCACCAGGAAGGTAGCTTATTTTACCCTTTACATTGACAAAATGTGACAAACTAGTCTATAGACACATAGGCTTAACATGACCAAATACCCTTGGACGGCGGTGCTTTGTCCAGGGCACCATTACACCTGTGTCATTTTGAAGAGTTTGTTTCATTTGGAACTCACACAACACCACAGGCTGTATTTATTACATACTCTTACAGACATACAACACACAGATGTGATTATGTATATTCATTTTTATGTGGAACGTTGTTTCAATCAGAGGCACAGTTGTTGCAGTAACTCCCACAACCCTTTTTTGCCATCAAATGTCCAGACAGAGTCCATGTACTGCATGTGTCATGGGGAGTAGAGGAGTGGTTCAGTGAGGAGGAAAATGAACAAATTGCCATTAGGGAAGGCCACTTTGACAGAACAGACATGGTTGAGGGCAACAGATGGGACAACAAAATTATATGATTACCAGATGTGAAGTTTACTGGTATAGTCATAAGCAGGAGAAAGTGGTTTATTGGCATAGAAAACTGCTATTGGGAACTTTTACACTGGAAACAAGCGAAGCCCACATCTTCCTCGTCTGATGTGTGTGTTGTTTCCTGTGAGCGTGGTGTTGTAGGTGCTGAAGGTGACAAGGGAGGCACATACACATTAGGGCAGAAGATGTGGCTCCACAGTCCGCAGCAGCATTTCTCTCTGCCAAGAGGTGAACAGCAGTGCACTGAGAATGGCCTTCTGGTTTGACAACACAGCACCAAGGTTGCAAGTTTGTCTGTGTCCTGCTTCCTCTACAAAGACTCCAGGATCTGATGTATAGCCCCCGGCTGTGTGGCACCCTCACTGGTGCCACTTTGGCAGGGAAGTTGTTCATGCACCTGCCTCAAGACACCAGCAATATCTTCCAGTGACTGTTGTAGTCCTCAGAGTGGAGTGGAGGTGCCCCGTATAGCAACTGAGGTCTTCATCCCCACCTGCACCACATCTAGCATCTCCCGCTGACCTCCTACTGCCTGATGTTGAGAATCTACTTGGGGTCCTCAGAGTCCAGGGCTGGGGGTGCTGTAGCAGGTTGTGGTTTTTGTGTGCTGGGTGGATCTACAGGAGGCCCCACAACACTGTTGGCCCTTCCCACAACCAGAGATGATGTGTCAAGGGAGCCCAGGATTTTCAAGGAGGCTGTCTTGATCAAGGATGGGAAGGCTGACATCCTCAACCAGGTCCTCATTCTGGACAGGCAGCTTCTCAGGAAGAGTAGGTACATCCTCTGCAACGAGAGAGAGCAATGTTAAGGGTGTCCTTTGTGAGATGCTGACATGGCTAAACTGTTTGACTATCTGACTTGGTATTTTTTGACTTTCAAAACATTTTTGTCTAGGATGTATTTTACACAGTCATGGAACACAAGTTGTATTGTAATTGCCTTTCAAATGACAGAATCTCTGCATTATCACTGCAACCACTGTGTGACCTGACCGACATTTATGCTCATATCACTTATTGCAACATTGTTACATAGGTCAATGGGCCTACCTCTCCTGGACATATGTAAAGACATCTTGAACACATCTGTCAAGTTGATTTACATTGGTTGACATGATGCCCCTAGTGATTGTGTTCAAACATCTTGACCCCACTGCTGTTGTGATTCCACCTATTCCTCAGGTTGGCTGCATTCCCTGTGCCAGCATTCATCTCACGGCTCCTGTGCATGTGATATGGCTCTGCTTATGACATTGTTATGATCCAGCAATCTGGGTTTCACACTGTACACTATGAGACTCTGCCTTGTTGTGCTGTTTACCATGTACATCATGTATTAATGTGTTCAAGGGTTGAATTTGTTACACTTATCCTGTACAACCCTACAAATGTTAGAAAAGTGATAGACTGCTAAAATTTGTGTGTGCATGTACTTCCCATTTAGTACCTATTTCTGTCTACTGCAATGTCTAACTCCACGTTAAAGCCAATAGGCAGCTAACCTAAATATCAAATGTAATGTCTAATGTCATGTCAAAGCCAATAGGCAGCTAAGCTGCTATTGTCATGTCAAAGCCAATAGGCAGCTAACCTAAATATCAAATATAATGTCTAATATCATGTCAAAGCCAATAGGCAGCTAAACTGAATACAGAATGTAATGTCTAATGTCATGTCAAAGCTAATAGGCGGCTAAACTAAATACAGAAAGTAATGGCTAATGCCATGTCAAAGCCAAAAGGCGGCTAAACTGAATAAAACATATAGGGCCTGATTACAACTTTGGAGGAGGTGTTAATTCGTCCCAAATGTGACGGATATACCACCAGCCGTATTACGATTTCCATAGGATATAATGGACTCGTAATACGGCTGGTGGTAAATCCGTCACTTTACCGTCACTTTTGGGACGGATTAACACCTCCTCCAAAGTTGTAATCAGGCCCATAATGTGCTACTGGTGAACATTGAGCAACTAATATGAGCAGTGGTGAAACACAAAGTCATTGGTCAAACACAATTAATAGCATCACATTCCACCCTATGACCAATGAATTTTTGTTTCACATACCTCTTATTTCAAACAAAACCAAAAAACAAAAACATCAACACAAAAAAAAACATTATAAGCAAATCAGATCTAAATGATAAAAGCAATCACTGTAAAGCAATGGAAGTGGATTAACATATTGATCTCATAACCTTTCACATCAGATACATCTACACAGAAAAGACTGAAACTTGTATACTCTGATTCAACAGTGTCTCTAGAATAGCAATTTGATGTAGCATGAGTTCTACTCATGTAAAGGTGCACAGTCCACCTGAAAGGTTTGCTGGAATGTAAGCGAAAGTCAGAGTTCCACACGAAAAAACACAGACAGTTAACTGTTAAGGTTGCTTAGTTCTGGAGGGTCACTTGGGGCTTCAACCCACACCTCAGCACTGAGGTTTTTATCTGCTGCACCACAGCTTCCCTTTTCTTGCACTCTCAGAAGGGTTGGGGCAGACTCCTTCTTTACCAAACCTCCATTCACTGCACTTTTGACAAGTTGGGCCATTCTGACTCCAATTTGTATGAATTAATCAGATTCTTTTCTAGTTATCAGCATAATTTTAATTTCTCCTTGGTAATCTGCAGCAATCACTCGCCCTAAAACCTGATCAATTTGCCATATCTGTCCTGGTAACTTTCCTCTCCCCAACTGCTCTGTGACCGCTTGTGGGACAAATTGCTCTTGTGCGTGTTGCACAGTTTTTATCAAATCTAGGGGAATGTGCATCTCTCTCATCTCTGCCCACCTGTAAGTGGCTTTTTCTCCCAGCTGTTCACATTACTGATGCACCCACTTGGCCATCCCCACTAAGACAGAATTCTGGGTGAACACTTCAGACTCTGAATTTTTCTCTTTAACATCTGCAAGGGAATTGAACCAGTTATGTACAAGCCATGTGGAAAACCAAACTGCTAAACCATTGGCAGTGAACCAAGAATCAGTGTAAAAATGACACATCTCACGCAGCTCTTGCTTTAAAGTCTGACACACATTGTACAAAACTGTTCCTTCTCCTGTGCTATAAAACAGCTCTTCAGTCAATGAATCATTAGTCAAACACACATGCTTTTTATCCTCAGGGGACACAAATTCAAATGGTGCACTCAATTTCACTGGTGACTCTTTTACCTGTGGTACACCCTCTACACATCCTGAAAAGGGGCTTGTGGCACCTGTTCATGTAGGGCTGCAGTGACTCTAGCCCTGTCTTGCATGTACCAAAACCAGTGTATGATCCTAGCAAGGGGCACTCTTTTCTTCCCCTGTCCCTGATTTACATGTAAATCAGTGTTTTCCTCTTGCACTGCGCAGAAACCTAAAGTCTGCATTATTTCATTTGCCAAATCACAAGCGCACAGCTGCTTATATTTTTTCCTAGTGACTTTCTACCAAAGTGTTAGGATTTCACTCAGATGAGGGCTATACTGTTTCCAAAAATCAAACAAGGTAATGAAACTCGGTGTCTCTTGCTTAGTGCAAACAGTAAGAAACTCTAAAATCTTTTGTTTTAATTGTGCCAGTAACTGCACATTTTGCGACGGTACCTCGTAAATCACATTCTGAGCTCTGTTCTCCGTATTATCAGTTAAGGAATGCACTTCGACTGCCAAAAAACCTGGCTCACACGGAGGCTCAGACTGGCTCACAGCGGTCTTAACCCCCTCATTACTGGAATGGGAAAAGACAGATTCTTCTAAAACAGCATTTTTATACATTTCAGCATTATCTTGCATTAATGTGTTCTGGCTAATTTGCTCACGTAAGTTCTTATTTTCATGTTCTAACTGCCTAAATCTCTCCTGCATTTTTCTGTAAGCAGATAAAAGTATTGAAACCCTTCTGTCCAGAACAAAAGGAACATCATTGCTTTCAAAAGGCACATTTTCTAAATATACTTTATCACAGCAAGAAAACATGTTTCTCACAGCACCATCAGGCAGTTTAACTTCACATGCATTTTCAAACATGGTCTGCCGTGCTTCTGTAATTCTCTAAACAACAAAAAAACAATTACACTTTTAAATTGTGCATGTAGAAATCTCCAATTTCCAACTCTGAAAATTGACGCTACGCCATAATGTTCTGCTTTCCTACATATCTCCTATCGGAGCTTACAGAACCTCTCTGGAATGCACTTCTGAGTTCAAAGAAGACCTTTATTGTTGTTAATTCTCCCCCACCCACAAGTTCTTGAGAGACAAAATTAGTAGTTTCAAGCACACGTAGTCGCAGCAATGAAAGCAAAATGTATCACAGTACTTCTCAGTTGCAATGTACACAGCAAATATATATGATTACCGTATCAAAGCAAAGCATAAAAGTCAAATTCATCATCTTATGGGCAAGGCGGCAGGGCCTATATATTCAGCTTCATCTTTCTGGGGTCTGCACGTTGATGACTCCGGTCAACTGAGAGAAAGAGATTATCTACCCAAACGGGAGACTGGCAACTGACGTCTAGCTCCAGCCTGAAGTCAAGCAGATTCGAATCCCACTCACTGTAGCCCAGAGTCATCCTTAAAAGCAAACTCAGTGTGAGATTTGAACGACCTTGGAGAATGGCCAGTTCTCTGAGCCATTCCGCTCTCAGACTGGGTTGCGAGGTAAACACAAAATCTACGTGCTCTTATCAGCCAAGGTCTGGTGTGAAGAAAACAGCTTGGTTCATCTTGTGTAAAAACACAGCTTGGATTCTCAACTGCAATGTCTAACTCCACGTTAAAGCCAATAGGCAGCTAACCTAAAATTCAAATGCAATGTCTAATGTCATGTCAAAGCCAATAGACAGCTAAGCTGCTAATGTCATGTCAAAGCCAATAGGCAGCTAACCTAAATATCAAATATAGGGGGTCATTCCAATATTGGCGGGCGGCAGGCGCCGCCCGCCAAGCAGAAACCGCCAATTGGCCGCTCCGCGGTCAAAAGACCGCGGAGGCCATTCAGACTTTCCCGCCAAGGGAGCGCCCGCCGGCCCAGCGGGAAAGGCCCTGCAACACAGAAGCCGGCTCCGAATGGAGCCGGCGGTGTTGCAGGGGTGCCTCTGGTGCAGTTGCACCCGTCGCGATTTTCACTGTCTGCTGTGCAGACAGTGAAAATCTTGCTGGGGCCCCCAGGGGCCCCACGACACCCGTTCCCGCCATCCTGTTTCTGGTGGTGAAAACCGCCAGAAACAGGCTGGCGGGAAGGGGGTCGGAATCCCCATGGCGGCGCTGCTTGCAGTGCCGCCATGGAGGATTCTCCCAGCCGGGGCGACCGCGGCTGCCTGTTGGCGGTGCTTCCGTGGACAGCCACCCTGGCGGTCTATGACCGCCAGGGTTGGAATGAGGCCCATAATGTCTAATATCATGTCAAAGCCAATATGCAGCTGAACTGAATACAGAATGTAATGTCTAATGTCATGTCAAAGCTAATAGGCGGCTAAACTAAATACAGAAAGTAATGGCTAATGCCATGTCAAAGTCACCGCCCGCCAAACTTACGCCGCCAAATGACCGCTCCGCGGGGGCCATTCAGACTTTCCCGCTGGGCCGGCGGGCGCCCGCCAAGGGAGCACCCACCGGCCCAGCGGGAAAGGCCCTACAACACAGAAGCCGGCTCCGAATGGAGCCGGCGGTGTTGCAGGGGTGCGACGGGTGCAGTTGCAACCGTCACGATTTTCACTGTCTGCTATGCAGACAGTGAAAATCATGCTGGGGCCCTGTTAGGGGGCCCCTGCACTGCCCATGCCAGTGGCATGAGCAGTGCAGGGGCCCCCAGGGGCCCCACGACACCCATTCCTGCCATCCTGTTTCTAGCGGTGAAAACCGCCAGAAACAGGCTGGCGGGAAGGGGGTCGGAATCCCCATGGCGGCGCTGCTTGCAGCGCCGCCATGGAGGATTCTCCCGGCCAGGGCAAATCCGGCGGGAAACCGCCGGACCCGGCTGGGCGACCGCGGCTTTTTTGGTCGGAATGCCAAATGAAGCACCGCCAGCCTGTTGGCGGTACTTCCGACGACATCCACCCTGGCGGTCATAGACCGCCAGGGTTGGAATGAGGGCCATAATGTGCTACTGGTGAACATAGAGCAGCTAATATGTGCAGTGGTGAAACACAAAGTCATTGGTCAAACACAACTAATAGCATCACAGCCTCAAAGGCATCCAGCTCCTCATGGGGTGAAAGGCTCCCTCCTCCGATCTGCACTGCTGCCTTCAAGTTATTTGCCAGTTTCTCCTTTGTCCTGTGCTTATAATCATGCCAGCACTTCTTGCAGTCAGTAATGGTCCTTCTCACTTTTCTCACGCTGTTGACTTTCTCCATGTTGGCCTGCCAAAAGGCCTCTTTTCTCCCGAATGACAATTTTGAGGTGACAAATAGCTAGTGTTGGTGCTGGGTGACATCAGGGATCAAGTTGTCATTCTCCTCATCACTGAAGTTACAAATCCTCTTCCTCATCCTCTGTGAGTCTCTCTAGACAGGTGTTGGGTTGTTGACTCTGCTGCTACTGCCTTCTGCCTACTCCATTTCTGCCTTATGTGGTGTTTGACATTTTTTTTAATGCATACTTTTTTTTACCGTTTTTGACGCATTCCACACTCAAAAGTGACACAGGGTCGATCTGCATCACTTTCTGTGCTGCAAGTCAACCCTGTGCCACTTTTGCAGGAGAAGTGTCAGAATTCTTCACCACATGGTGCACAGGGATTGTAAATATGACGCATCTAAGTAGGATTCTGTTGTACCGCTGCACATGTTTTTTTGATGCATTGCTGACGCAACGCAGCAGTGTGTAATTTGGTTCACCATACAAGCACAAATTAACATACTTTGAGTTTTGACAAGGACCCCTTGGGGTTCTACATTCAATGGTAATGATGCTAAAGATGAACCTATGTCTGACCGGAAAAACAGATATGCAAAAGCTTGTGGTCATGGGCCCTGATTTATACTTTTAAATGCAAAACTGCATTAGCACAGTTTTGGGTGTTGAAGTATACTGCAGGCTAGTGCCATTCCTGGATGCCGTATGGGTGCCATAATAATGGAATGTCGCTAGCCTGCCGGTAATGCCTGTTTAGTGTCATTGGAAATGACTCTAAACGAGAGGGGGAGGTGTAGGTGGAACCGCACGTTGTGCGCCAAATTATGGAGCTAAACTGTTTAGAGGCTAAAAGATGCCTCTAAGCAGAGTATCGCCATTTCCTGGTTCACAATCCCCATGGACATAGCTCCTGTCTTAGTAAAAACAGGAGTCATGCCCACCACCCCAATAGCCATACCCAGGGGACAGATGCCCCCCGGGCATGGCCATTGCAGCCAATGCCAAGCAGGGGGCCCCAAGTTAGGGCCCCCGAGAGGGAAATAAATAAATAAATAAAATACTTTCCAGGACTTACTTGGGAAGGGGTCCCTCACCCTGTGGTGTCCCTCTGATGTGGGTGGGGGTGTCCCTGGGGCCAGGGAAGAGCACCTGTGGGCTCTTTCCATGGTCTCTGACCACGGAAACATGCCCACAGATCCCCTAACGCCTGCCCATAAACAAGCTTATCACCATTATTTAAGGCTTCCATGCCCCCGTGCTTAATTTTAGCACTGGGGATAAATATGGAACTAAGGCCAATTTTCATTTTCTGCACAGGAACGCCTACCTTGCATCTCGTTGACGCAAGGTAGGTTTTCATGTCCATAAAATGACGTTAACTCCATAACTTTGGCCCCAGGTGGGTCTAGCGCCAAAGTATAAGTATTAAGTTATTATTGTGCTGAAGTAGCATCATTTATTTTGCTGCTAATTTAGCACAAAGCAAGTATAAATATGCCCTATAGAGTCCTTGAAATGCCCTGGAGCATGATGTTATTTCTGCTCTGATTACTGATCTATATGATCAATATTTTTTAACAAACATAATCAGAGCCAACTGTTTGGCCATAAATTGTAACTTTCCCTAGGTAGTATTTGAAATTCCTCATTTTATTGAAAACACCAAGGTAATTATTATCCCATATCAAACACAGTTTCCTATTGGGAGTAATGTAAGGTAATTATCAACCCCAAGTGTCACTGCCACCTTCAACATCTGGAAGACATCCAATTCAGGTTTGCCAGTAGTTACAAGCCTTTGATACCTTCTTGAATAACAAAGAAAAGCTTTGAAAATAATGTTGAAGGACCTAATCATTCTCTCATTCTTTAAGTGCTGGTGGTGCAAGATATTTTTGTCTTCCTTTTTGCTTCAAGTTCTCCTCAATATTCATTTCATCACATGTAACTGACTCCTCTGATTAATAGACTACTGCTGTTTCTTTACTGATTAATATTGCTTCAAGGGTCGTGGCGAGTGTAGTTTTTTGTTTCTCATTCATTTCCCTCTCTTTATTCAAATCAGGCCTTCAAGACTCTACTTAGGAAAATTTGCGTTTGTTATGTCTGATATACAATTCTTAGCAAAAGGAAAAAGAGGAGTGTGGTAGTCTTTGAAATATGTGTTCTGTGTGAACATATCAGGTTGACATAGTGCACTGCAGTCGCAGGAAAAGGAAACAGCAGGAGGTAATTGAGAAGGAGTAATGGATTCAGGCATCTTTACACGGATATGTCCAAGCAATTTATTTCCAGCCAAAGCTATGTAAAGCTTAGAGAGAAAGTGCCAAAAGGTATGTTGAAATCTGTGCAAGAAGATAACTTTCAGCATTTCACTTAAATGAAATGGAGACAAAAAGGAAAAGGAACAAGGTCAATACAAAAAGATAAATTTAGAAATAAATTGTTGATAATAATCGCTTGCCTGACAGAAAGACGCAAAATGTCCTTTCTTTTCTTGTGTTGCTGTATTCTGTGCAGCCATGTGTTAGTATATGATATCGTGTTCGGTGGCAACTCGTTTAAAGTTGGTGTAAATTCGTCAAACTTTTCGGCCAGTGTTTAAACTGCTAGCCTTGATGTGGATGTGTTTATCTGATTCCTTTTATACTACTGTCATTTGTAACTTGCGTCTAGACATTTTAAATCCATTTTTTTCTCCTGGGAAAAGTTTGAACACTGCACCATCTCTAAACTTTAACCTAAGGGTGAACTCCATATCAAACAATAGCATCTAAAATTAACCGGTTTTGCGAAAACTTACAATTAGGTAGAAAAACTAAAAATAATTCCTTGGTCTCCATACTTTTTAACAGCATCAATCAGTTTTGATGTATACATAATATTAAAATTAATGTATATAATTCTTATTTAATTTAAAGTAATAATGCAAAATAAAGTAGTGTTTAGCAAAGCATCCAAAGAATAAAAATGCATTTACAATCGTTACACGCTCGTTACACGCTAAGCATACGAAGTTCTTTCTTCAGGAAAGTACATTATTATAGTTTATATAGTTTAGAAATACGAAAACATTTTTATATAAGTCTGAATATTACCTATCTAAGACTACTCATTGACTCCCTCTCAATTAAGGCGAACACGTCGAATAGTGTTACAATCTTTACTATTTCTGTCAGCTTTTTTTTCAATTGTTTTTTCTTAATATTTTCTCAGCTTCTAAATGTGTTTTGTAATTTACAGAGGTTGTCTTCATTACTGCAATCCCATTGAAGGAAATGCGTTGCTGGACTTTAAAAGACTTGGCCAATAATACGTTCTCACAAGTAATGAACTTTGTCACAATAGCTAAAAGAAATATCAATGCTCCCTTCCACCAAATACCGAAATATTTCACAGTTAGCAACCCCAATCAGTCATATCTCAAGATGTCCAAACAATGATAGGCCTAGGTAGAGATCACGGAGTTCCACTCTGCGGAATTCCGTGGAGTTGATTAAGAACTCAGTAGAATTCCATAAAGGCGAAGTTCCCAGTCCTGAATGTGCCTGATTTTGGAAGCACTAAGCTTTGGAGAGCAGGCCAATTCAGAAAAGGGCCGTAGGCAGTGAAAGCTGCCGTTTTAGTCCTCTTGTGCACCGGCCTGTCCCGTGTGAAGTTCACACGGGGCAGGCTGGTGCACATGAGGCCTGAAATTTCAGCTTTCTTTCGCTGTATGCATTTAGGCCAGGACCATAGGCAGCAAAAGCTGCCAGGCCTCTTGTGCACCGGCCTTCCCAAGTGCACTGCATACTAGACAGGCCGGTGCACAAGAGGACTGAAACTGCAGTTTCACTGCCTACGGCCCTGGCTTAATTCAGGCCAGTGCCATTTCTGGCCTCTTGTGTACCAGTGTGCACAAAAGGAAAAAAAAGGAACAAGGACATACCTGGGTTCCCCAGGGGGTCCTTCTCATCCTCTCTGCCACCTTCCTAGAGGCCTGGCTCTCTGCCTCCCTCTGCCCTCTGGTCCCGTGCTGCTGGCAGAAGGAGCCCTGGATCGGTCGCCGGTGTGCACTGCAGCCCAGTTATGGGCTACAAAGCACAAGTTCAGACTGTCTGCGCTGGCACTCTGTAGCCCATAACTGGGCTGCAGTGTGCACCAGGTCAACTCCGCTCCACCAGCAGAGCAGAGCTCGCTGCCCTCTCCTAAACAACAGCCATGTGAACCTATTTACTGGGTAACCCTTTATTTAATCATGGAATTCAGAGGCCCGAATTGGAAAGACAGTTCTCAGTAATATTTTATTGATTTTAACATTTCCAAAAGTTCTAAAAGTAAGACTTGCCTAAGAAAGAATGTACTCTATTACTATGCGGAACTAGTGTAAAAACAAGAGTTAGAGCTATTGGCATCATAAATCCATAATTGGACCTTTCTTGCCACATAAAGTGGTCAACCCTGCTGCATAATTTGGTCCTCTCCTGCCATATAATTCCAGTGACTCTGCATATAACTTGAGTGCTTTCATTTCTATATCTGCAGCACAAAATGAAAATGTTGCCATTTAGCATCCTAATTCAAATCTGCCATGCTAATTGTGGGATGTTGCCTATCTATTTAGTGTACACAATTGACATGCCCTGTGCAGAGAGTCAGGCAACTCCACCCTAGTTTAGAGAGGTGAAAACTAGACCACCTAATGCTGTAATTGTTACGGTAGCTAGTCGAGCAGCTAAGCCAATTTGGAGAAGTGCTAAGCATTTGTTGTACTCACAGTATCAATAAAGGTGGACACACACTCATAAGAATTACTCTAGATCAATTTACAGAACAACTTCTGATTTTTATAAACATTTTAAGACCAAAATCATCAAAATCAGGTAAGTACGTTTTAAGTTATGATTTTTCAAAGTTTAGCAAAAATAGTCTTTTGTGCGTAATTACACACCATAGGAATCAATGGGAGAAAACTTTTAAAATGCATCTAAAATCAGGCAATGTGTTTACCAATGTCTCCTTCCATTTATAGGTCCAGGTTTTTGAGATGTTCTGTGGACCAGCTGGGGAAGTTCGGATGGCTGCCAGTTTCAGTGGGAGCAGCATCTGAAAAGTCCTTGGAGCTGGTGCAGGACTACTGAGGGGGACCACTTGGAAAAGCAATGCACACGTGGACTTCAAAATGAGTCCGGTGGGTCCCTTTGGAGCGTAGAGGTTGCAAGGCATTTGGGACCCTGAAAGCACAGCTGGTTCTCCAGTGCTGGGTCTAGGGAGACCAGGTGCAGAGCAGTTAGCTGGGCCAAGAACTATGTTCAAAGTTGGCTGTTTCTTATGTGACCTGAAGTACCTCGACTGGAGCTTGCTCATGCACCTTTTGGAGTCTGGAGTGGACTTTTCTTCTGGTTGTTCAATGCTGGGGCCTCAATACTACTGGCTATTGCATGATTCAGCCACTGGAGGTAGCAGTGTCACCAAACTTGCCACACTTTAAGAATTTGTCCTCCGGGTCCGTCAGGTGGAAATGGTCGAGGTGCTGTGTCCAGTTCATTGGTCAGCGGCCGATCAGTAAACTAGACTTCACAGTTTTTTTGCTTTTTTGTTGCAGTGAGTGATGCCTTCCCTCTGGAGGGAGATCTTTGGCAATTTTTTAGAAGGGTGCAGGTCCTCTAGGGTTTTGTAGAGTCCGTATGATGTTCATGGAACCCCTAACCGGCGATTGTCAAGTCCTGGGAGCAGCAGGCAAGGTTTGGCACCTTTTTCTTTGTGCAGCAGGAATCTTAAGCCTTGGGTCTTCTTTGTTGCAGGCCTTCTTGTGTCCTTTCAATCTGAACTGCAGGTCTAGGACGTGTCCTCACTAAACATTGCATTTAGTGGGTGTTTACGGGAGTCCCTAAAAGTGACCAATGGGTCATCTACCTTAGGGTAGCTACACCCACTATGTGACCACTTTCTGTGGCCAGAAGTCACTTCCCTATTCCTTATTGTCTATTACCCTACCATGCTAGATGGAGGAAAATGAAATGGAGAGGTCACCTTGCATGCAACACCTTAGGGGTGGTGCAAGCTGGGGGTGGCCACTCCTCCTGTAATTGGTGCGTTTTCCAGCCATTGATTCCACCAAAGGTATGGGTTTGCAATGGGGGCAGCCATTCAGCTGCTAACAGCAGGGCTGGGGATGGAGTTTCAAAGGCAACAAGTCCTATGAAGCTCACTGACAGGGCAGTGCACATTCCTAGGGTAGGAGGAGTAACCCAGAGAGCAAGGGCTCTCACCCGAGGGTTCCAGAATCTTGTCTGCTGGTGGCATGGCCACCAACCATGCTAGGATTCATTAGCTTTTGTAGAGGGCACTCTAAGGTGGCCCCTGGGTACAATCTAATACCGATACCAGTTTTGATTTATTGTTCTGAGTTGTTTGACACCAAACAACCCAGGGTTTAGAGTGGCCACCACGTAGCTGTGAAACTCGTACTGATCAGTGTCCAGCACAGGCATTTAAAATAGCTGCTCTGTTCACTTACTATGTCCCAGGTTTGGCAAGGACACAGTAGGGTTATATTGCTCATGCATCAATGCCCACACATGCATTACCGTGCACCCTGCCTTAGGGCTGGAAGGCCAGTCAGAGGGGTGGCTTACCCATATTGCCTACACTGTATAGTGGTCAGGTCACAAAAGCTGTTTGCCATGTCAGTTTTGCATTTTGGGATTGCACCAGGACACTCAGCCTCCAATGGTAGTGTTGGGTGCACTTGGATGCACGGTCCCTGAAGATGGCACAATTTGTGCTGCTGCCCTCAGGGGCCTACCCTTAGTACCCCATGCCCTGGGTACCTAAGTACCATTTACTAGGGACTTATAGTGGCATCTAAAGTTTTTGCCAATTGTGCTAATGTACGACAAAAGTTTTGGGAAAGAGATCTGGCCCAGGGAACATGGTTATGAGGGGCCCTGGGCATGAACAACTTTGAAACCACATCAAATACTAGGCAAAACGTGGGTGCTAGCCATGTCAAAAAAGGCCCTTTCTCACACTAATTACAAAAGAATATGATTTTCACCACCCCACCATCAGAATTGCTGGTTGCCTAACACTATCCCAAAAATAAACAAAAAGACTCAAGACAGCATAGAGGAGTAACAAGAGTGCAGGTACATTAATGGAGCTGGAAACTGTCAAGAGAACGGATGGGCTACAGTGGTCAGATATTGACTGAGGGAGCTTAACCTGCCAAACAAGTTTTATACTACACTCCCAAGCACTATAAATTACAGGCGTTGTTAATATGCAATCTTTATTGTACTCAAATTGTCTGTCCCAGTGGCGGCAGTCCCGCACCATGTACAGCAGTGGGCACTTCATAATTACAGGTACAAACAACAACTCATAACCACAAAGTTGACAGACACTAGATTCACTGATTGTGGCAGAAGGTGCAGGGGTGCACCTCAGTCATGGATAAGGTGGGAGTCAATCAATAGAGCATCACATGGAAGGCTGGGAAGCTGAAGCCACCACACACCCACCTAAGACCCAGAGACAGTGAGTGGAGCAGCGACACAGACAGACAGACACCCCCCCACCTTCCGAGGGAGCTCAAGGGCCACAGAAGGCCATTATTGTTCAAAGCAGATTTTATAGACTCTCTTCTTACTGCCAGAGTCTGCGTACAAGGGCAATAACGGGAGAAGACACAAAAGCATTCTCAATGGCCAGCTGTATACCGTGACCCTGTCCTCAGGCAGAGTATTAACCCTAATTTCCATTAGGCTGTTTGCTTCCCCTGTTAAATATTCACAGAAAATTATATAAACAGCATTTTGACAGTCCCACCAGGCAGCTCCGATTGTCCCACTCACCCTCACAGCCATTACCAGAATCAGGAAGAGCACAGCAGGAGGCAAATCGCAGCCCAGGCGTGGAACAGGCTCTCTCTCAACCTCAGATAGCTTGCCTCACTAAAGCAGTTCCGGAAGGATCTCAAGACCTGCCTCTTCGAGTGAGGAGCACACCCGAAACAGCGCCTTGAGACCCCATGTGTGATAAGTCATGCTTTACAAGTGATTGATTGATTGATGAAAAATAAAGATTATTTTCTGGGAAATCAATGCCGATTTGTCACTCATGTCCAGACCAGGTCTCCTAAATCAGTATTCTATCGTGAAAGGAACATTAGCACACATGATGGCACCCACCACACTCTCGAGGCATACACACACACACAAACACAAAGGCACGCACACACACAATTGATGACTGATTGTGAAAATAAGTTGATAGGTGCTAATTTCACCCGAAGGTAACATACATCGCAGATAAAAAGAAAGAGGATGAGAATGTGCCCCCTAGAGCAAAAGCAAAGACACTCATATTAATTTAATCTGCCAAATATATTCCAGTAACAAACCTCAAAGATGACATTACTTGCACAGTGCTGAAATGGCAGTCTTGCTCTACTGTAAATGCTTTAAATGTACAAAGAAAGGGCAAATGGGGCAATGACCACGAACAGAGGCATTGTATTGTTAAATATGTGTTTAGTGAGCTCATGACATGCAGGCCGCAGTGGCACGAGGTCACACAAGGCTGTCTATTGTTAATAAACCCAAGGAAGGAGGGAGGCTGAGGGCTCAGGGCTGGTCGGGAAAGGGATCTCTGAGGCCCACAACAGATTCCACACAGCACAGCGCCAGCTTCTGTGAGTGGATGCAGGGACGAGGTAACATTCACTGAAATGCAGAAGCATGTCACTACAATGCATTATAATTAAATACAAACTGTACAATTATGTATGCAGTAAAATTAAGTTTAAAAATGGCATGAACAATACAAAAAGCAGTGCACTAATTACTAATGAAACTTCAACCCAATGATAGTTCCTCACATCACGATCTGTGGCATCAGTGTGCACTTTATTTGAGCACAAGCCCTGGGTTGTTTTCATGTAGCCAGCTATAATAACTGTGTCGCTGGTAGCGCGGGATAATTGTCAAGGAAACCCATTGCTAGGTTTGTTGACCTACCCACAAGTAGGCCATTTCCATAGTGTACATCCTGGAAGTGTTTGTTGATCCTGCTGTGCTGGAATATGTAGGTGTCATGCACACTCCCAGGATGCTTGGCCAAAATGTTAGTTAATAGTCCCCAGTGGTCCACTATGGGCTGCACATTTATGGAATGCATGTGCTTGCAATTCCGGTATATGTGCTCAGGTGCTGCAGGTGGCACAGGTCGGACATGGGTGCTGTCAATTGCACCAAGCACATGGGGGAAGCCATGAAATTGCTAAAACCCCTATTTAATATCCTGCTGCTTTTGCTGGGGATTGGGAAAGCTGATGTGGCGGGATGTCATGGAGATTATTGTGTCTAACACCTTTGGCAGGAATACAGAGAATGACGGCTCAAAGGCAACGCAGAAAGCAGGAGAAGGTACTCAGAAACAGGACAATACTCCATGGCCTAAGGGAACAAGACATCGTAAGGACATACAGACTCAACCGGCAAGCCATACTTCACCTGCTGCACCACATTGAGCCACAAATCACAGCCAGCCTGCAGACCCCACACAACATACCACCTGTGACAAAGCTGCTAACTGTCCTGGACATACAGGCAAGTGGCTCATTTCAATCAACGGGTGCCCTGGTTGCTGCTGTGTCACTGCCGTCATTCTCAGACATCAGATTGTTATAATATATCATTGTCCACTCAAGTGTAAAGAAGAAATTACTATGTGGGTGATGCAGTCACAATATCTTCAGAAGCATAAAAGAGATTCAATTTGCAAAGCATTTCTATACCAATGTCTATATAAAAAGTCTACCAACAGGCCAGAGTAGCTGTACTATAGTTTGCCTTTAAAATATGATTAATTGCAATAGTTAAAATTAAGAGGGTGAAATATAGATCCTCATGCCAAGTGGCTGCTTAAATTATGATACGTGTGGTAACTCCTTTTTCCTCATGGGTCAGAATTATGAGAGTGATGGATTTTATCATACTCTTTACATCTTGGAATGCGATAAAAAGTACCTCCATGGATAAACTTTGTTAGGACACCCTGTCAATATTTATCCATGGAAAAATGGCTGATAAATATTGGCACATTAATAGTTTGGTGTGATATGCACCAAAATCAGCATGTTATTCATGATCAATTTTAGGGGGGAGTCATAAGGAAAACTTATTTATCACACACTTTGCTGTTAACACTGATCCGCTCTTAATGAAGGTCTTTGTTTATGTAACCCATAACACATTTATACACAAAAAAATATTTATGGTCATGAATAAAGCTATACATCTCATTTTGTAACCAAAGGTTTTATAAAGATGATAGTGTCATATTATTTCTATTTTGGCTTTTGAAGCAGTGACATACCTGAAGACTGATTCACCAGTCATTCTTCCACAAGTAGTTGTGCCTTATTCCTGGAAATTTAGAAGTATGTCAGGAATAAGTAAGGAGCTGGGTAAGTAGTTCCTACTCACATCTAAATCCTTAATAATTGAACCAGTGACCGCCATAGGTTTATTTAGAAGCAGGAATGGGTGCAATTCAGCATGTTTTCTGTATAGAATCCTACACATTGTTTTATTAATAGTATGTTTAAATTCAAACAGTCAAGGAAAAGAAATACTGCATTTGTATCTGGCAAGTGTCAGACGTAATCAGAGTGATTTGACCTAAAATGTTGGAAACATTTATAAGATGTCACAAACTTGTGAACCTTTCGGAGGTATCAGGAAATTCATACAGAAAGAGCAACCATGTGTGATATACACATCGCTTTGAGGAGTTTGAGATAAAAGTTGCCAGGTGTAGTAGACCTGTGGTAAATGTTTAGCATGTACAATGTAACTCGATCATTCATTTGCTTTTGTTTTCTGTTAGTTGCTTAATGATTGTTGATTCAAACTCTCTCTGCATGACCACACATTATGGGCCCATTCATCGGAGTAGGATGGTAAGCCATTCAATAAAAGATGACTACATTACATTGGCAACACAAGACAGAATCAAAAATGGCAAGATATTTGAAATCTGTATGTAAGTGTGTTACCACAGTTGTGTCCATGATAATAAATCCACCACATGAGCAAAGCAGACGAGATGCCGCAAGGGAACCAATGGGGTTATAATGCATAAAATAAGGCTTCTATGAGTAACCACTGAGAATATCATGAGGAATATATTTATTTTCCCTAGAGGACAGAGTTGGCAACTTACTTCTAATTGATCAATCAGGATGGAGAGGGGAAAATTTAACATCTCACATTTCTTGATGGCGGAGTTAAACCAAATAGTTTTTTGTACTCCATAAAGAAGCCTTGGTATTTCACATGACCTGAGCTGGTGAACACAGTTAGGAACAGCTGAATAAGGAAGAATGGTAGTCAATTTCGAGAGACATTGGAGCCTTTTCAAAAGGTGGCATCTGAACACAAAATGCATCTGCATAGTTTGATTCAGTTTGTGAGACTTCAATGTGCTACTCCAAGGAACAATCTTAGGCAACTGAGAGAGGCGACCCATGTCTACTCACTTTTCTTTCTTCTTCTCTTCACCACCTTCTCTGTACCCTGACAGGTTATTCCATCTCTTACCTCAATACTGTCTTTTCTTTTATTGCATCCTCAGTACCTACCGCTACCTTTCCATATATATATGTATTTACATTTGTGTAAAGGGCTAGTACTCTAGCCCTACAAGGCAAATGTACCCATACACGTACAAAGAACATTTTTCACATATGTATGCTTAGCATCTTTAGCTCTCTCACAGTACTTTAGGTCCTGCCTAAAACCCATTACCCTTACTCCCACTTTACCCTTTCACTACCATCCCTTCCTATACCCTATTAAATATCCCTATGCATCGTGTCCCTGTCCTTAACTATACTGTATTGCTCTCTTATCCCATGCCAATAGCCTGGCATTTCTACTGGTGCCTATACCTCTGTATCCCTATTCTAATTGCACCTTACTGTCTCTGCAGCTATCCATACCCTCAAAACTCCACCCTCATGTATGCCTAGTGCCTCTACAAATTCTGGTACTCTAGCACCTCAACCATCTGTTGTAAGTACTTCTACACCTACCTAGCTTTTCACTCCACATTTACCCTAGTATCACTGTCCTAGATATACTATTTCACCTCTGTCCAAAATTATACTATTGTACTTCTATCCTGTTTATGCCCTAGCTCTCTACTCTTACCATAGTACTTCTACCTATGCCAAATATGTAATACCAATACTCCTCCTGTACTGTTTGATCACTATTTCTACTTACAGCCTATTATCTATAAACCTGACTGTACCCTACCTCTAATCAGCGGCGGTCGCCCCAAATCTCAAGAGAGGGACGAGCGGGGGAGAGACAAAGTTGGGGGGAATAAAAAAATTATTACATTTTTAAAAAGTACCTCTTCCTGGCGCCGCTGTCTCCTGCCGCCTCACTTGTCGCCCCTCTTCTTCTGGTGTCCAAGCATTCACTAAATTCTAAAGCTAGCATGAAAGTAGCATCAGGATTGGTCTGAACTGCTTGGATTGCTGCACTACACAGCCCTGGGGTCTGTGCAGTTCCTCCAACCCGGCTGTTTAACACAGCCTGGCTGGAGAAACCTAAGTGTGCATGTGTGTTTGGCCATCCTGAGTCGGCCAACCAAACGCACAGGCGCACTTAGGTGCACTCTCTCCACATCCCCCCTCTCACCTCCCGTGCCGCAGCCTGCCCCTCCCTGCACATGCTACTGGCTGAGCCAGCAGCTGAAAGATTAAACAATAAATACATTTTGTTTTATCTTTAAGCTCCTGGCTTAGCCAGGGGGCGACGCTCCTTCGGAATTGCAAAGGCACACCCCTGCCTCTAATATGTCTCAAACTCTTACCACTACCTGTGCCCTAGTATGTTGACATCTACCCAAGTAGTGGCTCCCCTTTCCATAAATGCTACCCATTTTTTCACCTTAGTTGTTTTCTTGTGCCTTTTTCGTATGTCTCTTGTCCCTTTTCTTGGAGGAATCACTGTTTAATTTCTTGATTTTTTTCTCATTTTGGGTGTCTGCTGAACTGGAATTTCACCATCCTTTGATAAAAAGGAATGTTTTCATCATTTTAGGAATACCTTGCTTTCTTTTTGTGAATTAAAGTTGTATAATCCACCCAGCATCAATTAAGGTACCTTTGTAATTCTAATGAGATGTTTCTTAAGTTTAAAAAGCGTATTATGTAAAAAAAAAAAAAGTAAGGACTATAAATTGAAGGTGGTGCATATTGATGGTTTAAGCTTTGTGCTAGAGATTCTTTTGCATGGTTTGCCTCGACTCTTTTATTCTAAACATTTTGTTTTAGAATCTGCTTACATTGCATTGAGGAAGGTGGGACAAAAGTGAGCCAGAAGAGAGAGCGGTCTTGTAGGAGAGATTTTGGAAACAGAAAAGCCAAGGAACCAGAGTGCTGCATTGGATGGGGCATCATGTGAACAGGTGCTGATGTTGAAGGCTTCAGAGAGTAATATACTGATTTAGTAATCCAATAGGATCGGTGAATCAGTAGAGTTAAAACCCCTCCAGAAGGGGCACCTTTGGAGCTACTGAGACAGTGGGTGAGGTTTGGGTAATTCCTTTCTCGAATAAAGAAAGTATGTTAGTTTTATTGTGAGGAAGATGTATCGATTGGTTTCACAAAAGTGCCTGTGGATCATGACATAGGTGTTTACTAGTAGGTCGGGTGTTGTTAGAAATGTGTCTTTTATTCTACAAAAAAAGGTACATTTGTTTCCACAAGATAGAATTGACAACATTTAGAGGTAGGGCATTGCATTTCTACCTTGATATTAATTACTACTCTAGTGATATTTGAGTAGAAGCGTATGTGCTTTTACAAACTGCTTTTATCTATACTTTTTTTGACCTTTGTGCTGACAAGCTGGTTGAAACTGATAAGTGGCACATGCTCTGTAGGAGCTATTACATGCAACTTTCTTTGTAAAAGCTTTGTTGGTTTTAGGAGATGTGCCAGCAAACGAAAAAAGTAGCTCCTCTGCATGGTTTTTAAAAGGATGGTTTTTCAGAAAACTTGCCTACATGTTACTGAGGTGTCAATTAAATGGCATAATATATGAAGAGAGTGTAGAGGAAAAATTTGCGTAGCAAAAGCCGAGGAAGATTTGCCAATCTTTTGCAAGATTTCAAGTAGGCTCTAGTAGTAGAATGGAGAAAGGATTGTGAATCATAAACGTTTTTAGATGAGTAATCATGTTTTCCAAGGTAATGTACTAATATGGCCATAATCCAGCACAAATCTTATTAGGAAAGATCTACAAGGGGGAGTCGAACTTGAAAGGTTGGAAGATTTCCATTACCTTGTATTAAGTTAACAAATAACATGTCTTGGAAGCCCCACATTGATAAAATGGCCACGAAACAAAGAGTGTCCGTAGGTGTCTTATTGAAAGAGCAATGTGTATCCTAAAGCAAGGCAGTAAGACACGCTCTCCAGATCTACGATGTGAAAGCTGTGGGGTCGGCTGTATATGGTGCAGAACTTTGGGGAGTTTCCAACACCATTGACTTAATGAGGACAGAACAAAAGTTGTGAAGGAAACTAGTGCTACTGCCGGGTAGTAACCTCGACATCCCTTAAAGCTAGATATGGGTAGAAAATAAATCAAAGACAAAGCTTGGTTGCAACCACTGTTGTTTTGGAGGACACTGGTTTCTACACCAAAGCTAGCATCTTATGACAACACTCTTAAGGAACTAATTAGACTGGACAGATCCCATCAAATGGACTGGTTTGGTAATATTAATATGGTTCCATGTTCCCTGGGTTTGCTGGCCTTTATCTTTTCTATGTTGGAAGTCATCCCTTCAGAAGAGCAATTGAAGAGACACTATAGAGAGTGGGTTGCTCAAAATATTGATCTAAATGTTACAAGAGAGGCACTGACAAGAGAGTATGTACATTGTGAACCTGCCTGCCCACACACGCACTACCTGGACAGCATTACAGACCTATGGACAGGAACCTCTATATCCAATTTGGGTGGGTTTATTGCCACTCAAAACATTTACAGAAAGTGGTCCTCAACATTAACTACATCCCTACTATGCCCAGGCTGCAGAACAACCAATAACACGATGGCACATGTTCTATTTGCCTTGAGAGCCTATACTCAATCTCGATCTACCTGGATTAAGCAGGTATGTAGGCAGTTGGGAACTGGTCAACATGAGGTGGCCCATAGATTATTGAGTTCTGGCCCTAGTCCCTTGAATGCCTGCGCTGTTGAAACTTTTTAAGGCAGGATGTGGATTGACCCAGGTCTAAAGCTTCTTGATTTTATTCCACGCATATTGCTATAACGAGAGGCACCTTGTTTTAGTTGTGGACTAATTACTTGCACTAATGCTTCTTACTCACATTTTCTAGATTCATTACTCTGTGATTTAAAATGGAGGTTACCTAACAATGCCTCAGTCTAATAATGCCAAAGGTGATATTGATGTTTATTTTGTTATGATACTTATCCTCTTTTAAGGTGTAATTTTAATATTTGTTGTTATGAGAATGAAATGGTTATCAAATGTACTTCCATTATATTGTATGCCTAAATCTTTCCTGGCACATTCTGCCAACTAAAGAAATGGTGCTACTACTACGAATTCAATCACAATAAAACCTGGAGTAAAACACATCTATTAATGACCACAAATGTTTTGAAACATGTTAAATACATTCCATCTCATTGGTAATCTTAAATAGAGCCTTTATACATCTCGCTGAACCTGTCCCAAATCAATAATGGTTGTTGAATGTTCCAATTTCTGGCGAAACCCAACCTCATGTTACCACAGTATATAAGACTAATTTACAGCTAGACCAAAAATACCTTTTGAGTCTGGAACAATATGCTCTTGAAGACTGTTACTAAGAATAGTGAAAATATAATGCCAATTGTTAGAAATGGGGTCTTTGGTTGGCAGGCAGGTTACCCCATGTCCAAGCAAGAACCCTCACTCTAGTCAGTATAAAAGAGCATCACCCTCAGCTAACCCCTCCTTACTCCCTTGGTAGCTTGGCACGAGCGGTAGGCTTAACTTTAGAGTGTTAGGTGTAAAGTATATTCCAACACACACAGCAACTTAATAAAAACACCACAAAATGACACAACACAGGTTTAGAAAAATAGAAAATATTTGTCTAAACAAAACAAGACCAAAACGACAAAAATCCATAATACACAATTCAAGTTATCATTTAAAAAGCAAAAAGAGTCTTCATGTAGTTTTAAACACACACTAACACCGTTAGCGTGAAAATGTACCTTGGGGGCACCAAAAATAACCCCCACGGGCGAGTATGTGCCAAAAAGGGCTTGCGATGCGTCGATTTCACTCACGAGCAAGAGTTTGCGTCATTTCTCCTTTTATCAGGTCGGGCACATCGTTTCTTCTCTCCGCAGGAGAATGATGCATTGATCTGGTCAGCACTCCCTGATCCGGGCAGGCCTTGAGTTGTTTTCACACGCTCAGCAGTATTTGCGTCCAAAATCCAGCGGCATGATGATCCGGAATTCACGCAGCATGGGTTGCGATCTCCCAGCCTCCGTCAGCGATGCTGCGCATCATTTCTCCAGCTCTTTGCGTCAATCTTTGGTCGCGTTGCAGGCGAGCGTTGATTTTCAGCCACGAAGCCAGCAGCACATCGATTTTTCAGCCGCAGATTGGAGTCGCGTCGATCTTTCCCTGCACGGCGCTCTGTGCGTAGATTTCTTCCTCTTAGGCTGACAGCTTCTCCTTTCAGGGTCCCAGGAACTGGATGGGCACCGCAGGGCAGAGTAGGAGTTTCTCCCGAGACTCCAGATGCTGGCAGAGAGAAGTATTTGCTCTCCCTGAGACTTCAAACAACAGGAGGCAAGCTCTAAATCAAGCCCTTAGAGATCTTCATAAGATGGAAGGCACACAAAGTCCAGTCTTTGCCCTCTTACTCTGGCAGAAGCAGCAACTGCAGGATAGCTCCACAAAGCACAGTCACAAGCAGGGCAGCTCTTATTTTTCAGCTCTACAGCTGTGCTCCAGGCAGAGGTTCCTCTTTGCTTGCAGAAGTATTCTAAAGTCCGTGGTTTTGGAGGCCCTGCTTATACCCATTTTCTCCCTTGAAGTAGGCCTACTTCCAAGCAAAGTCTCTCTTGATTGTTAAATTCTGCCTTGCTCAGGCCAGGCCCCAGACACTCACCAGGGTGTTTGAGACTGCATTGTGTGAGGGCAGGCACAGCCCTTTCAGTTGTGAGTGACCACTCCTTCCCTCCCTCCTAGCACAGATGGCTCATCAGGAAATGCAGACTACACCCCCGCTCCTTTTGTGTCACTGTCTAGTGTGAGGTGCAACCAGCCCAGCTGTCAAACTGACCCAAACAGGGAATCCACAGACAGGCAGAGACACAGAAATGGTATAAGCAAGAAAATGCTCACTTTCTAAAAGTGGCATTTTCAAACACACAATCTTAAAATCAACTTTACTAAAAGATGTATTTTTAAATTGTGAGCTCAGAGACCCCGAACTCCACATATCTATCCGCTCCCAAATGGAATCTACACTTTAATCAGATTTAAAGGTAGTCCCCATGTTAACCTATGAGAGGGACAGGCCTTGCAACAATGAAAAACTAATTTAGCAAAATTTCACTGTCAGGACATATAAACCACATTACTATGGCCTTCATTACAACCCAGGCGGTCGGTGTTAAAGTGGCGTTGATACCGGCAACAGGCCGCAGGTAAAAAAAATGGGATCACGACCACGGCTGAAACCGCCAACACACACAGCCACTTTAACACTACGACCGTGACAGCGGTAGCAACAAACACAGCAGCGGTAACCGCCAACAGACAGGCGGACGTCAATGTACTTTACTGCCCACCCCATCACAACCCGCCCATATGCCAGCTTTTCCTGGGCTGTACCAATGCCATCAAAAACACGATGGAAACAGTACCCAGAAGGGAAACCACTCACCTCTCGACACTCAACGAAGAACCAGGACGCCATGGAGCCCGAGTTGCAGGCCCTACCAGTGCTTAATTTTTGCTTGTTGTTTCCGGTGCTGAGCACCGGCACTTTTTACTGAGGGCCGGTGCTTAGTTTTGTGTCTCAAGCATTTACTGCGAGCAAAAGACACGTGGGAAAGACGGAGGCAGAGAAAAAAGAAGAAACGTCATAAAGGAGAAAAGCAGGAAGCTGCAAGAGTGAGCTGATGGGGCCGGGAGTGGCTGTTAATGAATTGAAGAGGCCCGAGATGGTTTTAGGATTACACTGCCTCTTATACTTATAATTGCAGCAGCCGCGTGTTTAAGAGGAGAGCTTTTAGCACCAGCACCTTTTTATTTACAAATTAAGCACTGGGTCCTACTCATGCTGGTCTACCTCCTCATCTACCAGGAGTATGAACGGTGGTGGCGACGACCACAGTGAGTACTGCACCTAGTACACAGGGGTGGGGGGAGGAAAAATAGACTGACACATAGACGCAGGACCCCCACCCTCACCCACAACACCATACACACAAACACATGCATCAACATTACATTTACACCCCGTAACCCCCTGGAAGAATGCAAGAACAAAAGGAATAGAGTCAAATCAGTGATATATTAGAAATAGTCAGATATACGTAAGAATTTGAAAAACAGTATTTACAAAAAAATCCAATATGTACATAAGGCGGTACATTGTCCACTCAAAATGTCCGTGGCCACTGGGCAAAAACTCATAGGCCAAGCCCACACTTGACTCCTGCCTCAATATGGAGAGTACACTGCAGGGGCATCAGTTTGAAAACTCACAGGCACCTCAGGGGGACGGGGAAAGGGGGACACATCAGCGGGAATATGGAATAACGCCACTGCTCCTGGAGGGGGCTCCATGCCCACAGCGATGTCCTGGGGAGTGCAAGGCCACAGTCTCTTAAGTGGGTGGTTTGCCCACTGCTTGGTCCTGGGGAGTGCAAGGCCACAGTGTCTCAAGTGGGTGGTTTGCCCACTGCTTGGTCCTGGGGAGTGCAAAGCCACAGTCTCTCAAGTTGGTGGTTTGCCCACCGCTTGGTCCTGGGGAGTGCAAGGCCACAGTCTCTCAAGTGTGTGGTTTGCCCACTGCTTGGTCCTGGGGAGTGCAAGGCCACAGTCTCTCAAGTGGGAAGTTAGCCCACTGCTTGGTCCTGGGGAGTGCAAAGTCACAGTCTCTCAAGGGGGTGGTTTGCCCACTGCTTGGTCCTGGGGAGTGCAAAGCCACAGTTGCTCAAGTGGGTGGTTTGCAAAACTGCTTGGTCCTGGGGAGTGCAAGCCATCGTCTCTCAAGTGGGTGGTTTGCCCACTGCTTTGTCCTGGGGAGTGCAAGGCCACAGTCTCTCAAGTGGATGCAGTCTTCCACTGGTTCTGGAGGTGGTTTGTGCCCAGTGTGCTTCATCCTGCCAAGGATAGCGTGAGTGGATGCCTTCTTCCACTGGTTCTGGAGGGGGCATTGTGCCCAGTGTGCTGCATCCTGCCAAGGATACGGTGAGTGGATGCATATCTCCAATGGTTCTGGAGGGGGCTTTGTGCCCAGTGATGCAACACTTGGGGTGCGGCAGTTCACAGTCCCTCACCTGGGTGTCTGAGGCACGAGATTTGCAGGGACCAGGTTGCATGATATCATGGAGGCAGTGCTGGACTCCGTCCTGCGGCGGCTACAGCTGCAAACTGGTAGTAGTGCCGGTGCTGGTGGGGGTGCTGCCAGTGGTGGAGGGAGGCTCCAGCCCTTCTCCTGCAGCCTCAGGCGGCTGCCCACTGTGGCTGCTGCTGCTGGTAGAGGTGCTACTGTCAGTGGTGCAGGTGTTGATGCTTGCGGCGGTGCTAGCTGCGGTGCAGGTGATGGTGCTGGCTGCGGTGCATGTGCCGGCGCTGCCAGTGGTGGAGGGACGCTCCAGCCCTTCTCCTGCAGCCTCAGATGGCTGTCCACTGGGGCTGCTGCTGCTGACAGTAGTGGTGCTTGCGGCGGTGCAGGTGGCGATGCAGGTGGTGGTGCTTGCGGTGGTGCTAGTGGCGGGGATGCTGGCGGTGCTGGCCGTGGTGCAGGTGGCGGTGCTGACAGTTGTGCTGGTAGCTACCAGACCATCACCTGCAGCCTCGGTTGGCTGAAGTGCCTTGCCTGGTGTTTTGTGCCCCTTCCTCACCTTGGCAGATGGTAGTGTGAACTTGGGTCTGGCAGCTGGAGTCTTTGAGGTGGCCCTGTTGGGTGGTTGTGGGGGTGGTGACTGCCAGTCAAGGGTGTGTTGTGTTGGGTGTGCTGGTGATGGAGGTATCGGATGACGGATGTAGTGCATGCAGGTTTGAGTGGAGAGGCTACTTGGAGGGAGGTGGATGAGGAAGAGGTGGGGGACACAGTGGAGGCAGTGGAAGTTGGTGTGTCTGCATGGGGATGGTGCTTGTGTGAGTGCCTGTGAGATGAAGTGTGGTGCTTATGTTTCCCTGAGCCACTTCTGTCTGTTGATTTGGGTGAATGCTGGTCTGAAGGTGTGCTTGGGATAGACTGGGGTTGAGGGGATTGGGACTGGGTAGAGGAAGTCGGAGGGGGGAGGATAGAGACAGGGATCATGACTGCCATCAGTGCTGAGCCAGAGGCTGAAATGCTCTCTGTTGGGCTGCCACGCCAGAGTGAATGCCCTCCAGATATGCATTTGTTTGTTGCAAATGCCTCTCGACACCCTGGATGGCATTCAGAATGGTTGACTGCCCAACAGTGAGGGATCTCAGGAGCTCAATAGCCTCCTCACTGAGGGCAGCATGGACTGTGGCAGGGCCTGAGGTTCCTGGGGTGAAGGAGATGCCCACCCTCCTGGGGGAGCGGGCAGAGGAAATATGCTGAGGGGCTGCTGGGAGGGCAGTGCTGGTAGGTGGGGTGGCGGCTGTACCTGTTTTTGGGGTGGGCATGGAGGTGTCCACCACCGCCAGTGAGCTTCCATCGGAGAAGGAGTCACTGTCTGTGGTCTCCCCTCCTGTCCTCGTCGTGGTGCTCCTCTCGCCCTCCGTCCCACTGGTGCACTCACCATCGGTGGATTCGGCCTCCAGGCCCAAGTGGGATGTGGTTCCCTCCATTGCCGGTGCCTCTGCTCCTCTGCCAGATGATGCTGATGCACACAAGGACATGGTGAAAAAACAAAAAGGAGGGAGAGACAGAAGATACACATGGTCAATGCCAGCAACAACACTACAGTTGGTGTACACAACACTCTGGGAGCAGCCCTATGCACTAGGCCATTCACTACCAGTTACAAAGATAGTCACCAACCACTATTAGCTGCATACCTGAAACCCACAGGACCCTGCCCAGTAGTAGATGCCCACTAACACTATTGGGCTAGGAGTGCTTCAGAGCCTGCCCAACAAGGGACCTACCCTGCCATGTTCGCTCTGGTCTAGGGGCACCCACAGCCCACATCCCCCACCCAGGTAAACTTTAACGCATGCACAGTAATGATTTAGAATCTGTACTCTCCGCCTTGTGGCTGCTGTTATGCCTTTAAGCGCCCATCTAACTCAGGATAGGCCACTACCAGGATGTGGAACATCAGGGGGGTCAGGGTACGACACACACCCCTTCCTTGTTGGGAGGCCAGCCCCAGCTGGGCCTCCGCCGTCCAGCGGCACAAGTCCTCCCATCGTTTGCGGCAGTTGGTGCTCCAGGGTCTGCACCTCCTTGGCGATGGCATGCCAAATACCCTTTTTCTGATGGGCGCTGACCTGCAGGAAAAAGACATCAGAGAAGGGAATTAGTTAACCGTCCAGACCGTCACACTCATGGCCCACCATATCCGTCGCATTCCCTGATGCACATACATTGACCACCATACATGCAGCACTCTTCCCAGGACACCTCAGCCCCCCCCACATGTGGCTTACAGACACAGCATTCCATACATTCATGGCCCACGCTTCATGCTCACAGTGTACTCAGCTGTTTGTCTGAAGGACCGTAGAGTAACGTGTACTGGGGTAGGACCCCATACACCAGTCTCTTCAACTCCTCCGAAGTGAAGGCAGGGGCCCTTTCCCCAGACACATGAGCCATTGTCGCTTCCAGACACAGGTCACAGCAGCACTTGCCGTCTAGGTCCTCTCCTGTTGAAGGTCAGGTAGCAAATGAGTGAATAGATAGAAAATGGCAGTCACGTCCACGGCAGTGCGTACTATCACAACCGACGTACATCGCCATTGGCTCCTGGAACCCATAGGGCCCAATGATAGCCAATGTGAAGTTGCGCTGCAGTCATTGACCACCTACTGCAACGGCGCACAATGCCAGCGGAATTACCTCATTTCCACTTGTCCCACCTCACAGGTCAGGCAGCTGCCATTTCAGGGGGGCACAGGCCACAGCACCTAACTGCGTTACAGTAGACATTGGCACAGCAACTGACTTTCGGATTCACATATAGATTCCGTAAAGGAGAAGCTGCATCATTATTTCAATTGATGTATGAATATGACTCTTTGCTCACCGTTTTCCTCCATAGGCTTCAACCGCTGAGGATGAACATGAGATGGCAACATCCTCCGGTGTACAGACCCCTGGTGGACCTTGCGACCTTCCTAACATACAGAATTGATCGGGCCACAATCCAAGAACTGTGTGTCCAATTGGAACCAGACTTGATGTCAGCTATCCGCCAGCCCACAGGTATCCCCCCCTCTAGTGTAGGTCCTGTCAGTGCCCCATTTCCTGGCAAGTGGTTCCTTCTAAACAATAGTGGCCATGGTATCAGGGATGTCTCAGCCAATGTTCTCCAACGTGTTGACCAGAGTGTTGTCAGCCCTGCTGAAACACATGCACAGCTACATAGTATTCCCCCAGGTGGAGGATTTGGCCATAGTGAAAGCTGACTTTTATGCCCTGGGACCTATCCCCAACATCATTGGTGCCATTGATGGTACACATGTAGCATTTGTCCCCCCCGGAGAATTGAACAAGTGTTCAGGAATAGAAAAAGCTATCACTCTCTGAATGTGCAGATAGTTTGTTTGGGGGACCAGTACATCTCCCATATGAATGCCAAGTATCCAGGCTTTGTGCATGACGCCTCTACCTTGAGGAATAGCAGCATCCCATATGTGATGGGCCAACTCCAGAGACACCAGGGTGTGGCTAATAATGAGCCCAAGGTCCTCATCCAGTATAAGTTGGTGTCTGGGTATGGGGTTGTCCCTAAGGGTTAGTGTGTGTCTAACAGGTATCCCTCGATATTTTCAGGTGACTCTGGTTACCCCAACCTCTCATGGCTACTGACCCCAGTGATGAATGCCAGGACAAGGGCAGAGGAACGTTACAATGAGGCACATGGGCAAACAAGAAGGATAATTGAAAGAACCTTTGGCCTCCTGAAGGCCAGGTTCCGGTGCTTCCATCTGACAGGTGGATCCCTGTACTACTCACCCAAGAAGGTGTGCCAGATCATCGTTGCATGTTACACAACCTGGCCTTAAGACGCCAGGTGCCTTTTTTGCAGGAGGATGAGCCTGGAGGTGGTCTTGTGGCAGCGTTGGAGCCTGTGGACAGTGAGGAAGAGGAGGCAGAGGAAGAAGATGTGGACAACAGAAGTAATATTACACAGCAGTACTTCCAGGGACACACAGGTAAGACACTGTAACTTCACTCAACTTTTCAATTTTCTGCTGGACATTGTACATGGTAGCCTGATTTACCTATGTCTATGGCCACTTACTGTACCCTTTGGCATCTCTATTTTCAGATCTCTGTGGCCCACTCTGGCTCCTGATATGTTTACTACTGCCCACTAAAGGTAATTCCAATGTAAATATAACTGTACATATGACTTGCAATGCTTTGATAATGTTGTACTAATACATATTTGAATCGTTTGACAGACTCCAGATTTGTATTTGTTCCAAGTGTGTTTATTTAAGTGCTCATAAGTAGAGGGGAATGTGCAATGGGCTGGAGCGGTGGTGGAGGAATGTCCACTTAGAGTCCAGTCTATTTGTATCACAGGTGCATTGTCCAAGGGAGCATAGGAAGGGGAGTAATGGCAGTTCAAGGTGGACAGGGTGACATAGTGGGACACAAGGGTGACTATCAGGATTCTTATTTCCTGGCGGGGGTCTTGGCAATGTTCTCTGGCTTCTGCCTGGATCACAGGGACTGTTTGTTGGGTGGTTCTTCTTCTGCAGGGGTGGGGTGCTGATGGCCTGTTGGTCCTGTGGCGGGACCTCCTGTCCACTAGCGCCGGCGGAGGTGGAGGGCTGTTCTTCGGTGTGGCTAGTGTCAGGGGCCCGTTGGTGTGCCACTGCCTCCCTCATGGTGTTGGCCATGTCAGCCAGCACCCCTGCAATGGTGACCAAGATGGTGTAGATGTGTTTGAGGTCCTCCCTCATCCCAAGGTACTGTCCCTCCTGTAGCCGCTGGGTCTCCTGCAACTTGGCCTGTATCTGGCCCATCGTCTCCTGGGAATGGTGGTATGCTCCCAGGATGTTGGTGACTGCCTCCTGGAGAATGGGTTCCCTGGGCCTGTCCTCCCCCTGTCGCAGAGCAGTCCTCCCAGCTTCCCTGTTGTCCTGTGCCTCTGTCCCCTGAACCGTGTGCCCATTGCCACTGACCCCAGGTCCCTGATCATCCTGGGTTTGTGGGGTTGCCCTGGGTCCCTGTAGTGGTGGACACACTGCTGATTGACGTGTCCTGGGGACAGTGGCATGGGCCCACTGGGTGGGTGCTGTGGTGGTGTTTCCTCAGGGGGGAGGCTCTGTGGTGGTTTGGGACTGTGGCAGGGTAACTGACTGTCCAGAGGTCCCTGATGGGCCATGTTGGTCATCTTGATCCAGACGTTCAAAGCTGATGTTGTCACTGTGGGCCTCTTCTCGGGGGGGACTGGATGTTGCTGGTAACTCCTCTCCGGTGACGTTGAGTGTGGGTCCAGTGGGGATGCAAATGCAGTGTATTGTATCTGTGTGTGCCATCTTGTGCATGGGTGTGCTTCTCTCTATGGTTGTGATTTCTCTGTCAGCTTTGCCTTGCGTGTGTGGTGATTTAGTGGGCTAGGTGATTCTCTCTACTGGACATGCTGTGGTGATGGGTGTCCATGCAGTTCTGTGATGGTGGTCCATAGATTGTTGTGGCATGCAGAGCTTGGTATTGGGATGGGTGGGTTGTGATAGTGGGGTATATGTGAGGTGGTGGAGTGATGGGAGTGAGGGTGAGGGTGGGGGTATGTGATAGCATGCAGGTAGGGAGGGATAAAGTAGTAAAGATTTGACTTACCAGAGTCCAATCCTCCTGCTCCTCCTGCTCCTCCTGCGAGGCCCTCAGGATGCATGATCACCAAGACTTGCTACTCCCATATAATTAATTTTGGGGGAGGAGGTGGAGGTCCACCACCAGTCCTCTGTACAGATACCTGGTTTCTTGCAACCACGGAACGTACCTTCCTCGTAGGTCGTTTCACCTCTTCCTGATGTCATCCCTTGTTCTGGAGTGCTGTCCCACGGCGTTGACCCTGTCCACGATTCTCCGCCATAGCTCCATCTTCCTTGCAATGGACGTCTGCTGCACCTGTGATCCGAATAGCTGTGGCTCTACCCAGAGGATTTCCTCCCCCATGACTCTTAGCTCCTCCTCTGTGAACCTGGGGAGTCTTTGGGGTGCCATGGATGTGGTGTGAGTGGTATGTGTGAGGATGTGTGGGGTGATGTGTTGGGGTGTGGTGTGTGAGGTGCGTATATGGTGTATGGGTGATGGTGTTTTGTGGCTCTGATTGAGTGGGTGCTCCTGGCTTGTCTCTTTCTGTTTACTATCTTTTTCCTTTTCATAGAAAGGGTTGTGGGTAATGTGGGTGGGTGTTTTATAGTGATGTGGGTGTGTGGGTGTGGTGTGTGTATGTGTGTCAGGTGTGTGTAGTTTGAATTGTCCAATGTGGTGGTGTTTTGAAAGTGTGTGTGCATTTTGAGCGCGGCGGTGTGTACCGCCAATGGTTTACCGTGGTTGAAAGACCGCTGCAGTGATTCCTGGGCCCTGATACTGTAGGCGTATTCCTGTTGGAGTAATGGTGTGGGTTTTGGTACGGCCGATTTATCACTGACCTTTCGGTCTGGCGGACTTGTGTGGGTGTCTGTATAATGGCAGATTTCTCTGTGTGAGTCATACTACCCGTAGCGGAATACCGCTGTGGTCACGGTATGTTGGCAGCCGTCAGATGGCGGTAGGTGGCATTTACCGCCAGGGTTGTAATGAGGGCCTGTATGTCCTACCTTAACCATACACTGCACCCTGCCCTTGGGGCTACCTAGGGCCTACCTTAGGGGTGTCTTACATGTAAAAAAAGGGAAGGTTTAGGCCTGGCAAGTGGGTACACTTGCCAGGTCGAATTTACAGTTAAAACTGCACACAGACACTGCAGTGGCAGGTCTGAGACATGATTACAGGGCTACTTATGTGGGTAGCACAAGCAGTGCTGCAGGTCCACAAGTAGCATTTGATTTATAGGCCCTGGCACCTCGAGTGTACTTTACAAGGGACTTACTAGTAAATCAAATATGCCAATCATGGATAAAGCAATCAACCATACAATTTTCACATAGAGCATATGCACTTTAGCACTGGTTAGCAGTGGTAAAGTGCTCAGAGTTCAAAAGCCAACAGAAACAGGTCATAAAAAAATAGGAGGCAGGAGGCTAAAGATTGGGGTTGACCCTGCAAAAGGGCAAAATCCATCACCAATATTTTGTGTGACCTTAGAAAGTCCAGAACATATGTAATCTATTAGCTTGGCCAGCATTACATCATAAACCTCTATCGGACTCTGATTTGCAGCACTAAAAAGTCTAAAGGGTTTTACATTTTACCTGTTTAAAATCTTTATCTTACTTAACTTACACAAACGTTTTATAAATGAAATACTGATAGTATCCATTTTTAATAGTTAGATAAATCTGTTGCCAGTGGCAGCAAAGTGATAATCTCTAATCAGAGTCCAGCCATACCACAGCAGCAAGCCTATGACTCCTCCTGAAACTCTTTTGTTCCCAGATAAACTGGAAACCCAAGTCCTCTACCATTCTCTGCCTAGTATCCCTATCCTGTTCTGAATAGTCTTTCTTCCATAGATTTGCCACAGAGAATGCAATCCCTCATTGATGGACACCATCATCACACAGAAAAAGAAACCGAGGCAAAGCCACTGCTGTTTCATCCATTTTAGCCTCAGAGAAAAGGAAAGGTAACCTTTTTCTAGTTATTAACATAAAGGCTACAATTAATGAAAGACCATAATTTAGGCCACTGTGAACGAGTTGAAAGACAATCCTCATATATGTGTTCAAGTTCAGAAGCAAATGTAATCCAATCAACACTTTGTTCTGATGAGCAAGCCAGTAAACCGGGCGGAGAAACTGCATTATACGTAACAACAAATACCAATTTACATGCAATTGGCAAAACAGGATGTATAAATAAGTGAATGAATAAAAGGAAAATTTATAAAGTACTCTTTACCCTTAAACGAGTGTCCAAATACTAAGGGAAAAGGAAAGTTCCTAGTAAGGTAGTATGGTATATACATATACTCCACCCCATCCATGCACATCAATAATTTTATTGCAAATGTTGAAGTGATATTTTTACTGAGGGAATAGAAGATGGCATGACTGATTAATATATGGGATAATTAACAGTGCATGGTGAGGACACAAGTTACCTTAGGGCATGAGTTATAGTTTCTTGAGATAAGTTTAACTGTAACTGCTGAATTTCTACGGTTTTGTGTGTGTAAAATCCATTCTAACTTTAATGTCCATATAACCTTTGTTTTTTTTTGTTAATTTTTAAGTTTTTAAAAATTATATTTCCTGACTATATCATCCCGGTAACCTTTTTTTCAGTGAATTTCTAGGACTTTTTTCTAAGTAAAGTAGTATTACATTACTATACATTAGTGCAACTGTCGCTGGGCATGGTCTTGTGGAATCTATGTATTCTCCTCAGGACCTGGCCCACCTGGAAACCACACTTATTTTTTTTATAAATGTTTCCCTGGGATACCTGGATTTGCAGCAAAATAAAAAAAAAAAGTTTTAACCCCAAGCCGGATCTCTGGGGGACTACATCACCATGCTCAGGAAGTCAGGGTATTCTGCCCCTTATGTTTTTTTTTGCATTTTCTCTTGAGACTTTGCCAGTCCTAAAGTGCATGTGCTCTCTCATTAATACACAGTAATATTTGCTCATATCTAATTATCATATTTAATTTACTGATATGTCCCTAGGAAAGTGCAGTACATGTGCCTAGGGACTGTAAATGAAATGCTACTAGTGGGCCTGAAGCACTGATTGTGCCAACCACATAAGTAGCCCCTTAACCATGTCTCAGGCCTGCCATTGCAAGGCTTGTGAGTGCAGTGTCACAGCCACTTGAACTTGGCATTTAAAAATACGTGCTAAGCCCTGAACTGTCCTTTTATTTCATATACGTCACCCCTAAGACAGGCCCTATGTGACCCACAGGGCAGGGTGCAATGTACCTAAAAGGCAGGACATGTACTAGTAAGTTGTACATGCCCTGGTAGTAAAAAACTCCCAAAGTAATTTTTCACTATTGAAAACCTACTTCTCTAATGGACCAGCATTAACAAAACTCCATTGTATACTGTTAAGTGGTAATTTCTGATCTGAATGGAGTGGCATTGTCATGTTTGGTATGGTTGGAATGGTAGTGAGAAACCCTGCCTCCTAGTAAAATTGGATTTAACATGACTATTTTAGAAATGCCACTTTTAGAAAGTTGGTATTTCTCTGCTCTTACTACTCTCTGTGCCTTACAGCCAGTCTCCAATCCATATCTGGTCTGTGCTGGGTTACAGCTCCCCTTGTGCATTCCACTGAGACAGCCATTATCACAGGGCACTCAGCTCTAGCGTCATTGATCTGCATACTGATGGTCTTCCTAGGCAGGATGGATGGAGGGGCTCTCACTTGCACTTCAAAGGCTAGTGGCCTGACCCCCACACCACAAACTCCAAAAGATCTCCTGGCAGACAGAACCCGGCTGAAAGGGGAACTAGTGCACTTCAAAACCAATGTTTAAAGTCAACCTTGTACTGGGGCTCAGACCCCTCAAATCTGATACTTCTGGACCTACAACTGGACTCTCCCAGAAGGACTGCGGTGCTGCTCAAAGGACTCAACTGGACTGCATTTTTGGAAGTACTGCTTTTCTGCTTGTTGCCCTGTTGCCTGCTTCTCCCTGACTTTGTTGGAAGGACTTTGCTTTCCCACCACAAGTGATCTCCAAGGGCCTGTTTGCTTGCCTCCCATTCCCAAGTCTCAGATACATCAAAGACTTGAACCATCTGCAACTAGACTCTATAAGCTATGAGTCTGCCCTGCCTTGAAAGTAGGCCTGAGGTGTTGTACCTTCTGTGGTCTTCATCGGAACTGCCACAAAGCAACACGAAGCATTGCTGCGCAGCTGCCAGACTCACTGGACTAAACACGAAGCCCCATAAAGCATTGCCGTGTAGCTGCTAGCCCATCGGAACCAACGCATAGCATTTGAACTGAAGCTTAGCGAAGCCAAGACTGCAAAGTCTCCCTGCACAGCTCTCCAGGATCAATGCAAAGCAACACAAAGCCCTGCAAAGCATCGCTGCATAGCTTCCTGGGATCAACGCAAAGCGACGCCTAGCCCTGCAAAGCCTCACCGCACAGCTTCTCAAAACTGACACCAGGCAGAGTGTTGCCAAGCATTGACGCACATTCCACTCAACTGGATTTAAGCTACTGTGTTCAGTGGGCCCAAGTGGGCCCTGATGCTGGCACGCTATCTGTCACGATGTGCCTTAACTTGTGACTTTGCCCTGGTCTAGCACCACTAGATAACCACAGTTATCTCTTTCTGATTCTGTGCACTATTTTCACCTAAATCATTAAAATTGCCTATCTCAGGATCTACGCACTGGATTTTTGTCATCTTGGTCTTGTTTTATTTATAAAATCATAATCTATTATTTCAACCTTCTGTGGAGATTTGCATTTTTAATACATCCTATACGTCATGCCTCTGGCTGTTTCTACAGGTGGAGCCATGGTGTTTGAGCTGGCTGAGCTGGAAGATTAAACAGTTGAAAAGCATTTGCAAAGGGATGGGGTACCTACTCGGGGAGCCACCAAGCAGGTAGAGTTTCAAATGGCACTGAGGGCCTAGGCAGATTACCGCTCCCAAGAGGATGATAAGTTGAGGGAGCCTGTGAATGGCTCTTCCAAGGAGCTACCTGCAGCAGTTGAGGGATATACCCCTGGGTTTGTGCTACCTGTGAGGGCAGGAAGCAGTGTCTCTAGTCATAGCATTACCCCATAAGAAAGGTGAGAGGAGAGAGAATTCGAGCTGCAGTTGGCAAAATAAAAAATGGAGTCTGAGAGGAAAGCCAAGTGAACTGAAGCTGAGAGAGCTGAAAAGGAAGCTGAAAGTGCCTTAGCAGAAGAAATAAAAAACTACTGCTGGCTCAGCGAGACAAGCAGGTTCAAGCAGTGATGGTTGCAGCATACATACAGTGCCTGATCGAGAAAATAAATTTCTTATACCCAAGTATTTGGTGCCAAGTTATGTTGTGGGAGATGACATTGACAAGTGATTTTCTACTTACCAAGTTGTACTGAATGTACACAGGGTTCCTGAGAAGCACTGGGGGGTGGGTCTGTGCAAACACATACCAACACTTCGGAGGGACACACGTCTAACACTAGAGGTTGGGGCCAGACCAATTACACCCCTAAGAAAGCCATTTTGCTTGCCAAATTTGGACTGACCCATGAGAAGGATTGCCAAAGATTCAGGGACAGTCAGAAGCTCCCCAACCAATCCTGGTTAGATTTAGTTGACTACTGGTGACTGCCAAGCAAGGGGGTTTTCTCTGCAATTCCATGTTGAAAAACACTCAATGGAGGTGAATGCAATCTTGCGCTATTGAAGCAATATCACTTCTGTGATGCAGTGACAAGCAGGATATTTCCTGGTGACAGCAGAATTCATCCCTTTAGTTACTACCAGTATGCAAATGTACAAAATGACCTTAAAGCTCTGCATGTTTGGATCTGCTTCATATGTATTAGTGTATGAATCAGTCATCCCTTATTTTTCCAGCCTGATATACAGCTTACTAAAAAGCTCCTGAACCTTCCTGATGCATAGGAATATGACCACATTTCCACGAAACAAAGAAGCACTTACTTCATAGTATTAAGGGGAAGTAACTTTGTTTGATGGAGATGTAATTCATTGTAGAATAGCTGTATTCTCTATATGAGGATTCATATTAGCACATATTTCAGTGGGATGAGGATTGGGGGAACAGTCACAGTGCCAAAATTGCACCAGACATGGTCACTGGATGCATTACCTTGTGGTCCTTTAAGCAGTGGTAGTTTAGATTGTGCACTCTATATATCCCAATGAGGTAGCACTTAATAATTAGCCAGTAGAAAGTGCTCCAGTTGGGTAAACATTCTATGCAAAACTGTGGACTCTTCTTGGATAACTAAGTAGGTGAGGATCCATTCTGGAACCGATGCTCATTTCACAGACATTAAACCTCAATGGTAAGCATTTACGAATATAAACATAGCAGGTGCCCCAGTTGAATCTCTACTTTTGTAAAGGACAAATCCTCCCAACTTCTTGAGCTTATCCAAGCTAAAGCAAGGGTATTTTCTCTGCACTTTCATGTTGAAAAATGCTCTGAAATACTTTATGTGGGTGAATGCATCCTTGTTTACCCCAGTGTCTAAAAAAGTGCACAATTGGTGCCCTGAATGAGACCCAGGCCAATCGACCAACCCACGCTACGTACGCCAAAGGCTGTGTGTGATACAAGATTGGGAGCCAATGGGTGGTTGGCCCAATGGCCTGGCCACTGGCCAGACTCTGCTGCCAAACCCTGCCATGATGCAGGGCTGAATGCCTACATGGGGTTAGGGCTGGATACCTCTATGGGGTTGGATTTAGAGTCTGGCCACCGGCCAGGCCCTGCAGCCAACCCCTGCCATGCACAGCTGAAGGCTGTGCGTGGTGCTGGGCTGGGTGCCTGGGGCCAACCCCTGCCATGCAAGGGTAAATGCTGTGCATGGTGTGGGTTTGGGTGCCTACGGGGGTTTGGCTGCCGCAGCCAGGCTCTGCGACCAACCCCTGCTGCAACACCTGAAGGCCGTGCCTGATGAGGGTAGGATTAGCGTGAGGTAATTTAATATTACTACTTTAAATAAACCTTAGGAATTTACTAAAGAAAAACAAAAGTTAAAGGGACTTTATATTTAGAAAATAGAATTGAAAAGTTTTTACAGGCAAAAAAACATGGGAAGTCAACAGTTATAGCTATACCTATCTCAAAACACTATTCCTGGTGCTCTAAGGTAACTATAGATCGCACCCTCGCCATGCAATGCTACTTACCTGCATATTACACCAGTAATGTCATGTTTCATGACATAATTTATAATATAACTCCAACATTTATATCAAATTATTGATGAGAGAACTGTGCATGGCGGGGTGTGAGTTATAGTTACCTTAGAGCACAAGTGTGATAAATAACCTACATCTGTGTCCACTCTAGCTATAACTATCTCTTTTACCCATTTCCAAGTGATGTTGTTAGTTGTTAAGAGCCAACACCTAACCTAACACCCCAGAGTAGGTTTTAAACCAGAGTTATCAAAGACTGTTAGGGTTAGTGCGTGGTGGTCACTATCCAATCTATCCACTACTGCCATGTATTACCAAAAGTAGTCATTCCTACACTGATGACTGGCATATTATATGTCATTCTTCCAAGGCAGCCGTATAGTGTTCTACCATTTGTGGATCTAAGATCACAGTTAAGAGTTAATGCTAATACCTGTGCTGCTTTAGGGCTCCATCTCATACATGGCAAATCAAGTTGAGGAAAGCACCACAGATTGTCCCAAACTGCTGTCTGTTCAGAAGGGTTGTCAGTTAGAGGTTCAAACGTGGTGTTTAAATCCCCTGCCACCAGAAGAAAGCCATTTTCCATATGCTGAGGTAGCGATAGGTCCAGTGTGTTTAATACCAAGGACTCTGCAGGTCTAGTTCCCACTTTGTTATAAACATTAAACATTTTCAAAAACATTTTCAAAACCAGACCTGATGGAAATTCAAGCCAGACTGCCATTACATCTGGTGAATTAATACAAATGTCTCTGATCTTACATTTTAGGGAGGTTTAGACCCAGATCCTCAACCCCCTAGGGGGTCTGCCCTTTTAACTCTGTACTTCATTATCACTAAAGGAAGTAAATCCACTCCTATGAAAAGGGGAAAGACACCAGTTCTCTTGAAAGAGACAAATATTGTGGGAGTCTACGAAATTGCCCCATTCCATCTCAGAAGCCAATTTAGTGATCCCTGCTATATTCCATGACATTATTTTAAGTAATGGCTCGTGGGGCAAGGTTTTGGGGGAGGGTCGTCATTCCCCAACTCTGCAATCAGGTTTATAATATCAAGCACACACTGCTCCCAGCTCCTTGGGGATTGGCCATTGAGCCTAAGGCCATTGGCATTTAGATTTTTTTGGCTTCCCCCTTGTTTCAGAATGAAGACTTGATAACAAGTAAGGTTCAGTGGCTTGATTGAACCAATTTTTTGTAGGTCTCACTTCATCTACATTATTTTCCTGAGCAACCAAACATAGTCAAGGATAAGACTTGTTTGTCCCAAAACTGGCATTCCCTGCAACGTGAGCAATACTGCCTGAGTCCATACTGACTCCTGTTCCCAGAGGCAGGTATTTTATCAGGATGCATGTATTACTAGTGGGATGGATCTAGCATCAACGGCAATGAGACCACTGACTATAGACCTATGGGAGTATTGAAACTTCACCTGATTGTGATCTTTCTCGGGCTAGACAGCCTTTCATCTCCCACTATATCACTCCTGATGATGGGATAGCAATGGCAAACTTCACAAAGGAAGTGTGTGACTTTATTGATGAGAAGTTTTCGAGCTTCACTTGTTCAGCCTGACAAATTTGGGACAGGTGTAAGATAAATTGTGACCTGCTGATACCCTAGCTGGCTAGAAATATAACACCCAATTCTTACCACCTGTATAGATTGAACCATATGAGGACTCTCTGAGGGGACCCACATGACCTAAAGATTCTCTTTCTCCACCTGAGCCTACCCCAAACTCCCTCCTTAGGGGTCCCAACCCAGGGGAACATGACTGAGGTTCCCCGTGACGTAGACTGTCACTAGGGTGGGTGGGGAGGAAGGAGCAATGAGGGAAGGTTGGGCAGTGTTTTCCCTTGGTGGCTGATGAATGGTGTCAGTGTGCAACAATGAATGAGAATCCCCATTACCTACATTCATATGAGTTCCCACCCTTTCCTGGCTCGCCACTGCAGTATAAGTTGGGCTAGGTTTCCTATTTTCCCTCTCCTCAAAACTCTCCACTGCCATCTTCAGAGTCGCTACCCAGTCCCTCAAATCCCCTATTACACCCCTCAGGCAACAGAGCATTAAATAACACCCCTAGCTGAGGCCACTAGAAATTGGTACAAAGGCCCTAGTTTAGATCAGCATCGGGCCAAAGGATGGAAAAACGATTCCGGCACTTGATTGCAACTTCCTTGCATACTGCTGAGGACTTCAAAGGGGCACAAAACACAGAAGGCTCAGCATGATTACCCCCTGATGGAGCCCCCATAACCCTCTGGGATTTATTAAACATCTGGAGTATGCGCTTGGTAGCTGCTGCTTGGGCAAGTTCAATATCTTTTCCGCTAGGTGGGGGAAATGGGTTTGCAAAATCCACATATTCAGAAATAGGATTGTCAATTTGGTCCAATACTCAATTTTCAGCTGCCGAGGATTGAGACTTCTTTTTAGCTTTTGAGGACAGTGGGGCCCCTTCCCCTGCTTTTATTTTGCCCATTTTGTGATCAGCTGATACTATTCTTCCCAGAGGACCTCTGCTGTAGCAATACAGAATGGGCTGGTGGCAAAAGGATTGAAAGATATTATCAAGGTTTCCCCCAAGTTTTATCAATGATGTCCCCAGCTTAATATGGTTCAGCCAAAATTCTTCTTATATAAGGACACAAAACAGAGTCAACAAACCAAAACACAAAAAGGATAGGAATACCTTGTAGTGTGGAAAAAAAGAATAATCAAAGTGAAAAACAATAAAGGTGGACCAGAATGAGAAAACCAAGGGGGTGGCCTTGCCCTGCCTTTTTCTGGTGATGAAGGGTGCAGGATGGCCGGCCCTTGGCCTGGGCCTTGTCTGGGTGTGAACAGCATGTGACCGATGCAGCAGGATATGTTGAAATGCTTTAAAGTGTTGGCCATTTGAAGATGATTGCCTGGGGCCACTTCCTGGAGCCCAAGGGATGCTGGTTATTGTAGTAACTTCAGGATTACTGCCAATGCTTTCTGAGTGGTGGGTCACAATGAAGCACTTTAAAGCGTTGGCCAGGTGAGGATGGTTGCCTGGGGCTGCCTCCTAATGCCCAAGGGATGCTGTTTATGGTTGTCCCTTCAGGATCACTGTTGATACTTCCTGCGCAACAGGATGCAATGAAGTGCATTAAAGCCCTGGTCAGGTGAGGATGGTTGCCTTGGGCCTCCTCCTGGGGGCCAAGGGATGCTGCTTATGGTAGTCCCTTCAAGAACACTGCTGATATATGAATTTTATTAGCTTAACACTGCCACCTTTTTAATTGCTCAATGGTGTAGTGGGTGCACAGTTAAGCTGTTAGTATGTTAGTCCTAGAGAAATCTCAGATTCATACCCCTGAAATCTCCCTGATATGCATCCGACTTATTTTTAGTCTGGGATCCTTCGTAGAGAAACCACAAATACTTTTTTCTGCCTGCTAAATCAAATACAACGGAAAAAAATTACTGTTTACAATAACCAGCTAATACTACAGACACGCATCACTAAGAATAATACAAAATGTGTTTAGTTGGTCCGACCCTGAGTGGAAAAGAAATATGCTCTCCAAAGCCCTTCAAGAAAATCTAAAGTCACCAATATCCACACGTTGGCAAAAGGCTGCAAACGCTTCACTCCTTAAAACCACATGTTTTAGAAAACCACACACTTCCCTATAGTTTTTTTGTAAACAAATTTTATTAGTTTCTTATTTCAATCAAACTAATACATGAAATGTAGAAGTATCAACATTTTTGACAACACAGAGTGGGATGAATATCGTACATTAGGCTATTACCGTGTATCATGCGTGTTGCAGTCTTAACATACTGACAATGAGTGGACCAGCCCCATCCGGTGCTATACTCTCATCCTCTACTCTGGCTGTCAGTTGCAGGCATCTAAGGAAACTAAGTGTGTGATATGAAATCTCCGTTGAGTGTTACTATAATATAACACGTAAACGTCTAAACTCTCAGCTCCCCCATGTCCCCGCCAGCCCCCCCTTGCTACCCAGTGTTAAAGTTATTCATTATCCTTCCCCCATGCAACCCCATGTACCTCGCTGTGCCCTCAGGATGAGGGGTTCGGGCATGCTTCCTATTTTCCAGCATTAGCCGTCTAGTGAACTATTGTGTGTTGCGTCCTGTCGAACAGTGGATGCGAAAGCTGGCTCTACTTCCCTTGTGCAGGGGCGCAATGTCTCACCCAGTAGCTTAATAATAAGCTGATCCCAGGCTTCCTTCAACTCCGGAGAACCTCCACTCCTCCCAAGCTCTATGTGAAGGACCATTCTTTCACTCTCTGACCATTTCTTTAGTTCTCTTCTCCAGTTGGGAAGGTAAGGGCCAGCTATGCTTTTCCATTCCTTCGTCAGCTCTCTTTTAGCAAATATGAATGCAAGATCCTGAAATCTGCTAGTTGCCCGGTTCCTGGGGGTGTGAGAGAACCAGTGTAATAAACAATGTGCAGCAGTGCCAGCAACTTCACGTTCTATGATATCCGCCACTTCCCTCGCCACTGTGTTCCAATATGCCTTTAGCAGAGGGCAATACCAAAGCATATGTATGAAGTCTGCCGCCTCTGTCCCACATCGGGGGCATTTCGCATCAGGTACCCAGAAATGATCCCGCAGCCTCGGCGGGGTGAAGTAAGCTCTGTGTAAGATATAAAATTGTATGAGCTGAAACCTAGCATTTCTGGATATCTTCGGCACCCTTTCTAGTATTTGGTCCCAGTCATCTTCCAAAATCTGGGTCTCTAGATCTACCTCCCATTTGCGTCTCAGCTCCTCGAGAGGTCCTGTTTCCCAGCATTGATTGCCCTGTATAAATTTGTAACGACCATCTGAATACAGTCCGAAGTTAATATATAGATGCTTGGGTGATGAGGCTTCCAGTGCACTCGGATTGCGTGTGTGATTGCTCGGTGCAGTAGAAATTGGCCTTGAGATAGCTCATGAGCTTGCCGAAAGTCTTCAAATGGCAAGAGACTGCCCTCCCAGTAGAGATCCCCCAACTGCGGGGCCCCAGCCTCCTCTTAGGCCAACAGTCACCTCCAGTCCCCTGCCCGGGGCAACCACTGAAGCTAGGTCAGTGAGATCTCTGGTGCATATGGCACAGTCAAGTCTGAGTGCCGAAGACAGCACCTCCAACACTGGCCGAGTACCCCAACCTCAAGAGAGAGCTCTGGGCTCAGGGCAGGGTGGCCCAAGAACAGTCTTGCCAGCAACGACACCGGGGGAGCCAAAGTGTACCTCCCTCACCACCCCTCGTTCCGCCACCCAGGACTCAAAATCAGGAATCCCCAGCCCTCCCCCCGCTCGGGGTCGCTTCAGCTTGGTGAGTGCTACTCCACGTCTCCCTTTTCCCCAGATAAACGCTGTGAGCACTGAATCTAGCTCCCTGACCATCGCCGCAGGGATCCAGACCGGCAAGGCCACAAAGTAATACAACAGGCGTGGAAGTGCTACCGTTTTAATGACCGCTATTCCCCCAGCAACAGATTGCGGAAGCGAGCTCCAGAAAGCCATGCTGTTTCTCAAGGCCCTTATGGCACCCCGATGTTACCCTCTAATAAGTCAGGTCTAGAATGATATATTTTAACTCCCAAGTATGACATGAACAGGGGTTTCCATGTTACATTTCCCAATTCCTCTGGCGGATTGTTGCGCTCAGACAAGGGAAACAAGAAAGATTTCTTCCAATTGACTTTCAAGCCTGTCAGTCGGCCAAATAAAACCAGCAGAGACTGCCCCCTCAACTACCGGTCAGTGTTCTGTAAAAACAACAGCAGGTCATCTGCATATAGTGCTATAGTATGACACCTGGTGCCCTGCAGCAGCCCCCGATACCAGGCAGCAGTTCGAGTCTGGACAGCCAAGGGCTCCATCACCAGTGTGAATAATAACGGTGATAGGGGGCAACCCTGCCTGGTGCCCCCCTTCACAGAGTACTGCTCTGATATAATGGAGCCTGTTCGGACTCTTGCCTTCGGGTTCGTGTATAGGAGCCTCATCCAGTTGGCGAAGCCCTCGCCCAGCCCCATGCGGGCCAGCACTACATATAAATAATCCCATTTGATACTGTTGAATGCCTTTTCTATGTCCACAGCCATTACGGCAGCCGCTGTCATCAGAGGGGCAATGGTATCCATAATATGCATTACTCCCCGAATATTCTGGGCAGTATTCCTGGAGGGAATAAAACCCGCCTGGTCGGGGTGTACCAATCGAGACATATGCAGGAGTAATCTGGTCGCCAATATTTTGCTTCATATCTTGTAGTCTTAATTTAACATGGAGAGGGGTCTATAAGCCCCACTATCACTTGGGGGCTTACTGAGTTTGAGCAGAGAGACAATCAGGGCCTCTCCTGTTGAATGCAGAAGTTGTTTTGCCGCACGTGCAGTGTTGTACAACTGTGCCAGCTTTGGGGGCCAATTCCAGTGCATAAGTGGCATAGAACTCGATCAGCAGGCCATCAGTCCCAGTTGTTTACCCTCAGGCTAGTCCTCTAATGGCGTCTCTGATTTCTAGCGCCATTATGTCGTCTCCCAGTGCCTCCCTCTCCGCATCACTAATGTACGGGCGTGGGAGTGCGTCTAAAAATGTCCGCAGTTCTTCCCCTTCCCCCCATAAAGTACTGGCATACAGAGTGGGGTAGTATTCGAGGAAGTGGTGGTTAATATCGACCTGCTGGTAGAGCCTGACTTCCGACTGGGTGTTAAATCTGTAATGGGGGAACCTGAGGAAATTCGATTTTTAATACGATCGTATCGACCCGCCATTTTGTGGCCTGCCGCCATTTTATGTTGCCTTCACTCAGGCAGCACAGCGAACGAAGTCCATTCTGCCTTTTCTGCTTATTCTGCAACATGGTGTTCAAAACAGCCTTCTGCCTCTATCTTTACAAGGCTGGTATTAAGGTCTGACCGAGTACACTAATCCCTGTCTGGTTTTCTAATCCTTGTTTCAACTATCTGTAGGCTCACACTATTCTCCGCCGATCTTATCTTATCGTCTGGCCTTCGCTGTCCTTTGCTAGTATTCTCTCATTTCACAACTGTCCTCCAAACGCACACAAACTTATCGCACCACATGCAACTTCGTTGTGGATCGGTTAATGAATTAGTTCAAGGGAGGGGTGACAAACACAGCTGGAGGGGAGGCAACCTTAAGTCACTTGATACTTTGTTTTCCAATTCCTTCTATTGGTGCTGTCTTGTTTTCCGACATTTCTATTGGCTCTGTTCTATCTTTACATTATTCTTACTGGCTCCTTTCTATGTGTTCTGGGAGTGTATGTAGTTAATAAATGGTTTTTATACGGTATATAAGATTGTGCGCCACAAAGTAAAGGGGCAGTCTCCTGAGAACATACCTTGTGTACTTCTTGGACAACTGTACTAGCTGCAGCTAATAAAATCTGATCTTTTACGCCTGACAGAGTGTCCCGTGTCTCTGTTAGTTGAGGCAGGTGAATTCAAGGAGATTTCAGGCATACCCTGCGCCGCCAGGCCCATAAGGTTCTGGTTCTTCAACTGGCGCCCAACGTGGGGCGGCTTCAGCGGTTCCGGTTCTGCCTGAAGGTCGTGAGGAACCCCGCAAGAAAATTCTGGAGGAATCGCGAGCCACGTCAAGCGACCCCTGTATGTCGAAGTGGTCCGAAGGTCTTTTTCAGCGCGGTTACTCCTTCCTGACGGCTACTGACGACTGCTGCCCTGACTGCCGCCCTGCCTTGGCCCTTTCTTTGATGATGTATGGTAAAGCGAGACAATAGACGGGCCTCTGTTGGTGTAAGAAGACATCCTTAGTTAAGTATTTGGTGGGTCGCGCCCACAAATTTTGGTCTTTGTTTTGTCCTTAGGTCCTTAGATTTGGCCATTGCAGTGGCCAAAGCCGAGGGGTAAGTGCATTTGTGCTGTGTAAACTGAAAGTTTTACCCCCTTGATGTTTGTGAACAGCCAGTAAAAATCGTGAGATGTCTGGTCTGACTAAGTTTGGAAAACTTTGTTGCTTTGGTTGTAATAGGGACTCCCAGCTTGAGGACTCCTGTCCGATTCCTTCGGTTGGAACTCCCACATATGAGCTCTATTCTAAACATGGTGTTGGTCCTATTGCCTTTAATAAGACATGGACCCGATATACAAAGAAAGATGGTGTTTTAAAATGGCCAGAAAATGGTAGTTTCGAAACTGATGTGCTAGATAATTTAGAAGCAACGTTATTTAAAAGAAAAGCCCGGCCGGCAATGTTTGACTCTTTTCGCCTTTGGCGTAAGGAAGCCAAACAGAGAGAAATTAAACAAGCGAAACGAGATAGGAAAACACAGGGAATGACGATTATACAGGCTGCTCAGCAATTCAAAGATGATGAAATAGATAATGCAATGGAAATTTCAGACAGACAGCATCGAATGGCAATAGATAAATGCTATCCGACGTTGCCTATCTCTTCCCTTGATAAGAGAAAAGATTTTGAGGAAGATTCCTTAATGTCCCACTTATTGAAATTGCCTCCGCCCTATGTACAAGGTGCTAATGCACCCCCGATGTTACAGCCTGTTCAGCCGCCAGTTGTGCTTCCGCCTGCTCCAGCTTTTCCACATTTGCCTCCTCAAGTATTGCCTATGCCAGCTTTGCCTTTAACTCCTTTGCCTTCTGCTCCTTTGGCAATTCCTAATGCTCCTTTAGTTAATTCACCTAATACCTTGTCCCCTATCCTTATGTCAAATTCTCCATCTATGCGTAAGCGATTTGCAGATACTGTCTCTGGTCTCTTATCACCTTTCTTTGAAGCTTTAAACGTGTCTCCAGCTTTTTCTCGAAGACAGTCTCGTAGTCAATTCCCAGACTCCGAAGAGCGAGAAAAATTGGACTCACTTGCTTGTAGATGGATCAAGAAGGGTCCCCAATATAGTACGTCTGATATTATGTCCACCTTTCTGCAATGGAATGCACCTACGCAGAGATATGTTTTTAAAGTTATGTGCGATACTCTCGCTAAAGAATGGGAGGATATGAATTTGGGTTCGGTCCCACAGAATCTGTTAGATGTTCAGGCTGACTTTGACAAAGGACTTATTGTGGGTCCTAAGGTTGAAAACGCTGTCAGAACACTTATTTCTTTCAGATCCCTATTGTTCTCACAGACTTTTCCTGATTCTGATCCTTCAGTTAGGACAGCACTGAAAAACTATCCCATGAGAGAGGTTTCTCCAATATGGAAGGAAGAAGTTGCAGCAGCAGGTGCTAATCCAGCTATTCCTGCGCATTTTCAGCGCATATGGATACATGTCCCCTGGAAAAGGTCTGAAGTTTTAGCACTTAAACAGTCACTACCAGATTCACCCAAAAATCCTGCTGGTTACTATAAAGAGTTGTCGCAAACAGTTGATGCATGTACTATGAATCTAGCAGATATTGACATGTTGATGGGAAATGTAGTTCCACAGACAATATGGGCTAAAATTCGCAGAGAGGATCACGCTCAAGAATTAGGCGGCGATTGGAACGCTATTATTGCCGCAGATAGAGGTCAAGTAGGTGGTGCAAAGCCCGACGCTTTGATCTCAGAACTCCCTGGTAGGATTATTACATTAATGAAAACAATGATGCCTGCTTTGAGAGTTAATTGGGATAAGCTAGCAGCATGTAAACAAAAGAAAGATGAAAGTGTTTCCGATTTCTTTACCCGATTCGAGGAGACATTCATTGATCACAGTGGTCAAGATATGGCTACAGAAGGGGGACAGCGATTATTTGTGGATAAGTTCGTATATAACTTGCTTCCTGAACTATCACACAAGCTAAAAGACTCCGAGAGTTCATGGGCAGTTTCTTCTTCCGCCCAGATATTGGCTACTGCACAATATTATGAAAATAGAGACAAAGAAGAAAGGGAAAAACAAGAGAAAAAGACGAAAGAATTAAAAACTAAAGTTCTCTTGCAACAGGCTTATCCTCCTCGTTATGTTCAGCCTCAGTTTCAACAGCCTCCGCAGTTTCAGAGGTTGTATCAAAAGCCTGAACCATTCATTCCAAGACCTTTGCTAGGTCCCAATCAATGTGCTTATTGTAGGGAGGAAGGTCATTTTAAGAACAGTTGTCCGGCATTGTTGCAGCGTAATGGAGCAACATCTGCTTCACGAGGTCGTGGTGGTCCTCAGTCAGCAAATAGAGGTAGAGGTCGAGGTGTGTTAACCCAAGAGCAGCGTTCTTTTGTTCCTCCAAATTCCGGAAATTACTTTGACCAGCAAAATGTTAAGTCTAAACAGTATTACAGTGAGGATCAGTATATTGAAGGAGGGAATGAAAGTCTTCATTTTGAATAGGACAGCCATGGACAAAGTAAGGGGGTTACGTCAATTCCAGTGGATCAGAATGGACCTTATGTTAATGTCACTACAATGGGTGTTTCAGAGCCATTTCTTTTAGATACTGGTGCCATGAGAAGCTCTATCATTCATTCTAAACTCCCTGGCGCACCTTTGTCTGGCTTAACGAATGTATCTGTAGGATTTTCTGGCGCCCCTGTTCGCAATCCAGTTTCTTGCCCTTTGCCTGTTTCAATAGGCCCTTATGATTTAGAAGCTCCGCTTCTTCTGACGAATGGTTGTGGTGAAAATCTGTTGGGTTTAGATCTATTAAAAAGAATGCATGCTACGATATATTGTTCACCTTCTGGTGTATACCTCACTCTAGGACAGAAAATGACTAGTCCAATGTACTTATCAAAAGATCAATTCCCACCTGAATTGCTTTCTCTTCCCGAAACGCTTTGGGCTACGGGTCCGAATGACGTTGGTTGTCTTGAGATCCCACCTTATGTTGTTACTCTTAAGCCCAATGCTGAAATGCCACGTATTCCGCAATACAGAATCTCTACTGAAGGTGAGAAAGCACTTCTGGAAATTGTCCATGATTTGATTCAGAAGGGTGTGGTTGAGGAAACGAGAGGAAATACATGTAACAGTCCTGTTCTTCCGGTTCTTAAACGCACTGATCCTTCTCAGCCTCCTGTTTATCGTTTTGTAATTGATCTTCGGGAGGTAAACAAGATTGTCGTACCGCAGTTTCCTGTAGTCCCAGATATCACTGCTCTGTTGACGATGATACCTTCTACAGCGACTTGGTTTTCAGTTATTGATCTAAAGAATGCTTTCTTTAGTATTCCCATCGCTGAAGAGAGTAGAGATATTTTTGGTTTTTCCCTCGGAGGCCGAAGCTTCCGGTTTAAACGTGCACCTCAAGGTTATTGTGAAAGTCCCTCTATTTACAGTCAAGCTCTAAAATGTCATCTTGATGCCTTTTCCTTACCGTCCGGTGCCGCTCTCATTCAGTACATGGATGACTTATTAGTTGCCGCTGATTCAGAGGAGATTTGCAAAAACGTGACCGTTGCACTGTTGCGTCATTTGTTTGATCTGAATCACAAGGTTTCTCCTTCTAAATTACAATATGTCTGTCGCGAGGTGACTTATTTGGGTCATCTCTTGTCAAAGGAGGGACGACGATTGACCCCCGAACGAATTCAGGCAATTGCACAAATGTCAGTGCCATCCACACAAAGAGAGGTACGTGCTTTTTTGGGCATTACTTCTTATTGTAGACAGTGGATTCCGAGTTTCTCTTTATTGGCTAAACCGCTGTTGGCGCTAACTTTAAAAGATACGCCTCAGCCTCTTCCGTGGACTGACGAGTGTCAGAAGAGTTTTACTGATTTGCGTATTGCTTTGTGTTTTGCTCCTGTATTGGGTACTCCTGATTACAGTAAGCCCTTTACGCTCTATGTCCACGAAAGAGAGGGTTGTGCATTGTCAGTCTTAACGCAGCGTTTTGGAGATCAACAGCGACCATGCGCATATTTCTCAGCTACGTTAGATCCAGTAGCTAAAGCATTGCCTAGTTGTCTTAAGGCAACAGCGGCAGCAGCAATTTCTATTCGACAGTCTGCTGGAGTAGTGCTAGATAATACTCTCATTGTTATGGTGCCACATGCAGTGGATACTTTACTAAATAGGACAAAAACGCAGCATCTTACGAGTGCTCGGTTGTCCGGATATGAGCTGACGCTTTTGGCTAGTCACATACACATCAAACGATGTAATACCCTGAATCCAGCTACTTTGTTGCCTCTTCCAGAAGAGAGAGATGTCTCTGAACAGCATGATTGTTTTCTCCGTACTGAAGAAGAGACTAAGGGTAGAATTGACCTAAAAGACACGCCATTAGTGAATCCAGATGGAACACTATGGGTAGATGGTTCTTGTTTCAAGCTCCCGAATGGAGATACAGTTTCAGCCTACGCTATTACTACTTTGCATACGATTGTGGAGACAGCACGCATTAGACATAATTCAGCTAAGGCAGCTGAATTGATAGCCTTAACTAGAGCGTGTGTGTTATCCAAAGGAAAAAGAGTAAACGTGTACACTGATAGCCAATACGCTTTTGGTGTAGCGTTTAACTTTGGGCGCTTATGGAAGGAAAGAGGATTCTTTACTTCCCATGGTACTAAGATACAACATGGTCAATTAGTGACTGAACTTCTTGAGTCACTTACAATGCCTACTCAGATAGCGATCGTGAAGTGTAGTGCACACAAAAAGATTGTGGACGATGTTGGTCGAGGAAATGCATTTGCAGATGAGGTAGCGAAAAAGACAGCCAGAGACAACACAAGTCGAATGTATGTTGCAGGTCCCGCAAACTGCGTAAGAGAAAAGGGAATGTGTGAAGATACAGTAGAGAGTGTGAAATCAATTCAAGGAGAGGCTACGGAGAATGAGTTGAGAAAGTGGAAGGAAAGTACAGGAATGTTAGATGAGATGGGATGTTGGGTTGAATTATCAGAACATCAACGTTGGCTGTTACCAGATGCTTATGTACTACCTGTAGTTACTATGGCACATGGTCCAGCTCACCTAAGTGCAAAAGGAATATGTAAACTTCTGGCTCCAGTGTGGCAAAATGAGGGGATCCCAAAGTGTGCAAATAATGTAGTAAAACATTGTATTGTTTGCTTGATGTACAATCCGGGAAAGGGAACCCCAACTCCAGCAGGTCATTTTGCTCCTCCAACATATCCATTTGAGGTGTTGCAGATCGATTATATTCACATGGAACGATGCAACAACCTCAAATATGTTCTGGTGGTAGTATGTGCTTTTTCTGGATGGGTAGAAGCCTACCCTCTGAAGGACAATACTGCTTTATCAACTGCCAAAATACTTTTGAAAGAATTCTTCCCTAGGTTTGGTTTGCCGCGCATTGTCTGGAGTGACAATGGGAGCGAATTTGTGGGTCAAGTCATGCAAAAAGTTTGTGCAGGTCTTGGCATAAAACAGAAGTTCCACGCGGCGAATCACCCACAGTCGGCTGGTTTAGTAGAATGCTACAATGGAACCTTGAAGCTTAAAATTGCTAAGGTGCAAGCTAGCACAGGACTTAATTGGCCTGATGCTTTACCATTGGCTCTTCTGTCCACCAGAACAGCAGTACACTCTCGTTTGGGGCTTAGCCCTTACGAAGTGATATTTGGTCGCCCAGCTAATGTATGGGGAGTTCCTCGCCCTAAGAAATACTCAGACTTGCCATACCCGATGTTGATTGACTACTTGCATGACCTTACAACTAAATTGCGTGTTCTTCATCAACAGGTTCAGAGTGCTCTACCAGAGGCTTCCACAGACCCAGGTCATTCCATCCGACCAGGTGACTGGGTCTGCACGAAAAATTTCCAACGACAGAGAAATTTGGAGCCCAGATGGAGAGAGCCACGCCTGGTTCTTTTGACCACAAGAACAGCAGTTAAAGTCGAAGGAAAGAAAAACTGGGTGCATGCCGTGCACTGCAAGAAAGTGCCTTTGCCCTTGCCTTTCGATCAGTGGGTCCGTAGAGGCATCAGTGACTCTGAAAGTGAGAAAGTTCCGCAATTTGTACCATTCAGTGATGCGCGTCTAATTGGAACACTTTCTGAGAAAGAGGACGACGACATCCTTCAAGAAGCAATACTATGGCATCGTCGCTTGAACACGACAAATCCAGGAACATTGTTTCAAAACCAGACTGCCTCTGGACAGGAACGCTATAATTTGAGACCAAGACCAAAGAACTTGTAAATTTCTCTCCTATGTAGTACTCTATCCCGGTTGCAGGGTCACGGTAGGAGTCTTAGTTACGACCTGAGTAAGTGGCAATAGGCCTGCAGGACCTCACAGTGTCATAGGACGGTAGATAATCGTGACTACAGTGATTGAGGAAGATTGCCGTGAGCATCCACTTAGAAAGATGGAGGCTACATTAGATAAAAGAGAAAGTAAAAATGTAAAGAATAATTGTAAAGAAATATGTAGTCGTTGTAGTATTGCTCTATGCGTCATTATATTGTCGTGTCTTCTTTTGGCATCTGTAAACTGGATCATTATTACTCTGCAGCAAAAAGTTGTCTCTTCTCCTACCTCTACATCTTCTTCTACTATCTCTCCGCACCTATTTCACACTCTTCCCCAGCATGAACTCATCAGAAGAACTGAATACTTTAACAATTCCTTCGTCCAGTTGTTACATCAACATCAGTTAGTGATCAATACAACTGACTGTTGGGTGTGTGGACTCATACCACATACGGTAGAAAAAGGAATGCCATATTTAGTTCTTCCATTCTCCTATGAAGGTTCTGCTTGGGCTTATTTTGTCATTTTCAATAATGCATATCAAAGTAAAATTAAACAACCTGTCAGTTCACATAGTGTTGGTTCAAATTTCAGTCATAGTTTATTGATAAAGGGAATGGTAGCTATGGCTAAAATCATGGAAAAAAGTGAAGCTTCCATAGATGAAAGAAAAGCATATACCAATTGGAACATAACTAATTACATTTCCAGCCTCAATGATAAGGTTAAGCAAGGAAAATCTCCTCCGATACGGGTCATACCCCAACAAGGAAATTTCTGTCTGCAAATAAATGGTAGAACTCCAAACACCGGACAAAGAGAAAGTTTATGTTCCCATACATATGTTTATTCAGCCCTGAATTCACTGCCGTTAGTACCATCTCAAGGTACATACTTCGTTTGCCACGAGAGGGCTTATACATGGTTGCCAGCTGATTTCTCTGGTACTTGTTATATAGCCTTTCTTCTTCCCCCTACATACACCGCTCCTGCGAACCATCATAAAAATAGATATGGCAGAGGGATTGTGGATTCGAAAGACACAGCAGGACAAGAGGGAGGAGATTTCCTCAAAGGATTTCTTCCCTTCTGGGGTCCAATGGCCAACAGCAGAAATATAAGGCAATTGGTTCGTGTCGTAGAAACCACCATAGACATCACTGTAGGAGCTTTAAGTAACATTACAGCTGAACTACAGGCTGATCGTCTTATGACCTTGCAGAACCGTGTTGCCTTAGACTTTGTTCTTGCGGACCGTGGTGGAGTATGCAAATTGGTCGGATCAAGTTGCTGTATTTTCATACCTAATGACGCTCCGACAGTATACCAAGCTATCTCTAAGTTACACATAATCTCCGAGTCGATTCATCAGGACGAAGGAGATTGGTCCTTTTCAGAGTGGTTTTGGGGATTACTGTCCAAATGGGGTTGGAAGGTATTGACATTCTTTGGAGTAATTTTAGCTTTTATATTCTCTTGTTGTCTTTGTATGCAGTGCGGTCCTGCCATCTGCAACCTATGTGCTACTGCATGTATTCCCAAACCCAAGTCACAAAGAGCAGAGAATATCAAAATGATGGTACAGCAACAGCTTGATGACCTCATGGCCATAGACATCGACTCAGATTAACATGAGTTTGTGTATCTTGCCTGAGTTCTGGCAAAAGGAGGGTCTGAGGAAATTCGATTTTTAATACGATCGTATCGACCCGCCATTTTGTGGCCCGCCGCCATTTTATGTTGCCTTCACTCAGGCAGCACAGCGAACGAAGTCCATTCTGCCTTTTCTGCTTATTCTGCAACATGGTGTTCAAAACAGCCTTCTGCCTCTATCTTTACAAGGCTGGTATTAAGGTCTGACCGAGTACACTAATCCCTGTCTGGTTTTCTAATCCTTGTTTCAACTATCTGTAGGCTCACACTATTCTCCGCCGATCTTATCTTATCGTCTGGCCTTCGCTGTCCTTTGCTAGTATTCTCTCATTTCACAACTGTCCTCCAAACGCACACAAACTTATTGCACCACATGCAACTTCGTTGTGGATCGGTTAATGAATTAGTTCAAGGGAGGGGTGACAAACACAGCTGGAGGGGAGGCAACCTTAAGTCACTTGATACTTTGTTTTCCAATTCCTTCTATTGGTGCTGTCTTGTTTTCCGACATTTCTATTGGCTCTGTTCTATCTTTACATTATTCTTACTGGCTCCTTTCTATGTGTTCTGGGAGTGTATGTAGTTAATAAATGGTTTTTATACGGTATATAAGATTGTGCGCCACAAAGTAAAGGGGCAGTCTCCTGAGAACATACCTTGTGTACTTCTTGGACAACTGTACTAGCTGCAGCTAATAAAATCTGATCTTTTACGCCTGACAGAGTGTCCCGTGTCTCTGTTAGTTGAGGCAGGTGAATCCAAGGAGATTTCAGGCGTACCCTGCGCCGCCAGGCCCATAAGGTTCTGGTTCTTCAAACCTCTCCGGGTGGGACTGGCCAACCACGCCATCAATGCTCCCGCTTTATCACTTTCCGCACGCCCTTGGCCATGTAGTGTTTGTAGTCGAAGCACCGAAACTTCTCCGTGTACTCAGCTACCCTCTCCCTAGCCGCCTGAAGCTCCCCCTGTAAAACAGGGTTCTCAGGTACCCATCCCTCCAGCAAGCGGAGGTCTGCCTCAGCCCTCTCAACTTCTCATAGCAATGTTTTCTTGACCCCCAATAGATGCAGCAATTCAGCGCCCGCGTATCACCACCTTGAACACTTCCCACAGCATTTTAGGGGAAGGTGCGGGTGTCTCATTGTCCTAAATGTATTGTGCAGTATGCCCCCTTATTTGGTCACGATATGCAGGATCTTCGAGGGAGTCAGGCTTGAGACGCCAAGTGGGGATGCTGGCGTTAGCCCTTATCCATGGTAGGTGCATTAGTATGGGATTGTGATCTGAGAGAGTTCTCTGAGTGTGCATTTCTGGTGTGCATAGGAAAGTGTCAAGTCGCACATGCAGGTCATGCACTGCGGAGTAGTATGAATAATCCCTGGTTTGCTGATGGAGGGTCCTCCAGGAGTCTAACAGTTGCCAGCCCAATTGCCAGTCGAGAATTCTTTTAGCTAAGGTATTCACTGATGAGTACCTCAGTTGTGGGTGGGACCTGTCTAGACCCGGGGCAGCCACACAATTAAACCCCCCCCCCAAATCAGCACTGAACTAAGCAAATGAGGAGCCAGGGTATTCGATAACTGATCTAAAAATGTGCCTTGTTCAATGTTAGGTGCATATATATTTATCAGAGTGATATCACGTCCTCCTAATCTGCCGGTGACCACAACATATCACCCGTTAGGGTCTATTAGAGTATTAGTAATCTGAAATGGTATTCCCACCCTTATCCAAATGAGGGTGCCCCTTGCGTATGCAGAGTAAGCTGTATAAAAGATTTGGCCCTTCCACCTCTTCTGCAACGCAGCTCCCTCCGTCGCCGTCAGGTGAGTCTCCTGCAGCATTGCTATGTGAGCACCCCTTTTGCGTAGATACAAATATACTTTGTAAAGCTTAGCCATATTGTGCATACCTCTTATATTCCAGGAGATCACCTTATACTCTTGGGGATCACCCATGTGAATATCGCAATGTTGTTCTGTTTCTGCACTCTGTCCATGCATGCAGTAACTGTAGGGCAAAGGCTGTCAGGGTTCTACTTCCTGCCCTGGTGGGGTATATGGCAGGTTCTCAAAACTCTAAACAAAAACTTCCCCAACTCCCCTTCCCCAGGACAGGTGTCGGAACAGCCTCCCATCCAAACTTGATAAAAACCAACAGTCAATGCTTACGAGGTAGTTGAAAAGAAAGCTCGGTTCGGGTAAAGCCACTGGCTCCAGGGTGACCTCCAACAATATCCTGATATTTAGAATTCTGCCAGAGCACAAAGGCGTTACCCCACCGGGGCCCCCAACCTTATTTGATTTTCAAAGCCTGGGTTTTATTTCATATTATATTCTCGGAAGTTCCTGGTGTCACCACAGGCAACTCAATGCTCAGGGCCACTGAGCTCTCCGATTCAGCGTCCGTGTCCGAGCCTCGATCTTCTTTCCGTGTCCCTGTGGATCATGAGCTAGTCTCTCCTCTGCTCAAGTTCGCAACATCCACAGTGGCCCGCTGTTGCTCTGCCTTGATCTCCTCCAAAGTGGGTGCCACCCCCGTCAAGGCCCTCATGTCCGGGGCCGTCTACTTCCAGATCTGGGTCCCCGAGGACCTCCAGCCCGCGTGGGGGCCTTTTCGCTCATCGAGCCAGTCCCTGGCCTCTTGGGGTGTCCGGAAAAATCTGGCTCCTCTGCCGTCCTCCACTCGAAGCGTAGAGGAGAAAAGCATAGCACACTGTATGTTCAATATTCGCAGTTGCCTTTTAATCTCCAGATAGGATGCTCTTTGTCTCTGAACCTTGCGTGAGAAGTCGGGAAAAATGCAGACTAGTGTGTTTTCCACTCTTAGCTCTCCGGCCTTCCTAGCCTGCGCTAGTATACGATTGCGGTCCCTATAGTGCAACAGTCTGGCCAACACTGGTCTCGGCTTCGCCCCCGGTGGGGAGCCCTCACTGGCACTCTATGTGCCCTTTCAAAGGCAAAGACGCGTGAGAGACCCTCTGGGGCCACCTCCTCCATTATCCATTTTTCCAGGTAGTCAGTTAAGTCCTATTGCTCAACTTTTTCAGGTAGGACAATTACCCGGATGTTGTTCGTCCTAGATCTATTTTCGGCATCCTCAGCACGGACCATGAGCATCCCCACTTGCTTTTCGAGGGCAGTTACCCGATCTCCAGTCGTCTTAAACTCGGGCTTGAGTTCCTCAACAGTTTTTTCAGTTGTCGCCACCCTTTCCGCGAGTCGGCGCTTGTCCTCCCTCAGCAAGCCCAAATCCAGCTTAAGGGTATCAATTTTAAGTTCCTGGCTTTCCTTTGATGATGTAATGGCCTGCATAATGTCCCCCAGCAACGGGCCCTCAGTGGTCAATGACTGGTCCGATCCGAAATACTGTGTAAGTGGAATGCGAACCACAAATGCACCCCTAGGCAAGTGTAGTGTGTAGAGGGTCACTGGGAGTGTGAGAAAACACTAAGGGCCATATTTATACTTTTTGACGCAAAACTGCGCCAACGCAGTTTTGCGGCAAAAAGTTTAACGCCGGCTGTCACAATTTCTTTGCGCCACCCGGGCGTCAAATCTATACTTTCGTGCTGTGTAGCGCAAACCACGGGTTAGAGTAATTTTTTTTTACTCAAACCATCGCGCCACATCGTAAAGAAAAACAACGTTAACGCGGCGGAAATGACTTTTATCTGGTTTACGACATCGCAAACCGGATGCGCGCCTTTTTTCACCACAATAGCAATAAAAAGCAGTGCAAACAAAGCAAAATGTGCAAAGGAGCCCCAAAATGGATCCCAAAAGCCATGAGAGACCCCAGGAAGACTACAACCGACCAGGAACCAACCAGTAGGACCCAGACAAGACACAGGAGAGGGAGAAGAAGAAAAGGAAGTGCATGTTCAGTGCAGAGGAGCAGGAAATACTGGTGAAAGAGGTGAAGGAACACCATCATCAACTTTTTGTCACCTCAAAATTGCCAACTGGGAGGAGAGAGGCAATTTGGCAACAAATTGTGGCCAACATAAACAGTGTGGTAGAAGTACGGAGAACAGTCACTGAGTGCAAGAAACACTGGCATGACTGCAAGCACAGGACCAAGGAAAAGATGGCAAGGAACAGGAAGGCAGCACTGCAGACTAGAGGTGGGAGTTCAGCACCACAGGAGGCCCTGGACCAGATGGAAGAGATGGTGGCAGCCGTCATCCCAGAGGAGATCGTCACAGGGATTCAAGGACAGGACAGCATAGACTACTAGGAAACAACACAGATGCAGGGTAAGTTGCATGGGGGACAAACATGTCTAAATGTTAATGGTTAGCAGGGTGGGGGAACATACCTACTACACAATGCATGTCAGCCATGTTAATCAGGTTGTGGAAAGGGCAAAGTGGCACAGAACAGGTACATGGGCTGTGTAGGGGAAATCTGGGGCACAGCACAACACTACACCAACAACCTTTGCATGGGGGTACTCTGCCATGCCAAGAATGTTGGAAAGGCAAAGGCAGTCCAGGAGAGTAGGGTACAATGTAAAACTGGCCTGCTGTCACACTACAGCTGAAATTGTCGCTACATGAACTAGGGCTCAATTTCCAGCCTCAGGCCATATCCGCGAGTGGTATTTACCAATGACAACAGTTGCCACTACCACCTGTGCTGTGTGTGCAGGTTAAGTAGCTTATGGCAGTTACGTGCCCATGGATCAAACAAACCCAAAATAGAGAGTTCAGGATGATGACGTTATCAATCCCCTGTAATTCCTAACAAAGTGCAAATCGTGTCAAATGCTCATGCCTATAGGCGCAATAAACATCAGGTATTGTTATGAACATTATGAAGTACACAGCAGTAATGTTATACCCATGCTGCACATTTCAGGTCTACCCCGTGCCTGTGTTACAATAGCTGCAATGCCACCTTGCAACATCCCAACTGTCATACTGCTAAGAAAACAGCATTGAGGGGGAGAACATATGTGTCTAGCTAGTTAAACACACCCGCACAGACACAAGAGGAAATGGAACACTGCCCGGACCATCAGTGCAATCCAATGTAGCACACATTCCCCAACCTCAGCATTACACACTACCAATGCTGACACCTGCATCGTGCCATGCCAATGGCATACATAGTATATGCTAGGTCTCAGCAACATATAGGTGGATGTGAAATATCTGAGACTGGGTCAGTTCCAGATTGTTAAGTGTGGTGCAAGTGGCATCAGAACACCCATATCCAGTTCAAGGCCTCACCATGCTAATGGAAGTAGATGGAGGGTTGAGTAGGACAATAAGGTGGCAACATAGAATAGAGGATGTGACGCAGACAATTCCCCAAACTGCCCACACTACATGTGACATGCAGGTGGGGCATAAGCCAGTGAGAATGCTAATCTTAGTGATAGGAACAATGAACAGGAACCAAGATTACTATGTTCCACTAATAGGAAGTCTAATTGTAAGATATCTAATTTCAGAGGATGATGGCTCTCCTGGGGATATGCCTGTCCTGGACTTCCCTGATTACATGGATGACGAGCTGACAAACATTAGCCAGCAGACCCTCCAAGATGTCCTTGGAACCCCCATGCCCCACCTTCAGTCGCAAGGAGGAGCACAGAAGTAGCAGCCATCACAGAGGACCCACCTACCACCCCAATAGTACGACCTGCCAGCTCCAACCCAGCTGAGGACTCTGAGGACACTGGTACCACCTTTGAGAGGACTGTAGTTGGAGTACAGTGGGAGCTGGCCAAGGAGGCAAGGGTGTGGAAGCAAAATATGGCAGCCAGCATTGAGGGGATGCGTACGTGCATGATGTCATCTGCAGAACAGGCAGCAGGCATGCAAGCGCTAGCATCCACCCTGGAAGGACTACAACAAAGTGTAAGGGAATTCACCACAGCAGTAAGGGAGTTGCCACAATACCTAGCATCCCAAACCTTTCACTGGGTGCACAAATGCAATCATGACCCCCTCAGGGCCGACCTGGCTGCCTACCACAGTGATATAGCTGATATACTCAAGAACCTCCTCCTTGCTGCAGTTATGCCCTTAATAGCCCCACACTTGGCAGCTACCGGGAATTCTGACTCCACATCTTCAAACACTGAAGTGTGTGTTGCCCCTTCAAACCCACCACCATCAAGGGGAGAGGAGACGACACACACATCAGAAGATGAAGATGTGGAACAGATCACCTTCACCCGTTGGAGTACCCGGTAGAACCAGTGCATGCCACATGGGCACTGATGTCCTAGGGCCTGTGCTTGTTAACATGCCAGTCTTGCTACAGTTGGTCACATGCACTGTTCTCCAGCACACTGTTTACCTTGACACTATGGCGGTCATTCTGACCGCGGCGGTCGGCGGTCGCCGCCCGCCAAGCGGTTCCCACCGAAAGACCGCTCCGCGGTCAAAAGACCGCGGCGGCCATTCCGGCTTTCCCGCTGGGCCGGCGGGCGACCGCCAGAAGACCGCCGGCCGGCCCAGCGGGACAGCCCCTTCAACAATGAAGCCGGCTCGGAATGGAGCCGGCGGAGTTGAAGGGGTGCGACGGGTGCAGTGGCACCCGTTGCGATTTTCACTGTCTGCACAGCAGACAGTGAAAATCTTTGTGGGGCCCTGTTAGGGGGCCCCACGGCAGCCGTTCCCGCCATCCTGGTTCCGGCGGTGGACACCGCCAGAAACAGGCTGGCGGGAAGGCGCTCAGAATCCCCATGGCGGTGCTGCAAGCAGCGCCGCCATGGCGGATTCCCTGGGCCAGCGGGAAACCGGCGGGAAACCGGCGGGAAACCGCCGGCTCCCCTTTTCTGACCGCGGCTTTACCGCCACGGTCAGAATCGCCCAGGAAGCACCGCCAGCCTGTTGGCGGTGCTTCCGCCGCCCTCCGCCATGGCGGTCATGGACCGCCAAGGTCAGAATGACCCCCTATGTTCTGTGATTGTCTCTCACCACCTCCTTGGCAATTCATGTTCCTCTGCACTGTATGACACTTCACCCCAGCATGTCCACTGACATGTCCCATTGCACTTGTGTTGCATCACAATAGAAGGCGTCACACTGATGGACTCACAATCCTGGACTATGTAATTATTGTACTACAGCACTTGAAAATAAATAGCACTTACACAACCACTTTGTCTCTGTGTAATGTGACATATCAACTGTGTAGGAGATTAGTGATGTATATCACATTTCAATGGCCATAGAATGTCAATACAACTGCGTTGAAAGATTGTGTGCTGATAACTATGCACTGGGGTCTGGATTGTATCATCATCTGCTCTTCAGGATGCTTATTTCTGAAGTAAATTGAAAACAAACAGTATAATGCTGTGTTGGACTGAAAAAGTCAGCTTCAAGGTATGTAAAAGCTGAAATTCAATGTGGCCAACATTCCTTTCAAGACAATCTTAATGTATGTGACATCTGACTATAAACATTCATCACACACACACACCATACAGCAGGAATGGATGTGTACGAGTGTATGGACAAATGTGTAACCTGGGAGTACAATGTAAGAAATGATAGGTGTGATTTATGTATACAATACTACATAAGATTATAGCATCACTCAGCTTATCAGGGTTCACATGAACATCAGGCTGCAGGCAGACGCACCACATTGCCCAAGATTCCAAATGAGGACTCAAACGATGACAGATTTAATAACACATCCAAACTTCACAACACATTCGGAACCATAGTAACCTTGAGTGGTGGGTGCAATGGATGGCAGATGCATAGAGAAGTAGCTTTGGTGTAGCTGCCAATGTGACAGCACATTAGGAATTGTGAATAACCATGTCAACAATGGGATTCGGATGCAGGATGGAACACAAATACTAAATTGACACCGTTCACCCATGCCAAGGCAATGATCCCCAAGCATATGACACATGCTGTAAAAGAGTAGCTAAAACTTTATTTAACAGTAATAAAGGATACTAAAACTAGGGGAAACACCTTAACTAACCTAACCTATCCTAACTACACATTACCCACAACTGGCCCTAACTACCCCAATCTAAACTTACCTATCACAATCAACTAAACACTCTAAACATCAACCCCCAACCTCCTTATATGATGGGACACATGTAGGACAACATATACTAACCTAAAGACATACTATCTTATCCCAAACAAAAATATATGTATGTATATATATATATATATATATGTATATATATATATACATATATACACATAAACCCCAACATCATCCCCCATCCACCCACCCACCAAAAAACAAATGTAATAATAGAAACCCCTCCACCCCCAACCCACAGGGAGGGGAGGGAATCGTGGCTGAGGGTCCAAAAGTCACAAATTGGCCCTCCGCAGGATTTTCTTAATACCCCACAGTCTCCTGCTATTGCGGGACACCTCCTGCTGCAGCCTGTCCATCCTGCGCAACATCCGTTGCATGTCACATCTCATGGACTGAAATTCTGCATTGTCTACCACAGCAGCTGGGGTTGTCTGTGTTCCACTAGTTTATGGCATTGCTGGTGCCGGTGCAGTGCTTGGAGGGGGAGGTGCAGGGGCTGCTGTCTGTGGGCCTGGATCAGATGAGGTTGACGGACCTGCAGTAGTGGCTGTCATCGTTTGTCACATAACAAATGCTGCAAGTATTCCACATGAGACAGGCCAATTAATGACTATCTTCTGGATGACAATCAAGGCCCACAAGACCTGTTAATTGTAAATGGAATTGCCTGGACGGTATGCAGTTGCTAATCATGAGGGGGGTATCCTAGGTTGGAACAAATGAATGTTGGAATTACATGTCTGTCTTCTACACTGGGATCCTCACACCTAGGTACACATATTTCATAACCTTAACCCTGTGCCTCAGGGGGTGATGAACATGCAACACTTACTTTCAAACATCAAGGACAGACAGGAAGCTTTGGACAGCTGTCCATGGGTTTAGTCAGTCCACCACAGGTAAGGAGGGCTGCCAACTAGGATTGACTCAAACATTGGACAATCACATCCACATTTATGTTCCGAATTGCTGACAATTGTCAACATCATTTGATCTCACTGATACCTTTCCAAAAACAAGAACATAGATGCAAGCACCCATCTAGGCTTCAGCTGCATGCACACCTGTGACATTCTACTCAAGTGCCACATAAAAGGAGCACAACATGTGGAGCTAGATGCTGCTAGGAAGTCAAACATACAGTCCTACATTTTCAATAATTAACAGGGATGCTCAAGTCTCTGGGTAATACTTCGGCATCACTGGTCTGTGTGTGAATCAAGGTATGAGTTGCTGACTAAATCATGAAAATGGTCACCTCCAAATTAATCATTGGCATACATGTAGCAACAAATATCACCCTGTTCACCTGCCCATGCCTATAGCGCAGCACTCGACTCCCAATATATGACTCTCCACCACAGATTGTCCAACTTAAACATGGAACAAAATGTCAAACTCCGGTCAAGTCACATATCAGATCATATGCCAACACATCATACCTTACAATGAGTCCAACACACAGGAGTCAATCACACAACAGCTGCAAACAAAACACAGGACAAACATATCAACACTTACTGGATATGTCTGGGTCCGCAAACCGAGCCACTTCACAAATTGTGTAGGGGGCTGAAATGTGCTCAATGTCTGCTCACTGTATAGAACTTGGATCAACAAATTATTGTGTGTGACATTTTATATGATAGAGCAGCACATCAGGCATGTAGACACCCCAACAGACATACTACTGCAAACATGCATTGACCCAGTCACTCCAGTGAGTGATAGACACACATATGCAGAAATGCACTGGCCCTAACAATCATGTAGTGCCAAAAATGATTACTCAATTTAGTGCAGAATTATTTCTAGAGGGTACTCCAATTCATCATTTGTTGTTATGAGAGACACGCAAAGCCACATTCCTGGTGCACTGCAAAACCACTCACTCAGGTATTGTGGCTTATGCATCAAGGGCCAATGAGTTACTGTGTGATGCTCATGTGGGTTGAGTTTAGTTCAGGAATTATTGTGCTTTCTATGGTCCATTATATGTGTGCCTGTGTTGTATGTAGGCTACATATGCCACATTGGCAGTGTACCCAGAGCCGTATATGCCCCCTATGACACCATGATAGCAGGGATCCTGTGTGTTACTTGATGACAATGTTACAATAAACATGGATTGGCCATTTATCTAAATCAAAACAACAAAGAAATATATGCTGACTGTGTCTAATTTGATCATCTGTGACAGAATGCATGGGCACAGGTGTAGTCATTGCACCTGAAATGTGTTACTCAGGGCCCTGTGTACCTATATCAGGTATGTTAGATCACAGCCACATTCATTATCTTACATTTGCTAAGTTGGGTGATCTGTGGTTATACAACCAAACTGACGCTGTCCCCTAATTGAAACATAGTTTAGCAAATGTCCTACTTCGTCAATCTTGATGACGTAGGTCTGTATTTGTATGCACCTTGGGAATGGCGGCACTCACAGGAATGCTGGCCTGCTGATCTTAGCATACACCCATATCTGTGATAGCCTTCATACTGAGAAGTTAACAATTGTACATATGCTGCACTAGATCAGCAGGGTTGTACCAAATGTAAACTACCAAACTATTTTGGCACTCTAAATATATGATGGAAGCAGTCGGGGGTCCCTTGCACAACATCATGCAAATAAATAATTTTTGACGATGCATTCACAAAGTTCAGGGATCCCATGATGATCCATTAACTTTAGAAATTTGTTTGGCTATAAAGTGACACAGATGGCAAATGAACCAGCTCTGTACCAGCAATTGTGCCCAAGGCAAAAAAAATGCATATGAACAATGAACTTAAGGCCAGATGTTCTTTTTTTATGTATAGCATTTGCTTCATTTGTTTACGCTACATCTATGGAAAGTAGCACAAAATATTTAGATATTATCAAGTGTGAATTACTTTGGCATCTATAATTAATTTAAATGCAGCACAAACCAAGTCAAAATATCAGCCTAAGATATCACCAGAGGTTAGGAAGATCTTTGTACGTATGGCCATGAATATTGTTCAGACATGTATTAAAAAAATTGGGGACTACATTGGTTCCTTGCATTAGCATGTGAAATACATCTAATTCCTGGTACAATCACAGGCCCTGAATAATACTTTTGTTTGTGCCGCATTACCATCATCCATTGACGTCAAACAGCACTAATTTACAAGATAAAGTTGTCTTTTGTAAGTTTGTGCAGACTTTGCGTCAACAAATGACGGTAATGCATAAAATTTTATAAATCTAGGCCACTGTTTGTTCAACTTGCATTGCACGTACCCACAAACATTGCATGCAGCATATCACAAAATCCGCCACTGTCACTACAGAGCATTTTACTGTACACATTAATCTAATTTGTACTCACCAACAGGGCCACCAATCACCACACCCAGGTGGTCCAGCAGGTCTTGCTCTCTGGCCACCAGGTCAGTCCAGCGATGTTTAAGTTGGTGGTCGTTGTGCTGGCACTCTCTTTAGCTGGAACAGCACCTTGGACCACATGAGCCTCCTCGCCTGGGTGTGATACCCCTGTATCACCCTGCCACTAGCCTCTAACATCAGGGGGAAGAAGTGGAACACCAGCCAAAAAAAAGCCCCCAGCTCCTCTTCACCAATTCTCCCCAGACGTGGCCTTGCCAACATCTAAAAAATAATAGAGATAGGAAAGGGAAAAGAGGGAAATACAGGGAAAGGAGGTATGGAAAAGAAACTTAAAGAACCCACAAACAGCCCACAATACCCCAACTAACAATACCCACTACACACTCCCAATAGTACAAAGACAAATCTAAACACAAAAAATGACAAAAACACACTTACACTGATTTACACAGACACTTACAAAAACAGCAGATGACAATGGAAATTGCACACCGGAGACAAAAGCACAATATTGACAGACACAACTCTCTCCTCAGCCACACCGTCTAGAAGAATCACAGACTGCAAAGTGAAAGTGAAAGTACACCCACTGTACCATTTCTGTAAACAGGATATCCTATTACATCACTTCCTGTCTCAAATGCGGTGCGTTTTTTTTATGATGCGTGGAATTTTATGACGCTTACGGGCTTTGCATCAATATTTTTTTACGCATATGCTTAAAAATTCACCCGAATTCAACGATCAATATTTTTTTCCTGGATAACCGATTTCATGGGGTGCAGTATTGGAATTAATGCTAGGGACCAATCGATGTATAATGGGTGTGAGCGCCATTTTTTAACAAATATACGTCATATTTTGATGCATATGCGTCTTTTTTGACACTTTTGCGTCAAAATATCTGTCTATAACTGTGTATGTGTCATTTTTCTCTTTTTTAACATACATGAAGGCTAAAACTATACAATGATAGAATGTTAGGGCCTGCTGTGTGTGTTCTAGTGTTTGGGCACATGTGGCAGACCACACTATTGCAGACCATAATACTCATGTTGTTGTGCCGGATTAGCACTCTTAACTGACGCAACAGCAACACAAACTTTTGGAATTCAAATTTGTATTTCCTAGTTTGAGCAGGTGTTGCATCAATAGAGGATAGCAAGGCTACGCAACTTAAAAAATTCACTCATGGCCTGTGTGTTTATGTCTGTGAATTAGCTATTTCAATTGTTGTTGGGCCTCTGTGTGAATGTCACAAGAAGTGTTTTGCATAATGTGCTTGTATGCATGTGTTGTAATTGTGAATAACCATCAGATGCTATTCATTGAGATACATCAGTCATGATATGTCTTTGTCATATCTGTTGCATCTTATGCTGTGTGAACTTCCATGACTTTGGGGACAAAACATCTCCCATGAAAAACTATACACAGGATAGATAGAGGAAGGTTGATAATGGCAATGTAAAATATGTAAGCCATCACATGTAATGGAATGTTGGATACCACTTCATGGTCACTTGTGTGTATACTACCCATGAGTCAGGCATTGAGCATACTAGGTAGGTACAGTGTTTGTGACACAGAGTCACAACTCCAATCCAAAAAAGGTTTGGCACACCACAGTTTGAGTCATGTAAATGACCTATGTTTCTCCTGTGGCTGTGGAGGACCAGCAGACCATGCTGCATGTGTTCACATATTTCCATTGGTTCATTGCACAAAGGTATTAAGTACAAGTGTGTGGCCATGTGTACCCTGTGTCATTATTGGCCTCCATGTTGTCATAGTTATGTGCAGGTCTAGTCATGAGTCTGTGGAACCATTTTCGGGTTTAACAGAGTATCCTTCAAAGCAGATTTGCCCTAAAACCAAAGATAAACTAACAACACACATGGTGATAGCCCAGCTATGGCACAGCAGATGCTTTAGAAGGCTGACAACAGAGCAACTTTGGTGTGCTCAAATACGTTATGGATCCGTAATATGAAATAGGCAGGTTTCTTCACAACATTTGTACACAGTGGGGGCTCTAAAATTCCCACTGTAACAGGGAACATCAGTGCCTCTGTGCTGATTAATCTCACAGCTAATCACCACGAAAGCCCCATCAGAAGGTGGTGGCAGAAGTGAATCTATGTCTGGACTGTCAGGGCACACACATGTTTTGTCCTTACAGACACATTAGCAACCCTTGTTTGTTGTGCTGTAGGCACCGTACCAAATCCATGCATACAGCCATAGCACACTGTCACTGTTTGGCACTAATGAATACATGCAAAACCAGACAATGGATTGGGGCTATAGTAGGCCAATTAAATACATGTCACAGAACAGAATAGGATAAGTAAAATGATTAAACTATACTGTACATTTGAGGATTCATTGTAGACCTACCAGACACAGGGGGTCATTCTGACCCCGGCGGTCTGAGACCGCCAGGGCCAGGGTCGGCGGGAGCACCGCTGACAGACCGGCGGTGCCCCGCAGGGCATTCTGACCGCGGCGGTTCGGCCGCGGTCAGATGCGGGAAACCGGCGGTCTCCCGCCGGTTTCCCGCTGCCCTGCAGAATCCTCCATGGCGGCGGAGCGCGCTCCGCCGCCATGGGGATTCTGACACCCCCTACCGCCATCCTGTTCCTGGCGGGACTCCCGCCAGGAACAGGATGGCGGCAGGGGGTGCCGCGGGGCCCCTGGGGGCCCCTGCAGTGCCCATGCCAATGGCATGGGCACTGCAGGGGCCCCCGTAAGAGGGCCCCACAAAGTATTTCAGTGTCTGCTATGCAGACACTGAAATACGCGACGGGTGCCACTGTGTCAATTCTGAGCCGGCGTCCTCGTGGGAAGGCTGATTTGCCCTGGGCTGGCGGGCGGCCTTTTGGCGGCCACCCGCCAGCCCAGGGCAAATCCCAAAATACCCTCAGCGGTCTTTCGACCGCGGAGCGGTATTTTGGTGGGGGAACTTCGGCGGGCGGCCTCCGCCGCCCGCTGACGATAGAATCACCCCCACAGTACGCCAGGAGGAAACAGAGGGCATGGAAAGCAACTATGAGACAAACGTAGCCACAGGGAACGTCTCTGGTTAACGCAAAGACTGGAACCAGTCTGGCTAACAGGATGCAGGCTCTGTCAAGAACAAACATGAACAAGGCAAATACACAGTGAGCAGACTCTGACTGGGACAAGCAGGAACAACACTGTGGAACAAAAAACTGTGCTGTGGTCTGCACTGTTACACAAATCCCCCAAGGGCTCTGGTACACAAGTGATTTTTACGCCAATGCACAACAAGGATATTCAGAAAATGGCAGCTTCTAAGCAGTTCCAGGCAGCAGCAAGGGCAGGGCAGAGTCAAATGCCTGGTCTGCATGGTAGTGCTCACAAATGTGTGCAGCTTCAGTCTCTCACAAGTTGTGGTGTTGAGAATCAAGTTTAAAGGGCCAAGTAGACCTTTCACACGGAAAGCAATGGACAGCTGATTACAGGTCTTACCAACTACCAGGCAGTGCATTATTTGACCTGAAGTCCATGCAGACTGATGAACTATGACTATGGCATGCCATCCTGAAGTGGGATGCACACAGGAGTCAGAATGGGAGTTTGGGTGTGTGTTGCTCAGGAAATTCAGGCTACAGATAGTCCATTTACAGGGTGACCTAGAAAGGTGTAGGGAGAGACTTAAAACATGGCAGTGGCAGGACTTATTACCTGAGATGGACCGTGCAGGGCATGTTTTGTGAGCAATGCTTGTCATACGTGGGGCACTTGTGCTATCCATTTTCAGCCTAGATGGATTTCTTGTCACACATGCTCCTTGCAGAGATAGCTGATGTCACACTTACTGCAGTCAAGGGTCTGGTCATACATTCCTGTTACCAATGCAATAGCACATCCACTGCCTCATGTATGAGACATTTATTTTCCTTATGATTGATGGTGTCTTAGTTGTGTGTCATGTGCTGCAATGGACCATGTTGGCAACATGGATGTGTCTCATAGCTGTGGCCCTCTGATATTGTCCTTCACATGTGAAATAGACAGGATATATGTCATTTACACTGTGTGTGATGTTGGCTGTACATTCATACCCATCAAATGTGATGTGGCTTTTTCAGTATCCTAATCTGTATTTCTGCAATTCTCCATGAGGCTACACTCTGATTATGATTCCTAGGGATCATGTGATGCATAAAAATTACCCAGAGCATGATTGAGTGATGGAGGTAGGTGTTTAATGACATGTGATAACAAAGTGGTGATGGTGACTATAGTTAGAAGAAGTTTTGTACAATGTGTTGTCTCTGACGCAATCCTGCTGCAGTGTTTGGATGTTCCCCCTCATTTTCACAGACAGCATCCTCCTCTTCCTCCTCTTCAGGCATTTGTGGTCTGGTTCATGGAGGGGAATGTTCCTCCTTACACAAATGTTGTGCAGGATGGCACAGGTCAAAATTATCTTGCAGACCATTTCAGGTGAATATAGGAGGCTGCCTTCGGTGATGTCGAGGCACCTGAATCTGGACTTCAGGATGCCAAAAGTCCTCTCAACTATGGTGCGTGTCCTACGATGTGCCTCATTATAGGCACGCCCTGTTGCTGTGCTTGGGTTGACAAATGGGGTCATGATCCATGGCTGGATCACGTAACCCTGATCAGCTGAAAGAGAAAATGAGGGTAAATATTTGAATGTTGGTTGCACCTTGATTATCACTTTGCCTTTGCTGTTGTTACCTTGTGTCTTCTCTGTTTGTGTTAGTGTGTGGGATCCTAGGCTTCTAGGATGTTCTTTCTGCATTGGGTTGTTTAACTATCAAAACTGGTGTTTGGCTGATTGACCTAATATCAGCGGTATATTTGTAAACTTGCAGTTCTCTGTTTGTGTTAGTGTGTGGGATCCTAGGCTTCTAGGATGTTCTTTCTGCATTGGGTTGTTTAACCATCAAAACTGGTGTTTGGCTGATTGACCTAATATCAGCGGTATATTTGTAAACTTGCAGTTCATTGTGTATCTCCCATGCATTCTGTCATGTGAAAGAAGCGTCCATGTGCCTTCACTGGAAATGACATGATACTTCCACACATACAATTGATTCCTCCTTGGTGCTAACACGGTTGCACTATATGGCCTGACCATCCCATCCAATTCAACATATGTAATTGCATGTGAAATACAACAGTTAGGCCCTATGATGTGGCTAGATGACAATGTACAACACATCTCCATAAGTTGGCAGCACTGAAGTGTTCACAATTGACAATGCACAAATATCCCATGTGCGACAAGTTCTATGCAAACCTATTGTTGTGCCCTCACTGAGTTGGCTGGTGTGCAAACGTGTACCTATACTACTGAACCTGCTCCAGGTAAGCTGGCTAACTTGGTTGTGGGGGTGAAGGTTAAGTGTCAGAAGGTCCATGTGCCTGTACATCTGTTATGTATATGTGTAATTGTCTCAATCCGTATGTGTAGCAGTGTGCACTTTGAATTTGTGTCACACCAATTTGTGTTCATAGCCCAGTCCACTTTGTTATTGCTAGCGGGCAATGTCACCCCAGGAGTGATGTGAGTTGGTGGTACTGCCTCAATGATTCCATATAACCTTCATTAGAGTCAGCATCATCATACTATGGGGGTCATTCTGACCCCCGCGGGCGGCGGGAGCCGCCCGCCTGGAGGGAGGCCATTCTGGCTTTCCCGCTGGGCTGGCGGGCGACCGCCAGGCGGCCGCCCGCCAGCCCAGCGGGAAACCCCTCCCCACGAGGAAGCCGGCTCCAAATGGAGCCGGCGGAGTGGGTATGTGCGACGGGTGCAGTGGCACCCGTCGCGTATTTCAGTGTCTGCAAAGCAGACACTGAAATACAAAGTGGGGCCCCCAGGGGTCCCACAACACCCCATACCGCCATCCTGTTCCGATGGCGGTATGGGGTGTCAGAATCCCCATGGCGGCGCAGCAAGCTGCGCCGCCATGGAGGATTCTGCAGGACAGCGGAAAACCGGCGGGAGACCGCCGGTTTTCCTGTTCTGACCGCGGCTGAACCGCCGCGGTCAGAATGTCCTGAGGAGCACCGCCAGCATGTTGGCGGTGCTCCAGCATCCCCGGCCCGACGGTCCTTGACCGCCGGGGTCGGAATGACCCCCTATGTGTCTCATGGTGTTTGACCTGCAGCAACACACATTAGACACCCCTTACACAGTAAGCTTGGAAGGGTGTGTGATTGAGTGTTATTGATATGATATTGAAAGATTTATCTTCCAAGTTGTACTGCCAGTTAAGGCCATGTCATTGTCACTGTGTGGTTTTAAATTGGTCCCTTGTGGATCTGGAATGGCATCTGTTGTTATTTGAATCTGTAATTTGTCCATAGGTGCGTATCCCATTGGGTCAGGATATCAAACATAACTAGCAGTGTCACAACCTCAGTGTCTACCTGGACACGTGTCAATGTAGTGGTGTATGTGTTATGTGTCCTACAGGGTTGCTGTGCTGTGTGTGTATAACTAGGTTTCTGTACTTACCAATAAGTAGGCCTTTGACATATTGTCCATCCTGGAAGTTTTGATTGATGGTGCTGTGGCGGAAGATGAATGAATCATGTACATTCCCAGGATACTTTGCCACGACGTTGGTGATCAATCCTCGGTGATCGACAGTGGCCTGCACATTGATGGAGTGTGTGTGCTTCCTGTTGGATATAGATGCCCCGTTGCAGCAGGTGGCACAATCCGTACATGTGTGCAGTCAATGGCACCAAGCACATGTGGGAAGCCATTGGTTTGATAGAAGCCCTCTTTGGTCTCCTGCTGCTGTGTGTTGGGGAAGTTGATGTGGCGGGGTGTGAGGGAGATGATGGCATCCAGTACCTTTGGTAGGAAGGCAGAGAATGAGGGCTGTGAAATCCCGGCAACTAGGGCACCAGTGATTTGAAGAGAGACACTTGCCAACATGTGCAGGAGAGCTAGTAGCTTGATCTTTGGTGGAAAGATGTGGGGTGTCTGCAAGCTGGGTGCCAACTGTGGCTAAATGTGGCGTAGCAGCTGCTATATGGCTTGCCAGTTTAGTCTGTACCTCTGGATGAAGTCATGTTACCTGAGGCCCTGAAGGGTTGTCCTGGTCTGGAATACCCTCTCCTGTCTTCGTCGTTGCCTTTGGGGTCCCTCTTGGTGTGGTGGAAAATGCTGCTGTTGCTCCTGTGCTCTGCGTCTTCATGTATGATGGATGAATAGCACCTCCATGTCTTCCTTTTGGAGCTGTGATGTTGCTTCTGTGGGTTTTCCTTATGTACTGGTGTGTTTGCCACATTTTAACGCCTGCCCTGACCCAGGTGTTAATTTTTGGGGAAAATCGGGATTTGCGCCATTTTCCGGCTCCGCCTCCCAGCCATGCGGCATTTTTGCGCGGTTGGATAAATATGGTGCACAGGTGTTTAAGTCATTATTTCGATGGGAACGCCAACCTTGCATCTCATTAACGCAAGGTGGTTTCACGGATCCAGAAAATGACGCACACTGGAATATTTTGACGTTAGACGGGTCTAGCGTCAAAGTATAAATATGGTGTAATCTTTGCGCCAAATTTGCGTAAAAAAACTGATGCAAATCCAGGGCAAGCAGAGTATAAATATGCCCCTAAGGGTATAAAGGAGACCCCACCCCAGGACATAGGAAAGTAGGAGCAAAGTGCCACTATTTCCCCCAAAACACACTAAAGTAGTGATAAAGGATTTTGCAAGGACCACAACAGACTGCAAAGCACTGAAGATGGATTCCTGGACCTGAACACCTGTAAAGGAAGGGGACCAAGTCGAAGAGTCGCTAAAGTGTCCAGGGGGGGGGCAGGAGCCCACTAAGCACCGGATGAATGTGAAAAATGGCTGTCTCCAGTTGGAAGTAGATGCTGGTTTTTCACAAACAAAAGGAGGTAGGAGGTTCTGCTTTATGCAGAAGATGTCCCTCGGTGTGCTGGGGGATGCAGAATTGTTTCCTTGACAAAATACTGCAAGAGTCACGGTTGAAGAAAAAGGGTGCTGCCCAGGCCCAGGAAGGACCAGGATGTTGCCACTCAGGTGAGGAGACAGAAGGGGCCCTCAGCAATGTAGAGAGCCCACTGAAAGGACGGAAGTAACTGCAGGACTCCTTGAACACTGGTTCAAGAAGACTGAACACGGTGGTCGTCTCAGCACTGCAAAGAGAGGTCCCACGACACCGGAGGTCAACTCAGGGAGCTGAGCATCACAGGGCGGAGTTCTGGGGTCCTAGGCTCAGCTGTGCATGCAGGCTTTCTTGGAAATGTGCACAGAAGTCCTTGTAGCTGCAGATTGCATGGTGCACAGGATTACTGTGTGGGGAGGGGAGGCAAGGACCTACCTCCTCCAAATTTGGACAGTTGGACCACTGGACAGTCTGGGTCACTTCGGTCCACCACCTGTGTTCCAGGGGCCATGCTCGTCAGGAAGAAAGGGGACCCAGATTAAAGGTGAAGCTGAAGTTTGGTGCCTGATGGAGCAGGGGGAAGATTCCGTCGACCCACTGGAGATTTCTTCATGGCTTCCAGTGCAGGGTGGAGGTAGGCAGCCCCCATAGCATGCACCACCAGGAAACAGTCGAGAAAGCTGGCAGGATTAGGCGCTACAATGTCGCTGGTAGTCTTCTGGATACTTTGTTGCAGTTTTGCAGGATTCCTGGAGCAGTCAGCGGTCGATCCTTGGCAGAAGTCAAAGAGAGAAGTGCAGAGGAGTCCTGCTATATTCCTGCAAGTTGTAATCTGAAGAGAAGCCCACAGGAGAGACGCTAAATAGCCATCAGAGGTGGATTGGCTACCTAGCCAGGTATGCACCTATTAGGAGGGGTCTCTGACATCACCTGTTGGCACTGGCCACTCAGAGGCCTCCAGATTGTCCTCACACCTCTGAAAACAAGATGGCAGAGGTCTGAGACACACTGGAGGAGCTCTGGGCACCATCCCTGGGGTGGTGATGGACAGGGAAGTGGTAACTCCCCTTTCCTTTGTCCAGTTTGCACCCGACCAGGGACTTGGGCTCCCTAAACCGGTGTAGACTGCCTTTTGCAAGGAGGGCACCATCTGTGGCCTTCAAAGCATTTCCAGATGCTGGGGGAGGCTACCCCTTCACAGCCTTTAACACCTATTTTCAAAGGGAGAGGGTGTAACACCCTGCTCTCAGAGGAAATGCTTTGTTCTGCCTTCCTGGGACAGGGCTGCCCAGATCCTAGGTGTGCACAACCCTGTCTGTGAGGTGGCAGCAGCTGTAGCTGCAGTGCAAGCCTCAGAGACCTGGTTTAGCAGTGCTGGGGGTCCAAAGCTGAGCCCCCAGGATGCATGGAATTGGCTCCCCAATACCAGATTTGGAATGGGGGGACAATTCCATGATCTTGGACATGTTAAATGGCCATATTCGGAGTTACCATTGTGAAGCTACATATAGGTATTGACCTATATGTAGTGCACCTGTGTAATGGTGTCCCCGCACTCACAAAGTCCAGGGAAATGGCCCTGAACTATGTGGGGGCACCTTTGCTAGTGCAAGGGTGCCCTCACACTTAGTAACTTTGCACCTAACCTTCAGCAAGTGAAGGTTAGACATTTAGGTAACTTATAAGTTACTTAAGTGCAGTGAAAATGGCTGTGAAATAACGTGTGCGTTATTTCACGCAGGCTGCAATGGCAGTCCTGTGTAAGAGTTTGTCTGAGCACCTTATGGGTGGCAAAAGAAATGCTGCAGCCCATATGGATCTCCTGGGAGCCTAATGCCCTGGGTACCTAGGTCCCATATACTAGGGACTTGTGAGATGGGTCCAGTATGCCAATTGAAATTGGTAAATGTAGTCACTAGCCTATAGTGACAAATTAAAAGGCAGAGGGAGCATGAGCACTGAGGTTCTGCTTATCAAAGCCTCAGTGACACAGTTAGGCACTACACAGGCATGCACATTTAGGCCACAAACTACGAGCACTGGGGTCCTGGCTAGTAGGATCCCAGTGAGACAGGCAAAAACATACTGACATACATGTAAAATTGGGGGTAACATGCCAATAAAGAATGTACTTTCCTACACAACCGCACCCCCAAACGAGGGACAATAAGGCTAACCTCCCCCAGATGAGTCTTCATTGTCTAGGTGGAAATATCTGGAGAGTCCATCTGCATTGGAGTGGGTACTCCCAGGTCTATGTTCCACTGTATAGTCTATTCCCTCTAGGGAGATGGACCACCTCAACAATTTAGGGTTTTCACCTTTCATTTGTTTAAGCCATAATAGAGGTTTGTGGTCTGTTTGAACAATAAAATGAGTCCCAAAGAGGTATGGTCTACATTTTTTCAAGGCCTAGATCACAGCAAATGCCTCCCTCTCTATGGCAGACCAACACTTTTCTCTAGGGGTCAACCTCCTGCTGATAAAAGCAATAGGTTGATCCTGGCCCTCTGTGTTTAGCTGTGATAGAACTGCCCCTACCCCTAATTCAGAAGCATCAGTTTGCACCATGAATCTTTGGGAGTAACAAGGGCTTTGGAGGACAGGTGCAGAGCACATGGCCTGTTAGAGCTCATCAAAAGCCTTTTGACAGCTAGCTGTCCATAATACCTTTTTAGCCATCTTCTTTGATGTGAGGTCATTAAGAGGGGCAGCTATAGTGCCATAATTCTTGATGAACATCCTGTAATACCCAGTGTGGCCTAGGATGGCTCTCACTTGGGTCTGAGTTGTAGGGGGAGTCCATTCCATGATGGTTTGGATCTTCCCCTGCCGTGGTGCAATCTGTTTCCCACTTACCAGGTGGGCCAGATAAACCACTTTCCCCTGCCCTATCTGGCACTTTGAGGCCTTCATAGTGAGGCCTGCCTTTTGCAGGGCCTCCAAAACTTTCCACAGGTGGACCAGGTGATCATCACCGGTGGAGCTAAAGACAGCAAAATCATCTAGACATGCTGCACTAAATGCTTCCAATCCTTGGAGGACTGTGTTCACCAACCTCTGAAAAGAGCCAGGTGCATTTTTCAAACCAAAGGGAATAGCTGTGAATTGATAACGCCCCCCAATGGTTGAAAATGCTGTCTTTGGTTTTGCATCTTCTGACAACTTAATCTGCCAATACCCTGCAGTTAAAACAAAAGTGCTTAGATACTTGGCAGAAGCCATTGCATCTATTAAAGCATCTGCCCTGGGTATAGGGTGAGCATCAGTTTTGTTATTTGATTGAGACCCTTATAGTCCACACAAAACCGCATTTCTTTCTTTCCTTCTTTACTATGATGTTTGCGGACAAGCACCCAGGGGCTTTCAGAGGGCTCAATCACTCCAAAGTCTAACATTTTCTGTACCTCTTGTTTGATACAGTCTCTGACATGGTCAGGCTGTCTAAAAATGTTACTTTTGACAGGTAAACTGTCTCCAGTGTCAATGGCGTGCTCATACCAGGTAGTTGTACCTGGAACTAGTGAGAAGAGTTCAGAGAATTGTCCAAGGAGATTTATGCAGTTGTCCTTCTGCTCAGCAGTAAGGCCACCTGCTAGTACAACTCTCTCAACTAAGCCATTAGCTTCAGTGGTGGAGTGGAGGTCAAGGAGAGGGTCACTCTTTTCTTCCTGCCCCTCATCTGTGGCCATAAGCAGGGTTACGTCAGCCCTGTCATAGTAAGGTTTAAGGTGATTGACATGAAGCACCCTAAGGGGGCTTCTGGCAGTGCCAAGGTCTACCAAATAGGTGACCTCACCTTTCTTCTCCACAATGAGATGTGTTCCACTCCATTTGTCCTGGAGTGCTCTTGGTGCCACAGGCTCCAATACCCACAACTTCTGTCCTGGTTGTTACTGAGTCAGGACAGCCTTCTGGGCATGCCATTGATTTTGGAGCTCTTGGCTGGCCTGAAGGTTTTTAGTGGGCTTTTTCATGTTTTCATGTACTCAGCCATCCTTGATCTGAGGCCAAGCACATAGTCCACAATGCCTTGTTTGGGAGCTTTTAAGGGTTGTTGCCAATCCTCCTTCACAAGACCAAGGGGACCTCTTACAGGTTTTCCAAAGAGGAGTTCAAAGGGGCTGTAGCCCACTCCTTTCTGGGGTACCTCCCTATAAGCAAAAAGGAGGCATGGCAACAGGACATCCCATCTCTTCTTGAGTTTTTCAGGGATTCCAATGATCATGCCTTTGAGAGTTTTGTAAATCTCTCAACCAATCCATTTGTCTGTGGATGATAAGCAGGGGTGAACTTGTAGATAACACCACACTCCTTCCACGTTGCTTTGAGATATACAGACATGAAGTTACTACCTCTGTTTGATACCACTTCCTTAGGGAAACCCACTCTGGAAAAGATTTTCAGGAGGGCTTTTGCCACTGCAGGAGCTGTAGTGGTCCTTAAGGTTAAAGCTTCAGGATACCTAGTGGCATGGTCCACTACTTCTGGGATGAATCTGTTTCCTGAAGCTGTTGGAGGGTCAAGTGGGCCAACAATGTCAACCCCTTCCCTCTCAAAGGGCACCCCAACCACTGGAAGTGGAATTCAGGGAGCCTTAGGTGTGCCCCCAGTCTTGCCATTGGCTTGGCAGTTCACACAGGAGCGACAGAACTCCTTTGTTTCCTCTGACATATGAGACCAATGAAACAGTGGAACAAGTTTGTCCGAAATTTTACTTTGGCCCAAATGCCTAACCAAAGGAATGTCATGAGCCAAAGTCAGAAGAAACTCCCCATACTGCAAAGGGATGACCAATCTCCTGGCAGCTTCAGGTTTAGGGTCCATTGCCTCAGTATAGAGAAGGTTGACTTCCCAATAGACTTTGTGGGTATCAGTGACATCCCCATTTGCTATTTGACAGCTTGCTGTCTGAGACCCTCTAGTGTGGGACAGGTCTGCTGTGCCACACTCAGCTCTTCCCTAGCAGACCCCCCCCTGCACCCAAAAGCTCAGCGGTGTCAGCTGCCAGCTCCTCTGGTATAGGTTCTGCACAGGGAGAGTAGTCCTCTTCCTCATAAGGGGAATCTTCTGGAGAGTCAATACCACCATCAGAGACTAAAACAGCCTCTGTGGTCTCCCTAACTACCTAACTAGACCAACCCCCTACTACATTACCAATGGTGAGCAGAGCTACACCCTTTTTCTGGCTATTTGTAGTGTTCTTCCCACCACCACTGCTATTACTAGGGGCACTAGTGGACGCAGTTGGTGTTGTGGTGGTGGGATCCTTGGTGTTTTTCTTTGGGCAAGTGGGATCACTTGACCAATGGCCTTTACTTTTACATGAATAATACCATGGCTTCTTTTGACTGTGCGAAGAGGATTTGGACCCACCTTCCTTAGAGGATTTTTGTGGGCCTGATGAAGACTCAGAATTATTTTTGTCTTTGTCCCCACCCTTGTCATGAGACTTATCATCCTTTTTCTTGTCATCCTTGTCACCCCTTGTACGAGCTTATCTGTTCACTCTTGTTCTGACCCATTTGTCTACCTTATTTCCCAATTCTTTGGGAGAGGTCAGATCTGAGTACCAAGTAGTGATGCAACAAGTCTGACACACAATTATTCAAGATATGCTCTCTCAAAATTAGATTATATAAGTTTCATAATCAGTCACCTTACTGCTATGTAATCATCCCTCCAAGGCCGTCACTGAACAGTCTACAAAGTCTGTCCAGCCTTGAGAAGACTATTTTCTGGTATCTCTGAACTTTATCCGGTATTGTTCAGTGGTTAAGCCAAATCCATCTAAGAGTGCATCCTTCAAAACTTTGTAATTGTTGGCATTACTCTCCCTGATAGTAAGGAGCCTGTCCCTACCTTTGCCAGTGAAAGATAGCTACAATATAACAGCCCACTGCCTTTGAGGGACCAACTGTACCATACAGGTCCTCTCAAGTGCAGAAAACCACTTTTTAATGTCATCCCCCTCCATGTAAGGGGGAACAATCTTATGCAGGTTTCTTGAATCTGTTTATCTAACAAGATGACTATCAAGATTGCTCCTGTTGCTGTCACCTGTATTTCTCTCTCTACATCTAAGGATTCCATATCTAAGGCCAACTGCTGCTGCTTTAGCCTCAGTCTGGCCTCTTCCAGCCTCAGCTTTCCTAGTTCCCTGTCTAGGGTGTTATCCTCAGGTGGGAGGTTTGGGAAGCCTCTGATACAGAGGAAATGTGAGAATTTGCAGAAGTGGACCTTTCTATGACTGCCTGAACCCTAGAGACCTGTCCTTTAGGAGTGAACGGTGTCCTACTGCTGTGTGACCCTCTCCCACTACTAGCTTCTCTAGGTGGCCTGTTAGGTGAAAGGTCTTTGGAAGTACCCTCCCAGAGTTCTCAGGACCCCCCCCCCTGAATCTAGCTGGGTACCCCCCTCCCCTACCTCCCAATCCTGGGTTTGACCAGTTTGACTCTCGTCACTTTCAAGGAGAAGGTTAAGAAGGAGATCCTTGGTAGGTTTCTTACCAATCCCCAAACTTCTTTCTATACAGAGACCCCTCAAACTTTTAAAGTTTAGATTGTCATAAGTTGTTTTCAAACTTTAGGAGTAGCCTCTACCATAGACATGGTGAAAAGAAAGAGGTTAGGTATAAGAGAAAAAGTTTTGAGCATTCAAGAACAGAGAGAAAAAACGTTTTCAAACTTTTTAGAAACTTTTCAAAAAGATTTTAGAGTGAAAGTAAGACTGTTAAGTTTACTTGTGTATATATCTAAGTATTAGGAATATGGTTTTCTCATGAAAAGCACAAAGAGGTAATGCAGCTACACAGACTTATCCCGCCGCTGCACAACCACTGTAGGAGTCTAGTCTGGCCTGGCTTGTAGTGGGTACCAAAGGCACTTACACCTTATACCATGTCCAGTTATCCCTTATTAGTAGAGTGTAGTAGTGTTCTAGCAGCTTAGGCTGATAGAGGTAGCTATAGCAGAGCAGCCAAGGCTGAACTAGGAGACATACAAAGCTCATGCAAAACCACCTATATCATATAGGTACCATATCATAAGAAATACAATACTCATAGGGCCAGATGTAGCAAAGGGTTTTTCCCATTCTGTGTCAATGGGAAAATGTGTTCGTACATATGGCCCATAGTTACTAAAAATAAAGGTACTTTATTTTAGTGACAATGTGCCAAAAATATCTCAGAGGATATACTCCCTTAGGAGATAAGTAACATACACAAAATATACACAACTAACCAAATCAGGTAAGTAAAACAGTCAGAAAGTAGTGCAAACGCTGTAAAACATGATAGGATGCAATAGGCCTAGGGGCATCACAAACTTAGTAAGTGGAATGTGAACCACAAATGCACCCCTAGGCAAGAGTAGTGTGTAGAGGGTTGCTGGGAGTGTGAGAAAACACTAAGGGTGTAAAGGAGACCCCACCCCAGGAACCAGGAAAGTAGGTGTAAAGTACTACTATTTCCCCCAAAACACACTAAAGTCGTGATAAAGGATTTTGCAAGGACCACAACAGACTGCAAAGCACTGAAGACAGATTCGTGGACCTGAAGACCTGCAAAGGAAGGGGACCAAGTCCAAGAGTCACTAAAGTGTCCGGGGGGTGAGAGGAGCCCACTAAACCCCAGATGAAGGTGCAAAACGGCTGCCTCTGGTTGGAAGAAGATGCTGGTTTTGCACCAATAAAAGGAGGTAGGAGGTTCTGCTTCATGCAGAATATGTCCCATAGCGTGCTGGTGGATGCAGCATTGTTTCCTTGGCAAGTACTGCAAACAAGCCTTGGTACCTGCAAGAGTCGTGGTTGAAGAAAAATGGTTCTACTCGGGCCCAGGAAGGACCAGGATGTTGTCACTCAGGGGAGGAGACAGAGGGAGCCCTCTGCAACGTAGAGAGCCCACTGAAAGGAGGGAAGCACCCGTAGGAGTCCTTGAACACGTGTTCAAGAAGACTGAACACGGCGGTCGTCTCAACACTGCAAAGAGAGGTTCCTCGACACCAGAGGTCAAGTCATGGAGCTGAGCATCGCAAGACGGAGTGCTGGGGACCTGGGCTCAGCTGTGCATGCAGGAGTTCTTGGAAATGTGCACAGAAGCCCTTGTAGCTGCAGATCACATCATGCACAGTATTACTGTCTGGGGAGGGGAGGTAAGGACTTACCTCCTCCAAATTTGGACAGTTGGACCACTGGACAGTCTGGGTCACTTGGGTCCACCACCTGTGTTCCAGGGTCCACGCTCGTCAAGATGAGAGGGGACCCAGAGTACCGGCGAAGCTGAAGTTTGGTGCCTGCTGGAGCAGGAGGAAGATTCAATCGACCCACTCGAGATTTCTTCATGGCTTCCAGTACAGTGTGAAGGCAGGCAGCCCCCAGAGCATGCACCACCAGAAAACAGTCAAGAAAGCAGGCAGGATTAGGCACTACAATGTCGCTGGTAGTCTTCTGGCTACTTTTTTGCAGTTTTGCAGGCATCCTAGAGAGCAGCGGTTGATCTTTGGCAGAAGTCGAAGAGAAACGTGCAGAGGAGTCCTGCTAGATTCTTGCAAGTTGTAATCTGAAAAGAATCCCACAGGAGCGACCCTAAATATCCCTAAGAGGAGGATTGGCTGGCTACCTAGCCAGGAATGCACCTATCAGGAGGTGGGACCCCCTTTTGTTGTGCTCCACCATTTGCAAATTGCATCTTCTTTTTCCCCATGTCCTGGGACTCCCGCGGGTTCTGCCTGGTCATCTGTGGGCTTTCTAAAGTGTTGGGAGCTTCATCTGCCTCCTCATTCCGAGTTGAGGCTCCCAGGTCCCTCCAGGGTCCAGGCAGAGCCATTTTGACGCAAACCGCAACTTTGCGTGAACCAAGGCTTTTTGGACGAACCAAGCGATGCAAACAGCCTGCATTCAACATCTTGATGTGGGACTTCTGCACCACACAGGAACCCGCAACCATCTTCTTTGGTGCTCTTCTGTCGACTTCTTCTAATCAGAGAATCCTCTTTTGCACCATCTTTTGGGTTGGCAGGGGCTCCGGTCCTTCCTGAAATCTTCTGCAACTTCTGGACTTGGTCTCCTCTCTTCACAGGTCTTCAGATCCAGGAATTCCCCATTTGGTGCTTGCAGTTTTGCTTGGCTCTTGCAATAACTCTTATCACAACTTGTAGTGTGTCCTGAGGAAACTTTCAGTACTTTACTCCTACTTTTCTGGGCTCTGGGATAGGGTATTTTACTTACCTTTGGTGTTTTCTTACACTCCCAGCACCCCTCTATACACTACACTTGCCTAGGGGGGAATTGGTGATTTGCATTCCAGTTGCTTTGTACATGGTTTGTATTGCCCCGAGGCCTATTGCATTCAATTGTATTTTCTACTGTTTGCACTATTCTGTGACTATTTTCTTACCTGAGTTTTGTCTCTAGTATATATATATTGAGTGTAATACTCCAGAAAGAGTATTGCCTCTAAGATATTTTTGGCCTTATGACACTAAAAGAAAGTACCTTTATTTTTGGTAACACTGAGTATTGTCTTTTATTGTGTATAAGTACTGTGTAACTATAGCCTAAGCTGCTCTTCTACAGCTACCTCTAGACAGCCTGAGCTGCTAAAACACTGCCTACATTTCACTAATAAGGGATAACTGGACCTGGTGTAAGTACCAAGGGTACCCACTACAAACCGCAAACCAAGCAAGCCTCCTACGCACACTACCTGGAGGCAGGTAGAGCTCAGGTCTCACTTGAAGAAGATGGGATTGCTTGAGTAGGTCTGCATGACAATATGGTCCATGGCTGCCATGAGGTAAGTCAAGGGCATCTGGAGCCTTTGAGAATGGCCCAGACAGCTGCCAAGGAGAGGGGTGCAAGAAACTGGTCCCAGAAGTTTCCGCGGTGAAGGTTGACGGAGTCCCTGAGGAGGAGGCCCCTGAGCCAACCAGGGAGGACATTGCAACCCTAGGTGACCTTCCTGAGCTTACTGGCTGGCAAGTTGGGGGTGGGCCTTTCAAGGAGGAATTCTGCAAAGCGCAGAAGGAGTGTCCTACTTTAAGGGCTTGAGCCAACTGGCCTCAGCCCATACAGCAGGTCAAGCTCCAGGGGTTCACCTAATTTACTGGGAGAATGATCGCCTACATAATGAGCCTAAGGCTCCGGATAGTGGGGCAGAACGTGTGCTGGTGCTTCTTCAGTGTAACCGGGGCTTCCTACTGGGGTTAACTAACGACATACCCCAGGAAGGACATTTAGGTCAACACAAGACATTTGCCAGGCTTCTCACCCACTTTTGTTAGCCTCAAATGAGGATAGCCTCAGATATATTGTGCAGGTCCCGTCCCACCTGCCAGGCCATTGGGAAGTTCAACTTCCCGTTGTTGACACCCCCTTTGAAAGGGTGGGCATCAATGTCATTGGTCCATTGGACCCCAAGACTGCCCTAGGCAACAAGTTCATACTGGTCTTGGTGGACCATGCCACCTGCTACCCAGAGACTATCCTTCTGAGGACAGTGACTGCACCGCTGGTGACCAGAACCTTGATGGGGATCTTTACCTGTGTCGGGTTCTCAAAAGAAATAGGCCCTTATTACAACCCTAGCGGTAAATCCTGCTTACCGCCATGCAGAAGACCGCCACCATACCGCTGCGCCCACATAACTCCGCTACAGGTGTTACAACCACAGCTCGGAATCCGCCACAATACAGACACCCACACAAGTCTGCCACACCAAAGGTCAGTGATAAACTGGCGATAACAAAACCGACACCGACACCGTCACGCCAACAAGAATACACCCGCACTATCCTGACCCATGAATCAACACAGCGGACTTTCAACCGCGGTAAACCACTGGCGGTATACACGGCCGCGCTCAAAATACACACACATATACAAAACACCACCACATTCGACAGTTTGAAATACACACCCCTGATACACATACACACTCCACACCCCCACACCCAATCCAATATAAAACACACACCCAAATTACCCACAAACCCTTACTACCAGAAATTTGAAAGCAGGCCAGAGAGAGACACTACCTTAAACAACACCAGCATCCACAGACACACAACACCATCACTTACACAACATCCACGCACCTCAAACAACACACAACAACACATCACAACAGACAGCACCTCACACATCACCCACACCACATAATGGCACCTCAACAACACCCCAGGTTCTCTGAGGAGAAGCTCAGGGTCATGGTGGAGGAAATCGTCCAGGTAGAGCCACAGCTATTCAGATCACAGGTGTAGCAGACATCCATTGCAAGGAAGATGGAGCTGTGGCGGAGAATTGTCGACAGTGTCAACGCAGTGGGACAGCATCCAAGAACTAGGAAGGTGTGTTCCGTTTTCTCCAGACACCAGATTGCAGTACCGACAACTAACAACATGGGAGGAGCAAGTCTTGGCAATACTGAATCCTGAGGGCCTCGCAGGAGTAGCAGGAGGACTGGACTCTGGTAAGGCAAATCTTCACTACTTTATCCCCCACCCTGCCTGCATGCCATCACATACCCCACCCTTACCCTCACACCCATCACCCCAACAAACCACAGATACACCACCAATACAACCCAAACATCCCCAAAACAAGCCCTGCATGTAACACCAATTCATGGACACCCATCACCAAAGCATGTCCATAACAGATACCCACACAGACCCCAAACCAACTATCACACAAGGACCAATGAAAGAACTGGAGTAGACGGTTACTCACCCATTGCACACAATGGCACACACAGATGCAATAATCATGCTTTTACACCCCTACAGTACCCCTACCCAACGTTACCGGACAGGAGGTGCCAGACATATCCAGTCCCCCCACAGAAGAGACCCACAGTGATGACAGCAGCTCTGCACAACTGGATCAAGATGACCAGCCTGGGCCATCTGAGACCTCAGGACAGTCGGTTCCCCTGACACAGTCACAAGCCACTACACCGCCTCCCCCCTCAGGAAACACCAGCACAGCACCTACCCAGCTGGCCCATCTCTCTGTCCCCAGGACACGTCAATCAGCAGTGTGTCCACCACTACAGGGAACCCAGGCAACCCCACTAACACAGGACGATCAGGGACCTGGGGGCAGTGGGCACACGGTTCAGGGGACAGAGGCGCAGGACAACAGGGAGGCTGAGAGGACTGCTGTGCGACAGGGGGAGGACAGGCCCAGGGAACCCACTCTCCACGAAGCCCTCTCCAACATCATGGGAGCTTACCATCATTCCCAGGAGATGATGATAACGATACTGGCCAAGTTTCAGGAGACCCAGCGGCTGCAGGAGGTACACTACCTTGGGATCAGGGAGGACTTGAAGTCCATTAACAAAACCCTGGTCACCATTGCAGGGGTGCTGGCAGACCTTGTCAACACCAGGAGGGACACAGTGGCACAACAAGGGGCCCCTGATACTAGCTTGGATGATGAACAGCCTTCCATCTCCGCCGGCGCTAGTGGACAGGAGGAACTGCCACAGGAACACGACACCAGCACCCCACCCCCTGCAGATGAAGAACCACCCCGCAAATGGTCCCTGAGATCCAGGAACAAGACAGAGAACATTGCCAAGACCACCGCCAGGAAATGAGACCCCCCGAATGTCATCCTTCTGTCCCACTTTGTCACCCTGCCCATCCTTAAACTGCCATTGCTCCACTTCCTATGCCCCTTTGGACAATGGACCTGTGAAACAAATAGACTGGACTATGCCATGGACAGTCCTCCACCATCCCTCCAGGCCATTTTACAATCCCCTCCACTTATTAGCAATTCAATAAACACACTTCAATCACAAAACAATCTGGAGTCAGTCTGTGTTTTCATAAATGTGTAATTGCAATAACCATGGAATACAGCAATGTCAATTTACTTGTGCACATACTGATGTAACACAGCTGTAGGCCAGGAGGAAATATAGCAGAGGGCACAAAGTGGGACCCACATCTGTGAAATGGAAAGGCAAAGTGACAAGTCAGGGTCCATACACTGAGTGAAAATGACAGACTTATACTAGCTCCAACAATAGTATGAGAAGTGGGAGGCAGTGACAACTTCTTACCTGTGTCTCACTAGAAGTATTTCATGATTATGTTGTTTCAGTTGTCGATATCCTCTTCTTCACTGTCCGCAGGCTCCACAGCTGCCACTAGACCACAGCTGGCCCATCCTCCTGCAGAAAAGGTACCTGCCATCGCAAAGCCAGGTTGTGCAGCATACAGCAGGCCATGATTATCTGGCACACCTTCTTTGGTGAGTAGTATAGGGAAACACCTGTTGTATGGAGGCACTGGAATCTGGCCTTTAGGAGGCCGAAGGTGCGTTCGATCACCCTCCTAGTTCGCCCATGTGCCTCATTGTAGCGTTCCTCTGCCCTTGTCCTGGGATTCCTCACTGGGGTCAGTAGCCATGACAGGTTGGGGAAACCAGAGTCACCTGCAAATGTCGAGGGACAACTGTTAGACACACACTAACCCTTAGGGACAACCCCATACCCAGACACCTATTCACACTGTATTGGGTCCTTGGTCTTACCTATTAGCCACACACAGTACCTCTGAAGTTGCCCCATCACATAAGGGATGCTGCTATTCCTCAAAATGTAAGCGTCATGCACTGCACCAGGAAACTTGGCACTCACATGGGAGATGTACTGGTCTGCCAAACACACCATCTGCACATTCATCGAATTGTAGCTCTTCCGGTTTCTGTACACCTGTTCACTCCTGCGTGGGGGTTCTTATGCCACATGTGTCCCATCAATGGCACCTACGAAATTAGGGATATGTCCCAGGGCATAGAAGTCACCTTTCACTGTGGGCAAATCCTCCACCTGAGGGAACACGATGTAGCTGCGCATGTGTTTCAGCAGGGCAGACAACACTATGGACAACATGTTAGAGAACATTGGCTGGGACATCCCTCATACAATGGCCACTGTTGTTTGAAAGGAACCACTTGCCAGGAAATGGAGTACTGACAGGACCTGCACTAGAGGGGGTATCCCTGTGGGATGGTGGATAACTGACATAAGGTCTGTCTCAAACTGGGAACACAGTTCCTGGATTGTTGCACGATCAAGTCTGTATGTGACTATGATGTGTCTCTCTTCCATTGTCGACAGGTCCACCAGGGGTCTGTACACTGGAGGTTGCCACCATCTCATCACCTGCCCCAGAAAACGTGCCCTATGGAGGAGAACAGCGAGCAGATAGTCAGCCAACACTGAGGTATCACAAAATGTAATTTGCAGAAGTTTATTCATCCGCAATGTGTCTGTAACTGTGTGTATTCCAGGCCTAGATAGGTGTGACGCAGTTATTATTCATGCCATGTGGCCCCCTGAAATGGCGGCTGCTTGACCTGTAAGGTGGGACAAGGGGATATGAGGTAACTGTGCTGGCGTTCTACACCGTCGCAGTGGGCGGTCGAAGACCGCGGCACTATTCAGCATTGGTTAACATTGGGCCCTACGGATCCGAGGAGCCAATGACGATATACGCCGGCGATGACGGTATGCACCGCCGCGGATGTGACCGCCATTTCCTGTCTGTTCATTCACTTGATACCTGACCTTCAACAGGAGAGGACCTACACTGCAAGTGCTGCTGTGACCTGTGTCTGGAAGTGACAATGCCTCATGTGTCTGGGGAAAGGGCCCCTTCCTTCACTTTGAAGGAGTTGGAGAAACTAGTGGATGGGGTCCTACCCCAGTACAGGCAACTGTACGGTCCTCCAGACGAACAGGTGAGTACACTGTGAGCATGCTGAATGGGCAATGCCTGCTTTGAGTGGTGTGGCTGGAAGATACATGGGGGGGGCTGAGGCCTACATGTGCGGATGGTGAGTGTATGTGCATCATATCATGGGTGGGACCTGGTGGGCAATGATTATGATGGTCCGGTTGGGTGAGTAATGTCCTTTCCCCCAGTACCATTCCTCTAGGTCAGCGCCCACCAGAAGAAGGCTATTTGGCGTGCCATCGCCAAGGACATCCGGACCCTAGTGGTCTACGACAGACAGAGCACCCACTACCGTAAAAGATGGGAGGGCCTGCGCCGCTGGAGCAAGAAGACGGCTGAGGCCCAGCTGGGGATGGCTTCCCAACGTGGGAGGGGTGCCCATTGCACCATGACCCCCCTGATGTTCTGGATCCTGGTGGTGGCCTATCTGGAGTTGGATGCGTGCTTGAGGGTATCACAGCAGCCACACGGGGGTGAGTACTCTCTCATTCAGCTGACTCTGCGCGCATTACGAGATGTCTGGGTGGGGGAGGTGGGCAGTGGGTTCCCCTAGGCCAGGGCGATATTGGTAGGCAAGGTCACTTGTGAGGCAGGCTATGTGGCACCCCAACCCCACTAGTGGTAAGAGCTATCTAGACCTAGTCAGGCTCCTGTGACTTCCAGGTGTGCAGCAATTGGGTTTGGGCCTCGTACGCCATGGGCATGTGAGAAATCTAGGAACTATAAGTGCATGGTGCAGTGCAGAGGGATGCTCACTGTCTGTTGTGTCCGCCAACGGCAGTGGTGTTGCATGCACTGAACATGTCTTTCTTCTTTCTTTCCCTCCCCTTTTTTGTGGTCTCCCTGTTCTTGTGTGCAAAAGCATCATCAGGTGGAGGAGCATTGGCACTGGAGCAGGAGGGAGCTGCATCCCACTTGGCGCTGTAGGGTGAAGCTACGGAGTCTGAAGCCACCAGTGGGACAGAGGGCGAGGGGAGCTGAGACCAGCGACAGCGACTTCTCCCATCAGAGGAGAAGTCGCTGTCGCTGGTCTCTGTTCCTTGCGGTCCCTCTGTGCCCACCACATCAACAGGTACAGCCGCCACCCCACCTACCAGCACCGCCCTCCCAGCAGCCCCTCAGCATCTGTCCTGTGCCCGCTCACCCAGGAGTGTGGGCATCTCCTTCGCCTCAGGCACCTCAGGCCCTGCCCCAGTCAGCCCTGCTGCCCTCAGTGAGGAGGCTATTGACCTCCTGAGATCCCTCACTGTTGGGCAGTCTACCATTCTGAATGCCATCCAGGGTGTTGAGAGGCATTTGCAAAAAACAAATGCATACCTGGAGGGCATTCATTCTGGCCAGGCAGCCCAACAGAGAGCATTTAAGACTCTGGCCTCAGCACTGATGGCAGCCATTGTCCCTCTGTCCAGCCTACCCCCTCCAACCTCCTCCACCCAGACCCAATCCCCTGTACCTCTGCCTATCTCAAGCACACCATCAGACCAGCATGCAAACACATCAACACACAAGAGTGGCTCAGGCAATCATAAGTACCACACATCCCACAGGCACTCACACAAGCAACATACCCATGCACACATACCAACATCCACTTCCTCCACTGTGTCCCCCTCCTCCACGTCTCCCTCCTCCCTCCCAGTCTCGTTTCCACTCACACCTGCATGCAATACATCCTCAGCAACTACCTCCATCACCAGCACGCCCAACACCACACACCGCTCACGTGCAATCACCACCCTCACTACCATTCACACATCCCTAGTGACCTCTACCAGTGTGTCTGTGAGCTCTCCTCCCAAAGTACACAAACGCAGGCACACACCCACCCAACAGCCATCCACCTCACAACAGCGTCCAGCCCATGCACCTTCAACCAACAGACATACACCTCCTACAACCACTACCTCTTCCTTCACTCCCAAACCCCCTCCATCTACCCGTCCCAGTGTGTCTAAAAAAACTTTTCCTGGCTAACATTGACCTCTTCCCTACACCTCCCCCCCTTCCTTCCCCTAGGGACAGGCTTTCCAGGTCCCAGCCCAGCACCTCAGCCACCACATCCCCAGGCACAGTGGTGCCAGCAACTGCGGGGTCATGGAGTGCGCCAACCATCAGGGCTGCCAGTGTGCAAGGGCAAGGACATTCCACCACCTGCCAAGGTGAAAAAGGTGCCCACATCCCGGAGGGAGATGCTGAAACCACCAGCCACCATGGGGTCAGCGAAAACGAAAAGGGATAGTGGCAAGACAACTGCGCCGCCATCAAAGGTGGGGAAGGGCCAAAAACAGAAGGGGAGGTCAGGAGAGGGCATGGTGGCACAGACTGAGGGACCAGTGTCACACCTTCTGTCCACGTCCACGCCAACCTCTACGGCGGTGAACACCACCACCTACACCGCCTCCGGCAAGTCTACAGCCGCTGCGACAGTCCCCAGCATCTTCCCCGGTGGGCAGACGTCCGAGGCTGCAGGAGACATCCTGCTTTCTCCCTCAGCAGGTGCTGACACATGCCCCCTGCCAGCTGCGCCACCACTGACCCCGCCACCAGCACTGCCAGCACAGACCCCATGGCCAGCACTGCCACCACAGACCCCACGGCCAGCACCGCCACAACGGACACCGCCGCAAGCACCGCCACGAGAGACACCGCCGCAAGCACAGCCAGTGGCCCCGCAATATCCTCAGACAGTGGCACCACCGCCGACATGCCTACCATCCCCAGTGGTCAGTCGTCCGAGGCTGGTGGTGAGTTCCAGGACCCTGGGCAGCTTCCATGAAGCATTACTGTCATCACTGTTGGCACCTGCAGGTGGAATGTGAAGCCATTGGGGCATGTTGCTGATTCCATGGAGTATCATGCTACCTGTACCTCGCCAATGTCGTGCCACGCACACCCAGGTGAGTGAATTGTACCTGTCACACTGCACGTGGAGCACTCTGGGTACCAGGCCCCCTCCAGAACCAGTGGAGAGTGCATCTACTACCTCAGTCCTTGACAGGATGAAGCACTCTGGGCACCAGGCCCCCTCCAGAACCAGTGGAGGATCACATTCATTATCTCAGTCCTTGGCAGGATGAAGCACTCTGGGCACCAGGCCCCCTCCAGAACCAGTGGAGAGATACATCCACCTCCTCAGTCCTTGGCAGGATGAAGCACTCTGGGCACCAGGCCCCCTCCAGAACCAGTGGAGAAAGGCATCCACTACCTCAGTCCTTGGCAGGATGAAGCACTCGGGGCACCAGGCCCCCTCCAGAACCAGTGGAAAGATTCATCCACTACCTCAGTCCTTGGCAGGATGAAGCACTCTGGGCACCAGCCCCCCCCCCGAACCAGTGGAGAAAGGCATCCACTACCTCAGTCCTTGGCAGGATGAAGCACTCTGGGCACCAGGTCCCCTCCAGAACCATTGGAGAGATACATCCACTACCTCAGTCCTTGGCAGGATGAGCACTCTGGGCACCAGACCCCTCCAGAACCAGTGGAGAATGACATCCACTTGAGAGACTGTGGCTTTGCACTCCCCAGGATGAAGCAGTGGGCAAACCATCCACTGGAGAGACTTGAGAGACTGTGGCTTTGCACTCCCCAGGATAAAGCAGTGGGCAAACCATCCACTGGAGAGACTTGAGAGACTGTGGCTTTGCACTCCCCAGGATAAAGCAGTGGGCATGGAGCCCTCTCGTGCAGCAGTGGCGTCGTGCGTTCATCTGGCTGAGGAGCCCCCCCCCGTGAGGTGCCTGTTTCATTTTGATCTGATGCACCTCCAGTGTTCTCTCCGTTTCCAGTCAGGTATCTAGTGTGGGCTTCACCCATGCATTTTGGGCCCAGTGGTCCACGGACAATGATTGGTACACTATCCGGACTCGTGTAGTTGGTGTACATAATTGTATTTACTGTATTTTGAACTTTGATAATTGCATTTCACATGATTACATTCGTTCAAATAATTTCCTTTTGTCCCTGCGTTCTTCCAGGGGGTGGTGGGGTGTATGTGTACTGTTGCTGCATGTATTTGTGTGTATGTTTTGTGGGTGAGGGTGGGGGTGGGGGTGTTACGTGTTGCATGTGTGTGTCACTTTCTTTTCCCTCCCCCTCCACTGTGTTGTAGGTGCAGTACTCACCGTGGTCGTTGCCGCTGTCTTTGGTGCTCCTGATAGAAGAGAGGGAAGACCTGCATCAGCAGTATCTGCAATTCGGGTTCTATGGCGTCCTGGTTCCTCGTGGGGTGTGGAGAGGTGAGTGTTTTCCCTTCTGTATACTGTTTTCGCCGTGTTTTTGTTCGCGTTGGTTCTGCCCCGGAAAAAGTGATGGATAGGTCTCTTGTGATATGGTGGGCAGTACGTTGTCTTCCGCCTGTCTGTTGGTGGTTACCGCCGTGGTGTTTGTTTCTACCGCTGTGGTGGTCGGAGTGTTGTAAGTGGCTGTCTATGTTGGCGGTTTCCGCCATGGTCATGATTCCATTTTTGTTTCCGCCGGCCTGTTTGCGGTATTACCACCACTTTAACACCGACCGCCAAGGTTGTAATGAGGGCCATAGTGTCTGACAGAGGCACTAACTTCATGTCTGCATATATGAAGTCCATGTGAGATGCATGTGGTGTACCATACAGGTTCACCACACCCTGTCACTCTCGAATCCAATGGTCAAGTTGAGAGGTTCAACATGACCTTGAAGGACATGATTACAGGCCTACCTGAGGCCATGAGGCGTATGTGGGATGTCCTCTTGCCATGCCTTCTCTTTTCTTACAGCGAGGTGCTCCAGAGGGGTGTAGGGATTAGTCCCTTTGAGCTTCTCTGTGGCTATCCTGTCAGGGGGCCCTTAAGCATTGTCAATGAGGGGTGGGAGAAAGCTCCCAGGAAATCCCCCAGGATGTGGTCAGTTACATGCTAGCCCTCCGCAACTAGATGCACCGCTTCTAGAAAAAGGCCAAAAGTAACCTTGAAGCCAGTCAAGAGGTAATGAAATGGTGGTACGACCAGAACTCCACTTTGGTGGAGTTTCAACCTGGAGATAAAGTGTGGGTCATGGAACCAGTAAAGCCGAGAGATCTCCAGGATCACTTCACTGGCCCATAAGAGATAAAGGATCATAAGGGGAGGCCACTTACTTGGTGGACCTCCAGACCCTTAGGAACCACCTAAGGGTGCTCCATGTAAACAGACTGAAGCCTCACTGTGAGAGGTCTGAAGTAAGCATGATCCTAGTGACAGATGAAAGTGTGGAGGAGGAGAGTGAACCTCTCCCTGACCTCATCTCTGCATAGGAAAGTGGTGAGTCAGGAGGTTTGTCAACCTCTCTGACTGCCTGACCCTAGACCAGTGAGGTGACTGTTATCAGTTACTGCAGCAGTTTTCCTCCCTTTTTTCCCTCACCCTTGGACTCACACACCTGTGTGTCCATGATAGTGACACGAGAGACAGACCCCCTGTAAAGAACAAAATGTACAGGTTGTCAGACAGGGTAAAGGTCAGCATCAAGAATGAAGTTACCAAGATGCTAGTTTTAGGGGTGATTGAAACCTCCAGCAGTCCCTTGGCCAGCCCAGTCGTATTGGCACCAAAGGCTGCCCCATCAGGCACCAAACCAGAATTTTGGTTCTGTGTGGACTACCAAGGTCTCAATTCAGTCACAAAGACTGATAGACACCCCATCCCATGAGCGGATGAGCTCATTGACAGACTCTAGGCTACCAAATCCCTCAGTACCTTTGATTTAAAATCAGGGTACTGGCAGATCGCCTTCACTGAGGGGGCAAAAGAAAGGTCTGCATTCTCAGACCCTACTACCTCCCAAAGGTTGGTTAACAGGGTCCTGGCAGGTAAGGAGGCATTCTGTGCCACTTACCTAGACGACATTGCCATTTTAAATGCCAACTGGGAGGAACACCTGCTTCACCTCCAAGAGTTAATCCAGGCCCTGAAACAGTCAGGTCTGATAATCAAGGCCAGCAAGTGCCAGACTGGGCAGGGTTTTGTGGTGTACTTGGGACACCCAGTAGGCGGTGGCAAGGTGTAGCCCCTCCAGGCCAAGAATGAAAACAATCATGGCCTGGCAACCACCTAGAACTCAAACTGAAGTGAGGGCCTTCCTAGGACTCACTGGTTACTACCACAGAATTGTTAAGGGATAATGCACCATTGTGGTCCCCATAACTGAGCTGACTTCCAAAAAGCAGCCCAGGTTGGTGATCTGAACAGATGCTTCTCAGAAAACCTTTGATTCTCTCAAGGAAACCATGTGCATACCACCTGTGCTCAGGGCCCCTGATTACTTCAAGGAATTAATAGTGCAGGAGGACGTTTCGGAGCATGGCATAGGGGCAGTCTTAGCACAGCTGAATGAGGAGGGCCTAGACCAACCAGTAGCCTTCATTAGTGGGAGGTTACTTCTACGGGAACAGAGGTGGAGCAAGGGTCAGCGACCCTTGACCCAAGGAGCGACCCTTGACCCAAGGGTAGGTCGCTCCCCCTGCCGCTGCAGCTCCTCCAGCTCCTCCAGGTTCCTGAGACCCACCTCACAGTAAGTACCCCCCACCTCCCAGCCCCTCGCCCTGCCCCGCGCTACTCACCCTCTCTCCTGCTCCTGCTTCTTTTCCTCCTCTCTGTCTCTTCCTCCTCGCTCCTCCTCTGCAATCTTCTTCTGTACTCTTCTTCTCCCCGTCTTCTCTCTTCTTCTGTGTGCTCCTCAGCCTCTCCTGTCGCCTCTCTTCTTCCTCATCTTGCTCTGTGGTCTTCTGCCTTCTGCTCTTCGTCTTCTGTATCTTCTTTGTTGATCTTCTGTTTGTCTGCTCTTCTGCTTCTTCGTCCCCGGCATCTTCCTCTGTGTTCTTCTGTTCTTCTGTTCTTCTGTGTTCTTCTCTTCTGTTCTTCTGTGTTCTTCGTTTCTTCTGTGTTCTTCTCTTCTGTTCTTCTGTGTTCTTCTGTTCTTCTGTGTTCTTCCGGTCTTCTGTGTTCTTCTCTTCTGTTCTTCTGTGTTCTTCCGGTCTTCTGTGTTCTTCGCTTCTTCTGTTCTTCGGTCCTCTCCGACTCCTGTCTCTTCCCGCCCCTGTCTCTGCCCTCCTGCTCCTGCCTCACCCCCTCTATCTCTCCACCTACCTCTCACTATCACCCACATCTACCCTTTCGCTACCTGCCTCCCTCACTCCTCTACCTATCTCTCCACCTAACTCCCTCACTCACCCCCTCCTCCTATCTACCTATTTTTCTATCTCTCCACCTATCTCTCCATTTATCTATTTCCCTATCTCACCCCCCGTCCCGACACCCCCTCTGTTACCTATCTCCCTATCCTCTCACTCTACCTCTCACCCTCACCCACCTCTACCACCCCCCCTCCCCTATCTTTTCAACCCTACTCCTATCTATCTCCCTATTCTCCTAAAACTCTAACACTCACCCCCCTCCACCCTTAAGCCCCCCTCCCCCAGCTCTTCTCACTCTACCTGTCCCCCTCCCTCGCGCTTTCCCGCCGCGACCTCCTGCACGCCCCGCCCCCCAGCTCCCAATCGCCCCCAGCTGACCCCTCCCCCCCCCTCCCTCTTAAGGCGGCCGCTGCGCGCCCGTCCACCCCTGGCCCGCGCCCAGCGCCACGACCCCTGGTTCCCAGCCCTCCCCTACCCCGCTGACCCGCTACGACCCCACCACCCTCTACGCCCTCAACCCCGGGCGCTTCAACACCTGCTTCCAAGCCCACCCCAAGCGCACCCATGGACCCTTCGCCTGTAACACCTGCAAACGCATCTTCCACCACGCAACTACCACGACCACCAGCCCACGCGCCATCAACCACCTCAAGTGCATCCTGGTCAACGCTCGCTCTGTCCACAAGCACGCCGTTGAACTCTGGGACCTCCTGGACTCCACAGCTACGGACGTCGCCTTTATCACGGAAACCTGGATGAACGCCTCATCAGCTCCAGACATCGCCACTGCCATCCCCGAAGGCTACAAGATCTCCAGACCAACCAAGTAGGAGGAGGTATCGCCATCGTCTTCAAAGACTCCATCAGCGTCACCACCTCCACCGAAGACACCCCTCTCGCCGCTGAACATCTGCATTTTCAAATCCGCACCGACCCCAGGACCACCCTCAGAGGATCCCTCGTCTACCGTCCCCCCGGACCGCGCGCCCCTTTCAGCGACGCCATCGCCGACTTCATCTCCCCGCACGCCCTCGCCTCGCCGGACTACATCCTCCTAGGCGACCTCAACTTCCATCTGGAACAGAACAACGACCCCAACACCACCGCCCTGCTCGACAACCTCGCCAACCTCGGCCTCAAGCAACTGGTGAACACCGGCACCCACATCGCCGGACACACGCTAGACCCTATCTTCTCCGCCAGCAAACACATCTTCTTCAGCCACACCTCCGCTCTACACTGGACCGACCACAGCTGTGTCCACTTCACATTCCGACGCGAGACCCGCCACCTCCGCACTCAACCCATCGCTCGTCGACAGTGGAACAAGATCCCCGAAGAGCAACTCTTCTCCGCACTCGCCGCCAACCAACCCACCCTCACCACCGACCCCAACGACGCAGCCCTCAGCCTCACAAACTGGATCTCCAACTGCGCAGACAACCTTGCTCCCCTCAAACGCATGCATCGACAGACCAACACCAAAAAACCTCTCTGGTTCTCTGACACCCTCAAAGAATCAAAGAAAACTTGTCGCACCCTCGAGAAGGCCTGGTGCAAGGACCACACCGCTGACAACATGACCGCCCTCAAGAACTCTACCCGCGAACACCACCACCTGATCCGTGCTGCCAAAAGGAACTTTTTCACCGACAGTCTGGACAAAAACAGCCACAACAGCAGAGAACTTTTCAGCATTGTCAAGGAGTTCTCCAACCCCAACGCCAACGCCAACGCCGTCACGCCCTCACAGGATTTGTGCGAATCCCTCGCCACCTTCTTCCATCGCAAGATCAGCGACCTCCACGACAGCTTCGGACACCAGACCCAACCAAACATCACCGAACCCGCACCCCCTGCCTTCACCCTCAACAACTGGACCCACATCAACACTGAAGAAACCAAATCCATCATGAACTCTATTCACTCCGGCGCCCCTTCGGACCCCTGCCCTCACTTCATCTTTAATAAAGCCGACAACATCATCTCCCGCACCTCCAGGCCGTCATCAACTCTTCTTTTTCTTCTGCTACCTTCCCAGAATGCTGGAAACACGCCGAAGTCAGCATCCTCCTAAAGAAACCTACGGCTGACCCGAGCGACCTGAAAAACTTCCGCCCCATCTCTCTCCTGCCTTTCCCAGCCAAGGTAATAGAGAAGACCGTCAACAAACAGCTGACCACCTTCCTGGAAAACAACAAACTGCTCGACCCTTCACAAACCAGATTTCGAACCAACCACAGCACGGAAACCGCCCTCATCTCAGTCACAGACGACATCAGAACCCTGATGGACAACGGTGAAACAGTCGCCCTCATCCTCTGCGACCTCTCGGCTGCCTTCGACACCGTCTGTCACCGCAATCTAATCACCCGCCTCTGCTCCACCGGGATCCAAGGCCAGGCCCTGGACTGGATCGCCTCCTTCCTCTCAAACCGTTCCCAAAGAGTTTACCTCCCACCGTTTCGCTCAGACCCCACCGAGATCATCTGCGGCGTACCTCAAGGCTCATCGCTCAGCCCGACACTCTTCAATGTCTACATGAGCCCCCTCGCCAACATCGTACGCAAGCACGACATCATCATCACCTCCTACGCCGACGACACCCAACTTATACTCTCCCTCACCAAGGACCCCGCCAGCACCAAGACCAACCTACAAGAGTGGATGAAGGACGTCGCAGATTGGATGAGGCTCAGCCGCCTAAAGCTGAACTTTGACAAAACGGAAGTCCTCATCCTCGGCAACACCCCGTCCGCCTGGGATGACTCCTGGTGGCCCACGGCCCTCGGCACCGCACCGACCCCCACAGACCACGCCCGCAACCTCGGCTTCATCTTGGACCCCCTTCTCACCATGACCAAGCAAGTCAACGCCGTGTCCTCCGCCTGCTTCCTCACCCTCCGCATGCTCCGCAAGATCTTCCACTGGATCCCCGCCGACACTAGAAAAACCGTGACCCACGCCCTCGTCACGAGCCGCCTGGACTACGGCAACACCCTCTACGCTGGGACCACTGCCAAACTCCAAAATCGCCTGCAACGCATTCAAAACGCCTCGGCCCGCCTCATCCTCAATGTACCCCGTAACAGCCAAATCTCTGCACACCTGAGACACCTGTATTGGCTCCCAGTCAGCAAAAGGATCACCTTTCGACTTCTCACCCACGCACACAAAGCCCTCCATAACAAGGGACCGGAATACCTCAACCGACGCCTCAGCTTCTACGTCCCCATCCGCCTCCTCCGTTCCTCTGGCCTCGCGCTCGCTGCCGTCCCTCGCATCCGCCGCTCCACGACGGGTAGGAGGTCTTTCTCCTTCCTGGCAGCCAAGACCTGGAACTCCCTCCCCACCAGCCTCAGGACCACCCAGGACCACTCTGCATTCCGGAGACTCCTAAAAACCTGGCTTTTCGAGCAGCAGTAACCCCCCCCCTTTCCCCTAGCGCCTTGAGACCCGCACGGGTGAGTAGCGCGTTTTATAAATGTTAATGATTTGATTTGATTTGGAGTGTCATTGAAAAAGAAGCATTTGCTGTGGTCTGGGCACTGAAGAAGCTGAGACAATACCTGTTTGGTAATCACTTCGGGGTTTGTACAGACCACAGGCCCCTAAAATGGCTCATTCAGATCAAGGGTAAAAATCCTAAACTCTTGAGGTGTCTATCTCCCTACAGGGAATGGACTTTACAGTGGAGCATCGCCCGGGGACTAACCACGCCAATGATGATGGTCTCTCCAGATTCTTCTGCCTTAGTGATGAGTGCACTCAAGGGTTTGGGTAGCTCTCCCCACTTTCAGCTGGGGGACACATATGTTAGACCTGACAGCCTTAGGGTGGTCATCCCCCAACTTTTTGCCTGCCTCCCTCCACTTCTCTGACACTGTTGGTGCTGGTTTTCATGACTCTGATCACTTAACAACTGCTGTCCAGTGCTAAAGTGCATATGCTCTCTCCCCTAAACATGGTAATATAGGTTCCCACCCAATTGGCATGTTAAATTTACCTGTAAATCCCTAGCAAAGTGCACCACCTGTGCCCAGAGTATGTAAATTAAATGCTACTAGTAGGTCTGCAGAACTGATTGTGACACCCACATATGTAGCCCCTTAACCATGTCTGAGGTCGGCGATAGCAAGGCCTGTGTGTGCAATTTTACTGCCACTTCGACTTGCCATTTAAAATTAATTGCCAAGCCTTAGAACTCCCCTTTTTCTACAGATAGGTCACCCCTAAAGTGGGCCCTAGGTAGCCCATCGGGCAGGGTTTTATGTAGGTTGAAGGCAGGACACGTTCTTATGTGTTTTATATGTCCAAGCCTTTGAACTCTCCTTTATCTACATATAAGTCACCCCTATGGTAGGCCCTAGGTAGCCCATAGGGCAGGGTGCTATTTAGGTTGAAGGCGGGATATGTACTAATGTGTTTAAATGTCCTGGTATTGAAAAACTGATGAATTCATTTTTGACTACTGTGAGGCCTGCTCCTCTCATAGACTAGAATTAGAAGTGCCCTCATAAATGCTTAAGTGGTAGGTTCTGATCTGGAAGGAGTAGCCATGTCTTTTTGGTATTGCAAGACTGGTAATAGAAAATCCTGCTTACTGCTGAAGTTGGATTTAATATTCCTATTTTAGAAATGTCACTTTAAGACAGTGGGCATTTCTCTTCACTTACTGCCATCTGTGGCTTACAGCCTGTCTCCATTCCACATCTGGTATGTGGCGGTTGACAGCTCCCCTTGTGCATTCCTCTCCGAACAGCATAAACACAGGACACAGTCACATCTGCTCTCATCTACATGCTGAATGGATCTTCCTAGGCAGGAAGGGTGGAGAGGCTCACACTTACATTTCAAAGCCCAGTGGCCTGCCCTCACACAAAGGACTGATAACCCCCATAGGGATTCTGGCAGACAGGACTAGGCTGAAAGGGGAACTTGTGCACTTCAAAACCACTCTTTGAGATTTCCCCTACTTCAAAGGTTTTTTGGGTAGTTAAACTGTGTCTCTGACTCCACCAAATCAGACACTTCTGGACCTACACCTGCACTCTGTCAGAGGAACTGCTTGGTTGCCCAAAGGACTCATCTGGACTGCTTTGCTGCAAAGGACTGGAGCCCTGCTTGTTGCCTGCTGTCCCTCTGTCCTCTAGCTCTGCTGGAAGGACTCTGTCCCCTGAAGTGTTCTCCAAGGGCTTGGATTGAGCTTGCCTCCTGTTTCTGAAGTCTCAGGGCCAACAAAGACTTCACCTCTTCAAAGAAACTCCTTATGTGTCGAAAATTGATGCAACGCCTGCAAAAATTGATCCAAAGCTCGCATCATGGTTGAGAAATCGCCACACCGCTGACTGGAAAGATGAAGCACCAACTTCCCAACTGGAAATTCAATGCAGCACCTGCCTTGCGATGGAAAATTTGACACACGACCTACTGGATAGACAGTGATTCTGTTCCTTCTACCAGTGCATCTAGGATTTTCAATGCATCGTCCCTTGGTGTCAAAATACCTCCGCATCATAGAGAGGAACCAGACTGCGCACCGGAAAAATGAAAACACCTTATTTTTCCACGCCTCTCCTCCTCTACTCTCTCCGTGAGTCATTATTTTTGACCCATCCCAGGTACTGTGTGTTACAAAGAAAGAACTATTGATTTCTTAGGATTGAGACTTTTTAAAACCTCTTAAAAGTGATATTTCAACTTGTGCTTATTGGATCTTTGTCATTTTTAAATTATTTTATTCAGATAAATAGTATCTATTTTCCTGAACCTCTGTGGTGTTTTCTGTCCTGTATGATTTATTGCACAAATACTTTATGCATTGCCTTCTAAGTTAAGCCTGGCTGCTCAGGGCCAAGCTACCGGAGGGTGGGCACAGGATAATTTTGATTGTGTTGGACTTACCCTGGCTAGGATTGTGGTTCCTACTGGGACAAGGGTGTATACCTCTGCCAACTAAAGACCCCATTTCTAACAACCACAAAAAAAGATTTTGTATTTTTCAGCACATCATACAAGCTTTCTCTGAGATCTTTGGTTTGCTAGATCTTCTATGGCTACCTCCTTTTAATTTGCATGGTAGCTTTGCAGGATCAAAACATTGCTCTGTCTTCCAGAATGTACAATTGCCATCCAGCAATGTCAAGAAAGAGCACATATGGTGGAGTTCTGTATGCTATGATTTTAAAACTAGAGGACAGCTCACATACCTATTACACTAATGAAGAAATACAGTATACATGCAAATTATATCTCCACTTTTTTGATGGGCAAAATGAAGATAGGACATTGTAAAACGATTGCCAATGATGTATTTAAAAAAATCAGAAATCATATACAATTATGGGCGCTATTCACAAAGGGAAAAGAAAAAGCGTGGGCAAAGATCTAAGCCTCCACCCGAACGTACTTTTACATTTTTCTCTGTTCACCAATATTCCCAGTTGTTAAGCCTGGAAAGCTTTGAATGGCATAGGTTTCTGGGTGCATTCCTGGGAAAGTCAAGCACATTTTTCTGTAGGACCCTATTAAAGTTGTGAGTAGTTCTTCAAAGTAGACAAGTCTGCATAGGAGAAATAGGATCCCAAGTGCAAACACACACTCGTTTTTCTCCGTTGGCAAAATATTTTTGCTTATGGAGAAACACTTTCTCCTACACCTCCGCCAAATCTGGAGGTGGCCCATTATACTTCCTTCACTCGAACTGGAATGCAACCAGCTCTGTGATGGAGTAAATGTTTGATTCTTGCAAAGGGGAAAAAAGTGTAAAGGGAGTTACACCAGAAGTGTATTGGAGTACATTTACAACACTCTCCAGAGCAGAAAGAGACGGGATTAGAATTTAAGAATGGCAAGAAATGTCAGTGTTTGTGGGTGTTCCTAAAATTCCAAGACAAGCCATGTATTGGAATTAACTTTTTCCACCCCGTTGTGGAATATAATAGTCATAGAGCTCCATATCCATGACAGAGTTCTCTGCCCCCGTAAAGAAGTTTAAATCTTCCATGAACCACATTGTGAATTCCTGACAGGAACAAAAAAGTAAAAGTTGTTCGTAAATTAACATTTATGACCAAATTTCCCATTGTGAATAGCCTCCATGATTTATAAATAAAAAATCCTTTTTCAGACAATAACCTTGGCTAGAAAAATAAAGACATCTAATTGTGCGCAATTAATGCCGTAAATGTAACGGGAAAAACATATGTTAGCTAGATAACATTATTTTGAAAACTATGCAAAACATAAACAAAATATTGAATACACTTTTGACACCTGAGCTAAGGATGTGACAGAAGAAAGGTTGCTACAAAAAAATAAAATGGTAAACTGTTTTATGAATGAACTTCTACTCCATACCTAAAGGAAAGCTGAGGTCATTGTGGATGTGTTTTTGGCAAAGAGATCAGGACGTGATCCACACATTGTGAATGTGTGTGGAAAGAGAGAAATGAAAGACAGTGGGCCACATTGACAACGCCCAAGGTGCAGGGCGCTGCACGGCACCACCGGGAAAGGGCAGAAATGCGTCATAGAAAGAGGAAAACATGGGGAGAAATAAAGATATTTCTCTCCGTTGCGTTACTGTTATGCTACCCCTGAGGTGGAGTAGGAATCAGATGCATAGCCAGATTTGTAAAGCTGGGAATCTGCCAGATTCCTTCGGTTTCCATGGGTGTTGGTGGGAACACTCCAAGCAACACCCAAGAAATGACCCTTTCACGCAGTGCCATGCGTGAAATAGGTCATTATATAAGAGGCTGTGAAAAGCCATGCAAGGTGGTTTTGTGTGGCCTTGTAAATATAGGCTGGCACACTGCAGTGGTGCAGTGTGCCACTAGGGCTTGTAAATGAGACCTAGAGTCTCTAAAAGGAAATCAAAGATGTAGACCAGGCCTAGTTGTGGGGCCTAGCGTAGCTAACTTGTGAAAATGGTATTTCTGAAATGAACAGCCTACTCAAAACATATGAAAATATTAAATAACAGTTCACTTTCTCAAACGCCCGGATGGTGGCCCGCATAGGACAGCAGACCTCCATGACATGCTCATATTTTCAATGTGCATCTCTCCCTTGTAGGGACAAGCCAGGTATTACTACATGCAGGAACAAATTTAAAATGTGGCTTCAGAGAGCGCAGCCATTGGTCAAAAGGACCATTGTCTGCACCTGGTTTGTTTCTGGGGCCGTGTATTATTATGTATGTTTATCGGTATACTATTCCAAAATGACCACGACATTGCTTCTAGATGGCATTTGCTGGCAATCTTGAAATGGTACAAAATAAAAATCCAAGTTGGTCACATGGCAATATTACCTTTCTACAAGAAATGGCAAAGCCAATGAAGGTAGCAAACAAGCAACCGATTGTCTTTGCCAAACTTTGTTTAACTAGCGGAAAAGCTCAACTGTTTTAATATGCTTAGAGATACGATACTACACTGCCATTTTATCTCACAGTATAAGCATAAAACTTAAGTCATAATTTTTCCCATTTAGGCCCATATTTATACTTTTTGACGCTAAACTGCGCTAACGCAGTTTAGCGTCAAAAAATTTAGCGCCGTCTAACGCCATTCTGAAGCGCCATGCGGCCGCCGTATTTATGGAATGGCGTTAGCCGGCGCAAGCAGACCGGCGCTGCCTGGTTTGCGTGGAAAAAAACCACGTACACCAGACAGCGCCGGCGTAGGGGGAAAATGGCGTATGGGCGTCTTAAAATGGGGCAAGTCAGGTTACGTCGAAAAAATTGTCGTAACCAGACTTGCGCCATTTTTTTTCGACGCCCATCCCCCATCAACATGACTCCTATCATTGTAAAGATAGGAGTCATGCCCCCTTGCCCAATGGCCATGCCCAGGGGACTTCTGTCCCCTGGGCATGGTCATTGGGCATAGTGGCATGTAGGGGGGCACAAATCAGGCCGCCCTATGCCACAAAAAAAAAAAAAAAAATACTTACCTGAACTTACCTTAATGTCCATGGGATGGGTCCCTCCGTCCTTGGGTGTCCTCCTGGGGTGGGCAAGGGTGGCAGGGGGGGTCCCTGGGGGCAGGGGAGGGCACTCTGGGCTCATTTTGAGCCCACTTGTCCCTTAACGCCATGCCTGACCCAGGCGTTAAAAAGCGGCGCAAATGCGCCGTTTTTGGCCACGCCCACTCCCGGGCGTCATTTTTGCCCGGGAGTATAAATACCACGTAAAGGCCTGGGAGTCATTTTTTAAGACGGGAACGCCTCCCTTGCATATCATTAACGCAAGGAAGGGGTTCACGCTAAAAAATGACGCACACTCCGGGCACTTTGGCGCCCGAAGCGTCTAACGCCATAGTATAAATATGGCGTTAGTTGGCGTTAGTTTAGCGTCGAATTTGCGTCGAAAAAAACGACGCAAATTCGGCGCAACCAGAGTATAAATACGGCCCCCAGAGTATAAATACGGCCCTTAGAATTTCATAATGTCGCACAACAATTCGGTGAACATTTGGAGCCCAAGTTCAAACAACCTGGTAAATATTGTTAAAAAAACGCAAGTTTCTTCCGCCATATTCGAATGCCGAAAAAATTGAAGTAGTACGAGCTGAAACATTATTTCCTTTTACAATTTCGAAATGTTTCCTCAAAGACATTTTCAATAAATAGAGGGAGGCATACGTTATTATCGTTAAATCTTCCGGTAATTGCACGAAGAGTTTGTAATGCACTGGAGTAGAAAAATGTTCGGGTAAATTGCTCGGTAGCATCGCATGACCCATTTACACCGAAAGGAAAGCTGCCAGGTCTGATGCATCATTCAAGTTTTCGAATAAAAAGGGAGGAAGGTGAACAAAGGTATCTTGTCTAAGGCACTAAAATACACCCAATACCAGCTCTGTTCATCGTGCCTTAGGATGATGGTATCACATTGAGATATAACATTGCCTTTATATGGTAGACCCCTCCTTAAAAGATAGATACATTTTGCATTTGTTCAATAGCTGTCAGCATAACTGGTGAATTATGATGAAGATTTGTTTCAAAGCTTTGTAAAGTAGCTGAGGCAGAATGAAATAATCGATTACTTGGTACGGCTTGGGTAAATCCAAATTAAGCTCAGGGCCAGAGATCGTCCATACTCCAGTGCATTAATGTGCTAAGTAAATTGTCACAGTGAAGTGAGAGTTGCTCAGAAAACAGGTAGCATTGACGGGAAAATAATACACGTTTAGACAGTGAACTCAAGTATGTAAAACAACTGAGAAACGTATCCAGAAAAAGGCAAGAGCCTGCTTCAGTTCTTGGAAAGGTATTCATTTACAAGTTGATGGATTTTTTTTATTTTTTATAAAAGCATGTAAACTACTGCTGAAATGTTCACGTATTGTTTGTGCTACAGGCAGCTGGTACAGCGCTTAGATTTTCGCGCAGCACTCTAAATCTAGTCAGATCCTCCTCACCTGCAATTTTTTCACATCTGTAATGAAAATAGAGGTGAATTCTTTGGAGTGTATAAAGTCAAGAAGTCGCCCGAAGTGAGGTATGAAAGCAGAGCAGCAATGTATCTCCAGACACTCCAGCTATTGAACTTTCCATTTGCATTTCAAAAGGAAATCTTCACTCAGTTTTGACCTCCATTGCAAGCAGCTGTAGAGTCATCAGAGAGAAGCACGATCACGTACAAACTGAAGGAACCCACCTGGTGCACTAGGCATTCAGATCAATACTTCGAGTCACTGTCGAATACAGGGACACTTTACCCTACATCAGTTTCATTCTGCATTCAAAATTCAAATAAACAGGCAAGTAAACAACCCTCTATCATTCTAAATGTTTATTTGTTGATAAAATCCTTTCTCCTTATCCACAAATCTCTCAAGGAGAGGCAAGCATATTAGCAATGCGAACAACCTGTATGGAATTTAAAAGTGGTCTAGAAATAGGAAAATGGGTCACGTTTAATTAACTAAGATCAGTCTCCTGGCTTGGGGATAAGAAAAGACTCTGTGTAGGTCGTGTGGGTTTGGGGAAGAGAATACCATGCATTTGAGTTATCTGTGCAGAGGTCTGTTAGGTGAGAGGAAGGCCCTGTTGAGGGTCGCTTTTAACCAGAGAGGTATTCGCACTTTGTAGACAAGCAGTTCTTAGCTGCTTTAAATCAACTTTAAAACCTAAGGTAACCTAAGGTAAAAAAATATTTGCAACAGGCGTCAAAAAAGCTGCATGGTTGTGATCAAGGTTTAGTTAACGGGGCTGTAGGTTGATAAGGTTTACTGCCCTCCTACTGCTATACAAAATGAGTCATATCAGGTTAAGTGTGTAATCTTTTTAAAATGGTGGATGGAGGATGGTATCACATTTTAAAAAGTTTTTCATCCCACAGGGCTGTAGCAGCAAGGGTCACTCTCCTACAAGAGTCGTTGCTTGTGTGAAACGCTGGAGGTATTGATGTGTTTTTAGTAGAAAATAATTTCTTATCACTTGGGCACTTTCACATCCAACACTTTTTGGTTGTTGGACTGTAGGTTGTGTGTATATTTTGTATGGATTGTATTTGTATAGTATGTGCTTTTAAACATGTATTCAAATAGTTGTGTAATGTTTTAAATTAGCTTTGCACTTTTTTCAATAAACTGAACTGAAACTAACATCTAATGGTAAAATAGATTCCAATTGGATGATCCAATAAACACACACATACACACACACACACACACACACATCCTACTGCACAGTACTACTAGAATCCAGAGACCCCTGTCAAAACTGTTTCTACCATTTGAACCAGTTGAACCATAGAACAATACACAAAAACACAGAAACAATAACTCACCAAGCAAATACACAAAGTCTGAAAAATTAAATTTGCAAACAATAATATCCAGAAACTGAACTTTTATTTTAAATGGGAAGGTTGGAGTGTTTATATTGTATTTTTTTCCTTAAAGATTAAACAATATGCAAGACTCTAGTATCTTGCTTTAGGTCTGATTTAGAGTTTGGCATACAGAGTACTCCGGGGCAATGACAAAAGTGTACTCTTTCCACCAAACCAATGTTACCACCCACCTCATTGAGACTGCCTTTTACTTTTCTATAGGTTATAGACAGAAAATGGAGAGTTTGCTTCTTGATGGTGTCCAAGACTCCTACATGTTTCTGAATTCAGTGTTGGGACCTGCAGATGAGCAGATCCCGGACCCGCAGATGAGCAGCAGCACTGAGGAGTATAATGGAGCAGCCGCTGCAAGGAGGCCGCGAAGAGGCCAGAGCCAACTGCAGCAGCAAGTCAGTGAGTGTGGTGCAAGAGAGGGGGAGCGGGTAATGGTACTCATGTGACACGGGCCCTGCAGTGACTGGAGGCGGTAGTAAAGAAATTCGGTGCCAGAGTTGCCAGGGTTGCTGAAGTTCAGTACTGGCCATTGAGCACCTTTCCCTGCGCCCACCCATACTCTGCCTGTAACCTTGCATCTCCTTAATCCATCTCTCTCTTGCTTCCCTCCCTGTGACACTCCACCTGTGATTCTCAGCCTCACCCATTCTCTCGCTGCGCCCCCCCAGCAGTCCGATTACAACAGCTGGCCCCAAAATGCCCTACTTCAAGTGTGCTGACTCCTGACTACTGCTGCAAGGAAAAAAAGGAAAATAAAAATCAAAAAGTAGAAATAGAAGCATGGTAGTACTGGGATCTGTCAAAAGCAGGCAGATAAAAAAAAACACTGCTGGGTGTGTGTGGAAGGGTGGTGGGGTTCAGTGGGTTTAGATCCCACTGTCTAAATTGGTTGAGCCCTGTGTCGCTGAAGTGGCCCGGCAAGGTTCTGGTGTGTCTTGTGACAGGGTGAGCTCCCACCCCTCCTGCAGACATCAGATCCATTCAAACCCCCGTAGCCATAAGAGACTAGAGCTTATCTAGTCTGCCAACTGAAAAATCATCAGTTTGATTGTGCCCCCACCCCGATTTTTCTACACAGGCAACATAGGCAACATACGAGGGTGAGGCGGCGATGGGTAAGGCTACAAAAAAAAGACCTATCCCTGCCGGGATACTACTCTGAGAAGACGACGGACACATTTTCACCTTGGAGAGCTTGACACTAACTAGCCATCACATTCCACTGCATTTAGTCGTATTATAGGGCCTGCAGTTTCACCTCAGTCTGACCAGCATAACAAATACATGAAACAATAAGCCTCTTTTCTGAGCAGGAAAGCGCAACCATTCATACCTCACATAGGGTTATTCATTAGGATGATACCAGGTAAATCCAGGGATCAGGCCCACCTGGGCCAAAAAAAGGGAAGCCTGAGTCACTTCCAGGGGAGAGGGCATCAAAAAGGAAAGTTAAAAGCATGGTGGGCAAACCTGCCTCTGTCACAGGAGCAAGCCTGCAGGACATGGGGTGGGGTTGCTGCTGGCCAAGCTACTGGATGGGTCCAAGGTCTGTTACACACCCAAAGATCTCAGACTTTCCCAAGTCTTTAAGAAGAATTAGAGATGGATCAGTCAACAGTGGCACATGTGGTAGCTACTACACTGGGATGGAAGACAGTCCAGTTGCCCAAGTGGCAGCACAAAGCCATGTTGCACCTTTAACATCTGGATCTGTAGGGGAAGGAAGCAACACAATATCTTTAGAGAGTCCCCTTCTAATTCCTCACTCCCTAACATAGTGGTTATAAGAAACATAAGTCCTTTGTCCAAACCGGAAAAGCCAGTCTTGGAAGAGCCATGTAGTTATTCCCTCAAGGATGTTGAGTCTTCAGCTGTCTGCCAATCTGCCCAGGCAATCCTCACTCCAGTGCGCACAACCTGCTCCAGCAGCCCAAAAAGCTCTCAGTTTGTGTATAGTGCATTTCCATTTATTTATTTTCCTCCTCGTTTTTTGCTTTTTCGATGCACGCATAGAAAGAGCAAAATGCCAGAAATGATTGTTTATGTGCGGGAAAGTGTCTCTTCCTGCACATAAACAATCATTTGAACATGACGCTTTGGCACTTCTGTGTGTGCTGCATTGTGCAGCACACACAGAAATGCCAAAGCACCATTAGTGATTGTTTATGTGCAGGAAGGGACACCTTCCGGCACATAAACAATCACACCCCTCAATGAAGACATCCTTGCACAATGGTGCAAGAATGCCTGTGTTGGCGCTGGCAGCTAAATTTAGTGCCAGCGCAGGGGGAATCGCAAGGGTGCGCCATATTCAGTTACATACAGCACATCTCCACGTTTCTAAAGTGACGCGGCACGGTGCTGACAATTTTGGCGCAGCACCGTGCTGTGCCACTTTTCAATAAGCTCCCAGCTATCTTTAAAGAAGTCTTGTGCGAAGTGAGGACAAGCATCACCCCAAAATGTGATTACCCAGGTACCCTCACAGGTACTCCAGCACCCAATGTACTGATAAAACCCATCACCCTGGAAGAGTGTAATGTGCATGGCACAAAGGAGGAAAGGAGGGATGCCCTGTCGGGCGAGACTGTGGGGTGAGGCAAATCCAGAAACCAACCTGGACTTGGACACTGCAACGGCGTACCCCATTTGACGAAAAGGAAAAGAAAGAATGCCAGAGATGGCAGAAACAAGCCCACACACAATTCAGACCCTCGGGATGAAGTGGGCCCCTTCAAAATCACCCACATGCCGCAGACAACCCTGAGCCATCAGGAACCTCATTGGCAATTGATAATACCCCACAACCCAAAGAGAGCAGCAGCCTGCCAACAAAAACCAATGAAGCTGTGAAACACACCTCAAACAACAAAGATACCTGCCAGCCTAAGGTCTGTAGTCAGGAGTCATACAGAGATGTTCTTATTTATAGGTGTGCATGACAGCAAGAAGGCCAACTAAGCCCAAAACTTAGCCTAAGGCCGATAGTCTGACATCATATAGAGATGTTCTCACTTGAAGGTGTGGTACGACACCAAGAAGGCTAATTGAGTCCAAAACCTAAAGTAAAATAATTGGGAAAGAAAAGACGCTATGCTCTCCAGAAAATACTTGCACCAAAATAAAGCATATGGAAGGATTACAGGCCTTTACTCCTAGGCAAGGGAAATAATCTGGTGAATCATTAGGAGTGACTGAAATCCCAAAGCAGATCCCAGAAGAATAGAAAGACTAAGAGCTCCGAATTTAAGTCCTAGAAATTAAGTCCAGGGGCACCCAGTATGTTTTAAATCATACAGACATGCTTAATTTGATAAGGGCACTACCAGGCCTGGAGTACGTAGTGTCAGAGGCATGTTTTCCAACAACTTTCTACCAATGAGAGGAAGGCAGGTTTTGAAACCCATCCATATCACATTTTCTGCACTGGGTCTCCCCCCAAAAAAATTATAGAGAAAAAAGCTGTTAAAGGGTAGGGGTGGAGAGGTTGTAGCTTTTTAAGGAGATTGATATCCCCCTTTATTTTTACAGTAATACCACCCTATTAAGGGGACAAGTTCCACAAAATCAATATTGAGATGTGCTTTATGGTGTCATCCCCCCACTGCACCCTTGACCCCCTCCGCCAATCACTTCAGCCTGACAAACTATGTAAAACCAGAGTACAAGTCTGCTGAGCAGAGAAGGATTATATGGAGGTAAAACGAACCAGCATGCTTGAGCTGGCTGCCATGTGCCTTACCTGCAACCACCCCTAAGGATTGAATAGTGGTGCAATCTAGTGTCATAACTAAGTAACGGAGTGGCCTAACTAAATGTTCATGGAACCTGGGAGGATTGCAGTCTAAAACTGAGGACGCCTGACAGTGGAATACCTAAACACATTTGTGCCCAGATTTATGGCAGCCTAGTGCCATTGCAATGCCACATTAGTGTCATTTTTTTAACGGTAATGTGATGTTGGAAGGGCAAAAATGGTGCACCATATTTACAAAGTGGCGCAGTACTTGGACTGAGCCGCTTTGTAACCCTTTGCACCGCATTATGACAGCACCAGGCATAATGTATGCAAAGGGAGCTTTCTGGTGCTGGGGGGCTGCATAAATGGCACAAAGGAATCTATGAGATTCTTTTGCGTCATTTTCATCTGCATTTTTTAACGCCTGCTAAGTGCAGGCACTAAAAAGAGGCTCCCATTGTGTTCAATAGGCCTCTGGGTGCTTTGCAGGTTTAGCGACAACATTTTTGAAGCTAGTCCTGCAAAGTGCCCGACTAAAATTATGATGGTAGTCCCCCTGACTACTGCCATGCTGAGCTGTATTTTAAATACGGCGCACATATGGTGGCATTAGGAGGGTGCTAAGGGGTGCAAGAAAAGTGGTGCTTCACTAGGTGCAGCGCCACTTTTCATAAAACTGGGTCTAGATATCATAGCATTTCAGGAAGCATGCACTCTAACCAGCATCTCACTCATGGGTACATGGAGTATAGTAGCCCTGCACAAACAAGCAGCCTTTTAAAAGAGCGAAGGGTGGTCTGGCAGTTTATGTAAACTCCAATCTAACTGCAAAAATCACAGTGCTGGACATACAAAATCCTTGGCAATTGGCCCTGTGTTTGGATGGCTGAAACAAGATGCTGACGGACCTTTTGATTCTTGTAAAAGTTTATATCTACCCTTAGGTAAATCTGTGACACTGGACACATGAATTTCAAGTAAGATGCAGTCCGTCAGTCATCCAACCTGTTAAATCACTGGAGACTTCAACCTAAACTTATTCCATCATCTGAGTGCTAATTATGTTGACATAATTTGTGTACTGCTAGATCAATGTCATCCATGTTTTAAGTTTCAAGTTATGGTTGGACAAAAACTGTTAAGAGTCTTTAAATTGGCCGGCAAGCGGTTCTCAATGGTCACTTCCAGGGTGATAGTCCACCATCAGGATCAGATTGTCAGATAAAACTGTCTCATATCTGGACTACTCCATGACCAGCTTTTCTCTATATAGTCAGGTTGTGGATTTTAGAATCACACGCCGATCAGAGAGCGACCACCATCGTCAGATTATATTGATTGGTATCAGTAGGAGCAAACATGGCCCTGCAAGACCCTTGCAAAAAGATGCCCACTCTGAAAGCTTTAAATGCTTGAAGTGGAATTCTAGCACCATCAATGATTTGTAGAGTGCTGCTGTGGAGATCTTAAAGTCCATTGCTTCTAAGGACCCTGGGAATGTTTCACTGACTGTTTGATGGCTAATACCCAGCCAAAAGTTGAAATAAGGGGGAATTGTGCATCAAAAGAAGTTAATCATGCTGAGGTCCATCTGTCTGTTGAGATCTAAAATTGGCAGAACCCTCAAGCAACTAGGGCATCTTCCCCAAAACAGATAACTGCTACAATTATTACATAGGGACTGGAGGGCCATAAGAAGAGAGGAGTGGGCATGAAAAACAAACAGCTAAGAAACCTTGTGAGCTAAGCTCCTATGTGCCTCAAAGCAAAAAGATCTGAAAATGTTTTGGAATTGGTTAACGAAACCGACAAAGGCACGAGGGCAGCAAACAGCACTAATATCACTAAGTACACCGGGATAGAGTACGAGCAGTTGAACCTTGCAGGAAGCTCAACCAGCCTGGCCTCCTCAGAGCCATCCCACTCCTATTTGACGAGCTCTGTCTCTAACCCTCTGGAGTACTTGGCCTTAGCGATAAACAAGATTATTGAGAACTTGCATTCTGACTGTGCTCCTGGACCGAATAGGATCCCTCCAGCACTCTACAAACAAAATGCTCCAGTATGGGCAATCTTCCTGACAGAAATGTTTAGGACTGTATTTGCGGAAGGGACCACTCCAGGCAGTGGGAAAGGCTCAATTATCAATCAAATTCTTAAAGGGGTTTGACCTTGCCTCCAATATCTACCATCTAATGGCACTATTGAACGCGGACCTTAAATACTTCTCATCATTGATGTTTCAAGACCAGTCACATGGGCACATGAACAGTCAGGCTGCCTCTAAATCAGATGGCTTCACAAAAAGCCAAAGGATGCTTTCAAACCTGATGACTGTTGGACTAATCAAGAAAAGAGCAAATGACACCCCTACACCGTTAAATTAGTGCTTTGTTGATTTCAAATCAGCATTTGTTCACATCTGGTGTGACAAGCTCTGAGAAAAGATTCGGCCATGGGGGAACATTGTCAACCTCCTGGGAGCAATTAGACTGCTCAGCAAACACCTGTGTCAAGATCAAGGTTGGAAATGGAAGCCATTTGTCAAGGAAGGGGAAGACATCGATTGGCCTGAAACAGGGGTATGTCCTCACCACTTTCTTCTTCTGTCTATATATCGCAGACCTTTCTTCAGCGCTTGAAGAGTTGGCATCCCATGCCACACGTCTCTATCGTCTTCTTCTGGCAAACATCCTCTATGCAGATGGCCTGCTTGTTCTTTGTAATACCAGAATAGGGCTCCAAAGGCTAATTAACCACTTAGATGTATGTAGTTGACAACCAGCTGGAGATCAACCTTAAGACAACCAAGGTCATCCTGCTAAACCAATGTATTTCCAAGCAGAGCAAATGACTTCCTAATGTATCCAAAATAGACAAGACAGCCATCTAACCTTTTCTTGGAGTTAAGATAGACTTGAGGGCCCCATTTGCTCTGCAAAAGAAAGCTATCAGAGGAAAATCTCTGGCCCTAAATTGTGCTTTTTTGACTCTAGCTAAAACCCTCTGAGGCCATAATCTCAAACCCCCGGTTACAGTAATCAAGTCAAAACGGATGCAAACCCTGTCATATGGAAGTGAAATAATGTTGGGTTCAGATGCCAGCATATTAGATAAAATTGCAATGAAGACTGTCAAGCAAGTCCTCCAACTACCAAGATCAGAATCGCTAGTGCAAGTTAGGCTTGAGTTCTCGCTGGTGAAGCAGACACTCGCCAGGCCTGGGGCATTCATAAAATGTTGTCACAAGCTGAAAAATGCTGCCAATAAGTAATTAGCCCATTATACCGGGCCCAAAATTATCCTCCAAAGAGTAAAGGTTAGCTATAAAAAGTATCTTTAGGAAAGCTTTAAAAAACTCAACTTGGGTGAGCTGTAGCAGCTAGACACAAGTGAGCAAGTGTTCAAGAGACTAGTGAACAAAGGTGTCAGGCTTCAGAGCCAGGTAGAGGATAAAGGAATAGTGGCCACACGAGTGCACGGATGGCTGGTGTTAAGCACCTATGATGAACAAAATGGCAGGATGAAGGGCAATGGGGGTCATGATGTGCCGGTTTTATCATCAGTCAAATGAAACACTACATAATGTCCTATGCATCTGTCCCTGTGTAGGCCCACTGTGGAGGACTATGTTGCAAAGTGAATTTAAGACCATAGGAATCAGGAAAGGCAGTTCAGCAGCAATGCAATTGTTAATCAACAGAACATCATGCTCAGTATTAGGCTGGTGCAGTTTAATGACTTTTTTAAGGAACTGGTGAAGGCCAAGGACTCTTCATAGGGCATGTTAAGGCATGCTTGAGCTGGAGCCCTTTCGGGGGCAGCAGGCATGTACTGATGCTCTGAGGATTTGAAAGGGATGTAGTATGAACAACAACAAGTTAACCCCTTATCCTGGCTTGTTGGGTCAAAGGTGGACTGCTAGAGGGTCAATAAGTCCAAAAAGGCCCTGTCCCCCACCCCACCCAGTTGAAGGTTTGCCACTACAGCCTCCATAGCATGTATTTCAGTGCTTATGGATAACGGCTAGTCGGTCCTCTTCAGGCCAGAGGCGGGCTGCTAAGTAGTAAGTTCAACAATGTTCTAACCTCCTATTCTGCCCTGTTGAGCACCCTGATTATATGCAGATCTTATATATACACCTCTGTACTTTACACATAGATGGTAGTCCCATCTTGTTTAGGTTAAGGGTAGGCTGCTAGGGACACATCACAGTATAAAAGTGTTTTAATCCACTATCTCACTAGGTTGAGGTACTGGCCTATGCAGGTTAGGTAGTATGTACTCGAGCATCTTATGATGCAGAGGGGTCCTTATTGGACAGTAACATGGTCAGCATCTTCTATAGTGACATCATAGACCAAGTTGGGACATAGCACCTCTTGATTCTAGATAAACAACCTATGCAGTTTGCCACCTTATGTTTCTGCATTCTGCTGGTGACCTGGGGACCAGCTAGTCAACCGTGTTCAGTCCAAAGGCAGGCTGCTGGGGGTGTCGTAAGTTCAACAATGCTCTAACCTTCTATCCCACCCTGTTTAGTACCATGTTTATTTGAAGGCTTTATATACGTCCCCTCAGCACTTTACATATAGTGGTTATCTCTCTTCGGTAGGTTAAGAGTGGACTGTTAGGGGTACAGCCAAGTATAACAATGTTTTAATCCGCTAGGTAAACAACCGATGTACTTTGGCACCTTGCGTATATGCCTTTCAGCTGGTGCCTTGGGGGCACTGACAATGGCTGTCATAACAACATGTATTTTACCTTCTGGTTAGGGCTAATGAGACTGCCATCCCGTAGCAACATAAGTTATGGTGGGGAAATGTGTAGCGCAATAGCTTCTCCAGGTTAAATGCTTAAGGGAGGTTTTCTTTTATTAAGATGTTTATTATTTTTACATTTTCCTCTTCTAATAATTATTTGAAAGCATGTTGAATGTATGTTTTGTCATGTTTATGTTTCTTATTAACTAATAAACTCTATTATGCCATTCTCATTGAAAGGTGGGTGTGACACTGACTACTCCATTTCTGCCACTGACATTCTCCTCTGACGGCCTCATGAAGTACGGGCTATTGGAAGTTTGGCCATTCATACAAATTGACATTTTTAGAGAGGGTGGACAAATGACCAGTTTGTACTTTCACACGCACCATCCAAAAAGTGAAGGTAAATCATTTTAATGACCCACCCACGTCATGGGATAAACCTTTCACGGCCAAGGGTCATTGCTACTTTTATTCTAAAAGTAAATCCCACTTTGGGATACCATGGTAAATGTGTAATGTCTATCACAGAGGTAGACTTCTACCAACGAGATCCAGAAATCACTGCTGGAATTGGTGTGATGCACCAGAGAGTAAAATGAATAAACTCTTTTCTCCCCCATTTTTTACTCCAAACATCTCTTAGTCCCCCAGCTCTATCATCTGTTTCAGTACACTTGCGGCAGAAGCATGGTCACTGCAACTGTGATTGTTACAGTTGAGCATGGGCTGCATAGCCAGGTTAAGGTCTCCTCCCCATACAACATTCCGTACTTTAATTTGGCTGCATAACTTCATGAATGCTTGAATAATGCAGGGGCGTAACCACTGGGGGCATAAATATTGAACAACCTTACTGGTATGTCCTTCAATATGTCAGTCCAACATATAAATCTGCCTTAGACATCTCTCTGGAGATCCTCTTAAAACAAAGGATTTTTTATTCAATTGACAACTCCTGAAGAATATGTGCTGTAGGAAGCAAAGTACACATTCTGACCCCATATCCTGGCAAATGTGTAAACGTCAGCTACTACTAGATGTATCTCCTGCAGCATCGAAATTTCACTATTGTGCATTTCTAGATGTGTGAGGACCTGTTCTTTCCACTTAGAGTTTCCCAGTCCTTGAATATTCCACATTATTATCTTAATCCTACTCAAGGGAGACTAGTAGTCTGGTAGATAGAGAGACAGGTACACCTGACCCTGTGTGAGGTTGAGCTTGTGCATGTGTGTCTGATATTGACTTATTCATGGAGCTTTTTATAGTCTTCATAAAACTAAAACCCCCTCGATAGCCGTTACCTCTTTAGGCACCCCAAACTCTACTACATCTACCTTTCCAAATATCCCACCTCAACAAATAATGGTTCAAGCACATCCCTTATTAGGTGGTGATGGAGCATTTCAAGTATGCTCTAAATGAGGTTGGCAAATCTTTCCACCGTAGCAGGGGATAAGAGGAATTAAACATGATTTCAATCAACATTTAATTTACACTATGACCGATTTGGCCTTGCAATGAAAACCCATATCTGAAATAAAGTTAAAGGGTTTTATTACAAATTAATACTCAGATTAATGTAAAATGTAAATAACTTTCAAAAAAGGCTGTAGAGGTACAGTAACCCCATTGGTTGTCCAAATCTCTGACAGATGTCTGTACAGTGTGCTGTGTATTCACTTGAGCAGTGGAATATTTCGCAACTGTTGGCGGTGCTTCTGTCATTTTAGCCCTGGCGGGCACCCACCACCATGGTTAGAATGACCCCCTTTGTTACCCGCCCCCCCCAGACACTTTCGCGACTCTTGGACTTGGTCCCCTTCCTTTACAGGTCCTCAGGTCCAGGAATCCGTCTTCAGTGCTTTGCAGCCTGTTGTGGTCTTTGCAGAATCCTCTATCACAAGTTTAGTGTGTTTCTGGGGAAGTAGTAGCACTTTACTCCTACTGTTCAGGGTCTTGGGGTGGGGTCTCCTTTACACCCTTAGTGTTTTCTCACACTGCTGGCGACCCCCTACACACTACACTTGCCCAGGGGTGCATTTGTGGTTTGCATTTCACTTTCTTAGTATATGGTTTGTGTTGCCCCTTGGCCTATTGCATCCTATTATGTGTTACAGTGTTTGCACTACTTTCTGAATGTTTTACTTACCTGATTTGGTTAGTTGTTCATATTTTGCGTATGTTACTTACCTCCTAAGGGAGTATATCCTCTGAGATACTTTTGGCACATTGTCACTAAAATAAAGTACCTTTATTTTCAGTAACTATGAGTATTGTCTTTCTTATGATAACGTACCTATATGATATAAGTGGTATTGCATGAGCTTTGCATGTCTCCTAGTTCAGCCTCGGCTGTTCTGCTATAGCTACCTATAACAGCCTAAGCTGCTAGAACACTACTACACTCTACTAATAAGGGATAACTGGACCTGACATAAGGTGTAAGTATCATTGGTACCTACTACAAGCCAGGCCAGCTTCCTACATTGGTGGTGCAGCGGTGGGATAAGTACTTGTAACTGCTTTACCACTTTGTCATTGGTGCTTTTCATAAGAAAATCATATTCCTAATACTTAGAAATATACACAAATATACACCTGTCATTCAGACCGGTTCTGTATTGTGTGCAGCCTGTGTTTCGGTACCTCTGGTGCTCTTTCGAATATGCACTGGAAGTATGTCTTTCACAGCAGCGCTTGCCTGCAGTAGATGCTAATCTGTTGATGATCTCGCTGAGGGTTCATTACCAGACATGCGCATTGAGGTTGCGTTTGCTGCGTGAAGCTAATTATGAGTTACCCTTCCTGGAGGAAGTTGTCGACAACTCATCAATGGGCACTCCATCGGATGCCGCCTTGGTTGACACTGGGGCCATGGAACACACTTGCTCCTTGATGCTTTTTGCCGAGGACTTTCCGGTTTTGACATCTGCCAAAATGGAAGATCTCTTGTTCTCCATGACTCGTACCTAGTTTGGAACTTTTTCTAAATTGTCTTTTAAATTTGGTTCTAAGTCACATGCTCATGTTTTCAATTGCCACTCAGTATGCTTGTGTGTCCTTTTAACTTGTCCAAATTGACTTGACTTTTATATATATCTTAGGTTGAGCTTTTAGCAATGTAATTTTAGTTTTGGCTTTGAACCACTTTCAACCGACAAGGGGAGGGTGTTGTGTAGCCATTTTAGTTATAGCTCCATGCACGTTAGTTTAACACACTAGGCCACCGTGCACTTTAACCTAGATGTATTTTATTAGGCTTTGCATTGTTATTTTTACAATAACCAGTTTTACGGTCTTGTTTTATTTCTATCTATCTAACTGTTTTGCTTAGCCCAGCACCGTGTTCTCAAATAAGACATTCTTGATCACTCTGTGCTTCATTCAAGGCTGTAGTTTGGTAAATTGCCGGAGAACGTGGTAGACGTTTAATCTCCAACATTCGTAGAAAATACACATCCTTACGTAGGGACATTTTCTAAGAATATCAGCTGTGTTATTATAAAAACACTTCCTAGTCCCATTACACGTTAAGAGGGAGATTCCAGCCAGGGAACCACAACTGTATGCTGATTACTGAATGCTTCACTACAGATGCTAACACAGATTATAGGCCTTTGCTCAGGTATGAGGGTTGATGTCTTCCCGCTGGAACCTGAAAGGCAGAATTAGAGCTTAACTTGCTGTGCTCAGATTATGACTTAGATAGGAAATAGTCCATCTATCTTAGTGACATTATGATAGCGTTATTCTTATGCTTCACTCTCCTTGTCACCATTTTAATACTGTCATGTTGTGTCGTCCTGGTTATTGCAGCTCACACTTTGCTATCTAAGATGCAGTCATTTTATTAAACCAATCATTGAAACATATACTGCTTCTGTTTGTCATTTATATATGAGACTGAATTGTGAATGAGAGAACCGGATGCGACCTGAGTGACCACGACTTCCCTGAGAAGCCTAATATGTCATGCACTCGGTTGCCCAATCATCCCTATCCATTGGTAGAGATGAGGCACTGCTAGTTAGCCGGAGCAAAACCTGGATTTAGAGCGACAGTTGTCACTTTAGAGTGGGTCAGACTCAGTCTCCTACACCGTGGACGATCTTGCTGCTCAAAATCCAGTAGTCTCATTGGAGCAATGAGAGCCTATGTGATACCCGGATGAAGGTGCAAAATGGCTGCCTTCCGGATGGAAGAAGCTGAAGATTCTGCAACAACGATAGGTGCTAGGAACTTCTCCTTTGTGCAGATGTCCCACTGAGTGCTGGAGGATGCAGAGTTGTTTCTTTGGAGAAAGACTGCAAACAAGCCTTGCTAGCTGCAAAGGTCATGGTTGAAGTAAAAGGGTGCTGTCCGGCCCAGGAAGGACCAGGATGTCGCTACTTGGGAGAGAAGGCAGAGGGGGCCCTCAGCAACACAGAGCTCACACACAAGAAGGCAGCACCCACAGAAGTACTTGAACACGGGTTCAAGAAAGCTGAGCACCGCGGTTGTCTCAACACTAAAAAAGAGGGTCCCATGAAGCCGGGGGGCAACTCAGGAAGATAAGCAATGCAGGATGGAGTGCTCGGGACCAGGGCTTGTCTGTGCATGCAGGATTTCTTGGAAATATGCACAGAAGCCCTTATAGCTGCAGATCACACAGTGCACAGGATTACTGTCTGGGGAGGGGAGGGGAGGCAAGGACTTACCTCCTCCAAATTCAGACAGTTGGACCACTGGACAGGGGTCCACCACCTGTGTTCCAGGGGCCCCGCTCGTCAGGATGAGAGGGGACCGAGAGTACCGGTGAAGCTGAAGTTTGGTGCCTGCTGGAGCAGGAGGAAGATTATGTTGACCCACAGGAGATTTCTTTGTGCCTTCCAGTGCAGGATGAAGTCAGGCAGCCCCAGAGCATGCACCACCAGGAAACAGTCAAGAAAGCTGGCAGGATTAGGTGCTACAATGTCGCTGGTAGTCTTCTGGCTAGTTTGTGGCAGTTTTTCAGGCATCCTGGAGCAGTCAGCGGTTGATCCTTGGCAGAAGTCGAAGAGAGAAGTGCAGAGGAACCCATATGAATTCTTGCAAGTCGTAATCTGAGGGACAGCCCACTGGAGAGACCCTAAATAGCCCTCAGAGGAGGATTGCTACCCAGTCAGGTCTGCACCTATCAGACGGGGTCTCTGATGTCATCTGCTGGAACTGGCCACTCAGAGGCCTCCAGAGTGCCCTCACACCTCTGAAAGCAAGATGGCAGAGGTCTGAGACACTCTGAAGGAGCTCTGGGCACCACCCCTGGGGTGGTGATGGACAGGGGAGTGGTCACTCCAATTTCCTTTGTACAGTTTTACACCAGAGCAGGGACTGGGGGTTCCCTGAACCGGTGTAGACTGGCTTATGCAAGGAGGGCACCATCTGTGCCCTTCAAAGCATTTCCAGAGGGTGGGGGAGGCTACTCTCCCCCAGCCCTTGACACCTATTTCCAAAGGGAGAGGGTGTAACACCCTCTCTCAGAGGAAATTCTTTGTTCTGCCTTCCTGGGACTGGGCTGCCCAGACCCAAGGGGGGCAGAACCCTGTCTGTAGGTTGGCAGCAGCGGTAGCTGCAGTGAAAACCCCAGAGAGCTGGTTTGGCAGTACCCAGGGTCCACAGTGGAGCCCCGGGGATGGATGGGATTGGCACACCAAATACCAGATTTGGCATGGGGGACAATTTCATGATCTTAGACATGTTACATGGCCATATTCTGAGTTACCATTGTGAAGCTACATATAGGTATAGACCTATATGTAGTGAACCTGTGTAATGGTGTCCCTGCACTCACAAAGTTTGGGGAAATTGCCCTGAACTATGTGGGGGCACCGTTGCTAGTGCCATAGTGCCCTCACACCTAGTAACTTTGCACCTAACCTTGACTAAGTGAAGGTTAGACATATAGGTGACTTTTATGTTACTTAAGTGCAGTGTAAAATGGCTGTGAAATAACATATGCGTTGTTTCACTCAGGCTCCGATGGCAGTCCTGGTTAAGATTTGTCTGAGCTCCCTATGGGTGGCAAAAGAAATGCTGCAGCCTATAGGGATCTCCTTGAACCCCAATACTCTGTGTAGCTAGGTACCATATACTAGTGAATTAGAAGGGTGTTCCAGTGTGCCAATTAGAATTGGTGAAAATGGTCACTAGCCTATCATGACAATTTTAAAGGCAGAGAGAGCATAAGCACTGAGGTTCTGGTTAGCAGAGCCTCAGGGACACAGTTAGTCACTACACAGATACACACATTCAGGCCACAAACTATGAGCACTGGAGTCCTGGCTAACAGGATCCCAGTGAGACAGGCTAAAATAAACTTACATACATGTAAAAATGGGGGTAACATGCCAGGCAAGATAGTACTTTCCTACAGTCACTTCCGCGCTCCTGCAGGCACCCTTCTGCGGCAACGACTGGTTCCCTGGGACTCCTCTCCTGACAACAAGCGTGGTGGACCGATGTGACCCAGACTGTCCTAAGGTCCAGCTGTCCAACCTTGGTGGAGGTAAGAGCATGCCTTCCCGGTTTGCGACAGTACCCCTGTGCACCGCATTATCTCCAGCTCCTTCATGCATGGTGTAGCCCAGGTCCCCAGCACTCCAACCTGCAACACACAACTCGCTGAGTTATTCTCCGGCAGCGTGGGACCTTCTTTTGTTGTGCTGCACCAACCACACTTTGCATCTTCTTTGTCACCATATCCTGGGACTCCCGCGAGTGCTGCCTGGTCTTTTGTGGGCTCTCTCCAGTGTTGAGAGCCCCCTCTGTCACCTCAGTCTGAGTTGAGACCCCCAGGTCCCTCCTGGGTCCAGGCAGCGCCATTTTGACGCAAACCGCAAACTTGTTTGAACCTAAGTTTGTTGGATGAATCCAGAGACACAAACAGCCTGCATCCAACAACTTGATGTGGGACATCCCCTGCACCACGCAGGAACCCACAGCCATCTTCTTTGGTGCTCTTCTGCACACTTCTTCTAACCAAAGAATCCACTTTTGCACCATCTTCTAGGTTAGCAGGGGCTCCTGTCCTTCCTGGAATCTTATGCAACTTCTGGACTTGGTCTCCTCTCTTCACAGATCTTCAGGTCCAGTAATACACCATTTGTTGATTGCAGTCTTGCTTGGTTCTTGTAATATCTCTTATCACGACTTGTAGTGTGTCCTGAGGAAACTTGCAGTACTTTGCTCCTACTTTCCTGGGCTTTTGGGTGGGATACTTTACTTACCTTTGGTGTTGTCTTACACTCCCAGTGCCCCTCTACACACTACAATTGCCTAGGGGGAAGGTTGAGATTCACATTCCACTTTCTTAGTATATGGTTTGTTTTGCCCCTAGGCTTATTGCATTCTATTGTATTTGCTACTGTTTGCACTATTCTATGACTATTTACTTACCTGATTTTGGTCTCTAGTGTACATATCGTGTGTAATACTTACCCCCAGAAGGAGTATTGCCCCTAAGATATTTTTGGCCTTGTGTCATTAAAATAAAGTACCTTTATTTTTGGTAACACTGAGTATTATCTTTTATTGTGTATAAGTACTGTGTAACTATAGTGGGATTGCAGAAGCTTTGCATGTCTACTAGTTCAGCCTAAGCTGCTCTGCTACAGCTACCTCTAGACAGCCTAAACTGCTAGAACACTGCCTACATTTCACTAATAAGGGATAACTGGACCTGGTATAAGGTATAAGTACCTTAGGTACCCACAACAAACAAGGCCAACATCCTGCACCCATTTGCAACGTTACCCAATGAGGAGTTGCACAGCGGTTGCGACTGTCTACCACCATGACAACACACACTGGCGGAATTAGCTCACATTCATGGCTTGTAGAGCAAAAATAAGTGTGTCATAGCAGACTTTTGTTCACCATGCAAAGTTGGCCTATGTTTTGTCCTCATGGCTGGGCCCATACATGTGCCATTAATGGCACAGTGAAGTAAGGGGTGTGGCTGTCAATTCCAGTACACGTGTAGCGACTTGCTGCCTCATTGGTGGGATAGTCATATGTCCCACTGAAATTGATAGATACATGTTCTGGTCTGGGGAAATAGGCTGCTGTATCATGGAACATCACACAATGGTTTGTGTGTGACATGCTGTTGACCCCGGGCTTCAATGGGAAGCTAGGATGGCATTCACGGTCCATCAACATACCCAATATGGAATGTGTATACTTTAGCACCATGTCTACAGTGTTTGTTGTGTGCTACAGGTTTAGTCTTAGCCGGCTTGAGTATAGTGAACATCAATTTGTACATTTTCCTCTCTATGTACTAGATACCGTGCAATGGCACATGCACCGGTGTACCACCCCCTAGTCGACCTTGCTACCCTGGAGGAGAGGCACATCATACACACCTATCGTCTGAATCATCGGACCATCATGGAACTGTGTAATCAGTTGGAGCGTATCTATTGGCTGCCATAAGTAATCCCTCTGCCAACCCTTCTACAGTACAGGTTTTGTCAGTGCTACACTTCCTTGTCTCAGACTTCCACATTACAGTGGGCTTGGCAGCAGGGATGTCACAGCCCATGTTCAGTCTTGTGTTGAATAATGTATTGTGTGCTTTTCTGAAACATCTGGACAGCTATATCAGGTTCCCCCAACGTGCAGATTTGCCCACTGTGAAGGCTGACTTCTATGATAAGGCACACATCCCTCATGTGATAGGGGTCATAGATGGCACCCACATATCTTTGGTTCCTCCCAGGGCCAATGAACTAGTGTACAGGAACAGGAAAATCTTGTACTCAATCAATGTCCAGGTGGTGTGTCTCGCTGAACAATATATCTCCCAAGTTATAACAAAGTTTACTGGATCTGTGCATGACTCCTACATTCTGAGGAACAGCAATTTCCCACACATGATGACACAACTACAGAGAGAGAGGACCTGGCTAATTGGTACGTATGCAATATCATGTATGCAACTGTAATGTCACATGGCATCCTATTCTGCTCTATGTCTCTACCAGTATAGTGACAGGTCCTACCTTTGTGCACAAAGGTGACTAAGGATATTGTAACCTTCCCTGGCTGTTGAAACCAGTGAAATAACCTACAACAGATGGAGAACACCATTTCAATGAGGCCCACAGCAGGACAAGGTGTGCAATACAAAGGATGTTTGAGCTACTGAAGGCCAGATTCAGGTGCCTTCACATATCTGGAGGTGCCCTGCTCTACACTCCTCAAAAGGTCTGCCAGATCATTGTTGCCCTCCGCATGCTACAAATTCTGGCCCTGAGTCGTCACATACAGTTATTGGATGATGAAGAGTCAGCAGCTGGACCAGCGGCTGATGATGTTGACATAAGAAGTGATGATGAGGCTGATGATGAAGGTGCAGCTGACTCTAGGGGTGAGCTGATCAACCAATGTGTCCAGTGACATTCAGGTATACATAATGTGTATTGTCAGGTCTCTGATTTACTATCTTCCTTCTGACATTGCTCCTCCTGGTCAGTTACATCAGTGGAGGTGTTCAATGTAACTGTCATGCTTTGTGACCTGTGATGGGTGACAGGTTGCCAATCAGGAGCTGTCTTACTCAACTCAAGTCTGACATGTGTTGATAATGCAGGTTGGTAGGTTGACATCTCCTATGTACAGACATGTGGTATGTTCTCAGTCCTGCGAACTCCAATGCAGATGTTTTGACAACTATAGATTGGGTAGTGTGCATCACTCCTTATCCTTCCACTCCATTAATGTACACTGGGGTTTGCTAACAGTTGTGAGAGTCTTTTGATACCTCAATTCAACTGTGAGCTAGTGAGCAATGGAAATGTGTTTCCGGAGATTGTGAATGGGGCATGGTATACTGATTTCCCATGCCACTTGGCAATTCACACACGGGCAGACTACAATGTACTGCATATGTGTTGTGTGTGCCACTATGACTCCTATCATGATGTTTGTCTCTGTGTTGGTCTATTTGCAGGTTGGATTAGTGGAGCTACTCTGGTGTCTGTCTGAACTAGTGGCTCCCTTTGAAAATCGATTTTGGAACATGTCTTAGGTACTGTATGACCTGCTGGTGAATGCTCCTTCTCCTGTCCATGTAACAGACTTATGGTGAATGCGAATTGACACACATTACTTATTGGTGAGCACACATTGGAAAATGTTAGAATAAAGACACAAGTGCAGTAGGTGTGTACTATGGTGTTTATTGTGCATCTATTGTCCAGTTGGTGATGAGTGGGGGCATGGTGGATGAAATCATCAGAGTAGGTGGTCCAGCTGTAGGTAGTACAAGTCCAGTGTCCAAGGGCCAATGGAATAATAGAGAAATTACATTGCTCAGTCAACATGGTGTCTCTGTGGCACACAAGGGAGAATGTTCACAAGAGGGTCACTTCCTGGCAGTGGGGTTAGTCTTGGCATCAGCTCATGCAGGATGACTGTATGGTCAACCATGTTTGTGGGGGGTTCCTCAGCTAAAGAGGGAGGGTTGCCAGTGGCCTGTGGTTCCTCAGGCAGGGCCTCCATTCCACTAACTTTGGCAGATGTTGAAGGTTTGGTTGGTATGGTATTGGTAGGTACCTGCTGGTGGGTATGTAGGATGGTGATGAGTTCCTTTAGCACCCCAGCAATGTATGGAGATGGTTTCCTGGTCAGTTGAGTCCCTTGGGGGCCCCATCCTCTGGCCCACAGCATCACTCCCACGCATCCTGCCCCCATGCCAGTGCCCCTGGCACAATGTGCCCACTCCCAGTTGTACCAGGACATTTGTCATCTTGGGTGTGAGGGGTTGACTCGGGTCCCTGTACTGTGGAGCACACTGCTGATTAAACAGTCCTTATGACACAGGTCTGGGGATGAGGGGTTGGCTGTGCTTTTGATGCCACAGGGTAGTGGGGCTCTGATGTGGGCAGGGTGAGGCTGGTCGTGGTGGACTGATCAGTAGTCCCAGATGGTTCAGGTAAGTCATCACTGTCCAGACATCAAGAAGGGCATAGTCCTCACTGGTGCCTTCATCCTGGGGAGGGCTGGCTGCCTCAGGCATCCTCTGCACGGTGTTAGTGGCGGGGGTACCTGTGGATGGATTGAGAGAGAGATACTTAGTGGAGGTGTAATTGGTATTGTCATTGTGTGATGCATACTGTGGTTTGACTTGTATCACAGTCATGGCAATGACAGATGCAGAACTGTTGATATAGTTTGTTGGTCATGGATACAGATATGGGTACCATGTTCCATTCCGAATTGAGGAATCAAGATTGCATTGCTGCAATTGCATTGTAGTGGTCCTCAGTCGTAGCATGGGGTAGGTGTAGCGGGTGCATTAGCAACCCATGCAGGTGTTGCAATGTGACGTGGACATTTCTGGTTATCATGTAGCTGAGCAGGTGCATTGTGGGAGTTGTAGTAATGGTTCTTGGTTGTGGTACTTGTGCACTGGGCAGAGACTGTGTGGGGATAATGGCTGGGTGGTAGTGTGTCATGCAGGAGAGGGGCATTTGGTGACTTGGTGGGAGGGGGAGTGGGAGATAGGGTGACTTGGTGAATGATAAGTGGTAGGGATGCATGCTGGACAGGAGTACTTGATGCGAGGGTAGTGTTATTCACTTACCAGAGTCCAGTTCTCTGGTTATTCCAGTCAGGCCCTCCGGATTCAGGATGGCCAAGACCTTCTTCTCCCATGATATGAACTCTGGGGGTGGAGGTGGGGGCCAACCACCAGTCTTGTTGATGGCAATCTGATATCATGATACCTTGGAACGCATCTTCCTCCATAGGTCGTTCCACCTCTTCCTGATGTCCCCCCTGATGAGTGGATGTTAGCCCACTGAGTTGACTCTGTCGACGATCATCTGCCATAACTCAATTTTCCTGGCAATCAGTGTTTTCTGGATCAGTGTGTCTACCAGTTGTGGCTCTACCCTGACGATTTCATCTACCATGACCCTCAACTCTTCAACTGTGAAGCATGAGTACTTTTGATGGGACATGGTGTTTGGGTTGTGAGTGGGGGGTGTTGTTTTCAAGAGTGCAGTATAGGGTGCTTGATGGGGTGGGGGGTGCTTGGTTGTGTCTGCTGGTTGTTTTGTGGTGTTTGGGTGCTGTGTTGATGTGTTTATAGTGTTTGTGCAATTGTGTGGTGTGTGGTGTTTGATGAGTGAGATGTGTAAATGTACCTATGGCGTACAAGTGCAAAATCATATGATGTTGTCTCTTTGCTGTCTGTGATCGTCATTTGAGTTGCAAAGGACTGTGAATTGTGTGGGGGTATGTTTTATATTGGTGTCTGTAGGTGTGTCTGATGTGTGAATGTGTGTTAATTTGGGGTATTCGAATTGTCCAATGTGGTGTGGTGTTACGACTAAGGTATGTTTTTGACCGCAACGGTTAGTACTGCCAATGGTTTTCTGCCGTGCAGTGACTACTGTCCTGATTTGTGGGTCATAATATGGAGGGCAGCATGTGGTCGGCATGGCAGTGCTGGTGGTGGGACCGCATATCTCCTGCCCTCCATCATCCTGACATTCTTGGAGTTTGTGGTTGTCTTTTGGCTGGGTGCTGTGTGTGACTCGTAATACGGCAGGCGGGATACTGACACCACTGGTGGTCTTTTGGCACCCACAACCACAGCGGTCCTGCCAAAAGACTGCCAAACACGTAACTGTTAGACACTTCAAAAGAATAATATATATTAGCAACAATACAATATCTGCATGATTCTTAACTTTCAAAGCAGACGATGGTCACATCAGTAAATCATCAAAATACAATTTGACATTCAATTAAAGATTTCAGATTACGCAGCTGGGCCATTCCGAACATTAACCAGAATTAGGACTTGCATGCGTGGAAATGGGTTAACACATGCAGACAAAACCAAAAATAAAAGAAAGACAAAAATAATTTGGAAAAACATCTAACTAGGATAACTTACTTAAAAATATGCTGGTGTAAGTCACTAACTAAAGAAAATACGAAACCGCATTTAGTTATACCTCTCCTCGTGGGACAACAGCCAGGAGCAGTTCATCAGGCAGGATGGTCACTTTCTTCGGGCGTCAGTTGACAGCTGCATCAAGACAGTGCAGAACACAAGCTGCAAGGGGACATAATTCTGCAGTTCAGAATTAGTTGGCCTTATTAGTACTGAACCACATAGCAGGCTAGGGCAATTAAGACTATGATGAGGATACTGGTCAGGGTACTCAGAAAAAGAATGTGACAGCAGACTCAAACAGAAATAAAAAACCACACTGAGGCAGGGGAGAAATAACTCAGAGTTTCAAAGTCTCTCACTAATTAGAATAACTGAAATCCATTTGATTGGTCCTTCAGGTGGGCAAATTTCATACATCAGATTCAGCATCCAATCACTGCAGATGGCATTACCAAATTCTTCAATAATCTTCTCAGCAAAACCTCGCTGTCATCGGATGAATTCACGTTACTAACAACATATTACATTCTCTAATTATTTGTTACTTGAGATCCTTTTATCACGGCACACAAGAAACTGAACTAATCCATTTCACATGAGAACTACAAATTTCCTGTCCTGTTCCACAGCTAGAACACATAATATAACATTGTTGCTTCTAAAACATCTCTTGCCTACAATACAATAGGGCATTCAACATTCACATTAACAACTTAGGAAAATAATTCAGGTCAGAGGGGACGGAATAAAGAAATGATTTTTGCATTACTGAAGCAACAGTTATATTTTTTAGGCCTAGTCAAGTCAAGAAAGCCCTAGTGCACATGAATACATTAATAAACCCATTGCACACCTTACAATTCATATGTAATGCAAATGATGTCTTCACAAACAGCATTTATAACATGTTAGAGCTAATATTTAAATGTGCAATTATTTTTCGCCATACATGAAACTTACATTCATGAAATCCATGTATTCAAATAGAAGTATGATTAATTCATATTCATGTATTACTTCAATTGTTAATTTACATATTAATAAAATATTCTTTAACGTTAGCTCAATGTGATACTTTCATTCAATAAAATGCAAAACACTCATGTCAATATGTGGTGCACAATACGAATGGTGGCCACAGGGCTCACTATAATTTAAATGTGCACATTTTACAATTCATCTCATTCTATTTGTTGGGCTTTTGAATACAGGTTAACTTGTCACCATATGGTAACTTCTATGCCACTAATTTATTATTAAGATGTGATCTCTCTCACTACCTACCATACATGAAGATAAACCGCTCCCTGAACCAACAGGAGGGAGCTGGTGTGGTGGGAGCTGCGCATACGAAAACACCACCACTGTTAATGGAAACCGTGAGAGAAGAAGCCATGAGATGTCTCCAGGAAGCATAGGGTGGGTGCCCCTGCGCAGCTTCAGACTCAGAACTGACAATGCCAAATCTTGCCAGTTTGTTAGGAACTGAGACAAAGGCATCCATTTGCATAAGGACAGTGTGTGCTGCTAGGCTGTTTGATTGGTGTTCCATGATAGACTGCCTTTTTCTTATAAAGCTTATGGCTGGAACAAGTGCTGTTGTTGGGGGAAAGTTAGGACACTGGATGTTAGACTTGGCATCATTGGCATCTCCCCTAACTTTTTGCCTCCACTTCCCAGGTTGCTTCTGTGTGCTGGACTCTGTTTTTGTTGATTTTGTTTGCTCTGGCTACTTTACCACTGCTGACCAGTGACAAAGTGTAAGTGTTCCATGAATAAATTGTATGTGTATATTGGCTTATCGATGATTGACATATTTAATTTACTAGTAAGTCCCCAGTAAAGCGCACTAGAGCTGCACAGGGCTTGTAAATCTAATGCTACTAGTGGGCCTCCAGCACTGGTTGTGCCTCCCACATTAGTAGCTGTAAACATGGCTCGACCTGCCACTGCATTGTCTGTGTGTGCAGTTTTACACTGCCAATTCAACTTGGCAAGTGTACCCACTTGCCAGGCCTAAACTTTCACTTTTTATAGATGTAAGGCACCCCTAAGGTAGGCCCTAGGTAGCCCCATGGGCAGGGTGCAGTGGTATGTTAAAGGTGCGACATGTACTTAAGTGTTTTACCCGTCCTCACAGTGAAATACTGTCAAATTTAGTTTTCCCTGTTGCAAGACCTATCTCTCTCATAGATTGATGAGGGGGCTGCTTTTAAAGATCAATAAAGTACAGATTCCCTTTGGGAGCAGATAGACATATTGAGTTTGGGGTCTCTAAACTCACAATTTAAAAATACATCTTTTAGTGTAGTTGGTCTTTAGATTGTTTATTTTTTTAGGCATTTTCTTGCTTAAACCATTCTGTGACTCTGATTGTTTGTGGATTCCCTGTCTGGCTCAGTTTGACAGTTGGGGTGTTTGCACCTCTCCTCTAGACAGTGACACAAAGGGAGCTGGAGTGTAGCCATATCCTGTTGGGCCATCTGGGCTGAGGGGAGGATGGGTCACTTACACCTGAAGGGTCTGTGCCTGCCCTCACAAAATGCCCTGGGGCCTGGTCTGGGCAAGGCAGGATTATGAAAACAAGATACCTTCTCTTTGAACTAGGCCTATTTCAAAGGCAGAAAGGGGTATAAGAAAATCAGATTATTTCTCAAACCAAGAGGAACCTTTGCAAAGGAGAAGAGCTGGAAGCTGGAGGAGGAGTACTGCCCCTTTACCTGTGACTGTGCTTTGCTATGTTGGCCTGCATTAGCTGTTTCTGCCTGAGAGAGGAAAAAGACTGACTTTTGTGTGACTTCCCATTGGTGAAGAATCTCCAAGGGCTTGAACTGCGCTTGCCTCGTGTTGTTGAAGTCTCAGGGAAATCAAAGACATCTCTCTGCCAGCATGTGGGCTTTCTGCTGAGAGTCCTGCCTGCCAAGTGGTGCCCTAACCTGTCTTTGGGCCCTTGAAAGCCCTAATGGAAAAGGACAGAAATCCATGCAAAGACTGTCGTGCGAGGAAATGTTAGACGCACAACCCGCTTTGTGCCTGATTAACAACGGGCCGCCAGCCTTGTGGCTAAAATTGATGCTCCACCTGCACCGCAGCTGGGAGATCGACGCAACGCAGCTGGCGAAATGACGTGCAACACCTGCAGCGGCTGCTGTTAACGACACAAGCCCCCACGCATCGTGGTTTCTTGACACCGTGTACCGGATTTCAACCCAACATCTCTGGGCATGGAAAATCACTTCCAAGCCTGCCCCGGCCCCGAGGTGCCCGCCCGGACTGACGCATCGCTCTTGCAGGAGAGAAGAAATGACACACATCGACCTGATCGGAGGAGGAACAATGCACGGTCTCACTTCTAAGTGAGAAATCAACGCATTGTTGGACTTTTTCAAGTCACACTTACCCGTGCGGCTTTATGTTGACACTACCTGGGTACTTTTGTATGCTAACAACGTTCTCACTGTTTTCTAAGGATTAAGACTATGATTCCTTTTAAAATTCATAACTTGACTTGTGTATGCTGGATTTTTGTTGTTTTGGTCTTTTTTTTTAGAAAAATATTACCTGTTTCTAAACCCGTTTTGTGTCATTTTGTAGTGTTTTCACTGAGTTACTCTGAGTGTTGGTACAAATACTTTACTACATGCTTCTGAAGTTAAGCCTGCCTGCTCGTGCCAAGCTACCAAGAGGGGGAAAGTGAGGGTTAACTGAGGGTGATTCTCCTTTACCATGACTAGAGTGAGGGTTCTTGCTTGGACAGCGGGTAACCTGACTGCCATCCAAAGAGCCCATTTCAGGTACTGGACATCTCATTTAATTAAGGTCTCTGTTTCACTTTCCTTCCTTCATCCCAAGGGTAACCCTGGAATATTGATTTAGGGTCAGCAGGGCAGTCTTCTATTTACTGTTTCTGCCTTTATGTTTCTAAAATATCCTGAGCAGTTTAAACAACTTATACTTGAAATTATTTTGTACAGTGCAGGTTTGACCCTAAGCAAAGGGTTGCAGAAGACTTCACATGTTGACTACGCAGAGGTTGGACAGAATAAGGATGTATATTATATATGTATAGTATGCATATTGGAAGTTAAACATATATCAGGTGACATATTCCACACATTTTCTGTAGATAATTCTGACAGCAAAACATACATACTGTACACATTAAGAAATAAATATACTTAATGTGATATGAAATTCAAAATTAATATTAGGAATTTGTGCAAAAACAGTAGGAGCTTTCATAGGTGTCAGATCTGAAGTGGTGTAATGAGGTCTGAAGCAAATTTAAAAAAAGCTACATTTATCAAAGTATTCCATTATCTGGTGGAGGGTAGATTATTTTTAGGCTGTTTTGAATAACATGAGCGAGTGGGTCATGCATATCATAGTCATAAAGTGTGTTGTACGGTTGAGGTTGTGTTGTACTTGAGAAGACTGACGCTTACTGAGGCTTTACATAGCAGCTATCACTGTCCAGTAACAAAATATGTTTTCTGATAAAAACTGGATGTCAACCTCACCCATGTAATTAATGTCTGATTAAATTTACAGCCAATCTCCGTTGGAGAGTTGTGTCTCATTTTGGCAGCTGGCAAACCAGAAGATTGTAAAACAGCTCTTCAGGCAGGTTCTCAGCTATGGCCTATTGAGAGCCAATCACATATATCTCATACTCTAAATCTCATAAAACAAGACTGCGATATGGTCTATTCCACTATAGCTCTATTCTTCTTCTCTGTTCTCTCCTCTCAGCTTGTGTATATGAATTGTCCCATCTAAACCTCTAGATTGGTTGACCTAACAACTGTGTTTAGCACAGGTGGGACACTACAAATATTAAATAAAATAACATATAAAAGGCTCCCAAACTATATATTCACTGACAGCTTGTTACAATACAAAAATATGTGTTGATCACACATCTTAGTCCATTAAACTGCTTAACACCTCACTAAAAAACAAGATAGGAGCATCTCTCTGGTTATTCCTGCACACTAAAACACTGCCCATTTAGAACAAATGCAAAGCTCTTTCAAGCATGCGCTCATCTGGCTTGCATGTTACCATCACAGAATGTGCTTTAGAGTTAAACACAGCTGTATGAAGTTCTATAGAAATATTACAACTAATACAATACATGAATACCACTACTATTAATTTTCTGGCTCATATTTATACTCTGCACTGGATTTGCGTCATTTTTTTAACGCAAATCCAGCGCAAACTTAACTCCATATTTATTTTTCCGCGATTGACCCGTCTAGCGTAAAAAATATGGAGCCGGCGTCATTATAAGGATGTGTGAAACCGCCTTTCGTCAATGAGATAAAAGGCAGGCATTCCCGTCCAACAAATGACTCAAATACCTTAGCGCCATATTTATCCAACAGGGCAAAAATTACGCACAGGTGGGAGGCAGACCTGAAAAATGACCCTAAGCCTGATTTGCATAACATTTTTACTTTAATGCCTGGATCAGGGCAGGTGTTAAAATGAGGCAAACACCCCACTACTTAAGGAAAACACACACAAGCAAAATCATAGCCCAACAGGACAACATGGAGATGCTACTAATGCAGCTTGGTAGACGATGCAGAGCACAGGACCAACAGCAGCGGCCACCACCACCCCAATGTGGCCCCCAAAGTTGACACAGAAGGCAGGAGAGGGTTTTCAGGAACAGGACAACCCTCCATGTCCTCAGGGAACAGGACATCATCCTGAGGTATATCCGGAGGTATATACTCAACTGGGAAGCCAAACAGAAGGTACTGCGCCAAACTGAGCTACAAATAACAGCCAGCCTGCAGACACCACACAACATACCAGCGGTGACCAAGCTGCTAGATGTCCTGCATATGTTGGGAAGGGTCTCCTTCCAAACAACAGGTGCCCTGGTCGCTGGGGTAACACAGCCCTAATTCTCCAACTTCCTACCCAAGGTCGTAGATGCCATCATCTCCCTCACACCCAGCCACATCAGCTTCCCCAAAACCCAGCAGAAGAAGCAGGAGATAAAACATGGGTTTTATCAAATCCAAGGCTTCCTGCATGTGCTTGGTGCAATTGACTGCACCCATGTCTGGATCGTACACCTGCAGCAACGGAGCATCTATTCGGGAACAGAAAGTACATGCACTCAATGTGCAGGCTATAGTTGACCACAAGGGATTGTTCACCAACATCTTGGCCAAGTATCCTGGGAGTATACATGATTCCGTCATATTCTGTCACAGCACGATCAATCAGCACTTCCAGGATGGACAATATGGCAATGGCCTTCTTGTCGGTAAGTCCATAAACCTAGCAATATACACACAGCACAGCAACCCTGTAGGACACAATGCATACACCACTACATTGACATGTGGGCAAGAAGACACTGGCGTGTGACACAGGTACTTATGTTGTACACCCTGACACAATGGTATACACACCTATGGACAAATAACAGCTGACACAAACATTAGCTGCCACTCTAGAGCTACAAGTGACCAATGTCAAAGCACACAGTGACAAGGACATGGCCTGCATTGGAAGTACAACTTGGAAGATGAAGCATTTACATTACATTAGGCCACATAGTTAAAACAACACCATCCCAAGCAATAGGTAGCATTTAAGGGGTGTGCAATGTGTGTTGCTGCAGTTCTAACACCATGAGACACATAGCATGATGAGGCTGACTCACATGGAGGTGACACAGAAATACTGAAACAGTCCCAACATAATACATCACTCCTGGGGTGCCGTAGCCAGGTAGCAATAAGGAAGTGGACTGTGCCTTTGAACACATATTGATGTGCCACTAATGCAAACCGCACACTGCTGCACACACTGAAAGAGCCAATTGTATATCAAAATAACATATGTACTTGGAGATTGCCCTTCCTGCACAGATACATTCACCTCCACAAGGCAGTTAGCCAGGTTACCTGGAGCAAGTTTGGTAGTGTAGTTTCACGGTTGCACATGAGCCACTGGTAGAGGGAACAACAAAGGTTTTCCTAGAACCACTTCACACATGGGGCAATTGTGCATTGCCAATACTGAACATCTCAGTGCTGCCAACATATGGAGATGTGTTGAGCATTTTAACCAAGCCATATCAGAGGGCTTCACTGTTGTATTTCATCTGCAATGACAGATGTCTAATTGGATATGATGTCCAGGTCATGTAGGACAACCATGTTACCACCACATCGGAATCTATTGTGTGTGTGGGAGTATCATGTCCCCTCCAGTGAAAGCACACTAAAGCATGTAGGACAATACACAATGGTACATACATACTGATCAGCAGTTTGGAAACAAAATCATAGATCCCAGGTCAATGAAACAAATACAAGTTGTCAAGTCAAACAACCCACAGCAGAAAAAAACTCATAGAAGCCCAGGATCTCACACAATACCACAAACACATATGAGTCACAGACAACACAAGATATCAACTGCCATGCTACATGACATTCATGTTGCAAACACTAACAAAATACTCACTCCTATTTCCTTTTGCATTGGATTAGGGTTACGGGATCCAGCCATGGATCATGACCCCATTCCCCAACCTATGCAGAGCAGCAGATGGTGCCTATAATGAGGTACATCAGAGGACACGGACCATTGTAGGAAGGACCTTTGGCATCCTGAAGTCCATATTCAGGGGCCTGGACATCACAGGAAGCAGCCTTCAAATGCCCCACACATTGTTTGCAAAATCATAGTTACATGTGCTATCCTGTACAACATTTGTGTGAGGAGGAACATCCCCCTATATGAGCCCGAACAAGAAATGCCTGAGGATGAGGAGGAGGAAGATGGTGCCAGGGAAAATGAGGGGGAACATCAAAACACAGCCGGAGGAATGCGCCGCAGACAGGACATTGCTCAAAATGTTTTCAACCAATAGTAAATCTACACACCATGTTAGGATATGTAATCCAAAACCTTACTTGATCACACAATCCAGCTCTGGTTTCTTCTTTCTCCATCACATGTTCTTTACGAATGTGAGTATTACCTCAGGGAGCATGTTACAAAAACAAATCTGACTACTGATGCAACATCACATGTGATGCGTATGATTGTACAGCAAACATCACACACATATAAAAAAATACTCACATTGTGAATTTCACATATGAAGGACAAAATCAATGGACCACAGCATATGACACACCTCCGCATTGCCAACATGGTCTCCTGCAGCACATGACACACAACTATGACATCTCCAGTCATAAAGTAAATAAGGGCCCCATACATGAGGCAGTGAATGTGAAATATCAGTGGAAACAGGAATGTATGAACAGACCCCTGACATTAGTAAGAGTAACATTTGTAATCTCTGCAAGGAGCTTGTGTGACAAGGTGGGCATCATTGCTGAAAATGGATAGCATGAATGTCCCAGGTATGAAAAGCAATGTTCAAAACACATGCCCTGCGCAGTCCATCCCTGGAAATAAGTCCTGCCACTGTCATATGAAAAGTCTCTGTCCTCCCATCTCTAGGGGACACTGTAAATGGACTATCCGTACCCTTGAAATCATCATTAACACTCACCCAGAGTCCCTTTCTGACTCATGTTTGTTTCCCTTTTCCATATGGCATGCTATAGAAGAACTACATTAGCTTGCATGGACTTCAGATCCCATAATACACTGCCTGGTTGTTGGTAAGACCTGTAACATTCTATCCATTGCTTCCTATGGGAAAAGTCTGGTTGTCCTTTTATACTGGATTCTTTCCTCCATGACTTGTGAGAGACTGAAGCTGTCCATACCTGTGACGTCTCTTGTGCAGCCCAGCCATGTGACTCTGCCTTGGCCTTGTTGCTACCTGGAACTGCTTAGAAGCTGCCATTCCCTGAAGCTCTTCGTTGTGCATTGGAGTACAATATCTATTTGTTCAATACTCCTTGTTGGATTGTGTTACAGTCCTGATTATGCCCTAACCTGCTCTTTGTTTATCAAGTCCTGTTCCTGCTTCTTCCAGTCAAAGTCTGCTCCCTGTTTCTCAGCCTTGTTCATGTTTGTTTCTGACAGAGCCTGCTTTCTGTTTCCCAGACCTGTTCCAGCCTATTCCCTGTGCCTGACTTTGCCTCCTAGTTGGTTCCCTTGCTTTCTTTCCTCCTGGGTTATCATGTCTGGTAAATGTCCTATCAGTCCTCCTATAAGTGTTTTCCTTTGTATTTGGTTAGGCACCTGGTTTCCAGGAGGCAAATCAAGCCACCCATTCCTTGTCTAGTGTTGCATGTAGTCATTAGTGCCTAACAGTGAGAGTGAGCAATGGCTGTATTCCAGGAATTGCCACTGTGTCTCCAGTCGAACCCACAAGGGCTAGTCTTGTGTATGTAAGTACAATCCTTGTTTATGCCCGAAGGGTCCAGACACAGAATCACTTCTGCTGCCTCCTTCTATGGGCCTTGCATGGTGACTAGCTGTAAGATTAATCTGCAAACAGGCACTGACGTTCCCTGTTGCTGTGGGAAGTTCTGAGCTCTACCTTGTGTACAGTCTTAATGATAAGCCCTGCATGTTTGTCCATTACTGACCCGTTCCATCTTTGTTCACACTAAGGTTGCTCTGTCTTCACATTTCTGTTTGTTCTGCCTTACCATAGCTGGCCTTTCCCCTTGTATGTCTTGAGCTGCTCTTCTGCTTTGGTAAACTACTTTCTTCCGAGATACTCTGTGAACTCAAGGTGTGCCCCTAACAGACTCCTGGCTAAACCGTAGCACCATGGAGCCCAAACCTGACACAGGATACACATGCCCACACACTTGAACTGGACACTTCTGTGGAATGCACATCTGAATATAGGTGAACACATGCAGCCAGGGCAGAAGGTTCACTAAAGCAACATAAGAAACATAGGTAATTCTTATTAGTCAAACTGACATGTACCTAACATTTTATGGTGGAATTAAGGCACAGTGAGTCAAACACTGTACTTGCCAAACATGTACACAAGGCCGACATATGGGTAGTTCACACAGAAGTCACCATGAAGTTGTAACCAACTATTAATGACATATGAGGGGTAACATATCCGACATAGCACTCATCAGCCATCCTCAATCATCCCTGAGTTTTGTTTGTCGTGTGAAATGTAATGTCCCCAATGTCAAACAACTACACACATCAAATGAGTCAACACATACTACAAACGCATATCATCACTGTTGTAGCTCACTGATTGCCATCAGATGTAGACATCCATTTGTAACACATTCATACATGAGCATTACGTCCAATGTATTGCATGCCATTTGTTAGAAATGGGGTCTATGCTTGACAGTAAGGTTACCCCCTGTTCAAGCAAAGACCCTCACTCTAGTCAGGGTAAAAGAGAATCACCCTCTGCTAACCCCTGCTTACCCCCTCCAACACCATTCCTTCCGAAACACACATATTGCTGTTACAGATCATTCACACACAAAACAGAATGCTCTTCCACATGTGGCCAACCACTATACCACACACTGCAGGCCATACCATTCTATCTTCATTTTGATACAGGGTGCATGCATGTTAAATAATTGAAAATCACGCTATCAAAGTTTAAAATGTTGAAACAAATGCATCGAAAAATCACGCAAATGCTAACTAAACATACCTGAGACTTTAGAGTTAATTCCACTCGTGCACCACACGCATGCGGATATCCATTGAAATGGAAGTTTACAGGTAATGTGTAGTATTTTGCCGCACATGTAGGTTATGCATCGAATATATTCACGCAAACATTCTATGCGTCCAAAAAATACACACATGATGGAAAACAGGCCGCAAAGGGGACAGGAAGTGAGATAACAGGAAATCCTGTTCACAGGCATGGTACAGTGGATGTACTTTCATTTTTACTTTACAGTCTGCTTTTTCTTGACTGTGTGGCTGTGTCTCGATGTTGCTGGTATCTGGATTGCATTTTTTGTATCTTCTGTAGTCTCTCTTGTGTCTTTTGTGTATTCTGTTTGTTTATTGTACCTATGTATGTGCGTTTGTGTAGTTTAGTGACTTTTGGATTGTATTTGTACTGTCGGGTTTCTGTTTGGGGGTTAGATTAGTTGGGTTAGTTGAGGTACTTAGGTTTGGGCTGTAAGTTTCCTTTTTTTACAATTATTTTTCTTACTTTTCACACTTTTTATGCTTTTCTTTGTTGTGCAAGGACATGTCGGGAAAGGCGAGGCTGACCCGCATGGGGGTAGGAGGAGCTGGTGTGCCATTTCTGCCATTAATGCTAGAGATGGGTGGGTGTGTGACAGGGGTATCACACAGAGGCAAGGCGGCTGCGGTGGGGAAAGTGCTCTACCACCTCAAACGAGCATTCCACATGAGCAGGAATGAGCACCAGGGTGTGGTTATTGGTGACCCTGTTGCTGAGTATCACATTGACAAATATGTACAGTAGAATGCTCCTGAGTGACAGTAGCAGATGTCTTGACGTGCTGCATGCAATGTTTGTGGCGATGTTGAATGCAAGCAGAACAAAATGTTAGTGTCCCAGTACTGAGAAGTAGTCCACATGTCTATACATGTTAACAGTGCAGTCCTGAGGTTTGTTGAGTCATCTACGACTATCACTTAGGGCCACATGCACCAAGCTATTTTTAATTGTCACAAACGGTCTATTTTTCTGAATTTGTGTGTTTACGTCAAGAAAAATGTTTACTCCAATGCACATCCCCAATTTTGCCATTCTGTAATCACATTGCCGAATGACAAAACAGGGTTTGCTAGTGGCATTTAGGAAAGGCGTTCCCTTCCTATTAGCGAGTCACAGTCCGCTGATTGATTGGTAATCACCAATGCTGGCACTAAACATTTGCAGTTACCACCAGTTTCAAGTTGGTGCTAACCCATTTGCAAAAGGGGAGGGGTCCCTATGGGATCCCTTCCCCTTTGTGAATGCATGCCCCAAAAATGTTTCAGAGCAGGAAGTGGTCCCCATTTTTTTGAAATGCTTTCTGTTTACCCTTGATAAAATAAGGCTGCATTTGTACAAAAAATATATATCTATATTTGAAAGCAGTCATAGACATGGTGGTCTGCTGAGCCCAGCAGGCCAGCATCCCTGTGAGTGCCGCCATTCCCAACGGATTTGCAAAATGAGACCTATCTCATTAAAACTCATGAGGTAGGCCATTTGCTACCCCAATTGTGATTTGCAAAAAGTGTCATTGACAGTGTTGTACCTCAAATCATCCTACTTGCAAATTCCAAGTTGCTAAGTCTTGAAATGTGTGAGTCACAAAATGTGGTAATCGTACATGTGGCCCTTAGTAACACATTTCAGGTACAATGACAACACCTGTGCCCATGCATTCTGTCAATGATGATCAGGTAAGGCACTGTCAGCATACCATTTTTCCATGTATCAGGACAGCAAAGTGATCAATCCATGTTTAGCACTACATTGTCATCATTACACACACATGAACCCTGCCATCATGTTGCCAAAAGGGGCATGAACGGCTTAGGGAACACTGCCGAAGGGGTATTTGTTACCTACATACAACTGTGCCACATCTGTTATGGACCACTGAATGCATGATAATTGCAGACTGAAAATTGAGCTACATGTCCATCACACAGTAAGTCAGTGTCCCTTGAGGCACAAGCCACAATACCTGAGTCATTTGTATTGCAGTGCACCAGGGACTTTGCCATTGGAATTCTCACCCAAATACAAATCATGACATGGAGTACCACCTGAAATAGATTAGCCACAAATGTTTGTTGTCAGGTTAAGCACCACATGATTGTTAGGTCCAGTGCATGTGTGCAGATTTCTGGCTAGCACTCACTGTGAGTTTGCAGTGGTATGTCTGTTGGCGTGTATGCATGCAGGATAACCATCTCACTCATGTAAAATGTTACACACTGTGATATGTTGTCCACACATTTGTACAGTGATCTGACACTGAACATATATTTCCATTCCATGTCTTACAGGTGAACCTGCCCCCTATATCATTGGGGAAGTGACTCAATTTCAGGACCCATACGTATCCAGTAAGTGTGATAACGTCTGTCCTGTGTAGTGATTGCAGCTGTTGAGGGTGTGACTCTTGTGCGTTGCACTCATTGCAAGATATGATGAGCTGGCATGTGATCTGATGTATTACTTGACTGGATGTTGACATAGTGTTCCATTCAAGGGTTCACAGACAGAGAGTCATAGCTTGGGAGCCTTGTGCTGGGCAACAGGCAGCAGTGTGTGAACAAGGTGATTAGTAGCCACATGTAGGCCCACATGTGACTTGGAAGTGCTCCAGTGTCAGAATATTTTCACTGAGTTATACCCTCCTTCTCACAAGACAGTGATGCATCAGTTTTACACACAAAATTGCGCATCCATGTATTGTAATGTACATGTAGGACTGTAAGATTCACTGTCCCCCAGCATCTAGCCCCATAAGCTGTACTCCATTTACGTGACGCTCATGTGGTGTGCAATAGGTGTACAGGCAGGTCAAGGCCAGAAGTGTGCTGGCATCAATGTGGGTCTTTTGGGAATTGTTTTGGCAGATCAGGTGTTGATGGTTGTCTACAACTGGACACATGAATGTAGATGTGAATGACCTATGGATACCTTATTCCTAGTTGGCAGCCCTCCTCACATGTGTTCCACTCACTAAATCCATGTACAAGTGGACATGCCTTTGTGGTTGTCCTCGACAGCTGTGATGATGTATTGCATGCCCATCCCCCCTGAGGCATAGGGCTTGGGGATCAACACATATGTAGGTAGATGTGATGGTCACAGTGTAGATCACAGTCATCTTATTCAAGCAAGCATGTGTCCCAAACAACACTGACCTCTTATTGTAGCAACCGCATACCATCCTGCCAATTACATCTACAAGTCACTGGTCTTGTGTGCTATTGAGTTGACTCAGATGGTAAAGATTAGTCAGCCTGGCTCATGTGAAGTAGTTGCTACCTTTGCATTGTGACACATTGCACTACATCAATGCACAGATCACTTTATTTGATCCAACGCCTTTTGTGCTTTGCTGTGGTGTAAAAGACATGATGGGTAGGCAGGGTTGCCACTTCATTCATCAGGGACATTATATCATCTGGACTGTGATCTGGACTACATGTGCAAATTGAGGCAGAATGTTAGAATATCATCTGTACATGCATCACACATTGATGACACTGATATTTGCCTGTCTAAGTTTTACAGCTGTGAAAATATGGATATAGTGAAGATTAGGGCTTTCCAGAAGCGGGCAGTGAGATGCAGACACATATTTGATGTCGAGTCTGGGTACTGAAGGATGGCAAGACGCTATCAGAGGGAGCGAGCCACAGGAGAATGGCAAGCTTTCAGCCACGGGGGACTGACATTGGCCACAAAGGTTGTAGCCACCACCACAACTGCAGCCAGTATCACAGCGGTCACCGCCACATCAGCCCCATCTGCTGCACCGTCAACCTCGGCACCACCAACTACCACACCGGCTGCACCTTCAACATCTGCACCACCAACCACCACACATCAACCTCGGGAACACAGACTACCACATCTGCTGCAATGGAAATGGCCGCAATTGCTGAGCTCCAGAGGGACATGAGGAAAGTGTTGAAAAAGCTTGACACAATACAGAGGGATGTGGACAAAAATACCCAGAAGCTCAAACCAATAAAAAAGACACCTGTGAACTCTTGCCTCCCCTAACTCCTAATTCAGTCCTCCCCCTCCTCATTCCTTATCCTGTTTTGTAGTGGGTTTAGGGGGTTTAGTGATAGGTTAGAGCAGGATAGTAGTTTAGATAGGATAAGTAGTTTGAGGGCTTTTCATATAATCACATGTTAGTTTGTGGGTGGATGGGAGGCAGTTAATTTGGGGCTTTTGTGTATTTAAAAAAAAGATTACAAATAAAAAAAAAATATATATATATATATATTTGTTTATTATTATTAGTTAGTATATAAGTTTAGGTTATAATACATTGTCCTACATGTGTCTTTTGATATAAGGTGTGTGGGGGGCAAATGTTTAGAGTGTGTTGTTAACTGTGGTAAGTAAGCTTAGCATTGGGTAGTTAGGGCCAGTAGTGTTTAATGTATAGTTAGGATAGATTAGGTTAGTAGAGGTCTGTTACATACTTTTAAGTTCTGTTTCGTACATAGTTATTAAAGATTTAGGTACTCCCTTACTGCATGTGTCATATGCTTGGGGCTCAGGGTCTTTGCATGAGTATACAGTGCCAATTATCTGTTGGCCTGTGTATTTTGTACTGCATCCACATCCCTCCCTTGACATGTTAATTCCCACTTCCAACTGAGCTGTCACATTGGCAGCTACAACAAATCTAAATCTCAATGCATCTGACATCCATTGTACCCAGCAAACAAGGTGACTATGGTTTCCATGTATTGGACAGGTAGGTGTGCTTTTTAAGCTGTAATCGTTTTGATCCTGTGTCATGATGTTGGGCACTGTGGGATGTCTGCCTGCAGCCTAAAGGTCATGTCAACACTGCTAAACTGAGTTGTGCCAATTTCAGATGAGGTCAAGTATACAAATTTCACGCCTATGTGTTTTACTTGTACTCCCAGCTGACGTTATTGGCCAAACACTCTTACACAGCCATTCCTGTTGTATGTTGTGGGTGAGGTGAGTATGTTTTAAAGCAAATGTCACATACACAATGACTTGCTTGTAGGGAATGTGGCCAGCATTGACTTTCATCTTGTAGATACCTTGGCCCTAATGTATACTTATTTAGCACTTCATTTGCGTCATTTTTTGGCACAAAAGCAGTGCAAACTGACACAATCCGATGATATTTTGTAAGTTTGCGCCACTTTTGCGTCACAAATGACGCTAATGCTGTGCAAAATAAGTATAAATCAGGGCCTTTGTGCCTAGATATCTGCCACATTATTTCTGTACTCTGGTATTGATACTCTGTGGCCATAGACATGTTACATGCATCACAAATCTCCAGCAAAGTAGATGTGTCACATTACACAGATACATAGGCCCTCATTATGACATTGGCGGCAAATGCCGCCTACCGCTATGGCGATGGCCACCAACATACCGTCGCCAAGGCTACCAGCCGCCCACCCGCATTATGACCCTCGACAGAATTCCGCCAGAAGGCTGGCAGAATACCGTCAACTGTCATGGCTGCAGACGGCGGTAAGGTGTCAGCAGCAGCGCCACGTCATGCCATCACAACACAGCCTACCGTATCGTGAGCCATGATACAGCCTGGTGGTGTTTTGCTGGCAGACGCTGCTGCTGACAGCAGCGCTGCGTTCTGTCTCCTGCCGGAGGACCCCCTGTTGTGTATGTGTGTCTGTTTTTGTGTGCGTGCATGCAGGTGTGAGTTGCGCTGAATCTGTGCGTGAACGACTGAAGTGAGTGTACATGTATGTTGTGTGCTGTGAATGCGTGTGCGAAAATGTAGGTTGGTGTGTGTTGCGGTGTGTGGGTGTGTATGAGTGCATGCGTGGGTGGATATGGGTATGCATGTGTGTATGATTGTGTGTGTGCGCGTGTGGGTGTGTAAATGTTGGGGGGCAGGAGAGGGAGGGGGAGAACTCTGGGGAGGAGGAGGGGGTGGGTGAGACCCCTATCAGTGCCAGGGAAGGAATTTCCTGGCACTGATAGTGCCTATCACCATGGTTTTCAAGGTGGAACGCTTGCCACGAAAACCGTGGCGATAGGCGGGGTCATAATCCAGAGGGTGGGATTGTGACGGCCGATGGGGTAGAGACTGAAGTCTCCAGCCCAGCGACCGTTTCCACCCTAGCGTGTGGAGTGGTACTTTGTCGGTTTGGCTTGAGCCAAATCGCCCATGTCATAATTTGGGAAAAGGTACCGCCAGCCTGTTGGCAGTACTTTTCACCAAATTGCTGCCTACCGCCAGGGTTGTAATGAGGGCCAAAGTGGTTGTGTAAGTGCTGTTTATTTAAAAGTACTGTAGTGAAATATTTACATAGTTCAGGTCTGTGACCCCATTAATGTAAAGCATTCTATTGGGACGCAACACAAGTGCAAGAATGAGGGACATGTCATTGGACATTCTGAGATGAAGTGTTGTTCAATGAAGAGGAACATGAATTGCCATTGGAGTAGTGAACGACAATTGCAGTCCATAGTAGAAAGGTTAACAGTGTGTCGGTGAAGAGTGCATTTCACAAACTGTAGCAACACTGGCATGTTGTCAAGCACAGTAGAAGGAAAATCAGTGCCCATGTGGTATGGGATCGTGCTACGGGTACTCCTACTGGTGAAATCTGTTCCATATCTTCATCCTCTGATGTGTGTGTCCTCTCCTCTGCCCTTGATGGTGGTGGTGGTGGATTTGAGGGCCAACTCACACTTCAGTGGTTGGAGAAGAGGACACCAAATTCCCAGCAGCTGCCATCTGTGGAACTACATATGGCATATCTGCAGCAAGGAGAAACTGCTGATTATTGAGTATGGCAGCAACATCCCTGTGGTAGGTAGCCATGTCTGCCCTGAAGGAGGTCAGTTCCCATTGTGTGGAGTCCAGCTTGTTGTCATGCATGCAGCAGCAAGATTGGGAGGGCAGGTGTTTTGGCAACTCCCTCACAGCAGTGGTTAGGTTCCTCAGACACTGTTGGACTCCTTGCAGTAGGGATTGTGTGAGTTATATGGCTGCTGATTGTTCTGAGGACGTCATCATGCACATGTGCATCCCCTCAAGGATGGCTGGCATAATTTGCATCCCCATCAGCACCTCCTCGGCCAGCTCCCTCTGTACTCCCACTATTGTCCTCAGCTGTGTTTGAGCTGGCGGGTCATACTATTGGGGTGGTGGGTGGGTCCTCTGGGATGGCTGCTACATGTATGCTCCTCCTTGCAACCGGAGGTGGTCTCTGGAGGGTTCCCAGAACATCTTGGAGGGTTTCCTGGCTGATGTTGTCAGTTGGTCTTCCAGGTGATCAGGGCAGTCCAGGACAGACAGATCCACAGGACAGCCATCATCCTCTGGAATGAGATATTGTACAATTACTGTGTCTGTGTTGTGCCTTTGTAATGTGACATCACTGACTTCCTATGGTGGTACATTGTAATCTTAGTTCCCAAGCATGGTTCCTGTAAATTAATGTTTGCAGTCTCCCAGCCCTATGCCCCACCTGCATGTCACATGTAGTGTGGGCAGTTTAGGCAATTGTCTACGTCACATCTTCTAAGTAATTTCTTAACGCCACCCGTGCGTCAAATTTATACTTTGATGCTGGGTGGTGCTAAAAATAGGTTAGAGTCATTTTTCCTGACGCTAACTATCGCACCTTGTTGTAAGACAAAATGATGTTGAGGCAGGAAAAATGACTCTAATCAGACTCCACAAGATACAAGAAAAGCAATTCAGATACCAGCTACACTGAGACACAGCCACACAGTCAAGAAAAAACACAGACTGTAAAGTGAAAGTGCAAGTACACCCATTGTACCATGCCTGTAAACTGGAAATCCTATTACATCACTTCCTGTCTCCTTTGCGGCCTGTTTTCTGTCATGCGTGTATTTTTTTGACACATACGATGTTTGCGTAAATATTTTCAACGCATAACCTACATGTGTGCCAAAATACCATGCATTACCTGTAAACTTCAATTTCAATGGATATCCGCATGCATGTGGTGCACAGGTGGAATTAACGCTAAGGGCCCATGTATGTTTAGTTGGCGTTTGCATCATTTTTTGATGCATTTGCATCAACATTTTTTACTCAAACTGTGATTGCATGATTTTCAATGATTTCATGCACCCTGTATCAAGATGAAGCTAGGATGGTATGGTCTGCTGTGAGTGGTATAGTGGTTGGCCACATTTGGTAGAGAATGCAACTGTGTGTTTTGTCTGTGAATGATCTGTAAAAACTATATGTGTGTTTCTGAAGGAATGGCATGCAATACATTGGACGTAATGCTCATGTATGAATGTGTTACAAAGGGATGTCTACATCTGATGGCAATCAGTGATCTACAACAGTGATGATATGCGTTTGTAATATGTATTGACTCATTTGATGTGTGTAGTTGTTTGACTTTGGGGACATTACATTTCACACAACAAACAAAACTCATGTATGATTGAGGATGGCTGATGAGTGCTATATTGGATATGTTACCCCTCAGATCTCATTAATAGTTGATTACAACTTCATGGTGACTTGTGTGTGAACTACCCATATGTCGGCCATGTGTATATGTTTGGTACGTACAGTGCTTGAGACACTGTGCCTTAATTCCACCCATGAAATGTTAGGTACATGTCAGTTTGACTTATAAGCATTACCTATGTTACTTATGTTGCTGTGTGGACGTGCTGCCCTGGCTGCATGTGTTCACATATATTCAAATGTGCCTTCCACAAAAGTGTCCAGTTCAAGTGTGTGGACATGTGTACCCTGGGACAGGATTGGGCTCCATGGTGTTACGGTTTGGTGCGGGTCTAGTCAAGAGTCTGTTAGGGGCACCCCTTGAGTTCACAGAGTATCTCGGAAGGAAGTAGTGTACCAAGGCAGGAGAGCAGCTAAAGGCATACAAGGGGAAAGGCCAGCTATGATAAGGCAGAGAAAACAGAAATGTAAAGGCAGAGCAACCTTAGTGTGAACAAATGGAATGGGTCAGTAATGGATAAACACACAGGGCTTTTCATTAAGATTGTACACAGGGTAGGGCTCAGAACTTCCTATAGCAACAAGGCACGTCAGTGCCACTGTGCAGATTATTCTTACAGCTAGTCACCACGCAGGCCTCATAGAAAGGAGGCAGCAAAAGTTATCTGTGTCTGGAACCTTAAGGAACAAACAAGGATTCTACTTACATATACAAGACTAGCCCTTGTGGGTTCAGCTGGAGACGCAGTGGTAATTCCTGGAATACAGCCAAAGCACACTGTCACTGTTAGGCACTAATGACTACATGCAACACTAGACAAATGATGGTGGCTGTATTTGCCTCCTGGAAACCAGGTGCTAGACCAAATGCAAAGGAAAACACTTCTAGACAGGTGGGGAATGATAGGACACTTACCAGACACGATAACCCAGGAGGAAACAGAAAATGAGGGAACTAAGCAGGAGGCAAAGCCAGGCACAGGGAACAGGCTTGGGTTGACGCAAAGCCTGGAACTGGTCTGGGAAACAGAAAGCAGGCTCTGGCAGAAACAAACATGAACAAGGCAAAGAAAGAGGGAACAGAATCTGACTGGAAGAAGCAGGAACAGGACTGGGTAAACAGAGAGGAGGTTCAGGCGTAATCGGGACTGTAACACAATCCAGCAAGGGGTCTGGAACACAGAGGAATCATACTCCAATGCATGCTGAAGAGCTTCAGGGAATGGCAGCGTCTAAGCAGTACCAGACAGCAGCAAGACCAACGCAGAGTCACATGGCTGGGCTCCACAAGAGAGGTCACAGGTATGGGCACCTTCAGCCTCTCACAAGTCCAGGAGGAGAGAAGCCAGTGTAAAGGGACAACCAGACTTTTCCCATAGGAAGCAATGGACAGAAGATTACAGGTCCTACCTACTACTAGGCAGTGCATTATGGGACCTGATGTCCATGCAAGCTAAGGTAGTTATTCTATATGATGTCATGTAGAAAAGGGAAGCAAACAGGAGTCAGAAAGGGACTCTGAGTGAGTGTTAATGATGATTCCCAGGGTACAGATAGTCCATTTACAGCGCCCCCTAAAGATGGGAGGGCAGAGACTTAACACATGACAGTGGCAGGACTTACTTCCAGAGATGGACTGTGCATTGCATGTGTTGTGAACATTTCTTGTCATATCTGGGACACTCATGCTATCCATTTTCAGAAATGATGCCCACCTTGTCACACAAGCACCTTGCAGGGATTGCAAATGTCACACTAATGTCAGGGGTCTGTTCATACATTCCTGTGTCCACTAATATTTCACATCCACTGCTTCATGTCTTGGGCGCTTATTTACCTTATGATTGGAAATGTCATAGTTGTATGTCATGCCCAGCATTAGACCATGTTGGCAACGTGGTGTGTGTCATATGCTATGGTCCACTGATTTTGTCCTTCATATGTGAAATTCAAAAGGTGAGTATTTTTTATATGTGTGTGATGTTTGCTGTACAATCATATGCGTCACATATGATGTTGCATCAGAACTAGTCAGATTTGTAACATGCTCCCTGCGGTAATACTCGCATTCCTAAAGTACATGTGATGAAGGAAGAACAAACCAGAGCAGAATTGTGTGATCAAGTAATGTGTTTAATTACATATCCTAACAAGGTGTGTAGAGTGACTATTGGTTGAAAAGATTTTGAGTACATTGCTCTCTGTGGAACATTTCTGCAGCCGTGTTTTGATGTCCCCCCTCATTTTCCCTGACAACATCCTTCTCCTCCTCAGGCACTTCTAGCTTGGGCTCATATAGGAGGCTGTTCCTCCTCACAAAAATGTTGGGCAGGATAGCACATGTAAGAATGATTTTGCGAACAATGTGTGGGGCATATAGGAGGCTGCCTCCTGTGATGTCCAGCAACACAACACTAGGAATGAATGTTTTACATTGTTCAGCATTCCATCCATCACTTGTTCTTTTTACCTTTGTCGCCCCAAGTGGGAAGAGTATGCCCAGATGTGGGTCCGGTGTTCCCCATGCCACTGGAATCAAGGTAGCCTGGCTGATGAAGGATGATACCCTGAAACTGGTCCTAGGATGCTTGTTTCCAGTCCAGGGAGGACCTGGCTTGGCTGGTTGGGCTGGACTGTTCCCATGGGGAACTGGGTCAAGACTGCTTTGCATATAACTGGGTCCAAACTGAAATGGCATGGGTGGCAAATAAATGATGGATTTAGGCCCAGTTCACTGTACTGGGGGCGAATGTTTGACATTGTTCAGCATTCCGTCCGTCACTTGTTCTTTTTACATTTGTTGCCTGAAGTGGGAAGGGTATGCCTAGACTTGGGTCCCATGCTCCCCATGCCACTGGAATCAAGCTAGCCTGGCTGATGAAGGGTGATACCCTGAAATCAGTCCTAGGATGCTTGTTTCCAGTCCAGTGAGGACCTGGCTTGGCAGTTCGGGCTAGGCTGTTTCCATGGGAACTGGGTCAAGACTGATTTGCATATAGCTGGGTCCAAACTGGAATGGCAGGGGTGGCAAAAAAATGATGAATTTAGGCCCAGATCTCTGTACTGGGGGTGAATGTTAGACATTGTTCAGCATTCCGTCCATCACTTGTTCTTTTTACATTTGTCGCCCCAAGTGGGAAGGGTATGTCCTTCCGTGGGTCCTGTGCTCCCCATGCCACTTGAATCAAGCTACCCTGGCTGATGAAGGGTGATACCCTGAAACCGGTCCTAGGATGCTAGTTTCCAGTCCAGAGAGTACCTGGCTTGGCAGTTCGGGTTGGACTGTTCCCATGGGGAACTGGGTCAAGACTGATTTGAATATATCTTGGGTCCAAACTGGAATGGCATGGGTGGCAAAAAAATGATGGATTTAGGCCCAGATCTCTGAACTGGGGGTGAATGTTTGACATTGTTCAGAATTCCGTCAATCACTTGTTCTTTTTACATTTGTCGCTCCAAGTGGGAAGGGTATGCCCAGATGTGGGTCCTATGCTCCCCATACCACTGGAATCAAGTTACCCTGGCTGATGAAGGGAGATACCCTGAAACCGGACCTAAGATGCTTGTTTCCAGTCCAGGGAGGACCTGGCTTGGCTGTTCGGGCTGGACTGTTCCCATGGGGAACAGGGTCAAGACTGATGTGCATATAGCTGGGTCCAAACTGGAATGACAGGGGTGGCAAAAAACTTATGGAGTTAGGCCCAGATCTCTGTACTGGGGGTGAATGTTTGACACTGTTCATCATTTCGTCCATCACTTGTTCTTTTTACATTTGTCGTCCCAAGTGGGAAGGGTATGCCCAGACGTGGGTCCCATGCTCCCCATTCCACTGGAATCAAGGTAGCCTGGCTGATGAAGGGTGATACCTGAAACCGGTCCTAGGATGCTTGTTTCCAGTCCAGGGAGGACCTGGCTTGGCAGTTCGGGATGGACTGTTCCCATGGGGAACTGGGTCAAGACTGATTTGCATATAGCTGGGTCCAAACTGGAATGGTATGGGTGGCAAAAAATGAATGATTTAGGCCCAGATCTCTGTACTGGGTGTGAATGTTTGTCATTGTTCAGCATTCATCCATCAGTTGTTCTTTTTACATTTGTCACCCCAAGTGGGAAGGGTATGCCCAGACATGGGTCCCATGCTCCCCATTCCACTGGAATCGAGCTAGCCTGGATGATGAAGGGTGATACTCTGGAACCTGTCCTAGGATGCTTGTTTCTAGTCCAGGGAGGCCCTGGTTTGGCTGCTCAGGCTGGACTGTTACCATGGGGTCAAGACTGATTTGCATATAGCTAGGCCCAAACTGGAATGACAGGGGTGGCAAAAAAAAGATGGATTTAGGCCCAGATCTCTGTACTTGGGGTGAATGTTTGACATTGTTCAGCATTCAGTCCATCACTTGTTCTTTTCTACAATTGTCGCCCCAAGTGGGAAGGGTATGCCCAGACATGGGTCACGGGTATGGGCACCTTCAGCCTCTCACAAGTCCAGGAGGAGAGAAGCCAGTGTAAAGGGACAACCGGACTTTTCCCATAGGAAGCAATGGACAGAAGATTACAGGTCCTACCTACTACTAGGCAGTTCATTATGGGACCTGATGTCCATGCAAGCTAAGGTAGTTATTCTATATGATGTCATGTAGAAAAGGGAAGCAAACAGGAGTCAGAAAGGGACTCTGAGTGAGTGTTAATGATGATTCCCAGGGTACAGATAGTCCATTTACAGCGCCCCCTAAAGATGGGAGGGCAGAGACTTAACACATGACAGTGGCAGGACTTATTTCCAGAGATGGACTGTGCAGGGCATGTGTTGTGAACATTTCTTGTCATATCTGGGACACTCATGCTATCCATTTTCAGAAATGATGCCCACCTTGTCACACAAGCTCCTTGCAGGGATTGCAAATGTCACACTAATGTCAGGGGTCTGTTCATACATTCCTGTTTCCACTAATATTTCACATCCACTGCTTCATGTCTTGGGCGCTTATTTACCTTATGATTGGAAATGTCATATTTGTATGTCATGCCCAGCATTAGACCATGTTGGCAACGTGCTGTGTGTCATATGCTGTGGTCTACTGATTTTGTCCTTCATATGTGAAATTCAAAAGGTGAGTATTTTTTATATGTGTATGATGTTTGCTGTACAATCATATGCATCACATATGATGTTGCATCAGAACTAGTCAGATTTGTAACATGCTCCCTGCAGTAATACTCACATTCCTAAAGTTCATGTGATGAAGGAAGAACAAACCAGAGCAGGATTGTGTGATCAAGTAATGTGTTTAATTACATATCCTAACAAGGTGTGTAGAGTGACTATTGGTTGAAAAGATTTTGAGTACATTGCTCTCTGTGGAACATTTCTGCAGCCATGTTTTGATGTCCCCACTCATTTTCCCTGACAACATCCTTCTCCTCCTCAGGCACTTCTAGCTCGGGCTCATATAGGGGGATGTTCCTCCTCACAAAAATGTTGTGCAGGATAGCACATGTAAGAATGATTTTGCGAACAATGTGTGGGGCATATAGGAGGCTGCCTCCTGTGATGTCCAGCAACACAACACTAGGAATAAATGTTTGACATTGTTCAGCATTCCGTCCATCACTTGTTCTTTTTACCTTTGTCGCCCCAAGTGGGAAGAGTATGCCCAGACGTGGGTCCGGTGTTCCCCATGCCACTGGAATCAAGGTAGCCTGGCTGATGAAGGGTGATACCCTGAAACTGGTCCTAGGATGCTTTTTTCCAGTCCAGGGAGGACCTGGCTTGGCTGGTTGGGCTGGACTGTTCCCATGGGGAACTGGGTCAAGACTGCTTTGCATATAACTGGGTCCAAACTGAAATGGCATGGGTGGCAAATAAATGATGGATTTAGGCCCAGTTCTCTGTACTGGGGGCGAATGTTTGACAATGTTCAGCATTCCGTCCGTCACTTGTTCTTTTTACATTTGTTGCCTGAAGTGGGAAGGGTATGCCTAGACTTGGGTCCCATGCTCCCCATGCCTGGGTCCCATGCTCCCCATGCCTGGGAACTGGGTCAAGACTGATTTGCATATAGCTGGGTCCAAACTGGAATGGTATGAGTGGCAAAAAATGAATGATTTAGGCCCAGATCTCTGTACTGGGTGTGAATGTTTGACATTGTTCAGCATTCGTCCATCAGTTGTTCTTTTTACATTTGTTGCACCAAGTGGGAAGGGTATGCCCAGACGTGGGTCCCATGCTCCCCATTCCACTGGAATCGAGCTACCCTGGATGATGAAGGGTGATACTCTGGAACCTGTCCTAGGATGCTTGTTTCTAGTCCAGGGAGACCCTGGTTTGGCTGCTCGGGCTGGACTGTTACCATGGGGTCAAGACTGATTTGCATATAGCTAGGCCCAAACTGGAATGACAGGGGTGGCAAAAAAAAGATGGATTTAGGCCCAGATCTCTGTACTTGGGGTGAATGTTTGACATTGTTCAGCATTCAGTCCATCACTTGTTCTTTTCTACAATTGTCGCCCGAAGTGGGAAGGGTATGCCCAGACATGGGTCCCGTGCTCCCCATGCCATTGGAATTAAGCTAGTCTGGCTGATGAAGGGTGATACCTGAAACCGGTCCTAGGATGCTTGTTTCCAGTCCAGGAAGGACCTGGCTTGGCTGTTTGGGATGGACTGTTCCCATGGGGAACAGGGTCAAGACTGACTTGCATAAAGCTGGGTCCAAACTGGAATGGCATGGGTGGCAAAAAAATGATCGATTTAGGCCCAGATCTCTGTACTGGGGGTGAATGTTTGACATTGTTCAGCATTCCGTCCGTCACTTGTTCTCTTTACATGTGTTGCCCCAAGTTGGAAGGGTATGCCTAGAAGTGGGTCCCGTGCTCCCCATTCACTGGAATCAAGCTAGCCTGGCTGATGAAGGGTGATACCCTGAAACCGGTCTGAGGATGCTTGTTTCCAGTCCAGGGGGGACCTGGCTTGGTAGTTCGGGCTGGACTGTTCCCATGGTGAACTGGGTCAAGACTGATTTGGATATAGCTGGGTCCAAACTGGAATGGCATGGGTGGCAAAAAAATGATCGATTTAGGCCCAGATCTCTGTACTGGGGGTGAATGTTTGACACTGTTCAGCATTTCGTCCATCACTTGTTCTTTTTACATTTGTCGTCCCAAGTGGGAAGGGTATGCCCAGACGTGGGTCTTGTGTTCCCCATGCCACTGGAATCAAGGTAGCCTGGCTGATGAAGGGTGATACCTGAAACCGGTCCTAGGATGCTTGTTTCCAGTCCAGGGAGGACCCCGCTTGGCAGTTCGGGATGGACTGTTCCCATGGGGAACTGGGTCAAGACTGATTTGCATATAGCTGGGTCCAAACTGGAAGGGTATGGGTGGCAAAAAATGATTGATTTAGGCCCAGATCTCTGTACTGGGTGTGAATGTTTGACATTGTTCAGCATTTGTCCATCAGTTGTTCTTTTTACATTTGTCACCCCAAGTGGGAAGGGTATGCCCAGATGTGGGTCCCATGCTCCCCATTCCACTGGAATCAAGCTAGCCTGGATGATGAAGGGTGATACTCTGGAACCTGTCCTAGGATGCTTGTTTCTAGTCCAGGGAGGCCCTGGTTTGGCTGCTCGGGCTGGACTGTTACCATGGAGTCAAGACTGATTTGCATATAGCTAGGCCCAAACTGGAATGACAGGGGTGGCAAAAAAAAGATGGATTTAGGCCCAGATCTCTGTACTTGGGGTGAATGTTTGACATTGTTCAGCATTCAGTCCATCACTTGTTCTTTTCTACAATTGTCGCACCAAGTGGGAAGGGTATGCCCAGACATGGGTCCCGTGCTCTCCATGCCACTGGAATCAAGCTAGTCTGGCTGATGAAGGGTGATACCTGAAACCGGTCTTAGGATGCTTGTTTCCAGTCCAGGAAGGACCTGGCTTGGCTGTTTGGGATGGACTGTTCCCATGGGGAACAGGGTCAAGACTGACTTGCATAATGCTGGGTCCAAACTGGAATGGCATGGGTGGCAAAAAAATTATCGATTTAGGCCCAGATCTCTGTACTGGGGGTGAATGTTTGACATTGTTCAGCATTCCGTCCGTCACTTGTTCTCTTTACATGTGTTGCCCCAAGTGGGAAGGGTATGCCTAGAAGTGGGTCCCGTGCTCCCCATTCACTGGAATCAAGCTAGCCTGGCTGATGAAGGGTGATACCCTGAAACCGGTCCTAGGATGCTTGTTTCCAGTCCAGGGGGGACCTGGCTTGGCAGTTCGGGCTGGACTGTTCCCATGGTGAACTGGGTCAAGACTGATTTGGATATAGCTGGGTCCAAACTTGAATGGCATGGGTGGCAAAAAAATGATTGATTTAGGCCCAGATTTCTGTACTGGGGGTGAATGTTTGACATTGTTCAGCACTTGTTGGGAAGGGTATGCCCAGACGTGGGTCCCATGCTCCCCATTCCACTGGAATCGAGCTAGCCTGGATGATGAAGGGTGATACTCTGGAACCTGTCCTAGGATGCTTGTTTCTAGTCTAGGGAGGACCTGGTTTGGCCGCTCTGGCTGGACTGTTACCATGGGGTCAAGACTGATTTGCATATAGCTAGGCCCAAACTGGAATGACAGGGGTGGCAAAAAAAAGATGGATTTAGGCCCAGATTTCTGTACTTGGGGTGAATGTTTGACATTGTTCAGCATTCCTTCCATCACTTGTTCTTTTCTACAATTGTCGCCCCAAGTGGGAAGGGTATGCCCAGACATGGGTCCCGTGCTCCCCATGCCACTGGAATCAAGCTAGTCTGGCTAATGAAGGGTGATACCTGAAACCGGTCCTAGGATGCTTGTTTCCAGTCCAGGAAGGACCTGGCTTGGCTGTTTGGGATGGACTGTTTCCATGGGGAACAGGGTCAAGATTGACTTGCATAAAGCTGGGTCCAAACTGGAATGGCATGGGTGGCAAAAAAATTATCGATTTAGGCCTAGATCTCTGTACTGGGGGTGAATGTTTGACATTGTTCAGCATTCCGTCCTTCACTTGTTCTCTTTACATGTGTTGCCCCAAGTGGGAAGGGTATGCCTAGACGTGGGTCCCGTGCTCCCCATGCCACTGGAATCAAGCTAGCCTGGCTGATGAAGGGTGATACCCTGAAACCGGTCATAGGATGCTTGTTTCCAGTCCAGGGGGAACCTGGCTTGGCAGTTCGGGCTAGACTGTTCCCATGAGGAACTGGGTCAAGACTGATTTGGATATAGCTGGGTCCACACTGGAATGGCATGGGTGGCAAACAAATGATGGATTTAGGTCCAGATCTCTGTACTGGGGGTGAATGTGTGACATTGTTCAGTATTCCGTCCATCACTTGTTCTTTTTACATTTGTCGCCCCAAGTGGGAAGGGTATGCCCAGATGTGGGTCCCATGCTCCCCGTGCCACTGGAATCAAGCTAGCCTGGCTGATGAAGGGTGATACCCTGAAACCTGACCTAGGATACTTGTGTCCAGTCCAGGGAAGACCTGGCTTAGCTGTTCGGGCTGGACTGTTCCCATGGGGAACTGGGTCAAGACTGGTTTCCATATAGCTGGGTCCAAACTGGAATGGCATGGGTGGCAACAAAATTATGGATTAAGGCCCAGATCTCTGTACTGGGGGTGAATGTTTGACATTGATCAGCATTCCGTCCGTCACTTGTTCTTTTTACATTTGTTGCCCCAAGTGGGAAGGGTATGCCTAGACGTGGGTCCCGTGCTCCCCATGCCACTGGAATCAAGCTAGCCTGGCTGATGAAGGGTGATACCCTGAAACCGGTCCTAGGATGCTTGTTTCCAGTCCAGGGAGGACCTGGCTTGGCAGTTCTGGCTGGAGTGTTCCCATGGGGAACAGGATCAAGACTGATTTGCATAAAGCTGGGTCCAAACTGGAATGGCATGGGTGGCAAAAAAATTATGGATTTAGGTCCATATCTCTGTACTGGGGGTGAATGATTGTCATTGTTCAGTATTCCGTCCATCACTTGTTCTTTTTACTCCTGTTATATCCAGGCACCTGAATCTGGACTTCAGGATGCCAAAGGTCCTTTCTACAATGGTGCGTGTCCTCCGATGTGCCTCATTATAGGCACGCTCTGCTGCTGTGCTTGGGTTAGGGAATGAGGTCATGATCCATGGCTGGATCCTGTAACCCTGATCCGCTGCAAAAGATAATACGAGTATTTTGTTAGTGCTTGCAACAGGAGTGTCATGTAGCAAGGCTGTTGATATCTTGTGTCGTCTGTGACTCATACGTGTTTGTGGTATTGTGTGAGATCCTGGGCTTCTGTGATGTTTTTTCTGCAGTTGGGTGTTTGACTTGACAACTTGTATTTGTGTCATTGGCCTAGGATCTATGATTTGGTTTCTAAACTGCTGATCAGTCTGTACGTAGCATGCATTGTGTAGTGTCCCACATGTTTCAGTGTGCTTTCACTGGAGGGGACATGATACTACCACACACACAATAGATTCCAATGTGGTGGTAACATGGTTGCACTACATGGCCTGGACATCACATCCAATTAGACATATATCATTGCAGATGAAATGCAACATGAGGCCCTTTGATTTGGCATTGTGACAATGTACAATACATCTCCATAGGTTGGCAGCACTGAGGTGTTCAGTATTTACAATACCCAATTGTCCTATGTGTTACTTGGTTCTAGGCAAACCTTTGTTGTTCCCTCTGCCAGTGGCTCATGTGCAATCGTGCACCTATACTACCAAATGTGCTTCAGGGAACCTGGCTAACTGCCTTTTGGAGGTTGATGTATCTGTGCAGGAAGGGCCATCTCCCTGTATATATGTTATTTTGATATACAATTGGCTCTTTCAGTGTGTGCCGCAGTGTGCAGTTTGCATTAGTGGCACATCAATATGTTTTCATAGCACAGTCCACTTCCTTATTGCTACCTGGCAACAGCACCCCAGGAGTGACGTATGATATTATGACTGCATCAGTATTTCCGTATCACCTACATGTGAGTCAGCATCACCAAGCTATGAGTTACATGGTGTTAGACCTGCAGCAACACGCATTGCACACCCCTTCCATGCTACATTTTGTAAATGGTTAATCTTTCAAGTTCTACTTCTAGTGCAGGTCACGTCATGTCATTGTCACTGTGTGCTTTGACATTGGTCCCTTATAGCTCTAGAGTGGAAGCTAATATTTGTGTCAGCTGTCATTTGTCCATAGGTGTGTATCCCATGGTGTCAAGGTGTACAGCATAACTACCTGTGTCTCCCTGCCCACTTGTCAATGTAGTGGTGTATGTACTGTGTGTCCCACAGGGTTGATGTGCTGTGTGTATACTGCTAGGTTTATGGACTTACTGACAAGAAGGCCATTTCCATATTGTCCATCCTGGAAGTGCTGATTGATCCTGCTGTGGCGGAGTATGGAGGAATTATCTACACTCCCAAGATGTTGGTGAACAATCCCTGGTGGTCAGCTATGGCCTGCACATTGATTGAGTGCATGTGCTTTCTGTTCCGGAATAGATGCTCTGTTGCTGCATGTGGTATGATCTGGACATGGGGGCAATCAATTGCACCAAGCACATGTGGGAAGCCATGGATTTGATAAAACCCCTGTTTTATCTCCTTCTGCTTCTCCTGGGTCTTGGGGAAGCTGATGTGGCGGGGTGTAATGGAGATGATGGCATCTAAGACATTGGGCATGATAGTGGAAAATGAGGGCTGTGATACCCCAGCGATCAGGGCACCCGTTGTTTGGAAGAAGTCACTTGCCAACATATGCAGGACAGCTTGCAGCTTGGTCACCTGTGGTCTATTATGTGGTGTCTGCAGGCTGATTGTTATTTGTGACTCAATTTGGTGCAGCAGCTGCAGCATGGCTTCCCAGTTGAGTCTATACATCCGGATGATGTTCTGTTCCTGAGGCCATTGAGGGTTGTCCTGTTCCTGAAGACCCTCTCCTGTCTTCTGCGTTGCCTTTGGGGGCCATGTTGGGGTGGTGGTGGCTTCTGCTGTTGGTATTGTGCTCTGTGTCATCTAGCAAGCTGCATCAGTAGAACCTCCATGTTGTCTTGTTGGGCTATGATGTTGCTTGTGTGTGTTTTCCTTAAGTAGTGGTGTGTTTGCCTCATTTTAATGCCTGCCCTGACCCAGCCGTTATAATTACAAAAATAACAAATCGGGCTTAGGGTCATTTTGCCTACCCTGTATCTCACTGATGCAAGGCAGTATCATGCATCCTTAAAACGAAGCTGATTCCGTATTTTTGGCACTAGATGGGTCTAGCGTAAAAATATAAATATGGAGTTAAGTATGTGCTGGATTTGCGTGAAACAAAAATATGCAAATCCGGCGCAAACAGAGTACAAATATGGGCCTAGATTTCCCTCAAATGCCTCGTCTAGCACTTTAGGCCATTAAACCTTTGTATTATGTCTCCATGATTCTTTGATGTCATACTACTATATGCAAACACTGCCGGGATCTGGTATCCACTATCTGGTATCTACCCACAATGTTCAGTATGCAGTTGTATTACTACTGCTCTCCTCCTTCTAACTACTGCCTAACATCCCAACAGCATTTTTTAACAACAGCTCTCAAACATATCTACTGCATATCTCTGTTCCAAAAACATTTTCAGTCTCTTCCATTTGTGCTGCTGTACCCTTCATTCAATAGAGTGAACTTGCCAATGTAGCCAACTTTATTTCAATTCCTTGGCTCATCAAAACACCCTATCCTCTATACTCACAGTTCTTAATCAATCTGCTACATTTGATATTATCATTTATTCTACCTACCTTTTCTCGCTCCACAATGTTCACCTAACAGGCTTTGCCCTACAATGTTTGTCATCATACCTATCAGCTGATTCTTTAGCTCACAATGGGATTCCAAGTTATCAACTTCAACTTTTCTGCCAGGTGCAGTCTCTCAAGTCATGGTCTTACTCTGACTCCTTTTCTTTCTCTATTCTCACTCTGTTTGTGATATCATCTTTTCTCTTTGTCTTCCACTGTCTCTACATTGATGGCATAGAGATTTTGCACTTCATTTGAACCTGTTCTCCCTTCCTCTAATTGCATATCTCTGGTTTTCACTCTGCCATTAGTCATTTGATGACATTCTGAACTCTTCCAAAACCAAGATCCTCTACTTCATCTGCACACAATCTTCTATATAGTTCCATGAACTGCCTGCCATCTTGACATCCTTCCACTCAGCTAGAACTCTCTGAGCGTGAGACAGCCCCTGGAAACGTGTGTAGTTGTTTTCTACTACTTTACTTTAATAAATCATTTCACCTGCGCTTACTAAATTGGATTACTTCTACAGTCTGCTTGCAGTCATCCCTCAGCATCCCTTCTCCCCAGTGGAAAGGTTTATTAACTTTTCTTTCAAAAGATTACTCTGCTTTTTCAAACACTGGCCAACTACATACTTTGGCTCAAATTACTATAGCTTTCACCTAAAAAACAGGTATTCTCCAAAAAACTATTGATACGAGTATTAGCTAGTAGTCATAATGTTGCATCATCCTTTCCCTCGGCTGCTCTTTGAATTTTTTGATGCCCCTACAACCCAGCAAGAAGTAATGACCTGGTAGCATTATTGCCCCTGTCATGTCATAATCATTATGTGGAGCATCCAAAATTTAATCTCTTTCTAAAAGTCCTCACCCCCTTTTGCTGTCCGGAAATCCACCCCACACAGTGAATTTCAAAATCTCTGAGTCATTCAGAAATATAGAGCAAATAATTCTACTCAATAGTTGTAAACGTTAAGGGCCATATTTATACTTTTTGACGCAAAACTGCGCTAACGCAGTTTTGCGCCAAAAAAATTAGCGCCGGCTAACGCCATTCTGAAGCGCCATGCGGGCCGTATTTATTGAATGGCGTTAGCCAGCGTTAGCCGACCGGCGCTGCCAGGTGTGTGTGAAAAAAAACGACGTACACCAGGCAGCGCCGGCGTAGGGAAAAATGGCGTTTGGGCGTCCCAAAATGGGGCAAGTCAGGCTGAGGCAAAAAAAATCGTCTTAACCCGATTTGCGCCATTTTTTTTGGGCGCCCAGACGCCATTAACATGACTCCTGTCTTAGCAAAGACAGGAGTCATGCCCTCTTGCCCAATGGCCATGCCCAGGTGACTTATGTCCCCTGGGCATGGTCAATGGGCATAGTGGCATGTAGGGGGGCACAAATCAGGCCCCCCTATGCCACAATTAAAAAAAAAAAAAATACTTACCTTTTCTTCCCTGGGATGGGTCCCTCCATCCTTGGGTGTCCTCCTGGGGTGGGCAAGGGTGGCAGGGGGTGTCCTTGGGGGCAGGGGAGGGCACCTCTGGGCTCATTCTGAGCCCACAGGTCCCTTAACGCCTGCCCTGACCCAGGCGTTAAAAAGAGGCGCAAATGCGGGGTTTTTTGCCCCGCCCACTCCCGGGCGTCATTTTTGCCCGGGAGTTTAAATACCACGCACATGCCTGGGAGTCATTTTTTAAGACGGGAACGCCTACCTTGCATCTCATTAACGCAAGGAAGGTATTCACGCACAAAAATGACGCTAACTCCATGAACTTTGGCACTAGACGCGTCTAACGCCAAAGTATAAATATGGAGTTAGTTTTGCGTCGAATTTGCGTCGAAAAAAACGACGCAAATTCGGCGCAAACGGAGTATAAATATGCCCCTAAGTTTGTGAAACTATAATTCATACTTGGTTAAATTTTATGTTTGCAGTTTATTTGACAAAAAAAAGCCATTCCTCTGTCTGTGTGCATGTGATTTAACAATAACATCATGAAAATCAAAAGAATCTGAATGAAAGACCCTTTAGTCACATTGATAAGGCTGATGGGGCCTGTGGGCTGCAGACAAATGGCTGAAGAGCACCCCAGATTTGGGAGCTTGACCAGGAAGTAAAAAAAAATAATTATAAATAACCCATAGTAGTGGGACATCTTGCGTGATCAAAGTGAACTACACGCTCACAAAGACTGGGAGCCTCATTACGAGTGTGGCGGTCTATAGACAGCCACACACAGGGTAGCGGTCTGACTGCCACATTGCAACTCTGTCAGTTGGACCACCAGGGAACCGCCAGCTCCACCAGGATCTTGGATCCCAGCAGTCTGGAGGTGGCAGAGGCCCTAGTCCACCAGGGCAGCGCTGAGAGCAGTGCTGCCCTGGGGATTATGACCTCGTTCTCCACCAGCGGTTTAATGGAGGTAACACCACCATGAAAAGGCCGGTGGAGAACATGTGCAGGAGCCTACAGGGGAGCCCATGCACTGCACATCCACTTGGCATGGGCAGTGCAGGGGTCCTCCTTGCAAAGTTCACTGTCTGCAAAGCAGACAGTGAACATTGCGAGGGTGCTGGTACACTCTGCATGTGACAGCATTGCCACATGCTCGATTATGAGCTGGAGACAATGTTGTAGCCTGTTTCTCGCTAGTCCAGTAACAGAAAACATAAATTAGCTCCGGCGGCATAGGCGGCCACCCTGTCGGGAGCTTGGCGGACATTTTTTTCTATCCACCAAACTCATAATGAGGTCCTGAGTGAGGCCTTGGAATTCAGAGAGGGGATGTGCTACATGGTAGTATGGTAAGAGATGTAGTAGGAGTGGTTCATGTAGACATTAAAAAAGAGAGGAGACACTAAGAAGAGACTGGTACCTTGGGAAAGGTAAACTCTAATTGTCACATTCTATTACTTTTGGTCCAGGAATGATTGACACTGACTTGAGAACTTCCCCCCAAACATGGGCATGGTTTAACCTGATGGAGCAGTATATACACAAGGTATGAAAGGAATTTATAAAATCAAACGAAACATCCAAGTTTCAACAGTTAGTGCCAGCCACAGCAAATAGGTCAAGAAGAACAAGTAAAAATAAACATCTTACATTTGATTCAAACTTAGTGACATTTTTGTTGAATGTAAATTGTCAAAGGGTATGGTAGTTCCTGTACTAAAAGAGTCTTTATATGCCACCAGTAAGAGCCAGACCTTGCTCTCATGCAGCCGAATATAATTAGCCACACGGCAAGTAGAATCCTTTCATGTAGCTATAAACATTAGGTTACCTTATATTCTTCAGCTTCACCGTGAGAGATGGCCTATTGGTGTTAAAATAAATGTCTGCATCAGAGAAAGTTTTCGAGAAGTCACTAGTAAGTGCCAGAAAGCAGAATGCTGTCGTTGCACCAGTGTTTGGTCTAAAATGTATTGATTTTATGAGCAAATATCAGTTTTTCGTTTGGTGGTTCCAACAGTTGGTTTCTAAAAAAGGAAAAAAGAACTTGAGCTCACGTTACTGAATAAAATACGAAAACAGCCATTTAGAGAAAAACACCGGTTGTGAAAAATTGCCACATACCATGTTTTCTTTTTGTTTTCCCCTCAATTGGCAAATATGTCTCACATTATACTGCTTATAAGTTAAATATAATTTCAAACACTTCTACTTTTCAATTCCATTTTAGTGCGACTTGTGGAGTGATTCTATTTTAATTTTAAACCTACACGTTCACCTCCAGCACACAGAATACTTTTAAGAACCCTCAAAATCGAACACATTGAACAAATTTGAGGAGTGCGCCGCTAGCAAAAGCACATTGTTCATTTAGCCAAACAAAACTGTGGATCGAATAAGTGCTACATTCCACACACTGTCAACATTTTCTTTTGTAGAGCGCTTTATTTAAACAAGGTTGCGCTTTATTGACTGAGTCTTTACATAAGGAGGAGTGCCTGCACTCGAAAACAGCCACCCATGTTAACCCTCCTCTGCACAATTTGATTCTGATTCAAAAAATGGTGCTTTATAGTAAGTTTAGTAGTACTGATAAAGTACTATAAAACGCTGTTCACAAACCTATGAGTGTAAACCTCCACTGGTGTTCACAAACCTATGAGTGTAAACCTCCACTTCGTTGTCTCCTATCTTTTCTGTGGGATATCGTCACACATGTAAGTTCACTAATTAGTAGTAAATATGGGATGGGGGTCAAGAGGCTGTAAAAGGGGGTATACTTACTACTAAATAGGAGGGATTTAGGATTGAGACGAATAAAAAGGGGTTATGGAAGGGTAGAGAATGGGTAAGGAAGGGACCTGCACCCACCCACAAAAGAGTAAGTTCTGTGCTATTTGCAATTTTCACTTCTAAAGTTATTACAGCCAAAAAAGGGATCTCCATGGTAGGAGTAGTGTCTGTGTTTGTTGGATGTGTGCCTGGGAAGAGTACAGCACAGGTATGGAGCAGTATTGTGCAGTACATGTGAGATTAGTGCATCTGTTGAGTGTATTATGCTGGTGAGAAGTACTTGACATAAACAAGGTAGTGCTGACCAGTGCCTATGCAATGAGAGCGTGTGCTCGGTGTATTTGTACTTCCATGAAATACAATACATGAAGGGTGAAGTATTGTGCAGCATGCATAGTGTTTGTGTGCGCGCTGGCAGCCTTTGTGTTTCTAAATAACACACCCTGCTTAAAGATAGAAAATGTCATTGCTGAACAGTGTGGGGAGCTTAAGTGGGGGTGTACTGAATGCATGTGTACATGTAAGAGTACAATGCATAGAGGTAACAGTTTTGGACCCAAAGTGTGCTGCAAATGTACATTGGATGAGGACCATGGGTTCCATTTTTGGAAGCCCAGGCCTGCCTATAGTGTGCATGAAGAAGAAAGGAAATCCCACAGATGTGTTCATTGCTGCATTCCTGTGAGCTAGGAGGGACACACACTGGAAGGAGACTCGCTTGACACTTCAAAAGACTGCTCTTTGATTCAGTGATAGATTACAAGGAAGGGGCCTGGACACAACTCAGGAAGGCAGATGAGGCTGATAAGGGAATCATAAAGAATAGGGCTGGGGGGTCTGGGACTGACATTTTGATGCACATAACACTGTAACTAACTTTCAGGTGAGAACTCTGGTCACTCCATTGAATTTTGTTGTGGACAATCAGCTTCAGAGTCTGCTGTGACAGGCATCTTAAATGAAGATAGAAGAAAAGGAGAAGTGCCCACTTGAAAAGAAACAGACCCCCAATATAAACTTTAAAGACCCAGGCCATAAACCACATTTGGTGTAAGGAAAAGGACTATAAGAAGGGGAGGTTGAGTCCCCTAAAACTTGTCATCTGCGAAGCAGCCAGAAGGGACTGTATGAGAAGGGGAAGCTCGGCAAGACTTCTGCCTGTGACTAGGACGTGGAGCCGAGGCCTGCTAGTCTCCTTGCTGGTAGAGGGTACATCACCCAGAGAAACCAAGACCACCTGCCCTGGAGCCTAGAGCACCAGAACTGGCTTGCTTGCCAAGACCTTTGTGCCCTGTGACGAAGAAAAGAAAATTGGAGAAAGCGAAATCCAGAGGGGAGCCTTACCGTGAGGATTCCCTGTGCGAAGTGTGAGGATTCAGCTGTCCACTGATCGGGCTGAAGCCCATGTGCAAGACTGTTTGCCGCGATGTATGCCAGGAGACAGCTGTAGTTGACTGAGCCAAATATTGAGTGCTTGGTGGAGGACACTGAAACCATATAGCCTCATTACAGTGACCATGTGTGTCAGAGTGGCTGCAAGGACCAAAGCATTAAAGACTTTAGCCCACTGCCCATAATGGTAATAATAATAATAATAATAATAATAATAATAATAATAATAATAATAACAATAATGATAATAATATAACAACAACAACAATAATAATAATAAGAATACTATTAATTATTAGTATTAGTATTATTATTATTATTATTATTATTATTATTATTATTATTATTATTATGCTTGTTGTTGTTGTTGTTATTATTATTATTATTATTGTTATTATTATTATTATTATTATTTTTATATTAGAAATGAGAATGCCAACTTCCATGAAATCTTATTCACAACTCAAACATGATTATTTATAACAGAGGATCCATTTCAGATTTCATACTGTGAATAAAACAGACTTGCACATCACGTTGCAATAAAAAATTACATCAGTAAATGTACATTCCATATTTTTCAATTAAATATAATTAATCAACATAGATAACCCAAAAAAGGGAAAACTTACAACAAAAAAAAGTATGACAATCATAATGCTATTTTGGAAAAGATTTTCTCTAATTTAAACCACATACCGAGACCAATGCCTGTGCATCCATTGTTACACACTAGCAACCGTTTGAGCACTACCTAATAGCAATGCAAAAAAGCATTGACAAAACCACTAGCTCAGCAATTTACAGCTAGACTGTATGGACCTTGTATTTTCCTGCTAAATGATGTATGCACTAATAGAAGGGAGGAGGTAGTTTGTGGGTTGTAAACAGAAAGATACTATTCTTAGGGGCTTGTTGTGGAATCGCTGTATTGTTCCTAAAGAAGCTAGTTCTTTGGACTTCAGAAGGCTAGAATAATAGGTGTCCTGGAGTGGCAATATTTACACTGGTTATGTGGGCAAACATTTATTCTGCATGTAATCTTAGCCACATGTGAAAGCCATGGCCATCCTGCTCAAGGTGTTATAACATGGATCAGCTTTTTTGGGATCTCATGTTTACATACATCAACGAGTTGATTTATTTTCTATTGTCTCTTTAGATGCAACCAGAGATGACATGTAATGGTACCTGAAAATTGTAAGTGTATTTACATAGCACTTACAACCCCAGACAAGGTATTGGACCATTTTTTTCATTACTAGCACACTACTCTGGAACCCAACATTAGTTGATAGTAGGTTAGTACAATTATTATCTGTTTGTTTTTTCTTGTGCAATAGTTGAGATAGGTTTGTGCTCTAGATTTTATGTGTGTTTAGGAGAGGTTGGAGTAGGCATAGAATGATAGGATTGGTTTTGAAAAGGGAAAGAAGTATGTTTTGGGATGAAACAGTAAAAGAAGGTATGGGAAGGATGGAAGGGATCTTTGTTTAATTTTTAACAGCAAAATATAAATAATTTATGCATACCTATATATATACATGCACACGATGAATGGTTGATATCTTTGCTTGATTAACCACTCCATATGAATACCCATATGTACATTGAAGTAGCAATATTTACATTGTGAGATATATATATATATATATATATATATATATATACACATACACACATATATGTGTGTATGTATGCATATATATATATATATATATATATATATATATATATATATATATATATATATATATATATATGGCTTTTCTCTAAATGGCCCCTGTCTGGGCGCGCTCCATTATGTCGGTGCTCGTGTCAGGGACGGGCCAGCCCTGTAATTAATTCTCCACCAAATGTCACAAAGTCATACATGCCACTCACAGGAATCCCTTTGTTTGTTCTTTATTCTTCCAACAGAAACGAGTAACCCAAACACCAACAACGCGTTTCAACCAACAAGGTCTTGATCACGTGATGGGGAGACTATATATTACACCACAAGATACATGTGTGTATCAGGCCATGTCAAAATGTATATATAACACTTTCTACAAAAAGCTCACATCTGGCCACAGTTTCACTGTATAAATGTGAAGCTTATAGACTAAACTCTCAATGAGAATCCGACTGATAAACAGCTATATGGAATTCAGAAGAGCAGGACATCCTAAGTCATGTTTGGATATGATGTGTGTGACTCTATCCTTGCATAATTTTGCTTTCGGCTTCATCCATAGACTGATCACATGCCACTATGATATGCTTTAGGGCACATCTACAGAACAAGTGCATAAATATAAGACACTCAAAATATTGTTAACAGGGCAATGGCTGTTGGAGCATAGGGGTAGAGATACTCACAACCTTTCTTCCATAATTCAAAAAAGGAATATTAGAAACTGAACAATCACATCTAATAGGCATCATTGAGTATATGTGATCTCGTTTAGCGGTGGTGCCAACCAAGGGCAAGCCCTTTGAACCTACTCTGAGAAACCTTTACTGTACTGCAGGAGTGACTACCCAGATCTCAATAAAATGTAGCTTCTCTCCTCACTCCAACAAGAATGAGTGGGATCTTAATACTGAGGTGAAAGGTTATGCCATTTAGTTTAAAGACTGTTCACAATTTTTAACATGATCAACAACACTTAGCTCAGAAATTCATGTAGAAACAAGGTTGTATACTATGATATCCAATCATTGCTATAGAAATCAGAAGAAGGTTCAGAATCCTCATTAGCTCGGTGATTTTTTTCATTTTATTAAATAAGTTGTGAAAATTGGTAATTATTGGGAATAAATCAAAAATACCTTAATTGAGTTACTCTAAATCATTTGTCGTTGCCATGCAAATACTGCAGTCCATCATTCCTTTGCAAATAGAATGTCACGTTATACAAATGTGCATGAAGTTCACAATATGTTAATTATGAAATAGCACTACTGTGACTCAACTTTTAGTTCTCACTGACACTGATTAAGTGCCTTTCACATGCAATGGGTATCCTTCATCATTACCTGATGTGGCGGTTTGTGTCAGGCAAATTTCATAATCTTTCACAGACATTAATGAACATCAGAAGTGTGTTCATTTGTTTAGGGGTGTGAGATCTCTGTGAGAAGGCTTTGTCCTCCAGCAGGAATTGGAACTTGATCGATTTCCCAGCTGCTTTTTTCAAGGCGATGTGCGTAATTGAGGTCTTCCAGAGGTCGTTAGCCCTGTCACCCTTAGTGAGTAATTCAGATAGACCCTCAATGGGGAGGTGTTCTTGCATTCAAAATCCTGCCACAGATGGTGGTTAAGGGACTCTGAAGTGGTGCCTCAGGCTTTACTCCAGAAATTAATATATGCACCACATCTTGGCACGGAGTGATCCAGTAGGCTGAACTCCAATCTTAGTTGAGCTGGGGTGGTAAATTTAGGAAGATTGAAGATCATCCGGTACACTTTGCTTTAGTATGTGATTTAGGATTTCTGTGTCTGTGCCTTTTTGAACTTCATATCAGTATGATATTGTGGGCAAGAGTTTGGCATTTAGTACTTTTAGGAGGGGGGTGTATGAGGGACCGTTCAAGTGTACTTTTAGCCTCTTTAAAAATAGTTCTATAGATAGGCCTTTTCCCATTATACACCCTTTTTGATCCACAATGACCCTGATTTGTCAATGATGACACAGAGGTATTTGTACCTTTTTGTTTGAACAAGCAGTGTTGTACCCCAATACAAAACACTTGGGGGCACCTTGGTTCTGATTGACATTGTGTGTGCTTTTTCGAAGTTTGCAGTCAGGGTGTTGGCAGCTGGGGAGTGTTGAGTGGCATTTAACAGGCTCTTGAGCCCTATTTTCAGGTGGCTAATCAGCACAAGGTCATCCTCAGACATGAGGCACAGTACCTCCAGGTCTCCAATCTTTCGGGCGTGTGTGTTTGTAAGAGCGAGTAAGCCTTCCAGGTTTGCTAAGTATTAGTTAAAAAGTGTTGGGACCAGAATGCAGCCCTGTTTTAGACCTTTGGTTGTTGGAATCCTCCTTGAGAGATGACTGCCTGTTCCCAGTTTTATCTGGACCCATGTATTGGTATGAAGGACTATTATCAGGTGTAAAAGCGGATGTGGAAGTCCCCAGTTTGACAGCTTCTTCCACAGCAAGTTCCTTTCCATGGGATCAAATGCGGTCTTAAAGTTGACAAAACATAGGTGAAGCTGCCCTTTCTGTGTCTTAGATTTGTCGATTAAGAGTCCAATGGCCATAATGTTTGTTATGGTACCAGTTTGTATGGAGAAATCTGTTTGGGTCTTGGGAATTATTCCCTTTTCAACAATCAATGCAGACAGGTGCTCTAATAGCAGAACTACAAAGTACTTTGCTTCATTGTCAATTAGGGCAATCAGGCAATAGCTATTTGCGAGCGACTTCTCCCCATTTTTAAAGATGGGAGAGATTGTGGAACCTTTCCAGGGCTATGGGAAGATGCCGGTGTGGCTTATTTCCAGGTAGAGAGGTTTTAGGATCTTTCTCCAGAGGGGGATGTTGTGCTTGAAAATTGGGGAGAGAAGACCGGGGCACCTTCTCTCCTGCCTTTAGCTATCTGGTCCTTTACCATGACAGAGTCAGTGAATACTGAGAACAGTGTCTTCTCTGGAGACTCTTGAGGAAGGGCAGTTCCTGCAGTTAACAGGATTTGTGTGGATGTGCTGTGTAGTGCCTGGATTGAGTGCTGGCAGTTGAAGTGGACTCCAAGGTGTTGAGCCCAGATAGCTTCTCGTATGTGTGATTTAATACCGCTGTGTGAGGGGCATGTAAGATTACATATTGTGTGACAGAAGTATGGCTGCTGTTGTTACTCCTTGTGTCTGAGTGTAGCTTGGCCCATAAGACTTCGCTGCGATTCCTGTTGATTACCCACTTCAGCTTTTTTAGCGACTATTTATTGGCACCTTAGGATTGGCTCAGGTCTGGGTCTCATGGCCTGCCATGGAGATCCCTTATGGTGGAGATAATTTTCCTTTTTGCATCTTGAAGTGAAGTTCTGTGGACCTTGGCAAGTGAGTTGTTGTTGATGGGGCTGAGGGTAGTCTGGTAGTGATTGGTTCTGCACAATTGATGCTTAGCCTAGTAGTTAGTTGCTCCCTCTTCAGCACCTCACTGCTGTCATTCACTTCTAGTTCAACTGCCAGATCCATTGCTGCTTTAGATACAAGATCTATATTTGCTTTCAATGTAGCACTGCATAGAATCTACACAATGGGGGTTATTACAACTTTGGAGGAGGTGTTAATCCGTCCCAAATGTGACGGATATACCACCAGCTGTATTACGAGTTCCATAGGATATAATGGACTCGTAATACGGCTGGTGGTATATCCGTCACTTTACCGTCACTTTTGGGACGGATTAACACCTCCTCCAAAGTTGTAATAACCCCCAATGATTGTTGTCAGTTTAGGTAGGCACCCCTATTTTTTATGTCAGGTGTTCCTTTATGCTGGAACCCCTTAGTCAGACATTTAATGACCTTCTTGATGACCTTCTGGCATCTGTTGTCAAAAGACCAGTAGTACAAGGTCCACCTGTGCCTTGTTAGTTCAAGGACTTAACTAACTATAGTTTTCTTGCCATTTGCCCTTTCCTTGCCCATTCATGCACATGTTCAACTGTAAATTCATTCCTCCAGTTAAAGCAGGTAAAATGAGTGTAATGCCATTTTACTGCTACTTCATATTCAGTGAAAGGCAGTCCAGATAAGGGGAAATAATATGTCAGTAATATGTTACATCAAATAATAAGGGTCAGGGAGGTGAAGTAAGAGCTTGAAGCCCAGATGTACAACACATTGCAATGGCCGTAAACGGCCAATCAGGCCATTTGTGAGCAGTAAAATGCATTTTGCCATGTACCAAAGGCAAAATGAGAGTCAGTAACATGTTACCTACTCGCATTTTGCTTTTGTAATTCAGTATTAGGAGGGGGGGTGGAAAGGATATCCATTCCTAATAGTGAGTCGCACTGGTATGCATAAATGTCTTGCGACCGGTAATGGGGTTGCAAAACATTCATATTTTACTTACCTAGAAGGCAGTAATCCATTCACAAATGGGAAGTCGTCCCCAAGGAGCCCCTTCCCCTTTGTGAATGCAGGCACCAACATTTTTTCAGAGCAGACAGTGGTCCCATGGACCACAGCCCACTCACAGACCCAAGAAGACCACCATCCTTGTGATCGTCAGCCTTTCCCAATGGGTTGCAGATTGCGACCTGCCTCGTGAATATTAATGGAATCGCAAACAGTGTCTCAGACACTGTTGTAGATCAGTGTTTACAACTCACAATTTGTGAGTCACAAAAATTGCAAAATGTGAGTCACAAACTCTGAGGGTCATACATCTGGCCCTTTGTGAGACTTGCTGAGGAGAGAGGTTTCTAGATAGATCTTACTCTTCTGACTGTATTAACAATCTATCTCCTGGAGCTGAGAACTGTCAAATGGGTTATGTTAATAAGTTCTTGGCAAGTTGAAAAACTGTCTTCCACTGTTATATGTACAGTGCACTGATATACTCATATAGAGTGCATTTTATAGGAATATAAAAAGAAAGAAAGAAAAAAGAAATCAAAGTAAAAAAAAATGAAATTTTGCCTAGTTTAGCACACAAAACTGGTGAAAACCTGTGCAATGTTCCAATGCGTGTGTTGCTTGCAACTGGTGCTGAATCTGAAATGCCAGTGAAGATGATGCCCAATACCTGACTCACATTTTGTTGACGTGTAGGAGGTCTAATGAGCCACTGTCCACAGGATGATAAAACATAGCTCTTCTTTGCCCAGTGGAGATATTCAATCCAGGTGTTCCAGTGAGCTATTGGAGCACTGCTGCACTGAAGAAAGCAGTCTATAGCACTTTGCCATCATCATGCTGCTTTTATAGAAGGTTCAAAAAATCTTCTGTTGTAAATAAGTACAGCTTGCACTCAAGTAAACATGTACACAAACGTCTGACAAGCACTGCAGCGTGATGTTCTGCTCAACGTTTTATTAATTTGCTGCCCACTTTCATTCATCACTTTTGCCAAACTTTAAGAAAGACTTTATTATCCCAAACTATTCAGCACAAATGTGTCACTCATTCACCCATGCCGGTTAAAGACATATTTGCTAAATCCAGGCTGAGTGATATTTAGACAACCGTAATTTTTCTTAATTTTAAGTAATTTGTGTTACACTTGTGATGCCTAGCGACCAATATTTCACCAGTGTGCCATGTCAAATAAACCAGATGTTTTAAGGGAAAAACTTTATAATGGCAGCAACGAAAACAAAAGAAGAACGCTTTACTCATTGTGAGCTTCTGTTTTAAGCACAGCTGCTTATTGGACAAAAGTTATTTCAAGTTGATTTTTTAACCAAGAGCACGAGGACACAACATTTTTTACAGGGGAAGGTCCATAAAGTGTGATAGTTACAGTAGCAACATCCACTTACTGTCATGAAGACACCTTTCTGTTGTTTGTTGAGTTTCATCGTGCTGAATTTAGATTCCAGAGGGAAAGCGTCATTTATTTCTTTGCCTGCATTATCATGTACCATCCACTTTTGGTTTTTTTGCCTTTTTTAGAAAAATCTAATAAATTCAGTTTCTTTTCAAATATTTGATGTTGAAGAAATGTCAAGTACCATCCATTTTTAATTCCTTATCTTTTGTCCTATTTGTTTCTGGATTGTCTGGAGGGTGTACTAAGGAGTGCAGGATAAGACAATGTGGCTTAAAGTATGAGCGTGCAGAGGCAATGGTCATTTTGGAGAAGTGGATGTTGGTAGATATATTTCCTCTTTTTTCTTCATCAAAATTTGGGATTATGCTTTAATATTTTACTGTTTGTGGGCCAGTCAGCTGTAGGCCATCAATGATTTTTCATGGTTCTGTTTATTGAATTGTCCCATTCCCACAGCTACCGTGCTAGAGATATATAACAGGTGTATGGATGGCATTGAATTTATGCCCAAACTAGGCTATTTTTACTGCATGTGCCTGCTGACAGCTGGGGAGGCTCAAAAAGGTCGGGCCTTGGCAGTCTGCCACTTTCACTTGTTAACAGCACTCTTATTCCCCAAGTTCTAGTCCACCATTGCTCGCATGCATTGTAGAGATGTTTCATTAATATGCCATTTCTGCAACTTTAAAATGTCTTCTGCTGAGGTAATTGTTGGCAAGGACTCTTTGAGTTTGTGGCAAATTGTTTTTGTCAGTTCACATGCTTCTGTGTTGTCATCAATTTTTATCTTCATTGTTCTTACATTTTCTGCTGGTTGGAGGTTTTACACAGATTTAAGCTAGTCTCTTAAAGCCGAGAAGTGCGTGAGGATTGTTCAGCATAATAATAAAATCCCCCTAAAATCCTCATATATGAGGTTCTGATTTATTGAAAACCGTACACAGGCTGGAGGGCCTTTGTAAGCACCACAAGGCTATGGATAGTTACTGTTAAAGCCATGTCAATTGATCTTGATTAGTCTGCCTGATTGAAATGTTTACATCCTTTGACAATCTGACACTGTAAGTTTGCATTGCTACAAATGCAGTTTCTTACAGTGGAACAAAAATGTACCAATGCTAATGAAGAATCTTTCCTCCAGGTGCAGCGGCAGGGGCAGGAGTCAAGCCCCCTAGCCCATTGGAGCTTCGGAAAGGGGCGGGAAGCAGCCCCTTTAAAAACTAACGGGCGCCCGCTGCCGCGGGTCGCGCTTTCCTCCAGGTGCAGCGACAGGAGCCAAGTCCCCTCGCCCATTGGAGCTTCGGAAAGGGGCAGGAAGCAGCCCCTTTAAAAACTAACGTGCGCCTGCTGCCACAATGTCCGAGAGAAGTTGGGTATACTAAAACAAAAGTTTTTGACACGGTTCTTAGCTGGAATATAGCAGGGCTGGAAAGTAAATTGCAAAGTCCTAGATGGGGCCAATTTATCGACGAACACCAGATTTGTCTATTCCAAGAAACATGGGCACTGGGACCCAAACACAGATTAGGCTTTAAAAGCTATTGGGTTGCAGCACGTAAGACGTCTGCTGGGAGATCATCGGGAGGGCTACTTATATGGTTAAGTAGTTCTCTTAGGTGCAAAGTTGAAGCCAGATACAGGCTGCCCTGATTTACAGGCCTTACTACGATTGATTTCTGAGGAGAGATCTTTATTAATAATTAATATCTATAATAGGAGTGTGGGCAGCCACTACGACTCTGACGCCCTGTCCTTATTGGATAGCTTTCTCCACAACAATATCTCATCCCATTTCATCCTGATTGGAGGGGACTTTAATGTTACATTTGATCCCAAACCCCTGGTCCAAGAGATATACAAAGAAGAGGATGCCTATTGGGGTATCCCTCAGCTAGCCTCAAATAAAAGACAGAGATTGAACAAAACAGCGCGCCTAGTGGCTGATATTACATTAACGCAAGGTCTCCGAGCTTGTAATGGTCGCTCCCGTTCAGACATTAACCTGCATCCCACTTTTAGGCGTAGAGTGCACAAGAGCCAGATTGATTATGTACTACTTGACATTCGACTGTGGGGCCACATGTTTGACATGAGGGTACAAGAGCACGATGAGAGTGATCATGAACCGTTGATCCTATCGACTAGAGGCCTCTTTCCTTCGCTTGAAGCACCCCACTCCAAGGCTTATGCACAACAGCTTGCCCTAACAAATAATAGACGCAATGTAAAATGGGAGTCTGTTATCACATCCCCTGAACACCTCATAACAATATACAATTTGTTAGCTGATCAAATGGAGTGTATGCTTCTATACAATGAGGATGGGGATGGTGATGGGCTTTTAGCAGCCCACACTGAACTGTTTAACTCTTTAAAGTATCTCTTTACAAAAGTGATTATTAGTAAACCCAAGAAAAAGTACTGTGCACAGTGGTTCAGTAACTCATGCAGGGAAGCTCAGCATAACCTATTGAGATCACTAAAAGAAGGCCACGTAGAGTTCATAAGAAAAGCAAGGAAGGATTATAAGCAGGAATGCTCTAAGGCGTGCAGAAGCTGGGAAGAGGCCAGATGGGCTGCTATCTTGGAGACTGCCAAATCAAACGATACTTCCAGGTTCTGGAAATTGATAGTAGATAACTACAGAGATCCTGCTTCTTTACCTGGCACCTCAATTCTCTCTGCAGCATGGGCTGAGCACTTTGGTCAATTATATGAAGGTCCATCTGAAGTATCTTTTAGGACTCTCGACCATCCTATAATCCATGGGGCCACCCCGATTAAATTAACTTTAGCCGGAACAAGAGCTGCAATCGATTCATTGAATTGGGGAAAGGCCCCTGGCCCTGATAAAATCCTGGGCGATTTATATAAGACAAGACCTGATATATGGGCACCTTATCTTAACCTAATCTGCAATGCAGTTGCAGCAGGAGCTCCTGCCCCATCTTCCTGGAAAGGGGCTGAGATAGTTCCCATCTTCAAAAAAGGTAGTCCCAATAATCCTGCCAACTATCGACCGATTTGTCTACTTGACAACTCCCAATAAATCTATGCGAAACAACTTTTGTTTCATCTTGATGAATGGATTTCGGAGTTTGATGCCATATCCGATTTACAAGCGGGGTTCAGACCTGCAGTGGCAATCAAATGGAAGAATGTGGACCTGGGGGGGAATCTGTATTTGGTCTTTATAGACCTTAGAGCTGCATTTGACTTGATCCCCAGGAATATGCTATGGTTAAAACTCTCCAATATGGGGGTCCCATCTGGCCTCTTGAAACTCATTACCCGATTGCATGATAACACCTATGCACAAATCAGATGCGGTAAGGAGGGCGAACTCACAGACCCTTTAGCCATTAAAAGAGGAGTCAGACAGGGTTGTGTCCTGGCCCCCACTCTTTTCTTGCTTTACTTAAACAACTGTATTCACTATCTAGAGAACTGTATAAACGACTCGACCAAACTGGCTGGAAAGAAAATCCTGTGTCTGCTATACGTGGACGACATAATTTTGCGAGCTAAATCACCAACGGGAATTCAAAATCTGGTCAACCAATTTTGTGTCTTTTGTAGAGACTATGGGCTGGACGTTAATATCAAGAAAACAAAACTTATGATATACAGTACCTCAAGGAAACAATCTCATGCAAGAATAGTAATGAATTCAATCCCGTTGGAGAAAGTAGAAGAGTTTGATTACCTAGGTATCAGGCTATCAAACACAGATAATTGGGAGGCAGCTATTGACAAAGGGGCACTTATTATAAGTTAAAGAGGTGGGGCCCTAGTACGTAGGTCTAGAAAGGCACTGAGTCCCCCCCCCCGATTACAATTGCGGAGATTTATAAAGTCCAAATCTGTTCAGCGGCCATGTACGGAGCGGAACTTTGGGGTTCGCACATAAAATTGGACATTTTACAAACTAAAGAAAACCATTTCCTCAGTCAGGTTTCCAGGTTAGGGATGGGCACACCAATGACCCCTCTCAGGCTCGACCTAGGATTAAATAGCATTAAAACCATAGCGGGCCTGAGAACACTCTCTTACTGGATCCGTCTATGGAAAACTGTCGAACTTGAATCATTCAGGGTGGCGATAAGAGAACTTATAGCTTCTCCCCAGGGAACGGAAAAAATCCCTTGGCTGAAGGAGATGAAATCTGCCTGTGACAAATTAGGATTTCCCCACTATTGGAAACACCCTGAACTGATCCCTACCAACGCTAGGCAACTTGTTAAAAGGAGATATTGGGAGAAAACTAATGAAGATTTTCTGCATCATAACAGTGCGGGCAGACTAACAATAGAATTCCTTCAACTCAAACATGACCCCCGGCCCGAGAACTTCATGGATCTCCCTATGCCTGCATATGCCCGTGCCTTATTTCTCCAGCTAAGATATGGCACCCTGCCTATTAACAGCTACACGGCTCGTTGGCCATCAAGCAACTCTTTGACTGACAGATGTATACTTTGCCACCACTGTAAGGAAACAATTGAGCACATGCTGTTTTTCTGCCCACTATACAAAAGCCCCAGAGGGAATTGGATCATTCCCCTCAGCAAACATGTATTACTGCAGGACAGAGCCAACGCCATCAGAATATGCAAATATGATACATCTAAACTGGTAGTTAGCTCAGTCACCAAATATCTATTCGAAGCCTGGTCTATTCGTCGCAGGTATATCTCAGCCAAGGGTCCCCGAGTCGGTTAAACACCTCTCTTGTTTACAGAAGGAGATTTCAATAAGATATATTTATCTCTGCTTTTAACTTTTAGATGTGTCATGCAATCTGATATTGATGTGAATTCTATTTAACTTTTATGTGGCCTCTTTAGGAACCTCTTTAGGAGCTTGCGGTCTCTTATATGAGCAGCTGAGACCCTATAAGTTAACAGAGATGAATTTCCAGCCTAAATTGCCACGACACTAGATAAAACATTGTAGACATGACAAGAAACTTATTCGTTCATAAATCGGCCATGATACTGAGTAAAGTTCCATGGAAGGCACTTTATATATCTGTATGATGGACATAAGCTTTTTTAAGTTCTTTTTTATTGCACAACTCTTTCATTGTATTTTAAGTATGATCATAGTCTTAGTTCTAAGGAACGCACCATCGTCATTTATCTGTTTACAGGCTATCAGGTTTTATCAATACTATGTAGGATTGCTACTATGAATTTTAACGGCTCAATTTTATAATGTAAGATTGTTATTTTTGAATTTTAATGGTCTAAACTTTTAGACCGAATGAACATAAATAAAAAATGAAGAAGCCATTGGTTTGGACAACAGCTTTATGCTTCATCTGGTTTTAAGTACCAGGTTGCAACCAGAGATTTTGGCCTCCGGAGACTACACATGTCCCACTCTAGTGTCTGTATAGAACAAATATGAGCTGTCTATTTTCATTGCCTTTTCAGCACGTTGTGTCTCCATTTATAAAGAAAAATTGATCATCAGTGCATTGGCTGATGTTGAAGTTGAAAGATTGCATCTTTGAGGGCAAAAGAATTCTGCTATCTTCATTAACCTTGGTAGAGCACAATGATGGCTCCAGCAGCACCAGTCATCACTAAAACACGCTCTAATAAAAGTCACATTTTCTGCTACAAAAGTGACTCATCACCTGAAATATATCCTGTGCTGTGTTGAATTTTAGGAGTTCCAAGACATATATCAAAATCACAGATGGAGAAAACTATGAGCAGCAAATTTCAAAGAACGCAATAGAGAAGATGTTACAAAAGCTCTTGAATGGCCAAGCAATAATCTGTTGATTTATGGAATGGGAAAGAAGATCAGTGGCATGAACTCAATAGGCTTACTACAAAATGTTTAGCCCTCCATATAGCCAAAATATTCTCAGAGACAGTTTTCAGTGCAGCTGGGGCAATTGTCACAGAAAGTTGCAGCAGTCCGACATTAAAAGTATGGAGAGACTCAGAATGATCAGAGTGAACAAGTGTTTAATCCCTGACTATTATCAGACTCAAGTAGACACACCAGCAGATGAGAGTAGTTTCTTTGTCAAAGTAGTGATTTGAGTGACCATTTTCTAAAGGATGTCCCTAAATATAAATATGAACTGCACATAGCAAGGGCATGAGTTATATGTACTTTGATTAACCATAACTGGTCAATTACAGTGGCTCTTTTTGGTTTAAAATTTATGTTTAAACTGACATTTTCACCTTACTATAATGTCAAGTATAAATAGAGCACACTTGCTTGGATTAATGAAAGGCTTTCAAAAGATTATTGTGATGGATATGAGGGGCTCACATAAACTTAGTGGTTTCAATGTTTGCGTAGTAAGATTGAACAGGCATATCTTTATAGTGGGGGTCTCCAACAGAGGTGAGGAGTCTCCCCAGCTGTAAATCTACTATAAGTAAAATTAAACCTGTAGTTTGTGTATTCCAAGAAAATAGAAAACGTTCTCAAACCTTTATATTTACTTTGTGAATCAGGTCCTGACAATGCACACTCCAATAGGATGAAGAGAGCAGGATTTTATGTTTCTGGCAAAATACACTCAAGATTTCCATGTAGAACCCAGCTGAATATCTATTGCATCCAACTGGCACCCTAAGAATAATGGTTGCGGGTCTACAAAAAGGGTTCTCTTAAATGGACAGTACCAGGATAATTGCTTTACAGCGTTCTTTGTTTTGTCCCCACTAACCTCCTCAGGATCTTGGAGTAGCAGGCGAAAACTGCAGCACTGTTCCCTATGTGAAGGGTGAAAGGTGTAGTCATAAGGTCTCAGTATTGCTCCATTACACCCACAAATGCTTTATCATCAGTGGATTGATGGGCAAAAGGTGCCATAGTAAAGAACCCACAACAGCCCCTACCAGGAAGAAGGCAGTAGAGTGAACTTGTCGTCAGCAATGTAAGGCCAACTTTAAAGATGTTTCCTCTTACTGAGTCTGAATAGCAATGACAACAGCTGCAAGTAGTTAGGGTAGAATGCACATTAGACTGGTACACATGAACAACAGCCCCCTTAAAGTTACCACGAGTCCAAAAGGATGTCATTTTTAAATGCATTGTAAAATAAGACAGGAAGAATTTAAAGATCACAGGGAGAGTTTTATGAGATGTTGTCAGAGGATTAAATTAAGAGATTTCTGTAACCAAGTGCATCAATTTGAATTCACCTCTTCCCAACTTTTTAAAACATATCCCTGCAGGTCACTAAAGGACTAGACTAGTTTCCAATTTCTGTAATGTTGATTAATATTTCAGTGTTATTTGATGTCTTTTCAATACTTGTTTCATATCAGTATAGCTAGAAGTAGTCAATATATCACATGTACATAGAAATATTTAATTTATATTCAAAACAAACAGTTGATTTAAAACATGCTTTGGTAGTGGTTGATAACAACTCAAAGTTTTCATATTTACCTGCACTTATTTCTACTTCACAATATCGACTACCAACATATCATCAAGGTAAATAAATAAGGAATTAAGAGTATTAAATGTATATTTTTATATGGGAGCTTATCTAGACAAGATGTAGTAAGCATATATGAGGGAGCCAATAAATGTTCAAGGACATATTATTGAATTTGGTATGTAGAATACAACCCTCTTAGCTGATGCACGTCTTTAGGAATCACTGAACATGTTTGACTAAATTGTTCAATCCCAGGGATTAAGGGGCATATTTATACTCTGTTTGCGCCAAATGTGCGTCACAAATTTTGACGCACATTCAGCGCAAACCGTGCACCATATTTAAACTTTGCCGCCCTAGCACGCGGACGTCAAAATTCCTCCATGTGCGTCATTTTTTGGATGCTGGAAACTGCCTTGCATTAATGACATACAAGGTAGGCATTCCCGCCCAAAAAATAACTTTAAGGCCTGTGCGCCTTATTTATACACATGTGTCATTTTGACACACAAGAGGGCCTTAAAAAAACGGCACACAGCCTGATGTGCGCCGTTTTGTAATGCCTGGGTGAGGACAGGCATTAAGGGACCTGTGGGCTCACTTCCATGATCTTTGACCATGGAAGGAGTCCAGAAGTGCCCTTCCCTGCCCCTAGGGACACCCCCTGCCACCCTCGCCCACCCCTGGAAGGACACCCATGGATGGGGGGACCCATCCCAGGTAAGTACAGGTAAGTTGAGGTAAGTATTTTATTTTTTAAAGTGGCATAGGGGGTATAATTTGGGCCCCCCTACATGCCACTGTGCCCAGTGACCATGCCCAGGGGACAGAAGTCCCCTGGACATGGCCACTGGGCAAGGGGGCATGACTCCTGACTTTGCTAAGACAGGAGTCATTTCAATGGAGGTTGTGCGTCAAACAATTTCGCAAGTCCGGTTTGAGGCATTATTTTTGCCTTAAACCTGACTTGCACCATTTGTTTGACGCACAACCCTCATTTTCCCCTGCGCCAGCGCTGCATGGTTTGAGTAATTTGTTTTGACTCTGACCAGTCCGCAGCACCGGCTAATGTCATTCCTTAAATAAGGCGCCCACATGGTGCGTAGAAATGGTGTTAGCCAGCGGTAAACTTTTTGATGTGTTTGAACTACGAAAGGTATACTGAGTTTTCCATGTCATTTTGCATGGTTCATCCTTTCAGAATTCATATTCTTCACATTGAAATTGTAAATGATATCATAGCATATGCTTAAAATCAACACCTAAAGTGACTAAGGGCAATGATGCATAGTTTTTCATGCTGCTATGCTATTTGACTGCTGGAAGATTAATCTATAGATCAAAACGTAATGGGCACTATTTCCTTTTTAATGCTAACAATATTTTGTCCATGCATTCAGCACACAAATTATCATATATCCTATTTACATTCAAAGCAAACACATTTTAACATAATTAGAAAAATGTATTTAAAATTGTATTCACAAATCACAGGGTATTTCTCTTATGGCCCTATCATGTTGCACATGCCATTGAAGAGCATTCTTCTTCTGTGCTTGGTTTACAAAGGCAAAGTGTAAAACATAAAATATACATATCAACCTAATTAGGCTTTTACAGTCTTTAAGGAAGTCTAAAATATTCAAGCTGCTAATCCCATTAAAGCTTACCATTTACTGCATTACTACATGATTCCAGGAACAACTGAAGTAAACTAGAGTCCTATATATTTTGAGGCACTTTAATAATGGATAATATTGTGTTCATTTACTAGAAATGCTTTAATTGACTTAGAGTTAGTGAAACAGAAGTATTCCAGAGAAAGTAGTAATAATATCATGTAATATTGTGATTACTCAACTTGATTTGGGGTGAATGGTAACTACATCTTCCACATGATACGTAACACACCTTTATATTACAGTGCACTTTTCTAACAATTACAACAGTGAAAAATCCTCAATCATGATTCTTATAAGAAAAAAATATTTTATGTTTCTTGCTTACTAGGCCAACAGCTGATTATCTGAGCAAATAGCTTGGCATAAAATCACTCTTACTGTAGACAAGAAGCCTGTGCCCTGACCTTGGTGCAGTGAAGAAAGAACTTTAGAAGTGGGTAGCTCTGCATGTGCTAGTGTATAGTAATAATTACTTTTCAGACAGAGCACAGTTACTTTAGAGTTGATCTAGATTCAATTCTATAACGATTCAAAACAAAAAACAGCAAACAACTGAAAATATCAGAATACTGACAGATACATGCAAGGATGTAAAATCACCACAATGGCAGAGATTGAATTTGCAAACTTACAAATATTCCTTACCTATAAGGTCCACTCACTGATCGCTGCCTATCCGTCCTCATACATATTTTATGACCAAAATATTAGATCATGATTCACAATGATAACTTACACTTTTGAGTAAGTTTAAACTTTTGAGAAAGTTTAATATGTTTATTACTGCAACTGAATTATAACACATCTAATGCTGAAATTGTTGTGATGTCCACTTTGCCTGAGTATTTCAAGATTGCTGGTCGCACATAGCACAGTTGCCATGTGTCCCTCCTTCTTTCTGCTTTATACATAAACAATATTTAAGAAATGATGGAACCACAGATTAAGCGAGTTATCATTAATGTCAATCATATTACAATAACATCATACCCAGTCAATACAGCCATGTTTAGTCAAACAGCCTGAGAAGCTGCATGTTGTCTTAAAAATATTACCTCACTATTCAGGTGGCTAAGTATATCCAAAACACATATTCTAGTCAACTACAATACCACTTGGGCCCATCCTAAAATAATCTGAGATGCCCAATATTCAGGCATTCACATCATACAATTAGCCTATTTAAGAACCCAGACTGAAGAAATGTGATAAGTGCATAAATGGGAGCAATATGCCCATTCCTTTAGTTTGTAGATGTAATGTAGTTAAAATGCCAATTCCTCCCACATTTCTATACTCATTCCTCTAAGGTTCCCACTCATTATTTTGTCAACTCAATTTCATCATCAGTTGTTTATTTGGGATCATAAAACAGCTTATTGCACCATACCATTCCTGAAGCTGCCAGTGTTAGAGGTTGTGATCAATAATGCTATTCCGGGGGATTGTGCTATTGTGTAACAGGCTAAGAAGAGGAGCAGATACAAAGATGCAATCAATTATCAAGGAGCACCCTTGACCTGAAAAGGTGGCAGGAATAGAGGAAATACAACTAAGGGAAACAATTTTATCAAAGGAAAAAAGTAGAGCAAACTCACTTAAAAAGATATTCAAGAAATCACCCTGACTGGCGAGTTCCATATGTAACCCACCAAGTTAATCATACATCTGAAAGGAAAGCTAGTATTTGATTGAAAACACTCACATAGATGAATGTTAAAATCTTCCAGTAACATCACACTGACAGGGGAACAATTTCTCTCCTCAATGCCTTCCAAGAAAGATCTCAAAAAGTATGTTATCCAATTTAGTAGATGAATGATTGGCAATATAAACCTTCATCAATAATAGTTTAAAAGCTTCCAGAGGATTAATCATTAAAGCTTGAAGATTAGAAACACCTGAAAATAGCTCCTCAATCTTGCCCTTCAAAAGAAGCAAAATCAATATAATCAATCTACCTATAGTTCGCCCAGAGTTATAACCACTAGGGGAACACCCATCTAGGGGAAAACTGTTAAAAATCACAAGTTTTCTATAGACAAAACATGTTAATGTATTTTATAAAACTTAACCATATCTCCTACTTAATCTTGCTAGGTAACTCCGCAATATTACAACTTTTGGATTTAGGGCCAGAGGGAGCTGTTAAAGTAGGCTTCATAGTAGCACGTATTTGTACATGTTCTTGAGAGTTAACCTTATGGTCCGAGGCACGTCAATCACAAAACTCTCCACTAGATTTAAAGGCTTAAACCTATTAGAAAAGAGGCCTGTCTGTCCTGTATACGGGGTATAGTTTCTCGCCTCCTGTTAGTAACTCAAAGAATATCTTACCTATAAAAAGAAAGGTAGTACTGAAATAGAGGAGTCTATGCTAGCTTTATAAGAATGAAGTATGAGTCAGTAGATGACCTGCTTTCCCAGCTCAATCAAATTTAATGACAACAAAGTCACCCTCAAAATGTTTCTTATCCTTCCCAATCTATTCTACTTTCTGACCATGTTAGTACGCTGAGAAATAGTTGTTCAATCGGACATGTGTCTTCCAATCCAAAGGGTTACCTTATTTTTAAGTTCGACAAAGGTTTCGCTCAAATCTTCCTTCAGGGGAGGTTCGTTACCTAAAATAACAAACATAAGGTGAATCCTCATGAGGCAAATTGATGAAAACTTGACTACAAATGTGGGGCCCTTATGTCTCTCCTTCAAGCTACCTTTGCCATATCCACAAAAATGGATTGAGTGGAACTCTTCTGGTGAGGGGGCATCTTAAGGCCAAGGAATTTGCAATTGTCTCTGTGAATATCTCTGGAGGGGGTGGTCAGAAGAGATTACTTGAGCAGACCTATCTACCATAGTCCCAGAGGTTCACTATTTGCACACCCACATACACACACACATCCTTGGACTCTAGTAAAGATTGCTGGAAAGCCACCTTTAAATGTCCCTCATCCCCTGCACCCAGCCCTACCTCATATACTATTCTATAGTCCTCCTTCTTAGAGGACATGTGGGGATCAATTTTAATATGAACAGATAGTTCAGACAGCGTGCTTTCAATTGATGCAAGACATTTAAAACAAGTCTCCAATGAGCTCTAAAGTGACCGTTGAATTTTGGAGAATATTGTGACCATTAAAGTGTCTGATGGGTTCCTCTCCAGAGTACCCGAGGACCTCTTTGATGGTTCAATCCCACCCTAAGATCTCCATTTGGGATTTATCCCTGAGATCCACAGGCTCTCTTCCTTGCCATTAGTTGTGATTCAGAGAGCATTTCCTCATTGAGAATCCTGGGTCTGATCATGACTGATGGACATCTGCCTAAACAGCCACAAGATTATTTACTTTGGGTAAACACTCTTCAGTGGGTAAGACCCACAAGATCTCCAATTAGGCGGAGAACAAAATAGTGCTGAATATTCCTGCAGTAGCAGGCTAAATAACAGATAAGTCAATGGGCACAGGGCTGACATGAAAGTTCAGTTCTTCTTTCGCATTAGTAATCTGTTCACTGACTGTCCCCATTGCTGATGATAAGTACCTCAGGAGACATGTTCAAGTTACAAGTAGTGGGCACCTTTAGTGGGGGCAACTTACACTTAGCCATTGCTCTGGTAGTCACACAGCAGATAAAAGATGTGCCCGTCTTGTCCTGGTCTCAACTTGGGCAGAGTCTAGGCACATGCCACACTGCAGGTCATGAGCACTTTAGAGAAAAAGGACCCCTCTTTTGCAGTCACTTTAGGGCAAAGGATTCTGGTGCAGGTAGTCCTCTAAGCACAAAACAGCATATCCCATACTGCATGACAAAACTGACCACTTTCTTGAGCAAGCACCCCTCCTTTCAGATCACTGCAGGGCAAAGAATTCTTGTCCAGGTAGTCCCCAAAGAACCAAACAGTTCATCCCGGGTGTGGGGCACAAATGAGCATTTTATAGCGCAAGCGTTAGTTCTTCGAGACCAATCTATGGCAAATGATTCTGGTTTTGGTAGTCCCTGAAGCACCAAAAATCACTTCTCTCTCTTTGGGACACAAATGAGCACCTTTTAGCACAAGCACACCTCCTTTGAGGTCACTACAGTGCAGAGAACTCTGGTCCAGGTAGTATCTGAAGCACCAAACAGCCCATCCAGGTCTGGAGGTCACAAATGAGTACTTTATATCTGAAGCTCCCATCCTTCCAGCTCACTGCTAGCCAAAGGATCACAGTCCAGGTAGATCCTGAAGCACCAAACAGCATGTCACATGACTTGTAGTCGTTTTGTGGGGGGAAGGGTTGGACATGTAATGCTTTATCATGAGTCATAGTGTTTGATATTTGTTGGATTATGCAATTTTTACAATTCAACAATTTATATTTTGTTTTTCCAATGTTCTAAGTGTATGCATCTGTGATGTGTACATATTTACAATTTGATTTATATAGGTTTGTGAATTGGCTAAAGTTATTTGCCGGTTTCATTTTCCTTTAATTTAACATTTGTTTACACTTAGGGGGTCATTCTGACCCTGGCGGTCATTGACCGCCGGGGTCAACGACCACGAGAGCACCGCCAACAGGCTGGCGGTGCTCTCAAGGGCATTCTGACCGCAGCGGTTTGGCCGCGGTCAGAAAGGGAAAACCGGCGGTCTCCGGCCGGTTTTCCGCTGCCCTCAGGAATCCTCCATGGCAGCGCAGCTTGCTGCGCCGCCATGGGAATTCCGACACCCCATACTGCCATCCTGTTCCTGGCGGTTCGCCCGCCAGGAACAGGATGGCGGTATGGGGTGTCATGGGGCCCCCGTAAGAGGGCCCCACAAAGAATTTCAGTGTCTGCTTAGCAGACACTGAAATTCGCGACGGGTGCAACTGCACCCGTCGCACCTTCCCACTCCACCGGCTCCATTCGGAGCCGGCTTCCTCGTGGGAAGGGGTTTCCCGCTGGGCTGGTGGGCAGCCTTCTGGTGGTCGCCCGCCAGCCCAGCGGGAAAGCCAGAATGGCCTCCGCGGTCTTTCGACCGCGGAGCGGCCATATGGCGGTTCCCGCCAGGCGGGCGGCGACCGCCACCGGCCGGCCTCAGAATGAGGCCCTTAGATATTTATGATGGTACTGTTATTCCTTGCCACCATTTTTTAATTATTGTTCCCTCGCACTACCTGAGAATGACCTTGTGTAGTGTTTGACTTTTCTTAACACTTGGCAGGTGTTGACTTGAACCAATGTGTGCTGTAGTATTACTGGAGTGAATGGTAGTGTAACCTTGGTGACTTGCAACTGACTTAAATCTTTTGTACATGTGTTTTCATAATTACATGTCTGTTGTACTTGGCCCTTTCTGCAGGGTCTTCCTCAAACTCTCCCACTGTCATTGTTGATGTCATTTTAGCTGGCCATGGGACTCTGCACACTTTACCACTTTTAACCAGTGTTAATGTGTGTGTGCTCTCCCCACGAAATATGGTAACACTGGCTTATTACTAAATAGCATATTTAATGTACTTTTAAGTATCTAGTAAAATGGAACTAGCTAAGCCCAGGGCCTATAAAGTAAATGATATTAGTGGCCTCACAGCACCGATTGTGACACCCACTTAAGTAGCACTTTAAACATGCCCCAGGCCTGCCTTTGCAGCCTGTGCACATGTAGTTTTAAACTGTCATTTCGATCTGGCAAAAATAACCTATAGCTAGTCCCAAACCTTCCTTTTTATTACATATAAGTTACCCATAAGGTAGGCCCTCGACAGCCCAGAACTGTTATGTTTTACATGTCCTGGTAGTGAAAAACTCCTAAATTCTTCTTTTATCACAGCAAGGCTTTCCTTTCATTGGATTTACCTTATTACATTTTATAAGTGTAATTTCAAAATGGGAACAGGTAACCAGTTCATGTTTGGTGTGTCTGAAATCACAATTTAAAATCTTAACTTCTAGTGAAGTCTCATTTTAAATTGCAATTCTGAAAATTCCACTTTTAGAAAGATGCCATTTCCTTGCTTTCCCTCATTCAGTACCTACACCCTGTCCCTGAGTCACATGACTGGGCTTAGGTGACAGTTGGGTCCTTCTAGAGAAAGCAGCCAGAGCTTTCAACTCCGGCTGATTTTAGTTTGATTGATGTTCAGGGACACTGCTCAGGTCCCTGAGCACCGATGTGAATGGGAGAGGTACCTTTGGAAAAGGTAGATCCTCCCCATTCAAATGGTACCCGCCTTAGTTTATTGTGGATTGCTGCTGGACGGTGACCCCGGAGCAAGAATCCATGTACCTAGACCACCACGTTGGTTTCATGGGGGGAATGGCACCTGTGCATGAGTGTATATTTCTCCCTCCAATTAAGCCCTAAACAGACTTTCTGACTCCTTTAGGTGCAGTTTAGCATATGTACACCATGTTTGCCTGCCCAAGCATGACTGAAAGCCCAATAGCACCAGAGAAATGAATAAAAAAATCTAATAGGATAGGGAGTGGCCCATATGGCAGTAAATGGCCCACCTAGGGCCCAGTCATTGTTTCTGCAACCCTGGGGCAGATAATGGATCTGACTAAGGGCTTAATTTACAGTTTTACAGAGGGGGAACTCTATCACAAATGTGACTGATACCCTGTCCACCTTATTTCAAGTTCCATAGGCTACAGTGGAACTGTAATATAGCAGATGGGATATCCGTCAAGTTTGTGACGAAGTAACCCCCTTCGCCAAACTGTAATTAATGTCCTTAGTCTACCCTCCCAGTGTGCAGAAAGCTCAGTAGTCACCTGGAAAAGTAATTTTTTTTTAAAGTATGACGTTGGAGGGCAGGCCTGCATGACATCAGGCTGTCCCCAGGTCCAAGATAATCTTTCTGCCGGCACTGGCAGCGGATTGGTGACATTACCCGCAATGTGCCCAGTAAAGAAGGCAAAAAGCACCACTAGACACCAGTGATTACCTTGGGGCATATTTAGCATTAGTTCATGCAATGCAGCTGAGTAAGCCACCTTGCTGTGCTGCAATAATGGGAAAGGGCAAGAATGCATCATATTTACCATAATACTGCACATTCCTGTCTTTCCTTGCGCTGGTGCACAATGTGCTGTCTTGTGTCAATGAAGGCATCCTTGCACCATGATGCAGGGGTGCCTGAGTTGTAGGGGGGATTGTTTTTATGAAGGAAGGGGCACCTTCCTGCACAACAAAAACTGAGAGGCATTTTCCTCTTACAAAGTGTGCTGCAGAATGCAACACACTTAGGAAAAAGAAACAATGATGAGAAATAAAGATATTTCTCCTTGCTATGCCTCCCCTGGGACTGTGCAGCATTTTGATCATTCCCAAGTTCCCATGGGTGAATAAGTAGGAACCCCTTTCTCCACCTATAGAATGCCTTTCTGGGGCAAGGCAATTTGCGCTGCCTTGTGTTACTCCAGATGTATCAAGTCACTTAAGGCCATGCATGTTGGCCTTGCATTGCTTGATAAATCTGACTTAGGTTTTGCGTCAGTCTTGCACCCCCTTGTGTGGCACAAGGGCGGTGCAAAACCATGATAACCCCTTTGTTTTTAATTTTGGATGGGTTGGAAGCAACCCTTATTGGTATCAGGTTGTACCCCTCCTCTCCACTCCAAAGCTTCAGACATTCTTCCTGCCACCCTGGAAGCCATATTGAGGAGTCTATCTCTACGCTGACCACCGTGGATGGGATGGCAGTAACCACCAATAGACTCCATGAATTACTTTTTATTATTTTAAGGTGGGGGCAGCCCTGATTCGTCATCTGGCTTTATACCCCCTGTGAAGTATATTTGGGAGCTTAGTCCATGCCTGCTCACCCAGGGAGTGGAGGAAATCTCTTAACACCAAGGTCCTCATTACGAGTCTGGTGGTTACTGGACCGCCAGACTAGCTGTGGAAGTTGGACCAAAGTAGCAGTCCAGCCTCCACAGTATGACATTGATGGAACCATCACGGTCCACTGATCTTAATCTACCACGGCAGTCCCCTCTCTGACAGCTTTTGCATGGCGGTGAGGGTCCAACACTATGCAAAAACTGGCAGAGATGTGGTACCGGGGCCTAACGGGGGCCCTTGCACTTGGCACACGCTGGACATGTCGCATCCAAAGCACTGCAACATTGCTGCCGGCTTGATTATGAGCCAGCGTCAATGTTGTGGCCTGTTTTCTGCTGGGCCAGCGGGTGGAAAACCAGAGTGGCGGTTTTCTGTCCTAAAGAGTTAGGTGGGCGGCCTCAGCTGATCAAGGGTAAGGCATACAGCCGTGGGTGATAACCCTATTTGCCAATTCCACAATGGTGGAAGAGCGGACCTACAATGAGGGACACAGGAAAGCCCACAATGTTGTGGGAAGGCCATTAGGGCTCCTGAAATCCAGGTTCAGGTGCCTGGCCCTGACAGAAGGAAACCTCTTGTAAGCTCCACCACTGGTTTGCAAGATAATTCTGGCAACGAGGAGGAAGAAGATGATGGAAAAGATAATGTGTGGGGCAACAGAACAGTGCTGCAGGAGTTCAGAGGAGTCTCCACATTGTTGAGAACTTCTACAAATAGGCCCTCATTATGACATCGGCAGTCTTTTTCCAAGACCGCCGATGCCTCGGGCGCCAATATACCGCTAATGCTGGCGGTATGTTTGGCACCACATTATGACATTTCTGCTGGGCCAGTGGATGGAAACTGCTTACCGCCCGCTGGCCCAGCGGAAATGTCACTACTACATTGAAGCCTACTCATAATTGAGCCTGCGGCAATGTTGAAGTGTGTCGGGTGCAGCAGTACCCATCGAGCATTCCACTGCCCGTAATTTGCCAAGTGCATGGGCACTGCAGGGGCCCCCAGGGGCCCCTGAGTCTCCCATACTGCCAGCCTTCACATGGCGGTGTTTACCACTATGGAAAGGCTGGCGGATAGGGGCTCGTAATCCCCAGGGCAGCGCTGCTTGTAGCACTGCACTGGCGGAAGCCTGGCAGTATCGGGGGTTATTAGCGTCACATCTCCGCCACGGTCATAATGTGGCGGTAAGTACCGCCAGCCTGTTGGCGGTACTACCGCCACATTATTGCCTCCCGCCGGGGCCATAATGACCCCCATAGTCACTATACTATAAACATCATATTGTAAATAGCAAAAATAAATTACTTTGCAACAAATTTGGTCTACTAATTCTCCACTACATACACCATTGGAATGTGACTCAAACCTCAGTGAGCAGGTAAGTAACAAAAAAGTGACAAATATGGTAGCAACATTGTTTGTGACGTAAGAGGGTCTATTGCCACTATCGTACATATCAGTGACACACAATTTATGGGCATGTGACTCCTGAAGGTCCAGATCCATGAACAACTACATATATTGTTTCGTCAAGTTGGCAAGGTGTTAATACCTAGCCCATGTACAATAACAACACTGTGCCTAACAGGACGAATGCAAGGGGAGCACACATCAGGTAGGGCTGTCAACAAATAGATATCAAGTTATGTAGGAACATAACACTGTCACAACTCATGGTGACAGTAGCTTTGCCTGCATGGTACATTTGTGACAAGGGTGGAACATCATTGGTAGCTGTGGTCTTTTGGTAAATGTTCAGGGAATGTAACTAATGTCTGATGCTGAGTCTGCACAGTGTATCCATGGGATTGTGTCATGGCACTGCCATTGGGAACAACCCTGGCACATGGTGGACTTTACCTCATGAATGCCACACACACTTTGGCTGTAGAGTGTGAACAGTTTGCCAGACTAAATTGTCAGCCATGGGTGCAGAATCACTATCCAAACACTTGACCGGTAGTCACGATCCATGGATTTATAGGGACAATGCACCATCAAATTTGTATCTGGGTTTACTGTAGGCAGTTCAGCATTGTTGAAAAATATCTGAGATACAACAACAAACTGAGTGGGAGTAGACCTAGCCATTTATGTTGCAATTAGAATATGTACAGTACAGCACTGAAATGATTTCACACCTCAATATCATTCAGTCATGGTCAGAGTTGCCTAGGTTGTGGCATGCTGAAAGAAATGCATAACCATGTTCAATGGAGGTTGTGGACAGACAGCTTTGAGGCACCCACAGATACTTGTAAATGCAACACTGGAGGTGAAATGGAGACAAGTGCTGTGGTAGGAGTAATGTCATGTGTGTGGGGAACTCATTACATCTCATGAATACCATCAATGGAACCGTAACTATCAAGTAGCCAGTAGAAGGAAATGTGTACATCTTCCAAATACACTAGTCACATGTTGCATCATGTCCGTGTATTACCAGACGATGCTGCTGTAGAAGATGTGTACAAAGTGCAAGTAGCCTAAAGAATGGGAGCAATGTAGGTGGGAATACATGCTTACCAGTACTGCGGGAATACATGGAGAAGAGACACACATAGACCAGCACTGACTGTACAACACATAAATGTCTACATGTCAACATTTAACATATGTACGAAGAGGGTGGCCAGGTCAGTACATAACCCAGTCATGTTGGCTACTAGCATATTATGGTATTTGCCCACCGCATGCCACCATGACAGGAGGCTGTGACAGACAACTCCAACTGTACCCTGGCACGTTTCCAATATTAAAGTCACAACAGATATACAAGCCCAAGAAGCTGCCCAAGGAAACAACTAAGGACATCAAATAATGTCACATGTCCCACATGTGCAAGCACTCAAGCTCTGTATATAAGTGGGTAAAGCTGACATCAAGTTCCTGCAGAGGAAAATTGCATATCCTGATTTGTATGACCACTTTGTGCATGTGTCTGTCTGCTCGGGAGTATGCATAGTTCTGCTGAGTCGCAATAATGAAAAGGCTGCATTAACATATGACATTGTCAGGGTCCTGATGCATGTGTCCAGGGGGCTAAGTAAACTGGAACTCGATTAACTTGCCCTTTCACATGCAACCATGGGTTTGCGTTGCCATACTAACTCACACAGTTGTGATGATGAGTAGGCTGCCATCCAGGCCAGACTTCAACACTGTTACACAGTGGTATGCCATTGTTTGTGACAGTCATAACAAACATGATGTGGACCAATGTTAGTGCCTAGTTAGTGGCATGCAAACATATGCCACATATCTCAGCACACATGTACCACTGTAATGGCTCAGGCCTGGTAATATGTATGAATTCTGAACAAAAGGCAACCTAGCACAAAAGTAAGGGCATAGGTATTACAAGATCAGTGACTGTAAGAAATGACCTTCACATGTGTTCCGACATACAGAAACATAGGTGACACTGATATGACAACACATTAATTTGTCAAATATCAACATGTGTTTATGCAGGAAGATAGTAATTTGAGGTTTCACATCCCATGAACGCACCACTGTTGTCATATGTTACAGAAATTACACAACACATGTCTATACACACACACAGCATATACCAACCTTCACCAACACATGTGTACATAACATCTCCTGCAACTAAGATGTATGGGGGACAAAATGGCACACATGTAGCAGAGGAACATAAAGTAATATCCAACAACACACCACAGAGTGGACACACATGCACACACAAATTGCTAGGGTATACGTGATGCCAATGCAGTCCAAGTCCACTGAATACAGTGAGTAGAAATTGTCATGGTTGTCACATGCTTTACCACGTGTTGAACATAGGCCATCAAATATATTGTGCTGTAGGTATGTGTATGTTTGTAGCTTAGACAGGACAATGTAGTCCACCCACAAATTAGTATACATACACATATGTACACACATAGCAAGAATGTGCCAACATGTATGTGGACACAGTGTAGCTACTCATGCACATATGCACAAGGTATGAGTAATCGCATGCAGCTACCTCATAAACAAACCTATAGGTTCAACATACCATTGTCACTGTAATGACATTACTGGGCAGGCATACACATGTTGCCATATCACATATACAACATTGTTGCTCAGCCCATGTGACATTTTAAGTTAATCAGGATGCACTCAAGGCCTTCAGTTCAAAACTCCACGCAATTCCGCAAAACAAATGACTTAAACGCATTAACTACACATTGCAATATTAGTAAAATGATACCTGGGCAGAGAGCAGCAATTACTCAAACACCTCTGCCGATGAGCTGGGGGATTCATCTGGCCTGTTTAGCGCTACTTCCCTTTGATGCTGCAGCTGGGTGGCTGTGTATTACTTGGCTACCCCACAGAGGCATGGCGGCAGTGATGGGGCAAGGTGTGCCACCACCTCACATAGATCTTTTTCAGTGGAAGAAACGACCACCAACTCAAACATCGATGGGCAGATCTGGTTACAAGGGAGCAAGATCTGTCGGATCATCTGGGTATTGAGATTGGTGAGTAGTTGGTAAGTCTCACATTTCCATACAAAGTACTTACTTTTGCATGTGCATATCATTGAGTGCTGCATGTAATGCTTGTGGATGTGGACATGTTGAATGCTACCTGTATGATGAGTCCCAGAGCCACCTTAGGCCTGCAAGTCAGATTTACAATAATGAAGCTGATGCTGGGCAGATGTACCATTTTCCCTGCACAACCATTACAAAGTGTTGTGATGCATGCATAGGGCAACTCAGTAATGAGCAGTATCAAATGAGGCCGGTGCCATGCATCATGTATGGAAGGTGGTCCCAAAACCTGTTTGGGTGGCATATGCATAAGCCACTGAGTAAGATGAGAAATCCCTTAGTTCAATTATACTGGCTGAGAGCAGGTGTGATATGTGGGCATACAAAATGTATGCAATGGGCCTCCAGTGTACTCAGCAGAAGTTGTGAGGATCTGTTGTACATCATTTACCTACACATAAATATACAAATGTGGACCCTACCTGTATCATGCTGTGCCTTAATTCTCATTGGGTGCGCACATGGCATGGGTAAGGGGTACACTGAGGGCCACAAGGACTGTATTAATGTGATTCGTGCTGCACCCATGTTGTTCTTTTCGCCCCTTTGTGTCATTTACCAAGGCCATGTAAGGGAGCTTGACCAGACACTGAATTCAGACTACTGCCCTTCCCTGTTCCAGTTCCTTGTGTATCACATACACCCTATACTACGTTTGTTATCACACACATGTGCAGAGTCAGTTCCCCAGGCCTGATGCTTCACACTGACAATATGGGGCTGCCCTGCATCTGCGCCTTCACTGGCACATCACTCAGTAACCTGCCCCAACAAATGCATCCTTGGACCGCAGAGCAAGTGTTGCTGTGTTGAGGCATTTTCTATGCCCATTTTGTTTTTGTTCCCTGGACAAATATTGGTATACCGTGGAAACGATCCCTGACCACACACTATTAGCAATACAACCATAATTTCAATCAGTCAATGTGCAGGTAGGTACAACAATACTCCCATAGCATTATTGCTCATGTGTGTGCCTTGTGATGGCACACACACACATCACTTCACTGAAGGATGTATCACGCCATTTCTTAACACCTTGGAATACTCACACAACCCCTTGGCAGTAGTTTGTCAGTTTCCTGTGACAATGAGGTAGATGTGTACAACGGCTGAGGCAGGCTCCAATGCTATGGGTGTCACAATGGGACAGCCACTGCAACAACCATTGCATGCCCCTCAGATGCAATAAACAGTGTTAAGCAGTCCCATATGGTCATGGAGGTGAAGAGCTAACAGACACCTGCATGACAATACCATCTATTAATGGTGCAGTGAGAAGTACCACAGGAGTGTCAGAGACAGAGATGGTTTGTAAGTGTGTGGGTCTACATTATCTGAGACTATGTGTGATTGACTGATCATATATGTTTTTCAGTTGCTCTGCTCAATAACTAGGATGACGTGCTGACTCAGCCTAACAAGTAAACCGTATACAATGTTGTCCATTAACTAATATGTACTAATTACACTAAGCAATGTTTTCTATCCATGTCTTGCAGGTGGACCTACCCGATACTGAAGGAAAGGTTTCGTGATTTGAAGACCCCAATGCATCCAGTAAGTGCCATCTTGTGTGTCATGGGTGCTATTCCAGGGTTTCGTGTGAGTCAGTCTGAAGTGTGGAATGCTATGAAAGATGGTTTTTGCCTGACCAATGGTCTAATATCATTGGAGAATGTATGGTGACATCATGTATGTTAGAATATTGTGCAATGAGAATGGCTTGCATGTAGTTCAAGGGGCAACGTGTGCTGGCATGGAATTGTGTGAAATGGGAATTGTTATGGCTGGCCAGTTATTCATGGGTGTCTACCATGATAGGTCTCAGGGAAGTGGTTTATGTACATAGCATACCTATTTACAACCACTTTGTCACAGCACCATTGTCAGCTCAGTGTGCCATACATAGCTAACACTTACTGACAAGATGGTACAGGTGTGGGTGATATCTGCAGAGGTCTCTAGGGGGGCTTATGTAGGAGACACATACACCAGAGGTGCAGGAGTACCTTTCAGATGTAATGAGTCTGTAGTACTGCAAGGAGCTATATTGTACTGCACAACAAACAGTAGTGTACACATTTAGTAAACAACTAACCTCCAAATGGTTGTGTGAAAAGTCTATGATTCTTCCCACACCAGATCTCAAGCAGTTTTGACAACATGGTCCTGCCGCCATGATATTTGTGTGTGATGTAGGTCACATCACATATGCATATGATGTGAATGCTGTGTGTGTACCTGGTACTTTGTTGATGCCTGACATGCATGTGCAAATGATGTACAATGTTTCTGGATACTGCTGCAGCACCCACTGCAGTGCCAAACTCACCTTGGGCCTAATGGCACCCATACAGCTACCATGTGTGTGCCGTTTAACATGTAGCACTACATAGCACAGGGTAGGGGGCTTCAGTTCTGTATTAGTTAACAACTCTGATGTGCAGCTCAGACATAAAGCCAAACTTTTCAGGAAGTTTTAATCAGTTGTACATGTGGGCACACCATGGGCAATGGCATGCCCCCTTGTTAAGTATGCTCAGACCAGGTCTTACAACAGGACACATTAGTGTTGATTTACCAAACCTTAGAATAGCAAGTGGGAAGTTACCTAATCCCTTATCATGTGGCCCACACCTTGCCTTCATGATGACTGGACAAGCCTTGACGTTTCACCAGGTGTGCTGAGGTGATGGATTGCATACACAGTCCCCCTTATGCACAGGGACACACGAAATCAAGACTTGTTGGAGCACATGATCCTCACAAGTAAGAAGACACAAATATTGATCTTGGACAATTTTGTCCACTAAGCTCTGGGCCCAGTTGTTTCTAAAAAGATTTCCGTCATCCCAGTGACATGTACATGATACTGATGATGGCCAGTAGGAAATAGCCATATATGAGGAGTAAGTTATTTTTGAGGAATGTGTGTTGGAATGTATATGTTATCTGCAGTTGCAGTGTACATTATGGCGGTCATTCTGACCCTGGCGGTAAAAACCGCCAGGGCCGTGGTCCGCGGGAGCACCGCCAACAGGCTGGCGGTGCTCCTTTGGGCATTCTGACCGCGGCGGTACAGCCGCGGCCAGAAACGGAAAGTCGGCGGTGTACCGCCGGCTTTCCGCTGCCCAGGGGAATCCTCCATGGCGACGCAGCTTGCTGCGCCGCCATGGGGATTCCGACCCCCATACCAGCATCCTGTTCCTGGCGGTTTCGGCCGCCAGGTACAGGATGGTGGTATATGGTGTTGTGGGGCCCCTGGGGGCCCCTGCAGTGCCCATGCCAATGGCATGGGCACTGCAGGGGCCCCCGTAAGAGGGCCCCACTTAGAATTTCAGTGTCTGCTTAGCAGACACTGAAATTCGCGACGGGTGCTACTGCACCCGTCGCACCCCTTCCACTCCGCCGGCTCCATTCGGAGCCGGCTTCCTCGTGGAAGGGTGTTTCCCGCTGGGCTGGCGGGCGACCTTTTGGCGGTCGCCCGCCAGCCCAGTGGCAAACCCAGAATGACTGCTGCGGTCTTTTGACCGCGTTACGGTCTTATGGCGGTTCCCGCTTGGCGGGCGGCGGAGGAATGACCCCCTATGTCTGTACATCCTAAACCCAAAGCTGATACTGTTGCTTGCTTCTCTTCATATTTCAGCTGCCAACATGACAGAAGTATAGAGGCGAGAATTGCACAAGAGGGCCAGACGATACTGCTACATAGTAGAGGTTGATGAGGTCTACCGCTGAAAGGCCAGGAGGTTCCAAAGAGAAAAAGCATCAGGAGAATGGCGTGCTTTTCCCAATGGGGACCTCCAATACAACCACAAAAGGACACTAGAGACAAGTCATCAGGGGTGAAGGGGGCCACAGCTGGACCAAGGCCCTCAATGTCAGCTGCAACACTGATCCCGCAGCCACCAGTACAGCCACCTGCAGCAGCAGTCCTAAGTCAGTTTGAGCAGGTCATGAGAAGGGACATTGGAGAGATTTTGGCCAGACTGACTAAATTGGAGGAGGATGCAGCAAAGGACCGCAAGTTGCTGTGATGCATAAAGAAAAATAGAAAGAAAAGCAGGAAGTGAAGTTATATTGTATCATACAACCTCCCAGTTCATGCCCCTCTCTTTTACTGTTTTGTATAGTTTTCTATGCAATTTTAGATGTGTAGTCTTAGGTTAGTGTAGGGTAGGCCTAGTTTCTGGTAAGTATAGTGGGGGTGGGTTTTTCTACATTGTTTTATTTTTGGGGGGTTGGGAGGGAGGGGGTCATTTTGGGGTATTTGTGTATATATATATATATATATATATATATATATATATACATATATATATAAAACTAAATATAGATATAGATATATATATTTATTTGTTTAGGCCCTAGGTTAGGTTAGTACATGTATAGTCATAGTTTAAATTGTCCTACTTGTATCTCATTTCTTAAGGGGATGGGCAATGTTTAGAGTGTGGTGTTACATGTGCAAGATGAGTTCAGAATAGGTTAGATAGGTGTAGTTTTAAATTAAGGATAGTTAGTATAGGTTAGTTTAGAACAGGGTAAATTTGAGGTTTTTATTTGCTTAATGGTTTTAAAATAAATTTTGTTCATCTTAGCCTAATTAGTTTTGTAATTGATTGTGTCTGGGGCTTGTCATGAGTGCACTGGCCAAGCTGAGGGAATGACCTAGGGTGTGCTTATTGTCTTGATTTCCCAGGTTTCCCATATGCATCCCCACAACCAAGGAGCTGTCATAATGGCTGCTACATTCTGTCTACTAGTGCATACATTTGCCATCCTGTGTTCCAGCCATTCATTATGTGTATGCAATCTTTATCTTGAACAGGTAAATATGGTATTTCACCTGTCATTGGTGGAGTCCTGCTAATTCATTGTTGGCAGTGTGGTACATCTGGCAACTCCCAAATTTGGAATTGTATCCTGCAACACTGACAGGTGGCATTCACTGATAAGGTTAGCTTTTCCTGTCCCACACAAATAAGTTGGACTGGTACTTCCATCTGTGTAAATTATAATTGATTGGGTAATGAGCAATTCATGCCATTTGTCTACTTCAAAGGATATGGGTTCCAAAGCACTTAGGCCCATATTTATACTTTTTGACGCAAAACTGCGCTAACGCAGTTTTCCGCCAAAAAAATTAGCGCCGGCTAACGCCATTCTGAAGCGCCATGCGGGCACCGTATTTATTGAATGGCGTTAGCCGACCGGCGCTGCCAGGTGTGCGTGAAAAAAAACGACGTACACCAGGCAGCGCCGGCGTAGGGAAAAATGGCGTTTGGGCGTCCCAAAATGGGGCCAGTCAGGCTGAGGCAAAAAATCGTCTTAACCCGATTTGCGCCATTTTTTGGGGGGCGCCCAGACGCCATTAACATGACTTCTGTCTTAGCAAAGACAGGAGTCATGCCCCCTTGCCCAATGGCCATGCCCAGGTGACTTATGTCCCCTGGGCATGGTCATTGGGCATAGTGGCATGTAGGGGGGCACAAATCAGGCCCCCCTATGCCACAAAAACAAAATTAAAAAAATACTTACCACAACTTACGTTTTCTTCCCTGGGATGGGTCCCTCCATCCTTGGGTGTCCTCCTGGGGTGGGCAAGGTTGGCAGGGGGTGTCCCTGGGGGCAGGGGAGGGCACCTCTGGGCTCATTCTGAGCCCACAGGTCCCTTAACGCCTGCCCTGACCCAGGCGTTAAAAAGAGGCGCAAATGCGGGGTTTTTTGCCCCGCCCACTCCCGGGCGTCATTTTTGCCCGGGAGTATAAATACCACGCACATGCCTGGGAGTCATTTTTTAAGACGGGAACGCCTACCTTGCATATCATTAACGCAAGGAAGGTGTTCACGCAAAAAAATGACGCTAACTCCATGAACTTTGGCGCTAGACGCGTCTAACGCCAAAGTATAAATATGGAGTTAGTTTTGCGTCGAATTTGCGTCGAAAAAAACGACGCAAATTCGGCGCAAACGGAGTATAAATATGCCCCTTAATATACACAGTAAGTTGAATTGTAGCTGACAACACCGTCATTCAGCTTTCTCATGTTTGGATCCTAGCGTGTGGCTTAGTGTCTGTCAGTCATGCTTTCATGCACTGACGTTCTCTACACATTGAAATGGATTGACATAATGCTAACTTTTAGCTGAGTAGATGGATCACAGTAAAGTTAAAAACGCTACATCTGTACAAGGTGCTTTATTTAGTGGTGCAATTGTAATTGTGATTTCTATACAATATCCATTTCACAGATCCTATGAGTGAACATTTGCCATATGTAGCACAATCGGAGTCCAGGGTTGAGGGACATGTCATGAGACATGGTTAGGAGTAGTGTGCATTATTGAGGAGTGGAAAAAATTGCCAATTGGTATGGTAGAGACAACAACAGCACATAGCAGACATTTCAACAGTGGCTAGATGAAAAGGGCACATTTAATACTGTCACAACACTGGCGTGATCTTAACCCAGAACTAAGGAGAAACTGTCCATGTGTTACAGACTGGTGCTACTGGGTGCTTTTCCTTGTGAATGTTATTCCTTCCACATCTTCATCCTCTGATGTATGTGGTGCCTCCTGTGTGAATGGGTGATGCTGTTGTAGAGGGAGAGGGGGGCCACACACCTCAGGGGATAAAGATGTGGAGTCAAAGGATCCGTCAGCTGCCATTTGTGGCAACACATAAGGCATCTCTGCAGCAAGGAGGAACTGCTGATTCTTCAAGACTGCAACATCAGCACAGTGGTAGGCAGCCATGTTTTCCCTAAGGTAGGCCACATCCTGCTGTATGGACTCCAGGTTGGGTATTCTGCATACTGATGGCATTTTGGGAGGGCATTTGTCGTAGCCTCTCATTCATGACAGAAGCTATATATGCCAGAGACTGCTGGAGTCCACATAGTGGAGAGTGGGTGCCTCGATGGTGACTGAATTGTCCTTATTTGGACTGAGGCACGTCCGCACTTCCTCTAGGCTGCCTCCCATGGTCTCCATCCCCATCTGAACCTGCTTTTCCAGCTTCCGCTGGACTCCTACCACTGTCCTCTGAAAGCTGATCTCTGGGTCCTCGGAGTCCAGGGCTCTATGAGTACTGGCTGGTGGAGTATGTGGGTGGCTCGGTGGTTCATGTGGAGACCCTGCAATGCTGTGTGTCCTCCCTGCAACTGGAGGTGGTGTATGAAGTGCTCCTAGGACATCCTGGAGGGTCTGTTCATTTAGGGTTGTCATCAGGAAAATCCAGGACAGGCAAGTTAGCAGGAGGTAAGCCATCATCCTCTGCAGTGAGATAGTGTAAAATCAATATTGGATTGCATCAGCTGTTGACATAGGACATCATGTATTTGCCACTGGAGGCTCAGTGACATCTCACTGACCCAAGGTTGTGGTTGTACTTATATGTAGCATTGTGCATCACACATGGGTCAAGCTCACTAGTAATGGAATATGATGGAGCACAATGCTGCGCTAAGAGTGGCAGTTCCCCACTGCATCAATTGCACAAAAAAGGATGTGTTGTATTCCTTTGCATATGACGTGCCCCTGTGTTGTCCCCTGCACTGGCACTGCATAGAGCTGCCTATCACCAATGCAGGCATCCTTGCACCATCGTGCAAGGATGTCTGCGTTGAAAAGTTTGATTGTTTTTGTGTGGGAAAGTGATTCTTCCTGCATATATACAGTCATTCATGGAGATTTGGCTCCTCTGTGTGTGCTGCAGAGTACAGCACACATAGAAACGATAAAACAAGAGGGTATACATGTATGCATCCTCGTTGTGCCTTGCTGACACCACCCCTGGGATGGCCTTAGATTTTTGTGCTGCCAGTGTCAAAATGGAATGGGTGTTGCCGTGGCACTCCCATCGCAACACCGATTGCACGCCCCTTCCACACAAAGTGATGGGTGTGAAGGGGTCGTACTCACACGGTGGCGTTAATGCACAAAAAGTGGCCTAACACCACCTTGTAAATATGCCACAGGGCATTGCACCACAGGAGCATCACAAAAAGTGATGCTCTGGTGGCGCTTGAGGCTCATGAATATGCCCCTAGTTGTTTTTGGGCAGATGTAGGTGCCCCAAATGCCACCTGAGTAACATTTAGTAGGGTTCAGGTGGCACAATGCTGTGCCTCATATGTATTAGGTGGCATGAAGCCACTTTACGTGCCTTGATGCCACCTTGTATATATGGCCCCTTCACACCCAACACTTTGCATGGAAGGTGTGTGCAATGGGGGTTATTGTGTGTGTACCACGGCAACACCAATTGCATTCTGACACTGCCGCAGATTTTTTACTATTTGTATTCTGGACACTGGGCCAAAATCTGACACCAGCCCATGGGTGGGTTTATCATGGCAAAATCTAGGAGTAGTGCTTAAATGTGTACTTCATTTCTTGTTATTCTTCACAACGGTGTTCCTTTTTGCTCATAAATATTCCTCCCCCCCTCAAAGCAGCCATCATTGCACAATAGTGGAAGGGTGGCTACACTGGTGCACAACAATCTGACTACCACTTGTGCAGGGAGGTGTACAGGGAGCAGTGTATTCTTATGTATAAGGTGCATCCCTGCCTCTTTAAAATGTCGATGAATTATGCTGCATAATTTTGCACATCAGCATTTTCTGTTTGACCTAGCCCACTAACTTTTCAAATGGTGAAACTGCAGCCACTTGTTCAGCTGCACACCTGATGTTCACATACATGCGCAATGTGTTGTATGCATTTTATTTCATGGCCATTACCATATGATGCATACGGTTGTGTGTGAGTTGTTGTGGGGTCAGCCTGTATGGGATGTGTTACACAGGTTGCAAGCTTTAGGGCAGATTGTTTTCATTTGGCATGGCTCAGGGCAGCTGCAAGATGTGTCGCAGTACACTGCTGCAGTTTCGATACGCAGCAAGGTGCCATATTTACCTGTATACAGTACAGCCCTGCAATTCCCCCTGCCTGCAATTCCCCCTGCAAAAATTAGTGCTCCCTGAACCAACACAGGCATTGTTGCAGGATGATGACGGGGTGGCTGCCATGAAGTGATGATTTGGTCATCTGCAGGGAGGTGGTTCGTCCTGCACATGTACAACCAATTTTTGCAGAGATGTCATTTCAATGTGTGCTGCAACATGCAGCACACATGAGTAAAGGCACTGTGACATTGAGGTAGGGAAGCATTTTGGTCTAACACACCACTCTGACAGCACCCCTGGGGTGGTATTGAGTATTGACTTCCGTCCTAGTCTCTGATGTGTACGTTGCTATTGGTACAGGAGATTTTGACTATATGCAAACAGTGTTCTAATGGTACAGTCACACTATTTGCATGTGCCTCCCAGGCAATGTGGTGCATATTTACATGGTGGAGGATAGCCATAGTGAGTGGCCTATGTAGAGGTTGTGTATATATTGGAGTGCATTGCACAACCAAAGTGTCTGTACATGTGTGGCTTAGGTGAGGATGTTGCCACTTGATTCAGACCCTTTAGCATACATTGATTGTGTCCTTTGTGCCTCCCCCTTCTGCCATTAGTGGAGTTCCAGATATCCCCACTGCAACTTACCCTGCATTTGTGGGGGTTCCTGGTAGTCTGCGCTGTCCTGTCCTGCTATTCCAATGACCAGCTACTCCTGGATGACCACTGCAACCATCTCCTCCAGCTCATCCAGGTCCTCCTGTGGTGGGGGACTTCCACCTCTAGTCTGCAGTGCTGCCTTACGGTTCCTGGTAAGTTTCTTCTTAGTCCTGCGCTTGAAATCGTCCCAGCGCTTCTTTTACTCAGTGACACTTCTCTTCCCCTCAGGGACACTGTTCATTTTGTCCACTATTTGCTGTCATATTGCATCTCTCCTACCAACTAGCAATTTGGGGGTTACAAATAGCTGTTGTTGGTGCTTCGACACCTCTCTGACCAGCTTGTCATGCTCCTCCTCACTAAATCGACACTTCGGCTTTCTCTTCTCCTTCTCCTGTGATTTTTCTGTACCCTCCTTGCTGGTACTTGGGTGTTTGTGGTCTCCTTGGGGTCTCTCCTAGCCTTTTGATTTCATTTTCTGTTGCAATTACTCTTTCCTACTTTTGCATTTTATTTTGATGCTAATGAAGTGTTAAAATGGCACTACCCGTTTTACGACATGTTTACATGCCGCAAAACTGTGAAGCACCATTTTTGCAGCATTAACATCATTTTTCCGTATGGAATTGCGGAACTGTTACTGTTGTTTTTTTACGCTATCCATTCCTCTACCTCATTTAATACGTATGATGCAAGGGTGGCACTAAGGAATGACACTAGCTTGCGTTAATTAAAAATTACGCACAACTGCGCTAGCGCAGTTGTTCGTATTTTTCAAAATATGCCCCTTAATTTTTAACATTGGCATAGATGTAGAGGGAGAAAGACATATTTAAGAAATGGCATGTGGAGCCTTAAGTGTGAACTACCCCAAATAGGCAAAAAAATTTACTCAGGACTGGGGGTGGAGGGGAGTCCCAGCAGCTAAGGGCTAAATTAACTCCCATCACTGCCAGATAGATGAAGATTTGATTCTGCTTTAATATGCTTTTTTTTTGCCTGGTCACCAAAGGAAGTAGGGCTCGAATTGCCCATAGACAGAATCTGGCATTATTTTACCTACACAGACTGAAAATTCTAAGAACATCCTGTGCATGTGGAGGCAGGCTAATGAGTAGGTGAGGAGAGCAGTCAATGGCTGCCAGTTCATATCTGTCAGTGGTGCAACCATCGTGGTTTGGGACCACAGGTAGGAGTGTGCACAGAGGGTGGCGGGAGTCAGCATGCCCAGCTCTGCCTGCAGTCATGTCAAACACACATTTTTTAGAAGGAATACATCATGGTATCCCATCCATCATTTCAAAATAGCCATCAGCAATTACCCAAAATATGTGTACAAATATGGTTAATAAATTTTTTGAGTATCATAAATATTACAGAGTGAATGCCTTCTATACATCCAATAAGAGACATGTGTCATAGCTAACCACAAATGTGTATCACATAGCACCGTTTGGCCATGACAAATTTCCTTCCCCAACTTTAAAAAATGAAGACATAATTAAAAAATGCGTCAAATTTCCACTCATACAGCATGGGCGTCATAATTTTTTCACGTACAGGAGTGCACAGAATGCAGAGTCAAAAAATATGATATGAAAATAAATTAATTAATAAGGTACATGACATGTCCACCATATTGTCCATGTTGCGTCACATTTCCACGCATACAGCATGGGCGTCATAATTTTTCCACGTACAGGAGTGCACAGAATGCAGAGTCAAAAAATATGATATGAAAATTAATAAATTAATAAGGTACATGACATGTCCACCATATTGTCCATGTTGCGTCACATTTCCACGCATACAGCATGGGCGTCATAATTTTTCCACGTACAGGAGTGCACAGAATGCAGAGTCAAAAAATATGATATGAAAATTAATAAATTAATAAGGTACATGACATGTCCACCATATTGTCCATGTTGCATCACATTTCCACGCATACAGCATGGGCGTCATAATTTTTTCACGTACAGGAGTGCACAGAATGCAGAGTCAAATATAAATTTTCATAAATGTTTCTCATATTTTGCCATGAAATTATAATTTTCAGATTATATTTTTTGACTCTGCATTCTGTGCACTCCTGTACGTGGAAAATGTATGACGCCCATGCTGTATGCGTGGAAATGTGACGCAACATGGACAATATGGTTGACATGTCATGTACCTTATTAATTTATTAATTTTCATATCATATTTTTTGACTCTGCATCCTGTGCACTCCTGTACGTGGAAAAATTATGACGCCCAAGCTGTATGCGTGGACATTTGACGCAACATGGACAATATGGTGGACATGTCATGTAGCTTATTAATTTATTAATTCTACACTAGAACTGTAAACTCAGCCTCACAATAATGTAGGGAACAATGAAGAAATTAATTTTGACTCTGCATTATGTGCAATGTTGTGCGTCAAAAAATATGGCGCACAATGTGTATGCGTGAAAATATGCCGCATAACGGGAAAATAAAAATGGCGGCCATTTTATGCAGGAAGTGATGTAATAGGATATCCTGTTTACAAAATCTGTACTGTGAGTTAACTTTCACTTTCACTTTGCAGTCTCAGATTTATCTAGACTGTGTGGTTGTGTGAAAAGTGTAGTCCTGTGTTTAACTGCTTTTGTGTCCTGTGTACCTTGTATTTTGTGTTTTTGCGATCATAGTCTTGTTGTCTAATATTGTCTTAGTCTGTTTAGTGTACTTTTGTCCAATCCTGTTTTTGTTTGTATTGTCTGTGGGAGTCTGTTCTGGGTAGTTTAACTTTGGGGTTAGTTGGGCTATTTTTCTTAAGTTAAATTTTTCCTTCACTACTCTACCTTTCCCCATTTCCCACTTTTACATGTTTATCTCATTTTTCACCTTTAAATTAGTTAATATGTCAGGTAGGCCTCGGCTTGCCAGGATGGGTGAGGAGGAATTGGGGGGATTCATTTGGCTTGTTTGCCATTTCCTCCCACTCATGCTGGAGGCTGGGGGCCGTGTGATACAGGGGTATCACACGGAGGCACGTAAAGCCCGGTGGGGGAAGGTGCGCCATCACCTGGTCCGGGTGTACAGGAGCATGAGGAATGAGCATCAACTAAAGCACCACTGGGCTGATCTCATATCCAGGGAGCAGGACCTGCTGGACCACCTGGGAATCAGGATTGGTGGCCATGTTGGTGAGTACAAATCAATTACATGTGAATAACTGAAATCTGTGTGGGGACATGTGATGATTGTTACCCAATCTGCTAGATAAGTAGCTGACTGTGTGTAATGCTAGGGAAACCTAATGTGTATTTGTTGCACAATGTGTAGGAAGACCAATGCTAGCAGTCAGATGGCTCATGTTTTCAACACATACCGGATGCCTGTAGCTGTATGTAATGTAGTGTTGCCTTTGTGTCAGACAAGCGACATGTTAATGCCTCTATGTGAACTCTCCAGGTCATATTGGCCAGTGAGAAAGTCATGTAGAAACAACATACCTACATATGTTGACGCCATAGCTAGACAGAAAATTGTAAACCCATGATGATGCTATAAATGTGTGGTGCCTTCACGTCACATGAAGTTAGCTATGTTGTCCACACATATGTCACATGTGTGTCTGGTTGCTGTGTGTTGAAAATGTCCAACTAGCCTGTTTGATTTTGAGGGGTCATGCAGTCCTCAAGTAACCAGCTTTTGGATGCCTCTCTGGGATGCACATGATGAGATGTATGCAAGCCATTATTGTTGGGGCATACTAATGGAGGTGTATCTTTGAAAACACATGACTGTCCTGGCCACTGCATGTGTGTAGTAGGGTGTGTAACTGTAGCAGGAGACTCATCCAATGTTAATGTTGAATAAAAATTCATCCATGCAGTAAGAGCATGTGGGAAAGTGTATCATTACCATGTCATATTCACACAGTGTCATAGTAACTGCAATTATTTGTCAGTGCACCGAGTCTGAGTATATTCTTCCTTTCATGCTTTACAGGTAGACCAGCACCGTACACCGTGGGAGAGGTGGCACATTTTGAGGACCCCGATACCTACAGTGAGTGTGGCCTGAGTGCTATATTTATTGTTTGCTAGTGATGCATGATGGACTACTGTGTGTTCAACAGAATTCATGATTTGATGCGCTGGCCGTTCATTGGCATTGTTGCTTTAGTGGGATTTCAAATATCACTTCTGTTTCTGTAGACCAATACTTAGCCATCTCTCAGATTTAGGGGCTGTAGGTCATTCCAGTTGGCCCGCTATGGGGAATGGGATGAGTCATGTGGAATACACTGGTTAATGTAAGAGTTGCTCTGGGACTTGGCTTGAACTGAGTCTGCATATCAGACTGACATTCTCCCAGATAGCTTTGGCAAATGGCTTGTATGAAATGTGCAGCTTCCTAGTTGAGGATGCACTGTGTACACTGTAGGTTGGATCTTCCGGGGGCATGTACTTCCACAAGTTGAACTAGAAGTGTGTGTGACTAGAGTGCAATGGCCTAGGTTTTCAGTCGACTCATGATCATGGGTGTTCTTGCTCCTCTGTGTGTGTTGTAAAACATGCCTCACTGATAGTATGTGAAGTTGGCCTGAGTCAGAGCATTTTGACATGTGTGGGCCTTGGATATGACAATGTTTGGCTGACTCCAACGTGTTGCTAGCCCTTCATTGGTGTTGTGTGTGGAGGCACATAGTTGTTGACCTTTCTATACACTCCTGGGTGTGCATTGAACCTGGGATTGTTGGTTGTTCTTCCCACCCCACCCTCAAAGACTGCCATATGATTGGGAATAGGGTACCTAGGACTATAGCAACCAGTATGTTACACGTACTTGTGACCTTTTGCAACTTTGTTTAGAACCTAGGGCCAGATGTAGCAAACAGTTTTCAAGTCGCAAATGGCAAAAATCGCCGTTTGCGAGTCGCAAACGTCTGTTTGCTATGCAGAAATGCATTTTGTGAGTCGGAACCAACTCGCAAAATGCATTTCCGACTCGCAAATAGGAAGGGGTGTTCCCTTCCTATTTGCGACTCGCAGTGGTATGCAATTCCATTTGCGACCGAGTACGTGGTCGCAAAGGGAGTCGCAGTTACCATCCACTTGAAGTGGATGGTAACCCACTCGCAAACTGGAAGGGGTCCCCATAGGACCCCTTCCCCTTTGTGAGTGGACCCAAAAATATTTTTTCAGAGAAGGCAGTGGTCCAAGGGACCACTACCTGCCCTGAAAACATCCGAAACTAAAGGTTTTTTTTTTTTTTTTCTAAGTGCAGCTTGTTTTCCTTTAAGGAAAACGGGCTACACTTGGGAAAAAAAAACCTGCTTTATTTAAAAGCAGTCACGGACATGGAGGTCTGCTGTTCCCAGGAGGCCTCCATCCCCGTGAGTGCCCATTGTCGCTAAGAGGGCGCAAATTGGGACCCACCTCATTGATATTAATGAGGTGGGTCTTTGCGACCCCATAGCGACTCGCAGACGGTGTCGGAGACACTGTTCTGCATAGCAAACTGCAAGTCGCAATTTGCCATCTTCCTACATCTGGCCCCTAGTGTACACATTCGGTTATGGCCCATGGGTTCAATATTAGCAAACAACAAATTACAAATGGCATTGAGTGAGGGTTGTGATAGTTAGCACATAGAGTGACATATGTAGTGAAGTCAGTATGCGGAAGAGGTTCAGCCATAATGTCAGATGCATTAGGCATTATTTGGATGAGTAGTTTAGGCTGATGTCATCCATCATGTAGAGACATGGATATGCTAGGTGTGGGATGCCCTTATGTATGCAGGCTTCACATGTACTTCCTCTGAGACTTTAAGTGAACTATGTTGTGACAATTGCTGCAACAAATACAGTACAAGTAATGTACAAATAACCCATTGTGCTATTCCACCCAATGCAATTCCAAAGGTAAATATTTGCCATTTCTCTTCACAGCTGCAAACATGAGTGCCGCAGATAGACACCAATTTGAGAGGCGTGCCATGCGATACAGGCACATCCTGCAGGTGCAGTCGGGGTACAGGAGGATGGCCCGAAAATATCAATCAGATCGGGCCTCCGGGGCATGGTGGGCCTCACCACAGGGTGGGCCTACATTGCCCACAACAGCCACCACCAGCACATCCACCAGGTCTCCCCAAGTGGCCCCAGCAACGTCGGGCACAGTTGACCCTGGCTCCTCATCAAGACCCGGACCCAGCCATGTTCAACAACCAGGACAGTCCAGTGGGCATTCAACTGCTGGCACAAGGTCCATCTCGGCCGGCACACAGACAGCATCAGCCCCTCCTGTGGGCCCAGCCGCATTCCTGGCATTGAGCCGTAAATTGGACAAGGTGTTTAATAAGGTGGACAAGCTGAGCCAGGATGTGGCGTATATAAAAAAAAGGGTTCGCTCCATGAGGCGGACCCTACGAAGGGCCAACATCTAGGACATTTGCCTTGTTTAACTTTTACCCCTCCCCTCTCTCCTCTTTCCTATTTTGTACTGATAGTTGGGTTTTGGGGATTAGTATTAGGTTAGTATAGTTAATTAGCTTAGTTAGTGTTAGGGAAGAGGGTGGGGGGTCCTTATTCTTTCTATCTTTTTTTTTGTGTGGGTGGGTGGGTGGCGGTCAATGTTGGGATTCCTGTTTGCTTAAAAAAAAAATACAAAAAAAAAAAAATACAAAAAAATATATGATTGTTTAGGTTAGTATAGTATGTGTGTAGGTTGGTAAGTGTTGTCCTGCATGTGTCCTGTCTCATAATGGTGGGTGGGGGGTTGATGTTTAGATCGTTTTGTTATATGTGTAGAGTAAGTTTAGCTTAGGTTAGTTAGGGACAGTTGTGGGTTAGTAGTAGTCAGGTTAGATTAGTGTAGGTATTACTTTTCCCTTAGTTGTGTGAATAAATAGTAATAAATATATAGTTAACCCTTTACATGATGCGTTAGGTGCTACTTTATCATGGCCTTGACATCAGTGTAGGTGAATGTTTTTGTATGACATTAGTGTCCTATGCTAGCCATCCCCAGGAAATGGAGGTTTAACATGCCAGCTACCCGTGTGATAACTTGGTAAGTATCCACCATTTGGGAGACCCACCATTGGTAGTTTGCATTGATCACCAAGGTTTTGTGTTGGTGAGTATGTATTCTACTTCACAAAGTGTGCTTCCAGACTTGTTATTGTGGGTAATTTCATAGGTCGGACTGCAGTGTGATGTTCAGGGAGATCTTTGTAGATGAGGTGTTGTTAACACTCTTGTCTAGTTGCCTTCATTGCTGACCTACATCATGTGTGTACTAATTCTGCATGACTTTCCTTCATGGAAGTATACTCAGAAAGGGTGATTGATGCAGTGTTATTTGTTCATGTTTGCTTACATTTTGCACCATCATTTCATGTTTTAGTATTGCATGGTGCCTACATATCTCAGCCACCATTAGTTGACTAGAATTGCTATAGATGGTGCATCATTCTGTCCAACACAGCATGATTGTGTGTGGTTAGTCCCTTCATCAGTTATTCTCCTCAGTATGGTAAGGCTATGATGCAATCCTGGCCACTGCACAGATGTATCAGACTACATGATGTCAGGACAGTTGTATTGACAAGCTACAGGGTTGCCACACAGGCACTTTGGAGTTATGTACTGCACAGTTGAAGTGTGAAATAACACAGAGACATATTAGGTGTGCAAGTGCTATTTATTGATAGGTGCTGTAGTGCAAAATGTCCATTGTCCATTTTTGCTGGGTCCGTTCTGGTGCATTCTTACATGGTGATCCTACAGAAGGGGTGTGGATGATGCTCCTGACATGCTGGGGTGATGTCACAGACAGTGCAGAGGGACAGGAATTGGCAAATAGTAGGAGAGAGACATCCACTGCCAATGGTGACAAGTCTTACAGTGGATTGCAGAACAGTCATTGAGTGTAGTTGTAGTGAGACTGGCATTTGACAAAACATAGGACCTTGGTCGAAGTAGGTCATGGTGCAGAGACTAGTGCTTCCGGGTACTCTTCCGTGAGAATGTGATCTGTTCCATGTCTTCTTCTTCTGATGTGTGTGTTGCCTGGTTTGTCCTTGTTGTTGTTGGTTGTGAAGGGGCAACACACACCTCAGTGTTAGAAGACGTGGAGGCAGACATCCCGGGGGCTGCTCCCTGTGGAGTTATTAAGGGCAGTACTGCAGCAAGGAGGGCCTGCTGGTTTTTGAGAATGGCAGCCACATCACGATGGTAGGCAGCCAGGTCGGCCCTGAGGGGTTCAATGTTGCATTCGTGCACACGTTGACTGGATTGCAGTTGTAGGTGTTGTGTCAACTGGATGACAGCTGTGCTGATTTCCTTCAGTGTTTTGGCAAGTTCCTGCAAGAGAGATGTTCGGGCTTGCGTAGCAGCTGCCTGATCTGCAAATGACGCCATGCACGAACGCACCCCCTCAAGGCTGGCTGCCATGTTTTGCATCACCCACGCACCTCCTTGGCCAGCTCCCGCTGTACCCCAACTACAGTTCTTTCAAAGCTGGTGCCAGTGTCGTCTGAGTCCTCAGCTGTGTTGGAGCTGGCAGGTCTTAGAATTGGGGTGGTGGGTGGTTCTTCTGTGATGGCTGCTTCTTCTGTGCTCCTCCTTGTGACTGAAGGTGGGGTCTGGAGGGTTTCAAGGACCTTTTGGATGGTCTCCTGGGAAATATTTATGGGCTCGTCATCCATGTCATCAGGGAAATCAGGGACAGGCATATCGGCAGGAGATCCATGTTCCTCTGCAATGAAACAGGGTACAATTAGTGTGTCTGTGTTGTGACAATTTTGCCATAAGATGCAAGCCTTTGGATGACTTAACTTTGTGCTCTGGTTTGGTCTTGGTATCTGCTGTCCTTCATATGGGCATTGTTATAGGCCTATGGCCCACCTGTGTGTCACATGTATGATATAGAGTTATCAGACTTGTCTGCCTAATTGCCTCTAGGTGTTGCTTTGTACCAATTTGGGAATAGCCATCTTTTGTCCTACTCATCCCTCCGTGTATATCTATTCTTATGGAGAGACATTTTGTCACGTGGGCTCTCATTATCCTACATGAGATTACTGGATTTCTAGGCAGCAGGATAGCTAATGGTGTGGGGGACTGAGTCTGACCCACTTGTAAATAACTCTGTCACCCTAATTCTTTCTTTTTGCTCTGGCTAACTAGCAGTGCCTCATGTCTCCCACGGCAAAGAAATGATTAGACAGCAGAGCGCATGACATCTTTGGAACTTCTCAGGGAAGTCGTGGTCACTCAGATTCAAACCAATTCTCTCTTTTCCAGTATTATCTCATACACAAATGACAAAGACAGTATTTGTTTTATATGATGATTTCATAAAACAACTGACTTTTAGATAATTAGGTGTGAGCCACAATAACCAAAACAATACAACATGGTAGAATTGAAATAGTCACCAGGAGAGTAACACATTTGAACAAAGCTATCATGGTGCCTAACAGTTTCTACTCTCCCTCTGCTTGTTCTATTTAGAGCACAGCATGTTAAGCTTCGAGCTTGCCTGTCTGAATCACTGGGGAGACATCAGCCCTCATATCAGAGCAATGGCCTGTGATCTGGTTCAGCATCTGCAGCAAGGCAGGCAGCGTCTAGTTGTGGTTCTCTGTTCGGAAACTCCCTCTTGCGTGTCTTGGGACAAGGAAGTGATTTTATAAGTAACATGTCATCGTGATGACAAAGTGTCCCTACGCATGAATGCCAAATTTTAACTCCTACCACGTCTATCGGCAATGTACCAGACTGTATCCTTGACTGGAGCACAGAGTGAATATGTTCTGGCAAACTCCAGTGCTGAAGTAGGCAAAACAGTGTGATTTGACTAAAAAACAACACCGTAGAACTGGCTATTTGCAAAATTAACTGATACGAAGCCTAATAAAAAGCATTTAGGGCCATATTTATACTTTTTGACGCAAAACTGCGCTAACGCAGTTTTGCGCCCAAAAAATTTGCGCCGGCTAACGCCATTCTGAAGCGCCATGCGGGCGCCGTATTTATTGAATGGCTTTAGCCGGCGTTAGCCGACCGGCGCTGCCAGGTGTGCGTGAAAAAAAAACGACGTACACCAGGCAGCGCCGGCGTAGGGAAAAATGGCGTTTGGGCGTCCCAAAATGGGGCAAGTCAGGCTGAGGCAAAAAAATTGTCTTAACCCGATTTGCGCCATTTTTTTGGGGCGCCCAGACGCCATTAACATGACTCCTGTCTTAGCAAAGACAGGAGTCATGCCCCCTTGCCCAATGGCCATGCCTAGGTGACTTATGTCCCCTGGGCATGGTCATTGGGCATAGTGGCATGTAGGGGGGCACAAATCAGGCCCCCCTATGCCACAAAAACAAAATTAAAAAAATACTTACCACAACTTACGTTTTCTTCCCTGGGATGGGTCCCTCCATCCTTGGGTGTCCTCCTGGGGTGGGCAAGGGTGGCAGGGGGTGTCCCTGGGGTCAGTGGAGGGCACCTCTGGGCTCATTCTGAGCCCACAGGTCCCTTAACGCCTGCCCTTACCCAGGGGTTAAAAAGAGGGGCAAATGCGGGGTTTTTTGCCCCGCCCACTCCCGGGCTTCATTTTTGCCCGGGAGTATAAATACCACGCACATCCCTGGGAGTCATTTTTTAAGACGGGAACGCCTACCTTGCATCTCATTAACGCAAGGAAGGTGTTCACGCACAAAAATGATGCTAACTCCATGAACTTTGGCGCTAGACGCGTCTAACGCCAAAGTATAAATATGGAGTTAGTTTTGCGTCGAATTTGCGTCGAAAAAAACAATGCAAATTCGGCGCAAACGGAGTATAAATATGCCCCTTAGTGCAAAGTGCACAGAGGCTCTTAGATGTTAGCAAATGAGTAGAAGTACATTCAGGGCAAGGTGCACAAAGGCATAAAGCCTAAAGCTAATGCGCAAAGTATACGTAAAACTTACCACACTACACTTTGACTGGCTGTGGTTGTTGTGAATGCCCTGGCAGCACACTTGCCTCTCAGGACCTGCCCCAAACACTTTTTATTCACATTGACCTAAATGTACATGTAATGTGGCATATCCTATGCATGGCAATGTTAGGATGTGGTATGGATGTAAACATTGTTGATGTTTCGAAATGATGTTGGGTAATGTGTGTTTAATTGGATTGCCCTGTTTATCGTATCAAAGTCCTATTTGGTTGTCAGACTGTGCAGGTGTGTTTCAGTGACCAGTTGCATGTGTCCCCTCCTCAATGTTGTTGTCTGAGCAGTAGGACATTAGTGATGTAGCCTTGTTAGCCAGGCACGTGAGGGACCCTGACGTATGCAGCATGTGTGTGTCCTTAGTGCTGTGTGGCTCCTATTGCTGTTTACTTTGGCTGATGTATGTGTCAAGTATGGGCATTGGCATTTGTGTACTGGTGCCTTTGTCTTATTTCTATAAATAGTTGCAGATGTCATCCTCACCCCCTAATTTAGGTATGTATGTTCCATGGGGAGGTTCCTGCCATTTGCTACTATAGCTGCACAGAGATCAGAGGTGTTATTGTCAAATGTTGTCGCAGTTACATTGCAGTGTTGTTTTGGCTACTGGATTACTGATAGGGAGCTAGTTGATGTTTTGACTGATGAGTGCCTGGATGTGAGTTTGACGTAGTGGCCTTCCCACCTGTCGCTGCTTTCCCTTGGCTCTATTGTTGTAATTACAGGATGGCCCCATGGGGCTGTTGTTGGTGCTGTATTTTGTTGTGCCCCAGCTTCAGTCTGTGCTGGCCATGCCCCCCTGCCGTGACCCTTTACCCATGCCACTTCATATATATGCTGACTTACATGCATTGTGTAGTAGGTATTCCCCCCCCCGGTTGCATGTATCATTATTGCATTGTAATTCCCCATGCGACTTACCCTGCATGTGCGTTGTGTCGTGGCAGTCTGCGCTGTCCTGTCCTTGAATCCCTGTGACGATCTCCTCAGGGATGACGGCTGCGACTATCTCCTCCATGTGGTCCAGGGCCTCCTGGTGTGCTGGACTCCCCCCTCCAGTCTGCAGTGCTGCCTTCCTGTTCCTGGCCATTTTTTCTTTTGTCCTACGTTTGCAGTCATGCCAGCGTTTCTTACACTCGGTGACTGCTCTGCGTTCTTCAGCCACACTGTTGATCTTGTCCACAATTTTTTGCCATATGGCCTCTCTCCTACTGATTGGCAATTTAGAGGTGATGAACAATTGGTGCTGGTGTTCCGTCACCTCTTTAACCAGGATTTCCTGCTCCTCTGCACTGAAGCGACACTTTCTTTTTTTTCTGAAAATGTCCTGGTTCCTGTATGGATCATCCTGGCTGGTTCCTGGTCTGCTGTCATCTTCCTGGGGTCTGTTGTGGCATCTGGGATCCATTTTGGCTCTCCTCTGCTGAAAGGGCAGTGTTCGCGGGTAAATTTGACGCTATTGCATCAAAATAAACAGCGCTTTCCAGGTTGCGCTGTCGTAAATCGACCCACAGTGATGTGCGTCGCGTTAACGTTGGTTTTCTTTACGACTTGACGCCGCTGTGTGCGTCACGAAATAATGACTCTCATCTGTTGGTTGCGCCGCCGTGCGTCAAAGTATAAATTTGACGCCCGCACGGCGCATCGAAATGGCGTTAGCCGGCGTTAACATTTTTGGCGCAAAGCTGCGTCGGCGCAGCTTTGCGTCACAAAGTATAAATATGGCCCTAAGGCCCATATTTATACTTTTTTAGCGCCGCATTTGCGTCACTTTTTAACGCAAAAGCGGCTCAAACTTGCAAAATACAATTGTATTTTCTAAGTTTGCGCTGCTTTTACGTCAAAAAGCGGCGCAAATGCGGCGCTAAAAAAGTATAAATATGGGCCTAAATGTCTCTAACCTGCCTAGAGTCATTTTCTGATGCAAAACCATCCATACCACATGTATTCTGTCTTTTGGGCAAAGCCATTACACCAGTGCCATGTAGGGGGGCCCATTTCAGGGCCCAGAATGGCACTTCAAAAAAATATATATACTTACCTGTACTTACCTATACTTACCTGGGATGGGGCCCCCCATCCTCCGCTGTCCCTCTGGTGTGGGTTGGGTGTCCCTGGGGCCTAGGAAGGGTACCTGTGGGCATATTCCATGGTGTTCTACCATGGAAATAGGCCCACAGGTCCCATAATGCCTACCCTGACCCAGGTGTTAAAAAATGGTGCAAAGCAAGCTTTGAACCATTTTTTGACCTCTCCTCCCCGCTGGTGATTTTTGCACGGGAGGATAAATAAGGGGCTAAGAGTCATTTTTTTGCCTGGGAATACGTACCTTGCATTTAATTGACACAAGGTCGTTTTCCACAGGCAAAAAATGACTTTGGCGCCAAAATATAAATATGGAGTTACGTTTGCTCCGGATTTGTGTCCAAGAAATGGTGCACATTCTGTGCAAACAGAGTATAAATATGCCCCTCAGGGTTTGTGGATTTCCCTGTAGGAGACCAACAAAATAGGCAAAATATAGCAACATTCTGAGTCTCTTTTTAGAAAAATATGCTCTAGATAAAAGTTATAGGGGGTCATTCTGACCCCGGCGGTCAGAGACCGCCGGGGCCAGGGTTGGCGGGAGCACCGCCAACAGGCCGGCGGTGCCCCGCAGGGCATTCTGACTGCGGCGGTTCGGCCGCGGTCAGATGCGGAAAACCGGCGGTCTCCCGCCGGTTTTCCGCTGCCCTTGTGAATCCTCCATGGCGGCGGAGCGCGCTCCGCCGCCATGGGGATTCTGACACCCCCTACCGCCATCCTGTTCCTGGCGGGTCTCCTGCCAGGAACAGGATGGCGGTAAGGGGTGCCGTGGGGCCCCTGGGGGCCCCTGCAGTGCCCATGCCAATGGCATGGGCACTGCAGGGGCCCCCGTAAGAGGGCCCCACTTTGTATTTCAGTGTCTGCTATGCAGACACTGAAATACGCGACGGGTGCCACTGCACCCGTCGCACATACCCACTCCGCCGGCTCCATTCGGAGCCGGCTTCCTCGTGGGGAGGGGTTTTCCGCTGGGCTGGCGGGCGGCCTCTGGCGGTCGCCCGCCAGCCCAGCGGGAAAGCCGGAATGGCCTCCGCGGTCTTTCGACCAATCAGAATGACCCCCATAGTGTTTTTCCCTAAATATGGCATCCACAAACGATTTGCTGTACTAAAGTCAGCATTTTCCCAGCTTTTAGGAGCATGCAGAGCTGAATCTAGAAATCTAATTTTGTACCACAGTTTTGGCATTTTGCTAAGACGTAGCTTAATCTCCCTATTTTTGGGCACTCAACCTACTTCCAGGTTGTGGTGGAAACCGTGTGAAATACATGGGTGATCCTGAAAAGCTATGCATTTCTAAAACATAGAAAATAATGTTTATTTCATCAAGGGGGCATATGTGCAGTACCCTTAAGGTTTTGCCAAGGAAAATAACTGGTGAAATAAAGAAATATTAAAATGATTAGGAAAAAATGGGCATTTGTAGCAACATTTTCATCAGTTACCTTTTGTCACAATGGCTGATTGACAAAATCTATATACCATTACATCAGCTGGACCCTTCTGATTACAGGGATATATAGGGTTTCCAGGTTCTCCAAGAAATCCAAGGTACCCAGAGCCAACAACTATGCACCTTACAATGGTTTTGTTTTGCATGGAGTACTGAGTATGGACCAAATCATGGGCAGAAAAATGGGCATCAAAAAATGTATGTATTTCTGAAATAGGCACAAGATGAGGAGTTTAGGGGTAGTGGTCATTTCTACATCTCTGAAGTTGTGGGTTCCCATTCTATTGTATGATTTGTTATGTTTCAAAATGCCATATTTCTTATACACTGGCTTACATCCAGGAAACTTCAATAGGTTGTAACAAATATTCTACTATTCCATGCTCCTACAAGTCTCTTAATAAAAATGGTACCTCACTAATGTGGGTAGGCCTAGTGCCCACATCAGGAAACAGCCTTAAAAGGAACGTGGACACATCACATTTTTCCAATGAAAACGTGTCCTTTTTTTCCAATGTGGGTAGCTCGAGATTTTAAACCCTAGCTCCGCTGACACCTAGGGAAACCTAGCCAACCTGTACATTTGTGAAAGCTAAACATCTAGGGGCTTCAAGGGTGGGGTGGCTTGTGTAGCTCACTATGCATTTTCTTACCCAGAATTCCTTGCAAACCTCAAACTTTGGTTAAGAACACATTTGCATCACATTTATGTGATGGCAAATTCTGAAGTCTGTAAGGAGCCACAAACTTCCTTCCACCCAGCATTCCTCCAGGTCTCCCAATAAAAATCAAAGCTCACTTGTGTGAGGAGACCTAGGTCCTGTGAGAGGAAATGACTCAAAATGCAACATAGACTCATCACATTTTACCAACAAAAACTGGTAATTTTTTTCCAATTTGGGTAGCTTGAGATTTTGGATCCCTGCTTAGCCCGCACCTAGAGAAACCTAGCCAACCTGCACATTTACTAAAACTAGACACCTAAGGGTATCCAGACTGGGTTGACTTGCATGGCACACTCTACATTATTTTACCCAGAATCCCTTGCAAACCTTATACAATTTCTGTGATGAAAAGTTCTGTAATCTGTGGGGTGCCACAAACTTACCTCCACCCGGCATTCCTCCTGGTCTCATGATAAAAATGGAAGCTCACTCATGTGAGTAGACCTAGGTCCTGTGTGATGTTCCCAACAAATGATTTCGAGAACTGAGTCATTTGTTATGTAAACAGAATTTAGAACACCAAGGGTGGAGATGTTGCGATTCGGTACTGGGAGTTGGAGCTTAGTCGTGGTTGATGGATGGGGCGTTATTATGGAATAAACATATTCTTGAAGTTATACTTGAAGAGTTGAATTACTTTTTCATCCCACTTTACATTGGCAATGAGCGATGGTGGTGTAACACCTCAACATTGCACGGGAAAATTGTGATATGAGGAGCTGCATTTTTCGATATAGGAAACGTACAGATGCACTGCATCTGATGTAATTGGGTGATTTAGTGCTGACAATGTATTGAAGGAAGGGCATTGGCAGTTAAATTGTGTTGGTGTGGGGGCGATTTCAGCCTGTGAAGGAGGAAGATTTCAACAGGCGTTGGTGACTGGATTATTTGTGGATTGTCAGGAGGGGCGTGCGTCAGTCGATAAGAGGAGCCTTAAAGGGTGGATCACCCTTAAAGGGGCAAGCAAGCTGAAGGTTTCCTCGCAAGGAAACGAGTAAAGGATTATTACTATTTTTTTCTTATTATTTGTGTGAAGATCAAGGAGCTTAAAGGGGTGACTCTGCTCAGTTGTGTAGAAGCGTTGAAACATTCAGAGAGAGTGCTGATGTCATGGCATCGCGTAACATTTTTGCGTTGCATTAAAGTGGATTACGTGGAAGCTGTTTGTTGTTCTTTCAGGACTCTTACTCAATATTTGGATTGTTTAAAAAAAAATGAAATTCATGATGTTTGACAGAGTTTTGAAGGATTATGATTTGAAACTATGAAAAAGGCATAGATGAACACAGTGACAGGCATACCTTTGTCTGTCCAAGAATACACAGTGACATGCACACCTTAAGAGACATATCTCAATTTGGAAATATTTTTTATGTTTTTTGGGTTATTTTATTTTTTTGTTATTGTTTTTAGTTTTTATGCAAATTCATATCTGTGTGTAATTAGAGAGTATTATATTGTATTTCAAGACACAGTGTTGTTACTAAGGAAGATTAGTCAGAATGCAGAACGTGACTCCACCCCCTTTTTCTTAACTAGCCCTGGTGAACAAATTTATCTGAGGACTAAATGCAAAAAGATGTTCATTCATTATGCAAGGGTGTGTGGTCCAACTCTTAGTGCTGAGAGGATGCATGCGCTGCTAATGCATTGTCTTTTTGGGGAAGGACAAGAAGTATTAGAGAATTTACCAGATCTGAACAGTGAAGAAGTGAGAAATTTAAATGAGTTTGAAATTTGTGTAATGAAGTTAGACAAACACTATTTACCAAGGGTAAGCACAATTATGGAGAGATATTAGTTTGTGAAGAGAGAGCAAGGGAAGGATGAGACCGAGGAGGAGTACATAATAAGTTTGCGGAAGTTAGTAGCTTTGTGCAAATTTGGGACTTTGGTGAATGAAAGGATTTGTGGCCAATTTGTGCTGAAATGTAGCAGTGATAAGATTAGAGACGAATTGTGGTTGAAAGATGAACCACCTTTAGAGGAAGTTATCTGTGTGGCAAAAAGAGATGAACACATGTTGAAATGTGTCATGGAATTGAGTGTGGTTAAGAAAATAGTATCAGTATCAGTACCAGTGAAGTTGTTCTCCTGGAAGGAGCCAAATTATTGATGTGCATTGATTTGTGTTCACAGTTGACTATTATTTCAAAACTGAGTTTTGATACTATAGGTACAAAGAGCAGGAAATTAAAGGAGATGGACGTGTGCCCTGGAGGTTATGATGGACAACCTAATAAGATGTTGGGCTTCTTTGAAGGGCATCTGGAGTTCAAAGGAAGGCATCTTGTAGGGAAAATCTATGTTTCAAATAAAGCTGACAATCTTTTAAGTTGGACACATCAAAAGTTATTAGGCGTAGTGCTTCATCCAAATGCTCAGCCACAGGTACAAATTCAGGAAATAGGTGATTATGAGTGCAAACTTGTACAAAAGTTTCCAGAAGTATTTTCAGATAGCTTGGGCTGTCTACAGGAATTTAAGCATACAATTAGGTTGAAGAAAGATGCAGTGCCTAGAGTGACAAAGTTGAGGAGGATTCCATTGGCATTATAAAAACCTAGAGTAGCAGAACTGAAGAGGCTAGACAATTTTGGTGTGATTGAGGAAGTTGAAGATACAGAATTGTTGGCTCCCATAGTAGTTGCAAAGAAGACTGATGGAGAGATTAGGATTTGTGTGGACCTTAGAGCCTTGAATAAAGAGATTGTGGTAGACAAATTTCCTCTTCCTAATATAGAAGAAATAGTTTCCATGATAAGAGGAGCAAAGTATTTTTCAACTTTAGATTTAGCATCTGCATACCTCCAGGTGGAGTTGGAGGAAGGTTCACAAGAGCTGACAGCATTTATTACACCTTTTGGTGCAGGATGCCTTTCGGTCTTGTTTCAGCTGCGTTGGTGTTTCAAAGGGTTATGGCCAAGGTACTGAAAGAGTTAAGGGGAGTGAAATGTTATCAGGATGATGTTTTGACTTTTGGTGATACAGCAGAGTAACATTTTGATCATGTGAATATGGTTTTGGAATGTTTAAGTTGAGCAGGTCTCACTCTTAAATGGAAGAAATGTCGTTTTGGTTTGGCTGAAGTTGAATACTTGGGACATCTGATCTCAGGTGATAGAGTAAGGCCCAAACCAGACTTAGTTAATACTCTCAAGAAGTTGGTCACTCCTCAGACTAAGGAGGAGGTTAGTTCCTTTCTTGGTACGGTTGAGTATCATGGCAGGTACATAAAGAATTTGGCAGGAAAATTGGTGAACATGAGGAGTCTGTTAAAAAAAGGGAGAAAATTCAAGTGGGATCTCTGGTGTGAAGAAGAATTTCTAAGAATAAAAGAGGAGTTAGAGGGAGCACCGTGTCTTCAGGCATTCAAATCTGGCAGGCAATCATTTGTAGTCACTGATGAGAGTGCCAAGGGTTTGGGTGCTGTGCTTATGCAAGAAGATAAAGGGAAAAAATTTTGATTGCATGTGCGTCAAAAACTTTGAGTGGAGCAGAAAAAAATGTTCTGTAATTAAAAGAGATTCTTTAGCCATTTACTGGGCTCTTAAAAAATGTAGGCCCTCATTACAACCTTAGCGGGCGGCGGAGGCCGGCCGCCAAGATTGGACCGCCGAGCGGCCACCTATGCGGCGCAAACCCGTCGGCCGCATTACAACATCCCCGCCGGCCCAGCAGGGATGTCGGCCGTAACATTGCAGCCGGCTCCTAATGGAGCCGGCGGTGTTGCGGCCGTGCGACGGGTCTAGCTGCACCCGTCGCACTTTTTACTGTCTGCTGTGCAGACAGTGAAAAGCAGGGTGGGGCTATGCCTGGGGGCACCTGCACTGCCCATGCCAAGTGCATGGTCAGTGCAGGGGCCCCCAGGGGCCCCACGACTCCCCTTCCCGCCAGCCTTTCCATGGCAGTCTCTACTGCCATGGACAGTCTGGCAGTAAGGGGAGTCCTAATCCCCAGGGCAGCGCTGCAAGCAGCGCTGCCCTGGCGGATTATAACCGCCGGGACAATGATGGCGGGAAACCACCGGTCCCGGTGGTGCGACCGCGGCGCTACCGCCGTGGTCATAATATGGCGATTTGTCCCGCCAGCCTGTTGTCGGAACAATCGTCAAAACAACCCTGGCGGTCTTTGACCACCAGGGTTGTAATGCGGGCCTTAGGCATTTCATTTGGGGAACCGAGTTTGTAGTATTGTCTGATCATAAGCCACTAGTAGAAGTTTTTTGAAGCAAAGGTTTGAATTGCATGTTTGCCAGAATAAGAAGATGGATAATTGGACTGCAAGACTTTAATTCAAGGTTGTATATTTACCTGGTGCATTGGATGTGAATGCAGATTGTCTTTCAAGGTTAGTTGATGTTAATGAAACTGGGGAAGAATGTGGAAATGAACTAGTGTTGGAGGAAGATGTGTGTGTGATTAACAGTAACATGGAGGAAATTACCAGTGGTGCTATAACGGAGCAGGAGTGGAAAGATGCACTGAAGGAAGATACCGGATTGTGTAAAGTTATTGAAGCAATGGAAAATGGGAATTTCATTAATCTGAAAAAAGTTTGGAAGTGGATAAAAGAAGAATTGGCCATGGATAGGTCAATGTTGTTGAGAGGTACAATGTTAATTCCACCATTTAGCTTGAGAAAGAAAATAATAAACCAAGCACATGATGGTCATCTTGGGATTGTGAAAACAAAAGAAAACTTGAGAGCCAATTTTTGGTGGCCTGGCATGGATTTGGAGATTGAACTAATTGTTTGGGAGTGTGTTCAGAGCTCATTTAGTGATAGGATATTGAAAACTCATAATGTACCCAAAATTTGTAGGAATTTACGGAACAAACCGTGGGATGAAGTGTCAATTTAAATTGTTGGTCCTTTACAAAATGAACATTCGACTCCATATCTTACTGTTTTACTAGAATTCTATTCCAGATGGGTAGAGGTTAAGAATGTGAGTGATATTTCTTCTTTCCGTGTGAAATTATTTTTGGAAGAAGTCTGTAGGAAAGAAGGTTTTCCTAAATCAGTTTTATCAGATAACAGACCTCAATTTTGTTCAAAAGAATTAGAAAAATATCTGGAAAGTTGTAGCATTATACACAAAAAACTGCTGTTTATCATCCGAAGACAAATGGTGCTGTGGAAAGATTCAATAAGTATATTAAAGAGAGCATACTACTGGCAAGAGTAAATGGTATTGATTGGAGAAAATAACTTATGAGGAGAATAACTGCCTATCGCTTTTCTTCACATATGACAACTGGTAGATCTCCGTTTGAGCTTTTCAGAAGAAGAGTGCCCAATACCAAGTTGTGTCCAGGATAAATGGATTGGGTAAAGAACAATTTTAACTTGTTTGAAACAGTCTGGAGAAGAAAAGAGGAAAGTGTAATACTCAAAAGGAAACAGGATTATGACTTAAGGAAAAGAGTTTGTGAGATGGACATCAAAGAGGGTGATGTTGTAAAAATTAAAGCTCCAGATGGTTTTGTGGAGTGGTCAAAATACACTGGACCTTTGAAGATTATCAAATTATTTAGGAATGCAGTTAAAACGTGAAATGGAAGAATATGGAATAAAAGAGTCGCTGGAGAACTTGGTTTCTTCAAATGGAGTTGGAAACATAGAGTCAAAACGATCTTTAGGGTCTAAAAGTGGCATTGTGTGTTATTAGAGAGGAGTTTCATATAGTAGTAGGAAAAAATGTACTTCTGAATATTCTAAAGATTATATACTGAATTGATAGGCATGACATGTTAGTCTTACTGTATTATTAGCATATATTTGTGTGGTTGTTGAAACGTCTAGTCATTTACAATTTAGTTTGCTTTTGGGGAATAGTTTTTGTAATAAACGTTGTTTTTGTTTGTTTAAAATGTGGAAGGGAGATTTCTGGTATTCCTAGCAAATGATTCTGAAATCGGAGTAATTTGTTATGGAAACAGAATTTGGAACACCGAGGGTGGAGATGTTCGGATTCGGTAGCAGCAGTTGGAGTTTAGCTGTGGTTGATGGATGGGGCGTTATTATGGAATAAACATATTCTTGAAGTTATACCTGAAGAGTTGAATTACTTTTTTATCCCACTTTACATCCTGTGACAGGAAATGTCCCAAAACGCAACATGGACTCATCACATTTTACCAACAAAAACTGGTCATTTATTTCCAATATGGGTAGCTCAAGATTTTGGACCCTAGCTTAGCTAGCACCTAGGAAAACTTAGCCAACCTGTACATTTTTTGAAACTAGACACCTAAGGGTATCCAGATTGGACTGACTTGCATGGCTCACACCACGTTTCTTTACCCAGAATCCCTTGCAACCCTCAAACTTTGACTGAAAAAACACATTTCCTCTGATTTCTGTGAAGAAAAGTCCAGTAATCTGTGGGGTGCCACAAACTTACTTCCACCAGGCATTCCTTCAGGTTACCCAATAACAATGGTACCTCACTGGTGTGGTTAGACCTAGTGCCTGTGACAGGAAATATCCCACATTGCAACATGGATCATCACATTTTCCACCCTAAAAATGGCTATTTTTTTTCTAATGTGACTAGCTCAAGATTTTGGATCCTAGCTCAGTCAGCACCTAGGGAAACCCAGACAACCAATACATTTTTGCAAACTAAACACCTTGGGTATTTAGAGTGGGGGGGCTTGCATGGCTCACACCAAGTTTTTACCCAGAATACCTTACAAACCTCACACTTTGGCTAACAAAAACACATTTTCCCCATATTTCTGTGAAGAGCAGTTCTGTAGTTCGTGGGGTGCCACAACCTTCCTTCCTCCCAGCATTCCCCAAGGTTCCCCGATAAAAACGATGCCTGACTTGTGTGGGTAGACGTTGTGCCTATGACAGGAAATGTCCCAAAATGTAACATGGATGCATCACATTTTCCCACCAAAAACTGGTCATTGTTTTCCAATGTGGGTAGCCCGAGAGTTTGGACCCTAGCTCAGCTTACACCTAGGGAAATCGAGACATTCTGTATATTTTCAAAAATTAGACACCTGGAGGTATCTAGTGTGGGCTGACTTGCATGGGTCACACCATGTTTTTCCACAGAATCTCTTGCAAACCTCAAACTTTAACCCAAAAAACACATTTTCCTCACATATCATTGATGAAAAGTTCTGTAACCTGTGGGGTGCCACAAACTTCCATCCACCTGGCATTTCCCCACAACTCCTGATACAAATGGGACCTCACTTGTGTGGGTAGACCAGGTGCCTGCAACAGGAAACGTCCGAAAATGTAACATGAACGCATCTCATTTTTCCACTGAAAACTAGTCATTTTTTTCCAATGTGGATAGCTTGAGGTTTTGTACCCTGGCTCAGCCAGCACATAGGGAAACCTAGCCAACCCATGCATTTTCAAAAACTAAACACATATGTGTTAGAATTGGAGTCTTTAATTGGCAGAGGTATACACTCTTGTCCAAACAGGACCACAATTCTAGTCAGGGTAAGTCACACGCAATCCAAATTATCCTGTGCCCACCCTCTGGTAGTTTTGCACTGACCAGTGAGGCTTAACTTAGAAGACAATGTGCAAAGTATTTTTGCAATAAATCATACAGTAACACAGTGAAGACATCACAAAACAACCCCACACAGGATTAGTAAAATCGATGGTATTTATAAGGTTAAAATAAGGTCAAAACGATAAAGATTCAAAAAGCAAGAGTTGAAATATCACTTTTGCAATTTTAAAAAGAGTCTTAAATCTTAGAAATCAACAGTTTCCTCTTGATTACACAAAGTACCTGGTTTACCTAAGAGATAACACACAGGGAAACCACAGAGGATGAGATGAATTGAAAAATAAGGTGTGCATCGGATTTTCTAAGGTGCACAGACGTTGTGTTGTTTCTCTCCACACTGCAACGGGCTTGCGTTGTTTTTTGGCGTGCAGTCTTTGTTCCTCACTGCAATGTGGGGATCTTTTGATGCCCAGGTGCGATGCAGGCAAATCCTGAGCGTGCTGGAGGAAGTCAAAGACGTTGCTTCGATCCAGGAGAGTGACGCGTCAAATTTTCTGTCGCACGGCAAGCGCTGCGTCGATTTTCCACTCAGAAAGTCAGGCTGTGTCGTTCCAGTTTGGATGTGCGTCTGTCCGGTACGGCAGTGCGTCTAATTTTCTGTAGCAAGGAAGGCTCTGCTTTGAATTTCCATCTGAGAATTCAGGCTGTGTCATTCCGATTTGGCTGTACAACAATTTCTCATTCGCAAGGCAGGCTGTGCATCATTTTCCGGCAAGTTGTGTGTCAATTCTTGGCACACAAGGAGCTTCCTAAAGAGATTAAGGTGGTCATTATGACATTGGCGGTGAGTGATAAAGTGACAGTAGTACTTCCAACAGGCTGGTGGTAATTACTGCCAAATTATGACCTTGGCATGATAACTCCCATAGACAGCCAATGTACCACATCAAACTCCAGGGTGTAAACACCACTGATAGCCATCAAAAGCCAGACGGAAGACAAGGTACTGCCCACCATATTATGACACAGCACACTGCCACGATTTCCGGGGAGGTACCAACGCCATCAAAAGCCTGGCGGACATACAAGACAGAGATCAAAGACTCACCATTAGAGACACACAAAAGATCAACGCCACCATGGAACTGGAACTGCAGGTCTTCCGAATGCTTTTCTACACCATGCTCCACCTGGAACACTAACGCCAATGAAGACGATGATGGTAAGTACAGCCGCCTAGCACCCAAGTGAGGGAGAAAGGAAAAGGAGAGTGACACACACAAGTATAACTCACACCATTCACACTCACACCATACACACAACCAGCTGCAGGCAAAAAACAGTGTCACAGGACACACGTTATACTAATGTAAGGACAACAATAATGCAGAATTGAAAATGTATTCACACAACAACAACCACCATTAGCACCGAAGTGACAAATATTATGCATGAACTATTGCCCAGAAAGGGCCAATGCCCAGTCCAAAGTACAAAAGGCCCACATGGCCACAGGGCAGCGTCCAAGCCCCAACTTGATCCTGATATTCACCGCACAAAACTGTGCAGAGGAAACATTGTGGAAGTGGGCAGGCACCTCATGGGGAAGCGCGGTGGGGGGCACCTCAGCTGAACTGGCGCATTCACCCACTGGTTCTGGAGGGGGTTCCATGCCCATTTCCCAATGCTGGGGAGTGCAAGGTCACAGTCTTTGAAGTGGGGAACTTGCCCACTGCTTCTGGAGGGGGGTACTTTTACAACAGTCCCTGGAGGGTGGCCTCATGCCCTCTGCTGGAGGTGAGGACTTCATTGTCTCTGCAGGGGGAGGTGTCTCCTAGGCAGCCTCTACTGAAGGCGAGGGCTGCATTGTCTCTGCTGGAGGAGGTGTCCCCTGGGCAGCCTCTGCTGGAGGTGAGGGTTGCTGTGTCTCAGCTGGAGGTGAGGGCTTCTTGCCTTTCACTGGTGGTTGAGTGGAAATCGTTACTGTCATTGGTGGTTGAGTGGGAACCATTACTGTCATTGGTGGTTGAGTGGGAACCTCTTCTGTCATTGGTAGTTGAGTGATAACAACTGCTGTCATTGGGGTTGAGTGGGAACTGCTGCTGTCATTGGTAGTTTAGTGAGAACCTTACCCCTCCTGGATGGTGGAGTGGGATCCTTCCCTTTCCTGGCTAGTGGAGTGGAATCCTTCACTTGCCTGGCTGGTGAAGTGAGATCCTTCCTTTTCTTTTTCTTGGCAGATGGAGTGGGATCCTTCCCTTTTCTGGCTGGTGGAGTGAGAGCCTTCACTTTCTTGCCTCCTCGACTAGAAGGTGCCTCCACTGCCTGCGTGGACTGTTTGGCTGAGGTGCTGGGCTGGGTCATTGGGAGCCTGCTCTTATGGGCAGGATGGGTTGGAGGGGGAGGGAACAGGTCAAGTTGGGCAAGGAAAAGCTTCGTAGGGACGGTGGGGCGGGAGAAGGAGGAGGGATGGTAGTGGAGGTTGAGGGAGTGGTTGTTAGAGCAATACGTCTGCTGCACTTAGGTGCACTTAGTGTGCTGATGTGACATGGAGGGCTGTTGGGTGTCTGAGTAACTGAGTTTGTGTCCCACCGGGGACGCATGGATGGATGTTGTGGAGGTGTCTGCTAGTGAGGTGTGTGTGTTGCTTGGTGTGGTGATGGTGGTGCTGACTGTTGATGCAGTGCATGCAGGTGTGAGTGCGGATGTGACTGTGAGGGAGGAAGAGGAGGGTGAGATGTGGAGGCAGTGGATGTTGTTGATTGTGTAACAGTCGGTTGGTTGTGTAAGTGCCTGTGGCCTGAAGTGTGCTGCCTGTGTTTGACTGTGCTACTCTTGTCTGATGTTTTGTGTGCATGCTTGTCTGTATGTGTGCATGGGATGGGTTGGGGTTGAGGAGACTGGGACTGGGAGGTGGTAGTTGGAGGGGGGACGGGAGGAACAGGGAGAATGGCTGCAATTAGAAAGGAGGCCAGATTCTGGAACGATCTATGTTGGTCCACAAATCCACTGTGGATGCCCTCCAGGAATGCATTGCATTGCTGCATCTGGGATGCCAGCCCCTGGATGGCATTCCCTATAGTTAACTGCCCTACATAGATGGTTCTCAGGCGGTCAATAGCCTCCTCACTCAGGCAAGCAGGGCTCCCTGGGACAGGGCATGAGATGCCTGGGGCAAAGGAGATGCCTACTCTCCTGGGTGAGCAGGCACGGGCAACTTGGTGAAGGGCTACTGGGAGGGCGGTGCTGGTACGGGATGGCGGCTGTACCTGGAGCTGGGGTAGTCCCAGAGGTGTCCACCACCACCAGGGAGCTCTCATCGAAGGGGAAATCAGAGTCAGTGTTGTCACCTCCTGTCTCCGCTGTGGTGCTCCCCGCGTCGGTGGACTCTGCCTCCTGGGTCCTGTGGGATGCAGCTCCCTCAGTCGCTGCTGCCCCTGCTACTCTGCCAGATGATGCTAATGCACACATGGGCAGGATGACAGAAGAAAAAAGAGAGAGAGAGAGAAAGAGAAAGGGAACACTGGGTCAATTACAGCACCACAGTTGACATATACATTACCAACACACACAGGGTTCAGGTTTGAGCACTATGCACCACACTGGAAATCAATTGACTAGGTGCCACAGCAAGATAAGGGCCAAACACTGCCAAGTGCTGCCCTCCTGGGACACACTAAGCCCTGTCTGACATGGAATACAACCTAGCTAGGTTTTCTGAATCTTCTATACACCCAATACCCTTGAGCTGGTTCATGCAGCAATGTCTGACCTGGCATCAAGGGACATCCACTGACTCACAACCACCACTTGGATCCCATGCCACCTACCAATAATTATAGTTATGCCCACTGTACTCATCCCGTGTGGCTGCTGTGATGCCCTCAAGTGCCCATCCGGATCTGGGTAGGCCACCACCAGTATGTGGGCCATCAGGGGGGTCAGTGTCCGACGAGCACCCCTTCCTCATTGGGAGGCCATCCCAAGCTGGGCCTCTGCGGTCTTCCATGCCCAGCGTCCCAGGTCCTCCCACCTATTACGACAGTGGGTGCTCTGCCTGCTGTAGACCTCCATGGTCTGCACGTCCTTAGTGATGGCGCTCCTCAATCTCTTCTTCTGATGGATGCTGACCTGCAGAGGTAATACAGACGGGACAACACCATTACACGTACAATCCAGCCTGCCCTACATATGGCCCACAAATCCCATTTCCATTTTCATTGGCACACACATCACCCGGCACCTACCATATACACTGCCAACAGACATTCCACCCCCCAAATTACACAATGCTTGCACACACATCTCTTTTCTACCTTGCACATGCATCGTGCCCCAGGTGCACTCACCTGTTGGCCTGGAGGCCCATACAGCAGTCTATACTTGGGTAGGACCAGTTCCACCAAATGCTCCATCTCTGACGAAGTGAAGGCAGGGGCTCTTTCCCCTGTCAATCGGGCCATGGTAGGTTCCAGACACAGGTCATAGCAGCTAACGCATTGTAGATGTTAAAAAGTCAGGAATCAAGTGAGGATTTAGTTAGAAAATGGCAGTTACGTCCGCAGCGGTGTACACCGTCACTGCCGCCGCTGATCCTCATTGAACACTGTACCCCATAGAGACCCATATTAGCCAATGAGGAATTGCATGGCAATGGGAGACCGTCTTCCACCAAGACACCCATCGTCGGCGGAGTTAGCTCACTTCCACTTGTCCCTACATACAGAACAGTAGTGGTGGACAACATTCAGATAATCCATAACTGCATCAAAGCTGATGATTGCACGTATATTGCCATTCCCACTGTCCCATCATATTAATGCTCCATGTACACTGAGGTGGTGGTTCCATTGTTCAAATTGTGACAGCCTACTCACTCTTGTGTCCCTTAGATACCTACCACTGTGGATTAATAGGAGGAGGAGAAACGCCCAGGTGTACAGACCCCATGTGGACTTGGCTACACTGGAGGCGAGACACATAATACTCACCTATAGACTGGACAGGGCCACAATCACAGAGCTGTGTGCCCAATTGGAGCCTGAACTGATATCAGCTACCCGTCATCCCACTGGGATCCCCCCTCTTTTCCTCTTGTGCAAGTCATATCAGTGCTCCATTTCCTGGCAACTGTTTTTTTCCAAGTGACAGTGGGCTTGGCAGCACAAATGTCACAGCCAATGCTCTCAATCTTACTGGCAAGGGTTCTGTCTGCCTTGGTCAAACACATGTGAAGCTACATCGCTTTTCCCCAGGTGGAAAATATGGCCGCTGTGAAGGCAGGATTCTATGCAATGGGACATATACCAAATATTGTTGGAGCGACTGATGGAGCACACATTGTGTTTGTCCCCCCCACCAGAATGAACAGGCGGAATCAGAAGTTTCCACTCACTCAATGTGCAAATGGTGTGCCTGGTGGACCAGTACATCTTCCATGTCACTGCCAAGTATCCTGGGTTGGTGCATGATGCCTTTGTTCTGAGGAATAGTAGCATCTCAAATGTGATGGCACAACTACAGAGGCACAGAGTGTGGCTAATAGGTGAGCCTGCTTGCCCACTCAATGTATGTCAGTGTATGCCTTCTGGTGTTAACCCCATACCATTGTGTAAGGCTAATGTTTGTCCCTCAATACTTGCAGGTGAATCAGGCTACCAAAAACTATCGTGGCTCCTGACCTCTGTGAGGAATCCCAGAACAGGGACTGAGAATCATTACAATGATGCACATGGGTGAACCAGGAGAATTATCAAAAGTACCTTAGGCCTTCCGAAGGCCAGGTTCAGATGCATGCATCTGACAGGTGGATCCCTGGGCTACTCACCCAAGAAGGTGTGCCAGATAGTAGTGGCATGCTGCATGTTGCACATCCTGGCCCTCAGACGACTTGTGCCTTATCTGCAGAAAGAGGAGATTGGAAATGCCCCTGTGGCAATAGAGGACCCTGAGGACAGTTAGGATAAAGAGGCAGAGGATGAGGATCTGGACAACAGAGCATCACTTATACGTCAATACTTCCAATGACACACAGACGAGACAGTGTAACTGACCATTCCCCTGACTATTGTTTTATCTGTGTGGCTGTAGCAGGATGGCATTCACTTCCTTTACATCTCTACTTACTGTCACCAATGGCTTCTCATTTTGCAGTTGTTGGCTGATATTACAAAAGTGTACTGATGTGATGACTACAGCAGCTACAGGTCATTAATTGTATGCTATCCCAGTTTTCAGATCATTTGCACATGATGTGACTGTGTCCATACATGCACATTTTCATCACATTAGCCACTATCAGTCAAGTTGTGTTCAAAGGTGTTTATATTAGTGCAAATAATTGATGGGAAAGTGCAATGGAATGGGGTGATGGTAGAGGAAAGTCTAGTGTATGGTTCTATTTTGTTTGTAGCACAGGTCCAGTGTCCAATGACCATAGGAAGGGGAGCAAATGCAGTTCAAAGTGGACAAGGTGACAAGGTGGGACACAAGGGAGACATTCAGGAGGGTCTTATTTCCTGCCAGTGGTCTTGGTCTTGGAAAGTGTCTCTGGCTTCTGTCTGGGTCGCAAGGAATGTTTGTGGAGTGGTTCACCTTCTGCAGGGGGAGGGGTGTTGGTGGCCTGTGGGTCCTGTGGCAGGGCCTCCTGCCTGCTAGTTGCAGCAGAAATAGAGGGCTGGTCAGTAGGCTGGCTAGGGTAAGAGCCTGTTGGTGTACTGTCCATTTGCTCATGATGTTGGCCATGTCTGCCAGCACCCCTGCTATGGAGACCTTGGCGGTGTTGAGGGCCTGCAAATCCTCCCTGATCTCCTGATGGTGTACCTCCTACAGCAGCGTGTTCTCCTGCATGTTGGTAAGGACATGGCCCATCTTGTCCTGGGATTGTTGATAGGCCCCCATGACATTAGTGAGCGCTTCCTAGAGAGTTGGTTCCCTGGGCCTGTCCTTCCCCTGGTACAGAGCACTCCTCCTAGTGTCCCTGTAGCCATGTGCCTCTGTCCCCTGAACAGTGTGCCCACTGCCACTGACCCCAGGACCCTGATTGTCTTGTGTGTGGGGCATGGACTGGGGTCCCTGTACAGTTAGGCACACTGCTGATTGATGTGTCCTGGAGAAAGAGGTGTGGGGTCGTTGGGTGGGTGCTGTGGTGTTGGATACTGATGGGGGAGGCTCTGTGGTGGACTGTGAGTGTGCTGGGGTGTCCGACTGACCAGTGGTGCCTGATGAGCTAGGTAGATCATCCAGATCCCGAAGTCCAGAGTTACTGTTATCACTGGGGGCATCGTCTGTTGGGGAACTGGTTAGACATGGCACCTCTTCTCCGCTGAGACTTGCTGGTGCACCTGTGGGGATAAGTGATGTGTTATGCCTCATGTCTGTGACAAATTCACATCTCTGGCTTCCCCCTATCGTTGCTGTTTTCCTGCCATCTTTGTTTGTTTATGATAATGTATTTTGGGCTTGATATTTCTCCTATGCTGTGCATGCTTTTGTGATGGGTGTCCATGCAGGACTGGGAGGGCTGTCCATGCATTGATATAGCATGCAGGGCTAGAAATTGGGGTTAGTCATATGTGTAGGTGCAGTGTGTGGGATGTAGTGGAGTGATGGGAGTGAGGGTGAGGGGGTGTGATGACATGCAGGTATGGGGATGATAAGTAGTAAATCTTGACTCACCAGTGTCCAGTCCTCTGTCAACTCCAGTGAGTCCCTCAGGATGCCTTATTGCCAAGACTTGTTCCTCCCATGCTTGTGAGCTGTGGAGGAGGAGGTGGGGGTCCACCGCCAGTCCTCTGGATGGCAAGCTGGTGCCTTGCTGCCATGAAACATAGCTTCCCCTGTAGGTCATCCCCTCTCTTCCTGATGTCGTTCCTTGTTCTTGGATGCTGTGCCACAGCTTTCACCCTGTCCATGATTCTCCACCATAGCTCCATCTTCCTGGCAATGGATATTTGCTGTATCAGTGCTCCAAACAGCTATGGCTCTACCCTGACTATTTCCTCCACCATGACCGCAACTCCTCATCAGTGGAAAGGAGATGCCTTAATGGGGACATGGGTGTTGTGTGGTGTGTGTTGCAGGGAGTGTGTTGGGCAGTGTGGTGGGATGTGGGGTGCATGACAGATGTGTGGGTGTTTGTGGTGTGTGTGAGTAGTTGTCTCAGTGGTCTTGGTTTCAGTCTGGTGGCAATAATTGGTGTTGCTGAAGGGTTGTGGGTAACGTGGGTGTGTGTTTTATGGTTTTGTGGGTAGGTGAGTGGGTGTTTTGTGTGTATGAGTGTCAGGTGTGTGATTTCAGTTTTGGCCAATGCAGTGTTGTTTTGTGTTTGGGTGTCCATTGTGAGCGAGCCAATGGTTTACCGCCGTTGAATGTTTGCCATGGTGATTCATGGGTCATAATGTGGTGTTTTATTGGCATAACAGTATGGGTGTTGGTACCAACACTTTACCACTGACCTTTGGGCTTGCAGATTTGTGTATGTGGCAGTACTCTGTCGGATTAGTGTGTGTGTGTCATAATATGGAGAACGGACATTCGCCACTGCAGCGGTATGTTGGGGGCTGTCACCACAGCACTAAGCGGCATTTACTGCCAAAGTCATAATGAGGGCCTAAGGGGCATATTTATACTCCGTTTGCGCCGGAATTGCGTCGTTTATTTTGACGCAATTCTGACGCAAAACTAACTCCATATTTATACTTTGACGTTAGACGTGTCTAGCGCCAAAGTCCATGGAGTTTGCGTCATTTTTTAGCGTGGACACCTACTTTGCGTTAATGAGATGCAAGGTAGGCGTTCCCGTCTAAAAAATTGACTCCGAGGCATGTGCGCCGTATTTACACTCCCGGGCAAAATTCACGCCCGGGAGTGGGCGGGTCAAAAAAAATGACGTACGGCCGCTTTTGCGCCGTTTTTTAGCGCCTGGAAAAGGCAGGCGTTAAGGGATCTGTGGGCTCTGAAGGAGCCCAGAGGTGCCCTCCCATGCCCCCAGGGACACCGCCTGTCACCCTTGCCCACCCCAGGAGGACACCCAAGGCTGGAGGGACCCATCCCAGGGACATTAAGGTAAGTTCAGGTAAGTCATTTTTTTTTTTTGTGGCATAGGGGGGCCTGATTTGTGCCCCCCTACATGCCACTATGCCCAATGACCATGCCCAGGGGACAGAAGTCCCCTAGGCATGGCCATTGGGCAAGGGGGCATGACTCCTGTCTTTGCTAAGACAGGAGTCATTTCTATGGGGTTTGGGAGTCGAAAAAAATGGCGCAAAGCGTTAGCGCAGTTTTGCGTCAAAAAGTATAAATATGGCCCTAAGTCTTTTTGGCCCTGAGACTTCAGAAAACAGGAGGCAACCTCAATCCTAGCCCATGAAGAGCACTTGTCAGCAGGGTCAGTGGTTAGCAGGGAAGCAGCGCAACAGCAGAGCAGCAGTCCTTCTCAGCAAAGCAGTCCAGATGAGTCCTTTGGGTAGCCCTAATGCTATCCTCTGAAAGGAGCAGACCTCACAGTAGCGGAATACAAATTTAGGAGTTTTGCACTAACAGGAAAGATAAACCACACATGTACCTGTCCTGCCTTTCACCTACATAGCACCCTGCCCTAGGTGTTAGCTAAGGCCTAGCTTAGGGGTGCCTTATATGAAGAAAAAGGGGAGTTTAAGGCTTGGCAAGTACTTTTAGATACTAAGTCAAAGTGGCAGTGAAACTGCACACACAGGCCTTGCAATGGCAGGCCTGAGACATGGTTAATGGGCTTCTTAAGTGGGTGGCACAATCAGTGCTGCAGGCCCCTCTAGTAGCATTTAAGTTACAGGCCCTGGGCACATGTAGCGCATGTAGAACACTTTACAAGGGACTTACAAGTAAATCGAATATACCAATTGGGAATGAACCAATGTTACCATGTTTAAGGGAGAGAGCATATAAACTTTAGCACTGGATAGCAGTGGTAAAGTGCGCAGAGTCCTAAAATCAGTAAGAACAGCGTTAGAGAAGTGGAGGGAGCAGGCAAAAGTTGGGGGATGACAACTCTAAGGCTGTCAGGTCTAACATGTGTTCCCCCTGCTGAAAGTTGGGAGAGCTACCCAAACCCCTTGGCAGCTCTCATCGCTAAGGTGGAAGACTCTGGAGAGGCCATCAGCATTGGCGTGGTCAGTACTGGGACGATGCTCCACTGTAAAATCCATCCCTTGTATGGAAATGGACCACCTTAAGATTCTATGATCTTTACTCCTCATCTGCACTTCAAAGGCCAAGATGGGTATAGGAAGAGCACCCAAATCCCTGAAAAATTAGATCACTTCTGAACATCAAGAGGAACCTCTGCCTGGAGAAGAGCTGATGAGCTGAGGAGAAGTGCTGCCCTGCCTGTGACTGTGCTTTGTGGAGCTATCCTGCAGTTGCTGCTTCTGGCTGTGCAAGGGGACAAAGACTGGACTTTGTTGTTGCATTCATGCTTGTGAAGAAATCTCCAAGGGCTTGTCTTGAGGTTGCCTCCTGTTGTTGAATTCTCAGGTCCATCAAGACTTCTCCTGCCAGCACCTAGACTCTCTGCTAAGACTCCTGCCCTGCCGAGTGGTGCCCTATCCAGTTCATGGGGCCTTGAAGGTGGAGTTGGCAGACCAATACTCAAAATCCATAAACAGACCATGTGCAGGGAAAATTTTGATGCAGCCTTTGAGATGCGGCTGAGAAACGACACACTGCCGGCTTCACGGCTGAAATCTACACTTCACCTGCATCGCGGCTGGAAGATCGACGCACGCAACCCACATAATGCTGTTTTTCTGATTCCGTGCAGCAGGATTTTTGACGCAAACCTCGCTGTGCGTGGAAAAATGATGCAAAGACTGCCCGAACCCAAGGGTTTGTCCAGATTGACGCATCGCTCTCCTGTGGAGGGAAAAATGCCACATGCCGACCTGACCAGAGGAGGAACGACGCGAGTGAGAAATCGATGCATCGCTGACCTTTTCCTATGCACATTCGACCGTGCAGTGTTATTTGGATGCAACCCATGTACTTTTTCATGCAAACAGTGTTAGCACTGTTTTCTAAAGGATTTAAGACTCTTTTTGCTTTTTAATTACTAACTTGACTTGTGTATGGTGGATTTTTGTTGTTTTGGTCCTGTTTTGTTTAGATAAATATTAACTATTTTTTAAAAGTTGTGTGGTGTCATTTTGTGGTGTCTTCACTGAGTTACTGTGTGTGTTGGTACAAATACTTTAGATCTAGACTCTGAAGTTAAGCCTGCCTGCTTGTGCCAAGCTTCCAAGGGAGAGTGGGGGTTAACTAAGGGTGATTCTCTTTTACCCTGACTAGAGTGAGGGTCCTTGCTTGGACAGGGGGTAACCTGGCTGCCAACCAAAGACCCCATTTCTATCATTGGTAATCAGCAGGTGGGATTGGACTTGTACTTGTACTTGACATACAGTGATTAAGTGTACACTATTGTTTTCAGTGCAGACCACTACGTGACCACATACTTGTCCTGTGATTTTAGATTTTTCTCTTTTGGGACTCTTTTTGTTCTACTTCAATATTTTTGCTGATCCCTTGATTGACTTTTCTTGAACTTCATTTGGTAACATGTTTTTCTGCTTTTGGAACTTTGCACTTTTAACTCTCCATCATGTCTCAATCTGAGGATGCTTTAGCTGGAGCTGCTTTTGATTTAGGGAAACTGGAGAGATACACAGTGGCCCAATTGAAGCAATTCTGTAAGGATCTTGCCTGCCCCATTAAGAGCTCCATCAGGATGTAGGAGCTGAAAAAGACACCGAGGGACTGGGTGGCAGCCAAGGAAGCTAGAAGGCACACAGAGGATGAGGGTGAGGAGGAGGAGGTGCAGAGTATTCACAATGGTATTGTGGGTGGGCCTGTTCTGTCTAGGAGGAGGATCTCCATGGCAGGAAGCAGTGTCACATCTAAGGGTCTGACTCATGAAGAGTTACAGGACAGACAGGCAGAGAGTGAATACCAATCGGAGCTGGAAAAGCTCAAGATGGAGGGGTAGAGGGAGGAGAGGAAGATGGCCATTGAGGAAAAGAAGATACTGCTGGCTCATGAGCTTAGCTTTAGGGAGCTAGATCAGAGGAGCCAGTCTAGTAAAGATGGTGGGAATGCAGCCTGAGAGGAGGGTGCACATTCCTAAAGACTTTGTGAAGGATTACAAGAGGGAAGATGACATACTGTTGTGGTTTAAGGGAAATGAGTCTGCTCTCCATATGAATTTGGTCCCTGAAGCTCATTGGGGCCGGTCTGTGGAAGCACTTTGAGGTAGAGGGAAGGGACACTCTGACATCCTTAGGTAATCCCCAGGAGCTCACTAATCCTATCACGAAGGACACCCTGATCACTAGGTATGGTCTTACCCCTGATCAGTATAAGGACAAGTTTAGATCCTATAGAAAGAAGGAATCCCAAACATGGTTGGGAGCCATTGTACAGTTTATGTTTTCCAGAGCTGCGCCAGCACCTAATTGACAGCAAGCTGACTGACCCCAGGAAGCTTGTGCCAGAAGAGGACTGCTGGGAGAGCACCAGTGTCCAGAAGAGATATGTGGGAGACCACGCATATGGTGGGCAGGGTCCCTCTCAGAAGAAAGGGGGGGGTAAGAGTAAACAGGGGGAGTTCTCTAAAGGGCCCCAATCTGATTCCCAGCGTAAGGATTCCCAGCCCCCCAGCGAGAAGACGTCATGGTTCTCCAAAGGGAAACCTGTGGCAGGGGGTCCCCCAAGTAAGTGTTATGCACAAGACCAGGTGGGTCATGTGAGGGGGGATCCCAAATGCCCCAAGAGTACACCAGCACCCACTGGTGCGCAGTCCCAGGGGTTGGCTTGTGTAGTGCTTGGGGAGGAGTTGCTTCCAGGTGGGTGGGAGCCAGCTGAGATGACCCTTGTCTCAATAGGGGACAGTGAGATGGTCCAGAGAACCTTAGTGACTGAGAACGCTAAAAGGTACAGGCAGTGGGTGACCATCAATGGATAGAGGGTAGAGGCTCTGAGAGACACAGGACCCAGTGTGAATACAGTGAGGAGTCACCTGGTGTCTAAAGAGCAGATTGATCCTGTGTACTTAACCAAGAAGTTGCAGTGGACATCTCAGAGCGCCTGTGCAGAGTGGCGCAGGTTCCCTTTGAATGGGGGTGGGTTCTCGGGTTCCTTGAAGGTAGCTGTGAGTACAACCGTGCCTGTAGATTGTTTGCTTGGCAATGACCTGGTGGATTCCCCTTGGTAGGAGGTGGAACACAGGTCACACTTGGAGATGTTGGGTCTGCCTGGGTCGGTATGCATATCCTCCAGGTCTATGGCAGCCCGTCAGGGTGATCAGGAGACACTGGAGCCTGAAAGAGTGACCCAGGTGTCTGCCAGAAGGAGGAAGCGCAAGTGGTGCAGGAAACCGCTCCAGAGGTTCCCACGGTCCAGGAGGAGGCTGAACCTGAGGGGGAGGTCCTGGAGCCTATAGGGGAACAGGTGGCTGAACTGGGTGAGGTCCCTGTGATGTCAAAGTGGCAGCAGGAAGGGGGGCCCACCAGGTAAGCATTCTGTGAGGCATAGAAGTCATGCCCTACTCTGGAGGGTTTGCAGCAGCAGGCTGCAGAGCAGGTGTCTGGCAAGGAGCCTGGATCACATTTGAATTACTGGGAGAATAGCCTCCTATATAGTGAGTTGAAGGTTCTTGTGCCTGGGTCAGCCCATGTGCTGGTGGTACCCCAGTGCTTCAAAGCCTTCCTACTGGGTCTGGCTCATGACGTGCCTTTAGCTGGGTATTTGGGGCAGCACAAGACCTTTGAGCAGCTTGTCACCCACTTCTATTGGCCCCAAATGCACAGGCACTCTGATGGTCATTGTAGGTCTTGCCCAACTTGTCAGGCAAGTGGCAAGAGTGGGGGGAAATGTAAAGCTCTCCTCCAACCTTTTCCTGTTGTGAGTGCCCCCTTTAAAAGGGTTGGCATTGACATTGTGGGGCCTCTGGATCCCAAGACATCAATGGACAACAGGTTTATCCTGGTCTTGGTAGACCATGCCATCCTTTAAGATCAATCACTGCCCCTGTGGTGGGCCGTGCCTTGATGGGAGTTTTTACCCGCATGGTGTTCCCCAAAGAAGTGGTATCCGATAAGGGTACCAACTTCATATCAACATATATGAAGTCTCTGTGGAAGCTGTGCGGTAACCTACAAGTTCACCCCTTACCACCCCAAAATCATGGTCTGGTAGAGAGATTCAACCACATCTGCCAAAAACAAGTTAGGAGGAATTTTGTGCATTTAGCTGTTTGTTTTAAAGTTTGTTTTAAAGTTCTTTTAGGTGGGGGAGGTTGTCAGCCGATGCAAGATTTGTTTTTAAAGTTCTTCTAGGAGGGAGAGGTTGTCAGCCGATGTAAGAGAGCTTGCCGGTGTTTAAAGTTTTAAACTTCTAGAGGTTATTTTTTATCTTTTTTGGCTGTCGCCCGTGTTTTTGGGGGACAGCCTATATTTATACGAACTTTTTAGAATTTTATTCCTTGTCTTTGTAGGGAGAGGATTCGCCATTTTTTCCACTCACTAGCGACCCTTTGGGGCCCGCCATCTTGGGTTAGTGCTGGTTTAGATTCCCGACCCAGACGGCTCAAATTCAGACCTGGCGTTCGCGCAGCGGACTGCCAAAAACAAGTTAGGAGGAATTTTGTGCATTAAGTTGTTTGTTTTAAAGTTCTTTTAGGTGGGGGAGGTTGTCAGCCGATGCAAGATTTGTTTTTAAAGTTCTTCTAGGAGGGGGAGGTTGTCAGCCGATGAAAGAGGGCTTGCCGCTGTTTAAAGTTTTAAACTTCTGGAGGGTATTTTGTATCTTTTTTGGCTGTCGCCCGTGTTTGTTTGGGGACAGCCTATATTTATACGAACCTTTTAGAATTTTATTCCTTGTCTTTGTGGGGAGTGGATTCAACATTTTTTCCACTCACTAATGACCCATTGGGGCCCGCCATCTTGGGTTAGTGCCGGACTAGTTGATCGCAACCTAGACGGCTCAAATTCAGACCTGCCGTTACATTTTAAGTACAATGGTAAGTTCTTATATCTTGTTTACTTCAGTGGAACTTAGGGACCTTAGAAAAGGCACGTGGGATAGCTGTTGAGTTTGTTCCAATTTAGTAAATAGGGCTTGGGCCTGTCCCTCCTGTAAATGGGTCTTTCAAGACCCAGGAGATTCCGACACACGGCACTTTAACCACACCTTAGTTCTTCAACTGATAAATTGCCGCTCCCTACCTGCATACACGCTAGATATAAATCTTCTATCGAGTGATTTGTCACCGGCCGCCCTCTTTCTTACTGAGACTTGGCTCCATGAGGGACCAGGCCCGGATATTGCCCTAGCTCTATCGAAAGGGTATGTTATCTCTAGACTTGATAGAGCAAAGGGTAAGGGAGGGGGGATTGCAGTTATTTTTAAACAAGATTTTCTTTTTAGCTATTATCCACTGGAATTATTAGGGTGTGAAGGCATGAGCTTTTCTTCAGCTTTTAATTCGACCTTTACATTCACAGGAGTTTTATTGCATCGGCCACCAGGGCCCTATGAAGAATTCCTCAACACTCTTCCTGACCAAGTAGTAGAATTAATTTGCATGAAATCTAATTTAACAGTGCTAGGAGATTTTAATATCCAAGTGGACGACTTAGAGCACACTGCAGCTAAACGTCTGCTGAGCGATTTGGAAGCGCTAGGACTAAAACTTTTAATCAGTGGTCCGACACAGGAGAGAGGACACACTATTGATTTGGTCTTTAGCAATCTTCCATCGCTGAGCGCTCTGTCCCCTTCTCCGTTAGCATGGTCCGATCACTTTTTAATTACATAAAAAATTAAGCTTCCCCAGGGACCGGGCCTTCAACAGCCTATATATAGGAGGGCTAGGAAATGGCATAATCTTAATTCAGAAGAATGGGTTAAACTTTTAATGAATAGTAAAAAAGATTTTGTGAGGGATAACCATATGGACACCACTCTTTTTAACGATTGGATCAGCAGTTGCCTTCATACTCTGCTCCCTTATAAAGAGCTTTCTGGGCATAGGAGAAGGGACAAAACCTTGTGGTTTTCCCCACATTTGACAACTCTAAAGAGTAATTGTAGGTGGCTAGAGAGGAAATCCTTAAAACAGGAAGACAGGGAAGAGTATAGACCATCAATTAGGCATTACCATGAAGATATAAGGCTAGCTCAAGCCTCCCATTATGGGGCCAAGATTAAACAGGCTTCGGGATCCCCGAAAGAAATCTTTCGGGTGTTGAAGGAGATGCTTTACTCTCCGACTTGTCCTGAAGCAACGGTAGCATCAGTGGAACATAGTAACAACTTTGCCACATTCTTCTTACAGAAGATGGAGGAAATCTATAAGAATTTCTCAGGGGAAGAGGTCACAATGTCTGATCAGATCAGTGAGAGTAAAGATTGCTCTGCCAGTTTACAGTGTATCTCTCCTATATCGGAAGAAAGCACTGCTGTGCTTCTGAGTAAATTGAAATCTGGCTCTCCTTTAGATCCTGCTCCCCCCATATACTTACTCTGGGAGCACCTGCCACAATATCCGTTATAACGGGGCTTTTGAATAGCTCCTTACAAAGTGGCAGTGTCCCTGAACCATGGAAGCATGCAGTGGATAAACCCCTGCTAAAAAAACCTAACCTAGATGGGGCCGAATTCAAGAACTATAGACCGATATCACTTCTTCCAACTATGGCAAAAATAATTGACACACATGTCAAAACGTAAATTTTCAGCTTTCTTGAGGATCATAACATCCTGCATCCCACGCAAATTGGCTTTATAACAGCCCATAGCACCGAATCAGCTATGATAACTGTTACAGAAGAAGTTAGAAAACGATGGAACAGGGTCTGGTAACAGCTGTCATAATGCTGGATCTAAGTGCTGCATTTGATACGGTTTATCATGGTCTCTTGATCCAAAGAATGGAAAAAGCTGAAATTAAAGGCCATGCACTCAAATGGATGAGATCTTTTCTCCAAAATAGATTCTTTCAGGTCTTAGATCGTTCTTTTTTATCAGAAAAGTTTAGATCTTATTGTGGGGTACCCCAGGGCTCATCGTTGAGTCCTCCTCTTTTTAATATTTATATGGCCCCTCTAGCAGATTTAGTGGAACCTTTTGGTTTGTCCCTGATATCCTATGCCGACGACACGCAGTTGGTGGTCTCTTTTTCTTCGGTTAAGGCTGCAGACAATTCGGCATTGCCAGCTTGCCTGCAAGCTGTTTCGAGCTGGATGACTGACAGCAGGCTCCAACTCAACAAAGAAAAGACAGACATAATGTTCCTTGGAAAGCTCTCTAACCCGGCGAAGAATATTTTGTCGGCTATACAGCTGGAACATCTTCCCCCTCCGAAGGATTATATTAAAGCCCTAGGAATTTGGCTAGATTCTAAATTAACTCTAGAGTACCAAGCTAGGATGCTCTCCGCCTCCTGTTTTGGATTATTGAGGTTACTTCGAAAGGTTATTGGTTTGCTTCCTCCTCTGGCCAAAAGACGTACGGTACAGGCACTTATGTTATCTAGGCTGGACTATGGTAATAGTCTTTTTCTGGGTTCACCGGAATATGTGATCAAGAAATTGCAAACAGTACAAAATGCGGCTGCTTGGTTACTGTTTAACATGCCAAAGTACACATCGGCCAAGCAAGCTTTGACCACTTTGCACTGGCTTGTAGTAGGGAAAAGAATAAAGTTTAAAGCTTTGTGTGTTTTTCATAGAGCTCTATATAATAGAGGTCCACATCAACTGAAAACCTTAGTTTCATTTTATGTCCCTACGAGAGCTCCAAGATCTTCTTCCAAAGCCTTAGTCGTGCTCCCCAAAGTAAAAAAAGCAAGTTGGGGTGGTAGATCGCTGAAATTTCAGGGAGCCAAACTGTGGAATTCGCTTCCCCTTAACATCCAGGTGATTAGACAGGGGTTGGAATTTCGGAAGGACATTAAAACCTGGCTTTTCTAATTCTAATTTAGTATGTAATTCCAACTACTATTTTTTTGATGTTTCAGTATTTCTCCTGCTTGCCATATGGCCAGTGTCCTTTTCAGCGCTACGAAGCCTTCGGGTAGTTTGGCGCTATATAAAATACAATATCATAACATAACATGACCTTAAAGGGCATGATCATGGTCCTGTCAGAGCCCTTGAGGTGGAAGTGGGACATACTCTTGCCATGCCTTTTGTTTGCTTACAGGGAGGTGCCTCAAAAGGGACTTGGATTTAGTCCTTTTGAGCTGATCTATAGCCACCCTGTGATGCGACCTTTGAGTCTGGTAAAGGAAGCTTTGGAAAAATCTCCTAGTAAACCCCCCCAGGATGTACTCAGTTACATGCTGGCTCTGAGAAACCTGACTGCCTGCTTCAGGAGTCTCGCACAGGAGAACCAAGAAGCAAGCCAGAAGGATATGAAATGCTGGTATGACCAGAATGCCACTCTGGTTGAGTTTCAACCTGGTCAGAAGGTGTGGGTGATGGCACCAGTGGTGCCTAGGTGCTCTAGGACAAGTGGACTGGGCCATTTGAGGTGGTGGAGTGCAAGAGTAAAGTCACCTACCTGGTGGACTTGCAGACTCCCAGAAATCCTTTGAGGGTCCTGCTCGTGAACCGGCTCAAACCACACTTTGAGCGGACTGAATTGTCCATGCTCCTAGCGACAGATGACAGGGTGGAGGAGGAGAGTAAGCCTCTTCCTGACCTCCTGTCTGCAGGAGAGAAAGATGGGTCTGTGGAAGGAGTGAACCTCTCTCCCTCCCTGACTGCAAAGTAGCAGAGAACTTTCGCCAGGTGATGGGACTGTTTACCTCACTGTTCTCCTTGATTCCCGGGGTCACACACTTGTGGACACTGGGAATAGTACACCCATTAAACAAAAGGTTTACAGGGTGACTGACAAGGTCAGAGCTAGCATCAAGGATTAGGTAACCAAGATGTTAACCTTCTGGGTTATTGAGCATTCCAGCAGTCCTTGTGCCAGCCCTGTGGTTTTGGTCCCAAAAGCTGCTGCTCCTGGTGCCACCCCAGAACTCTGGTTCTGCCTGGACTATGGGGTCTCAATACAGTCACTAAAACTGATGCACACCCCATTCCCCGAGCTGAGGAGCTCATAGCTCGGTTGAGAGCTGCCAAATGCCTCAGCACGTTTGATTCAACATCTGGGTATTGGCAGATTGCCTTGACTGAGGGGGCCAAGGAGAGGTCTGCATTTTCTACCCCAGATGGGCACTTTCAGCTTATGGTGATGCCATTTGGGATGAAAAATGCCCTTGCCACCTTTCAGATGTTGGCCAACCATGTGTTGGCTGGGATGGATGAGCTCAGTGCCACCTACCTGGATGACAGCTGTCTTTAGTTTCACATGGGAGGAACATTTGCAATACCTCTGCAAAATGTTGGAGGCCCTGCAAAAGGCAGGCCTCGCTATTAAGGCAAGCAAGTGCCAAATAGGGCAGGGTTCTGTGGTGTACTTGGGACACCAGGTGGGGAGTGGCCAGGTGGCACCCATACAGCCAAAGACTGATACCATTCTGGCATGGGAGCCCCCAAGACCCAGACTGAAGTGAGAGCATTTTTAGGTCTCACAGGATACTATAGGAGGTTTGTCAAGGGGTATAGCACAATTGTTGCTTCCTTGTCTGAGTTGACTTCTAAAATGCAGCCCATAAATGTGATCAGGACAGAGTCTTGCCAGACGGCTTTTGATGCACTGAAGGCTGCCATATGCACAGCACCTGTGCTGAAGGCATCTGACTATTCCCAGGAGTTTGTTGTGCAGACAGATGCCTCAGAGCATGGTGTTGGAGCAGTACTGTCACAGCTTAATGAAGAGGGCCTAGATCTACCTGTAGCCTTCATTAGCTGGAGGTTACTTCCCAGGGAACAAAGGTGGAATGCCATAGCGAGTGAAGCTTTTGCTGTGGTCTGGGCGCTGAAGAAGCTAAGACCCTACTTGTTTGGGACTCACTTAGAGGTTCAGACCGACCACAGGCCCCTCAGATGGTTAATGCACATGAGGGTGAGAATCCAAAATTGTTGAGGTGGTCCATTTCCCTACAGGGGATGGACTTTACTGTGGAACACTGCCCTGGCACAGAACACTCCAATACTGATGGTCTGTCCAAATTCTTCTGCCGTAGGGATGAGAACTTCCATGAGGTTGGGTAGTTGCTCCCCACTTTCACCTGGGGGGGACACGTGTTGGACTTGGCTTCCTTGGCGTGGTCTCCCCTAACTTTTTGCCTCTGTTTCACAATGTCGTTGATGTGTGCTGGGTGTGTTTTCCTCTCTCTATGTGTGCTGCAGAATGTAGCACACATAGAGAGAGGAAAAACCGAGGAGATGTAATGTTATTTCTCCTTGTTTAGCCTCCCTTACACCTCCTCAGAGAAGACATAGGCTTCTGATGCATTTCCAGGTTTACAGCATGTTGTAAATCTGGGAATGTGTCAATTGCCATGGGTGTTACATGAGAACACCCACCATGGTGGTGGCACACCTCCCTATCTCAGTTTGATGCAACGCAGCGACTTGCGCTGCATTGCCTCACTCCATATCTACAAAGCCATGAAAAGCCACACAAGGGATAGTTGTCATGTTTGTGATGAAGGAACCCCTCTGCCAAACTCTAAATCAGGCTCGTAGTGTCTATTAAAGACTGTGACCTGTGGCTGCATTGAAAGTTTGTACTCTCTTGGACCGCCACAACTTATACACAAGGCAAATGTAAGAAAATACCTCTTCTCTGTAATCTACTTTAAAAAGTAAAATAGTGATGCACACAGAGTTTGAGAAATACACGCATCAGTGATATACTAATGTTAATAAAAAAACTGTGATTTTGCCTGCATACCAGTGGGCCTCGCTAGCACTACATTTGTACAGTCAAAGCAAAGCACACATGTACTGAGGGCAGATACACGGGTCAAATCTTTAATTGGAAGTGAAACTGAGGAGCAAAGAGAGCAAACATATTTGAAATTTACATATGGGCATGTGACACAGGGCACATATTATTATTCAATAAAGTGTGAAATAGTGATGAATGAAGTAGCTTCATTAAAGATTCAATTCATTTTGTGCATTTGTTGTGCTTCCATGTCCAGTGAACACAGGGCATATTTCGGCATCTCCGTATTACCCAAACAAGCCACAGGCCCTGATTCTAACCCCGGCGGTCGGCGAGGGTCGGCGGGAGCACCGCCGACAGGCCGGCGGTGCCCCGCAGGGCATTCTGACCGCGGCGCTTTGGCCGCGGTCAGAAAGGGTAAACCGGCGGTCTCCCGCCGGTTTACCGCTGCCCTTAGAATCCCCAGCTGCGCCGCCATGGGGGATTCTGACACCCCCTACCACCATCCTGTTTCTGGCGGTTCGCCCGCCAGGAACAGGATGGCGGTGGGGGGTGCCGCGGGGCCCCTGGGGGCCCCTGCCGTGCCCATGCCAATGGCATGGGCACGGCAGGGGCCCCCGTAAGAGGGCCCCGCAAAGTATTTCAGTGTCTGCCTTGCAGACACTGAAATACGCGACGGGTGCCACTGCACCCGTCGCACCTTCCCACTCCGGCGGCTCGATTACGAGCCGGCATCCTCGTGGGAAGGGAGTTTTTCCCTGGGCTGGCGGGCGGTCTTTTGGAGACCGCCCGCCAGCCCAGGGAAAAACTCATAATACCCTCCGCGGTCCTATGACCGCGGAGCGGTATTATGGGGGCGGAATTCTGGCGGGCGGCCTCCGCCGCCCGCCAGGATTAGAATCAGCCCCACAGTGTCTTCACATGATCAATACTAGTTTATTAAAGAAGACCAACAAAAAGTAAGATATTGATATAAATGATGTTCATGCCACCAAAATTGAGAAAGTTCTCAAAATGTTCTGAACTAGTGCACATTGATTGTATGTATGTTGTATGATACCCTACACATCTGGAAATGATTACATTAATTAATGTGGGTGTTTTCTAGAGTGCACAGCTGCTCCTGCGACCCTACCAGCGCTGTTCAGAGATGCTAATACATTCTGCCACAGTTGACTTATGGCAGTGAAAATTACCAGGGCCCATATTTACGGGGATTTTGCCTAGGGCAGCACTGTAAGTCTTCTTTCTATAATGATCTACGTCAATGTGAAAGGGCAGGAATGCACCATATTTATGACCTATGATGCATTCCTGTCCCTTCCCCGGCCCTGGGGCACAATTGACTGCTTAGATCAATGCAGGCACCCCGATGGTGCCCTTGAATCAGGCCTCAGACCTGCATTGCAGAGCCTGTGTGAACAGTGTTTTTGTTGTGTTTGTTATTCTGGGCACTTTACCACTGCTATCCTGTCTTAAAGTGCAAGTTCTCCTATGAAAAATGTATGTGTAATTGGATTTCCATGATTGGCATATTTGATTTACTGGTAAGTCCCTAGTAGAGTACACTAGAGGTGCCCAGGGCCTGCATAACAAATACTACTAGTGGGCCTGCAGCACTGGTTGTGCCACCCACATTAGTAGCCCTGTAAACATGGCTTAGACCTGCCACTGCAGTGAAACTGGCAGACCAATACTGAAGATCCACGCACAGACCGCAATGCAGGGAATATTTCGACGCTCCTTCGAAGACGCAGCTGAGAAATGACACACTGCTGGATTCGCAGCTGAAATCTATGCTCCACCGGCATCGTGGATGGAAGATCACTGCATGTGGCTGGAGGAACGACGTTCAACACCCGCTGAGGGACGCTGATAACGTCGCAACCCACCTAGCGTGGTTTTCTGATACTGTGCGGCAGGATTTTCGACGCAAACCTCGCTGGGCGTGGAAAAACAACACAAAGCCTTCCCGGACCTGAGATCTTGTCCGGATCGACGCATAGCTCTCCTGCGGAGAGGAAAAACAACGCATGCCGACCCAACCAGAGGAGGAACAACTCACGGTCTCGCTTGCGAGTGAGAAGTCGACGCATCGCTGGCGTTTTCCGACGTACACTCGCCTGTGCAGTGTTATTTAGATGCAACCCAGGTACTTTTTTACACTAATAGGGTTAGCACTGTTTTCTAAATGATTTAAGACACTTTTTGATTTTTAATTTATAACTTGACTTGTGTATGGTAGACTTTGGGGGTCATTCCAACCCTGGCGGTCATCGACCGCCACGGTGGATGACCACAGAAGCACCGCCAACAGGCTGGCGGTGCTGCATTTTGTATTCCGACCGCAGCTGTAAAGCCGCGGTCGCCCAGCCGGGTCCGGCGGTTTCCCGCCGGATTAAACCCGGCTGGGAAAATCCTCCATGGCGGCGCTGCAAGCAGCGCCGCCATGGGGATTCCGACCCCCTTCCCGCCAGCCTGTTTCTGGCGGTTTTCACCGCCAGAAACAGGATGGCGGGAACGGGTGTCGTGGGGCCCCCTAACAGGGCCCCAGTAGGATTTTCACTGTTTGCTATGCAGACAGTGAAAATCGCGACGGGTGAAACTGCACCCGTCGCACCCCTGCAACACCGCCGGCTCCATTCGGAGCCGGCTTCTATGTTGCAGGGCCTTTCCCGCTGGGCAGGCGGGTGCTCCCTTGGCGGGCGCCCGCCGGCCCAGCGGGAAAGTCAGAATGGCCTCCGCGGTCTTCTGACTGCGGAGCGGCCATTTGGCGGTTCCTGCCAGGCGGGCGGCGTCTGCCGCCCGCCCGGGTTAGAATGACCCCCTTTGTCATTTTGGTCCTGTTTTTATTTAGATAAATATTACCTATTTTTCTAAACCTGTGTCATGTCATTTTGTAGTGTTTTCAATGAGTTACTGTGTGTGTTGGTACAAATACTTCACACCCACACTCTGAAGTTAAGCCTGCCTGCTTGTGCCAAGCTATCAAGGGGGTTAGCGGGGGTTAACTAAGGGTGATTTTCCTTTACCCAAAATAGAGTGAGGGTCCTCTAGGGATAACTTGACTGACAAACAAAGACCCCATTTCTAACTGGGACTGTCTCCTGTGTCAATGTCATGGACACACAAGTGTGTGATTCCAGGGGTGAGGAAAAACAGGGAGGAATACTGCTCCAGTATCTGGAGGCCGTCCCCTCACTGATCCATGGTCAGAGAGATTGATACCCTCCACTGACCCATTGCCTTCTTTGGCAGATCGGAGGTCGGGGAGAGTTTCACTCTCCTCCTCCACACCCTCATCTATCACCAGAAGCATGTTGACCTCAGCCCTCTCAAAATGAGGCTTCAGTCGGTTCACAGGCAGCACCCTTAGGGTGTTCTTAGAGGACTAGAGGTCCACTTAGTAAGTGGCCTCCCCTTTATGTTACTTGATACCAAATGGACCAGTCCAGTGGTCCTGGAGAGCTCTAGGCTCTACTGGCTCCATCACCCAAACGTTATCTCCAGGCTGAAATTCCACCAGGGCGGCCTTCTGGTCGCACCGGCGTTTCATCACCTCCTGACTGGCCTTGAGTTTGCTCTCTGCCTTTTTCCAGAAGTGGTGTATCTGGTTGCGGAGGGAAAACATGTAGCTGACCACATCCTGGTGGGGGGTTCTTAGGAGCTTGCTCCCACCCCTCCTTTACAATGTTTAAGAGTCCCCTAATGGTACCCATGGAGAAGTTCAAAGGGAATGGGCCCTACCCCCTTCTGGGGTACCTCTCTGTAAGCCAGGAGGAAGTTCCACTTATAACTCAGGGCCTCAGGAAGGACTGTGATCTTGCCTTTCAAGGTCTTGTTGAATCTCTACAAGACCGTTGGATTGAGGATAGTAGAGTATGGTGAACTTGTAGGTCACCCCACATGCATCCTACATGTACTTCATGTATGCAGACATGAAGTTTGTGCCTCCGTCAGACACAGTCTCTTTGGAAATCACACATAGATAAAGATCACCATTAGGGCTCTGGTCACCACTGGTGCAGTCACCATGCTCAGAGGGATTGCCTCTGGGTAGCATTTCACATGGTCCACCAAAACCAGGATAAACCTGTTGCCTAGGGCAGTCTTGGGGACCAATGGACCAATTACGTTGATGCCCACCCTTTCAAAGAGGGTGCCAACAACGGGGAGTGGGATCAGGGGGGCCTTGAGCCTTTTCCCTGTCTTCCCACTGACCTGGCAGGTGGGACAGACAGGACCTACGGAATGCATCTGAGGTCATCCGCATTCAGTGCCAATAGAAGTGGGTGACAAGCATGGTAAAGGTCTTGTCTTGCCCTAAATGTCCTGCCAGGGGAATTTTGTGAGCCAGGCCCAGCAGGAAGGCCCGGTAACACTGGGGGACCACCAGCACACATGCTGCCACACGCCTCCGCTCACTATAAAGGAGTTAATTCTCCCAATAAATAAGATGATCACCAGAGGCTTCACCTGCTGCTTGGGCTGAGGCCTGTTAACTCAAACCCTTTCCCTGTTGGGCCCACCATCAACTTGCCAGCCAGCAAGTTCAGGTAAGTCACCTAGGGGCTTCCTCCTCAGAGACCTTGTCAACCACCGCAGGAACGTCTGGGACTTGTTTCCCATGCCCCTTGACCCTCTTCTTGGCAGCTGTCTGGGCCATTCTTCCAGGGTCCAGATGCACTTGATTCCCCTCCCAGACAGCCATGGACTGTGTGGTCATGCGGACCCACTCAGGCGATCCCGACATCTCCAAATGAGACCTTAGCTGTACTTCCCTCCAGGTAGTGTGCTCAAGGTCATTGCCTAAGAGACAATCTGCAGGCATGGCAGGACTCACAGCTACTTTTAGAGTACAACAGACGCCACCTCAAAGGAAACCAGAGCTATCGGTAGATGTGTGGGAAAGTACCACCTTTCTTGTCATGTTACCCCAATTTCTTCCTGTTTGTCAGTGTGTTTTTACTGTCTCACTAGGGTCCTGCTAGTCAGAACCCTAGTGCTCATAGTTTGTGGCCTAAATGTGTTGTCAGTATGCTTGACTGTGTCACTGGAGTTCTGCTAACCAGAACTCCAGTGCTTATGATCTCTGTTTACCAAATTTGTCAATATAGTTTAGTGACTCCATATCCCAATTCAGATTGGCATCCTAGAACCCCCTTATAAGTCCCTAGTGTGTGGTACCTATGTACCCAGGGCACTGGGGTTACAGGAGATCCTTATGGGCTGCAGCATTTCTTTTGCCACCCATAAGGATCTCAGACAAACCCTTTCTCAGGACTGCCATTGCAGCCTGCATGAAATAGTGCACACACTATTTCACAGCCATGTTCACTGCACTTAAGTAACTTATAAGTCACCTATATGGCTAACCTTTATGTACTGAAGACTAGGTGAAAAGTTACTAAGTGTGAGGGCACTCTTGCACTAGCAAAGGTGCCCCCAGACTTAGTGAGAGTGGGGATACTATTACACGCGTGCACTACATATAGGTCAATACCTATATGTAGCTTCACAATGGTAACTCCGAATGTGGCCATGTAAGGTGTCTAAGATCATGGAATTGTTCCCCCATTCCAAGTCTGGTACTGGAGGGCCAAACCCATGCATCCTGGGGGCTCCACCGTGGACCACAGTACTGCCAAACCAGCACTCTGAGGCTTACACCGCAGCTACAGCTGCTGCCCCTTCACAGACAGGGTTCTGGCCTCCTGGCGTCTGAGCAGCTCAGTCCCAGGAAGGCAGAACAAAGCCTTTTCTTTGGGAGGAGGGTGTTACACCCTTTTCCTTTGGAAATAGGTGTTACAGGCTTGGGAGGGGTAGCCTCCCAGAGCCTCTGGAAATGCTTTGAAGGGCAAAAATGGTGCCCTCCTTGTTTAAGCCAGTCTACACCAGTTCAGGAACCCCCAGTCCTGCCTCAGGTCAGAAATTGGGCAAAGGAAAGGGGAGTGCCCACTCCCCTGTCTATCACCACCCCGGGGTGGTGCCCGGTGCTCCTCCAATGTGTCCCTGGCGTTAGCCATCTTGCTTTTTAAGGTGTGGACTCCTCTGCAACCTCTGCTTCAGCTTCTGACCATTAGATCTACTACAGACTGCTTCAGGAATCACTGTAACTGCAACAAAGTATCCAGGAAGGCTACTGTGACCTGCAACGTCTGCTCCAGCCAGCAACAGTTTCCAAGTTGTATATGCTCTGAGGACTGCCTGTCTTCACCCTGCACCAGAAGAACTGAAGGAATCTCCAGTGGAGTGACAAAGTCACTGTCCTGCTTCTGCAGGCACCTTTCTGCAACAATGACCGGTCCTCTAGGACTCCTCTCCCTTCGAAGAGCATGATCCCTGGAACACAGGTGGTGGGCTGAAGTGATCCTGACTGTCCAAAGGTCCAGCTGTCCAAATTTGGTGGAGGTTAGGGCTTACCTCCCCGTGTGAGACAGTCCCCTTGTGCATCATGTCTTCATCAGCTCCTTGGGCTTCTGTGCACTTCTTCCAAATATTATTTGTACACAGGGTAGTTCAGGTCCCCAGCACTCTATCCTGCAATGCTCAGCTCCGTGAGTTGTTCTCCAGTGACGTGGGATACAGTTGTGTAGTGCTGCGATGACCGCACTTTGCAATTCCTTTCTCCTTATTTCCTGGGACTCCTATAGGGGCTGCATGATCTTCTGAGGGCTCTCTGCAGTGCTGAGAGCCCCCTCTGTCTCCTCATACTGAGGTGAGACTGCCAGGCCCCGCCTGTGTCAGGGCAGCTCCACTTTGATGCAAAATGCATTCTTGTGTGTACCAAGGCTTGTTGGGGGAATCCGGTGATGCAAAGAACCTGCATCCAATGACTTGATGTGGGACATCTCCTGCACCAAGCAGGAAGCCACAGCTACCCTCTTTGATGCATTTCTGTACTTTTCTTCCAACTGGAGAATCCACTTGTTCACCTTCTTCTAGGTTAGCAGGGGCTCCTGTTCTTCCTGGACTCTTCATCGACTTCTGGACTTGGTCTCCTTTCTCCACAGGTCTTCAGGTCTAGAAATCCATTGTTGGTTTCTTGCAGTCATGCTTGGTTCTTGCATAATCCTTCACCATGACTTCTAGTGTGTGCTGAGGAAACCTGTTGTACTTCACTCCTGTTTTCTGGGCTCTGGGGTGGGGTTTACTTACCTTTGGTGTTTTCTTGCACTACCAGTGCCCCACTCTACACTTGCCTAGGGGGGAATCCGACTATTACATTCCACTATTTTAGTTTATGGTTTGTGTTGCCCCTAGGCCTTTTGCAATCTATTGTGTTTTTCACTGTTTGTACTATTCTATGACTCTTTACTTACCTGATGTTGGTTACTAGTATAAATATTGTGTATAATACTTACCTCCAGTAGACATATTGCCTCTAAGATATTTTTGGCCTCTTGTCACTAAAATAAAGAAACTTTATTTTTGGTAACACTGAGTATTGTCTTTTATTGTGTGTAAGTACTGTGTGACTAAAGTTGTATTGCAAGAGCTTTGCATGTCTCCTAGTTCAGCCTTGGCTGCTCTGCTACAGCTACCCCTGGGCAGCCAAAGCTGCAAGACGCTGCCTATATCTCACTAAGGTGGATCACTGAACCTGGCATAAGATGTAATTTCCTCTGCTACCCACTACAAACCAGGCTAGCTTCTCACAAGGTGGCTCGATAGGATATGCTCTGCTGAAAACAGCTGATCCATGACAGTAGTCATTCTGGCTCCTGTGTTACTCGGAGCCTCCATCCGTTGCACTTGTACGTATTTGTAGGCATGTGGGCTTTTGGCACCATCTCTGCATCCCCCAGGGACACTAGGGTTACCTCCAACTATTCCCCAAAACTAACTCAGACTACTTCCTTCTTGAGTGCTACACTAGCCAACCCAGGTGTCTGCCCTCTGGGGAGGGGGGGGATCTGAGCCCTCCTGGGACACTTGTAAATGTAAATTTTGCACTCGTATATTGCACTACTCACCCGTTAGGGTCTCAAGGCGCTGTACGCATACTGCTGTGGAACCCCTCCTGGCTTTTCCCTCTGAGGCACCCACTCCTGGGTAAGCCAAGCATCCAAGCGCTGTCAGGGCAGTTGTGGAGATTAAGCAAGCTATTGCCCAGAGTTACAGAGTGGGACCCATTAATTAGATTAGGCACCAAGGCAAGAATTAGCTGGTCGAAGGGAATTGAGCCCAAGACCTGCCGAGGCAGGAATTGAATCCTTGTCCCAGGGCAGATCTCTGCATCAGGGTCTGCCGCTCTAACCATTGTGCCACACTTCTCCACTTCTCCACTTGGAGTCACCTTTAGTGACCATACTTAATGCACTCTGTGCATCGGTGTACAACCGTTCCTATCTTGTTGTCAGAGAACCTTTTCTTTTTAGACGCAGACTGGGACTGGTTACCACTATTCACTTGGGAATTATTTTGGGGGCCTTTTTCAGAACTCCTTATTTTTAAGTTTTTCTCCTCCCTCTTTCTTCTGGTGGGTACCCTGACCAACTTTATGGCAGTCCCCCACCGTGAGAAAGTAGCCTCTTTCTAGCATGGGTACCCCCACTTTTGGCCTGTTCGTGATGGTGTGTCAGAGTGTTTTTACTGTGTCACTGGGATCCTGCTAGCCAGGACCCCAGTGCTCATAGATAAAAACCTATATGGCAGTGTGTTTTACCTGTCTCACTGGAATCCTGCTAGCCAGAACCCCAGTGCTCATAGTTTGTGGCCTAATGTGTATGCCTGTGTAGTGCCTAACTGTGTCACTGAGGCTCTGTTAACCAGAACCTGGGTGCTTATGCTCTCTCTGCTTCAAAATTTGTCACTGTAGTCCAGTGACTTAATTTACCAATTTCAATTGGCACACTGGACCCCCTTATAAGTACCTAGTATATGGTACCTAGGCATCCAGGGCATTGAGGTTCCAGGAGATCCATATGGGCTGCAGCATTTCTTTTGCCACCCATAGGGAGCTCAGAGAAACCCTTACACAGGACTGCCAATGCAGCCTGCGTGAAATAACGCACATGTAATTTCACAGCCATTTTCACTGCCTTCCCTTAAGTAACTTGTAAGTCACCTATATGTCTAACCTTCACTTGCTGAATGTTAGGTTACTAAGTGTGAGGGCACCCTTGGACTATCAAAGGTGCCACCACATTTTTCAGGGCCATTTCCCTGGACTTTGTGAGTGCGGGGACACCATTACAAGCTTGAACTACATATAGGTTAACACCTATATGTAGCTTCACAATGGTAACTCTGAATACGGCCATGTAACATGTCTAAGATAATGGAAGTCTCCCCCATTCCAAATCTGGTATTGGGGGAGCCAATTCCATGCATCCTAGGGGCTCCACCATGGACCCCCAGTACTGCCAAACCAGCTCTCTGAGGCTTGCACTGCAGCTACAGCTGCTGCCACCTCACAGACAGGGTTCTGCCCTCCTGGGGTCTGGGCCTCCCAGTCCCAGGAAGGCAGAACAAAGCATTTCCTCTGAGAGCAGGGTGTTACACCCCCTCTCATTGGAAATAGGTGTTACAGGCTGGGGAGAGGTAGCCTCCCCCAGCTTCTGGAAATGCTTTGAAGGGCACAGATGGTACCCTCCTTGCACAAACCAGTCTACACCGGTTCAGGGACCCCTTCTCCCCTGCTCTCGTCAGAAACTGGACAAAGGAAAGGGGAGTGACCACTCCCCTGTCCATCACCACCCTAGGGGTTGTGCCCAGAGCTCCTCCAGTGTGTTCCAGACTTCAGTCATCCTGCTTTGCAAGGTGTGGGGGCACTCTGGAGGGCTCTGAGTGGACAGTGCCGCAGGTGATGTCAGAGACCCCTCCTGATAGGTCCATACCTGATAAGGTAGCCAATCCTCCCTCAGGGCTATTTAGGGTCTCTCCTGTGGGTTCTCTTCAGATTCTGCTTGCAAGTTTCCTTCAGGAATCCTCTGAAACAACTTTAGTCTCTTCTCACCTCAGATCAACCGCAGCCTGCTCCAAGAAACGCTGTAACTGCAAGAAAGTGTCTACAAGAGACACTTTTCTTCAGCAACCTCAGCTCCAACTCAGCAACTGCAACAGATTCCACTGTGTTCATACTCTGGGGACTCCCTGTCGTTATTCTGCACCAGAAGAACCAAAGAAATCTCCAGTGGAGCGACGGAATCCGTCCCCTGCTCCAAGCAGGCACCTTCCAAGACGACGACCGGTACCCTGGGACTCCTCTCACAATCATGAGGGTCCTCCTAAGGGCACAGAGGGTGGACATCATCAACATAGACTGTCCTGAGGTCCTGCTGACGGAATTTGGAGGAGAAAAGACCTTGCCTTCCCCAAGAACAATGGTACCCCTGTGTACTGTGTCTTCTTCACCTCCTGAGGCCTCTGTGCACTCTTTTCAAAACTCCTTTGTGCACAGCCTGGCCCAGGTCCCCAGCACTCCACCCTGCGATGCTCAATTCGCTGAGTTGTTCTCCGGCAGCGTGGGACCTTCTTTTGGTGTGCTGCATTAACTACATTTTGCACCTTCTTTGAACCCAGATCCTTCGGCTTCTGGGGGTGGTTGCTGGCATTCTGAGGACTCTCTAAAGTGCTGAGAGCCCCCTCTTTCTCTTCACAGAGAGTTGAGGCCACCAGGTCCCTCCTGGGTCCATCCAGCGCCATTTTGATGAAAAACACACTTTTGCCATAGCCAAGGCTTGTTGGTGACTTCCGACACAAAGGGGGTGATTCTAACCCTGGCGGTCGGTGTTAAAGCGGCGGCCAACCCGCCAACAGGCTGGCGGTAAAAAAAATAGGATTCTGAGCCTGGCGGGAACCGCCAACACAGACAGCCACCTTAACACTCCGACCGCCACAGCGGTACAAACAAACAGCGCGGCGGTCACCGCCAACAGACAGGCGGCAGACAATGTACCGCCCACACTATTCCAACTCACCAATACGCCACCTTTTCCGGGGCGGGAGCACCGCCGATAAAAACACGGCGGAAACAGACTACGGACGGGAAAACGCTCACCACTACGCACTCCAGGAGGAAGGAGGACAGCATGGAACCCGAATTAAACATCCTACCTGCTCTCGTCTACCTTCTCATCTACCACGAGTACGAAGTCCGGCGCAGACGACAACGGTGAGTACTGCACCTACGACACACGGGAGGGGGAGGACGAAAGGTTACGGCACACACATATGCGACCCCCACCCCCCCCAACTATGTACTCACCAATGCAGAGCACCAAGTCACAGTGACACCACCCAAACACCCCTGAAAAATGCCAGGACATAATCATATTTGGAATAAATATTTATGTACCAAAAAGCTCCAGAAAATTAGCGTACAACCATGAAAGATATCCACAACAAAACTAATGACATACACATCAGTGTATAACTGAAGTAACAAGTCCTGCACATCCTACGAATTCAGCATGTCCGTGGGCCAAAGTCTTGAGAAACAAGGGCAAAGCCCACACAGGAGACCTGAGTCCTTTGGAGAGAACACTGCAGGGGCATCAGATGTAAAAACTACAGGCACCTCAGGGGGAAGGGAAGTGGGGGGCACCACAGCCACATGAGTCCACAACGCCAGATCCACGAGGAGCCACCATGCCCACTGGACCATCCTGGAGAGTGCAAAGCCACAGTCTCTCAATGTCTCTAAAGTGGGTGGGCTGCCCACTGGACCATCCTGGGGAGTGCAAAGCCACAGTCTCTCAATGTCTCTACAGTGGGTGGGCTGCCCACTGGACCATCCTGGGGAGTGCAAAGCCACAGTCTCTCAATGTCTCTACAGTGGCTGGGCTGCCCACTGGACCATCCTGGGGAGTGCAAAGCCACAGTCTCTCAATGTCTCTACAGTGGGTGGGCTGCCCACTGGACCATCCTGGGGAGTGCAAAGCCACAGTCCATCAGGTGGATGACAGTCTCCACTGGTCAAGGAGGAGGCATGGTGGGCACAGTGAACCATAAACGGTGCTTGAGACGGCGGTGCCCAGCGGTGCGGTGCTTGAGAGGAAGGGCCCAGCGGAGCGGTGCTTGAGAGGAAGGGCCCAGCGGAGCGGTGCCTCAGAGGAAGGGCCCAGCGGAGCGGTGCTTGAGAGGAAGGGCCCAGCGGAGCGGTGCTTGAGAGGAAGGGCCCAGCGGAGCGGTGCTTGAGAGGAAGGGCCCAGCGGAGCGGTGCCTCAGAGGAAGGGCCCAGCGGAGCGGTGCTTGAGAGGAAGGGCCCAGCGGAGCGGTGCTTGAGACGGCGGTGCCCAGCGGAGCGGTGCTTGAGAGGAAGGGCCCAGCGGAGCGGTGCCTCAGAGGAAGGGCCCAGCGGAGCGGTGCTTGAGAGGAAGGGCCCAGCGGAGCGGTGCTTGAGAGGAAGGGCCCAGCGGAGCGGTGCTTGAGAGGAAGGGCCCAGCGGAGCGGTGCTTGAGAGGAAGGGCCCAGCGGAGCGGTGCTTGAGAGGAAGGGCCCAGCGGAGCGGTGCCTCAGAGGAAGGGCCCAGCGGAGCGGTGCTTGAGAGGAAGGGCCCAGCGGAGCGGTGCTTGAGACGGCGGTGCCCAGCGGAGCGGTGCTTGAGAGGAAGGGCCCAGCGGAGCGGTGCTTGAGAGGAAGGGCCCAGCGGAGCGGTGCCTCAGAGGAAGGGCCCAGCGGAGCGGTGCTTGAGACGGCGGTGCCCAGCGGAGCGGTGCTTGAGAGGAAGGGCCCAGCGGAGCGGTGCCTCAGAGGAAGGGCCCAGCGGAGCGGTGCTTGAGACGGCGGTGCCCAGCGGAGCGGTGCTTGAGACGGCGGTGCCCAGCGGAGCGGTGCTTGAGAGGAAGGGCCCAGCGGAGCGGTGCCTCAGAGGAAGGGCCCAGCGGAGCGGTGCTTGAGAGGAAGGGCCCAGCGGAGCGGTGCTTGAGACGACGGTGCCCAGCGGAGCGGTGCTTGAGACGGCGGTGCCCAGCGGAGCGGTGCTTGAGAGGAAGGGCCCAGCGGAGCGGTGCCTCAGAGGAAGGGCCCAGCGGAGCGGTGCTTGAGAGGAAGGGCCCAGCGGAGCGGTGCTTGAGACGGCGGTGCCCAGCGGAGCGGTGCTTGAGACGGCGGTGCCCAGCGGAGCGGTGCTTGAGAGGAAGGGCCCAGCGGAGCGGTGCCTCAGAGGAAGGGCCCAGCGGAGCGGTGCTTGAGAGGAAGGGCCCAGCGGAGCGGTGCTTGAGACGGCGGTGCCCAGCGGAGCGGTGCTTGAGAGGAAGGGCCCAGCGGAGCGGTGCCTCAGAGGAAGGGCCCAGCGGAGCGGTGCTTGAGACGGCGGGGCCCTGTTCAGCGGTGCTCTTCTGCACCGCGGGCCCTGTTCAGCGGTGCCTATCTCCACGGCGGGGCCCTGTTCAGCGGTGCTCTTCTCCACCGCGGGCCCTGTTCAGCGGTGCCTATCTCCACGGCGGGGCCCTGTTCAGCGGTGCTCTTCTCCACCGCGGGCCCTGTTCAGCGGTGCTCTTCTCCACGGCGGGGCCCTGTTCAGCGGTGCTCTTCTCCACGGCGGGGCCCTGTTCAGCGGTGCTCTTCTCCCCGGCAGGCCCTGTTCAGCGGTGCTCTTCTGCACCGTGGGCCCTGTTCAGCGGTGCTCTTCTCCACGGCGGGGCCCTGTTCAGCGGTGCTCATCTCCACGGCAGGCCCTGTTCAGCGGTGCTCTTCTGCACCGCGGGCCCTGTTCAGCGGTGCCTATCTCCACGGCGGGACCCTGTTCAGCGGTGCTCTTCTGCACCGCGGGCCCTGTTCAGCGGTGCTCTTCTCCACGGCGGGGCCCTGTTCAGCGGTGCTCTTCTCCACGGCGGGGCCCGGTTCAGCGGTGCTCTTCTGCACTGCGGGCCCTGTTCAGCGGTGCTCTTCTCCACGGCGGGGCCCTGTTCAGCGGTGCTCTTCTCCCCGGCAGGCCCTGTTCAGCGGTGCTCTTCTGCACCGCGGGCCCTGATCAGCGGTGCTCTTCTCCACGGCGGGGCCCTGTTCAGCGGTGCTCTTCTCCACGGCAGGCCCTGTTCAGCGGTGCTCTTCTGCACCGCGGGCCCTGTTCAGCGGTGCCTATCTCCACGGCGGGGCCTGTTCAGCGATGCTCTTCTGCACCGCGGGCCCTGTTCAGCGGTGCTCGTCTCCACGGCGGGGCCCTGTTCAGCGGTGCTCTTCTCCACGGCGGGGCCCGGTTCAGCGGTGCTCTTCTGCACCGCGGGCCCTGTTCAGCGGTGCTCATCCAGCAGGTCAAGGGAGCCAGACCTGGCCTCGACTCCCTGCTCAGTCGCCCTCGGACCGTGACGTTTCTGGACCCTTCGGGGACGGACTCCTGGCCTCCTTAGTGTCCTCCTTCCCAGCTGGGATGTGGCATGTGGGGTCCACCTTCTCCGCGCTCCTGCTGCCCTTCCGCTCCTTTGATGGGGCTCTCGGGCCCTTGCCTCCCCTAGATGGTGTGGGTGGTGAAGTGGCCGCACATTGCTCCTTGGGGGCAGCCCTGTCGGTCCTCGCACGGCGGTCCTTGTTTTTGCGGGTCCTCTTGCCGGGTGGGGGGCTGGACGTGTCCTTGCTGCTGATCGATGTGTCACTGCTGGCAAAGGGTGGGCTCCAGAACCCAGGCACAACAGTGACACCGGAAGCTGGGCTGGTGGTGGCTGCGGTGCTCTTGGGACTCTTTGAAGATGGAGGGGGGAGGTCATCGGGGGGAAAGAGGTTAAGGTTAGCCAGGAAAAGTTTTTTAGGGCCAAGGTAAAGGGTAGGAGAAGTGGAGATGGAAGTGGAGGTAGAGGAGGTGGTTGTAGGAGAGTCAGGTGTGCTGTCATTGGGTGAAGGTGCTGGTGCTGTAGGCTGTCGTGAGGTGGATGGCTGTTGGGTGGGTGGCTGCCTGCGTTTGTGTGTCTTGGAAGAGGGGGTGACAGACACAGTGGGAGAGGACACAGGGGACGTGTACATGGCAGTGGGGGTGGTGACTGCACGAGTGTGGACTGTACTGGAGGGTGAGGTGGTGATGGAAGCACTGGCTGATGTTGGGGTGCATGCAGGTGTGAGTGTAGACGTCACAGGGAGGGAGGAGGGAGACGAGGAGGAGGGGGACACAGGGGTGGCAGTGGCTGTTGGCATGTCTGCATCTGGGTGTTGCTCGGGTGAGTGTTTGCGGGATCTGTGGTGCTTGTGTTTGGATGAGCTGCACTTGGGTGTTGAGGTGTGTGCAGGCTGGTCTGATGGTGTGGATGGGATAGGCTGAGGAACAGGAGACAGAGACAGGCTGGAGGCAGTCAGAAGAGGGAGGCTGGAAACTGGGACAATGGCTGCCGTCAGTGCTGAGGCCAGAGCAGTGAACGCTCGTTGATGGGCAGCCTGACCCGAATGAATGCCCTCCAGGTACGCATTGCTCTGTTGCACCTCCCTTTGCACACCCTGGATGGCATTCAAAAGGGTCGTCTGCCCAACAATGAGCGTCCTTACCAGGTCAATGAGCTCCGCACTGAGGGCAGCAGGGGCAACAGGGGCAGGGGCTGAGGTGCCTGGGGCGAAGGAGACGCGCGCCTTCCTGGGCGAACCGGCACGGAGCGAAGACTGAGGGGCTGCTGGGAGGGCGGGGCTGGTGCGCTGGGTGTCGGCTGTACCTGTAGAGGCGGGGGGCACGGATGTTGCCGCCACCCCTAGGGAGCTCCCATCCGAGGACGAGTCGCTTTCGCTGCTCTCACCAGCGGTCCCCGTCGTGGTGCTCCCCTCGCCCTCCGGATCACTGGTGCCCTCGGTGTCTGTTCCTGGGCCCACCGGGGCCTTGTGTCCTGCAGCTCCCTCGTGCTCCGATGCCATATCTCCTCCGCCTGATGATGCTAATGCACACATGCACAAGAAGATGAAGAGAAAGGGTGGGGGGAGAAAAAAGAAGACCAGGTTGAGTGCATGCAATGTCAACACCGTTGGCGGAGAGGACAGACACAGGTGCCTAATGCACTAAGCCGCGCATTCGGGGTACACTACTCAGTACTACTGACTAAGACAACAGGCCAAGAGACGTCAAACGCGCACATGGGAGATGCTGGACCTTCAATGGCTGTACTTGTCACCCTACAGAGGTGGGGGCCGGGGGCACAGGGCCATGCCTAAGGGAGAGGACTACACTACAGAAAGCGCCCTGGCCTAATGTCACCCACAGCCCTCCTCCCCCACCCAGACGCCTCCACTGCGCAGAAAGATAGGAGAATGTGCTGATACTCACCCCCTTGTGTCTGCTGTGATGTCTTAAAGCGCCCATCCAATTCAGGGTAGGCCACCGCCAGGATCCGGGACATCAGGGGGGTCATGGTGCGACTGGCACCCCTCCTAGGTTGGGAGGCCATCCCCAGCAGTGTTTCTGCGGTCTTCCTTGTTCCGCGGCGGATGTCCTCCCACCTCTTGCGGCAGTGGGTGCCCCGTCTGTTGTGGACCCCCAAGGTCCGGACTTCCTTGGCGATGGCACGCCAAATCTCGATCTTCTGATGGGCGCTGACCTATTAGACATGTACAGGGTGGAAAGGAGGAAATCATCAATGACCTGCATGTTAGATGTAATTGGCCCCCACCCACCCACTTTGCCATATGGCACATGCTCTCATCTGTCGGGCGTTGCACTCCTCATTCGCCCCCCACCCCACCAACTTACATCCACCCCAATCCACACAGGCATAGCCCATTCCATTAGCACCCGGTGTACTCACTTGTTGGTCTGGAGGACCGTAGAGTAGCGCATACTGGGGGAGGACCCCATCCACGAGCTTCTCCAACTCTTCAGACGTGAAGGCAGGGGCCCTTTCCCCAGTCGCAGCAGCCATTGTATCTTCCAGACCGAGGTCACAGCAGCACTTGCAGTATAGGTCCTCTCCTGTGGATGATCAGGTCTCGAGTGATTAAGCAGATAGAAAATGGCGGTCACGCCCGCGGCGGTGCGTACCGCGGCGGTGCGTACCGCGACCGCCGGCGCACTTCGTCATTGGCTCCTGAAACCCATAGGCTTCAATGTTAACCAATGCGACTTTGCGCCGCGGTCTTCGACCGCCTACCGCCACGGTGTGCCCCGCCAGTGCATTGACCTCACATCCCATTGTCCCACTTCACAGGTCAGGCAGCCGCCATTTCAAGGGCCCACATGGCTTAATTTTGACTGCGACACACAGGCCTAGGCCTTGCATTGCCACACATACACGCCTTTCAACCCATTGCCATTCTTTAACTGTGCAAGCTGTCTGTACGTACCTGTGGTTTGCCTGACTCTGTGCTCCATGTTGTCCTTCCTAGGCACCGTCCGCTGGGACTTGCGATGAGAAGGAGGAATCCTCGCGTGTACCGACCGCTGGTGGACCTGTCGACAATGGAAGAACGCCATATAATACTTCGATACAGACTTGACCGTGCCACTATCCATGAACTGTGTGCCCAGCTGGAGCCAGCCCTGATGTCCCCCATCCGCCAACCCACAGGGATTCCCCCTCTGGTGCAGGTTTTGTCAGTCCTCCATTTTTTGGCCAGTGGGTCATTCCAGACCACAGTGGCCATGTCATCTGGAATGTCTCAGCCTATGTTTTCTAAGATTTTGAGCAGAGTGTTGTCTGCCCTGATGAAACTCATGCGGAGCTACATCATTTTCCCCGAGGAGGGTGACTTGCCTACAGTGAAGGGTGATTTCTATGCCCTTGGACATATCCCCAACATCATTGGTGCCATTGATGGGACCCATGTGGCTTTGGTACCCCCAAAAGACGATGAGCAGGTGTACCGAAACAGAAAAAATTATCATTCGATGAATGTCCAGGTGGTCTGTTTGGCTGACCAGTACATCTCCCATGTAAATGCCAAGTTCCCAGGGTCAGTGCATGACGCGTATGTGATGCGAAATAGCAGCATCCCCTATGTGATGGAGCAGCTACAGAGACAACGTGTGTGGCTAATAGGTGACTCTGGTTACCCCAACCTGCCGTGGCTACTGACCCCAGTGAGGAATCCCCGGACAAGGGCAGAGGAACGCTACAATGAGGCCCATGGGCGTACTAGGAGGGTGATTGAGCGAACCTTTGGCCTCCTGAAGGCCAGGTTTAGGTGCCTGCATATGACAGGTGGATCCCTAATGTACTCACCAAAGAAGGTGTGCCATATCATCGTGGCGTGCTGTATGCTTCACAACCTGGCTTTGCGACGCCAGGTGCCTTTCCTGCAGGAGGATGGTCCAGATGGTGGTGTTGTAGAAGCCGTGGAGCCTGTGGAGAGTGAAGAGGAGGAAGACTCAGAGGACGACACAGACAATAGGGACAGAATGATACAACAGTATTTCCAGTAACACCCAGGTAAGAATCACCCACGCCATTTCACAATTGCTTATAGCCTCCTGCATCTGTACTTTCTGTAGTTCCCCACAGATGTTTTTCATTAATTTTTGCCTTTCCCTTCCCTTCTCAGTGCTGTCTGACTCAGTACCTGACTTCTGCTTGGTTCGCCCATGAAATACAGCGTATTGACATTGGTATGTTGTCATGACTAATTGACAGAACAGAAATCGAACAGTAATATGTAATACATTTGTCAATTATACAGCATGACTCAAAACAGATTTGTGTGCAAAATGTGATTTATTTACAGTGCTAGATATCGGTACATGTGATTCTAAGGGTGATGGGTGGGGGTGGAGGAATATCCATGGCAGAGTCCAGTTCTCAGTCTCACAGGTGCATTGTCCTTTTGCCTGTGGAAGGATGGAGCATAGGCAGTTCATGGTTGGACAGGGTGGCAATGTGGGACAGTGGGAAGACTTGAGGGGGTATGTCCTGCAGGCGGGGGTCTTGACATCCTACTCTGTCTTTTTCTTTGGTCTCAGGCTCCTCTTACGGGGTGGTTGTTCTTCAGCAGGAGGTGGGGTTCTGGGGGGCTGTCGAGGTGTTGGGACCTCCTGTCCACTAGCGCCGGCGGAGGTGGTAGGCTGTTCCTGGTCCGGCCTAGTGACAGGGGCCCTGTGTGGTGCACCATGGTCCCGCAACGCGTCCTCTATCCTGTGGAGGGCCAGGACGATGGTCCCCATTGCGGTCCCAATGATTCTCAGCTCCTCCCTGAACCCCATGTAGCGTTCCTCCTGCTGTGCCTGGATCTCAGTGAACCTGGCCAGTACCGTCGCCATCGTTTCTTGGGAGTGGTGGTATGCCCCCATGATGGTGGTGAGGGCCTCTTGGAGAGTGGGTTCCCTGGGCCTCTCCTCCCCCCCCTGTCGCACAGCAGCCCTCCGAGCTGCCCGGTTTCCCCCGGCCTCTGTCCCCTGGACAGTGTGCCCGCTACCACTGCCCCCAGGTCCCTGTTGTTGTTGGGGTGTTGGGTTAGCCTGGGTGCCCTGTAGTGGCAGACACACCGCTGATTGAGCTGTCCTAGAGACAGAGGCATGGGCCCGCTGGGTGGGAGCTGTACTGGTGTCGGCAGAGGGGGTCGGGTCTGGTGTGGCCTGTGGCTGCCTGAGGGGAACCGACTGCCCAGAGGTCCCCGATGGTCCGGGCTGGTCATCAGGTTCACTGTCGACAGAGCTGCTATCCTCAGTGTGGGCCTGTTCCGGTGGTGGGATGGACACTTCTGGACCCTCCTGGCTGGTGTGTTGTCGTTCGGGTCCTGCATGGGGTAAGACAGTTTGGTTATTATTTCTGTGTGTGCAATAGCATGCGTGTTGTGGGTGCCCTTGTCCCCCAGTGCAGGCATTCCCTGGAGGGAGGTGTTGTGAGGGTATTTAGTGGGGGGAGGGGTTAGTGCAGTGGTCATGCTTAGGTGATGGGTGCCCATGATTTGTGTTGGCATGCAGGAGTTGGTGTTGGGATGGGTGGGTTGTGCTGGTGAGACATTGTCAGGGAGGATGTGTGCTGGGGGGTTGGGGGTGAGGGTGGGGGTGTGGGTTGGCATGCTGGTGGGGTGGGGGGGATATAGTAGTTGAGATGGGACTTACCAGAGTCCATTCCTCCGGCTACTCCAGCGAGGCCCTGAGGATGCAGGATGGTCAAGACCTCTTGCTCCCACGATGTAAATTCGGGAGGGGTGGGTGGGGGTCCGCCGCCAGTCTTCTGGACCGCGATGTTGTGCCTGGAGACCATCGATCGGACCTTCCCCCGTAGGTCGTTCCATCTTTTGCGGATGTCCTCCATATTCCTGGGATGCTGTCCCACCACGTTGACCCTGTCCACGATCCGCTGCCATAGCTCCGCCTTCCTGGCTATACTGGTGTGCTGCACCTGCGAGCCGAAGAGCTGGGGTTCCACTCTTAGGATTTCCTCCACCATGACCCGGAGTTCTTGGTCCGAAAAGCGTGGGTGCCTTTGGGGTGCCATGGGGTGGTGTGGGTGTGGTGTGGGGTGGTGTATGTGATGCGGAGTGTGTTGGTGAGTGGTGCTTTGTGCTACTATGTGGTGTGTGTGATGGTGTAGTGTGCCTCAGTGTGTCTTGCTATGGATTGTCTGCTGTGTCTCTCTCTCCTTCTCTCAGTAATTAGGGTCGCAGGGGTTTGTGGGTGGTGTGGGTGTGTGTTTTATAGTTGGTTGATTGTGTGGGAGTGGTGTGTGTATGTGTATCAGGTGTGTGTATTTCAAATTGTCCAATGTGGCTGTGTTTTGGTGATGTGTGTGTATTCTGACCGCGGCGGTGTGTAGTGCCAATGGAATACCGCGTTTGAATGACCGCCGTGTGGATTCGTGGGTCGTAATGGCATGGGCGTATTTCTGTTGGCGTGACGGTGGAGGTTTGGTCATCTCCAGTTTATCGCTGCCCGCCGATGTGGCGGGCTGCAGTGGAGGACGGATTTTTGGAGGTTTGGCCGTTGTGGGTCGGAATGACCGTGGCGGTTGACCGCGGCCGCGGCGGTGTTATGGCGGTCTTATGACCGGCGGTAAGGGCATTTTACCGCCGAGGTCAGAATGACCCCCAAAATCTCATCTGCAACGATCTTCACACCGAGCGACATCTTTAGAATCATGCAGAAATCTGCTGGCATTTTCCTAGACTGCATTTCTGCAGTCTTTGCTAATTGAGGACACTTCTTTTGCACTCTCTTCTGGGTTGGCAGGGGCTCCTGTTCTTCCTGGAAGTTCTTTTGACTCCTGGACTTGGTCCCCTTCCTTTGCAAGTCTTCAGGTCCAATAATCCAGCAGTTGTTCTTTGCAGACTTGGTTGGCTGCTGCAAAATTCCCAAAATGAGGTGTAGTGTGTTCTAAGGAAACTTGCAGTACTTTACTCCCATTTTTCTGGGTTCTCGGGTGGGGTAATTTGCTTACCTTTACTGTATTCTTACTCCCCCAGCGATTCTGCACACATTACACTTGTCTAGGGGGGAATTCATGATTCACATTCCACTTTTTTAGTATATGGTTTGTATTGCCCCTAGACCTATTTTCTCCCATTGCATTCTGTAGGATTTCCTACTGTTTGCATTGTTTTATGACCATTTACTTGTCTAGTTTTGATGTCTAGTGTATATATTGTGTAGAATACTTACCTCCAGAAGGAGTATTGTCTCTAAGATATTTTTGGTACTGTGTCACCCAAATAAAAACCTTTATTTTTGGTAACACTGATTATTGTCTTTACTTGTGTAAAAGTACTGTGTAACTATAGGTGGTATTGCATGAGCTTTGCATGTCTCCTAGGTCAGCCTAAGCTGTTCTGTTATAGCTACCTCTATCAGCCTAAGCTGGTACAACACTACTACTTCACTATTAAGGGATAACTGGACCTGGTATAAGGTGGAAGTACCCAAGGTACCTACTATAAACCAGGCCTCTTACATTGGTGGTGCAGCGGTGGGATAAGTACTTGCAATTGCTTTACCACTTTGTTGCCTGTGCTTTTCACAAGAAAAACTTGCTCCAATACTTAGTGCATAAAAACTATGTACTTAGAAACCTTTTCTTAACTTTCTAAAAGTTCTTTAACCATAGAAAAGATTTTTAGAAAGTCTTGAAATGTTTTTTTTTCTTTCTCTAAAGTTAGCTCTGTTAGTCTACTTTTTACTCACTTTCCTAAACTTTTTCTTTCAATATGTCTTCTGCAGAAGCCACCCCTAGAGCTGTCAAGACTACCTTTGACAATTTAAACTATAAAAGCTTGAAGGGGTTCTGCATTGAAAGAAATTTAGGAATTGGGAAGAACCTCAGTAAGGAGTAAATCTTAAATCTCCTCCTACAGGATGACTGGGGAATCAGCACTGGGGAAGAGGTAGAGAATGACTCCAACCAGGAAGGTTCAGAGGAGCAGAATGACGATCCTGGGGAGGGTCCTTCCACAGACATATCTGTTCATAGGCCCCCTAGTATAACTGGTATTGGGAAGGGTTCACACCCAAGTAGGGCTCCCTTCACCCCTAGAGGTTAGGTCACTAGAGTGGCCCCCGTTAGGGATAGGTCTGCCTCTGCATGCTATCATGTTACCTCTGTTTCAGAGGCTTGATATAATTCTAACCCTGAGTACCAGTCCCTAGAGAGGGAACTCAGAAAGCTGGGGTTAGAGGAGGCCAGACTGAGGCTAATGCAGCAACAGTTGGCCCTAGACAGGGAATCCCTCGCTGTGGAGAAAGAGAGGCAGGGTTTGGGGTTAGTTCCCCATGGTGGTAGCAGCAGTTTTAGAAATACAAATGTTAGGGAACCTTCATTTGATTCTAGAAATCTGCACAAAGATGTCCCTCCTTACAAGGATGGTGATGACATTAACAAGTGGTTTGCTGCACTTGAGAGGGCCTGTACAGTTCAGAGGTTCCCTCATGTACAATGGGCTGCTATCCTTTGATTATCCTTCTCTGGCAAAGGTAGATACAGACTTCCTATTGTCAGGGAGGATGATGCAGATAATTATCAGGTTTTTAAAAATGCACACTTAGATGGTCTGTGCTTAACCACTGTACAGTACAGACTTAGGTTCAGAGAGACCAGAAAAGAGTCATCACAGGACTGGATAGACTTTGTGGTCTGATCTGTGAAGGCCCTAGAACGTTGGTTACATGGCAGTAAGGTGACTGATTATTAAAGCCTATATAACTTGATTCTGAGAGAGCATATCCTAAATAAGTGTGTGTCTAACTTGTTACATCAGTATCCTGTAGACTCAGATCTGACCTCTCCCCAAGAATTGGGAAAGAAGGCAGACAAATGGGTCAGAACAAGGGTGAGCAGAAAAGCTTGTACAGGGGGGTGACAAGGATGGCAAGAAGAGAGATGGTTAAAAATCTCAGGACAAGCATGGGGATAAAAGTAAACATAAAGATCCTTCTTCAGGACCAAAACACTCCTCTGGGGTGGGGATAAAACGTATTCATCTTCTTAAAACTCTTCACACAGTCAGAAAATGCCTTGGTGCTATATGTGTATAAATAAAGGCCAGTGGCCAGGGGATAAGTCCTGCACAGGTAAAGCCCCCGAGCCTATCACCACTAGGACACCAGACTCTAGTTCCCCTAGCAGTAGTGGTAATAGTGGTGGGACTACTGGCAATAGTCAAACTAAAGGTGTAGTTGGGTTCACTTTTGGGAACATAATAGAAACTGGGGTAGATAGTCCCAAGACAGTTTCTGTCACACCTGGTGGCATTGGCCTTACCACCTTGGCTGCTTGTCCCCTTGACATGGATAAGTACAGGCAGTCAATCTTAATAAATGGTGTTGAGGCTGAGGCCTTCAGGGACACAGGTGCCAGTATCACTTTGGTGACTGAAAACCTAGAGTCACCTGCACAACACCTCCTTGGACAGAAGTACCAAGTTACTGATGTCAATAACTCCACTCAGTCTCTCCCCTTAGCTGTAGTTCAACTTGGCTAGAGTGGAGTTACTGGCCCTAACCAGGTGGTGGTATCACCTAGCTTACCTGTAGATTGTCTCTTAGGGAATGACCTAGAGGCCTAAGGTTGGGTTGAGGTAGAGTTTAATACCCATGCATCCATGCTGGGTATCCCTGAGGAATTGCTTCCTCTGATTTCTGGTGAAATGAAAAAGCAAAGGAGAGAGAAAGGCCTGAAATCTCAGGATCCCTCTCCACCAACAGGTAAAAAGGGTATCAAAGTATCCCTTCCCCACCCTGCCACTAAGGATACCATTCCTGTTGTAGGAGAAACCTCTCCTGGGATGGAACCTGTACCAAAGGAGCCATGAGCTACCACAGCTGGACTCCCAGAGCTAAAAGTACCTCTCTGTGGAACTACTAAAGCAGATGTGCAGAATTGCACCATTTTAGTAAATATAGGGGCATATTTATACTCCGTTTGCGCCGAATTTGCGTCGTTTTTTTCGACGCAAATTTGACGCAAAACTAACTCCATATGTATACTTTGGCGTTAGACGCGTCTAGCGCCAAAGTTCATGGAGTTAGCGTCATTTTTTGGCGTGAACACCTTCCTTGCGTTAATGAGATGCAAGGTAGGCGTTCCCGTCTTAAAAAACGACTCCCAGGCATGTGCGTGGTATTTATACTCCCAGGCAAAAATCACGCCCGGGAGTGGGCAGGGCAAAAAAACCCGCATTTGCGCCTCTTTTTAACGCCTGGGTCAGGGCAGGCGTTAAGGGACCTGTGGGCTCAGAATGAGCCCAGAGGTGCCCTCCCCTGCCCCCAGGGACACCCCCTGCCACCCTTGCCCACCCCAGGAGGACACCCAAGGATGGAGGGACCCATCCCAGGGAAGAAAAGGTAAGTTGTGGTAAGTATTTTGTTAATTTTTTTTTTGTGGCATAGGGGGGCCTGATTTGTGCCCCCCTACATGCCACTATGCCCAATGACCATGCCCAGGGGACATAAGTCACCTGGGCATGGCCATTGGGCAAGGGGGCATGACTCTTGTCTTTGCTAAGACAGGAGTCATGTTAATGGCGTCTGGGCGCCCCAAAAAAATGGCGCAAATCGGGTTAAGATGATTTTTTTGCCTCAGCCTGACTTACCCCATTTTGGGACGCCCAAACGCCATTTTTCCCTACGCTGGCGCTGCCTGGTGTACGTCGTTTTTTTTCACGCACACCTGGCAGCACCGGTCGGCTAACGCCGGCTAACGCCATTCAATAAATACGGTGCCCGCATGGTGCTTCAGAATGGCGTTAGCCGGCGCTAATTTTTTTGCCGCAAAACTGCGTTAGCGCAGTTTTGCGTCAAAAAGTATAAATATGGCCCATAGTGTATCCCTCCAACACTCCCAGAGAATCTTTAGTGCAGCAGCACTGAACTGCCTCTAAACACTTAGGACAGCAGTCCTGTCCTAGTGTGGAGCATATAGGACATCAACCCTGCCCTGCTCCAACTCAAGAGAAAAAGCAACCCTGTTCTCTCTTACAGCCATATGGACAAAGTTTTTGCCCAGCATTGGCATTATTGAGACAGCATCCCTGTCTAGCATTTACTGCATTGGGCATAGTCCCAGTGGATCAATCCCACTGCCCAACTTTAAAACGTCCTGATAGGAACTCTGAGAAATTACACTCACACTGTTGGTTAGGTAAAATTCTCCAAACAGGGTGGTTTACATCCCCACAGGGAAGTAACCATATAGTGGATGATAAAGGGGGTAACCACAATATTGCAGATCTACTCTCCACTTATCACCACTTAGACAATACAGTCTCAACTGGCAAAGGTTAGCCTTATTGTCCTTCATTGGGGTGGGGGGTTTGTGAGAAAATAGCCTCTTTCCAGCATGGTTGCCCCACTTTTGGCCGGTTTGTGAGTGTGTGTCAGTGTGTTTTTACTGAGTCACTGGGATCCTGCTAGCCAGGACCCCAGTGCTCATAGAGAAAAACCTATATGGCAGTGTGTTTTGCCTGTCTCACTAGGATCCTGCTAGCCAGGACCCCACTGCTCATAGTTTGTGGCCTAATGTGTATGCCTGTGTAGTGCCTATCTGTGTCACTGAGGCTCTGCTAACCAGAACCTCAGTGCTTACGCTCTCTCTGCTTTTAAATTTGTCACTGTAGTCCAGTGACTTAATTAACCAATTTCAATTGGCACACTGGACCCCCCTTATAAGTCCCAAGTATATGGTACCTTGGTACCCAGGGCATTGGGGTTCCAGGAGATCCATATGGGCTGCAGCATTTATTTTGCCACCCATAGGGAGCTCAGACAAACCCTTGCACAGGACTGCCACTGCAGCCTGCATGAAATAATGCACATGTTATTTCACAGCCATTTTCACTGCACTTAAGTAACTTAAAAGTCACCTATATGTCTAACCTTCACTTGCAGAAGGTTAGGTGCAAAGTTACTAAGTGTGAGGGCACCCTTGCACTAGCAAAGATGCCCCCAAATAGTTCAGGGCCATTTCCCCTGACTTTGTGAGTGTGGGGACGATATTACATGCGTACACTAAATATAGGTCAATACCTATATGTAGCTTCACAATGGTAACCCCGAATATGGCCATGTAACATGTCTAAGACCATGGATTTGTCCCACCATTCCAAATGTGGTATTGGGGAGCCAATTACATGCATCCTGGGGGCTCCACCATGGACTGCCAGTACTGTCAAACCAGCTCTCTGAGGCTTGCACTGCAGCTACAGCTGCTGCCACCCCACAGACAGGGTTCTGCCCTCCTGCGGTCTGGGCAGCCCAGTCCCAGGAAGGAAGAACAAAGCACTTTCTCTGAGAGGAGGGTATTACACCCTCTCCCTTTGCAAATAGGTGTTACAGGCTGGGGAGGGGTAGCCTCCCCAGCCTCTGGAAATGCTTGAAGGGCATAGATGGTGCCCTCATTGCATAAACCAGTCTACACCCGTTCAGGGACCCATTATCCCCTGCTCTGGTGGGAAACTGGACAAAGGAAAGGGGAGTGACCACTCCCCTGTCCATCACCTCCCCAGGGGTGGTGCCCAGAGCTCCTCCAGTGTGTCCCAGATTTCAGCCATCTTGCTTTGCTGTGAGGGCTCCGAGGGGCCAGTGCCAGCAGGTGACGTCAGAGACCCCTCCTGATAGGTCCATACCTGATAAGGACGCCAATCCCCGTCTGAGGACTACTTAGTGTCTCTCCTGTGGGTTCTCTTCAGATTCTGCTTGCAAGTTTCCTTCAGGAATCCTCTGCAACAACTTCAGACTCTTCTGACCTCAGATCAACCACAGCCTGCTCCAAGAAACGCTGTAAATGCAACAAATTGTCTACAACAGACCCTTTTCTTCAGCAACCTCATCTCCAAGTCAACAACTGCAACAGTTTCCATGGTGTGCATGCTCTGGGGACTCCCTGTCTTCATCCTGCACCAGAAGAACCGAAGAAATCTCCAGTGGAGTGACAGAATCATTCCCCTGCTCCAAGCAGGCACCTTCCAAAATGACGACCGGGACCCTGGGACTCCTCTCACAATGATGAGTTTGCTCCTAAGAACACAGAGGGTGGACATCATCGACACAGACTGTCCTGAGGTCCTGCTGACTTAATTTATTTGAATTAGGTAAGACCTTGCCTTCCCTGAGAACAATGGTACCCCTGTGTACTGTGTCTTCCTCACCTCCTGAGGCCTTTGTGCACTCTTTGCAAAATTCCTTCATGCACAGCCTGGCCCAGGTCCCCAGCACTCCACTCTGCAAGGCTCAACTCGCTGAGTTGTTCTCCGGCAGGCTGGGACCTTCTTTTGTTGTGCTGAACCAACTGCATATTGCACCTCCTTTGAACCCCGATCCTGCAGCTTCTGTGGGTGCTGGCTGGCATTCTGAGCTCCCTCTTCCTTCTCACACAGAGTTAAAGCCCCCAGGTCCCTAATGGGTCCATCCAGCGCCATTTTTATGAAAACTGCACTTTTATCGTAGCCAAGGCTTGTTGGTGACATCCGAAACAAACTCTCATCTGCAACAATCTTCACGCCGTGGGACATTTTTTGCATCATGCAAGAACCCACTGGTATCTACCTAGGTTTTATTTCTGCAGTCTTTGACTAACCGGGGACTCTTCTTTTGCACCCTCTTCTGGGTTGGCAGAGGCTCCTGTCCTTCCTGGAACTTCTAGACTTGGTCCCCTTCCTTTTCAGGTCTTCAGGTGCGATAATCCAGAAGTTGTTCTTTGCAGACTTGGTTGGCTTCTGCAAAATTCCAAAAACGAGTTGTAGTGTGTCCTAAGGAAACTTGCAGTAATTTACTCCTGCTTTTGTGGGCTATGGGGTGGGGTAATTTACTTACCTTTACTGTATTCTTACTCTCCCAGTGATTCTGCAAACACTACACTTGTCTAGGGGGAATTTGTGATTCACATTCCACTTTTTTAGTACATGGTTTGTGTTGCCCCTAGATCTATTTTCTCCCATTGCATTCTATGGGATTTCCTACTGTTTGCATTGTTTGTATGACTATTTACTTGTCTAGTTTTGATGTCTAGTTTATATATTGTTTTTAATACTTACCTCCAGAAAGAGTATTGTCTCTAAGATATTTTTGGTACTGTGCCACCCAAATAAATACCTTTATTTTTGGTAACACTGAGTATTGTCCTTAATTGTGTATAAGTACTGTGTAACTATAATTGGTATTGCAAGAGCTTTGCATGTCTCCTAGTTCAGCCTAAGCTGCACTGCTATAGCTACCTCTATCAGCCTAAGCTGCTGGAACACTACTACTTCAATGATAAGAGAACTGGACCTGGTGTAAGTACCCAAGGTACCCACTACAAACCAGGCCAGCCTCCTACACCCCCCAGATACCGTTTTGGACATGCTGGTGCTAGCCCAGAGGTCCGCCTCCTCAGCAAGTTTCTTGGGATTACTCAGCTTACTGTCAATCAGGTGATGGTGCAACTCTGTAAAGCAAATTCTGAGCATATGCTTTCTCAGGATCAAATTATACAAACCCAAATAATCATTTACTTTACTGCCCACACCCATCCATTCAGTGCCTTGCTAGAAGAATCATAAAAGTCTACCCAGGTTTGGTTGGAAAGTTTGGTACTGTCCCTGAATTTCTAGCGATACTTTTCAGGGGTCAGTCAAAACTTGGCAATTAAAATGCCTTTCATGAGCTGGTATGTGTTCTGGTCATTAACTTACTAAGTGAGAAGTGTGTCCGTCCCAAGTATCGGCATGTGTTTCCACAAGCCCACTCCCTATTGTTCTTCAGGAACCACATGAGCCGTTGGTGCAACTTCATAAGCAGCACACCACTTATCAATGTCATCTCCCACCACATAACTTGGCACCACATTTTTGGGTATATTAACCTTTTTGTCTCCAGTAGTCTTGTATGTATGCTTCCACCATCATTGCTGGACTCATACTGTCTAGACCAGCTCTTTTAGACTCATTTAATGAGCCAGAAGTAGTTTCTTTTCAGCCAAGACACTCTTAGCTGCAACCTCAGCTTGTTTGGCTTCTCTTTCAGCTTTCAGCTCCTCTGCCTTAATGTTCAATCTCGCTAACAGCAGCCTGAATTCTCTCTCCTCCCTCATTTCCTCTGTGGTCAGGTCGTGACTAGAGACACTGCTCCCTGCTTTCTCAGGGGGTACAAATCCAGAGGTGTCATCCCCCACTGCTGTTGGCAAATCCCCAGGAGAGCCATCCACTTGCTCTCCAAACTCAACATGCTCTTGTGAAAGGGCTTCTGCCCAGGCCCTCAGCACCTTTTGCTACTCGTCCTTCTTGGAGGCTCCCCGGGTAGGTACTTCCATTCCCTTGCAGAACCCTTTCAGCTGGCTAACAATGTATGCCTCCAGCTTGGCTAGCTCAAACTCTCCAGCTCCCCCTTGAGACCCAGTCAGAGATATGTTGTAGAGGATTAGATTAAAAGCAGGAAAGTTACAGCAAAAACAGAACAAATCAAACTTACCTTTAACTATGGGTAGGTAGTATACACATACCTATTGCATGTCACTGCACAAACACAACTCCTATCCTCATTGATGATCACCAGTGATAGAAATGAGGGCTCTAATTTGCAGGGGTTTACACCCGTTTCCAAGTAAGAACCCCTGTCCTAGTCAGGGTAAGTCACACACAATCCTCTTCCTGTTTCAACACCCTCCGCATGCTCCGCAGGATCTTCAAGTGGATTCCAACAGGAACTAGAAAGACGGTGACCCAAGCCCTCGTCAGTAGCAAACTCGACTACGGCAACGCACTCTACACAGGCATCCCAACGAAAGACATAAAACGACTCCAACGCATCCAGAACTCATCCGCCCGCCTGATCCTCAACGTACCCCGCCGGTGCCACATATCCCCCCACCTGAAGAACCTCCACTGGCTCCCCGTGGACAAAAGGATCACCTTCAAACTCCTCACCCACGCACACAAGGCACTGCACAACACCGGACCCACCTACCTGAACTCCAGACTCAACTTCTACATTCCCTCACTTCAACTACGCTCTGCCAACCTTGCCCTCGCCATCGTCCCCCGAATCCAGCGCAAGACCTCTGGCGGCAGATCCTTCTCCTACCTCGCCGCCAAGACCTGGAACTCTCTCCCCACCTCACTACGCCAGACCCAGGACCTCCTCACCTTCAGGAGACTCCTCAAGACATGGCTCTTCGAACGATAGCAGCACCACCCCCCCCCCCCCAGCGCCTCGAAACCCTAACGGGTACATAGCGCGCTTTATAAATCTATTGATTGATTGATTGATCCAAATTATCCTGTGCCCATCCTCTGGTAGCTTGACTCTGAGCAGTCAGGCTTAACTTAGAAGGCAATATGTAAAGTATTTGTGCAAGAAATCATAGTAACAAACTGAAGACACCATAAAAATACACCACACAGGATTAGAAAAATAGATAGCATTTATCTGGTTAAAGTAAGGTCAAAACTACAAAGATTCAATAAACACAAGTTGAAATATCACCTTTGCAAGTTTTTAAAAAAGTCCTAATTCTTAGAAATCAACAGATGTCCCTTGATTACACAAAGTACCTGGTTTGCATCAAAAATAACATGCATGGAAACCGCAGAGGAGGAGATGCATGGGAAAATAAGTTGTGCATTGGATTTTCCGACGCAGCACAGACATTGCGTTATTTCATTCCCTATTGCAAGGAACTTGTGTCATTTTTCAGCACGCAGCCTTGGCTTCTCACTGTGATGCAAGAGATCTCTTTGACACTGAGGGATGAGGCGGGGAAATCCTGGGTTCACTGGAAGAAGGCACAGGCAGTGCGATGATCTGGGAAGTCAATGCGTTGAATTTTCTGTCACACGGCAGGCACTGCATCAATTTTCCACCAAACAGTATTTAGATTCGGTGGTGCTGCCAGTCTTAGATCAAGAAATACAGAATATACTAATGTCCCCATCACTTTCGCTGAAGTAGTAGAGGTGATACGGGGAACCCCTAATGGAAAATCCCCTGGAGAAGATATTCTCCTGGTGTAAGTCTATAAAGTGCTAGAGGGCCAAATAGCAAAAATACTAGCCGAGTTATGTAATGAAATATTAGAAGGAGCAGAGGTCCTTTACTCATTCTCTAGGGCTGTAGTGGTTAGCTTTGTAAAAAAGGATAAACCACTGGAAAATCCGGGCTCGTACCACCCGATCAGCCTTCTGAATCAGGACTATAAATTATTCACTAAGATTCTCGAGGTTCGTACGGCTCAGGTGGCACAAGGACTGATACATGAGGGTCTATGTGGGTTCCTACCTGGTAGGCTGCTGTCCACTAATACTAATTTCCTGGTCCAGGCAATTGATTATTTCTCCCATAGTCACCATCCAGCGGTGATCATAATGCTTGATGCCATGACGGCATTTGATCTAGTCCAATGGGAAGCATTGTTTATGATTTTAGGTAAGTTTGGCTTCCCAGGGAAGTTTATTCAGACACTATGAAGGTTACACGCAGGCACCCAAGCCAGGGTTTCAATAAACGCACAAGTAGCAGGGCTAGTACATATATCATAGGGCACGTAGCAGGGCTGCCATTTGTCTCCAGTGCTGGTTGCGCTTTTTATTGAGCCATTGGCAGCAGCAATCCGGCAGGATCAACATATACATTCTCCATTTCCTCAAACACCCAATTTGAAATTATTTGCTGATGATATGATTCTGTACCTTAGTGTGGATTTGCACAACATCGACAGAGCTTTCTCAAAGATTAAGGCCCGTATTTATACTCCGTCTGCGCCGAATTAGCGTCGTTTTTTTCGACGCAAATTTGGCGCAAAACTAACCCCATATTTATACTTTGGCGTTAGACGCGTCTAGCGCCAAAGTATGGGCAAATAGCGTAATTTTTTTGCGTGAACGCCTTCCTTGCGTTAATGAGATGCAAGGAAGGCGTTCCCGTCTAAAAAAATGACGGCGACGCAAATGCGTCGTATTTATACTCCCGGGCAAAATTCACGCCCGGGAGGTGGCGGGTCAAAAAACCCCGCATTTGCGCCACTATTTAACGCCTGGGTCAGGGTAGGCGTTAAGGGGTCTGTGGGCTCAAAATGAGCCCACAGGTGCCCTCCCCTGCCCCCAGGGATCCCCCCTGCCACCCCTGCCCACCCCAGGAGGACACCCAAGGATGGAGGGACCCACCCCAGGGACATTCAGGTAAGTTCAGGTAAGTATAATTTTTTATATTTTTTAATTTTTTTTGGGTGGCATAGGGGGGCCTTATTTGTGCCCCCCTACATGCCACTATGCCCAATGACCATGCCCAGGGGACATAAGTCCCCTGGGCATGGCCATTGGGCAAGGGGGCATGACTCCTGTCTTTACTAAGACAGGAGTCATTTAAATGGCGTCTGGGCGTCGAAAATAATGGCGCAAATCGGGTTGAGGCGATTTTTTTGCCTCAACCTGACTTGCCCCATTTTAAGACGCCCTAACGCCATTTTCCCCCTACGCCGGCGCTGCCTGGTCTACGTGGTTTTTTTCCACGCACACCAGGCAGCGCCGGTCTGCTAGCGCCGGCTAACGCCATTCCATAAATACAGCGCCCGCATGGCGCTTCAGAATGGCGTTAGACGGCGCTAAATTTTTTGACGCTAAACTGCGTTAGCGCAGTTTAGCGTCAAAAAGTATAAATATGGGCCTAAGGCTTTTTCGGAATTGGGTGGATATAAAATCAATCAGTCCAAGTCAGAAGCTCTATTATACAATGCAGATACATCAGTTTTAACTAAGGATATTTGGGTGCTATCTTCATCCTCTAGCCCTATTAGGTATCTAGGCATATACGTGTCAGATAATTTGGCCTGTCTGTTTCAGTTGAATTATATAAAGGTTTTAAAAAAGATTCAAGGCTTACTCCTGAAATGGCAGTTATCTACTATGACGATTATAGGGAGGACAGCACTGGTAAAAATGATGGTCCTCCCCTTACTATTGATTTTTTTTTCTAGTATAGTTTTGAGAGTCCCTAAAAATAAAATTCCAAGAGCGGAATTCAGTGATCAGACAATTCATATGGAAACATAAGAAACCTTGCTTATAGTTAGAGACGTTAACTCTTACAGTGGAAGATGGGGGGCTGGCATTCCCTAATGTTCAAACTTACTATGGAGCTTCTGTTTTCGAATGGGTTTCAAGAGTTGCATTTACACCAAATGCCAACTTCTATTTTAATCAGATGTTAGTGGACACGGGTACGCTGCTCTTGCGATTTCTTAAACACCCTCGCCTACCAAAGCTGATAAGGTATAAATAACGGTGGTGATCTAGACTAATATATTGCTGATACAAGCCAAATACCAAATTTGTAAGATTCACCCTTCAGTCAGACTTTGGGATGCATGGATGGTAGGATTAGAACTCAATCAAGGATATGTTCAAAAGTGGGAAGAGGCAGGGGTCAAGAGCCTTGCAGATTTTCTAATAGGTGATCATATTAAGACATGGGCGCGGTGTGTAGCAGAAAAAAATTCCATTTCAGAAAGCCTTAAGTTTTCCTATTGCCAAATTCAACACTTCATGCAAACAACAGAAAAAGTAGCGGATGGTCCTAATCGAGCTATCTTTCAGGCTTTCAATGGAAATCGATTGGGCATCGGCAATTGGTACAAGATGCTCAATGATGGGTATTCAACTAATGCAATTTCCCAATTCTTTGTTAAAGCCGAAAACTTTACAGGGTGTAAAAAGGGGTTGCAACCATGGAAAAAGCATAATGATTTGTCACAAAAAACACTTAGGGGGACAAATTTGACAAAGACTGCATTCTATTCCAAATGGCTACTTTATCATACCCCCGCTAGATTAAAGTAGGCATCAGGCTTGTGTCTGCGCTGCCAAACGACTCAGGGGGATTGGCTCCATATGAGCTTTTCATGTAAGCATCTGACAGCATATTGGGAGAAGATTTTTCAAAGGATTTGTGTCATGTTATCGTACTAATTAGTCCCAAACCCACTGGCGGCACTATGGGGTATTTCGCAACATGCAGGCTTCTCTATTTATTATAAGCAAATCAAATTTGTGGCTGTTTTGATAGCCAAATTATTGATTCTCCAGACGTGGAAATCACCAATACCCTCTAATTATGCGGCATGGGAGGCAAAGATGGAGACAACACAGGCAAAGGAAAAACTGCATTCTCAAAGGTATACGGTAGAAGATGAGTGATCATGACGAGGATTAGGTGAGGAATGGGGAAGGAGAGGTCGAGATGCAAGGCTCCTCCTTATTCGCATAATTGTTGTTGGGATATGTGTACCTGAAGGAATTGTTGCACATTGAACTATTTTTACAGAAATGTATGTCAAGATAAAATCAGGATCAAGCTTGATTTATGTAGATGTAAAGTCTGAGGTCAGCAGGGCAGCAGGGCAGCAGGGCAACAGCAGGGCAGCTGTCCTTCTCAGCAAAGCGGTCAAGATGAGTCCTTTGAGCAGCCAGGCAGTTTCTCTTGACAGGTTACAGGTTCAGGTCCAGAAGTGTCTGAGTTGGTGGAATCAGAGACCAAGTTAAGTGGGGGAGACTTCAAAGAGTGGTTTTGAAGTGCACAAGTGCACAAGTGCCCCCTTCGGTACAGGTCTGTCTGCCAGGGTCACAGTAGGGGGTTTGGCAGTCCATTGTGTAAGGGTAGACCACTAGCCTTTGAAATGTAAGTGTCAGCCCTCCACCTTTCCAGCCCAGGAAGACCCATTCAGTATGGAAATGAGTGCTGGTGTGGAAGAGTATCCTCTGTTTGTGGTTGTCTGTGTGAAATGCACAAGGAAGCTGTCAACAAGCCCAGACATTGATTGGCTGTAAGGCACAGATTGTTTTCAAGTGTAGAGAAAGTGGCATTTCTAATATAGTAATATATAATCCAACCTCACTGATAAGTAGGATTTTCTATTACCATTCTGGTCTTACTAAATATGACCTGGTTACCCCTTTCTGATCAGAATCTACCACTCAAACAGTATATGAGGGGAGCTCTAATGCTATCCTATGTAAGGAACAGGGCTCACAGTAGTGGAAAACAAATTTATGAGTTTCCCACTACCAGGTCATATAAAACACATATGTACATGTCCTGCCTTTTATCTACATAGCACTCTGCCCTATGGGTTACCTAGGGCTTACGTAAGTGGTGACTTATTTGTAGAAAAAGGGGAGTTTAAGACTTGGAAAGTACGTTTAAATGCCAAGTCGAAGTGGCAGTGAAACTGCACACACAGGCCTTGCAGGGCAGGCCTGAAACATGGTTTAGGGGCTAATTAAGTGGCACAATTAGTGCTGAAGGCCCACTAGTAGTATTTAAGTTACGGGCACTGTATTGCACTTTACTAGGGACTTACATGTAAAGCAAATATGCCAATTGGGAATGAACCAATGTTACCATGTTTAAGGGAGAGAGTGTAGGAGGCTGGCCTGGCTTATAGTGGGTACCTTGTGGCACCTACACTTTGTGCCAGGTCCAGTTATCCCTTATTAGTAGATTATAGGTGTTCTAGCAGCTTAGGCTGATAGAGGCAGCTATAGCAACTAGGAGACATGCAAAGCTCCTACTATACCACTTATATCACTTAGCACTATATCATAAGAAAACACAATACTCAGAGTTACTAAAAATAAAGGTACTTTATTTTATTGACAATATGCCAAAAGTATCTCAGAGGATATGCCCCCCCAGGAGGTAAGTAAAATACACAAAATATACACACACAACCAAAATCAGGTAAGTAAACAGTTAGAAAAGTAGTGCAAACACTGTAGAAACCAATAGAATGCAATATGAGAAAATAGGCCTAGGGGGAACACAAACCATATACTCCAAAAGTGGAATGCGAACCACGAATGGACCCCTGGCCTAGTGTAGTGTGTAGAGGGTTGCTGGGAGTGTAAGAAAACACTAAGAGTGTCCAAGATACCCCACCCCAAGACCCTGAAAAGTAGGAGTAAAGTTACCCTACTACCCCAGAAAGACAGTAAGGTCGAGATAGGGGATTCTGCACGGACAACTGACTGCAAAGCAGTGAAGACAGATTCCTGGACCTGAAGACCTGTAAAGGAAGGGGACCAAGTCCAAGAGTCACGCAAGTGTCCAGGGGGAGCAGGAGCCCACTAAAACCCAGATAAAGGTGCAAAAGGGCTGCCTCTGGGTGGAAGAAGCCGAAGATTCTGATGTGACGGAAGGTACCAGGAACTTTTCCTTTGGTCAGAAGATGTCCCACAACGTGCTGGAGATGCAGAGTTGTTTACACGCAAAAAGACCGCAAGCAAGCCTTGCTAGCTGCAAGAGTCATGGTTGAAGGTTTTGGGTGCTGCCAGGGTCCAGGAAGGACCACGAGGTCGCCCCTTGGAGGAGGAGTCAGAGGGGGCACTCATCAAAACTGAGAGCCCATGCAGAAGCAGGCAGCACCTGCCGAAGCACCTGAACAGGCGATTAGAAGATCTGAGCATGATGGCCAACTCAGCACAACAAAAGGGAGTCCCACGAAGTCGGAGTCTAACTCAGCGAGTTGGGCAATGCAGGACGGAGTGCTGGGGACCTGGGCTAGGCTGTGCACAAAGTAAGTCTTGCAAAAGTGCACAGAAGCCCTAGCAGCTGCAGTTCACGCAGTACACAGGATTACTGTCTGGCGTGGGGAGGCAAGAACTTACCTCCACCAAATTTGGACAGAAGGGCCACTGGACTGTCGGGGACACTTGGATCCAGCTCCTGTGTTCCAGATGAGAGGAGGACCCAGAGGACCGGTGATGCAGAAGTTTGGTGCCTGCGTTGGCAGGGGGAAGATTCAGTCGACCCACGGGAGATTTCTTCTTGGCTTCCAGTGCAGGTTGAAGGCAGACAGCCCTCAGAGCATGCACCACCAGGAAACAGTCGAGAAAGCCGGCAGGATGAAGTGCTACAATGTTGCTGGTAGTCTTCTTGCTACTTTGTTGTGGTTTTGCAGGCGTCCTGGAGCAGTCAGCGGTCGATCCTTGGCAGAAGTCGAAGAGGGAAGTGCAGAGGAACTCTGGTGAGCTCTTGCATTCGTTATCTGGTGAGATACCCACAGGAGAGACCCTAAATAGCCCTCAGAGGAGGATTGGCTACAGAGAAAGGTAAGCACAGTAACTTAATGAAAACACTACAAAATGACACAACTCCAGTTTAGAAAAATAGGAAATATTTATCTAAACAAAACAAGACCAAAACGACAAAAATCCAACATACATAAGTCAAGTTATGAATTTTTAAAGATTAAACTCAAAAATAGCACTTGGAAACACAAAATGCTTCAATGAGGTGTTAACACGGCGTCATGACAGAGTCGTTCCCAACAACCCGACACCAGCAGCACCGGACATGGAGTCGCGTAGACCCCCAAGTACAATACCTTTGGTGAAGAGTGAAAACAAGGCGATGCGCGAAGTTGGGCATCGCAGCGTCTGTGCGAACCGTTGAATCTGCGCAGTTTGAGCGGAGTCGGTCACAACGTGGTGTGTCGACTTCCACAGAGTCGAGGGCTTCAGAGGTACTGCAGCGGCATCGGGCCTGCGAAGGTCATCGCGTTCCAGCGATGATCACGGAGTCGGTTGCAGGAGGCTTCACCGGATTCAGCTGCGACATCGGTCCAAAGTCATCCGCAGTCGATTTCCACCAGCTTTCCTTTCAAGGGCCCAGGTACTGGATAGGGTACCACTTGTCAGAGCAGGAGTCTCTCCAGAGACTCTAGGTGCTGGCAGAGAGAAGTCTTTGCTGTCCCTGAGACTTCAAACAGCAGGAGGCAAGCTCTATATCAAGCCCTTGGAGATTTCTTCACAAGATGGAAGGCACACAAAGTCCAGTCTTTGCCCTCTTTCTCTGGCAGAAGCAGCAACTGCAGGATAGCTCCACAAAGCACAGTCACGGGCAGGGCAGCACTTCTCCTCATCTCTTCAGCTCTTCTCCAGGCAGAGGTTCCTCTTGTTTCCAGAAGTGTTCCTAAAGTCTGTGGTTTTGGTTGCCCTTCTTATACCCAATTTCTCCTTTAAGTAGGCCTACTTCAAAATAAAGTCTCTTTTGAATGTGAAATCCTGCTTTATCCAGGCCAGGCCCCAAACACTCACCAGGGGGTTGGAGACTGCATTGTATGAGGGCAGGCACAGCCCTTTCAGGTGTAAGTGACCACTCCTCCCCTCCCTCCTAGCACAGATGGCTCATCAGGAAATGCAGACTACACCCCAGCTCCTTTTGTGTCACTATCAAGTGTGAGGTGCAACCAGAACAACTGTCAAACTGACCCAGACAGGGAAACCACAAACAGGCAGCGTCACAGAAATGGTATGAGCAAGAAAATGCTCACTTTCTAAAAGTGGCATTTTCAAACACACAACCTCAAAATCAACTTTACTAAAAGATGTATTTTTAAATTGTGAGCTCAGAGACCCCAAACTCCACATGTCCATCCGCTCCTAAAGGGAATCTACACTTTAATCAGATTTAAAGGTAGCCCCCATATTAACCTATGAGAGGGACAGGCCTTGCAACAGTCAAAAAAGAATGTAGCAATATTTCACTGTCAGGACATATAAAACACATCTCTATGGTGGTCATTACAACCCTGGCGGTCAGTGTTAAAGCGGCGGTAAAACCGCCAACAGGCCGCCGCTAAAAAAATTGGAATCACGACCATGACAGAAACTGCCAACATAGACAGCCACTTTAACACTGCGACCGCCAAGTCGGTAAAAACAAACAAGGTTCCACCCTCTGTATTACAACAGGCCAATCCGCCACCTTTTCCGGGGCGGATTCACAGCGAACAAAAACACAGCAGAAACAGAACTTGGAAGGGAAAACGCTCACCTCTACACACCCCACGAGGAATCAGGACGCCATGGAACCCAAGCTCCAGATACTCCCAGCCTTTATCTTCCTGCTTCTCTACCAGGAACAACAAAGACGGCGGCGAAGACCACAGTGAGTACTGCACCTACGACACTGGGGAGGGAAAAAACAGTGACACACACACGCAGCACGCAACACTCCCACCCCCACCCTCACCCACTACAACACAAACACAAGTACATGTTGATACATTACATTAATAACCCCCGACCCCCCATGGAAGAATGCAAGGACAAAAGGAAATGAGTAGAACATTTGTAATCTATTCAAATACAGTAATCAAAAATGTATACATACATATGTATTTACACTCGAAACAAAAATATACACCAAGAATACAAGTCCAAGGTATTCCACTATCATAGTCCATGGACCACTGGGCCCAAAATGCATGGGCGAGGCCCACACTCAATACCACATCAAAGCGGAGAGAACACTGCTGGGGTATCAGATAGAAATACAACAGGCACCTCAGGGGGAAGGGGAGGGGGGGCACCTCAGCTGGATGAGTTCACGACACCAGATCCACGAGGGGGCTCTATGCCCACTGGTTTGCCCTCTGCTGCATCCTGGGAGTGCAAAGCCACAGTCTCTCAAATCTCTCCAGTGGGTGGTTTGCCCACTGCTGCATCCTGGGGAGTGCAAAGCCACAGTCTCTCAAGTCTCTCCAGTGGGTGGTTTGCCCACTGCTTTATCCTGGGGAGTGCAAAGCCACAGTCTCTCAAGCTCTCCAGTGGGTGGTTTCCCACTGCTGCATCCTGGGGAGTGCAAAGCCACAGTCTCTCAAGTCTGTCCAGTGAGTGGTTTGCCCCCTGCTTTATCCTGGGGAGTGCAAAGCCACAGTTTCTCAAGTCTCTCCAGTGGGTGGTTTGCCCACTGCTTTATCCTGGGTAGTGCAAAGCCACAGTCTCTCAAGTCTCTCCATTGGGTGGTTTGCCCACTGCTGCATCCTGGGGAGTGCAAAGCCACAATCTCTCAAGTCTCTCCAGTGGGTGGTTTGCCCACTGCTTTATCCCGGGGAGTGCAAAGCCACACTCTCTCAAGTGGATGTGATACTCCACTAGTCCTGGAGGGGACTTTGTGCCCAGAGTGCTTCATCCAGCCAAGGACAGAGGTAGTGGATGTAAATCTCCACTGGTTCTGGAGAGGGCTTTGTTCTGGAGGGGGCATTGTGCCCAGAGTGCTTCATCCTGCCAAGGACAGAGGTAGTGGATGTAAATCTCCACTGGTTCTGGAGGGGGATTTGTGCCCAGAGTGCTTCATTCTGCTCGTGGCGGCCTCAGTAGCGTCGGAAGCTTTGGCGCTCACTGGCTGCGGTGCTTGTTGCGGCGGTGTCCTGTTCAGCGGTGCTGGTGGCGGCTGTGTCCTTGGCAGCGGTACATGTTGTGCCAGTGTCCTGTTCAGCGGTGCTGGTGGCGACGGTGTTCTTGGCAGTGGTGCTTGTTGCGGCGGTGTCCTGTTCAGTGGTGCTGGTGGCGGAAGTGTCCTTGGCAGCGGTTCTTGTTGCGGCGGTGTCCTGTTCAGCGGTGCTGGTGGCGGCGGGGTCCTGTTCAGCGGTGCTGGTGGCGGCGGTGTCCTTAGCAACGGTGCTTTTTGCGGCGGTGTCCTGTTCAGCAGTGCTGGTGGTGGTGGTGTCCTGTTCAGCAGTGCTGGTGGTGGTCTTGTCCGCCGTGCAGGTTTTCGTAGACTTGCCTGTTTTACTGTGCCCCTTCCCCACCTTGGATGGTGGTGCAGCTGTCTTCACACTCCCAACTGTACCCCTGGGAGAGGCTTTGGTGGAAGATGTTTTACCTCTCTGCCGCCGGGCACTGGCCAACATTTTGTGCTTTTGAGTTGGGGGACTGTCCGTGGTCTGGCTCCTTGGCACACTGGCTGCCCTTCTGCCTGGCGCACTCCAGAAGCCAGTTACTACTGGCACCACTGATCCCGCAGATGTTGTGGCTGAGGCGCTGGGTTGGGACCTGGAAAGGTGGGCCCTAGGAGACTGAAGGGGTGGGGGAGGAGAGGGGAAGAGGTCAAGGTTGGACAGGAAAAGTTTTTGGGACACACTGGGACGGGTAGATGGAGGGGGTTTGGGAGTGGAGGAAGAGGTAGTGGTTGTCGGAGGTGTACGTTTGGTGACTTTGGATGAAGGTGCATGGGCTGGAGGCTGTCATGAGGTGGATGGCTGTTGGGTGGGTGTGTGGCTGCGTTTGTGTACCTTGGGAGGTGGGCTCACAGACACACTGGGAGAGGACACAGGGGATGTGTGAATGGTAGTGGGGGTGGTGAGTGCACGTGAGCGGGGTGTGGTTGTGGGTGTGCTGGTGATGGAGGTAGTGGCTGACGATGTAGTGCATGCAGGTGTGAGTTGAGACCAACTGGGAGGGAGGAGGGAGACGAGGAGGAGGGGGACACAGTGGAGGCAGTGGCTGTTGGTATGTCTGCATGGGTATGATGCTTGCGTGAGTGCCTGTGGGATGTGTGGTGCTTATGTTTGCCTGAGCTTCCCTTGTGTGTTGAAGTGTGTGTATGCTGGTCTGATTGTGTGCTTGGGATAAGGTGAGGTACAGGGGTTTGGGTCTGGGTGGAAGAAGTTGGAGAGGGAGGCTAGAGACAGGGACAATGTCTGCCACCAGTGCAGAGGCCAGAGTCTGAAAAGCTTGCTGTTGGGCTGCCTAACCAGAATGAATGCCCTCCAGGTATTCATTGGTCTGTTGCAACTGCCTCTCTACACCCTGGCTGGCATTCAAAATGGTAGACTTCCCAACAGTGAGGGACCTGAGGAGGTCAATGGCCTCACTGAGGGCAGCAGGGCTAACTGGGGCAGGGGCTGAGGTGCCTGAGGATAAGGAGATGCCCACCCTCCTGTGTGAGCGGCCACGGTGCACACACTGAGGGGCTGCTGGGAGGGCAGTGCTGGTAGGGAGGTGGCGGCTGTACCTGTAGATGCGGGGGGCACAGAGGGGCCCACCACCGCAAGCGAGCTCCCATCAGAGAAGGAGTCGGTGTCGCTGGTCTCAGTTCCTGTCCCCACCGTGGAGCTCCCCTCACCCTCCATCCCACTGGTGGCTTCTGACTGCGTTGTGTCGCCCTCCAGGGCCATGTGGGATGCAGCTCCCTCCTGCTCAGGTGGCACTGCTCCTCCGCCTGATGATGCTAATGCACACAAGAACAGGGAGACCACAAAAAGGGGGGGAAAGACAGAAGAAAGACATGTTGAGTGCATCCAATACCGCTACCATTGGCGGACACTACAGACACTGAAGCCCCTTGCACTACGCCGTGCACTTAGAGTTCCCTAATTAATCACAGAGACATGGGTTACAAGGCCTATGCCTGATTGCTGCACACATGGAAGCTGAACACAGGGGAGCCGCATGGCCTGCCTTAAGAAGGGTCCTAGCCTACTAAACTGGCCCTGGCCTAGGGGAACCCACAGCCCACCTCCCCCACCCAGACACCTACAATGTGCGCTGAATCAGCAGAATGAGAGTGTACTCACCCCGTTGTGGCTGCTGTGATGCCCTCAAAGGCCAATCCAACTCTGGATACGCCACCGCCAGGATCCAGAGCATCAGGGGCCTCCGCTGTCTTCTTGCTCCAGCGGCGAATGTCCTCCCACCTTTTCTGGCAGTGGGTGCTCTGTCTGTGGTGGACCCCCAGGGTCCCGACTTCCTTGGCGATGGCACACCAAATATCCTTCTTCTGGTGGGCGCTGACCTACAGAAATAGTACAGGGGAAAAGGAGAAGATATAACCGTCTGCATCGTCACAGTCATTGGCCCGCATCCCTACCCTTGCCATGATGCACATGCACTCACTGTTGCATCATGCACGCCTCATTCTCCCCCCCCTATCTTTCATCAACACCACTCCAAACAGGCATTGCCCATACAGCATGCTCACAATGTACTCACCTGTTTATCTGGAGGACCGTAGAGTAGCGTGCACTGGGGGCGGACCCCATCCACAAGTTTCTCCAACTCCTCCATGCTGAAGGCAGGGGCCCTTTCCCCAGACACACAAGCCATTGTCTCTTCCAGACTGAGGTCACAGTAGGACAGTGTAAGTCCTCTCCTGTAGAAGATCAGGTATCAAGTGATTGAACAGAGAGAAAATGGCAGTGACGTCCACGGCGGTGCGTACCGTAACCACCGGCGTACATCGTCATTGGCTCCTGGGACCCATAGGGTCCAATGTTAACCAATGCAGGATTGCGCCGCGGTCTTTGACCGCCTACCGCGACTGTGTACAACGCCAGCGCAGTTACCTCATATCCCCTTGTCCCACATTACAGGTCAGGCAGCTGCCATTTCAGGGGGCCACATGGCATTAATTTTGACTGCGTCACACATATCTAGGCCTTGCTTAAACACTAATACAGCCATATGTCGATTTTCAAACATTTTCCGATAAAGTTGTGTTTACCTACCTCAGTGTTGGTTGACTCTCTGCTCACTGTTTTCTTCCATAGAGCACATCCGCTGGGGCAGGTGAGGAGATGTCGGCATCCTCCGGTGTACAGACCGCTGGTGGACCTGTCGACAATGGAGGAGCGACATGTAATTATCACCTACATACTTGATTGTACCACAATCCTGGAACTGTGTGCCCAGTTGGTGCCAGACCTGATGTCAGCTATCCGCCATCCCACAGGAATCCCCCCTCTAGTGCAGGTGCTGTCACTACTCCATTTCCTAGCAAGTGGGTATTTTCAAACAACAGTGGCCATAGCATCAGGGATGTCCCAGCCTATGTTCTCCAACGTGTTGTCCAGAGTGTTGTTTGCCCTGCTGAAACACATGCACAGCTACATCGTTTTCCCTCAGGTGGAGGATTTGCCTACAGTGAAAGGTGACTTCTATGCCCTAGAACATATCCCCAACATCATTGGTGCAATTGATGGGACACATGTGGCCTTCGTACCCCCACGCAGGAGTGAACAGGTGTACAGAAACCAGAAGAGTTACCATTCTATGAATGTGCAGATGGTATGTTTGGCCGACCAGGACATCTCCCATGTAAATGCGAAATTTCCTGGCTCAGTGCATGACGCTTACATTCTGCGGAATAGCAGCATCCCTTATGTGATGGGGCAACCCCAGAGGCACCGTGTATGGCTATTAGGTGAGGACATGGACCCAATACAGTGTGACTAGGTGTCTGGGTATGGGGATGTCCCTAAGAGTTCATGTGTGTCTAACAGTTGTCCCTTACCATTTGCAGGTGACTCTGGTTACCCCATGGCTACTGACCCCAGTGAGGAATCCCAGGACAAGGGAAGAGGAACACTACAATGAGACCCAGGGGTGGAATAGGAGGATTATAGAGAGAACCTTCGGCCTCCTGAAGGCCAGGTTCCGGTGCCTCCATATGACAGGTGGTTCCCTATTCTACTCACCGAAGAAGGTGTGCCAGATCATCGTGGCCAGCTGCATGCTTCACAACTTGGCTTTGCGACAACAGGTGCCTTTTCTGCAGGAGGATGGTCCAGATGGAGGTGTTGTGGCAGCTGTGGAGCCTGTGGACAGTGAAGACGAGGAAGCAGAAGAAGAGGACATAGACAACAGTAACACGGTGATCCAGCAATACTTCCAGTGAGACACAGGTAAGAAGACAACACTGCCATCTGATTTAATTCTTCTGCCTCTCATCTGTCTGTAATTTTCACCCAGTGTATGGACACTCAGTTGTCACTTTCCCCTTCGAATTCACAGATGTGAGACCCACTGTGTGACCTCTGCTTTGTTTCTGCATGGACTAGAGCTGTGTGACATAGGTATGTTGACATTACATTGGACATAGCATTTTGCCACAGTTATTGCTAATACACATTTTCGAAAGCACAGACTGACTCCAGATTGTTTTGTGTTTTAAGGGTATTTATTTAAGTGCTAAATAGTGGAAGTGGCTGTAAAATTGTGAGGGTGATGGTGGAAGAATGTCCATGGCAGAGTCCAGTCTATTAGTCTCACTGGTGCATTGTCCAAAGGGGTATACCTATACTAGTATAGGTGTCGGAAATTATTTTCGTTAGCTGTCTCTCTTGTTCCATATGTGGAGTTTCCCGGAGACACTGGCGTATTGCCAGTGCCACCGCATCCCCTTTAATATTACTCAGTATTATTGAGGAGACGGCATCAAAGTTAAGCATTAATTTCATCCCCAGATGCAGGGCAGGTGCAGCCCCATGTTCATTTTGAATTTGTTTTAACGCTTCCGGTAAATTTGCAAGTGTCGGGGTACCATGTGTGGTAGTATATATGGCAGCGAAGACTGTACCCCATGTGGCACAGTCATCCACCGAGGGAACCATCCCAAACGGCAAGCACATAGGGGGTCATTCTGACCCTGGCGGTAATTACCGCCATGGCGGAGGTCGGCGGTAGCACCGCCAACAGGCTGGCGGTGCACCGCTGGGCATTCTGACCGCGGCGGTTCAGCCGCGGCCAGAAACGGAAAGTCGGCGGTGTACCGCCGACTTCCCGCTGCCCTTGAGAATCCTCCATGGCGGCGGAGCGCGCTCCGCCGCCATGGGGATTCTGACACCCCCTACCGCCATCCGGTTCCTGGCGGGTCTCCCGCCAGGAACAGGATGGCGGTAGGGGGTGCCGCGGGGCTCCTGGGGGCCCCTGCAGTGCCCATGCCAACGGCATGGGCACTGCAGGGGCCCCTGTAAGAGGGCCCCACGAAGAATTTCAATGTCTGCTTTGCAGACACTGAAATTCGCAACGGGTGCAACTGCACCCGTCGCACCTTCCCACTCCGCCGGCTCCATTCTGAGCCGGCGTCCTCGTGGGAAGGGTGTTTCCCGCTGGGCTGGCGGGCGGACTTTCGGCGGTCGCCCGCCGGCCCAGTGGGAAAGCCAGAATGACCGCCGCGGTCTTTCGGCGGGAACCGCTTGGCGGGCGGCGACCGCCGTCCGCCGCGGTCAGAATCACCCCCATAGTGAGCAATCTATGTTTTTCCTGTGGGCCCGTATGGGGAAACACAGCTTCCAGCTGATTAGTTTTCTGTGCTATCCAGAACGGTATTTTTTCCCGTTCCGTGGGCACTTTACCCATAATAGTATGCACTGTTTGTGGATTAATCCCAGTAGCCAATTGATAACCACCAGCTACTGGCGGAGCTGGACATGCTGGTGTTGTGTTCAATGTACGCATTACGAACTGAACCAATCGTCTATATAATGCCACTAATTCATTATATAAAACTCGTAAATCTGCTATCGGCATAGTCTGTATGCCTGGGTGAGGTGTATATGTGGCGAACATAGGCCATGGAGGACCCTCATTACCTAAGGGACCTAACCTCTCTCTTCGTAGTACATGTGGTAGGGCGCCTTCAAACCAGTTCTGATGCTCTTGATATGTGAGCAATATTTCATGATACTGGTATGCTTCGTACCGTACAGGTACATTCGCAACTTCATATGTGTGAAATGTTTGCGTTCTTTGGTCAACCTTAGGAAAGGTGACCCAACAGTAAAACTTCTCTGTTTGGTATGCTTCAGTTGCCTCTATTATCAGAGTAATATCCCCGCCCTCTTCTGTAAGACCATGTGCTAATAAATGTTGTGTTAGTGCATGTCTAGCATTTGCAGGAAGATCTATGGTATTAGCCATAGCCGTTTTAGGGAAACGGAACACCAGATGGGGGAAGTATTTTCCTTTTTTATGAGTTCGAGCTCGAACAAACTACAGCTTAAGTAGGTGTTACCTTTTCAGCTGAGGAGAATTCTCCCAAAGACCACGGACGTCTTCGTATAATGGTACTTAGGGTACCTGTTGTCTGTGAAACAGTGATAGTCAGGGTATCCATAAATTAGTGCCTAAACACCATCGTTGGGGGCGCCATGTCGTAGTTTGGACTCTTGCTCTGAGCAAGACTGCTGGTTTAAGGATGACAGTACTTTTGTTTATAGGCGACTAAGTCTTTCCTACAACAAGTCGCAACTGTTGTCCCAATCTTACCGGCTCACTAGCAGCACCTCACCGGAAACACTAGAGTAAAAGGTGATTTATGGCAGTCGTTTACGCATGGACTCGAAATAAGATATCTCAGGGAATGTCGTGGTTAAACGGAGATTACCCTTTTCTCACAGATATATTATGTCTCATACAAACAAAGGTAATAACACAGATGCAGTGAAGTTATAATAGTTTTTATTTAACATAACTGCAATTTGCGATAAGTTGCATGAACTGCAATGATTAGGATAATGAATAGAGCAAGTAACAGTATTGTGAAGAAGAGAGTCATTGTTATGAAGACCCCCACCATTTTGCAATACATGAAAGAGATATATATAAGATGGAATATGCCCCAATACCCTAATGAGAATAGGCCTAACCTCCTACCTAAAGGAGAGCTGGGTTTGTTAAACCTAATCTGCCAAAGCCGTGTCCATAAGAGGAGTCCCCAACCCTCGTTACCTTGGACTGAGGTCTCTATCTCAGACTCTGCAGGGACACGAAGACTGGGTCAGCGTCAAGATGACTGAAGCATCGGAATCAGCGATGGTGGCGATGCCCTCTGGTCGGAATCCCTCTGATTATCTGTCTAAAATGTGATGTATTTATACCGATCTACAAGGTCCCCTGACGTAGGTGTATTCTAAAACAATAGATAACAGGCATGCTTGGGAAGTCAATTAATATCAACTATCCCTCGAAAGTATAGAGAGGGAAAATCCCTAAGTGTGAACACCTACTGTGTGTTCGTCTTTGGTGCTTGATCTTGACGCCTTGGCGCGGTGACACTGATAATGTAACTCATAACAAGTCGCCTAACTATAAACAAGGCAGCCATCTTAAAATAAATAAATAATTAAATGGGCTAAGACAGAGCAAGCTAAGTAGGTTAAAAGTCACTAGGTGACGGTGGCACGAGTCTACAAGCCAGAGGCTAAGCTAACTCCTGTTATCCCATTAAAAACAAACTAAGATTCACTACAACCTCTCCTTGGCCCCCTCAGTTAAGGAGATCTGCCAGTAACCAGATGTTAAATCAAACGTACTGAGGTACTTGGCAGCTCCCAACCCGGTCAATGAGCTCATCAGGTCGGGGGATGGGGTGTGCGTCAGTCTTGCTGACTGCATTGAGTCCCCGGTAGTCCACACAGAACCTGAGTTCTGGGGTGGCACCAGGTGCACCAGCCTTTGGGACCAATACCACTGGGCTGGCCCAAGGACTGTTGGAGTGCTCAATAACCCCTAGGGTAAGCATTTTGGATACCTCATCCTTAATGCATGCCCTGACCCTGTCAGACACCCTGTAAACCTTCTGTTTAATAGGTGTATTGTCCCCAGTGTCAACATCATGTGTGCACAAGTGTGTGACTCCTGGGATCAGGGAAAACAGTGAGGAAAACTGTCCCAACACGTTTTTTTTATATTCTTCCACGCTGCTCGTAACTCGTATCTTTGCACAGCCATTTCTCTTCCTTCTTCGTTGTCTTTATACAATTTCCACGCTGTGTTAGTTTGCTCAACAAGTCTACTACCCTTAAGTATTTATATACATTATGTTGTTTGACATATAATCTTACAACTATATACAGGTCTGATTAAGTGCCTATCATGTATTTTCATTTCCTTTTCTTACATGTTAGTCCAGTGTGCTACAACCCAGTTTTTCTTGCCTTATAATTTTGCTGTCCACAGTTTGAGCATCCATATACCCGAATTTAGGATGATAAGACTTAGTTTATCGCTTTTTGGCTGCACTTTACTATTTTATAATACTTACCACAATTTTACAGCACCAGCTCTATATATATTTTTTACAGATTTTCCTATTTTCTTTATATTAGGCTTTTCATAGCCCTCGCTGTTACCAGTACTGCATCTGATTGGCTCTTAATGAGCTATACTTCTGCTTCATATCTTTCATATGAACCTTCAGGACTCCCATTTATTTCTCGTCATCCTCATGTGTCCACATAGCTAAAGGTATTTGACCTTTCATTTTCTATTATGCTTGTACTCACCCAGCTATGCACTTTCTCTTTGGCGTATACTAACTTTATTATTAAGACTCTCTCTTTGGGGCATTATCCAGCCATTTTCACTCTATTTTATTTTAATGTATAATATTCAATAAAAGTTGGTTTCACTTCTCTGTTCCATTTCTCTGCATTAATATGGCATGGTGCACGTAATGGGAAGGTTGGCCATCTTGGTATTAATCAGTAGTCCAACACCACTGGGTGTTGGGCCTTTCCCACTCTTTCACTCTTATTAAGTATGTTCATCACTCTCATACAGTTCACTCTCCTTTCTATACGATTTGTCAGCCTTCGTACACATCCCACCAAGTATGATAGGATCTAGTGATTTTCCAGTCATGTTCACTTACCCGTATGTAACTTTGTCACATAGATCTCTGTTGATTGGGTCTTTTTCGTTTCCCTTGTTGTTGTGATATTTTACTTATGTTGGTCATCTCTGTGTTTGCATTCCATTTCATGCATTGGTATTTATGTTCATTTATTTCACAGCCTTGACAAAGTCTTGAAGACGAAACACGTGTTGGCTGTTTTGCTGTTTTGGACTTGTATCATTTGGTCATCTAACTGGAAGTCTGACCTTTTGCTTTCACCTACAATAAATATCCTGTGTCACCTACTTACCTGGACTACGACTCAATCCTTGAATTACCACTTGGATATACTACATGAACACTATATGTTGGGTGTGCCCTGGCCTTTGTGCGCTAACGTGGCGACAGTCACCTTGCTGCTCCTCAGTCAGTGAGGGGGAGAGGATCACTCCCTCCACTGACCCATCTTTTTCTCCTGCAGACAGGAGGTCAGGAAGAGGCTCACTCTCCTCCTCTACCCCATCATCTGTCGCAAGGAGCATGGAGAGTTCAGTCAGCTCAAAGTGAGGTTTGAGGCGGTTGACATGCAGGACCCTTAAAGGGTTCCTTGGAGACCGCAAGACCACCAGATAGGTGACCTCACTCTTGTGCTCCACCACCTCAAATGGCCCAGTCCACTTATCCTGGAGCGCCATAGGCTCCACTGGTGCCATCACCCACACTTTTTGACCAGGTTGAAACTCGACCAGAGTGGCATTCCGGTCATACCAGCGTTTCATGTCCTCCTGGCTTGCTTCCAGGTTCTCCTGAGCGAGACTCCTGAAGTGGGCAGTCTGGTTTCTCAAAGCCAGCATGTAACTGAATACATCCTAGGGGGTATACTAGGAGCTTTCTCCAAAGCTTCATTAACCAGACTCAAAGGTCCCCTCACAGGGTGGCCATAAATCAGCTCAAAGGGACTAAACCCAAGTCCCTTTTGAGGCACCTCCCCGTAGGCGAACAGAAGGCATGGCAAGAGGACGTCTCACTTCCGCCTCAAGGGCTCTGACAGGCCCATGATCATGCCTTTTAAGGTGCAGTTGAATCTCACAACCAGACCATTACTTTGGGGATTACCCCACACTCCTTCCACAGAGACTTCATATACGTGGATATGAAGTTGGTACCCCAACAGATACCACTTCCTTGGGGAACCCCATGCGGGTAAAATCCCCCATCAAAGCACAACCCACCACAGGGGAAGTGATTGATCTCAAAAGAATGGCTTCTGGGTATCGGGTGGGATGGTCCACCAAGACCTGGATAAACCTGTTGCCCATGGCTGTCTTGGGATACAGTGGTCCCACAATGTCAATGCCTACCCTCTCAAAGGGAGTACTGACAACAGGCAAAGGTTGCAGGGGAGCCTTAAATTTCCTCCCACTCTTGCCACTTGCCTGACAAGTCTGACAAGACCTGCAATGTGCATCTGAAAGCCTGCGCATTAGGGGCCAGTAAAAGTGGGTGACAAGCCTCTCAAAGGTCTTGTCCTGTCCCAAATGTCCAGCTAAAGGCACATCATGAGCCAACCCCAGAAGGAAGGCCCGAAGCACTGAGGTACCACCAGCACACGTGCTGACCCAGGCTCAGGAACCTTAGGCTCGCTATACAGGAGGTCATCCTCCCAATAAATCAGGTGTGATCCTCGCTCCTTGCCAGCCGCCTGGTCTGCAGCCTGCTGCTGCAAACCCTCCAAAGTATGGCATGACTTCTGTGCGGCACAGAATGCTTCCCTGGTGGCCCCCCCTTCCTGCTGCCACTGCAACAGCACAGGGACCTCCCCCAGTTCAGCCACCTGTTCCCCTGTAGGCTCCGGGGCGTCACCCTCAGGCTCTGCCTCCTCCCGGACCGTGGGAACTTCTGGGGCCGGTTTCCCACGCCCCCTGCCCTTCCTCTTCTTGGCAGTCCTCTGGGCCACAGTTTCAGGTTCCAGGGGCTCTTGATTACCATGACAGGCTGCCATTGACCGGGTTGATTCCCATACCCACACAGGCAGACCCAACATCTCCAGGTGAGACCTGTGTTCCACCTCCTTCCAAGGGGAATCCTCCAGGTCATTGCCTAGCAAACAATCAACAGGCATGGTTGGACTCACAGCTACCTTCAAGAAACCTGAGACCCCCCCATTCAAAGGGAACCTGCGCCACTCTGCACAGGCGCTCTGAGTTGTCCACTGCAACTACTTGGTGAAGTACCCGGGGATCAATCTGCTCTTCACACACCAGCTGACTCCTCACTGTAGTCACACTGGCTCTTGTGTCTCTCAGAGCCTCCACCCTCTGTCTATTAATGTTCACCCACTGCCTGCACTTCTTAGTGTTTTCAGGCACTAGGGTTCTCTGGACCATCTCACTATCCCCTAGTGAGACAAGGGTCATCTCAGCTGGTTCCCACCCACCTGAAACCATCTCCTCCCCAAGCGCTACACTGGCCAAACCCTGGGACGGCGCAACAGTGGGTGCCGGTGTACTTTTGGGGCATTTGGGGTCCCCCCTCACACGGCCCACCTGGTCACATGCATAGCACTTACGTGGGGGACCACCTGCCACTGGCTTCCCTTTAAAGAACCATGGCTTCTTTTCACTGAAGGGTTGGGAATCCTTACCCTGGGAATCAGTTTGGGGCGCTTTGGAGAACTCCCCCTGTTTACCCTTACCCCCCCTTTCTTCTGAGAGGGACCCTGCCCACCCTTGGCGTGGGCTCCCCCATACCTTTTTTGGACCCTGGTGCTCTCCCAGCGGTCCGCTTCCTGCGCAAGCTTCCTGGGGTCAGTCAGCTTGCTGTCAATCAGGTGCTGGCGCATCTCTGGAAAACATAAACTGTACAAGTGCTCCCAAGCAATCGGATTGTAAAGCCCCTCATACATAGGTACCTTACTGCCCTTCACCCAACCATCCAGTGACCTGCAATAAGAATCAAAACATTCCAACCATGTTTGGGATTCCTTCTTCTTGTATGACCTAAATTTATCCTTGTACTGCTCAGGGGTAAGACCATACCTTGTAAGCAAGGCATCTTTCATGTTAGAGTAGGTGAGATTCTGAGCATCCCCTAGGGCTGTCAGTGTATCCCTCCCCTCTACCTCAAAGTGCTTCCACAGACCCGCCCCACAATGAGCTTCAGGGACCAGATTCATGTGGAGAGCAGACACATACCCCTTGAACCACAAATATATGTCATCCTCTCTCTTGTAATCTTTCACAAGGTCTTTAGGAATGTGGACCCTTCTCTCAGGCTGCACTGTAGGGTTGCTGCCACCATCTCTATTGGACTGGTGTCTATGATCCATCTCTCTCAAGCTAAGCTCATGAGCCATCTGTATCTTCCTCTCCTTAAGAGCTAGCCTTCTCTGCTCCAATTGGTACTCCCTTTCTGCCTGTCTGTCCTGCAACTTTTCAGGTGTCAGTCCCTTGGATGAGACACTGCTACCTGCCCTGGAGACCTTCTCCCTGGACAAAACAGGCCCACCCACAATACCATTGTGTACTGAACACTCTTCCTCCTCCTCCTCATCTCCCTCATCCTCTGTGTGCCCTTCAGTGCTCTTGGCTATCACCCAGGCCCTCATCGTCTTTTGCAACTCCTCCTTCCTGGATGAGTTCATAATGGGACAGTCAAAACATTTACAGAACTGCTTCAACTGAGCCTTGGTATAACCCTCCAATTTCTCAAGGTCAAAGTCAGCTGCTCCAAATGATGCATCTCCAGCTTGGGACATGATGAAGATTCATAAACAAGTGCAAAGTTCTAAAGGCAGAAAAACAAGTTCCCAAATGAGGTTCCAAAGAAAGTCAATCAAGGAATCAGTGACAAAAAATGGGGTAGAACAAAAACAGTCCCAAAGAGAAAAATCAAAAGATCACCAAACAAGTAGTATGTGGTCACGTAGTGGTCTGAACTCAAACAGTATTGGACACTTAGGCCCATATTTATACTTTTTTAGCGCCACATTTGCACCACTTATTGATGCAAAATCAGCGCAAACTTACAAAATACAATTGTATTTTGTAAGTTTGCGTCGATTTTGCGTAAAAAAACGACGCAAATGCGGCGCTAAAAAAGTATAAATATGAGCCTTAATCACTGTATGTCAAGTACAAATACAAGTCCAAATCCCAGCCGCTGCCACCAATGTTAGAAATGGGGTCTTTGGTTGACAGTCAGGTTACCCCCTGTTCAAGCAAGGACCCTTACTCTAGTCAGGGTAAAAGAGAATCACCCTCAGCTAACCCCTGCTTCCCCCCTTGGTAGCTTGGCAGAGCAGTAGGCTTAACTTCAGAGTGCTAGGTGTAAAGTATTTGTACCAACACACACAGTAACTTAATGAAAACACTACAAAATGACACAACACCAGTTTAGAAAAATAGGACATATTTATCTAAACAAAACAAGACCAAAACGACAAGAATCCGACATACACAAGTAAAGTTATGAATTTTTAAAGATTAAACTCAAAAATAGCGCTTAGAAACACAAAATGCTTCGATGAGGTGTTAACACCGCATCGTGATGGAGTCGTTCCCAACAAACCAACACCAGCGGCACGGACATGGAGTCGCGTAGACCCCCAAGTACAGTACCTTTGGGGAAGAGTGAAAACAAGCCGATGCGCAAAGTCGGGAATCGCGGCGTCTGTGCAAACCGTTGAATCTGCGCACTTCGAGCGGTGTCGGTTACAACGTGGTACGGCAACTTCCACAGAGTCGCAGACTTCAGCGGAGCTACAGCGGCGTCGGGCCTGCGAAGGTCGTGGCGTTCCAGTGAAGATCACGGAATCGGTTGCAGGCGGCTTCACCGAGTTCAGCAGCGGCGTCAGTCTGAAGTCGTACGAAGTCGATTTCCTTGGATTTCCACCAGCTTTCCTTTCAAGGGCCCAGGGACTGGATAGGGCACCACTTGTCAGAGCAGGAGTCTCTCCAGAGACTCCAGATGCTGGCAGAGATAAGTCTTTGCTGCCCCTGAGACTTCAAACAACATGAGACAAGCTCTAAATCAAGCCCTTGGAGATTTCTTCACAAGATGGAAGGTGCACAAAGTCCAGTCTTTGCCCTCTTACTCTGGCAGAAGCAGCAACTGCAGGATAGCTCCAAAAAGCAGTCACAGGCAGGGCAGCACTTCTCCTCAGCTCTTCAGCTCGTCTCCAGGCAGAGATTCCTCTTGTTTCCAGAAGTGTTCCTAAAGTCTGTGGTTTTGGGTGCCCTTCTTATACCCAATTTCTCCTTGGAAGTAGGCCTACTTCAAAATAAAGTCTCTTTTGAACGTGAAATCCTGCCTTGCCCAGGCCAGGCCCCAGACACTCACCAGGGGGTTGGAGACTGCATTGTGTGAGGGCAGGCACAGCCCTTTCAGGTGTAAGTGACCACTCTTCCCCTCCCTCCTAGCACAGATGGCTCATCAGGAAATGCAGACTACACCCCAGCTCCTTTGGTGTCATTGTCTAGTGTGAGGTACAACCAGCCCAACTGTCAAACTGACACAGACAGGGAATCCACAAACAGGCAGAGTCACAAAATGGTATAAGCAAGAAAATGCTCACTTTCTAAAAGTGGCATTTTCAAACACACAATCTCAAAATCAGCTTTACTAAAAGATGTATTTTTAAATTGTGAGCTCAGAGACCCCAAACTCCACATGTCCATCCGCTCCTAAAGGGAATCTACACTTTAATCAGATTTAAAGGTAGCCCCATATTAACCTATGAGAGGGACAGGCCTTGCAACAGTGAAAAACAAATTTAGCAATATTTCACTGTCAGGACATATAAAACACATCACTATATGACCTACCTTAACCATACACTGCACCCTGCCCTTGAGGCTACCTAGGGCCTACCTTAGGGGTGTCTGACATGTAAGAAAAGGGAATGTTTAGGCCTGGCAAGTGGGTTAAAACTGCACGCATAGACACTGCAGTAGCAGGTCTGAGGCATGATTACAGAGCTACTTATGTGGGTGGCACAACCAGTGCTGCAGGCCCACTAGTAGCATTTGATTTACAGGCCCTAGGCACCTCTAGTGCACTGTACTAGGAACTTACTCATAAATCAAATATGCCAATCATGGATAAGCCAATTACATACACATTTTGTAAAGAAGCTCTTGCACTTTAGTACTGGTTAGCAGTGGTAAAGTGCCCAGAGTAACAAAAACAGTCAAATCAGAGTCCAGCACAAATCAACAACCTGGGGAACAGAGGCAAAATGTTAAGGGAGACCACGCCAAGGATGAAAAGTCTAACAGTGCTGGTCAGGGGAGTGGTCACTTCCCTTTCCTTTGTCCAGTTTCGCACCAGAGCAGGGCTGGGGGGGATCCCTGAACCGGTGTACACTGGCTTATGCAAGGAGGGCACCATCTGTGCCCTTCAAAGCATTTCCAGAGGCCAGGAGAGGCTACTCCTCCCAGGCCCCTCACACCTATTTCCAAAGGGAGAGGGTGTAACACCCTCTCTCTGAGGAAATCCTTGGTTCTGCTTTCCTGGGACTGGGCTGCCCAGGCCCCAGGGGGGCAGAAACCTGTCTGAGGGTTGGCAGCAGTGGTAGCTGCAGAGAAAACCCCGGAAAGTTAGTTTGGCAGTACCTGGGCTCTATGCTGGAGCCCTGGGAATGCATGGAATTGTCCCCCCAATACCAGAATGGCATTGGGGTGACAATTCCATGATCCTAGACATGTTACATGGCCATGTTCGGAGTTACCATGGTGACAGTACATATAGGTATTGACCTATATGTAGTGCACGCGTGTAATGGTGTCCCCGCACTCACAAAGTCCGGGGAAATTGACCTGAGCAATGTGGGGGCACCTTGGCTAGTGCCAGGGTGCCCTCACACTAAGTAACTTTGCACCTAACCTTCACTAAGTGAGGGTTAGACATATAGGTGACTTATAAGTTACATAAGTGCAGTGTAAAATGGCTGTGAAATAACGTGGACGTTATTTCACTCAGGCTGCAGTGGCAGTCCTGAGTAAGACTTGTCTGAGCTCCCTATGGGTGGCAAAAGAAATGCTGCAGCCCATGGGGATCTCCTGAAACCCCAATACCCTGGGTACCTAGGTACCATATACTAGAGAATTATAAGGGTGTCCCAATGTGCCAATCAGAATTGGATAAAAGCAGAGAGAGCACGAACACTGAGGTTCTGGTTAGCAGAGCCTCAGTGATACAGTTAGGCAGCACACAGGGAACACATACAGGGCACACTTTATGAGCACTGGGGTCCTGGATACGAGGATCCCAGTGACACATAGGCAAAACAAACATACATACAATAAAAAATGGGGGTAACATGCCAGGCAAGATGGTACTTTCCTACAGAGAGCATATGTACTTAAGCACTTGTTATCAGTAGTGAAGAGTGCAGAGACCTAAAACCATTCAAAAGTGTCAGAAAAGTAGAAGGAGGAAGGCAAAAAATTGGGTGATGACCACCCTAAGGCTGTCAGGTCTAACACTATGGCAATCCAGAGTGGGCTGACTTGCATGGCTCACACCCTGTCTCTTCCCCAGAAATACTTGTAAACCTCAAACTTGACTAAAGAAACATATTTTCCTCCCATTTCTATGAGGAAAAGGTGTATAATCTGTGGGGTACCACAAACTTCGATCCACCCACCACCCCCACATCTCCTGATAAAAATGGTACCTCACTTGTGCATGTAGACCTAGTGCCCGCAACAGGAAACCTCCCAAAACGCAACATGAACGTTTCACAAAAACAGGCCATTCTTTTTCCAACGTGGGTAGCCCGAGATTTTGGACCCTAGCTCAGCCAGCACCTAGGGAAACATAGCCAACCTGTACATTTTTGAAAACTAGACACCTAAGTGTACTCAGTGGGCTGCACTGTGTGGCTCACACCATGGTTTTTTTTAAACGCAGAATCTCCTGAAAACCTCTAAGATTGACAAAAAAAATCTTTTTTTCTTCACATTTCTGTGATGGAAAGTTATGGAATCAGCAGGCAGTCACGAATTTCCTACCACGAAGCATTCCTCCAGGTCTCCCAATAAAAATGGTACCTCACATGTGTGGGTGGGCCAAGTGTCCACTTCAGGGAGGGGCCCAAAATGTATTATGGCTATTATATTAATAGTAGTGAGTGTACTGGGATCGGCAACCATGTAGGGAAACCTATCAAACCCAGGAATTCCAGGTAAGTAGGCATCAAGGAGAATCCAGGGAGGTATGGCTTGTGTGAATACTCAATAGGTTTCTTTCCCAGAATACCCTTCAAATGTGAAACATTGAATAAAAACACTATTTTTCCTTTCATTTCTGTGACATAAACTACAGGAATGTTCAGGGATCAACAAACTTTCTAGAATCCAGGGTTCTCCAACTTGTCCTGATAAAAACACTACCCCACTCGTGTGCCTGGGCTTAGTGCCCTGACAGGAATGGATCACAAAAGGGCCTACTGTAGTCCTTGCAGGAGGACTACTAATGACCCTAGGGTGATTCTTTTATAACCTTAATAGACATCTTAAAAATACACTTTGAATACTTGCCCTCTTTCTACATTGAACATATATTTCTTCTATGCAGTAGACTTAAAAAAAATAAAATAATTTAAAGTAATTTAAAATTAGCTTTTTTTGTCTAGGGATTTTATGCTACTGTGCAAGGTATGTTTTGTAATTTTGAGAACAGAAGTCCAGGTAGAGATACTGCATGACTGTTCCTGCTGCTAGAATGTCAATCAATCAATTAATAAAGGATTAAAGCATTGCAATTCACCCACAAGGGTCTGCTGATGAGGATTTTCTCATTCGAAGAGCCAGGTCTTGCCTGAATCGCCAGAATGATGAAGCGGTCCTGAGGTGCAGGGGCAGGTCGTGTCAAGCCTTGGCCGCTTGGGGTGAGAAGAAGCATCCTCCTCTTTTTCTTCAGTATATCCGGGGGGTGTCCATGAGGGAGAGGGTGGCACATCATTGGTTTCTGGTCAGTTGGAGGAAGGTTATACATATGTTTGTCCTTCTTCATACAGGGCTTTTTATGCATAGGTCAGCATCCTGGTCTGGCATCTCTTCTGGATCAGGAGCCAATGTAGCTTCTTGAGGTGAGGTGTGATGTGAATATGTCTGGGGAGGTCGAGGATGAGTTTTGCTACTGAGTTTTGAATTGTCTGTAATCTCTTCAGGAATCATGCGGTGAGCCCCATGTAGAGTGTGTCCCCATAGTCCAGCCTGCTGGTTACAGGGCCTTCATGACAGGCTTTCTTGTGTTGATTCGGATCCACCTGAAGATCTTGTGGAGCCTGTGTAGGGTGCAGAAGCAGTGGGATGAGACTGACTTTACCAGTTTCTTCATAGAGAGCTTGCTGTTCAAGATGATGCTGAGGTTGAAGGCATGGTCTTTCGGTTGGGTCGAGTTCAGCAGGCCACCATACGTTGTTCCATGGCGAGGTATTGTCCCAAAAGATGAGGACTTCCATCTTGTCTGTGTTGAGCTTGAGACTGTTGTGCTTCATCCAGTCGGCAACATCCACCATGCATATGTGGAGGTTGGCTAGTTGACTCTGGCAGTGGAGGGGTTTTCTGACAGTGAGAGAATCAGCTGAGTGTTGTTGGTGTAGGAGATGATGTTGAGTCCGTGTGATCTGATGGTGTTGGACAGGGTGGTCATATAAATGTTGAAAAGGATAGGTCTGAGGGACGATCCTTGGGGGATGCTGCAAATGATCTTCTTGCGTTTTGAGGGGAATTATTGGAGATGCCTTCTCTGGGTTCTTCCACTGAGGTATGAGGCAATCCATTTGAGGGCGTCTCCCTGGATTCTGATGTGATGGAATCTGTTGATTGCCATGTGGTGGGAGGCTTTATCGAAGATAGCTGACAGGTGCAGGAGGATAAGAGTTGCTGTTTCTTCGATCAGGGCTGTTTTGGTGCTGTGGTTAGCTCAGAATACAGATTGAGAGGGGTTGAGGAGGTTGTTGTTATCCAGGTGTTCAGTCAATTGCTGGGTGATTGCTTTCTCTAGAACCTTTGTAGGAAAGGGGAGCAGGGAGATGGGCCAGTAGTTCTTCAGTTCTGCTGGATTGGCGAATGGCTTCTTCAGGAGGAACCTCACATCAGTTTGTTTCTAGTCCTTAAGGAAGGCTGAGGTAATGGAGGTGTTCAAGACTTACTTGAGCTTGTTGCAAATTGTCTTGCTTGTGAGGTTGAAGACATGGTGGTGGCAGAAGTCCATGGGTGATTCTGAGTGCATGATGAAGATAGTGGCCTGAGTGGTGAGAAGGTCACAGTGGATGAGCAGATGTTCAGACTTTGTGTTCGTGGGTGTGAGCAGTTTGATTCTTTTTGATGGCGGGGGGAGTTGGGAGTCTAAGTTTTCGTAGATGGCTGAGATTTTGTCATGGAAGAGACCTGCCAGGGTGTCACACAGATCTTGGTAGGGGGTGATGTAGTTCTCAGTGGCTGTGGGGTTGGAGAACTCCTACACTATGGCAAAGAAATTCCTTGCTGCGGTTTATGTTGGCTTCTATGCTCTCTGCAGAGACTTTCTTTTGTGTTTCTTTCAGGAGGCAGTGGTTGAGTATTGTCTTGAAGATGGTGTGGTCTCCTGTTCCTTTCCTGGTACACCACTTTCTTTCAAGTTGCTGGCAGTTGTGTTTGGTGGATTTCAATTCCACAGTGAACCAGCTGGCTCTTCTGGCAGTTCCTTTAAATTTGACTGGCTTGGCAGAGGTGATTTCCAGTGGCCACTTAAACTTGACCATCTTTGCACCACGATCATCACAAATATTTTGTTGTAAGCTTGTATTTATTTGTGAAGTACTTACTAGCATCTAGTAATGAACAGAATGAGACCAGCTGCATCAGCGTTTCAATGGTCTCTTTATCAAGATGTGGTAGCCGTGCCCGACCGACTTGTAGATGGATCTCAGGTAACAATTTGGCTTGGACATGATCATCTAGCACTGAAACGTTAGTTTATTTCATTGTCAAATGCCTGAATTAGATTCACAAATGGCAGATATCGCTACTCATCCCTGACGTTGACTGTTCCCCTTGTAAGATGGTACATTTCAGGCAATGGGTAACTGTTGCAAATGTAAAACCTGCTTGATGTGTTCAAATAGTATTTATGTCAAACAATCGCTATTCAATTCTGTTGAGAATAGACTGAATGAAACTCATACCTGTCGAAGAGTGCTGCTTGTGAGTGAAGTTTGAGATCTGTTCTTAGGCCTTTTGAAACTAGGGATAACTATTGATTAAATCATGATTCAGGGATGTTCTTATTCTGTATAATAATAATAATTTTGCTTACCTATAAGGATATTGTTAGGTAAATTCTGAATTAACACCTTTAGAACTAGAAGTGTTCCTTTGTTTAAGTGCTTAAGTGATTTGATACATTTTGTGTTGTAGTCCAAAGTTATCGTCCTTTGAAAAGGAGTTCTATCTGTAGAAACATCTTCTGTACTACTTCAGTGGAAAATATTTTCTTAAAATGTAGTACCTAAAGATTTTCTGGAAAGGGTGAGGGCTGGGTGAGCTATTTGTAAGCCAGGGTGTAATTTAATAAAGGTTGTATAATCCTACAAAATGTCCAGTACCTTGAGTTACAATCACTACTAGATGTAGCTGAAATTATGTCCCATTACATAACAGTGATTTTGTTTGGATAAAAACTCTGACACAGGCCCTCATTACAACTTTGGTGGGCGGCGGAGGCCGCCCGCCAAAGTTGCGCGTCGTGAATACCGCACCGCGGTCGGAAGACCGCGGTGGGTATTCAGAGTTTTCCCCTGGGCTGGCGGGCGGCCGCCGAAAGGCCGCCCGCCAGCCCAGGGGGAAAACGACCTTCCCACCATGAAGCCGGCTCGTAATCGATCCGGCGGAGTGGGAAGGTGCGACAGGTGCTACTGCACCCGTCGTGTATTTCACTGTCTGCTATGCAGACAGTGAAATACATTTTGGGGCCCTCTTACGGGGGCCCCTGCAGTGCCCATGCACTTGTCGGCTTGTCGGCGGTGCTCCCGCGTGGCGCGGCCCTGGCGGTTCTATACCGCCAGGGTCGTAATGAGGGCCACAGTGTCAAAGGAACAACATGAACAAACGAAAAAAGAGAGTCTGTTCACTGCTTGCAGGATTTTTCACTATTCATTTAAAGCGTGAAATCCTAAATAGATACAACAACGCATTTTGACCTAAAATAGTGCAGATCTGTATTTCTTTTGTGGACCTTTTGTGAGGTTTATCCAGGCTTTGTTTTTTGGTAAAATATAAATGGACAGTATTTTCCAAAAGACTGGGGTGTCTTTTTTCTGCATCCCGAAAGCCACTCCACTTTTTCTATATTTCTTGGACTGGTGCAGTTGCAAGCAAAAATCTTCATAAGGGTAGCACGTTCCTTTAGAATCGTGTTTTGTTCAAAGCCCTCCATGTCAAACACAGCTAAACTTCAAGATATTTTGTGCAATTTTTTGATGTTTTCCACCCACTTGTCAATTCATTGAAAACCATTGAAAAAGGCCTTTGCTCAACTTATCAAGTTCTTATATTATATGATCAAGGTTTTCTGTCCTGGTTAGGATCCTCTTCAAACTGAAATTAACCTTGAAATGCCCATGACTTTTTGGATACCTTCAGGCTCACTTCCTAGGACAGTGTATAGTTGAAGTGTTGTGGCCCTCATTACAACCCTGCTGGTCGGTGATAGAGTGGCAGTAATACCGCCAGCAGGATGGCAGTAACTACCGCCTCATTATGACCATGGCGGAAAGATCTCAGATAGACAGCCACTTTATCACACCGACCGCCAGTGCGGAAACAACAGCCACCATGACGGTAGCAGCGTACAGCAAGGTGGAAGTCAATGTTCCACCCACCTTATTAAGACCCTGCAATCCATCACCTTTTCTGGGGTGGTACAAGCAACATCAAAAGGCTGGTGGAAACAGACCTCAGAAGTGAAAGAACTCACCTTTGGAGACACAGGGAACAACCACGACACCATGGAGCCCGAGCTGCAAATATTTCCTATAATATTTTACATCCTGCTCCAGCACGTACACCAATGACTGTGAAGAGGACCACAGTAAGTACAGCCACCTAGCAGACAGGGGAGGGGGGGAGAAAAAAGAGAGTGACCCACACACACACAACCAACACACACCACCACTCCAACCCCATACACACAATCAGATGCAATAAGAAAACATATTGACCCTGTACCCCTCAGCAATAATTCAAGGACAACAAGAACAGATGAAAGTGAGTGTAATTATATAAACACAGTAAAAATACGAACATTCAATCTAAAGGTATATGCATATGTACAGTTCAAGGGACAATGCCCAGTCCTCAATGTGCGTGGGCGACAGGGCCACATGACAAAGTCCAAGGCCGCACTTGTCTCCTGCACCAACATGGAAAGAACACTGCTGAGGCATCAGTTGGAAAATAGACAGTCACCTCAGGGGGATGGGGAATGGGGGGGCACCTCAGCCTGCAGATGGAACAACACCACTGGTTCTGGAGGGGACAACATGCCCTGTGCTTGGATCTGGGGAGTGCAAGGCCACAGTCTCTCAAGTGGGTGACTTGCCCACTGTCTCTGGAGGGGGCAACATGCCCTGCGCTTGATCCTGGGGAGTGCAAGGCCACAGTCTCTAAAGTGGGTGACTTGCCTACATGTTCTGGAAGGGACAACATGCCCTGTGCTTGACGCTGGGGAGTGCAAGGCCACAGAGTCTCAAGTGGGTGACTTGCCCACATGTTTGGAAGGGGCAACATGTCCTGTGTGAGGTCCCGGGGAGTGCAAGGCCACAGTCTCTCAAGTGGATGACTTGCCCACATGCTCTGGAGGGGGCAGCATGCCCTGTGCATTGTCCTGGGGAGTGCAAGGCCACAGTCTCTCAAGTGGGTGACTTGCCCACATACTCTGGAGGAGGAAACATGCCCTGTGCTTGGTCCTGGGGATGCTGGGGTAGGTGGGTGTTTTATCCACAGGTTCTGGAGGGGGCATCATGCCCTGTGCAATTGATCCTGTGGAGTTTGTGGTTGGTGGGTGTTTTACCCACTGGTTTTGAAGGGGACATCATGCCCTGTACTTTAGATCCTGGAGAGGTTGGGGTTGGTGGGTGTCTTACCCACTGGTTCTGGAGGGGCATTGTGCCACGTGCTTCAGATCCTGGGGAGGTTGGGGTTAGTGGGTGTCTTACCCACTGGTTCTGGAGGGGGCATCGTGCCCTTTGTTTTCAATCCTGGGGGGGCTGAGGTTGGTCCTGTGCTTCAGATCCTAGGGGCTAGGGTTGGTGGGTGTCTTACCCACTGGTCTGGAGGGGGCAACGTACCCTGTGCTTCAGATCCTTGGGAGGCTGGGGATGGTGGGTGTTTTACCCACTGGTTCTGGAGAGGGCATCATGCGCTGTGCTCTTGATCCTGTGGAGGTTGTGGTTGGTGGGTGTCTTACCCACTGGTTCTGGAGGGGGCATCATGCCCTGTGCTTTAGATCCTGGGGGGGTTAAGGTTAGTCCTGTGCTTCAGATCCTGGGAGGGCTTCGGTTGGTGGGTGTCTTGCCCAATGTTTCTGGAGGGGGCATCGTGCCCTTTTCTTCAGATCCTGGGGGGGCTGGGGTTGGTGGGTGTCTTACTTACTGGTTCTGGAGGAGGCATTGTGCCCTGTGCTTCAGATCCTGGGGAGTGCCAGGTCACAGTCTCTCAGCTGGGTGTCATACCCACAGGATTTGCAGGGGGCAGGCGGCACAACGGCCCATGGAGGCAGGTCTACAGACCATCTGCCGGCGGTGATGGCTGCTCAGTGGTGGTAGTGGTGCTGCTGCTGGTGGTGGTGGTGGGAAGTTCCAGCCCATCCCCTGCAGCCTCAGACCGCTTCCCACTGCTGGTGGTGGTGGTGCTGCTGCTGCTGGTGGTTGTGGGGGGAAGCTCCTTTCAGGGCAGCACTTGGGGCTGGCTCCTTGCCCTTCCTGGCAGCAGCTTGGGATGTCACCTTGCCCTTCAGGGCAGCAGCTGGGGAGGGCTCTTTGCCCTTTCGGGAAGCACTTGGGTCAGGCACCCTTTCCTTGAGGCTGCCTGGTGCCATGGATCCTGTACCACCACAATTGGGTGTGGACACTACTCGGCCCCTGGACTTGCTCACTGAGGGGCTGCTGGGAGGGCAGTGATGGTACAGGGAGGGCAGCTGTACCTAAAGCTGGGGTGGTTACAGAAGTGTCCGCCACCACCAGGGAGCTTCCATCGGAGGAGGTATCCATGTCCTAACTGTCCCCTCCAGTCTCCACCGTAGTGCTCCCCTCGCCCTCCATTGCACTGCTGCCCACACTATCAGTGGACTCTGCCTCCTGGGTCCTGTGGGATGCATCTCCCTCCGTCGCCTGTGCCTCTGCTCCTCCGCCAGATGATGCATATAAGCACTGGATGACAAAACAAAAGGGCAGAGACAAAATATACAATGGGTCAATGGCTGCACCTACACCACCGCTAGCGTACATACCACCCTGACACACAGGGAACAGGCCTACGCACTATGCATTGCACAACCAGTAACAATGCTAGCCACCAGGGCATGGGGAGGGACACATACCGCCAACTGCAGCATACCTGGGACCCACACAGCCCTGCCCAGTAGTGGATGCCTACAAGCTAGGTGGGAGGGATATCACATCAGAACACTGCCTAACATGGTACCTACTCTGCAATGTCTGGCCTGGCCTAGGGGCACCCACAGACAGACATCCACCACCCGGATATCACCCCACCAGGCGTAAGTTGTAATGATGGGCACTGTACTCCCCCTTGTGGCTGCTGTGATGCCCTCAAGCACCCATCCAGCTCCGGATAGGCCACGGCCAGTATGTGGGCCATCAGGGGGGTCAGGGCTTGATGAGCCCCTCTTCCTCGTTAGGAGGCCTTCCCCAGCTTGGCCTCTGCGGTCTTCTGTGCCCAGTGTCTCAGGTCCTCCCACTGTTTCTGACAGTGCGTGCTCTGCCTGCCGTAGACCCCCAGGGTCTGCACATCCTTGGCGATGGCACGCCATATACCCTTCTTTTGATGGGCGCTGACCTGCAGAGAAATACACACAGGGAAATGGATTAGTCGGACCGTCCCGCCTCTTAGACTTATGGCACACCATACCCCTTCACATCGCCATTTGCACACACAGGGTCCAGCACACAAGCTGCACGCTGCCCAGGGGACATCCACCAACCTCCCCTACATGAGGCCTTCACACATAGTACTCCATGCATTCATGCCCCATACATCGTGCTCACAGTCTACTCATCTGTTGATCTGGAGGCCCATACAGCAGTCCGTAATGGGGTAGGATCCCATTCAACAGTCTCTCCAACTCCGCCGAGGTGAACCCAGTGGCCCTTTCCCCAGTCACACGCGGCAAGGTAGGTCTCAGACACAGGTCACAGCAGCACATGCAGTGTAGGTCCTCTCCCGTTGAAGGTCAGGTAGCAAGTGAGAGAACAGATAGAAAGTGTTGGTGACGTCCACGGCGGTGCATACCGTCAACGCCGGCGTACATCAACATTGGCCACTGTACCCCATAGGGGCCAATATTTTCCGATGAGGCCTGGCACAGCGGTTCCCGCAATGGCGCACAACATCAGCGGAATTACCTCACTTCCACCTGTCCTTCCACACAGGACAGGCAGATGCCATTTCGGGGGGGAGGGCAGGCCCTGGATTATAACTGTGTCACAGTTCACAATTGGACATACATAACAAATGCCACTTATACATTTCAACTTAACATCATGCATTGTACTGTTCTGGCTACAATGTTCAGTTTGTGACCGGCTCCTCACTCATTTGCCCCATAGATTTCTACCGCTTCGGATGAATAGGAGATAGAGAAATACCCCTGTGTACAGACCCCTGGTGGACTTGGCAACAATGGAGGACAGGCACATTATCCTCTCCTAGAAGTCTGTAGGTACAGGGCCACAATCACAGAGCTGTGTTGGAGCCTGACCTGATATCTGCTATCCATCACCCCACTGGGATCCCACCTCTTGTGCAAGTTACATCTGTGCTTCATTTCCTGGCCGTGGCTCTTTCCAAGTGACAGTGGGCTTGGCAGCAGGAATGTCACAGCCAATGTTCTCAATAATGCTGACCAGAGTGTTTTCTGCCCTGATTAAACACATGAACAGCTACATTGTATTCTCCCAGGTTGAGGATTTGGTCACAGTGAAGGCTGACTTCTATGCAATAGGACATATCCTCAACATAATTGGGGCAACTGATGGAACACATATTGCATTTGTCTCCCCCCCACCAAAATGAACAAGTATTCAGAAATCAAAAGAGTTTTCATTCCATGAATGTCCAGATGGTGTGCCTGGAGGACCAGTACATCTCCTGTGTCAATGCTAAGTATCCTGGGTCTGTGCATGATGCCTTTATACTGAGGAATAGCAGTATCCCAAATGTGATAGCCCAACTACAGAGGCACAGGGGGTGGCTAATGGGTGAGCCGTGATTCCCACATAGTAGATGTTGGTGTATGGGTATGGTATAGGCCACATGGGATAGTGTGTGGCTAAATGTTGTACCTCCATATTTGCAGGTGGCTCAGGTTACCCCAACCTATCATGGCTACTGACCCCTGTGAAAAATCCCAGGACAAGGGAAGAAGAATATTACAATGAGGCACATGGGCATACAATAAGGATAACAAAATGTACTGTTGACCTCCTGAAGGCCAGGTTTTGGTGTCTCCATCTAACAGGTGGATCCCTGTGCTACTCACCCAAGAAGGTCTGCCAGATAATCATGGCATGCTGCATGTTGCACAACCTTGCCTAGATACACCATGTGCCTTTTCTGCAGGAGGAGGAGGCTGGAGATGGCCATGTGGCACCAGTGGACCCTGTGGACAGTGAGGATGAGACGGCAGAGGATGAGGATGAGGACAACAGAATTGCAGTGATCAAACAATACTTCCAATGACACACAGGTAGGACAGTGTTACTTCATCATTCATTGACATTTTCTTGTTTATCTCTGTCACTGGCATGCTGTTATTTCCCACTTCAATGAACACTCACTGTATCCTTTGGTAACTCATTTTTCAGATGTTGGTGCCCCACTATCGCTCCTGGTGTGAACACTGCAGCCAACTACAGGTCTTTCCAATATGAACATTATTGTACATTTGAATTGCAATGTTTGAACCTGGTTTAACAAATTCATACTTAAACCATTTGAAATACTCCATGCTTGTATTTTTTCAAAGGGTGTTTATTTAAGTGCTAAGAAGTTGAGGGGCAAGTGTATTGGGCTGGGGTGATGATGGAAGAGAGCCCATGGTATAGTTCCAGTCAATTGGTAGCACAGGTGCATTGTCCAAGGTGACATGGCATTGGCAGTTCAAGGTGGACAGGGTGACAGAGTGGGACACAAGGGTGACAATCAGGAGAGTCTCATTTCCTAGTGCGGGTCTTGGCAATAGTCTCTGGCTTCTGCCTGGATCACAGGGAACATTTGCACAGTGATTCACCCTCTGCAGGGGGTGGGGTGCTGGTGGCCTGTTGGTCCTGTGGCGGGGCCTCCTGTCCACTAGCGGCAGCGGAGGTGGAAGGCAGTTCAGATGTCTGGCTAGTGGCAGGGGCCCGTTGTTGTGAGGCTGCCTCCCTCATAATGTTGGCCATGTCTGCCAGCACCCCTGCAATAGAGACCAGGGTGGTGTTTATGGCCTGCAAGTCCTCCCTGATCCCCTGGTATTGTCCCTCCTGCAGCCGCCTGTTATCCTGCACGTTGGCCAGGAGCTGGCCCAGCGTATCCTGGGAATGTTGGTATGCTCCTAGGATCTCGGTGAGGGCCTCCTGGAGAGTCGGTTCCCTGGGCCTGACCTCCCCTGGAGGACAGCACTCCTCCCAGTTTCCCTGTTGTCTGATGCCTCTGTCTCCTGAACCATGTGCCCACTGCCACTGACCACAGGTCCCTGATTGTCTTGGGGGCGAGGTGTGACCTGGTGTCCCTGTAGTGGTGGACACACTGCTGATTGATGTGTCCTGGGGACGGAGTATGGGTACACTGGGTGGGTGCTGTGGTGGTGTTTCCTGCGAGGGGAGGCTCTGTGGTGGTGTGTGACTATGGCTGGATTACTGACTGTTCAGAGGTCCCTGATGGGCCGGGTTGGTCATCCAGATCCAGGCGTCCAGAGTCGCTGTCATCACTGTGGGCCTATTCTCTGGGGGAACTGGATACTGCTGGCACCTCCTTTCCAGTGACATTGGCTGGGGTACCTGTGGGGATGTGAATGCTGTGTTATTGTTTCTGTGTGTGACATATTGTGCATCAGTGGGTTGCCCTCTTTGGTTGTATTTGCCCTGGCAGCTTTCACTTGTGTGAGTTGGTATGTGTGGGCTAGCTGTTTCTCTCTAGTGTGCATGCTTTAGTGATAGGTGTCCATGCAGGGCTGTGAGTGGTGTTCATGCATTGGTGGTGCATGCAGGGCTTGGCATTGGGATGAGTGAAATGTGATGGTAGGGTGTGTGGGAGGTTGTGGAGTGATGGAAGTGAGGGTATGTGATGGCATGCAGGTAGGGGGTGATAGAAATAGTGAGTTGACTTACCAGTCCAGTCCTCCCGCTACTCCGGCCAGGCCCTCAGGATGCCCTCAGGATGCATAATTGTCAAGAATTGTTCCTCCCATGTTGTTAGTTGTGGGGGAGGAGGTGGGCGTCCAGCGCCAGTCCTCTGTTCAGCGAGTTGGTGTCTTGCTGCAGTGAGTCATTCCACCTCTTCCTGATGTCATCCCTGGTTCTTGGGTACTGTCCCACGGCATTGACCCTGTCCACAATGCTCCGCCATAGCTCCATCTTCCTAGAAATGGATATCTGCTGCACCTGTGCTCCAAATAGCTGTGGCTCTACCCAGATGATTTCCTCCACCATGAGCCTTTGCTCCTCCTCTGAGAATCGTGGGTGTCTTTGTGGTGCCATGGGTGTTGTGTGAGTGGTTTGGGTGATGGGTGTGTGATTTAAGGTGTGTGGGTGGTGTATAGGTGATGGTGGTATGTGGCTCTGGTCTTGTCTGTGGTCTTGGTGTCTGTCTTGTGCCAAAGGTTTGTATTTGTAAAGGATTGTGGGTAATATGTGTAGGAAAGTACCATCTTGCCTGGAATGTTACTCCCATTTTTACATGTGTAAGTTTGTTTTTGCCTGTCTCACTGGGATCCTGCTAGCCTAGTGCTCATAGTTTGTGGCCCGAATGTGTGTATCTGTGTAGTGATTGACTGTGTCACTGAGGCTCTGCTAACCAGAACCTCAGTGCTTATGCTCTCTTTGCCTTTAAAATTGGCACTATAGGATAGTGATCATTTTCACCAATTCGAATTGGCACACTGAAACACCCTTATATTTTCCTAGTATATAGTACCCTAGGTATTGGGGTTCCAGAAGATCCCTATGGGCTGCAGCATTTCTTTTGCCACCCATAGGGAGCTCAGACAAATCTTACACAGGACTGCCAATGCAGCCTGAGTGAAATAACGCACACATTATTTCACAGCCATTTTACACTGTACTTAAGTAACTTATAAGTCACGTATATGTCTAACCTTCACTGAGTGAAGGTTAGGTGCAAAGTTACTAAGGGGCATATTTATACTCCGTTTGCGCCGGAATTGCGTCGTTTTTTTTTACGCAATTTCGACGCAAAACTAACTCCATATTTATACTTTGGCGTTAGACGCGTCTAGCGCCAAAGTCCATGGAGTTTGCGTCATTTTTTAGCGTGGACACCTACTTTGCGTTAATGAGATGCAAGGTAGGCGTTCACGTCTAAAAAATCGACTCCGAGGCATGTGCGTCGGATTTATACTCCCGGGCAAAATTCACGCCCAGGAGTGGGCGGGTCAAAAAAAATGACGTACGCCCGCTTTTGCGCTGTTTTTTAGCACCTGCAAAAGGCAGGCGTTAAGGGACCTGTGGGCTCTGAAGGAGCCCAGAGGTGCCCTCCCATGCCCCCAGGGACACCCCCTGTCACCCTTGCCCACCCCAGGAGGACACCCAAGGCTGGAGGGACCCATCCCAGGGACATTAAGGTAAGTTCAGGTAAGTGTTTTTTTTTTTTTTTTTGTGGCATGGGGGGCCTGATATGTGCCCCCCTACATGCCACTATGCCCAATGACCATGCCAAGGGGACAGAAGTCCCCTGGGCATGGCAATTGGGCAAGGGGGCATGACTCCTGTCTTTGCTAAGACAGGAGTCATTTCTATGGGGGTTGGGAGTGAAAAAAAATGGCGCAAATCGGGTTGAGGCGAAAAAATTGCCTCAACCTGACTTGCCCCATTTCTTGACGCCCAAGCTCCATTTTCCCCTACGCCGGCGCTGCCTGGTGTACGTCGTTTTTTTTAACGCACACCAGACGGCGCCGGCGGCTAACGCCGGCTAACGTGATTCAATAAATACGGAGCCCGCATGGTGCTTCAGAATGGCGTTAGCCGGCGCTAATTTTTTTGACGCAAAACTGCGTTAGCGCAGTTTTGCGCCAAAAAGTATAAATATGGGCCTAAGTGTGAGGGCACCCTGGCACTAGCCAAGGTGCCCCCACATAGTTCAGGGAAATTTCCCCTGACTTTGTGAGTGTGGGGACACCATTACACGTGTGCACTACATTTATGTCAATATCTATATGTAGCTTCACAATTGTAACTCCGAATATGGCCATGTAACATGTCTAAGAAGGAATTGTCCCCCCATGCCAAATATGGTATTGGGGTGACAATCCCATGCGTCCCCACGCCTCCAGCATGGACCCCGGGTACTGCCAAACCAGCTCTCTGGAGTTTTCTCTGCAGCTACCGCTGCTGCTAACCCACAGACAGGGTTCTGCCCTCCTGGGGTCTGGGCAGCCCAGTCCCAGGAAGGCAGAACAAAGAATTTCCTCTGAGAGAGGGTGCTACACCCTCTCCCTTTGGAAATAGGTGTTAAGGGCTGGAGCCTCCCCCAGCCTCTGGAAATGCTTCGAAGGGCACAGATGGTGCCCTCCTTGCATAAGCCAATCTGCACCAGTTCAGGGAACCCCAAGTCCCTGCTCTGGCACAAAACTGGACAAAGGAAATGGGAGTGACCACTGTCCTGTCCATCACCACCCCAGGGGTCGTGCCCAGAGCTCCTCCAGTGTGTCCCAGACCTCTGCCATCTTGAATCCAGAGGTGTGAGGGCACAATGGAGGCCTCTGAGTGGCCAGTGCCAGCAGGTGATGTCAGAGACCCCTCCTGATAGGTGCTTACCTGACTAGTTGGCAATCCTCCTCTGAGGGCTATTTAGGATCTCTCCTGTGGGCTTTTCCTCAGATAACAACTTGCAAGAATTCACCAGAGTTCCTGTGCACCTCTCTCTTCGACTTCTGCCAAGGATCGACCGCTGACTGCTCCAGGATGCCTGCAAAACTGCAAAAAAGTAGCAAGAAGACTACCAGCGACATTGTATCGCCTACTCCTGCCAGCTTTCTTGACTGTTTCCTGGTGGTGCATGCTTTGGGGGCTGCCTGCTTTCATTCTGACATGGAAGCCATGAATCGACTGAATCTTCCCCCTGCACCAGAAGGCACCAAACTTCAGAGTCAACAGTACTTTTGGACCCCTCTCATCCTGACGAGCGTGGCCCCTGGAACACAGGTGGTAGACCCAAGTGACCCAGACTGTCCAGTCGTCCAAATTTGGAGGAGGTAAGTCATTGCCTCCCTTCTCCAGGCATTAATCCTGTGCACCATGTGATCTGCAGCTGCTAGGGCTTCTGTGCTCTTTTGCAAGGATTCCTTCGTGCATAGCCTAGCCCAGGTCCCCAGCACTCCGTCCTGCATTGCTCAACTCGCTGAGCTGACCTCTGGCTTCGTGGGACCCTCTTTAGTAGTGTTGAGATGACCACCATGCTCAGTTTTCTTGAACCCGTGTTCAAGTTCTTCTGTGGGTGCTGCCTTCTTGTGCATGGGCTCTCTGTATTGCTGAGGGCCTCCCTCTGTCTACTTTCCCAAATGACGACATACTGGTCCTTCTTGGGCCTTTGCAGCACCCTTTTTCTTTAACCACGACCTTTGCAGCTAGCAAGGCTTGTTTGCAGTCTTTTTCCAAAGAAACATCTCTGCATCCTCCAGCACTTCGTGGGACATCTTCTGCCCAAAGGAGAAGTTCCTAGCACCTTTCATTATTGCAGAATCTTCAGCTTCTTCCATCCGGAGGCATCCATTTTGCACCTTCATATGGGGTTTAGTGGGCGCCTGCCCCCCTGGACACTTTCACGACTCTTGGACTTGGTCCCCTTCCTTTGCAGGTCCTCAGATCCAGGAATCCATCTTCAGTGCTTTGCAGTCTGTTGTGGTCTTTGCAGAATCCTCTATCACGAGTTTAGTGTGTTTCTGGGGAAGTTGTATCACTTTACTCCTTCTTTTCAGGGTCTTGGGGTGGGGTATCTTGGACACCCTTAGTGTTTTTTTTACACTCCCAGTGACCCTCTACACACTACACTAGCCTAGGGGTCCATTCATGGTTCGCATTCCACTTTCTTAGTGTATGGTTTGTGTTGCCCCTAAGCCAATGGCATCCTATTGTATTCTACAGTGTTTGCACTACTTTCTGACTGTTTTACTTACCTGATTTTGGTTTGTGTGTATATTTTGTGGATTTTACTTACCTCCTAAGGGAGAATATCCTCTGATATATTTTTGCCACATTGTCACTAAAATAAAGTACCTTTATTTTCAGTAACCCTGAGTATTGTGTTTCTTATGATATAGTACCTATATGTATAAGTGTTATAGTAGGAGCTTTGCATGTCTCCTAGTTCAGCCTAAGCTGCTCCGCTATAGCTACTTCTATCAGCCTAGCTGATAGAACACTACTAATCTACTAATAAGGGATAACTGGACCTGGCACAAGGTGTGAGTACCATCAGGTACCCACTAAAAGCCAGGCCAGCCTCCTGCAATGTGTGTGTGTGTTTTATAGTGGTGTGGGTGTGGTGTGTGTATGGGTGTCAGGTGTGTGTATTTTTAATTGTCCAATGTGGTGTTATTTTGTATGCGTGTGTGTATTTTGAGCGCGGCAGTATGTACCGCCAATGGTTTACTGCCGTTGAATGTCCAGCGTGGTGATTTGTGGTTCATAATGTTGTGGGCACTGTTCTTTTGGCGTAATGGTGTGAGTTTGGATACTGCCAGTTTATAACTGACCTTTGATGTGGTGAACTTGTGTCTGTGCCTGTATACTGACAGATTAGTGTGTGTGTGTCATAGTATGGTGAGCGGATGTCTTCCGCCCCGACGATAGGTTGGGGCAATAAGCATGGCGATAAGCGGGATTTTCCCCCAATATCATAATGAGGGCCACAATCTGTTATTGTTATTTATATCAGCAGTATATAATCATTTTTCTTTCAGTCTTGTGACCATAATGGAGACAAACACAGGCTTTTTCATAGATACTGAGCAACACACCATGCTAACTTCAGTACATCTTACTACCCCATCTACAAATTGTTTAAACTTCTAAAATTCCTTTAGTGCAGCTGCTAAGTGACACTAATGTGTAAGGGTAGACAACGGAAAATAACATTGTTCAAATGTCAACAGATATGCCCGAATTTCTCTTAAAGAGACATAGGAGAATTTTGTTTCCTCAGACGACTCTCTAGCAATTTTCATTAAATGTAGCTTTCAAAGAAAATAGCGGAGAGCCTTCAATGACTTCTTAGGGGATATACAGAAAAGTGAACTTACACATGAGTAAATCTACACATTTAAGTTTATCTAACAATCTTGTATAACTTTACTACTTTTGTTTTTTCACCTTTTATGAGTTTAAAGTTATTCACAAGTGAAGACATACATATCCCCAGCCCCTGACTTCAAGGGTTGGAGTCTAATTTATTAATCTAAAGTTACTACTTATAACTATTCCCTTGTAGACAGTGGTTTTAACCACCAGAGATGAGATCTCCCCAAGGATAAAGTTTCGGAAAAAGTTACATTTTTATCATGTTTGTTCATTTTTAATACATTAAATTCAATTAACATATTTTTTAAAGATTTAAATAAAACAAACCACGCCTAAAGTATAAAAGTTATATTTGTTCTTAATGTACTAAAAAAATTAACTAGGGCTATAGAATTAACTTAAAGGAATTCAATTCTGTACATCAATGTTTGCATTTTAAAAAGTTATTAACATATTTTATAACAAATTAAAATCTCAGTTTTATTTGTGTGTAATGTTTTTAACATTAAATTATATTTAGTTGCATTTTAAAAAAGTTGAAATAAGGTAATTTTTGAACAATGGTTCTTATGGGATGTTATTGTAAGTCCCTGCCTCTATTATTTTCTATGGGAGGGTTTCACAAGTGTTGTGCTGGACTTACTACAAATTTGACATGAAGTGTATTTACAACTCAACTGGATCCTTTTAAGCTATAGTATCTATAGAACAGTTTGTGAATAACAAGTGGCTTACTGTTTTGTTGGTGGGTCAGTGCCCCTCCCTAAGCCCATTCCTACCATTCCCCTACCTCTCATATCTCATTCTTAAACATCTTCTATTTAATTGTAAATAGTCCCCATTTTATAGCCACTTCCCCGGCCCACTGCACATATACTACAAAAACATATACCTGAGTGTTTCCTCAAATCTATACACATACATTTAAGAGAGAAGGAGGCATAAACCTTTGCATGTAAGGCAGTCACTAGCATTTTGCAATAGATTAATAGTACTGTTGTTGTGCTATTGAAGGTAGTGTAAAATACAGTTTGTGACTAGGCCCCCTAATGTGCAGGTGAATAAAATTTATGACTACCAGCTTAGGTATATGTCACCTGGATTTAGATATTTAGCATGCACTGGATGAAACTGATCACAATAGTCAACTTCTTTGTGATAGCCCCTTATTTAATCTGAAACAGGAATATAGGAAGCAACACTTTTGACAAAGCATTTGATGAAAGGATGTGTAGGGTATTTTTTAGGATGTGTTAAACATGTTTATGCTCTTTTGTTTGAACATCACTTACTAAAAATGTAATCATCTACAATGCTGAGGGTGTCATTTAGAGAATGGTGGTTACAAGGTATCTACCACAATACTCTGCATGCCCCAACCATTAACAATTCTGCAGGTGGAAGCTCAGCTGGCTCTGCCACTAGAAACCATTGACCAAATGGTCCATCCACCACAGGAGAGCCATTGTCAATGAGAAATACCTTTGCTCTATTTGCTTTTCTGAAGCAAAATATTGCTTTGGATATTTAAAAATACAACATGACACTGCATGTGGTCAAAGGCATGTCATTCCTTTGGCATTCGGCTCAATTTTCAGTATGACTGCCACATCTGTTGATGTACTGAAAGTATAGAGATATTTGCAAGGCTGTCAGATGGTCCATCTCTGCACTGGGGGTGGATTTCACACCCACCATATTCTAAATCAGCCCAAAACTCTCTGAAATGAATTAATACAATACATGTTTCATAGCATGACATGACACCATTGCTAGAACTGGGTAGGTGGGTGACTGGGATGTGAGCCTTGAGGAGACCAGAGGTCCTGTCCTGGCTCCAGATGAACTACAGGGTGGTATGCAGCCCTTTGTGTAGGGCCAGGGCAGTGCCTGTTCAGGTGTAAGTGTAGCTGGGTCCAGCTCCTCCTTCCCATTCTCCAAGGATGGCCCATCAAGTCACACCTAAGCTCTCATTGTGTGTGGCTATCTAAAGGAAATGTACAACACCCAGCTGCAACTCACTATTGATAAGTGCTCAGAGATAGTCAACAAGCACCAAATGGCTAAGGTCAGAAAATGCCAACTCTCTTAATGTGTAATTTTCAAAATTGCAAGTTGTGATTTTAAATTGTGATTTAAGAGACGATTTCAGAGACACCAAATTCAAAACGTTTATCTCTTCCAGATCACAAATTACACCGATAAGATGTAATAAGCTAATCCCAATGTTATCCTAGTGGAGCAATAGGCCTTGCTGTAGTGAAAAATGACTTTTGGTGTTTTTCACAACCAGGACATGTAAGACTTGAACGTACATGTCCTGCCTTTTGCATGGATTGCCCCCTGCCCTATGAGTTGTCCAGGGCACACCATGGGGATGACTTACATGTACAAAAAGGGAAGGTTTGGATCTGGAAAAAGGGTTACTTTTCAAGGTCGACATGGACGTGTAAAACCGCACACACAGGCTCTGCAATGACAGTCCTGAGACATGGTTAAAGGCTACTTAAGTGGTGGCACAATCAGTGCTGCAAGCCTGCAAGTAACATTTAATTTACAGGCCCTAGGCACATGTTGTGCACTTTATTCGGGTTATATATATAACTGAAATATGCCAATTGAGAATAATCCAATATTACCATAGTAATGGGACACAGCGCACACACTTTAGCACTGGTAAAACCTCATTTTAATGCCTGCTTTAGGTAGGTGTTAAAAATGACTGAAGAAACGGTGCAATGGAATCTTGTATATTCCATTGAACCATTTTTAGCGACCCTTATGCATGTTGTGGCGCAAAGGGTTTACAAGATGGCACAAACCTAGTTTGTGCCACCTTGTAAATATGGCGTTATGGTAGTGGCCTGTTAGCATCACATATGGGAAAATGTTGCCACAAATGTGGAGCTAAGGGGCACAAGGCCTTATAAATCTGGGCCAAATTGTTTTCGGAGTGATCAAAATCAACTGAAAGTTTGGATGCCACTAAGTCATGCATAAGAATCTTGCTGCCCTAATAAAAGATACCAGTAGTGGAGAAATAATCATTGCCTTTGCATGTTCCTGGAATGTGGTCAACAAATGCGAGTCCTCATCTCCCTGACCTCCAGAATATGGTACTTGTGGACATGACCACACCTCCACCACCTGATCAGCAACATCCCCTCCCCTCAGGTGCTGGTCACAATCCCCAAACATCACAAGATCTTCACTGCAGGGTGACAGACCTGCCTAGTGCCTCTGAACATAAAAGGTCATCTTTTCAATCATTTTGTACCTTTCAGTCACAGACACATTGCTGTGAAGTCCACTTCTTGGGTTTGGGATTCGCTGTATAAGTCCATACATCACTGGTGTTTCCACACAGCAGGACCGTGCCTGCAAAAGCAGATGCGTGTGTGGCTTTAGGGGTCAAACCATCTTTGCATTGGCTGAAAGGCAGAGAATGGTGCTTTGTTCTTCAATCACACTTCCAGTTGTACAAATAATAGCAGACAGGCAGGGGTATTTTCCAAACCTTCTACCTTCTGTAATTCTATCTTTTAAATCACCATCTCTCTAAATATCTGCATATATATATATGAGTAACTTCTCTGCTCAGCTGTGTTAAGCAATTCCTAAAGAAACAGCTGAAATTTATTGTAAAATTTGAGTAAGGTAGCTCTGTGGGTTGAGTGTTCTTTGTTGAGATGCGCATGCAGCCTGCAGGTCACAGGCATTGAACCCTAAAGTTTGCTCTTGGGAATTCTGAAATTGATAAAATGAAAATTATTGAATTAGGGCACATTGTTGTTATAGTGCTTAGAATCAGAGTAGGTTGTAAGTGAGGTGCAGTATAAACTCGCCTAGACCGGGTCAACTTTTCATTTATATAAGTGACATTTTGAAAGTCTATTGTTTATAACTGGAAGTGTCCATTAGCCCGCATCTAATAAATGAGAACAAATGGCAGTGACAACCTGTTAACTTCCCAGAGCTGGGCTCATAACATTTATTACATAGGTCTACGAGGGGTCATATCTCTGTGTGAGAGAGGTCTGTGCAGCTCATCTGGTGAATATACTGGTGAAAAACACAACACCATTTACAACCAATAGCTCAGATGCAGTACTCCAGCCCCTTTTCCCGCCAAGCCAATCACAATGTGCATTCCCGCTTATGCAACTGTGGTAGCTAAACCTCCACACCTGAGTTGGTGGATTGGGAGGGATAAAAGGAAGAAACTCACCTTTTCCCCACTTTTCCCATTTGCTGCTGTCATCAGCCCAGTCATATAATTTCTGTTGTTGCTGTTTACTGCAGCTCCTGGACCAAGAAGAAAATCAACCCTGCTGTCACTGGAAAAGAAGGTAAGTCACTGTTATACCTGTCATCCTCTGAATTGTTGCAGTACAGTAGCACTAGTCTCATGCAAGTGTAAAGAATTTAGCAAACAACGCCATAATGATGTGCAATGCATTTGTGTGTTATGGTGCACTTAAAAAATTGAATCATAACACACCTTGAGACACTAGTAGCACCCATCATTCTGGCACTTACTGCCCTAATGGCAGTGGCCATCTACACCAGAAGTCACAGCAATAACAAACCGAAATGTGTCCATACAGGTGTGTGCAATAAGTTCCCAATAAAAGCGAAATCTTAAACATAAACAGTATACCCTATTGAAACTACTCAATCCTATAATAATGTTGCAATTTCACTACACTTTGCTACACTTCAGTGTAGACAGAATGTACTATGAAACTTAACCCAAAACTGCAAACATAGCAAAGATGTATGAAGGTCACAAGTCCCCATGGTGTGTGCAAAATATGACAAACATTAGCTTCCTGTTGAGACTCAATTGAAAGGAAGACGCTGATGCTGAGAAGGAGGACGACCCAGCTGCTGTCCACCACAGCTAGGATGCAGCTTGGAGACTGTCTTCAGCCACACTCGCCTCTAGCCTTTCCATCTTCTGCCGCATTTGAGGCTTGCGGCTCACTTGAGTGGGCCGAGCTGTCCGAAGAAGCACACCGCGGGCCTAAGGGAGCCTGAGGGGTTGGAGCAGGTCGAGGCAGAGATGGAGGCACTTAGGCACTGAAGGCGTGGAAGGCGTGGAAAGTGTGGCAGGCTAGCAGCCTCTGGCTAGTAGACCCCAGAATCCTATGGACGCGGTGAGTGTGTGCACAGAGACCTGGTTAGATTAAAGCCAGTGTTGGTGCTGGTGGGCCTAATAGAGCGTGTAGGCAACAAGAGGCTAATAGAATGTGTGGAGAAAGTGTGGAGAAGGGACAGGGGGTGGTTGTAGCTCCGAGACCTGCTCTATCCTATTCATTACACACACAGGTTTGCTCAGCATCCCTAGACATTCACCTGGACCTGTCTCAGCAATCTCCAAGGCATTTAAGTATAAAATGCCAGCTCGTGCCCCTCCGCTCCCTAACCAGGAGGGGGGTCAACCAGGGAGGAGAGGTGGCACAGGGGTATGCACAGGATGTACAATTCTCTGGGAGATCTAGGAGATCTAGAAAATCTAGATAACAAAACACGTTCACACTCTGGGCCACGATCTGACTACGCTCTTGTTGAGAGTGTGAGAGGGGGGTACTTCACCCCACCTATTTGACCATCACTGGCTTTATCTGTTGTTCCACCTGGTGTTTGTCCAGGGACTGACTGGAGCAGTTCTGGAAAAGCACTGATTCTTGACTACTGTTAGTTAATCATGGTAACTTACCAGCAATCTTTCTGAAGGAACCACAGCAAAGGCTGGTGACATCAATTGCGATCTCCTCACTGAATAAAAGGATTAATTCATCAATCCACTACAAGCTTTACCTAATTTATATTCAACCTTAACTTAAATTGTTGTCAATTAAATCCACAATATGGCGTCTCGTTCTGCGAACTAGACAGTTTGTCTCTTGGCATTATTCTTGGATCAACAAACAGCAAGGTCTTGAGGTATTTTCACAAGGATACAGTAGGCATTAGCCCACCTATTAGAAGGTTGAGCCTCGTCACCATGAAGCAGCCAGGCTAGTGTAGGAGGCTGGCTTGGTTTGTAGTTTGTACCAGAGGTACTTATACCATATACAGGGTCCAGTTATCCCTTATTAATGTATGTAGTCAGTGTCTAGAAGCCAGGGCTCTCTAGTGGTAGAGTGGATGAGCAGCCAAGGCGTAACTAAGAGACATGCAAGGCTCGTGCAATATCACTACAGTCACACAGTACTTACACACATGAAAGAAAATACTCAGTGGTACAAAAATAAATTTGGTGACATACTTGCCAAATATACCTTAGAGACTACACTCCCTTACGAGGTAAGTAATATACACAATATATACACTAGTATCCAAAAAAAAGTAAGTAAACACTCAGGAACAGTGCAAATAGTGAAAATCACAATAGTTAGAAATAGGTTAGAATACAAACCATATACTAAGAAAGTGGAATGTGAATGTCGGTTTACCACCTAGGCAAGTGTAGTGTGTAGAGGGGTGCTGGGAGTGTAAGAAAATCCCAAAGGTAAGTAATAGAACCCACCCCAGAGCTCATGAAAGCAATGGTAAATCAAAGTAAGTTTCCTGAAACACACAAGAAGTTGTGATAGAAGATTATGCAAGAACCAGAAGAGACTGCAAGACACCAACAATGGCTTCCTGGACCTGAAGACCTGTGGAAGAAGGGGACCAAGTCCAAGAAGCACTGAAGAGTCCAGGGAGAACAGGAGCCCCTGCTAGCCCGGATGAAGGTGCAAGAGAAGAACCACCGGTGAGAAGACAAAGTAAGTTATGCAACCAAGAAGATAGATGTGGGTTTCTGGTTGGTGCAGAAGATGTCCCAGTCTGGTTTGCGCCACTGGAGTCTGCCAACAAGCATTGGTAAATGCATAGCTAGCGGTTAGCGGAAATGGCGCTGCCCGGGACCAGGTAGACTCTATCCAGGAAGGGGAGGCAGAGGGGGCCCTCAGAATTCCAGACAGCCCACAGAAGACCAGGCAGCACACACAGGAGTCCCACAGCACAGGGACAAAGAAGGTGCAAATGGAGGTCCACCCAGCACAACACAAAGGGATTCTACACCACTGGAGAACCACTGAGGGAGCTGTGCGTCACAGGAATGCTGGGGGCCGGAGCTTTGCTGTGCATGAAGAACTTTGTGGAAGGTCGCACACAAGCCTTGGCAACTACAAATCATGCGGTGCATGGGGGTACTGACTTGCGAGGGGAGGCAATCCCTTACCTCCACCAAGGTTGGACAGATGGACTTACTGACCATCTGGACCACTTCAGTCCACCACCTGTATTGCTGGGCCCACGCACTTCTTCAGGAGAGAGACTCCAAGCCACAGGTTGCCACAGCAGAGGGGTACCTGCTGAAGCAGGGCAGTAACTCCATCACTCCACAGGAGATTCCTTCATTCTTCTGGTGCGGGCTGAAGACTGGATGTCCTATGAAGATGCACGACTGGGAAACAGTTGCAGTTGCTAGCAGGAGTTGAAGATACAATGTTGCAGAAGTCGTCTTTGCTTCTTTGTTGCAGTTGGCAAAGTTCCTGGAGGGTCCAGATGCTGTTTCGTCAGTGAGAGTCTTGGAATCCAAATCTGAAAACCACCCAAAGGAGAGACCCTAAATATCCCTGAAAGAGGGATTGGTCACCTAACAAGTTAAGCACCTATCAGGCGAGGGCTCTGACATAACCTGCTGGCACCAGCCACTCAGGTGCTGCCAGAGTTCCCTGCCCATCCTGAAAAAAAGATGGCAGACCCCAGGGACCCTTTGGAGGAGCTCTGAGCACCACCTCTGGGGTGGTGATGGACAGGGGAGTGGTCACTCCCCTTTCCTTTGTGCAATTTCACACCAGAGCAGGAACCTGGGGTCCCTGGACCAGTGTAGCCTGGATTATGCAAGGGGGCACCATCTGTGCCCTTCAAATCAATTCCAGAGGCTCTGGGAGTCTACCCCTCCCATACCTGTAGACACCTCTCCCAATCACAATCCTTTGTTCTGCCTTTATGGGCTCCAGCTGCTCAAGCAACAGGAGGGGAGAAACCTGTCTGTGACATGGCAGCATCTGGGACTGCCTGGAAAACCTCAGAAGGCTGGTATGGCAGTACTGGGGGTCCACTGTGGAGCCCCCAGAGTACATGGAACTGTAAAACCAATACTGGAACCAGCATTGTGGTACAATTCATAGTTGTTAGACAACTTACATGGCCATATTTGGAGCTACCATTGTTACCATTGTTAAGCTAGGCATGGGTATTGAGCTATGACTAGTTCACGCGTAAAATGGCGTCCCTGCACTCACACAATCCAGGAAAATGGGCCCGGACTATGTGAGGGCACCTCTGCTAGTGCAGGGGTGCCCTCACACACAGGTACCTTGCACCTATCCTTAAGAGTTGGAAGGATAGACATATAGGTGACTTATAAGTGACCTGACACAGTTTACATAGCAATGAAAGGGTGCATGCACCAATTTACACAGGCTGCAATGGCAGTCCTGTAGAGGCCTTTACCTGGGCTTCCTATGGGTGGCAAAAGAAATTCTGCAGCCTGGCTAGCAGGATCTCAGTGACACAGTCAAAGCACACTGACAAACAGGCCAAAAATGGGGTTAACCATGCTAGAAAGAGGCTACTTTCTCACAGCCAGGTTCTGGTTCGGCTTGTGGTTGGTCATGCTCCCCCCTTCTGATCCTCATCGCCTTGTTTTAAGGAGACCACACCTTCCCTGGTAGTGGTAAATTTAAAGTGTGAAATACACAAGATACTCACAAGATAACTCAAAACACAAATCAGGTGCATGCAGGTGCAACTTTTAAATAACCCAGGAATGGTATTGTAGTAGTTCTAAAGAAAGAATATGAGATTTTGTAAATCATGGCAGCCAATACCAAAAAAAGTGTGTAAGAAACTATCCTTGAAGCACTTACCAACAGCTATCAAGCAAACAAAATCAAATAGCAGCAGCTCGATAGAGCTCTCTTCACTGAGGAGTTGTCCATTGCAATCTGGAAAGTCAATCCTCTCTTCTCAGAAAGACCCAATGGCTGTAATATATGCTACACCAAATGACATCTCAGTCCTCCCTATGCTTATCACTCTACCAAAAAATAACAGCATGATGGTTACAAGTGTGCAAATCACAGAGGCCAGTCATTTGTGAAATTTAGAAATCCATCAGTATCTAAATTGGAGCTTACAGCACACCATCATGTTACTCCTGGTACCATACTCCAAAGTTTCAATTATGATCTTACAAAAACATAAGAAACAATTACACAAGTTTATATGTCATCCTCAATTGTAAATGAAGATACTTGCACCTTGTCCTCATTCCTTGATACTGCTCCAGATCACACAATTATCCATTATTTACCAGCATCTCCCGTTAAGCACAAATCTCATATCAATGCATCATGGTCCTGCTTGCTCTCAATTTCAAGCAATGCTGATGTGATTCTGCATTTAGAGGGTTCCCAATCCCCAATGCCCCGCACATAATTGGGAGGCCCAGTATCAAGTAACAAGACTGGAAGATCAGCAGTACAACATCACAGCTAAAGGGTGACGAAGTGCTTGTCATCAGAGTATGAGAAAAGGGATTGTGCACTGGCTGTGTCTCCTGTAGAAGCAATGCAAAATCCTCCTCTAAATGAAGCTTCATTTGCACCCTCCCCAATGCAGTGGCAGGTAAGGCAGGACTATGAAGAGGTGCGCTTAAAAAATCTCTTGCAAACGTCTTCCCCCTTGTTGCACATTGATAAAATCAGTGTAAAATATTCCAACCAAGCACCCAAACAAACATTAGGTATGCCACACTGGTGGGACAGCTTAATCACAACTTTGCAATCATCTATAGAAGTCTTGCATTTCCAGTCAGATAAGCTAGATACTCAGATTGACATTATGAATTTAATGGCTGACCAAATTGCATGAATTCATAAAATGTAGATTTTAACTTCAATAATAGTGAGACACCAGGTTGGTCACATACCGATTCAACAGCAATGTTCCTGTGGTCCCATCTTTGATAAACCATCTGTTATCCCTGATTTACGGACAAACATTTTAAAATCTATACAGCCTGTCAGTAAAAACAAACTTATCACCAAACCACTATTCGTAAATCCTTTCCATAAATTGGAAGGGGGTTTGGTTCAATCTGAGCAGACTTGAGAGTCACAAACGCCCTCCAACCAAGTCCTCCAGCAATGTTCTAAGAAGATCTCATTGGAAGCATTAAATCCAGTGAGTAATACATCTTCTCCTCAGAAACTAACAAAGAGGCAACGCAAACATTTAAGAAAAGCGAGAAAGAAACAGTCAGAATATAAGGATAATACAAGAAAACATATATACCCAATATTCACCAAACAGATGGATAAGCACAACAAAAAGAATGCTGAGAGAGACTCTGGTATACAAGAGGCTAGTAGTGTCTCGGACCTGGCAGAATTATCCTCTTCAGCTTCAACGTCTGATGTAATCATTCAACCCACTCCTTGCACAGTGCAACAACCCTTCAATACAAACAGGCAGAACTCAATATATTTGCAGATCTGGGGCGAATTCGATTGACATCAGGAACAAAAATCAACAAATGCTCAGTGCCAAACATGAGTCTCTAGGCCAGAGTTACGTGGAGTAAATATAAAAAACATCACAGGAGCAGATATCAAGTCAACTTTAGAAATCAATTTGTTACTTCTGAAACAGTGTATCAATCCTCCTGCAAGGTCAGGCATTTACAGCTCACTTTCAGACTTTGGCTAATCCAGACTTCAACAGGAACAAAAAATTGTTGAACATTCAGACTCACTCCCAAGTGCCTCGGTTGGAGCCAAAAGGCATAAGTATAATTAAACAACCTAGGAGTAGCCATCTGGATAATTCTACTAGTCAACAAATAAAAAGAAGGACTAGCACCACACCATCACTGGTCCCTGGGTCTGTACCATGCCGAAGGCCTCTAACTCTGGACGGTGGTGCTTTAAGAGCTAAGAGTCAGAAATTAGAATTTGGAACCACTTTAAATAGTCTGCTAATAGTGAATACAGGAAGCGAGGGACACATAGGCCCTCATTCTGACCTTGGCGGTCGGCGGAGAGGCGGCGGTCGGACCGCGAACAGACCGGCGGTATTAAAAATGGCATTCTGACCGCGGCGGTCACCGCCGCGACCGACCGCCACTTCCCCACTCCGACAGCCACGGCGGTCATGACCGACGGGCTGGAGTCTGCGCACTCCGGTCCGGCGGTCGACCCAAGACCGCCAACGGTATCATGACCCTGCTTACCGCCGCGGTTTCTGGCGTCCGGGAACCGCCATGCGAACCATGGCGGTAGGCACTATCGGGGCCAGGGAATTCCTTCCCTGGCACTGATAGGGGTCTCCCCCACCCCCCACTGCCCCCCCGAGTCCTCCCCCCACACCCTCCACCCCCCTGCCACCCCCCAGAGGTGGTACGAACCCCCTCCCCACCCCCACCCCGACATGCACATACACGCACCCCGACATGCACACACCCCCAACATGCACATATACACACCCCCTACACACACACATACACAACGGGGACACATACCCGCACACATACATGCCGACATGCGCACCCGCCGAACTAAACACATTGCCCATAGGCACAGCAGCACTCCCCGCCCGCATGCACGCACTCACACACCCCCTCTACACACTCACACGCACACCCCCATGCACGCACACATCACACAAAACCCCCCCACCCCCTCCCCTCACGGACGATCAACTTACCTTGTGCGTTGGTCCTCCGGGAGGTGACAGGAGCCATGGGGAGGTGACCGCCAACAGAAGACCGCCAACAGAAGACCGCCACACAGAAATGTGGGTCGTAATTCTGTGGGCGGTGTTCTGCTGGCGTGGCGGTGGAGGTTGACCAGTCTCCACTTTCCCGCCGACCGCCAGTGTGGCTGCTGGCGGTTTTCCGGCGGAACGCTCCCAGCGGTCAGAATGCGCACAGCGGCATACCGCCGCGGTCGGCGGTCTTCACCGCGGCGGTAACTCGGCGGTCTTGCGAAAAGACCGCCAAGGTCAGAATGAGGGCCATAGTTCTGGTTAAGCCAGCCACAGTGTCAACTCAAGAATCAATTTTATTTAACGTTTCTTCAACCCACACAAATTTAAGCTCTCTAAAGCTTGCCCAGGTGAACTTTGCAAGGGGACCTTCACAGAGGACTCTCGTCTAAGCCCACGTTTAAGCCATAAAACACTGAATAAGCTGACTGTCCCAAATTCCATGTTGCGTCAATTCTGGTCTTCCAGCTTGAAGACTCCCATCTCAAACTACGGCTCCAACCACATTGCATTTCACAGGGAAGCCATGACATTCTTAATAGAGGAAGAAATTCCAAAGCTAAACACACTGTCTTCAGCTGAACTAACCTAAGTAGAGTTTCAACCAGCCACGGATAATAACCAATTAGAAGCCACATAAAACAACTGGGAATCAGCAGAAATACTATCCTTACCTTCACCCTGCACTTTAAGGAGTGGGGGATAAATATAGGTAGACCAGAGCCGGTCAGACATCGGCTTCCGCTTTCGAGTTATAATGTCTCCTCATCATAGTCAAGCAGGCCGCGGCAGTTTTAAGAGGTGCACAAAGCACCTCTTTCACTCACTTATGAGGAATTCAAAGAATTAATCAGTCCCAAAAATAATCTGCTGACTCTTGATGGGATTGGCTACCTCATGCCTCGAATGCTCCATATGTTGCACGAGCAGCTTCCCCACCTGATGTATGTCCATAACAGAAATTCTTAAGGCTTTTATCTTGGAATATAGCAAGTGCAAAATTATTGCTGGAAAATGGCTTCCGACTAAAGCCTGGCATCATATGAACATAATTGCCCTCCAGGAAGCCTGTTCACAACAGGATCTCACGTTGTCGGGCTTTAAGTGCTATCAAATAAAGGCAGTCAAACACAAGTGGCACAGCAGGCCCAGTAGGGGTCTAGCAGTTTACTTTTCACTAGATTTACAGATGGATATAAAAATCAGGCAAAAGGACATAGACTGCCAAGTGGTAAAACTTAGTAACTAGGCCTTCAATGAAAGACCACCATTGCTGTTGGTTACCTCAACATTCCACCCTGGCTCTTCCTATAAACTGGATGCAATAAAAAGATTACTGTCAGTTACTGCTAATTATTGTCAACTTCACCCAGACTGGGATATTCTTTTGACGGGAGACTTTCAAATCTAATTAAGGACCAAGCGAATGATGAACTATTACATTTTGACAACTCATGCTGGAATTTTTAGACACAGATTTCACTGAATATTTAACGATGTGACCAACAAGGAAAACATTTAGTGACTTCCTTGGAATATGTTAAATTGCAGACCCTAAATGGAAGATTTCCAGCCCCTCTCCACCTGGCTACACATACCATGGCCCAAACTTGCAGTCTAACATAGACTACACCTTAGTCACATTACGCTGATCCCGCTTGTACATCAATTTGAAATAAAATATAATACATCCAGTGATCACTCCTGTCAAATACTCAGGATCTTCTCCACCTGTTCATCTTCAAGGTCCTGTACAGGTAGGCACCACAGAAACAATACATTTAAAGAGACTACATTGGTCATCAGATACAATAGTAGCTTTAACATCATCTGCTAAGTTGATTATGCAGAATAACCTTAATAATCATGATCATATACTGGAAACCTGGGAAAACTTTGGAAAGCAAACATTTGAACAGGTTTCTTCCTTTATTCCATTGTGGGCTTTCAGACAGGCTAGACAAAGAACCTCTATGCAATTCTCTTAAGAAAGCTCAAAGGAAACTGGCAAGACATTTGAAGGCATGTCCAGGCAATCAACATCTCTGGGAACAACTGAAGAGTGCTAAAAAGGAATACAAAAGGCAAATATGGAAGGAAAAAGCTGAAGGCAAGAGTCTCTTCTGGTAAAAGTTAATACACGCTGCAAAAGAGAAAATTCCCAGAAAATTCAGGGAAATTATTAATCATCTAAACACGGGAGGAAATTTGATCAATAACTCAAAAATTACTGAGAATGATTGGGTGAACTGTCTTAAGACATTTTTTTAAACAGCATCCCAGTAACATCGTGGTCAAAAAGCAGGGGATATAATTCCTATTCCTCTGTGACCGACGAAGAGGCTGCTGATCTTGCTCTGTCCCCTGACAGTCCATATACAATCCTCATTAAGGCCGACAGAGAAGGGGCCCCAGGGCCTAATGGCCTTCCACAAGCCATCTTTAGGGAAGAAGCAGTTTTTTGGTCTGAGGTGCTGAGTTCACTATACCAGGAAGTTAGACTGGGAGGGGTAATCCTGAGAGTTGGCGAGGCTCCGTAATGAACCTGATTTTCAAGGGTGGTGAAAGGGATAGCCCATCTAATTACAGGTTAATTGCCCTTCTTGATGTAAAGGCAAAAAATTATACCTCCCTATTTCTTGCTGAATTAATAGCATGCACCCTAACCAAACAGGATTTAGAAAAGGGTTAGGTACCATGACAAATATACTGATAACTTCCTTCCTCGCAGAGCAGAGTGGACGGTAAAATAGAAGGTTATATCTCGGCTTTATTGTTTTTAAGGCTGGCTTTGACAGAGAGAACAGACAGCTGTTCTGGAGTAAATTAAAGCAATTGGGTCTTCCAGCGCCCTTCTTGAATGAAATATTTTCATTATAATCTAGCACATGGGTATGACCTCTGGTTTGAAACAAGTGTTTGCTTCACATTTATTTAATTTATTCATGGCAGATGTCTCTCCAGCCCTGGATGCTGGAAATTCTTCCCATTTGGGAGTGATCTCGTTAGCACACCTACTATATGCAGACGACCTGGTCCTGTTTAGCTGCATGAAGGTCGGCCTTCAAAGATCCTTAAACATTTTGGCTAACTATATTAACTCCAACCAACAAGAAATCAATGTGTCAAAATCTAAAATGATGCTGGTAGAATGCAGGCAGACTCCCACAACAAAGATGGCTTTAAACAATGACTTGTTGGAAATGGTGCCATATTGCAAGTATCTGGGAGTAAATTTAGATGTTCAAGGCACCTTCAGCCAACATAAAAAATATTTAGCTCAAAAAGGAACAGCTTTGATTTTTGCTTTGTCTGCACTTACTTACCCCTGAGTGGCAATGCACAGTCTGAAAACATCTTTCATAGACAAAATCTAGCTTAAGGTATTCAGGTGCGTTTTCAAATGACCACAATAAGACTCGCCAGTGCAGCTTCGCTTGGAATTCGGGTTAGTTCGGCAAGACCTGGCAGCAAAAACTGAGGAGGTAAAGACTTGGTACAAAGTTAGCCATTCAGTTGATAAATTGAATGGTGCACTCTGGTTGGCTTTAGAAACTGACCGGCAGTCATCCATCAGCCAACTACATCTGCAGGACCTGTGAGAGGCAGCACCACAACTCATTCAAAAAAGGTGCTAATAAGGCTAGTAAATCCTTGTTGTTCACTCAAGATAAAGCTAAATTTAGCACCTGCTCCCACACTTGGATGATCATAAGGCACTATGTCAAACTAGTGCTGATCGCATATATCTCCATACTCTATTCGCCACTAACATTACCTAATGATAATACGACTGGGCAATTTGCCAACTTCAGCAAACCTTCCATTATGAAGGAATTCAAGTCCAGAGCAATGTAGGCATTACACGTGCCTCAAGGAAGACCTCATTGAGATAACTTGTGTCTATCCAGGTCTGCATGACCTTTGAAGGAGGCTTCTTACTAGAATGTTCAATGATAGAGGTGTTTGGACCTGCAGAGCAGCCATAGTAGCTTTTTTCAATCCATACAATCTGCAGCTAAACTCCAAGTTTGTCAGGTTCCTGGCTTCAGCGCTGAGGTAAAAGTAATGTACATGTTTCCAGCACAATGGAGGGATTACAAAAATAGTAATATTTTCAATCCCTTCGAATCAATAGCTGCTATCTTTGTCAGTACTTGCTAAGGTCACAGCAATTGCACTTTGGGCATCTGCATTTGGGTGCATAGTGCACTATAAGCACTGTTAGTTTGACTTAACATTTTAGACACCAAAAACATGCTGTATCACAGGCATTGGGGTGATAAGTAAAGTAAGCATATTAGTTTGAAACAAACTTTCAGAAGTTTTAACCCCTTCGCTGCCAGGCCTTTTTCCCCCTCCTATGCCAAAGCCTTTTATTTGCTATTTGGGCAGTTTGCGCTTAGGCCCTCATAACTTTTTGTCACCATCAGCTATCTACGCCAAATTTGTGTCCCTTTTTCCAACATCCTAGGGATTCTAGAGGTACCCCGAGTTTGTGGGTTACCCTGGGGAAGACCAAGAAATTAGCCAAAATACAGCTAAAATGTTGTTTTAGAAAAATGGGAAAAAAGGGCTTCAGAAGAAAGATTGTGTTTTTTTTCCTTGAAAATGGTATCAGCAAATGGTTTGTGGTGCTAAAATCACCATATTCCCAGCTTTCAGGAATAGGAAGACATGAATCAGAAAACTACATTTTTCAACACAATTTTGGCATTTAACTGGGACATACCAAATTTTGACTATTTTTTGTGCTTTCAGTCTTCTCGAGTTAGTGAGAGGAATGGGTTTGAAACCAATGCTGGATGCTGGTCAGCTAAACACTTCTGAAAAGTAGACAACATTTTTAATTTAAAAAAGGGCCATTTTTGTAGATCCTTTGAGGTTTTCCTGCAGAAAGTAACAGCAAAAATAAAAAACAAAACTGAAATTGAGGTAAAAAAAGAGCCACTTCTCTCCACGTTTTCTACTATACCTTTTTCCAGCGATGGCAGATTTTTTAAGGCAACATACCGTTACGTCTGGTAGACTCTTCTTGTTGTGGAGATATAAAGGGCTTGAAAATTTATCAAGTGCAGGGGTATCCTGAGCCAATAAAGAGCTGTACCTTGCAATGGGTTTCCATTGTATACCAGGTATACAGCAATTCATTTGGTGAAATATAAAAAGTGAAAATTAGGTATCACAGAAACCTTTGTATTTCCAAAATGGGCACATGATAAGGTGTTGGAAGCAGTGGTTATTTGCAGATCTCTGAATTCTTGGGTCCCCATACTAGCATATGAATTACGGGCATTTCTCAGATTGATGTATTGTAAGGAAAAAATGTAGAGAAAGACAAGTGGCAATAACATTTGTACTTCTATTCAGTGTTCCCCTAAGTCTCCCGATAAAAATGGTACCTTACTTGCATGGGTAGGCCTAATGCCCGTGACAGGAAAAACAACATCAAAACATCACATTTTTAACCTTGAAATCTGACATGTTTTTGGGAAAGTGCTCAGCTGTGGATTTTGGCCTCTAGTTCAGCCAGCACCTAGAAAAACCTACCAACATGTGCATTTAAAACTAGACACATTGGGGAACCCAGGATGAGGTAACTTGTGGCGCTCTCACCAGGTTCTGTTACCCAGAGCCCTTTGCAAATCTCAAAATGTGGCAAAAATACACTATTTCCTCACATTTCATGATGAAAAGTTATGGAATCTAAGAGGAGACACATATGTCCTTCCGCCCAGCATACCCCGAAGTCTCCCGATAAAATTGGTACCTCACTTGTGTGGGTTGGGCTAATGCCTGTGACAAGAAATATCCCAAAACACAACATGGACACATCACATTTACCCGAAGAAAACGGATCTGTTTTTTGCTAAGGGTCTAGCTGTGGATTTTGGCCTCTTGCTCATCCGGCACCTAGGAAAACCAGAAAACCTGGACATTTCTGAAAACTAGACACCTAGGGAAACCCAGGATGGGGTAGCTTCTCGTGCTCTCACCAGGTTCTGTTACCCAGAATCCTTAGCAAAACTCAAAATTTGAGAAAAAAACACTTTTTCCCCACATTTCGGTGCTGAAAAGTTCTGGAATCTGAGGGGAGGCACAGACTTCCTTCTACCTACTATTCCCCCAAGACTCTCAATAAAAATGGTACCTCACTTGTGTGGGTAGGCCTAGTGCCCGTAACAGGAAATGCCCCAAAACACTACGTGGAAACATCAAATTTATCAAATACAAAACTACCTGTTTTTGCAGGGGAGGCACCCATGTTTTTGGTCCTGGGCTCAGCAGCCATCTAGGGAAACCTACCAAACCCAGACTTTTCTGAAAACTAGACACCCGAGGGAGTCCAGGGAAGTGTGACTTGCATGGATCCCCTAGTGTTCTCTTACCCGGAATCCTCATCAAACCTCAAATTTAGTTAAAAAATCACATTTTTCCCACATTTCTTTGTTGGATCACTGCAGCGACAGATATTTCCTACCACCCTACGTTCCCCTTAGTCTCCCGATAAAAATGATACCTCACTTGTGTAGGTGGGCCAAGTGACTGTGACAGCGAAGAGCCAAAAACATGTCACAAATGAGGGGGAACCAAAGCGGTTCCAAAAGAGCAGTTTGAAAAAAAAAGTTTTCAGGCTGACAAGTGGGGCAGACTTTTTGTCGGTATAGATGCAACAATGCTGGTTGGTAGGAATTTTGTGGAATCCTGCAGATTCCGGAAGGTTCCATCACAAAGAATGTGCAGAAAAAGTGTGATTTCATGCAAAGTTGGAGGTTTGCAGGGCATTGTGGGTAAGAAAAGCGTGCAGGGTGCATGTGAAGCTCACAACTCTGGACTCACCCAGGTGTTTAGTTTTCAGATGTGTCTGGGTTTTGTAGATTTTTCTACATGGCAGCGTCCCAAAGTCCAAAAAGTGCCCCCCTCACCATTCCAAGTGGTACCATTTTGAGAGTTAGACAAGCTCTCCTGGCCCAAATGTAAAACCAAAACCCAAAATATTCAAATGTCCTCTTGCTTATCGTTGGGATAAGATCTTTCAGTATGCGGGAGGAGAGCTGAATACTGTTACCCCTTTCAGTTGGGGTGAAGGCATAACCATGCCCACACTGGTTGGTAGACACCACGCAACTATTTTTAATTATTATTATTAATTCCCTGCATCTACTAGGCTTTCTGCCCCTCCAGGGAGTGGGTCAGGGGTCATTGTCCCATGTGCCCACCGGTGGACAGAACAACTTTATCCCCATTTATTTGGGGTGTGGATATGGCCATACCCCCAATCTATTTAAAAAAAATAATAATTCTTACCTGATTTCTGGTGGGCTTTCTGCCCTCCTTGGGGGCAGATGGGCCTTAGAAATGGCCAACAGTAATGTTCCCCCAAGGAAGGGCGACCCTTGCCCAAGGGGCTGCCTCGCCCCAAAACAATCCTTGGTGGAGGGGGGGCAGAAATGGCCTAAAATAAATTTGCCCCCCAGGGGTGCGACCCTTGCATGAAATTGTGATTTTTTTAAAAAAAATGATCCCTGGTGTCTAGTGTCTTCTGCCTCCAACGGCCTAAATAAAATAGGCCGATCTGCCCCCGGGGGGGGGGGGCACAAAAGGCTTAGTTAAAAAATGCCCCCTTTGGGGTGGGGCCCTTGCCAAAGGGGCCGCTCCCCTTGTTCATAAACAAAAAAAACAAACTCCCTGGTGTCTAGTGGGAATTTCTGCAGCCTGATTGCTTTACGATCGGGCAGCAGGAATGCTCAGAGACACATGAAAGGGAAGACCTTTCCTTCACTTTCATGTCTCTCTACCCACCCAAACCCCCCGGTCAGAAGAGAAATGCTTTCATTTCTGTTCCGATCACGCTGGAAGGTGAGCTTCCACTGCGATGGGGCTGGCCTCTGAAGAGGTCAGCGCGCAATTGTGCACTGATGTCATCAGACATCATGGGGGCAGAAGGCGGGGTGTATCAGGGTTAAAGGGGAAGCAACTTCCCTTCCATCCTTGTCCTGGGGGTGCCTGGGGGGCCGGGCCCTGGTGCAGGATGTAACAGTTATATGCTTGCACCAGAGCAGAGCTGCTTAGGACATCACCTTAACATCCAAGGCACCAAAGGGGTTAAGAGAAACTGTTTTTAACTTTCAGGTAATTAATTAATGGGTCATCATAGTCAAGCACTTTCACTTTTTGGCCTCTAGAGCCCAGGAGGTCTGTGGTCAGTTAAAATGTAGACGTGCTGTGCACACCCCACTCTAAAAATTGTTAATTTATAAAGAAATTTTATTGAGGTGTAATGTATTAATTATTATGTAAGTCGCATAATTGTTATGCTTTTAACTAACTGAAACAATAAAATCAATCAATCAATCCATCAACCAATGACAAACATTAGATGTCATTTAACTCTAAAGTTCCAGGTTCCCTATGTAATCCACTTGTGCATATTATTGACACATCATGTCAAAATGAACACACATGTAGTCCCCAGTCACAATAAAAGAAACACATATTGTTTTGGTGTAAGATCTATCACAAATGTACAACACAAATGTATACATTAAAAAATAAAATAAAATATACAACCTGTGCTTATCACAAATGAGAGTAAGTGCATGGCACACACATTACCAGAAATAACTTCATCAGCAAACAATCAGTAACAATCCAAAAATAAGGACAGGAGAAAGGTATTAAAGTTAAATGATATTTAATTTGAGCATGAAATACTTCTTTCTTTTAAATCATGTCATTATCAATGAATAATGTCCAAATTCTCCACAACTGGACACGTGGGCTTCCGGCACTGAACTTGCCTCCTAATTTCACTGCTAGGTACAAGCTCCTCTTCTATTTAGTGGAGAGAAGGCAACTTAATGATCACACTTGGGGGGGTCCTTGGGTTTATGGGTGTACCAAGTAAAGGTGTGCATGTGCTCTGGATAGGGCTGGGAAGTGGAACTTGGGATGGGGAAGGGGTGGGAGTTTTAGCACAAGATTGAGATGGGTGGGAGGCTGTCATCACTGAGGAGGAATGACCCTAGAATGACTGCTGTAGGCCAGACAGGGCACTGGGAATGCCACCCCGGTAAGCCAGTATCTGGGTGTTCTGACCACTCAGTCCCTGGATGGCATTCAGTAGAGCAGTCTGGCCTACAGCCATAGTCCTACAACCTCCTCATTGAGTGCAGCCTGGGATACTGGGGCAGGGAGGGAGATGCTTTCAGCGAAGTTGACACCAACAATTTTAGGGGGGTGGCTTTGGCCATCTGGGGGGGATTAGGAGGGAGGGTTGAGGTTGTAACATAGGTGGTGCACAATTGATGCAGGTGGAACAGTTGCTCCAGGTCCACCACTTCTAGGGACTGTTCTTCTGTGGAGGCCTCTCAAGAAGACGTTGAGTCACTGTTGGCCTCTGTGCCATTCCCCTCACCCTCCAGGGCCACTGGGTCCCTCGGTGTCAATGGTGTCCACACCCAAGCCACAGTGATAAACTTGCTCCCCACCTACGTGCCTACCGTCACCTTTCCCTTGCCTGGATGATGCTGAAAAGACAGATACAACAGTTTGAATGTATCTATGTGAATATAAATGAACATGAACTTTGATCACACAACATTTGCTCACGGTCTAGAAATTCCCCATGTTAGATCCTATATCATGTATGCCTTTGTCTCTTATTAACTTATAGTTCTCTCCATGTCAAAGGGCTTCGACAGCATGAGTAAACTCATAGGCCTTGGGACATTTTGAACCCACAGCAGTAAAGAGCTACAATATATTCTCCTTTCCCCAAGAGTCAGCCAGATATTGACTTCATCTGCACTATCTGCAAATGTCCTTTAAGTATTACATTTCTCTCCAACTTGATTTTTCATCTGGAGAGAACAAAGAACACCAAAATGTTGTTTGGGGTATGTGTAGCTCTTGCACCAATGTGGTCACATTCCTGCCTGGCATACTAATTCATGTTGCTTGACACAGACTGGCTTACATGCATACTTGTGAAGGACTAAGGCTTCATGCCAATCTGCTACTGCCCACATGAACTGACTAGAGTTTTGCTGTGAAAACTGGTTTCAAATATATTTCAGATAAGGAATGATGCCATTATCCCTGTTTCCCTTTCTTTTGAAGCAGAAGATCATTATCATATTGTCATAGCACCAACTTAACATTGTCAAGTCTGATACATTCAGTGTATTAGAAGTGCTCATTTTGCCATGTCACCATTAATAGGGACTGCATTACCTACTCACCTTTGTGATGGAGCATCACACCTGACCAAATCCTCAAAAGAGGCAAGTTTGGTCCACCTGTTCCTCATGACAGATAAAATGGAGGTACCCCTTTGCCTGCATGCAGCCATGTGTCTGCTCAAAACAGTACTCAGCTTGTGATGATGAATCTAGTGGCAACCTTCAGCAGTAAACAATGCACCAAACACAGCATCTAACATCGTCTAATTAACGTGCACCTCCAGAAATCCTCATGTGCATTGGATTTGTGTCAACCATCATGTGGATGCCATGCAACATTGCTGGAAATGAAAAAAGGTTAAACAGCAAAAATGGCAACAGGCAATAACTTACCCAACTAAAAAAGGTTAAAGAACAAAAATGGCAACAGACAATACTTACCCACTTGATGCTGCTATTGGGCAGTTGAGGGCCTGGTAGGCCATGGCAAGGATGCAGTGCGCTAGGAGGTCAGAGTGCAGCTTACCGGCTTGGATCACTGGGAAGACTGGCATGGCTGGCTGAGAATGCCCTCCTCTGACTTACGAGTCCAGCGTCAGAGGTCCTCCCTCCTTTTCCAGCAATGCAGGCTGCACCGCCCATGGACCCCCAGGGTCCGCACCTTTTTAGTGATAGTCTTCCAGAGTTCCAACTTTTGATTGATGTTGATATGAATGGATGACAGAAAAAAACAAGAAAATAATATTTGAGTAATTGTGCCTGTAGTGCTGCGACACAATTTTGGGGCATCGCTCACATGCATTCACCAAACACTAACTTCATTTTTAGCACAAACATTTAGAGGTTTATAGAAAATGCTGATTTGCAGGGATCTGTTGAGAACCCTCAACACTTTCTATCTCCTTATTCAGGCGACAAACATCATCTAGGCCAGGACTATGTAACCGTTCCTCTTGTACGACCCACTCCTGATTAGTCACAATCATTGTGAGCTACTAAAGGCTAAATAATCATTACATTATTTGTACATAACCCCATACACATTTACATTGTCTTCAAGTCTAAGTTCTAAGAGTCAGAACCCACAATTTGCATCACACACAGGCCCTCATTCTGACCTTGGCGGTCGGCGGAGAGGCGGCGGTCGGACCGCGAACAGACCGGCGGTATTAAAAATGGCATTCTGACCGCGGCGGTCACCGCCGCGACCGACCGCCACTTCCCCACTCCGACAGCCACGGCGGTCATGACCGACGGGCTGGAGTCTGCGCACTCCGGTCCGGCGGTCGACCCAAGACCGCCAACGGTATCATGACCCTGCTTACCGCCGTGGTTTCTGGCGTCCGGGAACCGCCATGCGAACCATGGCGGTAGGCACTATCGGGGCCAGGGAATTCCTTCCCTGGCACTGATAGGGGTCTCCCCCACCCCCCACTGCCCCCCCGAGTCCTCCCCCCACACCCTCCACCCCCCTGCCACCCCCCAGAGGTGGTACGAACCCCCTCCCCACCCCCACCCCGACATGCACATACACGCACCCCGACATGCAAACACCCCCAACATGCACATATACACACCCCCTACACACACACACATACACAACGGGGACACATACCCGCACACATACATGCCGACATGCGCACCCGCCGAACTAAACACATTGCCCATAGGCACAGCAGCACTCCCCGCCCGCATGCACGCACTCACACACCCCCTCTACACACTCACACGCACACCCCCATGCACGCACACATCACACAACACCCCCCCACCCCCTCCCCTCACGGACGATCAACTTACCTTGTGCGTTGGTCCTCCGGGAGGTGACAGGAGCCATGGGGAGGTGACCACCATCAGAAGACCGCCAACAGAAGACCGCCACACAGAAATGTGGGTCGTAATTCTGTGGGCGGTGTTCTGCTGGCGTGGCGGTGGAGGTTGACCAGTCTCCACTTTCCCGCCGACCGCCAGTGTGGCTGCTGGCGGTTTTCCGGCGGAACGCTCCCAGCGGTCAGAATGCGCACAGCGGCATACCGCCGCGGTCGGCGGTCTTCACCGCGGCGGTAACTCGGCGGTCTTGCGAAAAGACCGCCAAGGTCAGAATGAGGGCCACAGTGTCTAAGGGTAGTATGGAAGGGCTCCTGTGTGTAAGCAAAAGCATGGATTTGTGGGGATGTATGAACAAGTGTGTGTGCAGGAATGGGACATACTTTTATGGATGATTGAGAGCCTGTGTCATTTCAACTTGCAGTGCAGAAAATAAAGTTCCACATATGTGGCACTGTTTGACTTTTCATCCAGGCGTGGTCTCCCTTACCTTTTTGCCTCTGTTTCCCAGGTTGTTGATCTGTGCTGGGCTCTCATTTTGCTGTTTTTGTTACTCTGGGCACTTTACCGCTGCTAACCAGTGCTAAAGTGCAAGTGCTCCTTTACAAAATGTGTATGTAATTGCTTATTCTTGATTGGCATATTTGATTTACTAGTAGGTCCCTAGTAAAGTGCACTGGAGGTGCCAGGGCCTGTAAATCAAATGCTACTAGTGGGCCTGAAGCACTGGTTGTGTCACCCACATACGTAACTCTGTAATCATGTCTCAGACCTGCCACTGCAGTGTCTGTTTGTGCAGTTTTAACTGTAAATTCGACTTGGCAAGTGTACCCACTTGCCAGGCCTAAACCTTCCCTTTTCTTACATGTCAGACACCCCTAAGGTAGGCCATATAGTAATGTGTTTTATATGTCCTGACATTGAAATATTGCTAAATTCATTTTTTCACTGTTGCAAGGCCTGTCCCTCTCATAGGTTGACATGGGGGCTACCTTTAAATCTGATTAAAGTGTAGATTCCCTTTGGGAGCGGATGGACATGTAAAGTTTGGGGTCTCTGAGCTCACAATTTAACAATACATCTTTTAGTAAAGTTGATTTTAAGATTGTGTGTAGAGCTGAGGAAGAAGAGCTGCCCTGCCAGTGACTGTGCTTTGTGGAGCTATCATGCAGGTGCTGCTTCTGCTAGAGTAAGAGGGCAAAGACTGGACTTTGTGTGCCTTCCATCTTGAGAAGAAACCTCCAAGGGATTGATTTGGAACTTGCCGCCTGTTGTTTGAAGTCTCAGGGACAGCAAAGACTTCTCTCTGCCAGCACCTGCAGTCTCTGGAGAGACTCCTACTCTGCATGGTGGTGCCCATCCAGTGTCTGGGACCCTCAAAGAAGAAGCTGGCAGCCTAAAGACAACCAAATCCATGCACAGAGAGCCGTGCGGGGAAAAGATTGGCGAGACTCAGATCTGCGGCTGAAGAAACGACGCGCCGCCGGCTCTGCAGCTGAAAACCGATGCTCGCAGGAAACACGACCGAAGAATCGACGCACAGAGCAGGAGAAATGACGTGCAGCATTTCTGACAGAGGTTGGGAGATCACAACCCGCGCTGTGAGGTTTTCAGATCCTCGTGCAGCTAGATTTCCGACTCAAGTACCGTTGTGCAGAGAAAAACAGTGCAAGGCTTGCCCGGACCCTAGAGCGCTGACCGGAACGACGCATCGCTCTCCTGCTGAGAGAAGAAACGACGCGCTCCTGACCCGGCAAAAGGAGAAATGACACACGGTCCCGCTCGTGAGTGGAATCAACGCACTGCAAGCCCTTTTTGATGCGCACTCGCCCGTGCAGGTTTATTTTTGACGCACCCAAGGTACTTTTTCACGCTGACAGCGTTAGTGTGTGTTTAAAACTACTTAAAGACTCTTATCGCATTTATATTGATAACTTGACTTGTGTATTGTGGATTTTTGTAGTTTTGGTCTTGTTTTGTTTAGATAAATATTTCCTATTTTTCTAAACTGGTGTTGTGTCATTTTGTAGTGTTTTCATTAAGTTACTGTGTGTGTTGGTACAAATACTTTACACCTAGCACTCTGAAGTTAACCCTACTGCTCTGCCAAACTACCAAGGGGGTAAGCAGGGGTTAGCTGAGGGTGATTCTCTTTTACCCTGACTACAGTGACGGTCCTTGCTTAAAAAGAGGGTAACCTGACTGTGAACCAAAGACCCTATTTCTAACAGGCACCATGACATGTTTAAACCATGCAGATAATCCTATTCTACAATTTGGGCTGTAATCCTACTTTACAGGACATCATCAGACAACAACATTACTCTCATTTTCACATGGGCTATATGTTTTCACCTATACTACTGGTACTCACCCTAATGGCCACTGGTTGTAAGGGCCTACATTTTGTCTGATGAAATCTGAAATTGTGAGTTACATGGACAGATATTTCACATTCTCCTTTCAGGTGACGTTTCATTTCCATGTACTGGCATTCATAACATTGGCAAACAACATTCTGTCCCCAGCTAAATCATTCTGCTCACTACACACCAATCACGCCACTTCAGCCATGAACAAAAAAGTACAGATTAGCCTGTGACCAATAAAGGAACCAGATACTTAGTCAAACATTTCCCCGTCAGACATGTACCTGTTTTTACGGGATCCCATATAGCTGGCAGTACAGCAACAGGACCTCCCTGGCCCCTCCGTGCCTAAGGATGGGGCCCTGTCACCTGCTTTGCCAGGCATCCTGGCCTCCAGAGGTCATTAACAGCAGCATAAAATGAGGAGGTCTTGTTGGCTGCAGTGTTAGGAGGCTTGTGAGTTTTTTTCCATTATTCCATGTAAAAGCACATGGTGAAAGCAATCCATTACAAAGACAGACACAGCCATTAGCCTTGTTACGTGCCCATCACGGTCCGTCGTGGAGTGTACCACCTACTATGTGATCAACTTCTGCCGACGACTGACGGCTAGCCAATGTCCTGATAGCAAGGTCAGACATCGGCCATTTTAGGGTGTGAAGCTGTGCCTTTTTCAATTGTTGGAACGTCACAAGCACTCAACATGGAGGCGGAGGGAGATTTGTGTCACCAGCTGGACCTAGATCTCCTGCCTCACAATATAAATGCAACAGCAATATCGCCAATAGTGAAACTCATGGCAATATTTCATTCTGTAGCCACTGGCTCTTTTGAATAGACAGGGGCCATGTTCCAACCAAACTTTTAGTGGTGTGTTATGAGAAGTCCTTTCTTCAATGCTGAGACACATGAACAGCTACATCCAGTTCCCACAACAAAAGGATTTGGCCACTGTGAAGGGATAATTTTATGCTTTGGATGGACTACTACAAGGGGTTGGAGCAATAGATGGAAAGAAATATTGCCCTGGTGCCACCACACACAAGGGAACAGGTCTACCACAATCGGGAGATCTTCCATTCCTTCAATGTGCATGCTGTCTGCTTAGCGGATTTGTACATCTCAAGTGTGTGTGCCCATTTTCCTGGGTCAGCACATAATTCATTTGTACTATAGAACAACACCATACCCCTGCACATGTCACAACTTGTACCTGAGATGACCTGGGTTGTTGGTAAGTACAATATGACTTGAGTATCATTTGCTTGAATCCTAGTTTAAGAAGATGGATTGATATGATATTATCTATTGATATTTTGCTTCCATGTATGAGACGCAGGGTATCCTAACCGACCATGGTTGTTGTCACCACTGGGGACTCCAACAATGCCAGGGAAGTCTGCTTCAACCAGGCCCATGGAACAACACTGAGGCCAGTGTAGAAAGATTTTGTGATCCTCAAGGCCAGGTTTGTCTACCTTGCAAGACCTGTTGAGCCTTCCCCTACTTACCCAATGAGGTGTACCAAATCACGGTTGACTGCTGCATGCTCCACAACATCGCCCTGCGATGGAACATCCCAATAATCTCTGAAGATGGAGACCGTGAAGAGCCACTGGGTGCGGATGTTGAAATGCCCAATGAAGATGATAGTGGTGAAGAAGAAAGAATTGACTACTTCTTCAGCTGAGCGTAACTGTACCTTTACATACTTTAATCTCCAATGTCAGTACAACATGTGACATAGGGAACATATCAGTCTGCAATAGTAATTCGGTAGGAATGGCGAGTTTAGGAAAGTCCAAGGTACAGATATTAGTGCATCTGAGTTTCACTACATCGAATACTGTGTTTATTGCCATAGATTAACTTTGCTTGTTCTAAGTATATGTGTCTTCTTAACTTGTTATTTGAGTCACATTTAAGTATGTGAAACCATCAATTACCCCTTGTTATTCTGTTTCAGGGTCCTTCACCAGATCATTTTCATTTGGCCATTTGAAAGTTGTGACATTTGCAGTGGTGTCTTTCTGTTGAAAAGTACAAAGTGAACATGTGCTGATCCTGGGATAGACACGCACTTGGGATGGACAGACCTTGTACAGAGACTACTTGCACTGTGATTGAATGGAAGTTCAGGAGATTGGATCAGACCTGTTTTCTGTGTGATGTTGCCCTTAAGGCAAAATGTGCCACTTAACTTGCTCAAACCACATGTTTATGTCATGCCATAGCCCACTGTGACATTGTACCAGATACTGCCAGTGTCCTGTATTTGTCATATGGCCTCAAATTCTTATACTGCCATGATGTAGGCTAGTGGTGGTATTAATGTATCATTCCTATTGAGAGGGCAGGATATATGGCTCCAGCTGAGGTCATGCATCAATGATAGTTTGCCTACTTAATTTGATCACATGCAATATTCCCTTTCTTCCATGGTGTCACAGTTATGGAGTGTCTAGCTCTAAATGGCATAAACTATTGGGTTTATGCACGGTTTGTCAAACTCAGCTCTGACTTTGTTTAGGACTTGTTACCTATATCAGTATGTTACTAATACATTGGGATTTTGTTTTGGTTGAATCGAATGAGTAACACATCACCTCTTTGTGATTTAGAGATTTGACTACATGATGGTGGAAAACAGAAATGGCCAATGAAATGCCGCAATAAATGCAACATGAGTCTTGTAGTTTATGTCCATATCATTTATCTACATGACACAAAGGAACAGAAAGATATTTCAAACAATGAGAAAATGAACTGAATGAAGTCTATCATGCAGAATGAAAGTATGCTAGTAGAGCCAAACACATTTTGGAGTCCAATGTACAAAATACAATTGTCCTCCAAAAAGCTAAATACATCAGTGAAATGGTCCACAGAGTGAAGATAGACTCACACTGGAGGAAGTTTGGATCTGCGTCTCTTGGAGGTGGTGGTGGAGGTCTTGCCATCTTCAGCTGACGGTTCGGATGACCATCCCAGCTGTGGAGGAGGAGGGAAGCACAGGTGCAGGGACTGGGGTGGGAGGAGAAGGCTCCTCATGTGGCAGGGCCTCTGTCTGTGGCTGGCAGTGGTGTATTTGCTCCCTTTGTAGAAGGAACACAGACAGGCAGATGGTATTGTAAAAGCCCTGCACTTGTGGTGGTATATGTGAAAAAGCACCCCAGTCAGGTAGCTCATTCTGTCACTGTGGTTTTTCCAATATGAGTTCTCTTTGCACCTCCTTGCTCTCTCAGAGCTCAGTTACAACCTGACTCATCATGGTTTGGGACTATTGTACTGCTGCATTGACAAAGACACCAGTGGCCTCACTTTGCTGGCACACAGATTCACTCCCATGACACCTACCCCCACTAACCTGTATCCTTGAGACAGTGTGCCCCATTCCACTAGGTCCTGCCAAAACTAGAGGCGGTGTTGATATTGTCTCAACAGCAGCCAGGAGTGGGAGCCACAATATTTGTTTGTAGTTCCTCAGTACATAGGAAGTGTATGTATACTGATGCTGAGATGTTGTTGCAGTAGGGGTGGGGGCTGTAGGTGTTGGCCGAGTGTGACTCACTGGAGCTCTATGACCAGACAGACCAGATGGATAAGGCTGCCCCAAATTATCTGGAGATGCAGAACTTAAGTCCACTCTGAAGGCTTGATCCTGTTCTGGAGTACAGGTGTCTAGAGTGGCAGATGATGGTACACGTGCTCAGGGGGTTGGATCGGAGAAGAAAGCAGACAATGTGAAATTGAAATAAGGTTTGTACCTCATGTGTCTTTAGCTACAAATGGGGCAACCTAAAAAGTTAAATCAAACTGATAGAATGATGAGACCTTTGTATGATTGTCATTCTTGTACACATGCAGGCTCATTTACACAGATGCAAACTCTAGTGATGATGTTGTAGAGCTGTCCTGAAATGAAACATGTTATTTTTAAATTGTACATTACATATACCAGACATTCAACCCAACACAGGGGTGAGCAGATTATAGTACCTGACCATTCCAAGGCCTAACAGGCTACAAAACATTTGACAAACTGTGGTTCATCTTACTAGTAACACCGTCATTGGTCATCATATGGACAGTACAAAGGCAATTATGTGTGGCTACTATTTCTATTCAGCATGCAACATCACATGATAGGAAATAATGGATTCAACAGACTATAACTTATCTGAGCATTTACTTCATTTCAATGTAGCTATGAAAAGGTGTCACAGCCTTGAGATAAACAACAACTGAAATTTTCATCAATGGCATGACATGATGACTGTCAAATGCATTTGTTTTTGAGAAGTGTACACATATGTAAGTAAAGGAAGGTGGAGCAACATTACAATGGACTACTGTTTTTGCAGATACAAAAACAGGGCATCATGGTAGTTGTAGTCATCCATTGACACCATCGACAATATGTGTTTGAAAAGTGAGTTACACAGATGAATTTCAGTAACTTTCATGTAGATTAACACATTGACAACATTGACACCCATATAGGTATGGTGTGAATAGGTGAAAACGCCACTTACAAGCACCATACCTTCATGTGTAAATAGATGGGGTTTTGGACCTATTTTTGTGAGGGCAACAACATACATTGATAGAAAGTAAGGGAATAAGCAAATGTAAAGGATGATCCATGGCAAACAACACATAATCTGACTAAACATATTGCACATTGTTAAAAAGAGAGATACAACCACAATGTTACTAATTGGTATGAAACCAAATATTTTGTGAAGGTAAGTTTAGATATATCTGTGTTGATAAGGGTGTTGAACCAGTTTAAACATCTACCTTAAGGGCAGGTCTCCATTTGCGATTGAGACTCTGCTAAGTGCAACTTACCAGACTCCACTCTACCAGGAGTTCCTGTCAAGCCTTCAAGGTGTAGGATATGCAAGACCTTCTACTCCTAGGGAAAGAGTTGTAATGGGCAGCTGGGAAAACCACCACCAGTCCTCTGGGAGCTCTAGGTGATAGTAGGAGGCCAGGGAAGGCACTCTTTCCCGCAGGTCGTTCTACCTCTTCCTCATCTCCTCCTATGTGCGCAGGTTGTTTACTACAGCATTCACTCTGTCAAATATTCTGGACCACATTCTCCTTTTCTAAGATATGGTTGTATTTGGTACTTGTACTCAAAACAATTGTGGCTTTACTCTAATGATTTCATCCACCTTGGCAGATAACTCTCCCATTGTGAAATAGTCATTTAACCTCCCAGCCATTGTGATTATTTGTTAACAAATATAGGCCCTCATTACAACCCTGGCGGTCGGTATTAAAGTGGCGGTAATACCGCCAACAGGTCGGTGGTAAAAAAAATGGGATCACGACCATGGCCAAAACCGCCAACACAGACAGCCACTTTAACACTCTGACTGCCACGGCGGTAGCAACAAACACCGCAGCGGTAACCGCCAACAGACAGGCGGAATACAATGTACCGCCCACACTATTACAAGACACCAATCTGCAGGCTTTTCCGGGGTGGTACCAATGGCATCAAAAGCACGGCAGAAACAGTACACAGAAGAGAAACCACTCACCTCTCGACACCCAAGGAAGAACTAGGACGCCATGGAGCCCGAATTGCAGATCCTACCCATGTTGCTTAATACACCACGAAATGGAAAGAAGGTGGCGGTGGCGACGACGACGGTGAGTACTGCACCTAGCACACAGGGAAAAGAAAATGACACACACAAGTGACACACAACAACCCCACCCACAACAACATACACACACACATATCCAATAACATCACAGATACACCCCGTCACCCCTGGAAGAACGCAAGGACCAAACAAAATAAATTTAACTAGTGTAATATTCGAACAATCGGATAGATCAAGAGAACAGCAAATAATCAGTATGCACAAATATTTACAGCAAGTACACAAGTCCGTACACTGTCCCATGAAATGTTCGTGGACCAGTGACCCCAAAAAGCATGGGCGAAGCCCACACATGACACCTGCCTCAAAATGGAGAGAACACTGCAGGGGCATCAGGTCGGAAAAAAAACAGGCACCTCAGGGGGAAGGGGAGGGAGGCACCTCAGCCGGATGATGGTACGACACCAATGCTCCTCAAGGGAGCTTCATGGCCACTGCCTGGTCCTGGGGAGTGCAAAGCCACAGTCACTCAAGTCTCTCAAGTGGGTGCAGTGCCCACTGCTTGGTCCTGGGGAGTGCAAAGCCACAGTCTCTGAAGTCTCTCAAGTGAGTGGGTTGCCCACTGCTTGGTCCTGGGGTCAAGTCTCTCAAGTGGGTGGTTTGCCCACTGCTTGGTCCTGGGGAGTGCAAAGCCACAGTCTCTCAAGTCTCTCAAGTGGGTGGTTTGCCCACTGTTTGGTCCTTGGAAGTGCAAAGCCACAGTCTCTCAAGTCTCTCAAGTGGGTGGTTTGCCCACTGCTTGGTCCTGGGGAGTGCAAAGCCACAGTCTCCCAAGTCCTTCAAGTGGGTGGTTTTCCCACTGCTTGGTCCTGGGAAGTGCAAAGCCACAGTCTCTCAAGTCTCCCAAGTGGGTGGTTTGCCCACTGCTTGGTCCTGGGGAGTGCAAAGCCATAGTCTCCCAAATGGATGCTTTTCTCCACTGGTTCTGGAGGGGGCTTTGTGCCCAGAGTGCTTCATCCTGCCAAGGATTGGATGAATGGATGTATCTCTCCACTGGTTCTGGAGTGGGCTTTGTGCCCGGTGTGCTTCATCCTGCCAAGGATAGGGTGAGTGGATGCCTTTCTCCACTGGTTCTGGAGGGGGCTTTGTGACCAGTGTGCTTCATCAAAGGCGAGGATAGGGTGAGTGCATGTATCTCTCCACTGGTTCTGGAGGGGGCTTTGTGCCCAGAGTGCTTCATACTGCCAAGGATAGGGTGAGTTGATGTATCTCTCCACTGGTTCTGGAGGGGACTTTGTGCCCAGAGTACTTCATCCTGCCAAGGATTGGGTGAGTAGATATATCTCTCCACTGGTTCTGGAGGGGGCTTTGTGCCCAGTGTGCTTCATCCTGCCAAGGATAGGGTGAGTCGATGTATCTCTCCACTGGTTCTGGAGGGGGCTGTGTGCCCAGAGTGCTTCATCCTGCCAAGGATTGGGTGAGTGGATGCCTTTCTCCACTGGTTCTGGAGGGGGCTTTGTGCCCAGATTGCTTCATCCTGCCAAGGATAGGGTGAGTGGATGTATCTCTCTACTGGTTCTGGAAGGGGCTTTGTGCCCAGAGTGCTTCATCCTGCCAAGGATTTGGTGAGTGGATGCTTTTCTCCACTGGTTCTGGAGGGGGCTTTGTGCCCAGTGTGCTTCATCCTGCCAAGGATAGGGTGAGTGGATGTATCTCTTCACTGGTTCTGGAGGGGGCTTTGTGCCCAGAGTGCTTCATCCTGCCAAGGATTGGGTGAGTGGATGCCTTTCTCCACTGGTTCTGAAGGGGGCTTTGGGCCCAGGGTGCTTCATCATGTAAAGGATAGGGTGAGTGGATGTATCTCTCCACTGGTTCTGGAGGGGGCTTTGTGCCCAGTGATGCTTCACCTGGGGTGTGGCAGTTGACTTTGTCTCACCTGGGTGTCTCAGCCACGCGATGTACCTGGAACAGGTAGCATGATACTCCATGGAGGCCATCCTGCGGTGACTTAGGTTGCTGGTTCTTGTCAGTGCTGGAGGTGGTGTCTCAAGTGGCGTGTCCAGGGTCCAGGATGTCACCTGCAGACTCTGACGGCTGCACACTGGGGATGGGGCTGACGTCTGACAGAGTGGCATCGGCTGTGCACGTGGCACTGCTGATGGTGCTGCAGGTGGCGGTGTCTGCAGCGGAGATGCTTCCAGTGCTGGCCGTGGTGCAAGTGACTGTTGTGGTGGATAGAGACACCATACCATCTCTGGCAGCCTTGGATGGCTGATCCTTGGGGAGGATGCTGCAGACTGACGTTGCGGCAGTGGTGGCGTTGCAGGTGGCGGTGCAGGTGGCGGGGCAGGTGGTGGTGCAGGTGGCGGTGCAGGTGGTGGTCGGAGCGGCGTTGGTGACTGTGGTGCATGCGGCTGCCATCCCTGATGATATGGTGGTCACCAGCCCTCACCAGGAGACATCGAGCCCAGAGGTGATGTGCCCTTTGGCTTGTGGCCCTTCCACATATTGACAGTCGCTGCAGGGACCTTGGCAGTGTCCACTCAGTGTTTGGGCAAGGCCTTGCTGGGTGGGTGGTGTGACTGTCCCCTGCTGGAAGCTGGCCCCTTTTTGAACTTTGCAGGTGGTGGAATAGGGTGGTCCTTCTTTTCTGTTGGTGGCACATTGGCAGCTGTGACGGGTGCCCCCTTAAACCACACTGGAGTAGCAGGGACCACAGCGGATGCAGATTTGGTGGCTGAGGTGTTGGGCTGAGATCTAGACATCCTGGCCCCAGGGGAAGAATGGTGGGGTGTAGGTAAGAGGTTAATGTTTGCTAGGAAAAGTTTTTTTGACACACTGGAATAGGAAGATGGAGGGTGGTTGTAGGAGGTGTACGTCTGCTGAGTTTGGGTGAAGATGCATGGGTTGGAGGCTGTTGTGAGGTGCATGGCTGTTGAGAGGGTGTTTGTGTACTTTGGGAGTAGGGCTTACAGACACACTGGGAGAGGACACAGGGGACGTAGAGGGGAGTGGGTCTGGGTAGTGGAAGTTGGAGGGGGAAGGCTGGACAGGCGGACAATGGCTGCCATCAGTGCTGAGGCCAGAGCCTGAAATGCTCTCTGCTGGGCCGCCACACCAGAATGAAGGCCCTCCAGGTATGTATTTGTTTGCTGCAAATGCCTCTCGACACACTGGATGGCATTCAGAACAGTTGACTGGGCAACAGTGACAGATCTCAGGAGGTCAATAGCCTCCTCACTGAGGGCAGCAGGGCTGAAATGGGCAGGGCCTGAGGTGCCTGGGGCGAAGGAAATGCCCACCCTACTGGGTGAGAGGGCACGGGAAACAAACTGAGGGGCTGCTGGGAGGGCGGTGCTGGTAGGGGGTGTGTACCTGTTGTTGGGGTGGGCACAGAGGTGTCCACCACCGCCAGGGAGCTTCCATCAGAGGAGGAGTCGCTGTTGCTGGTATCCCCTCTTGTCCCCGTCGTGGAGCGCCCCTCGCCCTCCGTCCCACTGGTGCCTTTACCCTCCATAGATTCACCCTCCAGGGCCATGTGGGATGCAGCTCCCTCTGTCGCCGGTGCCTCTGCTCCTCCGCCATATGATGCTAATGCACACAAGGACAGGGTGACAAAACAAGAAGGGGGGGAGACAGAAAACACACATGGTCAATGCCAGCAACACCACTACCGTTGGCAGACACAACACACAGGGAGCAGCCCTATGCACTAGGCCATGCACTAGCAGTTAGTAGGAAATTCACCATGCCATGGGGTACTATGCGTAACACAATTTGCTGCACACCTGGAACTGCCCAGTTGTAGATGCCCACTAAAAATATTAGGGTTGGAGTGCCTCGGAGCCTGCCCAACATGGGACCTATCCTACCAAGTTTGCCCTGGCGTAGTGAAACCCACAGTCCACATCCCCCACCTAGATACTAAGTAAAGCGTGCAGAGTCAGCTTAATGACACTGTACTCACTCCCTTGTGGCTGCTGTGATGGCCTCAAACCCCCATCCAACTCCAGATATGCTACCTCCAGGATCCGGAACATCAGGGGGGGTCATGGTGCGATGGGCACCCCTTTCACGTTGGGAGGCCAGCCCCAGCTGGGCCTCCGCTATCTTCTTGCTCCAGTGGCGCAGGTCCTCCCATCTCTTGAGGCAGTGGGTGTTCCGTCTATGACAGACCCCCAGGGTCCGCACTTCCTTGGTGATAGCATGACAAATACCATTCTTCTGGTGGGCGCCGACCTAGAGGAAAGGTACAGGAGAAAAGGAAATTACTCACCCGTGCGGACCGTCATACTCATTGTCCACCAGTTCCCACCTATCCCCTGACGCACATACACTCACCATCCTCACATGCAGGCCTCAGCCGGCCCCTACATGTATCTTCCATCCACACCACTCCAAACAGACATTGCCCACGCATTATGCTCACAGTGTACTCACCTGTTTGTCTGGAGGACCGCAGAGTAGCGTGTACTGGGGGAGGACCTCATCCTCCAGTTTGTCTAACTCCTCCGTGGTGAAGGCAGGGGCCCTTTCCCCAGACACTCGAGCCATTGTCGCTTCCAGACTCAGGTCACAGCAGCACTTGCAGTGTAGGTCCTCTCCTGTTGAAGGTCAGGTATCAAGTGAGTGAACAGGTAGAAAATGGTGGTCACGTCCACGCCGGTGTGTACCGTCACAACTGGTGTACACCGTCATTGGCTCCTGGAACCCATTGGGCCCAATGATAACCAATGCTGAATTGCGCAGCGGCGACCGCCTACCGCGACACTGCACAACGCCAGGGCAGTTACCTCATTTCCCCTTGTCCCTCCTCACATGTCAGGCAACCAGCCATTTCCATTTCAGGGGTGCACTTGACATGGCACCTAACTGCGTCACAGCACAATTTGGCAGATATCCGGACAAACTACACCACAGGCGGATTTACTCACTTTACTGCAAACACACTTGTGCAACCTATGTGGTACATGACCCTCTGCTCACCATTCTCCTCCATAGGGCACATCCGCTGGGGCAAATTATGAGATGGCGTCATCCTCCGGTGTACAGACCCCTGGTGGACGTTTTGACAATGGAAGACACACACATCATTATCACCTACAGACTTGATCGTGCCACAATCCAAGACCTGTGTGCCCAAATGAAGCCAGACCTGATATCAGCTATCCGCCATCCCACAGGAACCCCCCCTATAGTGCAGGTCCTGACAGTGCTCCACTTCCTGGCAAGTGGCTCCTTTCAAACTACAGTGGCCATGACATCTGGGATGTCTCAGCCAATGTTTTCTAACGTGTTGACCCGAGTGTTGTCTGCCCAGCTGAAACAAATGCGCAGCTACATCGTGTTTCCACAGGTGGAGGATTTACCCACAGTGAAAGCTGACTTTTATGCCCTGGGACATATCCCCAACATCATTGGTGCCATTGTCCCCACTGCAGAAATGAACAAGTGTACAGAAATCGAAAAAGCTACCATTCGATGAATGTGCAGATGATGTGTTTGGCGGACCAATCCATCTCTCATGTGAATGCCAAGTATTGTTGCTCTGTGCATGATGCCTACATTTTGAGGAATAGCAGTGTCCCTTATGTGATGGGCCAACTCCAGAGGCACCGTGTGTGGCTCATAGGTGAGCCCAAGGTCCCCACACAGTATGAGTAGGTGTCTGGGTGTGGGGTTGTCCCTAAGGATTAGTGTGTGTCTAACAGGCATCCCTCAACATTTGCAGGTTACTCTGGTTACCCCAACCTCTCATGGCAACTGACCCCAGTGAGGAATGTCAGGACAAGGGCAGAGGAACGCTACAATGGGGCACATGGGCGAACTAGACATATTATTGAGAGGACGTTCGGCCTCCTGTAGGCCAGATTCCAGTGCCTCCATCTAACAGGAGGCTCCCTATACTACTCACCGAAGAAGGTATGCCAGAAAATCATGGCATGCTGCATGTTGAACAACCTGGCATCGCAAAGCCAGGTGCCTTTCCTGCAGGAGGAGGGGCCTGCTGATGGCTTGCGGCAGCGGCGGAGTCTGTGGACAGTGAGGAAGAGGAGGCAGAGGAAGAAGATATTGACAACCAAACATCATCATGCAGTACTTCCAGTGACACAAAGGTAAGAGACTGTCACTGCTCCTCACATTTCTGAATACTGTAGGACATTGTATAAGTCAGCCTCTTCACCTCTGTCTACGGACACTGACAGTTCACTTTGGCTTTCCATTTCTCAGATCTAGGTACCTAATTCTGTCTTCTGCTATTTGTTATGCTGCCCAACAACTGCCATACATTGGTATGAGCAAATTAACATTTACATTGATATTTGTTGGTGATGTTGTAATAATACATTCGTGAAAGAACAGACTGACTCTAGATTGGTTTGTTATTCAAGGGTGTTTATTTAGGGGATAATGTGTATAGGGGTATGTGCAAGGGGCTGGGTTGATGGTGGAGGAAGGTCCATAGTAGAGTCCAGTCTCTTGGTATCACAGGTGCATTGTCCAATGGGGCATAGTAAGGGGAGTAATGGCAGTTCAAGGGGGACAGGGTGACATAGTGGGGTGACAATCAGGATGGTCCTATTTCCTGGCATGGTCTTGGCAATGTTCTCTGTCTTCTGCCTGGATCCCAGGGACCGTTTGTGGGGTGGTTCTCCTTCTGCAGGGGGTGGGGTGCTGGTGGGCTGTTGTTCCTGTGGCGGGACCTCCTGTCCACTAGCGCCGGCGGAGATGGAGGGCTATTCCTCGATTTGGCTATTGTCAGAGCCCCTTTGTTGTGCCACTGCCTCCCTCATGGTCTTACCTATGTCAGCCAGCACCCCTGCTATGATCCCCATGTATTGTCCGTCCTGCAGCCGCTGGGTCTCCTAAAACTTGGCCAGCACCATGCCCATGGTGCCTTGTGGTGTTGTGTTGTCATTTTATCTATAGCTCCATGCACATTAGTTTAATACACTAGGCCACTGTGCACTTTAACCTAGATATATTTTATTCTGCTTTGCATTGTTATTTTTACAATAACCAGTTTTACGATCTTGTTTTAATTTCTTCTATCTGTTTTGCTTAGCCCAGCACCGTGTTCTCAAACAAGACATTCTTGATCACTTTGTGCTTCAGTCAAGGCTACAGTTTGGTACATTGCTGGTGAACGTGGTAGAAGTTTAGTCTCCACCATTCGTAGAAAATACACATCCTTATGTAGGGACATTTTCTTAAAACATTAGCAGTGTTATTATAAAAACACTTCCTAGTCCCACTACACGTTAAGAGGGAGATTCCAGCCAGGGAACCACGACTGTATGATGAGTGCTGAATGCTTCGCTGCAGATGCTAGCGCAGACTACAGGCCTTTGCTCAGGTATGAGGGTCAATGTCCTCCATGGAGAACCTGAAAGGCAGGATTAGAGCCTAACAGCCTGTGCTCAAATAATGATTCAGCTAGAAAATAGTCCATCGATTCTAGTGGCAGTATGATAGCGTTATTCTTATGCTTCACTCTCATCGTCACCATTTTAATATTGTCATGTTGTGTCATTCTGGTTATTGTAGCTCACACTTTGCTATCTAAAATGCAGTTGTTTTATTAAACCAGTCTTTAAAACTTATACTGCTTTCATTGTCATTTATATATGAGACCGAATTGTGAATGAGAGAACCGGATGCGACCTGAGTGACCACGACTTCCCTGAGAAGTATGATATGTCATGCGCTCGGCTACCCAAATAATCTCTGCCTTTCGGGAGAGATGAGGCACTGCTAGTTAGCCGGAGCAAAACCTGGATTTGGAGCGACAGGTGTCATCCACTGTGGGTCAGACTCAGTCTCCCACACTGTGGATGATCTTGCTGCTCAAAATCCAGGAGTCTCATTAGAATAATGAGAGCCTATGCAAAAGTGGAGGGTCAGTTCCCTGGTCCTGTCCTCCCCCTGTCACACAGCAGTCCTCCCAGCTTCCCTGTTGTTCTGTGTCTCTGTCCCCTGAACCATGTGCCCACTGCCAGGGACACCAGTGTTGAAGTAAGCCTCAGCAAGGCCTACTAGTGCAAGAGGTTCACCTTTCTCTGCACAAAGTCCTCAGACCATGTAGGAAGAAGTTGGCACAGGAACTGAAATAAAAGACAAAGTTTATTAACCTCATGAGGTGGTACTACAGTTCAAACAGCACCCTTAGGTAATGTCTGAAGTAGCACACTGAACTGAGAGAGCATGGTCCTTTTATACCCACGCAGGGGCTAAAAGGAGGTGGTACAATTATAGAAGCAAGACTTCTATACATATAAGGTTGTCGTAGTTTGGACTCTTGCTCTGAGCAAGACTGCTGGTCTCAGGATGACAGTACTTTCGTTTGTAGGTGACTACAGAAGTTATTTCCTACAACTAGTTGTAACTGTTGTCCAAACCTTACCGGCTTACTAGCAGTACCTCACCAGAAACATAATAGTAAAAGGTGATTTGTAGCAGTCGCTTACGCATGGACTCAAAGTAAGATCTCTCAGGGTTGTCGTGGTTAAACAGAAATTACCCTTTTCTCACAGATTTATTATGTCTCATACAAACAAAGGCAATAACACAGATGCAGTGAAGTTATAATAGTTTTTATTCAACATAACTGCAATTTGTGATAAGTTGCATGAACTGCAATGATTAGGATAATGAATATACCAAGCAACAATATTGTGAAGAAGAGATTCATTGTTATAAAGACCCCCACCATTGTGCAATATATGAAAGAAATATATGTATATGTATAAGATGGAAAAAGCCCTAGTACCCTAAGGAGAATAGGTCTAACCTCCTACCTAAAGGAGAGCTGGGTTCGTTAAACCTAATCTGCCAAAGTCGTGTCCATGAGAGGAGCCCCCAACCCTCGTTACCTTGGAATGAGGTCTCTATCTCAGACTCCGCACGGACACAAAGACTGGGTCAGCGTCAAGATGACTTCAGCATTGGTATCGGCGATGGTGGCGATGCCCTCTGGTCGGAATCCCTCTGATTATCTGTCTAAAGTGTGATGTATTTATACAGATCTACAAGGTCCCCTGACGTAAGTGTTATTAATAACAATAGATAATAGGCATGCTTGGGCCGGCAATTAATATCAACAATCCCTCGAAATTATAGAGAGGGAAAATCCCTAAGTGTGAATACCTACTGTATGTTTGTCTTTCGTGCTTGATCTTGACGCTTTGGCGCAGTCACACTGATAATAGAACCCATAACAAGTGGCCTAACTATAAACAAGGCCGCCATCTTAAAGGAAATAAATAATTAAATGGACTAAGACAGAGCAAGCTAAGTAGGTTAAAAGTCACTAGGTGACGGGGGCACGAGTTTACAAGCCTATGGCTAAGCTAACTCCTGTTATCCCGTTAAAACAAACTAGGATTCACTATACCCTCCCCATTGCCGTAACAGGTATGATGAAGGTAAAGTAACCCAAACGCTAAAAAAGCTGCTTCTGAACTAAAAGTCAAAAAAATAAAAACGAAAATTCAAGCTAATAAATGTAGTTAATGATAAAATAATTTCTGTGTGTTAAAATTTGTTTAAAAAACATACAGAGATGTTAATATCAACTATGACAAGCACAGCAAATTTGTAGTATAATCGCATATTTTGGAACCCGGAAATGGTAAGCAAATTCATCAAATCATGTGTTATATGCAGGATCTTGAAGAATGTCATCGAAGTCACCATTCAAGGATCTCAAAAATGAGTCAACATCGTCTGAAGTAAAATCTATTGCTGGACGGACAAACGGATCCACAGAGCAGAAGTGAGCCACATTCGCCGGCGTATCGATACTCGCTGCAGCGTCCTCATCCATGTTAGATCTTATAACAGAAGGCTCATAGGTGGCCTCGCGGAGCATCCTCAGTCTCAAGGGGCATGACCGTGTATGAACCCTCATCGGGGACATCAGCAGTGCGTGGTCCACAGGAGATGTTGGTGCAACAGCAAGACAGACCATAGGCAGATGTTCAAAGAAACACCATATGCAGCGGAATACCGGTTGTACACAACAGAGTAGAGGCCGGAATGACAATGACCAGTCAAACTCCAGTTCCACCAGCAAAGGTGTACCGAAGATCCGAACCATGCGTTCACGGCACAGCGGGGTTGACGGGAGCGGCTCCAATGCTCTGTGTCGCTGGAAAGAAACAACCACCGCGAATCAGAAAAAATAGCAGTAGTAGTCCGCCAATTAAAGCCAAAATAATTGGAAAGCCACCAAACACACTGGAAAAGAGAGAATGGATGGCTGATGGGATGACTCCGAAGACAGTCTGGAAGATGGACACGAAACCAGACCCGACAGCATTAAAGAAATTAACAATCCCAGTTGTGCTTGAAGCATTGAATATTCTGGATACCAGCTCTCCAAAGTGTATGGGAAATCGGTATTTAAAAGGGATTGTATCTCAGCTGATGATCTCGCAATCTGGAGAGCATACGTCTCTTTTGCGGATGTCAAGGCGACCTGTTTCTGAAACAATAGCGCCTTCAGTCTACTCAACCTGTCATAGTTCATATTAATAGTATTTATGTGGGGCCACATTTCAGATACTTTTATCTCTCGTGTGGGGGGAAACAAAACATGGCCACAACACGTAACGACCTACGTGACTGAGATTGCGTAGGCAATTCCAGGTCGCAAGCCGCAACAGCTTTCATCGTTCAGTAGAACATAACTTCCATTAGAAAGTACATGAAGCACTGAACGAATCAAGGGGACGGGAGTACCCTTCAGAAAACAGGCCAAATTCGAGACCCCCGCATTGCAAAGACCGTGAAGAGACACCTGTTTGCATATCATAGAATGACGAACAGCAGTCTCACATTCACTTCCGCTAAGAAAGACCTCCTGTTCACCGTTCAAACATCGATACTCAAAGGGCAACTCCCACTCTTCCTTAATAAAGCTATCTCCTAGCAGTTCATATCGTCCCACTGCAAGATGTTTCAGGCAGCTCGAGAAACGAAAGGTCGAAAACGGTAAATTAATAATGCCGTGTAAGAGCCAGATAGTCGAAGGACTCTCTGCTACCGTGAAGGGCAACTTATCTAACTTCTCTACTTGAAGCAGGGTGAAACGAGCCTCCCTTTTAGCCATTGTTTCTTGTTCCCTGGAAAAATTAAAAGCAGCGAACAGTTCACTCCCATTAATGTACTTCCATGGAATGTGGCCACTTCTCACTGTCTGTAATGCCCAACCCAGCTGCATGATGGAACGTAGCTGTGTTTGCCCATGATATAACTGGGACAAGTCAGTCTGAGTGATATCAATAGCAGACAACACTATATTTGACAGTGAATAAATCCTGTTGGACAGCGTGTTCATGCCATTGTCGACAACAGCCAATGTTGGTTCCAAATTCTCCTTATCAAGTTGCTTTAAACGTGCAGCAGCCTCAATTTGGGAAAGTTTCCAAATTTCATTATACATAGCATATAAAAAACGTTTAGAGCGTTGTTTCCTAGGACCTAATAGGAAATCCTGTAAGTCTATACTGTCAGAAAGAGTGTTCAGGTGTTGTTTAACCGCTGTTAAAGTTTTTGTCTGCACCCATTGCTGGCACAGCTTACCCACACTGTATGTTGTGATTATACCTGTATGTTGACCTGATAGAAAGCGAGGGTCAGGCCTGTGAATGGAAAAAACCCCTGAAGAGTTCAAAAAACGCTTTTGACACTCATAATGTCGGTGGGCCAATCCAACCATCCGCCGGGACGGGAAAGTGAAGAATTATAAGCACCAGCCTTAACCACTGCATCTAGCCTGTCCTCTGAAACATTAAGAAAGTGTTGCCAATCTCTAAATTTTGTCGGAGTAGGGATACTGGGCGTGTTTAGATCTTTAATTTTTGCTAACCCTAGACATGATGTCTGCTCAATAGTGTCATTTAAAAAAATCATTTGCACAGGAATCAGGCATGCTCGAAACAAAGCCTCCCTTCCCTGTATCTGCCAATCTTGTGTCCCCCATACACTTTTCAAATCGATAGTGTCTTTCCAAATTTCGTAACCCTCAATCGAGAGCCGGGAAACGAAGGGATCTGAATAAATCAGTTTTGTATCTGTTAGCAAAAGTTTTCTAATTTGCGCTGGAGGTAATTTAAAATAATACGATTCAGCTTTTTTGTATCATGCCCAGAAAAGTATGTGAATTTGTCACTGTAATACTTTGGACTCCCCACCTGTGGTGTTGAACAGTGTTCCCATTCTGTGTAGTTCAAGAGAGGCCTATATCTAGTTGCACGGTGCAGGTTATGATGTCCCCAATTGTTATAGCAGAACATTTCCCCATAATTCATTGTATAATCATATACATCATCACTTCCAAAAGCGGAGTAGTCCTTTATTTCAGTTAGAATTGAATCAAATGTTTGGATATCCCAATCATCAGAGACATTAGGTGTAATAACATCAGACATTGAAATTTTGAACACGTATGGTATTTGAATTATCTCTGTAGGCCCGTATATATCGAACGGAACTTTGTCCCACACAATCCCATCAGGAATTGGAATAGCTGTAATATTGACAGGGGACAAATCACGGCGGACCTTATGTGAAGAATGATGTGGTGTTAAAATTTCATCAACAGGCTCCACAGAGGAGCGATCAGCAATATAGTGACCATTAATCAGTAAAAAGAAAACAGTCACAAAACCAATCCATAAAAATAATGAAATAAATGTCAAACAGAACCATAGATAGTTCCAAGGGTATATGAAATAGTTCTTCTTAAGCCATTGATACAGTTTGCTACTTCTCGAAAGTTTGTCAGTCTCAGTTGAGGATGAATCCGAAGAAAAATCATCAATGTCTACAAAATAGCCAGAGGAAGTCTCTGCAAACACAGGACCCGGTGAATTCTCATCCACCGCTCGTGGAAGTTCTTGATAGACAACGTTATTAGCCGTGGAAGTGTTCATGTAAAATACAGCCAAATCCTGAAGCGGGGTGGTCACCGAAGTTGTTACTGGAACCAACAAAAGTTCATTTTCCGCCCTCCCCATGGTCGAGGAAGTGTCTGGAACAGCAGTGGACATAATTGCATAGTCAGTAGTAGTGATATTCATCCTACTATGTAGATGGATGTCCTGTTGGGTAGTGAGAGGGGATCGGGAACTACCCAAGGGACCTCTTGGTCTACTGTGTAGAATCGGTCACATGGTGTAATTTGATGCCATCAATGGAGATGAATCTGTTTGATTTAGAACCAGACAATGGTGGAAGGATGACAGTCCTGGTACCTTTTATCCCCAAGACTGGTACAGGTGCTCTGTATGATGGACCCAACTCTTTTTTCACAGCGATCTTCTCACGAACCAGATCACCAACGTTAGGAATCCAGCCAGTCGAAGTTTTCCCCAATTCCCTTATTCCCAAGGTGGCAGCACTTGCAGATGATTTATCATCACAAAATTGTTGAAGCTCCTGTAAAACAGTGAGACGTTCTTTTATGTCAAATGGTGTTTCCGCTGCCACCATACCAGGGGCATCAAGATCTGGGACATACATAGGTGTCCCAAAGAGAACCTCATATGGAGACTTTCCCCCCAAGGACCGTCTTGGCAGATTATTCAGTGCTCTCTGGACCCCATATAGGTGATGTAACCAACTGCGGCCTGAACCTAATACTCGAGCTGATAAGGACTGCTTTAGATCACGATTCCACCTCTCCACAACCGAATTTCCCTTGGGATGGTATGGTGAGGAGTAATGGAGTTCAACACCCATCGTTCTCATGGTGTCCCTGAAAGCCTTAGAGGCAAAGGCAAGGCCCTGGTCTGAATGGAATGCTGCAACCACATTTGTACCAATAAAGATCAGCAAATCTTTTATAACAGTTTGGGTGTCAGCCGACCGCTGTGGCCATACCCACAGGAATCTAGAACAGGAATCCACAGCCACTAAAATGTATTTGTATGCACCATCAGGCTGCAAGGGACCACAATGATCCAGGTACACACAATGGAGTGGCTTGTCTGATACTAAGAGGGATGTCTGCAGAGGGCGTTTGATATTTGAGCCCTTAATCTGCTGACAAATGTCACAGTAAAGGGCATACTGTTTAGTCCGTCTGCATAGACCAGGCCACCAGTATCGTTGTTGTAGAATTGTTATAGTGGCCTGTATACCAGCATGTGCAGATGCGACACCCTCATGTGCGGCTGTAATCAGCTCTAATCTTTGGTCTTCATTGGGGATTACACGATCACCTACCCCAGGAATCGTTGCATAAGCAACATTCTGTGCACTGATATGGTAAGTATAGTTCGTAGGGTATTTTTTAGGAAGGGTCTTGCCTGCTGCCGAAGCTTTAACGGCAATCAGTATTTCATTATCCATTCTCATCCTAGAACGAGTCACTGCAGCCACAGAAGCCGTAGCTACTGATGCTTTGGCTGCTTCATCAGCCAATGTATTGCCGGCAACGTGTATTCCTACACGTTGGTGTCCTAATGTATGAACAACATGGACACATGGTAGCTTATCCTTAAGATCAGCCACCCTTCCCCACAATATTTTGTGTTTAACGGTGTTCCCTTTAGAATCTCTAAACCCGTTCAGTTTCCAATGATTGAGATAATCATTGTATCACTGGACGCAGTAATATGAATCACAGACAATCAAAGTCCGTGTTCCTGGCTCAGAATGTTCGAGCGCTAGAAGAAGAGCCTTAAGCTCGGCCAACTGGGCTGTGCAGTCCCCTAAGGTCTGCGTGTAGGTATTATGAGGATGGAAAACTCCGTCTTCCATTACCACGCACAAGGCCGCGCAAGCCGCCGAGTATTGATGTTTAGTACCTACAGCCGGTTGTGCTGACCCGTCAGTATAAATGATGGTATTATAACTGTCTATTGGCAAGATATGTAGAGGAGCAGGGTATTCCTGTTCATACTGAAGAAACTCTTGTGTCTGAAGTCTTGGGCCAAACACATAATCAACATCAGCGGCGGTCAGAGATGTCGCCCATTGAATCCAGCGTGGATGTAATGCTTTAGCGTTTGGAACGCTAGCTTTAGTGACAGCCTCTAAGGCCGGCACCGGGGAGACAACAATAATGCGTTTCCCCTGGGCAAGTGGCCTCTCCTTTATGACGGCCATCTGAACTGCTGTCAGAATCTTTTCTGTAGGAGCAAAACATTTCTCAGCATTGGAGTACAAATGTGATTTGTATGCTATCGGCACCGTGTCACCCTCATTGAATGTGACATAGGTAAATCCAAGGGCACCAGCAATTATTCTGATGACCAAATTTGTTTTATTGTCACTTGCGTATAAGTGTCTAGCTTCTAGCATGTCCCGTTGTATGTCCCTAAGAATGTGTGTGTGTTCAAACGTCCATCGTCTGCTAGAAAAATTGGGCTGAATTAAGTCATAAAGTGGCTTGATGCGTTCTGCATAATCTGGAATGTATGTTCTGCCAAAATTAAAGAAACCCAGTAATGACTCTAATTTCTTAAGCGTGTTCGGAGGCTGTAGCTGAGCACACTTTTCTAGGAAGTGCGGGGCCAGGCTCTTCCCCTCGTTTGATAGCTCCTATTCCAGGAACAATAAACTAAGAAAGGCTATCTTGCTTTTCTTAAAATTAAATTTATAACCGAGGTCTGCAAACCCCAAAATGATCCGATCGACCCTCGCAAGATGAATGTCGAGGGCGTCGTCAGTGAGATAGATATCATCCACATAGGACAATGCATCGGAATCAAGCTCGTGCAAAATTGATGTCACACGGGATGAAAACAGTCCTGGGCTATTTTCATAGCCTTGGGGTAAACGACAAAAGCGTTTCTAAGAGCCAAATGAAAATGCACTTAAGTCCCTACTTTCATGTGCTAAATTCTGGCAGAAACACCCATTAGATATATCCAATGTAGTCTTATATTTTTTACGCACTATGAGCCAGATGTAGCAAGGGTTTTGCGAGTCGCAAACGGCGAAAAACGCCGTTTGCGACTCGCAAAAGCCACTTTGCTATGTTGAAATGCATTTTGCGAGTCGGATCCGACTCGCAAAATGCATTTCCGAATCGCAAATAGGAAGGGGTGTTCCCTTCCTATTTGCGATTCGCAATGGTATGCAATTCCATTTGTGACCGCGTATGCGGTCGCAAATGGAGTCGCAGTTACCATCCACTTGAAGTGGATGGTAACCCATTCGCAAACGGGAAGGGGTCCCCATGGGACCCCTTCCCCTTTGTGAATGGACCCCAAAACATTTTTTCAGGGCAGGGAGTGGTCCAAGGGAAAAAAACGAAACAAAAGGTTTCGGATTTTTTTAACTGAAGCTCGTTTTCCCTTAGGAAAAACGGGCTACATTTCAAAAAAAAAAAAAACTGCTTTATTTAAAAGCAGGTCGCTAACATGGAGGCCTGCTGACTACAGCAGGCCTCCATGTTAGCGAGTGCCTATACTCGCAATGGGGTCGCAAACTGCGACCCACCTCATAAATATTTATGAGGTGGGTCTTTGCGACCCCATTGCGAGTTGCAGAAGGTGTCTGCAAGTCGCAATTTGCTTTCTTCCTGCATCTGGCCCCATATTGTTTATCAGTGCTGTGCTGTGCGAATTTTGTATAGCATATGTGCGTGTATGACTATTTAAGTGTCTATAATCAACCACTATTCTATATGAATGATCAGGTTTTGCAACGGGAAATAATGGATTATTCATTGCCGATGTACAGGGCTCAATCACTCCCTGGTATTCAAGTTGTGACAGTATCTCCGTCACCGGAGCTTTCGCTTCATGTTTAACTGGGTATTGTGGTTGCGGGTGGGGTGTAGACCTAACTGGAATTACATGACAAGGCGAGTCCTTGTCCCAACCTACATGATTACAGTGTAATGCAGGTGCCTGCGCTAAAGCCCATTCAACAGCATAGGCTTTTTTGTCTGCCTCCGGAACAAAATCGGAAAAAGAAGGCAAAATGACATCTTCCCCATGTGGGAGCTTGCGGACATATTCAGGTGGCCAGTCTCTCTCGGCCAACAGGATATCACTAGTAAGTTCATCCCAAAATATCACACTAATAATGCGTTCCACGTCTCCCTCTATCTGAATTGTTAAATCATAAACCCGATCGGGTGGGAGAACGCGTCCATCCGCCGTCTCAACCTCGCTGTAATCGCTAGTTGCTGTCGCATCCAGATGATCTTTCAGACTCTGGCGACATATCGTGACCCCTGCCGCGCTGTCCAACAGAGTCATGGCCCACTTCTTGTTCCTCAACAGTGTTCTCAATACTACCTGCATTTTTAACTGTCAGTGCTGCCACTTTCTTCTTTTTAAATTGTGGCTTTTGCTGAGGAGTCTTTTCTTCTTTTTTAATGGTAGACTGTGGCGAGTCTTTCTTTTTCTTTCACGTATTCCGGACGTCGATCTTGACGGCCTCCTCTCTCGCTATGTTTATCCGGTGCGTCCTGAAAGGAACGAGAAGGACGTGAATCAGTATATCTGTCTGGAGTTCGAATGTTATCCCTATTTCTGAGATTATACCTCCTTTCGGAGTACTCCGGATGTGGAGAATCAGCTCTTTTATTTCTCCTGTCTTTGAAATCTTTTTGTTTGTCCCAGCGCTTTTTATAGCCCTCTTGTGCCTGCTTTGCACCTTCCTTATGGGTGGTAGTTGGTATGTCCAATTTTTTTGTTTGGCTCCCAAACCATTCCGTCCTCTACTAGTATAGGTATCGGAAATTATTTTCGGCAGCTGTCTCTCTTGTTCCACATTTGGAGTTTCCCGGAGACGCTGGCGTATTGCCAGTGCCACCGCTTCCCCTATAATATTACTTAGTTTTATCGAGGAGACGGCGTCAAAGTTACGCATCAATTTCATCCCTAGATCCAGGGCCGGTGCAGCCCCATGCTCATTTTGTATTTGTTTTAACACTTCCGGTAAATTGGCAAGTGTAGGGGTACCATGTGTGGTAGTAGAAAGCGAAGACTGTACCCCATGTGGCACATTCATCCACCGAGGGAACCATCCCAAACGGCAAGCACATAGTGAGCAGTCTATGTTTTTCCTGTGGCCCCGTATGGGGGAACACAGCTTCCAGCTGATTTGTTTTCTGGGCAATCCAGAATGGTATTTTTTCCCGTTCCGTGGGCACTTTTCCCATAATAGTATGCACTGTTTGTGGATTAATCCCAGTAGCCAATTGATAGCCACCAGCTACTGGCGGTGTTGGACGCGCTGGTGTTGTGTTCAATGTTCGCATTACGAACTGAACCAATCGTCTATATAATGCCACTAATTCATTATATAGTACTCGTAAATCTGCGATCTGCGTATTTTGTAGGCCTGGGTGAGGTGTATATGTGGCAAACATAGACCATGTAGGTCCCTCTTTACTTAAAGGACCTAGCCTCACTCTTCGTAGTACATGTGGTAGGGCGCCTTCAAACCAGTTCTGATGCTCTTAATATGTGAGCGATATTTCATGATACTGGTATGCTTCGTACCGTACAGGTACGTTCGCAATGTCATATGTGTGAAATGTGTGTGTTCTTTGGTCAGCCTCAGGAAAGCTGACCCAACAGTAAAAAGTCTCTGTTTGGTATGCTTCAGTTGCTTCTATAATCAGAGTAACATCCCCGCCCTCTTCTGTAAGGCCATGCGCTAATAAATGTTGTGTAAGTGCATGTCTAGCATTCGCAGGAATGTCTATGGTATTAGCCATAGTTGTTTAGAGAAACGGAACACCAAAATAGGGGATGTTTTTTCCTTTTTATGAGTTCGAGCTCGAACAACCTACAGCTTAATTAGGTGTTACCTGTTCAGCTGAGGAGGATTCTCCCAAAGACCACGGACGTCTCCGTATCATGGTACTTAGGGTACCTTTTGTCTGTGAGACAGTGATAGTCAGGGTATCCGTAAATTAGTGCCTAAACACCATCGTTGGTGGCGCCATGTCGTAGTTTGGACTCTTGCTCTGAGCAAGACTGCTGGTCTCAGGATGATAGTACTTTCGTTTGTAGGTGACTAAGTTATTTCCTACAACTAGTTGTAACTGTTGTCCAAACCTTACCGGCTTACTAGCAGTACCTCACCAGAAACATAATAGTAAAAGGTGATTTGTAGCAGTCGCTTACGCATGGACTCAAAGTAAGATCTCTCAGGGTTGTCGTGGTTAAACAGAAATGACTTTTTTCTCACAGATTTATTATGTCTCATACAAACAAAGGCAATAACACAGATGCAGTGAAGTTATAATAGTTTTTATTCAACATAACTGCAATTTGTGATAAGTTGCATGAACTGCAATGATTAGGATAATGAATATACCAAGCAACAATATTGTGAAGAAGAGAGTCATTGTTATAAAGACCCCCACCATTGTGCAATATATGAAAGAAATATATGTATATGTATAAGATGGAATAAGCCCTAGTACCCTAAGGAGAATAGGTCTAACCTCCTACCTAAAGGAGAGCTGGGTTCGTTAATCCTAATCTGCCAAAGTCGTGTCCATGAGAGGAGCCCCCAACCCTCGTTACCTTGGAATGAGGTCTCTATAACAGACTCCCCAGGGACACGAAGACTGGGTCAGCGTCAGCGTCAAGATGACTGCAGCATTGGTATCAGCGATGGTGGCGATGCCCTCTGGTCAGAATCCCTCTGATTATCTGTCTAAAGTGTGATGTATTTATACAGATCTACAAGGTCCCCTGACGTAAGTGTTATTCATAACAATAGATAACAGGTATGCTTGGGCCGGCAATTAATATCAACAATCCCTCGAAAGTATAGAGAGGGAAAATCCCTAAGTGTGAATACCTACTGTATGTTTGTCTTTCGTGCTTGATCTTGACGCCTTGGCGCAGTGACACTGATAAAGAACCCATAACAAGTGGCCTAACTATAAACAAGGCCACCATCTTAAAGGAAATAAATAATTAAATGGACTAAGACAGAGCAAGCTAAGTAGGTTAAAAGTCACTAGGTGACGGGGGCACTAGTTTACATGCCTATGGCTAAGCTAACTCCTGTTATCCCGTTAAAACAAACTAGGATTCACTACAAGGTCATGTGGAAATGCACAGTCGATAGGTAGGAGGAGCTAACAGTTTTCAAGGACTAACAGCTGCAGACCTTACTGAGCATGTGCGAAAGTGGGAAATGCTAAATATAACTTGTCACTAGGCAGATTTTCAAGAGTAGTTAACAGAAAGGTAGGACAGAGCACATGGTGAGCACATGGCAGCATGTTGCAGAGAAAATGGCTGCCATGAATACAAAATGGATTCCGCGAAATGTTCACAATAGTTACTAAATACAAGATGTCTTCTGCTAATGCTTAATCTAATCGCTGCTAAACTACAACAGACGACCCTTTCAGCATTAGCTGAAGACATTCGTCTTTCTGGGATTATCTAAATATTCATTTTGTATATTTATGCTCATCATTTCAGCTATTTCCTTATCTAACATATGTTGTGCTTTCATTTCTGTAATATTTCTTTTGGTAGGCATACAAGCAGTAATACACATGGAGCAGAACATTGGACCACACTGAATACAGATACAGCATGTGAAAAATATTGCAATCATTACACACACCTGACAACCCAACAGGTAGTTGGTAATATCCATAGTTACCACAAACAAAATATGTATTATGTGAAGCTGTAAAACTACTATTATTTACACCCTCAATAGTTAAAATCAAGGTACAATCGCTTATCCCTACTGGAATTCGCCCAATGCTACATATACATAAATCTGCTTTAGTTTTTGTAACAGAAATCACAAATTGTTCTTTCTTGTCAAAGTCTCTTATATTTGTGAAGACATATGGTATTGAAACATTGTCCGATTAATACTCTTCCCATTCCCATTTAGTTCCTTTGGCTTGGGGATACCCATCTTTGTCTTGGTAGCATACTTTATTAAGGCGAAAAAGAAGTCCGCCCTCTGTACGTTTTCCAGATGCAAACAAAAGCGTGTACCAAGCTTGACAAGAACCATTGTGTGAAAAAGGAAGAGGAATGAAAGGTGTTCCTCCTTTCTTTAGATGCGCAGGTATCTTTCCACATACCCAACAGTTAGTAGTATTTGTAGCATTATGAGTATGATGCAACATCTGAATGAAAGTATTATTGAAGTACGATTGATGGTGCTTCTGCTCCTGATAGGGAAGTGTAAAATAATAGTGATCCTCTGGTACTGGAGTAGTGGCAACAAAAAACTCACGAGCAGGAGCCTTCTTTTCAACAAACCAGGTGATTATTGCTATAACCACCAAAACAACAACAAACCCCATAGTACTAATGATCAGTTTGTTATTCATTTTAGCAACAGTGATAATCAACCCTTTCAGAAATGGATTAAAAACAATCGTTGGAGCTCTTATCCCTGGGCAGCCGCTGATTTCTTCACCACGGGCCAAGACGGGTGTCACTACTCTAATGCATGGCTGATCCCCCCCTTACCACATTGGCTCTCCGTTTCACTAACCCAGGGCAGTAGCTCAACCAGTTTGTTTAAAAAAAAATTCAGATTCTTTCCTCAGTCTCAAATTATATCGCGACACTCCAGAAGTCTTATGGTCCGCGGGAAGATCTCTGCAGATTCGTCAGGTGATATAGCACGGCCTTTCTCCGTAGTCAAAATCTCTCAATGATCGGTCAGCACCGGAGGTTCCACCAAGGTAGGTAGCACTCTCTTGCAGTGAGTACTATGGACCCAATTCTTTTGGTTCGTCACTCGAACTGCTGTCCTTGTCGCAAGGAGCACCTGTTCTGGGCCTCGTCACCTTGGTTCCAAGCTGCTTGATCTTTCAAAAGACTTAATCATCACCTGGTCACCAGGTCGGAGTTCATGGCCTTCACCTGTAGATCTGTCAGGAAGTGCTTCTCGAACCAGTCTGAGATGTCCGTGCAACTACGTCCACAGCCCTTTTCTCCTCTTGCAAACGGACTGCCGTAACACATAATTTCACCAACCGCCTGATGGCATCAGCCACCTGGGAGAAAACAAAAAGACCATCACGCATTTGCTTATGATCAGCTGCTACATCATCGGGCTCTAACTCATCAGAATATTTCCGATATAGTTCAATAACTTCTGAGCCAAATGCCTCAGTAAAATATAGCTGCTCCTTTTCCATCCACCCTTTCATGTTGTCTAAAAGTTCAGAAGCAGAGACAACGCTACGAATTGTTTTACGAGCAATAGATCTAAGCTCAGACGCATGGTCAGCAGGCAACATAGAGCGACTGTCTCGCATCTTCTGTTGCTCCGAACTGGAGACCTTAGCTAACTCATGAGGGGCAGAAGGGACGACGTACGGAGGTGGAGGGCGATCTTGTAACAATAAATCATCATGTGGTTTATTAAGGACAGGATAGAGAGGTTGCCTAACGGTGTATTGGCCAGTCACCTGTAATTTACGTTCTTTCTCTTCTAGCTCCTTTAAGTCATTTAATTCTTATTTTCTCATTTCCAGTGCTTTCACATATACATTCTTCCACTGCTCTTTGTCAAGGTAGGCTTGCTCATGCTTCACTCGTCCACGCACTTCTCCCACATTCGTACACAGTCAAACATATCTTGCCTAGACTTTCGCTTACACATACATTGTTCCACATACTCAATCTTTTGCAAATCAAATGACCCATGTATAGGCCAACGTAATTCAGGATCCGCACGAGTGTATTTATTCCATAATGTGCTGTACATTATAGAAGAAAGACCACGTTTAACATACATATCTCTATTTGGCGTCCCCTCTGGGGGTGCCGGTTGCGATTCTTCCAGTCTCAAATTGGTACCATTACAAAAGCAACACATCCTACGAAGTGCGCTAAAAACAGGCATGCCAAAAATAGTGCAGAATATGCAATATTATAATCAAAGTAGCACTTAAGATGCCGTTCAAATCAAAATTAAATTGGAGAAAATTCTCCTCATTACCTGCCTATATAAATTGCAATTTATATATCAATTCAAAGGACACAAATTGACTAGTCACCCAAAACACGAAAGCCACAGTAAGTAGTGCTAAACTACATTACCAAACAAAGACATCAAAACCCACAGCAAGTGCTGTAAAACGGCTCTTACCAATCACAGGGTGTCCAGGTTCCAACTGCCAAGTTCTAAAATCGACCAAATGGTTACTGCATGACGAATGAACAAAAAAGATCTCAGTGGAGGACTGGCGCCACCTGGATGGTCAAATCAGAAGGAAGGGAAAAACGCCGTGGTTGCCAAGACTCGGGTCTCCTCAGGCATTGATCGTCCGCAGCGAGATCACAATCCTTCGTCGCGACCAATCCGTGGGCCATCCGAGTCACTGATGAGTTTATTAACCTCATGAGGTGGTACTACAGTTCAAACAGCACCCCTAGGTAATGTCTGAAGTAGCACACTGAACTGAGAGAGCATGGTCCTTTTATACCCACGCAGGGGCTAAAAGGAGGTGGTACAATTATAGAAGCAAGACTTCTATCCATATAAGGTCATGTGGAAATGCACAGTTGACAGGTAGGAGGAGCTAACAGTTTTCAAGGACTAACAGCTACAGACCTTACTGAGCATGTGCGAAAGTGTGCGAAAGTGGGAGATGCTAAATACAACTTGTCACTAGGCAGATTTTCAAGAGTAGTTAACAGAAAGGTAGGACAGAGCACATGGTGAGCACATGGCAGCATGTTGCAGAGAAAATGGCTGCCATGAATACAAAATGGATTCCGCGAAATGTTCACAATAGTTACTAAATACAAGATGTCTTCTGCTAATGCTTAATCTAATCGCTGCTAAACTACAACATCAGGTCCCTGGTCGTCCTGGGTTTGTGGGGTTGCCTGGGGTCCCTGTAGTGGTGGACACACTGCTGATTGACGTGTCCTGGGGACAGTGGCATGGGCCCTCTTGGTGGGTGCCATGGTGGCGTTTCCTGAGGGGGGAGGTTCTGTGGTTGCTTGGGACTGTGGCAGGGTAACTAACTGTCCAGAGGTCCCTGATGGGCCAGGCTGGTCATCTTGATCTAGGCGTGCAGTGATGCTGTTGTCACTGTGGGCCTCTTCTGTGGGGGGACTGGATATGGCTGGCACCTCCTGTCCGGTGACGTTGGGTAGGGGTCCTGTTGGGGTGTAAATGCATTGTCATTTTATCTGTGTGTGCCATCTTGTGTAATCAGTGTGTTTCCCTATATTACTGTGCTTGCACTATCGCCTTGGGCCTTGTGTGAGTAGTGATTGTGTGCCCTGGGTGAGTCTCTCTATTGGACATGCTTTGGTGATGGGTATCCATGCATGTCTGTGATGGGTGTCCATGCATTGTTGTTGCATGCAGGGCTTGGTTGTGGGAGTGGTGGGGCGTAATGGTGGGGTGTGTGGGAGATGGTGGAGTCATGGGAGTGAGGGTGAGGGTGGGAGTATGTGATAGCATGCAGGTAGGGTGGGGGGATATAGTACTGAAGATTTGACATACCAGAGTCCACTCCTCCTGCTACTCCTGCGAGGCCCTCAGGATGCATTATTGCTAAGACTTGCTCCTCCCATGTTGTTATTTGTGGGGGAGGAGGTGGGGTCCACTGCCAGTCCTCTGGGCAGCTACCTGGTGTCTGGATACCACAAAACGCACCTTCCCCCATAGGTCGTTCCACCTCTTCCTGATGTCATGCCTTGTTCTTGGCTGCTGTCCCACTGTGTTGACCGTATCCACAATTCTCCGCCATAGCTGGTGTTGTGTGCCTCTGGATGCTGGTGTGGTCTTTGCTTTCTCTCTCTCTGCTTCTTCAAAATTCTTCGGTATAAGGGGTTGTGGGTAATGTGGGTCTGTGTTTTATAGTGTTTTTGGTGTGTGGGTGTGGTGTGTGTGTGTCAGGTGTGTGTAGTTTGAATTGTCCAATGTGCTGTAGTTTTGTAAATGTGTGTATATTTTGAGCCCAGCGGTGTGTACCGCCAATGGTTTACCGTGGTTGAAAGACCGTCGCATTGATTCGTGGGTCACGATACTGTGGGCGTATTCCTGTTGGTGTAACGGTGTGGGTTTTGCTATCGGCAGTTTATCACTGACCTTTGGTCTGGTGGACTTGTGTGGGTGTCTGTATAGTGGCGGAATTCACAGTGTGGCTCATAATACTCGTTGCGGATTTCCACCGCAGACATGGTATGTGGCTGTAATGATGGCCATAGTGCTCAAAAATGGAGGATATTGAAGGAAGGTAATATTAACAAAAAGCACAGAGGGAAAGGAACACAGAAAAAATCTGTCTCCTTTGTCTAAAATTCTGCTAGCTGAATGGTCTGTTGCAGTGTGATGGCAAAGGATTATGGTCTGAAATGGTGTGTGTTTTTCAGGTGTTCTCAAGTGTCCAATATGCAACAGGTGTGGGCTATTAGCAGCCAACAAATAGCCACAGCCATAGTATTAGACTTAACTTGTCCTGCAACAGAATCCCGCCGTCATGCACTCACCACTGATACACTACCAGAATGACTGTGTGATCTAAATAGACTCCGCGGAATACCCCCGTCAAGACAGCAATAGAGGGCTACTCAACAGCATTGGAGTCTGCAGCGTTATCTGCTGGATGCAGCTGGCACAACTGAGTGCACTCTGCCTTGGCGGCCTTCGGCTCAGCCACAATACATCTAAATATGACAGGCGGAACACCCTCAACTTGATGGACTTGTATGGTCCTATGCTGAAGCCACTTGGCGGTAACATTGTCAAGATCTAAATCAGGCCCTAAGTCAGCACCTTGAAGAGCAACACCTATGTTTGTCTAGAGGTGTTTACTTGTTATGAGTAGTAAAGTGTGTTGATTCTTTGAAGTCAGTTTTGTAAGTCAGGTTCCAGATCCACAGTGTTTGATTTTGTTCAAATTAGGAATGGGTCCGAATGTAGCTGAATCTCGCTGAGGTTTCATATAAATCTGTGGAATCCTGCAGAGTAAAAGTCTGCAAGTTCTACCCACCCCTAATTATATGCATACAAAACGTAGACCATCCTTACCCATTATAACTCCCCCCAAATGCTTTACATGAATATATATTGCTTAATGAGAGTCCCGTTAGATGAATAAAAATAAAATGCCTTCAGCTACCTTTTAGAGACAGTAATCATATTTCTCTGTTTTTCTGAGAGAATAGGCTCAGAGAAAGGAAGGCTGCACTGAAAGGGCCATTTTATAACAGGCTGAGTACTTAATTTGAGTATTTCACACCTTCTGAACTAAGTTTGAAGCAAAAGGGAAAAGCAATTACAGTGATTGCCAAAGAGGCTTGATGTACATTTGCCTTTTGCAGTCACAAACTATACAATTAACACAGGATTTGTTACCACAAATAACATTTAGCTTTGTATTTCAGCCTTTTTAAGAGTTGAAACTGTCTTTCTAATATGTAAAATGGTTTTGGGACCCTCTTAGAATTACAAATAGAATTTGGTGTGAACAGCATGCCCTCACTCTATTTGCAATTTGTAAAGGGGTATGTCAATGGCAGCCGAGGTTCTACACCATTGATCAGTTACCAGCCTCTGACATAGGGTACTACGTGCTTCGCAAAAGGGAACCTATCCCCTGGTACTAGTATCTCTTTTGGTATACTGTTATTAGCCTTGAGAGGAAGCATTCAGGCCCATATTTCTGAAAAATGATGCACAACTGTGGTAGCGCAGTTGTGCGTCAACATTAATAACGCAAGCTAACGTCATTCCTTAGTGCTCAATATTTAAAAAAAGACACATAATGGCGCTAAGGAATAGTTAGCATTAAAAAAATGATGCTAATCATTGTGACATGCAGTAAGGAAAAATTACGCTAATGCTGAAAAAGTGGCGCTAGACCGTTTTGCAGCACTTATATATGATGCGGGTTAGCAACATTTTTTACTGCGTTAGTTTGAAAAAAATGCACAAGAGAGAAACATTTAAATTACAAAACAAGGTAGCAGCCAGGAGGGTCCAGCACAGTCCCACAAGAAGGAGAAAAGGAAGCGCAAGTGTCACTTCAGTGAGGAGTAGCATGACTTTCTGGTCAGAGAGGTGACGGAGCACCAACACCAGCTCATCGTCACCTCCAAATTGCCAGTAGGAAGGAGAGAAGCAAAATGGCAGGCAATAGTAAACAAAGCCAACAGAATGGCAGAGATGAAGAGGACTGTCACCGACTGCAAGAAGCGCTGGCACCATTGCAAGCGAAGGACTAAGGAGAAACTGGGAAGGAACCGAAAAGCAGCACTGCAGACTGGAGGTGGAAGTCCCGCACCACAGGAGAACCTGGATGACCTGGAGGAGATGGTTGCAGCGGTCATCCCTGATGTGATGGTCACTGGAATCACAGGACAGGACAGCACAGACTACAAAGAACTACCACAAATACAGGGTAAGTTCCAGGGGAGAAAATCTGGAATTCCACAAATGACAGAAGTAGGAGGCACATAGGACACACTTAATGCATGCTTAATATGGCATTTTCACTACATTGCACCATGCCAATGTCAGCCCTGGGGTGGTGTGATATGTTGGCAAGGACTCTGGTTTCAAAAACTTGTCAATCTGAGGCACTGTTGTAAAGCAATGAGTGTTGCTGTGGCACTCCCACACCAACACTCATTGCACGGCCCTATCACACAAAGTGCTAACTGTGAAGGGGCCCTGTTACAAGATGGACATAAGCTACAAAAGGTCACTTAGCGCAACATTGTAGCACCGTCACAGGGCATTGCACCATCTGAGCGTCATGAAAAGTGACACTCAGGTGACTCTAGGGGCACCTAAATATGCCCCAAAATACCTTGTGAGCTTGTCCCATGTGTGATACACAATGCCACACATAGGACGTCATTATGAACATGGCGGTAAACACCACTCCACCGGCGGTGGCAGTAACTACTGCCAACAGTCAGGTGGTCTGGACCGCCGAATAAAGAACCACCTGAAAAACAGGCAGCCTGAAAACCAGTCACCGCCAGCAGAGGAGTGCCGACAGCGACGGCAGAGGCCGCCCACAGGCCAACGGAAAGGCCCTACCCGCCCATCAAATAATGAAGCACTAGACCACCCTCAGTTTCCGCAGCGTGAACCACCTCCACGCAAAGCTAGGTAGGAACAAACCAAATAAAAGGAAACACACACCGGAGGCAGACACAACACACCGAAGCAGACATGGATGGAGAGTTGCAAATCATGCCAGTCCTGCTCCTTGCCAAATACCTCCACGACTGAGACCGCTGACGAAGACGACCATGGTAAGTACCGCAACCTACTAAACAAGGGAAGAAAGGGCACAGTTACATACCCACCCACTCCACCCACCCCACAGCGCACCCAGAACCCCTCACAACAGCTCAAGCCATACACCCCACAGTAAGATGTACTTACCTGACACAAGGCAAATGAAACCTGCCCAAAGCACACACATGTGCACAACACCCCCACACAAAGAAACAATGAACCACGGATCCTGAGTGTGACAAAACCAACACTGGCCACACAAACTTTAATGAAGCTCCATGAGCAACAGAAGTCCAATTGGAGGCCAATGGCCAGTCCGTACTCCGAAGTCCAATGGGCCCAAATGGTCTCATCTTGGCTCCCACAAGTGCAAAGGTACTCCACCTCATAGGGGCAACAATGGGGCATCCAGGCACCTCAAGGAACAGGGGCAGGTGGTGGTGGGGATTTACGACTGGGAGGTGGGGCTTGGCTTTACGTTTGGGAGGTGGAGGGGGCTTAGGTCTGGTTTTAGAAGCTGGTGGAGCGTCCTGGGACTGGAGTGCAGCAGAGGTTTCTGGGCCAGCACAGGGTCTCATGCTCACAGGTGAGAGAGCACAGGAATGGGAAGGGCGGACAGGGGCGGGCTGTGTCTAGGAGGCCTGGAGGTGGGCACATTTAGGGACGAGACGGGGGTGGGCCAGTGGGTTCAAATAGGCCAACACGGGATAGGAAATGTTTTTTTAGGGGCAATCGGGGTGGACGTTGAGGAAGGTGTGGCGGTAGAGGGAGTGGTCGTGACAGGTGTAGGTATGTGTGATGTGGGTGCAGGTGACTGTACAGTATGCTGAGGTGTGGTAGATGTGTGTTGGGTGGGTGTCTTGGAGCGTGTGAGGGTCTTGAGAGGAGGGGGGGTGGACACAGTGGGGCAAGACAGGCTGCCAGTGTAAATGTATGTTGTGTGTGTCTGCAAGTTTAGTGAGTGTGCTGCACGTGTCAACTAAAGTCGCTGTGGTGAGTGCTGGTGTGGTGTCTGGGGTGCATGAATGGATATCTGATTTTGTGGTGACTGCACGAATGGGGTCAGCAACAGTGAATGCAGGTGCAGTGTCTATGAGTGTGCATGTACAGGTGACAGAGAGGGAGACCGAAGAGGTGGACACACTGGGGGAAGTGGATGTTGTTGTGTGTGCCTTTGTAAGGTGGCTGTGTGCATACCTGTGGTGGGAAGTGTGGTGCTTGTGTTATGCAGTGTGCTTCATGTGTGTTGAGGTGTGTGAATGGCTGTCAGAATGTGTGCTTGGGACGGGTGAAGGGAGTGGGATGCTGGAAGGTGTAGAGGTGGTTGGAGCAGAGACGGAATGACCAGGGACACTGGCTGCCGTCAAATAGGAGGCCAGAGCCTCAGGAGATCTCTGTAGGCCAGACACGGCACCGTAAATGCGATCCAGGTAGGCATTGGTCTGCTGCACGTCTGATGCTAGCCCCTAGAAGGCATTGATGAGGGTTGTCGGCTCTACAGAGATGTCCCTCTGGAGGTCAATAGCCTCCTCTGTGAGGGAAGCAGTGCTGACTGGGGCAGGGGATGAGGTGCCTGGGGCGAAGGAGACATCCACCCTTCTGGGCGAGTGGGCATGGGCAACTCGGTGGGGAGCAAATGGGAGAGCGTTGATGGTATGGGGGTGGTGGAAGATGACACAGAATGGGAGGGCCCACTAGGGTCCACCACCGCCAGGGAGCTCCCATCGGAAGAGGTATCAGAGTCACTACCTCCAGTGGTAGTTGCCTCCCCCGTGGTACTCTCCTTGCCCTCCAAACCACTGGACCCCTTGGCGTCGCTCAACTCTGTCTCTGTGGAAACGTGGGCCGCAGCATCCCCACTCGCCGGTGCCTCAACTCCCTTGCCAGATGATGCCGATGTACACAGACAACACAAGAGAACAGGGATAGGGAGACAAAACAGGATTGACACTTGTTAATAGCTGAATGGAGGTACATAACTGGTTCACACATACACCCACCCTGCAAATATTCGACCATGCAGCACCTACCACTATACACATGGCTATGCCCCTGATTAGTGGCCACAACCTTGCTCTACAGCCATTCCCTACATCACTGAAGGACCTGAAGTTCTGCAGACCTGACCCTTACAACCCAACTCTCCACAGGGGCCATTATGTAAGAGGACATCAGTCAGAGTCCCTGCCACTAGACAGCATACATACCACAGCCAACTCACACATCCATCAAGGAGGCATACAATGGTTTCTATACTCACCCTCTTGTGTCTGCTGTGCAGCCTTCAAGTGCCCATCCAGTTCCGGATACGCCGCCGCCAGAATGTGCCGCATGAGGGGGGTCAGTGCCCCACGGACACCCATTCCTCGTTGGGAGGCCTTCCCAAGCTGGGCCTCGCAGGTCTTCCTCTCTCAGCGCCACAGGTCCTCCAACTACTTCCTGCAGTGGGTGCTCTGCCAGTTGTAGAACCTCAGGGTCCGCACCTCCCTGGCGATGGCATGTCAGAGCCCCCTCTTCTGATAGGCGCTTACCTATATAGGACACACAGAAAACGTAATACAGAGGTCAGACAATGCCTATTAGATACAGCTGGCTATACATCCCCTATGAGGTGGACACCTACAACAGCATAACACGACCTCACACATGTAGAATGTCATGAATCCCACGACTGTACAATGTCCAACGTGCACACATGTCTACAGCCATCTAAACAACATTACACACATCCATGCCCCCAATCGACCTACTCACCTGTACCTCTAGTCGACCGTAGATCTTGGCATACAGGGGCAGGACCCCGTCCACGAGTTTGTACAGTTCCTCGCTGGTAAAGGCAGGGGCCCTTTCCCCTGCTTTTTGTGCCATTTCCAGGACCAGAGGCAGAACACAGCAGCACACTCAGGGGAGTACCTGAATGTACGTATTCCGGGAGTCAAGTGAAGTTTGGGTGACGAGATGGCATACGCTCCACGGAGGTGTGCACCGTCACCGCCATCGGTGATCATGATACACTAAAAATCCCCATTGACAACCAAGTTAACCAATGAATGATCACACAGCGGTGAACACAGCCTTTTGCTATTACGACAACCGCAAGCGGTATGAGGTCACTTCCACTACAACATTTCTGGATTGCAGGGGACAGACATTTTGGCCATTACTGCTCAGTTATTATTTTCTCAATTGCCCCATGCAGGCCCCATTGTCCCCAACCCCCATAGGCATTAACAAATATAAATTTACTCACAACAACAGTCCTCATGTATCATTGAGGACATCTCACTCCAGTTTAACATCCGACTATGCATATGTGTCGTCGACTAGTATGCCAGCAGTGCTGAATATTTAACATTGTGGTCAGATGTATGTGTGTTCCTCACATGTGTTCTCAACTCCTATGTCCAGACCCATATGGAGTAGGAGGGCACCATCGGTGTATAGACCACTTGTTGATTTGGGGACCATGGTGGAGCTTCACATTATCATCAATTACAGACTCAACCGTGCTACTATTCATAAACGTTGTGCATTACTGGATCCAGCACTGAGACCGGCTAATTGGAATCAGCATGCCATCCCTACTGAAGTACAAGTGCTCTCTGCACTCCATTTCCTGCCCACGGGCTCATTTCAAGTGACAGTGGGCATGGCTGCAGGTTTTTCACAGCCAATGTTTAGCATTATACTGTCCAGATTCCTGAATGCATTTGTACGACACGTGCGGACATATGTGAGGTTTCCCCAAAGTGCTGACCTCCCTGTAATCAAGTCAGACTTCTATGCCTGTGCCAACATTCCCCATGTGATAGGTGCCATTGATGGAACCCACCTAGCTCTCATCCCCCCACGAGTAAGTGAACAGGTGTACAGAAACAGGAAGAACTTTCACTCCATGAACATTCAATTGGTGTGTACCGCAGACCAGTACATCTCACATGTAAATGCCATGTTCCCTGGATCAGTCCATGATTCCTTTGTGCTGAGAAACAGCAGTGTACCACACATGATGGAACAACTACAAGGGAACAGAGGATGGATCATAGGTAAATGTTTCTGACACATCTTGGCACATAGCAGACAGCCAGGCTGTCTGCAAATGAGGTTTGTCAGTGACAGTCCTGTTTTGCCCCCTTTTTCAGGTGATTCTGGCTACCCCAACATGCATTGGCTCCTGACACCAGTGAGGAATCCTAGGACAGATGAAGAGAGGAATTACAATGAGGCCCATGGACGTACTGGGAGGGTGATAGAGCGCACAATAGGTCTCCTGAAGGCTAGATTCCATTGCCTCCATATCTCTGGGGGATCCCTGGCCTTAGTGCCTGAAAAGTTGTGTAGAATAGTGGTGACCTGCTGCATGCTGCACAATGTGGCTGAGAGGAAATCTATTCCCCTCTTGGAGGAGAAGGGTGCTGTATATCCAGACCAGCTTCCTCAGAGAGGGGATGAGAGTGATGATAAGGAGGGGGAAGGTGTGCACTCCAGGAACCAACTGATCCAACTGTACTTCCAGTAACTAAGTGGTACTATTTGATGCTGTTGCTGTCTGTGCAGCATACTGTCAGTATGCCTTATCCTCTATGGGGGTGTTGGGTCTATAGACATTGTCACTGTGACCAGGTTTGCATGTGACATGTTGCATTATGGACGACTTATTTGACAATTCTGTTGGCACAACCACATTTTATGTGTGGGGTGCCTTTCCTGCTATTAAGATATGAATGAATGATTTCAGAGACAATTGCATGCACACTTAATTTTCATTCAACATAATGACAGGGGACATTTACCTTGGTGAACAGGTGTTTTATTTGGTATCAGGGATGCCATGGTGCTCTTTACAGTAATGGGAGTGGGCTACTAGTGGATGTCCATATTGGCTACATGGTTTCAGTGATTGTTGGCAATGGTAATAAGTCCATCTGTTATTTAAAGTTTTTGGGATTGTTATTGAACGGTATGGACGGTGGTTCAGTGGCACACTTGGAGGACAGTTCTTGTCTGAGTCATTTCTTAGAGGGGACCTTGGTCTTGGCAGGTGTTCCAGTGCCATACCTGGGCCTCACGGACCGTTTGGGTACCTGTTGGTGGCCTATACGGGTTGAGGTGCAAGTCTCCTGTGTGCCCTGGGATGGTGGCATAAGTCCAGTTGCTGTTGCTGCTGTTGTTGGCCGGTCTGTATCTTGGCCTGTAGTAGGGGCTTCCTGGTTTGTGGGGGTCCCAGGCTGGGTAGGGACAAGGTGCAGCAGTGCACCTGCTATGGTGGCCATGGTCTCTTGGTGTTGGGCTCTCTGCAGCCTCTCATTCTGCTCCAGGGTGGCCACAATCTGGGCCACTCTGTCCTGGGTATGGTGGTATGCTCCCAGGACCTCAGAGATCACATCCTGGGTTGCAGCATCCATCCTGTCGCATCTCCCCTGGGTCACTGATGCCCTCCCACTGGGCCTAGCTCCCTGTGCCTGTGTCCCCTGCTCAGGTCTGGCAGTACCACTTGTACTGGGGCCATCGCCTTCCTGCCTGCTGGTAGGTGGTGACTGTGGCCTCTGTCCTTATGATCCCCTAGACTATGGCCTGGATATACAGGTGTGGGGCCAGTTGCCTTGGCCTGATGTTGGTGGCTGGGTGGTGGAGGTGTCAATGGTGTCCTGGGTGGGGCTGCTGGATGGTGACAGTCTAGGACTGTGTGAGGGGCCAGGGAATTCCTCACAGTCCAGGGTTTCCTCTCCAGAGTCCTGGGTGGTACCTCTGTCTCCGTGTGGGGCAGTGCCACTCCTTGTCCTGTCCATCGGGGTGGCATGGGTGGCAGTGCCTGTTGGGTGGAATGGGCATGTCTGTTACAGTTGCATAATCAGAAGGGGGGCACAGGGCTCTGCTGTTTTGTGCGGGTTTTCCACGTTTTGACCATGCAGGGTGCCTTTATGAGGTTGCCATTGCATTTTGCTTAGGATGTGGTGGTGCATTGGGGGTGGTGTAGTGCCTTTGTGATTACTTGCAGGGGTGGGTGGCTGTGCACAGGGGGAGCTATGTGGGCCTATTGATGGATTTGTGGGCATGCAGGGTGACTGCCTGTAGTGATTGTGGCGTGGGTGGGGTAGTGGTCCTGGTGGATGTTGGAAGGGTGGGGTGGTGCATGCATTACAGCTGTGGTGGATAAGGGGTCATTGTAGACAACTTACCTGAGTCCATTCCTCCAGATGGTCCAGTGAGGCCCTCAAGGTGCAAGATGGCCAGTACCTTTTCCTCCTAGTCAGTGTAGTCGGGTGGTGTTCGTGGAGGTCCTCCCTCAGTCTTCTGGACTGCTATGTTGTGCTTCGATTCCATGGACCTCACCTTCCCGGACAGGTCGTTCCACCTCTTACAGATGTCGTCCCTCGTGTGTGGATGGTGTCCCACTGCGTTGACCGTGTTTACTATAGTGTGCCATAACTCCATCTTCCTGGCGATTGAGTTAATATTCACATTTCATTTATTTTTACTGAATGATTTTTCTGGTGGGTTGAGTGCCTGGTAAAATTAGGAAATATATGACTTACGAGTATGAATTGCTGGTAGATGGCGTCTTTTGGAAGTATTCGCCCTGACTAGTGCACGTTATGAGCAATTTGGAATCAGGGATTGGTAGCGCCTTTATACACACTGAATACTTTCCTAATTATGGACATATAGGGGGTCATTCTGACCCTGGCGGTCCATGACCGCCAGGGCGGAGGGCAGCGGAAGCACCGCCAACAGGCTGGCGGTGCTTCCTGGGCGATTCTGACCGCTGCGGTAAAGCCGCGGTCAGAAAAGGGGAACCCGCTGGCCCAGGGAATCCGCCATGGCGGCGCTGCATGCAGCGCCGCCATGGGGATTCCGACCCCCTTCCTGCCATCCTGTTCCTGGCGGTTTTCACCGCCAGGAACTGGATGGCGGGAAGGGGTGTCGTGGGGCCCCTGGGGGCCCCTGCACTGCCCATGCCACTGGCATGGGCAGTGCAGGGGCCCCCTAACAGGGCCCCATAAAGATTTTCAGTGTCTGCTTTGCAGACACTTAAAATCGCAACGGGTGCCACTGCACCCGTCGCACCCCTTCAACTCCGCCGGCTCCATTCGGAGCCGGTTTCATTGTTGAAGGGGCTTTCCCGCTGGGCCGGCCGGCGGTCTTCTGGCGGTCGCCTGCAGGCCCAGCAGGAAAGCCGGAATGGCCGCCGCGGTCTTTTTTAACCGCGGAGCGGTCTTTCGGCGGGAACCGCTTGGCGGGCGGCGACCTCCGCGGTCAGAATGACCGCCATAATGTACACTGTATCTGCAGATGACACATGACACATATAGTCCACCACACATTTCTCAACAATGAAACACTCCTAATCTATGACTATTTCCTACCACCCATCTACGGTATCATGTGCATGTTTCTGGAATGATGGCTATCCATTGTTGACCATCAGGCCCCAGAGGTTAGTGGACCTTACTCAACATATGTGTTAACAAACTTGTGAGGATCACATGGCCCAACAAGTCTAGATTTCCTGTGCTTTTGTCAACATGGGCGGGCTTTGTATGCAATCCACCACTTTGATACCCCTGGTGCTACATCAAGGCTTGCCCAGCCATCATGGACGGAAGAGGGAGGTCATCAGATATGAGTGCTGGAAACTTTCCAATGGCTATTCTAATGTTTGGTAAAGCTTCATTCATGTGTCCTGGTTTAAGACCAGGTCTGAGTATACGTCTGAGTATACCATTGCATAAGATGTGTCAACACGTAAAAATAATGCTATGCTCCCATAAAGTTTGGCCAAAACATGACCAGCACATCAACGTTGTCTACAGATTATGTAACTGATGACTCCTATCCTATGCTATTTTGTGCTAAATGTGTAAAGTGGAACACACATGGTGGCTGTATGGGTGCCCTTAGGGCCAATGTGAGTTTGGCACTGCACCGGGTGCTGCTAAAGTATTCTTATATATTGAACATCATCTGAACATGCATGTCAAACATCATTAAAGTACCAGCTACGAACTGAGCATTCACATCATATGCACATGCAAAGTGACCAAGATCACTCACAAATATCATGATGGCAGGACCATGTTGATAATTCCGCTGAGATCTTATTTGGGACAGTGTATAAACCCTTAACCATCTGGAACTGAGTTCTCTACTAACTGTGTACTCTACTGACTGTTGTCCAGCACAATAAGTCTCCTTGCACTACTGCACCCTCAATTTATATGCGAAGGGTACTGAGGCACAAGTGGTGCAAGTGTCTCTTACATACGCCCCATAGAGACATTTATACATTTCCTTCATCTGCATGGTTTTGTAAGGAAGTGTAAGCTATATGTCGCACACAGTGCTTCCAAACGCGCTGTGACAAAATTGTCAACAGGCATGCTCATTACATAAATAGCTGCTCTGACACCTATCATGATAGAGATCAACATTTATGTGGCCATGCATTCCACAATTCCATACCAGCACACGTTGCAACTTGTGCAACAATCAAGCCATTCTTAATGCTCAACATTGCAACAGACATGATGTCACCATCTTAACTCCAATGATATCATAGCTTTGGTCACACAAAACTTTTATTCATTGCTTTGCACACATCAGACTGACTCACGCCAAACCCTGAATTGCTACACATGACACACAAGGTGACACTTACTGGCAGCATTAAGGTTTTCAAATCTGGTGACCTCTCCAACGGTGTAGAGTGGAGGTGCAACTGTAAATACATGAAAGGAAAACATAGCTCTGTGATATTTAGACATTTCCGTGAAAGGACGACTGTGATTAAAATCAGCTTGTTAGGCTGAGTGAGCGAGTCAACCTAGTGGGAGATCTGACCAACTGTCAAACATTAATGATCAGTCAAACCTACAAACCATCTCTTTCCCAGACATTCCTGTGGTGCTTTTCACTGCACCATATGTAAATGGCATGGTTATGCAGGTGTTTTTTAGCTTCACACCTCCAAGACCATATGGGACTGCGTGACACTGTATTCTGCATCTGAGGGGCATACAATGGTTGTTGCCATCTGTTAGACCTGGAATGCTTGGCATGGTCTTCCCTGTCCTTTTTTCTCTGCTTCCCATGTTTTGTCTGTGTGCTGGGCTCTGTTTTTGCTGTTTTTGGTACTCTGGGAACTTTATCACTGATGACTAGTACAACTGATCCTGTGAAAAACTTGTTGGTGTGGCCCTATGTTAAAGTTAAGGATCTGCAGCCCTGATTTAATCAGGTAAATGCTTTGGCTGGTAGTTCAGCAGCATGGTGAATCCATTAGGAGTTTTAAAAAGGACTTTAAACACTTGGCACATTTTCATGGAATGATCTAAGACCTTCCTGAAGCCATTAGATGGCGAAGTAAAACAGTGGTATTATTAACAACACACCAGGGCTACATGAGATGGAAGGCGATTTGGTATAGTTTTATTGTTAACATGACTAGGATGTGTACAATTAAATAAAGGTGCTTCCTATTTCAATATTCTATCCTGACGATGACCCACCTAAATTAATTTCTTTGATTGGGGTAGAAACGTTGACATTGAATTAGAAATTGTGGATTGACTCTGAAAAGTTCAGCAGGCTCACAGTACCTATGTTTATAGGTGCTTATTTGAAACTTGATACTTTTAACCACAGTTTGGTTTTAGTTTTAAGTAAATAACACTACAACACTCATAATAACACATAATTCACTCACACTGCGCTGTTATATGGGAGCACCTCGATTACTTTACTTTAAAATGTTGAATTTAAGTTTTCAATAAATGTGATATGTTACTCCCAATCCTCATCTGTGCAGAAAGCTCGGTATGGTACCACTACTGTAGTGGAGGGTAATTCATATCCTTCCCCCAGGGGGACCAAAACATTTTTTTTATACATTACTCATGTTGTGTTGGTCAAAACAGAGTAGCTCTACGCCTGCATCACAACATTTTGTTATAATTGTGCACAGAAGATGGAACATCTACCCTGCCACTGCTTCATAATTGTATAGTACAATGGAAGTCCTAAAGTGGAGTTGGGGCTCTTAAAACAGGCAGCATACTACATGTACAGACCCTTTGACAAAACATACTGCACTCAACCTTATCAGCACCTGTCATGCACATCCAAATAATGGTGTTGCTATTGAAATGGGATACTTACCAACTGCTCCACCAATCTCAATGCCCAGGTGATTCAGTAGCTCTGTGTCCCTTGCGATAAGGTCAGACCAATGGTATTTGAGTTGGTGGTAATTGCATCTGGTGCCAAATACTGGCATCAGGTGGTGGAGCACCTTGCCCCGTGGTAGCTTCCTGGCCTCTGTGGTGTAGCCCTCGATTATGCAGCCACCCAGTAAAAGCATCATAAGGAGGTAATGCTGCACGAGCCAAATGAAGGCCCCAGCTCATCTGCCAACATCTTGGCCATCCCCCCTTTCCCTGACATCATGCAGTGTACATAAACTGAAAATGCAATTGCAGGAAAAAAAGAAACTTGAAAACTACTCCAACTACCCCAACTACACAACAAACTATCCTATCCCTAGACAAACACTCCACAATACAGTGACAGAAACAGTACACATACTCTGCAAAAGACTGTTTCAAAGACAGAAAAGACAAAAACTCCAATGTACCAACACCAACTCCACACACCCTCACACAATCACAGACAATAAGACTGTGAAGAGAAAGTGAAAGTGAACTCACTGTACCATGTGTGCAGGCAGGATGTCCTGTTTGATTACTTCCTAGGCCTCTGTTTCACGTTTTCAGTTATATGTCCTTTTTTTGATGCATGACAGTCATGCATCAATTTTGTACCATTGTGCGTGAAAAGTCATGTGGACTTGCAATAGATGCTCAGGGGCCAGGAGTCTTTTGCTGCATAGGAAAGTATGGTTTAGGCATTTGCGTGTACATTTTTGGCCCATGACAGTCATGCAGTAGATTTTCCCCATTATGCTTGAAAAGGCCTGTGGATGTGCCATAGATAATGAGGGGTCAGGAGTCTTTTTTTCTGCATAGAAATGTATGAAGTTTAGGTGTCTGCATCTAAATTTTTGACTCATGATGGTCATGCATCGATTTTGTCCCATTGTCTCATTGAAAGGCCTGTGGACTTGTGATAGACACCGAGGGACTAGGTGTCAGTTTTCTGGCATTGCGGAGTATGGAATTGAGCCGTTTGCAACATAACTTTTTGATGCATGATGGGAATTTGTGGAAATTTGCTTTGTAGGCCTAGAGTGCACCCAGATTCCATACCATGTCACATGGGCTATACAATATTGTTGTCATAATGGTTTGGCTACATGTGTGTGCCTAACCATTCATACTTTGACGGTGACATTGGTATGTTCAATCAATCAGGAATTTGTAAAGCGCACTACTCACCTGTGAGGTTCTCAAGGCACGGGGAGAAGGAGGGTAGATGTTGCTACTGCTCGAAAGTTTCCTGAGGGTAAGGAGGTCTTTGGTTTGGTGCAGGTGGGTGTGAAGAGTGTTCTACGTTTTGGCGGAGAGGTGCGAGAATGATCTACCGCCAGTTGTAGTTCTGCGGATGTGTGGGACGGTTGCGAGGACGAGGTCAGGGGAGCGGAGATGCCGGGTCAAGGTGTAGAAGGAGAGCCGTCTGTTGAGGTATTCTGGTCCGGAGTTGTGCTGTGCTTTGTCAACGTGGATGAGCAGTTTGAATGTTATTCTCTTCTTGACTGGGAGCCAGTGCAGTTTTCTCAGGTGGTTTGTCCAGGATGAGGCATGCACAGGTATTCTGCATGCATTGTAGCCTCTTCTGGAGTTTGGCTGTGGTTTCTGCATAGAGGGCATTGCCGTAGTCCAGTTTGCTGTTTCAGAGGGCTTGAGTGACTGTTCTTCTGGTCTCAATGGGTATCCATTTGTGGATCTTTTGGAGCATGCAGAGGGTGTTGAAGCAGGAGGAGGAGATGGCGTTGACTTGCTGGGTCATGGACAATGGGGAGTCCAAGATGAATCCTAGGTTGCGTGTGTGGTCAATGGGAGTCGGAGCAGCTCTGAGAGTGGCAGGCCACCGGGAGTCATCCCATGCAGAGGGGGTTAGAGCCAAAGATGAGGACTTTCGTCTTGTTGGAATTGAGTTTGAGGCAGCTGCTCTTCATCCATTCGGCAATGTCCTTTATTCCTTTCTGGAGGTTGGTCTTGGCGGTGTTCAAAACAGATGTTTGTTTCTGTGTGTGATGCATGCAATGACTGTGTCCATATGTGTTCAAACACCTGTATCACATTGTTATGTCTGATATACAAATGTACACATACCAGTAACACAATAGATATGATGGCCTATGTCCAATACATGGTAAGGCATGTGACAGCCATGGCAATTTTTCCTCAGAGAATGCAGTGAAATACAACTGGGTTGAAATCATTTTAACTCTGGCAATTTGCACATACATTTGTGTGTACTCTGTTGGTGTGTTGTTGGTTTAGCCTTAATGATGATCTGCTACGCGTGTGACAGACTTTCCCATGCATCTTAGCTGCAGGAGATAGTAGAAACACGTGTCATGCTATGTGTCTGTAAAAATATATATAGTGTCATTTCGGTAACATGACCACTGTGGTGTGTTCATGGGATATGAAACCTCACATATCTACGTTCTTGCATGGACACATGTTAGACTTTCACAAATGCCTGTGTAGTCATATCAGTGTCACCTATGTTTCTGTATATCAGAACACATGTGAAGGTAATTTTTTTCTGTCAATGATCTTGTGATACATATGCAATTACATATGTGGTAAGTTGCGATTTGTTCAGACTCCAATAGACATTACCATGCCTGAGCCGTTTATGTGGCACATGTGTGCTGAGATATCTGGTACATGTGTACATGCTACCATCTAGGCACTCACATTCGTCCACATCATGTTTGTTATGACTGTCACATACAATGGCCTACCACTGTGTAGCAGTGTTGCCGTCTGGCATAGATGGCAGCCTACTCTTCATCACTACTGTGGGAGTTTTTATGCCGACACAAACCTATAGTTGCATGTGAGGGGGCAGGTTTACAGAGCTCCAGATGACTCAGTCAACTGTGGTGATGATGTGGGGAAAGGGCTAAGAATTAGCACATTGCCCACTTAACAGAACATTAAGGGGGTCATTCTGAGTCTGGCGGGCGGCGGAGGCCGCCCGCCAGACTTCCCCCCTCCAAAATACCGTTCCGCAGTCGAAAGACCGCTGAGGGTATTTTGGCTTTTGCACTGGGCTGGCGGGCGACCGCCAAAAGGCCGCCCGCCAGCCCAGTGCAAAAACCCTTCCCACGAGGACGCCGGCTCAGAATTGAGCCGGCGGAGTGGGAAGGTGCGACGGGTGCAGTTGCACCCGTCGCGAATTTCAGTGTCTGCAAAGCAGACACTGAAATTCTTTTTGGGGCCCTCTTACGGGGGCCCCTGCAGTGCCCATGCCATTCGCATGGGCACTGCAGGGGCCCCCAGGGGCCCCGCGACACCCCATACCGCCATCCTGTTCCTGGTGGGAGAACCGCCAGGAACAGGATGGCGGTATGGGGTGTCAGAATCCCCATGGCGGCGCAGCAAGCTGCGCCGCCATGGAGGATTCAATAGGGCAGCGGAAAACCGGCGGGAGACCGCCGGTTTTCCCTTTCTGACCGCGGCCAAACCGCCGCAGTCAGAATGCCCTGCGGGGCACCGCCAGCCTGTTGGCGGTGCTCCCGCCGACCCTGGCCCCGGCGGTCCGAGACCGCCGGTTTTCCCTTTCTGACCGCGGCCAAACCGCCGCGGTCAGAATGCCCTGCGGGGCACCGCCAGCCTGTTGGCGGTGCTCCCGCCGACCCTGGCCCCGGCGGTCCGTGACCGCCGGGGTCAGAATCACCCCCTATATGTAGTGGTACATGGATCTAGACCTTCAAGAGTCACATGCCCATGAGTTACGTGTCACTGATATGTGACATGGAGGCACTAGACCCTCTTACATCACAAACTATGTAGCTACCCTATTTGTAACTATTTGGTTTCTTTCCTGCTGTCTGATGTTTGAGTTACATTCTAATGGAATATGTAGTGGAGAATGAATAGACCAAGGTGATTCAGGTGTGAAGTATTTTATTGGTGCTATTTACAAAGTGATAATAATTGTACAGTCACAATGTGCACATTATTTTTACAATTTGTAGTCTCCTGTGAACTCCTGTGGCAGAGTTATGTATTTCCCCCTCCAAATGTCCTGCACCATTGTCATCATCGTCCTCATAGGGGACATCTACCTGTTCATCCCAGGGAGCATTTGTCCTTATACATATATAATGCAGGATTGCACAGACCAGTATGATCTTACATACAAACACAACAGGCTTCCTTCCGTCAGGGCCAGGCACCTAAACCTTGACTTCAGAAGCCCAAATGTCCTCTCCACCACATTGCATATTCTTCTGTGTCCATCATTATCTACACCCTTTTCCACCATTGTGGTATTGGCAAATGGAGTCATGACCCATGGCTGTAGACCATGACCTTGATCGGCTGCAAAGGAATGAGAGAAGATGTGTTTGATAAAGCTTGATAGTAGTTTGGTATATACCATGGCAGTTGTTAGTTTTAGGTGGAGTGGTGTCTCTGACTTGCTTCCGGTATAGAGTATGTTCATGTTTTGTGAAATGGTTTAATATGTGTGTTGAAAGACATGACAATCTTGGGTTGTGGCTCTGGGACCTGGGAATTATCAAAATGCATCCAAAGTAATGATTTGACCATTGCAAGTATGTATTTGAGGCAGTGTCCTGTTGTTAGTGGAACCTACCACCTCCTTTCACCACCGTGGTGTCATATGTAGAGACACCACGGTAGCCCTACAAAGCCAAACTCAGGCCTCCATGTTACCATGTGGCCCTACACATGCAGTGCAACACTTAGTTAGCCTGTGTGGCAGATGATGGTTGTGCCAGCCATCAAGTGTACTAGAGTGTGAATCACACAGTTGAAAAATGAGCAAAACTGGTCAATTGGAATCTCCACAGTTCCTATACATGATTTCTCACAGACACTTTCAACACATGCACAGTGCAGGTGTTGGGAGGGGGCACAACATTTTTTTACATATTTCCCTTTGTATACTGCATGAAAGGTCAGGAATGCCATCTATACTCCTACAGAGTCCCACTATGGCATCCACTATCTTTACAGTATTGTGTGGCTATTTTAAATACATGTGGGTGTATGTGTGTATGTGTGTGTTTGTGTGTGTGTGTGTGATGTGCAATGATTGTGGTGTAATGTGCCATGTGGCATATGTGTTGTTGTCTGTCCATATGTGTTCTCCTGCCCATATGTGTGTAATGTGGTTTATGTCTTGTTTGTCCTACAAAAATGGTGTGTTGTCTGTGTACTGATTGGTATGGTGGCTTACCTACGAGGAGGTCATTGCCATATTGCCCATTCTGGAACCGCTCTTTGATGGTGGGATGCTGGAATATGTACACATCATGTACACTGCCGGGGTATTTTGCAAGAATTTTTTGTGATGAGCCCACGGTGGTCCACAATGGCCTGTGCATTTATAGAATGGGTGTGCTTCGGTTCCTGTATAGGTGTTCAGTTGCTGCAGGTGGCACTAGTTGGACATGGGTGCATTCCATCCCACCCAGCACATGTGGGAACACAGCAATTAGATAGAAACCTTGCTTGGTCTCCTGCTGTTGTTTCTGGGTGTTTGGGAAGCAGAAGTGGTGGGGTGTGAGACTTAAGTTTGCATCCAGGACCTTTGGAAGGAAGACTGAGAAGGGTGGCTGGGAGATACCAGACACTTGTGCGCCTGTTGTCTGAAAAGATCTAGATGCCAGAATATGGAGGACATCAAGGAGTTTGGCATTGGGTGGAAAATTTGTTGAAGTTTCCACCCTTGCAGTGATGGCTGTTGCAATGTGGTGAAGCAGGCATACAGTTGACTTCCGGTTCAGTCTGTAACTCGTGATCACATCTTGTTCCCTGAGCCCAAGAATGGTTGTACACTTTCTACATATCCTCTCCCACCTTCTGGGCTGCCTTTGTGGCTGGCGTGGTGGTGTTTGGGGTGCTGCGTGGTGGTGGTGGAGGGACCTGCTGTCTTCGCTGAGGTCTGCAGTCTGTGCCAAGCTGGAGCAATAACACTCCCATGTTGTCTTGGAGGTTGCAAATGCTTCTTCTGTGTGTTTTCCTTCAGTGGTGGTGTGTGGGCCTCTGGTCAGACCAGGTGTTAAAATTTGATGCAAATCAGCCTTTGCATAATTTTTTGGGTCTGCTTCCTTTGTGTGCGTTGTTTTAGCATCGGGAGGTAGATATGGTGGGCTAGAGTCATTTTTTGGAAGGAATCACCTACCTTGCTTATCATTGCCGCAATACAAGGCAAGGTGGGTTGGCGCTTCCAAAAAATGTCGCTAGCTCAGATATTTTGCCGCTAGATGGGTCTAGCATCAAAATATAAATATGGAGTGAAGTTATTGCAACTGTTGAGTAAAAAAATGTGGCTCAAACAATTCATGAATATTGGCCTCAGTGTTTCTATGAACCACCTCCTACTCCCCTTAAAGTCTTCTCAAATAGGAAATATTTTTCAAAGCAGCACTTACCCCACTACTGGATGTGTTGTGCTTTAAAATAAATATTTTATTTTGGGAAAGTTGATGAGGGACCTGGGTCTACTTTCTCTTGTGGGCCTCCATATTGAATTCCTTGCCATTTATAGGAGTCCACAAATTGTGACCTGCTTGATTAATATTCGTTTGATTGGTTGTTTTGTAAATCCCTGTGAATGGACAAATCGTGGGGAAATCTATTAGTACGTAACAATTATGAGAAATTGGGTTGTTGGTTGAGGGGGTAGAAACCCTACTCAAGCAACAGCCACCATCTTTGTAAGGGTAAAATATAAAAAGTAATTAAATTAATCTGTGCCATCCCTCTGTTAGATCGGGACAAAAGCAGTGAGGCTTAACAATGTTTGAAGTATTTTTGCAGCACAAAATAAAGCATAAAGTGAAAACAGATCACCAAAAATCCCACAAGAGTGTAGATAACTAGAGTAGAATGTAATAAATAAAATAACTCCAAAGTGACAAAAATCCAATCAGTAGTACCACAGTGCTTGAATTCTAAAGATTTCAAAAGGAATAGTGCCCCAAAGCACAAAGCACAACTGTAGTTATGTGGTTGCGCTGACTGTGACATACCGACATCGATGGAGTGTAGCCCAGATAGAGGGAACAAGGTAGGGCTACTGAGAATTGCACCTTATGTCCTCGATGTGGGGTGTTAAACAACGTAAAGATCGTTCTGAGGAGCGATGTAAAATGCCTCATCAAGAACCTTCACATAACATTTGTTCCGATGAGTATTGTAGAATTCCATATCTTCCAGTAGTAGAATCCAGGTACAGGGTTCAAGGGTGTTAGCGCTTGTTCTGTCCCTGTAGCTCAGAACAGGAGGGTCTTGGGTTCAAGGTGCAGGTCAAGTCCTTCTTACTCAGGTAGCAGCAGAGCAGTCCTTCTTGTAGCAGAAGACGAGAGCAGTCCTTCTTCTGAGTCTTCCACAGGTCCAGAAGTGCTCTGAAGAGTGGGTCTGAGGATCCACTTTCTATACCTGGTGCCCATATTTAAGCATCTTGGGAAGATAATAGGCTAGTGGAAAGTCCTTTGTATGTGAACTGAGTCAGTACCTTTGAGGTGCAAGTGTAGTAGGTGACAGCTCCACCCCCATCCTTCCAGAGATGGCCCATTCTGCCAATACCAAGACCTTCTATTGTGATGCTTTCTAGGAAGAAAACACATAAGCCAACAGCCAGCTGCACCTCATCCTTTGATCCAGGAACAGTTATTGGGGACATATTGGTTAGGAGAAGAAAATGCCAACTTTCTAAAAGTGACATTTCCAGGTGTGTGACTTAAAATCTGAGTGTATCATTAAAGATGATTTTAAATTGAAATTACTCAGACACCAAACATGACTTTCCTACTTGCCGCCAATTAAAGGTAAGCACTTATTAAATGTAAAAAGGAAAAATGAATTTGAGATGTTTTCACTACTAGGACATGTGAAACTTAAAAGTACATGTCCAACTTTTTAAACATGATGCACCCTGCCCTATGGGCTGTTTAGGGACTTCTCTAGGGGTGACTAATATGTATTAAAAAGATTTACAACATTCTATTTGCTTTATGGCCGACATAGTCTGAATAAGGTTTTATGATGATAATGATGTATTAAAAGGAAGATTTAGGCCTGGCAAAAGGTTTATTTTGCCAGGTCGAATTGGCAGTTTAGAACAGCACACACTCTGCTACAACAGGCCTGAGACATGTTTAAAAAGGCTACTTTGTGGCACAATAAGTGCTGCACGCCTACTAGTAGCACTTAGTTCACAGGCCCTGGATACATGTAGTACCACTTTAGTAGGGACTTAGAAATAAAATGAATTGGGCCAATTGGGTGTAAGCCACTTTTATCATGTTGGAAGTAGGGAGCGAAAGCAGTGTAACACTGAGTCCAAAAAGGCAATAATGACAGGTTCAGAAAACATGCGGTGTGAAGACAAAACCTTTGGGGATGACTCTGCAGAGAGGGCCAAGTCCAACAAGTATCATCACAGATAGATTCACATTCACAAACAAGTAAGAATGCAAATTGCACATCAGTAGTTTGCAAACTGGAATAATACTTCGGGCCCATGGTCTTAGGACGCCAAATCTGGTTGTCAATACAAGCTGTGAAAAAAGATCATATCAACCTTTCAAAAACATAAAACAACACAACTAACAGTGTATGTTCTCCACTGATTTTCACTAATAAGCACAATATTGCAATAAAGAATATCTGCATCTAAATTTTTGACTCATGATGGTCATGCATCGATTTTGTCCCATCGTCTCATTGAAAGGCCTGTGGACTTGTGATAGACACCGAGGGACTAGGTGTCAGTTTTCTGGCATTGCGGAGTATGGAATTGAGCCTTTGCAACATAACTTTTTGATGCATGATGGGAATTTGTGGAAATTTGCTATGTAGGCCTAGAGTGCACCCAGATTCCATACCATGTCACGTGGGCTATACAATATTGTTGTCATAATGGTTTGGCTACATGTGTGTGCCTAACCATTCATACTTTGACGTGACATTGGTATGTTCAATCAATCAGGAATTTGTAAGCGCACTACTCACCTGTGAGGTTCTCAAGGCACTGGGGGGGAGAAGCAGGGTAGATGTTGCTACTGCTCGAAAGTTTCCTGAAGGTAAGGAGGTCTTTGGTTTGGTGCAGGTGGGTGTGAAGAGTGTTCTACGTTTTGGCGGCGAGGTGCGAGAATGATCTACCGCCAGTTGTAGTTCTGCGGATGTGTGGGACGGTTGCGAGGACGAGGTCAGGGGAGCGGAGATACCGGGTCAGGGTGTAGAAGGAGAGCCGTCTGTTGAGGTATTCTGGACCGGAGTTATGCTGTGCTTTTTCAACGTGGATGAGCAGTTTGAATGTTATTCTCTTCTTGACTGGGAGCCAGTGCAGTTTTCTCAGGTGATTTGTAATGTGGCACTGGCGGGGAATGTCCAGGATGAGGCATGCAGAGGTATTCTGCATGCATTGTAGCCTCTTCTGGAGTTTGGCTGTGGTTTCTGCATAGAGGGCATTGCCGTAGTCCAGTTTGCTGCTTCAGAGGGCTTGAGTGACTGTTCTTCTGGTCTCAATGGGTATCCATTTGTGGATCTTTTGGAGCATGCAGAGGGTGTTGAAGCAGGAGGAGGAGATGGCGTTGACTTGCTGGGTCATGGACAATGGGGAGTCCAAGATGAATCCTAGGTTGCGTGTGTGGTCGGTGGGAGTCGGAGCAGCTCTGAGAGTGGCAGGCCACCGGGAGTCATCCCATGCAGAGGGGATTGGAGCCAAAGATGAGGACTTTCGTCTTGTTGGAATTGAGTTTGAGGCAGCTGCTCTTCATCTATTCGGCAATGTCCTTTATTCCTTTCTGGAGGTTGGTCTTGGCGGTGTTCAAAACAGATGTTTGTTTCTGTGTGTGATGCATGCAATGACTGTGTCCATATGTGTTCAAACACCTGTATCACATTGTTATGTCTGATATACAAATGTACACATACCAGTAACACAATAGATATGATGGCCTATGTCCAATACATGGTAAGGCATGTGACAGCCATGACAATGTTTCCTCAGAGAATGCAGTGAAATACAGCTGGGTTGAAATCATTTTAACTCTGGCAATTTGCACGTACATTTGTGTGTACTCTGTTGGTGTGTTGTTGGTTTAGCCTTCATGATGATCTGCTACGCGTGTGACAGAGTTCCCCATGCATCTGAGCTGCAGGAGATGGTAGAAACACGTGTCATGCTGTGTGTCTGTAAAAATATGTGTAGTGTCATTTCGGTAACATATGACCACTGTGGTGTGTTCATGGGATATGAAACCTCATATATCTACGTTCTTGCATGGACACATGTTAGACTTTCACAAATGCCTGTGTAGTCATATCAGTGTCACCTATGTTTCTGTATATCAGAACACATGTGAAGGTAATTTTTTTCTGTCAATGATCTTGTGATACATATGCAATTACATAAGTGGTAAGTTGCGATTTGTTCAGACTCCAATAGACAGTACCATGCCTGAGCCGTTTATGTGGCACATGTGTGCTGAGATATCTGGTACATGTGTACATGCTACCATCTAGGCACTCACATTCATCCACATTATGTTTGTTATGACTGTCACATACAATGGCCTACCCCTGTGAAGCAGTGTTGCCGTCTGGCATAGATGGCAGCCTACTCTTCATCACTACTGTGGGAGTTTTTATGCCGACACAAACCTATAGTTGCTTGTAAAGGGGCAGGTTTACAGAGCTCCAGATGACTCAGTCCACTGTGGTGATGATGTGGGGAAAGGGCTAAGAATTAGCACATTGCCCACTTAACAGAACATTATATGTAGTGGTACATGGATCTAGACCTTCAAGAGTCACATGCCCATGAGTTACGTGTCACTGATATGTGACATGGAGGCACTAGACCCTCTTACATCACAAACTATGTAGCTACCCTACTTGTAACTATTGGGTTTCTTTCCTGCTGTCTGATGTTTGAGTTACATTTTAATGGAATATGTAGTGGAGAATGAGTAGACCAAGGTGATTCAGGTGTGAAGTATTTTATTGGTGCTATTTACAAAGTGATAATGATTGTACAGTCACAATGTGTACATTATTTTTACAATTTGTAGTCTCCTGTGAACTCCTGTGGCAGAGTTATGTATTACCCCCTCCAAATGTCCTGCACCATTGTCATCATCCTCCTCATAGGGGACATCTACCTGTTCATCCCAGGGAGCATTTGTCCTTGTACATATATAATGCAGGATTGCACAGACCAGTATGATCTTACATACATACACAACAGGCTTCCTACTGTCAGGGCCAGGCACGTAAACCTTGACTTCAGAAGCCCAAATGTCCTCTCCACCACATTCCATGTTCTTCTGTGCCCGTCATTATCTGCACGCTTTTCCACCACTGTGGTATTGGCAAATGGAGTCATGACTCATAGATGTAGACCATGACCTTGATCGGTTGCAAAGGAATGAGAGAAGATGTGTTTGATAAAGCTTGATAGTGGATTGATATATACCATGGCAGTTGTTAGTTTTAGGTGGAGTGGTGTCTCTGACTTGCTTCCGGTATAGAGTATGTTCATGTTTTGTGAAATGGTTTAATATGTGTCTTGAAAGACATGATAATGTTGGGTTGTGGCTCGGGGACCGGGGAATTATCAAAATGCATCCAAAGTGATGATTTGACCATTGCAAGTATGTATTTGAGGCAGTGTCCTGTTGTTAGTGGAACCTACCACCTCCTTTCACCACTGTGGTGTCAAATGTAGAGACACCACGGTAGCCCTACAAAGCCAAACTCAGGCCTCCATGTTACCATGTGGCCCTACACATGCAGTGCGACACTTAGTGACCCTTTGTGGCAGATGATGGTTGTGCCAGCCATCAAGTGTACTAGAGTGTGAATCACACAATTGGAAAATGAGGAAAACTGGTCCATTGGAATCTCCACAGTTCCTATACATGATTTCTCACAGACACTTTCAACACATGCACAGTGCAGGCGTTGGGAGGGGGCACAACATCTTTTTACATATTTACCTTTATACACTGCATGAAAGGTCAGGAATGACATGTATACTCCTAAAGAGTCCTACTATGGCATCCACTATCTTGACAGTATTGTGTGGCTGTTTTAAGCACATGTGGGTGTATGTGTGTATGTGTGTGTGTGTGTGTGTGTGTGTGTGTGTGTGTGTGTGTGTGTGTGATGTGCAATGATTGCGGTGTAATGTGCCATGTGGCATATGTGTTGTTGTCTGTACATATGTGTTCTCCTGCCCATATGTGTGTAATGTGGTGTATGTCTTGTTTGTCCTACAAAGTTGGTGTGTTGTCTGTGTACTGATTGGTATGGTGGCTTACCTACGAGGAGGTCATTGCCATATTGCCCATTCTAGATCCGCTCTTTGATGGTGGAATGCTGGAATATGTACACATCATGTACACTGCTGGGGTATTTTGCAAGAATTTTTGTGATGAGCCCACGGTGGTCCACAATAGCCTGTCCAGGTTCCTGTATAGGTGTTCAGTTGCTGAAGGTGGCACTAGTCGGACATGGGTGAATTCCATCCCACCCAGCACATTTGGGAACACAGCTATTAGATAGAAACCTTGCTTGGTCTCCTGCTGTTGTTGCTGGGTGTTTGGGAAGCAGATGTGGTGGGGTGTGAGACTTACGTTTGCATCCAGGAACTTTGGAAGGAAGACTGGGAAGGGTGGCTGGGAGATACCAGACACTTGTGAGCCTGTTGTCTGAAAAGATCCAGATGCCATAATATGGAGGACATAAAGGAGTTTGGCCATGGGTGGAAAATTTGTTGGAGTTTCCACCCTTGCAGTGATGGCTGTTGCAATGTGGTGAAGCAGGCATGCAGTTGACTTCCGGTTCAGTCTGTAACTCGTGATCACATCTTGTTCCCTGAGCCCAAGAATGGTTGTACACTCTAAATATACTCTCCCACCTTCTGGGCTGCCTTTGTGGCTGCCGTGGTGGTGTTTGGGGTGCTGCGTGGTGGTGGTGGAGGGACCTGCTGTCTTCGCTGAGGTCTGCAGTCTGTGCCAAGCTGGAGCAGTAACACTTCCATGTTGTCTTGGAGGTTGCAAATGCTTCTTCTGTGTGTTTTCCTTCAGTGGTGGTGTGTTGGCCTCTGGTCAGACCAGGTGTTAAAATTTGATGCAAATCGGCCTTTGCATAATTTTTTGGGCCTGCTTCCTTAGTGTGCGTTGTTTTAGTGTCGGGAGGTAGATAAGGTGGGCTAGAGTTATTTTTTGGAAGGAATCACCTACCTTGCTTATCATTGCCGCAATACAATGCAATGTGGGTTAGCGCTCCCAAAAAATGCCGCTAGCTCAGATATTTTGACTCTAGATGGGTCCAGCATCAAAATATAAATATGGAGTTGAGTTAGTGCAACTTTTGTGTAACAAAAATGTGGCTCAAACATTTCATGAATTTTGGCCTCAGTGTTTCTATGAACCAATTCTTACTCCCATTAAAGTCTTCTAAAATGGGAAATATTTTTCAAAGCAGCATTTACCCCACTACTGGATGTGTTGTGCTTTAAAATAAATATTTTTATTTTGGGAAAGTTGATGAGGGACCCGGGTCTACTGTCTCTTGTTGGCCTCCATATTGAATTCCCTGCCATTCATAGGAGGCCACAAATTGTGACCTGCCTGATTAATATTCGTTTGATTGGTTGTTTTGTAAATCCCTGTGAATGGACAAATTGTGGGGAAACCTATTAGTACATAACAATTGTGAGAAATTGGGTTGTTGGTTGAGGGGGTAGAAACCCTACTCAAGCAACAGCCACAATTGTTTTAGGGGGTAAAATATAAAAAGTCACAAATTAACCTGTGCCTAACCCTCTGTTAGATCGGCAAAAAAGCAGTGAGGCTTAACAATGTTTGAAGTATTTTTGCAGCACAAAATAAAACAATAAAGTGAAAACAGTTCACCAGAAATCCCACAAGAGTGTAGAAAACTAGAGTAGAATGTAATAAATAAAATGACTCCAACGTGACAAAAATCCAATCAGTAGTACCACAGTGCTCGAATTCTAAAGATTTCAAAAGGAATAGTGCCCAAAAGCACAAAGCACAACTGTAGTTATGTGGTTGCACTGATTGTGACATGCCGACATCGATGGAGTGTAGCCCAGATAGAGGGAACAAGGTAGGGCCACTGAGAATTGCACCTTATGTCCTCGATGTGGGGTGTTGAACCACGTAAAGATCGTTCTGAGGAGCGATGTGAAATTCCTCATCAAGAACCTTCACATAACATTTGTTCCGATGAGCATTGTAGAATTCCATATATTCCAGTAGTAGAATCCAGGTACAGGGTTCAAGGGTGTTGGCGCTTGTTCTATCCCCGTAGCTCAGAACAGGAGGGTCTTGGGTTCAAGGTGCAGGTCGAGTCCTTCTTACTCAGGCAGCAGCAGAGCAGTCCTTCTTGTAGCAGAAGAGGAGAGCAGTCCTTCTTCTGAGTCTTCCACAGGTCCAGAAGTGCTCTGAATAGTGGGTCTGAGTGTCCACTTTCTATACCTGGTGCCACATTTAAGCATCTTGGGAAGATAATAGGCTAGTGGAAAGTCCTTTGTATGTGAACTGAGTCCGTACATTTGAGGTGCAAGTGTAGTAGGTGACAGCTCCACCCCCATCCTTCCAGAGATGGCCCATTCTGCCAATACCAAGACCTTCTATTGTGATGCTTTCTGGGAAGAAAACACATAGGCCAACTGCCAGCTACACCTCATCCTTTGATCCAGGAACAGGCAGTGGGGACAAATTGGTTAGGAGAAGAAAATGCCAACTTTCTAAAAGTGACATTCCCAGGTGTGTGACTTAAAATCTGAGTGTATCATTAAAGATGATTTTAAATTACAATTACTCAGACATTAAACATGACTTTCCTACTTGCCATCAATTAAAGGTAAGCACTTATTACATGTAAAAAGGAAAAAGGATTTTGAGATGTTTTCACTACTAGGATATGTGAAACTTAAATGTACATGTCCAACTTTTTAAACATGAAGCACCCTGCCCTATGGGCTGTTTAGGGACTTCTCTAGGGGTGACTAATATGTATTAAAAAGATTTACAACATTCTATTTGCTTTATGGCCGACATATTCTGAATAAGGTTTTATGATGATAATGATGATGTATTAAAAGGAAGATTTAGGCCTAGCAAAAGGTTTATTTTGCCAGGTCGAATTGGCAGTTTAGAACTGCACACACCCTGCTACAACAGGCCTGATACATGTTTAAAAAGGGTACTTTGTGGCACAATAAGTGCTGCATGCTTAATAGTAACACTTAATTAACAGGCCCTGGATACATGCTGTACCACTTTAGTATGGACTTAGAAATAAAATGAATTGGGCCAATTGGGTGTAAGCCACTTTTACCATGTTGGAAGTAGAGAGCAAAAGCAGTGTAACACTGAATCCAAAAAGGCAATAATAACAGGTTCAGAAAACATGCAGTGTGAAGACAAAACCTTTGAGGATGACCCTGCAGAGAGGGCCAAGTCCAACAAGTATCATCACAGATAGATTCACATTCACAAACAAGTCAGAATGCAAATTGCACATCAGTAGTTTGCAAACTGGAAAAATACTTTGGGCCCATGGTCTTAGGACGCCAAATCTGGTTGTCAATACAAGCTGTGAAAACAGATCACATCAACCTTTCTAAAACATAAAACAACACAACTAACAGTATATGTTCTCCACTGATTTTCACTAATAAGCACAATATTGCAATAAAGAAATTACTAATGTGTTTATATCTCTCTGTAGAAGAAGTCCTCTTTTTTCATGTTCAGCCCCATTTTTTTGCTGATTTTTCTTTTGGGTTTTGAACTCTGCACACGGAGACCCTTCTGCCCATGTACCTTGTGCTTGTGCTCTGACCCCTAAAAACTTCTCCAATTGGCTCTTCTCCTAATTGGTATATTTAACTTGTCTGTAAGTTCCAAGTATACAGTCCAAAGTGTACCAAGTGCCTGTAAGTTAAATATCACTAGTGCACTGCAGCACATCATGTGCCACCACTAAAGTGACCATGCAAATCCTGTATCCAGTCCTGCCCTTTAGCCTGGATAGACTGTTTTAAATCTGTCAATTCTACATGGCAAAATAAAACCTTTTCCAGGCCTACATGTTGCTTTAATACTTCTAAGCCACCCATAAAGTGGGCCAATATGGCCATGGTATTTAAAGTGCCATGGCAGTAAAGAATAGTTAACTCCAGTTTTGAAATAAGTAAATATATGATTCAAGAACATATTTTATCACTAATTTAAAATTCAACTTAGATAACTATTTTGAAAATGACACTTTTAGAAAGTTGTGACTTTCCTGCCAGAGACAATTCTAACTTTCTGCCATTGTGGTGAGCCCTAACAAGAATAATGACAATATCACATGTGGTGGACTACCATACACCCCAACTAATAATACCCGTTCTCACATCCTCTATATACAAATGTAATTATTAAATATTATGTAGACTTTGTAATAGGAATGCCGCTTTAAGGCAGTGCAGTAACAGCACTTTGGTAAACTGTGAACTGCAGGGACATATAGGTGAGCAACACTTGCAAATTTACTATTATGCATGAGAAGTTCAAGTACACATCACGCTGCTAGTGGTACTCTTAAACATGACAAAACTGTTTATTCTTTAATTTTAATAGTACAGCCTTGCCTTCAGTGCTACTTGGGTGTTTGTCAGTCCTCCAGTCATCTTTTTAAATCCCACTTGTTGATGGTTAACTTTTTTGTCACATGTGCAGGTTTTGTGCGATAGTATCATGCACTTGTGCCTGTTGGTGCTTACCAGACAAACACAATGTTTTCGGAGCAGTGCAACATTGGTTAGCAACCACATACTCTAAAGACATTCAAATATGCCAACAAACTAGGACCTTAAAAGTGAAAACCTGGGAAAGGTATTGTGAAAGCTTAACTTTCTCTACAGAATGCCAGCAGCTTACCTGCAGCATTGGCTACAAAGCATTGTTACTTGTCCATAGGCATAACATCTTATTGTGATACTTGGTGGTAGATTTATGGAAAATGGCACTGCACCGAGTGCAATGCCACTTTCCCTGTCCCCTCCATCCCCCCCAAACACCACCTTGTGTCCTCCATATTAAAAATACAGCCACCACAGTGCAGGGTAGGGGGCAATAGTGTCATTTTTTATGACGATATTTATGTACTCTGCAGGAGTAGCATCAAAATGTTGGTGTTACTCCTGTAGAGTACATAGGGGCCCATTCTAAAGAATGAAAGCTCTCTTTTAATGCCTGCTCTGGAGCAGGTGTTAAAAGTGCCGTAATAAATGGTGCAAGGAAATCCTATAGATTACCATTTTACTGGCTCCCCTAATGGCGGAACGCCCCCTTTGCATACATTCTGCCTGGCACAGGCATAAGGTAGAGCAAAGGGTTACAGAGTGGTGCAATGCATGCATTGCGCCACCCTGTAAATACAGCACAGAGATTTTGGCCTTGTTGGGCCACATAAATAAATTATGTTAATTTTGTGATGGTGGTGCTGGGGCCTTTAAATAGCTTCTTGTTTTTCAATGGTGAATAATAATGTGACCTCTGAAACACCTTAACTAATTTACAGTTGTGTACCTTTCTACAATGAAGTCACCACTTTAGGGGTGTAGGTAATTGTTTAACTCATTTCACTTACAGAGTTACATAGATTTGTGAAATCCCTTTCAAACAGGTTGACACACTCCATGTGGTACTGTATGCCATCCAATTAACACACTCCAAAGGCCAAGTCCTTAACTTTGTCTGGTCAAAATTACCTTGCATCCATTCCTTAGCTCCTATAACCCTGGATTGGAATGACCAGTTCTCCATCCCCATTACACCTCTCTCAGAGCCAAAACAGCATAGCAAGGTTAATCAAAAAGAGAATTGCAAACCTTGAGCTTCTTCGAAGAATTCTCCATCAGCAACTAAAGAACAATCTCTTATCTCACAGTGTCACCTCTAGATCCAATACAAACAACCTTATAATGTGACGCTGCGCACTATCGCAGTGTCTCTGCATCAGACCACAGTCGGGCAGGCGGTCCGCATTTCAGGACGCCGGCACCGCTGCAGCCCATTCTTCTGTTTGCATTTTTCTGTGGGGCATCCCAGAAGGCACCTTTCGTGCTCTGGGTTGGGCCACAGCCACTGCCAGCTTCCCCGATTTTTATCATACTTACCTCCTTGGGTTTTTTCCCTCTTCTTTTCTCCTTTTCTTCTTTTTCTTCCATCTTCATTTCTTCTTTTTCTTGGTGTCCATTTTGTCTTCCTCCTTGGTGTTCTTCTTCCCAGCATGCCTTTTTCCTTTTCCTTTTCTACTTGATCTTTTCTCCTATTCTTTTCTATATAGTCTTTCCCAAACCAAGATGGTGTCTGATTCCCTTCCTGTTATGTAACTTCCTGTTTTCTGGTACATAAGCACTTCAGTTCTTGTCTTCCTTGCGTTGCAAACACTTCCGCTTTGTTGGTGATCCTCGCTTCTGTTTTTCCATGTTTTCCGCGTTCCTGTTTTTTCCTGCAAGATTATTTTTTTACTTTTTTCATTGTTTCTTTTTCCTCTCTTTCAGAAGTTTCTGTGCGGAGGTTTTTTTCCCACAATTTTGGGTTTTTCCTCTGGGACTCCTTCTGGAGGGTACAGTCTGCCTTGGTGTCTTTTTCAGTCAGCAGCACCGTCGCTACTAGAAAGGATCGCCCCAATCTTGGTCAGTCAAGAACCAGTAAAAGACCGTGTGTTCCTTCAAGTTCTTCAGCCAATGGTGGTAAGAGATGTGCAGACCGTGACATATAAACATCTTTAATGGATTTCAAGGAACCATCTGAATTCCCAAGCTATACCTAAAACACGCAAGTGGAAGTCAAATCATTGAGCACCCTGATACTCCACAGATCTTGCCAACCACAAAAGCTCTCACTGCAGATACAAATGATAATGGAAAAAACAACCTAGATGCACTCACAATAGAGATGCCCCCATGCAGACAACTGATCTCATTTGCTAAACTGAAGTACTAAATCAACACCACCAAAACAGTATTCCACATATTTGATAATAATAATAGAAAGGAACAACTAACCAAGCTAAGTCTTAGAAAAAGAAACCTGGACTGATGTGTGTCCCAACTTTCACATTCAGCCTAGAAGAAACTTGTATTAACCCTGGATACTATGCTCACCCTCAAGAAACACACAACAAAGAAATCCAACATGGCCTTTTTCCAGCTCTGTTAAATAAATAAATAAAAATATTTCATACCATTACGCTACTTCAGAATCATCATTAAAGCACTCTTTTTTTGCATCTGAAGCTGGTGGTAAGAACCTGCCTCATTTCCCCCCAAGCTCCACACTGTTTCCCCTTTACAGGTATCCTACATACCTCAGAATACCTCATCAAGGGTTAGATGAAATATGACCACATCACCTTAACTCCTGATGGACTCCATGGACTTTCCTTGCTGACATAAACCGTCTTCAAAACCGTGTACATCATTTACAAAGCAATTATAATCAGCACTCCCAGCCTGTCTGAATGACAAGCTCACGTCCTCTGGCAGCTCTCTGCACACTTACGGGGAGGTTCTCAAACATTTTTTCACTGGGTTACAAAAGTGACTTAACTAGTATAAAATGTTTTTGCCTGATTCAATGTTCAGTGAAAGACTTGTTTTGCACTGGAAAGTACCCAAAACTAATGCAAAGAAGCATAAATGCTGCTTTACATTACTTTGCATCAAAGGGGCATTACATGGGTGATACATGGGCTTTCCCTTGCAACTGCCCATGCTTTCTGACACTAAACCCTATCTACTATCATTAGTAGACAGGGTGTACACTAAAAGTTAACGCCGCTGAAAAGCAGGCATTAAAAGGAGCAATGTTTTCATGTTTCCTTTTCCTTCCGACTTGCATATGTGCTGCACTGTACAGTACACATACAAAGTTGGAAAATGTTTTTCACTTGTCTAGCTATAGTAGTTCGTATAGGAATGGAACACTTCTTGTACAAAACCTATGGTAGGCTCAGGCACGTAACCTAGCTCTATGGTGCTAAGGTGTGTGCGTGACAACCAGCAGCTAAAACCAGCATGGGCGCTAGGAAGAGGGGAGGGGAGACCCATATCTCTGTGAATATTGTGCTCTCCTGCTCTCTCCCTGTCATGGAATGCAGCACAGCATTTTTGGTTGCTACACTGCATTCCATGGCACCTTTCAGAATATAGCCTTAGCGCCAGGACTTCATTAGGTCATAGGCAAAATAGGTCAAATATAGAAGAACAAGACAACATACCTTCTCTATCTTCAGACTTATATCTGAAACAACATCCTTGTGCAATTAGGATGATCCAAAACCTCTCCAGCTTAGGAAAGAACTGAAGGCACACATTTTCCACTCTTAGAACCCAGCTATATCTTCAGTTACTCTTTGAGTGTGCCTTTGGCACTGACCCCTGTGCAGAGCTCCATTGCTTTTGATTAGGTTTGCACTATGCAAATACCAGTTTTATCGATTCATACACTGTTGATATTTTTTATCGTATTGCCCTAATCCAGCCCACATCAACAGCACAAGGGAGCATAGTGCATGCCCCCTAGCCATCCTAGGTTCTGCTTACAAACATTTTCAAGTCCACCGAACCCTTGACCTGCATTGGCCCCAGTAGCAGAAACAGGAATAACCATGTTTATTCTGGACCCATTCCAGGCGTGATAAGCAATAATTGCACAGTGCAGGGGTACAATTACCGAACAGAATCAATGAGTCCCAACCTGGCAGTAGTGTACCTTGTGACTCTTAATAAGACCTTAAGTGTCTGTTTTTTGGATCATAGGAGAAAATTTGTGAGGACATATGGTATGATTAATGATCATCTCAATATGGGTTATGTTGCATCTGTTTGTCAGTGTGAATGTTGCATGTATGAATATACTTCAAAGTTTTACATCTCATATTTATCATGAACATGGATTCATCACACGTTACTGTTACCTTTTACATGTATGAATGACGGAATACATTAATCTAACAGTTTTAGTCCTATTTATTAAGAAACCATAGTAGTGGAAGAGGATACCTTCCATCAAACATTTGACAGGTGTCACGCCCCGTGATGATGTAAGCAATGACGTGGGTGCCCTGCCCTGAGGTTGTCAATCAATCACTGTGCCTTTCATGTGTCTGTGGCTGTGTGACTGATAGCCCTAACAGCCTGTGCCTGGTGTCTGTGTGTGCCCGGACATGTTCAGGCTGTCAAAGGATTGTGAAAAATTACAACCCTAACAGCTTGCGTAGTGTGTAGATGTATCAAGGTAAGTCTGGCAGTGTTAAGGTGTGTGTAAAATTAAAGTCCTAACATTTTGCACACTGTGTGAGTCTAACAGGGGCTTGTTGGGGCATGTTAAGAGCTGTGCTGGTTGTCTCAGCAGAGCAAAGGGTATGTGTGAATGGGCAGGGTGCCTCATGGCTGCCTACACGAAGGTGGGGACTGGCCATTCAAAAAAAAAAAAAAAAAGAAGTGGGATGTTTTAAAAGGGCCCCATAAAACAAAATGCAGAAACCTGTCAAAGCTTCCCTTCAAGTGTGACAGAAAGAGTAACACAGAGTTAGGAAAGGGCAGAGTCATAAACAATTGTGCATTGTCCAATCACCCTGCAAATAGCTACAACAAACAGATTGCAGGAGGCAGCTGTAAATCAGACCCAACATGTCAGAGATATTCAATGGTTGTAAGCTGAAAACTTTTAAACTGAATGGTCCCCTTTGAAAGCCTAGTGCAAACAGCTGCAACAAACAAATTGTCAGAGGCAGCTTTAAATCAGATCCAACATGCCAGAGACACTCCAAGGCTGACAAGCTAAAAACTTTCAAAATGAATGGGCCCTTGAAAGCCTAACGTAAACAGCTGCAACAATCACAATGCCAGAGGATGTTTTAAATCAGAGAGTATTTGTCAAAGCATCTAGCCTACACAAACTAATCTTAAGGGGACCCAGAGCTGTCAAAATGTCAAAGAATGTTGGAATTTGTGACCGGAGATTGTGAGGGTTGTGTCACAAGACGCCGTTTGATATAACCCGCTGACAGGCGTCACTATTCCCACATTATGGTTAGCAGGGCCCGGTGTACAAAGGGGCTATAAAACACAATGTGAACACAAACCATTGTTCTCTAAAGCAATATATGAAATAATTAACAGTTGTCACAGGTACAGAAAAACCCTCAGTAACCCTGTACACAGACCCATCTTGGACAATTTTAAGTCCCCACCAATTTGGAGTTGTACCCAGCGCAAAGTTATACCAGGACCGTACCCCCAAAATATCCAACATGGCCCAGAAGGACGCAGCCCAGAACGCAGGGGGAGACTAGCAGATACTACAGGTAAGTAACTGACACATATTTACAACAATTTGTATATTTAAGTTTTTGTGCAGGTTACAGCTTGTATTAATTGTAATTAGACATATGCTATGTATTGCTGAAGACATGTTCTTATGGGGGCCTGGCTGTGGCCCATATTGATGGAGGCTAGAGGGTGAGGTTAGAGGATCCAAACAGTACTAAACATTTTACAAATAAATAAAAGAGCGAATGCTCTGCTGTACTCACCTATAGGTGTTATTATTTGTAGAGATAGCTGTAGCTGTCGTTAAAAGATGTTCCTGGATATTAGGGATGGCTCCCGTTGAACATTGTAACACGGGAGAGGACTTTTTTTGCTAGGAATATATAATGCTTGCAGGACATGGAACAGCTAGGGGGACCCTGTGTTCATAAAGCACCATGGTGAGGGTCCTGGTTTGCCCTCAAAGGGGTATTAAAGCCATGCGGAGTGTGCGCCTCACCACCAGGTGTACCGTCTCTGATGTAAAAAAAAACTGTTGAGTTGTAATATGAACTGGCACCTCACACTTGTGACACAGGTCCCCTCAGACGCCTATGGGTAGTGCAGTGAAATCTTGCAGCCACAGCCTGTACACATGGGTGGCGGCCCCGTCTATATTTTTTTTAATTGATAGGGACCGGCACCATTCCCAAGTGGCTCCGGTCCCCATCTGAGATAGGGGCTTACAGGGTCCGACTAGGGAGCCAGTGCCTTACTCCAGTGACGCCGGCTCCCTTAGGCTTTTTAAATAAAAATACAGCCACAGGACCGCAATGGTCCTGCTGCTACTAGAATAATGCCTCCTACCTACCATGTGTTGGTGAGTGGGGGCCGATCCTTGGTGAGGGCTGGCTGTAGTCCAGAGCCCACTCTCTCCCAACAACTTTCCACCCAAACATGTTGTTTGCGCCCCCCAAAAAATGCAGAAAAGCAAGGTTATTGATACAGCCAGCCGCTGTTCTGTACAGTCTTGCCCTGGTGACATTAAATAAATTGTGTTTTAAATGATGTTACCCTTAATAGTTTATTAATGCTGGATGATATGAGGGTGCATTACAGACATTTTGCTGTGAAATGTGCCATAAAAAGTTTATCTTAGGGCAGATTATGTGCAAGGGAAATATTAGTAAGCTTCTGTTGTGTTACAATATTGAAAACACATGTCCCTAATCCTACATATTAGAAAGGGGTCCATTGTGTCTGTTTTCTGTCTTTTCTATGCCCCTACCTTTCCCAATGTGTATTTTATGCGAGCTGCAAACGTCTAAATGCATTAAAAATATGTGGTTTAGGGCTAATAATGCTAAGGTGTGATCATGTCAAATGATACAATGTGCTTTTTTTTTCTTGACATTTTTATAAATACTCCAAACACAATCTTTTGTGGTGTCTTATTCAGCTCAGTTTTCAAACTGTCCATCCCCTACTTGTTTGTTTTAATACCTGTAAAGCGGCCGTGTTGAAAAGTGATTGTGTCCTAGAGATTCATGTGTTAAACACGCGCTTGTACTATTTAATTAATGGAGCGAGGTGCATTGTGCAATGTTAATAGGAAATGTGCATGTGGTCTTTTTCTAATGCATTACAGACACTTTTGTAACTTGAGCTAACGCTTGCAACTTGCGTACTGGTGTAAAAGTTTTGATGGCATTTTCAGTTTTCAGTGTTTTTCGACATGTTGGTGTTTTGCTAGCCCTAAATGCTTTTAGGCTGTAAACTATATTTAGAGGCGGTCAAAATAAATGTTGGAAATCTGCGCAAATGTTGTAACACGACCTGTCTGGGTTTTAATGTTTCTATTTTGAAAATGTTTTACTTAAAGGTGTAGGCCCCTGTATGGTTACGGTGTTGACACCTAACACCTGCGGCTCTTGTTAGATATTATTTTAATGTCAAGTTGTCTGTTCTGTACGCAGGATATCCCAGAACTAGCATGGACATTTCAACAAACTGAAGCCTTCCAACAAGGTACAAGTGTTCAGAGTTTTATAGCTTAGAGACCCATCGTCAACCCCAGCGTTTTATCTCAGTGTTTTATTGGTAATTTTTCTACAAATATTTACCATTTACAACGTCGAAGTACAGGTGGCTAAATCCTAGATGATCAAAAAAACATAAACACAGCCTCTTACAATTCTTGCAGGTAAATAAAATAGGGGCTTGTGCAAATGTTATGTTAACATTAGAATAGTATAGGTTGAAACCCTCAGAGGGTCTATCGGAACCAGGCCTATTATTATACTGTAAATGCAGCACTGATGTATTTTTTTCTCCTTTACAGTCTCCCTGGAAGCATGACTGGACCACGTAGGACCTTTAAATGTAGAACCCATCACGAAAAGTAGGGTCAGAAAAGAAAGTTCAAGGCACTTGGAAAAGGGCCATATGCAAAGAAAGGAACTCTAAGGAACAAAACAGCGAAGTTGTTCACAACTGTAGCGTCACAAAGAACCCTAACATCTTCCTCTCTCAACAGGTTACTCCTCGTGCATGTAGTAAGGGCTGTACAAATGTATTGTAAAAGCTAGAAGTGTGGGGCATGTGGCTAGGGGGTGGTAATCTTAAGTGGTGTCTTGTAATTTTTCTAATACATACTTTTATGCATTCACCACAGAGATATCACAAGAGAACTCTGAAGGGGACCGGCATAAGGGTGAACGAACGGCATCACCGCTCAAGGACATCCCCATGAAGCTTCAAAGCGTCCGGGCACCGGCTTCCATTGAAAGCGACGCAGCTGTAAATAAACAAGGTACACATACAGCACCAACACCTTTATCCTTTGCCGACAAACGGACCTTTGAACACTCCTACATGTTCCAGAGTTCAGCCACCCTCTAAGGGCTCCAAAGAATGTGTGCTACCAAGCGTCGACATACACCAACAAGGACATTGTAAACTCCTTGAAGGGGGTCTCAAACCTTTTGTACAGCCAAAAGTGAATAATCTTACCCTGAAGTACAGGAGGCAGAAGCAGGCGCTACCAGTCCTACAAATAGGTCAGCTAGACTTTTCATAAAAAAAGAGTGTTACCATTGAGACAAACCACAGAACCAAGGGCTCTCTACTTGTTCACCCCCTGTTTGAAATGGGGTCTTTAGTTGACAGTCAGGTTACCCCCTGTTCAAGCAAGGACCCTCACTCTAGTCAGGGTAAAGGAGAATCACCCTCAGCTAACCCCTGCTTACCCCCTTGGTAGCTTGGCAAATCAGTAGGCTTAACTTCAGAGTGCTAGGTGTAAAGTATTTGTACCAACACACACAGTAACTTAATGAAAACACTACAAAATGACACAACACAGGTTTAGAAAAATAGGGAATATTGATCTAAACAAAACAAGACCAAAATGACAAAAATCCACAATAAATAAGTCAAGTTGTGAATTTTTGAAGATTAGATTCAAAAATCGTGCTTAGAAACACAAAATGCTTAGATAAGGTGTTAACACGGCGTCGTAAAGGAGTCGTTCCCAACAATCTGTCACCAGCGGCGCCGGACGCGGAGTCGTGTAGACCCCCAGGTACAGTATCTTTGGTGAAGAGTGAAAACAAGCCGATGTGCGAAGTCAGGGATCGCAGCGCCTGTGCGAAACATTGAATCTGCGCACTTCAAGTGGCGTCGGTCACAACATGGTGTGGTGACTTCCACGGAGTCGTGGACTTCGTCGGGGCTGCAGCAATGTCGGGCCTGCGAAGTTCGTCGCGCTCCAGGGAAGATCACGGAATCGGTTGCAGGCGGCGTCACCGGATTCAAGGCAAGCTCTAAATCAAGCCCTTGGAGATGTCTTCTCAAGATAGAAGGCACACAAAGTCCAGTCCTTGCCCTCTTACTCTGGCAGAAGCAACAACTGCAGGATAACTCCACAAAGCACAGTAACAGGCAGGGCAGCTCTTCTTCCTCAGCTCTTCAGCTCTTCTCCAGGCAGAGGTCCCTCTTGTTTCCAGAAGTGTTCTAAAGTCTGTGGTTTTGGGTACCCTTCTTATACCCAATTTCTCCTTTGAAGTAGGCCTACTTCAAAGTAATGTCTCTTTTGAATATGAAAGCCTGCCTTGCCCAGGCCAGGTCCCAGACACTCACTAGGGGGTCGGAGACTGCATTGTGTAAGGACAGGCACGGCCCTTTCAGGTGTAAGTGACCACTCTTCCCCTCCCTCTTAGCACAGATGGCTCCTCAGGAAATACAGACTACAACCCAGCTCCCTTTGTGTCACTGTCTAGTGTGAGGTGCAACCAGCCCAACTGTCAAACTGACCCAGACAGGGAATCCACAAACAGGCAGAGTCACAGAAATGGTATAAGCAAGAAAATGCTCACTTTCTAAAAGTGGCATTTTCAAACACACAATCTTAAAATCAACTTTACTAAAAGATGTATTTTTAAATTGTGAGCTCAGAGACCCCAAACTCCACATGTCCATCCGCTCCCAAAGGGAATCTACGCTTTAATCAGATTTAAAGGTAGCCCCCATGTTAACCTATGAGAGATACAGGCCTTGCAACAGTGAAAAACGTATTTAGCAATATTTTACTGTCAGGACATATAAAACACATTACTATATGGCCTACCTTAAACATACACTACGCCCTGCCCTTGGGGTTACCTAGGGCCTACCTTAGGGGTGTCTGACATGTAAGAAAAGGGAAGGTTTAGGACTGGCAAGTGGGTACACTTGCCAAGTCGGATTTACAGTTAAAACTGCACACACAGACACTGCAAGGGCAGGTCTGAGACATGATTACAGAGCTACTCATGTGGGTGGCAAAACCAGTGCTGCAGGCCCACTAGTAGCATTTGATTTACAGGCCCTGGCACCCTCTAGTGCTCTTTACTAGGGACTTATTAGTAAATCAAATATGCCAATCTTGGCTAAACCAATCAACCATACAATTTACATAGAGAGCATATGCACTTTAGCACTGGTTAGCAGTGGTAAAGTGCTCAGAGTTCAAAAACCAACAGCAACAGGTCAGATAAAATAGGAGGCAGGAGGCAAAAAGATTGGGGATGACCCTGCAGATGCCAAAAAGTCCAACACACCCTTTGCCGGATAATACTTCCATTATTCCCAGGGCAGTATCCATAAAACCATGTATAAATAACAATCAGGGGCCCAAAGGTGGGGATCCTAAAACAGACCAGGTGGAACAGCCCCTTATTCCCACTGTATTAACCTTCTCAAAGGGTTGGGGGGTGGTCCAGAGAGTTATGAAACCCGGGCAGCAGCCGCGCACAGTGTAGACCTTGAACAACGGCAAACACCAGTACACAGTCCCTACGACGCCTACACCACCGAGGCCTTGGGTTACTATGAAAATCAGTTAAGTTTCCCAGACCCGTTGTCACCTCCTACACCCCCTGGAGCGTACGACCCTACCAGCCCTGTATCAAGGGTAATATTAATGTCACCAGCCTCAACATACCCTGACATTAGCTTAGGGTGGAGCGATGGTCAAAATCATAGTTTTGAAACATCTTTTAGTGACTCTCAGGCCTCTGAAGCCCCAGGGTGTTCAAACTGAGGCACTATTTTTTTGATCCTAGAGTCCCAATCTATACAAAGACGCTGTTGACGCTGACAGAGCAGCCGTCCCTCAACTAGATATTTTAGACCCTAAGAATGTGCTAGAGACCTTCATTAAAGACATCCAGGGGGCTGTCAGAAAGCTAAAAGCTTCGCTTGGTTCTAAGACATAAAAACCTGGGAAATGGCCCCTGAGGGTCTTTCCAAGGTAGTTAATTTAGTGTAGAACAGAGGTGATCCAGGCCTGTGAAGCAGCCACTACGGACATAGTGGTGATTCCGGCGTGACTAGGACCGAGAAGCGCCCCATGGGGTGACGGTCTAAGACTCACGGACCCAAATATAACAAAAAGGTAGGGGCTATACTTACTAAAGCCCTGCGTTTCTTACACACCATCAAAACTAAAAATCATATAGAACACCCTCAAATTCCAAAGATATTGCTAGCAGCATCTAATGCTGACCCTCCCTGTTCCCAAAAGATACATTTCAGTGAGAACACAGGGACCAGCACCAACTTCAAACCCCCTCTGCGACAAGTAGGGTGACTCAAAGACCCCAAACACTTAGAAGATCCATCTGAGGGACCTGTAGTATGGTCCTCAGCGGGGTCAGCTCCAGAGTGTAACACAGAGGTTATTCAAATAGGCAGTGAGAGACTCCCTAAAAGCACGTGGGTCGGTAAGAAGCAAAAGTGGGCAGACAGCACCAAACAGCACCGGCTTTTATTAAGTAAATTAAGGAAAGCCAGAATATGCGCAGTGTGGAGGTTAGATAGTATGGGTACCCTAAACAGTGGTCAGACTCCCCAAAATGACCCTCATGAGGGTCCCCCCCTCCTGTATGACATTGGTGAGAAATCCTGCTTACCGCCACGGTGATGGCCGCCAACATACTGCTGTGGTGGCGAATATCAGTCCGCCATATTATGACACACACACCAATCTGACAGAATACAGTCACATACACAAATCCGCCAGCCCAAAGGTCAGTGCTAATGTGGAGGTACCAACACCCATTAAGCCAACAGAACAACACCCACCACATTATAACCCACAAATCACCACAGCGGACATTCAATGGCGGTAAACCATTGGCGGTACATACCACCACACTCACAAAGGACATCCACATACAAAACAAGACTACATTGGCCAATACTAAAAACACACACTTGACACTCATACACACACCACTAACCCACCCACCCACCCACAGCACTACAAAACACCCACCCACATTACCCACAAGCCTTTACAAACAACAATTACTGCCAGGAGATTGACACAAACAGCACAGAGACAACTAGACACACACACCACATACAACTATACATCCCTAATGCACCCCACATCACACACTCCACCACATTACTCAACACACTCTCACCAACACACACAACACCCATGTCCCCACAAAAGCATCCCCATTTCACTGATGAGGGTCATGGTGGAGGAAATTGTCAGGGTAGAGCCACAACTGTTTGGAGCACAGGTACAGCAGATATCCATTGCCAGGAAGATGGCGCTATGGCAGAGAATCGCGGGCAGGGTGAATACCGTGGGAAAGCACCCAAGAACAAGGGACAACATCAGGAAGAGGTAGAACGACCTACAGGGGAAGGTATATTTCGTGGCAGCAAGGCACCAGCTCGCCATACAGAGGACTGGCGGTGAACCCCCACCTCCTCCTCCACAGCTCACAGCATGGGAGGAGCAAGTCTTGACACCAATGCATCCTGAGGGACTCACTGGAGTAGCCGGAGGACTGGACACTGGTAATTCAACATTTACCACTGATCACCCCCACATACCTGCATGCCATCTCACACCCTCACCCTCACTCCCATCACTCCACTCCATCCCCCACACTGCACCAACGCATGACTAACCCCAATGCCAAGCCCTGCATGCCATACCAGTGCATGGACAGCCCTCCCAGCCCTGCATGGACACCATCAACAAAGTATGCGCAGCATAGGGAAACGCTACTACATCACCATACACAAACAAAGGTGGCAGGGCAACAGCAACGATAGAGTGGAAGCCAGGGATGTACAATTTGTCACAGACATGAAGCATAATATATCACTTACATCCCCACAGGTGCCCCAGCCAATGTCAGCAGAGAGGAGGTGCCACGACTATCCAGGCCCCCAAAAGAAGATGCCCCCAGTGATGCCAGTAACTCTGGACTTCTGGATATGGGGCAACAACCTGGCCCATCAGGGACCACTGGACAGTCAGTCAGCCAAGCCCACTCACAGTTCACCACAGAGACTCCCCCATCAGTATCCAACACCATAGCACCCACCCAGCGTATCCGCACCTCTGTCCCCAGGACACATCTGTCAGAAGTGTGCCCACCTGTACAGGGACCCCAGTCCACACCTCATACCCAAGACACTCAGGGACCTGGGGTCAGTGGCAGTGGGCACACCGTTCAGGGGACACAGGCACAAGCCAACAGGGACACTGGGAGGACCACTGTGTGCCATGGGGATGACAGGTCCAAGGAACCGACTCTCTAGGAGGCACTCACCAAGACCCTGGGACCCTACCAACATTCCCAGGACACAATGGGCCAGACCCTTGAACATACAGGAGAACAGGTGGCTGCAGGAGGAACAGCATCAGGGGATCAGGGAGGACTTGCAGGCCATTAAGACCACCTTGATCTCCATAGCAGGGATGCTGGCAGCCATGGCCAACATCATGAGGGAAGCAACAGCACACCAGTGGGCCAATACCACTGGCCAGTCCATTGACCAGCCCTCCACTTCCGCTGCAGCTAGTGGACAGGAGGCCCTGCCATAGGACCACCAGCACCCCTCTCCCTGCAGAAGGTGAACCACCCCGCAAACATTCCTTGTGACCCAGACAGAAGACAGAGACACTTGCCAATACCACTGTCAGGAAATGAGACTCTCCTGATTGTCCCCCTTGTGTCCCACACTGTCACCATGTCCGCTTTGAACTGCCTTTGCTCCCCTTCCTATGGCCCCTTGGACACTGCACCTGTGCTACAAACATACTGGAACAATACCCTGGACATTCCTCCATCATCACCCCATTCCATTGCACTTTTCCCTAAATTTCATAGCACTACAATAAACACCCTCATACACAATTTGACTACTAGTATTTTATGTGTTGAAAATGTGCATTAATGGAAACAGTCACATCTAGTGCAAATGATCTGAACACTCTGAGAGCATAGAAATAATGACATGTAGCCGTCTGCACTCATCACATCAGTCTACAGTTGTGATCTGTAAAATGACAAGCCATAGGTGACAGCAAGTTGAGATGCAATGGAAGTTAATGTCATCACGCTACAGCCACACAGAAAACATCACTAGTCAGAGGAATGGTCAGTTGCACTGTCTCACCTGTGTGTCGAGGGAAGGATTGACGTATAACTGATGTTCTATTGTCCTCATCCTCTTCCTCCTCATCCTCACTGTCCTCATGGTCCATTGCTGCCACATGAGCATCTCCAGTCTCCTCGTCCTGCAGAAAAGATGCATGCCATCTGAGTACCAGGTTGTGCAACATGCAGCATGCCACTACCATCTGGCAGACCTTTCCTGGGGAGTAGCACAGGGATCCACCTGTCAGATGGAGGCACCTGAGCCTGGCCTTCAGGAACCCGAAGGTCCTCTCGTGGATCCTTCTGGTTCGCCCATGTGCCTCATCATAACATTCCTCAGCCCCTTTCCCGGCATTCCTCACAGGGGTCAGCATCTACGATAGGTTTGGGTAGCCAGAGTCACCTGCAAATATTGATGGACAACATTTAGCCTCATATGATGATTTGGGGATGACAACTGATGGCATACACTAACACAAAGTGGGTGGGGCCCATGGCTCACCTATTAGCCACACCCAGTGCCTCTGCAGTTGGGCCATCACATTTGGAATGCTGCTATTCCTTAGTACAAATGCATCATGCACCGAACCAGGATACTTAGCACTGACTTGGGAGATGTACTGGTCCGCCAGGCACACCATTTGCACACTCAGTGAGTGGAAACTCTTCCGATTCCAGAACACCCGTTCATTCTGCGGTGGGAACTAACGCAATATGTGTCCCGTCAATGACCCAAACAATATTGGGTATATGTCCCATTGCATAGAATCTTGCTTCACAGCGGCCAGATCTTCCACCTGTGGGAAAGCTATGTAGCTGCACCTGCGTTTCACCAGGGCAGACAAAGCTCTTGCCAGCATGATTGAGAATATTGGCTGTGACATACCTGCTGCCAAGCCCACTGTCACTTGGAAAGGACCAGTTGCCAGGAACTGGAACACTGATAGCACTTGCAAAAGAGGGGGGATCCCAGTCAGATGACAGATAGCAGATATCAGGTCAGGCTCCAGTTGGACACACAGCTCTGTGCTTGTGGCCCTGTCCAGTCTATAGGTGAGTAGGTTCCTCTCCTCCAGTGTAGCCAAGTCGACGAGGTGTCTGTATATGGGGGTATGTCTCTGCCTCCTATTTATCCACAGAGGTAGGTATCTAAGGGACAAAAGAGTGAGTAGGCTGTCACAATTTGAACAATGGAACCCCAACCTCCTTGTACATAGTGAATTTATGTGATGGGACAGTGGGAATGGAGAGGTATCTAGGATGTGACGTAGTTAATGCTGATATGACCTTTGTCCGCCACCATTAAATGGCAACTGCCTGTCCTATATGTAGGAACAGGTGGAAGTGAGGTAACTCCAACGACGTTGGGTGTTGTGGCATAAGGCGGTATTGCACAGCCGTGCAATTCCTCATTGGATAATATGGTGCTCTATGGCCTACAGCGGCTAATGGGGATCTGTGCTGGCGGTAACGGTGTATGCCCCTGCGGACATGACCGTCATTTTCCATCTGATTCCTCACTTGTTTCCTGACCTTCAACAGGAGAACACCTACACTGCTTGTGCTGCTGTGACCTGTGCCTGGAACCTACCATGGCCCGTGTGACCGGGAAAGGGCCCCTGCAATCACTTCGGAGGAGTTAGAGCATGTGGTGGATGGGGTCCTACCCCAGTACGGACTGGTGTATGGGCCTCCAGACCAACAGGTGAGTACACATTGGGCACAATGAAAGTGGGAAAGATGCATGGAGATGTGTGTGCAAGCATCATGTCATCGGGGGGAATGTCTTGGGGTGGTGTACATGGTGAAGGCTGGCTGATGTGTGTGCCAATTGTGATAGAAACGGGATTGGTGGACCATATGTGTGACAGGCTGGAGTGTATGTGTAATGGTGACCTCCTGTCTTTATTGCCTCAGCAGGTCAGCACCCATCAAAAGAAGGGATTATGGTGTCCCACTGCAAAGGACGTGTGGACCCTGGGCAGGCAGAGCACCCACTGTCGGAAATGGTGGGAGGACCTGAGACCTTGGGCATGGGAGACTGCAGAGGCCCAGCCAGGGATGCCTCCCATCGATGGACCTGACCACCCTGATGGCCTGCATACTGGTGGTGGCCTACCCAGAACTCGATGGGTGCTTGAGGGCATCACAGCAGCCACAAGGGGTTGAGTACAGTGGCCATTACTACAATAATTGGCAGGTGGCATGGGAACCAGGTGGTGGATGTGACTTAGTGGGTGCCCCTAAGGCCAGGCTAGACACTGCAGCATGATCGAGCTCAAGATTAATGGGTGGATGCAATTGCAGGTGACCTAGCTTGTTAGCATTCTATGTCAGTCAGAGCTTTGTGGGTACCAGGAGGGGTGCAGTTGGCAGTGTGTGGCCCTCATCTTGTGGTTGTATCTAGCCAAATCACTGGCAGTGCAATGCATAGTGCTCAAGCCTGATCCCTGTGTGTGACGGTGATGTGTATGCCAACTGTGGTGTTGGTGCACTAATTGACCCCAGTGTTTCCTTTCTCTCTCTCTCCCCCCTTTTTCTGTCATCCTGTCCATGTGTGCATTAGCATCATCAGGCAGAGGAGCAGGGGCACCGGCTACAGAGGGAGCTGCTTCCCACAGGACCCAGGAGGCAGTGTCCACTGACGCCGAGGGAACCAGTTGGACGGAGGGTGAGGGGAGCACCATGGCGGATACCTCGTCCGATGGAAGCTCCCCAGTGGTGGCGGACACCTCTGTGACCACCCCAGCTACAGGTACAGCCACCACCCCTGTACCACCACCGCCCTCCCAGTAGCCCTCAGCGAGTTGCCCGTGCCCACTCACCCAGGAGGGTGGGCATCTCCTTCGCCCAGGCACCTCAGGCTCTGCCTCAGTTAGCCCTGCTGCCCTGATTGAGGAGGCTATTGACCTCCTGAGATCCATCTCTGTAGAGCAGTCTACCATAGTGAATGCCATCCAGGGGATGGCATCCCAGATGCAGCAATGCAATGCATTCTTGGAGGGCATTCACAGTGGATTGGCAGCCCAAAAGAGATCGATTCAGGCTCTGGCCTCCTCTCTCATGGCAGCCATTGTCCCTCCTCCAACTACCCCTTCCCAGTCTCCTCAAGCCTAACCCATCCCAAGCACACATACAGATGTGCATGCACATAAGACATCACACAAGAGTGGCACAGTCAAACATCATCCCACAAGCCCCGAGCACTCATGCAAACACCAGACAGTAGCAGACACAACCACATTGACTGCCTCCAATGTCTCCCCCTCCTCCTCCACCTCCCTCACAGTCTTGTCCACAATCATACCGGCATGCACTGCATCAACATCCACCACCAGCATGACCACACTAAGCAGCACATACACCTCATTAGCAGACACCTACACAACATCCATGCACTCCTCAACTGTGTTCTCTCCCACCCTGTCTGTGCCCCCCTCCTAAAGGACACAAACACAAACACTCACACAGTCAACAACCATCCACCTCACATCAGCACACTGCCCATGCACCTGCACCCAAGTCCAGCAGATTTACACCTCCAACAATCACTCCCTCAACCTCCGCTCCCATCCCTCCTCCTTTATCCCGCCCCACCGTCTCTAAAAAGCTTTTCCTTTCCCAACTTGACCTCTTCCCTCCCCCTGCCCCTGGCCAGCCCCTAAGAGGAGTGTCCCAACAACCCAGCCCAGCACCTCGGCCAAACAGTCCAAGGGGACAGAGGTGGAACCACCTAGTCGTGGTGGCAAGTCAGTGAAGGATCCCACTCCACCAGCCTGAAAGGTTAAGGATTCCATGCCTCCTTCTATGAAGGGGAAGGAGCCAGCACCTTCAGCCATGAAGGGGAAGAAGCCCTTGTCTCCTGCCCGGAAGGCTAAGGAACCCACACATCCTTCAATGAAGGGGAAGAAATCCTCAACCCCTGCCAGGAAGGGTAAGGATCTAACGCCTCCTGCCATGAAGGGGAAGAAGCCCTTGATTCCAGCGGAGGATGTCAAGGTGACACCACCACAACCAGGGGTCACGGGGACCCCACCGCCAGCTGAGGAAGTCCATCCCTCACCTCCAGCAGAGGCTGCCCAGGAGGCACCTCCACCTGCCAACACGGCGCATCCCTCACCTCCAGCAGAGGCTGACCAGGAGGCACCTCCACCTGCCAACACAGTTCAGCCCTCACATCCAGCGGAGGCTGTCAGGGGGACACCGCCACCACCAGTGGTCACAGGGCCCTCACCGCCAGCTAAGGAAGTGCATCCCTCACCTGCAGCCGAGGGGGCCCAGGAGGCACCTTAGCCTGCTGACATTGTGCAACCCTCACCTCCATATGACACAGTGCAGCCATTTCCACCAGCAGAAGCCATGTAGGCAACCCTCCAGGGACTGCTGTATAAGGGGCGCCCTCCAGGAGCAGTGGGCATGCTCCACACCTGAGACATTGAAACCCTGCACTCCCCAGGACAGAGAAATGAGCATGGAGCCCCCTCCAGAACCAGTGGGAAAGTTACCCACTCAAGAGACTGTGGCCTTGGACTTACCAGCACTGAGTAATGGGCATGGAGCCCCCTCCAGAACTAGTGGGCTTGTTCCCGTTTTCAGCTGAGGTGCCCCCACCCCCATCCCCCTGAGGTGCCTGACTACTTGAAAACTGATGCCTCTGCAGAATTCTATCCGGATGAAGTCAGGATTTTAGTTGGGCCTTGGATTGTGTCCTGTGGCCATATGGGCTCTTAGCACATTGGAAAGGGCATTGGCCCTTTGTGTACATTTGTACATATCTGTTTTTTCCTACAATTGGTTCATTTGGTAGCTGTTTATATCAATACATTCTCATTACTGCATTCTTGCTGTCCTTGCATTATTCTGCGGTGGATCGTGTGCCATTGTTTTTCATCTGCAGCTGGTTGTGTGTATGGTGTGTTTGTGTGTTGGGTGTGTGTCGTGCATGTGTGTGTGTGTCACTCTCCTTTTCCTCCCTCCCTTGTGTGTCAGGTGGCTGTACTCACTGTCGTCGTCTTTGCTGGCATTGGTGTTCCAGATGGAGCATGATATAGATGAGCATCGGGAAGACTTGCAGTTCCGGTTCCATGGCGGCGTTGTTCTTTCTGTGTCTCCAATAGTGAGTCTTTGATATTCTGTGATGTGTTTCTGCCAGGCTTTTGATGGCGTTGGTACCACACCAGAAATCCTGGCAGATTGCAGGGTCAACATGTGGTGGGTGGTACTTTTTCGTCTGCCTGGCTGTTGTTGGCTACCTCCTTGGTCAGTGTTGTTAATGCCCTGGCATTGGTGTGGTGCATTGGCTGTCTATGGGAGCTTTCTCTGCCATGGTCATAATTTGACGGTAATTACTGCCAGCCTGTTGGCAGTATTACCACCACTTTATCACTCACCGGCAGGGTCATAATGAGGGCCATAGTGTTTCTAGAGAGAGTGACACGGTATAGTCGCAACGTAGAGCAGCTTAAAGCTACAGAGCATTATGAGGAGTTTAGGTTTGTTAACCTAGATTGTATAAACTCCTCCGATCAGGGTGTTATATCTATCCACCAGGCCGAAGAAACGCTCATAGAAAGATTGTTACACGATGTGGGGCCTAATGATCTCTTCTAGTTACTTTTTCAGAGGCAGGGTCTCAACAGTCCCTTGTTCACCAGATAGTCGTCTCCAGATGTGTTTGATGGTGTCACTTATCTAGGAAACCTGTCTAAGCTTTTTACAGAGCAAGGCTGAATTAATAGCATATGGGACCTTCAGAATCATCACCCTCATTGTGAGGGGTCATGACGGCGGTGTTTCCTGAAGAGTGTCATGTACAGTAAAATCATTGGCAAGAAATATCGATGATTGCTTGACTTTAACACTGGAGCAACCAACATGTGTCTGGCGGCGAGCATCGCAGGTTTGTTGATGGAACAAGCTACCCGAGACCACGTCATTTTGTCTATGCTAGCGGAAACCCAAAAGGAGCTCCAAATACCACCCGAAAGACTAGTTAGTTTTAGGGGCCTGGGACTTTTTGTGAATCATTTTTCCATTAAAGTAAAATTTCTGTACCACAGAGATTGTTGGAAGTACTTCACTACCGATGAGTGTGTGAAAGACAAGACCTTCAATGTGCTCCATTAGGACACCAGTGCGAAATGCACTGTAAAATGTGTCAGAGGGATGGGTGCATCAACGACTGTTCAAAAGGTGAACTGTTCGACGTGTAAGATGTTTTGTTGGTCACAAGCCTGCTTGAACATACACGTCAGCCTCGCACAGTGCGACTGTAAATCGGAATGTCGGACTTGCGGGCACTTCAAGGCCACCAACCACAATTGGAAAGGTATGCAATGTCCCAGGTGTAAAGCGTATTTCATAGCCAGAACAGCACACTTGTGTTACATGCTCGAAGGCTTACCCCAGAAAAAAACAGAAGACTACATCGGATTCGGTACAGAGTGTACGCAGGAGACGGGTGTGCACCAACCTAACTACATTTACACCCATCATCTAACAGCCGATGAAAACTGGGAGTTTGAAGGCTGAACGTGCATGAACGATTTCCTCAACACATTCACGCAGCCGAAATACTATGAGTATAGCATGCTGGCTCACACCTCAAAGGCGTACAACTCGTTCTTTATTCTCCAGGACCTGATTCGTGAAAAGATGGCCAGGGCTCCAAACTGATGCTGTTAAAGGTTGTTCCTTTTGAAATTAGGTTCATAGACACCTTTAATTTTCTGCCTGTACCTATGAAGCCTAAAAGGAGACTGTTCAAAATGATCACTTGACTACCCCTCTAATGTTATCATGACATTTGAACAGTTGTACAGTTTTGTTAAAAGGTTCGCGTCTCAAAAGATTTTTGCCTAATTTATTGCTTTACCCGTGTAAATGTTTGTGCTGAAAACTGTTTTCAACTTTTTAACAGTTATCAGTCATCTTTTTTTTTTGATGGTTTTAAAATGGGTGGCGGGTGAGTAAAAAAAAATGTATAGTCTGTATTCATGTTTAAAACTTTTTTATTTTAGAAAGCCATCAGTACAAATAGAGGCGTTACAAGGCCTTACACTTTTGACAAACACTGCATTCTGTTTTAAAAACGCTTGACGTAGTGCTTGAGTTTTCATTCACATATTTCATAACAATACCGTCATTATTTACTAGATTGTTGGAATACAGATTAAAAAAAATTCTAAACATCATACCCTCAGACATTTTAATAATAAAATATACACAATGTTCCCCGCAGGTGATGGCTAGAGAATCCTGTACACGAATCTTGTTACACTCGACCATGAGCAATCCTTTTATTTAACATATTTTAATATCGGTTTTGTATAACTGTTATGCTCTGGGAACTCCGCTAAACTGTCAAACACTATAACCTTGTCTACATCCAGGAACATGGCCTCCCAATGTGTACCACCCTTTTAATGCGGGTCGGTGTTAAAGATGAGTGTGCAGGGTCTTTCTGGGCCTATCTCCCCTGATAGCCCGTCGCTAGGAAATACACCAAAAAAAGTACTTCTTAGCGTATTTATGCCTGCTTAAGGAGTCACATATCTGCACAGTGTCCATTTTTATTTTACAGTCTTTTAATGAAATTGAAACATAATCTGTTGGGTGTGATTGACTTGGATGACGCTGTAAGAATACAGAGAATACAACCATGTCCACGTAGGTAGCCAGCGCCTGTATAAAGCGTATTTCAGCTTTTAGATTTCCCTTTTTGATCAAGTTGTAGTGGTCACCATCTTCCATGTCAGGAGTCAGGTTGAACGCAAACAGCGTGTACCATCCACATAACCCTCTCTTGAAGCAATGACTCCTGAGTCACGCAGGTGTTTCCCCGTTATCAAGACCAGACCAAGATATTCCAAGGACAAATTTGGATGTTCCAAAACTTGGGGGGAATAACAGCACCCTCGTGGACCAAAGTGGCTTAGTTGATGTCATAGTGCTTGAAGTTGAAAGAGTTACAGGTATAGAGCCCGCTTAAAGCTGTATTGTCCATAAACCCTATGATGATGAGTTTCGGGAGTTGCCCCAGAAATAGATTTTACTGCTGCGTTAATCTAGTAATGGCTGGGATGCTGAATATCTTCAGAGCCACTCTTTCAATCACGTACTTGGGGTTTGATAGTTGTAAAGCTTCGGGGTGGGCCAGTCTGACGCTCAGTGATACTTACATGCTGTTTACAAATAGGCTTGCCAACAATGTAACAAGTTTATGCTGTCCCACATCGCCGCTGATGAGACAAAACGCGTCCTTGTTGCGGTTGAGTTTGATCTTAAGAGCAATACCATTCACTAGTATTTAACTAGAAAGAAAAGGTCTGAAGGTATGTGTCCCAGGAGGTCAAACTGTCTACTGCTGGCGGTGAAGCTGGCTCTTTTTTAAAACCATTGTTGCCCCCATCCAACGCCGTGCCCTTAAAATGTGTGTGAGTATCTTTGTAGAAGATCCCCGCTGAAAGCTACGTGTCCAAGGCTTTGCAACTGTAATTTAGAATACTATCTATGTAGGCCCTGTTGGTGTACATGTTATCACTTTGCGTAATGAGTCGATCGCCAAGGTTAATGTCCACCTGATTAAACATGGTTGTGACGGGTTAGGCGATTGGCACCATTTTAGCCTCGGCCTTGATGTGGGAGTCGTTAGCTTTTGTTATTTTGCAGACAAGGTGCAGAGTGTTGTTGAGATCCAAATACATATCCGTGGACCCCGACCAAAAAACTCTATTGGCGCCAGAGGCATCAGAGCGGCTAGAAGCAATACTTCCATGAAAAAACTGTTCTCAGTGCTGGTCTGTGTGGGTTTTAGAGAAAACAAATCTAGCTCAGATTTGGCACAGTCACCCGAGGCGCAGTGTATGAAGGCCATGATAGCTGATTTATAATATATTCGCACTAGTTTCTCTTCTTCTTCTTGGAAGATATCTTCCATCTTACGACTCCGCTTTTGTGTGGGCGGTTTGAAGAAGTCCTTGGTTTTTTATAGAGCATTGGTGGGCCCCTGCACCTCAAAACCCTTTGCTTCCTTTTAACACCCGCACGCGCCTTGTACATCAACCCAGCTCCTTCTTGGGGCTGTTTGTTCATGCACTCGGCGACAGCTGATGTTATAGAGCCCACAACATCCTGGGCTATGTTCGTAGCCACCAATTTAACATGAGGTTTTGCAATTTCGTACCCTCTTTTCAAAAAAGGCATGGCTCTTCTAAGCAAACTATGAAAGAAGCCCCCCAATCCGGCTCGAACATATCAGGGGCCCCTTGAAAGTAGGGTGGCAATCCGCCATAGCCAGCCTGAACTCTATAATAGTCTCTGTACATAGAGGGGTCCCCGTATGTTTTCACGATGCCCATTGCAACTGTCTAATCGTCACCAGTGACTGAGCATCGTATACCATGATGGTTATAGTGTCAAAATGATTTTTTAGAAATTGCCACGTAGTTGAGTTTGTGATGTTGTAAATTAATCATTGTGTTATTTTCTCCCTCCCTTTTTCTCCATTCTACACAGTTTTCCACACTATCCTCATCTGATGCCTACAAGAGAATGGAATCTAGGGCCCCACTCTCTTCTGAATCTGCTCCTTCTTGATAAGCAGGACACAAGCATTCAGTCTAGACTGCTACTGGTTGGACACATGCAACCTCATCCGTGTAGTACCACAAGGCTTGTCTCTCAGCCCGGACCTTAAAATACAATTTTGAATGCTAGTTTGGAAGTTAGTGCATGGGTTCTCTTGTTTGCTGTGAAATGTCTGTTATATAGATTTTGATTGTAGGTCCACTGTTGCTTACAAGTCACTTAGAAAGGAAAGCCTTTCATTATAAAAACTGAGGGAGTAATCATAAGAAGCATTCAGTCTTCACAAATTCTCCACACTAGGAATATTGCCTAACTCATATACTGGTGTGACCCTCTGTCTCGAGTGCCTGTGTGTTTACCTATTATGCTGATGTTTTATTTTGTCCCTGTCATCATGCTAATTTAACTACAAGATCAATCCTATGACCTGATAGGGAACAGAAAGCTTGCCCTCAATATTCACAGTGGAATACTGTCCCTGTCATGCATATAGCACATTTAGTATTGGTGGCATTATACAGTGGCTAAGAGAATTAACAGTGTGGCTAGAAAGTTTTATCTGGGTTACTAGGGCTGAGGCCATTGGCCCACCTGTGTATATGTTTGCCTTTATGTGCATGCTCATACCTTTGCACCAGCATCAGTGTATTTTTAAATGTGTTTTGTGTAACAAGTGTGACACATGCATGGTGTGAGTGAACCATTTAAATGGTGGCGAGTAGGATCCATTGTGTGTACCTCTACCCTGACCCTGGGCTAACCTAGCACAAGATGGAGGGCAAGAACTGTGTTCCCAAGCAATGAAGAGAACAACACGTACATTCATGCACTGGCACTATTATTACCGCACACCTTTACATTCATTTAGACATCTACGAATAACCATTAATGAAAAATACAAACATGCTTAGCTTCACATATTGACATATTGTAGATCCCAGCCATTCTAGCCTGTAGCACTTATGTATCTACATATACAGAATGGACAGCACCTGCCTTAGGACTCTTATTGTCCAAAAGATAAAAATAAATATTTCAACCTGCCAGCCAAGGTGGGATCAATTAGCACACTTGCTTCCCATAGAAATAAATATGCATTAGCAGAGTAAGCTGGAACGTTGTACGTTTTTTTTCATAGTTTAAAGCTTTCAAGCTCCCAGAATGAGTTTTTCAGAGACATCCCTGGACTTTATTGCTATATTACTGTATAAACGTAGATGGATCTGGCTTCCCCTTTCCATATGCCTCCCCTGTCCAGTACATGAAAACTTCAAATTCTGTCCTCAACTGTTGAAAAATATGACTCAAGGATTTAAGGATAAAGGTCATTGGGACAGTCATTGGAGCAGCTGAGCTAAGTGGTTAGAGTGTGTGTATGCCCGAGTTAACATCATGATCAGGTCTTGTCAAATGATGTGGGTTCTCTGATGCTGACAGCAGCCAAGAGCCGACTTTGAACATCAACAGCTATCAAGGGATGAGATCCCATCCACCACCTCACTTCTCCATCCTCAGCTCCATCCCTCTTCACCGGGAGCCTCACTGCATCTACTAACCTCAACTGGCGATCACCCTGCCATTTAGTCTTCAGGAGCTCTAGCTCTTCTCTTAGTAATGTCCATTACTGGTTATCTGGATCTTGGTCACACACTTCTCCTGCAGCTGTCCTCACTTTGTCACATGTCCTATAAATGTACACTCCAGCAGTTTGTTGGCCGGCATGCTTTAAGATTCTAATTGTGCACATACCATGCTGAGGAACTTTTAGGATCTCTTATTATACCGGTAGAGCAGTATAACTCTGTCCCCTTGGCTGAGGTTTGATTGCAGTGAATTTCCTTCTTCTTTATATATGTGGCTGCTGCACACCTACCCTCTGTAAACGTTAACATAAGCGATGAAAATCTCAACTCCAAAATAATACATTTGCAGACCCCATGCAAACTACAGATGCACACTGAAAATACTATTCGGTAGCAGATTGAAAACATTTGTCTGTGAAAAACAGAAGAATGCAAGATGCACCTAACAAATATGAATTTGAAACAATGACAAAAGGAAACTTGAGGGTGTCTACTTGCAAAATTCATGAAGGGGGCCTCCCCACACAGGGTCAGCTTTAGCTCTTGTGGCGCATGGTGTGACAGTCTTTTTTGGCACCCCTTATAAGCTTCCCCTCCACAAATTACCTCACTACCACTCTCCAACAGTGCCCCTCACCTCTCCATAGTCCCTCTCTGACATACATTTCTTTTTCTTTTTGAGGTGCTACTCAAATTTCACTCACAGTTTTGTGATCTGCATGGTACACGTTCATTGCAGCAGGCACATTATCCTTTCTGGGCTCCTTCATGATGAGTAAAAAATGCCACAAGACAAAATTTGGATCTCTTACCAACAGTAACATTAGTCACCAGAGTTATTCTGGCATTATCATTGTTACCTAAAAACTGCTGGATGCACGAACAAGTTCAGTGCTTCTGATCCCATGGTATTTTTAAACACAGATGCCACACCAAAGTCAGTGCACTGGTCCACTGGGGCACGGAGGAACCCATGCCCCACAGGGGCTACTGTTACATCACTGATGATTCGAATTGAGAATGTAATATGGAAAACTATGTGTAAAGTATAAGGAAAGTTATTTTAGTCTACTCTTGCCAGACATTCTCCAAAACTGTGAGTGGCGAAGTAGGAACTTTACATGCTTCTTTTTTCGCAAGCCTGAAAACTGTTGAACTCGCATACCTAGACTTACCATTTTAGTTTGGACTGAACGCCTTTTGAATAAGAGCACAAGGGTTTCATCTCTTCATATACCACCACCTCCAGTCCACTCACAAATAGTGTAGAGTGACCCAGGCCTAATGCATATAGGCAACACTCACAATTTCAGACTAGCAGCATAGGAAACACAGTTAGTTTCCAGGACTGAGAGCTTCTGTGTCAGTTACTTAGAGGTACAAGGTAGGTATAGAGCTGCGGTATTACATGCCCAGGCTCCATATTGCATTGTTGGCATGCTCATTCCCTCCCCTTCTGCCACCATATATGTCAAGATTTCAGTGGATCCATGTGTGATATGCTGCTCCATTTTGAAACAAACAAGACTACAAGTCCCAGAATTCTAAGACCCATGACTGGATCAGCACATCACACATGGACCTGGGACAATTATCAAGGCTGCTGTCACCTCGTGTGTGGTTTTTGAATATAGGAAAGAGAGGCCGGTGGGCAGGCAGGTACACCCTTACTTACAAGCATGATTCCAGCATCTGGGAACAACAATCCGTTAGCCCTGCACACATACAGAGCACCTCTGTTTGAGGGACATGCTGATTTTATGGCTGCTCTACATATTGAAGGGCCACCAATTACAGTGTGCGTTAAGCAAAAATCAATTGACCAATAATTGAATTACTCATTCAAAATAGCCTTCAAAAGTTTGAAGAAAATGCAGATTTTTTATACTAATGTGCTGCACAATTCACATTCACCATTTCCCCAGCAGTGTAGATATGTCTCTAGTCCTTTACAAACCCACTGAAAGTTTAATTCTGACTATTTTAGAAGGAATAATGGTCAGAATAAAATGAATTTTTACCATTTAATTTGCAACTCCTAGTAATTTTGGTGCTGCCAGCTCTTGCCCAATTTACAAGTTTTTTTTGGTGAAAGTGTTATAAAGTACTAGCAGACTGCATTGCCATATTTTCAAATATGAGGGCTTCTGCAACTTTCAATAGAGACTGAATGCTGCAAATTGCATTCTGTAAATATAAAACATCACCTGTCACCTATGTGCAATGAAGAGCAGCAGCTCGAGAGGCAGATCATCCAGCACTATCCCCACAAATCGAAAGATGTTTTAACAAAGAAGGAATGAGTTTCGCATGTTGTTATCAAAGCAGAAACTGCTAGAACTTACATCTTCCAGAATAATATTTACACATGCCACTGGGTGCCAGCGTTTTGAATCTGACTGTTCTCTGCCCATTTATCTCCTCTGGCCAGTGCTTGTTAACTTCAGAGAATGCCTCACCATGCCTGACATTCTTCGAATACATGACTATAAAGAAAGAACAGTATAAATACCTGGTAGTACGGGATTTAGGATGTGTGTGGACTCAAATGCCATGATCTTGGGAGGCCACGTGCTGCACTGTCTCTGGGGCTTACATCACTGCAAGGCAGACGTGGTAGCCAATAGACGTGTAAAGCTGAAGAGCCTATACTTCTCCACCCCCAACCAGTGCTTGGGTTCATGCTGCTGCCTGTAATTTCAAATAACTGCTAATTGTGGCCCACTGCAAGCTGCCAATGTGCACAAACGAGGGAAGTAAAGCAAATACCTACCCAATTGTCGTTCCAAAATTACGCTTGCAGTCAGAGTAATATACAATCGTGGGGGCGTTTATTGTGACCCTTCAGTCCCATTCTGGCAGTGCAAATTTCTTGTTTGGTTGTTGTTCTCATGAAAGCAGACATGCAGTTGTAAAATGGATATATAAATTTGAATCTTTATTCACAAAAAAGCAAACAGCACCCTTTTGCTTGGTGTACACTTCGCTGAAGCCTATGTGCAGATTTTTGACTGAACTTGCCAGCCCAGAAAACACATGTACAAATGTGCACAAGTTACAAATGCACCTAAGCATTTTTGTAAACAAAATGCTTGAAATTCTGTTGTGCTGTTCCTTGACAATATTAGGTACAGAAAAGACATGCACCAACCGAGCATGACACGCTTGTTCAGAATTGAGTTTCAGCCCTCTCTACAGGTGAGCTGGAGAATGTGCAGGCTATATTTTCAAGTACATTTACAAGCGCTCTATGTTACACATGTCAAGTTTGTATCTTGACTAGGTGTTCTGTCCTTTCATTAGCAGACAGGACCTCAGAGACTTACCTGAGCTAATAAAATGTAAGAAAGGCTGGAGAAAACAAGTGCCAGGGGCTTGAAAGCAACAGTTTCTAATGCCATGCCTAAGCACTGTCAGACGAAATAAACACTGTAGAGGAGCGTGGACAGTGCTTTCTGGCATCCTTTTTTACTTTAATGCAGGAAAGCACATGATGAGCAGAATCCTGGTAACATCCGAAAGGGTTAAAAGAATGTTAAAACAAAAAGCAGAAAGAATTAATGAAACAGCCTTCTAAAACATTCTCCTCTAGAGAGCAGAGCTGAAGTCCCATCTAATCGGCTGGAGCACTTTCAGTTTCTACATGGGGACGATTAGATCGGCATGTGGAACTTCCTGGGTGAATACTATTATTATGATTTCCCTAACTTTTACCTCTCCTCAATTTTATACTACTTTTATTTTTGCCTTGTTTACTTTTTTAATACTGTCCAAGTTTCTTTAATTCCTGTTATCCCTGCATTATCTTTCTTTTCTATATTTCATTGATCATTTTGTATTCCACCCCTTCATGCTCTTCAATGACTCTGAGTCATCGTCAATGATAGGCTATAGCGCTGCCCCTCTATTATGCAAAGCTTTTGGTTGGCGTGACTACCTTACATTTTTAACATTCCAACAAAATGTACAGAGTGATATTTTTGAAAGAAGATACTGAAGTGCTAACCAAACTGTAACAATGTATTGCGTTTGCATTTGTTTGATTTAAAAAAATCAGAAGGACAGGTGTACATGGCATCTAAAAAATGTATACTGTTTTTTTTTTATAGCCACACTAACCAGTGGAGCTGGCTCAAGTTTCACCAATTCAGGAGCAGATGGAGGAGGTGGAAGCGCAGCAGCAGTAATGGGCGATGGTAAGTCACATTGTCTTCTTACTGACAATTACTATTACTCACTGGCTATGAAGGCATTGTTGTGATTTAGGGGCATATTTATACTCCGTTTGCGCCGGAATTGCGTCATTTTTTTGACGCAATTCCGACGCAAAACTAACTCCATATTTATACTTTGGCGTTAGACGCGTCTAGCGCCAAAGTCCATGGAGTTAGCGTCATTTTTTAGCGTGGACACCTACTTTGCGTTAATTATATGCCAGGTAGGCGTTCCCGTCTAAAAAATCGACTCCGAGGCATGTGCGTCGGATTTATACTCCCGGGCAAAATTCACGCCCGGGAGTGGGCGGGTCAAAAAAAATGACGTACGGCCGCTTTTGCGCCGTTTTTTAGCACCTGCAAAAGGCAGGTGTTAAGGGACCTGTGGGCTCTGAAGGAGCCCAGAGGTGCCCTCCCATGCCCCCAGGGACCCCCCCTGTCACCCTTGCCCACCCCAGGAGGACACCCAAGGCTGGAGGGACCCATCCCAGGGACATTAAGGTAAGTTCAGGTAAGTGTTTTTTTAAAAAAAAATTGTGGCATAGGGGGGCCTGATTTGTGCCCCCCTACATGCCACTATGCCCAATGACCATGCCCAGGGGACAGAAGTCCCCTGGGCATGGCCATTGGGCAAGGGGGCATGACTCCTGTCTTTGCTAAGACAGGAGTCATTTCTATGGGGGTTGGGAGTGAAAAAAAATGGCGCAAATCGGGTTGAGGCGAAAAAATTGCCTCAACCTGACTTGCCCCATTTCTTGACGCCCAAGCCCCATATCCCCCTACGCTGGCGCTGCCTGGTGTACGTCGTTTTTTTTAACGCACACCTGACGGCGCCGGCGGCTAACGCCGGCTAACGTCATTCAATAAATACGACGCCCGCATGGCGCTTCAGAATGGCGTTAGCCGGCGCTAATTTTTTTTACGCAAAACTGCGTTAGCGCAGTTTTGCGTCAAAAAGTATAAATATGGGCCTTAATTCATTAGCCTCTAGCATTTCAGCTACAACGGAGGTTGGGTTACATTACCTATGGCCTCTTCTTTCTGCAACTCAGCAAAAGCACACATAATATACAATAAAAATGATGGCTTGATGGAAATGTGAAAGATCATAATGTTAAAAGAAAGGATGGGTGCCAAGAGTGAAAGGAAAGGATGTGTGAAGGGTTGAAAAGGGATGTGTGGGTGAGTACTGGGAAACTGGATGGGTGAGTGAAAGGATGATTGGAAGGGTGGATAGTCGGTTCTGAATGGATAGATAAAGGTTTGTGAATTTGGGTGAAAGACTGGATGATAGAAGGTAAAGCTGAAATAATGGGTGCTCTGCACGTACATGAGGGAAGAATGAAAGGACAATTAAATAATTGTTTGGATGAATAAAGAAGGGAGCTCTTCTTCTGTAGCGAGATTAGTGATAAGCCTCTATTCTTCTATAGAAAAAGCTCTACCTACCTGCCTAATCCATCTGCCTTACTCTGCAGTAGAGTAAGTAAAGGTTATTTTCATTCCTTACTGCTGGGTGAATCAATTTATTGGAAAGAGTTTGTGATGGTGGGCGAAAGCAGTGAGTAAAGTGGGACGAATAAGTGCCGGACTTGATTTCACGTTTGGAGTAGGGGGCACTCTGTGACAAACGTGTCAAATACAATCTATGTAGCCTATTCCTTTCCCTGTAGTGCAGTGCATTGTTTCCCTCCTCCTATCTACTAATGGCAGACAGGATAAAATAGATCAGCATTTTGTGTGACATATCTCACTTATTCATCTGCCTCTTTGGAGTCAGGTCAGAAACTAAGTGAAAGGCTTGTGGAGGAGACCAGGGCAATTGGAATTAAAGATAAATAACTGTCAGTTACAGCTGCTCGAGCTGCAGACAGTAGCAAAGTGCTTGAAGAAATGGCTAGTATGTCTACAATTATTTGGCACAATTTGTACTCCTTAGTGCATAATACCTTACTCATCATAAATGAGAGGTAATTCATTTTTATTTTTTCACCCAATGTGTCTGTTTAGTTACTAGAAAAGCTTTTAAAACAAATGGGAATTCACTGTTTTTTAACCTGGTCTTATTCTGCCTTAACTCTTTTCTACCAGACAATCAGTGATTTTTATGTGAGGCATGTGTAGGTAAACAAATAAATTGGCTCTGTGTCTCTCCTTGACATAATCACATCAAATTCCAAATTCCAACATCCTTAGAGGAGCAGCAATGTAATAATGCAGTGCAACCCACTGCCCATCATTTGAAGAGGTGTTTGTTCAGAGCATTGTGTATAACTTGCCTTTTTTATTCTTCTTTTTCTCAATATAGCTACTCCTGCTTGACGACCACCACAAACCAGGCATATGGAGACCCCGCAGAATAGATATAATCTCAGAAATAGAGATAATATAAAAACGCCTGACAGATATCAATATACTGATTCACGCCAGTCTTGTTCCTTCCAGGACTCACGAGAAAAATCAATACGTGAAACCGAGACAGGAATCACAATGCTCAACAGACATTTCTGTTAAAAAGGAAGAGAAACTTCCCCTGCAAAAACCCAAATTTAAAAAGAAAAAAGTGGCAGCAGCTGTGATTCGTCATGCCACTCAGGAAGATGTCTCTATTGAAGAACATGACATGGGCACGAGCTCTGCTAGACAGCGCAGCAGAGGTCACTATCGTTCACCGGAATCTTCAAGAGCATCTGGAGGTGAAAGCAACTGATGACTTCCTAGAAGTTGAAACTGTGGACATGCGTGTCTCCACACTTGACAGGGTGTACAAAGTAACAATACAGTTAGAAGGAGATATTGAACGCACAATTGCTGCAATCTTTTGGGACTGAGTCGTCAACATTTATGATATTTTACTGGTCAAAAAGGATTGGCTACCTGAATTTGTCCGTTCTTGCCCATATGAGGAAGGGGTTATCAAACCTTCTTTCTTGCCTCTTGTTCCCGATGAGCTCGCAGAATCGTATGCCATTGATTGGGCATCGGCGCAGGCACCTGCGTGATACTGCAGCCACATAGCATGGGATGAAGATTCCCCCTATCATGTAATTCCAATAAAAAATCAACCATAACCACAACCACAACCCCAATACCCAATAAAACATGATGCTAAAGCAACTGTGAGTGAAATCCTCACACAACTAGAGTACCAGGGCGTAATTGAACCCTGTGTCTCACCAATGAATACTCCTTTATTCCCCGTAGCTAAACTACAGACATTTAAACAGTCATAAACACACTTATGCTATACAAAATTCACATAGCAATGCACTTATGAACAATATAGTGTGCAAAAAATACAAAACAACATTGGATATTTCCATTGGCTTCTTCTGCCAAAATATAGCACTTGAGAGTAGAGACTTAACAAGTTTTAGTGCCCTAGGCTCCCAGAACAAATTCTGTTGTTTACCACAGGGGTACAAGAACAGTCCAGGATTGTCCGCGGCTTGTGTGACTTCAATATTGCATGACATTGACCCTGGAGCATTGTCCTATATAGATTGAATCTACCTTACGGACGATGAATTATTGGAACATCTAAGACGGGTAGCCTGCATTGTTGCAGGATTTGCCAACTTTGGCTATCAATTCAACTTAAAAAAATAAATAAAAATAGCCTTCCTTAGTTTTCCTGTTTCTGGGACAGAACTATCTAGTGAAGGAAAGAGCCTAGTGCCACAATTCATAAAAAAATTGCACAGTTACAACCTCCAAATACCATTAAAAAACTCCAATCACTGTTGGGTTTTCTAAATTTTGGCTGAACTTACATTCCAGACTGTGCATCATGCATCAAACCATTATACGACTTGATACGTCCTGTCTTTTCCAGTAAATTTTGGACAGTCAAACACACATGCATTCTCAGAGCATTACAACAAGACATGCTTTCAGCACAACACCTACAGACAAGGAACAATAAAAACACCTGGTCATCAGAGTAAATCCTGGTGCCATCGGTTTTAACTATGTAACATTTAATGAGGTAATGAGGGTGAGACTGTCCCAATTACATACAAATCACATTTGTATTCTACAACAGAACAACGCTTTGCTCCAACTGAGAAAATTCTCACTGCTGTTCAGATGGCAGTCATTAAAGAGAGTCCACTAGCCCAGGGGAAATGCATTATTGACGTATCTCCAACCCCAGACCTTGAGGCAATTACCAAAGCCAGCTCTCCAAATGCTGATGCACTACATCCATGTTGGATCCAATGGGCAACATCTCTGACAGCCACTGATGTTCACTATATTTTTGACCCAAAATTACAAACTCAAGAATTGTGCAATATGAACTAGAATACCCAGTTCCAGCAAATACATTGCATATTGATTAATACCAAAGAGTTGCGCACACCGATGGCTCAGCACAACCTGCTATGGACACAAAGAATCAATACTCCACTGCTTGAGCAGTTGTAAGTGGCTACATTGAGCATAGTAAATTCTATCCACAACATACCTTCACGCAAACCCTAGGGGATTGCACTGCACAACTGGCAGTGCTAAACGTTCTGGTGATGGCACTGGAACACTCGGAACCTGAACAGCTAACGCTGATTGTCTGTGATCCGTACTATTGTGTCCAGTCCTTCAATGAATATCTGTATTACTGGTGCCAGAATGGGTTCAGAGTTTCCAAAGGTAACACCATCAAACACAGACTTTTGTGCTGTAAAGTCACAGATGTGAAGGAAACGCTACCAAATGTCAATGTTGTACATACACTTCGACACCAGTGCGTTGAAATACACGTTGCTGGCAATACACTGGCTGATGAAGCAGCCAAGTCAGCAGTAGCTGCAGTAACTCGTTCTAAGACGAAACCAGAAGATTAAATGCTGTGAAAGCCTCGGCTGACGGCACACCTTTACCTAAAGGATATCCAGTTAAATATTCCTACTGGATGGGAGGAATGCTTGACGCAGAAGTAAAAATACCACACGTGGGGATTCAAGTGATTCCCAATAAAGACCTAAGAACAGAATTGATCAAAGCAGCGCATGAGGGTGTTGCTTCTGCCCATGCTGGTAGGGTGCTACAATATCATTGTTGTAAGCTCATTATTGGTGGCCAGGTCTATACAAACAGACCAAGCAGTATGTTCTTTGTTGTGATAGCTACCAACAAATTAGGAGGTCTACCGTCAAACGCCCACCGCAGACACCCCTCCTAATTTCTAACAGACCATTACAATGTGTGTAGTTGGCCCATTCGGTCCCTTGACACCTGACAGTGTATACAAATACATCTTAGTTGCTGTTGACCCATGCTCCAGATTTCTACGGGTGTGGCCACAACGCTCCGCTGATGCTCGGACTGTTATTAAAGGTTTGCAAGTCTTTATTGGCACATATGCAGTTGCGACTTTCCACTCGGACCAGGGCCCTGCTTTTGCCTCATGGGCATACAGGGACGCCATGGCTTTGTTAGGGGTCCAACTCTATTACTCGTCTTTATTTCATCCTGAGGGAAATAGTGGCGTGGAGCGACAAAACTGATATTTAAAGCAATCTTAAACAGCCAGAGTACTTGGTACAGGTCATAGTTGGCTTAATCACCTATATGGAGTCCATTGAGCACTTAATAATCTGCCTAGAAGGTCCCTTGGGAGTCATACTTCATACGAGTGCCTGTTTGGAACTCAAATGTATTTTCCGGGTCTTGATGGTCCTGGCGTGCAGGTGGCAGAAACACCTTTTGACATAAATATACCTCTCACTTTCTTGCAGGAATTACAACCGTTCCGTGATGACAACGCTTCTGGCAGTACCAATAACATCTACTGGCTGGATTCCAAAGGTTGGGGATTGAGTACATGAAAAAGTTGCTGTCAAAAAGGAGTTTGGTCCTTCCTATTGTGCCCCGGTTCCATTCCTGGGAATACACAGTACCAGAACTGTTATTCTACCACCGCTGCCTGGTTCTAAAGAAAACAGCTTTGTTTCCATGAATAGTGTGAAGTTATACCATGTAGCCAATCCTGCACAGCAAACCAAGAGGAACAACCAGTAGTACCCGAATCCCTCTCACTACTGGTCATGATGTCCCTCAACAAGTTTTGAGCAGCAATGCTGACAACTCTCCGTGCTTGGGGAGGGTGGAAAATGGTCTTTTATTAGTTCCACTAACATCTTTTGCAACAAGCAAAACAGAAAATATTGATCGATTACTCTCAAATTCTTCACAAATGGATGGCATCATCTATTATGGAACACTGCAGGAGACTTCTGTCAGGTCTCCTCTTCCAAATACAGCTCCAGTTTTTGCACAAACTGCTTCTGGATACTTTGTTGACATCACTGACACTTTCTCAGACTCATCTGCCTCTTCTGCATCTGAACTGTCAAAAACATGTAAGCTGATAATTTGGCTCAAAAGTAATTATCTTATTGCCCCATGGAACTATCTATGGCTTTCCTCTACTATAATAGCTTTCCTTCTTTCGATTGGCTTTGTTATTACTTTTTTTCTACTAATACATGGTTATTACCTTCCTGAATGTTCAGCAATTGAACTGGTGGATGAGGTCCTGAAACCCAATTTTCCTCTCACAAAGTCTGCAGAGACTTGTCTTTTGTCAACATTTCTGCAATACCAATTCCTAATGGGATTGTTTGGGATACAGTCACATTTGATATATACGGCCCGACAGAGGTCATTCAAATTTCATATGTGTTTAAACTTTCTATGAATGATGTAATAATATCTGGAGTTGTTTCTGATGACTGGGATGTGAAAACAGATGATTCTATGATGTCTGAATTGCAGTATTGTACTATATTTGAAAGTGCGGATGTTTATCATCCAAAGAAAATTATTGAGACATGTTCTGTTATAATTATTATGGACACCTTTTCATTCACAGAGCAAGCACCCCAAAGACTATTTTTAATTACACACAATGGGAACATTGTCAAACTCCACCACAAGGGAGTTCTAAAACATATTCTAAGAAATGTGCATATTTTTCTGGGCACAATGTAAAAAATTCTGAGTCATATTATTTCAAATTGCCATTGATGGAAAATGTACATATATTATTGACTGATACAAAATTCATTTTTCGGATTCCTTTGTTTCCCAGTTGGCTATAAAGGCTATGAATATTGGTTAAATATGATTGATTTAAAAAGTGTGTAGGGAACAAAATAATTGGCTAAAAAGGGGAAAAGAAGCTTTATTTAAAGCATACCTGATACCTGTTCAAATTATATTTTTAAATGAAACTGTACAATAGACAAGTTGTTTAGGCTTAGCAAAAATTAAAGATTTGAATAAGCCCTGTATTCCTGCCCTGCAAAATTTTACAAATTGCAAAGGTTTATCAATGCAATAGAAGATCAGTTTGATGAATGGATCCAAAATGGCATGTTTAATGCTTCACTTTCACATCCTAACGGGTGGTTATTATGGCCAATAGATATCAATAGGTGTCATAAACGTTCTGTAAACTCCATGGGGGGATTTGGAACAAGTAGACCTGAGCCTCGCTATGTGTCATCTGAATACGCAGGTATAGTGACAACATACAGTGTACGGAAACTATGCCAGCAATGGTTGAAGAGTTCCACACTGTTAAAGAACACCTCAGTCTCCTGTCTAACAATACTGATCAACAGAATTTCCTGGCCCCAGAAAAAAATGCCAAAGGCAATTCTTATATTCAGTCGATAATGAAATTTGGAAGCTCTTTCAACAAGAAGCTGCTGCCCGGTTAAGGCAAACAGACCAGGAAAATTTACAGAAGGCATTAGGGCCCTCATTACAACCCTGGTGGTCGGTGATAAAGCGGCGGTAATACCGCCAACAGGCCGGCGGTAACAAAAATAGAATTATGACCACGGCAGAAACCGCTCAAACAGACAGCCACTTTAACACACAACCGACCACCAAGGTGGTAGCAACAAGCACCACAGCAGTAGCCACCAACAGCCAGGCGGAAGACAATGTACCTTCCGATGCATTATGACCAGCCTATCTACCAGCTTTTCTGGGGCGATACCAACAACATCAAAAGCACAGTGGAAACAGAACACAGGAGTCAAAGGACTCACCTCTGGAGACACAGGGAACAACCACGACGCCATGGAGCCCGAGTTGCACATATTTACCATACTCGTCTACCTTTTCCTGCATTACGAACACCAACACCGGTGAAGACGACCACAGTGAGTACAGCCGCCTAGCACACAAGGGAGGGGGGAGGAAAAAGAGAGTGACACACACACGCAACACAAAACACCCCCAACACCATACACACAACCAGATGCAGTAACATTACATATCCACCCTATACCCCTCAGGAATAATGCAAGGACAAACTGAATTGATAAAAGTGAGTGTAATATGATTAAAGAACATGAATAAGTGCTTTAAATTACAAACGTATATACATGTTTACGGATGGAGGGACACTGCCCAGGCCAAGGCACATAGGCCAAGGCCCCACCTCACTCCTGCAACAACACGGAGAGAGCACTGCAGGGGCATCAGGTTGAAAATACACAGGCACCTCAGGGGGACGGGGAATAAGGGGGGCACCTCAGCCGGAAGATGGTACAACACCACTTGTCCTGGTGGGGGCTACAAGCCCTGTGCGATGTCCTGAGGAGTGCAAGGCCACAGTCTCTCAAGTGGGTAGTTTGCCCACTGCTTGGTCCTGGGCAGTGCAAAGCCACAGTCTCTCAAGTGGGTGCTTTGCCCACTGCTTGGTTTTGGGGAGGGCAAAGCCATTGTCTCACAAGAGGGTGGTTTGCCTACTGCTTGGTCCTGGGGAGTGCAAGGCCACAGTCTCTCAAGTGGGTGGTGGCCCACTGCTTGGTCCTGGGAAGTGAAAAGCCACAGTCTCTCAAGTGGGTGGTTTGCCCACTGCTTGGTCCTGGGGAGTGCAAGACCACAGTCTCTCTAGTGGGTGGTTTGCCCACTGCTTGGTCCTGGGGAGTGCAAGGCCACAGTCTCTCAAGTGGGTGGTTTGCCCACTGCTTGGTCCTGGGGAGTGCAAGGCCACAGTCTCTCTAGTGGATGGCTTCTCTACTGGTTCTGGAGGGGGCATTGTGCCCAGTGTGCTTCATCTTGGGAAGGATGGGGTGAGTGGATGGCTTCTCCACTGGTTCTGGAGGGGGCATTGTGCCCTGTGATGCTGATATTAGAGAGTGCAAGGTCACAGTCTCTCAACTGGGTGTCAGACACACTGGATTTGCAGGGGCCAAGACGCACAACAGCCCATGGAGGCAGAAAAACACATGGTCTGCCGGCGGTGATGGCTGCTTAGTGATGGCAGTGGCGGGGCTAGTGTCAGTGCTGGCAGTGGTGGGTGGAAGCTCCAGCAGATCCCCTGCACCCTCGGACGGCTGCCCACTAGGGCTGCTGCTGCTGGCAGTGGTGCTGGTGGCTGTGCTGGCAGTGGTGGGGGAGGCTCCAGCCCATCCCCTGCAGCCTCGGACAGCTGCCCACTAGGGCTGCTGCTCCTGGCAGTGGTGCTGGTGGCGGTGCTGGCAGCGGTGGGGGGAGGCTCTAGCCCATCTCTTGCAGCCTCGGACAGAGGCCACTGGTGGTGCTGCTGCTGGCAGTGGTGCCGATGGCGGTGCTGGCAGTGGTAGGGGGGGGGCTCCAGCTCATCCCTTGCAGTCTCGGAAGGCTGAACTACCATGGTTGGTGGTGGAGGCTCCGAGTGAGTCTCATCACCAGGCCTACTGTCCTTCTTGCCTGCTGGTGCAGGCCCTTTGCTCTTCTTGTCAGCAGCAGGGGATTGCCCCTTGCCCTTCACACCTGCAGCTGGTGGTGCCTCCTTGCCCTTCCTAGTTGTAGCTGGTGGTGCCTCCTTGCCCTTCCTTAATGCACCTGGTGCAGGCACCCTGTCAGTGTTGCGGCCTGGTGCCTGGGATCCTATGCCACCTGCAGTAGCTTTCAACACTACTGTGCCCCTGATTTGGGTGGCTGAGGTGCTTGCCTGGGTTTTCTTCACTCTGGCCTGACATGAATGACAGGGGGAGGAGGGTGTAGAAAACATTGTAAAAAAGAAAAAAGAAAATATAAAAAGAAATTAAAAGCATTACATTAAAAAAATTAAAAGTTACAAAAATTATAAAACATGAAATGAAAATTGACATTAAAAAATAAAATAAAATTAAATTAAAAATATAAAATAAAGATAAAAACAAATGGTCAATAATTAACAATGTTTGTATCTAAACCTATGTCAAAGACAAACTGGCTGCACGCACAAAACAGTTGCCAGCCAGCCACATGGTCAAACAACAACAAAAAGGAGCAAGGAGGAGGTATGGAGAATAAAGAACACATGCAAGCCTATTGCAAGGGACACTGGCTGAATGTACAAAATGGCAGCCAGCCAGCCATATGGTCAAACAACAACAGCAAAGAGGCACAGCAAACAATGGACACAAGCAAACCTATGGCAAGAGACGCTGGATGGACCAAATGGATGGCAGACACATTGTCAAACAACAACAACAAGGAACAAGAAGGCATGGCAAACAAAGAACACATGCAAGCCTATGGCAAAGAGACACTGGCTGTATGCACACAATGGCTGCCAGCCACATGATCAAACAACAACTACAAGGAGCAAGGAGAACAAAGAAGAACACATGAAAGCCTATAGCAAGGGACACTGGCTAGATGGACAAAATGGATGCCAGCCAGCCACATGGTCAAACAACATCAAGGAGCAAGGAAGCATAGCAAAACAAAGCACACATTCAAGCCTACAGCAAAGGGATATTGGCAGAATGCACAAAATGGCTGCCAGCCACATGAACAAATAACAACAAGGAAGAAGGATGCTTGGCAAACAAAGAACACATGCATGCCTATGTCAAAGGGAAACTGGCTACATTCACAAAATGGCTGCTAGCCACATGGTTAAACAACAACCTCCTATGCCATCAAATATTACCCCACAATATGTATACTTTTTTTAAATCAATGAAATGCAAACAATAGCCAACATTTTAAATGTAATCCAATGCCATTCCTGCCCGAAATGAAGTGTAAAAACATACACCACTGAAACATGTATTTCATGCACTGATGACTACTAGTACCCGGCCTTCTGGCCAAATGGTCCTTTGGAAATCTAGCCTACATACTAAAATAATATTGCAAATATTACAACATTGTAGAAAAGGTACTGAGCTGCCCAATAGTTTTCCTTTACAAAAGGTGAAAAATCAATAACATGAAAAATAAAAACCAGGCCTATGCTAAAACTCCAGGCCACCCACAACTATAAATTTTAAAAAACCTAATGCAAGTATAAAGAAATACTGGTGCATTCCCACGGAAACAAACAACACCCTTATGCAATAGTTTTCAAACTTACTTGTGTGATTCAATAAAAAGAAAGTTCTTAAATCCAAAGGTACATCCAGGAGACAAAGAGAGTGATCCTTCCACCTTGAAAGCCTGCTGGATGGGAACAGGAAGATGGAGTCTCTGAGGCACTTCCTTTCCATTCGAAAAAATAAGGTTTCTCCATCTGGGAAACAAATTACAGGGCCAATTGAAGAAGGAAATCTAGTATCTTTTTGACTACTTTTAGTGGCTCTGGAGTAGAACATCTACTTTGGAAGAGAGTTTGTAATCGTGAGCAGCCCTGTTTTGGCTTCTGGCATGGCTGGAAGCAGCGGGAGTGAGCGTCAAGTCTCCCGTGCACTCACTAGCATCCCAGGAGTATCACAGCATTTGCAAGAGAGTGCCAAAACTGAATCTTGTGAGGGCGAACAAACTCTGCTCTGCACCAAACTCCACACTACTCTACATACATCAAAGTGCCCAAATTCTGCAAACTCTGCCAGTGGAGTGCAGTTCAAAGCTCAGGTCTAGTGCAGATAAACAACACAAGATCTACATCTTGAATTCTATAAAATGGACATGTACATATCTTACAGCTTAGTTAGTTCCAAAGAAAATTCCCAAGAACTGCCTCTGCACCTCAGATTCCCCCTCCGTAAACCTCAACACTAAGGGCTAAAAATCAGTGTCACTTGATACTCCCAGATGCTCATTGTCTGTGCCACCCAAGAAATTATCTGTCCTTATAGCCGGTTACCAGCAAGTACCAATATTTCTCCAAAAATTGGAACTCTATTTACTATAATTTACCTTGTTTAGACCTCTTAGGCATGTTCTCAGTCTGTGCCCCAGATCTCATCTCATCCTGAGACCACCAAACATTATCATGTCACCTTTTATGGCCAAGAGTCATACACAAATATTGCCACATACAACTGTCCCCTCCAAGAGCCCCCAATTGCACCCTCCTGTTCCTGGTAACTTGCCAAATTAAGAGCCATCTAGCAATCCCTATGATTTCTTATAACATTTGCACACCTAAGTGTCCTCTTTCTAAGTGCCCCCTGAGTCTCAGCCAAAGATGTTCCCTCTCCTTACCCCATATAAATAACCTCAGTGGTTTGTGTCCCTGAGCACCAACTGCCTAATGTATATATCCACCCCCCACCACAACCAATGGTGCCTAGGCATGTCCTATCTCTCAATGTTCCCCATTCACCCATAATTTGTACTTCTAATTGCGAGAGTTCATGCCCCCTATGATTATGTAATTCGTCTGAGATAACATCGTTGCTTGGGGTGTTTTCTTTCGTGGGCAGTGGTTATTTTTGTAAAAAAGGGCTCTTTTGCTCCACTCTTCTTCAGATGAAGTTTGAAGGGGGTTTTATTTAAAAATGTGTCGAAATACAAACCCACTTCTTACCTTTCATCCAGTCACTGTCATCTAGCCCAGAGTTTCCCAAACTTTGGGTTGTGATCTACAGGTGGGTCATTACATGATTCTGGTGGATCGCAAACATTTGAGCAATAAATAAAGATACCTTTAAATTCTGTACTTATCTTGTCACATTTGCTATGCTTCAGTGACAGAACATATGTAATCCAAAGTCCTCTGCTGCTTATGTTTTTAATACGAGGACTGGTGTTTACAAACTCCACTCCATATCTTGCTGGGGTATATGGAGTGTGAACAGAAAGGCTCAGTTAGGGCCATATTTATACTTTTGATGCACAACTGATCACATCGCAGTTGTGCGTCAATATTTTTACCGCCGGCTAACGCCATTCCAACGCACCATGCGGCGCCTTATTTAAGGAATGACGTTAGCCAGCGCTGCAGACTGGTCTGAGTAAAAAAAAATGACGCACACCAGGCATCGCCGGCGTAGGGGAAAATGGGGGTTGAGCGTAAAAAAACGGTGCAAGTCAGGTCTGAGGCAAAAATCAGGCCTCAAACCGGACTTGCGCCATTTTTGTTTACGCATAATCCCCATTGACATGACTCCTGTCTTAGCAAAGACAGGAGTCATGCCCCCTTGCCCAATGGCCATGCCCAGGGGACTTCTGTCCCCTGGGCATGGTCATTGGGCATAGTGGCATGCAGGGGGGCCCAAATTAGGCCCCACTATGCCACTTCAAAAAAGTACAAAAAAATACTTACCTGAACTTACCTTTACTTACCTGGGATGGGTCCCCCCATCCATGGGTGTCCTCCAGGGGTGGGCGAGGGTGGCAGGGGGTATAAATAAGGTGCACAGGCCTTAAAGTCATTTTTTGGGTGGGAACCCCTACCTTGCATATCATTACCGCAAGGCAGTTTCCTGCTCCAAAAAAATGACGCACACAGTGGAATTTTGACGTCCGCTGGGTCGGGCGTCAGTGTCTAAATATGGGGCAAGGTTTGCGCCGAATGTGCATCAAAATTTTTGATGCACATTCAGCGCAAACAGAGTATAATTATGCACCTTATTTTTTTGTTTTCAACAAAGTGTAAATACCTGTTGTTAGAAATGGGGTCTTTGGTTGGGAGTCAGGTTACCCCCTGTTCAAGCAAGGACCCTCCTTCTAGTCAGGGTAAGTCACACACAATACAAATTATCCTGTGCCCACCCTCTGGTAGTTTGGCACTGAGCAGTCAGGCTTAACTTAGAAGGCAATGTGTAAAGTATGTGTGCAATAAATCCTGCAATAACACAGATTAGCACCACAAAAATACATCACACAGTGTTTAGAAAAATATATCATATTTATCTGATAAGATGCGGGTCAAAACAATTAAAATGCAATAAGTATATGTTGAGATATCACTGTAAAAGTGATATAAAGGCCCTCATTTTAACTTCGGCGGTCTTTTTGGAAGACCACTGAGGTACTGCCATGCTTAAGACCGCCAATGCAGGCGGTTTTCCGCACAACGTATTATGACTGCTGGCAGCACTCCATCCTTTTTCGGACGGAGAGCCGCCAGCAGCCATACTGGCAGTCGGAAGGGGAAGTGGAGGCTGCTCCACCTCCATCTCCACGACATCAGAACACCGCCCACCGAATCACGTCCAATGATTTGGTGTTCTGGTGTTCTGGTGATGGGGGGCTGGTGGCGGAGCAGCCCCCATGGATCCCGTTTCCTCCCTGAGGCTCACCAGACCAAGTAAGGTGATCGTCCGTTAGGGGATGGGGGTGGGGGGGTTTGCTGTGTTGTGTGCCTGCATGGGGGTGTGAGTGTGAGTGTGTAGCGGGGGTGTGTGAGTGTGTGTAAGCATGCAGGGGGGTGTTGTGTGTTTGAAAATGTGTGCATGTCTGTATGTCTGTGAGTATGTGTGCGTGTATGTCTGTATGTATGTGTGCGTGTATGACTTTGTGGGTGTCTGTTAGAATGTTTGTTAGTATGTGTGCAGGTATGTGTAGTTGAGGTGTCTGTGTACGTGCAGGGAGGGTGTGTGTCGATGTTGGGGGGTGAGAAGGGGGGTCCTGCCACCTTTGGGGGGTGGGGGAGTGTAGGAAAGTACCATCTTGCCTGGCATGTTACCCCCATATTTCACTGTATATATGTTGTTTTAGTTGTATGTGTCACTGGGACCCTGCCATCCAGGGCCCCAGTGCTCATAAGTGTGCCCTGTATGTGTTACCTGTGTTATAACTAACTGTCTCACTGAGGCTCTGCTAATCAGAACCTCAGTGGTTATGCTCTCTCATTTCTTTCAAATTGTCACTAACAGGCTAGTGACCAATTTTACCAATTTACATTGGCATACTGGAACACCCTTATAATTCCCTAGTATATGGTACTGAGGTACCCAGGGTATTGGGGTTCCAGGAGATCCCTATGGGCTGCAGCATTTCTTTTGCCACCCATAGGGAGCTCTGACAATTCTTACACAGGCCTGCCACTGCAGCCTGAGTGAAATAACGTCCACGTTATTTCACAGCCATTTTACACTGCACTTAAGTAACTTATAAGTCACCTATATGTCTAACCTTTACCTGGTAAAGGTTGGGTGCTAAGTTACTTAGTGTGTGGGCACCCTGGCACTAGCCAAGGTGCCCCCACATTGTTCAGGGCCAATTCCCCGGACTTTGTGAGTGCGGGGACACCATTACACGCGTGCACTACATATAGGTCACTACCTATGTGTAGCTTCACAATGGTAACTCCGAATATGACCATGTAACATGTCTAAGATCATGGAATTGCCCCCTCTATGCCATCCTGGCATTGTTGGTACAATCCCATGATCCCACGGGTCTGTAGCACAGACCCGGGTACTGCCAAACTGCCTTTTCAGGGGTTTCACTGCAGCTGCTGCCAACCCCTCAGACAGGTTTCTGCCCTCCTGGGGTCCAGCCAGGCTTGGCCCAGGAAGGCAGAACAAAGGACTTCCTCAGAGAGAGGGTGTTACACCCTCTCCCTTTGGAAAAAGGTGTTCAGGCAGGGGAGGAGTAGCCTCCCCAGCCTCTGGAAATGCTTTCATGGGCACAGATGGTGCCCATTTCTTCATAAGCCAGTCTACACCGGTTCAGGGACCCCTCAGCCCTGCTCTGGCGCGAAACTGGACAAAGGAAAGGGGAGTGACCACTCCCCTGACTTGCACCTCCCCTGGGAGGTGCCCAGAGCTCCTCCAGTGTGCTCCAGACCTCTGCCATCTTGGAAACAGAGGTGCTGCTGGCCAGCAGGTGACGTCAGAAACTCCTTCTGATAGGCTCCTTCAGGTGTTGCTAGCCTATCTTCTCTCCTAAGTAGCCAAACCCTCTTTTCTGGCTATTTAGGGTCTCTGCTTTGGGGATTTCCTTAGATAAAGAATGCAAGAGCTCATCAGAGTTCCTCTGCATCTTTCTCTTCACCTTCTGCCAAGGAATCGACTGCTGACCGCGCTGGAAGCCTGCAAAACTGCAACAAAGTAGCGAAGACGACTACTGCAACTCTGTAACGCTGATCCTGCCGCCTTCTCGACTGTTTTCCTGGTGGTGCATGCTGTGGGGGTAGTCTGCCTCCTCTCTGCACTAGAAGCTCCGAAGAAATCTCCCGTGGGTCAACGGAATCTTCCCCCTGCTACCGCAGGCACTAAAGAACTGCATCACCGGTCCCCTGGGTCTCCTCTCAGCACAACGAGCGAGGTCCCTTGAATCCAGCAACTCTGTCCAAGTAACTCCCACAGTCCAGTGACTCTTCAGTCCAAGTTTGGTGGAGGTAAGTCCTTGCCTCCCCACGCCAGACTGCATTGCTGGAAACTGCGTCTTTTGCAGCTACTCCGGCCTCTGTGCACTTCCGGCGGAAATCCTTTGTGCACAGCCAAGCCTGGGTCCACGGCACTCTAACCTGCATTGCACGACCTCCTGAGTTGTCCTCCGGCGGCGTGGGACTCCTTTGTGCAACTTCGGGTGAGCACCATTTCACTTCTCTTCATAGTGCCTGTTTTGGCACTTCTGCGGGTGCTGCCTGCTTCAAAGAGGGCTCCTTGTCCTGCTGGGCGCCCCCTCTGTCCCCTGACACAATTGGCGACATCCTGGCCCCTCCTGGGCCACAGCAGCATCCAAAAACCCTAACTACACAACGTGCAGCTAGCAAGGCTTGTTTGCGGTCTTTCTTCAGGAAAATACTTCTGTACAACTCTCCACGGCGTGGGACATCTATCCTCCAAAGGGGAAGTTTCTAGCCCTTGTCGTTCCTGCAGAATCCTCAGCTTCTACTGTCCAGTAGCAGCTTCTTTGCACCCACAGCTGGCATTTCCTGGGCATCTGCCCACTCTCGACTTGGTCGTGACTTTTGGACTTGGTCCCCTTGTTCCTTGCTATCCTCATACTTACGGTACTCACTGAGATACTTTTGGCATATTGTCATAAAAATAAAGTACCTTTATTTTTAGTATATCTGTGTATTGTGTTTTCTTATAATATTGTGCATATGACACTAGTGGTACTGTAGGAGCTTTACTCGTCTCCTAGTTCAGCCTAAGCTGCTCTGCTAAGCTACCTTTTCTATCAGCCTAAGCTGCTAGACACCACTATACACTAATAAGGGATACCTGGGCCTGGTGCAAGGTGTAAGTACCCCTTGGTACCCACTACAAGCCAGTCCAGCCTCCTACAGGGAGGACTTGGGGGTGGGGAGGAGGTGGGTGAGACCCCTATCATTGCCAGGGAAGAAATTCCCTGGCACTGATAGTGCCTACCGCCATGGATTTCGTGACATTACAGAACCACACGAAATCCATGGCAGTATGCGGGTCGTGATACTGCCGGCGGTGTAGTGACAGCTGCTGGTCTGGAGACCAAAGTCTCCAGCCCAACGGTCATTAACATCCTGGCGGTCGGGGTGGAGAAGTGGCGGTTTAGCATGGCGGTCACCGCCATGTTTGTAATGCCATTTTTTTTTCTGCCGACCTGTTGGCGGTATTACGGCCATTTCTCCACCGACCACCAGGGTTGTAATGAGGGCCAAAGTGTCTTAAGTCTTTTAAAAGCAATAAATGTCTCTTTCAAGCACAAAGTACCTGGTTCGCGTTCAAAATCTCTGCAAAGAACTGCAGAGAATGAAATGCGCAGAAAACAAGGGTGTGTGCACCGATTTCTCGGGCCACACAGGGCGATGCAATATTTTGTTTTCATGCAGGAATGGGTGTGTGCCGATTTCTGGCACTCAGAGGTGGATCCTCTTGGGGTTGCAGGGTTTTTCGGACGCCCTGGGGCCGATGCGTGGATTTCCGGTGCTGACAGGACGAAGTCACAGGGGCTGTGTCGATCAGGTGGGCGTCGCGTGGAAATTTCCAACGCACGGCAGACGATACGTCAGTTCCTCTCTGGAAGTAAGGCTGCGTCATTCTGGCTCGGCTGTGTGTTGGTCCAGTGGGCCGTGCATCGAATTTCCGGTCACTACGCTGGCGCTTGCTTGATCTTCTCGTTGCGAAGTCGGGCTGCGTCATTCCGGTTCGGCGTGCAGTGAATTGTTCATCACAGTGCAGGCTGTGCGGCATTTCTGGCAGGCTGTGCATCGATTTTCACAGCACAAGGAATCCTTCTTGTAGAGATTAAAGCCCTCATTACAACCCTGGCAATAAAACCCGCTTACCGCAGTGCTTAAGACCGCCAACATACCGTGGCTGTGCCTGAAATCCGCTACATGTATTACAACCCACATCTCGTAATCCGCCACATTACAGACACCCACACAAGTCCGCCACACCAAAGGTCAGTGATAAATTGGCGATAGCAAAACCCACACCATCACGCCAACAAGAATACGCCCAAACTATCATGACCCATGAATCAACACAGCAGTCTTTCAACCGCGGTAATTCATTGGCGGTACACACCGCCGATCTCAAAATACACACACACTACCAAAACACATCTACATTGGACAAATCAAAATACACACACCTGATACACATACACACACCACACCCACACACTCACACCACTATAAAACACACACCCACATTACCCACAACCCCTTAGAACTACGTATTTGTGAAGAAGCACAGAGAGACAATAGCTAACACTACGCCAGCATCCACAAGCACACCACACCATCATTCATACAACATCCACGCACCTCAAAGAACACACCCCAACACAACACATCACACAGCACAACAAACAGCACTGCATACATCACCCACACCACATCATGGCACCTCACAGACACCCCAGGTTTTCTGAGGAGGAGCTCGGGATCATGGTGGAGGAAATCATACGGGTAGAGCCACAGCTTTTCGGATCACAGGTGCAGCATACCTCCATTGCTAGGAAGATGGAGCTATGGCGGAGAATCGTTGACAGGGTCAACGCAGTGGGACAGCATCCAAGAACACGGGATGACATCAGGAAGAGGTGGAACGACCTATGGGGGAAGGTGCGTTCCGTGGTATCCAGACACCAGATTGCTGTACAGAGGACTGGCAGTGGACCCCCACCTCCTCCCCCACAACTGACAACATGGGAGGAGCAAGTCTTGGCAATACTGCATCCCCAGGGCTTAGAGGGAGTAGCAGGAGGACTGGACTCCGGTAAGTCAAATCTTTATTACTACATCCTCCACCCCACCTGCATGTAATGACATACCCACACCCTCCCCTCACCCCCATCACTCCAACACCTCACATATGTCCCACTATCACAACCCAGCCATCCCAATACCAAGCCCTGCATGCAACACCAAAGCATGGACACCCATTACCAAAGTATGTCCAGTACAGACACCCACACAGGCCTCAAAACACTAATCACACAATGGCAAACACAGCAAGGCAAGCACAGGAGTAGATGGTAACTCAGCCAATGCACAAGATGGCACACACAGATACTAAAACTATGCATTTACACCCCAACAGGACCCATACCCAAAGTCACCGGACAGGAGGTGCCAGACATATCCAGTCCCCCCACAGAAGAGGCCTACAGTGATGACGGCAGCTCTGCACGCCTTGTATCTGGATGACCAGCCCGGCCCATTAGGGACCTCTGGACAGTTGGTTCCCCTGCCACAGTCACAAGACACCACAGAGCCTCCCCCCTCAGGAGACACCACCACAGCACACACCCAGCGGGCCCATCCCTCTGTTCCCAGGGCACGTCAATCAGCAATGTGTCCACCACTACAGGGACCCCAGGCAAACCCACCAACCCAGGACAATCAGGAACCTAGGGTCAGTGGCAGTGGGCACACGGTTCAGGGGACAGAGGCACAGGATAACAGGGAAGCTGGGAGGACTGCTGTGAGATGGGGGAGAACAGGCCCATGGAACCCACTCTCCTCGAGGCACTCTCCAACATCATGGGAGCATACCATCATTTCCAGGAGGCCATGGGCACGGTAACGGCCAAGTTTCAGGAGACCCAGCGGCTGCAGGAGGAACACTACCTGGGGATCAGGGAGGACTTGAAGTCCATTAACACCACCCTCATCACCAGTGCAGCAGTGCTGGCAGACCTGGCCAACACCATGAGGGACACAGTGGCACACAAACGGGCCCCTGACACTAGCCTGAGTGATGAACAGCCCTCCACCTCCGCCGGCGCTAGTGGACAGGAAGCCGCACCACAGGACCAACAGGCCACCAGCACCCCACCCCCTGCAGAAGGAGAACCACCCTGCAAATGGCCCCAGGAACAAGACAGAAAACATTGCCAAGACCCCCGCCAGGAAATAACACTCTCCTGATTGTCACCCTCTGTCCCACTTTGTCACCCTGTCCACCTTAAACTGCCATTGCTCCACTTCCTATGTCCCCTTGAACAATGCACCTGTGAGACCAAGAGACTGAACTCTACCAGGGACATTCCTCTATCATCGCCCCAGCCCATTGCACACCCACTCCACTTATTAGCACAGAAATAAACACCCTTGAATCACAAATCAATCTGGAGTTAGTCTGTACTTTTACAAATGTGTAATTGCAACCTTTCAGAAATATAGCAATGTCAATGTTCGTGTTCACATACCAATGTTACACAGTTGTTGGGCAGCAGTAAACATAGCAGGAGGCACAAAGTGGGACACAGATCTATGAAATGGAAAGGCAAAGTGACATGTCAGGGTCCATACACAGAGTTAAAAAGGCAGATTTATGCTATGTCCTACAGTAGTATGAGATGTGAGAAGCAGTGCCATCCGCTTACCTGTGTCTCACTGGAAGTATTGCATGATGATGTTGCTTCGGTTGTCCATATATTCTTCTGCCTCCTCCTCTTCACTGTCCACAGGCTCCACAGCTGCCACAAGACCAGAATCAGGCCCATCCTCCTGCAGAAAAGGCACCTGGCATCCCAAAGCCAGGTTTTGCAACATACAGCATGCCAGGATGATCTGGCACCTTCTTCGGTGAGTAGTATAGGGAGTCACCTGTCAGATGGAGGCACTGTAATCTGGCCTTCAGGAGGCCGAAGGTGCGCTCTATTATCCTCCTAGTTCGCCCATGTGCCTCATTGTAGTGTTCCTCTGCCCTTGTCCTGGGACTCCTCACTGGGGTCAGTAGCCATGACAGGTTGGGGTAACCAAAGTCACCTGCAAATATCGAGGGACAACTGTTAGACATCCCCCAACCGTTAGGGACTCTCCCATACCCAGACACCTATTTAAACTGTGTGGCTCACCTATTAGCCACACTCGGTGCCTCTGGAGTTGGCACATTACATAAGGGATGCTGCTATTCCTCAAAATGTAAGCGTCAAGCACAGAGCCAGGATACTTGGCATTCACATGGGAGAAGCACTGGTCTGCCAAACACAGCATCTGCACATTCATAGAATGGTAGCTTTTGTGGTTTCTTTACACCTGTTCATTCCTGTGGGGGGGTGGGGCAAATGCCACATGTGTACCATCAATGGCACCAATAATGTTGGGGATTTGTCCCAGAGCATAGAAGTCACCTTTCACTGTTGGAAAATCCTCGAACTGAGGAAACACGATGTAGCTGCGCATGTGTTTCAGCAGGGCAGATAACACTCTGGACAACACGTTAGAGAACATTGGCTGTGACATCCCTGATGCCATGGACACTGTTGTTTGAAACGAACCAGTGGCCAGGAAATGGAGCACTGACAGGACCTGCACTAGAGGGGGGATTCCTGTGGGATGGCGGATAGATGACATCAGGTCTGGCTCCAACTGGGCACACAGTTCATGGATTGTGGCACGGTCAAGTGTGTAAGTGATAATGATGTGTCTGTCTTCCATTGTCGACAGGTCCACCAGGGGTTTGTACACCGGAGGATGCCGCCATCTCATCACCTGCCCCATTGTACGTGCCCTATGGAGGAGAAGGGTGAGCAGAGGGTCATACACCACATAGGTTTCACATGGCTGTTTAGCACAATCGTTACAAAATCTTTGTGTGCCTTTGTCTGTCCGTATTCCTGGCCAAAAGTGCTGTGACGCAGTTAGTTGGCCTGCCATGTGGCCACCTGTAATGGCGGCTACCTGACCTGTAAGGAGGGACAAGGGGAAATGAGGTAACTGTGCTGGCGTTGTTCTGCGTCACGGTAGGCGGTCGAAGACTGCTGCGCAATTCAGCATTGGTTATCATTGGGCCCTATGGGTTCCAGGAGCCAATGACAATTTACGCCAGCGGTGACGGTACGCACCGCTGCGGACGTGACCGCCATTTTATATCAGTTCCCTCACTTGATACCTGACCTTCAACAGGAGAGGACCGAGTGCTGTTGTGACCTGCGTCTGAAAGTGACAATGGCTATAGTGTGTGGGGAAAGGGCCCCTCCCTTCACTGCGGAGGAGTTGGACAAGCTGGTGTATGGAGTCCTCCCCAGTACATGCTACTCTACGGTCTACCAGACAAACAGGCTAGTACACTGTGTGCATGATGGATGGTACATGATTGTATGGAGTGTCGTGGATGGAAGAGATGGGAGGGGGCGCAGGCCAGCATGTGAGGATGGTGACTGTATGTTTTCTGGCCCAGGGTGGGAGGTTTGTGGCCAAATGAGTGAGAAGAATTGGACGGGGGAGTAACATTCATTTTTCCTTCACTATTCCTCTAGGTCAGTGCCCACTAGAAGAAGGGTATTTGGCGTGCCATCGCCAAGGAAGTGCGGACCATGGGGGTCTACCATCGATGGAGCACCCACTGCCGGTAAAGATGGGAGGGCCTGCGCCGCTGGAGCAAGAACACTGCGGAGGCCCAGCTGGGGATGGCCTCCCACCGTGGAAGGGGTGCCCGTTGCACCATGACCCCCCCTGGTGTACCGGATCCTGGCGGAGGCATATTCTGAGTTGGATGGGCGCTTGAGGGCATCACAGCAGCACAAGGGGGTGAGTACAGTCTCATGCAGCTGACTTTGCGCGCTTGACGAGGTGTCTAGATGAGGGAGGTGGGCTGTGGGTTCCCCTAGGCCAGGGCAAAGGCGCCAAGGTAGATCCATTGTTTTGCAGGCTCAGTGCCACTCCAACCCCAAAAGTGGTCTAGGCAGAGTCACCCATGGGCATGTGCTTTTCCCCTGAACTGTTAGTGCATGGGCTAGTGCATAGGGCTGCTCCCTGTGTGTTGTGTCCGTCAACGGTAGTGGTGTTGCAAGCATTGACCATGTGTCTCTTCTGTCTTTCCCCCCCTTTTTGTTTTGTCACGCTGTCCTTGTGTGCATTAGCATCATCTGGCGGAGGAGCAGTGGCACCGGAGCAGGAGGGAGCTGCAACCCACATGGCCCTGGAGGGTGAATTTACAGAGTATGAAGGCACCAGTGGGATGGAGGGTGAGGAGAGCTCCACGACAGGGACAGGAGCAGACACCAGCGACTCCTCATCTGATGGGATCTCCCTTGCGGGGGCGGGCACCTCTGTGCCCACCGCAACAACAGGTACAGCCGCCACCCCCCTACTAGCATTGCGCTCCCAGCAGCCCCTCATCGAGTTTCCAGTGCCCGCTCACCCAAGAATGTGGGCATCTCCTTCGCCCCAGGCACCTCAGGCCCTGCCCCACTCAGTCCTGCTGCACTCAGTGAGGAGGCTATTGACCTCCTGAGGTCCCTCACTGTTGTGCAGCCAACCATTCTGAATGCCATCCAGGGAGTCAAGAGGCATTTGCATCAAACAAATGAATACCTGGATGGCATTCATTCTGGTGTGGCGGCCCAACAGAGAGCATTTCAGGCTCTGGCCTCAGCACTGATGGCAGCCATTGACCCTGTGTCCAGCCTCCCCCTCCAAAATCCACTACCCAGACCTAATCCCCTCTATCTCAGCCTATCCCAAGCACACCTTCAGACCAGCATGCACACTTATCAACACAAGAGTGGAAATGGCAAATATAAGCCCCACACCTCCCACAGGCACTCACATAAGCACCATCCCCATGCAGAGACACCAACATACACTGCCTCCACTGTGTCCCCCTCCTCCACATCCTCCCCCTCCCTCCCTGTCTCATCTCCACTCACACCTGCATGCACTACATCCTCAGCCACTGACTCCATCACCAGCACGCCCATCACCACACACCGCTCACGTGCAATCACCACCCCAATACCATGCACACGTCCACTGAGCCCCCCTCCCAAACTACACAAACGCAGGCACACACCCACCCAACAGCCATCCACCTCACAATAGCCTCCGGCACATGCACCTCCATCCACATTCAGCAGACATACACCTCCTACAACCACTACCTCTTCCTCCACTCCCAAACCCCCTCCATCTACCCGTCCCAGTGTGTCTAAGAAACTTTTCCTGACTAACATTGACCTCTTCCCTACACCACCCCCCACCCATCCTTCCCCTAGGGCCAGGATGTCCAGGTCCCAGCCCAGCACCTCAGCCACCAAATCCTCCAGCACTGTGGTCTCAGCAAGTCCGGTCACATCGCGGGCGGCACCCATCAGGGCTGCCAGTGTGCCACCTAGCGAGCCCAAGGATCAGCACATTCCGCCACCTGCCAAGGTGAAGAAGGTGCCCACATGCCGTAGGGAAAAGCTGCACCAACCACCCAGCAAGGCCTCCTCCATGCCAAAAGGCGACAGTGCCAAGGGACCAGCAGCGAAATCCAAGGTGGGGAAGGGACACAAGGCTAAGGGGAAGTCAGGACAGGGCACAGAACCTCTGGCTGAGGGACTAGAGTTACCCCTTCTGGCAACCAGAAAAGCAACCTGTACGGCAGTAGGCACCACCACCTGCACGTCTGCTGCCTCTGCAACAGTCCCCAGCATCATCCCCAGTGGCAGCCGTCCAAGGCTGCAGGAGACATCCTGCTGTCTCCCTCCACAAGTGCTGACATATTCACCACCGGCATCATCTCCGCCACAGACTCTGCCACAACCACCGCCACCAGCCCCGCGACATGCTCAGACAGTGCCACCACAGCCGACATGGCAAACATTCACAGTGGACAGCTGTCCGAGGCTGCAGGAGAGGTCCTAGACCCTGCGCAGCATACATGAGGCACGACACTCAGCACTGTTTGTACCAGCAGATGGCAGGCAAAGTAGCAGCAGAGTGGAGTGTGTCTCTGTCTCCATGGAGTATCATGCTGCCTGTTCCCAGGCAATCTCATGGCACACACACCCAGGTGAGGGAATAGGACCTGCAAGACTGCATGTGAAGCACTCTGGGCACCAAGCCCCCTCCAGAACCAGTGGAGAACAACATCCACTACCCCAGAACTTGGCAGGATGAAGCACTCTGGGCACCAAGCCCCCTCAAGAACCAGTGGAGAAAAGCATACACTACCCCAACCCTTGGCAGAATGAAGCAGTCTGGGCACTAAGCCCCCTCCAGAACCAGTGGAGAAAGGCCTCCACTCACACAGTCCTTGGCAGGATGAAGCACTCTGGGCACAAAGCCCCCTCCAGAACCAGTGAAGAAAGGCATCTACTCACTCTATCCTTGGCAGGATGAAGCACACTGGGCACTAAGCCCCCTCACACAGTCCTTGGCAGGATGGGGCACTCTGGGCACCAAGCCCGCTCCAGAACCAGTGGAGAAAAGCATCCACTACCCCAATTCTTGGCAGGATGAAGCCATCTGGGCACTAAGCCCCCTCCAGAACCAGTGGAACATGCCAACAACTTGAGAGACTGTGGCCTTGCACTCCCCAGGACCAAACAGTGAGCAACCCACCCACTTGAGAGACTTGAGAGACTGTGGCTTTGCACTCCCCAGGATAAAGCAGTGGGCAACCCACACCCTTGAGAGACTTGAGAGACTGTGGCTTAGCACTCCCCAGGATAAAGCAGTGGGCAAACCACCCACTTGAGAGACTTGGGAGACTGTGGCTTTGCACTCCCCAGGATAAACAGTTGGCAACCCACCCACTTGAGAGACTTGAGAGACTGTGGCTTGGCACTCCCCATGATAAAGCAGTGGGCAAACCACCCACTTGTGAGACTTGTGAGACTGTGGCTTTGCACTCCCCAGGATAAAGCAGTGGGCAACCCACCCACTTGAGAGACTTGAGAGACTGTGGCTTTGCACTCCCCAGGACCAAACAGTGGGCATGGAGTCCCCTAGTGGAGCAGTGGCATCGTCCGTTCATCTGGCTGAGGTGCTCCCCCTCCCACTCCCCCTGAGGTGCCTGTTTATTTTCGATCTGATGCCCCAGCAGTGTGCTCTCCGTTTCAAGTCAGGTATCATGTGTGGGCTTCACCCATTCATTATGGGGCCATGGACAATGATTGGAACACTATTCAGACTTGTGTAGTTGCTGTACATATTTGTATATAATGATCTGTTACAGAGCTATTTCCATATCTGAATTTTCGATGATTACACTTGTTACAATCATTTCATTTTGCCTTGCGTTCTTCCAGGGGGTAAAGGGGTGTAAATGTAATGTTGCTGCATGTATTTGTGTGTATGTTGTTGTGGGTGAGGGTGGGGGTGTTGCGTGTGGGTGTCACTCTCTCTTTCCTCCCCCCTCCACTGTGTGATAGGTGCAGTACTCACTGTGGTCGTCGCCGTCGTCTTTGCTGCTCCTGGTAGAAGAGGAGGTAAACCAACATGGGCAGGACCTGTAACTCGGGCTCCATGGCATCCTGGTTCCTCGTTGGGTGTCGAGAGGTGAGTTGTTTTCGTTCCAAGTCCTGTTTCTGCTGTGCTTTTGATGCATTGGTACCGCCCCTGAAAAGGTGGTGGATAGGCCTGTTGTAATACAGTGGGCGGTACATTGCCTTCCGCCTGTCTTATGGCGGTTACCACCACAGAGTTTGTTTCTACCGCCGTGGCGGTTGGAGTGCTAAAGTGGCTGTCTATGTTGGCGGTTTCCGCCATGGTCGTGATTCAATTTTTTTAACTGCTGCCATGTTGGCGGTATTACCGCCGCTTTAACACCGACCGACAGGGTTGTAATGAGGGCCTAAGTCTTTTTGGTCCTGAGACTTCAGGGAGGCAAGCTCTATCCAAGCCCTTGGAGAGCACTTCTCACCACAGCCAGAGAGCAGCAAGGCAGCAGGGCAACAGCAAGGCAGCAGTCTGTCATAGAAAGCAGACAGGTGAGTCATTTGGGCAGCCAGGCAGTTCTTCCTAGCAGGATGCAGGTTCTGGTTCAGGTTCTCTTCTCCAGGAAGTGTCTGGGTTGGTAGGGGCAGAGGCCCTGTTTAAATACCCAAATGTGCCTTTGTAGGAAGCTGGCCTGGTTTGTAGTGGGCTCCTTGGGTACTTACACCTTATACCAGGTCCAGTTATCCCTTATTAGTGAAATGTAGTAGTGTTCTAGCAGCTTAGGCTGATAGAGGTAGCTATAGCAGAGCAGCTTAGGCTGAACTAGGAGACATGCAAAAGCTCCTGCAATACCACTTATAGTTACACAGTACTTATACACAAGTAAAGACAATACCCAGTGTTACCAAAAATAAAGGTAGTTTATTTGGGTGACACAGTACCAAGAATATCTTAGAGACAATACTCCTTCTGGAGGTAAGTATTCTACCTAATATATACACTAGACACCAAAAATTAGACAAGCAAATAGTCATAGAACAATGTAAACAATAGGAAATGCTATAGATTTCAATGGGAAAAAATAGGTCTAGGGGCAACACAAACTATATACTAAGAAAGTAGAATGCGAACCTCAAATTCCCACCTAGACAAGTCTAGTGTGTGTATAATTGCTGGGAGATTAGGAATACAGTAAAGGTAAGTAAATTACCCCACCCCAGAGCCCAGGAAAGCAGGAGTAAAGTACTGCAAGTTTCCTTAGGACACACTACACCTCGTGATTGGGATTATGCAGTGACAAACCAAGTCTGCAAACAACAACTGCTGGATTTCTGGACCTTAAGACCTGAAAAAGAAGTGGACCAAGTCCAGAAGTCTAAATATGTTCCAGGAAGGACAGGAGCCCCTGCCAACCCAGAAGAGGGTGCAAAAGAAGAGTCCACGTTTAGTCGAAGACTGCAGAAATGCACCGTAGGAAGATGCCAGCAGATTCCTGCAAGATGCAAAGAATGACCCACGACGTGAAGATGGACACAGATGTGATTTTGTGTGGAAGTCGACAACAAGTCTTGGCTACAACAAAAGTGCGTTTTGCATCAAAATGGCGCTGTATGGACCCAGGAGGGACCTTGGAGCCTCAACTCTGTGTAAGGAGGAAGAGGGGGCTCTCAGCACTTTAGAGACCTCTCAGGGTGACAGCCAGCGCCCCAGGGAGTCCCAGGACATGGGGACAAAGGAGGTGCAAAACGTAGGTGGTGCAGCACAACAAAGGAAGGTCCCATGCCGCTGGAGAATAAGTCAGCGAGTTGATCATCACAGGATGGAGTGTTGGGGACCTGGGCCAGGCTGTGCATGAAGGAATTTTGCAAATAGTGCTCAGAGGCCTCAGGAGGTGAAGAAGATGCAGTACAAAGGGGTACCATCACTCTCATGGAAGGCAAGGTCTTACCTCCTCCAAATTGCATCAGCAGGTCCTCAGGACAGTCTATGTTGAAGGGGTTCAACTTCTGTGTTGTTAGGAGCATGCTCGTCATTGTGAGAGGAGTCAAAGGGTACCGGTCTTCATCTTATAAGGTGCCTGTTGGAGCAGGGGAGTGACTTTGTCACCCCACAGGAGATTTCTTCAGTCCTTGTGGTGCAGGGTGAAGAAAGAGAGGCCTCAGAGCATGCACACCATGGGAACTGTTGCAGTTGCTGGCAGGAGCTGAAGTTGCAGAGGAATAGTTTCCCTGGTAGATACTTTGTTGCTGTTACAGCGGTTCCTGGAGCAGGCTGCGGTTGATCCGAGGTCAGAGGATGATGAAGTAGTTGCAGAGAATTCCTAAAGGAAACTTGTAAGCAGAATCTGAGGAGAACCCACAGGCGAGACCCCAAATAGCCATGAGAGGGGGATTGGCTACCTTATCAAGTATGGACCTATCAGGAGGGGTCTCTAACGTCACCTGCTGGCACTGGCCACTCAGAGCCCTCCAGAGTGCCCCCACACCTTGCAAAGCAAGATGGCTGTAGTCTGGGACACACTGGAGAAGCTCTGGGCACCACCCCTAGGGTGGTGATGGACAGGGGAGTGGGCACTCCCCTTTCCTGTGTCCAGTTTCACACCAGAGCAGAGGACAAGGGGTCCCTGAACTGGTGTAGACTGGCTTATGCAAGGAGGGCACCATCTGTGTCCTTCAAAACATTTCCAGAGGCTGGGCGAGGCTATCCCTCCCCAGCCTGTAACACCTATTTCCAAAGGGAGAGGGTGTAACACCCTGCTCTCAGAGGAAATGCTTTGTTCTGCTTTCCTGGGACTGGGCTACCCAGACCCCGGGAGGGCAGACCCTGTCTATGAGGTGGCGGCAGCTGTAGCTGCAGTGCAAGCCTCAGAGAGTTGGTTTGGCAGTACTGGGGGACCATGGTGGAGCCCCCAGGATGCATGGAAATGGCTCCTCAATACCAGATTTGGAATAATGGGACATTTCCATGATCTTAGACATGTTACATGGCCATATTCGGAGTTACCATTGTGAAGCTACAAATAGGTATTGACCTATATGTAGTGTACGCGTGTAATGGTGTCCTCGCACTCACAAAGTCTAGGGAAATGGCCCTGAACTATGTGGGGGCACCTTTGCCAGTTCAAGGGTGCCCTCACACTTAGGGGCATATTTATACTCTGTCTGCGCCAAATGTGCGTAAAAAATCTTGACGCACATTCAGCGCAAACCTTGCCCCATATTTAAACTTTGACGCCCGAGCCCTCGGACGTCAAAATTCCGCTGTGTGCGTAATTTTTTGGGATGTGGCAACCCGCCTTGCGTTAATCATATGCAAGGTAGGCATTCCCATCCAAAAATGACTTAAACGCCTGTGCGTCGTATTTATGCTTTCGGGCAAAAATGCTGCACGGCCGGGAGGCGGAGCCGGAAAATGACACACAACCCGATTTGAGTAAAAAATTAATGCCTGGGTCAGGACAGGCGTTAAAATGGGGCAAATACACCTGTATTTAATCAGAAGCAACAGCAGAGCAGCAGAGCAGCAAAAGGGAAACATGGAGGTGCTTCTCATCCAGCGTGCACTCAGACGCAGAGCCCAGCAACAACAACAGCAGCTACCAAAACACCAGCAGGGACCCCAAAGGCAGCACAGAGGGCAGGAGAGGATATTCCGCACCAGAACAACCCTTCATGGCCACAGGGAACATGACATCATCCAGAGGTACAGGTTGAACTGGCAGGCCATTCAGCAGCTGCTGTGAAACATTGAGCCACAGTTGGCACCCACCTTGCTGACACCCCGCACCATCCCAACAGAAACCAAGCTGCTAGCTGTACTTCACATGCTGGCAAGTGGCTCTTTTCAAACAACTGGTGCCCTGGTTGCCGGAATATCACAGCCATCATTTTCTGCCTTTTTGCCCAAAGTACAGGATGACATCATTGGACTCACACCCGCCACATCCGCTTCCCTAACACACTGCAGAAGCAGCAGGAAACAAAACAGGGGTTTTACCTCATTAGTGGCTTCCCACACTTCCTTGGTGCAATCGACTGCACACATGTACGCCTTGTGCCACCTGCTGCAACTGAACACCTCTACCGCAACAGGAGCACACACATTCCATCAATGTGTAGGCCATTATCAATCATCAACGATTGATCGCCAACATCGTGGCAAAATATCCTGGGAGTGTACATGACTCATTCATCTTCCGTCACTGTACCATCAATCAACACTTCCAGGATGGATGGTATGGCAATGGACTACTTGTTGGTAAGTATAGAAACCTACTTATATACACACTGCACAGCAACCCTCTAGGACACACAACACATACACCACAACAGCAACATGTCGACAGGTAACACACTGAGGTTGTGACATCACTAGCCATGTTTCATAGGTCAGCATTGAACCTGTCACACATCTGAAATTAGTGTGCAGTCTAATGTTAAGACGTCAATGATCACAACGTTTGCAGTGGTTTGCCTAATTGTCACCTTGCAAAATGTAAGCGTCTCAATTATGTTTAAATTAATCTATTGCATAAGTCTAAAGGTATGGGGTGTCCAGGGTACATAGATGTGAATATGTTAACAACACTGTCAAAATGAATCTGTGTATGGAACTATCATCTCACCCCCAGTGAAGACAAAGGGACACCTGTATCACAAGTCACAATGCTAGGGAGTGCTCACTGTACTGCAAATCCCAAAACATACTGCTGACAACTGGTCAGCAGCCAAACACTCGTTCAGCCAAGGACACAACACAATACAGATAGTACATCCTAGAAGCCTAGGAATCAACACAATAACACAAAAGAGTCACAGACAACACAAGACAACTACTGCCATGCAAAGTGATACTAATGGGGCATGCTACATCAACATGATCCCAATCATTTTCTCTTGCAGCTGATCAGGGGTATGGGATCCAGCCATGGATAATGACACCATTTGGCAACCCAAGCACTGCAGCAGAGCGTGCCTACAATGACGTACATAGGAGTACATGCAGCATAGTCGAGAGGACCTTCGGCATCCTCAAGTCGAGATACAGGTGCCTCGACATCACTGGTGGTAGCCTCCTATATTCCCCTGAAATGGTCTGTAAGATCATTCTAACATGTGCCGTCCTGCACAACATTTGCATAAGAAGGAACATTCCCCTCTTGGAACCAGAGCCACACATGCCTGAAGAGGAGGAAGAGGAGGATGGTGGCCTGCAACATGAAGGGTAACAACAAAACACGGCTGCTGGAGTGCGTAGGTGCCAACATATTGAGAACAATTTATTTTCAAAATAATCACCATCACCACTGTATTAACCCCTTCGCTGCCAGGCCTTTTCCCCCTCCTGTGCCGAGCCTTTTTTTGGCTATTTGGAGCAGTTGGCGCTTAGGCCCTCATAACTTTTTTTTCACATAAGCTACCCACGCCAAATTTGTGTCCTTTTTTTCCAACATCCTAGGGATTCTAGAGGTACCCAGAATTTGTGGGTTCCCCAGAAGGAGGCCAAGAAATTAGCCAAAATACAGTGAAAATTTCGTTTTTTTCACAAAAATGGGAAAAAGGGGCTGCAGAAGAAGGCTTGTGGTTTTTTCCCTGAAAAGGGCATCAACAAAGGGTTTGCGGTGCTAACATCACCAGCTTCCCAGCTTTCAGGAACAGGCAGACTTGAATCAGACAACCCAATTTTTCAACACAATTTTGGCATTTTACTGGGACATACCTCATTTTTTACGATGTTTTGTGCTTTCAGCCTCCTACCAGTCAGTGACAGAAATGGGCATGAAACCAACGCTGGATCCCAGAAACCGCAACATTTCTGAAAAGTAGACACAATTCAGAATTCAGCAAGGGGTAATTTGTGTAGATCCTACAAGGGTTTCCTACAGAAAATAACAACTGAAAAAGAAAAATATTGAAATTGAGGTGAAAAAAACCTAAATTTTTCTCTACGTTTTACTTTTTCCTGCAATGTCAGATTTTCGAAAGCAATATACCGTTACGTCTGCTGGACTCTTCTGGTTGTGGTGATATATAGGGCTTGTAGGTTCATCAATAACTCTAGGTACCAAGAGCCAATAAATGACCTGCACCCTGCAGTGGGTTTTCATTCTATGCCAGGTATACAGCAATTCATTTACTGAAATATAAAGAGTAAAAAATAGCTATCAAGAAAACCTTTGTATTTCCAAAATGGGCACAAGATAAGTTGTTGAGTGGTTATATGCACATCTCTGAATTCCGGGGTGCCCATAGTAGCATGTGAATTACAGGGCATTTCTCAAATAGACGTCTTTTTTACACACTGTCTTACATTTGGAAGGGAAAAATGTAGAGAAAGACAAGGGGCAATAACACTTGTTTTCCTATTCTATGTTCCCCCAAGTCTCCCAATAAAAATGATACCTCACTTGTGTGGGTAGGCCTAGCGCCCGCGACAGGATATGCCCAAAAACACATCGTGGACACATCACAGAAAACAGAGCTGTTTTTAGCAAAGTGCCTACCTGTAGATTTTGGCCTCTAGCTCAGCCGGCACCTAGGGAAACCTACCAAACCTGTGCATTTCTGAAAACTAGAGACCTAGGGGAATCCAAGATGGCGTGACTTGTGTGGCTCGGACCAGGTTCTGCCCAGGGGGGGCAGAAAAGGCCTTCCCAAAAAAATGCCCCCCCTGGGAGCGACCCTTGTCCAAGGGGTCGCTCCCGTTGCGTAAAATTCATGCAAAAAAAAAAAAACTCCCTGGAGTCTAATGGTTTCTGCCCCCGTTGGGGGCAGATTGGCCTCATCAAAATAGGCCAATCTGCCCCCAAACGGGGGCAGAAATGGCCTAAATATATATTGCCCCCTAGGGGAGCGACCCTTGCATAAGGGGTCGCTCCCCATCCAAAAAATAAAATAAAAAAAGATCCCTGGTGCCTAGAGGCCTTCCCAAAAAAATGCCCCCCCTGGGAGCGACCCTTGCCCAAGGGGTCGCTCCCTTTTGACAGTTTCAGGAAAAGAAAAAAAAATCCCTGGTGTCTAGTGGGGTTTCAAAAGCCGGATTGCAAGCAATCCGGCTTTTGAAACCCTGTGAGAGACTTCAAAGGGAAGGAAATACATTTCCTTCCCTTTGAAGCCCCTCCGGGCCTCCCCCATGGGATTGAAAGAGAAATGCTTTGCATTTCTCTTTCAATCGAGCTGGAAGCAGAGCTTCCAGCGCGATGGGGGAGACCCTGGGCCATATTTATACTTTGGCGTTAGACGCGTCTAGCGCCAAAGTTCATGGAGTTAGCGTCATTTTTTGGCGTGAACACCTTCCTTGCGTTAATGAGATGCAAGGTAGGCGTTCCCGTCTTAAAAAATGACTCCCAGGCATGTGCGTGGTATTTATACTCCCGGGCAAAAATGACGCCCGGGAGTGGGCGGGGCAAAAAACCCCGCAATTGCACCTCTTTTTAACGCCTGGGTCAGGGCAGGCGTTAAGGGACCTGTGGGCTCAGAATGAGCCCAGAGGTGCCCTCCCCTGCCCCCAGGGACACCCCCTGCCACCCTTGCCCACCCCAGGAGGACACCCAAGGATGGAGGGACCCATCCCAGGGAAGAAAACGTAAGTTGTGGTAAGTATTTTTTTAAAAAAAATGTTGTGGCATAGGGGGGCCTGATTTGTGCCCCCCTACATGCCACTATGCCCAATGACCATGCCCAGGGGACATAAGTCACCTGGGCATGGCCATTGGGCAAGGGGGCATGACTCCTGTCTTTGCTAAGACAGGAGTCATGTTAATGGCGTCTGGGCGCCCAAACAAAATGGCGCAAATCGGGTTAAGACGATTTTTTTGCCTCAGCCTGACTTGCCCCATTTTGAGACGCCCAAACGCCATTTTTCCCTACTCCGGCGCTGCCTGGTGTACGTCGTTTTTTTTCACGCACACCTGGCAGCGCCGGTCGGCTAACGCCATTCAATAAATACGGCGCCCGCATGGCGCTTCAGAATGGCGTTAGCCGGCGCTAATTTTTTTGGCGCAAAGCTGCGTTAGCGCAGTTTTGCGTCAAAAAGTATAAATATGGCCCCCTGTGACTAATCAGCGTGCGCTCGCGCGCTGATGTCACAGGGGGGTTTGGGGGGGTCGGGGATGGGAGGGGAAGGGCTTCCCCTTCCATCCCTGACTTGGGGGGCGGGGGGAACCCAACAGAGGGAGCGCTAGTGCTCCCTCTGGGCTCTCTGCACAGGATGTAATGGTTACGTCCTGGGCGCAGCAGCTCTGTGCCTCAGGACGTAACCATTACGTCCTGGGCACAGAAGGGGTTAACTAATGTAAATAAACACAGATAATTATCACCATATCATGGTCTGGCTAATAATTTTTGCTCACCTTTATCTAACTATCAGAATAAGAGTGTAGCCTCATGGAGCATAGCTGATATACCGATCATGACACAGAAAATCCCAGAGCAATTGTGATGCGTATCATACAACAGTCACATACACAAACACTGTAAATGACATATATCCTGTCCATTTCACCTTTGAAGGGCAACAGCAGAGGACCACACCTATTTCACACATACATGTTGGAAACATGGTTCATCACTGCATATGGCACACAACTAAGACACCATCACTCAATAAGGGGAAAACAAGCCTCATACATGAGACAGTTGATGTGCTATTGCATAACAGGAATGTATGACCAGACCCTTGGCAGCAGGAAGTCGAACTGCATCCAATCTTTGCACGGACTATCTGTGACTAGAGTTCAACATAGGCAGAACATAAACAGCACAAGTGCCACACATATGACAAGCATTGCGCACATGACTAATCCATGTACATGTCAGCCCATTTCCTAACTCCTGACACACCCATGCTCCTGGTCACAACCCACCTGTCTGAAGAGGTCCCTGGAATAGTAATATGTGTACCCCGATATTCCCTCCTCTACACACACAGACAAACAATAGTAATCCTGTGTGCTACACCCTTTCCTATGTTATGCAATTGTCATAGCACACCTGACTGCATGGACGTCAGGTCAATTAATACACTGGCTTGTAGTTTCTAAGCCCTGTTATCACCTGTAGATTGCTTCCCATGTGAAAGGTGCTGTTGGCCATTTGAATTCAATACTCAGAAACAGGACTTGTGAGAAACAGATGCAGCACACACCTGTGATCACCTCCATGCACACCACCCTTTTGAACATGCACTGCCCCTGCTGAAGCTTGGAACAGCATAGAAGTTGCCATTTTGTCAAATACACCGTTATGCATTGCTAGTAATTAAGCCGTGTAACACAGCCCTTGGGTTCATGTGTCACCTTCAAAGACACAGGACATACACAGTTTTCCATGTCAACTGTCTTGTTCTTCCTCCGACCAGTCTTAGTCAGACAACTGATTATGTAATTTGTGAAATTGCTGGATCCAGATATACCCTGCATCCTGTCAGCCTGACTGGCACCTGTCTGTGTGTTACCCTAAAGATTCCTTGTGTCTACATATGTACCACACTTGCTTTACCAAACCTCACATTCCACTGAGGGTATTTTGTCATGTGCTTCATCACTGCATACCAAATACATTGTATAGCATCATCTGCCTTTTAATTGTACCATATTTGTTAAATTGTCTTTGTCTCATATATGCATGAACGACAAAGTGTGACAGTGTACCAGGGCCTTATGCAGGGATTGGGTACGGTGCCTTCAGCAGAACCAGCTACATCTGATAATGTGCTTGAAAAATCCACACGTTAGGACCCTGACAGTTCACACGCTGATTCACATTGCTCACAACATATTGATGGGCTGTGTGTGGTGAATAGCTGCGAGAATAGATGCAGTGGGAACTTTACAGGCCAACCTGTGTACAAATGTTGTAATGACATCTGCCGGAACATGACACCTGAGACATTATCTCACTCAGCACACCAAGGTTGCCCTGTTGACAGTCTCATAACACGTCTTCATTGACAGGGTGGGACCATCGCCATGTAGGTCCTCATGTCCTCATCGACTTTATTAATATTGATCTCCGAAGGATACTCAGCAGATACAGTAATAGCTGCCACTGACTCATGATGAGACCTGGACGTAAATATGACAACATACACCCCTAAAAATATACAGGATCAATATTGGACCACACACATGAACAAGACACCTCTGTGCAAGTGATCACTGGAAAAATGTGGACATGTGCTGCCTCGTCTGCTGGTCCACCACTGCCACTGGAGAGTTGTGGCTCAGTCATATGACCACAACTGTGGCGTCATATTACATTTGTGGCTCACCATTGGCTGTCTAGGCCAATGTCATGGTACCCACTTCGTCTATGCATGTCCCTGACTTACTGTGGGTTCACCAACAAGTGCCTAGGAAGCAGTTACCAAAAAACTAGGACATGGGATGGGCAACTTGTGGACCATTGACATGAACAAGCTTCTGCCATCTATCTGGTGCATGCTTTGTCATTTGTGGTGTCTACGTTACCCAAAATCTTGGAAGTACACACAACAGATGTTGCTACATGTATGATTAGCACATGTCCTCTCTCATTTCCACAATGACTTGCATCTAAGGTTTGGACACATTGGTGGTCATTACAACCCTGGCGGTCGGTGTAAAAGCGGCGGTAAGACCGCAAACAAACTGGCGGAAAAAAATGAAATCATGACCGTGGGGGAAACCGCCAACAAAGACAGCCACTTTAACACTCCGACCGCCACAGCGGTGCAAACAAACAGCTTGGCGGTCACCACCAACAGACAGGCGGAGGACAATGTACCGCCCACAGTATCACAACCTACCAATCCGCCACCTTTTCCGGGGTGGATTCACCGCGGACAAAAACACGGCGGAAACAGGACTTCGAAGGGAAACCGCTCATGTCTACACACCCCACGAGCAATCCGGACGCCATGGAAGCCAAGCTCCAGATCCTGCCAGCCCTTATCTTCTTGCTTCTCTACCAGGAGCACGAACTCCCGTCAGCGAAGACAATGGCAAGTACTGCACCTACGACACAGGGGAGGGGGGAGGGAAAAAACAGACACACACACACGCAATACGCAACACCCCCACACTCACCCACGACAACACACACGCTAATACAGCATGATACATTACAGTTACACCCCGCAGCCCCCCCGGAAGAATGCAAAGACCAAAGAAAATGAGTGTAACCATTGTAATATATTAAAATCCAGTACGCAAAAATATGTATATACACTATAAACAAAATGTACACCAAGAATAGTAGTCCAGGTAGTGCTCCATTGAAGTCCGTGGAACACTGGGGCCACACGGTATGGGCGACGCCCACAACCAATCTGAGAACATGACAGAGAGAACACTGCAGGGGCATCAGATAGCAATAAAACAGGCACCTGAGAGGGAAGGGAAAGGGGGTACCTCAGCCGGTTGAGCGCACGACGCCAAATCCACGAGGGGGCCACATGCCACTGTTCCATCCTGGGGAGTGCAAAGCCACAGTCTCTCAAGTCTCTACAGTGGGTGGTTTGCCCACTGTTCCATCCTGGGGAGTGCAAAGCCACAGTCTCTCAAATCTCTACAGTGGGTGGGTTGCCCACTGTTCCATCCTGGGGAGTGCAAAGCCACACTCTCTCAAGTGGATGCCTTTCTCCACTGGTTCTGGAGGGGGCTTTATGCCCAAAGTGCTTCATCCTGCCAAGGACTGAGGTAGTGGATGTGATACTCCACTGGTTCTGGAGGGGGCTTTTGTGCCCAGAGTGCTTCATCCTGCTCGTGACGGACTCAGTAGCGTCAGTGCCCTTGGCGCTCATGGGCCAGTGGTGCTTGTTGCGGTGGTGCCCTGTTCAGCGGTGCTTGTGGCGGCAGTGCCCTGTTTAGCGGTGCTTGTGGCGGCGGTGCCCTGTTCAGCGGTGCTTGTTGCGGCTGTGCCCTGTTCAGCAGTGCTTGTGGTGGTGGGGTCCTTTGCAGTGAATCAGCTGCTGGCGGTCCTTCATGGCCCAGCGGGGCTGGTGCTGGCGGTCCTTCATGGCCCAGCAGGGCTGGTGCTGGCGGAGGCCTCCTGGGCAGCTGGGCTGGTGGCGTTGGCCTCCTGGGCAGCAGGACTGGTGGTGGTGGCCTCCTGGGCAGCGGGGATAATGGCGTTGGCCTCCTGGGCAGCAGGGCTGGTGGCCTCCTGGGCAGCAGGGCTGGTGGCAGTGGCCTCCTGGGCAGCGGGGATGATGGCATTGGCCTCCTGGGCAGCAGGGCTGGTGACGGTGGCCTCCTGGGCAGCAGGGCTGGTGGTGGTGGCCTCCTGGGCAGCAGGGCTGTTGGCGGTGGCCTCCTGGGCAGCGGGGATGATGGCGTTGGCCTCCTGGGCAGCAGGGCTGGTGGCGGTGGCCTCCTGGGCAGCACGGCTTGTGGCGGTAGCCTCCTGGGCAGCGGGGATGATGGCGTTGGCCTCCTGGGCAGCATTGCTGGCGGGTGTGGCCTCCTGGGCAGCAGGGCTGATGGCTGTGGCCTTCTGGGCAGCAGCGATGATGGCGGTCGCCTCCTGGGCAGTGGGGATGATGGCGGTCGCCTCCTGGGCAGCTGGGCTGGTGCTGGTGGTGGCCTCCTGGGCAAGGGGGATGATGGCGGTCTTCTCCGCTGTGCTGCTCTTCCCAGACTTGCTGACTTTCTTGTGGCCCTTCCCCACCTTGGAAGGTGTTGCAGCTGACTCCACACTCCTACCTGTACCCTGGGAGCGGCTTTGGTGGCTGGAGTCTTCCCCCTCTCCCGCCGGGCACTGGCCAACTTTTGATGCTTGACAGGTGGGGGACTGTCTGTGCTGTGGTTCTGTGCCACACTGGCTGCCCTGGTGCCCGGTGCACTCCAGATTCAGGTAACTACAGGCACCACTGGTCCCGGAGATGTTGTGGCTGAGATGCTAGGTTGGGACCTGGAGAGTCGGGCCCTAGGAGACGGACGGGGTGGGGGAGGTGAGGTAAAGAGGTCAAGGTTGGACAGGAAAAGTTTCTTGGGAACTCTGGAACGGGTAGCTGGAGGGGGTTTGAGAGTGGAGGAAGAGGTTTTGGTTGTGGGAGGTGTTCGTTTGGTGACTTTGGGTGAGGGTGCATGCGCTGGAGGCTGTCGTGAGGTGGATGGCTGTTGGGTGGGTGTGTGCCTGTGTTTGTGTATCTTGGGAGGTGGCGTCACAGACACACTGGGAGAGGACACAGGGGATGTGTGAATGGCAGTGGGGGTGGTGAGTGCACGTGATTGGGGTGTGGTGGTGGGTGTGCTGGTGATGTAGTTCATTCAGGTGTGAGTGTAGACGAGACTGGGAGGGTGGAGGGAGACGAGGAGGAGGGGGATGCAGTGGAGGCAGTGGATGTTGCTTTGTCTGCGTGTGTGTGATGCTTGCGTGAGTGCCTGTGGGATGTGAGGTGCTTATGTTTGTCAGAGCTTCCCTTGTGTGTTGACGTGTGTGCATGCTGGTCTGAAGGTGTGCTTGGGATAGGCTGGGGTAGAGGGGATTGGGTCTGGGTGGAGGAAGTTGAAGGAGGGAGGCTAGAGACAGGGACAATGGCTGCCATCAGTGCTGAGGCCAGAGTCTGAAAAGCTAGCTGAAAGGCCGCCTGACCAGAATGAATGCCCTCCAGGAATGCATTTGTTTGTTGCAACTGCCTTTCTACACCCTGGATGGCATTCAAAATGGTAGACTGCCCAACATTGAGGGACCTGAGGAGGTAATGGCCTCCTCACTGAGTGCAGCAGGGGTGACTGGGGCAGGGGCTGAGGTACCTGGGGCGAAGGTGATGCCCACCCTCCTGGGTGAGTGGACACGGGGCAAAGACTGAGGGGCTTCTGGGAGGGCGGTGCCTCAAGGGAGCTCCCATCAAAGGACGAGTCTGTGCCACTGGTGTCAGCACCTGTCCCCGCCGTGGAGCTCCACTCACCCTCCGTCCCACTGGTGAACTCCGAGTCCGTAGTGTCGCCCTCCAGGGCCATGTGGGATGCAGCTCCCTCCTGCTCCGGTGCCACTGCTCCTCCGCCTGATGATGCTAATGCACACAAGAACAGGGAGACCACAAAAACGGGGGATGACGACAGAAGAAAGACATGTTGAGTGCATGCATTTCCGCTACCGTTGGCGGACACAACAGACAAAAAAGCCCCCTGCAGTATGCCGCTCATTTGGGCTCCACTGTTCAATCCCTGGGACATGGCCTACATGGCTATGGGTGACATCTGCACACATGGATGACAGAGGAGCCTGACTAGGTGTACTTGGCACTATACACAGGTGGGGTGGGGTGCCACAGGGTCTGCCAGAAGAAATGGACCTAAGTAGCACACTCGCCCTGGCCTAGGGAAACCCAAAACCCACCTCCCCTACCCAGAAAACCTCCACTGCGCACAAATTCAGCAAAATGAGAGTGTACTCACTCCCTTGTGGCTGCTGTGATGCCCTCAAGTGCCCATCCAACTCCAGGTACGCCACCGCCTGGATCCTGAACATCAGGGGGGTCATGGTGCGATGGGCACCCCACCCACGTTGGGAGGCCATCCCCAGCTGGGCCTCCGCCTTCTTCTTGCTCCAGCGGCGAATGTCCTCCCATCTCTTACGGCAGTGGGTGCTCCATCTGTGGTAGACCCCCAGGGTCCGGACGCCCTTGGCGATGGCATGCCAAATATCTTTTTTCTGGTGGGCGCTGACCTACATGAATTGTACCGGGGGAAAAGAAAAGTTATTACCAAATGCACCATCACAGTCATTGGCCCCCATCCCTACTCTTGCCATGATGCACATGCACTCACCGTTGTTTCATGCACGCCTCAATCTCCCCCCTCATCTTTCATCCACCCCACTCCACACAGGCATAGCTCATACAGCATGCTCCCAGTGTACTTACCTGTTTGTCTGAAGGACCATAGATTAGCGTATACTGGGGGAGGACCCCATCCACGAGTTTCTCGAACTCCTCCGATGTGAAGGCAGGGGCTCTTTCCCCAGACGCATGAGCCATTGTCTCTTCCAGACCGAGGTCACAGCAGCACTTGCAGTGTAGGTCCTCTCCTGTCGAAGATCAGGTATTGAGTGATTGCACAGATAGAAAATGGCGGTCACGTCCACGGCGGTGCGTACCGTCACCGCTGGCGTACATCATCATTGTGTCCTGGGACCCATAGGGTCCAATGTTAACCAAAGCAGAATAGCGCTGCGGTCTTCGACCGCCTATCGCGATGGTGTACAATGCCAGTGCAGTTACCTCACATCCCCTTGTCTCACTTTACAGGTCAGGCAGCCGCCATTTCAGGGGCCACATGCCTTAATTTTTCACTGCGTCACACATACCTAGGCCTTGCCTCAACACACATACAGGCCCAAATTTCGGATTATGATTCGTGTTCTGTGTAAGATGTGGGTACGTACCTCTGAATTGGTTGACTCTTTGCTCGCTGTTGTCCTTCATAGGCACCGTCTGCTGGGACATGTGAGGAGATGGTGGCATCCTCCGGTGTACAGACCGCTGGTGGACCTGTCGACAACGGAGGAAAGACATGTGATCATCACCTACAGGCTTCATCGTGCCACAATCCTGGAACTGTGTGCCCAGCTGGACCCAGACCTGAACGTCAGCTATCCGCCATCCCACAGGAATCCCCCCCTCAAGTGCAGGTGCTGTCAGTACTCCATTTCAAGCAAGTGGGTCTTTTCAAACTACAGTGGCCATAGCATCAGGGATGTCCCAGCCTATGTTTTCCAACGTGTTGTCCAGAGTGTTGTCTGCCCTGCTGAAACCCATGTGGAGCTACATAGTTTTCCCCCAGGTGGAGGTTTTGCCTACAGTGAAAGGTGACTTCTATGCCCTGGGGCATATCCACAACATCATAGGTTCCATTGATGGGACACATGTGGCTTTGGTACCCCCAGCAGGAGTGAACAGGTGTACAGAAACCGGAAGAGTTATCATTCCATGAATGTGCAGATGGTGTGTTTGGCAGACCAGTACATCTCCCATGTGAATGCCAAATTCCCTGGCTCAGTGCATGACGTTTACATTTTGAGGAATAGCAACATCCCTAATGTGATGGGGCAACTCCAGAGGCACTGTGTGTGGCTATTAAGTGAGCATCTGGAAGCAAGTCAGTGGGAATGGTTGTCTGGGGATATCCCTCCAGGTTAGTGTGTGACTAACAGTTGTCCCTCGCCATTTGCAGGTGACTCTGGTTACCCCAACCTGTCATGGCTACTGACCCAAGTGAGGAATCCTAGGACAAGGGCAGAGGAACGCTACAATGAGGCCCATGGGTGAACTTGGCGGATAATAGAGCGGACCTTCGGCCTCCTGAAGGCCAGGTTCAGGTGCCTCCATATGACAGGTGGATCCCTATTCTACTCACCAAAGAAGGTGCGCCAGATCATCGTGGCCTGCTGTATTCTTCACAACTTAGCTTTGCGACGACAGGTGCCTTTTCTGCAGGAGGATGGTCCTGATGGCGGTGTTGTTGCAGCTGTGGAGCCTGTGGACAGTGAAGACAAGGAAGCAGAAGAAGAGGACATCGACAACAGGAACTCAGTGATCCTGCAATATTTCCAGTGAGACACAGGTAAGAATACAAACCTGCCTACTACATGTACTTTAACACTACTACCTCTCTACTGTCTGTGGTTTTCACCCAGTGTATGGTCACTGAGTTGTCACTTTCCCTTACGATTTCACAGATGTGGGTCCCACAGTATGACATCTGCTTTGTTTCCTCATGGACTAGAGCTGTGTGACATCGGTATGTTGACATTAAATTTGAAAGAGCATTTTGACACTGTAATTGCTAATACACTATTGCGAAATCACAGACTGACTCCAGATTGTTTTATGCTTCAAGGGTGTTTATTTAAGTGCTCAATATTGGATGGGGTTATAAAATGGTGAGGGGTGATGGCGGAGGAATGTCCATGGCAGAGTCCAGTCTATTAGTCTCACAGGTGCATTGCCCAAATGGGCATAGGAAGTGGAGCTGGGGCAGTTTGAGGATGGACAGGGTGACAAAGTGGGACAGAAAGATGACATTCAGGTTGGTCTGATTTATTGGCGGGGGTCTTGGCATCATTATCTGTCATTGTCCTGGATCTTAGGGACCGTTTGCAGGGTGGTTCTCCCTCTGCAGGGGGTGGGGTGCTGGTGTGGTGGTCCTGTGGCGGTGCCTCCTATCCATTAGCGCCAGCGGAGGTGGTGGGCAGTTCATTGTCCAGGCTAATGTCAGGGTCCCCTTGTTGTGCCACAGTGTCCCTCCTGGTGCTGAGGACTTCTTTCAGCACCCCTACAATGGTGCCCAGGGTGGAATTGATGGATCTGAGTTCCTCCCTGAAGCCCAAATACTGTTCCTCCTGCAGGCGCTGGGTCTCCTGAAACTTGGCCAGTACCGTTGCCATCATCTCCTGGGGGTGGTGGTAGGCTCCCATGATGTTGGAGAGGGCCTCGTGCAGAATGGGTTCCCTGGGCCTGTCCTCCCCCTGTCTCACAGCAGCCCGCCCAGTTCCCCTGTGTTCCTGGGCCTCCGTCCCCTGGACCGTGTGCCCACTACCACTGCCCCAAGGTCCCTGTTGTTGTTGGGGTGGTCGGTTAGCCTGGGTTCCCCTTAGTGGTGGACACACTGCTGCTTGACGTGTCCTGAGACAGAGGTATGGGCCCGCTGGGTGGGTGCTGTGCTGGTGTTTCCAGAGGGGGGAAGCTCTGTAGTGGCCTGTGACTGTGTGAGGAGAACCGACTGTCCAGAGGTCCCCGGTGGGCCGGGCTGGTCATCTAGATCCAGTTGGACAGAGCTGCTGTCATCACTGTGGGCCTCTTCTGTTGGTGGTGTGGACATGTGTGGACCCTCATGTCCGGTGATGTTGGGTAGGGGTCCTGCAGGGGTATAAAAGGATGTTCATTACATCTGTGTGTGCCATGGTGTGCAATAGGTGGGTGACCGTGTACCCCAGTGCTTGCATTCCTGTGTGGGACCTTGTGTGATGGTGGTTTAGGGGGGTGTATGGGTATGTGCTGTGGCCATGCTTTGGTGATGGGTGTCCATGCTTTGTTGTTGCATGCAGGGCTTGGTGTTAGGATGTGTGGTTTGTGATGTTGGGACATTTGTGAGGAGTTGGAGTGATGGGTTTGAGGGTGAGGGTAGGGGTATGTGATGGCATGCAGGTACGGTGGGGGATGTAATAGTTAAGATTTGACTTACCAGAGTCCATTCCTCCATCTACCCCTATGAAGCCCTCGGGATGCAGAATCGTCAAGACCTGCTCCTCCCATGTTGTTAGTTGTGGGGGTGGAGGTGAGGGTCCGCCGCCAGTCCGCTGAACCGCAAGGTGGTGTCTTGAGACCACGGAACACACCTTCCCCCGTAGGTCGTTCCACCTCTTCCTGATGTCATCCCTATTTCTTGGGTGCTGTCCCACTGCGTTAACCCTGTCCACTATTCTGCACCATAGCTCCATCTTTCTAGCTATGGAGGTGTGCTGCACCTGTGATCCGAATAGCTGTGGCTCTACCCGGACGATTTCCTCCACCATGTCTCTGAGCTCCTCCTCAGAGAACCTGGGGTGTCTTAGCCGTGCCATGGGGTGGTGTGGGTGATGTGTGGGGTGGTGTGTGTAGTGATAAGTGGGGTGATATTTAGTGGTGTGTTGTGTGAGGTGCGTGGAAGTTACGTGGGTGATGGTATTGTGTGCCTGTGGATTCTTGGTAGTTGTTTCTGGTTCTCTCTGGCCATCTCTCGGTAATTGTGTTCGTAGGGGTTTGTGGGTGATGTGGGTGTGTGTTCTATATTATAATAGGTGTGTGGGAGTGGTGTGTGTATGTGTATCAGGTGTGTGTATTTTGAATTGTCCAATGTGGTAGTGTTTTGTAAGTGTGTGTGTATTTTGATCGTGGCGGTGTGTACCGCCAATGGAATACCGCGGTTGAAAGACCGCCATGTGGATTCGTGTGTCGTGATAGTGTGGGCGTATTTCTATTGGCGTGACGGTGGAGGTTTTGTTTTCCCCAGTTTATCACTGACCTTTGGTGTGGCGGACTTGTTTTTTGTCTGAATTTTGGCGGATTCAGAGCTGTGGGTCATAATAGCTGTGGCGGATTTCCGCGGCGGTGTGTTGGCGGTCTTCTGCACGGCGGTAAGCAGCATTTACTGCCAATGTTGTAATGACCACTATTGTCTTTACATTCATACAAGCATACTTGCAATAATGCATCTTGGGATGCACATACACTGGGTCAACTAATATATTAGTAGCCACTGCACACACATTGAGCCATAGGCAATGAGGTATTGTACTCATGTGCGTCACCTTGTTATCCTCTCCTGATGCCAAACATGCCCAAATTGTGCAATACAGATATGTAGGCCAAACATATGGCCATCTAGTGCGTCAGCCAAGCGTCAAAATCCTGTTAAGAAAGTAGCGGGTCATGGTCCGCTGCAGTATGATGTCTCACATGTGAACATACACCATCAACACCAAAGTGGGTGCAATCAGCCTATCTCAGTTGTGTCCCAAATGTAACATTACATTACAATGGAAAAAATACCCCAAACCAGTTCATGCCCTGAAATGTTGACGTTTTTATCGTTATGCAGCATATTTTTTCACGCATACAGTATGTGCGTCATATTTTTCGACGCACAGGAGTGAAAATTAGGCTGCATCCAAATAATTGTAAAGACTATAATTATTTGGATGCCTAATTTTCACTCCTGTCCGTTGAACAATATGACGCACAATCTGTATGCGGGAAAAAATATGACGCATAACGATAAAAACGGTGGCCATTTTATACAGGAAGTGATGTAATGGGTTATCCTGTTTACAGAATATGTACAGTGGGTGTACATTCACTTTCACTTTGCAGTCTGTGATTCTTCTAGAATGTGTGGCTGTGTTCAGAGTGTTGTCCAGTAATTTGGTGCTGTTGTGTCCTGTGTGCTACATTACTTGTTACTTTGTGAAATAAATATTGTTGTTGTATACTATCTGAGTGTGTTTTGTTTACAATTGTACGGTATTGTATTGTATATGTTGTTTGTGGAAGTTGTAGTGCTAGTTTGGGGATAGTTAGGCTCTTTTAGTTGTTAAGTTTACTTATTTTTTAAACTTCTACTTTCCCCCTTTTCTCCTTTCTTCTTCTTTATCCCCTATTCCCCTTTTTGGTGCTGAGATTTTGGGTAGGCAACGTCTTGGCAGAATGGGTGAGGAGGAGCTTAGGGGGTTTATATGGCTGGTGTGCCATTTCCTCCCACTGATGATCGAGGCAGGGTGATACAGGGGTATCACACTGAGGCGCGACAAATCCGGTGGGGAAAGTTGCTGCATCACTTGCAGCACGTGTATGGGAGCAAGAGGAATGACCACCAGCTGAAGCACCGCTGGGCTCACCTCATCACCAGGGAGCAAGATCTGCTGGACCACCTGGGAATAGTGATTGGTGGCCCTGTTGGTGAATACAAATCATGTAAATCTGCACAATTAAAAGCTCTGTAGTGACATCAGATGATTTGTACATTATCTGCCGGCTAAGTTGCTGACTGTGTGGAATGCTGCAGAAACATACAGGGTCATTGATGGACTATGTGAAGGACCACAATTGCTAGCTGTCAGGAAGCATGTGTTCTGCAAACTCACAGAATACTTATGCTTAATGTAATTTGGTGCCGCCTTTGTGTCAGACAGCAACACAAAATAGGAGCCAATTATGTCTATATAGGTCACATTTGCCAGTGAAGTATGGATTTACTAAAATATTGGCAACCTTTGTTGACGCAATAGCTAGACTGACTTTAGAAACACTACATGATGCAGAAAATGAGTGCTGGCTTCATGTCAATTGATGATAGCAATGTGGGCCAGACATATATCTCATGTGTGTCTGGTGAGTATGTAAGGAAAGCATATTTTGAAGTTCTATGAATGTTAGGGATTATTGTGGTCCTTCATCATTTTGGATACATGCCAGATCTGGATTTCAAAACATCGGGAAAAGGTGTAAGGTTCCCTCAGCGAACATCTTACACTGGTATTTGGGGTTTGTAGTGCCACATTCCAATTAGGGATGGCAGTCCAAAGGTATGCACATGGGTTCATATCTCTATGTTTAGGGCAAATCACCATAACTGGGCCACATCAAATGAAGAAACTGTCACAACATGAGGGCTTACAAAAGTGCCTGGCCCTCTGTACATTGTACCTATGTTTCATAAATGTGTCATGGCCACATAGGCTGTTTGACTGGTAATGCAGTCCTCAAGTAACCAGGCTTTGGATGTCTCTCTTGGATGCACATGATGAGACGATTACACTCCATTATTATTTCTGCTCACTAATGAAGGAGCATGTTTGCCACCACATGATAGTTAGGGGCACTGCATGTGTGCAGATATGTGTGTAATTGTCACAGGAGACCCATGCTATGTACATGTTAGCCGTGCTATATCGGATGCAGTATCATCATGTCTGAATGGCTTTAATTACTTATGTCATCTTACACATAGTTTTTGTCTTTGGAATTGTTGGTCAGTGCACAGATTTTGAGCAGATTTCTTGCTTCCATGCCTTACAGGTGGACCGGCACCCTACACTGTGGGAGAGGTGGCTTAATTTGAGGACCCCGACAACTCCAGTAAGTGTTGATTTGTCTGTTATGTGTTGTGTTTGCTGGTGATGTGTGATGGACTCCTGTGTGTTGAACACATAGCAAGGTATGATGCGCTGACCCATCATTTGTCTTGTTCCATGAGGGGATTTCATTTTCTCACCATTTTTGAGTTGACCAATGCTTATCCTATTGTATTATCTAGGGATTGTAGGTCATTCCTGTAGGCCCCGAAATGAGAACTGGGGTGAGTCATGTGGGTAACACTTGTATCAACAAGAGTCGCACTGGAACTCATCTCAGATTTAGTCTGCCTGTCAGACCCACATTCTCCCAGATTGGGACTGCAAAATGCTTACCCACAGACTTCTGCTTCCCTATTCACCAAAGTACTTGTAGGTTGAACTTCCTAGCAGCATGTAGCTCCACATGTAGTGCTACAAGTATGTGGCACTTGAGTGCAATGGCCTGGGTGTGCATCCAAATCATGATCATGGGTGTTCTTGCAACTCTGTGTCTGTTTTAAGTCATGCCTTACTGGAAGTATATGATGTGGACAAAGGTCTGCATTTCCTGACATGTGTGACGCTAGGATTGGTCAAGGGTTTGCTGTCTCCTATTTGTTGTTAGACCTTCCCTGTGGTGTGTGTGTAGAGCCAAACACATGTCCAGCTTTCTATAGACTCCTGGGTGTCCATGTAGTTTGGATTTGTTAGTTGTTTCTCCACCCCCCTACCATCAAACACAGGCATGGGTTTGTGAATAGTGTACCTAGGACTGATGCTACCAGTATGTTACACAGGCATGTAAATCAGTGAATCTTTGGTCGGAACCTATTATACACACTCAGGTATAGCACATGAGTACTAAACTAGCAAGTCCATTTACAACTTGCAGATCATGTGGCTTTAGATTTCCATGCTGTACACTGACATTTGTAGTCCTGGCATTGGCGGTGGATGTGTAGCATGATTGTTAGCTGACAACCGGCAGAACTCTGATGCCAAATTAATGCCAGTTGTTACCCATCTTGTAGGGTTTGGATGTGCTATGTGTGATATGACCTTTGTAGGCTGTCCTGCCATGTACTTCCTCAGGGACATTCAATGATCTGTATGATAATATGAGCTGTTACAAGTACAGTGGATGTACTTTCTGATTTACTTCTTGTGCTATTTCACACAATGCAGTTCCTAATGAAAATTGTTTGCCTTTGTCTTCACAGCTGCAAACATGACACCCATCCATGTCCGTGAGTTCCAGAGGCGGGCTATGAGGTACCAGCATATCCTACTGGTAGAGTTGGGGTTCAGACGGATGGCCCAAAGATACCAGAACCAACGGGCCTCAGGAGCATGGAGGGCTTTCCCACAGGGTGGCCCTACTTTGCCCACCACAGCCACCACCAGCACAACCATCACTTCCACCCAGGTGGCACCACCCACAGCTGGGACTGTTGTCCCAACGTCTGCAGTTGCTCCAGGCCCTAGCAGTGGAACACCTTCAGAGCAGCCCACAGGCATAGACTCTACATGCCCACACACATCCTCAGCTGGTACCCAGACTGCCCCAGCTGCTACAGTTGACCTTGCAGCTTTTCAGGCAATGGAAAGAAAAATGGACTGTGTCCTACGGAAAATCAGTCACCTGCAGCGGGATATTCGCCACATGAACAGGCGTGTGTGGTCCATAAAGCGGACCCTCCGGAGGGCCAACCTCTAGACTTTTAAAATGGACATGATTCCCTCCCCTCCCTCCTCTTTCCTTGTTCTTATACTTAGTGGGCTTAGGGGGCTTAGTGTTAGGTTGGTATAGGCTGTTAGTTTAGTTAGTGTTAGTGGGTGGGGGTGGAGGGGTCCTGATTATTTAATTTTTTTTCTTTTTGAGTGTGTGGGTGGGTGGGGGGCTATGTTGGGCTTCTTGTGTATTTACAAAAACAACAAAATAAAAAATATGAAAAAATACAATAAAATATACATTTGCTTAGTATAGGATAGTATGTGTTTAGGTTAGTATCTGTTGTTCTCCATGTGTCTCGTCTCATAAAGGGGGTGGGGGTTGATGTTTAGAACGTTTTGTTACATGTGATAAGCAAGTTTAGCTTAGGTTAGTTAGGGACAGTTGTGGGTAATGAGTAGTTAGGGTAGATTAGAGTAGGTAAGACTTTTCCCCGAGTTTCCTCTTATGTTATTACCATTTAATAAATATACAGTGAACCCTTTACAGTATGTGTTAAATGCTTGTTGATCAGGGCCTTGGCATAAGTTTACATGAATTTTGTTCCATTACATTTGTGTCCTATGCTACGAACAAATCCCAACTGAGCTGTAAGATTGGCAGCTACCCTAGAGCTACCTTGCAAAGATTCCACCATTCATTGCAACCATCAATCACAGTTAATATGGATCCCAATGTGTTTTTGTCAATAAGTATGTTTTCAAAGTCACAAACAGTGCTTCTAGATTTGGTATTGGGGGAACTGTTTTAGTTCTGACTGCAGTGTGATGTTCAAGGACACCCTTATAAGGTGAGTGGTCGTACACACTCTTGTAGTATCGTCTTCATGACTTACAGACATCATTTGTGACACTGTTCAGCATGATAACTTATTTGGATGGAAACTCAGACACCTTCATTCATGCATTTTTTGGAGTGTTTGCTTAGATTTGTGGGCACTGTTATAGGTGTTGGTGTTGCATGGTGACAACAGTTAGCTGCCACTATTTGATGACTTAGATATCCCTTGATGAAGCATTATTCTGTCCAACACAGCATGATGGTGTATGTTTTCTCTCTTCATCAGATATTACCCTCAGAAAGGGCAGAGTATGATACAATCCTGGCCACTGTGCAAAGTTATCTGACTACATAATTTCAGGACAGTTGTATTGACAATCTACGTAATTTGACAAGAGTCACATTTCTGTTATCTACTGCACATTTGATGTGTCACATTACACAGAGACAAATTTGTTGTGTAAGTGCCATTTATTGAAAAGTGCTGTAGTGCAATATGTACATTGTCCTTGATTGTGAGTCCATTATAGTGACATCTTCCATTGTGATCCTACACAAGGGGTAAAGGAAAATGCTTTTGACATGCTTGGGTGATGTGTCAGACAGTGTAGAGGGACAGGATTTGCCAATGAGTAAGTGAGAGACAATCACTGGGCAGGATGACAAGATTAACAGTGGTTTGCAGAACAGTCATTGAGTACAGTTGTTGTAAGACTGGCATGATACTAAGCGCTGGACCTTGATAATATTTGGCCATGTGGCAGGGACTAGTGCTTCCGGGTACTTTTCCGTGTGAAGGTGATCTGTTCCATGTCTTCTTCTTCTGATGTGTGTGTTGCCTCCTCTGTTCTTGGTGGTGGTGGTTGTGAAGGGGCAACACACACCTCAGTGTTAGAAGACGTGGTGTCAGACATCCCGGTCGCTGCTACCTGTGAAGGTCTTAAGGGCAGTACTGCTGCAAGGAGGATCTGCTGATTCTTAAGAATAGCAGCCACATGACAATGGTAGGCAGCCAGGTCGGCCCTGAAGCGTTCAATGTTGCATTCATGCACGCGTTGACAGGATTGCTGTTGTAGGTGCTGAATCAACTGTATTACAGCTGTGCTGATTTCCTTCAGCCTTTTTTCTACTTCCTGCAAGATAGTTGTTCGCCCTTGCATAGTTGCTGCCTGTTCTTCAGTTGACATCATGCATGAACGTACCCCCTCTAGGCTGGCTGCCATAGTTTGCATCCCAACCGGCACCTCATTGGCCAGCTCCCGCTGTACTCCAACTACCGTTCTCTCAAAGCTGGTGCCTGTGTCGTCAGAGTCCTCAGCTGTATTGGAGCTGGCAGGAGTTACAATTGGGGTGGTGGGTGGATCCCCTGCGATGGCTGCTTGTTCTGTGCTCCTCCTTGTGACTGAAAGTGGGGTCTGGAGGGTTCCAAGGACATCTTGGATGGTCTGCTGGGGGGATGTTTGTCAGCTCGTCATCCATGTCATCAGGGTATTCCTGGACAGGCATATCCGCAGGAGATCCATCGTCCTCTGCAATGAAATAGGGTACAATTAGTGTGTCTGTGTTGTGGCATTTGTGATGTGACGTGCCTGCCTTGTGATGAATTCACATTGTGATCTTGTTCCCTGTTCATTGCTCCAGTCTTTCAGATGGACATTCTCCCAGGCCTATGGCCCACCTGCATGTCACATGTATTGTATTAAGTTATTAGACTTGTCAGCATCATCTCCTCTAGTGTTGTTTTAGGCCAAATAATGAATTGCCACCTTCCTGTCCTACTCAAGCCTCCGTCTACATCCATTCTCATGGTGAGACCATTCACTGGCTGTGGGTGTTCTGATGGCACTAGCAGCACACGTAACAATCTGGACCTGCCCCAGTCTCTGATCTTTCACATCCACTTATATGGAGTTGACATGTAGCGTGTCCTAGGCAAAGCATTGTTATGGCACGATATGGATGTTAGCATTGGTAATGTGTACAGCTGATGTTGGGGAATGTGTGGTACATTGTGTTGCCCTGATAGTCGTAGCAGTGTCCTATTTCCTCCTCTGCCTGTGCAGGTGTATGTCAGTGACCAGTTACATGTGTCCTCCCCCTCAATGCTGTTGTCTGAGCAGTATGACATTTGGGATGTTGCATTGTGAACCAGGCACAGGATGGACCCTGACATATGCAGCATGGGTGTGTCCTTAGTGCTGTGTAGCTCCCAATGTTGATGACATTGGCTGATGTTAGCAGCAACTATGGGCATGCACAATTGACAGGACTGGAACATTTGTCTTCTTTCAGGGGATTGTTGAAGTTGTCATCCTCAAGCCTCTAGTTTAGGTGTGTATGATCCATGGGAACGTTACTGCCATTGGCTACTTGAGCTGCACACAGAGCGGAGGTGGTAGTGGCAACTGTTGTCACTGTTACATTTCAGTTGTCGGTATGACTAGAGGTTGTTAATTGGGCCCTAGTTATTGTAGGGGGTATAGTGGCTGACATGTGCCGGGATGTCAGTTTGACGTTGTGCCCTTCCCTCCTGGCGTGGCTTTACCTTTGCTCCATCGTTGGCATGGCAGCATGCCCCCATGAGACTGTTGTTGCTGTTGTGTAATGGTGTGCCCCAGCTTCTCTCTGTGCAGGCCATGCCCCCATGCCATACCCTTTTACCCATGCCACTCCATGTATATGATGACTTCCATGCATTTTGTGGTCTTTATCCCCCCCGCTCACAGTTAACATTTGTGTATTTTAATTCCCCATACGACTTACCCTGCATGTGTGTTGTCTCCTGGTAGTCTGCGCTGTCCTGTCCTTGAATCCCTGTGACGATCTCTACAGGGATGACGGCTGCGACCATCTCCTCCATGTGGTCCAGGGCCTCCTGGTGTGCTGGACTCCCACCTCCAGTTTGCAGTGCTGCCTTCCTGTTCCTGGCCATCTTTTCCTTGGTCCTGCCCTTGCAGTCATGGCAGCGTTTCTTGCACTCGATGACTGTTCTGCGTACTTCTGCCACACTGTTAATCTTGACAACAATTTGTTGCCATATTGCCTCTCTCCTACTGATTGGCAACTTTGAGGTGACAAACAGTTGGTGCTGGTGTTCCGTCACCTCTTTAACCAGAATATCCTGTTCCTTTGCACTGAAGCAACACTTTCTTTTCTTCTTCAAACGGTCCTGGTTCTTGTGTGGGTCCTCCTGACTGGTTCCTGGTCTGTTGTCATCTTCCTGGGGTCTGTACAGGCATCTGGGATCCATTTTGGCTCTCCTCTGCTGAAATGGCTGTTGTGTCAAAGAATGCAGCATATCCGGTGTGCGGTGTCGTAAATCAACCCACACTCATTTCCGCCACGTTAACGTCATTTTGCTTTATGACTTAACGCTGCGGTGTGCGTAAAACAAAAATGACTTACACCTGTGGTTTGCGCCCTGTGAGTCAAAGTATAAATTTGACGCACACACAGCACACAGAAATGGTGTTAGTCGGCGGTAATATTTTTGACGCAATACTGCTCTGGCGCAGTTTTGCGCCAAAAAGTATAAATATGGGCCTTAGTACCTTTGCACCTAACCTTCATCAAGTAAAGGCTAGACATATAGGTGACTTATAAGTTACTTAAGTGCAGTGAAAATGGCTGTGAAATAACGTGTGCCTTATTTCATGCAGGCTGCAATGGCAGGCCTATGCAAGTGTTTGTCTGAGCTCCCTATGGGTGGCAAAAGACATGCTGCAGCCTATATGGATCTCCTGGAACCCCAATGCCCTGGGTACCTAGGTACCATATACTAAGGACTTATAGGGGAGGGTCTAGTGTGCCAATTGAAATTGATAAATTAAGTCACTAGCCTATATTGACAAATTTAAAGGCAGCGAGAGAGCATAAGCACTGAGGTTCTGATTATCAGAGCCTCAGTGACACAGTTGAGCACTACACAGACACACACATTAGGCCATAAATTATGAGCACTGGGGTCCTGACCAGCATGATCCCAGTGAGACAGGCAAAACACACTGACATACAGGTAAAAATGGGGGGTAACATGCCAAGGAAGATGGTACTTTCCTACAGCTTTTGAAGTGGGGGAGACTTCAAAGAGTGGCTTAGAAGTGCACAAGGTCTCCTTTCAGTTCAATCCTGTCTGCCATGGTCCCAGTAGTGGGTGAGGCATTCCTTTGTATGAGGGCATGCTACAGTCCTTTGACATGTAAGTGTCAGGCCCTCCACCCTCCCAGCCTAGGAAGACCCATTCAAAATGCAGATATATGCAAGTGATGCTGAGTATCCTGTGTTTGGGGTGTGTCTGAGTGAAAGCACAAGGGAGCTGTCAACTAAACCCATCCAGACATGGATTGTGAGGCTCATAAGGATTTAAGTGCAGAGAAATGCTCACTTTCTAAAAGTGGCATTTCTAAAATAGTAACATTAAATCCAACTTCACCAGTCAGCAGGATTTTGTATCACCATTCTGGCCATACAAAGTATGACATTCCTACTCTTTTCAGATCAGCAGCTACCACTCAAACAATATATGAGGGCAGTCCCAATGTTAGCCTATGAAGGGAGCAGGCCTCTCAGCAGTGTAAAACTAATTTAGGAGTTTTATACTACCAGGACGTGTAAACTACACAGTTACATGTCCTGCCTTTTGCCTACGCTGCAACCTGCCCTATGGGTTACCTAGAGCATACCTTAGGGGTGACTTATATGTAGAAAAAGGATAGCCTTAGGCTTGGCAAGTACTTTTAAATGCCAAGTCGAACTGGCAGTGAAACTGCACTCACAGGCCTTGCAATGGCAGGTCTGAGAGAAGGTTAAGGAGCTCCTTAAGTGAACGGCACAATCAGTGCTGAAGGCCCACTAGTAGCATTTAATCTATAGGCCCTGGGCACATATAGTGCACTTTACTAGAGACCTATATGTACATTAAATGATCCAATTGGGTATGATCCAATGTTACCATGTTTAAAGGGAGGGAGTATATGTACTTTAACACTGGTTAGCAGTGGTAATGTGCACAAATTCTTAAAAACAGCACAAATAGTATCTATAAAGTGGAGGGAGGCAGGAAAAAAGGAAGGGGTGAGTACCCTAAGGCTGACAGGTCTAACACCTGTAAATGATCTGTGGCACCTTTAACAAACTTGTCAGGAGTTACGATCTGAAGTATTGTCTTATGCAGACAATACTCAATTGATAGTCCACCTGAGAGTTGATGATGCATAACCAAATACAGATTCAAACAATGGATGTCTGTCTCAACTTGGATGTTGCAGAACCATCTCAAATTAAATTCTAATAAGACAGATCTGCTCATTTTAGTCCCAAAGCATCTAGTCTGGACTAATGAATGGTGGCCATCTGAACTTGCCCCCCCCCCATGCACAGTGGCTTCACTAAGAAACCTGGGAGTAAGGTTTGACTCCCAGTTATCATTTAGACAGCAGATCGAGTCATTAACATCTACTTGTTTTAGGATGCTGAAAACCCTTTGTAAAAGTCATACTTTTCTAGCTTTTTTGGCCTGGAAAATCCGTGGTCCAGGCTCCAGTCACTTATAGACTAGACTGTTCAAATGCTCTGTATCTGGGGGCCAAAAAAAAGCTTTTGGACAGACTTTAGATTGTCTAGAATGCAGCTGTGATGTTGCTGCTTGCATTCCAAGGCGTAGATTGACCTTCACCAGTCTGAAAGATCTTCACTGGCTGCTGGTCACGAAAAATAATCAATTTAAAATGTTAGCCCATATTCGTAGGGCTGCTCACAAAGCAGGCCCCACTAGTCTGCAGAATAGTTTTTTTTAATATTGCAGGGAGACATTTGAGGTTCTCCAAATCTTGCATCTTACAACTACCTACGTTCCAACATGTGAGACAGGGAAGAAGCTCTGCAGCGGTGGTTGGAGCAAAATTATGGAACAGTGCGCCAAATGGACTTCGTTCTACCTCTGGCAGGCTATTGTTTTAAAAAAAATCCCCAAACTTTTTTTAATCCAAATTTTTGCCCTGGTTTTCTATCTATTTTTTTTCTCAGTCATCCTTCTGGTTATTTTTAATCAGATCCCAGCACCTATAAACTATTTCATGAACAAGTTTGCGGTTTAAAAATACTTTTTCTATCCACATTCGATTCACTTTTGAATCTGTTCTATGATTTGTCTTTTCAAATTGTTATGATATACTGACCGTGATCACGGTTTGAGAACCCTATCATTCCACCTTGTGTTTATTGATGTTACATGTAACTGTAAAGAAGAATCTATCATCATGTCTGTATTCAGATTTTGTGTACCTTAACCCCTTCGCTACCAGGGCTTTTCCCCCTCAGGTGGCAAGGCTTTTTTTGGCTATTTGGGGCAGTTCGCGCTTAGACCCTCATAACTTTTTGTCCACATAAGCTACCCAAGCTAAATGTGTGTCCTTTTTTTCAACATCGTAGGGATTTTAGAGGTACCCAGACTTTGTGGGTTTCCCTGAAGGAGACCAAGAAATGAGCCAAAATACAGCAAAAATTTCATTTTTTCAAAAAAAATTGAAAAAAGGGCTGCAGAAGAAGACTTGTGCTTTTTCCCTGAAAATGGCATCAACAAAGGGTTTGCAGAGCTAAAATCATCTCCTTACCAGCTTTCAGAAACAGGCAAACTTAAATCAGGAAAACTCAATTTTTCTAAACAAATTTTTGGCATTTTACTGGGACATACCCCATTTTTACTATTTTTGGTGCTTTCAGCCTCTTTCCAGTTAGTGACAGAAATGGGTGTGAAACCAATGCTGGATCCCAGAAAGCTCAACATTTCTGAAAAGTAGAAAAAATTCTGAATTCAGCAAGGGGTAAGTTGTGTAGATCACACAAGGTTTTTCGCACTGAAAATAACAGCTGAAAACAAATAATATTGAAATTGAGGTGAAAAAAACAGCAATTTTTCTCAACATTTTACTCTAACTTTTTCCTGCAATGTCATATTTTACCGCAATGTACTGGTATGTCTGCTAGACTCTTCTGGTTGTGGGGATATATACGGATTGTAGGTTCATCAAGAACCCTGGTACCGAGAGCCAATAAATGAGCTGCACCTTGCAATGTGTTTTCATTCGATACTGAGTATACAGCAGTTCATTTACTGAAATATAAAGAGTGGAAAATAGGTATCAAAAAAACCTTTGTATTTCCAAACTGACCACAAGATAAGGTGTTGAGAAGCAGTGGTTATTTGCACATCTCTGAATTCAGGGGTGCTCATACGTGCATGTGAATTACAGAGGATTTCTCAAATAGACGTCTTTTTTACACACTGTCTTACATTTGGAAGGAAAAAATGTAGAGAAAGACAAGGGGCAATGACACTTGTTTTGCTATTCTGTGTTCCCCCAAGTCTCTCAATAAAAATGGTACCTCACTTGGTGGGTACGCCTAATGCTCGCGGCAGGAAACGCAACAAGGACACATTTTTACATTGAAATCTGACGTGTTTTTTGCAAAGTGCTTAGCTGTAGATTTTGGCCTCCAGCTCAGCCGCCACTGAGGGAAACCTACCAAACTTGTGCATTTTTGAAAACTAAACACCTAGGGAAATCCAGGATGGGGTGACGTGTGGGGCTCTCACCAGGTCTTTTACCCGGAATCCTTTGCAAACCTCAAAATCTGGCTAAAAAAACACTTTTTCCTAAAATTTTGGTGACAGAAAGTTCTGGAATCTGAGAGGAGCCACAAATTTCCTTCAACCCAGCGTTCCCACAAGTCTCCTGACAACAATGGTACCTAACTTGTGCGGGTAGGCCTAGCGCCCTTGACAGGAAATGCCCCAAAACACAACGTGGACACATCACTTTTTCCCAAAGAAAACAGACCTGTTCTTTGCAAAGTGCCCAGCTGTGGATTTTCGCCTCTAGCTCAGCCGGGCACCTAAAGTAATGTACCAAACCTGTGCATTTTTGAAAACAAGACACAAAGGGGACTCCAAGATGGGGTGACTTGTGGGGCTCTCACCAGGTTCTGTTACTCAGAGTCCTTTACAAACCTCAAAATCTGGCCAAAATAACACTTTTTCCTCAAATATCGATGACAGAAAGTTCTGGAATCTGAGAAGAGCCACAAATTTCCTTCCACACAACATTTCCCCAAATCCCCCGATAACAATGGTACCTCACTTGTGTGGGTAGGCCTAGCGCCTGTGACAGTAAATGCCCCAAAACACAATGTGGACACATCACATTTTCCCTAAGAAAACAGCTGTTTTTTGCAAAGTGCCAAGCTGTGGATTTCGACCTCTAGCTCAGCCGGCACCTAGGGAAGCCTACCAAACCTGCACATTTTTTAAACCTAGCCACCTAGGGGAATCCAAGAGAGGGTGACTTGTGGGGCTCTCACCAGGGTCTATTACCCAAAATCCTTTGCAAACCTCAAAAATTGGCCAAAAAAACACCTTTTCCTCAAATTGCGATCTGGAATCTGAGAGGAGCCACAAATTCCACCCAGCATTCCCACAAGTCTCCTGATAAAAATGGTACCTCACTTGTGTGGGTAGACCTAGTGCCCGCATAAGGAAATGCCCTTGAACACTATGTGGACACATCAAAATTATCAAATATTAAACTACCTGTTTTTGTCGGGGTGTCTACGGTTCTGGTCCTGGGCTCAGCAGCCATATAGGGAAACCTACCAATCCCAAACATTTCTGAAAACTAGAAACCCGAGGAAATCCAGGGAGGTGTGACTTGCATGGATCCTCCAATGTTTTCTTACCCAGAATCCTCAGCAAACCTCAAATTTAGCTAAAAAGATCACATTTTCCCACATTTCTGTGTGGGATCAATGCACCAGGACTAATTTCCTACCACCCAATGTTCCCCTCAGTCTCCCAGTAAAAATGTACCTCACTTGTGTAGGTGGGCCAAGTGCCTGTGATAGGGAAAAACCAAAAACATGACGAAATCAAGGGGGAACCAAAGCGGGTCCAATAGGGCAGTTTGAAAAAAAACATTTTTAGGCTGACACGTGGGGCAGAATTTTTATTGGTATAGATGAGACAATGCTGGGTGGTAGGAATTTTGTGGATTCCTGCAGATTTTGGAAGGTTCCATCAAAAAATTTGGAAAAAATGTGTGATTTCCAGCAAGGTTGGAGGTTTGCAGGGCATTGTGGGTAAGAAAATGGTGCGGGTGCATGTGAAGCACCCCACCCTGGACTCACCCAGATGTTTAGTTTTCAGATGTGTCTAGGTCTTGTTGATTTTTCTAAAAGGCAGTGTCCCAAAGTCCAAAAAGTGAGGCCCCCACCAGTTAGCCATCCCTCATGGCCCAAATGTAAAACCAAAACCCAAAATAATCAAATGTCCTCTTGCTTGTCATGGGATAAGATGTTTTAGTGTGTGGGGGGAGAGCTGAAAGACTGTTAGCCCCTTCAGTTGGAGTGGGGGCATAACCATGCCCATACTGGTCGGTAGCCACCACCACACTATTTTTTTGTTTGTTTGTTTTAATTCCCTGGCGTCTAGTAGACTTTCTGCAACCCCCAGGTATGGATCGGATGTAATTGCCTCATCTGCCCACTGGTGGGCAGAACAACTTTGGCCCCAATTATTTGGGGTGGAGGTATGGCCATACCCCCACCCTCTTATTTTGAAAAAAAAATCTTCTCTGGTCTCTGGTGGGATGGGCCTTCCAAAAATAGCCCGATCTGCCCCCAAAGAGGGCAGATATGGCCAACAGTAACGTGCCCCCCTGGGGAGTGACCCTTGCCCAAGGGGCTGCCCCCCCAAAGCAAACACACACATACACACACACACCAATCCCTGGTGCCTAAGTGATTGGCCTAATAGAAATAGCCTGATCTGCCCCCAAGGGGGGCAGAAATGGCCTAAAAACTATTTGCCCCCATTATCAATATAAATAAAAAAATCCCTGGTTTCTAGTGGCTTCTGCCCCTCCGGGAGCAGATAAGCCTAATTAATATAGGGGCAGAAATGTCCTTATAATAAATTTCTCCCCTTGGGGAGCGACCCTTGCTCAGGTTGCTGCTCCCCTTCTTTGTTTACCTAAAGTAAACAAACTCCCTGGTGTTTAGTGGGCATTCCTTCAGCACAATTGCTATACGATAGTGCTGCAGGAATGCACAGAGAGACATGAAAAGGGAAGGAAAAGCCTTTCCTTCCCTTTTCATGCTGCTCTGTCTCTCCTGCCCTGTACCGAGGAGAAACTAATCAGTTTCTCCTTGGGTCGCGCTTGAATCATTGCTTCCAGCACAACGGGAGTTGACCTCTGATGAGGTCAGCACGCATTGGCGCGCTGATGTCATCAAACATCACTGGTGGGATGGGGGTCAGGGGTGGAAGGGGAAGTAATTCCCCTTCCAGCCCTGCCCTAGGGGGGTGGCCCTCGGGGGCAGCTCCAGCACTTACCCCGAGGGCCTATACCAGGACATAATGGTTATGTCCGGGGTGCCTCAGCACCGCACCACCGGACGTAACCATTACGTCCATGGCGGGGAATGCGTTAAAAGACATCCTCCAGCGTGAGAGTGTAACACTTGAAACCAGTATGGAATATTTATTTCAAATGAATGCAGAGAGATTCTCCCCAGGGAAGTTTGCATCCAAGTAACCTATACAGGTCGCATTTGAAAAACAATGCTGATTGATCAAGTCCTTTAATTGGCAGTTTTCCGTCCCACCGTGATTTCGATTTTCTTGATTGACAGGAACAGGATAAGAAAGAGAACAATATCATATAGTTGTTAACTTTAATTTCTCTGTTGTGCATCAAAGCCCAATGTTGCAACTTGACGTTCTGGTCTTAAAGGCCTGTCTATTTCTACTAACTGCACATCATTGCTATGACTTGTGTTGGGGAAAGACCAGTGTCATAAAAAAGTAGCTCTTTCCTGATAAAGGGATCAATAACCAACCCTAAATAAGTGGGCCCTTAGTTAAGAGAGGCTGTTTTCTGGGAACATGCATTACATGCAGATGTGTTACAATTGATCATAATTGGATGAATCCTGTCTATTAATCACAACTGCTACAAATAAAATGCCTTAATTGTTCTAACTTAGCTAAATATGAATAACAATGGCTGCTTTCACAAGGTACAATTTGTTTGAACTGGAAGCCTTTTTTTTTTAAAGATACTAAACTCTAAAACCAGGTGACAAAGAGGTAATGCACAGCAGACAAAATACATTGCCACACGATATTACCATTGCCATTCATTCTCAGCAGAAATCATAAGAATCGCATGCTAACATGGCTACTGGTGATATATTCCGCATATTTACACTGCTTTTTACCAGTGGTCTTTTTCTGATGTTAATAATTAACATAAAGAAAATGGCTGAAATTGTCTAACGTGGGGTAAATGAATTACCTTACATGTTGACAACTGTGCTGCTGTACCATGGCACTTTAAATGAGGGCAGATACATATCTCATAGATTTTTACTTGATACAAACACACATGTCCTATGTGTTTGTCTTTGCCAGCAGTTGCAGCTTGCATGCTCGGAAGGGGCGGATGGCGCGCGGGGGGGGTATCGGGACGAAATAAATATTAAATTTAAAAGAAAACAAAAAAAGTACGTTCTCCGTCACCGAGCTCCGCTCCGCTGCTTCCTCACTGGCTCTGCAGGCACAGGCTCCCAGCCTGCCATGCGCCAATCCTGATGTTGCTCAGAGCAGCGTCAGGATTTGCTGGGAGCTCCCAGAGTGGACGCTCACAGGCAGACTCTCTCCAGACCTGTGCACATGTGTGGTTGGCCAGCCCCCCTCAGTGCATGTCACCCCGTGGCCTCGCCCGTTTTACCAGAAAACAATCCTAAATAAAGTTTATGATTGTTTTCTGATAAAGGTTGTGGAGCTGCCGCTGCTGGTGGGGAGGCAACACTCCCCTGCCCAAACAGAGGAGCGCCACTATTTGCCAGTGATTCAGTTTAAATGATCCAAAATGGTGCAACATGCTCCCTTCGAAATATTAAATATGCTTTTTTCAAAACGTTTAACTGGACACTTGTGATAGGCAGTGTTCATTGCCTGGGGCAGATTTGACTTCTCCTGGGAGCCAGTGCGTCTCCTATAGGAAAAACGCATTGGTGGCATTTTTCATGCCCCAAATCACAATTTGCATTGTAATATACAGCATCAAGATCATATGATTCACATATTCAATGCATCGCGGACACGGTGCTCCAATATCGAAAAAATATATATTTAATTGCCATTGAAGAAAACTCATCAATCATTCACTACTTAAAGCTACCTAAAATTTGGCAGTAAAGGACCATTGTGATATAACTGACATATTATTTTAAGGTCACAGTGATATGGTGCTTAATATCAGCAGGTTTTTCGGAATGACTAAGATGATTCTACACAACAGCCATTTCAGATATTGTGGCTCTAATTTCTGAAAAGTTAGAGCATGAAAAAGAATGAAAGCCATTGATTATTTATTGGGTATAACAATAATTTATTCCACAAATGCTTCTGAAAAGAAGCCCACTTCATAGTATGAGTCGCAAAGAATTGTGAGCAACATGTGCAGCATACTCAGAATGACTTGTATAACGTGGATCCATGTATATGAACATGATGCAGAATTATGTCATTGTATCTAGTGAGAAAAAATGCAAGCGCGGACTGAAAGATCTAAATAACACAGTATGGAGTAAAACAGCATCATACTGACGTGGACATAAATACAATATCTGGTCAAAGTACAGAAGCTACCTTGCATTGGAGAAACACAACGTGAGTCCTAATTTCAAGCATGGTGAAAGAGGCTACTACAACCTCCAGTCACAACTAATTTAAGGGAGGAGTGAAATTGGGATTCCCGCCAAAATTGTGGCAGGATGAATTCCTCCACCAAACACAGCACATCAGCAGTCCCTACACTCCTCTTCTTACATTGATAGCTAGATAGGCATTGTGGTGGCCATTCCCCCAAACTCAGAGATGGCCGCAGACTATTAAATTAGCTCTATACTTCTGTCAAGTGCTGGACGCAATGAACGCTCTGCAGTACTTTGATTATTAAGTCATTAGTATTAGTTCGTCAATTCAGTCTTCTAGAGATGGTTAGGCCTTAGAGATGGCGAGCTCTTAGATTTCCATAATGTTTAGATCAGTTTCTTCACAGCTGTAATACTACAAAACGGCCAATGCTATTTTCAATGCCTCAGTTTTAAGAAAGATGACAGCATGGCACAATACAAGCAAACCCGTTCTGGGTAAAATGCAGTCAATAACCAGGACTACAGGACCATATAATTTGACTGAAGGACAATTGCTCAGCACCCGATGTCCAGAACATGCCAAAGGCAATCAAAGGCAGTCAAAAACTGGTTCCTCATTGATACCGTGGGACAGAGTCAATGAAAAATCAGTTTCTGGTGAATACATTTAAGCCTAAGGTCCATTTTCCTTCCAAATTGAAGGCCAGTCTGGAACTTTAAAGCCAAGACTCAAGTCACCCATCCAGGCCCTGAGGGTCTTGTCCAGGAATACTTGAGAAAAGGTTATTCTGACTACATCATTTAAAATTATTGGGGTTGTGGTGCCAAAGGTCAACAAATTATTTTTAATAAGATGACAGCAAGTGGGTTCTAAAAGTATGTCAGAATTCAGTATGGAGATTGACAACTCCATTTGGAGCCGGCTCCTGTGTTGCGGCCGAGATCCATGCTGGGCCGGTGGGCGGAAACCAGGTTTCCGCCGGCCGGCCCAGCGGGGATCTCCTGATGGCTGCGGCAGGAGTGTGGTCACATTGGCGGCCGCCCGGCGGTCAGACCTTGGCGGGCGGCTTCAGCCGCCCACCAAGGTCGTAATGACCCCTTGTGTTGTGTAAAGTGACAAGTTATTTGGAAAGACAATATTATAAGTTTTGAGGCAACTGAAAAGCAAATAGAGAGTGTGGAGGTGATTCTAAAATGGTGGCATGTCATAAGGTCCATAATCAAAGAAAAACTGAACAACAGATGGCAGGAGGCTGCCTGAGCAGGTGGAGGTCTCAGCAGAGAGGCACTACCAGTTGCATGATGGATACACACATGCCTTTAGGGTGGTCACCCCTAACTTTTTGCCTGCCTCACTCCACTTTTTGGACATTGTTTTTGCTAGTTTTAGGACTCTGCACACTTTACCACTGCTAACCAGTGCTAAAGTGCATATGCTTTCTCCCTTTAAACATGATGACATTGGATCATACCCAATTGGATTATTTAATTTACTTATAAGTCCCTAGTAAAGTGCACCATATGTGCCCAAGGCCCATAGGTTAAATGCTACCAGTGGACCTTCAGCACTGATTGTGCCACCCACTTAAGTAGCCCCTTAACCATGTGTCGGGCCAATTGAAAGGCCTGTGTGTGCAGTTTCACTGCCAATTTGACTTGGCATTTAAAAGTACGTGCCAAGCCTAAAACTCCCCTTTTTCTACATATAGGTCACCCCAAGGTAGGCCCTAGGTAACCCATAGTGCAGGGTGCTGTGTAGACAAAAGGCAGGACATGTACCTTTGTAGTTTACATGTCCTGATAGTGTAAAACTCCTAAATTTGTTTTGCACTGCTGTGAGGCCTGCTCCTTTCATAGGCTAACATTAGGCCTACCCTAATATACTGTTTGAGTGTTAGCTTCTGATCTGAAAGGAGTAGGAAGGTCATATTTAGTATGGCCAGAATGGCAATACAAAATCCTCCGGACTGTTGAAGTTGGATTTAATATTACTATTTTAGAAATGCCACTTTTAGAAAGTGAGCATTACTCTGCACTTAAATCCTTCTGTGCCTTACAATCCACGACTGGCTAGGTTCAATTGACAGCTCCCTTGTGCATTCACTCAGACAAACCCCAAACACATGATGCTCAGCCTCACTTGCATACACCTGCATATTAAATGGGTCTTCCTGGGCTGGGAGGTTGGAGGGCCTGACAGTCACATGTCAAAGGACAGTAGCCTGCCCTCACACAAAGGACTACCACACCCCCTACTGGGACCCTGGAAGACACGATTGAACTGAAAGTGGGCCTTGTGCGCTTCTAAGCCACTCTTTGAAGTTTCCCACACTTCAAAGGCACATTTGGGTATTTAAACAGGGCCTCTGCCCCTACCAACGCAGACACTTCCTGGAGAAGAGAACCTGAACCAGAACATGCAACCTGCCAAGAAGAACTGCCTGGCTGCCCAAAAGACTCACCTGACTGCTTTCTGAGAAGGACTGCTGCATTGCTGTTGCCCTGCTGGCTTGCTGCTCTCTGCAACACAGGAATTCACCACAAAGCCTTAGACTGGCTCACCTCCTCCTCACCGACCGGACCCAAAAAATCTGCCTTCCACCTTTCCTCTCCACCGCTACCAAAATCATCTGCGGAGTTCCCCAAGGGTCCTCCCTCAGCCCCACACTCTTCAACATATACATGATCCACCTAGCCAACATCCTCCGACCACACGGAATCACTATCCTCTTCTACGCATACGACACCCAACTCATCCTCTCCCTCACCCGCAATCCCACCACCGCGAAAACCAACCTACACGCTGCTCTCCTCGACACAGCCAACTGGATGACAACTAACCACCTCAAGTTTAACTCCAACAAAACTGAAATCATCATCTTAGGCCCCAACAAAACCATATGGGATGACTTCTGGTGGCCCACCTTCCTGGGCCCCGCACCCACCCCCGCAAACCACATACGCAGCCTCAGCATCATCCTGGACCCCTCCCTCTCCATGACTCAGCAAATCAATGCACTAACCTCCTCCTGCTTATACACACTCCACACACTGAAAACATCCTTCAAATGGATTCTCCCAGAGACCAGGAAGACAGTCACCCATGCACACATCAGCAGCAGACTAGACTATGGTAACGCCCTCTATGCAGGCACCACACTCAAACGCAAACTCCAGAGAATACAGAACACATCCGCAAGCCTCGTCCTTGGCCTCCCCCGCCACGAACGGATCTCACCGCACCTCAAATCCCTTCCCTGGCACCCTATAGAAAAGAGAATCACTTTCAAGATCCTCTTCCATGTACACAAATGCTTCCACAACACCGGCCCAACCTACCTCAACGAAAGAGTGAACTTCCACACTCCCACCCGAAACCTCCGATCAACCGACCTCGCACTAGCGACAGTCAACGAACCACCATAGGAGGGATGGCCTTCTCTTACCTCGGCCCCAAAACCTGGAACTCTCTCCCTACCAATCTCCGCAAAACCAAAGACCTCCTGCTCTTCAGAAAAAACATAAAGACATGGCTGTTCGAACAGTAACCCCCCCATAACCCTCCTCCCTCCCCACAAGCGCCTTGAGACCCTCACGGGTGAGTAGCGCGCTCGATACATTTTTTTGATTGATTGATTGATTGGTTATTCTGAGAAATGCTCTCCAAGGGTTTGGATAGAGCTTGCCACCTGTTCCCTGAAGTCTCAGGACCATAAAGACTTCATTCCTGCCAGAAGAAATCCCGGTGCGGTGAAAATTGACGCACAGCCTGCCAGAAACTACGCACAGCCTGCACCCCGGTGAGAAAATCACCGCACTCTGAACCAGAACGACGCACCCTGACTTTGCAAAGAGAAGATTGATGCAGCACCAGTGTAGCGACGAGAAATTAGACGCACGGCCCACTGGATCAATGCACAGCCGAGCTGGAACGGCACAGCCCGACTTCCTGAGAGGAATCAACGCAGCAACTGCCGTGCATTAGAATTTTCCACGCAACGCCCACCGGATCGACGCAGCCCCTGTGACTACATCCTGCCAGCACCGGATTTCAATGCATCGTCCCCGGGGCATCTGAAAACCCTGCAACCTGAAGAGGATCCGAGTACAAATGCCAGAAATCAACTCAAAGCCTTACCTGCGTGAAAAATAAACAACGCATCACTGTGTGCGGCCCGAGAAATCGACGCACACCTCCCTGTTTTCCACACATCTCCTCCTCTGCGGTTCATTCCGGAGATTTTGTACACAAACCAGGTACTTTGTGCTTGCAAGAGACAATTGTTGCTTTTAAGAGACTAATAACACTTGATATCATTTTTACAGTGATATTTCAAAATACACTTATTGCATCTTAATAGTTTTGACCTGCATCTTACCAGATAAATATTATATATTTTTCTAACACTGTGTGGTATATTTTTGATGTGTTCCACTGTGTTATTGCATGATTAAACGCACAAATACTTGACACATTGCCTTCTAAGTTAAGCCTGACTGCTCAGTGCCAAGCAAACAGAGGGTGGGCACAGGATAATTTGGCTTGTGTGTGACTTACCTTGACTAGAGTGAGGGTCCTTGCTTGGACAGGGGGTGACTTGACTGCCAACCAAAGACCCCATTTCTAACACACATGCAATTGAACTTCTAGAGATTTTTTAAAGTACCTTTTATTGTATTATTTGTTCAAATCTGACTTTTCCAGTCATCTGGAATTATAATACATTATTTAAAAAGTCTAAAAATGATCAACTTTAATCTGATTCCTAGGTGGTGATAACTTTAATTTTAATATCAACTCCCGTTGCTTTTATATAGACAGTTAACCCTGCTACAGTGAATATAGCCTTTGAGAGGTTGTCACTGTAAGGACATGTTTAATGTTAAACCTTTACTTGTTACACATTGTAAACACCATGCACCTTGCTTTTTTGGGCATTTAAGGCCTAAGTAGGGGTGAGCTTACAATATTTAAAAGGGGGGTTAGGCCTATTTAAATGGGTTATTTTGACATGTTGAATTTGCAATTTAAAATGGCAGAACCAAGTTACTGGGAGAAGTCTTGCAATCAAGTTTTGCATTACCACTTTAGTGGTGGCATAATAAGTGCTGCAGTCCACTAGTGACATTTAACTTACAGGTCCTGGGTACACATTGTACCATTTACTAGAAACATATAGGTTAGTTTAATATGACACTTATGTGTTTACTAATTCATCATGTTTTCACAAATCCGATCACATACACTGGGCACTGGACAGCTGTTTCCCAGAGTGCAAAAACCAGCAGGAAAATCAACAAAAAGTGGGGTTGACCATGTAGAAAAGGGTATTTATCTACAGTCTTGTATTCCCAAGCTGAGTCACATACTCAGAGAATCCAGAAACAGTAGAAGAAGCATGAGAGACAGAAGAACACAGTGTGACAGAACCTGTGGCACTAGAGAATTATTCTATCCCCAGAGAAGAGGACAATCCAGAAGATGATGAATTTCTGGTGTCCTTTCATGGAAAATGTATTGCTACTTCAACTGTGGCACCTACGGTTGTCACACAACCAACACAACAAAGGAGTACAGTACACCTAGTTGTAGATATCAGTCTTTATGTAGACATGGAAGGACCTTCAGTAAAAACAGTATTGCAGTACTAGAGGGCATACCATAGATATTTCTAAAACCTCACAATTTCAATTTCATTTTTAAGAAAAAGTTATGCTACAGTGAATACAGCAGCAGATCACTTGTGAATTCAGCAGAAGTGATGACGAGGTTTCCAAAAACTATGGCCCTCATTATGACACTGGCAGTGAGTGATAAAGTGGCGGTAATACCGCCAACAGGCTTGCGGTATGTCCCGTCAAATTCTAACCATGGCGGTGATAACTACCATAGACAGCAAGATACCACACCAACCGCCAGGGCAAAAACAACACTCACCATGGTGGTAGCCAACAACAGCGAGGCGGAAGAAAAAAGTACTGCCCACCATATTAAGAAACAGCACACCACCACCTTTTACAGAGTGGTACCAACGCCATCAAAAGCTTGGCGGAAATGCATCACTGAAGAGAAGGGACTCACCATCGGAGACACAGGGAAGAACACTGCCACCATGGAACCCGAACTGCAAGTTTTCCTGATGATCTTCTACTTTATGCTCCACCTGGAACACCAACGCCGACGAAGGTCACTACGGTGAGTACAGCAGCCTAGCACACAAGGGAGGGTGGGAGGAAAACGAGAGTGACATACACACACACAACACACACACACCATACACACAACCAGCTGCAAACGAAAAACAATTTGTCCCCGAAAAACTGTAGAATAATGCAAGGACTACTGGAATTTACTAAAGTGATTGTAATCAGATCAAATTCAAAATCAATAATTCAAATTGTAAATGAAACAGATATGTACACATGTACACAAAGAGACACTGCCAAGTCCAATGTTGAAAGGGCCTACATGGCCACAGGGCACAGTCTAAGGCCCAACTCGAATCTTGATCACATCCGGATAGTACACTGCATGGGCATCAGTTTGCAAATAGGCAGGCGCCTCAGGGGGAGGGCGGGGCCCCTCAGCCAGATGCGGGAACAAGGCCACTAGTTCTGGAGGGGGCTCCATGTCCATCACTCCATCCAGGGGAGTGCAAGGCTGCAGTCTCTTGAGTGGGTGATTTTCCCACTGGTTCTGGATGGGGCAACATGCCCATTGCTCTGTGCTGGGGAGTGCAAGGCCACAGTCTCTTGAGTGAGTGACTTTCCCACTGCTTCTGGAGGGGGCAACTTGCCCATTGCTCTGTCCTGGGGAGTGCAAGGCCACAGTCTCTGGAGTGGGTGACTTCCCACTGCTTCTGGATGGGTAAACATGCCCATTACTCTGTCCTGGGGAGTGCAAGGCCACAGTCTCCCAGGTGGGTGACTTTCCCACTGTTTCTGGAGGTGGCAACATGCCCATTACTCTGCCCTGGGGAGAGCAAGGCCACAGTCTCTGGAGTGGGTGACTTTCCCACTAGTTCTGGAAAGGGCAACTCGCACAGCAGCCCCTGGAGTATGGCCTACATAGCATCTGCTGGCAGTGATGGCCGCAGTGTGGTGGTGGATGGAGGAGCCTCCTGGGCAGCATCTGCACTTTCTGATGGCTGCAATTCATCAGCTGACGGTGGGGGCCCCGTGACAGCTGGTGTTGGTGGAGGTGTCACCCTGACAGCCTCCACTTTAGTAGAAGGCTTTGTCTCCTCCAGTACATTGGACATAGATCCCTTACCCTTCTTGGCATGAATGGACGGGCTCCTCCCCTTCTTTCCTGGTGATTCAGGATCCTTTCTCTTCTTTCCTGGTGGTGCAGGGTCCTTCCCCTTCTTGCCTGGTGGTGCAGGCTCCTTCCCCTTCTTTCCTGGTGGTGCTGGTTCCTTCCACTTCTTCAATGGAGGAGTGGTATCCTTAGGGAGGTGTAGGGTAGAGTTCAATTTGGGAAAGGAAAAGCTTTTTAGGGACATTGGGGTGGGAGGAGGGAGGAGGAGTAATGGGAGTGGAGGTTGAGTGAGTGGTTGTTGGAGGTGTATGACTGCTGGACTTGGGTGAAGGTACATGGGCTGTAGGCTGATGTGAGGTGTATGGCTGTTGGGTGTGTGAGTGCTTGCATTTGTGTCCTTTAGGAGGGAGGATAGACACGGTGGGAGAGGACAGAGTGTACTTGTGCATGGCTGTTGTGGAGGTGTCTGCCAGTGAGGTGTGTGTCCTGCTTGGTGTGGTGATCCTGGTAGTGGACTTTGATGTAGTGCATGCAGGTGTGGTTGTGGACATGACTGGGAGGGAGGTGGTGGAGGAGGACCAAGAGGGGGAGACAGTGGAGGCAGTGGATGTTGACATGTCTGCAACTGTATTGTGTTTGCGTATGTGCTTGTGAGATGAAGTGTGGTGCCTGTGTTTGCCTATGACACTCTTGGGTGTTGCCTTGTATGCATGCTCCTCTGTATGTGTGCTTGGGATGGGTTGGGGTTGAGGAGAATGGGACTGGGAAGTGAGAGTTGGAGGGGAAACGGTAGAAATAGGGACAATGGCTGCCATCAGAGAGGAGGCAAGAGCCAAAATCGATCTCTGTTGGGCAGCCAATCCACTGTGGATAACCTTCAGGAATGGATTGCATTGCTGCATCTGGTATGCCAGCCCCTGAATGGCATTCACAATGGTTAACTGCCCTACAGAGATGGAACTCAGGAGGTCAATATCCTCCTCACTTAGGGCAGCAGGATTCACTGGGACAGGGCCTGAGGTGCCTGGGGCAAAGGAGATATCTGCTCTCCTGGGTGAGCGGGCACAGGAAACTCGCTGAGGGGCTGCCTGGAGGGCGGTGCTAGTACGGGGGTGGCGGCTGTACCAGCAGCTGAGACGGTCACAGAGGTGTCCATCACCACCAGGGAGCTACCATCAGAAGAGGTATCTGAGTCTGTGTTGTCTCCTCCAGTCTCTGCTGTGGTGCTCCCCTCACCCTCTGCCCCACTGGTTCCCTTCGCATCAGTGGATTCTGCCTCCTGGGTCTTGTGGGATGCATCTCCCTCTGTCGTCGGTGCCCCTGATCATCCTCCAGATGATGCTAATGCACACAAGGACAGGATGACAAAACAAGAAAGGGGCGAGATAAAGGGTACACTGGGTCAATGACTGCACCAACACCACAGTCCGCATACACATTACCGTCACACACAAGGAACAGGCTTAAGCACTATGCATTGTACTACCAGAGATATGGCTAGTCACTAAGGCAAGATGAGGATAACCCACTGCCAACTGCAGCACTCCTGGGACCCATGATGCCCTGCCTGAAATGGACTGCTAACAAGCTAGGTCACCTGTATTTGCCATACACCCATCACCCTTCAGATGACCTACGCTGCAATTTCTGGCCTGGCCTTAGGGGCATCCACTGACACACATCCACCACCCAGATACCATCCCACCAGACAAAATATGTATTGATACCCACTGTACTCACTGTTTCTGACAGTGGGTGCTCTGCCTGCCATGGACCCCCAGGGTCCGCACATCCTTTGTGATGGCCCCTGAATGGCATTCACAATGGTTAACTGCCCTACAGAGATGGAACTCAGGAGGTCATTAGCCTCCTCACTTAGGGCAGCAGGATTCACTGGGACAGGGCCTGAGGTGCCTGGGGCAAAGGAGATATCCACTCTCCTGGGTTAGCGGGCACAGGAAACTCGCTGAGGGGCTGCTGGGAGGGCGGTGCTGGTACGGGGGTGGCAGCTGTACCAGCAGCTGAGGTGGTCACAGAGGTGTCCATCACCACCAGGGAGCTACCATCAGAAGCGGTATCTGAGTCTGTGTTGTCTCCTCCAGTCTCTGATGTGGTACTCCCCTCACCCTCTGCCCCACTGGTTCCCTTGGCATCAGTGGATTCTGCCTCCTGGGTCTTGTGGGATGCATCACCCTCTGTCGTCGGTGCCCCTGATCGTCCTCCAGATAATGCTAATGCACACAAGGACAGGATGACAAAACAAGAAAGGGGAGAGACAAAGGGTACACTGGGTCAATGACTGCACCAACACCACAGTTCGCATACACATTACCAATACACACAAGGAACAGGCTTAAGCACTATGCATTGCACTACCAGAGATATGGCTAGACACTAAGGCAAGATGAGGATAACCCACTGCCAACTTCAGCACTCCTGGGACCCATGATGCCCTGCCTGAAATGGACTGCTAACAAGCTAGGTCACCTGTATTTGCCATACACCCATCACCCTTCAGATGACCCATGCTGCAATTTCTGGCCCGGCCTTAGGGGCATCCACTGACACACATCCACCACCCAGATACCATCCCACCAGACAGAATTTGTATTGATACCTACTGTACTCACTGTTTCTGACAGTGGGTGCTCCGCCTGCCATAGACCCCCAGGGTCCGCATATCCTTTGTGATGGCCCCTGAATGGCATTCACAATGGTTAACTGCCCTACAGAGATGGAACTCAGGAGGTCAATAGCCTCCTCACTTAGGGCAGCAGGATTCACTGGGACAGGGCCTGAGGTGCTTGGGGCAAAGGAGATATCCGCTCTCCTGGGTGAGCGGGCACAGGAAAGTCGCTGAGGGGCTGCTGCGAGGGCGGTGCTGGTACGGGGGTGGCGGCTGTACCAGCAGCTGAGGTGGTCACAGAGGTGTCCATCACCACCAGGGAGCTACCATCAGAAGAGGTATCTGAGTCTGTGTTGTCTCCTCCAGTCTCTGCTGTGGTATTCCCCTCACCCTCTGCCCCACTGGTTCCCTTGGCATCAGTGGATTCTGCCTCCTGGGTCTTGTGGGATGCATATCCCTCTGTCGTCGGTGCCCCTGATCGTCCTCCAGATGATGCTAATGCACACAAGGACAGGATGACAAAACAAGAAAGGGGAAAGACAAAGGGTACACTGGGTCAATGACTGCACCAACACCACAGTTCGCATACACATTACCGTCACACACAAGGAACAGGCTTAAGCACTATGCATTGCACTACCAGAGATATGGCTAGTCACTAAGGGAAGATGAGGATAACCCACTGCCAACTGCAGCACTCCTGGACCCATGATGCCCTGCCTGAAATGGACTGCTAACAAGCTAGGTCACCTGTATTTGCCATACACCCATCACCCTTCAGATGACCTACGCTGCAATTTCTGGCCTGGCCTTAGGGGCATCCACTGACACGCATCCACCACCCAGATACCATCCCACCAGACAAAATATGTATTGATACACACTGTACTCACTGTTTCTGACAGTGGGTGCTCCGCCTGCCATAGACCCCCAGGGTCCGCACATCCTTTGAGATGGCCCCTGAATGGCATTCACAATGGTTAACTGCCCTACAGAGATGCAACTCATGAGGTCAATAGCCTCCTCACTTAGGGCAGCAGGATTCACTGGGACAGGGCCTGAGGTGCCTGGGGCAAAGGAGATATCTGCTCTCCTGGGTGAGCGGGCACAGGAAACTCGCTGAGGGGCTGCTGGGAGGGCGGTGCTGGTACGGGGATGGCGGCTGTACCAGCAGCTGAGACGGTCACAGAGGTGTCCATCACCACCAGGGAGCTAACATCAGAAGAGGTATCTGAGTCTGTGTTGTCTCCTCCAGTCTCTGTTGTGGTAATCCCCTCACCCTCTGCCCCACTGGTTTCCTTGACATCAGTGGATTCTGCCTCCTGGGTCTTGTGGGATGCATCTCCCTCTGTCGTCAGTGCCCCTGATCATCCTCCAGATGATGCTAATGCACACAAGGACAGGATGACAAAACAAGAAAGGGGAGAGACAAAGGGTACACTGGGTCAATGACTGCACCAACACCACAGTCCGCATACACATTACCGTCACACACAAGGAACAGGCTTAAGCACTATGCATTGCACTACCAGAGATATGGCTAGTCACTAAGGCAAGATGAGGATAACCCACTGCCAACTGCAGCACTCCTGGGACCCATGATGCCCTGCCTGAAATGGACTGCTAACAAGCTAGGTCACCTGTATTTGCCATACACCCATCACCCTTCAGATGACCTACGCTGCAATTTCTGGCCTGGCCTTAGGGGCATCCACTGACACACATCCACCACCCAGATACCATCCCACCAGACAAAATATGTATTGATACCCACTGTACTCACTGTTTCTGACAGTGGGTGCTCTGCCTGCCATGGACCCCCAGGGTCCGCACATCCTTTGTGATGGCCCCTGAATGGCATTCACAATGGTTAACTGCCCTACAGAGATGGAACTCAGGAGGTCATTAGCCTCCTCACTTAGGGCAGCAGGATTCACTGGGACAGGGCCTGAGGTGCCTGGGGCAAAGGAGATATCCACTCTCCTGGGTTAGCGGGCACAGGAAACTCGCTGAGGGGCTGCTGGGAGGGCGGTGCTGGTATGGGGGTGGCGGCTGTACCAGCAGCTGAGGTGGTCACAGAGGTGTCCATCACCACCAGGGAGCTACCATCAGAAGCGGTATCTGAGTCTGTGTGTCTCCTCCAGTCTCTGATGTGGTACTCCCCTCACCCTCTGCCCCACTGGTTCCCTTGGCATCAGTGGATTCTGCCTCCTGGGTCTTGTGGGATGCATCACCCTCTGTCGTCGGTGCCCCTGATCGTCCTCCAGATGATGCTAATGCACACAAGGACAGGATGACAAAACAAGAAAGGGGAGAGACAAAGGGTACACTGGGTCAATGACTGCACCAACACCACAGTTCGCATACACATTACCAATACACACAAGGAACAGGCTTAAGCACTATGCATTGCACTACCAGAGATATGGCTAGACACTAAGGCAAGATGAGGATAACCCACTGCCAACTTCAGCACTCCTGGGACCCATGATGCCCTGCCTGAAATGGACTGCTAACAAGCTAGGTCACCTGTATTTGCCATACACCCATCACCCTTCAGATGACCCATGCTGCAATTTCTGGCCCGGCCTTAGGGGCATCCACTGACACACATCCACCACCCAGATACCATCCCACCAGACAGAATTTGTATTGATACCTACTGTACTCACTGTTTCTGACAGTGGGTGCTCCGCCTGCCATAGACCCCCACGGTCCGCATATCCTTTGTGATGGCCCCTGAATGGCATTCACAATGGTTAACTGCCCTACAGAGATGGAACTCAGGAGGTCAATAGCCTCCTCACTTAGGGCAGCAGGATTCACTGGGACAGGGCCTGAGGTGCTTGGGGCAAAGGAGATATCCGCTCTCCTGGGTGAGCGGGCACAGGATACTCGCTGAGGGGCTGCTGGGAGGGCGGTGCTGGTACGGGGCTGGCGGCTGTACCAGCAGCTGAGGTGGTCACAGAGGTGTCCATCACCACCAGGGAGCTACCATCAGAAGATGTATCTGAGTCTGTGTTGTCTCCTCCAGTCTCTGCTGTGGTGCTCCCCTCACCCTCTGCCCCATTGGTTCCCTTCGAATCAGTGGATTCTGCCTCCTGGGTCTTGTGGTATGCATCTCCCTCTGTCGTCGGTGCCCCTGATCATCCTCCATATGATGCTAATGCACACAAGGACAGGATGACAAAACAAGAAAGGGGAGAGACAAAGGGTACACTGGGTCAATGCCTGCACCAACACCACAGTTAGCATACACATTGCCGTCACACACAAGGAACAGGCTTAAGCACTATGCATTGCACTACCAGAGATATGGCTAGTCACTAAGCCAAGATGAGGATAACCCACTGCCAACTTCAGCACTCCTGGGTCCCATGATGCCCTGCCTGAAATGGACTGCTAACAAGCTAGGTCACCTGTATTTGCCATACACCTATCACCCTTCAGATGACCCACGCTGCAATTTCTGGCCTGGCCTTAGGGACATCCACTGACACACATCCACCACCCAGATACCATCCCACCAGACAAAATATGTATTGATACCCACTGTACTCACTGTTTCTGACAGTGGGAGCTCCGCCTGCCATAGACCCCCAGGGTCCGCACATCCTTTGTAATGGCCCCTGAATGGCATTCACAATGGTTAACTGCCCTAAAGAGATGGAACTCAGGAGGTCAATAGCCTCCTCACTTAGGGCAGCAGGATTCACTGGGACAGGGCCTCAGGTGCCTGGGGCAAAGGAGATATCCGCTCTCCTGGGTGAGCGGGCACAGGAAACTCGCTGAGGGGCTGCTGGGAAGGCGGTGCTGGTACGGGGGTGGCGGCTGTACCAGCAGCTGAGGTGGTCACAGAGGTGTCCATCACCACCAGGGAGCTACCATCAGAAGAGGTATCTGAGTCTATATTGTCTCCTCCAGTCTCTGCTGTGGTGCTCCCCTCACCCTCTGCCCCACTGGTTCCCTTGGCATCAGTGGATTCTGCCTCCTGGGTGTTGTGGGATGCATCTCCCTCTGTCGTCGGTGCCACTGATCGTCCTCCAGATGATGCTAATGCACACAAGGACAGGATGACAAAACAAGAAAGGGGAGAGACAAAGGGTACACTGGGTCAATGACTGCACCAACACCACAGTTCGCATACACATTACCATCACACACAAGGAACAGGCTTAAGCACTATGCATTGCACTACCAGAGATATGGCTAGACACTAAGGCAAGATGAGGATAACCCACTGCCAACTTCAGCACTCCTGGGACCCAAGATGCCCTGCCTGAAATGGACTGCTAACAAGCTAGGTCACCTGTATTTGTCATACACTCATCACCCTTCAGATGACCCACGCTGCAATTTCTGGCCTGGCCTTAGGGGCATCCACTTACACACATCCACCACCCAGATACCATCCCACCAGACAAAATATGTATTGATACACACTGTACTCACTGTTTCTGACAGTGGGTGCTCCGCCTGCCATAGACCCCCAGGGTCCGCACATCCTTTGTGATGGCCCCTGAACGGCATTCACAATGGTTAACTGCCCTACTGAGATGGAACTCAGGAGGTCAATAGCCTCCTCACTTAGGGCAGCAGGATTCACTGGGACAGGGCCTGAGGTGCCTGGGGCAATGGAGATATCCACTCTCCTGGGTGAGCGGGCACAGGAAAGTCGCTGAGGGGCTGCTGCGAGGGCGGTGCTGGTACGGGGGTGGCGGCTGTACCAGCAGCTGAGGTGGTCACAGAGGTGTCCATCACCACCAGGGAGCTACCATCAGAAGAGGTATCTGAGCCTGTGTTGTCTTCTCCAGTCTCTGCTGTGGTGGTCCCCTCACCCTCTGCCCCACTGGTTCCCTTGGCATCAGTGGATTCTGCCTCCTGGGTCTTGTGGGATGCATATCCCTCTGTCGTCGGTGCCCCTGATCGTCCTCCAGATGATGCTAATGCACACAAGGACAGGATGACAAAACAAGAAAGGGGAGAGACAAAGGGTACACTGGGTCAATGACTGCACCAACACCACAGTTCGCATACACATTACCGTCACACACAAGGAACAGGCTGAAGCACTATGCATTGCACTACCAGAGATATGGCTAGTCACTAAGGCAAGATGAGGATAACCCACTGCCAACTGCAGCACTCCTGGACCCATGATGCCCTGCCTGAAATGGACTGCTAACAAGCTAGGTCACCTGTATTTGCCATACACCCATCACCCTTCAGATAACCTACGCTGCAATTTCTGGCCTGGCCTTAGGGGCATCCACTGACACACATCCACCACCCAGATACCATCCCACCAGACAAAATCTGTATTGATACCCACTGTACGCACTGTTTCTGACAGTGGGTGCTCCGCCTGCCATAGACCCCCAGGGTCCGCACATCCTTAGTGATGGCCCCTGAATGGCATTCACAATGGTTAACTGCCCTACAGAGATGGAACTCAGGAGGTCAATAGCCTCCTCACTTAGGGCAGCAGGATTCACTGGGACAGGGCCTGAGGTGCCTGGGGCAAAGGAGATATCCACTCTCCTGGGTTAGCGGGCACAGGAAACTCGCTGAGGGGCTGCTGGGAGGGCGGTGCTGGTACGGGGGTGGCGGCTGTAGCAGCAGCTGAGGTGGTCACAGAGGTGTCCATCACCACCAGGGAGCTACCATCAGAAGAGGTATCTGAGTCTGTGTTGTCTCCTCCAGTCTCTGCTGTGGTACTCCCCTCACCCTCTGCCCCACTGGTTCCCTTGGCATCAGTGGATTCTGCCTCCTGGGTCTTGTGGGATGCATCACCCTCTGTCGTCGGTGCCCCTGATCGTCCTCCAGATGATGCTAATGCACACAAGGACAGGATGACAAAACAAGAAAGGGGAGGGACAAAGGGTACACTGGGTCAATGACTGCACCAACACCACAGTTCGCATACACATTACCAATACACACAAGGAACAGGCTTAAGCACTATGCATTGCACTACCAGAGATATGGCTAGACACTAAGGCAAGATGAGGATAACCCACTGCCAACTTCAGCACTCCTGGGACCCATGATGCCCTGCCTGAAATGGACTGCTAACAAGCTAGGTCACCTGTATTTGCCATACACCCATCACCCTTCAGATGACCCATGCTGCAATTTCTGGCCCGGCCTTAGGGGCATCCACTGACACACATCCACCACCCAGATACCATCGCACCAGACAAAATATGTATTGATACCCACTGTACTCACTGTTTCTGACAGTGGGTGCTCCGCCTGCCATAGACCCCCAGGGTCCGCACATCCTTTGTGATGGCCCCTGAATGGTATTCACAATGGTTAACTGCCCTACAGAGATGGAACTCAGGAGGTCAATAGCCTCCCCACTTAGGGCAGCAGGATTCACTGGGACAGGGCCTGAGGTGCCTGGGGCAAAGGAGATATCCGCTCTCCTGGGTGAGCGGGCACAGGAAACTCGCTGAGGGGCTGCTGGGAGGGCAGTGCTGGTACGGGGGTGGCGGCTGTACCAGCAGGTGAGGTGGTCACAGAGGTGTCCATCACCACCAGGGAGCTACCATCAGAAGAGGTATCTGAGTCTGTGTTGTCTTCTCCAGTCTCTGCTGTGGTGCTCCCCTCACCCTCTGCCCCACTGGTTCCCTTGGCATCAGTGGATTCTGCCTCCTGGGTCTTGTGGGATGCTTCTCCCTCTGTCGTCGGTGCCCCTGATCGTCCTCCAGATGATTCTAATGCACACAAGGACAGGATGACAAAACATGAAAGGGGAGAGACAAAGGGTACACTGGGTCAATGACTGCACCAACACCACAGTTCGCATACACATTACCGTCACACACAAGGAACAGGCTTAAGCACTATGCATTGCACTACCAGAGATATGGCTAGTCACTAATGCAAGATGAGGATAACCCACTGCCAACTGCAGCACTCCTGGGACCCATGATGCCCTGCCTGAAATGGACTGCTAACAAGCTAGGTCACCTGTATTTGCCATACACCCATCACCCTTCAGATGACCCACGCTGCAATTTCTGGCCTGGCCTTAGGGGCATCCACTGACACACATCCACCACCCAGCTACCACCCCACCAGACAAAATATGTATTGATATCCACTGTACTCACTGTTTCTGACAGTGGGTGCTCCGCCTGCCATAGACCCCCAGGGTCCGCACATCCTTTGTGATGGCACGCTGTAATCCTTTCTTTTGAGGGGCGCTGACCTGCAGAGGCAACATAGACAGGAGAACACCATTAAACAAACATTCCAGCCAGTCACACAAATGGCCCACCACACCTGTTTCTATCACAACTGGCACACACACAGCCCAGCACACAACATCTACACCACCAACAGACTAATCTTCCGACCTACCCTTACACGATGCTTGCACACACATCTCCATGCATCCTTAACACATGCTCCGTGGCCAAAGTGTACTCACCTGTTGGTCTGGAGGCCCATATAGCTGTCCGTACTGGGGTAGGACCACATCAACTAGTCGCTCCAACTCCTCCGAAGTGAAGGCAGGGGCCCCTTCCCTTGTCACAAGGGCTATGGTAAGTTCCAGACACAGGTCACAGCAGCACAAGCAGTGTAGGTCTTCTTCTGTTCAAGGTCAGGAAACAAGTGAGGATTGAGTTAGGAAATGGCGGTCACGTCTGCGGCGGTGTACACTGTCACCGCTGGTATAGATTCTCATTGGCCACTGTACTCCATAGTGCCCCTTTTTATCCAATGAGGAATTACACTGCGGTGCAAGACTGCCTACTGCCATGATGCCCAACATCGGCGGAGTTACCTCACTTCCACCTGGCCCTACATACAGGACAGGTGGTCGCCATTTCAGGGGGTGGGGAACAGGAATATCGACAATTGCTGCTTCACAGATTAGATTGGCACATACTTCGCCATTAACACTGACCCAATACATAAGTGCACCATGTGGACTGCTGTTGTGGTTATTTCATTCCAGTTGTGACAGCCTACTCACTCTTGTGTCCCTTAGATACCTACCTCCACAGATGAATAGGAGGTGGAGACATACCCCGGTGTACAGACCCCTAGTGCATTTAATTACACTGGAAGACAGACACATTATCCTCACCTAAAGACTGGACAGGTCCACAATCACAGAGCTGTGTGCCCAGTTGGAGCCAGACCTGATCTCATCTATCCGTCATCTGACTGGGATCCGCCCTCTTGCACAAGTGCTACCAGTGCTCCATTTTCTGGTGACAGGTTCTTTCCAAGTGACAGTGGGCTTGGCAGCAGGAATGTCACATCCAATGTTGCCAATCATGCTGGGAAGAGTGTTGTCTGACCTGGTAAAACACATGTGCAGCTACATAGCTTTCCCCCAGGTGGAAGATCTGGCCACTGTAAAGGCTGGATTCTATGCAATGGGGCATTTCCCCAACATTATTGGGGCAATTGATGGGACACATATTGTGGTTGTTCCCCCCTGCCAGAATGAACAGGTGTACAGGAATCGTAAGAGTTTCCACTCCATGAATGTGCAGATAGTGTGCTTGGAGGACCAGTACATATCCCACATCAATGCTAAGTATCCTGCTTTGGTGCATGATGCCTTTGTCCTGGGGAATAGCACCATCCCAAATGTGATGGCCCAACTACAGAGGCATAGGGTGTGGCTAATAGGTGAGCCTTGGTCTCCACCCAGTGTATGTTAGTGTATGTCTGTAGTGTTAACCTCATAGGATAGTGTGTGGCTAAATGTTGTCCCTCAATACCTGCATGCTGCATGTTGCACATCCTGGCCCTCAGGCGCTTTGTACCTTTTCTGCAGGAGGAGACTGGAGATGCCCCTGTGGCTGCAGTAGACCCTGATGATAGTGAGGATAAAGAGGCTGAAGATGAGGATGAGGACAACAGAACAACAGTTATCCATCAGTACTTCTAATGACACACAGGTGAGACAGTGCAACTTCACAGTTCTATGACTATTGTTGTATTATGTGTGGCATGATGGCATTAACCACTTTTTACATCTACTTACCTATGGATTATCATTTTACAGATGTTGGTGCAATGACAACTGTGTACTGATACTGATGTGCTGACTGCAGCCAGCTACAGGCCATTATTTCTATACTCTCACAATGTACAGTTCATTTGCAACGGATGTAACTGTTTCCATAAAAACATAGTTTCAACACATGACATACAATTATTTGAGTTGTGTTCCAGGGGGGTTTATTTTAGTGCTAACAAATTGAGTGAAAAGTGCAATGGAATGGGGTGATGATGGAGGAAATTCAAGGGTATTGTTCCAGTCTGTAGCACAGGTGCAGTGTCCAAGTGGCCATAGGAAGGGGAGCTATGGTAGTTCAAGGTGGACAAGGTGACTGAGTGGGACACAAGAGGAACAATCAGGAGAGTCTCATTTCCTGGAGGTGGTCTTGGCAAGTGTCTCTGGTTTCTGTCTGGGTCGCAGGGAATGTTTGTAGAGTGGTTCACCCTCTGTGGGGGAGGGGTGCTGATGGCCTGTGGGTCCTGTGGTGGGGCCTCCTGCCCACTAGCCGCAGCAGAAGTGGAGGGCTGGTCAATGAAATGGCTAGTGGTAGGGGCCCGCAGGTGTGCTGTTGCTTCCCTCATGAGGTTGGCCATGTCTGCCAGCACCCCTGCTATGGGGATCAGGGTGGTGTTTCTGGCCTGCAAGTCCTCCCTGATCCCCCAATACTGTCACTTCTGCAGCTGCCTGTTCTCCTGCATGTTGTCAAGGATCTGGACCATCGTGTCCTGGGAATGTTGGTAGGCTCCCAGGGTCTTGGAGAGTGCCTCCTTGAGAGTCGGTTCCCGGGCCCTGTCCTCCCCCTGCCGCACAGCAGTCCTCACAGTGTACCTGTTACCCTATCCCCCTGTCCCCTGAACCGTGTGCCCACTGCCACTGACCCCAGGTCCCTGATTGTCTTGGGGGTGAGGTGTGGACTGGGGTCCCTGTATAGGTGGGCACACTGCTGATTGAGGTGTTCTTGGGACAGAGGTGTAGGTACGTTGGATGGGTGCGGTGGTGTTGGATCCTGATGGGGAAGGCTCTGTGGTGGTCTGTGAGTGGGCTTGGTTGACCGGCTGTCCATTGGTCCCTGATGGGCCAGGTAGGTCCTCCAGATCCAGTAGTCCAGAGTTGCTATCATCACTGGGGGCATCTTCTGTTGGGGGACTGGATAGTCATGGCACCTCCTCTCCACTGACATTGGCTGGTGTACCTGTGGGGATGTAAGTGATGTATTATGCTTCAAGTGTATGACCTTTGTACATCCCTGGCTCCCCCTCTATCGTTGGTGTTGCCATGCCGCCTTGTGCTTATGTATGGTGATGTATTGGGAGAATGTTAGTTTTCCTATGCTGTGCATGCTTTAGTTAGGGGTGTCCATGAAGGGCTGGGAGGGGTGTACATGCATTTGTATAGAATGCAGGGCTTGGCATTGTGTTTAGTCATATGTGTAGGTGCAGTGCATGGGATGGAGTGGAGTGATGGAGTGAGGGTGAGGGTATGTGATAGCATGCAGGTATGGTGGGTGATAAGTAGTAAATGTTGACTTACCAGTGTCCAGTCCTCCGGCTACTCCAGCAAGTGTCTCGGGATACCTGCTCCTCCCATGCTGTGAGCTGTGGGGGAGGAGATCGTGGTCCACAGCCAGTCCTCTGTATGGTGAGCTAGTGCATTGCTGCAATGGAACATACCTTCTCCCGTAGGTCGTTCCGCCTCTTCCTGAGGTCGTCCATTTTCTTGGATGCTGTCCCACAGCGTTGACACTGTCCACGATTCTCCTCCATAGCTTCATCTTTCTTGCAATGGATATCTGCTGTACCTGTGCTCCAAACAGCTGTAGCCCTACCCTGACAATTTCCTTCACCATGACCCTTAACTCCTCCTCAGTGAAATGGGGGTGCCTTTGTGGTGCCATGGGTGTTGTGCAGTGTGTGTTGGTGAGAGTGTGTTGAGTAATGTGGTGGGGTGTGTGATGTGGGGTGCGTGAGGGATGTATGGGTGTATGTGGTGTGTATGTCGAGTTGTCTCTGTGCTGTTTGTGTCAATCTCATGGCAGTAATTGTTCGAAAAGGGCTGTGGGTAATGTGGGGGTGTGTTTTATAGTGGTATGGGTGTGTGTATGGGTGTCAGGTGTTTGTTTTTGGTATTGGCCAATGTAGTGTTGTTTAGTATGTGGGTGTCCATTCTGAGCGCGGCGGTATGTACTTCCAATGTTTTACCGCAGCTGAATGTCCGCTGAGGTGATTTGTGGGTCGTGATGTGGTGGCCATTGTTTTGTTGACGTAACGGTATGGGTGTTGGGTCCACCATGTCTCCACTGACTTTTGGGCTGGCAGATTTGTGTATGTGGCTGTATTCTGTCAGATTGGTGTGTGTGTGTGTCATAATATGGTGAATGGATATTCGCCACTGCAGCGGTATTTTGGCAGCTGTCAGTGTGGCAGTAGGTGGCATTTACAGCCAATGTAATAATTAGGGCCTATGTCTAATTCTACTTCCATTCTAAGAACAAATATGTCTGGGATTTCTCAGGCAGTGAAGGATTTACATCAAACTATTGCTGCAAACTCACAGGAAAACAGCCATACACAAAATCACACAGGAATTAACTTACAGACTTTTTTGGTATGTCTGCCAAAAGCCTGGCAACTGCTAACGCAGAAATGTGCAGACACACAGCTAATGTGCAGGTAGAAATGCTTTGTCAAACCTGTTGAAGCAGGCATGAGAAGTGAGAAATGAAATTGTAACGCATATTGGGAAATGACCAAATGTAACTGGAGTGCCCAGAAAAAATGAGGTACATATATTAGTATAGTAAGGGTGACATTAAGGCCCTAATTACAACCCTGGAGTTTGGTGATAAAGTGGCGGTAATACTGCCAACAGGCTGGCGGTAAATACCGCCAAATTATGACCATGGTAGAAACAGCTCAGACAGACAGCCATTTTAACACACCGACCGCCAGGGAGGAAGCAACAGGCACCCCAGCAGGAACCACCTACATCCAGGCGGAAGACAATGTTCCTCCCTCTGTACCAACGACATCAAACGCCTGGCGGAAACACTGCACAGAAGGGAAACAACTCACATGTGGAGACTCTGGGAAGAGCCACGCTGACATGGAGCCCGAGCTGCATTTCTTCCCAATGATCTTCTATGTGCAGCTCCACTAAGAACATCAACAACGACGAGGATGACCACGGTGAGTACAGCCACCTAGCAAACAGGGGAGGGGGGAGGAAAAAGATAGTGACACACACACGCAACACCCCCACCCCAAAACCATACACACAACCAGATGCAGTAACATAACATATACACCCCCTACCCCTTAGGAATAATGCAAGGACAACTACCATATATTAAAAAGAGTGTAAAAAGATAAAATAGCAGTAATACGTTGTAGGAGGCTGGCCTAGCTTAAAGTGGGTACCTTGCAGTACTTACACATTGTGCTAGGTCCATTGATCCCTTATTAGTAGATTAGAGGCGTTCTAGCAGCTTAGGCTGGTAGAGGCAGCTATAGCAGAGCAGCTTAGGCTGAATTAGGAGACATGCAAAGCTCCTACTATACCACTTATATCACTTAGCAGTATATCATAAGAAAACACAATACTCAGAGTTACTAAAAATAAAGGTACTTTATTTTAGTGACAATATGCCAAAAGTATCTCAGAGGATATACTCCCTTAGTAGGTAAGTAATATACACAAAATATACACACAAACCAACATCAGGTAAGTAAACAGTTAGAAAAGTAGTGCAAACACTGTAGAACACAATAGAATGCAATAGGAGACAATAGGCCTAGGGGCAACACAAACCATATACTACAAAAGTGGAATACGAACCACGAATGGGCCCCAGTCCTAGTGTAGTGTGTAGAGGGTCACTGGGAGTGTATGAAAACACTAAGGGTGTCCATGATACCCCACCCCAAGACTCTGAAAAGTAAGAGTAAAGTTACCCTACTACCCCAGAAAAACAGTAAAGTCGAGATAGGGGATTCTGGAAGGACAACAACTGACTGCAAAGCACTGAAGATGGATTCCTGGACCTGAGGACCTGTAAAGGAAGGGGACCAAGTCCAAGAGTCACGCAAGTGTCCGGGGGGGCAGGAGCCCACTAAACCCCGGATCAAGGTGGAAAAGGCTGCCTCCGGTTGGAAGAAGCCGAAGATTCTGCAACAACGGAAGCTACCAGGAACTTCTCCTTTGGCAAGAAGATGTCCCACGGCGTGCTGGAGGATGCAGAGTTCCCACGCAGAAAGACCGCAAAAAGGCCATGCTAGAAACAAGAGTCACGGTTGAAGGTTTTGGTGCTGTCAGGGCCCAGGAAGGACCAGGAGGTCACCTCATGGAGGAGGAGACAGAGGGGGCACTCAGCAATACTGAGAGCCCACGCAGAAGCAGGCAGCACCTGCAGAAGCACCTGAACAGGCATTCAGAAGATCTCAGCGCAACAAAAGAGGGTCCCACGGAGTTGGAGTCCAACTTGGGCAATGCAGGATGGAGTGCTGGGGACCTGGGCTAGGCTGTGCACAAAGGAAGTCTTGCAAAAATGCACAGAAGCCCTAGCAGCTGCAGTTCATGCAGTACACAGGATTGCTGTCTGGCGTGGGGAGGCAAGGACTTACCTCCACCAAATTTTGACAGAAGGGCCACTAGACTGTCGGGACACTTGGACCCAGCTCCTGTGTTCCAGGGACCACGCTCGTCAGGATGAGAGGGGACCCAGAGGACCGGTGATGCAGAAGTTTGGTGCCTGCGTTGGCAGGGGGAAGATTCCATCGACCCACGGGAGATTTCTTCTTGGCTTCCAGTGCAGGGTGAAGGCAAACAGCGCTCAGAGCATGCACCACCAGGAAAGAGTTGAGAAAGCCGGCAGGATGAGGCCCTATAATGTTGCTGGTAGTCTTCTTGCTACTTTGTTGCAGTTTTGCAGGCGTCCTGGAGCAGTCAGAGGTCGATCCTTGGCAGAAGTCGAAGAGGGAAGTGCAGAGGAACTCTGGTGAGCTTTTGCATTTGTTATCTGGTGAGATACCCACAGGAGAGACCCTAAATAGCCCTCAGAGGAGAATTTGTCACAGAGAAAAGTAAGTACCTAACAGGGGGTGTCCCTGACATCACCTGCTGTCACTGGCCACTCAGAGCTGTCCATTGTGCCCTCACACCTCTGCATCCAAGATGGAAGAGATCTGGGACACACTGGAGGAGCTCTGGGCACCTCCCCTGGGAGGTGCTGGTCAGGGGAGTGGTCACTCCCCTTTCCTTTGTCCAGTTTCGTGGCAGAGCATGGCTGGGGGGAATCCCTGAACCGGTGTAGACTGGCTTATGCAAGAAGGGCACCATCTGTGCCCTTCAAAGCATTTCCAGAGGCCAGGAGAGGCTACTCCTCCCAGGCCCTTCACACCTATTTCCAAAGGGAGAGGGTGTAAAACCCTCTCTCTGAGGAAATCCTTTGTTCTGCCTTCCTGGGACTGGGCTGCCCATGCCCCAGGGGGGCAGAAACCTGTCTGAGGGTTGGAAGCAGCGGTAGCTGCAGAGAAAACATCAGAAAGTTAGTTTGGCAGTAACCGGGCTCTATGCTGGAGACTCGGAGGTGCATGGAATTGTCCCCCCAATACAAGAATGGTATTGGGATGACAATTCCATGTTCCTAGACATGTTACATGCCCATGTTCGGAGTTACCATGGTGACGCTACATATAGGTATTGACCTATATGTAGTGCACGTGTGTAATGGTGTCCCCGCACTCACAAAGTCCAGAGAAATTGCCCTGAATAATGTGGGGGCACCTTGGCTAGTGCCAGGGTGCCCTCACACTAAGTAAATTTGCACCCCTTCACTAAGTGAGGGTTAGACATATAGGTGACTTATAAGTTACTTAAGTGCAGTGTAAAATGGCTGTGAAATAACGTGGACGTTATTTCACTCAGGCTGCAGTGGCAGTGCTGTGTAAGAACTGATTGAGCTCCCTATGGGTGGCAAAAGAAATGCAGCCCATAGGGATCTCCTGGAACCCCAATACCCTGGGAACTTAGGTGCCATATACTAGGGAATTATAAGGGTGTTCCAGTGTGCCAATCACAATTGGTAAAATTGGTCACTAGCCTGCAGTGACAATTTTAAAAGCAGAGAGAGCATAAACACTGAGGTTCTGGTTAGCAGAGCCTCACTGATACAGTTAGGCACCACACAGGGGACACATATAGGGCACACTTTATGAGCACTGGGTTCCTGGCTGGCAGGATCCCAGTGACACAGGCAAAAACAAACATATATACAGCAAAAATGGGGGTAACATGCCAGGCACGATGGTACTTTCCCACATACGTGCATCAAAATCAAAAAGTATATACATATTTACAAATGTAGGGACAGTGCCCAGTCCTCAATGTTCGTGGGCCACAGGGCCACATTACAAAGTCCAAGGCCCCACTTCACTCCTGCAACAAAATGGAGAGAACAATGCAGGGGCATCAGGTCGAAAATAGGCAGGCACCTCAGGGGCACGGGGAACAAACGAAGGAGGCTGGCCTAGTTTGTAGTGGGTACCTTGGGTACTTACACCTTATACCAGGTCCAGATATCCTTTATTAGTGAAGTAGTAGTGTTCTAGCAGCTTAGGCTGATAGAGGTAGCTATAGCAGAGCAGCTTAAACTGAACTAGGAGACATGCACAGCTCATGCAATACCACTTATAGCTACGCAGTACTTACACACAAGTAAAGACAATACTCAGTGTTACTAAAAATAAAGGTATTTATTTGGGTGACACAGTACAAAAAATATCTTAGAGACAATACTCCTTCTGGAGGTGAGTATTATACACAATATAAACACTAGACACCACAATTAGACAAGTAATTAGTCACAGAACACTGTAAACATTAGGAAATGCTATAGAATGCAATGGGGTAAAATAGGTCTAGGGGCAACACAAACCATATACTAAGAAATTGGAATGCAAATCACAAATTCCCCCTTAGACAAGTGTAGAGTGTGCAGATTTGATGGGAGAGTAAGAATACAGTAAATGTAAGTAAATTACCCCACCCCAGAGCCCAGAAAAGCAGGAGTAAAGAACTGCAATTTTCCTTAGGACACACTACACCTCGTGATATGGATTATTGCAGTAACCAACCAAGTCTGCAAACAACAACTGCTGGATTCCTGGACCTGAAGACATGAAAAAGAAGGGGACCAAGTCCAGAAGTCGAAAGAAGTTCCAGGAAGGACATCAGCCCCTGCAAACCCAGAAGAGGGTGCAAATGAAGAGTCCCCAGTTAGTCAAAGATTGCAGAAATGCACCATAGGAAGATGCCAGCGGGTTCCTGTATGATGCAAAAGATGTCCCACGATGTGAAGATGGAAGGAGACGTGAATTTGTGTTGGAAGTCGCCAACAAGCCTTGGTTACGACAAATATGCATTTTGCGTCAAAATGGCGCTGGCTGGACCCCGGAGGACCTGGGTGCCTCAACTCTGTGTGAGGAGGAAGAGGGGGCTATCAGAACTTAAGATAGCCCTCAGGATGTTAGACAGCACCCACAGAAGTCCCAGAACATGGGGGCAAAGGGTGCAAAACATGGTTGGTGCAGCACAACAAAGGAAGATTCCACGCCACTGGAGAACAACTCAGCACCCTGAGAGTTGTAGGATGGAGTGCTGGGGACCTGGGCCAGGCTGTGCACAAAGGAATTTTGCAAATAGTACACAGAGGCCTCAGGAGGTGAAGAAGATGCAGTGCACAGGGGTACTGTTGCTCTCAGGGAAGGCACGGTCTTACCTCCTCCAAATTGTGTCAGCAGGACCTCTGGACAGTCTGTGTCGAGGGGGCCACCATCTGTGTCCTTAGGAGCTAGCCGTTCCTGTGAGAGGAGTCGAACGGTATCGGTCATTGTCTTAGAAGGTGCCTGGTGAGCAGGGGAGTGACTCCGTCACATCACTGGAGATTTCTTCAGTCCTTCTGGGTGAAGTCAGGGAGTCCTCAGAGCGTGCACAACATGGAAACTGTTGCAGTTGCTGGCTGGAGCTGAAGTTGCAGAGGCAAAGTATCCCTTGTGGATACTTTGTTGCTGTTACAGCGGTTCCTTGAGCAGGTTGCAGTTGTTCTGAGGTCAGAGGATGAAGTAGTAGTTGCAGAGGATTCCTGAAGGAAACATGCACGCAGAATCTAAAGAGAATGCACAGGAGAGACCCTAAATAGCCCTGAGAGGGGGATTGGGTACCTTTTGAGGTAAGGACCTATCAGGAGGGGTCTCTGACGACACCTGCTGCCACTGGCCACTCAGAGCCCTCTAGTGTGAGCCCACACCTTAAAAAGCAAGATGGCTGAAGTCTGGGACACACTGGAGGAGCTCTGGGCACCACCCCTAGGGTGGTGATGGACAGGAGAGTGGTCACTACCCTTTCCTTTGTCCAGTTTCACACCAGAGCAGGGGACAAGGGGTCCCTAAACCGGTGTAGACTGGCTTATGCAAGGAGGGCACCATCTGTGCCCTTCGAAGCATTTCCAGAGGCTGGGGGAGGCTACCCCTCCCAGCCTGTAACACCTATTTCCAAAGGGAGAGGATACAACACCCTGCTCCCAAAGGAAATGGTTTGTTCTGCCTTCTTGGCACTGAGCTGCTCAGACCCCAGGAGGGCAGAACCCTCTCTGTGAGGTGGCATCAGCTGTAGCTGCAGTGCAAGCCTCAGAGAGCTGGTTTGACAGTACTGGGGGTCCCTAGTGGGGCCCCCAGGATGCATGGAATTGGCTCCCCAATACCAGATTTGGAATAGGGGACAATTCCATAATCTCAGACATGTTACATGGCCATTTTCGGAATTACCTTTGGGAAGCTGCATATAGGTATTGACCTAAATGTAGTGCACGCGTGTAATGGCCTCCCCGCACTCACAAAGTCCCGGGAAATGGCCCTGAACTATGTGGGGCACTTTTGCTAGTGCAAGGGTGCCCTCACACTTAGTAACTTTGCACCTAACCTTCAGCAAGTGAAGATTAGACATATAGATGACCTATAAGTTACATAAGTACAGTGAAAATGGCTGTGAAATAATGTGTGCGTTATTTCACACAGGTGGCAATGGCAGGCTTGTGGAAGGGTTAGTCTGAGCTACCTATGGGTGGCAAAAGAAATGCTGCAGCCCATATGGATCTCCTGGAACCCCATGCCCTTGGTACCTAAGAACCATATACTAGGGACTTATAAGGGGGGTCCAGTGTGCCAACTGAAATTGGTAAATGAAGTCACTAGCCTACAGTGACAAATTTAAAAGCAGAGAGAGCATAAGCACTGAGGTTCTGATTAGCAAAGCCTCAGTGACACAGTCAAGCACTAGTGACAACACACCTTTTAGGCCACAAACTATGAGCACTGGAGTCCTTGCTAGCAGGATCCCAATGAGACAGGCAAAACACCCTGACATATAGGTTTTTATCTATGAGCACTGGGGTCCTGGCTAGCGGCTCCCAGTGACACTGTAAAAACACACTGACCCACACTCAGAAAACAGGACAAAAGCGGGGGTAACCATGCTAGAAAGAGGCTGCCTTATCACACAACCCTCCTTCCAATGAAGGACAATAAGGCAAACCTTGGCCAGTTGAAACTTTATTGTCCAAGTGGTGATACATTGAGAGTAGATCTGCAATTGAGTGGTTACTCCCTTTATCATCCACTATATGGTTACTTTCCTGTGGGGATGTAAACCACCCTGTTTGGAGATGTTTACCTAACCAACAGTGTGAATGGAAATTCTCAGACTACCTATTAGTATGTTTTAAAGTTGGGCAGTGGTGAATGGTCCAGTGGGCCAATGTCAAATGCAGTAAATGCTAGACAGGGATGCTGTCTCAATAAAGCCATAGCTGGGCAAAAACATTGTCCCGGTGACTGTAATAGAGAACAGGATTGCTGTTTCTCTTGATTTGGAGCAGAGCCGGTCTGCTGTCCTATTAGCTCCACACCAGGACAGGGCTGCTGTCCTAAGTGCTTAGAGGTAGTGCATGGCTGATGCACTAACGTTTCTCTGGGAGGACTGGAGGGATGCTCCCTATTTACTAAAATGGTGCAATTTTGCACATCTGGCTTAGTAGTTCCACAGAGAGGTACCATTACCTCTGGGACTCCAGCTGTGGTAGCTGAGGGCTCCTTTGGTAGAAGTTCCCCCCAGGATAGGTTTCTTCCACCACAGGAATGATATCCCTAGTGGCAGGGTGGGAAAGGGATACTTTGAAACCCTTCTTACCTGTTGGAGAGGGATCCTAAGATTTCAGGCCTTTTTCTCTCCTTTGCTTTTTCATTTCAACAGAAATGAGAGGAAGCAATTCATCAGGGATACCCAGCATGGATGCATGGGTACTACACACTACCTCAGCCCAACCAGAGGCCTCTAGGTCATTCTCTAAGAGACAATCTACAGGTAAGCTAGGTGATAGCACCACCTGCTTAGGACCAGTAACTCCACCCCAACTACATTGAACTACAGCTAAGGGGAGAGACTGAGTGGGGTTATTGATATCAGTAACTTGGTACTTCTGTCCAAGGAGCTGTTGTGCAGGTGACACTAGGTTTTTAGTCACCAAAGTGAAACTGGCACCCATGTCCCTGTAGGCCTGGGCCTCAATACCATTTTTTAAGATTGACTGCCTGTACTAATCCATGTTAAGGGGACAAGCAGCCAAGGTGGCAAGGCCTATGCCACCAGGTGTGACTGAAACTGTCTTGGGACTGTCCACCCCAGTTTATATGATTGTCCCAAAAGTAAAACCAACTACACCTTTAGTTTGACTATTGCCAGTAGTCCCACTACTGCTAGGGGCACTAGAGTCTGATGTCTTAGTAGTGGTGGTAGGCTCAGCTGCTTTACCTGTGCAGGACTTATCCCCTGGCCAATGGCCTTTATTTCTACACGCATAGCATAAAGGCTTTTTTCTGATTGCATGAAGAGTTTGAAGAAGATGAAGAAGTTTGATCCCCAACCCCAGAGGAGTGTTTTGGACCTGACAAATGATCTTTGTGTTTACTTTTATCCCCATGCTTGACCTGAGATTTTTCACCATCTTTCTTTTTGATGTCTCTGTCACCCCCGTCTGAGCTTTTCTGCTCACCCTTGTTCTGACCCATTTGATTGCCTTCTTTCCCAATTCTTGGAGAGAGGTCAGATCTGAGTCCACAAGATACTAATGTAACAAGTCAGACACACAGTTATTTAAAATATGCTCTCTCAGAATCAAGTTATATAGGCTTTCATAGTCAGTCACCTTACTGCCATTTAACCAACCTTGTAGGGCCTTCACAGAACAGTCTACAAAGTCTGTCCAGTCCTGTGATGACTCCTTTCTGGTCTCTCTGAACTTAAGTCTGTATTGTTCAGTGGTTATGCCCAGACTATCCAATAGTGCATTTTTCAGAATTTGATAGTTATTTGCATCATCCTCTATGACAATAAGAAGTCTGTCTCTCCCCTTGCCAGAGAAGGATAACCAAAGGGTAGCAGCCCACTGTACATGAGGGACCCTCTGAACTTTACAGGCCCTCTCAAGTGCAGCAAACCACTTGTAGATGTCACGACCATCCTTGTAAGGAGGGACAACTTTGTGCAGATTTCTAGAGTCAAATGAAGGTTCCCTAACATTTGAATTTCTAAAACTGCTGCTGCCACCATTGGGAATTAACCACAAATCCTACCTCTTTCTCCACAGCCAGGGATTCCCTGTCGAAGGTCAGATGTTTCTGCATTAGCCTTAGTCTGGCCTCCTCTAATCTCAGCTTTTTTAGTTCCCTATTTAGTGACTGGTCCTCAGGGTTGGAAATGTGTGAAGCCTCTGAAACAGAGGTAACATGAGAGTGCAGAGGTAGACCTATCTCTAACAGGGGCCACTGTAGTGACCTGGCCTCTAGGAGTGAACGGAGACCCACTTGTGTGTGAACCCTTCCCACAACCAGTTATACTAGGTGGCTTATTGACCGACAGATCTGTGGAAGGACCCTCCCTAGGATTTTCAGTGTGGTCCTCTGAGCCTTCTTGGTTGGAATCATGTTCTACCTCTTCCCCTGTCTGATTTGGACCAGTGCTGGGTCCCTGGTCATCTTGGAGGAGAAGATTTAAGAGGACCTATTATTGGGGTTCTTTCCAATCCCCAAACTTCTTTCAATACAGAGACCCCTCAAACTTTTAAAGTTAAGACTTTCATATGTTGTTTTAACAACTCTAGGGGTAGCTTCAACAGAAGACATATTGAAAGAGAAAAAAAAGTTTGGGAAAGTGAGTAAAAGGTTTGTAGAATAACAGAGCTAACTTTTTAGAGAAAAGAGAAAACATTTCAAGACTTTGTAAAACATTTGCAAAGTTTAAATAACTTTTAGAAAGTTAGAAAATTACTTCCAGGTATACACTATGAATGCTCTAAGTATTGGAGCAAGCTGTTCTTGTGAATAGCACCAGTAACAAAAGTGGTAACACAATTGCAAGTACTTATCCCATCGCTGCTGCCAGTCTAGTAGGCTGGCCTGGTTTGTAGTGGGTACCTTGGGTACTTACACCTTATACCAGTTACAGTGATCCCTTATTAGTGAAGTAGTAGTGTTCGTACAGCTTAGGTTCATAGAGGTAGCTATAGCAGAGCAACTTAGGCTGAACTAGGAGACATGCAAAGCTCATGCAATACCACTTATAGTTACACAGTACTTATACACAAGTAAAGACAATACTCAGTGTTACCAAAAATAAAGGTATTTATTTGGGTGACAGTACCAAAAATATCTTAGAGACAATACTCCTTCTGGAGGTAAGTATTATACACAATATATAAACTAGACACCAAAATTAGACAAGTAAATAGTCATAGAACAATGCAAATAGTAGGAAATCCTATAGAATGCAATGGGAGAAAATAGGTCTGGGGCAACACAAACCATATACTAAAAAAGTGGAATGTGAATCACAAATTCCGCCCTAGACAAGTGTAGTGTGTGCAGAATCGCTAGGAGAGTAAGAATACAGTAAAGGTAAATAAATTACCCCACCCCAGAGCCCAGAAAAGCAGGAGTAAAGTACTGCAAGTTTCCTTAGGACACACACTACACCTTGTGATATGGATTATCGCAAGTCTGCAATCAACAACTCCTGGACCTGAAGACCTACAGATGAAGGGGACCAAGTCTAGAAGTCGAAAGTTTTTCCAGGAAGGACAGGAACCCCTGCCAACCCTGAAGAGGGTGCAAACGAAGAGTCCCCGGTTAGTCGAAATGCAACCAAGGAGGAAGCCAGCGGGTTATTGCATGATGCAAAAGATGTCCCACGACGTGAAGATGGATGCAGACATGAGTTTGTGTTGGAAGTCACCAACAAGCCTTGGTTACGACAAATATGTGTTTTGCTTCAAAATGGCACTGGCTGGACCCAGGAGATACCTGGGGGCCTCAACTCTGTGTGAGGAGGAAAATGGTGCTCTCAGCACTTCAGAGAGCCATCAGTATGCCAGGCAGCACCCACAGGAGTCTAGGGACACAGGGTCAAAGGAGGTGCAAAATGAGGTCGGTGCAACACAACAAAGGAAGGTCCCATGCCGCCGGAGAACAACTCAGCGAGCTGAGCATCGCAGGATGGAGTGCTGGGGACCTGGGCCAGGATATGCATGAAGGAATTTTGCAAATAGTGCACAGAGGCCTCAGGAGGTGAAGAAGACGCAGTACACAGGGGCACTGACGCGTTATGGGAAGGTAAGGTCTTACCTCCTCCAAATTGCGTCAGCAGGACACTCTGGCCCTCATTACAACATTGGCGGTAAATGGCGCCTACCGCCATGCAGGAGACCACCAATACGCCGCAGCGGAATTCCACCACAGCTATTACGACCCACATCTCGGAATCCACCAAAATCTAGACACCCACACAAGTCCGCCACACAAAAGGTCAGTGATAAACTGGCGATAACAAAACCTCCACCATCACGCCAACAGGAATATGCCCACACTATCACGACCCACAAATCCACGGGGTGGTCTTTCAACTGCAGTAAACCACTTGCGGTACACACTGCCGCGCTTAAAATACACACACATTTACAAAACACGACCACATTGGACAATTCCAAATACACAAACCTGATACACATACACACACCACTCCCACACACCCAATACAATATAAAACACCCTCCCACATCACCCACAAACCCTTACTACCAAAAATTTAGATGAAGGCCAGAGAGACAGCACAGCAAACAGAGGCACACAACACCATCACACATACACATCCACACACAAAACACCACACACCTCTAAACATCACCCCACACATCACAACACACACCACCTCACACATCACCCACACCACCCCATGGCACCGCAAAGACACCCCAGGTTTTCTGAGGAGGAGCTCAGGGTCATGGTGGAGGAAATCATCCGGGTAGAGCCACAGCTATTCTGATCACAGGTGCAGCACACCACCATAGCTAGGAAGATGGAGCTATGGCGCAGAATCGTGGACAGAGTCAACACAGTGGGACAGCACCCAAGAACACGGGATGACATCAGGAAGAGGTGGAACGACCTATGGGGGAAGGGGCATTCCGTGGTCTCAAGACACCACATTGCGGTTCAGAGGACTGGCGGCGGACCCCCACCTCCTCCCCCACAACTAACAACATGGGAGGTGCAGATCTTGGCTATACTGCATTCTGAGGGCCTCACAGGAGTAGCAGGAGGAATGGACTCTGGTAAGTCAAATCTTAACTATTACATCCCCCACCCTACCTGCATGCTATCACATACCCCGACCCTCACCCCATCACTCCAACTCCTCACATGTGCCCCACTATCACAACCCACACATCTCAACACCAAGCCCTGCATGCAACAACAAAGCATGGACACCCATCACCAATGCATGGCCACTACACATACCCAGACAGACCCCTAAACAATTAGCACAAAAGGTCCTACACAGGAATGCAAGCACTGGGGTACAGGGTCACCCACCCATTGCACACAATGGCACACACAGATGCAATAATCATGGCTTTACACCCCTGCAGGACCCCTACCCAACGTCACCGGACAGGAGGTTCCAGACATGTCCACTCCACCCACAGAAGAGGCCCACAGTGATGACAGCAGCTCTGTCCAACTGGATCTAGATGACCAGCCCGGCCCATCTGGGACCTCGGGACAGTCCGTTCCCCTCACACTGGCACAAGCCACAACAGAGCCTCCCCCCTCTGGAAACACCAGCACAGCACCCACCCAGTGGGCCCATACCTCTGTCCCCAGGACATGTCAAGCAGCAGTGTGTCCACCACTACAGGGAACCAAGGCTAACCCACCACCCCAAGAACAGCAGGGGCCTGGGGCAGTGGTAGTGGGCACACAGTTCAGGGGACAGAGCACCAGGAACACAGGGGAACTGGGAGGGCTGCTGTGCGACAGGGTGAGGACCGGCCCAGGGAACCCACTCTCCACAAGGCCCTCTCCAACATCATGGGAGCCTACCACCATTCCCAGGAGACGATGGCAATGGTACTGGCCAAGTTTCAGGAGACCCAGTGGCTGCAGGAGGAACAGTATTTGGGGTTCAGGGAGGAACTCAAATCTATCAATACCACCCTGGGCACCATTGTAGTGGTGCTGAAGGAACTTGTGAACACCAGGAGGGACACTGTGGCACAACAAGGGACCCCTGACACTAGCCTGGATGATGAACTGCCCACCACCTCCGCCGGCGCTAGTGGACAGGAGGCACCGCCACAGGACCACAACATCAGCACCCCACTCCCTGAAGATGGAGAACCACTCCGCAAGCAGTCCCTGAGATCCAGGACAAAGACAGAGAACAATGCCAAGACCCCCGCCAAGAAATGAGACCACCCTGATTGTCATCCTTCTGTACCACTTTGTCACCCTGTCCGTCCTTAAACTGCCCCAGATCCACTTATTGTGCCCCTTTGGACAATGCACCTGTGAGACTAATAGACTGGACTCTACCATGGACATTCCTCCACTATCACCCCTGACCATTTTACAACCCCCTCCACTATTTAGCACTTAAATAAACACCCTTAAATCACAAAACTATCTGGAGTCAGTCTGTGCTTTCACAAATGTGTATTTGCAATAACTGAGGGAAATAGAAATGTCCATTGTATTGTCAACATACCTTTGTCACACAGCTCTAGTCCATGAGGAAACATAGCAGATGTCACACAGTGGGACCCACATCTGTGAAATCGAAAGGGAAAGTGACAAATCAGGGTCCATACGCTGGGTGAAAGTGACAGACAGATGAGAGGTTGAACAAGTATATCAGATGTAGGAGTCAGTGATGTCTTCTTACCTGTGTCTCACTGGAAGTATTGATGAATCACAGTGTTTCTGTTTTCGATATCCTCTTCTTCTGCCTCCTCTTCTTCACTGTCCACGGGCTCCACAGCTGCCACAACACTTCCTTCAGGACCATCCTCCTGCAGAAAAGGCACCTGTCGTCGCAATGCCAATTTGTGCAGCATACAGCAGGCCACGATGATCTGGCACACCATCGTTGGTGAGAAGAATAGGGAACCACTTGTCAGATGGAGGCACCTGAACCTGGCCTTCAGGAGGCCGAAGGTCCTCTCTATAACCCTCCTAGTTCACCTATGTGCCTCATTGTACGGTTCTTCTGCACTTGTCCTGGGATTCCTCACTGGGGTCAGTAGTCATGACAGATTGGGGTAGCCAGTGTCACCTGCAAATGTCGAGACACACACTAACCCTTAGGGACAACCTCAGAAACAGACAAATATTCACACTGTATAGGGTCCATGTCCTCACCTAATAGGTGACCTAATAGCCACACATGGTGCCTCTGGAGTTGTCCCATCACATAAGGGATGCTTCTATTCCTCAGAATGTAAGCGTCATGCACTGCGCCAGGGAACTTGGCATTCACATGGGAGATGTACTGGTCGGCCAAACACACCATCTGCACATTCATCGAATAGTAACTCTTCCGGTTTCTGTACACCTGTTCACTCCTGCGGGGGGACCAAGGCCACTTGTGTCCCATCAATGGCACCTATGATGTTGGGGATATGTCCCAAAGCATAGAGGTCACCTTTCACTGTTGGCAAATCCTCCACCTGAGGGAAAATGATGTAGCTGCGCATGTGTTTCAGCAGGGCAGACAACACTCTGGACAACACGTTTGAGAACATAGGCTGGGACATCCCTGATGCTATGTCCACTGTCGTTTGATAAGACCCACTTGCCAGGAAATGGAGTACTAACAGGACCTGCACTAGAGGGGGGATACCTGTGGGATGGCAGATAGCTGACATGAGGTCTGGCTCCAACTGGGCACACAGTTTATGGATTGTGGCACGGTCAAGTCTGTAGGTGACAATTACATGTTGCTCTTCCATTGTCGACAGGTCCACCAGCAGTCTGTACACCGGAGGATGCTGCCATCTCTTCACCTGCCCCAGCGGACGTGCTCTATGGATGAGAACAGCGAGCAGAGGTTCAGCCAACACTGAGGTACGAAAACACAACTTTATTCCACACATTTGTCAATCCGCTATGTGCCTGTCTTAGTGTGTATGCAAGGCCTAGATATGTGTGACGCATTTAAAATTAATGCCATGTGGCCCCCTGAAATGGCTGCTGCCTGACCTGTAAGGTGGGACAATGGGATATGAGGTAACTGCGCTGGCGTTCTACACCGTCGCGGTAGGCGGTCGAAGACCGGGGCGCAATCCTGCATTGGATAACATTGGACCCTATGGGTCCCAGGAGCCAATGACAATGTACGCCAGTGGTGACGGTACTCACCGCCGTGGATGTGACTGCCATTTTCTCTCTGTTCACTCACTTGATACCTGATCTTCGACAGGAGAGGACCTACACTGCAAGTGCTGCTGTGACCTCAGTCTGGAAGCGACAATGGCTACAGTGTCTGGGGAAAGGGTCCATGCCTTCACTTCAGAGGAGTTGGACAAACTAGTGGATGGGGTCCTCCCCCAGTACACGCTACTCTACGTTCCTCCAGACAAACAGGTGAGTACACTGTGAGCATGCTGTATGGGCAATGCCTGTTTGGAGTGGTGTGGATGGGAGAACGGGGGGGATGAGGCGTTCATGAAACGACAGTGAGTGTATGTGCGTCAGGGCAAGGATGGGAACGTGGGCCAATGACAGTGACGGTCCGGATGGTTATAAATTCTCCTTTTCCCCTGTACTATTCCTCTAGGTCAGCACCCACCATGAGAAGGATATTTGGTGTGCCATCGCCAAGGAAGTCCGGACCCTGGGGATCCACCACAGACAGAGCACCCACTGCCGTAAAATATGGGAGGACATTCGCTGCTGGAGCAAGAAGATGGTGGAGGCCCAGCTGGGGTTGGCCTCCCAACGTGGGAGGGGTGCCCATCGCACCATGACCCCCCTAATGTTCCGGATCCTGGCGGTGGCGTATCCGGAGTTGAATAGGTGCTTGAGGGCATCACAGCAGCCACAAGGGGGTGATTACACTCTCATTCAGCTGATTCAGCACGCATGGGAAGTGTCTGGGTTGGGGAGGTGGGCAGTGGGTTACACTAGGCCAGGGCGAGTTTTGCAGGCAAGGACCCTTTGTGAGGCAGGTTCAGTGGCACCCCATCCCCACCAGTGGTAAGAGCCATCTACCCCTAGTCAGGCTACTGTGACTTCCATATGTGCAGCAATCGGACAGAGGCCTTGTACCCCATGGCCCTGTGATAAATTAGGGAACTCTTAGTGCATGGCGTAGTGCGGAGGGCTGCTGTGTCTGTAGTGTCCGCCAACTGTAGCAGTATTGCATGCACTGAACATGTCTTTCTAATCCCCCCCCTTTTTGTGGTCTCCCTGTTCTTGTGTGCATTAGCATCATCAGGCGGAGGAGCAGTGCCACTGGAGCAGGAGGGAGCTGCATCCCACAGGGCCCTGGAGGGTGAGACTACGGAGCGAGGGGAGCTCCACGGCGGAGACAGATGCTGAGACCAGCGACACCGACTCCTCCTCTGATGGGAGCTCCCTTGCGGTGGCGGGCCCCTCTGTGCCCACTGCACCTACAGGTACAGCCGCCACCCCCCCTACCATCACCGCCCTCCCAGCAGCCCCTCAGCTTGTATCCCGTGGCCGCTCACCCAGGAGGGTGGGCATCTCCTTCGCCCCAGGCACCTCAGCCCCTGCCCCTTTCAGCCCTGCTGCCCTCAGTGAGGAGGCCATTGACCTCCTCAGATCCCCCACTGTTGGGCAGTCTACCATTCTGAATGCCATCCAAGGTGTAGAGAGGCAGTTGCAACAGACGAATGCATACCTGGAGGGCATTCATTCTGGTCAGGCAGCCCAACAGCGAGCTTTTCAGACTCTGGCCTCAGCACTGATGGCAGCCATTGTCCCTGTGCCAGCCTCCCCCTCCAACTTCCTCCACCCAGACACAATCCCCAGTACCTCAGCCTATCCCAAGCACACCATCAGACCAGCATGCACACACCTCAACACACAAGGGTAGCTCCGGCAAACATTAGCACCTCACATCCCACAGGCACTCACACAAGCATCATACCCATGCAGACATGCCAACATCCACTGTCTCCACTCTGTCCCCCTCCTCCACGTCTCCCTCCTCCCTCCCTGTCATGTCTCCACTCACACCTGCATGCACTACATCTTCAGCCACTACATCCATCACCAGGACGCCCATAACCACACACCGCTCACGTGCACTCACCACCCCCACTACCATTCACACATCCCCTGTGTCCTCTCCCAGTGTGTCTGTGAGCCCTCCTCCCAAAGTACACAAACGCAGTCACACACCCACCCAACAGCCATCCACCTCATGACAGCCTCCCGCCCATGTACCTTCACGCAAAGTCAGCAAACGTACATTTCCTACAACCACTACCTCTTCCTCTACTCCCAAACCCCCTCCATCTACCCGTCCCAGTGTGTCTAAAAATCATTTTCTGTCAAACCTTGACCTCTTCCCCTCACCTCCCCCACCCCTTCCGTCCCCTAGGGCCCGCCTGTCCAGGTCCCAACCCAGCACCTCAGCCACAACATCACCGGGATCAGCGGTGACAGCAGTAACCGGCTTCTGGAGCGCACCAAGCAGCAAGGCATCCAGTGTGCCAAGAAACCAGCACAAGGACATTCCCCCACCTCAAAAAGTAAATAATTTGGCCACAGCCCAGAGGGAGAAGGCCAAAACACCTGCCACCAGGGGCTCTCCCAGGACTACAGTTGTGAGTGGCAAGACAGCTGTGCCACCATCCAAGGTGGGGAAGGGCTAGAGGAAGAAAGGGAAGTCACCGCCAACCTGCACGACGGACAAGACCGCCACCGGCACTGCCACTTGCACTGCCGCCATGGGCCCCACCGCTCAGGACACCGCCGCCAGAAGCACGCTCACAGAGCTAGCCACCAGCACCGCTGCCTAGGATACCGCCGCCAGCAGCACGCTCACTGAGCCAGCCACCAGCACCGCTGCCCAGAAGTCACCGCCAACCTGCACGGCGGACAAGACCGCCACCGACACTGCCACTTGTCACCGCCGCGATGGGCACCGCCGCTCAGGACACCGCCACCAGCAGCACGCTCACAGAGCCAGCCACCAGCACCGCTGCCCAGGATACCGCAGCCAGCAGCACGCTCACAGAGCCAGCCACCAACACCGCCACCCAGGACACCGCCGCCAGCAGCACGCTCACTGAGCCACCCAGCAGCACCGCTGCCCAATGAGCGCCGCAAGCACCGCTGCCACTGAGGCCGCCGCCAGCGGCCACACCACATCCTGTGCCAGTGGCACCACCGTAGACATGGCTGCCATCCCCAGTGGTCAGTTGTACGTGGCTGGCGGTCAGTTCCAGGGGCCTAGACAGCTTCCATGTTGGCCCACCGTCAGTGGAGAATTACATCCACTATCTCTGTCCTTGGCAGGATGAAGCACTCTGGGCACAAAGTCCCCTCCAGAACCAGTGGAGAATGACATCCACTACCTCTGACCCTGGCAGGATGAAGCACTCTGGGCACAAAGCCCCCTCCAGAACCAGTGCAGAATGACATCGACTTGAGAGACTGTGGCTTTGCACTCCCCAGGATGAAGCAGTGGGCAAACCACCCACTGGAGAGACTTGAGGGACTGTGGCTTTGCACTCCCCAGGATAAAGCAGTGGGCAAACCACCCACTTGAGACACTTGAGAGACTGTGGCTTTGCACTCCCCAGGATGCAGCAGTGGGCAGACCACTCACTGGAGAGACTTGTGAGACTGCGGCTTTACACTCCCGAGGATAATGCAGTGGGCAAACCACCCACTTGGACACATGAGAGACTGTGGCTTTGCACTCCCCAGGATGCAGCAGTGGACAAACCACTCACTGGAGAGACTTGTGAGACTGTGGCTTTGCACTCCCCAGAATGCAGCAGTGGGCAAACCATCCACAGGAGAGACTTGAGAGACTGTGGTTTTGCACTCCCCAGGGTGAAGCAGTGGGCAAACCACCCACTGGAGAGACTTGTGAGACTGTGGCTTTGCACTCCCCAGGATAAAGCAGAGGGCAAACCACCCACTGGAGAGACTTGTGAGACTGTGGCTTTGCACTCCCCAGGATACCTCAATGGGGATGGAGCCCCCTCGTAGAGCTGGCGTCATGCACTCATCCAGCTGAGGGCCCCCCCTTCCCTTCCCCTTGAGGTGCCTGTTTTAATCGATCTGATGTCCCAGCAGTGTTCTCTCCGTTTGGATCGGGTATTGAGTGTGGGCCTCGCCCATGCATTTTGGGCCCATTGGTCCACGGACTATGTAGGTGCAGTACATGGACTTGAAATCTTGGTGTACATATTTGTTAATAGTGTATATATATAGATATATACATTTTTGACTAATTGATTTTTACTCATTACAATCGTTCAAATCATTCCCTTTTGTCCTTGCGTTCTTCCAAGGTGTAAATGTAATGTTTCAACATGTATTTGTGTATATGTTGTTGTGTGTGGGGGTGTTTTGCGTTGCGGTTGTCTGTCACTCTCTTTTCCCTCCCCCCTCCCCCCTCCCCTGTGTCATAGGTGCAGTACTCAGCGTGGTGGTCGCCGCCGTCAGTCGTGTTCCTGGTAGAGGAGCAGGAAGAGAATGGCAGGTAGAATTTGGAGTTCCGCCTCCATGGCTTCCTGGTTCCTCGTGGGGTATGTAGAGGTGAGAGTTTTCCCTTCAAAGTCCTGTTTCCGCCGTGGTTTTGTTCGCGTTGAATCCACCCCGGAAAAGGTGGAGGATTGGACTCTCATAATGGTGTGGGCAGTACATTGTCTTCCGCCTGTCTGTTGGCGGTGACCGCCATGCTGTTTGTTTCTACCGCCGTGGCGGTCGGAGTGTTAAAGTGGCTGTCTATGTTGGCGGTTTCCGCCATGGTCATGATTCAATTTTTTTAACCGCCGGCCTGTTGGCGGTCTTACCGCCGCTTTAACACCGACCGCCAGGGTTGTAATGAGGGCCTCTATGCCAATGAGGTCCACCCTCTGTGTCCTTAGGAGCATGCTCGTTGCTGTGAGAGGAGTCCAAGGGTACCGGTTGTCGTCTTAAAAGGTGCCTGCTTGAGTAGGGAAGTGACTCCATCACCCCACAGGAGATTTCGTCAGTCTTTCTGGTGCAGGGTGAAGACAGGGAGTCCTCAGAGTGTGAACACTGTGGAAACTGTTGCAGTTGCTGGCTGGAGCTGATTGATCTGAGGTCAGAGGATGAAGTAGTAGTTCCAGAGGACTCCTGAAGGAAACATGCAAGCAGAATCTGAAGAGAACCCACAGGAGGGACCCTAAATAGCCCTGAGAGCGGGATTGGCTACCGTATCAGGTAAGGACCTATCAGGAGGGGTTTCTGATGTCACCTGCTGCCACTTGCCACTCAGAGCCCTCCAGAGTGCCTCCACACCTTACAATCCAAGATGGCTGAAGTCTGGGACACACTGGAGGAGCTCTGGGCACCACCTCTAGGGTGGTGATGGACAGGGGAGTGGTCACTCCCCTTTCCTGTGTCCAGTTTTATGCCAGAGCAGGGGACAAGGGGTCCCTGAACCGGTGTAGACTGGCTTATGCAAGGAGGGCACCATCTGTGCCCTTCAAAGCATTTCCAGAGGCTGGGGGAGGCTACTCCTCCCCAGCCTGTAACATCTATTTCCTTTGGGAGAGGGAGTTACACCCTGCTCCCAAAGGAAATGCTTTGTTCTGCCTTCCTGGGACTGAGCTGCTCAGACCCCAGGAGGGCAGAACCCTGTCTGAGAGGTGGCATCAGCAGTAGCTGCAGTGCAAGCCTCAGAGAGCTGGTTTGGCAGTACTGGGGGTCATTAGTGGATCCCCCAGGATGTGTGGAACTGGCTCCCCAATACCAGATTTGGAATGGGGGGACAATTCCATGATCTTTGACATGTTACATGGCCATATTTGGGGTTACAATTGTGAAGCAACAAATAGGTATTGACCTATATGTAGTGCACGTGTGTAATGGCGTCTCTGCACTCATAAAGTCCCAGGAAATTGCCCTGAACTATGTGGGGGCACCTTTGCTAGTGCAAGGATGCCCTCACACTTAGTAACTTTGCACCTAACCTTCAGCAAGTGAAAGTTAGACATATAGGTGACTTATAAGTTACTTTAGTGCAGAGAAAATGGCTGTGAAATAAGTGTGCGTTATTTCATGCAGGTTGCAATGGCAGCCATGTGGAAGGGTTTGTCTGAGCTCCCTAAGGGTGGCAAAAGAAATGCTGCAGCCCATATGGATCTCCTGGAACCCCAATGCCCTGGGTACCCAAGTACCATATCCTAGGGACTTATAAGGGGGGTCCAGTGTGCCAATTGAAATTGGTAAATGAAGTCACTAGCCTACAGTGACAAATTTTAATGCAGAGAGAGCATAAGCACTGAGGTTCTGATTAGCAAAGTCTCAGTGACACAGTCAAGCACTAGTGACAACACACCTATTAGGCCACAACCTATGAGCACTGGGGTCCTGGCTAGAAGGATCCCAGTGAGACAGGCAAAACACTCTGACATATAGGTTTTTATCTATGAGCACTGGGGTCCTGGGTAGCGACTCCCAGTGACACTGTAAAAACACACTGACACACTCAGAAAAAAGGACAAAAGCGGGTGTAACCATGCTAGAAAGAGGCTACCTTCTCACACAACCTCCCCTCCCCAAATGAAGGACAACAAGGCTAACCTTGGCCAGTTGAGACTTTATTGTCCAAGTGGTGATAAGTTGAAAATAGATCTGCAATAGAGTGGTTACTCCTTTATCATACACTATATGGTTGCTTTCCTGTGGGGATGTAAACCACCCTGTTTGGAGATGTTTACCTAACCAGCAGTGTGAGTGTAAATTCTCAGAGTTCCTATTAGTATGTTTTAAAGTTGGGCAGTGGTGATTGGTCCAGTGGGACAATGTGAAATGCAGTAAATGCTAGACAGGGATGTTGTCTCAATAAAGCCATGGCGGGGCAAAAACGTTGTCCAGATGGCTGTAAGAGAGAACCGGATTGAAGTTTCTCTTGATTTGGAGCAGGGCAGGTCTGATGTCCTATAAGATCCACACCGGGACAGGGCTGCTGTCCTAAGTGTTCAGAGGTAGTGCATGGTTGCTGCACTAAAATGTATCTGGGAGGACTGGAGGGATGCTCCATATTTACTAAAATGGTGCAATTTTGCACATCTGGCTTAGTAGTTCCACACAGAGGTACCTTTACCTTTGGGAGTCTAGCTGTGGTAGCTGAGGGCTCCTTTGGTAGAAGCTCCACCCCAGGACAGGTTTCTCCCACCACAGGAATGGTATCCCTAGTGGCAGGGTGGGAAAGGGATACTTTGATACCCTTCTTACCTGTTGCTGGAGAGGGATCCTGAGATGTCAGGCATTTTTCTCTCCTTTGCTTTTTCATTTCACCAGAAATGAGAGGAAGCAATTCCTCAGGGATACCCAGCATGAATGCATGGGTACTAAACCCTACTTCAGCCCAACCTGAGGCCTCTAGGTCATTCCCTAAGAGGTAATCTACAGGTAAGCTAGGTGATAGCACCACCTGCGTAGGGCCAATACCTCCACTCCAACTACATTGAACTACAGCTAAGGGGAGAGACTGAATGGAGTTATTGACATAAGTAACTTGGTGCTTCTGTCCAAGGAGGTGTGGTGCAGGTGACACTAGATTTTTAGTCACCGAAGTGATACTGGCACCTATGTCCCTGTAGGCCTGGGCCTCAACAACATTTTTTAAGATTGACTGCCTGCACTTATCCATGTTAAGGGGACAAGCAGCCAAGGTGGCAACGCCTATGCCACCAGGTGTGACAGAAACTGTCTTGGGTCTGTCTACCCCAGTTTCTATTATTGTCCCAAAAGTGAAACCAACTACACCTTTAGTTTAACTATTGCCGGTAGTCCCACCATTATTACCACTACTGCTAGGGGCACTAGAGTCTGATGTCTTAGTGGTGGTGGGCTCAGGGGCTTTACCTCTAAAGGACATATCCTCTGGCCAATGGCCTTTATTTCTACAGACATAGCACCAAGGCTTTTTCTGACTGCATGAAGAGTTTGAAGAAGATGAAGACGTTTTAGCCCCAACCCCAGAGGAGTGTTTTGGACCTGAAAAATGATCTTTGTGTTTACTTTTATCCCCATGCTTGACCTGAGATTTTTCACCATCTTTCTTTTTTATGTCTTTGTCACCCCCTGTATGAGCTTTTCTGCTCACCCTTGTTCTGACTCATTTGTCTGCCTTCTTTCCCAGTTCTTGGAGAGAGGCCAGATCTGAGTCCACAAGATACTGATGTAACAAGTCAGACACACAGGGGGTCATTCTGACCCCGGCGGTCTCAGACCGCCGGGGCCAGGGTCGGCGGGAGCACCGCCGACAGGCCGGCGGTGCCCCGCAGGGCATTCTGACCGCGGCGGTTTGGCCGCTGTCAGATTCGGAAAACCGGCGGTCTCCCGCCGGTTTTCCGCTGCCCTTGAGAATCCTCCATGGCGGCGGAGCGCGCTCCGCCGCCATGGGGATTCTGACACCCCCTACCGCCATCCTGTTCCTGGCGGGTCTCCCGCCAGGAACAGGATGGCGGTAGGGGGTCCCGCGGGGCCCCTGGGGGCCCCTGCAGTGCCCATGCCAATGGCATGGGCACTGCAGGGGCCCCCGTAAGAGGGCCCCACTTTGTATTTCAGTGTCTGCTTTGCAGGCACTGAAATACGCGACGGGTGCCACTGCACCCGTCGCACCTTCCCACTCCGCCGGCTCTGAGCCGGCGTCCTCGTGGGAAGGTTGATTTGCCCTGGGCTGGCGGGCGGCCTTTTGGCGGTCGCCCGCCAGCCCAGGGCAAATCCCAAAATACCTTCCGCGGTCTTTCGACCGCGGAGCGGTATTGTGGTGGGGGAAGTCTGGCGGGCGGCCTCCGCCGCCCGCCAGACTCAGAATCACCCCCACAGTTGTTTAAAATATGCTCTCTCAGAATCATGTTATATAGGCTTTCATAGTCATTCACCTTACTGCCATTTAACCAACCTTCTAGGGCCTTCACAGAACAGTGTACAAAGTCTGTCCAGTCCTGTAATGACTCCTTTCTGGTTTCTCTGAACTTAAGTCTGTACTGTTCAGTGATTAGGCCCATACCATCGAAGAGTGCATTTTTTAGAATTTGATAGTTATCTGCATCACCCTCTCTGACAATAAGAAGTCTGTCTCTCCCCTTGCCAGAGAAGGATAACCAAAGGGTAGCAGCCCACTGTACATAAGGGACCTTCTGAACTTTACATGCCCTCTCAAGTGCAGCAAACCACTTGTAGATGTCATCACCATTCTTGTAAGGCGTGACAACTTTGTGCAGGTTTCTAGAGTCAAATGAAGGTTCCCTAACATTTGAATTTCTAAAATCGCTGCTGACACCATGGGGAACTAACCCCAAACCCTACCTCTCTTTCTCCACACCGGTCCCTAGCCCTTCCTTCCTACAGCTGTGACTGGCTCCTTGCCCTTCCTTCCTGCAACACCTTGGGATGGCTCCTTGCCCTTCCTTCCTGCAGCTGTGGCTGGCTCCTTGGCCTTCTTTCCTACAGCACTTGGGGCACTCTTTTTGTCTGGCTGGCTGGTGGCTGGGATCCTTTCCCACCTGGAGTTGCTGGGGACACTACTGTGCCCGTGGACTGGGTGGCTGAGGTGCTTGTTTGGGTTTTGACCACACTGGACTGATGGAAAGGACAGAGGAGGGGTGGGGAAGAGGTCAATGGTGGAGAGGAAAAGCTTCTTAGGTACACTGGGGCGGGAAGACGAAGAAGGTTTGGGAGTGGAGGAAAAGTGAGTGGTTGTAGGAGGTGTCAGTCTGCTGTGTTTGAGTGCAGGTGCATGGGCTGGATGCTGTTGTGAGGTGGATGGACTTTGGGTGTCCGAATGCTTGCGTTTGTATACTTTGGGAGGAGGGGGCACAGACACAGTGGTAGAGGACACAAGGGATGTGTGCATGGATGTGGTGACTGCCAGTGAGGTGTGTGTTCTGATAGGTGTGCTGGTGATGGGGGTAGTGGATGTAGTGCATGCAGGTGTGAGTGTAGACACAACTGGGAGGGAGGTGGAGGACAAGGAGGAGGGGGCCACAGTGTAGGTAGTGGATGTTAGTATGTCTGCATCTGGATGGTGTTTGTGTGAGTGCCTGTGGGATGAAGTGTGGTGCTTGTGTTTGCCTGTGCCACTCTTGTGTGTTGTCTTGTGTGCATGCTCGTCTGCATGTGTGCTTTGGATAGGTTGGGGTTGATGGGAATGGGATTGGGTAGAGGAAGTTGAGTGGGGAGGGTGGAAACAGGGACAATGGCTGGCCTCAGAGAGGAGGCTAGAGCCTGGATTGATCTCTATTGGGCCGCTAAGCCAGTGTGAATGCCCTTCAGAAATGCATTGGACTGTTTTGTTTGGGCTGCCAGCCCCTGGATGGCATTCACAATGGTGGACTGCCCAACAGAGATGGATTGCAGGAGGTCAGTGACACTGGTGGTAACTGCGAATTGCTTTGCGACCGCATTCACGGTCACAAAGCAATTCTGCATTGCGATGCGAGTCGCAAGAGTCGCATTCACAATTTGCGAGTTGGTACCGACTCGCAAATTGTGAATGTGCATCGCAAAAGGCTTTTTGCATGGCGCAAACTGCGATTTTTGCAGTTTGCACCATGCAAACAGCTTTTTACATCTGGCCCTATGCTCCTTATGTAGACCTAGAAGCTCAGTAAAATATTACCGCGATAGCTGCTAGTCATTTTAAATTTCTCTGTCTGTTAATCTTGTTATCAATAGATTTCAACCTTTTCTGTTGTCCAGCTCCCCACCTTCATCACCAGCTCTCTCACTTGCTCCTTTCTCCTTTCACCCTTGGTGGCATTCTCTTTCTTAAGCAACCAAATAGCTTTCTTACGTTCACTAGTGTTGCATTGAGTAATCACTCTATTCACTATGCTCATTGCCTCCTTTACTCAATGTGTTTGCCTTCTTTTCATCTCTCGGGCCTCTCCTCAGTTCTATCATCTTAACATAACATAAATAACATAACATAACATAGAGATAAGAGTGCAACATAAGCTAACAGTGTAAGGTACTGTAAGTTTACAGAATAAGATGACATAAGAAAATGGAATAATGTAACATAACTGAAGGTAAGAGGATAACATCACATAATTACACCATTTTTATTTGAAACATAATGATTACAAATTTTGATGTTCGAAGGCATAGGCTCTGCTGCATCATCCCTTTCCTCAGGTGCTGAACCATTCTCTATGGCTTTATGGTTAGTGATTTTTGGACTTGACATCATTGGCATGGTCTCCCCTAACTTTTTGACTCTACTTCCCAGGTTGTTTCTGTGTGCTGGACTCTGTTTTTGCTGTTTTATTTTCTCTGGACTCTTTGCCACTGATGACCAGTGCTAAAGTGTAAGTGTTCCCTGTATAGATTGTAGGTGTACATTAGCTTATCCATGTTTGGCACAATTGATTTACTAGTAAGTCCCTAGTAAAGTGCACTAATGGTGCTCAGGGCATGTAAATCAAATGCTACTAGTTGGCCTGAAGCACTGGTTGTGCCACCCACATTAGTAGCCCTGTAAACATGGCTCAGACCTGCCACTGCAGTGTCTATGAGGGCAGTTTTAAACTGCCAATTCATCTTGTCGAGTGTAACCACTTGCCAAGCCTAAACCACCCCTTCTTATACATGTAAGGAAGGCCCTTGCCTCTGCTGAGACTCCTGCCCTGCCAAGTGGTGCTCTTCCAGTTTCTGGGCCCTTCAAAGGTGAACTTGGTAGACAAGAACTGAAAATCCACGCACAGACCACCGTACAGGGCCATTTTCGACGCACCTTCCATGACGCGGCTGATAAAAGATGCACCACCGACTTCACGGCTGAAATCAATGCTCCACCTGCATTTCGGCTGGAAGATCGATGCAACGTAGCTGGAGAAATGGTGTGCAATACCAGCTAATGGAGGATGATAACAGCGCAAACCCCACAGAGCACGGTTCTCAACGCAACATTGCTAGGCGTGGAAAATCAACGGACAGTCTGCCAGGACCCAAGGTGCCCGTCTGGATCGATGCATTGCTCTCTTGCGGGAGAGGAGAAATAGTGCATGCCGACCCCACTGGAGGAGGAATGACGCACGTTCTTGCTTGCGAGTGAGAAATCAATGCATCGCTGGCCTTTTCCAATGCACACTCTCCCGTGCGGCTGTATTTTGACGCTACCCAGACACATATGTGCCCTAACAGCGTTCTCACTGTTTTCTAAGGATAAAGACTCTTTTCTTTTAAAAATTCATATCTTGACTTGTGTATGTTGAATTTTTGTTGTTTTCGTCTTGTTTTGTTTAGATAAATGTTGCCTAGCTTTCTAAACCAGTGTTGTATCATTTTGTAGTGTTTTTACTGAGTTACTGTGTGTAGGTACAAATACTTTTCACATTGCTTCTGAAGTTAAGCTTGCTTGCCAGTGCCAAGCCCCAAGGTGAGCAGGGGTGAGCGGGGTGAGCTGAGGGTGATTCTCCTTTACCCTGATTAAAGTGAGGGTCCTTGCTTGCGTAGGGGGTAACCTGACTGCCAACCAAAGACCCCATTTCTAACAGTGATGTACAGTTTGTCAGCCGCAGTTTGAGAAATAGGTCTGTTGGTGAAGAGATACACTGACTATTTAACTGTAATTAAGAATAGGAGACAATAGGAGGATCAGTTATGGTCTCCAGTTCTCTCTTTGCCCTTAATTTGAGGCATAGAGAAGAGGTGTCTGGAGGCTTGTAGCTCACTCATTTCATAAAAGAGTCATATTAGCACCACACACTAATTACATCTTAGTATTCTAAGAACCTCTATTGGAAGGAAATCATAATTTAACATGTCTTTCAAGTTGATCTTTGTTGAAGAAAAGCCTAAAATAATTTAGCCAACACATGACCTAATGACAACTAGCATTTGTTTTAAATGGTTCAGGCAAAGCTTTTGAATGTTTGTGGTTTTATAATGCGGCAGGTTAACCTCTCAAATATTGGGTTTTATTGTCTGGTGCACTTTATAGCTCATAACCGTATGGAAATTAAATCGACTGAAAGTGTCAGCTCACCCTCACCTGAAATTCAGTTGCAAACTCACAAAAACAAATCAGATATGCCGGTGTACAGTGTGCTTCTACTGACATCTCTTATGCAACAAAGTTGTTTTTATGACCAAATGTAACATAAAAATATACAGCAAAGAACCCCCTATTTGATGATTCATATGTATGGCTGTGGCATCTTTAAAAATATACTTAAACTCGAATCCTGCTCAAGAAAGGGGCCTACCCCATTAACATAGTATCCTCTTGGACACACAGATCCCAGCACTTAGTTAATTCTGTCCCTCTAACATTAAATGGTTGGGAATAGAGGGGTCAATTGAATTTGAATATGTTTTTAGTCTTGCTTGCTAAAGGACTTTACATGCAGAATGTTCCTTGTAAGTTAATTCATGGTATATTAGGCCCTAATCAACTCACCTGAGTCACACCTAGATGCAATTATTGGTGGAAGTATATATTGAATTGCCCTTTTCAGCTCTGCCTCGAACCCTACATTGACCAGCAACACAATGCTTCCTTGATTATGTAAAGTGGTGATATTAACATGTACAAGCATAGATTGGCAAGCTCAGAGTACTCATTTATCTCAAAAGTTACCTCCATTTGCTGATAGTCCAAGGGTAAAGGGAAATGCTGTGAATGGTGGCCAAGTTACGTCTCATTGATATCACAATATTCTGCATTATCTTATAAAAAACCTGCACTAAACAGCACACTCTACTACACAATATATTTACTGCTGTACTGAAAACCTTTATGGAAGTTTTCCTTCTGATTTATAAACGTTTATCAATTACAAGTAGTTGTCCATGATTCATTGGCATGGCATGCTGGATCCGAAGCAGAGCTTGATGATGGAGGGTTGCTGAAGACTGGGGTCTCAGTGCAGTCGTCAACAGAGCCTTGGCATTGATCAGATGCTGCTGGACATCAGTCCCAGTGAAGCCTCCTATGTTTGGACTTGGAACCATTTCTGGAATTAACATCTCCTTCAGCTGGGCAACACAGCAAGCGTAGGCTAACCAACTATCCAATGTCACCAGTTGCAGCTATAATGGCAATGCCACCATCTTCATCAGTTTTCCAAGTAGAAAGTTGGCAAAAACTTTATAAGTCCTACTTCTTGAAGTTTGAGGATGGGAGGAGTACTCTTTAATGCCAGACAGTGGCCCAGAACCTGGGGGACATGGTTTGGGGGTTATTACTCACTCTAACATAGACCCCTAGCAAGGTCTAGGACAGGTCCATGTGGAAAGTTGCAGTGAAAGGGCCTATGGAAGCTAGTTGTATCCTTGTAGTTCAAAGAGGAGGTCAACAAACTGTCCTTTGCAGTCATTTCTGGGTTCCTGGCATGCATGCAGGTCCAGTCTCTTTCAGGTTCATCAAATAGCAAGGCAGTCCTTTGTCTGATTCCTCACAGGTCCATGAATATTCTGAGGAATGTATTGTGAATGCCACACTTATTTCCAGTGCTAGTGTTTGGGTGAGTGATTCGTCTGGCCACTCCCTAACCAACATAATAAAAGTTCCAAGAATTGACATTACCCACTTTTGCAGCACCTTCTGTGTGTTTCACTGTAAATTATCTCACAGTACACATCTTTTCCTAAATTCAACACAGAAGAACCATTTTTTTCTCCTGGTAAATGCTCCTTCTACACACCAAGGGACATGGCTGTGGTAATGGGCGATCCCTCCTTTGTGGTCAAACTAAATCAGTTCTGGCTGCCCAACTCACTGGGTTTTGGACCGCATTTTCTAGGAAGGCAAAAGGGACGCAAGCCTAGGTGTCAGCTACATATGTGAAAAAAAAGGTAGGAATACTCTGAAGCTCAGGAAGGGGATGTGCAGAGGTTCCCTGGCCATCCTACTGAAGGAAAATAAACACCTCGCCACACCCCACCCAAGCCCTTTGTCCACTTTCTGGCAGTAATCCACATTTCACCAAAAGGGAGCCTTCAACAGTAATGAGAAACAGGATACTGACAGAAAAGCACCATGGGCAAGAAAGTGAAAACTTTCTAAATTTGCCACTTCCAAAATAGTAATATATATTCGGACCTGACCATTAATTTGGATGTTTAATTACTGTTAAATTGAGTCCTTGAATAATTTTTTCAAGCAGCTCCCAAACTGAAACTGAGCACTATAATTCATTCTAGTGTGACCCAGTCTTTTCCTATTTGGGAGTCAGCCTTGCCACAGTGAAAAATTACTATAAAGGTTTATCAGTTGCAAGAACGATACATACCCTTACTTTTAAATTACATGCCCCTGCCATAGGGGCTTTTGGGGCCTAACTCAGGGTTGATTTATGAGGATTAAGATGGATGGTTTAGACCTAGCAAAAGATTTGTTTTGCTAGGTTAAAATGGCGGTTTAATACCGCACATCCGGGCTGACATTACATTCCTGGAGACATGATTTACAGTGCTACTTTGTGAAAGAATAAGTGCTGCAGCCCACTAGTAGTATTTAGTTTAAAGGCACTGGGTACATGTAGTACTATTTGCTAGTGACATATAAGAAAATTAAATGTACTAATTAGGGATATGCTATTCTCTCATGTTTAGAACAGAGAGCACAAACACCTTACCACTGGTTAGCAGGAGTAAAGTGGTAAAGTGTACAGAGTCCTTTGGCCAGCAAAACAGTTCAAGAAGGCAAAATCAAGGACAATTCTACTGAAAGATGGAAGATGGAAGCTGTCGATTTTCAACAATAAGATTATTTTTTTGAAAATAAAATACATATCTATTTTTATAAGCACACACACATATATATGATCTATATGTATATTTCTACAAACACACATACATATATATTAAATATTTTTTTTCACGAAAAAACAAATGTTACAGGGACGTTATATCTAGGTTGGCATTTTCCCACACAAATCCATAGAAATTCAAAAGTTATAGTTATACTTATAATAATACGTATGTTAAGAAACTATGGCCCTCATCACAAGCCTGGCGGTCGGTGATAAAGTGGTGGTAATACCGCCGACAGGCCGGCGGTATTTACTGCCAAATTATGACCATGGCAGAAAGATTTCAGATAGACAGACACTTTACCATACCGACCGCCAGGGCAAAAACAACAGCCATGACGGCGGTAGCCGCCTATAGCCAGGCAGAAAACAATGTTCCGCCCACCATATTATGACAGTCCAATCCACCACCTTTTCCGGGGTGGTACCAACGACATCAAAAGCCTGGTGGAAACACTGCACAGAAGGGAAAGGACTCACCATGGGAGACACAGGCAACAACCACGCCGCCATGGAGCCCGAGCTGCAAATATTTCAGATGATCTTTTACGTCCTGCTCCACCACAAACCCAACAATGACAAAGACGATCATGGTGAGTACAGCCACCTAGCACATAGGCGAGGGGGGAGGAAAAAGAAAGTGATACACACACATGCACTACACACATACCATACACACACCCCATACACACAACCAGATGCAGTAATAAAACATTTTTACCCCGCACCCCTCAGGAATAATGGAAGGACAACACAAATAGATGAAAGCGAGTGTAATCATATAAATACAGTAGAAATATGTACATACAATCTAAAAATGTATACATATGTACAATTCAAGGGACACTGCCCAGTCCTCAATGTGCGTGGGCCACAGTGCCACGTGACAAAGTCCAAGGCCCCACTTGTCTCCTGCCACAACATGGAGAGAACACTGGAGGGGCATCATTTGGAAAATAGGTAGGCACCTCAGGGGAATGGGGATCAGGGGGGCACCTCAGCCATCAGATGGAACAACACCAGTGGTCCTGGAGGGGGAAACATGCCCATTGCTCTTTCCTGGGGAGTGCAATGCCACAGTCTCACAAGTGGGTGATTTGCCCACTGCATGGTCCTGGGGAGTGCAAGGCCACAGTCTCTCAAGTGGGTGACTTGCCCACTGCTTGGTCCTGTGGAGTGCAAGACCACAGTCTCTCAAGTGGGTGACTTGCCCACTGCTTGGTCCTGGGGAGTGCAAGGCCACAGTCTCTCAAGTGGGTAACTTGCCCACATGCTCTGGAGGGTGCATCGTGCCCCGTGATCTTCATCCTGGAGAGGATGGGGTGAGTGGGTTGCTTCCCCACTGGTTCTGGAGGGGGAAACGTGCTCTGTGATGCAGATCTTGGGGAGTGCAATGTCACAGTCTCTCAAGTGGGTGTCATTCCCCCAGGATTTGAAGGGAGCAGGCCACACAACAGCCCATGGAGACAGGTCTGCTCAGTGGTGGCAGAGGTGTGCTGCTGCTGCTGGTGGTGGTCGTTGTAGGGGGAAGCTCCTGCCCATCCCCTGCAGTCTCGGATGGCTGTCTCCTGCTGGTGGTGGTGGTAGTGGTGGTGGTGCTGCTGGTTGTGGGGGGAAGCTCCTGCCCATCCCCTGCAGCCTTAGACGGTTGCCCACTGCTGATGGTGGTGGTGCTGCTGCTGGTGGTGGTTGTGGTTGTGGGGGGAAGCTCCTGTCCATCCCCTGCAGCCACAGATGGCTGCACAACCATGGTTGGTGGTGGGGGCTCCAACTGAGTCCCAGCAACAGGCCCCTTGTTCTTCCTGCATGCAGGTGCAGGCCGCTTACCCTTCGTGGCAGCAGCTGGGGGTGGCTCATTGCGCTTCCTGGAGGCAGATGGGGCTGGCTCCTTGCCCTTTCAGCAGCAGCTGGGGATGGCTCCTTGCCCTTCCTGGCAGCAGCTGGGGATGGTTCCTTGCCCTTCCTGGCAGCACTTGGGACAGGCTCCTTGTTCTTCCTGGCAGCACTTGGGGCAGGTACCCTTTCCTTGAGGCAGCCTGGTGCCCTGGATCCTTTCCCACCACAAGTGGGTGTGGATACTACCGGGCTGGTGGACTGGGTGGCTGACGTGCTTGCCTGGGTTTTAGCCACCCTGGCCAGACGTGAAGGATGGGGGCAGGGGTAGGGAAGAGGTCAATGGTGGAGAGGAAAAGCTGCTTAGTGACATTGGGGCAGGGAGAGGGATTGGTTGTGGGAGGTGTCTTTCTGCTGTGTTTGGGTGCAGGTGCATGGGCTGGATGCTGTTGTGCGGTGGATGGCTGTTGGTTGTCTGAGTGCTTGCGTTTGTGTACCTTGGGGGGGGCAGACAAAGGGTAGAGGACACAGAGGGCGTGTGCTTGGCTGTTGTGGTGGTGTCTGCCAGTGAGGTGTGTGTTCTGATAGGTGTGCCTGTGATGGCGGTAGTGAATGTGGATGCAGCGCATGCAGGTGTGAGTGTAGATGCAACTGGGAGGGAGGTGGAGGAGGAGGACGGGGACACAGTGGAGGCAGTGGATGTTTGTATGTTTGCATCTGGATGGTGTTTGTGTGATTGCCTGTGGGATGATGTGTGGTGCTTGTGTTTGCCTGTGTCACTCTTGTGTGTTGTCTTGTGTGCATCCTCGTCTGCCTGTGTGTTTGGGATCGGTTGGGGTTGAGGGGAATGGGATTGGGTAGAGGAAGTTGGAGTGGGGATGTTGGAAACAGGGACCATGGCTGCCAGTAGAGAGGAGTCCAGAGCCTGGATTGATCTCTGTTGGGCTGCCAAGCCAGTGTGAATGCACTCCAGAAATGTATTGGTCTGTTGCATTTGGGCTGCCAGACCCTGAATGGCATTCACAATGGTTAACTGCCCAACAGAGATGGATCTCAGGAGATCAATAGCCTCCTCACTCAGGGCAGCAGGGCTAACTGGGGCAGGGCCTGAGGTGCCTGGATCAAAGGAGATGCCCACCCTCCTGGGTGAGCAGGCATGGGAAACTCGATGAGGGGCTGCTGGTAAGGTGGTGCTGGTACAGGGGTGGCGGATGTATCTGTAGCTGGGGTTGGCACAGAAGTAGCTTCCATTGGAGGAGGTATCTGTGTCCAAACTGTTCCCTCCAGTGGTGCTCCCCTCACCCTCCGTCACACTGTTGCCCTCACCGTCGGTGGTCTCTGCCTCCTGAGTTTTGTAGGATGCATCTCCCTCTAGCACCGGTGTCTCTGCTCCTCCCCCAGATGATGCTAATGCACATAAGGACAGGGTGACAGAACAAAAAGGAGGGGAGAGACAAAGGATACACTTGGTCGATGGTTGCACCAACACCATCATTGGCGTACACAGCACCCTCACAGAACAGTAACAATGCTAGTCACCAGGGCATGGGAGGGACACATAACCCCAACTGCAGCATACCTGGGACCCGCACAGCCCTGCCCAGTAGTGGAGGCCTACAAACTAGGTAGGAGGACTATCACATCAGAACCCTGGCCAACATGGGACCTACTTTGCAATGTCAGGCCTGGCCTAGGGGCACCCACAGACACACATCCCCCACCCGGATACCACCCCAGCAGGCATTATTAGTAATGATGGGTACTGTACTCACCCCCTAGTGGCTGCTGTGATGCCCTCAAGTGCCCATCCAGCTTCGGATAGACCACCGCTAGTATGCGGGCCATCAGGGGGGTCAGGGTTTAACAGGCACCACTTCCTTGTTGGGAGGCCATCCCCAGGTGGGCCTCCGCCATCGTCCATGCCTAGCATCTCAGGTCCTCCCACTGTTTCCGACAGTCAGTGCTCTGCCTGCTGTAGACCCCCAGGGTCCGCACGTCATTGGCGATGGCATTCCTTATACCCTTCTTTTGATGGGCGCTGACCTGCACAGGAAATACACACAGGGAAAGGTGTTAGTCAGACCGTCCTGCCTGTTACACTCATGGCCCACCATACCCCTTCCCATCTCCATTTGCACAGACCAGGCCCAGCACACAAGCAGCACGCCACCCAGGGGACATCCACCAACAACCCCCCAAACGAGGCCTTCACACACACCACTCCATGTATTCATGCCTCATGCATTGTGCTCACAGTGTACTCACCTGTTGGTCTGGAGGCCCATACAGCAGTCGGTACTGGGGCTGGACCCCATTCATTAGTCTCTCCAACTCCGCAGAGGTGAAGGCAGGGGCCCTTTCCCCAGTCGCACACGCCATGGTAGGTTCCAGACACAGGTCACAGCAGGACATGCAGTGTAGATCCTCTCCTGTTGAAGGTCAGGTAGCCAATGAGTGAACAAATAGAAAATGGCGGTGACGTTCGCGGCGTTGCAAACTGTCATCGCCGGCGTACATCACCATTGGCCACTGTACCCCATAAGGCCCAATGTTATCCAATGAGACGTTGCACAGCAGTTCCCGACCGCCTCCCGCAACGGCGCACAACATCAGCAAAATAACCTTACTTCCACCTGCCCCTCCACACAGGAAAGGCAGAGTTCATAATTGTACATATAGGACAGATACCACTTATACATTTCAAATTAACTTCATGCATTGTACTGTTGTGGTTACAATGCACTGTTTGTGACCAGCTTCTCTTTCTCTTGCCCCATAGATTGCTACCACTGCAGATGAATAGGAGATGGAGACATACCCCTGTGTACAGACCCCAAGTGGACTTGGCAGCAATGGAGGACAGGCACATTATCTTCACCTATAGACTTGACAGGGCCACAATCACAGAGCTGTGTGCCCAATTGGAGCCTGACCTGATATCTGCTATTCGTCACCTCACTGGGATCACTTCCTCTTGTGCAAGTCTTATCTTTGCTCCATTTCTTGGTAACTGGTTCTTTCCAAGTGACAGTGGGCTTGGCAGCAGGAATGTCACAGCCAATGTTATGAATAGTGCTGACAAGAGTGCTGGATGCCCTGATTAAACACATGTGCAGCTACACTGATTTCCTCCGGTGGAGGATTTGGCCACAGTGAAGGCTGACTTCTATGCAATGGGACATATCCCCACATAATTGGTGCAATTGATGGCACACATATTGCATTTGCTTCCCCATGGCAAAACGAACAGGTGTACAGAAATTGAAAGAGTTTCCACTCAATGAATGTTCAGATAATGTGCCTGGCGAACCAGTACATATCCCAAGTTAATGCTAAGTATCCTGGGTTTGAGAAAGATGACTTTATCCTGAGGAATAGCAGTATCCCAAATGTGATGGCCCAACTGCAGAGGCACAGGGTGTGGCTAATAGGTGAGCCCTGGTTCCCACCTAGTGGATGTTGGTGTATGGGAATGGTGTGGGCCATATAAGATAGTGTGTGGCTAAATGCTGTCCCTCAATATTTGCAGGTGACTCAGGTTACTCCAACTTATCATGGCTACTGACCCCTGTGAGGAATCCCAGGGCAAGGGCAGAAGAACATTACAATGAGGCACATGGGCGTCAAGAAGGATTATAGAACGTACCTTTGGCCTCCTGAAGGCCAGGTTTCAGTGCCTCCATCTAACAGGTGGATCCCTGTGCTACTCACCCAAGAAGGTCTGCCAGATAATCGTGGAATGCTGCATGTTGCATAACTTGCCTTGAGATGCCATGTGCCTTTCCTGCAGGAGGAGGAGGCTTGAGATGGCCATGTGGCAGCGGTGGACCCTGTGAACAGTGAGGATGAGGAGGCAGAGGATGAGGATGAGGACAACAGAACTGCAGTGATTCGACAATACTTCCAATAACACACAGGTAAGACAGTGTAACTTCACATTTCAATGTCATTTGTTTGTTTCACATTGTCACCGGCAGGCCGTGATTTCCTACTTCTATGCCTACTCACTGTACCTTTTTGAATACTCTTTTTGCAGATGTTGGTGCCCCACTATCGCTCCTAGTGCTCCTAGTTCACTGAGGCCAACTGCAGGTTTATCCTATGTGCACATTACTGTACAGTTGATTTGCAATGTTTGAACCTTGTTAAACAAATACATACTTAAATCATTTGACATACTCCATACTTTTTTCAAAAGTGTGTTTATTGAAGGTCTATGAAGAAGAGGGGGTATTGCAATTGGCTGGGGTGAAGATGGAGGGAAGTCCAGGGTATTGTTCCAGTCTATTTGTAGCACGGGTGCATTGTCCAAGGGGACATAGGGAGTGGAGCAATGGCAGTTCAAGGTGGACAGGGTGACAGAGTGGCACACAAGGGTGACAATTAGGAGAGTATTATTTCCTGGTGGGGGTCTTGGCAATAGTCTCTGGCTTCTGCCTGGATCCCAGGGAAAGTTTGCGTGGTGGTTCTCTTTCTGTAGGGTGAGGGGTGCTGGTGGCCTGTTGGTCCTCTGGCAGGGCCTCCTGTCCACTAGCGGCAGTGGAGGTGGAGGGCAGTTCAGTAGTCTGGCTAGTGGCAGGGGCCCGCTGTTGTAAGACTGCCTCCCTTATAATGTTTGCATGTCTGCAAGCACCCCTGCTATGGAGACCAGGGTGGTGTTGATGGCCTGCAAGTACTCCCTGATTGCCTGGTACTGTCCCTCCTGCAGCCGCCTGTTCTTCTGCACTTTGGCCAGGATCAGGCCCAGGGTATCCGGGGAATGTTGGTATGCTCCCAGTATCTCGGTGAGTGCCTCCTGGAGAGTCCATTCCCTGGGCCTGTCCTCCCCCTGGCACACAGCACTCCTCCTAGTTTCCCTGTTGTCCTGTCTCTCTCTCCCCTGAACCGTGTGCCCACCGCCACTGACCCCACGTCCCTGATTGTCTTGGGTGCGAGGTGTGCCCTGGGGTCCCCGCAGTGGTGGATACACTACTTATTGACATGTCCTGGTCACAGAGGCATGGGTACGCTGGGTGGGTGCTGTGGTGGTGTTTCCTGAGGGGAGAGGCTCTGTGGTGGTGTGTGACTGTGGCTAGGTAACCAACTGTCCAGAGGTCCCTGATGAGCCAGGTTGGTCATCCAGATCCAGGCGACCAGATTTGCTGTCATCATAGTGGGCCTCTTTTGTGGGGGAACTGGAAGTGGCTGGCATCTCTTCTCTGGTGACATTGGCTGGGATACCTGTAGGGATGTAATGCAGTGTTATTGTTTCTGTGTGTGACATATGGTGCATGGGTGGCTTGCCTTCTTTGGTTGTATTTGCCCTGGCAGCTTTCACTTGTGTGAGTTGTTATGTAGTGGGCTAGCTGACTGTCTCAAGTGTGCATGCTTTAGTGATAGGTGGCCATGCAGGTCTATGAGTGGTGTCCATGCATTGATATGGCATGCAGGGCTTGGCATTGAGATGAATAAGATGTGATGGTGGGGGGTGTGGAACATGGTGATGTGATGGGAGTGAGGGTAAGGGTGGCGGTATATGATGGCATGCAGGTAGGGGGGGTGATAGAAATAGAGAGTTGACTTACCAGAGTCCAGTCCTCCTGCTACTCCTGCCAGGCTCTCAGGATACATGATTGCCAAGACTTGCTCCTCCCATGTCGTTAGTTGTGGGGGAGGAGGAGGGAGTCCACCGCCAGTCCTCTGTACAGCGAGTTGGAGTCTTGCTGCAATCGAATTTACCTTCCCCCATAGGTCGTTCCACCTCTTCCTGATGTCATCCCAGGTTCTTGGGTGCTGTCCCACGGCGTTGACCCTGTCCATGATTCTCCACCATAGCTCCATCTTCCTAGCTATAGATATTTGCTGTGCCTGTGCTCCAAATAGCTGTGGCTCTCCCCTGATGATTTCCTCCACCATGACCCTTATCTCCTCCTCAGAGAATCTGTGGTGTTGTTGTGCTGCCATGGGTGTTGTGTGAGTGGTGTGAGTGAGGGTGTGTAGGGTGATCTGTTGGTTTGTGTGATGTACGTGCGTGTGTGCTGTACAGGTGATTGTGGTTTGTGGGTCTGGTCTTTTCTGTAGTCGTGATGTCAAGCTGTTGGCAATGGTTTGTAGTCGTAAAGGGTTGTGGATAATGTGGGTGGGTGTTTTATAGTGGTGTGGTGTGTGTATGGGTGTGTGTTATTTAAATTGACCAATGTAGTTTTGTTTTGTTTGAGTGTGTGTATTTTGATTCTGGTGGTGTGTACGGCCAATGGTTTACCGCCGTTGAATGTCCGCCGTTGTGATTTGTGGATCATAATGTGCTGGGCGTAGTTCTGTTGTGCTGGCAGAATTGTGGATATGGCTAAATAGTGATGGATTGGTGTGTGTGTGTCATAATATGGTGAACAGATATCTGCAGCGGCAGCAGTCAGCATGGCGGTAAGTGGGATTTACCACCAATGTCATAATGAGGGCCTATGTCTTTGGATTAAAGTTGCTTAACAAATGAAAAAACATCAGTGAGATGAATAGAATGCTTGAATTAATTTAATCCGCTGGCAATCACTTGGGCCACATCTCAGTTAATCTTTTATTGCCCTCCATGCTACCATAGTTTGGATCCAGCCATATGCCAATCAGTTTTGACCTTGCTCTCCATAGGAACAGTCCAGCCCAAACTGCCAGGCAATGCCCTCTCTGCACAAGACGCTTGCATCCTGCAAAATAAGGATGGATTAAACCCAGATCTGTGACTGGGGGTGAGTGTTTGAGAAGTTTCAACACTCCATCCATCATTTTATTTTTTGATGTTGCTAACAATACCTCATCAGCCAGTCTAGCTTGAATCCAGTGGCAGTGTGAGCCTGGAACCCACATCTGGGTTACTTAATGGCACAACTTCTAGTTTCTACAGATAAGTATAACCATAAGTATAACTATAACTGCTAATTTTCTATGCTTTGAATGGGTAACATGTCAACCTAACCATAACGTTCCTGTAACCTTTATTGTTTTCAGTGAATTTCTACGTTTTTTTTACCATAAAGTAATATATAATTACCGTACGTTAACACAACCACCACCGTGCATGACCTGTGGCCACGCCTGAGACCAACCCCCATGGCCAGCCCTCTGCATAAACCCAATCCAACAGCATGCATGGTGCAGGTTTACATTTTTTTTCTTAGCATTTCAGATCCACGGATCAACCACTGATTTACAGTGGTAGTCACGCTGAGCCCCATGGTGGATCCGCAGATTCACAGTAGCCCAACAATAAAAAAAAAAGGACATTTCTTTTGCCCATAACAGGTCTCTTAGAGATGCCTCCATGGATCCTATGGGGTCAGGATACCTCCAACCTGACCCCTTATATTATTTTCAACTTTTGTTTCTCCCCACCTCCACCCCAGGGCAGGCTGGCCAAGAAAATGGCAGTCACAACTTTCCTTTCCGTTTGAGGCCATCCAATCAGGGAGACTTACTTTTCCTCCTGAACCATGAATCCTTCACAAGTGGATCACAAGTGGATCTGCAAAGGGTCTGAGTCCTAAGATTTTTCTTTTTCCTTTAATATCTCCAAAACTACTGAACGGATTTACACCATATCAATGGTGGAAATGGCCTTTCTGAAGGGTCACCCCCAAAACTTGTTGCCTTCCCCCTCCTCTTTTTATGACCTCATTTTTTCTGGCTTTGAGACTCTGCACACTTTTCCACTGCTAATCAGTGCTAACGTGCATGCTCTCTCTACTAGTGGGCTGCAGCACTGGTTGTGCCACCCATGTAAGTAGCCCCCTAACCATATCTCAGGCGTGCCTCTGCAGTGTCTGTGTATGCAGTTTCACAGCCACTACAACTTAGCACTTAAAAGTACTTGCCAAGCCTTAAACACCCCTCTTTCTACATATATGTCACCCTTAAGGTAGGCCCTCGGTAGCCCATAGGATAGGGTACTATGTAGGTAAAAGGCAGGCCATTAACATGTGTGTTTTATATGTCCTGGTAGTATAAAACTTCTAAATTCGTTTTTACACTGATGTGAAGCCTGCTCCTTTCATAGGATAGCATTAGGGCTACCCTCATATACTGTTTGAGTGGTAGATCCTGATCTGAAAGGAGTAGCCAGGCCATATTTAGGCCCGTATTTATACTCCGTTTGCGCCGAATTAGCGTCGTTTTTTTCGACGCAAATTCGGCGCAAAACTAACGCCATATTTATACTTTGGCGTTAGACGCGTCTAGCGCCAAAGTATGGGCAAATAGCGTCATTTTTTTGCGTGAATGCCTTCCTTGCGTTAATGAGATGCAAGGAAGGCGTTCCCGTCTAAAAAAATGACGGCGACGCAAATGCGTCGTATTTATACTCCCGGGCAAAAATCACGCCCGGGAGTGGTCGGGTCAAAAAACCCCGCATTTGCGCCCCTTTTTAACGCCTGGGTCAGGGTAGGCGTTAAGGGGCCTGTGGGCTCAAAATGAACCCACAGGTGCCCTCCCATGCCCCCAGGGACCCCCCCTGCCACCCTTGCCCACCCCAGGAGGACACCCAAGGATGGAGGGACCCATCCCAGGGACATTCAGGTAAGTTCAGGTAAGTATAATTTTTTATTTTTTTTTATTTTTTTTGGTGGCATAGGGGGGCCTTATTTGTGCCCCCCTACATGCCACTATGCCCAATGACCATGCCCAGGGGACATAAGTCCCCTGGGCATGGCCATTGGGCAAGGGGGCATGACTCCTGTCTTTACTAAGACAGGAGTCATTTAAATGGCGTCTGGGCGTCGAAAAAAATGGCGCAAATCGGGTTGAGGCGATTTTTTTGCCTCAACCTGACTTGCCCCATTTTAAGACGCCCTAACGCCATTTTCCCACTACGCCGGCGCTGCCTGGTCTACGTGGTTTTTTTCCACGCACACCAGGCAGCGCCGGTCTGCTAGCGCCGGCTAACGCCATTCCATAAATACGGCGCCCGCATGGCGCTTCAGAATGGCGTTAGACGGCGCTAAATTTTTTGACGCTAAACTGCGTTAGCGCAGTTTAGCGTCAAAAAGTATAAATATGGGCCTTAGTATGGCCAGAATGGTGATACAAAATCCTGCTTAATGGGGAAGTTGGATTTTATATTACTATTTTAGAAATGCTACTTTTAGAAAGTGAGCATTTCTCTACACTTAAATCCTTCCGTGCCTTTCAATCCACGTCTGGCTAGGTTTAGTTGACAGCTCCCTTGTGCATTCACTCAGACAACCCCAAACACTGGATGCTCAGTCACACTTGCACACATCTGCATATTGAATGGGTATTCTTGGGCTGGGAGGTTGGAGGGCCTGACACTTACATGTCAAAGGACAGTAGCCTGCCCTCACACAAAGGACTGTCACACACCCTGCTGGGACCCTGGCAGACAGTATGGGTCTGAAAGGGGACCTGTGCACTTCTAAGCCATTCCTTGAAGTCCCCCCCACTTCAAAGGCACATTTGGGTATTTAAGCAGGGTCTCTGACCCTACCAACTTAGGCACTTCTTGACAAGACACTCTTGTCACAGGCACTTCCTGGAGAAGAAAACCTGAACCAGAACCTGCAACCTGCCATAAAGAACTGTCTGGCTGCCCACAGGGCTCACCTGACTGCTTTCTGTGAAGGACTGCTCTCTTTCTATTGCCCTGCTGCCTTGCTGCTCTCTGGCTATGCTGAGAAGTGCTCTCCATGGGCTTGAATAGAGCTTGCCTCCTGTTGCCTGAAGTCTCAGGACCAAAAAGACTTCATCTCTGCAAGAAGAATTCCCTGTATGGCAGAAACCAACGCACAGTGGGCAGAAAACAACGCACAGCTTGCCTCACGGTGAAAAATTCACCACATGCCAAACAGGAACAACGCAGCCCGACTTCGCAAGGACAAGATCGACGCAGTGCCAGCGTAGCAACCGGAAATTCAATGCACGGCCCACTGTATCGATGCACAGCCGAGCAGGAAAGACGCAGCTCGACTTCCTGAGAGGAATCAACGCACCACTTGCCGTGCAGTAGAATTTTCCACACAACACCCACAAGATCAACGCAGCCCATGGGACTTCATCCTGCCAGTGCTGGATTTCAACGCATCGTCCCTGTGGCGTCCGAAAACCTTGCAACCCGAAGAGGATCCAAGACCGATCGCCGGAAATCAACGCAAAGCGTGCCCTGCGTGGTGAAAAACAAACAACACATTGCCGTGTGCAGCCTGAGAAATCGACGTACACCTCCCTGTTTTCCACTCATCTCCTCCTCTGCGGTTCTTTGCTGAGATTTTGAACACAAACCAGGTACTTTGTGCTTTCAAGAGACATTTCTTTTAAGACAATAAGAACACTTTAAATCATTTGTACAGTGATATCTCAACATATACTTATTGCAACTTAATTGTTTTGACCTGCATTTATCCAGATAAATATATATTTTTCTAAACACTGTGTGGTGTATTTTTGTGGTGTTCTACTGTGTTATTGCACAAGTACTTTACACATTGCCTTCTGAGTTAAGCCTGACTGCTCAGTGCCAAGCTACCAGTGGGTGAGCACAGGATATTTTGGTTTGTGTGTGGCTTACCCTGACTAGAGTGAGGGTCTTTGCTTGGACAGGGGGTAACCTGACTGCCAACCAAAGACCCCGTTTCTAACGGGACTAATTCTGGCCCACTAACTAGCTTTCTGCCAAATTTAGTGTAATTCTGCTCAGTCGTTCGGGCTGCAGTCATGTTGAAAATCCCTATAGGAAATTGCAAGGAGAAAACGTGTTTTGGGACCTCCCCTCCCTTTTCTCCGACGCTGCTTCACAGATCACCCCAAAACTTTCCAGACAGCAGGTGAAGTGACCAGGGAACTACTTTTGAGAAATTTGTAAAGATTAATCAATCGGTGAGAGAGACAGATAGCCAGACAGACAGACAGACAGAGTGCTGTGCAATAAATCGCACCCAAGAAGAAAAGAAAAGACCTGACTTAGAATTTAATGGATGTCATACCTAGGGTCTATTACAGTCGGTGAACCAAATAATGGAGTACACCATGTGGATTTCGGTGCCCTCCCCTGCAAAATCAGCATGCTCCACTAACAACGGGGATATTTGTACCGTCACATTTTGGCATTTGTGTACTGCCAAAGTGTATATGATAAAATCTGAAAATTCACTAAATACATGGAGTGTTAAACAGCGTACTAATTTTATTTGTGATCGATGCTGAAGCATATGTTTAATGAAGGATTGTTAATTAACGATAAGCTCGTACTTGGGACCTAATTGTCAGTTTTTATGGTCCACCCTATGTGTGTGCCTCGACTGCGCTGAATTTGACCGTCAGGTATCAGCGTTTTTCCAACAGCCTTTTATTCCATTTCCCACAATTCCTATCTCAGTGACTAGTTTACTGCACTGTTAATTCATTTCACGCTCATTCTTTCGAGAACAAACTGGATTAAACTGTACAGTTTTCCGTTGCTTTCATTTTGCTAAAAAAAACTGTCACTGTCAAACTCATTAATGAAAGGCCTGCTTTTCCTTCTCCAGCCTCAGCGAGCCAAGAATAATTATTCCTTTTCTATTATAGTCAGTGCATTTAAAATTCACTGTGCGATTCAAATCAAGACCCAGTTGAGACTTGTGTCATGAATTTCGTCCCAGTAAGTCAGGCCTTTCGCAAATTCAGTGTTTGCCTTGCCTACAAATGGAGAACATCATTTGGCTTTGCTGTTAAAAGCTGCGCCTTTCATATTTCAGAAGTAGGTTAAACCTCGAAGCCAATTATAAGAAGATCAGTTCATCTTTAATATGAAGCATTAGCAATTTAATTTATCCTCAGTTTCACATATCAAATTCAGTCCAAGATTTTGGCAATTCTTTTCATCCCGTGACAGTCATCCTGCCTGCAACTCTTCTTTTATCAGCTATTAGAATTTCCCTGATGCCCTTATAAAAGGCATTATGAAAGGGATTAGGTGGAGTTTAGCTACTGAAACATGCTTCTTCTTAAAATGTCATTACCCAGGATAATTAGAGTTAAAAGATAAATAAAGTAATTGTATAAAGTTAATTCATATTGTCCACATGGCAGCGGTTGTGGAGAATGAGACTTTTGGAACCTAAACAATTACTTTGATTTGTTAAAATTAAGGACCAGAGCCCATATTACACAAGTTCCCCGGGGGCGCAATGGGCAGGGGCGCCTGCTTTACGCTCCCCTGGGTCACTTTGGTGTTACAGAGGGGGCTGTAGATTATTGTGGCACCCCTTCTGTAGTACAGGTAGTACTGGCACACATACAGCAACACCACTATCTTTAGAGGGCCTGCCCTTATTTTCATAGGAACATGGCTCCATGCAAATGAGGGAATTTCTCTGCCTCTGTGCACCGACGTGGGCGCAGAGGCAAAAATGCCTGTAAAAGGCACACAGAAAGCGCACCACAAAAAGGTGTTTCACTTTTAATGCACCTTCTAAAGGCAGCCCTCTGGAGGGATGAAAAGGATTCCCATGTACCCCGCAGACATCCCCTTGGAGGGGGGAGAAGTGACTCACTGCATCAACCTACAAGGGGTCCACTAATCCCTCTGAAACGTTTGCACCTGGCTCACCTCCTTTAAGGTAATATAGGCTGAGATGTATTAAGGTTTGCTGGTGCTGTAGATGCTGAATGTGCCATGAAACTCAGAGGGTGCGTGCTGCACAATTTTGCGCTGTGACTGTGGGCCTTTTTGATGGTAAGTAAATCAACTAATGCTCTTATGCTCATGGTGGTCAATTCACCAAAATGCCTGGGGTAGTGGAACTGATATCAATTGCCTTTTGAACTACCCATATGACATCACATGAAGTGACTTAATATGACCTTTTACCTAATTGAAAGTGACATGGTATGACCTTTTAGCAAAACTGAATCACCGCAAATGAAATGAGGGAGCTGGATGAAAAATTACTACTAGAACATCTTGCGGTAGCAGGGATACATTAAAAACCTTAAACAAATATATGTGTCACAAATCCAACTAAAAGTGCTCCTACACATGTAGTCAGTACCTGACAATATGCTTGTTAGAAATGGGGTCTTTGGTTGACAGTCAGGTTACCCCCTGTTCAAGTAAGGACCCTCACTCTAGTCAGGGTAAAAGAGAATCACCCTCAGCTAACCCCTGCTTACCCCTTGGTAGCTTTGCAGAGCAGTAGGCTTAACTTCAGAGTGCTAGGTGTAAAGTATTTGTACCAACACACACAGTAATTTAATGAAAACACTACAAAATGACACAACACAGGTTTAGAAAAATAGGAAATATTTATTTAAACAAAACAAGACCAAAATGACAAAGAAACACCATACAGAAGGCAAGTTATCAATTAAAAATCAAAAAGAGTCTTTCAGTAGTTTTAAAAACATACTAGCGCTGCTAGAGTGAAAATGTACCTGGTGCGCGTCAAAAATAACCCCGCACAGGCGGGTGTGCATAAAAAATAACTCCGCACAGCGGTACGCGAGTCGAAAATCCAGCCGCACGATGATCCGAAAATCCAGCAGCGCAGGTAGTGATCTCGCAGCCTCCATCAGCGATGCTGTGCATCGTTTCTACTGCTCCGTGCGTCGATTCTTCGGTCGCGTTTCCTGCGAGCGTCGTTTCTCAGCTGCGGAGTCGGCGGCATGTCGTTTCCCTCAGCTGCAGATCGGATTCATGTCAATCTTTTCCCCGCACGGTGCTCTGTGCGTGGATCTTTAGGCTGCCAGCTTCTCCTTTCAGGGTCCCAGGACCTGGATGGGCACCACAGGGCAGAGTAGGAGTCTCTCCTGAGACTCCAGGTGCTGGTAGAGAGAAGTCTTTGCTGTCCCTGAGACTTCAAACAACAGGAGGCAAGCTCTAGATCAAGCCTGTGGAGATTTCTTCTCAAGATGGAAGGCACACGAAGTCCAGTCTTTACCCTCTTACTCTGGCAGAAGCAGCAACTGCAGGATAGCTCCACAAAGCACAGACACAGGCAGGGCAGCTCTTCTTCCTCAGCTATTCAGCTCTTCTCCAGGCAGAGGATTCTCTTGGTTCCAGAAGTGTTTTTTAAAGTCTGTGGTTTTGGGTGCCCTTTTTATATCCAATTTCTCCTTTGAAGTAGGCCTACTTCAAAGTAAAGTCTCTTTGGAATGTGAAATCCTGCCTGCCCAGGCCAGGCCCCAGACACTCACCAGGGGGTTGGAGACTGCATTGTGTGAGGGCAGGCACAGCCTTTTCAGGTGTGAATGACCACTCCTCCCCTCCCTCCTAGCACAGATGGCTCATCGGGATATGCAGGCTACACCCCAGCTCCCTTTGTGTCACTGTCTAGTGTGGGGTGCAACCTGCCCAACTGTCAAACTGACCCAGACAGGGAATCCACAAACAGGCAGAGTCACAGAAATGGTATAAGCAAGAAAATGCTCACTTTCTAAAAGTGGCATTTTCAAACACACAATCTTAAAATCAACTTTACTAAAAGATGTATTTTTAGCTTGTGAGCTCAGAGACCCCAAACTCCAACTGTCCATCCGCTCCCAAAGGGAATCTACACTTCAATCAGATTTAAAGGTAGGCCCCATGTTAACCTATGAGAGGGACAGGCCTTGCAACAGTGAAAAACGAATTTAGCAATATTTCACTGTCAGGACATATAAAACACATTACAATATGTCCTACCTTAACCATACACTGCACCCTGCCCTTGGGGCTACCTAGGGCCTACCTTAGGGGTGTCTGACATGTACGAAAAGGGAAGGTTTAGGCCTGGCAAGTGTGTACACTTGCCAAGTCGAATTTACAGTTAAAACTGCACACACAGACACTGCAGTGGCAGGTCTGAGACATGATTGCAGAGCTACTTATGTGGGTGGCACAACCATTGCTGAAGGCCCACTAGTAGCATTTGATTTACAGGCCCTGGGCACCTCTAGTGCACTGTACTAGGGACTTACTAATAAATCAAATATGCCAATCATGGATAAACCAATCACATACACATTTTGTAAAGGAGCACTTGCACTTTAGCACTGGTTAGCAGTGGTAAAGTGCTGAGAGTAACAAAAACAGTAAAATCAGAGTCCAGCACACATCAACAACCTGGGGAACAGAGGCAAAAAGTTAAGAGAGACCACGCCAAGGATGAAAAGTCTAACAAAGCTCAAATATAATGTTGCAAGAAAAAATAGGCCTTCTTAATTTTCCACGATTCACCTTGTGTAATGAGTTCAATAACACTCTACCAATGAAGCTTAGCGATGTCCAATGGAACATAAAGTAAAAAACCATATCATCTTTGACAGCTCATTATGTAAGACACATTTCTGACATGGCCGAAATCACCTTTGCTAACCACTGCTAACTCTCATAAAATGAAGCGGAGAAAGAGACCAGGTTACATTGTCCAAAGCAAGGCTCTGGTGGGCCTGTTACCGCTTTGACTAAGTCCTATTACTCAGAGGTTAGTAGCGACTTTCCGTGAAATACTTAATTTAACTCTTTGACTGTACTACATAGAAAGGACACTGCGTAGTGCTCAACTCTGAGAACTGGTGCCATTTTTTATGCAGAGTAAAAATGCATCATGCAATATATGTCTGCTAATATATCTAGCAAGAACACACTCCTTCAGCATTGCATGTAAATGGAAAGGCCTGATTCCACGGGATTTAAAGCAACAAAAAGTCCCTTATTACTACTCCAAGGAGCTATGTTTAAATTTTGAAATGGTTAGAGCGAAACCCAGACATACGTTCATTTTTTTAAAGTGTAGTGACTGCACTAAAAAACAATGCCAAAGCCGAACTTTGCATCCATGTGAGACAATCGGGGCTGGAGCCATTCCTCAGCATACTCTCTGACATTCAATACATGAAAATGTCTGCACACATATTTTAACACATTTACCCTTTTCAATCTCATCCTTAGTTAAATCAAAATGCAGCTTTCATGGAATGTACATATATAAAAAAAAAAACTGTCAGTTTCACGAATATTGTCAGTGACTGCATGTGACTGTGCTCTGAACTACCTAAACCCAACAATGTGCAATGCAGTTTCAGATCCATGCATGCAAACACAAATTCAACAGCATGAGTTTTTCTTCAGATGTTTGTGTTAGCTGAAGTCAAAGGTATCTTAAAAAGTGCAACCCTCGAAACTGGTGTGGCTTGGAGCCGCCAAGATCTGCATTTGTTGCCAGCGGTCAGGACACACCTCCCCTTTGCCCCCCAATATTGCAATTGCAATCCTACTTACCATTTAAAATACGGATTTAATGTTTAGTTCTGAAATGTGTTGCTTTGTAGCTCCACGTTTTATTCATGTTCTCCTGTCCATGCTCCTCTCCCTCACGTTCCTTCTTACATAGCAGACTGGCATTCATAGAGAAGAAAAATGTGTGACCCGACGCTGTACAAAGAGGAGTCTGAGTATCCAGGCATTTTCGACACTACTAAATAATAAACTAATATTTTCGGTTTACCATCGTAAATACTGTGGTCGCAGGGAAAAGTCATATGTTGGTGATTAGGGGGTCGAGGCTGCGACCTCTGGCGACCCGTAAATGCTGTCCATGCTAATGCTGTTAGGAAATAACCACTTTAGTGTACTGTGCCCTGATGCAGTAATTTGGCAGGGCAATTAATGATTCGTAGAATTCATGCTCACTAGTATTCATGAGATATAATTACTTAGCCTGTTAAAGGGACAAGGACTCCAATACTGGAAATAATGTACTACAATGGAACTTTTTCAGGGGGCATTGAGTGGTCTTATGGACCAATGTCTTCTTCCTTCAATATCTACCACTGACAGCAAAATCTGGATAGATTCCACTCTGTGAATGGAAAAAAACTGGTTTCAACCGTCGGAAATCTTTCAATGGTTTGCAAATGATAGAGGGGTCACTAGTCATTATTACATTTCCTTTTGAATCATTATGAAGAATCTTGTGATGAAAAGGGGATGGTAAAGCTGGTTTATCATTTCCATAATGAAATGCAATGTGGCCATTGTGAGTTGCAAATCCATGCGCAACTCTTAGCGTATTACATGCACAAAGTCAACTAATTAAGGTGGCATAGGCTTTGCTAGTGCACACCTCTATTGTGCACCTGGCTTATTGGATCCGACTTAGATTTAGGCGGTCATTCTGACTCTGGCGGGCGGCGGTTGCCGCCCGCCAGACGGGAACCGCCATTTGGCCGCTACGCGGTCAAAAGACCGCTGCCGGCATTTCAATCTTCCCGCTGGGCCGGCGGGCGCTAACCATGTTAGCGCCCGCCGGCCCAGCGGGAAGGAGGCCTGCAACACAGAAGCCGGCTCCGAATGGAGGATGGGGTTAATTCTTGTCATTAGGAACTTTCTAAAGGTGGCATTTTCAGAACTTTGACAAAAAATCTGACTTTACCATTAAAGAGGGTTTTTAATTACACATATTCAGACACCAAACGTGATCTGTCCCTCTGTCTCCCTGATCCCAATTGAAAGTTATTACTTATGAAATGAAATAAGGCAATCCAATGTTATCCTATGAGAGAGGTGGGCAGAACTGAAAAATTAATTTAGGAGTTTTTCACTACCAGAACATATGAAAGAGTACACACCCAGCTGTTTAAACCACTGCACTGTGCTCTCTGTGCTGAGTAGGGCCTGCCGTAGGGCTGGCATGTATATTAAAAAGGAAGTTTTGGGCCTGGAAAAGGATTGTTTTACCAGATCGAGATGGCAGTTTAAAACTGCACACACAGGCAGTAATAACAGGCCTGAGACATTTTTAAAGGGCTACTTAAGGGGTGGCACAATAGGTGCTGGAGACCCACTAGTAGCATTTAATTTGAAGGCCTTGGTTACATGTAGTGCCTCTTCATCAGGGAATTACAAGTAAATTAAATATACCTATTTGGTAGAAGACAACTCTACCATGTTTAAATGAGAAAACTTAAGCACTTTGAGTAGTGGTTAGCAGCAATAAAGTGTGCACAGTCTTAAAGCCAGCAAAAATGAATTCGGTAAAACAGGAGGGTTGAAGGCAAAAAGTTAGGGGAGAACCACACCAAGGATGCCAGGTCTAACAAAGTAAATAGTTTTCTTACTAAAAAATAGGTGAACAGCTGGAAAAAAATATGTATTACATGTACGACAGTGATAGAGGCACCTCGGGCTACACACACTCCTCGGCTCCAAACTGGAGAATGTGCAAGCCTTGCTACTGGGCTCCAGAGTGATTTTCTGAGTTTCACCCTTGACGTTTGTTCGCTATGTACAGATTCAGAGTCTTCTGTTCTTTCTGACTTTCTCAGCCTCCCTCTCTTGCTTCCAAGATGCCTCACAGATAAATGCTTCTTCTTTCACCATATGGGAGTACAGCCATGCCCAGAGCAGTACTTGCCAACATGAGTAAGGGCATTGCTAAAAGAATGATAGTGAATAATAAGAATGGCGGTCTGACAGATGTATGAATGTCAGCTCTTTGAGTCCCCTTGATGATGTGGGCTTCTGGTTGGAAATCATTGGGATGTAAGAGAAGAGATCATTTAGCACCCCTGAGCGACTGCATAAAAAGAGGAATGCTTTGAACTTCCATCCAGAGTTATCCATGTTAGGAGTAGAAGATTACTTTATTGTGTCATCCTGCCTATCTCGAATTGCACTCCCTCACCCCAGAAGTAAGTATGCGCATGTGATCCCATGAGGTGGGAAAGTCATAGATCTCTAGCTGGGTAGTGTGAATTCTTAACTTTGCTCCACGCCTTATCACTACCAACAATTTTAACCTGGTCAGTCCACAGACCTAAGCCTTATGCACTGAACCTAACCTTCAACCTTGGCCTAACCTTAAATGTCCACCTAATGAATACTCTTTCTGGCTTTAGGAATCTATTATTATGGGTACCCCTTACATCACATTGTTTTGCTTATGATGTTATGGTGAGCTAGCAAGGGCCTTTATTGCGGGACATTTATAAAGAAAACCAACCTCCACCAATGGGCAGTGACCTCTGTGAAGTGGGGGGGAGGGGGTGGGGGAATGGAACAAGCAATTGGTTACCACCTTGATGCAAAAGATATACTATTTGGCTTTGTCAGTGCTCGTTCAGAATTGTGCATAAGACGACACTTCTGTCATGCTCTTTAAAATTTGCAAAGAGACGTGCAAACCTTCCTAGTTTTCCAACTGTGTACTGAAAGGTAGACCACTCTTTCCATATATAGCTTTTCCATGTAAATAGGAGCCACCTAGTGCAGCACCACTTTCCTTGCACTCCTTAGCCCCCCCTTACCACCACCATGGTACAGGATAGGGGGAAATAGCATCATTTTTTACGCTATTGGTATACTCTGCAGGAGTAGTACCAAAATTGTGGTGCTACTCCTTTAGAGTACCTAAGGGCCCATTACAAATAAATGAGCCCTCTTTTAATGTCTGCTCTGAGCAGGCGTTAAAAGTGCAGAAAAAAATGGTGCAAGGAAATCTCTTAGATTTCTTTGGGCCATTTTTCTGGCCTCCCTAACGGGGAACGCTCCCCTTGCATACATTATGCCTCGCGCAGGCATAATGTGGCGCAAGGGTTTACAAAGTAGCGCAATGCATGCATTGCGCCACTTTGTAAATATGGCACTGGAAAAATGCCACTTTAGCACCGCCTTAGTGTAAAAAAAAATTGCGCTATGGTGGCGCCGAGATGGTGCTAGAGGCTCTTAAATCTGCCCCTAAGTCAGATAGTGAAGGGTTTTCAAATAGCCTTTCACATATTATGTGTATTGAATACGTTTTGGTGAGTAATATAGGATTGCTTTTTTAACGTTTTCTTTGTTATGATGGTTTTTAGGTTTATAGACTTTGTTTATGGGCTAATGAATAATGCTGACAAAGTACAGATCGAGTAATTTAATACTTCACAGTGATTGAAAGATATGGGTATAGGTAGCAAAATGGTGTTGGGAATGTGATAATAAAATCCTGTTACTCAGCAGTTAAGAATTATTGACGTTTGTATCCAACTTTAACATAATATGCCTGAGAAATACCTGATGGATTGCTGGGGGCTTGCAATTAAATCGTTATGAAGCTTTGACAAATAGATCATTGAAACCTATAGAGGGAGACCAACGAGAGGCCTGGCCATCCTAATATCTACCGCCAATAACCTTTACTGATTTAGCTCTCCCGCTGCAGAGTGATACAATAACATTGTTTTGACTTGGAAGAAGGGAATTGGCTGAAATTGATATCATTGTTTGTGTGCCTCCAGATAAAGGAAAAGACGATAGGGGGATTAGTGTTCTTAGGTATGTCCCCTTATAGTCTGATATTCATTGGCGGTGCCATACACTGCATTTTACTTTACAAATAATTAGATCATGGCTATTTGGATACATGGGATTCAATATGAGGTCTACCTGTAGAAACATATTTTAGACATTTGAAAATCTTAAGAGTGAAGCTTCTGCGAGTTTTTTTTTTTTTCTTTGTAAACCATTTAAGACGACTGGCTGGCAGGTATCCCTCTGAGCCTTCTGCCAATCCTACACACATTTTAGCACATGGCACTAATCATGTGCTAGATTACATATAAGATCAAGGTTCCTTAGTTGCTCTTGTTAGACATTTTGCCACTTTTAATTATTTCTTTTTATGAGCGTTCTCTCCGCCATATTCTACAGTATGGAGGACTTAAAGGGTGTAAAATAAGGAACGCATTTGAAAATTTCAAAGTGTTGGAAAGCCAAAGACGGCATAACATAGTCAGCTAACATACAAAAACAGTCTGCATTCTTCCATTGAAAAGATCTAGTTACCCATCAGTGAGGATCCCTTCCTAGCGTGCACTAAATCTGTCTTTAAAGTGTTTTTATGAAGTGGGAGAATATATGTAATTCTGCCTTGAAGGCCTAATACTCCTAATATTAGCAACACAAAAGGATGATGGACGGAGTGCTGAACAATGCAAACACTCACCCCAAGTCACAGATCTAGGTTTAATCCATCGTTCTTTTGCTCACCATGCCACCTCAGTTTGGGCCCAGCCATAAGCAAATCAGTCTTGACCCTGTTCCTCATGGGAAGAGTCCTGTCCGAACTGCCAAGCCAGGTCCTCCCTGGACCGGAAACAAGCATCCTGGGACCGGTTTCAGGGTATCACCCTTCATCAGCCAGGCTAGCTTGAATCCAGTGGCACGGTGAGCAAGGGACCGACTTCTGGGCATACCCTTCCCACTTCGGGCAACTTTAGCAACACAAAAGGATGATGGATGGAGTGATAAACAATGCAAACACTCACCCCCAGTCACAGATCTGGGTTTAATCCATAGTTATTTTGCTCACCATGCCACCCCAGTTTGGACCCAACCATATGCAAACCAGTCTTGACCGTGTTCCTCATGGGAACAGTCCAGCCCGAACTGCCAAGCCAGGTCCTCCCTGGACCGGAAACAAGCATCCTGGGACCGGTTTCAGGGTATCACCCTTCATCAGCCAAGCTAGCTTGAATCCAGTGGCACGGTGAGCAAGGGACCCACGTCTGGGCATACCCTTCCCACTTAGGGCAACTTTAGCAACACAAAAGGATGATGGACGGAGTGCTGAACAATGCAAAAACTCACCCCTAGTCACAGATCTGAGTTTAATCCATTGTTCTTTTGCTCACCATGCCACCCCAGTTTGGACCCAGCCATGTGAAAATCAGTCTTGCCCTGTTCCTCATGGGAACAGTCCAGCCCGAACTACCAAGCCAGGTCCTCCCTGGACCAGAAACAAGCATCCTGGGACCGGTTTCAGGGTATCACCCTTCATCAGCCAGACTAACTTGAATCGAGTGGCACGGTGAGCAAGGGACCCACATCTGGGCATACCCTTCCCACTTAGGGCAAGTTTAGGCTGGACTGTTCCCATGAAGACTGATTTGCATATGGCTCTGTCCAAACTGGGGTGGCATGGTGAGCAAAAGAACGATGGATTAAACCCAGATCTGTGACTGTTGGTGAGTGTTTGCATTGTTCAGCACTCCGTCCATCATCCTTTTGTGTTGCTAAAGTTGCCCTAACTGGGAAGGGTATACCCAGACGTGGGTCCCTTGCTCACTGTGCTACTGGATTCAAGCTAGTCTGGTTGATGAAGGGTGAAACCCTGAAACCAGTCCCAGGATGCTTGTTTCCGGTCCAGTGAGGACCAGGCTTGGCAGTTCAGGCTGGACTGTTCCCATCAGGAACAGGATCAAGACTGATTTGCATATGGCTGGGTCCAAACTGGGATGGCATGATGAGCAAAAGAACGATGGACTTAACCCAGATCTGTGACTGAGGGGGAGTGTTTGCATTGTTCAGCACTCTGTCCATCATCCTTTTGTGTTGCTAATACTCCTAATAGCCAAACACTGCTAGTCTACCCAAAAATCCCATACACTAAGTCCACCTCGGTTCAATGCACTCTTCAGAAGAAAACATCGTTGCTAACTAAATCAGTGAGTAGGTCTGCAAAATCCTTCAATGATTCAACGCACAGGTTGGTTGTGGCCTAAAGTAGAAATGTGAGGAATGAGAGGAGAAATAAATTTGGCACTAAATGAGCACGACATGGGGGTCCATTTAATGTAATGACAATGGAAAATTGTGGTTTTTGGTAAATTCTGCAGCAGGAGTAGTGATAAGGGAATTATATTGCACAAAAATATTTAAGCTTGGTTCAAACGTATTTCGAATCTTTATTGAGTGGCAAGTGAAGAATCTTCAAATGAAGTTATGGGATTTCTGTGATGGTCACACAGCCATGGCTGACAAATATCGTCAGTTCAACAGAATCAGCAAAATCATTGAGAGCATCATGTCTGAATAGGATTCCAATCACAAGTCTAAATCTTATGGGCAGATGCTGAAAATTCTGGTGCAGAGTAGCACAGAGAGTCACCTTGTTGCACTGCCTTACATCACAGAGAAAGAGCTGGGGTATGCGGTATTTAACCAATATGGCTCATTTCTATGCTTTCCCTCTTCATTGGCACCCTTTTGTCAGCCTAGCACCAATGCCGGCACCCCTGCACCATGGTGCAAGGGAACCGGCGCTGCATGAAGGATTGTTTTCGTGCAGGAAGGGACACAACAAAAACAATTCTGAGATACTTTTTCTTCTTTTATGTTTGCGGAATTCTGCAGCACACATAAAAAGAGGAAAAACAAGGTGAAATAAAGGTGTTTCTTCTTGTTACGCCTTTGCTGGGGAGCCATAGTATTTTGGCTTGGTAAATATGGGAATGTGTCAAAAACCATGTGTAGGAGGTTGGCCTGGTTTGTAGTGGGTACCTTGGGTACCTACACCTTTTACCAGGTCCAGTTATCCCTTATTAGTGAAATGTAGTAGTGTTTTAATAGCTTGGACTGTTAGAGGTAGCTGTAGCAGAGCAGCTTAGGCTGAACTAGGAGACATGCAAAGCTCCTGCAATACCACTATAGTTACACAGTACTTAATCACAATAAAAGACAATACTCATTGTTACCAAAAATAAAGGTACTTTATTTTAGTGACACAAGGCCAAAAATATCTTAGAGCCAAGACTCCTTCTGGAGGTAAGTATTACACACAATATATACACTAGACACCAAAATCAGGTAAGTAAATAGTCCTAGGATAGTGCAAACAATAGAAAATACCATAGAATGTAATAGGAAGAAATAGGAACACAAACCATATACTAAGAAATTGTTATGTGAATCTTGAATTCCCCCCTAGACGAGTGTAGTATGTAGAGAATTGCACCAGAGCCCAGGAAAGTAGGAGTAAAGTACTGCAAGTTTCTGTAGGACACACTACAAGGTGTGATTAGAGTTATTGCAAGAACCAACCAAGACTGCAAGCAACAAATGGTGGATTCCGAGACCTGAAGACCTGTAAAGAGAGGAGACCAAGTCCAGAAGTCACAGAAGATTCCAGGAAGGAGAGGAGGCCCTGCCAGCCTAGAAGATGGTGCAAAAGAGGATTCTCCAGTTGGAAGAAGTGTGCAGAAGAGCACCAAAGAAGATGGCTGCAGGTTCCTGAATGATGCAATGGATGTCCCACGTAGAGATGTTGCCCGCAGGTAAGTTGCCATGCTGGATTCGTCCAACAAGCATTGGTTCAAGCAATGTCATGGATTGTGTCAAAATGGCGCTGCCTGGACCCAGGAACGACCTGGGGGCCTCAACCGGAACTGAAGAGGCAGAGGGGGCACCCAACACTGGAGAGAACCCACAGATGACCAGGCAGCACCCACGGAGGTCCTAGGACACCGGGACAAAGAAGGTGCAAATTGCAGTTGTTGCAGCACTACAAAGATCCCACGCCGCCAGTGAACAACTCAGCGAGTTGAGCGTTGCAGGATAGAGTGCTGGGGACCTGGGCTAGGCTGTGCACAAAGGATTCTTACAAATAGTGCACAGAGGCCTCAGGAGGTGAAGATGATGTGGTGCACAGGGATACTGTCGCAAATGGGGAAGGCAAGCTCTTACCTCCTCCAAATGTGGACAGCAGGACCTTAGGACAGTCTGTGTCAAAGGGGTCTACCACCTGTGTTCCAAGGAGCATGCTTGTCGACAGGAGAGGAGTCCAAGAGAACCAGTCATCGTCTTAGAAGGTGCCTGCTGGAGCAGGGAAGTGACTCCGTCACTCCACATGAGATTTCTTTGGTCCATCTGGTGCATGGTGAAGACAGGGAGTCCACTGAGCGTGCACACCACGGAAACTGTTGCAGTTGCTGGCTGGAGCTGAAGTTGCGGCGTCGAAGTAGCCCTTCTGGATACTTTGTTGCAGTTACAGCAGTTCCTGGAGCAGCCTGCTGTTGATCCGAGGTCAGAGGATGAAGCAGTGGTTGCAGAGTATTCCTGATGGAAACTTGCAAGCAGAATCTGAAGAAAAACCCACAGGAGAGACCCTACATAGCCCTGAGGGGGGGATTGGCTACCTAACCAGGTATGCACCTATCATGAGGGGTCTCTGATGTCACCTGCTGCCACAGGCCACTCAGAGGCTTCCAGAGTGTCCCCACACCTTGGTAAACAAGATGGCTGAAGTATGGGACACACTGCCGGAGCTCTGGCACCATACCTGGGGTGGAGATGGACAAGGGAGTGGTCACTCTCCTTTCCTTTGTCCAGTTTCACGCAAGAGCAGGGACTGGGGGGTCCCTGAACCGGTGTAGACTGGCTTATGCAAGGAGGGCACCATCTGTGCCATTCAAAGCATTTCCAGAGGCTCTGGGAGGCTACCCCTCCCAAGCCTGTAACACCCTCCTCCTAAAGGAAATGCTTTGTTCTGCCTTCCTGGGACTGAGCTGCTATGACCCCAGGGAGGCAGAACCCTGTCTGTGAGGTGGCAGCAGCTACAGCTACAGTGCAAGCCTCAGAGAGCTGGTTTGGCAGTACTGGGGGTCCATGGTGGAGCCCCCAGGGTGCATGGAATTGGCTCCCCAATACCAGATTTGGTATGCGGGACATTCCATGATCTAAGAAATATTACATGGCCATATTTGGAGTTACCATTGTGAAGCTACATAGGTATTGACCTATATGTAGTTCACGCATGTAATGGCGTCCCTGCACTCACGAGGTCCGGGGAATTGGTCCTGAACAGTGCGGGGGCCCCTTTGCCAATGTAACTTTGCACCTAGCCTTCAGTAAAAGAAGGTTAGTCATATAGGTGACTTATAAGTTACTTAACTGCAGTGAAAATGGCTGTGAAATAGTATGTGCACTATTTCACGCAGGCTGCAATGGTAGTCCCATGAAAGGGTTTGTCTAAGCTCCTTATGGGTGGCAAAAGGAATGCTGCATCCCAAAAGGGTCTCCTGGAACCCCAATGCCTTGGGTAATGTAGGTACCATATACTAGGGACTTATAAGGGGGTCCAGTGTGCCAGTTGGAATTGGTAAATAAAGTCACTAACCTATAGTGACAAATTTGGAAGTAGAGAGAACATAAGCACTGAGGTTCTGGTTAGCAGAGACTCAGTGACACAGTAAAGCCCTACTGACAACGCACACATTAGGCCACAAACTATGAGCACAGGGGTCCTGACCAGCAGGATCCCAGTGAGACAGGCAAAACACACTGACATATAGGGTTTTCACTATCAGCACTAGGGTCCTGGCTAGCAGGATCCCAGTGACAGAGTAAAAACACATTTACACACACTCACAAACAGGCCAAAAGCAGGGGTAACCATGCTGGAAACAGGCTACTTTCTCACTCCATGGGAGTTGCTTGAGAGCATCCATGCAACGCATATGGAATGCCTCCATAGTGCAGAATAATGTTACAAAGCGATTTCCGCTGCCTTGCCTTACTCCTTATGTTTGAAACCATTCAAAGTCACTCAAAGCAGCTAAGTGTGACTTAAAAACTATGACTTAGTGGTTTGTGCCATGGATGTACCCCACTGCCTGGTGGAAACATGGCACAAACCTCTCATAAATCTGGCCCTTATTTCACATTTCTGGGCATGGCAATTTCAGCAAGTGTTTGATATCAGACACTAAAGATAACAAATTATTTGAAAAGTGGCATTATGATCCCAATACACAAGAAAAAGGACAAGAAATGCACAACAAAGTATACAACTGACTGGAGGGAAGGAGAGAAGGAGCAGGGCACACTGAATGGATGAATGAAATAGATTAGTAAAGCTCAAAACAGCCATTCCTAAAGGAGCGCCCCAGCGCTAAGTGATGTATTGCGCAGTTAAGAAGAGTAGACTGAAAGAAGGATCAGCTGACATTGGATCTCTCTGAAGAGGTGGGTCTCAGCAGCCACGTAAATGCATCTCTGAAGTGGCACATCTAATATGCTCTGTAGTAGTTTCCAGAGCTTTAGGCCCCAAAAAGACAAGGAACTCCCACGTGCTCTGAACATGTAGATCTTAGGAATGCAAAGTAAGTTGTGATTGCTGAGCCTAGGGCTCTGCAGGGAAGGTGTCTTTTGATCTTATCACAGATGTGTTTTGGGCCACTCAACTGTGTAGGACTGAACGTTATTAACAGGCTTTGAACTGTATTCTTTGCTTGATGGACAGACAATGTATGCTTTTTAAGCCATTACGAATAAATTGCCTTTTAGGGACATTCAGCGCTAATCTGGCTGCCACATTCTAGACAAATTGCAATCTGTTTATCACAGCTTAGGGAGACCCCAGAACCAGCACGTTGGCATAGTCAAGTCTAGATGTGATTAACGCAAGAAAATTTTTCTTTCAGTGTGTTTTATCAGGAATTTGAAGGTTTTTCTTAAGATTTTTAATAGGGAGAAATGGACTCCTGCGGTAGCATTAACAAAAGGCTTGAAAGATAAAGCATTGTCTAACTTGACCCCTAGATTTTTTCAAGAGGTAAAAGGAACAGGGAAAGTCCCAGTTGAGAAGGCCACAGATGGGTCAAATTAGGATAGATGAGGAACCAAATATCAAGATTTCATATTTTTTGGTGTTGAGATAAAGGCAGCTTTTCTCCTTCCAATTTGCAACTACAGATAGACAACCCTGAAAATTGACTGAAACCAAGACCTCAAGGTGTTTAAAAGCAAACATCAACTGGGCATCGTTGGCATAAGATATCACACTGAAGCCCCACTCTTGAACAATAGCAGCAAGGGGATCCAAATAAACAGACATGGGCTTAACGCTGAGCACTGTGGTACACCACATGTGATTTCACAAACTTCTGATGTAAATGGGAGATTAGACTGTTTGCTTGCGATTGGAGAGGAAGGATTTAACCCAATTCCATATGGTGCCAACAATTCTTGCCATTTCCTGTCTATGCAATAGAATGTCATGTGACACTGTGTCAAAAGCTGCTGATGAATCCAGCACAGTAATAATGGTGTTTGTGCCCAGGTCAAGGCAAGCTTTAATAAACTTGGTTACCTCTAGGAGGGTTGTCTCTGTTGTAAATCCAGATCTGAACCCTTATTGCAGGGGATGTAGCACATTGTTTGCCTTACTAAAATTCATAATCTGAGAACTAACTGCAGATTCCAGCATCTTCCCACATGCAGGAAGAAGAGCTATTGGCCTGTAGCTAGCAGGACAGAAGGGGCCCAGACTAGTTTTTTTTTTTTTAAGAGTGGAAGGATCAATGCCTCCTTCCAACATATGGGCAATGAACCTGAATGGAGGAAAGGTTTAAAGAGAGTGTGTATCTGTAGATTCAAGGATTGAGAAGTCATTTTGAGGTTGTGAGGTGGGCAAAGATCCAGTGGCAAGCTAGGACATTAAAAGCGAAATCCTGGGAAAGGTATTGTGAAGCATTAGCTTTCTCTACAGAATGCCAGCTGCTTTTCTGCAGCATTGGCTACAAAGCATTGGTACTTGTCCATAGACATAACATCTAATTGTGATACTTGGGGGCAGATTTAGTGAGTGCAGTGCCACTTTCCCTAAGCCCCTTAGCGCCCCCCTACCGCACTGTGGTCAGGGTAGGGGGCAATAGCATAAGTTCTCATGATGCTATTGATATACTCTGCAGTACATACAATATTGGCTCCTGCAGAGTCCAAAGGGGCCCTTTTTAAAGAATGGAATCCCCCTTTTAACGTCTGCTCTTTAGCAGGCGTTAATAGTGCCACAGGAATTTCGGCCGAATAACGTCAAAGATAATGATGTTAATGTGGTGCAAGGTGGTGCTATGGGACTATAAATATGCCCCTTAGAATCTGACTTTCTGAGACCTCTAGGGAGATCTTTTCAAAAGAGGGCATAAAACTGCTCACTATACAGGAACTACATTTAGGAGTGACCAGCGCAGTATCTATGACATTAGGAAATTTAGAGTAAATACTAGACACGTTTTGTGAAAAAAGCCTGATACCTTGTCAACAAAGTCCTGTGATGCAGGTATAGATTGATTACATACTGAAGAAATTAACAAGGAATGAACAATTCTAAAATTGAGTGGGGAGTATTATCAGCTTCTTTGATTTGCTTAGTAAAAGAAAAAAGCTTTAGCATTTGTTTTATTTTATTCTAAACTGTTTGACAGCAGTTTTGCATATATGTTTGTCTTCCTCCAAAAAGCTGTGTTGCCATTTCCTTTCTAGGGCTTTACACTGTAGTTTTTTGGCTTTCAGTGAAGCAGAAAACCAGAGCACAGAGGTGGATGTCCTTCTGTTTTTACTCACTCTCGGGGGTATAAAATTATCAAGGTTAGTCTTGAGATTTAAATCAAAAGAAGATACAGCTGATTTCATGTCAACCTGTTGGTTAACCACTATTTGAAACAGACAGTGTTTAAGGCGAAATCAGTAATAGTGTGCCAAGTGTGATGGAAGGATGGCCTCTGTTGTTAAGGGCTTGAAAAGTAGATACATTTAAACTGTAAGAAATTAAAAAGTGGTCAGTCCAAACTAGAGGGACTGTAGAACCAACTTCTAGAGTGGGGATATTGCAGAACACAACATTGAGCATGTGCCCCATCTTGGGAGTCAAACCATTACCTCCCTGCACAAGGTTGAGAATGGACAAAATTTCAATGAGCTGTTCTGCATCTTTACACCTACTGTATGATCAACAGCAAATAGGTTGCAATTACCTAAAATCACAAACTTATCATGTTGAAGATAAAGGGGCATGATTGCCATTGTTAAAGATCAACAAACTTGGTGTCAGTGTAAGGAGGGCTATACATAGGAACGCCTCAATTGGAGAAGGTGTCAGAAATTTTGATAACAAAGGAGAGAGCCCCTTCGCTTTTTGCTAAGTCTAGGGGCTGACTGGCACAGAGGAACATGGTCCGAGAAACAAGGGATATTCCACCCCCAGTATTGCCTACCACAAGTGATAAATATAATAATTTCTAGGAATAGCTACAGCACGATTGAAGCCTGAGCAGGAAGTGAGACATGTTTTGGTGACAGAAACAAAATCCCAGTAATTATCCTGCGAAATGCTCCAAATCTCGATTTTATGTTCGGAAAGGGATTTTACGTGGATTAGGTAAAGTTCAAGGGAGCTTTTTTTGAGTTCCTTAGGATTGAGGTTCAAGGCATGTTTATAGTTTAAGCTTTTGCTGCCTGTGGGGTTAGTGGAGGCATGATAGGAAAGGAAAAGCCACACAAAAAACAGTGAAAGGAGCTGCTTTATTCAGGATTCCAGACCGGGGTATGTAACCACCTTAATGGCCTCTTGCTTAAGAGGGCTTCTTAGCTGTAGGAAATACATCTCAGATCGGACAGCATGGCTGGGGCTGGGCACGACTTGGGCATGGATGGGCACAGACAGACTTGTCTTAGGAAAGTCCACTGTGCATGTCTGGGGTATATGCTCATTTTATGAAGGAGTAACAACTTGAGCAGGCAGAAACAGACGCAGAACTCTATCTGACTCTGACTTCTGCCCCATGAATCGGCACGCAGATTGAAATCGAGTTTCTCAGTCCCTAGAGTAAGCAAACTGTGAAAATAGAAGTGGCGCGAATAGTGCAACTAAAACAAACAAAACATATTATAAAATTAGAAAGCCTCAGCCCCCAAAATTCGAATAATGTCACAAAAAAATTAAAACAGTGCAAAGTTTAAAATATTAGTAGAGCGCTTATTGTCATGGGTGTATGCTCATTTTATGAATGAGGAAAAAGGCCCAGCCCCTCCAACAACTAGAGTGGACAGAAACTGATGCAGAGCTCTAACTGACTCCGAATTCTGCCCTCACAATTGGCACCCAGATTAACAAGCATTTGTAATGCAACGGGTCTTGTGTTTGCTCGTGTTAGAGCTAATAGTGTTGTAAACTCCTAACCGGACTTTTCTTGCCACGTAACCGGAGAAAGTGCAATTAACTGTGTGACAGGGTCGATATTATGCAAAGCGATTGACTTCTGCCAAGCGAGGTCACCCTGCGAAAATAGAGAAAAAGTAGTCCACGAACCGGACGGAAAACAGCGAGCCTCGTATGTTTTCTGTACTTGGTCGATGCGCTCGAGGAGGGATAACCACCGGAAAAGGCATGACGTATGCGTGCCTTCCACTAATGAAATCAAGCATATTCTAACAGGCAAGCCCATGAACCAATGAAAGACATTGACGTGCCGTGGACGGGGCTCCGAGCCCTTTTGAATTCCTAAAGGGCCTCGCTAGCGAAATGCATGCGCAAATGCATGCGACTCAGGCTCGACCCTAAAAATGAGTATTTCAGCCCATGAGTAAGGAGACTACCTGCAAATGGCGGCAGTGCAAATAGTGCAACTAAAACAAGCAAGGCGTTTTATAAAATTACCCTAGATAATATAAAAACTTTAATATGCAGTCTACCTCGGCTGTCACTAAAAATTAAAACCTTACTGTTGTTTGCGCATTACAGCATTGTCTTTAAAAGGGACATATTCAAAGGCAGAGAGTAGCATTTAAAGCCATTGTTTTTGACCTAACTATACTACAGTTAATCTATTCACTCAATTCGGAAACTTGTGTTTAGGTGCAGTGTAGCACCAAGAGTTCATTAGCCAATAGTTCACCAATTTGAACAGTTTACCGCAAGTGTGTATTCTTGCATCTACCCTATTTCATTTATATGTTGCATTTATGATGCACATCAGTTAACAGCTATCTGTTGCCCCCTAAATTAAGATGAAGCCCAATTGCACTTCTAGCATACGTGGCTCAACAAACACAACGTGCCCATTAGGCTACTTTGAATAATCGGTGTTTTCTAGAATATGTCAATGAGAATAAGTGGATGATGTATTCTGCTAAAACTGAAAGTTTTGTCTTCTCAGAGAGGTCGGGTACTACACTCCTGATAGCCTGATAGGTAAAAGTTATTACAGTTTGCACATTATAAATATCGGGGTTTAATGATTAGCTTCCATTTACATTGGAAATTATAGTTTGAAGACAGTGCCTTGGCCTCAGGTGCTTTAATAACTCTTTAGTAGAACAGACGGACCCCCCTGTAGAAGGCCAATGAGTCACAAATCTAGGCGACACTGTTACCCCTTAGAGAAATGTGCTACTTTTGGCTACAAAGAGAAAAAAAAAATGTTTCTCCAGTAAATGTCTCAAAGCAAAAAAATAGACTGTTTGTTAAGCTAGCCAATTAATTATTGCCATTCACACAATGCAGTTTTCATAAAAACGATCCTGTTTTGAGTACATACATGATCTTGCAGAGCACTTGTCAAAGGACAACAAAAGACAGAATGCTATCCCAGACCAAATGCCTGTATCTTTTAAAGTATCGCTCCAACAATTTTCACAGGGTACTTAGGTGAATGTCGATGCAGAGCTCAAAACTTCATAAGAAAAAGCGAGAAGGTATGATATTATACAGAGGACTATTTATAAATGGAAACGGGGGCATATGCAGAGGAATAAGTATATTTGAATGTAAGACAGTCCACTTGTTAGTGTTGATGTTTCGACGAAATAGGATGAATTCAATTATCATCATCATATCTAGGCAACAATCAAGATCCAGTGCCATCCAGTTTTATAGCCTAATGGTGTGATAACATTCATTAACGAAATGTCTCATCAATAACAGTATTATGTTGTCTGAGCTAACTCTTGGTGTAGTAAAAAGTGAAATGTCTGCATACTCCATTCTGTGAAAACAATAAAAATCAGGCCAAACTGAGATTAATAAGGTGTATATAAAAAAAAAACCTCTGCAATGGCTACTGATCTATGAATCAAGGAGCTGGTCTTCAGAATTACTTAATGATTGGTTAAGAGAGATTTGAAAGCAAGCATTGTGGATTAGTAATGGCGCTTACTTCTCTTATATGCAAAATCATTATCTGTTAAATTCCTTAGCGAGCCAAAACATGTTTTATTACAGAAATTACTTTCAAGGAGGCATTCTTCTTTTAGTTCTGAACCCTTATTATTGTATAGCTTTCTGATGATAACATTCATTCTTCTTTAGAAAGGGCACTCATGTTGCAACTAGAGTGAGGTGTCACTGCCTGCTACCGACTTCACAGAGAAGATATTGCCCATATATTGCTCATGTTAGCAAGCTTTAAAGGAGATGGACATAGCCCTCTGAGGCTGATGTTTCGGCTCCAGAGTGTGAGGACCATCATGGATGGCCCAGCATTTGTTGGAGGGGTAACTTCAAGCTTGGTCTGGTTTATCTGTATGTTTGAAGTTGGCATACGTTCGACAGCCCAGTCTACAATTGTGTTTACTGTATTTCCACAATTCCTTGAAGGCTGACTCATATTATCCTACATGTTAGCTCAGGTCTTGCAATGAATAACAAGTGTATAGTTTCGGTTAAAGCAGCCGGAGATAAATTTAATGAGCAGCATTGTGATTTAAATGGTAAAGCCACTAGATAGGCTATTAGGAATCATTTTTAATATTGGCATTATTGTTGATTGTAATCAGCTGCTCTTTTGCGTAGCATTTAGCTGCCTGGTATTTAACTGGTCTAAATAGTTGCTAGATGTATTTGTTTTAAATGTGTGTGGATTGTAGATAGTTGTGTGTTTCAATTAATTAATTAATAAACATAGTAAATTAAAGCAAACAGATTACGACATTGTAATAGAATCCAAAATACCTGTTAAGCAGAAGCAAGTAACAACATTTACTTGTGTGACAACAGCATAGCGAAAATAATGTTAATTTCTCTTCTACAAAACAAGTCCTTCTGCATTATTGAAGTTTCTCTGTGGTTTAATTAACATTACTTACTGTTATCCATCATAACTGTACTTATTTTTACAACATTGGTAAGATAGACGTTTGAATTTATTTTTGCCTAGAATCAAACTTGTGACCTGTTTATAAATGTTTATGACAATAACCTTCATTTAACTAAATTAGCCATCCTGTATGTTTAAAATAACTCTAATGAAAGTGCATTTTATTGCATATTTTCTGTAGTAAAATGCTAATTCACTTTTCATTTGAAATCAAGAGTACGGAAATAATTAATGCCTAGCTAGCTTGTTTAATGTGCACTGGCATAATGGCCTAGGCTTTATGAATCGATCTAATAAGCCAGTGCTTTGTGAGAGTTGTAATTACATTTACATTTTAAATTTAACCAATACATTTGCTATCAATGATATGCAGAGAATGTTAGTGCTAGATGCATAATCTGTGATGATAGCAGAGCAATCTTGTGTTTTCCTGCCTGTCAAGTGATAGTGTTACAGAAAAGAAAGCACTGCATTGTAGTGGTACATATGAATGATTGTAGCTAAGTGTAGCAGTAATACTGACATATCGTCATACCCAAAAAGGTTTATTGAATGGAAACGTTGATTAATGTATTCCATAACCCACTGAGAGCGATGTTGGTATGTGAAGTCCAAAGATTGATTAGGCATTGACACCAACCTGTCCTCTACCCGAAATCTGATTTCACTATCAAAGGCTCTTAACATTGAATGTGCATGATAAAAGTCCATGCTTCTGTCTTTCATTATTTTTGTCTCTTCCCTTGTCCCTCTTTCTGGGTTTGCTTATGTGCTGTCTCCCCATATCTGTGTTGTGTAGGGCCCAATGTTTCCTTGTATGTTGTATTTGCCAACATCTCTGTATCGGTTTCTAGACATGGAAACTTGGCTCTCACTGGCAGATTCTGGTATAACTCTCACAATCTACCTTTCTCAACACTGTATGACCTTGATTCCTCACACTGCTGCTTGATTTATATCATATACTTTTTCCTACCTCCACCTTCTCCTGCGGCCTATTTCATTCCTGCATTCTCCTTACCTATTGGATACTTAGGATCAGCTACAGACACCCTCTACTTTTGGGAGAATGTCATTCAATTCGCAAGATTGCTTCCTCATTCGTTGATCTTCCTTAACATCAAGTCTGACTTAAACTTGCAAATAGATCCATGAATTGAGGCCGCTGATCCAATTGTTTGTCCCTGCAGAGATTTGTGAATCACTTTGAAAAAGTTATGTTATGTTTGGAGTTTCAGTGCGTGGCCATATAGAAATAAACTAACTATTTCAAATTTTTGGGTAATTTGATTATGATATATTTCATATTACTATTTTGGTCATTCATGTTTGTTACTGTTAAAAAGTTAAAAATTAGGTTTCTAGTTGGGAGAGGTATTCATCCTGTTCAAATAGGACAACAATCTTTGTCAGGGTAAGTCAAATACACACCTTAAATTAACCTGTATGCTCCCTCTGGGTAGCTTGGCATAGGGCAGTCAGGCTTAAGAGGTCATTTGTAAAGTTATTGCAACATGTATTTAAAGTAACATAGTGAACAACATCATAAAAAGACTCAACACCAGGTTAGAAATGCAGATAATATTTATCAGATTAAAACAAGACCAAATCAACAAATATCCAATTAGTAGACGTCGAGATATTAATTTTTAATGATTAAATGTGAAAACCGTGCTTGGAAGTCTATAGTGGTTAAAAAGTTACTTGGGGATGTGAGGGACCAGTGCAAATCCCAAGTCCACTCCAACCACAATGGAAGGTCAGCCGGCCACAGAACCGACGAGGGGCTGCTGAACAGTACCTTTGATGGAGCAATGCACCGATGGCAAGGACACAATGCATCAATATTGGTCCATCACCCAGGGGATAGTGTTGTCGACAGGCTGTGTAGGAGTGGATTCAACGTGCTGTCGTCAGGCTGCGTCATGCCGCGCAGTCTGCGATTCTGCTGTTATTCTCTTATGTACTCTTGCATTATAATGAGACTGTTGGATTTGGGGTGGCAGCACCTCTGCGCTGTAGGCAACTGAGTCACTTCTACAGTAGTCGGCAATTGTTGGCTCAACCATCCTGGCTCTCTAGCAGCACCTCACCAAAACCCAACTGTCAAAGATTTGTGGCAGCCTTGCATGGAACTTTGAAAAACCCTTGGGGAAAATCGTGGTGAAACAAGCCTTACCCTTTTCTCTCTATATACAAGTCTCTAACACACACATAGGCAAGAAAAGAGATACAGGACAGTTTTCAATACATTTGTTGAAAAGACTTCAAACTACGATAAAATACATGAGTTGCAATGGTTAGGATAATCAGGAATAACAAAATCAGGATTGTGAAAGTTAGATATGTAAATATGAACAATCCCAACATATTCATAACATGAGTACACAATTCTTACCTAATAGTTTAATCTCTGGCCCCTAAGTGAGAGTATGGAAATGTAAGCCCAATCTGTCTGTACACTGTCCATGAGAAGTACACTTCACCCTGTTACCTTGGTACAAGGTCAGGCCGCCAGTCTCCAGATCAGGATCCGTGGAAATACGAGGATGAGGTTGACCGAAAACCTGCATGCAGCATGGATGGGAATTCTGGCTAGAACCCACTCTAATACCCTCTGTCCTACAAGATGTTTTATAGGGGACATGTTTATGCACAGTAATCTGAGGCGGGTATGTACCTAAGAGCTGGACTGTTTACAGAGTCTTGGGGCAAGCAATACAAAATATTATTCTCTGTGCCTCACATTCTTGTAAATCCAAGAAAGAGATCATGATGTAAAGTATGTCATCCATACTACTGATAATGACACTTTCACAGAATAGCAACTGATAATGAACTTAAAACAATGCCTCTAAAAGAAGCAATAATAAAATGAATAAAAATGAATACAGGGATACATAGGATAATAACGAGGTAAAAGGAAACAGACCGCAAACCTGAGCTAAGCTATCACTGTGCCCAAGCAACTAACTAAAATGGAACCACAACACTATTAAGTAGCTGCTGCATTGCCATCGGAGAAGGGATGTGCCAATGTTTTTGCTGTACTCAGGGCGATGCATCACTTTTTTACATTTGTAGCTGTAGAACCCCTTTCTGAGACTAAGGTCTGGAGGGGGCACCTCAGGCAATGTTAGGACTCACAGATGGCAGAGTCCAGCAGCACCAGAACTGTTTAAAGCAGTCTTTTATGTCCCTGAGACTGCAGAAGAATGGGGGCAAGCCAGCAAGCCCTTGGAGACTCTTGGGTGCACAGGTGTAGAGAGCAAGTCCAGTCCTTCTCACTGCAGGTCAGAAGCAGCAGGAAACAGGAATCAGGCCAACACAGCAGAGCAAACAGCAAGGCGCAGTCCCTGTTACCGCACAGCACACAGCAGCAGTAGGCCAACACAGCAATGCATTTAACAGAGTCGTATTACCTCCTGGCAGCACAGCATTCCTTCTTCCTGGCAGTGTCCTTTGTTCTAGTAGAGATCCAATTTGTTGTGGTTTGGGGTCCAGTATATATACACAAACGTGCCTTCGAATTGGGGGAGACTTCAATTTAGAGAAGCACCTGTCCTTCTTATCCTTGGCTCCAGACACTCGAGAGGAGGCTAATCATCCCTTTGTTTGGGGAGAGGCACAGCCCTATTCAGAAATAAGTGTCAGCTCCTCCCACCCATCTAGCTCAGGAAGCTCCACCAGCTTGGTGATGGGGCAACAGGATGCAAATGTCACACGTAAGATCCCTTTGAGTGTGACTGTCCAGTAGGAATGTGCAAAGCTCAGCTTTCAACAATCCCAGATGTTCATGCAGAAACAAGCAGAGACACAGAATGGTTAAAGTAAGAAAATGCCAACTTTCTAAAAGGCTTTCAATTTGAAATCCAACTTCACCATAAGTTGTGATTGTTTTGTGAGTCCAGAGGTACCAAACTCCATATTTCCAACTTTTCCCAATGGAAAATTATCCTTAAATGATCGTTTAAGGTAATTTCAATGCTAGCCCATAGGATAGATAGTCCTTGCAATAGTGAAAAACTACGATTTTTTCACCGTCTTGACATGTTTCACTGGATAGTGCATGGCTACCCTTTTAAATGCACTGCACCCTGCCCCTGGGGCTAACTATGGCCTACGTTAGGGGTGACTTACAAGTAATTAAAATGAAGGTTTCGGATTGGCAAGTCGGTGCATTTGCCAGGTCCTAATCGCAGTTGAAAACTGCACACAGGCTCTTCAGTGAGAGGCCTGAGGCATGTTTGAAAGGACACAGTAGTGGGCGGCACTATCAGTGATGCAGGCCCACTAGAAGTATTCAATTTGTAAACCCTGGGCACATATAGTGCACTTTACTAGGGATATACAAGTAAATTAAATATGCAAATTGGGCAGGAGACAATGTAACCATGTTTTAGAGTACAGATCACCTGCACAGCGCTGGTTGCTGTGGTAAAGAGCCCAGAATCCTAAAAGTCAGCATAAATAAAGTCAGAAAACAGGAGGTCAGAGGCCAAAAAATTAGGAGTAACCACGCCATGGATGCCAGTGTTCATAGCCTCAGACAATCATGATCATATTTAATGTGTGCTTGTAATTTTGGATGGTGGTTCTTCTGAAGTGTGTGATTGAGAGGTAGTTCACTTAGTGAAATGTGCTACTTTCATGTTCCACCACTTTCCTGCAGCAGAAATGATAAAGAGATAAATTGCAGAGTATCAGCATTAAATAGTATCATTTATCACAGTCTGCAATGCACTGAGAGAGAAAAGTCAAATCTGGGGCCAGATTATTGAAATGCACTGGGGTTGCAGCAGGCGTTAGTTCTCCTATTTTGCACCCAAGGATCTATCAGAGGGTTGTATGCCCCATTCTGTTATATGCTTTGCATCTGTGTACATTTCAGCTCTGCACAAAACAATGGCATAGTAAGGGTACCTTGGGCCCCACTCAAAGCAAGGAAGTTGGGCTCCGTCCAATTTTCTGTCTGTAAAAACCTCACACTGATTGGGACAAAGTAGCACCCTAACAACCATGAGCCCTGATGCCATTGCACCTGCTGATTTGCTTCAAATGTATAGAGTGCAGCCCATGTAAAAGAGGAAATACCTTTGCTCTTGAACCCACTTTTTAGCATTGTGGATGTAGATACCAAATGGCCACCTAGGAAGTAGCCTATAGTTACTGTCCCCTGTTATGTTGACTTTTGGGAGGAGGTATGTGTTTCACTTGGATTTACTGCGGTACTGCAAAGTAGTGAAGCACATAGAGCACCCATCTATGAGGGGCTCTCAGCCTATCTCCATAGGGTTAGGATAGTCCAACCAGACTGAAAGACAGAGCAGTTATTTCAACCCTCCTTTTTGTTTTTCTCTTCTGCTTTCTATACTGACACAGGACATATTTTTTGTATTTGAATTCATGGGCCCAGTCTGGACCCTTAAGCAGACCGGTACTCTAGTACTCCACCGGATTGCCAAACATAAAATATTCCATGATTCAGGCCGCTGTAAAAAAATCTGTTCTTAAAATCGTGTGTGTTTACTTGTCTATCAATGGAAGGATAGACGTGCAATTCTATGAACCATAGGTCATGGCAAAACATGCAGATTCTCGAATTGAACGTCTCTCTTTCAGCAAACAAGGTATGCTGTGTGCTTTTTTCCAATAATTTTATACAGTGTCTCATCAGTTGTGTTACTCTTCTTGCCCTTGTTATAGGTGAATATTTCGGGTAGATGCACAAAAGAAATTGCACGAAAACTGGAAAGCTACCTGTTCATAAACATTGCATGAAGGTTTGTCTCTTGCAATGAGGCTTCATGAAGAATTTTGCTTCTGGCTAAAAAAATAAAATGCTGTTACTGTTTAATTATGTATAAGCATAGCCTGAGGAAGGCATATGATGAGCGCCTGTTGTTCTTTTGACATTTTAATACCTAGAAACACATTCTAAGCTCTCTTTATCTGATCTTACTGAGAGAAAAAAACACTAAGGAGCATATTTATGAGCCCCTTTTGCATCGTTCTTGCACCACACAATGTGGTGCAGGAGCCACCAAAATAAAAATTATAAAAATTAGATGTATGAAGTCGCAAGGCCACCATGCATGTCCCTGCAGGGCTTCTTAAATCTCAAGAATCTCAAGTAATGTAACGCAGCACAAATCACTGTATTGCATTACACTGTGCCCAGGAGGCATCCATGGGTGTTATGTGGGTGTTTCCACGTAAAATCCATGGATTTTGATGCATTCCCAGATTTACAAGTGGATGTTAACCTGGAAATGTGCCGAAAAGCTACACCTTCCTAGAAGAGGCATAACAAGGAGAAATATATGTATTTCTCCTTGTTGTTACTCTTTCTATGTGTGCTGCAGTAGTCTATGTGTTCTGCATACTACAGCACACTTACAAAGAGGAAAAAGAGAGAAAAAAGCCTCTCGTGATTCTTTTTGTACAGGAAGGAACCCCCTTCCTGCACGTAAACAGTCCTGCATACAATGAAGGCACCCTTGCACCACAGTGCAAGGGTGCCTGTGTTGGCGCTAGGCAGCCCATTGTGCGCCAGTATAGTGAAAGGGACAAGAATGCACCAGATGCATTCCTGCTCTTTCCCAATAATTTAGCATGGTGCAGCAAGGTGACTTGCTGCACCACTTTTTCATAAATATGATGCAAAGTATTCATAACATTTGTATATAACCATGTAAATGTGTCTTGTGCTGGGGGAGATACCATCAGGTTAAGATACAGTAGGGTAATCCTTAGAACCTTTTTAATCTGTGTGTTTGAATGAAATCAACTACATTATTGTTGTACCAGTAAACTACAAAGTCTCAAGAAAACAGATCTTGATCAAGTAGATTAATTGTGTCATTTGTCAATCAATCAATCCTGATTTATAGAGCGCACTCATCACCTGTGAGGGTATGCAGGCACTGGGGGCTGCTGCGTGGGGCCTCAGCCGAACAGCTAGGTCTTGAGGCTCCTTCTGAATTTATGGATGGAGGCAGAAGTTATTTGGTGGACAGGAAGGCTGTTGCAGGTTTTCGCTGCAAGGTAGGAGAAGGAACATCCCTTGTAGTTGCTGCAGCGAATGGAGGTTGTGTGCCCAAGGGAGAAAGAGGCGGAGTACCGGCTTCTGGTGAGGCGGTGGTTGAGGCATTCAGACTTGAAGTATTTCAGGAGGTGTGTCTTGAGTCTGGCATAGAGAGCGTTGCCATAGTCCAGGTGGCTGGTGGTGAGGGCCTGTGGGATGGTTCATCTGGTGGCAATAGGGAGCCAATTAGGGATCTTCCAGAGCATGTGGATGGTGAAGAATCAGGTAAAGGAGACTGCGTTGATCTAGTTATTCATCATGAATTTTTGTCAATGATAATTCCTAGGTTACGGGCATGGCTCATTGGGGCTGGGCCCAGGTCGGTGGGCCACCAGAGGTTGTCCCATGCAAGGTGGTGTTTCTGAATAGCAGGACTTCTGTTTTGACGGTGCTGTGTTTGAGGCAGTTGTCCTTCATGAAGTCAGCAATGGTGTTCATGCATATGTAACAAAAATGTTAGCATTTACAACTACATTTAACTATTGTACTCCTCAACTACTGATAAAGTTTTTGTATGGTATAAAGGACTATAATAATTGGAAGTTCTCAATAGCATTTATAATATGGGTTGGAGAATGGTTCAAGGAGTGCATTTCCTCATATAAATGCCATAATCCCTGTGAACTTTGTAGGGCATAATTATGAGGGTTTAGTCACGTTTGCACCCCACAACGTTGTACATGTATGAGGCAAACCTCTAAGTAAGATTTTTGAAGCCATGCAAAGCCACTTTGCGTGGCTCTAAGTACCATCAAAAATCTGGAGTAACTCAAAGCAGTGCAAATCCCTGTGTTGCATAACTCTTCCCTGGGTGTGTTGTGTTACTGGAAGGCATTCCATGGAAATTAAATTGGTGTTCCCATGCAACTCCCATGAATTTTGATGCATGCCCAGTTCTTATAAATCTGGGAATGCTCTAAAATCTTCCACTTTCCCAGTGAAGATATAACAAGGAGAAACAACTCTATTTCTCCTTGTTTTTCCTCTTTCTATGTGTGCTGCATGAAAAGAGGAATATGCCTCCCAGGGTTGTTTTTGTGCAAAAAGGTGCCTCTTCCTGCACAAAAACAATCCTGCATGCAACACAAGCACACTTGCACCTTGGAGCAAGGGTGTCTGCATTGGAGCTAGGCAGCCAAAAGGACACGAGTGCATGGGAAAGGACAAGAATGCGCCATACTGTGATAAAAACAGTGTATGCCTTTCCTTTCCCTGTCATGCAATGCAGTGCAATAAGGTGACTTTCTGCACTGCACTTGGTAACTTGGCCACAAATATGGCCCCATATGTTTTATGCATGTGACATGAGAGTGGGGATATACATGTACATCTAGACTTTTGCGCAGCTTTTTCATCACAACATCACCATTTTCAAGATCTTCGTGTGAATAAATATGACCTGATGCACCTTTCCCTCGTGACTGCCTAGTTTGAATTCACTCGCGAGGAAAACATGAGGAAATATGGACTCATACATATATACGTGCATTGTGCAGCCAGTTTCTGTAAGCTGCACATCAACATTGTTTATGCAGCACAGGTGGCAGTCCTGAGAGACGTTCTCATTCTGGATAGTCATGCTCCACCAAAATGCACGGGGTCAGCATGAACATGAAAAAGTCAGAAATTACATCGAACACGGATAACTCAATAATTGGACTATCATGGCATTGAAAACTTGCAGTCACCCAGCATTTGAGTGGGATAACGTTACGAATGCAAGTAAGCGTTTCATTATGCCTGCTAACCCATGCAAATGTACTTCTGAACTCCAAGCATATCATTTTTACAACTGCATACCAACCACTTTTCGACCACTTTTCAGTGTGGATGACAGTAACAAAATATTATCAGTATTGACTGTCGTACAGGCAACTGTTTACTCATGATTCTATGTGTGAAGTAGAAAAGCTAGAACTTTATTCAATGTTATCTAATCAATTATAGGGTAACCACATACAGCTTGGTAGTTTAAGTTTTATTAAGTTGCATCACATGGCTACTTTCTTCCTCCCCAGTTGCTCCATACTCATGTTCAAACACAGGATGTTCGCCTAACCCTAACTTGCAGATCCTTTTGTTCTGCGAGCCTGAGTGACAGGCGCCAGAACCCTATATGCGACATTGGAATGTATGCGTTGTATCCTGATCCTGCCCCTTGGCTCTTTTCAAGGTTTCCATTTTTTGGTTGCAGCCAGAAACTTGTTCAGGGCAGAGAGTAAGCTCACCAAACTTGTGATCTGCAATCAGTTGCTCCCGGGTACTTCCTTCCACAGAGCTGTGGGTACACTGTCCGCTCCTCCTAATCTCTCCTTTCTTGTGTGGCAAGGGAAGGAAGAGCGTGCAGCAGAGCAGTGGGGGTGTCTCTTTCAGCACCTTGACTTGAGGTACCTGAGCCAGCTTGTGAGGTCCTGTGAGGTGCTGTGGCACTTGAGACCCACGTAAGGTCCCAGACATATGCTGGACATATGCCAGATGTATGCTGGATGTATGCCATCTGCATGGGTCATTGGATCTGTCCGCCAGCCAGCTAGCTTTATCAATTAAACAATCAGATTCATGGCTCTGTGTGGGTGAAGATGGCGGTGCTTGTGTGGATTTCAAAGAAGGAGGTAAGCTACTTCAAATAATTGTAGGGGTGTGGCTAGGCTGAAGCTGTGATGTTTAAAGTAACCTTTCATTTTACTCATCATCATATATTTAGCCCAGTGCCTGCCCTGTGATTGCTCGCTGATTGGCTTGTAACTTCTCAACGATTGGCCCAGTGTGTTGGATAGACATCGGGATAATCTATTTGGCAAGGGGATGTGCCATCACTGAGCAGAGAGGTAGAGGGAAACATAAATACACCTCCTACTAGACTGCAAGTTCATAAGCCTGCTGGATGGCTGAAGTAGAGTAGCAATTTACAGTTCACTTTGGGGGTTATCCTTGCTGCAACTGCAGTTCTGACTGTCTATCTGGTCGCTATGTGGAAGCATAAAGCTGGAGCAACTGTGTGCCTTACCACCAGTGGCACTACAATAGACAATGGACATTGGCACTATTTCAAAAGAAATAGAACTGATTGAGAGGAGGTTGGCACTAGAAGAAAATGATCTTGCTTTGCAGCCAGGTTTAAATTTAGAGTAATTTTGATAACCCTCAGCATGAGCCAGTGCATTTACAGGAACTGCCATGACAGCGGTCCCTGCAAGGGATGTCTGGTGTGCTGACAGACACTCAAAATTTGGAGAGAAGGTACTCCCTCATGAACACATAGTACTTCACACTGTTGTTCTGACAGACTAAATACCCCAAAGTATGAAAACATGTAATTTCCTTAATACAAATTACACAAAATACCATCCCAAAGTGCCCCTCTCTATCTAAACCCAACTTGGCAGAATCGTTCTTCCCCTGTGCAGAGCTCCTGTGCCCACTCTAAAGGGGTGGCCATGGAGAAGAAAACCCCTCATGTGTGATCATTTAAAATCAGTTCTAGGGGTAGCTCCTCTCTCACTGTTGGTGACTGGCTGACTAGACATGCAAAGGAGGTGACAGGCCCATGTGCTAGCTGCATCTGTGTGTGACAAGGTAGGCCATTTTGAAGCTAATTAAGTTGTTTGTCACTCCCAGATGATTATTCTGTCAGAAGAACAAAAAAACCTCTCCACACTCAAGGCCTTTGTCTCAGTTTTGGGAGCACGTTCACAGCTCATCAAGGGCATAATTAGCTCCTGAGTGACTGATGATACCACATGTAAATTATTTAGGGCCAGATGTACCAAAGGATTTTACCCATTCTGTGTCTATGGGAAAAAGCTTTCGTACATATGGCCCTTAGTACAAATCTGACTTTACTAGTGAATTGGACTTCAAATATATATTGTAAAACTTACAAAAATTATCTTTGTATTTGTTTCCTGAGCTGAAATAACATTATTTCATTTTAATACTTCATCCCAATGATTTCATATAGAATCCTTTTGGGGCCTTGTATTTGTAAGTATTGTTTTGCATTAAATGTTTACATGTTCTACTATTAAATAAAATTCACCCGCCTGATCGGGCATCAAGGCCTACTTCAGGGTAGCTTATTACTATTTAAAACAGGGTTTATATCTGCCAGAAGGGGTTATTTTGAGAGGTCCAATTTGGAGTTTTATGATTGCACCTAAACACTATAGTAGTAGGCCTGAAATAATGTTTTGCACTGTCATTCTAGAGGTGGCACAATATGTGCTGTAGTCCACTAGTGACATTTAGATTAAAAGCTCTAGGTACGCTTTGTACCATATACTAGAGACTTATAGGCAACTTATGGATGGCAATTAGGAGTATAGTTGATTTTGACATGATTTTAGAAGTCAGAGCACATGCCCTGGGGCCTGGTTAGAAGACCCCCAATTCACAGAATCAAAAAGCCAGCAGCCGCAGTTGACAAAACTAGAGTTGATCATGTAAAAAGAGGCATTTTCCTACAAACCCTATTTTATTTTTTAGGTCATATCTTTAGGTTTGTGGGAAGGGGTTGTGGGCGATGTGCGTAGGATCAGTTTGGAAAAGGGTAGGCCACAGCTTTGGGTTTTAAGGGGTTAGAGAGGGGGCAGGTATGCTGTAGGTGGTGCGAGTGTCTGTTTTTTAAATAATTGAACACTTTTTTGTTTTGTATAAAATACCACCTTTATTAGTACTGTTTATTCATCTCTTGTAAACCATGAAGCTCACCTACCAACCAAAGGACTCCAGGTTCTGAACCCAGCTCATCACAAAGAACAAATAGAATGTCCAAAAGTCCATTCCGTCATCCTCTGTCTACCCTCTTTCTGATCTCCCATGCCAGACTACTCCAAATGTGGGCCTCCACCCTCCTGTAATCAGTATTAGAAAACTGACTATGCTAAATCTCTGCTATATTTAATTGCTTGATATTACGTGATAAGTGGCACCCTTCCATTGGTCATAGCTGTGTACTAACTTCCGCTCTGCAGTCACCACTGAGAAATACAACCCCAAAAATACATGTCACATTACACTGCTTGCCAAACTGAACCTAACCACTCCCTCCCTACAGTTCTTATCGGAGTAGAAATAAATTGTCTGATGTTTCCCCAGTACATTTTAGTAGTAGTTGATGCAGGGGTTTTTCCACAGAGAATAACTGCTGAAAGTCTGAACAGGTCCAAACGTGGAAGGCATCATAGGAAACACATGATCATCATGTAATTGTTAAGTGCTGATCGCACCACATCAGCCCTGCAAAAAGCTATTTCTTTTGATATTGGATCGACATAATGGCACAATACATATCATAACTTATGGTAGATGGTTAGGCTATCAATCAATGGATGGGTAGGAGGAATGAGAGAAAAGCTGAGGAAGAGAGACAGACACAGTTTTTAGCAACACCATGAGCAGGGCACTTCTAACATGGAAGGAAGATGAATGGAAGAAACATGACAATTAACGTCACCTATTCAACCAGACTTTGGCAGCTCACAGGCTCACAAGTTACTTAGGGCCTGATTTAGAATTTGGTGGACAGGTGCTCGGTCAGATATTCTGTCCTCTTTATTCTGCTCTTACAGTAAAGCAGATGGGATATCTTTCACGTTTGTAATGGAGTACCTAAACTATAAATTAGGCCCAAATAATTACCTATCCTTGAGTGCAAAATCTGAGGATACCGTCAGTTACAAAATCATGATAATAAAACTAAAAATAAATTACATTGTATAGAAATGGTGCAACTGCATTCCAGGCATTGTCCATCTATGGAAAAGAGCTGAATTACAGAGCTGGAGTGCCCTATGGTTAAGAGAAGCCCTGAACAATTAGAAGAAAATTAAAATATTAAAGAGTCAAGTTAAATATGGTGCACAAGGAGTCACAGAGCGCAGCATAAGCTGGTATACCATTAACTAAAGGAAATTATACTCCCAATCCCTTACAATTATACAACTAGCGTAATGTACCCTGAATTACTGATAATTACTGATAAGCCAAATAATAAAAATGTTTAGCTATGCCCTTTATGCCTATCATGCAACACAAAAGGTGCTGACATTTTTCAAACACTCACCCCCAGACCCACGTCTGGAAATACCCTGGCCAACTTCTGGAGACTTTAGCAACACAAAAGAATGATGGATGGAGTGCTGAAACTTTTCAAACTTTTCAAACACTCATCAACATTTACAGATTAGGTTTCAATCCATTGTTTTTTTGCTCACTATGCTGCCCCAGTTTGGACCCAGCCATTTGCAAATAAATCTTGACCCTGCTCCCCATGGAAACAGTCCAGCCTGAACTGCCAGGCCAGATACTCCCTGGACAGGAAACAAGCATCCTGCGACTGGTCTCAGGGTATAACCAGTCATCAGCCAAGCTAGTTGGAATCCAGTGGCCCAGTGAGAAAGGGACCCACATCTGAATGTACCCTGGCCAACTTATGGTGACATTAGCAACACAAAAAGATGATGGATTAAGTGCCCATCATGCCCACAACATTATAATCACTTAAGATTTACCACTTGTGCCACAAGTCTGAATTATATGAAACATATTCTGCCATACTAGTAATAGGGAAAGCTATCTTGAGTGTTTTTTTCCCTATAGAAATAGATTTTAGGTGGCTCATCCCCCTCGACACTATTGATAAGACTTCAGATTACATTTTTCTAAAAAAAGACAGACCTCTTGAACAACAATAAATATAAGCCTTTCGGCTACACCAGGTAAACTGAAGGTTTGAGGAATTCAATAGATGCTGGAGTGCAGCTAATGAAAGGCAAACCAACTAACACTCCTTGTGACTCTGGAAGCCTTCATCCAGATCAGTCACTCAAACATAAAAATTTCAAAGTCAGCTAAGCCCCTCCTATGTGTCACATTAATCATTTGGCTTTCATTGATGCAAGTTACCTGCCTATCTACCCATCTCTCTTTCCCAATGTAGGCAGCATATATAAGGAGTATGGTCCTTTGAATCTTCACTAACAATTGTGCATGTAAATGAAAGTTGAGGCAGGGGAGGAATATTGTTTACTTCCGTACATGGAAACATCCATTACAAAGGCAGAGAATGGTAATAATTGCAAGTGCTATTTTTAACCTTAAGGTTGAATTTGTTTCTTTTCTTGATCACCTCTCACAACTTAGTGTCCAGGCCAACATGGTGACATCCCTCAATATTACCTATCTTTGCCTTGCACACAGGTCCATTTAAGGTTATTTACATTAGCCAACCCAAATTATTTTTGTCATTTCTTTTCTACAGCAGATAGAGCAAACATTTATGTTGTGTTAGGTTACTTTCTTAATTCCAGAATGTGGAGGTTATCTTCATCATGGAGCAACCTTGAACAATCATTCTTGTGATGTCTCAGAATTTACACTGGTCTGCTGTTGTGTCTTCTGGATCCTTATACATTTTGAGGATTAAATATTCATTCATAGTGATCATCATCTGTCTCCAAGTTTGATGGAGAGGGACAGGTCCTTCATACCATGACAATTTCAACAGTTAAATTGAAAATGTGCTCTAAGGGTACACTGACTACAGAATATGCGAGGAGCCTTATCACCAGCCTGCTGAGTACCGACCACTATTCTCTTCTCCAATGCCTATAAATAAATGACTCTTGATTCAAGTAGAAATCTGTTTGGTCATCTAATTAGTCTTCTTTCACTTCCTCATAGCTGCTGTTATTTGCTGTTTCCAAGTTTCCTGCAACTCTGCCCTTGAACTTTTAATAAATTGAGGTTGGATGAAGTGATGCTTTTCATGGTGTTACTTTAGTAGCAACTGTGACTAGGAATAGGTATTGTGTACAACATGCTCCTGGAATGAGAATCACCAACATCCTCTCCAGTGGCAGAAAATAGCACTTAAATTCTGCTATGCCCACAAAGTTGCAATATCTCATCTTCCAGTTCACTTGCTTTCCTGATGTTCCACTTCTTATAAAGGCAGACATTTAGTCCTGGAAAAAAAGGAAACTGGATAACTCTTTTTGTGTCACAGTTACTGTATAGTGGCACACATGTACACCTCAGAAGACACATTTTCTTTTGGCAGACTGGGATTCCTATCCACATAAAGAATCAAGCTGTTGATGATATGATCTTCTTTATTCACATCAGTATTTGATTCTCACAGCCGTCATCCTTGGTGTTCCTGCCGAAAGTGTTAGATGCTATATTGTCCCTGACGCCCCCCCCACATCAGCTTCCCCAACACCCAGCAAAAGCAGCAGGAACCAAAACAGGGGTTCTACCAAATCCATGGCTTCCCGCACATGCTCTGTGCAATTAACTGCACCCATGTCCGGCTCATATCACCTGCAGCAACAGAACAATTATACCGGAATCGCAAGCACACGCATTCCATTAATGTGCAGGAGATATTGTGGACCACTGGGACTATTCATAAACATTTTGGCCAAGTATCCTGGGAGTGTCTATGATGCCTTCATATTCAGGCACAGCAGGATCAATGAACAATGCCAGGATAGTCAATATGGAAATGGCCTACTTGTGGATAAGTCAACAAACCTAGCAATATACACACAACAAACCAAGCCTGTAGGACACACAAGACATACACCACTACATTAACACATGGCCAGGGTAACACAGATGTGCAAGTAACAACACATTTGTACCATGCTGTAGTACAGCACAGTCAGCGCACACCACAAACATATACACCTACATGTACTTAACACACCCACAACTTGACAGGCACACCACATTAAGGACAGGTGCAGATATGTACCCTTTGCTAACAGAAGAACTACACAGACCACTACAAGTGCCTACAGGTTGCCTACTACGTATACCTAACACACAGTACATAAAACAAAGAATAGCACAGCCATGTCAATGGCATACACAATGCTCACATTACATAAGTCTCATATAAACATAGATCCCTCAAATCATGCCATGCGAGTCACTGCCAGAACAAACATCAAACTGCTGCCAATACCAAGTATTTCTCATCAACACATACTTGACTTATCTGTAGTGTGCTTAGACATCTGCCTGACACATTCGCTCACACACGTAGGAATACAAAATCAATGCCCTTCACATGCCATGTGCCAGATTTGTGACAAGTGACACCACACCTACTGTAGTGCACCACTTTCTGACCCACTACACCATCATGTCTTTACCATGAAAAATAAAGGGCCCAACATGAAAGATAGGCTAGACACTGGTAGTTATGTTGATCATCCTGAAACAATGGGATACACACCCTTAAACACCTGATGGCTACCACAAACATCAGCTGCCACTCAGGATGACCAAGGGACATATGTAAAAGCCGACAGTGGCAGAAGACCATTTTTTATGACTTGAAGCCACATTGTAAATCGTCCACCCTCCCACGCAGTATGTAGCGTGGAAGGGGCATGCAATGTGGGTTGGTGCAGGTCAGTCACCACAAGGTGCATAGCATGATGATGCTGACTTAGATGTAGGTGTCACCTAAAATCTGAGGCAGTGCCAACATCAAACACCACCCCAGGGGTGCTGTTTGCAGGTTGCAATAAGGAAATAGACTGTGCTTTGAACTCATATGAATGTGCCACCAATGCATGCTGCATTCTTCTGCACACGGAGAGAAACCCAACTGGCCATCAAAACAGCACATGTATAGGGCGGTGTCCCTTCCTACACAGATACATCCACCTCCACAGGGTAGCTAGCCAAGTACCATGGTGCAAAGTTGGTAGTGTAGGTGCACGGCTGCATATGAGATACTGGCACAGAAGACAACAAAGGGTTGCCTAGTAACGTGTCACATATGGGGCATTCTTGCATAGTCAAAATGTTGCAGGACAGTGCTGCCAGTGTTGGAGACATGTTGTGCATTGTCACTTACTAAATGGGCCTAAGTGTCGCACATCATCTGTAATGGCACATGTCAAAATGGATGAGATGTCCAGGCTATGTAGTGCTACCATATGGCCAACACATCTGACCCCCATAGTGTTGTGAGAATGTGTCATGTTCCCTCTAGTGATAGCACACTGATACAAAGGAGCACTACACAATGCATGGTACGTACATACTGACCATCAGTTAGGAAACCAAATCATATGTCCCAGGTCCTTGAGCCAAACTCAAAATTGTCATGTCCAACAACCCAGTGCTGAGAAGACCTTACACAAGGCCAGGAGCTCACACCATACCACAAACACATATGAGTCGCAACCAACTCAAAATATCAACTGCCATGCTACATGACAAACCTGTTGCAAGCCTCAACAACAACTTACTCCTTTATTCTTTTGCAGTGGTTCAGTGTTATGGCATACAGCCATGGATAATGACCTCATTTCCCAAGCACAGCAGCAGAGTATGCATATAATGAGGGACAACTGAAGACACAGAATATTGTGGAGAGGGCATTTGAAATCCTGAAGTCAAGATTCAGGTGCCTGGGCATCACACGAGGCAGCCTCCTATATGCCCCACATATCGTCTGCAAGATCATAATGACATGTGTTATCCAACATATGTGTGCCGATGAACATCCCCTTGTATGAGAAGGTTGATGACTTGCCTGAGGAGGAGGAGGAGGAAGAGGATGGAGTTGAAGAAAATGAGGGGGGAACAGCCCAACACAGCTGCTGGGATATGCCACAGACAGCACGTAGTTGATAACTTCTTCACTTAAATATCACTTAACTCACCTTGTACATTTTGTCAATAAACACCTCACTTATTCAAACAATCCTGCTTTGGTCTCTTCAGTCTCCACAACATATACCTTAGGATTGTGAGTCTAACCTCAGGGAGCATGTTACAAATACTAATCTGAAAAGTGCTGTTGCAACATCACATGTGATGCGTAGGATGGTACTGCTACCATCACATACATCACAAATAGCTTCATCACTTGAATGTGACAACTGAAGGACACAATCTATGGACCACAACATATGAATTACATCCATGTTGCCAACTTGTTCATCAATAGCTCATCACACACAACTACAACATGTCCAAGTAGGAGGTAAACAAGGGGCACACACATGAGGCAGTGGATGTCAAAAATGAGAAAGACAGTAATGTTGGAACAGAACACTGTCACAACTCAGTGTGAGAGTTGTAATGTCTGCATGGAGCATGTGTGACAAGGGGGGACATAATTGGTAATAATGGTCATCATGATTAGCCCAGGTATGACAAGCAATGGAAGACGTTGGGCCTGCACAGTACATCAATGGTAATCAGTCCTGACACTGCCATGGGGCCCAATCCTGACACAGGGTACATATGACCTCACACTTTGTACGACACGTCTGTGGAATGCACATCAGTATGGATGAGAACATATGCAGCTAGGGTTGCAGGTCCACCACACAAAAACTACAACTATTGCTAAATGTTATGAGTTTAATCAAACATTTGTGGTCAAAACATAATCTGGGTGGAATGTAGGCAGAGTATGTCAATCACAGTATATACCAAAGGTTTACACATGTTGTCAGGTAACATTTCCTAGGTAGCATTTTTCTATCATCATCAACAATGCCTGAGCTGTGTTTGTCATCTTAAATGTTATGTACTGTAAGACAACTACACAAATCACATAAATAAACACAATTCACAATCATAAACCAGAACTATTGCTTTGTATTGGGTGCCATACATGTGTGGATACAATGTTGTCACGCATGCATACATATGCATGATGTGCAACTATTTGCATATTGTTGACTCTGTAACACACAGATCAGTGTAACAGACCATTCACACCCTCATCACATTGTTGCATGGACTACCACATTTGGCCATACACAATATTCCACAGTGCAGCACAGCCCATGTTATTTGTATGTTGATAGAGGGTGCATCCATGTACAATGGAACAAAATCACGCAATCAGGAATTGAGTCAAAAAAATTTACGCAAATGCGTCTAAAACATCCATAGTATATGACACATGGGCCCTGAGCGTGAATTCCACTGTTAGAAATGGCGTCAGGTTTAATTTAAAAGGCAATGTGTAAAGTATTTGTGCAATAAATCATGCAAATGACAGTGCAAACACCACAAAAACACACCACACAGGTTTAGGAAAATATAGAATATTTATCTGAGTAGATTAAGGTCAAAATGATCACGATTTAATAAATACATGTTGAAATATCCCTTTTGTAATGTTAAATAGAGTCTTTAGTTCTTAAAAAGCAATAAGTGTCTCTTGCAAGCACAAAAGTACCTGGTTTGCGTCTAAATTATCCGCAAGGGACCGAAGAGGAGGAGATGTGTGAAAAACGGGAAGGTGCGTGTTGGTTTTTCTGGGCGTACACAGACGATGCATCGGTGCTATTCCATGCAGCAAGGGATTTGCGCACACAGGCCTGGATCCTCTTGGGGTTGCGGGGTATGTGGATTCCCCGGGGTGTGCCAGACAAAGTCACTGGAGCTGCGTCGATCCGGTAGGTGATGCAGAGAAATTTCTGTTGCACATCAGGCACTGCATCAATTGCTCTTGCAGGAAGTCAGGCTGCATCATTCTGGCTCGGCGATGCATCGATTCGGTGGGCCATGCGTCGAAGTTCCAGTTGCAATGCTGGTTAAGTGATGCAGTGATTTTCTCACTGCAGGGCTGACTGTGCATTGATTCCGGCAAGCTGTGTGTCGATATTCGCTGCACAAGGAGTTCTTTCAGAGATTAAGTATTTTTGGCCCTGAGAATTCAGGAAACAGGTGGCAAGCTCAATCCAAGCCCTTGGAGACCACTTTTTATCAGATCCAGAGGGCATCAGGCAGCGGGGCAACAGCAAGGCAGCAGTCCTTTACAGCAAAGCAGTCAGGTGAGTCCTTTGGGCAGCCAGGCAGCTTCTCTTAGCAGGTTGCAGGTTCTGATTCAGAGTTTCTTTCCCAGGAGGTATCTTGTCAAGAAGTGTCTGAATTGGTAGGGTCAGGGACCCAGTTTATATACCCAAATGTGCCTTTGAAGTAGGGGAGACTACAAATACTGGCTTATAAGTGCACAAGGTCCCCTTTCAGTTCCATCCTGTCTGCCAGGGTCCCAGTAGGGGGTTTGGCAGTTCATTGTGTGAGGGCAAGCCACTGTCCTTTGACATGTAAGTGTCAGGCTCTGCACCCTCCCAGCCCAGGAAGAACCATTAAATATACAGATGTGTGCAGGTGTGACTGAGCATCTTGTGTATAGGGTTGTCTGAGTGAAATGCACAAGAGAGCTGTCAACTTAACCCAGACCGACGTGGATTGTAAGGCACAGAGAACTTTCTAAAAGTGGCATTTCTAAAACAGTAATATTAAATCCAACTTCACCAGTCAGCAGGATTTTGTATTACCATTCTGGCCTTACTAAATATGGCCTTGTTACTCCTTTCAGATCAGAATCTACCACTCAAACAGTATACAAGGGTAGCCCTAATGCTAGCCTATGAAAGTAGCAGGTCTCACAGCAGTGTAAGATGAATTGTAGGAGTTTTATACTACCGGGACATATAAACTACACAGGTGCATGTCCTGCCTTTTTCCTACACAGCACCCTGTCCCATGGGTTACCTAGGGCCTACCTTAGCGTTGACTTATATGTAGAAAAAGATGAGTTTAAGGCTTGACAAGTACTTTTAAATGCATAGTCGAAGTGGCAGTGAAACTCCACACACAGGCCTTGCAATGGTAGGCCTGAGACATGGTTAAGGGGCTACTTATGTGAGTGGCACAACCAGTGTTGCAGGCCCACTATTAGCATTCAATCTACAGGCCTTGGGCACACGTATTGCACTTTACTAGGGACTTACAAGTAAATGGTAAATGAAATAAGCCAACTGGGTATGAGCCAATGTTACCATATTTTAAGGTAGAGAGCATATGCTCTTTAGCACTGGTTAGCGGTGGTAAAGTAAGCAGAGCCCTAAAACCAGCAAAAACAGGGTCAAAAAGTGGAGGGAGAAGGCAAAAGGTTAGGGGTGACCACGCTAAGGCTGTCAGGTCTAACATCCACCTTTGCACTCTTCTCAATGCTGATTTTCGATGAATTTGACGCATAAAGATAGTACATCAATAAAAACGACGCACATACATCATGCGTCTAAAATACCACTGCAAATATCACATGCGTCATATAAATACACGCACAACAGAAAACATGATGCATGGGGACAGAAAGTGATGTAATAGGAAATTGTGTTTACAAGCATGGTATAGTGGGTGTACATTCTACTTTCTCTGTTTACAGTATGTGCCTCTTTTGACTGTGTGGTTGTGTTCTGGATTTGAGGGTGTGATTTTCCTGTGTTTTGTATCTTGTGGTGTCTGTCCTGTCATGTTTTTACTATTTTTGTCTGTACTTTGTCCCAGTGTCTGTAAATGTGTGTGTTTTTTTATGTATAATTGTACTTGTACTGTGGGGTGTTCATCCAGAATAGTTGTCAAAATGGGTTAGCTGGGATTAGTTATTGGGCCTTAAGTTTCCTTTACATTCATTTCATTTTTTTACTTAAATACCTGTGGTCAACCTGAACTGTGATAATATGTCTGGTCAGAGGAGGCTGAGCTGGATGGGAGAGGAGGAGATGGGTGCCTTTGTGTGTCTGGTAGCCCACTACCTGCCTTTGATGATGGAGATGGGGGGCCAGGTAATATAAGGTTACCGGACCGAGGTGAGGCGTCTGCAGTGGGGCAAGGTACTCCACCACCTGAGGAGGGTGTTTCAGAGCACCAGGAATGAGCACCAGCTGAAGCATCGCTGGGGAGATCTGGTGACCAGGAAGCAGGATCTGCTTGATCATCTTGGTGTGGAGACTGTTGGCCCGGTTGGTGAGTCTGCCATTGCCATACTATTTACTGTTCACCACTCTTGAATGACAGTAGCAGATGTGTTGGAGTGCTGCATGCAATGCTTGTAGACGGGTTGCATGCAACCAGAATGAAGTGTAACTGCAACAGTCTAGACATGGAGTTCACATGTCCTACCGCATGTCCATCACAAAGTGCCTCAGGGTGCCTTGCAGGACAAGCTTAAACACCTGAATCAAATGTCTTGAAAACCACCAGGGTAGTGTCATGTATTTGTCACACAACTCCCCCTTATACACTGGAGTTCCATCCTCTGTACATTGGTCACAAATGTTTGTTGCAGGATGTAGCACTACATGAGTCTCAGGCCCGTGTAAGTGTGCAGATGTCCTCACCTGAGTGTCAGTGTCATTGTGAGTTTGTAGTGGTGTGTCTGTTGCACTGTTTTACACCAGGATAACTAGCTCACTCCTCTAAAATAGTACACACTGTAATTAGTTGTCCACTAGTAGGGGCAGTGATATGACACTAAGCATGGTTTTCCATCCATATCTTACAATTGGACCTGCCCCCTACACAATTGGTGAAGTGGCAAGATTTGAGGACCCAGATGCATCCAGTAAGCGTGATAATGTGTGTCCTGTGAAGTAATCCAGGGTTTTTTGTGAGTGAGTCATGTGTGTTGCACACAATTCTAGATGTGATAAGCTGTGAAATGATCAGATATCAAAGTAGACTGAATGGTTACATTGTGTCCCATTTAAAGGTTCCCCATGCATGAGCAGAGGGCCATATCTTGTGTGGCTTGTAGTGCTCAATGGGCAGCATTGTGTAAACAAAGTGATGACAAGCCACATGTAGGGCAAAATGTAACTAAGAAGTGCAACGCTGTGAGAATATTGGCACTGAGGCACTCCTTCATTCTCACAACACAGTGGTGCACCATTTTGAACTCAATTTTGGCATCCCTGTATTGTAATATACATGTAAGACTGGGTAGAATTGTCCCCCAGCATGGCACTCCATATTTTACACTCCACTTAAGTAAAACTTAAGTGAAATGAATAGGTGTGCTTGCAAGTCAAGGCCAGACGTGTTCAGGCATTGATATGGGTGTGTGAGGAATTGTAGTGGCAGATCAGGTATTGATGGGTGTCGACACCTGGACACATGAATGTAGATGTGATAGGCCTATGGATACCAGCTTCCCAGTTGTCGGCCCTCCATCTATGAGTGGGCATGCCTTGGTGGATGACCAGGACAGTTGAGATGATGGATAGGCCATCCCCCCTTAGGTACAGGGGGAGAGGAACACCAAAGTTGTAGATAGATGTGATGCTTACAGTGCAGGTGACAGTCTTATTGATCAGGCTTACATGTGTACCTATCAGCACTGACCCCTTAAGGTTACCAACTGCATCCCATACTCCCAATAACACATTCAAGTTACTGGTGATGTATAGTTGAAAAGGGATGGGGAATTTTGGCCATTATCTATGTGAAGTTTACACTGCCTTTGCATTATTACATTTAGCACAAAATCAATGCACACCTAATTTGTTTGGTTCCTAATCTTGTTGTGCATTGCTTTAGAATCAATGAAATGATGCTAAGGCAGTGTTGGTGTTGCATTCATCAGAGCCATTCTCTTTTCCGGAAAATGAGCTGGAGTGCATGTGCAATTAGATGTAGAATGTAAGCCAATAATCTGTACACACTCCACACAGTGCTGACATTGATGGCTGGCTGACTCAATTTAACAGCTGCCAACATGAGCAATGAGGAACTGGGGGCATTCCAGAAGAGGGCAGTCCACTAGAGACATATCCTGGCAGTGGAATCTGGGTTCCGGAGGATGGCACGCAGCTATTTTACAGAGGAATCCACTGGGGAATGGCGGGCATTCAACCAGGGGGGGCCCACACTAGTAGAGGCCATACTGAGGAGACCAAGCTCAACAGCTGTGCAGGGGGGGACCGCTGCCACCACTACAGCCCCAGCTGCAAAACCGTCCACATCTGTTCCACAGCCCATCACTACCTGCTGCCATGGACCAGAAAATGACCCAAGATCTTCAGATGGATGTGACAATGGTTCTAAAAAGGTTGGACAGTTTGGAGAAGGAGGTGGCAGCAAATAATAAAACCGTCAAGAGGGCAAAGCTGTGACTGGCTTTGTAACACTCACCCCCAGTTCTGTCCCATCCCTCCTCATTTGTTTTAAATCTTTGTAGTGGGTTTCAGGGGGTTAGTGTCAGGTTAGAGTAGGTTAGTACTTTAGTTAGGATGAGTGAGTTTGGGGGTGGATGTTGTACTTTTTACATGTTAGTTTGTAGGTGGGTGAGTGGGGGATAATGTTGGGGCATGTATTTGTTGATAAAAAAAAATACCCCAAAAGTATATATTTTTTTAGATATAGTTAGTATATGTGTAGTTTAGCATATGTTGTCCTGCATTTGTCTCTTAACTTAAGGGGGGTGCGGGCCAGTGTTTAGTGTGTGTTGTTAAATGTGTTAGGTAAGTTTAGCCTAGGGTAGTTAGCGTCAGTTGTTGGTTAAGTATAGTTAGGATAGGTTATGATAGGTTAGGATAGGTTTTCTTCATTCTTTTTATTTTAGTTTCATTCTTATTGAAAATCTTTGGGTACCCCCTTACTTGATGTGTCATATAGTTGTGTCTCAGGGTCTTCCCATGAGAACAGTGAAAATTGTGTGTTGGCCTAGGGACTCCATCCTACCTCTAGATCCCTCTCTTGACATGTTCATCACCTGTTTACAACTGAGCTGTCACATTGGCAGCTACCACACATCTACTTGTCTGTGCATCTGTGATCCAGTGTACCCACCACTCAAGCTGACTATGTAAACTTTGTATTGGACAGGTAGGTGTGGTGATTCAGTTGTCATTGTTTGGGTCCTGTGTAGGAAGCTTGGGCACTGTGGGACATCTGACAACAGCCTAAATTTTATATCTACCATGCTAAGCTGACCAGTGGCAATTACAGATGAGTTTAAGTACCTCTGTTTCACACCAATGTGCTCTACTGGTACTCCCAGCTGACACTATTGCCTGAGACCTGTTTCACAGCCTTTTCTGCTGTATGTTGTGGGTGAAGCATACATGTGCTCAACATTTTTTTACATACTCAGTGAATTGCTTGTAGGGGATGAGACCAGCATTGTCGTTCATCATGCAGGAACCTTGTGCATAGATATGTTCCCCCATATTCCTGCACTCTTGTACTGACACTCTGTGACGAAAGACATGTTATACATAACACAATTCCTAAGCATAGTAGATGTGTCACAATACACAGAGACATGCTGCTTGTGTAGGTGGTGTTTATTTACAAGTGTCGTAGTGCAATATTTACAATGTCCAGGTCTGTGACCCCATTAGTGAAATCCATACAATTGTGACACAACACAAGTCCAGGGTTGAGGGACATGTCACAGGACATGCTTGGATAAAGTGTTGTTCAATGCAGGGGAACATGATTTGCCAATTGAAAAGTGAGAGATGTTGAAGAGTGCATATCTCCAACTGTGCTAACACTTGCATGATATCAAGCACAGGACAAAGGAAAACACTGCCCATGTGGCATGGGCTGGTGCTACCGGGAACTCCTAAGGGTAAAGATGATCTCTTACACATCTTCATCCTCTTATTTGTGTGTTGTCTCCTCTGCCCTTGATGGTGTTGGTGGGGAAATAGAGGGGGCCACACACACTTCCGTGGTTGATTATGTAGACTCACAATTCCCGGCAGCTGTCCTCCTTGGAACTACATATGGCATCACTGCAGCAAGGAGGAGCTGCTGATTTTTGAGGATAGCAGCAACATCCCTGTGGTAAGCAGCCATGTCTGCCCAGAGAGAGGCTACTTCCCGGTGCATGGAGGACAGCTTTTCCTCAATCCTGCTGCTGCTAGTTTGGGAGAGCAGTTGTTTTGGCCCTCATGGCAGCAGCTATGTCCCCCAGACACTGCTGGACTCCATGCATTGGGGAGTGTGTGCCTCGTTTGGCTGCTGTCTGTTCAGTGGCTGTAACAATGCATGTGCACATACCCTCTAGGCTAACTGCTTTAATTTGCATCCCCACCCGCACCTCCTTGGCCAGCTCCTGCTGGACTCCTACCACTGTCCTCTAATAGCTGGTCTCTGGGTCCTAGGAATCCTCAGCTGCGTCGGTGCTGGCAGGTTGTACTGTTGGGGTGTTGGGTGGGCCTCTGGGATGGCTGCTACATTAATACTCCTCCTTGCAACTGGAGGTGGTGACTGGAGGTGGTGTCTGGAGGTTACGAGGACTTCTTGGAGGGTCTCATGGCTGATGGGTGTCAGCTGGTCATCCAGGTCATTGGGGTATCTAGGCCAGGCAGATCTGCAGGAGAGTCATCATCCTGTGCAATGAGATGGTGTAAAATCAGTCTATCTGTGTTGTGGCAGTTGACATGTCATGTCACTGACTTGCTATTGGAGGCTCATTGTCATCTTAGTTCCCAAACATTGTTGCTGTACATCATGGTTGCAGTCTATCAGCCCTATGCCCCACCTGCGTGTCACATGAAGGGAAGCCCAGTTGGCGCAATTGGCTGAGTCATATCTTCTAGGTGTGATGTATATCCTTTTTGTGGCTTGACAGCATCTTGTCGTTGACAACCCTCCCTATGCATCCATTTGATTGGTGAGGCCTTGCAATGGGTGTTGCTGTGCTCATGCCACAGCACCACATATGGCAATTTTCCCAGTCTCAGTCTTACATTTTTCACATACACCCATGCGGAGCTGAGACCTTGCACCACCCCAGGGATGGCATTACCAGGACACTATGCTCTTGTTACCATTGATAGCTCCTCATGTTGATGTATGTGCATGTGTGCTACATTTCACATCACTCATGGACCTAGCAGGGTTCAATTTCTTCTTCTGTCTGTGCAGGTGGGTTCACCATCCTACACACCTATGTCCTCCCCTTCAATGCAGCCCTCCATGTACTGTGATACATGAGATGCAGCATGGTGGCAGTGCAGTTAATTAGACACAGGCACAGGGGAAGACCCAGGGATGGCCAGCATGGGTATTACATTTCTGCTATGTACATTATGTATGTGACAGTGCCTGATGGTAAATGAGTCTATGGACATAGACAGTTAATAGGAGTTAAACTTAGGTCAGGGCCTGAAGCTAGTTTGATGGTGATTCTGCAGGTAGTCACACTGGTCCCTCATTTCAAGCGTGTCAGTCCTATGGGCACCTAACTGCCATTGTCTGTTTGAGCAACCCCCAACAGCACAGGTGGTATTGTCAACTGTTGTCAATGGGGAAGGCCGCATGGGCCAATGTCCTGGCACTGGCAGGTTTCCAGAAGCTTACGGACGGCAATGCCAGATGTCCCATGACCCTAGACCAGTATTACATTCAGTGCTACCCTCCAGGTCTGTTTCTGCATTTCCACCAGCCTCTGCATGGTGGTGACAACCCCATGCAAAGGTTAGTGGTGATGTGGTGTGCCCCTGGGTGCCGCTGCACAGCCCATGAACCTGACAGGGGCAGAGCAGGGGGTCCCATGCCCTGGCCCTTTGACCTTTCCACTGTTTGATTGGCAGGGCTAAGTGCAGCTTGTCCTGTCAGACCCAATGCACCCCAGGACTGGCACTGACACTATTTGATCCATCAATAAGTTGTGCTAAGTGCCCCACAGAGCTACCATGAGCAGACAGATTTCCGCCCGCCATCCCAACATGTGACTCATACTGCCAAGCGCAAAGGGTACACTGTACTGGCAGTCTTAGCAACACTAGACTTGCCCATGCACCATTCCCCGCCTGTCAATGTGGAATTTCACACCATTATGTTCACAGTCATACCCCATGTGTTGTATGTGTGTGTTTATTTCCCTATTCATATGTGGTCCACATGGTTGTGTCAGAGCAGTTGTGGGCTCAGCCTGTGACTGTTGTGACCTACTGTTTGCTATCTGTGGTACATATTTGCGGTGTGGCACATTTCTGTTCAGCATCAAGATGTGTGGTTCAACACTACACCAGTTTAGTTGGTTTGGGTAGTGGCATGTTACCAATGATACAGGACTAGCCTGCTATTCCCCCAGCGCTTGCTCAGATCATTGTTCCCTGCACCTAGGGGGCATCCTGACTGCATGATGGAGTGGTGGCTGCTTTATGTGGATGTGTTAACAACGTGCGGGTGGTGGTGCTACCGGCATATGTCTTGGTACTTTTGGGACAGTTGCAATGACTTGTGTGCTGTCAGATGCAGCACACATGTGTTTGGGCAATGAGGCAAAGCAGTTGCAAGGTGTTACTGCAAGGGACACCACCATGACGTTACCCACGGAATGGTATTGACTGACTACTTAGTCTCTGAATTATTGGTCGTGTAGGGTTGATATGACTACATATAAGGGGTGTTGTGATGACACAACCAGAGGCAACATGATTATACATGCTATCTATCCCATGTGCTGCATATGTACATGTAGGTATTTAGGCCTGGTGAATTACATATGTCCAGGTTGTGTATGTGTTATGGTGCATGGCACTACCAAGGTGTAGGTACATGTGTGGCTTATGTCAGCATGGTGCAATGTGATTAATGTGCAATGTGTCCCTCTGCACTACTTTGACATGCATTGTGTGAGTCCTATGCATTATGCTTCCCTCTTCTTGCACTTGACATTTTTGCATTAATTTCCCCCATGCAACTTAGCCTGCATTTGTGGTGTTTCTTGGTAGTCTGCGTTGTTCTGTCCTGCGATTCCTGTGACAAGTTACTCCTGGATGACTGCTGCAACCTTCTCCTCCATCTCGTCAATGTCCTTTTGTGGTGCTGGACTCCCACCTCCAGTTTGCACTGCTGCATTCCTGCTCATTTTTTCCTTTGTCCTTCGCTTGCAGTCATGCCAGCGTTTCTTGCACTCTGTTACGTTTCTCCTGACCTCTGACTAACATCTGCTGCCAAATTTCCTCTCTCCTTTCAACTGGCAATTTTGAGGTGATGTAGCGTTGATGTTGATGCTCCGTCACCTCTCTCACCAGTATTTCATGCTCCTCAGCTTTGAAACAACACTTTCTCTTTTTCTTCTCCCTCCCCTGGTTCTTGTGTGTGTCCTCCTGGCTGGTTGCTGGTTGATTGGGGTCTCACTGGGGTCTCTCCTGGCTTTCCGTTAGCAACTGTATTTGATGCTATTGCGGCCAACAATGATGCATTTCTGTTTTACAACATGTTTACGTGTCGTAAAATGGATTAGAGTCATTTTTTCGGTGTTAACGTCTTTTTGCCTTATGACAAGGCATAATGGTTAACATCGAGAAAAATGACTTTAAACAATTTTTAGCGCCACCCACTGTCATAGTATAAATATGATGCCCGTTGGCGCTAAATATTGACTCTAGTCTGTGCTAAACATTTTGACTCATAACTGCATTAGCGCAGTTTTGCATCACAAAGTATAAATCAGGGACCATGGTAAGTAGGGAAAGTATAGCTAAGTATTTTTTTTTAATTAAGGTACCATAGGGGGCCCAACTTGGGGCCCTCTGCATGGTACAGGGTGCAATGGCCATGCCCAGGGGATGCTAGTCCCCTGTGCTGGTCATTGGGGTGGTGGGCATGACTCCTGTCTTTTCCAAGACAGGAGGCATGTGGTGTGGATGGTTTTGCGTCAGAAAATGATGCTAGGTTGGTTAGAGGCACTTTCTTTGCCTCTAACCAGCCTAAAGTCATTTTTTGGTGCAAAACCCCCTTCCACCCATACAGCCACCCTCACCCGGCTAACGTAATTTCTTTACGCTAGCCCACCCTTTGCACCAGCTTGCACCATTCCATAAATATGGCGCCCAGCTGGCACTCAGAAATGGCACAAGCCGGTGCTAATCTTTTTGATACAAAATTGTGACAGTGCAGTTTTGCATCAAAAACTATAAATATGCCCCCCAAAGTGCACTGATGCCACTGGCTAATCTTAACCCACTTGCTAGACACCCGGGGCATAATTATACTTCAGTTACTCCGAATTGCAAATTTTTTATAACGCAAATTCAGTGCGAAACTAACTCCATATTTACATTTTGACGTTAGACATGTCTAGCGTCAAAATATTGGAGTTTGCACCGTTTTTTAGATGCATGAACCTACCTTTGCGTCAATGAGATGCTAGGTAGGTGTTCCTAGCTAAAAAATGGTGCTAGCCCCATAGCCCCATATTTGTCCCTCCATGCTAAAATGAAGCACGGGTGGGAGGAGGGACTAAATAATGGTGCAAAGCCTGCTTTGCACCATTATTTAACGCCTGAGTCAGACCAGGTGTTAGGGGACCCATTTCTATGGTTAAACACCATGGAATGGGTCCACAGGTGGCCTCCTCAGGTCCTAGGAACACCCCCACCCACACCAGAGGGGCACCAGAGGATGGGGGACCCCATCCCAGGTAAGTAGGGTAAGTATAGGTAAGTAGTACAGTTTTGCATCAAAAAGTATAAATATGCCCCCCAGTGTGCACTAATGCGCTTGTGGTCTGTAGCCATGACACAGCAACATTTAAAAAATAGTACTCCATAAATTCGCGATACCCCTTTCCCTTCCCATTCTCTAAATGAATCACTTCTGTGGTTACAGCTACTCCTTAGTGAACAAAGACTTGATAGTGGGATGTTGTGTTTGTTTTCTTTGTGATGATCCTGCCTCAAATGACTTCCCTGCAGGAGGCAGGTGGCTTGGACTCTGGTGCAGCTCCGGTAGCCCTCTTTTGCTTGTGTAAAGCTGAGGATGCTGCAAAAAATGACTACACAATATATGACAGGGCTACTTTGCATGATGACAACATCTTCATTATTACCACCTCCTTCTATCTTTTTGACATCAAGTTCTTTTCTCATGGCAGCAGCTACCATTTTGAGGTGCTGTTCCCACACAACCAGATGTAAATATTTTGTATGAGCTAGTACGACCTCAATTAACAAAACATCTGTATTTGTAATGTGCATGTTCACCCCTTGGGGCATTTAAGCAATGAATAATAGGAGTTTTTGTTACACAACTCAGCAATACTCATTCTATTGATTTCAGCAGGATGAAAGACTGGGTGGACTTGCTGGGAATCGGGGGGCATGAGGTCAAACATAGGTTTCTGGAGTGAATGCATTAGTACTCAAACCACCAAACCTATCTACCATAATGCCCAACTAGGTTTCCATGAGGTACTAGCTTGAGGCAAATTGTGCAGTCTGTAATGTGGTCCTTTTGTGGCCTCTTTCTAAAGAATATGTTTGCAAACTGTGGAGGAGAGCTTCCCTATTGACTAAATGCAAGAAGTTGTGGTGTAGTTAGGTGAATGTATTCGCCTTTCTCTAGGGCAGACAGCAATTGTGGTATGGATTGTCGTTTCTGCAGGACTTTGGGTGTTTGAAAAGAAAGAAGGTGGAGTTGATGATGCTACAAGAGTAGGTTGAATAAAAGTGATCTGCATGTCTTCTAGGTCACTCTTTTCATGAACAATCACTGCTTCATTACCACTTACATCTAGGCTTAAAGAAAATCTCAGTTTCTTTTCTTTTTTTTCTTTTCTTTTCTTTTCTTTTCTTTTCTTTTCTTTTCTTTTCTTTTCTTTTCTTTTCTTTTCTTTTCTTTTCTTTTCCATGGCAGGACTTAAGGGGTCAACTCAATGTGAACAACAATATCCGAAGGACATCTTGGACAATATGGTTTAGATTTGGTGGTGATAGTACTACTGTTAACACTGGAGTGATCCTTCTTCCAAAATCATCTATTTCAGAAGATGGAAAAACAGGCATGCCATCTTGTGCACCTTGGTGGAAAAAGGATGATGGTTTGATTCCGGTAGTAGCAACATACTTGTTCTCCTCACTGGCTTCTTTTTTGGTAGGAGCCTCGTTCTTCGGATCAAGCTTCTTTACTTGTTAATGATCAGCAGCTTGTGCAGTGGCACTAAGCATAGATGTGTCTGTACTGTGGTGTTTGCTAATTCAAAGCCTTTTTTCCATCCCAGTCTCATCTTGTTTATCAGCAGGCAATGTAAAATAAGAAGGAAAACAGTCAGGTTTGGCCTTCCTGGTTAACACAATACACGCTACCATCATCATTCTAACAATATTATATCCACATGTAAGCTAACTCTTTTGATAGACAAGGAAGTCCTTAATTTCAAATATATCAACTTAATGAAACCTTGTGTTTCTCTAGCCCCTAATGGATCCTCATGAAAGATTGGAGAGGCTATCAAAAAATAATTACATTATTTATAAAAATACACACTGGTTTCACAAAATGGTATTTGATCACATGGAATGGAGGAGATGGCATGGAGAACTGAGAAAAAATTGCGGTCTCTGAGGAACACATTTGCTTCATTAAAAATGGTTGCCCAAATGGCAAGTTAAAAAGGGCACATAGATAACAAACAGAAAGTCCCTTCCTATAAAAAACACACTCCTACAACACAATTGTGGTCAAACACTTGGCAAAGAAAGACGGAGCTGTTAAGAAAGGAGAAATGGCTGCACTGGCTAGTGCCCACAGTCAGGAAAAATATGCATACAAATACTCACAAAAATGCCTTGGTCCGTCCGTGGGCCCAGAGACACCACAAGTAAAGCAGCAACAATAATGTAAATAAATTCAACCAAGATCATAAATACAATAAAAGCACAGCAAAATTAAAACTGTCGAAAAAGATTAAAATAAATCTTAATTATCCCCAAACTCAAATTGCCCTAGGCAGCAATTACACCCGCAAGATACTTTTAAAAGTCTCAAAAAAGCACAGTAATACATCTCTACTTACACACACAAACTTACACCCAAAATGGTAAGAAAGTAAATGAGAAAGAAGGTGATGTGGATTGAAGAAGAATGTCTGATGACATGGGCTTGCAGCTACTTCTACCAAAACCACAAACAGACACATGCAACCCCAAAAAAACTTAGGCCCAGATTTAAGAGGGCCTAGCACAATTCCAATGCCACATTAGTGTAATTTTTTTACGCTAATGTTGCGTTGGAAGGCCAAAAATGCCATGCTATATTTACAAAGTATCACAATGCTTGCATTGCGGTACTTTGTACCCCTTGCCCGGCATTATGTGTGAGCCAGGCATGAGGTATGCAATGGAGGGGTTCTGGTGCTACGGGGGCTGAAAAAATCGTGCAAAGACATCTAAAAGATTTTCTTTTCATCAGTTTTATTGCCATTTTTAACACATGCTTAGAGCAGGCATTAAAGGGAGGCTCCCATTGTTTTTTGAATGGTTCTCTGGGTGCTTTGCAGGATTAGTGTCAACATTTTTTACACTAATCCTGCAAAGCGCCGGACTAGCCCCAAAAATTATGACGCTAGTACCCGTGACCTATCGCCATGGTGTGTCGTATTTTGACACATAGTGGCGTTAGGGGGGCACTAAGGTGCACAAGAAAAGTGGCACTGCGCTAGGTGCAGTGCCACTTTTCATAAATCTGCCCCTTAATTTGGAATGACTCCAAGGCCAACCTCAGGCCTCTATATTATTAAGAACATATAATAAGAAGAAACTAGAAAATAAGAAAGTAAAGTGTCTCATTTTTGTGTACATAAACCAAAGGTGACATACTGGAGATTAAGAAAATATGTATAGCGCACCAGCTGTGAGAATGTGAAAAGAACTTTAAAACACATCAATGGTTAACAGAAGATGTGCCCCCAAAAAGTAAAGCAGCACAATATAATTTCAAATCTGGACAAAATACACACAACTGCAAAGAAAATGAGGAAATATAAATAACCCCAAGCTTCGATCATCGAAATGTGTCCATTGCCAAGAATGCTTATGCTGTTTTCTCACATTGGCCTGGCTGCTATCTCTACTCCAAACTCAGGATTTCCAGCAACAAAAAAACAACAAAGAAAAACAATGTAAAATATGAACAAACTAGTGGCGCCTCCCACCAACATTTTGCAAACTGCTGCAATGAACTTGCTCGATTATTCAAAAAGTAAAATTAAAAATTACAAGGGTGGAAGATGCAGCAGAGATTGCAGACAAAGGATGAATGAAGCTTTCCCTCTGAATCTACAGCAGCCTAACCATCTATAGCACTTACCCCTTAAAAAATACATTCACTTAAAATAAATCCAGTTGATTATTGGTGACCCATGTTAAACAACAGCCATTCGCACTTAGTTTGATCGTACTGTTTCCATGCTTCTACATTAGGATATTTACCTGAACAGACATGTTATTTACATGACTTTGTGTAATAGTGTAATCTTGAGCATTATGTATCACATACAGAATATAAAACGCTGCCAATAACACAAGATTACACCGGAACTTAATTATAGTGTGCTTTCTGTAGGATGGCCCATAGAAGTATAGTTTCCATAGCTGAGCGGAAGAATTAAAAAAACAGTGGCCCCACAGATTAATTCACAGAGTAGAATTATTTTTTTGGGGGTACATAGGCCAAAGGTTACATGCACTGAAGAGGTCAGTGATAAATCAATGACAGGTATGGAAATGAATTAATCCCAAAAATAATATGTAGTTAGACCTAACACGAAAACCAAAGGATGAAACCACCCATTAATCATCATTTTGCATACTGTATTGAAATTATATAATAGGGTTCTTTTATATAATGGAGCATTTGCAGTATAGTTCAACATGAAACTAGTGCTGATGGTGCTGTACACAGTTAAAAGAGTACCCTTGTTGCTTGTTTTTATCAGTACAACCAAAAAAGCTAAGGACAAGTTATAGTTTCCATCATGGAGTACGAAGATGAATATCCTTGTGCACACCGCCTATATTATCCAACAGTCACCATGATCGATACATACTGTCTGTGCGTCTCATCAGGGCTTAGGGCCTAATTACGAGTTTGGCGGTCTTGTGAAGGCCAAACTCATGGTGGCAGTCGGAGCACAGCACTCCTAGCGGTCTGACCGTCAGATTATGATTCTTTCAGTCAGTTATCCAGGAGACAGCTGCCACCAGCAGGATCATAGATCCCGATGGGTTGGTGGCTGTCAGAGCTGTGGTAAGCCACAGTGGTGCGGAGTTTGGCACTGCCATGCTGATCATGACTCCACTTTCTGCCAGCCTTTCCAAGGCAGTTCCACCATCATGGAGAGGATGGCGGAAATCCAGTGCCCTGCACTGGCCACAACCATGTCATGGGCAGTGCAGGTGGCCTCCTGGGGAAGGGAGCGGAGGCCAATGTCTCCCACTGTTTCCACCAGGCTTCACAGTGGAAACATTGTAATTGCGATGTTTCCACCAGCCAAAACATCATAATATGACAAGAATGAGGACGTCCCGCTAATGGCAGCCTCACCCGCCGTATTGACGGTCTCAGCGGCAATGCAACAGAGGTTATAATGAGACTCTTAGCCCAGTAGATTTTTATCTGATGATCATGATAGTGGACTTGTCTTGTTCCTCTTGAATTATGCTGCTTCTGTGGTTCTGCCTCCAGTAACGGAATTTACAATGAAGAGACCCTTTTGCTTGTTACTTCAAGCCTCATTTGTCTGATGGGTCATGCCCTGCTAATGAAGTCCCCTACTTGGGTGAAGCTATACGTTTTTTAGTGCGGTATGTTTGTGCCAAAAAGTAATGCAAGAAACAGACAAATCACTATTTATTCTTGAGGAGTATTTTTGATAAATTTTAAGAATCATTTATGAAATTTCACACATTCTTAAAGGAAAATCTACATTTTGCACAACATTTACGTACATGTTTGCCGTACCCCAATTGTATCAATCCACAATATCATTGCATCACTTTTGATAAATTCCACCACCATTTCCAACCCCATCATGCTATATGAATGCTGAGGGCTGTATTCCTATAGAATCTTTTTAAAACTGATATTACATATTTTAAATTTAGAGCAATCTCCAACATTAATATTTTTTTAGTTAATTACTTTTTGCTACTTCCTAAAGGTTCCATTTGGTTGCCTATTATGAGCTCAGGGACTTGCCTCGTTCTTTTATAAAACGGCCTGATGCCTGTTTAACTTGTTTAACTTATTTACATTTGTATCATCAATAGAAGACTCTGGTGTAGAGATAGTTAGGGCCTGTTGAGTTGTTGGTTGCACTCATGGAAACCCCAACGGTTTTCAATATTGGTGTTTCGGCATTTAACTTCTCATGTATTGTGAGACTCCTAAAAAGAGTTTAGTGGGAGAATGCAGCACCAGCTGTTGAACGGGTCAGTGACCCAGTCTTCAGCTTAGCTGCTGTACCTCACATGTTGGACACCAAGCAGCTCTACCCCATACCATGACACCAGCATTGGGGTTCATCATTAAGGTGAAGTAGACTCAGGGGCAGCAGAGATCAGCAGTGAAGAAATCTGTTGGATCATACATTTTTGTAATCCTTTTAGGGCACCAAACATCAGCATTTGGTGACATTTATACTCATGTTGAAAAGCCTAACATAGGAAAAAAGCTGAACTGATACATATTTTAAAAGTGTTTACGTTTATATTTATGGGGAATGTTGTGCCTACCAGAACTGACAATGTACTAACAAGATTCAAACAAAGTTCAAATAAATTGTTCTTTGTTTTTCTAGTGCTCACAATAGTTTGCATTTAGTGTAGGGGTGGGCGAAGAATTCCACTCTGCTGGCGGAGTTTGTGGAGTTTTCCCCACCCACGATGAGTTCTGAAAAACTCCTGGAAGAGAAGCAGAGTGGAGTTTTTTCTCGCCAATGTTAAGTTGTTGAGCAAGTGAAATTGCTAAGTTGTCGAGCACGAGCGAGATTTCTGAACGTGAGTGGGAGGCCTCAACTGTTTGTGATGAGAAAGCTGCCACTGACGTTGAGCTTGTGGAGCTCCGCTCATGCGGATGAGTTTTTTTGGCACTTCCCAGGCCTAATTTAGTGTAAGTTTGAGTAGTAGTGAAAGAGACTATGGTGAAGTGAATCCAGCTGTTGAGTGAAGTGAATGTGACATCAGTTGTAGTGTGCTGAGATAGGTCGGTTAGTGAGCTGTTGCACACATATTGGTGGACAATGCTGCGTTGCCATTGAATGAGAACAGCTTGCAAAAAGTGGTGTGGGATTGAATTTATCTCCTGGTTTTGTTGAAATTTGTATTGTTGTTTGAAAATTAGTGAAAAATGACATTTTTTAAAGCTTTAAGAAGTGCGCTGAGAGGACATGTGTGTATTCCAGTTCATGAAGTGGCAGAGGTGAGGAGTTTCAGCATGCATTTGGGTCAAACAATGGTGTTAGATCACTGAGAAAGAGTGTTCATTAGCTTTTCACTGTTACAGAACCTCTAATTTGAGAATTTTAGAAATCTTGTTGAGAATATTATGTGAATTAAAGCCTCCTCCGAGACCTGCACAATTTGAGGTTTTAGCTCTCTGGGAACTTATTGCCAGACAAAAAGAAACTGCAAAATTTCAGAATAGAATGAGGAGAGCAGAAACAACACTTGCAGAAGCTAGATGGATTGAGGAACAGAAAACATGGAGAAGAAAGCCATTAGATGGAGTGAGAATGTTTTCAGTTATTATAAAAGAAGATGATGGAAGTACAAAACCTAAAACAAAAAAGAAGCTGACAGAAAAGACAGCAGATAAGGGTAAACAGATAGCAACACCTGAGAGTGACTCACAAGATGGGATTATGAATCAGCTTTTATTGAATCGTTCTCCTCCATGGCATTCAATCGAGAGAGTAGTTCATAATGTATCCCCAACTGTGCCAACTTCTCCAATTTCACAAAGCCCAATTCAGGTAGCCCATGTACACCTGTCAGTTCAGTAACACAAGTGTCTGCAATTTATTCACCAGTTCGTCTTGTCAGTAAATCACAGCACAGCACAGCACATTACAAGCCCAGTTCTGAATCAGGTAATGCCAAGTACAAAAATGATTCAGATGGTATCAACACCTAATGTGATGGAACCTGTGAAAATTTTAATTAGAACTCGACTATACTCATGTATACTCCAGTACAGAAAACCCTATTATTGACCCAAATCAATCAGGACAGACATTTAGTACAGTATTAAAAGGTCAAAGTGCTGGGATGCCAATTCCTCAGGTCCAGACAAATTTGAAAGGACAAGATGCACTGACAGTCCCTGTAACCTTTGGTCGCGCTGTTCCATTGTATACATCAGGTAAGTCTGGAAGGAACCTTCAGACTCAAAATCCCATATCTGCAGAGGTGTCACTATATGATATGCAGAGATCGGTATATTCAGCTAAGTCAGAAACAGAGATATTGGTTTTGTTTGTTCCAACTTTAACCCCTACACAAATTGAAAATACCAGTCAAATAATCATTCAATCAAGACGAATAGTAGAAGTGAGATGTCCACAGGCAACTACATTTCCACATATGCCCACACCAGATCAGATTACCAGTATGCATTGTAATACCCCACAAAATATTACACTTAGGAGTATTAGTTCACAAGATTTTTCAGCACAGCAGTTGACTGAGTGTTGAACAGTTTGAATGGAGCACCAGGTACAGTAAACAACAGTGTCAGAACAGAAGAGACCCCAGAAAGAAATAGGGCAGTGATTGTGCCAGATTAAAATTAGAATTAAATGAATAAATCAAGGGAACAGCTGGAAAGATTGGATACCTGCAATGAAGAAGAATTGGGCTTTATGCACAAAGATGTTACTCACCATACAGGACTGACATATGAGAAATTAGTAGAATTTTCTGAAAAATACAATGTGGATTTAGACTAGTCAAAGCCTTAGGAAGGAGTTACAGATTGGAATTTAGTTCCAAAGGCATTGCAAACATAAGATCACCCAGAATGAGAAAGCACAATAAAGAATGAATTATGAACATTCGAACATGGGGAGCATAAGATAAATGGGAAGGAAGATGGACAAAGGAAAGCAAAATAGAATTTGCCTCCAGCTAGAGCAAATCAGGTTGATGAGAGATCAAAAATGCTACCAGTGAGGGAGATTCTAGGTGGAGGTGCTGTACCTGTCCCATGGAGCAGACGTGACAACATGTCATTCACAAATGATTACCTGAGATTGAGGGAGAAGCCAGTAGAATGGTATAAGCAAACAGAGAGGTTTGTGAAACTTCCAAAATGCCTGTGGAAAGATTTGAATACAATATTGGACATTGTGGTTCCAGTCGATTTATGGGTTAGTTGCAACAGAGTGTTGATTGGCCAACTCATGAACCACCGAGAGATCCAGTAACAGGTGCACCATCTGAAGAAGTGATGAAAGGGTATAACAATGTGATTGAGTTTCTGAAAAACAAAGTTTCCCCAAAAGATGTTGAGTGGCAAAGATTGACAGGACAGCACAGGAAACAAAGGATTTGATTAATTCCTATTATGAGAGATTGCTGCAAGCATTCAAACAGCATAGGGGGTCAGAAGTTATTGAGCCAAAAGCCATGAGTCATTTTGTGTTTAGATTTGTGCAAGGATTGAAACCAGAAATTGGCAACATGATTCAGAATCATTTGATTAGTTGATAGAATAAATTAATTGATGAAGTACTGCAGCATGCTAGTTACTGTAGCGATGAAAATGAATTGAAGCAGAGAATGTTGAAGGACAAATTGAGGGGGGATGAAAATTAAATCTGTCCAGATAGGAACACAGTGTCCGCAAATGATGGTGAACAATAGTGCAATGCAATGTGTGAAACCACAGGGTCGCAACGTGCCTCAGTTTAGAGGTGGAGGACATCGTGTTCAGATAGATTATAGTGGTAAGGTGGTTGATATTCAGTCAATGAAAAAATTGAGTCCATGTCATGCTTGCTGTAGTTTCTGGCACTGGAAACAGTAGAGTCCACACTGTAATGTGAAACAATAGGTGCAGAATGGTGGTGTTGCTCTGACTTTGAACAATAGTCAAGTTCAAATCCGAAGACCCTGAATTCAAAATGTGACTGTTCCTACTGAATGACAACAGATGGAGGTCCCCCAATGGATTCAAGTCCCTCAGCAAATGCAGGTTCTTCAAACCCAATGCAACAGCTGCAAGTGATGGTTCTTCAGCAAAATATGAATCAGGAGCAAACACAAATGTGAATTAGTTAGTAACTCAATACCCATTCATTGATTTTAGTGATGAAGAAGTTTCAGAAACATATAACAGTGAAAGTTCCTATGAGGAGGAATGCATGTTAGAAGCATCCTTCGTGGTGATCAATGTGTTCCTATGTAAATGCCAATATTATGGACATGGCGTTTCATTCATGGTTGACATTAGAGCAACACGTTGCACTGTCAGAACTGCAGAAGCACTAAATGTGCCACCATCAGGAAGAAGAGTTCAGGTGGTAGGAGTGGCAAATCAGAAGATGACTAATCAAATTACAGGACATATCCCAGTTAAAATAGGGTCTTTTGAGGACTGTCACCAATCTGTGGTTTGCCATTCAAGTCATGTGAGCTTGTTAGGATGTGATCTATTGTGTAAGCTAAATTGTTCCATTAACTGCACCCGCAAAGGAATAGCAATTCAGACAAATACTGATGATGAAACATCCAGCACAATTCATTAAATGTACACTCTCATTTCATTGTTTCCAACGATGACAGGATTTACCCAATGAGTTACAAGAGACAGTTATGATTAAACTTTGGGATTTATCAGGAAAATATATTGGACTTATAAGAGGAGTTGAGCAAGTTAAAATCACAGTGAAGCCAAATTAGGTGTTTCCCAGTAGTTGCTGGACTTACCACCGTAATTGAGAATTTTGTTGAACCAAGGTGTCCTGAAAGAGATCATGGGAAGGCCCTGTAATTCCCCTATTTTGGGACTACAGAAGCCCAATGGAAAATACTACAGAGTCCAAGATTGAGAAAGGTGAACAAGATTCTTGTCCAGTGGTACCAAATCCTGCAGTGATTTTGTTCCAGATTCCTTGTGAAGCAGAATGGTTTTCTGTCATTGAAGTGTGTCAGCCATTCTTTTCCATTCTACTCCATGTAAAAAAGCCAATACCTTTCTGCTTTTAAATTCAAAAGCTGTGTTTTTCATGGTGTGCTACACCCCAGGGGTATACAGAGCCACCATCCATTTTTAATCAGGTCTTGAAAAATAATTTAGAGTCCCTTAAAATGCAAATTTATTCAGTCCTAGTTCAGTGTATTCATGACTTGATGGTTACATCAAACTCACGTGAAGCCTATAGAAGAGATACCATTGCCTTGTTGAATCCCCTTGGAGAGAATGGCTATAAAGCATCCCCTATAAAATTACAGAGAGAAGTGAAGTACTTAGGTCACTACATAGAAAAAGGTGCAAGAAAGGTGTCCCAAAAGAGAATATCAACAATCTTGCAAATGAATCTCTCTGTAACACAAAGAGAAGTCAGAATGTGCCTGGGAATGGTCGGCTATTGCTGCCAGTGGGTCCTGATTTTTTTTATTTTTGTCCCAACCTTTATTGAAACTGACACACAGGGAGGTGTCAGATCTGACCATTTGATGATATATAAATGAAAGCTTCCTCTGAGATGAGAGAAAGTATGTGCCATGCCCCAGCTCTGGAAATGCCTGATTACAACAAATGTTTTTCTTTATTTTGTTTTGAAAGAGATGATTGTGCACTTTTTTGTTTCATGCAGTTACATGGAGGGGCCAACAGACCAGTGGCTTATTTTATTGCCACACTGGACCTTGGAGCTGCTGCTTTGCCCAGCTGTTTAAAATCAGTTGCAGCGACTGGTGTCAGCATAGACCAGTGCAAAAGCATTGCCATGGGCACCCCCTGAACATTTTTATTCCCCATTCTGTTGAAGTCCTTTTGACACAAACTAAAACTCAGAGCTTAAGAACAGGAGGTTCTTCAACCGAATGCAACTTGATTTCATTGAGATGCCTGTTTGCAATTAATTTAAATATGTGTTGGTGTGTGTGGTTTCACATTGGATTGAGGCTTATCCAACCAGCAGGAATTATAGCCTTACAATTGAAAAGCTGCTTTTAAGGGAATTGATCCCTCAATTTGGGTTCCCGGCCTCTTTGGAATCAGACCGAGGATCTCATTTTAATAATGAGATCATAAAATTATTATGTGTAGCAATACTAAATGAGCAAAGATTGCACTGCAGTTACAGACCAGAGGCCTCTGGATTGGTCAAGCAGATGAATGGAGCTCTAAAGTCTGACTACCTAAAGTGTGCGCATCTACAATTTTGAACTGGCCAGATGCATTGCCAGTTGTTCTGATGGGCATACGTAGCACACTCAACAAAAAGAAAGCACTGTTCTCCCATGAAATACTTATGGGTCATGCTATGAGGTTACCAGCTGTGCCTGCAAATGCACTTGTGAACCTTTCAGATGACATAGGGCTGGACTATTGCAAAGGACTAGCTGATGTGTTTTGTTCTTTGATTTGCCAGGTTAAAGAAGCTACTGTTCATCTAGCGCAAGAGCAGTGTCATGACTTGAGTCCAGGAAATTGGGTTCTGGTGAAGAAACATGCCAAAAAGTCATGCCTGGAAAAGGCCATTCCAGGTTATCTTGGTGGCTACAACAGCTGTGATGTGTGCTGGTCTTCTGAGCTGGGTTCATGTGAGCCATGCATGCAAAGTTCAAAGTGCTCTTGAAGCTACAGTACCTGTTACTCTTGTGTTGAAATCGGTGAGCGAAGGGGTCCAGGTGATATGAGGACTGGTCAAGTGGCTGTTGCGGAACGTGCAAAGACTTGTGAAAGTCTGAGTGTGTCTAAGGCAAACAAATGTGTAGGAGGGTCAACTCAGAATCATTCGACTCCTGATAGCTCAGTGAACATTTAAAATCCAGTTGTGCTTGAAACGAGAACTATGAGTGGCCCTCAAAAAGTCCTGACCCAATAACAGATGTGCTTTCAACTACAGCTGAAGTAATGGAAGAATCTGACCAAAGTGACGGGGAAAATTGTGCAGCAAGGAGATCATCAAAGAAAAGGAGTACCAAGTTACAGGTACTCAGCACCTGTATAGACTTACTTTGCTACTCATGAATGGGAGAAAGAATTTATTACGTTTTGTGTTGACAATTAGTATTCAACTTAATATTCTGGAACTTGAAATTGCTCTAGAACAGAACTTTGAAATTCCATTGCTGCTTGATGAGCAAAGACATTATGGGGGTCATTCTGACCCTGGCGGTCATGGACCGCCAGGGCCAATGACCGCGGAAGCACCGCGAACAGGCTGGCAGTGCTTCCATGGGCATTCTGACCGTGGCGGTACAGCCGCAGTCAGAAATGGGAAACCGGCGGTGTCCCGCCGGTTTCCCGCTGCCCCAGGGAATCCTCCACGGCGGCGCTGCAAGCAGCGCCGCCATGGGGATTCCGACCCCCTTACCGCCATCCTGTTCCTGGTGGTTTTCACCGCCAGGAACAGGATGGCGGTAACGGGTGTCGTGGGGCCCCTGGGGGCCCCTGCAGTGCCCATGCCATTGGCATGGGCACTGCAGGGGCCCCCTAACAGGGCCCCACATAGATTTTCAGTGTCTGCGTGGCAGACACTGAAAATCGCGACGGGTGCAACTGCACCCGTCGCACCCCTTCCACTCCGCCGGCTCCATTCGGAGCTGGCATCCTTGTGGAAGGGGGTTTCCCGCTGGGCTGGCGCGGTGCGGTCATTCGGCGGCTCCCGCCGGGCGTGTGGTTACCGCCACCGGCGGGAGTCAGAATGGCCCCCTATATGCTGGAAGTACTAATAAGTGATACCCAGATTGTTTATTACTAGAGACATTTGAACTTTTAGTAGTGATTTTGAACATTTGCAAGTAGAGAGAAAAACTTGATGAACTTTCTAGAAGATCAGGAGTATTATAAATAAGTGCAAAAGGACTTTGAAGATATTTGTTTTTGTTTATGCTTTGCTCACTTATAGAAAAAAGCTTTACATTTTAGATGTTTTTTTTTTTTTTTTTGAATTTGCTATCTTGGTCTTATTCTAGAAAAGCCCTGATTATGGATCAGGGTAAACAGAGTAAATGTAAGTTTGTGTGTAGGATTAGCAAAAGTATGTGTGATTGTGTACATTTTATTGACTGCTCGTTTGAGTGTGTCTCTAAAAAACAAAGCTGAGAGCACAATTACACCAGTGTTGGAAGAGTCGCATAATAACCGAAATCCCTTGAATGAAGATTAGACATTGATTCATCTTGAAGACTCAAAGGGAGATTTGTCTTCAAATGTATACTACAAGTTACTCTATGAATACATTGAAACTATGCATGTTCATGATTGTTATGTTTGCACACAGATCCCATATTCAGTGCAAGAAGAAATCACAGCTTGCCTTTAACTTATGGCATTTCTTGCAGTATTTTAGTAACCAGATTGTATAACCAAGAGAATATTCACTATTTCTACTCTAATGTAGATTTAGGTGGTCATTACAACCCTGGCGATCGGTGTTAAAGCGGCGGTAAGACCGCCAACAGGCCGGTGGTAAAATTTTTGCAATTTACGACCATGGCGGAAACCGCCAACAAATATAGCCACTTTAACACGGCGGTACAAACAAACAGCGCAGCGGTCACCGCCAACAGACAGGCGGAGGACAAAGTACCGCCCACAGTATCACAACCTACCAACCCACCACCTTTTCCGGGGTGGATTCACCGCGGATAAAAACACGGCAGAAACAGGATTCCGAAGGGAAAACACTCACTTCTACACACCCCATGAGGAACTAGAACATCATGGAGCCAGAGCTCCAAATTCTCCCTGCGATAGTCTTCCTGCTCCTCTACCAGGAGCACGAACGCCGGTAGCGAAGACCACAGTGAGTACTGCACCTATGACACAGGGGAGGGGGAGGAAAAAAACAGGGACACACACACGCAACACCCCCACCCCCACCCTCACCCACTACAACACACACACTAATACAGCATGACACATTACAGTTACACCCCCCAAGCCCTCCAGAAGAATGCCAAGGCAAAAGGAAATGAGTGTAACAATAATAATATATTTAAAGCAAGTATGCAAAAATATACATATATACACCATTAACAAAATACACACCAAGCATAGTAGTCCAGGTAATGCTCCAATTAAGTCCGTGGAACACTGGGCCCACACGATATGTGCGAGGCCCACACAAGATCCCCGACCATGACAGAGAGAACACTGCAGGGGCATCAGAGAGCAAGAAAACAGGCACCTCAGGGGGAGGGAAAGGGGGGGCACCTCAGCCGGTTGAGTGCACAACGCTAAATTCACGAGAGGGCCACATGCCCACTGTTCAATCCTGGGGAGTGCAAAGCCACAATCTCTCAAGTCTATACAGTGGGTGGGTTGCCCACTGTTCAATCCTTCGGAGTGCAAAGCCACAGTCTCTCAAGTATATACAGTGGGTGGGTTGCCCACTGTTCAATCCTGGGGAGTGCAAAGCCACAGTCTCTAAGTGGGTGGGTTTCCCACTGTTCAATCCTGGGGAGTCTCTACAGTGGGTGGTTTGCCCACTTTTCAATCCTGGGGAGTGCAAAGCCACAATCTCTCAAGTCTCTACAGTGGGTGGGTTGCCCACTGTTCCATCCTGGGGAGTGCAAAGCCACAGTCTCTCAAGTCTCTACAGTGTGTGGGTTGCCCACTGTTCCGTCCTGGGGAGTTCAAAACCAAAGTCTCTCAAATGGATAACAGTCTCCACTGGTTCTGGAGGGGGCTTGGTGCCCAGAGTGCTTCATCCTGCTAAGGACAGAGGTAGTGGATGACAGTCTCCACTGGTTCTGGAGGGGGCATTGTGCCCAGAGTGCTTCATCCTGCCAAGGACTGAGGTAGTGGATGTCATTCTCCACTGGTTCTGGAGGGGGCATGGTGCCCAGAGTGCTTCATCCTGCTAAGGACAGAGGTAGTGGATGTATCTCTCCACTGGTTCTGGTGGGAGCATGGTGCCCAGAGTGCCTCATTCTGCCCGTGACGGACTCAGTGGTGTCAGTGCCCTTGGCGCTCCTAGGCCAGCATTGCTTGAGGCGGCGGTGCCCTGTTCAGCGGTGCTTGAGACGGCGGTGCCCTGTTCAGAGGTGCTCGAGACGCGGTGTCCTGTTCAGCGGTGCTTGAGACAGCAGTGCCCTTTTCAGCTGTGCTTGGAGCGGCGGGCTCCTTTGCAGTGACTCAGCTGCTGGTAGTCCTTCATGGCCCAGCGGGGCTTGTGCTGGCGGTCCTTCATGGCCCAGCGGGGCTTGTGCTGGTGGTCCTCTCTGTCCCAGCGGGGCTTGTGCTGGCTGTCCTCTCTAGCCTAGCGGGGCTTGTGCTGGCGGTCCTCTCTAGCCCAGCGGGGCTTGTGCTAGTGGTCCTCTCTAGCCCAGCAGGGCTTGTGCTGGCAGTCCTCTCTGTCCCAGCGGAGCTTGTGCTGACGGTCCTCTCTAGTCCAGCGGGGCTTGTGCAGGCGGTCCTCTCTATGCCAGCGGGGCCTGTGCTGGCGGTCCTCTCTAGCCCAGCGGGGATGATGGCTGTGGCCTCCTGGTCAGCGGGGATGATGGCTGTGGCCTCCTGGTTAGCGGGGATGATGGCTGTGGCCTCCTGGTCGGCGGGGATGACGGCTATGGCCTCCTGGGCAGCGGGGATGACGGCTGTGGCCTCCTGGGCAGCGGGGATGATGGCGGTCTCCTCCGCCGTGCTGCTCTTCCCAGATTTTCCTGGTTTCTTGTGGCCCTTCCCCACCTTGGAAGGTGTCGAGCTGACTCCACACTCCCACCGGGACCCCTGGGAGCAGCTTTGGTGGCTGGAGTCTTCCACCTCTCCCGCCGGGCACTGGCCAACTTCTGATGCTTCACAGGTGGGGGACTGTCTGTGCTGTGGCTCTGTGCCACACTGGCTGCCCTGGTGGCCGGTGCACTCCATATTCCGGTGACTACAGGCACTGTTGTGGCTGAGGTGCTACTTCAAGACCTAGGAGACGGACGGGGTGGGGGAGGTGTGGGAAAAAGGTCAAGATTGGACAGGAAAAGTTTTTGGGATAAACTGGGGCGGGTGGCTGTAGGGGGTTTGGGAGTGGAGGAAGAGGTTGTGGTTGTAGGAGGTGTTCGTCTGCTGACTTCGGGTGAAGGTGCATGCGCTGGAGGCTGTCGTGAGGTGGATGGCTGTTGGGTGGGTGTGTGCCTGCGTTTGTGTATCTTGGGAGGTGGCGTCACACACACACTGGGAGAGGACACAGGGGACGAGTGAATGGTAATGGGGGTGGTGATTGCACGTGAGCGGTGTGTAGTGATGGGCGTGCTAGTGATGGAGGCAGTGGCTGATGATGTAATGAATGCAGGTGTGAGTGGAGACGAGACTGGGAGGGAGGTGGAGGATGTGGAGGAGGGGGACACAGTGGAGGAAATGGATGTTGGTATGTGTGCATGGGTATGGTGCTTGTGTGAGTGCCTGTGGTAGTGGGGGTGGTGATTGCACGTGAGCGGGGTGTGGTGGTGGGTGTGCTGGTGATGGCCGTAGTGTCTGTAGAGGTAGTGCATGCAGGTGTGAGTGTAGACGAGACTGGGAGGAAGGAGGAAGCTGAGGAGGAGGGGGACACAGTGGAGGCAGTGGATGTTGGTGTGTCTGCATGTGTGTGATGCTTGCGTGAGTGCCTGTGGGATGTGTGGTGCTTATGTTTGCCAGAGCTTCCCTTGTGTGTTGAGGTGTGTGCATGCTGATCTAGAGGTGTGCTTGGGATAGGCTGGGGTACAGGGGATTGGGTCTGGGTGGAGGAAGTTTGAGTGGGAGGCTAGACACAGGGACAATGGCTGCCATCAGTGCTGAGGCCAGAGTCTGAAAAGCTCGCTGAAGGGCCACCTGACCAGAATGAATGCCCTCCAGGAATGCATTTGTTTGTTGCAACTGCCTTTCGACACCCTGGATGGCATTCAAAATGGTAGACTGCCCAACAGCGAAGGACCTGAGGAGGTCAATGGCCTCCTCACTGAGGGCAGCAGGCGTGACTGGGGCAGGGGCTGATGCCCACCTTCCCGGGTGAGGGCACAGGGGAACAGGCTGAGGGGCTGCTGGGAGGGCGGTGCTCGAAGGGGAGGTTGCGGCTGTACCTGTAGATGGGGGGGCACAGATGTTGCCGCCACCACAAGGGAGCTCCCATCAGAGGACAAGTCCGTGTCGCTGGTCTCAACTCCTGTCCCCGCCGTGGAGCTTCCCTCGCCCTCCGTCCCATTGGTGGAGTCCGATTGCAAAGTGTGGCCTTCCATGGCCATGGCCATGTGGGATGCAGCCCCCTTGTGCTCCGGTGCCACTGCTCCTCCGCCTTATGATGCTAATGCACCCAAGAACAGGGAGACCACAAAAAGGGGGGAGGACGACAGGAGAAAGACATGTAGAGTGCATGCATTACCGCTACCATTGGCGGACACAACAGACACACAAGCCCCCTGCACTACGCCGCGCTCTTGGGCTCCACTGTTCAATTCCTGGGAAATGGCCTACTAGGCTATGGACGACATCTGCACACATGGATGACACAGGGGCATGACTAGGTGTACTTGGCACTCTGAAGAGGTGCGGTGGGCCTGCCTCACGGAGGGACCTTGCCTACGGAACTCGCCTGGCCTAGGGAAACCCACAGCCCACCTACCCCACCCAGACCCCTCCACTGCATGCAAAATCAGCAGGATGAGAGTGTACTCACCCCCTTGTGGCTGCTGTGATGCCCTCAAGTGCCCATCCAACGCCACCGTCAAGATCCTGAACATCAGGGGGGTCATGGTGTGACGGGCACCCCTCCCACGTTGGGAGGCCATCCCCAGCTGAGCCTCCGCCATCTTCTTGCTCCAGCGGTGAATGTCCTCCCATCTTTTCCGGCAGTGGGTGCTCCATCTGTGGTAGACCGCCAGGGTCTGGACGTCCTTGCTGATGGCACGCCAAATATATTTTTTCTGGTGGGCGCTGACCTACATGATTTGTACAGGGGGAAGAGAAACATATTACCAACTGCACCATCACAGTCATTGGCCCCCATCCCTACCCTTGGCATGTGGCACATGCACTCACCGTTGTTTCATGCATGCCGCATTCTCCCCCCTTCCTTCTTACATCCGCCCCTCTTCACACAGGCATAGCCCAAACAGCATGCTCCCAGTGTACTTACCTGTTTGTCTGGAGGACAGTAGAGTAGCGTGTACTGGGGGAGGACCCCATCCACGAGTTTCTCCAACTCCTCCGATGTGAAGGCAGGGGCCCTTTCCCCTGACACTCGAGCCATTGTCTCTTCCAGACCGAGGTCACAGCAGCACTTGCAGTGTAGGTCCTCTCCTGTCGAAGATCAGGTATCGAGTGATTGAAGAGATAGAAAATAGCGGTCATGTCCGCGGCGGTGCGTACTGTCACCGCCGGCGTACATCGTCATTGGCTCCTGGGACCCATAGGGTCCAATGTTAACCAATGTAGCATTGTGCCGCGGTCTTCGACCGCCTACCGCGACAGTGTACAACGCCAGCGCAGTTACCTCACATCCAATTGTCCCACTTTAGAGGTCAGGCAGCCGCCATTTCAGGGGCCCACATGGCTTCATTTTTTACTGCGTCACACATACCTAGGCCTAGACTCAACACACATACAGGCCACTTTTTAGATTATGATTGGTGTTCTGTGTAAGCTGTGGGTACGTACCTCTGAGTTGTTTGACTCTGTGCTCGCTGTTGTCCTTCATAGGCACCGTCCGCTGGAACATGTGAGGAGATGGCGGCATCCTCCGGTGTACCGACCGTTGGTGGACCTGTCGACAACGGAGGAAAGACGTGATCATCACATACAGGTTTGACCGTGCCACAATCCAGGAACTGTGTACCCAGTTGGAGCCAGACCTGATGTCAGCTATCCGCCATCCCACAGGAATCCCCCCTCAAGTGCAGGTGCTGTCAGTGCTCCATTTCCTTGCAAGTGGGTCATTTCAAACAACAGTGGCCATAGCATCAGGGATGTCCCAGCCTATGTTTTCCAACGTGTTGTCCAGAGTGTTGTCTGCCCTGCTGAAACACATGCAGAGCTACATCGTTTTCCCTCAGGTGGAGGATTTGCCTACAGTGACAGGTGATTTCTATGCCCTGGGACATATCCCGAACATCATAGGTGCCATTGATGAGACACATGTGGATTTGATCCCCCCCCCACAGGAGTGAACAGGTGTACAGAAACCGAACGAGTTATTATTGGATGAATGTACAGATGGTATGTTTGGCAGACCAGTACATCTCCCATGTGAATGCCAAGTTCCCTGGCTCAGTGCATGACGCCTACATCCTGCGGAATAGCACCATCCCTTATGTGATGGGTCTACTCCAGAGGTACCGTGTGTGACTATTAGGTGAGCACCTGGAAGCAAGACAGTGGGAATAGTTGTCTGGGTCTGGGGATATCCCTACAGGTTAGTGTGTGTCTAACAGTGGAGCTGGGGCAGTTTAAGGATGGACAGGGTGACAAAGTGGGACAGTAGGATGACATTCAGGGTGGTCTCATTTCTTGGTGGGGGTCTTGGCATTGTTCTCTGTCTTTGTCCTGGATCTCAGGGACCGTTTGCAAGGTTGTTCTCCCTCTGCAGGGGGTGGGGTGCTGGTGTGGTGGTCCTGTGGCGGTGCCTCCTGTCCACTAGCACCGGCGGAGGTGGTGGGCAGTTCTTCGTCCATGCTAGTGTCACACTGTCCCTCCTGGTGTTGAATACTTCCTTCAGCACCCCTAGGATGGTGCTCAGGGTGGAATTGATGGCTCTGAGTTCCTCCTTGAAGCCTGAATACTGTTCCTCCTGCAGCCGCTGGGTCTCCTGAAACTTGGCCAGTGCCGTTGCCATTGTCTCCTGGGAGTGGTGGTAAGCTCCCGTGGTGTTGGAGATGGCCTTGTGGAGAGTGGCTTCCCAGGGCCTGTCCGCCCCCTGTCGCACAGCAGCCCTCCCAGTTCTCCTGTGTTCCTGGGCCTCCGTCCCCTGGACCACGTGCCCACTACCACTGCCCCCAGGTCCCTGTTGTTGTAGGGGTGGTGGGTTAGCCTGGGTTCCTTGTAGTGGTGGACACACTGCTGATTGACGTGTCCTGGAGATGGAGGTATGGACCCGCTGGGTGGGTGCTGTGCTGGTGTTTCCAGAGGGGGGAAGGTATGTGGTGGCCTGTGACTGGGTGAGGGGAACCGACTGTCCAAAGGTCCACGATGGGCCGGGCTGGTCATCTAGATCCAGTTGGACAGAGGTGCTGTCATCACTGTGGGCCTCTTCTATTGGTGGTGTGGACATGTGTGGACCCTCCTGTCCGGTGACATTGGGTAGGGGTCCTGCAGGGGATAAAAGGATATGTATTACATCTGTGTGTGGCATGGTGTGCAATAGGTGGGTGACCGTGTACTCAGTGCTTGCATTCCTGTGTGGGACCTTGTGTGATGATGGTTTAGGGGGATGTATGGGTATGTGCAGTGGGCATGCTTTAGTGATGTGTGTCCATGCTTTGTTGTTGCATGCAGGGCTTGGTGTTAGGATGTGTGGTTTGTGATGTTGGGACATTTGTGAGGAGTTAGAGTGATGGGGGTGACGGTGAGGGTGGGGGTATGTGCTGGCATGCAGGTAGGGTGGGGGATGTAATAGTTACGATTTGACTTACCAGAGTCTATTCCTCCACCTACTCCTGCGAGGCCCTCAGGATGCAGAATTGCCAAGACCTTCTCCTCCCATGTTGTTAGTTGTGGGGGAGGAGTTGGGGGTCCGACGTCAGTCCGCTGAACCGCAAGGTGGTGTCTTGAGACCACGGAACGCACCTTCCCCGTAGGTTATTCCACCTCTTCCTGATGTCCTCCCGATTTCTTGGGTGCTGTCCCACTGCGTTGACCCTGTCCACTATTCCTCGCCATAGCTCCATCTTCCTAGCTATGGAGGTGTGCTGCACCTGTGCTCCGAATAGCTGTGGCTCTACCCGGACGATTTCCTCCACCATGACCCTGAGCTCCTCCTCTGAGAACCTGGGGTGCCTTTGCCATGCCATGGGGTGGTGTGGGTGATGTGTGGGGTGGTGTGTGGGGTGATAAGTGTGCTAATAGGTAGTGGTGTGTAGTGTGAGGTGCGTAGAAGTTATGTGGGTGATGGTGTTGTGTGCCTGTGGATTGTTGATGGTGGTGTCTCTCTCTGTAATTGTGGTCATAGGGGTTTGTGGGTGATGTGGGTGTGTGTTTTATATTGTATTGGGTGTGTGGGAGTTGTGTGTGTATGTGTATCAGGAGTGTGTATTTTGAATTGTCCAATGTGGTTGTGTTTTGTAAATGTGCGTGTATTTTGAGCGCAGCAGTGTGTACCGCCAATGGAATACAGCGATTGAAAGACAGCCGTGTAGATTCGTGGGTCGTGATAGTGTGGGCGTATTTCTGTTGGCGTGACGGTGGAGGATTTGTTTTTGCCAGTTTATCACTGACCTTTGGTGTGGCGGACTTGTGTGGGTGTCTGAATTTTGGCGGATTCCGTGCTGTGGGTCCTAATAGCTGTGGCGGATTTCCGCTGCCGCAGCGGTGTATTGGCGGTCTTCTGAACAGCGGTAAGCGGCTTTTAACGCCAATGTTGTATTGACCACCTTAGTGTTTTCCTTTGTGCTTATTAACCAGCATCTGAGTGATATTGGTAAAGCTAAAAGCACTGACATTGTGGGAGGCTTCTTTGAACCAACCCTAACTTTTAGAACTGCACACAGACACAAAAACACTTTAACCTACTGTAGGAGGCTGGCCTGGCTTATAGTGGGTACCTGATCGTACTTACACCTTGTGCCAGGTCCAGTTATCCCTTATTAGTAGATTAGTAGTGTTCTAGCAGCTTAGGCTGATAGAGGTAGCTATAGAAGAGCACCTTAGGCTTAGGAGAAAATAGGCCTGAGGGCAACACAAACCATATACTCCAAAAGTGGAATGCGAACCACAAATGGAATGGACCCCAGGCCTAGTCGAGTGTGTAGAGGGTCACTGGGAGTGTAAGAAAACACTAAGGCTGTCCAAGATACGCCACCCCAAGACCCTGAAAAGTAGGAATAAAGTTACCCTACTACCCCAGAAAGACAGTAAAGTCGATATAGGGGATTCTGCAAAGACAACAACTGACTGCAAAGCCCTAAGATGGATTCCTGGACCTGAGGACCTGCAAAGGAAGGGGACAAAGTTCAAGAGTCACAAAAGTGTTCAAGGGGGGCAGGAGCCCACTAAACCCCAGACGAAGGTGCAAAAGGGCTGCCACTTGGTGGAAGAAGCTGAAGATTCTGCAACAACGGACGGTGCCAGGAACTTCTCCTTTGGGCAGAAGATGTCCCACGGCATGCTGGAGGATGCAGAGTTTTTTCCATGCATAAAGATTGCAAACAAGCCTTACTAGCTGCAAGAGTCACGGTTGAAGGTTTTGGGTGCTGCCAGGGCCCAGGAAGGACCAGGAGGTTGCCTCTTAGAGGAGGAGACAGAGGGGGTGCTCAGCAACGCAACAGAGAGAACCCATGCAAAAGCAGGCAGCCCTCGCAGAAGTACCTGAACAGGTGTTCAAAAAATCTGAGCACAGCGGTCATCTCAGCACAACAAAAGAGGGTCCCACGAAGCCAGAGGTCAACTCAGCAAGTTGAGCAAAGCAGGACGGAGTGCTGGGGAACTGGGCTGTGCTGTGCATGAAGGAAGTCTTGCAAAAGTGCACAGAAGCACTAGCAGCTGCAGTTCACACAGTACACAGGATTCCTGTCTGGTGTGGGGAGGCAAGGACTTACCTCCACCAAATTTGGACAGAAGGACCGCTGGACTGCCGGGGGTCACTTGGATCCAGCTCCTGTGTTCCAGGGACCGTGCTCGTCAAGATGAGACGGGACCCAGAGGACCGGTGATGCAGAGGTTTTGTGCCTGCGTTAGCAGGGAGAAGATTCCATTGACCCAAGGGAGATTTCTTCTTGGCTTCCAGTGCAGGGTGAAGGCAGACAGCCCTCAGAGCATGCACCACCAGGAAACAGTTGAGGAAGCCGACAGGATTAGGCGCTACAATGTTGCTGGTAGTCTTCTTGCTACTTTGTTGCGGTTTTGCAGGCGTCCTGGAGCATACAGCAGTCGATCCTTCACAGAAGTCAAAGAGAGAAGTGCAGAGGAACTCTAGTGAGATCTTGCATTCTTTATCAGAAGAGGAACCCACAGAAGAGACCCTAAATAGCCATCAGTGGAGGATTGGCTACCTAATCAGGTAAGAGCCTATCAGGAGGGGTCTCTGACATCACCTGCTGGCACTGGCCACTCAGAGGCCTCCCTTGTGCCCTCACACCTCTGCATTCAAGATGGCAGAGGTCTGGGACACTGGAGGAGCTCTGGGTACCACCCCTGGGGTGGTGATGGACAGGGGAGTGGTCACTCCCCTTTCCTTTGTCCAGTTTCACACCAGAGCAGGGGCTGGGGACTCCCTGAACCGGTGTAGACTGGCTTATGCAAGGAGGGCACCAACTGTGCCCTTCAAAGCAATTCCAGAGGCTGGAGGAGGCTACTCATCCCCAGCCCTTAACACCTATTTCCAAAGGGAGAGGGTGTAACACCCTCTCTCAGAGGAAATCCTTTGTTCTGCCTTCCTGGGACTGGGCTGCCCAGACCCCAGGATGCCAGAAATCTGTCTGAGGGTTGGCAGCAGCTGTAGCTGCAGAGAAAACCCCAGAGAGCTAGTTTGGCAGTACCCAGGGTCCATGCTGGAGCCCTGGGGATGCATGAGAGTGGCACCCCAATATCAGATTTGTATTAGGGGGACACTTCCATGATCTTAGACATGTTACATGGCCATATTCGGAGTTACCTTTGTGACGCTACATATAGGTATTGACCTATATGTAGTGCACACGTGTAATGGTGTCCCACACTCACAAAGTTTGGGGAAATTGCCCTGAACAATGTGGGAGCATCTTGGCTAGTGCCAGGCCGCCCTCACACTTAGTAACTTTGCACCAACCTTCACCAGGTGAGGGTTAGACATATATGTGACTTATAAGTTACTTAAGTGCAGTGTAAAATGGCTGTGAAATAACGTGGACGTTATTTCACTCAGGCTGCAGTGGCAGTCCTGTGTAAGAATTGTCTGAGCTCCCTATGGGTGGCAAAATAAATGCTGCAGCCCATAGGGATCTCTTGGAACCCCAATACTCTGGGCACCTAGGTACCGTACACTATGGAATTATAAGGGTGTTCCAGTGTGCCAATTAGAATTGGTGAAAATGGTTACTAGCCTGCAGTGACAATTTAAAAGACAGAGAGAGCATAAGCACTGAGGTTCTGGTTAGCAGAGCCTCATTGACACAGTTAGGCACCACACAGGGAACACATATAAGCTATGAGCACTGGGGTCCTGGCTAGCAGGATCCCAGGGACATAGGCAAAAACAAACTGACACACAAGTGAAAATGGGGGTAACATGCCAGGCAAGATGGTACTTTCCTACAGTGCTCTTGCTGTTTCTCTCTGGTGGCAATTCTTTCTAGTCGTAAAGGGTTGTGAGGAGTGTAGTTCTGTGTTTTATAGTGGTGTGGCTGTGGTGTGGCTGTGGTGTGTGTATGTGTGTCAGGTGTGTGTAGTTTGAATTTTCCAATGTGGTGTAGTTTTGTTTGAGTGTGTGTATTTTGAGCGTGGCAGTATGTACCACCATTGGTTTACTGCCATTGAATGTCCGCTGCAGTGATTTGTGGGTCAAAAGGCTGTGGGAGTTGTTCTGTTGGCGTAACGGTGTGGGTATAGATACCTCCAGTTTATCACTGACCTTTGGGCTGGCGGACTTGTATGTGTGGCTGTATAGTGACAGATTGGTATGTGTGTGTCATAAAATGCTTGACGGTTATCTGCCGTGGACGCATTATGTTGTCTGCAGTCGGCATGGCGGTAAGCGCGATTTACCGCCAAAGTCATAATGAGGGCCAAAATGCCCACAATTGCCACCCAGAGAGTTTGGAAAAAAAGTATCACCTATGGAGAATTATTTAGAGCCAGAAGAGTGTGCAATAAGGAGGAGAGTTTCAAATACACATATAGGGCCTAATTACAACCCTGGCGGTCAAAGACCGCCAGGGTTGTTTTGGCGATTTTACCGCCAACAGGCTGGCAGTACAAATTGCCATATTATGACTGCGGTTTCCCGCCATCGTTGTCCCGGCAGTTATAATCCGCCAGGGCACCGCTGCCCTGGGGATTAGGATTCCCCTTCCCACCAGCCTGTCCATGGCGAAAGGTTGGCGGGAAGGGGAGTTGCGGGGCCCCTGGGCGCCCACCCTGCTTTTCACTGTCTGCGCAGCAGACAGTGAAAAGCGCAACAGGTTCAGCTGCACCCATCGCATGGCCGTAGCACCGCCGGCTCCATTAGGAGCAGGCTCCAATGTTACGGCCGACATCCCCGCTGGGCGGGCGGAAACTTTGTTTCTGCCCAGCGGGGATGTTGTAATGTAGCCGGCAGGATTGCGGTCGCATAGGCGGACGCTCAGTGGTCCAACCTTGGCGGGCGGCCTCCGCTGCCCGCCAAGGTTGTAATGAGGGCCATAGTGGACAAAAAGAGACATAGGGGTAACTGTGCAAGTCTTTTAAATGGTACTTTCCTACAGGCCCCTTGGAGCACAGGCCCCCCCGCACAGCATGGGATGCAGGGGCCTTAGTTACACCACTGGAGACTGCTGCAAGGGGTGGGTGGTAGCTAGATAATGGTACTGCCAACAACCTCTGCTCAACAGCAAGTTTTACAGCCCCTGTGTCTCCGTGCCCAGAATTATGGGATTTGGAGTCAAGAATTCCAGGCCCGGATTCACATGTAAAATAGTCTTTTCTCTGAGCAGCAGCTCCAGCTTGTAATGAGGACCAAGGTCACAGAACAGAAACTCACATTACACATGCATACTTCCAAAGTTTCAAGAGACTCTGTGCCACAGTGGAATTGTTCTGCCATTTCTGTGTTTTTCACCAGTAACACTTTGCATGGTAGGATTTTAAAATTCTAATTATAATGAAAAAAGCAAACCTACAAGAGTGAGAAGTTCTTATAACTCAAAATACAAGTGGTTGAAGAAAGTTAGCACAGACAACTTTAGAGCTATACAGAATAACAGATATTTGGAAACTATTCAGCAAATATACATCTCCTCAGTATAGTGAACATGTCATTTATTGTTGGTTTCCTTGCTTTCTTCTGGCATGCTTATTTCTATTTACATTGGTCCTCTGCTGTTTTTATTAGCCAGTGTTTTCAGTATGAAGCACACAAAAAATGGCCTGTGCAATAACTCTTTGTAAGGGAAAATTTAAAAGACAGGCGAGTAACTGAATTCTAGAAATGTCAGGCAACCTGCTGCGTGATCTCAATCACTGCTGTGAAAATGATATTCCGTTCTAACAGTACCTAAGTTAAAACATTAGATCCATGAATAAAGAGCCAAACATTATTATTGAAGGATGTTGCTTTCTAATCATTGTTACACAAACGATCAAAAAAGCTATTAGTTCTACGTAGCACACCTGTGTTCCTTACTCTTATTGTAACACCACAGGATCTTCCATGTGATCCCCAAAAGTAGCATTCCTAAAGTTCAACATAAAACAAATCTGATCCATTTCATTTGGTTTTATTCTTTGTCCTCAATGTGGACCAGAAAAAAAACTATGACCTAAGTAAGCTCTTCCAACTGGGTGTCAGCTTCCTTTCATTCAATGAAGAAACAGTAGGACTATCTAGAACTAAAATATGCATTGTGTGCACTTTCCTTATTTGCGCCTTTCAAAAGGTATGCTGCGGCAAACAGAGAAAGTGTTCAGTATTAAAAAAACACTTCCACCAGGACAGCTGAAAACTTGTGCTGTCCAAGGGCAGCGCATTTGAGTGATATCCAAAGCAGCTGCTTCAAAGCCTCTCCGTGTTTTACAGTGAAAGCAGCATGCCATCTGCACTTTGAAGAGTGGAGAGAAATCCCCTTGCAGGCAGGTTCAGTTACTGAAACGCACCTGAATGCAAAGAGGTTTCTGTGGGATCCATGGGACCCAATTTATCTCCTCCAGAGGGCTGCATTTAGGAGGCACACTGAAAATGTGCCACTTCTTTGAGGTTCAGCTTCAGTGCTTCTCCTAAGGGCATGTTCATTGCTGCACCCATGTTAATAATACAATACAGGCGCAGAGGAACACTGATTCCCTCATTTGCATAGGGCTACACTTTCATGCAAACCATAGAACACCCTTTCATGACAGCACTGGTGCTACAGGGTCACAGGCTCCATCAGTATTTTAGAAGGAAATGCACAAGTGTCTGCAGCCTCTTCCATAATACCACTGAGCCCCACAGATGCACAAAACTGGTGCATGCACATGCTCATTGTACCCCCAGGGCACAAAGAATAAAACAAACCCTAGTCACAAAATATAGCTCTCAAATTGTGACAGGTATTTGTCGGACTAATAAGTTGAATCTTAAAAATATCATTAATTTTGGTCATAGTGGGTTACAACCTAAACTACCTCATAAATATTAATGATATTGGTCACAAATTGCAACTGACTATAAATTCAGGAAGGCCATTACAGGGATGGTGGCTTGCAAGGGCCAGCAGACCACCACGACTGTGATTACCTTTCAATGAAGTGAAATCTATTTTTATTTAACCCTTTTTCTTCAAAGACATTCGGACTGTCTTAAAAAGAAAGGTTTATAGTTTTTGTTTGTGTAAGAGTTGGCAGTGGTAAAATCGACCACTACGTACTGTCAAACAATCTTTTTATAACATTCACAAAGTGGAGGAGGTCCGCAAGAGACACCTTCCCCTTTGCAAATGGGTTACCACCCCAATTCGGGGGTTACTAACTTTTCTTTGTTTTACAACTTCTTTTTGGTGCTAAATCATTGATGCATGTGAATAAAAAACACTATTTGGAAAAGATGCCTACTGCATGCCACCTCCACATAATGATTCTTTATCTAAAAAATTACACTCTAAATAGTTTCAGAACCTTGCTAAATGCAGTATGTTGGTTGCAAACGCTGAAATGGAGCATTTGCAACTGAAAACTTACTTTGCACATCTGGCCTTTAGCGTCATGTGTTTTATTTAGGGCCTGATGCACACAGATTCCTAATAAGAAATTGTAAATTGCATCAACTAATGATTAGCAATTTTGGATTTCTAGTTAAGAATCTACTAGAATTGATCCAAATTTATATAATGACTTTTAGTGAATACATTGGTATTTTGTTAACCAACTCTGTTTTATGTGGTTGGTTCACAAAATAAAATTTGTAGCGAGTCACAGTCCGAACTAGCTGTTTAATATACATGAAGTATGTCTCAAATGGAGACCCACTACGATTTGTTAGAGTCACAGTCATGTTGGCCTGTTGGGTTCATTCATGTGATTGCTTTTAAATAAAGCAATCTTTTTTTGTAACTGCAACTATTTATTTAAAGTAAAACAGGATGCGTTTTGTTTAAAAAAGTCACCGCCTGCTATTAAAAAATGTTTCTGTCTACATTCACATAGGGATACCTTACAATTTGCGAATGATTAACACCACGTTGTATTTGCTGGTAAAATTATATTTTTTTGTAAATGAATTTAAGTCGCAAAACATGAATACGTAAGTTAAGGAATCAGTATTTGGAAGGGATACCTTTTACATATCCTTGCAAATACTGATTCTGATTTACTAAATCGCAACTTGGGTTTTGCTCAATTAAAATAAAAAATTTTGCAGTCATAAAGGCCCAAAAGTGACTTTTATTACTTTAAATGTGCTTTGTACACTGCGCCCCTAATTCCATAATACGTTTTTTTTTTTGTGACCGACAACCGAAATATATATCGCCACCGGGCTTCTGTCTTAGTTTGGTCAGCTACAAAAATCCTGAGTTATTTGTGGTAAATAACATCTGGCCAGTTTGATCTGTAATATCAAAAAACGTTGTAATTTTGATCATTGGATGGTCCCAATTAATAATTACACTTTTACTGACTTTTACATGACAATGCATCTTATAATAAGCACAGCTTATTAAAGCAGTGTTTCTTCTCTGCCATACATTATGCTAATGTGCTCATGTTTTCTTTCAGCTCATACTCAAACCTGTTTCCTATTCACTTGTATTCTGAGACAGAATCTTTTTTTCTATACTCGTTGTGATTTATTAAGGCTATTTTGCTTTATATTCTCTATTGTTGTTTAGTCATCACAAAAAAACTAACAATATTAAAATTTCATGTTGTTTTGTTGTATTATTTCCCTGATTGCTTTAAAAGATAAAGGGGGTCATTCCAACGTACCACGGAAGCACCGCCAACAGGCTGGCGGTGCTTCCCTGACAATTCTGACCGCGGCGGTAAAGCATAGCAGACAGTGAAAATCGCGACGGGTGCAACTGCACCCGTCGCACCCCTGCAACACCGCCGGCTCCATTCGGAGCCGGCTTCTATGTTGCAGGAACTTTCCCACTGGGCCGACGGGCGCTCCTTTGGCGGGCGCCCGCCGGCCCAGCGGGAAAGCCAGAATGGCCTCCGCTACCGCCGCCCGCCGCGGTCAGAATGACCGCCAAAGTGTGCTCCAAATAAAATGTAAAATTCATATATATTTATATATATTTTTGGTTTCGATAACATTAATGCGAAAACAACATCCACAACAGAAAGGAGACTGAGTCATTTTGATGTTTAAACATCTTAAAAATTAACTCAATAAGGTCAGTATAACTCAGTTACAGTGAATGGTATTCATGTTTTTTAAGACAGTGATATGTAAACAAAGGGGCATATTTAAGAGTCCCAAACAGTACCGGAGGGTCACTTTTAGTGACGCTCCAGGTGGTGCTAAGCACTGCTCCATATTTACACCTGTTTGTAAATATGGGCCCTTCCGATGCAGTTTTCAGCGTCAGAGGGGCATGCAATAGGTGTTGCAGTGGGCGTTCCACCACAAAACCCATTGCTTTCGACGCTGCCTCAGATTTACGAGTTGTCATAAACCTGAGGCAGCGCCAAAAACTAACGCCACTCCTGGGGTGTGGTTAGCATGGCAAAATGAGGAGGAATGCTTGTATTCCTCCTTGATTTTGCTTTTTCTATGTGTTCTGCATTCTGCAGCACACATAGAAGAAGCAAAATGCCATGGAGAATTGTTTATGTGCAGGAAGGGACACCTCCCTGCACATAACCAATCTATCCCCTCAATGCAGACACCCTTGCACTATGGTGCAAGGATGCCTTCATTGGCCATAGGCAGCTTAATTCAGTGCCAGCGTAGGGGGGGGGGGACAGGGGTGCGCCTTATTCCTCTGAATACAGTGCACCTCTGCATTTCTAAAGTGGCACTGCTATTTTTTGGAGCACAGCGCTGCAACACTTTAGCATAAATCTGGGCCAAAGTATTTTGAAAGTAGCCCTACAGCTGGATGTGGAAGTATATTAAAGAAGTTAAAGAACAAGCATTTACAAATAAAGTATGTTGCGGTTTGGACAGTGTTCGCCTAAAACCCCAAAAATGGCAGAGGCATTTGTTTTGGGCTTTGGAGATGTTGGCTAAGCATGTACACTAAAGTACAGTATGATATATGTTCACATCATTTGGTTCCTCACTTTTCTAAGCCTGCCTGAACTTTAATCTATTCAAGTGGGTTAATTTTACCTTGGCACCTTCACACCATGGCTGACAAAATATGCCAAAATGTGCCAGGGACTACCCCTTTGTGACTTGACCATCGTTTTTCCAGGGATTAAAACCATTTTGCTAGAGCTGGCATTTTAGCAAGCAGTGCTGCCATTGTGCTAGGTTAACCATTTGGGCAGATATTACCCCCATGCCTGCATTTTGCCAGGATGTTCTACCATTGTGCCAGGGCCAAGATTTTACCAGGAAATACTTCCACTGTGTCACAGTGGGTGTTAGAAATGGGGTCTCTAGTTGGCAGAGGTAGACATCCTTGCCCACGTAGGGACCACAATCCTAGTCAGGGTAAGTCACACACAATCCAAAGTATCCTGTGCCCACCGTCTAATAGCTTGGCATTGAGCAGTCAGGCTTAACTTATAGGGCAATGTGTAAAGTATTTGTGCAATAAGTCATGCACTAACACAGTGAAAAACCAAAACAATACACCACACAGGTTTAGAAAAATATAAGATATTTATCTGAGTGAATTAAGGTCAAAACGATCAAGAATTGATATATACAAAGTGAAATATCACTTTTGAAATGATGAGAAAAGTCTTAAGTCTTCAAAAGCAACTATTGTCTCTTGCAAGCACAAAGCACCTGGTATTCATCAAAATCACATGCAGAGGGACCACAGAGGAGGAGATGCATGGAAAAGTAAGAGTGTGCATCAGATTTTGGGCGCACACAGACGGTATCTCGATTCTTTTTGATGCGACAAGGTCTTTGCGCCGAATCCCAGCGCACAGGCTTAATTCCTCTTTACAATGTGGGGTTTTTGACGCCCATGGACGATGTGTGGAAATCTTGGGTGTGCAGGACGAGGTCACTGGTGCTCCGTTAATCCGGTGGGCGATAAGTCAGAGTTTCTGTCGCACGGCAAGTGGTGCATTGATTCCTCGATCTTCACTCTGGGAGCCAGGCTGCGTTGTTCCAGTTCAGTGATGCAGCGTTTCTTTCACCACTAGGCAGGCTGTGAGTCGATTCCGGCAGGTTGTGCGTCAATTTTCACAGCATAAGGAGTTCCTTTACAGAAGTGAAGTCTTTTTGGCCCCGAAATTTCAGGAAACAGGAGGCAAGCTGAACCCAAGCCCTTGGAGAGCACTTCTCAGCAGAGCCAGAGACCAGCAAGGCAGCAGAGCAACAGCAAGGCAGCAGAGCAACAGCAAGGCAGCAGTCCTTCACAGCAAAGCAGTCCAGTTGAGTCCTTTGGGAATCCAGGCAGCTCCTCTTGGCAGGTTACAGGATCTGGTTCAGATTCTCTGTCCCAGGAAGTGTCTAAGGTGGTAGGGTCAGGGACCCAGTTTATATTCCCAAAAGTGCCTTTGAAGTGGTGGGGACTTCAAAGAGTGGTTGTGAAGTGCACAAGGTACCCTTTCAGTACAACCATGTCTGCCAGGGTACCAGTAAAGTCCATTGTGTGAGGGTAGGCCACTGTCATTTGTAATGTAAGTATCAAGCCCTCCACCCTTCCAGCTGAGGAAGACCCATTCAGTATACAGATGTGTGCAGGTGTGACTAAGCATCCTGTGTTTGTGGTTGTCTGGGTGAAATGCACAAGAGAGCTCTCAACCAGTTGATCCAAGACATGCATTGGAGACAGGCTGTAAGGCACAGAAGGATGTAAGTGCAGAGAAGTGCTCACTTTCTAAAAGTAGCATTTCTAAAATAGTAATATAAAATCCAACTTCACCAATAAGCAGGATTTTGTATTGCCATTCTGGCCATACTAAATATGACCTGTTTACCCCTTTCTGATCAGAATCTACCACTCAAAAAGTATATGAGGGTAGCCCTAATGTTGCCCTATGAAAGGAGCAGGCCTCACAGCAGTGGAAAACAAATTTAGGAGTTCTCCAATACCAGGACAAATGAAACACAAAGATATATGTCCTGCCTTTTACCTACACAGCACCCTGCCCTCTGGGTTACTAGGGCCTACCTTAGGGGTGACTTAAATGTAGAAAAATGTAGATAAATGGGAGTTTAAGGCTTGGCAATTACTTTTTATTGTTTTTAAAAAAAAACATTTTTATTAAAGAAGAATATAGGGCAGTACATAGTATACATGAACATATCTTCAGTATTCCACATTACAGCTGATAGTTTTACAATCAATATCTGGGTTTATGCAGTCTGATAGGTATACTGATTAGTAAATATGGACTGTGGGTTAGAGGTTGGAGGAAGATCGGGGGAGGGGGTAGGGGCTGATAAGAAGATAGAGCATAGGAGAGAGGGGTAGGAAAGAGGGAGGAAGGGTAGAAGATGGGAAGGCGAGAAGGTTAGGTAGGGTGCGGGGAAGGATCCTTTGACACAGTGTTTCTGGGCTATTGAATGGATGTTCCGGTTGTTCCCCGTCCGTTACCAATGATCTTGCAGGGTTGTGCCATGTAGTGTATACGTCAAGATACATTTAGGGTGGAATAAGAGAATCTGTATGTGGGGGGGGTAATGCTGAGGGGGGATAGTCGAGAGGGGGTATCTGTGTGGGTTTAAGTGCATAAGGGGTCGGGCCTTGTCTATTGGTGTTGGATAATTAGCCGCTGATCGAACAAATTGGTAGAGAATGAGTTTTCTAGTGCATGTTTAAACGGGTCGGTATGGGGGGGTGTTTCCTGGGATGAACAGTCTCGGGAATAAAGGGAGAGGATAGATGGGCAGAGAGGGAAGAGAGAGAGGGGAAGGGAGGACAAAGTGTTGGGGTGTCAGCTGCTATCCACTGACCGTCCACCAGCTGCCTCATGGTCCTGCCAGGAAGGTGCTCCAGATTTCCATAAATAGAGCCGCTTGGTCCTGTAGTTTATAAATGACTCGCTCATGGGTGGCTGTTTGAAACATGGCTGTCATCCATTCCGTTGGTGTTGGGGCGATGGCAGACCTCCAATGTCGGAGTATGCAGATTTTAGCTGTGGCAATTGCCGTGTTGAGCAGCCGTTTGTGGGGTCGTGATAGGGAGGGATACGGGCGCGTGTCATGTAAAATAATGTGTGTTGGCGGCGTTGGGTTAGGTATCAGTATAAAATCCGCAAGTGTATGGCGCACAGTTTCCCATAAGGGTTGTATCGTTGGGCAGTGGCATAGGATATGAAGTAGGTCGCAATGAAGATCTGTGCACCTCGCGTGTGGTATCAGACCTGCCTTGAAGAGTTTTATGGGGGTCCAATACCAATCTTGGAGGGTTTTGAATAGACAGAATTTTCAAGCGGGCCTCGTGGACCCCCCTATCCAGGGCCTCCATTATGTCCTGCCATTCTTCTTCAGTGTAGGCTATGGCTAGTCGTTCTTGCCACTTGAGGCGCAGTCGCTCTAGAAGAGGCTGCGAGTAAAGGTGGTTCATCCACGGGGGAGTTCCCAGGGCCTTGCGCATACAGTGCGTAAGCTGCATGTACCTCCATTCTTGATTTTTGTGAATATCGAACTCTTCCCGTAAAGAGTCAAAGGATCGAAGGCGGTCGCCATCTGTTATTTGGGATATATTGTGGATGCCAGCATTACTCCACTGGGGCCAACTTAGGGTACTTCCTCCTATTTTTATACATTTGTTTCCTGCTATAGGGGCTTGAGCATGTAAGGAGGGGTGTATGCCCAGTAGACGGTGGACTCTGCGCCACGCTGCATTTGTGGCCGCGAGAATAGAGTTGGACGAGTGAGGGTAGTCAGTGTATATTTCACCCACCTCGGCATGCTGTCCCCGTAGGAGTTTCTCCGTAATTGTCCATTGTGGGGGGTCCGGGGTATCTGGTAATGTGTAGGCTAGTTGCGATAATTGTAGGGCTAGAGCATATTGTTCTAGGCAATTACTTTTAAATACCAAGTCAAAGTGGCAGTGAAACTGCTCACACAGGCCTTGCAATGGCAGGCCTGAGACATGGTCATGGGGCTACTTATGTGGGCCGCACAACCAGTGCTGCAGGCCTACTAGTAGCATTCAATTTACAGGCCCTGGGCACATGTAGTGCATTTTACTAGGGACTTACAAGTAAATTAAATTTGTCAATTGGTTATGAGCCAATGTTACCCTGTTTTACGAAGAGAGCATATGCACCTTATCACTGATTAGCATTGATAAAGTGCACAGAGTCCTAGAGCCAGCAAAAATGAGATCAGAAAAAGAGAAGGAGGAAAGTAAATATTTTGGGGGTGACCCTGCAGAGAGGCCATCTCCAGCACAGGGCCATAATGTTGCTAAGAATTATCTTTATTGAACTACGGCAAGCATTTACCAGGGATTACCACCTCTGTGCAAAGTCAACATGTTGCCAGGAATTACCACCAGTGTGCCAAGACTAGCATATTACTGGTGATTACCACCATTGTGCCAGGTTTTGTAATTTGGCAGAAATTACCAATATTATGCTGTGGCCAGCATATTGCTCGGGATTACCACCACGTTTACCAGGAATTACTTTCATTGAACTAGTATCTGCATGTTGGCCGGGAATATCACTATCATACCAGAGCCAACAGATTGCCAAGGATAACCGTCATTTTTCACAGGTATGGCAATGGGCACAACACTCACTTCTCACCAACACGCACAAATATTACAGTCACATACACAAACATACAGTCACACACTCAGAGACATGGCCTTGCGTACATGAAGACATAAACACACACATACAAATACAGACAGATATACACCCACATACAAACAGACATGCACATACTCACTTGTGCCCAAACAGGATGCAGATTTTTTTTTAAATGTATCAGTGTGAATGTTGTCTGCTTGCTAATCCGATGTGGCCTCTTTCCTTCTCTCCCAAGCTTTACAGCTCCTCATCAGCACTCCCAAGAGTGGAAGGGGCAGTGCTTCAGACAGCCAAGGTGAGTGTAAGGCAAGAAAAAGGTTTTAGGGGGCATATTTATAATGCCCTAGTGCCACCTTTCGCAACATTAACGACATTATTTTTGCACCACTTTTGATCCCTTTGCGCTACATCATGTCTGTGCCAGGCATAATGTATGCAAAGGGGGCTTTCCCCCTTTCAAGTTATCAAGGTAGTCAAAGCAGTTGTGTGGGCATCACAGTGTCAGGTATGAACATCTCACAGGCCCTGGAGAACTAGGGGCACAAGAATGCACAGTACGATAAGTGTATCAGGGAGGTGGCAGCACATTGGTGCCTTCAGTGGATGGATTTGCTCTCCTCCACCATTGTATCTTCATAGGCATGGTGAGGCTATGTAGGCATTGCTGCAGTAGTACTCCTTTCTATGTGAGTGGATGGGCACACTTTTCAGCTCACGTGGCAGTGGGTTGTGTGGGATGCCTAGAGACATGCATACAGCCCTTTTCTATGTTAACACCTATGGCTTTGTCTCAGTGCTTCCACTACATAGTAGCACTAAGATTAAATACAATAAATGTAATATTATTGAATTGTTGCTGGCATGTTTCCTGCTTAGGCAGCAGTTAATATCTTTTCTATGTGTTTAGGGTCAGATGTAGAAATAGACTGTCATTCAGTAATCAGTTGCAAATAGGTTAGTGACTGGTAAAAGGCACATTTGGAATGTATCAAAGTAGTTTCAGTCTATAGTTGCAAAAAGAGCAATGCAAACCGAATCTTGCAACTCGTAAATCTCGCAAGTTGAATTTTCTATTACCTATTAGTTATCACCAATTTGCATGTCTTATTTTAGAACGTACTACTGATTGGCTAATTGTGAATGCTCAGAAAAATAGGATTTTGCACTGGCCAAGTACCGTCAAGTGAGAGCAAGTTGTAATCAAGTGCAACACTTTATACATTTTTTTCTACTGTGGCTACTCTATATGCTATGGTGAGGAAGGTGAGACTTTTATTTCCACACCACCACAGGAGAAGGCAAAGACAATGGCGCATTTTCAGAGTCAAGGGGGCATATTTATACTCCGTTTGTGCCGGATTTGTGTATTTTTTTTTTTACGCAAATTCGACGCAAAACTAACTCCATATTTATACTCTGGCGTTAGACGCGTCTAGCGCCAAAGTCCATGGAGTTTGCGTCACTTTTTAGCGTGGACACCTACTTTGCGTTAATGATATGCAAGGTAGGCGTTCCCATCTAAAAAATTGACTCCGAGGCATGTGCGCCGTATTTACACTCCCGGGCAAAAATCACGCCCGGGAGTGGGCGGGTCAAAAAAAATGACGTCCAGACGCTTTTGCGTCGTTTTTTAGCGCCTGGTCAGGGCTGGCATTAAGGGACCTGTGGGCTCGGAAGGAGCCCAGTGGTGCCCTCCCATGCCCCCAGGGACCCCCCCTGTCACCCTTGCCCACCCCAGGAGGACGCCTAAGGATGGAGGGACCCATCCCAGGCAACATGAGGTAAGTTCAGGTAAGTAATTTTTTTATTTTTTTTTGTGGCATAGGGGGGCCTGATTTGTGCCCTCCTACATGCCACTATGCCCAATGACCATGCCCAGGGGACAGAAGTCCCCTGGGCATGGCCATTGGGCAAGGGGGCATGACTCCTGTCTTTGCTAAGACAGGAGTCATTTCAATCGGGGTTGGGAGTTTTAAAAAAATGGCGCAAATCGAGTTGAGGCGAAAATTTTGCCTCAGCCTGACTTGCCCCATTTTTTGGCGCCCAAGCTCCATATTCCCCTACGCCAGCGCTGCCTGGTGTACGTCATTTTTTTTCACGCACACAAGGCAGCTCCGCCGGCTAACGCCGGCTAACGTCATTGAATAAATACGGCGCCCGCATGGCGCTTCAGAATGGCGTTAGATTTTTTAACGCACAACTGCGTTGGGGCAGTTGTGCGTCGAAAAGTATAAATATGGCCCAAGGTGTTTCGGCAAATGTAGGAAGAGATATATAGCAAGTATAAGCTCAACAGCACTGTTATTGACAAAAGCTATAGGCTGTGTTGAAGGGACACATGTCTTAATTTGCCCTCCTAGTTCTACAGATTTTTTTGTTTAGGAATCAGTAGAATTAGTACCCCTTAAACATTCAAATAGTGGACAATGCTAGCTCTTCAATTTCCGACCTTGTGGCTAAATTTCCCAGTTCCACTCATGAGTCCTATAAACGTAGGCACCAAATTGCAAGAGGAGACTTTGAGGATGACTATATTTTAGGTATTTCGACATTTAACCTCCAGTAGCAATCAAGATTGCAGCAGTGTGTGCTATGCTGCACAATATAGCAACATGTAAAGGACTTCCAAGGAAGCATGAGGAAGACAACTCTGATGAAGAGGATGACCACTCCCTACCAAACACAAGAGCAGCAGATATAATTGTAGTTCAAGTAAATCTTGCAAAGTTTAATGAAGGCGTTGCAGTCCGGATGCAGAAAAGTAATTTTTATTTTCATGTTAGTTCCCTGGAAAATGCATACATGTTTTTAACAATATCTTTCAATGCACAATACTGTAATACAATACATTTCATTTAGAAACACGCCCATGCTATCACGACCCACGAATCCACGCGGCGGTCTTTCAACCGCGGTATTCCATTGGCGGTACACACCGCCGCGCTCAAAATACACACACATCTCCAAAACACCGCCACATTGGACCATTCAAAATGCACACAGCTAATACACATACAAACACCACTCCCACACACCCAACACAATATAAAACACACACCCACATCACCCAGGGTTGTAATGACCACCTTAGTATTTTCTTTCAAACTCCGAATACTATTAATCATTGAAGGCATGTCTTCAACAATGTTTCTTGAAAGCATGTTGTTCATTGCATCAAATTGTTTTGTTGGAATGTCTAACATTGCCTTTTCTTTTTTTACTAATACTGATCATGTTGGTGTGGCGCCTATATCCGCTGGTCCGATTGGGCTCATGTGTCTCTGTGTAAAAGCGATTGATCTACATTGTGTAGTTGCTCAGAAATTTCTCCTAGTTCTAGGTGTGCCTTTTCTTGTAAGCACAGTTGTTACTGAGTATATTGTTATTGGTGTGATCTCCATTACTTCAACCATGTTATTGTCGTTAGTCCACTGATTGGTTACAGCTTAAAATTGTAACCATGACGTTATTCTGTAATGTTCTCTTCCATCACTGTACATTAAATGGTACGCAAATGTAATTAATATGTATGTTATTACAAATGGCACATAACAGCCTATATTGAAGTGTAAGCTTCTGCTGTCTGTGGTGCACTAATGTATTTTTTTTCTTTTTCAGATCCATGATGTAGGTGTTTTGCGTTATTCTTTTTGTTATGGCATTACACTGTAAAATAATATTTAAATCAGGATTCATTTGAAGTGCTAAACCAGTAAGGCTGTCATTGGACTACAAATCCCATAATACAATTTATTGAACAGAAAACTTGAAAGTGGGTTGAAAGGTTGCATGATCCCCAAACAAGTTTTATCTGTTTTTATATAATGGAATTAGAGTTATAATAAAAAAATTAAATAAGCTTCAATGTTTGTATTTTCCTAATTAAAAACACACTAACTTGAGTGCTGCTAAGGAGGTTCAGAGGTATCAGAATTATACTGGCCTGAAGCAGCCTCCATAGTGAGGGAACTTTTGATGGACTCTTCTATTGCTGTTGGTGGTGGCTGGGTAGAAGGTCATTCTCTAGTGGCAGCAACTGCGTTCCTCCTACAAGCGACGTTCTCATTTGTGCAAGACCAAAGCTCACACCATCCCCTACAAAGTCAAGGAATACCATGGGTTTTGTTGCACACAGTATTTATCCTTTCTTAGATACAACTCCGTTCTTGCTTCATTGTGGTATCAGGCACAATTAGGTAGGATCGGCCAAAAACTGGCCCGGACTGGGGTGGCACCACTTGGCAGGGCAGACTCACAGATGACAGAGTCTGGGTACTGCACTGTAATGGTTCAGAATTCTTATATGCACCAGAGACTTCAGAACAGGTGACCAGCCAACTACCTCTTGGAGATACTCTGGGTTCTAGGCTCTAGGTTGGAAAGATTCAGCTCCAGTCCTTCTCACTCTGAGGCAAGAGGGCAGCAGGCACAGGTCAGCACAGCAAAGAAGGAATCCAGAAACAGCAGTCCAGAAGAGTGGCAGGTCTTCAGCAGTACAGCAGTCCTTCTTCCTGGCAGAGTATTCACTAGTCCAGACATTTACTGAGTTGGTGGTGACGGGGGTCTTTTTCATATACCCATTTGTGCCTTAGAAATGGGGAGACTTGAAAAATGCCTTTGAAGTGTCATATCCTTCCTGACCTGGCTCCATACTCACTATAGGGTGTATGCACACCTTTGTGTGTGGACAGGACACAGCCTATTCAGTTGTAAGTGAGGCTGTGTCCAGCTCCTCACTCCCATCCTGCCCAGGATGGCCCATCAGAACATATATAGCCTATCAGGTCACACCTAAGCTCCCTTTGTGAGTGATTGTCTAGAGGAAATACATGAAGTCCAGTTGTCCCCCACCCCAGGCATGATCAGAGACTGGCAGCAAGCTCCGAATGGCTAAGGCACGAAAATGCCAGCTTTCCTAAAGTGGCATATTTGGAATTGCAATTTAAAATCTGAATTCACTATAAGTTGAATTGAAATGGAGACATCAAACTCAAAATGTTTTTCTGTTCCAGATTGTGAGTTACACTTATAAGATGTAATAAAGTCATCCCAATGCTAGCCTATGGGAGAGATAAGCCTTGTAATGGTGAAAAACGTATTTAAGAGTTTTTCACCACCAGGATATATAAAACTTAAAATGTAAAAATACATATCCAACTGTTTAAATACACTGTACCCTTCCATCGGGCTGCCTAGGGCCTACCTTAGGGTTTACATATGTATTAAAAAGGAAGGCTTGGGCCTGGCAGAAGGTTGACTTTTCCAGGCCTACGTGACAGTTTAAAAATGCACACACAGGCTCTGAAGTGGCAGGCCTTAGACAGGTTTAAAGGGATAATAAGTGGATTGCACAATTAGTGTTGCAGGCCCACTAGTAGCATTTAAATTACAAGCCCCGGGCATATGTAGTGAACTCTATGAGGGACTTACAAGTAAATTAAATATGCCAACTGGGGATATGCCAATGGTATCACATTTTAGGGAAAGAGCACCAGTACTTTAGCACTGGTTAGTAGTGGAAAAGTGTCCAGAATCCTAAGGCCAGCAAGAACAAAGTCAGCAAAAACAGGGCCCTGAAGGCAAAAAGTTAGGGGATACCCCATCATGGATGCCAGGTCTAACACGTGTCTTCCCCCAAATAAAAGTGGGGAAAACTACTCATCCCTACAGGGTTCTCTTCAATAAGGTGAAAGAGCCTTGAAAAACCATCAGCATTGAAGTGGTCTGTTCCAAGGACAAGGTTTCACCATAAAGCCTGTTCCCTGTAGGGAGATGAACCACCTCCAGTTTGGGATTCTCACCTCCCATCTGCCTTAACCCTCCCAGGGGCCTGTGGTCTGTCTGAACCCAGAAATGAGCAAACAGATATGGTCTTGGCTTCTTCAGTGACCATACCACAGTAAAACCTTCCCTCTCTATTGTGCTCCACCTCTGCTCCCTAGGACGTATCTTCCTACAGATGAAGGCTGCAGGATGATCCAGTCCCCCTTCATTTAGCTATAAGAGCACAGAGCCTACACCATGCACTGAGGCATCTATCTGCACAATTAATTCTTGGGAGACGTCAGGAGCCTTTAGCATGGGTGCTGTGAACGTGGCCTCCTTCTGGGAGTCAAAAGCTTTCTGGCACTCCTCTGTCCAGATCACCTGATTTGGGTGCTCCTTGGAAGTCACCTCTGTCAAGGGTGGGAACAAGGGTGCCTTATCCCTTGACAAATCTCCTGTAATAGCCACTGAGGCCTAATAAGTTTGAGTCTTGGCGGGTTTCGCAAGCCAGAACATTTTCAATCCTGGTCAGGAGGGGCTGCTCCTTGTAACCTCCCACTTGGTGACCCAGGTAGACCACTGAACTCTGCCATATCTGGCATTTGATACTCTGGCCTGCGCTCTGCAGAGCCTGAAGCACTCTCTTGAGGTGGCACAAGTGGTCCTCCCTGCTAGAAGTAAAGATGGCTATGGCATATAGGTAGATGGGACTGAAGTACTCCAGCCACCCAGGCTGGGTTACCAACCTCTGGTACGTGGCAGGGGTATTTTTGAACCCAAAGTGCATGACAGGAATTGGAGGTTCCCTTCCTGGGTAGAAAATGCAGACCTCATTTTGTCCCCCTCGGTGAAGGCAATCTGCCACTACCCAGATGTTAAGTCAAATGTTTTGAGGAACTTGGCAGACCCTAGCTGATCTATAAGCTCATCAGCTTGAGGGACAGGGTGTGCATTAGTCTTGATGACCACATCGAGCCCCCGGTAGTCTACAGAGAAACAAAGTTTTGGGGTGACACCTGTATGGGCAGCTTTGGGAACCAATACTACCAGGCAGGACCAAGGGCTGTTTGAGGGCTCAATAACCTATAACACCATCATCTTGAGTTGTATTCTTTAATGCTGGCTCTCACCTTGTCAGATAACCTGTAAGCTTTATTTTTTGTAGGCAGGCTGTTCCCAGTATCAAAATCATAGGTGTACCATGTAGTGAATTCTGAGGTAAGGGAGAACAAAGAGGAAAACTGCAACAGCAATTGATGGCAGTGTCAGTTAATCTAAGGTCTGTGTAAGGGAGAGGTTTGCATCCTCCACTATCTCATTCTGCTCATTAGAAAAAAAGAGGTCGGGAGAGGTTCACCCCCCTCTTCCACCCAGGTAACTAGGAATATGGTTAACTAAGAGCTTTTGAAGTGGGGCTTGAGCCAATTGACATGCAGAACCCTCAAATGGTTCCTGGGAGTCTTGAGGTCCACCAGGTACCAGACATCATTTTGGCATTCTTTACCTCATAAGGCACAAAAACTGTTGTCTTGCTTGACCCTGGGCTCTACAGGTTTTATCACCCACACTTTATAGGCAGGTTGAATCTCAACCAGAGAGGCATTCCGGTCATATCACCATTTCACATCCTCCTAACTAGCTTCCAGATTCTCCTTGGTGAGGTTCTGGAAGCATGCTGTCTGGTTGCTGAGTGCCAGCATGTAGCTGACCACATCCTGGGGGGGTCTCCCTGGGAGTTTGTGCCCAATTGTAGGAGGCTGGCCTGGTTTGTAGTGAGTACCAAGGGGTACTTACACTCTGCACCAGGTCCAGTTATCCCTTATTAGTGTAGAAGAGGTGTCTAGCAGCTTAGGCTGATAGAAAAGGGTAGCTTAGCAGAGCAGCTTAGGCTGAACTAGGAGACATGCAAAGCTCCCACTATACCACTGGTGTCATATGCACAATATCATAAGAAAACACAATACACAGATATACTAAAAATAAAGGTACTTTATTTTTATGACAATATGCCAAAAGTATCTCAGTGAGTACCCTCAGTATGAGGATAGCAAATATACACAAGATATATGTACACAATACCAAAATTATGCAGTAATAGCAATAGAAAGCAATGCAAGCAATGTACAGTCACAATAGATTGCAATGAGAGCACATAGGTATAGGGGCAACACAAACCATATACTCCAAAAGTGGAATGCGAACCACGAATGGACCCCAAACCTATGTGAGCTTGTAGAGGGTCGCTAGGACTGTAAGAAAACAGTGAGGGTTAGAAAAATAGCCCACCCCAAGACCCTAAAAAGTAGGTGTAAAGTGCACCTATGTTCCCCAGAGAACACAGAAGTCGTGATAGGGGAATTCTGCAAGGAAGACCAACACCAGCAATGCAACAACGATGGATTTCTGGACGAGAGTACCTGTGAAACAAGGGGACCAAGTCCAAGAGTCGCGACAAAGTCGAGATTGGGCAGATGCCCAGGAAATGCCAGCTGAGGGTGCAAAGAAGCTGCCACCGGATGGTAGAAGCTGGGGATTCTGCAAGAATGAAGAGGACTAGGAACTTCCCCTTTGGAGGATGGATGTCTCACGTCGTGAAGAAGCTTGCAGAGGTGTTCCCACGCAGAAATATCGCAAAGAAGCCTTGCTAGCTGCAAGGGTCGCGGTTAGGGTTTTTGGATGCTGCTGTGGCCCAGAAGGGACCAGGATGTCGCCAATTGCGTGAGGAGACAGAGGGGGGCCCAGCGAGATAGGGAGCCCTCACAGAAGCAGGCAGCACCCGCAGAAGTGCCGGAATAGGCACTACGAAGAAGAGTGAACTGGAGCTCACCCAAAGTCACAAAAGGAGATCCCACGATGCCGGAGGACAACTCAGGAGGTTGAGCACTGCAGGTTAGAGTGTCGGGGACCCAGGCTTGGCTGTGCACAAAGGAAATCCTGGAAGAGTGCACAGGAGCCGGAGCAGCCGCAAATCATGCGGTACCCAACAATGCAGTCTAGTGTGGGGATGCAAGAACTTACCTCCACCAAACTTGGACTGAAGAGTCACTGCACTGTGGGAGTCACTTGGACAGAGTTGCTGAGTTCCAGGGACCATGCTCATCATGCTGAGAGGGGACCCAGAGGACCGGTGATGCAGTTCTTTTGGTGCCTGCGGTTGCAGGGGGACGATTCCTTCGTCCCACTGGAGATTTCTTCGGAGCTTCTAGTGCAGAGAGGAGGCAGACTACCCCCACAGCATGCACCACCAGGAAAATAGTCGAGAAGGTGGCAGGATCAGCGATACAAGGTTGCAGTAGTCATCTTTGCTACTTTGTTGCAGCTTTGCAGGCTTCCTGAGCAGTCAGCGGTCGATTCCGTGGCAGAAGGTGAAGAGAGAGATGCAGAGGAACTCTGATGAGCTCTTGAATTCGTTATCTAAAGAATTCCCCAAAGCAGAGACCCTAAATAGACAGAAAAGGAGGTTTGGCTACTTAGGAAGGAGGATAGGCTAGCAACACAGGTAAGAGCCTATCAGGAGGAGTCTCTGACGTCACCTGCTGGCACTGGCCACTCAGAGCAGTCCAGTGGGCCAGCAGCACCTCTGTTTCCAAGTTGGCAGAGGTCTGGAGCACACTGGAGGAGCTCTGGGCACCTCCCCTGGGAGGTGCAGGTCAGGGGAGTGGTCACACCCCTTTCCTTTGTCCAGTTTCGCGCCAGAGCAGGGCTGGGGGATCCCTAAACCGGTGTAGACTGGCTTATGCAGAGATGGGCACCATCTGTGCCCATCAAAGCATTTCCAGAGGCTGGGGGAGGCTACTCCTCCCCAGCCCTGACACCTTTTTCCAAAGGGAGAGGGTGTAACACCCTCTCTCTGAGGAAGTCCTTTGTTCTGCCTTCCTGGGCCAAGCCTGGCTGGACCCCAGGAGGGCAGAAACCTGTCTGAGGGGTTGGCAGCAGCAGCAGCTGCAGTGAAACCCCGGGAAAGGTAGTTTGGCAGTACCCGGGTCTGTGCTAGAGACTCGGGGGATCATGGAATTGTCTCCCCAATGCCAGAATGGCATTGGGGGTGACAATTCCATGATCTTAGACATGTTACATGGCCATGTTCGGAGTTACCATTGTGACGCTATACATAGGTAGTGACCTATGTATACCGCACGCGTGTAATGGTGTCCCCGCACTCACAAAGTCCGGGGAATTTGCCCTAAACGATGTGGGGGCACCTTGGCTAGTGCCAGGGTGCCAACACACTAAGTAAGTTAGCACCCAACCTTTACCAGGTAAAGGTTAGACATATAGGTGACTTATAAGTTACTTAAGTGCAGTGGTAAATGGCTGTGAAATAACGTGGACGTTATTTCACTCAGGCTGCAGTGGCAGGCCTGTGTAAGAATTGTCAGAGCTCCCTATGGGTGGCACAAGAAATGCTGCAGCCCAAAGGGATCTCCTGGAACCCCAATACCCTGGGTACCTGAGAACCATATACTAGGGAATTATAAGGGCGTTCCAGTATGCCAATGTGAATTGGTGAAATTGGTCACTAACCTGTTAGTGATAATTTAGAAAGTAAAGAGAGAGCATAACCACTGAGGTTCTGGTTAGCAGAGCCTCAGTGAGACAGTTAGTCATCACACAGGGAACAAATACAGGGCACACTTATGAGCAGTGGGGCCCTGGCTGGCAGGGTCCCAGTGACACATACAACTAAAACAACATATATACAGTGAAATATGGGGGTAACATGCCAGGCAAGATGGTACTTTCCTACACCAATCCTCCTTCAGCAAACTCAGAGGTCCTCTCACAGGGTGCTCATGCAGAAGTTTGAAGGGATTGATGCCAACACATTTCTGCGGTAGCTCCCTATAGTCTAAGAAAAGAGATGGCAGGAAGATGTCATACTTCTGCCTCACGGGTTCCTACTCACCCATTATCATGCCTTTAAGGGTCATGGTGAAGCTTTTAAGAAGCCCATTGGATTTGAGGGTGGTAAGGAGTGGAAAACTTATAGTTTTTCCCACACTCCTTCACATGGCTGTAATGTGCCCTGAAGTGAAGTTGGCACCAAGCTCCTTGGGGAGTTCCATACACATAAAATCCCCATTCATCCCCTGGCCACTGCAGGTGCACTCACCAATCTCAGTGTGATAGCCTCTGGGTACCAGGTGGCATGGCCCACAAAGATCAGAATGAACCTGTTGCCCATGGCTGTCTTTTGGTCCAGAGGACCAACAGTGCTGATTCTCATTCACTCAAAGGCGGTGACAATGACAGGAAAAGATTGCAGGGGGGCCTTGTTCTTCTTTCCTGACTTTCCACTGGCCTGGCAGATAGAATAAGACCTACAGAACACATATGAGGCCTTCTTCATTTGAGGTCACTAAAAGTGGGTAAGAAGCTTGTCAACTGTCTTCTTCTGCCCCAAATGACTTGCCAGGGGTTCAGCATGAGTCAGCTCCAGTAGGAAGGCCCTGTAGCATTAGGAGACCACCAACACACAGGTTGAACCAAACTCAGGAACCCTTAGGCTCACTATATAGGAGACCATTCTCTCAGTAAACAAGTGATCAGAGGTGTCACCAGCTGCCTAGGCCTCGGTATACTACCACAGGCCCACAAGTGTAGGACCTTCCTTCTGCCCTCTGCAGAACCCCTCCCTGATGAGACCCCTTTCTTCTGCCTATACTTCAGCTTAGGCAGACTCTCCAGTTTATACATACCCTCCCCTGTAGGCACTGGGGTGTCCCTCTCAGAATCACCCTCCCTCCTGGACCACAGGAGTTTCAGGAGCATGTTTCCAGCACCCCTTGCCCCTCCTCTTCTTGGCAGGCTCCCGTGCCATTCATCCAGGCTCCAGGACCTCCTAACTACTCTCTTGGGCTGCCATCAACCGTGTTGTCAGGAAAACCCACTCAGCCAACCCTAACATATCCACGTGGGACCTGAGCCCCACCTCCTTCCAGACGTTAAACTCCAGGACATTGCCAAGCAGAAAATATACAGTCAATGACAGACTCACAACTTCCTTCAATGAACCTGAGAACCCACCCCCTATTCAAAGGGAACAAGAGTCACTGGGTAGTGACTTTCATGGATGTCAGCTGCAACAACTTTGTTGGAATGCATTAGGGACTGCCTGCTCTGACGACACCAGATGACATCTGATGGTTGTTATGCTGGCTCCAGTAGCTCTCATATCCTCCACCCTCTGCACATTGATGTTGACCCACTGCCTATATTTCTGAGTGTTGGTAGGCAGTAGGGTCCTCTGTATAATGTGTTTGTCACCCAGAGAAATTAGGCTAACCCCTGCTCTGAGGAATCTAGATGAAATCTATTGGTTGTCATGCTAAATCCGGTACCTCTCAGAGCCTCCACCCACTGTCCATTGATGGTGACCCACTGCCCATATTTCTTAGTGTTGCTAGGCATGGGGGTCCTCTGTACCATCTCTATGTCACCCAGGGGCACTAGGGTAATCCCATATTCTGGCCCCCACACTCCCTGGGACAATCCCTTCCCAAGAGCTGCACTAGCCAACCCCAGTGAATGCCCACCCATGGGGGACTGTGCCCCGTATCGGACAATTGGCATCCCCCTTGAAGTGTTCTTGCTGTTGGCACTCATAACACTTAGGGATTGCCTTCCCTGATAACTTACTATCAGGTAACCATCTCCTTTTCCTTTCAGTTGAGGGATATGAGTCCTGACCCGATGAACTAGTTTGGGGCCCTTTAGAGAACTCCTTGTTTTTTTTTAAATCTCCTTCTTCTGATGAGGATCCTGACCTCCCTTGAGGTGATCTCCCCAGATACCTTCTTATGGAACCTGGTGCTGATCCAGCGTTCTGCCTCATTAGCAAGCTCCCAGGGGTCAGAGAGCTTACTATCAATCAACTGTTTGCAATACAAAGACTGAACAAGTGTTCCTTTGCAGTACGGTTGCACAGTCCCTGATAAGGTTTTGCTTCACTGGTCTTCACCCAACCTTCCAGTGCCTTGCAGAAAGAATCAACAGAGTCCACCCAGGTCTGGTGGCCCAGATTCTGGCTGTCCCTGAACTTCTGCCTATACCTTTCTGGGACCAAACCATTTATCGTGATTAAGGCCTCTTTCCAGAATGCCTCATACTGTCCTCCTTCTCCATTGACAGTAGCGTGTCCCTCTCTTCATTAGGAATGTACCTTCACTTACTAGCTCTCCAATCCTCAGGGATTCTGTGCATCAACAAATGAAATTTCATGAGTCTCAAACCACTTGTCAGTCCTGTCCCCCACAAAACTGTCATCCACCAGAATTATAGGAATGTGGGCCATTCAGAGGGCACTGAAAAATTGCTTCCACCATTACCACTGACTCCCCTTGCTTAGCTCTGATGTTCAGTTATTAATTATTTAAGAGTTGGCTCATAGGCCATCCTTTGTTCCTCCATGACTAGTTTCTTCTCCTCTAAGGCACTCTCAGCCTTTTCCTTCTCCACTTTTAATTTGGCCAGCTCCAACTTGAGCTTTCTCTCCTCCCTCCTGTCTTATAGTTCTTCTGGAGACAGACCTGTGGAAGACACAATTCTTCCCGTCTGGGAGGATTTCCAATCCTGTCAGTAGGTTCCCCCCTCCTCAACAAACTGCCTTCCAAGATCCTCCTGTTGGTCCTACTCCAATTCCTCCTCTTCATCCAACTCTTCCTCCTTATTGTCTCTTAGGGTTTGCTGGCCCTCTGCCCATGCCCTAAAGGCCTTTTGGAGCTAGGTCTCCCTTTTCAGTGCCCTTCTTAGTAGGCAGCCCCACCTCCCAACAAAACTCCTTGAGGTAGGCCATAATGCAGCTCTCCAGATTTGCCCTGTCAAATTAAATCTTTGCAGGTGAGGTCACTGACACAGCAGACAGGTAGAAAGGATAACATTTGCCAAAATCAAAAAGGCTATAGGGACAGTTTACTCAGTTTGGTCTTAGATATGGGATGATCGTGTTCACCATATCACTGTATGGAACTACACAAACACAAGCCTATCCTCACCTCCCATCACCAATGTGAGAAAGTGGGTTATTGATTGGCTGGAGTGTGATCCCTGGTCAAGCAGCAATCATAATTCTTGTCAGGGTAAGGCACAGGCAAACCACAAATTTACCTGTGCTCACCATCTGATAGCTTGGCACAGAGTTGTCAGGTTTATCTCAAAGGCAATGTTATGCATTTGTGTTGCACTTCAAACAGTAAACCAGTGAAAAAGCTACACAAAAATGATCCCACCCAAGATTAGAAAAGTAGATTAAAGTTAATAAATTAAACTAAACCAGAATGACAAAAATCCAATAAGTAGACCTTGAGTTATGACTTTTTAGAGAATAAACTGCAAACTAGCTCTTAAAAGCCAAAAGCACCATCTAGGGATATCTGTTAGCACTGGACTGGGACAAAGTCAAAACTTCAGGGTGACCACAATGGGGAGCGGGCTGGCTACAGGGACCCCATTGGGCACTCTGAACCAAAGTATCTTAAATCTGGGTTGCCAAGCGACGTGTCGGTTGCAAAAGCAACAGTAGAGGGAATGCGTTGCTTTCCTCCACGCAACAGTGGCGATGTTTTGTTTCGGAGATATAGCACGGCTGTGGTGGACGTTCTTGATGCATCAAGGTCGATGATGTGTTGGGTAGTTGAGTCGATGTGCCTTTTTCAATGAGTGTAAAGTCTGTGATGCGGAGTATTGGCGTCATCATCAAAACTGACATTGTCTCGGATGCGGAGACCTTGAGCCAAGAAAAAAATGCTGTGTCTGTTCTGTAGGCGAATCACTGGTTTTGAGATGTGAGGCACAGCAGGGATGTGATTCTGGTTGCACTAGTTCCGACCCATGCAGTAAAGTTGATCCGTCGATTTTCTCCATGCACTAGCGGTGATGCAGCAATTCCACTCTCACAACAATGGATGTGTTGGTTCCCCTGGAGCAAAGCACCTTAGGCCACCTTCCAAGGGTCAAGGACTCTGGGTCACACTACTTGGCAGGACAGACTCATGGTTGGGGAAGTCCAGATGCAGGAGTGAGATGGTTGCAAATTCTTTTATGCCCCTGAGACTTCAGATCAGGAGGCTAGAACACTAGCCCTTGGAGTTACTCTGGGTTCTGGGTAGAGAGATTCAGATCCAGTCCTTCTCACTCCCAGGCAAGAGGAAAACAGGCACAGGTCACCACAGCAAAGCAGGAGTCCAGCACGCAGCAGTCCAGCAGAGTGGCAAGCCTTCAGCAGCACACCAGTCCTTCCTCTTGGCAGAGTATTCACAGGTCTAAAAGTGTACTGGGTTGGTGGTGTCTGAGGTGCAGTTTTTATACCCAGTAGTACCTTTGAAGTGGGGAGACTCCAAAGAGATGCCTTTGAAGTACACAGATGTCCTGTCCTTCCTTCCCTGGCTCCAGACACATTTCAGGGGAGTATGCAGCCCTTTGTGTGCAGATAGGACACAGCCTAGTCAGGTGTAAGTGAGGTTGTGCCCAGCTCCTCCCTCCCATCCTGCCCAGGATGGCCCATCAGCACACGGAGAGCCCATCAAGTCATACCTAGGCTCCTTTTGTGAGTTGCTTCTCCAGAGGGAATATGCAAAGCCCAGCTGTCTCCCACCCCAGACATATGATCAGAGTCAGGCAGCAGCCACCAGATGGCAAAGGCATAAAAATGCCAACTTTCTTAAATTGGCATTTTCAGAATTGCAACTTGAAATCTAACTTCACAATAAGTTGTGATTTTAGATTGTGATTCTAGAGACACCAAGCTCGGAAAGTCTATCTCTTCCAGATTATGAATTACACTTATAAAATGTAATAAGATAATCTGAATGTTAACCTATGGGAGAGATAGCCCTTGCAGGGGTGAAAAGTGAATGTTGAAGTTTTTCACCACCAGGATTTTTAAAACATAAAAAACCCTTAATAGTACACATCCAGCTTTTTAAATACACTGTATCCTGTCATTAGGGCTGCCTAGGGCCTACCTTGGGGGTGATTTATGTGTATTAAAATGGAAGGTTTGGGCCTGGCCGAAGGTTGACATTGGCAGGCCATCATGGCAGTTTAAAACTGTACATCCAGGCTCTGTAGTGGCAGGCCTAACACAGAGTTAAAGGGCTACATAAGTGGTTGCACAATCAGTGCTGCAGACCCACTAATAGAGTTTAATGTACAGGCCCTGTGCACATGTAGTGCACTCTACTAGGAACTTATAAGTAAATTAAATATGCCAATTAGGGATAAGCCAATGTTATAACAACACTTTAACACTGATTAGCACTGGGAAAGTGCACAGAATCCTAAGGCCAGCAAAAACAAAGTCAATAAAAACAAGAGGTCTGACCGCAAAAAGTTAGGGAAAACCACACCAAGGATGCCAGGTCTAACATGTACCCTGCCCAACTGAAAGTGGGAAGAACTCCTCAGCCCTTCAGAGTTCTCTTCACTAAGGTGAAAGAACCTGGAAGAACAATCAGCATTGGCGTGGTCTGATCCAGGACCATGTTTCACTATAAAGTTTACTCCATGTAGGAAGATGGACCTCCTCAACAGTTTGGGATTCTCACCCCTCTTCTGCACCCCTCTTCCATCCAAGAGGTCTGTAGTCTGTCTGAACCCAGAAGTGAGCACCAAACAGGTATTGGCTTATCCTCATCAGTGCCAAGACCACAGTAAAGGCTTCCCTCTCTATTGCACCCCACCTCTGTTCCTTGGAATGTAACTTCCTACTGATGGAAGCTACTGGGTAATCCAGTCCCTCTTTGTTTAGCTTTGAGAACACAGCCCCTATTCCAAGCTCTGAGGCATCTGTCTGCATAATAAATGCTTGGGATGAGTCAGGAGGCTCCTTCAGGGTATTTAAAAGCTTTCTATCTGTCAAAACTCTATCTTGCGCAATCTGTGTGGTGGGTTTTCCGCACCAGCTTATGTCACCTTTACCTTGTGGCACCTTCTTGTCTTGAGCACATCATGATTACACTCCCCTCCCTAATACCATGCTTGCTCAATCAGGTTTGGAAATCCATAGTGTACACTAAACTAGGGCCCATATTTATACTTTTTGATGCAAACTGAGCAAATGCAGTTTTGCATTAAACAGTATAGTGCTGGCTTGCATCATTCCAGAGCGCCAGCCGTGTGCTAAATTTATGGAATCCCGCAAGCCGGGGCTAAGGGTGGGCTAACATCTGGGAAAGTGACGTTAGCCAGGTGGGGTGGCAATATGGCAGAAGGGGGTTTTGCACCAAAAAATGACACTAGGCTGAGGAACAGGGGGAAGACTGATTTGCATATGGCTGGGAACAAACTGGAAATGGAATGGCAAGACAAGCAAAAAAAACTGATGGATCTGTGACTGGGGGTGAATGTCTTATTTGCTCTGCATTCCGTCCATCATCTGTTGTTTTTGCATTTAACCAGTCTAGCATTATTTCCTGGCGCAAAAACATTCATACCTAAAGAATCCTTTCTTAGAAAAGTCAGGGGTCATGCCCACCAACCAAATGGCCAGCACATGGGACAAGGGTCCGCTGGGCATGGTCTTTGCATCCAGTACCATGCCGGGGGACCCATTTCACGGCCCCCAATGGCACTTAAAAATGATTTAAAATATACTTACCTCTACTTACCCTACTTACCTGGGATGGGGTCCCCCCATCTGCTGGTGTCCCTCTGGTGCGGGTAGGGGTGTTCCTGGGGCATGGGGTGGGCACATGTGGGCTGTTTCCATGGTGTTTGACCATGGAAATGGGTCCACAGGTCCCCTAACGCCTGCCCTGACCCAGGTGTTAAACAATGGCGCTAAGCAGGGTTAGCACCATTATTTAGGCCGTCTTCCCCGTGCACCATTTTTGGGATATGGATAAATAAGGCGCTAGAGTCATTTTGTGGCAAGGAACGACTTCCTTGTATCTCATTGACGCAAGGTGGTTTCACTCATCCAAAAAATGACTTTAGCTCCAATATTTTGACGCTAGACGGGTCTGGCGTCAAAATATAAATATGGATTTAAGTTTGCGCTGAATTTGCGCTAACAAATTACACTAATTCAGCACAAAGGTATAAAGATGCCCCTAGATCTGCAAGATGTATGCCACGTCATCCGTTTAAAAGAAGATGATGCATGGAAATCAGCCTTCTTCACCAAATTTGGATTATTCAAGTGTACTGTAAGGCCTTTTCTGTTATATAATGTCCCAGCAGCATTCAATTTAAAAAAACAAAACAGGTTTTGCAATATATACTGGACGTTTGTGTAGTTGTATCCTCATATATTCCTCGAACATGACAGAACACAAAGAGCATGCCAGGAAGGTGCTTCAATGACTCCGAGAACTTGAACTATTTGTAAAAGTAGACAAATGTACCTTTCACACTCAATCTGTTGAATTTCTGGGATATTTCCTTCTCCAAAAGGTGTTACCATGGATCATAAAGAGATTCAGGCAATACTGGATTGACCAGCACCAACCACAGTCAAAGAGGTACAAAGTTTAATGGGACTTGCATACTTTTATAGACTTTTTACACCCATTTTCCCAACATACTATGCCCAATTACCAGACTTTTACCTAAAAAGGTACCTTTTGTCAGGTCCCATGGGGCCTATGATGCATTCAAATTGCTCAATGAGAAATTCACCATGGCTCTGGTGCTCAGACATCCGGATCCCTACTCACTGTACTTTGTAGAGGGAGGCACCTCTCAAGTTGCTGTAGGAGGTGTTTTGTCGCAACGCAACAGCACCAAAGGGCATCTACATTCGGTAGTATTCTTTTCCAAAAAGTTGCTGCCTGCTAAACAGAACTATACAGTGCTGAATGAGAACTATTAGAAATTAAATTATCTTTCCAAGAATAGTTAAAATACCTGCTAGGGGCCCAACATATTGATCACAGGACTCTCCAGTTCCTGTGATCATTAAAACCACGGCTCCCTAGACAAGTAAGGTGGTTGTCGTTCTTCAGTAAATACAATTTCACCATTACCAACCATCCAGGCACACAACAGGCTAAGGCAGGCCTGTTATACAGGTGGGGTTACTTGAATCAGATTCCTCGTAAACAGGCACCACAGAACATCATAACACCCAATCACATAGTAGGTCTTTGCAAACAAGAGTCATTTTTTAACAGGATTATACAAAGTGCAAGACAGGAGTATTTAGATTCTTGAGTTCATAATAATCTTTCATGTCATGGCACCACTTTGTCTGGTCCCACTAAAGAATTAAGACAGAAAACTTTAACTTGGTGTCATTACACTTCTTTTGCAGGCTCTCATGGAATTCACAAGACCTTAGATAACTGTCAGCGATGGTCTTGGTGGCCAACACTGTCCAAAGTGTACATGATTATGTTCAGATATGTCCCATCTCTTCTCAGAACAAGACTTCTCACACCACCCCTACAGGTCTTGCCTGTACCCCAAAATCCCTGTCATAGTATGGATTTTTTCACAGAACTGCCTAACTCCATCAGTTACAATACTACATGAATATTTGGTAACCTGTTTTCTTGGATGGCACACTTTGTTGCCTTAAAACAAACCTCCAATGTCAAGGCTCTTTCCCCCCCTATTTGTGCAGCATATCCTGTGGTTACATGGCCTGCAATTCATCATTATTTCTGACAGAGGACCCCAATTCATTTTCCTGATTCGACTCAGTCTTTGCACATTGGACATTGAAGCTAAACTCTCATCCATTTATTACCCACAAATCTATGGGCATACACAGCAAGTAAATCAAGTACTGGAACAGACACTGCAATGTTTTTTAATCTCAACTTCTAAAGAGTGGGAGTCCTTGTTATGTTTTGTAGAGTTTGCGTATAACAATGCACTGCATTCTGCTACTGGGGTATCTCCTTTCTATAGTGTAGCAGGCACTAATCCAGAAATGTTACCTGAAAATATTGATAAAACATCTGAAAGTGTACCTGCGATACAAAATTTAGCAAAACACCTCCCAACTCCCACCAAGACGTTTGACAGCACTTACAACAGGCTAAAGTGAACATGCAGAGGAATGCTAATAAACATCGTCAACTACTACCAGAGTACAAAAGAGGAGATCAGGTTTGGTTTACCAGAGAAAACATACAACTACATGGTCCTCACAAATTGCAACTCTGATATATTGGTCCCTTACCCATTGAAAAAGTTATTAATCCCATGGCAGTTCAGTTCCAGTTGCCAGATGGTTTGCCTGTTCACCCTGTGTTCCATGTTTCCCTCCTTTAACCTTATCATGCCTTAACCCAGCCCGTTCCTCCTCCTGTAACCCCTGATGGTCACTTAGAGTTTGAAGTCCAAAGGATTCTTGATTCATGGTGTGCTAAGAGTTGTTTGTTTTACCCAACTGCGTGGAAAGGCTATGGGAACCAGGTAGTAATGTTAATACTTTTCACCTGGTTCATTCTTTTCATGCCCACCACAATCACTAACCACGTCTAGTAGGTTGTTTTTTGTGGGGATAACTGTCATGACTCCATCTTGCGCCCTTTCTGCAGTGGGTTTTACACGCTGAGCTCATGTCACCCTTCCCTTGTGGTGCCTCCCTGCCCCGAGTACTCCAAGTCATGCTTCCGTTATGGCACATCCCAGTCTCGAGCACTCTATGATTTCTCTCCTAGGAAACCTGAACCATTGACCCCCCTGTTCTGTAGCTATGCAAGTTTGGTCTATTGCGCACCTGCAGATATCATGTGCCTAGTTAGGACAGTTAGATTTCGACTGTGAACCACTGAATTGAACCATCATGCACTTGGAGTTTCATTGCACTTGTTTATTGTTGTGAATTCCCATTTACACCTGGAAGGCCTCATATCCGTTGTATGTAACATGTGATCTTCCTCAGGTTGAATGGAATATTCCACGCCTCCACATAGGACACATGACTTTCTGGAACACTTTTGTCTTCCAGTGTGAGTACCCCCTCTGAACCTGCATTGGTGCTTGGTCTCATTCCAGTCCTGCACAAGCATGTCCTGGTACTCATCTTCTGAGTCTGAGAACTTTCAGCGCTCCTGTGATCCAGGTATCTGCAACACTTCCAGTGTCTTCCTTCGTGAGATACAAACCCGTCTCCTCTTGAGCACGGAGTCCCCTGTCGTCATTGGATTTCAGTTCATGCACTGCTAATGTTGAAGTACCTTTCCCTCAGATTAGGGCACACTACTCCACAGGTTAGCAAATAATTCAAGGACTGATTCTGAAGGCTTGAGCATGTTTTCGGATATTGGACATTGATTGAGTTTTCACCCCAATGAGGCCCAACTCTGTGGACTCTTTCATTGCAGTGCTCTGAATTCTATTTGATCCTGACTGAAAAGTTTGCCATTGTGTTAAGTGACAAGTTTTTTTGTAGTCTTTGGGAAGAAACTTCTAGAAGATGAAATTGCATTCCAGTTTGAATCTAAATTGGGCCCGGGCTGAGATTGCAGGATCTCAGTGCGATTCCACAAAGTGGTTTAAAAACCGCTGAGCTATGCAGAGTTCTGCAGGCAGGGGGAATTCTCCTGTGCACCAGTTCGTGTTGTGTTTTGCATCAAATGCAATGTGGAGTATGTCTTTGCATTCAAAATCGCAAGTGAACGGCACCAAACGGTTTGTATGGGCATGGCCACCTTGTTTTTTTACTCTGTTCATGGTGCTGGGTCTGTTTTTGAATCCCTTCTCAGTCTTTTCAACCCTCTGCACTACTAATTAATCTACCACTCTTTTTTATTTTTTGTATCAGTGTGTGTTTTTGTGTCCGATTATTTAACTTTTTTTCATTTTTTGTGTGTTTTTTTGTGACTTTTTATATTTTAGTTTATTTTTCCCTTTACTTCTCTTTTACTTCCTTCCATTTCCTGTTTCCTTTCTTTACCCCACCCAGCACCATGGCAGAGCAGAACGACCAGTGGAGCAATGGCACCAGACCTCTCTGAACAGCCAGCAGCAGCAGCTGCTTATCTTGAGGACAGCAGAAGTGCCAAGGAGTGCAGCCCTGGGTAGTCTTTTATGAGTTGGAGGTGGCAGCACTGTTTTTTTCTCCATGCAGCACAACCTCCCACCATGCTGGCAGCAGGCCAAACAGGGATACCGTCTACAGGAGCATCTGCTGCATTGAGGGAGGGTGCACAGGTGGGTGCGGGACACCAGCTAGGTCCGAGGCAGAACCTTAGCAGCTGACGCACCACTGGGTGGATATCCTAGACCTGAAGCAGGTCCTGCTAGCTTTGAGATTCTGTTGCTTGTGTGTACTGTTGTGTTGTGTTGTGTTTGTGGTCTACAATGCTAACATTTTTTTTCCAAATAGCATGCTGCTCCCACTCAGAGGTAAGTTACGTTTACTTTATCAAATGTAATCAAAACGAAAAGGTAGTAAATGGCAAAAATCGCACTCCGCGTGGTGTCCGCAGTGGTATGTATAAAAAGCAATGCGGTACAATTAGGTGCGCTCGGTCAGGTGCCCTACTACCTCTAGTGTATAAGGATTATGATACGTTTATTTTATGTTAAAAATAATATTATGTGATCCAGTTTGAGCTAGCCAGGTGCTCAATGCCACCTAATCTGCCTTGTCAGCACTTGCTTTGGTTGATTATTTAAGAAGCCATTGCAGAATCATCTGTCCTTCTGGCACCACAGTGAATTAGTGAGATAAGTGAGTTAGCATTTTCTGTGATTTTATTTATGGAGCTCGTATAGTCCCAAGATATTTCACAGTCATGTGTAGTAATACCACGCATCTATGCTGTGCAAAAAAGAGAGACTGAGTTAGTCCATCAAGGAGGTTGAGAACTGAGAATAGAATCAAAGATCATTCATTGCAGTGCATCAGTTCCAAATGTAGTTTTTGTTCACGGAATTTGGAGCAGAGATTTTAGGATTAGTAGGGCCAACTCAATGATAGTTAATACTAGTACCATAGAGGATCTGATTTAGATAAGTACAGTGTTACTTTATTTAAAATTGTGTGGAGATTAACTGTACCACTAATCTATTTTTTTTATCTTCTTCATTTCTTACATCATAACCCAAGGGCAAGAGGGCGGGCAGCACGGAGGGGGACCAAGGAAGACGTGGGAGGAGGCGCCGAACACCAGCACCACTGCTGAGGGTTCTGCTCATTCAAGTAATTCCTATTATTTATTATTATTAACTTAACTTTTACCTCTGCCAACTATTATACCTCTTTTGTCTCCTTTTTCGATACTGCCTCCTTTTTTTTGACCCCCCATCATGTTTTTTTTTTTAGTAGCTGACTTTTCCCGATCTGGTCTAGTCTGTAGATTTCTTCTGCTCTGTTGGTAATCTTTCACTCTCCCCTATATTTCTTGTGGTACTGTAAGATGAGGAACAGGTTTTTGGTACTCTACTGTCTACTGTGAAGATTGCAGGTCCAAATATGTTAGTATTATAAATAATATTCACCATGTATCTTTGTTGTGAAGACTTTCTTTTTCTTGCTCATGCTTTGACAGTTAACAAGTGAGTGACCATGGTCATTGATCGCCCCTCCAAACCCCCAATGTTGTGCTGTGTATTTCATTTATACATTATACCAGCAGTTCCCATGGCAGTGCAGCATTGCTGGAAAGTATGAAGTGCTATTGCATTGGCCAACCAACACCATATGTCTTTCCTTGACCATTATTATTCCAACCTCCATTGCACTTCAATGATTCAGAGTCATAATCAGTAAAGGCTATAGCTCTGTCCCCATTACAAAAAGTGTCAGTTGACTTGACTACCTGGCTTTTCTAACATTGTGAACCAACAAAATGCCAGGAGTGATATTTTTGAAAAAACATACTCTAATGCTAACCAAGCTGTAGTAGTGTATTGCAATTGTATTTTTTGTTACTAAATAAATTAAGGGAAGGCAAGGCATGTGTGGCATCAAAAGAAAGTACAATGTTTTTTTCTAGCCACACTGACCTCCAGTGCCATCAGCTCAAATGCGACTGCAGAAGGAGAGTCTGTAGGAGGGGGGAAGCGGCAGCAGGAACAGGCGGTGGCAAGTGACATTGCATGCTTATTGATAATTACTATTATACTCACTAGCTACAGTGAATTTATCGTGACATATGATCGTGACTTTTCCCGCTACAACGGTGGTTGAGTTATGGCCTCTTCTATCTGCAACTCAGCAAAAACTCACATAATGTATGCTAAAATGATGGCTTGATTGAAACGTGAGTCAGGGTAGAAATTAAAAGGCATTAGGAGAAGAGCAGGGCCATTGGATTTAAAGATAGATAATTGTCAACTACAGCCGTCCTATCTGCAGACAGCATTAGCTAACATGCCTCCATTAATTTAGCACAACAACTTGTAATCTATTGTGCATAGTGCCTCACTCATAAATGAGAGGTAATTTATTTTTATTTTTCCACTCAGTGTCTGTTTAGTTTCTAGAAAAGCCATTAAAAGAAAAAATATATACTGTTTAATCTGTTTTATTCTCTATTAATTCATTTCTGCCAGGCAGTCAGTGTTTTTAAGTGTGACATGTGTGGGTAAAAAATTAAATTGGCACTGTGACTCTCCTAATCCTAATCACACCAAATTCCAATGGCCCTAGAGGACCAGCAATATACTGCTACTGTGCCACCCATTACTTCATTTTAAACAAGTGTTTGCACAGAGCATTGTTAACAATTTGTCTTTGTTTTGTTTTTCTCAATATAGCTACACCTGCTGGTACACCAACACCACCTACCAGGCAGGAGATAGTGATCCGTCTGCAGCAATATAGGCTGGAGACCATCCAGGCAGAATACTAGTGGCTAGTGGCCCTGGAGGATGAAGAGGTGCCTCTGACCCGGGCAGCAAATCAGCAAACCAGTCCCAGCCTCCAGCCTCCAGCCTTCCGCCAATGACATGGCTTGCTCCGTCAACAGCTGTCAGGGGCCCAAACTGGAACTGCTGCTGTCCCCTCCTGCTCCGACACCCAGAGGACATTGCTGAAGCACATCCTGCAGCAGCTGGAACACATGGAATGGCGAGTGGAGAGTCAACTGGACAGTATAGAGCAAAGCCTGGACCAGCTCTAGACCCAAATCAGCAATGCCCTCTTTTAGCTCTTTTAAAAAAAAAAATGTTTTTTGGTAGGGGCTTGTTGTGGGTGGAGAGGGTGCGAAGGGAGCTGAGACTGTCTTTTTTTGCATTTTGGACTTTTTTTCTGGTCTTTTGTTGTGGACTCTTGTTTCTTTTGTTGTGGACTTTCAATGGACTATTGAGTATGGGGCTATTCGTTTGGGGAGAAAGTATGGCCTGTTTGGGGTGGAAAGGGTGGGATTTCTATTTGTAAAAAATAAAAGGGAAGAAAATATTTTACTTAATTTACACTTCAAGTTTTTAATTGTTGTTTCAGTTTACACTGCTGTCTTTTAGTGTAGCTTGTTATTCAAGTCTGCTAAAAAAGTGTATATTATTTACTTATACCCTCTACTCACCTCTATAACTATATTGAGCACTAGGGGTTCATTACCATTGCCTATTTACCTACACAAACCTAGATACACAAAAACAACATCTTCTTCAGTAAATGTCAATTACTAAATAAACAAATTCACTTCAATCCATAGTTCTTCTCTTACCTGATTAGATGAAGTGAGGGCTGATGCCTCAGTCTTTTCTCTGCAGGGTTTTCCCTAGGTGGCTTCATAACCTCTTAGCTGCTGGGCCTTCCCCCCCCCCCCCACCCCAGTGCTGAGCCCTTTTTTGGCTATTTGGGATGGCTCGCGCTTAGGCCTTCATAACTTTTTGTCCACATAAGCTATCCACAACAAATTTGCATCCTTTTTTTTAACATCCAAGGGATTCTAATGGTACCAAGAGTTTGTGGTTTCCCCTGGAGGAGACCAAGAAATTAGCCAAAATACAGTGAAAAATTCGTTTTTTTCAAAAAAATTGGAAAAAAGGGCTGCCGGAAAAGGCTTGTGTTTTTTTCGCTGAAAATGGCATCAACAAAGGGTTTCTGGTGCTAAAATCACCATCTTCCCACCTTTCAGGAACGGGCAGACTTGAAACAGAAAAACACATTTTTCAACTCAAATTTGGCATTTTACTGGGACATACCCCATTTTTACTATTTTTGGTGCTTTCAGCCTCCTTCCAGCTAGTGACAGGAATGGGTGTGAAACCAATGCTGGATCCCAGAAAGCTAAACATTTCTGAAAAGTAGACAAAATTCTGACTTCAGCAAGGGGTCATTTGTGTAGATTCTACAAGGTTTTCCTACAGAAAATAACAGCTGAAATAAAAAAAATATTGAAATTGAGCTGAAAACAACAGACATTTTTCTTAATGTTTTACTCTGTAACTTCTTCCTGCGATGTCAGATTTTTTAAAGCAATATACCGTTACGTCTGCTGGACTCTTCTGGTTGCGGGAATATATAGGGCTTGTAGGTTCATCAAGAACCCTAGGTACCCAGAGCCAATAAATGAGCTGCACCCTGCAGTTTGTTTTCATTCTATACTGGGTATACAGCAATTCATTTGCTGAAATATGAAGAGTGAAAAATAGGTATCAAGAAAACCTTTGCATTTCCAAAATGGGCTCCAGATAAGGTTTTGAGGAGCAGTGGTTATTTGCACATCTCTGAATTCCGGGGTGCCCATACTAGCATGTGAATTGCAGGGCATTTCTCAAATAGACGTCTTTTTTACACACTCTCTTATATCTGGAAGGAAAAAATGTAGAGAAAGATAAGGGGCAATAACACTTGTTTTGCTATTCTATGTTCCCCCAAGTCTCCCGATAAAAATGATACTTCACTTGTGTGGGTAGGCCTAGCGCCCGCGACAGGAAATGCCCCAAAACACAACGTGGACACATCCCATTTTTTGACCGAAAACAGAGCTGTTTTTTGCAAAGGGCCTACCTGTAGATTTTGCCCTCTAGCTCAGCCGGCACCTAGGGAAACCTATCAAATCTGTGCATTTTTGAAAACTAGAGACCTAGGGGAATCCAAGATGGGGTGACTTGTGGGGCTCTGACCAGGTTCTGTTACCCAGAATCCTTTGCAAACCTCAAACTGTGGCTAAAAAAACATGTTTTCCTCACATTTCGGTGGCAGAAAGTTCTGGAATCTGAGAGGAGCCACAAATTTCCTTCCACCCAGCGTTCCCCCAAGTCTCTCAATAAAAATGATACCTCACTTGTGTGGGTAGGCCTAGCGCCCGGGACAGGAAATGCCCCAAAACACAACGTGGACACATCCCATTTTTGGACAGAAAACAGAGCTGTTTTTTGCAAAGTGCCTACCTATAGATTTTGGCCTCTAGCTCAGCCGGCACCTAGGGAAACCTACCAAACCTGTGCATTTATGAAAACTAGAGACCTAGGGGAATCCAAGATGGGGTGACTTGTGGGGCTCTGACCAGGTTCTGTTACCCAGAATACTTTGCAAACCTCAAAATGTGGCTAAAAAAACACGTTTTCCTCAAATTTCGGTGACAGAAAGTTCTGGAATCTAAGAGGAGCCACAAATTACCTTCCACCCAGCGTTCCCCCAAGTCTCCCGATAAAAATGGTACCTCACTTGTGTGGGTAGGCCTGGTGTCCGCGACAGGAATAGATCACACAACGGTCAATGTTGGTCCTTACATGAGGCAGCTGTTGACCCTGGGGTGATCCATTCCTGACGCAGGAACTAGGTGTAGGCACTCAAGTGGGGTAGTGTTTTTATCAGGACAGGTGAGGAATCACTGGGTGGTAGGAATTTTGTGGATCCCAGCATATTCCTGTAGTCTGTGTGACAGAAATGCGAGAAAAATAGAGTTTTTATTCAACATTTCAGCTTTGCAGGGAATTCTGGGTAAGAAAACTTTGGGAAATCCACACAAGTCACACCTCTGTGTACTCCCCCGAATGTCTAGTTTCCAGAAATGTTTGGGTTTAGTGTGTTTCTCTATATGGCCGCCGAACCCAGGACCAAAAACACAGGTGCCTGCCTTACAAAACCAGTTTGTTTTGCGATAGATAATTTTGATGTCTCCACAATACGATTTGGGCGGTGGAATTTGGGGCTGAACTAAATTGGGGAGCTCCCAAGAGAGCACTCTCTCTCTCTGCTTGCCGCCGCATTCACCTGCTCTCTGGGTTGGGCTAACCCACTATTACCTAGTTGCACAGACTGCTTGCGAAGGGACAGCAGGACTGTCCTCATCACCTCCCTCATAATTTACTGGAAGAGGAGTTATTGAATGGGACTCCTCCGACTGAAAAATCACTACCAGAGTCTGCCCCATTGTCCTATCCCTCAGATGCTTTCTCAGTATCTGATGTCTCAGTCTCTGATCCTATGTCAGAGCTGTCCTGTATAACCCGAGTGACGGCAGCAGTCATCCATCAAGATGCCATCTCTGCTATTGGTTAAACTGTTGCTCTAAAACACTAGCCTACGTAGACAGTCACAAAATCGATGGTGTGTGTGAGATACGTGCAACAGTAGAGGACACCTTACCTGCGCTTCTTCCCTCAATCAGCACGTTCTTTCAAGACACTCAAAAAACAGCTTGTCACATACCATTCGTCACAGTCTTTAGCACCTCCTGAGCCCAGTCCAACAATCATTATTGGTGCTCCCACTCCCTCCTCCTCGGATTCCCTCATTACCACCCAGCAAAAGAGCCCTTCATCTCTCCATAGCCGCCCTCCACCCCGCACATACATTTCATTTGTATTATAGCGCAGGAAATGGCTGACTTTACTAATGTACTCAGCTATTTACATAAAATACAGATTTGCTCTTTGCAGTAGGCATATAAACCTTCTGCGCTTCTTTATGTCACTAAAACTGCCACTAGACAAGTCTGACCATTTTGTAGCAGAAGCATAATCACAATACTTACTTGACTTTTTTATTGCTGCCTAAAAGCTACAGTTGAAAACCGTCAATTGAAGTATGTGCATTGCTCTGAAGACGCAAGCTGCAACTGCAAGACAACTGGTGGCAAATATATATATATATATATATATATATATATATATATATATATATATATCACTTTATATGTGGGTCTGGTTTTCCTGGGGGCCGATCGCCTCGTAAGAAAGGGGAGACTCTCCCCTCTCTTACAAGGCCTTCCCGAACGTGGGTAAGGCCGTTTGTGGCCGTTTTCCCCATCGGAGCAGGACACGGCCGCAAGGCTGCTTCCTGCTCCGATGGGGAAATCAACATAGATACGTCAGCATGCCTCACGGTGTGCTGACATCACAAAGGGGCAGGTGGGGGTCAGGGGGAGACACAGAAGAGCTTCCGTGTCTCCCTGGGAAAATAATTTAAAAAAATTAATCCTCGGGTGCGGATTTATTAACCCCCTCCCTGGTGTTGGCCACTGGTTGTGACCCGCACCAGGGAGGTAGTGCGGCGTCGGCCAGTGGCTGACGCCCGCATTGAAAGGGTTAAGTGGGTGGTAGTAGTTATAGCAGGCTAGCACTAACAGGGAAGACACAAAGGGGGTCATTCTGACCCCGGCGGTCCTTGACCGCCGGGGCCGGGGTCGGCGGGAGCACCGCCAACAGGCTGGCGGTGCTCCCCAGGGTATTCTGACCGCGGCGGTTCAGCCGCGGCCAGAAAGGGAAAACCGGCGTTCTCCCGCCGGTTTTCCGCTGCCCTGTAGAATCCTCCATGGCGGCGCAGCTTGCTGCGCCGCCATGGGGATTCTGACCCCCATACCGCCATCCTGTTCCAACAGGATGGCGGTATGGGGTGTCGTGGGGCCCCTGGGGGCCCCCGCAGTGCCCATGCCAATGGCATGGGCACTGGAGGGGCCCCCGTAAGAGGGCCCCAATTCACGACGGGTGCTACTGCACCCGTCGCACATCCTCCACTCCGCCGGCTCCATTCGGAGCCGGCATCCTCATGGAGGGGTGTTTCCCACTGGGCTGGCGGGCGGCCTTTTGGCGGTCACCCGCCAGCCCAGTGGGAAACCCAGAATACCCGCAGCGGTATTTTGACCGCGCAGCGGTATTCTGGCGGTTCCCTCCAGGCGGGCGGCTCCCGCCGCCCGCCGGGGTCAGAATGACCCCCAAAGTGCCACTCCCACCTATGTGATCTCCATCTGCAGGATCAATCAAAAGGTTATCCGTCACTGTCAAGTAGATTGCAAGAAGACAGAGTTAGTGGATCATGTTTTTTATCAGAACTCCAGGAAGACTGAGACCAGACTACCACAATGGCAGTATTTGACACACAACAAAGAAGACTCAATATGATAATAAAAACTACCAATATCAACCTCTCCTAAGCAATGAGGAGCTAGTATTTAATAAAAACTAAATTTAGGAATTAAATCCTCTAGTCAGGAGATGTGGGCTCAGTGTCAGGAGTGGCTGGACAAAGTATAGCGTTTGCGCAACACACAACACAATGCCTTAATTATGATGTTTTTGTGGTTGGTGTGGAAGATTGCTCAGGTAATAGAAGGTCATGCAGTAAGTTGATGTCACTTTCAATACATCTGCACCAGCAAGCGTGTGATCCATTTATGGTCTAAAATTAAGTCACAACTCAATAAATCATACAGCCTGGAGTAAGAAGGTTAGGGGGTAAATGAATGGAAGGGGATTTGGGAAAGGGTGTGAGAAAGACACACACTTTAGAAAAATGCATTGCAAACAGTCATTCTGCCCCTGACAGACCCAAGATAGCATATTTCTAAATATTATGTATTCTAGGTTTGAAAAATACAAATCATGGAGGATCGAAGTTAACCCACCTAGTTCTAAAAAAATGATGATTGCTAAAAGAAAAATGATACTATATTGCCAAATTGGACTGTGCCTCTCCATTTTTCTTGGAATGGCTATCACTCTTGGGTGCCTGGCTGAATCTGTTCATTAGGTAAGCTGGAGTGTTCAGCTGTCACCAGGTTTTGTTCATGCAGGAGAGGACTAGAAGAAAGCCTGCCTATTGAAAAACAGTAACTGTATTATAGAGTTTAGGAGAAGGACAAAAGGAAGCAAGGTAAGCTTCATGAGGAGTCAGGAGTATATCAAGAACACTCATAGGCAGAACAAGAACATAAAGCGGAGTTTCACATTTGAGACAATAATGTACCAAACACAAACTCAGCAGCATTCCCCAAATCAAAGCCACTCTCTCCAGACCACAGAGCTGAGTGAGTCAATCATTTCTCCTAGCTGTTGAGGTAGTCCCACCATGAGTCCTTCCATCCTCCTGATTCTGAGTAACTCTGGCCCAGTCCCAAACTGAATGAGGTAGACCTGTTTAGTGCACTGCTGTCAAAGAACAAGTGGAGAAACTGAATTGGAGTATTTTGTGTAGATTTCTGTTTGTTAACTAAAGTGACTGGTTAGGTCTCTGAGGAACCACAAAAAAGGATGCAGGGACATTTCATTAGGTTTGAAAGGCCAATCACTCCCAGGAACAAATCAGCCCTCAAACATTTCAAATAATTGAAATCAAGTGTATAATTTATTGAACTCCCTCCCTCACTGTCAGCCACCACATAGATCATCAATCATCACTCACAATCACTCAATATATCACTCAATATATCACCACTCATTGTTGCAATAGTAGTCACGTCTTCCAATCCAGACACAGTGGCTGATACAAAATATTCTTTTCTCTTTGAGGGAAACAGCACATTGGAATTTCGCATTGGTACTGGCAGTCTTTTAATCAATGAACTTCTGGGGCTGTCTTGGTGATTTGAAAAAAGGATAGACAATGGCTTGTGAGGGAGGCAGGCATTATCTCCAATGTCCTGAAGGAAATGTGTGGGTTTCTTCACTGCACATAGGTCCAACTCCAATCCGGCCATATATGAGACAAAAAAATGGTGAAGCAAACATAATGTTCCATTAGCTATTTTTTTGGTAAATAAATAAAGAAAGAATTTCAATGAGAAATAATTTTAAAAGTTCTATGGTGGCACTGGCATTCTCAGTCCAAAAAGTAGAGTTCATCCTCAAACTCAGGTGTTTCTCCAGAAGTTGGTCAGCAAACACATTTGAATCTAACCAAACATCCTCTTCCTCCTCCTGCGGTGTTTAGGAAACAGTATAATCAGGTGGTATAAAATGTTGTTTTGTTTTGATAATGGCTAATCTCTCCACATTTTGAGGTGAGAGAGTGGTCCTTCTTACTGTAACAGCTGCACCACCTGCCCTAAACAGATATTCATAAGACACGCTGGCTACAGGACGATCCAGATATTTCATTGCTAGCCTACTGAGCTGTGGCCATTGGTGCATCTTCCCAAAACAATACACCAATGGGTTTTGATCCACATGCACCTCTTTGGGTTATCCAGATTCTCCTGGAACACCCTATGGAGTGTCACTTGTGCTGCAACTTGCTCGACCTCTTTCACCTTCACCTCTGCACTGGACATAAGACCTGCCACCAACCAATGCTGAGGTTGGGTCAGATTCATCGGATGCTGTTGTTGGCTGTGTTTTCATTGCTGGTGTTGGCTGCTGTGATACAAGACTACCCTCTACGTAAGTTGAAGGCAGCACCCAAGAAATGTGGAGTGGGACTCTAAGTTCCAGCTGCTCTTCTTCGAGTTCTCATGATTGCTTAACAATCCACCTCTCAAATTTTCAAAACATCCCCTTAAGAAAAAAGGAAGAAAATTGGGAAGATTTTTTTGTAACGTGGATCAAGATGTAGAGATGTACTCTTTGGATGAGATAATGTCATTTTGCAGACTTGTATTACAAGTCAAGCAATAGCTGAGGCTGTCAACCAAGGCATGCGCTTCAGGGTTTTCCTTCACGCCTCTGAGTGTGAATCTTTCAGACACTTTCTTTAGCTGCTCCTTTAGCAGATGCAACAATGGGAACATTTCTCCATTCGTACTGTCCTCCTTGCTAACTTCCCGTGTGAAAACTTCACAAGGTGTAGGAAGGTACCATCTTTCTTGGCATATTACCCCCAATTTCTGCTTGTTTGTCAATTTCTTTTTACTGTCTCACTGGGATCCTGCTAGTCAGGACCCCAGTACTCATAGTTTGTGGCCTATATGTCATGTATGAGGCTTGACTTTGTCACTAGAGTCCTGCTAACCAGCACTCCAGTGCTCATGCTCTCTCTGTTTCTAAATGTGTCACTACAGGGAGTGCAGAATTATTAGACAAGTTGTATTTTTGAGGATTAATTTTATTATTGAACAACAACCATGTTCTCAATGAACCCAAAAAACTCATTAATATCAAAACTGAATATTTTTGGAAGTAGTTTTTAGTTTGTTTTTAGTTTTAGCTATGTTAGGGGGATATCTGTGTGTGCAGGTGACTATTACTGTGCATAATTATTAGGCAACTTAACAAAAAAAAAATATATACCCATTTCAATTATTTATTATTACCAGTGAAACCAATATAACATCTCAACATTCACAAATATACATTTCTGACATTCAAAAACAAAACAAAAACAAATCAGTGACCAATATAGCCACCTTTCTTGGCAAGGACACTCAAAAGCCTGCCATCCATGGATTCTGTCAGTGTTTTGATCTGTTCACCATCAACATTGCGTGCAGCAGCAACCACAGCCTCCCAGACACTGTTCAGAGAGGTGTACTGTTTTCCCTCCTTGTAAATCTCACATTTGATGATGGACCACAGGTTCTCAATGGGGTTCAGATCAGGTGAACAAGGAGGCCATGTCATTAGATTTCCTTCTTTTATACCCTTTCTTGCCAGCCACGCTGTGGAGTACTTGGACGCGTGTGATGGAGCATTGTCCTGCATGAAAATCATGTTTTTCTTGAAGGATGCAGACTTCTTCCTGTACCACTGCTTGAAGAAGGTGTCTTCCAGGAACTGGCAGTAGGACTGGGAGTTGAGCTTGACTCCATCCTCAACCCGAAAAGGCCCCCCAAGCTCATCTTTGATGATACCAGCCCAAACCAGTACTCCACCTCCACCTTGCTGGCGTCTGAGTCGGACTGGAGCTCTCTGCCCTTTACCAATCCAGCCACGGGCCCATCCATCTGGCCCATCAAGACTCACTCTCATTTCATCAGTCCATAAAACCTTAGAAAAATCAGTCTTGAGATATTTCTTGGCCCAGTCTTGACGTTTCAGCTTGTGTGTCTTGTTCAGTGGTGGTCGTCTTTCAGCCTTTCTTACCTTGGACATGTCTCTGAGTATTGCACACCTTGTGCTTTTGGGCACTCCAGTGATGTTGCAGCTCTGAAATATGGCCAAACTGGTGGCAAGTGGCATCGTGGCAGCTGCACGCTTGACTTTTCTCAGTTCATGGGCAGTTATTTTGAGCCTTGGTTTTTCCACACGCTTCTTGCGACCCTGTTGACTATTTTGAATGAAACGCTTGATTGTTCGATGATCACGCTTCAGAAGCTTTGCAATTTTAAGAGTGCTGCATCCCTCTGCAAGATATCTCACTATTTTTGACTTTTCTGAGCCTGTCAAGTCCTTCTTTTGACCCATTTTGCCAAAGGAAAGGACGTTGCCTAATAATTATGCACACCTGATATAGGGTGTTGATGTCATTAGACCACACCCCTTCTCATTACAGAGATGCACATCACCTAATATGCTTAATTGGTAGTATGCTTTCAAGCCTATACAGCTTGGAGTAAGACAACATGCATAAAGAGGATGATGTGGTCAAAATACTCATTTGCCTAATAATTCTGCACTCCCTGTATAGTCTAGTGACCCAATATTTCACTCCGAATTGGCATATTGGACCCCCCCTTATAAGTCCATAGTATATGGTACCTAGGTACCCAGGGCATTGGGTTTGCAGAGGATTCTTATGGGCTGCAGAATTTATTTAGCCACCCATAAGGAGCTCATACAAACACTTCTTCAGGACTGCCAGTGCAGCCTGAGTGAAATAGTGCAAGCACTTTTTCACTGCACCAGGTAACTTATACATAATCTATACGTCTAACCTTCAGTTCCTGAAGGCTAGTTGAAAAGTTCCTGTGTGTGAGGGCACCCCTGCCCCGACATTGTCCAGGACCAATTTCCAGGACTTTCTGAGTGCAAGGACGCCATTATAAGTGTGCACCTCATATATGTCAATACATATATGTAGCTTCCCAATGGTAACCCTGAATGTGGCCATCTAAGGTGTCTAAGATTAAGAAATGTCACTCCCAATATGATTCTGGTATTGAGGGGGCAATTACATGCACCCTGGGGGCTATACCATGGACCCCTAGTACTGCCAAACCAGCTCTCTGAGGTTTCCACTGCAGCCCCAGCTGCTGCCACCTCACAGACAGGCTTCTGCCCTCTTGGGGCTTGAGCAGCTCAATCCCAGGAAGGCAGAACAATGCTATTCCTTTAGGAGGGGGTGTTACACCATCTCCCTTTGGGAATTGGCGTTACAGGCATGGGAGAGGAATCCTCCCGAAGCCTCTGGAAGTGTTTTGAAGGGCACAAATGGTACCCTCCTTGCATAAACCAGTCTACACCAGTTCAGAGACCCCCAGTCCTTGCTCTGGCGCAAAACTGGACAAAGAAAAGGCGCATGATCTCTCCCCTGTCCATCACCACCCCAGGGATGGTGCCCAGAGCTTGTCCAGAGTGTCCCTGGGTTCTGCCATCTTGTTTTCAGGATGGTCAGGGCACTCTGGGAGCATCTGAGTGGCCAGTGCCAGCAGGTGATGTCAGAGGCCCCTTCTGATAGATGCTCACCTGGTTAGGTGACCAATCCTCCTCTCAGGGCTACTTAGAGTCTCTCCTCTGGGTGTTTCCTCAGATTCGGTTTTGCAAGATTCCAGCAGGACTCCTCTGCACCCTCTATTTCACCTTCTACCATCTGATCAACCACAGAACTGCTCCAGGAACTCTACAACTGCAACAAAGTATCCAAGAAAGCTACTGCAACTCTGCAACTTCAGCTCCTGCCAGCAACTGCAACAGTTTCCAGGTTGTGCACACTCCAAGGACTGCCTATCTTCATCCTGCACCAGAAGGACAAAAGGAATCCCCCGTGGAGGGACTGAGTCACTTCCCTGCTTCAGCAGGCACTTGTCTTTGCAGTGACAACCTGGTACTCTGTGTCAAGACGGGCCTTCCACGTGAAAAGCAGGATGTCTGCAGGGGCGATGGTATGCCCCCTGACCTCCTGGAACACCTCTCGGCACTTCCTGGTGGACACAGAAACCCCAGCGGGTATCCCAATAGGAAAGGGGGAGTGGAAGAGAAAGAGACAAAACACTGTCACGTCTTGCCAGTCAAGCCAGGTACCCTGTATCTTCGGGGGGCAGGTCATTGTTGACAGAGTGATAGTAGAGTTAGTGCACTCAACTTCCTTGAAACTGAATCTCTCTTTCTGATATATATGGGCACGGGAGCGGTAGAAGAACACCGGGATGCTCCGGCACTTTTCTTGGATAATAATAATTGTTGGCACAATTACTAACACTGCATTACCAAAAAACCCAAACTGAGTACCATAACAATAAGTACTGCAACACTTGGGCTGGCTTCACAGAGATTTCACACCACAATTAGAACTGTGGTTGCACTTATCATGGACAAGAAAGACAAACAAGTACATTAATTATATCACATATAACTTTCCTGCATGCATAGGGTTCAACTAAAAGGAACAAAAACAATCCAAGAAATACAAATGTCCACTCTGGGTTCAAACAGTTAGGCTGGCACAGTTTGGTTTGGTTTCACTCTGTGTGTGAAAAACCCTCCAAAAAGCAAATTCCTCAAACTTGAAACACAAGCATGAATGACACAATTTAAATCCAAGAGTTATGCTATTAGAGAAAGAAACGTCGCGTAAATGCTCTTTTAAAATTGGACTGTCACTTTTTGTAGTACTTGAGCTCAAACAGATTTTCTGAAGCCCATTTAGGCAAGTAACTACAATAATAATGTAGAATGTTCAGAAATCCATTTGTCTCTTCAAGATAAGCACTCTGCCAAAATACGAGGTCTGAAATACACCACTCAAAGAACAAACTCCCTGGAGAATACTAGTCACTTAACTGCAGTCTTCTCCGGAGTGCTGGAGGAACACCTGGTGTCAGCTGGTACAGGAACAAAGAAAATAATTCCCTCAAAAGTCCTGAATACAAGGATGACAGCAGGGGCTGGCATGTCAAATCATATGCTGAGATCAGGAAGCAAAACAAAGCAAAGCAGGGAGGCATGCTTCACTCTGCTATTTACAGCCAATCAGGAAAGCAGTTGAGTGTCCACATGTGGATGAGTCATCTCACCCAATTAGAAACACGTGTCTACACAACACCCAATTTAGAAACACATGTCTACACCTGCTCACATTAGCAAACAAGCATTGGTAAAAAAAGCATTGATAAAACCAATTGTGTAACACAGCACATTATGTTTACTTAGAAACATGAAGGTTTAACAAAGAACTGAGATATGATTTAACTCTAATAACTGGGGATGCTAACAGATAATGCAGGAGGCACCTTGGGGATTCCTGACACTCTGGGACTCCTCTCCTGCCGATGAGCTTGACTGTCCAAATTTTGTGGAGGTTAGAGCTTGCCTCCCTGTGCCAGACAGTACCTCTATGCACTGAGTGTTCTGCAGCTCCTTGGGCATCTGTGCACTTCTTCCCTGAGTTGTTCTCCGGCAGCGTGGGATCCCTTTTTGTAGTTCTGTGACAACCGCATTCTGCAACATCTTTGTCTGGGACTCCTGTGGGATCTGCCTGGTCTTCTGAGGGCTCTCTAAAGTACTGAGAGCCCATTCTGTCTCCTCCGTCTGAGTTGAGGAATCCAACAACAAAAAACAGCCTGCCTCCAAGGACTCAATGTGGGACATCGTCTGCACCAAGCAGGAACCTGCAGCTGTCTTCTTTGGTGCATTTCATCTCTTTTTTTCTTACCAGAGAATCCACTTTTGCACCTTCATCCGGGTTAGCAGAGGCTCCTGTTCTTCCTGGACTCTTCATCGACTTCTGGACTTGGTCTCCTGTCTCCACAGGTCTTCAGGTCTTCAGGTCCAGGAATCCATCATTGGTGTCTTGCAGTATTGCTTGGTTTTTGCATAATCCTTTACCATGACTCCTACTGTGTTCTATGGAAACTTGCTGTACTTTACTCCTATTTTCCTGGGCTCTGGGGTGGGGTACCTTACTTACCTTTGGTGTTTTATTACACTCCCAGCACCCTTGTACACACTAAACTTGCCTAGGGGGGAAACTGATTCACATTCCAATATTTTAGTATATGGTTTGTGTTGCCCCTAGGCCCATTGTAATCTATTGTGTTTTTCACTGTTTGCACTGTAAGTACTGTGTACTTACCTGATTTTGGTTGCAAGTGTATAAATTGTGTATAATACTTACCTCCAGTAGGAGTATTGCCTCTCAGATATTTTTGGCCTTGTGTCACTAAAAATAAGTACCTTTATTTTTGGTAACACTGAGTATTGTCTTTCTTGTGTATCAGTACGGTGTGACCATAGTGGTAATGCAAGAGCTTTGTATGTCTCTTAGTTCAGCCTTGGGTGCTCTGCTACAGCTACCCCTAGACAGCCTAAGCTGCTAGACATTGCCTACATTTCACTGAGGTGGATCACTGGGCCTGGTATAAGGTGTAAACACCTCTGGTACCCACTACAAACCAGGCCAGCTTCTCACAGTCACTAAACTAAAGTACCTTTATTTTTGGTAACACTGAGTAATGTCTTTCTTGTGTGTGAGTACTGTGTGACTACAGTGGTATTGCAAGAGCTTTGCATGTCTCTTAGTTCAACCTTGGCTGCTCTGCTTACAGCCACCTCTAGACAGCCTGGTTTCTAGACACCTATTACAGTTCACTAATAAGGGATAACTGGACCTGGTATAAGGTGTAAGTACCTTGGGTACCCACTACAAACCAGGCCAGCCTCCTCCACAATGGAGCAACAACTTTGTCAGGCATTTGACTAGTTCTCATTTGTATGCATCCATGCCCATAGCTATTCCCTTCTCTTTGAATGGCATAATAATTGATATGTCTGTACTGGTCAGACAGATGTTGCAACATATAGTAGGTAGGGCTCAAACAGGGCCCTAATATAGCTACCATCCACCTCGCCTTTACTATGTTACTACCATTTTTCATGGCAACAAATCTGATTTGAAGACCTCTTGATGGCAGCCATTCAGACTCCTTGTTATTAAAATTCATCCAAGATGTTTGCAGCTGCATGTGATTTCTCCATGGCGAACATGGCTGCTGTTGTATGCCACCAAACCCTCTTAAAAATGCTCCTGGGCCAAGAGCTGTTGCTTTACCCGTGCAAAAGAGAACCAGTGTGCAGTGATGCACATGTAATCAGTAGCATGACAACTGGCCCATATGTCTGTAGTCAGGTGGATAGTGTGAACAACACTTTACTGCAAAGATTGTCCAACCAATTGCAGCACATCATGATGCAGTGCTGGAACAGCATCTCCGGCAAAATAGGTCCGACTTGGAACCTATCATTCAGGCAGATGGTTTCCACAAATTCCAGGAATCCCACTCCTTCCACAAAAGAAAAAGGGAGGAGGTCCAACGCTAACATTTTCCCTGCTTTCTGTTGAGCAAACATGCCATTGTGTGGTTGGAGTCATAGGGCCGCTCCTCTCTAAACATGCCGGCAATAGTTGCCTGGAGTTTCTTCTTTTCTGGGGCCACAGATGCAGGCGACTTTCAAGACGTAGGTGGTGGTAGACTTAGTGGGTGTCATGGTGCACGCACCATATGCGATGGTGTCTAAATCTGACTGAGCTTTCCTTTGCCATTGCGAGGTTGATGAGGTGGGTGATTCTAGTGCACTGCTGGAAGCAGGGCTGCTTTGCATGAGGAAATTACCCTCTTCTTCCTCATCTTCCACCATGTTTTGACCAATTGCAGCTGATGTTTCCTGGTTCTCCCCACCTTCACCACCAAGGCCATATCCAGCAATGTTTTTAAGGTGCTCCTCCCACCAGGATTGTGTGATATGTTTTCATATGGCTCATCTGGCCTTCAGTACTATATTGTGAACCAGGCTTACCTCGACGAACACTTGCATGGCAAATGGAGCATATTGCAATGTTCTCCTCCTGTTTGCTAATCATAAAAAAGTCCCAAACTGGGGAGAAGTACTTTTCTACTGGGATACTGCCAATGCCTGAAGATTACAGTGTCTGCCTCGCTGACAGACATAGAGGGTCATTATGAGTTTGGCAGTCTTTTGGGAAGACAGCTGCGGTGGCAACTGCCAAAAGACTGCCATGTTGTCGGTAATCCGACTGACGTATTAAGAGTTACACTGTGAAGTCCGCCAAAAAACAGCCAATTTCATTAAAAATAGCCAGGACACTGGAGGGCAGAAAAGAGGCAGTTCCACCACCAGCACTGCCAGCCCGATAAAAATCCTCCCATCAGATTATAATCTACACATCAGGATATCGGTTCTTCCATGACGGAAAACCAATGGTGGTGCGCACCACAGCGGTCTCAACTCACATCACATTGACCACAACACCACATTGGATAGTTTGAATACCTCACACCTACAAACTGCACTAAAAAAACACAACCCTACACAACCCACAATCCTTTGCAACCTGAACACCATACACAACCACATAGAAGAAATAGCAATCCCACAATTATAAATATAATGATTTGGCATCTACACACATTTCACCACGCATACATCACACACCTGTGAATCACACAATTTACTTTTACACACAACACACTACAATAGTCACCCACTCACATCACAGCACCAACACCTCATCACTCAAGTATTTCTCACCCTTATTCCTTTAACACTACCTCACCGTCTTCACCACCACTATCTTGTTCCCACAAAAACACCCATATTTCACGGATGATGACTAGAGGGTCATGGTGGGCAAAAGTGTCAGGGTAGACCTACATCTATTCAGAGCACAAGTACAGCAAACATCAATTGCCAGGAAAATGGGGTTGTGGCAAGGAATAGTCAACAGGGTCAATGCTGTAGGCACCTATCTATGCATAAAGGAGGACATCGTGAATAGGTAGAACAACCTCCAAGGGAAGGCGCATTCTATGGCATACAGGCACCAGCTGACGGTATTGAAGATTGGCGATTGGCCCCCAACACCTTCCCCTACTTTCACATCTTGGGAGGGGAAGGTCTTGGTCATATGCATCCTGTGGGCCTGACAGGAATACCTAGGGGAGTGGAGTATGATAAGGCCCCATAACATTCATGTCACCCAATTGTTTCATCCTGCATGCTCCCTCACCAACTTAACCCAGCTCAATTAACAAACCACCCACCATTCCTCAGTCCAAATGACCTAATACCCCTCAATGGCATGCCACATGCACACTAAACTCATCTGGCACCACAGCCCTTGGGAATGGCATGTGAAGTGCTGGGAACTGATAGCACTACAACTCCCAGAAAGCAATATCCCACCATTATGAAAACCTGAACAGTGCACCAAAAGTGAGTTGTCATTCATGTGAAACTAACTACCAATATAACCCATCATAAATTTCTAACTGTGAAAAAAGTTTATGGCAATGTCAGTAATGCAAAGGCCCACTCCCACTGTCTTTACAAGCAAAACACAGCTGCAGCTAAGTGCCCTATCAAACTGTCCTTAGAACAAATATACCTAAGATTGAAATATACTCATCTGGGCTGGAAATCTAGATGCAAAAGTGAATGCATATTCAGCAAGATGTCAATGTGTACTGCTTACTACCAAACTGTGTCCCTACTCTGACACTACTGTGCAGTTTCCAACATTTATTGTGCCACGTATCATGCCAGACACTTCACTAGGCAACAAAAGTGAACACTCATGTCAATAGTCGGACAACATAAGATGCTATCAGCAGGTTAATGACTACTAACATAGTTTAACATCTTTAAGCATGGTGTATGGTATTGAAATTACAGAGTCTCATGTCGTATTAAGTAAGGTTTTGCATCAGCTGCCATTGCCATTTTTGGGGACCTTGTTAAGGAACTGTGTGCATCTCACACAACATCACTAATACCCAAAATGAAACATCACTTGTGGTATCACATACTGCAACTCTGTGTTCCAATTCTCCCACACGTAACCATCCCATTGCCATCATGAATAGCATTCCAGAGACTGCCACTACTCCTCTGGATGAAGGCCCCAGTGAGGACAACACCCCTCGATGTGTGGACACTGAGGACGAAGCTGGCCCATCAGGGTCACCTGGTCAGTTAACAACTGTCAGCCTCACCCTGCCTACTCCAACTCCACCCAACCCTGTTGCCTCAACAGCCAGTCAATTATTCTCCCCTAAACCTGTGTCCCCAGGACTGTTTCATACATTTTGTGCCCCCTAGTGCAGGTACCTGAGTCTCACCCTTCCACCCCTGACAATGATGGTCCTGCCACCACTGGGATTGGGCACACTGTGCCAGAGGCACAGACACGCGGGGGTAGGATGCGTGGGAGGGATAGTGTGGGCCAGAGGATGGGAGCTCAAAGGGACAATACTGACCAGGAAACCATCTCCCAAGTCTTGGGAGCCTACCAAAATTCCCAAGGCTTGATGGTCCAGGTAGTCACCATGATGGGGAAAATCCAACAGCTGCAGAAGGACAACCACCAGGAAGTCATGCAGCAGAGGCAGGCACAAAATGCCATCCTGGCTTCCATTGCTGGGGCGACAGTAATAGTACTCTCAGCAGGTGTGCCACACAGCATCAGGCCTCTTCCACTAGTAATGACTCTTCAGGCCCTTCAACATCTGCAGCTGCTAGTGGAATGAAGGCCCTGCCAAGGGAAGGACAAACCTCAGACACCCCATCCTCTGTAGCAGAAGAACCCTCATGCAAATGTGGACCCACAGGCAGCCATCCAAGAGGAGCAGATGCCAAGATCAAACCGACTGCCAGGAAGTAAACCTCTCCAGAATGGTATCCCTTGTGTGCCACAGATATACCCTGTTGATTGTTCTGAAATTTCACTCCATTTTCCTGTGTTGCAAAGACACTGCACTTGTGTTACCTAATGGTGTAGCAGCTACCCTGATGATTTCAGTCACCATGACAGAAACCTTCACTGTTAACTGTGTGTATTTTTTATTAATATTCACACATATTATTTTGCACTCCCAAATAAATAACACTTTAACACAGGTTCTGTGTAGTTGTCATTTATCAACCATGTACAACTGTCATTTATGGCATCTACGGTATCAATATGCCCCTATGTTTTGTATAAGCTTTGTTATGAACATCACACGTGTGTTCTATCACCAGGAGACTCATTATATTGGGTTTGTAGCATGGACAGAAGCAAATACAGCTGTATTCTACATCTCCACACATGTATTCCTAGATTTGTAAACAGCAGATAGATTAATACTGCTAGTGACTTATGATTGTCAGCTTAGGTGTCATACACTACTAAGCCATGTGGTAGAGAGGTTAGGAACATGTCAGTCTTTCTACAAGCCAGGAAGCTTACATATTGGTCATTTGCAATACCATGTAAAACCTTATCACATACCCATACCTTAGCTTCTGAATAATCATATTGCATTATACAGACAGAGATCAGTACTGATGTCCCCAATTCAGGGACCTTTCACTTATGTTGCTCACGTACCTGTAGGCTTGCCACTCACTTATGTCAGTCCACAGAGACATAAACATTGGTCTGCAAATAGGAACACACTGACAGTTATGTTATAGGTAGGTCTCATACATTAGAAACCATAATGATGATAGAGGCTCCACGTCAAACTTTTCACATGTGTCAGACACATGGACACACACATTATACCATTTGATCACCTCCAGTACCAAACAGATATTCATGGTGGGAAAACACACTTCCACCCCAGTGTCCCAACAGTCTGGACATATTAGATGCACTCCACATACTCATACCTGGTTTCATCCTTGTCCACTGCTCACGGCTACCTGCAATTCCCATCTGCCTCTGACACTCTCTGTGACTTGCCACTGATGAAGAGCCTAAGTGAAACTCAGCAAATCTGTGATTGATAGAGATGAGGGGTAGGACATAGTTGTAAACATACAACATACATCAATTCTGAAAAGTAGTTTTCACAAGTGTAATCTCAGAGCAAGGTTGTGGAACATGTAGCAGGCAACAATTATTTGACATATCTTGCTGGGTGAGTAGAAGAGTGCTCATCCAGATATATCCGGGCAGCAAAATCTTGCCTTCAGGAGCCCAAAAGTCTGCTCAATGACACACCTTGTCCCTCCATGGGCCTCAGTGTAGCAGATCTCCCATGGCATTGTTGGGTACCTCACTGGCATCAGCCACAGTTTGGGTAGCCTGAGTCCCCTGTAAGGAATAAATATAAGAACACAAACATATATCTGAGACATGCACAGTTGTGATAGCAATAAAAACTTATCACATGCATGTCAAATGTGACTTACTTAGCAGCCAGGCCCTCTATGTGTAGAGTTGTGTCATCAGCAGTAGGATATCGCTGTTGCACATGTTGAAGGAATCATGGACTGATCCTGGATACTTTGCACAGACTTGTGAAATGCACTGATCTGCCAAACACCACTTGGACATTGATGGAGTGGTAGTGCTTCCAGTTCCTGTAAACCCGTTCATTGGCACTTGGGGAACCAAGGCAATATGGGTGCCATCTATGGCTCCAATCACATGTGGGATGTGTCCCATTGCATAAAACTCTGCCTTCACATAGGCCAAATCCGCACCTCGGGGAAACCTGATGTAGCTGCCCAGTGTGTTTCAACAATGCAGACAGTACATCCTTCAAAACTAAACTGAACATGGGCTGAGAAATCCCTGCAACTAGGGCCACTGTATTCTGAAAGGATCTAGTGGCAAGGAATTGTAGCACTGATATGACTTGAACGATTGGAGGTATACTATTGGGATTGCGAATCGCAGGCATCAGATATGACTCCAACTGATTACAAAGGTCAATCAATGATTCTTTGCCTGTTCAGGCAATAGATCTGCATAATATGTTATTCCTCTATGGTATGGTCAACTAGTGGTATGTACACTGGAGGTAGTCTTCCTCTCCTCATTCAAGGGTAACTATGTGGAAAAACAAAAAGATTGTATGAGGCTCTTACAATGTACACATAATCGATATGCTCATATACAAGTCCGACATATCTGCTGTTGATGTCAGCCACAACATATATCTGAAGTACAGCATCTTGCTATGCATCCTATCACTCTCCCCTTTCTTCACATTCCCTGAATACTTTAATGTACTCTACATACATATTCATCTGTGACTGTCAGTGTTTGATAGTCCAACTTAGTGCACATGTGAAATGTACTTGTTGTACCTATGCTACATTCCGGACGCACATAGGATGTAGAGAACAGTTGTACATTCACATTTCCACCACCCCCTCTGTCACATAGCTCTTAATACTCACACACACACACAATTAGACTATTAAACAGGAAGGCAGCACTCAGTCATATTTCACACAATATAGGGAACTGTTAATGACGCAGATTCCCATACTTTCACATACATATAATTGCATCAAAATGGCAGCTGCCTGACTTACTGTACTGGACATGAGGAAGTGACCTCACTCTGCAAGCGGATGTGATCATGATGGTAGGTGGTTACCACCGCGGTGGACATTGCCATTGAAACACATTTCTGCCTATGGCAGACTTGGCCGAATAACGATGCCCGCCGGCAGTGACGGTCCTGTACGTGGTAGCTGTGATCACCATCTTCTGCAGTATTGCTCACTTGACTCCTGACACTGCTGTCAGCAAGACCTCCACTACCTGAGCTGCTGTGTACTGCCACTGGCAGCTATCATACCACATCCTGCAGGGGATAGGGTCCCAGCCTTTCCTCCAGAAGAGCTGCACAAGCTTGTTGAGGAAGATCTACCAATCTATGAACAGATATGTGGTGCACCAGGAAAGCAGGTGAGTCCAATGGTCTACCACTGTGTGAAAGTTGGAGAGTATAATGGTGTACATAAAATGTGAATTAGTAAAGGTTTCCCAACTACTGTCTGGTTGTATGGAAATATGTACATGTGCTTAGGCAGACAAACAGTAGTGTCACATGGTAGATCGTGTGTAATATAACTTCATTCATACACAGTATAGATTGGAGCATGGACAACAATGATGTAGTGAGAACGGTTTCTGTAGACACTCCACGTTATGAACAATCATGTGTGCTGGTCATATGTGTGTAGTATATTCAAGGTAGAGATCATGCATGTTTTATGGGACACTCCACTTCACACATGGGCTGCCTGCAGATGCTAACTTGTGAAGGTGTTTGCATACTTTCTGTGACTAAAGTGTTTTGACCACTTGTATTGGTATGGTGCATGTGTACATGACTTTCTCCTTTTGTCTGTGTCATCCATGCAGGTCAATGCCCATCAAAAAATCGAATCTGGCGTGCCATTGTCAAAAAAGTGGAGACTCTGGGAGTTCATAGCCGGTGGAGCACCCACTGTCTTTGGTCTCAGACCATTCCTATTTCACTGGATCTAGCTCTATGTGCAACATAGGGTCTTGCAGGTGAGAAACAGGCCAAATATTCCTAAGTTGTGAAATAGTCAACTTCATGTGAGGGTGTTATCCCATTCAGATAGTTCACATGGCATACTTGCTACACTTACTCAGATTTGTGAGAAGGTGTCTCTAGTGTTATTAGTGTACTGTACTTTGGGAAATGTGATGTTTGATCAGGGTGGACATCCTACATGATGAAAAACATGGTGGTAATTATACATTACTAGTGCAAGACATATCATAGACATGTGAGTTCAGGCTAGCTTTACCATATATGTGGTATTGAGAAGGTAAGTGGCTAGCCTGCTATTCATTTAGCCAATTTATTTTGCCCATCCTACATAGGACAGGACATATCCTATATAGGTACCACATCCACTGTATTTTGGCAAATTCTTGTGTGCATTTGTACTTCCTGCCATTTGTAAGATTTAAGATGTAGGTTTGGCATACTAGCTTTTGCTAATCTGAATATGTTTTGAAGTATTTTAGTATGGATATGATCTGTATCCATGATTACATAGTATTGCTGGTGTTGTAGTTGCTAGGTTGGTGGAATGGTATATGTTGCCAGTAAAATTGCTGGACTCTATGTGTATGTGTCAATCATGGTTACTGTAGATGTGGTTTATGTCAGTGTAACTGTAATCCAAAGATGTAAGGTGACTCATATCTGAAGGGCTGATAGTGATAATCATTTGATCAGGTCATCTTGAGGTTGCTACTTAGCATGATTAGTAGAATGGTATGTGGCCTTTATGCACATCACAGGTGTCCATCATATTCAAGGTGTTGGCATACTCTCTGTGACTGTCTGTGGGTGTATCATGTGTGCCATGGAGACCCTTGTTGGTATACATGACACAGTTGAGACATGTATTGGAGAAATGGTTTGGGAGTCTATCATTCTTCAAACTTGGATATGCCAAATGCTGTTGATGCATCTGAGTCATTTGCCATTGTGAATGTTTTAGACACAGTTACATTTTAGAGATGTCATATCTAAGCGACATGCTGTGTAGAATTTGGATTGTGATGAGGTGACTCTCATTGAACATGACATTAAACAATGGAATGAGTAAATATAGACTTGGAGTAGGTATGAATTTGATATAAAAATGAACACTGATTTCCATTGATGGTTTGTTGTTTCACAGTGATGTTCTATTTAGGGATACACTTATTATTTTTACAAATCATCTTGTGCAGAAATATTGTATGTTTTAGCTATACTGATAGTATGGTGATGCAGTGGTCAAACAGTAGGCTCATGCTGGGTGTGACATTGTTGTCATATGGGGTTGTGAGAAGTATCTTGTTGTGACATGATGTTAGCTCAAAATCTTTCCTACCTGGGAGTGTTTTACACATAAATGTGCTGTTACTGTTGTGTAAGGTATAATGTATGTGTATGTAAAGAATGTGATGACCCTCCTCTCTCTGTGTTCCTCACCTTCAGCATCGGCAGGTAAAGAAGAGAAGGGATAGCCGTGTGGCGAAGCTGGTGGCCACGGGACCTGGAAAGCTGATACCACAGGCACTGAGGGACCCAGTGGCCCGGAGGGCGAGGAGAATGCCAAGGGGGAGACAGGATCAGTTCTTCATCCTCGGAATCCTCCTCCAGTGGACACTGACTGGCAGTGTCAGACCCATCTGGGACCACCCCAGCACCAAGTCTGTCACTCCCCTTACTACCACCGTCCTCACTGTAGCTCCCCACCCAGTAGCTGTGCTCACTCACCCAAGAGGGTGGGTGTCTCCTTTGCCGCAGGCACCTCTTCCCCTGCCGCTATCAGCCCTGTTGCCCTCAGTGAGGAGGCTATTAACCTCCTGAGGTCCATCTCTATGGGACAGTCAACATACGTGAATGCCATCCAAGGATTGTCAACTCATATCCAACAGAATAATAAGTTCCTGGAGGGCCTACACAGAGCAAAGGCGGGCCTACTGAGATCCTTTCAGGCTCTAGCCTCCACACTGATGGCAGCCAGTCACACTTTGTCTCCCGTCCACCCTCCAGCTACCTCATCCTAGTCCCAACCCCCTCTTCCCTGACACAGTCAAAGCACACAGACAGACAGGCATGCTTCCACCTCAACATCCAAGGGTAGCTCAGATAAACACAAGCACCACAAGACACAACTTTCCCTGACACGCCCACTACCCCCAGCATCACTGACAGCACACCTTACACACCTGCAGATACTATACCAACATTCACTGATCCAGCCACCATACCAATCCTACCCACAGACAGCACCACAGCAGATCCTCAGACATCCACTCCAGTCACCACACCCACAGGTACCACAACCACTGACACACCTACATGCAGCACATCTACCATAGCTGCAGTCACCACCCCAACAGAAAGTCACCCACCCACCACAGCACCCTCCAGCACCTCCACCCCCTATCATTCCAAAACATATAAATGCCTGCACTCCAACAGACACCCACCACGCACAAACATACCTTGAACAGACATGCACTCAAGACATCCACAACAACACCTCAGATAATGACTCTCTCTCCCTCCACACCAAAACCCTTTTTACATGACAGTCCTCCTGTGTGTAAGAACTCTTTTCTGAGTTTGACCTTTTCCCCACCCCAATCCCACCCTGTGATACCCTTAAATGTTCAGTGTCCCTCCCCAGGTACAGCCCTTCCACCTTTAAGACCTCCCTTGCCTCTCCCTGAAAATACCCATGCCCCTCCCCCGCCAAGAAGTCTACCCCTCCTAAGAAAACACAACCCTGCCCTAAACCTAAGATGAAGTCAATACCCTACCCCCCAAACCATATCCCAAAGGCCTTCCTCCAACAACAAAACTCCAAACCCCCTTCTACCACTCCCTTCCCCATAACGTCGAAGGTGCCTGTCTGCCTCCTGATTGCACCTACATGTGGAGGTTACATGGCAGTCAGGGTCCAATTCGGGGAACAGATATGTGCACTATGTGCATTGGTACTTTTCTTTAAGGACTGGCCTATGGCCTTGGTTTTTCCTACTAATTTTGTTTTTTTTGTTGTTGGCTTCCTGTGTTAATCTTTGTAATGCATTTCATTGCCTAGTATGGAAGTGTTCATGGCTGACGTTAGTTGTGTATCTGTATGTGTGTGTGCTGCTTGGGCTACCTGTGTTGTATAGTTGTTTAGCCAGTTTGTAAGGTTGTGTGCAGTGCTTGTGTCTGAAAGTGGTAGGGTGTGTGTTGTGTGTTATACATTTGTGTGTTAAAGATTTTTTGTGGTCTTAGGACTGAGTGTTGTTTGTGTTGAGATTTGTTTGTTGGTGTGTTGTGTGGCTTTATGCACTTTGACTGTGTAAGTGTGCGTCTTTTGTGCATGATATTTTAGATACGATGTTCTATATAAGTTGTTCGGTAAGTAGTATGGTCATGTATTTGTGTGTTTGTTTTGTTTTGCCTCTTAGTGTTACTTTGAGATGTATGCATGATTTGTCTCTGGTTAGTGTCCCCTGTGGGTCCCTGCCATGAAACTGGAGTTGGTGCTGTTGTGTTGTTGTTGTGACATATTGTGGTGTTGTGGGGTACTGTGTGGGCGGACTGCTGTGCGACAGGGGAGGACCGGGAGAACCGCCACTCCACGAGGCACTCACCAACATGCTGGGAGCATACTACCATTCCCAGGAGATGATCGGCCAGATATTGGCCAAGTTGAAGAAGACCCAGCGGCTGCAGGAGCGACAGTACCTGGGGAGTAGAGAGGACCTGAGGGACATCCACACCACCCTGGTCACCATTGCAGGGGTGCTGGCTGACATGGCCAACACCATGAGGGAGGCGGTGGCACACCAACGGGCCCCTGACTCTAGCCACAACGATGAACAGCCCTCCACCTCCGCAAATGCTAGTGGACAAGATGCCCCACCACAGGAACAACAGGCCACCAGCACTCCACCCCCTGCAGAAGGAGAACCACCATGCAAACGGTCCCTGCGATCCAGGCAGAAGCCAGAGAACATTGCCAAGACCCCTGCCAGGAAATAAGACTCTCCTGATTGTCACCCTTGTGTCCCACTCTGTCACCCTGTCCAGCTTGAACTGACATTGCTCCACTTCCTATGCCCCCTTGGACAATGCACCTATGATCCAAATAGTCTGAACTCTATCATGGACTTTCCTCCATTATCACCCCAGCCCATTGCACATCCCCATTTACTTCTCAGCATTGAAATAAACACCCTCTTAAAACATACAAGTATGGAGTTTGTCAAATAATTTAAGGATGTATTTTTTTAACAATCTGTAGACATCACAATTAGACTGTACAGTTATGTATACATATGTATGACCTGTAATGTGCTGCAGTCAATACACCAGGAGCCAGAGTAGGGCAAAAAGATCTGTGAATAGCATCATTTGGTGGAGGAGCAGAGGCACCGGCGACGGAGGGAGCTGCATCCCACATGGGCCTGGAGGCCCAAACCACCGACCGTGAGGGCACCAGTGGGAGGGAGGGCGAGGGGAGCACCACAGCGGAGTCTGGAGGGGACAGTTTGGACAGTTATACCTCATCCGATGGAAGCTCCCTGGTGGTGGCTGACACCTCTGTGGCCACCCCAACAATAGGTACAGCCACCACCCCCATATCAGCACCACCCTTCCAGCAGCCCCTCGGTGTGTTTCCTGTGCCCGCTCGCCCAGGAGCGTGGGCATCTCCTTCACCCCAGGCACCTCAGGTCCTTCCCCAGTCAGCCCTGCTGCCCGGAGTGAGGAGTCTGTTGACCTCCTGTGATCCATCTCTGTTGGGCAGTCAACCATTGTGAATGCCATACAGGGGCTGGCAGGGCATTTGCAACAAACAAATGCTGTCCTGGAGGACATTCACTCTGGCATGGCGGCCCAACAGAGATCATTCAGGGCTCTGGCCTCCTCCCTGATGGCAGCCATTGTCCCTGTCTCTAGCCTCCCCCTCCAACTTCCTCTACCCAGTCACATTCCCCTCAACCCCAGCCTATCCCAAGCACACCATCAGACCAGCATGCACCCAAGACAACACACAGGAGTGGCTCAGGCAAACACAAGCACCAAACATCATCCCACAGGCACTTACACAAACACCATCCAGAATCAGACATGCCAACATCCACTGCCTCCACTGTGTCCCTTTCCTCCTCCTCGTCCACCTGCATCTCCACTCACACCTGCAAGCCCTACATCCTCATCCACTACCTCTATCACCATCATGCCTATCAGTACATACCCCTCACTGGCCGTCACCACCCCCACATCCATGCACACGTCCGCTGTGTCCTCGCCCACTGTATCTGTGCCCCCTCCTCTCAAAGTACACAAACACAAGCACTCAGACACCCAAAAGCCATCCACCTCACAACAGCCTCCAGGCCATGCACCTGCACCCAAAAACAGCTGATAGACTCCTCCAACAACCACTCCCCCTTCCTCCACTCCCAAACTTTCATCCTCTTCCCACCCTAGTGTCCCTAAAAAATGTTTCCTCTCCACCCTTGACCTCTTCCCTGCCCTTCCACCCCCGTCCTTAACTTCAGGCCAGGGAAGGCAGAACCCAGGCCAGCACCTCAGCCACCCAGTTCACGGCCACTGTAGTTTTGGCAGCTACTGCAGGTGTGAAAGGCTCCAAGGAGACACCCGTCAGCACTGCCAGGGTGCCTGCACCAGCTGGCAGGGGCAAGAACGGACCACCAGCTACCAAGGGCAAGGAGGCACCACCAGCTGGCAAGGGCAAGGAGGCACCACCAGCTGGCAAGGGTAAGAAGGGACCACCAGCTACCAATGGCAAGGAGGCACCACCAGCTGGAAAGGGCAAGAAGGGACCACCAGCTGCCAAGGGCAAAGACAAAGGTCCGGCCACTGCAGGCTGGATGGATAGGGGGCCTGGTGCTGGAGCTCGATCTGAGCACACAACACCAACCATGGCACTTCAGCCGTCTGAGGCTGCAGGGGAAGGGCTGGAGCCTCCCCAACCCACTGCCAGCACCAACACCAGCACCGCCACCAGCACCGCCATCTGCACCACTGTCAGCACCACTGCCAGCAGCAGCAGGCCCAGTGGGCAGCCGTCTGAGGCTGCAGGGGAAGGGCTGGTGCCTCCCCCACCACTGACAGCACCGACACCAGCACCGGCACTACCACCACTGTGCAGCCATCACCTCCGGCGGATAGACTGTAGTCATGCCTCCATGGAGTGTCATGCACCCTGCCCACTGCAAATCTCGTGGGTCTGACACTCAGGTGAGAGACTGTGTCCTGGCACTCCCCAAGTGCTGCATCACTGGGCACAAACCCCCCTCTAGAACCAGTGGAAGAAGGCATCCACTCACCGCATCCTTGCCAGGATGAAGCACACTGGGCACAAAGCCCCCTCCAGAAGCAGTGGAAGAAGGCATCCACTCACCGCATCCTTGCCAGGATGAAGCAGACTGGGCACAAAGCCCCCTTCAGAACCAGCGGAAGAAGGCATCCACTCACTGCATCCTTGTTCCTACCACCGTGGCGGTCGGTGTGTTAAAGTGGCTGTCTGTGTTGGCGGTTTCCGACGTGGTCATAACTCCATTTCTTTTACCGCCGGCCTGTTGGCAGTATTACCGATGATTTATCATAGACTGCCAGGGTTGTAATGAGGGCCATAGCTCTTTGCTATATCTCCATCTGTTTTGAAGGAGACACCTGTGGTAGTTAGAGAGAGATGCCTGGGTAAATGGAATAATCCTTTAAAACCTATTGCTGCAAGGTGGTCTAGGAGAAATGGAATAATCACTAAAAAATTAATTCTGCTGCTGTTGTATCTGTAGTGCACCATGGCCAATTGTTGTCTAGGCGGAGAAGGAATTATTATACACCTAAAAAAATGAATGCTGCAGCACGGCTGTGTGCCTATGATGGATGGATGGATAGATGGATGGAGGAATGGATTGATGGATGGATGGATGGATGGATGGGTCAAGGCAAAATGCAGGATTAACAAAATTGAAATAATTCAAAAATAAAAAAACAAATCTTTGAAAATTAAAACAATAAACAAGAAATTAAATTGAGAACATTCAAATAAAAAATAAAAAAATGTAAGCTTAAATGAAACAACTGATCAGTGATTGCCAATGTTTGTCTGTATGCCCATGCAAGGGCACATTGGCTGCATGCACAAAATGTCTTTGCCATAGGCTTGCATTTGCTCTTTCTTCTCCTTGCTCCTTGTTGTTGTTTGACTATGTAGGTGGCGGCCATGTTGTGTATGGTGCGCTGACTTCATTACTTTGAAAGTGAAAGTGAAATTAGCCAATCATCTCATTTCACTTTCACTGCTTTGGTGCTCCTGGGGCTAGCTCAGCCCCCTGAACACCAGAAAACACAGAAGATGTATCGTTAAAAAAGGGGAGAATCTCCCCTTTCCAATAGGACTTGTTCCTAGTGGAATCCTACTTGTGGATTGCCCATGGTCAGTGATCTCCATGCAGGAATCCACTCCACTAGACACTAGGGATTGTTTTCGGGAGCAGGGAGCAGCCCCTTAGACAAGGGATGCTCCCAACATTTGGGAATACATTTTGGCCATTTTCTGCCCCCATGTTGGTAGATTGGCCTTTCTTGTACACCAATCTGCCCTCGGGGTTCAGAATGCCACTAGACACAAGGGATATTAGAAATATAAGTTGAGGAATGGCCCCTTGGGCAAGGGCCATTCCCCATTATGGGGTGATTATTTTGGCCATTTTCTGCCCCCCCCCAGAAACACATTGGCCTTATTTTAGGAGAAGCTGCCCTGGGGGAAGAAAACCATTAGGTACCAGGGATTGTTTTTTTTAATTTTATTTGTAGGGGTGGGGGGTGCCCAACATGGACATGGCTGTGCCCCACCCATTCCACCAAAACTAACTGTCTTTTCCCCACCTGTCCCCTAGGGGAGCTGAAATCCCACTGGAGACCAGGGATTATTATTTGATTGTATAGGTGGGGGCTGCCCAGCATTGACATGGGCATGCCCCCACTATCTAAAAATAGTGAAACATCGTTCTGCCCCTGGAGTGGCAGATGGGGCTAATTACCCCCACCATCTCCCTTTGGGGGTCAGAAGGCCGACTGGACACCAGGGATGACTTTTTTTTTTTGTGTGTCAATGGGGCTGCCCAGCATGGGCATGACCATGCCCCCCTGTGAGAGAACAGGGCTGATTGCAGAGGCCCCCTAACCTTTTGCCGCCATTTTCCACTTTTTGCTGGTGTTTTCCTGACACGGATGGTGCCCTGGGTACTGTGAACCAGTCCCAGGCCATGTGCTCTGTGCAAAATCAGTATACAAATTAGGCTAATTATAATTGGCTAAGTCAACCTATCTATAAGTCCCTAGTAAATGTTAGGGCATGTATGTTTAGGGACCCTAGCATAGGGAGTGCACCCATAGGTGCACTGCTGAGGTGCCCAGTGTCATTTTAAAGGCAGGCCTGCCTTGCTGGCTGCTTTTAAATTAATGTTACATGCAAATTCGACTTTGGAATTAAAAGTAGTTACAAAGTCCTAAACTTCCTTTTGTTGTACATATAGGTCACCCCTAAGGTGTGCCCTATCTGCCCATATGGCTTGGTGCCATGTAACTATAAGCAGGGACCTTATAAAAATAGTTGTATACGCCCTAGTGAGGTAAAACAGCCACATTTGTTTTTCCCTCATTGTAGTGAATGGCCTCCATAGGCTAGAAAGGGGAGACTTTGGGGGTCATTCTGACCCTGGCGGTAAAAGGCAGTTACCGCCGGTCAGAAGACCGCCATAACACCACCGCGGCCGCGGTAACCCGCCAGGGTCATTCTGACCCACAACTGCCAAGCCGCCAAAAACCCGACCTCCACTAAAGGCCGCCACATCAGCGATAAACTGGAGATGACCAAACCTCCACCGTCACGCCAACAGAAATACGCCCATGCCATTACGACCCACGAATCCACGCCGTGGTCTTTCAACCGCGGTATCCCATTGGCGGTACACACCGCCGCGGTCAAAATACACACACCTTAACAAAACACAGCCACATTGGCTAATTCAAAATACACACACCTGATACACATACAAACACCATTCCCACACAATCAATACGATATAAAACACACACCCACATCACCCACAAACCCCCACAAATCGAAATTCAGAGACAAGGCGCAATACACAGAGAGAGAGCACAGGGAACGCAAACCACAACACACACAGGAACCCAACATCATCCCCCACACTACATCTACGCACAAAACACCACACACCACTACACTCATCACCACAAACACCACCCCACACCTCATCCACACCACCCCATGGCACCCCAAAGACACCCCAGGTTCTCGGACCAAGAACTCAGGGTCATGGTGGAGGAAATAATTAGGGTAGAGCCCCAGCTCTTCGGCACACACGTGCAGCACACCACAATAGCCAGGAAGGTGGAGCTATGGCAAAGGATCGTCGACAGGGTCAACGCTGTGGGACAGCATCCCAGAAATCGGGAAGACATCCGAAAGCGCTGGAACGACCTACGGGGGAAGGTGCGGGCGATGGTGTCAAGACACAACATCGCTGTGCAGAAGACTGGCGGCGGACCCCCACCCACTCCACCCGAATTCACAGCATGGGAGCAAGAGGTCTTGAACATCCTGCATCCTGAGGGCCTCGCTGGAGTAGGCGGAGGAATGGACTCTGGTAAGTCTAATCTCAACTACTTCCTCCCCCCCAACCACCAGCATGCCAACCCCCACCCCCACCCTCACCCTCAAACCCCCAGCACATATCCTCCCTGCTAATGTCTCACCAGCACAACCCACCCAAACCAACACCAACCCCTGAATGCCAACACAAACCATGGACACCCATCACCTAAGCATGACCACTGCACATACCCATCCCCCCCCCAAACCACCCTCACAACTCCTCCCACAAGGGAATGCCAGCACTGGGGGACAAGGGCACCCACAATTCGCATGCCATGGCACACACAGAAGCAATAACCATACTCTTTTACCCCTGCAGGGCCCGAACGCCAACACACCGGCCCGGAGGGTCCAGAAATGTCCATCCCACCCCCAGAACAGGCCCCCAGTGATGACAGCAGCTCTGTCGACCTAGAACCTGATGACCAGCCCGGACCATCGGGGACCTCTGGACAGTCGGTTCCCCTCAGGCAGCCACAGGCCACAGCAGACCTACCCCCCTCTGGAAACCCCAGCACAGCACCCACCCAGCGGGCCCATGCCTCTGTCTCCAGGACAGGTCAAGCAGCGGTGTGTCTACCACCACAGGGCACCCAGGGCAACCCACCACCCCAACAACAACAGGGACCTGGGGGCAGTGGTAGTGGGCACACCGTTCAGGGGACAGAGGCCCAGGAACAAAGGGGAACTGGGAGGGCTGCTGTGCGACAGAGGGAGGACAGGCCTAGGGAACCCACTGTCCAAGAGGCCCTCACCACCATCATGGGAGCGTACCACCACTCCCAAGAGACGATGGCGACGGTCCTGGCCAGGTTCCAGGAGATCCAGGCCATGCAGGAGGGCCAGTACAGGGGGTTCCGGGAAGAACTACGCAGCATCAGTTCCGCAATGGGTACAATCGTGGTGGCACTCAACCAGATTGTCACCACATTTTGGACCATGTGGCCCCCCAAAGGGCCCCTGCCACTAGCATGGAGGAAGAACAGCCCACCACCTCCGCCGGCGCTAGTGGTCAGGAGGCCCCGACACAATAGCAACGGCCCACCCGGACCCCACCCCCTGCAGAACATGAACCAACCCGCAAGAAAGGCCTGAGATCGAGGAAGAAGACAGAGTAGAATGTCAAGACCCCCGCCATGCACGGATCCCCCCGGATGTCATCCCACTGTCCCACTTGTTCACCCTGTCCAACCTTGAACTGCCCCTGCTCCACCTTCCACAGGCATATGGACAATGCACCTGTGCGAACGTGAGTCTGGACTCTGCCATGGACATGCCTCCACCATCACCCATCACCCTTTTTGAACTATACACCAATTTTTGCACTTCAATAAACACAATTATTGCACAAAAACCATCTGGAGTCTGCTATTTATTTTTTTAAACCAAATGTATTCGATATAACCAACCAAAAATGTCCAAATACATTGTGATGACAACATACCAGTGTCACACAGCGGTAGTCCATGGGGAAATAAACCAGAGGGCACTCTGTGGGGACCACATCACTGAAATAGGAAGGCAAATTCACAGCTAAGTTACCATACATTGGGGTGAAAGGTCAGACAGTAGAGAGCCAGTACTGTTACAGATATAATAATATGCAGGAGTAGATTCTTACCTGTGTGTTACTGGAAATACTGCAGTATCACTCTGTCCCTGTTGTCTGTGTCGTCCTCTTCGTCTTCCTCCTTTTCACTCTCCGCAGGCTCCACAGCGGCCACAACACCACCATCTGGACCATCCTCCTGCAGGAAAGGCACCTGGCGTCGCAAAGCCAGGTTGTAAAGCATGCAGCAGGCCACGATGATATGACACACCTTCTTTGGTGAGTACATTAGGGATCCACCTGTCATATGCAGGCACCTAAACCTGGCCTTCAGGAGGCCGAAGGTCCGCTCGATCACCCTCCTAGTACGCCCATGGGCCTCATTGTACCGTTCCTCTGCCCTTGTCCTGGGATTCCTCACTGGGGTCAATAGCCAAGGCAGGTTGGGGTAACCAGAGTCACCAATTAGCCACACACGCTGTCTCTGTAGCTGTTCCATCACATAAGGGATGCTGCTATTTCGCATGACGTACGTGTCATGCACTGACCCTGGGAACTTGGCATTTACATGGGAGATGTACTGGTCAGCCAAACAGACCACCTGGACATTCATGGAATGATAACTTTTTCGGTTCCTGTACACCTGTTCATTGTCTTTTGGGGGGACCAAAGCCACATGGGTACCATCAATGGCACCAATGATATTGGGAATGTGTCCAAGGGCATAGAAATCACCCTTCACTGTAGGCAAGTCACCCACCTCAGGGAAAATGATGTAGCTCCGCATGTATTTCATCAGGGCAGACAACACTCTGGACAACACCCTTGAAAACATAGGCTGAGACATCCCAGATGAAATGGCCACTGTAGTTTGAAATGATCCACTAGCCAAAAAATGGAGTACTGACAGCACCTGCACTAGAGGCGGAATCCCTGTGGGTTGGCGGATGGGTGACATCAGGTCTGGCTCCAGCTGGGCACACAGTTCCTGTATAGTGGCACTGTTGAGTCTGTAGGTGAGTATGACATTGTCGACAGGTCCACCAGCGGTCTGTACACGGGAACATTCCTCCATCTCCTCGCAAGTCCCAGCGGACGGTGCCTAGGAAGGACAACATGGAGCACAGAGTCAATCAACCCACAGGTAAGTTCCCACAGCCTGCACAGTACACGAATCTCTCTGGATTGAATAGCTTGTATGAGTGTCGATGCAAGGCCTAGCCATGTGTGACGCAGTAGGAATTAAGCCATGTGGGCCCTTGAAATGGCGGCTGCCTGACCTGTGAAGTGTGACAATGTGAATTGAGGTCATTGCGCTGGCGTGGCACGCCGCGGCAGTAGGCGGTCGAAGACCGCGGCGCAAAGCAGCATTGGTTAACATTGAACCCTATGGGTTTCAGGAGCCAATGACGATGTGCGCCGGCGGTCGCGGTACGCACCGCCGCGGGCGTGACCGCCATTTTCTCTCTGCTTAATCACACGAGACCTGAGCATCCACGGAGAGGACCTATACTGCAAGTGCTGCTGTGACCTCGGTCTGGAAGTGACAATGGCTGCTGCGACTGGGGAAAGGGCCCCCGCCTTCAGTTCCGAAGAGTTGGAGAAGCTCGTGGACGGGGTCCTCCCCCAGTATGCGCTACTCTACAGTCTTCCAGACCAACAGGTGAGTACACGGGGGCCAATGCATAGTGGGCAATGCCTGTGATGAGTGGGGTGGATGTACGATGGAGGGGAGGGGAGCGAATTACGAATGCATGGCACGACAGATGAGAGCATGTGCCACCTGGCAAGTTTGGGGAGGGGGGCCACTCACATCGAGCATGCAGAAAAGTGATGATGTTTCTTTTCCCCCTCTGTACATGTCACATAGGTCAGCGCCCATCAAAAGATCGATATTTGGCGTGCCATCGCCAGGGACGTCCGAGCCCTGGGGGTCCACAACAGACGGGGCACCCACTGCCACAAGAGGTGGGAGGACATCTGCCACGGGAGCAGGAAGACCGCCGAGGCTCTGCTGGGGATGGCCTCCCAACCTAGGAGGGGTGCCAGTCGTACCTTGACCCCCCTGATGTCCCGGATCCTGGCGGTGGCCTACCCCGATTTAGATGGGCGCTTGAGGACATCACAGCAGACACAAGGGGGTGAGTACCAGCACATTCAGCTATATTTGCGCGCAGTGGAGGTGCCTGGGTGGGGGAGGAGGGCTGTGGGTATCCCTAGGCCAGGGCGATTTCTGTAGGCTAGGCCCCTCCGTGAGGTATGGTCCTGTGCCCCCGCCCCCCACCTCTGTAGGGTGCCTAGTAACGCTATTCATGGACCTGTGTATTCTGTGTGGGCAGTTGTCGCCCATAGGCTTGTAGGGCATGTCCCAGGGAATGGGTAGTGTACCCCAAGTGCGCAGCGTAGTGCAGGGGGCTTCTGTGTCTGTCCTCTCCGCCAACGGTGTCCATAATGCATGCACTCAACTTGTCTTTATTTCTCCATCCCCCCCCCCATTTTCTTTGTTTTTCAGTGAATGTGTGCATTAGCATCATCAGGCGGAGGAGAAGCGGCATCGGCGCAAGAGGGAGCTGCATCTCACATGGCCCCGGAGGGCCATGCAACGGACTCCGACATGACCAGTGAGACGGAGGGTGAGGGGGGCTCCACCACGGGGACCCGTGCAGACGTCAGTGACACCGTCACGTCCTCGGATGGGAGCTCCCTTGCGGTGGCGGCAACATCCGTGCCCACCCATACTACAGGTACAGCCGCCACCCAGCGCACCAGCTCCGCCCTCCCAGCAGCCCCTTGGCCTTCGGCCCGTGCCCGCACGGCCAGGAAGGCGGCCATCTCCTTCGCCCCAGGCACCTCAGGCCCTGCCCCAGTCACCCCTGCTGCCCTCAGTGAGGAGGTCATTGACCTCCTGAGGACCATCATTGTTGGGCAGTCTACCCTTTTGAATGCCATCCAGGGTGTGGAGAGGGAGGTGCATCAAAGCAATGCATACCTGGAGGGCCTTCATTCGGGTCAGGCTGCCCATCAGCGATCGTTCAACGCTCTGGCCTCAGCACTGACGGCAGCGATTGTCCCTGTCTCCAGCCTCCCTCTTCTAACTCCCTCCACCCAGTCCCACTCCCCTGTTCCTCTGCATATCCCATCCACACCTACAGACCAGCCTGCACACACCTCAACACCCAAGGGAAGCTCATCCAGACATAAGCACCACAGAACACACAAGCATTCACACAAGCAACATACAGATGCAGACATGCCAACAGCCACTACCTCCTCTGTGTCCCCCACCTCCTCGTCTCCCTCCTCCCTCCCTGTGACGTCTACACTCACACCTGCATGCACACCACCATCAGCCAGTACCCCCATCACCAGCACACCCTCCACACCAGTCCGCACACGTGCAGTCACCACCCCCACTGCCATGTACACGTCCCCTGTGTCCTCTCCCAGTGTGTCTGTCACCCCCGCTTCCAAACCACACAAACGCAGGCAGGCATCCAACCAACAGCCATCCACCTCACATCAGCCTCCAGCCCAAGCACCTGCACCCAAAGACACCAGACTTGACTCTCCTACAACCACATCCTCTTCCTCCACTCCCATACCCACTCCAGCTACCCTTCCCATGGCTCCTAAAAAACTAATCCTCTATAAACTGGACCTCTTTTCCTCACCTGACCCACCCCCTCCATCTCGTAAGAGTTCCAAAAACACCTCAGCCACCACCAGCCCAGCAACTCCCAAGAACGTCGTGGCTGGTTTTTGGAGTCCGCCCTTTCCTTGTGCAGGGACATCGGCCAGCAGCAAAGGCACAGCCAGCCCCCCCACCTGGGAAGGGGAGCAAAAAACTGAAGGGAAGGCGCGACAGGCCTGATACGCCTGCCCCCAAGGAGGGTAGCCTTGCACCGTCACCTGCCACATCGGGTAAGGGAGCCAAGGGCCACGGAGAGTCTGCCAAGGAGGGCAAGGGCAGCAAAGCGCAAAAGGCAGGGAGCAGCCGACCTGGCCAGAAGGACCCCACCAGCCCCATTCCAGGGGTATCGGAGGAGACCCAGGGCCCCAGGACTCCATCACAGGAGGGCCCCGCAACGGAAAGGTCCGATGCTGACTGAGCAGGAAGTATTGGCCAGGTGTGGTTCACTCGAAACACAAGACAGGCACCGCTGAACAGGGCCCCGCCAAGACAGGCACCGCTGAACAGGTCCCCGCCGTGAGAAGCACCGCTGAACAGGTCCCCGCCGTGAGGAGCACCACTGAACAGGGCCCCGCCGTGAGGAGCACCGCTGAACAGGTCCCCGCCGTGAGAAGCACCGCTGAACAGGGCCCCGCCGTGAGAAGCACCGCTGAACAGGGCCCCGCCTAGACAGGCACCGCTGAACAGGGCCCCGCCGTGAGAAGCACCGCTAAACAGGTCCCCGCCGTGAGAAGCACCGCTGAACAGGTCCCCGCCGTGAGGAGCACCGCTGAACAGGGCCCCGCCGTGAGGAGCACCGCGGAACAGGTCCCCGCCGTGAGAAGCACCGCTAAACAGGGCCCCGCCGTGAAAAGCACCGCTGAACAGGGCCCCGCCAAGACAGGCACCGCTGAACAGGGCCCCGCCGTGAGAAGCACCGCTGAACAGGTCCCCGCCGTGAGAAGCACCGCTGAACAGGGCCCCGCCAAGACAGGCACCGATGAACAGGGCCCTCCTGTCAAGCACCGCTCCGCTGGGGCCTCCTGTCAAGCACCGCTCCGCTGGGCCCTCATCTCAAGCACCGCTCCGCTGGGCCCTCCTGTCAAGCACCGCTCCGCTGGGCCCTCCTGTCAAGCACCGCTCTGCTGGGGCCTCCTGTCAAGCACCGCTCCGCTGGGCCCTCATCTCAAGCACCGCTCCGCTGGGCCCTCCTGTCAAGCACCGCTCCGCTGGGCCCTTCATCTCAAGCACCGCTCCGCTGGGCCCTCCTGTCAAGCACCGCTCCGCTGGGACCTCATCTCAAGCACCGCTCCGCTGGGCCCTCCTGTCAAGCACCGCTCCGCTGGGCCCTCCTGTCAAGCACCGCTCCGCTGGGCCCTTCATCTCAAGCACCGCTCCGCTGGGCACTCCTGTCAAGCACCGCTCCGCTGGGCCCTCCTGTCAATCACCGCTCTGCTGGGCCCTCCTGTCAAGCACCGCTCCGCTGAGGCCTCCTGTCAAGCACCGCTCCGCTGGGCCCTCATCTCAAGCACCGCTCCGCTGGGCCCTCCTGTCAAGCACCGCTCCGCTGGGCCCTCCTGTCAAGCACCGCTCCGCTGGGCCCTCATCTCAAGCACTGCTCCGCTGGGCCCTCCGGTCAAGCACCGCTCCGCTGGGCCCTTCATCTCAAGCACCGCTCCGCTTGGCCCTCCTGTCAAGCACCGCTCCGCTGGGGCCTCCTGTCAAGCACCGCTCCGCTGGGCCCTCATCTCAAGCACCGCTCCGCTGGGCCCTCCTGTCAAGCACCGCTCCGCTGGGCCCTCCTGTCAAGCACTGCTCCGCTGGGCCCTCATCTCAAGCACCGCTCCGCTGGGCCCTCCTGTCAAGCACCGCTCCGCTGGGCCCTCCTGTCAAGCACCGCTCCGCTGGGCCCTCCTGTCAAGCACCACTCCGCTGGGCCCTCCTGTCAAGCACCGCTCCGCTGGGCCCTCCTGTCAAGCACCGCTCCGCTGGGACCTCCTGTCAAGCACGGTCCGCTGGGCCCTCCTGTCAAGCACTGCTCCGCTGGGCCCTCCTGTCAAGCACCGCTCTGCTGGGGCCTCCTGTCAAGCACCGCTCCGCTGGGTCCTCATCTCAAGCACCGCTCCGCTGGGCCCTCCTGTCAAGCACCGCTCCGCTGGGCCCTTCATCTCAAGCACCGCTCCGCTGGGCCCTCCTGTCAAGCACCGCTCCGCTGGGCCCTCATCTCAAGCACCGCTCCGCTGGGCCCTCCTGTCAAGCACCGCTCCGCTGGGCCCTTCATCTCAAGCACCGCTCCGCTGGGCCCTCCTGTCAAGCACCGCTCCACTGGGCCCTCCTGTCAATCACCGCTCCGCTGGGCCCTCCTGTCAAGCACCGCTCCGCTGGGGCCTCCTGTCAAGCACCGCTCCGCTGGGCCCTCATCTCAAGCACCGCTCTGCTGGGCCCTCCTGTCAAGCACCGCTCCGCTGGGCCCTCCTGTCAAGCACTGCTCCGCTGGGGCCTCCTGTCAAGCACCGCTCCGCTGGGCCCTCATCTCAAGCACCGCTCCGCTGGGCCCTCCTGTCAAGCACCGCTCCGCTGGGCCCTTCATCTCAAGCACCGCTCCGCTGGGCCCTCCTGTCAAGCACCGCTCCGCTGGGGCCTCCTGTCAAGCACCGCTCCGCTGGGCCCTCATCTCAAGCACCGCTCCGCTGGGCCCTCCTGTCAAGCACCGCTCCACTGGGCCCTCCTGTCAAGCACCGCTCCGCTGGGCCCTCATCTCAAGCACCGCTCCGCTGGGCCCTCCTGTCAAGCACCGCTCCGCTGGGCCCTCCTGTCAAGCACCGCTCCGCTGGGCCCTCCTGTCAAGCACCACTCCGCTGGGCCCTCCTGTCAAGCACCGCTCCGCTGGGCCCTCCTGTCAAGCACCGCTCCGCTGGGACCTCCAGTCAAGCACGGTCCGCTGGGCCCTCCTGTCAAGCACCGCTCCGCTGGGCCCTCCTGTCAAGCACCGCTGGCCCATTGGCAGGCCGGGTTCTGTGTCGGGCAGGGCTTCACGAGGCACTCTGCCCACCATGCCTCCTCCATGACCAGTGGACTCTGTAATCCACCTGATGGACTGTGGCTTTGCACCCCCCAGGATGGCACAGTGGGCAATCCACCCACTGTAGAGACTTGAGAGACTGTGGCTTTGCACTCCCCAGGATGGCACAGTGGGCATGGAGGCCCTTCGTGGATCTGGCGTCGTGGAATCATGTGGCTCAGGTGCCCCCCCTTCCCTTCCCCCTGAGGTGCCAGTATTTTATTTTTGTGATGCCCCAGCAGTGTTCTCTCCAATGGACTCGATCTTGTGTGTGGGCTTTGCCCATGTGTTGCTGCACATTGGCCCACGGACATTTGGACTTTGCAAAACTGTGCCGGACTTTTGCTACTTGTATATATATAGTTCTAGATGTGTAATAATTCTTTATATATTGCTAAGTTCGCTATACTTAATTATTGCTATAATATAGTTCTATTTTTACAATCATTGCCTTTTGTCTTTGCATTTTTGTTTTGGGGGGTTTAGGGGTGTCACTCTGACTTTTCAATCTGCATTGGTGTGTAGGTATTTCGATGGGGGTGAGGGTGGGGGTGGGTGTGTGGCGTATGTGTGTGCCCGTAACCTTTCCTCCTCCCCCCTCCCCTGTGTCGTAGGTGCAGTACTCACCGTTGTCGTCTGCGGCGACGTTCGTGATCCTGGAAGAAGAGCAGGAAGGCAATGGCTGGGAGGATGTGGAGTTCCGGTTCCATGCTGTCCCTATTCCGCGTGGAGTGTGTCGAGGTGAGCGTTTTCCATTGGAAATGTCTGTTTCCGCCGTGTTTTTATCGGCAGGGCTCCCGCCCCGGAAACGGTGGCGGATTGGTGAGTTGTGATAGGGTGGGAGGCACATTGTCTGCCGCCTGGCTGTTGGCGGTTCCCGCCAGGGTCAGAATTCCATTTTTTGGACCGCCAGACTGTTGGCGGGTTGGCCGCCACTTTAACACTGACCGCCAGGGTCAGAATGACCCCCTTTATTTTAATTTTAAAAGTCCCCTTAAGTAACAGATACCAGAAGTTTGGTATCAAATTAATTGTGATAATAAATCCCACAACTTCCAGTTGTGGGGTGTAATATAACTTGCTCAGGTAAAGAGTTTTAAACTTTACCTGAAAAGTTGCCAACTTCAGCCTTGCAGTGTTTTTGCTGCTGTGCTCTGATTGGCCAGGCTGCCTTGATGAGGTGTGAAGTTGCCTGGCTTCACACAAAGAGATGTGCCTTGGGGAGGAGATCTCCCCTCAGCAAATGGTGAGGCAGGAAGTGGGATGGCTGCCAAACTGGTCTTCAAAGGCAGAGAAGGACATTTGGAGCAACCCAGCAACACCCCCACATCCTGCAAACCCAGACAATTAGGTGTCCTCTTGATTAGATTAGGAGAGGGCAGGAGAGGGGCGTGTTTAGGATTTTTAGCCACACCAGTGGGTGGGCTCAGCCAGATGTAACCTCCAAAAATCTCTTTCAGCCATGATGGATTGTTGAGGAATGTTGCTCCCTGGGATTGATTTTTGCCACACTTCCCAGGAAGTGGTCATCACAGGGGGAAGGACCCTGCCCCTGATTGAAGAACCAGGACCCCCCCTGTTTTTCACCCAGAAGCAGGGACAAAACTGGCAGACCTGCACCCACACCACAGATCCCTATCAGATTCCAACAAGGAAGAACTACAGGAGCAGAAGGACTGCCCTGCTGGACCCCTAACCTGCACCTGGACACTGCCCTCTGGAGGACTGCACCAGCTGCACTCTTGGGCTTCACCACTAAAATGATTTTACCTGTCTTCTACTGCTTCCAGAAGAGACTCCCTGTTTGCTACAGGTACAAAGGAGCTGCCCAGAGTCCCCTGCATCAAGTCCTGCAAGCAGAGCCCAGCTGACCAGTGTCCGGTGGCCATTTGAGGATTCTGACCAGGTGCATTCTGGGAATTGTAGTCCGAACTCCCAAAGAGCAACTCAGAGCTTCTGGAACCTTGGATCAAGTTGTGGACAATTCAAGGACACAAAGGACCTCTGGAAGAAGATCCAGAAGTTTGGAGACGTTTGGAGCAACTTCATAAGTTGAAGCGGTGCATTGTGGGAGTTGTAGACCCAGACCCGAAGAGGCACACCAGAACCTCTGAACCCTCGGCTGGTGCTGTGGGCCACTTTCCTGAATCAACCACTTCTGAAAGTAAGTGTGACAGTGTTACCTCGTGGGTGGCCTGAATTCTGGACTTTGTTCATTTCCAGTGTGACCTTTTTTTTTAACCCTTTGAGCGCTAGTTGCTTCTATGCGCTAGAAAGCATTAATTCTTTAAAAATTCATATCTCCGGTTTCCCTTATCCAATTTTATTCGTTTTTGTGAAATTTTAAAGATAAAAATATAAGATATTTTTATGAATTGATTTTGGATTTTTAAACTGTTTCCTGTGGTTTATTTAATTAATGTTTTGTGATATTTTAATGCTTTACACTCTGTCTCCTAAGTTAAACCTTGTCGCTCGTTGCCAAGCTACCAAGGGTTGGGCTAGGTTTAATTTACTTAGACCTAACTGGACCTAAGTGGAGGTTAGTGGCCTATTGCTAAGTGTAGGTACTTACCTGCCCTTACCAATAACCTATTTTCCAACACCCCCCTAAAAAAGGGAAACAGTCTTTTGACCCCCGGGAGTCATGTGTAGGGAAATATCCCCATGTGACTCACACAAGGGGGGCAGAAAGCCCACTAGACACCAGGGATTACTTTTTTTTCCTAGGGTGGGGGCTGCCCTGCATGGGCATGGCCATGCCAGAACCCCCTCAAAAATGGAGAAACAGTCTTTTTGCTCCCCTGAAGACTCAACCATCTCGTCCCAATGGCAAGCAAGAGGGTATTTGATTCTTTTGGGTGTTTTTTCCAAAAATGGGCCAGGAGATTTTGTCTAATTCTCAGGATGATTCCACTTGCAGTTCGCCCGCCAGGAACAGGATGGCGGTATGTGGTGTCGTGGGGCCCCTGGGGGCCCCTGCAGTGCCCATGCCAATGGCATGGGCACTGCAGGGGCCCCCGTAAGAGGGCCCCACAAAGAATTTCAGTGTCTGCTTAGCAGACACTGAAATTTGCGACGGGTGCAACTGCACCCGTCGCACCTTCCCACTACGCCGGCTCCATTCGGAGCCGGCTTCCTCGTGGGAAGGGGTTTCCTACTGGGCTGGCGGGCGGCCTTCTGGCGGTCGCCAGCCCAGCGGGAAAGCCAGAATGGCCTCCGCGGTCTTTTGACCGCGGAGCGGCCATATGGCGGTTCCCGCCAGGCGGGCGGCTACCGCCGCCCGCCAGCCTCAGAATGGGGCCCTAAATCTCTTGGGGAACAACCAGTATGTGAACGTTTCAACCAGTAAGATGATTTAGAACAGGGTCATCATCAGGACAATCATTAATTGTAGGAGACACCAATGATGGTAAGTAGGCCACATGACAATATTCTGTGCAGTTTTAATAAGGCATGAATAGCATTGAATCCAAGGTGCTGGCCTGCACACTTTCTGTCAGTCAATGGAAAGCCAAACAGTTAATGCTGCAAGCCACTCATTAGGCTCTGTAGAACAAGGGTTAAAACACACCCAACAACGCTGTTGTGACTAGGGGTGAAGCACTGCGCCTCCAGTGCGCATGACAGTCTGTATGCTGCACAGCGCAAAAGCTTTTGCCCCAATGATGACCCTTATGGATGAGCAAATGTTTTTTGTTAATAAATACAGTTAAACTTGTAACCTATTGCATGGGGTTTTATGTATAAATGTCACTGTGGAAGTCTAGGATTATACTTTCCCCTTCAGGACCATTTGTGTTCTAGACAGAGTTGGTCGGGTTAGGCAGGTTCCCCAGATCAGCCACACCCTCCCCTGTAGGCTTTTCGTTGCCTCATCAGGGCCAGCCTCCTCTCGGACCATGGGAGTTTCAGGAGCTGGTTTCCCACACCCCTTGTCCTTGCTTTTCTTGGCAGGCTCCTGGGCCATTCTTCCAGGGTCCAGGTTATCCATACTACTTTATCAGACTGCCATAGACTGTGTGGTCACTCTGGCAACCCAACATCTCGAAGTAGGACCTGAGCTCCACCTCCTTCCAGGATGTATGCTGTAGGTCATTGCCATACAGACAAACCATAGGTTTGGAAGGACTCACAGCTACCCTCAAGGAACCTAAAACTCCACCTATTCAAAGGGAACCAGAGCCACTGGGTAGTGACTCTCAGTTCTCAGCTGCAACAACTTGTTGGAATACATTAGGGACTACCTGCTCTAAGGACACGAGATGACATCTGATGGTTGTCATGCTGGTTCCAGTAGCTCCCAGAGCCTCCACCCTTTGCCCATTGCTGGTGACTCAGTACCTATATTTTGGAGTATTGCTAGGCACGAGGGTTCTCTGTACCATCCCTCTCTCACCCAGGGGCCACAGGGCAACCTGTACTCTGTCCCCCTCACTACCTGGGGTAATTTCCTCCCCAAGAGCTACATTAACCAACTATAGTGACTGCTCAATGGTGGGGGGCTGTGTCCGTATGGGGTACTTGTCATCTCCCTTGAAGTGCCTCTCCTATTGGCACTCATAACACATAGGGGGTGCCTTCCCTGAAGACTTTTTTTTGTAAACAAAGTTTATTGCAATTTCGATCAACCAGTGAGCAGGTAAACATAGTATAAGAGATCATCCAGTGATCTACATAGACTCTGAGGGCAAGAGCTTTTTCAATCTACACATCTCTGCACTAACAGCAATCTAATGTTGCAACATCTACCCTACCCCCCCTCCCTCAACCTCCCCAACATTGCCCCACCCCCCAGTGATGATATGGGTAGCATATCTGGACAGTTGTATTGTATGTAGGTGTGCTATGAAAGAGTCAACCCTCCGCTCACAATGTGAGAGTGTTTCCCCCGTCTAGTCCAACCGTAGAATCCTGCCCTGGGGTCATCCATAATGGCACCAATGGATTGGGTCTATTGGCAACTTCACAAAGCATCCAATCATCATTCAATCAGGGGACTGGACCCAATCGACATTCCTCCTTAAAGGAGTCTATTATCGCATCCCAACCTTGCGCCGCCTCCAGGGGCCGCCAACCCCTTCTGGCCTCACCATGTAGAACAGCGCTCTCGCACCCAGCCCACCTAGTTAGTTCTCTAGTCCATTGGGACAGTCTCGGCCCAACTGGATTCTTCCAGGTCATCGCTATTTCCCTCTTGGCCAGTACGTAGGCCAAGTCCCGGAACCTGTTGGTTATTTTGTACTTAGCCGTGCGTGGAAACCAGCCAAGCAGACAATGACCTATTGTGCAGGGGACTTCCATTCCTATCGCTCCAGCCACCAGTCGGCTCACCTCCTCCCAATACACCTCCGCCTTAGGGCAGCTCCAGAACATATGCCTAAATTCCGCCTTCTCTAGCCCGCATCTCGGGCAATGTACTCCTTCCACTCCAAAGTACCTGCTGATCCGCTCAGGGGTGAGATATGCCCTATGTAGTACATAAAAATTAATCAGCTTAAATCTGGCATTGCAAGTCATTTTGGGGAAGCCCCCCAGAATACGCTCCCAGTCCACATCGGATATAGTTGTGTCCAGGTCTACTTCCCAGGACGATTTGAGCTGAGTCAAAGGTATGGTCCTATCCGCCTGAACCCTGCTGTAGAGATTAGAAACTGCCTCAAAGGTGCCAGAAGAAGTCACCAAATATGTACAGGTTGTTTGTGCAGTGAGCTCTCCGGTCCGTCTCAGCCAATGTTTCCTGATACTAGCCACTACTGAGCCATATAATAAGAAGTGCCCTCCCTGTAGACCGAATTGTGTCTGAAGGACTTCAAACGGCATCAGCGTCCCCTCCTTAAATAGTGCTCCTACCGTCTGTATCCCGGCCTCCACCCAGGACTGGAGTCCACCCCAGTCACCCCGATGGGGCAAAGCTCTTAGGGACAAGAGGGGCAGGTCAGGGGAGTAAGGGGCCTTTACTTTAAGTTTACGTAAGAAGCTCCTCCAACAGCGCGCAAGGACTTTAAATTCAAGGGACTCATGCGTCTCAGTACCCGGACACCCCAACAACAGTTCGTATAATCTAGTCTCTGGGGGAGTAAATGCCTTTACCTCCAACCCTGTCGCTGCTCTGTTGGCTATCCATTGCGCCAACCACTGGAGCTGCGCTGCCAAGTAGTAAGCCACAAAGTCCGGGACTGCTAGGCCTCCATCTGGGGACCGCCTCTGAAGTTTGGCCAGAGCCACTCGCTTCCGTCCACCCCCCCAGATAAAGGCTATGACCATGGACTCCAGTTCTGCAAACATGGTCTTAGGAATCCATACTGGCAGGACCGTGAAGTGATACAGGAGGCGAGGCAACACCACCATTTTAAGGATGGCTACCCTCCCCGCTACAGATAGAGGTAAGGTTTGCCAGAAAGCCATGTTGGAACGGAGGGACCGCAATGAGCCTCCGATATTGCTGTCTATTATATCTTGTGGGTCATGGAAAATCCTGACCCCCAAGTATGAGAGGCATCTTGGAACCCACTGCACATTTCCCAACTCCAATGGTGGGGCTACAGTAGCGTTCAAAGGAAACAGGCCGGTCTTGCCCCAATTCACCCGAAGTCCAGAAAGCTCACCAAACTGCGAAAGCATTTGTTGGGTTCGGGGAAGGTCTCTGTGTACATCGTCTAAGAAGATCAACAGGTCATCCGCATACAACGCTATCTGATGACTCTTGCTCCCCGCCACTATGCCGGGACCCCCACCACCACCGCGCGCTGCGGCTGCCAATGGCTCCATAGCCAGTGCAAACAGCAGCGGTGATAGGGGACACCCCTGTCTGGTACCTCGCTCAACGACATAAGGTCTGGATATAGTCCGTCCTGTCCGTACCCTAGCAGTGGGCTCAGTATACAACAATCTGACCCAGGCAATGTATTCAGGTCCGAAACGAAGGCGGACATCACTGTATAAAGGAAAGCCCACTCCAAGCTATCAAAGGCCTTTTCTATATCGACTGCAAGCACTCCAGGGGCTGGGCTAGTCGAATTCCGATCGTTCATGACCGCTATAAATCTGCGTATGTTATCTGCTGTGTTGCGCCCCGGGATGAACCCTGCCTGGTCAGTATGTATTAGTGTTGCCATGTGGGGGAGCAGCCTAGAGGCCAGTACCTTGCTGAGGATCTTGTAATCCAGGTTCAGCATGGATAAAGGTCTGTATGCCCCGGCTTCCGCAGGATTTTTCCCAGGTTTAAGCAAGGGCACTTACCGTCTCCCTCGCTGTTGCCGGCAAAATTCCTCGGTCTCTGGCGGATTGATATAGAATCTCGAGCCTAGGAGCTAACAAATCTATATACATGGCGTAGAATTTGATAGGGAGACCATCTGTCCCCGGAGTATTTCCCCTCGATAGTTCACTAATGGCCCTCCGAATCTCTGGTTGTGTAATGGCGCCCTCAAGTTGTGTCGCAGCGTCCGGTGGTAGTGTCTGCAACTGCAGTCCAGATACATAACTATCGGTGGAGTTACTGTCAGGACGAAGAGTGCTTTTATATAATCGTTCGTAAAAGGTCATGAGCTGAGAGTTAATTTGCTCCTGCCCGTGAAGGGGATTCCCCCCCCTCCGATATCATCTCCAGGATAGGTGATGTCTTATGCGTTTGCAATACTACCCATGCTCACATCCGACCCGCTTTGTCTCTCTCCCCGTGTGCTCGTGTGATATAGTTTTGGTAGTCGAAGCATCGAAGACGCTCTACACAGTCAGCGACCGTTGCTCTAAGCTCTAAGATAGTAGGTTGAAGGAGCGGATTTTCAGGCCTTTTTTTCTCCACCTCTCGCAGCTCACTCTCCGCTTGTTCAGTGTCCCTAAGTAGAGTCCTTCGGACCCCCACCGCTCCCGCAATACAGCGCCCCCGCACCACCACTTTAAAAGCGTCCCATTCAATCAAGGGGTTATTGGTCGAAGCCTCGTTATCTACAAAGTAGTGGGTAATATGCGTCTTCTAGGGACTCAGTCTTCAGCCGCCAGGTGGGGATGGCCTTCCCTGAAGACTTACCATCAGGGAACCATCTTATTTTATTTTTAGTTGGGGGATTTGAGCTCTCACCAGAGAAACTAGTGTGGGGCCCCTTAGAGAACTACTTGCTTTTGTTTTTTATCTACCTCCTCCTTCTTCTGATGGGGACCCTGCCCACCCATGTGGGATCTCCCCCAGATGCCTTCTTATGGACCCTGGTGCTGATCCAGCAGTCTATCTCTTTAGGAAGCTCCCTGGGGTCAGAGAACTTATTGTCAATCAAGTGTCTGCAACACAAAGACTGCACAAGGGCTCCTTTGCAGTCAGTTTGCACAAACCCCTGATAATGTTTTACTTCACTGGTCTTCACCCAACCCTCCAGTGACTTGCAGAAAGTATCAACACAATCCATCCACTGTGGCCAAACCACATTTCCTGATTAGGGCCTCCTTTTGGGATAACTCATAATGACCTTGTACTCCAGATCCTGTAGGGTGTCTAACCCTTAACTAGAGGCATGCCTCCACAGACTAGCTACCCAATCCTCAGGGATTCTGTGCATCAACAAGGCAATCTTGTAAGCCTAAAAAACACTTATCAATGTTGTCTCCTACAACAAATTCATCCACTAAACCTTTAGGCACGTGCCCCCCCCATAGGGCACTGAAGAATTGCTGCCACCATTACCACTGGATTCCACTAGTGAAGTGATAATGCCCTCCTATGGTAGAAAGTGTAGTTTTTGCTTTAGCATCTTGTAACATTTTGATCTGCCAATTCCCTGCAGTCAAGTCAAAAGTGCTTAGATATTTGGCAGATGCCATTGTGTCTATTAGCTCATCTGGTCTGGGTATAGGGTAAGCTTCTGTTTGGTTACTGTATTGAGACCCCTATAGGCCACACAAAACCTAATTTCTCTCTTTCCTTCTTTGTTATGAGGTTTGGGGACAAGCTCCACTGGGCTAGCCCAGGGGCTATCAGAAGGCTCAAAAACCCCAAGTTTTTTTTAACTTCAGCTTTTATGCAATCTCTGACATGGTCAGGTTGCCTGTAGATTTTGACAGGTAAACTGTCTCCAGTGTCAATTGCATGTTCACACCAAGTAGTTGTACCAGGTGTGAGTGAGAAGAGTTCAGAAAACTGATCAAGGAGATTTTTACAGTCTTCCTTCGGCTCAGCAGTAAGGCAGTCTGCCAGAACCGCTGCCTCCACTAAACCATCAGTTTCAGTGGTGGAGAAGAGATCAGGGAGAGGGTCACTCTCTTCTTCCTGTCCCTAATCTGTAGCCGTGAGCAGGGTTAGGTCAGCCCTGACATAGAAGGCTTTAGGCGATTGACATGAAGTACCCTAAGGGGACTTCTGGCAGTGCCTAAGTCTACCAGGTAGGTGACCTCACCTTTTTTCTCTACAATTAGATGGGGTCCACTCTATTTGTCTTGGAGTGTTCTTGGGGCCACAGGCTCCAATGCCCACACCATCTGTCCTGGGTGGTACTCTGTCAGGACAGCCTTCTGGTCAAACCATTGCCTTTGGAGCTCTTGGCTGTCCTGAAGGTTTTTGCTGGCCTTTTTCATGTACTCAGCCATCCTACTTCTCAGGCCAAGTACATAGTCCAATATGCCCTGTTTTGGAGCTTTTAAAGGTTGTTCCCAACTTTCCTTAACAAGAGCAAGTGGACCCCTAGCAGGGTGACCAAAGAGGAGTCCAAAGGTTTCTGTAGCACACTCCTTTTTGGGGTACCTCCCTGTAGACAAAAAGGGAGGCATGGAAATAGGAAATCCCATCTACTTCTGAGTTTTTCCGGGAGTCCCATAATCATACCTTTGAGAGTTTTATTAAACCTCTCAACCAGTCCATTAATCTGTGGATGATAAGGGGTGGTGAACTTGTATGTAACACCACACTCCTTCCACATTGCTTTTAGGTATGCAGACATGTTACTATCTCTGTCTGACACCAATTCCTTAGGGAAGACCACTCTGGAACATCTTCCCAGGAGGGCCTTTGCCACTGCAGGAGCTGTAGTGGTCCTTAAGGGGATAGCTTCTGGGTACCTTTTGGCATCGTCCACCACCACAAGGATAAACCTATTACCAGAAGCAGTTGTAGGGTCAAGGAGGCCAACAATATCAACCCCTACCCTTTCAAAGGGCACCCCTACCACTGGCAGTGGCATTAAGGGGGCCTTTGGGGTGCCACCAGTCTTTCCACTGGCTTAGCAGGTGACACAGGAGCGTCAAAACTCCTTTGTGTCTTCTGACATATGGGGCAGTGAAAATGTGGAACAAGTCTTTCCAATGTTTTACTCTGGCCTAAATGCCCAGCTAAAGGGATGTCATGAGCCAGAGTTAGGAGGAATTACCTGTACTGAAGGGGGATGACCAGTCTCCTGGTGGCACCATGTTTAGGGTCTCTTGCTTCAGTATAAAGGAGATTATTCTCCCAGTATACTTCGTGTGTGTTAGTGACATCACAATTTTGCTGATTGACAGCTTGCTCTCTGAGGCCCTCCAGTGTGGTACGGGTTTGCTTTGCCACACTCAGCTCTTCCCTGGCAGGCCCCCCTGCACCCAAAAGCTCAGCTTTATCAGTTTCCAGCTCCTCTTGTGTAAGCTCTGCACAGGGAGAGAATTCCTCTTCCTCAAAAGGGGAATCATCTGTGGAGGGAGGGATAGTGGACAAGGGTTTGCCCTCCCTATCCCTAGTTTTTGGGAATACTTCGTCCATTGTTCCAGGATCCAAATTTCCCTGTCCTCTTTGCTTCTTGGCCTGATCCCTGATAAGAGCAAAGATATGCCCAGGAATGCCCAGCATTGCTTCATGGGACTCCAATTCCACTTCAGCCCAAGCTGAAGTCTCCAAATCATTGCCTAGTTGACATTCTACAGGTAAATCAGTGGTTACCACAACTTTATTTGGACCAGTAACCCCCCCACCCCCCAGTTGAGATTCACAACACCCATGGCGTGGCTTACTGTGTTGCTATGGGCATCTGTCACTTGGTACTGGTGACCAAGTAGGTGTTGCTCAGGGGCAACCAGTTTGTCCATCACCATGGTGACCCTGGCACTTGTGTCCCTGTAGGCGTCAACCTGAACACCATTAATCAGGGGTAGCTGCTTGTACTTATCCATATTACGGGGACAAGCAACTAAAGTGGCTAGGTTAATGCTACCATCAGAGACTAAAACAGCTTCAGTGATCTCCCTAACTAGATCAACCCCAACTACATTACCAATGATGAGCCCAGCTATACCCTTTGACTTTCTATTAGTAGTGGTTTTCCCACCACCACTGCTATAACTAGGGGCACTAGTGGTTGCAGTTGGGGTTATGGTGGTCGGAGGTTTGGCGTTTCTTTTTGGACAACGAGGATCAGTTGCCCAATGGCCTTCGGCTTTACACATATAACATCAAGTTTTTTTAAAATCTTTGTGAGAAGAGGATTTGGATCCACCACCCCCGAGGATTATTGTGGGCCTTATTAAGACTCTGATTGTTTTATTTATCTTTGTCACCGCCCTTGTCATGTGACTTTCCATCCTTCTTCTTGCCATCCTTGTCATCCCCTCTATGAGCTTTTTTGCTCACCCTTGTTCTGACCCATTTGTCTCCCTTATTCCCAATTTTTGGAGAGAGGTCAGATCTGAGTCCACAAGATTCTGATGTAACAAGTCAAACACACAATTATTCAAGATATGCTCTCTCAGAATCAAGTTACATAGGCTTTCATAATCAGTCACCTTACTGCCATGTAACCAACCTTCTATGGCCTTCACAGAACAGTCTACAAAGTCTGTCCAGTCCTGTGATGACTCCCTTCTGGTCTCTCTGAGCCTAAGTCTGTACTGTCAGTGGTTGAGCCCAGACCATCCAGGAGTGCATTTTTAATGACCTGGTAATTATCTGCATCATACTCTCTGACAATAAGGAGTCTGTCTCTCCCCTTGCCAGAGAAGGATAACCAAAGGGTACCAGCCCACTGTACATGAGGGACCCTCTGAACTTTATAGGCCCTCTCAAGTGCAGCAAACCACTTGTTGATGTCATCACCATCCTTGTAAGGAGGGACAACGTTGTGCAGATTTCTGGAATCAAATGAAGGTTCCCTATCATTTGTATTTCTACAACTGCTGCTGCCACCATGGAGAACTAACCCAAAACCCTGCCTCTCTTTATCCACAGCCAGGCATTCCCTGTCTAAGGCCAACTGCTGCTGCATTAGCTTCGGTCTGGCCTCCTCTAACCTCAGCTTTCTGAGTTCCCTATCTAGGGACTGGTCCTCAGGGTTAGAATTATGTGAAGCCTCTGAAACAGAGGTAACATGAGAGTGTGCAGAGGCAGACCTATCTCTAACAGGGGCCACTCTAGAGACCTGATCTCTAGGGGTGAATGGAGCCCTACTTGTGTGTGAACCCTTACAACTACCAGTTATACTAGAGGGCTTGTTGACAGATAGGTCTGTGGAAGGACCCTCCCCAGGATTGACATCTTGCTCCTCTGAGCCTTCCTGGTTGGAGTTGTCCTCTACCTCTTCCCCTGTCTGATCGGGACCAGTGCTGAGTCCCTGGTCATCTTGGAGGAGAAGATTTAAGAGGAACTCCTTATTGGGGTTCTTCCCAATCCCTAAACTTCTTTCAATACAGAGACCCCTCAAACTTTTAAAGTTAAGATTTTCATATGTTGTCTTGACAAATCTAGGGGTAGCTTCTGGTAACTTTTCAGAACTTCGCAAAATCTTTTGCAAATTTTAAAGAACTTTTAAGAAAGTTAGAAAATTGTTTCTAGGTATATATTATATATGCTCTAAGAATTGGAGCAAGCTTTTCTTGAGAAAAGCAAAGGTAACAAAGTGGTAAAGCAATTACAAGTACTTATCCCACCCCTGCACCACCAATGTAGAAGGCTGGCCTGCTTTGTAGTGGGTACCTTGGGTACTTACACCTTATACAAGGTCCAGTTATCTCTTATCAGTGAAGTAGTAGCGTTCTAGAAGCTTACACTGGTAGAGGTAGCTACAGCAGAGCAGCTTAGACTGGACTAGGAGACATGCCAAACTCATGCAATACCACTTATAGTTACAGAGTACTTATACAAAAGTAAAGACAATACTCAGTGTTACCAAAAATAAAGGTATTTATTTGGGTTTCACAGCCCCAAAAATATCTTAGAGGCGATACTCCTTCTGGAGGTAAGTATTATACACAAAATATACACTAGATACCAAAATTAGAAAAGTAAATAGTCATAGAACAATGCAAACAATAGGAAATGCTATAGAATGCAATGGGAGAAAATAGGTCTAGGGGCAGCACAAACCATATACTAAGAAAGTGAAATGTGAATCACAAATCCCCCCTAGACAAGTGTTGTGTGTGCAGAATTGCTTGGCAAGTGAGAATACAGTAAAGGTAAGTAAATTACCCAACCCCAGAGCCCAGAAAAGCAGGACTAAAGTACTGCAAGTTTCCTTAGGACACGCTACACCTCGTTTTTGGGATTTTGCAGCAGCCAACCAAGTCTGCAAAGAACAACTCCTGGATTATTGGACCTGAAGACCTGCAAAGGAATGGGACCAAGTCCAGAAGTCGAAAGAAGTTCCAGTAAGGGAAGGAGCCCCGGCCAACCCAGAAGAGGGTGCAAGAGAAGAGTCCACGGTTAGACAAAGACTGCAGAATTGCACCATAGCAAGATGCCAGCGAGTCCCTGCAAGATGCAAATGATGTCCCACAGCATGAAGATCGTTGCAGATGAGATTTTGTGTTGGAAGTCCAACAAGCCTTGGCTACGACAAAAGTGTGTTTTGCGTCAAAATAGCGCTTGATGGACCCAGGAGGGACCTGGAGGCCTCAACTCTGTGTGAGGAGGAAGAGGGGTCTCTCAGGACTTTAGAGAGCCCTCAGGACGCCAGCCAGGACCCCCGGGAGTCGCACGATCCAGGGACAAAGGAGGTGCAAAACACGGTTGATGCAGTACAACAAAAGAAGACCTCACGCCGTCGTGGAACAACTCAGCGAGTTGAGCATCACGGGATGGAGTGCTAGGGACCTGGTCCTGGCTGTGAATGAATGAATTTTGCAAAGAGTTCACAGAGGCCTCAGGAGGTGAAGAAGATGCAGTGCAGAGGGGTACCATCACTCTCAGGGGAGGCAAGGTCTTACCTCCTCCAAATTGCGTCAGCAGGACCTCAGGGCAGTCTATGTTGATGATGTCCACCCTCTGTGTCTTGGAAGGTGCCTGCTTGGAGCAGGGGAGTGACCCGGTCACTCCACAGGAGATTTCTTCGGTCCTTCTGGTGCAGGATGAAGACAGGGAGTCCCCAGAGCGTGCACACCATGGAGACTGTTGCATTTGCTGACTTGGAGCTGGGGTTGCTGAAGAAAAGTGTCTCTTGTAAACACTTTGTTGCAGTTACAGCATTTCTTGGATCAAACTGCGGTTGATCCGAGGTCAGAAGAGTCTGAAGTTGTTGCAGAGGATTCCTGAAGGAAACTTGCAAGCAGACTCTGAAGAGAACCCACAGGAGAGACCCTAAATAGCACTGAGAGGGGGATTGGCTACCTTATCAGGTACGGACCTATCAGGAGGGGTCTCTGATGTCACCTGCTGGCACTGGCCACTCAGAGGCCTCCAGAGTGCCCCCACACCCAGCAAAGCAAGATAGCTGAAGTCTGGAGCACACTGGAGTAGCTCTAGGCACCACCCCTGGGGTGCTGGTGGACAGGGGAGTGGTCACTCCCTTTTCCTTTGTCCAGTTTCCCACCAGAGCAGGGGAGAAGGGGTCCATGAACTGGTGTAGACTGGTTTATGCGAGGAGGGCATTATCTGTGCCCTTCAAAGCATTTCCAGAGGTAGGGGGAGGCTACCTCTCCTCAGCCTGTATCTTCTATTTCCAAAGGGAGAGGGTGTAACACCCTGCTCTCAGAGGAAATGCTTTGTTCTGTCTTCCTGGTACTGGTATGCCTAGACCCCAGGAGGGCAGAACCCTGTCTGTGAGGTGGCAGCAGCTGTAGCTGCATTGCAAGCCTTAGAGAGCTGGTTTGGCAGTTCTAGGGGTCCATGGTGGAGACACCAGGATGCATGGAATTGACTCCCCAATACCAGATTTGGGATGGGGGACAATTCCATGATCTTAGACATGTTACATGGCCATATTCGAAGTTACCATTGTGAAGCTACATATAGGTATTGACCTATATGTAGTGCACACGTTTAATTGCGTCCCCGCACTCACAAAGTCCGGGGAAATGGCCCTGAACAATGTAGGGGCACCTTTGCTAGTGCAAGGGTTCCCTCACACCTATTAACTTTGCACCTAACCTTCAGCAAGTGAAGGTTAGACATATAGGTGACTTATAAGTTACTTAAGGGCAGTGAAAATGGCTGTGAAATAACGTGTGCGTTATTTCACGTAGGCTGCAGTGGCAGTCCTGTGTAAGGGTTTGTCTGAGCTCCCTATGGGTGGCAAAAGAAATGCTGCAGTGCATATGGATCTCCTGGAACACCAATGCCCTCGGTACTTAGATACCATATACTAGGTACTTATAAGGGGGGTCCAGTGTGCCAATTGAAATTTGTAAATGAAGTCACTGGCCTACAGTGACAACTTTAAAAGCAGAGATAGCATAATCACTTAGATTAGCAGAGCCTCAGTGACACAGTTAGGCACTACACAGGCATACACAGGTCATAAACTAAGAGCACTGGGGTCCTGACCAGCAGGATCCCAGTGAGACAGGCAAAAACATACTGACATACATGTGAAAAATGGGGGTAACATGCCAAGGAAGATGGTACTTTCCTACACCATCTTCTTTTCCTTCAGCTAGTTTCTACTCCTCTAAGGTTCTTTCAACCTTTCCCACTTTAAATTCAGCCATCTCCAGCTTGAGAGTTCTTTCCTCCCTCCTGTTCTCCAGCTCTTCTGAGGACAGACCTGTGGAAGATGCACTGCTCCCCACCAGGGCAGGGATGTCCAATTCTGGGAATATGTTACTCCCCTTCTTCTCAGACTGACTGCCTTCTGAGATACTTCTGTTGGTCCTGATCCAATTCCTACTCATCATCCAACTCTTCCTCTCCATCGTCTGTTGGGGTCTGGTGGGCCTCTGTCCATGCCCTCAAGGCCTTTAGGAGCACTGCCTTTTTAGTGCTCCTCATAGCAGGCCGATCCCTCTCCTGACAAAACTCGATGAATCACAGATGTCAGTCCAGGTTCAGAAGTGTGGTGGTTAAAAGTCTGTTCTGTTCTAATGACTTTAGATCAGTGGACAAGCCTAGTAGCCCTTAGAATCACTCTGGGTTAGAGAGATTCAGGTCCAATCCTTCTTACTCCCAGGAAAGAGGGCAGCAGGCACAGGTCAGCACAGCAAAGCAGGAGTCCAGCAAACACCAGTCCAGCAGTGACAGGCCTTCAGCAGAATAGTAGTCCTTCTTCCTGGCAGAGTGGTTAGTGTCTGACGTGCATTTCTTAAACCCAGTTGTGCCTTTGAAGTGGGGAGATTTCAAAGACATGCCTTTTAAGTGCACATATGTTCTGCTCTTCCTGCCCTAGCTCCAGACTCACTACAGGGGGATCTGCAGTCCTTTGTGTGTGGACATGACACCTCCTATTCAGGTGTAAGTGGGCCTGTTTTCAGCACCTCCCTCCACTCTTTTCCAGGATGGCCATTAGGACACAGATGGCCATTCACATCACACCTAAGCTCCCTTTGTGTGACTGTCTAAGGGGAATAGACAAAGCCCAGATTTCTATATGATTAGAGACAAGCAGCAGGCATGAAAATGCCAACTTTCAAAAAGTGACATTTTCAGACTATGAATTCAAAGTCTGACTTTGCCATAATTTGTAATTTGGATTTCAGAGACACCAAACTCGAAAAATCTATCTTTTCCTGATTGTGAATTACACTTATAAGATGTTGTAAGGTAATTCCAATGTTAACTTTTGGGAGAGATAGGCCTTGAAGTGGTGAAAAGGAATTTACTTGTTTTTTACCAACAGGACACGTAAAACTTAAACATACATGCCCAACTTTGTAAAAACACTGTGCCCTGTCACTGGGGCTACCTAGGGCCTACCTTAGAAGTGACCTAAATGTATTAAAAAGGAAGGTTTAGGCATAGCAGAAGTTTGACTTTGCAGGCGAAATGTACACACACACACGCCCTGCAGTGGCATGCCTAAGACAGGTTTAGAGGGTTACTTAAGTAGGTGGCACAATCAGTGCTGTATGTCCACTAGTAACATTTAATTTACAGGACTGGGTACATGTAGTGCAGTCTACTAGGGATTTATAAGTAAAATAAATATGTCAACTTGGGATAAACTAGTGTTATCACGTTTTAGCGTAACAGCACTGACACCTTAGCACTAGTTAGCAGTGGTAAAGTGAGCAGAATCCTACAACAAGCAAAAACGAATTCAGCAAATACAGATTTAAATGCAAAAAGTTAGGGGAAACCACACCAAAGATGCCAGGTCTAAAAAATAGTATATTTTATGTATCAAATAGCAAGATGTGATTTCTGAAGAGACACTATTTACGACTCAATGAAACAGAGAATAATACATCTGGCCATTAGTTCTTTATTGTGGATACTGAAAACTGTGGGTACTGTTTATGAGCTAGTTTGCATTGCTCTTGCACCACTCAACATTTTGCAAGAGTAACATAAATCTCACATATGATTTGTGACATTGCATAGTCCTGAGTGGCTTCATAATTCTGGAGTAGGGTAAGGCAGTGCAAATCGCTGTGTTGCCTCACTCGGCCCTGGCAATGCATTCCATAAGTGTTGTGTGGGGTTCCCACGCACCTCCAATGGTTTTTGACTCATTCCCAGATTTACCAGAAGTGGTAGACCTGGAAATGTGACAAAAAGATAGGTCTTCTCAGGTGAGGCACAATGGCCCTGTTACTTCCTTTTTCTAAATGTGCTGCCTTCTGTACCACACATATAAACAGAAATATGCCTCTCAGGATTGTTTTTGTGCAGGAAGGTGTCCCTTCCTGCACAAAAGCAATCCTGCGAGCAACGTATTTTTTTCGTAATGCAAGGGTGTAGTCACTATAGTGCAGCAGGAGCAGTGGCACAGAAACCCAGAGGAGTGAGGGGTTCACTGAGTCATGACTGTTGCTGTATTTTACTACCTACAAATCAGTTAGGGGGACCATTGCTGTTGCATGTGGTAAAGGGCGCCCTTACTGTGGCCCTGGCATAACGGAAGGTTTTTCTGAAAATAACCTTTTGAATATATATATATATATATATATATATATATATATATATATATATATATATATATATATATATATATATATTCATAAGAACAATTTACCATTCCCTAAGGGTGTCTGAGTTTACTGAAATTGGCTATTAGTTTGAAATGATGATGCTATAAGTGAAATGAACTTTCACCTATCCTGTACAGCAAGTTTAATTCACTCCATTAAACAGGAAGAAAAGAAACAACAAAGCAATGAACATTCATTACTGCTAATGGTGTTATCAAATCCTCTCAAAGAGGAAACAAAAGCGCCCTTTAGTGCATTATCTAACCAGGGTCAGCTATTTTTGTACTTAGCTTTGCTCGTTTGCAAATACAGATGTTGGAGCTGAAATCGCCAAAGGCGGGTGGGTGTGGGGGGCTTTCTAACCTTCACTGGCCTAATGCAATACATTTAATCATCCGGATTCTGCAGATCAAGCTTAAATGTTTTGTGCCTAACAAGCCTTTTCACACGCAAGCCGAGGTTCCAATGATCCTATGAATCACATGAATATCAATAGAAACGAAAAAGTGAGCAAACAAAAGCTAAACCTTTTTAAAATTTCAGTTGATGGAATGTTAATTGTGTAGCAATGTTTTCACATGTAATAGAGCTGACTACGGAAACAGCAAACCCTCTCTATACACAATTACAAAAACACTTGCATAGTTTTATGATTACTAATACGAACTGCTTATTCAAAAGCAGATTAGCATTGCGTAGTTATTCAGACCCTCAAGACATCTGGGCACTGCAGTTTATAGGTCGTGTTGAGATGTAGCCAATAGGCTCTCTAGTTCATACGTTTTTTTTACAGAAGTCCATGATGTTTGTATGTGTTAAAGACTGTACTACCAATTTACAGAAAGGGTGCTGTAATAGCATTGGGCACCACCAGCACTTTTCTGCAGAACTGCTGCATTACAAATTAACTCTACTAGCGCCCATCCGGAGGGGTGCTGTGCTTTTAGTACAAACGGCATTCAGCAGCATTACCTAATGTGTTATTCTGTCTACCAACACTTCTTAACAGGTTAAAGTTCTAGTAAAGGACTGTAACGTTCAATAGGACTAAACATGCACCTCCCTAGTGGGTTAAAAGAAGACTGTAACATATCTGTGGTGTGTTATAGTATTCAGGTTCTCCTTCAGACCTATGTCCAGCCAAATATTTTTAGCAAACAGTTATGTTTGTTATTTCAAAAACTTTGGCCCTAATTATGAACATTGTGGGATTTCCTGTTGTGTTCATGCTGGAGGTCTTAACACAGCCGCCAGCCCGTTGAGGCCCCCCGGCCCAATAAAGAATATTCTGTAGGGCGGAAACAGTGTTTCCGCCCGCCCGCCGGCCAGCACAATGCAGGGCCTGGACATCGCCAGTGGCTCCACATGGAGCTGTCGTCAATGGCGCAGTGTGGCGGATGCAGCAGCACCTGTTGCGCATATCACTGCCTGTAAATCGGGCAGTGACTTGCGCGACGGGGCTGTACACAGTGGCCCCTGCACTGCCCATGCCAAGTGCATGGGCAATGTAGGGGCCCCCAGGGGGGCCCTGGAGTACCCCTTCTGCCAGCCTTTCCCTGGCAGGGGAAACCTCCAGGGAAAGGTTGGAGGAACACGGGTCCTTTATCCGGAGCAGCACTGCCATGTCGGATAGAGAACTCCTCCATCATCAGGCTGCCTGGCGCGGTAGCCTGGCGGTGGCAGAGGGCCCCATGTGGCGGTACCCCGCACAGTGTTCGCAATATGGCGGTCCAGACCGCCATGCCGGTGGCTGCCGGTATGGCGGTCTGGACCACCATGTTCATAATGACCCACTTTGTTTATGTTTTTCTCAGTGTCTCTCTACTGGTTGCATACCTTCTTGTTGGAAAGAAGCAATTGTACTACCACTGTTGAAGAAACCTTCATTAAATCTATCTATTTTAAGCTGTTTCTTGTAACATTTATTTTATAACCAATGATTGAAAGAATAGTTTTCATGCACTCTAGGAATATGTGGAGTTCAAGGTTCTTTCTGGCTGCCCACAACTTTTTGCCCAGCCCGCACCACTGACTTAATTATGGTACCACTTTTGGATGAACTTCAAAGAATAATGGATGTTAGAGGTCTATGGAATTTAGTGCTTTTGTACTTTTCTGCAATCTTTGATATAATAGATCATACAATCCCATTGACCAAATTCTCTGATCTAGGTATCAACAGACTCTCTTTGTACTGGTTGGAATCATCTTTGTCAAATAAGAAACAATGAGTATTTTTAACTCCATTTTCCTCAACATTGACAGATATTGGGTGCTGGGATCCCCAGGGCTCTCTTCTTTTGCTGATGCTTATTAACACCTTAGCACTGGTTAGAAGTGGTAAAGTGTGCAGAGTCCCAAAAGCCAAACAGTAGGTTCAGAAAATGTAAATGTGAAGATAGAAATTGTGGGGATGACCCAGCAAAGAGTGCCTAGTCCATCAATTACCTATGTTTTTATCCTCACTACCAGCACAGCTTAGCAGCATACAATATTAGTAATGGACAGTGCCATGTCCAATAGGATTAAAGCTGCACCCCCCTAATGAGGTGAAAGAAGACTGAAACATGTCTGTAATGTCTTATATTCAGGTTCTCCCTCAAACAACTGCCCAGGCAAATACTTTCAGCAAACAGCTCTGTCTATTACTGCAGAAACCCTGCCTATTTTTTTTAATCTGTCACTGCTGATTGCATGACTTCTTGGTGGAAAGAAGCAATTTTGCTACCACTATTACTGAATCCATCTAGTGTAGTCATTTTTGGCCAATTTCTTGCAACTTTTTGTATAACAAATGCTTGAAAGAATTAATTTCCTACAACTCTTGGCTGCCAGTAAGGAGGACTTTGGCAAGCCTGAAGCACTGAGCTGATTGTGGTTATCAGTTTTTACATGATATTCGGAGGATAATGGATGCTAGAGGTCCATGACATTTTTTGCTCTTGGACCTTTCTGCAATCTTTGATATGATAGAGCATACAATCCTATTGACCAGACTGTCTGATCTAGGTATCAATGGACACACTCTGTACTGGTTGAAATCATTATTTTGAAACAGGAAACAAAGACTATTTATAACTCCATTTTCTCAACCCTGAAGGGTGTTGAGTTTAAGGTTCCTCTGTTCTCTGTTCTATGATCAATGTTTTTTTAACAGTTGTACTTGGTCATTGGTGAATCTGCTTGACCATCTAGCTACTAAGGCCCTGATTCTCACCCTGGCGGTAATTACCGCCAGGGCGGAGGTCGGCGGTAGCACCGCCACTCCGCCGGGCATTCTGACCGCGGCGGTACAGCCGCGGCCAGAAGCGGAAAACCGGCGGGGTACCGCCGACTTTCCGCTGCCCGTCTGAATCCTCCATGGCGGCGGAGCGCGCTCCACCGCCATGGGGATTCAGACACCCCCTACCGCCATCCTGTTCATGGCGGCTCTCCCGCCATGAACAGGATGGCGGTAGGGGGTGCCGCGGGGCCCCTGGGGGCCCCTGCAGTGCCCATGCCAATGGCATGGGCACTGCAGGGGCCCCCGTAAGAGGGCCCCGCAAAGTATTTCAGTGTCTGCTTTGCAGACACTGAAATACGCGACGGGTGCAACTGCACCCGTCGCACCTTCCCACTCCGCCGGCTCAATTCTGAGCCGGCATCCTAGTGGGAAGGTTGATTTGCCCTGGGCTGGCGGGCGGCCTTTTGGCGGCCGCCCGCCAGCCCAGGGCAAATGTCAGAATCACCGCCGCGGTCTTTCGACCGCGGTGCGGTGTTCTGACGGCGGTACCTTGGCGGACGGCCTCCGCCGTCCGCCAAGGTCAGAATGACCGCCTAAGTGCCTGATTCAGAGTTTGGCAGAGAGGGTTACTCTGTCACAAATGTGACGGATATCCCGCCTGCCATATTACAATTCCATTATAGCCTATGGAACTTGTAATAGGGCAGACGGTATATATGTCATGTTTGTGATGGAGTAACTCCTTCTCCAAGCTATGAATAAGGCCCTAAGTTCTTATTGTATGCAGGCGATGCCCAAATTATTTTCAGAGATCTCCCAATCAACATACAGATCTATATTCCATCTCTCTCTCCTACCAGACAGCCTGACAATAACTCAATGGTGATTTGTGGAAAACTTCCTATAAATAAAACTAGACAAAACAGAGCTTTTTTCTAACTTCCTCTCAAAATAAAGTTTTTCATCTTTGTTGACCTCTGCAAAGTCAGATTTGTTTGAAAAACCAAACCCTTTCCAGACATATTGGCACTCATTTCAACCTTGGCGGGCGGCGGAGGCCGCCCGCTAGGGTTGACCCACCTAACGGCCGCCTATGCGGCCACAAACCCACCGGCCCAATTACAACATTCCCGCCGGCCCAGCGGGGATGTGGGCCGTAACATTGCAGCCGGCTCCTAATGGAGCCGGCGGCAATGTGGCGGTGCGACGGGTACAGCAGCACCCCTCACGCTTTCCACTGTCTGCCAAGCAGACAGTGGAAATCGCGATGGGGCTGTGCCTGGGGGCCCCTGCACTTCCCATGCCAAGTGCATGGGCAGTGCAGGGGCCCCTGGGGGCCCGCAAGTCCTCTTACCCCCAGACTTTCCATGGTGGAGTCTACTGCCATGGACAGGCTGGTGGTAAGGGGAGTCAAAAGCCCCAGGGCAGAGCTGCTTGCAGCACTGTCCTGGCATATTGCGACTGCCAGGACATCCATGGCGGTAAACCACCGGTCCCGGCGGTGTGACCGCGGCGCTACTGCCGCAGTCATAATATGGCATTTCGTACCGCCAGCCTGTTGGTGCCTGCCAGGGTTGAAAGGAGGCCCTTTATGTTTTACCTAGTGACCATCTTGAGTTAGGCTTAGCTCTCACTGTAAATATTACTTTAAAAAAGAAAAGAGGCATGTTTATTGTGCTTTTTAGTCTTTCTTTTAATAAAATATTGTGTGTGTTCAAATATAAACTCTATTTCAGGAAACTGTGCAGAGGATGTTAACATGTCTGTGATCAAACCAGTTATCAAAATCACGTCTATGATACACAAAATGGCATAGTAACCCAAGCGCTTCTGGCACCAATAGCAGCTCCACTATTCCCAGAGTTGTTGGACATGTTGTATCTGACATATCCACTAGTGGTAACCATCTATGTAGTATCAAGTAATGTGACAGTAAGCATGACTAGCAGAAGATGAGGAAGTTTTGAAAGATTCAGAAATCGGTTCCTCATTGTACTTGAAAGATTTGCATCAATACTGGAAAAAAGCAAAACATAACATGTTCATTCAAAAAGCAGGATGGAAGTGGGCAAATGGAGGACATTTTCGGGTGAACTATTGTTCCATTGATGTGTTACCCCTATACATCAACAACCCTTCCAACTAAACAATTTGATCACACTGGAGCAGTGCTTGTTGATCAATTTCAGTGGATCAGAAGCATACTAATAAAGGACTGCTGTTAGTTAGCTTGAATCTTAACACATTTGTGTCAGGGCTACAATATTAAAAAGTTCAGACTGTTAAAACTGTTTACAGTACTTTCTATCAAGAATTTGTGAACACTGTTATTAGAAACTAGGTTACTGGTTGAGTGGGTTGTAAGCCCTGGTCAAGCATAAACCACAACTCTAGTCAGGGAACGGCACAAGCAAACCCCAGGTTTACCTGTGCTCACCCTCTGGTAGCTTGGCATAGGGCAATCAGGCTTACATTAGAGGCAATGTGTAAAGTAATTGTGCAACAGTTCAAACAGTAAAACTGTGGAAATACTACACAAAAACATCCCAGAAAAGGTTAGAAAGAAAGATCTGACTTTAATAAATAAAACAATACCCAGTGGTGCCTTTGAGGTTGGGGAGACTTCTAAAGACATGCCTTTAAAAGTGAAAGGAACTCCCTGCCTCCCCTGCCTGGCTCCAAGCTGGTTGAATTTACATTACAGGGTTGTAAGGCCCTTTGTGTGGTCAGGACACAGCCTATGCAGGTGTCAGTCAGTATGTGTCCTGCTCCTTCCTCCCATCCTGCCCACGATTGTCCATCAAGTCACACTTAAGCTCCTATTGTGTGTGGCTGTCTAGGAGGAATACACAAAACCCAACTGTCAAATACACCCAGTCATGTGATCAGAGGCAGGCGAGAGGCACCAAATCTTTAAGGCAAGAAAATGCCAACTTTCTAAAAGTAGCTTTTTCAGAATTGCAATATCAAGTGCCATTTCACCATATGTTAGGACTTTCAATTGTAATTCCAGAGACACCAGACTTGAAGGGGGTTAAATTCTTCCCAATTGGACAGAACACTTATAAAATGTAATAATACAGTAATTTCACTGTTATGCTATGGGAGAGATGGGCCTTGCAGCAGTACCAGGACATGTAAAACTTAGACGTACATGTCCTACTTTGCACCCTGCCCTGTGGGCTGTCCAGGGTCTACCCTAGGGGTAACTTAGATGTATTAAAATGGAAGACTTGCGCCTGGTAAAATGTTTATTTTACCAGGTCAAAATGGTAGTTAACACTGTACACACAGGCTCTGCAATGCAGATCTGAGGCATGGTAAAAGGGCACCATGGTGCAAGGGTGCCTGCATTGTGCAAAGCAGCCAATTGTGCCCCAGGGCCAGGGGAATGGACAGGAATGCACCTTAGGTCATAAATATTGTGCATTCCTGCCCTTTCATATTGACATAGATCAGTATAGCAAGAAGACTTACAGTGCTGCCCTAGGCAAATTTCTCATAAATATGGACCCTGGTAATTTTCACTGGCATAAATAAACTGCGCCAAAATGTATTACCATCTCTGATCAGCGGCAGTAAGGTCCCAGGAGCAGCTGTGCAATCCAGAAAACACTCACATTGATTCATTCAATCATTTCCAGATGTGTAGGATCAAGCGGGAAGGGGGACCATGTGCCTCCCACCATGGGCTGATTTTGGCCCTGGAGACGCCCATCCCCCTGTGGCCCAGCCAAATATTATTAGGGGAGAGCATACTCACAATCAATGTGCACTTGTTTAGAGCCTTTTGAGAACGTTCTCAATTTTGGTGGCATGAACATCATTTATATCAATATATTACTTTTTGTTGGTCTTCTTCAATAAACTAGTAGTGATCATGTGAAGACACTGTGGCTTGGTAGGGTAATACGGAGATGCCAAAACATGCCCTGTGTTCACCGGACATGGAAGCATAATAGATGCACAAAATTAATTGAATCTTTAATGAAGCTACTTCACACATTCACACATCACTATTTAACACTTTATTGAATAATAATATGTGCCGTGTGTCACATGCCCATATGTAAATTTCAAATAATGTTGCTCTCTCTGTTCCTCATTTTCACTTCCCATGAGAGATTTGACCCATGTATCTGCCCTCAGAACATGTGTGCTTTGCTTTGACTGTACTAATGTAGTGTTAGCGAGGCCCACTGGTATGCAGGCAAGATCACAGTTTTTTAATTAACATTAGCATATCACCGATGTATGCAGTTCTCAACCTCTGTGTTCATCACTATTATACTTTTTAAAGTAGATTACAGAGAAGAGGTATTTTCTTTCTATTTGCCTTGTGTATAAGTTGTGGCAGTCCCTCAGAGTACAAACGTTCAATGTAGTCACAGGTCACTATATTTAATAGACACTAGGAGCCTGATTTAGATTTTGTCAGAGGGGTTCCTTCATCACAAATGTGACAGCTACCCTTTGTCTGGCTTTTCATGGCCTTGTAGATAGGGAGTGAGGCAATGCAGCGCAAGTCACTGCGTTGCCTCAAACGGAGATAGGGAGGCATGCCATCGCCATTATGGTGGGTGTTCTCATGTGACACCCACGGCATTTGACACATTCCTGGATTTACAACATGCTGTAAACCTGGGAATGCATCAAAAGCCTATGTCTCCCCTGAGGAGGTGTAAGGGAGGTGAAACAAGGAGAAATAACATCTCCTCGGTTTACATTCTGCAGCACACAGTGAAAGAGGAAAGCACACACATTGATTGATATTGTGCAGGAAGGTGTTCCTTCCTGCACAAAACAATCATGCCAACAACACAGACACCCTTGCCCCATGGAGCAAGGGTACCTTTGTTGGCACTGGGCACCAATTTGTGCGCTGGTGTAGGCAGAAAGGACAGGAATGCGCTGTATGTCACTAATATGGAGCATTCCTGCCCTTTCTTTTTGATGCAGGACAGCACAGCAAGATGCCTTGCAACATTGTCCTACAACACAAAATAGTAAATGAGGCCCCTGTTTGAGCGCTATCATATGGGGTAACAGAAGCAGCCCTATATCTTTGTAGATATGGCTATGGCCCTTGTTGTCCTCCTTGCACAATGCAAAGCTGTAACTTTGGTTGTTGCTCTGCGTTGCACAACTTTTTATTGAATCTGCTTCATGTAATGTTTGCTGTGACAAAAGTGCAGTTGACTAAGGCATCTAGAAAATAAACGGTTTGTAAAATGGATTTCATTTAATCTATATACATATATGAAGTTCTGGGTGTATGCAATAGATATTTCAAACTGCGCTGCTTGAGGAGTACACATACACACTTTTTGACAAAGCATAGACAAAATTCTAGTTGTGTAATTTCAAATGGCGGTTTAGTAAAAAAAACTGCATTAGTCCATCCAGTGCTTAATTTGTAAATAAAAAGAGAGCTGGTGCCCAAAGCTCTCTTTTGAAACACGCAGCTCCTGCATTTAAATATGCGAGCGATCTCAGGCCTCTTTAATCCATGTACAGACATTCCCCACCCCTCCAGCTTTCTCTTGCAGCTTTTTTCTTTTTCCCTTTGTGATGCTGTTTTGTTTTTCTCTTCCTCTACTTTTCCCATGTTTGTGTTTTTTCCGGCCAGGCCAGATGCGGAAAACTAAGGGGCGGATTTATGAAAAGTGGCGCTGCACCTAGTGCAGAACCACTTTTCTTGTGCCCCTTAGCACCCCCCTAACGCCATGGCGCACCATGGCGGTAGTCAGGGGAACTAGTGCCTTAATTTTTTACGCTAGCCTGGCTCTTTGCAGGATTAGAGTAAAAAATGATGACGCTAATCCTGCAAAGCACCCAGAGACCTGCTCTTAGCAGGTGTTAAAAAATGCCAATAAAAGTGACACAAAGAAATCTCTTAGAGTTTTTAGCACCAGTTTTTTCACCCCCTCCAGTGTCGGAACGCCCCCCTTGCCTAGCACAGGCATAATGTGGCGCAAGGGGTTACAATGTGGTGCAATGCAAGCATTGCGCCACATTGTAAATATAGCGCTGCTTTTTTGGCCTTCCAATACCACATTAGCGTCAAATAAACTATGCTAATGTGACATTGGAATGGCGCTAGGCCCTCATAAATCTAGGACCAAGTGCTGGTCCTCAAAAATAAGTGCCCGTGCCACGCATTGGAAACCACCAGCTCATATTAAGCACTGAGTCCATCCTATTGCTGTTCACATGTCAATAATGAGTGAATGAAACAACACTTATTACTATAATAATAAATGTAAAATATAGATTCCTTAAAGTATTTATTGCCTTGGGCGATTTTTCAGGGTGAAACGTCATCCATCCACATGGTATTTAAGTTGGCCTTCTGCATTGAGGTGAAAAAATGAAAAGGTTTTGAATTCTAAAATCTTCCGATCCTTTCATATAACAGGTTTGGGATATGGATGGTTGTCTAAGAAGTCAAATTTGCTTTCGACTTGACTCTCAGTGAAATCCTGGATTTCTTCGATTGCTATTATTGGCAGCAACACAGATTCCGCACATTTCCAAGGAGCAGTGAGAGGATCCGCTTTGTATGTACGATACACACAACAACGGTCTTTGCGGAAATGAAAATGTCTAATCTCTCAGATTCTGTTGCTCGTTTCATGAACTCAATCTCTGTTCCAGTTCACTTTCATTCAAATGTGTAACAAGAACTTGGATTATGAAAATCCCATACACATCCACCTTGTTTTCACAGTAGATAAATGGCACCTCTTATGGCGAAATGCATTAGATCTAACATTTATTTAAGTGGATTGCAGGTTGTCCGCCTACAGTTTGAGACTTAGCACCTCGCATGCAAGAAGGTTTATGACTTTCAGGAACTCACAATGTTTTCTAAAAGTACGCTTCAAAAAATGCCGCACTTGCGGGGTTGTAGGTAGATGCTTGCTTTTGTTAAAATGGAGGCATTTCCTTGTGAGTAATTTTGTCATGTCCTTGGCAGGTGTACATTTCTAACGTTTCCCGGGAAGGCAGGAGGTCGAAGAATTGATTGAGAATATCCCTAACTCTTGTGTTTGATAGTTGTTTCACAAATACCAACCAGAGTCCTGGCAAGCACACTCTCTGCCCTTCGATTGCGATTTACTCATTCACAATATTTCACCATTGTGATGTAGGTTGTCAGTAAAAGCATTTAAGTAAGGAAAAACATTTGCGAAGACCTTTCATGTCAGACTTGAAGACCCGTATGTCAGACAAACTTAAGCAAATGTCTCTGTGCACCAAACTCTAAATGTATTTCAGGTCTTTTGCATCAACTCTGCTCTCACAGCCGACCTGTCTTCCTTTGTTTAGGCCAACGTGTTGGTTTTAGCTTTTTTTTTAGCAAATAGCGCTGTACACAATTCCAGTATGAAGGCTCTTGATTAAAACTGGTGTAAAAAAAGGAAGTGCAGCTCACAGAAGCCTGGGCTCAGGAGAGCATATTTGAACATAGCCTAGCATGAACCAGCAGCCCAGAAAATTCATTGCCATCATAACCCACACGCATAGAGTGTTTGAGGGATAGGTATGCCTTATTTGTGACCTCTTAAGGGTGTATGGAAAATCAGTAAATCAAGAATTCCTAACTGTGTCTGTTGAGGGTTGGGGGGGAGGGTAAAAGCTGTAAGAGAAAACTGAAAAAGTGTGATGCCCAAGGTTTTCACGAATACTTAGGAGCTGAGGGCAGATGACAATCCCCAACATTTGAAAATGTTTACTGAAGATTGAAGGTGGAGCTGCTCCTGTCATGAAGGAATTCACAGTTTGCAAAATGTTTGTAAAAATTATGTGTGAGTATAAATCTGAGTAATATAACAATATTTTAGAATACAGGTATGTGTAGTAGGATGTCTGGATGGACTAGGCTCTCTTTTGAGACCTCTCTCTCAGATGACGGGTGTCTATAATAGGATGCGTGGATGGACATTGTTCTCCTTTTAGAGTTCTGGACCTGGAGAACTGCTCCCACTCGCTGAGAGCAGAGTTTTCATCTGTTTCCCTGCTGGCTGACATGCTCGCAGGGAAACAGATGAAAAGATTCCACCCGCATTCAGGGAGCTACATATTTTGAAGCTCCCTGCATGTGGGAGTGTGGGCTCCCGCAGGAGGTGGGGAGCTGGCTGGGTCTGCAGGGGCAACCAGGCTTCCCTCACAATCCCCATCAAAGCACACTGGGTGCCCTGGGTAGGGCCAGGGCACACAGGTACAAGTGGCCAGGCCTAAGGTGATGGGGTCTCAGGGCTACAATCATCGTGGGGAGGGGGGCCACGCATCCTCTCTCTACCTTCTAATAATGTCCGGGCCCCAGGGGATGACCCAAAGTCCCCCAAGGGAGGATGGCTGCGTGGCTCCCCCTTTTTTAATCTTTGCCCAGGCCTGGGGTGATGGAATTGGCCCAGGGAGGGGAGACACACAGCCGCCTCTCCTAATAATATTTGGCCGGGCCCCAGGGGGATGAGGGTCTCCAGGTCCAAAATCAGCCCATGGTGGGAGGCACATGGTCCCCCCCCTTAATCATTGGATGGGCCGTGTGGGATGGGGTACCCTGGGGTTGGAGTTCCTGGAGTCAACATCAACCTGGGAAGGGGACAACCGGCGACCCTCTCCTATAAAATAACTGGGCAAGGCCTTGGAAATGAGGGTCCCGGGGCAAAAATCACCCAGGGGTTGGGGGCCAAGTGACATTCCCTCCCTCTTTCAAGAACTGTCCACGCCTCAGGGGATGGGACCCTGCAGCTCAAATTGGGCAAGGAGGGTGTGCCCTATGGGGGAGGATTGCTCATGCGTGGCATGGGGTGCTTATGGAGTGCTGACTGCAGGGCCTGGCAGTGGTTGGATTAACATAAAGTAATTAAATATTATTTCCTGTTTAAAAATAATAGAAATTTTCTGAAAAAAACAAAGGTTACAGGGACGTTATAGTTATCAAATACATTAAAAAACATAAAAATTCACTTAAAAACCAAAGCTACAGGGACATAATGGTTAGGTTTGCATTTTACTTACACAAAGACAAAGAAATTCAGCAGTTATAGTTTTGGTTATCTCAAGGAACCATAATTTGTGTACTAAGGTAAGTATAACTCGCACCCTCGAATGCACGCCTAACTATGCTATATATTACATCACTCATGACATCTTTTATTACATCATTTGGAGTAAAAATATTGATAAGATAACTGAGCAAGGTGGGGGCAGTCACCACTGGGTAGTTATATATAGGACTTCCTTTCCATAGGAAAAGCATTTTAGTTTAACCACCTCAGGTCCTGCCTTAAAATTTTGGGGGGTGATCTGTCAAGCGGGGGTAAAGAAAAATTGGGGGAGGGGTCCAAAAATGCATTTACCCCACTCACCAAAAAACATACTATCAATGGAAAAGCAGACCTAGCTATAACTAATTAGTGGGGACCACCACTGGATATATCTTTTTCAGTGAATTTCTATGGGTTTTTAATGTAACAAATTATTTAATTAGCATGTGTTAATTCAACCATCTCCACGCACAGCCTTTGACCATGTGTGGTGGGGGACTGGCTGCAGGGCCAGGGCAACCCCCTGGATGCAGCCAACTCCACGTCAAATGGCACCAATGTTTTTAGCAAAGCAAAAATGTTTTTCCTAAGGAAACTAGGTTCTAAATATAACTATGGTAATTGTTAGCGTCCCTGTGTTGGTGTGACTAACACCACAGAGGTATGTGAACCCTTATCAAGGGGTCGTGTTGTATTCCTTTTCATTCCTAGGACTTGATTTGCATGAATATTGTGGATGTCATACGCTACAGTGCCAGAATTTCTCATGGACATATGGTCCTAAGTTTTCTGATTACTTTAGGTGCTTTGAGCATCTGTGGTTATTCCCCTATAAGTCAATCCTACCTTTATGAAGTATTAATTGGTGACATTATTGAAAACAGAAGTTTGGAGCCCTGAAGAAGTCTTTTATTAAGATGAAACACGTGTTGACAGCTGTTTGTTCTACATTTCAAATTGGTTTTCACCACAAGGATTATATGGACTCTAATTCTTGACACATAAGGATCAAGCAAGCAGATATGGCTTCCTATTTTAGGAACATTTCAAATTTTGTACCTCTATGATGTTTATATTTCTATTTCTGTGGTAAAGGATAGTCTTAATAAAAAATATATCCTTTGGGATAAACTTTTTCAGTGATATTACAAAATTCATATTTATAACAAAATTCATTTTGTATTGACTCTAATTGCCTAGTTGGGTGCTCCGGATTTGTGAATGTCTTCGTATGTGTGGTTGTGCTTCCTTGGCACTTCTTGCAATTGTACCTTTGCAGCAGGGGTACTGTCTGTTGCAGCGCTCATGTGTATCTTACTTTAACTACTTTAGTGGGTGGGTTGGTGCATAGGATATAATATCATTGCTGCATCCATGTAATAGCAGGAACCAATCCTATTCAGGGTAAATCAGGTACACACAATAAATTAACCTGTGCTCAGACTCTGGTAGCTTGGCACAGAGCAGGCTGGCTTAACTTTAGAGAGAATGTGTAAAGTATTTGTACAATGCATAAAACTGTGAAAACACACAAAAAAAGGTACAACACCTGGTTAGAAAAATTGAGCCTAATTTAGTGAGCAAAACAAGATTAAAACCACAAAAATTCAATGAGTAAAAGTCAATGTATGTATTTTTAAAGAAAATCTGCAAATATAATGCTTAAAAGCATAAATCACCATCCAGGGTATATCTGGTCACACCTGACTGGGGTAAATCCAAAGGTTTAGGCCAATCCAGATTGAGCGCTGGCAGGCTATAGGGACTATCCTTGTCCCACTGAAACGGTACCTTGTTGGAGTGTTGCATCGAGGGGTTAAATGTGGGGTGCAGAGTTGCGATGCATCTGTTCTGATCCTTCAGGATTTGTAGATGATGCATCATTATCAAGCCGCACACTTGGAGATGCATCATCATCGAGCAGCCCTGGATGTAGGTGATGCTTTGTCGTTCAATCACGCAGCAGGTAATGTAATGTAATTATGTGCACAGGGTCTGGCTGGTGGAGAACTTTATATCAATTTCAAAGGGCCCAGGACAGGATTGGCCCCACTTGGCAGGGCAAGAAAAGCAGCAATCAAACTCCAGGCGCTGTTGAAGACTTTGATGTCTCTCAGACTTCAGAACAGGAGGTAAGCCAGCAAGGCCTTGGAGTCACTTTGGATCTGGGGATGTAGAGCTGCAGGTCGAGACCTTCTCGCTCCCACACAAGGAGGTTAGAAAGCAGCAGGGTAGCCATAGCAGAATAGGGGTCCAGTAAAGTCTAGCATAGTCTAGTATGGTGACAGATCCTTCAGCAGCACAGCAGTCTTTCTTCCAGGCAAAATGTATTCCAGTGTACTAAGTTGGTGGTGCCTGAGATCCAGTACTTATACCTAGTTATGCCTTTGAAGCAGGCTAGACTTCAAAGAGACGCCTTTGAAATGCACAGAGTCTATGCACTTCTTGCACTGGTTCCTGACTTACTACAAACGGTATGCATCTCTTGGTGTGGGGACAGGCACAACCTATTCAGATGTAGGTGTCAGCGCCTCCCTCCCATCCTGCCCAGGATGGCCCATAAGGATGTTGATGCACTATCAGTCACAACTAATCTCCCTTTGTGTATGTCTGTCTGGAAGAAATTCACAAAGACCAGCTGTCCCCCACCCTAGACATGCATCCAGAAACAGGCAGAAGGCACAGAATGGTCCAAGTAAGAAAATGCCAACTTTCTCAAGGTGACATTTTCAGAATTACAATTTAAATACCCACTTCTCCATAAGTTGGGATATTACATTATGATTCCAGAGACACCAAACTTGGGGGTTCCATTTCTCCACAAGTGGAAATTACACATATAAACTGCAATAAGGTAATCCCAATGTTAACCTATGGAAGAGATATGCCTTTCAGTAGAGGTAAACACATTTAGCAGTTTTCACTACCCGAACATGTAAAACTAAGAAGTACGTGATCATCTTTTTAAATACACTTCACCCTGCTCTTGGTCTGGGCTGACCACGGCCTACTTTAGGGATGATATATGTATTAAAAAGAAAAGATTGGGTCTGGCAAGTGGGTTAACCTTTTAGGTGTGTCTTTCAGCAAAATAATCCACACAGGCACACCCTCACCCGTGCATCTGTCCGCCACTGGCAAAGCACCAGAAGATTCTTCTTTTCATTCCCCGGAGAGATGCGGAATCGCTTTCGCATCTCGACCTGCCCCCTCACCCATTTGTGACATCAGCTCACCACGAGGTGTGCTGATGTCACATTTTCCAATCTGAAGCACACAGAGGGAGCAGGGAAGTACCCTCTTCCACTTCGGTGGAGAAAAAAAGGACAAAACAACCTCCCCAGGTTCAGGGAGCCTTGTTTGAAAGAGTAGAATCTTAGCATAAGATTTGAAACCAATCATCATACATGATATTTCTTTTGTACCCTTTTTCAATAACATTGGGTATGTTACAAATTAGTAATTGAGTTTTCACATTTGCAAAGCAAAAGTAGAAGTGTCAGTGAATGAGTCTCACAGGACATTTGTTTGGCCGATTATTTTAGGGAACTTAGGCAGTATTACCAAGCATTTGTGCATTAGTTGCAATGGTGGATATGCTTGCTTAATTCGAGGAATAGGCCTTGGAAGGCATTCTCCGACACACTCAACTTACATCAATAAACTGGAAGACGTTGGATTTAGCACAGTAAGGGGCATATTTATACTTGTTTTGCTCCACATTTGATTCTTTTTTACCCAAATTCAGTGCAAAACTAGCTCCATATGTATACTTTGGCACTAGACCCATCTAGTGCCAAATTTGCAAAGTTAAAGTAATTTTTTTTTGGAGGTGGAAACCTACTCTGCATCAATGAGATGCAAAGTAGGAATTCCTGTGCAAAAAATGACTCTATGGCCTTAGCGCCATATTTATCCCCCTTGCTAAAATCACACATGGGGGAGAAGGGGGTCAAATAATGGTGTAAAGCTTGCTTTGCACCATTATGTAATGCCTGGGTCAGGGCAGGCATTATGGGACATGTGGGCCAAGTTCCATGGTGGAACACCATGGAATAAGCCCACAGGTGCCCTACCCAGGCCCCAGGGACACCACCACCCACACCAGAGGGACAGCGGAGGATGGGGGACCCCATCCCAGGTAAGTAAGTACAGATAAGTATTTTATTTTATTTTTAAAGTGGCATTGGGGGTCCTGAAATGCCCCCCAACCTGGCACTGGGTGCAATGGCCATGCCCAGGGGACTCTTGTATCCTGTGCTGGCCATTGGTGTGGTGGGCATGACTCCTTTCTTTTCTAAGACAAGAGTGATGTGGTATGGATGGTTTTGCGTCAGAAAATGACGATATGAGTCATTTTTTTTCTCTAGCTTGCCTAACGTCATTTTTTGGTGCATAACCCCCTTCGTCCATACCGCCAGCCCCACCCGGCTAAAGTCATTATTTTTTGTTACACTAGTCTACCCTTTGCACTGGCTTGCACTATTCCATAAATATGGTGCCTGGCTCGTGCTCAGAAATGGTGCAAGCCAGTGCTAAACCTTTTGATGCAAACTGTGTTAGTACAGTTTTGCACCAAAAAGTATAAACCAGGGCCTAAGTGCACGTTTTCTTGAGCTTCAAGTACCTAGGGATGGAAGACATTAGTATAAGTTCACTTGGTAATTACACAGGATTATTCAGGACTTTAATGAGGACAGAGACATGAATTGGTAAGAAAAGCTTACAGTAGGTGTGCTTTCCCATGGACATTGCATACATAGAAGGCAGATAGTAAAGGTAGTATAGATACACATGTCATGAGTTTATCTTCACCTATGGATTCAAACCCACTGGTGCCACCCTCATCCAGATACTGAATTACTATGACACATATTGGTAAATGCTTGACCTGTTTGCATTGTTCATCCTCTGTCAGAAATTAGTACATGTTCAGTTAGTGTATGATAAGTGCAGTCACAGCACTGCACATTACAGTGAAAGGACAAACTAAGCACTACGGCGTTCCCTAGAAACTACGGACTGGTATTGGAACGGGGCAGGGAGAAAAGAAAACTGCAGAAAAAAAAAACACCTCCGACACATTGCTCAGAGTCATAAATGGAACATAGCAAAATCAGTTATTCAATAATCAGTTTTAACTCTTGTTTCTTTTTTGGTTTTCATTTCAATTTCAAACCATAAATCAATCACTATCGAATGATGTTGCTATAAACTGTACATGAGTATCATGAGCACGCTCATGCCTAGCCTACATACCACTCTCACGTCAAGTATAAAATTCAGACATAACCAGCAATAAAACCCATCTAGGACCAACTATTGTACAGCACTGTACAATACCCCACATTCAATTGCAATTTTTCAATTGGACAAGGCATATGACACATATGAACCTGAATAGAGCACATACATGTGTTAATGTGAGAAATAGGACATTTGTTCCAATCTATAATCAGTTTATCTTTATGATATATATCCATCATATTACATGAATATATCCCACAACATAATGTGGATTGGTTTCATCAGGTGTCTGTGCAGTTGAAGCACAGGTGCAGACTTGTGTTTCGGTATAAAGTGGTCCACCAACCACACACCGCCTTCAGGGCAACTCTAAATGAAACAGATGAACATTTCAAACCAGGAGGACAGGAGAGAGGCAGTCCTCAACAATTCATTTGATTAATCAATCAATCATTTGTAAAGCAAATTGCTGTTACAAGCCTGTGGGTATCTGGGCACTGTGGTGCCCAGGAGCCCTGGAGGTCTCTGAGGTCATAAGTTTGTAAAAATCATTGGCTCCTGGGTTAGGCTCCACCCCCTGAGGACATGAGTTCCAAGTTAGCCCCTGGGTGTTTCAGGCTGAAGCCCTGTAAAACCAGCTGGGGGTGCCTGAGGTCCAGAACTTATACCCAGTTATGCCTTTGAAGTGGATAAGACTTCAAAGAGAGGCCTTTGAAGTGCACAAAGTCTCTGCCTTTCTTGCTCTGGCTCCATACTTACTACAGACAGTATGCATCTCTTGGTGCGGGGACAGGCACGGCCTATTCAGATGTAGGTGTCAGTGCCTCCCTCCCATCCTGCCCACAATGGCCCATTAGGATGTTGATGGAATATAAGTTACAACTAATCTCCCTTTGTGTGTGCCTGTCGTTAGGGTTGCACCGTTTATCAGGAACTGGAGTCAAGTCACCCCACCCTTTCATACTCATCACATGGTGGGGGTGACATCTGCAGCAGACTGACCCCACCTCATCCTGTGACAGGTTGTGAAATGGTGGGGTCTTTGGCTGCAGGTGGCAAACTGGGCACTGGAGTCTGCATAGCTTGTCACCATGAGTTATGAATCTGATGAAAGGCTGCGCTGCTTCCAGTGTACAGTTTCCTGTGCTGCTCTTTAAGTATATCAATGGCTCGGGCTAGGCCTCGCTATATTTTTGCATGGCTTCCTAACTGTGAGCACCAGAGGCTGCGAGGTGATAGAACTGATATTTCAAACAGACATTCAGAAGTAGTCCGACATCTGGGTTAACGGTGGCGTGATCATTGAGTTAGTCAGGACAGAGTCAAGGGTCCTGGGCCCTTAGTCACACTTTGAAGGACGGTGCCAGAGATCAATGCCATAGCTGCAATTAATTTAATTACCAACGAGCAGTATTCCATTAGAGGAGCAACAGAAGTGCACTGACTGTAGTTTAACCCCAGCACCTTCTGGTACCTTTCTGCTTGTTTATAAATCCGTGTGTGTGTGCTGCCGGTCTCTCAGACAATCATGTCCCTGCCTCCCCCTCCGAGGCCACATACAGTTTGCGTTCATGTCACTACCCTAGTGGAATTCTGGTCATGGAATCAGAAATGTCCTAGTGAGAAACCGGACTCCTATCCCAGAGACTCTATTACCATTGTCAAGTGTTCTGCATATATCCATAAGGCTACAAACTTGCAGTGCCCAGAGAACTAAACACACAAGATTGTTGTGCCACTGTGTTAAAACTGTATTTAAAAAAAAAATAAGAGCTAGCATTTAGGCCCAGATTTATACTTTTTCGAGCAAACCTGTGCTAACGCAGATTTGCGTGAAAAAGTTAATCGCCGGCTAGCACCATTCCAAGATGCCGACCGGGCATCATATTTTTGGAATGACGGTGGCCGGCGGTAAGGCCTGGCTAGCATCTTGAAAAAGGATGCTAGCCGGGTGGAGGAGGCGTAGGGGGAACAGGAGGTTGTCGTCAAAGGATGACGCTCATCTGGTCAAAGGCAAAAAAATGCCTATAACCAGACTAGTATCATTTTTTTACGTACAACCCCCATGGACATGACTCCTATGTTAATAAAGACAGGAGTCATGTCCACCACCCCAAAAGCCATGCCCAGGGTCCCCCATCCTCTGGTGTCTCTCTGGTGTGGGTGGGGGCGTCTCTGGGGCTAGGGAAGGGCACCTGTGGGCCCATTCCATGGTCTCTGACCATGGAAATATGCCCACAGGTCCCCTCTTGCCTGCCCTGACCCAGGTGTTAAATGACGGCACTAAGCAGGCTTAGCGCCATTATTTTAGGCCCTCTTCCCCCTGTGGCTGGTTTTAGCAAGGGGGATAAATATGGCGCTAAAGCTAAATTGTAATTTTTGGCACAGGAATGCCTACCTTGCATCTCATTGATGCAAGGTAGTTTCCTGCAAGCAAAAAATGACATTAACTCCAAAACTTTGGCGCTAGATGGGTCTAGCGCCAAAGTATTAATATGATGCAAATACAGAGTATAAATCTGGGCCTTAGTTCTTATATTTTAAAGGTGATTTCTTTGTCAAACAGATGCAAGTTTATTTGCCCACACTTAAAGTCCAACATTCCTGATGTTTTTGATTGTACTTCATTTGTAACTCTCAAAATGCGTGCTTTAGTCAGGGCTGCTTGTGATATCAGAGCATTTCATACTTTCAGTCAGAAGGACCACATATCTACAGGAATCACCATGAGAGACGGTAGAGTGAAAAGGAGAAAGAAAATAGGGTTTTTCAAGAGAAGGAAGTGTTTGAAGCAAAAGAGTAAGGGAGAATGTGAGAATGATGAAGGGCAAACGAGACAAAAGGAAGTGGATTAAATGTTAGGGGAGCAGAGAGAGGTAAATGGAGGCATGAGAGCGATGAAATAGCAGGTAAGAGGGGAGACGTGAGGGAGGACCATAAGACAAAGGCCCTCATTACAACCCTGGCGGTAAATCCTGCTGACCGCTGTGCTGATGGCCTACAACATACCATGTCCGCGGCGGAAATACGCAACAGGTATTATGACCCACACTGAGAATTCCGCCACTATACAGACACCCACACAAGTCCACCAGACCAAAGGTCAGTGATAAACTGGCAATAGCAAAACCCACACCATTATGCCAACAGGAATACACCCACAGTATCACGAATCAACCCAACGGTCATTCAACCGCGGTAAACCATTGGCAGTGCACACCGCCGCGCATTCAAAATACACACACACTTACAAAACTACACCACATTGGACAATTCAAACTACACACACCTGAAACACATACACACACCACACCCACACACCCACACCAATATAAAACACCCACCCACATTACCCGCAACCCCTTACAGCAAATGTTTTTGAAGAAGCAGAGAGAGAGAAAAGCAAATACCACACCAGCATCCAGAGGCACACAACACCATCACTCATACACCATCCACGCACAACACACCACACACCCCAACACAACACCCCACACATCACATCAACCATCACCTCACACATCACTCACACCACATCATGGCACCTCAAAGACACCCCAGGTTTTCTGAGGAGGAGCTCAGGGTCATGGTGGACAAAATCATCCAGGTAGAGCCACAGATATTCGGATGACAGGTGCAGCCGACATCCATTGCAAGGGAAATTGGCAGAGAATTGTCGACAGGGTCAACGCAGTGGGACAGCATCCGAGAACAAAAGATGACATCAGGAAGAGGTGGAACGACCTACGAGGGAAGGTGCGTTCCATGGTATCCAGACACCAGGTAGCCATACAGAGGACTGGCGGTGGACCCCCACCTCCCCCCCCCACAACTATTAACATGGGAGGAGCAAGTCTTGGCAATAATGCATCCTGAGGGCCTCTCAGGAGTAGCAGGAGGACTGGACTCTGGTAAGTCATATCTTTACTATTATATCACCCCCACCCTACCTGCAGGCCATCACATAATCCCACCCTCACCCTCACTCCCATGACTCCACCATCTCACACATACCCCACTATCACGCCCCACCACTCCCACAACCAAGCCCTGCATGCAACAACAATGCATGGACGCCCATCACAGACATGCATGGACACCCATCAGCAAAGCATGTCCAATAGAGAGACTAACCCAGGGCACATAATCACCACTCACAGAAGGTGATTTTGCAAGCACAGTAATAGAGGGAAACACACCCATTGCACAAGATGGCACACACAGATAAAATAACAATGCATTTACACCCCAACAGGACCCCTTCCCAAAGTCACCGGACAGGAGGTGCCAGCCATATCCAGTCCCCCCACAGAAGAGGCCCACAGTGATGACAGCATCTCTGCATGCCTCGATCAAGGTGACCAGCCTGGACCATCAGGGACCTCTGGACAGTCGGTTACCCAGGCACACTCTCACACCACCATAGAGCCTCCCCCTCAGGAAACACCACCACAGCACCCACCAAGCGGGCCCATGGCACTGTCCCCAGGACACGTCAATCAGCAGTGTGTCCACCACTACAGGGACCCCAGGCAAACCCACTAACCCAAGACAATCAGGGGCCTGGGGTCAGTGGCATTGGCACACGGTTCAGGGAACAGAGACACAGAATAACAGGGAAGCTGGGAGGACTGCTGTGCGACAGGGGGAGGACAGGCCCAGGGAACCGACACTCCACAAGGCACCCTCCAACATCAAGGGAGCTTACCACCATTCTCAGGAGACCATGGGCACAGTACTGGTTAAGTTTCAGGGGTCCCAGCAGTTGCAGGAGGGACAATACATGGGGATCAGGGAGGGCCTCACCAACATCTACACCATCCTGGTCACCATAGCAGGGGTGCTGGCTGACATAGGCAAGACAATGAGGGAGGCAGTGGCACAACAAAGGTCCCCTGACAGTAGCCAAATCGAGGAACAGCCCTCCACCTCCACCGGCGCTAGTGGACAAGAGGCCCCGCCACAGGAACAACAACCCACCAGCACCCCAACTCCTGCAGAAGGAGAACCACCCCTGCAAATGGTCCCTGCGATCCAGGCAGAAGACAAAGAAAATTGCCAAGACCCCCGCCAGGAAATAGGACCCTCCTGATTGTCACCCTTCTGTCCCACTATGTTACCCTGTCCATCTTGAACTGCCATTACTCCCCTTTGTATGCCCTATTGGCGAATGCACCTGTGATACCAAAAGACTGTACTCTACTATGGACCTTCCTCCACCATCACCCCAGCCCCTTCCACATACCCCTATACACATAAGCCCCTAAATAAACACCCTTGAATCACAAACCAATCTGGAGTCTGTTCTTTCACAAATGTATTATTACAACATCACCAACAAATATCAATGTTCATTTGCTCATACCAATGTATGACAGTTGTTGGGCAGCAGTACATATAGCAGAAGTCATATCTGAAAAATTGAAAGCCAAAGTGAACTGTCAGTGTCCATAGACAGAGGTGAAGAGGCTGACTTATACAATGTCCTACAGTATTCAGAAATGTGAGGAGCAGTGACAGTCTCCGACCTGTGTGTTACTGGAAGTACTGCATGATGATGTTTGTTCAGTTGTCAATATCTTCTTCCTCTGCCTCCTCTTCCTCACTGTCCACAGGCTCTACCGCTGCCACAAGACCATTATAAGGCCCATCCTCCTGCAGAAAAGGCACCTGGTGTCGCAATGCCAGGTTGTGCAACATGCAGCATGCCACGATTATCTGGCTCACCTTCTTCGGTGAGTAGTATAGGGAGCCACCTGTTAGATGTAGGCACCGGAATCTGGCCTTCAGGAGGCCAAACGTCCTCTCAATAATACGCCTAGTTCTCCTATGTGCCTCATTGTAGCATTCCTCTGCCCTTGTCCTGGCATTCCTCCCTGGGGTCAGTAGCCATGAGAGATTGGGGTAACCAGAGTCACCTGCAAATGTCGAGGGATAACTGTTAGACACACACTAACCCTTAGGGACTACCCCATACCCAGACACCTACTCATACTGTGTGGGGACCTTGGGCTCACCTATTAGCCACACCCGGTGCCTCTGGAGTTGGCCCATCAGATAATGGATACTGCTATTCCTCAAAATGTAGGTGTCATGCACAGAGCCAGGATACTTGGCATTCACATGAGAGATGTACTGGTCCGCCAAACACACCAACTGCACATTCATCGAATGGTAGCTTTTTCAATTTCTGTACACTTGTTCATTTCTGTGGGGGGGACAAATGCCACATGTGTACCATCAATGGCACCAATGATGTTGGGGATATGTCCCATGGCATAAAAGTCCGCTTTCACTATGGGCAAATACTCCACCTGGGAAAACACGATGTAGCTGCGCATAAGTTTCAGCAGGGCAGACAACACTCTGGTCAACACGTTAGAAAACATTGTCTGAGACATCCTAGATGCCATGGCCACTGTAGTCTGAAAGGAGCCACTTGCCAGGAAATGGATCACTGACAGGACCTGCACTAGAGGGGGGATTCCTGTGGGATGGTGGATAGCTGACATCAGGTCTGGCTCCAATTGGGCACACAATTCTTGGATTGTGGCACAATCAAGTATGTAGGTGATAATGATGTGTCTGTTTTCCATTGTCGACAGGTCCAACAGGGCTCTGTACACCGGAGGATGACGCCATCTCATCATCTGCCCCAGCGGATGTGCCCTATGGAGGAGAATGGTGAGCAGAGGGTCATGTACCACATAGGTTGCACAAGTGTGTTTGCAGTAATGTGAGTAAATCCGTGTGTGGCGTAGTTTGTCCGTATATCTGCCAAATTGTGCTGTGACACAGTTAGGTGCCATGCCATGTGCCCCTCTGAAATGGTGGCTGCCTGACATGTGAGGAGGGACAAGGGGAAATGCGGTAACTGCGCTGGCGTTGTGCAGTGTTGTGGTAGGCGGTCGAAGACCGCAGCGCAATTCAGCATTGGTTATCATTGAGCCCTATGGGTTCCAGGAGCCAATGACGATGTACCCCGGCGATGATGGTACACACCACCGTGGACGTGACTGCAATTTTCTATCTGTTCACTCACTTGATACCTGGCCTTCAACAGGAGAGGACCTACACTGCAAGTGCTGCTGTGACCTGAGTCTGGAAGCGACAATGGCTCAAGTATCTGGGGAAAGGGAGGAGTTGGACAAACTGGTGGATGGGGTCCTCCCCCAGTACACGCTACTCTACAGTCCTCCAGACAAACAGGTGAGTACACTGTGAGCATGATGCGTGGGCAATGCCTGTTTGGAGTGGTGTGGATGGAAGATACATGTTGGCGGGGCTGAGGCCTGTATGCGAGGATGGTGAGTGTATGTGCGTCAGGGCATGGATGGGAACTGGTGGGCAATGAGTATGACGGTCCAGACTGGTGAGTAATTTCCTTTCCTCCTGTAGCTTTCCTCTAGGTCAGCGCCCACCAGAAGAAGGGTATTTGGCGTGCCATCGCCAAGGAAGTGTGGACCCTCGGGTCCATCATAGACTCATTGCCGCAAGAGATGGGAGGACCTGCGCCGCTGGAGCAAGAAGACGGCGGAGGCCCAGTTGGGGCTGGCCTCCCAATGTGGAAGTGGTGCCCGTCACACCATGACCCCCCTGATGTTCCGGATCCTGGCGGTGGCATATGCGGAGTTGGTTGGGCGCTTGAGGCCATCACAGCAGCCACAAGGGGGTGAGTACAGTGTCATTAGGCTGACTCTGCGCACCTTACGAAGTGTCTGGGTGGGGGATGTGGGCTGTGGGTTCCCCTAGGCCAGGGCAAACTTGGTAGGGTAGGTCCCTTGTTGGGCAAGCTCTGAGGCACTACAACCCCAATATTTTTAGTGGGCATCTACAACTGGGCAGGCTCCTGTGGGTTCCAGGTGTGCAGCAAATGGTGTTAGGCATAGTACCCCATGCCTGGTGAATTTCCTACTAACTGATAGTGCATGGCCTAGTGCATAGGGCTGCTTCCTGTGTGTTGTGTTCGCCAACGGTAGTGGTGTTGCTGGCATTGACCATGTGTGTTTTCTGTCTTCCCCCCACTTCTTGTTTTGTCACCCTGTCCTTGTGTGCATTAGCATCATCTGGCGGAGAAGCAGAGGCACCGGCGATGGAGGGAGCCGCATCCCACATGGCCCTGGAGGGTGAATCTATGGAGGCTGAAAGCACCAGTGGGACGGAGGAAGCTCCACAACGGGGAGAGGAGGGGTTCCCAGCAACAGCGACTCCTCCTCTGATGGAAGATCCCTGGCAGTGGCGGACACCTCTGTGCCCATCCTAACAACAGGTACAGCCGCCACCCCCCCTAACAGCACCGCCCTCCCAGCACCCCCTCAGTGTGTTACCCGTGCCCGCTCACCCAGGAGGGTGGGCATTTCCTTTGCCCCAGGCACCTCAGGCCCTGCCCCAGTCAGTCCTGCTGCCCTCAGTAAGGAGGCTATTGACATCCTGAGATTCCTCACTGTTGGGCATTCACCATTCTGAATGCCATCCAGGGTGTCGAGAGGCATTTGCTGCAAACAAATGCATACCTGGAGGGCATTGATTCTGGGGTGGAGGCCCAACAGAGAGCATTTCAGGCTCTGGCCTCAGCACTGGTGGCAGCCATTGTCCCTGTGTCCAGCCTCCCAACTCCACCTTGCACTACCCAGACCCAATCCCCTCTAGCCTATCCCAAGCACACCATTAGGCCAGCATGCACACACATCAATACATAAAAGTGGCTCAGGCAAACATAAGCACCACACATCTCACAGGCACTCACACAAGCACCATACCCATGCACACATGCCAACATCCATTTCCTCCACTGTGTCCCCCTCCTCCACGTCCTCCTCCTCCCTCCTAGTCTTGTCTCCACTCACACCTGCATGCACTACTTCATCAGCCACTGTCTCAATCAGTAGCACGCCCATCACTACACACGCTCACGTGCAATCACCACCCCCATTACCATTCACTCGTCCCTGTGTCCTCTCCCAGTGTGTCTGTAAGCCCTCCTCCCAAAGTACACAAACACAGGCACACACCCACCCAACAGCCATCCACCTTACAACAGCCTCTAACCCATGCACCTTCACACAAACTCAGCAGACGTACACCTCCTACAACCACTACATCTTCCTCCACTCCCACACCCCTTCCATCTTCCCATCCCAGTGTGTCAAAAAACCTTTTAACTAGAAAACATTAACCTCTTCCCTACACCTCCCCCCGTCCTTCCCCTAGGGCCAGGATGTCTAGATCCCAGCCCACCACCTCAGCCACCAAATCTGCATCCGCTGTGGTTCCTGCTACTCCAGTATGGTCTAAGGGGACACCCGTCAGAGCTGCCAGTGTGCCACCGACAGAAAAGAAGGACCACCCTATTCCACCACCTGCAAAGGTCAAAGAGGGGCCGGCTTCCACCAGGGGACAGTCAAACCACCCACCCAGCAAGGCCCCACCCAAACACTGAGTGGACAGTGCCAAGGTCCCTGCAGTGACTGTCAAGATGGGGAAGGGACTCAAGCAAAAGGGCACATCAGTTCTGGGCACAATGTCTCCTGGTGAGGGGCTGGTGACCACCATATCATCAGGGATGGCAGCCACATGCACCACAGTCACCACTACTGCTCCGACCACCACCTGCACCGCCACCTGCCCTGCCACCTGCACCGCCACCTGCACCTCCACTACCACAACATCAGTCTGCAGCATCCTCCCCAAGGATCAGCCATCCGAGGCTGCCGGAGACGGTATGGTGTCTCCGTCCCTCACAACAGTCACTTGCACCACGGCCAGCACTGGCACATCTCCACCGCAGACTACACCACCTGCACCACCATCAGCAGCACCACGTGCACAGCCGATGCCAATCTGTCGGATGTCAGCCCCATCACTAGTGTGCAACCATCAGAGTCAGCAGGTGACGTCCTGGACATGCCACTTGAGACACCATCTCCAGCACTGACACGAACCAGCAATTGGCAGCCTAAGTCACCGCAGGATGGCGTGTGGCTCTGCCTCATGGAGTATTATGCTATCTGTTCCAGGTACATCGCATGGCTGAGACACCCAGGTGAGACAAAGTCAACTGCCACACCCCAGGTGCAGCATCACTGGGCACAAAGCCCCCCTCCAGAACCAGTGGAGAAAGGCATCCATTTGGGAGACTGTGGCTTTGCACTCCCCAAGACCAAGAAGTGGGCAAACCACCCACTTGAGAGACTGTGGCTTTGCACTCCCCAGGACCAAGCAGTGGGCAAACCACATAATTGAGAGACTTGAGAGACAGTGGCTTTGCACTCCCCAGGACCAGGCAGTGGGCATGGAGCCACCTCGAGGAGCAGTGGCATCGTACCATCATCTGGCAGAGGTGCCCCCCTCCAATTCCCCCTGAGGTGCCTGGTTTTTTTTGACCTGATGCTCCTGCAGTGTTCTCTCCATTTGGAGGCAGGTGTCATATGTGGGCTTCACCCATGCTTTTTGGGACCACTGGTCCACAAACATTTCATGGGACAGTGTACGGACTTGTGTACCTGGTGTAAATATTTGTCTATACTGATTATTTGCTGTTCGGGAACGCAGTTTTGCACCTAAAAGTGTAGCGCCGGCTTGTGCTATTCCTGAGCGCCAGCCAGGGGCCAAATTAATGAAATGCCACAAGCCAGCACTCAGCTTGGGCAAGCCTCAACTAAAAAGATGCGACCTGGGTGGGGGTGGCAGTAGGGAAGGAGGAGATTGTGCCCCAAAAAATGATCCTTCCCTGGTTAGAGGCAAAAAAAAATGTCTCTAACCAGACTAGCACCTTTTCCTGGTGCACAACAACCAAAAACATGACTCCTGTGTTAGAAAAGACAGGAGTCATGACCACTGCCCCACTGGCCAGCACAGGGGACAAGTGTCCCCTCGGCATGGCCATTGCACCCTGTGCCATGCAGGGTGCCCCAAGTTACGGCCTACTTACCTGGGATGGGGTCCCCATCTTCTGGTGTCCCTATGGTGGGGGTCTTCCTGGGGATTGGGGGGCACCTGTGTACCTATTCCATGGCGTCTGATCATGGAAATGGGTCCACAGATCCCCTAATGCCTGGTCTAACCCAGGCGTTAAATAATGGTGCTAAGTAAGCTTAGCACCATTATTTAGCCCCTCCTCCCACCCGCACAGGGGATAAATATGGGGCTATGGGGATAGCAACATTTTTTGGAGGGGAACGCCCACCTTGCATCTCATTAACGCAAGGTAGGTTCACACATCTAAAAAATGGTGCAAACTTCAATATTTTGACATTAGACATGTCTAACATCAAAATATAAATATGGGGTTGAGTTTGCACCGCATTTCCATTAACAAATGATGCAAATGTGGTGCAAAAGGAGTATAAATATAGGCCATGATGTTTGAATTGAGTGCAGGACATGCATCTGCAGGTCACATGGATAAGGGTGATGGTGTGGTCTGGGAAGCCACAACCAATGCCCAGGTGCTTCAGCCAATGGCATGTCCCTGCAGTGCACAGGTGCTGCAGGTGGGGATGAAGGCAGGGCAAGTTTCTAAGGTGCACAGGTACTGCAGTGTGCTTTGACGTGCATCATTTACAGCACCCTTGTACAATAGCCATTTGGGGGAAAAGGGAAAACCCCTGCATGCCCCCACACCACTGCGGAAATGTCTATACATTTGACCTAGTTTTGATCAAGGCTGCTGCCCAATACTGTATGCTTTATACACAACTGGACATTAATTTTCACAAAACGTATTGAGAAGAGCCATAACCGCTAAAGTTATATTTAAATTCCATAGTTTTTTACCAATGCTGATAGCCCAATATCCATGACTGTTACATACTGTGACAAAAATGCCTCCATGAAAACAATAATATACTCAAAAAGAAGAAAAGAAAATGAATTGTGTAGTTTCCAGCTGTAGTATATTGTATCCGTTTTTAACAATATTTTCTTTAATTAAATACCCTCTTTTTATATTGCAGTCACTACCGGGGTCAGACCCCCAAAAACATATAGGGGGTCATTCTGACCCCGGCGGGCGGCGGTTGCCGCCCGCCTAGAGGGAACTGCCATTTGGCCGCCCCGCGGTCAAAAGACCGCTGGGGCCATTCCAACTTTCCCGCTGGGCCGGCGGGAAAGGGGCCTGCAACACTGAAGCCGGCTCCGAATGGAGCCGGCGGTGTTGCAGGTGTGCGACGGGTGCAGTTGCACCCATCGCGCTTTTCACTGTCTGCTAAGCAGACAGTGAAAAGAATGCTGGGGCCCTGTTAGGGGGCCCCCAGGGGCCCAAGGACACCCGTTCCCGCCATCCTGTTCCTGGCGGTAAAGACCGCAGCGCCGCCATGGCGGATTTGGTCAACCCGGGGAAATCCGGCAGGAAACCGCCGGACCCGGTTTTCTGACCGCGGCTTTACCGCTGCGGTCAGAATGGCCCAGGAAGCACCGCCAGCCTGTTGGCGGTGCTTCCGTCATCTGCGACCCTGGCAGTTTTGTACCGCCAGGGTCGGAATGACCCCCATAGTCATATAAACCAGGTCATAGTCATTGACACCTCTCTACAGGTCTGTTCAGTTCATGCCCCACCACTTTCAGTCTTCAACACCTGCCCCTGCCAAAAGGACTGTGATAACCTAAAACCTACAATATAAAGGAGGTTGATACTCAAGCCTCAGCTATTCATTTAATGGTTCAAATGTCCCCAAACGTAACTCGCAAGAGAGAATGTCAGAGTCAGCGCAAGCGATACCTCATGCTTCATTCAAGAAAGACAAAGACAACAAAGATCAGTCCAATGACAATTCCGGGATGCTGTAGACAGATATGCTTACTATGGAAGTTAAATGGAGCCTAGACAGGGTGTTTAACTTTATGTATGTTTCTGTCCCATACAGGATGCGAGAAACAGCCTTCAAAGTGGCCCTGTGACAACCACGCACCTGCAAGCCCACACTACTGTGTCTGGAATGTTGGCCTCTATTTGCATGCAGGTGCAGTCCTCGGGTTCCCTAGGACCAATCACATTCATCCATCACGCACGTAAGGCATTTCACTACCTGAGGGATCTGGTGTTCCCGGCAGCCATATTGGACATATAGGACTTAATTTTTCACAAGGGAAAATAAGCAATGGCTCCTAATCACTAATAAAATGTAATTATGTGCAAGTAACAATCTTTTATAATTGGACTTTCAGAGCAAGGCTTTTTTCCACTCAACAAGCTTCTCCAACATATATTACAATTGCACTACATGTGAAAGAGAAAAAGACCCACAAAATTCCTAACACTCTGCATTACCGCACTAATGCCAATAAAAATTATGCCCCACTTGTATGGCTGGGCTGGGTGCCCACTAGAGGAACAGATCAAACCAAGGTTAATGGGAGCCCTCGCCAGGGAACTCCCATTAAAGCTGGATTGATCCATTTCTGTTATGGACACTGGGCCTACCCACACAAGTGAGGTACCATTTTTATCAGGATACTTGGGAGAATGTTGGGTGGATGGATGTTTGTGGCTCCTTCCAGATTCCAGAACTTTTCATCACAGCAATGAGGAAAATGTGTTTTTTAGACAAAGTTTGAGGTTTGCAAGGGATTCTGGGTAAAAAAACGTGGTAAGAACCATGTAAGTCAGCCCATCCTGAATACCCCTAGTTTTCTAGTTTTCAAAAATGTACGGGTTGGCTAGGGTTTCCCTAGGTGCCACCTGAGTTAGAATCCAAAATCTAGAGCTATCCACATTGGAAAAAAGGGATTGTTTTGAGGGGAAAAACGTTGCGCTTTCAGACATTTCCTGCCATGGGCATTAGGTCTACCCACACAAGTGAGGTGTCATTTTTAGCGGGATACATGGGGGGAGTGCCAAATGGTTTCCAACAGTTCTAGAATTTTCCTATTACAAAAATGTGAGGAAAATGTCAAAGCCTGAGGTTTGCAAGGGATTCTGGGTAATAAAACATGTAACATGTAGAGAGCCATGCATCAGATATATCCCTAGTTGTCTAGTTTTTAAAAATGTGTAGATTGGCTCGGTTTACCTATGTTCCGACTGAGCTAAGGTGCAAAACCTAGAGCTATCCACATTTTAAAAAAGGTTCAGTTTTCAGTGGAAAGAAGTGATCATCAACGTTACCTTTTTGACCATTTCCTGTAGTTGGCACTAGGTCTATCCACACAAGTGACTTAGCCTTTTTATTAGGAGCTTTGGTGGAGTGTTAGGTAGAAGGAAGTTTGCGGCTCCCCACAGATTTCAGAACTTTTCATCAAAGAAATTTGAGGAAAATGTGTTTTTTAGTCAGATTTTGAGGTTTGTGAGGGACTCTGCGTAAAATCAAATGTGGTCATGCAAATCAGCCCACCTTTAATACCTAATGCATCTTGTTTTTAAAAATATACAGTTTGGGTAGATTTCTCTAGATACCGGCTGAGCTAGGGTCCAAAATCTAGAGCTACCCACATTGAAAAAAAAAGGTTCTGTTTTTGGTGGAAAAATGCAAGGCGTCAATGTTGTGCTCTGGACCGTCTCCTGTTGCAGGTACTAGGTCTACCCACACAAGTGAGGTACAATTGTTATTGGGAGACTTGGGGAATGCTGGGTGGAAGCAAGTTCTTGGCTCCCTGCAGATTCCAAACCTTCCACCACAGAAATGTGAGGAAAATTTGTTTTTATTGTCAAAGGATGAGGTTTGCAAGAGATGATGACTAAAAAACCTTGTGATAGCCATACCAGTCAGCCTACACTGGATACCCTTAGGTGTTTAGTTTTAAAACACATACAGGTTGTCTATGTTTCCATCAGTGCCGGCTGTGCTAGGGTCCAAAATCTAGAGGTGTCCACATTGGAAAAAAAAAGTCAGTTTTCAGCAAAAAAATGTAATGGGGCAATGTTGGGCCATTTCCTCTTGTGGACACTAGTTCTATCTACACTAGTGATGTACCATTTCTATTAGGAGACTCAGGGGAGTGCCGGTTGGGAGTATATTTGTGGTTTCCCACATGACTTCAAAGCTTCCCATTAGAGAAATGTGAGGAAAATATGCTTTTTATGTCAAAGTGTGAGGTTTGCGAGATATTCTAGGTAAAAAACATGTGGTTGGAGCCATGGAAGTTGGCCAACCCTTGATACCTATTGTGTCTTATTTAAAAAAAATATACAGGTTGGGAAGGTTTCCCTAGGTGCCAGCTGAGCTATGGTTCAAAATCTAGAGCTACCCACATTGAAAAAAGGGTAAACGTTTGGTGGCAAAATGCAAAGTGTCCATGTTGTGTTTTGGGCTGTCTTCTGTCGTGGGCACTAGGTCTACCCACACAAGTGAGGTATCATTTTTATTAGGAGCCTTGGGGGAGTGCTAGGTACAAGGAAGTGTGTGGCTCCCCACAGGTTTCAGAACATTTCATCAGAGAAATTCGAGGAAAATTTGTTTTTAGTGAAAGTTTGAGGTTTGTGAGGGACTCTGCTTAAAAAAAATGTGGTTAGCCAGGCAAGTCAGCCCACCTTTAATACCTAATGCATCTTGTTTTAAAAAATATACAGTTTGGGTAGATTTCTCTAGATGCCGCAGTAGCTAGGGTCCAAAATATAGAGCTACCCACATTGAAAAAAAGGTTCAGTTCAGAGTGGAAAAATGTAAGGCGTCTATGTTGTGCTCTGGGTCGTCTCCTGTTGCAACACTAGGTCTACCCACACAACTGAGGTACAGTTTTTATTGGGAGACTTGGGAAATGCTGGATGGAAGCAAGTTCTTGAGTCCCTGCAGATTCCAGTACTTTCCACCACAGAAATGTCAGGAAAATGTGTTTTTTAGTCAAGGGATGAGGTTTGTAAGGGATCCTGAGTACAAAACGTGATGAAAGTCACAATAGTCAGCCCACCCTGGACACCCTTAGGTGTCTAGTTTTGAAAAATGTACAGGTTGGCTAGGTTTACCTTGTTGTCCGCTGAGCTGGGATTCAAAATCCAGAGCTGCCCATATTGGAAAAAAAAGGTTCAGTTTTAGGTGGAAGAATGTGATGCATCCATGTTAAGGTTTTGGCCGTTTCCTGTTGTGAGCTCTAGGTCTACCCACACAAGTGAGGTACTATTTTTTCAGGGAGACATGGGGATGCTTGGTGGAAGGAGGTTTCTAGCTTCCTGCAGATTCCAGAACTCTTCATCACAGAAATATGAGAAAATTTTGTTTTTTATTCAAAGTTTGAGGTATACACGGGATTTTAGGAAAAAAAAAACATGATGTGAACCACGCAAGGCAGGCAACCCTGAACACCCCAATGTGTCTAGTTTTAACAAATGTACATCTTGGGTAGGTTTTCCTATGTGCAGGCTGAGCTGGGGTCCAAAATCTAGAGCTACACATATTGAAAAAAGGCTCACTTTTTGATGGTAAAATGAGACGCATCCATGTAGGGTTTTGGGCCATTTCCTGTACCAGGCACTAGGTCAACACATAGAAGTAAGCTACCATTTTTATTAGGAGTCTTGAAGGAATGCTGGTTGGAAAGAAGTTAATGGCTTCCCACAGTCACCAGAGCATTCCACCACAGAAAATAAGGAAAATGTCTTTTTTTAAGTCAAAGTCTGAGGTTTTGGCATTGATTCTGGGTTAAAGACATAGTGAGAGTCAGACATGTCAGCCCACCCCAAATACCCTATGGCCCATATTTATACTTTTTTAGCACCGCATTTGTGCCACTTTTTGATGAAAAATACAATAGTATTTTGTAAGTTTGCACCACTTTTGTGTCAAAAAATGACGCAAATGCAGCGCTAAAAAAAGTATAAATATATATATGGGCCTATGTATCTACTTTTCAAAAATGCACATGTTGGTTAGGGTCTCCTAGGTGCTTGCTTAACTAAAATCCAGAGCTACCCACATTTGAAATAAGGATCAGTTTCCAGTGGAACAATGTGATTTATTCATGTTCTGTTTTGGGCTATTTCCTGTTGTGAGCTCTAGATCTACCCAGACAAGGGAGGTACCATTTTCATCAGGAGACTTGAGGGAATGCCAAGTGGAAGGAAGTTTGTGGTTTCCCATATATTCCAGAACTTGGAAAAATTTGCCTTTTGTCAATGTTTATTGTTTCAAGGGATTCTGAGTAAAAAACATGGTGGGAGCGACACAAATCAGCCCACCCTGGATACCCCTACCTGTCTAGTTCAAAAAATGCACGTTGGATAGGTTTCCACAGGTGCCAGCTGAGCTAAGTTCCAAATTCTAGAGCTACCTACATTGAAAAAAAGAGTATACTTTCAGTGGAAAATGTGATGAATCCATGTTCTGTTTTTGGCTGTTTTCAGGTGAGAGCACTGGGTCTATCCACATAAATGAGGTAACACTCTTTTGAGGAGACCTGGGGAGGATAGATTAATAGTACATGTGTTTTTACTAATTGGAGTTCGCTGCATTTGTGCCTTTCAAATGTGAGCCAGTGAATAAAAAAGATGACATTTAGAAAAAAGACCACTAAATCATTTGGTAGCATGGGTATCCACAAATTCAGAGATTAATAAATAACCATTGCTTCTAAGCTCAAATTTCTGTGCTCATTTCGGAAATATATAGCTTTCCTTGACACCCTTTTTTCATTCTGCCTATTTCGCTATATGAATTGGTCTAAACTCTGTACTTAATGAAAAACCATTGTACAGTGCAGCTCAGTTATTGGATCTGGGTACCTTTGGTTCTTGGGGATCCTACATACCCTTTACATTGCCTCAACCCAAAGGGTCCAGCAGATCTAATCGTATATTGCTATTGTAAGTCGGCCATCGTACACAAAGTTACAGATGAAAATGTTGTCACAAATGTTCGATTTTTCCTACTCACTTTAAAGCTTTGTTTCAAGAGTTATTGCCATTAGGAAAACCTTGAGGGATCTACAAATATGAGCCCTTGTTAATTTCAGAATTGAGTCTACTTTTCAGAAATCTATAGCTTTTGTAGATCACGCATGTTTTTTTCCCTGCAGGCAAACAAAAGACATGGCAGGAGGATGTCCGACTTAGACCTCATGGATTCTGGTAGACTCAATTTCATGCGGTTTAGGGTTTGGTTGAATCTTTCAACCAATCTGTTGGTTTGGGAATGGTAAGGAGTAAAGAACTTGTAGGTTACCCCATACTCCTTCCACATGGCCTTCATATTCCCTGACATGAAATTGGTAACCTGGTCAGATCCCACCTCCTTAGGGAAGCCTACATGGGTAAAGATCCTCATCAGTTCCCTGGCTCATGAGGGTACAGTGACAGTCCTTAGAGGGATACCCTCTGGGTACAGAGTAGCATGGTCAATCAAGAGCAGAATTATTCTGGTGCCCATGGCTGTCCTGAGGTCCAGAAGCCCAGATGTCCATCCTCTCTAAAGGGCTGCCAATGACAGGAAAAGGTTGTAGGATGGCTTGAATTTCCCCCCTGTCTTGCTACTTGCCTAACATGTAAGACAGCACCTACAGAATGCATCTGAGGCCCTCCTAATTTGAAGCCAATAGAAGTGTGTGCCAAGCATGTCAAAGGTTTTGACTTTTCCCAAATGACCTGCCACTAGCACATCATGAGCTAAACTCGGTAGAGTTGCACTAGATTCAGGAGCTTTATGCTCACTATACAATAAATCAGGTATTTACGGGAGTCGCTAACATCTGCCAGAGGCTCAGCCTGCTATCAAAGACCAACAAGAGTAGGGCATTCCTTCTGCAGTTTGCAGAGCTCCTCCCTGGTGGGACCCCCTTCCTGCAGCCAGCTGGACAGCTCAGGCAGGTTCCCCAGTTAGGCCATGTCCTCCCCTGTAGGCACCGGGGCATTTCCCTCAGGGTCAGCCTTCTCCCAGGAGTGGGTTTCTAGTGCCCCTCGTCTTTTCTCTTTCAGGCAGAACCCTGGGTCATTTTTCTAGGCTCCATGTCCTTCTGATGACCCTCTTGGACTGCCAGGGACCGTGTGGTCATGCACACCGCCTCAGGGAACCTCAACATCTCCAAGTGAGACCTGCTAATTACCCCGGATATTACATCACTGTCAACATCTTCTGTGGCATAATTGATAATGTCACTAACATTTACAGTAAAATTATTGAGGAGAAAACTGTGCATGATGGAGGTGTGAGTAGTAGGTACTGTAGCACAACAATTATAGTTATTTGAGAAAACCATAACTATAACTGCTGAATTTCAATCTTTTTGTGCGAGTAAGATGAGAACCTAATGATAACGTCCCATTGACCTTTGATTTGTTAAGTGAACATACATATATTCATTCAAAAACCCACAAATTAATTCACTTGCTTATTCACTCACTCATTCATCATCTCTTTATTTCTTCCATTTGCTGTTTAACTTGTATATATATTACTTCATTCATTCAAATCATGCCACTATATAAAATTATGATTATGCGAAGTATTTTGATTTACAAATTTTCTAATGGAAAAGGGGAATAGAATATGTTTTTTTTCTTTAATGCTTAACTTCAATCCTTGACTAACATGGGAATATTGTAAAGGGGTGAGGGAATCAGGTTCCTGTTCCACATTACAAGGTACAGGCGGCATTGTTTTTAAAATCAGATAATTAATATTGTACAATAAATCCCTAAATGCTGCTATTTTGCTGATGATCTTTCAAATACTATGGCCCTCATTATGAACATGGCGGGAAAGACCGCACTGCCGGCAGTGGTGGTAACTACTGTCAGCAGTCAGGCTGTCTGGGACACCAAATAATGAAGCACTTGAAAAACAGGCAGCCTGAAAAACACCCACCGCCAGCAGAGGAGTGTCGACAACAACAGAAGAGGCCGCCCACAGTCTGACGGAAAGGCCCTACCCACCCAACAAATAATGAAGCACTAGACCACTGTCAGTTCTGGGGTGGGGGACCACCGCCATGCAAAGCCTGGCGGAAATGAATCAAATAAAAGGAAACACTCACCGGAGGCTCACACAACATGCCGAAGCAGACTTGGAGAGAGAGTTGCAAATCATGCCAGTGCTGCTCCTTGCCATATACCTCCACAAACGAGACCACCAACGAAGACAGCGACGGTAAGTACCACAACCTACTAAATAAGAGAAGAGATGCCACAGTTACATACCCACCCACTCCACCCACCCCGCAAAGCACTCACAACCCCTCACAACATCACAATCCATACACACCTGAGGAAGAGGTACTTACTCGACACAAACCCAAGACAACCTGTCCAAAGTACACACATGTGCACAACACCCCCCCCACAATGAAACGAGGAACCACGGATCCAGAGTGTGCCAACACCAACACTGGCCACACAAACTTTAATAAAGCTCCAGGAGCAACAGATTGTCCACATTAGGCCAATGGCCAGTCCATAACAAAAAGGCAGATGGGCCCAAATGGCCAGAACTTGACTCCCACATGTGCACATGTACTCCACCGTAAAGGGGCATCAATGGGGCAGTCAGGCACCTCAGGGAACAGGGGCAGGTGGTGTTGGGGTGGGGACTTACATCTGGGAGGAGGGGCTTGGGCTTAAATTTGGGAGGTGGAGGGGGTTTGGGTTTAGACTTGGAAGGTGGGGGAGCGGGCTTGGACTGGTGGGGCGGCAGATGTTCCTGGGCCAGCATGGGGCCTCTTGCTCACAGGGGAAGGTGCACGAGAATAGGAAGGGCGGACAGAGGTGTACTTGGACGTGGGAGGAGTGGACAGGGCAAGGAGGTGGACACTTTTAGGGACGAGATGGGGTGGGCCAGTGGGTTCAAAAAGGTCTACACTGGATAGGGAAAGTTTCTTAGGGGCAGTTGGAGTGGACCTGGAGGAAGGTGTGGGAGGTGGAGGTAGAGGGAGTGGTTGTAACAGGTGTAGGTGTGCGTGACGTGGATGCAGGTGCCTGTACAGTATGCTGAGGTGTGGTGGATGTGTGTTGGGTGGGTGTCTGGAAACGTTTGAGTGTCTTGGGAGGTGGGGATGGACACAGTGGGACAAGACAGGCTGCCAGTGTAAATGTATGTTGTCTGGGTGTCTGCATGTTTGCTGAGTGTGCTGCAAGTGGTAGTCAGAGTTGTTGTGGTGAGTGCAGGTGTGGTGTCTGGAGTGCATGAATGGATGTCTGATGTTGTGGTGAGTGCAAGAATGGGACCAGAAAGAGTGAATGCAGGTGTAGTGCCTGTGAGTATGCATGTAGAGGTGACAGACAGGGAGGCAGAAGAGGTGGACACAGAGGGGGAAGTGGATGTTGTTGTGTGTGCCTTTGTATGTTGGCTGTGTGTGTATGCCTGTGGTTGGAAGTGTGGTGCTTGTGTTTCTGTGTGTGCTTCTTGTGTGTTGAGGTGTGAGCATGGCTGTCTGAATGTGTGCTTTGGATGAGTGAAGGGAGTGGGATGCTGGAAGGGGTAGAGGTGGTTGGACGGGGGATGGAAAGACCAGGGGCACTGGCTGCCATCAGAGGAGGCCAGAGCCTGAGAAGATCTCTGTAGGCAAGACACAGCACCATGAATGCCATCCAGGTATGCATTGGTCTGCTGCATGGGGGATGCTAGCCCCTGGATGGCATTAACAATGGTTGTCTGCCCTACAGAGATGGTCCTCAGGAACTCAGTAGTCTCCTCCATGAGGGCAGCAGGGCTGACTGGGGCAGGGGATGAGGTGCCTGGGGCGAAGGAGACACCCACCCTTCTGGGTGAGCGGGCACGGGCAACTGGGTGGGGTGCAACTGGAAGGGCGGTGATGGTATGGGGGTAGTTGTCCCCCCGGTACTCCCCTCACCCTCCAACCCACTGGACTCCTTGGTGTCGCTTGACTCTGCCTCCTTGGAACCGTGATCCGCTGCATCCTCACTCGCCGGTGCCACTGCTTCCTCACCAGATGATGCTGATGTACACAGACAACACAAGAGTACGGATGGGGGAGACAAAACAGGAGAGAAATCTGTAAATCCCTGAATGGATGTACATAACTGGTTCACACATACTCCCACCCAGCAAATATACCAACATGCAGCACCTACAGCTATACTCATAGCTATGCCCTTGACTAGTGGCCACAACCCTGGTATACATCCATCTCCAACATTACAGAAGGACCTGAAGAACTGCAGACTTGCCCCTTATCATCTAACTGCCCATGCGGACCATTATGCTAAATGACATCAGTCAGAGTCCTTGCCACTAGACAGCATACGTATCACAGCACCCTCAGACATCCATCATGGAGGCATACAATGGTCTTGATACTCACCCCCTTGTGTCTGCTGTGCAGCCTTCAAGCACCCATCCAAGTCTGGATATGCCACCACCAGAATGCGGTGCATTAGAAGGGTCAGGGCCTGACGGGCACCCCTTCCTCATTGGGAGGTCTTCCCCAGCTGGGCCTCACGGATCTTCCTTGCCCAGCGCGGCAGGCCCTCCCACCGCTTCCTGCAGTGGGTGCTCCGCCAGTTGTAGACCCCAAGAGTCCGCACCTCCCTGGCGAATGGCATGCCAGAGTCCCCTCTTTTGATGGGCGCTGGCTTGTAGTAGACACACAGGAAAGAAACACTGAGGTCAGAATAAGCACATGTGATACCGCTGGCCATATATCTCCTATGGGACAGACACTTGAAACAGCATTACAGCACCTCACTTACGTAGATTGTCATGCATTGAACGGCTGTGAAGTTACAAATTGTGGACACATGTGTAGAGGCATACACATCCATGCTCCCCAGTCCACCTACTCACCTGCACCTCTGGTCGACTATATAGCTCGGCATACAGGGGTAGGACCCCGTCCACCAGCTTGTCCAGCTCCTCCGTTCTGAACGCCGGGGCACTTTCCCCTGTGACTCGTGCCATTTCCATGACCAGAGTCAGGACACAGCAGCACACTCAATGGAGTACTTGCATGCATGGAATCCAGGAGTCAAGTGAAGCTGGGATGCTGCAATAGAGGCGGGGTGCACCGTCACCACCGGCGGTAATCATGATAGCTCCATATTCCCCATTGACAACCATGTGAACCAATGAATGGGTGCACGGCGGTGAACAACGCCTTACGCCATTACGACAACTGCTGGCGGTATGAGGTCACTTCCACTGCTATATATCTGGATGACAGGGGGCTGACATTTTGCTAACTACTACACAGTTATTATTTGGTCATTGGCCCCATGATGGCCCTATGGACCCCAGCCCCCAAACGCATGGCCAAAAGAACATTTACTCACCACAACAGTCCAGATGTGTCAGTTAGGACATGTCACTACAGTTTAACATCCTACAATGCTTATGTGTCACCTACTTGTATGACAGCAGTGTTATCTACACAACTTGTTGTGCAAATGAATTTGTGTACCTCACATGTGTTCTCCACTCCTCCTAGGTACAGACCCATGTGGCGAGGGAGGGCCCCATCTGTGTACAGACCACTTGTTGATTTGGAGACCATGGTGGAACGTCACATCATTATCAATTACAGACTCACTCTTGCTGCAATTCATGAACTTTGCACATTACAGGACCCATCACTGAGACCAGCTAATCAGAATCAGCATGCCATCCCTACTGAAGTGCAAGTGCTCTCTGTACTCCATTTCCTGGCTATGGGCTCATTTCAGGTGACAGTTGTCATGGGTGCAGGCTTTTTACAGCCAATGTTTTGCCTCATCCTGTCCAGATTCCTGGATGCATTTGTACAACACATGCAGTCATAAGTGAGGTTTCCCCAAAGTGCTGAACTACCTGCCATCAAGTCTTACTTTGATGCCTTTGCCAACATCCCCCATGTGATAGGTGCCATTGATGGCACCTACATAGCTCTCATCCCCTCAAGAATAAGTGAACAGGTGTACTGGAACATAAAGAACTTTCACTCAATGAACATTCAATCGGTGTGTACTGCAGACCAGTACATCTCCCATGTGAATACCATGTTCCCTGGATCAGTCCATGATTCAATTGTGCTGAGGAACAGCAGTGTGCAGACAGGAACAACTACAAGGTGACAGAGGATGGATCATATGTGAGTGTGGCTAACACTTTTTCTCTACATTGCTGACAGCCAGGCTGTATGCAATTGAGGGTAGTTAGTTACACTCATGTTTTTTCTACTTTTGTAGGAGATTCTGGCTACCCCAACATGCATTGGCTACTAACACTAGTGAGGAATCCTAGAACAGATGCTGAGAGGAATTACAATAAGGCCCATGGACGTACTAGGAGGGTGATTGAGCACACTATTGGTCTCCTGAAGGCTGGATTACGTTGCCTCCATATCTCTGGGGGTTCCCTGTGCTATGGCCCTGAGAAAGTGTGTATAATAGTGGTGGCCTGCTGCATGCTGTACAACGTGGCAGTGAGGAAATCTATCCCTCCTCTTGGAGGAGTAGGGTGCTGTATATCGAGACCAGCTTCCTCTGAGAGGGGATGAGAGTGATGGTGATGATGAAGAGGGGGAAGATGTACACTCCAGGATCCAACTGATCCAACTATACTTCCAGTGACTAAGAGGTACTGTTTGCTAATGTTGTTTTCTGTACTGCATACTGTCGGTCTGACTTATTCTCGATGGGGGCATTGGGTCTCTAGACATTTACACTGTAACAAGGTATTCAATTGCTATGTGACTTGATGAACAACTAGTTAGACACTTCTCCACACCATGTTGTGCATGGGGTGCCATTCCTACAATAAAGGTCAGATTATTTGATTTCAAGGGTAAATGCATTCACACTTCAATTTGATTCAACAAAATGACAGGGTACATTGACATTGGTGTACATGTGTTTTAATAGGTGCCAGGGATGCCATGGTGCTTTTGACAGTGTCGGCAATGGGCTGATGGTGGATGTCCATACTGGCTACATGGTCTCAGTGATTGAAGGCAGTGGTATGGGTCCATCTGCCCCTTGCAAGTTGTTATGTTGCTGTTGGCAGGTGAGGATGGTGGTTCAGTGGCACACTTGGGAGACAGTTTCTGTCAGAGTCACTTCTTTGACAGTGCCTTGGTCTTTGCAGGTGTACCAGTACCATAATTGGGTCTGAGGGACCATTTGAGGGCCTGTTTTTGGACTGTGCTGGTCTCCTGTGTGTCCTTAGATAGTTGCACCAGTCCAGTTGCTGCTGCTGATGTTGATGGCTGGTCTGTATTGTGGTCTGTGGTAGGGGCTTCTTGGTTTGTGGGGGTCTCGGGCTATGTTGGGAAGTGGTGCAGCAGCACCTCTGCAATGGCGGCAATGGTGGCATTGAGCTGTTTCCACTGCTCCATAGCCTCTTGGTGGTGTGCTATCTGCAGCCCTTGATTCTGCTCCAGGGTGGCCATGATCTGGCCCTTCCTGTCCTGGGTATGGTGGTATGCTCCCAGGACTTCAGAGATCACCTCCTGGGCTGCAGCGTCCATCCTTCCCCCTGGGCCACTGATGTCCTCCCACTGGGCCTAGCTGCCTGCGTCCCCTGCACAGGTCTGGCAGTACCACTTGTACTGGGGCCATCATCATCCTGCCTGTTGGTCGGTGGTGACTGTGACCTCTGTCCTTGTGTTCCACCAGTCTGTTGCCTGGATACACTGGTGTGGGGTAGTTTGGCCAGAACTGATGTTGGTGGCTGGGTGGTAGAGGGTGTCAGTGGTGTCCTGGGTGGGACTTCTGGATGGTGACAGTGACTCATAGGAACTCCTTGTTCTTTCCGTCAGGGTGGCATGGGTGGTGGTGCCTGTGGGGGGGGAATGGACATGTATGTTACATTTACATATTCAGGTGGGGTCCACAGGGCAGGACTATTTTGTACAGGTTTTCACCTTTTGCGTCATGCAGGGACCTATTGTGGGGTTGTCATTGCCTTTAGCATGGGATGTGGAGGTGCACTGTGGGTGGTGTAATGCCATGCAGGGATAGGTGTCTGTGCACATGGGGAGGGATGTGGGCCTGTTGGTGGGTTTGTGGGCATGCAGGGTGTGTGGATGTAGTGATTGTTGCCTGAGTGGGGTAGTGGTACTGGTAGTAGTCAGAGGGGTGTGGAGGTGCATGCATTACAGGTGTGGTGGATATGGGGTAATTGTAGATGACTTTCCCGAGTCCATTCCTCCAGTGAGGCCAGTGAGGCCCTCAGGGTGCAGGATGCCCAGTACCTTTTCTTCCCAGTCTGTGTAGTCAAGGGGTGTTGGTGGGGATCCCTCCCAGTCTTCTGGACAGCAATGTGGTGCCTGGATGCCATGGACCTCACCTTCCTGCGCAGGTCGTTCCATCTCTTGCTGATGTCATCCCTTGTGTGTGGATGGCTTCTCACTGCATTGATCTTGTTGACTATTGTTTGCCATAACTCCATCTTCCTGGCGATGGGTGTGTGCTGGACCTGTGCCCCGAATATTTGTGGCTCAACCTTGAGTATCTCATCCACCATTGTTCTTAGTTCCCTTTCTGTGAAGCGTGGGTGTTTGGGGGTGCCAAGGTGTGTGTTGTGGATGGTGTGTTGTGTGGATGGATATTGGTGAGGGTGCTGTTGTGTGGTTGGGTGTGTGAGTTGTGTGCTGTTGCATTCAGCGTCTGCTTGTAGTGTTGTCAGTCTGGCTTCTCCTATTGGCGATGCAAAGGATTGTGGGGTGTGTCTGTGCGTGTTTTATAGTGTTGTGGATGTATGTCAGGTGTGTGGGTTTCAAAGTTGCCAATGTGTGCATTTCTTGCTGTTGGGTCCCATTGCTGGCCGTGGCGGCCTGTACTGCCATTGGTCTTTAGGCGTCCACTGACCACCTCAGTGATTTCTGCATCATTATTTTGAGGGTGGGGATTTGTATGCTCGGCGGTGGTGGGTGGGATGTGCAGCTTTTTCACCGACAAGGCCCTGGCGGTGGTTAATGGTAAGAAAAATGTTGGTGAATTCTGTTTTTGGCATCTTTTTATGGCAGGTTTCTGTTCACTGCCCATGGCGGTATTCTGTTCACCATCGCCATGGCGGGTGACAGTGTTTACCGCCATGTTCATAATGAGCCCCTATGTTTCTAGACATATATTTTCAGTTGCCACTTAAAGTACACGTTCTTACTTGTTGGAAAGTGGTTTATTGGGAAGGACAGGTATCTACCTACACTTAGTAATAAAACCACAATCACATATAAAATCCATCCAAGTTCTCAATAATTTAATCCTTGCTCAACTTTTGGTAGCTTTGTGTACTTGTTGCTTACAAGGAGTCCACTCCTAGATCTTTGTGGTGAAGTCCAGGGAGTGCAGCAGCTGCATTCCTTAAGAATGCATTCCTTCTTGGTGCATACCAGGGTTTCAGCAGAGCAGTCCTTCATCTTCAGATTTCTTCCATCAGGTATCTGAGTTACTCTTTTATCCCAGTTTCTGGGCTGGCAAACAGGGGTGCACCCCTGACTAATGGGGTGCAGGGTGCCACTCTCTTTAATAAGTACTTCCTTAGAAGTGTCACATTTTTGCCCCAGAAAGCATCCAAAACTGATTAAAAATCTCATGAAAGTTCAGTTCTTGTTAAGCCCTTTCACAGTGTGGCTAATGTTTCACTACACTCCAGTTCCAGTCCCTCTCGTAATCCAATTAGAGAAGCTCTAGGGGGTGCATGAGATGGGTTGACTCATACTGTATGTAAAAATAAGGCAGGTACAGATTTTGGAATTACGTTTAATTTTAAAGTTGAATTTGGGCCTAATTCTGTTTTAAAAGCAGTCTGTATGGTAGGGCTGCAGTCAAGATGACGATAACACAACAGCAGTGCACCCATAAGTGCCTGAACTGCACTGGGGTGCCTAAAACTACATGCCCTAGCATATACCTACAGGTAGGTTGTCAGGTAGGTTGTCAGAGCCAATTATAATTGTGCTGAATTACCATATATTTTTAATACCGAGCACTGGCCCAGGGCTTGATTAGCAGAACCCAGGGCACAATCAGAGTCAGTAACCACAAGTATTAGTCAAAACAGTGGGGTGACCAGGGCAAAAAGGGTGACTTTCTCACACTACTATCATCAAAAGCACCTGGTTAGGGAGAGGCTAATTATCAACCATAAACTAAAATGATGAACGAGCAGTGCAAAATAGCTGCTCTATCTCCTCAAATTAAATAACTCAGACAACTCCTGTCTCAGTTTATTGTGACACAATGGGGAATGGGGAAAATCGTATACCGGTAGATTGTAATGCCACTCTGTATCGTACCAAACTTGGAGCACAATGAAATTACACCTTAAACTCACTCTCTAATCCAGATACAAAATCTAAAGCAGATGCCCCGGGCCTGCACTACAAAAAAAACTCTGTGTGGATAATGAAATGACCACATTTTGCCTTGCTATTCTCTAGGGGTGAGCAGAGGGATGTAGCATACTGGTCTGAGGCTGCAGGGGAAGCTTTTATGGTCTTTTCTGCTTCCTCAGTACTGCACACTATTAGCCTTTGTTAAGACAAACACACTGGGGTCATTAGTTTTGGCGGATTTCACCACCAGCAGGCTGGCGGTGAAATCCTTGGTATTACGACCGCCGCGGTCGCATCGCTGGGATCGGCGGTTTCCCGCCACTTTAGTACCGGCTTTAGTACCGGCGGGAGTAATCCTCCAGGGCAGCGCTGTCTAGGGGATTATGAGTCCCCCCCCGCCAGCCCTTTCATGGCGGTGCAGGCTGGCGGAAATGGGAGTCGCGGGGCCCCTGGGGGCCCCTGCACTGCCCATGCCACTGCCACGGCCCTGTGCAGCTTTTCACTGTCTGCTATGCAGACAGTGAAAAGCGCGACGGGTGCAACTGCACCCATGGCACGGCCGCAACACCGCCGGAACAGGTTTCTGCTCGCCGTCCCAGCGGGGATCTCATAATGGCCGTGGCGTGAGTGCGGCCGCATTGGCTGCCCGCCAATGTCGTAATGACCCCCACTGTCTTTAAAAATGCATTTAGCAGCACAGCTTCATTACTATCAGTGGCACCACAAAGGATTCAATGAACCATGTAATGGAATCCATTCTAGTGCAAGCTGATTGTAAGTGTTCAAGGAGGTAAATCTAGGTGTTCTCATCCTCTCAGGCATGCAGTTTTGAGGGAACTATGATCCTGGGGCCTAATAAGTCTTCAGGGGGAGGAACATCCCAATCCCCATAGATTTTGGCCACGTGGGTTGGGTTTCCCCAGGGGTCGAGAATGCTTCGTAGGGGGATCACATGCCCCCTCACAATTTTTATAACATTTGGCCCCTGGGGGTGTGGTGCCGGGGGGGCCATTTAGGCTTGAGGTGGGAGGCAAAATAGCTTCTTCCAGGTGGAATGGCCACAGGATTTGGCCACAGGCCAGGCCCTGCCCCTGATGTGCATGGCTAAAGTCTGTGTCCCGCTTGTGGTTGATGGTCTGTGGGGACCTTGCTGCCAATCCCTGCTATGCAGAACCAAAGGCAATTTGCAGTGGGGTCGGCTTACGTATGTTAATGAATATTACTGTACAATTAAAAAGAGAAAAAAATCAATGGTAACATTATAGATAGGTATGATGAAAGATTTTTTTGATTTTTTTAAACCTTGGGAATTCACAGAAAAAACAGAGGTTAAAGTAACGTTATCAGTGATGTCATAAAAAATGTCGTAGAACATGTCATGAGTGATGTATTGTGTGAGGTCATAATAAAGAATAAAAGTCAAAAATAGACCTTAAAATGTTTTAAATGCAAGCAGATCTTTAAATAATAAATATGGGGCCAAACTTCCAAAAATGTTAAACATGAGTATATTTTAAACAATAAGTGCAAACATTTTCATGAGGACAACTAATTGAACACGCTATTACAACTGAAAATTATTAGGGGCAGAAATTGAAATTCAAGCTCTCAAAAAATTAAAAAGCAGGAAAAAAATTTCTCTTAAATTAATTCATTTAGGGCTAGATGTATCAAGCGTTTTTGCATTCGCAAACGGTGCGAATGGCCGTTTGCGAATGCAAAAATGCCTTTCAGTATGTATGAAAGGCATTCGCTGTGCAATATTAAGTAATCGCTAAAATAGCTATTCCTTAAAATTGCGAGCCCGTTTAGAGAATTGCAAATTGCGATTCTCTAAATAAGTAATCACAAATAAGGAATCCTTATTTGCGATTTCTAAACCACATGTAACAAGCTTTTCCTTAATGCGAATTGGGCATTAAGGAATCGCTATTACCACCAAGTTGAACTTGGTGGTAAGCATGTGCAAATTTTTAAAATGCATGAAAAATGCATTTTTAAAATTGACATGTAACGCACACATGCCCCTTTGGCATGTGTGTGCCTTACATGTCCATAAAAAAATTATTGGGGTGCAGCAGACGTGGCCTTAGGCCCTGAGCACCCTGTGTTTTGCATTTCCAAAATTCCTAACTGGAATTCGCAATTTGGGAAATGCAAAAAATTTGCAAATATGGGCCTACAGGCCCATAGGTGGTAATGGGGCCGGTATCACAATTTGCGATTCGGTAATAGCATTTTCGATTTTTAAGAAATCGCTATAACTGAATCGCACATATGATACATACCATTTTATGATTCAGAAATAGCGATTTCTTAAAAATCGCTATTAGAGAATCGCAAAATGGTTTGTTGATACATCTAGCCCTTAGTCTTTTCAGAAATCAAAATTACAAATTCAACATTAGCAGTTCACTCTGTCAGGAAGCCATTTCCCTTTCAATTGTTTCATTTCTCAGTTCATGTGACACTTCACGGAAGTTCTTCAAGCAAGCATTTAACATTTTGCAGGTCAATGCCTCCTTCTTCTGGTACTACCTTTGTGAAACATGCCCATTTGGGAGCTTGTTTGGAACTCTTACTCCTAAAGATCATCTGAGTATTTTTTCGAGTTTCTTTGTCAATCAGTTCTATTGCTGCACCAGCTAGACTTCAGTCACTTTCTTTGTGGCTGTCTTTGCTTTGTAATGGGCTGCTTCTGTCAATCACACTTCCAAAATATCCAACTTGAATCAAGTCAGAATCTTCACTTTCATTTGCTTGATCTACCTCATAATCTTCAGCTTCTTGATTTGCACTGTTTGCCACTGTAGTGAATCCTATCTTGTTTCAATGGGAAGCAGGAGTTAGCTTAGCCTTCTGGCTTGCAGACTTGTGCCCCGACACCCAATGACTTTTACCCTACTTAGGGGTATATTTATACTCTGTTTGCACTGAATTAGCATCTTTTATTTTAACTCTAATTTGGGGCAAAACTAACTCCATATTTATACTTTGGTGCTAGATCCGTCTAGTGCCAAATTTATGGAGTTAAAGTAATTTTTTGGAAGTGGGAACCTATCTTGCCTTAATGAGATGCAAGGTAGGCGTCCCCATGCAAAACATGACTCTATGGCCATAACCCCATATTTATATTCCCATGCAAAAATGGTGGACGGGAGGGAGGAGGTGTCAAAAAATGGTACAAAGCTTGCTTTGCCCCATTTTTTAAAGCCTGGGACAGGGCAAGCTTTATGGGACCTGTAGGCCTATTTCCATGGTGGAACACCATGCAATACTCCCACAGGTGCCCTCTCCAGGCCCCAGGGACATCCACAACAGAGGGACAATGTAGGATGGGGGACCCCATCCCAGGTAAGTACAGGTAAGTCTTTTATTTTGTTTTTTAAAGTGCCCCCCCACATGACACTGGGTGCATTGGCCATGCCCAGGGGACTCTGGTCCTGTGTGCTGGCCATTGGCGTGGTGGGCATGACTCCTGTCTGTATGGATGGTTTTGCGTCAGAAAATGACTCTAGGCAGGTTAAAGTCATTTTTTTTTACTCTAACCTGCCTAACATCGTTTTTTGGTGCAAAAACCCCTTCTTCCATACTGCAAGCCCAACCCGACTAAAGTCATTTTTTTGCCACTTGCTTACCCTTTGAACCAGCTTGCACCATTCCATAAATATGGTGCTCGGCTGGTGCACAGAAATGGTGCAAGCCAGTGCTAAACTTACACTAAAAGTATAAATCAGGGCCTTAGTTTGCTCTGTTTTAACACAATTATTTAATTATATCTTTTCAAGATGGATGCATTGTTTTTAGTTAAGACAATGTTTTAGTTTCATGATATAAGTGCCACTTTGCTAAGGCGTCACTATCAGCACCAGAGATGGATAAGATGTAGTTATTTACATCAGGTACTTTCCCACTTTGTGCTTTCGAGGGAATTGTTTATGTAATTGCCGCCTCAAGCGTGTCTTGTTAACTATTGTTTGGGAGCAGTACTACATCAGGGGTCCGACAATATCTGTATAAATGCACCTAATACAGACAGATAGTCAGAGGGATTCCGACCAGATTTCATCAACGATATCCATGCTACAGGTCCCCTTGACGCTGGCCCACTGTTTGTGTCCCCACGGAGTCTGACCTACAGACCTCATTCCAAGGTAACGAGGGTTGGGGGCCTCTTCTCATGAACATGGTACTGGCAGATTAGGGTTATCACACCTAGCTCTCTTTAGGTTAAGGTTGTGACTCATTATGCAAGGGTATTAGGACATATTTCATATCTCATGTCAACTTATGCTATTGCAAGATGGTAATGGGCCTTTTTATAATGACTTTTGTTTTCACAATTCTGTTTCTTGCATTGTTCATTATCCTAATCATTGCAGCCCATGCAACTTATCATAGATTGCAGTCTTTTTAATAAAACCAACTGAAAACTTACTGCATCTCCTTCATTGCCTGTGTGTTTGATTGAGACATGTTGTTCATGTGAGAAAGGGGTAATCTCCGTTTAGCCACGACGCTCCCTGAGATGTTGCACTCTTGAGTTCATGCGTGAAGGCTGCCACAGATCAACTTGTACTGTTTGGGTTTTTGGTGAGGTGCTACTTGTGAGCCAGGAGGGTTGGGAAGACAGTTGTGACTTGTTGTAGGACTGGCATAGTCACCTACAAACAGAAGTGCTGTTCTCCTTAAACCAGTAGTCTTGCCTAGAGTAAGAGTCAAACTACAACATGGCACCACCAACGAGGGTGTTTAGGCACCAATTTACAACTACCCTGATTATCAATGTCTCACACACAACAGGTACCCTAAGTACCATTATACAGAGACGTTCGTGGTCTTGGGGAAAATCCTCCTCAGCTGAACAGGGAGCACCTAATTAGGCTGTAGGTTGTTCGAGCTCAAACAATTAAAAGGACTTTTTCTCCCCACTTGGTGTTCCATCTTTTCGCCCACTACACAATATGGCTAATGCCATAGACATTCCAGAGAATGCTAGACAATCATTAACATTACACCTAGTAGCGCATGGCTTAACAGATGAGGGTGGGGATGTCACATTCATAGTAGAAACTAGTGAAGCTTACCAAACAGAAACATTCTACTGTTGGATAACCTTACCTGCGGAAGACCAAAGATCATTCACATTCCACACATACAGAATTGCGAACGTACCTCAATGATTCCAAGCCTATCAGTATCTTGAAATTCTGATTACTTATCAAGAACATCAGAACTAGTTTAATGGAGCCCTACCACATGTAATACAACCTGTGAGAATAGGTCCCTTAGGTAAAGAAGAACCAACGTGGCATATGTTTGCCACATGTACACCTCATCCCGGTATACAAAACATGCAGGCAACAGATCTGCACAAACTATACCTTGAGCCAGGAACACTATATAGATGACTCATTCAGTTCATAATGTGAACTCTGAACACTACACCAGCGCATCCAGTACCACCAGCACCTACTGGATATCAATTGGCTACTACTGGGATTAATCTACAAACAGTACATTCTATCATGGATAAAGTGCCCACAGAATGAGAGAAAATCCCATTCTTGATAGCCCAGAAAACAAATCAGCTGGAGGCTGTGTTTCCCCATACGGGACCACAGGAAAAACATAGAATTCTCACAATGTGTTTGCCTTTCGGGGCGGTTTCCTCGTTGTATGACTGTGCCACAAGAGGTACAGTCTTTGCTACAATATACACTGCCACATATGGTACCCCGACACTTGCCAATTCACTGGAAGTGTTGAAACAAATTCAGAATGAGCACGGGCTGCACCAGCCCTGGACTTGGGGATGAAACTAATTTTGACACAGTCTTCTCCATCATACTCAGTAACATTAAAGGGGACCCAGTAGCACTGGCTATATACCAGCGGCTCAGAGAGATTCCACATTTGAAACAGGAGAAACAGCTACCGAAAATAATTTCTGACACCTGTACCATTTTAGGTCGGTATAGTTTGGGAGCCAAGCTGAAGAAACTTGAAATATGGAGTACCACCCCTAAGGAAGGTACTAAACAAGCATAGGAGGGTTCTGAAAAGTGCTGTAATAAACAAAAACAATTTAAAGACAGACAAAATCAGAGAGCAGATTCTCCACATGGTGAGAATTCAGACAAAGAATAGAGAAAATCCTCACTGATATACTGATTCACGACCCTCCCATTCCTTTTAGGACGCAAAGGATAGACGTAGTGAGAGAGGAACTTTGAGAAAGTAGCCTCTTTCTAGCATGGTTACTCCCATTTTTGGCCTGTTTGTCAGTGTTTGCCAGTTTGTTTTTACTGTCTCACTGGGATCCTTCTAGTCAGGACCCCAGTGTTCATAGTTTCTGGCCTATATGTCAGTACGTTTTACTGTTTTGTCAGTATACTTGGGAATATAGGGGGTCATTTTGACCCTGGCGGCCGGTGGTAAGGTGGCGGGAACACCGCCAACAGGCTGGCGGTATCCCGCCAGCTATTATGACCGTGGCGCAAAAGCCACGGCCATACCGCCGGCCCCTCCACTTTACCGCCAGGTCTCCGTCTGGCAGTCATAATCCCCAGGGCAGCGGTGCAAGCACCGCTGCCCTGGGGACTATGAGTCCCCGACCGCCAGCCTGTCCGTGGTGGTGAACACCACCATGGAAAGGCTGGCGGTAAGGGGATTTGGGGTGCCCCTGGGGGCCCCTGCACTGCCCATGCAATTGGCATGGGCAGTGCAGGGGCCCCCAGGCATAGCCCCGTCGCACATTTCACTGCCCGAATTTCGGGCAGTGAAATGTGCGACGGGTGCTACTGCACCTGCTGCACATCAGCATTGCCGCCGGCTCCATTACGAGCCGGCAGCAATGTTGATGTGACATTTCCGCTGGGCCCAGTGGAAATGTCATAATAGGGAGGTAGGAATACCGCCGGCAATGGCGGTATTCTGTCGAGGTCGTAATGACCCCCATAGTCTCCAAAGTACTTTTGGCCTTGTGTCACTAAAATAAATTACCTTTCTTTTTGGTATCACTGAGTATTGTCTTTCATGTGTGTGAGAACTGTGTGACTCTAGTGGTACTGCAAGAGCTTTGCATGTATCCTAGTTCAGCCTTGGCTGCTCTGCCTACAGCTATCTCTAGAAAGCCTGGCTTCTAGACACTGCCTACATTTTACTAATAAGGGATAACTGGACCCGGTATAAGGTCTAAGTACCTTAGGTACCCACTACAAACAAGGCCAGCCTCCTAGAGGGGCCATCCAGACTGATGTCCTGAATACATGAAACAGAAGAAAGACTCACCGCAGTTTTCAGACAAAAAGGGAGACAGGCCCCACACAACAGAAGTCACAATTAAAATAAAAGGGGGCAGCACTGTCAATTAAAAATGCCAGTACACTTGAGAACATTGCTGAAGAACAAGACGTGGTCAGTGACACTATTAGACAGTGCAGCAGAGGTAACGATATGTTGCTAGGGTCTGAAAGATCATCTGGATGGGACAGCAACTAGCGATTTTATTGCATTTGAGAATGAGTATGGGTGCGTCCTACCACCCGACAGAGTTTATGATTTAAATATCCAAATTAAGGGAGTCGTAGAGCATACCATCAGTGTGATATTCTGGGATGAACTTAGTTGTGAGATCCTGCTGGCCGAGAGGGACTGGCCACTCAAGCCAGTCCCTGCGGAAGATGTAATTTTTGCCTTCTTTCTCTGCTTTTGTTCCAGAGGTGGTAAAAGAAGCCTACGCTGTCAAATGGGCTTTAGCACAAGCACCTTCGTTACACCACAATCATGTAGGTTGGGACAAGGACACCTTGCCATGTAATACCTATCAGGTCTACACCTCAGTCTCAGCCACAATATCCTGTTAAACATGAAGCAAAAGCTCCAGTGAGGGAGATCCTCACTCAGCTCTGGCACCAAGATGTTATTGAGCCCTGTGTCTCTGCAATGAATAACCCGTTGTTCCCCGTTGCAAAACCAGACCATGCCTACAGAATCGTATTGGATTTCAGACATTTAAACAGTCATATATGCACATACGCTATACAAAATTCACAAAGCACAGCAATAATAAGCAACATGGGGGTTATTCCAACTTTGGAGGAGGTGGTAATCCGTCCCAAATGTGACGGATTTACCACCAGCCGTAATACGAGTTGCATACGATATAATGGACTCGTAATACAGCTGGTGGTATATCCGTCACTTTACCGTCACTTTTGGGACGGATTACCACTTCCTCCAAAGTTGGAATAACCCCCATGATGCGCAAAGAATATTAAACAACCTTGGATATCTCCAATCGTTTTTTCTGCCAAAACTGAAATCAGGACATGAGTGCATTCTTATTTGGCTCACAAAAATGCTTCTACCATTTTCCCCAAGGCTACAAGAACAGCCCAGGACTGTCCCCAGCCCTTGTAACATCAATATTGCATGATATTGACCCGAGACATTGTCTTACATGGATAACACCTATCTCACAGATGACGACCTCAATATTTATCTTGCCAGAGTTGATCGGATCGTCCTAGGATTCGCAGCCCTTGGTTACAAATTTAACTTTAGAAAAACTAAAATAGCCTTACTCAGTGTATTGTTCTTGGGATACAAACTATCAAACAAGGGCAAGAGCCTGCCCCCACAGTTTTTAGAAACGTGCTTAACTCCAGCCACCAAATACAATTGAGAAACTACAGTCCTTACTTGGTTTCTTCAACTTTGGCAGAACTTACTGATAGAGGGCCTGGTCCTTTGTAAGTAAACTTACAAGGAGATGCTTATAGGTTGATGAACCTTTTGATTCACATGGAGTATCCTAGCTATGGTGTAACCAATGTGCATCAATAGACAATACACAAGAATCAATAAACATTAAGCAATAAACATTAAGCAAATCATTTATCAACAGTTAATAATAAAAAACAGTTAATAATAAAATCACACCAAGACCTTCAGTCATGAATAACCACAACTCAGTATACGTTTTAGTAATTTTATTCCCTATTAGTTACAATACTAAGTCATGAGGTTAATTCAAACCTTATTCAAATCCACTCAAGATTAATTTATTAATGACCACCAATAACATAATCTAATTAGAACTTGAGAAAACATGCATTCTAATGTCTTCACATAAGCCAAAAATGATGAATATGTTAACATGAGTAGCAGAGTTCAGCAAATCAGTCCGTCTATCATCTGTCACCATATATGTCAACGTCTGAGAATAGGAACCCTACCTAACCCAGTTTAGTATTAGCATGTGGGACCTCATGCAAAAACAGTTTAGAACATGAATTTGAAAAAACATCTAGCTTAGGAGAAGAACTATAAACCAGCACAGTTGGTACCTAGAAAGGAAAGGCACAAAAAGTAAATCAGTCACATTGTCATAGCTACCTATCCACGGTATGGATCAGCAACAAAGTCAGTCTTCGTCAGAACGAATCAAACATTCACCCCCAGTCACAGATCCAGGTTTAATCCATCATTTTTTGGGGTTGCCATGCCATTCCAGCTCAGACCCAGCCATATGCAAATCAGTCTTGACCCTGTTCCCCATGGGAACAGTCCAGCCCGAACTGCCAGGCCAGGTCCTCCCTGGACCAGAAACAAGCATCCTGGGACCGGTTTCAGGGTGTCACCCTTCATCAGCCAGGCTAGCTTGAATCTGGTGGCATGGCAAGCACGGGACCCACGTCTGGGCAAACCCTTCCCACTTGGGGTGACAAATGCAGTGACTTGTTTTCAGACAGGATTGGATGATGAAATTCTGATTGTCGTAAAAGCTTCGGCTAAAGGCAAGCCTCTTCCAATAGCATACCCTACAAAATACTCATATCACATCAGTGCACAGAATGTTGCTTTGCAACAATTCCTGGGGTTGGAGACCAAGCATTGCCCAACCAAGACCAGAAATTAGATCTCATCAAAGCAGCGCAGGAGGGTGTCACATCTGCTCATGCTAGCACCTCGCTGATAATATTACTGTTAAAGAAACGCTTTTGGTGACCAGGTCTATACAAACAGACAAAGCAATACGTTTTGTCATTTGCCAGCAAATTAAGGGCTCCAACATCAAACGCCCACTGCAGAAATCCCTGTTAGTGTCCAACAGACCACTACAATGTGTGTACCTGGACCATTGTGGTCCCCTTCAACCTGACGGTGCATACAAATACATTCTAGTCACTGTAGATTCTTCTTCTAGATTCCTGTGGGTATGGCCTATAAAAGACTTGCTGATCTTTATCGATATAAATGCGGTTGCAGCATTCTACTCGGACCAGGTCCCTGCCTTTGCCTTTGCCTTTAAGGCATTCAGGGACACCATAGAGACGATGGGTGTTGAACTCCATTACTCCTCAACAAATCATCCCAAGGGAAATTGGGTTGTGGAGAGGAGGAATCGAGATCTAAAGCGGTCCTTAACAGACAGAATATTAGGTTCATGCCACAGTTGGCTTCATCACCTATGTGGGGTCCAGAGAGTACTGAATAATCTGCCAAGACGTTCCTTGGGGGGACGCACTCCCTATGAGGTTCCCTTTGGGATACCAATGTATGTCCCAGATCTTGATGGCCCTGGAATTGTGCCAGCTGATACCCCATTTGACTTAAATGTACGTCTCACTTTTTTACTGGAGCTTCTGCAATTTTGTGATGATAAGTCATCCGCCAGTGCTGCCACCTTAGGAATAAGGGATTTACCAACAACTTCTGCTGGATGGATTCCTAAAATTGGGGATCAGGTTCATGACAAGATCGCTCTGAAGAAGGAATTTGGCCCATCCTACAGAGCACCAGTTCCAATCCTGAGAATACAAGGTTCCAGAACAGTTATCCTACCACCGCTGCCAGGCTCCAAAGCTCATAGATTCATTCCCATTGATGACATCAAACGTTACCATGTCGCCAGTCCTGCACAGCAGACCCAGAGGTCCCTTGGGTAGTTAATGGTTCCTTCGCACTACCCAAGAGGACATACCTCTTCAAAGAAGAACTAACAACACTTCTGATTACAAACATGTTAGAAATGGGGTCTTTGTTTGGCAGTCAGGTTACCCCCTGTCTAAGCAAAGGCCCTCACTCTAGTCAGGGTAAGTCACACACAATCCAAATTATCCTGTGCCCACCCTCTAGTAGCTAGGCACTGAGCAGTCAGACTTAACTTAGAAGGCAATGTGTAAAGTATTTGTGCTATCAATCATGCAATAACACAGTAGAACACCACAAAATTACACCACACAGTGTTTAGAAAAATATGTAATATTTATCTGGTAAGATGCAGGTCAAAACGATTGAGATGCAATAAGTACATGTTGAGATATAACTGTAAAAATGATATAAAGTGTCTTTAGTCTCTTAAAAGCAATAAATGTCTCTTGCAAGCACAAAGTACCTGGTTTGTGTTCAAAATCTCTGCAAAGAACCGCAGAGGGGTGGAAAACAGGGAGGTGTGCGTTGATTTCTCGGGCTGCACGCAGTGAAGCGTCATTTATTTTTCATGCAGGTAAGGCTTTGCGTCAATTTCCAGTGCTCAGTCTTGGATCCTCTTCGGGTTGCGGGGTTCGCGGACGCCCCAGGGACATTGCGTTGAAATAACCGGCACTGGAAGGACAAAGTCAGAGGGGCTGATTCAACCCAGTGGGTGTTGCATGGAAAATTCTACCACACAGCAGGCAATGTGTGGATTCCCCTCAGGAAGTCGGGCCGCATCGTTCTGGCTCGGCTGGGCGTCAATCCAGTGAGTCATGCATCGGATTTCTAATCGCTGCACTGGCACTGCATCGATCGTCTCCTTACGAAGTCAGGCTGCGTCGTTCCAGTTCAGTGTGTGGTGAATTTTTCACCACAGGGCAGGCTGTGTGTCGTTTTCTACCAGATGTGTGTCGATTTCCGCTGCACAGGGAGTTCTTCTTGCAAAGATGAAGTCTTTCTGGTCCTGAGACTTCAGGGAACAGGAGGCAAGCTCTATCTAAGCCCTTGGAGAGCACTTCTCAGCAAAGCCAGAGAGCAGCAAGGCAGCAGGGCAACAGCAAGGCAGCAGTCCTTCACAGAAAGCAGTTAGGTGAGCCCTTTGGGCAGCCAGGCAATTCTTCTTGGCAAGTTGCAGGTTCTGATTCAGATTCTCTTCTCCAGGAAGCGTCTGTGACAAGAATGTCATGTCAAGAAGTGTCTGAGTTGGTAGGGTCAGAGACACTGCTTAAATACCCAAATGTGCCTTTGAAGTAGGGGAGACTTCAAAGAGTGGCTTAGAAGTGCACAAGGTCCCTTTTTTATTTCCATCTTGTCTGCCAGGGTCCCAGTAGGGGGTGTGGCAGTCCTTTGTGTGAGGGCAGGCTACTGTCCTTTGCCATGTAAGTGTAAGGTCCTCCACCCTCCCATCCCAGGAAGACCCATTCAATATGCAGAGGTATGCAAGTGTGACTGAGCATCCTATGTTTGGGGTTGTCGGAGTGTATGCACAAGGGAGCTATGAATGAAACCTAGCCAGACATGGATTGGAAGGCACAGAAGGATTTAAGTGTAGAGAATTCCTCACTTTCTAAAAGGAGCATTTCTAAAATAGTAATATAAAATCCAACTTTACCATTAAGCAGGATTTTGTATCACCATTCTGGCCATTCTAAATATGACCTGGCTAGTCCTTTCAGATCAGGATCTACCACTCATATAGTATATTAGGGTAGCCCTAATGCTATCCTATGGAAGGAGCAGGCCTCACAGCAGTGTAAAAACAGATTTAGGAGTTTTACACTACCAGGACATATAGAACACACATATTCATCTCCTGCCTTTTACCTACATAGCACCCTGCCCAATGGGCTACCTAGGGCCTACTTGAGGGGTGACTTATATGTAGAAAAAGGGTGTTTAAGGCTTAGCCAGTACTTTTAAATGCCAAGTCGAAGTGGCAGCGAAACTGCATAAACAGGCACTGCAGAGGCACTGCAGGGGCAGGCCTGAGACATGGTTAGGGGGCTATGTATGTGGGTGGCACAACCGGTGCTACAGCCCACTAGTAGCATTTTATTGACAGGCCCAGGGCACCTGTAGTGCACTTGACTAGGGACCTACAAGTAAATTAGGTAAGCCAATTGGGTATAAGCCAATGTCACCATGTTCTAAGGAGAGAGCATCTGCACTTTAGGACTGATTAGCAGTGGTAAAGTGCTCAGAGTCCGAAAGCCAGCAAAAATGAGGTCAGAAAAAGAGAAAGAGGAAGGCAAAAGGTTTGGGGGTGACCCGACAGAAAGGCCATTTCCAACAACAAGCACGCACAACAATACTACAAATACCTCCTGGACTAAGAGAAGGGCAGAAAATGAGCTCCTGCTGATTCCTGTTACTACTTCAACGACATCACCTGTCCAAGATGTGATTGTCCTCTATTCCCACACAACACAAACAGACAACATTGTCTACTATGAGCCTCCACGTGAAGTGAATCCATCCTCTGGTAATGCACCTGCTCCTGTGTTTGCAGAGACTACTTCTGGTTACTTCATTGACATTGATGACTTTTTCTCAACTTCATCCACTGCTGCGATTGAAACTGTTTCAAAGACATGTACACTGTATATATGGCTTAAAAGTAACTATCTAATTCACCCATGGAACTATTTATGGTTATCCTTGACATTATTTAAATTTTTTCTATGGATTGGTTTTGTGACCGTTTTCTTTCTGCTCATCAATGGTCATTACCTTCCTGAACGCTCCACTGTTGAGCTTGTGGATGAAGTCTTAACTCCATATCATTCCTCACAAAAGGTCCGAAGAGACTTGTCCCTTTTGAACATTTCAGCTGTGCCAATTCACAATGGGATTGTGTGGGATAAAGTTCCATTTGATACATACTGGCCTATTGAGGTCATTCAAATTCCTAATGTTTTCAAAATATCTATGACTGATGTAATTACACCTAGTGTTGTATCTGATGATTGGGATGTTCAGACAGTTGATTCATTGTTAACTGAAATTAAAGACTATGCAGTATTTGAGAGTGATGAGATGTATTCCAACACAAATAATTATGGGGAAATTTTCTGCTATAACAACAGGGGACATTACTACCTGCACCGTGCTACTAGACATAGACCAGTACTTAATTACGCACAGTGGGAACACCTGTGGAGAGCCCAGAACATTATGCAGACAATTTCACATATTACACCTTGAAAAATTAGGAACATTTTGCTAACTATTACAAAACTAATATACTTAGATTCCTTTGTTTCACGTTTTGTAGTTGAAGGTTACCAATGCTGGAAGAACACTATTGATGCAAAGAGTTTATGGGGAACACAGGATTGTCAAATACAGGGTAGGGAAGCTTTATTTGGGGCGTGCCTTATTCCTGTGAAAATGATCTTTTTAAATGACACCATTCAACAGACATCTTGTCTAGGGTTAGCAAAAATGAAAGCAATAAATGCACCCAGCATCCCCACACCAGCAAAATTTAATAACTAGCAATACTTCCTGAATGTCACTGAGGAAGAACTAGATGCAAAGGTTCGAGCTAGTACCTATAACTCTTCAATTTCCAGTACCGGTGAGTGGTTAGTAGGGCCGATAGACACAAATGTCCGTCAGGCAGTTTTGTGAATTCTTCAGGGGACCTGCAGGACTACTTGAAAGGTCTAAGAAAGCCATGATCTAAAAGATTAATCTATGCCATATATAATGAGATTTGGAAGCTTTCTCAGATAGAAGCTGCTGCAGGTTTAAGGCAGATAGATAAGGGAAATTTATAAAAGGCTTTTACCTGTTTTCGACAACGGCATGAACACTCTCTCCAACAGGATTTACTCCCTAACAAATATAGGCCCTGATTTAAACTGATTGACGCAAACCTGCGTTAGCGCAGGTTTGAGTCAAAAAGTATACCGCCAGCTAGCTCCATTCCTGGATGCCAGCCGGGCATCATATTTAACCTATGACGCTAGCCGGTGGTAAGACCCAGTTAGCGTCAAAATTATAGACACTAACAGGGTGGGGGAGGCGTAGGGGAAACTGGATGTTGTGCGTGAAAGATTGATGCTAGTCAGGTTAGAGTAAAAAAAAGACTCTAACCTGATACCTGATTACCATCATTATTTCCACACACAACCCCATGGACATGACTCCTGTCTAAGTAAAGAAGGAGGTCATGCCCCCCAGCCCAATGGCCATGCCCAGGGGACTTAAGTTTCCTGTGCATGGATATTGAGCACAGTGCCATGTAGGGGGGTTCAAGTTAGGCCCCCCTATACAATTTAAATACTTACCTGGGATGGGTCCCCCATCCTTAGTTGTCCTCCAGGTGTGGGTGCGGGTGGGTGGAGGCGTCCCTAGGGGTAGAGAAGGGCACCTGTGGGCTGTTTCTATGGTCACTGACCATTGATAAAGGCCAACAGGTCCCCTAACGCCTGCCCTGACCGAGGCGTTAAATAATGGTGCTAAGCAGGTTTTGCGCCAATATTTAAGGCCCTCCTCTTCCTTTGAGTGATTTTTACACAGGAGGATAAATAAGGCACTAGGGCCTTCGAGTCATATTTTGCCCGGGAACGCCTACCTTGCATCTCATTGAAGCAAGGTAGTTTTCGGCAGGCAAAAAATGACTTTAACTCCAATATTTTGGCACTAGACATGTCTAGCGTCAAAATATAATTATGGAGTTAAGTTTGCGCCGGATTTGAGTAAAAAAAAAGACACCAATCTGTCTCAAACAGAGTATAAATATGCCCCCTAGTGTCGTCTCTGATTAATATCATTCAGACAGACATGTCCCTTTCATATCATAGACAAAGGGCCAGATGTAGCAAAATGCAAAATTGCGACTTGCAATTTGCGAGTCCATCTGACTTGCAATGGGGTCGCAATGACCCACCTCATCAATATTCATGAGGTGGGTCGCAAATTGCGGCCCCATTGCGAGTATAGGCACTCGCAAACATGGAGGCCTGCTGTAGTCAGCAGACCTCCGTGTTCGTGACTGCTTTAAATAAAGCAGTTTTTTTTTTTTTAAGTGTAGCCCGTTTTCCTTAAAAATATTTTTGGGTCCATTCACAAAGTGGAAGGGGTCCCATGGGGACCCCTTCCAATTTGCGAGTGGGTTACCATCCACTTGAAGTGGATGGTAACTGTGAGTCCATTTGCGACCGCGTACGCGGTCGAAAATGGAATTGCATCCCACTGCGAGTCGCAAATAGGAAGGGAACACCCCTTCCTATTTGCGAGTCGGAAATGCATTTTGCGAGTCGGAGCCGACTCGCAAAATGCATTTCTGAATAGCAAAGTGGCTTTTGCGCCTCGCAAACGGCGATTTTCGCCGTTTGCGAGGCGCAAACACTTTGCTACATCTGGCCCAAAGTCAGCTGCGTTACATCATGCAGTTAGGTTGAACATTACAGACTCTGAAAAACGGCTGCGTTCCATGGAAGTATATTAATGGGAGTGACTTGTTTGCTACTTTTAGGGGGTCATTCTGACCTCGCCGGTAAAAGGCCCTTACCGCCGGTCAGAAGTCTGCCATTCTACCGGCGCGGCTGCGGTAAACCGCCACGGTCATTCTGACCACCAACTGTGAAACCGCCAAAAACCCGACATCCAAGGAAGGCCGCCTCATCAGCGGGCCGCGGAAAACTGGAGATGACCAAACCTCCACCGTCACGCCAACACAAACATGCCCATGCCATTCTGACCCACGAATCCACGCGGCGGTCTTTCAACCGCGGTATTCCATTGGCGGTACACACCGCCGCGCTGTCGCGCCGCGCGGTGCGGCGCGAGCCGAGAGCTCGACTTCGACCGGGCGTTCGGCTCGGGCCGCGCACCGCGTTATTAAGACGCGGCGCGCCCCCAGCCTCTCCTGCGCGTTTCGAGGCCCCAGATTTGCTTGGGGCCTCGTTCTTCCTTCTGCCTTTCACTGTCCCAGGGGTCTCTGAACCCTCTTACCTGTTTTTCTTCGTTTCTTTGTCCTTTCTTCTGTTTGCAGTCTGTTGTGTGCCTTTCTTTATGTCTTTTCCTCCTTCCCAGATTCCTGTGCTTTCCCAGCATTCCTTGTTCCCTATTCTCTATGGTTCCTATACTATTCTGTTCTATATATTGTTTCCCTATCTAAGATGGTGTCCTTTTACTTCCTGTGGGTCACTTCCTGTTTGTTGGTATATAAGGGCTGTGTTTTTCCTCTTTCCTTGCGCTGCAACACTTTCTGCTCAGTTGGTGTCTTCGCTCCTGATTTCCTTGCCTTTTGGTTTTGGACTCAGCATTCTGTATTTTCTGATTTTTGCTCCTTTTGGATTCCTGTTTGTTGTTCTTGTTTTTCTCCAGGACTTTTCCTGTTTGGAGGTTTTTCCCCTTGGAAGGGGTTTTTCCCTCTGCGCTACTTTCTGAAGGGCACGGTCTGTTCTTGGTGTCTCCATTGCCTACAGCACCGTGGCTACCAGAAAGAGTCGCCCCTTTTTGGGCCAAAGCCGAACATTGAAGATTCACGCCACCAGATCTGCAAATTCCAGGCGCAAGCAGCACGTGAGTCGTGACAGATTGCAGCGCCTAACCATTCCGACGTCCTTAAACACCATGGATAATACAGTGGCGGCTGCTGCAGATCCGGAGCAATCTCTGTTAACCACGATTCAGCAACAAGCCCAGGAGTTGCAACAACTACGTAATGAAAATGCTGCGTTACGACAGGCTTTGGCCCTCCGCACCAGTGATGTTCCGACAATCTCCGCTTCTACCCCTTGTTTCTCTGGTGAACCAACCAAGCTTCGCGAGTTCTTGGATGCTTTAACGGTGTATTTCGCCTTCCGACCTACTCAATTCTCCCACGACAGGACCAAGGTGGGTTATCTTATCAGTGCCTTATCCGGCCCAGCCTTGGCCTGGGCAACCCCGATGGTGTCCTCCGACGACCCTGTATTGTCAGACTATTCCGCCTTTGTGAGTCGCTTCAAACAAATGTTTAGCCGTCCTGGATTGGAAGCCTCCGCTGAAGAAGCCTTGTGCGACATCCAACAAGGCTCCCAAGACGTCCTGCAATATATAACCCGTTTTCGTCAGCTGGCGGCAGAGACCACTTGGGTGGAACGTACTCTGGTAACATTATTTCGTAGAGGACTCAAAGAAGAAATAAAGGATGAACTAGTGCATTCTACCAGAGCGGAAGATCTTCGTGGCCTGATGGATCAAGCACTGTCCATCGAATATCGTCTTCAGGAACGGAGATCGGAAAAGAAAAGGAGTAGAGGGTTTACCCAACCAAGTAGCTCCCGTGCATACCTGCAGCGTTCCGAGGAACCTCGCACTCCTGCTAGAGACATCGAAGGGGAACCCATGCAGGTGGATACTACCCGAGGTCCGCTCTCTGCTAGTGAACGAGAAGACAGACGCAAGAGAGGGTTGTGCCTGTATTGTGGTTCTGCTGGTCACATACTCCGTACCTGTCCAGTACGTCCGTCCAGACCTTCGGGAAACGCCACCTCCCGTCCTCTGTAAGAAGGGAGGGGACGGGATCTACAGCTATACCTTCCATCAGCTCCTTTAATGACAATACAACTGCCTTGTTCATCTTTCCTGTCCTGTTACAACTTCCTGACGGTCGTCAAGAAAAGACTATGGCATTACTAGACTGTGGTGCTAGTGGTATATACATGGACAAGACATGGGCTGCTGCTAACCTAGTTCCTACTCAAGCAAAAGAAGTACCCGAACAGGTACACACTGTGGATGGATCTTTGATATCCTCTGGTCCTGTAGACACCACTACCCTGATGTTAAGTCTACAGGTGGGAAACCATCAAGAACACATCTCCTTCGATCTTATTACGTCCCCTAACCATACCATCATTCTTGGAATTCCGTGGCTCATTAGACATAACCCATATATAAATTGGGTTACCCGGACAGTCTCTTTGTCTTCGCAATTTTGTCACGAGAACTGTTTTACTTCCGACAAGTATTGGTCTCCGAAAAGATCCTTAGCTACTGAAGGTGCCACTGATATGTCCATTAATACGGTCCAAGGGGTCCCAGACCACTATTTGGAGTTTCAGGATATTTTCCAAAAACCGTCAAAACCTGTGCTGCCTCCACATCGAGAATATGATTGTGCAATTCCATTAGAACCCGGCACAATTGTTCCTTTTGGGAGGATGTACTCCCTCACGGAACCCGAAAGGGAAGTTCTAAAGGAGTATCTGGACGAAAATATACAGAGTGGTCTTATTGTTCCATCGTCGTCTCCGGCTGGGGCCCCTCTCTTTTTTGTGCCCAAGAAGACTAAGGATCTTCGTCCGTGCCTGGATTTTCGAGGTCTGAATAAAATCACCATTAAAGATCGTTATCCTTTGCCTCTCATCAGGGACATACTGGAAGCAATCAGAGGGGCCCAACGTTTTACTAAATTGGATTTACGAGGAGCCTACCACCTTTTACGCATAAGAGAAGGCGACGAATGGAAGACAGCATTCAGGACCCCATTTGGCCATTTTGAATATAGGGTTATGCCGTTTGGTCTTACTAACGCCCCGGCAATCTTCCAGAGATTTATGGACTCAGTGTTTTCAGACCTACTTAATCAGACAGTCGTGATCTACCTAGATGACATTCTTATTTATTCTAGAAATCCTGAACTCCATACTTCCCATGTGAAACAAGTTCTTCAAAGACTTCGTGATCATCAACTATTTTGCAAACCAGAGAAATGTGATTTCGACATAACGGAAGTCAAATATCTGGGCTATCATTTAAGTCCCACCGGCATAGCTATGGACCAAGAAAAGGTACAAGCTATCCTAGAGTGGCCTTCTCCTTCTACCATAAAAGAAACACAATGTTTCCTAGGTTTAGCAAACTTCTATCGACAATTCATTCTAGACTTTGCCAGTCAGACTAGCCACATAACTCACACCTTAAAGAAGGACAATTTAAAGAAGGGATTTGTCTGGACTGAGGCTGCTGAAGCAGCCTTTCAAAGCTTAAAGAGAGCCTTCACCCAAGCCCCCATCTTAAGACATCCAGATACCACCAAGCAATTTATAGTAGTAACTGATGCTTCTGAGAGAGCCATCGGAGCTGTCTTACTCCAACGACAAGAGGATGATGGCCTTGAACATCCTGTTTTCTATTTGTCTCATATCCTTTCCACAGCTGAACAACATTATTCCGTACTTGAAAGGGAATTATTGGCTCTGAAAACAGCCTGCCTTGAGTGGAGGCAGTTTCTGATGGGTTCCAAGGAACCATTTGAGGTGAGGACAGACCACCGTAATTTACAATGTTTAAGAAATTTTGTATGCCAGAATAGTCGTCAGGCCCGCTGGGCCTTTTTCTTCAGTCAGTACGATTTTTATATTACATATATTCCAGGATCCCAAAACATTCTGGCTGATGCTCTGTCTCGCCGATATCCAGAGTGTTCTCCTTCCTCATCCCAGTATCTTCTAGAACCCAGTAAGATCATTGGAGTGGCTCAGTCTTTCCTGGAAGAAGTACAACAAGAATACGCCAACCTATCGGACCATGACATAGAAGAACTAAGACCATTATTGTACAAGAAACAAGGATATTTTTATTACCAAGACCTGATATTCCTCCCTACAAACAAGGTGCAAAAGAAAGCATTACAAATGTGCCATGATTCCCCTGTAGCTGGTCACAGAGGCATCAAAGCCACACAAGAATTACTTTCACGATTTTTTTGGTGGCCTACCTGGAAACTGGATGTGGAAAGATACGTTCAGGCCTGTCCCATATGTGCCCAAGTCAAAATACCTCACACCAGACCGGCAGGATTACTACAACCTTTGCCTGTTCCATCGGCCCCATGGCATACTATCTCTACTGATTTTATGTGTTCGCTCCCACCATCAGCAGGAAACCGGGTTATCATGGTCACAGTGGATTCTTTCACAAAGATGGCTCATTTCACTGGCCTAAAAAAGCTGCCTACTTCCCAAGAACTAGGTCAAATATTCATAGATCATGTCTTCCGTCTCCATGGACTTCCACATACCATAATCTCTGATAGAGGACCTCAGTACATCTCCCGATTTTGGAAGCATTTTTGTAAAACACTGAATATGAATAGAGCCCTGTCTTCAGGGTTCCATCCTCAGACCAACGGACAGACTGAGCGTCTGAACCAAGGACTAGAGCAATATCTTCGATGCTTTTGCAATTCTACCCAAAGTAACTGGAGCACTTACCTCTCTTTAGCTGAATTTTCCTACAATAACTCAGTCCATAGTGCCTCCAAGGTCACTCCCTTTTTCTGTTCCTATGGTTTTCATCCTACCTCTTTCCCTACTTCTCCACAATCCAACTCTCCTCTACCTGCTATTAACTATTTCTCCAAACGCCTTCTCCAACTCCATAAACTAATTCGATCTAATTTGTTACATACCAAGAGGTATATGAAGAAGGCTGCAGACAAGAGACGTACAACCAATCCAAATTATCATCTGCAAGATAAAGTCTGGCTCTCCTCCAAATTCTTGCCCTCACGTCTCTCTCAAAACAAGTTCACACCTCGTTACTATGGGCCTTTCCGTATTCTCCAGTTGGTCAATCCTGTCACTGTCCGTCTTCACTTACCCCATACATGGAAGATCCATCCGGTTTTTCATGTTTCTCAGCTTAAACCTTATGTGCCTGATCCTTACTCACGTCAGTTTCCTTGTCCACCTCCTGTCCTTGTGAATGATGCTCCTGAATATGAAGTGCAGGAAATCTGTGACTCTCGTCTTTTTCATAAACGACTTCAGTATCTGATTCATTGGAAGGGTTATCCTCTCAGTGAATGTTCATGGGAAGATGCCTCTTCCGTTCACGCTCCTCTCCTGACTCAACGCTTTCACTGTTTATTCCCTCTTAAACCTGGGCCTTCGGGAGGGGGACCTACTGTCGCGCCGCGCGGTGCGGCGCGAGCCGAGAGCTCGACTTCGACCGGGCGTTCGGCTCGGGCCGCGCACCGCGTTATTAAGACGCGGCGCGCCCCCAGCCTCTCCTGCGCGTTTCGAGGCCCCAGATTTGCTTGGGGCCTCGTTCTTCCTTCTGCCTTTCACTGTCCCAGGGGTCTCTGAACCCTCTTACCTGTTTTTCTTCGTTTCTTTGTCCTTTCTTCTGTTTGCAGTCTGTTGTGTGCCTTTCTTTATGTCTTTTCCTCCTTCCCAGATTCCTGTGCTTTCCCAGCATTCCTTGTTCCCTATTCTCTATGGTTCCTCTACTATTCTGTTCTATATATTGTTTCCCTATCTAAGATGGTGTCCTTTTACTTCCTGTGGGTCACTTCCTGTTTGTTGGTATATAAGGGCTGTGTTTTTCCTCTTTCCTTGCGCTGCAACACTTTCTGCTCAGTTGGTGTCTTCGCTCCTGATTTCCTTGCCTTTTGGTTTTGGACTCAGCATTCTGTATTTTCTGATTTTTGCTCCTTTTGGATTCCTGTTTGTTGTTCTTGTTTTTCTCCAGGACTTTTCCTGTTTGGAGGTTTTTCCCCTTGGAAGGGGTTTTTCCCTCTGGCGCTACTTTCTGAAGGGCACGGTCTGTTCTTGGTGTCTCCATTGCCTACAGCACCGTGGCTACCAGAAAGAGTCGCCCCTTTTTGGGCCAAAGCCGAACATTGAAGATTCACGCCACCAGATCTGCAAATTCCAGGCGCAAGCAGCACGTGAGTCGTGACACGCGCTCAAAATACACACACAGCTCCAAAACACAGCCACATTGGACAATTTGAAATACACTCACCTGACACACATACAAACAACACTCCCACACATCCAATCAACTATAAAACACACACCCACATCACCCACAAACCCCCACTAGTTGGAAATCGGAGAGATGGCGATAGAGATAGAGATAGAGAGAGCGAGCACAGCAATCGAAAACCCCAACACACACAGGAACCCAACTTCATTACCCACACCACATTTACGCACACATCACCACATATCACCACGCACATCACCACAAACACCACCCCACACCTCATCCACACCACCCCATGGCACCCCAAAGACACCCCAGGTTCTCGGACCAAGAACTCAGGGTCATGGTGGAGGAAATTATAAGGGTTGAGCTCCAGCTCTTCGGCACACAGGTGCAGCACACCACTATAGCAAGGAAGGCTGAGCTATGGCAAAGGATCGTAGACAGGGTCAACGCTGTGGGACAGCATCCCAGAAATCGGGAAGATATCAGAAAGCGATGGAACGACCTACTGGGGAAGGTGCGCTCGATGGTGTCGCGACACAACATCGCTGTGCAGAAGACTGGCGGCGGACCCCCACCCATTCCACCCCAATTCACAGCATGGGAGCAAGAGGTCGTAAACATCCTGCATCCTGATGGCCTCGCTGGAGTACACGGAGGAATGGACTCTGGTAAGTCGAATCTCAACTACTTCACCCCCCCCAACCACCAGCATGCCAACCCCCCCCTCACCCCCAATCTCAACCCCCCAGCACACAACCTCCCTGCCAATGTCTCACCAGCACAACCCACCCTAAACAACACCAACCCCTGAATGCCAACACAAACCATAGACAGCCACCACCAAAGCATGACCATTGCACATACCCATACACCCCCCCACCCCCCACCACCCTCACAACACCTCCCACAAGGGAATGCCAGCACTGGGGGACAAGGGCACTCAAAATGCACACCATGGCACACACAGAAACAATAACCATACTCCTTTACACCTGCAGGGCCCGAACGCCAACACACCGCCACGGAGGGTCCAGATTTGTGCATCCCACCGCCAGAACAGGCCCCCAGTGAGGACAGCAGCTCTGTCGACCTAGAACCTGATGATCAGCCCGGACCATCGGGGACCTCTGGACAGTCGGTTCCCCACACACAGACACAGGCCACAGCAGACCCAACCCCCTCTGGGAACACCAGCACAGCTCCCACCCAGCGGGCCCATGCCTCTGTCTCGCGGACGCGTCAATCAGCGGTGTGTCCGCCACTACAGGGCACCCAGGCTGACCCAACACCCCAACAACAACAGGGACCTAGGGGCAGTGGTAGTGGGCACACCATCCAGGGGACAGAGGCCCGGGGAAACAGGGCAACTGGGAGGGCTGCTGTGCGACAGGGGGGGGAGGACAGGCCCAGGGAACCCACTCTCCAAGAGGCCCTCACCACCATCATGGGAGCATACCATCACTCCCAGGAGACGATGGCGACAGTACTGTCCAGGTTCACCGAGATCCAGGCTCAGCAGGAGGAACGGTACATGGGGTTCAGCAATGAACTCAGGAACATCGGTACCGCTATGGGGACCATAGTCCAGGCCCTCAACCGGATAGAAACCACATTGCGGGACCATGTGGCACCACAAAGGGCCCCTGTCACTAGCCAGGAACAGCCTACCACCTCCACCGGCACTAGTGGTCAGGAGGCCCCCACAGAACGACGGGCCACCAGAACCCCACCTCCTGCTGAAGAACAACCACCCCGCAAGAGGAACCTGAGATCTCACCGGAAGACAGAGTAGGATGCCAAGACCCCGCCAGCATAAGATACCCCCTGATGTCATCCCACTGTCCCACAGTGTCACCCTGTCCAACCTTGAACTGCCCCTGCTCCATCCTTCCACAGGCATATGGAAAATGCACCTGTGAAACTGAGAACTGGGCTCTGCCATGGACATAACTCCACCCTTACCCATCACCGTTTTAATATCATGTACCAATATGTAGCACTAAAAATAAATCACTCATTGCACTGAAATCATTCAGGAGTCAGCCTGTATTATTTACAAATGTATAACACATTACTGATCAATAATGTTCTGTTATTTTTGTGATGACAACATACCAATGTCAATAAGCATTAGTCCCTGGACTAACCAAGCAGAAGTCACGCAGTGGGTCATACAGCACTGAAAAGGAAAGGGAAAATCAAACATCAGTATAAATGAACTGGGGGGAAATACACAAAGTAAAGATGTAGGGGGCTTTCAGTAAATGTTAAATGGCGTGGGTGATTCTTACCTGTGTGCTACTGAAAATACTGTTGGATAACTCTGTCCCTGTTGTCTGGGTCGTCCTCTTCGTCTTCCTCCTCTTCACTCTCCGCAGGCTCCACAGCTGCTTCAACACTACCATCTGGACCATCCTCCTGCAGGAAAGGCACCTGACGTCGCAATGCCAGATTGTGAAGCATACAGCAGGCCACGATGATCTGGCACACCTTCTTTGGTGAGTACATCAGGGATCCCCCTGTCATATGCAGGCACCTAAACCTGGCCTTCAGGAGGCCAAAGGTTCTTTCTATGATCGTCCTAGTTCGCCCATGGGCCTCATTGTACCGTTCCTCTGCCCTGGTCCGGAGATTCCTCACTGGGGTCAATAGCCAAGGCAGGTTGGGGTAACCAGAGTCACCAATTAGCCACACACGTTGTCTCTGTAGCTGTTCCATCACATAAGGGATGCTGCTATTACGCATCACATATGCGTCATGCACTGACCCAGGGAACTTGGCATTCACATGGGAGATGTACTGGTCAGCCAAACAGATCACCTGGACATTCATAGAATGGTAAATTTTCCTGTTTCTGTACACCTGCTCATCGTCTTTTGGGGGTACTAAAGCCACATGGGTCCCATTAATGGCACCAATTATGTTGGGGATATGTCCAAGGGCATAAAAATTACCCTTCACAGTGGCCAAATCAACCTCCTCAGGGAATACAATGTAGCTCCGCATGTGTTTCGTCAGGGTAGACAACACTCTAGACAAAATTTTTGAAAACATAGGCTGAGACATTCCAGATGACATGGCCACTGTTGTCTGGAATGAGCCACTTGCCAAAAAATGGAGGACTGACAGAACCTGCACTAGAGGGGGAATTCCTGTGGGTTGGCGGATGGGGGACATCAGGGCTGGCTCCAGCTGGGCACACAGTTCATGTATAGTGGCTCGGTCAAGGCGGTATCGTAGTATGATATGGCATTCTTCCATTGTCGACAGGTCCACCAGCGGTCGGTACACGCGAGGATTCATCCTTCTCCTCGCAAGTCCCAGCGGACGGTGCCTAGGAAGGACAACATGGAGCACAGAGTCAAGCAAATCACAGGTACGTTCACCACAGCATGCATAGCACACGATTATCTATGTATTGAAAGGCGTGTATGTGTGGCAATGCAAGGCCTAGGCCTGTGTGACGCAGTACAAATTATGCCATGTGGGCCCTTGAAATGGCGGCTGCCTGACCTGTGAAGTGGGACAATGGGATGTGAGGTCAATGCGCTGGCGTGGCACACCGTGGCAATAGGCGGTCGAAGACCGCTATACGAAGCCGCATTGGTTAACATTGAAGCCTATGGGTTTCAGGAGCCAATGACGAGGTGCGCCGGCGGTCGCGGTACGCACCGCGGCGGTACGCACCGCCGCGGGCGTGACCGCCATTTTCTATCTGCTTAATCACTCGAGACCTGATCATCCACAGGAGAGGACCTATACTGCAAGTGATGCTGTGACCTCGGTCTGGAAGAGACAATGGCTGCTGCGACTGGGGAAAGGGCCCCTGCCTTCACGTCTGAAGAGTTGGAGAAACTAGTGGATGGGGTCCTCCCCCAGTATGCGTTACTCTACGGTCCTCCAGACCAACAGGTAAGTACACTGGGTGCACATGGAATGGGCTATGCCTGTGTTGAGTGGGGTGGATGTAAGATGGTGGGGTGGGGAGCGAATGAGGAGTGCAACGCACGACAGATGAGAGCATGTGCCACATGGCAAATTTGGGGAGGGGGGGGCAATCACATCTAACATGCAGATAAATGATGAATTTTCCTTTCCCACCCTGTACATGTAATATAGGTCAGCGCCCATCAGAAAGTCGACATTTGGCGTGCCATCGCCAAGGAAGTCCGGGCCCTGGGGGTCCTCAAGAGGTGGGAGGACATCCGCCGCGGGACCAGGAAGACCACTGAGTCACTGCTGGGGATGGCCTCCCAACCTAGGAGGGGTGCCAGTCGTACCCTGACCCCCCCTGATGTCCCGGATCCTGGCGGTGGCCTACCCTGATTTGGATGGGCGCTTGAGGACATCACAGCAGACACAAGGGGGTGAGTATCAGCACATTCTGCTATCTTAATGCGCAGTGGAGGCGTCTGGGTGGGGGAGGAGGGTTCAGGGTGACATTAGGCCAGGGCGTTTTCTGTAGTGTAGTCCTCTCCTTTAGGCATGGCCCTGTGCCCCCGCCCCCCACCTCTGTAGGGTGCCAAGTACAGCTATCCATGGTCCTGCATCATCCATGTGTGTATTTGTTGTGCATAGACCTGTAGGCCTGGTCACAAGTACTGAGTAGTATACCCCGATTGCGCAGCGTAGTGCATGAGGCTCCTGTGTCTGTCCTCTCCGCCAACGGTGTTGACATTGCATGCACTCAACCTGTTTTATTATTTCTCCCCCCACCCTTTTTCTTCATCTTCTTGTGCATGTGTGCATTAGCATCATCAGGCGGAGGAGAATTGGCATCGGAGCACGAGGGAGCTGCAAGTCACAAGGCCCCGGTGGGCCCAGGAACAGACACCGAGGGCACCAGTGATCCGGAGGGCGAGGGGAGCACCACAACGGGGACCGGTGGTGACACCAGCGACACCGACACGTCCTCGGATGGGAGCTCCCTAGCGCACCAGCCCCGCCATCCCAGCAGCCCCTCAGCCTACGCTCCGTGCCCGCTCGCCCAGGAAGGCGGGCGTCTCCTTCGCCCCAGGCACCTCAGCCCCTGCCCCTGTCATTGACCTCCTTCAGACCATCATTGTTGGGCAGACTACCCTTTTGAATGCCATCCAGGGGGTAGAAAGGGAGGTGCATCGGAGCAATGCCTACCTGGAGGGCATTCATTCGGGTCAGGCTGCCCATCAACGATCGTTCAATGCTCTGGCCTCAGCACTGACGGCAGCCATTGTCCCTGTTTCCAGCCTCCCTCTTCTGACTGCCTCCACCCTGTCTCTGTCTCCTGTTCCTCAGCCTATCCCATCCACACCATCAGACCAGCCTGCACACACCTCAACACCCAAGGGCAGCTCATCCAGACACAAGCACCACAGAACCCACAAGCATTCACGCAAGCAACACCCAGATGCAGACATTCCAACAGTCACTACCACCTCTGTGTCCCCCTCCTCCTCGTCTCCCTCCTCCCTCCCTGTGACGTCTACACTCACACCTGCATGCACACCACCATCAGCCAGTGCTTCCATCACCAGCACACCCTCCAGTACAGTCCGCACACGTGCAGTCACCACCCCCACTACCATTTACACGTCCCCTGTGTCCTCTCCCACTGTGTCTGTCACCCCCTCTTCCAAGACACACAAACGCAGGCAGACACCCACCCAACAGCCATCCACCTCACGACAGCCTCCAGCACAAGCACCTGCACCCAAAGACAGCACACCTGACTCTCCTACAACCACATCCTCTTCCTCCACTCCCATCACCACTTCTCCTACCCTTTACCTTGGTCCTAAAAAACTTTTCCTCGCTAATCTTAACCTCTTTCCCTCCGCTGACCCACCCCCTCCATCTGCAAAGAGTCCCAAGAGCACCTCAGCCACCACCAGCCCAGCTTCGAGTGTCACTGTGGTGCATGGGTTCTGGAGTCCACCCTTTGCCAGCAGTGATACATCGGTCAGCAGCAAGGGGACAGCCAGCCCCCCCCCCCAGGCAAGAGGACCAGGAAACTAAAGGGCCGCCGTGAGAGGACTGACACGGCTGCCCCCAAGGAGCAAAGTTCGCCCACTTCACCAGCCACAACATCTAGGGGAGGCAAGGGCCCGAGAGCCCCATCTAAGGAGCGAAAGGGCAGCAGGGCGGAGAAGTCAGCCAGCAGGAGCGCGGAGCAGGAGGGGCCCACAAGCCCCATCCCGGGTGTTAGGGAGGACACCAAAGGGCCCAGGACTCCGTCACCGAAGGGTCCAGCAACAGCACGGTCGGAGGGCGACTGAGCAGGGAGTCCAGGCCAGGTCTGGCTCCCTTGACTTACTGGACGAGCACCGCTGAAGAGGGCCCCGCCGTGCAGAAGAGCACCGCTGAACAGGGCCCCGCCGTGCAGAAGAGCACCGCTGAAGAGGGCCCCGCCGTGCAGAAGAGCACCGCTGAACAGGGCCCCGCCGTGCAGAAGAGCAACGCTGAACAGGGCCCCGCCGTGCAGAAGAGCACCGCTGAAGAGGGCCCCACCGTGCAGAAGAGCAACGCTGAAGAGGGCCCCGCCGTGCAGAAGAGCACCGCTGAAGAGGGCCCCGCCGTGCAGAAGAGCACCGCTGAAGAGGGCCCCGCCGTGCAGAAGAGCACCGCTGAAGAGGGCCCCGCCGTCCAGAAGAGCACCGCTGAACAGGGCCCGCCGTGCAGAAGAGCACCGCTGAAGATGGCCCCGCCGTGCAGAAGAGCACCGCTGAACAGGGCCCCGCCGTGCAGAAGAGCACCACTGAAGAGGGCCCCGCCGTGCAGAAGAGCACCGCTGAACAGGGCCCCGCCGTGCAGAAGAGCACCGCTGAAGAGGGCCCGCCGTGCAGAAGAGCACCGCTGAAGAGGGCCCCGCCGTGCAGAAGAGCACCGCTGAAGAGGGCCCCGCCGTGCAGAAGAGCACCGCTGAAGAGGGCCCCGCCGTGCAGAAGAGCACCGCTGAAGAGGGCCCCGCCGTGCAGAAGAGCACCGCTGAAGAGGGCCCCGCCGTGCAGAAGAGCACCGCTGAAGAGGGCCCCACCGTGCAGAAGAGCACCGCTGAAGAGGGCCCCGCCGTGCAGAAGAGCACCGCTGAAGAGGGCCCCGCCGTGCAGAAGAGCACCGCTGAAGAGGGCCCCGCCGTGCAGAAGAGCACCGCTGAAGAGGGCCCCGCCGTGCAGAAGAACACCGCTGAACAGGGCCCTTCATGTCAAGCACCGCTCCGCTGGGCCCCGCCGTCTCGAGCACCGCTCCGCTGGGCCCTTCCTGTCAAGCACCGCTCCGCTGGGCCCTTCCTGTCAAGCACCGCTCCGCTGGGCCCCGCCGTCTCAAGCACCGCTCTGCTGGGCCCTTCCTGTCAAGCACTGCTCCGCTGGGCCCTTCCTGTCAAGCACTGCTCCGCTGGGCCCCGCCGTCTCAGGCACCGCTCAGCTGGGCCCTTCCTGTCAAGCACCGCTCCGCTGGGCCCTTCCTGTCAAGCACCGCTCCGCTGGGCCCCGCCGTCTCAAGCACCGCTCTGCTGGGCCCTTCCTGTCAAGCACCGCTCCGCTGGGCCCTTCCTGTCAAGCACCGCTCCGCTGGGCCCCGCCGTCTCAAGCACCGCTCCGCTGGGCCCTTCCTGTCAAGCACTGCTCCGCTGGGCCCCGCCGTCTCAAGCACCGCTCCGCTGGGCCCTTCCTGTCAAGCACCGCTCCGCTGGGCCCCGCCGTCTCAGGCACCGCTCCGCTGGGCCCTTCCTGTCAAGCACCGCTCCGCTGGGCCCCGCCGTCTCAAGCACCGCTCCGCTGGGCCCTTCCTGTCAAGCACTGCTCCGGTGGGCCCCGCCGTCTCAAGCACCGCTCCGCTGGGCCCTTCCTGTCATGCACCGCTCCGCTGGGCCCCGCCGTCTCAGGCACCGCACCGCTGGGCCCTTCCTGTCAAGCACCGCTCCGCTGGGCCCTTCCTGTCAAGCACCGCTCCGCTGGGCACCGCTGTCTCAAGCACCACTCCGCTGGGCCCTTCCTGCATGCACTGTGAACGGTTCACTGTGCCCACCATGCCTCCTCCTTGACCAGTGGAGACTGTAATCCACCTGATGGACTGTGGCTTTGCACTCCCCAGGATGGAACAGTGGGCAACCCACCTACTGTATAGACTTGAGAGACTGTGGCTTTGCACTCCCCAGGATGGAACAGTGGGCAACCCACCTACTGTATAGACTTGAGAGACTGTGGCTTTGCACTCCCCAGGATGGAACAGTGGGCAACCCACCTACTGTATAGACTTGAGAGACTGTGGCTTTGCACTCCCCAGGATGGCACAGTAGGCATGGTGGCCCCTTCGTGGATCTGGCGTCGTGGACTCATGTGGCTGTGGTGCCCCCCCCTTCCCTTCCCCCTGAGGTGCCTGTAGTTTTTTCATCAGATGCCCCTGCAGTGTTCTCTCCAAAGGACTCAGGTCTCCTGTGTGGGCTTTGCCCTTGTGTTGTTACACTTTGGCCCACGGACACTTCGATTTTCTTTTGATGTGCAGTACTAATTGCCTCGGTTATCCATTGCACTGTATATAGAATTATTTTGATATTGATTTTTTGGCTAGTTGACCAATACTTTTCAGAGCCTATTGTACATTAATTTTTATTCACAATTTAATTATGTCTTTGCATTTTTCAGGGGGGTTTGGGTGGTGTCACTGTGACTTGTTGCTCTGCATTGGTGTGTACATAGTTTGGGGGGGTGGGGGTCGCATATGTGTGTGCCGTAAGCTTTCCTCCTCCCCCCTCCCGTGTGTCATAGGTGCAGTACTCACCGTTGTCGTCTGCGCCGGCGTTCGTACTCGTGGTAGATGAGCAGGTAGACGAGAGCAGGTAGGATGTTTAATTCGGGTTCCATGCTGTCCTCCTTCCTCATGGAGTGCGTAGAGGTGAGCGTTTTCCCGTTCGTAGTCTGTTTCCGCCGTGTTTTTATCGGCGGGGCTCCCGCCCCGGAAAAGGTGGCGGATTGGTGAGTTACGATACTGTGGGCGGTACATTGTCTGCCGCCTGTCTGTTGGCGGTGACCGCCGCGCTGTTTGTCTGTACCGCCGTGGCGGGCGGAGTGTTAATGTGGCGGGCTGTGTTGGCGGTTCCCGCCAGGGTCAGAATTCCATTTTTTGGACCGCCAGCCTGTTGGCGGGTTGGCCGCCGCTTTATCACCGACCGCCAGGGTTAGAATCACCCCCTTAATTTGTGCAGGGATCAACAGACAATGGTTAAAAGGAAAGTGAGTTTCACCATTCTTAACATAGAAAGGTTAGAGAAGTTGCCTTTTACTGTTGCAGAAAGTCCATCAATGGTATGGGTCCTACATGGCATTATTAATCTGCCCATTTCCACTTTTCATTTTTCGAAATGACTGAAACATCGTGCCATGGGCAGATACAAGAGGATAGGCGATAGCTATATTAAAGAAGAGTAGAAGTTGCCCTTTTTTAATTTAAAGGTTTGAACAGCGAAACAGAGGTCTTTCTCAGCAGACGCAAATGTGAGACTACTGTTAGTCATTCAATGATCTGCAAACAGGTGTCCCTTCATGGCCTTTGCAATGCAGTGGTCACGAACTTGGCCTGTTTTCTGAAGGGTACTCCCGTCCCTTTGATTCGACCAGCATTTCATGTACCTTCAAATCGAAGTTATGTGGTGCTGAGCGACCAGAGCTGTTGAGGTATGTGACCAGGAATTGCCTATGCAGTCTCTAAGGTCATTACGTGTTGCGGACATGTTTTATTCCTCCTCACAAGAGAGATAGGAGTAGCAGAAATGCGGCCTCACATTGATACTACTAATGTAAATTATGACAAGCTGAGCAGACTAAAGGTGCTACTGTTTTAAAAACAAGCTACGTTAACATCGGCTAGAGAGATGTATGATCTCCAGATAGCAAGATCATCAGCCGAGATACAATCCCTATTAAATATCAACTTCCCCAAGAATTTTGGAGAGCTGGTATCCACAATTTTCAACACTTCAAGCACTACAGGGATTGTCTATTTCTTTAAGGGTGTTGGGTCTGGAGTTGTGTCCATCTTCCAGACCATTTTCGGAGTCATTCCTTCGGCCATCCATTCACTCTTTTCTGGTGTGTTTGTTGGCTTTCCTTTGTCTTTGTCGTTAAAAAGTGGAATACTACTGCTAGTGCTTCTGATTCGCAGTGATGATGCCTTTCCAAACAAACAGAGTAATGGAGCCACTACCATCAGCCCAGCTGTGTCATGAACGCATGGTTCAGTTCCTTAATGATCCGTTGCTGGAAGAGTTGGAGTTTGACTGGTCATTGTCATTCAGACCAGTTCTATGGTGTGAGCAGCCAGTTTTTTGCTGCATATGGTGCCTCTTCAAACATTTGCCTACAGTGTGCCTTGCTGTTCTGCCAGTGCCTCCTGTGGACCAAGAACTGCTGATGTCCCGATGAGGGCTCATTCACGATCGTGCCCCTTGACACTCAGGCTGATTTGCAAGGCCACTCTTGAGCCGCCCCTAGCTCTCTTCTGTACTGTGGATGGTAGAGCCCCTGCAGGAGGTCCTGCACATGAGACTGACACACACTACTGCTCCGCGGATCCATCTGCCTATCCTGTCATCGATCTGACATCTGACAATGTGGCCTCTTTCCTGAGGGCCTTTCCATTGAATGGCTTTGAAGATGCTTTTCAAGATCATGACTACTGTTAGGTCAATTTGACCATTGGCCTGTTCTAAAGTTTAAAGTTTACTAATAACTTTGACCTGCTGTGCCGTCATGGTCGGCATTATGGGGGTCATTCTGACCCCGGCGGGCGGCGGGAGCCGCCTGCCTGGAGGGAACCGCCGAATGACCGCACTGCGGTCAAAAGACCGCCGGGGCCATTCTGGCTTTCCCGCTGGGCCGGCGGGCGACCGCCAGAAGGCCGCCCGCCGGCCCCGCGGGAAACCCCCTCAACAATGAAGCCGGCTCCGAATGGAGCCGGCGGAGTTGTAGGGGTGCGACGGGTGCAGTGGCACCCGTTGCGATTTTCAGTGTCTGCAAAGCAGACACTGAAAATCATTATGGGGCCCCGTTAGGGGGCCCCTGCACTGCCCATGCCAGTGGCATGGGCAGTGTAGGGGCCCCCAGGGGCCCCACAACACCGTTCCCGCCATCCTGTTCCTGGCGGTAAAAACCGCCAGGAACAGGATGGCGGGAAGGGGGTTGGAATCCCCATGGCGGCGCTGCAAGCAGCGCCGCCATGGAGGATTCCCTGGGCCAGGGGTAAACCGGCGGGAAACCGCTGGTTGTCCTTTTCTGACCACGGCTTTACCGCCGCGGTCAGAATGGCCCAGGAAGCACCGCCAGCCTGTTGGCGGTGCTTCCGCGGTCCCCGGCCCTGGCGGTCATGGACCGCCAGGGTCGGAATGACCCCCTATATCTCTTCGTATGTTTTAGCTATTTTTGACAAGTTTTGAATCAGACTTTAGTTGTTTTTTTAATGATATTAGCTTGTTGTAGTCCAGAGCATTTTTAGATTGGGTTCATTCCCCTTCGTTGGTGTCATCCTATAGCATCATACTTGTTCCAGGAATAGGGAGGGTGTAGTGAATCCTAACTTGTTTAAATGGGAAGCAGGAGTTAGCTTAGCCTTCTGGCTTGCAGACTTGTGCTCTCGTCACCCAGTGCCTTTTACCCTACTTAGTTTGCTCTGTTTTAGCACAATTATTTAATGCTATCCTTTCAAGATGTCTGCATTGTGTTTAGTAAGGACAATGTTTTAGTTTCATGCTATCAGTGCCACTCTGCTAAGGCATCACTATCAGCACCAGAGACAAGATATAGGTATTCACATTAGGACTTTCCCACTTTGTGCTTTAGAGGGAATTGTTAATGTAATTGCCGCCCCAAGCATGTCTTGTTATCTATTGTTTGAGATCAGTCCTAGGTCAGGGGTCTGATCAGATCTGTATAAATGCACCTCATACAGACAGATAGTCAGAGGGATTCCGACCAGATGCCATTAACGCTATCCATGCTACACCTCGCCTTGACGCTGGCCCAGTCTTCATGTCCCCACGGAGTCTGAGTTAGAGACCTCGTTCCAAGGTAACGAGGGTTGGAGGGCTCTTCTCCTGGACATGGTACTGGCAGATTAGGACTATCACACCTAGCTTCCTAGGTTAGGGGTTAGGCTCATTATTCTAGGGTACTAGGACATATTTCATATCTCATGTGATTTTATGCTGTTGCAAGATGGTGAGCGTCTTTGTACTAATGACTCTCTGTTTCACAATTCTGTTTCTTGCATTGTTCATTATCCTAATCATTGCAGCCATGCAACTTATCATAGATTGCAGTCGTGTTAATAACTTACTGCATCTCCTTCATTGGCTGTGGGTTTGACTGAGACATGTTATTCATGTGAGAAAGGGGTAATCTCTGTTTAACCACAACACTCCCTGATATGTTGGACTCTTGAGTTCATGTGTAAAGGCTGCCACAAATCACCTTTTTTGTTTGGGTTTTTGGTGAGGTGGTACTTGTGAGCCGGAGGGGTCGGGACAACAGTTGCAATTTGTTGTAGGACTCGCATAGTCACCTACAAACATAAGTGCTGTCCTCCTTAAACCAGTAGTCTTGCCTACAGCAAGAGTCAAACTACGACACCACTGGTGAAGTCTTATTTGCTTGATGACTTGCACTTTTCATTTTCAGAATTAGATTTTTTTCTTGTTGATTTAAAAATGTTTGATTTTCTTGCATTTCTTGGTCTTCTTGAACTCCTTATTCCATCCCATCTAGATCCACATAGCAAACTGGCGCTTGACCTAATGAATCAACCTTTTGTGTAATGTTTTCTTCATTAGCAGTACACATTCTGTTTATGTGATATGTGTGAAACCTCCACATTTCACACCAGTATTCATTTGTATGACTTAATATAGTGCCCTCCACATAGTTTCCAGATACAGCTTTCTCACGTGTGGCTTCACTAGAACCCAGTCGCAGGCTCTAAATCAAGGCAGGGTTCTGTGCTTGAAGAAGATGATGCAAACTTCACTTGGTGTGAGCTTTATTTTTCTACATCATTCAAAGTGTGCAGTAATCCAGGGTCAAATTAACACTAAACCCCATATTTATACTTTTATCACTGCATTTGCGTAGTTTTTTATGCAAAATCGTCACAAACTTACAAAATACAGTTGTATTGTGTACGTTTGCGCTGCTTTTGTGTAAAAAAATGAGGCAAATGTGGTGCTAAAAAAGTATAAATATGGGCCTAAAATTTGCAGGAACAACAGATGATGGAATGCCAGGAATACTCATGCACCTACCTAAGAGAGCCTCATAGGTGCCAAAGCCATCGTCCTGTTTAGGGTATTTGTCATGCTAAGTAGGACCAAAAGAACAGCATCTAGCTATTGCAATAAAGTTGAGAAGCACACTTGGGGTAATTTTGCTTGTACTTTGCACCACTGGCCCTCTCCACAAATCCTGTTGCTTTACACAAAATGTTATGATTTCATTCTTAAAAAGTGTGCCCTTATCTGTCAATATCTGTTTGTAAAAACGTCAGCAAACCAAATCCCGAGGTCAATTACCTCACTTAATAATTTTACCATTGCTAGGCATCACACTTCCTTGTTGGATATGCTTTGATCCACTTTTAAGAACAATCAATTGCTAAAATATATAAATCTATTACAAGTTATTACAAGTCTACGTTTCTGCAAAGTCCACCTGCTGGGACCTTCTGATATTCCAGCACAGCTCATAGTCACTCTCTTTCTTTTTCCTCTGATAATCTTATGATGTGATATATTTCTGACGGAAATCTTCTGCAATGTTTGAAAAATGCTGATTAAATAGGTACCTTCTAAATATATCAACAATTCCATCATGTCCTACATGTTTAAGTGTAAGTTTGTATCTCACCATCTGTAGGAGCAGTAGTACTAATGGTTCCAGCAAAACAAACCTTTCATTTTTTGATTTCTACACATTTTATGTTTGTTTATCTAGATATGTTCCACTTGCCACTTTCCTCATCTGTTGCCTCACTCTGCAAACCCCTCAATTCCTCCATAGAATGAATTGTCTTGGAAAGAAAAGCATTTACAATTTGAGCATCTAAATCATTTGCTCACAAATTGCAAGTGCAATCTGAAACCACAGTTGAACATAATCAGGGATCGCTCCAAAATCATATTGTTATCCATGTGAATTGCAACCCTCAACTCATTGGCAATGCAACATGCTCTTGTGATGACAGAGAACTCAGCTACTTGTGCCGAAGTTACATTACACAGGTATGTAAGCATGATGGGTTCACAGTATAAGCCAATGAGCAAATTGCATATGTTGCTTGTAGTACTCCATGGTAGTCTATCAAATATGAGCCATCTACAAATAAAATCAAGTCAGCCAAATCGAGTGGTAATCTTAAATGTGTAGGCTTGGTTTGCTTCAAAATAATGTTATTATGCAATTGTGATCATCAACATTAATCTCCTCATTGCCATTTTTATCTTCACAATCAGACAACAATATATCAGGATTGAATATATCACATCTATATGTAGAAATGTGTTTTGCAGCCAGGATTATTTTATATTTAGTTAAATCGTTGCTTGTCACATGCTGAGTATGTGTATAGGTTAATAGTGTTTCAACTGGGTTTGGGTCAAATGCAATCACTGTATGTCCCATTACAATTGTTTCACTCTGTGTAATGGTCAATGCTGTAGCATAAATATTTTTCACACACCCTTGAAAAGCTTCTTAGTGCAGTCTAGTGCTGTAGACACTATACAATTGGACTCTTCAATCAAAATGTTGTTATAGAACAGACAGTGCACACCTTTGTTTTTGATGACAAAATAGGTAAACCCCCTTTTCATAGTCAGTCATTTTTAGCACTGTTGCTGTACATGAAGAGAGTTTCATCTCTAGGAAGTCTTGCATATAGTTATCATCCCAGGGTACCACGTGATTCACCCCATTGTGCATAAATCTTTCTAGAGGCTTTGGAAGTAAAGGAAAACTTGGAAGTCCTATGTTGACTATAACCAACCATCCCTATCATACTTTCTATGTGTTGTAGGAAGGTTTATTATCACAATCATTCCTCTCTCAATCTGATGTTCCAAATAAATCACTTATTTTTTACAATATTACATTTTAGTTGGGAACTTGTAATGCCCATTTTCTACCAAATGATTCAGCAATGTGAATGTGTTCAATTTACAGCCTTCTTTTTTGCCTCAAAACATGGAATCATCAATGTACTGCACCAGTACTGAATCACAAGGCATTTTTAAAGATTCTAAGTCCCAGATTTATACTTTTTGCCACAAAACTGCTCAAATGCAGTTTTGTGGCAAAATGTATAGCGCCAGCTTGCGCCATTCCACAGTGCCAGCTGGGTGCCATATTAATGGCGCAAGCAGGCACTAAACTTGGGCTAGTGTCTTAAAAGAAGACGCTAGCAGGGTGTGGGTGGCGGTAGGGAAGGAGGGGGTTGTACGTCAAGCAATGACGCTAGCCTTGTTAGAGGCATAAAAAATGCCTCTAACCAGACTAGCACCATTTTCTGGCACACAAAATTCCTTCTTTTGCAAGTCAGTGTTTGTCATTCTCATTCTGTATGTATCAAAAGTTTTGGCCTGATTAGGAGTATGCCAGTTGGACCGCCAGAACTCCAATACGCCAGTGGGGAGTCAGCTGCCAAGCCAGCAGCCTCCCTGGCACCATATCAGGGAGAGCCAAGGCCAATGCCCCCAGCACCCTCCATCTGCACACAGTCAGGGGTGAAAGACCATTGAAAGGCCGGTGGAAAGGCCGGTGGAAAGGCAAGTTGTAATCAGCACTGCAGTGCCAAACTTGGCACTGATATGGCTGTCCACTGCTTGCACCACCGCCAACCCACTGGTGTCCATGATCCTGGTGGTGGAGGCAGTGTGTGGTGGTTAAACCACCAGCATTGTAATGTGGGGGTCGGATGGCTATGGTTGCTGCGGTCCGACTGCCACCGCAGGTACAGCGGTCCATGGATTGCCGTACTCCTAATAAGGCCCTTGTTTTCCTTCAAATCAACATTCGGTTCCTCGGTCAACCACTCATGTTTTTCACACATGAGAGAAGCATATTTCCCTTCTCCCACTTTAAAAAAAAAAAACTATTTCTTCCTTAGTACATTTTTTAAATTTTATTCCTATAAATGTCTGCATTTACAATGTGGTCTAAATCCTCTTTAAAGTTTCAATGTGGTAATAACCACATCTTTTGCCTCACATGACTGTGCAACCTCTAATGCTGATTTGAAAAACCCCTCACTCGTCGCACTTGTTCTAGTCTCTTGTGCTTCTGCAAGAGCCCTATTGTATGTAGGAGGTCTTCTTATGATTATCATATCACCTATAAGTTCATCCTCTTCCTCAGACTCGTATTCTCATTCTTTTTGTTAAGGTTCTTCTCAGTGTTGCTTTCTGTTTTACTCTCTTTTGTTTTTTGTTTTTTCTGAGTCCGTAATAATCACAGGAAACAAACCCACTGGGGGTCATTCCTACATTGGCGGGCGGCGGGCGCCGCCCGCCAAGCGGGAACCACCAATTGGCCGCTCCGCAGTCAAAAGACCGCGGAGGCCATTCAGACTTTCCCGCTGGGCCGGCAGGCACCTGCCAAGGGAGCGCCCGCCAGCCCAGCAGGAAAGGCCCTGCAACATTGAAGCCGGCTCCGAATGGAGCTGGTGGTGTTGCAGGGGTGCGACGGGTGCAGTTGCACCCGTCGCGATTTTCACTGTCTGCTATGCAGACAGTGAAAATCATGCTGGGGCTCTGTTAGGGGCCCCTGCACTGCCCATGCCAGTGGCATGGGCAGTGCAGGGGCCCCCAGGGGCCCCACGACACCCATTCCCGCCATCCTGTTTCTGGCGGTGAAAAACCCCAGAAACAGGCTGGCGGGAAGGGGGTCGGAATCCCCATGGCGGCGCTGCTTGCAGCGCCGCCATGGAGGATTCTCCTCAGCCGGGGGTAATCCGGCGGGAAACCGCCGGACCCGGCTGGGTGACCGCGGCTTTACAGCCGTGGTCGGAATGCCAGATGAAGCACCGCCAGCCTGTTGGAGGTGCTTCCGGCGACCACCACCTTGGCGGTCATAGACCGCCAGGGTTGGAATGAGGGCCACAGTTTCTACTATGTTCTTCTGCTACTCTTTTAGCATAAACAAAAGCTTGCTTCTAACTAATTAACCCTGGCCTTACCAACATGCCCTTTTAACATTTCCTGATGTCTTTTCAACTTGGCTATGTAAAGGCCTCTTGTTGCATGATCAACCCCCCCAAGTTTGGACTGATGCTGTTTGTCTTTGACTCTGTTGCACTGAGGCCTAGATAACCAGGCCCCAGTACATGTGCTCTGACCCCTCCAACATGTACACCAATTGTCTAATCCCTCCTAGAAGGCAAGCATCTGATAAACATAGCCAGCTGAAAAACAATGAAGCTGCATCTCCCATCTGAGTCCGTGCCCTTAGTGTCATCTCGGGAGGAGTTAACCCTTATAAAGATGGGCAGGTTGAATCTACCCCTGAATTAACACGTAAAGTATAGCATTAGTATGATAAATGTATGTGGCATGGTCATCAAGCATCTTTGCACATAATAATGGCAAGAAGAGTGGGGTGGGTGAGGGTAAGGGAAAATATCTGGGGAGGTGTTGTATCATTCTAAATTTCAGTCACCAGGGCTTTGCTAGGAGTGCTTTGCAACACAAGCCTGGACCTATAACAGGCTTTAGGATTTTACATTTAGGATATTTCTATTCCCCCGTAGTCCTCATCCCAGGGCTGGGGGGTCCAGATTAAATAGTCATTTGGATGTGGGAAGAAGGGACCAACCAAGGCTGAACCCTTTATCCAGTCAGTCAGTCAGTCAGTCAGTCTAAAACTTTATTCGGCAACTGCCATAAAAGTGCAAACCAAGACACATTTACCAGTCTGTAAATAATATAAGATAAAATAAGACTTAAAACCATTACTAAAAACACCGCATGAGCATCCAATCTGAAACCCCTTGACATAAACAGATAAATATACTAGGCATGATTAAAAATCACAAATTCAGAAAAGTACAAATATTTGCTTAAAATAATATACTATACGTAGACATATTTTTTTTTAAAAAAGGAGTAAGCCTTTTCCTAATACTTAGAGAAGCTGTAACAAAGTCTAATACATAGTGACAAATTTGGATATCTGGCAATCTCTGAAGATACAGTAAGGCTTCCTTATAGTGAATGGGTCTAAGAAGACGTAACGTGGGTAAAATGAAAGCCCCTCTAGGAGCAGCATATAAAGGGCAAAAAAGAAAAAAGTGCAAAGTGCTCTGAGTTGATTTGGAGTCACAGGGACAAATTGGTAAGTCCTTTTTCCAAAAACATGGTTCGGGGAAAGCTACCTTAAAATGAATTAGATTAAGTCTAAAAAGTGTTAAAAAAGAAATTGTTCTAAAACTTGAAAACCAAGTCAAATAGGGTTCAAGGCATGGAACAGTCACAATCCGAGAATAGGAATCAAAAGATTTCAATTTCAGAGAACTATAAAATCTCAGTTCTGATATATGCTCGGAGTAAGTAGACTTCAAGACAGACTTAGAGTTTGTGGTTAACAGATGGGGATCATCAAACATGTATCTAAGCCCTAGATTCTCAAAAGAGTTTTGCAGAAACATAAGCCAGGGAATCCTATTTGAATTTTCCAATTGTAGACAATCAGAGATACAGTCTCGGACCAAACTTGCCATAGGGTTTGACCAACATCTGATCCAGAGCAATAGGGGAGCCATAAAGACCCTATCCTCCAAAAAGCGTTGACCAAGTTCTTCGTGGCAGGTTATGTTTGCAATGCATTTTGGGACCAACAGTAATCTGCGCAGGAATTTATTTTCAACACTCTGAAGAGACGGTATTTTATTATAGCCCCAGACGCCTGCCCCATAAAGAACTGATGCAGTGCATTTAGAATTGTAAAGAGTTTTCATCTGTGCAGGGGGTCTGTGACCGAGTTTATTTGAAAAGCGAAAGATTGCTTCATTATTCCTTATCAACTGTTGGAGCTTAAAATTAATATGTGTCTTCCAGGACAAAGAGGAACTCATGTACATGCCTAGATAACAGAATTCTTTGACCTTGTTAAGAGTGTGCCCTCCCATAGTAAATTGTTTGGACTTTTTTTTACATGGGCCACAAGTCATAACAAAGGTCTTGGGGTAATTTACTTTCAGATCAAGATTCAATATAAAATTATAAAATACATCCAAAAGTCCCTGTAAACCATTTGCAGTGTGAGCGATTAAAACTGCGTCGTCAGCATATAATAAAACTGGAAGTAATCTCTGGCCCATCTTCGGTACGTCCTTAGCATGTTTTATCAGCGAATCATAGAGCCCATTTATGTATATCAGGAAAAGAAAGGGGGCTAAGATACATCCCTGCCTTACACCCCTAGTTGACGGGATGGGGGAGGTTCTTTGCCCATGTGAGCCGGCCTGAACGGAAATCGTTAGGTCTGTGTGTAGGCGTTTAATAAGCTCCAAAAGAGCCAGATCGCAGCCTAAGACTTCCAGAATTTGCCATAACTTTTACCTATTAACCATATCAAAGGCACTGGTTAGATCAATGAAAGCCATATGAATAGACTCTTTTTTGACTATCACATATTTACTAAGTATCAGCTGCAAGTTTAAGACTTGCTCAACTGTGCCAACACCAGGTCTAAAACCAAATTGAATAGGAGATAAAATCTGGGCCTCGGACACCCAATCTTCTAAGCGGACAGGATCACACTACCTAAAATCTTTGCAGTCGAATCGATAAGGGAAATTGGTCTGTAACAAGAAGGATCTTGTCTGTTTCCTTTTTTGAAGATGGGGACAATAATAGCCGATTTCCATGAGAGGGGAACGTTACTATTTACCACACTATTCAACACATTTGTAACTAACGGACCCCAGAGGTCAATTTAAGATTTAAAAAGATCAGCGGGAACCCCATCGGGGCCAGGAGCCTTTCCCTGCCTTGATCTATCAATAGCATTTTTGACCTCATGGAGATCAAAAATAATATTTGGGGCCTTAGTTTTGGAGTCTAAAATAAAAAGTGCAGAAGGATTTACATGCGAATTCTCATAAGTTCCTGAGCAGAAGACTTTCCTAAAATGAGTTAGCCAGACGTCCTCAGCAATAAGACAGTCATTGGCCAAAGAGTTGTTGTCAGAAAAGTAAGAGTGATTTATCACTTTCCAGAATTTAGAAGTATCCTTCTGCTCGGATGCAGCCAAAAGTTCGTCCCAGGCCCTAGACCTAATTTCTGATATCCGTTTGTCAAGGGCAGCCTTATAATCGTCTCTAGCTATTTTAACTAGTTGGCGGGAAAGAGGAACTGCTTTAAGGGCGTCTTTAAGTTTTTTAAGGGCGGATGAGCACGCAGAATCGAACCATCTGTGGGCCACCGGCCCCTTCGCGGGCCTGTCCACCACCAGGGCGCGTGAAATGTCAGTACTTAAAGATTCAAATTCTCGCACTATGCGGTCAGGGTCTAACTGCTGGGACAAACACATATGAATCGAGTCAGAGCTACTTCTTACAATTTCCTGGTTAAAAAATGTTGGATCTATTTTGTCCCATTTTAAACGTATGCCACAGTTTGGGTTATAAACAGTAGCAGCGCTCAAGCGTTTATTCTTGGAAGCCTGGATAATTTTTAGGTCCAATATAATGCTTAGGGGGTTATGATCGCTCGCACAATGAGGCGTAATCTTAAATTCTTGAATTATATAAAAATCGGAAGAGCCGATAAGTATGAAGTCAATAGTACTCCCCCTCAAGTTCCCTGTAAAGGTTGGTGTGGTACAGGCGACGGGGGCCAATTTCTCGGTAACGTGGACCAGATCAAATTTACAAGTAAAAAGATTTAAGGCATCTCCTTCAGAAGTATGGTTAAAATGAATTACTGACTCTCTGCCCTCAGTAGGAAAGGCACATAGGTCCATATGTTCTTTGCTACACAGAGGAGTATTGAAATCGCCCACCCATAGAATAATTGGATCACTATTCTGCAAAACATGTGAAGAATCTATGAAGTCTGTTAGCTCTTCCAGATGACCCATAAGGAGGCCCCGAGAAATGTTATTGTAAAAATTTAAAATTAGGATATCCTTGTGACCACTAATAGAGACCAAGACAACCATAAAATAAAGGGAAGACCAGATTAAGGACACATTTAAAAGCGGAAGATGTACGGAAACAAGAACTAAAAGGCCGCCGCTAGCTCTCCCCATTTGGGAGGTTAATGCCGCCTGACACAGAGAGGTGAAACCGTTCAGAAGGAACGTATCTTTGGACCAAGTCTCCTGTAGACAAATTATATCGAAAGAGGAAATGAAGCTTTTCCAGTCCGAATTATCAATTTTAGATCGCAGCCCTGCTATGTTCCAGCTGAGCAGGGATAATGGTCTAGACACAGGACATGACATTAGAGCTTTAGAATTTATAGGAACTTTCAGATCCATTACAGGCTTTCCTGTGTCCCAGGTACATTCAACGTGGATGTTCCCAGCCTTTGGTCTCTCCGTGTTAGAAGAACAAGGGTGGATCACCGATAGTCAATCGTTCTCGTCAAGGTGACTAAGAGTCGAGAACCGGTTGCTAGAGGGTACATTAACCTGTAAATGAAGCCTTTCTGGGTCTGGTCTGTGAATACTTGAATTAATGACAGTACAATTAGGTAGGAGCACAGGGTCGTAAAAATGACATAAGGGATGTATCTGAATCCTGTTAGTTGACATATTACAGTGGTCCAAATTAGTCAAAAAATTGTCTACTGAGCGAGGATTAGCAAAATTTAAAACAACATAGTCTCCCTTCTCCAATACCTTTGAATATCCTACCCTCCTAACTCTTCGGGCCATAAGAATCTTATCATTATGTAATTGTAATTGTAATCGTATTTATATAGCGCTTACTATCCCTGATGAGGCGTCGAAGCGCTTTTCGATGAGTAGCACGCTACTCCGGTACCCAACAAGAATTAGTGATGGATTAGTATAATTTAATAAGGAGTACAGTTTTAGTATTATTATGAGTTAATTTGAGTTGCGGATATGAGAGTTTGTTAGTTAGATTGACTGGAGTAATGGAGGGTTGGAGGAGGAAAGAAATCCAGAAGTGTTAATTGGGAGTTTATCCTTCATTTACTCAATCCAAAGGCTTGAGATGAATAAAAGGGGAGCGGAGGGGAAAGAGGATGTGGAAGGGTTAGGGAAAGCATAGTAGCAGGGTGAGATGAATGCAGGAGAATTTAGTAGGGTTGTGTGGGAGGTCACAGAGGTGGAGTGAGGTTTGGTGAGTTAGATGTGGAGGTGGAGGGAAGAGCTTAGGCAGAGATATTTAGGAGATGAAAGTGTCGAAGGGATTTGGGATGAGTCCGAGTGAGAATGGAGGATAGTTTGATAGAGACATGACATAAGAGTGATGAGTAGATAAGTGTGATAAAAAGAGAGCAGAAATTCATAGATATCTAGTATAACAACCCAAAAAAACCAGGAGCCATGCAATGATCCACAAACATGCCAGGCACAGAAACAACATATACACATACATACACATATATATATATATTTATACACACACACACATGAATACACACACATATGCACATACAATACATAATTAGAATCATGGGTAAAAAATACTTAGTCATCCATCCATCATCCTGGTAAAAGGCGGGAATTCCTTTACCTACTTCGAGGGTGGACGGGGTGTGGCTCAGCGGGCGGAGCTTACAGGTGCTTTATAAAGGGAGAACCTTCTACTCTGTGTCTCCAGCAGAGGAAGATAGAACCTGCGCGTCTCAGTCAGATACAGATTACGCTCCAGTACATCATCAGTTCACCTCCAGGAAGGATTCTAGATCTTTTCTGCTATGGGATCTCTGAGCGCACAGCCTTGCTTTATCTTTGCCAAGCCCAAGAGTTAGGGTGGCTTGTCCTTTCCAGAAAGGTGAGCTTCAACTGCGGCATTTTCTGCGTTTATATTGTACACTAGGGGTACGTGATGGGCCATGGGGTAAACGTCTCCAGCAACCTTGTGTGCCTTTGGCAATGTTATTGTTACTAGTGCGTCTTTGTGGAGATGTCCTCGTGCTTCTGCGCATCAACAACGCACCACGTGAATCGGCGGTAAACGCAGTGGGGTCGTTTTGGAAAGCTGTCCATCATCCTGGTAAGAGGCGGGAATTCCTTTACATACTTCGAGGGTGGACGGGGCGTGGCTCAGCGGGCGGAGCTTACAGGTGCTTTATGAAGGGAGAACCTTCTACTCTGTGTCTCCCAGAGAGGAAGATAGAACCCGCGCGTCACAGTTAGATACAGATTACGCTCCAGTACATCATCAGTTCACCTCCAGAAGCTGAGCTTCAACTGCGGCACCTGCTACGATTATAATTGTAAGTGCTTCCTTTGAGGTTTAGTTTCTGTAAAATGAGCATCGTGGCCTACCCAACCGGAGTATTTTCTACGAGTATGTCAGTAAGCGTTACCTAGCATGTTTTATATGCCCCGTTTATATTGTACACTAAGGGTACGTGATGGGCCACGGGGTAAACGTCTCTAGAAACCTTGTTTTCCTTTGGCAATGCGATTGTTACTAGTGCGTCTTTGTGGAGATGTCCTCGTGCTTCTGAGCATCAACAACGCACCACCGGAATCGGCGGTAAACGCATTGGGGTCGTTTTGGAAAGCTGTCCATCATCCTGGTAAGAGGCGGGAATTCCTTTACCTACTTCGAGGGTGGACGGGCGTAGCTCAGCGGGCGGAGCTTACAGGTGTTTTATAAAGGGAGAACCTTCTACTCTGTGTCTCCAGGAGAGGAAGATAGAACCCGCGCGTCACAGTCAGATTCTGATTACGCTCCAGTACATCATCAGTTCACCTCCAGGAAGGATTCTAGATCTTTTCCTGCTATGGGATCTCTGAGCGCACAGCCTTGCTTTATCTTTGCCAAGCCCAAGAGTTACGGTGGCTTGTCCTTTCCAGAAGCTGACCTTCAACTGCAGCACCTGCTACGTTTATATTTGGAAGTGCTTCCTTTGAGGTTTAGTTTCTGTAAAATGAGCATCGTGGCCTACCCAACCGGGGTATTTTCTACGAGTATGTCAGTAAGCGTTACCTAGCATGTTTTATACGCCCCGTTTATATTGTACACTAAGGTTACGTGATGGGCCACGGGGTAAACGTCTCCAGCAACCTTGTGTGCCTTTGGCAATGTGATTGTTACTAGTACGTCTTTGTGGAGATGTCCTCGTGCTTCTGAGCATCAACAACGCACCACCGGAATCGGCGGTAAACGCAGTTGGGTCGTTTTGGAAAGCTGTCCATCATCCTGGTAAGAGGTGGGAATTCCTTTACCTACTTCGAGGGTGGACGGGGCGTGGCTCAGCGGGCGGAGCTTACAGGTGCTTTATGAAGGGAGAACCTTCTACTCTGTGTCTCCAGGAGAGGAAGATAGAACCCGTGCGTCACAGTCAGATACAGATTACGCTCCAGTACATCATCAGTTCACCTCCAGGAAGGATTCTAGATCTTTTCTGCTATGGGATCTCTGAGCGCACAGCTGTGTTTTATCTTTGCCAAGCCCAAGAGTTAGGGTGGCTTGTCCTTTCCAGAAGCTGAGCTTCGACTGCGGCACCTGCTACGATTATGATTGTAAGTGCTTCCTTTGAGGTTTAGTTTCTGTAAAATGAGCATCGTGGCCTACCCAACCGGAGTAATTTTCTACGAGTATGTCAGTAAGCGTTACCTAGCATGTTTTATACGCCCCGTTTATATTGTACACATTATGAAAAAAATTAGGTTTGAAGTTGGAGTTCAACCAGTGACTAGCTTTTCTAATTAGGGAGTGGGTATCTTCTTGTTTGGAGCACTCCAGAGGAGGAACGTTTGAGAGAACCAGCACGTACGGATTGCAGGCAGGTGGTAAATGTAAAAAGTCTGCATGGTTAGTAAGATTATTTGGACCTTTATCTTGCAACCTAGAGGAATAAACTTCCCTTGTCGGCCCTAATGCAGGGTTATCAACGAGAGATCTATGACCAGAGACGGCTTGTGGATCAAGCGAAGAGTTGCTTACTCCTTGGGATGCCAAAGTAGAGGGAGGAGTGGATTGATGGGCAGGTTCAGGGCTATGATGGGTTCCCGTACTTAATGGACCTGGTTTTAATAAACTAGATAAAAACCTGGTCATGTCATTACAAAAGCAATCAAGCTTCCTAGCGATCAAAGTGGTAATTTTTGCCTCTAGAGTTGCGCAAAAGGATTTAAGTGTCAAGTCAATAAAGCTAGAACGGTCTTCAGGAGTATCCTTACTCAGAGGACATTCAGGGAAGGGGACCAGGGTGATTGGGGGATGGTCACTTTGGGCCGGGAAGGTAGGTAGTTTCTTTTTGGAGCCCAGGGCCTTTTTTGTATTCTTGGGCTTTTTCCCGGCTCTCCTCTTCTTCAAAGGAGGAGAATCGGCCTGAGAACAAGAGCTTTCAAGAGGAGGAATAACTAATAGGGGAGAAGAAATAGTTCGGTCGGTAATGGGAAGTATATCGTCGCCCAACTGACTGGTATTCAGAGGCAAGATCAGTGATGAAGGACCGGTTCTTGGAAAGGTGGAAATGTGGACGATAGGTTCCAAAGGGGGGTGTTGTACAGTACTTTGGACAGCCCCACTCCTTTCTTCTACATGATCAAGTTCAGATTCAATGGCCCCCATCACAGAAGATAAATAACTAGTAATGGAGGACTGAAGGGAGCTGGACCCACCTTCCCCCTTTTGAACATTAGTCTTTCTTTTCCCCATATTTAATAATAGACTCGCACAGTAACTGACACAGCACCCAGATGAAGTTACCACTGGTGGAAGGAGTAGATGTTAGGGGGGGGGGCACAGCCCAGCCTCTTCCGGTTGATGACGGGCGAAGGACGGGCCCGCCCTTGGCCCGGGCTTCGCCCGGGCGCGTCCCGCGCAGCGGGAGCGCAATGGGAAATGTAAAGGGCTCCTGCCCCTCCTCCAGTCACGCAGCGCTTCCCGCGACGGCGGAAGCGCGATAAGAAATTTAAAGGGCTCCTGCCCCTCCTCCAGTCACGCAGCGCTTCCCGCGACGGAGGGAGCGCGATAAGAAATTTAAAGGGCTCCTGCCCCTCCTCCAGTCCCGCAGCGCTTCCCGCGACGGCGGGAGCGCGATAAGAAATTTAAAGGGCTCCTGCCCCTCCTCCAGTCATGCAGCGCTTCCCGCGACGGCGGGAGCGCGATAAGAAATTTAAAGGGCTCCTGCCCCTCCTCCAGTCACGCAGCGCTTCCCGCGACGGCGGGAGCGCGATAAGAAATTTAAAGGGCTCCTGCCCCTCCTCCAGTCACACAGCGCTTCCCTTTAGCCAATAAATGTTACTCTTTGGGTGTCTTGTATAGTATCGACTGACTGACTTTAAGATGTGATGAGAATATGCAGTCCGAAGAAAGTAGCGGGGCAGGGATGGTTGTGACAAGGTAGTGAGTGAAATCTACCAAAGCACCCTGATAGGTTGCTGGAATACAGACGGATTTAAAAATAAAAAAATAAAGATGTGAGGTGGATATTCCTTGTTCCCCTAGCCGTGTAGATTCAGGCTCTGAGAATGTGCTAGCTGTAAAATTAGACTTCTCGACAGCACCAAGCCGTGTGGTTATCGATTTTTACAACTCTTTTGCGCAGGCAAAGGTTAATGAGCACTGCATAGTCTAAAAAGTTTCCTTGAATTGTTGGCTGAAGGGCAGCATTTCTCATATTCGGGGCTCATTCTTGGTGATTTTACTGAGCATGAGTGTCAGTTGAGTTGTGTAATTACTGACAACTACTTTAGGGAGCACTTAGAGGTTTCCCATTTTGAACAACCTACACATGGGGAGCTACTAGAGATTATTGTCGGGGATTGTAATTTGCAGTCTCTCAAGAGAAGTCAGTTCAGTGATCAAAACCTCCTCGTGTTTGGGCTAGATTGGGACATTAGGGTTACAGTCAGGCAATGTGCGGGAGGTAGATGCAGGGAGATATCCCCTAAAGATCAGGACCAGCGAATAAAATGGGATAAAATTTTACCAGAGAATGTTGTTAGTAATCTTTTTATCCTTTGTGAACCCAGCATTAATGCTTGCCTTGGCATGGATCAAACTGCTGAGGAGGACTTAACTGCATTACAACTGATCTGTGGGCATGTGGCTTAAGAGCTTAGTAAGCCTATGGGTAAAAGGGCTATAGATGGGGGCAGATGGTTCGATCAGACTGCTCACAAGCTCACAAGGAATTGATGAGGGCATTGAGTCAGACCCCTAAGGGTAGGAATGGGATTGCAAAGAAGAGAAAAATATATAAACAAGGTTAGTTTGATGGGAAGTTAGAGATAACAAAAATCCTGGGATGATCTCCAAAAGGTTAGCACGCTGAATGCCAGTGCCAATGTACAGTGCAAGTCCAATCTGCCTCTATTGAGGGAACACCCCTTAGAGTATGTCAGACTAGCACTGATGTTTTTACAAATGTTAAGGAGCCCGTTTGTCTGCTTTAATGTAGCAAGATTTTTGACATGGGCATGTAGGACTAGGAAGAGCATGCCTGGATGATGATTGTATGCTATGTGCTATGGCCATGAATTTGCCATGTGTTTTAAATACTTTTTGTTTTTTTAAATGTATTTTTATCTATTCCTAATTTAGTGTGATTACATAATTTTTATGTTATTATATGTGTCAATTGTGTACTTTATGGCTTTTAGAAGTCGAAGAAAGCTTTTTGACTGACTAACTGATAACCTTGACCAAATTACTCATAAATAATAATTGATAAAACATTCACAACTTCTCCTGCCCCTGCCATTCTCTGAAGTAGCTAGAGTGGCACCAGTTTCAGTGGGGAAAACCTGTTTTGCAGGGGAAGTGCCTCCTTTCCATAGTCACCTCTCAGGAGTGTGCCCAGAGTTATGATCAGAGGAAAAAAGATTCTGCCACGTTGGATTTTGTTGGAGCGTGGTTGTCATGCACTCACCTGGTTCCAACCACAGAGACAACGCTAGACCCCCAATCCCATCTGGAGTGGCTCAGTGAAACAAGTAACAAGTGTCTAGTTCCATCCCCTGACCCCAGAGGGGAAATGGGGATGGTGCAAAACAAGAAAAGAAGAACTTGCGTCAATGAGAGGACTACTCTGCTGTCTTGTGCAATTCTTGGTAGGATCAGGATGCCTGGTACCTTGTTATCTTTATGCAGGTGTGGAACACAAACAACAGGAGGCAACCTTACCAATCGTCTCTCAACTCGGACGCTAGGAGTGGAGCAGATGCCAGGATCATGTGATGACAAAGGCTTGGAAGACTGGAGCCTGGAAGTTCTGAGCGACTCAGGAGGTGAGAGCAAGGATGATGCTTACACAGCACTGGAACAAGGCTAAATATTGATGCAGGTTCATATGGGAATATTTATGCTAGAAGAATTGTGTGTTCCAGAGGGCATGTGTCCCACGTAGAAGCTTGGAATATTACACTGAACCTGGAATACAATGGATATGAGAACTCGCAGGTGTCAGATGGAAATGGTAATTGGCAATGGTTAACAAGTATAACGGAACCCCAAGTGCAGGATGGTATAATTCAATGGATAACAGTGGATAGCTCACTTGTCTTAAAAAACACATGATAATCTGCAGGTGCAAACAAAAGAGACTAGCTTGCTTAGCAACACAACATGAGGGATAATTGCTCAAGCTTCCTGCGAGGGAGACCTAGGAGTGCTCAAGACAGGAAGTCACCACAAGGGAATAAAAATTTGGAGTGTTTGGACAGGGAAGCTACAAATCGGAAGGGTGACATGAGCCCTGCAATTAAAATGGACAGCTCTTAGGACACAAAATGGAGTAATGACACTAACACTGTGGGATTTTTCAGGATCAAACCCCCAGTAACTCATGTTAAAATGGTAAGATTTTTCCGGGGAACTTTTTCCTTATTGGAACACCCACAAGCTAGGGCCAGGTATAAATTTAGCATCCACAGGTACCTTTTCATAGCACCTCTGCACCTTTGGAAGACAGAAAGAAAAAAAAAGGACTAAATCTTCTGTTGAACCTATGGAGAGAGAGCTCTAATGATGAATCTGCACCCTTGTGAGCTAAGAACTGGGATGTAGACTCAAAGGGACTGCTGTCTGACCTATTAAGCTACAGTGACAAAAAGGCACAAGAAGCTCACCTTCCAGAGGAACCAAGATGACCAGCTCCAACTGGACCTGCTCTGGATCCTGCTAGTGGGTGTCTTTCCTTGGCATGAGTCCTGACCCCAATGGCCCAAGGACACTTGGATAATTGTCAAAGCACTGTCCCCTGGGTAACCCTAAAAGCTGGGACTGACACTCTTTTTCACGGACATTTGCCAAAAGAACCAGTGGCTGCCACCAGACTCCCACTGAGCCACAGCTGTCAATGTCAAACTGTCAGCCAAACTAAACTTGCTCGTATGCTCCATTGAAAGGATTCTGACTTCCTAAAATATTTCTAAGTCTCAACATAAAAGACTTCACCAGGACTAACACTGAGTAGCATCTTGCTGAACATAAAACTTTCCTGGGTCTGATCCTCAGACTTTGCCTGCTTTGGATTTTCCCATTTTCAACTATGACAGCCTTAAACTTCCTGTCAATGCTCCCACTGAGGTCATAAACTGCAGCCCTCCTACCACTCTGGATCTAGCTGGCACCCTGAAAACAGTGTCAGCATGGAGTTTCGCCAAGAAAAGATGACATAAGATGGTAAACTTTCAACCAGTTAAAACCTGTTCCATGGATCTGACCCATGCTCCAATGCATTTGGCCTTAATATTTGACTTAAACCAAGTCTAGCACGACCGGATTTACGAGATTGGTGCTTTGTGCTTTTTGACACTAGACACACTCAAAACTTTGCAAAATCCTATGTGAAGTTCCCTACATCGTTTTTTTGTTCTTTGTTGGCTCATATAAATGTTTTCAATTTTATAAATTGAAGCGTGATGTCTATTGTTTTGTGATTTCTACTTTTCAACTGTTTTGAAACTAATAAAACCTTAGCACATTTCTCCTAAATTAAGCCTGTCTGCTCTGTGCTATAACTACCAATGGATGAGCTCAGGTTTAAATTATTGGCAACTAACTGGAACTAATAAGGAATAGTACCATTAGTACTTTCGGGGACTCCATTTTACTTTAATAAATAATCCACTATGTCACAGACCACATGATCCCATTCACTTAATGTCTCAAACTACGCAGGTGTCTTTTGCAGTCTCATGCCTTAAATACTCAAGCTTATTCACACCAAATTTAAAATTCTCAGGTAATTTCAGCTTTTTTCACCTTTTGTTACCTCACTATATTTTCTAAGCCACAGACACATATATAAACCATGATTCAGCAGCATTTTTTATGCTGCACTTCCCACTGGAGGTAGAACTTTCTCACCACAAAACAGTTTTTAAGCTTTGCCATATGTGCCCCCATTGCTAGTTCAACCCTACGTTCCTTATACACATAATTAATGACAATACAATTTCAAAACAAAAACTTTAAACACAATGCCAAGAAACTAAAACAAAACAACCTATGTCAGCCTACCCATTCACAGAAAGTGAATCAAGTTCCCCAATGAAAGGGATATAGTACCTCATCATACTAACTACATACACTCTGAGCTAGGTTTCACAACTGATGACTCAAACCAACCATAGAGCCTTTGTATTCTATCTTTGTGCACAGACTAAAATGCTACAATCTCTATAAACATTAATTCACAGTTACACTGTTAAGGATCTTATAAACTTCAACTTATATTTAACCTGGTGCCACAATAAACACAGAAAACAAGGTTATATCTAAATTGAGTTCTCCATAAACCCAAAAGCTTTACATAAATCACATACAATCACCAATATCTTCAAAAAAGTATAATTTTACAATGCATTCCAATGATGCACTATGCAATACCATATGTTGCCACCTTGCTTGTCTGACACAAATATAAAATAACACAAACACAATCATCAAATCAATATGTCATGTCTCACATTGCAGTGCAGTATATTTCACTCCCATAAAGCCCTATTAATATGCACCAAAGCCACTCATTAGATGATATACACAAGTACTCTGGCAATGATCCAAAAAGTCTACAAAATTCTCCAAATTTTGGAAGACCGAATATTTGAATATTTAGCTTACTTAGTATTAAGTAGCTTCATTATTTAGCCATTTGCCTTCTGCCTACACCCCCAATGTGTCAACGGTTTATTCAACTAAATATGAGAGTCTATGCGCAAGATCGGAACTGTCTGAGTTTTCGGAAGACTTTGTAAGTCAATGCTAATAAACAGAAACTTGTACGAGATAGGTTTCCAAATTACAGCTTCATAGGTTTATTCAAAATTATGATTATTACAGAAAGCAAGAGGTCATTAGTTAGTCATTTAGAGATCTTCCTAGTCAAAATCGCAGTCTGCAAGAGGACAAACCAAAGGTCAGTCTCAAAGTATGGTCAAAGAAAGATTAAGTAGAAAGCAAATAGAGAGACTGACATAGAGCCTGTTCAGATAGAAAGCCAAAAGAAAATGGCTCATCTCCAACAAACAGCAGTTTTATAAGGTTTTGGGGTACAAGGGCCACACCCATTTGTGGTTTTATATGTCATGACAGGTCTGAACCAGAATTCTTGCGAATACTTAGACCAATCAATATATTAATAATGAAGATACTTCTAGAAACACCTACATCTAAAGCATCCCATCTGTTAGGCCATTCATAACTAATTGAAGATTCACAATGACAATTTATGTAATACATCAAAACAATGGTTTGTTCAGACAATAAGTGATATTACCATGGGCATTAGCAGGAATCCTTGAAATGTTACAGAAAAAGTAACATCTTGAACACAGATTCCTCTACAGAATTCAAAATTTTACTTTACAGACACCAAGGACTTATTTTTCCATAATTTTCCTGGATTGGAAAGCACACAAGCATATACAGAGAGTCTTACTCCAATAAAATAAATGTGCACTACCATTCTGCAAATGTAAATAGCTTTCAGTGCTAGCTAACTGAGGTCTAGTTAGGCTAACTGAACCACCTTTAAATCAAACATTATTTCTAATTAGTAAAATTAGTAAAAGCTCACCTACATTGACGAATGGTGGTGGGACTGTCTCGCCCAGAAGAGGAATACAGAAGAGAATCAGAAAAAATATTGTTCTGCAAGGAAACAATTATGCAGTGGCTTTTCAGAGAAAACCTAATCCAAAAAATATTCTGTTTGATTTTGTAAAGAGATGTGAACCCTTTAGCGATGGCAAATTGAGTACCAGCACTCCATAACTACAAAAGAACAGGTGTAATTGTCAGTGCACCTGCTAACCTCAGGAGCAACCAGTCCACACTAACAATGGAAAGGGGATCTCTCAAAGTGCCATGTCATATCTCTACCACCACCTTCTAACAGCCTTGCCATGTGATGTCATAAAAAATTGGGGAGACATACATATTCCATCAACACGAAGAAAGATTTCCTGGACCAGAAAGTCGATTTTAGTGTCATGTAGACTCCTCAATTATAATCATATTTGAGATCACTCACATGTAAGTTTTCCACTTTAAGAGATTCAACAGGTAGGCCGATAGAGAACGGTCTGCATTTGCTGCATATGCAAGTCATGTTCAATGTCAATATTTTCATACTTTATATATCTTCCACATTACGGTGATTACCATGTACCCATGTCTATACTGTAATATCAATGAAAATATAGTAGAAACAAGTTTATTTTTATTGTATGTCCTGCAGAACAACTTGAGGTTGTACTAAGTTGTACCTTAATATTACTTGACTCACCCAACAATATATACCATAAAAGATGGAACTTTCTAAAGGTTGAGTGTTAAGAATGTGGGGTAGGCATCTCCAAGGAAAATTGGTAAAATTGAGAAAAAGAAGGGACACAGCAAAGCAGGACCATGGAGTAGAAAAATATAGGATAAATTAGTGAAAGTACCCAAAATGCATATCTGTAGAAGTACAATATATATCTGTTTTGCCTCTAACTTTTATTCCATTGATTTTACATGGATGTAAGGAACGTAAAATTCATAGAGTTGACTTTTGTGTCTATCTGAAGTCCTTCATGAAATATGCATATTAAAACAAGCTCATAGGAATTTGGAAGAGATTACAGGGCTCAATCGGGCTCGAAATCAGGCCTTTAGTTCTCTCTTTACTTCAGCTGTTACCCTCATCAGTTCTCACTGCAAGGTGACTACCTGTGGTGGTTGCTGTAGCAGGCATGCTGCATACAAAAGCCCTGAGTTATGTGTGCTTTGTTTGTGATAGATATAAGAGTTGGTTTCGGTATACTTCTGGCAGCTCAGTCATTGTCATTCACAACAGATTGAATCCCTCATTGCATATTATGGTACTTTTTAGATGCCTGAAATGGTTTATGATAAGAGTGTGTGGTACTTACACATTGAAGTTTTCATCTGTTTTCTTGTTGCTCTTGCTCCTTGGAATTTTGGTAGGATGTATTTGTAACAGGTCATATAACTGGAAATGCAGGTATGATATTCTAGATGGCAATGGGCACAGACTCCTCAGACTCTACCTTGCTAGATTGTTCATTGGTAGAATGGCTGTATGTATGACATTATAGTATAATGAGGATATAATCACATATCTGTGCATGATTAGAAAGAGTTTGTGTTATTGTTTAAAGGACCCTGTTTATTTAAGAAAGACTAGAACATTAGAATGTTAGTAGCTCCATTGGAGACAATGGGGTGCTCTGGGCTTTTACTGGCTGGTAAAAGCCCAGATCATCAACATTCTCCATTGTTCTTTGTTCACATCAACAGCTGTGAACAAAGGCCTCTCAAAGCCCAGGGGGATTTTAATCCCCTTGGGCTCCATGAAGGCTTTGTTTTATTTATTAGAATAGTCTGCCCTCTAGTGGCAGAATGTTCTAATAGCCTTATATATCTTCGTAGCTGGGCTATAAGGGCAATCAAAGTTCTGCTCCCTTGATAAAGGCCTGAGGTGAAGCAGGCCTATAATGGCCGGTATCACCCGCTACGCCGGGCTCTAAGGCTGTAATAAAAAATTCAACCATGACTAAGTTTAACTTGAGTGTCTGAGTATTGTCAAAGCTGCAGATATATCAATGCCAGGTAGGCTAGTATATTGTAGAGTGCCTGTGCAGTTCCAAAATGGTTTCAAATGGCATTATAGGTTTAAGCTCACCATTCTTCCTGCAGATGGGGTACTTTATCCAATGATAGCATTTGTAATTCTATGAAATAAAACAATTTAATTCACTATAATATGTCTTCTCCAAACCTCCTCAGTCACTACTAAACAATACTCCTAATTTAAGGTATTAAAAGCCTTCTCAGTGTCTATGAAGTCTACAATCTGAAGGACTGCAATTGTTGAGCACTATCACATGGCATGAATGAGGTGCCTCACATTCATCTCTATGTTCCTTGACGATATGAAGCCTGAGTGACACAAATAAATCAATTTAGGGAAAAATGGGGAAAAAAGCTGTTGGCGAGTCCTCCCCCAACATCTTTGATGGAAAGTAGTTTATTAGTAGGTTCAGATAGGTACCTACAGCTAGTACTAACACCACAATCACAAATGAGGTCCAGTCAAAGTCTCAATAAATGAAACCTTGTTCAATCCTTGCTAGCTTGGCTGATGAGTAGTCAGAATAACTTAGAAGACAGGTGCATAAAGCATTTGATACAACAATACAGTGAATAAGTAAGACATAACACACAATAAAAATCCAAAATCAATTTATAAAGATAGAAAACATTTTTATCTTTAAAATGATAACAAAATTACAAAATTCAGTTGTAGGAAACCGGAGACATTCATTTTTAAATATAAAATGTAAATGTGCTTTCTAGCACCAAAAAGTTAAAACCCCAACTGTGACTATCTGGTCACTTTGGACCAGCACCAATTCAAAGTTTTAGGCCAACCGCGACAGAGCAGGGGTCACATACAACAAGTGATTGGAGCCGGTCAACTTTTTACCTTTGCACTTTGTCACTTTTCTGGAGCTTTTTTTCCCAATGTCGAGTGAGTCTCCTTTGCATACAGGGTTGCAGTTCGATGACGGGGGCTTGCTTCAGCATGAGCCCTTGGTGATTCCTGGAGGTCTTGGTTTTCAATGGTGAAGAGCTCCAGAGCTTTAGCAGGGCAAACCTGAATTTCAGGCAGAGTCATGGTTTAAAGTCACTGTCCTGCCTCTCAACGAAGGGTCAGTCAACTTATGGAGGTTTTTCCCCAAAACTGTACAAATAATTCCAAACTTCTGGATCTTCTTCCAGAAGGTCCTTTTGCAGTCTTGAAGGGTCCACAACAACAGACAAAAGTGTAGAAGCTGTGATTTGCTCCTAGGAGATTTGAAACTACAATCGCCCCAATCCACCTGGGGAAATCCTTAAAAGTCCAGTTGAGCTGGTCAGCTGAGCTTGTCCTTGCAGGAGTTGACCAGGTGACTCTTGGTAGCTCTTTTGTACCTGTTTCTTTCATGGAGTCCACTCCTTAATCTTTTTGAAGCCAGGCTAGTTCCTTTTTTGTGAAGCCCAAGGTGTATAGCAGGTGCAGTCCTCTTGGGGTGCAGACCAGGGGCTCGGCAGGGCAGTCCTTCTTCTCTTGATATTTCCAGACAGGGGTCTCTGTTGCTGGACAGCACCCCCATATGTATCCTTGTTTCTGGGTTGGCAAGAAAAATGCAGTTCAACCGTAATTGTCCTAGTCCAAATCCAACAGAAAGTAAATCTCTGCAGTGCCATGCTTCCACTTAGGGCGGTATGTGACCGAGCAGTGTATGCTACCTATGCTACGAGTCCTGGTAGTATGAATTATTTTGCTGCAAAGGCCAAAGTTCATTTTCTTCATCATTCATTTATTACATGATGAGTTACTAAAGTGCAGTGCATTTGGCATTTTAGCATTTGTCACATTTTGATTCAGTAATTGATAGGGGTGAGAGATTAGTAGATTATGTGTGAACTCCATTCTGATTCCTGCAGATTTAATTTTGTACTGTTTGATGAGAGAATCCACCTTTAAAAGAAATGTTGTAAAGCATGCCATAGTTTGTGGTGTCAGACCTTTCATGCAAACAAAAAACTGGTTAGCGAAAAGATCTGATGCCATTTGAATAAAGATGTTTCAAGCTAGATTTTACAGCAATGTAATAAAACCAGTCAGATGCATTGTTTGTGGCAGAAGTCTTTCAGAGGATGTTGGAAAAGCCTGCACTTGTTGTTCTCTATAGATTGGTGCCATTTTGGAAGGGCATCAAATGATGGTAAGGGCCCAAATATGGCTTGGAGCACTTGTAGGTATTTTGGGCATTCATGTGAATCTACATGGATAGTGTCTCGTATGTGTTAATGGTCATCCATGCATGGTTGCACAGTCTGAATTTGACTTTGTCTTTGCACCAGGAATGCTGCTTGATGTGTTTGTTCAATGCTAGCTTTAAACCTTGGTAAGGTAAGCTATCTTGCCACAATTGTTCCACCTTCAGATGTTTAACTGATGCTGCTATTTTCTCCGATGGGGGAATTTGTATTTGTGGGCATGTTTGATGCAATTTCTTGCCATGGTAATTGGGTAAATGGGAGTTCTGTGATTTGTGATGCCACCCTTGCTTACAGTGTGTTTAAGTGTAGTCTACCAGACCAGCAGTCTTGGAGCCATACACCCAGGTCCTTGTAGTTTCTGCTTCTGCCCATGGGGATTCCCCCACAGTGCTGTGTCTGTTTCGTGATTATTCTTTTGCCAAATAGGGCTATCTTGGTTTTTTCAAGGTTAATGAACAACTCATTAGTCAGGCAGTATTGCAGTATGGAGGTTAACAGATTTTGCAAGCCTTGAAGATGGGATGTTTCATTGCCTTCCATGAACCTCAGACCCTGTTTTCCTTTAGGCAGGTGTTGTATATTCTATCTAGTTGGCTACTCCAGGATGCTTTCATTTAAGTAGAGCTGCAAGTGGCCCATTTGGGCCTGGCGACCCGCTGCTTCTGTAGGCTGTGTTCTTACTTCAATCTTTTGTCCTGTGAAATTTGAGGGCGCCACTCTACTGGATGTGCTTGAAGATGGTTCATCTCTATTTCTGACACAATTTAGAGATGTGCTTTGTCCACTTTGCTTCGGTCACTGTGTTTCCTAGTGCTCCTGCAGGCCCTCAATAGAACTGATTACTGAAGGAACATAGCGGCTTGCTGTTTTTTGCCTTACAAGCTTCCATAATTCAGCTTGTCAGATCTAATTGGCTTGCACTGAGGACTTTGTTATTTGTAAAGTAGGTTGACAAACTGCCTTTCAGGTGTGCTTTGGCCTTTGCCTTCTCTGCTGTATTTGATAATTCCACATATCCTAGTTGTGGGATCTCAGTTTCACACCAGGTTTCTTGGAGGTAGATGTTGTAATCATTTTGCGAGAACAGTTCCATACTCAGGTCCTGGATCACTTTTCTCACCACTGCTATGTCTACCTTAATGGGTGGAGCCGAAGAGACAATGGTGATTTAGATTTTTTTAATTTGTCCTCAATTTTATGATTGAAGTTTAGCCCCTGTTCTTCTAGCGATGTCAGGACTGTTGTTGGTGATCTTCTGGCCAGTTAATCCTGTTGTTTTTTTTATTCTAGATCCTGCAGTGTTGTTTACTTAGGTGGCTAGGGGTTGTGGCAATAGTCAACTCTCTTAGGAGCCTGGTGAAGTTCAACGTCGCACAGAACTGACCTCTTCTTTTCAGACCATTGTTGGAGAGCCCCATCCATCCTTTTCATTTCCCATTTGCAGGTTTAGGAATGTAGGAGGTGAATATCTTTACTATGTTGCCCCTCTTGAGGACATCCCAGTAACCCTGCAAGGTGTATCTTGAGTGGAAGATAACACTTTGTTCTCTCTTGTCTTTTGTGGCAGCTCGGTGGAAGGGCAATGTCTGTTGGCTCTTGATTTGTGCAGAATGGACATAATGAGGGTGCCTAAGAGATTACTCCTTTCTGCCCCAGTAGGCATTAGGTTGTTGCTTGCTATGATTTCACCCTGTGCACTACAACCTATTATACTACTGTGCCATGGGGTTATTGCTGCCAGTGTTTCGGAGGGAGTTGGAACTCTCTGTTTGCCTGGCGATGTTACATAAGGCCCACAGGGGTTTGAGACCAGGATGGTGGGATCAGGGTTTCTGGCCACTTATTGCCATCTGGTGTACTCCACATTGGAGCCAACCCTCCTGCTCCTGATGTTCGGTCCAATGCCAGGCATTTCTGTTGGAGTGGAGATATAAATTTTACATTTTCTTGGTGCCCGCAAACCTTTTCTTCTTTTGCTGTTGTGACTGGAGTCACCATCATAGGTGTGCTGGTGGGCTCTCATTTTGTATGTTGCAGGGCCTTCTCTAGCTTCCCCACATTTTTATTGCTCCTCTCTTTAAGTGCTACTGGGCTGTGGAACATATTGAATGGGGAACCTTTGTTAGCTTGTCTCGTAGCTTCTTGGTTACCATTGTTTCAGGTGTTTTTTATTCTTTCTTGATAAGACTGGGACAAATGGCCCCACTTCTATGCTGTCATGAGGATTTGAGCTTTGCATTGATGAGAGAGATTCCTGGTCTGGGCTCTCATTGATGTGTCTTGCTTTGTGTAGCTTCAATGTTGGTTGGTTGTCCCTAAGTTCACTCCTTTGAGCCCCATGAGTGGCTAACTGTCATTTTTTAACTGTTCCATTTTCCTGTTTTAGTTCCACTACTATTTTAGAGATTATTTTCACCAGCTCTGTGGATTTGTCCAGAACAGGGTTCCATTGGCTTGCCTGTATTTCCAACTGAGCCTTTGCCTTTGCTCTCTTGGTTAATGAGTTACATTGTCCACTTTATTATATATTGCCATTGCAACAGGTGTGGGTGTTTGCAAAATCAAAATGTACATGTCAGGTTTGTCTGTGTTTATGATTGCTGCATTACTTATGGCACTTAGGCCCTCATTACAACCCTGGCGGTCCAAGACCGCCAGGGCTATTTCGGAGAAAGTGCCGCCAACAGGCTGGCGGTGCTTCCCAAGGCATTACGACCGCGGCAGATGCGCCCCGGTTGCACCGCCGGGGCCGGCGGTTTCCCGCCACAATGGCCCCAGCGGTTGTAATCCGCCAGGCCCAGGGGATTACGAGTCCCCCTACCGCCGGCCTTTTCCTGGCGGTTTGAACCGCTAGGAAAAGGCTGGCGGTACAGGGAGTGGAGGGGCCACATAGGTCCCCTGACAGGGCCCCGTGCAGACAGTGAAAAGCACAACGGGTGTAACTGCACCTGTCTCACAGCCGCAACACCGCCGGCTCCTGTGTTGCGGCCGAGATCCCCGTTGGGCCGGCGGGCAGAAACTAGGTTTCCACCCGCCGGCCCAGCGGGGATCTCCAAATGGCCACGGCGGGGATGCGGCCGCATTGGCGGCCGCCCGGTGGTCCGATCTTGCCGTGCGGCTTCAGCCGCCCACCAAGGTTGTAATGAGGGCCTTAGAGTTTTGTTTAGGGGTTGCCATGCTGTCATAGATGATATTTCCACTGTGGCTGCATGACCTTTTATTGGGTTTTTCCCGGTGCTTGTTGTGGAGTAAAAAAAGTCTGTTTGGATCATTCCTCAGGTAAGTCAGATTGGATGGCTGTATGCATTCCTTGTGGTTGTCACCTCCTCCTGGTTAAATACTTCCTCCAGTACCTCCTGGATGAGTGAGTTTTCCCAGCAAATCTTTTCCAGTTCTTTTGAGGGTGGCCTTTGCATCCCTGCCATTTTCTTTGTTTGAGCACCTTTGTATGTTGTCCAACTTTGAGGACTGGGATCTGGTTGCTTCCATAAAAATCTGTTCCCAGCCCATTATGAAGAAAATGGGTGACAGCAGGCCCGCAATAGGCAAGCTTGAGTTCCTCTGTATTTGGCTTGTTTGTGTTTTTTTAGGTGGAGGTCCTGCTTATTGTGTAAGATCTGGCATTCATTGACTCTTGAGCTGGATTGAGGGGAGGCAGTTCTTCCCATACTGTACCCAAAGTGATTGCACTGTCTCTAAGAGATTTCCAGTTTTTTTTCCTGTCCACTTTCTAAGGAGCTTTTTTCCCCTAAAGGTGTGAAATACTCTTGTAATGTCTTTCTGCTTTCTTTCCCATTCTGGTATTTGCTGCATGAGGACCGTGGCACTTCTGCTCCCTTCAGTTGCTTTTGACCAGTCTCTGGGTATTGGAGGTGTGACTAGCCCCATTCACAAGTCCTCCCTGTTTTTACAGTGTAACCATTTTTTCATTCAGTTATGTGCCCTGTTGTGTGCCATCTCGAAGAGTGAGCTTCATGTAAGCATTACCTCCTGCCCTGAGGGAGTGAGGCCTGAAGTGAAGTTCCTGCCACCTACTTTTTACTGACTCTTACCTTTGTCTCCTCTGCCACTGGCAAATGTGTCATAAGTGTGCCGAGCATGGACTGTGGTCGAAGGTATGAGAGATGATGAGGTGGTGGAGCTCATGGAGGGAAGCAAAGCACATCAGGACCTAGTCTGGCTAACTCTGCCCCCTCTGGCTCAACCCTATGGGCACAGCAGTAGCACTGCAGCTATGCTGTTCCACTGATGCACCTTACCCCGTCTGATTGGACTGGAGATGGGCAATTGGGTCCTCCTTCTTGTTGGCACAGAAAGCCTGAAAAACAGAGAAAAGACACAGTGGACAGCAGTGTGGTGGGGCTTGGTAAGTTGTAGGTTGGTGTGTGGCACTGAGTCTAGAAAGACCCTCTGTTGGCTTTCTCACTGGGACATTGCTTGGGTGGTGCTAGTGGGTCTGGTTAGGGCTGGTTAGGTTGGTTGAACTGGGTAGGCTGGTGGACAGGTGGAGGGTGGGAGGTGATGGATGGCAGCAGGAGGCAGATAGGGGGTGGCTTGCAGCGAGAAGTGTTAAAGCCCCCACTTCCCCTGCTCTACTCAGTTTCATACTCCTAAGGTAAGGCTGGTAGAACTGGTAGAGGGGCCAGCATTTGAGTAAGTGAGCAGGAGCAAGAGGGACACATGGGTGCAGGAGGTCTAGAGAGGTCTATGTAGACTGCAGCTTCCTGGCTGGCTAGTTACCTCCATGTTGAAGTCACCGGCCCACTTAAGTCACCGGACATGCCTTTGCCATTGCTCCCAGGCTGTTTTCCTGGCCCTGCCTTGGGCCTGGCCATTCAGCGAGCTGTCCTGCATTCTGCATGCCATCCAGAGTTGTTGGACTGAGCAACATCGGGTCATTGCCACCTCCTCTGCTGCCGAAAATTCTCCTTCGCTGTGCCCCTGTGCTGTTTCTGGGCTCTGTCCACAGGAAGTTTATTCACAGAGGTTAGCAGAGATTCTGCTGTGCTCTTTTTCTTTTTCATTGGCCAACAGATCTCCTTTAAGTGAAAGAGTGGCATTTAATTTCTCAGCAATCAGAGAAGAAATTTAGTTCACTTCCTCCAAGTGAAGAAATGCAATTAGTTGCCCTAATGGTGGCTAAAATTGTTAGATATGCTGGCTCTGTTGGACAGACATAAGATAATTTACAGAGGCTGGTTTTGATTTGTATTCCTGTGCTGCACTTTTCATGCAGTTTAAAGAGATTTACTTACATTAGAAAACTTGTCACTTCTTCATCTTTATTACAACTGCCATTCATAGTCATGCCTCAAACCCTCTTCCCCAGAAAAATATACCACTGTCAATGTTAATGAGACACAGCATTTTATGTATTTCAGGATTCGAATCCCGAAATACATCCTGAGAAGCACACACAATTTACGAATCACACAAGTCACCATGAGATAGGACTATGTACTAAAAGTCCATGAAGTATGGCATGTCACCTGCTCACGTACAGCACAACATAAACAACAAATTCAACAGGGTGTCCGAAACATCTCATTTAATCTTTCCATGGTGGCTATTATTCATACATACCTTGCAATTAAAAGTCACACATATGTAATTCGTATCTTCTACAACTGGAATGGACACGCCATCCACAACATTAATTGGTGTCACAAAAACAAATTTCAACTGTAAATGCTTTCTGGATTCCTATCATGATGCAATCATCATGAATTCTAATACAGCAACCCAAATGCTAAGGCACCTATGGACTCATAAATAGATCTTGTCCCACTAGGTGATTTTTTTCACTCATTCAATCAATCAATCAATCAAAAAATGGCTTAAGCGCACTACCCACCCGTTAGGGTCTCAAGGCGCTGTTTGAGAGGTAGGGGGGTAGAGGTTTGCTGCTCAAAAAGCCATATCTTGAGGTGCTTTCTGAAAGTTAGGAGGTCCTGGGTCTTGCGTAGGTTGGTGGAGAGGGAGTTCTAGGTCTTGGAGGCGAGGTGGGAGAAGGATCTGCCACTGGAAGAGGTGCGTTGGATGCGGGGTACTGTGGTGAGGGCGAGGTCAGCGGAGCGGAGAAGTCGAGTAGGTGAGTGGAAGTTTACTCGTTCGTTGAGGTAGGCTGGTCCAGTGTTGTGGAGGAATTTGTGAGCGTGAATAAGGACTTTGATGATGATCCTTTTGCTGATGGGCAGCCAGTGAGGGTATCTGAGGTGAGGTGAGATGTGTTTGTGGCATGGGAGTTTGAGGATGAGACGTGCGGCTGCGTTCTGGTTTTGCTGGAGTTTTTGCTGAAGCTTGGCTGTGGTACCAGCATAGAGGGCGTTGCCGTAGTCCAGTCTGTTGCTGATGAGTGCATGGGTGACTGTTTTTCTGGTTTCTAAGGGAATCCATTTGAAGGTCTTCTGACGCATGCGAAGGGTGTTGAAAAAGAAGGACGATAAGGTGTTGATTTGCTGGGCCATGGAGAGAGATGAGTCTAAGATGATGCTGAGGTTGTGTGCATGGGTGGAGGGTGTTGGTGGTGGTCCTATGGCAGTGGGCCACCCGGAGTCATCCCATACTGTCTTGTTTGGGCCGAAGATGATGATTTCTGTTTAGTTGAAGTTGAGTTTGAGGTGGCTTGCTGTCATCCATTTGGTGATGTCGAGGAGTCTAGTGAGGAGGTTTGTCTTAGCGGTGGAAGGGTTCCTGGTGAGGGAGATGATAAGCTGGATGTCATCTGCGTACGAGATGATGGTGATTCAAAAAAGTTGTAGCACCATGATGTGCTCCCGCTCACATGGTACCAGAATATTGTAACCAAAATATTATCTGACGGGAATATTGTTTACTAAATAACATTTACCAAACATTGCCCTACTAGATTTAAAAATAGAAACTACATAACCGATGAGACAATATTTTTCTAAGTGGTAATGAATACACATTGAGACATATTTATGAGCCCTGAGTGCCACTTTACATGACACTCTGGTGGCTTCAAACCACCTTGTAAATATGGCCCCTTCACACGCATCCCTTTGCGTGGAAGGGGTGTGCAATGGGTGTTGCTGTGGGCGTGCCATAGCAATACCCATTGCATTTGACGCTCCTTCAGATTCACAAGTTTTCATAAACCTGAGGCAGAGTGAAAATCTAACACCACCCAAAGGGTGACATTAGCAAGGCGCAACGAGGAGGAATACTTTTATTCCTCCTCGTTTTTTGCTTTTTTAATGCGTGCTCCATTCTGCAGCATGCATAGAAAGAGCAAAATGCCAGAAATTATTGTTTATGTGCAAGAAGGTGTCCCTTCCTACAAATAACCAATAATTTCAAAATGACGCTTTGGCACTCCTGTGTATGTTACATTCTTCAGCACACACAGGAGTGTTAAATCGCCATTAGTGATTGTTTATGTGCAGGAAGGGACACCTTCCCACACATAAACAATCACACCCCTCAACACAGACATCGTTACATGATGGTGAAGGATGCCTGCAGTGGCAGCTAGATTTAGTCCCAGTGCAAGGGACAACACAGGGGTGTGCCGTATTCAATTAAATACCGCACATCCCTGCGTTGTGAAAATGACAGAGGGTGGCACTGCCAACTTTGGCACAGCGTCACGCTCCTTCATTTTCCTCTAAATATGGGCCATTATGTTTGTCAAACCATTTTTTCGAATGATATTCTGACATACAGCCCTCTTGCTTACACTTCATTGGTCAACTCTTCTCCTCAGATGGCTATTTGATACATGGTAAGGTAAGAGAAAAGACACTTGGCCTCAATTACAAGAATCTGACACATCTGTATGATGTGTCCGAATTCTTGTGCTGCCCTACGCCCCTCTAACGACACCATGGATGCACTGTATTTAAATACAGACCTCCATGGTGCACATTTCCACAGATGTGTCAGAATTTCTAACACATATGTGGCTCTAAACTGAGAGTAGCTGGACTAGAGTCAAAAAAATGAGACTACTCCAGCAATGCATGTAAGTCTCTCATAGGAAAAATCTCTGTGTCAGTTTAACGCTTGGTCTGTCAGGCATTAAATATTTGACGCAGTGAAGTCTCAGACTGATGTAGAAAAATGTTGTACATTTCAATGCATCAGTTCTGTGTGGCTTTTTACCCGAAAATCTACATTGCATGCATTATACTTAGGCTGATATTATGTGATGCAAGGCTTTACAAACGGATGCACTGAGCGTAATGTGGCAGTTTTTAAACATAGAGCAGTGTAAAGCACTGCTTAGCGCCACAGCTGCATCAAAAAAAATTATGCAACAGTGGTGCAAAGGCCTTGTAAATGAGGCCCAGTAACTCTAGAATGGATGTACACCACTTCAATCGTCTACATAATGTTATATTTCTGTACGTTTTTGGTAAAGTACCCTACCATCCGTCCACCAATAGACAAAAACAATGTACAAAAATATTTGTTTCCTGAAAACAGTATTTGTGTAATCAGTGTAGCACGCCAAAAGTATTCCTTCTCAATTTTTTTGAAAACTTGGGCCCATATTTATACTTTTTGACGCTAAACTGCGCTAATGCAGTTTAGCGTCAAAAAATTTAGCGCCGTCTAACGCCATTCTGAAGCGCCATGCGGGCGCCGTATTTATGGAATGGCGTTAGCCGGCGCTAGCAGACCGGCGCTGCCTGGTGTGCGTGGAAAAAAACCACATAGACCAGGCAGCGCCGGCGTAGGGGGAAAATGGCGTTAGGGCGTCTTAAAATAGGGCAAGTCAGGTTGAGGCAAAAAAATCGCCTCAACCCGATTTGCGCCATTTTTTTCGACGCCCAGACGCCATTTAAATGACTCCTGTCTTAGTAAAGACAGGAGTCATGCCCCCTTGCCCAATGGCCATGCCCAGGGGACTTATGTCCCCTGGGCATGGTCATTGGGCATAGTGGCATGTAGGGGGGCACAAATAAGGCCCCCCTATGCCACCCAAAAAAATAAAAAAAAATAAAAAATTATACTTACCTGAACTTACCTGAATGTCCCTGGGATGGGTCCCTCCATCATTGGGTGTCCTCCTGGGGTGGGCAAGGGTGGCAGGGGGGGTCCCTGGGGGCATGGGAGGGCACCTGTGGGCTCATTTTGAGCCCACAGGCCCCTTAACGCCTACCCTGACCCAGGCGTTAAAAAGTGGCGCAAATGCGGGGTTTTTTGACCCGACCACTCCCGGGCGTGATTTTTGCCCGGGAGTATAAATACGACGCATTTGCGTCGCCGTCATTTTTTTAGACGGGAACGCCTTCCTTGCATCTCATTAACGCAAGGAAGGCGTTCACGCAAAAAAATGACGCTATTTGCCCATACTTTGGCGCTAGACGCGTCTAACGCCAAAGTATAAATATGGCGTTAGTTTTGCGCCGAATTTGCGTCGAAAAAAACTACGCTAATTCGGCGCAAACGGAGTATAAATACGGGCCTTGGTGTACAACCAGTGATGAGTAAAACGATTAAAATCCGATAACAATCCCACCCACTAAAAAAAAAATATATATAAGAATAACCAAAGATCTCAAAAGAGCTTGTCTCTTTAAGCTCCTACGCCTTGCTCTAGTAGTTTGATTGCCAACTATTGCTATAAATGGCTGATTGCATGCACAGCGCGGGGTTGGTTCCGGTGGTGGGTGAGCGCCGGAGTGAAGTTCATAGACATTGCATTTGATGCTTGTTAGAAATGGGGTTTTTGGTTGGCAGTCAGGTTACCCCCTGTCCAAGCAAAAGCCCTCACTCTAGTCAGGGTAAGTCACACACAATCCAAGATTATCCCGTGCCCACCCTCTGGTAGCTTGGCACGAGCAGTCAGGCTTAACTTAGAAGGCAATGTGTAAAGTATTTGTGCAATAAATCATACAATACCACCATAGAGCACCACAAAAATACACCACACAGTGTTTAGAAAAATATATAATATTTACCAGGATAATTGTAGGTCAAAAAGTATAAAGTTGCAATGGAAAATTGTAGAAATATCACAGAAAAGTGATATGAAGTGTCTTAAAGTCTTTAGAATATAAACAAAGTCTCTTTCAAGCACAAGTACCTGGTTTAGCGTGGAAAAATCTCCTCAGAGGGCCACAAAGGAAGAGGTGCGTGGAAAAAGGGTGTGTGCGTCGATTTCTCCCCAGCACACACGGACTTGCGTCGTTATTTTACACGCGGGGAAGTCGTGCGTTGTTTTCCGGCGCGCGGACAGTCTCTTTCTGTGGATCGCGGGGATTACCAGATGTCCCGGGTCTGTGCGTGGATTTTCCTGCTTGTTCTCCGTCTGCGCGTCGGTCTGCGGGGCTGCGCGTCGAATTTACGATCTCACGGCAGGCGTCGCGTCGATTTCTCCTCTAGACGTCGGTCTGCGGGGCTGCGTGTTGAAATTACAATCTCACAGCAGGCGTCGCGTCGATTTCTCCTCTAGAGGTCGGGCGGCGTTACCCTTGCGAAGCCGTGCGTCGGATTTCCGATCGTCCCCAGAGCGTCGCGTCGGTCAGCGTCGAGTGCGGTGTTTTTCTCGCCGCGAAACAAGCTGTGCGTCAACATTTTCGGCGCACGGAGCGTCCAAGTAAAAGAGAGAAGTCTTTTTGGTCCTGAGACTTCAAGGAACAGGAGGCAAGCTCTATCCAAGCCCTTGGAGAGCACTTTCACAGCCAGACAAGAGTTCAGCAAGGCAGCAGGGCAACAGCAAGGCAGCAGTCCTTTGTAGAAAGCAGACAGGTGAGTCCTTTGAGCAGCCAGGCAGTTCTTCTTGGCAGGATGTAGTTTCTGGTTCAGGTTTCTTCTCCAGCAAGTGTCTGATGAGGTAGGGCAGAGGCCCTGTTTTATACCCAAATGTGCCTTTGAAGTGGGGGAGACTTCAAAGAGTGGCTAAGAAGTGCACCAGGTCCCCTTTCAGTTCAATCCTGTCTGCCAGGGTCCCAGTAGGGGGTGTGGCAGTCCTTTGTGTGAGAGCAGGCCCTCCACCCTCCCAGCCCAGGAAGACCCATTCAAAATGCAGATGTATGCAAGTGAGGCTGAGTACCCTGTGTTTGGGGTGTGTCTGAGTGAATGCACAAGGAGCTGTCAACCAAGCCCAGCCAGACGTGGATTGTAAGGCACAGAAGGATTTAAGTGCAAAGAAATGCTCACTTTCTAAAAGTGGCATTTCTAGAATAGTAATATTAAATCCGACTTCACCAGTCAGTAGGACTTTGTATTACCATTCTGGCCATACTAAATATGACCTTCCTGCTCCTTTCAGATCAGCAGCTGCCACTTCAACAGTGTATGAGGGCAGCCCCAATGTTAGCCTATGAAGGGAGCAGGCCTCACAGTAGTGTGAAAACGAATTTAGGAGTTTTACACTACCAGGACATATAACTACACAGGTACATGGCCTGCCTTTTACCTACACAGCACCCTGCCCTAGGGGTTACCTAGGGCACACATTAAGGGTGACTTATATGTAGAAAAAGGGGAGTTCTAGGCTTGGCAAGAACTTTTAAATGCCAAGTCGATGTGGCAGTGAAACTGCACACACAGGCCTTGCAATGGCAAGCCTGAGACAAGGAGAAGGGGCTACTTAAGTGGGTGGCACAACCAGTGCTGCTGGCCCACTAGTAGCATTTAATTTACCAGCCCTATGCACATAGAGTGCACCTTACTAGGGACTTATAAGTAAACTAATAGTCCAATCAGGTATGATTCCAGGTTACCATGTTTTAGGGGAGAGAGCATATGCACTTTAGCCCTGGTTAGCAGAGGTAAAGTGCGCAGAGTCTATAAACCAGCAAAAACAGTGTCCAAAAAGCGGAGGGAGGCAGGCAAAAAGTTAGGGGTGACTACCCTAAGGCTGTCAGGTCTAACAATGCTGCTTTAATTTTTTTCCTGTTTTCGAACACATCCATTAGGAGCACACAGTGGTCACCGTCACAACTCATTGATGCATTGCCTGCAAACCCTAAATAGGAGGAGGGATGCCTCTTCACAGCCCCTCCTGTTTTTGATGGGTAGAGGATCGAAAAAGACCTAATATGAGTCGGGAAGAATTTTCCGACTCCTGAAAGAGATTTGATCCATTTTAAAAAGGTGTTTTATAATCGAATAACCTGTGTTTTGTGAATTGCAAGCATTATAAAACATAGTCATACACGAGGACGTTGGTGTCTGCCATGCCATATGGAATCCATTGATCAGAGGCACTTTTATATGCTGATGTGTAGGAATTTTCTGAAAGGTGTTTTTGCTCATGCCACAACAGTAACATGATATTTGTATTTGTAACTGTGCTTCATACAACACTAGCTATACAATTTCAAACTGATATAAAAGTGTACTATATGTTCTTCATCTTTCATCCTTTTTCTGAGTGAAACAAAACAGGAAGTAAAAACACAAATTTAAAACGACAATGTTTTGACTCTATCCTTTCTAATTGCTATCAGTACCAAACATGAAGCCAGTCACATGTATAGTCTACAAATTTAATCCACCATGTCTTGCCTCTTGAGAACAATTAGGAGTAATCGGTTTCCTTAATGTGTTGATTCCTTAAGACCTCCATTTACCCTAGAGTCTGTTGCCATCAATGAAACATCCACGTACATTATTGCTTAAATAGATTTTGGAAAGTCACATATCAAATTTAAGCAATACATCTTGATTTGCGCTCTTCATTACTTTGGTATAATGGGAACAGCTGGAATAATGTATCTCTTGTAATCAACTACATGCTCTGAATTTTAATTTCCTAACACTGCAGATGCTGACATTCCACATCGAGGGGAGAGTCTGCACCACCTGTCTTTTAGGCATACCTAGAAAGTATGTGACTTCTCTGTACGAAGTTGTTAATTCAGGGAATGTTCTTAAAGGTGAAGTTATTTTAAATTAAATTTAAATTAAATAATAACGGATTGGTATTGTCACAAGTCCCAATTAAAAGCACTTTTTGCTTATGCAATGCTAATGGAATTTGAAGAACTGAAAGTGATATTTTAGAGGTAAACGACATTTGTTAAGAATGGTGAATGTTATTGAACACTTCTAACACAGAGAAAACATAGCAGGGCATGATGCACCCTCTCCATGGTGTAGTTTGCAGTACAGGGTAGGTCAACGGCGGCCGATGATTCAAGCTGGGGGAGGTTAGTGGGCCACAAAAGCAGGCATACATCTTCACTCACACCCACGCATTCAGACATCTGCACACAATCACCCACCATTCACAGCACTCACTCACAAAAACACATACATTCCTATACTCACACATGAATGCATGCACCAAACATTATAAAAAATAAAACTTACCGGGTTGCAGAGGTGATCTCGGGTGGTGAGAGGGAAGCCTTGGTGGTTCCTGACAATTGGGACTGCAGCCTCCTTTCATTGGCTGACCTAGTTATGGGTCAGCCAAGGAGAGGGGGCAGCAGTCCCTTACTTGTCATAGAGTGGGATACGGTCTGTGAGACTGCTGAGCCACCCTATTCTATGACAAGAATTACCAATCATCACTCTGCCCTGGGCATTTCACGGCTTAAAACTAAAGCACCTAGGTCAAAAGCTGTCAGTAACACTACCCCTCTTCATTAGGTGGAGGACCACCAAGCACTTTGCTCGACTGAGGTCATGCCCACAGTGCCGTGACATCCTCAGCTCTGCAATGTTCAGCTCAGTCAGCCAGGCGCCTGTGCGTTTAGTGCAAGTACAGCATCTGGCTGCCTGACTTGAACATGAAGAGTGTGTGTCAGATTGACCATTGCTCAGCCTGACAGACACTATTCATGTTTGGAAAAAGTAGGTGGGACAGGCCCCTCCTCCTTTTAGGATGGGACACTGCTAGAGAATGTTGCACTCTCTGAAAAAATACCTGTTCCTTATGTTTCCATAAATTAATTCAGAAAGCAGATCTCGCAAGAAAATAATGAAGAAAAATGTCACTGATTGCTTGCTTTAATACATTAAGTGATGTGTGACATCTTATTGCTCCTGAAAGTATGGAGCACCTCTGGAAAGCAGCATTGTGGACTGCATGCTTTATGCCAAGAAGTGAAAGCTAAGTTGACTGTTGACTGACAGGGCCGTTTTCTTTCATTCTACTGCTGAAAATCTCATCGTTCCAGCTTGAATAATAGCTCCACATTTGTCTCATGCTAGAGATCATCAGCTGCAAACACAGCACAGAGGTATGAGCCAACAACTTTCAAAGTGTCTTCTAAAGTCATTTAATTGCAAAGGATGCCAAACCCTTCTTCTGTCGAGCTGCTAAACATCAAAAAATGGATGCCTACGTTTTATTTGTAACCAAAGGCTACCTGTTTTTTTAATTCTGAAACAGATCTGTGGGAACTTTTGATTATAATGTTACTAATGCTTTTTGTAGTAAAATATTTAGATTTTTTTCCGTATTTTTATATGTTGCCATGACACATCTTATTGAATATACCTGTTGTGTCTGTAGAAACTTTAACTGGATTTTTTAATATAAATTCCTTTTTCATTATATTTCTTTTCATATTTTATGTGAAAGATTATTTTTTATAAGGAATAAAGTTTGTCATGTTCGTGATGAGATAATTGTATCTGTACTATCCATCACCTAACAAGTGCAACACAGATATGTTAGTGGATTTTTGCTTTCACTTGTATTTAAACAGAGTTCTAGCAAGATGCATCACATAAAAGAGACGTTTTTAAGGAGCTTTATGTGTGCACTATAAAACTCTGATCTAAAAATTTGAACCAGTCAATGCCTTCTCTGCCTTACTGTTGGACCTGCCAGTCTCTACAGGTTCATCCCAAATGTTTTGCCTTCATTCCTCTATTTTTTAAATTTGCTTTTGTTGGCATTACAGCTCTGTGCACTTTACCATTGCTAACCTTTGTTAAAGTGCTTGTGTTCCCTTCTCCAAACATGGTAAAATTGGCCTACTCCTAATTGGCACGTTAAATTTACTTGTAAGTCACTAGTAAACTGGCATTACATGTACCAAAGGCCTATAAATTAAATGCTACTAGTGGACAGGCAGCACTGATTGTGCCCCCCCTCCAATGTAGCACTTTAAAACATATCTGAGGTCTGTCATTGCAACCTGTGGTACGGTTTTAAACTGTCAACTCCACCTGACCAAATAAACTTCTTTCCAGTCTAAACCTTCCTTTTTGATACATATGTCACCCCTAGAGTAGGTCATTAATAGCCCACGGGCAAGATGCATTGTATTTAAAAAGTAGGACATGTGTGTTAAAGCTTAACAAGCCAAGGTAGTAATTGTGTTACCTTATGAAATGGTAACTTTCGATTTGGAGAAGGTAGAAGGTTCATGTTTGGATTATTTAATGGTTAATTCAGATTTTATGTCACAGTTCTGAACATGACACTTTTAGAAACTTGGCATTTTCTCGCTCTAACCACTTGGTGCCTGCTGTCAGTATCCTGGGTCATATGACTGTGCCTGGCTCTGCTGTTGGGGTTTGTATAGTCCTGTCAGACAGTGAGACAAAGGGGACTGTGATTAGGCAGGATGACCTATCTTGTAACATTTTGAAGGTTTTGCTTCAGCAGACATAAAGGAACCTGACACTAGTTGTCTGTTACCCAGACTGCTTAGAGCCTTGACAAGGGGAAGGAAATAACTTTCCAGAAGCAGATGTAGGTGTGGTGTAGGGAAGTCCCCTCACTTCAAAGGTTGGCATCACGTTTACGTAGTGGACCCTCAGAACACCACTTTAGTACACTTTTGGACCTGTGGAATACTTCAGAAGGGATGCCTGGAAGACTACTCTGCTGCTACCTGAGGACTGCCCCGCAGCCTGAATACCTGCTTTGCTGCTTGAAGGAGAACTGGGCCATCTTCTTGAATAAAGAACCACCAGAAGTGACTGCAAGGGCAAGTTTCTGGACTACTCTGTGAGTGACATGGACACAACAAGCTCCAGAGACTTGAACCTTGCACCTGGCTTCTACTTGAATGAGTCCTAACCCCCATGTAATGCCCCCCCAAGGTCCTGGACCATTGGAAGTGGTGTTAGAGGTGCTGCCCCTGATTATCCTTAAAAATGGAGACTTAAAAAATGTTTCACCAAAAATGCCCTTGGAACCGATGGAAGGCTGATCCACCTAAGCGGCATCGCTGGTCAGCCTGACTTTGAGGTAGCTCCTAATACATTCTTCTCCATAGCAGCAGATCCTGTTCAGCAGGACCTCTAAGCAACAGTATCCAGCCTTGCAGAACCCTCTTCAGCTATAGCCTTAGCTTGATCCCACAGAAGGTATTCAGCTTCAAAAATATTTCTATGTCTGATGGTAAAAATCTTTACCCAACTTGATGCAGACCAGCTCCCCTTCAAGTATGACAACCTCCTTGGCCTGGAAAGTAAGCTTTCCCAGCTCTGGTGCTTTCCGCTCATCGTGGTAGGCTTCACCGAGACCTCATCTAGCAGCTCCCTGATAATTCCTCCTCGGACACAGTCTGCTGCCTTGCCACACTAAAAACTACCTTCTCAGGAACACTAGGATGGAATGGTGGTTAACATTCTATCTTCATGGATAAATTTGACTGAAGAAGCATTTACAATATTCTACAATAAATCCCAGAGTGGTAGTATGAACACAATGAACGCCTTGAAAGAGTCTGTCTACAATGAGAAAGCAGGAGGTTCTCAGAAGAAGAATTCAGATGAATTGCAAAGGATTAAAGACAAGTTGAGTGCTACAACAGCAAAATGGTAAAATAATACTGGAGTTGAGGCCAAAGCAGGGACCTGTGAAAATGCATCCCTACTGATCTTTGTGAGCTCGGCCTCTGCAAAACCTCACAATGCACACAAATTCAATCCAAAATTGATTCAACTAGCCTTTGTGCATAGCATGTGCATGGAGATGCCAGACTCAAGAGGTGAAAGAGCACACTGCACAGTGCTTCCTCCTGCTTCGCCACACTGGGATTGTTCCATTTTTTGAGGAGTGCCCACAGGCCCCAAAACAATTACCCAGGAGGGACTTTGCATTATGTGAGCCTTGAGGTCCTAACAAGTCCTGAAGGGGACCCAGCGATCATCAGCTTCCTGGGGCTACAGCCTTTCACATGGAACTTTACCTGTGTGCAACTTTGGAGCCCCTGAGTTATAAGGGGAGCATAATTTAGAAGCCTGAACCACAAGCTAGTGAGCCTCTAAATATTGCCCTCTCCAGAAACCCCAATGCCGGCCAACCCAACAGTTTAAATATTAGATAATAGGGTCCTCTGGGTATGGGGACAAGGCATTATGGAATTGTCTTTTGTGGATCAGTTAGAAATCAACAGCTCTTGCTTTATTAGTTGTAGGGCCCCCAGGCATATTGGCAATTCCTCTTGCCATGGCTGCAAACTGTTCTAAAACCCGTAAAACAATATCTGTAAAATAACTATTGTTAGCTCAAGGACCCTGTCATATGCTACCATAGGGAAAATGCACCTCCTCTAGTGCATTTGGGTGCCAATGCTGAGAGTTTACACTCTCCGTTTAGTAAGGCAAATAAACAAACTCTCCTATTTGAATTTCACAAGGACATTCCTTCTCTGCTTCAAGAGAAAGGTCTATGTGATCTTCATCATTCATTGCAAAAAAACTGGATTGAGACTTGACCAATTTGAGACACCTGTACCAGTATAGGTCATGCATTAAAAAAGATGACCAATCTCTTCGATATCTTTATTCTAGAACACCAATATCAAATCATGCACTAGAATCTCGACAATATCAAGAACAGCTCTTGACAGCAGTATTAACCTTTGAGGCATTTCACAGGTATCTAACACAGTTCCTACATACAATCACTTTTTAGCCAAATGTTTCCACTTCCAGAGGACAAATCTCTTCATCTTCACTGAAACCATAGGGTGCATTCAGTTTTCCAAAAAAAATAAAAAATCTTTCCCCCAGATGCATTGACACAAACTCATCGCTTTCAAAAACAGGAGACAATTCTACTTGAAGCCTGTAAATAAGAACAAGTACTATTATGGGATGATACTATCATGCCGTTGCGAGATGTTTCAGTTTTCACATTGTTCAAAAGTAGAAACTTTAAAGAGACAACCTACCACCTGTAGAGAGAGAAAATTCCATGTAGATGGGTTTACCCCTTTTGCCTCTTTACAACTAATAGGAAGCGGCATGTACTAAGTGAGGTATGTGAGGCACAAGATATTTGGAGCCAGAAGTATCAAACTATTTTGAATTCGCAAACAGTGCAAATCACAAAATTCCACTGTTTGCGTATGCAAAATAGCCTTTCACGATTTATGAAAGGCATTCACAGTGCAATTTTAAGGAATCTCTAAAATAGAGATTCCCTAAAATTGTGACTCAGTTTCGCAAATCTCAAATTGCGATTCTCTAAATAGAAAATTGCAAGAAGAGAATACCTACTTGTGATTACCTATGCACATGCATCATGCATTCCCTAAATGCGAACTGGGCATTTAGGAAATGGAATTACCACCAACTGCAAGTTGATGGTAGCCATGTGCAAATGTTCAAAAATGCATTTTTAAAAGCGCCATGTAGTGCACACATGCCCCTAGGCCATGTGTGCGCTTTACATGTGCACATTTTTTTGGTGGGGTGCATCAAAAGGGGCCTTAGGCCCCCAGCACCCTTGGATTTGTATTACCTAAGTTGCGAATTCCTAACTGGAATTTGGAAAATTAAGAAATGCAAGACCATTTGCACCGATGGGCAAATTAAGAAATGCAAGACCATTCGTGCATAGGGATGAATGGAGTCCCATTCCCTAATAGCGATTCCCTAATAGTGATTGCACATTTTAAGAAATCGCCATTAGAGATTTACTATTTTCATTCGTACAATTTTGCATTTCTAAAAAAAAGATTTCTTAAAATTTGCTATTTAGGAAATGCTAAACGGTATTATGATACATCTGGGCCTTTGTGTCTACAAACATTTTCTCCTTGTGACTAGAACCCAACAAGCCATCTGGAATGACATAGGGGTGTGCACCCAAACGCAAGAAATGCACGCAAGGAGGGTAAGAGAATACATCGACAACATGGGTGGGATCTGTGCATTCTGGCTTGAACGATGCCTGAAGGATGAAAAATAAACTCTGAATTATCCTGCTATTTTTGACCACTTAAAATTACCCTTCTTCAAGAAAAGTTGCCTGGCCGAAACCAACACCTTTCTAGGCTCTATTTATGGGTTTAGGGTCCCACACCCTGCTGGAAGAGATAGTCCTTTCCATCACTGTTCAATATCCACAACATAAGAAGACCATTTCTAGTACTAGGTTTTGTTTTTTTACACACATTGAATTTGTCACTACTTAGAAACAGCTCAAGCATGTATATAGAATGTACTTTGTGTAGCCGAGGCTGTGGCAAAGAGGCATGCAGTACGTATACACACACATCTTTCAAAGATCCAATCACACCTGGGATTCACATCCTAGAAGTTATTGTAGGAAAGTACCATCTTTCTTGGCATGTTACCCCCATTTTGACTTGGATGTCAGTATGTTTTTGCCTGTCTTACTGGGATCCTGCTGGTCAGGACCCCAGTGCTCAGAGTTTATGGCCTAATGTATGTGTCTGTATAGTTCTTGACTGTGTCACTGAGGCTCTGCTAACCAGAACCTCAGTGCTTATGCTCTCTCTGCTTTAAATTTGTCACTGTAGGCTAGTGAATTCATAACCAATTTCAATTGGCACACTGGACCCCCCTTATAAGTCCCGAGTATATGGTACCTGGGTACACAGGACATAGGGGTTCCGGGAGATCCATATGGGGTGCAGCATTTCTTTTGCCACCCATAGGGAGCTCAGACAAACTCTTGCACAGGCCTGCCATTGCAGCCTACGTGAAATAACACACATGTTGATTCACAGCCATTTTCACTGCACTAAAGTAACTTATAAGTCACCTATATGTCTAATCTTCAGTTGCCGAAGGTTAAGTGCAAAGTTACTAAGTGTGAGGGCACCCTTGCACTAGCAAAGGTGCCCCCACATAGTTCAGGGCCATTTCCCCGGACTTTGTAAGTGTGGGGACGCCATTACACGCCTGAACTACATATAGATCAATACCTATATGTAGCTTCACAATGGTAACTCAGAATATGGCCATGTAACATGTCTAAGATTATGGAATTGTACCCCCATTCCAAATCAGGTATTGGGGAGCCAATTCCATGCATCCCAGGGGCTCCACCATGGACCCTCATTTCTGCCAAACCAGCTCTCTGAGGCTTGCACTGCAGCTACAGATGCTGCCACCTCATAGACAGAAATCTGCCCTCCTGTGGACTGAGCAGCTCAGTCTCAGGAAGGCAGAACAAGCATTTCCTCTGAGAGCAGGGTGTTATACCCTCTCCCTTTGGAAATAGGTGTTACAGGCTGGGGAGGGGTAGCCTCCCCCAGCCTCTGGAAATGCTTTGAAGGGCACAAATGTTGCCCTCCTTGGATAAGCCAGTCGATACCGCGTCAGGAACCCCTTGTCCCCTACTCTGGCGCAAAACTGGGCAAAGGAAAGGGGAGTGACCACTCTCTTGTCCATCACCACCCTAGGAGTGGTGCCCAGAGCTCCTCCAGTATGTCCCAGACTTCAGCCATCTTGCTTTGCAAGGTGTTGGGGCACTCCGGAGGGCTCTGAGTGGCCAGAGCCAGCAGGTGACGTCAGAGACCCCTCCTGATAGGTTCTTACCTGATAAGGTAGCTAATCATCCTCTCAGGGCTATTTAGGGTGTCTCCTGTGGGTTCTCTTCAGATTCTGCTTGCAAGTTTCCTCCAGGAATCCTCTGCAACTACTACTTCATCCTCTGACCTCGAATCAACCGCAGCCTGCTCCAGAAACCGCTGTAACAGCTACAAAGTATCCACAAGGGATACTTTTCCTCTGCAACTTCATCTCCAGCCAGCAACTGCAACAGTTTCCATGGTGTGCACACTCTGGGGACTCCCTGTCTTCATCCTGCACCAGAAGGACCAAAAGAATATCCTGTGGGGTGATGGAGTCACCCCCCTGCCGAAACAGGCACCTTCCAAGATGATGACTGGTACCTTTGGACTCCTCTCACAACAATGAGCGTGCTCCTAAGGACACAGAGGTTGGACCCCAACAACATAGACTGTCCTGAGGTCCTACTGATGCAATATGGAGGAGGTAAGACCTTGCCTTCCCTGAGAGCGTAGGTACCCCTGTGTACTGCATCTTCTTCACATCCTGAGGCCTCTGTGCACTATTTGAAAAATTCCTTTATGGACAGCCTGGCCTAGGTCCCCAGCACTCCGTTCTGCGATGCTGAACTCACTGAGTTGTTCTCCGGCGGCATGGGACCTTCCTTTGTTGTGCTGCACCAACTGTGTTTTGCACCTCCTTTGTCCCTGTGTCGTGGGACTCCTGTGGGTGCTCATTGGCATCCTGAGGGCTCTCTAAAGTGCTGGGAGGCCCCTCTTTCTCTTCACATAGAGTCGAGGCCCCCAGGACCCTTCTGGGTTCAGCCAGTGCCATTTTGACACAAAACGCACTTTTGTCATAACCAAGGCTTGTTGGCGACTACCAACATGAAATCACATCTGCAACCATCTTCACGTCGTGGGACATCCTTTGCATCATGCAGGAATCCGCTGGCTTCTTCTTAGGGTGCATTCCTGCAGGATTCGACTAACTGCTGACACTTCTTTTGCACCCTCTTCTGGGTTGGCAGGGGCTCCTGACCTTCCTGGAACTTCTTTCGACTTCTGGACTTGGTCCCTTTCTTTTGCAAGTCTTCAGGTCCAGGAATCCAGTAGTTGTTGTTTGCAGACTTGGTTGGTTACTGCAGTAATCCATATCACGAGGTGTAGGGTGTCCTGAGGAAACTTGCAATAATTTACTCCTGCTTTTCTTGGCTCTGGGGTGGGGTAATATACTTACCTTTACTGTATTCTTACTCTCCCAGCGATTCTGCACACACTACACTTGTCTAGGGGGGAATTTGTGATTCGCATTCCAATTTCTTAGTATATGGTTTATGTTGCCCCAGAGCTATTGTCTCCCATTGCATTCTATAGCATTTCCTATTGTTTACACTGTTCTATGACTATTTACTTATCTAATTTTGGTGTCTAGTGTATATATTGTGTATAATACTTACCTCCAGAAGGAGTATTGTCTCTAGGATATATTTGGTATTGTGTCACCCAAGAAAATACCTTTTTTTGGTAATACTGAGGCCCATATTTATACTTTTTGACGCACAACTGCGCCAATGCAGTTGTGCGCAAATTTTTTTACCGCCGGCTAATGCCATTCCAACGCGCCATGCGGGTGCCTTATTAATGGAATGACGTTAGCCGGCGCTGCGGACTGGTGTGCGTAAAAAAAAATGACTCACACCAGGCAGCGCCGGCTTATGGGAAAATGAGGGTTGTGCGTCAAAAAATGGTGCAAGTCAGGTCTGAGGCAAAATTCAGGCCTCAAACCGGATTTGCGCCATTATTTTTGACGCACAGCCTCCATTGTCATGACTCCTGTCTTAGCAAAGACAGGAGTCATGCCCCCTTGCCCAATGGCCATGCCCAGGGGACTTATGTCCCCTGGGCATGGCCATTGGGCATAGTGGCATGTAGGGGGGCCCAAATCAGGCCACCCTATGCCACAAAAGAAATCGGAAAAAAATACTTACCCGAACTTACCTTTACTTCCCTGGGATGGGTCCCTCCATCCTTGGGTGTCCTCCTGGGGTGGGCAAGGGTGGCGGGGGTGTCCATGGGGGCAGGGGAGGGCACCTCTGGGCTCCTTCCGAGCCCACAGGTCCCTTAACGCCTGCCCAGACCCAGGCGTTAAAAAACAGCGCCTATCAGGCTTTGCACCGTTTTTTAAGGCCGACCCCCTCCTGTGCCTCAAAATGACGCCAGAGTATAAATAAGTGGCACAGGCCTTAAAGTAATTTTTTGGAAGGGAACGCCCACCTTGCATATAATTACCCAAGGCTGGTTCCCCCTTTCAAAAAATGAAGCACATGGTGGAATTTTGACGCCAGTGGGGTCGGACGTCAAAGTATAAATATGGGGCAGGGTTTGCGCCGATTGTGCATCAATAATTTTGACGCACATTCGGCGCAAACAGACTATAAATATGTCCCTGAGTATTTTTTTTTTTACTGTGTATAAGTACTGTGTAACTGTAAGTGGTATTGCATGAGCTTTGCACGTCTCCTAGTTCAGCCTAAGCTGGTCTGCTATAGCTACCTCTATCAGCCTAAGCTGCTAGAACACTACTACATTTCACTGATAAGGGATAACTGGACCTGGTATAAGGTGTAAATACCCAGGGTACCCACTACAAACCATGCCGGCCTCCTACATTGGTGGTGCAGCAGTGGGATAAGTACTTGCAATTGCTTTAGCATTTCTGTTACTAGTGCTTTTCACAAGAAAAGCTTGCTCCAATACTTAAAGCATATAGTATATACCTAGAAATAATTTTTTAACTTTCTAAAAGTTCTTTAGACTTTGCAAACATTTTTACAAAGTCCTAAAATGTTTTCTTCTTCTCTCTAAAAAGTTAGCTCTGTTATTGTACTAACTTTTTACTCACTTCCCCAAACTTTTTTTTCTCTATCAATATGTCTTCTGTAGAATCTACCCCTGAAGTTGTGAAAACAACATATGAAAGTCTTAACTTTAAAAGTTTGAGGGGTCTCTGTAGTGAAAGAAGTTTGGGGATTGGGAAGAACCCCAATAAGGAGTTCATCTAAAGTTTTCTCCTCCAAGATGACCAGGGACTCAGCACTGGTCCAGATCAGACAGGGGAAGAGGTAGATGATGATTCCAACAAGGAAGGCTCAGAGGAGCAAACTGACAATCCTGGGGTGGGTCCTTCCACAGATCTATCTGTCAATAAGCCCCTTAGTATTACTGGTAGTGGGAAGGGTTCACACACATTAGGGCTTCCTTCACCCCTAGAGGCCAGGTCACTAGAGTGGCCCCTGTTAGAGACAGGTCTGCCTCTGCACACTCTCATGTTACCTCTGCTTCAGAGGCTTCACATAATTGTAACCCTGAGGACCAGTCCCTAGATAGGGAACTCAGAAAGCTGAGGTTAGAGGATGCCTGACTTAGGCTAATGCAGCAACAGCTGGCCTTAGACAGAGAATCCCTGGCTGTGGAGAAAAAGAGGCAGGGTTTGGGGTTAGTTCCCCATGGTAGCAGCAGCCATTTTAGAAACTCAAATGTTAGGGAACCGCCATTTGATTCTAGAACTCTGCACAAAGTTGTCCCTCTTTACAAGGATGGTGATGACATCTACAAGTGGTTTGCTGCACTTGAGAGATCCTGTAAAGTTCAAAGGGTCCCTCATGTACAGTGGGCTGCTATCCTTTGGTTATCCATCTGTGGTAAGGGCAGAGAGAGACAGACTCCTTATTGTCAGAGAGGATGATGCAATTAATTACCAAATTCTTAAAAGCACACTCTTGGGTGGTCTGGGCTTAACCACTGAACATTACAGACTTAAGTTCAGAGAAACCAGAAAGGAGTTGTCAGAGGACTGGACAGACGTTGTAGACTTTTCTGTGAAGGCCCTAGAAGGTTGTCTAAATGGCAGTAAGGTGACTGATTATGAAAGCCTGTATAACTTGATTCTGAGAGAGCATATCTTGAATAATTGTGTATCTGACTTGTTACATCAGTATCTTGTGGACTCAGATCTGACCTCTCCACAAGAATTGGGAAAAAATGAAGACAAATGGGTCAGAACAAGGGTGAACAGAAAGTTTCATACAGGGGGTGACAAGGATGGCAAGAAGAAGGACGGTAAGTCACATGACAAGGGTGGGGACAAAGATAATACATTCATCAGAGTCTTCATCAGGCCCACTAAAATCCTCTGGGGGTGGTGGGTCCAAATCCTCTTCTCACAAAGATAAAAACCTTGGTGTTATATGTGTAAAGCCAAAGGCCATTGGGCAACTGACAGTCATTGTCCAAAGAAAAACACCAAACCTCCCACCACAACAACCCCAACTGCAACCACTAGTGCCCCTAGTAATAGCAGTGGAGGTGGGAAAAGCACTACTAATAGCCAACCAAAGGGTGTAGCTGGACTCACCATTGGTAATGTAGTTTGGGTTGGTCTAGTTAGGGAGATCACTGAGACTGTTTTAGTCCCTGATGGAGCATTGACCAAGCCACTTTAGATGCTTGTCCCCTTAATATGGATAAGTACAAACAGCTACCCCTGATTATTGGTGTTCAGGTGAAGGCCTACAGGGACACAGGTGCCAGTGTCACAATGGTGATGAAAAAACTGGTTGCCCCTCAGCAGCACCTACTAGGTCACCAGTACCAAGTGACAGATGCCCATAGCAACACTGTAAACCACCCCAGGGCTGTTGTGAATCTCAACTGGGGGAGGGGAGTTTACTGGCCCAAATAAAGTTGTGATAGCCACTGATTTACCTGTAGAATGTCTGCTAGGCAATGATTTGGAGACTTCAGCTTGAGCTGAAGTGGAGTTGAAGGCCCATGTAGCAATGCTGGGCATTCCTGAGCATATATTTGCTCTTACCAGGGTTCAGGCCAAGAAGCAAAGAGGACAGGGAAACTTGGATCCTGGAACAATGGACCAAGTGCTCCCAAAAACTATGGGTAAGAAAGGCAAACCCTTGTCCACTATCCCTCCCTCCGCAGATGATTCCCCTTTTGAGGAAGAGGAATTCTCTCCCTGTGCAGAACCTACACCAGAGGAGCTGGAAGCTGACACAGCTGAGCTTTTGAGTGCAGGGGTGCCTTCCAGAGAAGAGCTGAGTGTGGCACAGCAAACCTGTCCCACATTGGAGGGCCTCAGACAGCAAGCTGTCAAGCAGCAAAATGCTGATGTCACTGACACACAGAGAGGTTATTGGGAGAATAATCTCCTTTATACTGAAGCAAGGGACTCTAAACCTGGTGCTACTAGAAGACTGGTCATCCCCCTTCAGTACCGGGTATTCCTCCTACCTCTGGCTCATGACATCCCTTTAGCTGGGCATTTAGGCAAGAGTAAAACATGGAACAGACTTGTTCCACATTTTCACTGCCCCCATATATCAGAAGACACAAAGGAGTTGTGTCGCTCCTGTGTCACCTGCCAAGCCAGTGGCAAGACTGGTGGCACCCCAAAGGACCCTTTAATGTCACTGCCAATGGTTGGGGTGACCTTGGAAAGGGTAGGGGTTGATATTGTTTGGCCCCCTTAACCCTCCAACAGCTTCTGGCAATAGATTTATCCTTATGGTGGTTGACCATGCCACAAGATATCCAGAAGTTATTCCCTTAAGGACCACTACAGCTCCTGCAGTGGCAAAGGACCTCCTAGGAATCTTTTCCAGGGTGAGTTTCCCTAAGGAAGTGGTGTCAGCCGAGGTAGTAACTTCATGTCTGCATACCAAAAAGCAATGTGGAAGGAGTGTGGTGTTACCTACAAGTTCACCACCCCTTATTATCCACAAACTAATGGACTCGTTGAGAGTTTTAATTAAACTCTCAAAGGTATAATTATGGGACTCTCTGAAAAACTCAGAAGAAGATGGGATTTCCTAATACCATGCTTCCTTTTCGCCTACAAGGAGGTACCCCAAAAAGAAGTGGGATACAGCCCCTTTGAACTCCTATTTGGTCACCCTGTTAGGGGTCCCCTTTCTCTTGTTAAGGAGGGTTGGGAACAACATTTAAAAGCTCCAAAACAGGGCATATTGGATTATGTACTTGGCCTGAGAAGTAGGATGGCTGAGTATATGAAAAAGGCCAGCAAAAACCTTCAGGCCAGCCAAGAGCTCCAAAAGCAATGGTTTGACCAGAAGGCTGTCCTGACAGAGTATCACCCAGGACAGAAGGTGTGGGTATTGGAGCCTGTGGCCCCAAGAGCACTCCAGGACAAATGGAGTGGACCCCCATCTAATTATAGAAAATAAAGGTGAGGTTACCTACCTGGTGGACCTGGCCACTGCCAGAAGCCCCCTTAGGGAGCTTCATGTCAATCGCCTAAAGCCTTACTATGAAAGGGCTGACTTAGCCCTGCTCATGGCTACAGATGAGGGAATAGGAAGAAGAGAGTGACCATCTACCTGATCTCTTCTCCAACACTGAAGCTAATGGCTTAGTAGAAGCAGTGGTTTTAGCAGACTGATTTACTGCTGAGCAAAAGGAAGACTGTAAAAATCACTGTGATCAGTTTTCTGAAATCCTCTCCCTCACACCTGGTACAACTACTTGGTGTGAACATACAATTGACACTGGAGACAGATTACCTGTCAAAAGTAAAATTTACAGGCAACCTGACCATGTCAGAGATTGCAAAAAAGCAGAGGTTTAGAAAATGTTAGACCTTGGAGTTATTAAGCCTTCTGATAGACCCTGGGCAAGCACAGTGGTGCTTGTCCTCAAACCACATAGCAAAGAAGGAAAGAGAGAAATGCGGTTTTGTGTCTACTATAGGGGTCTCAATACAGTAACAAAAACAGATGCTCACCCTATACCCAGGGCAGATGACCTAATAGATACACTGGCATCTGCCAAGTATCTAAGCACTTTTGATTTGACTGCAGGGTATTGGTAGATCAAAATGTCAGAAGAAGCTGAAGCAAAAACTGCATTTTCAACCACAGGAGGGCATTATCAATTCAAAGTTATGCCCTTTGGTTTGAAAAATGCACCTGCACTTTTCAGTGACTGGTGAATACAGTCCTCTAAGGTTTGGAAGCTTTTACTGCAGCATATTTGGACGTCCTTGCTGTCTTTAGCTACACCTGGGTGGATCACCTGGTCCACCTCTGGAAAGTTTTGGAGGCCCTGCAAAAGGCAGGCCTAACTATCAAGGCATCAAAGGGCCAAATAGGCCAGGGGAAAGTGGTTCATCTGGGCCACCAGGTAGATGGAAAACAGATTGCACCACTGCTGGGGAAGATTGAGACCATTCTGGACTGGGCTTTCCCTACTACTCAGACCCAGGTCAGAGCCTTCTTAGGTCTCACTAGGAATTACAAGAGGTTCATTAAGAACTATGGCTCCATTGCAGCACCTCTTAATGACCTCCCCAGTAAGAAAATGCCTAAAAAGGAATTGTGGACAGCCAGCGGTCAGAAAGCTTTTGACGAGCTTAAGCAGGCAATGTGCTCTGCACCTGTCTTAAAGAGCCCATACTACTCCAAAAAAATCATTTTTCAAACAGATGCTTCTGAATTAAGGGTAGGGGCTGTACTATCACAACTTAACCCAAAAGGCCAGGATCAACCTTTTGCTTTCATTAGCAGGAGGTTGACCCCTAGAGAAAAGTGTTGGTCTGACATAGAGAGGGAGGCCTTTGCTGTGGTCTGGCCACTGAAGAAGTTGAGACTCTACTTGTTTGGGACTCACTTCATTGTTCATTGCTCAGAGAGACCACAAACCTCTATTACAGTTTAAACAAATGAAAGATGAAAACCCTAAATTGTTGAGGTGGTCCATTTCCCTACAGGGGATGGACTACACAGTGGAACATAGACCTGGGAGTACCCACTCCAAAGCAGATGGACTCTCCAGATATTTCCACTTAGACAATGAAGACTCATCTGGGCAAGGTTAGCCTTATTGTCCCTCGTTTGGGGGGTTGTGTAGGAAAGTACCATCTTCCTTGGCATGTTAACCCCATTTTTACCTGTTTGCCAGTGTGTTGTTTCCTGTCTCACTGGGCTCCTGCTGGTCAGGACCCCAGTGCTCATAGTTTATGGCCTAACGTGTGTGTCTGTATAGTGCTTGACTGTGTCAGTGAGGCTCTGCTAATCAGAATCTCAGTGCTTATGCTCTCTCTGCTTTTAAAATTGTCACTGTAGGCTAGTGACTTCATTTATCAATTTCAATTGGCACACTGGACCCCCCCTATAAGTCCCTAGTATATGGTACCTAGGTACCCAGGGCATTGGGGTTCCAGGAGATCCATATGGGCTCAGACAATCTCTTGCACAGGCCTGCCATTGCAGCCTGCGTGAAATAACGTACACATTATTTCACAGCCATTTTCATTGCACTTAAGTAACTAATATGTCACCTATATGTCTAACCTTTACTTGCTGAAGGTTAGGTGCAAAGTTACTAAGTGTGAGGACACCCTTGCACTAGCAAAGGTGCCCCCACATAATTCAGGGCCATTTCCCCAGACTTTGTGAGTGCGGGGATACCATTACATGCTTGAACTTCATAGAGGTCAATACATATATGTAACTTCACAATGGTAACTCTGAATACGGCCATGTAACATGTCTAAGATCATGGAATTGTCCCCCCATTCCAAATCTGGTATTGGGGAGCCAATTCCATGCATCCTGGGGGCACCACCATGGAAAGCAGCTCTCCAAGGCTTGCTCTGTAGCTACAGCTGCTGCCACCTCACAGGCAGAGTGCTGCCCTCCTGAGGTCTGAGCAGCTCAGTCCCAGGAAGGCAGAACAAAGCATTTCCTCTGAGAGCAGGGTCTTACACCCTCTCCCTTTGGAAATAGGTTTTACAGGCTGGGGAAGGGATAGCATCCCCCAGCCTCTGGAAAGGCTTTGAAGGGTACAGATGGTGCCCTCCTTGCATAAGCCCGTCTACACTAGTTCATGGTTTCATGGACCCCTTGTCCCCTGCACTGATGTGAAACTGGACAAAAGAAAGGGGAGTGACCACTCCCCTGCCCATCACCACCCTAGGGGTGGTACCCAAAGCTCCTCCAGTATGTCCCAGACTTCAGCCATCTTGCTTTGCAAGGTGTGGGGGCACTCTGGAGGGCTCTGAGTGGCCAGTGCCAGCAGGTGACATCAGAGAGACCCCTCCTGATTGGTCTTTACCTGATAAGGTAGCCAATCTCCCTCTCAGGGCTATTTAAGATCTCTCTTGTGGGTTCTCTTCAGATTCTGCTTGAAAGTTTCCTTCAGGAATCCTCTGCAACTACTACTTCATCCTCTGACCTCAGATCAACCGCAAGCTGCTCCAGGAACTGCTGTAACAGCAACAAGGTATCGACAAGGGATACGTTTCCTCTGCAACTTCAGCTCCAGCCAGCAACTGCATCAGTTTCCATGGTGTGCACACGCCGAGGACTCCCTGTCTTCACCGTGCACCAGAAGGACCGAAGAAGTCTCCTGTGGGGTGATAGAGTCACCCCCCTGCTCAAGCAGGCATCTTTCAAGATGACGACCAGTACCTTTGGACTTCTCTCATAGGCACGAGCGTGCTCCTAAGGAAACAGAGGTTGGACCCCATAGACAGAGTGTCCTGAGGTCCTGCTGACGCAATTTGGAGGAGGCAAGACCTTGCCTTCCCTGAAAGCGACGGTACCCCTCTGTACGGTGTCTTCTTCACCTGCTGAGGCCTCTGTGCACTATTTGAAAAATTCCTTCATCCACTGCCTATCCCAGGTCCCCAGCACTCCATCCTGCAAAGATCTCGCTGAGTTGTTCTCCAGCGGTGTGGGACCTTCCTTTCTTGTGCTTCACCAACTGCATTTTGCACCTCCTTTGTCCCCATGTCCTGGGACTCCTGTGGGTTCTGTTTGGCATCCTGAGGGCTCTATAAAGTGCTGAGAACTGTCTCTTCCTCCTCACACAGAGTTGAAACCCCCAGGTCCATCCTGGGTCCAACCAGTGCCATTTTGATGCAAAATGGACTTTTGTCGTAACCAAGGCTTGTTGGTGACTTCTCACACAAAATCACGTCTGCAGCCATCGTCACATCGTGGGACATGCTTTGCATCATGCACAAACCCACTGGCATCTTCCTAGGGTGCATTTCTGCATTCTTTGACTAACCGGGACTCTTCTGTTGCACCCTCTTCTGGGTTGGCAGGGCTCCTGCCCTTCCTGGAATCTCTTTCAACTTCTGGACTTGGTCCCCTTCTTTTGCAGGTCTTCAGGTCCAGGAATCCAGTAGTTGTTGTTTGCAGACTTGGTTGGTTACTGCAATAATCCATATCACGAGGTGTAGTGTGTCTTAGGAAAACTTGCAGTACTTTACTCCTGCTTTTCTGGGCTCTGGGCTGGGGTGATTTACTGACCTTTACTCTATTCTTCCTCTCCAAGCCATTCTGCATACAGTACACTAGTCTAGGGGGTAATTCGAGATTCACATTCCACCTTCTTAGTATATGGTTTGTGTTGCCCCTAGACCTATTTTCTCCCAATGCATACTATAGCATTTCCTATTGTTTGCACTGTTCTATGGCTATTTACTTGTCTAATGAATATATTATGTATTATACTTACCTCCAGAAGGAGTATTGTCTCTAAGATATTTTTGGTACTGTGTCACCCAACTAAATACCTTTATGTTTGGTAACACTGAGTATTGTCTTTACTTGTGTATAAGTACTGTGTAACTATAAGTGGTATTGCATGAGCTTTGCATGTCTCCTAGTTCAGCCTAAGCTGCTCTGCTATAGCTACCTCTATCAGCCTAAGCTGCTAGAACACTACTACATTTCACTAATAAGGGATAACTGGACCTGGTATAAGGTGTAAGTACCAAAAGTACCCACTACAAACCAGACCAGCTTCCTACACTTGTGCAGTTCAAAACCACTATTTGAAGTCTCCCCCACTTGAAAGGCAATTTTGGATATATAGATTGGGTCTCTGACCCCACCAAATCAGACACTTCTGGACCTGAACCTGCAACCTGTCAAAATTAACTGCCTGCTTGTCCAAAGGACTCATCTGGATGCTTTGCTGAGAAGGACTTCTGCCCTGCTGTTGCCCCGCTGCCCTGCTGTTGCCCTGCTGCCCTGCTGTTGCCCTGCTGCCCTTCTGACCTCTGACTTTGCTGAGAAGTGCTCTTCAAGGGCCTGGATTGAGCTTGCCTCTTGTTTTCTGTAGTCTCACGGCCAAAAAGTCTTTGGAGCAGATTTAGTAAAAGTGGTGCTGCACGGAGTGCAGCGCCACTTTCCCTGCACCTCTTAGCACCCCCTACCACCACCATGTGTGTTCTGTATTCAAAATATGGCGCACCATGGCGCAAGGTAAGGGGCTATAGCATCATTATTTTTTACATTATTGACGTACTCTGCAGGATTTGCACCAAACTGTTGTCGTTACTCCTACAGAGTACATAGGGGCCCACTCTAAAGAATGGAAGCCCCCTTTTAACGCCTGCTCTGGTGCTAGGGCATTATAAATATGTCACTTCATCTCTTCAGAAAACTCATGGTGTGCCGAAAATTTACAAACAGACTGCCGGAAACAATGCACACCCTGCCTTGCGACTGAGAAATCACAGCACAGCTGAATTGAAATGAAGGAGCCCGACTTCCCTGGTGGAATTTCGACACACTGCCTGCCTTTAAACATAAAACTCAACGCACAGCCCTACGGGATCAATGCACAGCTGAACCAGAACAACGAAACCGACTCCCTGAGAGTAAAATCAACGCAGCACCTTCTCTGCGACTGAAAATATAATGCATTGTCCTATAGGATCGACGCAACAGCTATGACTTCTTCCACTGTGCCCAGGATTTCCCCGCATCATCCCTGGGTCTCAAAAAGATCTCCACATCGCAGTGAGGAACCAAGGCTGCACGCGTAAAAATTATGCAATCCCCTTGCAGCATTGAAAGAAACAACACATCACCTGTGCTGTGTTGGAAAATCCAATGCACAACTTATTTTCCTACCAATCTCCTCCTCTGTGGTCTCCATGCATGCTATTTTTGACGCAACCAGCTACTTTGTGTAATCAATAGACAACTGTTGATTTCTAAGATTTCAGACACGTTGGTAACCTGCAAAAGTGATATTTCAACTAGTGCTTATTCAATCTTTATTGTTTTGACCTTATTTTAACTAGATAAATATTATCTTTTTTTCTAATCCTGTGTGGTGTATTTTTGTGGTGTTTTCACTATGTTACTGCATGATTTATTGCTTAAATACTTCATGCATTGCCCTCTATGTTAAGCCTGACTGCTCAGTGCCAAGCTACCAGAGGGTGGGAACAGGATAATATGGATTGTGTATGACTTACCCCGACTAGGACTGTGGTCCCTACTTGGACAAGGATGTATACCTCTGCCAACTAAAGACCCCATTTCTAACACAAAGTAAAACATTTACTGTAATCAGGCATTCCCAGAGCAGGGGTTTGATAGAGATTTTCTCTCATCTCTGTAAAGGCATGTGTGCAGTTGTGAGCCAATGGTACTGGATCAGACACATATTTGTGTGTCAGTCTCTGTAACGGCTTAGCCAAAAGGGAAAAGTTTGTAATCCACTGGCCACAGTAGCCAACCATTCCCAAAAACATCCAGACTTCTTTCTGCTTCTTTGGAGAATTCATTTTAGAAATTGTTGAGATTCTCTCTTGCAACATCTTCCTTTTACCTTTTTCAATGGTTAATCCTAAATAAAAGACTTATTTTTTACAGTACTGCAATTAGTCAGGGATGCCTTATGTCCATTCTCAGCTAAGTGGTTCAACAGGGAAATAGGATCTCTACTTCAGGCTTGATGCCACTAGTAGGCCATCAATGTACTGAACTAAGACTGAATGTTAGGACATTTTAAGTGACTCACAATTGTTTTTCAGGATCTGGTTAAAAGTTGAAGGGCTCTGGTTATATCCTTGCGGGACTCGAAACAATGCCAACACAGGACTGCCAAACTGAAACACAAAAATAAACTGTGTCTCTTCAGGCAACAGTATGAAAATAATGCTTGGCACAAATCAATCACGGTGAACCACTATAGTTCACATGGAATTTGCATAAAATCGCTGTTGGATTTGTTACCACGGACAACATAGAATGACTATCTCCTTCACATTTCTCATGTCCTGGACTATGATGTAGTTTTCCACTGGGCTTTCACGGTCCAATAAAAGGAGAGTTACATCAACTTCCCATTATCTCTCTTATGATTCCCTGCTCTATCAGTTAATCTATCATCACAGTAATTCTTGCAATTATTTAAGGTGTCATGTTATGTGGGGGAGTCCTCGAATACACAGCATTTTGTTTCACACTGTTATTTTGATAGGCTCACCTCCTTTAATGAATCCTATTTCTTTTCCTGAAAAAAGTCCCAAACTTAAGAGGGCACAGTGTCTTTTATATCCTCAGATGGGGTACAATGTGGAAATCTAGGTTTGATTCACAATTTTAAATACTGGGTAGTTATCATTTGTGTGGATCTCTTTATCAAGTAGGGTACAAATAATGGAATAATTAAAATTGCATAGCAAGTCGCATCCAAGCAGACTTACAGGTCTTGAATCACATACCACAAATTTATACTCATCTTAGAAATAGTCTATTTTTGTGTGGACTTATTCTATCATAGGATTGGCCAACTGTTTTTTTTTTTCTAAACATATTTTATTAACATTTTGTTATAGTACATTTGTGTGTCGGTTCGGAGTAATCACTTGCATCAGTTATACATGAACATATAAGTTGGTCACAGTTGAAGAATACATTACTCGTGTTGCACTGCTGGTTCTTGCGGAGCACCTAGTATTGTTTGTACAGTTACCGGGTCCTGACTCTAGTACTTTAAGCCCCTTGACCCACTACTCCGAGTTCATCGTTGGTCTTAATGTATTAGTTTTATGCCATTCTTATATGTAACAAATTTGTGGATAAAAAAAGAAGAAAAAAAAAACCATTCCTATTTACAACTTGGAGAGGGGATCATAGGAAGTGAAGATAGGGGATAATGGGAGGGAAAGGGAGGAGATGGGAGGAAAGGGAGACTAGGAGGGGATAGGAAGGGTAGTCAAACTAAACGAAGGGTCAACTTTACAGCATTGTGTGGGTGATACTTGTGGCTAATGTTCATTAAGGAGCTAGTGCGCTATGACAGCCTTATGGGGGGCCATGCCCGGGGCGCACCAGTGTGTGGGTGGGGCAGGTGTCTGCTCCATCCGCCTCTTCCTCCACCTTGCTCTTGGGGCATTGTGAATGGTGGCGGTTCGTGTGGCTTCTTTATCATTTCTGCATGTAGTCTTATTGTCAGTACAGGGACCTTAGGGCACCAAACAGGTAACCTCCTGCTCAGGGCCACCCCCTGAGGCATGCCGCTCCCTGGCCTCCCCCACCTCGGTGTTTGTTGTTCCCTTGGTTAATGCGTCCCATGTCGTCACCAGTTCTTCCCAGGTCTGGCAATAGGAACAAGTCGGACGCCCTTAGCTTCCTCAGCTTTCAGGACCTGTAGTTCGGCCCTGGACCATTTCGTAACATCCCTTTTCCAATCTGTAAGCGATGGGCAGACTGGGGCCCTCCAGCCCCTCGAGATCAGCCTTTTATAGAGGGCCAGCGTTAGGTCTAGAAAACGCCCTCTTACTTTCCCGTTGAACTCAGTCGGCCTGAGTCCCAGCAAGCACAGGTCCGGGGTGGGCCTTAACTCTGCACCGAGTAGCCGGGATAAGGCAGCCAGTGTCTCCCTCCAGCCGATCTGGAGCACCGGGCACCCCCACACCATATGGTCAAAATCCGCCTCGCCCCCCTGGCATCTTGGGCATGTCCTGGGGGTACCTCCGTATATTCGGAATAGTCGGTGCGGTGTGAGGTACGTTCTGTGTAGGTAATTATATTGGATGTAACGTAGTCTCATGTTACGTGAGACCACCCAGGGGTATGCTAGTATTTTGCTCCATTCCGATTCAGTTAATTCCCTCCCAATGGTGCCTTCCCATCGCTCCCTCAGGGATTGCAAAGGGTCCAATGCTGCGTGGGCCTGGGCCCAGTAGATTTTGGCTATCAGGTGGGGTTCACCCCCCGATGTCAGCAAAAGGTGCAGTACCCCTTGGACTGCAGGCTCTGCGTTTATCGTGCACCAGTGATCTTTCAGGGCGTGAACCAGCCTCCCGAAGAGCAGGAACTGGCCCCGGGGAACACCCGCTTCCGTTAGGGCAGAGAAATCCCTCAGTACCCCCCGTTAAAGAGGCCGCTCACGGTCACAATCCCTGCTCTAGTCCATGGGCCAAGTCCAAGGCCTCCCGGGCACAGTCCCCCAGCTCCCAGGACCAGTGCCGAAACCGGCAGGGCCGGAGAATAAGGGGGGCCCACTCCCACTCTTTTCATGCACCTCTCCCAACATGCCAATGCAACATTCGTCATAATGTTGCTACCAGGTAGGGTTATCTTCCTACCTATCATGCGTGCCATGATCCATGTTGCATCTATTGTCCCCAGAGGTGTGCACAAGTCCAGTGGTCCTCTGCCTGACATCCAGCCAGACACCCATTGTAGCTGGGATGCCAAGTAATAAGCCTCAAAGTCGGGGGCGCCCAGTCCTCCCATTTGGGTCGGTCTGCAGAGGGTTGTGAGTGCGGTGTGCCTACGACCATCATCCCATATTAGTTCCCTTAGCAGCATGTTCAGGTCGCGGAACCATGATGGGGGGATCAGCAGTGGTAGGTTTGCGAAGTAATAGAGGAGTCGGGGAAGCATGATCATTTTGGACAGTGCCACTCTAGCCATTACTGTGAGTTTCAAAGAACACCAGAATCCCACTGAGGACCTCAGTGTTCGCAGTGCCCTACCCAGATTACCTTCCCTGAGATCTTCCAGCTCGTGGAATATCTGGATACCTAGATATTTGAAAGTACGGGGGGCCCAGTTCATGTCCATCGGGCATGACTTAGGACGCACGCCATCAGGAGACAGAGGGAACACGTACATTTTGCCGCGGTTTAGGCGGAGTCCGAATACCTCGCCAAAGTTCTCTAAGACACTGAGGGCCCAGGGGAGGCTGCTGTTACCATCCCCAAGGTATATTAGTATGTCGTCAGCGTACAGGGAGACAATGTGTTCAGTTGATCCGTACATTACACCCCGTCCTACTCCCTCCTCCCGCAGTCGGCTCGCGAGAGGCTCAATCGCTAGGGCAAACAGAAGCGGGGAGAGGGGCCATCCCTGTCTAGTTCCACAAAACACTGGGTATTCTCTGGATATGATTTTACCCGTCTTCACTCTTGCTAGTGGGGACAAATATAGTAGGTCAACCCATCTCACCCAGTTCTCACCCAGGCCCATCCTCATCATCACCTACCTCAGGTAGTCCCACCTTATTGAATCGAAAGCCTTTTCGAAGTCCACCGCCAACAGGAGCCCGGTCGGTGGAATCGATTCTCGGGGCATGTGCATGACAGAGAAAAGACGCCTAAGGTTTAGGGAGGTGCTGCGGCCCGGAATGAAGCCGTTTTGATCAGCATGGATCAGCGTAGGCATATGGGGGAGCAGGCGATCGGCCAAGATCTTGCATTGACAGAGGGCGGAAATCTGACACCGAGGCCTCACTATTGGTGGACTTAGGGAGTGGCACTACTAGTGCTTTGCGCATCGTGTCTGGTAACTGACCGCACCGCAACGCCTCCGCATACATTTCCGCCAAGTTTGGGGTTAACAAGGATCTATATTTTTTGTAAAAGTCCATTGGAAGACCATCCGTTCCGGGGGTCCTCCCAGGAGCCAGATGCGCTATTGCGTCGTTGATCTCTTCTAAGGTCACTGCCCCTCCCAGGCTGTCTCTGTCCTCTGGTCTCAGTTCCCGGATCGGGGTCTGTCGCAGATAATTGTCAAAGATCACTGGCTCCAGGCTGCTAGGTCTACCATACAGGTGCATGTAATAATCTCTTAATGCGTCGTTGATGGGGCCTGGGCTAAGTCTACGGTTTCCCTCTTTGTCTGTTACACTAGTGATGGGTTCATTGCTCCCGCCCGGGCGCACCAGCCATGCCAGAAGCCTGCCCGACCTCCCCTCCCCTGATTGCAGGGATGCCAGGTATTTCTGCATGCTGTGACATCTGAGCTTTTCCTTGGCTTGGGAGTGTTCTCTGCGGGCACGGTTATATTCTTCCTCCTCGTGTGCTGCAAGGCCCAGGCTTAGCTCACGCTCGTGTATGATCTTCTCTAACACAGTGAGCTCCTTTTCTAGTGTTTTCCTCACCCCTACTGACTGCCCCAGGCAAAAACCCCTCGTCCCCACCTTAAGTGTCTCCCACTCCACTGCCCTGGAGGAGGTGGTTCCTCTATTGATCTCAATGTGTTCTGAAAGGTAGTCTCGTAGTGCCTCTCTATACGCTTGATCCTCGAGCGCCGCGGGGGCAAGCCGCCATGACGGTATGGGGGGTCTATCCTGCAATGTCCTCAATGTTAATAATAGTGGGTTGTGGTCTGAGATTGTTCGGGCTAGGTATTCAGAACGTGTCATCCCACGGGCCAAGCCCGTGGTGCAGACCACCTTGTCAATTCTGGTGTGGACGTGGTGGAGGCCCGAGTAAAACGAGTAGTCCCTGTCGGTTGGGTGGTGAACCCGCCATATGTCCACTAACCCCAATGAGTCAAGCCTTTTGACCAAGTTTTGTGCTATTTTAATTGATATTGCTCCCTGTAGCGGTAGGGTGGATCTATCCATGTTTATGTCTAGTACTGCGTTAAAATCCCCACCTATTAGTACCTCCCCTGTTTGCTGGCGGGTAAGATGTCGCGATAGGTTCGTCATGAATGAAACCTGGTCTTGGTTAGGGGCGTAGATGCAACTCAAGACTAATGGGGTCCCGTGTAGTTTACCTTCCAATATTACAAACCTGCCCTCCTTGTCTATGTTTGCGGTTTCAATTGTCAGGGGGACACCTGCTCTGATCCATATCATTGCGCCCCTTGTGTAGGCTGAGTACTCCATAGCGAACACTCGCCCTCTCCATCTTCGTCTGAGTTTCTCCCCCTCCCCTGGGGCTAGGTGGGTCTCTTGTAGCATTGCTATCTGCAACCCCCTTCTCTTTAGGAATGACAATATTCTGTGTCTTTTGGCATGGGTACCCATCCCCCTGACATTCCAGGTTATGATATTGTAATCTACCATCTTGTTCTTGGGATCTGACAATTGGAGGACCAGTGCGCCCGGCATTTCAATCTACCCACTGTTGCGCTCATTCCTACATTGTGATGACATTTAATTGCCCATGCTGTTGGATTAACTCAGAACTGTGAACCCCAACTCCCCCTCCCCGGGGCACCCTCGGAACTGTGGGTAGCCCAAAAAAACTTGCAACGGTGCAACTTTACCAAACACATAGTTACAGTACTCGCCAGCCAAGCCAGGTAGGCGAGAGGTATAGTCAGGGGGAGGCGGCCAGGTCCGGAGGGGCCAATCATTCGTTCAGTTCGTTATGACTTCAGGCCCAGTCACGCGGCCAGCTCAGCCAAGCTCATCAGCTGTTTGCGGAGTTACCTTTGGTGCCCGGGACGGGCTCCCAGAGCCCCCGGCGGATGATACTATCGTGCCATCGGAGTCCACCTCCGAGCCCTCCTGGGAGGACACTTCGCAACCGACCCGGGCCGCCGCCTCCAGGGCCGCTCTTCTGCCTGTTTCCCTTTGCGTTTTCGTCGGGGCCAGGCGCGGGCGACCCCCGGGCCTCTTCCGCCTAGTCGCCCGGCGGGCTCCGCCAGCTCCAACCTCCGTCAGCGCTGGTCGTAGTGTTTGGGCCCCACGCCTCTCGAGCCAGTCCCATGCCTCCTCCGGGGACTGGAAGAAAGAGGTCTTTCCATCTACGATCACTCTCAGCCTTGCAGGGTATAAGAGCGAGTATTGTATCCCTTCAGTTCGTAATGCTCTTTTGACTGCTAAGAATGAGGCTCGCCTGTTCTGGACCTCCAGTGTAAAATCTGGGAATAGTGTTACTTCTCCGTTTGCTACCTTGAACGGGCCCGATTCTCTGGCTTTCTGTAGGAGAATATCCCTGTCCTTGTAATGCAGTAGTTTAGCAATTACGGCACGGGGGGTCTGCCAGGAGCCAGCGGTCTTGATGGCACTCGGTGGGCGCGTTCCAACGTGTAGTAGGGAGTCAGGCATCCCGGCGCAACCGTCGTGCTCAGCCAATTCTCCAGGAATTCTACCATGTTCTCTCCTTCGGACCCCTCAGGAAGGCCCACCACTCGTACGTTGTTCCTTCTATTCCTCCCCTCAGCGTCTTCGGCGCGCTGTTCAAGTCTTGCTACTCTGTCAGCCAGTGAGGTTACTTCCGCCGCCATGTCTTTCTGCCTTGGGGTGATGTCGGCCAGCGTAGTCTCCGTGTCTTTGACTCTGTCAGCCAGCTTGTGATGTTCGGCTCTCAGGAGACCCACCTCAATCGCGACTTGGTTGATTTCTCGTTGCAGTGTTGACTTTGTGTCCTCTATAGCCCCCAGTATTTTGTCTAGAGTGTCTTGAACTTTGGAGTGTGGCTGGCTCAACAGTTCTGCTGCTCCGTCCCCAGGGGGTGTTGGGGGGTCCATGGTTCTGCTCTTATGTCGGCCTTTAGAGGGCATCGGTCCGACCAGGAGGTTTGACCCATGGAAGGGGCCGGACGCCAACCTGGGCGGTGTTGTTGGAGTCGCCGCCGGGAATCACCCCACGTTTTAGGCTCCGAAGCCTTGGTGCTGTTCGTGGTCTTCACTGGGCGGGCCCTGGGCGCAGGGCCGGTCGTGATCTGCTTCGGGGGGGGGTTCCGGCGCGGCTATTTGTGAGTGTTCGCCGCTCCGGGCAGCGTCAACCCCCTCACCTGTCCCCACCGGCAGGGCCCGCCGCGCCAGCCGGCGTCAGTCGCGCGGCGCTGCCAGGGTGAAGCCGATCCCCGCTCAGTGTACCCACTTTTCCGCCGATAGCACCAGCGTGCTCGTGGGTATGCTCGCTCGCCTGCGTAATACGTGCGGACAATGGCCGGTGATGTACCAGGATATCGCGGGGGCCCCCAAATGGTGGTACAATGTTGACTGCGCCTCCTCAAAGGGGTAGATAGTGTCAAAGCCCAGCTCACCTGAGTTCTTGTTCAGTTCTGATGGAGGTTGAAGACAATCCGACCCCACCCTGAAACTGCTTGTTCCAGCACACTAGTTTTTAACACAGTGCACTAAGAACAGAAGCTCAAGGGTAGGGGGGAAGTGGATAAAATAAAAAAGAGAGACAACACCGTTCTTGTGTTTCCACTGTTGAAGTGCTGCACAAATCTGCGGCCCTTTCTGACTTCTGTAGAAACTGGTGCCTAATGAAACATAAACAAAGAACAGATAAGTGCAACCTATTCCTAAATGGGTTCCTGACTATCCCTTTATTTATTAGAAATTCTCTTCTAAAAGTACCTCTTGGATCCTGGTCTCGAGTTTCCAGGTTTGGAATGTGTTACTGCTCTGGGATGTGCTTTCTATTACTGTAAAGCTTCTAAAACATTAAACAAATACCGTTATCAGAATTACCAATATCAAACATTCATCTTATTATAACTAAAGCCTAAATTCCCAATAGCAGACTCACTTTTCCCATATCTCCAGAATCTTTTGGAAAACAAATACTGTACTTTTACATCAAAATACAGCATGTAATTTGTGCAAGTCCTTGATTTACTGTTTGCCTTGCTGTTAATGGTTTCCACTGTTCGATTCTTAAAAGTTCCATAAAAAAAAAACAATGTTTGTTTCACAAAGCTCCGCAAGGTATTCTTGCAACAAAGAGCCTGAATCACAATGTTCGTGGAAGGTATCTTGCTTCAAACCGTCCACACACGAATCCAGAAATTGTTGTCAAAGTTCCTTCAGGTAATAAAAAGTTTTGCACTTACTTGTTGCTGGCAAGAGATACTGATCAGTCTAACCTTGTCTTCTTTCTCTTTTGCAGGTTGTTTGTAGGAGAGAGGCTGAGGCAAGGAGGAACCGGAAACCAGAAGAAGGAAGAGCCAGCAGCTGCGCCCATTGAAGCCAATGAAAGTCTGTAGAGAGCAGGAGTGCCTGCGCCGAGGGATCTGTTCTCAGGTAAGCGGGAGGTAGACGAGCACAAGCACTGGGTGAGGCTCGGGGCTGCCTTTTATAGACAGGGCTGGGTGTGGTTCGAAGAGCTGGGTGTGGTTTGAAGGGCTGGGTGTGGTCCTCACATGCTGCACATGTTCTTGAAAGGTGAGCAGAGCTGGGTGTGGTTTGAAGGGCTGGGTGTGGTCCTCACATGCTGCACATGTTCTTGAAAGGTGTGCAGAGTTTCAGTTATTATGCAAATGAGTTGAATTAACACATGGCCTAGGGAGGAGTGTTTTAAAGAAGCCTTGGTAAAAGCAAGGCCCAATGTGTAAACAAAACAGCACATTAAACAACATACACAGAAGCCTAAGGGGGGGGGGAAGGTGAGATAACAAGAAAGGGTTTGAATAGTAAGTTTAAAAGGGAGCTATTACAGAACCCACTAGTGCAGTGAGAGGGGACATGCTCTTTGCTGTGCACAAACCCTAACAGTTGCCCCCCTCAAAGGCCCTCCTACAGGACGGGGTTTTCCTGGGTTTTTTAAAATAAACCGTCTAATCAGCTGTGGGGCATGTACATATGATGCTGGTTCCCATGAATTCTCAGATTCATCATATCCTTTCCATTCTACTAAATAAAACAGACGTCCACTAATTCTTTTTGAGTCTTTTATGCTTTTCACTTCATATTCTAGATTTCCCTTAATTGGTATGGGTGGAGGTGGTGGTTCAGGTCGGGTTTTTGGGTTGTACGGCTTAAGCAAGGACACATGGAATGTAGTATGTACTGGATATTCTTTTGGTAAATCTAATTTTACTGTTACCGGGTTTACTATGGCAGTTATACTAAAGGGTCCAATGAAACGTGGTTGCAGCTTTCGGGATCCCTCTATGTTTAGGTTCTTTGTGGAAAGCCATACCTTGTCACCAATTTTATACATTGGGGCCTCAGATCTGTGTTTGTCTGCTTGTCTTTTCATGCTTTCCTTGTACTTTAATAAATGTTTCCTGGCTTTGTCTTGTATGTCACCTAACCTCGTTAGTCTATCCGTTACTGTAGGCAACAGGGACTCTTCTAACAAAATGGGTATAGCTCTTGGATGATACCCCTGCAAGAAATAGAATGGTGAGCAAAGTAGAGCTGAATGCTCAGTATTATTATAAACAAACTCCGCTACAGGGAGAGCTTCCAACCATTCACTAGAATAATCAGCCAATAAACAACGTAGCGTTTGAAGTAAGGTTTGGTTCAGTCGTTCAGTCTGTCCATCTGTCTCTGGGTGGAAAGCAGTGGATAATGCCACATCTATTTTCAGTTTTTCACATAATTTTTTCCAAAATCTAGAGTTGAACTGGCTCCCTCGATCTGACACCACTTTGCTTGGCAAACCATGTAAACGCACAATTTCCCTTATAAAAATATCGGCAAATTCTGCCGCCGTGGGTAATTTCCGTAATGGTACAAAATGTGCCATTTTAGATAAAAAATCCACTATAACCAACACTGTTGTGAAGGATTTTACAGGTGGTAAGCCTACAATAAAGTCTACGCTCACAGTGTGCCAAGGTTGCTTGGGTGTTGGCATTGGTATTAACAAGCCGTCAGGGGCCTTATGAGAAGATGTATGTCTTGCACAAATTGGACAGGTAGTGACAAATTGCTTAATGTCCTTTCTTATAGTGTCCCACCAAAAGTGTTTTTGCACATTTTCCAGGGTTTTTACCCAACCAGGATGACCTGCCAACGGTGAGGCGTGATGCCAAATTATCACCTGTGTTTGTAATTCAGAGGTGGGCACTAACAGCATGTTGTCGTGATACAATAAACCTCGTTGTATTGTGTTATGGGAATCCTTTAACCAATCCTGAGGTGCTATTTGCATGTGTGCATTATATAGATCTGTGATGAAATCCTTCTGTTGTACTGGTGCCAAAAACTTTTGGGGAGGAATAATGGGTTCTCCTATTTTATCTTGTTTCATGTCTGAGGTATGTCCGTATCTAGAAAACACATCAGATTGAATTTGTTGTGCACCTGGTCTATAGGTTATAACAAAGTCAAATGTGCTAAAAAAATTTAACCAGCGCATCTGACGTGGTGTTAGTGCTTTAAGTGATCCAAAAAACTGTAGGTTCTTATGGTCAGAAAATTTTTGTAACTGGGTACTTGGCTCCCATTAAATGATGCCTCCATTCTGAAAAGGCTACTTTGATAGCTAGTAGTTCCCTTTCAGCCACAGTGTAATTTTGTTCAGCTGGTAATAACTTTTTGGAATAGAAGGCTATAGGATGTAACTGGCCATCTACTATATCTCGTTGAGAGAGAACTCCTCCTAAAGCTACTTGTGAAGCATCCGCTTCAACAAAAAAGGGCAAGTCAGGATCAGGATGTTTCAGAATTGGGGCTGAAGTGAACTTTTGTTTTAGGAGTTGAAAGGCGTGTGCCGCCTCATCAGTCCAAAGAAATCGTTGCCCTTTCCGCAACAAGGTAGTTATTGGGGCCGCAATGTCTGCAAAATGTGCAATAAACCTCCTATAAAAATTGGCGAAACCCAGAAATTTCTGAATATCTTTTACAGAGGATGGTTCTGGCCAATCAGCAATAGCACTGATTTTCTTTACATCCATAGTTATTCCTTGAGGTGACAGGCAGTATCCTAAAAAGTCCACCTTGCTGACATTAAAAGTACACTTTTCTAACTTAGCAAAAAGATGATTTTCTTTTAACTTTGATAATACTGCACGAACATGTTGGGTATGTTCTTCTGAGTTCTTAGAGTAAATGAGGATGTCGTCTATGTATACCATGACACAAACGTCCAGGAATTCGTGTAGGACCTCATTTATAAAGAACTGAAAGGCCGCAGGGGCATTACATAACCCAAAGGGCATTACTGTGTACTCAAATAAACCAAACTTTGTCTTGAAAGCTGTCTTCCACTCATCCCCCTCTTTTACTCGGACCAGGTGGTAAGCTCCCCGCAGATCTAGTTTAGTGTATACAGTAGAATGTCTTAATTGATCCAACAACACAGGTATTAGAGGAAGAGGATATTTATTCTTTATTGTAGCCTTATTTAGTCCTCTATAATCGATACACGCGCGCAGGGATTTATCCGGCTTCGGGATAAAAAAGAGTGGAGATGATACCGGAGATGTGGAATGACGGATGAACCCAGACTGTAGTAGGTCATCTAGGTAGGTTCTTAAGTATTTGGTTTCTTCGTCAGTCAAAGCATATACTCTGTTATTAGGTAAAGGGGCCCCTGGGATAAGATCTATACGGCAGTCATAAGACCGATGTGGGGGCAGCACACTAGCCTTTACTGGATCAAAGACGTCTTTAAAGTCAGAATATTCAGGAGGGAGACTTGGTTCATCTTGTGTAACACTAGCACAGTGTAATACTGTGCTCTGTTCTGTACCTGCTTCTTGATAGCAATTGGTTCTACAGAAAGAGGAATCCAAAGTAACAGTTCTATTCACCCAGTCAATTTTTGGGTTATGAGTTGTTATCCAGGGTACCCCGAGAATCAAACCAAAATTAGGAGTATCTATCAGATCAAAGCTAATCACCTCTGTGTGCCCGTTCTGACAGACCATAACAAGTGGACTTGTTTGTTTTGTGATTAATCCAGAGGTCAATTCTGACCCATCCACTGCACATACTGCTTCTGGACAAGGCTTTAGGCACATAGGAAGTCCTAAGTTTTCAGCTAACTTATTATCCACAAAATTTCCTGTCGCGCCTGAGTCCAGTAGGACAGGGAGAGAATGCCTCACTTGGGTAGTAACAATTAAAACGACCTGAATTATGAAATGTCTAGGTATGCGGTACCATGAAGGCTGCAGCATTAGAGGTTTGATTAAGATGTTTTCTCGAACAAGTAACCTCTCCCCTTGTCGAGCTTAATCGTTTCCCGATTCAGTTGAGGAGGTGGAGGAAACAGCACCCTTTTGTGCTTTACTGGACATTCTCTGGCAAAGTGACCTGCCCTGCCACAATATAAACATAATTGAAGTTTTCTCCTTCTTTCTTTTTCCTCTGATGTGAGTGGACCTCTGAGTGTCCCTATTTGCATAGGCTCAGGTTCAGGGAGTTTATTATCTGTGTCTTTCTTCTCGTGTTTAATAAAAGTTAACCGTGATTCCAGTTTGTATTTATCTCCCTTTCTTTCTCCTAGTCTATGTTCTAATTTCACAACTAAATCTACAAAGTCCGAATAGTCTTCTGGCAAATCAACGATATGAGCCAGCGCGTCTTTTAACTCGTCTCTCAAACCTTTATAAAAAAGGGAGACACGCTTTCCTTCTGGCCACTGTGTCTCGGTGAGTAAACGATTAAAACTAGTGAGATAGGTCAATAAATCCTTGTTACCTTGTTTAAGATTTAAAAGCTCATTATCACTTGCCTGCATGAAAGTGTGTTTTGCAAAAAGGCTGGTCATGGTACGTTTAAATTGATTCCAATTATGGAGGATGGGATCATCTCTATCCACGAAAGGAATTGACCAATTGGCTGCTGTGCCACCCAAATAAGACCAGACGAATGCCACTTTCGTAGCATCAGTTGTGGAACTGTTGTGGCTTACAAACGAAGTGTAATTGACATTGATGGATAAAAACATGGAATTTGTTACTATCTCCATGAAAACGTTCAGGTGCTGCTAAGGGCACAGCATTAGGAACATTAACAGTAACCTCAACTGGGGGAGGCAAAGTTGTATGTTTTGATGGCGCCCCTGTCTCTGAGGTGGTTTTAAACAAAGGCGTAAAAACTGTGTTCCACTGAGATCCCCTAAATTTATACCTGCTTAAATCCTGTTTTAAAGAAGTATTCTCCATCTTTAATCTCTCTATTTCCTCTTGCATATGTTGTAAGATGCCAGACACTGATTCATTATGAGCCAAGTCCTCATTTAGGGCCTGCGCCATATCCGTGACGTCAATGCCCTCTATTTCTTCCCCGGTATTCATCGTCCACCAGAACTGACATTTTTTAAGGCTTGTGCTTCTGTCAAAGCCCAGCTCACCTGAGTTCTTGTTCAGTTCTGATGGAGGTTGAAGACAATCCGACCCCACCCTGAAACTGCTTGTTCCAGCACACTAGTTTTTAACACAGTGCACTAAGAACAGAAGCTCAAGGGTAGGGGGGAAGTGGATAAAATAAAAAAGAGAGACAACACCGTTCTTGCGTTTCCACTGTTGAAGTGCTGCACAAATCTGCGACCCTTTCTGACTTCTGTAGAAACTGGTGCCTAATGAAACATAAACAAAGAACAGATAAGTGCAACCTATTCCTAAATGGGTTCCTGACTATCCCTTTATTTATTAGAAATTCTCTTCTAAAAGTACCTCTTGGATCCTGGTCTCGAGTTTCCAGGTTTGGAATGTGTTACTGCTCTGGGATGTGCTTTCTATTACTGTAAAGCTTCTAAAACATTAAACAAATACCGTTATCAGAATTACCAATATCAAACATTCATCTTATTATAACTAAAGCCTAAATTCCCAATAGCAGACTCACTTTTCCCATATCTCCAGAATCTTTTGGAAAACAAATACTGTACTTTTACATCAAAATACAGCATGTAATTTGTGCAAGTCCTTGATTTACTGTTTGCCTTGCTGTTAATGGTTTCTACTGTTCGATTCTTAAAAGTTCCATAAAAAAAAAACAATGTTTGTTTCACAAAGCTCCGCAAGGTATTCTTGCAACAAAGAGCCTGAATCACAATGTTCGTGGAAGGTATCTTGCTTCAAACCGTCCACACACGAATCCAGAAATTGTTGTCAAAGTTCCTTCAGGTAATAAAAAGTTTTGCACTTACTTGTTGCTGGCAAGAGATACTGATCAGTCTAACCTTGTCTTCTTTCTCTTTTGCAGGTTGTTTGTAGGAGAGAGGCTGAGGCAAGGAGGAACCGGAAACCAGAAGAAGGAAGAGCCAGCAGCTGCGCCCATTGAAGCCAATGAAAGTCTGTAGAGAGCAGGAGTGCCTGCGCCGAGGGATCTGTTCTCAGGTAAGCGGGAGGTAGACGAGCACAAGCACTGGGTGAGGCTCGGGGGCTGCCTTTTATAGACAGGGCTGGGTGTGGTTCGAAGAGCTGGGTGTGGTTTGAAGGGCTGGGTGTGGTCCTCACATGCTGCACATGTTCTTGAAAGGTGAGCAGAGCTGGGTGTGGTTTGAAGGGCTGGGTGTGGTCCTCACATGCTGCACATGTTCTTGAAAGGTGTGCAGAGTTTCAGTTATTATGCAAATGAGTTGAATTAACACATGGCCTAGGGAGGAGTGTTTTAAAGAAGCCTTGGTAAAAGCAAGGCCCAATGTGTAAACAAAACAGCACATTAAACAACATACACAGAAGCCTAAGGGGGGGGGGAAGGAGAGATAACAAGAAAGGGTTTGAATAGTAAGTTTAAAAGGGAGCTATTACAGAACCCACTAGTGCAGTGAGAGGGGACATGCTCTTTGCTGTGCACAAACCCTAACAGATAGGGGGTGTCACTCACCCTACCGGCCATCCTCATGCTGGTTGCTGCCAGGAAGAGCCTTCTGCCGCATACTGCTGCCGCTCAGAGTATCCATGTGGGGCATATGCTTGTGCTCACGGGGCGGCCCCATTGGGAACAGGGCCACACCCGTTTACCCAGTTTTGGGCGAGGCACTCCTTCAGGGGGGGCACCAGCAGGTCCAGCGGTGCCCACACAGCATTGCCGGGTCCCGCCTCCAAAATCCAGAGCTCGGGCGATTTCCCCGTCTCTTGCCGGCAGCTCCCCCTGCGCACACCGTGGCCCGCCGCTCACGCGAGGCCGCGGCTTCGGAGGGGATGAAAGCCCGCAGGTCTCTTCGCCGTCCGGGCAGCTCCACGCGGGCCGCAATGCTCACCGGGCCCGACCCGGGGGTCCCGCCGCTCCGCCCACTTTCCGGCAGCTCGGCCGGACGATTTAGCGCACAGGCGGCTTGTGCTGGCGCGCTGGGCCGAAGTTCTCCAGCTGGCCCCTCAGGAGCCGAGCTCTTAAGCGGCCGCCATTGTCGGAGTCCTGGCCACGCCCCCCAGGATTGGACAACTGTTTATTTGCAAACCCTACAATCTGAATTCTATTTCCTATAAAGGGAAGTTTGGAACGTCTGCTGTTCTGACAGTAAAACGTGTGGTACCTGTGTCTTCTAAAATGATACATGATGACCATATACATCACCATCCACAAATGGACTACGTTAATCCAGTTCTAAGGAAGCACCTAGCATGCATTCCTCTTCTTCTTTGGGACATTTTCACTGGAAAACGTCAGAAAAATCATCTTCAATTAAAGAAAACTGTAATGCCACCTGATTCGCATCTACATTGGCAACCTGACTTAAGTTCAGTCAGTAAACATTTGTTTGTTGCTGTGACACTGGTGCTTTTTGAAATTGCACCTGCTGTCTTTAGAATACATTTGAATTTTGAATTAGGGGTCTCTGAACTCTCTGCATTTGAACCTGATTATTACCATGTGCTTGTGTAACTCCATCACTCTGTACCTGATTATGTGCAGCTTTAAAGGGACACTCCCTCCTCCAATGGCCCAACTGACCACAACTGTGATATGGATTGGTTCTCTTCAAGACAAGGACACAAACAACTCCAATCTGATCTACAGGAACACCACATCCTCTACCCTGCTGCTGATAACCATTTGCTCCTTGTTGTTGTACTCCTTGTATACCACCAGTATTCCCTGCAAACTGTTCAATCTGACTAGCTTACTGTGCAGTTTCCAGTTGCATCACCATAACTTTCTCCTTCAACTTTTTCTGCTTGAATTCCAATTCATCACTGCAGTATTTTGCATACCGCCAGATCTCATCAATAAATTTTTTCTACCAACAAATCAAATGCTGCCGAATCACGTTGCTTATATCAGGCTTCAATCCCTATAAAAGTTGGAACACAAATTGACACATATCTTCCGCTTCTGTGGCTTCATTACCACTGAAATGATTGAACAGCTACAAAAAAGGGTCTACACTTCCCAGTATATCTCATTCAATTCTAATTTCAGCCTAGGCATATCTAGTGGTCTTTCTCCATCTGGGATATATTCTGTTGTTGCACCAAAACTCATTCCTCCTGTTGCAACTTCAGCACTCAAATTATTCAGTAACTCATTTAATTGTTGGGCAGTAGAGCCTCACAAACATGTTGGATTATTCTGTAACATTTCAGTTTTGAATATCCTGCAATTAATTTATTTGTTGTACTTCTGGAGTGTTAAAGCGTAACCTTCTATCTGGGGGACCATACCCAATTTGCTTAGAAAGTTCTGATCTGGGCACACAATATGCTGAGGATCTCTGAAGACGTCCTGTCTAACTTGTCAATGAAGTAGGCTCTGCAGTCTGCATATATGTCAATGGTCTCGTAAAATAATGAATTCTCTCCACCTCTGAACTACTCAGGCCTGTGCACTGTTTGATGCAACTGGGGTATTCAAGATATTCCGAACATCCTGAACAGATGGGAAATTTAATGTGTGTGGATCACTCCCAGTCATGCCTAGAGCAGACAAAAGAACAACTAGACCTATTTTCACTGAAACTGTCAATGCATTTGGATTCATGTAAATCATTGGATTCTGTGGAATTGCCATTCCTACACTTTCTCCTGTCAAATCAGTATTTAAAGCTTGTCCTTGCTGAACGGGGTAACCTTCTGTACAGGCTGACTGGGACTGAAATTTTGCAAAGACTGATTTGAATTATAATTCTGTGCTGGCGGATTCATGTTAGAACTCTGCACTGACTGATTTGTGGTAAAACTCTGAAATGGTTGATTTACATTAGAAGTCTGTCCTACTGAAATCACATTTGAAACTGGCACTGTCTGATTTAGAGTCTGTTCAACTAGTGCAGAAGGCACATCAAAAGTAACAATTCTCGGTGTCTCTTTTGTGCTTCTATCTTTTCTGAATTTTAAGGAGGCGGTTGATTTAACAATAGCTGACTTATAAAGTCATTACTCGAATCACTATCATATGGTTCAGTCTGTTTCTTTTCAGTATCTGTTCTGCGCTACCTGTCTTTTTCTTAGTCTCTGGTTTAGTGCTTTCTCCTTCGTCTCTAGTAATGGCTGTATACAACCTAGCTCTGTCAGTGATATCTACTCTCCAAAGTGTTTGCTGACTATCCCATCTTGCTTCTGCAACTGTTCTTATTGCTTTTCTCATTTGATTCTCATACTTATCTCTCTATTTACGATGAGCCATATATTCCCATATACTAAGCACATTAAATCGTGCTGGTCTTGGTGGCGGTTTAATCTCATAAAGTACTCGCCTCAGGTACTCAATTATTCTTAAATTAAATGTTCCATAGTGAGGAAATGTAAATGCAGCTTCTTTCTCAGTAACCTTATGCCATTGCTCAAGCCACAAGCATACATAAAGACCTTTTTTGGACAACGCATAATGATCTAGAGTACATTCAGATGGGGTCTATATTCCCTCTCCAACCAAAATAAATACATCTACTTTCAAGGTACTTTTTAATGCTTTAAAGAGCTTCACTTTCAAATTCAATAATTCACAATTTACTTTTTGTTTGAATCAGGAATCATTTATGTTCCCACAGTTCTCTTCTCAGTGTTAACAACTAGTAGAAGTGTGACACTCCATGTATTTGTCCACTAATACCAGCACGGCTTCAACAATCGACCAATACCAGCGCAACACACAATGACATCAATCTCACTCCTCACAGCAGCTCTCCCTCCTTTACAGTTTCTCTCTCACACACACATTTCACAAAAACCTAATGCAAAATACTGCAAGCCAAAAATTAACAACCTGCCTGCTTACTACAGGATAGGGTAACCAAACGCTTCAAAGCAGTACAGAGCTACACTTTACGACTATGCTTTAATAATTACACAACAAATGAGACTTGCCTAGGAAATCTCACTCTGGTTGATACAGTTTCTCCATACGTGCTCAGGAATCACTTAATACCAACCAACCCACATTCACTGAAAGAACACTATTGGCACTGTCAACGACGTCTCACAACAAACACCTTACATTTCAGACAATAAATTAACCAATTATCTTCTACACTTGTGTGTTGTCCTGAGATTCTAGGACATCCCAGCCCATTTAACAATAACTGCTTCTTTGCATTAAGCTCCACAACCACACAAGTGCAGAAACTCTGCAAAATCCTTCATTACATCGCACTTCACTGCAATTTTTAGCCGAAGTAACACAAGCGCAAACCCTATTAATAATCAGATGTCCACTGCAGCGGAACAATGTTGGACCTTCATAAGTCTTCAGCCACATCCACTCTGCTTAACTGGTTCTCGCTTCCTTGTGCGTGAAACCAGACATCTGCTACCAGATTTGCTAAGGCATGTTTTACTTTGGGTTATGCTTTACAAGAAGGTCAATAAACCTTCCCACCTAGCATGAATGGGTAGAGAAATAATTCTCAATCAAAATCAAAACTTCTTCAATCACAGTTTTAAATGACAGTATGACTCATGTGGTCACACTAGGAAAACTCCACACTGAAATAGAGTTAAGGGGTTTTATTACAAACTCAGACTCAAAGTCATGTAGACAATTCTCAGAATAAAGTTATAAAGGTACAGAATCACCAATGGTTGACCAAGGCGACAGAAAAGTTTTAAACCAACCAGCACTAAAAGGACTGAACATTCAACAAAAGTAATACCAAACATCAGAAGGACATTTTGACTGACAGAAGACAAGCAGTCTTCTGCTCTTCTAAGCATTAAGGCAATTTAAAAGTAATCTAAGCTTAGCTAGCCAGGGCAAGGGAAATCCCTGCAGATTAGCTAGTCAAAAGTTAACAGATGCTTGGCTAAAACACATGGACCAAAAGTAAAAGAGAAGAGAACAAAATTAATTTGGAAAAATTACATCTGGAGCAAAAGTTGAATAGCCAAAATTGGCCAAAATTCAGTAAAAAGGGAAGGAGTCAACTTGTCAGAAGCTCTGTCAAGAATCTTCTTCTTGAGGTCAAGAGGGAAAAATGTCATAATTCTCAGGAAAGCATTGAAATAAAGGATAAGGGTAGAGAGGTCTGTACCTCCCAGATTCCAAAGGGATCCGGCCAGAAGGGTGGAAAGGAGCAGACCGACTAAAGTCCAAATGGTGAATGATTTATTAAAAGGGGTATATTAAAGTCTATCGCTCATTTATCACTCCACATGACTCTGAAGGTGTAATTCTCCAACAAATATTCATCATGTGACATGGAACTGCAACATCAGTGAAGATTTTCATTACTGACATGTAAAAGGCACCCATCTTAGCTCATTTGTGTGAGTTAAAACAGTTGTATACTTAGTCCATTTCCACAGTACCTGAATGTACTGTGCTCAAGGTTACTTTCTCAGACTCACTATGTGTAAAACAATAGGACATCTACTACTAAGCTTACATTTCATGAGAACGAAGTCTCAGAGAAAAGTTTGCCTTAACAAGAATGACTAAACATTTTTCAACATAGTCAGGAAACAGGGCCTTGTAGGCCTAACTTTAGGCCTAAATTAAGTGAATTAAAATGGCCCATTAATTTATGCAAAACAAGGCACATATAACATTTAATTCATACATTCAACATTGATAAGCGCTGTCAGTGCTCATGTGAAAGTATAACTCTGTTAATATATTACTTTAACCTTAGTACAGAACTGCAGACTTCGAATTTTGCATGTAACATTTTAACCATTACTTCCCTGAAAACCAGTGTCATTGTAGTACTAATAATTAATTTCATAAAGAATCACAGAGAATTTAAATAATTTATTTGAGTTTGTAAGATAATACCACCTCACCTTAGTACTCTCTTCTACAATTAATGCACATTGATATATAGCTATCAGTGTACCACTTTGCAACAAATCTATTGTTGCTTCAATTAACAAAATGTGAAGATTGTGACACACAGATGATCAATGTGACACTAAAGGTAACAATAACCTTTCTGCTACACCACTCTGATTTAACTTTAATTCCAAATGCTTCTTGCTCTACAGGCATCTCCATATCATCCTTATATTTGTGGGATCTGTTTTGTATCTGTAATGCACAAAAATCTAAGCTCATAGTAACTTATATCGCATGTTCACAGTTTTTCTTGTTTTTTTTCAGTGTGACAAAACTTGAGTTATATACACTGAAAATACTGAGGCCCATATTTATACTTTTTGACGCTAAACTGCGCTAACGCAGTTTAGCGTCAAAAAGTTTTGCGCCGTCTAACGCCATTCTGAAGCGCCATGCGGGCGCCGTATTTATGGAATGGCGTTAGACGGCGCAATCAGACCGGCGCTGCCTGGTTTGCGTGGGAAAAAACCACGTAGACCAGACAGCGCCGGCGTAGGGGGAAAATGGCGTATGGGCGTCTTAAAATGGGGCAAGTCAGGTTACGTCGAAAAAATCGTCTTAACCCGACTTGCGCCATTTTTTAACGACGCCCATCCCCCATCAACATGACTCCTATCATTGTAAAGATAGGAGTCATGCCCCCTTGCCCAATGGCCATGCCCAGGGGACTTCTGTCCCCTGGGCATGGTCATTGGGCATAGTGGCATGTAGGGGGGCACAAATCAGGCCCCCCTATGCCAAAAAAAATTATAAAAAAAAAAAAAAAAAATACTTACCTGAACTTACCTGAATGTCCCTGGGGTGGGTCCCTCCAGCCTTGGGTGTCCTCCTGGGGTGGGCAAGGGTGGCAGGGGGGGTCCCTGGGGGCAGGGGAGGGCACTCTGGGCTCATTTTGAGCCCACTTGTCCCTTAACGCCATGCCTGACCCAGGCGTTAAAAAGCGGCGCAAATGCGCCGTTTTTAGCCACGCCCACTCCCGGGCGTCTCTTTTGCCCGGGAGTATAAATACCACGTAAAGGCCTGGGAGTAATTTTTTAGACGGGAACGCCTCCCTTGCATATCATTAACACAAGGAAGGGGTTCACGCTAAAAAATGACGCACATTCCGGGAACTTTGGCGCTATTCGCCTCTAACGCCATAGTATAAATATGGCGTTAGTTGGCGTTAGTTTAGCGTCGAATTTGCGTCGAAAAAAACGACGCAAATTCGGCGCAAACGGAGTATAAATACGGCCCTGAGACTTTCCAAGTCACATTGAACACATTGTACTTAATCAAGGACAACCTAAAGGTTTGAGACTGAATAATATACTATGCACCAAGTCAGATCAACTGAATATACTCTGAGGATGCCTGAGTCTAACATAATTGAATTGTTTGTGAGAGAATATTAAATGTTTTTGAAGTAAAATCTTCTTGCTTGCTCCCCAGTGGTGCAAATGCTGTTAACCATCTATTAGTGTAGTGAATGTATGAAATGCCTTATTTAAAGTCCTTTAAAAGGGTATGGTTTTGTAAATGAAAAGAAGAGAGATTTGCATTAAAGGTTTGAAATAAGGCTTCTTAATGAATAAGCACACAGAACTATGATAGGCAGAAGAGATGGAGGGAGGACATGATTGAGACAATAGGACATTTCCTGTAGATGGAGAGTGAGAAGACAGAGAAGGAAAAGCCTATTGATAAAAAGAAACCTAGGCCAGAAGAACAGAGTGAGGTGAATGCTTTCACAGACAAACTCTTGAGGAGAAGACTATCCTCATTTAATGCAGCACCAACACTTAGGGGGTCATTCTGACCCTTGCGGTCGGTGATAAAGCAGCGGCCAACCCACAAACAGGCCAGCGGTCAAAAAAATGGTACTCTAACTCTGGCGGGAACCGCCAACACAGGCCGCCACATTAACACTCCGACCGCCACTGCGGGACCGACAAACAGCGCGGCGGTCACCGCCAACAGGCAGGCGGCAGACAATGTACCGCCCACCCTATCACAACTCACCAATCCCCACCTTTTCCGGGGCGGGAGCCCCGCCGATAAAAACACGGCGGAAACAGACTACGAACGGGAAAACGCTCACCTATACACACTCCACGAGGAAGGAGGACAGCATGGAGCCCGAATTACACATCCTACCAGCTCTTGTCTACCTGCTCATCTACCAGGAGTACGAACAGCGGCCCAGACGACAACGGTGAGTACTGCACCTACGACACAGGCGAGGGGGGAGGAGAAAAGATTACGGGGACACACATGCGCCATACACCCACCCCCCCACCACAAATACCTACACCCCTTTGCCGAGCAACAAGTCAGAGTGACACCACACAAACCCCCCGGAATAATGCAAAGACACAATTTAAATGTTCGAAAAAATATATGTATAAATAGCTCCAAGGAAGGAATGGCAAATATGCCATATAAAAGATACAAAAATAAGTAATGAAGATAGTCAACAAGATATCCATAGGCAAAAAGTCCTGCACATTCCGTCAAAGTTCCATAGTCCGTGGGCCAATGTGCACAAACACATGGGCAAAGCCCACACAGGAGACCAGATACCAGTGGAGAGAACACTGCAGGGGCATCAGATGATAAAAGTACAGGCACCTCAGGGGGAAGGGAAGGGGGGGCACCTCAGCCACATGAGTCCACGACGCCAGATCCACAAGGGGCCTCCATGCCCACTGTCCCATCCTGGGGGGTGCAAAGCCACAGTCCATCAGATGGATTACCGACTCCACTGTGATTGGAGGAGGCATGGTGCCCCGAGTGCTCCCTGAAGCCCTGCTCGACACTGAACCGGCACTATCAATGGGCCAGCGGTGCTTGACAGGAAGGGCCCAGTGGAGCGGTGCTTGACAGGAAGGGCCCAGCGGAGCGGTGCTTGAGATGAAGGGCCCAGTGGAGCGGTGCTTGACAGGAAGGGCCCAGCGGAGCGGTGCTTGAGACGGTGGGGCCCAGCGGAGCGGTGCTTGACAGGAAGGGCCCAGCGGAGCGGTGCTTGACAGGAAGGGCCCAGCGGAGCGGTGTTTGAGATGGCGGGGCCCAGCGGAGCGGTGCTTGAGATGAAGGGCCCAGCGGAGCGGTGCTTGACAGGAAGGGCCCAGCGGAGGGTTGCTTGAGACGGCGGGGCCCAGCGGAGCGGTGCTTGAGATGAAGGGCCCAGCGGAGCGGTGCTTGACAGGAAGGGCCCAGCGGAGCGGTGCTTGAGATGAAGGGCCCAGCAGAGCGGTGCTTGACAGGAAGGGCCCAGCGGAGCGGTGCTTGACAGGAAGGGCCCAGCGGAGCGGTGCTTGAGACGGCGGGGCCCAGCGGAGCGGTGCTTGAGATGAAGGGCCCAGCGGAGCGGTGCTTGACAGGAAGGGCCCAGCGGAGCGGTGCTTGAGACGGCGGGGCCCAGCGGAACGGTGCTTGAGATGAAGGGCCCAGCGGAGCGGTGCTTGAGATGAAGGGCCCAGCGGAGCGGTGCTTGACAGGAAGGGCCCAGCGGAGCGGTGCTTGAGACATCGGGGCCCGTTCAGCGGTGCTCCTCCCGGCGGGGCCCTGTTCAGCGGTTCTAGGCCCGGTGGGGCCCGTTCAGCGGTTCTTGGCCCGGCGGGGCCCGTTCAGCGGTGCTCCTCCCGGCGGGGCCCTGTTCAGGGGTTCTAGGCCCGGCGAGGCCCGTTCAGCGGTTCTTGGCCCGGCGGGGCCCGTTCAGCGGTTCTTGGCCCGGCGGGGCCCTGTTCAGCGGTGCTTGTCCTGTGTGTCTAGGGAGCCAGACCTGGGCAAGACTTCCCGCTCATTCCCCATCCAAACTTGCGGTTGCGGCGCCCTCCTGTGATTGAGTCCTGGGCCCATGGGTGTCGTCCGTCACACCCGGGATGGGGCTGGTGGGGACCTCCTGGGCAGCTCGCCTGCTGCCTGACTTCTCCGCCCTGCTGCCCTTGCCCTCCTTCGCTGGAGCTCTGTGGCCCTTGCCTCCCTTGGATGATGAGGCAGGTGACGGGGCAAGGCTACTGTCCTTGGTGGCAGCCGTCTCAGGCTTGTCGCGCCGGGCCTTTTTCTTCCTTGTCCTCTTCCCAGGGGGGGGGGGCTGGCTGTCCCCTTGCTGCTGGCCGATGTTCCTGCCCTAGGATCTGGTGGACTCCAATAGCCCTGCACTATGGTCACAGTAGATGCAGGGCTGGTGGTGGCTGAGGTGCTTTTTTTGGTCTTACCAGATGGAGGGGGTGGGTCAGTGATTGAAACGAGCTCAAGGTTTGAAAGGAAAAGGACTTTGGGAGGACAGGGACGGGTAGGTGTAGTGGTTTGGGGAGTGGAGGAATAGGATGTGGTTGTAGGAGAGTCAAGTGTGCTGTCTTTCGGTGCAGGTGCTTGTGATGGAGGCTGTCGTGAGGTGGATGGCTGTTGGGTGGGTGGCTGCATGCGTTTGTGTTCTTTGGAAGAGGGGGTGACAGACACACTGGGAGAGGACACAGGGGACGTGTAAATGGCAGTGGGGGTGGTGACTGCACGTGTGCGGACTGTAATGGAGGGTGTGCTGGGGATGGAAGTACTGGCTGATGGTGGTGTGCATGCAGGTGTGAGTGTAGACGTCACAGGGAGGGAGGGGGAGATGAGGAGGTGGGGGACACAGAGGTGGTAGTGACTGTTGGCATGTCTGCGTCTGGGTGTTGCTTGTGTGAATGCTTGTGGGATCTGTGGTGCTTATGTCTGGATGAGCTGCCCTTGGGTGTAGAGGTGTGTGCAGGCTGGTCTGATGGTGTGGATGGGATAGGCAGAGGAACAGGAGACTGGGACTGGGTGGAGGGAGTCAGAAGAGGGAGGCTGGAGACAGGGACAATTGCTGCCGTCAGTGCTGAGGCCAGAGCGTTGAACGATCGCTGATGGGCAGCCTGACCCGAATGAATGCCCTCCAGGTATGCATTGCTCCGATGCACCTCCCTTTCTACACCCTGGATGGCATTCAAGAGGGTAGACTGCCCAACAATGAGTGTCCTGAGGAGGTCAATGACCTCCTCACTGAGGGCAGCAGGGGTAACTGGGGCAGGACCTGAGGTGCCTGGGGCGAAGGAGATGCTCGCCTTCCTGGGCGAGCGGGCACGGAGCGAAGGCTGAGGGGCTGCTGGGAGGGCGGGCTGGTGCGCTGGGTGGCGGCTGTACCTGTTGTGGCGGTGGGCACGGATGTTGCCGCCACCGCTAGGGAGCTCCCTTCCGAGGACGTGTCGGTGTCGCTGACGTCTCCACGGGTCCCCGTTGTGGAGCTCCACTCGCCCTCCGTCTCACTGGTGTACTCGGAGTCTGTCGTATGGCCCTCCGGGGCCATGTGAGATGCAGCTCCCTCGTGCTCCAATGCCACTTCTCCTCCGCCAGATGATGCTAATGCACACATGAACAGGAAGACAAAGAAAATGGGGGGGGGGGAGAAATGAAGACAGGTTGAGTGCATGCATTCGCAACACCGTTGTCGGAGAGGACAGACACAGAAGCCCCCTGAACTAGGCCGCGCAATGGGGGTACACTACTCAGTTATTGAGACTAGTCCTACGGGTCTATGGACGACAAATGCACACATGGGTGAGGCCGGACCATGGATAGCTGTACTTGGCACCCTACAGAGGTGAGGGGCGGGGGCACAGGGCCGTGTCTAACGGAGGGGCCTAGCCTACAGAATGCGCCCTGGCCTGGAGATAGCCACAGCCCTCCTCCCCCACCCAGACACCTTCCCTGCACGCAAAGATAGCAGAATGTGCTGATACTCACCCCCTTGTGTCTGCTGTGATGTCCTCACGCGCCCATCCAAATCGGGGTAGGCCACCCCCAGGATCCGGGACATCAGGGGGGTCAATTGGGGGCTGGCACCCCTCCTACGTTGGGAGGCCATCCCCAGCAGAGACTTGGCGGTCTTTCTGGTCCCGCGGCGGATGTCCTCCCACCTCTTTCGGCAGTGGGTGCCCTGTCTGTTGTGGACCCCCAGGGCCCGGACGTCCTGGGCGATGGCACGCCAAATGTCGATCTTCTGATGGGCGCTGACCTATGTGACATGTACAGGGTGTTAAAAGAAAGCGCATCAGTTTTCAGCCTGGTCAATGTGAGTGGCCCCCCCTCCCCAACCTTGCGATGTGGCACATGCACTCATCTTTCGTGGTTGCACTCCTCATTCGCTCCCCTCCACACCATCTTACATACACCCCACTCAACACAGGCATAGCCCATTCAACGTGCACCCTGTGTACTAACCTGTTGGTCTGGAGGACCGTAGAGTAGCGCATACTGGGGGAGGACCCCATCAACAAGTTTCTCCAATTCTTCGGAAGTGAAGGCAGGGGCCCTTTCCCCAGTCGCAGCAGCCATTGTATCTCCCAGACTGAGGTCACAGCAGCACTTGCAGTATAGGTCCTCTCCTGTGGATGATCAGGTCTCGAGTGATTAAGCAGATAGAAAATGGCGGTCACCCCCGCGGCGGTGCGTACCGCGGCGGTGCGTACCGCGACCGCCGGCGCACATCGTCATTGGCTCCTGAGACCCATAGGGTTCAATGTTAACCAATGCTGCTTTGCGCCGCGGTCTTCGCCCGCCTACCGCCACGGTGTGCCACGCCAGCGCAGTGACCTCACATCCCACTGTCACACTTCACAGGTCAGGCAGCCGCCATTTCAAGGGCCCACATGGCATGATTTCTACTGCGTCACACAGGCCTAGGCCTTGCATTGCCACTCATACAAGCCATTCAATGCATAGCGATTCGTGTACTGTGCAAGCTGTGTGAACGAACCTGTGGGTTGCTTGACTCTCTGCTCCATGTTGTCCTTTCTAGGCACCGTCCGCTGGGACTTGCAAGGAGAAGGATGAATCCTCCCATGTACCGGCCGCTGGTGGACCTGTCGACAATGGAAGAACAACATATCATACTTACATACCGGCTTGACAGAGCAACCATACATGAACTATGTGCCCAGCTGGAGCCAGACCTGATGTCCCCCATCCGCCAACCCACAGGGATTCCCCCTCTGGTGCAGGTTCTGTCAGTACTCCATTTTTTGGCAAGTGGGTCTTTTCAGACAACAGTGGCCATATCATCTGGGATGTCTCAGCCTATGTTTTCTAAGGTTTTGTCCAGAGTGTTGTCTGCCCTGATGAAATACATGCGGAGCTACATTATTTTCCCTGACGTGGGCGAATTGGCTACAGTGAAGGGTGATTTCTATGCCCTTGGACATATCCCCAACATCATTGGTGCCATTGATGGGACCCATGTGGCTTTGGTTCCCCCCAGTGGAAGTGAGCAGGTGTACCGAAACAGAAAAAGATATAATTCGATGAATGTCCAGGTGGTCTGTTTGGCTGACCAGTACATCTCCCATGTAAATGCCAAGTTCCCTGGGTCAGTGCATGACGCGTATGTCATGCGAAATAGCAGCATACCTTATGTGATGGAACAGCTACAGAGACACCGTGTGTGGCTAATAGGTGACTCTGGTTACCCCAACCTGTCGTGGCTACTGACCCCAGTGAGGAATCCCCGGATCAGGGCAGAGGAATGGTAAAATGAGGCCCATGGGTGAACTAGGAGGATCATAGAAAGGACCTTCGGGGTCCTGAAGGCCAGGTTTAGGTGCCTGCATATGACAGGGGGATCCCTCACGTACTCACCAAAGAAGGTGTGCCAGATCATCGTGGCCTGCTGTATGCTTCACAATCTTGCATTGCACGCCAGGTGCCTTTTCTGCAGGAGGATGGTCCAGATGGTGGTGTTGTAGCAGCTGTGGAGCCTGTGGAGAGTGAAGAGGAGGAAGACGACGGGGACGACACGGACAACAGGGAGACAGTCATACGACAATACTTTCAGTAGCACCCAGGTAAGAATCAGCCACGCCATTTTACATTTACTGAAGGCCTCATGCGTCTCCACTGTCTGTGTTTCCCCCCAGTTCCTGTTAACTGATTTGTGACTTTCCCTTCCCTTTTCAGAGCTGTATGACCCACTGCCTGACATCAGCTTTGTTTGCCCATGGACTAAAGCTTATTGAAATTGGTATGTTGTCATCACAAAGTAACTGGACATTATTGCACCGTTATGTGTAATACATTTGTTGAAAATACAAGCAGATGGAATAAGTGATTTATTTTAAGTGCTACATATAGGTACATGATTGGGAAACGGTGATGGGTGGGGGTGGAGTAATGTCCATGGCAGAGTCCAGTTCTCAGTCGCACAGGTGCATTGTCCATATGCCTGGGGAAGGATGGAGCAGGGGCAGTTCAAAGTTGGACAGGGTGACAATGTGGGACAGTGGGATGACATCAGGGCGTATCTTAGGCTGGCGGGGGTCTTGCAATCCTACTCTGTCTTCTTGTGAGATCTCAGGTTCCGCTTGCGGGGTGGTTCTTCTTCTGCAGGAGGTGGGGTTCTGGTGGCCCGTCGCTGTGTTGGGGCCTCCTGTCCACTAGCGCCGGCGGAGGTGGTAGGCTGTTCCTGGCTTGAGCTAGTGACAGGGGCCCTTTGGGGTGCCACATGGTCCCGCAATGTGGTGACGATCTGGGTAAGAGCCAGGACGATGGTCCCAATTGCGGAACCGATGTTCCTCAGTTCCTCCCTGAACCCCATGTACCGTTCCTCCTGCAGTTCCTGGATCTCCTGGAACCGGGCCAGTACCGTCGCCATCGTCTCCTGGGAGCGGTGGTATGCTCCCATGATGGTGGAGAGGGCCTCTTGGAGAGTGGGTTCCCCGGGCCTGTCCCCCCCTGTCGCACAGCAGCCCTCCCAGTTCCCCTGTGTTCCTGGGCCTCTGTCCCCTGGACGGTGTGCCCACTACCACTGCCCCCAGGTCCCTGTTGTTGTTGGGGTGGTGGGTCAACCTGGGTGCCCTGTAGTGGTGGACACACCGCTGATTTACGTGTCCTGGAGACAGAGGCATGGGCCCGCTGGGTGGGAGCTGTGCTGGTGTTCCCAGAGGGGGTTGGGTCTGGTGTAGCCTGTGGCTGTCTGTGGGGAACTGACTGTCCAGAGGTCCCCGATGGGCCGGGCTGGTCATCTGGCTCCAGGGAGACAGAGCTGCTGTCATCGCTGGGGGCCTCTTCTGGGGGTGGGATGGACATCTCTGGACCCTCCGTGGCGGTGTGGTGGCGTTCGGGTCCTGCAGGGGTATAAAGGTATGGTTATTGCTTCTGTGTGTGGCATTTCGTGTGATGGGTGGGTGTCCGTGTACCCAAGTGCAGGCATTTCCTTGTGGGGGCTTTTGTGAGTGTGGCTTGTGGGGGTGATGTGTGTGTGCAGTGGGCATGCTTTGGTGATGGGTGTCCATGCTTTGTGGTCGCATGCAGGGCTTGGTGTTGGGATGGGTGGGTTGTGATGGTGAGCCTTTTGCTAGGGGTTGGTGTGATGGGGGAGGGGGTGAGGGTGGGGGTATGATTTGGCATGCAGGTGGGGTGGGGGTGGGAAGCAGTAGTGAAGATTTGCCTTACCAGAGTCCATTCCTCCGCCTACTCCTGCGAGGCCCTCAGGATGCAGGATGTGCAAGACTTCCTCCTCCCACGCGGTAAATTCTGGGGGAGTAGGTGGGGGTCCGCCGCCAGTCTTCTGCACCGCAATGTTGTGCCTTGAGACCATGGAACGCACCTTCCCCCGTAGGTCGTTCCATCTCTTCCTGATGTCCTCCGATTGCGTGGATGCTGTCCCACCGCGTTGACCCTGTCCACTATCCTTTGCCATAGCTCCATCTTCCTGGCAATTGTGGTGTGCTGCACCTGTGCCCCGAAGAGCTGGGGCTCTACACGGACTATTTCCTCCACCATGACCCTGAGTTCAGCGTCACTGAACCTGGGGTGTCTTTGGGGTGCCATGGGGTGGTGTGGTTGAGGTGTGGGGTGGCGTTTGTGGTGATGAGTGTGGTGCGCGTGGTGGTGTGTGGTGTTTGGTGCGTGGATTCTGTGTGGGTGATGGTGTGCCTCTGTGTTGTGGGATTCTCTATTCTGTGCTCTGTCTCTAGCCTTCGTCAATGATTCCGGGTCGTAGGGGCATGTGGGGGATGTGGGTGTGTGTTTTATATTGTGTTTGGTGTGTGGGAGTGGTGTTAGTATGTGTATCAGGTGTGTGTATTTCAAACTGACCAATGTGGCTGAGTTTTCTATGTGTGTGTGTATTTTGACCGCGGCGGTGTGTACCGCCAATGGAATACCGCGTTTGAAAGACCGCTGCAGGGATTTGTGGGTCGGAATGGTATGGGCGTATTTCTGTTGGCGTGACGGTGGAGGTTTGGTCATCGCCATTTTTTCGCTGACCTTTGGTGTGGCGGACTTTTGTGGATGTCGGGTTTTTGGCGGTTTGCCAGTTGCGGGTCGGAATGACCGTGGCGGTTTACCGCGGCGGTGTTCTGGCCGTCTTCTGGCTGACGGTAAGCGCCTTTTACCGCCGAGGTCAGAATGACCCCCTTAGTGTTGCAGCTTAGATAATTACTGAGAATGGAGTGGCCACCATGACCCCTCCAGAAGCTGGCACACCTCCAAGTTACACTGAGACTACTGTCTCACCCCCTGCCCAGACCTTGATATCTGTTGCTTTGGGTAAGTCAAAATCACCATATAACCCGAGTATATCACCAGTACAACAATTGTTAGCACACCACAGAGATATACCTTTCCCAGTGTTCCTCTGAAATAGTTAGATGTATCTTTTACATTTGATTCAGGTACTATGCAGGTAGGTACCATGACGATTGTGACTCCACAAATTAAAATGCAACACAAAGAACAAAATCAGCAGAGACTCAGTGCCACTCATCTAAAGACAAAGGGCTTCATTTACAAGAAGTGACACATCACTGCTACAGTGCAGTTATGCATCAAAACGTTTAATGCTGCAGAACAACAGATCCTAACACCATGCTTGCACTGAATTTGAAAATCAGCATACCATGGTTTTGGTTCTGGATTCAAGCTAGCCTGGCTGATGAAGGGTGATACCCTGGAACCGGTCCTAGGATGCTTGTTTCTGGTCCAAGGAGGACCTGGCCTGGCAGTTCAGGCTGGACTGTTCCCATGAGGAACAGGGTCAAGACTGATTTGCATATGGCTGGATCCAAACTGGGGTGGCATAGTGAGCAAAAGAACAATGGATTAAACCCAGATCTGTGACTGGGGGTGAGTGTTTGCACTGTTCAGCACTCCGTCCATCATCCTTTTGTGTTGCTAAAGTTGCCCTTAATGGGAAGGGTATGCCTAGACGTGGGTCCCGTGCTCACTGTGCCACTGGAATCAAGCTAGCCTGGCTGATGAAGGGTGATACCCTGAAACCGGTCCCAAGATGCTTGTTTCCGGCCCAGGGAGGACCTGGCCTGGCAGTTCTGGCTGGACTGATCCATTGAGGACAGGGACGAGACTGAATTGCATATGGCTGGGTACAAACTGGAGTGGCATAGTGGGCAAAAGAATGATGGATTAAACACAGATCTGTGACTGGGGATGAGTGTTTGCATTGTTCAGCACTCTGTCGATCCTCCTTTTGTGTTGCTAAAGTTGCCCTTAGTGGGAAAGGTATGCCCAGACGTGGGTCCCCTGCTCACTGTGCCACTGGAATTTAAGCTAGCCTGGCTGATAAAGGGTGATACCCTGAAACTGGTTCTAGGATGCTTGTTTCTGGTCCAGGGAGGACCTGGCCTGGCAGTTCGGGCTGGACTGTTCCCATGAGGAACAGGGTCAAGACTGATTTGCATATGGCTGGGTCCAAACTGGGGTGACATAGTGAGCAAAAGAACAATGGATTAAACCCAGATCTGTGACTGGGGGGGGATGTTTGCATTGTTCAGCACTCCGTCCATCATCCTTTTGTGTTGCTAAAGTTGCCCTTAGTGGGAAGGGTATGCCCAGACGTGGGTCCCGTGTTCACTGTGCCACTGGATTCAAGCTATCCTGGCTGATGAAGGTGGCAACCCTGAAACCGGTCCTAGGATGCTTGTTTCCGGTCCAGGGAGGACCTTGCCTGGCAGTTCGGGCTGGACTGTTCCCATGAGGAACAGGGTCAAGACTGATTTGCACATGGCTGGGTCCAAACTGGGGTGGCATAGTGAGCAAAAGAACAATGGATTAAACTCAGATCTGTGACTGGGGGGGGAATGTTTGCATTGTTCAGCACTCCGTCCATCATCCTTTTGTGTTGCTAAAGTTGTCCTTAGTGGGAAGGGTATGCCCAGACGTGGGTCCCGTGCTCACTGTGCCACTGGATTCAAGCTAGCCTGGCTGATGAAGGGTGATACCCTGAAACCGGTCCCAAGATGCTTGTTTCCGGCCCAGGGAGGACCTGGCCTGGCAGTTCTGGCTGGACTGATCCCATGAGGACAGGGACGAGACTGAATTGCATATGGCTGGGTACAAACTGGGGTGGCATAGTGAGCAAAAGAATGATGGATTAAACACAGATCTGTGACTGGGGATGAGTGTTTGCATTGTTCAGCACTCTGTCGATCCTCCTTTTGTGTTGCTAAAGTTGCCCTTAGTGGGAAAGGTATGCCCAGACGTGGGTCCCCTGCTCACTGTGCCACTGGAATTTAAGCTAGCCTGGCTGATGAAGGGTGATACCCTGAAACTGGTTCTAGGATGCTTGTTTCTGGTCCAGGGAGGACCTGGCCTGGCAGTTCGGGCTGGACTGTTCCCATGAGGAACAGGGTCAAGACTGATTTGCATATGGCTGGGTCCAAACTGGGGTGGCATAGTGAGCAAAAGAACAATGGATTAAACCCAGATCTGTGACTGGGGGGGGATGTTTGCATTGTTCAGCACTCCGTCCATCATCCTTTTGTGTTGCTAAAGTTGCCCTTAGTGGGAAGGGTATGCCCAGACGTGGGTCCCGTGTTCACTGTGCCACTGGATTCAAGCTATCCTGGCTGATGAAGGTGGCAACCCTGAAACCGGTCCTAGGATGCTTGTTTCCGGTCCAGGGAGGACCTTGCCTGGCAGTTCGGGCTGGACTGTTCCCATGAGGAACAGGGTCAAGACTGATTTGCACATGGCTGGGTCCAAACTGGGGTGGCATAGTGAGCAAAAGAACAATGGATTAAACTCAGATCTGTGACTGGGGGGGAATGTTTGCATTGTTCAGCACTCCGTCCATCATCCTTTTGTGTTGCTAAAGTTGTCCTTAGTGGGAAGGGTATGCCCAGACGTGGGTCCCGTGCTCACTGTACCACTGGATTCGAGCTATCCTGGCTGATGAAGGGTGATACCCTGAAACCGGTCCTAGGATGCTTGTTTCCATTCCAGGGAGGACCTGGCCTGGCAGTTCGGGCTTGACTGTTCCCATGATGAACAGGGTCAAGACTGATTTGCATATGGCTGGGTCCAAACTGGGCTGGCATAGCCCAAGTATATCCCCATTACAACAATTGTTAGCACACCACAGAGATATACCTTTCCCAGTGTTCCTCTGAAATAGGTAGATGTATCTGTTACATTTGATCCAGGCACTCTGCAGGTAGAGGCCTTATAAACACCTTTTAAAGGAGGTACCATGACGATTGTGACTCCACAAATTAACATGCAACACAAAGTACAAAATCATCAGAGACTCAGTGCCACCCATCTAAAGACAAAGGGCTTCATTTACAAGAAATGACACATCACTGCTACAGTGCAGTTATGCATCAAAATGTTTAATGCTGCAGAACAACACATCCTAACACCATGCTTGCATTGAATTTGAAAATCAGCATACCATGGTTTTGGTTCTGGATTCAAGCTAGCCTGGCTGATGAAGGGTGATACCCTGAAACCGGTCCTAGGATGCTTGTTTCTGGTACAAGGAGGACCTGGCCTGACAGTTCAGACTGGACTGTTCCCATGAGGAACAGGGTCAAGACTGATTTGCATATGGCTGGATCCAAACTGGGGTGGCATAGTGAGCAAAAGAACGATGGATTAAACCAGATCAGTGACTGGGGGTGAGTGTTTGCATTGTTCAGCACTCCGTCCATCATCTTTTTGTGTTGCTAAAGTTGCCCTTAGTGGGAAGGGTATGCCCAGACGTTGGTCCCATGCTCACTGTGCCACTGGATTCAAGCTAGCCTGGCTGATAAAGGGTGATACCCTGAAACTGGTCCTAGGATGCTTGTTTCCGGTCCAGGGAGGATCTGCCCTGGCAGTTCAGGCTGGACTGTTCCCATGGGGAACAGTGTCAGGACTGATTTGCATATGGCTGGGTCCAAACTGGAATGGCATGGCAAGCAAAAAAACTGATGGATTAAACCCAGATCTGTGACTGGGGTTGAATGTTCGATTTGTTCATCATCTTGTTTTTGCATTTGTTGCCCCAAGTGGGGAGGGTATGCCCAGACATGGGCCCCATGCTTGCTATGCCACCAGATTCAAGCTAGCCTTGCTGATGAAGGGTGATACCCTGAAACCGATCCCAGGATGCTTGTTTCCGGTCCAGGAAGGACCTGGCCTGGCAGTTCGGGCTGGACTGTTCACATGAGGAACAGGGTTAAGACTGATTTGCATATGGCTGGGTCCAAACTGGGGAGGCATAGTGAGCAAAAGAACGATGGATTAAACCCAGATCTGTGACTGGGGGTGAGTGTTTGCACTGTTCATCATTCCGTCCATCATCCTTTTGTGTTGCTAAAGTTGCCCTTAGTGGGAAGGGTATGCCCAGACGTGGGTCCCGTGTTCACTGTGCCACTGGATTCAAGCTATCCTGGCTGATGAAGGTGGCAACCCTGAAACCGGTCCTAGGATGCTTGTTTCCGGTCCAGGGAGGACCTTGCCTGGCAGTTCGGGCTGGACTGTTCCCATGAGGAACAGGGTCAAGACTGATTTGCACATGGCTGGGTCCAAACTGGGGAGGCATAGTGAGCAAAAGAACGATGGATTAAACCCAGATCTGTGACTGGGGGTGAGTGTTTGCACTGTTCAGCACTCCGTCCATCATCCTTTTGTGTTGCTAAAGTTGCCCTTAATGGGAAGGGTATGCCTAGACGTGGGTCCCGTGCTCACTGTGCCACTGGAATCAAGCTAGCCTGGCTGATGAAGGGTGATACCCTGAAACCGGTCCCAAGATGCTTGTTTCCGGCCCAGGGAGGACCTGGCCTGGTAGTTCTGGCTGGACTGATCCCATGAGGACAGGGACGAGACTGAATTGCATATGGCTGGGTACAAACTGGGGTGGCATAGTGGGCAAAAGAATGATGGATTAAACACAGATCTGTGACTGGGGATGAGTGTTTGCATTGTTCAGCACTCTGTCGATCCTCCTTTTGTGTTGCTAAAGTTGCCCTTAGTGGGAAAGGTATGCCCAGACGTGGGTCCCCTGCTCACTGTGCCACTGGAATTTAAGCTAGCCTGGCTGATAAAGGGTGATACCCTGAAACTGGTTCTAGGATGCTTGTTTCTGGTCCAGGGAGGACCTGGCCTGGCAGTTCGGGCTGGACTGTTCCCATGAGGAACAGGGTCAAGACTGATTTGCATATGGCTGGGTCCAAACTGGGGTGGCATAGTGAGCAAAAGAACAATGGATTAAACCCAGATCTGTGACTGGGGGGGGATGTTTGCATTGTTCAGCACTCCGTCCATCATCCTTTTGTGTTGCTAAAGTTGCCCTTAGTGGGAAGGGTATGCCCAGACGTGGGTCCCGTGTTCACTGTGCCACTGGATTCAAGCTATCCTGGCTGATGAAGGTGGCAACCCTGAAACCGGTCCTAGGATGCTTGTTTCCGGTCCAGGGAGGACCTTGCCTGGCAGTTCGGGCTGGACTGTTCCCATGAGGAACAGAGTCAAGACTGATTTGCACATGGCTGGGTCCAAACTGGTGTGGCATAGTGAGCAAAAGAACAATGGATTAAACTCAGATCTGTGACTGGGGGGGGAATGTTTGCATTGTTCAGCACTCCGTCCATCATCCTTTTGTGTTGCTAAAGTTGTCCTTAGTGGGAAGGGTATGCCCAGACGTGGGTCCCGTGCTCACTGTGCCACTGGATTCAAGCTAGCCTGGCTGATGAAGGGTGATACCCTGAAACCGGTCCCAAGATGCTTGTTTCCAGCCCAGGGAGGACCTGGCCTGGCAGTTCTGGCTGGACTGATCCCATGAGGACAGGGACGAGACTGAATTGCATATGGCTGGGTACAAACTGGGGTGGCATAGTGAGCAAAAGAATGATGGATTAAACACAGATCTGTGACTGGGGATGAGTGTTTGCATTGTTCAGCACTCTGTCGATCTTCCTTTTGTGTTGCTAAAGTTGCCCTTAGTGGGAAAGGTATGCCCAGACGTGGGTCCCCTGCTCACTGTGCCACTGGAATTTAAGCTAGCCTGGCTGATGAAGGGTGATACCCTGAAACTGGTTCTAGGATGCTTGTTTCTGGTCCAGGGAGGACCTGGCCTGGCAGTTCGGGCTGGACTGTTCCCATGAGGAACAGGGTCAAGACTGATTTGCATATGGCTGGGTCCAAACTGGGGTGGCATAGTGAGCAAAAGAACAATGGATTAAACCCAGATCTGTGACTGGGGGGGGATGTTTGCATTGTTCAGCACTCCGTCCATCATCCTTTTGTGTTGCTAAAGTTGCCCTTAGTGGGAAGGGTATGCCCAGACGTGGGTCCCGTGTTCACTGTGCCACTGGATTCAAGCTATCCTGGCTGATGAAGGTGGCAACCCTGAAACCGGTCCTAGGATGCTTGTTTCCGGTCCAGGGAGGACCTTGCCTGGCAGTTCGGGCTGGACTGTTCCCATGAGGAACAGGGTCAAGACTGATTTGCACATGGCTGGGTCCAAACTGGGGTGGCATAGTGAGCAAAAGAACAATGGATTAAACTCAGATCTGTGACTGGGGGGGAATGTTTGCATTGTTCAGCACTCCGTCCATCATCCTTTTGTGTTGCTAAAGTTGTCCTTAGTGGGAAGGGTATGCCCAGACGTGGGTCCCGTGCTCACTGTACCACTGGATTCGAGCTATCCTGGCTGATGAAGGGTGATTCCCTGAAACCGGTCCTAGGATGCTTGTTTCCATTCCAGGGAGGACCTGGCCTGGCAGTTCGGGCTTGACTGTTCCCATGATGAACAGGGTCAAGACTGATTTGCATATGGCTGGGTCCAAACTGGGCTGGCATAGCCCAAGTATATCCCCATTACAACAATTGTTAGCACACCACAGAGATATACCTTTCCCAGTGTTCCTCTGAAATAGGTAGATGTATCTGTTACATTTGATCCAGGCACTCTGCAGGTAGAGGCCTTATAAACACCTTTTAAAGGAGGTACCATGACGATTGTGACTCCACAAATTAACATGCAACACAAAGTACAAAATCATCAGAGACTCAGTGCCACCCATCTAAAGACAAAGGGCTTCATTTACAAGAAATGACACATCACTGCTACAGTGCAGTTATGCATCAAAATGTTTAATGCTGCAGAACAACACATCCTAACACCATGCTTGCATTGAATTTGAAAATCAGCATACCATGGTTTTGGTTCTGGATTCAAGCTAGCCTGGCTGATGAAGGGTGATACCCTGAAACCGGTCCTAGGATGCTTGTTTCTGGTACAAGGAGGACCTGGCCTGACAGTTCAGGCTGGACTGTTCCCATGAGGAACAGGGTCAAGACTGATTTGCATATGGCTGGATCCAAACTGGGGTGGCATAGTGAGCAAAAGAACGATGGATTAAACCAGATCAGTGACTGGGGGTGAGTGTTTGCATTGTTCAGCACTCCGTCCATCATCTTTTTGTGTTGCTAAAGTTGCCCTTAGTGGGAAGGGTATGCCCAGACGTTGGTCCCATGCTCACTGTGCCACTGGATTCAAGCTAGCCTGGCTGATAAAGGGTGATACCCTGAAACTGGTCCTAGGATGCTTGTTTCCGGTCCAGGGAGGATCTGCCCTGGCAGTTCAGGCTGGACTGTTCCCATGGGGAACAGTGTCAGGACTGATTTGCATATGGCTGGGTCCAAACTGGAATGGCATGGCAAGCAAAAAAACTGATGGATTAAACCCAGATCTGTGACTGGGGTTGAATGTTCGATTTGTTCATCATCTTGTTTTTGCATTTGTTGCCCCAAGTGGGGAGGGTATGCCCAGACATGGGCCCCATGCTTGCTATGCCACCAGATTCAAGCTAGCCTTGCTGATGAAGGGTGATACCCTGAAACCGATCCCAGGATGCTTGTTTCCGGTCCAGGAAGGACCTGGCCTGGCAGTTCGGGCTGGACTGTTCACATGAGGAACAGGGTTAAGACTGATTTGCATATGGCTGGGTCCAAACTGGGGAGGCATAGTGAGCAAAAGAACGATGGATTAAACCCAGATCTGTGACTGGGGGTGAGTGTTTGCACTGTTCATCATTCCGTCCATCATCCTTTTGTGTTGCTAAAGTTGCCCTTAGTGGGAAGGGTATGCCCAGACGTGGGTCCCGTGTTCACTGTGCCACTGGATTCAAGCTATCCTGGCTGATGAAGGTGGCAACCCTGAAACCGGTCCTAGGATGCTTGTTTCCGGTCCAGGGAGGACCTTGCCTGGCAGTTCGGGCTGGACTGTTCCCATGAGGAACAGGGTCAAGACTGATTTGCACATGGCTGGGTCCAAACTGGGGAGGCATAGTGAGCAAAAGAACGATGGATTAAACCCAGATCTGTGACTGGGGGTGAGTGTTTGCACTGTTCAGCACTCCGTCCATCATCCTTTTGTGTTGCTAAAGTTGCCCTTAATGGGAAGGGTATGCCTAGACGTGGGTCCCGTGCTCACTGTGCCACTGGAATCAAGCTAGCCTGGCTGATGAAGGGTGATACCCTGAAACCGGTCCCAAGATGCTTGTTTCCGGCCCAGGGAGGACCTGGCCTGGCAGTTCTGGCTGGACTGATCCCATGAGGACAGGGACGAGACTGAATTGCATATGGCTGGGTACAAACTGGGGTGGCATAGTGGGCAAAAGAATGATGGATTAAACACAGATCTGTGACTGGGGATGAGTGTTTGCATTGTTCAGCACTCTGTCGATCCTCCTTTTGTGTTGCTAAAGTTGCCCTTAGTGGGAAAGGTATGCCCAGACGTGGGTCCCCTGCTCACTGTGCCACTGGAATTTAAGCTAGCCTGGCTGATAAAGGGTGATACCCTGAAACTGGTTCTAGGATGCTTGTTTCTGGTCCAGGGAGGACCTGGCCTGGCAGTTCGGGCTGGACTGTTCCCATGAGGAACAGGGTCAAGACTGATTTGCATATGGCTGGGTCCAAACTGGGGTGGCATAGTGAGCAAAAGAACAATGGATTAAACCCAGATCTGTGACTGGGGGGGGATGTTTGCATTGTTCAGCACTCCGTCCATCATCCTTTTGTGTTGCTAAAGTTGCCCTTAGTGGGAAGGGTATGCCCAGACGTGGGTCCCGTGTTCACTGTGCCACTGGATTCAAGCTATCCTGGCTGATGAAGGTGGCAACCCTGAAACCGGTCCTAGGATGCTTGTTTCCGGTCCAGGGAGGACCTTGCCTGGCAGTTCGGGCTGGACTGTTCCCATGAGGAACAGGGTCAAGACTGATTTGCACATGGCTGGGTCCAAACTGGCGTGGCATAGTGAGCAAAAGAACAATGGATTAAACTCAGATCTGTGACTGGGGGGGGAATGTTTGCATTGTTCAGCACTCCGTCCATCATCCTTTTGTGTTGCTAAAGTTGTCCTTAGTGGGAAGGGTATGCCCAGACGTGGGTCCCGTGCTCACTGTGCCACTGGATTCAAGCTAGCCTGGCTGATGAAGGGTGATACCCTGAAACCGGTCCCAAGATGCTTGTTTCCAGCCCAGGGAGGACCTGGCCTGGCAGTTCTGGCTGGACTGATCCCATGAGGACAGGGACGAGACTGAATTGCATATGGCTGGGTACAAACTGGGGTGGCATAGTGAGCAAAAGAATGATGGATTAAACACAGATCTGTGACTGGGGATGAGTGTTTGCATTGTTCAGCACTCTGTCGATCTTCCTTTTGTGTTGCTAAAGTTGCCCTTAGTGGGAAAGGTATGCCCAGACGTGGGTCCCCTGCTCACTGTGCCACTGGAATTTAAGCTAGCCTGGCTGATGAAGGGTGATACCCTGAAACTGGTTCTAGGATGCTTGTTTCTGGTCCAGGGAGGACCTGGCCTGGCAGTTCGGGCTGGACTGTTCCCATGAGGAACAGGGTCAAGACTGATTTGCATATGGCTGGGTCCAAACTGGGGTGGCATAGTGAGCAAAAGAACAATGGATTAAACCCAGATCTGTGACTGGGGGGGGATGTTTGCATTGTTCAGCACTCCGTCCATCATCCTTTTGTGTTGCTAAAGTTGCCCTTAGTGGGAAGGGTATGCCCAGACGTGGGTCCCGTGTTCACTGTGCCACTGGATTCAAGCTATCCTGGCTGATGAAGGTGGCAACCCTGAAACCGGTCCTAGGATGCTTGTTTCCGGTCCAGGGAGGACCTTGCCTGGCAGTTCGGGCTGGACTGTTCCCATGAGGAACAGGGTCAAGACTGATTTGCACATGGCTGGGTCCAAACTGGGGTGGCATAGTGAGCAAAAGAACAATGGATTAAACTCAGATCTGTGACTGGGGGGGAATGTTTGCATTGTTCAGCACTCCGTCCATCATCCTTTTGTGTTGCTAAAGTTGTCCTTAGTGGGAAGGGTATGCCCAGACGTGGGTCCCGTGCTCACTGTACCACTGGATTCGAGCTATCCTGGCTGATGAAGGGTGATACCCTGAAACCGGTCCTAGGATGCTTGTTTCCATTCCAGGGAGGACCTGGCCTGGCAGTTCGGGCTTGACTGTTCCCATGATGAACAGGGTCAAGACTGATTTGCATATGGCTGGGTCCAAACTGGGCTGGCATAGCCCAAGTATATCCCCATTACAACAATTGTTAGCACACCACAGAGATATACCTTTCCCAGTGTTCCTCTGAAATAGGTAGATGTATCTGTTACATTTGATCCAGGCACTCTGCAGGTAGAGGCCTTATAAACACCTTTTAAAGGAGGTACCATGACGATTGTGACTCCACAAATTAACATGCAACACAAAGTACAAAATCATCAGAGACTCAGTGCCACCCATCTAAAGACAAAGGGCTTCATTTACAAGAAATGACACATCACTGCTACAGTGCAGTTATGCATCAAAATGTTTAATGCTGCAGAACAACACATCCTAACACCATGCTTGCATTGAATTTGAAAATCAGCATACCATGGTTTTGGTTCTGGATTCAAGCTAGCCTGGCTGATGAAGGGTGATACCCTGAAACCGGTCCTAGGATGCTTGTTTCTGGTACAAGGAGGACCTGGCCTGACAGTTCAGGCTGGACTGTTCCCATGAGGAACAGGGTCAAGACTGATTTGCATATGGCTGGATCCAAACTGGGGTGGCATAGTGAGCAAAAGAACGATGGATTAAACCAGATCAGTGACTGGGGGTGAGTGTTTGCATTGTTCAGCACTCCGTCCATCATCTTTTTGTGTTGCTAAAGTTGCCCTTAGTGGGAAGGGTATGCCCAGACGTTGGTCCCATGCTCACTGTGCCACTGGATTCAAGCTAGCCTGGCTGATAAAGGGTGATACCCTGAAACTGGTCCTAGGATGCTTGTTTCCGGTCCAGGGAGGATCTGCCCTGGCAGTTCAGGCTGGACTGTTCCCATGGGGAACAGTGTCAGGACTGATTTGCATATGGCTGGGTCCAAACTGGAATGGCATGGCAAGCAAAAAAACTGATGGATTAAACCCAGATCTGTGACTGGGGTTGAATGTTCGATTTGTTCATCATCTTGTTTTTGCATTTGTTGCCCCAAGTGGGGAGGGTATGCCCAGACATGGGCCCCATGCTTGCTATGCCACCAGATTCAAGCTAGCCTTGCTGATGAAGGGTGATACCCTGAAACCGATCCCAGGATGCTTGTTTCCGGTCCAGGAAGGACCTGGCCTGGCAGTTCGGGCTGGACTGTTCACATGAGGAACAGGGTTAAGACTGATTTGCATATGGCTGGGTCCAAACTGGGGAGGCATAGTGAGCAAAAGAACGATGGATTAAACCCAGATCTGTGACTGTGGGTGAGTGTTTGCACTGTTCATCATTCCGTCCATCATCCTTTTGTGTTGCTAAAGTTGCCCTTAGTGGGAAGGGTATGCCCAGACGTGGGTCCCGTGTTCACTGTGCCACTGGATTCAAGCTATCCTGGCTGATGAAGGTGGCAACCCTGAAACCGGTCCTAGGATGCTTGTTTCCGGTCCAGGGAGGACCTTGCCTGGCAGTTCGGGCTGGACTGTTCCCATGAGGAACAGGGTCAAGACTGATTTGCACATGGCTGGGTCCAAACTGGGGAGGCATAGTGAGCAAAAGAACGATGGATTAAACCCAGATCTGTGACTGGGGGTGAGTGTTTGCACTGTTCATCATTCCGTCCATCATCCTTTTGTGTTGCTAAAGTTGCCCTTAGTGGGAAGGGTATGCCCAGATGTGGGTCCCGTGCTCACTGTGCCACTGGATTCAAGCTAGCCTGGCTGATGAAGGGTGATACCCTGAAACCAGTCCTATGATGCTTGTTTCCGGTCCAGGGAGGACCTGGCCTGGCAGTTCGGACCTGTCCTGGCAGTTTGGGCTGGACTGTTCCCATGAGGAACAGGGTCAAGATTGATTGGCATATGGCTGGGTCCAAACTGGGGTGGCATAGTGAGCAAAAGAACAATGGATTAAACCCAGATCTGTGAGTGGGGGTGAGTGTTTGCATTGTCCAGCACACCGTCCATCATCCTTTTGTGTTGCTAAAGTTGCCCTTAGTGGGAAGGGTATGCCCAGATGTGGGTCCTGTGCTCACTGTGCCACTGGATTCAAGCTAGCCTGGCTGATGAAGGGTGATACCCTGAAACTGGTCCTAGGATGCTTGTTTCCGGTCCAGGAGGACCTGGCCTGGCAGTTCGGGCTGGACAGTTCCCATGACGAACAGGGTAAAGACTGATTTGCATATGGCTGGGTCCAAACTGGGGTCTGGGGTTGCATTGTGAGCAAAAGAACGATGGATTGAACCCAGATCTGTGACTGGGGTTGAATGTTTGCATTGTTCAGCACTCCGTCCATCATTCTTTTGTGTTTCCATGTTTTTAGGATCTGGGCTGAGTCAAAAAAATGATGTTAGCCTTTGTGCTGTGGTGAAAAAAAATGTCGCTACTGCTGCAAAAGTGACACTAGCCTGAGTTGCTGACAGGCTCCCAGGAGAAGGGGAAGAGAAAGAGGAAAGGCTGGTTTTGTGAGAAGGAGAATAACATCCTGATCACTGAGCCGACGCAGCATCAACACCAGCTCTTCATCACCTCTAAATTGCCATTAGGGAGGAAAGAAGCCATATGTCAGTCCATTGGGGACAAAGTGAAAAGTGTGGCAGAGGTGAAGAGAACAGTCATCGACAATAAAAAGTGCTGGCATGATGGCAATCTCAGAACAAAGGAGAAACTGGTGTGGAACTGCAAGGCAGCATTGCAAATCAGAGGTGGAAGTCTAGCACCCCAGGAGCAGCTTACTGAGTTTGAGGAAATGTGGGCAGCCATCATCCTTGAGGAGTAGGTGGCAGGAATCCCAGGACAGAACAGTGCGGCATTTGACAAACTACAAGAACCACAGGGTAAATCACAGCAGGGAAAATGTGGTAACTAGGCAATATCTTAAGATGGAGGCATCTCTTTCCCAGCACAAAAAAACACACTCTGCAGGTCAAAGGGTAGTATGCTGGCACACTTATGGTTAGACAGCAGAAATATGTAATGCACATTGATCTCCTGTAATTTGCACAGGCCTTTCCCAACCCATCACCTAACTCCCTTCATTGTGTGAAGTGCATCATCAGACCACGTTTACCTGACATTGTGCTTCATGTATGAGGAAATGATGCCGTGCAACACAGCAAGTCAGCTAGTTGTGCCGCGCTTTGTCATTTAGAAAGTGCAGGGATGCATCTCATTTACTGAAATTCAATGCATCCCTGGACTTTCCTTAGCAATGGTGCACAAACTGCTGCCTCGCTCCATTTCAGGCATCCTTGCACCATGTATCTACTCACGTGAGCCTATTTACACTAATCTAGAATGTAAATCCTCTGAATGGAAAGGCTGTGTCACAGGACAAACAACTCATCTGAGAGGGGGCAGGTGTGGGCAATAGGAGGTATCCACACGTAGTGTCTTTCCAAGAGACATGTCTATTGTACTCTGTATGAAACTATATTGTCCCCTGTTGACACAGCGAGCAAGGAGAGTGCACACAGGTGTCAGCTGCCATGAAAAGGAACCACAGGAACTCATCCCAAATAATCAATTGGCGGGTGTTAGACGTGGCATCATTGGCATGGTCTTACCTAACATTTTGCCTCTACTTCCCAGGTTGTTTCTGTGTACTGGACTCTGTTTTTGCTGTTTTGTTTGCTCTGGACACTTTACCACTGCTGACCAGTGCTAAAGTGTAAGTGTTCCCTGTATAAATTATATATGTACATTGGCTTATCCATGATTGGCAACTTTGATTTAGTAGTAGGTCCCTAGTAAAGTGCACAAGAAGTGCCCAGGGTCTGTAAATCAAATGCTACTAGTGGACCTGTAGCACTGGTTGTGCCACCCACCTTAGTAGCCCTGTAAACATGGCTCAGACCTACCACTGCAGTGTCTGTGAGTGAACTTTTTAACTGCCAATGCTACTTGGCAAGTGTACCAGCAGCCACTGGGCCAGTCCTGTGGTTTTGGTCCCAAAGCATGCTGCTCCTGGTGCCGTCTGGATTAGGTAATGGCATGCCTTGCAAATTGCCATAAAACCCTTCTGGTTGTACCAACTCAAATAGCCCATTTGACATGTATCACTTACATTACATTGGTAGGCCAGGCTGACATGTACACATATATGACAAAACATACATACATGTCTGTTAGACCAGGCATTCTTGGTGTGGGCTCCGCTGTCTTTTATTGCCTCTGCTTCCCATGTTTTGATGTGTTCTGGACTCTGTTTTTGCTGTTTTTGGTACTCTGGGCACTTTACCACTGCTGACCAATGCTAAAGTGCAAATGCTCCCTGTGTAAATTGTAAGTGTAATTGGCTTGTCCATGATTGGCATCTTTAATTTACTAGTCAGACCCTATTAAAGTGTACTAGATGAACCCAGGGCCTGTAAATCAAATGCTATTAGTGGGCCTCCAGCACTGATTGTACCACCCACATGAGGAACCCTGTAAACATGGCTCAGATCTGCCACTGCAGTGTCTGAGTATGCAGTTTTAAACTTCCAATTCGACCTGGCAAGTGTACCCACTTGCCAGGCCTAAACCTTCCCTTTTTCTACATGTAAGTGCCCCCTAAGGTAGGCCCTAGGTAGCCCTATGTGCAAGGTGCAGTGTATGTTAAAGGTGGGACATGTACTGGTGTGTTTTATATGTCCTGATGATAAAATTCTGCCAAATTCGTTTTTCACTGTTGAAAGGCCTATCTCTCCCATAGGTTAACATGGGGGGTGCCTTTATATCGTATTTAAGTGCAGATCCCTTTTGGGTTCCGATGGAAATTTGGAGTTTGTTGTCTCCCAACTCACAAGTCAAAAATATATATTTTGGTAAAGTTGTTTTTTAAATTGTCAGTTTGAAAATGCTACTTTTAGAAAGTGGGCATTTTCTTGCTTAAACCATTCTGTGACTCTGACTGTTTGTGGATTTCCTGTCTGAGTCAGACTGACAGTTGGGCTGTTTGTGAATCTCCTCTAGACAGTGAGACAAAGGGAGCTGGGATGTAGCCTGCATATCGTGATGGGCCATCTGAGCTACAGTAGAGGGAGGAGTGGTCACTTACACCTGGATGGGCTGTGCCTGCCCTCACAGAATGCAGTCCCCAACCCCATGGTGTGAGTCTGGAGCCAGGCATGGGCAAGGCAGGATCTTGTGAATAACAGAGACTTTATTTTGAAGTTTGCCAACTTGAAAGGCAGAAAGGGGTATACGCAGTGGACCAAAAACCCCACATTTTCAGATAGTTTCTGGAAACAAGAGGAACCTCTGCCAAGGAGAAGATCTGAAGAGCTGGAGGAGGAGTACTGCCCCTTACCTCTGACTGTGCTTTGCTGGGTTGGCCTGCAGTTTCTGCTTCTGCCTGAAAGAGGACAAAGACGGGCCTTTGTAGTATATTCCTGCTTGTGAAGAATCTCCAAGGGCTTGGACTGAGCTTGCCTCCTGTTTTGAAGTCTCAGGGCCGTCAAAGACTTCCTCTGCCAACACCTGGGCTCTCTGCTTTGACTCCTGCCCTGCCATATTGTGTCCAGTCCAATTCCTGGGCCTTGAAAGGTGAAGTTGACAGAACAAGAGCTGAAATGCATGCACAGTCCCGTGAGGGGACATTTTTGACACACCATCTCCAACATGGCTGATAAGCTACCTGCCGCCAGCTTCGGGGCTGAAATAGACTCTCAACCTGCCTTGCGGCTGAGAGATCGACGCATCATGGCTGGAGAAATTACATGCAATACCCGGTTGCAGCTACTGATAATGACGCAAACGTCACGCAGCACAGTTTTCTAACACCGTGCAACCAGATTTCTCATGCATCGTCCCTGGGCATCAAAGTCATCTGGACCCTGCTTGGGTATGAGGTGCCCCGTCCAGAGGCCGAGACATTAGTCTCTTGTGAGGGAGAGAAACAACACATCGTTGGCCTGACCGGAAAAGTAAAAACGCACGGCCTCACCGGCGAGTAAGGATTCAACGAATCAATGACTTTTCTGACACACACTCAGCCATGCTTTATTTTTTACGCTAACCAGATACCGTGGGTAAAATTAACATTTCCATTGTTTTCTATGGAGTAAGACACTTAGGCCCTCATTACAACCCTGGCGGTCAGTGATAAAGTGGCGGTAATTACTGCCAAATTATGACCATGGCGGTGAGAACTCAGATAGAGAGCCACTTTACCACACCAGGGTGGAAACAACAGCCACCAAAGCGGTAGCAACCTACAGCCAGGCAGAAGCCAGTGTCCTGCCCACCATATTAAGACCCTGCAATCCGCCACCTTTCTGCTTTCCGGGGTGGTACCAATGACATCATAATCCTGGCCGAAACATTGCACAGAAGTGAAAGGACTCACCATTGGAGACACAGGGAACAACCACGCCTCCACGGAGCTCGAGCTGCATGTCTTCACAATGATTTTCAACGTGCTTCTCCACCACGAACACCAACTACGGCGAAGATAATGACAGTGAGTACAGCTACTTAGCACACACAATGGAGGGGGGAAGAAAAAGAGAGTGACACACACATGCACCACACGCACCCCCAACACCATGCACATAATCAGCAGCAGTAATAAAACATATATACCCCATACCTCGGATGAATAATGCAAGGACAATAGGAATTTACTAAAGTGAGTGTAATAAGATCAACACAGTAGAAATAAGAAATATGCAATGCAACTGGTATATACAAATGTACAATTCAAGGGACACTGCCCAGTCCTCAGTGTGCGTGGGCCACAGGGCCACAGGCCAAAGTCCAAGGCCCCACTTTTCTCCTGCACCAACACGGAGAGAACACTGCAGGGGCATCAGTTGGAAAGTAGGCAGGCACCTCAGGGGGACAGTGAATGGGGGCACCTCAGCTGTCAGAAGGAACAAGACCACTGGTTCTGGGGGGGCAACATGCCCCGTGCTTGGTCATGGGGAGTGCAAGGTCACAGTCTCTCAAGTGGGTGACTGGCCCCCATGCTCTGGTGGGGGGCAACATGCCCTGTGCTCTGTCCTGGGGAGTTAATGGGCACAGTCTCTCAAGTGGGTGACTCTGCCACTGGTTCTGGGGGGACAACATGCCCTGTGCTTGGTCCTGGGGAGTGCACGGCCAAAGTCTCTAGAGTGAGTGGCTTGCCCACATGCTCTGGAGGGGGCAACAGGCCCTGTGCTTGGTCCTGGTGAGTGCCAGGCAACAATCTCTCAAGTGGGTGACTTTCCCACATGCTCTGTAGTGGGCAACATGCCCTGTGCTTGATACTGGGAAGTGCAAGGCCACAGACTCTCAAGGGCATGTTGCCCCTTACCACATGCTCTGGAGGGGGAAATATGGCCTGTGCTCTTAATCGTGGAAAGGCTGGGGTTGGTGGGTGTCTTACACACTGGTTCTTGAGGGGGCATCGTGTCCTGTGCTCTTGATCCTGGGGAGGCTGGGGTTGGTGGGTGTCTTACACACTGGTTCTGGAGGGGGCATGGTGTCCTGTGTTCTTGATCCTGGGAAGTGCAAGGTCACAGTCTCTCAGGTGGGTGTCATACCCACTGGATTTGCAGGGGGCAGGCCTCACAGCAGCCCATGGACGCACAATTACATACCGTCCGCCGGCAGTGATGGCTGCTCAGTGGTGGCAGTGGTGCTGCTGCTGCTGGTGTGAGAGGCTCCAGCCCATCCCCTGCAGCCTTGGACATCTGCCCACTGGTGGTGGTGGTGCTGCTGCTGATGGTGGGGGGAGACTTCAGGCCATCCCCTGCAGCCTCGTACGGCTGCCCACTGGTGGTGGTGGTGCTGCTGCTGGTGGGAGGAGGCTCTAGCCCATCCCCTGCAGCCTAGAACGGCAGCCCAGTGGTGGTGGTAGTGCTGCTGCTGCTGGTGATGAGAGGCACCAGCCCATCCCCTGCAGCCTCGGACGGCTGCACAACCACGGTTGGTGGCCGGGGCTCGGTCTGATTCCCTGCCCCAGGCCCCTTTTCCTTCCTTCCCGATGGTGCTGGCCCCTTGTCCTTCCTGCCTGCTGATGCTGGCCCCTTGCCCTTCCTGCCTGCCGCTGGTGGTTGCTACTTGTCCTTCTGGCAGCAGCTGGTGCTGGCTCCTTGCCCTTCCTGACAAGAGCTGGCTCCTTGCACTTCCTGGCAGCAGCTGGCTCCTTGCCCTTCTGGGCAGCAGCAGAGGCTGCCTCCTTGCCCTTCTAGGCAGCAGCTGGGGCAGGCACCCATTCCTTGAGGCTGCTCTTTCACCCTCTGCACAAGTGCCCTGGATCCTCTCCCACCACAAGTGGGTGTGAAGACTACTGGGCCCATGGACTGGGTGGCTGAGGTGCTTGCCTGGGTTTTTGCCACCCTGGCCAGACTTGAAGGATGGGGGGTTGAGGGGTAGGTAAGAGGTCAATGGTGGAGAGGAAAAGCTTCTTAGGGACATTGGGATGGGAAGAGGGAGAAGGTTTGAGAGTGGAGGAATAGGGAGTGGTTGTAGGAGGTATCTGTCTGCTGATTTTGGGTGCAGGTGCATGGGCTGGATGATGCTGTGAGATGGATGGCTGTTGGTTGTCTGAGTGCTTGCATTTGTGTACTTTAGGAGGGGGGCAGACAGAGAGAGAGAGGACACACAGGACCTGTGCATGGCTGTTGTGGAGGTGTCTGCCAGTGAGGTGTGTGTTCTGCTAGGTGTGGTGGTGTTGCTGGTAGTGGATGAGGATGTAGTGCATGCAGGTGTGAGTGTAGACACAACTGGGAGGGAGGCAGAGGAGGAGGAGGAAGGGGAGAGAGTGGGAATTGTGGATGTTGGTATGTCTGCATCTGGATGGTGTTTGTGTGAGTACCGGTGAGATAATGTGTAGTGCTTGTGTTTGCCAGTGCCGCTCTTGTGTGTTGTCTTGTGTGCATGCTTTTCTGCCTGTGTGCTTGGGATAGGATGGGGTTGAGGCGAATGGGATTGGGTTGAGGAAGTTGGAGGGGGAGGGTGGAAATGGGGACAATGGCTGACATGAGAGGAGGCCAGAGCCTGGATCGATTTCTGTTGGGCCGCCAAGCCAGTGTGAATGTCCTCCAGAAATGCATTACTTTGCATTTGGGCTGCCAGCCCCTGGATGGCATTCACAATGGTTGACTGCCCTACAGAGATGGATCTCAGGAGGTCAATAGCCTGCTCATTCAGGGCAGCAGGACTCAGTGGGGCAGGGCCTGAGGTGCCTGGGGCGAAGGAGATGGTCACCCACCCGGGCACGGGCAACCCTATGAGGGGCTGCTGGGAGAGTGGTGCTGGTACAGGGGTGTCAGATGTACCTGCAGCTGGGGTGGTCACAGAGGTGTCCGCCACCACCAGGGAGCTTCTATCGGAGGAGGTATCTGTGCCTGAACTGTCCCCTCCAGTCTACGCATGGTGCTCCCTTCGCTCTCCATCCCACTGGTGCCCTCACCGTCGGTGGACTCTGCCTCCTGGGTCCTGTTGTATGCAGCTCTCTCTGTCGCATGTGCCTCTGCTCCTCCGCCAGATAAAGCTAATGCACATAGGGACAGGGTGACAAACAAAAAGGAGGAAGAAGAGTCAAAGGATACACCTGGTCAATGGCTGCACCAACACCACTGTTGGCATACACACCATTCTCACACAGGGTAAAGCCCTACGCACTATGCTTGCCCTATCAGTTATTTTGCTAGCCACCAAGGCATGGGGAGATGCACACCCCGCCATATGCAGCAAAACTGGCACCCACGCAGACCTGACCAGTTGTGGATGCCTACGAGCTAGGTAGCAGGATTATCCTTTCAGGACCCTTGCCACCAGGGGACCTACTCTGCAATGTCAGGCCTGGGCTAGGGGCACCCACTGACACACATCCCCTACCCAGATACCACCCTATCATGCATAAGTTGTAATGATGGGCACTGTACTCACCCCCTTGTGGCTTCTGTGATGCCCTCAAGCGCCCATCCAGCTCAGGATAAGCCACTGCCAGTAGGCAGGCTATCGGGGGGGCCTGGGTTCGAAGGGCTCTCCTTCCTCATTGGGAGGCCATTCCCAACTGGGCCTCTATCATCTTCCATGCCCAGCGTCTCAGTTCATCCCACCGTTTCTGACAGTGGGTGCTCCTCCTGCCGTGGACCCCCGGGGCTGCAAGTCCTTGGCGATGGCATGCCATATACCCTTCTTTAGATGGGCGCTGACCTGCAGAGGTAATACACACAGGAAAATAGTATCAGTCAGACAGTCCTGCCTGTTACACTTATGGCCCACCATACCTCTTCACATCACCATTTGCACACACATGGCCTAGCACACAACCAATATGCCGCCCAGATGACATCCACCCACCCCCCTTACACGAGGCCTTCAAGCACACCTCTCCATGCATTCATGCCACATGCATCGTGCTCACTGTATACTCACCTGTTGGTCTGGAGGCCCATACAGCAGTCAGTAATGGAGTGGGACCTCATCCACCAGTCGCTCCAACTCCACCGAGGTGAAGGCAGGGGCCCTTTCCCCAGTCACCTGGGCCATGGTAGGTTCCAGACACAGGTCACAGAAGCACATGCAGTGTAGGTCCTCTTCTGTTGAATGTCAGATAGCAAGTGAGTGATCGGATACAAAATGGCGGTCACGTCCACAGCTGTGCATACCGGCGTAGATCACCATTGGCCACTGTATCCCATAGGGCACAATGTTAACCAATGAGGAGTTGCACAGCGGTTCCCGACTGCCTCCCATAATGGCACACAACGTCAGTGGAATTACCTCCCTTCCACCTGTCCCTCCACACAGGACAGACGGACGTCATTTCAGGGACAGGTGGCAGGCCATGGATAATAACTGCATCACAGTTGAAATTTGAACCTACAGGACAAATCCCACTTACCCTTTACAAATTGACATCATCCATTGTACTGTTGTGGCTCCAATGTTCAGTATGTTAACAACTCCTCACTCCTTTTTCCCTTAGATTGCTACCGCTCCGGATGAATAGGAAATGGAGACATACCCCCATGTACAGACCCCTGGTGGACTTGGCAACACTGAAAGACAGGCATATCATCCTCACCTATAGACTTGACAGGGCCACAATCACAAAGCTGTGTGCCCAATTGAAGCCTGACCTGATATCTGCGATCCGTCACCCCACTGGTATCCCCCTCTTGTGCAAGTTCTATGAGTGCTCCATTTCCTGGCAACTGGTTCTTTCCAAGTGACCGTGGGCTTGGCAGCAAGAATGTCATATCCAATGTTCTCAATAGTACTGACAAGAGTGTTGTCTGCCCTGATTAAACACATTTGCAGCTACATTGTTTTCCCCCAGGTGGAGGATTTGGCCAAAGTGAAGGCTGACTTCTATGCAATGGGACACATCCCCAACATAATTCGGGCGATTGATGGAGCTCATATTGCATTTGTCCCCCGTCACAATGAACAGGTGTTCAGAAATCGTAAGAGTTTCCACTCCATGAATGTACAGAAGGTGTGCTTGGCGGACCAGTACATCTTCCATGTCAATGCTAAGAATCCTGGGTCAGTGCATAATGCCTTTATCCTGAGTAATAGCAGCATCTCAAATGTGATTGGCCAACTACAGAGGCACAGGGTATGGCTAAAAGCCCTGGTTCCCACCCAGTGGGTGTTGGTGTATGGGTATGGTGTGGGTCATATGGGATAATGTGTGGCTAAATGTTGTCCCTCGATATTTGCAGGTGACTCTGGTTACAATAACCTATCATGGCCACTGACCACTGCGAGGAATGCCAGGAGAAGGGCAGCAGAATGTTACAATGAGGCACATGGGCGAACAAAAAAGATAATCAAAATAACCTTTGGCCTCCTGAATGCCAAGTTCAGGTGCCTTCATCTAGGTGGATCCCTGTGCTACTCACCCAAGAAGGTGTGCCAGATAATCATGGCATGCTGCATGTTGCACAACCTTGCCTTGAGACAATGAGGATGAGGACAACAGAACAGCAGTGATACGACAATACTTCCACTGACAGACAGGTAAGACAGTGTTACTTCAAATTTCATTGTCAATATTTAGTATATATTTGGCACTGGCATGCTGTTTCCCACTTCTATGCCCACTTACTGTACCATTTGGCAATACATTTTACATATGTTAGTGCCCCACTATCGCTCCTGGTGTGATCACTGCAGCCAAATACAGGTCTTTCCTATGTGCACAATTACTCTACAGTTGAATTGCAATCTTTGAACCTGGTTAAGCAAATACATACTTTAAAAATGTAACATACTCCATAATGTTTTTTTTTCCAAGGGTGTTTATTTAAGTGCTAAGATATTGATGGGCAAGTGCAAGGGGTTGGGATGATAATGGAGGAAAGTCCAGGTTATAATTCCAGTCTATTTGTAGCACAGGTGCATTGTCCAAGGGGACATAGGAAGGGGAGCAATGGCAGTTCAAAGTGGGCTGGGTGACAAAGTGGGACACAAGGGTGACAATCAGGAGAGTCTAATTTCCTGGCGGGGGTCTTGGCAATAGTCTCTGGCATCTGCCTGGATCGCAGGGGACGTTTGCAGGGTGGTTCTCCTTCTGCAGGGAGAGGGGTGCTTGTGGCCTGTGAGTCCTGTGGGGGGGTCTCCTGTCCACTAGCGGCAGCGGAGTTGGAAGGCAGTTCAGATGTCTGTCTAGAGGGAGGGCCCCACTGTTGTGTGACAGCCTCCTCATAATGTTGGCCATGTCTGCCAGCACCCCTGCAATGGAGACTAGGGTGGTGTTGATGGCCTGCAAGTCCTCCTTGATCCCCTGGTACTGTCCCTCCTGCAGCCGCTGGTTCTCCTGCACGTTGTTCAGGATCTGGCCCATCTTGTCCTGGGAATGTTGATATGCTCCCAGGATCTTGGTCAGTGCCTCCAGGAGAGTTGGTTCCCAGCACTCCTCCCAGTATCCCTGTTGTCCTGTGCCTCTGTCCCCTGAACCATGTGCCCACTGCCACTGACCCCAAGTCCCTGATTGTCTTGGGTATGAGGTGTTCCCTGGGGTCCCTGTAGAGGTGGACACACTGCTGATTGATGTGTCCCGGGGACAGAGGTGTGGGTATGCTGGGTGGGTGCTGTGGTGGTGTTTCCAGATGGGGGAGGCTTTGTGGTGATATGTGACTGGGCCTGGGTAACCGACTGTCCAGAGGTCCGGGATGGACCAGATTGGTCATCCAAGTCCAGGCGACCAGAGTTGCTGCCATCACTGTGGGCCTCTTCAGTTGGGAGACTGGCTAGTGCTGCCACCTCTTCTTCTGTGACATTGGCTGGGATACCTGTGAGGATGTAAATGAATTGTTATTGTATCTGTGTGTGACATATTGTGCATCAGTGGGTTGTCCTATTTGGTTGTCTTTTCCCTGGCAGCTTTCACTTGTGTAAGTTGCTATATGGTGGGCTAGCTGATTCTCTTTGGTGTGCATGCTTTGGTCATAGGTGTCCATGCAGGGCTGTGAGTGAAGTCCATGCATTGGTAGTGCATGCTGAGCTTGGCATTGGAATTAGTGGGATGTGATGTTGGGGTGTGTGGGAGATGGTGGAGTGATGGGAGAGAAGGTGAGGTTGTGGGTAGGTGTTGGCATGCAGGTAGATGGGTAGTAGTAGTATAGAATTGACTTTCTAGAGTCCAGTTCTCCTCCTACTCCGGCCAGGCCCTCAGGATGCATGATGGTCAAGACTTGTTCCTCCCATGTTGTTAGTTGTGGGGGAGGAGGTGGGGATCCACCACCAGTCCTCTGTACAGCAAGTTGGTGTCTAGCTGCAATGGAACATACCTTCACCAGTAGGTTGTCCAACCTCTTCCTGATGTCATCCCTAGTTCTTGAGTGCTGTCCCACGGCACTGACCCTGTCCATGATTATCTGCCATAGCTCCAACTTCCTAGCTATCGATATCTACTGTACCTGTGCTCCAAATAGCTGTGGCTCTACCCTGATGATTTCCTCCAACATGACCCTTAGCTCCTCCTCTGAGAATCGGGGGTGTCTTTGTGGTGCCACGGTTGTTGTGTAAGGTGTATAGGTGTGGGTGTGTAGGGTAATGTGTTGGGGTGTGTGATGTGGGGTGTGTGAGTGGTGTATAGGTGTGAGTGGTATGTAGCTCTGGTTGTGTGAGTGGTCTTGATGTCTCTCTCTGGTGGCAATTATTTGTAGTCGTAAAGGATTGTGGGTAATGTGGGTGGGTGTTTTATAGTGGTGTGTGAGTGTGTTGTGTGTGTATGGGTGGCAGATGTTTGTTATTTCGATTGACCAATGTAATGTTGTTTTGTATGTTTGTATGTATTTTGAGCGCAGCGGTATGTACCGCCGATGGTTTACCGCAGTTGAATGTCCGCAGTGGTGATTCGTGGTTTATAATGTGATGAGTGTTGTTCAGTTGGCGTAACGGTGTGGGTTTGGATATCGCCAGTTTATCACTGACCTTCGGTGTGGCGGACTTGTGTCTGTGGTTGAATAGTGATGGATTGATGTGTGTCCAATACCCCATAACAGTGAGTGACACTTGTGAGCTTCTTGGGGTGTGTTCTGTTTCTCCATAGGAATGAGTCCATGATGTGACACAAAGCAGGACTTTCGTGGCCTCATGGATATTGTTGACAGTCTTGCTCCATCAGATGGTCCATGGGAGAGGTGACACCAGGGTCATCAGCATGTGGTACCTAGGCTCATATCTGTATGACTTGCCATCCTAGGCGAGCCCACTATCAACTTGCATTTGGCTTCCAGAACAGGTAGTCTTATTACTTCTTGCTGGAATTAGTTATGATGAAGTAACAGTTGCAGGTTGTTGGATTTCACATTGCCAATCTTCTGAGTCCAGTTGTGACACATTTATCTCCTTCCTAGCAATAATTGGGCCTGAGTCATATATTTCCATGTTGGCCCATGGAGCCAAGTTTCTAGAATCGGAAAATACTTTGACATGGAGTGTCCTACCGCCAGAGCATAGCACACGTCATTTGAAGTATCCCTGCTTATAGTTACATGGAAGCCCATCCCTGGTGAACCTAGGGGGAGACCTTAGGTATGAATTGTATTTAACAGTAGGATGGAGTGCATTTGATTCCAAAGTCACTTTGGCACACAGGGTCTGTCACCACCAGTATCAGTTGTACAAATGTGGGTGAACATGATAAAACATGATAAAAGGATGACTTCCTCATACTGTGACTGGGTAGGTAATTTGCCTACACACTGGTTGTGATTATAGGTGTTGTTTTACATAGGTACAATGATTCTTATTGTCAAACTCCTCTGACATTAAGAGGCATTCACACATATACCACACACATGGCTAGTTTATGGTACATTAGCAATGTTGCTTCTATTCATCGTACATTTTGTGTTTGCTCCTCATCATCCCCATACTCATCGTCCAGTTCTTCCTGCTCCTCATTTTCACTGTGCCATGGGACATTATGACTTACACATGTATTCTGCAATATGCAGCACACTAGGATTTGCTCAGTTGTCGTTAATGGCGAGCAGAGTAATTGACCCCGAAACATACCATGACTCCTCATATAGTACTTGTGTACTCTGGAAGCCCCGTCCACAATGCAGCCAGTCCTGTTTAGGACCTGAATGTGACTCTGTTGGGCGTCCTTATGGGTGTGTATTTGATGAGTACTCACTCACAGTTGTAGACTACAATCTCTGTTAGCTGCACAGTGAGTAGGAACAGATTAGCTGAATGCTCATGCCAGCTAATGTCCCCACATCCAAATACAAATTATTCTGTGTCCTGAATGACTCATACACATTGCCAACAGTATGAGACATGTTATGACATTGTTTGGCATACATACTGATTTGACAACACTGTGCTACACATACAGGTGAACTGTCCTGTGTGACACACTTGCTATTTGTCATACATGTGAGTGCAAATTAAGTGGATGTGATGAGTTGTCACCTGTAAAATAAATCTTTTGGCCATTGAGTTGTCACTTATCTCACACTGATCTTCCAGTTTATGAGTACTATTTACAGACATTAGCATACAATTTGGACTAATGCATCACATAGTGATTTAGATCTGTTTTTTCCTTTAGTACCAAAAGTTATTTGGTGGTTATGAGTGTTTTCAGTTTATCATGCTTGTTCAGCAGGCAATGCAAACATTGCACACCACACTTTTCAGAGATCAGTGCTTTCTGTCTGGTACTTTAAAGATGTTGCCGGCGTTCACACTTGATTGACACGTGTTGTGGCCTACTTTTGGTTACTTGTATGTGGGTACATTGCCTTTAATTGGGACTGTGACATAAACTCCAAGACATATGTTAAATGAAATCATTTTTATGTACATAATTGGCATTATCATACCTTAAGTCACGTGCTCATGAAAAGAAATTCTGGACAATGTGGGCACGTCTAAATGCACCTGCAGCAGTGTTCTGTATGTCCCGATCATGTGGTGGCTCATCCTCCTCCTCTTCCCTTGAGTCGTCCAGTTCTTCACCCCCGGGGACATTTGTCTGCACACATATATTGTGCAGTACTGCACACGCCAAAATGATTTTGCAGGCGAGGGGTGAGGAATACAACAGTCTACCACCATAATCATCCAGGCTTCAAAACCAGGCCTTGAATAGGACAAAGGACAGCTCAACTATGTTCAGTGGGCTGTTGTGAAGATGGTTATAAGCCTTTTAAGGCTCACTCTGTGGGTTGGCAAATGGTGTCATCACCCACTGCAGGATGCCATATCCTTGGTCAGCTGAAATGAGTGAAAGGAAAACAGTGTCATTATTTTGGGTTATGCATTTTCAACAGCCCTACCCCTGTGTGTTATGTGTAAAGGTATTGTCATGCCCTTGTCCCAATTATGACCACATGATTTGTCAATAACAGCAGTGTGCTACCATTTACACAGGGTTGTTCACTCACTCTACGTGATGTCTGATGCAGTGCATGAGCCCATACACCATGCAATTCAACATCCTGACTGCCATATGTCTACAGCAGATTTCTGTGGAGGCTGATTCCTATCACTCTAGTCCACTCAATAGTATGTGTTCACACTGCATGTGTGGAGGGACAGTATGTGGATATTAATCTTTTTTGTAGGACCAGCATAGGTGGGTGGGAACATATCAGAAATGGCTGCCAAACACATGCATGGTTTCATGGTCATCCCCAGATTTTGGTATTGAACTGAATTACAATGACACAGGCATGTGACTGTATAATATTGGCTAGTTCCCAGGCTTGGGGGTCCAGGACAGGCCCCCTTCTCATTACATGTGATACCCCTGGGGAGGTGGTGGTGTCCGGGGTCTGAGCAGCTCCTCTAAATTAATTCTCTTCATTTAGTGCCAGGGAGGGGGTGGTCCCCAGGGGGTGTGCACGCACACCATTCATTTTATATTGCTTGCTCCAAGGTGGTGGTGGTTATACCCCGGGTGTACAGGGGCTTTTGCGTGGCCCTCTTGCCCATTAAATAATTTTAGATGAGGGGAGGTGGTGGTCCGTGGTCCTATCCGCATATTATATAATACTGTAGGCTCGGCGAGGAGGTAGCCCCCAGGGCTTTGATAAGCCCTAGGAGGGGGGCCCCTCCACTCCCTCCTATATTTTATAAAAGCTCTTAGGAACTGGCCCACCCAGGGGAAAAAAGAAAAGCAAGCGAGGGGGACTGCATTTGATTTTGTTTTATCCACAGCAAAATTCACAAGTATTTGTCAATTTTGCTGTGAATTAAAAAGAAAAATTATTTTGAGCTCTGGGGTGGTCCATGGGGGGACACTCAAACTAAGGCTACTGGGTTAGGGTAACAGTACCTTGCCCCCTTTTAATTAATTTGGGACAAAGCTGAGTCTCAAAATAGCGGCCAACAATTTCTGCTTGAAGTTTTGGCAGCCAAACAGATCTCTGCACAAGACTAGAAGGATTCACAAAGCATTCACAACTCTAGATATACAAATATGGATTTCCTTCAATTTCTCAAAAACTACTGAATAGATTTACAACAAATACCAAAAAGGCCTCTTTCGAGACAGAGAGCTACCTTTCTGCCAAATTTGGTGTAATTCTGGGCAGTGGTTCAGGCGCTATCAATTTTCAAAATCCCTATGGAAAAATAAATATGTCAAAAATGATTTGGGACCCCCATTTTTCCCGGCCCCGCTTGAAAGATCACCTCAAAGCTTTCCAGACAGACCCTGAAGGGAATGTCATATTTTCTTGGAATATATTTTCTGTAGAAACTAGGTCCTATTTATAACTATTTAAGCGGCAACCACCACTATGTTATATATATATTGCATAAATATATATTGCATGCAAGGTAGAAAAATGTCAATGGCACACCCCAACGCATTTCAACTCATGCAAGAAAATAAAAGTGCTTTGACAACTGAAGACTGGAGTACGACATCAACATTTGTCTATCTTGAATGCTGTATATCTGGGATATCAGTTTTTTCCTTACTGCCTGCACCGATAGTTAAGTGTGCCATGAGAACTGCTGTGAAGACCAAAAAAAAAAAGTATATATATATATATATATATATATATATATATATATATATATACCACAAGAAAAAAAGATAGAAAAGATGATAACACTCGCACACTCAGGAATCAATGAAAAGTAAATTGCTGTTTAATCCAAACACAACGCGTTTCGGCTGACACAGCAGCCTTGGTCATGTCAGGGTTTCAGGGACGTTATAGTTAGGCTGACATTTCAAACTTATGAAAGTTCAGCAGTAATAGTCACCTTACCTAACTATAACCTACGCCCTAGCAATGCTTAAGACTTCACATATTACAGCACTCATTACATGGTCAGTGACATCACTGATGATATCTCAAATGACAATGACATCACTGATGACAGCATCCTGTGAGTGTTCTATGAAGGTTTCTGGGATTTATCATATTAAATAAGGTGTTCATAACTTAAATTATTATTTGTTTTATAATACTAATAGATAATACTAATTGTAACACATCATGTGAGTGGGTCTATGACTGTTTAGATGAGGTGTGAATGAGTGTCTCAGTGGTTGTGTGGGTGTGTGACTGGGTATGTGATTGACTGTAGGGATTTTTGTGTGGGTTTGTGAGTGGATGTATAAGTCTCTGAGGGTGTGTAGTTGTCTAGGTCTGTGATTGGGTGTGTCAGTGTTTGGTGGGTTTGTGAGTAGTTGTGTAAATTGTCCTATGAGTGTGTCAGTGTTTGTACGGGACTGTGAATGGGTGTGTGATTTATATATTACTGTGTGAGTGGGTATCTTTGTAGCAGTATCCGTGTGTGAGTGAGAGTTTCTGTAACAGTGTAGGTGTGTGAGTGGGTGTCTTAGAGGTTATATGGGTGTGTTAGAGGTGTGAGAGGAGTTCTTTTAGTGTGTGAATGGCTGTGTGACTGGTTTGGTAAGTGGGTGTGTAAGTAGCTGTATGAATGTGTAACAGGGTACACAAGTGCATATGTGAGTGTGTGAGTGGATGTGAGAATGGTTGAATGTGTTTGTGAGTGTGTGTGAGTGCTTGTGAGGGGTTGTGTGCATCTGTGAGTGGTTGTATACATATATCACTGGGTGTGTGCGTGGTTATGTGGTTGTGTGAGTTGGAATGTGAGTGGTTCTGTGGGTTTTGTCATCAGTAATAGCATCAGTGATGTCATTTGAGGTGTCATCAGTGATGTCACTGATCATGTCATGAGAGATGTAATGTGTGAGGTTATCAGCAGTGCATTGTGGGGGTGTCAGTTATTAGTTAGGCTAGGTAACTATAACTGCTGAATATCTGTAATTTTGTGCGATTGAAATGTTAACCTAACTATAATGTCCCTGTAACCTTTGGCTTTTCCATTGAACTTGTAATGTTTTTTTACATTTTTATTTCCTAACTATAACATCCCTGTAATCTTGTGTGTGTGAGTGGGTGTATAGGTCACTGACTGGGTGTATGAATGGCTACAAGAGTCCCGGTGAAGGTGTGGTGCAGGTTTTGTATGTATGTGAGTGTGAGTGGATGTGTGGGTGTGTGAGTGGTTGTATGTGTGTGTGTGGGTGTATGAGTGACTTATATGCTCAAACATGTAATTAAAGTTATCACATGAGCATCTTTTAAACACTAATCCACCTCAAGATCTATGTGTTCAATAGAACACAATTCATTGGGTGTGCAGCCAACCACTATCTATCTATCTATCTATCTATCTATCTATCTATCTATCTATCTATCTATCTATCTATCTATCTATCTATCTATTTATCATCAGAGTACACTATTGTGTGTAACGCTGTAGCACCAGATATAATTTGTCTGTGGTTCCTGCTTTTTGTTTTAAGTCCATTTACAATAATATTTTTTACATGGTTTGTTTTGAATCTGCAAATCCATTGCGGATTCACAACATATATTTTCTGGTTCTGAGGGAGATTTATGGACCTGGTGTGATTTTTAGCAACATGTAGAAGGATACATAGACAATTTGAACTTAATATTTGAAGTAAGGGGTTTGTTAAAATATTAAATAAATGTATCATCCAATGATGAAATATATATCATAAAATGTTGTTTTAATAAATGTTATGGAATCAAGGTGATATTGCTGTATCACCCAAAGACCATGTGACATGGAAAGAGAGTGTTTGATTGGTTAAAAACCTTCTGTACATGAAGTCCTACTAATGTTTTCTCTTTAGGTGTGTCTCTGATTCTAACACCTCTTCACTAAGCTGGACAGCTGATTATGGATTTTGGTGATTTTTCTTCTTTGAAAAATGGCTTTGTCAAATTCTCAGAAGCCAGAAGAGCAGCAGATAGGGAGGTCATTTGATGAAGACCATCTTGTCCCAAAAAAGGAATCGATGACACAGAACATTTTCACCATTATTTCCCGAAAAAAAAGTTTATGGCCAAACAGATGTAATGCAATCTGCGCAACTGGATTCTGTCTAGGGGTACTTCAAAGAAGTACTCCAATGGTACCAGCTCAATGGTAAATAACTTGAAAACAATACATTCATGTCATCTGGAGAGGGTACAGAGGGTATGAGATATGCAGCAGTCCTCTACATTGCTTGCGGTGCACTTGGGACCTGGAGATTTGTTGCAACCTAGTGCTCCAGATATGATTCCAGCAAGAGCATATGAACATCTGAAAGTTGGCACGTTCTGCTCTCAATGTAATAAGGTCCTAAATGTTGGGGAACAGTGTACACCAGCAGTTGTCAAGGCAGCCAGAAATCACAAATATTAACTTTTGTTTTTCACAAGTTATGTGAGTTTTGTTTGTGTACTGTTTTTTTCTATAGCTGCCATTTTTACAAAATAAACACCTAATAAAACAGCTTTAAAAAATAATTAAAAACTACAAAAAAGGCTTGTGTTAGAACCACCTTGTTTGGTTTAAAGAAAGACACAGTATATGTTTTATGCTTGTGAATTTGTTAATGTGTCTTTCTGTTTGAGTGACAGTATCTTTGAATCAATGTGTGAGTAAATGTGTGACTGACAGCATGTATAGGTAGCTGTATGGGAGAATGAGTGGGTGATTGTATGTAAGGGTGTCTGTATGGGTAAGTTACTGGCTATGTGAGTAGCTCTATGGAAGAGTCAATGTTGCATAAGTATGTTCCTGGGAGAGTCTCTGTATGCATGAGTGTGCAATTTAGTTTGTCAGTGTATGCATGTGTGTCTCTGGGTGTCAGTATATGCATCAGTGTGTGCCTTGGTTTGTCAGTGTGTGTTGGGTATGTCGCTGAGTGCATCAGTGTGTGACTGGGTGTGTCAGTGTACACATGAGTGTGTGTCTAGGTATGTCAGTGTATGCATTAATGTGTGCATGCCTGTGTCAAAGTATACATCAATGTCTGCCCGGATGTATCAGTGCACGCATCAGTGTCTGCCTGGGTGTGTCAACATACGCATCAGTGTTTGCCTCAGTGTCAGTGTGTTTATGACTGTGTACCTGGGCGTGTAATTGTATGCATAATTCTGAGTCTGGGTGTTAGTCTACATATGACTGTGTCCATGGGTGTCTCAGTGTATGTATGAGTGTGTGCCTGGATGGGTCAGTGTATGCATCACTGTATACTTGCCTGTGTCAGTTTATGCATCAGTGTCTACCTGGCTGTAGCTGTGTCAGTGTGTGCCTTAGTGTGCCTGGGTATGTCTGTTTATTCATCAGAGTCTGACTGGATATTTCAGTGTATGCATAAGTGTGCCTGGATATGTCACTGTATGCAAGAGTGTGTGCCTGGGTATCTCAGTGTATGCCTGAGTTTGTCAGCATATGTATTAGTGTCTGCTTAGGTGTGCCAGTGTGTGCCTAGGTATGTCAGTGCATGCATGAGTGTCTGCCGAGTTATGTCAATGTATGCATCAGTGTGTGCCTGGGTGTGTCAGCCTATCCAATTGTTTATGAGTTGCTGTGTCAATGTATGCATCAGTGTGTGCCTGGGTGTGTCAGGGTATGTATCAGTGTGTGCCTGAGTGTGTAAGTGTATGCATCAATGTGTGCCTGGGTATGTCAATGTATGCATGAGTGTTTGTATGGGTGTGTCAGTGTATGCATTAGTGTATGCCAGGCAGTATCAGGGTATGTGTTAGTGTGTGCCTGAATGTGTACATGTATGAATTAGTGTTTGCTTGGGTGTGTCAGTCTATTAATCAGTATGTGGATGGGAGTGTCAACAAATGCATCAGTGTTTGTCTGGGTGAGTCTGGTTATGTATGAGTGTGCACATGTGTGTCCCAGAAAATGTTTGAGTGTGTGCCTGGATGGGACAGTGTATGCATCAGTGTGTGCCTAGGTGTGTGTCAGTGTCTTACTTGTTGTGTCAGTGTTTTAACCACTGTGTGCCTGGGTATTTTAGAGCATGCCTGAGTGTCTGTCTGGGTATGTCTGGGTTAACAAGTGTGTGTCTGGGTATGTCAGTGTATGCATAAGTGTGTGCCTGGGTGTGCCAATGTATGCATCAGTGACTGTCTGGGTGTGTCAGGGTATGTATGACTGTGTGCCTGGGTATGTCAGTGTTTGCATTAGTGTATGCCTGGGCATGTCAAAGTATGATCAGTATGTGTCTGAGGGTGTCAGTGTATGTATCAATATGTTCCTGGGTGTGTCAGTGCATGCATGAGTGTGTCCATGGATGTATTCGATTATGCATTAGTCTGTGCCTTGGTTTGTTAGCGCATGCATGAGTGTCTATGTGGGTGTGGTGTGGGTGTGTCAGTGTATCTATGAGTGTGCACCTAGGTGTGTCAGCATACACAATAGTGTATGCCTGGCTGTGTCAGTGTATGCAACAGTGTGTTTCTGGGTATATCAGTGTATGTGTCAGTGTTTCCCTGGTGTGTCAGTGAATTTATCAGTGTCTGTCAAGGTGTGCCAATGTATGTATGAGTGTGTGCCTCGGTGTGTCAGAGTATGCATTAGTGTTTGCCTGGGTGTGTCAATGTATGCATAATGTGAGCTTGGAGTTGTCTGTGTATACATCAGTGTCTGCCTGGGTGTGTCAGCGTATGGGTATGTGTGTGCCTGGGTATGTTAGTGTATGCATTAGTGTGTGTCTGCGTATGTCGGTCTATGAGTAAGTGTCTGTGTGGGTGTGTGAGTGTATCTATGAGTGTGTGCCTGAGTGTGTCAGCATTTGCATCAGTGTCTGCCTGGCTGTGTCCCTGTGTGTCTGGGTCTGTTGGTTTATGCATGGGTAAGTGCTGGTGTGTGTCATTGTATGCATCAGTGTGTACCTGGGTATGTCAGTGTATGCATGAGTGTCTGAGTGAGTGTATGAATCTGTGCCTGGGTATGGCAATGTGTGTGTTACTTTGGGCCTTGGTGTGTCAGTGTATTCACCAGTGTGTGCCTGGATATATTAGTGGATGCATGAGTGTTTGCGTGGGTGTGTGACTGTATCTATGAGTGTGTGCCTCAGTGTGTCAACATATGCATCAGTGACTGCCTAGGTCTGTAGAGCATGCGTCAGTGTGTGCCTGAGTGTGTCAGTGTATGCATGACTGTGTGCCTGGGTATGTCAGTATATGCATAAATGTAGGAATGGGTATGTCAGCATATATATATCAGTGTGTGCCTGGGTGTGTCAGAGTAAGTATCAATGTATGTCTTGGTGTGTCAGTGTATATAAAAGTGCCTGACTAGGCGTGTCAGTGTTTGAATGAGTGAATGCATGAGTGTATCAGCAAGTGCATTAGTGTGTGCCTGGGTGTGTCAGAATATGTATGAGTGTCTGCCTTGGTATGTTAGTATATGTATGAATGAGTGCCTGAGTATCTCACAATATGCATTAGTGTGTGCCTGGGTATGTCAGCACATACATCAGTGTCTTCCTGGGTGTTTCAATTTAAGCATCATTGTGTTCCTGGGTGTATTTACCAGTGTGCTGGGATTGTCCTGAATTTGAGAGGGACACAAGCACCCACAATGTATCCAGCCTTGCTACTACAAGGAGAATGGCTTGAGAGGAGGAAGGAGGCCGCAGACATAACTAGCGATCTGGCGGCATGACAGGGGAGAGATGATACAAGTGGGACTGTGATTTGGCCGAAGCTGAATGGAGACACTTTGACAAACATCAGTGCTACCTGTGGCGAGGGCCCCACAGATGAGCAGAGTGAGTGAGTGAGTGGTGCAGACCCAGTGACAGTGGAGGAGTCAGCGACCCGGACCCTTGTGGGAGAGCAGTGCTCAAGAACCCAGCGGCTCAACCCAGGGGACCAGAACCGTTATGGGATAGCAGTGATCTGGAATCCCAGTGGCACAACCCTGGGGGCAGCCTCCCCCACCTGTGCCTGTGGACTTCAATCAACGTGGAAGAGGACCCTGTGATATGATGCAGTAAGAGCGGGGTCACCCGCTTTCCATCACGGCCAGCCAGATGAGGCCCAGAATTGCATCGCAAACTCTGTGAGGGAGGCCGATAGTTGCCCACTGCCCAAGAAGAGAAAAGGCAGACCCTGCAACCCCTGTGAGGTAGGCCTGGGACGCTCTTCATGCCCCCACACTGGCTCTTCTGCGGTTAGGACCCTACCTAGTAGCTGGTTTGCCCCTATGGTAGTACAATGGGGGGCCCCCAAGGCATCTAGAACCCCCCTCAATTGCCTACATCACTAATGCACTGGTAAGAGTGATGTCCGGTGTGACCCAGACTGACGTGAGCTGGGAGTGGGGCCGGAAAGACAAGTGACTTGCATTGCCGAACTGCTGATTGATTAGCAGCCATGCCCTGGGTTGTGAAATGGGTAACCCCCTTATGAGACCACATTGTAGTGCTTGGGGATCATTAGGTGCTTTACCATCTGAACATTATTTCAAAGGATTCCTATATGAGCGGAGATAATGAAATGGCACAGCTGAATCATTGTGGGGTGGCTGGGGTGATATTGAGAAACTGCGGGGTGGCTGAAGAGACCACAACCATTTAGAGTAGGTTTGATACTGCGTAGTGCCACACACTACCCTAATTCATTACTGGAATCATTGCAGCCCAGAGACAAATCAAGAAAGTGGCAATAAGACACCTGTGATTGCATGCCGGCAGTTCCTTTTCCTCCCTGCCACTATTATTATCATCACAGTATAACAGGGGCTAACTGGTGGTAGCTAACTAGGCTGCAAATCTGGTGCTTGTGTCCTCTACTACCAGGAACTAAGTAAGTTATGGCCAGAATGGGGAAATACTCAAGAAAAAGAAATATCAGACCCAGGATCCTCTCAATAACTGATTCCACACACTATGGCAGAAACCAACTCAGGTGTAGAACCCCCAAAAGAGGAGACTGCAGAGGGACACATTAGACACTATACTACATGCCATTGCTCCTTCCAGGGAGGCACTTGAATTCAAAAATGACACTGTGGCAACAGAAATTGGGGTCTTATGTGATGACCATAGCAGCTTAGCCAAAAGGGTCACAGCCACGGAGTGCACCCAGGAGGAGACCTCACCTGAAATGGCGTCCATGAGAGAGAGTGGTGCAAGTGGAGCATAAAGTTAAAGTACTTGAGGTTAGAGCAGAGGATGCTGAAAACAGGCCCAGGAGAAACAACTTTCATATTACAGGCTTATCTGAACGTATCAAGGGCTCACAGGGAAACAAGTTCAACTTTCTAGAACAGTGGATCCGGGACACATTAGTCCCGGAAGGCCTGTCACCATTCTATGTTTTTGAACGTACCCACTTGATTCCGGCACGGTCACCGACTCGTGGGGTTGCCCCCCAAACCTGTTGTGGCCAAGATGCTACATTATAGAGAGCGCGACTACATCTTTGGACAAGCTAGGCAGCGAGAAGACATACTGGTTGGCAACCATTAGGTGATGTCCTTTCCGGTCTTCACTACAGAGGTACATGGGACCCCTTCCAGTTTGTGACTGGAGCCCAAAATATTTTTTCAGGGCAGGAAGTGGTCCAAGGGACCACTCCCTGCCCTGAAAAAAACCGAAACTAAAGGTTTCGTTTTTTTTTTAAGTGCAGCTCGTTTTCCCTTAGGGAAAACGGGCTACACTTAAAAAAAAAAAAAATGCTTTATTTAAAAGCAGGTCGCTAACATGGAGGTCTGCTGACGTCAGCAGGCCTCCATGTTAGCGAGTGCCTATACTCGCAATGGGGCTGCAATTTGCGACCCACCTCATGAATATTCATGAGGTGGGTCATTGCGACCCCATTGCGAGTTGCAGTCGGTGTCTGAGACACCGTACTGCATAGCAATTTGCGACTTGCAAATTGCGAGTCGCAGGGACTCGCAATTTGCAAGTCGCAAATTGCTTTTTTCCTACATCTGGCCCTTAGATGCTAAGAACCGCTTCAAATAGCTGGGCATAGCATATTCAATGTTGTTCCCTGAATGACTATGAGTGACATGAGAATGAAGTACGCTTCTTCACCATCCCAACATTGATTTATGACTGGATTGATGAAATATCTAAAATGGGAGGGAATTCCCAACTGGCAGACAAAGGTCACCACGTGGACCACTTAGAAATAAGAAGATAAAGAAGCAAAAGGTTGGAACTGCTTTGTCCAGATCCCAGGCATTGCAGGAACAATGGAAAGACGTGGAGGTGAAGGAGATAATAAGTGGAGCAGGCTCATCCACCCTCTCAGTGTCATGAAATGAGGCTCTGGGGAACTCCGACTGTGCATCAGCCTGTGTGCATCAGCCTCTACCTGTGGCTCTAGTCTTTCACTACCACTGATTACCCCAGGCACTTCAGATGAGATTATTTAACATTTTCTATGTTATTGCTGTGACTCATGTTGAGGTAACTGATGTACATTGCTTGTGTTCCTACTAGATCTGTATTTGCTTGACCATTGGGCTTAGAGTGAGCATGATTACCTTGTCTAAATACCTGGACAGTGTGATGTGATGTGGGGAGGTAATGTGGCTGATGCACCCCCGCTCCCGCATTGTAGAGTGCAAGCAATGTTTGTGTGCAAGTTGGATGCTTGTTTTGCTGTTTGGATGGGATTTTCTTTTTTTTCCTGGGGTTGGGGAGTTGAGTGTTATTGTTAAGGATGCTGCAGTTTTTCAGTTAGTACGCCTCTACCTATCTGCCTAGCCACCCCCTAGTTTGGTCTAGAGCCCCTGCTGCCCTTGAGTCATTAATGCTCATCTCTAGCAATATGCTGTGTGGCTGTCTTATCACAACATGGCATCCACCCTAACATGCAATTTTCTCAGCTGGAATGTCAGAGATCTTAATAGCATGGAGAAGAGGTATTATGTGCATACATATTTAAGAAGAATCAGAATACATATAGCTTTATCGCAGAAAACTCACCTCACCATCACTGAAAAAGGAGCACTATGGAGGAGATGGCGGGGACACCTATATGCAACCCCCTATTCCACCTTTGCTAGAGGGCTTTTAATATGTATTCCTCCTGGTGTACCATATCAAATGACAACTGAATTGACTGACCCTTGAGGGAAGTATGTGATAGGGGCAGGCTGCTTGGCAGGCCAAGACTTAACCCTAAGAGGAGTCTGTGCCCCCAATTCCATCTGGGGTGGGTTCCTGATCGCACACTGGTGTCATAGATCCGCATGCACTACACAACACATTAGTGGGGGTGACTTTAATTGCATTACTGACCCAACACTAAACAGATCTCATCCACCTATGAGGGATACCCCAGTCTACGGCCTGGCACAGACTTTCTTAGCATGGCAACAAGGTTGGGGTTTAGTGGATACCTGGAGGGGCTAACACCCTGAGACAAAAGATTACTCAGTTTACTCCAGCATCTATGAACTACATGTATGCCTAGACACATTCTTATGCTCCCTGAGACTTCAAAGGGCAGCACGAAATGTTGAATATCTGTGTCGCACAATATCAGATCATAACATGGTACTTCTGTCTCTGAACTGGCATAGGGAACGACCTAAGATTCCTGACTGGCAGTTACAAGCAGGAACCCTGATAGACCCGGTATTTTTACATACAACAAGAGAGGCAATACATACTTATTTTGCAGACAATGAGAACTGCATCACCCCTAGTGGAATGTGATGCATTCAAAACAGTCAAAGGACTCTGTATAGCAGAGGTGGTAGGGGCCCAGCGCACATTGGCGGGTGATCTTAACACTCGAGAAAGAACAATACAGACATTAGAGATAGCACAACCTGGTAACCCAGCATTAAACCACCAGTTTCTAGATGCTAAATAACAGATGGCAGAGCTTACACAAAAGCTTTGCTGCTTTGACCACTTTGAGTACATGGCTCGAGCACATGCTGAATGTGACAAAGCAGGTATACTCCTGGCCTGGCTAGCAAATCCCACATCTAGAGGCTCACTTATCCTTGAAACTGAATCTGGAAATGGGGATCATCCCTACACACAGGAGGGGATTAACAGTAGACTTGCCAGATACTACACTGCACTACACACTCCCCCATCAGAACCGCACCCCTCACAACTGTGCGACTTTGTAGAACTTATGATACTTCTGATGTTAAAATGGGAGGACCTGAAGTCCATGGGGGAGAAGTGACTGCAAGAGATACGTGGTGCCATTAAGGCAATGGAGTGTGGTAAGATTCCTGGCACCGATGGTCTACCGGTGGAATTCTATGCTGCCTATAAGGAATAATTACCACTACGGTTGGTCACCCTTTACCCCTCGGCCCGAGAGAAAGGATGTCTCCCTTTACCCACTTGTGAGGCCCCCCATGACGCAAGGTTGTATCTCCCCTTATCCATGTTGAATATGGATTATAAAATCCTCAGGCGCATTTTGGCAACAGCAGCAGCCTCCTCAAATCTCAAGGGGAGGAGTAGGGGGAAGGACGGCGGGGAACAAATTAAAAAATATGTAATATTTTTAAAAAATGTACCTTTCTCCCGTCATCGCCTCAGTGTCCTGCTGCATTGCTCCTTTGGTCTTTATGTGATGTCCCAGCATTTGTTTGGACACCAGCACAGGCTCCCCAGCAATCCTGGCACTGCTTACATGCTAAGCCTTTGGTCTGTGCTGTTTGACCAGCCCGGCTGTGCATACAGCCAGGCTGAAGAAACCTAAGTGCGCATGTGTGTTTGACCGGCCTGAGACAGCCGACCAAACATACACGCGCACTTAGTGCCCTCTCCCCTCCTTCCACCTCCCACAGCCAAGCCCCGCCCCACCATGAACACACTGCTGGCTGAGCTAGCAGATGAAAGATAAAACGTTAATTCAATATCATTTTATCTTTCATCTCTTGGCTTAGTTAGGGGGGAGACGCTCCTTCGCTATTGCAAAGGAACCGCCCCTGTTTGACAACCTGTCTTCTCCCTCTTATGCCCAAAGTACTACATGCGGATCAATTAGGATGTATCCCAGGACACAATACTGTCTTGAAAATCATAAGATTTCTATCAGCACTCAACGCAGAGCATTTAAAAGGCTTTTGATGACCTCCAGTGGGACTTCCTATACCAAATAATGCTGAGATGGGCCTTGGAGAGGGCTTTGTGCAATGGACCAAGTTGCTGTGTTCAGCACCCACTGCTCAGGTCTGGACTGGTAAATGCATTTCTGATTCTTATGATAAAGGGAGGGCCTCTAGACAGGGCTGATTGCTTTCCCAACTACTATTTGCCATTGTTTGTGGAGCCGTTTGCAAGCAGAGCCAGATCTCACAACTCATTTTAGGATATGGATGTCCAGGGCGACTCTTCTCTCTATGCTGATGATATGATATTGTTAGAGGCGGGCAGATGAAGACCTCCCAAAAGCAGTGGAACTAGTGGAATATTTTGGGAGTGTTTCTGGCCTTAGTATAAACTAACAAAATTCACACCTCTTCCCAGTATGGAGGGACACACCTCAGCCCCTTCACCCACATAATCGCAAGACCACCAGCAGGTTTGTGGACCTCACTGTGGTGCTGGCAAAACGTAAGATCACCAAGCACTGGAAAGCTCCAAAATGCCCAAAAAGTAACAAATGGTGGTAGAACATCCTTAGAGGGCTGGTTATGAATGTATGGTACTATGCTGGGAGGCTACGAAGGGGAGCTGGTTAATTGGGGGGGGGGGTGATGGATAAAGCCAAATCATGGGACCACCTAGTAAACTGCCTTAAGAACCCCTACCTGAATACCCTGCACAGTCCCCTGCAACGATTAACCGTCCTGCTGAGAACTACACCTGGATGTTCGTAGTTCTTCAGTACTGTGAGGAAGATGGGGTACTTCATGCCTCTAAATTCTGCTTGCTATTAAAGGATAGAACTTATGTGATGGGTTGACTCATGTATTGAAGGGGGCACATGCTGGGGAGGCTCAGGGGTGTAGGGCATTTGTTGTGTTGAGTGAAGGTGTCAGTGGTGGTTTTGATATTATGGCCCTCATTACAACCCTGGCGGTAAATCCCGCTTTCCGCCGTGCAGAAGACCGCCAACACACCGATGCAGCCGCAGAATTCCGCTACAGGTATTATGACCCACAGCTCGGAATCCGCCACAATACAGACACCCACACAAGTCCGCCACATCAAAGCTCAGTGATAAACTGGCGATAGCAAAACTGATACCATCACGCCAACAGGAATACGCCCACACTATCACGACCCATGAATCAACGCAGCGGTCATTCAACCGCGGTAATCCAATGGTGGTTACACACCGCCTCGCTCAAAATACACAGACACTTACAAAACACAACCACATTGGACAAATCGAAATACACACACCTCATACACATACACACACCACACCCACACACCCAATCCAATATAAAGCTCACACCCACATCACCCACAAACCCTTACTACCAAAATTTTTAAAGAAGGTCAGAGAGAGAGACTACCTAAAACAACACCAGCATCCACAGACACACAACATCATCACTCACACAACATCCACGCACCTCAAACAACACACACCAACACATCCCCTCACACATCACAACAGACACCACCCACACCACATCATGGCACCCCAAAGACACCCCAGGTTCTCTGAGGAGGAGCTCAGGGTCATGGTGGAGGAAATCGTCCGGGTAGAGCCACAGCTATTCGGATCACAGGTGCAGCAGAGATCCATTGCAAGAAAGATGGAGCTATGGTGCAGAATTGTCGACAGGGTTAACGCAGTAGGACAGCATCCAACAACACGGGATGACATCAGGAAGAGGTGGAACGATCCATGGTGGAAGGCGCGTTCTGTGGTCCAGACACCAGATTGCTGTACAGAGGACTGGCGGTGGACCCCCACCTCCGCCCGCACAACTAACAACATGGGAGGAGCAGGTTTTGGCAATTATGCATCCTGAGGGCCTCTCAGGAGTAGCAGGAGGACTGGACTCTGGTAAGACATATCTTTCCTTCTTTATCCCCCACATCCCATCTGCATGCCATCACATACCGCCACCCTTACCCTCACACCCATCACCCCAACAACCCACAGATACCCCACTATCACAACCCACACGTCCCAAAACCAAGCCCTGCATGTAACACCAATGCATGGACACCCATCACCAAAGCATGTCCAGTACAGAGACTCACTAATACCCCAAAATCACCAATCACACAAGGACCAAGCCAATAATGCAAGCACAGGAGTACAGGGTCACTACCCATTGCACAAGATGGCACACACAGATACAATAACTATGCATTTACACCCCAACAGGACCCCTACCCAACGTCAGCAGACAGAAGGTGCCAGACATATCCAGTCCCCCCACAGAAGAGACCCACAGTGATGACAGCAGCTCTGCACGCCCAGATCAAGATGACCAGCCCTGCCCATCAGGGACCTCGGGACAGTCGGTTCCCCTGACACAGTCACAAACCACCACAGAGCCTCCCCCCTCAGGAAACACCAGCACAGCACCTACCCAGTGAGCTCATCCATCTGTCCCCAGGATACGTCAATCAGCAATGTGTCCACTACTGCAGGGAACCCAGGCAACCCCACTAACACAGGACGATCAGGGACCTGGGGGCAGTGGGCACACAGTTCAGGGGACAGAGGCACAGGATAACAGGGAAGCTGGGAGGACTGCTGTGCGACAGGGGGAGGACAGGCCCAGGGAACCCACTCTCCACGAGGCACTCTCCAACATCATGGGAGCTTACCACCATTCCCAGGAGACCATGGACACAGTACTGGCCAAGTTTCAGGAGACCCAGCGGCTGCAGGAGGAACACTACCTGGGGATCAGGGAGGACTTGAAGTCCATCAACACCACCCTGGTCACCATTGCAGGGGTGCTGGCAGACCTTGTCAATACCATGAGGGACACAGTGGCACACCAACAGGCCCCTGATGCTGATGAACAGCCCTCCACCTCCACTGGCGCTAGTGGACAAGAGGCACCGCCATAGGAACAACAGGCCACCAGCACCCCACCCCCTGCAGATGGAGAACCACCCCGCAAGCAGTCCCTGAGATCCAGGAACAAGACAGAGACCATTGCCAAGACCCCCGCCAGGAAATAAGACCCCCTTGACTGTCACCCTTCTGTCCCACTATGTCACCCCGTCCATCCTTAAACTGCCATTGCTCCACTTCCTATGCCCCTTTGGACAATGCACCTGTGAAACAAATAGACTGGACTCTGCCATGGAAATACCTCCACCATCACCCCAGCACATTTTACAACCCTCTCCACCTATTTGCACAGGAATAAACACAGTTCAATCCCAAAACAATCTTGAGTCAGTCTGTGCTTTCACAAATGTGTAATGGCAATATCTATGGAATATAGCAATGTCAATTTACTTGTTCACATACCAATGTACCACAGGTGTAGGCCAGAAGTAAACATAGCAGAGGGCAAAAAGTGGGACCCAGATCTGTGAAATGGAAAGTCAAAGTGACAAGTCAGGGTCCATACACTGAGTGAAAATGACAGACTTATGCTAGCTCCAACAATAGTATGAGATGTGGGAAGCAGTGACATCTTTTTACTTGTGTCTCACTGGAAGTATTGCATGATGATGTTGTTTCGGTTGTCGATATCCTCTCCTTAGGCCTCCTCTTCTTCACTGTCCACAGGCTCCACCGCTGCCACAAGACCACCATCTGGCCCATCCTCCTGCTGAAAAGGCACCTGGCGTTGCAAAGTCAGGTTGTGCATCATACAGCAGGCCACGATTATCTGGCACACCTTCTTCGGTGAGTAGTATAGGGTACAACCTTTCAGATGGAGGCACCGGAATCTGGCCTTCAGGAGGCCGAAGGTGCATTCTATTATCCTGCTAATTCGCCCATGTGCCTCATTGTAGCGTCCCTCTGCCCTTGTCCTGGGATTTCTCCCTGGGGTCAGTAGCCATGACAGGTTGGGCTAACCAGTTGCTCCATCACATAAGGGATGCTGCTATTTCTCAAAATGTAAGTGTCATGCACTTAGCCAGGATACTTGGCATTCACATGGGAGATGTACTGGTCTGCCAAACACACCATCTGCATATTCATCGAATGGTAGCTTTTCTGGTTTCTGTACACCTGTTCATTCCTGCGGGGGGGACAAATGCCACATGTGTACCATCAATGGCACCAATGATGTTACGGATATGTCCCAAGGCATAGAAGTCACCTTTCACTGTGGGCAAATCCTCCACTTGAGGGAAACGATTTAGCTGAGCATGTGTTTCAGCAGGGCAGACAACACTCTGGACTACACGTTAGAGAACATTGGCAGGGACATCCCTGATGCCATGGTCACTGTTGTTTGAAAAGACCCACTGGCCAGGAAATGGAGTACAGACAGGACCTGCACTAGAGGGGGTATCCCTGTGGAATGGTGGATAGCTGACGTCACGTCTGGCTCCAAATGGGCAAATAGGGGGTCATTACAACCCTGGCGGACGGTGTTAAAGTGGCGGTAAGACCGCCAACAGGCTGGTGGTCTTTTTTTTTGTATTATGACCATGACGGTTACCGCCATGGTCATCCGCCGCTTCTCCGTTCTGCCCGCCAGGGCGGAGATGACCGCTGGGCTGGAGACCTGGGTCTCCAGCCCGGCAGCCGTCACAATACCGCCACCGGTATTTTGACCCGGCTTACCGCCGTGGATTTCCAGCGGTAGGAACCGCCATGAAATCCATGGCGGTAAGCACTATCAATGCCAGGGAATTTCTTCCCTGGCACTGATAGGGGTCTCCTCCACCCCCCACCCAACCCCTACTCCCTCCCCTACACCCCCCACCACCCCTGCCACCCCCCAAGGGTGGCAGGACCCCCCTCCCCACCCCAATCCCCAACATCACATAACTCACACACATGACACGCACGCAGGCACCACCAACACACACACGCACACACACTGACATACATGCCTACATCCACACACTCAGTCAGACACGCACACCCATATACAGACATACACACACACATCCACACAGACATACATACAGACATACACGCACTCATTCCAAAAACACGCAACACACCCACAAGCATACACGCACTCACACACCCCCTCTACATACACAGACGCACACCCCCATGCACCCACACAACACCCCTCCACCGCCCTCCCCTAACGGACGATCGACTTACCTGTTCCGTCGATCCTCTGGAAGGGGACGGAATCATGGGGCTGCTCCGCCGACACCACACCGCCAACAGAACACCACGCGCCAAATCACAGGTTGTGATTCGCTGTGCGGTGTTCTGTTGGCGTGGCGGTGGTGGTGGAGCAACCTCCACTTCCCCGCCGCCCGCCAGTATGGCTGTTGGTGGCTCTCCGTCCTAAAAAGGACAGAGAACAGCCAACCGTCATAATACGCAGAGCGGCAAATCGCCATTACTGGCGGTCTTCCGCACGGCGGTCCCTCAGCGGTCTTGTTAAAAGACCGCCGAGGTTGTAATGACCCCCATAGTTCCTGGACTGTTGCACGATCAAGTCTGTATGTGATTATGATGTGTCTCTCTTCCATTGTTGACAGGTCCACCAGGGGTCTGTACACCGGATGATGCCGCCATCTCATCACCTGCCCCAGCAGACATGCCCTATGGAGGAGAATGGCGAGCAGAGAGTCATCCACCACTGAGGTATCACAATGTGTTATTTGCAGAAATGTTAGTAATCCGCAATGAGCCAGTATCTGTCTGTATTTCTGGCCTAGATAGGTGTGACGCAGTTTTTATCCATCCCCTGTGGTCCCCTGAAATGGTGGCTGCCTGACCTGTAAGGTGGGACAAGGGGATATGAGGTAACTGCCCTGGCGTTGTACATGTTGCGGTGGGCGGTCGAAGACCACGGCGCAGTTCTGCATTGGTTAACATTAGGCCCTATGGGTCCCAGGAGCCAATGACGATGTACGCCGGCGGTGACAGTACGCACTGCCGTGGACGTGACAGCCATTTTCTGTCTGTTCACTCACTTGATACCTGACCTTCAACAGGAGAGGACCTACACTGCAAGAGCTGCTGTGACCTGTGTCTGGAAGTGACAATGGCTACAGTGTCTGGGGCATAGGGCCCCTGCCTTCACTTCGGAGCAGTTGGAGAAACTAGTGGATGGGGTCCTCCCCAGCACATGCAACTGTACTGTCCTCCAGACAAACAGGTGAGTATACTGTGCCATTCCTCTAGGTCAGCACCCACCAGAAGAAAAGTATTTGGTGTGCCATCGCCAAGGACGTCCGGACCCTCGGGGTCTACCACAGAGAGAGCACCCACTGCGGTAAAAGATGGGAGAACCTGCACTGCTGGAGCAAGAAGATGGCGGAGGCCCAGCTGTGGATGGCCTCCCAAAGTGGAAGGGGTGCCCATCGCACCATGACCCCCCTGATGTCCGGGATCCTGGCGGTGGCCTATCAGGAGTTGGATGGATGCTTGAGGGCAACACAGCAGCCACAAGGAGGTGAGTACACTCTCATTCAGCTGACTCTGCGTGCATAACGAGATGTCTGGGTGGGGGAGGTGGGCAGTGGGTTCTCCTAGGCCAGGGCAAACTTAGTAGGCAAGGTACCTTGTGAGGCAGGCTCTGTGGCACCCCAACCCCACTCGTGGCAAAAGCCATCTACACCTAGTCAGGCTCCTGTGACTTCTAGTTGTGCAGCAATTGGGCTTAGGCCTCGTACCCCATGGTCTTGTGAATTTTCTAGAAACTGTTAGTGCATGGTGTAGTGCTGAGGGCTGCTCCGTGTGTGTTGTGTCCGCCAACGGTAGTGGTGTTGCATGCACTGAACATGCTTTTCTTCTGGCTCCACCCCCCCTTTTTGTGGTCTTCCTGTTCTTGTGTGCAATAGCCTCATCAGGCGGAGGAGCATTGGCACCGGAGAAGGAGGGAGCTGCAACCCACTTGGCCCTGGAGGGTGAAGCAAACGGAGTCTGAAGCCACCAGTGGGATGGAGGGCGAGGGGAACTCCAAGGCGGGGACAGGAGCAGACACCAGTGACAGCAACTCCTCCTCTGAAGGGAGCTCCCTTGCGGTGGTGGGCACCTCTGTGCCCACCACATCAACAGGTACAGCTGCCACCCCCCCTGCCAGCACCGCCCTCCCAGCAGCCCATCAGCGTGTGTCCCAGGAGGGTGGGCATATCCTTCGCCCCCGGCACCTCAGGGCCTGCCCCAGTCAGCCCTGCTGCCCTCAGTGAGGAGGCTATTGACCTCCTGAGATCCCTCACTGTTGGGCAGTCTACCATTTTGAATGCCATCCAGGGTGTTGAGAGGCATTTGCAACAAACAAATGCATACCTGGAGGGCATTCATTCTGGTCAGGCGGCCCAACAGAGAGCATTTCAGGCTCTGGCCTCAGCACTGATGGCAGCCATTGTCCCTGTGTCCAGCCCCCCCCCTCCAACTTCCTCCACCCAGACCCAGACCCAATCCCCTGTACCTCAGCCTATCCCAAGCACACCATCAGACCAGCATGCACACACATCAACACACAAGAGTGGAAATGGCAAACATAAGCACCACATATCCCACAGGTACTCAAACAAGCACCATCCCCATGCAGACACAGCAACATCCACTGCCTCCACTGTGTCCCCCTCCTCCACGTCGTCCTCCTCCCTCCCTGTCTCATCTCCACTCACACCTGCATGCACTACATCCTCAGCCACTACCTCCATCACCAGCACACCCATCACCACACACCGCCCATGTGCAATCACCACCCCCACTACCATTCACACATCCCCTGTGTCTTCTCCCAGTGTGTCTGTGATTCCTCCTCCCAAAGTACACAAATGCAGGCACACACCCACCCAACAGCCATCCACCTCACAACAGCCTCTGGCCCATGCACCTTCACCCAAATTCAGCAAACGTACACCTCCTGCAACCACTACCTCTTCCTCCACTCCCAAACCCCCTCCATCTTCCCGTCCCAGTGTGTCTAAAAAACTTTTCCTGGCAACCCTTGACCTTTTCCCTTCACCTCGCCCTGTCCTTCCCTTAGGGCCAGGCTTTCCAGGTCCCAGCCCAGCACCTCAGCCACCAAATCCCCATGCACAGTGGTGCCAGCAACTGTGGGGCATCGAGTGCACCACCCATCAGAGCTGCCAGTGTGCCACGTAGCGAGAGCAAGGACATTCCGCCACCTGCCAAGGTGAAAAAGGTGCCCACATCCCAGAGGGAGAAGCCGAAACTACCAGCCACCAAGGGCTCAGCAAAAACAAAAGGGGATAGTGTCAAGACAACTGCGGCACCATCAAAGGTGGGGAAGGGACAAAAGCTGAAGAGCAGGTCAGGAGAGGGCATGGTGGCACCAACTGAGGGACCAGTGTCACACCTTCTGTCCACGACCACACCAACCCTTTACGGCGGTGAACACCACTAGCTGCCCCGCCACCACAACCGCCACCTGCACCGCCACCTGGACCGCCACCTGCACAGACACCGGCACATCTACAGCCTCAGCGACAGTCCCCAGCCTCTTCCCCAGTGGGCAGCCATCCTATTCTGCAGGAGACGTCCTGCTGTGTCCCTCAGCAGGTGCTGACCCATGCACCACCGCCAGCACCACCGCCACAGACACCGCCGCAAGAATCGCCACCGGCCCCGCGACGTGCTCAGACAGTGGCACCACCGCTGACATGGCTACCATCCCCAGTGGTCAGCCGTCCGAGGCTGGAGGAGAGTTCCTGGACTCTGGGCAGCTTCCATGAGGCTTGACTTCCATCACTGTTTGCACCTGCAGGTGGAAGGCGAAGACGCAGCAGTGTGGGGTATATCGCTGCCTCCATGGCGTATCATGCTACCTGTACCTCAGCAATCTCGTGGCACACACACACACAGGTGAGGGAATTGTACCAGCCACACTGCACGTGGTGCACTCTGGGCACCATGCCCCCTCCAGAACCAGTCGAGAGATACATCCACTACCTCAGTCCATGACAGGATGAAGCACTCTAGGCACTAGGCCCCCTCCAGAACCAGTGGAAAGATACATCCACTATCTCGGTCCTTGGCAGGATGAAACAATCTGGGCACCAGGCACCCTCCAGAACCAGTGGAGAATGACATCCACTTGAGAGACTGTGGCTTTGCACTCCCCAGGATAAAGCAGTGGGCAAACCACCCACTGGAGAGACTTCAGAGACTGTGGCTTTGCTGTCCCCAGGATAAAGCAGTGGGCAAACCACGAACTGGAGAGACTTGAGAGACTGTGGCTTTGCACTCCCCAGGATACAGCAATGGGCATGGAGCCCCCTGGTGCAGCAGTGGCGTCGTGCGTTCATCTGGTGAGGTGCCCCCCCTCCCCCTGAGGTGCCTGTATATTTTCGACCTGATGCCCCAGCAGTGTCCTCTCCGTTGCCAGTCAGGTATCTAGTGTGGGCTTTGCCCATGAATTTTGGCCCCAGTAGTCAACGGACAATGATTGGTACACTATCTGGACTTGTGTAGTTGGTGTACATATTTGTTTATACTGATTTTTTTAACTTTCACTATCTGATCATTCATGATTACAATCGTTACAATCATTTCCTTTTGTCCTTGCGTTCTTCCAGGGGGTGGGAGGGTGTACATGTAAAGTTGCTGCATGTATTTGTGTGTATGATGTGGGTGAGGGTGGGGTGGGGGTATTGCGTGTTGCGTGTGTGTGTCACTCTCTTTTACTTCCCCCCCTAAGTTGTAGGTGCAGTACTCACCGTGGTTGTCGACGGCGTCTGTCCTGCTCCTGACACAGAAGGAGGAAGAGCAGCATTGGTAACACCTGTAGTTCGGGCTCCATGGTGTCCTGGTTCCTCGTTGGGTGTCGAGAGGTGAGTGTTTTCCCTCCTGTGTACTGTTTCCGCTGTGCTTTTGATAGCGTTGTTTCCGCCCCGGAAAAGGTGGCGGATAGGCGTGTTTAAATACAGTGGGCTGAACTTTGTCTTCAGCCTGTCTGTTGGCGGTTACCGCCACGGTGTTTGTTTCTACCGACGTGGTGGTCTGAGTGTTAAAGTGGCTGTCTGTGTTGGCGGTTTCCGCCATGGTTGTGATTAAAAAAAATTCTGCCGGCCTGTTGGCGGTATTACGGTTGCTTTAACATCGACCGCCAGGGTTGTAATGAGGGCCTAAATTTTTAGTATTGACTCCATTTACCATATCTACTTTCAATGTACTCAAACAAGAATATAATGCTTAAATGGACCATCTTGCCTTGGTGAGAGGTGTATTGTTTGTTTTAAAAACCTAAAAAATTTGTTTAAGAAAAGGAGTGTGTCTGGGTTTCTAAGTGTATGCAGAAGTGTATGCTTGGGTGCTTTAGTGTATGTATGGGTGTGTGCCTGGGTGTCTCAATGTACATATGAGTGTGTCTGGGTATGTCACTGTATATATCTGTGTGCACATGCATGTGTCAGTGTATGCATCAGTTTCTGCGTGGTTGTATCAATCTGTGCATCAGTTTATGACTGTGTGCGTCAGTGTATGCATCCATGTCTGCCTGAGTAGGTCAGTGTATGCAGGAGTGTCAGCATGGGTTTCTCACCCCATATATGAGTGTGTGCCTGTGTGTGTCAGTATATGCATGAGTGCCTGCTTGGATGTGTCAGTGTATGCATCAATGTCTGCTTGGGTATGTTAGTGTATATATTAGTATGTGTCTGTGTGTGTCAATGTATGTATCAGTGTATGCCTGGGTGTATCAGCGCATGCATGAGAGTGTGCCTGGGTAGGTCAGTATATGCATGAGTATGTGCCTGGGTGTGTCATTGTATGCATCTGTGTGTGCCTGGGCATGTCAAAGTATATATTAGTTTGTGCCTTGGTATGTTTTAATTTGTGTATGCGTGGGTTTACCAGAGTATGAGCACTGTGTGCCTGGGTGTGTGAGAGTATACATCAATGTATGCCTCGGTGTGTCAGTGCATACATGAGTGTGTGCCTCGTGTATCAATGTATACATTAGTGTATGCCTGGGTGTGTTAGTATATGCATGAGTGTCTGCATAGATGTGTCAGTGTACCTATGAGCATGTGCCTGGGTGTGTCAGCATTTCCATTAAAGTATGCCTGGGTGCGTCAGTAATGTGTCAGTGTGTGCCTAGGTGTGCCAGTGTATGCATGACTAAGTGCCCCCATGTGTCAATGAATGCAGCAATGTGTGCCTGGGTGTGTCAGTGTATGTATCAGTGTGCTCCTTAGTGTGTCAGTGTATTTAGCAATGTGTGCCTGGGTGTGTCAGTGTGTGGAGCAAGGTGTGTCTGGGAATATCAGTGTTTGCCTAAGGGTCTGCCTTGGTGTGTCACTGTGTGTATCTGTGTGTGCCTTGGTGTGTTAGTGTATGCATTAGTATGTGTCTGGGTGTTTCAGTATATGCATCAATGTGTGCCTGGGTGTGTCAGTGTACAGATGATTGTGTTCCTCAGTATGCCAGTGTAGGCAGGAGTGTATATTGGGGTGTGTTAGTGAATTCTTTAGCATGTGCTTAGGTGGATTTTTGCATTCATGTGTGCCTGACATGTCTTTGTATGGATGAGTATTTGCCTGGAAGTGTTAGAGGATTAATGAGTGTGTGCGTTTGGTATGTCAGTGTACACACAAGTGTGTACCTGGGTATTTCAGCATAGGCAGGAGTGTTTATTGGGGTGTGTTAGTGAATTCTTTAGAATGTGCTTAGGTGGGATTTTGTGAATGCCTGCCTGGGTGTGTCCGTGTATGCATAAGCATGTGGCTGGGTGTATTAGTGTATGTTTTAGTGTGTCCTTGGATGTGTTACAGTGTACATAATTATGTGCCCGGGTGTGTCAGTGTATGCATGAGTGTGTGCCTGGGCTAAACAGAGTACGATCATTGTGTGCCTGGACGTGTCAGTGTATGCATCAATGTGTGCCTAGATGTGTCAATGTATGCATTAGTGTCTGCCTGGGTGTGTCAGTGTATCCATTAGTGTATGACTGGGTGTGTCAGTGTATGCATCATTGTCTGCATCAGTGTCTGCCTGCATGTCAGTGTATGCATCAGTGTCTGACTGGCTGTGTCAATGTATTTGTCAGTGTGAGCCTTTGGTAGGTTTATGTATGCATGCATGTCTGTGTGGGTTTGTGAATGTATCTATGAGTGTGTGGCTGGGTGTGTCAGCATGTGCATCAGAGTCTGTCTGGGTGTGTTAGTGTATGTGTCAGTTTATGCCTGGGTGTATCGGTATATGCACAAATATGTGCCTGTGTTTGTCAATGAATAAATGAGTGTGTGCCTGACTGTGTCAGTGTGTGTCTGGGTATGTGAATGTATGCATGATTGTCTGCCTAGGTGTGGTAGTTTATGTATGAATGTGGGCCCGAGGGATGTCAGCGTATCAATCAGCTGTGTCAATGTATGCAACAATGTGTGCCTGGTTGTGTCAATGAATGCATGAGTATGTGGCTGGCTGTGTCAGTGTGTACATGAGTGTGTGCTTGGGTATGTCAGTGTATGCATGCGTGTGTGCCTAGGTGTGTCAGGATATTATGACTGTGCGCCTGGTTATGTAACAGTATGTGCCTCAGTTTGTCAGTCTATACATCACTGTATGCCAGGGTGTAAACGTTTATCTATGAGTGTGTGCCTGGGTGTGTCAGTGTATGCATAAGTGTGTTCCTGAGTATGTCAGTGTATGCATGAGTGTCAGCATGGGTGTGTCAGTGTATGTGTGAGTGTGTGCCTGTGTATGTCAGTGTATATATGAGTGTGGGTCTGGGTGTCTCAATGTATCAATGAGTGTCTGCCTATGAGTGTTAGTGTAGTAATGAGTGTGTGTGCCTTGGTATGTCAGTGTACACATGAGTGTGTGCCTTGGTATGTCAGTGTAGACAGGAGTGTCTGTTTCAATGTGTTAGTGAAACCTTTAGCGTGTGTCTGGGTGGGTTTGTTTATGCATGAATGTCTGTCTGGGTGTGTTAGTGTATACATTAGCATGTTCCATGGTGTATGGATATAATAGTGTGTCCTTGTGTGTGTTAAGGTATCAGTGTGTGCCTGGGTATCTCAGTGTATGCATGAGTGTGTGTCTGGGTGTATCAGTATGTGAATGACTGTGTGCCTGGGTATGTCAGGGTTTGCATTAGTGTATATCTGGGCGTGTCAATGAATACATGAGTGTGTGCCTGGGTGCGTCAGTGTTTGCATTAGTGTATGTCGGGTCAATGTATGCATGAGTGTGTGTTTCAGTGTGTCAGTGTATGCGTCTTTGTGTGCCTGTATGTGTCAAAGTATTCATTAGTGTGTGTCTGGGTATGTTAGTGTATGCATGACTGTCTGCCTGAGTATGCCAGTGCATGCATGAGTGGGTGCCTTGGTATGTCAGTGTGTTTCTGTGTGGGTATGTGAGTGTACCTATGAGTTGTCTGGTATGTCAGTTAATGTTTCAGTGTGTGCATATGTCAGGCATAGATATCAGTGTGTGCCTGTTTGTGTCAGTGTATGCATGAGTGTCCGCCTGCATATGTCACTGTGTGCATGGGTGTCTGCATAGGTGTGTCAGTGTATGCTTAGTGTGTGCCTGGGTCTTTCAGCATATGTATTAGTGTGTGCTTCAGTGTATGTATTAGTGTCTGCATAGACATGTCAGTGTATGTATGGATGTGTGCCTGCGTGTGTCAGCATATGCATTAGTGTGTGACTGCATGTGTCAGAGTATGCATTAATGTGTGTCTTGGTGTTTTAATATATGCATCAGTGTCTTCCTGGATGTGTCAGTGTATGCGTCAATGTGTGCCTGGGGATGCCAGTGTATGCATGAGTGTGTGCCTGGGTATCAGTGCATGTACAAGTGTCTGCCTAGGTATGTCAGAATATGTATGAGTGTGTCTCTGGGTGTGTCAGTGTTTGCATTAGTGTATGTTGGGGCATGTCAATGTATGCATGAGTGTGTGCCTCAGTGTGTCAGTGTATGCGTCATTGTGTGCCTGTATGTGTCAAAGTATTCATTAGTGTGTGTCTGGGTATGTTAGTGTATGCATGAGGGTCTGCCTGAGTATGCCAGAGCATGCATGAGTGGGTGCCTTGGTACGTCAGTGGGTTTCTGTGTGGGTATGTGAGTGTACCTATGAGTTGTCTGGTATGTCAGTTAATGTTTTAGTGTGTGCATGTGTCAGGCATTGATATCAGAGTATGCCTGTGTGTGTCAGTGTATGCATGAGTGTCCGCCTGCGTATGTCACTGTATGCATGGGTGTCTTCATAGGTGCGTCAGTGTATGCTTAGTGTGTGCCTGGGTCTTTCAGCATATGTATTAGTGTGTGGTTCAGTGTATGTATAGGAGTCTGCCTAGGCATGTCAGTGTATGTATGATGTGTGCCTGCGTGTGTCAGCATATGCATTAGTGTGTGACTGCATGTGTCAGAGTATGCATTAGTGTGTGTCTTGGTGTTTTAATAAATGCATCAGTGTCTTCCTGGATGTGTCAGTGTATGCGTCATTGTGTACCTGGGTCTGTCAGCTTATGCATGAGTGTGTGCCGGGGTATCAGTGCATGTAAAAGTGTCTGCCTAGGTATGTCAGTATATGTATGAGTGTGTCTCTGGGTGTGTCAGTGTATGCATCAATGTGTGCCTGGGTGTGTCAGTGTGTGTATCAGCGTGTGTCTGGGTGTGTCAGCATATGTATTAGTGTGTGTACGGGTGTGATATTATATGCATTTTTGTGTTTCAGTATATGCATTAGTGTGTACCTGGGTGTGTCAGTGTATGGTATGCATCAGTGTGCGCCTTCGTATGTCAGCGTAAGCATCAGTGTCTTCCTGGGTGTCTCAACATAGGTGTCAGTATGTGCCTGGATGTGTCAGTGTATTCAGCAGTGTGTGTAAGTGTATGAATGAGTGTCTGTTTTGGTATGTCAGTGTATGCCTGAGTGTGTGCGTGGGTATATCAGTGTATGCATGAGTGTCTACCTTGTTGTGTCAGTGTATGTATGTGTGTTTGTCTGGGTGTGTTAGTGTAGATATGAGCGTGTGCTTGCATGTATCAGTTTTTGAATTAGTGTGTGCCTGGGTGTGTTAACGTCTGTATGAGTGTCTACACAGGTGTGTCACTGTATGCACAAGTGTGTGCTTAGGTGTCCCAGCGTGTGCATCAGTCTATGCATGGGTATGTCAATGTATGTGTCAGTGTGTGCCAGTGCCTGTATCAGTGTATGTCTGGTTATGCCAGTCTATCTATATACGTTTGTGTCTGTGTATCTCAGTGTGCGTTACAGTTATGTGCCAATGTCTGACTGGGTGTATTATTGGATGCATTATGAATGGTGAAAGGTGTAATTAGCCACCTACAATACTGCAACAAATTGTTCTATTGATCTGTGTAAAAAGAGAAAAAACATAAATTTAGTTAATGTTTCATATTATAAATTCACACAAACTTTTTAAGTTTCTGAAGAGCAAAAATCCATGCTAATAATAAAGCACTAGACAATTGCAACACCGTAAAGCAATCACATTTAATTTAAGCATTCCATTTTCCCTTTTTTACTCTTCTCAGTTTACATGCTTTTACACCATAAATGATCATTGAACAGTGGGGTAAAGCAATCATATGAATTGTAGAGAAAACACATAAACTGTATAGAATGTCACTTTAAATAAGCAACACTATGCATTGCACTCACTACAATTAATTAACCAATTGTTTTAGAAATACTAACTGAACTAATATTAAGAAACACATCCCAAAGCAATTGCATTTTTAATAAGACTGTAACTCACAATACAATTAATATCTATGAAGGACAGTAGTATATTGCAAGCCTAATAAAAACATCACCCGATGTAGGCCGTATGATGTCATAAAAACTGGTAATACATAACCTTGAAGTAGAATATTCCACCTATACAAATCTAAACCTTCTAACTTGGTAGGTCATGTTCAAAAATCTGTTTGATTGTTATGTTGCTCTCGTTATATAGTGTCCATGCAGTTTTAGTTTTCAAGTACTAACGTAACAGACCAAATCGTAATTTTGGTCTCTTAGGAAATGCAATACTGCCTTTCCACATGTACAAAGACCTAAACGTAGTTGCTAAATTGAGATTTCCTATTTAGAGAATCGCAAAATGCTATTCCTATTGATGGTAACCATGTATAATTTTAAAAAATGCATCCAAAATGCATTTTTTTAAATGTCATGTAGCGCACATGCTCCAAGGGCATTTGTGCGCTTTCCATGTGCACCACTTTTTTTGGCTGTGCATCAAGGGGGGGGGGGGGGCATAGGCCCAAAGGCACCCTTGGTTTTGCATTTCCTAATTTGCGATTTCCTAGTAGGAAATCACAATTTGGAGATAAAAACATCCGTACCTATGGGCCTCCAGACCATAGGACAAATGGTGTAGCATTTCCTAATTAGCCATTTCCTCATAGCGATTCCTATTAGGGAATCTCTGTTTTTGTACATTCCGTTTGCATTTCCTAAACAGCAATTTCTTTGGATTCGCTAGTTAGGAAGTGCAAAAACTGAATTTCTTACATCTGGCCCTTAAAGCTTCAGAGTGGAGCGGCATAAAATTGAGTGGAGTGGCATAGAGTGGAGTAGAGTGTCACTAATTGGAGTAGAGTACAATGGAGTAGAGTGTCATAGAGTGGAACGATGTCTACTGGAATTAATTGGAGTGGAGTGGAGTGTCATAGAGTAAAGTGTCATAAAGTGGAGTAAAATGGTAAACAGTGAAGTGGCACAGAGTGGCGTAGAGTGTCATACAGTGATGTAGAGTGGAGTAGCATAAAGTGGAGTATAATGGAATAGAGTGAAGTGACATACAGTGGAGTACAGTGTTGCTGAATAGAGTGGCATAGAGTGGGCTGGCATGAGTGGAGTAGTGTACATTAAAGTGGTGAAGAGTGAAGTAGATTTTCAGAGAGTAGAGTAGAGTGCCATATTGTGGACTATCGAAGTAGAGTGTCAGCAAGTGGAGTCAAGTAGAGTGTCATATTGTAGACTATCGTGGAGTGGCATAGAGTGGAGTGATATAGACCAGAGTGGCATAGAATGGAGATACAAAGATTCGAGTAGAGTGGCATAGAGTGGAGTAGGGTAGTGTGCAGTAGAGTGTTATAGGGCCAGAAGTAGGAAAGGATTTAGCATTTCTTAACGGACTGAATTGCAATTTTGGTCCCTTAAAAAATGCTAAATTACCCTTTCAGATGTACAAAGACTTATAGAGTATCACAAAATGTAATTTTTACCCAGCAGAAATTGCAGTCCGTGATTCCCAACTCACATATAGGGATTTCCTATTTATGTTTTCCTAAGCATGTGTACAAAGCGTTTCCTGAATGAGTATTTAGGAAATGCTATTACCATCAATTCAAAGTCAATGGCAACCATGTGCAAGTTTCTAAAAAAAAACGCTCAAAATGCATTTTTTAAAGTGCCATGTAGCATGCAAATGCCCCTAGGTAATTTGTGCACATTACACGTGCAACACTTTTTGTGTGCAACAACAGGGAGACGTAGACTCCTATACACCCTTGGGTTTGCGTTTCCTAATTTAGCATTTCCCATTAGGAAATCAAAATTTGGAAATGAAAAACCATTAGTATCTATGGGCCTTTAGGAATTTTATATAGCAGGCCCACAGATTGTTATGTCACAGGGTCAGAGTAGAGTGGCATGGGGTACAGTGGAGTACTGTATCATAGAGTGAAGTAGACTGTTGTAGAGTGGTGTGAAGTGTAAATGCAGTATCCAGAGGTGATAGTAACTACTTTATAAAAATGATTGCCCTAATAGTATTTCTTTCTCCACATAACCAAATTATCTCCTGGTTTTTACATCGTAATGATTGTATCCAATTGACTGGCATCTGCGTTGCATTATTCTACCATTAACTGCATATCAGCATTTCAAATTCCTTATATGGAAATCACACCTAGTAGGCAGTATGATGCCTTAACTAGTTGTATTACAAATGCAACAAGAACACACTTTCCTCGCACACACTTTCCTCTGACTTTGTGTGTGCGGGGATAACATTACACGCGTGCACTACATATAGGTCAATACCTACATGTAGCTTCACAATGGTAAATATGAACATGGCCATGTAACATGTCTAAGTTCATGGAATTGTCCCTCCAAGCCAAATCTGGTATTGGGGTGCCAATCCCATGCATCCCCGGGGCTCCAGCAAGGACCCTGGGCACTGCCAAACTAGTTCTCTGGGGTTTTCTCTGCAGCTACCGCTGCTGCCAACCCTCAGACAGGTTTCTGCCCTCCTGGGGTCTGAGCAGTCCAGTCCCAGGAAGGCAGAACCAAGGTATCTCCTGTGAGAGAGGGTGTTACACCCTTTCCCTTTGGAAATAGGTGTAGCCTCCCCCAACGTCTGGAAATGCTTTGAAGGGTACAGATGGTGCCCTCCTTGCATAAGCCAGTCTACATCAGTTCAGGGATCCCCCAGCCCCTGCTCTGGCGCGAAACTGGGCAAAGGAAAGGGGAGTGACCACTCCCCTGTCCATTACCACCCCAGGGGTTCCCAGACCTCTGCCATCTTGAATGCAGAGGTGTGAGGGCACAATGGATACCTCGGAGTGGCCAGTGTCAGCAGGTGACGTCAGAGACCCCTCCTGATAGGCTCTTACCTGGTTAGGTAGCCAATCCTTCTATGAGGGCTATTTAGGGTCTCTCCTGTGGGTTTCTCGTCAGATAACGAATCCAAGAGCTCACCAGAGTTCCTCTGCATCTCTCCCTTCAACTTCTGACTGCTCCGGGACACCTGCAAAACTGCAACGAAGTAGCAAGACGACTACCAACAACATTGTAGTGCCAAATCCTGCTGGCTTTCCCAACTGTTTCCTGGTGGTGCATGCTCTGAGGGCTGTCTGCCTTCACCCTGCACTGGAAGCCAAGAGGAAATCTCCAGTGGGTCAAAGGAATTTTCCCCCTGCCATTGCAGGCACCAAACCTCTGCATCACCTGTCCTCTGTGTCCCCTCTCATCTTGACGAGCATGGTCCCTTGAACACAGGAGCTGGATCCAAGTGACTCCGACAGTCCAGTGGTCCTTCTGTCCAAATTTCGTGGAGGTAAGTCCTTGCCTCCCCATGCCAGACAGTAATCCTGTGTACTGCTTGATCTGCAGCTGCTAGGGCTTCTGTGCACTTTTGCAAGGATTCCTTTGTGCACACCACAGTCCAGGTCCCCGGCAGTCCGTCCTGCATTGCTCAACTCGCTGAGTTGACCACCAGCTTCATGAGACCCTCTTTTGTTGTGTTGTGCTGTGCTCAGATTTCTTGAACGCCTGTTCAAGTCTCGAATGCTGCCTGCTTCTCTGTGGGCTCTCTCTATTGCTGTGCGCCCCCTCTGTCTCCTCCTCCAAGAGGCAACCTTCTGGTCCTTCCTGGGCCCAGGCAGCACCCATTATCTTCTACCGCGACTCTTGCAGCTAGCAAGGCTTGTTTGCAGTCTTTCTGCGTGGAAACAACTCTTCATCCTCCAGCACGCCGTGGGACATCTTCTGACCAAAGGAGAAGTTCCTGGCATCTTCCGTTGTTGAAGAATCTTTGGCTTCTTCTACCTGGAGGCAGCCCTTTTGCACCTTCATACGGGGTTTAGTGGGCTCCTGCCCCTCCTGGACACTTGCATGACTCTTGGACTTGATCCCCTTCCTTTACAGGTCCTCAGGTCCAGGAATCCACCTTCAGTGCTTTGTAGTCAGTTGTTGTCCTTGCAGAATCCCCTATCTCGACTTTACTGTCTTTCTGGGGTAGACGGGTAACTTTACTCCTACTTTTCAGGGTCTTGGGGTGGGGTATATTGGATACCCTTAGTGCTTTCTTACACTCCCAGCGACCCTCTACACACTGCACTAGGCCTGGGATCCATTTGTGGTTCGTATTCCAATTTTGGAGTATATGGTTTGTGTTGCCCCTAGGCCTATTGTGTTCTATTGCATCCTATTATTTTCTACAGTGTTTGCACTACTTTGCTGTTAGAAATTGGGTTTTTGGTTGGCAGTCAGGTTACCCTCTGTCCAAGCAAGAACCCTCACTCTAGTCAGGGTAAGTCACACACAATCCAAATTATCCTGTGCCCACCCTCTGGTTTTTGGCACGAGCAGTCAGGCTTAACTTAGAAGGCAATGTGTAAAGCATTTGTGCAATAAATCATACAATAACACAATATAGCACCACAAAAATACACCACACAGTGTTTCGAAAAATATGTAATATTTAACTGGGTATTTGCAGGTCAAAACGATCAAAGATGCAATATGAATTTGTAAAGATATCACTAAAAAGTGATATGAAGTGTCTTAAGTCTTTAGAAAGTAAACAAAGTCTCTTTCAAGCACAAAGTACCTGGTTTGGAGTGGAAAATCTCCGCAGAGGGCCGCAGAAGAGGAGATGCGTGGAAAAATGGTGTGTGCGTCGGTTACGCCCCTTCACACACGGACTTGCGTCGTTATTTTTCACTTGGGGAAGATGTGCGTCGTTTTCCGGAACGCGGACCATCTCCTTCTATGGATCGCGGGATTACCAGATGTCCCAGGGTCTGTGCGTGGATTCTGCGGCTTGTTTTCCGGCAGCGCGTCGTTCCGGGAGGCTGTGCATGCAATTTTCTTTCTCGCGGCAGGCACTGCGTCAATTTCCCCTCTGGAAGTCGGGCGGCGTTGTCCATGTGAGGCCATGCGTCGAAGTTCCGGTCGCCCGGTATGCGTCGCGTTTAGCAGCGTCGGTGTGCGGCGATTTTCTCTCCGTGGAGCAAGCTGTGCGTCGAAATTTTCGATGCACGAAGAGTCCAAATGAAAAAGAGAAGTCTTTTTGGTCCTGAGACTTCAGGGAACAGGAGGCAAGCTCTATCCAAGCCCTTGGAGAGCACTTTTACAGCCAGACAAGAGTTCAGCAAGGCAGCAGGCCAACAGCAAGGCAGCAGTCCTTTGTAGAAAGCAGACAGGTGAGTCCTTTGAGCAGCCAGGCAGTTCTTCTTGGCAGGATGCAGGTTCTGGTTCAGGTTTCTTCTCCAGCAAGTGTCTGATGAGGTAGGGCAGAGGCCCTGTTTTATACTAAATTGTGCCTTTGAAGTGGGGGTGACTTCAAAGAGTGGCTAAGAAATGCACCAGGTCCCCTTTCAGTTCAATCCTGTCTGCCAGGGTCCCAGTAGGGGGTGTGGCAGTCCTTTGTGTGAGGGCAGGCCCTCCACCCTCCCAGCCCAGGAAGACCCATTCAAAATGCAGATGTATGCAAGTGAGGCTGAGTACCCTGTGTTTGGGGTGTGTCTGAGTGAATGCACAAGGAGCTGTCAACTAAACCTAGCCAGACGGGGATTGTAAGGCACAGAAAGATTTAAGTCCAAAGAGTGGCATTTCTAGAATAGTAATATTAAATCCGACTTCACCAGTCTGCAGGATATTGTATTACCATTCTGGCCATACTAAATATGACCTTCCTGCTCCTTTCAGATCAGCAACTGCCACTTCAACAATGTATGAGGGCAGCCCCAATGTTAGCCTATGAAGGGACCAGGCCTCACAGTAGTATAAAAACGAATTTAGGAGTTTTACACTACCAGGACATATAAACTACACAGGTACATGTCCTGCCTTTTACCCACACAGCACCCTGCTCTAGGGGTTACCTAGGGCACACATTAGGGGTGACGTATATGTAGAAAACGGGAGTTGTAGGCTTGGCAAGTGCTTTTAAATGCCAAGTCGAAGTGGCAGTGAAACTGCACACACAGGCCTTGCAATGGCAGGCTTGAGACAAGGTTAAGGGGCTACTGAAGTGGGTGGCACAACCAGTGCTGCACACCCACTAGTAGCATTTAATCTACAGGCCCTAGGCACATATAGTGCACTCTACTAGGGTCTTCCAAGTAAATTAAATAGCCAATCATGGATAAACCAATCAATAGTACAATTTACACAGAGAGCATATGCACTATAGCACTGGTTAGCAGTGGTAAAGTGCCCAGAGTTCAATAGCCAACAACAACAGGTCAGAAAAAATAGGAGGAAGGAGGCAAAAAGTTTGGGGATGACCCTGTCAAAAAGCCAGGTCCAACATTTGCTAACTGTTTACTTACCTGATTTTGGTTTGTGTGTATATTTCTTGTATTTTACTTACCTCCTAAGGGAGTATATCCTCTGAGATACTTTTGGCATATTGTCACTAAAATAAAGTACCTTTAATTTTCGTAAACTCTGAGGGGGTCATTCTGACCCCGGCGGGCGGCGGGAGCCGCCCTCCTGGAGGGAACCGCCAGAATACCGCTGCGCGGTCAAAAGACCGCTGCGGGTATTCTGAGTTTCCCACTGGGCTGGCGGGCGACCGCCAAAAGGCCGCCAGCCAGGCCAGTGGGAAACACCCCTCCATGAGGATGCCGGCTCCGAATGGAGCCAGCGGAGTGGAGGATGTGCGACGGGTGCAGTAGCACCCGTCGCAAATTTCAGTGTCTGCTGAGCAGACACTGAAATTCAAAGTGGGGCCCTCTTATGGGGGCCCCACGACACCCCTCACCGCCATCCTGTTCCTGGTGGGCGGAACCGCCAGGAACAGGATGGCGGTGAGGGGGTCGGAATCCCCATGGCGGCGCAGCAAGCTGCGCCACCATGGCGGATTCCCATGGGCAGCGGAAAGTCGGCGGTACACCGCCGACTTTCCGCTTCTGGCCGCGGCTGTACCGCCGCGGTCAGAATGCCCGGCGGAGCACCGCCAGCCTGTTGCCGGTGCTACCGCCGACCCCGGCCCCGGCGGTCCTTGACCGGCGGGGTCAGAATGACCCCCTGAGTGTTGTGTTTCTTATGATATAGTGCTATATGATATAAGTGGTATAGTAGGAGCTTTGCATGTCTCCTAGTTCAGCCTAAGCTGCCTCTATCAGCCTAAGCTGATAGAACACTACTAATCTAGTTATAAGGGATAACTGGACCTTGCACAAGGTGTAAGCAGCATCAGGGCCCATATTTATACTTTTTGACGCTAAACTGCGCTAACGCAGTTTAGCGTCAAAAAGTTTTGCGCCGGCTAACGCCATTCTGAAGCGCCATGCGGGCGCCGTATTTATTGAATGGCGTTAGCCGGCGCAAGCAGACCGGCGCTGCCTGGTGTGCGCGAGAAAAACCACGTACACCAGGCAGCGCCGGCGTAGGGGGAAAATGGCGCATGGGCGTCTTAAAATGGGGCAAGTCAGGTTACGTCGAAAAAATCATCGTAACCCGACTTGCGCCATTTATTTTCGACGCCCATCCCCCATCAACATGACTCCTATCATTGTAAAGATAGGAGTCATGCCCCCTTGCCCAATGGCCATGCCCAGGGGACTTCTGTCCCCTGGGCATGGTCATTGGGCATAGTGGCATGTAGGGGGGCACAAATCAGGCCCCCCTATGCCACAAAAAAAAAAAAAAAAATACTTACCTGAACTTACCTTAATGTCCATGGGATGGGTCCCTCCGTCCTTGGGTGTCCTCCTGGGGTGGGCAAGGGTGGCAGGGGGGGTCCCTGGGGGCAGGGGAGGGCACTCTGGGCTCATTTTGAGCCCACTTGTCCCTTAACGCCATGCCTGACCCAGGCGTTAAAAAGCGGCGCAAATGCGCCGTTTTTGGCCACGCCCACTCCCGGGCGTCATTTTTGCCCGGGAGTATAAATACCACGTAAAGGCCTGGGAGTCATTTTTTAGACGGGAACGCCTCCCTTGCATATCATTAACGCAAGGAAGGGGTTCACGCTAAAAAATTACGCACATTCCGGGAACTTTGGCGCTATACGCCTCTAACGCCATAGTATAAATATGGCGTTAGTTGGCGTTAGTTTAGCGTCGAATTTGCGTCGAAAAAAACGACGCAAATTCGGCGCAACCAGAGTATAAATACGGCCCCAGGTACCCACTATAAGCCAGGCCAGCCTCCTACAACAGTGTCATCAGTTGCCCAAATCTTCTTACTTAATAACTTAAAAACTCACATCAAAGACAAATATTTCAGCCACAATAGGCTCAATTACCCCAAAAAAAGAAAATTAGCTGTGACGATGGTCCTGCATGGAAAAGAGAAAACAAACAGCAGAAATTATAGAACTGCTAAGACCACCCAATTTATTTTAGCATGCATACAGTAGCCCGAAACTAGAACAGAACCATCATAATGCAGGCACAACACACAAAAGAGCAACTATGCTCAACTTAAATCAAGTGGCTCCTCATTATATAATAATGTTTAAACAATTGTCAAATACGCAGCTCGACACTGCTCACCAACCAATATTCTGCAGAAATAGAAATACCGGAATAGCCACCTTGTTAAGTGCATACAGGAGCGACTTTTAGTGACTGGACCGCTTTCTTAATGGAGCATTATAAATCAAACTGCAAATGAAATGGAAAAGCTAAAAAGAAAGAAAAAAAACATTGTATCACGCAAAATAAACTCCAGAAATCAACACAAAGTGACTCGTTGTCCACAACAAACACTTACTAGCAATATTACAATAAACAGCGTTTTCCCTCAAACCTTCTCACTAAATGGACAAAAAGGCAAAACTAATAAACGATGTAAGCGTCACATATAAATAACCACATCAATTTAAACTTGATTAATTGCAGTTGCTTAATCTCACAAAGTTTAAGGCACCCAGAGAATTCCAAATAGCCAATCCACACCACAATTAAAGCTAGAAGAAAAACCTGTACTTGAAAAGAACAGCAATTAAGCACAAAACCCAGTTTATTTGAGTCTATTCTATGTTACTCTGCCAGTTGCACACCAACTGATGCTCAATTTCAACACAGATAAAATCAACAAGAATAATTATTCTAAACCACCCCATAAAAAAGGAACAACAAAATATATGTTGAGAATTGTAAGTCTTATCCTAGTGGTGGGATTTGAACCCATGAACGTCGACTAAACAGTGCAGTCACCTATCCCTTATGCTCAACCAACCATTAGGAAAAGAGCTCTACAAACACACATTAAAAAACCTATTGAGAGAGTCTAACTACAATTTCAGGTCTTGGTTAAAGAATATGAGTTAGATTAACCTATTTTAGGTAGATTTTGCAGATGTTAATGTGACACCTTGGTTTTCTTACAAGGCTCGAGGGACACCTTTAGCTACTTGTGGTAGAGCAGTTTTCCTTTTCTAGTACCTTGTTTTCATTTATTTTTGTAAATATTATTCAGGCCCTCAACTGTTCTTGCTTTTCCTTTTTCTTTCTTTTATCTTTTCGTTTTTCTGTAAGAATTTTTGGTATGTTCTTTTCGGTCTCTCGTGGTGCAACTAGATACTTTTTCCAATTCTAATTCACTCAGACTCTTTGTTATTAGTTTGCTTAAAGTTGAAAAATAGTGTTCATTGTTTCGATGTATTTGCATCCCCCTGATACCACTGTATACATGCATTCTTATGTATATATTTTGTCTCCTCCTCTGAAGAAGAGGAACAGTATTTCTGTGAAACACGTTGGCAACTTCCGTGCTTATTCTTGTCAAGTTGGTCACTATGATTGTAACTTTACTGAATTCATGCCTGATGTTTATATTCTTTTATTGAATATGGCAATAATATGTTGGATACAACAATATATTTTGAACCAAATGGTTGAAGATCATTTTTTTCATTAATTGTAATATTTATTTGCGTCTATGCACACCACTATGTTGACTCGACTAAGAGAGCCCTGAAAGAAAGATGGAAGGGACATCTGGAGGCCATAAGACATGTAGACTCAAGATCCCCCATAGATGTTTACTTCCAAAACTTTCTTCTGCCAGACCGCATAAGCCAAATTTCCTTCATGAGTATTCACCACATACCAGTACATCACAGGGTTGGTGACAGGAACGTAAAGAGAGCTGGTGGATAAATTGTGTTCAATCTGTTAAACATGTCCTTAACTTCAATTATGAAATGTCTACTACCCCGCAATATGTACACATTGGTTATCAATGATTTATCATTATTTGCATATGGCATATCTTTATCTTTGTCTTTGTATACTTTGTATACTTTCCTATACGGTTTGTTCATTCAGCAATGGACTGCTTATTGGTCAATTGTATACCCTTTTTTACCTCTCTTTTTTCCTTTTTTCTTTCTTCTTCTATCTCTTTAGCTCGAATGAGTGTTTTTATCTCCATTACTTTAAAGTAATGCCCTTACATGTGCCTCATGATGGTGGTTTCATTTTTGATTTAATGCAGCCCAATAGATCGTGCTTTCATGGTTGGGGACTCACCTTTTTTTTGTCTTTGATTACTTTTGATTAATTTTTAATGAATACCCATTGTCCTCATTTGTCTGGCTATTTTTGATTTTATATAGGTGAGATTGACACTTACACACGGATTGGTTCTTATTGCTTTAACATAATGGTTAGGCAGCTAGTATATGTTGTCAACATCCATGGATTTGAATCCCACCACTAGCATACCATATGCAATTAGAAAAATATGTTTTCTTTTTTCTTTTCAACAGGATGGTTTAGAATGATAATTTCTGTTGATTCTATCTGTGTTGAATTTGAACATTAGTTGGTATGCTACTGGCAGATTAACAATTAGATTTTGTGCTTAATTGTTGTTCTTTTTCAGTATGGGTTTTTCTTCTTGCTTTAATTGTGGTGAGGATTGACTATTTTGAATTATCTGGGTGACTTATACTTTATGAGATTCAGCAGGTGCAGTTAATTGAGTTTAAGTTGATGTGGGTATATACATGCAATCCTTACATCTCTTACTGCTTTTGATTTTCTGTCCGTTTGGTTAAGAGCTTTGAGCGGAAACGCTGGTATTGGTGCTACCAGTGGTGTGGGAAGGATCCAGCCCTTCCCCTGCAGCCTCGGAAAGCTGAAGCCATGGTTGGTGTTGGGGCCTCAGATTCAGTCCCAGCACTAGGCCTTCTGTCCTTCTGCCTGCAGGGGCAGAACCTTTGCCCTTGCCGTCTGGTGGTGCCTCTTTGGCATTGCCCTTCCCAGCTGGTGGTGCCTCCTTGCCCTTGCAGGCTGCTGGCACATCCTTGCCCTTCCCCTTGGCAGCTGGTGGTACATCCTTGCCCTTCCCCTTTGGCAGCTGGTGGTACATCCTTGCCCTTCCCCTTGGCATCTATTGCAGGCACACTGCCAGTGCTGATGGGTGTTTCCTTGGATCCTCTCACACCTGCAGTAGATGCTGAAACTACAGTGGCCGTAGACTGGATGGCTGAGGTGCTAGCCTGGGTTCTGCCCACCTTGGCCCGACGTGAAGTACGGGGGAGGGGTAAGGAAGAGTTCAAAGGTGGAGAGGAAAAGCTTCTTAGGGATACTGGGATGGGAAGAGGGTGAAGGTTTGGAAGTGGAGAAAGAGGGAGTGGTTGTTGGAGGTGTCTGTCTGCTGTGTTTGGGTGCAGGTGCATGGGCTGGATACTGTTGTGAGGTGGATGGCTGTTGCATGTCTGAGTGCTTGCATTTGTATACTTAGGAGGAGGGGGTACAGACACAGTGGGAAAGGACACAGGGGATGTGTGCATGGATGTGGGGGTGGTGACTGCAAGTGAGGGGAGTGTAGTGATAGGTGTGATGGTGATGGAGGCAGTGGGTGTGGATGTAGTGCATGCAGGTGTGAGTGGAGACGCTACTGGGAGGGAGGTGGACGATGACGAGGAGGGGACACAGTGGAGGCAGTGGATGTTGGTGTCTCTGCATCTGGATGGTGTTTGTGTGAGTGCATATGTGATGATGTGTGATGCTTGTGTTTGCCTGAGCCACTCCTGTAGGTTGTCTTGGGTGCATGCTGGTCTGAAGGTGTGACTGGGATAGGTTGGGGTTCAGGGGAATGGGACTGGGCAGAGGAAGTTGGAGGGGGGAGGCTAGAGACAGGAACAAAGGCTGCCATCCGGGAGGAGGCCAGAGCCTGGAATGATCTCTGGTGGGCTGCCTACCCAGAGTGAATGCCCTCCAGGAATGCATTTGTTTGTTGCAAATGCCCTGCCGGCCCCTGGATGGCATTCACTATGGTTGACTGCCCAACAGAGATGGATCTCAGGAGGTCAATAGCCTCCTCACTCAGGGCAGCAGGGCTAGCTGCGGCAGGGCCTGAGGTGTCTGGGGCAAAGGAGATGCCCACCCTCCTGGGGGAACGGGCACGGGAAATTCGCTGAGGGGCTGCTGGGAGGGCAGTGCTGGTACGGGGTGGCAGCTTTACCTGTAGTTGAGGTGGCCACAGAGCTGTCCACCACCACTAGGGAGCTTCCATCGGAGGAGGTATCACTTTCAGAACCATTCTCTCTTGTCTTCGTCGTGGTGCTCCCCTAACCCTCCGTCCCACTGGTATCCTCACCGTCGGTGGATTCGGCCTTATGGGCCCTGTGGGATGCAGCTCCCTCAATCGCTGGTGTCTCTGTTCCTCTGCCAAATGATGCTAATGCACATAAGGACAGGATTACAAAACAAAAAGGGGGGTAGAGAAAGAGGATACACTTGTTCAATGGCAGCAACAACACTACTGTTGGCATTCACAACACACAGGGAACAGCCCTACGCACTAGGCAATGCACTACCAGTCACAATGCTAGTCACCATACCATGGACAGTAATACCTAATGCCAATTGCAGCATACCTGAGACCCACAGAGCCCTACCCAGTAGTGAATGCCCACTAGCTTGGTTGCCCCTACCAAACAAGGAACCTACCCTGCAATGTCTGGCCTGGCCTAGGGGCACCAACAGGCCCACATCCCTCACCCGGAGACCACCCCACCACGTACAAGTAGTATATTGGGAAATTGTACTCACCCCGTTGTGGCTGCTGTGATGGCCTCAAGCGCCTATCCAGCTCTGGAAAGGCCACCGCCAGTATGCAGAACATCAGGGGGTCAGGGTTCGCCAGGCACCCCTTCCTTGTTGGGAGGCCATCCCCAGCTGGGCCTCCGCCATCTTCCTTGCCCAGCATCTCATGTACTCCTGCGGTTTGCGACAGTGGGTGCTCCGCCTACCGTAGACCCCCAGGGTCCACACATCCTTGGTGATGGCACGCCATGTACCCTTTTTCTGATGGGTGCTGACCTGCAGAGGAAATACACATAGAAAAAGGGCATCAGTCATACCGTCTGGCCTGTTACACTAATATCCCACCATATCCCTCCCATCCCAATATGCACATACATTGCCCATCATACATGCAGCACGCTGACCAGGACCCTTCAACCACCCCCCCTTACATGAGGCTTTACATACAGCACTCCATGCATTCATGCTCCATGCATCGTGCTCACAGTGTACTCACCTGTTGGTCCGGATGCCCATACAGCATTCGGTACTGGGGTAGGACCCCATTCTCCAGTCTCTCCAAATCTGCAGCAGTGAAGGCAGGGGCCCTTTCCCCAGTGACACGAGCCATGGTTGGTTCCAGACACAGGTCACAGCAACACAGGCAGTGTAGGTCCTCTCCTGTTGAAGGTTAGGTAGCAAGTGAGAGAACAGATAGAAAATGGCAGTCACATCCACAGTGGTGCGTACCATCACCCCCGGCATACACCACCTTGGCTACTGTAACCCATAGGGCCCAATGACAACCAATGAGGAGTTGCACGGCGGTGCTCAATCGCCTTCCGCAATAGCACACAACATCAGCGGCATTACCTCATTTCCACCTGTCCATCCAAACTGGACAGGCGGACGCCATTTCAGGGGGTGGTGGGGGCAGGCCATGGCACCTATCTGCGTCACAGCACACATAGGCACCCTTTGGGCCTATATAACAACATACTGTTTCTGTCACAACATGCAATGCACTGTACATTTTGGAAATGTTGGCTACTGACCTGATGCTCATCGTTTTGCCCCCTAGATTATAACCGCTGAGGATGAATAGGAGATGGAGATGTCCCTGCATGTACACACCCCTGGTGGACTTGGCAACAATGAAGGACAGGCACATTATCCTCACCTACAGACTTGACATGGCCACAATCCAAGAACTGTGTGCCCAATTGGAGCCAGACCTGATCTCTGTTATCCGTCACCCCACTGGGATCCCCCCTCTTGTGCAAGTCCTATCTTTGCTCCATTTCTTGGCAACTGGCTTCTTCCAAGTGACAGTGGCCATGGCAGCAGGAATGTTTCAGCCAATGTTCTCAATAGTGCTGACCAGAGTGTTGTCTGCCCTGATGAAACACATTCGCAGCTACTTTGTTTTCCCCCAGGTGGAGGATTTGGCCACAGTGAAAGCTGATTTCTATGCAATGGGACATCCCTAACATCACTGGGGCAATTGATGGTACACATATTGCACTCCCCCCGGAGAAATGAACATGTGTTCAGAATCGAAAGAGCTTTCACTTGATTAATGTGCAGATAGTGTGTCTGGTCGACCAGTACATCTCCCATGTCAATGCAAAGTATCCTTGGTCTGTGCATGATGCCTTTATCCTGAGGAATAGCAGCATCCCATATGTGATAGCTCAACTCCAGGCACAGGGTGTGGCTAATAGGTGAGCCCATGGTCCCCACCCAGTATACGTTGGTGCAGGTGTATGGGGCGGGCCCTAGGGGTTAGTGTCTGGGTACCAGGTATCCCTCAGGATTTGCAGGTGATTCTGGGTACCCCAACCTCTCATGGCTACTGACCCCATTGAGGAATAGCAGGACAAGGGCAGAGGAACGTTACAATGAGGCACATGGGCGAACAAGAAGAATGATAGAGCAAACCTTTAGCCTCCTGAAGGCCAGGTTTTGGTGCCTCCATCTAACAGGTGGTTCCCTGTACTACTCACCCAAGAAGGTTGTGGCATGTTGCATGTTGCACAATCTTGCCTTATGTCGCCAGGTGCCTTGTCTGCAGGAAGATGAGGCTGGAGATGGGCGTGTGGAAGAGGTGGAACCTGTGGACAGTAATGAAGATGAGGCAGAGGATGAGGATGTGGACAATAGAACATCAAACATACGACAGTACTTCCAGTGACACAAAGGTAAGACACTGTAACTTCACCTTCCATTGCATTTTTGTATCGTAAATTTTCACTGGCAGGCTGATATTCCCACTACTATGGGCACTTACTGTACCCTTTGGCAAGTCTATTTACAGATATCTGTGCCCCACTCTGGCTCCTAGTTTATTGACTGCAGCCAACTAGAGGTCACACCTATGTACGCATTACTGTACAGTTGAATTGCAATGTCTACAGATTGTAAAACAAATACATAATTCAATCATATGACAGACTCAATACTTGTATTTTTTACAAGGATGTTTATTTATGTGCTAAGAAGTGGATGGGGTATTGCTATAAGCTGGGGGTGGTAGAGGAGAGTCAAGGTAAGAGTTCCAGTCTATATGTATTGGAGGTGCATTGTCCAAGGGGGCATAGGAAGTGGAGCAATGGCAGTTGAAGGTGGACAGGGTGACAGAGTGGGACACAAGGATGACAATCAGGAGAGTCGGTCTTGGCAATATTCTCTGGCTTCTGCCTGGATCACAGGGAATGTTTATGGGGTGGTTCTCCTTCTGCAGGGGGTGGGGTGCTGGTTGCCTGTTGTTCCTGTGGCGGGGCCTCTTGTCCACTAGAGTCAGCGGAGGTGGAGGGCTGTTAATTGTTTTGGCTAGTGTCAGGGGCACGTTGGTGTGCCATTGCCTCATTCATTGTGTTGGCCATGTCTGCCAGCACCCCTGCAATGATGACCATGGTTGTGTGATGTCCCTCAGGTCCTCCCTGATCCCCAGATACTGTTCCTCCTGCAGCCGCTGGGTCTCCTGCAGCTTGGACAGAATCTGGCCCATCGTCTCCTGGGAATGGTGGTATGCTCCTAGGATGGTGGTGAGTGCCTCATGCGGAGTCGGTTTCCTGGGCCTGTCCTCCCCATCACATAGCAGTCCTCCCAGCTTCCCCGTTGTCCTGTGCCTCTGTCCCCTGACCCTGGGCCCACTGCCACTGACCCCAGGTCCCTGATCGTCCCGTGTTTGTGGGGTACTTTGGGGTCCCTGTAGTTGTGGACACACTGCAGATTGACGTGTCCTGGAAACAGAGGTATGGGTCTGCTGGGTGGAGGCTCTGTGGTGGTATGGGACTGTGCCTGGGTAACCAACTGTCCGGAGGTCCCTGATGGGCCAGGTTGGTCATCCTGATCCAGGCGTGTAGAGCTGCTGGCCTCTTCTGTGGGGGGACTGGATGTTGCTGGCATCTCCTCTCCGGTGATGTTGGTTGGGGGACCTGTGGGAATGCAGTGTTATTGTTTCTGCGTGTGACATCTTGTGCATAGGTGTGTTGCTCTCTATGGTTGTGATTGTCCTAGCAGCTTAGGCTTGTGTGAGTGGTGATTTGGGTGGATAGGTGATTGTCTCAAGTGTGCATGCTTTGGTGATTGGTGTCCATGCAGGTCTGTGATGGGTTTCCATGCATTGGTGTTGCATGCAGGGCTTGGTAGTGGGAGGGGTGGGTTGTGATGGTGGTGTGTGTGTGAGGTGATGGAGTGATGGGAGTGAGGGTAGGGGTATGTAATGTCATGCAGGTAGGGGGGGTGATAGTAATAGAGATTTGACTTACCAGAGTCCAGTTCTCCTGCTACTCCTGCCAGGCCCTCAGGATGCAGTATTGCCAAGACTTGCTCCTCCCATATTGTTAGTTGTGGGGGAGGAGGTGGGGGTCCACCGCCATTCCTCTGTACTGCAATCTGGTGTCTTGCAACCACGGAATGCACCTTCCCCCGTAGGTCGTTCCACCTCTTTCTGATGTCATCCCTTTTTCTGGGGTGCTGTCCCACAGCTTTGACCCTGTCCACGATTCTCCACCATAGCTCCATATTCCTAGCAATGGATGTTTGCTGCCCCTGTGATGGGAATAGCTGTGGCTCTACCCTGATGATTTCCTCCACCATGACCCTTAGCTCCTCCTCTGAGAACCTGGGGTGTCTTTGTGGTGCCATGGGTGTAGTGTGAGGGTGTGTGGGGTGATGTGTTGGGGTGTGTGCTGTGAGGTGCGTGGATGGTGTATGGGTGATGGTGTTATGTGGCTCTGGTTGTGCGGGTGGTCATGCTGTAGCTCTCTCTAGTGGCAATTATTTTGAGTCATAAAGGGTTGTGGGTAATGTGTGTGTGTGTTTTATAGTGGTGTGGGTGTGTGGATGTGGTGTGTGTATGGGTGTCAGGTGTGTGTTATTTAAATTGTCCAATGTGGTGTTGTTTTGTATGTGTGTGTATTTTGAGCGTGGTGGTATGTATCACCAATGGTTTACCAAGTTTGAATGTCCGCTGCGGTCATTCATGGGTCATAATGCTGTGGGCGTAGTTCTGTTGGCGTAACGGTGTGGGTTTTGCTACCGCCAGTTTATCACTGACCTCTGGGCTGGCGGACTTGTGTGTGTGTTTGTATAGTGACAGATTGCTATGTGTGTGTCATAATATGGGCAGTGGTAAACCGCCGCAGCAGCAGTATGTTGGCAGCAGTCAGCATGGCGGTAAACTGGACTTACCGCCAATGTCATAATAAGGGCCTTTGTGTTGCTTTCTGGAGTTTATTTTGTGAGACAATTTTTTTATTTTTTATTTTATGATATTTAATTATCTGTTATGAAAGTGGTACTGTCACTAGTCGAATAAATATCTATTGTGTGTGCTTAACAAGTCAATTATTCATGTCTTTTTCTGAAGAATGCTGGTTGCTGAGCAGTGTCTAGCTGCTTAATTTCTGATGTTTTTAATATTTTATATCGAGGAGCCACTAGATTTGAGATGAACAGAGTTCTTTCATATGTTTTGCATGCATATTAATGCTTCTGTTTTGGTTTCGGGCTATTGTACGCATCATTAAATTCATTGGGTGGTTCTTAGATGTTTTATAATTTCTGACTTTCATTTGTTTTCTCTTTTCCATACAGGATCATCATCACAGTAAAAAAAAATTGGCTCATTGAGCCTACTGTAGCTGAATCATTAGTCATTGATGTCAGTTTTATAGTTATTAGGTAATAGGAATTGGGCAACTGATAACACCTGATAACACCATAGACCAAAGGTTCCATATACTTGTGAGTACAGTGCTATAATTATGTGGCTGTGGGATTTTTTGTAGGTCTTTTTGTTAGATGATTTTCCCTACAATTTCACGAGTTTGTTAAAGAATATGATTTACAATAACCTGTTTTGGGTACGTTTTACAAATGTTAATGTATCACCTTTGGGTTTCTTACAAGACTCAAGGGATACCTCTACTTACTTGTGGTAGAATGGTATGGTTGCTTTATTTAGCACCTTGCATTAAGTTCTTTTTTTTTAAGGTATTGTTCCCGCCATTACATCCTCTTGCTTTTTCTTTTTCTTTTTCTTCTTCTTTTGCTTTAAAATTGTTTGATATGTTCATTTTAATCTCTCATGGTGCGACTAGATAATTTCCCCCATTCTCATTCACTCAGACTCATTGTTAATAGTTTGTTTGAAGTTGAAAAAAGTGTTCATTGTTTCAATGTTATTTGTATCCCGCTGATGCTACTGTTTACTGCAGTGAATGTGATGTTAGGAGGTGTACTTGCTTTCTTATGTATATATTTTGTTTCCTCTTATGCTTTAACCCTGAAGAAGCAAATCGGTATTTACGCAAAACATGTGTTGGCAACTTAAGTCCTTGTTCTTGTCAAGTTGGTCCCAATAGGAGATCCCAATGATTGTAACTTTACTGAATTAATGTCTGTTGTTTGTACTCTTTATAGCATATGACAATATTATTTTGAATACAAAAATACCATATGAACCACATATTCATGGTGTACTGTGTGGTTATATTTAAATGTTGACTCCCCACTACTCTTTTTAGTTTCTGTTGCACTCTTTGACACAACTTGAACTAGCAATCACTTTATAATCGCCAAAGTCTACAGGATACAAACCAGACAATGTTCTACTCAGTAATAAGGCTACACAGGCATAACTTCCTCAAAGGCAGTAGTACCAATATTAATGTATGCAGCATCAACCTTAAACCTTGAGTTTTAGGAATAGTTATAGCATATGCTAGAGACACTTGAAGCAGCTTCCTCCTAACATACACATCTTTCACAAGCAAGAAATGTAAAACAGACCTTCCATTCTGTTTTACACCATCCTTTACCCACAGCACCATGAACTAACCCTTCCTCAACATTTAATGATGCTGATTAATTACCCTACAGTTTTTGCAATCACATAAAAACGTTTCTAATCATGCAGTCTGGGAACAGATTTCTCCAATTAATGTAATTTCACGTGTAGTTGTTTACACTTAGGAGTACTGTCACCCACTGGTGTTCCACTTTGACAATTGCTGTAAGTTTTAGTAATTTTTCATTAAAATAGAAACACTCCTGAAATGTAGGTAGATCATAGATTTCCCATCTTTAATGAAATTGAACATAAGCCGTGCTGCTGTCTTGTTTGTAGAGATAACTCTTTATAAGTAGACTTTCTAAGCAATGTTTCCCTCTTTTGTTAGAATTCATACTTTAGAATATTTCAGTATTCCACATCACATGCTGTAGTTCCTTTTATTGGAAGTAAAGTTTTTCCATGGAGAAATGTCTTGAAAACAGGCTGTCATTTGACAGGGCTAAGGTGTAGTAGATGGCAATACAATTAAGTACATTCCGTCAAATAGTATATCATAGTCTATCTTCAGAATCTGTTACATTCTCAAGTGTACAAAGCAAGCATTACATTGAGCCCATGCTCACCTCAAAGATATTTAAAATTGTCAATTTCTTCAGTACTCTTGGGACTTCATGACATGCTTAATCGGATAACTTTAGGTACTTGAGTTTGTTGTAATGTTCCAAAGGTAGCATAATTATTGGATGTAACTTTATTCCTTTAATGTAGTGTGCAGCTAATCTACTTGGTGCTGTTACTACACACACCACAACAAATGTGAATCTTTTGTAGATAAGTGGTTAAGAAGCTTTTCATAGTGCTACCTTGACCATGGATGTATAATAGTATTGTCCTAAATAATGAGCATTTACATTTGTTCTACTTGCAGAGGAATCTATGCACTATTTTCTCATTACCTCAAGATATATTTCTTTCTGCTCGTTGCTTAGTTGCCCAACTAACTGCTCCAAATCAATACTTTTTTGTCTTGCTTATTGAATTGCAGTTTCCACCTAATTTACAGCTATAGCAGCTTCAGTTTGATTAATTGGTTGTCCAAAAGAATCTTGATTTAGAGGTCCTGAACTTTTTCTGCTTTGAGAACTGTCCTTAGCTATCTCACCAGCAATTGCTTCCTCCTGTTCAGTCTCATCATTTAACATTCTCAGGTAGTTTGGAAAGAGTGAACACTGAATATTGTCTTTCACAGTGTTGAAAAAATCTTCATAGCAATCAAAGTGTCCTAAAAACTTTGATTCAGGACACCAAAGCTTCAAAAGTTGAAAAAATGGCAAAAAGAAAAAAATATCTTTCATCAGGAGTTTAGCTGCTATGTTTTCTGTGGTTTATTACACTTCCTTGTCTGTTGCGAACCAAACAACTGTTGCAACCAATTACTGCATATTTCCCTTCATCTACGTTTTCTGATACATTGTTTTTATATATAGTGTTGCAGTATTTCATAAATGCAGATTTTTTCCAGATGTAGGCTCCTTCTTGGATAGTATGTATCCAAAATGTTTGTTTTCACAACATCTGTACTTTCCAGTTGGAACTCTGCTAGGTACTGAATGTTGAGAAAAGTCTTCAAGACTCTGTTTCGCATGCTGGCCCAAAAAATTCACCCTCACTTCGAGTACAAACTGGCTGAGCTCAACTAATTACAGCATTCATAGGAACTTATATCCCTATGTAAAAGCATTTTCAAGTGGAAGCTGTACAATTTCTTGGTCACAAACATTTAAGCAGAAATCTGCTCCCACAGTGTCTTCATCTCTGTCTTCTCTGATTTTGTGATGCACAAAGTCACATGATGAACAAAAGCGATGGAGTTATCTACAAAACGATTGCATGCCTATATTCACATTCCTCATATATTTCAGAATCACAGGATTATAGTCATTAATGTAATTTGGAGGCCTCTGTTCTTCTGGGGTTGTATTTTTTTCGGTGATTTTTGTGTCAGTGTATGTGGTACTGCAGATAAAAAGCTGTTCACTCTTCTTCTGGAAATCACAGGTCTTAAAAATCTAAAATGACACCTTGTGTAATATTTTCCTTTGCACCTGGATTGTTGACGACAGTGTTTGACACACTTATTTGTTTGTAAGCACTGAAATTGTATTTCATCTTTGTCTTTTGGGATGGCACAGTTCTCATACTGTTCAATGAAAGAGAGTATAGTCATCACTGTCTGTACTACATTTTGGTTTATCTTTTCTCCATAACATTAGCATGATCCGAAGAGCAAAGTTCTCCTGCTGTCTTCATATTGATGTCTTTAATGTTTGAGTTTGCTTCTCTTAAAAAGTCAAGTAAGTCATCCCACTGTGTCACAAATCAAGTAGGTGCACCTAAGTTTCACAACATACTCTTCAGTTCTCTATGACGACAATACCAATACTCATTGGTCCCACATTGTCGTGCCATCACAATAATGAAATGACATTCCAACTTTTTATCCCTACCTTGGACTTTGTTAACAAATACTTTTGCTGAGATATTTTGTAGATTTAGGGGGTCATTCTGACCCCGGCGGTCCGAGACCCATGGCATGGGCACTGCAGGGGCCCCCGTAAGAGGGCCCCACAAAGTATTTCAGTGTCTGCTATGCAGACACTGAAATACGCGACAGGTGCCACTGCACCCGTCGCACCTTCCCACTACGCCGGCTCAATTCTGAGCCGGCGTCCTCGTGGGAAGGTTGATTTGCCCTGGGCTGGCGGGCGGCCTTTTGGCGGCCGCCCGCCAGCCCAGGGCAAATCCCAAAATACCCTCCACGGTCTTTCGACCGCGGAGCGGTATTTTGGTGGGGGAACTTCGGCGGGCGTCCTCCGCCGCCCGCCGAGGTTAGAATCACCCCCTAAGTCCTATCTTCAGTACGTGGTTTATAGCATTTGATAGTCCAGTCAAGTCACTCTCTAATAATAAATAAAATATGTATGGAATACATTGTTGACATCTAGGATCCTCTGAATATAATCTAGTTGACCTATATTCAACTGCTAATATTTGTACGGGGTGGTCATCATACCATCCACCTACCCCTGTAGGGAATAGTTGTGGAATGTAGCATGCATCTAAACTTTTCTCCCACACAATCATTGGAGCTCCTTTTGCTTGTTTCATTCAATAGAGATAAATAGCACCACCAATTACTTCTTTGGAACAGAGTGGATCGATACAATAGTGTTCATTTATTTCTTCAGACTTGGATACATCGACTTTTAAAATCTGTCCACTTGACGGCAAAGTTTCATCGTCCATACATGCTACATTTCCAACAATATCAACATTTTCGTAAAAAATATTATTTTGTTTCAGGTAAAATTAAGCATTTTTTTACTTTATTTACATCCACTAACTCATGGCATATTTTGTTTTGTTTTTAGTAGGCAGACCTTTTACTAAAATGATAAATGGTTCATCAATATTTCTTTCTCTACACCCACAGGTTCAATATTCCATTTAAAATCTAAAGGTAAGTATACAACTCTATCTGTAAGGCATTTCTGCAGCTCTGTCAGTGGTAGGTTCCCTGTTTTGGTTCCATACAAACTTTTGCTTGAAGAGGGTGTTTGCATTATATAAGCATTGATTCACACATATTTAGGGCCTGATTTAGAGTTTGGTGGATCGAAATCCCATCCCCATATTACAATTCCATAATTTCCCACAGTGGACGGACTACCCCTCACGTTTGCGGCAGAGTAACCTGTTCATCAAACTCTAATTCAGGCCCCTAATCGTCTAAGTTCTTCTGGAACTGAAACAAATTCTAACTTGTTATGAATTGCACTAGCAGTCATTTTGTTATCCTCTAACTTATCATAGCAATACACACATATAATTTGCTGTGTTGACAAGTCAAAGTATTCTCTACAAATAAATATATAACGAATTTGTGCCACTTATCCATGTTTTCCTGGTCAGTTTTTGAGAATAGAACAATAGTGTGAATTTGGCTTTTATAGTGAAAGTGTCAACAAAAATTACAAACACAGTTTGGTTTCTCTAAAGAAACTATGCCTAACTTTCAATCCTCTTGATTAAAGTTTTCAATGCTACTACCTGTCTCCTATTCCTCCACACCTGTAGTAACCAACTCCTCATTTTCCTTAGACTGCTATTCAGGACCAAATAAATGAAACTGAGAATCATCCCAAATAGTTTATATGACCGCTAGTGTACCATGCAATTGAGCTGTATTCAACTATCAACAAAACAGTGAATAAGTAAAACACAACACACAATAAAAATCTCACACCAATATATAAAAAAGGAAATATTTGTACCTTTGAAATGACACTAAAACAACAAAAAGTGAATAAAAGAAACCAGAGATATGAACTTTCAAAGATTAAACATAAAAATGTGCTCTCTAGTGCCTAAAAGCATATAGCGACAACCATAGACATCTGGTCACACTTGACCGGACAAAGTCAGAGTTTGAGGCTAGGCGCAATGGAGCCACAGTTCGATACACTAAACGGGAGGCCTTGTCAAAATTTCACTTTCGGACTTAGTGCCTCATTACAGGATTGGCGGTCGGACCACCAGACAGCCATGTTGGCAGTCCAGAAAAGACCGTCTTGATGATGGTTTTTCGGACTGCCCTATTATGACTTGCACAGCCAGGACCTCCAAGCACCACCCAAAAAAAGGCAGAATGCCAGCGGCATGCAGACTGGGAAATGGGCGGTCTGACCTCCAACACCGACAGCACAGCGAACAACCACTGACTGTATTACAAGCACACAATCGCATGGGGAACACCAATGGTGGTCAGCCAATGGTGGTCTGTATGACCGCGGTATGTGGTCAGCAGAGTAATACACAACTGCACATTGGATGAATTTGAAAACAACACAGCTGGCACACATTACAACTCTGGACACACCTACAAAGGACACTATAAAACACACTCCTTCACACAACACAATCCTTTGCATTAACAATGCCAAACACAGAAGCCAGAACACCTTATTTTGTACAAGATATAGATTAGGCACCCCTTTTTACACCATCCCATTGAACTCCATGCACAAACATTTGTCCAGTCACACCCTTTTTCACTTCGACTGTTTAGTATGTCACTGTCACCTGTTTTAGTTTTCTTACCACCATGATATGTCTAAACAATTCATGTTTCTCAGAAGATGATCTAAGAGTCACGTTGGATGAAATAATAAGGGTAGAGCCACAATTGTTTGGAGCACAAGTCCAGCATACTTCTCTCAGCAGGAAAATGAAAATGTGAGACAGGATGGTTGACAAAATGAATGTTGTAGGCACCACCCTGTGTACAAGGGAGGACATTAGGAAGAGGTGGAATGACCTCAGAGACAAGGTCCCTTCCCTGGTCTCCAGGTACCAGCTGCAGTCTAAGAAGATAGGCAGTGGCCCTCCAAGTGTCCCATTACATCTCTTTATCTGGGAGGAGAAGATATTGGCCATCCTGCATCTTGAGGGCTTGCAGGAATTTGTGTGGGAGTGCAGTCTGGAAAGTCACAACACTAATAATGTCACCAAAATGCTATGTCATGCATGTCTACAGCTCACAGTTTCCCACTTTTACTGTCACTCCACTCACCATCCCCTGTCCACTAGTCCAAAGACCTCTATCTGAAAACTCACATGTGTAGTATCTCACTTGAGAGTACATTTGTATAGTGTTTTAGTACAGTGGCTGACATGACTACATCTCCCAGCAGGCACTGTTCTACAACTCCAAACACCAGCCCAGTCTTCACTTTTTCAAGCACCCCTTTTTCATACATACCAATTTAATGGTACACACATGGGGAGATGACATTTTCAAGTGTGTGTAGTGCAGGCACTGACATTACTACAACTCCTATCATGCATTATTCCTGTAACTACAAACATTAGCACAGTAGTCACATGCTACAATGCATCTCAATTGAAATGTACTAACTTGGGGGGAAAACATTGGTCAAATGTGTGTACTAAAGGGAGAGACATGACTTCAACTCACAGGAGGCACTCTTTCAGTAGGAGGCACTCTTTCAGCAACTCCAAACACCAGAACAGTGGTCACTTGATCCAAGACCACTGTCTGGCAATTCATACTTAAGTTGACCCAGCTGGGAGGATACCATTTGTCAAATGGGGGAAGTAGAGAAAGTGACATGAAAGCACTGTGTCTGTGAAGCAAACCACCAGCCTATTGTTCTCTTGTCCAAATACCATGGTTTGGTAACTCTCAATTGAAGTAGACTCACCTGGGAGGACAACATTTTTATAGTATGTGTAGTATAGGTAGTTACTTAGGAGCATATTTATACTCCGTTTGCACCGAATTTGCGTCGTTTTTTTCGACGCAAATTCGGCGCAAAACCAACGCCATATTTATACTTTGGCGTTAGACGCATCTAGCGCCAAAGTATGAGGAATGAGCGTCATTTTTTTGCGTGAACGCCTTCCTTGCGTTAATGAGATGCAAGGTAGGCGTTCCCGTCTAAAAAAATGACTGCGACGCAAATGCGTCGTATTTATACTCCCGGGCAAAAATCACGCCCGGGAGTGGGCGGGGCAAAAAACCCTGCATTTGCGCCTCTTTTTAACGCCTGGGTCAGGGCAGGCGTTAAGGGACCTGTGGGCTCAAAATGAGCCCACAGCTGCCCTCCCATGCCCCCAGGGACCCCCCCTGCCACCCTTGCCCACCCCAGGAGGACACCCAAGGATGGAGGGACCCATCCCAGGGACATTCAGGTAAGTTCAGGTAAGTATAATTTTTTATTTTTTTTAAAAAAACAATTTGGCATAGGGGGGCCTGATTTGTGCCCCCCTACATGCCACAATGCCCAATGACCATGCCCAGGGGACATAAGTCCCCTGGGCATGGCCATTGGGCAAGGGGGCATGACTCCTGTCTTTACTAAGACAGGAGTCATGTAAATGGCGCCTGGGCGTCGTTAAAAATGGCGATTTTTTTGCCTCTACCTGACTTGTCCCATTTTAAGACGCCCTAACGCCATTTTCCCCAACGCCGGCGCTGCCTGGTGTACGTGGTTTTTTTCCACGCACACCAGGCAGCGCCGGTCTGCTAGCACCGGCTAACGCCATTCAAGAAATACGGCGCCCGCATGGCGCTTCAGAATGGCGTTAGCCGGCGCTAATTTTTTTGACGCAAAACTGCGATAGCGCAGTTTTGCGTCAAAAAGTATAAATATGGCCCTTGATTGCAACTCCCAGGATGCCCTATTTCTGTAACTCCAAACACCAGCACTGTGTTCTCTTCTCCAAAGACCCTTGTTTTGCAACTCAATCCAAGATGGATTTTACTCACCTGTGGGAGAGTCAGATCTTTCAAACCACATCTGCCCTAGCTAAACATTTGTGTGGAAGGCATATTATGAATCACTGTGCCCTTCAGGTTGCCACACACACCACACACCAGATTCCTGTTGGCTACATGATGTACTGTCATGCATGGAGGTGATGGGAATGGATTGTCACTTAGATTCTGTCAGTTCAGCCTGCAGAGACCAGGGCCTGTCACATGTATCTCCCATTATGAGACCTAGTCTAGGATGTGAGAGAGTCACTGTGGCTGTGCACTGTGGCACTGTACCCAATCTCTGTATACCAGCATGTCCTGGCATGTGGACAATATGAGGCTCTAGTTGCAAAACCTGCCCTGAATGCCTCAGTCCTTTGACTAGATGAGAATGAGTACAGAGGTAAATCATTACTCTAGTCCATATGTGCACTTAGCATCAATGTATGTGTGTGTCTCATACTCATAACCAATTCTATACTTCCAAAGCCCTGTTGTCATCTTCCCACAGGTTATATTTGTCCTATAAAGGCATATTGCATGTGTTGGACCTGGCCCATTTTGCAGGGTCATCCTCAAACTGTTTGCCTCCTTCCTCCTATTTTTTCTGACAGTTTTTGTTGCCATTAGGACTCTGGGCACTTTACCACTGCTAACCAGTGCTAAAGTGCATATGCTCTGTGGCTAAATTGTAATAGTGATTGTTTAATCTGTGATTGGCATATTTGATTTAGTAGTAAGTCCCTAGTAAAGTGCAGTAGAGGTGCCCAGGGCATGGAAATGAATTGCTAATAGTGGGCCTGCAGCACTGGTTGTGTCACCCACATGAATAGATCTGTAAACATGGCTCAGACCTTCTCCTGCGGTGTTTGTTTGTGTAATATTAAACTGCCAGTTCGACCAGGCAAGTGTACCCATTTGCCAGGCCCAAACCTTACCTTTTTATATATGTAAGGTCCCCCTAAGGAAGGCACTAGGTAGCCCCATGGGCAGGGTGCAGTGTATGTTAAAGGTGGGACATGTACTTTTGTATTTCAGATGTCCTAAAAGTGAAATACTGCCAAATTCAGTTCTTTGATAGGTTAACATGAGGGCTGCCTTTAAATAACTTTTAAGTGCAGTTTCCCTTTGGGAGCTGATGGAAATTTGGAGTTTGGTGTCATGGTTTAGTTACACGTCTGCATAATATTTTCATTGATAATGCACAAATGCTTCCTTTCTTGTCTAAACTACAACTCCCATGATCCTAAGCGGTTATCAGGAAGAGGAACAGCAAGTCAATTAAGCTGGGTGTGGCATTAATATAAAATGCACCCTTCCCGTCTGCCAGTCGATTATTATTAAGCAACATCGGAAAGCTGAGTTGGAGTCTTGTGGTTGCCATGATTGAGTCTCTGTGCCACGGTACAAGAGAGGGAGTGGCACTGACGCAGAAACCCATCTTTGGATTTCAGAACCAGACAGTTTGCAGTAATCAGAGTCGCTTCCTGGACCTGCACTGCAGCAGTTCATCTAGTGTGTACCTTTGAATTGAAGATCTGTAAGAGTGCCCTTGCACCACTTGATATTGCTGAGTGAGATAGGTATTTTGTTATTTACCTAAGTGATTGCTATTCTTTGCAAGAAGTAAGCACACCAAATCTGAGAACATGTGAAGCAGGTGGGCTCTGCTCTTTAAGATCAACATTGTCACATTTGAGTATTGCAGGTGGGCTCCGCCTAAACAGTTGATTGCACAATGTTTTGTGACAAATAATTTGGCAACCACTGGAACTTGGGACTGCACTCTGAGTATATTGACACTGTCATTCAACAGGAAGGAAAAGACTTGAGAAACTCCTGTGATGATTTAAGGTGCAAATTAAAGTCTTTAAGGTGAGAATTGTTCCTTAATGTGAAGTCAAGTTAGGAAACAGTCAATAACATATCCACATCTTTAAGATATAAGCAAAAGACTCTGAGTAAAATACGAAAAGATCTTAAACATACAAAATACTCTGCAGTTCTTTCTTTCAGGTAAGGAAGTTAAATATTAAAAAAGGATTAATAAAAGAGGAAGTCATTGAGCCCAAATCCAACTCAGCTTTACTGTCTTCCAGATCCCCCTCCAGCAGTCCTCATCCTTCCCCCCTTACCTCAATTGATCTTCTCAATTGACTGTGCTTTAATAGCTTTTAGCAGCTGCAGTGATCAAAAGGTGGACCCAATTGAGCATCACCATGATCTTGAGGAGTTAATCTGGCTGACACTCGTATTTCCTTCTTGCTAAACTGTGTTTTTTAAAAAGATTTATTTATAATTTTTTATATAATTTACTTGATCTCCTTTCTTAACTGATTTCAAACCTTGCTTTTTAATTGCATGGTTGTGCTCACTTTGCATTTTTCCACATACTATTTTAAGAAATGTCTTATTTTTCTTACCAGCTGTTCTTTCCTCTTTAACCTCATTCTCCACATTGTCTCTTTTCTCTGTCAGTTGTAAAAAGATAGCATCCTTGTTTCTGTTTCTTTCTTCTTTCTGTTTTGTTCTACAATTCGCTGTTTATAAGTAGAAGTAGATATCTGGAAAGAAAAAACAAATCATTACATTTAGCTTCTCAATATATACTATTAAATTACATAATTTAGGCATTTAAGCACCAATATAACTAGTTATGTATTTATATTATAGCCACTCCAACTCTGTTACTTTTCAGGTTAAATCAGTGTACAGATTGGTGTGTCAGCGTGTGGATCAGTCTGTGTCTGATCGTATAAGTGTGTGTATCTTTGTGTTCTTGGATGTATCACCATATGCATCATTGTGTGCTGCGGTGTGTTACTGTATGCATCATTGTGTGTCTTGGTGTGTCAGTGTATGCATCAATGTGTGCCTGGATATAGTAGTGTGTACATTAATGTGTATCTCTATGTGTTAGCACAGGCATCAGTGTTTGCCTGTGTGTATTGGTGTATGCATTAGTGTCTGCCTGGGTGTGTCAGTGTATGTATCAGTGTATAGCTGGTTGTATTAGTGTATTGATCTGTGTCTGCCTGGGTGTGGTATTGTATGGATCAGTGTATACATGGGTGTGTCAGTGTATTCATGGATGTGTGCCTGACTGTGTTAGTGTATGCATCAATGTGTACCTTGGTGTACCAGTGTACACTTAAGAATCTGGCTGGGTGTGTTACCATATGCATCAGTGTGTGCCTGAGTGTGTGAATGTATGCATGAGTGGGTGTGTTAGTGTATACATGAGTGTGTCTGGGTGTGTTATTGTATGCCTCAGTGTGTTTCTTGATGTGTCTGCACACACGTGAGTGTGTGCCTGGATGTGTCACGTGTATTCATAACTGTGTAAATGTATGTGTCAGCACATGCATGAGTGGGGCCTGGGTGTCTTAGCATATGCATCAGTATATGCTTGTGTGTACTACTGTATGCAGCAATGTGTGTCTCGACATGTCAGCACAGGTATCAGTGCATTCCTGGGTGTAGTACTGTTTGCATCAATGTGTGTCTTGGTGTGTCAGCCCGAATATCAATGTTTGTCTGGGATGTTACTGTATTCATCAGTGCCTTCCTGGGTGTGTCATTGTATGCATCAGTGTATACCTAGGTGTGTCACTGTATTCAACAATATGTGAATGACTATATTAGTATGTGCATCAGTATGTATCTGAGTGTACCAGTGTACACTTGAATGCCTGCCTGGTGTCTTAGCATATGCAGCAGTGTGTGCCTGGGTGTGTTAGTGCCTGCATGAGTGTGCCTGGGTATGTTAGAGTATGCATCAACATGTTTCAGGATGTGCCTGCATAGGCATGACTGTGTGCCAGGATATGTCAGTGCATGCATGAGTGTGTGCCTGGGTGTCTCAGCATACACATCAGTATAGGCCTGGGTGTAGTACTGTATGCATACATATGTGTCTCGGTGTGTCAGCACAAGTATCAGTCTATGCTTGGGTATAGTACTGAATGCATCAAAGTGCATCTTGGTGTGTCAGCACAGGTAGCAGTGTTTGCCTGGATGTATTAATGTGTGTTTTGGTGTCTGCCTGGGTGTTTCAGTGTGTGCATCAGTGTATATATCTTGGTATGTTAGTGTATTCATCAGTGTCTGCCTGGGTGTGTCATTGTATGCATCAGTATATACCTGGGTGAGTCACTGTATGAATCTGTGTATGCATGGCTCTGTTAGTGTATGCATCTCTGTGTATCTGAATGTACAGTGTACACATGACAATCTGCCTGGGTGTCTTAGCACATGCATCAGTGTGTGTCTGGGTGTGTTAGTGTATGCATCAGTGGATGCCTGGGTGTGGTAGTGTATAGGTGAGTGTGTTAGTGTATGCATCAGTGTGTTTCTAGATGTGTCTGCATACACATGGGTGTATGTCCGGTTGTTTCAGTGTATGCATTACTGTGTGCCTGGGTGTGTTGTTGGATGCACTGAGTGTGTCTCAGCATAAGCATCAGTATACGCCTGGGTGTAGTACTGTATGCATCAGTGTGTAGCTCAGTGTCTGGACACATGCATCAATTTCTATCTGGGTGTATTACTGTTTGCATCAGTGTCCACCTGGTTGTGTCATTGTATGTATCAGTGTATACCAGGGTATGTCAGTGTATTTATTAGTGTGTACCTGGGCATGTTAGTTTATGCATGCATGTCTCCCTGGCTATGTCAGTGTATGCATGAGTGTGTGCCTGGGTATGTCAGGGTATGAATGTGTCTGTGACTGCATCAATGAGTGTGTGCCTGGATGTGCCAGTTTAATTATCAGTGTGTGCCTGGGTATGTCAACATTTGCACGACTGTCTCTGTCGGAGTATGAGTGTATCTATGAATGTGTGCCTTGGTGTGTCAGTGTATCAGTGTGTGCCTTGGTGTGTCAGTTTATTCATCAATGTGTGCTTGGGTGTCAATATATGCATGAGTGTCTGAAAAGGGGATATTTGCATACGGTGCAATGTGTGTCTGGGTGTGTTAGTGTATGAATCAGTGTGTTTCTGGATGTGTCTGCATACACATACGTATGTGTGGGTGTGTCAGTATATACATGACTGTGTGCCTGTGTGTGCCAGTGCCTGTATGAGTGTCCACCTGGGAGTCTCAACATATGCATCAGTGTGTGCCTGGGTGTGTTAGTGTATGCATGAGTGGCTTTGTAGGTGTATTAGTGTATACATTAGTGTGTCTGGGTGTTCATACATCACTGTGTTTCTGGATGTCTCTGCCTACACAAGAGTGTGTGACTGGATGTGTCAGTGTATGCATGACTGCATGCCTGGGTGTGTTAGTGTATGCATGACTGTGTGCATGGATGTCTCAGTGCATGCATGAGTGTTAGTGTATGCATTATTGTGTGCCTGGGTGTTTCAGTGTGAAGAGTGTGAATCCCACTGTGCCTGTGTATATTCCTAGCTGTCTCAGTGTATGGATTAGTGTGTGCCTGGATGTGTCACTGTCTATATTAGTGTTAGGGAGTATTTTACTGAATGTATAGATGATTAAATGGGTGTGTTTTCTTAGTGTCTACCTCACTGTGTCAGTTATTATCTAGCTATAAATACCTTTGAGTTTATAAGCGGTTTTCTAACTCTATAACTGGGTTTATAAGTGAAGCTATTATACACTGTATAATATGAAATATATGTTTGTCAGTTTGTATTTTTAAATGCATTTATGTGTTGCTGTATGGGTACGTGACTAGGTGTATCACTTTCTAAGTAAATGTTTAAGCAATTTCATAAATACCGCTTTGAATGTATCAGTGGAGTTGTATATAACTGTATTAGTGAATGACAACTTGTTTCACTAACTCTATGGCTCTCTTAAAAGATATGTAAACCACTCTAAGTATAGCTTATTTGCTGTTTTAATGAATTTGTATATGTAAACACGAATTTAATGAAGTGTGCTACTTACTCTCTGGAAAGGTACTTTCCTCATCAAACTCACTTCTCTAAAACTGAAACCTGCTCTTTAAATATCTATTGAAGTTTCTAACTTGGAAGAAACTCTGTATGGCCCTCTTATTTGCTAGTAATTTTCATATACATCTACATTTATAATACTCTTTACAAATGTATATTCTTCCTTTGCTGGTCACTGTACTATACCTTAACATCATTATGGGCTCTCCCTTTAATCTACCCTTTCACTCTTTTGTACACTTTCATCCACCTATTGCACACACATTTTTCAAAAACATGTATTCTTTAAACTGCAGCCAAATTCACATACCTGTGAAATATGTTTGTTGGTCTGTCTGTCTCTATCAATTAGAATGTCTTCTCAATGAAAATTTGAAAAATCAAGCAGAATACTGCTACACCACTCTCATACAAGGCAAACATTAGCGGCAACCTTTTCAATTTTGTTTTCAAAGTTACTCAGGCAGAAACAAATCATAAGCTTCCTTTGATATTTGCCCTTTGTCACACTACTTCTGAATCTTCAATATTGTTAGGCCTTTCTAACACTCTTCTGAAGAAGCCCAATTTGGTAGGACGTTTTGGGCAGATTAGCGAATCCACTGCGTGCCACACACCCCGTGTGCAATCATGGTGTTCTGTGAATCCTCACAGGTGCCAGAAAGCCATTTTTTTATAATCAGTTGCTAATCATTCTAATTTGTACTCCATTTACTGTAAATAAGTTCATTTGCACTTAAACACTCTTTAATCACCATTACATATATAAGCACACTTCCTGCACAATCACGGTCTAGTCTTCTTTGTTCCCTTCCCCTATGCTCCTGTAGCTCTGCTACCATGGTGATTGCAGTACGCCACTAGTTCATACAACTTGCTGAGAGCTGCATGCTAACATCTAAACCAACTGTAGCAGGTGTGGTTGAGTGTTTGAAATAATAACTACAAATACCTTTACTTCTCTGTTATTTCTCCAAAGACAATCACATATATACTTACTTTTCTCTTACTATCAATATTTACTTTTAGGCACTACCATATTTAAACCATCCAATAAAATTTGATATTTTCATTTTAGGTGTTAGGGTCCATTTTAACTGCCTTTTATTTGAAATCTGTCTCAGTCAGCTGCAGCCATCGCCTCTGTACTACTCCAGCTTCCCTCAAAAATGCTCAGAGTGTTGATTGTGGGTTATACCTTTGTGTTTTGGGCCAGAAAGAGTGCTGGAAAGAGTGGCATTAACAGGGACCTAGGTTTATGTAATTTGTATATTACTTGGGTGTAGGAAAGTACCATCTTCCTTGGCATGTTACCCCCAATTTCACCTGTATGCCAGTATGTTTTTGCCTGTCTCACTGGGATCCTGCTGGTCAGGACCCTAGTGCTCATAGTTCATGGCCTAATGTGTGTGTCTGTATAGTGCTTGACTGTGTCACTGAGGCTATGCTAATCAGAACCTCAGTGCTTATGCTCTCTCTGCTTTTAAATTTGTCACTGTAGGCTAGTGACTTCCTTTACCAATTTCAATTGGCACACCGGACCCCCTATATGTCCGTAGTGTATGGTACCTAGGTACCCAGGGCATTGGGGTTCCAGGAGATCCATATGGGCTGCAGCATTTATTTTGCAACCCATAGGGAGCTCAGACAAACCCTTGCACAGGCCCGCCATTGCAGCCTGCGTAAAATAACACACATGTTATTTCACAGTATTTTCACTGCACTTAAGTAACTTATAAGTCACCTATATATCTAACCTTCACTTGCTGAAGGTTAGGTGCAAAGTTTCTAAGTGTAAGGGCACCAATGCACTAGCAAAGGTGCCCCCACATAGTTCAGGGCCATTTCCCGGGACTTTGTGAGTGCAGGAACACCATTACATGCGTGCACTCCATATAGGTCAATACCTATATGTAGCTTCAAAATGGTAACTCCGAATATGGCCATGTAACATGTCTAAGATCATGGAATTGTCCCCCTATTTCAAATGTGGCATTGGGGAGCCAATTCCATGCATCCCGGGGGGCTCCGCCATGGACCACCAGTACTGCCAAACCAGCTCTCTGAGGTTTGCACTGCAGCTCCAGCTGCTGCCACCCCACAGACAGGGTTCTGCCCTCCTAGGGTCTGAGCAGCTAAGTCTCAGGAAGGCAGAACAAAGCATTTCCTCTGAGAGCAGGGTGTTACACCCTCTCCCTTTGGAAATAGGTGTTACGGGCTGGGGAGGAGTAGCCTCCCCCAGCCTCGGAAATGCTTTGAAGGGCACAGATGGTGCCCTCCTTGCATAAGCCAGTCTACACCAGTTCAGAAACCCGAGTCCCTGCTCTGGTGCAAAACTGGACCAAGGAAAGGGGAGTGACCACTCCACTGTCCATGAACCCCCTCTGGGTGGTGCCAGAGCTCCTCCAGTGTGTCCCAGACCTCAGTCATCTTGTTTTACAAGGTGTGGGGACACTCTGGAGGCCTCTGAGGGACCAGTGCCAGAAGGTGACGTCAGAGACGCCTCCTGGTAGGTCCATACCTGATAATGTAGCCAATCCCCCTCTCAGGGCTATTTAGGGTATCTCCTGTGGGTTTCTCTTCAGATTCTACTTGTAAGTTTCCAGCACGAATCCTCTGCATCTACTACTTCATCCTCTGACCTCGGGTCGACCGCAGATTGGTCCAGGAACGGCTGTAACAGTAACAAAGTATCCAGAAGGGCTACTTTTCCTCTGCAACTTTAGCTCCAGCCAGCAACTGCAGCAGTTTCCATGGTGTGCACGCTCTGAGGACTCACTGTCTTCATCCTGCACCAGAATGACAGAAGAAATCTCCTGTGGGGTGACAGAGTCACTCCGCCGCTCACACAGGCACCTTCTAAGATGACAACCAGTACCCTTGGACTCCTCTGACAGAGATGAGCATGCTCCTAAGGACACAGAGGGTGGACCCCATTGACATAACCTGTCCTAAGGTCCTGCTGACGCAATTTGGAGGAGGTAAGACCTTGCCTTCCCTGAGAGCGATGGTACCCTTGTGTACTGCGTCTTCTTCACCTACTAAGCCTTTGTGCACTATTTGCAAACTTCCTTCATGCACAGCCTGGCCCAGGTCCCCAGCACTCCATCCTGCAAAGCTTAACTCGCTGAGTTGTTCTCTGGTGGCGTGGGACCTTCTTTTTTTGTGCTGCACCAACTGTGAGTTGCACCTCCTTTGTCCCAGTGTCCTGGGACTCTTGTGGGTGCTGCCTGGCATCCTGAGGGCTCTCTAAAGTGCTGAGAGACCCCTCTTCCTCCTCACACAGAGGTGAGGCCCTCAGGTCCCTCCCGGGTCCAGCCAGTGCCATTTTGACACAAAACACATATTTGTAATAACCAAGGCTTGTTGGTGACTTCCAACATGAAACCACATCTGCATCCATCTTCACGCTGTGGGACATCTTTTGAATCACACAGGAACCCCCTGGCAATCTTCCTAGGGTGCATTCATGTCCTTCCTGGAACTTCTTTTGACTTCTGGACTTGGTCCCCTTCTTTTACAGGTCTTCAGGTCCAGGAATCCAACAGTTGTTGTTTGCAGACTTGGTTGGTTACTGCAATAATCCATATCACATGCTATTGCATGATCTTTGCATGTCTCCTAGTTCAGCCTAAGCTGCTCTGCTATAGCTACCTCTATGAGCCTAAGCTGCTAGAACACTACTACTTCACTAATAAGGGATAGCTGGACCTGGTATAAGGTGTAAGTACCCAAGGTACCCACTACAAACCAGCCAGCCTCCTACATTGTGTTAGCCTGAGAGGGTTTAAAGTGGCATCAATTGCTGCCATTGGGTGGAAGCATTATGGATTGCCAACATCCAGACCTCATGATTGTGCACTGTGGTTCAATGACCTGGGTGCTGTTACTAGGGTAGGGCTCAAAATCTTAATGAAAGGCATATTTGGTAAATTTGTGTCACTTTTCCGACATACTGCCTTAGTATTTTCTAATTTTTGCCAAATACATGGTTTTGTGGCGCGGCCATTCACCTGAAAACCAGTCTGTCTGCAGGGGCGATGACTGTTCTCCCGACTGCCTGAGGCACCTCTCGGTGCTGCTGATTGCAGGAGGATCCCCGGCAGGTGCCCCAAAAGGGAAGGGGAATTGGAAAAAGAGAGAAAGAAACACTGCACTCAATTTCACCAGGTCCAGCCGTGTGCGGTTCTTCCAGTTATGGAGGACTGTCAGTGGAGCCTCTGGAAGTTGCCTTTCTGTGATGAATCACGCTATTGGTGAAGCTATGTGCTATTAAGAGACTGTTTCACAACATTCCACAAAGCATGCACTGGTCTCAATAAACAACATTCAAAAAGGCATGCACTGATCTCATTAAATGTGTCTAATTTGGTTATCACAGCACATTCACCTGATAATATCAGCAACTTGACCCTCTTTTGCTTCTGACGGATTAATATATACAAAAGGTGACAAAATCTGAATGTCTCTAAACAAAAAAAGGAAGTTCTCCAAGTCTCTTTCATGAATCTGCACTTTCACATTAGGTTTTCTATGGTAAAACTACACCATAAAAAGAGTTGCAATACGAAAAGCAAGAAAACTCACATATAGAATATTCATAGCACTGAATTGCATTGTCACTATTAACATAATATGAATTACAATGCTAAAAGCAAGGAAACTCAAAAATAAAGTAATACTAGCACTGAATTGCTTAATCACTATTAGTATAAAAAATAAACAAGCGGAGGATAGTGAAGTTCCGTCACAGTTCTCAGTACAAAACTAATGTTGTCAAGGCCCCCATGCTAAATATGTTATTTAACACTCAACAAGGCCCCCACTCATAAATCATGTCTATGTCCTTAGAAGAGGCTTTTCAAAGTCTCAATAAGGCTAAAGTGTAATAAGTTTCAGTTTTCAGCTTTCACCAAAAAAACAAAGCGACCATAACAAAATTCTACACAAAACAGATTCCAGACAGCATGCTCCACTTAGCTGACAAAACTGTGTTATTTCCAGAAGATGTCTGCTGAGGCTCTTTGCTGCCAGCCAGAGGGCAGCAGGTGGGGCCTGGAGGGAATTCCAGAGTGCAGAGGACCTTCCTTGCCAGACAGGAAAAAACGCCAAGCAGAATCATGGGCACAGCAAGAGTATTTATAGCCAACATGGCTCATGTTTTTGAAAACACCTGCTCACTGGAGACCTTGGGGGCATGGTGGTTGCCTGGCAACCAATAAATAAGTGAACGTGACATACTTAAAAGCAAACGGACTTGACACAGTCAGACGTGTTTAAGAAGCATTGGTGAAAACACCTATATAGTGCAACAATCATTGGTGAAAACAACTATATAGTGTAACAAGCATTGATAACATTAAGTACATATCAAACATTGGCAATATCTATCCTGAAATGCAGACAGTACATTGACGTTACAACCAACCCAGTGGTGCTACACGCACATGATTAAAACAACGCCCCTGAGGGTGTTGACAAATTAGGCAGAGTTTTTGAGTCCTGACAACAGGAGTGGAAGTGGTTAAGTGAATTCGGTCCAGAGATAGGTAAATTCAGGAAACACGTTAATAAAACTGTTTCTTTGTTCTTCACAGACCAAGGCACGGGTGCTATATACCACAATAATTCACGGTTTGATATGGATGGTATATATAGAAATGATGGAGTTCAATAGGCAATAGAGTGGTCCTCCTGAACTTGAAAGACTGCATCCTGTTTTATGTGTAGTTATCATATAAACATTAAACAGACAAAGGCCCTCATTACAACCCTGGCAGTTGGTGTAAAAGTGGTGGTAATACCACCAACAGGCTGGTGGTAATTACCACCAAATTATGACCTTGGTGGATAGATCTCAGATAGACAGCCACTTTACCACACCGCTTCCAGGGCAGAAACAACAGCCACCATGGCAGTAGCCGCCTACAGCCAGGTGGACGTCAATGTTCCACTCACCATATTAAGACCCTGGAACCACCACCTTTTCCGGGGCAGTACCAACGACATCAAAGGCCTGGTGGAAACTGAGCTCAGAAGTGAAAGGACTCACCATTGGAGACACAGGGAACAACCAAGCCGCTATGGAGCCCCAGCTGCATGTCTTCTCCATGCTCTTCTACATGCTGCAACACCATGAACACCAATGACGGCGAAGACTACGACGGCGAGTACAGACCCCTAGCACACGAGGGAGGGAAGAGAGTGACACACACACCCGACATATATACATCATGCACACAACCAGATGCACAAGAAAACAAGTTATTCCCCCTAAATCGGCTGAACAATGCAAGGACAAAATTAATTTACTAAAGTGAGTGTAATAATATCAACACATTATAAAAATAACTTAGCCAATGTTATAGATATTTACAATTGTACCATTCAAGGGACACTGCTCAGTCATCAGTTTGCGTGGGCCACACGGCCACAGGCCAAAGTCCAAGGCCCCACTTGTCACCTGCATCAACACAGAGAGAACATTGCAGGGGCATCAGTTGGCAAATAGGCAGGCACATCAGGGGAGTCAAGTGAGTGACTTGCCCACATGCTCTGGAGGGGGCAATGTGCCCTGTGCTCTTGATCCTGGGGAGGCTGGGGTTGGTGGGTGTCTTAACCACTGGTTCTGGAGGGGGCATTGTGCCCTGTGCTCTTGATCCTGGGGAGTGCAAGGTCACAGTCTCTCAGGTGGGTGTCATACTCCCAGGATTCGCAGGGGGCAGGCCACACAGCAGCCCATGGAGACAGGACTACATACCGTCCACCAGTGGTGACGGCTGCTCAGTGGTGGTAGTGGGGCTGCTGCAGCCACTGGTGGGGGGAAGCTCTAGCCCATCCCCGGAAGCCTCAGATGGCTGCCCACTGGTGGTGGTGCTGCTGCTGGTGGGGGGAGGCTCCAGCCCATCCCATGCAGCCTCGGATGGCTGCCCACTGGTGGTGGTGGTGCTGCTGCTGCTGGTGGTGGGGGGAGGCTCCAGCCCATCCCCTCCAGTCTCGAATGGCTGCATAACCATGGTTGGTGGTGGGGGCTCCATCAGAGTTCCTGCCCCAGGCCCCAGACCCCTTGCCCTTCTTGCCTGGTGCTGGCTCCTTGGTCTTTCTGACAGCAGCTGGGGCAGGCTCCTTGGTCTTCCTGGCAGCAGCTGGGGCAGGCTCCTTACACTTGAGGCTGCCTGGTACATGCTCCTTCACCCTCAGGACATGTAACCTGGATCCATTCCCACCATAAGTGGGTGTGGTGACTACTGGGCCCGTGGACTGGGTGGCTGAGGTGCTTTGCTGGTTTTTGTCCACCCTGTCCAGATGTGCAGGATGGGGGCAGGGGGAGGGAAGAGGTCAATGGTGGATAGAGATGACTTTTAGGGACATTAGGGTGGGAAGAGGGAGAAGATGTGGGAGTGGGGAAGAGCGTGTGCTTGTAAGAGGTGTCTGCTGATTTTGGGTGCAGGTGCATGGGATGGATGCTGTTGTGAGGTGGATGGCTGTTGGGTGTCTGAGTGCTAGTGTTTGTGTACTTTAGGAGGGGGGACAGACACAGTGGGAGGGGACACAAGGGACGTGTGCATTGTTGTTATGGGGGTGTCTACCAGTGAGGTGTGTGTTCTGCTAGGTGTTGTGGTGATGTTGGTAGTGGATGAGGATGTAGTACATGCAGATGTGGGTGTAGACGGAACTGGGAGGAAGATGGGGGAGAGTGAGGAGGGGGAGACAGTGGAAATTGTGGATGTTGGTATGTCTGCATCTGGATGGTGTTTGTGTGAGTGCCTGTGGGACCATGTGTGGTGCTTGTGTTTGCCTGTGCCACTCTTTTGTGTTGTCTTGTTTGCATGCTCAACTGCCTGTGTGCTTGGGATAGGTTGGGGTTGAGGGGAATGGGATTGGGAAGAGGAAGTTGGAGGTGCGAGGGTGGAAACAGGGACAATGGCTGCATCAGAGAGGATTCAAGCTAGCCTGGCTGATAAAGGGTGATACCCTGAAACCAGTCCCAGGATGCTTGTTTCTGGTCCAGGAAGGACCTGGCCTGGCAGTTCGGGCTGGACTGTTCCCACGAGGAACAGGGTCAAGACTGATTTGCATATGGCTGGATCCCAACTGGTGTGGCATGGTGAGCAAAAGAACAATGGAGTAAACCTAGATCTGTGACTGGGGGTGAGTGTTTGCATTGTTCAGCACTCTGTCCATCATCCTTCTGTGTTGTTAAAGTTGCCCTAAGTGGGAAGAGTATGCCCAGATGTGGGTCCCATGCTCACTGTGCCACAGGATTCAAGCTAGCCTGGCTGATGAAGTGTGATACCCTGAAACCAGTACCAGGATGCTTGATTTGGGTTCAGGTATGATCTGGCCTGGCAGTTCAGGGTGGACTGTTCCCATGAGGAACAGGGTCAAGACTGGTTTGCATATGGCCGGATCCAAAATGGGGTGGCATGGTGAGCAAAAGAACAATGGATTAAACCCAGATCTGTGACCTGGGGTGAGTGTTTGCATTGTTCAGCACTCCATTCATCATCTATTTGTGTTGCCATCTGAGAGGAGGCCAGACCCTGGATTATCTCTGTTGGGCCGTCAAGCCAGTGTGAATGCCCTCTAGGAATGCATTAGTCTTTTGCATCTGGGCTGCTAGCCCCTGGATGGCATTCACAAAGGTTGACTGCCCTACAGAGATGGATCTCAGGAGGTCATTTGCCTCCTCCCTGAGGCAAAGGAGATGCTCACCCTCTTAGCTGAGCAGGCACAGGGCAACTCGATGAGGGGCTGCTGGGAGGGCAGTGCTGGTACGGGGGTGGCTGCTGTACCTGTAGCTGGGGTGGTCATAGAGGTGTCCTCCACCACCAGGGAGCTTCTATCGGAGGAGGTATCTGTGTCTGAACTGTCCCCTCCAGTCTCCATTGTGGTGCTCCCCTCACCCTCTATCCCACTGGTACCCTCAGGGTCCGTGGACTACGCCTCCTGGGTCCTGTGGGATGCAGCTCCCTCCGTCGCCAGGCCTTATAAAAGTCAACTGGGAGTCAGTCTGGGCCTGGCGTTTTGCCAGATGCGAGCTCGCGGATACTAGATCGAATTTCTTCAAGGTCTATGGGTGCCTCAAGGGCTTCGGCTTGTTTGTCCTCTATGTGCGGGAGTTCCACACCGGCAAGGAATTCTACGCCAGAGTTGCTGCCGGGAGTTGCCCTCGAGGCATAGAGTGCCTCGTAGTGCCTCGCGAATTTAGTTTGTATCTCTAGGGGCGTGTATAGTAGTTCCCCTGTTTGTGAGAGGATTTCCAATATTGGTTTCCTCTCATAGTCCTGTCGAATCAGCCAGGCCAGGAGCTTGCCTGCCTTATCAGCAGATGTATGAGTTCTTGCAGAGTGTGCAGAGTAATTTAAGCAATGCAGACGCTCTAGTAGTGACAGGTGCTCAGCGCGTATTGCTGATAGTCTCGAATGATCTAGCTGGTTGTTAATTGCTTCCCTCTCTGGTTGCAATAGATCCCGCTCTACTTTGGTCAGTTCCCGTTCAACAGAGCGGTGCAGGTTGCATTGGGTGCCCAGACAGTGTCCTCGTATGAAGACCTTAAATGCGTCCCATTCTATCAAACCCGACGAGGCCGTGCCATCATTTTGTTCGAAACATTCTGGGATTACAACGCTTAACGATGCTCGAAAAGCAGAATCTTCCAGCAGCTCCGGTCTCAACTTCCATGTGGGAATAGCCGCATGGGGGAACCCCAGCACAATCGTGCAATCACGGGATTGTGGTCAGAGTGTGTGCGCCCTAGGTATTCCGAATCTACCACTACTGGGGCGAATTTCATGGTGCAAAGTATTCTGTCTAGGCGTACGTGCAGGGAGTGCGGTGCAGAGTAAAAGGAGTAAACCCTGTCCGTCTTATGTCGCTCTCTCCACACATCTACCAGTTGCCATTGTTGGGTCCAGTTTACCAGGCCCTTTGAGGCCGCTACCACTGGTGATGTAGGCAGCGGGGTAGGAACGGTCCATTGTCACGTCGAGTACACTATTGTAGTCCCCTCCAAGGAGCCATGGAAGGCCACTCCAACCCGCTAATTGGTGGGAAAGCCCGTGAAGAAAAGCAGTTTGGTCTGTGTTTGGGGCATATATTGATCCCAGTACAACCATATGACCTGCAAGTTTTCCTCTAACTAGCACAAATCTGCCCTGCGGGTCCACAATCTGCTCCTCTACCTTAAAGGGGGTGCCAGCTCTAATCCAAATTAGCACACCTTTAGCGTATGCTGAGTGTCCTGTCGCATATAATTGTCCTCTCCAGCGCCGGTGCATTCGGGGGACCTCGAGGCTCGTTATGTGTGTCTCCTGTAGGGGAGCTATGTGGATTGAGTTTGAGATAGGAGTAAATAGCATATCGCCGCTTGGGGGTGTGAATACCTCTCACGTTCCAGGTGACTGTTGTGTATGTGGCCATGTGTATGTGGCCATATTGGAAACACTGGATTGTCTGACATTTCTCCCTGCCCCGTCCCTTCGAGTTGGGACTCGTCATTATTTTCCCTTTTTCCGCTAGATGTAAAGGATTCAGCAAGTATCGGCCGGCAAAACCAAAACATAACTAATGCCATTGGAGCAGATGGACAACAGGTCACCGCCCAAACATACCAACAAAAACGAGAACGTGTCATCACACACCTGTACATTATGGGGCATATTTATACTCCGTTTGCGCCGGAATTGCGTCGGTTTTTTTTACGCAATTCCGACGCAAAACTAACTCCATATTTATACTTTTGTGTTAGACGCGTCTAGCGCCAAAGTCCATGGAGTTTGCGTCATTTTTTAGCGTGGACACCTACTTTGCATTAATGATATGCAAGGTAGGCGTTCACGTCAAAAAAATTGACTCCGAGGCATGTGCGCCGTATTTACACTCCCGGGCAAAATTCACGCCCGGGAGTGGGCGGGTCAAAAAAAATGACGTACGGCCGCTTTTGCGCCGTTTTTTAGCGCCTGGAAATGGCAGGCGTTAAGGGACCTGTGGGCTTTGAAGGAGCCCAGAGGTGCCCTCCCATGCCCCCAGGTACACCCCCTGTTACCCTTGCCCACCCCAGGAGGACACCCCAGGCTGGAGGGACCCATCCCAGGGACATTAAGGTAAGTTCAGGTAAGTGTTTTTCTTTTTTTTTTTTGTGGCATAAGGGGGCCTGATTTGTGCCCCCCTACATGCCACTATGCCCAATGACCATGCCCAGGGGACAGAAGTCCCCTGGGCATGGCCATTGGGCAAGGGGGCATGGCTCCTGTCTTTGCTAAGACAGGAGTCATTTCTATGGGGGTTGGGAGTCGAAAAAAATGGTGCAAATCGGGTTGAGGCGAAAAATTTGCCTCAGCCTGACTTGCCCCATTTTTTGGCGCCCAAGCTCCATATCCCCCTACACTGGCGCTGCCTGGTGTACGTTGTTTTTTTTCACGCACACCAGGCAGCGCCGCCGGCTAACGTCATTGGATAAATACGGCGCCCGCATGGCGCTTCAGAATGGCGTTAGCCGGCGCTAATTTTTTTGATGCAAAACTGCGTTAGCGCAGTTTTGCGTCAAAAAGTATAAATATGGCCCTATATGTCTCCACTGGTAGGAGCTTGGGGGTAGGCCAATATCATACCAAAAAGAGGAGGGGGGGAAGTGTTTCAGACGTGCACCTTATCTAGTCCGGGTGTGGCAGATAAGAAAGAGGGAAGATAGGGGGAGCGTAGGGGGAGGCCCCTCATCCCCCAGGTTTAGCGTCCAGGGGCAGGGGGTCAAGCACCCAAGGCTTATATTGCTGGTTGTTGGCTATTGTGTATGTTCAGGGAATAGGCCAAGTGTCTCTCATCTCTCAGATTACGTCTGTACAAATATCATTGGCTTGGTGGCTCCTGCTGTGCATAGTTTCTAAGCATTGTTCTAAGGTTCTTTAAAAACGTTCGTCAGCAGTTGCCGGTGTCACGCAGAGCCCTCCCGTATGATCTGACTCCAATAGCTGATCCGGCGTGAGGGGGCGGTCACTGTTTGGTTGAGAAAGTTCTGTGTTGGATCCCGAAGGTAGTGGCGATGCACTTATAGTTGCAGCTGTGTGAATCGCTTCCCTTCTCTCCTGGATTAGTTGTTCTAAATCTGGAGCACATTTCGTTGAGTCGGTGCGGATCGCGTTTCTCCTCTGGTCTCTTCTGGTGCGGCTGCGCCTGGGTCTAGGTGGCGGTCCTGCTCGTTCTGGCGCCCCACCAGGTGACAGCCCAGATGTACCAAGCCATTCCCATGCTGCCTCCGGAGTGGAGAAGAAGTGTGTCTTTCCTCCTGTCACAACACGTAGCTTGGCAGGGAATAACAGAGAGTAGGTTAGGCCTAGGGAGCGCAGTTTGCATTTCAAGGGCAAGTAAGAGGCTCTATCTCTTTGTACCACTAAGGTGTAATCAGGAAATAGCAAAATCTGCACGTTGTCTATTTGGGGGGGCGTCCCGGCTCTCACCGCTCTCAGTATAATGTCCCTACCTGCGTAGTGGAGTAGGCGAATGATGAATGGGCGTGGAGTGCTGCCCGGTGGTCTTGACCGGGCTGGGTTGCGATGTGCACGTTCCACAGAGAAGAAGGAAGTTAGTTCGCCTTCCGGTACCAACCCCCGCAGCCAGCTCTCCGAATAGATCACCGGGTCTCGGTCTTCAATGCCATCTGGTAGATTCACTACCCGGATGTTGTTTCTTCTAGAGCGGCCCTCTGCGTCTTTGACTCAGCGTTCTAGTGCTGTCATCCTGGCCTGCATGTCTTCCATTCCAGTCTACAATTGGGCAGTCACGGGCGTTAGTTCGTTTACTGTGGCCTCAATCTGTTTGGTTTTATCTGTGAACTTGCGGTGGTCCGCTTGGAGTAGGACGAGGTAGCACGCTACTTTATCTATTTTGGCTTCCAATGACGAACGGGCACGTTCTAGTGAGTCTCCAATACGCTCCACCGCTGCCAGTACTGCATCAAGTTTTTGGCTGTCTTGGTTTGGTGAGTCTTGCATTTTCCCAGTTCCTGCTCCCGAACGTAGGCGCCCTGTTCCGGCCATGATCCAGTTTATTTGGGGAGGGGGGGTGGAGGTTCTGCTTGATCTCAGGTCGTTGATCACCGTTTTGTCGGCTGCTGTATATGTGTTGCGTTCTAGTTTAGTTTCATCTGGGCTGATGAGGGGGGGTTAGGTAAGTAGTTTACCAACGGGTTCGCACAGTTCTGTTCCAAGTCATGTCTCCAGTGTTCACCTTTGGTCCGTGGTATTATTCTCCCCTGGTGGCTTACCCAGTAAAGAATCGCAGTTTGTGACACCTCCAGTGTAAGATTTTGCGCGTTCGTGGTCGTTAGTTTGCACTGTGATCTTTGGAGGAGTCCACGTTCACCAGATGCTCGAGGCGTATGGACGGGCCCGCTTGTTCAGGGGTAGATAACAGCCCCCCTGGGACAGCACGAGCAGCCCAGTTAGGTGGTTCTCTCTGCACGATCACCTGGCACCCGGTTATTTACTGTTGGTGCTTTGTGTTGTTGCGTGCTCTCAATAAGGCGGCTGCATTTAGAGTTAATGCGAGTGGAGGTCGAACGACTCCCGTGAGTTTGCAGGGGGTACTGCTTGTCCATCACTCTGGGGTGTTCCCTCTGCCTCTCCACCCGGATCCCTGGGTGCCCGGGGGGGAAGACCTTCTTTTATTCAAGTCGATGGCTAGTTGCAAAGGGGGTGGTCATTCATCCTCCTCAGTTCTCAGTGGGGTCAGGAGCACCCCATCAGTCCACACCTAGTCTCAACATAGGACTCGTGTAAGCCGCTTGTTCTTTTTCTTACTTGTTGCCAGGTGGGTGTTGCCTCCTCCCTCCAGGTTGGGTTCACTGGTCTCCAGGGGGGATTCCCCGGTGGGCTTTAGACCCACATTTTAGCCCAAGGCTGCATTGCTTGTTTTTTCACTTTTTGGCTTGGTTTGCCTCATGGCTTGGTTCTCTTGTATGGTGGTTTTGTGGTGGGGTGCTCGTCTTCTCTGGTTGCCAAGCTTGTGTCTGCCTCTCACATGCAGTTTGCGGCCGGTGGGGAACAGCCCGGGGGGGCCCAAGCACAGTTCCCAGGCCGCCCCGGGCGTCCCCTCTTCCCCGGCCGCCTTGTTCTGATTCCCAGCCCCAGATCGCAGCCTGCGTGGACACGTTCGTTCTCTTAGCGCAAGCTGCCCCTCTCCCGGAGGCCACTGTGTCTCGAGGTCTGGTCACGGCCTGTGCGGTCGCAAGGTCGCCCCGGGTTCTTCTTCTGCCTAGGGAGCTCCCAGCTCCTCAAGTGCTCGAAGCACCCGCCTCCGGTGCGGCCCTCGGGGTCGGGGTGTTATTTCCCTGCTGCAGGCCGGCAGGTTTCCGCTCTCTCCTTTCCGATCGACCGCTCCGATTCCGGGCCTCCAAGCGCTGTCCGCGCGACCGCAGGGTGCCTCGACTCGCGGCCTAGGATCCGGGCACAGCCCGCATAGTCGATGGGCCACTTCAATTTCTTCTCGCGGCCCCCGGGAACGCAGCGCTACTTCGTTGCTGCAGGGCGCTAGGAGGTCCACTCCCGGCAGGCCCTGGACTTCAAGTCCCCCGTGCTCGTTCCAATTCTCTGGCTCCGGGTGGAGTCCGTGCAGCCAGGGGAACCCCGTAGGCGCGCGCCGTTTCCCTAGCGCAGCCTCTCCAACTCGCGGCTCAGGAGCTGGGTGCGGCCTGCGTGATCGCAAGGCCACCTCTGTACATACTTAGGGAGCTCCTCACTCCTCGGGTGTCGAGACACAGGACCCAGGGCTCCAACTTCCGATGCGGCCTTCGGGGCCGCCGCGCCGTTTCACCTCCACAGGGTGCCGAGGGTCCGCTCTCGGCGCGTTCGGGTCTTCAAGCCTCCCCTGCTTCGATTCGAGTCTCAGGGGAGTGGGATGCCCCCCCGCTCACCCCTAATTGAGTCGGATTATCCGGTCGCGGTGCGGAGCTCTAGAAGCTTGCGTTCGCCATGATTGGCAGCTTGGCCACGCCCCCATAATTGGTGTGATTGATGGAACACATATTGCATTTGTCCCCCGTCAAAATGAACAGGTGTACATAAATCGTAAGAGTTTTCACTCAATGAATGTACAGATGGTGTGCTTGGTGGACCAGTACATCTCCCACGTCAGTGCTAAGTATCCTGGGTCGGTGCATGTTTCCTTTGTCCTGAGGAATAGCAGTATCCTAAATGTGATGGCCCAGCTACAGAGGCACTGTTTGTGGCTATTAGGTGAGCCCTGGTTCCCACCCAGTAGATGTTGGTGTATGGCTATGGTGTAGGCCATATGGTAGAGTTTGTGGCTAAATGCTGTCCCTCAATATTTGCAGGTGACTCTGGTTACCCCAACCTATCATGGCTACTGACCCCTGTGAGGAATGCCAGCACAAGGGCAGAAGAACGTTATAATGAGGAACATGGGCGAATCAGAAGGATCATAGAAAGAACCTTTGGCCTCCTAAAGGCCAGGTTTTAGTGCCTCCAAATAACAGGTGGATCCCTTTGCTACTCACCTAAGAAGGTCTGTCACATAATAGTGGCATGCTGCATGTTGCACAACCTTGCCCTAAGATGCCACGTACCTTTTGTGCAGGAGAATGAGGCTGGAGATGCCCGTGTGGCAGCAGTGGACCCTGTGGACAATGAGGATGAGGAGGCAGAGTATGAGGATAAGGAAAACAGAAAAGTAGTGATCAGACAATATTTCCAATGACACACAGGTGAGACAGGGTTACTTCACATTTCATTGTCATTATGTTGAAATTGTTTGGCACTGGCATGCTGTTATTCCCCACTCCTATGCCCCCTTACTGTACCCTTTGCCAATTCATTTTACTGGTGTGATCACTGCAGCCAACTACTGGTCTTTCATATGTGCTCATTTACTGTACAGTTGAATTGCAATGTTTGTACATGTATACATAGTTAAAAAATGTGACATACTCCATACTTCTTTTTTTTTCAAGAATGTTTATTGAAGTGCTAAGATATTGAGGGGCAAGAACAATAGGATGGGGTGATGTTGGAGGAAACTCCAGGGTATAGTTCAAGTCTGTAGCACAGATGCATTGTCCATGGGGACATAGAAAGGGGAGCAATGGCAGTTCAAGGTGGACAGGGTGACAGAGTGGGACAATCAGGGGAGTCTCAATTCCTGGCAGGGGTCTTGGCAACAGTCTCTGGCTTCTGCCTGGGTCACAGGAATGTTTGCAGGGTGGTTCTCCTTCTGCAGGGGAAGGGGTGCTGGTGGCCTGCTGGTCCTGTGGCGGGGCCTCCTGTCCACTAGCAGCAGTGGAGATGGAAGGCTGTTCAGATGTCTGGATAGTGTCAGGGGCCCGCAGTTGTAAGACTGCCTCTCTCATAATACTGGCCATGTCTGCCAGCACCCCTGCTATGGAGACCAGGGTGGTGTTGATGGCCTGCAGGTCCTCCATGATCCCCTGGTACTGTCCCTCCTGCAGCTGCTTGTTCTCCTGCACATTGTCCAGGATCTGTCCCATCGTGTCCTGTGAATGTTGGTATGCTCCCAGGATCTCTACAAGTGCCTCTTAGAGAGCTGGTTCACTGGGCCTGTCCTCCCCCTGGCGCACAGCACTCCTCCCAGTTTCCCTGTTGTTCTGTGCCTCTGTCCCCTGACCCATGTGCCTACTGCCACTGACCCCAGGTCCCTGATTGTCATGGGTTTGAGGTGTGCCCTAGGCCCTGTAGAGGTGGACACACTACTGATTGATGTGTCCTGGGGACAGAGGTGTGTGTACGCTGCGTGGGTGCTGTGGTGGTGTTTCTAGATCGGGGAGGCTCTGTGGTTGTCTGTGACTGGGCTTGGGTAACCAACTGTCCAGAAGTCCCTGAGGGGCCAGGTTGGTTATCCAGATCCACGCGACCAGAGTTGTGGGCCTCTTCAGTTGGGGGACTGGATATTGCTGGCACCTCCTGTCTGGTGACATTGGCTGGGGTACGTGAGGGGATGTAAATGGTGTGTAATTGTTTCTGTGTCTGACATATTTTGCATCAATGGCTTGCCCTCTATGGTTGGATTTGCCCTGGCAGCTTTCCCTTGTGTAAGTTGGTATGTGGTGGGATAGCTGATTCTCTCTATAGTGGCATTCTTTAGTGATAGGTGTCCATGCAGGTCTGTGAGTGGTGTCCATGCATTGGGATGAGTGAGATGTGATGGTGGGGAGTGTGGGATGTGGTTCTGTGATGGGGGTGAGGGTGAGGGTATGTGATGGCATGCAGGTAGGGGGTGATAAAAGTAGAGAGCTGACTTGACAGAGTCCAGTCCTCCTCCTTCTCCGGCCAGGCCCTGAGGATGCATGATTGCCAAGACTTGCTCCTCCCATGTTGTTAGTTGTAGGGGAGGAGGTGGGGTTCCACCACCAGTCCTCTGTACAGTGAGTTGGTGTCTTGCTGCAATGGAGCGTACCTTCCCCTGTAGGTCATTCCACCTCTTCCTGATGTCATACTTGGTTCTTGGGTGCTGTCCCACGGCGATGACCCTGTCCACAATTCTCCGCCATAGCTCCATCTTCCAAGCTATAGATATCCGCTGCACCTGTGCTCCAAATAGCTGGGCTCTACCCTGATGATTTTCTCTGCCATCACCCTTAGCTCCTCCTCTGAGAATCTGGGGTGTCTTTGTGTTGCAATGAGTGTTGTGTGAGTTGTGTAGGTTAGGGTGTGTAGGGTGATGTGTAGGGGTGTGTGATGGGGGTGCGTGGGTGTTGTATAGGTGTAAGTAGTGTGTGGCTCTGGTTTTGTCTGTGGTCGTGGTGTCTGTCTCGTGACAATGGATTGTATTTGTAAAGGGTTGTGGGTAATGTGGGTGGGTGTTTTATAGTGGTGTGAGTGTGTGGGTGTGGTATGTGTATGGGTGTCAGGTGTGTGTTGTTTGAATTGTCTAATTTGGTGTTGTTTTGTTTGAGTGTGTGTATTTTGAGCGCGGCGGTATGTACCGCCAATGGTTTACTGCCATTGAATGTCCGCCGTGGTGATTTGTGGGTCATAATGTGATGGGCGTTGCTCTGTTGGCGTAACGGTGTGGGTTTGGTTACCGTGGTGTGGCGGATTTGTGTCTGTGGCTGAATACTGACGGATTGGTGTGTGTGTCATAATATGGTGAACGGATATCCGCCACGGCGGTGGTATGTTGGCAGCAGTCAGCGTGGGGATAAGTGGGATTTACTGCCAATGTCATAATGAGGGCCAAGGGCTCTTTTCAGAGCCAATCCTTTAACTAAAGTTTTTTCAGTTTCATTTTATAAAATATTATTCAGATCAGATTCAGATCCGCAGATCCATAGGGAATTCACAAACCAAAAGCCCTCACCTAATGTACATCAGCAATACTTCTCATTGAATATCTGATTGGTTTTATCACTGTAACAGTGGCTTTATCTGTGAATATTTTTTGTGTGTAAGTGTGTGTCAGACTGTGTGAGTGGGTGTGTGAGTCTTTCTGTTGTTCTGTGAGCAAGTCTGAGAGTATCTGTCTCAATCTGTGAATAGTTGTGTGAGGGATCTGTGAGTGATGGTGTTTGAGTGTCTTTCTAGGTCTGTCAAAGGGTCTATGAGTGTCTCTGAGTGGAGGTGATAGTGTTTGGGTCTGCAAGCATGTGCATGAATGTCTGTGTGGGTCTGTGAGTGGGTGTGTGAATGTCTGGTGGGTCCATGAGTGGGTGTCTGAGTGTCAGTGTGGGTCGGTGAGGGGTCTGAGAGCGTGTCCGTAGGTCTCTGAGTGGGTTTGCGAGTGTCTGTCACAGTCTAGGAGTGGGTATATGAACGTGTCTGTGGTTCTGTGAATGGGTGTGTTTGAGTGTCTATCTGAGTCTGTGAATGGACCCATGAGTATCTGAGTGGGTGTGTAAGTGTCTCTGTGGATCTATGAGTGGTTGTGAGAGTATCTGTCTGGATCTGTGAATGGGTGTGAGAGTGTCTACGTGGCTGTTTGGGGCTGTGAGTACCTGTCTCAGTCTGTGAGTGGGTATTTGAGTGTTTCTGTGGATCTGTGAATGGGTGCATTTGAGTGTCCTTCTGGGTCACTAACTGGGTCTGTGAAAGTCTGACTGGGTCTGTAAGTAGGTGTGAGAGTTTTTGTGTGGATCTGTGATTGGGTGTGAGAATGTCTGTTTGGGTCTGTGAGTGGGTGTGAGAGTGTCTGTGTAGGTGTGTGATTGGGTATGGTGTGCCTTTGTGGGTCTGTAAGTGGGTGTGTGAGTGTCTGTGTGGGTATGTGAGGGGGTGTGTGAGTGTATATATTTTTTAATGTGGAGCAAGGTCCGCGTATCCATCGCGGGGCTCAGCACGGCCCCCTTATGTAACTTCGCAATCGATCTTGCACATGACAAAAATGTGCAGGTAATATTTTGTACATCATAGCTACTTTTGGCACCTATATATCACACACATGGGGCTTGGCATCCCCTTCCTTGATCCGTTCATATAAATTGCAGCCCACATTTCAGTTCCAGGGACACTTTCCCCGATACATAAAATGGCAGCCACAACTTTCCTCTCAGGTTGTGGCCAGCAAATCAGGACCTTGTTTTGGTGCAAGATTCCGTGAATCCAATCCAACATGGGTGGATCCACAGAGGAACTGCATCTCCAGTTACACAAATATGTTTGTCCTTTAATATTAATATCTCAAAAACTACTTTTTGTGGTTTAGTGTATATTCCTTCAGTAGTTTTGGAGTTACTAAAGATAAAAGTAATATAGATATCTTGGTAGAGTCTACGCACAAATCCATGGTGAGATCTCATTGGCTGCCAATACTTCAACCAGGAAGTGGTGGTACATATCTTAGGACTCAGACTCAGCTGAGTCTTAGGATAAAAGAAATAAAAAAACACATATGGTGGAAAAAGTGTTGCATACATGGGAGAAGACTTCGTGCTCTCAGCCGAAAGGTGAGTACCTTCATGGCTGTCATGTTTATACAGAAACATTTTTGTGTGAGCTCTATGGCTTCAGGGTCTTCTTGGTGACTCGTTATGCAGCACACTCGTTGATGGCACGGAGAACAGGATACCTGTCCCAGACGGCAACTTATGAAATTTTGGGTTGTTTCATTTTTTTAACAAGGGCCATGCCTTCTCCATTGTGATACATGCATTTTGTGCCTTCTTGTTTTAACAAACACTTGACAGATTCATTGCCCTCCCCCAGGCAAGAATCTGCTGGCATTTTATATACCGGTGCAGCCACGTTCAGGTGCGGATCAGTTTATTTGCTTGTTAGAAATGGGGTCTCTAGTTAGCAGTGGGTTTGCACCCTTTCAAGTAGGGACCCTTATTCTAGTCAGGATAAAAGAGGTACCGCTGTGAGAACCCCTGCTCACCCCCTTGGTAGCTTGGCACCAGCAGTCAGGCTTATCTCAGAAGCAATGTGTGAAACATATGCACATAACACACAATAATAAGTGAAAACACTACAAAAGGACACCACACCAGTTTTAGAAAAATAGGCAATATTCATCTGTGTAAAACAAGACCAGAAATGACAAAAATGCAACACACAGAGCTAAAGATATGAATTTTGTAGGACTTAGCATACAAATGCAGTTCCTTGAAGGCGATAGCTCCACCTGGGGCTATCAAGGCGTCGTGAGTAACAAACCCAACAGTTTGGCCTGCATGCTGGTCTCCCTGGCTGAAGTGCCTTGGGCTCATTTGCAGAGATGCAATATACATCTTCGCTGCTTCTATTGTAGGTGGTGCCTCACAGTTCCCTGAGGCTCCCAAAGCCAAATACCCATAGGGCATAAAACATATAAGCCCGGAAGCAGAACACTGTATAGCAAAAGTTGGTGAAGGAGGTGTAGCTTCTTGGGCTCCCTTCACTTCTGACAGCCTGACTGAAGTCTCTCAGTGAAGGGCGGGGGGCTCTCAGAGAAGGGGTGGGGCCCATAACCCCAATGCGTGGATAGGGCAATCTCTGTACTTTCACTTTCTTGTTCACCCCTTTTTGTGCGTGCTTTGTCGGGTAGAAAAAAGAAACGCCAACAGTGCTGTCCCAAACTGAGAGGAAGAGCATGCATAAAGTGGCCTTGACCCACAATCTATGAGGAGGCCCCTTGCAGACATTCTTCTCCAGTGCATGGTCAAGTCAGCAAAGTGTAAGTAAATTTTTCTTTTATTTTAATGTGTTGGCCCAAGTGAACGTCACTGTCACCTGGCACTGTGATGCGTGACTACAGCAGCCACTTTTCCAAAAGAAAAGTACCCACCATGTGTTCATGGTTTAGGAGTCAACAGAGAACCTTACAAGTAATTTATACTAAATTTGTAACATGACCTTTCTATATTATGTTTTTTTTTTACTTTACTTATCAACTCGGGAAGATTATGTCAGCTTTAGAACATGCTTTGAAGTGCTCGCTTATATTTGCTGTTTGAAGTATGTAATGACAAGAGGGAAGAAAACAGGTTCCTCATTTTTCCATGGTCGGAATATTAAAATGCCAGTTTCGCTTTAGATAACTGACCAAGTGCCAACACTACACATGACTATAAATATCCATAAGATAAAAATAGGTGAAATGTAAAATGTATGTGTTTAAAACAAAAGACAGTCAAAATGCATCTATTCAGTCCTCTAAGAAGCTGAAAAACCTACATCCAAAAATATAACAAGCCAGGTTCAAAACGTTCATTTCAAATCTCAATCTAATTACATATCATGCCAACAAAACTGGTCCCCACCAAAGTGAAACCTGTGCAACACTACCAGCCCAATAAAACGTCTTCTGCCTGGTAGGCCATCCTGGCCTTGTTTGTACCTTTGTTGCATCTTTTCCTATGTGTTCGTCCTTCATTGCTTTGAGATGCTTTGTGCACAATATGATAGCGTGTATGGCAATGTGATATATTAGGATGAATTGCAAATTAGCATCAAGAGAGCATTTGTTACAGTGAGGTAGCATATGTTGATGTCTTTACCTATAACATCTCTATATCAAAGGTTGAACCTTAAGAGTCACTGGACCTGCATTCCTGGGCAGCCCCAGGTTAAAATACGTAGATCAGACATATTTCTGTGGGTCATTGGTCCATTGATGGTCACTTTTTTATCCATGCTGAATCTCTGAGAGGCTGTTTTACAGATTGAGCATTATGCGAATAGTAGCACTTCCAATTGTTAAGCTAGTCCCAGGGATATTTGAGCAACACACTCACATTAATGAAAGCACTTTGGCATATAACAGTAATAACCCTGCATATACTTTTGTGTGCAAGATAATAACACCAAATTTAGAGAGTGAGCATATGGCCCCTCACCATGGTTTGCAAAGGAGCCCCTAAGGTTTTGTTACGCCACTGCTTAGTTGTAAATTGTGGTTGTTGCAGGTTGCACTTATGTTTTTTGAGCATTGATTGGTGTTTTGCTCAGGGAATTCCAGTTAATACTTGTAATGACCTTAAATAATTACAAGATGACCCAAGCCACAAAGCAATGACACATTCTGCCTGGTTTATCATTTTACCCACTAGCACTTTGGATACTATGATTCCAACTCTTGCTTTCCTGTTGCATCTTTTAGCCGCTTAACTGTTTGTAATGGTTTCACTTGATATTTTTTTTACTTAACAAATATAAATGTAAATCTTTTCACTACACATAATCCAGCCTCAAACAACTCACACAGTAGCTGGGTTTTTCAGAAACCCGTTCTAGTTGGCTAAGGCAAATTAACATGGTCTTTACAAGTAACACAAAGGATAAATTAAGGCTATTTCCTTAATGTTTGTTATTTTCTCAACACAGTGTCTGATTGATGTCCATGGAACACTGGTTTGGTGTAAGAGCAAATGTGTAAAAGGAGGGAAATAGATGGTTTAAGGAGACAACTTCAGCTGCCTATGTTGTGCAGCATGCAATCCTGAGCTGCTGGGTTGCTGTCAAAATGTTTTAAGCAAATATTATTGAACGGGGACTTGGCTCAGGTCGACTTTGTAGCATTTTCGCAAAGTTTTTGTCGTATAGTAGTTTGATGTGACATGAGGAAAAGCTTTTTTTTATTGACTTGTAAAAAGAAGCATTGCATTTTGGGGGGTTCTTTTGTCTGGTTGTTGCAGTCACAGATCCTTTTTAACATAACTCCATGCTCAGCTGGCCTAAAAAGAAAATACCCACTCACACACCCATTCAGCCACTCTCACTTCCACTCACAGACCCGCACTACCACTCACAGACCCTCTCACTGACCTACAAAACAATCACATACCCACTCACACACCCTCATAACTACTTACATGCCCACTCATACACCCATACAGACACTCACATACCCACTCACACACCCACTCACACACCCATACAGCCACTCACACACCTACTCACAAACCTATACATCCACTCATTCACCCACTCACAGACCCATACAGCCACTCACACACACACAGAAAACCACTCAAACACCCACTATCAGACCATACAGCCACTCACACACCCACTCACAAATCTATACAGCCACTCACACACCTACTCACTGACCCATACAGCCACTTACACACCCACAAAACTACTCAGATGCCTACTCGCAGACCTATACAGCCACTCACACACCCACTCACAGGCCCATACAGCAATTCGCACACCTACTCACCACCCTATACAGACAGTCATACACCCACTGTGAGAAAACAGGGCTGATTGCAGAGGCCCCATAACTTTTTGCCCCCATTTTCCACTTTTTGCTGGTGTTTTCCTGACTTTAAAGGTGCCCTGGGTACTGCTAACCAGTCCCAGGGCCTGTGCTCTGTGTAAAATGGATATGCAAATTAGGCTAATTATAATTGGCTAAGTTAACCTACCTATAAGTCCCTAGTATATGGTAGGGCATGTAGGTTTAGGGACCACAGCATAGGTGGTGCACACCTAGGTGCATTGCTGAGGTGCCCAGTGTCATTTTAAAAGCAAGCCTGCCTTGCTGGCTGCTTTTAAATTAAAGTTATATGCAAATTCGACTTTGGAATTAAAGGTACTTCCAAAGTCTTAAACTACCTTATTTTTACATATAAGTCACCCCTAAGGTGTGCCCTATGTGCCCCTAGGGCTGGGTGCCATGTAACTATAAGCAGGGACTTTATAAAAATAGATTTATAAGCCCTGGTGAGGTAAAAACAGCCAAATTCGTTTTTCCCTCATTGAAGTAAATGGCCTTCATAGGCTAGAATGGGCAGACTTTATTTTAAATTTTAAAGTCTCCTTAAATGTTACATACCAAGAATTTGGTATCAAATTGATTGTTGTAATAAATCCCACAACTTCCAGTTGTTGGATTTAATATAACTTGTCCAGGTAAAAAGTTTAGACTTTACCTAAAAAGTTGCCAATTTCAGCTCTGCATTGTTTTTGCTGCTGTGCTCTGATTGGCCAGCCTGCAGCAGCTTCTGCCAGGCTGCCTTGATGAGGTGTGAAGTGGCCAGACTTCACACAAAGGAATGTGCTTGGGGGAGAGAATCTCCCCTCAGCAGATGGTGAGGCAGGAAGGGGGAGGGCTGCCAAACTGGTCTTCAAAGGCAGAGAAGGACATTTGCAGCACCCAGCAACACCCCCACATCCTGCAACCCCAGACAGCTAGGTGCCCCCTTGATTAGATTAGGAGAGGGCAGGAGAGGGGTGTGTTTATGATTTTTAGCCACACCAGTGGGTGGGCTCAGCCAGATGTAACCTCCAAAAATCAGATTCATCCATGTTGGATTTTTAGAGACTGTTGCCTTCTGGGATGGATTTTTGCCACACTTCCCAGGAAGTGGTCATCACAGGGGGACGACCCTGTCCCTAATTAGAGAACCAGGGCCCCCCTGCTTTTCACCCAGGAGCAAGGATAAAACTGGCAGACCTGCACCCACACCTCAGATCCCCTCCAGAATTCAACAAGAAAGGAACTAAAGAAGAAGAAGGACTGCCCTGCTGGACCCCGGGCCTGCACCTGGACCCTGCACTCAGAAGGACTGCACCAGCTGCACACTTGGGCTTCACCACAAGAAGGACTTTGCCTGGCTTCAACTGGTTCAAGGAGGGACTCCCTGTTTGCTACAGGTGAAAAATTGCTAAACCAGAGTCCCCTGCACCAACTCCTGAAGAAAGCGACCAGCTGACCACTGTCCAGTGGCCAAAAAGGAGTTTGCGCCAGGTGCATTCTGGGAGTTGAAGTCCGCACCCCCCAAGGACCATCACAGAACTTCTGGACCCTTGGGGTGAGCTGTGGACCCCAAAAGAACCTTAAAGGAACATCTGGGTGAAGCCCCAGAAGTTTGGAAAAGATTTGAGAATTTTTGGAAAAAAGCTCCAGAGAGGGACCGACCCGCCGCAGAAATTCTAGCCGGCTTGCCTCAACCGCGACCCGGCCTGACTTCGTGGTTCGTCCCGGTAAAGAAAAACATCCAAAAAAGAGACTAAGTCCGAACGTAAAAAGTTGACCGGGACCTCCCAGCCATCGTATCCGAGAAGGGCTCCATGGACGTCGGATCAAGATCCAGGTTTACCCCGGTCGAAGGATTTTCATCTCGAAAAAACGACTAAGTCCGAAGGTAAAAGTCTCCACCGAGGAAACCCACATGGCGTATCCGGACAAGGGCTCCAGGAGGTCGGATTCAACCGGCAGGTTAGTCCCGGTGAAGAAAAACTTCAAAATAAAGACTAAGGCCCTCATTCCAACCCTGGCGGTCGGTGTTAAAGCCGCGACCATACCGCCGACAGGCTGGCGGTCAAAAAAATGGAATTCTGACCCTGGCGGTTCCCACCAACAGAGACCGCCGCTTCAACACTCCGACCGCCACGGCGGTACAAACAAACAGCCTGGCGGTCACCGCCAACAGCCCGGCGGGAGACAATGTACCGCCTACCCGATAACGACCCACCAATCCGCCACCTTTTCCGGGGTGGGAGCCCCGCTGATAAAAACACGGCGGAAACAGACTACGAACGGGAAAACGCTCACCTCCACATACTCCACGCGAGATTCCGGCAGTATGGAACCCGAGTTACAGGTCATCCCCGCACTCCTATACCTGCTCCTGTACCAGGAGCACGCCCGGCGGCGCGGAAGACATCGGTGAGTACTGCACCTACGACACAGGGGAGGGGAAAGATTACCGGCACACACCCACCCACCCACACCCACTACAACACACACATCAATGCATTCCCACAGATCACTGTCAGAACCCACAAACCCCCCCCTCCGAAATAATGCAAAGACCAAAAGAAGAGATCTTAAACGGGCAGATATATTGAAAAATGGACAGCAGTAATCCAAATAAATAAATAAACTATGTACAAAATATACATCTACTATATGTAGTCCAGCCACTGTCCGTGGACCACAGGGGTCCTGAGCAAAGGGGCAAGGCCCAGTTCCACGACAAGAACTCCACGGAGAGAACACTGCAGGGGCATCAGAAAGAAAAAAGGACAGGCACCTCAGGGGGAAGGGAAGGGGGGGCACCTCAGCCACTTGAGTACACGACGCCAGATCCACAAGGGGACTCCATGACCACTGGCCCATCCTGGGGAGAGCAAAGCCACAGTCCATACAGTCCATACAGTGGGTGGCCTGCCCACTGGGCCATCCTGGGGAGTGCAAAGCCACAGTCCATACAGTCCATACAGTGGGTGGCCTGCCCACTGGGCCATCCTGGGGAGTGCAAAGCCACAGTCCATACAGTCCATACAGTGGGTGGCCTGCCCACTGGGCCATCCTGGGGAGTGCAAAGCCACTGTCCATTCAGTCCATACAGTGGGTAGCCTGCCCACTGGGCCATCCTGGGAGTGCAAAGCCACAGTCCATACAGTCCATACAGTGGGTAGCCTGCCCACTGGGCCATCCTGGGGAGTGCAAAGCCACAGTCCATACAGTCCATACAGTGGGTAGCCTGCCCACTGGGCCATCCTGGGGAGTGCAAAGCCACAGTCCATACAGTCCATACAGTGGGTAGCCTGCCCACTGGGCCATCCTGGGGAGTGCAAAGCCACAGTCCAAACAGTCCATAACAGACTCCACTGCCACTGAGGAGGCATGTTGGCCAGAGGACATCCTGCAGCCCTGCCCGAGACAGATCCTGCCCTGCCACGTCTGCCAAAGGGCCAGCGGTTCTTGCCTTGAAGGGCCCAGTTCAGCGGTTCTTGAGACGGCGGTCCCCAGCGGAGCGGTGCTGGAGACGACGGGCCCAGTTCAGCGGTTCTTGCCTTGAAGGGCCCAGTTCAGCGGTTCTGGCCTTGAAGGGCCCAGTTCAGCGGTTCTTGAGACGGCGGTCCCCAGCGGAGCGGTGCAGGAGACGGCGGGGCCCAGTTCAGCGGTTCTTGCCTTGAAGGGCCCAGTTCAGCGGTTCTTGCCTTGAAGGGCCCAGTTCAGCGGTTCTTGAGACGGCGGTCCCCAGCGGAGCGGTGCTGGAGACGGCGGCCATTCTATGGCCAACTGCTCATTGCCTGGTGGTGCCCTCCTGGGCAGCGGGGATGGTGCTCCTTCAATGCCCACCTAGGCTGTGGGTGGTGGGGCCCTCCTGGCCAGCTGGGCTGGGTCCTCCCTGGGCAGCGGCTATGGGGGTGGTGGGCTCTCCCTGGGCAGCTGTGACGGTTCCTCCCTGGGCAGCGGCTATGAGGGTTGTGGGCTCCTCCTGGGCAGTTGTGACGGGTCCTCCATGGGCAGCAGGCCTGCTGCCTGACTTCTCCGCCTTGCTGCCCTTGCCCTCCTTAGTCGGGAGTCTGTGGCCCTTTCCTCCCTTTGGAGCTGTGGCTGTTAACGGTGGCTGGCTAGTGTCCTGGGGGGATATAGAACCCGGGCTCCTGCGGCGGCCCTTCCGCCTTCTGCTCCTCTTCCCAGGGGGTGGGCTGCCTGTCCCCTTGCTGCTGGGCGAAGATCCAGACATGCGGGCTGGTGGGCTCCAATACCCCTGCACCCTTGTCAAGGGGGCTGCAGGGCTGGTGGTGGCTGAGGTGCTCTTCTTACCCCGACGAGAAGGAGGGGGGGCTCAGGGTCAGGAAAGAAGTTAGCAGTAGCGAGAAAGATTTTCTTGGGACAATGGAGAGTGGTAGGTACAGTGGGAATGGGAGTGGAGGGAGAGGATGTGGTTGTAGGTGAGTCACGTTTGCTGTCTTTGGGTGCAGGTGCAGGAGGGATAGGCTGTCGTGAGGTGGATGGCTGTTGGGTGGGTGGGTGTCTGCGTTTGTGTGGTGTGGAAGAGGGGGTGACAGACACAGTGGGAGAGGACACGGGACGTGTAAATGGCAGTGGGGGTGGTGACTGCACGTGTGCGGACTGTACTGGAGGGTGTGCTGGTGATGGAAACACTGGCTGATGGTGAGGTGAATGAAGGTGTGAGTGTAGACGTCACAGGGAGGGAGGAGGGAGACGAGGAGGTGGGGGTCATAGAGGTGGTAGTGACTGTTGGCATGTCTGCATCGGAATGTTGCTCGTGTGAATGTCTGCGTGATCTGTGGTGCTTATGTTTGGATGAGCTGCTCTTGGTTGTTGAGGTGTGTGCAGGCTGGTCTGATGGTGTGGGTGGGACAGGCAGAGGAACAGGAGACAGGGAGGAGGGAGTTAGTAGAGGGAGGCAGGAGACAGGGACAATGGCTGCCGTCAGTGCTGAGGCCAGAGCCTGGAACGATCGCTGATGGGCAGCCTGACCCGAATGAATGCCCTCCAGGTACGCATTGCTGCGATGAACCTCCCTCTCCACCCCCTGGATGGCATTCAAAAGGGTAGACTGCCCAACAATGAGCGTTCGGAGGAGGTCAATGACCTCCTCACTGAGGGCAGCGGGGGTAACAGGGGCAGGGCCTGAGGTGCCTGGGGCGAAGGAGATGCCCGGCTTCCTGGCAGAGCGGGCACAGGGCGAACGCTGAGGGGCTGCTGGGAGGGCGGAGATGGTGCGCTGGGTGGCGGCTGTACCTGTAATGGCGGGGGGCACGGATGGTGCCACCCCCGCAAGGGAGCTCCCTTCCGAGGACGTGTCCATGTTGCTTCAGGGTCCAGTCGTCCCCGTTGTGGAGCTCCCCTCGCCCTCCGTCTCACTGGTCCAGTCAGACTCTGTGGCATGGCCCTCCTGGGCCATGTGAGATGCAGCTCCCTCCTGCCCCGATGCCACTTCTCTTCCGCCTGATGATGCTGATGCACACAAGCACAGAAAGACAAACAAAAAGGGGGGGGGGGAGAGAGAAATAAAGAGATTTTGAGTACATGGATCACCGGTACAGTTAGCGGACATGACAGACACAGATGCCCCCTGCACTAAGTTGCGCACTTGGGGTCCGCTACGCATTCCGTGGAACATGCCCTACACGCCTAGAGTTGACAACTGCACCCATGGATGACACGGCCCAGGGATGGCTGTACTGGCACACTACTGAGGGTGGTGGCTGGGGACACAGGGGCTTACGGGGGTGCCCAGCCTACAGATATCGCCCTGGCCTAGGGAGACCCACAGCCCTCCTCCCCCACCCAGACACCTCCACTGCGCGACAACAGAGTAGATTATGCTTGTACTCACCCCCTTGTGTCTGCTGTGCTGCCCTCACGCGCCCATCCAAATCAGGGTAGGCCACCGCCAGGATCCGGAACATCAGGGGGGTCAGTTGACGGCAGGCACCCCGCCTACGTTGGGAGGCCATCCCCAGCAGAGACTCGGCGGTCTTCTTGGTCCCGCGGCGGATGTCCTCCCACCTCTTGCGGCAGTGGGTGCCCCGTCGCTGGTGGACCCCCAGGGTCCGGACTTCCTTGGCGATGGCACGCCAAATCCCGATCTTCTCATGGGCGCGGACCTATGTGACACGTACAGGGAGGGAGAAATACCACGTTCAAGTTTGTCTGCATTTTCGTTGCCAGTGGCCCAACGCCCCCCATCCCCGCCAGGCCCCCCGCCAGGCCCAACATGCCCCCCATCCCCACCATGCCCCCCGCCAGGCCCAACATGCCCCCCATCCCCGCCATGCCCCCCGCCAGGCCCAACATGCCCCCCGCCATGCCCCCCGCCAGGCCCAACATGCCCCCCATCCCCGCCATGCCCCCCGCCAGGCCCCCCGCCAGGCCCAACATGCCCCCCATCCCCGCCATGCCCCCCGCCAAGCCCCCCGCCAGGCCCAACATGCCCCCCATCCCCGCCATGCCCCCCGCCAGGCCCCCCGCCAGGCCCAACATGCCCCCCATCCCCGCCATGCCCCCCGCCATGCCCCCTGCCAGGCCCAACATGCCCCCCATCCCCGCCATGCCCCCCGCCAGGCCAAACATGCCCCCCATCCCCGCCATGCCCCCCGCCAGGCCCCCCGCCAGGCCCAACATGCCCCCCATCCCCGCCATGCCCCCGCCATGCCCCCCACCAGGCCCAACATGCCCCCCATCCCCGCCATGCCCCCCGCCAGGCCCCCGCCAGGCCCAACATGCCCCCCATCCCCGCCATGCCCCCCGCCATGCCCCCCGCCAGGCCCAACATGCCCCCCATCCCCACCATGCCCCCCGCCAGGCCCCCAAGCCAGTCAGTGGCCCCAAATCCATATTGAATTAAACTCACTTGTTGGTCTGGAGGACCGTAGAGTAGCGCATACTGGGGGAGGACTCCATCCACAAGTTTCTCCAACTCTTCTCCAGTGAAGGCAGGGGCCCTTTCCCCAGGCGCAGCAGCCATTGTCCCTTCCAGACCGAGGTCACAGCAACACTTGCAGTATAGGTCCTCTCCTGTGAAAGTTCAAGTCGCGAGTGAATAAGTAGATAGAAAATGGCGGTCACGCCCGCGGCGGTGCGTACCGCCACCGCCGGCGCCCTTCGCCATTGGCTCCTGAAACCCATAGGCTTCAATGTTAACCAATGCGGCTTCGCGCCGCGGTCTTCGACCGCCGACCGCCGCGGTGTGCCACGCCAGCGCATTGACCTCACATCCCATTGTCACACTTCACAGGTCAGGCAGCCGCCATTTCGAGGGTCCACATGGCTCAATTTCAACTGCGTCACACAGGCCTAGGCCTTGCATAGCCACTCATACACGCCATTCACTGCATAGAGAATCGTTTACTGTGCAAGCTGTGAGTACGTACCTGTGGGTTGCTTGACTGTGTGCTCCATGTTCCCCTTCCTAGGCACCGTCCGCTGGGTTTGGCGAGGAGAAGGAGGAATCCTCCCGTGTACAGACCGCTGGTGGACCTGTCGACAATGGAAGCACGCCACATTATCCTGACCTACCGGCTTGACCGTGCCACTATACATGAACTGTGTGCCCAGCTGGAGCCCGACCTGATGTCCCCCATCCGCCAACCCACAGGGATTCCCCCTCTGGTGCAGGTCCTGTCAGTACTCCATTTCTTGGCAAGTGGGTCATTTCAGACAATAGTGGGAATTGCTTCTGGGATGTCTCAGCCCATGTTTTCGAAGGTGTTATCCAGAGTGTTGTCTGCCCTGATGAAATACATGAGGAGCTACATCCTTTTCCCTGAGGTGGGCGAATTGGCTACAGTGAAGGGTGATTTCTATGCCCTTGGACATATTCCCAACGTCATTGGTGCCATTGATGGGACCCATGTGGCTTTGGTTCCCCCAAGAGACAGGGAGCAGGTGTACAGGAACAGAAAAAGTTACCATTCCATGAACATCCAGGTGGTGTGTTTGGCTGACCAGTACATCTCGCATGTAAATGCCAAATTCCCTGGGTCAGTGCATGACGCCTACATCCTAAGGAATAGCAGCATCCCTTACGTGATGGAACAGCTAGAGAGACACCGTGTATGGCTATTGGGGGACTCTGGGTACCCCAACCTGTTGTGGCTACTGACCCCAGTAAGGAATCCCCGGACCAGGGCAGAGGAACGGTACAATGAGGCCCATGGGCGTACTAGGAGGGTGATCGAACGCACCTTCGGCCTCCTAAAGGCCAGGTTTCGGTGCCTGCATATGACAGGTGGATCCCTAATGTACTCACCTAAGAAGGTGTGTCACATCATCGTGGCCTGCTGCATGCTTCACAACCTGGCTTTGCGCCGCCAGGTGCCTTTCCTGCAGGAGGATGGTCGAGACGGTGGTGTTGTGGCAGCTGTGGAACCTGTGGAGAGTGACGAGGAGGAAGACGACGGGGCTGAAACAGACAACAGGGACAGAATCATTGAACAGTACTTCCAATAGGACACAGGTAACAATTCAAGCATAATTTAGTAAATGTAAACTACTCTCCTGCATCTCTGCTGCCTGTCTATTTGCCCCAGTGTATGATGACTGAGTTGTGGCTTTTCCCTCCCTATTTCAGATCTGGGGTCCCCACTACGAGTCCTGTGCTTCGCTTCCCCATGGACTACAGCTTTGTAGCAGCTGTTTGTTGACTTCACTATGTAGAAGGACATTTTGCACTGTCATGTCAATTACAATATTTTGAAATCACAGCCAGACTCCGGATAGTTTTGTGCAAAATAGGTGTTTATTTCAGTGCTCAAAATGGGATGGGTGGTTTCAAGTGGGTGGGGGCTATGGTGAAGGAATGTCCATGGCAGAGTCCAGAGTAACAGTCACACAGGTGCATTGTCCATAGGCCTGTGGAGAGATGGAGCATGGGCAGTTCAAGGATGGACAGGGTGACAATGTGGGACAGTGGGATGACATCAGGTGGTATCCTTTGCTGGCGGGGGTCTTGACATCCTACTCTGTCTTCTTGCGAGATCTCAGGGCCCTCTTGCGGGGTGGTTCTTCTCCTGCAGGAGGTGGGGGTCTGGTGGGCTGCTGTTGTGCGGGGGCCTCCTGTCCACTAGCGCCGGCGGAGGTGGTTGGCTGTTCTTGGTCCAGGCTAGTGGCAGGGGCCCTTTGTTGTTGTTGAGTGTCCGTCCTGGTGTTGATGAGTTCCTGCAGCAGCCCTACCATGGTAACCAGGGTGGAGGTGAGGGCTCTGATGTCCTCCCTGTACCCCCGATAGTGTTCCTCCTGCAGTACCTGGATCTCCTGGAACCTGGCCAGTACCGTCGCCATCGTCTCCTGGGAGCGGTTGTATGCTCCCATGATGGTGGTGAGGGCCTCGTGGAGAGTGGGTTCCCTGGGTCCGTCCCCCCCCTGTCGCACAGCTGCCCTCCCAGTTCCCCTGTTTCCCTAGGCCTCTGCCCCCTGGCCGGTGTGCCCACTACCACTGCCCCCAGGTCCCTGTTGTTGTTGGGGTGGTGGGTTATCCTGGGTGCCCTGTAGTGGTAGACACACCGCTGATTGACGCGCCCTGGAGACAGAGGCATGGGCCCGCTGGGTGGGAGCTGTGCTGGTGTTCCCGGAGGGGTTTGGGTCTGTAGTGGCCTGTGGCTGTCTGAGGGGAACCGACTGTCCAGAGGTCCCCGATGGTCCGGGCTGGTCATCAGTGTCCAGGTCGACAGAGCTGCTGTCATCGCTGACGGCCTCTTGGGTGGGGGGTGTGGAGAATTCTGGGCCCTCCGTGGCGGTATGTTGGCGGTCAGGTCCTGCAGGGGTATAGAGGTATGGTTATAGTTTCAATGTGTGCCATATGGGTGTATCTGTGGGTTCCCGTGTCCCCAAGTGCTGGCATTCGTGTGTGGGGGCTTTGGTGAGGGTGGCTTGTGGGGGGGATGTGTATATGCATTGGCCATGCTTTGGTGATGGGTGTCCATGCTTAGTGGACGCATGCAGGCCTAGGTTTTGGGATGTGTGGGTTGTGATGGTGAGACATTGGCAGGGAATAGGTGTGCTGGGGGTGGGGGTGAGGATGGTGGTGGGGGTGAGGGTGGGGGTGAGGATGGTGGTGGGGGTGAGGGTGGGGTTCGAGGATGGGGGTGGGGGTGAGGGTGGGGTTCGAGGATGGGGGTGAGGGTTGGGGTATGATTTGGCATGCAGGTGGGGGGGAAGCAGTATTGAAGCTTCAACTTACCAGAATCCATTCCTCCGCCGACTCCTGCGAGGCCGTCAGGATGCAGGATGTTCAAGACTTCCTCCTCCCATGTTGTAAATTATGGGGGTTGAGGTGGGGGTCCTCCGCCAGTCTTCTGCACGGCGATGTTGTGCCTAGATACCATGGAACGCACCTTCCCCCGTAGGTCGTTCCATCGCTTCCTGATGTCTTCCCGATTTCTGGGGTGCTGTCCCACAGCGTTGACCCTGTCGACAATCCTCTGCCATAGCTCCGTCCTCCGGGCAATGCTGGTGTATTGGACCTGTGTGCCGAAGAGCTGGGGCTCTACCCGAACGATTTCCTCCACCATGACCCTGAGTTCTTCGTCTGAGAAGCGGGGGTGTCTTTGGGGTGCCATGGAGTGGTGTGTATGATGTGTGGGGTGGAGTATGTGTAGTTAAGTGTGTTGAGTGTGGTGTGTGTGTTGTTTTGTGTGTGGATATTGTGTGGGTAATGGTGTAGTGTGCCTCTGTGTGATGGTGTTCTATGATCGCTGCTGTGTCTCTCAGTGCTTCTTTTTGGATTTTGGTCGAAGGGGTTTGTGGGTGATGTGGGTGTGTGTTTTATATTGTATTGTGTGTGTGGGAGTGGTGTGTGTATGTGTATCAGGTGTGTGGAATTCAAATCGTCCAATGTTGCTGAGTTTTGTTTGTTTGTGTGTATTCTGACCGCGGCGGTGTGTACCGCCAATGGAAAACCGCGATTGAAAGACCGCCGCGTGGATTCGTGGGTCAGAATGGCATGGGCGTATTTCTGTTGGCGTGACGGTGGAGGTTTGGTCACCTCCACTTTTCCGCCGACCGCTGGTCTGGCGGTCTGTTGTGGCTGTCGGATTTTCGGCGGTTTGGCTGCTGTGGGTCAGAATGACCGTGGCGGGTTACCGCGACCGCGGCGGAATTATGGAGGTAAGCGCCTTTTACCGCCGAGGTCAGAATGACCACCTAAGTCAGAAGGTAACTTTTAAACGAGGCCTCCCGCGACCTGTAGCCGAGCAGGGCTCCATCGCGTTCGGCCTGAAAGTTTGACTTTGCCCCGGTCGAGGTGCAACCAGATGACCCGATTGGCGCTTTTTGTTTCTAAGCGCTAGAAAAGTAATAATTCTTTAAAAATTCATATCTCCGGTTCCCCTGAACCGATTTTAATCGTTTTTGTGTCATTTTAAAGATAAAAATATAAACTATTTTTATAAATTGTTTTTGGATTTTTAAACTGTTTCCTGTGTTTTATTTAATTACTGTTTTGTGATATTTGAATGCTTTACACTTTGTCTCCTAAGTTAAGCCTTGACGCTCGTTGCCAAGCTACCAAGGGTTGAGCTGGGATTAATTTACTGAGCCCTACCAATAACCCATTTTCCAACACCCACTCTCAAAGGTTACAGGTCACAGTCAGTCGGGAAATATCATTTAAAATCCTTAGACATTCATAAAAAAACAAAGGTTACAGGGACATTGTAATTTGGAGAAAGTATTAAAAAGCCATAGAAATTCACTGAAAAAACAAAGGTTGGAGGGACATAATAGTTAGGAAATTGCATTAAAACCTTAGAAATTCACTGAATAAAGCAAAGGTTAAAGGGATGTTATAGTTCGGTTCATATATTACAGAAACAAACCATAGAAATTCAGCAGTTATAGTTATCTGAGCTAACTATAAATTAAGCTCCCGCAATGCACTGCTTATGACCTCAAATGACATCACTGATGACATCATAGAGCAATCAAAGCTTCAATATACTTCATAAACTACAATTACAACTTTTTTAAAGTAAGACTATGACACATGTGAGAGTCGTATAGCAAAAATCTCATTGTAACCTTATAAACTAGTACATTTACTTATCACCTAAGAGATAGTCCTCAGCAAATTGTCCTGTCTTGTCTGAACCTCTACTCTAAACACTAAAGACCAAAATGAAACATCTAAACGTATAGGCTAATCTATTGAAAACCACAACAGCACCACTTGTGAACTTGGGAAGATGTTTTACTGCAAATGTTAAATTTGTGCAAACCACTGCAACATGCAACCAGTAGAGAGATCTTAGTGGACAGGCAACTGTGCCACAACCCACTAGTCAAATTGTTCTTCAACCTGGACAAAGGTGTGAACATTGAGGTAAGTCTGTTGTAAATATGTACTACACTGAGCCATCACCCTAGAAAAAGGTTTTAGTAACAATATTAATTTATTGCAATTTACAAAACAGTCACTGATCACAAAGGAGAGAGGTCAGTGTGTCATAAAAGAGAACTATACTCAGCCATCACTGTGAAGTGAAGTCTCAATGATCAGCTTAGACTGCTGCAAAGCACTATCCTACACATGTATCATTAGGGGACATGTACCCAAGGAGACGCTAGTTTTCTGATAAATAGTACACCCACTTAAAAAAATGAATTATAGATCAGATGCAATATGTTAGAAATAGTATCACAAATTGGTAGTATAGAAAGAATACAAATGTAACTTTTGCAGTAGCTTATTATATATCTTTAAGTCTCAGAAACCTCCAAACTTGCGATCACTGGATGGTGTCATCAGTGATGTCATTTGAGATTGCATCAGTGAGGCCACTGACCATGTCATGAGTGATGTAATTTATGAGGTCATAAGCAGTACATTGCAGGGAGGTAAGTTATAATTAGCTTCAGGTAACTATAACTGATGAATTTCTTGGTTTTGTGTGTATAAAATCTGAACCTACTTACCTGATACATACTTACGTTGTAAAGGCATGCGTGTTAAAGGCACATGTTAGGGAAAGACTTGCATGGTAATTGAGACATAGTAAAGGCATTGCATGGTAAAGACTTTGTAAAGTGTGTTTCACCTCATGAGACACTGGTGCAGAGAGGCACGAGAACTCGAGCTATTCCAGCAGCTTCTCTTGTGAACATCACAGATGATCTGGTTCTCAAATACTGCAAGGGATTGACTGATATGGTACATTCTATCTCTCACCAGGTCAATGTCACCACTCCAGCTGGGAAATAAACTATATGAAAACCAGAAAGGGAACACCCTGCCTTCTACTCCAGCATGAGTCAGCCCCAATGCATCATGGTAAATGCAGTCAAAGTTTGTTTTTTATCCATAAATTAACCTGTATGTTTTCACCTTAGGAGGTTCAGCAAGTGCTGTGAATCTCTGGACACATGTCTGTGGGTTGAGCCCTTCATCAGCAGAGAGAAGCTTTGTCTCTGGGGTTGCTGGAAATGCTACCAAAGGTCCTCTCAGGTTTATGTACCACTCACTGATGCCCCGGTGCTCAACCAGAGCTCCTCACCTCGTTGGCTCAAGAGAGCCTCCTTAATGCCCAAGCCCTGGAGACTGGGTTCATAGGAAGAAGCAAATTCGAAACACATGACTGGAGGAACGTTGGAGAGGCCCATAGCAAGTGATTTTCGTTACTAACAATTCTGTGAAGTGTGCTGGACTGGATACATGCTTCCCATACCAAGAGAGCGAGATGAGCAATAGAAGAAGCGGACCCAACATTCAATAATTCCTTGAGTCCTCCTAGGATTGAGGCTTCTGAAGCATCTGAAGAGGAAGGACATTCTGGAGTTTCTCCACCTTCCAGAGAAGAACTTCAATAATGGGAAGAGAAGATCCATAGTACCACTCTACCAGTTGTGACGTTGCAGGCTCTAGATTGAGATCAAGCATTCACAGAGACAATGAGAACTCATGGAGACCAGAATCAAATCTGTCTGAAACAAGGGCACCAAAGTCAGACAGTGGTGTGGACAAAGAAAGCTCCACCTCTCAAAGTGAGTTAACTTCACATGAGCCAGAAATGTAAAGTGCCTCTAATAACTTCTATCAGGAGACCAGAAATAATAAGCAAAATTAGTGAGTTAGAGGATCAAGAACAGCAATAATCACAAGTATCCAGTGACAATTGCCTAAACATGATGGTCCCTAAAAGGTCCAGATAGGAGAGAAAGACCAATCACAAATTTTCAGGTCCCAATTAGGCATACTTCAACAGGATTGACATTGAATCTGACGAATGTCTGGCTGACGTTGACGAACCTCCATGAGGCAAAGACAAATAATGATTTGAATCTACGTAAATGTTTGAATAAGTAGTAAAAAATGGAAGATGGAAGAGAGTTATGGTAACAGTAAGTGAATACAGAACCATAGGCATCCAATCGAAGCAGGCTAAAAATCACCATAGATTTCAAGATAGGGTAGTGTCTTCATGGTAGTCGTAGAAGGACTATTCTCCTCAACTGAAGATACAGATTATTAATTAGATCTGATTTAAGTTACATGGTGCAGCAACACTTCAAAATGATGCCTGTAGTTTTGGTGGGCCCCATTTCTGTTTCTGTAATTGGGTATATGTTAGGTGTCCATTTGTTTAGGAGAAATGTTTCCCATGTGCTAATGAATCAAACTAAGAAGCCTGTTACACACAAGGAAACACATCAAGTTAGAATTAGACATGCCTCTCACTCTGAATGTGTTTATAGTTATAGTGTCTACTTTCAGATGTTGGCCGAATATGTTAGAATCATTCACATGTAGGATTGCTTTTCTGTTCTTATGTTCCAGCCTCTGCAACTGAGGGCTCTGCATACTTTCATTTGCCCTTATACTATTCTTTTTCTTGCAGTGTTTTTTCTAATCTATTCTATCAACAGCATTCTCTTAAACTGTTTTATACTGATTCTGAAAACATTTCAGGAAATTTAGGCCCATATTTATACTTTTTAGCGCTGCATTTGCATCAATTTGTGATGCAAAAGCGGTGCAAACTTACAAAATACATTTGTATTTTGTAAGTTTGCACCGCTTTTGCATTAAAAAGCGGCGCAAATGCAGTGCCAAAAAAGAAGAAATATGGGCCTTAGTGTTGGAGAAAGGATTAAATATGTCCTTGTGCTCTACTAAACATTCATATTATTTTGGTAAAGGGGAAGAATGTGAGAATGTGGTGAAAGTCTTTACTCCTGTGACTAACACAAAGGGTACTAGTAATTTAACCTGCAAAATTAGCAAGGGTGAGAGAATATTTGCAGATGTACTAAAACAGAATAAGGTAAGATGAAGAGAAAGGAAGCAGGAGAGGTAACCCAGAAACATTAATGGAAAGGGTAAAGGGAATTCAGAGGATCTATCCCCAAACTGAGCATTGATGTTACCAAGAAGGGGACTTTATCTAGGATAAGGAGTCAAGAAGGGAAAGAGACTTTTGAAGTAGTGGGTTGGAGTGAACATGAGCACAGGTATTTAGCGTGAGGAAAAGTTTTAGACGAATTCGAGGTAAGTATTAGGGATATATACTATGTGTGTGGTACATCAGATTACTTCCCTTTGTCACACAATTGGGTAGGTAGTTGCTACGCAGCTGTATTAATTCTAAGAGCGTACCATACTAATGAAGTAAATCTTTAACTTGATCAGTATGTAAAATGAAGCAGATATAGCTTTAAGAAGATAGCTATCATTTTGAGCATTCAGTCAGGATAATGCTGAATGATGTTAAGATTAGGAAATTGTCAACCTTAGCGGATCAGGTTACTATTAACATGGCATGTGCCCTAATCTTTAATAATGATGAACTACTTGCTATGAGAGCCATGATAATCCAAAACAGACTTGCTTTAGATATGATTCTCTTTAAGAAAGGCAGAGTCTGCAAGGTAATTAATGCTAGAGAATACTGCGATTACATTCCTAAAATAAATAACAAATGTAATAGTTATGTCATCAACATTAGAAATATAACCTATAACCTACCTGAATTAAAAGAACAGGTGCCTGGGAAGGAATACATTCTGCATTTGGGTCTTTTGGAAAAGGTTTGCCAACATAGGTGAATAGTTAGGAAGTGTTGGCCGAGGAATACTAAAATTGCTTTTGATCCCTCTTTGCTCATACTAATTTGCATTGCATATGTACTTTTCTTCCATACACTTTCCAAAGGACTTTCACCAAATTGTGGGTTAAAAAATTGGGGTAAAGAAGCTGTCAGCATCGAGCGGAAGAGAGAGAAAGTCGACGCATAGGCTGAAGAGATGAAGATTAAACTCTATGATCCTATGAAGGGATTTGAAGGTCCAAAGCAGAAGAATCCTAGAATGATGACAACTGTGGTGTAACAAATACATGAATGTGATGATTCAGAAATCATCAAAGGGATTGAGAGATCTGTTTCTTTATGTGTTGTGTCTAACACATGAAAAACTAAGGCCCATATTTATGAAAAGTGGCGCTGCACCTAGTCACCAAAAATGTTGACGCTAATGCTGCAAAGCACCCAGGGGTCCATTGAACACAATGGAAGCCTCTTTTTAATGCCTGCACTTAACAGGCATTAAAAAATGCCGATAAAAATGGCACAAAGGAATCTCATAGATTCCTTCGCAGCTAGAACGTCCCCCTCGTATACATTATGCCAGGCGCAGGCAAAATGTGGCTCAAGGGGTTACAAAATGGTGCAATGCAAGCATTGCACCACTTTGTAACTAGGGTGCAGCATTTTTGCCCTTCCAATGCCATATTAGCATAACAAATGATGCTAATGTGGGCTTGGAATGGCACTAGGCCACCATACATCTTGGCTTAATTTCATGCAAGAGATAATTTTGTGTTGTCTTCCACCTTTCTCTGATGAGACATTACAAGTGTTAGAAATAGGGTTACTGATTTACTGAGGTGTGAGCCTTGGTCAAGCAACAACCACAATCCCAGTCAGGGTAAGACACAAGCATCCCCAAATTAACATGTGTTCAACAACCTGGGAGCTTAGCAGGGAGTAGTCAGGTTTAACTTAGAGGCAATGTGGTAAATATTTGTGCAACATGTGAAACAGAGAAACAAAAACACACAAAAAGATCACACACTGGGCTAGAAAAATAGAGCAACATTTTATATATAAAAAATGACCAAAACAACAAATATCAAATTAGTGGAATCAGAGTTAATAATTTGTATTTAATAAACTGCAATATAGCGCCTTAAAGCATAAAGCGCCAACCATGGCTATCTGTTTTCTCTGGACTGAGTCAAAGTCAAAAGTTCAAAATGACTGCGATGGAGCACAGGTCGGATGACGTCCCAGATTACTCCCGTTGAAGTTTTACCTTTTCGAGTTTTGTACCACAAGTCCCTTTAGTGTGTAAGAAATTTGCTGGGAGCAAGAGAGTGTCACACATGTTTGTCAGCATTACACAAGGAACAGGCTGGGTGTAGCGGATGGTATGGCTGGAGCCTCATGTTTGCAATTCGTGTGGATGGACAATATTTGTTATTGGAGGTGACGGACTTGTGGTGGCAGGTGCTGATTTTCTGTGTGAGCGGCTTGGTTCCAGTGGGAGAGGTCCATTCACAGTTGTGAAGAGCCCAAATTCTTGACTTTAAGAGCTGAATAGCCACACCAAGGGCCCAAGACCTGAGAGGTGGCTCTTAGGGATCAGGAACTTGTGGAGACAAGTCCAGGAGCTGTGGTGAACCTGTTATGTCCCTGAGGCTTAGATTATGACACCAGCAGATTAGCCCCTAGAGTCACTTTGGGGGCCTGGTTTCAAGATGGAGATGCAGGTCCAGGTCATCTTTCCTAGGCAAGAGGGCAGCAGGTCAGCAGTTCCCTAGGAGCAGCAATCCAGCAGAGAAGCAGTACTTGTAGCAGCACAACAGTCCTTCCTGGTGAAATATTACATGTCTAGAAGTGTACTGAAGTGGTGGTGTTTGTGGTTTTCTTTTTATACACAGTTGTGTCTTTGAAGTGAGTAGAAGCTTCTAGAGGTATTCCTTTGAAGTGCCAGATGCCCTCCCTTCCCTACCCTGGCTTCAGACATGCCACATGGGTTATGGAACCCTTTACGTGGAGACAAGGTACAGCCTATTCAGGTGTATATGAGGCTGAGCCAAGCTCCTCCCTTCCATCCTGCCAAATATAGACCATTAAGCTACACGTAAGCTCTCACTGTGTGTGGCTGTCTATGAAGATTAAACAAAGCACAACTACCAACTACACACAGCAAAATTGCTAAGGCAGGAAAATGCCAACTTTCTAAACATTCCTGTCTTAATGGGGAGTGATCTTGTTGTGGTGATAAGGGATGGAGTTAATAAGTGAACTAATATTCAAAATAATGCCAATGCTGATGTTGTAACCTCAGCTGCATGCTTCCTTCAATGGTCCGCATGTATAGTTGTCCCGATGTGACTTCTTTATTGATCTTTCTCTGATTTGAATACAGGACTCTGCTCCTGGTGTTGCCGATCCCATGTGGATTCGCTGTTGAGGGATACCTTGCTGCGTAAGCAGCTGGCCCGAAGTAGGCACCTACACACACATGTACCTTTGAAGGTGGTGTGCAGCTAAGGCTACAGTGTGAGCTTGTGAGTCCCATATGCAGTCTTCCCCTGATTTGAAGTGGATTTTATCCTAATTTTTGTCACTTTTGTCTCACTATATGTGACACAAGATTATTGCACAAAAGGAGAACACAAGCCCCTTGTGTACCACAGAAGATACCCTTATCCAGACACTTAGTGCCCTCTGTACTAGGATGACATTGATTAGAATAATATGCCCACTAGGAATGTAGAAATGCATTTCCGTATTTTGAAATGCGGAATGATGCCATACACACTTACATAAGTTAAAACATTATATGATAAGGAGTGGGAGGATTCACACCTTTCAGACATCTGGAATGTTTCAGGAAGAACATGCCTCAACTGCTTAGGGCCCCACGGTACTTGGAGGGCGTCGCATGTAGAAAATATTAAAATAACCAAGCGATAAAAAACAAAATAATTGTGTTGGACACTTTTCCAGCATATGAAATACTATATATGTTGGACGCTTATGTTTATTGATAAAGGAATCATTAGGTATATGTTAGACACATATATATTGTTAAACAAAGCATCACAGTATATGTTGGAGACTTATGAATGCTAATAACAGAGGTATCAAGGGAAAAATGTCAAAATGTATAATGAAAAGTGATGTAATTTGTATTGAAGTGTTTCTTTTACTTGAAGTATTGTTTATTTGGGATTTACTTGAAGTATTGTTTATTTGGGATTATGTTTTGTATTGTATATATGAATACATTTTATTGAAGGACTAAAGCATCCACGACAAAGAGTCTGTTTGTATGTCACAAACATGAAACAGTTATCTGTTCCCATTTGGAAATTACACTTATAAAATGTAATAAAGCATCCCCAAAGTTATTCAATGGGAGACGTAGGCCTTGCAGTAGTGAATAAAAAAGTTTAAGAGTTTTTCACTGTGAGGACATGTAAAACTTAAAAGTACATGTCCAGTTTTCTAACCCCTTAGCCGCTGGGCCTTCCCCCCCCCTCCTCGTGCTGAGCCCTTTTTTGGCTATTTAAGGAAGTTTGCGCTTAGGCCTTTATAATGTTTTGTTGAGCATCCACGCAAAATTTGCGTCCTTTTTTTCCATCATCCTAGGGATTCTAACGATCCAAGAGTTTGTTGGTTCCCCTGGAGGAGACCAAGAAATTAGTCAAAACCAGCTTACATTTTGTTTTTTTTTCAGAAAAATGGGAAAAAGAGCTGCAGAAGAAAGCATGTGATGTTTTCCCTGAAAATATATCAACAAAGGATTTGTGGTGCCAAAATCCCCATCTTCCTAGCTTTCAGGAACAGGCAGACTTGAATCAGAAAACCACTTTTTTCAACACAATTTTGGCATTTTACTGGGACATACTCTATTTTTACTATTATTTGTGCTTTTAGCCTCCTTCCAGTTAGTGACAGAAATGGGTGTGAAGCCAGTGCTGGACCCCAGACAGATAAACATTTCTGAAACGCAGACAAAATTCTGAATTTAACAAGGGATCATTTGTGTAGATCCTACAAGGTTTTCCTATAGAAAATACCAGTTGAAATAAAACAATATTGAAATTGAGGTAAAAACCAGAAATTTTTCTCCACGTTTTACTATGTAACTTTTTCCTGTGATGTCATATTTTCAAAAGTAATATACCGTTATGTCTGCTGAACTCCTCTTGTTGCGGGGATATATAGGGCTTGTAGGTTCAACAACCCTATGTATCCAGAGCCTATAAATGAGCTGCATCTTGCAATGTGTTTTCATTGTGTAACGGGTGTACATGATTCTTTTGGTGAAACATAAAGAGTGAAAAATAGGTATCAAGGAAACCTTTGTATTTCCCAAATAGGCACAAGAAAAGGTGTTGAGAAGCAGTGGTTATTTTCACATTTCTGAATTCTGGGGTACCCATACTAGCACGTGAATTACAGGGCATTTCTCAAATAGATGTCTTTTTTAAACACTGTCCTACATTTAGAATGAAAAAATGTAGAGCAAGACAAGGGGATATAACACTTGTTCTGCTATTCTGTGTTCCCCCAAGTCTCCCAATAAAAATGGTACCTCACTTGCGTGGGTAGGCCTAACGACAGGAAACGTAACATGGACAAATCACATTTTTACATTGAAATCTGACGTTTTTTGGAAAGTGCCTAGATTTGGATTTTGGCCTCTAGCTCAGCCTGCACTTAGGGAAACCTACCAAACCTGTGCATGTTTGAAAATTAGACATCCAGGATGGGGTGACTTGTGGGGCTCTCACTGGGTTCTGTTACCCAGAATCCATTTCAAACCTTAATATTTGGCAAAAAAATATTTTTCCTCACATTTCACTGATAGAAAGTTCTGGAATCTGAGAGGATCCACTAATTTCCTTCCACCCCGCATTCCCCCAAGTCTCCCGATAAAAATGGTACCTTACTTGTGTGGGTAGTCAGTCAGTAAGTCATAAATTATTTTATTTGGCTTAAACCTTAAAAGTATAAAACAATAAAATATACAAAGTTCATTATAAAATCCTATGCATAAACAGTTGATTATACAAAGTTCATTTAAAAAGAAAAATTCCCTATTACATTATACATTCACATACAAAATTCATAATTCATTCTGATTCTTTCTGACCAACTCTACTTACATGATTCATTAAATTATTTAATCCTTCAACCAGTTTCATATCCTAACAGTTCTTTAAAGGGCGGCGTGCCAACCAAGTTATCCCACATACAATTCTAATGGGACTCAGATCCTTACAATGACATAAAGTGCAATTTCCAATCTAAAGTGCTGTACATTTTACTTCACGCCTCTTTAATACATGGCAAATTTTCCATATTACTATCAACCAATATAATTTTTAAAATAATCTATTTGAGCCATTTCGAACTCTTCATTCACATTTACTCCCTACATTAGACCCGGCCCTATAAATTCTGTTAAATCCCCTCTTAATCCTTTTAGGAATTGTCCTTGCGCACAGGTTACAGTCAAAAATCTCATGTCTATTAATAGCCTAGGCGCTTGATCCTGATTAATAATATTACATTCCTTAAAAACTGGTTTTAAAAACTTTTTACGCACCTCTAAAAACCAATAACAGTCCAAAAGTAGGTGTTGCGTGCTAGATTTCTGTTGTAAGCCGCAAATACATAGGCCCTGGGTATCCTTAAGAATTGTTTTTGCTTTAGGGTCCCTATAGCCTGGGTTCAACCCAATTCAGAACTGTAACACTGAGTCCCTTAATCTTGGGTTAGGTAGAGCCTCTATATAGGGGAAATTTTCCAGGTTCCTCCATCCCCCTACCATAGCCTGAGTTTAAATTTTACACTTTAGATACTTCAGATCTATTTCTCTTGCCCTTTCCTTCACTATTGTTCGTAAATTTTGTTTCGGCATTTGAGCACCACGCCACTGATTACCGGGTAAGCCTAAGAGAACACAGATCTTCTCTAACCATCCTCTCACTTGGAATGCCCAATACAATTTGCTTGTTATTATTTCCTTTTTACACAATCTTGCGATCTTACAAATCCCCTTGTCTCTTATGCTTAACCAAAACCTCAGCGCAGCTTGCAGTCCCTGGTAAGTCCATGCCATCATTTGACATTCTGCTCTTATAACTTGTAACATACTTGAGGAAGGTAACAATAGCATACGCTTTACACAAATGCTTTCTTCTGTCTCCCAATTTAATTTCCCTGAGAGTGTTAAAACTTCCACCCCATATTGATACCATGGCATTAAAAGCAGAAATAACCGGCTGGAGGGAAGGGCCCCCATATTTGCCACTAAATTGTTTCAATCCCCAGACCGATGACAAAGCTTTATTTTTTAGGGCTTCAATATGATCTTTCCATCTCAAATCTGCGTCAAACCACATGCCTAGATATTTATATTTTTTTACCTTCTCTAGTTTTTCTCCTCCTAACCAGTAAACAAAATCACTCTTCACTTTCCCTATAGACATTATTTTTGTTTTATCCAAATTTACTACAATTTTTTTCCTTTGGCAGTAGGAATAGCACACCTCTAATTTCCTTTGTAGGCCTAACTCTGTCATATCCATTATCACTAAATCGTCAGCGTATAATAGGCAGGAAACATGTATGCCATTCATTTTTGGGCTTAGGTCTTTAACCTCCTGCAGCAACCCAGGCAAGTCTGACAGAAATAATGTAAATAATATTGGCGCCAACACACAACCCTGCGAAGACCATTCTTTCTCGTGTCTAAAACTACTTGGACCCAATTTTGTGAATGCAGACCCTGAAGGAGAAATAATAAATCCAGATTGATCCCTAACTGTATTAGCATGTCCCATAGCAATTTCCTATCTACCAAATCAAATGCGGCATGAAAGTCCACAAAACAGCAGAACAAGCTTCCTTGCATTTCCATTGATTTGTTTGCTAATGACCACAAACTGAAGCAGTGGTCAATTGTTGAGTGCCCTTCCTTAAATCCACCTTGTTCTGCTGGTATCAGATCATTTTCCTCTGCCCATTCTTTAAATAACCTCAGCAATATCTTTGTGAATACCTTTTCACCTACGTCTAATAGGCTTATCAGCCGATAGTTTTTTGGTTGTAATGGGTTCTCCTTTTTATGAATCGGTCTTATCATGGCGCCCTTCCAATTCTCTGGAAAACAGCCATAATCAAAGATTTTACAAAACGTGTCATGGAAAAATGTAGTCCACCAATCAATGTTTTTTTTTCTTAATATTATAGCTGGGAGATTGTCTGGGCCGTCCACTTTAGTTTTGTTTAAGTGCTACAATAGTTTCTTTTATTTTTTGTAGGCAAAAGCTAATCTCATATTCTCATCAATCTTCCTGGTGACACCACATCCTTCCTCAACATCGATACCTTTATATACAGTAGACAAATATTTATACCAGTCCTCTCCTCCAACCAAACACCGCATGTTTTCTGACTTTTTCCCCTCCCTTACCAACTGCCAAAAGCCCCTAATATTCATATAAAACATAATATAGAGTTCTTATCACATCAATCATTGTGTCCCAATTTTTGCTAATATATTCCTGTTTCTTCTATCTTATGATCGTTTTATAACTTTGTTTTGCCTGACAGAGCTGCGCTTCTGTGTCAATAGAGGGTCTTTTCCTATATTCCCTTTCAATTCTTCACATCTTTAGCTTTTTGCACTTACATTCCCAATGAAACCGTACTTTACTATTATTAATCTTATATGGTTCTCCCTTCCTCTTTCCCACTTGCGGTATTTTTAATTTTGTTTTTAGGCAATCCACCATTAACGCAATGCCCCTATTATAACCTTTGAACATATCTCTTGAATTTTCCTCCATTGTGAGGTTTGGATAGTTTACTATCAGTTAATTGAGTGCTTGTAAACTACTTTCTGTCAGGTGGGTCGTTATCCTACGAGGGTACTCAACGACCTCTATCAATGCCTTTTCTCTTTGATTTTTATTGGCTGACTGTATTGTTAATCGGAGTGGCGAATGATCACTGCCCTCTATATGCTCAACTTCAAAGTCCTGCACTTCTCCAAAGGACCAAGTATTTACAAAAGCATAATCAATGGGGCATATCTGTTTGCCTATCTGAAAAGTCTGTTTTGCCGGGGATCCTTCTTCATATGTCCGTTTAGACAGAACATACCAAGGGATCCTAAGGTTCTTACTAAGGACAAATCATGCGCAGAACATTCTACCTTTGGGAAGATGCTGTTTGGGATTTGTGCAACTACCAGCAGCTCCTTATACCGTTTATCAATACTATTGGGATGAAGTTTGTGATTAAAATCTCCCAACATTAGAGTCAAGTATCCTGATTTACCTTGACTTAATAATTCAAGATCTTCCTCAAACAGACCCCGCTGAATGTCATAATCACACATGTTCCCCAGTTGTATACATACATTAATTATTATTAGCCATTTAGCACCTCCAATTGTATTGTAGAGATCTAACTGGCCTGCCAATAGCCAACAACAGTTAGTTTTTATCTCTATTAACTTATTCGCTATTCTGATTGAAGCTAGGGTTATTAGGCACCCTGATGGGTGGCCTAACCCTTGCTGTGTTGCTCCCCTGAAGAGTCACATAAAACCATCTACTGGTTCAGGTTCGTCGCACAACCAAGTTTCCTGGAAACACATTATATCACACTTTTCAAACTCTCCTTTGAATAAATCTTGTTCTAAATGTTTTTTATAACCTCACAAATTCCAGGAAAAATCAGATGGCTGTGCGACGAGCTTAAATCCTAGTCTACATCACTCAATTTGCCCCTCCTATAATTATCATGGGGGTTTACAAGGGGCTCAAAACGATTTCTCCACTGTGGATCGTTGTTTTCAGTAACTACAGTTACACTTAGACTGACATTATTTCCATCCACGCACCTTCTTCGATTGTTATTATGTAACAAATTACATTGCACCTGATTAGGAAACAGACCTGCATGACACGTAAGGACACTCCCAACTTGAGTCTCACCCCCTAACTCACTTTGCTATACTAATCTTATACCGTCCTTCCCTAGCTCCGCCTCTGCTTGCAGTACCAGACTTCTAATGCATTCAGAGTAGAAGAGTACGTTAGTCACCTCTTCCCCCTCAGAGCTTAGTATAAATCCTATATGCTTTATATCTTCTGACTCAATTTCACATAGACTTGGACACCGGGCCATAACTTCTAGAAGGCGGGTAGGATTCAAAGGTTTTAACTTCCTATGCCGTTTCCTCCCAATCTCTCTTCCCCAGGGTTCCAGATAGATCTTCCTGCATTTACTTCTGCTAGGGCTCTCCCACTCCCTCTTTTTCCCAGGACCTTTAGATAAAAACGAAGCCCCGCTCTTTACTGGGCAAAATGGGTTGGCTGATTTATTACTACTTACTAATCTCTTAATATTATTCTCTCCCTTTAAACCACTACTTTCCTCTCTTTCTTCTATTTCTTCCATTACTTCCACCTCCACTGCCGTTCTTTGGGTAACTTTCTTTCTTTTTCCTCGCTGGCTAACTTCTCTATAAGGTATGCTAGGTACTTTTTGTGACGTGTTCCCTTGCTCTAGGGCCACTACTTCCCACCCTTGCCCTCTGTTTGTCCTTGGGGTGTTGGCCTGGGCTACCTGGGCTATCTTTCCCTCTCTGCACAGTGATGTTTTTCTCCCAGAATTTCTTTGCTTACTTCGCTTCCTACATTGGAGTTTATAGTAACAACTGTTGAACCCATATCCCTTTCTCCCCCTTCTATGATTCCTCTTTATCACCAGCATTGGCTGTTTGGAAACGTATACTGACGGTTGATTTGATGTCTGTATTATATCTGTTTCCCCTCCTTCTTTATTATGTTCAAGGGTGTCATGGGTATCATGGGTATCATGGGTATCTGTTTCTTGATCCCTTTTTTCCAACACAGGTCGTACTAATGTTGGCATACTGCTATTAATACATTTTAACTCCGCTGTTATCTCTTATAATTGATTTGTATGTACTTTCTTCAGACTATTATTTGCAGTCAGTACTTCTAGGATTGCCTGTAAAGTATTTTGCATTAGGAACATTACATCTAGTGGTGACTCAGCTGGTATGGCAGTAGTATCCAAAACAGATGCAGATTGTTTGCCCAAAATGGGTGACGACAACAATGTATCCAGCTTTTTACTACCTTCAGCAACACTCCCCCTAAACCTCCCCAAACCCCCCAAAAGGCCTCCCCCTTATCCACAGCCAATGGTATCATCTCCTCAGAATTTATACTATCCCTTACTTGGGATGAAATGCAGGGGGATCAGGATTGCCTGGGCTCCATCAAACCCTTACACCCAGCAACCTCCTCTGACCTCCTCTCCAGCAACAAATCCTCAGTTTGCAATGAGTCTAAGATCGGGAACTCATTCGTCCTAAATTGTTCGCTTTCACTCTGATTAGTGTCAAACATATTACTCCCCTCTGATAAGTGTGACGTGTGATTTTTAAAAAAAAGTATCTCCACACAAATTCTATAATTGTAACTCCGAGAGGGGTTCCTGAAGATCTCTCATAGGTATCCCTAACAGCTCTGTCAGCTCCATTATCTCTCAGAATGTCCTCCTGTCCAGGTGACTGAAGTACTTTTTCCCCGCCTCCTTCCTCTTGATTTCCAAATGATAACCCTAAAACAGGTATACCTCCATAAAGCCTTTATCTTGGGGCGTGATTTTAATAAATTTTTTGCGCCACCATGTGATCTCGCCTTACTCCCCGGCATACTGTGTACTAAAAATACTATGGCCCTCATTACAGCATTGGCGGTAAATCCCGCTTACCGCCGTGCAGAAGACCGCCAACACACTGCCGAAGCTGCAGAATTCCACCACAGCTATTACGACCCACAGCTCGGAATCCACCAAAATTTGAACACCCACACAAGTCGGCCACACCAAAGGTCAGTGATAAACTGGCGATAACAAAACCTCCACCGTCACGGCAACAGGAATATGCCCACACTATCACGACCCACGAATCCACGCGGCGGTCTTACACCCGCGGTAAACCATTGGCAGTACATACCGCCGCAGTCAAAATACACACACTCTTACAAAACACAACCACATTGGACAATTCCAAATACACACACCTGATACACGTACACACACCACTCCCACACACCCAGACCACTATAAGACACCCGCCCACATCACCCACAAACCCTTACTACCTAAAATATTGAAGAAGGCCAGAGAGACAGCACAGCAAAGACAACACCACCATACAGAGGCACACAACACCATCACACATACACATCCACGCACAAAACACTACACCCACCTAAAACATCACCCCACACATCACAACACACACCACCTCACACATCACCCACACCACCCCAAGGCACCGCAAAGACACCCCAGGTTTTCTGAGGAGGAGCTCAGGGTCATGGTGGAGGAAATCATCCGGGTAGAGCCCTTGCTATTCGGATCACAGGTGCAGCACACCACCATAGCTAGGAAGATGGAGCTATGGCGCAGAATCGTGGACAGGGTCAGCGCAGTGGGACAGCACCCAGGAACACGGGATGACATCAGGAAGAGGTTGAACTACCTACAGGGGAAGGCACGTTCCGTGGTCTCAAGAACCCACATCGCGGCTCAGAGGACTGGCGGCGGACCCCCTCCTCCTTCCCCACATCTAAGCAGAGCAGGTCTTGGCTATACTGCATCCTGAGAGCCTCGCAGGAGTACCTGGAGGAATGGACTCTGGTAAGTCAAATCTTTAACTACCATATCCCTCACCCTACCTGCATGCTATCACATACCCCCACCCTCAACCCCATCACTCCAACTCCTCACATATGTCCCACTATCACAAACACACATCCCAAAACCAAGCCCTGCATGCAACAACAAAGCATGGCCTCCTATCACCGATGCATGTCCACTGCACATACCCACACAAACCCATAAACAATTAGCACACAAGGTCCTACACAGGAATGCAAGCACTGGGGTACAGGGTCACCCACCTATTGTACACCCTGGTCCACACAGATACTAAAACTATGCTTTACATCCCTGCAAGACACCTACCCAACGTCACCGGACAGGAGGTTCCAGACATGTCCACTCCCCCCCACAAAAGAGGCCCACAGTGATGACAGCAGCTCTGTCCAACTGGATCTAGATGACCAGTCCGGCCCATCTGGGACCTTGGGACAGTCGGTTCCCCTCACACTATCACAAGCCACAACAGAGCCTCCCACCTCTGGAAACACCAGCACAGCACCCACACAGCGGGCCCGTACCTCTGTCCCCAGGACATGTTAAGCAGCAGTGTGTCCACCACTACAGGGAACCCAGGCTAACCAACCACCCCAAGAACAGCAGGGACCTGGGGGCAGTGGGCACACGGTTCAGGGGACAGAGGCCCAGGACCAGAGGGGAACTGGGAGGGCTGCTGTGCGACGGGGGAGGACAGGCCCAGGGAACCCACTCTCCACGAGGCCCTCTCCAACATCATAGGAGCCTACCACCATTCCCAGGAGACGATGGCAATGGTACTGGCCAAGTTTCAGGAGACCCAGGGGCTGCAGGAGGAACAGTATTTGGGGTTCAAGGAGGAACTCAAATCCATCAATACCACCCTGGGCACCATTGTAGGGGTGCTGAAGGAACTCGTGAACACCAGGAGGGACCATGTGGCACAACAATGGGCCCCTGACACTAGCCTGGAAGATGAACTGCCCACCACCTCCGCTGGCGTTAGTGGAAAGGAGGCACTGCCACAGGACCAGGACACCAACACCCAACCCCCTGCAGATGGAGAACCACCCCGCAAGTGGTCCCTGAGATCCAGGACAATGACAGAGAGCAATGCCAAGACCCCCGCCAAGAAATGAGACCACGCTGATTGTCATCCTTCTGTCCCACTTTGTCACCCTGTCCATCCATCAACTGCCCCAGCTCCACTTCCTATGCCCCTTTGGACAATGCACCTGTGAAACAAATAGACTGGACTCTGCCATGGACATTCCTCCACCATCACCCCTGCCCATTTTACAACCCCCTCCACTATTTAGCACTTAAATAAACACCCTTAAATCACAAAACTATCTGGAGTCAATCTGTGCTTTCACAAATGTGTATTTGAAATAACTGAGGAAAATAGCAATATCCATTGTATTGTCAACATACCTATGTCACACTAGTCCATGAGAAAACATAGCTGAGGTCACACAGTGGGACCCACATCTGTGAAATCGAAAGGGAAAGTGACAACTCAGGTTCCATACACTGGGTGAAAGTGACAGACAGATGAGAGGTAGAACAAGTGTATCAGATGTGGCAGGCAGAGTTGTCTTCTTACCTGTGTCTCACTGGAAGTATTGATGAATCACGGTGTTTCTGTTGTTGATATCCTCTTCTTTTGCTTCCTCTTCTTCACTGTCCACAGGCTCTACAGCTGCCACAACACCTCCTTCAAGACCATCCTCCTGCAGAAAAGACACCTGTCGTCGCAAAGCCATGTTGTGCAGCATACAGCAGGCCACGATGATCTGGCACACCTTTTTTGGTGAGTAGAATAGAGAACCACCCGTCATATGGAGGCACCTGAACCTGGCCTTCAGGAGGCCAAAGGTCCTCTCTATAACCCTCCTAGTTCGCCCACGTGCCTCATTGTAGCGTTCCTCTTCCCATGTCCTGGGATTTCTCACTTGGGGTAGCCTGCAAATGTCGAGGGACAACTGTTAGACACACACTCACCCTTAGGGTCAACCCCAGACCCAGACAACTATTCACACTGTATAGGGTCCATGTCCTCACCTAATAGCCCACACAGTGTCTCTGGAGTTACCCCATCACATAAGGGATGCTGCTATTCCTCAGAATGTAAGCGTCATGCACTGGGTCAGGAAATTTGTCATTCACATGGGAGATGTACTGGTCGGCCAAACACACCATCTGCACATTCATAGAAGGGTAACTCTTCTGGTTTCTGTACACCTGTTCACTCCTGTGCGGGGGACCAAGGCCACATGTGTCCCATCAATGGCACCTATGATGTTGGGGATATGTCCCAAAGCATAGAAGTCACCTTTCACTGTAGGCAAATCCTCCACCTGAGGGAACACAATGTATCTGCGCATGTGTTTCAGCAGGGCAGAAAACACTCAGGACAACATGTTGGAGAACATAGGCTGGGCCTGGGATGCTATGGCCACTGTCGTCTGAAAAGACCCACTTGCCAGGAAATGGAGTACTGACAGCACCTGCACTAGAGGGGGCATCCCTGTGGGATGGTGGTTAGCTGACATCAGGTCCGGCTTCAACTGGGCACACAGTTCATGGATTGTGGCATGGTCCAGTGTGTAGGTGACAATTACATGTCGCTCTTCTATTGTCGACAGGTCCACCAGCGGTCTGTACACCGGAGGATGCCACCATCTCCTCACCTGCCCCAGCGGACGTGCTCTATGGATGAGAACAGCGAGCAGAGGGTCAGCCATCACTGAGGTATGAAAACACAACTTTTTGCACACATTTTTCAATCCGCTATTGGCCTGTCTTAGTGTGTATGCAAGGCCTAGATATGTGTGACACATTAAAAAATAATGCCATGTGGCCCCCTGAAATGGCGGCTGCCTGACCTGTAAGGTGGGACTATGGAAAATTAGGTAGCTGCGCTGGCGTTGTACACCGTCACGGTAGGCAGTCGAAGACTGCGGCGCAATCCTGCATTGGTTAACATTGGGCCCTATGGGTCCCAGGAACAATGACGATGTATGCCGGCGGTGACGGTACGCACCGCGCGGACGTGACCACCATTTTCTATCTGTTCATTCACTTGATACCTGATCTTCGACAAGAGAGGACCTACACTGCAAGTGCAGACCTCAGTCTGGAAGCGACAATGGCTCATGTGTCTGGGGAAAGGGCCCCTGCCTTCACCACGGAGGAGTTGGAGAAACTAGTGGATGGGGTCCTCCCCCAGTACACGCTACACAACGGTCCTCCAGACAAACAGGTAAGTACACTGTGAGCATGCTGTATCGGCAATGCCTGTGTGGAGTGGTGTGGATGGAAGATACGGGGGGAGAATGAGGCGTGCATGAAACGACGGTGAGTGTATGTGAGTCATGGCAAGGGTAGGAACGCGGGCCAATGACTGTGACAGTCCAGACAGTTATATCTTCTCCTTTTCCCCTGTACTATTCCTCTAGGTCAGCGCCCACCAGAAGAAGGATATTTGGCGTGCCATCGCCAAGGAGGTCCGGACCATGGGGGTCCACCACAGACAGAGCACCCACTGCCAGAAAAGATGGGAGGACATTCGCCGCTGGAGCAAGAAGACGGCGGAGGCCCAGCTGGGGATGGCCTCCCAACGTGGGAGGGGTGCCTGTCGCACCATGACCCCCTGATGTTCCGGATCCTGGCGGTGTCGTGCCTGGACTTGGATGGGCGCTTGAGACCATCACAGCAGCCAGAAGGGGGTGAGTACACTCTCATTCAGCTGAATCAGCGCGCATTAGAGGTGTCTGGGTGGGGGAGGTGGGCTGTGGGTACCCCTAGGCCAGGGCGAGTTTTGTAGGCAAGGTCCCTTCGTGAGGCAGGCCAAGTGGCACCCCACCAGTGTTAAGAGCCATCTACACCTAGTCAGGCTCCTGTGACTTGCACGTGTGCAGCAATTGGGCATAGGGTTTGTAACCCATGTCCCTGTGATTAATTAGGGAACTCTAAGTGCATGACGTAGTGCAGAGGGCTGCTGTGTCTGTAGTGTCCGCCAACGGTAGCGGTATTGCATGCACTGAACATGTCTTTCTTTTGTCCCCCCCCCTTTATGTGGTCTCCCTGTTCTTGTGTGCAATAGTATCATCAGGTGGAGGAGCAGTGGCACCAGAGCAGGAGGGAGCTGCATCCCACATGGACCTGGAGGTCGAGACTACGGACTCCGAATTCACCAGTGGGATGGAGGGCTAGTGGAGCTCCATGGCGGGGACAGGAGCTGAGACCAGCGACACCGACTCCTCCTCTGATGGGAGATCCCTTGTGGTGGCGGGCCCCTCTGTGCCCACCGCATCTACAGGTACAGCCTCCACCCCCCACCAGCACCGCCCTCCCAGCAGCCCCTCAGCCTGTGCCCCGTGGCCGCTCACCCAGGAGGGTGAGCATCTCCTTCGCCCCAGGTATCTCAGCCCCTGCCAGCCCTGCTGCCCTCAGTGAGGAGGCCATTGACCTCCTCAGATCTCTCACTGTTGGGCAGTCTACCATTCTGAATGCCATCCAGGGTGTAGAGAGGCAGTTGCAACAGACGAATGCATACCTGGAGGGCATTCATTCAGGTCAGGCAGCCCAACAGCGAGCTTTTCAAACTCTGGCCTCAGCACTGATGGCAGCCATTGTCCCTGTGTCCAGCCTCACCCCTCCAACTTCCTCCACACAGCCCCAATCCCCTGTACCTCAGCCTATCCCAAGCACACCATCAGACCAGCATGCTCACACCTCAACACACAAGGGTAGCTCTGGCAAACATAAGCACCACACATCCCACAGGCACTCACACAAACATCATACCCATGCACACATACCAACATCCACTGCCTCCACTGTGTTCCCCTCCTCCTCGTCTCCCTCCTCCCTCCCTGTCACGTGTCCACTCACACCTGCATGCACTACATCTTCAGCCACTACGTCCATCACCAGCACGCCCATCACCACACACCGCTCACGTGCACTCACCACCCCACTACCATTCACACATCCCCTGTGTCCTCTCCAAGTGTGTCTGTGAGCCCACCTCCCAAAGTACACAAACGCAGTCACACATCCACCCAACAGCCATCCACCTCACGACAGCCTCCAGCCCATGCACCTTCACCCAAAGTCAGCAAACGTACACCTACTACAACCAATACCTCTTCCTCCACTCCCAAACCCCCTCAATCTACCCATCCCAGTGTGTCTAAAAAACTTTTCCTCTTAAATGTTGACCTCTTCCCTACAACTCCCCCACCCCTTCCGTCCCCTAGGGCACGCCTTTCCAGGTCTCAATCCAGCACCTCAGCCACCACATCACTGGGAACAGTGGTGCCAGCAGTAACCGGCTTCTGGAGGGCGCCAAGCAGCAGGGCAGCCAGTGTGCCAAGGAACCAGGCCAAGGACAGTCCCCCACCTCAGAAACATAAGAAGTTGGCCACAGCCCGAAGGGAGAAGGGCAAAACACCTGCCACCAAGGGCTCTACCAGGACTACAGTTGGGTGTGGCAAGACAGCTGCGCCACCATCCAAGGTGGGGAAGGGGCGGAGAAAGAAAGGGGAGTCGCCGTCAACTTGCACGGCAGACAAGACCGCCACCAGCACCGCTGCCAAGGATACCGCCGCCACCAGCACCGCTGCCAAGGACACCGCCACCACCAGCACCGCTTCCCAGGACACCGCTGCCACCAGCACTGCTGCCAAGGACACCGCTGCCACCAGTATCGCTGCCAAGGACACTGCCACCACCAGAACCGCTGCCAAGGACACCGCCGCCACTAGCACGCTCACTGAGCCATCCACCAGCACTGCAGGCCAATGAGCGACGCAAGCACCGCAGCTACTGAGGCCACCGCAAGAACCGGCAGTGGCCACGCCACATCATTTGCCAGTGGCACCACTGCAAACATGGCTGCCATCCCCAGATTCGTACGAAGCTGGTGGTCAGTTTCAGTGGCCTGGACAGCTTCCATGTAGGCCCACCGTCAGTGGAGAAAGACATCCACTACCTCAGTCCTTGGCAGGATGAAGCACTCTGGGCACAAAGACCCCTCCAGAACCAGTGGAGAAAGGCATCCACTAGCTCAGTCCTTGGCAGGGTGAAGCACTCTGGGCACAAAGCCCCCTCCAGAGCCAGTGGAGAATCCCATCCACTACCTCAGTCCTTGGTAGGATGAAGCACTCTGGGCACAAAGCCCCCTCCAAAACCAGTGGAGAAAGGCATCCACTACCTCAGTCCTTGGCAGGATGAAGCACTCTGGGCACCAGGCCCCCTCCAGAACCAGTGGAGAGATACATCCACTATCTCAGTCCTTGGCAGGAGGAAGCACTCTGGGCAAATCCCCCCCCCCCCAGAATCAGTGGAGATTCACAACCACTAGCTCAGTCCTTGGCAGGATGAAGCACTCTGGGCACAAAGCCCCCTCCAGAACCAGTGGAGATTCACATCCACTACCTCGGTCCTTGGCAGGATGAAGCACTCTGGGCACAAAGCCCCCTCCAGAACCAGTGGAGAAAGGCATCCACTACGTCAGTCCTTGGCAGGATTAATCACACTGGGCACAAAGCCCCCTCCAGAACCAGTGGAGACTGTTATCCACTTGTGAGACTGTGGCTTTGCACTCCCCAGGATGCAGCAGTAGGCAAACCACCCACTGTAATGACTTGTGAGACTGTGGCTTTGCACTCCCCAGGATACATCAATGGGCATGGAGCCCACTCGTGGATCTAGTGTTGTGCTGAGATTCCCCCTTTCCCTTCCCCCTGAGGTGCCTGTTTTATTTCAATCTGATGCCCCTGCAGTGCTCTCTCCATTTTGATCGGGTATCTTGTGTGGGCCTCGCCCATGCATTTTAGGCCCAGTGGTCCACGGACTATGTAGGTGCAGTACATGGACTTGAATTCTTGGTGTATATATTTGTTAATAGTGTATATATATTTTTGAGTAATGGATTTTTATTGATTAACATTGTTCAACTCATTTCCTTTTGTCCTTGCATTCTTCCAAGGGGGATTGGGGGGTGTAAATGTAATGTATCAACATGTACTTGTGTGTGTGTTGTAGTGGGTGTGGGTCGGGTGGGGTTTTTGCGTGTTGCGTGTGTATGTCCCTCTCTTTTCCCTCCCTCCTCCCCTGTGTCGTAGGTGCAGTACTCACTGTGGTCTTCGCCGCCGCCGTTTGTGCTCCTGGTAGAGGAGCAGGAAGACAATGGCAGGTAGAATATGGTGTTCCGGCTGCATGGCGTCCTGGTTCCTCATGGGGTGTGTAGAGGTGAGCGTTTCCCCTTCCAAGTCCTGTTTCCACCGTGTTTTTGTTCGTGGTAAATCCGCCCTGGAAAAGGTGGCGGATTGGCCTCTCATGATATTGTGGGAGGTACATTGTCTTCCGCCTGTCTGTTGCCGGTGACCGCCATGCTGTTTGTTTGTACCCCCGTGGCGGTCGGAGTGTTAAAGTGGCTGTCTATGTTGGCGGTTTCCGCCATGGTCGTGATTCCATTTTTTTTATCGCCGGCCTGTTGGTGGTTTTACCTCCGCTTTAACACCGACCGCCAGGGTTGTAATGACCACCCATATGTGCTATAAGCACCATAGTCAAGATTGTCAAGATATAATCAAGATATTATATATAAATAGATATGTATCAAAATAATATATGTCGTCCTTAGGACTGTACTCCCCACGAAAGGCCACAAAAGGCCACAAAAGGACAATCCACACACTTCGGCTTAATACTGTATGGGCTGTTAGATACTTAGGGCCTCATTCTGACCTTGACGGGCGGCGGAGGCCGCCTGCCAAAGTACCGCCGTCAGAATACCGCTGCGCGGTCAAAAGACCGCCGCAGTAATTCTGAGTTTCAGCCCAGCGGGAAACCCCCTTCCACGAGGATGCCGGCTCCGAATGGAGCCGGCGGAGTGGAAAGGGTGCGACGGGTACAGTTGCACCCGTCGCGATTTTCAGTGTCTGCTATGCAGACACTGAAAATCTTGGTGGGGCCCTGTTAGGGGGCCCCTGCAGTGCCCATGCCATTGGCATGGGCACTGCAGGGGCCCCCAGGGGCCCCACGACACCCGTTACCGCCAACCAGGTTCTGGCGGTCAAAGCCGCCAGAACCAGGCTGGCGGTAAGGGGGTCGGAATCCCCATGGCGGCGCTGCCTGCAGCACCGCCATGGAGGATTCCTCAGGCCAGGGGAAAACCGGCGGGAAACCGCCAGTTTCCCTTTTCTGACCGCAGCGGTAAGAATTGGCCTGGATGCACCGCCAGCCTGTTGGCGGTGCATCCGCGGTCCCCGGCCCTGGCGGTCCCCGGCCCTGGCGGTCCATGACCGCCAGGGTCGTAATGACCCCCTTAGTCTAACTTTTCCGGAGTCCATGATGTAAATGTTATTTTAACTCTTCTTCTTCTAATTCTTGACAACTCTTGGTAGAGACACCACACACTCCACACCGAAGCCAACTGTAAAGGATTTCCAAGATCTACGTTGTTAGTTTTTAAGTTCTTAGGTAAACACGGTAAACACACAGAAAAGAGGGGGAGGAGCCAAACCCCCGTGGGGGACAAGCCACACTGGTCTAATACCAGCCGCCTCCGACCACCAGGGTGAGCTGCAGCACTAGCTCTATTCAAGGCCTCCCTCCTCTCTAACTCTTCAAGTGCTATAAGTGCATAAAATGTACAGGTCTAATATAACCTGTGCACCTCAGAGAACTACTGGACAGACTATTTCTGCCCGGAGGTTAGAGTATTTTAATACTCCCCGTATTTCAGGGCTTGTCCTTATGGGGGGGTGCTAACTCCCCCCGATAATGCTAGATTTAATACTTTTTTTTTTCAACACTTTGCTGCTTTGGTGCTGCTTTGGTGTGACTTTAAGCAACTTTGAACGGCATCTTACTGCTTCTGCACCCGCACAGGGCACAGGGCACAGGGGCAGAGGGGGGCCTTACATAGACAGAAGACCACCTCTCCATGGGAACCTCTGGCCTCTGGCCTCAAGGGGCCTCAAGGAGCTGGACCACCTCTGTTGGCATCCAGCGCCCGACCACTGGCACTCGATGCACGCATCAGTGAGAGAGAGAGATCACTTTTATATGTGGGTGTGGTTTTCCTAGGGGCCGACCACACTTATATATATACATATCTATATATATAGAAATACCTATCTATATATATAGATATATCTATCTATTTAGAAAGATATATCTATTGATATAGATAGATATATCTACATAGATAAGTCTATATTTAGCTCTCCATATATATGTGTGTGTGTGTGTGTATATATATATATATATATATATATATATATATATATGTTGATCTACATATTTTTTTATTAGCTGTATGGTTTCTTTGGGAGCCATAGTGGCCCCAGGGAAACCATACAACTATTAAAAACATTATTGTCCCCACAGGGGGTCTCCCTCCTCACGGGCGACTCCCTGTCAAGTTCACGTTATTTTTTAATACATTTTTGATTTTGATTTTTTCAAACCCCTGGTGTGTGGCCTGTTTTCCGGGGGGGGGCTGATACCCCCAGGTGAAATGTCTAGTGGGATCAAGAGCAAGGAAACCTGTTCAGGAAGACCTTGTTTTAAATGGGAGAATCTCCCATTTCAAAAGAACCCTTCCTGAATGTCAGGGAGGCCCGTTTGGGCCCGTTATTCCCAATGGAGCCTTGCGGCCGCATCTTACTCTGATAGGGAAAACAGATAGTGATGTTTGCGCACATCGCTGCACGCTGACGTCACAAAGGGGTAGGTGGGGGGGCAGAGGTAGACAAAGAAGATCTTTTATGCCTCCCGGAGTTTTTTAATAAAAAAAAAAATCCTCAGATGGGATTTTTTAACCCCCTCGCTGGTGTCGGCCACTGGTCGTGACCCGCACCAGGGAGGTGAATCTATACTGGAGTCTCAGCAGAACTTTGCTGAGTTCTTCTTGTACTCTTAAATTTATATGCCCATATGCTTAATTGATTGATTGTCAAGCTTATGAATATCAGTACTTATGCCCTTTGAGTAAACGTATAAATTTAGCTCCTGTCTGACAGTTTTATTCCGAATGTTTCAGCTTCATCTAAATTTGTGATATTTTATTAATTAGAGATGGGTCTATCAGTGAGCCCCAAAGTGCATTAGTGACTACACCACTACCTGTCAAAGTAGTTGGCATGCTTTTGACAGTAAATAAGACTCAGGTTAAGGTGCTATTGGTAAGACCACATGAATATCCTTGAATTCCTGCAACTTTCCTTTTCTGTTTAATTAAGCCATTGTTATGTTATATTAAAGTTTTATATAGCACCTGGTTATTCAAACTGGAGTGTCCCCGGATTGAGGATTTGCCCATGAAGAAACCAGAAAACTTTAGTGCTCTAATCTACATTGGCCTGAAAGAGCCATCTGTTTAACTTTTTCCGGAAGACAGATGCAATTTTTTCCTGTCTTAAATCAAGCGCATCCATCCCACTATGCCTGTGTTGTATTTTTATTTTACAGCACTCAATAAATATGAATCTCCAATAACCTATCTCTACATTTCATTTTTTACTTTGTATTTTCATCTCCTGGTAAGGCCTTTGCATATTCTTCTTCCTCTAGTTTCTTTCTTTATATACTTAAAAAGACACATTCTTCCTTCAGAAGTTGCCTCTGCATGCTTTTCATCTAGAAACCTTTACTTGTGAATCACCCAAATCAAAGTGTTTCTCATTTGCACTGCACTGTGGCATACATTTCTGAACCTTTTGGTTATTGATATTGAATTGTCATATGGCATATTTTTGACATCACCTTGAGATGTTAGATGTTATCCACTCTAGCTATACTTTTGGTTGTATTATATTTGATCTTACAAATTTGCAGATTGCCTTTTAGACTATTTCTATCCACTATGCGAGTATGAATTCAATTGCAAATTTGACAATCAATAATTCAAAGTGTTAGAAATTGGGTTGCTGGTTCACTGAGGTGTGAGCCCTGGTCAAGCAGCAACTACAATCCAAGTCTGAGTAAGGCACAAGCAAACCCCAAATTAACCTGTGATCAATCCTCTGGTAGCTTGGCACAGAGCAGTGGGAAAATGGGAAAGTATTTGTTCACCAGTTCAAAGAGTGAAACAGTTAAACCCCACACAAAAAGATCACACCCACACAACACAATTTAATAAATAAAGCAAGACCAAAGTGACAAACATCCAAGCAGTAAAACAAGAGTTATGAATTTCTAAGGAGTAAACTGCAATATAGAGCCTAACAGCAAAAAGCACTAACCATGGCTATCTAGTGGTGCAGGACTGGGTCAAGTCAAATGTTCAGGCTGACTAAGATAGAGCACTGTTCAGATACAGTCCCAAACCAATCATGCTTATGTTTTACCTTCTAAACGTTTGTGCAGAGTCCCGTTCATGTTAGAAAGGGTTGAGGGGAGCAAGGAGCGTCACTGGCACTGATCGACAAGTTGAAAACAGCAGGCTGGGTGTTGCGAATGGGTAGGCTGGAGCTTCACCTTGGTAGTACTCCACAGTGATTGATGCTTGCAGTGCAAGGCGACAAGCTGGTGGCAGCTCATGCTGAATTTCTGTGTGAGTGGCGCAGTTCTAGTGCGAATGGGCCTTTTTGCCGTAATGAAGAATGTGAAAGCTTGATTTAAGAGTCTGTCGAGCCATACCAAGGGTACAGGATCTAAGGGGCACCACTTGAGAGTGAAGAACTCACTGCAGACCGGTCCAGGAGCTGTTGGGCAGCTTGTTATGTCCCTGACGCTCAGGTTATGAGGCCAGCAGACTAGCCCTTTGAATCATTCTGGGGTCCTCAGTTGAAAATTGAGTTGTAGGTCCCGTTCTTCTTCCCCAGGCAAGAGGGCAGCAGGCAGCAGGCAGCAGGTCAGCGCAGTAGGGCAGCAGTCCTTTGTAGCGAAGCAGGCCAGCAGAGTGGCAGTCATTGTAACATCCCAGCGGTCTTTTTTTCTGGCAGTGTCCACAGGTCCAAAAGTTTACTGAAGTGGTGGTGTTTGAGATCTTTCTTTTATACTCTGGTCCTCTGGTCCTGGAAGATGGGAGAAGCTTCTAGACAGTGGCTTTCCCTGTCTTCTGTCCTGGCTCCAACAGGGTTGTTTGAACCTCTGAATGGAGACAGGACATAGCCTATTCAGGTGTAAGTGAGGCTGGGCCTAGCTCCCTTCCAGTGGTGGCCCATAAAGTCACCCCAAAGCTCACCACTGTGTGTGGCTGTCTAGGAGGAATTCACATAGCCTATCTACCAACTATGTCCAGTCATGTGACCAGCTACACACTGCAGGCACTTTCATAACATTCTTACATATTTTTCCACATTTTCTTGCAGTTTTTGGTTTTAGTTCAATTCTTTTCTATGGGAGGTATTTTTTGTTTTCATTAGTGCCCATTGTTGATTGCTAAGTGTATTATGTAGTTTATTCCTGTCATTTTGAGTTGGGTTTTGTGGGAGTCAATCCCAGTTGCCTGCTGCTGGTCGACAGATTAGGTAAAACCTTTTAATTGTTTTTCTTTAGGGTATTGGGGATTGGGGTGTGTGGGTAGATGTAGTTAGAGTAAGTTATAGTTATACTTTTGTTTTTGAAGACCATCCACTCGGAGTCTCTATCTGACCCTTGACTTCACCAGAGGACTCCTACCAATCAGTGAAGCACTAACACCCATTTTCAATACCACCAACCTGCTCAGCCAAATTCCCAGACATCTGAGAACATGCTACCATCATGCCTCTGTTCAAGAAACATTCCCCTGACTAAGCCATACTTTATAGCTACAAAGTACAGATCCATCTCCAACCTACCATATCTGGCAAAGGTCACAGAGAAACTATTCAACCAATGCCTCACCGACCACCTAAGCATCCACCAGCTCCCTGACATCATGTAGACAGGATTCAGTTCCAACTGCAGTAAAGAAACAGCACTCATTACTGCAACAGATTACATCCCAATGATCCTTGACAGAATAGACATGGCAGACATCATTCTTCTGGACCTTTCTTCAGCATTTGACATGGTCTCCCACCCCGTCATCATCAGGCGTCTGGACTAGATTTCTATCCCAGTACAAGCTCTATGCTAGATCTGTGCCTTCCTAATATAAAGAACACAAGCTGTAAGCCTGACACCTTATTCTTTAGAATTCAGCAAACTCATCTGCAGAGTGCCTCAAGGTTCATCGCTCAGCCCCACCCTCTTCAAAGCGTACATGCTCCCTCTGACCAAAGTCACCCATGCACACATCATCAACATCCTGGGCATATCTGGTGCACTTAGGGCAGCAAATGCAACAAGAGTAAGATGATGATTTAAATACTTGAATTAATCTCAACAACCAGCATTCTATTGGGCCACATCCCAATCCATCATTTTTTTGCCCACCATGCACATCAGTCTGAACCTAGCCATATGTAAATCAGTCCTGATGCTGCTCCACAGAGGAACAGTTCAGCCCAAACTACCAAGTCGGGTCCTCACTGAACCAGAACACAACAACCTAGGACCGGTTTCACCCTAGTTAGGTCTCTTCAGGCAGGCCTAGAAATGATGGATTGGGATGCGGTACCGAGATACACACCATCATGCAGGCCCTCATCCCCAGCAGACTGGACTATGGCAACACTCTCTACACAGGGATCAGAGCTCAGCTACTCCAATGACTACAGACCATACAGAATGCCACAGTCAGGCTAGTCCTGGATCTTCCAAGATGAACCCACATCACTCCATACCTCAGGGAATTCCACTGGTCCTCTGTACAAAAAAGATGCCAGTTCAAGTTCCTGACCCAAGCACACAAGGCCCTTTAAAACTGTGGACCCACCTACTTGAACCATCGCTTGAACTTCCATCAGCCCACCAGAGACTCCCACTCTACTTCCCTTTCTGTAAAGCTTAAGCCCTACACCCAACATACAAATGCAAAGATTGCTCCTTCTCCTACCTAGCAAAGAAGGCATGGTACAAGCTACTTTTTCATATCCAGACCTCCCCATATCTTCTAAAGTTTCGAAAGTCTCTGAAGATCTGGCTATTCAGCTAATCAACTGGATCCTGCCAGTGCTTGCATACCCTCAAGGGTGACAAGAAGCACTATACCAATCTACTGATTGATTGATTGAAAGAGTAGACTCTAATAACAGACAAGGGCTCAGGACTTGGGGAAAACTCTTATGGATTGAGACTCACTCTAATAGAGCCCGCAGCAGGGTCCAGGGCATGTCCAATTCGTTCTGGTCAGCTAGTCAGATGGACAGTTAGGGACTCTGGAAGCTTGTTGTGTCGCTGTAGCTCCAACAGGAGGTCAGCCACTGACTCTTTGAGAAACTTCGGAGGTACTGGGTTAAAAAAAGGAGGTCCAGTCTTCCTTCCAGTCTCAGACATTGGGGCAGTTCTTCTAATCTTCATAGGTCTAGATATATTCAAAAGAGAGGTCTATGAGGGTCCACTTTTATGACGAGTACCAGCCTGTGGGTGAAGGGCCACCCTTTGTCCACTCCTAAACCAGTTTTGATCACTTCCTCTACTCCCACTGTGTTTAGTGCCAGCCTGACTAGAGAGACAAAGGGGGGGTCAGGCCTAGATGTGAGCTGCTAAGTATTTAGGGGTATAGTGTGGGATGGTAAATAAGAAATAATTAACAAATATTTATTAATTATTAATTAATTTGTTAATTGATTATGAATTAAGTAAATTGTCTAATATTTATTATAGTTATATTTTAAGTGGGGGCTACAGGAGATATAGAAGCTGAAGTTAAATATGTTATAAACAAATAACATTTTTCTACTGATACTTATTAAATTGTTTAATAATCGCAGATATTGTTTAAAACATTTTTTTACATCACTTTTTGTAATTAATAATGTATATACTGAGAGTTTTATAATTGTTCTAAAGTGATAGAGTTATTCCAATATGTGATGTGTTTGAAATGCTATACTTCTGCTATGTTGCATAAACTGGAGTGGAAATAGTAAATTTAACCCCTCTCAAGTGCAAATCTTTCCCTACAGTTGCACAGATTGGAGTAAAATAGTACATTTTACCCCTCTGGACTGGAGTGGGAATAATAAATCTGAACTTTCCAAAGTCAATGTTTTTACCACTGTTGTACAGACTAGGAGGGGAATAGTAAATCTTATCCCTTTGAAGCACAACACTTTCTGGGAAATAGTAGATTTAACCCCTTCAAAGTCAAATGTTTTCCCTAATGTTGTACTGACTGGAGTGGGAATATTAAATTTAAATCCTACAAAGTTCACCCACTGTTGCACAGACTAGAGTGGGAATAGTAAATTTAACACCTTTGAAGTTGAAAGATTTCCCTACTGTTGCAATGACTGGAGTGGGAATAATAAATCTTACACCTCCAAAGTCCAACCACGTCCCTACTGTTGCAAAGACTGGAGTGGGGAAAACAAATCTTAACTCTCCAAAGAGAACACTTTACCCACTGTTGCACAGGCTAGGTTTGTAATAGAAAATCTAACCCCTTTTGAAGAACAATGCTTTCACTACTGTTGCACAGACTTGAGTGGGAATAGTAAATTTAACCCCTTCGAAGTCAAAAGCTTTCTTTAATGTTGTATCAACTGGAGTGGGAATAGTAAATTAAACCCATACGAAGTTCAATGCTTTCCCTCCTGTTGCACAGGCTGGAGTGGGAATACTAAATTCAACCCCTTCAAAGTGCAACACTTTCTCTACTATTGCATAGACTCGACTGAGAATAGTAAATTAACACCTCAGAAATCCAAAGCTTCCCCACTGTTGTAGTGACTGGAGTGGGAATAGTAAATATTACCCCTCTGAAGACCAACCCTTCCCTACCTGATGCACTAATTGGAGTGGGTGTAGTAAATGTTACTCCTCCGAAGTCCAACACTTTCTAGACTGTTGAACAGACTGGAGTGGGAATAGTAAATTTTAACTATCCAAAGTCACTATTTTCCCCACTCTTCCATGGAGTAGGGTGGTAATTGTAAATGTTACCCCTTGGAAGTCCAATTCGTTCACTACTGTAGCACAGACTGGAGTGGAATAGTAAATTGAACCCCTCTGAAATCCAAAGCTTTCCTGTATCTTATATGGACTGGAGGGGGAACGGTAAATTTAACCCCTCCAAAGTCCAATGCTTTCCCTACTGTTGAACAGACTGGAGTGGGATTAGTAAACAAACCCCTCTGAAGTCCAAAGCTTTTCCCACTGTCGCACAGACTGGAGTGGGATTAGCAAATCTTAACCCTCTGAAGTCCAATGTGTTCCCTGCTGTTGCACTAGCTGGAGAGGGTGTAGTACATTTTAACCCTCTGAAGTCCAAGATTTTCCCTACTGCTGCATCAACTGAAGTGGGAATAGTAAATATCACTCCTCCGAAGTGCAATGCTTTCCCTGTGGGAACAGTAAGAGGGTCATTACAACACTGGCAGTAAAAGGCGCTTACCACCGTGCAGAAGACCGCCAATACACCACCGCGGCTGCGGAATTCTGCCACAGCTATTATGACACACATCTCGGAATCCGCCGAAATTCAGACACCCACACAAGTCTGCCACACCAAAGGTCAGTGTTAAACTGGCAAAAACAATTCCTCCTCCGTCACGCCAACAGAAACATGCCCATGCTATCACGATCCACTAATCCACGCGGCGGTCTTTCAACCGTGGTATTCCATTGGCGGTACACACTGCTGCGCTCAAAATACACACACATCTCCAAAACACCGCCACATTGGACAATTCCAAATACACACACCTGATACACATACAAACACCACTCCCACACACCCAACACAATATAAAACACACATCCACATCACCCACAAACGCCTACAACCAGAAATTTTGAGGAAGCCTAGAGACAGAGAGCACAGCAATTGAGAACCCCACCACACAGAGGCACACACCATCACCCATACAACATTCCACGCACAAAACACCACACACCACTACACATCACCACACACATCAACACATACACCACCCGACACATCACCCACACCACCCCATGTCACGCCAAAGACACCCCAGGTTTTCCGAGGAGGAACTCAGGGTCATGGTGGAGGAAATCCTACGGGTAGAGCCACAGCTATTTGGCTCACAGGTGCAGCACACCTCCATAGCCAGGAAGAAGGAGCTATGGTGCAGAATCGTGGACAGGGTCAACGCTGTGGGACAGCATCCAAGAAATCAGGAGGACATCAGGAAGAGGTGGAACGACCTACGGGGGAAGGTGCGTTCAGTGGTCTCCAGGCACAACATCGCAGTACAGCGGACTGGCGGCGGGCCCCCACCTCCTCCCCCACAACTAACAAAATGGGATGAGCAAGTCTTGACCATCATGCAACCAGAGGGCCTCGGAGGAGTCGGTGGAGGAATGGACACTGGTAAGTCAAATCTTAACTATCATATCCCCCACCCTACCTGCATGCTATCACACCCCCCCTCCCCTATCATTCCAACTCCTCACTAATGTACTTATAACACAAACCACCCATCCCAGCACCAAGCCCTGCATGACACAAGTAAGCATGGTCACCCCTCACTAAAGCATGCTCACTGCACATACCCGTAACAACCCCCTAAACCATCATCACAAAAACCCCCACACAGGAATGCTTGCACTGTGGTACACGCACATCCACCCATTGCACACCGTGACACACACACATGCAACAATCATGCTCTCATACCCCTGCAGGACCACTACGGAACGTCACCACACAGGAGGGTCCAGACATCTCCACTCCACCCACGGAAGAGGCCCACAGTGACAACAGCAGCTCTGGCCAACTGGATCCAGATGACCAGCCTGGACCATCGTGGGCCTCGGGACAGTCGGTTCCCCTTGCACAGGCACAGCCCAACACTGACCTTCCACCCTCTGGTAACACCAGCACAGAACCCACCCAGCGGGCCCATACCTCCGTACCCAGGACACGTCAATCAGCGGTGTGTCCACCACTACAGGGAACCCAGGATAACCCACCACCCCAACAACAACAGGGACCTGGGGGCAGTGGTAGTGGGCACACGGTCCAGGGGATGGAGGCACAGGAGCACAGGGGAACTGGGAGGGCTGCTGTGCGACAGGGGGCGGACAGGCCAAGGGAATCCACTCTCCACGAGGCCCTCTCCTCCATCTTGGGAGCATACCACCACTCCCAGGAGACAATGGCGACGGTCCTGGCCAAGTTTCAGAAGACCCAACGCCTGCAGGAGGAGCAGTATTTGGGGTTCAGGGAGGAGCTCAGAACCATCAGCTCTGCCCTGGGCACCATCGTAGGGGTGCTGAAGGACATACAAAAGACCATGAGGGACACCGTGGCACTCCAAGGGGCCCCTGACACTAGCATGGACGATGAGCTGCCCACCACCTCCGCCGGCGCTAGTGGACAGGACGCCCCGCCACAGGACCACCACACCAGCACCCCCCCCCCTACAGACGGACAACCACCCCGCAAGTGGTCCCTGAGAATCAGGAACAGGACAGAGCAAGATGGCAAGACCCCTGCCAGGAAATGAGACCACCCTGATTGTCCTCCCACTGTCCCACTTTGTAACCCTGTCCATATTGGAACTGCCCCAGCTCCACTTCCTATGCCCATATGGGCAAAGCACCTGTGAGATGAATAGACTGGACTCTGCCATGGACATTCCTCCACCATCACCCATCACCATTTTACAACCTCCCTCCATTTTTGAGCACTTAAATAAACACCCTTGAAGCACAAAACAATCTGGAGTCAGTCTGTGATTTGGTAAATTTGTATTATCAACGACAGTGTCAAAATGCATTTTCAATTGTAATGTCAACATACCTATGTCACACATCACAAGTCCATGAAGGATGCAAGCAGATGACACACGTTGGTAACCACACCAGTGAAACCGTCATGGAAAGGTGCAACTCAGTTACCGTATACTGCTACTAAATGACAGACAGGAAGAGGTAGAAGTGTGAAAGTGAATGTAATAGTAAAATAAAATATTCTCACCTGTGTGTCACTGGAAATATTGCTGTATGACTGACTCCCTGTTGTCTATGTCTTCTTCCTCTGCTTCCTCCTCATCACTGTACACAGGCTCCACAGGCTCCACAGCTGCCACAACACTGCCATCTGGACCATCCTCCTGCAGTAAAGGCACCTGGCGTCGCAAAGCAAGATTGTGAAGCATCAAGCAGGTGATGATGATCTGGCACACCTTCTTTGATGAGTAGAATAGTGAACCACCTGTCATATGGAGGCACCTGAACCTGGCCTTCAGGAGGCCGAAGGTGCGTTCGATCACCCTCCTAGTCCGCCCATGGGCCTCATTGTAGTGTTCCTCTGCCCTGGTCCTGGGATTCCTCACTGGGGTCAATAGCCAGGACAGGTTGGGGTAACCAGAGTCCCCTAATAGCCACACACAGTGCCTCTGGAGTTGACCCCTCACATACAGGATGCTGCTATTCCGCAGGATGTAGGCATCATGCACTGAGCCAGGGAACATAGCATTAACCTGGGAGATGTACTGGTCTGCCAAACATACCATCTGTACATTCATGGAATGATAACTCTTCCGGTTCCTGTACACCTGTTCACTCCTGCGGGGGGGGAACCAGAGCTACATCGGTCCCATCAATGGCACCTATGATGTTGGGGATATGTCCAAGGGCATAGAAGTCACCTTTCACTGTAGCCAAATCCTCCACATGAGGGAAAACAATGTAGCTCCTTACGTGTTTCAGCAGGGGAGACAACACTCTGGACAACACGTTGGAAAACATAGGCTGGGACATCCCTGATGCCATGGCCACTGTTGTTTGAAATGACCCACTTGCAAGGAAATGGAGCACTGATAGCACCTGCACTTCAGGGGGTATTCCTGTGGGATGGCGGATTGGTGACATCAGGTCTGGCTCCAACTGGGTACACAGTTCCTGGATTGTGGCACGGTCAAACCTGTAGGTGATGACTAAATGTTGCTCCTCCATTGTCAACAGGTCCACCAGCGGTCGGTACACCGGAGGATTCCCACATCTCCTCACATGTCCCAGCTGACTGTGCCTAGGAAGGACAACAGCGACCACAGAGTCAACAAATTCCCAGGTATGAACCCACAGCTACGCAGAACACGACACCAAATACAAAACTCTTCCTGTATGTGTGTTGAGTGTAGGCCTAGGTATGTGTGACGCAGTAGTAAATGAAGCCATGTGGGCCCCTGAAATGGCGGCTGCCTGACCTCTAAAGTGGGACAATGGGATGTGAGGTATCTGCGCTGGCGTTGTACACCGTTGTGGTATGCGGTCGTAGACCATGGCCCAATGCTGCATTGGTTAACACTGGACCCTATGGGTCCCAGGAGCCAATGATGAAGTGCGCCGGCGGTGATGATACGCACCGCCGCGGACGTCACCGCCGCGGACGTGACCGCCATTTTCTATCTGTTCAATCACTCGATACCTGATCTTCGACAGGAGAGGACCTACACTGCAAGTGCTGCTGTGACCTCGGTCTGGAAGAGACAATGGCTGCTGCGTCTGGGGAAAGGGCCCCTGCCTTCACTGCTCAGGAGTTGGAGAAGCTCGTGGACGGGGTCCTCCCCCAGTACACGCTATTCTACGGTCCTCCAGACCAACAGGTAAGTACACAGGGAGCACGTTGTGTAGTGTGGTTAGTTTTACGTATACTTTGCGCATTAGCTTCAGGCTTTAGGCCTTTGTGCACTTTGCCCTGAATGTATTTTATTCATTTGCTGACAGCTTAGAGCCTCTGTGCACTTTGCTCTAAATGCTTTTTATTAGGCTTCGTACTGTTATTTTTCAAATAGCCAGTTCTACGGTGTTGTTTTTTATTCATATCACACTGTTTTGCCTACTTCAGCACTGGAGTTCTTCATAACATATTCACTCTGTGCTTCAGTCAAGGATACAGTCTGGTACATTGCCGATAGACGTGGTAGGAGTTTAGATTTGGCATTCCTGCGTAGGGACATTTTGTGATCACGATGACATGTTAGTTATAAAATCACTTCCTTGTCCCAATACATACAAGAGGGAGATTCCGACCAGGGACCGACAGCTAGACGCTGACTGCCTCGTTGCAGATGCTGAACCAGATCACAGACCTTTGCTCAGGTATGAGGGCTTATGTCTCCCCGGTGATTCGGAAAGGCAAGCTAGAAGCTTAACATGCTGTGCTCTAAATAGAACAAGCAGAGGGAGAGTAGAAACTGTTAGGCGCTATGATAGCTTTGTTCTTATGTTTTACTCTCCTGGTGACTATTTCAATCCTACTGTGTTGTATTGTTCTGGTTATTGCAGCTCACGCCTTATTATCTAAAATACAGTTGTTTTATTAAAACAGTATATAAAACTTATACTGTCTTTGTCATTTGTATATGAGATCATATTGTAAATGAGAGAGTTGGTTTGGATCTGAGTGACCACGACTTCCCTGAGAAGTTCCAAAGATGTCATGCGCTCGGCTGCCTAATCATTTCCACCCCCTGGGAGAAATGAGGCACTGCTAGTTAGCCGGAGCAAAAAACGGATTTAGGGTGACAGAGTTCTTTACAAGTGGGTCAGACTCAGTCCCCCACAACGTTATCGATCCTGCTGCCTAGAAATCCAGTAGTCTCATTTAGGATAATGATAGCCCACGTGACAGTTGTATGGGCTATGCCTGGGTGGAGAGGGCTGGATGTCAGTAGGAAGGGGGCAGAGTTCAGGGAACATGAAGGACTGTGAATGCATGTGCCACATGGTAAGGGTAGGGATGGGGCCACCCACTTCGACGGTTCTGTTGTTAATGACTTCTCTTCTTCCCCTGTACATGTCATGTAGGTCAGCGCCCACCAGAAGAAGGACATTTGGCGTGCCATTGCCAAGGATGTCCGGACCCTGGGGGTCCACCAGAGACGGAACACCCACTGCCAGAAAAGATGGGAGGACGTTCGCCGCTGGAGAAAGAATACGGCGGAGGCCCAGCTGGGGATGGCCTCCTAACGTGGGAGGGGTGCCCCTCGCACCCTGACCCCCTGATGTTCAGGATCCTGGCGGTGGCCTACCCTGAGTTGGATGGGCGCTTGAGGGCATCACAGCAGACACAAGGGGGTGAGTACACTCTCATTCCATGGACTTTGCGCGCAGTAGGGGAGGAGGGCTGTGGGTTTCCCTAGGCCAGGGCGACTTCCGTAAGCTAGGCCCCTCCGTAATGCAGGCCATGTGACACTCCACCCCACCTCTGTAGAGTGCCAAGTACAGGTATACATGCCCCTGTGTCATCTATGTGTGCAGATGACCACCATAGCCATGTAGGCCACATCCCAAGAATTGCATCTGTAGAGGCCAAGAGCACGGCGTAGTGCAGGGGGCTGCTGTGTCTGTATTTTCCGCCAACTGTAGCGGTAAGCCATGCACTCAACCTGTCTTTCTTCTGTCGCCCCCCCCCCTTTTTGTGCTCTCCCTGTTCTTGTGTGCATCAGCATCATCAGGCGGAGGTACAGTGGCACCAGAGTATGAGGGAGCTGCATCCCACATGGCCGTGGAGGGCCACACCACAGACTCTGAATACACCAGTGGGACGGAGGGCGAGGGGAACTTCACGTCGGTCACCGGATCACCAAACAGCGACACGGACTCGTCCACCGATTGGAGCTCCCTTGTGGTGGCGGCACCATCTGTGCCCCCCACTTCTACAGGTACAGCCTTCGCCCCGTGCCCGCTCACCCAGGAGGGTGGGCATCACCTTCGCCCCAGGCACCTCAGCCCCTTCCCCTATCACCCCTGCTGACCTCAGTGAGGAGGCCATTGACCTCCTCAGGTCACTCACTGTTGGGCAGTCTAACATTGTGAATGCCATCCAGGGTGTAGAAAGGGAGTTGCAACACGGTAATGCATTCCTGGAGGGCATTCATTCTGGTCAGGCTGCCCTTCATCGAACCCTGCAATCTCTGGCCTCAGCACTGATGGCAGCCATTGTCCCTGTGTTCACCCCCCCCCTCCAACTTCCTCCACCCAGACCCAGTCCCCTGTACCCCAGCCTATCCCAAGCACACCATCAGACAAGCATGCATACACCTCAACACACAAAAGTAGCTCAGGCAAACATATGCACCACACGACCCACAGGCACTCAAACAAGCATCACCCACATACAGACACAACAACATCCACTGCCTCCACTGTGTCCCCATCCTCGTCGTCTCCCTCCTCCCTCCCAGTGTCGCCTGCATGCACTACTTCTACAGGCACTAGGACTCGCACCAGAACACCCAGCACCACACCCCGCTCACCTGCACTCACCACCCCCACTACCATTTACACGTCCCCTGTGTCCACTCCCAATGTGTCTGTGACACCCCCTCCCAAAGTACACAAACGCAGGCACCCACACACCCAACATCCATCCACCTCACGACAGCCTCCAGTACCTGCACCTGCACCCAAATCACCTAAAGTTACACCTCCTACAACCACCTCCTCTTCCTCCACTCCCAGACCCCCTCCAACTACCCATCCCAGTCTTCGTCAGCAACTCTACTCTTCCTCAGCAACATTGATCTCTTTGCACCAACCCCACCCCTCCAATTCATAGGTCCCGTAGTAGCACCTCAGCAAAAAAAAGTCAGGTACCAGTGGTGCGTGTTAAAGGTGTGTGGAGTGCACCGGCCACCAGGGCAGCCAGTGTGACACGGAGCCAAAGCACTGCCAGTCCACCCCCTGCAAAGCACCTTAAGTTGGAAAGTGGCCGACGGGACAGGGTGAAGACTCCTGGCAGTAAAACTGCTCACAAGGGTCCCCCCAGGGGGTGTGCTGAGTCAGCTGTGACTCCTCCAAAGGTGGTCAAGGGCCAGAAGAAGTCTGCACAGTCTGGGAAGAGCAGCACGGCGGAGAAGGGCGGCATCCTCCCCGGCGGCCGGGACACCACCGCTAGCACTATTGTCACTGGTCAGGAGACCACCGCCAGAGTCAGTGCCCAGGAGGGCAGCACAATCGTCAGTGGTCACAAGACCACACCCAGAGTCAGTGCCCAGGAGGGCAGCACAATCTTCACTGGTCAGGAGACCACCGCCGGAGTCATTGCCCAGGAGGGCAGCACAATCGTCACTGGTCAGGAGACCACCACCGGAGTCAGTGCCCAGGAGGGCAGCACAATCGTCACTGGTCAGGAGACCACCGCCGGAGTCATTGCCCAGGAGACCACCGCCGGAGTCTTTGCCCAGGAGGGCAGCACAATCGTCACTGGTCAGGAGAGCACCACCAGCGTCAGTGCCCTGGAGGGCAGCACTGTAGTCACTGGTCCGGAGAGCACCGCCAGCGTCAGTGCCCTGGAGGGCAGCACTGTAGTCACTGGTCCGGAGAGCACCGCCAGCGTCAGTGCCCTGGAGGGCCCCGGCAGCCACAGCCCCGCTGGGCAATGAGGGACCGTCATGCCACACACCAAGGCACAGGTCAGACAGCAAAGTCAAGCACCCCTGAACAGGGCACAGACCGCCATGGCAAAGCACCGCTGAACAGGGAAAAGACCACCATGGTGAAGACCGCTGAACAGGGCAAAGCACCGCTGAACAGGTCAGAAACTACAAAGTCAAGCACTGCTGAACAGGGCACAGACCGCCATGGCAAAGCACCGCTGAACAGGGAAAAGGCCGCCATGGTGAAGACCGCTGAACAGGGCAAAGCACAGCTGAACAGGTCAGACACTGCAAAGTCAAGCACTGCTGAACAGGGCACAGACCGCCATGGCAAAGCACCGCTGAACAGGGAAAAGACCGCCATGGTGAAGACCGCTGAACAGGACAAAGCACCGCTGAACAGGTCAGAAACAGCAAAGTCAAGCACCACTGAACAGGGAAAAGACCGCCAAATCAAGCATCGTTAGCCCATGTGCAGCTGGGACAGTGACGGAACAGGAACCGTCACGGGGAGCCTGATGCAGTCTGGGCACCAGTCCCCCTCCAGAACCAGTGGAGACTGATATCCACTTGAGAGACAGTGGCTTTGCACTACCCAGGATGGTCCAGTGGGCAACCCACCCACTGTAGAGACTTGAGAGACTGTGGCTTTGCACTCCCCAGGATGGTCCAGTGGGCAACCCACCCACTGTAGAGACTTGAGATACTGTGGCTTTGCACTCCCCAGGATGGTCCAGTGGGCAACCCAGCCACTGTAGAGACTTGAGAGACTGGCTTTGCACTCCCCAGGATACATCAATGGGCATGGAGCTCCGTCGTGGATCTGGCATGGTGCTGTAATCCGGCTGAGGTGCCCTCCCCCTTCCCTTCCCCCTGAGGTGCCTGTTGTATTTCTATCTGATGCCCCTGCAGTGTTCTCTCTGTTTGTGGACAGGTATCTAGTGTGGGCCTCACCCATGCATTTTGGGCCCAGTGGTGCGCAGACATTGATATGTGCATACCTGCACTACTAATCGTCATGTATCAATTCTGGAATGTGTAAATATATCTGTATATATTAGCTTACTGTATTTTGATACATTACAATGTTTGACCTGATTTCCTTTTGTCTTTGAATTCTTCCGGGGGGGGGGGGTTTGTTACTGTGCTGTTTGGAAATGCATTGGTGTGTGTGTTGTAGTGGGTGAGGGTCGGGTTGGGGGTGGGGGTGTTGCGTGTGTGTCCCCCTGACTTTTGTCTTCCCCCTCCCCTATGCCGTAGGTGCTGTACTCACTATTGTCTTCGGCGCCTATGTAGATGGTGATCGTAGAGGAGCAGGTAGACAAGCGCAGGGAGTAATTGTAGTTCGGGCTCCATGGTGGCCTCCTTCCTCGTGGAGTGTGTTAAGGTGAGCGTTTTCCCATTGCAAAAGCTGTTTCCGCCGTGTTTTTATCCACGGTGAATCCGCCCCGGAAAAGGTGGCGGATTGGCGGGTTGTGATACTGTGGGCGGTACTTTGTCTTCCGCCTGTCTGTTGGCGGCGACCGCTGCGCTGCTTGTCTGTACCGCCGTGGCGGTCGGAGTGTTAAAGTGGCTGTCTATGTTGGCGGTTTCCGCCACGGTCATAATTCCCATTTTTGTTCCGCCGGCCTGTTTGCGGTATTACCGCAGCTTTAACACCGTCCGCCAGGGTTGTAATGACCACCTAAGTCTTTTCCCTCAGAAGACCAATGCGTTTTCTACTGTTGCACAGACTAGAGTGGGAATAGCAAATATTTCCCCTTCGAAGTGCAACCCTTTCCCTACTGTTGCACAGACTGGAGTGGGAATAGTACATTGTACTCCTCTGAAATTTAACACTTTCCCTAGAGTTTGTAAAGTGGAGTAGTGATAATACCTCTATACCCATATAAAAATAATTTAATAATGATATTCTTTATAACTATATCATTGCAAATTATATTATTATCAACAACATTATTGTTAATAATATTACCTGCTTAACAAAATGATATTCCTGACAACAATATTTCTGTATCACAAGTTTTTTTTTCTTCTGTATTTCTCTACTAAAGTATCAAAAATTAAAATCTTGAGGGGCAGAATATGAAAAGTGATGCTGCACCTAATGCAGCAATACTTTTCTTTTGCCTCTTAGTGCCACCCTAAAGCCACCATCTGTGCGCCAAATTTAAAATACGGTGCACCATGGTGGTAGTCAGGGATCCTAGAGTCATAATTTTTTATGCGAGTCTGGCGCTTTGCAGGATTAGCATCATCTTAGCAGGCATTAAAAATTCCAATAAAAATGATGCAAAGAAATCTCTTTGATTTCTTTGCACCATGTTTTTGGTCCCCCTAGCACCGGAACTCCCTCATTGCATACTTCATGCCTGGTGCAGGCATAATGTGGTGCAAGGGGTTAGAAAGTGGCGCAATGCAAGCATTGTGCCACTTTGTAAACATGGCACCCGTTTATGGCCTTCCAACACCACATTAGCGTAAAAAAAAGATGACGGTGATGTGGCATTGGAATTGCGCTTGGCCTTCTTAAATCTGGGCCTTGATATTTTGTCTGAACACCACCAGTGACAGGATAGGCATTGTTAGTGTGTCAAACCTTATTAAGTTAACTTAATAAGGTCTGATGCGCTAACAGAGATGGTAGCAGAGATTGATGGTTTGTCTCCTTAAGAGCCCATCATAAAGGCCTGGTACATGGTTTGTCTCCTTAAAAGCCCATCATAAAGTCCAGGGATAGGTGGTGGAGTATTTGGCCCCAGAGGTAGTAAGCGGGGAATAACAGGGGTCCCCAGAGATGGTAGTGGCATAAAGGTTTATATCCTACAAAGAGCAAAGTAATTCACAGATTTGGTAAAAGAAACTGGTGGATTTTTCTGATTTGATGATACAAAGTGTAGAGAAAATGTGCCCCTTAGTACTTAAAATGACTTTCCCAGAACCCTGGAGCATGCCAATGATTGTTTGAGTATGTACTCGGAATTCTAGTGACAGTGTGAATTGAGTAGGTTTTGTGCTTGCACAGCTTATGGAAATCACAGTTGAATTGTGATGTTTGTGAGGGTTTAGGGAGTTTGCATACTCCAAATGATGTTGTAAAAGGAGTTTGCATACTCCGAAGTGTGAGAGTAGGGAAGCTGTCAAACTTCACATGTGTGTGGCGCTTTGTGCTAAAACATGGTCCACGTGGTTATTGGTATACGGACCCTGCATGGTCTAAGACTCCAGAGTATATTGAAAAGTGTTTGAGACACTTGGTTTATATTGACATTTTTCTGGTTTAATAGGTCAATTGGCCATGGTCGACAAGTCAGACTGTGAGTCAAAGTGAGCAAAAGAAATGTCGACTGAGATCGGGTGAATGCTATGTGCACCAGAACAGACCCATTGATAAGTTGAAAGTTAAATTTGCGGGTCGAATTATGCTTGCAAATGAGGGATACTGAGAAAGGAGTAGCTGTTAGAGCGAAAAACCATCAGTGAAAAATCTGTAAAGTTTCTGAAGCAATTGTATTAACTTACCTGTAGTAAACGGACAAATTGTGTTTTGATTTTGTTTAGTGCTCGCAATAATTTTGCATTAGTTTCATGTGAATCTGAGTTTAGGAGGACAAGCCGCAAGATTTTATCAGCCGCTGTACGTGTGAGTGTGACATCATTGGAACCGCACTGGGATAAGTTGGTTGGTGAAAAGGTTTGTGCAAGGATTGGCAGACAACCGTGAGGCGCAATTAGTTGAGAAGGTTGGTGAAGAGAATTCTGGGATTAGAAATCACTCTCTCATTTGATTTAGAATAATATAAAGGTCACAGAAATTAAATTTTTCAAAGCTTTAAAGAGTGCTTTAAGGGGAGGCATGCACATTCCGATGAATATAAGGGATATTGCACCACCAGAAGGTACACCAGCTTACATTGTAGGTGAGGAAAAGCACTGTAACAATGGTGCAAAGTGACAGAGAAAGATGGGAGTTTAGCGTTTTCTGCCCATGGAACATTTAATTTAAGGAGCTTAGAGAATTTGAAGAGGGTGCTGTATGATCTGAAACCTCCTTGGAGACCAGCACAGTTCGTGGCATTGAGGACCTGGGAATTAGTAGCCAGACAGCAACAGAAATTTGACAGGAGGATGAGAAGGGCAGAGAAAACACTAGCAGAGGCTAGATGGAACAGTGAGCAGAACTTTTGGAGAACCGAGATTTACAAGGGATTAAGTTGTTTCCTGTGATTGCACGGAACAGTGAGAGAGATGGGAGGAAAGCACTAGGAAGACAAATAGAAGCCCTTCTGAGAGTAGGGATTGGAGATCAGAGGGGCCTAGGAGATCTTTTACACTTGAGGAAGAGTCAGACGATGATGAATTTATTTTGCAGTTGTTGAGAAATCGTCCCCCCCCATATCCAGTGCAGGAGGGTGGTCCGAGCACTATTGTTAATCCCTCAGCACTGACACAGGTTAACATGACAACGAGTCCAGTGCAGATTAATTCTAGCATGACACAGAGCCCATTGCAGAGCAGCCTTAATGTGCCTATTACACCGGTAGCACAAAATCAGGTGCCACATTCAAGTGTTCCAAGAATTTACCCTGATGTACCTATGTGGACACTGCCACAAACTTAATAGTACCAACAGGACAGGTTTGCCCGAAACTGACACTGGTTCAGACAGAGCCAACTCCACTGTTACTGCCTTAAGTGCAGTCACAAGCAATGCCAAAGTACACTCTGATAACAGGGACACAGACAGATATGTCTGTATTGATGAGCCAAAATGCAGGAATTATTCACCCACAGAATGTGAATGTCAGACCAAGCCCAGATGCTGTATCTGTAACTGTCACCATTGGTCCAATTGTACCTTTGTTTGCACAAGAGAATAACAGTGCAAATGGACAGGGAGTCCCGAGTCAGAATTCAATGAGGGGAGGACCCAATGAGAATGCCCGTGTAGTCTCTCCTATGGGACAAACCTTTGATGGAATGAGGTCCTCGCTATACCTTAGCCCATTGGGAGTTCCTCAGGATACTGTAATAGAGTCGAACGTTAGTCAGAGCCTGAACCCAACTATAGGAGACTAGGAAGCGGGTGAGCTCATTGAAGGAACTATGGGCCATATGTACGAACACTTTTTCCCATAGACACAGAATGGGTAAAAACCTTTGCTACATCTGGCCCTATGGGTGTGAACAGAGTAGAGTCCTACACAGAAGCAAAATTGAGATATCTATGCCTGAAAATTACGAGGGAAATGAGCAATGTGTATCAAAAGCTAGAAGATTTGTCGGGGTATCACTGCATAGAAAGAGAAAACAAAACATTTGAAAAGGAGTTACAGGTTAGATTTTGACACAAAAGATTTTGAACACAGGATATCTGCCGGAATGAAGGCACACCTTAGGGAGTTACTCCAAAATGCCCAGACATGAGGAGCATTAGATAGGTGAGAAGGCAGATGGGTAAAGAAGAGAGATAAAAGAAAAAGGGATTCTGTAAGACCTTTCTGCAAATGTGCAGCAAAGCAAAGATCTGGAGAAGATTTTACTAATGAGAGAGGCTCCAGGAGGGAATTTTGTTCATGTCCCTTGGAGCAGAAGTGACATTCGATCCTTTACGAATGAATATCCTAGGTTGAGAAACCAGTAGAATGGTACCAGCAGACAGACAGGTTTGAGAAACTTGCAAAATGCCTGTGGGAAGACTTTAACACTCTATTAGAGACAGTAGTTCTAGCTGATTTGTGGATGGAGTGCAAGAGGAGTATAAATTGGCCGACAAAAGAACCAGTGAGAGACCCAACTACAGGTGCACCATCTCTTGAGGTAATAAAATATTATTACGAAGTGATTGAATTTTTGAAAATGAGAATTTCACCCAAAAACATTGACTGGCAGAGAAGAGACAGGACAGCTCAGGAAGCGAAAGAGTCAATACATTCATATCATGAGAGATTTTTGCAGGCATTTAAGCATTACAGAGGTATAAAAACGATTGAGCCGAAAAACATGATTCATTTTGTGTTCCAATTTCTGGAAGGATTGAGACAAGAAATTAGTCAGATGATGAAGAGTAATTTGATTTGCTGGCAAGCAAAGCCGATTGATGAGGTATTGCAGTATGCAAAGTACTGTAGTGACGAGATTGAGTTGAAGCAGAGAAAGTTGAAAGAAAAGGCGATGGTGATGTAGGTCAAAGTGGCACAAACAGGGATGCAGGGAAATTTTCCACAGCAGCAGCAACAGCAGCATCAGGGGAACGTGGTATTTCAAAATCAGATGAGAGGAAGAGGTCACAGAGGAATTGGTAATGGAAATAGTAGTCCTGGTTTGGGTACTGTAGTGGTTCAGAATGATGTGCAAGGAATGAAGAGATTGTTGCCTTGTCACACTTGCGGAGCGTTTGGACATTGGAAGCAGGAGTGTCCGATGATGATACAGGAAGGTGTTGTTCAGCAAACAAGTGACATCAATTTATTCGAAAACATGAGAGGACCGAGAATGAGAGGTCATAATCCAAATCTTCATAACAATGTGAATCAAATGCAAAATTTTCAACCAATGCAGCAGGTGCAAATGCCACATGTACAGATGACACAGCTTAAGCCAATGCAGCAGCGGGTTCAAATGGTACCTAGATAGCAAATTCAAATACCTCAAGCCCCAATGGAACAGCAACAGATGAAGCTCCATCAACAGGTCAAAGGTCAGACGTTTAACCAGAATAATAACACTGTACACCAATTCTCATTGCACAGTGAGAATGGAATAAATGATGACTGGGTGAGCAAGAGTTTGGATGAAGAGGAATGTGTGCATGCAGCTTCCTTAGAAGTAGACCAGAAAGGCCCATATGTGAAGGGAAGAGTAATGGTTCATAAGGCTTCATTCTTGGTTGACACAGGAGCTACACGCTCTACAGTGAGAACTGCAGAAGTCCCAAACTTGCCGCTGTCAGGAAAAACAGTCCAGATTGTAGGAGTAGCGAATCAGTATTTGACCAACCGAATTACAGAACCAGTTCAGGTTAAAATAGGCAACTTTAAAGGATTGCATAAATGTGTAGTCTGTGATTGAAGTTCAGTATCACTACTGGGAAGAGACCTGCTGTGTGAAACCAGGTGCTTGATTACTTCTTCAAGTGATGGAATAGAGATACAGATGAACAATGATGATAAGGATGACCCAGCTCCAGTGAGGGTGTGGGTGAAAACAAATGCAGAAAGGAAAACACTCTTGGCCAGAATTTGGAAGTTGCGAGTTCTGATATAAAGGGGCACAATTCTATTTTAAAGCATGTGGTGGCTGAAAGATTTTAAACACAACACTGGCAGACACTTTGGGAAAGTAGCGGGCATTTAGGAGAAATACCACAATAATGATTGGCTTGCCTTGTTAGAAAACAGCAGGTGGATTGCCTCCAAGAAACATGGGCCAATAGAGCGGTTCATATCAATGGGTTTCAGTGGGTCACGACCCTGGCTATGCAAAAACCTGTCAGGCCAGCAGTGGGGGGTTGATGATGCTGATCAACATCAGCTCAGGCGCTAAGGTAACTAAATGTAGGAATGACTCCCCTTACTACCAGCTAGTGTTGCTCTCTATGAAGGGCAGCTCGTTGATACTTTTGGTTAATTTTTAACTTAATAATTTTGTGAGATGTAACTTTGAGATTTTACACGCCCTAGAGAAAGGCATTGAGGAAATAGTTTGCTGCTTGAATAAGGATTTTACCATTTTATAAGGTGGGGATTTCAATGTCTCCCTTTGTTCCACAGGGGACGATAGGATCTGTGGATTAAATGAGGACGATGATTGCAACTATTTCCACTTTATCCACAACCCCTGTGGGGACAAATAATCTTATAAGGACTCATGATTTAGTGTTGGCAAGTGGCATCTCGCTGACCTTTACACCCCCTGATATTACTTTTATTGGGGGGGGGGGTCTGTAATTAATCACATGATGATGTCAAGGTCATGGCGGGACAAACTGGATGCTTTTAAGGTTGTGCCAAGTGGCCTCAGTGATCATTATCCACTGGTCCTATTGTTCCAATATGGTTTCAATAAGAGAAGTCTGCAGAAAATGGGAAGCCATGTGAAATACCATAGGAATAAAGGTATGCTATGTAAATGGCAAACAGTAGACAAAGAATCTCTCCTAAGTAGGGTTGTGGGCAAAAACTTGGACATCTTTGAAACCTGCCTAAACACTGAGGGCCATATTTATACTTTTTGATGCAAAACTGCGCTGACGCAGAAACTCAATGTGGCCAACATTCCCTTCAAGACAATCTTTACGTATGTGACATCTGACTATAAACGTTCATCACACACACACACCATACAGCAGGAATGGATGTGTATGAGTGTATGGACAAATATGTAACCTGGGAGTACAATGTAAGACATGATAGGTGTGAGTTATGTATACAGAACTACATAAGATTATAACATCACTCAGCTTATCAGGGGTCACATGAACTTCAGGCTGCAGGCAGACATCCCACAGTTCCCAAGATTCCAATTCAGGTCTCAAACGATGACAGATTTAAAAACACACCAACCTTTACAACACATTGGGAACCATAGTAACCTTGAGTGGTGGGTGCAATGGATGGCAGATGCATAGAAAAGTAGCTTTGGTGTAGCGGCCAATGTGACAGCTCACTTGGAATTGGGAATAACCTTGTCAATAATGGGATTCTGATGCAGGATGGAACAGAAATGCAAATACTAAATTGACATTGTACACCCATGCCAAGGCCCTGATCCCCAAGCATATGACACATACTGTAAAGGAGTACCTAAATCTTTAATTCACGGTAATAAAGGAAGCTTAAACTAGGGGAAACACCTTAACTAACCTAAACTATCCTAACTATACATTACCCACAACTGGCCCTAACTACCCTTAGCAAAACTTACTTATCCTATTGATCTAAACACTCTAAACATCAACCCCCACCCACCTTATCTGACGGGACACATGTGTGACAACATATACTAACCTAAACACATGCTAACTTATCATAAACAAATATATATTGTTTTGTATTTTGTTTTTTATACTTTTTATATATATATTTTTTTTTTTATACACATAACCCCAACATCATCTCCCACCCACCCACAAAAAAACATGTAATAATATAACCCCCTCCATACCCCAACCCACTTATACTAATAATAACTAAACTAACAGCCTCCTCTAACCTAACACTCAGCCCCCTAAACCCACTAAAGATAATAATGAGGAAAGCGGATGGGGGGGAGGGAATTAGGATCTATTAATTTCAAATTGGCCCTCCTCAGGATATTTATGATACCCTTCAGTCTCCTGCTATTGCAGTACACCTCCTGCTGCAGCCTGTCCATCATGTGCAACATTCTTTGCATGTCACATTTCAGTGTCTGTATGTCCTGATTGTCTATCACAGCAGCTGGGGTTGTTTGAGTTCCACTTGTTGATGCCATTGCTGGTGCCGGTGCCGTGGTTGAAGGTGGATGTGCAGGAGGTGCTGCTTGTGGGCCTCGAGCAGATGAGGTTGAGGGACCTGCTACAGTGGCTTTCATCCTTGGGGCCACTGTGGTCTGAGCTGTAATAGTGGTGGTGGCTGTTGTGGGCAAGGCTGGCCCCCCTTGGGCAAGTGCCCTCCAGACTCCTGTGGCTCTCTCATGGCAATAACGGTGTGCCACATTGCGCCACCCAGCCTCCACATCTAGTATGTGGTGGTAAAGCATTGCCCGCCTCGGGAATTTCCTGATCTCATGGGCATTCATGTTGACAGCTGTAAAAATAGAGAAAGCCAAACATTAGTGACATCATTGTGTGATACATCTATAGATGATATTCTAACACTTCCTCAAAAATAGCACATACAGTCCAAATCACAGTACAGATGATAGATTGTTCCTGAGTAATGACATGCCAACACAGCCTACACATGTACTATGTAACAGCAGAGCAATGCACAACAAGGTGTGTACCTAATTAAATTATCTGTGAATCTTCATACTGCTATTAGTCACATAACAAATGCTGCAAGTACTCCACATGTGTTAGGCCAACTAATGACTATCTTCTGGATGACAATCAAGGCCCACAAGACCTGTGATTTGTATATGGAACTGCCTAGCCGGTATACAGTTGGTAATCATGAGGGGGCATCGTTGGTTGGAACACATGAATGTTTGAATTACATGTCTGTCTTCTACACTGGGATCCTCACACCTAGGTACACATATTTCCTAACCCTTACCCTGCGCCTCAGTGGGGATGGACATGCAACACATACTTTCAAACATCAAGGACTGCCAGGAAGCTTTGGACAGCTGTCCATGGGTTTAGTCAGTCCACCACAAGTAAGGAGGTCTGCCAACTAGGATTGACTCTAACATTGGACAATCACATCCACATTTATTTTTCTAATTGTAGACAATTGTCAACATCGTTAGATCTCACTGATACGTTTCCAAAAACAAGAACATTGATGCAAGCACCCATCTGGCCTTGACCTGCATGCAAGCCTATGACATTTAACTCAAGTGCCACATAAACACAGAACAACATGTGGAGCTAGATGTTGCTAGGAAGTCAAACATACAGTCCTACATGTTCATTACTTAACAGTGATGCTCAAGTCTGTGGGTAAGACTTTGGCATCACTGGTCTGTGTGAATCAGGGTATGACTTGCTGACTAAATCATGAAACTGGCCACCTCCAAATTAATCATTGGCATACATGTAGCAAAAAATTACCCTGTTCACCTGCCCAAGCCTATAGCGCAGCACTCGACTCCCAATATATGACTCTCTGCCACAGAATGTCCAAATCAAACATGGAACAAAGGGCCAGATGTAGCAAAATGCAAAATTGCGACTTGCAATTTGCGAGTCAATCCAACTCGCAAATTGCAAGTCGCAATTTGCTATGCAGTACGGTGTCTCAGACACCGACTGCGACTCGCAATGGGGTCGCAATGACCCACCTCATCAATATTCATGAGGTGGGTCGCAATTTGCGGCCCCATTGCGAGTATAGGCACTCGCTAACATGGAGGCCTTCTGATGTCAGCAGACCTCCATGTTCGTGACCTGCTTTTCAATAAAGCATTGTTATTTTTTTTTAAGTGTAGCCCGTTTTCCTAACAGGAAAACGAGCTGCACTAAAAAAAATACGAAACCTTTTGTTTCGGTATTTTTTCAGGGCAGGGAGTGGTCCCTTGGACCACTCCCTGCCCTGAAAAAATATTTTTGGGTCCAGTCACAAACTGGAAGGGGACCCCTTCCAATTTGCGAGTGGGTTACCATCCACTTGAAGTGGATGGTAACTGCGATGCCATTTGCGACCGCGTACGCGGTCGCAAATGGTATTGCATCCCAATGCGACTCGCAAATAGGAAGGGAACACCCCTTCCTATTTGCGAGTCGGAAATGCATATTGCGAGTCGTTACCGACTCGCAATATGCATTTCTGCATTGGGAAACTCGTTTAGCGAGTCGCAAACGGCAAATTTTGCCGTTTGAGACTCGCTAAACGTTTGCTACATCTGGCCCAAAATGTCAACCTCCAGTCAAGTCACATATCAGATCATTTGCCAGCACATCATACTTTGCAATGAGTCCAACACACAGGAGTCAATCACACAACAGCTGCAAACACAGCACAGGACAAACATATTAACACTTACTTGATACGTCTGGGTCCGTAAATCGAGCCACTTCACCAATTGTATATGGGGCGGGTCCACCTGTAAAACATGGAAGGGTGAAATGTGCTCAATGTCTGCTCACTGTACAAAACTTGGATCAACAAATTATTGTGTGTGACATTTTTATATGATAGAGCCGCAAATCAGGCATATAGACACCCCAACAGACATACTACTGCAAACATGCATTGACACTGTCACTCCAGTAAGTGATAGCCACACATATGCACACATTCACTGGCCCTAACAATCATGTGGTGCCAAACATGATTACTCAATTTTGTGCTTAATTATTTCTAGAAGGTACTCCATTTCATCATTTGTTATTATGTTAGACATGCAAAGCCACATTCCTAGTGCACTGCAATACCAATGACTCGGGTATTGTGGCTTGTGCATGAAGGGACAATGAGTTACTGTGTGATGCTCATGTGAGTTGAGTTTTGTTCAGGAATGAATGTGCTTTCAATGGTCCATTATATGTGTACCTTTGTTGTATGTAGGTTACATATGCCACATTGGCAGTGTACCCAGAGCCGTATATGCCCCCCATGACACCATGATTGCAGGGATCCTGTGTGTTACTTGATGACAATGTTACGCTAAACATGGATTGGCCATTTATCTTAATCAAAACAACAAAAACATATATGCTGACAGTGTCTAATTTGATCATCCGTGACAGAATGCATGGGCACAGGTGTAGTCATTGCACCTGAAATGTGTTACTCTGGGCCCTGTGTACCTATATCAGGTATTGTACATCACAGTTTGCCACATTCATTATCTTAGAATTGCCAAGTTGGGTGATCTGTGGTTATACAACCGAACTGACACTGTCCACTCATTAAAACATGGTTTAGCAAATGTCCTACTTCTGCAATCTTAATGAGGTATGTCTCTATATGTAAGCACCTTGGGAATGGTGGCACTCAGGAATGCTGGTCTGCTGATCTTAGCATACCAGCATCTCTGTGATAGCCTTCATGCTAAGAAGTTAACAATTGTACATATGCTCCACTAGATCAGCATGCGTGTACCCAACGTAAACTAGCAAACTATTTTGTCACTTTAAATGTATGATGGAAGCAGTCAGTGGTCCCTTACACAACGTCATGCAAATAAATAATTTGTGACCATGCATTCACAAAGTTCAGGGATCCCATGATAACCCATTAACTTTAGAAAATTGTGCTATAAAGTGACACAGATGGCAAATGCACCAGCTCTGTACCAGCAATTGTGCCTAAGGCAAAAATGTTGTTGGGCCATGCTACTCAATGATAGGATTTCTACGCCCACCCTGAAAAGCCACGAGATGAACCTTTTTAGTGCTACTGCAATATGGTAGTATTCGGGCACAATTACTTTTGGCCATGTGAAAGATTATCTGTCCAGACGTAAACACACAGAAACAATGAACTTATGGCCAGATGTTCTTTTTTTTATGTGGAGCATTTGCTTCATTTGTTTACGCTACAGCTATGGAAAGTAGCACAAAATATTTAGATATTATCAAATGTGCATTACTTTGGCATCCATAATTAATTTAAATTCTGCACAAACCAAGTCAAAATATCAGCCTAAGATATTACCAGAGGTTAGGAAGATCTTTGTACGTATGGCCATGAATTTATTTTTTAAACATCTTTTTATTAATTTTCAATACAGATCTTAAACCGAAGATTCTGCCAGTTCTACAACAGGATTTAGTTGATCCATAATAACATATTACATTTAACAACAACTTAGGTCTGGTTACATCTCTCAATATATGTCTTCTTTGGTGTACAGCTGAGTCATGGATTATAATATCTGTAATGTATATCAATTTAACGTTGTTCTTCTCACATTCTGCGTACTAGGTGAGTGGTGGTGAGGTCTCTTGAAGTGTTGCCTGCTGTGGTATACTCTTCGGCTGTGTGTTTGTTAATATCTTGTGTTGTTCACATATCTTATTCTGTTTCCTGTAATATCTGGTGGGTTGTGGGTCTGGGTGTATTATCCCGTAGCATGTCTCTGATTCACTTACATCCCCCCACAAATTCTTCTATTCTTCTCCTGCTGGTCGTAGGGTCAGCGTTAGTCTGCTTGTGCTTGCTTGGTGGGTATGTTTCATGTGTTTATTTTCCCATATGTGTTAAGCAATGATCGGGCCGTCCTTATTCCCAGCCCTGAAGTGTCTTCAAGTTCATGGCGGGCGCTCATCATTTTTGGCCTCTAGTTTAGTTACAAATGTTTCCCAGGCTTCACATCCTGTATGTAATTGGCCCATTTCTGATAGTATTCGTAATACTTGATGTTCTGTGCTTGTCCAGCGCAACGTCAGGGCTCGCCATGTTTTCAAATCTGGTGCCTTAGGGGCTTGCCAGTTCATGGCAATCAATCTTTTATACATTATGAACGCTAAGTCTGCAAATTTATGGATATGTCTGTGCTTTTTTTCCCTTGCCCTCACCCCCAGTAGGCAGGATTTGGGGTCTATTACAAATAGATGTCCCGTCAGTTCTGAGATTTCCGCCACCACTCCCCTCCACTCCCCCTTCAGAGGGTCACACTCCCAAACCATGTGGTAGAAATGGGCCGATGAGGCATCGCATCGAGGGCAAACAGGATCAGATCCAGGGAACATGCGCTTGAGCCTAGCTGGTGATAGGTATGTCTGGTGCATGTAATTGAATTGAGTGTAGCGGAATCTAGGGTTTCTCGATATCCCTCGAGTATGGCATAGTGCTTGTGACCAGTCCTCCTTCGATAGTGGGTTCGGCAGAACTGTATTCTATCTTTCTCTCACATTTTCCAGTTTAGCTTCGGGAAGTCTATTCAAGATTTTATATAAGTTTGTTACAACTTTAGTTTGAGTGTCGTATTGCAGCATATGATGTAGTGTGGGGGAAATGTCTGGTTCCCGGTCGCCCGCCATCCATGTCTTTTTAATTAAATGACATATAGCATAATAAGCTATAAATTGTCCTGGCCCCATTGATGTGAAGTCCTTTATGGATTCAAATGACATTAATACACCTCCTTCAAAGCAGTCTCCTATCGTCAGTATTCCCGCCTCCATCCAAACCGCAGTCGAGTGTGTTCCGGCCATGCTGCCCCAACCAGGGATCTGTCCTAGAGGGATAAGTGGAGAGTAGGGATAGCCCCTGCGGTCTTTTTGTATGTACCGCTTCCAACACTTGTGTACAGCTTTCATTAATAGGTTGTCAGGAGCCCTTTTCGCTAATTTATTAGTTAGCCATGTTCCCCAGCGGTGATAGTGGTAATGAGCACCAGTAACGCAGAGACCCCTTCATAAAGTTTAGTGCACGCCCCAAGTTTCCATCCCTTAGATCCCCAGTTTTGTGGTAGATGTGTATCCCTAAGTATTTAAATGTATCGAAACACCACTTAAGGGGTCCTATTGGGGCAATTTCTCTTTTCTCCAAAGGCCAATCACACAGGATTTTTCCCAGTTCACCACCAGTCCCAATATTTCCCCATATTCAGTTAGTAGGGAGATCACCAAGGGCATCACTTCACATCCCTTCCTCACGTATATCTAAGCAACATCTGCATATAGCGAGACAATATGGTTTATCCCATTCCTAAGTACTCCCTAATGTTCTCCCATTGCCCGTAGATGAGTCGCTAGTGGCTCCATCGCAATAGCGAATAATAAAGGAGATAGGGGGCATCCCTGTCCGGTGCTTCTGCTAACCGGGAAGCTGTTGGATACAATACCCCCCGTTTTCACCCTAGCCCTGGGTGTATAATGTCTGTACCCATCGTATGTAGTTGGGGCCAAATCCCATTCCCTGCATTGTGACAAACAGAAAGTCCCATCCTAATGTATAGAATGCCTTTTCAATATCTAATGACAGTACAACATTATCATATGCAATCTCCCATAACACTCAGCAGCCTGCGTATGTTTAAGAATGTATCGTGTTTTGGAATAAATCCATTCTGGTCCTCGTGTACTAAGGTATGTATAATGGGAGCCATCCTGTTAGCCAGTATTTTACCTAGAATTTTGCAGTCAAGATTTAGGAGCGAGAGTGGTCTATATGACTTAACGTCTGTGGGATCACAACCTTGTTTAGGGAGAACCACTGTCAGTGCCTCCCTCTGCGTTGGTGGGAGTAGCCTGCAAGTCCACGCCTCCTCAAATACTGACAGCAAGTGAGATTTTAAGTATTTCGAGCAAGTGGTATAATACTCTATTGGCAGGCCATCTATTCCTAGAGCCTTATTCTTTGCCATCTGTGTTAAGGCTAACTCCAGTTCTTCCATTTTTATAGGAGCTTCCAGTTTCTCTTTATCTGATTGTGATAGCTGTGTCAAGGGTGCTTCTGCGAGGAAAGACACCAGTTGTTGGGCAGTACACAGGGGCATATTTATACTCCGTTTGCGCCGGAATTGCGTCGTTTTTTTTTACGCAATTTCGACGCAAAACTAACTCCATATTTATACTTTGGCGTTAGACACGTCTAGCGCCAAAGTCCATGGAGTTAGCGTCATCTTTTAGCGTGGACACCTACTTTGCGTTAATTATATGCAAGGTAGGCGTTCCCGTTTAAAAAATCGACTCCGAGGCATGTGCGTCAGATTTATACTCCCGGGCAAAAATCACGCCCGGGAGTGGGCGGGTCCAAAAAAATGACGTACGGCCGCTTTTGCACCGTTTTTTAGCGCCTGCAAAAGGCAGGCGTTAAGGGACCTGTGGGCTCTGAAGGAGCCCAGAGGTGCCCTCCCATGCACCCAGGGACACCCCCTGTCACCCTTGCCCAACACAGGAGGACACCCAAGGCTGGAGGGACCCATCCCAGGGACATTAAGGTAAGTTCAGGTAAGTATTTTGTTTTTATTTTTTTGTGGCATAGGGGGGCCTGATTTGTGCCCCCCTACATGCCACTATGCCCAATGACCATGCCCAGGGGACAGAAGTCCCCTGGGCATGGCCATTGGGCAAGGGGGCATGACTCCTGTCTTTGCTAAGACAGGAGTCATTTCTATGGGGGTTGGGAGTCGAAAAAAATGGCGCAAATCGGGTTGAGGCGAAAAAATTGCCTCAACCTGACTTGCCCCATTTCTTGACGCCCAAGCTCCATTTTCCCCTACGCCGGCTCTGCCTGGTGTACGTTGTTTTTTTTAACGCACACCAGACGGCGACAGCGGCTAACGCCGGCTAACGTCATTCAATAAATACGGCGCCCGCATGGCGCTTCAGAATGGCGTTAGCCGGCGCTATTTTTTTGACGCAAAACTGCGTTAGCGCATTTTTGCGTCAAAAAGTATAAATATGGGCCACAGTGTCTGTCCATTATATAAGGCTGTATAGTAGTCCTTAAATGCTTTATTAATCTCTTCCTGAGTGGTGATCATATTGCCCTCAGTCAATCGTATAGTACCAATGGGGGTCTGCTGGCAGTCCTCGTGAAGGAGCCACGCCAGCAGCCTCCCCTATCAGTCCCCTTCTGATTGTAAGCGCATCAAGTAATAATTGTAATCATGCCGGCGGAGTCGTGAGTCCGCTTCATCATATTTTATGCGCACGTCTTTCAGTGCTGAGTATGGTGTCCCATTTTGTGCCACTGCAATCCCTAGGACCCTCATTTCTTTCTCCAGTTTGCTGACCTCTGCGTGGAGAGTGTGCCTCACACCCCAGGTGGCTGAGAGACAGTGCCCCCGAACAACAGCCTTATGTGAATCCCACTCTATCGCTCTTGTGTCTGTGGAGTCCTTATTTATTCCCCAATACTGTCTTACTTTTGTGTTCAGTTCTTCTCTAAACGCCTGGTCTTGGAGAGCCTCTACTTGTAAGCGCCAGGTGGGGATTACTGAGCATCTTCTGCCCCACCGGAGAATGGTCTGATAATGTTTTGGCCAGGTATTCTGTGTTTTTAATCAGTGAGCATATGTCTAGGGTCCCCCATAGAATATCTATCCTGGTATGTACTCTGTGAGGTATTGAGTAGAATGAATATTCCCTTTGCATTGGATGTTTTATGCGCCAGATATCATATAGTCTCATGTCACCCACCCATGTCAGCAGTGGACCAATGGCATATCTATTTGTTAGCCCTCTTGGGGGTGTATTTGACCTATCTAGTGACACATCTGGTGTACTATTAAAGTCTCCTCCCCATATGGCCGGTGCTTCGGGATTTACTAGTAATACTGGTGTTAGTGTGCCCAGAAACTCAGTTAACGCGCTATTAGGGGCATAGATCCCTACTATCGTGAGTTGTCTGCCATCCAACTGCCCCTCTATTACCATATATCTGCCCCCTTGATCTATCCTGTGTGTGTGTTGGACATAGGGGACCCCTCTTGCTATCCACACCAAAAAAACCCTAGCGTAAGCTGAGTATGTTGTACCTGTAATCTGTACGCCCCATCTCCCCCTTAGTTCACGTAATTCAGCCTGCAGTAGATGCGTCTCTTGTAGAATGGCAATATGTATTCACTGGCGTTTGAGGCAGACGTGAATTCGATGTCTTTTGCTTGGCGTACCTATTCCCCGTATATTCCACGTGATTATGTTATAGTCATGTGTAGCGTAACTTGTAGTCTGAGCCATAAGTCATTATGTAGTATACTTACATATATTAGACACTGGAGTTCAATTCCCAATCGGGCCAGTCCCACCACTTTTCGATATATGATATAGACTAACAGCTGCAGCACTGTATTTTGTGGTTTAAAGTGACCTAATGAATTCAAATTAACACATTCCCCCCGCTACCAACCCCAACTAATCCCAATAACCTATGTTGAACTTGCATCAACCTACTCAACACACTTCTACTTCTGAAAAACTGTATCCATATGGATACCTTCTGGGGAGTCATATTGACATCTGGATGTGGCCCTTATAATGGGCCCACAAACTTTTAACAAAGATAAAACATACATGTAGGCGCTCCCGGAGTGTTAGCCTCTCTGTCACTATAAGTTCAATATTATTAGTCATTATTATAAAGAAAGAGATAGCTATCCAACTGATACTTATGAATGATGGACGTGTCCTCCTTGTCCCGCTTGGCTCAGCCGTTCCTTAGCGGCACCCCACCACCGCATGGCACATTATTCGGTTAGGCTGTCACACCTTTCTCTCTCCTAGCAGTCACAGTGCATTCGCAGATCTAGGAGTTAGCTTCGGGCCCCTTAATGCCTCTAGAATCGTAGAATCAGAGCTGACTGAGTCAGAGTTTGTGTTGTCCTTGAGATTAGACCGTAGTGCCTCAAAGGAGTTCTGCGTGTGTAGAGTTGTTTCCTTCAGCATCTTTGCTCTTTCAGCTGCTGCCTGTTTTACAGTGGGTTGGCTCTTTGAGCGTTTCCTCGGTCTCCTGGGAGCCGTTGAGGTGAGCCATTCTTCTCCTTCTCCCGTGCCTTCCTGGGGCTGTGCCAGCCCTTTAGCATACATCCACGTCCAGGCGTCTTCCGGGGAAGTGAACACATGGGTACAATCGTCTGCTATCACTCTCAATTTAGCAGGGAACATCAGGACATACTTGATATTAAGCTCACAAAGGCGTTGTTTAATTTTCACATAGGAGTTGCGCTGTCTCTGCACGTCCTGCGTGAAGTCCGAGTATACATTAATGGAGGAGTCCTCATATCGGAATGGGCCTTTGCTGCAAAACTGTTGCAGTATTGCATCTCGGTCTCTATAACTCAAAAATCTTGAAAATCAGTGCCCTAGGTGGTTGTCCTGGAACCGGTTGTCTCCCCGGGACTCTGTGCGCCCTCTCCATGGAGAAGAACTTTGACGGGACACCGTTTAGTACTTCTTTAATCAACCATTGCTCCAAGAATATTTCAGTGTTTTGCTTCTGATTTCTCGGGAAATCCCAGGAAGCAAAGATTATTACGCCGGGATCTGCCTTCTGCTTCTTCAGCACGTCACCATAGTGCCTTCATCTCTGCATCCAAGCGTTGGATTTGTTTCTGATTGACTGTGGCAAGTGGGTTCAGTTCATTTAATGTATCCTCTGTTGCCTTCACTCTCTCCGCCAGATTGCGGTGATCCACCCTCAATAGATTAAGGTCTTGAGATACTGTATCTATTCTATTCTCTAGGGAGGATTTGGTATCCATAATCACCAGTAGGACTTTCTCAAATTGGGTTGAGTGGGATTGTAGCGTGTTTTCCAGGGATTGTAAGGTTGGTATTGTCTGCTGTTCGCTTGGTGATGGTCCAGGTGTAGGACGCTCCTGGCCTTTCGTTGATTTGGATTTCCCGGCCATAATCCGCTTATACTGTCCCTACACCGTAGTTTGGGTCATTATTACAATGCGTAGTTTGTGCCTTAATTCCTCTCCAGCGTTTGCTCCAATTATTCAATATGGGATTTCCCGCTCCGCATTGGTAGAGGCTTTTGCGGGCATAGGAAGTTATAATTCACCAATCCCCCTTGTTGCCTATTTTGCTCTGGATTCCTTTCGTCCCTCTTCTCATCTGTGGGATCACTGACCCCCACAAAAGGCTGATGTATCCTTCGTTCTACCCCCACTTTTTGTTTCTATGACTGGGGGGGGTGGCGGGGGAAAGAGGAGGGAACAGTCCAGACACAATGTTCAGATCTCTCTTTATAAGGGCCACGTGGGCCGGTGCTTGGGTTTCATGCAACCATTTATTGCATTCCTGCGTCCCAACTCCTGGATTGCTTGCGGGCGCGCTACTCTTGAATACGTGGGGGTGGGATGATGTTTGACGCCACTCTCAGGTCTCCCTCAGGCCCCGCACGGTGCTGCTTTTCTTCCACCACAGTAGGGGTCAGTCTCCCCTCGTTGTTCCACCACCACCGCACTCCACGTTTTAGTAATGCTCCGGGGTGTCCGTTTCAGCCAGGGTGGCGGTTTGCCATTCTCCGCCTCCCTATCCCCCGATCAAGTCTGGTCAGGCCTCCCCGGTCCAATGCTTCACCGCTATGCGCGCACCGCACCCTATCTTTTCTTTGCTCACCGAGCAGCTCCTCAAGGGGAGGGGGGGAGAGTCGCGGCACGCCTCCCTGAGTCCAGCTCCTCCGAGAGAGCTCCACAGCAGATCCCAAGGTGAAAGAATGGGGGGAAGGAGGGGAGGGGGGAGGGGAGGGGAGATCATAGGGGCCGTCCGATCCATTCTGGCCCACTCCACTGGGAGCCCCTCCGCCTCACTCACCGCACCCCAGTAGAGTCCGATTTTGCAGAGTCCGGGAATTGCCGCCCTCTGTTCCCCAGCGTTCAGAGCCTTCGCGGGGTCCCGGCTTCAGCGCTCGACAGGGCCACTTCCATCCCGCTGTCTCCCCGCAACGCAGTTATCGCGTCCCAAAGGTGCTTTTCCCCTCCATCGGTTTCCGGGGGGGTTCCGCTGGTCCCCATAGGCAATCAGAGTGTCTTCGGGAGCACCTAACAGGATTTGCTGGTGGGCCAAAGATGGAGCCTACGTTTCAGGCATCCGTCATGGCCTCCATCTTCACCACTCCCCCCCTTTCATGTATGGCCATGAATACTGTTCAGACATGGTATAAAAAAGTTGGGGACTACATTGGTTCCTTGCATTAGAATATGAAATACATCTCTTTCCTGGTACACTCACAGGCCTTGAATAATAATTTTGTTTGTGCCGCATTATCATCATCTATTGACATCAAAGCGGCACTAATTTACAAGACAAAGTTGTCTTTTGTAAGTTTGTGCAGCTTTTGCGTCAACAAATGATGGTAATGCGTAGCAACAATTGTATAAATCAGGGCCACTGTTTGTTCAACTTGCATTCCACATGTCTACAAACAATGCATGCAGCATGTCACAAAATCTGCTACTGTCACTACAGAACATTTTACTGTACACATTAGTCTAATGTGTACTCACCTACAGGGCCACCAATCACCACAACAGGTGGTCCAGCAGGTCCTGCTCTCAGGCCACCAGGTCAGCCCAGCAATGTTTCAGTTGGTGGTAATTGCGCTGGCTGTTGAACAGTCTTCTTAGGTGGAACAGCCCCTTTGCCCACCTGAGCCTCCTAGCCTTCGTGTGATACCCCTGTATCACCCTGCCACCAGCCTTCAACATCAGGGGGAGGAAGTGGCGCACCAGCCACACAAAGGCCCCCAGCTCCTCCTCACCCATTCTCTCCAGACGTGGCCTTCCCAACTTCTCAACAATAATAAGGATAGGAATGGGTAAAGAGGGAATAACAGGGAAAGGTATGGAAAGGAAATTTAAAGAACCCACAAACAGCCCAACAATACCCCAACTAACAATACCCACTAACACATTCCCAACAGTACAAAGACAAATCTAATTAAAAAAAATGACAAAAGCACACTTACACTTTTTTACAAAGACATTTACAAAAACAACAGATGACAATTGAAATAGCACACAGGAGACAAAAGCACAATATTCACAGACACAACTCTATACACAGCCACACAGTCTAGAAGAATTACAGACTGCAAAGTGAAAGTGAAAGTACACCCACTGTACCATTCCTGTAAACAGGATATCCCATTCCATCACTTCCTGCGGTGCGGTGCGTTTTTATTATAATGCGTGAAATTTTATGACGCTTACGGACTTTGCTTCAAAATTGTTTGACGCATATGCTTAAAAATTCCCCCGCATTCAAGGATCAATACATTTTTTATGGATAACCGATTTCATGGGGTGCAGTGCTGGAATTAACGCTAGGGACCAATCGATGTATTATGGGTGTGAGCGACATTTTTTGAAGCATATGCATCATATTTTGATGCATATGTGTCTTTTTTTACACTTTGGCGTCAAAATATCTGTCTATAACTGTGTTTGTGTCATTTTTTTTTTTGAACACACATGAAGGCTATAACTATACAAAGATAGGATTTTATGACCTGCTGTGTTTGTTCTATTGTTTGGGCACATGTGGCAGACCACACTACTGTGGACCATAATACTCATGTTGTTATGCCGGATTAGCTCTCTTAACTGACGCAACAGCAACACAAACTTTTGGAATTAAATTGGTATTTCCTAGTTTGAGCAGGTGGTGCATCAGTAGACGATAGCAAGGCTACACAACTAAACACATAGACTCATGGCCTTTGTGTTTATGTCTGTGAATTGACTATTTCAATTGTTGTTGTGCCTCTGTGTGAACGTCACAAGAAGTGTTTTGTATAATGTGAATATATATGTGTTGTAATTGTGGAAAACTATCAGATGCCATTCATTGAGGTACATCAGTCATGATATGTGTTTGTTATATCTGTTGCCTCTTACGCTGTGTGAAATTCCCTGACTTTGAGGACAAAACATCTCCCATGACTAACTCTACACAGGATAGATAGAGGATGGTTGATAATGGCAATGTCAGAAATATAACCCATCACATTTAATAAATGTTGGATACTACTTCATGGCCACTTGTGTGTATACTACCCATGAGTCGGGAATTTGAACATGCTGGGTAGGTACAGTGTTTGTGACACAGAGTCTCAAATCCAATCGAAAAAACATTTTGGTACACCACAGTTTGAGTCAGAAACTCCCTCGCCACCTTCTTCCACCACAAGATCACAGACATACATGAGAGCTTCAACAGCCAAACCACCCCGCCAATCACCGACACCCTAGACTCTCTACCCACGCTCAACTACAACCCTCTGCTCGCCTGGGCCAACGTGAACGAAGACGACACAATCAAAACCACGTGCACTATCCACTCTGGATCTCCATCAGACCCATGCCCGCACCACATCTTTAACAAAGCAAGCGCCACAATTGTAAAAGTAAGCCTCAGCAAGGCCTACTAGTGCAAGGGGTTCACCTTTCTCTGCACAAAGTCCTCAGACCATGTTGGAAGAAGTTGGCACAGAAACTGAAATAAAAGACAAAGTTTATTAAACGTCATGAGGTGGTACTACAGTTCAAAAAGCACCCTTCGGTAATGTTTGAAGTAGCACACTGAACTAAGAGAGCATGGTCCTTTTATACCCACGCAGGGGCTAAAAGGAGGTGGTACAATCATAGAAGCAAGACTTGCATACATGTAAGGTCATGTGGAAATGCACAGTCAACAGGTAGGAGGAGCTGACAGTTTTCAAGGACTAACAGCTGCAGACCTTACTGAGCATGTGCGAAGTGGGAGATGCTAAATATAACTTGTCACTAGGCAGATTTTCAAGAGTAGTTAACAGAAAGGTAGGACAGAGCACATGGTGAGCACATGGCAGCATGTGGCAGAGAAAATGGCTGCCATGAGTACAAAATGGATTCCGCGAAATGTTCACAATAGTTACTAAATACAAGATGTCTTCTACTAATGCTTAATCTAATCGCTGCTAAACTACAACAGGCGACCCTTTCAGCATTAGCTGAAGACCTTCCTCTTTCTAGGATAATCTAAATATTCATCTTGTATATTTATGCTCATCATTTCAGCTATTTCCTTATCTAACATATGTTGTGCTTTCATTTCTGTAATGTTTCTTTTGGTAGGCATACAAGCAGTAATACACATGGAGCAGAACATTGGACCACACTGAATACAGATACAGCATGTGAAAAATATTGCAATCATTACACACAGGATAGTCAGTAGTTTCCATCCCCAGCCGGAAACAAGAGCCCAAAACCATCCAGAAAAAGTCCAAGTACCAGTCTCTGTGTGGATTTCTGCAGCAATTTTATGCAATTTAGATATTGCATCATATACTGAAGGTTAGTGATCGGGAATTAAAACACAGCAACTACTACCGATGATGCGACATGCACCACCTCGGTCAGCTAATATCACATCTAGTACCATACGATTTTGGAGCACTACAATCCTCGCAATTTGGAGCTCCTCAGTAATATTCCCAAGTGCCAGAGCTGCCTGATTGGTAACAGCTTCCACAACCCTAGTCAATCGTCTCACTTTCCTACTGTTTAACGCAGCACCCACAAAGGGGAATAACCCTAAATTAAAATCAACATATTGTTGCAGGCTAGTATCCGTTTGGTCTACCTCATTTGTACTTATTGCCCTTTTATATCTATTTTTAATGATGTCATTGAACAGTTTAAAATCTCGGTGATATGATGCAGGGGCCAAAAACACAGGCGGTAATAGAAAAGATACATAACACACACCTGACCACCCAACAGGTAGTTGGTAATATCCATAGTTACCACAAACAAAATATGTATTATGTGAAGCTGTAAAACTACTATTATTTACACACTCAATAGTTAAAATCAAGGTACAATCGCTTATTTCTACTGGAATTCGCCCAATGCTACGTATACATAAATCTGCTTTAGTTTTTGTAACAGAAATCACAAATTGTTCTTTCTTGTCAGAGTCTCGTATATTTGTGAAGACGTATGGTATTGAAACATTGTCTGGTTGATACTCTTCAAAATCCCATTTAGTTCCTTTGGCTTGGGGATACACATCTTTGTCTTGGTAGCATACTTTATTAAGGCGAAAAAGAAGTCCACCCTCTGTACGTTTTCCAGATGCAAACAAAAGCGTGTACTAAGCTTGACAAGAACCATTGTGTGAAAAAGGAAGAGGAATGAAAGGTGTTCCTCCTTTCTTTTGATGCACAGGTATCATTCCACATACCCAACAGTTAGTAGTATTTGTAGCATTATGAGTATGATGCAACATCTGAATGAAAGTATTATTGAAGTTCGATTGACGGTGCTTCTGCTCCTGATAGGGAAGTGTAAAGTAATAGTGATCCTCTGGTACTGGAGTAGTGGCAACAAAAAACTCACGAGCAGGAGCCTTCTTTTCAACAAACCAGGTGATTATTGCTATAACCACCAAAACAACAACAAACCCCATAGTACTAATGATCAATTTGTTATTCATTTTAGCAACAGTGATAATCGACCCTTTCAGAAATGAATTAAAAACAATCGTTGGAGCTTTTATCCCTGGGCAGCCGTTGATTTCTTCACCACGGGCCAAGACGGGTGTCACTACTCTAATGCATGGCTGATCCCTTGCCACATTGGCTCTCTGTTTCACTAACCCAGGGCGGTAGATCAACCATTTTTTTCCAAAACATTTTCAGATTCTTTCCTCGGTCTCAAATTATATCGAGACTCTCCAGAAGCCATATGGTACGGGAAGACCTGTGCAGATTCGTCAGGTGATATAGCACGGCCTTTCTCCGTAGTCAAAATCTCTCGATGATCGGTCAGCACAGCAGGTTCCACCAAGGTAGGTAGCACTCTCTTGCAGTGAGTACTATGGACCCAATTCTTTCGGTTCGTCACTCAAACTGATGTCCTTGTCGCTAGGAGCACCTGTTCTGGGCCTCGCCACCTTGGTTCCACGCTGCTTGATCTTTCAAAGGACTTAATCATCACCTGGTCACCAGGTCGGAGTTCATGGCCTTCACCTGTAGATCTGTCAGGAAGTGATTCTCGAACCTGTTGATGAAGAGAAACCAAATTGTCGGTTAACTGTGCCAAATAATCATTCATCAGGACACAAGGTACATCATATACAGAATTTGGCTTAGGAACTCCCCAAATATTCATTGGCCTTCCGGATACTATTTCATAGGGGGTCAGGCCTGTTCGACAGTGTGGCACTGACCTAATAGACAATAATGCTAATGGTAATGCATCTGGCTAAGTTAAGGATGTGGAAGCCTGTATCTTCGCTAACTTCAGCTTCAAAGTAGCATTATACCTTTCCACCAACCCTGCTGATTGTGGGTGGAAAACCGCATGGATCTTCTGTTTGATCCCTAAGCCTTTCAGGACATACTTAATAACTTCCCCAACAAAATGAGGTCCGTTATCATTCCATAAAAGTCTGCAAACACCAAACCTAGGGAAAAATTATTTCAAAAGCACCTTCGCTGTGGTAATGGCAGTATTATCCTTTTTGGGGTATGCCTCTATCCATTTACTGAAGGCACATACCACCACCAAGACATACTTTAAATTGTTGCAGCGTTCAAGCTGAATATAATCCATTTGTAGAACTTCAAAAGGTGCAGTTGGTGTAGCAAACCCTCCTGCAGGAGTACATGTCCCTTTTCCAGGATTGTATTGTAAACAGATCAAACAAGACTGTACTACTCTCTTAGCTGTACTGGAAATTTCTGGATGCTCCCAAACTTGCGTAAGCAACTTCGTTATTGTTGAAGCTCCAACATGTGCCAGCCCATGTGCCATCTGAACCATAGGTTGTACAAAAGCTATAGGCAATTTCCATTTATCCATCTGCTTATTCCGCCAACAGCCCTCATCATCCAATTCTCCATCTTCAGACCATTGCTCACGTTCTTTCACAGAAGCAGATTTCTGTATATCTAATACGTCTTGTCTAGCACGACATACATAGAAGTAGTACTTCGCTGCACCGCAGTCTCACGTGCTACGCGGTCTGCAAGAGCATTACCTTGCCCTATCTTATCGGTCACTTTCTTGTGTGCACTACATTTCACAATAGCTAGTTTCTTTGGATATGTCAATGCAGTCAAGAGGTTATGCACTAATTCTCCATGCATTATCTGTATCCCATGGGATGTTAGAAAGCCTCTCTCCTTCCAAAGCAAACCAAAATCATGAGCCACTCCAAAAGCATAGCGGCTGTCTGTATAAATGTTCACACATAAGTCAGTACTAAGCTCACATGTTCGTGTCAAAGCTATTAGTTCAGCTGCTTGAGCTGACTTCTGTGGTATACGAGCTGTCTCCACTACTGTGTGTATTGTGGTGATTGCATATGCGGCTGAGGTCGTACCATCTGGCAACTTCAAACAAGACCCATCAACCCACAGTTCCCCGTCTACATCTGGAAGGGACGTATCTTGTAAATCAATACGACCCTTTGTCTGTTCTTCGGTAAGAAATATACAATTATGTGTTTCTTGTGACTGAGGCTGAGTCACCGGATATGGCAACAAAGTGGCTGGATTTAGTGTTGCACATCTCTTTAGTGTAGTGTGAGGAGCCAGCAATGTCAACTCATGTCCTGTTATATGAGCGCTAGTTAAATGTTGTGTCTTTGTTTGATTTAAAAGAGCATCAACCGCATGGGGTACTAACACCAACAGCTTATGTGACAAAACTATCCCTTCACTCTGATGTATTGACACAGCTGTTGTGACAACTGAACGAAAACACCCAGGCAACGCTCGAGCGACAGGATCAAGTACTGCTGATAAATATGCACAGGGACGCTGCTTATCGCCATGTGTCTGTACTAAAACTGACAATGCACATCCATCTTTCTCATGTACTTAAAGTGCAAAAGGCTTCATGTAATCTGGAGTACCTAACACTGGTGCTGAACAAAGGGCTTGTTGCAGCTGCCTGAAAGCAGTCTCACATTCATCTGTCCATGGGATTGGAGTATCTTTAGTCAAAAGTGCTAGCAAAGTTTTGGCAATGTGTGAAAACCCTAATATGCATTGCCTACAAAAAGAAGTAAGACCAAGGAATGCACAAACATCTTTCTGAGTAGAGGGTACTGGTGTGTCTAAAATTGCTTGAATACGATCTGATGTGAGTGCACGGCCCTCCTTAGACAAAAGGTGACCTAAATAGGTTACCTTTGATCTACAATATTGCAATTTCTTTCGTGACACTTTATGATGGTGGGAAGCAAGAAAAGAAAGTAAGGACAAAGTGCACTTTTCACATTGCTCAGGGGTATCAGTCGCCAACAAAATATCATCGACATATTGTATGAGAGCCACACCTTCAGGCAAAACAAAAGAAACAAGTTGTCATTTTAACGCTTGACTATAAATACTTGGACTCTCCGTATAGCCTTGAGGAACTCTGCAAAATCTAAATGATCGTTTATTCAAAGTAAAACCAAACAAATATCGGCTGTCAGGATGAATAGGGATCAAAAGAAAGCATTCTTCAAGTCTATCACAGAGAACGTAGTTGCTGTCAGGGGAACCAAAGTAAGAAGTGTCGTGATGCCAGATACCACAGGATATTGTGGTATCACAATCTTATTGACTTTTCGTAAATCAATTATGGATCAGTAAATCCTGGTATCAGTATCCTTTATCAGAATAGGAAGAATCGGACTGTTACAAACATTATACAGAACTTCCTCAACAACTCCAATGCAATAAGATCATGCACAATTCGTGTGAGTGCTTCTTCGCCCTCCTGTGAAATTTTGTATTGAGGCAAACGTGGCAATACAGCTCCCTCCTTGACACTAATATGTACCGGGGGAATAATCATTTGTCCCACATCAGTATCTGAAGTAGCCCACAAAGTACTAGGGAGTGAAGCTAATGCAATATCCTCTTTAACAAGACAAACTCTTTCCATCACAGAATGATTATCATTTAAAATAACACGCACCCCTTCAGGAGAGCATCGTATTGTAGCCCTGAAATACTTGAGCATATCAAGACCCACAATATTGTCTGGTGTATTTGGAGAAAGCAAAAATGGGCTTGGTGCAGTAAATTTATCAACATGGAATGTAAGTGGTTGTGACAATGGGCTAGGGGAAGGTGTTCCATCTAAACCTATCAATGTAATGGTTAAGCCAGACAGGGGAGCCCTTGGAATCAATTGTTTAGACAAGGTGCTACGAGTAGCTCCTGTATCAACCAGAAACTGATCAGTAGAACCCAAAACATGTGCTGTAACATAGGGACCCCTCTGATCTACTGGAACTTCAACTGATTCCTTACCCCATCCTAGGCAATCTTATGCATAAGCAGAATCTTGGAACTCAGGCTGCACATGATTAGACATCTGGTATTGGTTCCGTCTATCAAAAGTGTTAAACCCATCCTGCCCTCGTACATTAACATCAACCCTCGCATGATCATTCGTGCTTCTTCTAGGTCCTGAATATCCTGAGCGATTTCTCATTTGTCCCCGACCACGTGAACACTGCTGAACACATAGTGCTGGACAATCGGCAGCCCAATGCCCAAAGTTCTTACAATACGCACACTGATCAACAGACAAATTTGAACAAGTGTAAGAAGAACCATAAGATCCACGTCCACCTCTATCTCTACCTCTAAAAGGCGGACCATAAGCTTGAGCCAACATAACCTTCGTCTTTAATTCTTTAATCTTTTTCTCCTCGCTACCTTTTGCTTCTAATTCCTGATGTTCATAATACTGAGCCATAGTCAAAAGAGTAACCGGAGTAGAGGTAGTCCATGAACTTTCACTAGCTTTTAGACGACTAGCTATTCCTGGTAACAGATTTGCGACATATTTATCGACAAACAAATGTCTGCCCGTATCATCTGACAATAACTGGCCGCTAAAATCATGAAATGCTTCTTCAAAGCGTGCAAAGAAATCAGAGACCGATTCATCTGCCTTTTGCTTACAAGACGCTAAAACAGTCCAACCTATCTTTTTAGGGGGAATAATCATTTTTAACTTAACTAATATGGCTGCAGGAAGATATAGAATCAACTGATGTGGCTTTTTCGCAGGTTCCCTATCCCCATCCATCTGTTCTAATTCTTTCCATGATGCCCTAAAAACTGCACGTTCATCAATTTTACAAACAGTTCTCCACATATCTGGCGGTAGTACCAATCCGAAAAATAAATCAATGTCAGCCAAAGTCATAGTACAAGAACTAATTGCTCCCTCAACTTCCTCATAAAAGGCGGATGGATTTTTCCACGGGTCAGGTAATGCTGTTTTAAGTGCCATTACATCTGCCCTATTCCAAGGAGTATACACCCAATTATAAATAAAATAACCCTTAGCATCAACAGAAGTTTTATCATCACTTGTACCCAATCCTTTAGGAGGAACATACAAAGGCACGGCCTCCCGCATTGGTTTCACGTGAAGTATCATAGTCTTATCTGTTCCGAAGATGGAAGCTTTCACCCCATCAGTCTGAGATGTCCGTGCAACTACGTCCACAGCCCTTTTCTCTTCTTGCAAACGGACTGCCACAACACATAATTTCACCAAATGCCTGATTGCATCAGCCACCTGGGAGAAAACAAAAAGACCATCACGCATTTGCTTATGATCAGCTGCTACATCATCGGGCTCTAACTCATCAGAATATTTCCGATATAGTTCAATAACTTCTGAGCCAAATGCCTCAGTAAAATATAGCTGCTCCTTTTCCGTCCACCCTTTCATGTTGTCTAAAAGTTCAGAAGCAGAGACAATGCTACGAATTGTTTTACAAGCAATAGATCTAAGCTCAGACGCACGGTCAGCAGGCAACATAGAGCGACTGTCTCGCATCTCCTGTTGCTCCGAACTGGAGACCTTAGCTAACTCATGAGGGGCAGAAGGAACGACATACAGAGGTGGAGGGCGATCTAATAACAATAAATCATCATGTGGTTTATTAAGGATAGGATAGAGAGGTTGCCTAACGGTGTATTGGCCAGTTACCTGTAATTTACGTTCTTTCTCCTCTAGCTCCTTTAAGTCATTTATTTCTTTCTTTCTCATTTCCAATGCTTTCACATATACATTCTTCCACTGCTCTTTCTCAAGCAAGGCTTGCTCACGCTTCACTCGTCCACGCACTTCTTTCTCCCACATTCGTACACAGTCAAACATATCTCGCTTACACATACATTGTTCCACATACTCAATCTTTCGCAAATCAAATAACCCATGCATAGGCCAACGTAACTCAGGATCAGCACAAGTGTATTTATTCCATAATGTGCTGTACGTTATAGAAGAAAGACCATGTTTAACATACATATCTCTATTGGGCGTCCCCTCTGGGGGTGCCGGTTGCGATTCTTCCAGTCTCAAATTGGTACCATTACAAAAGCAACACATCCTACGAAGTGCGCTAAAAACAGGCATGCCAAAAAATTGTGCAGAATATGCAATATTATAATCAAAATAGCACTTAAGGTGCCATTCAAATCAAAATTAAATTGGAGAAAATTCTCCTCATTACCTGCCTATATAAATTGCAATTTATATATCAATTCAACGGACACAAATTGACTAGTCACCCAAAACACGAGAGCCACAGTAAGTAGTGCTAAACTACATTACCAAATAAAGGTATCAAAACCCACAGCAAGTGCCGTAAAACGGCTCTTACCAATCACAGGGTGTCCAGGTTCCAACTGCCAAGTTCTAAAATCGACCAAATGGTCACTGCATGACGAATGAACAAAAAGGATCTCAGTCGAGGACCGGCGCCACCTGGATGGTCAAATCAGAAATAAGGGGAAAACGCTGTGGTTGCCAAGACTCAGGTCTCCTCAGGCATTGATCGTCCGCAGCGAGATCCCAATCCTTCGTCGCGACCAATCCATTGGGCATCCGAGTCGCCAATGAGTCCCTGTTCGGGAGCCAATTTGTTGAAGTAAGCATAAGCAAGGCCTATTAGTGCAAGGGGTTCACCTTTCTATACACAAAGTCCTCAGACCATGTTGGAAGAAGTTGGCACAGAAAGTGAAATAAAAGACAAAGGGGGTCATTACAACATTGGCGGTATAAGGCGCTTACCGCTGTGCAGAAGACCGCCAACACACCGCCGTGGCGGCGGGAGCCCGCCACAGCTATTATGACACACATCACGGAATCCGCCGAAATTCAGACACCCACACAATACCGCCACACCAAAGGTCAGCGATAAACATGCGGAAACAAATCCTCCACCTCCACGCCAACAGAAACACGCCCATGCTATTACGACCCACGAATCCACGCGGCGGTCTTTCAAACGCGGTATTCCATTGGCGGTACACACCGCCGCACTCAAAATACACACACAGCTCCAAAACACCGCCACATTGGACAATTACAAATACACACACCTGATACAAATACAAACAACACTCCCACACACCCAACTCAATATAAAACACACATCCACATCACCCACAAACCCCTACGACCCAAAATTAGAGAGAAGGCCAGAGAGAGACAGAACAGAATAGAGAACCCCATCACACAGAGGCACACTACACCATCACCCACACAACACCCACGCACAAAACACAACATACCACTACACTCACCACACTCATCACCACATACACCACCTCACACATCACACACACCACCCCATGGCACGCCAAAGACACCCCCGCTTTTCCGAAGAGGAGCTCAGGGTCATGGTGGAGGAAATCCTACAGGTAGAGCCACAGCTATTTGGCTCACAGGTACAGCACACATCCATAGCCAGGAAGATGGAGCTATGGCAAACAATACTCAACAGGGTCAACGCTATGTGACAGCATCCAAGAAATAGGGAGGACATCAGGAAGAGGTGGAATGACCTACGGGGGAAGGTGCGTTCCACGGTATCCAGGCACCACATCGTGGTTCAGCAGACTGGCGGCGGACCCCCACCTCATCCCCCACAACTAACAATGTGGGAGGAGCAAGTCTTGTCCATCTTTCATCCTGAGGGCCTCGCAGGAGTCGTTGGAGGAAGGGACACTGGTAAGTCAAATCTTAACAATCATATCCCCCACCTTACCTGCATGCTATCACACACCCCCACCCTCACACCCTCCCCTATCACCCTAACTCCTCACTAATGTACCCATAACACCAACCACCCATCCCAACCCCAAGACCTGCATGACACAACTAAGCATGGATACCCATCACTAAAGCATGCCCACTGCACATACCCAGAACACCCCCAACCATCAGCACACAAGCCCCCACACAGGAATGTACATGTACTTATACCCCCGCAGGAACCCGAAGGAACGTCACCACACCAGAGGGTCCAGACAACACCACTCCACCCCCAGAAGAGGCCCACAGTGACGACAGCAGCTCTTCCCTACTGGATCTTGATGACCAGCCCGGACCATCGTAGGCCTCAGGACAGTCGGTTCCCCTTGCCCAGCCACAGCCCAACACCGAACTTCCTCCCTCTGGTAACACCAGCACAGCACCCACCCAGCGGGCCCATACCTCCCTACCCAGGACAGGTCAATCAGCGGTGTGTCCACCACTACCGGGCACACAGGCTAACCCAACACCCCGACAACAACAGGGACCTGGGGGCAGTGGTAGTGGGCACACGGTCCAGGGGACGGAGGCACAGGAACACAGGGGAACTGGGAGGGCTGCTGTGCGACAGAGGGAGGACAGGCCAAGGGAACCTACTCTCAACGAGGCCCTCTCCTCCATCATGGGAGCATACCACCACTCCCAGGAGACGATGGCAACGGTCCTGGACAAGTTGCAGGAGACCCTGCGTCTGCAGGAGGAGCAGTATTTGGGGTTCAGGGAGGAGCTCAGGATCATCGGCTCCGTCCTGGGCACCATTGTAGGGGTGCTGACGGACATTCAAAAGACCTTGAGGGACACCGTGGCACTCCAAGGGGCCCCTGACACTAGCCAGGATGATCAAATGCCCACCACCTCCGCCGGCGCTAGTGGACAGGACGCCCCGCCACAGGACCAACATACCAGCACCCCACCCTCTGCAGATGGACAACCACCACAAAAGCGGTCCCTGAGATCCAGGAACAGGACAGAGCAAGATGGCAAGACCCCCGCCAGGAAATAAGACCACCCTGATTGTCCCCCCACTGTACCACTTTATTACCCTTTCCAAATCGGAACTGCCCCAGCTCCACTTCCAAAGGCCAGATGTGCAATGTACCTGTGAGACTAATAGACCGGATTCTGCCATGGACATTCATCCACCATAACCCATCCCCATTTCACAACCCCCCTTCATTGTTATGCACTTAAACAAACACCCTTGAAACACTAATAAAACTGGAGTCAGTCAATGATTTTGAACTTTGTATTGTCAATTACAGTGTCAAAAATGGTTACCCATTGGAAGGCCAACATACCAATGTCACACATCACAAGCCTTTCAAGGGTGCAAGCTGTTGACACGTAGGTTACCACATTTGTGAAACTGAAATGGAAGGGGACAACTCAGGTAACAAATAGTGAGTGAAATGTAGGTACAGGATAGAGGTAGACGTGTGAAAGTTAATGTTATGTTAAACCTGAAAATGTACTCACCTGTGTCTCACTGGAAATATTGCTGTATGACTGACTCCCTGTTGTCGTTTTCTTCTTCATCAGCTTCATCCTCATCACTGTCCACAGGCTCCACAGGCTCCACCGCTGCTACAACACCGTCATCTGGATCATCCTCCTGCAGAAAAGGCACCTGGCGTCGCAATGCCAAATTATGGAGCATGGAGCAGGCAATGATGATGTCGCACACTTTCTTCGGTGAGTAGAATAGGGACCCACCTGTCATATGGAGGCACCTGAACCTGGGCTCCAGGAGGCCGAAGGTGCGTTCGATTACCCTCCTAGTCCGCCCATGGGCCTCATTGTACCGTTCCTCTGCCCTGGTCCTGGGATTCCTCACTTGGGTCAATAGCCAGGACAGGTTGGGGTAACCAGAGTCCCCCAATAGCCATACACGGTGCCTCTGGAGTTGACCCATCATATCAGGGATGCTGCTATTCCGCAGGATATAGGCGTCATGCACAGAGCCAGGGAGCATAGCATTTACCTGCGAGATGTACTGGTCTTCCAAACAGACCATCTGGACATTCATGGAATGATAACTCTTCCTGTTCCTGTACACCTGTTCACTCCTGCGGGGGGGACCAGAGCCGCGGACGTCACCACCATTTTCTATCTCCTCAATCACTAGATACCTGACCTTCGACAGGAGAGGACCTACACTGCTAGTGCTGCTGTGACCTCGGTCTGGAAGCGACGATGGCTGCTGCGTCTGGGGAAAGGGCCCCTGCCTTCACTGCACAGGCGTTGGAGAAACTTGTGGATGGGGTCCTCCCCCAGTACATGCTACTCTACGGTCCTCCAGACCAACAGGTTAGTACACAGGGAGCACGTTGGATGGGCTAGGCCTGGGTGGACAGGGCTGGGTGGGAGAGGGAAGGGGGCAGAGTTATTACAACAGAAATGCATTGGGATGAATGGGCCACATGGACAGAGTTGGGAGGGGGCCACTCACATTGACGGTCCAGTAGGTAATGACTGTTCCTCTTTCCTTGTGCACGTCATGTAGGTCAGCGGCCACAAGAAGAGGGACATTTGGCGTGCCATCGCCAAGGAAGTACGGACCCTGGGGGCCCACCAGAGACGGGGCACCCACTGCCGAAAGAGATGGGAGGACATTCGCCGCTGCAGCAAGAAGACGGCGGAGGCTCAGCTGGGGATGGCATCCCAACGTGGGAGGGGTGCCCATCGCACCATGACCCCCCTGATGTTCCGGATCCTGGCGGTGGCCTACCCGGAGTTGGATGAGCGCTTAAGGACATCACAGCAGACACAAGGGGTTGAGTACAACCTCATTCTGTGCAGTGGAGGTGTCTGGGTGGGGGAGGTGGGCTGTGGGTGTCCCTAGGCCAGGGCAAGTTAGGTAGGCAAGGCCCCTCCGTAATGTAGGCCATGTGGGACTCTACCCCAGCTCAGAACAGAGGCAAGTTGATGTATAGTTGCCCCTTTCCCATCCATGTGCGCAGATTTCGACCATTGCCATGTAGGCCATATCCCAGAAATAGCATGTGCAGAGGGCAGGAGCATGGCGTAATGCATGGGGCTGCTGCGTCTGTCTTGTCCGCCAACGGTAGCGGTATGCCATGCACTAAAACTCTTTTTCTTCTGTCTCCCCCCCTTTTCCTGCTCTCCCTGTCCTTTTGTGCATCAGCATCATCAGGCGGAGGTACAGTGGCACCGGAGCACGAGGGAGCTGCATCCCACATGGCCATGGAGGGCCACACCACAGACTCTGAATGCACCAGTGGGACGGAGGGCGAGGGGAGCTTCATGTCGGCCACAGGATCACCAACCAGCGACACGGACTCGTCTGCCGATGTGAGCTCCCCTGTGGTGGCGGCACCATCTGTGGACCCCACTTCTACAGGTACAGCCGCCACCTCCCCTACCAGCACCGCCCTCCCAGCAGCCCCTCAGCGTTCGCCTCGTGCCCGCTCACCCAGGAGGGTGGGCATCACCTTCGCCCCAGGCACCTCAGGTCCTGCCCAAGTCACCCCTGCTGCCCTCAGTGATGAGGCCATTGACCTCCTCAGGTCACTCACTGGTGGGCAGTCTACCATTGTGAATGCCATCCAGGGTGTAGAACGAGAGTTGCAACACAGTAATGCATTCCTGGAAGGCATTCATTCTGGTCAGGCTGTCCTTCAGCGAACCCTGCAATCTCTGGCCTCAGCACTGATGGCAGCCATTGTCCCTGTGTCCAGCCTCCCCCCTCCAACTTCCTCCATCCAGACCGAATCCCCTGTACCCCAGCCCATCCCAAGCACACCTACAGACCAGCCTGCACACAAGTCAACAGCCAAAAGTAGCTCAAGCAAACATAGGCACCACACACACCACAGGCACTCACACAAGCATCACACCCATACAGACACAGCAACATCCACTGTCTCCACTGTGTCCCCCTCTTCCTCTTCTCCCTCCTCCCTCCCAGTCTAGTCTAAACACACACACATGCATGCACCACATCTACAGGCACTAGGACTCGCACCAGGACACCCAGCACCACAAGCCGCTCACCTGCACTCACCACCTCCACTGCAATTTACACGTCCCCTGTGTCCTCTCCCAGTGTGTCTGTGACGCCCCCTCCCAAAGTACCCAAACGCCAGCAATCACTCACCCAACATCCATCCACCTCACGACAGCCTCCAGTACCTGCACCCAAAACACCTAAAGTGACACCTCCTACAACCACCTCCTCTACCTCCACTCCTAGACCCCCTCCAGCTACCCATCCCAGTGTTCGTCAGAAACTGTCCCTCTGTCAAATTGACCTGTTTGCCCCCACCCCCCCTCCAGTTCATCAGTCCCGTCGTAGCGCCTCAGCCAAAAAGCCTCCAATGTCAGTGGTGCGTGTTCCAGGTTTTTAGAGTGCACCATCCACCAGGGCAGGCAGTAGGACCCGGAGCCAAGGCACTGGCAGCCCACCCCCTGTAAAGGCTCTGAAATTGGAGAGTGGATGACAGGACCGTGTCAAGACTCCTGGTGGCACAACAACTGAAATGGGATCGAAGGCGATTGGTGAGTCAGCTTTAACTCCAAAGAAGGTGGGGAAGGTCCCGAGGAAGTCTGCCCAGCCTGTTGTGAGTGTCACGGCGGAGAAGTGCGCCATCATTTCCGGCGGTCGAGACACAACCGCCAGCACCGTCGTTACTGGTCAGGAGACCACCGCCTGAGTCACAGCCCAGGAGGGCCCAAGTATTGTTACTGGTCAGGAGACCACCGCCAGAGTCACAGCCCAGGAGGGCCCAAGTATCGTTACTGGTCAGGAGACAACCGCCAGAGTCACAGCCCAGGAGGGCCCAAGTATCGTTACTGGTCAGGAGACCACCGCCAGAGTCACAGCCCAGGAGGGCCCAAGTATTGTTACTGGTCAGGAGACCACCGCCAGAGTCACAGCCCAGGAGGGCCCAAGTATCGTTACTGGTCAGGAGACCACTGCCAGAGTCACAGCCCAGGAGGGCCCAAGTATCGTTACTGGTCAGGAGACCACCGACAGAGTCACAGCCCAGGAGGGACCAGGATCCCACAGCCCCGCTGGGCAATGATGGAACGTCAAGCCACACACCAATGTCCAGTGTGGAGATCGTCATGCCACACACCAATGTCCAGTGTAGAGATCGTCATGCCACACACGAATGTCCAGTGTAGAGATCGTCATGCCACACACCAATGTCCAGTGTGGAAATCGTCATGCCACACACCAATGTCAGTATCCGAACCGCCATGCCAGAGCACCACTGAACAGGGCAAAGACCGCCATGGTGAAGACCGCTGAACAGGGCAAAGATTGCCAGGGTGAAGACCGCTGAACAGGGCAAAGACCGCCATGGTGAAGACCGCTGAACAGGCCAAAGACCGCCATGGCTAAGCACCGCTGAACAGGGCAAAGACCGCCATGGTGAAGACCGCTGAACAGGGCAAAGACTGCCATGGCTAAGCACTGCTGAACAGGGCAAAGACCGCCATGGTGAAGACCGCTGAACAGGGCAAAGACTGCCATGGTGAAGACCGCTGAACAGAGCAAAGACCGCCATGGTGAAGACCGCTGAACAGGGCAAAGACCGCCATGGCTAAGCACCGCTGAACAGGGCAAAGACCGCCATGGCTAAGCACCGCTGAACAGGGCAAAGACCGCCATGGTGAAGACCGCTGAACAGGGCAAAGACTGCCATGGCTAAGCACCGCTGAACAGGGCAAAGACCGCCATGTTGAAGACCGCTGAACAGAGCAAAGACTGCCATGGTGAAGACCGCTGAACAGGGCAAAGACCGCCATGGTGAAGACCGCTGAACATGGCAAAGACCGCCACGGCTAAGCACCGCTGAACAGGGCAAAGACCGCCATGGTGAAGACCGCTGAACAGGGCAAAGACAGCCATGGTGAAGATCGCTGAACAGGGCAAAGACTGCCATGGTGAAGACCGCTGAACAGGGCAAAGACCGCCATGGTGAAGACCGCTGAACAGGGCAAAGACCGCCATGGCTAAGCACCGCTGAACAGGGCAAAGACCGCCATGGTGAAGACCGCTGAACAGGGCAAAGACTGCCATGGTGAAGACCACTGAACAAGGCAAACACCGTGTGGGTATGAATAGGCCGCCACATCAGGCATCCGTATCCCATGTGCAGCTGGGACAGTGACAGGACATGAACTTTCACGGGGAGACTTATCCTGTCTGGGCACCAGTCCCACCCGGTACCAGTAGACAACTGCAGATACTAGCGAAAATGTGGGTTTGCACTCCCCAGGATGTAACAGTGGGCAACCCTCCCACTGTAGATACTTGTCAGACTGTGGCTTTGCACTCCCCAGGATGTAACAGTGGGCAAACCACCCACTGTAAAGACTTGTGAGACTGTGGCTTTGCACTCCCCAGGATGTAACAGTGGGCAACACACCCACTGTAGAGACTTGTGAGACTGTGGCTTTGCACTCCCCAGGATGTAACAGTGGGCAAACAACCCACTGTAAAGACTTGTGAGACTGTGGCTTTGCACTCCCCAGGATACATCAATGGGCATGGAGCCCCGTTGTGGATCTGGCTTCGCATTCATCTGGCTGAGGTGCCCCCCCTTCCCTTCCCCCTGAGGTGCATGTAGTGTTTCTATCTGATGCCCCGGCAGTGTTCTCTCCGATTTGGGTCAGGTATCTATTGTGGGCCTCGCCCATGCATTTTTGGACTGTTGGTGCACGGACATTGATGTGTACATATCTGCACTACTTCTTGTATTGTATATATAATTATGACAGATTTCGAGATATATATCAGTATTTTTTTGTATGACATGTATATTGGCACATTACAATGTTTGACCGCAATTTGCTTTGTCTTTGCATTCTTCCGGGGGGATTGTGGGTTGTTCATGTGATATTTTTGACTGCATTGGTGTGTATGTTGTGATATGCGAGGGTAGGGGTGTTTGGTGGGTGTCCCCCTAACTTTTGCCTCCCCCGTGTCATAGATGCAGTACTCACCGGTATCTTCTGTGCCTACATCGCTGTTGGTCGTAGAGGAGCAGAAAGACAAAGGCAGGTAGGATTTGGAGTTCCGGCTCCATGGAGTCGTCGTTCCTCGTGGAGTGTGTTAAGGTGAGCGTTTTCCCATAGCAAAAGCTGTTTCCGCCGTGTTTTTATCCACGGAGAATCCGCCCCGGAAAAGGTGGCGGATTGGCCTGTCATAATAGTGTGGGCGGTACATTGTCTCCCGCCTGTCTGTTGGCGGTGACCGCCGCGCTGTTTGTCTGTACCGCCGTGGCGGGCGATGTGTTAAAGTGGCTGTCTTTGTTGGCGGTTTCTGCCAGGGTCGTAATTCCCTTTTTTTGTCCGCCGGCCTGTTTGCGGTATTTCCGCAGCTTTAACACCGTCCGCTAGGGTTGTAATGACCACCAAAGTTTATTAAACCTCATGAGGTGGTACTACAGTTCAAACAGCACCCTTTGGTAATGTTTGAAGTAGCACACTGAACTGAGAGAGCATGGTCCTTTTATACCCACGCAGGGGCTAAAAGGAGGTGGTACAGTTATAGAAGCAAGACTTGCATACATGTAAGGTCATGTGGAAATGCACCGTCGACAGGTAGGAGGAGCTGACAGTTTTCAAGGACTAACAGCTGCAGACTATACTGAGCATTTGCGAAGTGGGAGATGCTAAATATAACTTGTCACTAGGCAGATTTTCAAGAGTAGTTAACAGAAAGGTAGGACAGAGCACATGGTGAGCACATGGCAGCATGTGGCAGAGAAAATGGCTGCCATGAATACAAAATGGATTCCGCAAAATGTTCACAATAGTTACTAAATACAAGATGTCTTCTGCTAGTGCTTAATCTAATCGCTGCTAAACTACAACACCATCACACCCCACCTCTGCAAAGTCATCAACATCTCCTTCGAGACCGCGACCTACCCGAAAGCTGGAAGCATGGTGAAATCAAACCCCTACTGAAGAAACCCATGGCGGACCCGAGAGACCTCAAGAACTTCCGCCCTATCTCCTAGCTCCCATTCCCAGCCAAGGGCATCTAGAAGATCGTCAACAGACAACTGACCCACTACCTCGAAGAAAACAACATCCTGGACCCATCCCAGTCAGGGTTCCACAGCAACCACAGTACCGAAACTGCCCTTGTCGCCGCCACCGACGACATCAGGGCCCAGCTCGACCACGGTGAAACCGGAGCACCCCCAACACCCACCAACCAAGCAGGCAACCTGGGCGTCATCCTTGACTCAACACTCTCCATGAACAAGCAAGTCAGCGCCGTCTTCTCATCCTGCTTCAACACCCTCCGTATGCTCCGCAAGATCTACTGATGGATCCCCACAGATACAAGAAGAAGTCACCCAAGCCCTCGCCAGCAGCAAACTTGACAATGGAAACACCCTGTATGCAGGAGCCCTGGCCAGACTCTTCAAATGACTGCAACGCATCCAAAACACCTGATCCTCGATGCCCACCACCACAGCCACATCACTCCCCTTCTGAGAAACCTACACTGGCTCCCTGTCAACAAAAGGATAACCTTCAAGCTCCTCACCCACGCACACAAGGCGCTCCACAACACCGGCCCAGCCTACCTCAACAGACGACTCAAGTTCTACACCCCGTCCCGCCAACTCCACTCAGCCGACCTCGCCCTCACCACCGTCCCCTGCATCCGAAGAGCGACTACCGGAGGCAGATCCTTCTCCCACCTCGCCGCCAAGACCTGGAACAACCTTCCCCTGCCCCTACGACAGACCAAAGACCTGCTGACTTTCAGAAAGCGGCTCAAAACCTGGCTATTTGAGCAGTAGCAGCACCCCCCTCAGCACCTTGAGACCCTCCCGGGTGGTAGCGCTCTTCACAAATACACTGATTGATTGATTGATTGAACATGACCTGTTTCTCCTGTGGCTGGGAGGACCAGCAGACCATGCTGTATGTGTTCACATATTTTTAGTGGTTCATTGCACAAAGGTGTCCACTTCAAGTGTGTGGCCATGTGTACCCTGTGTCAGTATTGGCCTCCATGTTGTCATAGTTACGTGCAGGTCTAGTCATGAGTCTGTGGAGCCATTCCCTCTATTTACAGAGTATCCTTCAAAGCAGATTTGACCTAAAGCCAAAGATCGACTAACAACACACATGATGATAGTTCAGCTATGGCACTGCAGAACTTTAATAAGGCTGACGACAGGGCAACCTTGGTGTGCTCAAAAACTTTATGGATGAGTAATTGGTAACAGGCAGCTTTCATCACAACATGAGTACACAGGGTGGTCCTGAAAATTCCCACTGCAACAAGGAACGTCAGTGCCTCTGTGCTAAATAATGTCTCAGCTAGTCACCACGCAAGCACCATCAAAAGGTGGCGGCAGAAGTGAATTTGTGTCTGGACCGTCAGGGCAAAAACATTTTTTGTCCTCACATACACATTGGCAAGCCTTGTGTGTTGTGCTGGAGGCACCGTACTGTCACTGTTTGGCAATAATGAATACATGCAAAACCAGACAAGGGATGGGGGCCGGATAAGGCCATTTGAATACATGTCCCAGAACTGATTACAATGAGTAAAATGATTAAAATAAACTATCTGAGGATTCATTGTAGACCTACCAGACACAATACCCCGTGAGGAAAGAGAGGGCATGGAAAGCAACTATGAGACAAATGTAACCACAGGGAACCTCTATGGTGAATGCAAAGACAGGAACCAGTCTGGCTAACAGGATGCAGGCTCGGTCAGGAACAAACATGAACAAGGCAAATAAACAGTGAGCAGACTCTGATTGGGAAAAGCTGGAACAACACTGTGGGAACTACAAACAGTTTGTGCTGTGGTCAGCAATGTTACACAATCCCTCAAGGGCTCTGGTACACAAGTGATTTGTACGCCAATGGACAACAAGGAAATTCTGAAAATGGCAGCTTTTAAGCAGTTCCAGGCAGCAGCCAGGGGAGGGCAGGTTCAAATGGCTGGTCTGCATGGTAGGGCTCACAGGTGTGTGCAGCTTCAGTCTCTCACAAGTCCCGGAGTTGAGAATCAAGTTCAAAAGGCCAAATGGATCTTTCACATGGGAAGCAATGGACAGCTGATTACAGGTCTTACCGACTACCAGGCAGTGCATTATTCGTCCATGCAGACTGATGAACCATGACTACGGCATGCTATACTGAATTGGGAAGCACACAGGAGCCAGAATGGGAGTCTGGGTGTGTGTAGCTGAAGATTCTCAGGGTACAGATAATCCATTTACAGGGCCCCCTAGAGAAGGGTCGGGAGAGACTTACAACATGACAGTGGCAGGATTTATTACCTGGAATGGACTGCGCAGGGCATGTCTTTTGAGTATGCTTGTCATACCTGGGGCACTCGTGTTATCCATTTTCATCAAATGGACTTCTTGTCACACATGCTACTTGCAGAGATAGCTGATGTCATACTTACTGCTGTCAAGGTTCTGGTCATACATTCCTGTTTCCAATGCAATAGCACATCCACTGCCTCATGTATGAGACACTTTTTTTTCCTTATGATTGATGGTGTCTTAGTTGTGTGTCATGAGCTGCAATGGACCATGTTGGCAACATGGATGTGTCTCATAGCTGTGGCCCTCTGATATTGCCCTTTACATGTGAAATAGACAGGATATATGTAATTTACACTGTGGCCCTCATTACAACTTTGACGGGCGGCGGAGGCCGCCCGCCAAAGTTGCGCCGCAGGAATACCGCACCGCGGTCTGAAGACCGCGGCCGGCATTCTGAGTTTCCCGCTGGGCAGGCGGGCGGCCGCCTTAAGGAATCGAGCCGGCGGAGTGGGAAGGTGCGACGGGTGCTACTGCACCCGTCGCGTATTTCACTGTCTGCTATGCAGACAGTGAAATACAAGCGGGGCCCTCTTACGGGGGCCCCTGCAGTGCCCATGCCATTGGCATGGGCACTGCAGGGGCCCCCAGGGGCCCCGCGACACCCCCTACCGCCATCCTGTTCCTGGCGGGCGAACCGCCAGGAACAGGATGGCGGTAGGGGGTGTCAGAATCCCCAAGGCGGCGCAGCATGCTGCGCCGCCTTGGAGGATTCTGACGGGCAGCGGAAAACCGGCGGGAGACCGCCGGTTTTCCTGCACTGACCGCGGCCAAAGCGCCGCGGTCAGAATGCCCTAAGGGGCACCGCCAGGCTGTCGGCGGTGCTCCCGCCAACCGCGAGCCTGGCGGTCACAGACCGCCAGGCTCGTAATGAGGGCCTGTGTGTGTTGTTGGGTGTACATTCATACCCATCAAATGTGATGTGGCTTTTTCAGTATCCTAATCTGTATTTCTGCAATGCTGCATGAGGCTAAACTCTGATTTGGATTCCTAGGGATCATGTGATGCATACAAAATTACCCAGAGCATGATTGAGTGATGAAGGTAGGTGTTTAATGACATATGATAACAAAGTGGTGATGGTGACTATAGTTAGAAGAAGTTTAGTACGATGTGTTGTCTGCGACGCAATCCTGCAGCAGTGTTTGGATGTTCCCCCTCATTTTCACAGACATCATCCTCCTCTTCAGGCATTTGTGGGTCTGGTTCATAGAGGGGAATGTTCCTCCTTACACAAATGTTGTTCAGGATGGCACAGGTCAAAATTATCTTGCAGACCATTTCAGGTGAATATAGGAGGCTGCCTCTGGTGATGTCCAGGCACCTGAATCTGGACTTCAGGATGCCAAAAGTCCTCTCAACTATGGTGCGTGTCCTATGATATTCCTCATTATAGGCACACTCTGAGTCTGTGCTTGGGTTGGCAAATGGGGTCATGATCCATGACTGGATCCTGTAACCCTGATCAGCTGAAAGAGAAAATGAGGGTAAATATTTTGTTGTTGGTTGCACCTTGATTATCATTTTGCATGGCAGTTGTTATCTTGTGTCATCTTTGACTCATCTGTGTTTGTGGTATTGTGTGGGATCCTAGGCTTCTGTGAGTTTCTTTCTGCATTGGGTTGTTTAACTATCAAAACTGGTGTTTGGCTGATTGACCTGACATCAGTGGTATACTTAGAAACTTGCTGTTCAGTGTGTATCTCCCATGCATTATGTAATGTGAAAGGAGTGTCCATGTGCCTTCACTGGAGGTGACATAATACTTCCACACACACTGTGATGGTAACACGGTTGCACTATATGGGCTGAACATCCCATCAAATTCGACATATGTAATTGCATGTGAAATGCAACAGTGAGGCCCTATGATTTGGCTAGGTGACAATGTACAACACATTTCCATAAGTTGGCAGCACTGAAGTGTTCACAATTGACGATGCACAATTATCCCATGTGTGACAACTTCTATGCAAACCTATTTTTGTGCCCTCACCGACTTGGCTCATGTGCAAACATGTACCTACACTACTGAACTTGCTCCAGGTAAGCTGGCTAACTTGGTTGTAGGGGGGTTGAAGGTTTTGGTGTCAGAAGGTCCATGTGCTTGTACATCTGTTATGCTTATGGGAAATTGTTTCAATCCGTATGTGTAGCAGAGTGCACTTTGCATTAGTGTCACATCCACATGTTTTCATAGCACAATCCACTTCCTTATTGCTAGCGGACAATGTCACCCCAGGAGTGATGTGAGATGTTGGTACTGCCTCCATGATTCCATGTCACCTTCATTAGAGTCAGCATCATCATGCTATGTGTCTCACGGTGTTTGACCTGCAGCAAAACACATTACACACCCATTTACTCAGTACATATTGCTTGGAAGGGTGTGTGGATGAGTGTTATTGATGTGATATTGGAAGATTCATCTTCCAAGATATACTGCCAGTTAAGGCCATGTCATTGTCACTGTGTGGTTTTAAATTGGTCCCTTGTGGCTCTGGAGTGGCGTCTCTTGTTATTTGCATCTGTAATTTGTCCATAGGTGTGTATCCCATTGGGTCAGGATATCAAACATGACTACCAGTGTCACAACCTTAGTGTCTTCCTGGCCACGTGTCCATCCTGGAAGTGCTGATTGATGGTGCTGTGACAGAAGATGAATGAATCAAGTACGCTCCCAGGATACTTTGCCACAATGCTGGTGATCAATCTACGGTGATCCACAATGGCCTGCACATTGATGTGTGCTTCCTGTTGTGGTATAGATGCTCCGTTGCAGCAGGTGGCATAATCCGTACATGTATGCAATCAATGGCACCAAGCACGTGCGGGAAGCCATTATTTTGATAGAACCCCTGTTTGGTCTCCTGCTGCTTCTGCTGTGTGTTGGGGAAGCTGATGTGGCGGGGTGTGAGGGAGATGATGGCATCAAGTACCTTGGGAAGGAAGGCAGAGAATGAGGGCTGTGAGATCCCTGCAACCAGGGCTCCAGTGGTTTGAAAAGAGCCACTTGCCAACATGTGCCGGACAGCTAGCAGCTTGGTCTCTGGTGGAATGATGTGGGGTGTCGCACGGGTGTTTAAGTCTTTTTTTTTTACGGGAACGCCTACCTTGCATCTCATTGACGCAAGGCGGATTCACGCATCCAGAAAAGGACGCACACTGGGATTTTTTGACGTTAGACGGGTCTAGCGTCAAAGTATAAATATGATGTTAGCTTTGCGTCGAATTTGCATCAAAATAAATTATGCTAATCCGGCGCATAGGGAGTATACCCCAGTCTCAGATCCCAGCAGTTAGGACATATCCAACTCTACCTACCCAATCTCCCAAAATCAAACTAGTAACCACTTATGCCCATTCAAATCTCATGTGGGCTTTAAAATCCACTCTGAGAAAAAAATCAGAGGTCACGAAATGCAGGGCTCAGTACAAGAAGGCAATAACTGATAAGAAATGAAGCATGGGAGAAATTGACCATTGCCTCAGCTATTAATGATGGGGCACAATTTTGGAAAGTCGTCAATACTCCTTTTTTTTTTAGCTCTGACACGAACAAGGATGTTGAGGTACACATCCCAGAGCAGAGATGGGTCAGTCATATTACAAAGCTGTATGAAGGTCATTTGGATGACAGCAAAACGACCGTCGTAAATGACCCTGCCATGCCTGGCATTGAGAAACTGAACATTCACCTGAACTATGTCATACTAGCTATTCAGGGCTCATTGCCAGATAAGGCCCCAGGGCCAGATGGGGTCCCAGCTGATCTCTTTAAGTACAACATTGATCTTTGGGATCCAATTTTGGTGAACGTTTTCAGAGCTGCATCAACCCTCGTCCTCTCTCCATCATGGTCTAGTGCCATTATTGTACCGATCTTTAAGAAGGGAGATTGGAGTGACCCTGTTTGTTATTGTCCAATTTCTCTGATTGATGCCACCGCAAGGTTTTTTGGGAGAATCCTCCTGGATCATTTCAAAGCCTGAGCTCTAGACAATAACATTATCTCCAAGTCTCAGTTTGGCTTCAGGTGTGGGGACAGTCGACCAATGTTTGAACCTCCATCTGATTGGAGAAAAGTATGTAGGGGTGAATCAAGGGTGTCTTTATTTGACATTTATGGATCTAATGGCAGCTTTTGACAATGTGGACAGAATCAAATTATGGCCAATGCTAACCGATGAAGGTGCTAATCCAAAGTTAGTATCCCTGCTGGCCCAACTCCACAATGATGTGGAAGTTAGGGTCAGATTTGGGCAAGAGGGCCAATGTACCAGCCCCTTTAAGGTTATGAAAAAGATAAGACACGGTTGTGTTCTTGTACACTTCCTTTTTACGTTTTATGTAAATGGTCTAGAGGGAGCTCTGATTGATGAAAAGGCAGATGCCCCTAAGATTGCCAACAGACCACAACCGGTATTAATGTACACCCATGATTGTGTTTTGATGGCATGGACTGGGAGGGGCATCCAAAAACTCATAAGCAGATTTGTGGATTTCATGACGGCTGTGGGGTTGTCCACAAATAAAACAAAATCATACACTATGATTTGGGCTGCCCAAGAACTAGATCCCCTCAGTTTTATATTGAAGCTATCCAACTGAGCAGTGTGAATACCTTCATGTATTTGGGGATTCCCTTTGACAATGGGTCTAACTGGAAGCACCTCAGAGAAATAAGGGTCACACAATACAACCAAGCAGTGGCAGCTCTACGCTAATTCATCATCAAACTAGGCTGCGCACCAATAAAGTCCATTACCACCATCTATAAGGCAAGGCCTACTTCGATTGTCTGATGTGGAGCTAGGTATGGGGTTATACGGGCGTATCATCTCTGTAAATACGAGAAAATACATTTCTGAGAAGTCTACTCTCACAGAGCGGTCTCGCTATAATTCCACATGCAGTATTAGGTCTCCCTTTTCTGGAGGACCTGATTAAGTTAGTCCCTTTAGCCCTCTGGATGTCTGTTTGGACTAGGCCGGAAGCAGCTCTCACTCAGACACTGCTTATGGACTGCATGAGGCTAGATGAAATACAGAGATGTGCTTGTGTTATGTACATTAAGGAGTCCCTGAGCAACCTTAACAGATCAGACTTAGGGGGTTATTACAACTTTGGAGGAGGTGTTAATCCGTCCCAAGAGTGACAGTAAAGTGACGTATATACCACCAGCCGTATTACGATTCCATTATATCCTATGGAACTCGTAATACGGCTGGTGGTATATCCGTCACTTTGCCGTCACTTTTGGGATGGATTAACACCTCCTCCAAAGTTGTAATAACCCCCTTATTCTTTAACCCTGGGGCTATAGGCAAGCAAGACATCCCAGTAGTAAAAATTGAATTCCAAGATAAATTGGCTACTGATAGAGAGAGGCACGATCTTGGGAAAGGCATGGTGATAGCTTATCTTCCCTTATGTACTACATCTAAAATCAAACCTTATCTTTTAGCTGTCCTGCAGCCTCATAGATTATTCTTGACAAGGTTATCGTCTGGGCCTGGCCTACTTTTTAGTGGCTTATCCCGCTAAGGTTCACTGCAATAGGGACCTAATACCCTGTCCATGTTATATGCATTCAGACCAATCGCAAATGCACATGTTTTAATTTTGTAAGCTGTACAAAGAGCAGAGGAAGGTGTTTTTACTGCCACTTCCTAAATCACTAAATATCAGGAGGTGTAAGGAAGCTGTTTTTCATCTGCAGTTACTTCAGTCTGATATGATCTGTATAGCTATTTATCGTTGTATTGCTGCAGCGATAAAAGAAAGGAAATCTCTTGATTCTAACTGCTAAGCACCTTGCTACAAATTTGCACAGCTCGGCAAACAGTATTTTAGATGACCAAATGACTATCTGAACAGGTATGCACATTTTAAGAGTTTCCAATTATTGTACTGATCTTCTTATGTACATATATCCCATTTCCTATTTAATGATGTACAGTTCTGCAAATAATATTTTAGTTGGACAATTGACTATTTGATCAGGTATGCAATTTTTTAGAGGCTCCAATTATTGTACTGATCATTTTATGTACACATATTCTACTGCTATTTATTGATTTGTTTTTCTCTTATCTTTTTAACCTATTAATCAACTTTGTACCAATGCTATGTTACCTGAAGAAGATGAAACATGTCTAATTATGCATTGCAATTAATATATACATTTGAAGAATTGAGAACACTGCAGAATAATGTTGAGAGGGAGGAAAAATGATCATGGAGCAAAATTAAATGTGTACAGCGACAGGGTGAATTGTGGGTTTCAGAAGAGGGTCAGTTGGTTTTGACAAACAGTTTGATGACTCAAATGGCTAGGTATTATCAAGGTCAAGGGATGCCATGATTCGCCTATTTGAATAAAATTGGTTCAATCCAAAATTTAGACAAGTTGCTGAAGCAGTTTGGTATGTTTGCGCCATTTGTCAACAAATGAACACGGGAAAAGGGACAGTGGTCAATTTGAGCCACATTGAAAGAGCAGGAGGTCCATTCAGCAGAATGCAAATAGATTTCATTGAAATGCCCATGTGTGGAAGATTGAGATATGTGTTGGGAATTGTCTGCATCTTCAGCCATTGGATTGAAGCGTAACCAACAAAAAGAAATGAAAGCCTCACAGTAGCAAAACTACTGCTTAGGGAACTGATACCACGTTTTGGCTTTCTGATCTCCTTAGAATCAGAAAGAGGAAGTCACTTCAACAATGAAGTAGTTAAATTACTATGTGTAACCTTAAACATTGAACAGAAGTTGCATTGTAGTTTCCGCCCTGAAGCATCAGGACTTGTGGAACAGATGAATGGTAAATCAAGAATGGTGAAAATGTGTGCCTCCACGAATCTGAAATGGCCTGACGCCCTACCGTTAGTTCTGATGACAATGAGAAACACACACAACAGGAAGACAGGATTGTCCCTGCATGAGATCGTAATGGGCAAAGCAATGAGGTTACCAGCGGTTCCTGTAAATGCTCTTGTGAACATAACAGATTAAATGGTGTTCGACTACTGCAAAGGTCTGGATGATGTGTTTCACTCTTTCTCTCATCATGTGGAAGCCACCACACTGCAACAATCTAAAGATGAAGGACACAACCTGAGAGCTGGTGACTGGGTTGTGGTCCGTAAACATGTGAGGAAGACGTGTTTGGAACCTCGGTGGAAAGGCCTTTTCCAGGTAGTTCTAATCACTACTACAGCTGTAAAATGCGCTGGAGTTCCAAACTGGATGCACACAAGCCACACAACAAAAGTGGCAAGTCCTCTGGACAATGAAGAGGAGTTGTTGACCAGAAAAGCCTCAGAGCCGGAGAGGGAAGAAAGAGGAACTTAGACCGGATCTGAGCACATTGAGAACTGTTCCGTCATTTCTGTGAGAGACAAAGGAGAAGACCTCCCAGAAGTAGATGAATTTGAGAGACAAACACTGCAATTGCCAGACTCCGAGGGGGAAGGAGTTGATGCAGATCAAAGCCAATGTGGCCTGACTCCTCCTGAAACAGTCGCAGGTCTGTCAAGAGAAAGTCCTGCAGAGCGAGAAGAAGTCTCAACTTCAACACTGAAAAGGGGATTGACCAAGGGTCTACTGAAAGGAGATAAGTGGCCGGAGTCACAAGAAAAAAGAAAGGAAGCAATTGTTGTGACAACAAGACCTGAGTGAAAGAGAATTGTATGAAGATCAAAAGTTGAAAAGAAAGAGAATAGCAAGTCGAAGGTACGCTGGTCTTGAATGGGCGTATGCAACAACAAATGAGTGGCAAAGAGAATTTTTGTCTTTTTGTTTTGATCAAGACATTCCATGTCAATATTTTGGTACTTGAAGGAAATCAATGAACTGAACTGTTGAAATTACAAATTGAGAAATGTACAAAGAAGAAAAAGAGACTGTTGAAAGTAACTGGAAAATACTTTAATAGCCTGATTTAACAAGCTGCTAAACCGATTTGTAAATAACTGCGGAAAGAAGATAGAAGATTTTTGTTTTTGATTTTTGCTGCATAATTACTGTTTTTCTCTTCTACTTTCTGATTCTTTATAGATCATGAGTAACATTAGCCAGCATTATATGAGGAATAAGTGCTGTAAATAGATGGGTATTGGTTTGGCAATTGTCTGTGTGATATTGTGCTTGATATTGATTGTAGGAATGACTGATCTTGACAAGAGTAAAGCCAACCATACTTGAGCTTTAGAGACAACTACTGCATTAACAGAGATAAAGAGGTATCTACACGTAGACAATACGCAAGGATAACTTTCTTAGAATGTCTTCTATCGCTTATTGAGTATGTTGAGACGATGGATGTGAGAAATTGTTATGTGTGTACGCAGATTCCTTCACTAGACAAAGAAGGAGTTACCTATTACAGTTTGCCCTCACTTATGGGCTAAGTTGTAGTCTGTTACTAACAAGATCCTATAATCAGGAGTACATTCAGTATTTCTATTCTAACCACGACCTTGTGTTTTGGCTTGTCCCCATAATTAGATACCTGAGTATACTAGCTAAAGACAATGGCTTTGTATTAGTGAGAGGTTTCTTTGAGCCTACATTAACTTTTGGCATGGCATGTGCCCACTAGAATAACCTGACATACTTGCTTATAGCACTAGAAAAGAGCTTTTTAGAACAGACAGTTGACAGGAGAAAGGCATTAAAGGAGAAGTTAGAAAAGGGTTTAAAGAAAAGGACTTTTAGAAATGATTATGCTTTTAATGAAATAAAAAAACAAGGGGAATTAGTTTTATATGCACAACACATAGGAAAAAATTGTCTATATAGACCTAAATCTAGCACTGACACTTTGTTTGTGGGAACGAGTGAATGTAAACATGCGTTTTTGTTCCAGAGTAAATGGATTTTTATGTTGAATGAACAGGATCCAGCTATTCCTGGAATATATTACATTTGTGGACCTAATGCTTATTACCATCTTCCAAGAGGATGGTATGGCACATGTTATTTGGGAATAGATTTCCCAAAGACATACCAACTCAATGACTTGAAAAGATTACCGAAATTGACTGAATTACATCACACCAAACAAAATAGACAGTCTCCTTCTGGTATTGTGGGAGTTTTATTTGGAGCAATGATTCCTTTGGTAGGAGTTACTCTGAATTCTATAAAGATTCAAAAGTTATCTACTATTGTGGATAACATGTTGACAATTTTTTCAGGAGCCATGATCCTAATGGATATGGAATTGGCTGCCGAACAATCTATGACTCTTCAGAACCGCCTTACGTTAGACATTCTTTTAGCAAATGGTGGAGTTTGCAAAATGTTTAATTCAAAGCATTGCTGCTCCTATATTCCTGATAATAGTAAAGAAATTAGAAGCTTACTTACTAATGTGACTAATGAAAGTGCTGATTTAAAAGAGCTGAAAGAACCAAGTGTTTGGGAGAAAGTTGGCAAAGGATTTCCTTCAGTGTGAAATTGACTCAGCAACATTGTGACAGGAATAATATTGAAAATAGTAGAAGGGATATTGATTATTGTGATTTGCATAATTGGAGCATGGGGAATATGTAAATTGTGTAGGATGATCAAATTAAAGAAACTGAAAAATTATCAGAAGAGGGAAGAAATGAAAAGGGAAACATTGTTTAGGGAAAATCTGAAAAGGCACCAAAGGTTAAGAGGGATAGAGATGACACAATTGTAGCTGAAGCAGAAAATTTATGTGAGGAGATTTAAGTGTGATGACACGTCTAGTCATCAGAGGAGGGATTGTTAACGGCAAATTTTACTAATGAATATTCATGTAATCTGAGTGTTCAATTTGCATAGAAAATGAGTTAACATTTGAAAATAATGCACACATTTGAGATTGCGCCTACTTCAGTGGCCGCCAATTTTCATGAAGTGTACTTATTAATACTTTATAAATATAAAGTGTTTAGCTTATGCTTGATTAATGTAGTAGTATATCATATTAAGGGTTATGCATTATGTATTAGCTTTATTAATCCTAGGCCTTATCTTAGCGAGGTCTTGGGCTTAGTTGCATGACCTCATGTCAAACTGCGTATCTTAAACGACTTATGAAATGGCTGCTTAGAGAATTAAATTGTGATTTTCCACTGTACTGACCAAGTGCTCCTTGCTGAAATTCTTTCTCGTGAGAACTGCTTGCTAGAATATGCTCTACTAGCTAGGGATACATTGTGTAGTGTAGTATGTGTAAGAATGACCTTCCCAGGAGAAGACAATGGATGAGCTGACCGGAGTATAAGCTGATACAGTATTGATACCTGACAAGCCCAATGACGGGAACGCGAGAAGAGGAGCCAATCATCGACATGTGAACTGTGTTCTAGTAAAAACTATGATTTGGGGTTCTGCTTTCATTGGACTACCTGCACACATGTGATTCTTTGACCAATAAGGACATGGGAAGTAGTTTTAGGAAATCTAACTTGGCCAGACTGCACTCAGAGGAAGAAACCCATTCTTCCATTTTTCCACTTTACCCTTAGCTCTATTCTTTCAAACTGCCCAGAAAGCCCATTTTTTATTGTTCTTTTCTGAACTGCATAAAGAGACTCTGCTTTTCCTGAACTTTATTACTGAATTTTGATGCCTTGCTGACCGAACTGATGTCCTATTGACGAAGACTGTCACAACTTGCTGAATCATGCAGAGGCAAGGTACAAGATGATTTTACTGATTGTTATGTCTATTTGCTTTTGTCCCTAGGTACCAACCGTTAATTTTGATAGAGCCTTAATTAGATGTTTTCCAAATTTATGTTGACTAAATTGTTTTGCATGAAGTCCAAACATGCTATTCTAATCTGGAGGATAGTTAGGGAACGCGCCACATGTAACAACAGTTGATGTAATTTCTTTGCTAAAATCTAAATGTATGTCAGATCGTTAAGTAGCCCCTTTACCTTGTCTCAGGCCTGCCATTGCAAGGCCTGTGTGTGCAGTTTCACTGTCACCTCGACTTGGCATTTAAAAGTACTTGCCAAGCCTAAACCTGTCCTTTCTCCACATATAAGTCACCTCTAATGTGTGCCCTAGGTAACCCCTACAGCAGGGTGCTGTGTGGGTGAAAGGCAGGACATGCACCTGTGTAGTTTACATGTCCTGGTAGTGTAAAACTCCTAAATTAGTTTTTGCACTACTGTAAGGCCTGCTCCCTTCATAGGCTAACATTGGGGCTGCCCTCATACAGTATTGAAGTGGCAGCTGCTGATCTGAAAGGAATAGGAAGGTCATATTTAATATGGCCAGAATGATAATACCAAATCCTGCTGACTGGTGAAGTTGAATTTAATATTACTATTCTAGAAATGCCACTTTTAGAAAGTGAGCATTTCTTTGCACTTAAATCTTTCTGTGCTTTACAATCCACATCTGGCTGGGCTTAGTTGACAGCTCTTTGTGCATTCATTCAGACACACCCCAAACACAGGGTACTCAGCCTCACTTGCATACATCTGAATTTTGAATGGGTCTTCCTGGGATGGGAGGGTGGAGGGCCTGCTCTCACACAAAGGACTGCCACACCCCCTACTGGGACCCTGGCAGACAGGAGTGAACTGAAAGGGGACCTGGTGCACTTCTTAGCCACTCTTTGAAGTCTCCCCCACTTCAAAGGCACATTTGGGTATAAAACAGGGCCTCTGCCCTAACTCATCAGACACTTGCTGGAGAAGAAACCTGAACCAGAACCTGCATCCTGCCAAGAAGAACTGACTGGCTGCCTAAAGGACTCACCTGTCTGCTTTCTACAAAGGACTGCTGCCTTGCTGTTGCCCTGCTTCCTTGCTGAACTCTTGCCTTGCTGCTGAAGTGCTCTCCAAGGGCTTGGATAGAGATTGCCTCCTGTTCCCTGTTCCCTGAAGTCTCAGGACCAAAAAGACTTCTCTTTTTCATTTGGAGGCCTTGTGTTCAGTATTAGGGAAAGATGCGGAAGACATTGTAACGCAAAGGGTTAATTAGCTTGAGCAGTGTAGATGAGTGTAATGCCTGTTGAAACCCCCTCCCAAACATCGTGGAAAAGTTCATGATATTATTTTCAAGCTTGTTTGTGTAGAAGACTCGATCTCAACCTTGAGAACGAGAATACAGGGAGAAGATGGAATGAAAACAAAGGCTGGAGAAAGGCAGAGCAGCCAAGTACTGATAACATAGCTAGAAAATGCCAGAATGAGATAGAATCCAAGCTTCGAGTTATTTAAGCACTTAACTGTGGGTGAGGGATTTGGAAGCTGGCAGATGGAATTGTGGAAGCTGCCATGGCCCAGCGCTGCCTCCCTGTTTGCTTGTGGTGCTTGAGGGGGAGAGAGGTCCAAGCAGGCGGTAGAAAGCTCCCTAGCATGTCGTGGATTAAGTTAAGTTTCCACACAGGGATAAAATACCTTTGCTTCTCTGCTCTATTATTATGACTGATTATTTATGCCTGCACTGTGTTTATAACCTGAAGTATTCAACTTGATTATATTTTGCTTTCTAAACCTATTAGTGTGAACTGCTACAATAACTAAAACATGCATTTTGGTGTGCAGTTAATCAAAGCTTAAATGAAGTATTCAGTTCGTTTATATTTTGCCTCCTGAACATCGTAGTGAGAGCCTGCTGCAGTAATTGAAACATGCATTTTGGTGTGCAGTAAATCAAAGCTTAAATGAAGTATTCAGTTCGTTTATATTTTGCCTCCTGAACATCGTAGTGAGAGCCTGCTGCAGTAATTGAAACATGCATTTTGGTGTGCAGTAAATCAAAGCTTATCTGAAGTATTCAACTCATTTATATTCTGTTTCCTAAATATCGTAGTGCAATGCATTTTAGTATACAGTTAATCAAAACGTATATCTGTCAATTAATTCTTTGCCTATATATATATATAAATAGATGCTTTTCATTGCTATTCTTATTCTACTATTGTTAATGTGCTAAATGCCTACATTTTACCTGCAATTCTAGTAAAGCTAAATAGTATTTATAATTGGTGTGTGGTCCTTCATTGAGCGTCCTTATTGACTTATACCAAACAGGTGTCAACCAGAATTCGACGGACAGCTTGCTCCGCGGTGAAAAATTCACTCCACGCTGATCCGGATAGACGACGAACGACGCAACGCCTGCGGTGTGACCGGAACTTCGATGCACGGCCTCGCCTGGACAGCGCCGCCCGACTCCAGAAAGGAAATCGACGCAACGCCTGCAGTGAGGGAGAAGATTCCACGCACAGCCCACCGGAACGACGCACAGCCGGAAAACAAGCCTAGGATTCCACGCACAGACCCCGAGACATCTGGTAATCCCACGAACCACAGACGGAGAATGTCCACGCGCCAGAAAACGTTGCACCACTTACCCACGTTAAAAATAACAACGCAAGTCCGTGTGTGCAGGGGAGAAATCGACGCACACACCATTTTTACACGTATCTCTTCTTCTGCGTCCCTTTGCAGAAATTTTCCACTTTAAAACAGGTACTTTGTGCTTGAAAGAGACTTTGTTTGCTATTTAAATACTTAAGATACTTTATATCACTTTTCAGTGATATCTCTACAATTTCATATTGCATCTTTATTCGCTTTGACCTGCAATTATCCAGATAAATATTATATATTTTTCTAAACACTGTGTGGTGGATTTTTGTGGTCCTATATGGTGTTATTGTATGACTTATTGCACAAATACTTTATAATAGAACATACACAAGCAAAGGTACAAATTTTAAAAATGAACTCTCGGTAAAGCTCTAAGAAATATAATAGTTAATCTGGGGCTATCATGACGTCTTGACAGGGTAATTATCAACAGTCTGACACCACTCACTAGTAAGTGTGGGCCAGTCATGGGGTCTCAAGGACCCCAGGTACAGTACCTTTAGAAAATGAGGAAACAAAGATGATGCACAGAGTCAGGGAGGCGAGACATCAGTGAAGTCAGTGAGGAGTTGGTTCCTTACTGCTTCCTGGGAGTTGAGGCACCAGTTCCTTACTGCGAGGCAGCGGAGGTGAGGTGTCAGTTCCTTATGGCTGCAGGTGAGGTGATGCGGCATTGGTGGCAAGACATCGGTTCCATACATTATGGCTGTGTTGATGAATCCAGCAGGTCAAGGCACGAGGTGTTGATTATGCGGTGTCGCAATCACACCATGGGGCCACAAGTGCTGTGGCAGAGTCAGATGTCCTGGACACTGGGGGCATTGCACTCAGGGCTCATGCTGTGTTGGGACTTCGGAGGCTCCGCTGTGGCATTGGACCTGCAGCAATGGTCATGGTTGTTCCATTCAGCAGGGACCATGGTTCCAGTGCAGGCAGCGGCGTGCAGTCAGAAAGTGGCGCTGGTTTCAAAGTCAGTCTGGAGTCAATGCACTTGGTTTCTTCTTGGTTACACCAGAACTCATTCCTAAAGGCCCAGGAACTGGATTTGGCACCACTTGGTGAGTCAGGGCTCTCAGCAAGAGATCACAGCTTCTGGCAGGTGAAGGCTTTGATATCCCTGAGATTTCTAACAGGAGGTAAACTCTGTCCAAGCCCTTGGAGAACCTTTTGAAACAGGATGTAGAAAGCAAAATCCAGTCATTTAACTCTCAGGACAGAAACAGCAAAGCAGCAGTCCTGCATACCAAAGCAACAGGCAGAGTGGCATCTAGCTCTTCTAAAGTTGTGGTCCCAGAGGTCTGACTCTGAAGTATGAAATCTTCAAAGCAAAATATTTGTTATACACAGGACCCTGCTTTTCCTGCTCTGGGTCCAGACAAACTGCAGGGGGTTGGAGACTGTTTTGTGTAAGGACAGGTACTGCCCTATTCAGGTGTAAGTGCCAGCTCCATTCACCAATCTAGACAGGGAATGCAGGTTAATCAGTGCACACCTAAGCTCCCCTTGTGTGACTCTCTAGAGTGAATTCACTAACAGCCCAACTGTCATCCTGACCCAGCTGTGTATCCACAGCCAGGCAGAGGCACAGAATGGTCAAGGAAGAAAATGTCCACTTGGGACGCATGGCTTAAAGCTTGACGGCTCCTGAAGCAGCATTTTAAATGGGGCTTCCTCCTCATAAAATGCTTTCTAAACCTGCATATTCATCAAAGAAATATATAGGATGCTGCTACTCTGTATTTAGTGACACGCAATGCTCCATTATCTTCACAGCGTCTTTGTTTCCTCAAAAGCAACTTCAATTTTGTTCTTGCTCTTTGGTAAAAAGCAGTGAGCATGGAGAAGTGCTTCTTAGTGCATTCAAATGACTGAGTAAAATCGCATTTTTAAATGTGTTAAAATGCTAATGTTTACTACTTGGTGGAAACCAACCTCTATGCTTTCTGAATATTCCTGATGTGGTATGCATAGTTGGACCCTATAACATATTTTTACGTCCTCATACACAAGTGTAATTTTGCTCACACATATGAAAGATATGTGATGTGAGGGAATGAACTCATAAGAGGGCATTTTACACCCTTCATTTCCAGGCATTTCCTCCTGCTGTGCCAAGCCTCTTTTGGGATATTTGGGATAGTTTGTGCTTAGGCCCCCATAACGTTTCGTACACTTAAGCTATCCATACCAAATTTGCATTCTTCTTTTCCAAAAACAGAGGGATTCTAAAGGTACTCATGGACTGTGGGTTCCCCAGAGGAGACTGAGAAATTAGCCAAAATACACCTAAAAAGTAGGGTTTTTTTGGAAAAAAGGAAAAGAAGTGCTGCGGAAGAAAGCATCTTTTTTCCTGCAAATGAGATCAACAAAGGGTTTGTGCTGCTAAAATGTCCATCTTCCCAACTTTAAGAAACAGGCAGACTTGAGTCAGAAAAACAAATTTTGCAACACAGTTTTGGCATATTACTGAGACACACCCCATTTTTACTATTTATGAGCTTTCTGCCTCCTTCCAGTTAGGTTTAAAACCAATTGTGGATTCTGAACAGCTAAACATTTCTGAAAAGTAGACAAATTTTGAAGTTAGCAAGAGGTCATTTGTGTAGATCCTTTAAGGTTTTCTTTTCAAAAGTAACAGTTGAATTAAAAAAATATTGAAATTGAGTTAAAAAAGCAATTTCTGTCTAAAACCTTTTCTGTAACTTTTTCAAACTATTGCAAATGTTTTAAAGCGGTATACTATTACATCTGCTGGACCCTTCTTGTGGTGGGGGTATGTAGGGCTTGTAGGTTCATCAGGATCCCAAGGTCCCCAGTACCAGTAAATGAGCTGTACCATGCAATGGGTTTTCACTGTATACCAGGTATTCAGAAATTAATTTTGTAAAATATAAAGAGTGAACAATAGGTATCAAGGAAACTTATCTATTTCTAAAATGGGCACATGATATGGAGTTTAGGACCAATGGTTACTTGCACATCTCTGAATTTGAGGCTACCCAAACTAGCCTGTGGGGACGCGCTGTTTGTTGAAGGAGGCGGCCGGGGCAGGAGCCAAGCCCCGAGCCAATTGGTTGCATTTGAAGGGGTGGGAGGGGCCCCTTTAAAAGACTTTAGCGCGCCCGCTGCCGCGGGATGCACTGTTTGTTGAAGGAGGCGGCCGGGGCAGGAGCCAAGCCCCCGAGCCAATTGGTTGCATTTGAAGGGGCGGGAGCGGCCCCTTTAAAAGACTTTAGCGCACCCGCTGCCGCGGGACACGCTGTTTGTTGAAGGAGGCGGCCGGGGCAGGAGCCAAGCCCCGAGCCAATTGGTTGCATTTGAAGGGGCGGGAGCAGCCCCTTTAAAAGACTTTAGCGCGCCCGTCAGCGACCGGAGGAGGCCGGGCCGGGCCCCATCTCTTTATTTTACTTTTCCTTCTCCTCTCTCTCCGCATTCAGGTCTGAGGAGCCTCCCGTCTTCCCCCTGGTGAGGGATTTCAAGCTGACTTTCAGTGGGTGGGGCTAGTTGGTCAACTGCTTTACTAACTCAATGTCTAAACAAGGGGCCCGCAAACAGGAGGGAAAGACGGGTAGACGGAAGGGGGGAGGACCAAAAGATAAGCATGGGTCCACCAAAACACTTGATGGTTTTTTGCAAAAAGCTGTCGGGGCATTAGAGAAGGAGATAGAGCTGGTGGAGCGTCGCTTAGCTGCCCCTTCTTCTACAACCAATAGCCCAACCCCTACAGACCTCGAATCCCAGCCCCCCCTGCCGACAGTCTTGCAGCCTAGGCTAACCACCCTCCCTACTTTGTTCTGAAGTACCCCTCAGGCACTCCAGGCTCAGATTCTGAGTAATCCTACTGCCCTCACGGTATCAACCTCGCTGATCCGGAGTCCTTCCAAAGGAGTGCCTTCAACTGTAGTGGATTCCAATAGCAAGGACAAAAGGAAACGTAGGGAGCCCGTCATAAAAAACAAACGCTCTAGGATTTTGAGCCCCCCCTACCCTGACCGGTTGCTAAACAATAACGAGATCAGATCTTCCTTAGAAAACGCTAAAGGCCAACAGGCAAACTACCAAATAAGGGATCTTATAAGTGAAGAGCTTACTAAGCTGCTCCTTCCCATCGCAGCTCGCCTCCAAACGATTGAGGACAAACTAGAAGGTCTAATTAAGAATCAGCTGCTAGCACCTCTTCAAACTACAGGAGCCCAATCTCTCCCTCCTCACTCTCACCCTACCCAAACCCATGCTAATGTCTATAGATCTTCTGCTCTAAGGCTTAAGAGTTTGTCCCCGCCCATAAATCAGGAAGGAAATATACCTGTTAGACCTGACAACTTTTTAAAGAATAACCCTGTTATGATTCCAGCCCCCCTTGTAGAAGGAATTGTTTCCTCTAATACTGTTGTTAGTGAAGCTCACACAGTACATGACTCCCCCCCAATAGGCCCTTTGAAGAAGGCCCAGCCGAAAGCTAGGTCCGAACAGAGAGTGCTGCACCTCCCTCCAGAGGCCAGCCCTTACGTTCTTATTATTACTAACGTTCCTGAGCTCAAAACCAAATCCCAGGAATCTTTTATCGAACTAAAAAATAAGGTTGTACATTGGCTTCATGCAAATGCTGGGTTTGCATTTTCTATGATACCCTCGACACTAATGGTGAGAAGGGTGGGGTGGGTGGGCTCATTTGAAAAGACTGGTTCAGGGGATTGTATTGTCATCAACTTCAATTCTCCTGGTCTTGTTCAACTGCTTTCTACAAATGCAAATAGACCCTATCCTTTACCAGGGGCTGTTTCCTTAAGCAGATTACAAGTGTTTTATCCACCACCCTCGACTTCTGCATACAGTAAGCTGTCTTTGGTGCGCAGAGTTCCCTTCGGCCCCCACCCACAGTCAAATCCTGAAATTGACCCGCGATGCTCTCTGACCCGTCTCTCTGAGATAGATTGACTAACTGACGGATCAAGTGGAGCGGTTATGTACAGCTATGAAACTGAGCACACTGCTTACCCGGCCTCCAGTACCCCTACGCCACCTCCTCCACTGCCCCTGATAGACCAAGTCAATCTGGGAACCCCTGTGAGTATCATACCCCCAACCATTGAGGAGGGAGTCTTACTCATGACAATTGCCAATCAACAACCTGGGGCATATCCCCCCTTATCAATGCAACAGATATGAACTTGTCTGGCTTAGTACGCCATGGGGAGATCAATTCACAGGGTAACAGAAAAAAGGGTTATCACTTGTTTGGGGGGAACAGCGAGGTCGCTGATTATACCCCCCCCAAATCTCCTGACCACAGTTCTTAGTTGGAATATAGCTGGCCTGGAGAGCAAACTGCAAAGTCCTGGATGGGGCCAATTCATTGATGAACACCAGATCTGTCTATTTCAAGAAACTTGGGAACTGGGACCCAAATACAGATCAGGTTTTAAGCGCTACTGGGTGGCAGCACGTAAGACGCCCACTGGGAGACCTTCGGGAGGGCTATTAGTATGGCTAAGCAGTTCCCTCAGGTGTAAGGTCGAAGCCATAGATACGGGCTGCCCTGATCTCCAGGCTCTACTAGTTTCTAATCTTGAGGATAGATCTCTATTAATAATCAATATTTACAATAGAAGTGTAGGCAGCCTTTATGACTCTGATGCTCTTACTTCATTGGACACCCTTCTCCACAACAATATTTCATCCCATTTCATTTTGATTGCAGGGGACTTTAATATTTCATTTGAGCCCGACACCTTGGTCCAAGAGCTATACAAAGAAGAGGATGCCTATTGGGGCATCCCCCAGTTATCTGCACACAAAAAAACGAGACTGAATAAAACAGCGCGTCTAGTGGCTGATATTACTTTAACACACGGTCTTCGAGCTTGTAATGGTCGCTCCCGCTCTGATGTTAACCTGCACCCCACCTTTAGGCGTGGAGTGCACAAGAGCCAGATTGACTACATACTCCTTGACATTCGATTGTGGGGTTACATGTTTGACATGAGGGTACATGAGCACGACGAGAGCGATCATGATCCATTGATTTTAACGACCAGAGGCCTTTTCTCCTCGCTTGAATCTCCCCACTCTAAGGCATATGTACAACAGCTCGTCTTATCAAATAACAGACGTAATGTAAAATGGGACTCTGTTGTTTCATCCCCCGAACAACTCTCAATAATATATAACTTATTAGCTGATCAAATGCAACATATGATTCCATATAATGAGGACGATGATGTTGAGGGGATATTATCAGCCCACACTGAAATGTGTGATTGTTTAAAGCTTCTCTTTACAAAAGAGATTATTAGCAATCCCAAGAAAAAGGGCTGTGCACGGTGGTTCAGTAACTCATGTAGAGAAGCTCAGCTCAACTTATTGAGATCATTAAAAGAAGACCACACAGAACTCTTAAGAAAAGCTAGAAAGGATTATAAACAGAAATGTCTTAAGGCATGCAGAACCTGGGAAGAGGCTAGATGGGCAGCTATTTTGGAGACTGCCAAAACAAATGACACCTCCAAGTTTTGGAAATTGATAGCAGATGACTGTAGCGATCCAGCCTCTTTACCCGGCTCTACAATTCTTTCTGCAGTATGGGCGGAGCATTTCGGCCAACTATATGATGGTCCACCTGAAGTATCTGTTAGGACCCGCGATGTTCCAATAACTCAAGGAGCCTCCCTGATCAAATTTACCCTTGATGAAACTAGAGCTGCAATTGATTCATTTAAATGGGGAAAGGCCCCTGGCCCTGATAAGATCCCGGGCGATCTATATAAGGCAAGACCTGATATTTGGGCACCTTATCTCAATTTAATCTGCAATGCAGTTGCAGCGGGAGCTCCTGCTCCATCTTCTTGGAATGGGGCTGAGATAGTTCCCATTTTCAAGAAAGGCTGCCCCATTAATCCTGCTAATTATCGACCGATATGTTTACTTGACAACTCCCAAAAGATCTATGCAAAACAGCTTTTGTCCCACGTAGATGAATGGATCTAGGAGTCTGAAGTTTTATCTGATTTACAAGCGGGGTTTAGACCCGCAGTTAGCACTATAGACCAAGCCCTAAGATTCCTGGCAATCAAATGGAAGAATGTAGACCTGGGGGGGGAATTTGTATGTGATTTTTATCGACCTCAGAGCTGCTTTTGATCTGATCCCCAGGAATATGCTTTGGTTAACTCTTTCAAACATGGGGGTCCCATCTGATCTTTTGAAACTCATTGTCAGATTACATGACAATACTTATGCACAAATCAGGTGCGGTAAGGATGGTGAACTGACAGACCGTGTAGCTATTAAAAGATGTGTTAGACAGGGCTGTGTTCTGGCCCCCACTCTCTTTTTGCTCTATATTAACAACTGCATCCACTACCTAGAAAATTGTATTAATGACTCGCCCAAACTGGCTGGAAAGAAAACTCCATGTCTGGTTTATGCAGATGATACTATTCTTCTAGCTAAATCACCCATAGGAATCCAAAACTTGGTCAACCAATTCTGTGATTTCTAAAGAGACTATGGGCTGGACATCAACATCAAGAAAACAAAATTTATGATCTTCAGCACCTCAAGGAAAAAACCCTGTGCTAGAATAGTAATTAACTCAATTCCGTTGGAACAAGTGGAAGAATTAGACTATCTAGGTATCCGGCTCTCTAATACAGGTAGCTGGGAGGCAGCTATTGACAAAGGAGCACTTATCGTAAGTCAAAGAGGTGGGGCTCTAGCTCGTAGAGCTAGAAAGGCAACGAGTCCCCCCCTGAATATAATTGCTGAGATTTATAATGTACAAATCCGTGCAGCTGCCTTGTATGGAGCGGAACTTTGGGGCTCACATAGAAAATTGGACCCTTTACTAACCAAAGAAAATAATTTCCTTAGACAGGTTTCCAGGTTAGGAAAAGGTACACCAATGACCCCTCTCAGGCTTGACTTAGGCTTAAATAGCATTAAAAACACAGCACCCCTGAGACCCCTTTCCTAGTGGATTCGCCTTTGGAAAACTACCGAGCTTGAACCATTCAGGGTGGCGATAAGAGAACTCTTAGCATCGCCCCAAGGTCCAAAGAAAATCCCATGGCTGAAGGAGATGAAAGCTGCTTGGGACAACCTAGGTTTTCCCCTCTATTGGAAACACCCTGAGATGATCCCCTCTAATGCAAGACAACTTGTCAAGAAAAGGTATTGGGAGAAAACCAATGAGGATTTACTGCACCGCAATAGGGCGGGCAGGTTAACATCAGAATTCCTCCAGCTCAAACACGAACCCCGGCCTGAGAGCTTCATGGATCTCCCTATACCTGCATATGCTCGTACTGTATTTCGCCAGCTAAGATATGGCATCCTGCCGATTAATAGCTTCACGGCTTGCTGGTCATCAAATATTTCTCTGACTGACAGATGCATATTTTGCCCTTTACAAGAGCCCTAGAGGGAGGTGGATTATCCCCCTCTGTAAAAACCTATTATTGCAGGACCGAGCTAACGCTACCAGAATATGCAGATACAATACTTCTACACTGGTAGTTAGCGCAGTCTCCAAATACTTAACTGAAGCCTGGTCTATTCGTCGTCGGTACATAACAGCCACGGGTTCCTGAATCACTTTTCTTGCACACAGAAGGTGGTTTTTACATGAAATTTACATTTTTGATGTTTAATTTTTAAATCTTTAGATACAATAGGTACTATGCCATTGATGTGAAGTCTAGCAAACTTTTATGAGGTCTTTTCAGGAATCTCTTTGTTACGAACCTGTATCCCCGTATAGGAAAAGATGAGACCTTACAAGTTTATAGAGATGTTATTTTAGTTGAATTGCTATGATATTTAATTTTTAATATCCAAGTATTTATTATACAGTTTTTATTGTTTTTAAGTATGCTTAAAGTTTTAATGCTAACCAGCACATTGTCGATATTTATATGATAGCAGGTTTTATGTTTCAACAGTATTACCTACGTTCAAATGGTGCAAATTTTACTATGCAATACTTTATTATGTAAGAGTGTTCTTTTTTTTTTCTCTTTGTATTTTAATGGTCTAAATTTCTAGACCGAATGAATAAATAAATGAATAAAACTAGCCTGTGAATTACATGACATTTCTCAAAATGAATTCTTTCTTGCACACTGTCCTACATTTGGAAGGCACAAGTGTAGAGAAAGACAAATAACAATAGCACTTGTCCTTCTATTCTGTGTTTCTTTATGTCTCCCAATAGAAATGGAACCTCACTTGTCTGGGTAGGCCTAGACCCATGAAAGGAAACAGCTCAAAACACAACGTGGACACAAAACATTTTTAGACTGGAAAAGGATGTGCTTTTTCCAAGGTGCCTAGCTGTGGATTTTGGGCTTAAGTCCAGCCAGCACTGAAAGAAACTTACAAAACCTATACATTTTAAAAAACTAGATACCTAGGGAAATCCAGAATGGGGTGACTTATGGGGCTCTCACCTGATTCTGTAACTCAGAATCCTTTGTAAACCTCAAATTGTGACTAAAAAACACATTTTCCTAACGTTTCAGTGATGGACAATTATGGAATCTGAGAGGAGTCAAAAACTTATTTCCACCCAGCATTCCCCCAAGTATCCTGATAAAAAATGGTACCTCACAGGTGTGGGTAGGTCTAGTGTCCGCTGAAGAAAATTGCCACAAAACGCAATGTGGACACATCACATTTTGCACTGAAAATGGACATGTTTTTTGCAAAGTGCCTAGCTGTGAATGTTTAGCTCTCGCTCAGCCAGCAGCTAATAAACCAAAACATTTTTTAAACCTAGACACCTAGGGGAATCCAGAATGGGGTGACTTTTGGGGCTCTATCCAGATTCTCTCACCAGGAATAATTTGCAAACTTAAAAAATTCTCTAAAAAGCACATTTCCTCATATTTCAGCTTTGCAAAATTCTGGAGTCTGAGGGGAGCCACAAACCTTATTCCACCCAGCCTTTCCTAAATCTCCCGATAGAAATGGTACCTCACTTGTGTGGGTAGGTCTAGTGCTCGGGGCAAGTAATGCCCCAAAATGCAATGTGGACACATCACATTTTTACACTGAAAACTGACTTGTTTTTTGCAAAATGCCTTGGTGTGAATTTTTGGCTCTACCTCAGCCGGCATCAGGGGAAATCTAGCAAACCTGTACATTTCAGAAAATTAGACATCTAGGGTAATCGAGAATAGGGTGGCTTGTGGGGCTCTCACCAGGTTCTGTCACCCAGAATCCTTTATAAACTTCACAATGTGTTGACAAAAAGCACATTTCATCATAGTTCAACTTTGCAAATTTCTGGAATCTGAGAGGAGCCACAATCTTCCTTCCACCCAGCCTTCCCATAAGTCTCCTAATAACAATGGAACTTCACTTGTGTGGGTAGTCCAAGTGCCTGTGACAGGAAATACCATAAAACGCAACATCAACACATCACATTTTTACACTGAAATTGGACGTGTTTTTTGCAAAGTGCAGAGCTGTGGATTTTGGGCTCTAGCTCAGCCGTCACTTATGGGAACTAAGCAAACTTGTACATTTTTGAAAACTAGAAACCTAGAGAAATCCAGATTTTGGTGAATTGTGGGGCTCTTACCCGAATCTGTCCCCCAGAATCCTTAGCAAACCTCAATATTTATCTTAAAAAAACACACATTGTCCTCAAATTTCAGTGTTGCAAAGTTCTGAAATCTGAAGGGTGCCACAAACTTCCTTCCACCCAGCATTCTCCCAAGTCTCCAGATAAAAATGGAACCTCACTTGTTTGGGTAGGCCTAGTGGCCGCAATAGGAAATGCCCCAAAACACAAAATGAACTTATCACATTTTTCTAGTGAAAATTGATGCATTTTTTGCAAAGTGCCTAGCTGTGGTTTTTGGGCTCTAGCTTATGGAAGCCTACCAAACCAGTACACTTTTAGAAAGTAGACACCTAGGGGATGAAGAATGGGGTGACATTTGGGGCTCTGGCCAGGTTCTGTCACCCAGACTCTTTTGCAAACCTCAAAATGTGTCTTTCCCCCACATTTCAGCAATGCAAAGGTTTGGAATCTAAGGGGAACCAAAAACTTCCTCCAACCCAGTATTCCTTCAAGATTCCCAATAAAAATGGTACCTTACTTGTATGGAAAGGCCTAGTGTCCCCGACTGGAAACAACCATAACACAACGTGGACACATCACATTTTTCCAATCAAAACTGATGCCTTTTTTGCATAGTGCCTAACTGTGGAATTTGGGCTCTAGGTCAGTCTGCACTTATGATCTAGCAACCTGTACACTTTTAAAATGTAGACACCTAGGGAAATCCAGAATGGGGTGACTTGTGGGCTCTCACCAGGTTCTGTCACTTAGTATCCCTTGTAAACCTCTAAATGTGTCAATTCCTCACATTTCAGGCAATGCAAAGTTCTGGAATCTGAGGGGAGCAACAAATCTCCTTCCACCCAGTATTTCCTCAAGTTTCCCAATAAATATGGTACCTTACTTGTGTGGGAAGACCTAATGCTCCTGACAGGAAACAACCAAAACACAACGTAGACACATCACATTTTTCCAATCAAAACTGATGCATTTCTTGCATAGTGCCTAACTATGGATTTGGTGTTCTAGCTCAGTCTGCACTTATGGAAATCTAGCAACCTGTACACTTTTAAAATGTAGATACCTAGGGAAATCCAGTAAGAATTTTGTCTAAAAACACATTTTCCACATATTTCAGCGATGAAAAGTTCCGGAATCTGAGGGGAGCCACCAACTTCCTTCCACCCACCATTTCCCCAAGTCTCTAGATAAAAATGGTACCTCACTTGTGTGGATAGGCCAAGTGCCCGTGACAGGAAACGCTGCAAAACACAACATAGACACAACACATTTTTCCAAAGAAAACTGATGCGTTTTATGCAAAGTGCCTATCTGTGGATTTTGGGCTCTAGCTCAGCCGGCACTTATTGAAACCTAGCAAACATGTATATTTTTCAAATTTAGGCAGCTAGGGAGATCTAGAATGGGTTGGCTTGAGGGACTCTCACCAGATTCTGTCACCCAGAATCCTTTACAAACTTCACAATTTGTCTAATAAAGCACATGTCCTCATATTTCAGCTATGCAAAAGTTCTGGAATCTGAGGAAAGCCAAAACCTTCCTTCCACCCTGTCTTCCCCTATATCTCTCAATAACAATGGTACTTCACTTGTGTGGGTAGTCGTAGTGCCTGCAGCAAGAAACACCCTAAAACGCAACATGAACACATCACATATTTACATTGAAATTGGACGTGTTTTTTTGCAAAGTGCAGAGCTGTGGAACTTGGGCTCTAGCTCAGCCGGCACTTATGGGAACCAAGCAAACTTGTACATTTTTGAAAACCAAACACCTAGAAAAATTCAGATTGGGGTGACCTGTGGTGCTCTCATCTGGTTCTGTCCCCCAGAATCCTTTGCAAACCTAAAAATGTATCTAAAAAAACACTATTTCCTCACATTTTAGCAATGCAAAGTTCTGGAATCTGAGGGGAGCCACAAACTTCCTTCCACCCAGCATTCCTCAAAGTCTCCAGATAAAAATGGAACCTCACTTGTATGGGTAGGTCTAGTGCCGGCGACAGGAAACACCCCAGAACACAACATGGACATATCACATTTTTGTAATAAAAACTCATGCATTGTTTGCAAAGCTCCTAGTAGTGGATTTTGGGCTGTAGCTCAGTCGAGACTTTTGGAAACCTAGCAAACCAATACACCTTCAAAAAGTAAACACCTAGGGGAATCTAGAATGGGGTGACTTTTGGGGCTCTCGCCGGGTTCTGTCACCCAGACTCCTTTACAAACCTCACAATTTGTCTATTCCTCACGTTTCAGCAACGCAAAGTTCTGGAATCTGAGGAGAGACACAGATCTACTTCCACCCAGTATTCCCTCACGTTTCCCATTAAAAATGATACCTTACTTGTGTGGGAAGGCCTACTGCCCCTGACAGGAAATGACCAAAATACAACGTGGACACATCACATTTTTCCAATCAAAACTGATGCATTTTTTGCATAGTGCCTAACTGTGGAATTTGGGCTCTAGGTCAGTCTGCACTTATGATCTAGCAACCTGTACACTTTTAAAATGTAGACACCTAGGGAAATCCAGAATGGGGTGACTTGTGGGCTCTCACCAGGTTCTGTCACTTAGTATCCCTTGTAAACCTCTAAATGTGTCAATTCCTCACATTTCAGGCAATGCAAAGTTCTGGAATCTGAGGGGAGCAACAAATCTCCTTCCACCCAGTATTTCCTCAAGTTTCCCAATAAATATGGTACCTTACTTGTGTGGGAAGACCTAATGCTCCTGACAGGAAACAACCAAAACACAACGTAGACACATCACATTTTTCCAATCAAAACTGATGCATTTCTTGCATAGTGCCTAACTATGGATTTGGTGTTCTAGCTCAGTCTGCACTTATGGAAATCTAGCAACCTGTACACTTTTAAAATGTAGATACCTAGGGAAATCCAGTAAGAATTTTGTCTAAAAACACATTTTCCACATATTTCAGCGATGAAAAGTTCCGGAATCTGAGGGGAGCCACCAACTTCCTTCCACCCACCATTTCCCCAAGTCTCTAGATAAAAATGGTACCTCACTTGTGTGGATAGGCCAAGTGCCCGTGACAGGAAACGCTGCAAAACACAACATAGACACAACACATTTTTCCAAAGAAAACTGATGCGTTTTATGCAAAGTGCCTATCTGTGGATTTTGGGCTCTAGCTCAGCCGGCACTTATTGAAACCTAGCAAACATGTATATTTTTCAAATTTAGGCAGCTAGGGAGATCTAGAATGGGTTGGCTTGAGGGACTCTCACCAGATTCTGTCACCCAGAATCCTTTACAAACTTCACAATTTGTCTAATAAAGCACATGTCCTCATATTTCAGCTATGCAAAAGTTCTGGAATCTGAGGAAAGCCAAAACCTTCCTTCCACCCTGTCTTCCCCTATATCTCTCAATAACAATGGTACTTCACTTGTGTGGGTAGTCGTAGTGCCTGCAGCAAGAAACACCCTAAAACGCAACATGAACACATCACATATTTACACTGAAATTGGACGTGTTTTTTTGCAAAGTGCAGAGCTGTGGAACTTGGGCTCTAGCTCAGCCGGCACTTATGGGAACCAAGCAAACTTGTACATTTTTGAAAACCAAACACCTAGAAAAATTCAGATTGGGGTGACCTGTGGTGCTCTCATCTGGTTCTGTCCCCCAGAATCCTTTGCAAACCTAAAAATGTACCTAAAAAAACACTATTTCCTCACATTTTAGCAATGCAAAGTTCTGGAATCTGAGGGGAGCCACAAACTTCCTTCCACCCAGCATTCCTCAAAGTCTCCAGATAAAAATGGAACCTCACTTGTATGGGTAGGTCTAGTGCCGGCGACAGGAAACACCCCAGAACACAACATGGACATATCACATTTTTGTAATAAAAACTCATGCATTGTTTGCAAAGCTCCTAGTAGTGGATTTTGGGCTGTAGCTCAGTCGAGACTTTTGGAAACCTAGCAAACCAACACACCTTCAAAAAGTAAACACCTAGGGGAATCTAGAATGGGGTGACTTTTGGGGCTCTCGCCGGGTTCTGTCACCCAGACTCCTTTACAAACCTCACAATTTGTCTATTCCTCACGTTTCAGCAACGCAAAGTTCTGGAATCTGAGGAGAGACACAGATCTACTTCCACCCAGTATTCCCTCACGTTTCCCATTAAAAATGATACCTTACTTGTGTGGGAAGGCCTACTGCCCCTGACAGGAAATGACCAAAATACAACGTGGACACATCACATTTTTCCAATCAAAACTGATGCATTTTTTGCATAGTGCCTAGCTGTGGATTTTGGGCTCTAGCACACCCTACACTTATGGAAATCTAGCAACCTGTACACTTTTAAAACGTAGATACCTAGGGAAAACCAGAATGTGGTGACTTGTGGGCCTCTCACCAGGTTCTGTCACTCAGACTCTTTTGCAAACCTCAGAATTTGTGTAAAGCACGTTTTCCACATATTTCAGCATTGAAAAGTTCTGGAATCTCAGGGGAGCCGCAAACTGTCTTCCACCCAGCATTTCCCCAAGTCTCTAGATAAAAATGAAACCTCACTTGTGTGGGTAGGCCAAGTGTTCACAACAGGAAATGCGCCAAAACACAACATAGACACAACACATTGTTCCAATGAAAACTGATGCGTTTTATTCAAAGTGCCTATCTGTGGATTTTAGGCTCTAGCTCAGCCGGCACTTATGGAAGCCTAGCAAACCTGTACATTTTTCAAAACTAGACATCTAGGGAAATCTAGAATTGGGCAACTTGTGGGGCTCTGATTCCAATGAAAACGGATGCATTTTATGCAAAGTGCCTATCTGTGGATTTTAGGCTCTAGCTCAGCCGGCACCTATGGAAGCCTAGCAAACCTGTACATTTTTCAAAACTAGACATCTAGGGAAATCTAGAATGGGGCAACTTGTGGGACTCTGATCAGGTTCTGTCACCCAGAATCCTTTACAAAATTCACAATTTGTCTAATAAAGCACATTTCCTCATATTACAGCTATGCAAAGTTCTAGAATCTGAGGGGAGCTACACTATTCCTTCCACCCAGCCTTCCCCTAAGACTCTCAATAACAATGATACTTCACTATTGTGGGTAGTACTGGTGCCTGCAGCAGGAAACACCCTAAAACGTAATGTGAAAACATCACATTTGTACACTGAAAATGGATGTGTTTTTTTGCAAAGTGCAGAGCGGTGGAACTTGGGCTCTAGCTCAGCCAGCACCTATGGGAACCAAGCAAACTTGTGCATTTTTTAAAACAAAACACCTAGAAATTCAGATTGGGGTGACCTGTGGTGGTCTCACCCGGTTCTGTCCCCCAGAATCCTCAGCAAACCTCAAAATGTATCTAAAAAAAAACAATTTTCCCTCATATTTCAGCAATGCAATTTTCTGGAATCCGAGGGAAGCCACAAACTTCCTTCTGCCGGTATTTCCCAAAGTCTCAAGATAAAAATGGAACCTCACTTGTGTGGGTAGGTCTAGTGCCGGCGACAGGAAACGCCCCAGAACACAACATGGACATATCACATTTTTGTAATGAAAACTGATGCATCGTTTGTAAAGCATCCTGTTGTGGAATTTGGGCTCAAGCTCAGTCGACACTTATAGAAACCTAGCAAACCTATACACCTTTGAGAAGTAGACAGCTAGGGGAATCCAGAATGGGGTGACTTTTTGGGCTCTCACCGGGTTCTGTCACCCAGACTCCTTTGCAAACTTCAAAAGTTTTCCAGTCCTCACATTTCAGGAATTCAAAGTTCTGGAATCTGAGGGGAGCCACACATTTCCTTCCACCTAGTATTCCCTTAGTTTCCCAATAAAAATGGTACCTTACTTGTGTGGGAAGGCCTAGTGCCCCTGACAGGAAATGGCCAAAACACAACGTGGACTCATCACATTTTTCCAATCAAAACTGATTCATTTTTTGCATAGTGCTTAGCTGTGGATTTTGGACTCTAGCTCAGTCTGCACTTATGGAAACCTAGTAAACCTGTACACTTTTAAAATGTAGACACTTAGGTAAATTCAGAATGGGGTGACTTGTGGGGCTCTCACCAGGTTCTGTCCTTCAGACTCCTTTTCAAACCTCAGAATTTGTCTAAAAAAACACATTTTCCTCATTATTCAGCTATGTAAAGTTCCAGAGTCTGAGGGGAGCCAAAAAAGGCCTTCCACTCAGCATTTCCTCAAGTCTCTCGATAAGAATGGTACCTCACCTGTGTGGGTAGGCCTTATGCCCGCGACAGCAAACACCCCAAAACACAACATGGACACAACACATTTTTCCAATGAAAACTGTTGAGTTTAGGCAAAGTGCCTAGCTGTGGATTTTGGGCTCTAGCTCAGCCGGCACTTATGGGAAACCTAGCAAACCTGTAAATTTTTTAAAACTAGACACCTAGCAAATTCAGGTTCTGTCACCTAGAATCCTTTGCAAACCTCAAACCTTTGTCTAAAAAACACATTTTCCTCTCATTACAGCAAGGCAAAATCCTGGAATCTGAGGAGAGCCACACGCTTCCTTCCACGCTGCATTCCCCTATGTCTCCTAATAAAACTTGTACTTCACTTGTGTTGGTAGGTCTAGTGCCCACTGCAGGAAAGCCGCAAAATGCAATGTGGTCGCATCACATTTTTACATGGAAAACAAAGTGCCTGGCTGTGAAATTTCAGGCATAGCTCTGCCGGTACCTAGGGAAACCCAGCAAACCTACACATTTAAAAAAAACTAGACACCTTAGGGAATCCAGAATGGGGTGAGTTGTGGGGCTGTCACCAGGTTCAGTTTCTTAGAAACCTTTCTAAATTTCAAATGTTTCTAATAAAGCACATTCCCTCATATTTCAACTATACAAAGTTCTGGAATCTAAGGGGAGCGACAATCTTCCTTCCACAGAGTTTTCCCTTTGTCTCTCGATATCAATGGTACTTCACTTGGGTGGGTAGTCCTAGTGCCTGTTGTACTAGGACAACAGTACCCCCAATTTCTGCCTGATGTCAGTGTGTATTTGACTCTGTCACAGGGATCCTGCTAGTCAGGACCCTAGTGCTTATGGTTTATGGCCTGCTTGTCGATGTGTTTCACTGTCTTCTAAATTGTCACTGGAGTCCTGCTAATCAGAACTCCAGTTCTCATGCTCTCCCTGTTTCTAAATTTGTCACTACATACTAGTGACTCAGTATTTCACACCAAATTGGCATACTGGACACCCCATATATTAGTGTATGGTACATAGGTACCCAGGGGTTTGGGGTTCCAGGGGATCCTTATGGGCTGTAGCATTGTTGTTGCCACCCATAAGGAGCCCATACAAAGGCTTCTACAGGACTGCCATTGCAGCTTCTGTGAAATAGTGCATGCACTATTTCACAGTCATTTTCACTGCACCAGGTCACTTATAAGTCACCTATATGCCAGGTCTTCAGATCCTGAAGGCTGGGTGCATTGTACCTGTGTGTAAGGGCACCCCTGCACTAGCAGAGATGCCCCTACATCATCCAGGCCCATTTTCCTGGACTTTGTGAGTGCGAGGATGCCATTTTAAGTGTGCACTGCACATAGGTCAATACCTATATACAGCTTCACAATGGTAACTCTGAATATGGCCATGTAAGGTGTCTAACAACTGCCAATTGTACCCCAATAATGATTCCAGTATTGCTTTTACAATTCCATGAACCCTGGGGGCTCCACTATGGACCCCCAGTTCCGCCATATCAACCTTCTGAGGTTTTCACTACAGCCCCAGCTGCTGCCACCACACAGACAGGCTTCTGCACTCCTGTGGCTTGAGCAGCTCAATCCCAGGAAGGCAGAACAATGCATTTCCTTCAGGACAGGGGTGCTACACCCCCTCCCTTTGGAAATAGGCATTACAGGCATGGGGCGGTATCCTCCCATAGCCTCTGGAAATGCTTTGAAGGGCACGGATGGTGTCCTCCTTGTATAATCCAGTCTACACTGGCTCAGGGACCCCCAGGCCCTGCTCTGGTGCAAAACTGGACAAAGGAAAGGGGAGTGACCACTCCCCTGTCCATCACCACCCCAGGAGTGGTGCTCAGAGCTCCTCCAGAGTGTCCCTGGGTTCTATCATCTTTTTTCAGGATATTCAGGGATCTCTGGGAGCATCTGTGTGGCCACTACCCGCAGGTGACGTAAGAGACTTCTCATGATAGGTGCTTACCTTGTTAGGTGACCAATCCCCCTCTCAGTGCTATTTAGTGTCTCTCCTCTGGGTGTTTCTTCAGATTTTGATTGCAAGTCTCCAGCAGGAATCCTCTTCATCCTTTACTTCTTCTTCTACTGATGGATCATCCTCTGACTGCTCCAGGAACTCTACAAAACTTCACTAAAGAAGCTAAGATGACTTCTGCAACATTGTATCTTCAGCTCCTTCCAGCAACTGCAACAGTTTCCAGGTCGTGCATCCTCTGAGGACTGCCTGTCTTCAGCCTGCACCAGAAGAACCAAAGGAATCTCTCGTGAAGTGTCGGAGTCACTTACCTGCTGCAGCAGGCATTTCTCTGCAGCAATGACCGGTGGCTTGGGTCCCCTCTCCTGATGACAGGCATGTATCCAGCGACAAGGGTGGTGGACTAAAGTGACCCCAACAGTCTCAACGTCCAGCTGGTCAATTTTGGTGGAGGTAAGAGTTTGCCTCCCTACGCAAGACAGTAGCCATTCACCATGTGACTTGGAGCTGCCAAGGCTTGTGTGCGACCTTCCAAAAAGTTCTTCATGCATAGGATAGCTTAGGCCCCCAGCACTCTATCCTCTGACGCACAGCTCCCTGAGTGATTCTTCGGCGGGCATGGGAATCCTTTTTGTCGTGCTACGTGGGCCTCCATTTGCACCTTCTTTGTTCCCCTTGCTGTGGGACTACTGTGTTTGCTGCCTCTCTTCTGAGGGTTCTCTGAGTTGCTGAGAGACCCCTCTGTCTCCTCCTCCTGGGTAGAGTCGACCTGGTCCTTCCAGGGCCAGGGCACTGCCATTTTCCGTGAACCACAAGCTTTGCATTTATCAAGGCTTGTTTGCGGAATGCAGTGACAAAAAACAGACTGCATTCATCCATCCTGTGTGGGACATCTTCTGCACCAAACAGAAACCGGCATCTATCTTCCTTGGTGCAATATTGACTTTGTCTTCTCACCAGTGGTTCTTCTTTTGCACCTTCATCAGGGTTAGCAGGGTCTCCTGTTCTCCATGGACTCTTCAGTGCTGCTTGGACTTGCTCCCCTTCTTCCACAGGTCTTCAGGTCCAAGAATAAATCATAGTTGTCTTGCAGTCTCTTCTGGTTCTTGCAATGACTTTTCTCACAACTCCTAGTGTGTTTTAGGAAACTTGATGTCTTTTATTCCTGCTCTCCTGGGCCCTGGGTTGGGGCATTTTACTTAGATTTGGTGTTTTCTTACACTCCCATCATCCCTATACATACTGCATTTGCCTAGGTGGGAAACCAACTTTCACATTCCACTATTTTAGTATATGGTTTGTGTTCCCTCTAGGCCCATTGCAACCTATTGCGTTTTTTGCTATTTGCATATTTGCTATTTGCACAACTTTCTGACTATTAACTTACCTGTTTTTGGTTACTAGTGTACATATTGTGTGATTTACTTACCTCCTAAGGGAGTATAGTCTCCAAAGTATTTTTGGTCTTGCATTACTAAAATTAATGCCCACCAAAGTGGAGCAAGCCTTGACAAAGGGGAGCCTCCCCAAACAAAAGGAAAACACACAAAACGTAATCCCTGGTCAGAAAAGGCAACAAGCAATGTGCCCCCATGGGGTAGCGACCCTTGCCTAAGGGGCCACTTCCTGTACATACAATAACCAAATAAAATACCCCACTGGTGTAGAGTGGACATTCCTTCTGCACAATTGCTATGTGATCATGCAGCAGGAATGCTCAAAGAGACATCAGAGGAAAAGAAAAGCATTTCCTTTCCCCGGATGCCTCTTTTCTAAAAACAAAAAGAAAAAAAGGAAAACCTGACCGCAGGAGAAACTTGTTCGGCGGCTTTTAATGAAGTCATCGTGAGGTGTGTGCTGATGGCATCAGATCCCCAGGTTGGGATTTGGGGTGGCAGCGGAAGGTCTTCCTCTGCCATCCCCATTGAGGGCCTGTGGGTAGGTGGCCCCTGCAGTTCCAGGACATAATGTTAATATCCTGGGCACAACAAAGCTGTGCCTAAAGACGTAACCATTATGTCCTGGGCATAGAAGGGGTTAATCAGCAAGGTACTTCTGATTTTTACATTGGAGATAACGGAAGCTACTAAGTTATTGGAGCTGACCTCCCTGCCTTATTTCTTTTCACCACATGAACATTCATAATTTGCGCTAACTTCCATGCTAATGTGTTTTGAGCCTCTCAAACATTCTCTTCACTATTAATTCTTCTCTTCTGCAATTTATATTAGAAATGTGATTTGGGGATTTGGGCTGAGATAGATATGGGTTGATTTGGTGGAATTTACATATTGTCTCCAGTTTATGGGCAGCACTAAATTTCAATAACAAGTGCCTAGACTTCCTAAGGGCGGACTTTTTAAATTTTCTCCTGTGAAAAAGCTGCATTTAAAATGGAGCATTCTTTGATACACAAAATTCCTAACACCTCCTCTTCCTCAACTACACACAATAATGCCCCACAATCCTACATTAGTTGAGCATCAACTAAAATACTTAAAAAAGATCCACCATTATCTACTAAGTCTCTTCCTAATGCCCCTTGAGACCTTTTATGGGAAGAAATAAGATCTTTATCCCACTTCATGGAAGATACTAATGCGAAATTACAGAATCTGACATGGATGAATGAGTATCCAATATAGAACAGCATATTTTCAACTTTAAAGAATTCCCTCCAGGAGTAGGTGATTATCCTATGCAAACAGGTTGAAGATTTACAAAAGTGCAACTGAAGAAATAAACTTAACATTTACAGTTTTCCTGAGGACACAGAAGGAGCAAATCCTATCTCTTTTTTCACATCATTCATACAACAGATTTTAAAACTACCCAATGGCCCGCCACTTAATACACGAGGGGCCCATAGACTTGGTCATTCCTCTGAAGCTCCAACCACTTCTAAAAAACCTCAGGGGAATCATCCTATAATTTCTGGAATACACAGAATTAATGCAGGTTATCTCAGTTGCCAGACATCTCAAGCACATCTCTTGGTCTGGAAACAATCTATTCTTTTCGCAGGACTATGCTAAAGGTACTGCAGACAGAAGAAGAGATTCTTAAACATGTGGCTGATGTTTCCCTCTCTTGGAACACATTTTGGACTTTTTCATGCTTGCCTTTTCAAAATCACATACAACACCAAGATGTTCACTATAAAGTTTTTCCTGCAACTCACACAGTAGAGAATATGGATATTACTTCACCAACTAACTTGTCAAAATAATATATATGCCTTTGTTTTTCCTTTTTCTCATTCCTTATTTGTCTTCCTTCAGATTTAGCCACATTTTGTTAAGTGATATACTGTTATTTTCCTTCTCTCGTTTTTATAACTTCTCTGTTTGTTTTTACGAAATAATATTGTCAAAGGTTCTTTAGATAATATTTAACTTATCTTGTCTAATTGATATTTCTCTTACAGGGCCAATGCCATGTTGTCATGTTCCTGTCTTATGTTACATGTTATACTGCCCTTTGTTAACCTCCCTTCCCTTTGGGGTTTACACTTCCCGTCTTCTCATGTGGTCTCCCCCAGTCTTCATCCAAAAATATTCATGTGCACCTTTACTAAAAACCATTTTGTTTCATATCTCTCCTATTTGCTTCAGCCTACCTTATCCTTACCCTCCCATCCTATCCCTCTTACTCTATTACCCTCAGTTTCCATCTTCACTTTACAAATGTTATTGCCATGTTTCAATGTTTATATAATGCTGATATTCATATCATATGTCAGAATCTTCAATATCTTTTTCCATATTTTCTTAATGAGAAGTCTGATTGCATAAAATATATTTATCTCTTTATATTGTTTTAACATTGATTTCTTGGAACGTCAGGGTTTTGAATTCTCCTGTCAGACATCAAAGAGTTCTTACATACCAATTGAAACTTAATGTTCACATTGCTTTTCTGCAAGAGTTTCATCATAAAGAAAATGAATGTATGAAATTACATACAGGACGAGTAGGTAGGGTATTTTTCTCACCAGGTAATGATAAAAACAACAGAGTTATGATTGTATGCCACAAGTCATCAGGTATAAAATCAGAGTGGAGGTGTTGAATGTTCAAATTATTTATCAATAAAAACCCAATTTTTTTTTTTAATGTATATGCTCCCAAAGCTCCCAGCTGCCAGTTTGGGTCCAATATTTCCCAGAAGCTCTTACAATACTCAGACAATAACCTAATATTAGCAGGCAATTGCAATCAAGTCTTTGATCTTTGCCTTGACAAGCATGGCCCCTCACACTGCATTCCAAACAAATCACAAAAAGCATTTGCACACGCAATTCATCAGCGCCATTTTAACAGACACTTGATGTCCATGCAGTTCTTCCCTTGGAGAATATACATATTTCTCTTCCATCCACCACACACAAACCCGAATAGATTACTTCTTTATTTCACATCATCTTACTCAGTCTCGATAGGCTACAGCCATCGGCTCCATTCTGATATCTAATTATGCTCCAGTTTCCTTTCAAAGGGATCTCCTACCTAAACAATCATCTCCTAAAAGATGGGAATTTAATAATTCCCTGTTATTGGACCCCACTTTCACCTCATCTTTCATTTCCTATTTTCATGAATACTTTCATTAATCTCTCTGACAGCGCATCCTTCCATATCATCTGGGATGCTTTCAAAGCTTCCGCTTGTGATTTTCTCATTAATTTTGTCTCTAAGAAAAAGAAACACTCTCAGATTCAATCTAATTGTATATTTGAAGAAATTAAACACCTTTACAATACATATTACACCTTCAACATCCTTACAAAACTTATTAAGGCAAAGTTGCATTCTAATGAAATATCCATGGATTCTGCCACATCTTATCTTCTCAAATCTAGTGCTAAATATTAAAGAGGTCAGAAAAAATCTAAAACGCTATTAGCAAATTACCTTAAAATTCAACAAAATAAACTATTCATTGAGTCAATTATAAATGATAATGATCAGACCTATTCCAGAGATTAGATATTTTAAATCAAGTTTGAAATGGTTACCCTAACTTATATACACCCCAGCACGCACCATCAGAACTTGACATTTTACAAAATCTATCCTCCATTCAACAACCAGATTTTTAGCACATAGATTTTATGTCCATGGAAAAGTATATCTCTCTTGCAGAATTACATCTTGTTTTGCTATCCCTCCGAAAAGATAAAGCCCTAGAACCGGGTGGTTTTACAGCAGAACTCTATATTCACTTTTCTCTGCTTCTTCTACCCGAGCTATTTGATTTAATCCTTTCTTTCTCTGACTCTTCCATATCATCTGTTTCTTTTCTTGACATACTCCTTTGCCTTATTTCAAAAGATGGAAAAGATTTCCATTACTGTAAAACTACAGATCCATTTCTTTGGTTAACTTAGATTATGAAATGTTTTCTAAAGCATTAGCAATTAGACTGGAAACCTTTCTACCCAATCTTTTAGGAAAGGAGCAACTGGGTTTTGTGTCATGTAGATATATTTCTGACAATACTTGTTTGTTTTGTTATATTATTTTAAAACCTGCTGATTTGCCCGAACATTTAACAGCCATCGCTTTAGTTGCCAAGAAGGCTTTTGACATGGTAAATTGGTATTTCTTATTTCAATATCTGGATGGTTTGGTTTTGGACCCAAAATCATTAACTTAATTTCTCTTCTCCATTACTCGCCTTGACCTGCTAATTGTGGCAATGTGCTGACTTCCTTGTACTTTACTCTTGGTAGAGGAGTGTGTCAAGAATGCCCCCCTTCTCTATTTGTTTTCAACTTAACTCTAGAACCATGTTTGTTAAGGATTAGACAAAACGTAAGCATTCATAGATTCTCACACACACTAAACACACTAAATTAGCTGCCTATGTGGATGATATTTTATTATTTATAATAAAACCTCATTCTTCACTTCCTGCTTTCATCACTGAGGTTACATCTTATGCTGCAGTCTCTGGATGTAAGTTGAATAATTACAAATGTGAACTTTTACCCTTAAATAAATTTACCTTTAAACAAGATTTCTCTCCCTCCAGTTTCAAATGGCAATAAAATCAACTAAGATATCTTGGCCTACAATTTACTTAGTCACTCAACACTTTTCTTTCCATCAATTTATATGCTTGTATTCATAAGATAACATCCCTAACAAATAGATGGCATTCTTTATATCTACCTTGGTGGGGTCCATTGGATACCATCAAGATGATGTTGGTCCCCATTATTATTTTTACTATATCCAACATTCTTTTAAACATTCCACTCAAATCACACAAACAATGTACTCAAGTTTACCCTTCTTTTTTCGGAATAATAAAAAGTCTTGTATGTCATTACTCTAACTTAAACATCCTAAAGCAGAAGGAGGAGTGAATTTCCAAGATTTTGCTAATTATTATAATGCATTCACATTAAAAGACTCTATATATTTGATCACACCTTCACCCACCTATCCTCCATTTTGGGTGGATTTAAAATGCAAATTCCAATCTCCTTTTTCATTTCATGAATTTTGTAGCCTTAAAACCTCAAAAATTCACTAACCAGATTTTAAAGCATACTTGTAAGTCGCTGGCTTCAGTCAACCCATGCTTCCCCATAGACTTGAACACCTTCTTAAATTCCACCATTTGGCATCATAGTTTCATACAAATTAAGAACAGACCTATTTACTTAGCATCCTGGAAATCTAAGGGGCTAATCTGGGTTAACCAATTATATAATTGAGGTGCCTTTATATCTTCCTCAGAAGCCCAAACACTTTACAGTTTAGCATCTTCTACTAGTCACAGATTCATAACCCTCCAAAATATCATCTCTCAATAATATACTTACTTTCAGGGTCAGATGTATTAAAGTACTATTTTGCATTTCATAAATAGTGAATTTTAAGAAATCACTATTTTAGAAATGTGAAATGCTATGTAAGAAAATATTGATTCCCTAATAGTGAATACCACAGAGTTGTAATCGCTATTAAGAAATGCAACTCCATTCATTCCTATGGGCCTTCAGGTCTATAGGTGCGAATGGTTTTGCATTTCCTAATTTGTGATTCCTTATTAGGGAATCGCAAATTAGGAAATGCAAAACTAAGGGTGCCAAGGGCCTAAGGCCCCCTTTGAGGCACCCCAAAATGTAATTGTGCACATGTGAACTGCACACATGCCCTAGGGGCAAGAGTGTGCTACATGACACTTTTAAAAACGCATTTTGAATGCATTTTTTAAAATTGCACATGGTTACAACTAACTTGGGGTTTGTGGTAATTGGATTTCATAAATGCCCAGGTCGCATTTAGGAAATGCTTCATACGTGCGCATTTAGGAATTGCCTATTTGCGATTTCCTATTTAGGGAATTGCAATTTGAGGTTCACAAAATTGAGTCTAAATTTTAGGGAATCACTATTTTAGCGCTTCCTCAAGATTGCACTGCGAATGTCTTTCATATATTTTGTATGGCTATTTTGCATTCACGAATGGTGGAATTTTGAGATTCGCACCGTTTGCTAATACAAAATAGTTTGATAGAGCTGGCCATTTTTTCCAATTAGCACTTCATCATCCATTAACCTTACTAACCTCCTACACACAAATCTAACGGCTTCTTCTACCTATTTAATACTTCAAGGCACCTTCAATTATTGACCTAAAACCAATTGCAAACCTGCCTGGGAAAACGGTCTCTGCATCACGGTACCTATTCCAGTATAGAAACAGATTTGGATCAAGATTAGGAAGTTTTCTCGGGCAGCAAATACAAAACAAACCATTTCTTCATATTCAATAGACTTTTCTCAACACCCACTCTTTTACATAAGATTAACTCTGATACTTCAGACACCTGTTGGACATGCTCTACACCACAGGCTGACTTAAAACACCTACTCTTTACTTGTCTTTAAGTCTCAGATTTTTGGCTGCAAGTTTAAGCTCAAATCAATGTAATATTTTGTTCTAATATACCCTTTCCTATTTCCACTGTATTTTTAGGCAGCATACCTAATGAACGGGCTAACGTTTCTTTCAATGTGCAAATAATTGATCTCCTACTAGCAATTGTTTTTCAGCAAATTACCAAAGACTGGAAAGACTCTAAACAGCTGCCGTCTAAAGCTTTGTGTTATGCAGTATGCTATAATCATAGATTGGACACTGTTTGCACACATCTTGTATCACTTGTTGTGAAACAGCAAGAACTTTGGTTAGTAATCCCACAGTTTCTAGATGAATCTGCCAATATATCATTTTTACTTCTACCCAGTGCTCAAGAAGCACTTAAACCTCCCTGACTTTTATTTCTGATTCCATTTCTTTCTCTGCTTACTATGTATTACTAAATGATAGAGTCATTTTGAGGACAGGTTGCTTTTTTTATTCCTAAAATAGCTTCTTCTTTAAATTCATGTTAGGAGATTGTCTTACCAGCTTTCTTTGCAGATTTCTTTTACTCCAGGTGAGAGGCTTGGGCATTGGGCATTTGTTAGATGTCAAAGGAGCAGTTCTGGTGTAATTGTACAGAATGTAGGATTTTTTTGTGTATCAAATTATTTGTTTGCGATGTTTGATTTAACAAATAAAGGGTAGGCTTCTAATTTTATACTAAGCAGGTTGATCAGATTGCATTTGTTTTGACTTAATCTTTGGTGGGTTTTTCCCTTTCAGTGGCAATACAGGGAAAGTCTAGAAGGACTTTAAAGTTTCACGGGATGAGGTCCAAGAAGTGTCCATCACAGAGATCAGTAAAGCTGAAACAGGGTCTTCAGTGAATGCCTTTGTCTAATATTCTTGACTGGATAAGTGGGCACTGATAGAAAAACTTCCAGTCTGTTAGTCCTGTCCTCTGTTGTTAAACTCAATTATTTTGGTCTACCAAATCGCAGGTTTATTCATTAAGTGATTTTGGCTATGATGCATTTGTATTGGCTAAAGTCGCAGGGACAGATTTTACAGCAAATGACAGTGTGTGTTGCTGCGCCTAATTTAGCAGCATCACACACTGTCATTTTCAAAACGTAGGGATGCACCATATTTTAAAGAATATGGTGCACCCCTGTGTTTTTCCCTGCACCGGCGCTAAGTTTGCTGCTGGGTGCCAGCGCAGCAACCCTTGCACTATAGTGCAAAGATGGCTGCGCTGAGGGGGAGATTGTTTTTGTGCAGGGAGGAAAATCTTCCTCCACAAATACAATCTTAAATGGTGACTTGCTCTTTCTAGTGTGTTGCAGAATGCAACACGTATAGAAAGAGCAAAAAATGAGAAGAAAGGAAAACATTTCTCCTTGTTGTGATATGCTAACGGATTTTGCTGCTGCCTCGGGTTTACAAAAACCCATAAATCTGAGGCAGCGCCAAAACGCAAGGGGTGTTGCTATGACACGTCCACAGCAATAACCATTGCACGGCCCTTCCATGCAAAGTGCTGTGTGTGAAGGGGAGGTATTTATAAGCCAGTTGCTGTGGCTTAACACCACCCTTTAAATATGGGGCAGTCCTTACAAAAAGTGACACTTCGGTGGCGCTAGAGGCTCTTAAATAAGTAATTTGACTGGTACTAGGATAAAAGATGTAGAAGTAACGATCTGATTTCTTATTGGTAACCTTAAGTTCTACTGGTACTTATAGAAGTCAATACCTTCCGCCCTTCCACTCAACCAATTGACCTTCAGCTGACTTTGTTTGTTTGGCAGAGAACACAGGCAATGCAGCCCCCTCTTATGGCCTTGGAAAACAAGAATGGGTCAATATTGAAGGCATACTTCCTTTTTTCAGTCTCGGAGAGGGAAGGTCCACCCCATAGTAATGACTGGTGCAAGTAGGACCAACAGTAATGAAGAATCTAGCCACTGTAATGAGTAATCAATGTTTAATTGCATGAACGAAATGTGTGACTATACCAGGCTAACATTAAACTTACAGTTCCTAAAAGGACTAATCTATAACTAACAATGTCGGAAACGTTTTATTTCAATCTCTCCATTTTTAGAGAGACTGTTCCAGAGATTTTGAAATTTAAAATGATTAATCGCCTGTGTTGAGTATATGTTATGGGTTTTATTATTAACATTTCTACTTTCCAACTCTAACCCTGTTTACAAAATAGATGGCTAATCTCTAAAAAGCAAATATATGAAAACAGTTTTCGTGAAGGAGAAAACGCAAATCCAATTAAATAAGGGCTTCATTAATAATAGTCCATGCTGGCTTTTGGCACCTGGTTGATTTCATAATTACACAAAACCATGCTTTCTTTCATCTGTATCGGTAGAGAACACTGCCGCAATTGTTTAAACACAGATAATTAATCAAATACGGAAACCAAGGAAGAGAGCTGATGTTGTAAAGCCCCAGCCTGTAGGGAAGATTTAAACATGAAAAGCACTGTATCGTGAAAATCACTTTAATATAATTGGGAAACTGAAGATGTATAAAAACTTGCTTTTTAACATTGTTTGTGTTCAAATGAAAATATAAAGTTTGTTTTATTGACGTAGTTCATTTCTTGCAATATTTACAGTCATTTTGTAGATTTGCTTTAACAGGCTAGTTTATAAAAGGCCATAGCTTGATATGTTCATGATGGTTGATTACTTGGGCAAGTGCAAAATTTCACGATGAGAAATATTGATAACTATTTCTCTCTATGTGATGATTAGTTTATAGAAATATACTTTTTGGGGAGGGCAAAAGCAAACCACTAGTGAAAAATTGTTTACCTACAGCTCCATCCTTACTGATAAAGCAGGAATCCTTTTGTACTAAATGTGATGCTGCAGCGGCCCTTCGTAAAACAAAAGGTGTACCCGAACTTCATTGTGCCCCACCGTCCATCATATTTCGGGGCATATCTGCATTTCAGCTTTTGTCTACATGAGAATGCACTGCACTTCATCGTCTATTAGGAGTGGGGCGATATATTACAAGACTGCATGCAACAACCTAAGGAACACAAGAGGAAGAATCTATACGTCTATAAATTTATAAAAGCTAAGAAATGGAAACCAGTGCAGCAGTGGCGGCTGCCATGAATCTCAGGGGAGTCTGGGGGGCCGAGGGGGGACAGTAAAATAAAAAGTAAATAAAAAAAATACTTAGCTCTCCGCCGCAGGCTGCCTCGCTCCTCCCCCAATCGTGTTGGCCTCCCAGCAGTCCCTGGGACACCAGCACAGGCTCCCCACGCAATCCTGCCTCTCCTCCCATGCTATACCTAGCAAGAGAACAGCGTCAGGATTGGTCTAAGTGGCTTGGTATGCCACTCACACACTGGGTTGGAGTCTGTGCTCTTTCTCCAACCCGGCTGTGTTGAACAATCTGCATGTTATTCCTCAGAAACTCATAATTAGTGCTATTTAAAACATTCAATGAATAACATACCCCTAAGTAACTTCATTTATCAGGTGTGATAAACAGCATTTACATTTACAACCAGGCTCAGAGATCATGAGGAGAAGTGAGAAGCAGAACCACAGACAGCAATGGGCACATGGTGACAAGAGCAGAAAAGCCATGAAGTGGAATGAGCACATGAGCCCGAATTTAAGAAAAGTGGGGCTGCATTCGATGCAGTGGCCCTTTACTTGTGCCGCTTAGCGCCCCCTATAGCCACCATGTGTGCACCATATTTATTATATGGCGCACCATGGCACAGGGAAGAGGCAGTAGCGTCAACATTTTTGACGCTATTGATATCCTGTGCAGGATTAGCGCCAAAATCCTGGCACTAATCTTGCAGAGTACATAGGTGCCCATTAAAATCAATGGTATGCAACCTTTTAACCACTGCTCTGCTCTGTAAAATAGGCACTTAAAATGGTGCAGTGGAATCTCTCAGATTCCACTCAGCCATTTTTCTAGTCCCCCTAACGGGGAGCACCACCCTGGCATATATTATTCCTGGGGCAGGCACAATGTGGCTCAAGGGGTTACAAAGTGGTGCAATGCCTGCATGTGCCACTTTGTATATATGGCACAGTTAATTTGGCCCCGTAAGGCCACATCAGCTTCATAACAAATTACACTAATGTCGCACAAGGGGCTGCTAGGTCCTCTTAAAACTGGGCCATGATGTTTTAATTTCTTGACCATCTCTAGCCTGGTGATTGACCCTCACAAACTATCTCAAAGGTGCAGTTTGGTGCATGTCAACATGCTTACAAGCAAGCTGCTCTCTGACCAATGGAGTGCTTGCTGCCAGGCCCAGCAGGAATCTTCTTTGGTGTCATCGGCCTTTTTACTGACTGCTGTGCAGCTTGCATAGACCACCTGTCTGTTGGCCTGCTATGCATTAAAAAGATCATAGCTGGCCCAAGACTTGGGTGCAACAGCTAGTGGGGATTTAGGTTGGACACTGGCTGGTCAAAGGTTACAAGGTGTCACTTCTTGTGACGTCATCAGGTCAAAGGCCAAGTTAATGTCACTTCTGCTCCCCTTGAAATATTGGTAAATTGATGTCCAGGAATGAATGTAAGAAGGACTGCCCTTATAAGATGGTTCTTCTGGAACATATTGACTGACAGCCCTACGCCAGTGAGCCAGGTGGTCATAGGTTTCTGATGGTGGAGCAAACTATGGCTGCATTGTTTGCAACCTATTGCTTTGCCTCTCAAAAACTCATGTGGGTTACCCTACCAATTTTTGGTGGGGTTCCAGTTCTGCCATTCTTTAGATGAGGCCCTCTATTTTAAAAAAATATATACTATTTTGGACATCTCAGGATAGAGTGTAATCTGTGGTACTTATCTAAAAAATACCCCACTCTGGATGGGAGAAGTGGCTTACATCACAAATACGATTGTTATTTCCACACCAGGTTGTTCAATCGGATGTATCTTGTTTTTATTTGGCCTCACCAAATACAGACTCCTTTCTTCACCTTAACTGAGTTCACCTTTCCCAAATGTTTAAGTCTGGAGGTAAAGTCCTTGAATGCCACAAGTACAGATAGCTTTCTGAACATATGCACTTACATTCCAGCCTCAATGTGTCCTGGACAGACATGAGATGACGAGAATGTGACATTTTTAAAAGTTTGTTGTAGCCAATAATGTTTTAATTGTAATTGTTTGTTATGAAAATGGTTTTGTACATGTATTATCTCCAGAGCCCTTTACTAATATTCTAATATTTTAGTAATTTTTCTTATGACAAATTATTTATTTTAATTTATTACTTCCGTTTACATTTCGCTGGTAGTTTGAGATGGTGTTTAATCCTAGCTATGACATTTGAGCCCAAGACACTATTGGGGACCACTCATTCACTCCTATGGTTCCTATTGTTTGTAGAGTGTTGGGGATCATCTTGGTGTCAGCAAAAGGAATACATTTTCATTGATTCAGACCATTGGATTAAAAAAACATCATACGGCCTTATTACCTGAGGGCTATCCCACTCCATGATAACTGGTTCAGTCCCCTCTATGCCAATGTCACCCGGAGATGTCAGAAGAAACCAGTTACAAAACAACAGTGAACTGTTGAGAATAATTGCAATAATGCATGCAGGCAGAAGAACCTTGAAGACATGTGCCATTGGTGAGCCCATGCTAGAGAGTCTTCTTCATGAACAGTGTCATTCGGAAATAGACAATCAGGACCGGCTTGATGATGCTTGTCTATGTACAACAGAAGAAATATAAACACACAAACAGTGATAGGAGGATACTTGCAATTAGTCTAACCACTGGCAATTACTTGGGGTAGCATTCCAACCCATCATCTTTTTGCTTACCATGCCACCTCACATTAGATCCAGCCACATGCAAAACAGAATTTAACTGTGCTCTAACAGGAAGAGTCCAGCTCAAACTGCCAAGCCAGGACTCCCATGAGGTGGTACACAAACAACACAAGATCAGTTTTGACCTGCTTGGTGCTCCTCAGTCGGGAGTTACTTGGTTCCCATGGCACAGTGATCAAAGGACACACATCTGGGCATACCCTTGGCAACTTAGGGCAGTACATCAAACATAAATGGGATTGGGAGGATGCCTGCAATAAGTCTATCTGCTGCCAATCGCTTGAGCAGCATCCCAATCAATTGTTCTTTTGCCCACCATGACACTTATGAAGTGGCCAAGGGTATGCCTAGATATTGAGTTAAAACAGTAAAGTAATGAAGAATTGAATAAGTAAACAAATAAATATGTTATGCACAAAACAAGGACAATGTACACCATGATATGTGCCAGCAGAACAACAAACTCGCTTTGCTATTGTCAATTCCACCGTACATGACCTCCCCCTCAACAACCATTACAGAAGTATGTGATCAAGAAGGCCGTGAGACTCAGCCCTGAAGCAACTGATTCACAGATTACAAGTGGAGTGACACGTAACCCAAAGACAAATGTGCAAAACAGGAAAGACCCATATTGATTCCCCAGAACGCAGCAACACCACAATGGTCCTAGGAGAATAGCCCCCAATCTTCCACATTTGCTCAGAGGAGTACATGTTCCAAAAACACTATAAAGTTAGATGCTACATGAGGTTAGCAACACACAGCCAATCAGGATACAACACACACCACAGTGATCACATGATCCCTATTCCGGACATCTGGACATGTCACCTACTGGCCCACACCCTGTCCACGCAAGGTCAAGACTCACCTGCACACTTTATTAAATAGTTGGATTTATTGCATCCTGACTGGGCCCAGATTCTTTTTTCCAAAGAATGTATTCAACCATTTTATTGCACCTCAAGACAATATGTAAAAATATGTTCAAAACTCTGTAACATTGAGAGACAGTCATCAGACTCCGACTCTGTACTGCATTTAATCCATACAGTTTAATTAAACAGACTGTCTTTGCTTTTCTAAACGTTTCTTGTCTTTCATTTATTTAAGGTAAATCTGCATTTTGAGCAGCAAATATATATTTTGATAATGAATAACTTACAAAATAAAGTTTCAACCATCTTTCTCCAGAGGTAATACAACAATGTATATCATTAAAATAGCATGCAGTAATTTGAAATTTCAATAACATTTTATTTCAGTAAAGCATTGTGCACCCGCCATAAACACTCGAAAATGGAATACAAAAAATGTAATTTTGTAAACCGACATCTGCTCAGAGCATCCCATTAATTAAGAGTAAGACTATGAGAAGTCTTCAAACACTAAAATAAGTAACATAGTCATATTGTATGAGGTTCATAACTAATGTAGTGTAATGTGTATTGGAGTGTGTAAAATGCCTGAAGGTAAATGGATTTCTTTTTTAGATATTTTCTGTCAGAATAACAAATATCTATTTTCATAATTAATAGATACCATGCTTCATTTCCATGAAAACTCACCAGGCAACTAGGGAATGAAATGATCACAAATCATGCAGAACAACAAACTGCCCAAAGGGAATTCATGCTGTTAGCAGACTAATGTGTTCTATGCATTATAGTATAAGAGTGGTTTCAGACTCATAACACCAGAACACTGTGGATTTTAGAAAGAATCAGGATTTCAAATTAAAGAAAAGACATGACCGAGTGGTCCACTAAGAATGAAGGCAAATTTAACCACTGGAAAAGGTGGAGGGGAGCCTTAAATCCCCCCACACTCTTGCCACTTGCCTGCCAAGTTTGGCGAGACCTGCAATGTGCATCTGACTGCCTGCACATCTGGGGCCAATGTATGTGGGTGACAAGCCTGTCAAAGGTCTTATCCAACCCCAAATGTCCAGCTAAAGGTACATCATCACCACACCCAGTAGGAAGGCTCTGAAGCACTGGGGTACCACCAGCACACAGGCTGACCAAGGCTTAGCACCCTTAGGCTCACTATACAGGAGGAAGTCCTCCCAATAGATCAGGAGAGATCCTGCTCCTTGCCAGCCGCCTGGTCTGCAGCCTGCTGCTGCAAACCTTCCAGAGTAGGGCATACCCTCTATGCCTCACAGAAGGCCTCTCTAGTGGGCCCCCCTTCCTATGTTCCACCTCCTTCCAAGGGGAATCCTCCAGGTCATTGCCAAGCAAACAATCTACAGGCATGGTTGGTACCACAGCTACTTTCAAGGAACCTGAGACTTCCCCATTCAAAGGGAACCTGCACCACTCTGCACAGGTGCTCTGAGTTGTCCACTGAAACTACTTGGTGAAGTACATGGGGATCTGTCTGCTCTTCAGATACCAGTTGACTCCTCACTGTAGTCACACTGGCTCCTGTCTCTCTCAAAACCTCCACCATCTGTCCATTGATGGTCATCCACTGCCTGTACTTTTTGGTGTTCTCGGGCAATAGGGTTCTCTGGACCATCTCAATGTCCCCTAGTGATACAAGGGTCATCTCAGCTGGCTCTCACCCACCTGGAACCAATTCCTCCCCAAGCGCTACACTGGCCAAACCTTGTGACTGAGCACCAGTAGGTACCCATATACCCTTCGGACATTTGGAGTCTCTCCTCACATGACTCACCTAGTCACATGGGAGCACTTGCGGGGACCCCCCTCTGCAGGTTTCCCTTTGGAGAACCATGGTCCTTGCAGGCAGGTCGCTTCCTCCTCACCACTACTCCGGTAAGTGCTGCCATTGTTTTGGGCTTGTTTGGTCTTGTCTGGGCTTGTTTGGGCTTGTTTGGGCTTCTTGGCTTCTCCTCTCCCGGAAGGCCCTGCCCCCCTCCCTCCTCCTCGGAACTCTTCCCGCTCCTGACTCCTGCTGCCCGCACTCCCATTGGAGGTTTGCCTCCCTCCTCCCAGCTGCCACTCCCCCCCACCTCCCCTCTTATGCCAGCCGCTGGCGCACTGAAGGCGCGCCAAAGGCAAGCCTGTCTGCGCCAGTCCACGCCAAGACTACGCCCAGCGCCAGGCCCCCTGGCCAACACGCCTCCCGCGCCACCGAACACCTTTACACTGCCAACGAACTCCACGTCCTTAATCCAGGACCCTCCTCCATCTGCTTCCAGTCCACACCGACGTGCATCAAAGGACCCTTCTCCTGCAAAGCCTGCAATTTCAACCCGCAACCTAACCTCCAAACTCCAAACCAAAACAGACAACCGCCTAAGATGCATCCTACTTAACACCCGCTCCGTCCACAAACATGCAATTGAACTATGGAACCTCCTGACCACATACTCGCCCGACGTCGCATTCCTCACCGAAACCTGGATGAATTCGGCCTCAGAACCAGACGTAGCCATAGCGATACCAGAAAACTACAAGATCATCAGAAGAGACCGAATCAACAGACCAGGAGGAGGAATCGCCATAGTCCACAAAAACACCATTAGTGTCTCCACCAACTCCCATGACACCATCAACTCCGCCGAGCACCTCCACTTCAAAATCCACATCAACGCCAACAACACACTCAGAGGAACACTGGTCTACAGACCCCCTGGACTCCGACCGCAGTTCTGCGACGACATCGCCGACGCCGTCAGCTCCCAAGCCCTCGCCTCAACAGACTACATCCTCCTTGGTGACCTAAACTTCCACCTAGAAAATAACAACAATATCAGCACCACCAACCTAATCGCCAACCTCGCCAACCTCGGCCTCAAGCAACTCGTCACTACACCCACCCACTCCTCAGGCCACACACTCAACCCCATCTTCTCAGTCAGCAACCACGTCTCTTTCAGCCACACCACCGAACTCAGCTGGACAGACTACCGCTGCATCCACTTCTCCTACCAAAATCCAGTCACTCACCACCACTGCACACAACCCCCCTGACACAACTGGAGCAAAATATCAACAGATCAACTGATCTCCACTCTCAGCCGGGCCCCACCCCCAGGGACCCCGGAACCCAACACAGCCACCACCCACCTGCATCGCTGGATAGAAGATTGCGCCAACACCCTAGCACCGCTCAAAAAAAGCCCCAACACCTCCCATAGAATCAAGGCCAGCTGGTTCACCCCAGAACTACAGGAATCCAAGCGGCTATGTCGCAGAATGGAAAAAACCTGGCACCTTGACCCTACCAACTCCAACCACATCGCTTTCAAGGATGCCCTACGCAAACATCACCAACTGATCCGCACCACCAAAAGGACCCACTTCAAAAACCGCATCGACGCCAACGCTCACAACATTAAAGAGCTCTTCGGCAGTGTCAATGAGCTCTCTACCCCCAGGACCTGCTCCAACGAGCCCCCGCCATCACAGGAGTTCTGCAACTCACTGGCAACCCACTTCCGTCGAAAGATAGAAGAAATCCACAATAGCTTCAAACCCCAGACCCACCAGCTGACTACAAACACCCAAGAACCCAACGCTCCAAGCAACACCCACCTCCTCCACGCCTGGACCCCCGTCAACATAGAGGACACTGCCACCACCATGGCCTCCATCCACTCCTGATCACCATCGGACCCCTGCCCACACCATGGGGCATATTTATACTCCGTTTGCGCCGAATTTGCGTCGTTTTTTTCGACGCAAATTCGATGCAAAACTAACTCCATATTTATACTCTGGCGTTAGACGCGTCTAGCGCCAAAGTTCATGGAGTTAGCGTCATTTTTGTGCGTGAACACCTTCCTTGAGTTAATGAGATGCAAGGTAGGCGTTCCCGTCTTAAAAAATGACTCCCAGGCATGTGCGTGGTATTTATACTCCCGGGCAAAAATGTCGCCCGGGAGTGGGCGGGGCAAAAAACCCTGCATTTGCGCCTCTTTTTAACGCCTGGGTCAGGGCAGGCGTTAAGGGACCTGTGGGCTCAGAATGAGCCCAGAGGTGCCCTCCCCTGCCCCCAGGGACACCCCCTGCCACCCTTGCCCACCCCAGGAGGACACCCAAGGATGGAGGGACCCATCCCAGGGAAGAAAAGGTAAGTTGTGGTAAGTTTTTTTTTTTTAAATAAATTGTGGCATAGGGGGGCCTGATTTGTGCCCCCCTACATGCCACTATGCCCAATGACCATGCCCAGGGGACATAAGTCACCTGGGCATGGCCATTGGGCAAGGGGGCATGACTCCTGTCTTTGCTAAGACAGGAGTCATGTTAATGGCGTCTGGGCGCCCCAAAAAAATGGCGCAAATCGGGTTAAGACGATTTTTTTGCCTCAGCCTGACTTGCCCCATTTTGGGACGCCCAAACGCCATTTTTCCCTACGCCGGCGCTGCCTGGTGTACGTTGTTTTTTTTCACGCACACCTGGCAGCGCCGGTCGGCTAACGCCGGCTAACGCCATTCAATAAATACGGCGCCAGCATGGCGCTTCAGAATGGCATTAGCCAGCGCTAATTGTTTTGGCGCAAAACTGCGTTAGCGCAGTTTTGCGTCAAAAAGTATAAATATGGCCCCATATCTTCAATAAGGCAAACATCATCACCGCCCCCCACCTCTGCAAAACCATCAACAGCTCCTTCGAGTCAGCCACCTTCCCAGAAAGATGGAAGCATGCAGAAATTAATGCCCTGATGAAGAAACCAAAGGCAGACCCAGACAACCCCAAGAAATACCGGCCGATATCCCTCCTCTCCTTCCCAGCCAAGGTCATCGAAAAAATCGTAAACAGCCAACTATCCTAGTTCCTGGAAGAGCGCAAGATACTCGACACCTCCCAATCCAGATTCCGCAGAAACCACAGCACCGAGACTGCACTCATTGCTGCCACAGACGACATTAGGACCATGCTCGATGAAGGAGAAACAGCAGCACTCATCCTCCTGGACCTCTCCGCAGCTTTCGACACGTTATGTCATCACACTCCCCGCACACGCCTCCACAATGCTGGAATCCGCGACAAGGCACTCGACTGGATCTCGTCATTTCTCTCAGGCAGAACCCAGAGAGTCTGCCTCACACCGTTCCTGTCAGAAGCCTCCAGAATCATCTGTGGTGTTCCCCAAGGATCTTCGCTCAGCCCCATGCTCTTCAACGTTTACATGGCCCCCCTCGCCAACATCGCACAAACCCACCACATCAACATAGTTTCCTACGCAGACGACACTCAGCTCATCCTCTCCCTCATGAAAGACCCTATAACTGCAAAGAACAACCTCCACAACGGGCTTCATGCCATCGCCAGCTGGATGGAATCAAGCCACCTCAAGTTAAACACAGACAAGACAGAAATCCTCATCTTTGGCACCAACTCCTTAACTTGGAATGACTCCTGGTGGCCCACCTCCATAGGAACCGCACCCTGAACCACCACCCATGCACGCAACCTAGGCTTCATCTTGGACTTCACACTCTGCATGACTCAGTAGGTCAATGCCATCTCTTCTTCTTGCTACAACACTCTCCGCATGCTCCGCAAAATCTTCAAGTGGATTCCCGTTGAAACCAGGAAAACTGTCATCCACGCCCTGGTCAGCAGCCGATTGGACTACGGAAACGCCCTATACGCTGGAATTACAACCAAACTCCTAACAAATTTGCAAAGAATCAAGAACGCATCCGCACGCCTCATTCTGGACATCCCACACCGTGACCACAATTCCCCCCACCTCAGAGACCTTCACTGGCTACCAGTATCAAAGAGGATCACCTTCAAACTCCTCATCCACACACACAAGGCCCTCCACGACACAGGCCCAGCCTACCTCAACAACAGACTCACCTTCCACACCCCCACCCACAATCTTTGCTCTGCCAGCCTCGCCCTTGCCTCCATCCCCTGCATCCGCCGCACCACCGCCGGAGGAAGATCCTTCTCTCACCTAGCCGCTAAGACATGGAACTCCCTACCACTCCACCTTCGCCAGACCCACGACCTCTTGACATTCAGGAAACGCCTCAAGACATGGCTCTACGGCCAGTAGCTCCTCCCCAGCACCTTGAGACCCTAACGGGTGATTAGTGCACTCTATAAATCCTTGATTGATTGATTGATTGATTGATGGTTTCATCACACTGGGGGACTGAGAATCTTTACCCTAGGAACTAGGTTGGGGCCCTTTAGAGAACTCCACCTGTTTACCCTTATCCCCCCTTTCTTCCAAGAGGGACCATGCCCACCCTTGATGTGGTCACCCCATGACTCTTCTGGACCCTGGTGCTCTCCCACCGGTCTACTTCCTGCGAAAGCTTTCTGGGGTCAGTCAGCTTGCTTTTAATCAGATGCTGGCACATCTCTGGCAAAGAAAGACTGGACAAATGTGCCCAAGCAATCACATTGTACAGCCCCTCATAAGTTGTCACCTTCCTGTTCTAACCCAACCATCCAGTGACCTGCAAAAAGACTCAACACATTCCAACCAGGTTTGGGATACCTTCTGTTTGTAGGACCTAGACGTATCCCTGTACCTCTCAGGGGTGAGACCATATCTTGTAAGTAGGGTGTACTTCATGATAGAGTAGGTGAGCCCCTGAGGATCCCCTAAGGATGTCAGAGTGTTCCTTCCCTCTACTTCAAAGTGCTTCCACAGAACTGACCCCCAATCTGCTTCAGGGACCATGTTCATGTGGAGAGCTGATTCATACCCCTTAAACCACAGATATGTGTCATCCTCCCTCTTGTAATCCTTTACTAAGTCCACTGGAATGTGGACCCTCCTCTCAGGCTGCACTGAGGTACTGCTGCCACCATCTTTGCTAGACTGGCTCCTCTGATCCAGCTCCTTAAACGGAGCTCATGAGCCAATAGCATCTTTTTCTCATCTATAGTCAACCTTCTTTCCTCTATCCCCATTTTAAGCTTATCTATTTGCAGCTGGTGCATCCTCTCTGCCTATCTGTCCTCCAGCTCCTCAGAAGTCAGACCCTAGGATGACACACTGCTACCTGCCCTGGGCACCCTCCCCCCAGGCAGAACAGGTACCTCCACTATCACATTATGAATACTCTGCACCTCCTCACCTTAATCCTCATCCTCTGTGTGCCTCCCAGCTTCCTTTTATTTTTAAGTACCTAACACTACTGAGGTGGTGCTGGTTTTACTTCAGCTCTGAGCTGGAGTTCTTTACCACCATATTGGATCCCTTTTTGGTTGTGATAACTTTAAAGTGCAGTTTTGTGAATAGGAATTATCTCACTCATTTGAGGGTTGGTAGATGTCCATCCCTAAACCCCTTCCTGACCCTCACTTAGCCCCTCCTTAATCCTCTCTATTCCCCTGCCCATTGATAGTAAGTATTCCACATTTTCCAGCCATGACCCTCTGTCCCTCCCACATTTACAATGAAAATGTACACGTATGTGTTCAGAGGTGCCACACCTGGGGTGGAGATTTCACAGAATAAGATGGGAAAGGAGGAGGCATAAATTTCACATGTAGGTTTGTGAATGGCATCTTGCATCATGTTCTTTAGTACTAGAAAATATATTTCCACATGCACATTGTGAATAGGCTCAAACATGTCCAACCCACAGACATATTCAGAATCTTGTTTGCAGAATACAAAAATCTGAGGGAGTGCCATCAACATCTACTCATCACTTCAGGTATAAACTTCATCTCCTACTTCCCATGTCTTCTCCTCTTCCACTTCCTGCTAATGGGTTTCATTGTTCCTGTGCCCACCTTTCTTCTTTATACCTGATTATGAGCATGATGGAGTGATACCCCAGGAGATACCACAATGCCACACTAAAAGTTTTTCAGTGTTTCTGAACTCAAATTACTGAGTTGGCAAACACCAGATGCAATAATTCGAAGAGATGGGATGACATGGCAGGGGCTGCAGACAGGAGAACGGCCTATTTAGTTCCTATTTCTAACAGCAGCTGTCCCAGGAATTGACTGAACCCAGGACTTTGCCCCATCGCATCTCGCCCAGAAGCAGTAAGAGCCTTGGACCAAGCAAAGAGGCCTGGTTCATATCAGCACCTCACATGAAAGCAGATAGGACTGAAAAGCAGACAATTCCTATCCTGCCATTTCGCCGACTGTAACCACCACTATCTAGAAACACCTGCAGCTTCGATACCCATTTGCCACCTGCTTTAACCTGTGTGCAACTTGGTGAGGATTTGGGGCCCATATTCAAACAGCATTGGAGAAGATGAAGATTTGGACCCCGTATTCCTGTATTTCAACATTTCTATTGGGAATAACTCAGAATAGCTGAATTTAGGTGTGATCCCAGACACAGTACAATCCTGCACCTAAATCCAACTCACGCGCGTCATTTTTATCTTCCTTTTGCTCTGCTATGAACAGAATGGTGTTGTACTTTCTGCAGTGGACAAGATTTGTACAGAGTACAGCATCACTATCTGTACACTTCAAGTAGTGGTTAATAACTAATATTTTGGGCATGAGATGTGTGCAAAAATATAAATTAGACATCTGTACAACGTATCATGCATCGGCATATTGTTTTGTTTAAAAATACGTCAAATAAAGATTTTGATGAGACAAGAGGACAGGTTTTAAGGCAGAATCAAATGGCATTGCCTACATATCATGCATGTTTGGCTCACACAGCCCAATGGCGTGCATTTTCCTTGCGGCTGCCAACAATAATGAAATTAACAGGCTGTCAATCACTCCTGAACACATTTTTCGGAATGCGTTACTATTCGAACATGAATTGACTAGTTGCAATGCTACTGACGTCACTAAGTTTCTTTCAATAAACTTGAAGAGTCCTATAACATAATGAACTTCCCTTCGGAAAGTACACATTTTAAGGACGATCGACATACATTTTTACCTGATACCTATATAAATATGTGATAGCGTTCCCCGAAACTTTCTTTGCATCTTCATTTCTTATAAAAGACCTCTTGAAAAATGAATTGTTAGAGGCAAATTCAAGGTTGTGCTTAGCTCTGACATGTATTAACTTTGCCTGGTTAAGTGCTGCTATGGTTGAAACGTGACCTTGAAGCAACTCGTCGTGGATCCAACAACATCAGAGATTTATTGAGCAGCTACTACACTCAGGAGGGACAAAAAAACTGAAGTATGTTACAAATAATTACATACTGCCGAAACTAATGAAGGCCCTGATCACGATTCGTTTGGTGTGGTATGGATACTATATGCATGATTACAATATATAATATATATTCCAATATATGGCATGCAGATGTTATTACAACTAGGGGCCTGATTTAGAGTTTGACAGGCGAGGCCCTATCACGATCTCCATAGACTATAATGGGTTCATAATATGATAGACGTCATAGGAATCACGTTAGTGACGCAGTAATCATATTCGCCAAACTTTAATTCAGGCCCCTAGGTGTTCTGGAGAGATAGTTTACTTATGGAAAATATTGGGAAAATCACCATCATAGGTAAAAATGTATACTATGACTGGGAACTTTGCAAACATAATTGAGTGTTCTTTTGAAAAGTAGAGATGTCATGTTTTATGCCACCTTGCAAATTCCCTACTAGTATTCACCTTATTGGGAGGAACAGACCAACCAATAAGCAGTTTCACTTCTCAAATATGCCTGTCCGACTCATAAGTGTTGCAGAAAGAGGTAAAATCATCAGAGGCAGATGTCCTTGATTACTGTGTAGTGTTTAACAGGAAGGAAAGCTAAAAACTCTAGTTTATGGCTTTCCTGAATGTTACAAATATTTTGTGGTAATTCGATTTGTTGCCACCAAATGTTTTTAAAGTGATTGCAGGGAGTTCTACTAGTTGATCTCTTTATTTAGAATGCAAAAAAGAGGCTATTCTTTTGAAATTATTTTATGAGAAATTTGTTTTTGCTAGGCGTTATTGAATATTCTACAGCTCTGGCTTAAAATATACCAAAAATACATTCACATTATTGTTTTGAACATCATAATAGTCAAAGCCCAAAATGAAAGCTGTGTGTTTCATTCTGAATCAGATTAATTTCAATTGATTTCTGATAACTTGGAAATATTGCAAATAAAATAAGAAGATGAATCGGCTGCACAATGTAATTGTAAGGGTGTACATTGAGAAAACAAACCCTTCATAAATATTACCTTTGGAATTAGTTTATATTAATTGATGTCACCAAGATAAATGTTACCATTTCCAAAACCTGCATCTTTGGTATTAAAGATGTACAGAAAAAAGGTTTAATAACTTGGAATAGTTCCTTTGGAGGAGCAAACAATCTATACTTAGTAGTAGATGAGTACTTATTTGATGCAATAATTCTATATCTTTATAATACTGCTCTTCATGTGGAATAATAGCAAATGAAAAAGCAAGAACACTGATTTGTTACCATCATTTTGAGAGAAATGTCAAATAAGCAAAAAAGTATACAATTATCGTAGCCAACAAAAATATCATAATATTAATAAGAACACATTTCAAAAGGTTTCCATAAAAGCAAATATTTCAAAGCAGCATGTTTAAAATCCTTTCTTTATAATACCTGCTTAAAAAAATCATAGGAAGGATTAAGAGATGACACCTTGTCATAAACAAAATATGCAAATGAAAAAGGTGACGTTAACTAGTGTTCATTGATTCATAATTAATGTAAAAAAAATAGTAAACTACTGTTTAGCTCATAAACAGCTTTCAATCAAATGCAAATTGTAATGAAATATCAATAATTGTCAATTTCTATATTAAAAACGTATGTCAAATTTTATCTCATCCATACCGTTTTTGTCATTTACAAATACTAGAATTTTTTTTACAATAGATAACGTGTAGAGAATTTTATTGTATTGGAACATTTTCAATAGACCTTCACAGCACTGATAGTGCCTTAAATAAATCAATGTTTGTATTCAGGAGAAATGCTTATCTCAAAGATAAACTAAGACGTACTAGATTTTTGAACATTGGTTGAGAAACCCACTGGACTATAGGAAGAGGAGTAACCATTAAAGGAAATCACAGGTGTGGTATTTGTCAAGCATGTGATGCAGCTATCACAACTGACACTTGGCAAAGTAACAGGTACAACATACAACATAGGCATATGACCAACAACAGAAGCAGTAAGTTGATTTATATCATCTCATGCCAGTGTAAAATTAAGTATGAAGGTAAAACAGGAAGAGAGTTTAGTATCAGGTTTGGGGAACATAAATGATTTTTATGTACTGAAAAACCTTGAGATACCACTTCTGCAACATTGCGTAGAATATGTACATGGAGAGTTGAAATTTAAATAGCTTGTTTTATAATAGTTAAAAGGTAGAGATAATAGAATCAGTAGGGAGGGACATAAAGAATGAGAGATGTCCTCAATCTTTACTTTAAAAACTTTTAGGAGGCATCTAAATAAAAAAATATGCTGGGAAATTACTTGGTTTGTTTGGACCAACGCACAGAGCACTAAGAGCTGTGTCTGTAGGCCATGTAAAATGTATATATCTACCTTTCTCAAGATTGCAAGGTCTCATAATTATTTTCTTATTGTGATTCACTTACCAATATATAATACCAAAGGCTTTGAAGTAAAGAAGACTAAGGGCTTCAATATGAGTCTGGCGGTTGGACAAGCCAACCACAAGACTTGAGGTAAGGAGACTGCTGCGGAACTGGCGAAGTCCCCACCAGCCCCATTACAATGTTTCCACTGGGATGACAGGTGAAAACCAAGGTTTCTGCTTGTCAGCCCAGTGGAATCTGTGTGGCGGTATTGGTCTCAGCTGGAGCTGAGGCCAATGCCATCACACATGGGCCATCCTCGGAATGTGCACTGTCTACAAAGTAGACAGTGCACATTCCAATGGTGCTGGGCAGGAGAGCCCCTGGACTGTCTATTCCATGGGCATGGACAGTGAAAGGGCCCCTCTGTGGCCCCCAGCACTGGCCTACCACCAGCCTTTCCATTGCAGTCAGACCACCATGGAAAGTCTGGTGGTAAGTAAAGTTGTAATCAGCCAGGCAGCTCTGAACTCAGTGCCACGCTGGCTGAGTACAACTCAGTACAACTCAGACCACCGTTGGACTATCGGGAACCGTGTTCTTGGCGGGATGGTGGTCCCCGATGGTCAGACCACCAGGGTTGAAATGTGGCAGTCGGACCACCACAGTTGAGGCAGTGCGACCATCACCACGAGGCTGGCGGTCCTTGGACCGCCTGCATCGCAATGAGGCCCTTAATACCTGTACTCCCACTGAAAGTATAGAATCTCCCTGAGCAGTAAAAGAAAGAGTGAATGGGGACGTGCATTCTCACAATTGTGGACATTAAGGGCCTCATTAGAAGTTTTACAGAGTGAATAACTCCATCACAACAGTGGCAAATATCCCATCTGACGAATTACAAGTTCCATTATATCATATACAACTTGTAATACAGCGGACAGGATATCTATCACCTTTGTGATGGAGTATTCCACTCCGCCTAACTCGTAATTAGGCCCTCAATGTTCAATATCCAACCACGGCAGAGTAATAGATGGATAGATTTAATTTATATGGACTTGCATTTATTACTTACAAGCGAAAGTATTTAACTTTATCCCTTTGTATAGTCAGCTGTATGGGTGGTTTCCCACATGCATGTAACTCAAGAACTGATAGTATAATGTGGCTGCCATATTCAGTTCTCTGTCACCTTGACCTTTGCTCTGTCAATTTCTAAACATAAAGCTCTGGATACCAATTACATATGAAACTGATAGATAATTCTTTCCAGGGATAACAAAGATATAGGAGGAGCAATATACAAGAGAATACATGGTTGGTTTATCTATCTTAATATGTTCTACCTGCCAAAAAGGAAGTTCAAGATGATGACTGCTTTGTCTTTCACACTAATATGATCTTTGTTGCAGACAGGGTTCATTGCCCATTGGGAACATTCATCCTGAGATTCCCTTTTTATTTTTAAATTAGCAATAACCTGATAATTGGTGATAATTATGTGCATTATGTGGTAGAAGGGCACATAAGAGCCCTCTGAACAGGCAGGTTTTCAAACTCCTTCTTTCTTGGGATGATTAACTCACATGTGCACAAAATATAGGCAACCCCTGTGCCTTGGTAAGTTCTATAGATGGGTTTATGCTGACTTTGCATAAAGGTAAATAATAAACACTCCTTGAGTTGGGCATAATAAACTTGCCCCTAAATTTAATTGTCCACTTTTTTGCCACAAAGTGATTTGCTGGTGTCTACATATGGCTAATGTTTGACATATTGTTAGACCTGACAGCCTTAGGGTGGTCACCCCTAACTTTTTGCCTGCCTCCCTCCACTTTTTAGACACTCTTTTTGCTGGTTTTAGGACTCTGCACACTTTACCATTGCTAACTAGTGCTAAAGTGCATATGCTCTCTGCCTTAAACAGGATGACATTTGATCATACCCAATTGGCTTATTTAATTTACTTAGAAGCCCCTAGTAAAGTGCACTACATGTGCCCTGGGCCTGTTAATTAAATGCTACCAGTGGGCCTGCAGCACTGCTTATGTCACCCACTTACATAGCCCCTTAACCCTGTCTCAGGCCTGCCATTGCAAGGCCTGTGTGTGCAGTTTCACTGCCAATACGACTTGCCATTTAAAAGTACTTGCCAAGCCTAAAACTCCCCTTTTTCTACATATAAGTCACCCCTAAGGTATGCCCTAGATAATCTATAGAGCACGGTGCTGTGTAGACAAAAGGCAAGACATGTACCTGTGTAGTTTACATGTCCTGGTAGTGTAAAACTCTCATACTCGTTTTGCTCTGCTGTGAGGCCTGCTCCCTTCATAGGCTAATATTAGGGCTATCCTCATATACTGTTTGAGTGGTAGCTTCTGATCTGAAAGGAGTAGGAACATCATATTTAGTATGGCCAGAATGATAATACAAAATCCTGCTGCCTGGTAAAGTTGGATTTAATATTACTATTTCAGAAATGCCACTTTTAGAAAGTGAGCATTTCTCTGCACTTAAAACCTTCTGTGCCTTACAATCCATGGCTGGCCAGGTTCAGTGACAGCTCCCTTGTGCATTCACTAAGACAAACCCCAAACATAGGATGCTCAGCCTCACTTGCATACATCTGCATATTGAATGCATATTCCTGGGCTGGGAGGGTGCAGGGCCTGGCACTTATATGTCAAAGGACAGTAGCCTGCACTCAAACAAAGGAGTGCCACATCCCCTACTGGGACCGTGGCAGACAGGATTGAACTGAAAGGGGACCTTCTGCCCTTCTAACCTACTCTTTGAAGTCTCCCCCACTTCAAAGGCACATTTGGGTATTTAAACAGGGCCTCTGCCCTACGAACTCAGACACTTCCTGGAGAAGAACCTGAACCAGAACCTGCAACCTGCCAAGAAGAACTGCCTGGCTGCTCAAAGGACTCACCTGACTGCTTTCTGAGAAGGACTGCTGCCTTGCTGTTGCCCTGCTGCCTTGCTGCGCTCTGGTTGTGCTGAGAAGTGCTCTCCAAGGGATTGGATAGACCTTGCCTTCTGTTCCCTGAAGTCTCAGGACCAAAAAGACTTCATTCATGCAAGAAGAACTCCTTGTGCGGCGAAAATTGACGCACAGCCTGCCAGAAACAAGGCAAAGCCTACATTGCGGTGAGAAAATCACTGCGGGGGTCATTCTGACCCCGGCGGGCGGCGGGAGCCGCCCGCCTGTAGGGAACCGCCAGAATACCGCTGCGCGGTCAAAAGACCGCCGCGGGTATTCTGGGTTTCCCACTGGGCTGGCGGGCGACCGCCAAAAGGCCACCCACCAGCCCAGTGGGAAACACCCCTCCATGAGGATGCCGGCTCCGAATGGAGCCGGCGGAGTGGAGGATGTGCGACGGGTGCAGTAGCACCCGTCGCGAATTTCAGTGTCTGCTAAGCAGACACTGAAATTCAGGGTGGGGCCCTCTTTCGGGGGCCCCTGCAGTGCCCATGCCATTGGCATGGGCACTGCAGGGGCCCCCAGGGGCCCCACGACACCCAATACCGCCATCCTGTTCCTGGCGGCCGAAGCCGCCAGGAACAGGATGGAGGTATGGGGGTCAGAATCCCCATGGCGGCGCAGCAAGCTGCGCCGCCATGTTCTACAGGGCAGCGGAAAACCGGCGGGAGACCGCCGGTTTTCCCTTTCTGGCCGCGGCTGAACCGCCGCGGTCAGAATACCCTGGGGAGCACCACCAGCCTGTTGGCGGTGCTCCCGCCGACCCCGGTCGGAATGACCCCCTGCATGTCTAACTGGAATGAAGCAGCCCGACTTCACAAGGAGAAGATCGAAATTTGAAGCACGACCCACTGGATCGATGCAAAGCCGAGCCCGAACGAAGCAGCCCGACTTCCTAAGAGGAATCGACACAACGCCTGCCGTGCGGTAGAAATTTCCAAGCAATGCCCACCAGATCAACGCAGCCCCTGTGACTTCGTCCTGCCAGCTCCGGATTTCAACGCATCATCCCCAGGGTGTTCGGAAACCCCGCAACCCAAAGAGGATCCAAGTAAGAGTGCCATAATCGACGCAAAGCCTTCCCTGTGTGAAAAATAAATGACGCATAGCTGTGTGCGGCCCAAGTAATTGACGCATAGCTCCCTGTTTTCCACACATCTCCTCCTCTGCGGTTCCTTTTGGAGATTTTGAATGCAAACCAGGTACTTTGTGCTTGCAACAGACATTTGTTGATTTTAAGAGACTGAAGACACTTTATATATTTTCTACAGTGATATTTTCAACATATACTTATTGCATCTTAATTGTTTTAACCTGCATTTTACCAGATAAATATTATGGGGGTCATTACAACATTGGCAGTAAAAGCCGCTTACCTCTGTGCAGAAGACTGCAAACACACCGCTGCGGCCGCGGAATTCCGCCACAGCTATTACGGCCCACATCCCGAAATCTGACAAATTTCAGACACCCACACAAGTCCGCCACACCAAATGTCAGTGATAAACTGGCGAAAACAAAACCTACACCGTCACGCCAACAGAAATACGCCCATGCTATTACGACCCACGAATCCACGGGGCGGTCTTTCAACTGCGGTATTCCATTGGCGGTGCACACAATCTTACCAAACACATCCATATTGGACAATTCAAAATACACACACCTGATACACATACACACACCACTCCCACACCTCCAATACAATAGAAAACACACACCCACATCACCCACAAACCCCTACGACCAACCAACCAAAAATTCCAAAAGAAGGCCAGAGAGAGACACCACCATCCACAAACTAGCAGCCACAGGCACACAACACCATCACCCACACTACTTCCACGCACAAAACACCACACAGCACTACATATCACCACACTTATCACCACATACACCGCCCCACACATAACCTACACCACCCCATGGCACGGCAAAGACACCCCAGGTTCTCGGAGGAGGAGCTCAGGGTCATGGTGGAATAAATCGTACGGGTAGAGCCACAGCTATTTGTATCACAGGTGCAGCACACCTCTGTAGCTAGGAAGATGGAGGTATGGCGAAGAATTGTTGACAGGGTCAACGCAGTGGGACAGCACCCAAGAAATCGGGTCGACATCAGGAAGAGTTGGAACGACCTACGGGGGAAGGTGCGTTCCGTGGTCTAAGACACAACATCGCGGTACAGCGGACTGGCGGCGGACCCCCAACTCCTCCCCCACAACTAACAACATAGGAGGAGCAGGTCTTGACTATTCTGCATCCTGAGGGCCTCGCAGGAGTCAGTGGAGGAATGGAGTCTGGTAAGTCAAATCTTAACTATCATATCCCCCACCCTACCTACATGCTATCACAGACCCCCACCCTCACCCCCTCCCCATCACTCCAGCTCCCATCCCAACACCAAGCCCTGCATGACACAACAAAGCATGGACACCCATCACTAAAGCATGCCCATTGCACATACCCAAAACACCCCCCTCAACCATCGTCACACAAGCCTCCACGCAGGAATGCTAGCACTGGGGTACACGCACACCCACCCATTGCCCACCGTGACACACACAGATGCAATAATCATGCTTTTATACCCCTGCAGGACCACTACCCAATGTCACCAGACAGGAGGGTCCAGACATCTCCACCCCACCCACAGAAGAGGCTGGTGGGATGGTGGATTTCTGACATCAGGTCTGGCTCCAACTGGGCACACAGTTCCTGGATTGTGGCACGGTCAAACCTGTAGGTGATGATCAAATGTTTTTCCTCCATTGTCGACAGGTCCACCAGCGGTCGTTACACTGGAGGATTCCGCCATCTCCCAGCGGACGGTGCCTAGGAATGACAACATCGACCACAGAGTCAAACAACTCAGAGGTATGTACTCACAGTCTACATAGAACACAATTCATGCACAAAATCTGGCCTGTATTTGTGTTGCGCGACAAGGCCTAGGTCTGTGTGACGCAGTTGGTAATTAGGCCATGTGGGCCCCTGAAATGGCAGCTGCCTGACCTCTAAAGTGGGACAATGGGATGTCAGGTAACTGTGCTGGCGTTGTACACCGTCGCGGTAGACGGTCGAAGACCGCGGCGCAATGCTGCATTGGTTAACATTGGACCCTATGGGTCCCAGAAGCCAATGGCGATGTACGCCGGCAGTGATGGTACGCACCGCCACGGACGTGACCGCCACGGACGTGACTGCCATTTTCTAGCTGTTCAATCACTTGATACCTGATCTTCGACAGGAGAGGACCTACACTGCAAGTGCTGCTGTGACCTCGGTCTGGAAGAGACAATGGCTTGTGCGTCTGGGGAAAGGGCCCCTGCCTTCACTGCAGAGGAGTTGGAGAAGATCGTGGATGGGGTCCTCCCCCAGTACACGCTACTCTACGGTCCTCCAGACCAACAGGTAAGTACACAGGGAGCACATTGTATGGGCAATGCCTGTGTGGAGATGGCTGGTTGTAAGAATGAAGGGGGCACAGTTCTGCGTGCATGAAGGACTGTGAATGCATGTGCCACATGGCAGGGGTAGGGATGTGAGCCACTCACTTCGACGGTGCAGTTGGTAATGACTTCTCTTCTTCCCCTGTACATGTCATGTAGGTCAGCGCCCACCAGAAGAAGGATATTTGGCGTGCCATCGCCAAGGACGTCCAGACCCTGGGGGTCCACCACAGACGAAGCACCCACTGCCGGAAAAGATGGGAGGACATTCGCCGCTGGTGCAAGAAGACGGCGGAGGCTCAGATGGGGATGGCCTCCCAACGTGGGAGGGGTGCCCATCGAACCATGACCCCCCTGAGGTTCCGGATCCTGGCGGTGGCCTACCCTGAGTTGGATGGGCACTTGAGGGCATCACAGCAGACACAAGGGGGTGAGTACAACATCATTCAGCGGACTTTGCGCGCAGTGAAGGTGTCTGGGCGGGGGAGGAGGACTGTGGGTTTCCCTAGGCCAGGGCGAGTTCTGTAGGCTAGGCCCCTCCATAATGCAGGCCATGTGGCACCCCACCCCACCTCTGTAGAGTGCCAAGTACAGGTATACATGCCCCTGTGTCATCTATGTGTGCAGACGTCGACCATAGCAATGTAGTACATATCCCAGGAATTGCATCTGTAGAGCCCAACAGCGCAACATAGTGCAGGGGGCTGTTGTGTCTGTATTGTCCGCCAACGGTAGCGGTAAGCCATGCACTCAACCTGTCTTTCTTCTGTCGTCGCCCCCCATTTTTGTGGTCTCCCTGTTCTTGTGTGCATCAGCATCATCAGGCGGAGGTACAGTGGCACCGGAGCACGAGGGTGCTGCATCCCACATGGCCATGGAGGGCCACACCACGGACTCGGAATACACCAGTGGGACGGAGGGCGAGGGGAGCTTCACGGCAGGGACAGGATCAGCAACCAGCGACACGGACTCGTCCTCCGATGGAGCTCCCTTGTGGTGGCGGCAAAATCTGTGCACCCCACTTCTACAGGTACAGCCGCCCCCCCTACCAGCACCGCCCTCCCAGCAGCCCCTCATCCTTTGCCCCATGCCTGCTCACCCAGGATGGCGGGCATCACCTTCGGCCCAGGCACCTCAGCCCCTGCCCGTGTCACCTCTGCTGCCCTCAGTGAGGAGGCCATTGACCTCCTCAGGTCCCTCACTGTTGGGCAGTCTACCATTTTGAATGCCATCCAGGGTGTAGAAAGGGAATTGCAACACACAAATGCATTCCTGGAGGGCATTCATTCTGGTCAGGCTGCCCTTCATCGAACCCTGCAAACTCTGGCCTCAGCACTGATGGCAGCCATTGTCCCTGTCTCTAGCCTCCCCCCTCCAACTTCCTCCACCCAGACCCAATTCCCTGTACCCCAGCCTATCCCAAGCACACCATCAGACCAGCCTGCACACACCTCACCACACAAGGGAAGCTCAGGGAAACATAAGCACCACACATCCCACAGGCACTCATGCAAGCATCACACACATACAGACACACCAACATCCACTGCCTCCACTGTGTCCCCCTCCTCGTCATCTCCCTCCTCCCTCCCAGTCTCGTCTACACTCTCACCTGCATGCACCACCATTACAGCCACTACGTCCCGCACCAGCACACCCACCACCACCCCCACTCCCATTTACACGTACCATGTGTCCTCTCCCAGTGTGTCTGTGACGCCCCCTCTGAAGATACACAAACGCAGGCACACACCCACCCAACAGCCATCCACCTCACGACAGCCTCCAGCCCATGCACCTTCACCCAAATGCACCAAACCTACATCTCCTACAACCACTACCTCTTCCTCCACTCCCAAACCCCCTAGAGCTACCAGTCCCAGTGTTCCTAAGAAACTTTTCCTGGCCAACCTTGACCTCTTTCCCACCCCCCCTCCAACTCATAGGTCCCGTACTAGCACCTCAGCCAAAAAATCGCTGGGACCAGTGGTGCCTGTTACAGGTATATGGAGTGCACCGGCCACTAGGGCAGCCAGTGTGGCACAGAGCCATAGCAAAGCACAGCCAGTCCCCCCCTGTGAAGCACCAGAAGTTGGACAGTGCCCGGCGGGAGAGGGGGAAGACTCCAGCCAGCAAAGCCGCTCACAAGGGTCCCGGGGGTAGTGTCGACTCAGCTGTGACTCCTCCCACGGTGGGGAAGGGGCAGAAGAAATCTCCAAAGTCTGGGAGGAGCAGCACGGCGGAGAAGACCGCTGTCATCCCCGCTGCCCAGGAGGCCACCGCCAGCCCAATCATCACTGGCCAGGAGGCCACCGCCGGAGTCACTGCCCAGGAGGCCAGCCCAATCATCACTGGCCAGGAGGGCCCCGCAAGCCACAGCCCAGCTGACTCATGAAGGACCGCCAGCCACAGGCCTGCTGGGCAATGAAGGACCGCCTTGGCAAGCACCGCTGAACAGGGCAAATACCGCTGAACAAGGCAAAGACCGCCATGGCAAGCACCGCTGAACTGGGCAAGCACCGCTGAACAGGGCAAAGACCGCCATGGAATGCACCGCTGAACAGGGCAAGCACTGCTGAACAGGTCAGAAACTGCCAACTCAAGCACCGCTGACCAGGCCAGGGACCGCTGAACAAAGCAAAGACCGCCATGGAATGCACCGCTGAACAGGGCAAGCACCGCTGAACAGGTCAGAAACTGCCAACTCAAGCACCGCTGAACAGGCCAGGGACCGCTGAACAAGGCAAAGACCGCCATGGAATGCACCGCTGAACAGGGCAAGCACTGCTGAACAGGTCAGAAACTGCCAACTCAAGCACCGCTGAACAGGCCAGGGACCGCTGAACAAGGCAAAGACCGCCATGGCAAGCACCGCTGAACAGGGCAAAGACCGCCATGGAATGGACCGCTGAACAGGGCAAGCACCGCTGAACAGGTCAGAAACTGCCAACTCAAGCACCGCTGAACAGGCCAGGGACCGCTGAACAAGGCAAAGTCCGCCATGGAATGCACCGCTGAACAGGGCAAGTACCACTTAACAGGTCAGAAACTGCCAACTCAAGCACCGCCGAACAGGGCAAAGACCGCCAAGGCGAGCACCGCTAGCCCATTAGTGGCAGGGGCAGTGGCGCAACTGGGACCGTCACAGGGTGAGTGCTGTACTCTGGGCACCAGTCCCCCTCTAGAACCAGTGGAGACATGCATCCACTCCGTCTGTCCTGCACAGGATGAAGCACTCTGGGCACCAGTCCCCCTCCAGAACCAGTGGAGACATGCATCCACTCCGTCTGTCCTGCACAGGATGAAGCACTCTGGGCACCAGTCCCCCTCCAGAACCAGTGGAGTCATGCATCCACTCCGTCTGTCCTGTACAGGATGAAGCACTCTGGGCACCAGTCCCCCTCCAGAACCAGTGGAGACATGCATCCATCTCTGTCTGTCCTGCACAGGATGAAGCGCTCTGGGCACCAGTCCCCCTCCAGAACCAGTGGAGACATGCACCCACTTTTGAGACTGTGGCTTTGCACTCCGCAGGATATGGCAGTGACTAAACCACCCACTGTAGAGACTTGAGAGACTGTGGCTTTGCACTCCCCAGGATGGTACAGTGGGCAACCCACCCACTGTAGAGACTTGAGAGACTGTGGCTTTGCACCCCCCAGGATATGGCAGTGGGCAACCCACCCACTGTAGAGACTTGAGAGACTGTGGCTTTGCACTCCCCAGGATGGTACAGTGGGCAAACCACCCACTGGAGAGACTTGAGAGACTGTGGCTTTGCACTCCCCAGGATACATCAATGGGCATGGAGCCCCCTCATGGATCTGGCGTGGTGCACTCATCCTGCTGAGCTGCCCCCCCTTCCCTTCCCCCTGAGGTGCCTGTTGTATTTCTATCTGATGCCCCTGCAGAGTTCTCTCCGTTTTGATCAGGTATCTAGTGTGGGCCTCGCCCATGCATTTTGGGCCCAGTGGTCCACGGACAATGAATGGTGCATTACCTGCACTACTAATCGTGGTGTATATTTTGTTTAATGTGCATATGTATATGTATATATTTGGTTACTGTATTTTGATATATTACAATGGTTCAACTCATTTCCTTTTGTCTTTGCATTCTTCCGGGGGGATTGCGGGTTGTTACTGTAATGTTTGGATATGCATTTGTGTGTGTGTTGTAGTGGGTGAGGGTCGGGGTGGGGGTTGTGATGTTGGTTGTGTGTGTCCCTGTGTTTTTCCCTCCCACTCCCCTATGTCGGAGGTGCAGTACTCACCGTGGTCTTCGCCGCTGGCGTTGTTGATCCTCGTATAGGAGCAGGAAGACTATTGCAGGGAGAATATGGAGTTCTGGCTCCATGGTGTCGTCGTTCCTCATGGAGTGTGTAGAGGTGAGCATTTTCCCTTTGAAATGGCTGTTTCCGCCGTATTTTTATCTGCGGTGAATCCGCCCCGGAAAAGGTGGCAGATTGGCCTGTTGTGATACTGTGGGCGGTACATTGTCCTCCGCCTGTCTGTTGGCGGTGACCGCCGCTCTGTTTGTCTGTACCGCCGTGGCGGTCGGAGTGTTAAAGTGGCTGTCTTTGCTGGCGGTTTCCGCCACGGTCATAATTCAAAATTTTTTACCACTGGCCTGTTGGCGTTTTTACTGCCGCTTTAACACCGACCGCCAGGGTTGTAATGACCACCTATATATTTTTCTAAACAATGTGTGGTGTATTTTTGTAGTGTTCTACTGTGGTATTGCATGATTTATTGCAACACTACTTTACACATTGCCTCCTAAGTTAAGCCTGACTGCTCAGTGCCAGCCTACCAGAGGGTGGGCACAGGATAATTTGGATTGTGTGTGACTAACCCTGACTAGAGTGAGGGCCTTTGCTTAGACAGGGGGTAACCTCACTGTCAACCAAAGACCCCATTTCTGACACATATGTATAGGCTTGCTGAGAAATGCGGTAGTCACACAGGGATATTTAACTCAATATAAAGGCCTGTGCTGTATTTGTAATATTAATGATAGGTAGGAAAGAACTACTCTTTTTACTTTTATTAGGTAGTAACTGCTTTGTTTGACCATAATTATTTATGTACAGGTCACAATCACTTGAAGGATTCTGGACCAACTCAGATTAATTGTTGAGCCAAATCGTCTGAGGAATGAAATGTACCATATCATGTAAGATACAGCAAAGTTGAACTGATAAATCTTTCAGAAACAACAGAAGCTTTTGAGGTATAGTCTGTGTAGGTGTAGAAATCTGCATATAAATCAATTAGCCACATGGTCATGTCTCCTGCAAATGTGTATACCCTATGATTAAGTATGTGTTAATAATCACCTGGCTAGAACAAAGGATCAGCTTGGTACAATAGAACATTAATAGCAGAAAATATCTATGAGATGGCAGTTAATTGGTATGATATAAAAATGTATAATGTAGGTATGGTATCACATGCAGGTGAGTGTTAAATTTAAATAGAGAGCATCCACATTTATGGTGATGGGCGGATGGTAGGAGGCAGTCTATTGCATAATATGGCACAATGCAAGGTTGGTTTGTATAACTATAAAGCACTTTGTGGTGCTAAAGGACTGCAGATAACAAAGGTTAAAATTTAAATAGGGGATTATATAAAAAATTAACAACCCAATGATCTACAAGAAATTTTGAATGAATTTTATTATGTCTTACAAATATTGCAAGTCCCATGTGTCCAGCAATAGAAAACATATTTTTAATATCTACTGGTCCTAAAAAGGTGGTGCAAATACATAAACCCACTAAAATGTGCATTGATCAATTTGAATGTGCCTCAATGACTACAACCCAGTTGAGTAGAAGAGATGTATATGTACTCTTCTAATCTGAGGGATGAATAGATGTTTATGAGTGTTGTATGTATGGTGTATGTTTTTGAGATATGAATGTAGGTTTTTGTGACAATGAATTGTGTTCTAATATTGGTGCACCTTGCACTGTGTACAACGTTTTGTGTTTTGTATTGAAAAAGGAAATTTATATTTGTGACATAAATAGAAAGTGAAAGGAATGCATTTTGAACACACATGTAGATAGATAGATAGATAGATAGATAGATAGATAGATAGATAGATAGATAGATAGATAGATAGGTACAAAACCATGGAAATTCACTTATTAAAGTTAGAGTTATCTCAAGTAACTATAATTCGTGCCCTAAGTTAACTATAACGCGCGCCCTCGCCTTGCACATTTTTTCTCGTGGAACATTTTACTGCAAAGATTGCATTGATATTATCAATGATGCTATCAAAGAAGTCATTAGTGCTGTCATTTATGGGTTAATCGGCAGTGGATGGCGAGGGCTCAAGTTATAGATACCTTAGGGCATAATCTAAAGCTACTTGAGATAACTCTAACAGGTGAATTTTTATGGTTTTGTACACTTAAAATGTGAGTCTAACTATAATATCCTTGTAACCTTTGTTTTTTAAGTGAATTTCTATGTTTATTTTTTAAATTCCATTTCCTAACAATAACAATCCTACAAACTTCGTTTTTTTCTGTGAATTTCAATGATTTTTTTAACATAAGGTAATTTTGATTACTAAACCTTAAGCCAACCACTGCTGGGAACGGCCTTCATCGGTGCATGGTGATAGTTGGCCACACATCCCCGTATACGCATGGCCTATATCCATACATTTCATGGGTAGACATGTTTCCAGTTAGAAGAAATTCATATTGGGCTTTTGCATCCCCCTTTCGAAGTTGACAAGATAATTCAAGCTATTAAGGACAGCCCGCGTTGCAAGGGCCAAGGTCCAGATGGATATTTTTTTAAATAACATGGCCTTATGAGGCCCGTTATTAGAAAATGTAATGAGAGCTGCTCCTAACCATCCTATCCCAGCTAAATTGCTGAAGGCCCCAATTGTAACAACATTTAAAAAGGGAGATAGGAATAACCCACACTGTTATCAGTTTAATGGACTTTACAATCAAGATTTTAGGGAGAGTACTTCTGGTAAGATTGAAAACATGGGCGGAACAGACTTCATTTCTCTCAGATGTCCTGTACGATTGTCAACATGGTTTAGGGTCAGTAGAACAGTCTCTAAATTTGTATTTATTAACTGCAAAATATATTAAAGCCAAGTGTGTTCCCAGACATCTGACATTTATGGACATGACTAGTGCATTCAACACAGTAAACCGTTCCAAACACTCATCCATTATGCTGGTCATAGGGGTGGAGATGCTATTGATTTTCCTCCTGAATGATTGGCACAGGCATGCATCAGCAACGGTACACTTTCACTCTAAAGGGGAATGCACTGGGCCCATTAAATCTGTTAGAGGGATCCTTCAAGGCCCCAATTTGGTGCCTTTTATTCATCCTTTATACTAATGTGCTGGTGGATCATTAAGATAAGCATTGAAAATACCTGTGGGCAAGGGGCCAATCCCTGGGCTGCTTTACGTGGACTGTGCAGTTTAGCTGGCCAGAACTGCAAACAGTCTTCAGGGTTTCCTAAACCACTTTACCGCTTTTATGAACAACTTGGATCTGCACACTAAGCCAGGTAAGACATTCACTATTATTTGTGGTCTATGAATAGTGTGTACATTTAATACAGGATTCAGTTGTAGGATGCTTCTAGACCTTTTTATATTTAGGTCTCTCTTTGCATTCCTTACTTGCTTGGCTCCACGAAATCACTATTAGAACTCAGCAATTTTCTAGATCCTTGGAAGCGATTTTTTTTTATATGCACAGAAACCTGGTCACAAACCAGCTAAAGGAATGCTCACTTTAGACAATAGTAAATGTGTGTCAATTGCTACATATGGGGATGGCTTGTGGTGTTATGGAGTGGCGGATCAACTGCATACAGTTGAGAACATATTTTTGTAGAGACTGTTGGTGGTCCCACGGGGCTGCTCTACTTTTAATTGCCATAGTGAGTTAGGTCTAGCTTTTGTTGTGGATAATATAAAGATCTGCACACTTTTATTGTGGGCTTGTGTGTGGCAGGAGCAGAATGTCACGTAACAGTTTAAACAAGATTGCTTAATGTTGGATAAGCAAACTATATTCCCTGGCTATCTTATATCAGAAAACACCTTCCAGCATCTGGGGCTACAAAAGCTTTTAAGTACTCCGGAAAGCCATGTCAACAAGTAAGGACGTGGGGAAATAATTGCATACTGCTAAACTTGAAGATTTCAGCTGAGAACAGGAAGTGAGTAAGTTGACAGCACAGTATTGTGTTGATACATTGTCATAGAGAGGACTGGATCCTTATCTTTTGATGGTTAAGAATCTCAAGCATAGATTATATCTAAAGTTGTTTAGATTAAATACTGTGCACTGGTTGCTTTCCCCAATTGTGGCATTTTGTTTGAGAACCACCTTGAACTTTATAATTTTTTGCAAATATTATACAGTGCCCAGGAAACGCTAGCTCTAGCCATTATCGCATGATTTAAACATGACAAGGGCTATACAAATAATATTTGTTCTACTGCATCCTCAGATAATAATGTGCTTGGCTGTAACTAGCTTCATTCGAAGCACTTTAAACCTAATATAATGATATGGTTGGACACCATTACGAATTGCGGCTCCAAGTACATAACCAGTGGCATTGCATGGCCAGTTTATGATATAATGGGGCTTATTTACAAGCCCCTTGTGCCACTGGAGCATTCCTTTTTGGGACGCTATGGTGGAGCTGTGCCCTGCTCCATATTTACAAGGCAGGGTTAAGCCACTTCTTGTGGCTTAACGTAGCCTTTTAAATATGGGCCACCCCAACGCAATTTTCTGTGGCAAAGGAGCGTGCAATGGGTGTTGCTGTGGGTGTACCCACACAACACCCATTGCTTTTTTACATTGCCCCAGACATACAAGGAAACATAAATCTCAGGCAGTGTCAAAAACTAATGCCTCCCCAGAGTGACGCAACAAGGAGAAATACTTTTATTTCTCCTTGTTTTTTGCTCTTTCTATGTGTGCTGCAGAAGGAGTGAAACGCCTGATTGTTTTGTGCAGGATGGTGTCTCTTCCTGCAGGGTGCAATGAGGAGAAATACTTTTATTTCTCCTCTTCTTTCTTTTTCTGTGTGTGCTACATTCTGCAGCACACAAAGAAAGAGCAAAGAGCCATTAATAATTGTTTATGTGCAGGAAGGTGTACCTTCCTGTACATAAACAATCATTCAATAAAGATGATATGCTATTTCTATGTGTGCTGCATTCTTCAGCACACACAGAAGTGCCAAATCATCATTGTAGATTGTTTGGGGCATATTTACAAGTCCCTTGGGTCTCTTTGCGCCCCTCTGGCATCATTTATTTACACTAAGGAGCCATTAAAGGAGGCCCCCACTGTGTGCCATATTTACAAAGTGGTGCAATGGATGCATTGTTACACTTTGTATTCCCTTGCTCAAACATATACCTGTGCCAGGTATTATTTATGCATGGGGGGCTTTCCCACACAGGGAGGCCCAAAAAAATGGTGCAGTGAAATTTACAAGATTTCACTGTGCCATTTTTTCTGTCATTTTTAATGCCTGTTCAGAGCAGGCATTAAAGTGACACTCTCATAATAACCTATGGGCCTCCTTGTGCTTTGCTGGACTAACACCATAATTTATGGTGCTAATCCAGCAAAGCGCCAAAATAGCACCCTAAATTATGACGCTATAGTGCTAACGTGCACCACGGTGTGCTGTATAGTAAATAAAGCGACCATGGTGATGTTAGGGGGGCGCAGGGTGAAGCCAGAAAAGTGGCGCTTGAGAGTGGATGCGCCACTTTATGGTAAATATGCCCCTTCATGTGCAAGAAGGGACACTTCCTGCACATAAACAATCATTCCCTTCAATGCAGAAACCCTGGCACTTTGGTGTAAGGATGCCTGCGTTGGTATAAGCAGCTGAATTAAGCACCAGCTAAAATAAGGCACATCCCTGCATTTCAGAACTGAAGCAGTGTAGTGCTGCCAATTTTGGTGCAGTGCAGCACTGCACCAGTTTGATGTAAATATGCCTCTCAATGTTTAATGTCTTTGATTGCTTTAAATTTGAACCTGTGAGAGCACATTGCATTTTGTACTTTATTTTTCCTCTAAATTTCACATTTTACTTGGAAATGCAATCACCTTCTGTAATTGTGTGATTGTTATGTCCTAGGTTTGCCCTTTGCTGTGTGACGTCTCGGCATTTGAGAATGAAGGGCCCCAGGGAGAGCAACAGGCCCAGCCTAGTCTCTCCACAAGACACTTTGTGACGCGGGAAGCGTCAATGAGACAGGATAGGTGGTGGGTAGGTAGGACAGGGTTTAGGGTGGGGCTATGAATAAGGAATAAAGGGATAGGTAGGCCTCTTTCTGGTAGCGGTTCGCTTCTCGCACTGCAGAACTTTTGGGCCGGCAAGCATAGGAAGGCCAGTGGCACAACCCAATAATGGAGGGCAGCAAGCAGACGGAGGCGGTGCGCGCCATGTCTGTGTTATCCGAGAAGCAGGTAGAGCAGACCTCCTCAGGCCTGGTGTGTTAGAACAGACCTGGATGGGAATGTTCGCCTTACCAAGGCGGTGACGAAAAGTGTGAAAGCAGCGGTAGCCCCGTGTGTCAACGAGGCAGGATCCTCGGGGTTTGCGCCTGTTTCCCATATGTCCACCTCTTGGCAGCTCCAAACTCTACTAGCTATCATAGCACAGAGTTAAAGAAAGGCCAAGAGGGGGTGGGGTTTGGGTTGGGAACAGCAGGAAAGGAGACCTGTGGAAGCAAGAGTTAAGAACACAATAGCAAGATCATTCACATTAATCTTCATGAACTTTGTTTTAATTCTTTATGCTGTAATAACATGAGAGATCAAGAACTTTTCAAAAGCGTGACCTTTTTATAATCATATGCTCTGAACATTGAACTCTCTCAAATTAATCCTTAGAATAGCAATTACGTCACAACAAGAGTCAATGAGTACATTCGTTCCCAAAGAATTAACTGCTATAGGATTCATGAATGATACTGTAGAATAGGCAAACTGACTAAACTTGTTTTGTCTAGAAAGATCACACTCTGTTTGATCTAAGTTTCAAGATTCAATTGCCCAGAAATTATTGCGCACCTCATTGCCAGACTGCGCATCAAGACTCAAGTACCTAGAATGATCACGCGCTCTGCCGATCTGAACTACAAGGGTTAATTGCCAAGAATGAATCGCGCACACTGTTGCCGATTCAACCATCAAGATTCAAATGCCTCTAAATGATCGCGCACTCTGCCGATCCGAACTGCAAGGGTTAATTGCCAAGAATGATTTGCGCACAATGGTGCTGATTCAACCATGAAGATTCAAATGCCTCAAAATGATTGCGCACTCTGCCAATCTGAACGGCAAGGGTTAAGTGCCAAGAGTAAATTGCGCACACTGTTGCCGATTCAACCATCAAGATTCAAATGCCTTGAAATGATCGCTCACTTTGCCGATCCGAACTGCAAGGGTTAATTGCCAAGAATGAATTGCGCACAATGGTGCTGATTCAACCATCAAGATTCAAATGCCTCGAAATGATCGCGCACTCTGCCGATCTGAACTGCAAGGGTTAAGTGCCAAGAATAAATTGGGCACACTGTAAATCACAAAGCCAAAAACTCGAATGTTTCTAGAAACTGAGTTGGGGGGCCTACCCTGACCTCCGCCTTACCGTCCTGCTTGAAGATCAGCAAGATAATGAGGACAGGGCCAGGAAATGTCCAAGTAGGCCTCCGGAATGGGAGCCCGGGAAAATGCTGCTGCGCTGCACCAGGACCACTGGATAGTGAGCACGTGGAGCTGCGATGGGTGCCTTAAATAGACCCAAGCCCCGCCCACACGCCACACCCAGCCAGGCTGCAGGAAAGGCTTGAAAATGAACAATACATTACAAACAGCTTCAATGACATTTCAAGATTAATTACCTGCAATGCAAAAAGTTAATATGCAATATCAACACATAATGCATGAATTATTACATTGCATCCGTTTTTCCATTTTGCATTATGTTGCCCGTAGGACATGCACTGTCCTGGTGTTGACACCGTGCCAATCCCCAAAGGCAGAAATTGCAGGGCAGAAGATGGTGGGGGCGGGGATGCACCACATGTACACAGCTGGCCCCAAAGAAGACCCTGGGGAAGGCAGCCGAGCCTCATGCTCAAGCTGAAGCAGGCTGGGAAAACAGGTGGCTCTGGGGTGGCTGGGGCACATAAAGGGAAGGTGTTAGCCACAGAACAGGAGAGCAAAGCAGCAGAAGTTACGTGTCAAGAGCAGATGCAGAGAGAGGCACACAGTGAGGATCAGGCCCCAGATTTGTCAGCTGGGACAGCCAGGTGAGGTGGAAAAGAAGGCAGCCAGGCTCAAGGGGGTAGGAAGAAGGGCAAGAGTGACAGGCCTGCGTACAGAACCAGGCAAGGAGATGGTGGGGCCCCTTGACAAAGGGACATTAGGAAGTTGGCAGGGGGTACCAGAGCTCAAGAAGATCAACCCCAGGGTCCAGGTGCTGGGAAAAAGGGGGCAAAGGGTCAAATGTCAGCGGGTACTGATTGGTCAACAGTGGATATTGCAGTCTGAATATGGGAACAGCGCAGGTTAGGGGCAGGAATAGACAACCAATGGGAGAAGCTTTGCAGGGACATGGCGGGTGCCTCAGGCTGCGAATGGCTAATGAAGAGAAAGAAAAGTGTGGAGGGCCCACGGGGGGAACCCTGTGGAACAGGCAGGTGAAAGGGGATTTGGGGTCTGGGTACTGCAGGAGTGTGGGGAGGAGGACCAGGAGGCCAGTTTAGCCTGTGGGTCTGGCAGTGTGAGAAGCACATGTGTCCAGAGTAGCCATGTGGCAAAAGGAGCATCAAAGCCAAAGGTTAGATTGGTGGACAGGTGGCGATGCCAATGGGGGAAATACAGCCCTTGGACGTTGGTCCAAAGAACTATGGTGGCCAGTGGCAACCTTCCCTACAGTGAGGGAATGCTCACAAGCATGAAATGGCAGGGGCCATGTGTGGTATGGAAGGGTGACACAGCATGGTGAGTAGGTTGATGACAATGCAGGGGTGATGCTTGAAATAGAGGAAGATGATGAAGTGGAACTAAAATATGACAATGACAGTGATGACTGGGGAGAAGAGGAGGTGTGTGATGCAGAGGTGAGCAAGGTGACTGAGAGGAGCAAGGGGCGCAACATTCTCTTCAGTTGAAGTTTTGCAGACATCCAGTGTGGACAAAGGAACTACAGCAGGACGACGCAAAGAAGATCATGGACTTGGTCACAAGGTGGCATGTGACACGGAGAAGGCGCTAAAAGGTAAGGGGAGTAGTGGTCAGCATGGGACCCCCACGGTGCAACACAAGACAAGTGCGTTACAAATCTGTTGGGGGATGGCACTATAAACGAGAAGGAAGGGCCAAAACAGGGTAGTGGGAGGTGCAGGAGCAGGGCCAGGAGGTCAAAGTGACTAAGTTTGATGTGGGGACGGATGCCAAGGTGGCTGGGAAGAAAAGTCAAGGGAACAAGGAATAAGAGAGGAGAGACACAAGAAGAGGCTCCCCTACATGGGGATGGCAATGCCCCTTGGGCCCCATGACTCTAAAATAATAAAAGCCAAAATATGAAAGCATAAATATGTGGATGTCTTTAAACTGTTAAACCGTAACATACAGGCTAAGGAGGGGTCCAAGGAGGAAAAGTGAGAGCTAGTGCATGGGCCCAGGTGTCCATCAAAATATGTGAGCATTTATTGTGGCAAATACCCGTATAGAGCTATTGCTCTGTTCAAATACATGGATATCATCTGGAAAGGTCAAATGCATTTTAGGGGTTACGCGTGGCTTAGTCATGATGAGGAGTTCTGGGCTCATGTGGGTTTGAATCCCGATAAACCTTGGGGGATGTAGATTCTGAATTGTGGATGCAGTAGATGTCATCATTGCAGTTGGCAGCATCGACCCATATGGCGAGTGGTCTGCGGGTGATATACAAACCTTTTCAACCTCATCCCACCCACGCAGGGGCCGGTAGCACATAGCGACCCGCAGCTTCAAACATGGGAGCCTGCTGGAACTTAAATAAGGGTTTCTGCATGCAACACCCATGTAAATTTAAGCATCAGTGCTCAAATTGAGGAGGTAGGCACCCAGTCATGCGGTGATTCTCGTTGGCTAGTCAGGCAGAACAATGGAGGGCATCTAGAGGGCAAGGGGCTCAAGGCGCTGCTGGGCCAAAAGCCACATATGCCAATTAAGCGGCAGAGAAGGGTTCAGTGTGGGTCATCAAAGGCCAAGAATGAAAAGTTGAGCTGACAATTTGTAGTTGGCCAAAGATGCACCAGGCGTTGTAATACAAAAGTTGCTGAAGGGGTCAATGAGGAAAGGATTGTGCGCCCTTTCCACGGGGACCCATGGATGATCTCACCTTTGGGTGTGATGCCTAGGAAGAGGAAGAGGGAGTTTCACTTCATATACTACTTCCCCTGCCCAGAGGGAGCATCAGTGAACAATTTAATTGCTCCAGAGGACACACAGGTTGTCTATGCTTTGATGAACGATACAATTTGTCTAATTCGTTGGTGCGGTAAGGGATCAGAATTGGCAAAATGTATCAGTAAAGTGACTTTCTGGTTGCTGCCCATACACCCAGCTGACTTTTCCTTATTGGGCGTACAAATGGATGGGGCCATATATGTGGACAGGGTCCTTCCTATGGGTTGTGCTGTCTCCTGACCATTGTTTAAAGCATTCAGTACCTTTTTGCAATGAGTTTTCGCGAAGGTGAGCAGACATCGTTCAGTGTTTCATTATCTAGATGATTTCCTGTTTGTGGGCCAGGCTGGGTCTGGAGCATGCGGCAGGGCATTGAGGTGCTTTGAGAAACTGGCTGGTGAGCTGGGAGTTGGTTTGGCTCCAGAAAAGACGAATGGTCATAGCAGTGTGCTGACATTCCTAGGCATCGAATTGGACACAGTGGCCCTAGTGGCACGACTGCCTGCAGACAAAGTGGAGAGATTTTGTTTTTTCTGTGACAAATGCGGGCCTTGAACAAGGTTGAGTTGAAAGTGGGTCAACAACTGCACGGTTTTCTGAATTTTGCATTCGGAGTGGTATGGGAGGGAAGGACTTTCTGCAGGAGAATGGGCCTAGCCATGTTGGGTGTATCGTTACCACACCACGGGATACATCTCTCCATGGTAATGAGGGAGGACATCAGAGTTTGAAAGGCTTTCCTTATGACTTTCATTGGGGTCTCCATGGTTTTCTATGAGGAGGACACAGTGTGGTAGGTACAGATCTTTTCTGATGTGACAGGCTCCTAGTGTTCGTCTGTTTTGGGACAGCAGGTGGCATGCAGAAGTGTATCCTCAACAATGGTTGGAGCAAGGGCGAAGCATAGCCTTCTTGGAGTTTTTCCCGTTGCTTGGGACACTTGCAGTATAGGGGAATGGGTTGGCCAATCGGATGTTAATGTTTCATGTGGATAACATGACAGAGGTTGAACTGGTGAACAGGCAAAAGGTCAGGGATCTGAGGGTACTGCAGCTGCTTCGACATTTAATGCTCATCTGTCTCAGATTGAATGTAGTTTTTAAGGCAATACACATCCCAGGGGTCAACAGTTCTATTAGGCCTGGCATCCATGGAATGGTCTCCCTTGTCATTTTTGCCTCTGCTTCCCATGTACTGACTGTTTGCTAGATTCTGTTTTTCCTGTTTTGGTACTCTGGGTAATTTATCACTGCTGACCAGTGCTAAAGTACAAGTGCTCCTGTGTAAATTGTATGTGTAATTGCCTTTTCCATGACTGGCATATTTGATTTACTAGTAAGTCCCTAGTAAAGTGCACAAGAGGTGACCAAGGGCTATAAATCAAATGCTACTAGTGGGCCTACAGCACTGATTGTGCCGCCCACATGAGTAGGTCTGTAACCTGGCTCAGACTTGCCTCTGCAGTGTCTGTGTGTGCAGTTTTAAACTGCCAATTTGACCAGGCAAGTGTACCTACTTGCCAGGCCCAAACCATCCCTTTTTATACATGTAGGGTACCCATAATGTAGGCCCTAGGTAGCCCCATGGACAAGGTGCAGTGTATGATAGATGAGGCATGTACTGATGTGTTTTATGTGTCCTAACAGTGAAATACTGCCAAATTCGGTTTGCACTGTTCCAAGGCCTATCTCTCTCATAGGTTAACATGGGGGCTGCCTATAAATATCCATTAAGTGCAGTTTCCCTTTGGGAGCAGATATAAATTTGGAGTTTGGTATCTCTGAAATCACAATGTCAGAATACATATTTTGGTAAATTGGTTTTTGGATTGTCTGTTTGAAAATGCCACTTTTAGAAAGTGGGCATTTCCCTGCCTAAACCATTCTGTGACTCTGTCACGACTTACGGGCTGCTTTACCCTGGAGGCCGCAGAGCGAGTGGCTTGGATCCTGTTCTTGAATGTTCGGCCTTGGCCCAAGTAGGGGCGACTCTTTCTGGTAGCCACGGTGCTGCAGGCAATGGGTACGCCAAGAGCAGGCCGTGTCCCTCAGAAGTAGCGCCAGAGGCAAAAAACCCTGAAATGGGAAAAAACCTCCACAAAGATATGTTCCTAAAACAGGAACAAAAAAGAAGAGATATCAGCAAGAGCAAATACAGGAAAAAGTATTCTGAACTGACGAGAACCAGCACAGGAATACAAGGAAGCAGGAGCGAAGACACCATCCAAACAGAAAGTGTTGCAGCGCTAGGAGAGAAAGAATCACAGCCCTTAAATACAAACAAACAGGAAATGACCAACAGGAAGTAAAAGGACACCATCTTAGATAGGGAAAAGCACATAGAACAGAATGGACTAGGAACCATAGAGAATAGGGAACAAGGAATACTTTGAAGAGAAAGGTAACATGGGAAGGGGGAAAAAACATGAGGGAAGACACAACCAGATGACCAAAGAAAAGAAGAAAAGAAAAGAGAAGAAAAGAACAGGTGAGTGGGGGGTCAGACATGCCTAAATACACGGTGCACAGCAAAAGAACGAGGCCCCATGCCCAATTTGGGGCCCCTGAAAGCACACAGCAGAATGGGGGCGCATCACGTCTGGGAAACGCGCGCTGCGGCCCGAGCTGAATGTTCGGCTCGTGCCGCGTGCAGCGGCGGGACAGACTATGCCTCTTTGTGGATTCCCTGTCTGGGTCAGACTGTCAGTGGGGCTGTTTGTGAATCCCCTCTAGGCAGTGAGACAAAGAAAGCTGGGCTGAAGCCCGCATATCCTGATGAGCCATCTGGGCTAGAGTGGCGCTGTCTGGGCTCACACAATGTAGTCTCCAACCCCCTCCCCCCGGTGTTTGTCTGTGGCCTGGCCTGGGCAAGGCAGGATTGTGTGAACAACAGAGACTTTCCTTTGAAGTTTGCCTACTTTAAAGGCAGACAGGTAGTATAAGTAGTGGACCCAAAACCCCAGACTTTAGATTACTTCTGGAATCAAGAGGAACCTCTACCAAGGAGAAGAGCGGAAGAGCGGAAGAGCTGAAGAGCTGGAGGAGGAGTACTGCCCCTTTGCCTGTGACTGTGCTTTCCTGGGTTGGCCTGCAGTTTCTGCTTCTGCCTGAGAGAGGACAAAGACTAGACTTTGTTGTGCATTCCTGCTTGTGAAGTATCTCCAAGGGTTTGAAATGAGCTTGCCTCCTGGTTTGAAGTCTCAAGGCCATCAAAGACTTCCTCTGCCAGCACCTGGACTCTTTGCTGAGACTCCAGCCAAGTGGTGCCCTGTCCAGTCTCTGGGCCCTTGAGAGGCTGACCAAGGACTGAAATCCATGCACAGAAACCACTTTGGGGTAATATTCGACACACCACCTGCAACGCAGACGAAAAATGAAGCGCCGCCCACTTTGCAGCTAAAATCGACCACCTGCATTGCAGCTGAGAGATCGATGCATCACAGCTGGAGAAACGACACAAAACACACTTGCCGCTGCTGATAAGGATGCAAACCCCACGTAGCATGGTTTTACGACAGCGTGAGAATGGATTTTACACGCATCGTCACTGGGCGTCAAAGTCACTTCGGACCTGCGCGGATCCGAGGTACCCTGTCCGGAAATCAACGCATCACTTTCTTGTGAGGGAGAAAAATGATGCATCACCGACATGCCCGGAGAAGAAAATTATGCAGGGCCTCACTTGTGAGTAAGGAATCAACGCATCGCTGACTTTTCCAACACATGCTTGCCCGTATGGCTTTATTTTTTACGCAAACCAAGTACTCTATGTAAAATCAATGCTTCCATTGTTTATAAGACTCTTATTCATTTGAAAATTCACCTATTGACTTGTGTATGCTGGATTTTTGTCATTCTGATCTTGTTTGATTTAGAGAAATATAAAAAACAAAATTTAAACTGGTGTAGTGTCCATTTTTTAGTGTCTTCACAATATTACTGTGTGTGTTGGCACAAATACTTTATACATCGCTTATGAGATAAGCCTGACTGCTTATGCCTAGCTACCAAGGAGGCAAGCAGGGGTTATCTAAGTGTGTTTCTCCATTGCCCCGGCTAGAGTGAGGGTCCCTGCTTCGACAGAGTGCAAACTAACTGCCAACCAGAGACCCTATTTCTAACCAATTCCATAGCTGATTTGCTGTCTCGTTCACCCTGGCAAAGTTTCCGCAGCCTCGTACCTGGCACGGATGAACACAAGATGGCTGTTTCAGCAGTGATTTGGGAGTGGGGGCCATGACTGTTGTTAGGCTGGCTGAGAAGTCTTTAGCTGAGTCCACTCAGAGGAGCTACCGTCTGGCCTGGTTGGAGTTTCACTCCTTTGAGGGGAACAAGGAGAAATGGTGGAGTCAGGATCAGAGAGTGCTAACGGCTAGAGTGATATGTTTTGTACTATTTTTGATTCACGGGGGTTTGTCACCTACAACGATAGGAGGTAAGTTAGGAGGTTTATCATTCTAAGGTAAGTTGTTTTTAGGTTTTGATCCAGCCACGGATGACATTCTAGGTAGGATGTTGAAGGGTGGAGAAAGGAAAGTGCACGGCAGGGCAGGGTTTTGAGAGAAGCTATCACCTTTGAGTTGCTGTTAGAATTTTTGCACATGCTGCCTTTCTGCTTCAGGGATGGCTATGAGGTGGCGCTTTTCAGGCTTTGTATGATATGGAGGTTCTTTGGGGCATTTAGAGTTTCTGAATTGTTGGGTGTGGGCAAGGCTGTCAAAGTGCGACATGGGGGGACAAGACTGGAAGATAGGAAATTGGGCATCTGGTTGAGGAGATCCAAGACAGACCAGCTGGGAAGTGATAAATGGGTATGGCAGATGAAGGGGGGAAATGGGGAAGCATGCCCTGTGTGTGAGTAGTGCAGCTTTGGGAAATGGGTGTTGGCCACGCATGCTGCAATTTTTTGTCACGCTAATGGGGAGAAGCTTTCTGCCTTTCAGTTGTCAGCAGTTTTGAGGACGACGTGAAAGATTGGGAGGAAGGCAAACATTTTTTGGACCCACTCTTTCAGGATTGGGGCAGCAACTACAGCTGTTTGTTTGGGCTGGGACTAGGTGCAGATCCAGCAGATTGATAGGTGGCGATCAAGGTGCTATGAGAAATATGAGCCCAAATAAAAGAGTTAAATAGGCTTTGCCGAAGGAGGTCCTGGGGGGTGTAAGGGTGGCAGGGGTACACTACTGATTTATTTCTCTTCTCAAAGGCTGTTTGAGTGGCCCTGAGAGGTCCAAGGTGGTCACGTGGCTGGCGGACACTCCTTTTACCATTGGGCAGCAAAGTATGTAGAAAAGCAGATTTATGGATGCTCTCTTGGATGCCTGGGAGTCATCATGAGGTTTTGTGGTGGGGAAAGAGTGGGATGAGATGGGAAACTTGCTCCCTTTCTTAACATATGTGATACAAAATAGGGGCTGTCCAGATGTTATGGTCCTTCACCTAGGGGAGAATTATTTGGTGCGCTTATCAGTGATCACCCTACTGCAACACATGCAACGGGCCTTTTGTTACTTCAGCATAAAATGGCGGGACTTGGTTAGTATGGACTGAATTTATGCCCAGTGTGAAACGGAGGGGAGCAATGAAGCATGGGGAAATTGACAGAGCTAGAAGGAAGATGAACAATTCAATGAGGGTTTTTTGCTGGGCTCATTATATCAAGAAGTTGGCCCATGAAGTGATTACTGAGGAGGACACGGTGCTCTTTCATGATGATGGTGTACATCTTTCGGACATGGGCAATGCTTATTACATCATGGAATTGCAGGAAAATCTGAGGGAGCTCTGGTAGGAGAAAATATGGTACAGGGCAATGACCGAAGGATGCAGTGTTGCAGTGAGCTCGCTGGTGGAATAGTGAAATGCCCTCTAGGGTTTCTTTGGGTGGCATTAGCTGGGGGGCTGGAGAGTCAGGTGCGGGCCTGTTCACCCCTCCGGTATGTGGAAGAAACACAGGTGAAAGATGACAGGGGGTGGGATGCCCGGGAGCGGGTGAAGAGTTTCTCTTGTAGGAATGCTTGTGCAAAAGAGGTGAGAATGAGGCAGTTATGGAAGGAGACCATGGACAATAGGTAAATGGAAGGAGGAAACTGGGTGAATTGAGGTAAATGTGGGGAGAGAAAGTGAAAGGAGGGTATACAAAAGGGGTGGTGCAAGATTGAGCAGATGCAAGCTAATTGCTAATGTTTGTTCAGGTGTTGAAGTTATTTGCAAACCTGTCCTAGTAAATGGCCTTCTACTCTGTACTAGACTGTGATGGTGAATGCGTCACGATCAGAGCGTGAGGACGACACACAACAACGGTCCGTCAGACAAGGCGGGCGCTGTTTTGGAGCTGCGTGTTTTCATGCTTACTTGTCTACAATAAAATACTTTCTATATCTTTTATGCTGCATCATGCTACTTTTCATCATCACAACAGTGATTTCACGCTTTACTATAGTCAGCTAGAGGGAAAATTAATTGAGTTGTAGATAATTTTACCAAAAGCATCATGTTTTTAAGGATATTATATTACCTGATAAAAATAAGAATTCTTCTTTTTGTAGGCATAATCAATTTTATATGGCCAATTTATAAGTTGTTCTTTTTAACTTGTTAAAGCTTTACTTGACATAACTATATTAATTAATTGTCTGTTCAAGATTTAGAATGTATTTTACCTTTGTCGTCATGTTTGTGATTTTATGGCTGTCCTTCTAGCTGAATAAAGATATTTCAACTGACCGTCTAAGGTTGAGGGTATTTTTGGAATCAACTGTTGACTTGTGCTACAAAGTGTTAGGAATTGTGGTCAGGTTGTGGCTTCTCTTTTAAAGCTGTATCACTCCTTTCCTCCCTATATCAGTCGTGGATCAGAAGCCTTTTTCACAAACTCATGTTTATTTGGTTGATGTATTGATTCATTTGGTTGATCACTTAATTGGCCACTTGATTTGCTGATGGTCGGCTTGTTTGCTTGCCTAATTTATTGGCCCTTAGCTTCAAAGAGAATGTTTAAAACACATGAATTTGAAAATTCCAAGCTATTTCAAATAGACCTGTAAATCTGATTACTGATGAAAATATATAATGAAATATTGTGTTTTTACAAGCTTGGGGCCAGATTTATTCTGGCTTTGCACCTTTTCAACGCCAAATTAGCGTTGTTTTTTTACGCTAATGTAGTGTCGTAAGAGGAAAAAGGCTGCGCCAAATTTATAAAGTGGCGCAATGCTTGCATTGCACCACTTTGTAAGCATTGCGCCACTTTGTAACCCTTTGCACCACATTATGCCTCTGCCAGGTATAATATGTGCAAGGGGGCATTCCGGAGCTAGGGGAGCCCTAAAAATGGCACAAAGTAATTTATGAGATTCCTTCGCTCCAATTTTATCGGCATTTTTTAACGCCTGCTAAGTGCAGACATTAAAAAAGAGGCTACCATTGATTACAACGGGCCTCTTGGTGCTTTGCAGGATTAGCGTAAAAAAAAAATTATGCTAATCCTACAAAGAACCGGACTAGTGTCAAAAATTATGAGGCTAGTCACCCTAACTACCGCCATGGTGTGCCCGATTCTGAATATGACACTACCATGGTGGCGTTAGGGCAGCACTAAGGGGCACAAGAAAAGTGGCAGTGCATTAGGTATAGTGCCACTTTTCATAAATCCTCCTCTAAGCTTATTTCACAGAGCTGACTGCCTGAGACCTCAGGGGAAGAGGTCAAGCAGATTACAAAATAAATTACCAGCATCTTGCTCTATCTAACTACAATTTCCTTTAGCAGCCATCCTAAAGTGTAATTGCAGATTGTCTACATAGACGTACTTAGATTTATAGGCTAGTTCTTGTTGGACTAGATATGTTTGATGTAGTTAACTTATTTTTCAGTAAGGAGTCCTTATGCTGTGCGGCAGAAGAACCACAGGAAGTTATACCTTTGCACATCCATACAGCTATCCACGTACGCTGTATTTTGCAGTTTATACATAGTTAAACTGTACAATATGAAATTGCCTATGCAGATGGCATATATTGTATCTGCCCAGAACATTTGAGCAAATTCAATTCCTTTGAGAATTGAAAGCTGACCATGTGTGAAAGAGGTGGATTTACATTGCCACTGATTTAGTCACCTAATCCGTGAAAACCTGAATTCATACTTACTGTTATTGATAGATATAGGGATGCTGTTCCAGATCCTAGATACATAAACAAAAAGGCCTGCTCCTTGTTTTTGAATGTTTACACTTCTTAGTCTGCAGTCTGATGGTGTCCTATCTGTGGGTGTGATGAAAACCACCAGAGATGGTGAGCTCATCTGTAAGTTAAGTGGGGGGGCTGGTTGAGATGGCAGCTGAACTTGCAGATGAGGCAGGCCTGAAAGGTGACCTAATGGAGTTTCATCAGGATGGGTGGGATGGTGTGATTACATTTCTTAAGGCTCAGGAAGAGATGTGCTGCAGAGTATAGAATGCTCTTAATGGGTGCCAGTGAGAAACCTGTGAGGCCATGGATCAAGGCATTGCCATCATTTTGATGCAAGAGTGAAAGGGCTTGAAAATTAGTTCTGATGTTGTTTGCTGGGAGAAATGGTTTCACTTACTTTAAAAGAGATAGCTGGTACCAGGCAATCTTCTCTTTTCTGGTGACAGCTTAATGTCAAGAGTGAGCCCAAGTGACTTGGCATTCAATGAAAGTCACAGTTCGAAGATGTCCAGGTGCGTGTCATTGAGACAGGTTTATACTGTTTCTTGTTCTGGGAAATGTAACAAAGTGAGTGATTAATTAGAGTGGATGTTAGACCATCACAAGTAATAAAGTTGCTAACAAGTTAGGTCCAGACAAAGTTTTAAATAATTTAAACCTAAGCTCAGCCTGTAGTATCTATTGCACATGGCAGACAGGCTTCACTTAAGAAAATGTGTAGAGTATTTAGAAGTACCAAAACTGTTAAAAAGTCATAGACATAATGCATTAAAAATCCCAAACCAATTTATAAAAATAGAGAAAACTTTAATAAACAAAATGACACCAAAATAACAAAAAGTCAATTAGTGGAACCGGAGATATGATTTTCTGAACCATCGAAGGGAAAATAATGTAAATTAAAGCACCAATCAGCTGTAACTGTTTGCAGTAGAACAGGACATAAGTGCTATTTCAGTTTGGATACGCCAAGCATGTTCATGTGAGTCAAATATTTTACTTTAGGACTTGGTCTCTGAAATAGAAATCAAAATTCTCCAGTGGTTCAAGACTGCAAGCTATATTCAATGATGAGCTCCACATGGCGAGATACCTTCTTGCCAAGGGCCCCCTGAAATTACTTTGCTGCTGCAGAGAAGCTCCAAGTGAGATAAACTTGTTTGTTTGCCCCAGCGAAGTCAAGCTTTGCTTGGAGTTGCTCAGTGGTTGCTCCAAGTCTTTTTGCAGCTGGATTTATATTCTTTTTTTAAATTCCACAATTTTTCAGAGATTTTAGGAGGAGTCTAGATAGAGACCGCCACAGGTTCCAGGACCTCAAGTAGGAGCAGTTAGGGCTCCTCACAGGTCTCAGGTACAGTCCATCTTCTGTTATTCCACAGGTCCAGAAAGTGCTCTGAGAAGGATAACTTAGGGTGCTACATTTGTTGCTGGCACTAGCTAGTAGATAGGGGTAAGTCCACCAATGATGTGAAGTTCTCAGTGACAAGCCTACCCACTTTTTTAGGAGTTCCTGTTTATCAAATTGAAAGCTGTCCCTCAGTGATCGCTAGTCCTAAATTCCAAGATGGGGAAACCCATTCTCCTTTGTGCAGAACCTCTGTGCCCCTGTAGGGATGTGGTCAGGGAAATGAATACCTGCCCTTCTTTGTGGCCACTCAAAACTGATATATGGGGTAACTCCTCTCCCACCGGCTTTGGAGCCAATCTAGATGGGGGAACAAAGGTTTGTCTTCCCCAGGTCTCACCTTACAATTACTTATGAAAAGACAGGCCCTTTACTAGTTAATGAGGTTATGGGGTCCACCCTAACTGGTCTTCCTACAAGGGGAAGAAAGCCACCAGCCCACACCCAGGTCACTGTTTCTGCTCCAGAAGCAGTTCTCACACTTCTTTAAGATCAAGCACTCGCTAACCAGTTGTTGTCAGACTAAGGCATATTAGGCTCTTGGAGCTTTATGAAGGAAAAGGTAACTCCCTAAAACATACTTTTCCTACTAATTGTTAAAAATATTAACTTTACCATTGAACTTGATTTGATTTTTAATAAATATTAAAAATAGTGGTTGACTCATATTTCTAGCTGGTCACAAAAACAACATAAGAGAATTAATATTTTAATCTCTACTCTAGGGTAACATAAACGTTCTACTTGTCACGCTTTTAGCTATTATGTACCTTGCCTTGTTGTTTACAAGGCTTACAAAACGGTGACTTATAAATATGTTTAAGACTAGTCTTTTTTGACAAATTGAACAACAGGTTTAAACTATAGCAGTCAGGCTCCAGTGGTATGCCTAAAGCCATGTTTCCCTGTTAGATTATTGTATGGCACAATACGTGCTGCAGCCCACAGGTGACATTTAAATTTCCATAGCACAGGCATAGTTTGGGCGCTATTTAAAATGGACTAACATGGCAGTTGAATATGCCAACCAGGCATGTTCTAGGATTAGAGCAAATACACTGAGGACTGGACAGCAGAACCCCAGTGTTTAGAGTCTAAAACACATCAATAAAATTAATCAACAAAAGGGGATGACAATCCAAAAAAAAGGCTTTTTCTCACACCAAAGAACTGGAATTCAGCCTTGGTTGAAATGAGCATTGGGTAGGCACTTACCATCAAAATCTGGATGACGTGCAGGCAGTGTTTAATTTGTTGGATATTTGAAGCAGAAGCTACTTTCAGGTAGAGTTGTGTATCATCAACATATTGGTGAATCTTGATGTTGTTGTTTTCTATGAGTAGAGCACCAATCCGATCTTTGTAGATATTGAAAATAACAGAGGACAGTATGGAACCCTGAGGGACTTTGTGGGTTCTACGCATCTTTTGGCACATGGAGGTCCCCCTGTGTTAGGTGTGGAGTGCACTAACCTGGTTTGCCTATTCCGTGTAAGGGAATTGGCTTCACAGATGCCAGCTACCTTCACCCTTGTTGAAGTCACACTGCTCCAGATTCTAAGGTGACTCGAGTTGCACCAATTTGACAAGGGAAAGGGACAAAAGGGAGAACTCCACTTTGGGATTGACTTCAGACTCTTCAACCTTGGTTCAGCCATGCAGCTGTCTCTAGTTACTGGAGTTACAATGTTGGTACGTTGGCTTCAGAGTCTCATTGGTACTGCTAGATAAAAAGGATTAATTTGTAAACCATGCATGCAATTGTATTTGCTTTTTTCTTAACCACCCAACCCTTCTCTCACTAATGCTTACTTTGAGAATTCTTCTCTCCTACTTTAGAATGGGCTGAGTTTTGTTCAGTTTAAGGGTCAAGAAAATATACCTAATAGGACAGTGCACAATATGTTAAACATATACTTTTCTGTTTAGTATTCATATAGTATAAAGTCTCAAATGAACATATAATCAAAACTTTGCATGTTTGCCCACACAAGGAAAGTCAGAGTTTTCTGCACCTCTCAACAGAATCCAGGGCATATTTGTAACAAAATGATGCATTGCTGCCACAATGCAGCAATGCAACAAATAAATTTAACGCCACAGTACAATTGATTCTTATGCCATGGAAGCATTGTATTTTCAATACAGCGCACAATGGCGTAAGGAGGCAGTCAGCATTAAAAAAAGTGATGAAAACCTATACGCCACATCGCTAGGAAATATGATGCTACTGCTGCAAAAGTGACACTAGGCTGATTTGCTTCACCTAAAGAAATGCAAGCCGTCCTAGCATTACTTTTGAGCTCCAAAAAGAAAGAAAAAAACTTTGCTTTGGGCAAAAAAGGAAAACTCCCACAATGCAGCCATGAAGGAGAGAGAAGACTGCAGAGTGAAGGACAACAACTCCAGTGACCCCAGTACCAGTCAGGATGTCCAGGGAGACTCCCTGGGAAGAGGAAAAGAAAGTGCAAGTTTAATTACATCATGATCATCCTGATCTCTAAAGTGATGGACCACCAACACCATTTCTTCGTCACCTCAACATTGCCATTAGAGAAGAAAGAAGCCATACAACCATTTGACCATATGGCAGTCCCCTGTGGACAAGGTCAACAGTGTGGCAGAAGTCAAGAGGACAGTGATTTACTGTAAAAAGCACTGGCATGATTGGAGAAGGAGAAACTGTCCAGCAACCTCAAGGCAGCATTGAAGACAGGAGGAGGAAGTCCAGCACCCCTGGTGCAGCTGGACATGTTGGAAGAGATGGTGGCAGCCTCCATCCCAGGGAAGTTGGTGGTAGGAGTTCTTGGACATGACAGTTCTGCCTATGATGAGCAACAAGAACCACATTGTAAGTTGCAACGACGGGCAGCGTGGCAACTAGGTAATGTCATAAGGGGCAGTCAGCTACGTCAACGCTCCACTGCACAGTCTGCAGGTCAAAGGGTAGCATGCTGGACATCTACAGTTAAACATCAAATAAATGTAATTCACAGTGACCAGTTACAAGTTGTACAGCTCAAGCCAGCTCCATCACCTTCCTTCCTTCAATGTGTGAAGTACAGCATCAGTCCACTTTCACCTTTCTTCGTATATTGGTACTTGCAGTGGAATGTACAACATCACTCACCCCAACTATAACTCCTAGAATACAAAGCAAAAAACATGGACTGGAACAATACATCATGCTTGTACACTGCTACACCGCACAACGTAACTCTGACAATGCACCATAAAGCTAATTGGTCTCACTTGGGTTCATGCACACTGATATAGAATGTAAATCCTCGGAATGGAATGGGCGTCTTAGAGGATAAACCAATCTGTTCTGTGTGTAGAGCATGGTGTATGTGTGGTCCTGTGTGCTTGACAGTGGATGTGCTGGGAACCAGTCCTACAGAACCACCCTAGTCTGGTGATCCCTGTGGGAAGATGCCCCATTTGCTGGGTGCCTTCTCCTCTTCAAATTTCTTGGCTATTGCCCAATATGCTTTGCTGACAAGCCTGATGTGGCGGTATCTTTCCTCACAGGGAAAGTGCTTCCTCTTCTGCTCCGGGATCATGTTGCCTGTTTAATCAGAAAGAAAAACTGTCATACAAAGGCTAACAAGGAACTGGTATAATAATCATGATACATTCATTCTATCTTTAAACATCACCTATTGCACTTCCTACACCACCAAATTATATCAAAGGTCAAAGTGAGCATACATCTGCATAATATATATCATCTCATAATTTACTATGGCCAAAGTACCAAGGCTAAGCCAATGTTGCAAAATGCAAATGCACTATCTTGGCATATCTAAGTGTGACCATGTCAGTAATGAATATGCTTAGGAACCCATGGTATGGTACACATTTCATGTTTTACTGATTAGTGTTCCTTCTGCATCCTGAAATGGGCTTGATCCCATTGGCATTTGCCAAAGTAAGATGAACAAGTTCTGCAAAGTACGTGCATTGTGTCACAAAATTTGGGGCCTGAAATGGACCCATTACTATCTATTCTTAATATGTGGCAGGTATTTGATGTAAGAATGGAGGGTGGATAGCTCACTCACATCACACAGAGATGTATGAAACATCTCTTATATGAACTCCTGTTAAGTCGATGGTGAACCATGCCACAGCTTTTTACATTCTTCCAATGTAATAGCATGTGTCCCACGACACAGTCAAGTATCTGTCCCTATATGCCAGATATCAATGTCACATTGCTGCAACCAGCACTAAGAATACACATTTGATGGGTGTGTACATGCATACCCTAAATCTCATCTGCACAGGTACCCTGTGATGTAAATAACTATTGCTGTCCAAAGTGTGATCCTGTTTGTGATAATTGTTGGAGACTATCATGGCCAACACAATCCTAAAATTGATTGGGCATTGGCATGTTGCATAACTATGCTGTGCAGATATCCCTTCAGACTTACACACCTTGCCATATCAGTGAAGATGACAGGGGATTGGAATGTTGATGTTTCCACCACAGAGTACAGGGAAATACACATCATGAGTGAGCCCTTCAAATACATTACCATGTGTGCAATGGTTACATCTGCTCTTGCTTCACAAGTCCCTCAGCCCTGGAAGAACCTCACTTTTTGTCAAGGTCATGTGACACTCACAGCAGGTCATATTTAAAAGACCACATAAAGCCACCCTACATGGCTTGTCATGACCTGGTAAATATGGCACATAGGCCCTCATTACAACCATGGCGGTTGGTGCAAAAGTGGTGGTAATACCGCCAAATTATGACCATGGTGGAGAGATCTCAGGTACACAGCCACTTTACCACACCGACCACCAAGGCGGAAGCAACAACCACCATGGCGGTAGCCGCCTACAACCAGGAAGTCAATGTTCGGCCCACCATATTAAGACCCTGGAAACCGCCACCTTTTCCAGGGCGGTACCAACAACATCAAAAGCCTGGTGGAAACAGACCTCAAAAGTGAAAAGACTCACCTTTGGAGACACAGGGAAAAACCACACCGCCATGGAGCCCGAGCTTCCCCATGATCTTCTACGTGAACACCAACGGCAGCGAAGATGGTGATGGTGAGTACAGACACCAAGCACACAAGGGAGGGTGGGAGTGACACACACATACACAACACCCTCACACTCCCAACACCATACACACAACCAAATGCACAAGAAAACAAGTTTTTCCCCCAAATCAGCTGAATAATGCAAGGACAAAATGAATTTACCAAAGTGAGTGTAATAAGATCAACACAGTATAAAAATAAGACAATTTTATAGATATTTACAACTGTACAGTTCAAGGGACACTGCGCCGTCCTCAGTTTGCGTGGGCCGCATGGTCATCAGTTGGTAAATAGTCAGGCACCTCAGCTGGGAGATGGGACAACACCCCTGGTTCTAGAGAGGGCAACATGTCCTGTGCTTGGGCCTGGGGAGTGCAAGGCCACAGTCTCTCAAGAGGGTGACTTGCCCACATGCTCTGGAGGGGTCAACATGCCTTGTGCTTTGTCCTGAGGAGTGCTTGGTCACAGTCACTCAAGTGGGTGACTTGTCCACTTGCTCTGGAGGGGGCAACATGCCCTGTGTTTGCTCCTGGCCATGCAAGGCCAGAGTTTCTGAAGTGGGTGACTTGCCTACATGCTCTGGAGGGGGCAGCATGCCCTGTGCTTGGTCCTGGGGAGTGCAAGGACACAGTCTCTCAAGTCGGTGATTTGCCCACTTGCTCTGCAGGGAGAAACATGCTATGTGCTTGGTCCTAAGGAGTGCAAGGCCAGTCTCTCTGGTGGGTGACTTGTCCTCTGGTTCTGGAGGGGGCATTGTGCCCTGTGCTCTTGATCCTGGGAAGGCTGGGGTTGGTGGGTTTCTTGCCCACTGGTTCTGGAGGGGGCATCGTGCCCTGTGCTCTTGATCTGGGGATGCTGGGGTTGGTGGGTGTCTTGCCCACTGGTTCTAGAGGGGGCATTGTGCCCTGTGCTCTCGATCCTTTGGAGTGCAAGGTCACAGTCTCTCAGGTGGGTGTCATACCCACATGATTTGCAGGGGGCAGGCCGCACAGCACCCCATGGAGGCAGGACTACATACCGTCCACCGGCGGTGACTGCTGCTCAGTGGTGGAAGTGGTGGTGCTGCAGCCGCTGGTGGGGGGAAGCTCCAGCCCATCCCCTGCAGCCTCGGATGGCTGCCCACTGGTGGTGGTGCTGCTGCTGCTGGGGGAAGCTCCAACCCATCCCCTGCAGCCTTGGAAGGCTGACCACTGGAGGTGGTGGTGCTGCTGGTGGGGGGAGGCTCCAGCCTATCACCTGCAGCCTTGGATGGCTGCACAACCATGGTTGGTGGTGGGGGCTCCGTTAGAGTGACTGCCCCAGGCCCCTTGCCCTTCCTGCCTGCTGGGGCAGGCTCCTTGCTCTTCCTGGCAGCAGCTGGGGCAGGCTCCCTGTTCTTCCTGGCAGCAGCTGGAACAGGCTTCTTATACTTGAGGCTGCCTGGTGTAGGCTCTTTCACCCTCAGGACATGTGCCCTGGATCCTTTCCCACCACGAGTAGGTGTGGTGATTGCTGGGCCCATGGACTGGGTGGCTGAGGTGCTTGGCAGGGTTTTAGCCACCCTGGCCAGACATGAAGAACGGGGGTGGGGAGGGGTAAGGAAGAGGTCAATGGTGGAGAGGAAAAGCTGCTTAGGGACATTGGGGCGGGAAGAGGGATAAGGTTTGGGAGTGGAAGAAGATGGAGTGGTCGTGGGAGGTGTCTGTTCGCTGTGTTTGGGCTGGATGCTGTTGTGAGATGGAGGGCTGTTGTGTGTCTGAGTGCTTGCATTTGTGTACCTTGGGGGGGGGGCAGAAACAGTGGGAGAGGACACAGGGGACAGGTGCATGGCTGTTGTACTGGTGTCTGTTAGTGAGGTGTGTGTTCTACTAGGTGTGCTGGTGATGGCGGTAGTGGATGAAGATGTAGTGCATGCAGGTGTGAGTGTAGACGTAACTGGGAGTGAGGTGGAGCAGGAGGAGGAGGGGCCCCAGTGGAGGCAGAGGATATTGGTATATCTGAATCTGGACGGTGTTTGTGTGAGTGCCTGTGGGATGATGTGTGGTGCTTGTGTTTGCCTGTGCCACTCTTGTGTGTTGTCCTGTGTGCATGCTCATCTGTCTGTGTGCTTGAGATAGGTTGGTGTTGCAGGGAATGGGATTGGGAAGAGGAAGTAGGAGGGTGAAAACAGGGACAATGTCTCCCATCATAGAGGAGGCCAGAGCCTGGATTGATCTCTGTTGGGCAGCCAAGCCAGTGTGAATGCCCTCCAGGAATGCATTTGTCTGTTGCATTTGGGCTGCCAGCCCCTGGATGGCATTCACAATGGCCGACTGCCCAACAGAGATGGATCTCAGGAGGTCAATAGCCTCCTCACTCAGAGCAGCAGGGCTCACAGGGGCATGACCTGAGGTGCCTGGGGCGACAGAGATGCCCACCCTCCTGGGTGAGCGGGCATGGGCAACTTGATGAGTGGCTGCTCAGAGGGAGGTGCTGGCACGGGAGGTGGTGGCTGTACCTATAGCAAGGATGGTCAGAGAGGTGTCCGCCACCACCAGGTAGCTTCCATGGGATGAGGTATCTGTGTCTGAACTGTTCCCTCCAGTCTCCACTGTGGTGCTCCCCTCGCCCTCTATCCCACTGGTGCCCTCACTGTCGCTGGACTCCACCTCCTGGGTCCTGTGGGATGCAGGTCCCTCCGTCGCCGGTGTCTCTGCTCCTCTTCCAGGTGATGCTAATGCACATAAGGATAGGGTGACAAAACAAAAGGGGGGAAGAGACAAAGGATACACTGGGTCAATGGATGCACCAACACCACAGTTGGCATACACAGCACACTCACACACAGGGTACAGGCCTACGCACTATGCATTGCACTACCAGTGATCATGCTAGTCAACAAGGCATGGGGAGGGGCACACACTGCCAAATCTAGCACACCTGGGACCCATGCAGCCTTAACCAGTAGTGGATGCCTACGACCTAGGTAGCAGGATTATCCCTTCTGCACCCTAGCCACCAGGGGACCTATGCTGCAATGTCAGGCCTGGTCTAGGGGCACCCACTGACACATATCACCCAGCCGGATACCACCCTACCATGCGTAAGTTATAATGATGGGCACTGTACTCACCACCTTGTGGCTACTATGATGCCCTCAAGCGCCCATCCAGCTCAGGATAGGCCACCACCAGTATGCGGGCCATCAGGGGGGTTCAGGGTTTGACGGGCACCCCTTCCTCACTGGGAGGCAATCCCCAGCTGGGCCTCTGCCGTCTTCTTTGCCCAGCGTCTCAGGTCCTCCCACCGTTTCCAAAAGTAGGTGCTCCCCCTGCCATAGACCCCCAGGGTCCACACTTTCTTGGCGATGGCATGCCATATACCCTTTGTTTGATGGGCGCTAACCTGCAGAGGGAATACACACTCACACTCACATAATACAGTCCTGCCTGTTACACTTATGGCCCACCATTCCCCTTCATATCACCATTTATACACACATGGCCCAGCACACAACATGTACGCCCAGGGGACATCCACCTACCCCTTTACACGATGCCTTCACACCCCACTCCATGCATTCACGCCACATGCATCGTGCCCACATTGTACTCACCTGTTGGTCTGGAGGCCAATACAGCAGTCCGTACTTTGGACATACAGGACAATTCTCACTGACCCACTACAATTTGACAGCATGCATCGTACTGTTGTAGCCCCATTGTTCAGTTTGTGACCAGCTCCTCACTCTTTTGTCCCTTAGATTGCTACCGCTGCAGATGAATATGAGATGGAAGACATACCCCCGTGTCCAACCCCTGCTGGACTTGGCAACAATGGAGGACAGGCACATTATCCTCACGTATAGACTTGACAGGGCCACAGAGCTGTGTGCCCAAGTGGATCCTGACATGATATCTTCTATGCGTCACCCCACTGGGATCCCCCCCCTCGTGTGCAAGTTCTATCAGTTCTCCATTTCCTGGCAACTGTTTCTTTCCAAGTGACAGTGTGCTTGGCAGCAGGAATGTCACAGTCACAGCCAACGTTCTCAATAGTGCTGACAAGAGTGTTGTCTGCCCTGCTTAAACACATGGGCAGCTACATTTTATTTCCCCAGGAGGAAGATTAGGCCACAGTGAAGGCTGACTTCTTTGCAATGGGACATACCCCAAACAAAATTGGTGCGATTGATGGAACACATATTGCATTTGTCCCCCCGTCAAAATGAAGAGGTGTACAGAAATCACAAAAGTTTTCACTCAATGAATGTACAGATGGTGTGCTTGGAGGATCAGTACATCTCCCATGTCAATGCTAAGTATCCTGGGTCAGTGCATGATGCCTTTGTCCAGAGGAATAGCAGAATCCCAAATGTTGTGATGAGCCAACTACAGAGGCACAGGGTGTGAATAATAAGTGAGCCCTGGTTCCCACCCAGTAGATGTTGGGATATGGGTATGATGTGAGTCATATTGGATAGTGTGTGGCTAAATGTTGTTCCTCAATATTTGCAGGTGACTCTGGTTAACCCAACCTATCATGGCTACTGACCCTTGTGAGGAATGCCAGGACAAGGGCAGAAGAATGTTATAATGAGGCACATGGGCAAACCAGAAGGATCATAGAAAGAACCTTTGGCCTCCTGAAGGACAGGTTTCGGTGCCTCCATCTGACAGGTGGATCCCTGTGCTACTCACCCAAGAAGGTTGCACAAACTTGCCTTGAGACGCCATGTTCCTTTTCTGCAGGAGGAGGAGGCTGGAGATGTCTATGTGGCAGCAGTGGACCCTGTCGACAGTGAGGATGAAGAGGCCGAGGATGAGGACAACAGAACAGCAGTAATCAGACAATATTTCCGATGACACACAGGTAAGACAGTGTTACTTCACATTTCATTGTCATTATTTTGAAATTGTTTGGCACTGGCATGCTGTTATTTCCCACTTCTATGCCCACTTACTGTATTCTTTGGCAATTCATTTTACAGATGTTGGTGCCTCACAATAGCTCCTGGTGTGATCACTGCAGCCAACTACAGGTCTTTCAAGTGTGCGCATTTACTGTACAGTTGAAATGCAATGTTTGTACATGGTTAAACGTATACATACTTAACAAATGTGACATACTCCATACTTCAACTTTTTTTAGGGTGTTTATTGAAGTGCTAAGATATTGAGGGACAAGTGCAATGGGATGGGGTGATGATGGAGGAAATTCCAGGGTATAGTTCCTGTCTGTAGCACAGGTGCATTGTCCATGGGGACATAGGAAGGGGAGCAATGGCAGTTCAAGGTGGACAGGGTGACAGAGTGGGACACATGGGTGATCAGGAGAGTCTAATTTCCTAGCAGGGGTCTTGGCAATAGTCTCTGGCTTCTGCCTGGATCGCAGGAAAAGTTTGCGGGGGATGTCATCCCTCTGCAGGGAGAGGGGTGCCGGTGGCATGTGAGTCCTGTGGCGGGGCCTCCTGGCCACTAGCGGCCCACTGTTGTGAGACTGCCTCCCTCATAATATTGGTCATGTTTGACAGCACCCCTGCTATGGAAATCAGGGTGGTGATGATGGCCTGCAAGTCCAACCTGATCCCATGGTACTGTCTCTCCTGCAGCTGCCTGTTCTCCTGCACATTGTCCAGGATCTGGCCCATCGTGTCCTGGGAATGTTGGTATGCTCCCAGGATCTCTGCAAGCGCCTCATGTAGAGTCGGCTCCATGAGCCTGTCCTCTCCTGGCACACAGCACTCCTCCAAGTTTCCATGTTGACCTGTGCCTCTTTGCCCTGAGCCATGTGCCCACTGCCACTAACCCCAGGTCCCTGATTGTCATGGGTTTGAGGTGTGCCCTGGGGTCCCTGTAGCGGTAGACACACTGCTGATTGACGTGTCCTAGGGACAGAGATGTGAGTATGCTGGGTGGGTGATGTGGTGGTGTTTCCAGATGGGGGAGGCTCTGTGTTTGTCTGTGACTGGGCTTGGGTAATCGACTGTCCAGAGATCCCTGATGGGCCAGGTTGGTCATCCTGATCCAGGCGACCAGAGTTGCTGTCATCGCTGTGGGCCTCTTCATTTGGGGGACTGGATATTGCTGGCACCTCCTCTCACCTGACATTGGCAGGGATACCTGTAGAGATGTAAATGCTGTATTATTGTTTCTGTGTGATTGTGAATTGGTGGATTGCCCTGTTTGGTTGTATTTGCCCTGGCAGCTTTCACTTGTGTAAGTTGGTAAGTGGTAGGCTAGCTGATTCTCTCTAGTGTACATGCTTTAGTGATAGGTGTCCATGCAGATCTGTGAGTGGTGTCCATGCATTGATATGGCATGCAGGGCTTGGCACTGGGATGAGTGAGATGTGATGGTGGGCTTTGTGGGAAGTTGTGGAGTGATGGGAGTGAGGGTTAGAGTACGTGTTGGCATGCAGGTGGGGGGGAGTAGTAGTATAGAGTTGACTTACCAGAGTTCAGTCCTCCTCCTACTCCGGTCAGGACCTCAGGATGCATGATTGCCTAGACTTGCTCCTCCCATGTTGTTAGTTGTGGGGGAGGAAGTGGGAGTCCACTGCCAGTCCTCTGTACAGAGAGTTGGTATCTTGCTGCAATGGAACGTACCTTCCCCGTAGGTCGTTCCACCTCTTCCTGATGTCATCCCTTGTTCTTGGGTGCTGTCCCACAGCATTGACCCTGTCCACAACTCTCCCCTATAGCTCAATATTCCTAGCTATCAATATCTGCTGCATCTGTGCTCCAAATAGCTGTGGCTCTACCCTGATGATTTCCTCCACCATGACCCTTAGCTCCTCCTCTGAGAATATGGGGTGTCTTTGTGGTGCCATAGGTGTTGTGTGAGTTGTGTAGGTGAGGGTGTATAAGGTGATGTGTTGGGGTGTGTGATGTGGGGTGCCTGGGTGGTGTATAGGTGTAGGTAGTGTGTGGCTCTGGTTTTGTCTGTGGCCGTGGTGTCTGTCTCGTGCCAATGGTTTGTAGTCGTAAGGGGTTGTGGGTAAGGTGGGTGTGTGTTTTATAGTGGTTGGGTTGTTTTTGTGTGAGTATTTTTAGCTCAGCGGTATGTACCACCTTTGAATGTCTGCCATGGTGATTCATGGGTCATAATGTGGGGGGTGTTGTTCTGTTGGCGTAACGGTGTGGGTTTTGATACTGCCAGTTTATCACTGACCTTTGGTATGGCGAATTTGTGTCTGTGGCTGAATAGTGATAGATTGATGCATTTGTGTCATAATATGGTGAGTGGATATCCGCCGCAGCGGTATGTTGGCGGCAGTCAGCGTGGCGGTAAGTGGGATTTACTTCCAATGTCATAATGAGGGCCATAGTCTTTCTGTCATTTATATGGTGCGAATCCTCCCTGAAATGTATTTGTTAGGCTTCAAATCCCCAGCCATGTTCACCTATGACACCGTTAGCACATATGTTAACAGACTATGGCATTGTGGTCATTGCTCTTCAGTCAGACCATCAATCATGTTGTCTACAAGTGATAGCACATATATCCACCTGGCTATTAGTCAGAGGTGAATGCACGTTGAATAATTAACATCTACATTTCTGTCCATATCTTTATTATACATATGTTTTTTGGTGTAAGAGATGCACATTGAACATGGCATTGCACAAAGTATTCAACATCACACAAAATCCTTGCACTACACAATAAACACTCAGGATGGCACACACTGCTAACATCCAGATCCTTGAAGCTCTCCACCTCTCCTGCTGTGTATGTCTCAGGTCCACCTACAAGACCTAACATGATACATTTCACTATGATTGTAGAAGACATTCACTGTGGTAAATTGTAGCACAGTTCATATAAATAGCATTTGGCTATCTCACCATTCTGGTTGTAACAAATCAATCAGCTAATATGTAATGCCTCAATCATACACATTGGAAAGACAGGCTGACGTGTATTGTTAGACTTTTCAACCTTTTGCGTGGTCTCCCTTAACTTTTTGCCTCTGTTCCCCAGGTTGTTGATGTGTGCTGGACTCAGATTTTGCTGTTTTTGTTACTCTGGGCGCTTTACCACTGCTAACCAGTGCTAAAGTGCAAGTGTTCCTTTACAAAATGTGTATGTAATTGGCTTATCCATGATTGGCATATTTGATTTACTAGTAAGTCCCTAGTAAAGTACACTAAAGGTGTCAGGGCCTGTAAATCAAATGCTACTAGTGGGCCTGCAGCACTGGTTGTGCCACCCACATAAGTAGCTCTATAATCATGTCTCAGACCTGCCATTGCAGTGTCTGTGTGTGTACTTGTAACTGTAAATTTGACTTGGCAACCTTCCCTTTTCTTACATGTAAGGCACCCCTAAGGTAGGCCGTAGGTAGCCCCAAGGGCAGGGTGCAGTGTATGGGTAAGGTAGGACATATAGTAATGTGTTTTATATGTCCTGACAGTGAAATATTGCTAAATTCAATTTTCACTGTTGCAAGGCCTGTCCCTCTCATAGGTTAACATGGGGGATACCTTTAAATCCTATTAAAGTGTAGATTCCCTTTGGGAGCGGATGGACATGTGGAGTTTGGGGTCTCTGAGCTCACAATTTAAAAATGCATCTTTTAGTAAAGTTGATTTGAAGATTGTATGTTTTGAAATGCCACTTTTAGAAAGTGAACAGTTCCTTGCTTATACCATTTCTGTGACTCTGCCTGTTTGTGGATTCCCTGTCTGGCTCAGTTTGACAGTTGGGCTGGTTGCACCTCACACTAGACAGTGACACAAAAGGAGCTGGGGTGTGGTCTGCATTTCCTTATGAGCCATCTATGCTAGGAGGGAGGGGAAGAGCGGTCACTTACACCTGAAAGGGCTGAACCTGTCCTCACAGAATGCAGTCTCCGACCCCCTGGTGAGTGTCTGGGGCCTGGCCTGGGAAAGGCAGGATTTCACATTCAAGAGAGACTTTGCTTTGAAGTAGGCCTACTTCAAAGGAGAAATTGGGTATAACAAGGGCACCCAAAACCAGATACTTTAGAACACTTCTGGAAACCAAGAGGAACTTCTGCCTGGAGAAGAACTGAAGAGCTGAGGAAGAAGAGATGCCCTGCCTGTGACTGTGCTTTGTGGAGCTATCCTGCAGTTGCTGCTTCTGCCAGAGTAAGAGGGCAAAGACTGGACTTTGTGTGCCTTCCATCTTGTGAAGAAATCTCCAAGGGCTTAATTTAGAGCTTGCCTCCTGTTGTTTGAAGTTGCAGGGACAGCAAAGACTTCTCTCTGCCAGCACCTGGAGTCTCTGGAGAGACGCCTGCTCTGACAAGTGGTGCCCTATCCAATCCCTGGGCCCTTGAAAGCAAAGCTGGTGGAAATTCAAGGAAATCGACTTGGGACGACTTCGGACGGTAGTCACTGCTGAATCCGGTGACGCACACTGCAACCGACTCCATGATCTTTGCTGGAACACGACGACCTTCGCAGGCCCGACGCTGTTGCAGCCCTCCTGAAGTCCGCGACTCTGTGGAAGTCGCCACACCACGTCGTGATCCCCCACTTCGCGCATCGACTTGTTTTCACTCTTCACCAAAGGTACTGTACTTGGGGGTCTACGCGACTGCGTGTCCGGCCCCGCTGGGGTCAGCTGGTTGGGAACTACTCCGTCCCGACTCCGTATTAACACCTCATCGAAGCATTTTGGGGCATATTTATACTCCGTTTGCGCCGAATTTGCGTCGTTTTTTTCGACGCAAATTCGGCGCAAAACTAACGCCATATTTATACTTTGGCGTTAGACGCGTCTAGCTCCAAAGTATGTGGAAAAAGCGTCATTTTTTGGCGTGAACGCCTTCCTTGCGTTAATGAGATGCAAGGTAGGCGTTTCCATCTAAAAAAATGACTGCGACGCAAATGCGTCGTATTTATACTCCCGGGCAAAAATCACACCCGGGAGTGGGCGGGGCAAAAAACCCCGCATTTGCACCGGATTTTAGCGCCTGGGTCAGGGCAGGCGTTAAGTGACCTGTGGGCTCATAATGAGCCCACAGCTGCCCTCCCATGCCCCCAGGGACCCCCCCTGCCACCCTTGCCCACCCCAGGAGGACACCCAAGGATGGAGGGACCCATCCCAGGGACATTCAGGTAAGTTCAGGTAAGTATAATTTTTTATTTTTTTTATATTTTTTTTTGGCATAGGGGGGCCTGATTTGTGCCCCCTACATGCCTCAATGCCCAATGACCATGCCCAGGGGACATAAGTCCCCTGGGCATGGCCATTGGGCAAGGGGGCATGACTCCTGTCTTTACTAAGACAGGAGTCATGTAAATGGCGTCTGGGCGTCGTTAAAAATGGCACAAATCGGGTGGAGGCGATTTTTTGGCGTCAACCTGACTTGCACCATTTTAAGACGCCCTAACGCCATTTTCCCCAACGCCGGCGCTGCCTGGTGTACGTGGTTTTTTTCCACGCACACCAGGCAGCGCCGGTCTGCTAGCGCCGGCTAACGCCATTCAATAAATACGGCGCCCGCATGGTGCTTCAGAATGGCGTTAGCCGGCGCAAAACTTTTTGACGCTAAACTGCGTTAGCGCAGTTTAGCGTCAAAAAGTATAAATACGGGCCTTTGTGTTTCTAAGCACTATTTTTGAGTTTAATCTTTAAAAATTCATAACTTGACTTGTGTATGTCGGATTTTTTGTTATTTTGGTCTTGTTTTGTTTAGATAAATATTTCCTATTTTTCTAAACTGGTATTGTGTCATTTTGTAGTGTTTTCATTAAGTTACTGTGTGTGTTGGTACAAATACTTTACACCTAGCACTCTGAAGTTAAGCCTACTGCTCTGCAAAGCTACCAAGGGGCTAAGCAGGGTTTAGCTGAAGGTGATTCTCTTTTACCCTGACTGGAGTGAGGGTCCTTGCTTGAACAGGGGGTAACCTGACTGTCAACCAAAGACCCCATTTCTAACATGTACACATATATGATGAGCCACAACATGCATCATGTGGGCACATGGCAGAACCAGTTAAAATACTCATAAAACTAATTAATACAAATTTTCACAAGGGTTTGAGACTTTCATGGCTCTCTGCACCTAAATAACTCACAGACCACACTCAGCAAGGTATAACAATACCCGTGCCTTACTCTTTTCTTTACATGTACATGACTACACTATATACATCACACATTAGCCACCTTTGTCCTTCATTTGACATAGGTCTGTATCTGTCAGTGCTGCATAGTTCCAGACATTTAATCATACCTGTCTAGTGCATCCTAAAGGGTCAATTTCTGGACATTGAACACCAACATGTATGAGATATGTTCAGATGTGTATTATTCCTTTGGATAAAGTAACTGTAGGAGGCTGGACTGGCTTGTAGTTAGTACCTAGGGGTACTTACACCTTGCACCAGGCCCAGTTAGCCCTTATTAGTGTATAGGGTGTCTAGCAGCTTAGGCTGATAGATAATGGTAGCTTAGCAGAGCAGCTTAGGCTGAACTAGGAGACGAGTGAAGCTCCTACAGTACCACTAGTGTAATATGCACAATATCATAAGAAAACACAATACACAGATATACTAAAAATAAAGGTACTTTATTTTTATGACAATATGCCAAAAGTATCTCAGTGAGTACCCTCAGTATGAGGATAGCAAATATACACAAGATATATGTACCCAATACCAAAACATGCAGTAACAGTATTAGAAAACAGTGCAAACAATGTATAGTTACAATAGGATGCAATGGGGACACATAGGGATAGGGGCAACACAAACCATATACTCCAAAAGTGGAATGCGAACCACTAATGGACCCCAAACCTATGTGACCTTGTAGAGGGTCGCTGGGACTATAAGAAAACAGTTAGGGTTAGAAAAATAGCCCACCCCAAGACCCTGAAAAGTGAGTGCAAAGTGCACTAAAGGTCCCCAAAGGACATAGAAGTCGTGATAGGGGAATTCTGCAGGAAAGACACAAATCAGCAATGCAACAATGATGGATTTCCAAATGAGGGTACCTGTGGAACAAGGGGACCAAGTCCAAAAGTCACAAGCAAGTCGGAGATGGGCAAATGCCCAGGAAATGCCAGCTGTGGGTGCAAAGAAGCTGCTACTGGACAGTAGAAGCTGAAGATTCTGCAGGAACGACAAGGGCTAGGAACTTCCCCTTTGGAGGATGGATTTCTCACGCTGTGGAGAGTTGTGCAGAAGTATTTTCCTGAAGAAAGACCGCCAACAAGCCTTGCTAGCTGCAAATTGTGCAGTTAGGGTTTTTGGATGCTGCTGTGGCCCAGGAGGGACCAGGATGTCGCAATTGCGTCAGGAGGCAGAGGGGGCGTCGAGCAAGACAAAGAGCCCTCTCAAAAGCAGACAGCACCTGCAGAAGTGCCAGAACAGGCACTATGAAGTGGAGTGAAATGGTGTTCACCTGAAGTTGCACAAAGGAGTCCCACGTCGCCGGAGGACAACTTAGAAGGTCGTGCAATGCAGGTTAGAGTGCCGTGGACCCAGGCTGGACTGTGCACAAAGGATTTCCGCCGTAAGTGCACGGAGGCCGGAGTAGCTGCAAAAGTCACGGTTCCCAGCAATGCAGTCTGGCGTGGGGAGGCAAGGACTTACCTCCACCAAACTTGGACTGAAGAGTCACTGGACTGTGGGAGTCACTTGGACAGAGTTGCTGGATTCAAGGGACCTCGCTCGTCGTGGAGAGAGGAGACCCAGGGTACCGGTGATGCAGTTCTTTGGTGCCTGCGGTTGCAGGGGGACGATTCCGTCGACCCACGGGAGATTTCTTCGGAGCTTCTAGTGCAGAGAGGAGGCAGACTACCCCAACAGCATGCACCACCAGGAAAGCAGTCGAGAAGGCGGCAGGATCAGCGTTACAGAGTTGCAGTAGTCGTCTTTGCTACTTTGTTGCAGTTTTGCAGGCTTCCAGCGCGGTCAGCAGTCGATTCCTTGGCAGAAGGTGAAGAGAGAGATGCAGAGGAACTCGCATGAGCTCTTGCATTCGTTATCTAAGGAATCCCCAAAGACAGAGACCCTAAATAGCCAGAAAAGAGGGTTTGGCTACTTTGGAGAGAGGATAGGCTAGCAACACGTGAAGGAGCCTATCAGAAGGAGTCTCTGACGTCACCTGCTGGCACTGGCCACTCAGAGCAGTCCAGTGTGCCAGCAGCACCTCTGTTTCCAAGATGGCAGAGGTCTGGAGCACACTGGAGGAGCTCTGGGCACCTCCCAGGGGAGGTGCAGGTCAGGGGAGTGGTCACTCCCCTTCCTTTGTCCAGTTTCGCGCCAGAGCAGGGCTGAGGGGTCCCTGAACCTGTGTAGACTGGCTTATGCAGAAATGGGCACCATCTGTGCCCATGAAAGCATTTCCAGAGGCTGGGGGAGGCTACTCCTCCCCAGCCCTAACACCATTTTCCAAAGGGAGAGGGTGTAACACCCTCTCTCTGAGGAAGTCCTTTGTTCTGCCTTCCTGGGCCAGGCCTGGCTGGACCCCAGGAGGGCAGAAACCTGTCTGAGGGGTTGGCAGCAGCAGCAGCTGCAGTGAAACCCCGGGAAAGGCAGTTTGGCAATACCCAGGTCTGAGCTACAGACCTATGGGATCATGTGATTGTGCCAACTATGCCAGGATGGCATAGAGGGGGCAATTCCATGATCATAGACATGTTACATGGCCATATTCGGAGTTACCATTGTGAAGCTACATATAGGTAGTGACCTATATGTAGTGCACGCGTGTAATGGTGTCCCCGCACTCACAAAGTCCGGGGAATTGGCCCTGAACAATGTGGGGGCACCTTGGCTAGTGCCAGGGTGCCCACACACTAAGTAACTTAGCACCCAACCTTTACCAGGTAAAGGTTAGACATATAGGTGACTTATAAGTTACTTAACTGCAGTGTAAAATAGCTGTGAAATAACGTGGACGTTATTTCACTCAGGCTGCAGTGGCAGACCTGTGTAAGAATTGTCAGAGCTCCCTATGGGTGGCAAAAGAAATGCTGCAGTCCATAGGGATCTCCTGGAACCCCAATACCCTGGGTACCTCAGTACCATATACTAGGGAATTATAAGGGTGTTCCAGTAAGCCAATGTAAATTGGTAAAATTGGTCACTAGCCTGTTAGTGACAATTTGAAAGAAATGAGAGAGCATAACCACTCAGGTTTTGATTAGCAGAGCCTCAGTGAGACAGTTAGTCATAACACAGGTAACACATTCAGGCACACTTATGAGCACTGGGGCCCTGGCTGGCAGGGTCCCAGTGACACATACAACTAAAACAACATATATACAGTGAAAAATGGGGGTAACATGCCAGGCAAGATGGTACTTTCCTACACAACCTAAATAAGACTAGCCATGACCTGATGAGTCTTCATTGTCTAAGTGGAAATATCTGGAGAGTCCATCTGCATTGGAGTGGCTACTCCCAGGTCTATGTTCCACTGTATAGTCCATTCCCTGTAGGGATATGGACCACCTCAACAATTTAGGATTTTCACCTTTCATTTGTTTTAGCCAAAGTAGAGGTTTGTGGTCTGTGTGAACAATGAAGTGAGTGCCAAACAGGTATGGCCTCAAATTCTTTAGTGCCCAGACCACAGCAAAGGCCTCCCTCTCTATGGCAGACCAACGCTTTTCTCTAGGGGTCAACCTCCTACTAATAAAAGCAACAGGTTGATCCTGGCCCTCAGAATTAAGTTGTGATAGGACTGCCCCTACTCCTAATTCAGATGCATCAGTTTGGACATAGAATTTTTTAGAGTAACAAGGGCTTTGCAGGACAGGTGCAGAGCACATGGCCTGCTTCAGCTCCTCAAAAGCTTTCTGACAGCTAGCTGTCAACAATACCTTCTTAGGCATTTTCTTGGATGTGAGGTCATTAAGAGGGGCTGAAATGGAGCCATAGTTCTTAATGAACCTCCTGTAATACCCAGTGAGGCCTAGGAAGGCTCTCACCTGAGTCTGAGTAGTAGAGGGAACCCAATCTATTATAGTTTGGATTTTCCCCTGAAGTGGTGCAATCTGTTCCCCACCAACAAGGTGTCCCAGATAAACCACCTTCCCCTGCCCTATGTGGCACTTTGATGCCTTGATAGTGAGGCCTGGCTTTTGCAGGGCCTCCAAAACTTTCCATAGGTGGACCAGGTGATCATCCCAGCTGGAGCTAAAGACAGCTATATCGTCCAGATATGCTGCACTAAAAGCTTCCAGCCCTTGCAGGACTGTGTTCACCAACCTCTGAAAAGTGGCAGGTGCATTTTTCAATCCAAAAGGCATTACTGTGAATTGGTAATGGCCTCCAATGGTTGAAAATTCAGTTTTTGCTTTTGCATCTTCTGATAATTTGATCTGCCAATACCCTGCAGTCAAGTCAAAAGTGCTTAGATACTTGGCAGATGCCAGTGTATCTATGAGCTCATCTGCCCTGGGTATAGGTACTGGTACTTTCCTACAGTAACATTTGAGTCGAGTCCCCCGTAACATACATCGGGCCTCATTTACATGAGGCATGAACAACTGGAGTGTACAACCCCAAGTGGCATAGCCTTCTCAACCATTTGAGAGGGCTATGCCACTTTTCTCGTAATGCATGCAAAGTTACCATGGGTGACTTTGCATGCATTAAGAGGCATGGAGTTAGGCAAGCCAGTGCAAAGCTCAGTTTGGTGATACTCTACATCAAGGAGGCATTCCTTTTCCATGGCAATTTCTTTCCCAAACAAGATAAATGTGTTTTGACACATTCCCCGAAAAACCACGGAAGGCCTTATTACTGCATGGCTACTCAGGGGAGGTATAAAAATGAGGATCACCTGCACATATCTTTGTGTTTTACACTATTGTATGTGTGCTGCATTCCACTGCACACATAGAAATGAAGAACACCTACAATGAATCTTGTTATGCTGGAAGTTGTCCTTTCAAATTACAAGAACAATTCTGTCAGCAATGCAGACGTACCTGCACCATGGGGGAATCGTGCCTGTGTCATCTATACACACCAATTAGGTCACCTGTGCAGGCATAACACAATGGAATTGCCCATTGTGAATGACTTCAGTCAGAACCTGTATTTTTATTTTGATGCTGCCCAGCACAGCCGGAATCCTTGTTAAACTGCCCTGCACCCAAACTTGTGAAATGCTCTCCCACATAGTTTTGCTGAAACCTTTGTGTGTAACTTATGTCCTGAAATGGCTGGATACAACAGTACCTAACAAGTGCTTGTGGTGCAAGAAGCACCTCTGGAGCTGCCCTGCACTACCTAGTTAACTATTAGATATGCCGTTTGAGGGTGTTACAGGCATGTGCAGATGCTTCCCTGGGAAACTTTAGAATTACCAGAACTGCTCTAGGCACCTGTGCAGGCCTTTTCAGTGACACAGACTCCACTGGCCCACATATAGTGCCAGTGCTATTGCTACAGCACTCTCCCTCATTTGTATGTGGGTATTGCCCCATTATAAAGAGGAAATCCCTGTGTCTCTGTGTTAGGGCAGTATGTTAGATGCCCCTTGATGGCAACCCTCTGGAGGGAGTTGGGGGATAATCAGGATGATCCTAAAATCCCCTTGCCGGCACGTGAAGTAGCTCACTCTACCCATTCTTTAAGGGTGTTTCTAAACGCCCTTCAAAGTGCATGCAGCTAGGCACATGCACAAACACAGAGGTGCTGATTTGAAAATGTTTTATCTTCTCCAGAAAGAGTATGTACCCCTCGGCAGCGCCAATAGGCTGATCTCCTGTGGACAGGCCATTAAAAGGAAAGGTGCACACTTTTTCAGTTTTTGCACAGCACACCTGTTTACATGTGCACTGTTGTGTACACAGAGAAAGTGTTAACTATGTATGATAAGGCCACTGGTCAGTGTGGGCTCATGACAGTTCAGTCTTTGAATGCCTCTGTGGCATGATCCGTCTCTTAAACAATGTTTTGTGGAGGAATGGTGGATCTTTTGTGCTAAAACATATCTGAGCCACAGACACAATGAGCAGGAACAATCTATAGACAAATGAGACCCAGGGAAGAATTCACAAACTATCTGTACTTACCAACATGTCCACCAACTTGTATTCCAATGTGGTCCAGGAGGTTATGTTCACGACTTATCATATCCGCCCAGTGATGTTTCAGTTAGTGGGTTGTCCGATCTTTTCAAAGACCCTCAGCGTGTGGTGCTGGGCCCTGTCCCATCTGAGCGTCCATGCCTTGATCTTGTAGCCCTGGATGACCCATCCACCACTGGCTATCATGTTGGGCACGTAATGTGCGATACGCCACAGCAACCCCTTGAACTCCTGGGCCTTCATATAACGTGCCCTTCCCTTCTCCAACATGCCCCTCACCAAGCACAAACTGAGACAAAACACACCAAATAAATCCTTAAGATACCCACAAAAACCCCTAACAACACTGACACCCCATGGACAAACACCCGACAAAACACAGCACAAAACAATACAATAGACAATTACAAAGGACAATTTAAATATTAGGGACAGGGACAACAGACAGTACAATAATCTCTAAAAACACCACTTCTCTCTCCAGCACAACTGAAACACACCGTCTTGCAAGCACAGACATATAGACAGGGAGTAAAAGTGAAAATGAAAGTAACTTCACAGTTCCTGGTCTACAGCATGGCTGATGCATCGATTTTTTTGATGCTTCCACCCGATGCGTGGATTTTACACAAAGCTTGACAAAGCACCATCCGGTAATTCAGGCACATCGGGTGGAAGTGTCACTTCTAGCTGATGCAGTGGCCTAAAACAATCACACATTGGGCTAATGTGTCATTGTTCTTGGCACATTGGTGCAAATGGGTGTATAGTGGGTCTGTGCAGTATGATGTGCAATGCATGTAAGCATTTACAGGGATTGCTGTGTTGCCTGTGAATAGTTGAGGTTACCTGCTTAATGTCTTTGCATGTGTGTTGACAGTGTGCATATGTGAGAGTGCATGCATTACTGGGATGATATTGCGCATGGGGCCCAATCCCTCTGTTAGCACAACGGCACACCCTAAAAGAGGATCCACATGTGCCAAATACTACCCAATGACTTTACTTGAGACACCCCCAGGGATGCTGCAAACTTGTACTGGCATGGCGTCAGCGCACCCACATCTAAGATAGCGCAGCCTTCTGTCAATCTGTGTCTTGTACCACAGTGCAGGCAGCAGGCTATGGGGCAACTTAGGGGTGGTTACAGTTTCCCTTGCAGGCAAGTGCTGTGATTCGCTGGTCCCACCAAAAAAGCTTAGCCTATAATTTGTGGATCACGAGGCCAGCTTGTCTAGCCACAACTAGTCAAGTTTATTCCAATCATAAATATGTTTGCAATTGGCACCCATCACCATATGCATCTATAATGTGTGATTACTTAAAGTTGCGTGATAGATATGCATTCAGACACGATCTTCACCTGCGAATTTCCAGCCACATTCAACCACTACTTCTTGAGATACATCAGTGCCTAGCACCTTGGGTGGATGAACCTTTCTTTTTCTGATTTCTGATGGACAATTGTTTCATGCTCAGAATCTTAGTGTTGTCTTCACATTCGCACTAAGACTGTAGTCATGCCAGTAAAGTCATTGTTTGTATCTGAGTGTAACACACGAACATGGTAGGCTTTTCCCATTGGCATCTTGGCCTAGTGGAGCAAATGTGGGCACATTGTTACTAGGTAGACACTCTTGCACTGACAAACTATAGTATTTAGAATTTGTATGTGTGATATGAGATCCCCTGATGGATATGATATGTGGTTGCAGATCAGAATGTTGCATAGGTAGACTTTAGCTGTTGGACTGTGCTCCCATGCACATACTATGTGGTTCACATCACAGCCATCATACCATGCGTAAACTCTACTATCCTCCACAGGTATGAGGCCATACAAATGGCTAGCTGTACAAGAAACACACACAGTCATAGCACACTATCTACGTTAGCACACCATGTCCATTGTGGTTGACAATGAAGAGCTATTTGGTGCAGGTTGTTGCATTGCACACTATTTTGGATGTATCAGATACTGATCAGAGCTGTTTGTCACACATAGCTACATACATTTTCTATATGGCAATTGCTAGCAGGTAATAGCTGAGTGTGCAGATGTTTACTGTGACCATGAAGTTAAATAGATAACACACTGGTAATTCTCATGTATTTATTTTCATATATATATATTGTTAGAAAAGGGGTCTTGGTTGGCAGTTAGGTTACCCCTGTCCAAGCAAGGACCCTCACTCTAGTCAGGGCAAAGGAGAAACACACTTGGTTAACCCCCTCTCACCCCTTTGGTAGCTTGGCATGAGCAGAAAGGCTTAACCCAGAAGCAATGTGTAAAGTATTTGTACCAACACACACTGTAATACAGTGAACACACTACAAAATGGACAGCACACCAGTTTAGAAAAATAGGCAATCTTTATGTAAATCAAACAAGACCAAAATGACAAAAATCCAACATACACGAGTCCAAATATGAATTTTCAAAAGAAAAAGAGTCTTACTTCATAGAAAAAAATGGATCCGTTGATTTTACACAAAGTACCTGGTTTGTGTAAAAACTAAAGCTGCATAGGTCAGCGTGCATCGGAAAAGTCAGCGATGCCTCGATTCCTTACTTGCAAGTGAGGCTGTTCATCGTTTTCTTCTCTGGTCGGGCATGCCTCGTTTTTCTCTCTCGCAAGCGAACGATGCGTCGATTTCTGGATAGGGCACCTTGGATCTGTGCAGGTTTACGATGACTTTGATGCCCAGCAAAGATGTGAAATCCAGTCGCACGGTGTTGGAAAACCGCGATGTGTGAGGTTTGCATCATTATCAGCAGCCACAAGTGGGTATTTCGTAGTTTTCCCAGCCACAATGCATTGATCTCCCAACTGCAATTGTGGTGGAGCATCAATTTTAGCGGCAAAGCTGGTGGCGTGCCATTTATCAGCTCAGTTGAAGATGATGTGTTGAAAATGTCTGCATGCGGTGTTCTGTGCGTGGATTTCAGTCCTCCTTCTGCCAACTTCACCTTTCAAGGGCACAGGGACTGGATAGACCACCGCTTGGCAGGGCAGGAGTCTCAGCAGAGATTCCAGGTGCTGGCAAAGGAAGTCTTTGGTGGTCCTGAGACTTCAAAACAGGAGGCAAGCTCAGTTCAAGCCCTTGGAGATTCTTCTCAAGCAGGAATACACAACAAAGTCCAATCTCTGTCCCCTTTCACATGCAGAAGCAGCAACCGCAGGATAGCCCAACAAAGGACAATCGCAGACAGGGGCAGCCCTTCTTCTCAGCTCTTTAGCTCTTCTCTTTGGCAGAAGTTCCTCTTGGTTCCAGAAGTGATCTAAAGTTTGTGGTTTGGGGGTCCAATACTTATACCCCTTTCTGTTTTTGAAGTAGGCAAACTTCAAAGGAAAGTCTGTTGCTTACAGGATCCTGCATTGCCCTGGCAAGGCCCAGACATACACCAGGGGGTTGTAGACTGCATTGTGGGAGGTCAGGCACAGCCCATTCTGGTGTAAGTGATCACTCCTCATCAGGGTATGCAGGCTACACCCTAGCTCCCTTTGTGTCACTGTCTAGAGGAGGTTTACCAACAGCCCAACTATCAGTCTGACACAGACAGGGAATCCACAAACAGGCAGAGTCACAGAATGTTTTAAGGAAGAAAATGCCTATTTTCTCAATGTGGCAATTTCATACCAGCAATTTAAAAACCAACTTCACTAACAGATCTATTTCTAAATTGAGATTTCAGAGATCCCAAACTCCATATTTCTAGCTACTCTCAAAGGGACACCCACTTTAGGGATATTTAAAGACAGCCCCATGTTAACCTATAAGAGAGACATGCCTTGCAACAGTGAAAATTAAATTTAGCATTATTTCACTGTTAGGACATGTAAAACCACACAATTACATGTCTCACCTTTAACATACACTGCACCCTGGCCATGGGGCTAACCATGGCCTACCTTAGGGGTGCCTTACATGTATAAAAAGGGAAGGTTTGGGCCTGGAAAGTGGGTACACTTGCCAGGTCGAATTGGCAGTGGAAAATGCACACACAGACAGTGCAGTGGCAGGTCTGAGACATATTTACAGGGCTATTCATGTGGGTGGCAAAATGCTGCAAACCCACTAGTAGCATTTGATTTACAGGCCCTAGGCAACTCTACTGGGGACTTACTAGTAAAAGAAATATGGCATTCATGGAAAGTCAATCACATTTCACATAGGGAGCACTTGCACTTTAGCACTGGTCAGCAGTGGTAAAGTGCCCAGAGTAACAAAAACAACAAAAACTCAGTCTGGCACACAGTCAATAACCTTGGAAGCAGAGGCAAAAAGTTAGGGGAGACCACCCCAAGGATGACAGGTCCAACATATATACATCAATTCATTTGGTCATAATTTTGTGACTTTGTGAAAGTCACTTACGCATTGGTGAAAATAATTTGCAGTACATGGTCCCTCTGCTGTGTCGCAGCTACTGATGGGACATTTTGAAGTTGCTCCTCATCTTCAGCCCTTGGTACATTTGTTTGCACACAAATAGTGTGCAATATGTAGCATGCGAAGTATGATTTTGCATACCATTGGTGTTGACTAGAGCAATCAGCCCAAAGACATATCTGGAATCCTGAAGCAAGACTTGAGGACAACGAAAGTCCATTCTACTGTTGACTGGGACCTGGTTAGGGTATGATTAAAACTCTACTGTGCTGCTGCATGGGGGTGTTTATAAGGAGTTATCAATCATGGCTGCAGACAATATCCTCAGTCAGCTGCAAAGAAAGAAGGGGTAAAATTAGTAAATAGTCATGACAGGTGATGGGCCCACATTCATATACATTGTGTTATGTGCTCTAATTGACTCATACACTTTGCCAACAGTATGAGATGTGCCATGATATTGTTTGGCATACACACAAGATGAATTTAGATTTGATTGATACTGTACTACACATACAGGTGTATTGTCCTCTGTGATACACTTGCTATTTGTCATACTTGTGAGTGCAATTGCCATGAAGGTGTGATTTGTCACCAGGAAGGACAGTCAATTAGCCAATGAGGAGACAATTTTCTCACACTCATCTATTGTCTCATTTTATAACTACTATTGATATTTCTGGATTGATACTCATTAAAATATCTACCTGTAGCTGGGGCTGGTTATGTTGTGTACTTTATTCACGCATATTTGGCAGTGAGAGAGGGAGACACTGTTGTTCAATAGCTACTACCATAGGGAGAGTAGTGAGTGGATGTCAATGTGGGGCATGATAGTGTAAACATGGCCGTGCTCTGTGTCCATTATGTTGACAGTACACAAGGGGTTTAAGATATGTGGGAGTCTTGTGCTGTACTGTACAAACTGGTCCACTAACCACACTACACTGCTACACTGCTAGGGGACAGTTTAGGACATCTTTTCCACATGATTCAATGTCCTGGGTTTGCTGCCTACACTGGCAGACAATGTGCAGCATTGCTCAAAGAGAGGCACATCTTTCCCAAAGTGACTGTGTCGCTGCCTGTCCCTAGAGATGTACTAATGCAAGACGGTATGCTTTGCTGCACAGTCTGGAGCCTTGGAGAACTGATAGAGTGGTTTGTGCGCCATAAAATGGTGGGCAAATTGGATGGGATGAGTGTATATGATGACTAATGTATCTTGAGAGGTTACAATAGAACTATATTTCTCAGTTTCCCACGTCAGGGATACATTACATGCCTCAGGACCATGGGAGTTACCTGTGGGCACACAGTCAACAGAAAGGGAGTCCCTTCCTTCAACACAGTGTTTGGACGCACTATTTCACATAGTGCAGCATTAGTGAGGATGTTTCAAACATTTGGATGCACAGACAAGGACTCATTTGCCAATTGTTGCCACAGGGCAGCACAGGATGTCACTTGACTGTGCTGCCCTGCATACAAAGGGAAGGGCTGGAATGTACCATAACCCTAAGATAAAGCATATCCATGGTCTACATGCATACTCATCATCACATATTGGTGACTATTGCCAACTCTCACAACCTTGCACTATGGTGCATGTGTCAGCGGTGTGCCCTCAAATAATTTTTGTTTTAATGGAGAGATTCCTGAACCAAAAACTAACAAGCTATGCAATTTCCTCGTTTTATGTGTCCTGTGGAATGCAGCAACCAAAGAAATTGGAAATGCGTGGTTTTTAAGGGGATCTCCTTCCTTGCATATCATTGACACAGCCAGATCTGGAGCTAGGAAAAATTGATTGAGGAGTGGGAAAAGCAATGCTAGCGGTCCCTGGCATCACTTTTTAAATATGGAGCTCTGAATGTGCCACTGCTGCAGGGAAAAAATAATGTAGCGTTGGTGCAAGCTCCTCGTAAACATTCCCCCTTGTGTTCTCTGCACCTACTTGCATATAATTTTCAGGCACAGCAACCTCAAGTGCAACCTAAAGTACTCAAGTACTACAAACAAAACTGTCTGTACTTGTGGGAGGCTGGCCTGGTCTATAGTGGGTACCTTGTGGTACTTACACCTTGTGCCAGGTCCAGTTATTCCTTATTAGTAGATTAGTAGTGTTCTAGCAGCTTAGGCTGATAGAGGTAGCTATAGCAGAGCAGCTTAGGCTGAACTACGAAACATGCAAAGTTTCTACTATACCACTTATTTCACTTAGCACTGTATCATAAGAAAACACAATACTCAGAGTTACTAAAAATAAAGGTACTTTATTTTAGTGACAATATGCCAAAAGTATCTCAGAGGATATACTCCCTTAGGAGGTAAGTAATATACACAAACCAAAATCAGGTAAGTAAACAGTTAGAAAAGTAGTTCAAACACTGTAGAACACCATAGGATGCAATAGGAGACAACAGGCCTCCGGGGAAATTGCCCTGAATAATGTGGGGGCACCTTTGGCTAGTGCCAGAGTGCCCTCGCACTAAGTAACTTTGCAACTAACCTTCACTAAGTGAGGGTTAGACGTATAGGTGACTGTTAGAAATGGGGTTTTTGCTTGGCAGTCAGGTTACCCTCTGTCCAAGCAAGAACCCTCACTCTAGTCAGGGTAAGTCACACACAATCCAAATTTTCCTGTGCCCACCCTCTGGTAGCTTGGCACTGAGCAGTCAGGCTTAACTTAGAAGGCAATGTGTAAAGTATTTGTGCAATAAATCATACAATAACACAATATAGCACCACAAAAATACACCACACAGTGCTTAGAAAAATATATAACATTTATCTGGATAATTGCAGGTCAAAACGAATAAAGATGCAATGTGAAATTATAGAGATATCACTGAAAAGTGATATTAAGGGGGTCATTACAACCCTAGCGGACGGTGTTAAAGGTGCGGTAATACCGCAAACAGGCCGGTGGACAAGAAAAGGGAATTATGACCGTGGCGGAAACCGCCAACATAGACAGCCACTTTAACACTCCGACCGCCACAGCGGTACAGACAAGCAGCGTGGCGGTCACCGCCAACAGACAGGCGGAAGACAATGTACCGCCCACAGTATTACAACCCGCCAATCCGCCACCTTTTCCGGGGCGGATTCACCGTGGATAAAAACACGGCGGAAACAGCTTTTGCAATGGGAAAACGCTCACCTTAACACACTCCACGAAGAAGGAGGCCACCATGGAGCCCGAATTACAAATACTCCCTGCGCTTGTCTACCTGCTCTTCTATGAACATCAGTTACGTAGGCGCCGAAGACAACGGTGAGTACTGCACCTACGACATAGGGGTGGGGGGAGGCAAAAGTCAGGGGGACACACACGCAACACCCCCACCCCTAACCCGACCCTCACCACTACAACACACACACCAATGCATTTCCAAACAGCACAGTAATAACCCACTACCCCCCCGGAAGAATGCAAAGACAAAAGGAAATCAGTTCAAACATTGTAATGTATTAAAATAGAGTAACCAAATATATACAGATACATATAAATCATACATCACGAGTAGTACTGCAGGTATGCACATATCAATGTCCGTGGACCACTGGACCCACAATGCATGTGCGAGGCCCACACTAGATACCTGTCCACAAATGGAGAGAACACTGTAGGGGCATCAGATAGAAATACAACAGGCACCTCAGGGGGAAGGGAAGGGGGGGCACCTCAGCCGGAAGACAGCACCACGCCAGATCCACGACGGGGCTCCATGCCCATTGATGTATCCTGGGGAGTGCAAAGCCACAGTCTCTCAAGTCTCTACAGTGGGTGGGTTGCCCACTGTACCATCCTGGGGAGTGCAAAGCCACAGTCTCTCAAGTCTCTACATTGGGTGGGTTGCCCACTGTTCCATCCTGGGGAGTGCAAAGCCACAGTCTCTCAAGTCTCTACAGTGGGTGGGTTGCCCACTGTACCATCCTGGGGGAGTGCAAAGCCACAGTCTCTCAAGTCTCTACAGTGGGTGGGTTGCCCACTGTACCATCCTGGGGAGTGCAAAGCCACAGTCTCTCAAGTGGATGCAGGTCACCACTGGTTCTGGAGGGGGACTGGTGCCCAGAGTGCATCACGCTCCCCGTGATGGTCCCAGTTCCGTCACTGTCCCAGCTGCACATGGGCTAACGATACTTGATTTGGCGGTCTTCGCCCTGTTCAGCGGTCTTCACCATGGCGGTCTTTGCCCTGTTCAGCGGTGCTTGCCTTTGCTGTCTCTGGCCTGTTCAGCGGTGCTTTGCCCTGTTCAGCGGTCTTCACCATGGCGGTCTTTGCCCTGTTCAGCGGTGCTTGCCTTTGCTGTCTCTGGCCTGTGCAGCAGTGCTTTGCCCGGTTCAGCGGTGCTTGCCTTTGCTGTCTCTGACCTGTTCAGCGGTGCTTTGCCCTGTTCAGCGGTCTTCACCATGGCGGTCTTTGCCCTGTTCAGCGGTGCTTGCCTTTGCTGTCTCTGGCCTGTGCAGCGGTGCTTTGCCCTGTTCAGCGGTGCTTGCCTTTGCTGTCTCTGACCTGCTCAGCCATGCTTTGCCCTGTTCAGCGGTCTTCACCATGGCGGTCTTTGCCCTGTTCAGCGGTGCTTGCCTTTGCTGTCTCTGGCCTGTGCAGCGGTGCTTTGCCCTGTTCAGCGGTGCTTGCCTTTGCTGTCTCTGACCTGTTAAGCGGTGTGTGGCATTACGGTCCCTCAGTGCCCAGCGGGGCTGTGGCCGCCGGTACCCTCCAGGTCACTGACTCTGGCGGTGGTCTCCTGACCAGTGACAATACTGCTGCCCTCCAGGGCACTGACTCTGGCGGTGGTCTCCTGACCAGTGACGACAGTGCTGGCAGTGGCGTCCCGGCCGGCGGGGAGGATGGCGGCCTTCTCTGCTGTGCTGCTCTTACCAGACTTTGGAGACTTCTTCTGCCCCTTCACCTCCTTGGTAGGCGTCACAGCTGACTCAGCCCTCCCCCCGGGACACTTGTGAGCTGTTTTGCCAGCAGGAGTCTTCATCCACTCCCTTCGGCCACTTTCCAACTTAAGGTGCTTTACAGGGGGTGGACTGGCAGTGCTTTGGCTCCATGTCACACTGGCTGCCCTTGTGGCCGGTGCACTCCACACACCTTTGACATGCACCACTGGTACCGGACTTTTTTTGGCTGAGGTGCTACTACGGGACCTATGAAGTGGAGGGGTGGGGGTGGTGGTAAAGAGGTCAACGTTGCTGTGGAAGAATTTCTGACGAACACTGGGATGGGTAGCTGGAGGGGGTCTGGGAGTGGAGGAAGAGGAGGTGGTTGTAGGAGGTGTAACTTTAGGTGATTTGGGTGCAGGTGCAGGTACTGGAGGCTGTCGTGAGGTGGATGGATGTTGGGTGTGTGGGTGCCAGCGTTTGTGTACTTTGGGAGGGGGCGTCACAGACACACTGGGAGTGGACACAGGGGACGTGTAAATGGTAGTGGGGGTGGTGAGTGCAGGTGAGCGGGGTGTGGTGCTGGGTGTTCTGGTGCGAGTCCTAGTGCCTGTAGGTGTAGTGCATACAGGTAAGAGTGTAGACGACACTGGGAGGGAGGAGGGAGATGACGAGGAGGGGGACACAGTGGAAGCAGTGGATGTTGCTGTGTCTGTATGTGGGTGATGCTTGTGTGAGTGCCTGTGGGTTGTGTGGTGCTTATGTTTGCCTGAGCTACTTTTGGGTGTTGAGGTGTGTGCATGCTTGTCTGATGGTGTGCTTGGGATAGGCTGGGGTACAGGGTATTGGGTCTGGGTGGAGGAAGTTAGAGGGGGGAGGTTAGACACAGGGACAATGGCTGCCATCAGTGCTGAGGCCAGAGATTGCAGGGTTCGATGAAGGGCAGCCTGACCAGAATGAATGCCCTCCAGAAATGCATTACCGTGTTGCAACTCCCTTTCTACACCCTGGATGGCATTCACAATGGTAGACTGCCCAACAGTGAGTGACCTGAGGAGGTCAATGGCCTCCTCACTGAGGGTAGCAGGGGTGACTGGGGCAGGGGCTGAGGTGCCTGGGGCGAAGGTGATGCCCACCCTCCTCGGTGAGCGGGCACGGAGCGAAGGCTGAGGGGCTGCTGGGAGGGCGGTGCTGGTAGGGTGGGGGGTGGCTGTACCTGTAGAGGTGGGGGGGCACAGATGGTGAGGCCAACACAAGGGAGCTCCCATCGGCAGACGAGTTTGTGTCGCTGTTTGCAGATCCGGTGACCGAAGTGAAGCTCCCCTCGCCCTCCGTCCCACTGGTGTATTCAGAGTCTGTGGTGTGGCCCTCCATGGCCATGTGGGATGCAGCTCCCTCATGCTCCGATGCCACTGTACCTCCGCCTGATGATGCCAGCTCCCTCATGCTCCGATGCCACTGTACCTCCGCCTGATGATGCTGATGCACAAAAGAACAGGGAGAGCACAAAAAGGGAGGGACAACAGAAGAAAGACAGGTTGAGTGCATGGCTTACCGCTACCGTTGGCAGACAATACAGACACAGCAGCCCCCTGCACTACGTCGCGCTGTTGTCCTTTTCAGATGCAATTCCTGGGATCTGGCCTACATGTCTATGGTGGACATCTGCACACATAGATGACACAGGGGCATTAATACCTGTACTTGGCACTCTACAGAGGTGGGGTGCCACATGGCCTGCTTTACGGAGGGGCCTAGCCTACGTAACTCGCCCTGGCCTAGGGAAACCCACAGCCCTCCTCCCCCACCCAGACCCCTCCACTGCGCGCAAAGTCCACTGAATGATGTTGTACTCACCCCCTTGTGTCTGCTGTGATGCCCTCAAGAGCCCATCCAACTCAGGGTAGGCCACCGGCAGGATCCGGAACATCAGGGGGGTCATGGTGCGACAGGCAACCCTCCCACGTTGGGAGGCCATCCCCAGCTGAGCCTCCGCCGTCTTCTTGCTTCAGTGGCGAATGTCCTCCCATCTTTTACGGCAGTGGGTGCCCCGCCTCTGGTGGACCCCCAGGGTCCGGACGTCCTTGGCGATGGCATGGCAAATGTCCTTTTTCTGGTGGGCGCTGACCTACAGGAATTGTACAGGGGAAGAAGAGAAGTCATTACCAACTGCACCGTCGAGGTGAGTGGCCCTTCATGGTCGCTGAACTCTGCCCCCTTCCTACTGACATCCAGCCCTCTCCACCCAGAATAGCCCATACAACGTGCTCCCTGTGTACTTACCTGTTGGTCTGGAGGACCGTAGAGTAGTGTGTACTGGGGGAGGACCCCGTCAACTAGCTTCTCCAACTCCTGAACAGTGAAGGCAGGGGCCCTTTCCCCAGACGCAACAGCCATTGTCTCTTCCAGACCAAGGTCACAGCAGCACTTGCAGTGTAGGTCCTCTCCTGTCGAAGATCAGGTATCGAGTGATTGAACAGATAGAAAATAGCGGTCACGTCCGCGGTGGTGACGCCCGCGGCGGTGCGTATCATCACCGCCGGCGCACTTCATCATTGGCTCCTGGGACCCATAGGGTCCAAAGTTAACCAATGCAGCATTGCGCCGCATTGCAATGCAGCATTGCGCCTACCGCGACGGTGTACAACGCCAGCGCAGTTACCTCACATCCCATTGTCCCACTTTAGAGGTCAGACAGCCGCCATTTCAGGGGCCCACATGGCTTAATTTACTACTGCGTTACACATACCTAGTCCTACACTCAACACACATACAGGAAGATTTTTATATTTGGTGTCATGTTCTGTGTAGCTGTGGGTACATACCTGGGAATTTGTTGACTCTGTGGTCGCTGTTGTTCTTGTTAGGCACCGTCAGCTGGGACATTTGAGGAGATGGCGGAATCCTCCGGTGTACCGACCGCTGGTGGACCTGTTAACAATGGAGGAATGACATTTGATCATCACCTACAGATTTGACCGTGCCACAATCCAGGAACTGTGTACCCAGTTGGAGCCAGACCTGATGTCAGCAATCCGCCATCCCACAGGAATCCCCCCACAAGTGCAGGTACTATCAGTGCTCCATTTCCTTGCAAGTGGGTCTTTTCAAACAACAGTGGCCATGGCATTAGAGATGTCCCAGCCTATGTTTTCTAACGTGCTGTCCAGAGTGTTGTCTGCCCTGATGAAACACGTAAGGAGCTACATCGTTTTACCTCAGGTGGAGGATTTGGCTACAGTTAAAGGTGACTCCTATGCCCTGGGACATATCCCCAACATCATAGGTGCTATTGATGGGACCCATGTGGCTTTGGTCCCCCCCCACAGGAGTGAACAGGTGTACAGGAACCGGAAGAGTTATCATTCCATGAATGTACAGATGGTATGTTTGGCAGACTAGTACATCTCCCAGGTAAATGCTATGTTCCATGGCTCAGTGCATGACGCCTACATCCTGCGGAATAGCAGCATCCCGTATGTGATGGGTCAACGGCACCGGGTGTGGCTATTAGGGGACTCTCGTTACCCCAATCTGTCATGGCTACTGACCCCAGTGAGGAATCCCAAGACCAGGGCAGAGGAACGCTACAATGAGGCCCATGGGCGGACTAGGAGGGTGATCGAACGCACCTTCGGCCTCCTGAAGGCCAGGTTCAGGTGCCTCCATATGACAGGTGGTTCCCTATTCTACTCACCAAGGAAGGTGTGCCAGATCATCATCGTCTGCTCAATGCTTCACAATTTGGCTTTGCGACGCCAGGTGCCTTTTCTGCAGGAGGATGGTCCAGATGACGGTGTTGTGGCAGCTGTGGAGCCTGTGGACAGTGATGAGGAGGAAGCTGAGGAAGAAGACAACGACAACAGGGAGTCAGTCATACAGCAATATTTCCAGTGACACACAGGTGAGAATTTTTTTTTTACTATTACATTCACTTTCACACTTCTACCTCTATCCTGTCTTTCAATTAGTAGCAGTATTTGTTAACTGAGTTGTACATTTCCATTATGGTTTCACAGGTGTGGTTACCAACGTGTGTCATCTACTTGCATCCTTCATGGACATGTGATGTGTGACATAGGTATGTTGGCATTACATTAGAAAACGCATTTTGTCACTGTCATTGCTAATACACATTTTCTAAATCACAGACTGACTCCAGATTGTTTTGTGGTTCAAGGGTGTTTATTGAATTGCTAATTATTGGAGGGGGTGGCAAAATGGTGAGGGGTGATGGTGGAGGAATTTCTATGGCAGAGTCCAGTCTATTAGTCTCACAGGTACAATGCCCATCTGGGCATGGTAAGTGGAGCTGGGGCAGTTCCAATGTGGACAGGGTAACAAAGTGGGACAGTGAGAAGACAATCAGGGTGGTCTCATTTCCTGGCGGGGTCTTGCCATCTTGCTCTGTCCTGTTCCTGGATCTCAGGGACCGCTTGCAGGGTGGTTTCCCTTGGCCTGTCCGCCCCCTGTCGCACAGCAGCCCTCCCAGTTCCCCTGTGTTCCTGTGCCTCCGTCCCCTGGACCGTGTGCCCACTACCACTGCCCCCAGGTCCCTGTTGTTGTTGGGGTGGTGGATTAGCCTGGGTTCCCTGTAGTGGTTGACACACCACTGATTGACGTGTCCTGGGTACGGAGGTATGGGCCCGCTGGGTGGGTGCTGTGCTGGTGTTACCAGAGGGTGGAAGGTCAGTGTTGGGCTGTGCCTGTGCAAGGGGAACCGACTGTCCCGAGGCCCACGATGGTCTGGGCTGGTCATCTTGATCCAGTTGGCCAGAGCTGCTGTCGTCACTGTGGGCCTCTTCTGTGGGTGGAGTGGAGATGTCTGGACCCTCCTGTGTGGTGATGTTACGTAGTGGTCCTGCAGGGGTATAAGAGCATGATTATTGCATGTGTGTGTGTCATGGTGTGCAATGGGTGGGTCTGCGTGTACCCCAGTGCAAGCATTCCTGTGTGGGGGCTTGTATGTTGATGGTTGGGGGGATGTTATGGGTATGTGCAGTGTGCGTGCTTTAGTGCTGGGTGTCCATGCTTAGTTGTGTCATGCAGGGCTTGGTGTTGGGATGGGTGGTTTGTGTTATTAGTACATTTGTGAGGAGTTGTAGTGATAGGGGAGGGGGTGAGGGTGGGGGTGTGTGATAGCATGCAGGTAGGGTTAGGGCTATGATAGCTAAGATTTGATTTACCAGTGTTCATTCCTCCACTGACTCCTCTGAGGCCCTCTAGATGCATGATGGTCAAGACCTGCTCCTCCCATGTTGTTAGTTGTGGGGGAGGAGGTGGGGGTCCGCTGAATCGCGATGTGCCTGGAGACCACTGAACGCACCTTCCCCTCTAGGTCGTTCCACCTCTTCCTGATGTCCTCCCGATTTCTTGGGTGTTGTCCGACTGCGTTTACCCTGTCGACGATTCTTCTCCATAGCTTCATCTTCCTGGCTATGGAGGTGTGCTGCACCTGTGATCCAAATAGCTCTGGCTCTACCCGTAGGATTTCCTCCACCATGACTCTGAGCTCCTCCTCGGAAAACCTGGGGTGTCTTTGGCGTGACATGGGGTGGTGTAGGTGATGTATGGGGTGGTGTATGTGTTGATGAGTGTGGTGATGTGTGGTGGTGTGGGGTGTTTTGAACGTGGATGTTGTATGGGTGATGGTGTTGTGTGCCTCTGTGTGGTGGGGTTGTCTATTGCTGTAGTATCTCTCTGGCCTTCGTCTCTAATTTTTTGTCGTAAGGGTTTGTGGGTGATGTGGGTGTGTGTTATATATTGTGTTGGGTGTGTGGGAGTGGTGTTTGTATGTGTGTCAGGTGTGTGCATTTTGAATTGTCCAATGTGGCGGTGTTTTGGAGATGTGTGTGTATTTTGAGCGCAGCAGTGTGTACCGCCAATGGAATACCGCAGTTGAAAGACCGCCGCGTGGATTCGTGGGTCGTGATAGCATGGGTGTATTTCTGTTGGCATGACGGTGGAGGTTTTGTTTTCGCCAGTTTATCACTGACCTTTGGTGTTGCGGAGATGTGTGGGTGTCTGAATTTCGGTGGATTCCGAGATGTGGGTCATAATAGCTGTGGCGGAATACCACAGCCGCGGCGGTGTATTGGCGGTCTTCTGCACGGCGGTAAGCGCCTTTTACCGCCAATGTTGTAATGACCCCCTAAGTGTCTTAAGTCTTTAAAAAGCAAACAAAGTCTCTTTCAAGCACAAAGTACCTGGTTTAAAGTGGAAAATCTCCGCCAAAGGGCCACAGAAGAGATACGTGGAAAAATGGTGTGTGCGTCGATTTCTCCCCTGCACACACGGACTTGCATCGTTATTTTTCACGCTGGGGAAGTTGTGCATCATTTTCCGGTGCACCGACAGTCTCTGTCTGTGGTTTGTGGGATTACCAGATGTCCCGGGGTCTGTGCGTGGATTCTTCGGCTTGTTTTCCGGTTGCGTGTCATTCCGGGAGGCTGTGCGTGGAATTTTCGTTCTCACGGCAGGCGTCGCGTCGATTTACCCTATGGAAGTCGGGTGGCGCTTTCCTTGCGAGGCCGTGCGTCAAAGTTCCGGTCGCCCCGAAGGCGTCGCGTCGATCAGCGTCGGTGTGCGGCGATTTTCTTGCCATGGAGCAAGCTGTGCGTCGAAATTTCCGGCGCACGAAGAGTCCAAATGAAAAAGAGAAGTCTTTTTGGTCCTGAGACTTCAGGGAACAGGAGGCAAGCTCTATCCAAGCCCTTGGAGAGCACTTTTACAGCCAGACAAGAGTTCAGCAAGGCAGCAGGCCAACAGCAAGGCAGCAGTCCTTTGTAGAAAGCATACAGGTGAGTACTTTGAGCAGCCAGGCAGTTCTTCTTGGCAGGATGTAGTTTCTGGTTAGGTTTCTTCTTCAGCAAGTATCTGAGGTGGCAGGGCAGAGGCCCTGTTTTATACCCAAATCTGCCTTTGAAGTGGGGGAGACTTCAAAGAGTGGCTTAGAAGTGCACCAGGTCCCCTTTCAGTTCAATCCTGCCTGCCAGGGTCCCCGTAGGGGGTGTGGCAGTCCTTTGTGTCAGAGCAGGCCCTCCACCCTCCCAGCCCAGGAAGACCCATTCAAAATGCAGATGTATGCAAGTGAGGCTGAGTACCCTCTGTTTGGGGTGTGTCTGAGTGAATGCACAAGGAGCTGTCAACTAAACCTAGCCAGACGTGGATTGTAAGGCACAGAAAGATTTAAGTGCAGAGAAATGCTCAATTTCTAAAAGTGGCATTTCTAAAATAGTAATATTAAATCCAACTTCACCAGTCAGCAGGATTTCGTATTACCATTCTGGCCATACTAAATATGACCTTCCTACTTCCTTCAGTTCAGCAGCTGCCACTTCAACAATGTGTGAGGGCAGCCCCAATGTTAGCCTATGAAGGGAACAGGCCTCACAGTGGTGTTAAAACGAATTTAGGAGTTTTACACTACCAGGACATGTAAACTACACAGGTATATGTCCTGCCTTTTACCCATACAACACCCTGCTCTAGGGGTTACATAGGGCACACATTAGAGGTGACTTATATGTAGAAGAAGGGGAGTTTAAGGCTTGGCAAGTACTTTTAAATGCCAAGTCGAAGTGGCAGTGATACTGCACACACAGGCCTTGCAATGGCAGGCCAAAGACATGGTTAAGAGGCTACTTAGGTGGGTGGCACAATTAGTGCTGCAGGCCCACAAGTAGTATTTAATTTACAGGCCTAGGCCCATACAGTGCACATTACTAGGGACTTACAAGTAAATTAAATAGTCCAATTGGGTATGACCCAAAGTTACCATGTTTAAAGGGAGAGAGCATATGCACTTTAACACTGATTAGCAGTGGTAAAGTGTGCAGAGTCCTAAAGCCAGCAAAAATGATGTTAGAAAAAGAGAAGGAGGAAGGCAAAAAAGTTTGGGAGTGACCCTGCAGAAAAGCCATTTCCAACAGTTGTGAATATTTTGCTGTCCTTCCTCTTGCAGGTGTGCCTGAAAGAGAGATGGCTGTATTAAAGCATGCAGACACACCCCATGGAAAGTACTTGCCCTTGCAACACAGATATGTGTTACATGACTTTGATGAAGAGTGGTTTGCAGCCTTATCAGTGTTCTAATTTGTTTTCTTTCAGTCATGGTTAGGAAGGATGTTAACACTTCATAGCATGTGGGGCCATGGCATAGGTACTTGCCTTTGCATCATGCTTGTGCATTAACATGCATTGAATGTGAGGAGTTACTGCTTTGTTATTGTTCTTTCTTTACTTTCCATTGTTGCAGGTCAAGAAGATAAGTAGATGACTCGAAGAATCAGATTGAGGAATTTTCAAGTGAAGGTGGGTTTCAGTAAGACACCAACAAAGATGAGGATAAACTTGCACAGCTGCATCTGTGGTGAGATTCAATAGCAAGCAATAAATAATTGTTGGGTGAAGTTTACATAGTAAAATGTGCCCGAGATTTGTGTAGTTCTCATGAGATTTCAAAATCTTGCAGGAGTGCTGACACATGGGGTTTGTAGTTTAGACTTCAAGGGAGGGCGTTCCCAGCCTTCTTCATGCTGCCACATAAGTTGGATCTTCTGAAAGAGATACAGCTTTGAAGGATGAATATTACTGGAATATTTGGATCGTCTGTTTTTTCCACTGAAGGAGAGGTTGATGGCATTGCACTTTTCTGGGTGTGAGGAATATGTGGATCCGACAGGGGATTGGTGCAGTCTTTGATTGTCTTTAAAAGTGTTTTGGTTATGTGATGGCTCCACTGATGACGTTAGTTCAATGCTTTACTTTGTCTAAGCTGTCTGCGTGTTACACTGTGGAATTTCAATTTCATGAGGTTTCTTTTCTATATGCAGATGGGTTGTGTGCTGTCAGCAATGTCTTTAAAGTACTGGGTGGTGAAGAATGTGGCTTCATATGCATTTTGTTTAGCTACGGATGTTCACATACTTTTCTTTAAAAGTGATGGAGTTGTTGACATTGTTTAGAAGGGTATTGGCATCAGATGTGGAGTTGGTAGGTTGAGAAATGAGTTCAAGCATTAGTCAGAGATGAGTTAAAGCATTTTGTTGTATACAGTATACAGAGAAGTCTTTCCAGAATTTGAAGGTATGATCTTTTCTTTAGGTTTGTCCTTAGCTTTTGGTAGGATGCTGAGCAGAGAGATAGGGATGGCAAAGCGGTCAGTCTATTCAAGGGGTATTAGTGGGTTGTATTGGTTTCTTGGTGATGTTGAGAATACAAGGTTGAGTGTGTTGGTTGTGTGGCATGCTGTACCACATTGAGTGTGTATAAAGAACTGGATGTACTATCTGATATTGTTGTGGGGCCTTATCATGCAGTACAGTCTCAAATACCACCTACGGACCAGTCAGGTATGTTTGCTTAAATTTAAGCTCAACCCTGGGTAGCTGCGGCTGCGCGCAGCAAGGCTTAACGATGGAACAATGTGTAAAGCATTTAACAGCACCGATCAAAAAAATAATAAAGTCATACAACAAGAAAGAGACACAACAACAATTTATAAAAAATAGAGCATATTTTAATGAATTTTTGCAGTCTTTGATCATCACAATCCGCTGGAGGGTTCCGGAGATATGAATTTTTAAAGCATTAACAACCTTTTATAGCAACCACAAGCAAGCATTGGTCAACAAAAACTTTGGAAACTTTTGAAAACTTTGAAAGAGTTAGTCCAGCAATTCTGATCTCATTTGGGTGACTGATTCTGACAGAGCAGAGGTCTTCTAGGTCAGTAAAAATAGTTTGGATAGTTACCTGGCCACCAAAGCATCTTTGAAGCAAAATCCAAACTTTACAGGACAACTGCCATAGATTACAATGGAGTGGTCCTAATAATTAGGAATGCTGGCAAAGGATGCTTCTGATTCTGTGTGAGTCCTTGGTACACGGGAGAGGAGGGGTGACTTTGGCCACAAATTGTGGAATCCCACAAAGTCCTCTTTGCACTGGTAAAATGGCTGCTGCATCAGGCCTTTGGTTCTTGCAATTCAGCACCAGGCTGCAAACTTTAGGTGGGTGCTAGTGTTCCTTAGTTGCAATGAATCTGGGAATAGGCAACACCCATAGGTCCAGCAGGCAGCAGGTACAACTTTTGGCTATCTTGGATAAGTCCTTTGAAGTGCCCGGCATCCGTAGTGTGGTAAAACGTCTGCAGTGGCTACCAACTAGGTGTTTGAGCTCTTCCAACTTTAATGTCCTTGGTGTTGTTCCTGGGGGGGGGTGAGGGGGGCCAGCCAACCGACCTTTAGAATCACTGCTTCAATCTGGGGCCAGGAATTAACTTTTCCCCAAACCAGGTACTCAAGACAGGGTCCAGACTCTACTAGCCCAAAGTGCAGCAGGTGCAGTCACGCCGACTTTGCGGCTTCTCCTCTTGCACTTCCAAAGGCTGTAAAATGGTCTTCCTTTCATCCTCTCCCCAGATCTGTGATGTACTAAAGTCTAGGGTGCCAGGGGTGCCATATTTATCCAGGGAAAGAGCTTCAAGGGGACAATACAGTCACTAGCCAATAGGCTACTGGGTTTCCTCCTCTTGAGTGATGAAGTTCCTGTCTGGTGTGGCATCTGGCAATCACAGAGGGCAACAGTCTAGTCCCTTCCAACACAGCACAACCCTTCCTTCATAGTGAGGAGCATGGTAGTCCACTCCAGAGGTATGGCTACCTAAGGGCTACATGCCCAGTGGAAAACCAATTCTGACACTGGGTCTTCCTCTCTGTGCCAGTCTCCAACCTTTCCACAGGTATAAAAAGGCAGCCTGCTGGGAGCGTTATCGACATTTTCCCTTCAAAGGTGGCTCACCTTTTGGATTAGCACCCCAAGTGGCCATCCTGAGGGGTGGGGCCACACCTCATTCTGCAACTAGTGCCTTAGTTCCTGAGCCTAGGAGTCGTTCACCCATCTTCCCAGGTGGTAAGAAAGCTGTCTGTGTGCTAGGGCCTTTGTGAGGCCACTGGACTAACTGGGGCACAGAGTGGCAACTTTCTAAAATTTGCTTAGCTTTAAAATTGAAATAAGCATTGGCTTGACCATCAAGTTGCAATTAATGCCACAATTAATTTAATTTTGTGCATGACCCAGTTAGGTAGTCAGTCAGTCAGTCATAATCTATATTCAGATCTTTTAAGATGTCCAAAAAAAACATACAGAAGTCATAAAAACAATTTCATTTTTTTTCTTTTTAAATACATACTAAAAAATTAAAAACATTTGAAGAACATTCAAAACTCTTCCTATGTCTGTTAGAAAAATCACAATGTCACATTTGAGTACCATAATTATCATAGTACAGTGTGCATAGCCAGTGGAAAAAACAAAATTTACAAATTAGGTCCCCTCTTTTTCCTTTCTTTTATCACTGCAACAATAAAACGGTAAACAACTGTACACCCCGTATCAGATTGCAGTAACTGCAGGTAAGAAATTGCTTCTTTCCACATCCTGATGTTTAAAAGCCTGAGTGTTGGAAATAAAAAATCCCTTCTCTGCTCTTTATAAAAGTTACAAAATAGAATCATGTGCAGTTGAGATTGCTCTGAACTTCTATCGCATGGGCAGAGTATTAAATCCCTTGGGCGATATACCTTAGGTGGTACGCCACCAAGAAGTGAGCCAGCCCCAAACTGAACCTCATCAAATAAAATCGATAATGGCGTGGAACAACTAACAGATAGGGTTCAATCTTTGGCGTAATGCATAGGGGAAGATAGGCTGCCACCATGCCTTTCACCAGCTCGCGAATCCATCTAACATCCATCATTTTTTCATAAAATTCATTTTTAACAACTATAATGTTCTGTTTGGTTATAGACCTAGGATTAAGAAATAGATGTATTCTATTAAGACTGCCCAGGCTGTCTTTAACATACATAACCCACATGCATCTCTGTACTCCATCCAGTCTCATGCAGTCAATAAGCAATGACTGGTTAAGGGCTGCTTCGGGTCTAGTCCAAACAGACATCCAAAGGGATAAAGGGGCCAACTTAATCAAATCCTCAATAAACGGAAGTACCAATTCTTCATGTGGAATGATGGCAGGTACACTGGAGGAAAGTGAGAGTAAACTTCTCAAGAATTTATTTTCACTGATTTGCAATGCAGGTGCACCCCTATAACCCCTCACCCCTGCACAATATCTCACAATTGATGTCGGCCTTACCTCATTGATGGTAGCAATAGGCTTTAAAGGAGTCCAGCCAAGTTTTAAAATAAATGTACGCAAAGCTACAACCGCCTGATTGTTTTGCATGTTCTTAATCTCTCTGAGATGGTTCCATTTAGTTTAGTTAAGTTTTATGCATTTATAAAGCATGTAGCTACCCTAGGGCATCCCAGCGCTGAAGGTACAGGAAGATCCAGAAGAAAACATGAAAGGAAGACTAGTGGCTAAAGAGAATGGTTTTCAATCTCTTGCTAAAAAAAATTTCAGAAGGTTCATGGCGAAGCTCAAGAGGTAAGGCATTCCAAAGATGGGCAGCCTTGATAGTGAAGGAATTTCCACCCCATGATCTATGGACGCGGGGTATATGAATCTGCCGGGCTAGAGAAGATCTGAGGTGTCTCCGACGAGCGTGAATGGAGATGTGTTTTCTGAGAAAAAATGGACCTTTGTTGTGTATGGCTCTGTGAGTGATGCACATGGATTTAAAATGTATGCGCTGTTTGACCGGCAGCCAGTGGAGAGCTACAAGAGCCGGCTTGGCAGATAGATGTCTGGGGCAGTTCGTAAGGAGCCTAGCTGCCGTGTTCTGTACAATCTGCAGCTTCCTTACCGCGTATTCCAGGGAGCTAAGACAAAGGGAATTTCCATAGTCCAGGCGGGAAAGAATCAGTGCCTGGACCAGGATCCTTCTGGACAAGGTGGGAAGAAGATTGGGAATCTTCCTAAGAGATCCGATAAGACCAAAACAAATCGAAGAAATTTTCTTAGCTTGTAGTTCCATTGTGAGATGGGAGTCCAATATAAAACCTAGGCTTTTTACCTGTCCTTTAGGGGGAGGGAGACTGGTGAAGGCCTCTGAATAACATGTTAAAGGGGAGGCAGGAGGGCCATTGCCTAAAAAGAGCACTTCAGATTTGCCATCATTAAATTTGAGTTTAGATTGAATCATCTAGGTGCCTATATCCCTCATGCAGCCAGATAAATTGACAGAGGGAGAATTTGCAGTACCGGAGAGAGAAACCACTAATTGAGTATCATCAGCGTAGGTGACCACTGAAAGATTGTAGGGAGTGACTAATTTAGCCAAGGAGGATAGGTAGATATTAAAGAGAGTTGGACTTAAAGAGGACCCCTGAGGGACTCCACAAGCTGAAGGGACAATATCTGACAAAAAAGAGCGGTCCAGAACTTGAAAGGTTCTTCCTGTGAGAAAGGAAGAAAACCAAGAGAGCGCTGGGCCTCCCACGCCTATCTTGAAGAGTCTGTTGCAGAGAAGAGAGTGGTCAACCGTATCGAAAGCTGCGCTAGGATCCAGGAGAATAATGGCTGCATGTCCTCCCTGGACTTATAGTTGACGGGCAGATTCGGTCACCGTTAGAAGCGCAGACTCAATTCTGTGTTGTGCTCTAAAACCCATTTGGGTGGGGTGAAGGAGCATATTACTCTCCAGATAGCTCATCAGTTGTAGATTTACATGCTTCTCTAGTATCTTGGCTAGAATGGGGAGAAGAGCAATGGGTCTGTAGTTATCCAGGACCGAGGAGTCAAGTTTAGGCAGAAGAGGTTTTACAATAGCGTGTTTCAGAGATTGAGGGAAGAGGCCCGAAATAAGGGAATTATTAAGTATTCCAGTCAAAGGGGAAATGACAATGTCTGCAGCTTTTATAAGAATGGACGGGGGGCAGTATCCAAAGGGGAGCCAGATTTAATAGCACTAAGTAATTTAAGGGTTAGCACATCTGTGAGCGGTAAGAGCGTAGTTAGTGAAGGCCCATCCAGTAGGGAATTCACTGCCAGCTCATCAGATGACTTCTGGGAAAGAATAGGGGATCCCCAAGTATGCAAATGTATTCACACAATTCAGACAAGGGCCTGAAATATGGAACTGGTGCACTCTACTTTTCGGGCGGCGAAAAGCTATAGTTTATGATTTTGCTTTGTTAGTAGTTAAACCTAGCTCAGCCATGAACTCCATAATTTTTTTTAGCAATTTTTTAAGGCCCCTCTTGGTACTGCCCATAAGGACACAATCATCGGCATACATTAAGACCGGTTGAGGTCTACCAGCAGTAAGTGGATAGTCGTGTTCTGGAATTAGCTGTGGCACATACATTGCTCCAGCCCCATGGCACACTCTGCCTTAGAGTCCCTGGTTACCCTGGGTACCATATACTAAAGAATTATAACTAAGTCTGTGCTTGCCAATTGGAAAACACCCAATTCAACATAACTTGTGTAAAGGGACTGAACATTGCCACTGAGCTCTGGGCAGCAGGACTCACTGCACTCTCAGAGTTGATATCTCAGCAGCTAATAATCCAGATGGGGGCAAAAAGTGGGGGAAAACTACAAAAAGTATGTTTCCTTATGGTGTGTCAAAGATGTTGAGGACATCTCTTATTTATTTTGCTCTTGAGTTAACAAGGAGGTTGAGGCCACTCAAGAGGGTAGTAAGAACATGCACATGTACAAGGAGGAGAAGAGATATGAGAATTCACCAATGAAGTCCTTCGTCTACCCAATGTGATTCGCAGAGAGTGATAATGGCATGCCAGCAGCTCTATGGGTTTGAATGGTACTTCCTTGCTAATGGTGCAGGGCCAGGAGGATTTATATGCATGAGACAATGGATTATGCAGCCCTTGGGATGAAGAGGTCACTAAGCTTGTGATGGGTGATGAGGTCTGTGATGTCTTGTATGTACAGTACTGCAGTGTGAGTTTTAATGAGCATGAGAAAGAATGTGTGTTTTGTAGCTTGAGGGTCTGTGGTAATTAGTGGGAGGTATACAAAGTTAGAACTATGTGTTATGTGAAGGTTGTGAATGATGCAAGTGTTAAAGTTGTTTGGGTCTGAGTATGATTATGGGCATCTGCAGTTTGGGGTGCTGGGTGACTGGTGCTGAGCAGAATTTCAAAAATGCTAAAGTAATCAGAGGAATTTCAGTAATTTTGCATTACTGTTTGCTGTGGAATTACCAACAATTATGCAATTACTCCCCTAATTATGAGTAATTTGGGAGATACAAATCCTCCAATAAGACAACATTTTGTGAATGCTGGGGCTCACTATTCATATTCACCTGCATTTAGCCCTTTTTCTTAGTGCCAAATGTATTTTTTCATCCATTTTGGATACCGATAAATGCTGGTAGTATGTTGGGAGAAAAGTCCCACCGCACTAGCATGTTTAGCAAGTATGCGTGGCTGTTCATGCTCATTATTCATGTTTTATTGTACTTAATGTAATTGTTTGTGAAATTTAGCGCAAAATGAACCTCGGGTCCATTTTGGACGTGAGGAAGCATTTTTGTGCTAAGAAATAGCATTAAACACTGCATTAGTCGTCTCGCATAAATCACATATGATCTTGCGGAATTCTTAGGTAATTATGCACTATTGCACTACATGAAATTACGCAACCTACTCCCATCCCTAGTGTTGGATGAGACACATGATTATATCTTTCCTAGTAGATTTCAATGGAACAGAGGTTCTAGCACACTCTTTTCCTGCCTCAATAGGGACCTACGGGTATTGCTCTTGTCTGTGTCTATGCTTAACAGACTCTTAGGTACTGAAGCTTTGAGTTTAGGCATGCTCCTAAGTACAAGGCACATTTGTAGTACGTTTATATGAAAAAGTGGACTATTAGTTGGTGTGGATGGTAGTTCACAACAAGTAATAGTGTTTCTATTTCGGTGACTATGACACAGAGCAACAAGATCAATTTAAGCTTGAAAGCTATTTCCTTGTAATTAAACAAGAGATCAGCCATTTGACCATAGGAGTCTACTTCTTTGTTATGAATACAACTGGGAGCATGTCCAGGTCTAAGGGTTCTTGTCACAGGTCACATCAGCAGGTACAGTCCTTTATTCTGTCTTCCACAGGTCCAGTAGTATTCTGAAAAGGGTGCCCAAGGGTGGCAATGTAATGTCTGGCAGTTGCTTGTGAGACTCCTTGGTCCTCCCTAACCAATAGCCAAATAGGTCCTGGTGTACCATACCTATTTTTTCAGCAGTTTCTGTTTTTACTACTTCAAGCAATCCAAAAGTGTCCGTCCCTTCTTATAACCAAGATGGTAGAATCTTTATTTCCCTGTGCAGAGCTCCTAAGTCCACTTTCAAGGTGAGGCCAAGAATATAACAATCCTTCCCCTGTAATCACTCACAAATAGTCCTTTACCACTAGGATTGGTACCTGGCTAGCTAGAAGGAATAAAGAGGGGGCCGGCCCAGTTGTGAACTACATCTGCTTAGGACAGGGCAGGCTCCTTTGAAAAGGATTAGGTTGCTGGGCAATGCCCAGATGGTCATCCTGTCAAACGAACCAGACACCCCCAGACTAAAGCCCTTTATCTTAGCTCGGAGACCCAATTCACACCTTATCAAGGAACTAATTAGCTCCTCTGTGACAACTGGAAACTCATGAAAATGCACTCTAGGAGCATTCAGCAGGTAAGAGGTAGCTTATTAAAATTACCTTTTGTGAAATGTTTGTTACAAATCCAATTTTACCAAGGATTAGACTTCTAATTAATATTTCAAAAGGTCCAAGAATGACCTTCCTATTTGGCCCCTTAAATTTAAAAATGTATCCCAATGTTTTCCTATGGAACATCTGACCATGCTACAGTGGAAATAGCGTTTAAGGAATTGCAACTGTAAGGGCATATTTAACATTAAACATTCACATGCCCTACATCAAATTATCATCACCCTGCCTTGTGGAAGTTTACGACCTAGTTAGGGTGACTTACTAATATTTAAAAGGATGGTGTAGGGCTGTCAAAAGGGCTTATTTTGATCAGTCCAATCTGCAATTTAAACCTGCATAGCCAGCTTATTGGTGGCAGGTCTGCAGTCTTCTTTTGCATTGTCACTTTACTGGTAGCAGTCAGGTCGCCAAGGGATTGACATAGCTGCACCTTGGAGGATTTAATTTAAACATCACTTATGTCTCGTCATTGGCACCTTCAGGAACAAAATGATGCCAAAGGAAAGTGAAGGAACACATTAATTAATGGATATATAGCTAACCTCAAAGGTGAGAGCCAAATCATTTCATACATTGAACAGGAGCTGCCAGAAGGCATCAGCATAAGATGGTGCTGTTTATTTGGCATACAGTAACTATTAGGGCACCTCTTGGACTGCAGCTCTGTTTTGTGTGACTGAACCCCATAAGCATCTTCCTTCAGTGATGAAGACATCACTTTGTTGAAGCCACTTGTGAAATGGGGAACATGGATGCTAAGCAGATTAAGCTTCCATTTAAATGACTTCAACAGACAGGGGTGCGGTTTAGATAGGCATCTCCCTTAAAGCAGGCCTCTACTAATGACAGGGTACCCCCAGACATGAATATCATGTTGGATGTAAAAAACAGTTTAAAAGCTATTAATTCCAAAACAGACCATCACACAGCAAGACTAGACTTGATGAAAGAGAGGATTGACTAGCATTGAGAATGTTTAAACAAGGCTGTGAATTGGAGCTTAGCATTGGAAGAAGAGGTACTATCCATGAAAGCTGCTACTCAACAGATGGAAAAGCAGCTGGCCAAAACCACTGCCAAGAATGAGGACCTTGAATCACAAGCTCGCCAAAACAATATTCATGTAACTGGCCTACTGAAGAATATGAATATGAGAAAGCCTGAACTATTCATAGAGACCTTTTGGGCAGAACTACTGGCTAGACAGAGCTTTTCAGATATTTTATATTCAAAAGAGCTCACCGTTCACTATGACCCCAGCCACTGCCTACTGCTTCTTCACCTGATTATTGCCCATATGTTACAGTAGCACAACTGGGACACCACATTAAGACTTGCAAGAGAGGAAAGCCAGCTAACTTTCCAGGAATCAGAAATATATATTTTCCCAGGTTTACTATCACAGTGTGGAAGCCAGCCAAGCATTTATAGAAATAAAGAGTACTCTGACAGCTAAGAATATCAATATTCTATGCTCCATCCCGGTAGATATTCTATCCAATAGGACAATTAAGTTCATATATACCCTACTCCTAAAGAAATCCTCAAGTTTGCCAAAAAAGTATACAAATTTGTTTCTGGAAAGACGACGAGTAGCCCCAACAAAAATTAGAACACTGACTATGAGAACTCCCCGCCGACCTAGGGATTCAATGAAGACAAATGAGACATGCGAGCCCATACTGACTGCTGAACTGAGAGGTATATGGACCTACCACTGTGAATGCCTGGCTGTCATATCTGCTATTTGTTGTTAACTCAATTTGCCTTCCATGGCACCCATGATTCCAGGCATTATGTTCCTTATTATGACATTGGCGTTAAATACCGCCTATGGCCGCGATGACGGCCACCAACAGACCACCATGGTGGCTACCATCTGTCCACCATATTATGAGCACTGCCTGACTTCCGCCACAATAAGGGTGGAAATCCAGCAGTGCTCATGCTGACGGACAGTGGTAAGCTGACGGTGCTACCATCTGTACCTCCCTGCCAGCAGAACAGTGCCAGCTGTATTTTGACCATAAATACGGCCTGGCGGTGTTCTGCTGGGGGGGGGGCGCTTCTGGCAGTAGCAGCTCCCCTTCCAGTTCCCTGCCGGACGACCTCCTCGCCAGACAAGGTAAGTCAGCGTCCAACAGGGGAAGGGGTGGGGGGGAGGGGTTGTTGTTGTGTGTGTGTGTCTGAATGTGTGAGTGCGTGTGTAAATGTGTCTGTGTGTGTTGTGTAGTTTGCATGGTTGCATGCATGTGAGTGAATGCGTGTAAGAATCGTGAAGTGAGTGCATGTCTGCATGTCAGTGTGATTGTGAAAGAATGTGTGTGAGTATGTCTGTAAGTATGCATGTATGATTGAGTGTATGCAGTGTTTGTATGAATGTGTGTGTGGCAGTGTTAATGAATGGGTGTATGCGTGGTGCAAGTGGGTGTCTGCATGTATGTGGGGAGGGGTGTGTGGGGTGAGGGGTGCTGTGACTGGAGGGGGGTCATGTGTGCATCTGTGGCTGTGTGGGGTGGGGTCAGTTGTGTGGTGTGTGCGTGTCTATGGGTATGTGTATGTATGGGGTGGGGGTGTGTGTTTGTGTATCAGATGGAGTGGAGGGGTGAGTGAATGGATCGGAGGGGGTATGTTTGTGTATCGGAGGGGTGAGGGTGTGAATGGTTGGATCGGACGGGGTGGGGTAGGGGTGTGTGTTTGTTTATCAGGGTGGGGGTTAGTGTGTGTATGGGGGAGTGGGTGGGGGGTGAGTTTGGATGTAGGGGGTAGGAAGCATCAGGTGAGTTTTGGGGGTGGGGGAGATGCCGACTAGTGACAGGGAAGGAATTCCCTGCCACCAGTGGGGCCTACCGCAATGGTTTTGCTGGTGTTAGCAATGCCACGAAAACCATGGCAGTAGACCGGCTCATAATGCCATGGGCGGTACTATATCAGCCACCGGACTGGAGATAGACATCTCTCGCCCTGCAGGTGGAGAAGTGGAGGTTGGCTGCAGCCAACTTGCCAATCTTATAATATGGCTAACCTGTTGGCGGTACTACCGCCATATTAACCCTGACTACCAGGGTCATAATAATGGCCTATGTGTTATAAAATTCAGGCCATTAATCTAAGTCCTGTTAATTAACATGTGTCACCAACACTGGAATGATAAGACTCATTGACAATAAGCTGAGGGTGGCTGGTGAAAGCCCCTGGTGCAACTGAGATTTGGCTGTTACCTTTCACGTCACAATGTTGATCTATACATGACCATTTTGACATTATAACGTGAATTCATAACAAGCTAATTGTAAAGTAGTGCACTAAAAGTCCATATCGAGGTGCATTAACTGTAGTGTAGGAACAAAATGTGTGTTGTATAACCGTATTAATTGAAATTTACCCATTGATTATGATTTTATTTTTATCCTGATATTTATAGAGTATTTACTCTTCAATTGATAATGAACTTGATGTTCACTAAATGTCAAGTCTAATGTTGAGAAGTATAGTTCAAACATTACCTCATCAGAACAGCCCTAACTGTATCACCTTGTCTCATGAGGAATTCCTCTAATGCAGGTGGATCCTCTATCCTGGAACTCCACTGGCAAGATCCAATAGGCATTTCCTAAAAATAATAGGATGGCATCACACACTCCGGATGTCATGCTTCATCATCCGCCATCCCGCTCTCACCAAAGCATACTCTAATGACAGATCGGCCCTTGTCAAGTGAGTGAGGGAGTGTATAGGGAACACTAGGGAAAAAGGGGGAAAAGTCCAATTGAAAACTCCTATCACCTACCAAGTGTCAACCTAAGTTTATTAGAAGGTAGTAAAGGGATGACTGACATTTGTAATATGACATACAAGGCTTGATCTTCTGCACATGTCACTCTCAGTCAACATGTTTCAGCTCTTCTTTGGCCCACAAAGGAGTCCAGGGCTTTCTTCAGGACCATAAGCCCTATGTCACCTTATTTTTATCCCTACTCAGCAAAATTCTCATACACGCTCTACGTGCACAGGCATACAATACCAGATAATTAATGTCTGGTCACTTCAATCAGGAAACTTTGACCTTTTTTGTAAAGGATCCTATGAAAAGCAACATAGAAAAACACAGAAAAATATATATGAAGCTACTAAAAAACAGACATAAATGAAATGAAAAGTACACAAATGATAATGAAAAAGGATAACGATGTGTGGTTGCCTGGGTAAGTATACACATTTTCAAAAATAGCTATTTAGCTAGCCCCACGTGGAAATATTCAATCAATCAATCAATCAATCAGTCGCATTTATAAAGCGCGCTACTCACCCGTAAGGGTCTCAAGGTGCTGGGGGGGGGGGCGGGGTCAATGCTCGAAGAGCCAGGTCTTGAGCTGCCTTCTGAAGTGAAGGTGGTCTTGTATGGCGCGAAGGTGGCTGGGAAGGGAGTTCCAGGTCTTCGCTGCTAGGTAGGAGAAGGACCTGCCTCCGGCGGTGGCTTTGCGAATGCGGGGTACGGCTGCCAGGGCTTGTCCGGTCGAGCGTAGGGTGCGAGGAGGAGTGTAGAAGGAGACGCGGTGGTTGATGAGTTCTGGTCCGCGGTTGTGCAGGGCTATGTGTGCGTGGGTGAGGAGTCTGAAGGTTATCCTCTTGTTGACTGGGAGCCAGTGGAGTTTCTTCAGGTGACCGGAGATGTGGTGGTGGCGGGGTATGTTCAGGATGAGTCGTGCGGCAGCGTTCTGGATTCGTTGAAGTTTCCTCTGCAGCTTGATGGTGATGCCGGCGTACAGGGCGTTCCCATAGTCCAAGCGACTGGTGACGAGGGCGTGGGTGACGGTCTTCTTGGTGTCGGTGGGGATCCAGCGGAAGATCTTGCGGAGCATGCGGAGGGTGTTGAAGCATGCTGAAGTCACCGAGTTGACCTGTCTGGTCATGGAGAGGGAAGAGTCCAGGATGAAACCGAGGTTGCGTGCGTGGTCGGTGGGTTGGGGAGTGCTGCCTAGGGCGGGAGGCCACCAGGAGTCGTCCCAGGCGGTTGGTGTCGGGCCGAGGATGAGGACCTTAAGCCGGCTGTCTGTCATCCAGTTCGCTACTTCCTTCATGCCTTCGTGTAGTCTGGTTCTTGCTGAGGTGGGGGTGTTGGTGAGGGATAGGATGAGCTGGGTGTCGTCTGCGTAGGATATGAGGTCGAGTCCGTGTTTGCATGCGATGTTCGCCAGGGGGGTCATTTAGATGTTGAAGAGGGTGGGGCTGAGGGAGGATCCCTGGGGGACGCCGCAGATGATCTCCGTAGCCGTGGATCTGAAGGGGGGGAGGTGGACTCTCTGAGTTCTTCCGGAGAGGAAGGAGGTGATCCATTCCAGGGCCTTGCCTCTGATGCCGGCGTTGCTTAGGCGACGTATTAGGGTGCGGTGGCAGACCGTGTCGAATGCTGCAGAGAGGCCCAGGAGTATGAGGGCCACGGTTTCTCATTTGTCGGTCAGGGATCTGATGTCGTCCGTGGCTGCGATGAGGGCGGTCTCGGTGCTGTGGTTAGCTCTGAAGCCGAACTGTGAGGGGTCGAGTGAGTCGTTGGTTTCCAGGGCAGTGGTGAGTTGAGCGTTGACGATTTTCTCGATCACTTTGGCGGGGAACGGTAGGAGCGAGATGGGCCGGAAGTTTTTGAGTTCGGTGGGGTCTGCTGTTGGTTTCTTTAGGAGGGCGTTCAGTTCGGCGTGCTTCCAGTTCTCCGGGAAGGTGGCGGTGGAAAAAGATGTGTTGATGACGTCTCGGAGGTGGGGTGCGATTATGTTGTCGGCTTTGTTAAAGATGTGGTGCGGGCAGGGGTCGGATGGTGATCCTGAGTGGATGGAGTTCATGACGCGGGTGGTTTCCTCAGTGGAGGTTGGGTTCCAGGTGTGGATGGTGGTGTTGTCGGTGGCGGGTTCCGGTGGAGGGTTCGTGTTGGTTGTGGTGAAGCTGTTGTAGATGTCGGTGATCTTGTGGTGGAAGAAGGCTGCGAGGGAGTCGCAGAGGTCCTGTGAGGGAGGGATGGAGTTGTTTTCGGCGTCGGGGTTGGAGAGCTCTTTGACGATGCCAAATAGTTCCTTGCTGTTGTGGGCGTTGCTGTCTAGTCTGTTCTGGAAGGCTGATTTTCGTGCTGCGCGGAGGAGTTGGTGGTGTTTGCGGGTGGCGTTTTTGAGAGCAGACATGTTTTCGTCGGTCTGGTTGAGGCGCCAAGTCTTCTCGAGGGTGCGGCATTCTTTTTTGGAGTCTTTGAGGTCGGGGGTGAACCAGGAATTTTTCTTGTGGCTGTTTCTGTTTGCTTGGGTCTTCAGGGGGGCCAGGAGGTTGGCGCAGTCTGAGATCCAGCTCGTGAGGTTGTTGGCGGCTTCGTTGGGGTCTGTAGTGCTGGTGGGTGGGTTCTGAGAGAGGGTCGATGTGAGTTGTTCCGAGGAGATTCTGTTCCACTGTCTTCTTGGTGGCTGTTGGGCGTGGTGGTGTACGTTGGTTTTCTTGAAGCTGAAGTGGACACAGCTGTGGTCTGTCCAGGAGAGTACGGTGGTGTGGCTGAAAGAGATGTGTTTGCTGGAGGAGAAGATGGGGTCCAGCGTGTGTCCGGCGTAGAGGGTGGGGGTGTTGACTAGTTGTTTCAGTCCCAGGTTGGCGAGGTTGTCCAGTAAGGCAGTGGTGTTGTTGTCGGTGCGATTCTCCAGGTGGAAGTTGAGGTCCCCTAGGAGGATGTAGTTGGTGGACGGGAGTGCGTGTGGGCTGATGAAGTCTGCGATGTCTTCGCTGAACTTTGTGCGTGGTCCCGGTGGTCTGTATATGAGGGAGCCTCTAAGGGTGGTCTTGGGGTCGCTGTTTATTGAGAAGTGGAGGTGCTCGGCGTCGGGCAGTGAGTTGTCGGTGTAGGTTGAGATGCGGATGGAGCTCTTGTGGGCGATGGCGATGCCTCCTCCGGTGCGGTTGGTACGGTCTTTCCTGATGATTTTGTAGCCGTCGGGGATGGCTATGGCGATGTCGGGTGCCGAGGAGGGGTTCATCCAGGTCTCGGTGAGGAAGGCGATGTCCGGGTTTGTAGAGCCGATGAGGTTCCACAGTTCGATGGCGTGCCTGTGGACGGATCTGGTGTTGACCAGGATGCATTTGAGGTTGTTTCCGGGCGAGTCGTTCCTGTTGGGTGTGGTGTGAGTTCGTAGGCAGGTGAAATGGCAGTTGCGGCAGGTGAAGGGTCTGTGGGTCCGCTTCGGGGTGGCACGGCAGCAGCCCGGCGTGCGGCCAGGATTGAGAGCGGTGAGGAAGGCGGAGTTGTGGGTCAGGCGGGGTAGGTGGGGGTCGCGGGGGCCAGGGGTTGTGGCGCTAGGCGCGGTCCAGGCGCGGACGGGCGCAGACGGGCTTGCCTTAGGCGCGCCTTCGGCACGCCAGCGGCGCGGCCGCCATTTAAGGGTAGCCGGGGAGGAGGGGTCAGCTGGGAGGCGGGAGGCGGGGGAAACTGGAGGCGGGAAAAGAGCGGCGATGAGGCCTGGAGGCCTGGGGAAAGAAAACGCGGCAAAAGGCGGCGAAGCAGCAGCGGTAAAAGAACAGCGAGAGGCCAAGAAAAAACTCTAAAGGGAGGGGCTGAGAAGAGAAGAGGGAGGACGGCGGGGGGGGCACACGGCACTCAGGGGCACTCAGGGGCACACGCACGGGATACACGGGGAAAAAGAGGAATCCAGTCAGTCCGTCACACAGGCACTCGGGGGTACACGGGCAAAGAAGGGCACACTCGCACACACTCACAGGAGGAGAACGGAGAGGAGGGCAGTCAGGGACTGGTGGCGCTGTGTGAGCAGGGGAGCGACCTACCCGAGGGTCAGTGGTCGCTACCTCTGCCTCGCAGCGGCCGCCATTTAAGGGTAGCCGGGGAGGAGGGGTCAGCTGGGAGGCGGGGGAAACTGGAGGCGGGAAAAGAGCGGCGAGGAGGCCTGGAGGCCTGGGGAAAGAAAACGCGGCAAAAGGCGGCGAAGCAGCGGCGGTAAAAGAACGGCGAGAGGCCAAGAAAAAACTCTAAAGGGAGGGGCTGAGAAGAGAAGAGGGAGGACGGCGGGGGGGGCACACGGCACTCAGGGGCACTCAGGGGCACTCAGGGGCACACGCACGGGATACACGGGGAAAAAGAGGAATCCAGTCAGTCCGTCACACAGGCACTCGGGGGTACACGGGCAAAGAAGGGCACACTCGCACACACTCACAGGAGGAGAACGAAGAGGAGGGCAGTCAGGGACTGGTGGCGCTGTGTAAGCAGGGGAGCGACCTACCCGAGGGTCAGTGGTCGCTACCTCTGCCTCGCAGCGGCCGCCATTGCGACTGATTGAACAGGCTGCCGGTGCTTCCCTGCCCATTCCGACCGCGGCTGTAAAGCCGCGGTCGGAAAACCGGGTCTGGCGGTTTCCTGTCGGATTAACCCCGGTTGGGCGAATCCTCCATGGCGGCGCTGCTTGGGATTCCGACCCCCTTCCCACCAGCCTGTTTCTGGCGGTTTTTACCGCTAGGAACAGGATGGCGGGAATGGGTGTCGTGGGGCCCCTGGGGGCCCCTGCTCTGCCCATGCCACTGGCATGGGCAGTACAGGGGCCCCCTAACAGGGCCACAGCAGGATTTTCACTGTCTGCATAGCAGACAGGGAAAATCGCGACGGGTGCAACAGCACCCGTCGCACACCTGCAACACCGCCGGCTCCATTCGGAGCCGGCTTCAATGTTGCAGGCCCTTTCCCGCTGGGCCGGTGGGCGCTCCCTTGGCGGGCGCCCGCCGGCCCAGCGGGAAAGTCTGAATGGCCTCCGCGGTCTTTTGACAGCGGAGCGGCCAATTGGCGGTTCCCGCTTGGCGGGCGGTGCCCGCCGCCCGCCAATGTAGGAATGGCCCCCAAAGTCAGGGGAAATTGCCCTGAACTATGTGGGGCCACCTTGGCTAGTGCCAGCGTACCCTCACACTTAGTACTTTGCACCTAACCTTCACTAAGTGAGGGTTAGACATACAGGTTACTTATAAGTTACTTAAGTGCAGTATAAAATGGCTGTGAAATAACAAGGACGTTATTTCACTCAGGCTGCAGTGGCAGTCCTGTGTAAGAATTGTCTGAACTCCCTATGGGTGTCAAAAGAAACGCTGCAGCCCATAGGGATCTCATGCAACCCCAATACCCTGGGTACCTAGGTACCATATACTAGGGAATTATAAGGGTGTATCATTGTGCCAATTAGAATTGGTAAAAATGGTCACTAGCCTGCAGTGACAGTTTTAAAGGCAGAGAGAGCATAAGCACTGAGGTTCTGATTAGTAGAGCCTCAGTGACACAGTTAGGCACCACACAGGCATACACATTCAGGCCACAACTATGAGCACTGGGGTACTGGCTAGCAGGATCCCAGTCAGAAATGCAAAAACAAACTGACACACAAGTACAAAATGGAGGTAACATGCCAGGCAAGATGGTACTTTCCTACACAACCCCCCAAATAAGGGACAATAAGGCTAACCTTGCCCGCATGAGTCTTCATTGTCTAAGTGGAAACATCTGGAGAGTCCATCTGCACTGGAGTGGTTACTCACAGGTCTATGTTCCACTGTTTAGTCCATTCCCTGTAGGAAGATGGATTACCTCAACAATTTAGGGTTTTCACCTTTCATTTGTTTAAGCCATAATAGAGGTTTGTGGTCTGTCTGAACAATAAAGTGAGTACCAAACAGGTATGGCCTCAACTTTTTCAGTGCCCAGACCACAGCAAAGGCCTCCCTCTCTATGACAGACCAACACTTTTCACTAGGGGTCAACCTCCTGTTTATGAAAGCAAAAGGTTGATCCTGGCCCTCAGTGTTAAACTGTGATAGTACTGCCCCTAACCCTAATTCGGAAGCATCAGTTTGGACTATGAATTTCTAGGAGTAGCAAGAGCTTTTTAGGACAGGTGCAGAGCACATGGCCAGTTTTAGCTCATCAAAAGCCTTTTGACAGCTAACTGTCCACAATACCTTCTTAGGCATCTTCTTACTTGTGAGGTCATTAAGAGGAGATGCAATGGAGCCGTAGTTTCTTAATGAACCTCCTATAGTACCCTGTGAGGCCTAAGAAGGCTCCCACCTGGGTTTGAGTTGTAGGTGGAGCCCATTCCATAATGGTCTGGATCTTCCCCTGCAGTGGTGCAATCTGTCACCCACCTACCAGGTGGCCCAGATAAACCATTCTCCCCTGCCCTATCTGGCACTCTGAAGCCTTGATAGTGAGGCCTGCCTTTTGCAGGGTCTCCAAAAACTTTCCATAGGTGGACCAGGTGCTCATCCCAGGTGGAGCTAAAGACAGGTATATCATCTAGATATGCTGCACTAAAAGCTTCCAAACCTTGCAGGACTGTGCTCACCAACCTCTGAAAAGTGGCAGGTGCATTCTTCAAATCAAAGGGCATAACAGTGAACTCATAGTGCCCTCCAATGGTGGAAAATGCAGTTTTAGGTTTAGCATCTTCTGATAATTTAATCTGCCAATATCCTGCAGTTAAATCAAAAGTGCTTAGATATTTGGCAGAAGCCAGTATATCTATTAGCTCATCTGCCCTGGGTACAGGGTGAGCATCAGTTGTGGTTACTTGATTGAGACCTCTGTAGTCAACACAAAACCTCATCTCTCTTTTAACATCCTTACTGTGATGGTTTTGGGACAAGCACCACTGGGCTAGCCCATGGGCTTTCCTTAGTCCAGAATTTTCTGTACCTCTTGTTTTATGCACTCTCTGACATGGTTAGGCTGCCTATAAATCTTACTTTTGACAGGTAAACTGTATCCAGTGTTGATTGTGTGATCACACCAGGTAGTACCTGGTATCAGTGAGAAGAGGTCAGAGAATTGGCCTAGGAGATTTATACAGTTGTCTTTCTGCTCAGCAGGAAGTCAATCTGCAAGCACCACTCCCTCCACTAAGCCATCAGCTTGGGAGAGGGTCACTCTCTTTTTCCTGCCCCTCATCAGTTGCCATGAGCAGGGTTAAATCAGACCTGTCATAGTAGGGTTTTAGGCGTTTGACATGGTGCGCCCTAATGGGACTCCTGGCAGTGCCCAGGTCTACCAAGTAGGTAACCTCACCCTTCCTTTCAGCAATGAGATGGGGTCCACTACATTTGTCCTGGAGTGCTCTTGGGGCCACAGGCTCCAATACCCACACCTTCTGTCCTGAGTGGTACTGGGTCAGAACAGCCTTCTGGTCATGCCATTGCTTTTGGAGCTCTTGGCTGGACTGAAAGTTTTTACTGACCTTTTTCATGTACTCAGCCATTCCGGATCTTAGTCCAAGAACATAGTCCACAATTTCTTGCTTTGGAGCTTTTTAAGATTGTTCCCAACACTCCTTCACAAGTGCAAGGGGACCTCTTACAGGGTGCCCAAAGAGGAGTTCAAAGGGGCTAACACCCACTCCTTTTTGGGGTACCTCCCTGTAAGCAAAAAGGAGGCATTGCAACAGGATCCCATCTCCTTCTGAGTTTTCCAGGGAGTCCCATAATCATGCCTTTGAGAGTTTTATTAAACTTCTCAACTAGAACATTTGTCCGTGGATGATTAGGAGTAGTGAACATATAAGTTACACCACACTCCTTCCACATAGCTTTGAGGTATGCTGAAATGAAGTTACTAGCTCTGTCTGACACCACTTCCTTAGGGAAACCTACTCTGGAAAAGATTCCCAGGAGGGCTTTTGCCACTGCAGGAGCTGGAGTGGTCCTTAAGGGAATTGCTTCAGGATATCTAGTGGCATGGTTCACTACCACAAGGATAAATCCATTGCCTAAAGCTGTTGGAGGGTCAAGGGGGCCAACTATGTCAATACCCTTTCAAAGGGCACCCCAACCACTGGGAGTGGAATTAAGGGGGCCTTAGGTGTGCCACCAGTCTTGCCACTGGCTTGGCAGGTCACACAGGAGTGACAAAACTCCGTAGTGTCCTCTGACATGTGAGGCCAGTGAAACAATGAAACAAGTCTGTCCCAAGTTTTGCCATGGCTTAAATGCCCAGCCAAAGGAATGTCATGTGCCAAGGTCCGAAGAAACTCCCTATACTGCAAAGGTATAACCAATCTCTTGGCAGCTCCAGGTTTATGGTCCCTTGACTCAGTATAAAGGAGGTTGTCTTCTCAATAGACCTTATGGCTATCAGTGACATCCCCATTCTGCTGTTTGAGAGCTTGCTGTCTTAAACCCTCTAGTGTGGGACAGGTCTGCTTTGCCACACTGAGCTCTTCCCTAGCAGGCCCCCCGGCACCCAAAAGCTCAGCAGTGTCTGTTGCCAGCTCATCTGGTGTAGGTTCTGCACAGGGAGAGGATTCATCTTCCTCAAAAGGGTAATCTTCTGCAGAGGGAGGGATAGTGGGCAAGGATTTACCCTTTCTACCCCTAGGTTTTAGGAGCACTTGGTCCATTGTTCCAGGATCCAAGCTTCCCTGTCCTCTTTGCTTCTGGGCCTGAGCCCTTGTCAAAGCAAAGGTATGCACTGGAATGCCCAGCATTGCTGCATGAGCCCCCAACTCCACTTCAGCCCAAGCTGATATCTCCAAATCATTGCCTAGTAAGCAGTCTAGAGGTAAATCAGTGGCAACCACAACTTTCTTTGGACCAGTAATCTCCCCCCCAGTTGAGATTCACAACAGCCATGGGGTGGCTAAGAGTGTTGTTATGAGCACCAGTCACTTGGTACTGCTGACCAAGTAGGTGTTGATCAGGGTGAATCAGTTTCTCAATCACCATAGTGACACTGGCTCCTGTATCCCTGTAGGCCTCATCCTCAACACCATTTTTCAGGGGAAGTTGCTTGTATTTACCCATATTAAGGGGACAAGCAACCAAGGTGGCAAAGTCAATACCACCATCAGAGACTAAAGTAACCTCTGTGGTTGGTCTCCCTAACAAGACCAACCCCAACCACATTACCAATGGTGAGCCCAGTTACAACCTTTGATTGGCTATTTGTCGTAGACTTCCCATCACCACTGCTATTACTAGGGGCACTAGAGGATGCAGTTAGGGTTGTGGTAGTGGGAGCCTTGGTGTTTTTCTTTGGGCAGGTGGAATCATTTGCCCAATGGCCTTTACTCTTACATAAATAAAGCCATGGCTTCTCTTGATTGTTAGAAGAGGATTTGGTTCCACCACCCCCTGTGGATTTTAGTGGGCCTGATGAAGACTCAGAATGCTTTTTATCTTAGTCCCCACCCTTGTCAGAAGACTTAACATCCTTCTTCTTACCATCCTTGTCACCACCTGTATGAACTTTTCTGTTCACTCTTGTTCTGACCCATTTGTCTGCCTTCTTTCCCAATTCTTGGGGAGAGGTCAGATCTGAGTCTACCAAGTACTGATGCAACAAGTCAGGCACACAATTATTCAAAATATGCTCTCTCAGGATTATATTAAAAGGCTTTCATAGTCAGTCACCTTACTGCCATGTAACCATCCCTCCAAGGCCTTACCTGAACAGTCTACAAAGTCTGTCCAGTCTTGAGAGGAATCTTTTCTGGTATCTCTGAACTTTATCATGTATTGTTCAGTGGTTAAGCCAAATCATCTAGGAGTGCATCCTTCAACACTTTGTAATTATTAGCATCACTTTCTCTGACAGTAAGGAGCCTATCCCTACCCTTACCAGAGAAAGATAGCCACAAGATAGCAGCCCACTGCCTTTGAGGGACCAGCTGTACCATACAGGCCCTTTTAAGTGCAGCAAACCACTTGTTAATGGCATCTCCCTCCTTGTAAGGGGGTACTATCTTATGCAGGTTCCTAGAATCTTGTTCTCTTACAGCATTACTATCAAGGACACTGCTGCTGCCACCATGAGGAACTAACCCCAACCTCTGCCTTTCCCTCTCTACATCTGGAGATCCCCTGTCTAAGGCCAACTGCGGCTGTCTCCGCTTCAGTCTGGCCTCTTCCAACCTAAGCTTTCTGAGTTCCCTCTCTAGAGTGTTATCCTCAGGGTGGGAGGCTTGGGAATTCTGAGACACAGAGGAAATGTGGGAATTGGCAGAAGTGGACCTCTCTCTAACTGGCAGGACTCTAGTTACCTGGCCTTTTGGGGTAAAAGGTGCCCTACTTGTGTGTGATCCCTTCCCACTACCAGTGTCATTAGGTGGCCTATTAGCTGGCAGGTCTTTGGATGAATCCTCTCAAGAGTCCTCAGGACCCTCCCCTGATTCTTGCTGGGTACCCCCTTCTCTATCTCTTGATCCTGGGATGGGCCAGACTGGTTCTCATCACTTTCTAGAAGAAGTCTAAGGAGAAGATCTTTGGTAGGGTTCTTACCAATGCTTAAACCTCTTTCTATGCAGAGACCCCTCAAACATTTAAAGTTTAAACTACGTAGTTTGCCTGGACAACTGTGGGAGTAAGCTCTACTGCAGACATAGTTGTTAGAAAGGGTTTAGGACAGAGAGAAAAACATTTTTAGAAACTTTTAAAGAAAAGAGAAAAACTTTTCAAAACTCCCCGGGGCTCCACTATGGACCCCCGGTACTGTAAACCAGCTCTCTGGGGTTTTCTCTGCAGCTACTGCTGCTGCCAACCCACAAGCAGGGTTCTGCCCTCCTGGGGTCTGGGCAGCCCAGTCCCAAGAACGCAGAAAAAATAATTTCCTCTGAGAGAGGGTGTTACACCCTCTCCCTTTGGAAATAGGTGTAATAGGTGTTAAGGGCTGGGGAGGAGTAGCCTCCCCCAGCCTCTGGAAATGCTTTGAAGGGCACAGATGGTGCCCTCCTTGCATAAGCCAGCCTACACCAGTTCAGGGAGCCCCCAGTCTCTGATCTGATGCGAAACTGAACAAAGGAAAGCAGAGTGACCACCACTCCCCTGTCCACCACCACCACAGAGGTGGTGCCCAGAGCTCCTCCAGTGTGTCTACGACCTCTGCCATCTTGTTGTCAGAGGTGTGGGGGCACACTGGAGGCCTCTGAGTGGCCAGTGCCAGCAGGTGACGTCAGAGACCCCTCCTGATAGGTGCAAACCTGACTAGGTAGCCAATCCTCCTATGAGGGCTATTTAGTGTCTCTCCAGTGGGCTTTTCCTCAGATTATGATTTGCAAGAATTCATCAGGGGTCCTCTGTACTTCTTTCTTCGACTTCTGCCAAGGATCGACACCTGACTGCTCCAGGACGCCTGCAAAACTGCAACAAAGTAGCCAGAAGACTACCAGCGACATTGTAGCGCCTAATCCTGGTGGCTTTCTCGACTGTTTCCTGGTGGTGCATGCTCTGGGGGCTGCCTGCCTTCACCCTGCACTGGAAGCCATGAAGAAATCCCCTGTGGGTCAACAGAATCTTCCCCCTGCTCCAGCAGGCACCAAACTTCAGCTTCACAAGTACTCTGGGTCCCCTCTCATCCTGACGAGCGGGGCTCCCGTAACACAGGTGGTGGACCCAAGTGACCCAGTCTGTCCAGTGGTCCAACTGTCTGAATTTGGAGGAGGTAAGTCCTTGCCTCCCCCCTCAGACAGTAATCCTGTGCATCATGTGATCTGCAGCTGCAAGGGCTTCTGTGCACATTTCCAAGAAATCCTGCATGCACAGCCATGCCCAGGTCCCCAGCACTCCATTCTGCATTGCTCAACTCCCTGAGTTGACCTCTGTCTTCGTGGGACCCTCTTTTGTAGTGTTGAGATGACCGCTGTGCTCAGTTTTCTTGAACTCGTTTTCAAGTACTTCTGTGGGTGCTGCTTTCTTGTGCATAGGCTCTCTGTGTTGCTGAGGGCCCCCTCTGTCTTCTCTCCCAAGTGGTGACATACTGGTCCTTCCTGGGCCAAGGCATCCCCCTATTTCTTCAACCGCGACATTTGCAGCTCAGGGACAGCAGAACAATGCCTACCTGGAAGGCACTCATGGTGCCCTGTCTGTCCTGCAGAGATCCTTTCAGGTTCTGGCCTACTCACTGATGGCAGCCAGCGTACCTTTGTCTTCTGTCCCCCCCCTCCAGCTACCTCTGCCCAATCTCATACCCCTCTCCCCACACCCATTTAGAGCACACAGTCAGACCACCATTCATCGACATCAAAAGACATGTTTCACAATGACAAACACAAGCACCACAAGACCCACCACTGGCATGCACACAGACAACACCCACCTGCACACTCAACAATATCCACTCCTTACACTGACCCCCCACCACCCTCTCCTTCACAGACACTATACCAATCACATCTACTGGCACAACACCAACACTCCCTGATCTAGCCACAAGTCCCATCATACTCACAGTCACCACACTTCCAGACCCAAATACATCGACCCCATTTACCACATGTGCACTCACCACAACTACCAACACCCCCACTTGCAGCACATCTACCTTACCTGCAGGCACCACCCCACCAGGCAGTCACTTACCCACCATGGCATCTTCCTGCACCTCATCCTCCCTCCTCCCAAAACACCTAACCGGCCACAATCACCCACCCAATCAACACCCAGCACACACATGCCTTTCACCCATGCAGCTGTACCCAAGTCACCTACAATAACACAACTCTCAACCACTCCCTCTCCCTCCACTCCCAAACGCTATTCCCATGACTGCCCTTGTGTCCCTAAGACAAGATTCCTTTATGAGTTTTCCCTCTTTTCCCTCTTTCCTACCACCCTCCCTCTCTGTGGTTTCCCGAAGCACCCTGTTTCCATCCTCAAGCTCAGTCCTTCCACCTCCCAGTACTCCACTGACCACCTCTAGTATTGTCCATGCCCCTCCTCCTGCAAAAAAATCAACCTTCCCAAATCCAAGGTCACCCCTCCCAAGCCCAAAGTGAAAGAGCCGCCGTAAAAGACTAAAGCTAATCCAAAGCCAACCCCCTGCCAAAACCAAAGCCCAAGTCCAAGGACCCCCCTTCCAAATCTGTAACCCTGACCTCTGCTATCCCCCCTCACCCCTGAGTTGCCTGCTTTCCCCCTTGAAGTCCCTACCATGTGGAAGCCACTTTGTAGTCAGGAGTCAAATTGGGGGCAATTAAAAGTGACGTATGTGCCTGGGGCACTTGGACATTTTGGACTGGCCAGTTGGCCTATTTTGAAAATAGTATTGCAGAGTTGTATTACTGCCTAATTAATATGGGTCAACCGCATGTTGGTTTCGATACATACTTGTCCTTCCTTTCTTTCAACATGGATATGTTGAGTGATTTGGCTTCTGTGTGTAATGCATATGTGATGGGATTGTGTTGCAGCATTAGCTGTGTAGCTAACCTGTGTATTATTATTGGAGTGATGTGCTGTGATGGTGTTGTGTAACAGTGTGTGGTTGTTGTGTGTGCATCCGTGTGGTGCTGGATATGTAATGTGCGTTGTATGTTGTGTGGACGTGATGTGACATCTGCCATGCTGTATGGCAGAGTTTTACTATTGATTGGTTGTGTGCGGTCATTAAGTGTTATTGCCAGTATGTGTTGTCATGTGGAGGTGGGCAGTGTTCTTCCTTGCCAATGCATTTGTGTGGTTGCAGAAGTGATATTGTTGTGTGACTTGGTGGTGTTGCATATGATTGTGTTAGACATTGGTGGTGATGTGAGTGTGGAATGTGGTGTGTGTATGGCACATATATGTTGGCTGTGGTGGGTGTGTAGTTTGTGTGTGCGTGTATGTTGGAGTGTGTGTTGGTACGGGTGTTTTATTGTGTGTGTGAGTGGCCGTCTGGCTGTGTGTTGTTTCTGTGTGTGTATTGAGGGCCTTCCCTCTTGTGTGTGCTAGGTGGATGTTCTTATGGTTGTTGTCTTCGTCACTGTTGCTGGCTCTGGAGTGGTAGTGCGATCAGGAGCAGTAGGAAGACTTACCATATGGGTTCCATGGCAGCTGTGGAAGGTGAGTGACTCCCTTTATGCTGTTCGTTTCCATCAGGGTTTTGGTGGCGGTCTGACCACCCCGGAAATCCTGCCAGTATGCGACCTCGTACATGGTCCCCACCGGACTGGAGATGCCTGCTGCTGTCCGCGGCAGTCTGTCTGCATTGGTGGTACTGGTGATTTATTGGCTGTGCTCTGTTGGGAGCACTGCTATGGTCATAATGTGGTGGTCTTCTCCGTCGGGCCGGCGGCTGTGCGATCCCCACTGTGGCAGTCCTCCGACCGCCAAACTCGTAATGAGGGCCTTAGTTTTGTGCACCATATATGTGACATTGATTTTGGGATTCTAATAAAGCTTTAAACCTACTGAGTTTGGAGTTTTATTTCATGTTAAATTGCTTATGGTTTTCAATATTGTTTATGGTATAATGTCATTGATCTGAATGATTCTGACTACTACACTCCTCGCCAAGTCCAAAGATTTAGTCGAGCTCAGTAGGTGAGATTGGTGATGGTGTCTCACAGCACAACAGTAGTTGTTGAACCGGGTTCTGGGAGTAAATTCTTTCCAGACCTTTTTGATAGCATAGCTATGGTTTTGTCTTGTGAGGAGCAGATTCAGCAATTGCCCACATTGTGAGTTGTTTTTGGTGAAGTGTAAGGGTTGAAATCTAAGCGTTGTGTCACAAGTGTACAGTATGTGGTATGAGTAGGGTTTTCCACTTGCAGTGCTTTGGAAAATTGCTCTGAAGTGTGATGTACGAAGTGAAGTTGAGAATTTGCTTACTTCAATGTAATTGAGTAAGGAGTTTGCATACTCCAGGTAAGTGAGAGGGGAGTTGGCTCACTATAAGTGAATGCTGTGCTTTGTGCTAAAAAATTGCCCACATGGTTGTTGTTGTAATGAATCCTTGAGGCCTAAGACTCTGGAGTAGTGTACCAGTGTATGGAGACATGTGGTAAATATATTATCTGCTGGTAAGGTGTTGGTCGGTTGAGCACTGGCAACAATACCAGTTGTATTTTCCCTTGAGTGTGTGTGTTGTTAGATGGTATTAGGTGAATCCTGAGGCCACATGGAGGATCCATATCAATAAGAGTGAGGTTTGAGGGTCAAAACCTGTTTGTGGGAATGGCCACAGTCAAAATTTCTGTACAGCTTTTAAAGCATTTATGTCCTACCCGTAGTGAGCAGACAGGTTTTGTTTTTTGTGCTCACATTATTCGCATTTAGGTTTTGCATGAGATGTGTAAGAGACGGCTCTGAAGTGAGTCGCAGCTGCTGAACAAAGTGTGTGTGACGTCATTTGGTCTGGACTGGGATAGGTCATTGGTGAGAAAAGCAGCGCATAGATTGGTGGACAAGATTGTGCTGCTGAAGGGTATAGAACAGCTGGTGAATAGGATTGTGGGATTGAAAATTACTTCATGGTTTCATAGATTTTGTGTTTGTTGATTAGATTTTTGTAAACATTAAGGCCCTCATTATGACCCTGGAGGTCGGCGGTAATTTGGGGAAAGGTACTGCCAACAGGCTGGCAGTACCTTTTGCTAAATTATGACATTGGAGGTTTGGCTCAAGCCAAACCGCCAATGTACCATCCTGCCGTCAGGGTGGTAACAGCCGCTGGGCTGGAGACTTCGGTCTCCAGCCCGGCGGGCGTCACAATCCCACCTTCTGGATTATGACCCTGCTTACTGCCATGGTGTTCGTGGCAAGCATACCACCACGAAAACCAAGGCGGTAGGTACTATCAGTGCCAGGGACTTCCTTCCCTAGCACTGATAGGGGTCTCACCCGCTCCCCTCCACCTCTCCAGAGTCCTCCCCCACCCTATCACTCCCTCTCCTACACCTCCTACATTTATACACACACATGCGCTCACATACACAATCATACACACACCCATACCCACATCCACCCACGGATGAACTCATACACACCCACACACTGCAACACACACCAACATATATTGTCACACACACGCATTCACAACACTCAACATACACTCATATTCAGTCATTCATGCACTCATTCAACGTGACTCACACCTGCATGCACGGATACAAAACAGACACATACCGCCCCCAAACACACATAACACCCTCACACATGCACACAACACCCCCCAGCCCCTCTCCTGTTGGAGAACCCGACTTACCTGTTTGCAAGGGGTCCTCCGGCAGGAGACGGGATGCAGCGCTGCCACCAGCAAAACACTGCCAGGCCGTATCATTGCTCATGATACGTAGGCAGTGTTTTGCTGGTGTGGCGCTGCTGCTGACAGCAGCGCCACCTTACCGCCATCCGCCGCCATGACCGTCAACGGTATTCCACCAGCCTTATGAGGGTCATAATGCAGGTGGGCGGCTGGTAGCCAGGGCGACGGTATGTTGGCAGCTGTTGCCATGGCGGTAGGTGGCATTTGCTGCCAATGTCATAATGAGGGCCTACGTTTTTCAATGCTTTAAAGAGCAAAAGTGTTTTTATTCCACTCAGGGAGGGTGAGCATACTCCGCCTGAGGGATACACCAGCATTCAAGGTAACAGAAGAGAGAGGAGTTGCGGCATGTCTTTGGGTAAATCAATGGTGCAAAGTAACTGGAAAGGAAGGCACCATAGCTTTTCCTAGTTATGGAACCTGTAATTTGAGAATTCTGGAGAATCTGAGGATCGTGTTGTCTGAATCAAAGTCCCTTCCTAGACCTGCACACTTTGAAGCATTTGTTATTTGGGAATTAGTTGCGAAACAAAAAGAGGATCAGAAATTCAAAAGGAGAATGAGGAAAGAAGAGAAGTCATTAGAAGAGGTTAGGTAGGATGAAGACCATAGAATGTGGAGAGCAGATAGATTACATGCAGTGAAGCCATTTCCAGCAATTACACAGGAAAGTGAGGGAAGTGTAAAGCCTAAAGCCAAAAAGAAATCTGAGGAAGATACAGAACAAGAATAGGGTGAAAATAAGAGAGTAGCAGAAGTCGAGAGTAATTCAGAGGACAAGTTTATGACTCAGTTGCTGCAGAATCTTCCCTTCCATTTAATGCAGTAGAATAAGCAAATCAGAATGTAGTCCCAAGTGTTATCACAGCTCGAGTTGCACAAAGCCATGTTTAGATAATTCCAACGTACCTACTGCAAATGTTGCACAGGTGCCAGTGATTTATCAAACAGTTCAAAATGTTAATATGGTTCAGAATGTTCCAGTTGCAGTTGTGCCACAGTCAATTCAGTGTGCAGGAAATACTCAGTTTGAGTCCACACCAAATTTACAGATACCTGAACAAGTCTTGAACAGAGACAAAACATTTTTCATGTATTCCCCAGTAATGACACCAAAGAATATCTCCCCGGATCAGTCAAATCAAGCTTTTGGTACAGTATTACCTGGTCATAGTAGATTAATGCTCCCAAAAAGGCAGTCAAATTTGTCAGGACCAGAAGCATTAACAGTTCCTGTAATCATAGGTCCAATAGTCCTGTTATATGCCTAGGGTAATAATGAGAGTGGTCCTGAGTCTTCAAATCCAGTATTGGCAGTTAATTCACCCTCTGGAACTAATGCAGAAATGGAGAGAATGAGCACTACTGTGCCAGCCATGACCCCTATGAATTATTTTGGTTTGAGCCAGACACAAAACAGAGTTGGTCCACTAATTGACATGATATTTCCCTCATGCTCAATGGAATAATCTTTAATGGCTCAAGAGAAGGCTATGTGGCACAGTTTGTGTCCCGAAACAATAGTAATAATATTAGTTTACAAGGATTGACATCCCAACAATTGACTGAATGGTTAAGAAATTTCAGTGGACCATCAGTTCCAGGAAACATGCCTGAGGGAGAAAACACATTAAACATGGCTAGATTAAAACTGGAATTAAATGAGATGATTGAGGGAACACTTGAATGGAATAGATTAGATTCTTACAATGAAAAATAATTGTGCTTCATGTACAAGGATGTTACTCTCAGAGCAGGATAGATTTATGAGAAATTAGCTAATTTGGCTGAGAAATGTGAAATCGAAATGAAATAGTCCAAACAGTTGAAGAAGAGTTTCAGATTGGAATTTGATGCAAGAGACATTGCAAACATGAGATTACCTGTCATGAAAATGTGCATTAAGGAGTTGATTCAAAGGATTCAAGCATGGAGAGCATTAGATAAATGGGAAGACAGAAGGGAAAAGGAAAGAGATCAGAAGAAGCCAACTCCATCTTCAAATGATGCACAGCAGGCTGAAGGAGCTGTAAAAATGAAGCCAATGAGAGAAATTCCTGGACGGAATTTTGTTCATGTTCCTTGGAGTTGAAGTGGCATACTGTCATTTACAAATGACTACCCAAAGTTGAGGGAGAAACCTGTGGAACTGTACCAGCAAACACAGAGGTTTGTCAAGCTTACTGCCGGTTTGTGGGAAGACCTGATCACTTTGTTTGAGATTGTCGTTCCAACAGATTTGTAGGGTTGAATGGCCAACACGTAGGCAGCCGAGAGATATAGAGAGTAATAGGTGCGCCATCTGAAGAGGTGATGAAAAGCTATTACAAGGTGATTGCATTTTTGAAAACTAGAACTTCTCCTAAAGATATTGATTGGCAAAGGATTGGCATTTCAGAAGACAAAGCAGCCTGTTTGTGATTATTATGAGAGACTGCTAAAAGCATTCAGACAATACAGTGTCACAGAAATTATTGAGCCAAGAGACATGATTTATTTTGTGTTCAGGTTCATTCAATTAGTAATAGGATTAAGAATAATTTGATTTGCTGGCAAGGAAAGCTGATTGATGAGGTGCTGCAATAGAAGAAATACTGTAATGATGAGGTTGATCTGAAACATAAAAGGTTGAAGCAAAAGGCAATGATAATGCAGACCAAGCAGCAGGTATTCGGAGCCTGCAAGGAATGGTGAATGTAGGAGAAATGCAGGGAACACAGCAGCAAAAAAACATGGTACCTCAGTATAGAGGTAGAGGTCGTGGGATTTGAGTAGATCCAAATGCGAATATGGCTAATGTTCAGAACATGAAGAAAATGCTTCCTTGTCATGCTTGCAGCAACATTGAACACTGCAAAATGGAGTGTCCATTTCATAATGTAAATCATTCAGTACAAGGTGGTGGTGTAGCACAGATGGTTGGAAAAAGTCAATTTAAAAACCAGAGAGTCTAAAGGCCCCTAAATCAAAGCATGGATGTTCCTACTGGAACAGTGCAAATGCAGAGTCTCCAGCAAAAAGTACAATCCCCCCAACAGCAAATTCATGTCCCACAGCAAATGCTGATACCACAAACTCTCATGGTACATCAACAGGCAGAGCAGTGAATGAGAGAACAAATGCAAAGGTAAATCAGTTATTCACACAATGCCCATTGATTTATTTCAGTGATGATAAGATGACTGAAGAATACATGTGTTAGAGTTTATTAGAGGTAGAATGTGTGTTGGCTGCCTCACTGGAGGTAGGTCTGCGTGGTCCTTATTTGAATGCAAGTGCTATGGGTTATGATGTTTCATTTCTGGTTGACAAAGGGGCAACTCGTTCCACTGTCAGAAAATCAGAAGTCCCTAATCTGCCCCTTTCAGGAAGAACAGTTCAAGTTGTAGCAGTAGCAAACCAGCACTAGGTAAATCCCATTACAGAGCCCATTCCAGTTAAAATAGGTACATTAGAGGGTTTACACAGATTTGCAGTTTACGATTTAAGTCCTGTGACTTCCTGTTAGGAAGAGATGTACTGTGCAAATTAAAATGTTCTATCACTTATACACATGAATATGTACCAATTCAGAACAATAGCAATGATGAAAGTTCCAGTCAAACTGATGAGATGTATCCTTTCAGTACACTTTTTGTGGCTTAACGCCACTTTGTAAATATGGCACATGGCATTGTGCTACTGGAACATCACAAAAAGTGACACTTCGGTGGCACTAGGGGCTCTTAAATATGCAACTTAGAGTCTTTGAACATGCCATTTCAGTCTGCTTTAGTGAAGTACATTGATTACCTTTTGGTTGCATTCAATGCACGTGAATCTTGTAGACGAAATACCATAGCACTGTTGAATAATTTGGGTGAAAACAGACACAAGGTTGCCCCTGCTTAGTTACAGTATTGTCAGAAAGAAGATAAGCATTTGGTCACCAAATTGAGAAAGGTGCAAGTAGAGTGTCCAGAGAGAGTTGCAGCAATAATGCAAATGAATCCCCAGTTACACAGAGAGATTTCCGTATGTCTTTTGGCATGGTGAGCTATTGCGGCCAATGGATCCCAAATTTTCAGTAATTTCTAAACCATTGCAGAAGTTGACACACAAGAAAATCACCGACCCAGTCTCATCAATAAAGATAGCATGAAAGCTTTCACTGTGTTAAGAAAGAGTTTGTGCAGAGCTCCAGCTCTGGAAATGCCTGATTATGTGAAAGTTTTTGCATTGTTTTGTCATGAATATGATGGTTGTGCTCTTTCTGTTTTGATGCAATCACATAGAGGAACAAACAGGCCAGAGGCATATTTTTCTGCCACATTGGATCCTGTCACTGCTGCTTTGCCCAGCTGTTTGAAAGCCGTTGCCAGTGCTAGTGTGAGTAACAGCCAATACACAGGCATTGTGATGGGACATTCTTTACATTTTTATGTCCAACATTCAGTTGTAATACTCTTAACTAGCTAGCCTGGCTGATGAAAGGTGGTACCCTGAAACCGGTCCCAGGATGCTTTTTCTGGTCCACGGAAGACCTGGCCTGGCAGTTTGGACTGGACTGTTCCCAGGAGGAACAGGGTCAAGACTGATTTGCATATGGCTGGGTCCAAAATGGGGTGGCGTGGTGAGATAAAAAACAATGGATTAAACTTAGATCTGTGTGACTGGGGGTGAATGTTTGATTTGCTCTGCATTCCATCCATCATCTGTTATTTTTGCACTAGTGTGCCTGCAGCACTGGTTGTGCCACAAACGTTAGCCCTGTAAACAAGTCTCAGACCTGCCATTGCATTGCCTGTGCCTGCAGTTTTAAACTTCCAATTCGACTTGGCAAGTGTACCCACTTGACACCCCCAACCATTCCCTTTTTATACATGTAAGGCATCCCTAAGGCAGGCCGTAGGTAGCCCCATGGGGAGGGCGCAGTGTATGTTAAAGGTAGGACAAGTACTGATGTGTTTTACACGTTCTAACAGTGAAATACTGCCAAATCTGGTTGTCATTGTTGCAAGGCCTGTCTCTCTCATAGGTTAACATGGGGGTTGCCTTTAAATAACCTTGGATTGCAGTTTCCCTTTGAGAGCAGCTAGGCATTTGTAGTTTGGGGTCTCTGAACTTACAATCAACAAATACATCTGTTAGTGAAGTTGTATTTTAGATTGTTAGTTTGAAAATGTCACTTTTAGGAAGTAGACATTTTCTGCTTTAACCATTCTGTGACTCTGCCTGTTTGTGGATTCTCTGTCTTGGTCAGACTGACAGTTTGTGAATCTCCTCTAGACAGTGACCCAAAGGGAGATGGGGTGTAGCCTACATATCCTGAAGAGCCATCTGAGCTGAAGTGGAGGGAGCAGTGGTCACTTACACTTGAATGGGCTGTGTGGGCTGTGCCTGCCCTCACACAATGAAGTCTCCAACCCCCTGGTGTGTTTCTGGTGCCTGGCCTGGGCAAGGCAGGAACTTGTGAACAACAGAGACTTTCCTTTGAAGTTTGCCTCCTTTAAAGGCAGAAAGGGGTATAAGTAGTCGATCCAAATCCCCTGACTTTAGATCACTTCTGGAACAAAGAGGAACCTCTGTCAAGGAGAAGAGCTGAAGAGCTGAGGAGAAGTGCTGCATCTGCCAGTGACTGTGCTTTGTTAGGCTATCCTACATTGCTGCTTCTGCCTGTGAAAGGGGAATAAGACTGAACTTTGTTGTGCATTCCCGCTTGAGAAGAATCTCCAAGGGCTTGAACTGAGCTTGCCTCCTGTTTTGAATTCTCAGGGACATCATAGACTTCCTCTGCCAGCATCTGGACTCTCTGCTGGGACTCCTGCCCTGCCAAGTGGTACACTATCCAGTCCCTGGGCCCTTGAAAGGGGAAGTTGGCAGAACAAGGACTGAAATCCACATACAGAACAATTTTGGGGGAAATTTTCAACGCACCATCTGTAACGCGGCTGATAAACGATGCGCCACCCACTTCACGGCTGAAATCGATGCTCTACTTGCATTGTGACTGGGAGATAGATGAATCGCGGCTGGAGAAATGAAGCAACACTTGCTTGAAGCTGCTGATAATGACACAAACCCCATGCAGCGTGGTTTCTAACACCGTGCAATTGGATTTCTCATGCATCATCGCTGGGCGTTGCAGTCATCAGGAACCTGCATGGATCCGAGGTGCCCCGTCCAGAAATTGCTGCATCGCTCTCTTGTGAAAGAGAAAAACAACACATTGCCTACTCAACCTGAGAAGAAACAACGCAAGGCCTCACTTACGAGTGAGAAATCAACTCATTTCTGACTTTTTTGATGCACGCTCAACTGTGCAGCTTTATTTTTTACGCAAACCAGGTACTTTGTGTAAAATGAACTTTTCCATTGTTTTCTATGGAGTAAGACTCTCATTCATTGGAAAACTCATATCTTGACTTGTGTATGTTGGATTTTTGTAATTTTGGTCTTGTTTGATTTAGATAAGTATTGATGTTTTTTCTAAAACTGGTGTGGTGTCCATTTTGTAGTGTTTTCACTGAATTACTTTGTGTGTTGGGACAAATACTTTACACATTGCCTCTGAGATAAGCCTGAATGCTTATGCCAAGCTACCAAGGGGGTGATTAGGGGTTATTTTGAGTGTGTATCTCCTTTGCCCTCACTAGAGTAAGGGTCCCTGCTTGGACAGAGTGCAAACTGACCGCCAACCATAGACCCTATTTCTAATACAAAGCGTAGTTCACCTCTAATTTATGGGATTAGTTGCAGTCTGCTGTTAACACGTTTGTATAATCAAGAGTACATTCAATATTTCTACTCCAACTACGATTTAGTTTTTTCTTTTATTCTCATTAAATAGCATTTGTGCAGCATTGCTAAGGCTAGAACCATCAACATAGTAGGAGGATTATTTGAGCTTACACTGATGTTTCGTACAGCATATTCACATAGGAATGACTTAACTTGCACTGTCATACAGGTAGAAAAGTAAAGGAGTTCATTAATCAAGTAGATGATAGAAGAAAGGAAATGAAAGGATAGATAAGGGCATAGATAGCAAGAAAAAAACAATTTACGGCACACCTGATGCATAGGGATGATTATCTTTAGATTGGGAACATGTAGGAAAGCATAGTATAAATAAGCCACAATTAAAAACTGACAATAGTTTTGTAGGAACTACTGAATGCAGACATGTGTTGCTGTTCAACAGTGTATTGGATTTTATGTTGAATGGACAAGACCTCTCTCCCCTTGGTGTTTATTATATCTGTGTTAAGAATGCTTATTACAAATTGCCGAAATACTGTTATAGTACATGTTATTTGGGAGTGAATCTTCCACAAATGTACCAAGTGGACAACATTGACAATCGAAATGGGAGTGAGAGACCTAAAATGGGATCTGAAAGAGAAGCAAGTGGTTCAGAAATTACAGGAGATAGTTCTAGAGCTTTTATTCCATCAGGGGGTATAATCTTGAATGACATAAAGATAAGGACATTTTCAATGATTGTGCATAAGATGTCAATGGATTTTTCAGGTGCAATGCTTCTATGGACACATAAATGGTTGTAGTAAGGTCTATGATTCTTCAGAACCACCTTGTGTTAGACATTCTTTTAGCAAAAGAGGGCAGAGTCTGCAGAGTTGTGAAGTCACAGCACTGCTGCACTTATACACCCAATAACAGCAAGAAGATAAGGAGATACTTATCTAATCTGACAAGTCTAAAAAATGACTTGACTTAAGTGACCTAAAAAAATAAAAGTTTGGGAAATAATAGGTGAAGGATTCTCTAAGGTAGTTTGGGAAATGTTTTTGTGAAGATGATCCTGAAACCTTTATTGATTGTGACAGTGTGCATATTGTGTGCACTTGGGTTTTACAAAACGTACACTTTCTGGTGAAAACAAAGAGCAAAGAATAAACAAAGGAGAGAAGAAATGGAAATGGAGAATATAAGAGACAGGTATTATCAGACAATTGAAAGAATTTACAATGATCGCAAACATAGGCCAATGCGTTATCAAACTACAAGGTTTTGATTTTGCCTCATTACAAATGAGAAAATATCTTTTATGACACCATGGATTTCCGTCAGAGGAGGGGCAGAGAGAAATCAAATGTTATTAATAAACTAGTGGCATGGAAGTTAACATTTGGTCATTAGTTAACCTGCATTTAAAAGCCTAACCTAGAAAATAACATGAGTTGTCAAATGTGCATGTTTGAATTATAGTGAGCCATGTGGCCACCATCCATATTGTGCACCGACTTTTAACATGAGAGTTTTGCACTTTATTAAATTAAAGTAATAAAATGAGCATATATTACAGAGTGTTTTTCTTAAAATGTAGATTCAAAATTGAAGTACTAAATTAATTTGAAATAATCATACTCATATTTCAATAAATGGATTTCATTAATGCCAACATGTATGCAGACAAATAAATGCATGTTTAAAAATTAGCTCTAACATGTTTAAATGATGATGGGATAAAGTATTTGCTTGAGATGTACGAATTGTAAGGTGCACAATAGGTTTATTAATGTTTTAGTGTAGTAATGGAAAAATCACTTGTTTAATGCCTAAATTATTTTCCAAGGTTGTTAAAGTGAATGTTGAATGTCCTATTGCATTGTAGGCAAGACTTGTTTTAGAAGCGACACAGGTATATTATTTATTCTAACTGTGAAATAGGACAGGAAATATGTAGTTCACATATGAAATGGATTATGTTCATTTATTGAGTGCCACGACAAAAAATCTCAAGGAACAAATAGAGAATGTAATATTTTGTTTGTAACATGTTGTGAGAGAACAGGTTGATTGCAGAGGCCCCATAACTTTGTTCCCCCATTTTCCACTTTTTGCTGGTGTTTTCCTGACTCTGATGGTGCCCTGGGTACTGCTAACCAGTCCCAGGGCCTGTGCTCTGTGTAAAATCAGTATGCAAATTAGGCTAATTATAATTGGCTAAGTCAACCTACCTATAAGTCCCTAGTATATGGTAGGGCATGTAGGTTTAGGGACCCCAGCATGGGTAGTGCACCCATGCCTTGCTGGCTGCTTTTAAATTAAAGTTATATGCAATTTTGACTTTGGAATTAAAAGTAGTTCCAAAGTCTTAAACTACCTTATTTTTACATATAAGTCACCCCTAAGGTGTGCCCTATGTGCACCTAGGGCTGGGTGCAATGTAACTATAAGCAGGGACCTTATAAAAATAGTTTTATAAGCCCTGGTGAGGTAAAAACAGCCCCATTTGTTTTTCTCTCATTGTAGTGAATGGCCTCCTTAGGCTAGAACGGGGAGACTTTATTTTAATTTTAAAAGTCCCCTTAAGTAACAGATACCAGAAGTTTGGTATCAAATTAATTTTTATAATAAATCCCACAACTTCCAGTTGATGGATTTAATATAACTTGTTCAGGTAAAGATTTTTAAACTTTACCTGAAAAGTTGCCAACTTCAGGCCTGCAGTGATTTTTCTGCTGTGCTCTGATTGGCCAGCCTCTGGCAGCCTGGCCAGGCTGCCTTGATGAGGTGTGAAGTGGCCTGGTGTGGCAGGAAGGGGGAGGGCTGCCAAACTGGTCTTCAAAGGCAGAGAAGGACATTTGGAGCAACCCGGCAACACCCCTACATCCTGCAAACCCAGACAATTAGGTGCCCCCTTGATTAGATTAGGAGAGGGCAGCAGAGGAGTGTGTTCAGGATTTTTAGCCACACCAGTGGGTGGGCTCAGCCAGATGTAACCTCCAAAAATCACTTTCAGCCATGATGGATTTTGGAGGAATGTTGCTCTCTGGGATAGATTTTTGCCACACTTCCCAGGAAGTGGTCATCACAGGGGGAAGGACCCTGCACCTGATTGGAGAACCAGGACCCCACTGTTTTTCACCCAGGAGCAGGGATAAAACTGGCAGACTTGCACCCACTCCTCAGATCCCTATCAGATTCCAACAAGGAAGAACTACAGTAGAAGAAGGACTGCCCTGCTGGACCCCTGACCTGCACCTGGACACTGCACTCTGGAGGACTGCACCAGCTGCACACTTGAGCTTCACCACTAAAACCACTTTACCTGTCTTCTACCGCTTCAAGAAGGGACTCTCTGTTTGCTACAGGTACAAAGGAGCTGCCCAGAGTCTGCTGCATCAAGTCCTGCAAGCAGAGCCCAGCTGACCAGCATCCAGTGGTCATTTGAGGATTCTGACCAGGTGCATTCTGGGAATTGTAGTCCCAACTTCCAAGGAGCAACTCAGAGCTTCTGGAACCATGGATCAAGTTGTGCACACCTCAAGGACTCAAAACGGACATCTGGAAGAAGATCCAGAAGTTTGGAGACATTTGGAGCAACTCCATAAGTTGAGGAGGTGCATTGTGGAAGTTGTACTCCCAGCCCCCAAGAGGCACACCAGAGCCTTTCAACCCTTGGCTGGTGCTGTGGACCACTTTCCTGAATCAAACACTTCTGAAAGTAAATGTGACAGTGTTACCTTGTGGGTGGCCTGAACTCTGGACTTTGTTCCTTTCCAGTGTGACTTTTTTTTAACCCTTTGAGCGCTAGTTGCTTCTATGCGCTAGAAAGCATTAATTCTTTAAAAATTCATATCTCTGGTTCCCCTTATCCGATTTTATTCATTTTGGTGTCATTTTAAAGATACAAATATAATCCATTTTTATGAATTGATACAGTTTCCTGTGTTTTATTTAATTACAGTTTTGAGATATTTGAATGCTTTACGCTTTGTCTCCTAAGTTAATCCTTGTCGCTCGTTGCCAAGCTACCAAGGGTTGAGCTGGGTTTAATTTACTGAGACCTGACTGGACGTAAGTGGAGGTTAGTGGCCTAATCCTAAGTGTAGGTACTTACCTGCCCTTACCAATGACCTATTTTCCAACACATGTGAGTTCACCCTACATGACAGTGCACTTTTGCTGTGAAGATTCTTAAAGTGTTAGAATTTGGAAGTGCCATCTGCAGGGACTAGATGCTAAATCTGATGTCTGAAATGCGGCCACCTGAAGGACCAATCAAATGGATTTTGGGTATTCTAATTAGTCATGTGATGAGTTCCCTCATCATAGTCTTAATTGCCATATTCTGTTATGTGGTTCAATACTAATAAGCCCAAAAGCCCAACTAACTCTGAAGTGCTGAATATTGTCTTATATGTAGCTCATGTTCTGCACTGTCCTGATGCTGCTGTCAACTGACTCCAGAAGAAAGTGACCGTCCTGCCGGATGAACTGCTCCTGTCTGCTGTCCTATGATCCTATGAGGACAAGTATAATTAAATGTAGTTTCTTTTTTCTTTAGTTGGTGACGTATACCAGCATTTTTTAGTAAGTTGCCCTGGTTATTTGTTTTTCCAAATTATATTTATCTTTCTTTTATTTTGCAAGTCCCAATTCTGGTTAGTGTTAGGAATGGCCCTGCTTTGAAACCTGAAATTGAATGTCGAATTGTATTTTGATGACTTACTAATGTCACTGTCATCTGCTTTGAATGTTAAAATCATGTGCATATTGTATTGTTGCTAATCTATATTACTCTTTTGGAGTGTCTAACAGTGTTGATGTTTAGTAGGTTGAATCTTTTCAGACAGTTCGTTTTCCTGTATGTTTATAACTTAGTTTTTCATACCTCATGTGACATTGATTTTGGGATTGCTATAAATCTTTGAAACTACTCGGTTTGGAGTTTGATTGAGTGTTAAATTGCTTATGGTATTCAATATTGTTTATGGCATAATGTCATTGTTTTATTATTAAATGATTCTGACTACTACACTCTTTGCCAAGTCCAAAGATTCCATTGACCTCAGTAGGTGAGCTTAGTGATGGTGTCTCACCAGCGCAACAGTGGTTGTTGAACCGGAATCAGGGAGTAATTCCTTCCTGCACCATTGTATGCTAACAGTAGCCTTGGGTGTGCCTCAGAAAGAGTGCTTTATAACCTATTAGCTTCCAAAAATAGACAATCACACTGCTTGATACTGTCAAATTGTGAGTAGCTCTTGGGCTAAATCACCTCTGAATGAGTTTGGCAATAAAACCAAAGACTCAAAAGGGTGCTGATCGCTTTCTCTGTTCACATTTTTAAAAGGTCCAGCACTGCAGATAGACAAGCTTTGTTACTGCAATACCCTCCCATTAAAGAATTGAGGTAGGGACTTACTTCAACAGTGTAAGTTACTACAAAATTGCAGTTTGTATTGGCCTGGAAAGTTGATTGCTAGTGTTGTAACAGGTTTTATTTAGATACCCTCGTCGTCGTGAGACTTCCACTAGAAACTGGCAACATCTCTTTTTGATGCACAAATGTAAGTAGTGATCCGAAGCACCTTTTATTTATTAGTCAGAAACCAATATTCATATAGAACTTTGTGTTTCAAGTCTGTTTTTAGGCAGGGTTTTTGAACATCTTCAGATCTCTTATTTATGAAGTGTGCGCTGCTGATTTAGAAAAGCACATTTCCTGAACAAAGGTCGACAAATCATCAAGTGGTGAATTTTAACAGCTAAGGATGCTTGCATGCCACAATCCAGTCTCGCAATTGGCTCTTTTTTAAGTACAGGTCCAATTCATTTCTTCTTCTCGTACACTCAAATGGTGTATTAAGTATTAACAAACTTCGTGGTTCCCCCCAAAAACTCTCTCAGACACTAATTTAATTGTTCAATTTTTGGTAAGGGCACACCCTGTTTCGATACTTAACAATTTTCCCAAACTGTTTCGAGGATGCATCAAATACCTCACAAATCATGTTATTCCATCTCCTGCCATTCTGTGGTGTTGATTCACAAAGCTTTTGCTTGCAAAAAACAAACCAACGGCTTTAAAAGTAGATGTAAGTATGGGTAATCAAAGAGAAAATCACACGAATGGATAGATACGTAACCCACACAAACTGTGGTTAACTAACCTCATGTGCACTTTCCCCATTCACGAAACTAAGCACTAGTATTCCTGGAAAACACCACAAGTTGTAGCTTTCTAGGGCAGGGGTATGGCAGACTGAGTCATGGTATTTTGCAAGCAACCAAGGTATACATGTATGTGGTATAAACATACACACTCTGGCACAGTAGACAAAAATGTTTTTGTCTTTTAAGTGGAAAACTTTACTCACCACCAAAAGTATTTGTTCACCTCGGAGAATCTTTTCACTCAGTGTGATCAGTACTCTTTCTATCCTGAATAGGAAGCTACTGTCGCTATTTGATGTTGTAAATATCTACCCGTTTCTACAATAGGAGGGACCTGCATAGACGTTTGTGTTGCCAATAAACTCGTACGGTGCATTAGATGGAGAGTCAAAGGGGCCTTTTTTACTAGTTGACATTCGTTGTTTATGTATCGATGGTTTGTGACCATAATTACAAACACTTGATCAATTCCCAACATCTGAAGAGATGCTAGTGGATTTGCAAACAGGAAAGGTGTCCCATTTGGGACTCCTTTCCCTTTGTAAATTGTATCAGCAGTAGTACAGGTTACCACTGCCTGCTCCTCCCAAGATTTTCCCAAATTGGACAAACATAGGTGATTGTGGTCTGATGTTCCAGGTATTAATTTCAGACATTGATGGAGTGTTGCAAATAGTGACCTGCCTAATTAGTGTTTATTGGACATATTTGAGAATCCTTACAATGGAGTACAACCTATTAGCTCAAAGAATGCATTGTAAAATTACAGACTGGTCTCAAATAGGTTGGTCTGCAATTTGTCACTGCTTTTTGCCATTAGTATTTTGGTATAACTGCCTTATTGTTAGGATTAAACAACCTTTCGAGTATAAAGGGGCATATTTAAGAGTCCCTAGTGCCACTCTCTTTTAGTGATGCTGCAGTGGCCCTATGCACAGAACCGTATTTACAAGGTGGTGTTAAACCACTTTTTGTGGCTTTATGCCACCTTGTAAATACGACCACTTCACACACAGCAGTTTGCGTCGAAGGAACATTCTATGGGTGTTGCTGTTGGCGTGCTGCAGCAACACCCATTGCTTTTGCCGCTGCCCCAGATTTGCGTGTCTTAGTAAACCTGAGGCAGCACCAAAATCTAACACCACCCCAGGGGTGGCATTAGCATAGTGAAACGAGGAGAAATGCTTTCATATCTCCTTGTTGTTTGCTTTTTTATGTATTTTGCATTCTGCAGCACACATAGAAAGTGCAAATTGCCATTTCAGATTGTTTTTGCGCAGGAAGGTATTCCTTCCTGCACAAAAACAATCTCCCCCTCAACACAGCCATTCTTGCACTATGGTGCAAGGGTTGCTGCACTGGCACACAGTAGCATATTTAGCACCGGCATAGGGGAAAAACACAGGGGTGTGCCGTATTCTAGTAAACATGGTGCATCCCTACATTTTGAACATGACGGTGCACACTGTGGGCAATTTTGTCATAAATCTGGCCCGTAGTCTGTGATGTCCAACAGCCAAATGTCTGTAAGGAAAAACAGTCTTAGTTCATGCTCTCACATATTCGGTGATTCAGAGCCTGTTTTTACTTGCAGACCTCTTCAACGCATGACGTGGCTTTGAGATTAGGAGGTAATATGAGAATGATTAGCCCCCCAGCCCTACAGAAATCACTGCTGACTGAGCAACAGACAAAGATGTGATCAGTTTAATTGAGAAGACTACATCAATGGGAACAGGTGTATTCTATCTGTACCAAAAGCCAGGGCAACATTACTGGACACTTAGTTGAATACAGCCATTCATATCTAATGAATATATCAACGGCAGTAACTCAGAAATTTCCACATTTACACTGGAAGGTACACCATCTATCAATAACAATGATTCACACTTGTCTTCACCAAGTTGACTACTGCATTCTAGACACCATTTCAAATGAAGGCAGAACATAAACAACCACGTCTCAGAACATAATTGCAATAGGAAAATTCAGAAGGGTGAATTCTGAATTCTGAGCCCTGACAGTGGGGTACAAGGACTCAAATATACTGTAATTGAAGTTGCATTGGATGTTGTGGTATCACTGAGTATATTTTCTCAGGGGGATCCAAAGGACATGGGAGAAATATCAAACACTGACAAATTTGGGGGGATTAGTGCCACCTATGAAGGATCAATAATCATCAGGAGAAAGTGAGTTCAAATGTCATAAATCGATACAGTCATAAGTACAGACATGCACGGGGTGAACTAATTGAGGTGGCAGATAAAAGCAATCTGCAGGAGTGGAAAGTATTGCAGAAATCTCACAGCACCGTAGAGAGCGGAATCATTAAGACATGTCAAGCAGTGGCTACAGGCACACCCACTCATACCATGAATTAGATGATGGAAATAAAATAACAATTTATTGCCGTGTTGATTAAAATTCATCCATAGATTGAAGAATATTTTTGCCCAGCCTCATCAGAATATGTCAGTATGTGTAAAGCAGCCATGTTCTCATAAGTCAGCTCTTCCCTATATTGAAAGATAGGCAGCAGTAGTCAGTCACAGCTAAGCAGTGTCCTTTCTGCCTCTGTATCCATCCTAGTGAACACAGCAAGGGGACAATGCTAGGGAAGGATGCATTTCTCCTAAACTACAAATTTGAGACGGTTCTGCCTCAAGTGCTAATTTGCAATCCACAGAGCCTGGAAATCAGTCATTGAGCTATTGGGCCCTGACATGTTCACAGATCATCAGTCTAGAAACAACCAAAGTTTGGGAACAAAGTTTTCTCTTTATTTCTAGCAGTGGAGTATGGTATATTCTACCTTGAAAACTAGGAAAGACTACAAAAAGACATTTCCACATTGGCCCAAATCCTAATTCCTAAGTGTACCAAACATATGTTTCTGTGAACCTATCTACAAGAATTTGCCAAGACCATGACATCAAAGAATTGTAAGGCATTCTGGCCCAGATTTAAGAGGACCTAGTGCCCCCTTGTGCCACATTAGCATCATTATTTTTATGCTAATGTGGCCCAACAAAGCCAAAATGGCTGCACCAGATTTACGAAGTTGCAAAATGCATGCATTGTGCCAGTTTGTAACCATTGCACCACATTATGCTTGCACCAGGCATAATGTATTCAAGAGGGCATTCCCCTGTTAGTTGGGGCCCAAAAAATGGCCCAAAGGAATCCAGAAGATTTCTTTGCAGCATTTTTTATGCCTGCTTAAAGCAGGCATTAAAAGAGGGCACATCATTATTTCTAATGGGCCCCCGTGTACTGTTCAGGGTTAGTGCCAAAATGTTGGTGCTAAACCTGAACAGTACATAAATAGTGTCAAAAATGTTGACGCTATTGCACCTTTGTGCTCTGTATTTTAAATACGCCGCACTCATGGTGGTAGTGGGGGGGGTGCTATGAGGTGCAAGAAAAGTAGCGATGCGCTGCATGTAGCACCACTTATCTTAAATCTGTCCCTCTGTTTCAGAAATATTCTTCACCTCTCTTAGTTACTAATATGGAGGAGATATTTTGCTGTGAACAAAACATGCACCATTTATTGTTGGTGACGTTCTTTCACTTCAAAAGCATAATTAGGGAGTTGCTGAAGAGAAATAGACCTCCACAGGCCATGGAACCAGTGGAATTAAATGAACGCCATCTGAGCAAGTTTTCACTTAAGGGGATATTATCCCCTACTTGACTTACAGTGACAGATGGAAACATTTTAAAGAGGTTAATCTTTAGTGAGTGAGCACATCTGCATTTTATCACTGGTTTCTGTCATAGATACCTGGTCTACATCAATTAATAGAGGCTTTTGACTGATTAATTTATATACACTATTTAGCTTCTAAACTATAGGGCCTATTCATAAAGACATTTTAGAGTATGCCAAAACATTCTCCTGTAATATTCTCTTATGTACTCTTATAAGGTTTTTGTTTTATTTAGCTCTCACATTACAATATTCAGGAACTATTCATATATAGCCAGTACACCCAGAAAGTGCTGTGCCCTCTTTGATTTTTACTGAAAGGTAGTTTAATTTGTCAAACAAGATTTGCAAAATGTATAAGAGTACATGAAAGTGTACTAAAGGAGTACATTTTTACATACTACAAAATGCCTTTTTCAGTAGGCAATAATATTGCCAAAAATACTTCATAATATGCTTTCAAATGTATAGTCTTATTGACAAAGGTAATTTTGAAGGTCCAACCTGCAATTCACAAACCTCCAGTTGCAGATACCCACTGTGGGTGTGGCTATCTCAGTACTACGAGTTGCACATATTAGTACTAAAAGTTAGATAGACAAGCAGGAGTGGTGCAAAAAAGAGAATAATTGATAATCAGTGGTTGGGTTAAAGACAGTAAAGGACAGACTTGGGTGGCAAATGTTGGAAATGACCATCTTTTGCATGGTATACCCCCAGATTGTTGTCATGAGTGTTTTGCTGGTTATAGAACTCTGCACACTTTACCACTGCTAACCAGTGGTAAAGAGACTGTGCTTCCCCTTTGATGAAATTGGCATTGTCTTAATTAGTGTATTTAACTTACCTATATGTCCCTAGTATATGATATGATAAAATTGGCATTTACCTAATTATTATACTTAACTTACCAACATGTCCCTAGTATATGCTAAAACATGTGTCTAGTAAGTTAAATGTCACAATTGGGCGGCAGCACCCATTGTCCCACCAGTACATTGACAGTGCAAGAGGGCTGAACATCTATTAACATATGTAGCCTGGTTGTGCAGTTTTACAATTGTAAACTCAATCTGTCAAAATAACGCCTCATGATAGGCCTTAAACCATTCATAAGCCACGGCTAACTAGGCCTTACTGCCGATAAGACAGGGTACCTGGTATTCAAAAGTAGGACATATAAAAGTTCAATGTCCTTATAGCGAAAAGACCCCTAAAGCTATAGTCACTTTAGAAAGTTTGGCTTGTCCATAGAAAAGCATTGGGATACAATATTACATTTCATCATGTTATCTCCGGCTAGGAAACACTCAGACCACATGGTAGTTTAAGTAACTTTTTAAGTTTATATCCCCAGGTGATTTTGAAAAGCATAGTAGAGATCAGGCATATGTTTCCTTGTAAAGAATGTATATACTATAATAAAAAGACCATGGTGAACATGATGGGAAGATAATAGCATTTCTGTTTCCATAAACAACAAAGTCAAAGACTGAGGTATTTTATCAGGTGTTCACTCACTTCCTCAAAACTGCTGTGTTTAAGTGCTAATACCTGATAGCCTGAGAATGATTTAACTGAGGATGCGGTTTAAATGAATACAGTAACTTTCAGAGTAAACAATAGTAAAGTGAAGATTGCTTAATTTATGTAATTTAGGTTAACCCTAAATTTAGTGTTACTCAAAAATCTAAATAATAATGTATTGTTATTTATTGCCATTTAAAATAAAAATTGAAATAGTGTCAACATTAGGGTGTGGTAAAAAGTATTGTAATAACAAAAATAATCAAATGAAAATTAGTTCATGATTAGGGTTGAAATTACATTTAAGCTACTTAAAGTTTAAGTTAGTCTTAGGTGACATTTACTGATTGAAAATGTTTTTGAGTAAATAGGCAGAACCAATTTTATGATGAGAATCTGAATAAGTATCTTCTTAAGATTAGGAAATGGTTACAAAATATAATTAATCTTATATTTTAATTCAATATTTTTGAATTGCAATTGTTTAAATATAGTTAACTGGAAAAGGTTTAAATGTGAAAATTAGATTTTGGCTATTGCTTTGAATTTATTGGAAAACAACTATCCTGAGATTAGGCTAACGTAAGGATATTTATTATGAATAATTTTAAGTACATAAATCAATATGTAGATTGGACTTGGATTTGATATGCCTTATTAATAGGAAACACCAATTTATTTTAACTTATCTTACTTCAATTGTCACTAGCAAATGTTTGTATTATAGTTTATTATATTTACTTTCAATTAAAGTTATTCGAGATTGGTTTCAGCCTCTTGCTCAAATTAAGGGTAATTGTTGAATGTAAAAATATTTTTATTATTTTACAAAATAGTCATTTTATTTAATCAATATTTGAGTTTGAGCAGGGTGATATTTAGGATAAGGTAAATTTTTCTTGCAAAATTTAGTTTAAATTGATTTTTTATATTTCGACTGTATTTAAGTTAAAGTACATTACCTACAATACCATTTGATCTAGAATAATGTTAACATTTTTATATTAAATTAATGTAGTTGACTTTTATGTAACTTTGATGTGACGTTGCATTATTGTTAAGCAAAAACGTTCATCCATTTTAATTTAATTTAATTTTAATTCCATTTAAATGTGGGGCCTTTAACAATATTGAGCAAAGTAATATTAATGCCACTAATTATATTTAATTTGACAAAGCACTGTTTGTGCTGGTCATAGCCCCAAGTGACTGCAAGTGGCTAAGCTTAATTTAAGTATTCTATCCATCACCTTGTTGTTGTTGCAGCAACAGGTATGCCCATGCATAGGTCCCATTCACACTGTGTCACAGTACTCAAGACACACCCTACTCATGAGCCCCAAGCAGGATGACACCAGTCTGGTGTTGGTCGTGGCTGATTTTGGAGGAGGCTGGAGCAGGGTTGGTACTGTTTTGCATAAGAAGGGCCACTGTCTTAAGTGGAATGGTGGGCTAATAGTGATGGACTGAAATGCAGCCAGAGTGATTGCCAGAGGCTGAGGTTAATTCAGGCACTCCAGCCATCACCTTGTTGTTTTTTCAGTTTACATCTTAAAATCGATGGGTATACCCAGGTGTAGGTCCCATTCTCCCTCTGGCATAGAACTCAAACTACATAGTACTGACAAGCCACAAGAATTTTTTAAAACTGTCTGGGGTTGTTTGTGGTCACCTGGAAGTTCAGGATGGACTGCTTCCATGTAGAGCAGGGTTGATATTGACTTGCTACAGGGAGGTCTTTGTCAAGAGGTCATGGTGGGTGAGAAATGATGGACTGAGATACAACATGAATGACTGCCGGTCTCTGAAATTAATTTAAGCATCTCTTTCATCACCCCTTTGTTGTTGCAGTCTTAGAGTTAGGGTAAACTGAAGTCAATGTATAATATTCTCATATTTTAATAATTTGAGTACATTTATAAATTGAGCATTAATGTTATTATTATTGTTATTTTTATTGTAATTGTTATTATTAGGGTTATTATTATTGTTGTTACCATTAGCATTATTATTATCATTAATCGTATCATTATTATTGTCAGCATCAGCATTATTAATGGGTATTTGTGAAATGCTGCTTCCCCTGTCACTGCTATGAGACACATATTACAGTGTGCTGTGGATGTACACTGAGTGCAGAAGTAGCTGCACTCTCACATAATATGGAGGATCTCGGGTTCCAATTTGGGAAGCCCCAGCCTGTCTAGTCAAAGCATGAGGATTAGAGGGATACCCCAGACAGAATTGTAAATTGTTGTCTTCCTATATGCTGGGCATGCCAAGCAATAGATGAGGAGGAGCCAGGCTCTCTCTGCATTTCAAATGGTGCTTTGATTCAGTGACAGATCACAAGGAAAGGCCTGGGCACATCTCAAGAAGAAAGAGATGGGGCTGATAAGGGATTCATAAAGAGTAAGGATGAGGGCCCAGGATTAACCTTTGATGAACATATCACTGTGACTGACATTCAGGTGTGAATTCTGGTCACTACCATGAATCTTGTTGAGGGTAGATCAGCTTCAGAGACCTGCCTGCTGTGACAGACACCCTTCAGGCTGAAGCAAGAAGGAGAGACATGTCCATTTAAAAAAAGCAGAAATCCAACTTAAAACTTTAAAGGTCCAGACCCTAAATCACATTTGGTGTATGGAAACGAGCTATAAGTAGGGTAGTTTAGTACCCCCAACGTTGTCATCTGCTGAGAAGCCAGCTGGACTGCGTAAGGTGGGGAAGCTCTACACTTCTGCCTGTGACCTGGACTTCTGCTGTGACCAGCCTTCTATCTGCTGGGTGAAGGGACATCACTAAGGGAAACCAATATTGCCTTCTTGGAACCCTGAGCACCAGCTCATGTCTGCTTGCCATGACCAGTGTACCTGTTAGGAAGAGAAGAGCTTTGGAGGGAATGAGGCCCAGAAGGGGGCCCCAGCATGAGGACTCTCTGTGTGAGTGTGAGGAATCCAGCCTCCACTGGTCAGGCCTAGTCAGTGTCCTGGACTTCATGGAGACCCTGTAAGCCAGGAGAGGCTACAGTGAACTAATTTGCAGGAGCATTGTGGGAGAACCCTACTCCCTACACCGTTCATGCTGTTGCCCATGTGTCATCTGAACATGGGACCCCGTATGCCAAGAGGGGCTGGCACTAAATGCCAAACATCTGTGGTGGGAGAAAGCCATCTCCACACCAATCTGGCCATTACTATTGTGCATACATTGACTTGGCAACCCTGTATGCCTGGAGGAGCTTCTGCTGAGTGGATTCAAATTTTGTGGTAGGGGAAGCCTGTCCCTGCATTGATCGGGCTGTTGCCTTTATGCTGAAGTGTCTTGCTGACCCCGTATTCCAGGAGGGGCCACTGTCATGATCTGTGTAAGGAAAGTATGACCAGGGTGTAAAGCCAGAGCTGTGATTCTATGTGCCTGGTGTAGCTGCCTGAGATGCTGAGGCTGAGAGCTCCTTGGCTTCGCCCGGGACCGGGAAACCATTGTGACCAAGGTCGACTCAAACTCAACTTGTGGATTGTCCCTATGGGAAGCCATTGAAGCAAGGACACCTTCGCCCCACCCTACGCCAAGGGAAGGGAAGACTTACCTAATACTTGCCAGAGCTAGAGTACCTCACCCATCTGAATTCTGCAAGTAATGCAGCTCAGGGAACAGAGCTGGCACCTGCCAGGTGCTGCTGCTTGTGACTGAGACAGGCCAAATTTAGTCCATCCAGAACAGAATTGCACTGCACCGCTGCAGGTTACTTGGCTACTGGAGTGGGTAAGCTGAGAACTCGGCCTTCGGGGCCACAGGCACCATGTCATAATTGGCGGTACTAATCCCTGAACTCTGAAAAAGTGAACTTCCCTCCAGAGTCTTGAATATAGCATTTTAGTTTATATTCCCTGGTTGTAGTCATGAGTGAATGGGGAATAACAACAAACACGTTGCACTAGAGGTAGGAGGACAGGAAATGACTTGACAACTGCTAAAGCCCTGACCTGGAAGGAATTGTTGTGTTGCTTTTTGAATGTGTTTACAGTTGCATGTGTAGTGTTTGAATCAAAATACTTATTTTTAAACAAAAATAAATGTTTCATAGGAGATTGATTTATTGTCCCGCTACTCACATGTTAAGTTATGATTTGTATTTAATGACCTATATCTGAGCTTCCCCTGGAGGAACCTTGACTGCTCAAGCTATACTACCCAACTCAGAGTCAAGTCCAGAAAGGGTACTTGAACCAGATGAGCAGAGTTTACAGTGGGGGTGGGCTTTTGGGACATTAGATGTAAAACGCCTCAACCACCTCATTTTGGCCCAGTAACTCCTGTGTACCCGGTGGCCTTCCTGAATGGGGCTGTGACAATTGGTGGAAGAGGCGGAATGCCTAACTTGTTGGAGTCTAAAGATATAGAGGTGGCACTGGCTATTTCCAATTTGCAGCAGTGTGCAGTAAGTCCAGTCTTATTTTTGTTCTACATGCAGAGGCGACACAACTAAGCAATGGAGAACATAGGTTTGGGAATGGACCGTAACACCATGTCCATAGATCAGATGAAAGATTTATGTAGGGTCAAAGGGTGGAGGATTCCCAGGATTAGGGACAGAAAGGTCCTCTGTAATTTCATTATCGACCAGTTTGAAATACTGAGTGAACATTAGGAGGCTATAGCTGAATCTGGGGAGGAACAATGTCTGGAACGCAGGTAGAGAGCGCTGTGGATTTGTGCTCTAGATCCCACTTAGCATGGATATATCCCAGTCACTCACCGAGTGTGTTCCCTGATTTATTTTCCAGAGTTTCACAAAGACACTGACCACCTTTATGGACATATTTATACACTGTCAGCTCTGAATTAGCGTCATTTTTGGAAGCAAATTCAGCATAAACTTAAATCCATATTTATATTTTGGCGCTGGACTTTTTTTGCCTGCGGAAAACTACCTTGAGTCAATGAGATGCAAGGTAGTTGTTCCTGGGCAAAAAATGATGATATGACCTCAGCTCCATAGTTATCCCCCGTGCTAATTTCAAGCATGGGTGGGTGGGGGCCTTAACTAATGACGACTTCCCCACCCAGCTAGTATCCTTTTTTGTGACTCTAGCTGGGCCTTACCGCCAGCTACCGTCATACCATAAATATGATGCCCGGCAGGAGTCTTGGGATGGCGCTAGTCAGCAGTATACTTTTTGACCCTAAACTGCATTAGAGCAGTTTAGAGTCAAAAAGTATAAATTAGTGCCTTAGGCCATCATTACAACCCTGGCAGTTTGTGTTAAAGTGGTGGTTATACCGTCAACAGGCTGGCGGTAACTACCCCCAAATTATGACCATGGAGGTGAGATCTCCGATAGACAGCCAATGTACCACATCCAACTGCAAGGGTGGAAAAAACAACAGCCACGTGAAAGCCGACTACAGCTAGGTGGAAGTCGATGTTCCGCCCACTGTATTAAGACACTGCAATCTGCCAGCTTTTCCGGGGCGGTAACAACGACATCAAAAGCCTGGAGGAAACTGAGCTGAGAAGGGAAATGACTCACCATTGGAGACACAGTGAACAACCACACCACCATGGAGCCCGAACTGCATGTCTTCCCCATGATCTTCTACTCTGTGCTGCTCCACCACGAACACCGACACCGGGGAAGACGACGACAGTCAGTGCAGCCACCCAGCACACAAGGGAGGGGGAGGAAAAAGAGAGTGACACACACATGCACCACACACAAACCCCCAACACCATACACAGAAGTTGCATTACTAAAACATTTTTGCCCTGTAACTCGGATGAATAATGCAAGGAAAAAACGATTGTGAAAAGGTGAATGTAATGAGAGCAAAATATTTAAAAAAATAAGTTAGGCAAGATAATAGATATATACATATGTACAGAAAAAGGGACACATGGCCACCGGCCAAAGTCCAAGGCCACACATGTCACCTGCATCAACATAGAGAGAACACTGCAGGGGCAGCAGTTGGTAAATAGGCAGGCACTACAGGGGGACCGGGGGCACCTCAGCCGGGAGATGGAACATGGTTCTGGAGGGTACAACATGCCCTGTACTTGGTCCTGGGGAGTGTAAGGCCACAGACGCTTGAGTGGGTGACTTGCCCACTTGCTCTGGAGGGTGCAACATGCCCTGTGCTTGGTTCTGGGGAGTGCAAGGCCACAGTTTTTCGAATGGGAGACTTGCCCACTAGTTCTGGGGCGGGCAACATGCCCTGTGCTTGGTCCTGGGGAATGCAAGGCCACAGAATTTCCAGGGTGACTTGCCCACTTGCTGTGGAGGGGGCAACATGCCCTGTGCTTGGCTCTGGGGAGTGCAAGGCCACAGAATATCGAGAGGGTGACTTGCCCACTTGCTCTGGAGGGGGCAACATGCCCTGTGCTTGGTCCTGGAGAGTACAAGGCCACAGTCTCTCAGGGGGTGTCTTGCCCACTGGTTCTGGAAGGGGCAACATGCCCTGTGCTTGGTCCTGAGGAGTGAAAGGTCAAAGTCTCTTGAGTGGGTGATTTGCCCACTGGTTCTGGAGGGGGCATTATGCCCTGTGCTGTTGATCTAGGGAGGCTGGAGTTGGTGGGTGTCTTACCCACTGGTTCTGGAGGGGGCATCGTCTCCTGTGCTCTTGATCCTGGGAAGCTGGGGTTGGTGGGTGTCTTACCCACTGGTTCTGGAGGGGGCAGCGTGACCTGTGTTCTTGATCCTGGGGAGGCTGGGTTTGGTGGGTGTCTTACCCACTGGTTCCATAGGGGTCATGGTGCTTGTGCTCTTGATCCTGGGGAGACTTAGGTTGGTGGGTGTCTTACCCACTGGTTCTGGAGGGGGCATCGTGCCCTGGACTCTTGATCTGGGGAGGCTGAGGTTGGTGGGTGTCTTACCCACTGGTTCTGGAGGGGGCATCGTGCCCTGTGCTCTTGATCCTGAGGAGGCTGGGGTTGGTGGGTGTCTTACCCACTGGTTCTGGAGGGGGCATAGTGCACTGTGCTCTTGATCCTGGGGAGTCTTGGGTATGTGGGTGTCTTACCTGCTGGTTCTGGAGGGGGCCTCTTGCCCTGTGCTCTTGATCCTGCTGAGTCTTAAATATGGGGGTGTCCTACCTACTGGTTGTGGAGGGGGCCTCGTGCTCTGTGCTCTTGATCCTGGGGAGTCTTGGGTATGTGTATGTCTTACCCACTGGTTCTGGAGGGGGCCTCATGCCCTGTGCTCTTGATCCTCGGGAGTCTCCAGCCCATCCCCCGAATCCTCGGACGGCTGCTCAGTGGAGGTGGTGGTGCTGCTGGAGGGAGGGCTCCTGCCCATCCCCTCAACCTCGGATGGCTGCTCACTGAAGGTGATGGTGCTGCTGGTGGGGGAGGCTCCTGTCCCTCCCCTGCAACCTCGGATGGCTGCTCACTGGAGGTGGTGGTGCTGCTGGGGGGGAAGGCTACTGCCCATCCCCTGCAACCTCGGACGGCTGCATTACCATGGTTTGTGGTGTGGGCTCTGTCACATTTCCTGCCCCAGGCCACTTGCTCTTCCTGCCTGCTGGTGCAGGCTCCTTGCTCTTCCTGGCAGCTGGTGAAGGCTCCTTTCCTTTCCTTCTTAGCAGCTGCTGCAGGCCCCTCAGTCTTCCTGGCAGCTGGGACAGGCTCCTTTCTCTTCTTGCCTGCTGGGGCAGGCTCCTTGCTCTTTCTGGCAGCTGAGGTAGGGTCCTTTCCCTTGAGGCTGCCTGGTGCAGGCTTCTTCATCTTCAGGACATGTGGCCTGGATCCTTTTCCACCACAAGTGGGTTTGGTGATGACTGGGCCCATGGACTGGGTGGCTGAGGTGCTTGGTTGAGTTCTTCCTACCCTGCCCATATGTGCAGGACAGGGGGAGGTGTAAGGAAGAGGTCAATGGTGGATAGGAAAAGTTTTTTAGGGACATTGGGCTGGAAGAGGGAGAAGGAATGGGAGTGGAGGAAGAGGGAGTAGTTGTTGGAGGTGTCTGTCTGCTGATTTTGGGTGCAGGTGTATGGGCTGGATGCAGTTGTGAGGTGGACGGCTGTTGTGTGTCTGAGTGATTGTGTTTGTGTACCTTAGGAGGTGGGGGGACAGACACAGTGGGAGAGGACACAGAGGATGTTTGCCTGGCTGTTGTGGAGGTGTCTGCAAGTCAGGTGTGTGTTCTGCTTGGTGAGGTGATGATGCTGGTAGTGGATGATGATGTAGTGCATGCAGATGGGAGTGTAGACGGAACTGGGAGGGAGGTGGAGGAGGAGGAGGAGGGAAAGACAGTGGAAATAGTGTATGTTGCTGTGTCTGCATCTGGATGGTGTTTGTGTGAGTGCCTGTGGGATGAAGTGTGGTGCTTGTGTTTGCCTGTACCACTCTTGTGTGTTGTCTTGTGTGCATGCTCATCTGCCTGTGTGCTTGGGATGGGTTGGGGTTAAGGAGAATGTGTCTGGGAAGAAGAAGTTGGAGGGGGAGGGTGGAGACAGGGACAATGGCTACAATCAGAGAGGAGGCCAGAGCCTGGATCAATCTCTGTTGAGACACCAAGCCAGTGTGAATGTCCTCCAGGAATACCTTAGTCTCTTGCATCTGGGCTGCCAGCCCCTGGATGGCATTCACAATGGTTGACTTCCCTGCAGAGATGGATCTCAGGAGGTCAATAGCCTCCTCACTCAGGGCAGCAGAGCTCACGTGGGCAGGGCCTGAGGTGCCTATGGCGAAGGAGATGCCCACCCTTGTGGGTGAGCGGGCACTGACAACACAATGAAGGGCTGCTGGGAGGGTGGTATGGGGGGTGGCTGCTGTACCTGTAACTGGGGTGGTCACAGAGGGGTCCGTCACCACCAGGGAACTTCCATCGGAGGAGGTATCTGTGTCAGAACTGTCCCATCCAGTCCCCGCCGTGGTTCTCCCCTCATCCTCCATCCCTCTGGTGCCCTCACCGTCGGTGGACTCTGCCTCCTGGGTCCTGTGGGATGCAGCTCCCTCCTTCACCTGTGCCTCTGCTCCTCCGCCAGATGATGCAAATGCATATAAGGACAGGGTGACCAAACAAAAAGAGAGGGAAAGAGACAACGGATACACTTGGTCAGTGGCTGCACCAACACCACCGTTGGCGTACACAGCACCCTCACACACAGGGAACAGCCCGACGCAATATGCCATAGCACTACCAGAGAAATAGTTAGGAACCAAGGCATGGGGAGGGGCACACACCGCCAAATGCAGCACACCTGGGAACCACGCAGCCCTGACCAGTAGTGGATGCCTACGAGCTAGGTTGCAACATTTTCCCTTCTGAACCCTAGCCACCAGGGGACCTATGCTGCAATGTTAGGCCTGGCCTAGGGGCACCCACTGACACACATCCCCCACCCTGATACCACCCTACCATGCATAAGTTGTAATGATGGACACTATACTCACCCCCTTGTGGCTGCTGTGAGGCCCTCAAGTGCCCATCCAGCTCAGGATAGGCCATTGCCAGTATGCGGGTCATCAGGGACGGGCACCCCTTCCTCGTTGGGAGGCCATCCCCAGCTGGGCCTCCGCCGTCTTCCATGTCCAGCGTCTCAGGACCTTCCATCATTTCTGACAGTGGGTGCTCCACGTGCCATAGACCCCCAGGGTCCGCAGGTCCTTGGCGATGGCACGCTATATACCCTTCTTTTGATGGGCGCGGACCTGCAGAAGCAATACACACAGGAAAATGGAATTAGTCAAACAGTCCTGCATGTTTCACTTATGACCCACCATACCCCTTCACATCACAATTTACACACACATATCCCTGCACACAACCAATGCGCCTCCCAGAGGACATCCACCCACCCCCTTACACAAGGCCTTCACAGACACCACTCCATGCATTCATGCCACATACATCTTCCCCACAGTGTACTCACCTGTTGGTCTGGAGGCCCATACAGCAGTCAATACTGGGGTAGGACCCCTTCCACCAGTCTCTCTCCAGCTCCTCCTAAGTGAAGGTTGGAGCCCTTTCCCTAGTCACACGGGCCGTGGTAGGTGCCAGACACAGGTCACAGCAGCACATGCATTGTAGGTCCTCTCCTGTTGAAGATCAGGTAGCAAGTGAGGGATGAGATAGAAAATGGCAGTCACATCCTCGGCAGTGCATCCTGTTACTGCCGGCGTAGATCACCATTGGCCACTGTAACCCATAGGGCCCAATGTTAACCAGTGAGGAGTTTCACAGTGGTTCCTGTCCGCCTCCCGCAACGGCGCACAGCGTCAGTGAAATTACCTCACACAGGACAGGCAGACGCCATTTCACGGGGGCTGCATCGCTGCTGAAATTAGGACATACTGGACAAACACTCTTACCCATTACAAGTTAGCAGCATGCAAAGTTCTGTTGTATCTCCATTGTTCAGTTTGTGACCGTCTCCTCACTCTTTTGCCCCAGAGATTGCTACCGCTGTAGATGAATAGGACATGGAGACATACCCCCGTGTACAGACCGCGGGTGGACTTGGCAACAATGGATGACAGGCATTTTATACTCACCTATAGATTTGACAGGGCCACAATCACAGAGCTGTATGCCCGCTTGGAGCCTGACCTGATATCTGCTGTCACCCCACTTGGATACCACCTCTTTTGCAAGTTCTATCAGTGCTCCATTTCCTGGCAACTGGTTCTTTCCAAGTGACAGTGGACTTGGCAGCAGGAATGTCACAGCCAATATTCTCAATAGTGCTAACAAGAGTGTTGTCTACCCTGATTAAACACACGTGAAGCTAAATTGTATTTCCCCAGGTTGAAGATTTGGTCACAGTGAAGGCCAAGTTCTATGCAAAGGGACATGTGTGAATTCACCCGGTGAAAGTGTACTTTTGCTGTGAAGATTTGGAAGTGCCTTCTGCAATGACTAGATGCTGAATCTGATGTCTGAAATGAGCCCACCTGAAGGACCAATCAAATGGATTTTGGGTATTCTAATTAGTAAGAGACTTTGAAACTTTGAATTAGTCTCCCCTGCCTCAGTGTTGTTTAGAGCTCTGTTAGAGCTTAATTCTGTTTGAGTCTGCAGTCACAATCTCTTCTCTGAGTTCTATGAGTCCTGTGATGAGTTTCCTCGTCATAGTCTTAATTGCCATATTCTGTTATGTGGTTCAGTACTAATAAGCCCAACTAATTCTGAAGAGCTAAATTTTGTCTTATATGCAGCTCATGTTCTTCACTGTCCTGATGCTGCAGTCAACTGACTCTGGAAGAAAGTGCCAGATGAACTGCTCCTGTCTGCTGTCCCATGAGGACAAGTATAATTAAATATGGTTTCCTTTTTATTTAGTTGGTGAATTATATCACAATTTTTTAGTAAGTTGCCCTAGTTATTTGTTTTTCCAAATTATGGCCCTGATTCTAACTCTGGCGGGCGGCGGAGGCCGCCCGCCAGAGTTCCCCCCTCCAGAATACCGCACCGCGGTCGTGAGACCGCTGCGGTGATTCTGGGTTTTCCACTGGGCTGGCGGGCGACCGCCAAAAGGCCGCCCGCCAGCCCAGTGGAAAACAACCTTCCCACGAGGACGCCGGCTCCGAATGGAGCCGGCGGAGTGGGAAGGTGCGACGGGTGCAGTTGCACCCGTCGCGAATTTCAGTGTCTGCTGAGCAGACACTGAAATTCTTTGTGGGGCCCTCTTACGGGGGCCCCTGCAGTGCCCATGCCAATGGCATGGGCACTGCAGGGGCCCCCAGGGGCCCCACGACACCCCATACCGCCATCCTGTTCCTGGCGGCAGAGCCGCCAGGAACAGGATGGCGGTATGGGGTGTCAGAATCCCCATGGCGGCGCAGCGAGCTGCGCCGCCATGGAGGATTCTTTTGGGCAGCGGAAAACCGGCGGGAGACCGCCGGTTTTCCTTCTCTGACCGCGGCCAAACCGCCGCGGTCAGAATGCCCTGCGGGGCACCGCCAGCCTGTTGGCGGTGCTCCCGCCAACCCTGGCCCCGGCGGTCCATGACCGCCGGGGTCAGAATGACCCCCTATGTTTGTCTTTATTTTTTATTTTGTCCGCATGTGTTAGCCAGTTTCCACACATGCAAGTCCCAATTCTGGTTAGTGTTAGGAATGGCCCTGCTTTGAAACCTGAAATCTGAAACTGAATGTCGAATTGTATTTTGGTGATTTACTGATGTCACCGTCATCTGCTTTGAACGTTAAAATCATGTGCATATTGTATTGTTCCTAATCTATATTACTCTTTTGGAGTGTCTAACAGTGTTAATGTTTAGTAGGTTGACTTTTTTCAGACATTCCGGTCAGTCTATGGTTTTCCTGTATGTTTATAACTTAGTTTTGCACACCTCATGTGACATTGATTTTGGGATTGTTATAAAGCTTTGAAACTACACGGTCTGAAGTTTGATTGAGTGTTAAATTGCTTATGGTATTCAATATTGTTTATGGCATAATGTCATTGATTTGTTATTGAATGATTCTGACTACTACACTCCTTGTCAAGTCCAAAGATTCAGTTGACCTCAGTAGGTGAGCTTGGTGATGGTGTCTCATGAGCGCAACAGTGGTTGTTGAACTGGAATCAGTAAGTAAATCCTTCCTGGACCTTTGAATGCTAACAGTAGCCTTGGGGGTGCCTCCAGGAAGAGTGCTTTATAATCTATCAGATTCCAAAAATAGACAATCACATTGCCTGATACCGTCAAATTGTTAGTAGCTCTTGGGCTGAATCACCTCTGAATGAGTTTGGCAATAAAGCCAAAGACTCAAAAGGGTGTTGATCGCTTTCTCAGTTCTATGTGTGCTATTCTGTAGGTTGATGCTTAAATGTGAGCAACATTGCTGCTGAGGAATGGCTACTTTATATATAACTATTGATATTTTATCCACTTATCCTTTGTGCTTACCATACCCTGGAAACTAGATCAATATGTAAGCTTGGGCATAAAAATGCAGTTATCAAAAGCAAGAACTGCTTTGAAACCAAAAGGCTCAAACATTGTGCGACTTGATCCATAAAGGTAACTTTACACTTTTGAGCAAGTTTACACTTTTGAGTAAGTTTGATACTTTTTGGTGTTCCAAAAATGCATTTTGGTAGTAACTTACACATTTGTAAAAGGTCCAGCACTGCACATAGCCAACCAATGTTACTGCAACATTCTCACATAAAAAAATGGAGGTAGGGACTTGCTTCAACAGTGTAAGTTACTACAAAAATGCAGTTTGTATTGGCCTGGAAAGTTGATTGCTAGTGTTGTAACAGGTTTTATTTAGATACCCTCGTCATCATGAGACTTCCACGTGAAACTGGCAACATCTCTTTTTGAAGGAAAAATGTAAGTAGTGATCCGAAGCACCTTTTATTTATTAGTCAGAAACCAATATTCTGATAGAACTTTGTGTTTCAAGTTTGTTTTTAGGTAGGGTTTTTGAACATCTTCAGATCTCTTATTTATGCAGTGTGCGCTGCTGATTTAAAAAAGCATATGAACAAAGGTAGAAAATTCAGCAAGTGGTGCATTTTAACAGGTATGGATGCTTGCATGCCACAATCCAGTCTCGCTGTTTGCTCTTTTTCAAGTACATGTCCAATTCTTTTCATAGACTCAAATGGTGCATTAATTTAGGAAAGTACCATCTTGCCTGGCATGTTACCCCCATATTTCACTGTATATATGTTGTTTTAGTGTATGTGTCATTGGGACCCTGCCAGCCAGGGCCCCAGTGCTCAAAAGTGTGCCCTGTATGTGTTCCCTGTGTGATGACTAACTGTCTCACTGAGGCTCTGCTAACCAGAACCTCAGTGGTTATGCTCTCTCTGCTTTCCAAATTGTCAGGCTAGTGAACAATTTCACCAATTCACATTGGCATACTGGAACACCCTTATAATTCCCTAGTATATGGTACTGAGGTACCCAGGGTATTGGGGTTCCAGGAGATCCCTATGGGCTGCAGCTTTTCTTGTGCCACCCATAGGGAGCTCTGACAATTCTTACACAGGCCTGCCACTGCAGCCTGAGTGAAATAACGTCCACGTTATTTCACAGCCATTTATCACTGCACTTAAGTAACTTATAAGTCACCTATATGTCTAACCTTCACCTGGTGAAGGTTGGGTGCTAAGTTACTTAGTGTGTGGGCACCCTGGCACGAGCCAAGGTACCCCCACATCGTTCAGGGGAAATTCCCCGGACTTTGTGAGTGTGGGGACAACATTTCACGCGTGCACTATACATAGGTCACTACCTATGTATAGCATCACAATGGAAACTCCGAACATGGCCATGTAACATGTCTAAGATCATGGAATTGTCACCCCAATGCCATTCTGGCATCGGGGAGACAATTCCATGATCCCCTGAGTCTCTAGCACAGACCCGGGTACTGCCAAACTACCTTTCCCGGGGTTTCACTGCAGCTGCTGCCAACCCCTCAGACAGGTTTCTGCCCTCCTGGGGTCCAGTCAGGCCTGGCCCAGGAGGACAGAACAAAGGACTTCCTCAGAGAGAGGGTGTTACACCCTGTCCCTTTGGAAAAAGGTGTCAGGGCTGGGGAGGAGTAGCCTCCCCCAGCCTCTGGAAATGCTTTGATGGGCAAAGATGGTGGCCATCTCTGCATGAGCCAGTCTACACTGGTTCAGGGATCCCCCAGCACTGCTCTGGCGCGAAACTGGACAAAGGAAAGGGGAGTGACCACTCCCCTGACCTGCACCTCCCAGGGGAGCTGCCCAGAGCTCCTCCAGTGTGCTCCAGACCTCTGCCACCTTGGAAACAGAGGTGCTGCTGGCACACTGGACTGCTCTGAGTGGCCAGTGCCAGCAGGTGACATTAGAGACTCCTTCTAATAGGCTCTTACCTGTGTTACTAGCCTATCCTCCTTCCTAGGTAGCCAAACTTCCTTTTCTGGCTATTTAGGGTCTCTGCTTTGGGGATTTCTTTAGATAACGAATGCAAGTGCTCATCAGAGTTCCTCTGCATCTCTCTCTTCACCTGCTGCCAAAGGATCGACTGCTGACTGCTCAGGACGCCTGCAAAACCGCAAAAAAGTAGCAAAGACGACTACTGCAACCTTGTATCGCTGATCCTGCTGCCTTCTCGACTGTTTCCTGGTGGTGCATGCTCCGGGGGGTAGTCTGCCTCCTCTCTGTACCAGGAGCTCTGAAGAAATCTCCCGTGGGACCACGGAATCCTCCCCCTGCAACCACAGGCAACAAAAGACTGCATCATTGGTCCTCTGGGTCCACTCTCAGCACGACGAGCGTGGTCCCTGGAACTCAGCAACTCTGCCCAAGTGACTCCCACAGTACAGTGACTCTTCAGTCCACGTTTGGTGGAGGTAAGTCCTTGTCTCCCCACGCTAGACTGCATTGCTGGGTACTGCGTGATTTGCAGCTGCTCCGGCTCCTGTGCACTCTTCCAGGGTTTCCTTCGTGCACAGCCAAGCCTGGGTCCCCAACACTCTAACCTGCAGTGCACAACCTCCTGAGTTGTCCTCCGGCGTCGTGGGACTCCCTTTTGTGTCTTCAGGTGAGCTCCTGTTCACTCCTCTTCCAAGTGCCTGTTCTGGTACTAGCTTCTACACGACGTGGGACATCCGTCCTCCAAAGGGGAAGTTTCTATCCCTCTTCGTTCTTGCAGAATCCACAGCTTCTACCATCCGGTGGCAGCTCCTTTGCACCCTCAGCTGGCATTTCCTGGGCATCTGCCCACTCTCAACTTTGTCGCAACTCTTGGACTTGGTCCTCTTGTTCCACAGGTACTCTTGTCTGGTAATCCACTTTGGTTGCATTGCTGGTGTTGGTCTTCCTTGCAGAATTCCCCTATCACGACTTCTGTGCTCTCTGGGGAATATAGGTGCACTTTACACTTACTTTTCAGGGTCTTGGGGTAGGCTATTTTTCTAACCCTCACTGTTTTCTTACAGTCCCAGCGACCCGCTACAAGCTCACATAGGTTTGGGGTCCATTCGTGGTTCGCATTCCACTTTTGGATTATATGGTTTGTGTTGCCCCTATACCTATGCGCTCCTATTGCAATCTACTGTAACTTTACATTGCTTGCATTACTTCCTTTTGCTATTACTGCATATTTTTGGTATTGTGTACATATATCTTGTGTATATTTGGCATCCTCATACTGAGGGTACTCACTGAGATACTTTTGGCACATTGTCATAAAAATAAAGTACCTTTATTTTTAGTATATCTGTGTATTGTGTTTTCTTATGATATTGTGCATATGAAACCAGTTGTATAGTAGGAGCTTTGCCTGTCTCCTAGTTCAGCCTAAGCTGCTCTGCTATAGCTACCTTCTATCAGCCTAAGCTGCTAGAAACACCTCTTCTACACTAATAAGGGATAACTGGACCTGGCACAGAGTGTAAGTACCCCTTGGTACCCACTACAAACCAGGCCAGCCTCCTACAATTAAGTATTAACAAACTTTGTGGTTCCCCCCAACAAATCTCTCAGACACTAATGAAATTGCTAAATTCTTGATAAGAGCACACCCAGTTTCAATACTTCACAAGTTTCCCAAACTGAAATATTTTATTTCGAGTATGCATCAACTACCTCACAAAGGATGCTAGTCATCTCCTGTCATTCTGTGGTGTTGATTCACAAACCTTTTTCTTGCAAAAAACAAACCAACAGCTTTAAAAGTAGATGTAAGTATGGGTAAACAAAGAACAATTCACAAGAATGGATAGATGCTTAATCTACACAAAGCGTAGTAAACTAATCTCATGTGCAGTTTTCCCCATTCACCAACCTAAGCACCAGTATCTATGGATTGTGACCACAATTGAAGTTACAAACACTTGACCAATACCCAACATCTAAAGAGATGCTACTGGATTTGCAAACAGGAAAGGTGTCCCTTTGTAAATTGTATCAGCAGTAGTACAGGTTACCATTGCCTGCTTCTCCCAAGATTTTTCCAAATTGGACAAACATAGGTGATTGTGGTCTGAAGTTCCAGGCATTAATTGCAGGCATTGATGTAGTGTTGCAAATAGTGACCTGCCTAATTAGTTTTCATTGGACATATTTGAAACTCCTTTCAATGGAGTACAACCCATTAGCTCAAAGAATGCATTGTAAAATAACAGACTGGTCTCAAAAGGTTGGTCTGCAATTTGTCACTGCTTTTTGCCACCAGTATTTTGATATAACTGTCTTATTGTTAGGATTAAACAACCTTTGAAGTATAAAGGGGCATATTTTAGAGTCCCTAGTGCCACTCTCTTTTAGCGATGCTCCAGTGGCCCTATGCACATCATAGTAGTTACAAGGTGGTGTTCAACCACTTTTTGTGGCTTTATGCCACCTTGTAAATATGGCCCCTTCACACACAGCAGTTTGCGTGGAAGGAGCATTCAATGGGTGTTGCTGTTGGCGTGCCGCAGCAACATGCATTGCTTTTGACACTGACCCAGATTTGCGAGTCTTATTAAACCTGAGGCAGTGCCAAAATCTAACACCACCCATGGGTGGCATTAGCATGGTGCAACGAGGAGAAATGCTTTCATATCTCCTTGTTGTTTGCTTTTTCTATGTGTGCTGCAGAAGGTGTTCCTTCCTGCACAAAAACAATCTCCCCCTCAACACAGCCATCCTTGCACTATGGTGCAAGGTTTGCTGCATTGGCCCACAGTAGCATATTTAGCATCAGCGCAGAGGAAAACAAAGGGGTGTGCCGTATTCTAGTAAATACGGTGCATTCCTGCATTTTTTAAATAACGGTGCACGATGTGGGCAAATTTGGCACAGTGGCATTTTGTCAGAAATCTGACCCATAGTCTGTGATGTCCAACAGCCAAATGTCTGTAAGGAAAAACAGTCTTAGTTCATGCTCTCACATATTCGGTGATTCAGAGCCTACTTTTACTTGCAGACCTCTTCAACACATGACATGCCTTTGAGATTAGGAGGTAATATAAGAATGATTAGCCCCTCAGCCCTACAGAAATCACTGCTGACTGAGCAACAGAAGAAGATGCGATCAGTTTAATTAAGAAGACTACATTCATGGCAACAGGTGTGTTCTATCTGTACCAAAAGCCAGGGCAACATTACTGGGCAGTTGATTACAGCCATTCATAACCAATGAACATATCAACTTCAGTACCTCAGAAATTTCCATATTTACACTGGAAGGTACAACGTGCAGCAATGGCAATGATTCAAACTTGTCTTCACCGAGTTCACTACTGCATTCTAGACACCATTTCAAATGAAGGCAGAACATAAACAACCATGTCTCAGAACATAATTGCAATAGGAAAATGCAGAAGGGTGAATTCTGAATTCTGAACCCTGACAGTGGGGTACAAGGGCTCAAATATACTGGAATTGAAGTTGCATTGGATGTTGTAGTATCACTACATTTTCTCAGGGGGATCCAAAGGACATGGTAAAAAATATCCAACACCGACAAATGTGGAGGGATTAATGCCAGCTATGAAGGATCAATAATCATCAGGAGAAAGTGAGTTCAAATGTCATAAATTAATACAGTCATAAGTACAGACACGTGTTGGGTGAACTAATTGAGGTGGCAGATAAAAGCAATCAGCAGGAGTGGAAAGTATTGCAGAAATCTCACTGCACTGTAGAGAGGGGAATTAAGAAGACATGTCAAGCAGTGACTACAGGCACACCCACTCATACCATGAATTAGATGATGGAAATAAAATAACAATAAATTGCCGTGTTGATTAAAATTCATCCATAGATTGAAGAATAATTTTGCCCAGCCTCATCAGAATATGGCAGTATGTATAAAGCAGCCATGTTCTCATAAGTCAGCTCCTCCCTATACTGAAAGATAGGCAGCAGTAGTCAATTAAGCAGTGTCCTTTCTGCCTCTGTATCCATCCTAGTAAACACAGCAAGGGAGAAATGCTAGGGAAGGATGCATTTCTCCTAAACTATCAATTTGAGATGATTCTACCTCAAGTGCTAATTTGCAATCCACTAAGCCTGACAATCAGTTATTGAGCTATTGGGCCCTGTTATTGTCACAAATCATCAGTCTAGAAACAACAAAAGTTTGGGAACAAACTTTTCTCTTTATTTCTAGCAGTGGGGTATGGTATATTCTACCTTAAAAACTAGGAAAGACTACCAAAAGACATTTCCACATCAGCACAAATCCTAATCCCTAGGTGTACCAAACATAGGTTTCTGTGAAACTATCTACAAGCAGTTGCCAAGAGCATGACATCAAAGAATTGTAAGGCATTCTGGCCCAGACCTAGTGCCCCCTTGTGCCACATCAGCATCATTATTTTTATGATAATGTGGCCCAATGAAGCCAAAATGGCTGCACCAGATTTACGAAGTGGCACAATGCATGCATTGTGCCACTTTTCAACCCCTTGCACCACATTATGCTTGCGCCAGGCATAATGTATGCAAGAGGGCATTCCCCCGTTAGTGGGGGCCCAGAAAAAAGGCCCAAAGGAATCCAGAAGAATTCTTTGCAGCATTTTTTACAGCATTTGTATACCTGCTTGAAGCAGGCATTAAAAGAGGGCACATCATTATTTCTAATGGGCCCCCATGTACTGTTCAGGGTTAGTGCCAAAATGTTGGCGCTAACCCTGAACAGTACATCAATAGTGTCAAAAATGTTGATGCTATTGCACCCTACCCGGCACCTTTGTGCGCTGTAATGTAAATATGCGCACTCATGGTGGTGGTGGGTAGGTGCTATGAGGTGCAAGAAAAGTAGCGCTGCGCTGGATGTAGCACCACTTATCTTAAATCTGTCCCTCTGTTTCAGAAAGATTCTTCACCTCCTTTTAGTTACTAATATGAGGGAGATCTTTTGCTGTGAACACAACATGCATCATTTATTGTTGGTGATGTTCTTTCACTTCAAAAGCATATTTATGGAGTTGCTGAAGATAAATAGAGCTCCACAGGCCATGGAACCAGTGGAATTAAATGAACGCCATCTGAGCAATATTTCACTTCAGGGGATATTATCCCCTACTTGACTTACAGTAACAGATGGAAACATTTTAAAGAGGTTAATCTTTAATGAGTCAGCACATCTGCATTTAATTACTGATTTCTGTCATAGATACCTAGTCTACCTCAATTAATAGTCTTTTGACTGATTAATTTATATACACTATTTAGCTTCTAATAAAGAACAGAGACTATTCATAAAGACAGTTTGGAGTATGCCAAAACATTCTCCTGTAATATTCTCTTAAAAGTTTTTTTTTATTTATTTAGCTCTCACATTACAATATTTAGGAACTATTCATATATAGCTAGTACACACAGAAAGGGCTGTGCCCTCTTTGCACTTTTACTGAAAGGTAGTTGAATTTGTCAAACGTGATTTGCAAAATGTGCAAAAGTACATGAAAGAGTACTAAAGGAGTACATTTTTGCATACTACAAAATGCCTTTGTGAATATGCAATAATATTGCCAAAGATACTTTATAATATGCTTTCAAATGTATAGTCTTAATGACAAAGGTCATTTTAAAGGTCCAACCTGCAATTCACAAAACCTCTAGTTGCAGATACCCACTGTGGGTGCGGCTATCTCAGTACTATGAGTTACACATATTAGTACTAAAAGTTAGTAGACAAGCAGGAGTGGTGCAAAAAAGAGAACAATTGCTAATCAGTGGAGGGGGTTAAAGACAGTAAAGGACAGACTTGGGTGGCTAATGTTGGAAATGACCATCTTTTGCATGGTATACCCCCAGATTGTTGTTTTGCTGGTTATAGAACTCTGCACACTTTACCACTACTAATCAGTGGTAAAGTGACTGTGCTTCCCCTTTGATGAAATTGGCATTGTCTTAATTAGAGTATTTAACTTACCTATATGTCCCTAGTATATGATATGATAAAATTGGCATTTACCTAATTAGTATACTTAACTTACCAATATGTCCCTAGTATATACTAAAAAATGTGTCTGGTAAGTTAAATGTCACAATTGGGCTGCAGCACCCATTGTCTCACTCACGTCCTCAAAACTGCTGTGTTTAAGTGCTAATACCTGAGAATGACGTAACTGAGGATGCAGTTTAAATGAATACAGTAACTTTCAGAGTAAACAATAGTAAAGTGAAGATTGCTTAATTTATGTAATTTAGGTTAACCTTAAATTTAGTGTTACTCAAAAATCTAAATTATAATGTATTTTTATTTATTGCCATTTAAAATACAAATTGTGATAGTGTCAATATTAGGGTGTGGTAAAGAGTACAGTAATATAAAAAATGACCAAATGAATATTAATTCATGATTAGGGTTAAAATGACAGTTAGTTTTTGAGAACATAGACCACTTAAGCCACTTTAAGTTTAAGTTAATCTTAGGTGACATTTACTGATTGAAAATGTATTTGTGTAAATGGGCAGAACCAATTTTATGATGAGAATCTGAATAAGTATCTTCTTAAGATTAGGAAATGGTTACAAAATATAATTAATCTTACATTTTAATTCAATATTTTTGAATTGCAATTGTTTAAATATAGTTAACTGGACAAAGTTTAAATGTGAAAGTTAGATTTTGGCTATTGCTTTGAATTTATTGGATAACGACTATCCTGAAATTAGGCTAAGTTAAGGATATTTATTATTATCAATTTTAAGTACATAAATCAATATGTAGATTGGACTTGGATACGATATGCCCTATTAATACGAAACACCAATTTATTTTAACTTATTTTAATTCAGTTGTCACTAGCAAAGGTTTGTATTATTATAGTTTATTATATTTACTTTCAATTAAAGTTATTCGATATTGATTTCAGCCTCTTGCTCAAATTTAGGGTATTTGTTGAGTGTAAAAATATTTGCATTATTTTACATAATAGTCATTTTATTTCACCAATATTTGAGTTTGAGCAGGGTGATATTTAGGATGAGGTTAATTTTTCTAGCTAAATGTAGTTTACATTGATTTTAACTCATAAAATTCACTTATAAAATTACATATATTTTATAACATCTCATCTGGATTTTAGATTATTGTATTTCAACTGTATTTAAATTAAAGTACAATACCAACAATACCATTTGATCTAGAGTAATGTTACATTTTATTTTAAATTAATGTTACTAAATTTTATGTAACTTTGATGTGACGCTGCATTATTGTTAAACAAAATTTCATTCATTTTAATTTCATTTAATTTAAATTCCATTTAAATGTGGGGCCTTTAACAATATTGAGCAAAGCAATATTAATGCCATTAAGTATATTTCATTTGACAAAGCACTGTTTGTGCTGGTCGTAGCCCCAAGTGACTGCAAGTGGCTAAGATTAATTCAAGTATTCTATCCACTGCCTTGTTGCTGTTGCAGCAACAGGTATGCACATGCATGGGTCCCATTCACACTGTGTCACAGTACTCAAGACACACTCTACTCATGAGCCCCAAGTGGGAGGAAGCCAGTCTGGTGATGGTTGTGGTTGCTTTTGGAGGAGGCTTTACCTGACAATTTGAGTCAGGGTGGAGCAGGGTTGGTACTGTTTTGCATACGTGATGGACTGAAATGCAGCCAGAATGATTGCCAGAGGCTGAGAATTATTCAGGCACTACAGCCATCAACTTGTTGTTTTTTCAGTTGACATCTTAAAATTGATGGGTATGCCAAGGTGTGGGTCCCATTCTCTCTCTGGCATAGAACTCAAACTACATAGTACTGACAAGCCACAAGAATGAAAAAAAAACAGTCTGAGGTTGTTTGTGGTCACTGGGAAGTTCAGGATGGACTGCTTCCGTGTAGAGCAGGGTTGATATTGACTTGCTACAGGCAGGCCTTTGTCAAGAGGTCACGGTGGGTGAGAAATGATGGACTGAGATACAACCTGAGTGATTGCCGGTCTCTGAAATTAATTTAAGCATCTCTTTCATCACCCCTTTGCTGTTGCAGTCTTAGAATTAGGGTACATTTAAGTCAATGTATAATATTCTCATATATTAATAATTTGATTGAATACATTTATAAATTGAGTATTATTATTATTATTATTATTATTATTATTATCATTATTATTATTATTATTATTATTATTACTTTTATTGTAAGTGTTATCATTATTATTATTATTATTAGGGTTATTATCATTATTGTTACCATTAGCATTATTATTATAATTAATATTTTCATTATTATTATCAGCATCAGCATTAATAATGGGTATTTGTGAAATGCGGCTTCCCCTGTTGCTACTATCAGACACATATTATTATTCAAGTTAAAAAACGCAAAGTGTTGCCAGAGTACAGATAGCTAGGTGTACAAATCCCAAGATTTTCTGAATGTTGGGACAGAAAAGTCCTCTGCAGAGTGATAGATGTGTACGCCTGCCCTGAGTGCCCAACTGTGTTGTTGTCTGAATCCTTAATGATTATTTTATTTGTCATAGACAAACACTGATCATGCATGTGCGCTATGACATACACCCGTCTCAGGGATTGAGGTCTTGTTGGACTGGGAGGGAGTACCTAAACATACCCTGATAGTGGAGGAAGGCTACTGATTTCACCATGAGCTCACCAGTAGCTGCATACTGTGTAGTGATCAGAAGTAGTGAATATTTCCTTTTACCCTGTGTCAATGGAGTGATAGCGAAAAGGCTCACTCACTTTTTTAAAAGTTCCACTGTGGTGTATTTAACTCACACCTGCCCAACATCAAGTTAATGTAGAAGTGCATGTGTGATGAAAAAATGTGCTGAGTTCAGGTACGCTAAAAGGGGGACACACTACACCTGGGGTGATGTATGGTGCAGTGAGCAGTGTGCACATGCTAAATGTGTACGTGCGGGCAGTGTTTGTTTAACGTGACACTCTGGTACAGTTCAGAGGGACTGTAGTGCTAAACAGTGTGCATAGACTTAGTGTGAGTGTAACTTGTGGATGTGTTTGTGGTAGCAGAATACATGAGGACAACAGTGCTAGGCAGTGGAGTGTATTGTGGATGTACACTGAGTACAGAAGTAGCTGCTCTCTCACATAATGTGGAGGATCTTGGGTTCCAATTTGGGAAGCCCCAGCCTGTCTAGTGAAAGCATGAGGATTAGAGGAATACCCCAGACAGAATTGTATATTGCTGTCTTCCTATAAGCTGGGTGGGACAAGCAATAGATGAGGGAGAGCCAGGGTATCCCTGTGCATTTCAAATGGTGCTTTGATTCAGTGACAGATCACAAGGAAAGGGCCTGGGAACATCTCAGGAAGAAAGAGATAGGGCTGTTAAGGGAATCATAAAGAGTAAGGCTGAGGGCCTAGGATTAACCTCTGATGCACATATCACTGTGACTGACATTCAGGTGTGAATTCTGGTCACTACCGTGAATCTTGTTGTGGGTTAATCAGCTTCAGAGACCTGCCTGCTGTGACAGACATCCTTCAGGATGAAGCAAGAAGGAGAGACATGTCCATTTAAAAAAAGCAGAAATCCCACATAAAACTTTTAAGGTCTAGACCCTTAATCACATTTGGTGTATGGAAAAGAACTATAAGTAGGGGAGTTTAGTACCCCCAACTTTGTTATCTGCTGAGAAGCCAGCTGGACTGTGTAAGGTGGGGAAGCTCTACACGTCTGCCTGTGACCTGGACTTCTGCTGTGACCAGCCTTCTATCTGCTGGGTGAAGAGACATCACTCAGGGAAACCAAGATTGCCTACTTGGAACCTGGAGCACCAGCTCCTGTCTGCTTGCCATGACCAGTGTACCTGTTAGGAAGAAAAGAGCTTTGGAGGGGATGAGGGCCAGAAGGGGGCCCCAGCATGAGGACTCTCTGTGTGAGTGTGAGGAATCCAGCCTCCACTAGTCAGGCCTAGTCAGTGTGCTGGACTTCATGGAGACCCTGTAAGCCAGGAGGGGCTACAGTGAACTGATTTGCAGGAGCATGATGGGATAAACCTACTCCCTACACCGTTTGTGCTGTTGCCCATGTGTCATCTGAACATGGGACCCCCTATGCCAAGAGGGGCTGGTGCTAAATGCCAAACATCTGTGGTGGTAGAAAGCCATCTCCACACCAATCGGGCCATTGCTATTGTGCCTACATTTACTTGGCAACCCTGTATGCCTGAAGGGGCTGCTGCTGAGTGGATTCAAATTCTGTGGAAGGGGAAGCCTGTCCCCACATTGATCTGGCCGTTGCCTTTATGCTGAAGTGTCTTGCCGTATTCCAGGAGGGGCCACCGTCATGATCTGCGTAAGGCGAGTGTGACCAGGGTGTAAAGCCAGAGTTTTGACTCCATATGCCTGGTGTTGCTGCCTGAGATGCTGAATCTGAGAGCTCCTTGACTTCGCCCGGGACCGGGAAACTATTGTGACCAAGGTCTACTCAAACTCAACTTGTGGATTGTCCCTACGGGAAGCCATTGAAGCAAGGACATCTTCCCCCCACCCTATCCCAAGGGAAGGGAAGACTAATACTTGCCAGAGCTAGAGTACCTCACCCATCTGAATTCTGCAAGTAATGCAGCTCAGGGAACGGAGCTGGCACCTGCCAGGTGCTGCTGCTTGTGACTGAGACAGGCCAAATTCAGTCCATTCAGAACAGGATTGCACTGCACCACTGCAAGTTGCTTGGCCACTGGAGTGGGTGAGCTGAGAACTGGGTCTTCAGGGCCCAGGGGCCATGTCATCATTGGCAGTACTAAATCCCGGAACTCTGAAAAAGTGAACTTCCCTGCAGAGTCTGAACTCTTTAGTATAGCATTTTAGTTTATATTCCCTGGTTGTAGTCATGAGTGAATGGGGAATAACAGCAAACACGTTGCACTAGAGGTAGGAGGACAGGAAATTACTTGCTAGAGCCCTGACCTGGAAGGGATTGTTTTGTTGCAATTTAAATGTTGTTTGCAGTTGCTTGTGTAGTGTTTGAATCAAAATACTTATTTTTAAACAAAAATAAATGTTTCACAGGAGATTGATTTACTGTCCGCTGCTTACATGTTAAGTTATGAGTTGTATTTAATGACCTGTATCTGAGCTTCCACTGAAGGAACCTTGACTGCTCAAGCTATACTACCCAACTCAGAGTCAGGTCCAGAAAAGGTATTTGAACCAGATGAGCAGAGTTTACAGTGGGGGTGGGCTTTGGGACATTAGAGGTAAAACGCCTCAACCACCCCATTTTGGCCCAGTAATTCCTGTGTACCCTGTAGTCTTCCTGAACGGGGCTGTGACAATTGGTGGAAGAGGTGGGATGCCTAACTTATTGGAGACTAAAGATATAGAGGTGGCACTGGCTATTTCCAATTTGCAGCAATGTGCAGTAAGTCCAGTCTTATTTTTGTTCTACATGCAGAGGGGACACAACTAAGTAATGGAGAACATAGGTTTGGTAATGAACCTTAACACCATGTCCATAGATTAGATGAAAGATTTATGTAGGGAAAAAGGGTGGAGAGTTCCCAGGATTAGGGACAGAGAGGTCCTCTGTAATTTCATTATGGACCCGTTTGGAATACTGAGTGAAAGTTAGGAGGCTGTAGCTGAATCTGGGGAGGAACAATGTCTGGAACCCAGGGAGAGAGCGCTGTGGATTTGGGCTCTAGGTCCCCCTTGGCATGGATATATCCCAGTCGCTCACTGAGTGTGTTCCCTGATGCATTTTCCAGAGTTTCACAAAGACACTGACCACCTTTAGGGACATATTTATGCTCTATCTGCTCTGAATCTGCGTCATTATTTTTTACGCTAATTCAGCGTAGACTTAAATCCATATTTATATTTTGTTGCTACACTTTCTTTGCCTGCGGAAAACTACCTTGTGTCAATGAGGTGCTGTCCCCGAGCAAAAAATTACAATATGACCTGAGCGCCATATTTATCCCCCCATGCTAAAATCAAGCATGGGTGGGTGGGGGCCTTAACTAATGGTGCTAAGCTTGTTTAGCGCCATTATTTAATGCCTGTGTCAGGGCAGGCGTTAGGCGACCTGTGGGCCTTTTTCCATGGGCAGAGACCATAGACAGAGCCAGCAGGTGGCCTTCCCTAGCCCCACGAACACCCCCACCCCCAACAGAGGGACAGTGGAGGATGGGGGACCCCATTCCCGTAGAGGTAAGTATTTATCTTTATTTTTTGTAGAGCCATAGGGGAGCATAACTTTCCACCCCCCCACATGGCACTGGGCCCAGTGGCCATGCCCAGGGGACATGAGTCCCCTGGGCATAGCCATTGGAGTGGTGGTCATAACTCCTGTCTTAACTTAGACAGGAGTCATGTTCATGGGATTTTAACATCAGAAAATTACGCTAGTCTTGTTAGAGCCATTATTTATACCTCTGCCCATACTAGCGTCATCCTTTGAGGCTAAACCCCCTGTTCCCCCTACGCCTTCCCCACCCAGACAGCATCCTTTTTTGTGACTCTAGCTGGGCCTTACCGCCGGCTATCGTCATACCATAAATATGATGCCCGGCTGGAGCCTTGGGATGGTGCTAGTCGGCAGTATACTTTTTGACGCTAAACTGCGTTAGAGCAGTTTAGAGTCAAAAAGTATAAATTAGTGCCTTAGGCCCTCATTACAACTCCTGCAGTTTGTGTTTAAGTGGTGGTAATACGGCCAACAAGCTGGCGGTAACTACCCCAAATTATGATCATGGCAGTGTGATCTCTGAAAGTCAGCCAATGTATCACACTGACCTCCAGGGCGGAAACAACAACCATCACGGCGGTAGCCACCTGTAGGAGGCTGGCCTGGCTTATAGTGGGTACCTGATGGAACTTACACCTTGTGCCAGGTCCAGTTATCCCTTATTAGTAGAATAGTAGTGTTCTAGCAGCTTAGGCTGATAGAGGTAGCTATAGCAGAGCAGCTTAGGCTGAACTAGGAGATATGCAAAGCTCCTACTATACCACTTACATCATATAGCACTATATCATAAGAATCACAATACTCAGAGTTACTAAAAAATAAAGGTACTTTATATTAGTGACAATGTGCCAAAAATATCTCAGAGGAAATACTCCCTTAGGAGGTAAGTAAAATACACAAAAATACACACAAATCAAAATCAGGTAAGTAAACAGTTAGAAAGGTAGTGCAAACACTTTAGCATACAATAGGATGCAATAGGCCTAGGGGCAACACAAACCATATTCTACGAAAGTGGAATGCAATCCACTTAGGGACCTCAGGCCTAGTGTAGTGTGTATAGGGTCACTGGGAGTGTAAGAAAACACTAAGAGTGTCCAGGATATCCCACTCCAAGACCCTGAAAAGTAGGAGTAAAGTTACCCTACTTCCCCAGAAACACACTAAAGTCGTGATAGGAGATTCTGCAAAGACAACAAGTGACTGAAAAGCACTGAAGACGGATTCCTGGATCTGAGGACCTGTAAAGGAAGGGGACCAAGTCCAAGAGTCACAAAAGTGTCCAGTGGGGGAAGGAGCCCATTAAACCCCAGTTGAAGGTGCAAAATGGCTGCCTCCAGGTGGAAGAAGCTGAAGATTCTGCAACAACGGAAGATGCCAGGAACTTCTCATTTGCACAGAAGATGCTCCATGGAATTCTGGAGGATACAGAGTTGTTTACTTGCAGGAACACCGCAAACAAGCCTTGCTAGCTGCTAAGGTCACGGTTGAAGAAAATGGGTGCTGCCCGGGCCCAGGAAGGAACAGGAGGTCGCCAATTGGAAGAGGAGAAAGAGGCAACACAGGGAGCCCAAGCAAAAGAAGGCAGCACCCGCAGAAGTACTTGAACACGGGTTCCAGAAAACTGAGCATGGCGGTCATCTCAACACTACAAAGGAGGGTCCCACGAAGCGGGTGGTCAAGTCAGCGAGATGAGCAATGCAGGACGGAGTGCTGGTGACCTGGGCTGTGCTGTGCATGAAGGATTCCTTGCAAAAGTGCTCAGAAGGCCTAGCAGTGGCAGTTCATGCAGTACACAGGATTACTGTCTGGCGAGGGGGGGGAAAGAATTACCTCCACCAAATTTGGACAGATAGACCACTGGACTGTCAGCGTCACTTGGATCCAGCACCTGTGTTCCAGGGACCATGCTCTTCTGATGAGAGTGGACCCAGAGGGCTGGTGAAGCAGATGTTTGGTGCCTGCATTAGCAGGGGGAAGATTCAGTTGACCCACAGGAGATTTCTTCTTGACTTCCAGTGCAGGGGGAAGGCAGACAGCCCCCAGAGCATGCACCACCAGGAAACATTCGAGAAAGCCGGCAGGTTTAGGCACTACAATGTCACTGGTAGTCTTCTTTCTACTTTGTTGCAGTTTTGCAGGCATCCTGGAGCAGTCAGCAGTCGATCCTTGGCAGAAGTTGAAGAGGGAGATGCAGAGGAACTCTGGTGAGCTCTTGCATTCGTCATCTGAGGAAAAGCCCACAGGAGAGACCCTAAATAGCCCTCAGAGGAGGATTGGCCACCTAGTCAGGTAGGCACCTATCAGGAGGGGTCTCTGACATTACTTGCTGGCACTGGCCACTCAGAGGCCTCCATTGTGCCCTCACACCTCTGCATTCAAGATGGCAGAGGTCTGTGACACACTGGAGAAGCTCTGGGCACCACCCCTGGGGTGGTGATGGACAGGGGAGTGGTAACTCCCCTTTCCTTTGTCCAGTTTCGCACCAGAGCAGGGCTTGGGGTTCCCTAAACCGGTGTAGACTGGTTTATGCAAGGAGGGCACCATCTGTGCCCTTCAAAGCATTTCCAGAGGCCAGGAGAGGCTACTCCTCTCAGGCCCCTAACACCTATTTCCAAAGGGAGAGGGTGTAACACCCTCTCTCAGAGTAAATCCTTTGTTCTGCCTTCCTGGGACTGGGCTGCCCAGACCCCAGGAGGGCAGAAGCCTTTCTGTGGTTTGGCAGCAGCAGTAGCTGCAGTGAAAACCCCAGAGAGCTGGTTTGGCAGTACCCGGGGTCCATGCTGGAGCCCCGGGGATGCATGGGATTGGCATCCCAATACCAGATTTGTCATGGGATGACAATTCCATGATCTTAGACATGTTACATGGCCATATTCAGAGTTACCATTGTGAAGCTACATATAGGTATTGACCTATATGTAGTGCACGCATGTAATGGTGTCCCCACACTCACAAAGTCCAGGGAAATTGCCCTGAACTATGTGGGGGCACCTTGGCTAGTGCCAGGGTGCCCTCACACTTAGTAACTTTGCACCTAACCTTCACCAAGTGAGGGTTAGACATAAAGGTGACTTATAAGTTACTTAAGTGCAGTGTAACATGGCTGTGATATAACGTGGGTGTTATTTCACTCAGGCTGCAGTGGCAGTCCTGTGTAAAAATTGTCTGAGCTCCCTATGGGTGGCAAAATAAATGTTGCAGCCCATATGGCTCTCCTTGTTCCCCAATACCCTGGGTACCTAGGTACCATATACTAGGGAGTTATAAGGGTGTTCCAGTGTGCCAAATAGATTTGGTAAAAACGGTCACTAGCCTACAGTGACAATTTTAAAGACAGAGGGAGCATAAGCACTGAGGTTCTGATTAGCAGAGCTTCAGTGACACAGTCAGTCACTACACAGGGACACACATTTAGGCCACAAACTATGAGCACTGGGGTCCTGCTATCAGGATCCCAGTGAGACAGGCAAAAACAAACTGACACACAAGTAAAAATTGGGGTAACATGCCAGGCAAGATGGTACTTTCCTACAGTCACCCCACTGGGATACCACCTCTTGTGCAAGATCTATCAGTGCTCCATTTCCTGGCAACTGGTTCTTTCCAAGTGATAGTGGGCTTGGCAGCAGTAATGTCACAGCCAATGTTCTCAATAGTGCTAACAAGAGTGTTTTCTGCCCTGATTAAACACATGTGCAGCTCCATTGTATTTCCCCAGGTTGAAGATTTTGCTACAGTGAAGGACAAGTTCTAGGCTAAGGGACATATCCCAAACATAATTGGGGTGATTGATGGAACACATTTTGCATCTGTAACCCCCTTCAGAATGAACAGGTGTTCAGAAATCGTAAGAGCTTCCACTCTATTAATGTACAGATGGTGTGCTTGGTGGACCAGTACATCTCCCATCTCAATGCTAAGTATCCTTGGTCAGTGCATGATGCCTTTATCCTGAGGAATATCAGCATCCCAAATGTGATGGCCCAGCTACAGAGGCAGAGGTGTGGCAAATAAGTGAGCCCTGGTTCCCACCCAGTATATGTTGGTGTATGGGTGTGGTGTGGGCTATTGGGATAGTGTGTGGCTAAATGATGTCCCTCAAAATTTGCAGGTGACTCCGGTTATCACAACGTATCATTACTGCTGACCCCTGTGAGGAATGCCAGGACAAGGGCAGAACAATGGTATAATGAGGCCCATGGCTGAACCAGAAGGATAATAGTAAGGACCTTTGCCCTCGTGAAGGCCAGGTTTTGGTGCCTCCATCTAACAGATGGATCCTTGTGCTACTCACCCAAGAAGGTCTGCCAGATAGTAGTTGCATGCTGCAAGTTGCACAACCTTGCCCTGAGAAACCATGTGCCTTTTCTGCAGTAGGACGCGGCTGGAGATGCCAGTGTGCCAGCAGTGGACCCTGGGGACAGTGAGGATGAGGAGGCAGAGGATGAGGACAACAGAATATCAGTGATCAGACAATACTTCCAATGACACATAGGTAAGACAGTGTTACTTCACATTTCATTTACATTTGTTTGAATTTCTGTGGCACTAGCATGCTGTTATTTCCCACTTCTATGCCCAGTTACTGTACCCTCTGGCAATTCATTTTGCAGATGGTGACCTGACATACACTCCCGGTGTGATCACTGCAGCCAGCTGCAGGTCAATAATCCATGTTCATTTTCTTTACAGTTGTATTGCAATGTTTGTACCTGTTTCAATGAATATATAATTGAAAATATGACATACTCCAGACTTCTTTTTTTCAAAGGGTGTTTATTGAAGTGCTAAAATATAGAGTGGCAAGTTCAATGGGCTGGGGTGATGATGTAGGTAAGTCCAGGGTATTGTTCCCGTCTATTTGAACCACAGGTGCATTGTCCAAGGGGACATAGGAAGGGGAGCAATGGCGGTTCAAGGTGGACATGGTGACTGAGTGGGGCACAAGGGTGACAATCAGGAGAGTCTCATTTCCTGGCAGGGGTCTTGGTAAGTGTCTCTTACTTCTGCCTGGATGGCAGGGAACGTTTGCGGGGTGGTTCTCCTTCTGCAGGGGGAGGGGTGCTGGTGGCCTGTGAGTCCTGTGGCGGGGCATTGGGTCCACTGTTCAGATGTCTGGCAAGTGACAGGGGCCCGCTGTTGTGTGACTGCCTCCTTCATTATGTTGGCCATGTCTGCCAGCACCCCTGCTAGGGAGATCAGGGTGTTGTTGATGGGCTGCAAGTCCTCCTTGATCCCCTGATACTGTCCTTCCTGCAGCTGCCTGTTCTCCTGCACGTTGACCACGATCTGGCCCATCGTGTCCTGGGAATGTTGATATGCTCCCATGATCTCTGCAAGTGTCTCCTGGAGAGTCGGTTCCCTGGGCATGTCCTCCCCCTGGCGCACAGAAGTCCTCCCAGTGCCCCTGTTGGCCTGTGCCTCTGTCCCCTGAATCATGTGCCCACTGCCACTGACCCCAGGTTATGATTGTCTTGGGTATGAGGTGTGGCCCGGGGTCCCTGTAGAGGTGGACACACTGCTGATCAATGTATTCTGGGGACAGAGATATGGGTATGCTGGGTGGATACTGTGGTGCTGTTTCCTGATGGTAACTCTCTGCAGAAGAGAGTAGGATTCAGTCCCTTTGAACTACTGTGTTGACACCTGGGGAGAGGTCAGCTTGCCTTGCTTAGAGAAGGATGGGAAGGAGTGGAGAAACCCCACAGACAGTTATGGTAGATCATGTAATTAGCTTCAGGAAGTTGATGGCACAATGCATAAGTCAGCCAAGGGAAACCTTCTAGCTAGCAATGCACTGACAAAGGAATTGTGCAACTTGAAAGCTACGCTGACTGGGTACTAAGAATGTCAGGAGGTACTAGTGCTGAAGCGTATTTGTCCCAGGGCTTTGGAGGACAAATGGTGTGGGCCACACAAGATAGCAGGTACTAGTGCTGAAGCGTATTTGTCCCAGGGCTTTGGAGGACAAATGGTGTGGGCCACACAAGATAGTTTAGAACGTTTCAGAGCTAAACTACTTGGTGTAAAAAGGTGCCACAAGGGAATCCAAGCATGTTTTCCATGTGACCAGGATGAAGCCTTTCTTCACCAGAGAATATAGTGAGTGTCATGTCTATGGCAGAGAAAGTAAAGGAAAACAGTGAGCCTCTTCCTGACTTACTGCATAGAGACATGAAGGATGGTCCTGTCAAAGGGGTGCAGTTAGCCCCTAGGTAAACTCCTGAGAAGCAGAGAGTGTATATAGGTGTTGGGAAGGATTGCCAGCCACTTCTTGCTGACCCCAGCATTGACACCTTTCTGTGTGCATGACAAAGACACAGGTAACAGTCTGCCAGTGAAGGGCAGGATGTACAGAAGGTTCAGGCATGCATTAGCACAGAAGTTGACAAAAAGTAGGACCTGGGGGTCATTGAGATATCACGTAGTCCTTGGGCATGTCCTGTATTTCTAATAACAAAGCAAGGGTCTACTGACTTGCAGTTCTCTGTTGGCTACTGGGCCCTCAATGAGCTAACCAAAACTGATGCAGATCCAATCCACAGAGCGGATGAGCTTGTGGATCAGTTAGGTGCTGCTAAATACTTGAGAACCCTTGATCTGACTAGTGGTTATTGGCAGATAGCATTAGCACCATGTGTAAAAGAGAAGATTGCATTTTATAAACTAAAGGGGCAGTATCAGTTCAAGGCAATGCCCTTTGGCTGGAAAAAGGCCCCTGCCACTTTTCAGTGCCTGGTGAACCATGTTCTCTCAGAGTTGCAAAAGTTCTGTGTAGCCTATCTAGATGACAATGCAGTGCTCAGCAACATATGGGAAGACCCATGCAAAACTCACGATCAAGGCAAATAAGTGTCAGATGGGGCAGTTCTTGGTAGTCTACTCTGGGCAGGATGTGGGAAATGGAATGTTGCCCCCATTGGATGTCAAAATTCAATTGGTGATAGAGTGGGAGGTATTGTAGGAACTTTGAGGTGAACTATAAAGTATAGTTGCCCCCTTTTGCTGCTTTGACCTCTAGGAAGTAGAAGGTAATAGGGACTGCAAAGTGTCGAAAGTAATTTGAGGAACAAAAGAAGGCACTACGTGCTGCACTAGTACTGAAAATGCCTGACTACAGTCAGTCTTTCATTGTACAGAAGGATGCCTCTGAAAATTGAGCTGGAGCAGTATTAGTTCAACTGGGTGAAAAGGGTAGACAGAGTCGAGACCTTACATATGTTCTAGGTTTCTAGGTGTGCACAGAGTTTGCGGAGTTCTGCTACGCAGAATTCTGCAGAGTGTCCAAAAACCCTCCTAGCTCCGCGAACCGGTGGAGTTATGCTCGGCCACCCATTCATTCTGACTGGTACTAGTAGCTTACTCTACGTTGTTAAGTAAGTGTAAATGGCACTGCATTGTTGCCCTCGTATGTGGCCTTTTTCTTTTTCCTTTTCTGTGTACGATGCTGGACCTACTTTTCAATCTAAGTTACATATTTTCAATCCTTACTTTATCCTACATATCTTCCCCTGTTTTACATTTATTTCATTAGTTTGTGTATTTGTGTTGGTGTCTGCTATGTTTTTGCCTCTTTTATTCTTTTCTGCCACTATTTGTCCCTTTGTTGTTTTCCCCTAACTTCATCATTTCTTGCTCTGTAATCTTTCTTTTCTTCCTGTTTTGTTTTTGTTCTCACTCATCGCCATGGCAGAGCGTTGGGAGAGGCGGTGCCAGTGCAGGGGTGCAGCAAACCACACACCCTGTGGGCGCCGGTGCTATCAGTGGGTGCAGCCTTTGTTGTGTCCTACAATGCTACTTTTTTTTCAAATAGCATGCTGTTCACATTGAGTCTTAAGTTAAGTTCACCTAAGCTTCTGACTATTATATATAAGTAGGAGGATGTCAAACAGAGGCCTGAGAAGGGATACTAAGAACTACTTAGCCACCCCAAATGACAGGAGTCATGGAAGCTCCCAGGCTGAAGTGGGTAGGCCTAGTGATATGGGAGTCATCTGTAGGTACCTTGCAGTATCACCAGCACTACTACCATGCAGGGTGATACCTGATCCATACCTTACAATAACAAAGCAATGTGTAGCCCCATGGGATATGGTCGTGCATAATCCATGTGTCATAGCCATGTGAGAATGAATGCATGATCTGGGTAGCATCCCTGTGTGGCACTAACCCATGTCCAAGTACTCAAAAATGGGTAAAGGAGGAATGTACATTGAGGAATGGCCTGAGTCAAATGGTAAACAATTCTGATCATGATGAAATGGGGGTAATTTCAGTGATCGTCATCTACCCAGTAGGAAAGAGCTCATCCCCTCAGAGTAGGCACAAAGTGCATGTGAGGACAATGCAGAAATACTATCATCCATAATGGAAATACAGTGAAATTTTGTATCAATACCTATGCTAAACAGCGTACATCACATCACTGTTAAACTGAAAGCGGTACATCTAAAAACTTGAATGTCAACCTGATTACTCATTTTAACATCTAACAGAGATCACCTTCAACATTTCTTTTTTCTCATTGCAGAGGATGATCCCATACCTTCGGCCACCAGTCTGTCCTGGACTTTAGCAATGATGTGGATGACGAGCTGCAAACCATCAACTCGGACACCCTGCAGCAAATCCTGGGCACCATCCAGACACCATTCTCCAGTCACCGAAAGGCATGACAGCATTTCGGGGTCTCCAGATGATCTACTTAACATGCATCAGACACCACCTGCCAGCCCACACAGAGCCCTGGACTCCCAGGACCCACAACTATCATTTCAACAGCCTGAGGTAGGATTAGAACAAATAGGCCACAGCACACAGACTATATTGTCCAATCATATGGTGGGGATGATAGATCCCTGGTAGTGCATTTGAAGGTTTAGAAGAAGTAAACGGTAAAGAGAAATCTTGAGTCTTGTCAGTAGACAGTGTCCTTTATTTGTAGACGTTAGAAATCAAAGTGTCATCATGAAAAAACAGCCAACACGTGTTTCGTCACACAAGTGACTTCATCAAGGCTGGGCCGTGCGGCCAGAGTAGTAGAGAATAATCAGCTAAGTAGGCTGAAATAAAGAAAAGAATATCTTGTTAGGAAATTGTAACTAAGGGTAATGACACTGCCCGAGCAGCAACGGGTAGGTTGAGTGTTGATAACGTAGGTTGATCACGTAGATTGATAAAAGTATGAGAAGCCCTGATAAGCCTGGTAAGCGTCTGTACGGGAAGTAGTTAAGGAGCGACTTAACTACTTCCCGTACAGACGCTTACCAGGCTTATCAGGGCTTCTCATACTTTTATCAATCTACGTGATCAACCTACGTTATCAACACTCAACCTACCCGTTGCTGCTCGGGCAGTGTCATTACCCTTAGTTACAATTTCCTAACAAGATATTCTTTTCTTTATTTCAGCCTACTTAGCTGATTATTCTCTACTACTCTGGCCGCACGGCCCAGCCTTGATGAAGTCACTTGTGTGACGAAACACGTGTTGGCTGTTTTTTCATGATGACACTTTGATTTCTAACGTCTACAAATAAAGGACACCGTCTACTGACAAGACTCAAGATTTCTCTTTACCGTTTACTTCTTCTAAACCTTCAAACGCACTACCAGGGATCTATCATCCCCACCATATGATTGGACAATATAGTCTGTGTGCTGTGGCCTATTTGTTCTAATTTTATCCTTGGGTACTCTGATACCCATCTGTGTGCCGTTTGGGTAGTAAGGCACGGGTCCATGCTGCACCAGAATTTGCTCTAGTTTACTTACCTGTGTAATTACTTTTGTTGTATTACCTAGAAGTGCGACACGAGTCACCCCTACTACCCTTGTGCTCCTTTATAGTTCTTATTCAGCCTGAGGTAGGAGTCCAGCGGGAACAGGCAGATCAGGTGCGGACAGGGATAGAGACCATGGCGGACACCCTAGAGGCAGTTCATAGTTGCCTCAGTCCAAGTAAGGCCAATTCTTCTGCCATAAAAGACACCTACTTACCACTTCATGGTCTCCAGCAGTCCCTGGCTGACATCATTGGTGCCATGAGGTAAAGGTATGAGCAAATGCCCTGCCAAAGTGGCACCTGTGATGTTGTCAACTAGATGGGGGAAAAGGGGAAACGGCTTGGAGCCCATGGAGCAGAAGCAGGCCTCTGTCATTGCCACCATGAAGCACCTACCACTGTGATGCTGTTGCTGTGTTTCAAAACCAGCAGTTGCTCCTTACTACTGTGCTGCCTTAAGTGTTTCAACAGATGAAAGCTTCCGAGGGCACAGGATTCACATCATTAGCTCCTGATGTGTCTGTGCCTCCCTCAACTCTCACATCTACAATACCCCTCTCACATGAGGCACTGCATAAATCAATGGAAGAAGATGTGGACTGCACATCTTTCACACTCAAAAGTGCCCATTACCACTTCTATGTGGCACATATTCACTTTCTCCTTTGCCCTGTGATTAAGAATATTCCATTGTCAAATCAACTGGCACTGCCCTCAATTTCATTTTCCTTCTGTTGATCTTACACATTTGGGGACTGTTATTGTGGCTTCTATACCCTAATGGCAATGTGGTCCTCTTCCACACTGAAGCACTCATCTCCTATACATGTCTCATGACATGTTCCCCCCAGCGACTCTGCCTCAATATCCACTGCTCAGAACATCTTTTGGGGTTGTTGCCATATGATTTGTTCCTTTGGATATCAAATCATTGTGCACATGTGAATAAAAGCACTAAGTATAACCTGTGTGCTGTATGTGTGTCTGAAGCAGGACTAATTTGAACGTGTTGCATTGTGTTAAGCAACTACACTGACTACTTGCCAAATAAACATGTGTGGATTGGAGCAACAGACAGATTGGAACATATCTAGTTAACATGTTCTGTATGTTGACTAGCAAGCAGTTGTCAAAGTTCTCAAGCACGAAGTGTAACAGGTATCATGCAATCATCGTTAAAGCTGATTTAAGTCACATAACAGCTGGCTGGTCTAAGCATAGATAGTAGAAACCAAACAACATTGCTGTGACAAGTAAATGATGTAAGTGTGAGTCTGTAAGGGGCAGGTATCCATGTGTGGGTCAAAAATCCTTTGAGCATAGTGAGTGCAATAACTACAACATCACACTAATGCATATTACATGACTTACCTGTACAGATCAACTGTATGTAAATACCTGTGTTGGGCTGTGTATGTTTTCACATACAGATCATCTTATGCACTACTCAGTGATATTTGTAGCTAGCTCATGTGATTCCATGGCCAACCTGTCCATAGGGAAATCACCTGGTCACTCATGTTGCCAAACACTGCTAGCAAAGACAAAGGCATGCATCTAGCAAATAACATTACCTGAATAGACATGGTAACTCCTACACAGTAAATCATGATGGAGACTTGTATGTAGCAAACAACAAAAAGTAATGAAATCTTAATTATCTTTAACTAACACTACCCAATCTACAAAAATATAATTATCCAAACCTAACCTACACTACCTTATACTGAATACTAACTACAACTACCTGAACTTAACCTACCTTGCTCTACACAGTTAACGCTACATGATGAACGCTCCCCACACCCCCTCAAAACACATCTTCATAAACAGACAACAGGAGAATCATCTATACATCAACTAACCACACATTTATGCCTAAACAAATATATATTTTTTGTATTTTTTTATAAAATGTTACACAGGACATGTGGTCCTGTGTGGCTACCTGTAGAGGTAGAGGTTCCCGTGTCTGCAGACCCACCCATGTCTGCTCCTCACACCTTGCTGGTGGTAGGCATGTCCAGAGTTTGTGATCCCTGTGGGAATGCTCTCTATTTCCTGGATGCATTCTCCTTCTTGTAATTTTTGCCTATTTTGTAATAGGCCTTGTGGATCTTCCTGATGTGCTTGTACTTCTCCTCCCAGATCTGGTACTTCCTTTTCTGCTCCAGGGCAATGTTCTCTGTTTAATCATAAAGAAAACATGTCATACAATGGGACTTTGTAAAATATACATCAATCACGTTAATCCTATCTTCAACTATCACATGTTGCATGTGATAGTTGCTTTCAGCTGCTTTAAGCAGGTAGGTCGCTTCCCTCGCTCCTCGCTGCTGCCAGCCGCCTGCATTTCCTGTTGGGCTCCCAGTATTTTCCTTCTTGGTTTCTCCCTCCTCGTAGCCGCTTCGTTCTCGCGGCCCGCCCCCCTCCCTCCTCGTATTCCTGCCTTCCCGCCCTTGCTCCTCTACTGGCCCGCCCCGCCCTGCCATTGGTTTGCCACCACCCCTCCTCCCAGCTAACACACCCTCCCTCCTCCCCTCTTATGCCGTCTGCAGCGTGGATGTGCCGCTGGCATGCTGAAGGCACGCCAAAGGCAAGCACGTCTGTGCCCGTCTGTGCCCGTCCGCTCCAAGACTGCGCCTAGCGCCAGACCCCCTGGCCAACACGCCCTCCGCACTACCTCTCAACATTACACTGCTGACGAACTCCATGCCCTAAACCCAGGTCGTTCCTCCACCTGCTGCCAGGTCACACCAACGCGCACCAGAGGACCCTTCTCTTGCAGTGCCTGCAACTTCACCTGCAAGCCAACCCCTGAACACCACACCAAAACAGACTGCCACCTAAAATGCATCCTGCTGAACACCCGCTCTGTCCAAACACATCGCATTCCTCACCAAAATATGGATGAACCCTGCCTCGGAACCAGACATAGAAATAGCTATACCGGATAACTACAAAATCACCAGAAGAGACCGCAACAACAAACCAGGAAGAGGAATCGCCATAGTCCATAAAAACACCATAAGAATCTCCACCAACTCCGACGACATCATCAAGTCCGCCGAGCACCTCCACTTCAAAATCTACATAAATGCCAACAACACACTCAGAGGAACACTGGTCTACAAACCCCCCGGCCCGAGACCACAGTTCTGTGATGATATCACCAACACCATCAGCTCCCAAGCCCTTGCCTCAACAGACTACATCCTCCTAGGCGACCTGAACTTCCACCTGGAAAATAACAACAATACTAACACCACCAACCTAATCGACAACCTCGCCAACCTCGGCCTCAAGCAACTTGTCACCACACCGACCCACTCCGCAGGCCACACTCTCGATCCCATCTTCACAACCAGCAAACACGTGGCCTTCAGCCACACCACCGAACTCTACTGGACAGACAACCGATGTATCCACTTTTCCTACCAAAAACCAGTCACTCGCCACCACCGCACACAGCCGCCCCGATGCAACTGGAGCAGAATATCCATGGACCAACTGATCTCCACCCTCACCCAGACCCCCCCCGGGACCTCAGACCCCAACACAGCTGCCACCAACCTGCACCACTGGTTAGAAGACTGCGCAACACCCTCGCACCGCTCAAAAAACACCCTAACAACCCGCACAGAATCAAGGCCAGCTGGTTCACCCCAGATTTACAGGAATCCAAATGACGTTGCTGCAGAATGGAAAAAAAACTGGTGCTGTGACCCCATCGCCTCCAATCCCTTCACCTTCAAGGAGGACCTACACAGAAATCACCAATTGATACACATCGTCAAAAGGACCCACTTCAAAAACCGCATTGACACCAACGCTCACAACACCAAAGAACTCTTCAGCATTATCCAAGATCTAACCTCCCCAAAGGCATGCTTCAACGAACCCCCACCATCACAGGAGCTCTACAACTCACTCGCATCCCACTTCCGTCGAATGATAGCAGAAATCCACAACAGCTTCAACTACAAATCATACCAGCTAACTATGAACACCCTCGAACCCCACGCTCCAAGAAAAACCCACCTCCTCCACACCTGGACCCCGGTCAACACAGAAGACCCCGCGAACACCATGGCCACCATCCACTCTGGATCTCCATCAGACCACTGTCCACACCACATCTTCAACAAAGCCAACACCATCATCGCCCCCCATCTCTGCCACACCATCAACAGTTCCTTTGAATGAGCCACCTTCCAGAGAAATGGAAGCACGCAGAATTCAACACCCTGCTAAAGAAACCTAAGGCAGACCCTGATGACCCCAAGAACTACCGACCGATCTCCCTCCTCCCCTAGCCAGCCAAGGTCATCGAAAAAATTGTGAATGCTCAACTATCCCGGTTCCCGGAAGATAACAAGGCACTTGACACCTCCCAATCCGGATTCTACAAAAATCACAGCACCGAGACTGCACTCATTGCTGCAACAGACGACATCAGGACCATGCTAGACAAAGGAGAAACAGCAGCACTCATTCTCCTGGACCTCTCCGCAGCTTTCGACACGGTATGCCATCACACTCTCCGCACACACCTCCATAAAGCTGGAATCCGCGACAAGGCCCTGGACTGGATCTTGTCATTTCTCAAGGACAGAACCCAAAGAGTTTGCCTCCCACCGTTCCTATCAGAAGCCTCCAATATCACCTGTGGCATCCCTCGAGGATCTTCATTCAGACCCACACTTTTCAACGTATACATGGCCCCCCTCGCAACATCGCAACAAACACACCACATCAACATAGTCTCCTACGCCGACGACACTCAGCTCATCATCTCCCTCCTGAAAGATCCCACCACTGCAAAGGACAACCTCCACAACAAACTCCACGCCATAGCCAGCTGGATGGAAGCTAGCCACCTAAGGCTAAACACAGACAAGACAGAATTACTAATCTTCTGGATTAACTACTCAGCCTGGAACGACGCCTGGTGGTCCACCTCCCTAGGATCCGAACCCTCACCCACCACCCACGCACGCAACCTGGGCTTCATCTTGGATTCCACACTCAGCATGACTCAGCAGGTCAATGCCTTCTCCTGTTCCTGCTGCTACACCCTCCGCCTGCTCCGCAGAATCTTCAAATGGATTCCCATAGAAACCAGGAAAACCATCACCCACGCCTTGGTCCGTAGCCGATTGGATTACGGAAATGCCCTATATGCAGGAATAACAAACAAACTCCAAACAAAACTGCAAAGAATCCAGAACGCATCCGCGCGCCTCATTCTGGACATTCCACGCTGCGACCATATCTCACCCCATCTCAGAGACCTACACTGGCTACCAGTATCGAAGAGGATCACTTTCAAAATCCTCATCCACGCACACAAGGCCCTCCACAACACGGGTCCGACCTACCTCAACAACAGACTCACCTTTCACACCCCCACCCGCAACGTTCGCTCTGCCAACCACGCCCTCGCCTACGTTCCTCGCATCTTCCACACGACCACCGGAGAAGATCATTCTACTACCTTGCCGCAAAGACCTGGAACTCCCTACCACTCCACCTCTGCCTTACCGATGACCTTCTATCTTTCAGGAAACACCTTAAAACCTCGATTTTTGACCAGTAGCTCCCCCCCACCCAGCACCTTGAGACCTTCCAGGTGAGTAGTGCACTTTACAAATTCCTGATTGATTTATTGATTGCACTTTTCATAGCCCAAAAAAATGTAAAAGATCAAAATGATCACACATCTGCTTAATATCTAACATCTCCTATATTTCTATGTTCAAAGTACCAAAACAAAGCATATGTTGCGTAATTTAAATGCACCATCTTGGAACATCTAGGCATGACAATGTCAGCATTGAGTATGCTTAGGAACAATGCTGTTTTATGACCATGGTATGGTACACACTTCATGTTGAAATGCTCATCAGTGTCCCTTATGCATCCTGCAATTTCCCTTGATTCCATTGGTATTAGCCAAAGTATGATTAGTAAGGTCTGCAGCTTACATGTATTGTGTCACAACATTGGGTGCCAGAGATGGTAGGAACACATATCTGGACACATTCCTATATTGAATTAACAAGAGCTAGGTATTGTATGTAAGAATGGAGGGAGGATAGCTCACTCACATCAAACAAGGATGTTTGACAAATCTCCTATATGATCTCCTGTAAGTCCATAGTGGATCGTGCCATAGCTCTTCACATACTTTCAATGCAACTGCATGTGTCCCACAATACACCCTATTGTCTTTCCATATGTGTCAGATATTCTTGTTGATTTACTGCACACCAGCACTCATCACAACCATTTGCTGGGTGTGTGAATGCATGCCCTACATGTCATAAGCACAGAGATCTTGTGACATTAATGGCTTTTGCTGTCCTGTCTGAGATACATTTTGCAGTCTATCATGGCCAGCACTAGCTGAAGATGGATTGGCTATTAGCATGTCATATGTCTATGATGTGCACACATTCCTCTAGTCTAACACCCATTGCCATATCTGTGAAGATGACAGGGGATAGTAATTGGTATATCCAACAGAGTATGCGGTACCTCAGTCCCAGAAGAACACCACATTTTGTGAGGGTCATATGGCGCACACAGCAGGGACTTATTTATCAAACTCCATGATGCCACCCTGCATTGCTTGTTGTTACCCTATAATTAAGGCACATATGGCCTAATTTACAAGGCCCTAGTGGGAAAATGTGCACTGGAGCATCATTTTTTTATGCTCTGGTGGTACACTGTGCCTGTCCATATTTACAAGGCCATGCAAAGCCACCTTGCATGCCTTTTCATGGCCTCATAAATATGGCCCCCTTTCATGTATTATGATGCATTAAAGAGGTGTTCAATGGGTGTTGTTCTGGGTGGTCCCACACAACACACATGGAACCTGATGGAATCTGACACATTACCAGATTTACAAGGCTGGGAATGCATCATATTCCTATGCCACCTCAGGGGTGGCATAAAGTGGCGCAACAGGGAGAATAACATTATTTCTCCATGTTTGTTCTTCTTTTTATGTGTGCTGCATTCTGCAGCACACGTAGAAAGAAGAAAATGCCATTAATTATTGTTTATGTGCAGGAAGTTGTCACTTCCTGCACATAAACAATCATCCCTGCAATTTATGTACCCTTGCTCCATGGGGCAAGGGTGCCAGCATTGGCATTGGGCAGCAGTTTGTGCACCAGCACAATGGAAAGTATATGAACACTTTGTATTTCTGTAACTACGACACATCCCTGCATGTTTGATATGATGCAGAGTGGCGCAGCAAGCGGGCTTGCAGTGCCACACTGTATCATTTCCTAGTAAAGGAGGCCCATAATCTTACTGTCTATACTGTGTTGTGAATCACCCCCACCCATGTGGACTAGCAACCTTTCTGGTTGTAACAACTAAAATGACTCATTTGACATGGCTCAATCAGACACATTGGTAAGGTAGGCTGACATATACACACATATAATGAAATAATACATACATCAGGCAAGCGCATTAAAGAACCATTCAAAATGATTTGCTGCTACAGAAGGGTATCAGATTTTCATGTCACTCTGCACCTAAATAACTCACACACCACATTCAGCCAGGTATAGCAATACCCGTGCCCTACTCTTTTCTTCACATATACATGACTATGCTACATACATCACACATTTGACATCCTTGTTCCTTCATTTCATGGAGATCAGTATCTGCCAATGCTGCATAGTTGTAGACATTGACCATACATGCCCTCTGCATCCTACAAGCTACATTTTGGCAAATCTTACATACACATGTTTGAGATATTTTCATATGTATGACATTCCACATGTACAATCTCTGTAGAGAGTTACATACATAAGGCTTTATTTACATGGGACATGAACTACTAGAGTGTTACAAAATAGGACAGGTTCTGAAAAAGCACATATCCCATGGCAGCACAATCTAGCAAATGTCCTTGCAGCAGGCCATCAAATTGAAAGGTGCACACTTCCTTAGTTTGCACATAACACTTCTATTACCATGTGTACCTTGGTGCAAACAAAGAAAGTGTCAAACAGGTATGGTAGGCCACTACTCAGTGAGGGTGCATGAAAGTACAGTATTTTAAAGGCTCTGTGTTATGTTTTGACTTAAAAAAATGTTTTGTGGGCCATGGCATTTGTGAGCTTACATCCATGACTCACTGACAATATGGGCACAAAACATCTATAGGTTAATGAGATACAAAGAATAAATCACAAACTATCTGTTCTCACCAACATTTCCACCAACTTCAGTCCCAAGGTATTCCACAAGGTTATGTTCCCGGCTTATTAAATCTGTCCAGCGGTGCTTTATGTCAGACTCGGCATCATTGGCATGGTCTCCCCAAACTTTTTGCCTCTACTTCCCAAGTTGCTTCTGTGTGTGAACTCTGTTTTTGCCATTTTTGTTTGCTCTGGACACTTTACCACTGCTGACCAGTGCTCCATGTATAAATTATATGTGTACATTGGCTTACCCATGATTGGCATATTTGATTTACTAGTAAGTCCCTAGTAAAGTGCACTAGAAGTGCCCAGGGCCTGTAAATCACATGCTACTAGTGGTCCTGCAGCACTGGTTGTGCCACCCACATTAATAGCTCTGTAAATATGGCTCAGACCTGCCACTGCAGTGTCTGTGAGTGCAGTTTTAAACTGCCAATTTCACTTGGCAAGTGTGCCCATTTGCCAGGCCTAACCCTTCCCTTTTTATACATGTAAGGCACCTCTAGGGTAGGCCCTGGGTTGCCCCATGGGCAAGGAGCATTGTATGTTAAAGGTGGGACATGTACTTTTGTGTTTTACATGTCCTGACAATGAAATACTGCTTAATTCGGTTTTCACTGTTGCAAGGCCTTTAAATAATATTAAAGCACATATTCCCTTTGGGAGCATATAGACATGTGCAGTTTGAGGTCTCTGAACTCACAATTTAAAAATACATATTTTAGTGAAGTTTGTTTTTGGATTGTGTGTTTGAAAATGCCACTTTTAGAAAGTAAGCATTTTCTTGCTTAAACCATTCCTTGCCTCTGCTTGTTTGTGGATTCCCTGCCTGGCTCAGTTTGACAGTTGGGCTTCTTGCATCTCTCCTCTAGACAGTGACACAAAGGGAGCTGGGGTGTAGCCTGCATATTCTGATGGCCCATCTGGGCTGAGGGGAGGAGTGGTCACTTACACCTGAAAGGGCTGTGCCTTCCCTCACGCAATGCAGTCTCCAACCCCCTGCTGTGTGTCTGGGGCTGGCCTGGGCAAGGCAGGATATTGAAAACAACAGAGACTTCTCTTTGAAGGATGCATTCTTAAAGGCAGAAAGGGGTATAACAAGAGCACTCAAAATACTTTACACATTGCTTCTGAGGTTAATCCTGCCTGCTTGTGCCAAGCTACCAAGGGGGGTGAGCAGGGTTAACTGAGGGTGAATCTCCTTTACCCTGACTAGAGTGAGGGTCCTTACTTGGACAGGGAGTAACCTGACTGCCAAATAAAGACCCCAATTCTAACACTTTAGTTGGCAGTTGTCCACTCCACCTTGAACAGAGTACATATGGAAGCAGACCTTCTCCAACTGTGGCTTCCGTGTCTCAGTCTTGTAACCCTGGTTGACTTTGCCTCCCATGGCTATCAGGTTGGGCAGGTATGGGTTATCAACCACAGAAACCCACCTAATTCCTGGGGATTCATTGTTTTCACCCTTCCCTTACCTAGCATGCCCCTTCCGAAATGAACTCGACACTACCAAAAACTCCAAATACTCGAACTATCCCCAACTACCCTGATCAATAATACCACTCCTAAGACATACACCTGACAAAATATAGTACAGTATAATACAGAACACAAATACAAAGGACAATGTAGATGTTAGGGACACTACAGGGACAGCAGACAGCATAACAAACTCCAAGAACACCACACCTCTCTCCAGCAACACCACAACACAACCTCTCTCAAGAATAGACAAATGGACTGTGTGTTAAAGAGAAAATTTAAGTAACTTCAAGGTTCCTGGTTTGTAGCATCGCTGATACATAGCATTATTCCTGGGCAGATTTATCACATTTTAAGCTAATGCATCAATTTTTTTGATGCTTCAAGCCAATGCGTGAATCTCAAATAAAAGCTTGCCAAAGCACCATATGGTAATTCAGACGCGTCGAATGGGATGCTTCATTTTTGGCTGACTTGATGACTATGAAAAAATATGCACTGGGGTCATCCATTTTTTTTTTTACATGATGGTGGAAATATGTGTTCTTATGTAGAGTCTGATGTGCAATGCATTTAAACAGTTACAGGGATTGCTGTGTTGACTGAGAACAGTTGTGGTTATCTGGTTCCTTTCTCTGCATGTGTGTGTAGTGTGTGTTGACTGTGTACTTATGTGAGAGTGCATGCAGTACTGGCATCATACTACACATAGGGACCAATCCCTCTGTTAGTTCAATGGCATATCTTACAAGAGTTGCCCCATGTGCCAACTAAGTATAGGCACCTGATTACATTGCTTTAGATATCCCCAGGGGTGCCACATACTTGCCCGGGCATGAGGTCAGCACACCCACATTTAAGACAGTGCAGCCTTCTGCCAATCTGTTCCATGTACCAAGGTGCAGGCACCAGGTTGTCAGGCAACATAAGTGGGGTGGGGGGTTACAATCTCCCTTGCAAGCAAGGGCTGTGATTGCCTTGACATACCTTGAAAGGGACACATGGATGGGGCCATATGCCCCCATTCCCCCTCCAGGGGACTCCCATCAGGAGACGCACTGCCAGTGCACCTCTGGATATTGACTTTGCCTGTAGCCCAACATCTTACATACAGCATATAGTCCAAATCAGAGTGATGATCACATTAGCATGGGACCACACACCACTGCACAAGAGGGTGCACCCTCTGTTGATGCCACAGCCAGTATAAATGTTCCTATCCGACAGCTTTGTCATGAATTTTGGCACAAACATGTGCTGCACCTTCAGGTATTTAAAGGGACCCCAGGGGACCATGAAGTGTGTGCTAGAGGCCATTGTGCATCAGCCGTACATACACCAAACAGCACTTGGTGAATGCAGTGGCACTTAAGGTGCCATTTTGAAATAAGGTAGCATGTGAAGGTTCCCTGAATAGTCAATTTCACATAATTTGTGATTTGCATGATTCTCTCTCATGCTGACGGTCCAATATGAGACCACCATGCATGTCTTTGTGTGATCTCTGACATACTGAGGACAATATGGCAGCATATATCACACTATTATTACACTCCGCATCAAGGTGGTATTGCTTGGGCACAACAGTGGCCGTTCACATGCAATACCCATGTAGTTTTACACTGTGACAGGTAATGAGACTCACAAGGACAAATCCCCAGTGGAGCCTGAAGAAGGATGTATCAATTGATATGACCTTGGCTCATCTGTTTCCATGTGTCCTGCATTCTGTTGCTCACACTGGGCATTTAGGAATGTTTTATGAATGGTTTATGTGCATATATATGTTGCAAGAACTGTAATACAGTAGATTGGCTGGAGTTGTGGGCCTTTTATACAGGCCCATGTTGGCATCCACATGTTTGCATGAGTCATCCAGATAATTCATGGTGGTTGTCCAGCAACACTGCACCAACAAGTTTCCTTTAATACACCCCTCATACTGAGTAACACTTGTGAGCTGTTGCGAGACCCTCACCTGAACTCCAGGAGGGTTCAGTGCACCGATCATAATCTCTGATTTCCAATTAGAACTGACAGGGCAGCACTGAAGGATACATTGCAACCCTAGGTTTTTCCAAGGGGGTGACGGGTTGGGATGAGAGAGAAAGAGAGAAATACCAGGACTTCTGAAAACTCAAATTTCTCTATTCCTATCACTGCTGGGCTCAAGAATATCTGGATTCTGGTTCTGAGTTCAGGATACTGGCACTCGTTATTATTCAGATGCACCTGTCTGAACTTGGGTATCCCTGTAATGAAGCCACAATTTAAAACAGGAAAAACTAAAGAGATCCTTGTCATTAACTAACCTCAAATCAATATACCATTAATTCACACTTTAAACATTCTCCAGTGTGATACAAGAATTATGCAGGAATTATTTTGAACTAGAATTATCATGTACAAAGATTTCACTAAGAGAAAATAACTAGGTCTCTAGAGTTCAAGGTTCCTATGCAAATATGCAATGGAAATCTGGTGATAGTTCTCAATTGCCCCAAAACTCTTTAGAATGCCAACATCAGATTCTAGTCATGAAAAAGCCGATTGAAACCCTACTTTGAGCACAAGATCCAGGGAGACACAGCTATTACAAGAAATACAATTTTTCTCTAATATCTTTTCAGTCACATGATTGATCTGAATAATATTGCTGGCTTTAGATAAGTTTGATTAATCAATGCTGATCAAGATCCCAATTTAAACGGAAAAAGTTGTGTTACCTTATTTGGGATGACTCGTGTCTTTGCCTGCTCAAGAAAGCATGGTAGGAGGGATGAATTGCAAGCTGCCCACCTTTTACAGGTACTGTGCTAACTGCTTAGATTGGAAATAATAGGTCGAAACTCAAGAAGCACGTCGTTGCGAGGAGAACCCTGTCACTATGATGGTATTGATACTGCTTGAAGACGGGACTTCCGCTGCGAAGGAAGGCTACTGAAGACTGGAGACAGGTAAGTATTGCTTCCAAGGTAAATGAGGCTAAGCAGGATTAAGTCTGAAACACCAGTTTTATAGCCGGCCTAAACTGGGTGTAAGGAAACCCATGGGGAATATTGAGGAACTCGTTAGTCATTATTGTAATTGCACATTTTTCTCAACTGTCTTTTTTCCATTAGGAGGATCAATTAAAAAAACACCAGTTGTGGGCATTTGATGTGTGCTTCCTGAATTACCTGGCAGATGCCCAGGTGGTTGTAGACAGTTGACATGTGTTTACCGAATTACCTGGGTGAGGCCCAGGTGTTCAGAAGTTATCTTGACAACATTGGCCTAGATCTGCTTTAAACATTGCCATTATTTTAATAAGTGAGTTGCCAAGTTACACAAGGCTTCAAAGGCATAACATGTTTCAAACTGGTACTGTGATGAAAAGTAAATAACAACATCTCTGATATCACTCATAAAGGGGGAGAATAAGGCATGACTAGCCCTGCTCACAGTTGGGACCATCACATGAGCCTCTTGGGTACGTTTATTTACTCCATAACTATGAATACAGGATGATCCATGCAGCTATACTTTGCATGGCCTCATGGATATTCTTGAGAGGTGTCGTAGGGTGGCTGAGTAAGTACACCAGGCTTCACGTTTTCTGTGGATACGTATATTTTATTGTTCAATTACAGAGTAACTTTGGTGGACTTTGTTTCTTGGCAGGTAAGAATATGATTGTTTGTTCGTAGAATTGTTCTTTCGTCTGAATGTTAATTCCGTCTTCTTCTTTCTCTTCCTCTTCAATAGGCCTCTCGGGAAGCATGTGGGGACAGAAGAAGAGGTACGGTAAGTGACTGTTTAACGTCTTTTCTCTCTAATTACTATTACTTCATCAACCTCTGTCTTCTGTTCCTTTTCTCGCTGTTTCCTCCTTTCTTTCTTCTTTTGATACTCTCTTTCTCTTCAGTTCTGGTTTTATCTCTTCTCCCTACCCTTTCCGAACTCTAGTCCCACCCCGCTCGTGCCCTTGTTTTCTGTGCCCAAAAACCCTCGCCCAGTTCCGGCTCCCCCCCCTCCTTTTCCCAGTGTTGAGTTTCGTACCTGACTTAGCCACGCTTCTCCTGAAGCGTGGCAGGTCCTAGGCGTGGGCTCCTCGGGGCCAGCAGTCGTCATCAAGGGGTCGGGATCGCGAGGGTATCGGATCCTCCGAACCGTCTTCTTCCCAGTAATGCTGGAAATCTCCCGCTATGGCTCCTTCGTGTTCTTCTCCCGTTTCTGTCGTCCTTTTGCTGGTCGGCTCCTCTGTTCTCCTCCTCTGGAACGGACGCCCCGGCATTATTCCTGCGGTCCTTATAATGGCTCCTCCTTCCTGCGAACACTGCGGGGAACCAATAGGGAGGCCGGCTCTGCGGGGTGTGTCGGGGACTCCGTGTACAGAGTCAGCACAAGTGTTAGACATGTGCGGGTCGGCGCTGTCCGGCCCGTCACAAGAGGCTTGTGCCAAAAGATGGGTCAAGATTGGGGTGACACTAGAGCCACAGGCCTGTGGTACATAGGCTCATACCTATATGGCATGCCATCCTAGGATGCCTTGGGTTGCAGAGTACCCAGGAAGTGACCAACATTGTGTGTTTCAACCACTCTGCAATGTAAGTGGCATGCATGTGACAAACTTTCTCCCTACATTTGCTATGTATGTGTGGCGGCATTAATGATCCATGTTGATTTGTGCATACCAACAGTTAACAGCGAGCCTTCAGAAACCAGTTGGACCACACAATAATCGGCTGTATGGCCTAGTGTAGTGGTTCCCAACCTGTGGTCCGGGAACCCCTGGGGGTCTGCAAAGCCTCCTCCAGGGGTCCGTGACTCCTTCAAAAAATTAAATAACACTATCAGATTAGGTTCTCAGCTTTCAGTAATGATTTATTTGGGGGTCCCCGTATTCCAATAATGATTCATTGGTGGTCCCCGGGTTCCAGTAATGATAAAGTGGGGGTCCACAGAAGTCAAAAGGTTGGGAACCACTGGCCTAGTGTTTTGGAGCATATGTGTTGCACATTCACATTGCAACAGCTCCTTCTCTTTACCCACAAGCTCACTCTCAAACATGTGGATCACAAAGTCAGCTTGTCTACCCACAACTAGTCAGGTGCAGTCCAATAATGTATATTTTGACCATTGACACCCATCACAATATGTGTCTGTATTGTGTGCTTGAAGTTGGGTGATAGGTATGCATTCAGACACAATGTTCACCTGTGAATGTACAGCCACATCAGACCAACATATCTTAGGGTGCATCAGTTCCTGGTAGCTTGGGTGGATGATCCTTGCTTTTTGTGCTTTGTAATGGACAATTGTTTCATACTCAGAATTTTGGTGTTGTGTCTTCATATTTGCATAAAGACTTTATACTGGAGTGAAGCCATAATTTGTATCTGAGCACAACTCACAACCGTGGTAACCAATATCACTGCTGTTTTCATTGGCATTGTGGCCTAGTGCAGCAAATGTGTGCAGATTGTTGCTAGTTAGACTATCTTGTACTTGCAAAGTTTAGTACTTAGCATGTGTATGTGTAGTAAGAGATCTCCTAATAGATATGATATGTAGTTGCAGATTTTTATGTTGCATAGGTAGACTGTAGGAGTTGGACTGTGTTTCCATACACATACGATGCAGATCACGTCAGAGTCATCATACTATGAGTGAACTCTACTTTCACCCACAAGTATGAGGCCATACACATGGCTAGCTATACAAGAAACACACACAGTAATTACACACTATCTACAGTAGCACACTATGATCATTGTGTTTGGCAATGGTGGATCATTTTGTTCAGGCTGTTGCCATGCATACTATTTCAAATGTACCAGACGTTGTACATCGCGGCTTGTCACTTATAGCTACATTCATTTTCTGTGTGGCAATTACTAGCAGATGTGAGGTGAGTCTGCAGATGTTTACTGTAACTATGAAGTTAACTTGCTTACACACTGGTGCTGCTAGTATGTTTATTTTCACGTAAATGCACCAATTCATGCAGTCATAATTTTATGACTGTGTGAAACTCATTCATTTATTTGTGACTACATTTTGTAGACTATGATTCCTCCGTCGTATTGCTGCTTCTGATGAGACATTTTGAGCTTGCTCCTCATCTTCCCCATCCTCATCCTCCAGAATTTCCCGCTCCACATTGGCTTCATACCATGAGACATTTGTCCACACACAAATCTTATGCAATATGCAATATGCAACACACTAACATTATTGTATACACCATTGGGTGCAAGTAGAGGATACAGCCCCAGACGTATCCTGGCTCCTGAAGCGGTGCTTGGAGACTCTGATAGTCCTCTCTATGATAGATCGGGCCTGCTTAAGACATGATGAAAGCTCCACTAGGCTTCCATATGGGGGTGTATATAAGGATTCATCACCCACAGCTGAAAACAATATTCTTTCTCAGCTGCATAGAAAGTAGGGGTGAAATTAGTAAATAGTCATGACAGATGGTGGCAACAATCATTTGCTATCTGTTATGTGTCTTGATTAACTCATACACTTTGCCAACCATATGAGACATGTTAAGACATTGTTTGGTATACCTGCCAGTTGATTTCAGATTTGACTGACACTATGCTACACATACAGTTGTACTTTCCTCTGTGATACACATACTATTTGTCATACATGTAAGTGTGAATGCCATGAATGTGGTGATTTTTCACCAGTAAGAAGGGTCCGTTTGCCATTGATGAGACAAATTTCTCACAGTGATATTTGGCTTGTTTTATGACTACTACTGTTTTCAGACTAAAGTGTCACATTTGGTCCCAAAGCTTCATTATCAAGCAACAGGATTACGGAGATGCCATCACTTTTCATGCAAATGCATCACACTGGGGCCTAAAACATCCTATTTGTCTGAAGTTGTCATGTTTGGAAACATATTTGGCTGATATATTTGTTTTGAGTAGAACATGATAGTTCTACAGGCAATGCACACATGACACATAATAATTCAAAAAGCGTCATTTTAAATGATTTTTTATGTGCAGGAAGGTGTCCCATTCTGCACGTAAACAATCGTCCATAGCATTTTGCTTCTTCTATGTGTGGTGCAGGATGCACCACACATAGAAAAAGCAAACAATGAGGAGGAATAAAAACATTCCTCCTAGTTTTGCCATGCTAATGCCACTCCTGGACGTTGCTTCAGGATTACGACAACTCGTAAATATGAAGCAGCATCAAAAGCGAAGTGTGTTGCAGTGGAACACCCACAACACCACCCATTGCACTCCCCTCTGACACAGAAAAATGCACCGAAGGGGCCCATATTTACAAGGAGGCATAGCACCACCGGTGTGTCACGAAAAGTGACACTCTGGTGGCACTAGGGGTTCTTAAATATGCCCCTATGTGTCCTTATATGTCCCTCATTATATTCCTTCTCTGACACTCTCTGGGGCTTGACATACAGAGTCATTACCCACTCCTGTATCCCATAGCCTTGATCACCTGAAATTGAAAAAAGAGACAGTGTCAATGTTCATTAGAACTGCATTGGGTACATTCTTGCATATTTGTGTTATGTGTAGTGTATTGTCATGCACTTGTCCAAGATGTGATCACATGGTGTGTCACTCATATCGGTTTACTGAAGTTTACAGGGGACTCCTCAATCAATCTTTGTAATGTCAAATTCAGTGCAGGAGCCGATACAGCATACAAAAATACAAATACAAATCTACATCCTGACTGTCCTGTCCTGTTAATGCATGAGAAATTGGTGGTGGTTATTTGTCACTGCTCTAGTCCACTCAATGTTTCTTTATTGTTTTACACAAACTGTATTGCATTTTCAGTAAATTACAACAGTGCAATCTAGTATTGGTGCATTGCACCTCTAGCAGTATGCTTATATTAGCATATTATCACTGTAAATGCAGATGTATTTGACACAACACAAGGTGGCACATAAAAGTATCAGCTAAATGTGTGCACAAAACCCAATTCTTCCAAACCCCCCACCCGCCACCATAATGTATGCGTCACCTGGTGTATGGTAGGTAGTCTTATTGTTAATGGGAGCGGGTGTAGAGTGAGGTGTGAATATCAGGAGATGGGAGCCTTCATGGAGATCTCTAGTGTTTCCATGCACTCAGGGTGTGCCCTAACTCTCCTTCATTAGAGGCAGTTCTTAACACCTTGAATCTTTCCAGCACAGCATCTGCTTTGATCACTATGACATTTTTGCATAATCCTCTGTATTCTTCTTGCTTATGGCCTTTCCCCAGCGTTCTTCTTCTGCTCACCAATATTCAAACCTAGGGGCCCTAGGGAAATTCCAGTGTTGTGTTATGACCCGTTTTGCCAACAATAAGGCTAGATTAGAAAATGTTACTTTGGTCATGGAGCTCCTGGGGCTAGGATGCAGACCCAGCAGAGATTGAACAGGTGTTTTCCACTGGTCAAAGCCAGAGATGGTTGTCATAATTGTGCCTATGCCCCTCAAGTATAAGCATATTGCAGGGCTGGACTGTAGCATATGTAAGATATCTGCATCTAAGGCCTTACACCTAGGGCATATTCAGGAGGTGCTAGGAAAGGTGACACTAAGCCTGTGGGGTTTAAAATGCACCCCATGTAAACATTGTAAATTGTATGAGCGTAGATATTCTAGTATGTGGACCTAGTCCTTGACCAAGGATTCACAAAAAGCCTATGTCTCATTTAGGTTTGAGGGGGACAAGAAAGACCCTAAGGAGCACCCTGGCTCCACAGTAAAGCCAATGTTTCATGGTGTGTAATGCATGACATAATATGTGTGTGGGTAGCTCAGTCCGATCAGGAGACCTATGTTGATGGGCATAATGAAGTAAACAAGCATGATTAAGAAAAAAGGTCTCAGGAAAGCAATGTGCATGAATAAATTCATTGTGGTACATAAGGATTCTATCATGGAACAATTAGCTGATTGTCAGTTCCTCATTCTGTTCCCAGGGAATCCACTGTTGTGCTGTCAGGGTACCTCAAGGGCTGGTAAAACCAAGAAGTGGGATGTTCAGGGCACACATCAGAACAGGAGAAGTATACCTCACCGCTAGTTTCCAGCAGGCAAGGGTCACTTGTAAAAGAAGCAATATGTCCAGTGGCTGTGTTACATCAGGGCAAATTAGTTTGTGTACTTGGCCCTGGCTCACTTGCGCTGTAGTAAATCCTATCTCAATCAGACTGAGGCCAATATCTATACTTTTTTAGCACAGCATTTGCGTCATTTTTTGACGCAAAAGTGGCAAAACTTACAAAATACAATTATATTTTGTAAGTTTGCGCCACCTTTCCGTCAAAAAATGACGCAAATGCGGTCCTGAAATAGTATAAATATGGGCCTGAGTTCAACCAACCAATAAATTAGCCACTGCAGTTGTCTCCCAGACAATAAGCTTTGACATCCAGAGCTCCCATGCCTCCAACATCTGTGGGAAACTGCAATTTGGCAACATGAATCTTGCGGCAACCTGGTCTCCAGGTAAGTCCCACCAACATTGGGGTCATTAGCCTGAACACCCACGCAGGGACCACCACCAGGAGATCAACAAAATAGTATAAGGGCAGCAGTAACATTACTATTTTTGGCTGGGAGAGACGGTTGTCTACAGACAAGGGCAACATAATCCAGAAAGCACCCTTAATGGGATTACCTTAAAAAATATCCATAGTTTCACTGTACATACTGACACCTAGATAGGGAAAGGGATATGGGGAGACCTGTACAGTCCTGTCTCCAAACTGCAGGGTTGGGTCCACTGTTACTGACATGAAAGAGAACTTGCATGATTTGTCCACATTTATTAGGAAACTGGAAACTCATTCAAAGGTGGTTAGTGCTCTCACTATGGTGGTCATTACAACCCTGGAGGTCGGTGTTAAAGGGGCAGTAAGACCGGCAACACCCCACGAGGAACCAGGGCGCCATGGAACCAGAGCTCCACATTTTCCCAGCCTTTATCTTCTTGCTCCTCTACCAGGAGCACAAACGCCGGCGGCGAAGACCACGGTGAGTACTGCACCTATGACACAGGGGAGGGAAGAGGGAAACACCCCCACCCCAACCCTCACCGACGACAACACACACACTAATACAGCATGATAAATTACAGTTACACCCCCTAACACCCCTGGAAGAATGAAAAGACAAAAGGAAATGAGGTGAACGATTGTAATATATTAAAATTCAGTAGTCAAATAATATACATACACTATTTACAAATATATAAACCAAGAATATTAGTCCAAGGTATTCCACCCTTAAAGTCCTTGGACCACTGGGCCCACACTGCATGGGCGAGGCCCACACAAGATACCCGAACATGATGGAGAGAACACTGCAGGGGCATCAGATAGAAATAAAACAGGCACCTCAGGGGGAAGGGAAAGGGTGGGCACCTCAGCCGGTTGAGTGCACAACGCCAAATCCACGAGGTGGCCCCATGGCCACTGTTCAATCCTGGGGAGTGCAAAGCCACAGTCTCTCAAGTCTCTACAGTGGGTGGGTTGCCCACTGTTCAATCCTGGGGAGTGCAAAGCCACAGTCTCACAAGTCTCTACAGTGGGTGGGTTGCCCACTGTTCAATCCTGGGGAGTGCAAAGCCACAGTCTCTCAAGTGGATAACAGTCTCCACTGGTTCTGGAGGGGGCTTTGTGCCCAGTGTGCTTCACCCTACCAAGGACTGAGGTAGTGGATGTGAATCTCCACTGGTTCTGGAGGGGGCTTTGTGCCTAGAGTGCTTCATCCTGCCAAGGACTGGGGTAGTGGATGCCTTTCTCCACTGGTTCTGGATGGGGCTTTGTGCCCAGAGTGCTTCATCCTGCCAATGACTGAGGTAATGGATGCTTTTCTCCACTGGTTCTGGAGGGGGCTTTGTGCCCAGAGTGCTTCATCCTGCCAAGGACTGAGGTAGTGGATGCCTTTCTCCACTGGTTCTGGAGGGGGCTTTGTGCCTAGAGTGCTTCATCCTGCTCGTGGCGGCCTCAGTAGCGTCAGTGCTTTTGGCGCTCATGGGCCTGCGGTGCTTGTGGCGACGGTGTCCTTGGCTGCGGTGCTTGTGGCGGTGGTGTCTTTGGCAGCGGTGCTTGTGGCGGCGGTGTCTTTGCCAGCGGTGCTTGTGGCGGCGGTGTCCTTGGCAGCGGGGCTGCTGCTGGCGGTCCTGTCTGGGCCAGCGGGGCTGCCAGCGGTCGCCTCCTGGGTAGCGGGGCTGCTGCTGGTGGTCCTGTCTGGGCCAGGGGGGCTGCTGGCGGTCGCCTCCTGGGCAGCGGGGCTGATGGCGGTCTTCTCCGCCGTGCTGGTCTTCCCAGACTTGCTGGGTTTCTTGTGCCCCTTCCCACCTTTAAAGGTGTCACAGCTGACTCCACACTCCCACATGTACCCATGGGAGCGGCTTTGGTGGCTGTTGTCTTCCCCCTCTCCTGCCGAGCACTGGCCAACTTTTGATGATTGACAGGTGGGGGACTGTCCGTGCTGTGGCTCCTTGCCACACTGGCTGCCCTGCTGCCTGGTGCACTCCAGAATCCGGTGACTACTGGTACCACTGGTCCCGCCAATGTTGTGGCTGAGGTGCTAGGTTGGGACCTGGATAGTCGGGCCCTAGGAGACTGACCGGGTGGGGGAGGTGAGGGAAAAAGGTCAAGGGTGGCCAGGAAAAGTTTCTTAGGAACACTGGGACGGGTAGATGGAGGGGGTTTGGGAGTGGAGGAAGAGGTTGTGGTTGTAGGAGGTGTCCGTTTGGTGACTTTGGGTGAAGGTGCATGCGATGGAGGCTGTCGTGAGGTGGATGGCTGTTGGGTGGGTGTGTGGCTGCGTTTGTGTACCTTGGGAGGTGACTCACAGATACACTGGGAGAGGACACAGGGGATGTGTGAATGGTAGTGCGGGTGGTGAGTGCACGTGAGCGGGGTGTGGTGGTGGGTGTGCGGGTGATGGAAGTAGTGGCTGTAGATGTAGTGCATGCAGGTGTGAATGGAGACGAGACTGGGAGGGAGGAGGGAGACGAAGAGGAGGGGGACACAGTGGAGGCAGTGGTTGTTGCTATGTCTGCATGTGTGGGATGCTTGCATGAGTGCCTGTGGGATGTGTGGTGCTTATGTTTGCCTGAGCTTCCTTTGTGTGTTGAGGTGTGTGCATGCTGGTCTGATGGTGTGCTTGGGATAGGCTGAGGTACAGGGGATTGGGTCTAGGTGGAGGAAGTTGGAGGGGAGAGGCTAGAGACAGGGACAATGGCTGCCATCAGTGCTGAGGCCAGAGTCTGAAAAGCTCACTGAAGGGATGCTTAACCAGAATGAATGCCCTCCAGGTATGCATTGATTTGTTGCAACTGCCTCTCTACACCCTGGATGGCATTCAAAATGGTAGACTTCCCAACAGTGAGGGACCTGAGGAGGTCAATGGCCTCCTCACTGTGGACAGCAGGGGTGACTGGGGCAGAGGCTGAGGTGCCTGGGGTGAAGGAGATGCCCACCATCCTGGGTGAGCGGGCACGGGGCAAAGGCTGAGGGGCTGCTGGGAGGGCAGTGCTGGAGGGGGGGTGGCGGCTCTACCTGTAGATGTGGGGGCACAGATGGGCCCGCCACCACAAGGGAGCTCCCATCAGAGGACGAGTCTGTATCACTGGTGTCAGCTCCTGTCCCCGCCGTGGAGCCCCCCGCCCTCTGTCCCACTGGTGAAATCAGACTCTGTAGTGTCGCCCTCCAGGGTCATGTGAGATGCAGCTCCCTCCTGCTCTGGTACCACTGCTCCTCCTGCCTGATGATGCTAATGCACACATGTACAGGGAAACCACAAAAAGAGGGGGGGTGACAGAAGAAAGACATGTTGAGTGCATGAGTTACCGCTACGTTGGTGGACACGACAGACACAGAAGCCCCCTGCACTACGCCGCGCACTTGGGGTCCACTGTGGCCGATATCTGCACACATGGATGTCACAGGAGCCTGACTAGGTGTAGTTGGCACTGTACCCAAGTGGGGTGAGGTACCACAGGGTCTGCCTGAAAAGGGGGACGTAACTAGCACACTCGCCCACCCAGACACCTCAACTGCGCGCTGCATCAGCAGAATGAGAGTGTACTCACCCCCTTGTTGCTGCTGTGATGACCTCAAGCGCCCATCCAACTCCAGATACGCCACCGCCAGGATCCTGATCATCGGGGGTCATGGTGCGACAGGCACCCCTCCCACGTTGGGAGGCCATCCCCAGCTGGGCTTCCGTCATCTTCTTGCTCCAGCGGCGAATGTCCTCCCATCTTTTCCGGCAGTGGGTGCTCCGCCTGTGGTAGACCCCCAGGGTCCAGGCATCCTTGGCAATGGCACGCCAAATATTCTTCTTCTGGTGGGCGCTGACCTACAGGAATTGTACAGGGGTAGAAGAGAAGTTATTTCCAACTGCACCATCACAGTCAATTTCCTGCATCCCTACCCTTGCCATGTGGCACATGCACTCACCGTCGTTTCATGCACGCATCATTCTCCCCCCCCTATCTTTCATCCACACCACTCCACACAGGCATTGCCCATACAGCATGCTCACAGTGTACTTACCTGTTTGTCTGGAGGACCGTAGAATAGCATGTACTGGGCGAGGACCCCATCCACAAGTTTCTCCAACTCCTCTGTGCTGAAGGCAGGGGCCCTTTCCCTAGACGCACGAGCCATTGTCTCTTCCAGACTGAGGTCCAGCAGCACTTGCAGTGTAGGTCCTCTCCTGTCGAAGATCAGGTATCAAGTGATTCAAACTACAGTGGCCATAGCATCAGGAATGTCCCAGCCTATGTTTTCCAACGTGTTGTCCAGAGTGTTGTCTGCCCTGCTGAAACACATGCGGAGCTACATCGTTTTCCCTCAGGTGGAGGATTTGCCAACAGTGAAAGGTGACTTCTATGCCCTGGGACATATCCCCAACATCATAGGTGCCATTGATGGGACACATGTGGCCTTGGTCCCCCCCACAGGAGTGAACAGGTGTACAGAAACCGGAAGAGTTACCATTCGATGAATGTGCAGATGGTGTGTTTGGCAGACCAGTACATCTCCCATGTGAATGCCAAATTCCCTGGCTCAGTGTATGACGCTTACATCCTGCGGAATAGCAGCATCCCTTATGTGATGGGGCAACTCCAGAGGCACCGTGTGTGGCTATTAGGTGAGCACCTGAAACCAAATCAGTGGGAATCGTTGTCTGGGTCTGTGGATGTCCCTATGAGTTAGTGTGTGTCTAACAGTTGTCCCTCACCATTTGCAGGTGACTCTGGTTACCCCAACCTGTCATGGCTACAAGTGAGGAATCCCAGGACAAGGGCAGAGGAACGCTACAATGAGGCACATGGGTGAACTAGAAGGATTATAGAGCGGACCTTCGGCCTCCTGAAGGCCAGGTTCAGGTGCCTCCATATGACAGGTGGTTCCCATTCTACTCACCAAAGAAGGTGTGCCAGATCATCGTGGCCTGCTGTATGCTTCACAACTTGGCTTTGCAACGACACGTGCCTTTTCTGCAGGAGGATGGTCCAGATGGAGGTGTTGTGGCAGCTGTGGAGCCTGTGGACAGCGAAGACGAGGAAGCAGAAGAAGAGGACATCGACAACAGGAACTCTGTGATCCTGCAATACTTCCAGTGAGACACAAGTAAGAAGACAAACCTGCCTACTACATTTACTTTAACACTAGTACCTCTCTACTGTCTGTCCTTTTCACCGAGTGTATGGTCACTGAGTTGTCACTTTCCCTTACTATTTCACAGATGTGGGTCCCACTGTGTGACATCTGCTTTGTTTCCTCATGGACTAAAGCTCTGTGACACAGGTATGTTGACATTACAATTGAAAGAGCATTTTGTCACTGTAATTGCTAAAACACATTTTCGAAATCACAGACATATTCCAGATTGTTTTGTGTTTTCAGGGTGTTTATTTAAGTGTTCAATATTGGAGGGGGTTGTAAAATGGTGAGGGGTTAAGGTGGAGGAATGTCCATGGCAGAGTCCACTTTATTAGTCTCACAGGTGAATAGTCAAAGGGGCATAGGAAATGGAGCTGGGCCAGTTTGAGGATGGCAGGGTGAAAAGGTGGGACAAAAGGATGACAATCAGGGTGGTCTTATTGGGGGGGTCTTGGCATTGTTCTCTGTCTTTGTCCTGATCTCAGGGACCGTTTGCGGGGTGGTTCTCCCTCTGCAGGGGGTGGGGAGCTGGTGTGGTGGTCCTGTGGCGGTGCATCCTGTCCACTAGCGCCGGCGGAGGTGGTGGGCATTTCAAAGTCCAGGCTAGTGTCAGGGGCCCCTTGTTGTGCCACAGTGTCCCTCCTAGTGTTGAGGACTTCCTTCAGCACCCCTACGATGGTGCCCAGGGTGGAATTGATGGATCTGAGTTCCTCCCTGAAGCCCAAATACTGTTCCTCCTGCAGCCGCTGGGTCTCCCGAAACTTGGCCAGTACCGTTGCCATCGTCTCCTGGGAATGATGGTAGGCTCCCATGATGTTGGAGAGGGCCTCATGGAGAGTGGGTTCCCTGGGCCTGTCCTCCCCCTGTCGCACAGATGCCCTCCCAGTTCCCCTGTTTCCTTTGCCTCTCTCTCCTGAACGGTGTGCCCACTGCCACTGCCCCAATGTCCCTGTTGTTGTTGGGGTGGTGGGTGCTGTGATGGTGTTTCCAGAGGGGGGAAGCTCTGTGGTGGCCTGTGCCAGTGTGAGTGGAACCGACTCTCCCGAGGTCCCAGATGGGCCGGGCTGGTCGTCTAGATCCAGTTGGACAGAGGTGCTGTCATCACTGTGGGCCTCTTCTGTTGGTGGAGTGGACATGTCTGGACCCTCCTGTCCGGTGTCATTGGGTAGGGGTCCTGCAGGGGTGTAAAAGCATGATTTTTGCATCTGTGTGTACCATGGTGTGCAATGGGTTTTTGACCGTGTACCCCAGTGCTTGCATTCCTGTGTGGGACCTTGTGTGTTGATGGTTTAGGGGGGGGAATGGGTATGTGCAGTGGACATGCATTGATGATGGGTGTCCATGCTTTGTTGTTGCATGCAGGGCTTGGTGTTGGGATGGGTGGTTTGTGATCTTGGGACATTTGTGAGGAGTTGGAGTGATGGGGGTGAGGGCGAGGGTGGGGGCATGTGATGACATGCAGGTAGGGTGGCATATATAGTAGTTAAGGTTTGACAGAGTCCATTCCTCCAGCTACTCCTGCGAGACCCTCAGGATGCAGGATAGCCAAGACCTGCTCCTCCCATGTTGTTAGTTGTGGGGGAGGAGGTGTGGGTCCGCCGCCAGTCCTCTGTACCGCAAGGTGGTGTCTTGAGACCATGAAACGCACCTTACCCCGTAGGTCGTTCCACCTCTTCCTGATGTCATCCCTATTTCTTGGGTGCTGTCCCACTGTGTTGACCCTGTCCACTATTCTTTGCCATAGCTCCATCTTCCTAGCTTTGGAGCTGTGCTGCACCTGTGATCCGAATAGCTGTGGCTCTACCCGGATGATTTCCTCCACCATGACCCTGAACTCCTCCTCAGAGAACCTGGGGTGTCTTTGCCGTGCCATGGGGTGGTGTGGGTGATGTGTGGGGTGGTGTGTGTTGTGATGTGTGGGGTGATATTTAGTGGTGTGCTGTGAGAGGTGCGTGGATGTTATGTGGGTGATGGTATTGTGTGCCTGTGGATGCTTGGTTGTAGATTGTGGTGTCTCTCTCTGGCCTTCAGTCACAATTGTGGTTGTAGGCGTTTGTGGGTGATGTGGGTGTGTGTTTTATATTGTATTGGGTGTGTGGGAGTGGTGTGTGTATGTGTATCAGGTGTGTGTATTTTGAATTGTCCAATGTGGTAGTGTTTTGTAAAGGTGTGTGTATTTTGAGCGCAGCGCTGTGTATCGCCAATGGGTTGGAAGGCCGCCGTGTGGATTCGTGGGTCATGATAGTGTGGGCTTAGTTCTATTGGCGTGATGGTGGAGGTTTTGTTTTCGGCAGTTTATCACTGACCTTTGGTGTGGCGGACTTGTGTGGGTGTCTCAATTTTGGCAGATTCTGAGCTGTGGGTCATAATGACCGTGGTGGAATTCCGATGCCGTGGTGGTGTGTTGGCGGTCTTCTGCACGGCGGTAAGAGGCTTTTACTGCCAATGTTGTAATGAGGGCCTATGTCTCCTAAGTCTCTTCAAAGGTCTCTTGAATATAGTACTATGTCATTGGCTTATAATGAGATTGGATGAAATGCACAATGCATGGGAATCCCCCCACTTGAGAGTCTTGTTGCACTTATTGTGCTAGGAGTTCCACTGCTAGCATAAATAGGATCAGGAATAAGGGACAGTATTGTTGTGTTCTGTGTGACACTTGATATGCCCTCAAAATGTGGCAGCCTGTCTGAGCCCTGGCCATGGGTGATGTGTATGACAGGTTAACTAATTTAATAAAGGTTGGAGGAATTTCAAAACAAGCTAATGCCACCAACATGAATTCCCACACTCGATTATCAAAGGCCTGGAGGACATCCGGAGATAAACAGCTGGCATGTGGCTAATAATCCCAAACAGCCCCGTTACACTATAAAGCCAACGGATATATAAGGAGGTGCTACATCACAGGACGAAGCTGTTCTGACCACCATGGATCAGTTGTAGCAGCAGAGAGAGTATTTAACAGGCTAGTATTTTACTCAGTGTGTTGCACTCTGTATTTAGAATTGACAACTGTCTATGAGGAGTAAATTCAGTGGGAGCCTTTCCAGGATTTAAGAGAGAGCTCACTAATGCTTCCCTAGTGGTGGATGGGAGTCTGCTTACTTTCACAGAAGAGATATCCAACCTCTCAAATTGGGGGACTAAATGGGTTAGTCCACTGGATGTTATCTGCTCACCCTACATGTGTAAAGGGATACAATGTGGATGAGTCTTTTCCAATGGCAGTTCCCCCTAGGTAGGTGATAACATACCAGACAATGTTCCCACATCCATGGGTCCACAGTCATCCACAGTTGGTGGTGGCCTACATTGCAATGTAACAGGCCTTTGAGGTTAAAATGTTATCCATGGCAGTTGGCATGATTCCATCTACACAGTACCACTTACACATACCAACTGAGTGACACGGTGTCACAGCTGCCATTTCCGAACACATGAGCACGTCACGGTGGAGGAACATTGGGTACACGTGTGACAGCATTGTACCAAATATGTGTACACAACACATGCATCCTGAAGATTTGGGAGCTGTCCTCTGCAGTCCACCTATACAACTTCCTGCACTGTGCGACGTCTCTGGGAAGAGAAATTAGTTCACAATATTTGGGGCATCCTGCAATTTAAAATTCCTTCCAAATAGACGTGCACACAATTTGCCTAGCTGGTAAACATTCACACTTGCATCAGGGGTTGTAGGGGTTCTTCAATGCATGCAGGGTTGTATTAGTGTGTATGGGATCACCTTTAAGCCAAGGCTGCTACCTCAGAGGCATGGTAAGTGATTCATGTGTGCCGCATTACACAGCACACATAGGACATGGGAGTGATTGAAGATTACTATTCATTTGGACAGTTACACATAATCTGCCCATGAGCCAGGGTTTGTCACCTAGTACCTTTTTCCTGGTGTTTGATCCATGGCGTGCCTGATGAACCATGGGAGCCACATAGCGACATGACCTCCCTTGCACACAGCGATGGTAGCCATAATTCCTGCCTGCAATGCATTGCTCTGATCCTTTTCACCATGCAACATCTGCATTACTGGCTTTAGATATTTTCACATGCATGGCTGGGGGAATTTGCATTGCGTATGTAACCAGATATGTGGTGCATGTATGTGGAACAGCCTTCATACTGAAGTCCCTATCTGTGTAGGCAGACGCTTATAGGTGCATTGTGTCACCCATTTCAAATATTTAGTGCATCTGTTAGATACTTACGTTTTGCTTATCTACCAGTAGGCCATTTCCATATTGTCCATCCTGGAATCATGTTTTCATGATTGAGTGCTGGAATATGTGTGCATCATGCACACTGTTGGATATTTTGCACATTTGTAAATAACCCACGATGGTCAACAGTGACCTGGACATTGATGATGTGGATACGTTTCTTGTTGTGGTAGAGATGGCCGGTTGTAGCAGGAGGCACCAATTACACATGCATGCAGTCCATGTCACCCAGCACATTTGGGAACCCAGTGATGACATAAAATCCTTGTTTGATCTCCTGTTGCAGTTGTGGATGTTGGGGAAGAGGATGCAGTGGACTGTCAGACGGATGATGCCATTCCAAGAAAGAGAGTAGGAATCAGGAGAATGATAGCTGAGAGATTCCAGCTACTGGGACTTGCTATGTCTATGGAGTGATGTTGATAACCCTGTCCACTGTAGCCTGGAGCCTTGGCACTATGAAGTATAGAAGCCGTGCTATGGACTCCCTCCTGAGACAGAATGGGTAACTACCTCTTCCTCCCTGAGTCCAATTAGCGATATACACTGTTGATAGATGCGCTCCCTTCTACTGCACTGCCTCCATAGTGCAGGTGGTGGTGATAGTGGTGGTGATGGTGGGGAATAAAGTAGATGAATGGTGTCCTAGAACTTGCCTGAGTGAGTTAGGTGCTTTCTCCTTGTATACCAGTGCCAATGCATAATTTTTACCCCTAGTCTGCTGAGGTGTTTTTTAGTGCATTGGAGACTCTACACGACCGTTGCCAAGATAATTTTTAAAAAAAATTCTTATAATTATGACTGCATAAGTTCTACATGGTTTTTCAAGAGGGAACACCTACCTTGTATATCATTAACGTTACCTGACGCAGCCGCATCTTGCACCAGGAAAAATTGACAAGCCCGTTTGGACCCAGCCATATGCAATTAATTTTTTACCTTGCTCCCTCAAAACCAGTCCCAGGATGCTTGTTTCCATTCTGGGGAGGACGTGGCCTAGCAGTTCAGGCTAGACTGTTCTCATCAGGAGCAGGGATAGGACTGATTTGCATATGGCTGGGTCCAAACTGGGGCAGCATGGTGAGCAAAAGAACAATTAATTTAACCCAGATCTGTGACTGGGGTGAGTGTTTGAAAAGTTTCAGTCCATCATCCTTTTGTGTTGCTGAAGTTGTGCTAAGTGGCCAGAGTATGCCCAGACGTGGGTCCCTTCCTCACTGTGCCACTGGATAGAAGCTTGCCTGGCTGATGAGTGGTAATGCCATGAAACCTGTCACAGGATGCTTGTTTCCAGTTCAGGGTTGACCTGGTCAGGCAGTTTGGCCAGAATGTTCCCATGGGGAGCAGGGTCAAGACTGATTTGCATATGGCTGGGTCCAATCTGGGATGGCATGGTGAGCAAAAGAGCAATGGACTTAAGCAAGATCTGTAACTGGGGCTGAGTGTTTGAAATGTTTCAGCATTCTGTCCATTATCCTTTTGAGTTACTTAATTTGCCTTTGCCTGTCAAAATATTTTCTAGGAGATTAACTGTACACCTTATCTATTTTTGTCATCCTCTTTATTTTTACATCAGCACCCAAGGGCAAGAAGAGGGCATCAGAGGGTGAGGCTGACGAAGATGCCACCACCAGTGCTGCCACCACCAGCACCCAAGCCACAGCTGACGGCTCTGCTGGCTTCAGTAAGTTCTCATTAATAATATTTATTTCTCTATTATTTGCCTCTCCACATTAGAATAATCTTTCCTCCAGTGCCTTATAGTGTGACTTTTTTCAAATCCTCTTAGCTCTAGTTAATATTTATTTGTTTTTCCCCTTCCTGCATTATCCTTTTTTCTATATATCTTGTTTCTGTTACTTCTACCTGTCTGTATAATCTGTAGCTCGAGCTTTCTTCTGCTATGTTATTAAGCTTTTCTTCTTCCCTAATTTATATACCACATACAATGGTGCTGTAAGAGTAAGACAATAGAGTAGGTAGTCTATTGTGAAGATTGCAGAGTTTGCAGACCCGAGACACGAAAGAGTGGCCATGAATATGGTGGCCCCTCCAATGTTGTGTTGTTTTGTATGTACTTTTCAGTTTCTCAGCAGGTTTGATCACTGCACAGCATGGCAGGAGAGTAGTATGAATACAGTCCTTTTGCATTTGCCAATCAAAACCATTTGTCATTCATTGACCAATTTGTTCTACTCCTTTATTGCGCTTCAAATGACTCACAGTTATCATCATATCTTTACCCCTCCAATGCGATTGACTTGACCTCTGACTTCTCTAACATTGTCAATCAACAAAATGCCCAAAGTGATATCTGAGATGGGAGAGAAGATACTGCAAACTGAACTGTAGTTATGTATTGTGGTTGTATTTTGTTAGAAAACATAAAAAGGGGGAGGTGTGTCTGGCATCTAAAATGAGTAATATTTTTTTCTAGCCACACTGACCACCAGTGCTGGGGCCAACACCAGTGCTCCAGATGATGCACAACTGAAGGTGGAGTCTCTGCGGCGGCAGAAATTGGCGATGATAAGTCACATTGCTTGGTTACTGAAAATTACTAGTATAGCCACTGTATTTATTACGTGAGCCAGATCCCAACCATCATCATCATCCATGGCCTCCCTGCCCATGGCACTTCGAAACCCATGGGCTATGAGCCTACCTAACTACAGCATGGTTCAGTTCACCACTGCAGTGCTGGCTGTGCAATGTGTTTCTTTTTCTGTTAATGTGGCAAATACAAAGCTTTCAATGGGTTGCAAACCAAAATTATAACACAATGGCCCTTATTATGACATTGGCCGTGAATGATAATGTGACGGTAATATCGCCACCAGGCTGGCGGTAATTGCCGCCAAATTATGCTCATGGAGGTGATAACTCCCATATACAGCCAATGTATGCCACCAACTGCCATGGTGTTAACACCACTGACTACGGCGGTAGCTATCAACAGCCAGGCGGAAGACAAAGTACCGCCCACGATATCATGACCCAAGAAACCAACATGATTTCTGGGGCAGTACCAATGCCATCAAAAGCCTGGCGGAAACAATTCACAGAAGACCAACGACTCACCATCGGAGACAAAGCCGCCATGGAACCAGAACTGCAAGTCTTCCCCGTGCTCATCTACGCCATGGTCCACCTGGAATACCAACGTCAATGAAGATGATGACGGTGAGTACAGCTGCCTAGCACACAAGGGAAGGAGGAAGAAAAACAGAAGTGACACACGAACAACACACACACGACACACACACACCATACACACAACCAGCTGCAGACGAAAAACAATGGCACACAACACACGGCATAATAATGCAAGGACAACAAGAAGGCAGTAACGAGAATGTATTGATTGTGAACAACTACCAAAGGAACCAATTGTACGAAAAACAGATATTTAAAAATGTACACAAAGTGCCAATGCCGCGTCCAAAGTACTAAGCGCCCACATGGCCACAGGGCACAGTCCAAGGCCCAACTCGAATCCTGGCGTCATCCAGATGGAACTCTGCAGGGGCATCAGTTTGCAAGTGGGCAGGCATCTCAGGGGGATGGGGGCACCTCAGGGGGATGGGGGTAGGGGGCACCTCAGCCGAAGGCAGGAACATACCCACTCCTTCTGGAGGGGGATCCATGCCCATTTCTTTGTGCTGGGGAGTGCAAGGTCACAGTCTCTCAGGTGGCTGACTTGCCCACTGGTTTGGATGAGGCTCCATGCCCATTTCTCTGTGCTGGGGAGTGCATGGTCACAGTCTGTGAGGTGGGGAACTTGCCCACTGGTTCTGGAGGGGGCTCCATGCCCATTTCTCTGTGCTGGGGAGTGTAAGGTCACAATCTCTCAGGTGGGGAAAATGCCCACTGGTTCTGGAGGGGGCCCCTTGTAAAGCAGTCCCTGGAGGGTGGCCTAAATGCCCTCTGCTGGTTGTGAGGGCTGCACTGTGTCATCTGGAGGTGAGGGCTGCACTGTGTCAGCAGGTGAAGGTGCCTCCTGGGCAGCCTCTGCTGGAGGTGAGGGCTGCACTGTCTCAGCAGGTGAAGGTGCCTCTAGGGCAGTCTCTGCAAGAGGAGTGGGCTGCACTTCGTCAGCTGGTGGTGAGGGCTCCGTGACCACTGGTGGTGTCACCATGATAACCTCTGCTGGAGTTGAGGGCTTACTCCCCTTCATGGCAGGAGGTGTGGGATCCTTAGTCTTCCTGGCAGAGGTTGAGGGCTTCTTCCCCTTCATGGCAGGAGGTGCAGGCTCCTTACCCTTCCTGGCAGGAGTGGAGGGCTTCTTCCCCTTCATGGCAGGAGTTGAGGGCTTCTTTCCCTTCATGGTAGGAGGTACAGGCTCCTTAGCCTTCCTGGCAGGAGTCGAGGGCTTCTATCCCTTCATGCAGGAGATGTGGGCTCCTTCCCCTTCATGACAGGAATTGAGGGCTTCTTTCCCTTCATGGGACTCTGCTCTTACGTGGAGGACAGGGTGAGGGGGAGGGAGGAGGTCAAGTTGGGCAACAAAAAACTTCTTAGGGACGGTGGGGTGGGATGAGGGAGGAGGGATGGGAGTGGAGGTTGAGGGAGTGGTTGTTGGAGGTGTATTTTTGCTAAACTTGGGTGCAAGTGCAGGGGCAGTGTGCTGATGTGAGGTGGATGGCAGTTGGGTGACTGAGTAGTTGCATTTGTGTCCTTTTGGGGACAGACAGGGCGGGATAGGACACAGGGGACACGTGGATGGATGTAGTGGTGGTGTCTGCTTGGTGTGGTGATGCTGGTGGTGGACGTTGATGCAGTGAATGCAGGTGTGAGTGTGGGTGTGACTGTGAGAGAGGAGAAAGAGGAGGAGACAGTGGAGGTAGTGGATGTGGTTGTGTCTGGAACTGTCTGGTGTTTGCGTTAGTACTTGTGGGATTAAGTGTGGTGCCTGTGTTTGACTGTGCCACTCTTGTGTGTTGTCTTGTGTGCATGCTCGTCTGTAGATGTGCATGGGATGGGTTTGGATTGAGGAGACTTGGACTGGGAAGCGGTATTTGGATGGGGACCGTAGGAACAGGGAATATGGGTGCCATCAGAGAGTAGGCCAGAGCCAGAATCAATCTCTGTTGGGCCGCCAATCCACTGTGGATGCCCTCCAGGAATGCATTGCATTGCTGCCTCTAGGATGCCAGCCCCTGGATGGCATTCACAAGGGTTGACTGCCCTACAGAGATAGATCTCAGGATGTCAATTGCCTCCTCACTCAGGACAGCATGGCTCACTGGGGCAAGGCCTGAGGTGCCTGGGACGAAGGAGATTCCCAGCCTCCTGGGTGAGCAGGCATGGGAAACACGCCAAGGGCTACTGGGAGGGCAGTGAAGGTACGGGGTGGCAGCTGTACCTGCAGCTGGGGTGGTCACAGAGGTGTTCGCCACCACCTGGGATCTTGCATCTGTGTTTTTGCCTCCTGTCTCCACCGTGGTGCTCCCCTCGCCCTCTGTCGCACTTGTTCCCGCGGCGTCAGTGGACTCCCCTCTGTCACTGGTACCCCTGTTTCTCTGCCAGATGATGCTAATGCACACATGGGCAGGATGACAGAAGAAAAAAGTGGGAGAGAGAGAACGGAAACACCGGGTCAATTACTGCACCAACACCGCAGTTGGCATACACAGCACCGTCACATACAAGGCTCAGGATAAGCACTATGCATTGCATTGCCAGTGATTTGGCTAGCTGCCATGGCAAGATGAGGGCCACACACCGCCAACTGAATCCCTCCTGGTACCCACAAAGCCCTGACTGACATGGAATGCTAACAAGATAGGTTACCTGCATTTGTCATACACCCATTACCTTGAGCTGGATCACGCTGTAATGTCTGACCTGGCATTAAGGGGCACCAACTATCTCACACCCACCACCCGGATCCCATGCCACCTACCAATTATTGTAGTAATGCCCACAGTACTCACCCCCTTGTGGCTGCTGTGATGCCCTCAAGCGCCCATCCAACTCTGGGTAGGCCACTGCCAGTATGCGGGCCATCGGGGGGTCAGGATCCTATGAGGCATCCCTTCCTCATTGGGAGGCTATCCCCAGCTGGGCCTCCCAGTCTTCCATGCCCAGCTTCTCACGTCCTCCCACCGTTTCCGGTAGTGGGTGCTCTGCCTGCCATAGACCCCCAGAATCCACACATCCTTGGCGATGGCACGCCACAATCCCTTCTTTTGATGGGCTCTGACCTGCAGAGGTAATACAGACAGGAGGACACCATTACACATGGCACACCAGTCCTGTTTCCATCACCCTTGGCACACACATCGCCTGGCCCACACCATGTACACGACCACAACACATCCCCCCGATGACACGATGCTATCACACACATCTCCATGTATCCTTCACAGATGCATCGTGTCCAAGGTGTATCCACCAATCGCTCCAACTCCTCCTCAGTGAAGGCAGGGTCCTTTTCCCTGGTCACACAGGCCATGGTAGGTTCTAGACACAGGTCACAGCAGCACACTCAGTGTAGGTATTCACCTGTTGAAAGTCAGGAAACAAGTGAGGAATCTGACAGAAAATGGCAGTCACGTCCGTGGCGGTGTACACCGTCACCACCAGCGCTAGTCTCCATTGGGCACTGTTCTCCATAGAGCCCCATATTATCCAAAGAGCAATGGCATGGCGGTGCAAGACCGCCTTCCGCCACGATGCCCAGCGTCGGCAGAGTTACCTTCCTTCCACCAGTCCCTACATACAGGACAGGCAGTCGCCATTTTATGGTGTTGGACAACGATCATATCAACTTTAACTGTGTCACAGCCTAGATTAGCACATACCTCGCCATTCCCAGTGTTCCATGACATAAATGCACTATGTACACTGAGGTGGTAGTTCCATTGTTGCAATTGTGACAGTCTGATCACTCTTGTGTCCCTTATATACCTACTGTTGCGGATGAATAGGAGGAGGAGACAACCCCACCGTGTGCAGACCCCTTGTGGACCTGGCTACACTGGAGGACAGGCACATTATGCTCACCTATAGACTGGACAAGGCCACAATCACAGAGCTGTGTGCCCATTTGGAGCCTGACCTGATATCTGCAATCCGTCATCTGAATGGGATCCCCCTCTTGTGCACGTGCTATCAGTGCTCCATTTCCTGGCAACTGGTTCTTTCCAACTGACAGTGGGCTTGGCAGCAGGAATGTCACAACCAATGCTTTCAATCGTGCTGGCACGGGTTTTGTCTGCTCTGGTGAAACACATGTGCAGTTACATAGCTTTCCACCAGGGGGAAGATCTGGCCACTGTGAAGGCCACATTCTAAGCAATGGGACATATCCCTAATATTGTTGGGGTGATTGACGGGACACATATTGCATTAGTCCCCACCGTCAGAATGAACTGGTGTTCAGGAATGGTAAGAGTTTCCACTCACTGAATGTGCAAATAGTGTGCCTGGCAGACCAATACATCTCCCAAGTCACTGCTAAATATCCATGGTCAGTGCATGACACCTTTGCCCTGAGGAATAGCAGCATCCCAAATGTGATCGCCCAACTACAGAGGCATAGGGTGTGGCTATTAGGTGAGCCATGGTCCCCACCCACTGTATGTTAGGGTATGCCTTCAGGTATCATCCCCATAGCATTGTGTGCGGCTAAATGCTGTCCCTCAATACTTGCAGGTGACTCTGGCTACCCAAACCTATCGTGGCTGCTGACCCCTGTGAGGAATGCCAGGACAGGGGCTGAGGAACGTTATAATGAGGCACATGGGCGAACCATAAGGATCATTGAGAGGACCTTCGGGGTCCTGAAGGCCAGGTTCAGGTGCCCCCATCTGACAGGTGGATTCTTGTGCTACTCACCCGGGTAGGTCTGCCAGATAGTAGTGGCATGCTGCATGTTGCACAACATGGCCCTCAGATGGACCCTGAGGACAGTGAGGATGAGGAGGCAGACGATGAGGACAACTGAACATCAGTTATACTTCAATACTTCCAATGACACACAGGTGAGACAGTATAACTGACCATTGCTCTGACTACTGATGTTTACTGTATGGCAGTGGGTGGCATGATGGCATTACCTTCATTTGCATCTCAATCTACTGTCACCTATGGCTTGTCATTTTACAGATGTTGGTGAGATAACAACCATCTACTGATGTGATGAATACAGACAGCTACAGATTATTATTTCTATGCTATCACTGTGTTCAGATCATTTGCACTAGATGTGACTGTTTCCATAAATGCAAATTTTCAACGCATAAAATACTAGTAGGCAAGTTGTGTTCAAGAGTGTTTATTGCAGTGCTATGAAATTGAGGGAAAAGTGAAATGGAATGAGGTGATGGTGGAGGAAAATCCAGTGTATTTTTCCAGTCTGTTTGTGGCACAGGTCCAGTGTCCATGGGGCCATAGGATGGGGAGAAAAGGCAGTTCAAAGTGGACAAGCTGACAGGGTAGACCCCAGGGGGACAATCAGAAGGGTCTCATTTCCTGGAAGTAGTCTTGGTGAGTGTCTCTGACTTCTGTCTGGTTCGCAGGGAATGTTTGAGGGTGGTTCATCTTCGGCAGGGGGAGGGGTGCTGGTGGCCTGTGGGTCCTGTGGTTGGCCTCCTGCCCACTAGCTGCTGCGGAAGTGGAGGGCTGGTCAATGGAATGGCTAGTGGTAGGGGCCCGGTGCTGTGCTGTTGCTTCCCTCATGATGCTGGCCATGTCTGCCAGCACCCCTGCTATGAAGATCAAGATGGTGTTGATGGCCTGCAAGTCCTCCCTTATCTCCTGATACTGTTCCTCCTGCAGCCTCCTGTTCTCCTGCATGTTGTCAAGGATCAGGCCCATCATGCCCTGGGAATGTTGGTAGCCTCACAGGATCTCTCTCTGGAGAGTCGGTTCCCTGGGCCTGTCCTCCCGGTACACAGCAGTCCTCACAGTGTCCCCATTGCCCTGTGCATCTATCCCCTAAACAGTGTGCCCACTGCTACTGACCCCAGGTCCCTGATTGTCTTGGGGGCGAGCTGTGGACTGGGGTCCCTGTACAGGTGGACAAACTGCTGATTGAAGTGTCCTGGGGACAGAGGTGTGGGTACGCTGGGTAGGTGCTGTGGTTTTGGATCCTGAAGTGGGAGGCGCTGTGGTAGACTAGGAGTGGGCTGGGGTGACTGACTGTCTAGTGGTCCCTGATGGGCCAAGTTGTTGGTCCAAATTGAAGTCCAGAGTTACTGTCATCACTGGGGCCAACTTCTGTTGGGGGACTGGATAGTCATGGCACCTACTCTCCGCTGGGATTGGCTTGGGCATCTGTGGGATGTAAGTGATGTATTGTGCTTCATGTCTATGCCATGTTGTACATCCCTGGCTTCCTCTCTATTGTTGCTGTTGCCCTGCCACCTTTGTTTGGGTATGGTGATGTACTGTGGGATTGTTAGCTTCCCTATGCTGTGCATGCTTTGGTGATGGGTATCCATGCAAGGCTGGGAGGGCTGTCCATGCATTGGTATGGAATGCAGAATTTGGCATTGGGGATAGTGATATGTGTAGGTGCAGTGTGTGGGATGGAGTGGAGTGATGCGAGTGAGGGTGAGGGGATGATATGGCATGAAGGTATGGGGGTGATAAGTAGTAAATATTGACTCACCAGTGTCCAGTCCTCCAGCCACACCAGAGATTCCCTCAGGATGCAGTAATGCCAAGACTTGCTCCTCCCATGTTGTGAGCTATGGGGGAGAAGGTGGGGGTCCACTGCCAGTCCTCTGTATGGTGAGCTGGTGCCTTTCTGCCACAGAACGTACCATCCCCCATAGGTCGTTCCACCCCTTCCTAATGTCGTCCCTTGTTCTTGGATACTGTCCCACAGCATTCACCCTGTCCACGAGTCTCCACCATAGCTCCATATTCCTGGCAATTGATATTTGCTGTACATGTTCTCCAAACAGCTGTGGCTCTACCCTGACTATTTCCTCCACCATGACCCTTAACTCCTCATCAGGGTGCCTTAGTGGGGACGTGGGTTTTGTGTGGTGTGTGTTGGTAAGAGTGTGTTGAGTAATGTGGTGGGATGTGTGATGTGGGGTGCGTGAGGAATGTATGGGTGTATGTGGTGTATGTCTAGTTGGCACTGTGCTTTTCGTTTCAATCTCCTAGCAGTAATTGTTGTTCGTAAAGAGTTGTGGGTAATGTGGTTGTGTGTTTTATGGTGTTGTGGGTGGGTGGGTGTGGTATGTGTATGAGTGTTTTAATATTGACCAATGTAGTGATGTTTTATATGTGGTTGTCCATTCTGAGCGCAGCAGTATGTACCGCCAATGGTTTCCCACCATTGAATGTCCACCGTGGTGATTTGTGGATCATGATGTGGTGGGCGTTGTTTTGTTGGCGTAACGGTATGGGTGTTGGCACTGACCTTTGGGCTGACGGAGTTTTGTATGTTGAAGTATTCTGTCGGATTGGTGTGTGTTTCTCATAACATCTATTCGCCACCGAGGAGGGAGGTTGGCGCCCGTCGCAGTGGCGGTAAGCGAGATTTACTGCCAATGTCATAATGAGGGACAATGTGTCTTTACCTTTCCTCCCAGTGCCCACTCAGTCACCTCCTAGTACTGCACCCCTTTATTAGTTCCTAGGTTCTCCCTCAGCCTATGAAAATATTTGGAAAAAAGCATTTTTGGCAAGTACCACATGTTACGGGACAAGTGGTTCATAACCTGGGTTCCATAATGGATTTAGGCCTGGTCAAATTTTTACCTTTTGACATTCATAAACTTTCAGTTTCAACTACAGTGACTGACTAAGCCTAAGTTTAGCCATAACCTCAGCGACTCCTTTCATGTAGTATTCTAAAGCAAAACCTCTACCTTACCTTTCCAGCTTTTTCTCTGAACCTTATCCTGCTACAGCAGACTAATTCATGTTTCCTTCCCTTACAGCCAAGTGAATATGTTTGATTGAAATAGTTTGTGTTTGAGGGTGAGGCAAAGAAGTTAAGTGGGATTAAGTGTCTGTGATTTTGTGTTTTGTGGATGGGATACTCTGTGAAGAATGGCTCCAATAAAATCAATATATTCTGTTCCTTTCCCTGTACTGCAGTGTATTGTTTGTTCAACCTACTAATTACAACAGACAGTATATTTATTATCCTCATGTTTACATGACTTATACATTACATATTATTAATCATCTGCCTCTTTGAAGTCAGAGTCGAATTGAAAGGTATTTGGAGAAAAGCAGGACCATTGGAATCAAAGATATGTTTTTGTACATTGCAGCTGCCCCTGCTGCAGGCTGCAGAGAGTTGCAAATGTGTACCTGATGCGCTAGCTAGTACACCTCCACTCATTTAGCACAACAAGAAGAGAATATTTGTACTCCATAGTTGAGGATGCTTTACTCAGTAATCGGAGTTATTTTTCTTTTTTCCACACGAAACGTCTGTGAGGTTTACTTTTTTTACAAAATGCTGTACAAGAAAAGCAAGAGATAGCGGCCCGGCTTGGGTAGCAGAAGCTGGAGGCCACCAGGTCCCAGTACTAGTCCCTGGTGGACGAGGAGGGCCAGGCATATGCCCCTGCTTCAGTGCCGAGTTTCACCATCCAGCTGCATGAAGTTCTATGCCACACAAGAACCACAGGCAGCTTGGAACTGCCCATCTCTGACCCTGTACCACCCTTGCCTCTCCCTTTTAGACTGCCTATACCATTGCTGAGAGCTGTGTGAGCTGGCACATTTAGGCTGGAAGATGGCATACTTAGAGGCCCAGATCCAACACCTCTGGACCCTCATCGAGAAAGCTCTCTTTTAGCCCTTTTTTTTACATTTTGTAGTGTTTGGAGAGGGAGGGAATTTGGGCAGGGCATTTTTTGTTTTTGAAAATGTTGACTTTTATTTATTTTGGACATTGGTTGAGGATGGGGAGAAATATGAAGAGGGCAGGGCCTGGGAAAGTCGATTTAGCTTTATCTGTCAGTAAAGGGAAAACATTTATAATCTGCTTTATGTCTGAACCATTTTTTGCGTGTTTTTCTTTAACTTTGCACTGATGCCTTTTTGAGCAGCCTGACGTTTTAAACTACTTCTCCAAGTGTATCCCAGTTTGGAAGGTATGCTGCTTAAATAATGTTACCTATCTCATCTGCAGTAGAAGTTAGTTACATACTAACTAAAGTAGTTAAATTCTTCCCATAGTTAACTTGCCTGAATCAATGAAGTGATGGCTGGACGCTGCTACCTCTGTTAATCTTTCATCATCTTACTGGAGGGTTTCCCAAGGTGCCTACTTTATGATATTGAAAGTGTGTTGACAGGAAACGCATCACAACAAGTGAGGTCCCACTCCCACTTATTAGATCTCCAGCTGTGGGATTAATCAAATGGATTATCCATCACAGAAATTAGGAGGTTATAGATATACATTTATAGTATAGCTTTAGAAGGACTACTACCACCATGACCCATGAAAGAATACCACATTTTATAACAAAAACTATCAATAGTAAACTATTCTAAGCAATGGTAAGCATGAGATTTATTGAAAACCCAATTTATATAATCCTCAAGTCAAGAAAAGTGTACTCAAAGTCTGTACTCTGTGGTCAACAAGGAAAAGAGTTTATTTACGCATAATAAAAGCCTGAATAATGATGTTGACATTGAGGAATGACATTTCTACTTGTATATGTTTGGGTAACTGGGGCAGGTGTGGGCTGCTGCCCAGGTAATAGAAGATCCCCCAGTGAGTGGGTGTTGCATTTAACCACATCCACCCCACCGAGTGTGTGATCTATTTGGTACAATTTAAGAAACACACTAAAAAATCACACAGCCCAGGGAATGAGGGTTAGGGGTTTGATGAATAGGTAGAAATGCGATTTGGGGAAAGGTGTGATAAAGACAAACAGAATACAAGAACAATACTCATCAGGGCGATGAGCAGCACATCATCATCATCAATCTGTTCTGGTAGAAAATGCCCAGAAGCCCAAGTTATTAGCTTTCTAAATGTTCTGCCATCTACGTTTGAATTGAACCACCCAGTTCTAAAAATATGATTGTTTCAGGAAACATTATATTGTAGTGCCTAATTTGGTGGTGCAATGAATTCTCCTCAGTAATGTTCATCACTCTTGGGTAGCTGTCTGAACCAGTCTGGTAGGTAAGCAGGACTGTGGGGCTCAGCTTTCGCCTTTCATTGGGGCAGTAGAAGAGAAGGTCTGTGGATTGTAAAACAGAAGCTTTATTGTAGAGTCAAGGAGATGGACTGAAGGAACGTAAGCTTCATGAGGAGTGCACCAAGACTCGGAGACAGAGCAAAAACAAAAGGAGTTACACATGTGGCACAAGTGCAACACAAACATTTAGTAGCATTTCCCAAATAAACACACATCCCTTCCTTCATATAGTGGAGTATTAGGCCTCAGAGTCGTCATTCCCTTTAAAGTCGATACCTTCCTTTTTCTAGTTGTTGAGGTAATCCCACCCTGAGTCCTTCCATCCTCCTCCTGCCTCTGAGTAACTCCGTTCCCAGTCCCGACCCAAGCCAGATATACCTGTAGTGCACTGCTGTTAAAGATCAAGTTGAGAAACAGAATTGCAGTATTTTGTATAGATTTATGTTTGTTAACTAAAGTGGCTGGTCTGGTCCCTAAAGAACGAGAAACAAGGAGTGGACTCTACACGTAGATTTCGCTAAGTAAATTTGTTAAGGCCAATCACCTTCAGGAAATAATGATCACCCATCAGGCACCAACTATTGCAATTTCATCAAAATCAAGTTTACTATTAGTTGAACATCTTCCCTCACTGTCAGCCATCACGCAAATAGTAAATCATCACTTACAATCATTCACTCATTGGTGCAATAGTTGTAGTAAGTTATAGTTACCTCTTCCAATCCAAGCACAGTGGTAGGTGTACTATTGTGTCTTTGATGCAGGCAACACATTGGAATTTGGTATTGGCATTCTCATAAATCAATGATCTTCTGGGACAGCCCTGTTAAGTGAAGTAAAAAAAGAATAGGCATGCAAAGGAGGCAGACACTGTCTCCAAACACATGAAGGAATTGTGGAGGCTTCTTCACTGCACACAAATCCAACTCCAATCCAGCCATACATGTGACTAAAACATGGTGGGACAGCACAAATCAGACACAAACATCATGTTCCACTAGCTACTTTTTATGCAAAGAAAGAAGTTCAACGATAAAACATGTAAAAGTTCAATATTGGCACTGGCATAATCATTCAGAGAAGTGGAGCTTGTCTTCAAACTGAGGTGGCTCACCCAAAAGGTGGTCAGCTAACATACTTGATTCTGACCAATCATTCTCCTCCTTGCTATTTCATGGACAGTGTAATTATATGGTATGAAAGGTAGGTTCATGGTCAATCTCTCCATGTTTTGAGGTGAGAGACTGGTCCTTTTCTCTGTAGCAACTGTGACAGCTGCACCGAACACACTGGCTACAGGACAAAACAGTTACTTTATTGCCATTCTGCTCATCTCTGAACATTGGTGCATCTTCTCATTCAAATACACCAATGGGGTTTGATCCACACAGACCTCTTTTGGGTCAGCCAGAAATGCTTAGAGCATCCTCTGAATGTTCATTGTTACTACCACTTGCTTGACCTCTTTTGCTTTCACCACTGCACTAGACTTAAGACTTGCGACTCGAATCCAAGCCAATGCAAAGGCTGGGTTTTTTTCGGATTCTTCAGTTGCTTTTGTTGCTGGTGTTCTTGTTGCTGGTGTTGGCTGCTGTAAGACTAGATTGCCCTCTCTGAAAGTTGAAGGCAGTACCCCAGAATTGCAGATGAGACTCTAAGTTCCAGCCATTCTTCCTCCAGGTCCTCGGCTTGCTCAACAATCCACATTTTGAAACATCCCTTCAGAAAAAGGAATACAAGTAGGCAGAATCCTTTTGTACCATGGATCAAGTAGTGTGGCACAGATGAACTCTTTAGGCAAGATGATGTCTTGCATTACAAGCCAAGAGAAAGATTAAGCTCTCAACTAAGTCATGAGTTTCTGGGTTTTCGTTCACACCTGTGGCTGCGAACCTTTCAGACACCTTCTTTAGCTTCTCCTGTAGCAAATGCAGCAACAGGATAGCTTGGCTCATCGTACTGTCCTCTTTGCAAGCTTTCTATGTGAAAACCTCAAAAAGGAGGATCATCTGTGTCAGGCAGTTGTCTAGGTCTCATTTGTCCGCATCCATAGTCATAGCTTTCCCAATTGCATCCCCTCTTCTTTAAACAACAAAGTCATTGATCTGTCTGTACTTCTCAAATAGACATTGCAACATGTAATAGGGCGAGTTCCACCATGCTGGCACCTCCTGTATCAGGATTTTAGCAATGCGCCAAACACAGGAAACTGAAATAGCCACCATCTGCTTTGGCCTTGAATATGTTACTGCCATTGTCCGTGGGAACAAATCCATTTCTGAGATCTCTGGGTTGCAGCCATTCAGATACCTTGCTGTTAAATTTGTCCAAGATGTTTCCAGCTGCATGTGATTTCTCCATGGTAAAACATAGCTACTGTAGCATGCTGCTGAAAACTTAAAATTGTCTTCATGGCCAAGACCTGTAGATAGCTGTTGCCTTTCCACCCTCAAAAGGGATGCAGTGTGCAGGTATGCACATGTAATAAGTCGCCTGATATCTGATCGCCATGTCTGTCGTCAGGTGGATAGTGTGAACAGCCCTTTGCCGCAAAGTTTGTCCAACCAATTGCAGCACATCATGATGAAGCGCTGAAACAGCAACTGTGACAAAATAGATCCAACTTGGAACCTTCAATTAGGGACGAATGACTGCCACAAATTCTAAGAATCCTACTCCTACCACAAAAGAAAAATGAAGGCGGTCTAGTGCTACCATTTTTGCCAGTTTCCCATTTTACAAACCTTCCATTGGGTGGCTGCAGTCATAAGCCCCCGCTGCCAATACATACACATAATAGTAGTCTGCCGCCATTCACATCAGGCAACTTTCAAGAAATAGGTGGTGGTAGACTCAATGTGCATTGTGGGGCAGACACTGTATGCCGTGGTGTCTCCATCTGATTATGAGCCATTGTGTGGTCCCTGGAGTGGGTGATTCTAGCTTTGCCTAAAGATATCACCTTCTTCTTTCTCGTGACCTCCCACCGTGATTAGACTAGTAGCTGATGTTTCAAGCTCTCCTCACTTTCACCACTACATCAACATTCAGCAATTATTTTTAAGGTGCTCCTCCCACTGGATGGGATGATGTTTTTTCATGTGGGTCATTTGGTCACCAGTACCATAACATGAACCAGGCTTACCTCAACAAACACTGCTTGGCAAATGAAGCATATTGCAATGTTCTCCTCATATTTGCTAAACATAAACATGCCCCAAACAGTGGAGAAGTACTTTCTTACTGCCTGAAGAAGAACTGGAGGTAGGTGGGTGTGTTGTTGATTGCCTCTTTGCAGTGCATACTTCTACTGAGGTAGGAGGTTGGTGCACGTCTCATTTGGGGCCTTACATACATGGGAGCTGGCAGTACTGCCTGTGCCCCATCTCTCAGAGCAGGTTGAATAGGAGGAGTAATTTTAGACTCCTCTGTGCCAGTTTCCAAAATGACTGGCTCTTCATCGTCATCCTCCTCATCATTCCCTTCGATGATTCTAAGGCTTTCAGAAACTTTTCTTTTTTTCTTGGTGTCTCCCAAACTCTGCTGGGGTCCACTTCATGTCCTCATCATCATCAGAAGTGGTATTTGAAGAAGATGGTGGAGCACCCTTCTTTATCTTTGCTCGAGATCTGGGAGCCAATGATTCTAAAAGAGAAGGTTCATGCTCAGCAGAAAGCTCAACCTCCTGTACTGCTCCATCTTCAGGAAGATCCACTATTGCTGGCTGTGGCTGCTGTCCACTTTGCTCTGTTTCATGAAACAATTGGGTACTACTTTGTAAAAGGGACAAATCCAATTGATTTCATTTATTTAATTGTCTTTTTTCCGTACATGTTGATGTAACTGTAAAGGCACAGAGTAAATCATTTATAACAAATTGATAAAACACACCAGACCAGCATTCGATAAAATAAGATGCAGATAAAATACAATGAAAGTTTGAACCTATAAGCTGCAAAAGGTGCAACAGGTTAAAAGCAAAAACCAATACTACATGTCTTATCTAGATCAGCCCCCAGATAACAGGATATCCTGAGTGCTTTTTATGTCTTGGCTGCAGAAGCTAGAAAGTATGCTAACATGTAACTTGCCTTTATATCATTGATGTTCATCGTAGATTCCATCGGAAGCTAGGTTACTTTATGCAAAGGTTGTCCCTTCAAGGGCAACACTAGAATTAGTGGGATGTCGGAGTCAGTAATTGTCCTCCAGATTCAATGGAGGGAAAAAGTGGTTGCTCAGCGGGATCTCAGGCAATGTTGATCTGCATACGGGTAAAACATTCTGCATTGTTTGGGAGTGAAATATTGTGGTGGGGATAAAAGAAATTCAATGAAACCAATTGAATGTTGCTCCCGCAGTTTAGAGTTTTAAGATTAACTCTTCCACCAAACACAGATATTTGAAATCAGTTTTTATGCAGTCTCATTCCCGTACCCTCCTCAGATGCCTGAACTAGTTGACTCTTCTGACTGTCAGTATGTGGTTATATAATATATAACCAATGAGGTCCTATACCCTAGCCAATTGACAACTTTATTTTTCAGGTCTTGATCCAATTTGGGTTCGTCAGAATTCAGGGTTGGTACTCCCGTTAAGACTAGAAAAAAAGGCATTGATTCGAGGAGAAGGTGAAAGACATCATCTTTCAAGAGTGGCACCATCCTGCCTTTCTTTCAATGCTGCCCCCTTATCAACTCTATCAGCTCTGTCAGCTGAGTTAAACTAGGGGTTATCTTGTCACAGGTCTGGTGACCCTTTGAGCTTCAACTGGGGTGTGCTCAATATTTACCAGTTTCAGCTCCACATAGCGGGCTCCCCAGGTTGTGTTGACTGTTGTTGACTTTGAAGCAGCTTCAGTATCTTATGTGCTCTATTTTCTAGATTATTTAGTACTTTGGAAATTTCCCGTAAAGCTGATTGTACCAATTTTTCAAAAAACAATATATCTATTGAAGCATTACTAGATGGTGTCTCTTGGATGGTTGTGAGTCATTGCTGCACTTTGCCCAAACCTTTTTTTCTGAGGCCCCTTTTCTTCACTAGAGGGTAGTGGGGTGGTGAGATAGACAGTGGCTCAATCTGATCATGGGGTGAGACTAATATTATACATGGATTAGAGATGTGCTGGAGATGGAAGATGTTGCTGACTGTACTTCAGGATTGGGTGGCATGTCTGCAGGCCAGGGAGGACATCCTTGGCCGCACTCTGGTTAACTACCAACTTCTCCTCTACGTTCCCTATTTTGTTACTGATAAAATTCATTGCCCCGGTTTAGGAAGGTAGCCTCATCTAGCATTGTTACCCCCACTTTTGGCCTGTTTGTGAGTATATGTTGGTGTGTTTTTACTGTCTCACTGGGATCCTACGAGCCAGGATCCCAGTGCTCATAGTGAAAACCCTATTTGTCAGTGTGTTTTATGTGTCTCAATGGGACCCTGCTAGCCTGGGTCCCAGTGCTCATACTTTGTGGCCTGAAAGTGTTCCCTGTGTGGTGCCTAACTGTGTCACTGAGGCTCTGCTAATCAGAACCTCAGTGCTTATGCTCTCTCTGCCTTTACAATTGTCACTGTAGGCTAGTGACCATTCTTACCAATTCTGATTGGCACACTGGAACACCCTTATAATTCCCTAGTATATGGTACCTAGGTACCCAGGGTATTGGGGTTCCAAGAGAACCCTAAGGGCTGCAGCATTTCTTTTGCCACCCATAGGGAGCTCAAGCAATTCTTACACAGGACTGTCACTGCAGCCTAAGTGAAATAACGTCCACGTTATTTCGCAGCCATTTTACACTGCACATAAGTAACTTATAAGTCACCTATATATCTAACCCTCACTTGGTGAAGGTTAGGTGCAAAGTTACTAAGTGTGAGGGCACACTGGCACTAGCCAAGGTGCCCACAGATAGTTCAGGGCAATTTCCCTGGAATTTGTGAGTGAGGGGACACCATTAAATGCGTAATAATTACAATGGTAACTCCGAATATGGTCATGTAACATGTCTAAGATCATGGAATTGTCCCCCCATGCCAAATCTGGTATTGAGGTGCCAATCGCATGCATCCCGGGGGCTCTAGCATGGACCCCGGGTACTGCCAAACCAGCTCTCTAGGGTTTTTACTGCAGCTACTGCTGCTGCCAACCAACAGACAGGCTTCTGCCCTCCTGGGGTCTAGACAGCCCAGTCCCAGGAAGGCAGAACAAAGGATATCCTCTGACAGAGGGTGTTACACCCTCTCCCTTTGGAAATAGGTGTTAAGGACCTGAGAGGAGTAGCCTCTCCTGGCCTCTGGGAATGCTTTGAAGGGCACAGATGGTGCCCTCCTTGCATCAACCAGTCTACACCGGTTCAGGGATCCCCCAGCCCCTGATATGGTGTCAAACTGGACAAAAGAAAGGGGAGTGACCACTCCCCTGTCCATCACCACCCCAGGGGTGGTGCCCATAGCTCCTTCAGTGTGTCCCAGACCTCTGCCATCTTGAATGCAGAGGCGTGAGGGCACAATGGAGGCCACTGGGTGACCAGTGCCAGCAGGTGATGTCAGAGAATCCTCCTCATAGGTGGTTACCTGACTAGGTGGCCAATCCTCCTCTGATAGCAGGGTCTCTCCTGTGGGCTTCTGTTCAGATAATGAATGCCAGAGCTCACCAGAGTTCCTCTGCATCTCCCGCTTCCACTTCTGCGAAGGATCGACAGCTGAATGCTCCAGGACACCTGGAAAACCACAACAAAGTAGCAAGAAGACTACCAGCAACATTGTAGCGTCAAATCCTGATGGCTTTCTTGACTGTTCCCTGGTGATGCATGCTCTGAGGGCTGTCTGCCTTCACCCTGCATTGGAAGCCAAGAAGAAATCTCCTGTGGGTCAACGGAATCTTCCCCCTGCTAACGCAGGCACCAAACTTCTGCTTCACTGGTCCTCTGGGTCCCCTCTCACCTCGACAAGCGTAGTCCCTGGCACACAGGGGCTGGATCCAAGTGACCACGACAGTCCAGTGGTCAATCGGTCCAAATTTGGTGGAGGTAAGTCCTTGCCTCCCCACACCAGACAGTAATCCTGTGTACTGCGTGAACTGTAGCTGGTAGGGCTTCTGTTCACTTTTGTAAGGAATCCTTCATGCACAGCATAGCCCAGGTCCCAGCACTCCATCCTGCATTGCTCAACTCGTTGAGTTGACCACGAGCATTGTGGGGCCCTCCTTTGCAGTGTTGAGATGACCACTGTGCTCAGTTTTCTAAAACCCCTGTTCAAGTGCTTCTGTGGGTGCTGCCTGCTTCTGTGTGGGCTTTCTGTATTGCTGAGCACCCCCTCTGTCTCCTCCGTCAAGGGGCGACCTCCTGGTCCTTCCTGGGCCCGGGCAGCACCCACTTTCTTCAACCGCGACGTTTGCAGCTAGCAAGGCTTGTTTGCGGTCTTTGTGCGTGGAAACAACTCTTCTTCCTCCAGCACACCGTGCAATATCTTCTGTGGAAAGGAGAAGTTCCTGGCATCCTCCGTTCTTACAGAATCTTCAGTTTCTTCAACCAAGAGGCAGACATTTTGCAACTTCATTGGTGGTTTAATGGGCTCCTGCCCCCCTGGACACTTTCGTGACTCCTGGACTTGGTCCCCTTCCTTTGCAGGTCCCCAGGTCCAGGAATCCATCATCAGTGCTTTGCAGTTTGTTGTGGTCTTTGCAGAATCTCCTATCACAACTTTAGTGTCTTTCTGGGGAAGTACAGTAACTTTACTCCTACTTTTCAGGATCTTGGGGTGAGGTATCTTGGACACCCTTAGTGTTTTCTTACACTCCCAGCGACACTCTACACACTACACTAGGCCTGGGGTCCCTAAGTGGTTCGCTTTCCACTTTCTTTGAATATGGTTTGTGTTGCCCCTAGGCCTATTGCATCCTATTGTATTCTACAGTGTTTGCACTACTTTTCTAACTGTTTACTTACTTGATTTTGGTCTGTGTGTATATTTTGTGTATTTTACTTACCTCCTAAGGGAGTATATCCTCTGAGATATTTTTGGCACATTGTCACTAAAATAAAGTACCTTTATTTTTAGTTACTCTGAGTATTGTGATTCTTATGATGTAGTGCTATATATATAAGTGGTATAGTAGGAGATTTGCACGTCTCCTAGTTCAGCCTAAGCTTCTCTGCTATAGCTACCTCTATCAGCCCAAGCTGCTAGAACACTACTGATCTACTAATAAGGGATAACTGGACCTGGCGCAAGGTGTAAGTACCATCAGGTACCCAACTATAGGCTGGGTCAGCCTCCTACCCTGTTAGAATATTTGTGATGGAGCCAACAGTTTGATTGTCCTTAAATAATAGTCTTGTCTGTCCCTTCCTTTTTCCCATTTTGCATATGGGAGATATCTTGTGAGTAAGGGCCAAGGGGATGCAAAATAAAGGTCCCTAAATAGGGGATGGGACTTGCGGGATCCATCAAGTTATATTGCAACAGTAGAATTTTGTAAAGAGTTTATGTGCTCACAGGCCTTGCAACTTGGGATGCCCTCATGGAAGGTTGAAAGAGGAGTGGCCTAGCCCAGCCTCGACCGACTTCACTTGTGTGCATCCCACGTGGGTCCCATGCTACGGGGCTTGGCTGCTGTTCATGTAGGCCTCACAATGATGTGAGAGCCCTCAGGTGTGATAAAAGGTCAGAGGCACACTGGAGGATTAAGTCACACCCCTGCACCAGGCTCTCACCGAGTATACTTTCCATGACGCAGGGCTTGGCTACCGAAAATGAATGTTTCATGATGTGGTGCGAGCCCTCATGTGTGAAAAGCTCAGAGACAGGCTGGGGGGTGAAATCCCACCCCAGCACCAGGCTCTCAGCAAGTGTGTGTCCTTTGCCTTAGGGTCTGGCTGCCATTAATGTAGGTTTCACAATGAGAGTCCTTAGGTGTGTAAAAAGGTTCAGAGGAAGGCTGAAGCATAAAGTGCCACCCCAGCACCAGATTCTCAGCGAGAATCCAATTTAACATCACTGATCATCAGCATTGCTATGATTACAGTGACTGCCGCACTGACAGACATCGTTTTTAGCTTGGGTTTAGGTTGTCGTGGTGCTTTTGTTGCAGGAGTGCTGCTCCCACGTTCCTCTGTGGAGGCTGATGTGGCAGGCACACTTCTCCCGAAAAAGGTTATGATCAGCATGTCACTGGTAGAAAGCTACTTGTTCTCACTGACCACTTTTTTGGGAGCAACTTTCTTTGGGGCCATCTTAAAGCTCTCAGTTGCCAGTGGCACTAAGCTGCACAAGAAGAAAAAATAGGAGGACTGATGTCACCGTGTAGACCTACTCTTTGACAGTACTGCAAGTGATGTTTCTTCTTCTTCTGTGCACCTAAAAGCAAACAAGCAAGAATAACATTTAGTCAAATGTGGCATTGTTGCAGTTTGAATTAGCACCGACAAAGGCAATTTTAATGTGGTTGGTTACCGAGGTAATAGATAACAATTTATCCAACCATTTTAAATTTAAACCACACCACCATACCATAAAATTTCATTTCTAATTGGGATGACACAACATGCAGATATAGCTCCTTGATTTAAGTCCATCCACCTTAAAAGAGAAACCTGTGGCAGTCAAGGGGGTTCATGGGTAAATGGAATAAACCTTAAAAAAAGTTTAATATGTGCCTATGTCAGGCGAGGTAGACCAGGGTGTAATGGGATAATCATTAAAAACAGATTTCATCTCATCAATCTCATCCCTACATTGGCTTCCAGTGGATACAAGAATTCAGCTTAAGACGTTATGCCATTTTCATAGATCCATATTTAATCATGGCCCTGAAATGCTTAAAACCCTGGCATCTGTATATATTCCGACCAGACTACTGAGATCCTCCTCAGCTATGCTGGCCACAGTTCCCACAATAAAGAAAGTAAGATGGGGAGGAAGATCCTTAGCCTATCAAGGGGCCATTCTTTGGAATAGCCTTCCTTTTAGTATTAGATCGATATACCAAGAGATTTTGTTCAGGAAGGCCTTGAAAACCTGGCTATTTAAAGCTTAATCTCTATTTGAATTTAGATGGTGACATTGGCCGTTTTGCAGAGAAAGCGATACGAGGCCTCCGGGCAGTTTTAGGCGCTATATAAGTAGTTATAACATAACATAACATGTTGGTGTGTCTGCAGTGTACCACAGGCAGGGTGTTCAGGAGGAAATTGAATTATACCTAAAAATGAAAGCTGTGGTGCGGATGTGCAGCTGTGGTGGATGTCAAGATTGAGGGCAAATTCAAAGCAAAAATAAATAAATTAATTAATTAATAAATAATTAAAAGAAAATATGAAAATAAAAAAATGAAAAGTCTAAAATTAAAATGTAAAAAAAATAAAAGAAAATACATTTAAAAAGATAAATAAATGCTGATGTTTGCATAAGGGTAAGAGAAGACATCTATTGTGAGTCAAGGAGGTACAATGGAGAAATGCAAATAAATGCATGTAATATAAGCACTCTTCATCATAATCATATTCACAATATAGATGTAATACAATGGTCCTCAAGCATATTACTAAACTGATATTACATCCATCCACCCAAACCTTTGGTAGAACACTGGCTGGATGCACAAAATAACCCCCAGCCACATGGTCAAACAACAACAGCGAGCAAGAAGGCATAAGGAACAGATAATACATGCAAGCCTAGGGCAAAGGCACACTGGCTGGATGCACAAAATGGCTGCCGGCCACATGGTCAAACAACAACAGCGAGCACGGAGGCATGGGGAACAAAGAACACATGAAAGCCTATAGGAAAGGCACACTGGCTGGATGCACAAAATGCCCACCAGCCACATGGTCAAGCAATAACAATTAGCATGGAGGCAGGGGGAACAAAGAAAACATGCAAGCCTATCACAAAAGAGCACTAGCCGGATGCTCAAAATGGCAGCCAGCCAAATGATCAAAAAACAATAGTGATCAAGGAAGTGTGGGGAACAAAGAACATGTTGAAGCCTATAGCAAAGACACATTGGCTGGATGTACAAAATGGATACCTGGCCCATGGTCAAACAACAGTGAGCAAGGAGCCATAGGAAACAAAGAACACATGCAGCCTATGGCAGAAACACACTGACTGGATGCACAAAATGGCTGCCAGCCACATGGTCAAACAACAACAGAGAGCATGGAGGAATAGGAAATAAAGAACACATGCAAACCTAAGGAAAAAGCACACTGGCTGGATGCACAAAATGACCGCTAGTCACATGGTCAAACAAGAACAGTGAGCAAAGGAGGAATGGGGAACAAAGAACACATGCAAGCCTATGGTAAAAGCACACCTACTGGCTACACAGAATGCCCACCAGCCACATGGTCAAACAACAACAATGAGAATGGAGGCATGGAGAACAAAGAACACATTCAGCCCTATGGACATAGACTAAACAAAATGATACCTGGCCAGGTGGCCGATGACAAACACACACACACACAAACTGGCCAGACAAAAAAGGCATGGTAACACTGAAGAAAACACTACCATTAAGTTAGCAATACAAAACATGAAAAGTAACTGTGCTATAAAAAATGTCCAACAACACCCATCCCCCATGTCATCTAATAACTTCACATATATACTTGTTTGCAAAAAAAATGAAATAAAAACAATAGCCACCATTTGTAATTTAATCCGATGCCATCCCTGCCCTAAAATAAGTTTTAAAACCATATAATACAGAAACATTTATTTCATGCACTGATGATGACAAGTACTGGACCTAATGGTTGGGTGGCCCTTTGGAAAACTAAGGCACTTAGTAAAATAAAAGAATATTGCTAATGTAACAATCATGGAGAAAAGGTACTGAACTGTGCAACATTTTCCCTTTACAAAAGGTGAAAAATGAAATGGAAAAAAATAAATAACTAGGGCCAACTTAAACTCCAGGCTACTCACCACAATGAAAGTAAAAAATCAGATAAAAGTACAAAGAAAGACTGATCCAAGCCCTATCAAACAAACAAACAACACCCTTATACAATCGTCTTTGATCTTACTTGTGTGATATCACAAAACAAAGTCCTTAATTCCTAATGTATATATCCAGCAGACAAAGCGAGTGATTCTTCTACCTCAAAATCCAAGTGAAAAGTGACTAGGAGATGGACAAAGTAATGAGAGGTGGCTGCTGGACAGGAAGATAAAGGGGGTCATTACAACCCTGGCGGTCGGTGTTAAACCAGCGGTTAGACCGCCAACAGGCTGGCGGTCTTACTTTGGGGAATTATGACCATGGCAGTTACCGCTATGGTCATCCGCCAGTTCTCCGTTCCGCCCGCCAGGGCAGAGACGACCGCTGGGCTGGAGACCTGGTTCTCCAGCCTTGCGGCCGTCACTATACCGCCGGCAGTATTTGGACCCGGCTTACCGCCGTGGATTTCCAGCGGTTTGAACCGCCATGAAATCCATGGTGGTAAGCACTGTCAGTGCCAGGGAATTCCTTCCCTGACACTGATAGGGGTCTCCCCCCCACCCTGACTCCCTCCCCTACACCCCCCACCACCCCTGCAACCCCCCAAAGGTGGCAGGACCCCCCTCTCCACCCCGACCCCCAACATCACATCACCCATACCCACACGACACTCACGCAGGCACCACCTACACACTTACACGCACACACGCCGACATACATGCCTCCATCCACACCCACAGTCAGACATGCACACTCACATTCAAACATACACGCACACATCCATACAGACATACCCACAAACATACACGCACTCATTCCCATACACACAACACCCCCGCAGGCATACACGCACTCACACACCCCCTCTACATACACACATGCACACCCCCATGCATCCACACAACACCCCCCACCCCTCTCCCCTCACGGAAGATCGACTTACCTGGTCCGACGATCCTCCGGAAGGGGACGGGAGCCATGGGGGCAGCTCCACTTCCCCGCCTCCCGCAAGTATGGCTGTTGGCGGCTCTCCGTCTGTAAAAGGACGGAGAGCTGCCAATGGTCATAATAGGCCAGGCGTAAAACCGCTACCACTGGCGGTCTTCCGCACGGCGGTCCCTCGGCGGTCTTCAAAAAAGACCGCTGAGGTTGTAATGACCCCAAAGTCTCTGAGGCACTTCCTTCTTGTTCGGAAAAAAGTAAAATAAAAAATGGGTTTTGCACTGAAAAACAACTTGAATGGTCCAACAATCAGAGTTAGCTGCTTCTCAAGTAGAAAATCTGCTCAAGTTGTGTTCATGCTCGTGAGTGGAACTAAATTGGTGCCATCAGAGCTGGAAGATTCGAGAGCAGGTGCTAAAACTTGTGACCGTTCACTTGTGGCCTGAGAATATCATGGTTCACTTGCAACTCATGCACGTGTGAATGAAAATAAAGAACTCTGCTTCATGCCGGATGGTAGAATTTGGGATCTCCATGCTACTCTGTGTAGTATGGAGTCCACTAATTTAAAAACTCAGGGAGCAAAAGTCGAGTTCACCACCCAGGCCTAGTAACCTCCACTGTTTTTGTTTGACCCTTAATTTATATGGTGCAAACAGATTATAAGCCAATCAAATGGTTGATAGCGAAGACAGGAGAGAAGATCAGGTTAATGAGATGGTCTATTTTTTTATTGTAAGGGTTCGATTTTTTTGTGTAGCACTAAGCTGACAGACTTTCTCATCAGTTTATCCGATGTGTCTACCCATCTTATCCAAGTTTGAAGTTTGTTTGGGGCCTTTTGATCTGTGAGGGTCATCTGTTGGGATGGAAAAGCTCTCTGCATGGTGAGAGACATGTATGATTGCCCTAAGTGCCCAAAAAGTAGGTTCTGTATTGTTGTTTGAATCCCTAATGCTGTTTTTTGTCATAGGTGAACACAGATCACATGTGTGCACCATGACATGGGTCTGTCCTATGAATTGTAGTGTTGTTTGACTAGGAGGGAAGCCCAAAGCACTACCCTAATAGTGATGGAAGGCTACTGCTTTCCCCAGTAGTTTAACAACACAAACGCGGAGGTGGCAGCATAACGGGTAGTAATCAGTAGCAGTGGACAGGTGAGGCATACAGGCACACTCACCTTTTTCAAAGGTCCACTACATAATAATACACAAGAACAACAGTACTAGCCAATGGAGTGTGCTGTGGATGTACACTGAGTGCAGAAGTGCCTGCACTGGTACATAACATGGAGGGCCATGGGTTCTTTTTGGGAAGCCCAGGCCTGCCTGGGGAAAACATGAGGAGTAGAGTAATCCCCTTAGACAGAACTGTACTTTGCAGAAATCCTCTACGCTCAGTGAGACAAGCACTGGGTGAGGGGGAGCCAGGTTCTCCCTGTGCATTTCAAAGGGTTTTTTGATTCAGTGGCTGTTCACAAGGTAAGGGCCTGGACACTTTTCAGTAACAGGGAGATGGGGCTGATAAGTGAATCATAAAGGGTAAGGCTGAGGGCCCATGAATAACATTTGATGCACATATCACTGAGGATGACATCCATGCATGAACTCTGGTCACACACATGAATCTTGTTGAAGGTTAACCAGCTGCAGAGTCCTGCCTGCTTTGACAGACGTCCTTCAGGAGGAAGAAGAAAGGGAAAGATGTCCATGTCAATGATGCAGAAACACAACATAAAACTTTGAATGTCCAAACCCTAAGTCACAATTGGTTTGTGGAAAAGAACTATAAGTAGGGGAGTTTGATATCACTAACATTGTCATCTTCTGAGCAACCAGCTGGGCTCTTTTGGGGAAGGGAAGCTCTAAAAGACTTCTGCCTTTGACCAGGAATTTAGGCCCAGCCTGCTTGCCTTCCCTGCTGGGTGAGAGGACATCACCCAGGGAAGTCAAGATCACTTGCCTCGAACCTGGAGCACCTGCGCCTGCTGGCCCACTAAGACTTGTGTGCCCAGAAAGAAGAGGAGAGCATTGGATGGAGGGAGGCCCAGAAGGGAGTCCTGGTGTGAGGACTCTCTGTGTAACACATGAGGAATCAAGATTTCACCAATCTGGCTTAGCCTGTGTGCTGAACTTCTTTGGCGACGCATTATGCCAGGAGGGGCCACAGTGAACTGATTTGCAGGAGCGCATTGGGAGAAACTTGATCCTTACACCAATTGTGCTGTTGCCCATGTGCTGACTGAACTGGGAAACTCTGTATGCCAGGAAGGGCTGCCTCTAAGTACTGAACCAAATCGGGCTGTTGCCTAAGCGCCTACTTTGACTTGGTGACCTCTTATGCTAGGAGAGGCTGCTGTTGAATGGATTCAAAGCCTGTGGTTAGGCTTTTGCCCATGTGGTGAAGTGACTTGGTTACCCCATAGGCCAGTAGGGACAGCCATGACCATCCAAGTAAAGTTAGAGTGACTGGAGTGTGAAGTGTGAGAAGCTGGCCTGGCTTATAGTGGGTACCAGAGGTACTTACACCTCATTCCAGTTCCAGAGATCCACCTTATGAAATGTAGGCAGTGTCTAGGAGCTTAGGCTGTCTAGAGGTAGCTGTAGCAGAGCAGCCAAGTCTGAACTAGGAGACATGCAAAACTCTTGCAACACCACTATAGTCACACAGTACTTATACAGAAGTGAGACAATACTCATATTTACCAAAAATAAAAAGGTACTTTATTTTAGTGACACAAGGACAAAAATATCTTAGAGGCTATAGTCCCTCTGGAGGTATGTATTGTATACAATATATACACTAGTAACCAAAATCAGGTAAGTAAACAGTCAGAAAATAGTGACAATAGTGAAAAACACAATAGGTTGTGATGGGCCTAGGGGCAACACAGACCATATACTAAAACAGTGGAATGTGAATGCAGGTTTCCCCCTTAAGGCAAGTGTAGTGTCTAGAGGGGCACTGGGAGTGTACGAAAAAAACAAAGGTAAGTAAATTACCCCACCCCAGAGCCCAGGAATATAGGAGTAAAGTACAGCAAGTTTCCTCAGAACACACTAGAAGTTGTGGTAAAGGATTATGTAAAGACCAAGCAAGACTGCAAGAAACCAATGATGGATTCTTGGACTTGAAGTCCTGTGGAGAGAGGAGACCAAGTCCAGAAGTCGATTTAGAGTCCAAGAAGAGCAGGAGCCCCTGCTAATCCTGATGAAGGTGCAAAAGTGGATTCTCCGAGTAGGAAGAAGTCGGAAATGCACCATGGAAGACAGCTGTGGGTTCCTGCTTGGTGCAAGAGATGTTCCAACTCGAGTCATTGGATACAAGCTTGGTTTCGTTGCTGGATTCACCTAACAAGCCTTGGCTCATGCAAATGTTGCAGTTGGCGGGAAGAGGCACTACCTGGACCCAGGAAGGACCTGGGTGTCTCAACTCTGACTGAGGAGACCTAGGGGCTCTCAGCACTTTAGAGAGCCCTCAAAAGACAAGGCAGCACCCAAAAGAGTCCCAGAACATGGGGACAAAGGAGTTACAAAATGCGGTCATCGCAGCACTACACAAAGGTATCCCACGCCGCCGGAGAACAACTCAGGGAGCTGAGCATCGCATAATACAGTGCTGGAGACCTGGGCTATACTGTTCACAAAGGATTTCTGGAAGAAGTGCACAGAAGCCCAAGGAGCTGCAGAACACATGGTGCACAGGGGTACTGTTTGGCATGGAGAGACAAGCCCTTACCTCCACCAAATTTTGACAGCTGGCACTTTGGACAGTCAGGATCACTTTGGTCCACCACCTGTGTTCCAGGGATCATGTTCGTCGACAGGAAATGAGCCCAGAGTGCTGGTTGTCATTGCAGAGAGATTCCTTTGGTCCTTCTGGTGCAGAATGAGGACAGACAGTCCTCAGAGCATGCACAACCTGGAAACTGTGGCAGTTGCTGGCAGGAGCTGAAGTTGCAGAGTTGCAGTAGCCTTCTTGGATACTTTGATGCAGTTACAGTGTTCCTGGAAAAGTCTGCATTTGATCTAACGGTCAGAAGCTGAAGCAGAGGATGGAGTGGAGTCCTGGTGGAGTCTTGCAAACCAAATCTGAGGAAACACCCAGAGGAGACACCCTAAATAGCCCTGAGAGGGGGATTGCATACCTAACCAGGTATGCATCGATAAGAAGGGGTCTCTGATGTCACCTGCTGGCACTGTCTACTCAGATGCTCCCAGAGGGTCACCACACCTTGGAATCCAAGATGCCTAACACCAGGGACACACTGGAGGAGCTCTGGGCACCACACCTGGGGTGGAGATGGACAGGGGATTTGTCACTCCCCTTTCTTTTGTCCAGTTTCATGCCAGAGCAGGGACTGGGGGTCCTTGAACCAGTGTAGACTGGATTATGCAAGGAGGGCACCGTTTGTGCCCTTCAAAGCATTTCCAGATGCTCTGGGAGGATACCCCTCCCATGCCTGCAACACCTATTCCCAATGGGAGAGGGTATAACACCCTCTCCTAAAAGAAATGCAATGTTTGGCCTTCCTGGAATTGAGCTGCTCAATCCCCAGGAGGGCAGAAATCTGTCTGTGAGGTAGCAGCAGCTGGGGCTGCAGTGGACACCTCAGAGAGCTAGTTTGGCAGTGTTAAGTGTCCATGGTGGAGCCCCCATGGTGCATGGAATTGCCCCCCCAATACCAGAATTGGATTGAGGGTACAATTTTTCAATCTTAGACACCTCACTTGGCCATATTCAGAGTTACCACTGTGAAGCTACATATATGTATTGACATATGTGTAGTGCACAGTTTTAATGGTGTCCCCGCACTCACGAAGTCTGGGAATTTGGCCCTGGACAACGTAGGGGTACCTTTGCTAGTGCAAGGGTGCCCTCACACACAGTAACTTTGCACTCACCTTCAGTAACTGAAGGTTAGACATATAGGTGACTTATAAGTTACCTGGTGCAGTGAAAATGGCTGTGAGATAGTGTTTGCACTATTTCACGCAGGCTTCAGTGGCAGTCCTGAAGGGATATTTCTATGCGCTACCTATGGGTGGCAAAAGAAATGCTGCAGCCCATAAGGATCTCCTGGAACACCAAAGCCCTGGGTACCTAGGTCCCATATACTAGGGACTTATAAGGGAGGAGGTCCAGTGTGCCAATCTGGATTGGAATATGGAGTCACTAGACTATAGTGACAAGTTTTGGAAATAGAGAGAGCATAAGCACTGGAGTTCTGCTTAGCAGGACTCGTGACACAGTCAAGCATACTGACAACACAATAAAACATACTGACGTATAGCCCACAAACTATGAGCACTGGGGTCCTGGCAGTGAGATAGTAAAAAAACACTGACAAACAGGTAGAAATTGGGGGTAACATGCCAAGAAGGATGGTACTTTCCTACATGAAGCTGTATGTTAACCTCATATTCAAGGAGGGGCCTTCAGAGACACTGAAACAAAGAGGTCCTGGTCATTTTGAGGGCCCAGAAAACAATTGTGACCAAGATGGGCTCAGAACCCAACTTGTAGATTGCCCCACGGAAGGTGTCAGAGCTGATAAAGCAGAAAAAGAAAGGCTAACAAGCATTCATATATCATGTAACAAAATCGTATAAGGCAACGTGATTTTAGCAAAGAAAAGTATAATGTGTGTGGAAAATGTGCCCACGAAATAGTTCGCCATTTAGTATAAGTGAGCCTGATTAATCATGAAGAATTGACAATGTAGTAATCCGTCATAATTGCAGATGTATTTTATGATTTTCTTGTTAGAACTGTTGTATGCTTCAGCTTAAATTTAGCAGAGGCTTTGGCCTAGTCGCCTGGTCTCAAATTTAACTGCGTGGTTTTCACTTGTATTAACAAACATATATTTTGTGCTTTTAAAGCTGTATTTTTCAAGTAGAATGACTAATACACTTATCTCAAGGTTCCGTGCTAGGCAAGTTTCATCCCCTTTGAAGCAAGGTCAGTTTCTGCAGGTGCAGACAATAAAGACACTGATGCAGAAATAATTGGCAAACTTTGTTGCTACTTGTGTTCCAAAGCTCCAAGGACACCTTATGCATAAATGAGTACTAAGAGAAAGACACTATTCATTGGTCAAAAGGAAGCCACCCTATGAACCCTCCAATGGAAGACCCTGAAGAATTTGGAACGTTTTCTTACTTAAACCCACCGGACAAAGAGAAGTCAGCCATTTTCTTTGATGCCATTTTTAAGCCAGATTCAAGACGCCATTTTGATGACACTCTGATGCTTTTTCTCTATCCCAGAGAGAGAGAGACTTTAAAGAATTCTCACCCTAGAGACTTTAACTTTAACTTTACCCCGTTTTGCCCATACGATAACTTTTGCCCCATTTTCCTTGCTGCTGCAAGGAAAACTTGACTTAAACTTTGCCCCTTTGAAATTTGCCCCATGCTGATTGAACCGGTACCTGAAGGACGAAGACTTACCTTGAATGCTGATTGTATTTGGTAATTTTGGTAATTATGAAAGGATAAATGTATTATTCATTGTATTTTCCTTCTTAGGTACCAACTGCTTATTTTGGCAGAGCCTAAGCTAGAAGTTTTTCTAAAATTTATGTTGATTAAATTCTTTTGCATGAAGCCCCACATGCCAATGCTAATCGGGGTTAGTTGAGGTATTCACTTGATGCATCATGCTGAATTGAAATCTTGTTATGCTGACCAATGTATGCAATTAGTCAAATTCAGTTACTCATATTAGTGATTTGCATCACTATAACAGAGAGCATTATAATCCAAATCTTGCGTATATTGTGTTTCTTCCGTCGTTATGGACAGCTAGTAATGTTCATATATGCATACCATTTGATTTTGAGACTTACTTATATTGTGCTAACTTTGTTAATATAGGGAAATAAACTCATTAACCTTCAATAAACAGGTGTGGTAATTCATGACTGAAAGGTCATGGTGTGTTCAATTATTGATTTTCTGTTTAACTAATTTGTTGATTGATTACTAATTGAGTATTGGTTATTGATTATAAATGGTTATTGATTATTGATTTGAGGGATCCAACAATTCTTTGGATGAGGAGAGCTCAACCCGGTCAAAAGGTCCACCGACCTCCAGCGTGTCCAAGTATAAGTAATTTATAAGGACTGGATGCGCTATCAGTAGATGGTAGCAGAGATTGATGGCTTGGCCCTTTGGGACCCCATTCGAACAATAGATGGATTCAAGTTAGAATTTTCTTTGATAAAACAAGTGGAGAGATGATGATGCCCTAAATCCCCAATGACTTTCCTGGAATCTCGGAGCTTGCGAATGGAGGAAATGGAGGTGTGAGAATGTTTTTGGTGTTTCTAGTGATGGTATGAGTGAAGTTAGGGTTTTGCTCTTGCACAGCTTATGCTGCAGATGAATTGTGAAGTTTGTGAGGATTTTTAGGGGGTTACGAACTCCAAATCAAAATTTTAGAGGAGTGATACTCCAAAGTGTGGGAGTAGGGAAGTCATCGAACTTCATATGTGTGTAGCGCTTTGTGCAGGAAAAATTGTCCACATGGTTGTTGATGTTGAGACGGGCCCTGCGAGGTCAAGAGACTCCGGAGTATGTTGAAAAGTGTATGAGACACTTGATTGATGTTGTAATTTGTTCGGTTTAGTAGGTTGATCGGGCGTGGTCAACAAGTCAGTACGAATATTGAGGAATTAAAGAAAATTTTCGACTTTGAGATTTGACGAATTCTAAAGTGCACTAGAATAGTTCATTGATCAGTTGAGAGTAAAGTTTGCTGGTCAAATTTTGCTTGCGAAAGTGGGAAACCGAGAAAGATGGAATAACTGCCGAGGTTAGTGAAAAATCCCTAAGGTTTCTGAAGCGATTGTATTACCTTCCTGTAGTAAACCGACAGATTTGTTTTCTTCTTTTTGGTTAGTGCTCGCGATATATTGCAGAAATTAGTTTGAGTGAAGTTGAATGAAGGAGGACAAGCCGCAAGACTTTGTCATCCGCAGTGTGTAAGTGTGACGTCACTAGGAGCCGCGCTGGGATAGGTTGTTTGGTGAGAAGGGTCACGCATGGATTGGATGCAGTCCGTGAAGCTCAATTGGTGGGGAAAGGCAAGGGAAGAGTATTCCAGGAATTAAGGTCACTTGTTGATTACATTTTTTTGAGAAAATAAAAGACGGAAAGATGAAATTTTTCAAAGCACTTAAGAGTGCCTTGAGGGGAGATGTATATATTAAAGCAAATGTAGGAGAAGAAACACTGCCTGAGGGTACACCAGCTTACATCGTAATTGAAGAAAAGGGTGTCGCACCATGTCTTTGGTTAAAGCAATGGTGTAAATTAACAGAAAAGCATGGAAGTGTAGCATTCCCTATCCATGGGTCGTTTAATTTAAGAGTTTTGGAGAATTTGAGATTTGAGCTATACGACATGAAAATACCTCCAAGACCAGCACAGTTCAAAGCATTAGCAATTTGGGAACAAATGGCTAGAAGGCAATTACAAAAGAAATTTGAGACAAGAGTGAGAAAAGTAGAAAAGACACTAGCGGATGCTAGATGGGATAGTACTCAAAAGGATTGGAGATCAGACGTATTGCATGGAATTAAATTGTTTCCAGCAATTACTGACGAAGCAGAGATGGAAGGAAGGAAATCTACCCATAAAAAAAACAGGGGTCAGTCCGGAGATAGAGAAAACAATAGAAACTCGAAAAGGTCAGACGAATCAGACGATGAGGAGTTCATTCTGCAATTGCTAAATGACCGTCCACCACCATATGTGGAAAACGAAAATGGCCCAAGCACTAGTACTGCCCCTCTAGAACCAATACAAGGTAATGTAACCCCGAATTTGAGAATATTGCAGAGGCAAAGTAGTCCCGTTATGCCTTTTACACCAGAAATACCACAAGTCCAGAGAATATATCCTGACATGACTAAACTAATACCTGTTAATGATTATCAGCCACAGGTCCAAAGACGCTATCATGATGAGCATAATTTGGAAATGACCTCTAACTCAATGGTGCAGGGAGGACAGAATAACCAAAGACCGACATTGATTTAAACCGAACCAACACAAATTTTGATGTCTCAAAAGCAGATGCAAGACATGCCGAAGTACATTCAAAGTGCAGAAACACAGTTAGACATGCCAGCAATGATGAACCATAATGTGGGAATTAACATGGACCGGGTTTTGGGTAACAGACAGAATCCGGACGCAATATCTTTGCCTATCACTGTAGGTCCGCCAGTACCATTATATATACAGGCAAAGCCAAATGTATGCGATCAAGGTGTAATGACGCAGAATGAGACAGGAAGGAGATACATAGAAAATACTCAAGAAATGACTCCAGTGGGAATACTGTCAAATAGATCTGGGTATTTGTTGGAATTTAGTCCAATTCCGATTTGTGCTCCGTCAACAGTGGTAAGGTCAAGTCCACCACTGATAATACCATTGACTTCGAAAACAGAAATATTACAGAAACCATCAGTAGCAGTAGATGTAAATGCCACATTAATGGGACTAAACGCACAACAGTTAACACAATGGTTGAACAGCCTGAACTCCCCACAGAGTACACCCAGCGGGAAAGGAGAAGAATAGACATAAGTAAAACCAAACACTTGAGCAGAAGTTACAGGTTAGACTTTGAGACAAAAGATTTTGAACACATGAGGTCTGCAGGAATGAAAACACACCTTAAAGAGATACTGCAAAGCACGCTGGTTTGGAGATGTTTAGACAAGTGGGAGAGTAGCTGGGGTTAGAAAAAGGATAAGAAGAAAGAAAGTACTCCAGATCGGAATGAGAAAGTACAACAGAATGATGAACCTGTAACCATGTTACCAATGAGAGAAACAGCAGGGGGGAAACTTGTCCATGTACCATGGCACAGGTGTGACATTCAATCTTTTACGGATGATTTCCCTAAGTTGAGAGAGAAACCGATCGAATGGTATCAACAGACAGACAGATTTGCGAAACTCACAAAATGTCTTTGGGAAGACCTGAATACTTTATTCAAAATTATAGTTCCGGCAGATTTGTGGGAAGATTGTAAAAGGGCTGTAGGTTGGCCAACAGGTGAACCAGAAAGAGACAGGGACACAGGTGCACCATCGCCCACGGTAATGAGTTTATACCATAAGGTGATTGAGCATTTGAAAACAAAGGTTGCGTCGAAAAATGTAGATTGGCAGAGAATTGACAGAACAGCACAAGAAGTTAAGGAGTCGATACATGCATACTATGAGAGATTGTTGAAAGCATTAAAAAATTACAGTGGCACGGAAACGATTGAGGCAAAGGACATGCTCCATTTTGTATTCAGATTTGTGGACGGATTGAGACCCGAAATCAGCCAAATAATTAAAATGCATTTGATTTGTTGGCAGTCAAAATCGATCGATGAAGTGTTGAATTATGCAAAATACTGCAGTTATGAGACTGAGACAAATCAGAAAAGGTTGAAAGAGAAAGTGATGGTGATGCAGATTAGAGCAGCTCAGTCAGGTTTGCAAGGTTTCCAACAACAGTTGCCGCAGCAGCAACAGCAGGGAAAAGCTATGTTTCAGCCACAGATGAGAGGCAGAGGCTGAGGAGGTTTTGTGAATAATAGTCCTGATTTAAATAATATTGTGGTTTCTAATGGTATACAGGCAATGAAGAAGGTGATGCCATGTCACACGTACAGAATCATCGGACATTGGAAACGGGAGTGCCCAATGTTGGTGCAGGATGGTGTAGGTCAGCAAAACAATGATGTCAATATTTTTCAGAATGTGAGAGGACCAAAATTGAGAGGTCCAAACCCAAGTTTCCAAAATAATGTAAATCAGATGCAGGGTCTACAACCCATACAGCAACAGCAGGTGCAAATGCCCCATGTGCAAATAGCACAGTTACAGCCAATGCAGCAGCAGTTTCCTTTGGTACCTAATCAGCAAATGCAAGTACCCTTAGCACCAATGAATCAGCAGCAAGTAATGCTTCCTCAACAGGTAACAGGTCAAGGAATTAATCAAAATGACACACTACACCAATTCCCGTTGCACAGTGAGAATGGAATAAACAATGTATGGGAGAGTGAAAGTTCAGATGAGGAGGGAAATTGTATGCTTGCAGCATCTTTGGAAGTTGATCAAAAGGGACCGTATGTGGAAGGAAGAGTTATGGGTCACAGCGTTTCATTTTTGGTTGACACAGGAGCTACACGCTCCACAGTTAGAATCATCGAAGTACCAAATTTGCCACTTTCAGGGAGAACAGTTCAAGTAGTAGGAGTAGCAAATAGGGATCTGACAAACCCAATTACAGATCCAGTGCAAGTCAAAATTGGTAACTTTCAAGGGCTGCATAAATTTCTGGTGTGTGACTCAAGTCCGATATCCCTGTTAGGGAGAGATTTATTATGCAAATTAGGATGCTCGATTATGTGCTCAAATAGTGGAATTAAAATTCAGACAAACAGTGATGAGGAAGAAGAGGACAGTTTAGAAGAAGACGAAATGGAAACTGTCGATGAAGAGTATCCCCTGATTACTCTTTATCCTATGCTCACTGAAGCAGATATTCCAGCTGATTTACAAGAAACAGTTGGAAAGGAAGTGTGGGATATGACAGGGAAAGAAGAAGGATTGGTCAAAGGAGCAGAACCAGTGAAAGTGACTATAAAACCTAATGAAAATTTTCCTCAGACTCCGCATTACCATATGTCACAAGACACTCTCATGAAAGTCGCCCAACTCATTGACGAGTTTGTGAAACAGGGAGTACTGAAAGAAGTACTAAGTAGTCCATGTAATTCGCCAATCATGGGACTAATACAACCAAGTGGAAAGGTCCGAATTGTTCAAGATTTGAGAAAAATAAATGACATAATAGTCAAATGTTGTCCCTTAGTACCAAATCTAGCTGTAATAATGTTTCAAATTCCTTGTGATGCAGAATGGTTCTCAGTCATTGATTTGTCACAAGCATTCTTTTCTGTGCCTCTTCATGAGGACAGCCAATTTCTCTTTTGTTTTAAATTCCTGGACAGAGTCTACAGTTGGTGTCAAATTTGTCAAGGGTTTTCAGAGTCACCATCAATTTTCTATCAGATTCTAAAGAAAGATTTGGAATCATTGGAATTACCTTTTGAATCAACCTTAGTACAGTATATTGACGATTTATTGATTGCATCCAAAACAGAAAATGACTGTACAGTTAACACGATTGCCCTGCTGAACGATTTGGGAAGGAATGGACACAAAGGGGGTCATTCTGTCCCCGGCGGTCATCGACCGGTTTGCCCGCGGTCAGAAGTGGAAAACCGGCGGTCTCCCGCCGGTTTTCCGCTGCCCAAATGAATCCTCCATGGCGGCGCAGCTCGCTGCGCCTCCATGGGGATTCTGACACCCCATACCTCCATCCTTTTCCTGGCGGTTCTCCCGCCAGGAACAGGATGGTGGTATGGGGTGTCGTGGGGCCCCTGGGCATGGGCACTGCAGGGGCCCCCGTAAGAGGGCCCCACAAAGAATTTCAGTGTCTGCTCAGCAGACACTGAAATTCGCGACGGGTGCAACTGCACCCGTCGCACCTTCCCACTCTGCCGGCTCCATTCGGAGCCGGCGTCCTCGTGGGAAGGGTGTTTTCCAATGGGCTGGCGGGCAGCCTTTTGGCGGTCGCCCGCCAGCCCAGTGGAAAACCCAGAATCACCGCAGCGGTCTTATGACCGCGGAGCGGTGTTCTGGAGGGGGGAACTCTGGCGGGCGGCCTCCGCCGCCTGTCAGGGTTAGAATCACCCCCAAAGTGTCTCCTTCGAAATTGCAATACTGCCACAGGAAAGTTAAATATTTGGGTCACCAAATAGAAAAAGGGTCGAGAAGAATCATGAAAGAAAGAGTAACGAGTGTACTTCAAATGAGTCCACCCAAAACAAGAAAAGAGGTGAGAAAGATTTTGGGAATGGTGAGCTACTGTCGCCAATGGATTCCCAACTTCTCAACTCTAGCCAAACCTTTACTGAAACTGACCCAGAAGGATGCGCATGATGAAATAGTGTTGAAGAGAGATGAAATGGATGCCTTTGTTGAATTAAAGGAATGCATGTGCAGAGCTCCAGCTTTAGGTATGCCTGATTACACAAAGCCGTTGACATTGTTTTGTCATGAACGTGATGCATGTTCCTTGTCTGTCTTGACTCAAGCCCATGGAGGCGTAAACAGACCAGTAGCATATTTTTCAGCTACTTTGGATCAAGTCGCAGCAGCCTTACCAGGATGCTTGCGTGCTGTAGCAGCAGTTGGTATAAGCTTAAATCAGAGTGAGGTCATAGTAATGGGACATCCCTTAACAGTTATGGTCCCTCACTCAGTCGAAATACTTTTGACACGCTCCCGAACACAGCACATGACTGGTGCTAGGCTTACAAGGTATGAGACAATAATTTTGGGATCACCAAATGTGCAGCTGAAAAGGTGCACTACGTTGAACCCAGCAACCTTGTTTCCCAGTGAAAATGTTGAAATTGAAAACAACGAAGACATCGAGCACGACTGTCTTCTTTTGCACTAAACCAAGACCTGATATCAAAGATACTCGATTGGAAGAAAATTATCAAATTATTTTTGTTGATGGTTCATGTTTGAGAGATGCACTAGGAATATTGAAAGCAGGATATGCTGTATGCACAATAACTGGTGTTCTAGAAGCATCTTGGCTTCAGGGAGTTTACTCTGCACAAGTAGCGGAACTAGTAGCCCTTACTCGAGCTTGCCAACTTTCTGCATTAATGAAAGTCACCATTTACACTGACAGTCAGTACGGATTTGGAATAGCGCATGATTTTGGACAATTGTGGTCACAAAGAGGCTTCATGACCTCTTCAGGATCACCAGTGAAAAATGGTGAATGAATAAGAGAATTGTTACATGCTATCCAGTTACCAGGAGAAGTAGCAGTGGTAAAATGCAGTGCACACTCGAAATCACAAGACTTCGTTTCGTTGGGAAATGGATATGCGGATCAAGTCGCAAGGTTTTGCGCATTGAACTGTATATTGCTCAGAGACGAATGGAATTTGATAAATGAGCCAGAACTTGAACCAAGTGAAGCCTTTGCTTTATAAGTTGTAGACACAATAGAAAAATTTAAATTCCTACAAAATAATGTTAGTAAGGATAAAAAGCTCTCATGGAGTAAATTACAATGCGTAAAGAAACCAGACGATTTGTGGGTTTCAAGTGAAGGGAGATTGGTTTTGCCAGACAGTCTTTTGACGCAACTAGCCAGGTTATATCATGGACAAGCCCACCTTGGAAGGGATGCCATGATTAGATTATTCAAAATTGATTGGTTTAATCCCAAAGTCCGTCAAGTTGCTGAAGCAGTTTGCCATCGTTGCGTCATTTGCCAACAAATGAACGCAGGAAAGGGAACCATAGTAAATTTGAGCCACATTGGAAGAGCAGGTGGGCCATTTAGCAGGATGCAAATGGATTTCATTGAGATGCCTATGCATGCAGGCTTGAAATATGTGTTGGTGATTGTGTGTATTTTTAGTCACTGCATTGAAGCATACCCTACACGCAGAAATGACAGTTTCACAGTTGCAAAACTACTCTTGAGAGAACTAATACCACGTTTCGGATTCCCGATCTCCTTAGAATCAGATAGGGGAAGTCACTTCAATAACAAAGTAATCAAATTACTATGTGCAGAATTGAACATTGAACAAAAATTACATTGTAGTTATCGCCCTGAAGCATCAGGACTAGTGGAGCAAATGAATGGCATGCTGAAATCAAGAATGGCGAAAATATGCGCATCCACAAATTTGAAATGGCCTGACGCATTGCCTTTGGTGTTAATGTCAATGAGAAACACACCTGATAGAAAAACTGGACTCTCACCGCATGAGATCCTCATGGGCAGAGCCATGAGACTTCCAGCAGTTCCTGCAAATGCTCTTGTAAATATTACAGATGATATGGTATTGGACTACTGCAAAGGTCTGGCTGATGTGGTCCGCTCTTTCTCTCACCAGGTGGAGGCAACCACCTTGCCACTGATCCAAGGTCCAGGACACGCCCTGAAAGCAGGTGACTGGGTGGTGAAAAAGAAGCACGCGAGGAAGTCGTGCCTGGAACCCCGTTGGAAAGGACCTTTTCAAGTTATTCTGACAACTACCACCGCTGTGAAGTGTGCGGGGGGTTCCCAACTGGATTCACGCCAGTCACACGAAAAGGGTGACATGTCCCACAGAAGAGGAAATTGAAGCACTGAAATTGCCCACAACTGACAAGGAAGTACCAGGCACCGAGACAGAACGGACAGAGCCTGAAAGCGAACAAGAAGAAATTGGGACAGAAGAAATATTCTCTGAGGAAGATTAGGTCGTTCCTTTTGAGGAAAAGGGAGAAGAAGCCTCAGGAGGTGACAAAGATCCTATCTCAAGTGAAGAAGCAGGAGAGCCTAATAAGAGGAGGGCTTTCCCAGAAACAGACGATACAGGAAAAGAAGGAGAAGACCTGACTGATCTCCCAGGTGAAGGAGACAAGACAGAGCAAAGCGAAATTGTTCCAAATCTTCCAGAACCGGTTGCAGGTCCATCAGGTGAAAACAATGCGAAACGGAGACAAAGCATATTGCCAGTGAAATCAAAGACTAAAGAAACATTAAACAAAATTGAAGGGACAAATTTGAAGAAGAAAAGAAAGGAAGTATCCTTCATAACAACATTAAACGAAGAAAAAGACACAGCCAAAGAACAAGACATAAGCGAAAGAGAATCAAAAGGAGATGCAAAATTGAAAAGGAAAAGAATACCGTGCAGAAGGTACTCTGGTCCAGAAAGGGCATACACAGCCACTAACGATTGGTCAGACGAATTTCTATTTCTTAGTCTTGAAAACGAAGAAGCAGAACGACACTTTGGTACTTGAAAAGTGAAATTTCATGAACATTACCAAATAAGACATTGATAACCTGATTGACTTTTTTTTTTAAACCGATTTTGAGACGAAGCTGCTAAACCGATAAAAGACTAAGCTGATAAAGAAAAACGTGTAAACTTTGACCTCGTTCATCCTTTATATATATCTGAAAATTTGATTTGATAAAGTGTCTTCAACTTTTTGATTCTATACAGATCATGCCAGGCAGTACTACAAAAGGACATAAAATGAATTATTGTAAATATATGTGTATAGGTCTAATAACTGCATGCGTACTAATAATTATGGCAATAATTTTTGGAATGCATGGAGGGAATGAAAGAGACGCAAATGATGCTTCTACTCTTAAAACTACTACTGAGCTAACTCCTTTAAAAAAACTCGAACAAGATGAAAAATATTTACACTACAAGAAAGAGCTTTCGTCTAATGTCTTCTATCACTTGCTGAATGAGTATGTTGAGACAATGGATGCGAAAGATTGTTATGTGTGCACACAAATACCTACCTCAGTAATAGAAGGAGTGACATATCATAGCATGCCTCTTACGTTTGGAATAACATGTAGTCTGCTACTAACCAGATTTTATGGCCAGGAGTATATTCAATACTTCTATTCTAATCATGATGTCATATTTCCATATGTCTCCATAATAGAGTACTTGAGTGAAGTAGCAAGAGATTATTTTATAAAAATAGTTATGGGTTTCTTTGAACCATTATCACCCTTTTCCATGTTTCAAGCTCATAAAGAAAACCTTACATGCTTGCTTTCACCAGTACAGAAAAGCTTTTTAGATCACACTGAAGATAGAAGGAAAATGGTAAAGGAAAAATTAGAAAAAGAATTACACAAAATGACATCTGTAGATAACTATGCTTTTGCCGCAATAAAGACACAAGGGAAACTAGCTTTAGACGCAATACATATAGGGAAACTTTGTATATATAGACCTAAATCATACTATGACACAATCTTTGTAGGAACGAGTGATTGTAAACATGTGTTTTTGTTCCAGAGTAAATGGACGTTCATGTTAAATGGCCTAGATCCAGCTACTCCAGGAGTATACTATATTTGTGGACTCAACGCCTATTATCGTCTTCCAAAAGGATGGTATGGGAGATGTTATCTGGGAATAGTATTTCCTAAGATTTTTCAACTGGACGACTTAAAGAAATTTCCAAAGCTGTCTGAATTACATCATATTCAGAAAAGGGAGACAGCTTCTGGTGTGGTAGGAGATATATTTGGAGCAATGATTCCTTCATTGGGAGTTATATTGAATTCAATAAAAATATGAAAGTTGTCTACTATTGTGGATAACATGTTGACAAAATTCTCAGGAGCAATGATCCTGATTGATGCTGAACTTGCTGCAGAAAGAGCTGTGACTCTTCAAAATCGGCTTGCTTTAGACATTCTTTTAGCAAAGAATGGCGGCATTTGCAAAATGCTTAGTGCATGTCACTGTTGTTCTTATATACCAGACAACAGTGGACAGATTAGAAATATGCTTACAAATGTAACTAACGAGAGTGTAGATTTGAAAGAATTGAAAGAACCAGGAGTATGGGAAAAGGTTGGAAAAGGATTTGCTTCCATGGGAAACTGGCTAAGCAACATTTGGAATGGATTATTACTGAAAATAGTAAAAGGAATATTAATAATATTAATTTGCTTAATAGGTATTTGGGGAATATGGAAAGCTATTAAAATATTGAAATCAAGAAACAAGAGGAGAAGAGAAGAGAAAGAACAGAATAAAATAAAATAGTGGAAATATACAGGGAAAAATCAAAGGGAACAAAAAGGAAGAGGAAATTGACTGAAATGCCAAATTACTGAAACAGAATTTGAATGAAATACAATTTTTGGTGAAAGATTTAATGTGATGACATAATTAGTCATCGGAGGAGGGATTGATGAAGCAGAAAATGAAAGGCTAACAAGCATTCATATATCATGTAACAAAATCATATAAGGCAACGTAATTTTAGCAAAGAAAAATATAATGTATGTAGAAAATGTGCACACTTAATAGTTCGCCATTTAGTATAAGCGAGCCTGATTAATCATGAAGAATCGACAATGTAGTAATCCGTCATAATTGCAGATGTATCTTATGATTTTCTTGTTAGAACTGTTGTATGCTTAAACTTAAATTTAGCAGAGGCTTTGGCCTAGTCGCCTGGACTCAAATTTAACTGCGTGGTTTTCACTTGTATTAACAAACATATATTTTGTGCTTTTAAAGCTGTATTTTTCCAGTAGAATGATTGATACACTTATCTCAAGGTTCCGTGCTAGGCAAGTTTCATCCCCTTTGAAGCAAGGTCAGTTTCTGCAGGTGCAGACAATAAAGACACTGATACAGAAATAATTGGCAAACTTTGTTGCTACTTGTGTTCCAAAGCTCCAAGGACACCTTATGCATAAATGAGTACTAAGAGAAAGACACTATTCATTGGTCAAAAGTAAGCCACCCTATGAACCCTCCAATGGAAGACCCTGAAGAATTTGGAACGTTTTCTTACTTAAACCCACCCGACAAAGAGAAGTCAGCCATTTTCTTTGATGCCATTTTTAAGCCAGATTCAAGACGCCATTTTGATGACACTCTGATGCTTTTTCTCTATCCCAGAGAGAGACTTTAAAGAATTCTCACCCTAGAGACTTTAACTTTAACTTTACCCTGTTTTGCCCATATGATAACTTTTGCCCCATTTTCCTTGCTGCTGCAAGGAAAACTTGACTTAAACTTTGCCCCTTTGAAATTTGCCCCATGCTGATCGAACCGGTACCTGAAGGACGAAGACTTACCTTGAATGCTGATTGTATTTGGTAATTATGAAAGGATAAATGTATTATTCATTGTATTTTCCTTCTTAGGTACCAACTGCTTATTTTGGCAGAGCCTAAGCTAGAAGTTTTTCTAAAATTTATGTTGATTACATTCTTTTGCATGAAGCCCCACATGTCAATGCTAATCAGGGGTTAGTTGAGGTATTCACTTGATGCATCATGCTGAATTGAAATCTTGTTATGCTGACCAATGTATGAAATTAGTCAAATTCAGTTACTCATATTAGTGATTTGCATCGCTATAACCGAGTGCATTATAATCCAAATCTTGCGTAGATTGCGTTTCTTCCGTCGTTATGGACAGCTAGTAATGTTCGTATATGTATACCATTTGATTTTGAGACTTATTTATATTGTGCTAGCTTTGTTAATATAGGGAAATAAACTCATTAACCTTTACTAAACAGGTGTGGTTATTCATGACTGAAAGGTCATGGTGTGTTCAATTATTGATTTTCTGTTTAACTAATTTGTTGATTGATTACTAATTGAGTATTGGTTATTGATTATAAATGGTTATTGATTATTGATTTGAGGGATCCGACAATTCTTTGGATGAGGAGAGCTCATCCCGGTCAAGAGGTCCACCGATCTCCGGCGTGTCCAAGTATAAGTAATTTATAAGGACTGGATGCGCTATCAGAGCAAGGAAGCCAACCTGCACCCTATGCTGAGGAAAGGAAAGACCGGAGCTGGAGCACCTTGCCTATCTGGATTATGCAGGTAGTGTGGCTTAGAGAAGAGATCCAGCGCTTGCCAGGTGCTGCCACATTTGACCACAAGTAGCCAAGCTCAGCTGATTCAGAACATGACCACGCTGCACTGCTGCAAGGTACTCGGGCTCCAGAGCAGGTATGCCGAGAACTGGACCTTTGAGTGTCCAGGAGACATATCACTATTAGTGCTGCTAATCTGTGACATTAAAAAAAACTGAATTTACTTGCAGAGTCCAAGGGAGGAACTCTTGAGCAGGGCCTTTTAGTTAACATTCCCTTAATGCAGCCATGAGTGAATGGGAAATAACAGCAAACCTGTTGCACTAGTGGTTGGAGGACAGAGGCTTGCTTGAAAACTACTAGACCCCCGACCTCAAGGAAATTGTGTTGTTGCTTTTTAAATGTTGTTTGTCTTTGCATGTGTAAAGTTGGAATTAAAATACTACTTGTAATCCCCCCAAAAAAGCATTTGACTCAACATTGTTTTACTGTCTCACAGCTGTCACATTAAGTTAATTAGTCCTGTTCACTGATCTGTATCTGAGCTTCCCTGAATGAGCATTGACATTGAGCTCCACTACCCAACTGAGAGTCAGGTGCAGAAGGGGGGGTTTGACCTAGTTGAGCACTGTCCATGGTAGAGTGTGTGGGCCGCAGGACATCAGGGGTAAAAGGCCTCAACCTCCTTCTTTGTGCCCAGTAAATCCTGCATGCCCTGTGTACCCCCTGAATGAAGTTCTGACATTGGATTTCAGCAAACAGGTCTTGGAAAGCAAATTCAGCAGTAGGGTATTCCAGACTTGTGCAACTTGAACACAAAAGCCTCTAGCAACGTACTTATTATACTTGATTTGGGGAATCTTAAAAAGATCTACGAGCCAGAACTCACGTTTCACAATGACACAGATTTAATTTTCCCCCAGAAATGTAGGGCATGCATCTTTGAAGATTCGGAGCATCACGTACACTAACTCTATGACAATTCTCTAATGCACGGGAAGCTAATGTAGCTTTAGTAAGTACTTGTTTACATGATATATTTGTTTCATTTAAAACACTTCTAGTCAATGCATTCTGGATTTTATTGCAATGACTGAACGCTCTTCTTAGGCAGTTCAAGAAAGCCTGAGTTTCCATACTTGAAACAGAATTGAATAAATGCATTTTCAACTAACATTTCGTCAAGGACAGAGAGAATTTGAAACATGCTGCAGAATGTGAAATTTATCGGAACATTAGTGACTGCTGAAAATCGATTATCTAATATCAAGTTGATGATCCAGGAGCATACCAAATTCGGAAGTGAGATAAAGCCCGCCCTAAAAAAATAGCAATAGAATGCACTTCGATACAATAGTGAGGGAAACTAACCCTGCAATTTAAAGAAATACTGTTACAAACGGTAAGCGGTTTCTGCTGGGAAAGAGGATAAATAATAGTACCATGGAGAAGTAACAGTGGTAAATTCCCAAAGTCATAACTTTTGCATTAGTCGGTCACTCCCTATCCATGCAGTTAAAAAAAATGGGCGGCAGATAAACAAAGCGAGAAGAGTAAACAGGTGATAGAGGACGGGCTGCCATCACTGGTTTCGGGGTTAGGCAGTTGAAGAATGGAAACAGAAAAATGTTTGGGAGAGCAGAAGGCCTATGGTGGGTCCAACGTCCTTAAATGCACCAGATCGCAAGTGCCTTCAGAGGTGTGGATCGGGTCTGTTCCAAGCAGGACAAGTCAGGTACTGTCGATGTTGACAATGAGAGTATTGATAATGGTTAAAGATGTCTCACCGCTCCAATGTCTCAAACCCCATCAAAGTGCTGAAGATAGAATGGGAAGGTGTGAGAATAAGAGGGGGAGCGAGCAGAAGGTTATCACGCCTAAGTATCAACCATAGGAACTTGTGCAGCTGTGTGACTGTGAATCTGGTCAGCTAGGAAGGGCTGCATGTATACATCTGTGGTGTCTTGCGGCCTGTAAATAAGTTTTTCGTATGTGCCATTCTGGAAATTTCAACCACCCACTTGTCAAAGGGTGGGTTGTTGTGGTGTGCACCAGTGACAAAGTATGCATATTTTAGGCACTGTGAGTGTCATGACTATCAGGCATCTCATGTGGCTCAACACGGTTGAAAGATCAGTTGAGTAATGTAGGGACACCAATTTGCAGGACAGGTGAACAGCCATGTGCAGCATCCCTGCTAGCGAGATCTAAACAGAGGACCAGTAGTCCTTCGGATCAGGACAATGGTAGAAAATGTGGAGCTCTCCTGTGTGCAGGGATGCAGTAAACCCACTGTGTGGTGATTTTGTGGAGTCCAGTAGAAGTAATGAAGCATTTTGAAGAGGGTTCTCTGACTCCTTTGTCCATATCTTCACTGTGAGAGAACAGGGCTGATTGCAGAGGCACCCTAATTTTTTGCCCCCATTTTCCAATTTTTGCTGGTGTTTTCCTGACTCTGATGGTGCCCTGGGTACTGCTAACCAGTTCCAGGGCCTATGCTCTGTGTGAAGTCAGTATGCAAATTAGGCGAATTATAATTGGCTAAATCAACCTACCTATAAGTCCCTAGTATATGGTATGGCATGTAGGTTTAGGGACCCCAGCATAGGTGCACTGCTGAGGTGCTCAGTGTCATTTTTAAAGGCAGGCCTGCCTTGCTGTCTGCTTTTAAATTAAAGATATATGCAAATTCGACTTTGGAATTAAAAGTAGTTCCAAAGTCTTAAACTACCTTATTTTTACATACAAGTCACCCCTAAGGTGTGCCCTATTTGCCCCTAGGGCTGGGTGCCATGTAACTATAAGCAGGGACCTTCTAAAAATAGTTTTATAAGCCCTGGTGAGGTAAAAACAGCCACATTCGTTATTCCCTCATTGTAGTGAATGACCTCCATAGGCTAGAATGGGGAGACTTTATTTTAATTCTAAAAGTCCCCTTAAGTAACAGATACCAAGAGTTTGGTATCAAATTAATTGTTATAATATAATAAATCCCACTACTTCCAGTTGTTGGATTTAATATAACTTGTTCAGGTAAAGAGTTTTAAACTTTACCTGAAAAGTTGCCAACTTCAGCCCTGCAGTGTTTTTGCTGCTGTGCTCTGATTGGTCAGCCCCTGGCAGCCTGGCCAGTCTGCCTTGATGAGGTGTGAAGTGGCCTGGCTTCACACAAAGAGATGTGCCTGTGAGAGGAGATCTCCCCTCAGCAGATGGTGAGGCAGGAAGGGGGAGGGCTGCCAAACTGGTCTTCAAAGGCAGAGAAGGACATTTGGAGCAACCCAGAAACACCTCCACATCCTGCAAACCCAGACAATTAGGTGCCCCCTTGATTAGATTAGGAGAGCGCAGGAGAGGGGTGTGTTTAGGATTTTTTAGCCACACCAGTAGGTGGGATCAGCCAGATGTAACCTCCAAAAATCACTTTCAGCCATGATGGATTTTTGAAGAATGTTGCTCCCTGGGATAGATTTTTCCACACTTCCCAGAAAGTGGTCATCACAGGGGGAAGGACCCTGCCCCTGATTGGAGAACCAGGATCCCCCTGTTTTTCACCCAGGAGCAGGGATAAAACTGGCAGACCTGCACCCACACCTCATTTCCCTACCAGTTCCCTACCACATCCCTACCAGGAAGAACTGCAGAAGAAGGACTGCCCTGTTGGACCCCTGGCCTGCACCTGGACCCTGCACTCTGAAGGACTGCACCAGCTGCACACTTGGGCTTCACCACAAGAAGGGCTTTGCCTGGCTTCAACTGGTTCAAGGAGGGACTCCCTGTTTGCTACAGGTGAAAAATTGCTAACCAGAGTCCCCTGCTCCAACTCCTGAAGAAACCGACCAGATGACCACTGTCTAGTGGCCAAAAAGGAGTTTGCGCCAGGTGCATTCTGGGAGTTGTAGTCCACACCCCCAAGGATCATCTCAGACCTTCTGGAACCTTGGGGTGAGCTGTGGACCCCAAAGGAACCTTAAAGGAACATCTGGAAGAAGATCCAGAAGTTTGGAGAACTTTGGAGAACTTTTGGAAAAAAAGCTCCATAGAGGGGCCGACCCACAGCAGCAACTCTAGCCGGCTTGCCTCAACCGCGACCCGGCCTGACTTACAGGTTCGTCCCGGTAAAGAAAATCTCCAAAAAAGAGACTCAGCCCCTCATTCCTACCTTGGCGGGCGGCGGTCGCCGCCCGCCAAGCGGGAACTGCCACTTGGCCGCTCCACGGTCAAAAGACCGCAGAGGCCATTCTGGCTTTCCCGCTGGGCCAGCGGGCGCCCACCAAAGGAGCGCCCGCCGGCCCAGCGGGAAAGGCCCTGCAACCCAGAAGCCGGCTCCAAATGGAGCCGGTAGGGTTGCAGGGGTGCGACGGGTGCAGTTGCACCCGTCGCGATTTTCACTGTCTGCTAAGCAGACAGTGAAAATCATGCTGGGGCCCTGTTAGGGGGCCCCTGCACTGCCCATGCCAGTGGCATGGGCAGTGCAGTGGCCCCCAGGGTCCCCACGACACCTGTTCCCGCCATCCTGTTCCTGGTGGTAAAAACCGCCAGGAACAGGATGGCGGGAAGGGGGTCGGAATCTCCATGGGCAGCTCAGCCCAGCAAGGGGTAAACCGGCGAGAAACCGCCAGATCCCCTTTTCTGACCGCGGCTTTACCGCCGCGGTCAGAATGGGCTGGGAAGCACCGCCAGCCTGTTGGCGGTGCTTCCGTCATTTTAGCCCTGGCGGTCGCCAACCGCCAGGGTTAGAATGACCCCCTAAGTCTGAACGTAGGAAGTTGACCAGGACCTCCCAGCCAGCGTATCCGAGGAGGGCTCGAAGGACGTCGGATCAAGATCCAGGTTTGCCCCAGTCGAAGGATTTTCACCTAAAAAAAATGACTAAGTCCGAAGGTAAAATCTCCACAGAGGGCTCCGCGACGCATATCCGAAGAAGAGTTCCAGGAGGTCGGATTGGACTGGCAGGTTCGTCCCGCTAAAGAAAATCTTCAGAACAACGACTAAGTCCGAAGATAAACTTTTGACATAGGCTTCCCGCGGGCTGTAGCTGAGCCGGGCTCCATTGCAGTCGGCCTTAAACTTTGACTGTTCCCCGGTCGAGGTGCGACCAGATGACCAGATTGGCACATTTTTTTCTAGGCGCTAGAAAACAAAAAATCTTTAAAAATTCATATCTCCGGTTCCCCTTATCCGATTTTATTAGTTATTGTGTCATTTTAAAGATAAAAATATCATTTATTTTCATACATTGATTTTGGATTTTTAAACAGTTTCCTATGTTTTATTTAGTTACTGTTTTGTGATATTTGAATGCTTTACATTCTGTCTCCTAAGTTAAACCATGTCGCTCGTTGCCAAGCTACCAAGGGTTGAGCTGGGTTTAATTTACTGAGACCTAACTGGACCTAAGTGGATGTTAGTGGCCTATTGCTAAGTGTAGGTACTTACCTACCCTTACCAATAACCCATTTTCCAACATTCACCTACTGCAGCCCAGTCGCTTCTGAGTAGTGTAGTTGTAGTAGCTCTGGTCATTTTGTGCATGATTGCGACATGCAAGGCCATGAGTGGAGGTGTTGGATTATGAGATTATAAAATCAGGAGATCACACCTTTGAACATACTCCTGTGTTTCTAGAATTTTAATACTGGTAAATCCTGTATGACCCACAGTGTAACAGCATTTGATCTCCCTCCCAATAGAGACCCGCCATGGGTCATTGTCTCAGCTAGGCCACATTTACATCAACTAAAACAGCTGGAGTGCTGTGTGATAGAGGTCCGGGCATGACAGGCTCAGACATGTATAGGTGTCTCCAAATTCTCCTATATGCAGATCGCATACTACTTATAATCACATCATCACCTTCGATCAGTTTGGTCAGTTTCAATCTGAGCCGCAGGGAACCCCAGACAAAGGATTTTTCACCCCTGTCAATGTCTATCAAGACTGAAGTTTTGACCAGGAGCCTGCCTTGGACATTGGTGAACCAATGAACTATCACCTTCTTTACCACCTGCACTCGTCGTATAATGATTGATTTAGATGGGACCATTTGGCATATTCCACGTTATTCTTGGTCATAAATTGGTCAATGTTGTCTGACATCATCTTTTCCAGGACTCTGTTGACATACACAAACAGATACTTCAGGCAGTCTATTTTCCATTGTACTTTATAGCCGAGGAGGGCTGCTCTTGCAGTCCTTGTCCTTTATTATTGAGGCTAGGAAGTATTAGACAATCATGGAATCCACGTTCTTTGGAGTCACTGTGTTCCACATCTGAGTTATATAATTCTGTAAAGCAATCTTTGAAAGAGTGGGCGATTGCCTGAGGGTCCGTAAGCTAATGCCCTCCAGAGTCGTATATGTCATAGAAGGTCATCAGTGCTTCTCTTCAATGCAAAGGACCACTAACAAGCAGCCAGCTTTCTGGCCTTACTCATTATGACAAACCTTAAGCTACTGTAGCATATATTCTGCTTCCATGGTGTACAGGGTGGTAAGGCCATTTTGTCCTTTTCCAGGCTAAGCCTGGAATATTCGGTCATTTGGACAAGGTGAGCTCATGTCAAGTGTTTGATGTGTTGTTCCATGGCCAGCTGCTGTTCTGCCCTGCACCTACTGATCAACACTGAATCACACATGACTTGACCCCTGATGGTGGTTTTTGCCACCTTCCATAGGGTGTAAGGGGTTTATTCAGGTAGGTGCATATATATGATTTCAAGTGCTTTCTCTCAGCAGTCATATTGTGACAAGATACTTTCAGACACCACAGTTTCCTATGCAGTTGCATCAAGCCCTAGTCCTACTGGTAATGGATGGGACAAGATAGCAGATTCCAACCTCCAAAATATCACAGTCAAATACATGTCGAGCAACAGCATAGGACAGTGGTTCCCAACCTTTTCACTTCTGTGGACCCCCGTTTTATCATTACTGGAACCCGGGGACCCCCACTGAATCATTATTGGAATCTGGGGACCCCGCAATGAGTCATTGGGGACCTAAACTGTTAATATTATTTAATTTTCTGAGCAGTCGCGGACACCCTAAGAAGGCTTCGCGGACCCCCAGGGGTCCCCGGACCACAGGATGGGAACCACTGGCATAGGAGATAAGAACATAATCTTTCTTGGAGTGGGGATCTTGTTCCTGGGAGTTGTATGTGAAGCCTTTGTCCAAGGGGGTTCAGCAGGCACCAAATGTGGGTCAGCCCATGATCATCTCTTTTGTCTCGTAGTATGGACATGTCTTTATGATGTGTCATGTCTAGGTAACAGTGCTGCCAAGGATGTTGTCTGTAGGTAGGATCCAATTGCCACCTCAAGTTTAACCAGGAGGTTTACAGTTCCTTCAGTGCTCTGTTAAGTTAAAGAGAAAGGGTTCCTTGTCACCTGTGGGGCATAAATAGAGCCCACCCTAATAGCCTTGCCACCTAGCTGCAGTTTATCAAATATAAATCACCCTTAAGCACCCTCCCAGGACCTTGAGATTTTATATTTCAATGGTTTCTGAAGCAGTATGTCCACTCCACTTTTCATTGAGTGAGTCTCTTGAATAAGGGTAATATCTGCCTGTGTGGAGGTTAGGTAGAATAGAACTTGTTTTTAATTACTAAAGTTGATCAAACCATTTACATTGAGGGAGACCATGTGTAGGGGAGGGCAGGGATATGGGGCAGTGATGGGTGAGGAACAGAGCCAGTCACAAGGGGAAAGGAGGGGTGAGTAATTCAACCACTTTGAAGGGGGAGGGCAATTTTTCATGTTTGGGGGTTGAGTCCAGTCACTAGGGAGGGAGAGTGTATCTATGAGACAAAAGGGTGATAATAAGTAATGAGACCCCAAAGTGTATGGAACATCGGTTGGGAGATCTAAATCGCTAGCCCAAGTTCAGGCTCCACAGTGAAGAATGTGTGCCCATTCCGAGATGATGGTAGGAAGGTGAGTACTAGATAGGGAGGGGATGGCCACAACTATGCCCATAGGACAATGCAGTGTGTGAGGGCAAAGAGCACTGGTGAGGAGGTGGGGAGGGACATATAAAAGGTAGGAAAATTGCCATGGTTAGTGTAGGAGGCTGGTATGGCTTATAGTGGGTACCTTATGGTACTTACACCTTGTGCCAGGTCCAGTTGTCCCTTATTAGTACAATAGAGGTGTTTCTAGCAGCTTAGGCTGTCAGAGGTAGCTATGGCGAAGCAGCTTAGGCTGAACTAGGAGACATGCAAAGCTCCTACTATACCACTTATATCATATAGCACAATATCACAAGAAAACACAATACTCAAAGTTAATAAAAATAAAGGTACTTTATTTTATTGACAATATGCTAAAAGTATCTCAGAGGATACCCTCACTTAGGAGGTAAGTAAGATACACAAATTATATGTACACAAACCAAAATCATGTAGGTAATAGTAAGAAAAGTAATTCAAACAATGTAGAATTACAATAGAATGCAATAGGTAGAAATAGGCTTAGGGGCAACACAAACCATATACTCCAAATGTGGACTGTGAATCACAAATGGACCCCAGGCCTATGGTAGGATGTAGAGGGTCGCTCTGACTGTGAGAAAACAGTAAGGGTGTCCAAAATACCCCACCCCAAGACCCTGAAAAGTAGGAGTAAAGTTACCCTACTACCCCGGAAAGACAGTATAGTCGAGATAGGGGATTCTGCAAGAACCACAACTGCTACCAAAGCACTGAAAATGGATTCCTGGACCTGAGGACATGAAAAGGAAGGGGACCAATTCCAAGAGTCACACAAGTGTCCGGGGGGGGCAGGAGCCCACTAAACTCAAGATGAAGGTGCAAAAGGGCTGCCTCCTGGTGGAAGAAGCCAAAAATTCTGCAACAATGGAAGGTGCCAGGAACGTCTCCTTTGGTCAGAAGATGTCACAAGGTGTGCTGAAGGATGTAGAAGTGTTTCCATGCAGAAATACTGCAAACAAGCCTTGCTAGCTGCAAGAGTGATTTTTGAGGATTTTGGGTGCTGCTGGGGACCAGGAAGGACCAGAATGTCGCCCCTTGGAGGAAGAAACAGAGGGAGCACTCAGACACTCAGAGTCCCCACAGAAGCAGATACCACCCGCAGAAGTACCGGAGCAGGCACTTCGAAGACCTGATGATAGCGGTTGACTCAGAGTCACAAAGGAGGGTCCCACGATGTCAGAGTCCAACTCAGTGAGTTGGCCACTGCACAACGGAGTGCTGGGGACACAGGCTAGCCTGTGCACAAAGGAAGTCTTGGAAAAAAGCACAGAAGCTGGAGCAGCTGCAGGTCACGCAGTACACATGTTTGCTGTCTGGCGTGGAGAGGCAAGGACTTACTTCCACCAAATTTGGACAGAAGGGCCACTGGACTGTGGGAGACACTTGGACCCAGCTCCTGTGTTCCAGGGACCACGCTCGTCAGGATGATAGGGGACCCAGAGGACCGGTGATGCAAAAGTTTGGTGCCTGCGTTAGCAGGGGGAAGATTCCATCGACCCACAAGAGATTTCTTCTTGGCTTCCAGTGCAGGGTGAAGACAGACAGCCCTCAGAGCATGCACCACCAGAAACAGTCGAGAAAGCTGGCAGGATGAGCGCTACAATGTTGCTGGTAGTCGTCTTGCTACTTTGTTGTGGTTTTGCAAGCATCCTGGAGCACTCAGCGGTTTATCCTTGGCAGAAGTCTAAGAGAGAAGTGCGGAGGAACTCTGGTGAGCTCTTGCATTCGTTATCTGAGGAATAGCCCAGAGGAGAGACCCTAAATAGCCTAGAAAGGAGGATTGACTACTGAGAAAGGTAAGCACCTACCAGATGGTGTCTCTGATGTCACTTGCTGGCACTGGCCACTCAGAGCTTTCCATTGTGCCCCAACACCTCTGAATCCAAGATGTCAGAGGTTTGGGACACACTGGAGGAGCTCTGGGCACCTCCCCTGGGAGGTCCTGTTCAGGGAAGTGGTCACTCCCCTTTCCTTTGTCCAGTTTTGCACCAGAGCAGGGCTGGGGGATCCCTGAACTGGTGTAGACTGGCTTATGCAGAGATGGGCACCATCTGTGCCCATCAAAGCATTTTAGAGGCTGGGGGAGGCTACTCATCCCCAGCCCTTCACACCTATTTCCAAAGGGAGAGGGTGTTACACAGAGGAAATTCTTTGTTCTGCCTTCCTGGGACAAGGCTGCCCAGGCCCCAGGGGAGCAGAAACCTCTCTGAGGGGTTGGCAGCAGCTGCAGTGGAGACCCTGGAAAGCAAGTTTGGCAGTACCCGGGTTCTGTATGGTATTGGGGCAACAATTCCATGATCCTAGACATGTTACATGGCCATGTTCGGAGTTAGCATGGTGACGCTACATATAGGTATCGACCTATTTGTAGTGCATGCGTCTAATGGTGTCCCCGCACTCAAAAAGTCCTGGGAATTTGCCCTGAACAATGTGGGGGCACCTTGATGTTATTTCACTCAGGCTGCAGTGGCAGTCCTGTGTAAGAATTGTCTGAGCTCCCTATGGGTAGCAAAAGAAATGCTGCAGCCCATAGGTATCTCCTGGAACCCCAATTCCCTGGGTACCCAGGCACCATATACAAGGGAATTATAAGGGTGTTCCAGTGTGCCAATGAGAATTGGTAAAATTAGTCACTAGCCTGCAGTGACAATTTTAAAAAACCGAGAGAGCATAAACACTGAGGTTCTGGTTAGCAGAGCCTCAGTGATACAGTTAGGCACCACACAGGGAACACATATGGGCCTCTGAGGGCTATTTAGGGTCTCTCCTGTGGGTTTCTCTTCAGATTACGAATGCAAGAGCTCACCAGTGTTCCTCTGCATCTCCCTCTTTGACTTCTGCCAAGGATCGATTGCGTCTGCAAAACCACAACAAAGTAGCAAGAAGAATACATGCAACATTGTAGCACCTAATCCTGCCAGCTTTCTTGACTGTTTCCTGGTGGTGCATGCTCTGAGGGCTGTCTGCCTTCACCCTGCACTGGAAGCCAAGAAGAAAAGAAGAAATCTCCTGTGGGTCAACAGAATCTTCCCCCGCTAACACAGGCACCAAACTTCTGCATCGCCGGTCCTCTGGGTCACCTCTCATTTTGACGATCATGGTCCCTGAAACACAGGAGCTGGATCCAAGTGGTCCTTCCTTCCAAATTTGGCAGAGGTAAGTCCTTGCCTCCCCATGCCAGACAGTAATCCTGTGTACTTTGTGAACTGCAGCTGCTTGGGCTTCTGTGCACTTTTGCAAGGAATCCTTTGTGCACTGCATAGCCCACGTCCCCAGCACTCTGTCCTGCATTGCTCAACTCACTGAGTTGACCACCGGCTTCGTGGGACCCTCTTTTGTAGTGTTGAGACAAGCACTGTGCTCAGATTTCTTGAATGTCTGTTCAAGTGCTTCTGCGGGTGCTGCCTGCTTCTGCATGGACTCTCTGTGCCGCTGAGCGCCTCTTCTGTCTCCTCCTCCAAGGGGCGACCTCCTGATCCTTCCTGGGCCCGGGCAGCACCCATTTTCTTCAACTGCGACTCTTGCAGCTAGCAAGGCTTTTTTGCTGTCCTTCTGCGTGGAAACAACTCTGACTCCTCCAGCACACCATGGGAAATCTTCTGTGCAAATGAGAAGTTCCTGGCGCCTTCAGTTGTTGCAGAATCTTCAGCTTCCTCCACCCGGAGGCAGCCCTTTTGCACCTTCGTCTGGGGTTTAGTGGGTTCCTGCCCCCCCGGACACTTACGTGACTCTTGGACTTGATCCCCTTCCTTTACAGGTCCTAAGGTCCAGGAATCCGTCTTCGGTGCTTTGCAGTCAGTTGTTGCCTTTGCAGAATCCCCTATCACGACTTAAGTGTGTTTCTGAGGTAATAGGGTAACTTTACTCCTACTTTTCAGGGTCTTGGGGTGGGGTATATTGGACACCCTTAGTGTTTTCTTACACTCCCAGTGACCCTCTACATACTACACTAGGCCTGGGGTCCATTTGTGGTTCGCATTCCACTTTTGGATTTTATGGTTTGTGTTGCCCCTAAGCCTATTGTCTCTTATTGCATCCAATTGTATTCTACAGTGTTTGCACTACTTTTCCAACTGTTTACTTACCTGATTTTGGTTTGTGTGCATATTTTGTGAAATTTACTTACTTCCTAAGGGAGTATATCCTCTGAGATATTTTTGGCACATTGTTACAAAAATCAAGTACCTTTGTTTTTTAGTAACTCTGAGTATTGTGTTTCTTATGATATAGTGCTATATGATATAAGTGGTAAAGTAGGAGGTTTGCATGCCTCCTAGTTTAGCCTAAGCGGCTCTGCTATAGCTACCTATATCAGCCTAAGCTGCTCAAACACTAGTAATCTACTAATAGGGGATACCTGGACCTGGCAAAAGATGTAACTACCATCAGGTAACCACTATAAGCCAGGCCAGCCTCCTACAACCCCCAACCGTGTGCTCCGGATGCATTCCAATGGGTCCTTATTGGGAGAGGGTGGAGGCCAGGAGGGAGGCCAGTCAGTGGCTGTGAATGGTCTCTTTACAAGAGACAAGCGCACCCCATGGTCAGATGATGTCACATGAGCAGATATGCGGCCTGTCCCCTTCCGTGTGCTCTAATGAGAGGTGTCCCCAAAAGGCAGGGGTGCAGTGTCTGATCAGGAACCATTGAGGAGGGGGACACTCCCCTACCACAACAGCCACGCATAGCTAAACCTCCCTAGGCTGGGGAGGGCTGAGCAGGCTGACTGCTGTGGGCACAGTTCAACCTAGGCCCCAACCATCAGCCTCTCAACAGCTGCTACATATAACTTGCAGCCTCGGCTGCCAAGCATTTCAAGGGGCTGAGGTAAAAGTAGGACCCACAGGCATACAGGGAAAGACATAATTATTTGGCTCAGTGAAATTCAGTAAGACAACTTAGCATCTTGTCCCAGTCCACCACAGGTGAAATGACTAAGGGGGTCATTACAACATTGGCGGTAAAAGCCACTTACCGCCGTGCACAAGAATGCCAACACACCACTGCGGCCGCGGAATTCCGCCACAGCTATTATGACCCACAGCTCGAAATCCACCAAAATTTAGACACCCACACCAGTCCGCCACACCAAAGGTCAGTGATAAACGGACGAAAACAAAACCTCCACTGTCACGCCAACAGGAATACGTCCACACTATCACGACACACTAATCCACGTCGCGGTCTTTCAACTGCGGTATTCCATTGGCGGTACACACAGCTGCGCTCAAAATACACACACTTTTACAAAACACATCCACATTCGACAAATCGAAATACACACACCTGATACACATACACACACCACTCCCACACACTCAATACAATATAAAACACAATCCCACATCACCCACAAACCCCTACGACCACAATTGCGACTGAATGCCAGACACCACCAGAAACAACACTAGCATCCACAGACACTCAACACCATCACTCACACAACATCCACGCACCTCACACAACACACCCCTAAATATCACCCCACACATCACAACACACACCACCCCACACATCACCCATACCACCCCATGGCACCGCAAAGACACCCCAGGTTTTCTGAGGAGGAGCTCAGGGTCATGGTGGAGGAAATCATCCGGGTAGAGCCACAGCTATTCGGATCACAGGTGGAGCACACCACCATAGCTAGGAAGATGGAGCTATGGCGCAGAATCGCGGGCAGGGTCAACGCTGTGGGAAATTACCCAAGAACTAGGGATGACATCAGGAAGAGGTGGAACGACCTACGGGGGAAGGTGCATTCCGTGGTCTCTAGACAGAGTGCAGTTCAGAGAACTAGCGGCGGACCACAACCTCCTCCCCCAGAACTAACAACATGGGAGGAGCAGGTCTTGGCTATACTGCATCCTGAGGACCTCGCAGGAGTAGCTGGAGGAATGGACTCTGGTAAGTCAAATATTAACTACTTTATCCCCCACCCTACCTGCATGCTATCACATTCCCCCACCCTCGCCCTCACCCCATCACTCCAACTCCTCACACATGTCCCACTATCACAAACTACCCATACCAAACCCAAGCCCTGCATGAAACACAAAAGCATGGACACCCATCACCAATGCTTGGCCACTGCACATACCCACCCCCCCCTAAACCATTATCACAGAAGGTCCCACACAAGAATGCAAGCACTGGGGTACAGGGTCACCCACCCATTGCACACCATGGCACATACAGATGCAATAATAATGAATTTACACCCCTGCAGGACCCCTACCCAACGTCACTGGACAGGAGGGTCCAGACATGTCCACTCCACCCACAGAAGAGGCCCGCAGTGATGACAGCAGCTCTGTCCAACTGGATCTAGATGACCAGCCTGGCCCATCTAGGACCTCAGGACAGTCGGTTCCCCTCACACAGTCACAGGCCACTGCAGAGCTTCCCCCCTCTGGAAACACCAGCACAGCACCCACCCAGCAGGCCCATACCTTTGTCCCCAGGACACGTCAAGCAGCAGTGTGTCCACCACTACAGGGAACCCAGGCTAACCCACCACCCCAACAACACCCGGGACCTGGGGGCAGTGGTAGTGGGCACACAGTTCAGGGGACAGAGGCCCAGGAACACAGGGGAACTGGGAGGGCTGCTGTGCGACAGGGAGAGGACAGGCCAAGGAAACCCACTCTCCACGAGGCCCTCTTCAACATTATGGGAGCCTACCACCATTCCCAGGAGACAATGGCAACGGTACTGGCCAAGTTTCAGGAGACCCAGCAGCTGCAGGAGGAACAGTATTTGGGGTTCAGGGAGGAACTCAAATCCATCAATATCACCCTGGGCAACATTGTAGGGGTGCTGAAGGAACTCATCAACACCAGGAGTGAAACTGTGGCACAACAAGGGGCCCCTGACACTAGCCTGGATGATGAACTGCCCACCACCTCCGCCGGCGCTAGTGGACAGGAGGCACCGCCACAGGACCACAACACCAGCACTCAACCCCCTGCAGATGGAGAACCAACCCGCAAATGGTCCCTGAGATCCAGGACAAAGACAGAGAACAATGCCAATACCCCCGCCAAGAAATTAGACCACCCTGATTGTCATCCTTCTGTCCCACTTTGTCACCCTGTCCATCCTTAAACTGCCCTAGCTCCACTTCCTATGCCCCTTTGGACAATGCACCTGTGAGACTAATAGACTGGACTCTGCCATGGACATTCCTCCACCATCACCCCAGACCAATTTACAACCCCTACCACTATTTTGCACTTAAATAAACACCCTTAAATCACAAAACAATCTGGCGTCAGTTTGTGCTTTCGAAAATGTGTATTTGCAATAAATGTGGCAAAATGCTATATCCAATGTATTGTCAACATACCTATGTCACACAGCTCTAGTCCATGCAGAAACAAAGCAGATGTCACACAATGGGACCCACATCTTTGAAATTGAAAGGGAAAGTGACAAATCAGGGTCCATCAACTGGCTGAAAGTGACAGACAGATGATATGTAGAAGAATTATATCAGATGTAGCAGGCAGTGTTGTCTTCTTTCCTGTGTATCACTGGAAGTATTGGTGAATCACTGTGTTCCTGTTGTCTATGTCCTCTTCTTCTGCTTCCTCGTCTTCACTGTCCACAGGCTCCACAGCTGCCACAACACCTCCATCTGGACCATCCTCCTGCAGAAAAGGCACCTGTCGTCGCAAAGCCAAGCTGTGAAGCATACAGCAGGCCACGATGATCTGGCACACCTTCTTTGGTGAGTAGAATAGGGAACCACCTATCATATGGAGGCACCTGAACCTGGCCTTCAGGAGGCCGAAGGTCCTTTCTATAATCGTCCTAGTTCGCCCACGTGCCTCATTGTAGCGTTCCTCTGCCCTTATCCTGGGATTCCTCACTGGGGTCAGTAGCCATGACAGGTTGGGGTAACCAGAGTCACCTGCAAATGTCGAGGGAAAACTGTTAGACACACACTAACTCTTAGGGACATCCCCAGACCCAGACACCTAGTCACACTGGATAGGGTCCATGTCCTCACCTAATAGCCACACACGGTGCCTCTGGAGTTGACCTATCACATAAGGGATGCTGCTATGCCTCAAAATGTAAGCGTAATGCACTGAGCCAGGAAACTTGGCATTCACATGGGAGATGTACTGGTCGGCCAAACACACCATCTGCACATTCATCGAATGGTAACTCTTCCGGTTTCTGTACACCTGTTCACTCCTGCGGGGGGGGCCAAGGCCACATGTGTCCCATCATTAGCACCTTTGATGTTGGGGGTATGTCCCAGGGCATAGAGGTCACCTTTCACTGTAGGCAAATCCTCCACCTGAGGGAACACGATGTAGCTGCGCATGTGTTTCAGCAGGGCAGACAACACTCTGGACAACACGTTGAAGAACATAGGCTGGGACATCCCTGATGCAATGGCCACTGTTGTTTGAAAAGACGCACTTGCCAGGAAATGGAGTACTGACAGGACCTGCACTAGAGGGGGGATTCCTGTGGGATGGCGGATAGCTGACATCAGGTCTGGCTCCAACTGGGAGCACAGTTCCAGGATTGTGGTACAATCAAGTCTGTATGTGACAATTACATGTCTCTCCTCCATTGTCGACAGGTCCACCAGCGGTCTGTACACCGGAGGATGCTGCCATCTCCGCACCTGCCCCAGTGGACATGCTCTATGGAGGAGAACAGCGAGCAGAGAGGCAACCAACACTGAAGTACGTAAACACAACTTTATTCCATAATTTTTTTTAATCAATATATGCCTTTATTAGTGTTTATGCAAGGCCTAGATATGTGTGACGCAGTCAAAATTAATGCCATGTGGCCCCCTGAAATGGCGGCTGCCTGACCTGTAAGGTGGGAGAAGGGGATATGAGGTAACTGCGCTGGCGTTGTACACCGTTGCGGTGGGCGGTTGAAGACCGTGGCGCAATCCTGCATTGGTTAACATTGGACCCTATGGGTCCCAGGAGCCAATGACGATGTACGCCAGCGGTGACGGTATGCACTGCTGCGGACGTCACAGCCATTTTCTGTCTGTTCACTCACTTGATACCTGATCTTCGACAGGAGAGGACCTACACTGCAAGTGCTGCTGTGACCTCAGTCTGGAAGAGACAATGGCTCATGTGTCTGGGGAAAGGGCCCCTGCCTTCAGCACGGAGGAATTGGTGAAACTAGTGGATGGAGTCCTCCCCCAGTACACGCTACTCTACGGTCCTCCAGACAAACAGGTGAGTACACTGTGAGCATGCCGAATGGGCAATGCCTGTGTGGAGTGGTGTGGATGAAAGATGGGGGGAGAGAATGAGGCGTGCATGAAACAACAGTGAGTACATTTGTGTCATGGCAAGAGTAGGGATGCGGGCTAATGACTGTGACGGTGCGGAAGGTTATACCTTCTCCTTTTCCCCTGTACTATTCGTGTAGGTCAGCGCCCACCAGAAGAAGGATATTTGGCATGCCGTTGCCAAGGAAGTCCGGACCCTGGGGGTCCACCACAGACGGAGCACCCACTGCCGGAAAAGATGGGAGGTCATTCGCCACTGTAGCAAGAAGACGGCAGAGGCCCAGCTGGGGATGGCCTCCCAATGTGGGAGGGGTGCCTGTCGCACCATGACCCCCCTGATGTTCCGGATCCTGGCGGTGGCATATCCGGAGTTGGATGGGCCCTTGAGGGCATCACAGCAGCCACAAGGGGGTTAGTACACTCTCATTCTGCTGATTCAGCGTGCATTGTAGGTGTCTGGGTGGGGGAGGTGGGCTGTGGACTCCCCTAGGCCAGGGCAAGTTTAGTAGGCAAGGTCCCTTCTTAAGGCAGGCCATTTGGCACCCCACTCCACCCCACCTGTGTTCAGAGTTAACTACACCTAGTCAGGCTCCTGTGACTTCCATGTGTGCAGCAATCGGGCACAGGCCTTGTACCCCTTGTCCCTGTTATTAATTTGGGAACTCAAACTGCACGGCATAGTGCAGGGGGCTTCTGTGTCTGTAGTGTCCACCAACGGTAGCGGTATTGCATACACTCAACATGTCTTTCTTCTGTCTTCCCCCCCGTTTTTGTAGTCGCCCTGTTCTTGTGTGCATTAGCATCATCAGGCGGAGGAGCAGTGGCACCAGAGCAGGAGGGAGTTGCATCCCACATGGCCCTGGAGGGTGAGACAACGGAGTCAGAAGCCACCAGTGGGACGGAGGGCGAGGGGAGCTCCACAGCGGGGACAGAAGCTGAAACCAGCAACACAGACTCCTCTTCTGATGGAAGCTCTCTTGCAGTGGCAGGCCCCTCTGTGCCCCCCGCATATACAGGTACAGCCGACACCCCCCCACCAGCACCGCCCTCCCAGCAGCCCCTCAGGATGTGCCCCGTGCCCGCTCACCCAGGAGGGTGGGCATGTCCTTTGTCCCAGGCACCTCAGCCCCTGCCCCATTCAGCCCTGCTGCCCTCAGTGGGGAGGCCATTGACCTCCTCAGGTCCCTCACTGTTGGGCAGTTTACCATTTTGAATGCCATCCAGGGTGTAGAGAGGCAGATGCAACAGACCAATGCAAACCTGGAGGGCATTCATTCTAGTCAGGCAGCCCAACAGCAAAGTTTTCAGACTGTGGCCTCAGCACTGATGGCAGCCATTGTCCCTGTGTCCAGCCTCTCCTCTCCAGCTTCCTCCACCCAGACTCAAACACCTGTACCTCAGCCTATCCCAAGCACACCATCAGACCAGCATGCACACACCTCAACACACAAGGGAAGCTCAGGCAAACATAAGCACCACACATCCCACAGGCACTCACGGAAGCATCATACACATGCACACATACCAACATCCACTGTCTCCACTGTGTCCCCTCCTCCTCATCTCCCTCCTCCCTCCCAGTCTCGTCTCCACTCACACCTGCATACACTACATCTTCAGCCACTACCTCCATCAACAGCACACCCACCACTACACCCCGCTCACTTGCACTCACCACCCCCACTACCATTACACATCCCCTGTGTCCTCTCCCAGTGTGTCTGTGAGCCCACCTCCCAAGGTACACAAACGCAGCCACACACCCACCCAACAGCCATCCACCTCATGACAGCCTCCAGCCCATGCACCTTCACCCAAAATCAGCAAATGTACACCTCCCACAACCACTACCTCTTCCTCCACTCCCAAACCCCTTCCATCTACCTGTCGCAGTGTGTCCAAAAAACCTTTCCTGTCCAACCTTGACCTCTTCCCCTACCTCCCCCACCTCTTCAGTCCCCTAGGGCTCACCTTTCCAGGTCCCAACCCAGCACCTCAACCACAACATCTGCGGGAACAGTGGTGCCAGTAGTAACTGGCTTCTGGAGTGCGCCAAGCAGCAGGGCAGCCAGTGTGCCAAGGAACCAGAACGGACAGTCCCCCACCTCAAAAGCACAGAAAGCACCACCGCCACCAGCACCGCTGAACAGGACACCGCAGACACCAGCACCGCTGAACAGGACACCTCTGCCACCAGCACCACTGAAAAGGACACCACCGCCACCAGCACCGCAGGCCAATAAGAGCCAAAAGCTCTGACGCTACTGAGGCCGCCACAAGCAGGATGAAGCACTCTGGGCACCAAGTCCCCTCCAGAACCAGTGGAGAAAGGCATCCACTACCTCAGTCCTTGGCAGGACGAAGCACTCTGGGCACAAAGCCTCCTCCAGAACCAGTGGAGAAAGGCATCCACTACCTCAGTCCTTGGCAGGATGAATCACTCTGGGCACAAAGCCCCCTCCAGAACCAGTGGAGAAAGGCATCCACTACCTCAGTCCTTGGCAGGACGGAGCACTCTGGGCACAAAGCCTCCTCCAGAACCAGTGGGGACAGTTATCCACTTGAGAGACTGTGGCTTTGTACTCCCCAGGATACAGCAGTGGGCAAACCACCCACTGGAGAAACTTGAGAGACTGTGGCTTTCCACTCCCCAGGATACAGCAGTGGGCAAACCACCCACTGGAGAGACTTGAGAGACTGTTTACTTTGCACTCCCCAGGATACAGCAGTGGGCATAGAGCCCCCTCGTGGATCTGGCGTCGTACACTCATCCGGCTAAGGTGCCCCTGTTCCCTTCCCCCTGAGGTGCCTGTTGTATTTCTATCTGATGCCCCAGCAGCGTTCTCTCCGTTTTGATCGGGATTCGAGTGTGGGCCTCGCCCATGCATTTTGGGCACAGTGGTCCACGGACTTTAATGGTGGAATACTTTGGCTTGTATTCTTGGTGTATATATTTGTTTATACTGTATATATATATTTTTGATTACTGTATTTTAATAGATTACAAACGTTCAACTAATTTCCTTTTATCCTTGCATTCTTCCAGGGGGGTTTGGGGGTTGTAAATGTAATGTAACAACATGTACTTGTGTGTGTGTTGTAGTGGGTGAGGGTGGGGGTCGGAGTGTCGCGTGTTGCGTGTGTGTGTCACTCTTTTTTCCCTCCCCCCTCCCCTGTGTCGTAGGTGCAGTACTCACCGTGGTCTTCGCCGCCATCTTTGATGTTCCTGGTAGAGGAGCAGGAAGACAAAGGCTGGGAGTATCTGGAGCTCGGGTTCCACGACATCCTGGTTCCTCGTGGGGTGTGTAGAGGTGAGCGTTTTCCATTCCAAGTCCTGTTTCCGCCGTGTTTTTGTTTGCGGTGAATCCGCCCCGGAAAAGGTGGCAGATTGGACTGTTGTAATACAGTGGGCAGAAACTTTTCTTCCGCCTGTCTGTTGGAGGTTTCCGCCGCGGTGTTTTATTGTACCGCCGTAGCATTTGGAGTGTTAAAGTGGCTGTCTACTGTGGCGGTTTCCGCCACGGTCCTGATTCCATTTTTTTACCGCCATCCTGTTGGCGGTTTTACTGCCGCTTTAACACCGACTGCCAGGGTTGTAATGAGGGCCTAAGTCTTACTTTTAAAGTTCCAGGAAAGTTCCTTCTGGTCAGCCCTACATGTCCAGATCATCTTCAGTAAGGCTATTCTGCCCATAACATACAACAGCAGCATCTTCCAAAAGTCAATGCAGGATCTTAGGGATCGAATCGCCGCTCCAACATTCCCTTGCAGGCTATTAGATCAGTTATGATAGATTTTCACTCCGGGGTAGGGCAGACATCTGGGTTCCCACTGGAGCTGTTGGGTGTCCACAAGAGGGTGGCCCTCTGCAGACAGGAGGAAAAGACAGGATTTCTGCCAATTTACTGAGTCCTGACAGGGAGCTTAATTGTTCCAGCATCGGCCCCAGCCCCGTCCAGATCCCCCCATGTGTACTGTGGGTAAACCGGAAGGTCGTCCACATAAAGGGAAATACTGTGCCGATTCTCATCATCCTTGAGGCCCTGATAGTATGCCCCAGTGCATGCCCCACCTGCCAGAAACCCCATGACCAGGGGGGAGAGCAGTGGGGAAAGAAGGAGGGACAAAGGGCATCCCTGACAGATGTTCTATGCCACTACATAGCTGTCGGAGATCGTGTGGCCTGTCCGGACCCATGCCACTAGGTTGGTATAGAGTAGCTTGCTCCATTTCAGGAAATTCTGTCCAAATTGCATGTGGTGCAATACATCATAGAGATACCCCCACTCTAGGCTATTAAAGGCCTTCTCATTGTCGACTGGGAACAACGCAGCTGTTGTCGGCTCATACTCTCCTGTTTCTATGAGAGCCAACAGTCGCCTTATATTAAGGGCTATATTGTGATCAGGAATAAAGTCAGCTTGATCCGCATGTACAGGCTTTCCAAAATTTGGAAGGAGCCTGGTTGCCAAGATATTACTTAGGATAATGTAATCCACATTCAACATGGATAGTGGTCTGTGTGCTGCTCGATCATGTGCTGGTCTCCCAGCCTTCAGCTAAGGAATGGTCACTGTCTCCCTTGTTGAGAGTGGAAGGGTATCTGAAGCAATTGCAGCATTGTGTAAGGTCTCCAGCTTATGGGCTAACTCATTTGAGTATATTACATAGTATTCGGCCGGGAGGCAGTCCGTCCAATGGGTCTTACCTCTCGCTAGTGCTTTGATGGCTACTTTGACCTCCTGTAGGGTAATATTCCCCCTAGCACTTCAGCTTTCTCCTGGGTCAAGTTTGGTAATGCCAGATACAATAGGAAGGCCTGAACCCATATCGGGTGATGCTGTACTGTACTTTTGTACATCTTGGAGTAGTTTCGGTAAAAGCAATCATTGATCCCTTCCTGGCTAAATATGTGATCTACCTCTTCTGTCTACATCGAGTTTGAGGGTACCACGCTTTGTCAGATTGGCCAGCCAGGCCAGCAGTAGGCCTGTATGAACCCCTTTGGCATGTGTGTGCTCTATGTAGCCCGACAGGTATAGCAGTGCAGTCTCTTGATTCAGACTGCTACCTCCTCCCTCTGTTCCAGAAGAGACTGGTGTAAGTCAGCGTGTTTGGGGCAGCACTTCTCGAGATCTTGAAGATCCGATTCTACTATCAAAATTTCAGTCAATAAGGTCTCCCTGATTCTCATCGAAGATGCCATGCAGTGTCCCCCTATCACTGTCTTAAATGCATCCCATTCTAATTGAAGGGAGGAAGCAGTCCCTGTGCTTTCCTCAAAGTAGTGCACTATCCTGATGAGAATGCCCTCTCAAAAGGCCTGGTCCTTTCAACCACCACGTAAGGGTCCTGGCTTGGGGCCAGTACCAGGTCAAATTCAGCAGGATGATATTATGATTGGAGATAGTGCGGACCAATTATTCTGAATGGGAGACCTGGTGGTGCACATCCAGGGTCCACAGGAAGGTGTCTAGTCTAACATGTAGGTTATGAAGTCCAGAGAAAAAAAGAGTATTCTCTAGTTCATGGGTGTTTTTGTCTCCAAGTGTCCACCAGTCCCTATTGTGTCTGCAAGTCTGAGAATGCCCTAGCCAGTCTAAATGTTGTTGAGCTGGGTAACGGGGATTAGGTGTAGGTTTGCCATGCAATTAAAGTCCCCTCTAATTAATGTTGATTGTGATGTAGAGTGCAAAGGTGCCTGACAGGCCTGAACAGAGTTAGGTACGTAGACAATAATTATGGTAAGGTCCCGCCCCTCCAATCTGCCCATGAGAGGAATGTATTGGCTTTCAGGATCAGCTAGTTGCTTGATTAACTGAAAGGGTACTCCCAGTCTCACCCATATGAGCACCCCCTGAAAAACACAGAATATTTAGTATAATAGAGCTGGCCCCTCCATGGCCTCTGCAGGGCCTGTCCCTCTTTTTCTCGTAAGTGAGTCTCCCGAATGAGAACCAATTATATGTGTAGCCTATTAAGGTAGGCTAGGAATTTATACCTTTTAGATACGGTATTCATTCCTTCGATGTTTCACAAGAGGAATCTATATGGTGCAGGTGCTACCTTTAATAGTGTTCTGTAAGCAATGGCCCCCTCCTCCTATTCATGCCCCCATGTTGATTGGAGTGTCTATTAAGGGCTATGATGTCTGACTGGCTGCAACTCTCTGGGTCCCAACTATAACTGAATCTAACTGTCACCCAATCCCCAGTCCCCAGGACAAGCAGTGTTTGCCCCCTTAAGCAAACATCAAAAGAAATAAACATCTTCTGCCAGAGTCCTATAGATTATTCAACAATCAGGACAATTTCTGATGGTGAGAGAACCTTCACCCTCAGGCCTCCCACCCAGCACTCTCAATGATGTTGATAACCCAGTCACCATGGAGTGTGCATCAGTTTTCCTATTTCTTAACCTCTGATGCTCAATGAGTAGCTTTCCAGATCTATGTCTCCTTCTAGGATCCCCGCCGTAGTCCTTCGTCAGTTAGATAATATCATCTGATGTCTCAGGTGTAACAAGAGGCAATTGCAGGCTTGATGTTTTGGAGTCGATGGGAAGGCTGTCCAATTCAGAGTCGTATATAGGCCCATCAGCCAGTTGAGATGACGGGGCTGTGCCAGCGCCGGCGATAGAAGCCACCGCCTCCATCACTTGCTTTTTCTCTAATTGAGCTTCTGCTTAGGTTCTGGTGACCGGGTTAGAAAATGTCTTGCTGCTGTCTCTCCTGGATCTGCAACTTTTTTACGGGCTATGTTCGGCACTCTGGCCCAGCTGCAGATGGAGGTCAGGCCATTCCAAACCTCCTGTGGGGAGTTGAAAAAGCAGGTCCCCTTGGCGGTGACTTACCTCAGCCTTGCTAGGAAGAGCATGCCGTATTGAAGTCCCAGTTGCTGCAGTTTCTGTTTGGCCCCTTGAAACATGCCATGTCTGTGCTGAACTTCATGGGAGAGGTCTGGGTAAATGGGCACTTTGCTGTTGTTCACCAGGATGTCTCTTTTCCTGCCTGCTTTGCCGAGGATATAGTCTCATTCTTTGCAGAATAATACTCTGGCTGTCAACAGTCAGAGGTGCTCCTAGGGCAGGCGCCCATGTCGGTACCCTGTGTGCTTGTTCGAGAGCGAACAATGGGGAGAGGCCTTCTGCATGCAGCTCAGTTTTAAGCCAGTTCTCCAGGTGATGAATCATATTGGTGCCTTCAATTCATTCTGGTAGTCCCACCACTCTGATATTGGTCCGGCGGGACCTAGTTTCTACATCTTCTGCTCATAGCTCCAACGTGCGTATCTTTGATTCCTTTGTGGTAATTTTTCCATTTATGGTAGCTAAGGCAAGGGAAATGTCTGTTAGTTCTCTCTTCGTTGTAGTGACCATTTCTGCTAGCCGGCGATGATCATCTCTAAGTAGTTCCAGATCCGCCCCGAAGAAGTCAACTTTGGTTTCAAGGACTTTGCAGCTTTCTGTAATGGTTTAGAAAATGTCCTGGAACGTGGAATGTCCAGGCGGGCCTAGGGTGGCCCCAGGGGAGGCGTATTTACATATTTATGCAGCCCCTCCTCAGGTTTGTTCCCTGCTCTGTAAGCCATATTGCTTGCAGCCTCCTCTTTCTCACACTTTTTCTCCCCTTTTCCCACAGTGAACGCTCTTTTCTAATTGGGCAGTAAGGCCATTGTTTGTTCCGTTGTGACAGGACTTTCCCGGTAATGCGGTGGAGGAGGCAGAATCCCACAGAAAGGTTTCCACCATGCATGACAGTGTGGGACAGCCTCGCAGTGGACAGTTTGTATGGCAGTGGTCCTAGAAACTTACATGCAATCAGCCCTAGTCTCTGTAGCTCTGGGAGTCACTGACCAGTGTTATGCTGGAGGTTCGTGGGTGAGCAACAGTCTTGCTCTCTTTTCCCCTCAGCGCTCTTTCACTTTCAGTGGACTGAGGAGGAGAGGTTCAACCAACATCTCTCACCCCGTAGGTTTCACTGGGCTTTATTCATTCAAGAGGGGGGAAGCCTCTCACTTGGGGGTGGATGTCAGCCCTTCTAAATTGCCTCTCAGATCCCTTCCTCTTGATGCAATTGTTCTCTATTGGGTCTGGTATACAGAGAGTACTGTGTTTCTGTTGAGTCCACCCCCAGGCCAACAAAAAATCTAGCAGGAATGTTCCCATGTCAGGTCTTCTAGTGTTTACTGGGGGGTGAGGGGGAGTGCACTGCCCCATTCTCTGTTGGTCTCAATGTACTGCAGTGCTTCATGGTCTATTTAGAGCCTGCCTTCATGACAATGTTGGTGCAGAGGACTGCCTGAGCTGCAATGTCCCCTCCCCAGGTGCTGTCAATCTTTTAGTTTTCCCACTGCTCCTTCAGCGTGCTTCTCTGCTCGCTGCATGGCTCAGTGGGAGTCAGCTGGGCTTGTGCCTCCGGTTCATAGGCGTCCCTTCTCAGGGGCTGCTCTCAGCCACTGCATCGCTGTGTTGCTTCTTCCCTCTGCTCCTCCTCAGGTCGCACTCTTACCACCAGAGTGGAGACTGGTGAGCCACAGTCCACGTCCCCTTCAGGCATTCATGCTGCCCGCCATGATAGGCCTTTATTCACAGGCACCCAGGATATAACGCCGGGGCCACAAGCAGTTTGCTTGCCAGCAGCTCCATACCTTCCAGGGGCAAAACGGGGAGGTCCAGCACCTGGTTTCGGGACTTCAGCAGTGTAGGCAAGTCTTCTCAGGTCAGGTGACAAATCTTCTCTGGCCTCAGCCAGTGACACTGTTAGACCTGCTATCCTTGGTGTGGTCTCCCCTGTCGTTTTTGCCTCTGCTTACCATGTTTTATCATGGTTATTGTGCATATGAATTGTGTAAACATTCTGTGAAATTGGCTTTTCCATGATTGACATATTTAATTTACTGGTAGGTTCCTGGTAAAGTGCACTAGAGGTGCCCAGGGCCTGTAAATCAAATTCTACTAGTGGGCCTGCAGCACTGGTTGTACCACATACATAATTAGCCCGGCAAACATGGCTCAGACCTGCCACTGCAGTGTCTGTGGGTGTAGTTTTTAACTGCCAATTCCACCTGGCAAGTGTACCCACTTGCCAGGCCCAAACCTTCCCTTTTTATACATGGTAGGCACCCCTAAGGTAGGCCCTAGGTAGCACCATGGCCAGGGTGCAGTGTATGTTAAAGGTGGGACATATAGTGATGTGTTTTACCTGTCCTAACAGTGAAATACTGTCAAATTCAGTTTTCGCTGTTGCAAGGCCTAGCTCTCTCACAGGTTAACATGGGGGTTGCATTTAAATACATGTTAAGTGCAGTTTTCCATTGGGAGAAAATTTAAATGTGGAATTTGGTGTATCTGAACTCACAATTTAAAAATACATCTTTTGTTAACGTTTTTTTTTTTAATTTTCAGTTTGAAAATGCCACTTTTAGAAAGTGGCCATTTTCTTGCTTAAACCATTCTGTGATTCTGCATGTTTGTGGATTCCCTGTCTGGGTCAGAATGACAGTTGAGCTGTTTGTGAACTCCTTCTAGACAGTGAGAAAAAGGGAGCAGGGGTGTAGCCTGCATATCCTGATGTGCCGTCTGAGCTGGGATGGAAGGGGGAGTGGTCACTTTTACCTGAGTGAGCTGTGCTTGCCCTCACACAATGGAGACTCTAACCCCCTGGTGTGTGTCTGTGGTCTGGCCTGTGCAGAGCAAGATCCTGTAAACAGTAGAGACTTTCCTTTGAAGTTTACCAACTTCAAAGGCAGAAAGGGGTATAAGTAGTGGACCCAAACCCCCAGATTTTCAGATCACTCCTGGAATCGAGAGGAAGTGTTGCCAGGGAGAAGAGCTGAAGGAGGAGTACTGCCACTTTGCCTGTGAGTGTGCTTTGCTGGGTTGGCCTGCAGTGGCTGCTTCTACCTGAAAGGGGACAAAGAGTGGACTTTTTTGTGCATTCGTGGTTGAGAAGAATCTCCAAGGGCTTGAACTGAGCTTGCCTCCTGTTTTGAAGTCTCGGGGCCCTCAAAGACTTCCTCTGCCAGCACCTGGACTCTGTGCTGAGACTCTTGCCCTGCCAATTGGTGCCCTATCCAGTCTCTTGGCACTTGCGAAGTGAAGTTGGCAGAACAATGACTGAAATCCATACAAAGAACACTGTGTGGGGAACTTTTCGATGCACCACCTGCAACGCAACTAAAGAACGACACGCCACGTGCTTCGTGGCTAAAATCAAAGCTCCACCTACTTCTCGAAGAAACGACGCACAGCCTCACTTGCGAGTATGAAATCAACACATCGCTGACTTTTCTGATGCACGTTCGCCGGTGCGGCTTCACTTTTGACACAAACCAGGTACTTTGTGTAAAATCCATTGTTTACATTGTTCTCTATGGAGTAAGACTCTTATTTTTTTTTTATTCGTATTTGGACTTGTGTATGTTGGATTGTTGTAATTTTGCTCTTGATTGATTTAGATAAATATTACCTATTTTTCTAAACTGGTGTGGTGTCCATTTTGTAGTGTTCTCACTGCATTACTGTGCGTTGGTTGAAATACTTTACACATTGTCTTTGGGATAAGCCTGACTGCTTGTGCCTAGCTACTAGGGGGGTGAGCAGGGCTTATCCAAGTGTGTATCTCCATTGGGCAGAGTTCAAACTGACTGCCAACCAGAGACCTCATTTTTAACAGTCACCTACTTACATTTTGTCGCTTCAAGGGAGAATGGTCGTATTATTTCCCCCCTGGTTTTGGAGTCTTGGTGGTTGAATTGGACTGGATTGGGCTGAGGCGCATGGAGCTATTTTCTCCTGCTGCTACTCCATTATGCGCAAGTCACGTGCCTAAGTGATCAACATTTAAAAAGCGTTGGCCTTTCCTGGGGTCAAACGCTTGCCATTGTCAGCTGACCCAGAGTTGTTAACTCTACCAGCCAAGGATATGTGTTTGTCAGAAAATGCTTAATATCATATGAACTAACTTGAATGTAGATTGCTGAGCAGGAAAGATGATTTCCTTCTTTCATCTTGTGCACACACTTTGTACCTGTGTGTACACCCTAGTAGTAATGAAGCTCCCACTCTGAGTTTACAAGCAAGGCTAACAGGGGTGAGGGTGGAGAGAGCATTAAAGAGAGAATTATGTGATTAGTTAGTTCTAACAGCCTTCATATGACCACTTTCCAGTACCATCCAAATGTTCCCTAAACAATGCATAATCCACTTAATTTAATGATTACCTGAGAATTAACTGCTGGGTCACTTTGTGTCAAGTCTTTCACTCACTCATGTGCAATTCCTATTGCAAATTACTTCTCTACCTCAGATATGGTCTTCATTTTCTTTAAAGCATCTCATGAGGTTTGAGTTCTTATAATGTCTTAAAAAGCCTATTTAAGAAATTAAATTGCTCCCATGTTTCTTGAATTATACGTAAAGCTTGCTGAGTCCTTGCTGAGAGGTCACCAAATTATAGTCACTTATCCTGTCTTATTTTTTTTGCTAGAGAATTTCCACAGCTAAGCATCTGCTGTTGTTTCTCAGCGTTGTGGAGCTGAGCTTGTCGGTGTCAGTGACAGTGACGCCGCATAGACCAGCAGCTCCACATTCGTGGGCTGTGGTCAGCTCGGCGGTCCACGTCTCAGACAGCCATTTCTGCCATGGGCCGCTTTTCAGTCCACAACCTGTTTTTCAGAATACAGCGTGACCTGAGAACTTTTCTTTTGGCTCATGTTCTTGCTGCATCCACTCTTTGCTCCCTTAATTTTTCTTGCCTGTTTACTGCTGTTTTCTTCTTCTCTTCTTTTTTCCCTTTTTTCTTTTTTGTTTGTTCTTTGGCCATATTTTCTCTTTCCCAGAAGTCTGTATTATTTCCCGGCATGCTTTGCTTCCTATCTTATACTATGGTTATCTTTCCATTTACCTTTATGTAGCTTTTCCCAACTCAAGATGGTGTCTTCATTACTTCCAGCATGTCACTTCCTGTCTTGTCTGTATATAAGCACAGTTTGTCTTCTGTTCCTTGCGTTGCAAACATTTCTGTTCCGGTTGTGCTCCTCGCTCCTCTAGCCCGTGATTTGGATTCTACCTTTTCTGTGCCTCAATATTTCTTCTTTTCCTATTTTTCAGGAGTTCCTTGATTGGAGGTTTTTCCCTGCTGTTTTTGTTTTCTCAGGGTCTCCTTCTGGAGGTTACAGCCTGCTTGATGTTTTATTATTAGCAGTGCCGTGGCTACTGGAAAGTGTCACCCATACCTTAGTCAATCTAGAACAATCAAAAAAACAGGTGGTGCGCAGAGACTGGTGGATTACTGCGGTAGGAAATGTTCAAGTGGTGACAGTGACTGCTGATGAGTCTTAAAATTATCTGTTGCAGGTTGCGGTTTGGTGTGGAACAGGTAAGTCCTCCCGATCTGAAACAATGACCAGAGCATTATTGCACTGGATTGAGTACTCATACTTAGCCATCCAAAAAAGGGCATCAAGATTTGATGATCTTGTGAGACCGGCTTCGTGGATATCCATAAATTTCACAGATTTCCTCATATCTGTGCTACAATAACAAAACTTTCCCACCATACTGTTGCACTGCCATGCCAAGTGCTTTATCTTATATATTATAACTAGGCCACTTTATTGGTAGGTTATTTTTCGGACTGCGAGGACTCTTTTGACATGCATGGCAAATGATTGTGGAACATATTTTCTGGGCTACCTCTGTTCAAGTATAATGTGAGTTTGAAAGAGTTTGGTCAACATTGCCTAACTTCCATGCCTTCAATAACTGTGCCCAGCTGTTTGACCTAGTGGTTGATGTTACATTGCACTCCAATGTATAGTGTTTAGTTGTGTGCTCATTTATGATTGCTAGTGACATCACAGTATTCTGGCTTTGGAGGCATGATGAGTAGCAGAACTTATTTTAAACCGATCTGGCTCAGGCACCCTAAGGTACATTTTATAACGTTAATTGTATTCTTAAACTATCAAAAATCAGATTTCACCATTAAATCGGAATTTAAAAGTTCAAGCAGGAAATAGCTTTCTCGAGCCTTTCCCTAAATGGAGATGGAAATTAAGATGTTAATCCCATTTTGATTTACTAAGTGAAAATTCTAGCATGGCCTTACAGGGAAATAACTTTTGTTTTTTATTTCACTGTGAGGGTACACTAATCCCAAAGTGTAGTGTGCCCTGTTTTTAATCATATTAGCACCCTTCCGTGCCGGTTTACAAGGCTCACTTTAGCAGTGACTCATGAATATTTAAAATAGACTTTTCATATATGTAAGGCAAGTTTCCCTGCCATTTGTCACTACAGTGCTTTTAAACTGCTTCCTAGCCAGAGCACAGTGATGCTCATGGCATCCATATGTTTTTGCCATATATTTGAGTGGTGTAAATGCAACCTGCCACTCACATAAGACATTTAACTTTTCATGTCATAGGTAGGCTTTAGGCACTATTTAACATGGATATGGGAAAGTTAAATATGCCAAATATGAGCTTCCAATGTATAGTACGTTTTAAAGGGGGAGTGCATGCATGTTACTGCTGTTAACTAGTGGTAAAGCGTACAGAGACCTAAAGCCAGCAAAAATAGGGTCCACATTAAGGCAAAAAATGGGTGATCGTGCAGAAAAGGCAGATTTGGGATTAGGGTTAAGTTAAGTATATCTGTTTATTGAACTAGATTAACTTTATTTTAATAATATTTAACTCATGCATTAAATGTAATACATTTTAATTCAGGGACAGTTTTACCACTCGACTTAGATTGAGTTTAATTAATTTAGTGTAGTGTAAAGGATAGGTTTAATGATATTTTCAATATAAATCTAGAGTGAACAGTGTGGTCGAAGTAAACAGCATTATATACTACTTATATAGATATATGTCTAGATAGTGGACCTCAAAGTTGTAACATAAGGTCCAATTTCTATTAAACGAATATCTTCTATAATGATATTGAAATTATTATAACTAAATGTGACATGAAAATGAAAGAGCAGTGGCACTTCTTTGCATTATTCTTCTCTGGAATCATTTAAAGAAAACTCCCTGCTTGGACGCTGGTTCCTAACTGAACAGAAATATTTAGTAATATCATATAATGCTGCAGTGTTGCTCTTTCGGTGGTTATGTCCGGTCAATAAGATCAGTTTATTAACTGCTTGTGGTGATTTACACAACAGAAACCAATTCACGTCCCAAAGGGCTGTCTAGCAACGCTCTTAGGCATTGCTTCTTGTTGAATCCAATGCTAGCACAGAACCACACAGTGACGTTTGTGTGTTACTGTCTCACATTGCACTAAACCATAATACAGTCAATTTTCGTATGTGTTTCCATCTCTATAATGTAGCTGTTTTTTTAAAATTTGTGACAAAGGCATATAACGATGCTATTCACCAGCTTTTTATGGAATGCGTTACACTTGCCAAAAAGTACAAATATGTTTTACTTAAGGGGTAGTATCTTATAAATCTATTGAGTTATTTTCTGATGGGATATGTTAAAACTGGCAACATTAGCGATTGAGCAATGTTCATCATTTGATAAGGTTTCAATGCCTATATGTAAGTTCTAAAACAGTTTCTGACTAACAGGACACAATTAATTTTCACCACATATAGGCCCTCATTACAACCCTGGCAGTAAATCCCGCTTTCCGCCGTGCTGAAGACCGCCAACATACCGTTGGAGCGGCGGAGATCCGCTACAGGTATTACGACCCACATCTCGGAATCTGCCACAATACGGACACACACACAAGTCCCCCACACCAAAGTTCAGTGATAAACTGGCTATACCAAAACCTACACCGTCATGCCAACAAGAATATGCCCACACTATCACGACCCATGAATCAATGCAGCGGTCTTTCAACCGTGGTAATCCATAGGTGGTACACACCACTGCGCTCAAAATACACACACATTTACAAAACACAACCACATTGGACAATTCAAAATACACACACCTGATACACATACGCACACCACACCCATACACTCACACCACTATAAAACACACACCCACATTACTCACAAACCCTTACAACCCAAAATTTCGAAGAAGGCTAGAGAGAGAGATTAGCTAACACAACACCAGCATCCACAGACACACAACACCATCACTTATACAATATCCACGCACAAAACACAACACACCCTGAAACATCATCTCACACATCACCTCACACATCACTCACACCACATCATGGCACCTCAAAGACACACCAGGTTTTCTGAGGAGGAGCTCAGGGTCATGGTGGAGGAAATCATCCAGGTAGAGCCACAGCTATTCGGATCACAGGTGCAGCAGACTTCCATTGCAAGGAAGATGGAGCTATGGCAGAGAATCGTTGACAGGGTCAACGCAGTGGGACAGCATCCAAGAACACGGGATGACATCAGGAAGATGTGGAACGACCTATGGGGGAAGGTGCGACCAGTGGTATCAAGACACCAGATTGCTGTACAGAGGACTGGCGGTGGACCCCCACCTCCTCCCCCACAACTAACAACATGGAAGAAGCAAGTCTTGGCAATAATGCATCCTGAGGGCCTCGCAGGAGTAGCAAGAGGACTGGACTCTGGTAAGTCATTTCTTAACTACTTCATCCCCACCACCCCACCTGCATGCCATCACATACTCCCACTCTTACCCTCACCCCCATCACGCCATCATCTCCATATGTCCCACTATCACAACCCACACACGCTGCATGCAACACCTATGCATAGACCACCATCACTAGAGCATGTCTAGTAGAGAAACCCACACAGACCCCGAACCAACTATCACAAAAGGGCTAACACAAAGATACAAGCACAGGAGTAGAGGGTACCTCACCCAATGCACAAGATGACACACTTAAACTATGCATTTACACCTCAACAAGACCTATACCCAACTTCACCGGACGGGGGTGCCACACATATCCAGTTCCCCCACAGAAGAGGTCCACAGTGATGACAGCAGCTCTGCACGCCTGGATCAAGATGACCAGCCGGCCCATCAGGGACCTCGGGACAGTCGGTTCCGCTGACACAGTCCCAAACCACCACAGAGCCTCCCCCTCAGGAAACACCGCCACAGCACCCACCAAGCAGGCCCATCCTTCTGTCCCCAGGACACGTCAATCAGCAGTGTGTCCACCACTATAGGAACCCCAGGCAAACCCACTAACCCAAGACAATCAGGGATCTGGGATCAGTGGCACTAGCACACAGTTCAGGGAACAGAGGCACAGAATAACAGGGAAGCTGGAAGGACTGCTGTGCGACAGGGGGAGGACAGGCCCAGGGAACCAACACTCCACGAGGCACTCTCCAACATCATGGAAGCTTACCACCATTCCCAGGAGACCATGGGCATGGTACTAGCCAAGTTTCAGGAGACCCAGTGGCTGCAGGAGTAACACTACCTGGGGATCAGGGAGGACTTGAAGTCCATTAACACCACCCTGGTCACAATTGCAGGGGTGCTGGCAGACCTCGTCAACACCATGAGGGACACAGTGGCACACAAACGGGCCCTTGATAGTAGCCTGGATGATGAAAAGCCATCCACCACCGCTGGCGCTAGTGGACAGGAGGCACCGCCACAGGACCAACAGGCCACCAGCACCCCACCCCCTGCAGAAGGAGAACCATCCTGCAAACTGTCCCTGAGATCCCGGAACAAGACAGAGATCATTGCCAAGACCCCGCCGGGAAATAAGACCGTCCTGAATGTCACCCTTCTGTCCCACTTTGTCACCCTGTCCACCTTAAACTGCCATTGCTCCACTTCCTATGCCCCATTGGACAATACACCTGTGAGGTCAAGAGACTGGACTCCGCCATGGACATTCCTCCACCATCACCCCAGCCCATTTCACCCCCCCTTCACTTATTTTCACATAAATAAACACCCTTGAATCACAAATCAATCTGGAGTCAGTCTGTGCTTTCACAAATGTGTAATTGCAAAATCTCTGGAATATAGCAATGTCAATGTACTTGTTCAAATACCAATGTTACACAGCTGTAGGCCAGGTGTAAACATAGCAGAGGGCACAAATTGGGATCCATATCTGTGAAATGGAAAGCCAAAGTGGCAAGTCAGGGTCCATACACAGAGGTAAAAAGGCAGACTTATGCTAGGTCATACAATAGTATGAGATGTGGGAAGCAGTTCCATCTTCTTACCTGTGTCTCACTGAAAGTATTGCATGATGATGTTGTTTCGCTTGTCTACATTTTCTTCTTCTGCCTCCTCTTCTTCACTGTCCACAGGCTCCACAGCTGCCACAAGACCAGCATCAGGCCCATCCTCCTGCAGAAAAGGCACCTGCCGTCACAAAGCCAGGTTGTGCAACATACAGCAGGCCACGATGATCTGGCACACCTTCTTCAGTGAGTAGTATAGGGAGCCACCTGTCAGATGGAGGCACCAGAATCTGGCCTTCAGGAGGCCAAAGGTGCGCTCTATTATCCTCCTAGTTCGCCCACGTGCCTCATTGTAGCGTTCCTCTGCCCTTGTCCTGGGATTCCTCATTGGGGTCAGTAGCCCTGACAGGTTGGGGTAACCAGAGTCACCTGCAAATATTGAGGGACAACTGTTAGACATCCTCCAAACATTAGGGAGTCTCCCATACCCACACAGCAAACAAAACTGTGTGGGGACTTTAGGCTCACCTATTAGCCACACACAGTGCCTCTGGAGTTGGCCCATCACATAAGGGATGCTGCTATTCCTTAAAATGTAAGTGTCATGCACTGAGTCTGGATACTTGGCATTCACATGGGAGATGAACTGGTCTGCCAAACATACCATCTGCACTTTCATAGAATGGTAGCTTTTACGGTTTCTGTACACCCGTTTATTCATGCAGGGGGAAACAAATGCCATATGTGTACCATCAATGGCACCAATGATGTTGGGGATATGTCCCAGGGCATAAACGTTACCTTTCACTGTGGGCAAATCCTCCACTTGAGGGAAAACAATGGAGCTGTGCTTGTGTTTCAGCAGGGCAGACAACACTCTGGACATCACGTTAGAGAACATTGGCTGGGAAATCCCTGATGCCATGGCCACTGTTGTTTGAAAAGACCCACTGGCCAGAAAATGGAGTACATACAGGACCTGCACTAGAGGGGGTATTCCTGTGGGATGGCAGAAGACCGAAATCAGGTCTGGCTCCAACTGGGCACACAGTTCCTGGATTGTTGCACGATCAAGTCTGTATGTGATAATTATGTGTCTCTCTTCCATTGTCGACAGGTCCACCAGGGGTCTGTACACCAGAGGATGCCACCATCTCATCACCTGCTCCAGCGGACGTGCCCTATGGAGGAGAACGGTGAGCAGAGGGTCATACAACACTTTGGTATCACAATGCCATTTAGCAAAAACGTAACAATTTCTCAATGTGCCTTTGTCTGTCTGTATCCTTGGCCTAAATAGGTGTGACACAGTTATTTGGCCTGCCATGTGGCCCCCTGAAATGGCGGCTGCCTGACCTGCAAGGTGGGACAAGGGGAAATGAGGTAACTGTGCTGGCGTTGGACACCGTCGCAGTAGGAGGTCGAAGACCGCGGCACAATTAAGCATTGGTTAACATTGGGCCCAATGGGTTCCAGGAGCCAATGACAATGTACGTCAGCGGTGATGGTATGCACCGCCGCGGACATGGCCATCATTTTCTATCTGTTCACTCTTGATACCTGACCTTCAATAGGAGAGGACCTACACTGCAAGTGCTGCTGTGACCTCAGTCTGGAAGCGACAATGGCTACAGTGTCTGGGGAAAGGGCCCTTGCCTTCACTTCAGAGGAGTAGGAGAAACTAGTGGATGGGGTCCTCCCCCAGTACAAGCAACTGTACGGTCCTCCAGACAAACAGGTGAGTACACTGTGAGTATGGTGGATGGCACATGATTGTATGGAGTGTCGTGGATGGAAGAGGGAGGGGAGGGGGACAGGCCAGCATGTGAGGATAGTGTGTGTGTATTTATGTCTGGGCCAGGGTGGGAGGTTTTTAGGCAATGCGTGAGAAGAACAGTACGGGATAGTAACATCCATTATTACTTCACTTTTCCACTAGGTCAGCGCCCACCAGAAGAAGGGGGTTTGGCGTGCCATCGCCAAGGAAGTGCGGACCCACGGAGCACCCACTGCCGGAAAAGATGGAGATGACCTGCGCCGCTGGAGGAAGAAGAAGGCAGAGGCCCAGCTGGGGATGGCCTCCCAACGTGGAAGGGGTGCCCGTCGTACCATGACCCCCCAATGGACCGGATCCTGGCAGTGGCATATCCGGAGTAGGATGGGCGCTTGAGGGCATCACAGCAGCCACAAGGGGGTGAGTACAATCTCATTCAGCTGACTCTGCACGCTTGACGAGGTGTCTGGGTGGGGATGGTGGCCTGTGGGTTCCCCTAGCCAAGGGCATACATGCAAAGGTCGATCCATTGTTTTGCAGCCTCATTCCCAGTCCAACCCCAAAGGTGGTATTTGTCCTCTACACCTAGTCAGGCTCCCATGGGTGCCAGCTGTGCATGAAATGGGTCTAGACAGAGTCCCCCTTGGGCATGTGCTTTTCCCCTGCACTGTTAGTGCCTGGCTTAGTGCATGGGGCTGTTCCCTGTTTGTTGTGTCTGCCAACGGTAGTGGTGTTACATGCACTGACCATGTGTATCTTCTGTCTTCCCCCCCTGTTTGTTTTGTCACCCTGTTCTCGTATGCATTAGCATAATCTGGTGGAGGAGCAGTGGCACCGGAGTAGGAGGGAGCTGCATCCCACATGGCCCTGGAGGGTGAAGTAACGGAGTTTGAAGGCACCAGTGGGATGAAGGGCGAGGGGAGTTCCACGACGGGGATTGGAGCATACACCAGCGACAGCGACTCCTCTGCTAATGGGAGCTCCATTGTGGTGGCGGGCACCTCTGTGCCCACTGCATCAAAAGGTACAGCCGCCAACCCCCCTACCAGCACCGCCCTCCCAGCAGCCCTTTAGCGTGTGTCCCGTACCTGCTCACCCAGGACGGTGGGCATCTCCTTCGCCCCAGGCACCTCAGGCCCTTCCCCAGCCGGCCCTGCTGCCCTCAGTGAGGAGCCTAGAGACCTCCTGAGATCCCTCACTGTTGGGCAATCTACCATTTTGAATGCCATCCAGGGTGTTGAGAGGCATTTGCAGCAAACAAATGCATACCTGGAGGGCATTCATTCTGACGTGGCGGCCCAACAGACACCATTTTAGGCTCTGGCCTCAGCACTGATGGCAGCCATTGTCCCTGTGTCCAGCCTCCCCCCTCCAACTTCCCCCGCCCAGACCCAATCCCCTATACCTCAGCCTATCCCAAGCACAGCATCAGACTAGCATGCACACTCATCAACACACAAGAGAGGACATGGCAAACATAAGCACCACACATCCCACAGGCACTCACAGAAGCACCATCCCCATGCAGACACAGCAACATCAACTGCCTCCATTGTGGCCCCCTCCTCCATGTCCTCCTCCTCCCTCCCTGTCTCATCTCCACTCACACCTGCATGCACTACATCCTCATCCACTACCTCCATCACCAGCACGCCCATCACCACACAACGCTCACGTGCACTCACCACGCCTACTACCATTCACACATCCCCTGTGTCCTCTCCCAGTATGTCTGTGAGCCCTCCTCCCAAAGTACACAGACGCAGACACACAGCCATCCAACAGCCATCCACCTCACAACAGCCTCCGGCCCATGCACCTTCACCCAAATTCAGCAAACGTACACCTCCTACAACCACTACCTCTTCCTCCACTCCCAAACCCCCTCCATCTTCCCATCCCAGTGTGTCTAAGAAACTTTTACTGGCTAACATTGACCTCTTCCCTACACCTCCCCCCCTTGTCCTTCCCCTAGGGCCAGGATGTCCAGGTCCCAGCCCAACACCTCAGCCACCAAATCCCCAAGTACAGTGGTCACAGCAACTCCAGTCTCATTGCGGCCGCCACCCATCAGGGCTGCCACTGTGCCACCTAGCGAGTCCAAGGAGCAGGCCATTCCACCACCTGCTAAGGTGAAGAAGGTGCCCACATGCCAGAGGGAGAAGCCACACCTACCACCAAGCAAGGGCTCCTCCAAACCAAAGGGGGACAGTGGCAAGACACCAGCAGCAACATCAAAGGTGGGGAAGGGACACAAACTGAGGAGCAGGTCAGGACAGGGCACGGTGGCTCCGGCTGAGGGACCAGAGTCACCCCTTCTGTCAACCAGTATACCAACCTGTACGGTGGTGGACACCGCCACCAGCACCACCACCAGCACCGCCACCAGCACTGCCACCAGCACTGCCACCAGCACCGTCACCTGTACGTCTGCGCCTCAGCAACAGTCCCCAGCATCATCCCCAGTGGGCGGCCGTCTGAGGCTGCAGGAGACGTCCTGCTGTGTCCCTCAACAGGTGCAGACACATCCACCACCACCAGAACCTCCGCCAATGACACCGCCGCAACCACCGCCACCAGCCCCGTGACGTGCTCATCCAGTGCCACCACAGCTGACATGGCAATCATCCCCAGTGGGCAGCCATCCGAGGCTGCAGGAGACGTCCTCGACCCTGCCCAGCGTCCATGATGCATGACTCTCAGCACTGTTTGTACCTGCAGGTGGCAGGCGAAGTCGCAGCAGGGTGGAGTGTGTCTCTGCCTCCATGGCGTATCATGCTACCTTTTCCCAGGCAATCTTATGGCACACACACCCAGATGAGGGAATGGGACCTGCCACACAGCATGTGAAGCACTCTGGGAACAAAGCCCTCTCCAGAACCAGTGGAGAGATACATCCACTTCCTCAGTCCTTGGCAGGATGAAGCACTCTGTGCACAAAGCCCCCTCCAGAACCATTGGAGAGATACATTCACTTCCTCAGTCCTTGGCAGGATGAAGCACTCTGGGCACAAAGCCCCCTCCAGAACCAGTGGAGAAAATCATCCACTACCCTAGTACTTGGCAGGATGAAGCACTCTGGGCACAAAGCCAGCTCCAGAACCAGTGGAGAGATACAACCACTTCCTCTGTCCTTGGCAGGATGAAGCACTCATGGCACAAAGCCCCCTCAAGAACCAGTGGAGAATAGCATCCACTTGAGAGACTGTCGCTTTGCACTCCCCAGGATAGAGCAGTGGGCAAACCACCCACTGGAAAGACTTGAGAGACTGTGGCTTTGCACTCCTCAGGATAGAGCAGTGGGCAAATCAGCCAATGGAAAGACTTGAGAGACTGTGGCTTTGAATTCCCCGGGATAGAGCAGTGGGCAAACCACCCACTGGAAAGACATGAGAGACTGTGGCTTTGCACTCCCCAGGATAGAGCAGTGGGCAAACCACCCACTGTAAAGACTTGTGAGACTGTGGCTTTGCACTCCCCAGGATAAAGCAGTGAGCAAACCACCCACTGGAAAGACTAGAGGGACTGTGGCTGTGCACTCCCCAGAATACAGCAGTGGGCATGGAGCCCCCTCATGCAGCAGTGGCGTCGTGCATTCATCCGGCTGAGGTGCCCCCCTTCCCCTGAGGTGCCTGTTTCATTTCGATCTGATGCCCCTGCAGTGTACTCTCTGTTTCGAGTCAGGTATCTTGTGTCGGCTTCACCCATGCATTTGGGGACCACTGGTCCACGGACAATGATTGGAACCCTATTTGGAGTTGTGTAGTTGGTATACATATTTGTATATACTGATTTCTGAAATTTCACTATCTGATTTTTCTTGATTACAATCGTTACAATCATTTCCTTTTGTCCTTGCGTTCTTCCAGGGGGTTAGGGGGTGTATATGTAATGTTGCTGCATGTATTTGTGTGTATGGTGTTGTGGGTGGGGGTGGGGGTATTGTGTGTTGCATGTGTGTGTGTCACTCTCTTTTCCCTCCCACCCTCCCCTGTGTTATAGGTGCAGTACTCACCGTGGTCATCGACGACGTCTTTGCTGCTCCTGATACAAGAGGAGGAAGACCAGCATGGGCAGGACCTGTAGTTCGGGCTCTATGGCTTCCTGGTTCCTCGTTGGGTGTCAAGAGGTGAGTGGTTTCCGTTCCAAGTCCTGTTTCCGCCGTGCTTTTGATAGCATTGGTACCGCCCCGGAAAAGGTGGCAGATAGGCCTCTTGTAATAGTGTGGGCGGTACTTTGTCCTCCACTTGTCTGTTGGCGGTTACCGCCGTGGTGTTTGTTTCTACCGCCGTGGCGGTCGGAGTGCTAAAGTGGCTATCTATGTTGGCGGTTTCCGCCATGGGCGTGATTCCATTTTTTTTCCCCCCGGTAGCATATCTGTCTTCTTGAGACGTCGTTTGAGAGAAAAGCAGTGGGGGCTGGTGAACTTTAAAAGTGGTGGGGCATAAGCCTTAGCTCAAATTCCAATGAGCTTTTCTTGAAGGGTTCTCTCACTTTCTTGCACTAAGTTTACTGTCTCACTTTGACTCAGTCTCACTAATTTTCCCAGTCTCACTCATTTCAGTCTGACCCACTCTGTCTAAGTCCAACTCATTTTGAATTACTCAGTCTTACTGTTTCTTACACACAGTAACATTCAGTTAAACTCACTGTCACGCTCCCTCACTCCTTCACATTCATTCTCACACATGCATGTCCTTACAGTCGCTCATTCTCACTCACTCTGACTCACTCCTTCACTGACTCTCTTTAACTTTAACATACACACAGTCACACAGACATGCTTACAGTGCTGGAAAGGTGCAGGCACCTTCATGCACATGGGTCAGCAATCACACTATTCCACTAGCTGCCTCAATTTGTTGCTGGACACAAAGGAGACCTGTATTTTATGTTTTATTATACAAAGAGTGAATAATTGTTCACTTTTGATACAATAAAAATGGACCACAAAACAAGGAGGGTGTAGTGGAGCTATGAAGTCAATAAAGGAGAGCTGCCACTGCTACAGGGACACCTATCCATTAAACAAATTCATCCACTCAGTCACCCATCCTTTTACTTATCCACCCGCTTCAATCAATCCATTTCACCTTCCTTTGAGTCATCCATCCATCTTTTCGCTCATCCATGCACCCTTTCTCTCCATCTATCCATCCTCCTACCGTTTGCTCATCCATCTATCCACCCTTTAACTCAGCTATCCATTCTTACACCCATCGATCCACCTTTTGTCCGATCCATCCCTCCATCCATTCATCCATCCATCCATTTACCCTTTTACTCAGCCATCCATCCTTTCACTCACTCATCCATCTCTCCATCTATTCATCCATCCATCAATTCACCCTTTTACTCATCCATCTATCCATCCATCCTTTCATCCAGACATCTATCTACCCTGTCTTTCACTCATCCTTCCATTGTCATACTCACTCATCTTTACGTGCATCCTTTCACTCATCCATCCATATTTTCCCTCCATCCACCCATTTAAACTTCCACTCATCCATCCATATTTTCACTCCAACCATCCATTTACACTATCACTCATCCATCCATACTTGCACTAATTTTTTCATCAATCCATCCTTTCTCTCATCATCCATAGATCCTTTTACTCTTCCATCATCCATACATCTATCATCCACTCATACATCCCTCGGTTTCCCTTTCTCCCAACCAGCCATCCATCCATCCATCCTTTCACTCACTCATCCATCTATTTATCCATCCATCAATTCACCCTTTCACTCATCCATCCATCCTTTCATGCAGCCATTCAGCTGCCTTGCCTTTCACTCATCCATCCATTGTTTTATCCATCTTTACATCCATTCTTTCACTCATCCATACATATTGTCTCTCCATCCATTTCCACTTCCACTCATCCATCCATCCTTTCACTCATTCTTCTATCATTCCATCCTTTCTCTCATCACCCCTTGACCCATCCTTTTACTTCTCCATCCATTCAACCTTTCACTCATCTATCCATCCATCCATCCACCCGTCACTCACACACCCTCTCTCCCTTTCCCTCATACAAACTCTCTCACTTTCACTCTTCCATTTTTACATCATCGTTTCACTCACTCATCCATGCATATATCCATCCATCTGTCCACCCATCATTCTATTCACTCACTCACCCTCCCAAGTTAATTATGGGCCTTTGTCTGCCAAGCTGCAGACAGAAAAGGCCCATCAAGAAACCTATCCCACTGTAGCTACTTTTTGGTGCTGTGGGGGGCAATTCCCAGTGAGCCAAAGCTTAAGTGCACACTTAGGGCCATTTGTACGAACACATTTTCCCATTGTCACAGAATGGGAAAAACCCTTTGCTATATCTGGCCCTTACTTCTTAGTCCACTAGTGCAATTGTTGTCTGCAGGTTGTTTCTTCCTTCTCTTGGGCCTCTGCAGCAAAGGAGTGGAGATAAGGAGCAGTCTGTGTGTTCAGCTCCATAATATTTTATTTTCAAAGTGAAAACAAATGCAGTGCTAAACAATTGTTACTGGAAGGAGGGCAGCCCCTTGTGCCATTACTACAGCCTGCCTCTCTGTGATGACCAACAAATTGTTGCCACCCACCCCCTCCGTGTCCCCATCAGCTTGACCCACCACCACCCACTGAAGTGAATGGAGCATTTTAACTCCTCCCAGGGCCACTGATATGTGCCCCAAATACAAACGGATAGATTGCATTCCCTTTCCTTTTATGTCACTGCTGTAGCTTGTGATTGGCGCTTGCGCTGCAGGACATCTGCAAAGTTCTCTAGAATTCACACAAGAGATTCAGCACAGTCTTGAAGCAGTAATTTCTTTTCAGCTGCTCAGTGTTTATTTTCCCTGTTCTTTCCTCTCCCACGAGGGTGGCAAGGCAACACCCCTTTTTCCCATACACACCAGTCGTCCCTGGATACAACATTAGTTTCTAGAACTGTTGCAACATATTTGTCCCTATAAATCTTTGCAACACTTGGAAGGTCTACGTGCAACAGCAAATTGTATAGATGTATTGAATTTCGTTGTCTCTGCAAATCAGTGCTATTTGTTTTATTTGAAATGGTAAATGGTAGATATTTCTGCCTCATAAATATACACACCTAAAAAATTGTTTTTGTTCTTTCTTGGTCTCCTGCACTCTAAATAATTTCAAGCTAATTAGAACCTTTGTTGTGTCAGATTGTAAGAGTCCCCATGAAAGGTCTATTTTGCATTCAATTGAACTTTGATTTGCTATGTTTTGATGTTGCTGGATTATTGAAGTAGATGACCAATCCCTAACTCCATATAATTAAATGCAAAATTCTGGTTCATATTATATGGCCAAATCTTACGCTTTATGTCAACAAGATGTTATGTAACACAGAGCACTGTTTGATGGCTTTAAGCCTTCTTGTCTTTATTCATGTGAAGGCAAGGTATAGCTCATGGGAGGCGATAAGAGCTGTGAAACAATAAACTACATTTAATGCGGATGCAATACTGATGTGAATAATACATCAAAATATTTAAATTAATTTCTAATACTAGTGTAATTCAAATAATAGAAACTGCAGAGAGCACAAAACACAACAAATAATGAGTGCCACACATATATAAAACCAGAGCCCCTGGCTCCCAAACCTATACTGCTCTTTGCATCACTAATTGATTGTGAATACAAAAACAACCCTAGAAGTGAAAATACAACACAATGATGATGCAATTACTAGAAATGTAGAATGGATCAACAATGTTGGCAAACCTATACTGATTGCCATTGCTGACTAAACATAACGATCCAATTGTAAAAACAAGGGGCCAGATGTAGCAAAGGTTTTTCCCCATTCTGTGTCTATGGGAAAAAGTGTTTGTACATATGGCCCAAGGATCGTACACACAGACAAAGACACTTTGTAACACATTTACTGGCACGTTAAAGTTCATGACCCAAACACTGAAAACAAGCCAAAACACAGACAAGAAGATGGTAGTCAGATATATGAAATAATGGAACACTAGGATAGATACTGACAGTGTTTGAGAAGTTGAGTAACTATTGCATGGAGGATACCTGATGTTTTAAAGTTAGGAAGTATAGGTCCCATAAAAAAGAATATCTCACGACTGTGGGACACTAATCACATCTCATGCTGGAAAACAACCCACAGTGGTGGGTGGGATCTCTGATTTACGAGTGTGAGATCCTGTAGCAGCTGCTCACCATGTCTGGGCAAGGGAAACAAGGAGGCAAGGCCCGAGCTAAGGCAGTTCCCTGTGGGCCGTGTGCACATGCTGCTCCAACAGGGAAGCTACTTGGAGTGGGTCGGCACCGGTGCCCCCGTCTATCTGGCTGCAGTCCTGGAGTACCTGACTGCTGAGATCTTTGAGCTGTCTGGCAATGCGGCCCGGGACAAAAAATAGACTTGCATCCTCCCCAGGCACCTCCAGCTCACTATCCGCAACAACGAGGAGCTCAACAAGCTGTTGGGCATAGTCACCATAACCCAGGGAGGCATTCTGCCAAACATCCAGGCCGTGCTACTGCCCAAGTAAGAGCAAGAGGCTATGGTCTAACCCACAGGAACAACCACACATCCACAGGCACAAAGGTACTTGTTCTAGACTAGAACTCTCTTTATCCAGACAGCTCTCATACCAAGTACTGGACTTTCACTAAATCGGTAAATTCAATAGGGAAGAAAGGAAGAAAAATGTGGTGCACATTGAGAGTTGCCTAGTTAAGTAGTCACCACTCAACTACCCTGCACTTGTAGCAACATGCCCCGACCTTTCATGAAATTCACTTGAATATAGGTGAGATAGTGATTCTAGCAGCCACCGTCACTTTCTTTTGTCCAGTGTGACTCCTGATAGCAGAAAAGGATGCAAAAATACATATTGTAAAAACTCATGAATTTTGCAAAGTTTGCAGGCAAATTCAAAACTGTGCGAAAGTCTAGTTGTGACCCACTGCCAGTCAAGTCTTGTGCATCTTTTACTGTTCGAAAATGCAGGCAAACCTTTGTAGGAAAGTACCCTCTTTTTGCCATGGTTACCATCATTTTCTGTCTAATGTCAGTGTGCTTGACTGTATTCACTGGGATTCTGCTAACTAGGACCCCAGTGAATATGCTCTCTCTCCTCTAAATTTGGTTGCTGCTTACTGGTAACACAGTATTTCACCCACAATTGGCTTACTGATGCCCCCTTATAACTCCATAGTATATGGTACCTAGGTAGCCAGGACACTGGATTTCCAGGGGATCCCTTTGGGCTGCAGCATGTCTTTTTCAACCCATAAGGAGCTCCTGCAAAGGCTTCTGCAGGACTGGCATTGCATCCTGTGTGAAAAGGTGCATGCACCCTTTCAGTTCCATTTACACTGCACCAGGTTACTTATAAGACACCCCTGAGGGCAGGGTGCAAAGTACCTGGTGTGAGGGCAACCCTGTACTAGCAGGGATGCCATTTTACGCATGCACTGGGCAGAGGTTACTACCTATGCCCAGCTACGTAATGGTAACTCTAAACATAGGCATGTTTGGTATCAAACATGTTGGAATCATACACCAAGGCTTTTGTAAGCATTCGTTGTATGATTCCTTGCACTCTGGAGGCTCCTTAGAGACCACCAGTATTGCCATTCCAGCCTTCTGAAATCTTCCAGGCAGCCCCAGCTGCTGCCACCTCTCAGACAGTTGTCTGCCCTCCTATTGCCTGAAAGGCTGAAGCCCAGGAAGGCAGAACAAATGAGTTCCTTTGGGAGAGGGGTGCTCCATCCTCTCCCTTGTGACATAGGTGTTACAGGCTTGGGAGGGGTAGCCTTCCCAAGCCACTAGAAAAGCTTTGAGGGGCACATTTGGTGCCCTCCTTGCATAATCCAGTCTACACTTGTTCAGGGACCCTTAGTCCCTGATCTGGTATGAAACTGGACAAAGGGTAGGGGAGTGACCAGTCCCCTGCCATTAACCACCCCCCGGGTGTGGTGCCCAGAGCTCCTCCAGAGGGTCTCTGGGTTTTGTCCTCTTGGATTTCAGTTTGGCAGGGAACTCTGGGAGCATCTGAGTCACCAGTGCCAGCAGGTGATGTCAGAGTCCTCCCCTGATAAGTGCTTACCCGTGTAGCTGACCAATCGCCCTTTCAGGGCTATTTAGGGTCTCTCTCTTGGGTGCTTCTTCAGATTCGGATTGCAGGACTCCAGCAGGGATCCTCTGCATCCTTTACTTCACCTTCTTACTAAAGAAACTGCATCTAGACCCTCTACACACTGCAACAAAGAAGCAAAGATGACTTCTGCAACATTATATCTTCAGCTCCTGCCAGCAACTGCAACGTTTTCCCAGTTGTGCATCCTCAGAGACAGCCTGTCTTCAGCCTGCACCAGAAGAACAAAGTAATCTCCCTTGGAGTCAAAGTGTCACTCCCCTGCTTCAGCAGCCACCCCTCTGCAGTGACGACCAGTGGCATGGGTCTCCTCTCCTGATAAAGTGCATGGATCCAGCATCATGGGTGGTGGACTGAAATAGTCCTGACAGTTTTGACATCCTACTGTCCATCTTTGGTGTGAGGTAAGAGCTTGCCTCCCCATGCAAGACAGTACCCCTTTGCACGCGTGTTTTGCTGTTGCCAAGGCTTGTTGGCATCCTTCCATGAAGTTCTTCATGCACCATGCAGCTCCAGACCCCAGCACTCCTTCCTGTGATGCACAGCTTCTTACGTGGTCCTCCGGCGGCATGGGAACCTTTGTTGTAGTGCTTTGTGGGCCTCCTTTTGCACCTTCTTTGTCCCAATGCTGTGGGACTTGTGTGTATGCTGCCTGGTCTTCTGAGGGCTCTCTGAGTTGCTGAGAGCCCCCTCTGACTCCCCCTCCTAGGTAGAGTTTGCCAGGTCCCTTCTGGTCACGGGCTGCGTCATTATCCACTAACCGCAAGCTTTGTATGTGCCAAGGCTTGTTGGCAGAATCCAACAGCATAGACCAGACTGCAATCATCCATCCGGCGTGGTACATCATCTGCACCAACCAGGAACCCACATCCATCTTCTTGGGTGCAGTACTGACTGTTGCTCTTCACCAGTGGTTCTTCTTTTGCACCTTCATCCAGGTTAGCAGGGGCTCTTGTTCTCCCTTGACTCTTCTGTGTTTCTTGGACTTGGTCCCCTTCTTCCACAGGTCTTCAGGTCCAGGATCCCATCACTGGTGACTTGCAGTCTCTTCTGGTTCTTGCAATATCTTCTTTCTCGTTTATTTGTGTGTTCTATGAAAGTTACTGTGACTTACTCCTGCTTTCCTGGGCTCTGGGTGGGTTCTATTACTTACCTTTGGTGTTTTCTAATACTCCCAGCACCTCTCTACGCACTACACTTGCCTAGGTGGGAAACCAACATTCGCATTCCACTTTCTTAGAATATGGTTTGTGTTCCCCCAGGCCCATTAATAACTATTGTCATTTTCACTATTTGCACTGTTTTCTAACTGTTTTTACAGCTATTTCTGTATACTAGTGTATATAAATTCTGTATTACTTACCTTCTAAGGAAGTATGTGTACCACCAAGGTACAGAAAGGACTACAACGCATCCAGAACCCCTCTGCCCTTCTCATCAAGAACTCCCCCAAACACAGCCTCATCTATGCCCTACTGAGAAACCTGTACTGGCTCCCAATAGACAAGAGAATTACATTCAAAGTTCTCACGCATGCGTGCAAAGCCTCCACAATACCGGACCAGAATACCTCAACCAAAGAATTCACTTCTACACACCCACCAGACAACTCTGCTCCACCGACCTCACCCTCGCCCCGTCCCACGCATCTGGAAGGCCACAGCCGGAGGAAAGTCCTTCTTCCATGACGCCGCCAAGACCTGGAACTCCCTCCCTATCCACCTCAGAATATCACCCACTCTATCGCAATTCAGAAAGGGCCTCAAAACTTGGCTCTTCACCTGATCCCTTCTGAACTTCACTTACTGATCCTCCCGCCAGCACCTTGAGACCCTAATGGGTGAATAGCCTCACTTTACAAATACATTAATTGATTGATTGATTGAGTATAGTCCATATGGTATTTTTGCCATTTGTGTCACCAAAATAAAGTGCCTTTATTTTTGTAAAACTGAGTATTTTCTTTCATTTGTGTGAGTATTGTGTGACTACAGTGATATTGCATGAGCTTTGTGTATCTGCTAGTTAGGCCTTGACTGCTCATCCACACTACCCCTAGAGAGCCTGGCATCTAGACACTGTCTACATTTCACTAATAAGGGATTACTGGACCTACTATAAGGTGTAAGTTCCTTAGGTACCCACTACAAAGCAGGTCAGCCTCCTATAACCTTCTGGTGCACACAGTCCCTCTCTATAGAGAATTCTAGACTGGGCTTCCCTTGCCACCGTTCCTTGTGGCTGTACAGTGCGCAATACCTATGTTCAAATAGTGACTCTGCAGGATTTGTTTTGATGGGAAAACCTGTGCTTTCTCTCTGAACCTCCCTGAAAACAAAGAGCAAGGATTCTGATGTGGAGCCTGGAGTTTTAAGTGAAGCCTGGAGTTAAGGCAAACCATAATATCAGGTCCTGTATCCCACCGGTTATACGACAAGGCCACAAGGGCAAAGGGTTGTCTCCTTTGCATGTGACACACCCCATGCAATTGAAGCATAAAAGTCCCTTTGATATTGTATAGATGCAAAATGTACACCTAAAGAATTAGAGGCATATTTAAGAGCCAGTAGCACCATTCCAATGCCACATTAATGCCATTTGTTTTACACTAATGTGGCGTTAGAACGCCAAAAACGCTGTGCCATATTTACAAAGTGGCGCAATGCATGTATTACTCCACCTTGTAACCCTTTGAGCTACCTTATGCCTGCACCAGGCATATTGTATGCAAAGGCGGTGATCCCAGTCATGGGGGCCTAAGAGATTTCCTTGCGCCATTTTTTTGGCACTTTTAACGCCAGCTCAGAGCAGGCATTAAAAAGGGGCTTCCATTGGTTACAATGCGCCTCTGGGTGCTTTGCCGGGTTAGTGTCCGAATTTTTGATGCTAATCCTGCAAAGCGCTGGAATAGCGTAAAAAATTCCGACACTAGTCCCTGACTACCGCCATGGAGCGCCGTATTTTAAATACAGTGCACACATGGTGGCGATAAGGGGGATACTCAGGGGTGCAAGAAAAGTGGTGCTGCACTGTGAGCAGCGCCATTTTCCTTAAATATGCCCCTAAGTATCACACAAGTGGGCCTCACAAACATTTGGGCAAGCAAGGTACAAAAATTGGGCACAAACAGCCACTGAAACCACGGGTCATTTCCATAAACTTGTTTCAACTGCTCCTGAATTTGTAGCACTGGTGTGACAAGAGATTGAAAGAAACAAAAGTAAGGCATCACTGCCTCTTTTTCCAATGGGAGTGATTTGGTGGTAAGCTTAAGATAATGAACCAGCTAAAAACAGAATCTGCCTAGATATGCAACCTCTCCTGAAGTATGACAAGTGTATAAAACACTTTCCTATGTGTAAATCCGATTTGTTGCAAACCAAGTTCTTCGACCCTGTGTAAAAGCAGAATGTCGGTGCAGCCGCCGTAGTTGTAGAATTGTATTTATTTGTATTAGTTTTTTTTTTATGCTAGCAAGGGGAATAAAGTGGTTGTGTTTCCAAATTAGTTGCTTTTTGTTGTTCAGATTGTAAATGGTCTGTCAGCCAAAATGCAATGTCCCTATTTATTACAGTTTACTCCTCAAGTGATAATATATAATAGTCAGCTCTTTTGAATCTAGATGGGAAACTATGGTAGCTGAACCTGGTTCATGAATAATTTTCTATATTTTCCACAAGTTAAACATTATGTTGAATTATCAATAAAAAGGAACATATGGACCAGATCCATAATCTTCTGTCAGATTCCTTTTGTACTCCTGTGAATTCCTCAAATCTCTAGATTAAGGTCGGGAAGCCCTTCTGACGGGTCTGACGTCTGCGAATGATTATGATCAGCAGCCCCTGGGCTTTTCTGACACACCACAGTATTGACACAGTAATTGGGAATGATGAAGCTCTATTGAGCTTTGCTAAAATGTAAACGAAAAGAGAGCTTAGTGGACCAGTGAAAGCCTGCGCGGTTACAGTGAGTAAAAGATGAGTTTTCAAAAGAAAATTGTGTAGTCAAAGATCAGTGGTATAAAATAACCATAGAACATCCTCTATTTAAACTGGCACGTGGTATACTGGTTTCGGCTGTTACTTCATTTGTCATGGAATTTCTCTGTTTTTTAAATAACACTTTTATTGGTTTTCGTTTAACAAAAGAGGAAGGCACAGGCAGTCGACAGACAAGGAGACTTCTCCAAAATAGTATGCTGTAAATGGCAATACCTCCCTCTTAAACAATATTTGGAATGGATCGACCAGTATACGGAAAGTAAGAATGAGAAACATGGAAGAGAGGGGAAGGCTCATTTAGCAAGTTGTGTGACTCGAGGGAGCCACAGAATTCCTTATGACATGAAGGGGCATATTTATACTCTGTGCCGAATGTGCGTTACAAATTTTGACGCACATTCGGCACAAACCGTGCCCCATATTTATACTTTGGCGCCAGACTCCGTGGACGTCAAAATTCCATCATGTGCGTCATTTTTTGGAAGCGGGAAACTGCCTTGCGTTAATGATATGCAAGGTAGGTGTTCCCTTCTAAAAAATGACTTTAAGGCCTGTGCACCTTATTTATCCCCCAGCGTCATTTTGACGCACAGGAAGGGGTGGGCCTTAAAAAATGGCGCACAGCCTGATGTGCGCCGTTTTTTAACGCCTGGGTCAGGGCAGGCATTAAGGGATCTGTGGGCTCGGAAGGAGTCCAGAGGTGCCCTCCCCTGCCCCCAGGGACACCCCCTGCCACCCTCGCCCACCCCTGGAGGACACCCATGGATGGGGGGACCCATCCCACGCAAGTAGAGGTACGTTCAGGTACGTATTTTGTTACTTTTTTTTTTAAGTGGCATAGGGGGGCCTGATTTGGGCCCCCCTACATGCCACTATGCCCAATGACCATGCCCAGGGGAACTATGTCCCCTGGGCATGGTCAATGGGCAAGGGGGCATGACTCCTGTCTTTGCTAGGACATTGAGTACCCTGTACTTTGACGTTCCAAGATGGCGCCCACTGTTTTGGGCGTGTTGGTAAGTGATATCTACTCTTTGGTTTGATTTAGAATTGGCCATTATTTTTTATTATTTTTTATTTTTGGTTATTTCCTTTTGCCACTACTATATGGCTATGACTCTACAGTTTGATTGTACCTCTTATTCTCTGTAGATTTTGGCATATTTCATGCTGTTTTGAAGGTTCTAAGATGGCGCATGTTTGACCATTTCCTACGGGCCTGTTTCTATGTTCATCGCATCACCTGTGGTGATTTGGTTTAAATAGGAGGCAGCTGGGGAAGTATGGGTTATTGTTCCTCGAGAGATCATCGTGCTGGTCATATGTCCTGGATCCTGCTGATACTGGTAGGCTAGCTTTGCTGAACTTTTGTGGATTGAATTATTTTATACCGTCTGGATTGTGTCATTTCTATCTGGCTCATGACTCCCCCCTGTTGCCTTGCAGTTAGCAAGTTGTTCCCTACCAGTTTGGTATCCTTGTGGGTTTCCCCTGTGGATTACGTTTTTTAAACCATGTGAACTTGTAGGTAAGTCTGTAGTTAGCGATTGTACATATGAGCAGATTTTTTCTTTTCTATCCTGTGGACTTCCCTGCCCTGTGCAAGCTAATGATTTCATTATGTTTGCTTTTAGAGTGAGAAAGCATAGCTTCATTTAGCTATATCCATGTGTTAGTCCTTCATTTTGGACTACAAATTTGAAGTTGGAGAGTGTTTAATCCAGCCTGTAAGGGATATCTAAGTTCTTTCATATCTAAGGTATTTTATCTTATTTTAATATAAACAAACTAGTCTATTACTATTCTTGACTAGATTCTCTCGGTGGTAATCCAACACTTTTATGCTATAGGTGATTCTAGTTCTGCACTTTATCTAGTATTTTGCTGGACACTAATGGTGCTTTCCTTGGATCTTTAGATTTATTTACCTTTATTAAGCATTGGTCTTATAGACTTTGATCTTGGGCACTTTATCGGTGTTTTTTCTTAATTAAGTCACTTGAGTTGGTCTGGTTGCAAATCTGACATGATTCGAGCCTTCCCCCTATGCAAAAAATTGTAATGAATAATTTTGATGTTTCTTTGATAGGCAGATTACAAGATGTACGTATGCCAATTATACTGAATCATAAAGTCCTGATGAAGGTGTATTTATATTTTTCTTCACTCACCGAAACGCGCGTCGGCTTGTAAATTGGCATGTCTTGAACACTGGCATGAAGTGTTTGAAATTGGCAAATTTGAAGCCCTGACCAGGATTGGCTACCATCAGGCCTGTAACACGAGAATTTTAATCAGGAAATTATAACCTAGAATTGGCTGTTATTATGTTGAATTTTATACAATCCAAACTACAACACATAATTGTAGCATCAAAGCAGTAACTTTATTGTGCTGTTTAAATATCCTCTCATGTATGAGGCGGTTGTAAATTTGTATGTATACTATTTTGTGATTTTGTTGGTTCTGTGTTATTTGTTTATTTTTGCGTATTTTCTGTTATGTTATTTATGTTTTCATATATGTATGTTTCATTTAGGGTAGGGGGTTGTATTATATTTTTTTGGTTGATTCTATGTTGATTATATTATGTGCGAAATGAATGTTTAATTAGCTATAATAAATATCTAAATTGAAATATATTGTATGTTGTATATTTGAATTTAAGATTTCCATTCCTATGTTTGCTATGTTAATGGAGATTAAACTACGTTATACTCATAGGACAGGTCAATGGGGATTGTGCGTCAAAAAAATGGCACAAGTCCGGTTCGAGGCCTGATTCTAGCCTCAGACCTGACTTGCACCATTATTTGACGCACAACCCCCATTTTCCCATACGCCAGCGCTGCCTGTTGTGAGTTATTTTTTTTTACTCAGACCAGTCCGCAGCACCGGCTAACATCATTCCATAAATAAGGCACCCGCATGGCGCTTTGGAATGGCGTTAGTCGGCGGTGATATTTTTGACACACAACTGCGTTGGGTCAGTTGTGTGTCAAAAAGTATAAATATGTCCCAAAGTATCCTTATAATGTACGGCAGCTGTACTTCACCACATATATAACTGAGTTTCTTTATGTCATTTAGGCGATTTTCCCAGTTCCAACCACTTTTCGCCAGCCCCACTCTCTTTGATGATTTTGAATAAATATCCGGATTGAAACGAATGAAGATAGCACTGTAATAGATTTCGAAAGTGTGATTTGAAATCACTTTTTGACACTCTTTCACTTCCTGCTGCAAATAGTTGTACAGTACAGTAAAAGTTATTGCAGAGCTGAACCAACCCATGCCAGATTTTATATCCAGTGTTGAATGTATTTAATTAGCAGTGTACCCAATGAGGGGTGGGAGGTTAATTTGCAGACTTCTAGGGCAGGAATATGCATGATTCGGCCATGCACAACACACTTACCCCCAGAGATATGACGATTCACTTCAAGAACCACTACTCATAATATTACAGTTTTTCTCCCTTAATATGTCACTGTTCTTGTTCTTCCGGAAACCTTAAAGAATCTTAGGACGAAAGCAAACTGATCACAAAAACTCTGATTAATATTTTGTCTTTTCAGGTCCCGACGACAGACAGCTAAACCTGTTGGAAACATTGTTTTGAACACATTACGTATACTAAGATTGGGCTTTGAGTTACTCTTGCTCATTGCTCAGCTTTGTTGTCTGTCTCAGGTCTCTCCTGCTGAGTCAATATGTTTCCTCCGTATTCTTCTATTTGTCTAGTCAGGAGCATCTCATTCTCACGGTGTTCTGTCTGGAGTGTTTGGATCCTTCCACTACTGACTTGAGGGCTTCTTTGCTATTCTTCGTTTCAGCATATGCTTCCTTGTTTCTCATGTATCCATGTCACTGTTCTGTAATTGGCGTTTTTTACTCCAATCCTGTTTGCTCGCTCAATATGTTTTTTATTACCTATCATTCAGTGTTTTCTTTTTCCATTCTCTTTCCATACTCATTGATTGCTCATTTGATGCTCCCCATCGCTCTGTCCATTTTTGTATTTATTATTAAAATTATTATTATTATTATTGTTAGTAGTAATAGTAGTAGTAGTAGTAATTTTTCTCTTTTTAAGAGTGCAGAATATGCCTTTTACAGCAATGTTTTATTTTTCACTGCCTCAATAAACCCAACAGCTACCCTACAAAATAGATGAATGTTATTAAAATAGTCTGCTTGTTATTGGATTCAAGTGTCTACTAACAGAGTATGATGATATATCGATACAACAGTGAGATATTTCTCAGCATCAGTGTTAACATAGAGAGAGGGGCACTTCTCACAGTTCACTTGACTTAACGAAAAGCCTCTTAATGAATTAATGCTGCTAATGGACATTACTACTTCTGTTGTGGTAAAGTGGATTCCTATGCAGATTGGACACAAGAGATAATAAAAATACCATTTAATTGCTCAATGTTCTTGCTGATAACTACCACCTCCATCTTACTTGCACAAATTTACTCCATGTCCATAGGTGAATTGACTCCATGTTCTTATGGCGGACAATGGGTTATTGGTGTCTAGCCTGAGGGCAAGCTATGGAGTCCAACTCAAGTAACAGTATCAAATCAAATGACCTGATGAGAACACAGAGTTGTTGTATGCATTAAAAAGGGTGCGAGACAGGGATGAGCCATGTCACATCCCACAGAGGTGCTTTGGAATGTCAGATCTCAAGGGCTAGAAATCGCAGAGGCTCCTCCAACTCGGGGGAGCCTCCTGCATGGCAGGGAGCCAGGGCTCATTCCAGGAGTTAAGGTGCAGAAGTACAGTGGTATTTAATGCCGGCTGAGGCAGGTTGAGTGGCTGGGAGTGACCTCCAGAAACAAAGTACTTCCCGAGTCGTGACATATGAGGAAGGTCGGCCGCCCCTTAAAAGGCAGCGCACCTAGTGAACGGTCCTCTTTGGTTCCCGCTTGCTGCCAGATTCCAGCAAGCTGCAGCAGCTCTGCACCACAGGTCTTAAAAGAGCCCCAAGGGCATCCCTGGAAGACACACAGGCTGGAGATGTATTTTTTGCCTGACCCAGGTTTGTGTATTGCTCGGTGGTGGTTCTCATGGGTACAGAGGTAAGTGGGTACAGGCGATTGCACTTGGGGCCCCTTTTTCTGGGCTACAGTGTAGGAGTGGTATTTATTGGCTGCATTCTATTGGAAGATTTGTTTGATTAGAGGCAGTCTGTTTGGCAGTATTTGAAGAGTGGTGATGGGGGCTGAGTGAGGACCTTTTCTGGGTATATTTTTTTTGCAGGTACTCCAGCAGCCCTAGGTGAGAGTAAGCAGTGCACAGGGTTTTCCCATTCTAGGGATTGTGGCCATTGGCCATATAAAAAGAGGGTTGAGAAGACATTGCTGAAGCAGTAGGCCACGCTGGCATGGGATCAGATCGATGTTAACATCTGACTGTGCTTTATGAAGTTGCAAAGGCTGGATGCTACTCCTATTCAGCCTTTTTGGGCAGTAATAGGGCTGAGTAGTAATCCAGGAGGGAGGCAAAGAAGGGGTCCTGTTGGGATTTCAATAAAAGATCCTGCTCTAGACCCCCGAGAATGGGCAAGTTCAAACGTTGTTCCTTCTGCAGCCTATTTTCCCACCCAGAGTCCAAGTGTTTTAAAAAAACAAAGGACAGAGGCCCCAAAAATCAAAAATTACCACTCGCACCTGGTGAAGGCCCCTTCCTGGGTTAACTGGCAGGCAATTATGTCATGGTTTATTATCTATAGCAACTCATCGGTGGTGCAGTCCTTCTATGAGGGTTTTAGAGATGGCTTCTGGATCCCTGAGGTGGGATATGCGGGGGTCTAAAAGTCCCTTAAACCTAACCATAGCCTTGCCAGGGCAAAGATACAAAAGCGGAGGACCCAGGGGAGGATGGTGGGTCCTTTTGAGTCAGTACCACTTGTGAATTTGTCTCTTCCCCATCGGAGATAGTTCTGAAGAAGGACCCAGGTGAGTACTGCGTGATCCCCAACCTATCTGCATTTAGGGGTTCAGGCTGTGAACAAGGCTTTTGATGGAGCACTGCTCAGTCAAATATGCCTCTCTGGATCAGGTGAACAGGATGCTGCAGGAACTGAGACGTGGGACATTGTTAGTGAAGGTGGACATAGAATATGCTTCTCAGTTGCTACCTGTGCAGCCAAATGATTTCCATCTACTGGGTTTCTAATTTGAGGGATCATTCTCCTTTGACAAGTGAATACCCAAGGGCTGCTCTATCTCCTGTGCTTATTTCGAGTTCAGCACCTTCCTGGAGTGGGTATTCAGAAATAGATCACGGCATTATTTGGATGACTTCCTTTTTCTGGGAACCCCTGGTATGGTAGAATGTGGTGGGGCCTTGCAGTATTTCCAGGAATTGGTGGAGCTTGTAGGAGTACCCCTGGTGCACAACAAGACTTGTGGCCCAGCTGTGACTATCTAGAATCCAGGAAGGTGACTTGCATCAGTTACAGATGGTAGTGGGGCTGCTGAACTTTGCTCTCCGTATTATTTCCATGGGTCGCCAATTTTCCCAATCAATTGCACAGGTGAGGTCTGGGATGAGGCTGAGACACCACCATACTAGGTTATCGACTAAGGTCAGCCAGGATATGAGAATCTGGGAGGCATTTTGAGGGATTTCAATGGTACAGTGGTATGGCCAAACCCGGCCAAAAATAATGGGGAGATAGGCCTGTTTACAGACTCTATGGGCCATGTTGTTTTCGGTTCCATTCTGTGGACCTCCTGGTGTGCTAAATGTTGGCCAGAGCAATGGGTGGAGTCTGTGCTGGTGGTAAACATCGATTTCCAAAAGCTCTGTGAGATTGAACCACTTGTAGAAGTTATGTCAATAATCTCTCTTTACTTTTTCTATTTTCTCCTGTTGACAAAGGTGGAAAATGTGAGCAGCTGATTATTTCATCACCTTCTGTTAATGCAAGAGGTGGAAGTGTTGCAAAAGTGTTGGGCCACTAGTACATGAGTTGTGCAAAGGCTTTCTAGTTCACAGACGACTCTGCAGCCAAGGCAAAGAAAACAGGGCATAGGATAACTTTGGGCCTGATTATGGAAGGGGTTACTCCGTCACAATAGTGACGGAAATTCCGTCTACCAAAATATAAATCCTATAGGATATAATGGGATTTATATCTCAGCGGACAGCATATCCTTCATCGTTGTGACAGAGTAACCACTTCGTCAAACTCTAAATCAGGCCCTTTCTCTGGTCACGGAGGGCTATGCTTGGTCAGTTTGAGGACAACATTCCCCAGGAGTTTACACTCCCAGGGGTCATGATGGTGCACCTTCGAGGCATAATCTGGCTGAACTTCAGAGGAAGGACTTCCTTGAACTAATTATACCAAATATTGCTTGTCACGCCCCAAAATATTCCTGAGACTGCGATTGTATGCTCCAACATGGTGAGGTCATGATTGGTGGAGACATTTAGGATCCAAGAACGGAATTCTTTTTATACCAAATTAACAGCAATATCTTAGGACCCTCTGAGGGATGCTGGCAGATAATCGAAAGGAGGTTATAGGGGGCAGGGGTGGTTGCTGACTCATGGTTCTTAGCTGGCATTAACCCAAAGCTGGCACAGACCCTTGAGGGCAAGGAATGTGGGTGTCGGGGTGCCTGAGGTAGGTATCCTAAGGGTCACTGGCCCCCCTGCGCAGGAACTCCCAGCATGGGAGGGTAGTTGGTTGGGTCCTCCCTCAAGGAGGGACCCATCCATTGTTCCTGGATGCGGAGTGTTCTAAGAGGATGGGTCACTAAACCAGTCATGATCGCACTGGGGATGCTTATGTTTCTCTTGGTTGCACAATGACAAACTTAACATCCCTGTTAAGGCTGGGTCTCAATTCTGTAAACAAGATGTAATCAATATGGGCTACTGTGCAATAATGTTTGAAATCATGTTGTGTATATGTTTAATAAATATAGCCATGGTAATTACTATCCCGATCCCAAAAGAGAATTGGACTGGGCCTTTATCATTGAAGTGCATATGTTGGGACAGGGTTGGTTTTTGGGGCCCTGAGGGGACATCAGCGACTATAAGCCATATGACAGGGTCTGCTGCCCTGCACTCAAGAAATAATTAAATAGTTCTAACATATTGCCTGAAATCCACAATGTAGATGTGAGGTGCACAGAGTCACCATGATCAACAGTGTCAAATGGGGCAGAGGAATCTAAAACAATCACACTGCTATTGAAGTCATCTAAAATACACCTAGTAACATGTAAACATTGAGTTCATCTGATTGCTCTAAACATTTAGAATGTTGTTTAGTAACTACTTTCTTCTGAATTATACTCCGTGCTGGGGCTCACAGGCTTATAATTGCTTGAGTCATAAAGGTAAATATTGATTTGGTTCTAGAGAGAGGCGACAAAACCTCTTTTCTACAGCTCTGGCATTGTCCATGTAGGCAGATTTTGTTGTGTATACCTGTTATTGGTTTGGGAATGCTAGAAGTGAGGTTTCATGGGAGGAATGGAATAGTAGGCCCCTGGAGAGCTTGCTTTTCTACTCAAAATCCTTCCAAGTGAGGTTGGGTAAAATGCTTTGCAGTCAGAATTCACTTACATTGTAGTAGACTCCTCTTGAGACAGCTCTCCCAATAAACATGTTGTGTTTGTCACCTTTATATTTATTTCTAACTTTTCCATATTTGGGTAGTTTATCACAGCATTCTTAAATGGTATAACCTTTTAGAGATGCACACAGGATTGATGAGTGACAAATAACTGGCTTGATAGAGAGGGGATTGGACTTTCCTGAGGTCAATGAATGTTATTATACCTTTAAATGCACTTGCAGGAAATCATATCTACATTAAAGTAATTCTTATGCAGGTTTTATGTATTATTTATGATGCATTACTTTGAGATTTATTTGTATATTTATATGTTATAGGTTTATTTCTTTAAACAGAATTTGATAGTGACATTTTCATTTTATTTAATTTTAGAACATATTCTGTTGGGAATATATATCCTAAAATTAGTTAATTTAAATGTAATGTAATTTATATGTATCAAATAATTAGAAAATTACCTTTTTGATATATTGAATGACTTCTAAATGTAAATTTAAATTCTGAATTAATTTTTTGTTATTGTTCAAAACTTAAGACTATTAACCTCTTAGCTGCTGGGCCTTCGCACCCCCCCTGTACTGAGCCATTTTTTGGCTATTTGGGGTAGTTTGTGCTTAGGCCTTCATAACTTTTTGTCCACATAAGCTATCCACGCCAAATTTGCGTCCTCTTTTTCCAACATCCTAGGGATTCTAAAGGTACCCAGAGTTTCTGGGCTCCCCTGGAGGAGACCAAGAAATTAGCCATAATACACCTAAATATTTTTATTTTATTTTTTTAAATGGGAAAAAAGGGCTGCCAAAGAAAGCTTGTGTTTTTTTCCCTGAAAATGGCATCAACAAAAGGTTTGTGGTGCTAAAATCACCATGCTCCCAGCTTTCAGGAACAGGCAGACTTGAATAAAAAAAAATCATTTTTCAACACAATTTTGGCATTTTACTGGGACATACCCAATTTGTACTATTTATGATGCTTTCAGCCTCCTTCCAGTTAGTGATAGGAATGGGTGTGAAACCAATACTGGATCCCAGAAAGCTAAGCATTTCTGAAAAGTAGACAAAATTCTAAATTCAGCAAGGGGTCATTTTAGTATTTATTTCATTATATGCTTTTGGCTATTATTTCTAAGTAATCTACTCCTTTGTTGTATATGAGCAGATTACTTTAAGTTGTAGCATGCTATACATTCTTTTGGTTTATTTTCTAACTTTACATGCAATTTGGTTTACAGATTGCTCCATTCATAGTTGTTGGTAGCTTTGCTGTCTTTGGGGTGCTTCTATAAATTTATAGAGTGTAGGTTTGGTGCTGCATAGTGTGGATTGTATCATTCTTTTACAGCTTTGTTTGTTTTAGATTCATGTGCCAAGTTACTGTCACAGAAGTTTCCTTGGTATTTTGAAATAGGGTTGGCATCTGTGCCCTGAGCGAAGTAGTCTGCCAACCAAAGCATCTTCAAAATATTCCATTAGGGGGCTTAGTTTGTGTATGGTGTGTTGGTAGAAAGGGCTTTTCATTAGTAAACTGTAGTGGTTTGATACCTCTGTGACAGGGACAAAGGCTAGTACTCTCATTTATTTTTAATTCAAAGGCAAAATTGACTGTTTGTTGCATATTCTACACTTAGGGCCTGATTTATATATTGGCAGAAATGGGTACTCTGTCCCAACAGCAATAGAGTTCCTTCCTCTCCAATATAGTAGTCATCCCACTGTTATTCATAGTGGAGACTACTGTCTTTGCCGTGATTTATTCCCACTGACAGCCCTGGGGAATAAGGGACATCAGAGAAATTACTACATGTACGCCCACCCAAATTGGATAGATGGACATGTAGTATTTTTTTTTACTATTTCTTACCCCCAAGTAAAACCTGGCCAAAAGGAACAGTAAAATCATTATTTCTATGTTTGTTATTTACACAAATAATTATGCAATTAATTTTTTAATTTATATTACAAACCAAACACCAACAGTGGACAACAGGAAATCACGCCTCTCTCAATGTTCTATAAAATAAATTGTGGTGCACCCATACCCCAGTGCCAGCTGATAAGTGGTGCTGCTGCAAAGCAGAAACACATAAGAAAATAATCTGGGAAGGGACACCCGATAATTAAGAATACAAAATGTCCAATTCATGTTGAAGAAACTTCTTTATTTTTCTTTTGTTACTGTTACATATTTTGTTCATTAAATTAACTTCTTTAGGCTATAAACATATGTAGGAAAAATCACCCAATAATACCTATACCACACAAACACATCAACAAACACTAAAAACAATACAGAGGTAGAAACTGCCTACCTCAAGGAAATAATACATAACAATGAATTACATGAGCAAAAAATTACATTAAAAAACCTTAAGGTGACATACAGCGAAGCCATGGCAAAAATGTCATACTACTTACAATACATCACATAAACACCCAATGTCCTGTAACTATAAAAATTCATTCACAATTGGAACACTGCACATGAAAAAACAGAGAAATATATTAAAGCAAAATGAAACTGTGAGAGAATCAAAACACATGATACTGTTATGATATTTATAACATCCATTCAATCAAGGGATCATGTTTTCCAAGAAGTATTTTCTTTTTTATCTCTTTTCCTTCTTATTATCTCTCTCACCAAATACTAGCAGAAACACCCAAACCCCAATGTTTTCACACATACCTTTCATGGCATTTTGCAAAGTCAAGGCAAGAAATTATGAGTTTGCTCAATCCCCAAGTTTTTGTGGTACCAGTCCTCACATGCCATGACATGCTATTAGATTACAAAGTTCAAATGAATAGGGTAAGGTGTACCTAGTAGAAACACCTGATAAAAAGGACAATTTTAGGCACCAATCTGAGCCAACGCTATACATATCATGAGTCATCAAACTTTCCTTTGTAGGAATAATTCCAATGCATGCTAAGTGATGCACAAGTATCAGTTCATCTAAAAATATAAAATAACAAAGTGCTGTTTTTGTGGACCTCACCCATAACAGTGAATTCTACCACAAAATTTAGGCACCTGTTAAGAACTTTCAAAAGTGTATAATGCGGTGTCATTAGCCATCAATCATCGTGCAGTGCATAACAAATGTGTAACTGACCATCTCAATAACTTTGAGTATGTAGTTCCAACTACATTCAGCCAAAACTAAATGCATGTAATTTAACAGACTCTGCAACAAGCAACCAAATACCTTTACAAGAATACGTGTTCATTCAGGCTTCCAAATCCAGATGGTACATTAGCAACATTGTATCTGCGCATCAACAAATTGCTGGAAGTGTTGCCAGGATGGATGTTATTGGGCTCTGGCATTAGCAAAAGCAGTGGCATTCATAAAAGTTTGGACTCCGCATCTGCTTTGCATGTCGGATTGTTTTTGTTCATTAAGGGGCCCCTTCCTGAACAAAAACAATCCAAAGAGGTGTTTTCCTCTTTCTATGTGTGCTGTAGAATGCCCTTTCTATAAATATGAAGTCCAATAAATCTTTTCCTCTCATTTCTAATGGAAGAGGAGAATCTGCGTCAACTTTGTTCAGAGCAATTACAGTGTAACTCAACTTAAATGAAAACATCTCTTCACGTTATGGAGAAATGTAACCACCAAATTGTTACCATCAGAAATGTGACCACCCTGGAGATGCCCGTAGGGTTTTGTGGATCTGCTGCAGTTGCTTGATATTTACAGAGGTCTTGCCTGCCCAACCTGCTGTTTTTCCACCTCATTTTGATATGGAGGAATTGCTTTGTTTTTTTAAAGCAGAGTCTCAGCTTCCAATGACAATAAAATCCTTTAGCCTGAGATACAGCTCCATAAGACCTCTTGGTTGCAAAGCATCAGAAGACCCTCCCTATTTAGGGTGGGCCTTTTGATGCTGAATTTCTCTTGCTGTCTGCCAGTCAAGGGATGGTGTTTACAGACAAGAAATAACTGAATTGTCTTTAGTGCTCACGTATAAACCTTCATGTATCTCAGGCACATTTGATTTTTATTTTTCAGAAACAAACCTTCACTTGAAGGTGTGCTTGTAATAAACACACACTATGCTGAGAGGGCCACATGGAATGGCACTCCACTCATTATGTAGTTTCACTAAAAGTGCTGCTGGTATAAGACTGGGAACTTTTTTAACAATAATTGTTAGACTTGGCATCCCTGGCGTGGTCTCCCCTAACTTTTTGCCTCTGTTTCCCAGGTTGTTGATGTGTGCTGGTCTCTGTTTTTGCTGTTTTTGTTACTCTGGGCACTTTATGATTGCTATCCAATACTAAAGGGCAAGTGCTCCTATGTAAAATGTATGTGTAATTGGCTTCACAAGATTGGTATATTTGATTTTGCAAGCAAGTCACTGGTACAGTGCACTAGAGGTGTCCACGGCCTGTAAAGGAAATGCTGCTAGTGGGCTTGCATCACTGGTTGTGCCACCCACAATATTAGCCCTGTAAACATGGCTCAGACCTGCCACTGCAGTGTCTGTAGGTGCAGTTTTAAACTGCCAATTCGACTTGGCAAGTGTACCCACTTGCCAGGCCTGAACCATCCCTTACTTACATGTAAGACATCACTAAGGTAGTCCCTAGGTAGCCGCATGGGCAGAGTGCAGTGTATGTTTAAGGTAGGACATATACTAATGTGTTTTATATGTCCTGATAGTGAAATCCTGCCAAATTCAGTTTTCACTGTGCAAGGCCTATCTCTCTACTAGGTTAACATGGGGGCTGCCTTTAAATATTATGAACGTGCAGATTCCCTTTGGGAGTAGATATAAATATGGAGCTAAGGGCTTCTGCACTCACAATTTAAAAATACATCGTTTAGCAAAGTTTGGTTTGGATTGTGTGTTTGAAAATGCCACTTTTAGAAAGTATTACTTTTCTTGCTTAAACTATTCTGTGACTCTGCCTGTTTGTGGATTCCCTGTTAGGGTCAGTTTGACAGTTGGACTGTTTGCACCTCTCTCTAGACAGTGACACAAAGGGAGCTGGGGTATATCCTGCATATACTGATGAGCCATCTGTGCGGGGAGGGAGGGAAGGAGTGGTCACTTACACCTGAAAGGACTGTCCCTGCCCTCACACATTGCAGTCTCCAACCTCCTGGTATTTGTCTGGGGCCTGGCTTGGGCAAGGTAAGATCTTACAAACAAGAGAGACTTTCCTTTGAAGTCTACCTACTTCAAAGGCAGAAAGGAGTATAAGTAGTGGACTCAAAACCCCTGAAAATTAGATCACTTCTGGAATCAAGAAGAATCTCTGCCAAGGAGAAGAGTTGAAGAGCTGAGGAGAAGTTGCTGCTTCTGCCTGTGAACGGGGACAAAGACTAGACTCTGTTGTGTATTTCTGCTTGAACTGAGCTTGCCTCCTGTTGTTCAAGTCTCAGGGCTATCAAAGTCTTCCCCTGCCAGCACCTGGACTCTCTGCTGAGACTCCTGCCCTGCCAAGTGGTGCCCTATGCAGTCCCTGGGCCCTTGAGAGGTGAAACTGACAGCTATGATCTGAAAATCCATGCATAGACCACCGTGCAGGGAACCTTTCGACGCACCACCTGCCTCAAGGCTGATAAAAGATGCGCCGCTGGCCTCTCGGCTAAAATCGATGCTCCACCTGCACTGTGGAAGGGATTTCAACGCAACGCAGCTGGAGAAACTATGCACAACACCTGCATTGGCTGCTGCTAACAACGAAAGACCCAGCGCAGCACAGTTTCATAGCACCATGCGACCGAATTTCAATGCAACATCGCTGGGCACAGAAAATCAATGCAAAGCCTGCTCAGACCCAAGGTGCCCGTCCAGATCGATGCATCGCTTTCTTGCGGGAGAGAAGAAATTACGCACGCTGAACCAACCGGAGGAGGAACGACGCACATTTTTGCTTGCAGGTGAGAAATTGATGCATCGCTGGCCTTTTCTGATGCCCGCTCGCCCGTGGGGCTTTATTTTGATGCTACCCAGGTACTTTTGTGCGCTAACAACAGTCTCACTGTTTTCTAAAGATTAAGGCCCTCATTACAATCTTGGCGGTCGGTGATAAAGCGGCGGTAATACCACCAACAGGCCGGCGGTAAGAAATATGAAATTATGACCACAGCAGAAACCACTCAGACAGACAGCCACTTTAACACACCGACAGCCAGAGCGAAACCAACAGGCACCGCGGCTGTAACCACTAACAGCCAGGCAGAAGACAAAGTACTGCCAACAGTAATATGACCCACCTATCCAACACCTTTTCCGGGGTGCTACCAACGACATCAAAAGCATGGAGGAAACACGGCACAGAAGGGAACGACTCACCTCTGGACACACAAGGAAGAACCACGCCACCATGGAGCCCGAGTTGCATGTCTTCCCCATGCTCTTCTACCTTCTGTTCCACTATGAACACCAACACTGGCGAAGATGACCATGGTGAGTACTTCTGCCTAGCACACAAGGAAGGGGGGGGGAGAGAGTGACACACAAACACAACACGTAACACCCCAACCCCCAACACCACACACACAGCCAGATGCAATAATATTACATATTCACCCCGTACCCACAAGGAATAATGCAAGGACAACCAAAATAGAGTAAAAAGAGTGTAATAAGACAAAAATATTAGTAATACAAGCATCCAAATCAAAAAGTATATACATATTTACAATACAAGGGACACTGCCCAACCCTTAATGTCCGTGGGCCACAGGACCACATTGCAAAGTCCAAGACCAAACCTCACTCCTGCAACAACAAGAAGAGAACACTGCAGGGGCATCAGGGCAAACATAGACAGGCACCTCAGGGGGAAGGGGAATGGGGGGACACCTAAGCCAGAAGATGGTACAACACCACTGGTCCTGGAGGGGGCAACATGCCCATCACTCTGTCCTGGGGAGTGCAAAGCCACAGCCTCTCAAGTGGGAGACTTGCCCACTGCCTGGTCCTGGGGAGTGCAAGGCCATAGTCTCTCAAGTGGGTGATTTGGCCACTGCTTGGTCCTGGGGAGTGCAAGGCCAGTCTCTCAAGTGGGTGATTTGCCCACTGCTTGGTCCTACGGAGTGCAAGGCCACAGTCTCTCTAGTAGATGGCTGTAGTCCACTGGTTCTGGAGGGGGCATTGTGCCCAGTGTACTGCATCCTGGGAAGGATGCAGTGAGTGGATGGCTTCTCCACTGGTTCCGGAGGGGGCATGTGCCCAGTGTGCTTCATCTTGTGAAGGATGAGGTGAGTGGATGGCTTCTCCACTGGTTCTGGAGGGGGCATTGTGCCCAATTATCTTCATCGTGGGCAGGATGCGTGAGTGGATGGCTTCTCCACTGGTTCTGGAAGGGGCATTGTGCCCAGTGTGCTTCATCCTGGGAAGGATGCAGTGAGTGGATGGCTTCTCCACTGGTTCAGGAGGTGGCATTGTACCTAATTATCTTCATCCTGGGGAGGATGCAGCAAGTGTATGGCTTCTCTACTGGTACTGGAGGGGGCATTGTGCCCAGTGTGCTTTATCCTGGAAAGGATGCGGTGAGTAGATGGACTCTTCACTGGTTCTGGAGGGGTCATTGTGCCCTGTGATGCAGATCTTGGGGAGAACAAGGTCACAGTCTCTCACCCAGGTATCAGACCCACAGGATTTGCAGGGGCCAGTCCGGACAACAGCCTATGGATGCAGGACTACACACTCTCCGCCCGCAGTGATGGCTGCTCAGTGGTGCTAGTGGTGGTGCTGGTGTTGGTGATGGCAGTGGTGGGGGGAGGCTCCAGCCCTCCCCCTGCAGCCTCGGACAGCGGCCCACTCGGGCTGCTGCTGCTGGCAGTGGTGCTTGTGGCAGTGCTGGCAGTGGTGGGGGGAGGCTCCAGCCCTTCACCTGCAGCCTCAGACGTCTAACCCACCATGGTTAGTGGTGGGGGCTCTGACTGAGTCCCAGCACCAGGACTCTTGTCCTTGTGGCCAGAAGCTTTGGATGGCTCCTTGCTCCTCTTGGCAGCAGCTGGGGACTGCTCTTTGCCCTTCCTTTTACCAGCTGGGGTGCCTCCTTGCCCTTCTTTGCAGCAGCTGGGGGTGCCTCCTTGACCTTCCTTGCAGCAACATGGGGTGCCTCCTTGCCCTACCTTGCAGCACATGGTGCAGGCACCCTATCAGTGTGGCTGCCTGATGCCCAGGATCCTCTCTGACCTGGTGTAGCTGTGGACACTACTGTGCCCCTGGACTAGGTTGCTGAGGTGCTTGCCTGGGTTCTGACCACCCGGGCCTGACATGAGGGACAGGGTGGGGGAGGGGTAGGGAAGAGGTCAATGGTGGAGAGAAAAAGCTACTTAGGGACACTGCGTTGGGACGAGAGTGACATACTCCATACTTTTACTTTTTCAAAGGGTATTTATTTAAGTGCTAAGAGGTAGAAGGGGATGTGCAATGGGCTGGGGGGATGATGGAGGAAAGTCCAGGTTGGATTCCAGTCTATTTGTATCACAAGTGCATTGTCCAGGGGGGCTTAGGAAGGGGAGCAATGGCAGTTCAAGGTGGACAGGGTGACAGAGTGGGACACAAGGGTGACAATCAGGAGAGTCTTATTTCCTGGCGGGGATCTTGGCAATAGTCTCTGGCTGCTGCCTGGATCGCAGGGAACGTTTGCTGGGTGGTTCTCCTTCTGCAGGAGGTGGGGTGCTGGTGGCCTGTTGGTCCTGTGGCGGGGCCTCCTGTCCACTAGCAGCAGCGGAGGTGGCGGTCTGTTCATCGGTTCAGCTAGTGGCAGAGGCCCGGTGGGGTGCCACTGCCTCCCTCATATGATTGTTTTTTTATGGATAGTATGTGGCTATCACAGTTGTTTTGACCTCTTTGGGTGTATTTACGAACGACGAGCTTGAAATTTGATAAAATGTTAACTGTCATAAATTTAGATGGTTAGATTGTGCAATGCAGTGTAACGCTGTGAATTTTGTTAAAAATTGATTTGAAAAAATACATTTCGGTTAGAACAATTCCAAATTATATGATCATGTGACAGATATAAATTGTAAACAAAGATAACGTCCAACAGACCAACGAAGGCAGAAATGCCGAAACGCATTCCTGTTGTTATTTCCAAATAAATTCTATTGAATGCACGCCTTGGAGTGCTGATTTTCTATTTTATTGAAAGAGGAAAGTGGAAATTCATGAACACGGTGATGTGCATTAGGTGTTAAGCACCACCGGCGCTTAGGTGCGGAGCGAGCACGCCAATTTCATGTTTATACTCTTCTAATACTGCAACCTCTCTGTCAGCCAAGTTCTCCACATCATTCAGTCATAAGGGATACTGATGTCTCTCAATGTGGCAAGTCTGAGGTGCCATGTTAATCAAGGCGTAGGAGACTGAGTCCCTGATTAGATCTTGGCAGAATTGTTTTTCCATCAGATAATTCATCCGCTGACGAGGCAGTCACCTCCAGAATTTAACACCTGCATCAGCAACTTCATAGAAAAAATTGGCTGGTGGAGGGACCACTGGCAGTTGTTCTGCCAGGCCATTCATGATGATCCTTCCCGCTGACGTAACTGTGGTGGCTAAACCTCCACACCTGAGTTGGCGGATTGGAAGGGGTATAAGCTTGATACATAAATTCTGTATTCCTTTCACTTCCTATGCTACCATGGACCCGAATGGACCTGAATGTACAAGTCCTGCCTTTGCTGCTGATATTGGACCATGGTGCAAATCAACTCCGTCATTGCCAGAATCACAGGTAAATGTATTTTTATAACTGTTACCATTAGAATTGTCTGTTTACATTAAATCTGCACTCAAGCATGGTAACAAATACATACAAGCAATAGTACAATAATGTCTAATGCATATAAGTGTAATGTGGTTATTTAAGAAATTTAAAGATGAAAACCTCTATATAATATTGACGTTTACCAATTTAGTCCAAGCTGCCTATATGCTAATGGGCACCTACACAAAAAGTCACATTAATCCCAAATTCTAAATGTGTCCATACAGGTGTGTAAAATCATTTCCCCTATACTATCAAATCAGATACATATGCATTACACATTATTTGAAAAACATAAATCTTATAAAATGTATGTAGGAAAGTACCATCTTGCCTGGCATGTTACCCCCATTTTTACTTGTATGTATGTTTGTTTTTACCTGTGTCACTGGGATCCTGCTAGCCAGGACCCCAGTGCTCATAAAGTGTGCCCTGTATGTGTTCCCTGTGTGGTGCCTAACTGTATCACTGAGGCTCTGCTAACCAGAACCTCAGTGTTTATGCTCTATCTCCTTTTAAAATTGTCACTGCAGGCTAGTGACTAATTTTACCAATTTTGAATGGCACACTGGAACACCCTTATAATTCCCTAGTATATGGTACCTAGGTACCCAGGGTATTGGGGTTCCAGGAGATCCCTATGGGCTGCAGCATTTCTTTTGCCACCCATAGGGAGCTCAGACAATTCTTACACAGGACTGCCACTGCAGCCTGAGTAAAATAACGTCCACGTTATTTCACACCCATTTTACTCTGCACTTAAGTAACTTATAAGTCACCTATATGTCTAACCCTCACTTAGTGAAGGTTAGGAGGAAAGTTACTTAGTGTGGTTCAGGGCAATTTCCCCGGACTTTGTGACACCATTACATGCATGCACTACATATAGGTCAATACCTATATGTAGCTTCACCATGGTAACTCCAAACATGGCCATGTAACATGTCTTTGATCATGTAATTGTCACCCCAATACCATTCTAATATTGGGGTGACAATTCCATGCATCCCCGGGGCTCCAGCATAGAGCCCAGGTACTGCCAAGCTAGCTCTCTGGGGTTTTCTCTGCAGCTACCGCTACTGCCAACCCTCAGACAGGTTTCTGCCCCCCTGGGGCCTGGGCAGCCCAGTCCCAGGAAGGGAGAACAAAGGATTTCCTCTGAGAGAGGGTGTTACACTCTCTTTGTTTGGAAATAGGCGTTAAGGGCCTTAGAGGAGTAGCCTCTCCTTGCCTCTGGAAATGCTTTGAAGGACACATATGGTGCCCTCCTTGCATAAGCCAGTCCACACCGGTTCAGGGATCCCCCCACCCTGCTCTGGCACGAAACTGGACAAAGGAAACGAGAGTGACCACTCCCCTGACCAGCACCTCCACAGGGGAGGTGCCCAGAGCTCATCCATTGTGTCCCAGACCTCTGCCATCTTGGATGCAGAAGTGTGAGGGCACAATGGAGACCTCTGAGTGGCCAGTGCCAGCAGGTGACGTCAGAGACCCCTCCTGATAGGTGCTTACCTCTCTCAGTAGCCAATCCTCCTCTGAGGGCTCTTTAGGGTATCTCCTGAGGGTTTCTCATCAGATAATGAATGCAAGAGCTCACCAGAGTTCCTCCCCACTTTGCTCTTTGACTTCTGCCAAGGATCGACCGCTGACTGCTCCAGGATGCCTGCAAAACCGCAACAAAGTAGGAAGAAGACTACCAGCAACACTGTAGCGCCTCATCCTGCCGGCTTTCTTGACTGTTTCCTAGTGGTGCATGATCTGAGGGCTGTCTGCCTTCACCCTGCACTGGAAGTCAAGAAGAAATCTCACGTGGGTTGACAGAATCTTCCCCCTGCCAATGCAGGCACCAAACTTCTGCATCACCGGTCCTCTGGGTCCCCTCTCATCTCGACTAGCATGGTCCCTGGAACACAGGAGCTGGGTCCAAGTGTCACCAATAGTCAAGTGGCCCTTCTGTCCAGATTTGGTGGAGGTAAGTCCTTGCCTCCCCACACCAGACAGTAATCCTGTGTACTGCGTGAACTGCAGCTGCTAGGGCTTCTGTGCACTTTTGCAAGACTTCCTTCATGCATATCATAGCCCAGGTCCCCAGCACTCCATCCTGCATTGCCCAACTTGCCGAGTTGGACTCCGACTTTGTGGGACTCTCTTTTGTTGTGCTGAGATGACCGTCATGCTCAGATCTTCTGAACACCTGTTCAGGTGCTTCTGCGGGTGCTGCCTGCTTCAGTGTGGGCTCGCTGTGTTGCTGAGCGCCCCCTCTGTCTCCTCCTCCAAGGGGTGACCTCCTGGTCCTTCCTGGGCCCTGGCAGCACCTAAAATCCTCAACTGCGACTCTGCAGCTAGCAAGGCTTGTTTGCGGTCTTTCTGTGTGGAACAACTCTCCATCCTCCAGCACGCCACGTTCCTGGCACCTTCTGTAGTTGCAGAATCTTAGGCTTCTTCCACCCGGAGGCAGCCCTTTTGCACCTTCATCTGGGGTTTAGTGTGCTCCTGACCCTTCGGACACTTGCGTGACTCTTGGACTTGGTCCCCTTCCTTTACAGGTCCTCAGGTCCAGGAATCTGTCTTCAGTGCTTTGCAGTCAGTTTTTGTCTTTGCAGAATCCCCTATCTCGACTTTACTGTCTTTCTGGAGTAGTAGGGTAACTTTACTCCTACTTTTCAGGGTCTTGGGGTGGGGTATCTTGGACACCCTTAGTGTTTTCTTACACTCCCAGCGACCCTCTACACACTACAGTAGGCCTGGGGTCCATTTGTGGTTCACATTCCACTTTTGGAGTATATGGTTTGTGTTGCCTCTAGGCCTATTGTGTCCTATTGCATTCTATTGTGTTCTACATTGTTTGCACTACTTTTCTAACTGTTTACTTACCTGATTTTGGTTTGTGTGTATATTTTGTGTATATTACTTACCTCCTAAGGGAGTACATCCTCTGAGATGGCATATTGTCACTAAAATAAAGTACCTTTATTTTTGGTAACTCTGAGTATTGTGTTTCTTATGATATAGTGCTAAGTAATATAAGTGGTATAGTAGGAGTTTTGCATTTCTCCTAGTTCAGCCTAAGCTGCTCTGCTAGAGCTACCTTTATCAGCCTAAGCTCCTAGAACACTACTAATCTACTAATAAGGGTTAACTGGACCAGGCACAAGGTGTAAGTACCACAAGATACCTACTATAAGCCAGGACAAGAAATGTACATTCAATGTCATTTCTAAACTCAAAACATCTTATATATGTATTAATGTCACATATCCCTTTGTGTAGTGCATTTTCTGAAATCATTACATTTAATTGCACTCAAAAGTATTTTTTATGTGTAATTCATATGTGTTTATTGTTACCACTTATCATACTAAAATAAACACACCTGTATTAATACGTTTTTTTAAATGTAAACAGTTTAATTTTGGTGTAAGTGTCAATTATGAAGGATAAATCAAGGATGAAGGTGGACAAGTCAAAGTATTTCATTGAAAAGATCAAACTTGCCACCAATCCCTCCAGGGAGCTATTCCAAAATGGTGTAGTTGCTTTTGTGTTCCCCCACTGCCATCTTGACAAACCACATTCAAGAGCTATGTGACAGAGTGGCTTTTTCTATAAAAAGGTAGAGGCCATTTTCAAGGAGCTGAATGTCAGTCAGGGGCTAACTGCTTGTCTGGAGAGAATATTCCTCTAGATAATAACCATCCGGGACTCCATAATTTTTCACTTTTAACAACCAAACAAGTGGTTGAAATAATAGAGATCACTCAATCAGGTGCCCCAGAAGACCCGAGTCCCCCTAAATTGTTGCAAGATATTGAAGAATGTATTGCCAAACCTTTTACCACATTGCTGAATAACAACATTATGGTAAGAAGCTTTACTAAAAAACATGACTGGATAAAGCAATGTTTGAGTTCAGAAAAGCACACAGCACACAGCACTGAGTCCTTTTAGACCTATCTGCAGCCTTTGATACCCAGGTCTGAAACAACAAATGGTAGAAATAGGCATAGGAAGTTCAGTTGTCAACCTCCTTTGTTCATGTTTTGCTGATAGGGAACAATTAGTGGAATTAGGAGATTTTACCTTTTAAACATGCTCCCTGCCTGGTGGTGTCCTACAAGGGTCATCACTAAGTCCCACGCTATTCAATTTATATGTGACTCCATTAGAAAAGCTGATAAGAGCTTCTGGTGTTTCAACCATCTCCTATGCTGATGATACTCAATTAATGGTATCTAATACTAACAACTTAAAGGAGATGACTGATCACTTTAATCATTCTATGAGGGTTGAATCGGATGAGCAGCCACTGCCTTAAGCTTAATTCTGAGAAGACAGAGGTGCACATCTTGGAAAATGACATCTCTTTTTTGGGACAACACCTGGTGGCCACACACTCTTGGTCCTCTGTCCATTCCTGTATCGAAAGTGAGCAGCAGCTTGTGTCATCTTGTTTTTACCTGTTAAAAATACTAAAGAAAGTTCTGTCTTATGATCTGGGAAAAACAGTTATTGTTGCTCTGTACTTTTAAAAACTAAATTTCCTTTATTTGGGCGTGCAGCCAGAGATGCTAAAAAGCTGCAAAGGATACAGAACACAGGAGCTCATCTGCTTAATGGTATAAAGAAGTTTGACTCTGTTTCCAAAGCTTTGGAGGAACTACATTGACATTGGCAAAAAATGAAGCACAGCCTGCCGGAAACGACACACAGCCTGCACCGCAGTGAAAAATTCACTGCACGCCGAACCAGAACGAAGCAGCCCGACTTTGCAGTGAGAAGATCGACTCAGCGCCATCGTAGCCACCGGAAATTTGAAGCATGGCCCACTGAATTGATGCACAACCAAGCCAGAGTGACGCAGCCTGACTTCCAGAGAGGAATCGACGCAGCACCTGCCGTGAGGTAGAAGTTTCCACACAATGCCCACTGGATCGGCGCAGTCCCTGTGACTTTGTCCTGTCAAAGCCAGAAATCTGCGCAACATCCCCGGGGCTTCCGAAAACCCCACAACCCGAAGAGGATCTACAACTGAACACTGGAAATAAATCGACACACAGCCATCCCTGTGTGAAAATGAAACAATGCATCGCCGTGTGCAGCCCGAGAAATCGACGCACACCCACTTTGTTTCCACACATCTCCTCCTCTGCGGTTCTTTGCAGGGATTTTACAGGCGAACCAGGTACTTTGTGCTTGAAAAAGACATTTCTTGTTTAGTAAAAGAGTTAAGACTCTTCATATCACTTTTACAGTGATATCTCAACATATACTTATTGCATTTGAATCATTTTTTACCTGCATTTATCCAGATAAATATTGTGGTGCTTTACTGTGTTGTTGTATGATTTATTGTACAAATATTTTACACATTGCCTTCTAAGTTAAGCCTGACTGCTCAGTGCCAAGCTACCAGAGGGTGGGCACAGGATAATTTGGATTATGTGTGATTTATCCTGACTAGAGTGAGGGTCCTTGCTTGGACAGGTGGTAACCTGACTGCCAACCAAAGACCCCATTTCTAACACTGTCCCGTTCCATATTTGTTCACACTAAGGTTTATCTGCCTTCACATTTCTGTTTTCTCTGCCTTATTATAGCTGGCCTTTCCCCTTGAATGCCTTTAGCTGCTCTTCGGCTTTGATACACTACTTCCTTGCATGATACTCTGTGAACTCAAGGGGTGCCCCTAACAGAGTCCTGACTAGACCCTCCCGAAACCGTAACACCCCGAGCCCAATCCTGACACAGGGTACACATGCCCACACACTTGAACTCAACACTTCGGTAGAATGCACATCTGAAAATATGTTGACACATGCAGCCAGGGCAGCAGGTCCACCACAGCAACATAAGTACCATAGGTAATTCTTATAAGTCAAACTGACGTGTACCAAATATTTTATGGGTAGAATTAAGGCACAGTGTCTCAAACACAGTACATACCAAACATGTACACATGGTCGATATATAAGTACTTCACACACTAGTCACTATGAAGTCGTAACCAACAATTAATGACATATGAGGCGCAACATATCCGACCTAGCACTTATCAGCCATACTCAATAATCCCTGAATTGTGTTTGTCATGTGATATGTAATGTCCCCAAAGTCAAACAACTACACACATCACATGATTCAACACATACCACAAACACATATCATGACTGTTGTAGATAACTGATTACCCTCAGATGTGGATACCTATTTGAAACACATTCATACATGAGCATTACGCCCAAAGTATTGCAGGCCGTTCCTTCAGAAACACACATATTGTTATTACAGATCATTCACACACAAAACACACAGTTGCATGCTCTACCACGTGTGGCCAGCCACTATACCACACACTGCAGGCCATACCATCCTATCTTCATGTTGATACAGGGTGCAAGCATGTTACTTTTAAAAAAATCATGCAATCACAGTTTGAGTTAAAGATTTTGATGCAAATGCGTCACAAAACATGCAAATGTTAACTAACCATACATGGGCCCTTAGCTCTAATTCCACCTGAGCACCACACACATGCGGATATCCATTGGAAGTGAAGTCTACAGGTAATGAGTGGTATTTTGCCACACATGTAGGTTATGCGTCGAAAATATTCACTCAAACACCGTATGCTTCAAATAAATACACACATGATGGAAATGGGCCACAAAGAGGACATGAAGTGATGTAACAGGAAATCCTGTTTACAGGCATGGTACACTGGGTGTAAATTCACTTTCACTTTACAGTCTGTGCTTTTTCTTGACTGTGTGGCTGTGTATCGGTGTTGCTGGTGTCTGGATTGCGTTCCTTGTATCTTTTGGTGTCTCTCTTGTGTCTTTTGTATATTCTGTTTGTTTATTGTACCTGTCTATGTGCTTTTGTATAGTTAATGTTTTTTGCATTGTATTTGTACTGTTGGGTTTCTGTCTGAGGGTGAGATTAGTTGGGTTAGTTGGGGTTCTTAGGTTTGGGCTGTGAGTTTCCTTTTTTTACATTTTCTTCCTTCTTTTTTTGTACTTTTTCTGTTTTGCTTTGTTGTGCAAGGACAGATCGGGAAGGGTGAGGCTGACCCGTATGGGGAGGAGGAGCGTGAGGGCTTTGTGTGGCTGGTGTTACTTCCATTCATGCTGGAGATGGGTGGGCTTGTTATACATGGGCATCACACAGAGGCAAGGTGGCTGCGGTGGGGCAAGGTGCTCTACCACCTCAATAGAGTATACCACACAAACAGGAATGAGCACCAGCTGAAGCATTGCTAGGCTGACCTGGTGGCCAGAGAGCAGGATCTGCTGGACCACCTGGGTGTGGTGATCGATGGCCCTGTTGGTGAGTATCACATTGACAAATGTGTACAGTAGAATGCTCCTGAGTGACAGTAGCAGATGTCTTGATGTGCTGTATGCAGTGTTTGTGGCCATGTTGGATGAAAGCAGAACAAACTGTTAGTGTCCCAGTACTGAGATTTAGTCCACATGTATATACATGTTAACAACGCAGTCCTGAGGTTTGTTGAGTCATGTACGACTATCACGTAGGAGCACATGTATCTAGGAAGGGTCGTACCTTTCCTATTTGCGAGTTGCTGATTGCTTGTTTGGTGATCACGAATGCTGTCACTAAACAATTGCAGTTACCACCAGATTCAAGTTGGAGCTAACCCATTTGCAAAAGGGGAAGGGACCCAGTGGGATCCCTTCCCCTTTGTGAATGCATGCCCAAAAATTGTTTCAGAGCAGGCAGTGCTCCCAGGGACCACTGTCTGCTTTAAATAATATTTTAAAGTTATAATATTGGTTTGTGACATGATTAACCCTTGATGAAATAAGGCTGCATTAAAAAAAAAAAAACTATACATCTCTATTTGAAAGCAGTCACAGACACGGTGGTCTGATGAGACCAGCAGGCCAGCATCCCTATAAGTGCCACCATTCCCAAGGGGTTTGCAAAATGAGACCTACCTCATTCAAATTCATGTGGTAGGTCAGTTGCTACCCAATTTGTAATTTGCAAACAGTGTCATTGACAGTGTTGTACCTCAAATTATCCTACTCTCAAAGTGCTAGTTGCTATGTCTCACAAAGTGTGAATCATAAAACCTGATCTTCATACATGTGGCCCTTAGTCACACATTTTAGGTGCATTGACAACAACCGTGCCCATGCATTCTGTCAATGATTATCAGGTAAGACCTGTTAGCATACCACATTTCATTATATCAGGACAGCAAAGTGGCCAATCCATGTTTAGCGCCACAATGTAATCATTACACACTCATAATCCCTGCATTATGTTGGCAAAGGTGGCACACACGGCTTAGGGAACACTGCCAATGGGGGCATTTGTTACCTACATACAACTGTGCCACATCTGTCATTGACCACTGAATGCATGAGAATTGCAGATGAAAATTCAGCCACATGTCCATCACACAGTAACTTAATGTTCCTTGATGCACAAGCCACAATACCTGAGTCACTAGTATAGCAGTGCACCAGGGAAGTGCCATTGCAATTGTCACCCAAATAGAAATCACAACATGGAGTACCATCTGAAATGGATTATCCACAAATGTTTGAAGTCGGATTTAGCACCACATGATTGTTAGGCTCAGTGCATGTGTGCAGATGTGTGTCTATCACTCACTGGAGTGTCAGTGTCAATGTGAGTTTGCAGTGGTATGTCTGTTGGAGTGTCTACATGTAGGATCACCACCTCCCTCATGTAAAATGTTACACACTGTGATATGTTGTCCACACATTTGCGCATTGATCTGACATTGAGCATATATTTCCTTTCCATGTTCTTCAGGTGGACCTAGCCCCTATACCATTGGAGAAGTGGCTCGGTTTCAGGACCCAGACATATCTAGTAAGTGTGATAATGTCTGTCCCGTGTAGTGATTGCAGCTGTTTTGTGAGTGACTCTTATGTGTTGCACTCATTGCAAGATATGATGAGCTGGCATGTGATCTGATATATTACTTGACTAGATGTTGACATAGTGTTCCATGCAAGGGTTAGACATTCACAGGCATAAAGTCATATCTTGGGAGCCTTGTGCTGCACAATAGGAAGCAGCGTGTGAACACAGTGATTACTAGCCACATGTAGGACCACTTATGACTTGGAAGTGCTCCAGTGTCAGTATATTGTCACTGGGACATACTCTCATTCTCACAACACAGTGATGCATCAGTTTTCCGCACAAAAATGTGCATCCCTTTATTGTAATGTACATGTAGGACAGCATTGGTCACTGTCCCCCAGCATTTAGCCCCATAACCTGTACTCCATTTACATGACACTTATGCAGTATGCAATAGCCGTGCATGCAGGTCAAGGCCAGACATGTGCTGGTATCAATGTGGGTGTTTTGTGAAATGTGTTGGCAGATCAGGTGTTCACAACTGGACACATGAATGTAGATGATGTGAATGACCTATGATACCTTATTCCTAGTTGGCAGCCCTCCTCACATGTGTTCCACTCACTAAATCCATGTACAAGTGGACATTCTTTTGTGGTTGTCCTCGACATTTGTGATGATGTATTGCATGTCCACCCCCCCCCCAAGGCACAAGGGTAGGGGAACAACATATATGTAGGTAGATGTGATGATCACAGTGTAGATGACAGTCATCAATGCATAGATCACTTTTTTTGGTCCAACTCTTGTTGTGCTTTGCTGTGGTGCAAAAGACATGATGGGTAGGCAGCCATTGCATTCATCAGGGACATTGTATCATCTGTACTGTGATTTGGACTGCATGTGCAAATCAAGGCAGATGGTTAGATTATCCTCAGTACATGCATCACACAATGATGACACTGCTGGTTGCCTGTCTCATTTTTACATTAATTCACTCATTTCTCATTTACAGCTGCCAACATAGATGTAGCAGAGATCAGGGCTCTCCAGAAGCGGGCAGTGAGATACAGACACATCTTAGATGTCGAGTCTGGGTACTGAAGGATGGCAAGATGCTATCAGAGAGAGCGAGCCTCAGGGGAAAGGCAGGCTTTCAGCCAAGGGGGACCAGCATTGGCCACTAAGGTTGTAGACACCACCACAACTGCACCCAGTACCACAGCGGCCATGCTCACATTGCCCCACCTGCTGCACTGTCAACCTCTGCACCACGGACCACCACACCTTGTAGGAGGCTGGCCTGGTTTGTAGTGGGTACCTTGGGTACTTACACCTTATACCAGGTCCAGTTATCCCTTATTGGTGAAATGTAGTAGTGTTCTAGCAGCTAAGGCTGATATAGGTAGGTATAGCAGAGCAGCTTAGGCTGAACTAGGAGACATGCAAAGTTCATGCAATACCACTGATAGTTACACAGTACTTATACACAAGTGAAGACAATGGTCAGTGTTACCAAAAATAAAGGTGTTTATTTGGGTGACACAGTACCAAAAATATCTGAGAGTCAATATTCCTTCTGGAGGTAAGTATTATACATAATATATACACTAGACACCAAAATTCAGCAATAGTCAAAGAACAATGCAAACAATAGGAAATGCTATAGATTGCAATGGAAGAAAATAGGTCTAGGAGCAACACAAACCATACACTAAGAAAGTGGAATGCAAATCATGAATTCCCCCCTATACAAGTGTAGTGTGTGCAGAATCGCATGGAGAGTAAAAATACAGTAAAGGTAAGTAAATTACCCTACCCTAGAGCCCAGAAAAGCAGGAGTAAAGTACTGCAAGTTTCCTTAGGACACACTACACCTCGTTTTTTGGGAATATGCAGTAACCAACCAAGTGTGCAAACAACAACTTCTGGATTCCTGGACCTGAAAAAGAAGGGGACCAAGTCCAGAAGACGAAAGAAGTTCCAGGAAGGACAGGAGCCCTGGCCAACCCAGAAGAGGGTGCAAAAGAAGAGTCCACGGTTAGTCAAAGGCTGCAGGAATGCATCCTAGGGAGATGCCAGTGTGTTCCTGCATGATGTAAAGTTTGTCCCATGACTTGAAGATGGCTGCAGATGTGAATTCATGTTGGAACTCTCCAACAAGTCTTGGTTATGACAAAAGTGCATTTTGCGTCAAAATGCCGCTGGCTGGACCCAGGAGGCACCTGGGGGCCTCAACTCTGTGTAAGGAGGAAGAGTGGGCTCTCAGCACCTCAGAGAGCCCTCAGTATGCCAGGCAGCACCCCCAGGAGTCTCAGGACATGGGGACAAAGAAGGTGCAAAATGTAGGTTGTGCAGCACAACAAAGGAAGATCCCACGCAGCCGGTTGAGCATCACAGGATGGAGTGCTGGGGATCGGTGCCAGGCTGTGCATGAAGGAAGTTTTCAAATAGTGCACAGAGGCCTCAGGAGGTGAAGAAGATGCAGTACACAGAGGTACCATTGCTCTCAGGGAAGGGAAGGTATTACCTCCTCCAAACTGCGTCAGCAGGACCTCAGGACAGTCTATGTCAAAGAGGTCCAACCTCTGTGTCCTTAGGAGCATGCTCGTCGCTGTGAGAGGAGTCCAAGGGTACCGGTCATCATCTTAGAAGGAGCCTACTGGAGCAGGGGAGTGACTCTGTCACCCCACGGGAGATTTATTCACTCCTTCTGGTGCAGGATGAAGACAGGGAGTCTTCAGAACGTGTACACCATGAAAACTGTTGCAGTTGCTGGCTAGAGCGGAAGTTGCAGAGGAAAAGTATCCCTTGTGAATACTTTGTTGCTGTTACAGCAGTTCCTGGAGCAGGCTGTGGTTGATCTGAGGTCAGAGGATGATGAAGTAGTTGCAGAGGATTACTGAAGGAAACTTGCAAGCAGAATCTGAAAAGAATAATCCACAGGAGAGAACCTAAATAGCCCTGAGAGGGGGATCGGCTAACTTATCAGGTATGGACCTATCAGGAGGGGTCTCTGACATCACCTGCTGGCACTGGCCATGCAGAGGCCTGTAGAGTGCCCCATACCTTGCAACGCAAGATGGCTGAAGTCTGGGACACACTGGAGGAGCTCTGGGCACCACTCCTAGGAGCTCTGGGCACCACTCCTAGGGTGGTGATGGACAGGGGAGTGGTCACTCCCCTTTCCTTTGTCCAGTTTCATGCCAGAGCAGGGGACAAAGTGTCCCTGAACTGGTGTAGACTGGCTTATGCAAGGAGGGCTCCATCTGTGCCCTTCAAAGCATTTCCAGAGGCCGGAGGAGGCTACCCCTCCCCAGCCTGTAACACCTATTTCCAAAGGGAGAGTGTGTAACACCCTGCTCTCAGAGGAAATGTTTTGTTCTGCCTTCCTCAGACTGGGCTGCCCAGACCCCAGGAGAGCAGAACCCTGTCTTTGAGGTGGGAGCTGCTGTAGCTGCAGTGCAAGCCTCAGAGAGCTGATTGTCAGTACTGGGGGTCCATAGTGGAGCTCCCAGGATGCATAGAATTGACTCCCCAATACCAGATTTGGAATGTGGGACAATTCCATGATCTTAGACAAGTTACATGGCCATATTTAAAGTTACCATTGTGAATCTACACATAAGTATGTTATTTAAGTGCAGTGAAAATGACTGTGAAATAACATGTGCATTATTTCACAGAGGCTGCAGTGGCAGGCATGTGCAAGGGTTTGTCTGAGCGCCCTATGGGTGGCAAAATAAATGCTGCAGCCTATATGGATTTCCTGGAACCCCAATGCCCTGGGTACCTAGGTACCATATACTAGGGACTTATAAGGGGGATCCAGTGTGCCAATTGAAATTGGTAAATGAAATCACTAGCCTACAGTGACAAATGTAAAAGCATAAGCAGATTAGCAAATCCTCAGTGACGCAGTTAAGCACTACTGACAACACACACATTAGGCCACAAACTATGAGCACTGGGGTCCTGGCTAGCAGGATACCAGTAGGACAGGCAAAACACACTGACTTGTATGTTTTTATCTATGAGCACTGGGGTCCTGACTAGCAGGATCCCAGTGACACAGTAAAAACACACTGACCTACACTCAGAAACAGGCCAAACGTGGGGGTAACCATGTACCATCAACATCTGTAGCACTGACCACCACACCTGCTGCACCATCAACGTCTGCAACAAAGACCATCACACCTGCTGCAATTGACATGGCTGCAATTGCTGAGCTCCAGAGGGACATGAGGAAAGCGTTTAAAAAACTAGACACAATACATAAGGATGTGGACAAAAATACTCACAGGCTGAAGGCAATTAAAAAGACATCGAGGAGGGCAAACCTGTGAATGCTTGCCTCCCCTCACCACTAATTCAGTTCCCTCCCTCCTCATTCCTCATCCTGTTTTGTAGTGGGTTTAAGGGGTTTAGTGATAGTTTAGAGTAGGTTAGTTGTTTTGATAGGATAAGTAGGTTTTGGGGGGTTCATATTATTACATGTTAGTTTTTGGGTTAGTTGATGGGGGTTAATGTTGGGACTGTTGTGTATTTATAAAAAAATAAATAAAATAACAATTTAATTGTTTAGTATTAGGTACTATATGTTTCGGTTAGTATATGTTGTCCTACATGTGTCTCTTCACATAAGGGGGGAGGTGGGGGCAAATGTTTAGAGTGTGTTGTTAAATGTGGTAAGTAAGCTTAGCATAGGGTAGTTAGGGCCAGTTGTGGGTAATAGGTGTGTTACATAATTGTAAGTTCTCTTTCGTACATAGTTACTAAAGATTTAGTTACTTCCTTACTGCATGTGTCATATGCATGGGGCTCAGGGTCTTCGCATGAGTGTACAGTGCCAACTGTCTGTAGGCCTGTGAATTCCGTCCTACATCCACATCCCTCTCTTGACATGTTAAACCCCACATCCAACTGAGCTGTCACTCTGGCAGCTACAACAAATTTAAATCTCAATGCATTTGCCATTGATTGTACCCACCACTCAACGTGACTATGGTTCCCATGTATTGGACAGGTAGGTGTGCTTTTTAAACTGCAATTGTTTTGTGTTGTGATGTTGGGCACTGTTGGACATCTGCCTGCAGCCTGATGTTCATGTCAACACTGCTAAGCTGAGTAGTGCCAATTTCAGAAGAGGTCAAGTATACAAATTTCACACCTATGTGTTTTACTTGTACTCCCAGCTGAGGTTATTGGCCACACACTCTTACACACTCTTACACAGCCATTCCTGCTGTATGTTGTGGGTGAGGTGAGTATGTTTTAAAGAAAATGTCACATACACAACGACTTGCTTGTAGGGGATGTGGCTAGCATTGACTTTCATCTTGCAGATACCTTGGCCCTGAGTTATACATTTTTTGTGCTTCATTTGCATATTTTTTAATGAAAAAGCAGCACAAACTTACAAAACACAATGATATTTTGTAAGTTTGCGCTGCTTTTGCATCAAAAATGATGCTAATGCAGTGCAAAATAAGTATAAATCAGGGCCCTTGTCCATAGATATCTGCCCATATTATTTATGCACTCTGGTATTGATACTGAGTGACCATAGACATGCTACATGCATCACAAATCTCCAGCAAAGTAGATGTGTCAAATTACACAGTGACAAAGTGGGTGTGTAGGTGCTGTTTATTTAAAATGCGGTAGTGCAATATTTACATAGTCCAGGTCTGTGACCCCATTAGTGTAAAGCATTCTATGGTGACACAACACAAGTGCAAGGTTGAGGGACATGCCATTGGACATTCTGACATTCTGAGATGAAGTGTTGTTCAGTGAAGAGGAACATGAATTGCTAATGGAGTAGTGAGAGACAATTGCAGTCCATAGTGGAAAAGTTAACAGTGTATCAGTGAAAAGTGCATGTCACCAACTGCAGCAACACTGGCATGTTGTCAAGCACAGAATAAAGGTAAATCAGTACCTATGTGGCATGGGCTGGTGCTACCAGGTACTCCTACTGGTGAAGATTATCTGTTCCACATCTCCTATGATGTGTGTGTCGTCTCCTCTGCCCTTGATGGTGGTGCTGGTGGGCTTGAGGGGGCAACAAACACTTCAGTAGTTAGAAAAGTGGACACCAAATTGCCGGCAGCTGCCATCTGTGGAACTACATATGGCACAAACTGCAGCAAGAAGAAGATGCTGATTATTGAGTATGGCAGCCACATCCCTGTGGTAGGCAACCATGCCTGCCCTGAGGGGGGCCAGTTCCCGGTGCATGGAGTCCTGTTTGTTGTTGTGCAGGCAGCAGCAAGATTGGGAGGGCAGGTGTTGTTGCAACTCCCTCACGGCAATGGTTAGGTCACTCACACACTGTTGGACTCCTTGCAGTAAGGACTGTGTGACTTGTATGGTTGCTGTCTGTTCTGTGGACGTCATCATGCACATGCACATCCCCTCATGGCCGGCTGCCATAGTTTGCATCCCCACCCGCACCTCCTTTGTCAGCTCCGGCTGTACTCCCACTACTGTCCTCTCAAAGGTGGTCCCTGTGTCATCAGAGTCCTCAGCTGTGTTTGAGCTGGCAGGTCATGCTATTGGGGTGGTTGGTGGGTCCTATGGGATGGCTGCCACATGTATTCTCCTCCTTGCGACTGAAGGTGGTGTCTAGAATGTCATATTGGAGGGTTTTCTGGCTGATGGTTGTCAGCTGGTCATCCAGGTCATCAGGGCAGTCCAGGACAGACAGATCCACAGGAGAGCCATCGTCCTCTGCAATTAGATATTGTACAATTAGTGTGTCTGTCTTGTGCCAGTTGTAATGTGACGTCATTGACTTCCTATTGGTGGTACATTGTCATATTGGTTCCCATGCATTGTTCCTGTCATTAATGTTTGCAGTCTCTCAGTTCTATGCCCCACCTGCATGTCACATGTAGTGTGGGCAGTTTGGTCAATTGTCTGCGTCACATCTTCTAGGTGTGGGTTCTGTCCGAATCGTGGCTTGCCACCTTCTTGTCCTCATCAACCCTCCCTCTGCTTCCATTAGCATGGTGAGGACTTGCAATGATTGTTGGTGTGCTGATGCCCCAGCACCACACATAACAATATGGCCCTGTCCCAGTCTATCATTTTTCAGTTAACTTTTAATTTAAATTTAGAGACATTTATGTTCACAGCCAAATTATTAGGATGACTTCCCTTCAATCACAAACATGTAGCCTGTGTTTAAAAAGGAACAAGCTAGTGAGAAATACATTTCCTTTCAAACATATACCTGTTCCTCTGATGTCCATTCAGCTTGCTGCACAGGGACAGGACTTCTGTGGTCATTAATTCCAACTTTTCTGCCAAGAAGTAAAGAGCCCTGTAACCTTCTTTGCTAGGCATCATTGCTTCCAGATGTATGTCAGTAACAGCAGCAAAAGTTGAGGAGGTGTTGTTGGCTGCAATGTTAGGAGGCACGTGAGATTTTTTGTAATTCTGCATACATGTACATGATGAACTTAATTGTCAATGGAGATGGACATACCGACTGACTTTCGTAGGTTGCTGTCACACATGGCAGTGGAATGCAAATGTCCTGACAGCAAGGTCAGGCGGATGCCATTTTACAATGTGAACCAGTGTATTTTTAAAAAGTGTGTCACCATGACTCAAAATGGTGGCTAGTTTCAAATAATTGGTACATAATGCATTTTAAAATGGTAATTAACACATTGTTTTAAAAATAAATCATACAGGAAAAAGTAATTCAGTTTAATTTACAACATAACTAAAAATGTTGTATACATATATATTACAAAAACATACAGAACTTTACAAATACATGAGGTGTGTATTGAATATCCAAGAAATGGTGGTACATTTAAAGATATATTGTTCCTTTTTCTTCAAATCCAGACATATGAACTCAGGGAGAGGTAGAATGTGGCAGTCTCAAATATTTAGACCAATTTCATACTTTGTCACCATGGAAAAATGAGATGACATCAAATCATTCAAATTAAATAGGCAAACTATTATTGATTTATGTAATCAGTTGGTGCCAAATCTTCTGCCTCACAATAGAAATCCCACAATAGAAATCCCACAGAAATAACACCTATAGTCAACATCATGGCAGTACTCCATGTTGTGTACACAGGATCTTTGCAATACACTATGGCAGTATTTTGTGGCATAAAAACACAAATGATGGACAGAATGCAGAACCAATCAAACATTCACCCCAAGTCACAGATCTGGGTTTAATCCATCAATTCTTTTGCTCACCATGCCACCCAAGTATGGACCCAGACATATGCAAATTAGTCTTGACCCTGTTCCCCATGGGAACAGTCCAACCCAAATTGCCAGGCCAGGTCCTCCCTGGACCGGAAACAAGCATCTTGGGACCAGTTTCTGGGTATCACCCTTCATCAGCCAGGCTATCTTGAATCCAGTGGCACAGTTAGCCCGGGAACCACGTCTGGGCATACCAGGCGTACTTATAGTGACAAAAGCAAAGAAACACAAATGTATTTTGTGGCATGCCACAACCAACGTTCAGTGGTGTGCTGCAAAACGTTTTTTCTGCAATGATGAGCCACATCAACAGCTTCATCTAGTTTCCATGAAATGAGGATTTTGCTAATGTGAAGGGATATTTTTATGCTTTGAGTGGCATACCACACGTGATTGGAGCACTTGATGGCACACCTATTGTACTAGTGCCACAGCACAACAGAGAACAGGTCTTCCGCAATCGGAAGACCCTGCATTCAATCAATATGCAAGTTGTCTGGTTACCTGAACTGTTCCATCCTTAGCATGTGAGCCCACTTCCTAGGAATAACACATGATTCCTGTGTACTAGAGAATAATCCCATCCCCTGCAAATTTCACAACTAGGATCTGAAAGTGCCTGGCTTGTTGGTAAGCACAATATTTCATTATAAATATTTGGTTAATTTTTAGGTTAGGAATCTGCAATGGGATTAGATATTTTTGCTAGATATATTTTTAGTCATTTTTATTTTATTATTATTTCATAAAGGAGACTCAGCTTATCCTGATCTAGTTTTTAGCACTGCTAACGGAATCCAGCAGCACAAGGGGAAGTCCTCTTCATTGATGCTCATGGAAGAACACAGAGGCCATTGGGGTGGGCTTTTGAGCTCTTGAAGGCTAGATTTTGCTGTTTGGATAAGACTGTTGGAGCCCTCCTATTCTCACCCAATAAAGTCTGCAAAATCACCATTGAGTTCTGCATGTTGCACAACATAGCCCTGCAACAGAACACCAGACAAGGATGTTGAAACGCCAAATAAAGAAAATAGTGGTGAAAAGGGAGGAATGTACTTATGTCAAGATGGTATTGAGAACTTCTTCACATGAGTGTAAGTATATCTTTACATGACGTTACATTCAATGTCAAAACAACTTGTAATATCATGAGAAAATCAGTTTGTGCTGGAAATCGTTTTATAAATGAGTAGTTCAGGAAATTCCATGGCAAACAAGTTTGTTGATAAAAATGTTGACACATTGGGTACTGTATTAATTTACATTGTTTATCTTTGATTGTTATAAGTAAATATGTCCTCATTATTTGTCAATTGTAATGTGTTTGTTTTGTCATGTAAAATCCTTACTTTTTTCATAGTAATCTGTTTTAGGATCCTTTTTCATGTCACCTTCATTTGAACATTTCATAGTTGTGACATTTGCACTTATATACTGCTGTGGCAGAGTACAAAGACAGAATGGGTTGATTCTGTAGAAGTCACACACACGTTGGATGTACGTATCTTCTACAAAGACAACTTTCACAGAGATTGAATAGAAGTTTTTGAGATTACATTAGACTTGTTTTCTGTTAAATGTTGCCACCAAAGCAATTTGTGCTGCTTAACTTGTTTTAACCACACATGTTAGTAGACCAATAGCATACTCATCTCGCTTCACATTTGCAAAATCCTCAATTTGTGTTATGTATGAAGCTGTTGACATGTATCATCACTGTAGAAAGAACGTTTTGTAGCACACCACTTATAGTTGGTTGTGAGATGCCAACAGATACTACCACAGTGCATTGGAAGGATCCTGTGGCCACAAGATGGAGTACCGCTAGGATTTTGATATTGGTGTTATTGCTGTGGGATTTCTACTGTGAGACAGCTGGACTGGCTCCAGCTGATGACATGAATGAACAGTAATTTGCCTATTGAATATGATGTTTGTGATTATCTCCCAGTCTTCCATGGTGTCATGGTTTGGAACTGTAAAAATAAAAATGAAATAGGCTATTTTGGTTATGTATGAGCTCTATTGTTCTTAATTTGACAAACTATTTTTACTTACGAATATATGAAATTAATGCGTTCAGATTTGTGGTTGTTACATTTTGCTTTTTTGTAAATGAGAGAAACATTACCTAAATGTAACTTTGTCTAGGGACATTTTGTTTTGAACATCTGCATATTTAACCCCTTCGCTGCCAGGCCTTTTCCCCCTCCTGTGCCAGGCCTTTTTTTGCCTATTTGGGGCAGTTCGCACTTAGGCCCTCATAACTTTTTGTCCACATAAGCTAACCAAGCCAAATTTGCGTCCTTTTTTTCCAGCATCCTAGGGATTTTAGAGGTACCCAGACTTTGTGGGTTCCCTTGAAGGAGGCCAAGAAATTGGCCAAAATACAGTGAAAATTTCGTTTTTTAAAAAAAAAATGGAAAAAGTGGCTGCAGAAGAAGGCTTGTGGATTTCCCCCTGAAAATGGCATCAACAAAGGGTTTGTAGTGCTAAACTCAGCAGCTTCCTAGCTTTCAGGAACAGGCAGACTTGAATCAGAAAACCCAATTCTTCAACACAATTTTGGCATTTTACTGGGGAATACCCCATTTTTGCAATTTTTTGTGCTTTCAGCCTCCTTCCAGTCAGTGACAGGAATGGGCATGAAACCAATGCTGGATCCCAGAAACCTAACCATTTCTGACAAGTAGACAAAATTCTGAATTCAGCAAGGGGTCATTTGTGTAGATCCTACAAGGGTTTCCTACAGAAAATAACAGCTGAAAAAGAAAAATATTGAATTTGAGGTGAAAAAAACATCAATTTTTCTCTACGTTTTACTCTGTAACTTTTCCCTGCAATGTCAGATTATGGAAAGCAATATACCGTTACGTCTGCTGGACTCCTCTGGTTGCGGGGATATATAGGGCTTGTAGGTTCATCAAGAACCCGAGGAACCCAGAGCCAATAAATGAGCTGCACCCTGCAGTGCGTTTTCATTCTATACTGGGTATACAGCAATTCATTTGCTGAAATATAAAGAGTAAAAAATTGCTATCAAGAAAACCTTTGCATTTCCAAAAAGGGCACAAGATAAGGTGCTGAGGATCAGTGGTTATTTGCACATCTCTGAATTCCGGGGTGACCATACAAGCATGTGAATTATAGGGAATTTCTCAAATAGATGTCTTTTTTACACACTCTCCTATATTTGGAAGGAAAAAATGTAGAGAAAGACAAGGGGCAATAGCACTTGTTTTGCTAATCTATGTTCCCCCAAGTCTCCCGATAAAAATGATACCTCACTTGCGTGGGTAGGCCTAGCGCCCGCGACAGGAAACGCCCCAAAGCGCAACGTGGACACATCCAAAATTTTTGGAGAAAACAGAGGTGTTTTTTGCGAAGTGCCTACCTGTAGATTTTGGCCTCTAGCTCAGCCGACACCTAGGGAAACCTACCAAACCTGTGCATTTCTGAAAACTAGAGACCTAGGGGAATCCAAGGAGGGGTGACTTGCGGGGCTCGGACCAGGTTCTGTTACCCAGAATCCTTTGCAAACCTCAAAATTTGGCTAAAAAAACACATGTCCCTCCCATTTCTGTGGCAGAAAGTTCTGGAATCTGAGAGGAGCTACAAATTTCCTTCCACCCAGCGTTCCCCCAAGTCTCCCGATAAAAATGATACCTCACTTGCGTGGGTAGGCCTAGCGCCGGCGACAGGAAACACCCCAAAGCGCAACGTGGACACATCCTAAATTTTGGAAAAAAACAGAGGTGTTTTTTGCGAAGTGCCTACCTGTAGATTTTGGCCTGTAGCTCAGCCGGCACCTAGGGAAACCTACCAAACCTGTGCATTTCTGAAAACTAGAGACCTAGGGGAATCCAAGGAGGGGTGACTTGCGGGAATCGGACCAGGTTCTGTTACCCAGAATCCTTTGCAAACCTCAAAATTTGGCTAAAAAACACATGTCCCTCACATTTTTGTGGCAGAATGTTCTGGAATCTGAAAGGAGTACAAATTTCCTTCCACCCAGCGTTCCCCCAAGTCTCCCGATAAAAATGATACCTCACTTGCGTGGGAAGGCCTAGCGCCGGCGACAGGAAACACCCCAAAGCGCAACGTGGACACATCCTAAATTTTGGAAAAAAACAGAGGTGTTTTTTGCGAAGTGCCTACCTGTAGATTTTGGCCTCTAGCTCAGCCGGCACCTAGGGAAACCTACCAAACCTGTGCATTTCTGAAAACTAGAGACGTAGGGGAATCCAAGGAGGGGTGACTTGCGGGGCTCTGACCAGGTTCTGTTACCCAGAATCCTTTGCAAACCTCAAAATTTGGCTAAAAAAACACATGTCCCTCACATTTCTGTGGCAGAAAGTTCTGGAATCTGAGAGGAGCTACAAATTTCCTTCCACCCAGCGTTCCCCCAAGTCTCCCGAAAAAAATGATACCTCACTTGCGTGGGTAGGCCTAGCGCCGGCGACAGGAAACACCCCAAAGCGCAACGTGGACACATCCTAAATTTTGGGAAAAAACAGAGGTGTTTTTTGCGAAGTGCCTACCTGTAGATTTTGGCCTCTAGCTCAGCCGGCACCTAGGGAAACCTATCAAACCTGTGCATTTCTGAAAACTAGAGACCTAGGGGAATCCAAGGAGGGGTGACTTGCGGGGCTCGGACCAGGTTCTGTTACCCAGAATCCTTTGCAAACTTCAAAATTTGGCTAAAAAAACACATGTCCCTCACATTTCTGTGGCAGAAAGTTCTGGAATCTGAGAGGAGCTACAAAGTTCCTTCCACCCAGCGTTCCCCCAAGTCTCCCGATAAAAATGATACCTCACTTGCGTGGGTAGGCCTAGCGCCGGCGACAGGAAACACCCCAAAGCGCAACGTGGACACATCCTAAATTTTGGAAAAAAACAGAGGTGTTTTTTGCGAAGTGCCTACCTGTAGATTTTGGCCTCTAGCTCAGCCGGCACCTGGGGAAACCTACCAAACCTGTGCATTTCTGAAAACTAGAGACCTAGGGGAATCCAACGAGGGGTGACTTGCGGGGCTCGGACCAGGTTCTGTTACCCAAAATCCTTTGCAAACCTCAAAATTTGGCTAAAAAAACACATGTCCCTCACATTTCTGTGGCAGAAAGTTCTGGAATCTGAGAGGAGCTACAAATTTCCTTCCACCCAGCGTTCCCCCAAGTCTCCCGATAAAAATGATACCTCACTTGCGTGGGTAGGCCTAGCGCCGGCGACAGGAAACACCCCAAAGCGCAACGTGGACACATCCTAAATTTTGGAAAAAAACAGAGGTGTTTTTTGCGAAGTGCCTACCTGTAGATTTTGGCCTCTAGCTCAGCCGGCACCTAGGGAAACCTACCAAACCAGTGCATTTCTGAAAACTAGAGACCTAGGGGAAACCAAGGAGGGGTGACTTGCGGGGCTCGGACCAGGTTCTGTTACCCAGAATCCTTTGCAAACCTCAAAATATGGCTAAAAATACACATGTTACTCACATTTCTGTGGCAGAAAGTTCTGGAATCTGAGAGGAGCCACACATTTCCTTCTACCCAGCGTTCCCCCAAGTCTCCCGATAAAAATGATACCTCACTTGTGTGGGTAGGACTAGCGCCCACGAAAGGAAAGGGCCCAAAACACAACGTGGACACATCACATTTTTTTATAAAAAGCAGTGCCTACCTGTGGATTTTGGCCTGTAGCTCAGCCGACACCTGAGGAAACTTAGCAAACCAGTGCATTTTTGAAAACTAGAAACCCAGGGGAATCCAAGATGGGGTGACTTGCGGGGCTCTGACCAGGTTATGTTACCCAGAATCCTTTGCAAACATCAAAATTTGGCCCAAAAAACACTTTTTCCTCTCATTTCGGTGACAGAAAGTTGTGGAATCTGAGAGGAGCCACAAATTTCCTTCCACCCAGCGTTCCCCTAAGTCTCTCGATAAAAATGGTACCTCACTTCTGTGGGTAGGCCTAGCGCCCACAAAAGGAAATGGCCCAAAACACAACGTGGACACAACATATTTTTTCACAGAAAACAGAGGTGTTTTTTGCAAGGTGCCTACCTGTGGTGTTTGGCCTGTAGCTCAGCCGGCCCCAGGGGGGGGCAGAAATGCCCTAAAATAAATTTGCCACCCCAACCCCCACCCTCCCCGGGAGAGACCCTTGCCTAGGGGGTCGCTCCCCCTGCGTGACATTGGCACCAAAAAACAAATCCCTGGTGCCTAGTGGTTTCTGCCCCCTTGGGGAGATTGACCTAAACTCTGCCAATCTGTCCCCAGGGGGGCAGAAATGGTCTAAATACAATTTGCCCTCCTGCCTGATGGGTCACTCCCCATCTCTAAAAAAAAAAAAAAAAAAAAAAAAAAACACAAAACAAAATTTGCCCTGGCGCCTAGAGGTTTCTGCCCCCCCCGGGGGCAGATCACCCTAATAATAGGCCGATCTGCCCCCAGGGGGGGCAGAAATGGCCTAAAATAAATTTCTCTCCCCCCAACCTCCACCCCCCCCCAGGAGCGACCCTTGCCTACGGGGTCGCTCCCCCTGCGTGACATTGGCGCCAAAAAACAAATCCCCGGTGCCTAGTGGTTTCTGCCCCCTTCCCCCAGGGAGCGACTTTTGCCTGATGGGTCGCTCCCCATCTCTAAGAAAAAAAACAAGAAAAAAAAAAAAAATCCCCTGGCGCCTAGAGGTTTCTGCCCCCCCCCCCCCGGGGGCAGCAGAAATGGCCTAAAATAAATTTTCCCCCCCAACACCCACCCCCTCCCGGGAGCGACCCTTGCCTACGGGGTCGCTCCCCCTGCGTGACATTGGCGCCAAAAAACAAATCCCCGGTGCCTAGTGGTTTCTGCCCCCTTGGGGGCAGATTGACCTAAAATTGGCCAATCTGCCCCCAGGGGGGCAGAAATGGTCTAAATACAATTTGCCCCCCCAGGGGGGCGACCCTTGCCTGATGGGTCACTCCCCATCTCTAAAAAAAGAAACAACAAAAAAAAAAAAACACAAAAAAAAAAATTGCCCTGGCGCCTAGAGGGTTCTGCCCCCCTGGGGGCAGTTCGGCCTAATAATAGGCCGATCTGTCCCCCGGGGGGGGCAGAAATGGCCTAAAATAAATTTGCCCCCCCAACCCCCAACCCCCCCCGGGAGCGACCCTTGCCTACGGGGTCGCTCCCCCTGCGTGACATTGGCGCCAAAAAACAAATCCCCGGTGCCTAGTGTTTTCTGCCCCCTTGGGGGCAGATTGACCTAAAATTGGCCAATCTGCCCCCAGGGGGGCAGAAATGGTCTAAATACAATTTGCCCCCCCCAGGGGAGCGACCCTTGCCTGATGGGTCGCTCTCCATCTCTAAAAAAAGAAACAACACAAAAAAAAAACACAAAAAAAAAATTGCCCTGGCGCCTAGAGGGTTCTGCCCCCCCCGGGGGCAGTTCGGCCTAATAATAGGCCGATCTGTCCCCCGGGGGGGCAGAAATGGCCTAAAATAAATTTGCCCCCCCAACCCCCACCCCCCCCCCGGGAGCGACCCTTGCCTACGGGGTCGCTCCCCCTGCATGACATTGGCGCCAAAAAACAAATCCCCGGTGCCTAGTGGTTTCTGCCCCCTTGGGGGCAGATTGACCTAAAATTGGCCAATCTGCCCCCAGGGGGGCAGAAATGGTCTAAATACAATTTGCCCCCCCAGGGGAGCGACCCTTGCCTGATGGGTCGCTCCCCATCTCTAAAAAAAGAAACAACAAAAAAAAAAAACACAAAAAAAAAATTTGCCCTGGCGCCTAGAGGGTTCTGTCCCCCGGGGGGGGCAGAAATGGCCTAAAATAAATTTGCCCCCCCAACCCCCCCCCCCCGGGAGCGACCCTTGCCTAAGGGGTCGCTCCCTTTGCGTGAAATTCACGCAAAGAAAAAACTCCCTGGTGTCTAGTGGTTTCTACCCCCCTTGGGGGCAGATTGGCCTCATCAAAATAGGCCAATCTGCCCCCAAGGGGGGCAGAAATGGCCAAAATATAATTTTCCCCCAAGGGGAGCGACCCTTGCCTAAGGGGTCGCTCCCCACCAAAAAAAAAATATATATAACACAAAAAACAAAAAACAAAAAAAAAGGTCCCTGGTGCCTAGAGGTTTCTGCCCCCGGGGGGGCAGAAAAGGCCTTCCTGAAAATATGCCCCCCCTGGGAGCGACCCTTGCCCAAGGGGTCGCTCCCTTTTGTCAATAACAATAAAAAAAATAAAAATCCCTGGTGTCTAGTGGTTTCTACCCCCCTTGGGGGCAGATTGGCCTCATCAAAATAGGCCAATCTGCCCCCAAGGGGGGCAGAAATGGCCAAAATATAATTTTCCCCCAAGGGGAGCGACCCTTGCCTAAGGGGTCGCTCCCCACCAAAAAAAAAAAATATATAACTCAAAAAACAAAAAACAAAAAAAAAGGTCCCTGGTGCCTATAGGTTTCTGCCCCCCTGGGGGCAGATAAGGCCTTCCCGAAAATATGCCCCCCCTGGGAGCGACCCTTGCCCAAGGGGTCGCTCCCTTTTGTCAATAACAATAAAAAAAATAAAAATCCCTGGTGTCTAGTGGTTTCTACCCCCCTTGGGGGCAGATTGGCCTCATCAAAATAGACCAATCTGCCCCCAAGGGGGGCAGAAATGGCCAAAATATAATTTTCCCCCAAGGGGAGCGACCCTTGCCTAAGGGGTCGCTCCCCACCAAAAAAAAAAAATATATAACACAAAAAACAAAAAACAAAAAAAAAGGTCCCTGGTGCCTAGAGGTTTCTGCCCCAGGGGGGGCAGAAAAGGCCTTCTCAAAAAAATGCCCCCCCTGGGAGCGACCCTTGCCCAAGGGGTAGCACCCTTTTGTCACTTTCAATAAAAAAAAAAAAAATCCCTGGTGTCTAGTGGGGTTTCAAAAGCCGGATTGCAAGCAATCCGGCTTTTGAAACCCTTGGAGGGACTTCAAAGGGAAGGAAATACTTTTCCTTCCCTTTGAAGCCCCTCCGGGCCTCCCAGTGATTGAAAAAGAAATGCTTTTGCATTTCTTTTTCAATCGCGCTGGAAGCAGAGCTTCCAGCGCGACTAGGGAGGCCCCCTGTGACACATCAGCGCGCGCGCGCGCGCTGACGTCACAGGGGGAGGTGGGGGGGGGTCGGGGGTGTAAGGGGAAGGTCTTCCCCTTCCATCCCCGACTTGGGGGGGGAGGGGGGTGCACGGGGGGCGCGCTTGCGCGCCCCCAAGTTCCCCTGTGCCTAGAACGAGATGATCTCGTCCAAGGCACAGGGGAACTGTAGCCTTGGACGAGATCATCTCGTCCAAGGCACAGAAGGGGTTAAAATAACGATGAAAGGAAGAAATAAAAAAGTAAATACCACAAGTAAAACAACACTAGTCTTTGACTTTGTGGTTTTAGAATTTATTTTACAAATGCAAATAAACTAATACAGGATAAAAACCAAAAAACAAGGGAAAATGCAAAAACAAAATAATCAATCATGGTGAATGAAAATATAACTATAGGGGCAAATATGTTTTAAGTCCAATGTACAAAATATAACTCAAACAGGTAAATGTGTCCAGTAACTGGAAGATGTTAGGTTCTTCTTCTCTTGCTGGTTGTGGTAGAGGTCTTGCCAACCTTGCCTGGTGATCTGGAGGAACATCCCCTCCTGAAGGTGGGTATCCACAATTGCAAGGATTTAGGTGATTGCAGATGTTTCAGGTTGTGGCAGGGACTCCTTTTCTGTGGCTGAGGCAGGTTTAGTGGGCCCAGATGTTGTATGACGCAGAAAGGGGTAGATGTTGCTATGAAAGCCCTACACATCTGGTGGTATATGTCAAACAGGACTCCAGCCAGAGAGCAGAGAGCTCCCACTTGAATTTTCAGTCTGCATCTCTACATTGTACTCCCTCTGCAACTTTTTAATGTCCCAAAGCTCTGTAAGGACCTGGGCTATCATGTCTTGGGACTGGTGTAGGGATCTCAAGACTTGGTCAATGGTGGCCTGGGTGGCAGTGAACCCAGTGGCCTCACATTGCTGGCCCACAGATTCCCTCCCATTAACCATACCCCATCACCCTGTGCCCTTGAGCCAGTGTACCCCATGCCCCTGGGTCCTTGCTGAACTGGAGTTGGTGGTGTTGGGTCAACATCAGCCAGCAATGGGGGGCACAATATTGGGGTGATGTTCCTTTGGACACAGGAACTGGTGGTATCCATAGGCTGAGGAGTGATAACTGCTGGGGTAGGAGGTGTAGGTGTGGGCAAAGTGAGACTCATTGGAGCTGCCTGCCCAGAGAGACCAAATGGACCAGCTTGCTCCTCATCATCTGGACCTCCACGAGTGGAGTTTTCAGTGAAGGCTTGATCTTGGCCTTGAGTGGAGATATCGTCAGTGGCAGATGGTTGACACGTACTCTGGGTGATGGACCGAGTATGGATTACATGAAAACCAAAATGTAAAGGTCTGGATTATACATCAAAGTGGCTGTAAATGAAGCAACCTAAGAAAAGTAGAATTAATAGCATGTTTAGACCTTTCAGTGTTTGTTTGCAAGTTACCCCAAAATTATACAGTACACACATCCAAACTTAAACAAAAGATTACTTAGGAAGTTTACAGACAATATACCACACATTCAACCCAACTCAGTATAGAGAAGAAATTAGAAGTAGACCATTCCAAGGCTGAGCAGGCTAAAATTCTGATGAATAAACAACTCAGTAGGATTAATGGCGTTGTTCATCATTTGACCTTTGCAAAGTAAATTTATTATCCTTCAGCTTGTTTTCTGCATGTAACATAACATGAAATAAATTATTTTCATCAATATAATATACAATGAACCAATTACATCACTTCAATGAAATTATAAGAAAGTGACAACATACAAAACTACATAAAATTATCCAATTTTTAATTATTGCATAAAATGTGGTTTGTGTACTGTCTGACATTTTGCAATATGTGCATTTATGGAAGAAAAGAAACAATAACCAACATCACACTCTAACTATATTTTCTATATATAAAAAAAGGCATCATGGTAGTTGTAGTCTGTAGGGTACCTAAGCTACTTACATCTTATCCAGTTATCCCTTATTAGTGAAATGTAGGCAGTGTTCTAATAGCTTAGGCTGTGTAGAGGTGTTGGAAAATGGGTTATTGGTAAGGGTAGGTAAGTACCTACACTTAGCAATAGGCCACTGACCTCCAATTAGGTCCAGTTAGGTCTCAGTAAATTAAACCCAGCTCAACTCTTGGTAGCTTAGCAACAAGCAACAAGGCTTAACTTAGGAAACAAAGCGTAAAGCATTCAAATATCACAAAACAGTAATTAAATAAAACACAGGAAACAGTTTAAAAATCCAAAATCAATGTATACAGATAGAATATATTGTTATCTTTAAAATGACACCACAACGAATAAAATCGGATAAGGGGAACCGGAGATGTGAATTTTCAAAGAATTAATACTTTCTAGCGCATAGAAGCAACTAGCGCTCAAATGGTTAAAAAAAGGTGGCACTGGAAAGGAACAAAGTCCAGAGTTCAGGCCAACCATGAGATAACACCGTCACACTTACTTTCAGAAGTGTTTGATTCAGGAAAGTGGTCCACAGCACCAGCCAAGGGTTCGGAGGCTCTGCTATGCCTCTTGGGGTCTGAGACTACAACTCCCACAATGCACATCTTCAATGTATGGAGTTGCTCCAAACGTCTCCAAACTTCTGGATCTTCTTTCAGAGGTCCTTTTTGTGTCCTTGCAGTGTCCACAACTTGATCCAAGGTTCCAGAAGCTCTGAGTTGCTCCTATGGAGTTGGGACGATAATAACCAGAATGCACCTGGTCAGAATCCTCAAATGGCCACTGGACGCTGATCAACTGGGCTCTGCTTGCAGGACTTGATGCAGGGGACTCTGGGCAGCTCCTTTGTACCTGTAGCAAACAGGGAGTCCCTTCTTGAAGCAGTAGAAGACAGGTAAAGTCCTTTTAATGGTGAAGCCCAAGTGTGCAGCTGGTGCAGCCCTCTAGAGTACAGTGTCCAGGTGCAGGTCAGGTGTCCAGCAGGGCAGTCCTTCTTCTCCTGTAGTTCTTCCTTGTTGGAATCTGATAGGGATCTGAGGTGTGGGTGCGGGTCTGCCAGTTTTATCCCTGCTCCTGGGTGAAAAACCGGGAGGTCCTGGTTCTCCAATCAGGTGCAAGGTCCTTCCCCCTGTGATGACCACTTCCTGGGAAGTGTGGCAAAAATCAATCCCAGGGAGCAACATTCCTAAAAAATCCAACATGGCTGAAAGTGAGTTTGGAGGTTACATCTGGCTGAGCCCACTCACTGGTGTGGCTAAAAATCCTAAACACACCCCTCTCCTGCCCTCTCCTAATGTAATCAAGGGGGCACCTAATTGTCTGGGTTTGCAGGATTTGAGGGTGTTGCTGGGTTGCTCCAAATGTCCTTCTCTGCCTTTGAAGACCAGTTTGGCAGCCCTCCCTCTTCCTGGTTCACCATATGTTGAGGGGAGATCTCCTCCCACAGGCACATCTTTTTTGTGGAGCCAGGCCACTTCACACCTCAGCCTGGCCAATCACAGTTTAAATCTCTTTACCTGAACAAGTTATATTAAATCCCACAACTGGAAGTTATGGGATTTATTATAACAATTAATTTGATACCAAACTTCTGGGATCTGTTACTTAAGGGGACTTTAAAATTAGAATAAAGTCTCCCCATTCTAGCCTATGGAGGCCATTCACTACAATGAGGGAAAAACGAGTTTGGCTGTTTTACCTCACCAGGGCTTATAAAACAATTTTTATAAGGTCCCTGCTTATAGTTATATGGAACCCAGCCCTAGGGGCTCATAGGGCACACCTTAGGGGTGACTTATATGTAAAAATAAGGTAGTTTAAGACTTTGGAACTACTTTTAATTCCAAAATCGAATTTGCATATAACTTTAATTTAAAAGCAGCCAGCAAGGCAGGCCTGCCTTTAAAAATGACACTGGGCACCTCAGCAGTGCACCTATGGTTGCACTACCTATGCTGGGGTCCCTAAACCTACATGCCCTACCATATACTAGGGACTTTAGGTAGGTTGACTTAGCCAATTATAATTAGCCTAATTTGCATACTGATTTTACACAGAGCACAGGCTCTGGGACTGGTTAGCAGTACCCAGGGCACCATCAGAGTCAGGAGAACACCAGCAAAATGTGGAAAATGGGGGCAAAAGGTTAGGGGGCCTCTTCATTCAGCTCTGTTCTCTTACTAGAGGTAGCTGTAACAGAGCAGCTGAGGCTGAACTAGAAGACATGCAAAGCTCCTGCAATACCACTATATTTACACAGTACTTATACACAATAAAAGACAAAACTCAGAGTAACCAAAAGTAAAAGTACTATATTTTAGTGACACAAGGCCAAAAATATCTTAGAGGCAATATTCCTTCTGGAGGTATTATACAAAATATATACACTAGTAACCAAAATCAGGTAAGTAAACAGTCATAGAATATTGCAAACGGTCGAAAATACAATAGATTGCAATGGACCTAGGGGCAACATGTTTTCCTGTATTTATTAAAAGTATACATTTTTCATACAGTAGCACAGAATATTCCCCCGGTTTTTTTCTATGCTCTCAAAGGATACTCTCTACATGAATGATATTTATCAATTGAGTTGGTTTGATTGGGTCCTGGATGACAAATCTAAAAGTTTGAACAAAACTACAATGTAGATTATGTTCATCCCGCTTATGTTTATATTCACTCTGAAATCACCACAGTGTATATGTTTAAATTGCCATTTCAGTCATACTTTGAATCATAATTTCTACTTTTGTGCATTATTCTTCATGTACAATGTAAAAGAGACTAACTAATGATGCTCATTTGTTTAAAGTGAACCAAATAAGTAATCAGAAAGTAGTATGTGCAGATTAGTAACATATTAAATTCAATTTATATGCAGAAACTACACTTTTCAATTAGTGTTTCCCCCTTTGCTCACTTAACATTTTGAGATATGGTAATGTCTCTGAAATAAATATGATATTGGCGTATTGTGGAGCCATTAACTGCTGAGAGTAAGACGTGTGGTGATTTTCCTTATATATGAAACATGGAATAGGTGAAATGAATAATAACTAAGTACATTGTTCACTTAGCAATAAAGACCCTTTTTTTGTAAAATATGTTATTGGTTTTTCCAAATGATACAGTAGGCCATATATTGTTTAATGGACCAATTCCCAAAACTCTCCCTCCCTCTATTAATCCCACTGAGGTCATTGGCTAAATTACCTTATGCATCGCTCTTCGATTATTTCCAAATTGTTTAAAAATATTCAGGGCATCTCCTTCCTTTATATATCACCTTTTCCTACTCATAGCTTATGTCAATTTGGTTTCTCACTCTCTCAGCATAGGAGCCACAGCAGATCCCCACTAACGTGAAACTTCTCTCTTGAATAGGAAAAACCCCAGGTGTATTAGTATGTGCTGGTAGGAGGTTGCATCTGATCCACTCCCTATACCTAAGAATATCAATGAGGCATCCAGGGTGTCCGGAATATCAGTTGCGCTTTCTAGTCTATGGTTCATCCCCTCATAGAATTCATCAAGTATCAGGTACTCCCAGAGTGTGTTTTTGAATGTACTCTTCCACTCACACACTCTCAAATAGTTCTCATCCAAGGCATGTCCTAAGAACAAAGTACATATAGGGCTCATCATAATGAAAGAGACAATCCAAGTGAATTCATTTTGTTAAGCACCATCTTCAAAAAGGCATGTACAGTAAAAACAATCTCCTCTGAACCCAGAGACTGTAGAAAGTGCAAATCTTCTGTGCAAAGACAGGGGGAAAGCTTAATTAATAAACATTTTAAAACCAAGGACCTATAATTGGAATAAAAAGCACAAAAGAAATTACATGTAAAGTGCTCAATGCTGACTTCTGATTGCATGGACAAGGTATAAGATTGTTGACCAGTCATTGCACTGGGTAAGAGTAAACAATCTATAAAATAGGTTAAGGTGAAACCTGAGCATAATAAATTGCTGGTAGTGTTGTGCACCATAGAATAGAAATGGTTAAATATTCCTGGAGGGCTTAAGTGACATATAAAGGAGCAACAGAGGCAAGTGCAGATGCATTTGACCATCTCTCATCATCTAAAAATGTGTAAAATTTAACCCTGAGTGTTGTTTTGGGCATTGTGGACAAGGAGCATTGAGGGTCTTCAAACAAGACCATGCCTGCCCAAGGCCACTGGCATATCACTGACACCCCTCAGCCAGGGAGTGTCTAGGGACAGCAAGATAGACAGGCAATCCTCGATTAGTATTCTATTTAAGGAAAGGCTCGCATTGCCTCAGAACCTTTGCCAAAACTGCAGTGGGTGTGTCCTTAACATTTCCTTGAGGTGTGTAAGCCCCAGCTCACTATGGCTGATGACAGAAGTGGTGGACAGGGGTAGGGCTAATAGGCAATGTGCAAATTGGTTTTCTGTGACCTGTAGGGGGCGATACGGTCTGTGATCCCCAGGCCCCCACTCCATAAGTAGCCAAACCAACACATTTTGCACAATAGATGGCCAGCATGTGGGCAAGCAACCTTTTGCCTAATTTAGTGGCAAAGGAAAATACTGCATTGATACTCCTTGCTAACTGAATATTTATATTTGCTCTCTGTGGTTTCCAGGATCCCCTTCAATTAAAGGTTACCCCTAGGAAGTTAAAATTATTCACATGTTTAACATGGGTGGCCTGGAACTTGAGGACAAGTTTCAGGCCCATCCTGTAACCACAAGACATTATAAAGAATTTGGTGGTGTTAATCTTCATGTCAAGCCCTTCCATAATGGATGCAAAGACATCTGAAAAACACTTCAATAATACTGGTGTACGGACCATGATGACAGCATTCTCTGCATACAATAGGGCTGGTACTGGGAGCTTTCCAATCTGGGGCATGGCCCCAGACCTCAATTCTAGCTCCCTCTCTAAATGGTTAAAATTGAGAGACAATAGGATAGACGTGAGTATTCATCCTTGCCTAACACCCTTGTGCACCCCAAATGTCTCGGAGCACTCACCCTCCGGCCCACACCTTACTGCAGCACTTGACTCGCAGCAGATTTCCCTGATGGTATTGATAATGGGTCTGTCAATGTCCATGCCTTTCGTGATGCCCCACGATTTCGAGTGGGACACTTGATCAGAGCACTGGATAGGTCCCTGAGGCCCAGATGCAGTACACCGTGCTTAGAAATTGCATATTTCCCCAGAAAAATATTAGATGTTGATGCATTGATCTTCCTTCCCCATCCCTCACCTGAACTCATACTGAATGTTAGAGAGAGAGTCACTCTCCTCTGCCCAGGCCTTAAAACCGGAGAATAAGATGTGAACCAACAACTTCACACTTGAGTCCAAGTGGAAGATTGGGGTATAACAATTGGGATCCTCCCAATTCTTTTTCTTAAACATCGGGACAACAAACAAGTTGGACCAAGAGAAAATCTACATGGAGAAACTCGCTTCTCTGAGGGCATTGCCTGCCAAGGGGACCCCATTCAAACTGTGATTTTTTTCTACAGGGGCTGGCTTTAAAAGCTGCAATCACCTCTTACATTGAGGGGCAATACTCAGGGAGTAAACACTGCTTTTTAATGACAGGGGAGCCACTGGCATTGCCTGGTTCATCATTAGCATAGTAAAACCCCCAAAGAAGGTGGTCCATTCATGGCTAGATATGGCAGAATCAATCGGAGGTTTGTCACTGTCTCTGAAAACACTAGTTAATAATGGTCCAGAAGGCCTTCAGGTCATTCCTAATGCATGTTTCCTGTAGCTCTTGCCAGGCTTTTAGTCTGATGGCATTTGTTATTGCTGCTGTTGCCGTTTTGTCGGTCTTCCTACAGAGGACAACCTCAGCAGCAGACCTAGACTGCTTGATAAGTAAGACCATTAACTCTTTGCAGGACTTAGAGCATGCTGCATCAAATCAAGCCCCTTATCTTACCTGACCCGCACTGGTCGCCTTACATAGTGCACATAAAACTGCTTCTGAGAGGGTAATAACCACATTCTTAATACTGGTTGCATCGGCTTCAGCATCTAGGCAGGTTTCGAACAAGGGATGATTGCCCCATACCAATTGATATGTGAAGGTTTCAGTGTTAACACATTCCCACACAATGCGAGTGCCCTTTGTCTTATGTGCGGAGATACCAGTAATTTTTCTAGTGCTACCAACCGTCTCCTGCCAACTAGTCATGTCTACAATAAGACTTTGAGGAAGATGGTCACTCAAAGCAAGATTATATACTAGCTTCTCTCTCGCCCTGGGACCTCAATTGGGAGATAGTGGGATAAAATCAATTCTAGAACTTAGTCCCTCACCCACAAAGGTTAAAGGGAAGAAAACATTAATGGAATTATGCTCATCCACAAAACACATGTTAAATTTGATTGTCTAAAAGTTTATATTATTGCCAAATGCATTGGGGAAAAAGTGAAGTAACAAATTACCTTCACAGTCAATTATGTGGCAAGCATCATTTTAAGCAGGAGGGGAAAGGAGAACATTGAAGAAGCCTCCCCAAATCAAACCCAGCATCGTGCCACCTCTGGATTTATGGGAGTCCAGGTTGTGATCCAATTTCAACCAAATACAGCCTCTGATTACTACTGGAATATTTTTGTAAATACCAGAGGCAAATTCCAGGCCAAGAATCTGATAAAACTGTGTATCTTTTATATAGCTTGGCATTGACCATTGATTGATATGTAAGTCACCTGGCACCCTTTTAGGTGACTATATGAAGACCAAATAGCTGGTGGATAGATAACACTTTGAACCCATTGATATGAGTAGGTGAGAACTAACAAAAGCTACAAGGCACACGTGTAAAATTAATCAAAGTCCATTCCACAATCGAATCAAGTCCAACGTGTATTTATTGAAGCATCTCTTCAGAAATTATGATGTCCAGCCAGCCAACATGTGTTTCGGCATGCAAAGTATTATCGCTTTGACTTCATCAAGGCTGAAAAAATAATGAAAAAACATATATCTTATAGAATCATTGTTATGGTAACACATGAGAGTGTCTAACCAATATGTGTGCTCCCCAGGGAGCAAATGATATAAGAAGTGCATCATCAAAAATAAAACACCAACTTACACAACATATATACATATAATCGTGGCTAATAGGCAATTGAATATACACAAGTTGCAGGAGAATGGTATATATCAAAGAGTGGGTGTGGGAAGGTGTGTCATAAATACCAAGCCATAGAGTAACAAATGACAAATATAAATGATGTATTTGAAGCTTAAAACACCTAGTGCTGTGTCCAAGCATGTGACCACCAGAATATTTTATGTGAAATAAATATATAATAGTCAGTCAATACGCCCCAAATTAGGACGTTTTAGTAGCATCTCTTTAATCAGGAAAGAAAAATTCAAAAGAGAAAAAAGAGAATAGAAGAATTCGCCTACGTATCCAAAAATGTGATGACATTATGGTGTCATGTAAACTTAATCGTTCTACATTGTGTAACGTTCTCCCGGTACCAGTCGCAATGTCCTCATGTCTAAATAGAATAGTTGACACAGATCTCGTATGAAATACACTGTAATCAACGACCAGATTATTTTTCCAATAACACACAGCATGGCTGATGTACTTTAATGGCCATGCAACAATATGTGACTGAAAAAGAAAAAATTATTTTCATTTTATTTATTTTTTTACACTCATATATTGTGACAGTAAAATGTGGTAGTCACTCGATGTGACTACCTTAAACAGAATGTCAATAGAATACTATGATCGTTATCGACCAATATATATGATAAATCGGCTGTAAGTTCTCAGACGTTATTGAATGGTCAAGTATTCATTTCCATAGCCATGCGTCCACAATGGTGCACAAAAGAAAGATTGTTAGCATAAGCTAAGCCTGTCTATAGCAAAAGCCAGATTCAAAAAGATTCAAGTACCATTTACTTGTACAGGACGTGGTAACGACTTCGTCCTCGGCGTCCGCTTTGCTATTACAGAAAACGCCGGCCATTATGTGCGCTTTTAAGGAAGACCATGTGAAGAGATAGAAAGCGGACTGTATGCTGCTCACAGTCCTACCATATTGGAAGTAAATTCGATGCAAAGAATATTTGTTTCTACGAGTTGACCATCCGAGATATCCATGTTTTTACACTCTACCTAAAATACATAAGGATCTACCGTTTCCACGCTTTCCTACCGTTTCTCCAGGGAGACCAATAATATCGGGTATAGGTGGCCAAACTGAGAAACTCTCACAATTCACTGATATTTTTTTACAATCATTTGTAAGTAATCTTCCATCTTTCATCAAAGATACTAAGCATACTTTGAGCACTTTGGCGGATATCCCTTGGGATTTTGGGATGATGCTGGTCACAATGGATATTGTCTCACTGTATACCAGTATAAAGCATGATTTTGGTATTTTGGCTCTGAAACACTTTTTGAATAGAAGGCCGGCAAGTTTATTTGAGCACACAGCAATGCTCATCACCATGACAGAATTGGTATTACATAACAATTTCTTTCTTTTTAAAACCAATTGGTACAAGCAGAAACAAGGCGTAGCAATGGGTTCGAGATTCTCTCCCTCATATGCCAATTTATTCATGGGCTATCCGGAACAGGATTTGATTTGGGGACCGGGGGCTCGACATGGAACAATAACATTTTATTTTGGGGGCGTTACATAGACGATTGTCTGATGATATGGACTGGTACTGTTTCTGAACTGGACGATTGTTGAAAATACCTTAACTCCAATTCAGCAAATATCAGATTTACATATGAACACAGTACTACACATATTACTTTTTTAAATGTAGAACTCTTTATTCAAGATCAATTGATTCATAGTCGCCTATATCGCAAAGCTACAACTTGCAACTCTTTGCTACATGCCACTAGTGCTCACCCCAAACACCAGATACATGCTATACCATATGGAGAATTTTTACGAGCTAGACGCAATTGCAGCAGAGACACGGATTTTCAGGAATGTGTAGAAGGTATGAACAGATGATTTTTACAAAGAGGATATGACTCTTCTACTCTACACCGAGCCAATATTAGAGTAAATAAAATCAAAAGACGTGACACATTCTCAGATTTACCTAGGACTAAAGACGATAAGATTAGATGTATAGCTGACTATACACAGGCATCTAGAGATTTGTGGAAATGCATGCAAAAACACTGGCACGTGCTCCATGCGGATAGTAGCCTTAATAAATACATTTCTAACTCCCCGTGTCTCACATATTGTAGAGGAAAAAACTTGAGGGATTTACTGTGTTCCAGCTATCCCAGGAATATTACTACCAGTAATTGGTTAACCAGGAAAACATATGGCTTTAACAAATCTGGATCTTGTGGCATATGTAAACTAGCACAATCATGGACTTGTTTCTTTTTCAACAGCATTGGTACTAAATTTCATCTCTTTTCACATATTATGTGTAATACTAAATATGTAATTTATGCTATTGTTTGTAAATGTCAACGAGTGTATGTCGGCAGCACAATCAGAGCCTTGAAGCTAAGAATTAGTGAAAATTTCAGAGCAGTAAGGCAGGGTGATGTTAGATACCCCATTGTACAACATATGAATCAATGTAAATAAAGAGCTTGAAGCCACGATCACGTTTATCCCCGAGTACTCCTCAAGAGGAAGTCATGACATCCTAAATAGGACTAATATCCTATATTTGGTCAACTCCCTGCCAGCTTTGCAGAACGTAACAACTAAAGACCTCCTCTCAGTAAGATTCATACAAAGAAAATAATTTGAGAACGGGGAATCAACATAAACAGTCTGGGCTTCACCATTGATAGCAGAACAGATCCTAAAATGTTCTAACATGATGAAGACCTGGGGAATATCTACTGCTATTCCACAAAAGGAACCATATCCAACAATATTTCTTGAAAAAGCTCCAAAGCAAAACGTGTCGGGTAGGCATGAGGTAAAAGGCAATTAAGGCTCGATACTCCAGGGAACAATTAGCTCCAATCAACAACTCCCTGAACGAATAAATCTGAGCAATATGAGGTTCTGTCTGTTGGTCAATTCCCCTAGAAACAGCATGGGCAATCCCCCACAGTTGCAGAATTATGAAAATCAACCATCTAGAAGCTTGTAGCAAAAAATGGACGCCTTGAACACAAAAGATAGAACTAGTCCCACATTAAAAATTTTAAGCTGGAACATTGCAGGCTTAAAAAGTAAAATGGAGGATAAGGACTGGGTTGAATTCATTAAACAACAAGACATCAGCTGCTTCCAAGAAACTTGGTCTACTAATGCCATTGACCTAGATGGGTTCTCCACTTCCACTCACCTGCTATCAAACAAAAAAAGGAAGACCATCGGGAGGCCTGATCATTTGGATCAGAACTTCACTACTGGGAAACTCCGTAGTAACTCATGCTGTATTAAGCAAGGAAATCCAGACGCTTGCAGTAAAATATGAGGAGTGGTCACCCGAAATAGTAAATGTGTATTTCCCTCCTATTAGCCGGGTCCAAGTCATGACCAGGTGTGCGGCTCCTTAAGGAACATATCTTAAACAAAAGAACTAAGGGTTGGAGGAACCCAGCACTAGGTCACACGAACAACCGCTCTCCCCAGCTTTGTAAAACCTTTTTACTGATATGCGGTGATTTCAACACTAAACCCCATTCTATCCTCTGGGATGAACAAGTAGTAGAGGAAGATCACGTTTGGAACATTCCAAAGCCCCTCATCCAACGTTGTCAAGACTCCAAGAAAGGAGAATTAATCTTTGAAGCATTAATAGAAGGAGGAGTCCGCACATTAAACGGAAGAACAAATTCAGATAGAACTTTCAAATCTACCTTTCGAACTGGAGAAAGGCAAAGTATAATCGATTACTTGGCAATAAACTTCGAAGCCTGGCATTATGTCATCGATATGGAAATAAGGGACAGGATCGAGAGTGACCATGACCCATTGCTAATGGAGATAGTCCATCCGGACACGATCTCCATTTAACGGAAATAGCCTAACAATAACCATAAGACCAAATAGGAAAAACATATTAAGGTAAAATGTGGATGAATCTTATACGAGTGTACCTAGTCAAACCTGGTTGCTTTCACTCAGCACGTTTTTAAACCTACCAGTTAACAAAGCTTTACCCCTCCTGCATAATTTTAATAATCTGCTATTACAAACAACAAAGGAAAGGACCAAGCATCTTCAAACTAATCCTAATACGATGGAGGGCTGGTTCAATGAAGAGTGTTTGAAACTAAAAAAGACCCTATCACAAGCGCTAAAGAATCGGCATTTGAACGACTTTAATGAGCAACATTTTTATGAATGCAGGCAACAGTACAAAAAATTACTGAGATACAAAAGGAAGATATTCCCACATAAGCTCTGGAAAATTCTCCTGCAGGCAATATCGGCAGGAAACTGCAAAAAGTTTTGGGAGATAGTCAGGTGGGGACGCAAAGGCCCTTCGAAAAACCTAGAAGTGAATATCAACCCACAACTCTGGGTAAAGCACTTTACCCCCTTGTATCAGGAAGAGGTCAAGACGGCATCCGGGAGTACTAATAACTTAAACAGTCTTATTCAAGGGCTGGAAGGCAGTAATCAAAGATCAAGTAAGGTATTTCCACTTCAAATGACCTATGTAGTACCATCAAAATGGCCTGTTAGATCGATAAATGAAACCCAGAATGAATTAGTCCCTAACAAATTCCCTAGCACAAATTCCATGCAAGTAACCCATGCCATTCCACGTTCAATGGAGTTAATACCGGAATTCAGTGAGAAAGAGATTAAACAAGTTATTCTCCTCCAAAAGCCGTACAAGGCTGCGGGCCCAGACGGTATCCCTTCAGACGTTTATCGTAACCAGCTAACGTTATGGCTTCCTGCTCTAGCCCGTCTATTCAACAGTGTTTGGCACCATGAGCTAATCCCTACTTCTTGGAAGAAATCAATAATTGTTCCAATTCACAAAAAAGGGCCTCGGGATATGGTGTGCAATTACAGGCCTATCTCATTGCTTGATAGTGTTGTAAAATGTTTTGCCAAACTGATTCAGTTGTGCCTAGACCGAAGGCTAGAGGATGGAGATTTAATATCGACACTTCAAGCTGGTTTTAGGAGAGGCCAAAGCACAACAGATCAACTTTTTAAGTTGAACATGATCTGCGCTAAATACGCCACCCTAAAAGATTGTCCATTATATTTGGTCTTTGTGGACCTTCAAACAGCCTTTGACAGCGTAATTTGCCAAACATTATGGCAGTTATTGTCGGAAATGGGTATACAGGGAAAAATGTTAAGGCTGTTAATTCTACTGCATACAGGAAATACTGCCAGGGTCAGATATAATACGAGAAATGATTATACGGCAGAAATTCCAATCCAGCGAGCCGTAAAACAAGGCTGCGTTTTGGCACCTTATTCAATTGTTATATAAATGAAGTAAGTCAAGACCTGAGGAAATTAAATCTGGATGTGCCAAAACTAGCCAACGAAAGTATACCTATCCTGCTCTTTGCTGATGACGCTGTATTACTGGCAAGAACGGAGATAGCAATGCATTGACTACTTAGGGGTTTTGAATCATTTTGCACCTCAAGGAGCATGGTAATCAATGAGGGGAAAACAAAGTTTATGATTCTTAACCAAAAACTGACGATGCAATAGACTTTTAGGGCAAACAACGAGCCCTTGGCCAGAGTGGCTACTTATGATTACCTGGGTTGCAGACTGGACGAAAAACTGACTTGGAAACCACAAATTTATAAAAGTAACATCTCCTTGGTCCAACAAGCTTGAGCGGTACTCAGATTCTCAAAAGCTACAGGCAACCATTCTGTGAGTTCTGCACTGCTTGCATATAAAACAAAAGCAAGGGCCGCAGCACTTTATAGCGCAGAGATCTTGGGATTTAGAAAGACTCCATCAATACAAGTAACTGAGAATACATTTTTAAGCCGATTTGTTTAGGCAACGCCACACCAATGAATGCGATAAGAATTGATCTACAAATGAGAAAGGTTGAGGACAAAAGAGGGACTCAAACCATATAGAGATGTACTTATGGACATCATGAAGCTACAAAGTCATCGGAAATTGCCCTGGTTCAAACACATCTCAACCACCCTGGCTGCTATCGGCCAGGAAGACCTCTGGCTCCATCCAGGAAAAATCAGAAGGCCTAGTTTATCTGTCATAAAAAAGGCATACTGGGAGCAAAAGACTCAAAGCATGTGTGAGACACTTAGCCCTTTATTTAAGCGCTACTTTTTGTTTAACCAAGAGCTTAAACCAGCAATTTTCATAGACAGTATTTATCCGGAAGAAAAAAGGGTTCTCTACTTTAAATTTCGTATGGGCACACTACCAGTGATGGCGGTGACCAATAGATGACCACCCGTCCCTCCGGGTAGATTAGAATGTTGTCCATGTCTTCATGATGGCCAAGAAACACTATCCCACTTCCTTTTATTATGTCACTTCACGCTCAAACTCCGCAAATTGTATTTACGTCCACTTTTTAGATCATACGGAGTTAGGAAGTACAAAGAGGCGGAAGTGTTATGTATGCGATCAGACGAGAAACACATTGTGACAAAGGTCTCAACTTGCATACTGGAAGCATGGAAGTTACGTTTATCAATGCACCCACAGTTGGCACAAGTATAATTGCTTGTGTTATCCCATAGCTATTATTAGCTTGGGAAATCAGTGCAGGTTGTTGTAAAACGGGGCTAGGTCCTGGGTTACTATAAAACTGTTGGCGGGCACCGTAAGGTCCCAAATGATTAGTGCCAGAATAAGATATTTACATTTTAGATTTATAATGTTTTTCTAGAATAAGTCAAGAGTTTTATGCAAATTATGGTCAAAGACCAAGTTTTATGATAATGCAGGGCAAATTGGATACATTTTGGCACATGTTAAATCAAAAATTCAAGTATAGTGTTTTCTTTTTATTGAGAAATTTTATTTAATGCGATTTTTACCGAGTGTGATGGATTGGTATTTATTGTGTGTTATTGTTATGGCCGGATAGGCTGACAACAATTAAATAAATGGTAAATGGTAATGGAATCAATGTACCTTGCAGGGCCCAACCAAAAGTTTCAATTTTTTTTTAATGGAATTAATTTTACCTGCTCCTCGTGGAGGCAATAGAGAGTTGCATCTGCAAAAGAAGTAATGGTCTTGGATTCTCAAAATGAGAACAGTTGAGGAAGGACTTTATACAAACCATGAGATGGAGTTTTACTTGGGTGAATGACTTAGTGCATAGTAATTAATGTATGACATTGTATCATTCATCTAATTTCTGCATTATATTAATGAATTAGGGACTTAGGGCCAGATGCAGGAAACACTTTGCGACTCGCAAATGGCAAAATCTGCTGTTTGCGACTCGCAAATGCGTGTTTCCAATGCAGAAATGCATTCTGCGAGTCGGGACCGATTCGCAAAATGCATTTCAGAATCGCAAATAGGAAGGGGTGTTCCCTTCCTATTTGCGATTCCTAGTGGTATGCAATACCATTTGCGGCCGCATATGCGGTCGCAAATGGTGTCACAGTTACCATCCACTTGAAGTGGATGGTAACCCACTCGCAAATTGGAAGGGGTCCCCATGGGACCCCTTCCTCTTTGTGAATGGACCCCAAATTATTTTTTCAGGGCAGGTAGTGGTCCAAGGGACCACTACCTGCCCTGAAAAAATACCGAAACTAAAGGTTTCGGATTTTTTTTAAGTGCAGCTCGTTTTCCTTTAAGGAAAACGGGCTACACTTAAAAAAAAAAAAAACTGCTTTATTTAAAAGCAGTCACGAACATGGAGGTCTGCTGACTACAGCAGGCCTCCATGTTTGCGAGTGCCCATAGTCGGTATGGGGCCGCAATTTGCGACCCACCTCATTAATATTAATGAGGTGGGTCATTGCGACCCCATACCGACTCGCAGACGGTGTCTGAGACACCGTACTGCATAACATTTTGCGAGTTGCAAATAGCGAGTCGCAAAATGTTTCTTTGCTACATCTGGCCCTTAGTGCTGTTTCCATTCATGTGACCACCATTAGGTGGATAGGAATTACAATGGATTTTGACAGCTGGGAGATTTGTTTCTTTCTCAGATAATGGCACTTCACTTTTCTATAGCACAAAATCTCCGATTTTGCACACGATAATGACAAAGACGACATATTTTCTATTAGGGATACTACACACACTGTAAGGCTAAAGTGACTCGGTTAAGTACTGTATTCATTCACATAGCATTTACATACGGTCTTCTTACTTGTGATATTTAATAATTAGGCGCTCTCAACAAAAATAATATAATGTCACACTTATGGATAGGATTCCAATACATTTCTGGCATTATTCAATTGACTGTAATGATGTCTGACTTTTCTATTTACATATTATGGTGCCACTCGCATCGATAATTTACTTCCAATATGGTAGGACTGTGAGCTGCATACAGTCCGCTTTCTATCTCTACACATGGTCTTCCTTAAAAGCGCACATAATGGCCAGCGTTTTCTGTAATAGCAATGCGGACGCCAAGGACAAAGTGGTTACCACGTCCCGTACAGGTAAATGGTACTTGAATCTTATTGAATCTGGCTTTTGCTATAGACGGGTTTAGCTTATGCTAACAATCTTTCTTTTGTGCACCATAGTGGACGCATGGCTATGGAAATGAATACTTGACCATTCTCTAACGGCTGAGAACTTACAGCCGATTTATCGTATATATTGGTCGATAATGATCATAGTATGCTATTGACATTCTGTTTAAGGTAGTCACATCCAGTGACTACCACGTTTTACTCTCACAATAAATGAGTATAAAAAAATAAATAAAATGAAAATATTTTTTTCTTTTTGAATCACATATTGTTGCATGGCCATTAAAGTACATCAGCCATGCTGTGTGTTATTGGACAAATAATCTGGTCGTTGATTACAGTGCATTTCATACGTGATCTGTATCAACTATTCTATTTAGACATGAGGAGATTGCGACTGGTACCGGGAGAACATTACACAATGTAGAACGATGAAGTTTACATGACACCATAACGTCATCACATTTTTGGATACGTAGGCGAGTTCTTCTATTCTCTTTTTTTCTCTTTTGAATTTTTCTTTCCTGATTAAAGATATGCTACTAAAACGTCCTAATTTTGTGCATATTGACTGACTATTATATTTGTATTTCACATAAAATATACTGGTGGGATCATGCTTGGACACAGCACTAGGTGTTTTAAGCTTCAAATACATCATTTATATTTGTCATTTGTTACTCTATGGCTTGGTATTTATGACACACCTTCCCACACCCACTCTTTGATATATACCATTCTTCTGCAACTTGTGTATATACAATTGCCTATTAGCCACGATTATATGTATATATGTTGTGTAAGTTGATGTTTTATTTTTGATGATGCACTTTTTATATCATTTGCTCACTGGGGAGCACACATATAGGTTAGACACTCTCATGTGTTACCATAACAATGATTCTATAATATATATGTTTTTCATGATTTTTTCAGCCTTGATGAAGTCAAAGCGATAATACTTCGCATGACGAAACACATGTTGGCTGGCTGGACATCATAATTTCTGAAGAGATGCTTCAATAAATACACGTTGGACTTGATTAGATTGTGGAATGGACTTTGATTAAGCGTTAGCCGCCTACAGCCAGGTGGAAGTCAATACAGAACAACCACCATATTATGACCCCTGAAACCGCCACCTTTTCCAGGGCGGTAGCAACAATGTCAAAAGCCTGGTGGAAACAGAGCTCAGAAGGGAAAGGATTCATCTCTGGAGACACAGGGAAGAACCACAATGCATGGAGCCTGAGCTGCAAATATTTCACATGATATTTTACGTCCTGCTCCACCACGAACACCAGCAACAGCGAAGACGACCACGGTGAGTAGAGGCACCTAGCACAAAGAGGAGGGGGAGGAAAAAGAGAGTGACACACACACACACAAGGACAACACATACCCCAGCCCCCAACACCATACACACAGTCAGATGCAGTAAGACAACATGTTTACCATGTACGCCTGAGGAATAATGCAAGAACAACATAAATAGATGAAAGTGAGTGTAATAATATAAATACAGTAAAAATACAAACATGCCATCCAAAAGTATATACATATGTACAGTTCAAGGGACACTGCCTAGTCCTCAATGTGCGTGGGCCACAGGGCCACATGACAAAGTTCAAGGCCCCACCTGTCTCCTGCAGCAACACGGAGAGAACACTGCAGGGGCATCAGTTGGAAAATAGGCAGGCACCTCAGGGGGATAGGGAATGGGGGGCACCTCAGCCGGCAGATGGAACAAATCCACTGGTTCTGGAAGGGGCAACATGCCCTTTGCTTGGTCCCGGGGAATGCAAGGCCACAGTCTCTCAAGTGGGTGACTTGCCTGCATGCTCTGGAGGGGGCATTGTGCTCTTTGCTTCAGATCCTGGAGAGGATGGGGTGAGTGGGTGACTTATACACTGGTTCTGGAGGGGGCATCGTGCCGTGTGCTTCTGATCCTTGGGAGGATGGGGTGAGTGGGTGACTTGCCTACTAGTTCTGGTGGGGGCATAGTGCCCTGTGTTTCTGATCCTGGGGAGGATGGGGTGAGTGGGTGACTTGCCCACTGGTTCTGGAGTGGGCATCATGCCCTGTGCTACTGATCCTGGGGGGTTCAAGTTCACAGTCTCTTGGATTTGCAGGGGGCAGGCCACACAACAGCCTACGGAGGCAGGACTATAGACCATCCGCCGGCGGTGACGGCTGCTCAGTGGTGGTAGTAGTGCTGCTGCAGCCACTGGTGGGGGAAGCTCCTGCCCATCCCCCGCAGCCTTGGATGGCTGCCCACTGGTGGTGGTGCTGGTGCTGCTGCTGGTGGTGGTTGTGGGGGAAGCATCGGCCTATCCCCTGCAGCCTCTGAAGACTGCCCACTCGTGGTGGTGGTAGTGGTGCTGCTGCTGCTGGTGGCTGTGGTGGGGGGAAGCTCCAGCCCATCCCCTGCTGCCTTGGACAGCTGCACAACAAAGTCTGGTGGTGGGGGCTCCGAATGAGTCCTAGCACCAGGCCTCTTGTCCTTACTGCCTGCCGGTGCAGGCCCATTGCCTTTCCTGGCAGCAGCTGGGGATTGCTCCTTGCTCTTCTTTGCAGCACTTGGGGCTGGCTCCTTGCCCTTCCTGACAGCAGCTGGGGCAGGCTCCTTGCCCTTTCTGTCAGCAGCTGGGAACGGCACCTTGTCCTTCTTTGCAGCATCTGGGGCAGGGTCCTTGCCCTGCTGGGCAGCACTTGGGGATGGCACCCTTTCCTTGAGGCTGCCTGGTGCCCTGGATCCTTTACCACCACGAGTGGGTGTGAACACTACTGTGCCCATGGACTGGGTGGCTGAGGTGCTTACCTGGGTTTTAGCCACCCTGGCCAGACGTGAAGGATGGGGGGAGGGGTAGGGAAGAGGTCAATGTAGGGGAAGAAATGCTTTTTAGGGAAACTGGGGCAGGAAGATGGAGTAGGTTTGGGAGTGGAGGAAGAGGGAGTGGTTGTAGGAGGTGTCTGTCTGCTGTGCTTGGGTGCGGGTGCATAGGCTTGATGCTGTTGTGAGATAGATGGCTGTTGGGTGTCTGAGTACTTGTGTTTGTGTACCTTGGGAGGGGGGACAGACACAGTGGGAGAGAACACAGGGGATGTGTGCATGGCTGTTGTGTATGTCTCTGCCAGTGAGGTGTGTGTTCTGCTAGGTGTGGTGGTGATGCTGGTAGTGGATGATGGTGTAGTGCATGCAGGTGTGAGTGTAGACGCGACTGGGAGGGAGGTGGAGGAGGAAAAGGAGGGGTACACAGTGGAGGCAGTGGATATTGGCATGTCTGCATCTGGATGGTGTTTCAGTTAGTGCCTGTGGGATTATGTGTGGTGTTTGTGTTTGCAATGTCCACTCGTGTGTGTTGTCCTGTGTGCATACTCGACTGCCTGTGTGCTTGGGATAGGTCGGGGTTGAGGGGAATGGGATTGGGAAGAGGAAGTTGGAGGGAGGAGGGTGGAAACAGAGACAATAGCTGCCATCACAGAGGAGGCCAGAGCCTGGATTGATCTCTGTTGGGCCGCCAAGCCAGTGAGAATGCCCTCCAGGAATGCATTTGTTTGTTGCATTTGGGCTGCCAGCCCCTGGGTGGCATTCACAATGGTTGACTGCCCTACAGAGATGGATCGCAGGAGGTCAATAGACTCATCATTCAGGGCAGCAGGCTTACTGGGGCAAGGCCTGAGGTGCCTGGGGTGAAGAAATGCCCTCCCTCCTGGGTGAGCGGGCACGGGCAAATCAATGAGGGGCTGCTGGGAGGGCAATGCTGGTACATGAGATGTACCTGTTGCTGGGGTGGTCACAGAAGTGTCCGCCACCACTAGGGAGCTTCCACTGGAGGAGGTATCTGTGTCTGAACTGTCCCCTCCTGATTCTGCCTTGGTGCTTCCCTCGCCCTCTGTTCCACTGGTGCCCTCACTATCGGTGGACTCTGGCTCCTGGGTCTTGTGGGATGCAGCTCCCTTCATCGCCGGTGCCTCTGCTCCTCCGATATGATGATGCTAATGCACATAAGGACAGGGTGACAAAACAAAAAGGGCGGGAGACAAAGGATACACATGGTCTATGGCTGCACAAACACCACCGTTGGCATACATACCACACTCAGAAACAGGGAACAAGCCTACACACTATGCAATTCACTAACAGTACCTATGCTACCCACCAGGGCATGGGAGGGACATATCCTGCCAATTGCAGCATACCTGGGACCCACACAGCCCTGCCCAGTAGAGGATACCTACAGGCTAGGTAGGAGGAATATCACTTCAGAACTCTGCCCAACATGGGACCTACTCTGTAATGTCAGGCATGGCCTAGGGGCACCCACTGACACACATCCCCCATCTGGATACCACCCTACCAGGCGTAAGTTGTAATGACAGGCACTGTACTCACCCCCTTATGGCTACTGTGATGCCCTCAAGCGTCCATCTAATTCAGGATAGGCCACCATCAGTATGAGGGCCATCAGGGGGTCAGGGTTCGATGGGCACCCTTTCCTCGTTGGATGGCCATCCCCAGCTGGGCCTCCGCGGTCTTCCGTGCCCAGCAACTCAGGTCCTCCCACCATTTCCGACAGTGGGTGCTCCGCCTGCCGTAGACCCCCAGGGTTCGCACGCCCTTGGCGATGGCACTCCACATACCCTTTTTTGATGGGCGCTAACCTGCAGAGAAGTACACAGAAGGAAAGCTATTAGTCAGACCGTCCTGCCTGTTACACATTTGGCCCACCGTACCACTGCACATCGCCATTTGCACACAAAGGACTCAACCCACAAGCTGTACACCACCCAGGGGACATCTACCAACCCCGCCACACAAGCCCTTCACACACACCACTCCAGTGCATTCATGCCCTATGCATCATACTCAAAGTGTACTCACCTGTTGGTCTGGAGGCCCATACAGCAGTCCATACTGGGGTAGGACCCTATCCACCAGTCTCTCCAACACCTCTGAGGAGAAGGCAGGGGCCCTTTCCCCAGACACATGTGCCATGGTTGGTGCCAGACACAGCAGCACATGCAGTGTAGGTCCTCTCCTGTTGAAGGTCAGGTAGGAAGTGAGAGAACAGATAGAAAATGGTGGTGAGGCCCGCGGCGGTGCATACCATCACCGCCGGCGTACATCACCATTGGCCACTGTACCCCATAAGGCCCAATGTTATCCAGTGAGGAGTTGCACTGTGGTTCCCGGCCGCCTTCCGCAATGGCGCACAACATCAGCAAAATAACCTTGTTTCCACCTGTCCCTCCACACAGGTCAGGTGGATGGCATTTAGGGGGGCAGGCCCTGGATTATAACTGCGTCACAGTTTACAATTGGACATATAGGACAAATGCCACTTATAGATTTCAATTTAACATCATGAATTGTACTGCTGTGGCTACATTGTTCAGTTTGTGACCGGCTCCTCACTCCTTTCCCCCTTAGCCAGCAACCGCTGTGGATGAATAGGAGATGGAGACATACCCCCGTGTACAGACCCCTGGTGGACTTGGCAACAATGTAGGACAGCACATTATCCTCACCTACAGACTTGACAGGGCCACAATAACTGATCGGTGTGCCCAACTGGAGCCTGACCTGATATCTGCTATCCGTCACTGGAAATCCCCCTCTTGTGCAAGTTCGATCAGTGCTCCATTTCTTGGCAACTGGTTTTTTCCAAGTGACAGTGGGCTTGGCAGCAGCAATGTCACAGCCAATGTTCTCAATAGTGTTGACCAGAGTGTTGTCTTACCTGATTAAACACATGTGCAGCTACATTGTTTTCCCCCAAGTGGATGATTTGGCCACAGTGAAGACTGACTTCTATGCAATGGGACATATTCCCAACATAGTTGGGGCAACTGATGGAATACATATTGCATTTGTCACCCCCCAGCAGAATGAAAAGTTATTATTCCATGAACGTCCAGATGGTGTGCCTGGCGGACCAGTACATCTCCCATGTCAATGCTAAGTATCCTGAGCCTGTGCATGATGCCTTTATCCTGGGGTGATGGCCCAACAACAGAGGTACAGGTTGTAGCTAATAGGTGAGCCCTGGTTCCAACCCAGTGGATATTGGTGTTTGGGTATGGTGTAGGCCATATGGGATGGTTTGTGGCTAAATGTTGTCCCTCCATATTTTCAGGTGACTCAGGTTACCCCAACCTATCATGGCGACTGATCCCTGTGAGGAATCCAAGGACATGGGCAGGAGAATATTACAATGAGGCACATGGGCGTACAAGAAGGATCATTGAATGCACCTTTGGCCTCCTGAAGGGCAGGTTTCCGTACCTCCATCTAAAAGGTGGATCCCTGTGCTACTCACCCAAGAAAGTCTGCCAGATCATCGTGGCATGCTGTATGTTGCACAACCTTGCCTTGAGATGCCATGTGCCTTTTCTGCAGAAGGAGGAGGCTGGAGATGGCTGTGTGGAGGCAGGGTACCCTGTAGATAGTGAGGAGAAGGAGGCAGAGGATGAAGATGAGGACAGCAGAAATGCAGTGTTCAGACAATACTTCCAACGGCACACAGGTAGGACAGTGTTACTTCACATTTCATTATCTTTTTTAGATTATCCTTGTCCCTGGCATGCTGTTATTTATGCTTCCATGCCTACTCACTGCACCCTTTGATAGCTCACTTTGCAGATACTGGTGCCCCACTATCGCTCCTGGTGTGATCACAGCAGCCAACTACAGGTTTTTCCAATGTGAACATTAATGTACATTTGAAATGCAATGTTTGAATCTGGTTAAACAAATCATTTGACATACTCCATACTTGAATTTTTTCAGAGGGTGTTTATTTAAGTACTAAGGAGTAGGTGGGCAAGTGCATTGTGCTGGGGTGATGATGGAGAAAAGTCCAGGGTATAGTTTCAGTCTATTTGTAGCGCAGGTGCATTGTTCATGGGGACATAGGAAGGGGAGCAATGGCAGTTCAAGGTGGACATGGTAACAGAGTGGGACACAAGGCTGACAATTAGGAGAGTCTCATTTCCTGGTGGGGGTCTTGGCAATAGTCTCAGGCTTTTGCCTGGATTGCAGGGAACATTTGCGGGATGGTTGTTCTTCCGCAGGAGGAGGGGTGCTGGTGGCCTGATGGTCCTGTGGTGGGCATCCTGTCCACTAGTGGAGGTAGAAGGCAATTCAGATGTCTGGCTAGTAGAAGGAGCCCACTGTTATGAGGCTGACTCTCTCATAATGTTGGCCATGTCTGCCATCATCCCTGCAGTGGGGACCAGCATGTGTTAGTGGCCTGCAAGTCCTCCCTGATCCCCTGGTACTGTCCCTCTTGCAGCCACCTGTTCTCCTGCACATTGGACAGGATCTGGCCCAGCGTATCCTGGGAATGTTGGTATGCTCCCACAATCTCAGTGAGTGCCCTCTGGAGAGGCGGTTCCCTGGGCCTGTCCTCCCCCTGGTGCACACCACTCCTCCCAGTTTCCCTGTTGTCCTGTGCCCCTCTCCCCTGAACCATGTGCCCACTGTCACTAAACCCAGATCCCTGATTGTCTTGTGGGCGAGGTGTGCCCTGGGGGTGGTGTGTAGGTCTGGTCTTGTCTGTAGTCATGATGCCAGTCTGTTGGCAATGGTTGGTAGTCATAAAGGGTTGCGGGTAATGTGGGTGTGTGTTTTATAGTGGTGTGGGTGTGTGGGTGTGGTGTGTGTATGTGTGTCAGGTGTGTGTAGGTTGAATTGTCCAGTGTGGTGTTCATTTGTATGTGTGTGTGAATTTTGAGCGCAGCAGTGTGTAACGCTCATGGTTTACCGCAGTTGAATGTCCACCATAGTGATTTGTGGGTCATAATGTGATGGGTGTTGTTCTGTCAGCGTAGAGATGTGGGTTTGGATAACGCCAGTTTATCACTGACCTTTGGTGTGGCGGACTTGTGTCTGTGGCTGAATAGTGACGGATTGGTGTGTGTGTGCCATAATATGGTGAATGGATATCCGCCAGGGCAGCAGTATGTTGGCGTCAGTCAGCAGGGCGGTGAATGCGATTTACCACCAATGTCATCATGAGGGCATGAGACTGCCTCTAAATTGTTGAGCAAAGCTTTCCAGAATTCGGTGCTAGAGTTATGCTGGTGTGACCTATCACTCTGACTACTGAGTGATTTGTGTTGTAAATTGCATTCTCCTCATAGTGACATTTACTCAGAGTGTCATGAAGAGCCAAAGTCCTGGGTCCAATTAGTCTCTTCTACAGAGATATTACTGAATGCTTCCATGGCCGGGATGGTGGCCAAACCACTGAAGCTAAGTGGTTTAGCTTGATAGGGCTTAAATGGGTGGAGGGGACTAAATGACACACAAAGTTGCTTGGTGTATTGTTCCAATGTGTTATTTGAACACATTGAGGTAACAATGCTGGTCACCTGACATGCCAGGCTGGTTGCATCATCTACATGTTTACTGTGTTTGGGATGTTGGCTTCAGTTGCCGAAGAGATTGAATAATCAGAGGCTTTCTCCAGGAAGAATAAATCACCCTCCTGATGGTCTGTAGCTTCAACCTGAGAAGCAATAGATAGCATTGTACAGTGTGGGCCCAGAGTGCCGTGGATGGTGTTATTATTTTTAATAATAGCCACATTTGCGGTCTTGTTTTATATTTTCTCTATCTAGCTGTTTTTTTTTGTTTTTTTTTGCCTAGGTCTGCACTGCGTTCTTAAACAAGACATTTCTTTCACTCTGTGCTTTCTCAAGGCTATAGTGAGATAGGCTGATGGCAAAAGTGTTACGCTTTGTGTCCAATGTTCACAGAAACATACACACTCTTAAGTGGGAATTCTTTTTTGGAACATCAACTGTTTTATTACAAAAACCCTACTTTGACCCATGTACATCAGAGGGGGATTCCAGCCAGATGACCACGACTGTATGCTGGTTGCTGAGTGCTTTGCTCCAGCTGCTTATGTAGACTACAGGTCTCTTGTTCATGTATGAGGGATGATGTCTTCCTAGGGGAAACTTGGAGGGCAAAATTAGAGCTTAACATGCTGTGCTTTAACTTAGCCTAGGTAGGAACTATCCTTAACAACCATAGTAACAACATGGTAGCATTATTTTTGTGTTTTACTCTCCTTGTCACAATTTTAACCCTTTCATGTTTCATTGTCCTGATGCAGTTACTTCAATAAAACCTTATTGAACTATACTCTGTCTCTGATTGCCCTTGCATATGTGAGACTAATCTAACTGAGAGAATCGGATGAGATCTGAGTGACCCCAATTTTACCGAGGAGTTATTTGTGTCATGCGCCCAGTTGACCAATTATCCCTGCTCCTAGGTCTTTTTGCATTTGTCACCCCAAGTGGAAAGGGTATGCCCAGATGTGGGTCCTGTGCTCACTGCGCTGCTGGATTCAAGCTAGCCTGGCTGATGAAGGGTGATACCCTGAAACCGGTCCTAGGATGCTTGTTTCCGGTCCAGGGAGGATCTGGCTTAGCAGTTCGGGCAGGACTGTTCCCATGAGGAACAGGGTCAAGACTGATTTGCATATGGCTGGGTCCAAACTGGGGTGGCGAGCAAAAAAACGATGGATTAAACCCAGATCTTTGTGACTGGGGGTGAATGTTTGAATTGCTCTGCATTCCGTCCATCATGTGTTCTTTTTGCCTAGGTGGAGATGAGGCACTGCCAGAACAAAACTCAGATTAGGCCGACAGGTGTCACCTGGTGTGGGTTCAGACTCAGTCTCCCGCAAGACAAGTGATTCTGCCACTCAAATCCAGTAGTCTTATTAGGATAATGAGAACCAACGTGCCATGGCCTGCCATCGTTTTGGTCAGGCACTAGTTTTCGAATCCTCCTGCAAAGACACCTCAGTACTATTTACTGCGACGTCTGTGGTATTGAGCCTTTTCCTCCTCAGCTAAGTAGGAAGTACTTAACTAATGCTATAAGTTGTTCAAGCTTGAACCCTAAAAGGATAATCCACATTTGGTGTGCTTATCTCTGAACAAAATTTACCATTTGTCATGACGAACCCGCAATGGGTAGCAGTTGCATTCAGTATGCGACCACCCCTTACTGCACATTTATTGGCACATGGCCTAATGGCTCAGGGGGTCCTGTTACAACTTTTGTTGAGGTTCATCCAGCCTATAAAACGTACCTTTTCTATTCTTGGGTCACATTTCCAGCAGCTGATAGGAATACAAATACATATCACTATACATCTGCAAACATACCTGCACAATATAGAGCATATGTATATCTAAAAGTACCTCTATCTTATCAAGAACATAATAATTGGCTTGATGGCACCCTACCACATACAATTCTACACAATAGGTCCTCTAAATAATGATGGCCCTACCTAGCCTTTCTTGTTCATGTATACACCGCACCCTGATACAGCAACCTTGACGATAGCTGGTCTGCCGCTAATATGCTGAGCTTACGGAAATATATAGACGATTAGTACAGTTTTGTAATGCAAACATTAAATACACACTCAGCACGTGCTGCCCCAGCTCAACCACATGCAGTAACGCCAGGCATTAATCCTACAACTGTACATTTGATCATGGGTAAAGCACCTGCCAAACAAGAAGAGATTCCGTTTTGATTAGCTCAAAAAATAAATGCATTGGAAGCAGTATTTCCCCATACAGAACCTCAGGATAAGCGTAGAATATTAACTATGTGCTTGCCATTCGGGATGGTTCTCACAGAACAGTAGATAACTGCAACACTTGGGGCAAGGTATTTGCCACGCTCTATACTACCACACATGTTACACCGACACTTGCCAATCTACTGGAAGTGTTCAAACAAATTCAAGATGAATACAGGGCTGCCCCGGCCCTGGACTTGGGGATAGAACTTATGGACAATTTTGCCACAGTATCTTCAATTATATTAAGTAAACTTAAAGGGGAAGCAGTTGCACTAGCAGTGAGCATGTGGCTCCGGGATGTTCCTCCACAAGATCAAGAAGGTGAGCTGCCAAAGATTATCAGACAGACCTACTCTAGATAGTCTGGGGGCCAGACCCATAAAACCACAGTTTCAGGGTCAATCAAATAAAATCTCCACCAAGCAAGCTCCTGTGGGTTCTAAAAAACACTGGGATTGAAAACAACAAACACCTAAAAAAAGAAAGGGGAGAATCTCCACATACGGATACCCCACAGGATAGATATAATCTCAGAAATAGAGATAATATAAAAATGCCTGACAGATATCAATATATAAATATATATAAATGCCAATCTTGTTCCTTTTAGGACTCACCAGAAAAACAAAGTGAGAAAGGTGGGAGGTCAGAGTGAAGAACTGAGTACGTGAAGCTGAGACAGGAATCTAAACGCTCTACGGAAGTTTATGTTAAAAAAGAAGAGGAACTTCCCCAACAAAAAACCCAATTTAAATAGAAAAAAGTGGCAGCATTTGTGATTCGTCATGCCACTCAAGAAGAGGGCTCTATCGAAGAACAAGACGTGGGTGCTAGCTCTGCTAGACAGCGCAGCAGAAGTCACAGTAGTTCACCAGAATCTTCAAGAGCATCTGGAGGTGAAAGCAACTGATGACTTCCTACAAGTTGAAACTGCAGACAAGTGTGTCTCTACGCCTGACAGAGTGTACAAAGTAACATTAGAAGGAGACATTGAATGCACAATCAATGCAATCTTTTGGGACAGAGGCGTAAACATAAATTATATTCTACTGGCCGAAGAGGATTGGCCACCAGAATTTGTCCGTACTTGCCCATATGTGGAAGAGGCTATCAAACCTTCTTTCTAACCTCTTGTTCCGATGAGCTCACAGAATCCTATGCCATTCATTGGGCATTGGCTCAGGCACCCGTGTTATATCGCAACCACGTAGGGTGGGATAAAGCTTCCCCTTATCATGTAAATTACAATTAAAAATCAACCCCAATACCAAATAAAACATGATGCTAAAGCACCCATTAGAGAAATCATCACACAACTGGAGTACCAGGGCGTAATTGAACCCTGTATCTCACCAATGAATAATCCTCTATTCCCTGTGGCTAAACCGGACCACTTACACAGAATAGTCTTAGTCTATAGACATTTAAACAGCCATGCACGCACATATGCCATACAAAACTCACACAGCACAGCACTTGTGAACAACTTAGTGCACAAAAAATACAAAACAACACTGGATATTTCAAATGGTTTCTTCTGCCAAAATATAGCGCCTGAGAGTGGCAAATTAACAAGTTTTAGTTCAATAGGCTCCCAGAGAAAATTCTGTCATTTATCACAGAGGTATAAGAACAGTCCAGGACTGTTCTTGGCTCGTGTAACTTCAATATTGTACGACATTGACCCCAAAGCATTGTTGTTGGAAAATGGGTTATTGGTAGGGCAGGTAGGTACCTACACCTAGCAACAATCCACTAACCTCCACATAGGTACAGTTAGGTCTCAGTAAATTAATCCCAGCTCAACCCTTGGTAGCTTGGCAACGAGCGTCAAGGCTTAACTTAGGAGACAAAGTGTAAAGCATTCAAATATCACAAAACAGTAATTAAATAAAACAGAGGAAACAGTTTAAAAATCCAAAACCAATTTATAAAAATAGTTTATATTTTTATCTTTAAAATGACACAAAAACGATTAAAATCGGTTCAGGGGAACTGGAGATATGAATTTTTAAAGAATTATTACTTTTCTAGCGCTTAGAAACAAAAAGCGCCAATCGGGTCATCTGGTTGCACCTCGACCGGGGCAAAGTCAAACTTTCAGGCCGACCGCGATGGAGCCCTGCTCGGCTACAGGTCGCGGGAGGCCTCGGTTAAAAAGTTACCTTCTGACTTAGTCTTTATTTTGAAGTTTTTCTTCACCGGGACGAACCTGCCAGTTGAATCCGACCTCCTGGAGCCCTTGTCCGGATACGCGATGTGGGTTTCCTCGGTGGAGACTTTTACCTTCGGACTTAGTCGTTTTTTCGAGATGAAAATCCTTCGACCGGGGTAAACCTGGATCTTGATCCGACGTCCATGGAGCCCTTCTCGGATACGATGGCTGGGAGGTCCCGGTCAACTTTTTACGTTCGGACTTAGTCTCTTTTTTGGATGTTTTTCTTTACCGGGACGAACCAAGAAGTCAGGCCGGGTCGCGGTTGAGGCAAGCCGGCTAGAATTTCCGCGGCGGGTCGGTCCCTCTCTGGAGCTTTTTTCCAAAAATTCTCAAATCTTTTCCAAACTTCTGGGGCTTCACCCAGATGTTCTTTTAAGGTTCTTTTGGGGTCCACAGCTCACCCCAAGGGTCCAGAAGTTCTGTGATGGTCCTTGGGGGGTGCGGACTTCAACTCCCAGAATGCACCTGGCGCAAACTCCTTTTTGGCCACTGGACAGTGGTCAGCTGGTCGCTTTCTTCAGGAGTTGGTGCAGGGGACTCTGGTTTAGCAATGTTTCACCTGTAGCAAACAGGGAGTCCCTCCTTGAACCAGTTGAAGCCAGGCAAAGTCCTTCTTGTGGTGAAGCCCAAGTGTGCAGCTGGTGCAGTCCTTCTGAGTGCAGGGTCCAGGTGCAGGCCAGGGGTCCAGCAGGGCAGTCCTTCTTCTTCTTTAGTTCCTTTCTTGTTGAATTCTGGAGGGGATCTGAGGTGTGGGGGCAGGTCTGCCAGTTTTATCCTTGCTCCTGGGTGAAAAGCAGGGGGGCCCTGGTTCTCCAATCAGGGACAGGGTCGTCCCCCTGTGATGACCACTTCCTGGGAAGTGTGGCAAAAATCCATCCCAGAAGGCAACAGTCTCTAAAAATCCAACATGGATGAATCTGATTTTTGGAGGTTACATCTGGCTAAGCCCACCCACTGGTGTGGCTAAAAATCATAAACACACCCCTCTCCTGCCCTCTCCTAATCTAATCAAGGGGGCACCTAATTGTCTGGGGTTGCAGGATGTGGGGGTGTTGCTGGGTGCTCCAGATGTCCTTCTCTGCCTTTGAAGACCAGTTTGGCAGCACTCCCCCTTCCTGCCTCACCATCTGCTGAGGGGAGATTCTCTCCCCCAAGCACATTCCTTTGTGTGAAGTCAGGCCACTTCACACCTCATCAAGGTAGCCTGGCAGAAGCTGCTGCAGGCTGGCCAATCAGAGCACAGCAGCAAAAACAATGCAGAGCTGAAATTGGCAACTTTTTAGGTAAAGTCTAAACTTTTTACCTGAACAAGTTATATTAAATCCAACAACTGGAAGTTGTGGGATTTATTACAACAATTAATTTGATACCAAATTCTTGGTATGTAACATTTAAGGAGACTTTAAAATTTAAAATAAAGTCTGCCCATTCTAGCCTATGAAGGCCATTTACTTCAATGAGGGAAAAACGAATTTGGCTGTTTTTACCTCACCAGGGCTTATAAATCTATTTTTATAAAGTCCCTGCTTATAGTTACATGGCACCCAGCCCTAGGGGCACATAGGGCACACCTTAGGGGTGACTTATATGTAAAAATAAGGTAGTTTAAGACTTTGGAAGTACCTTTAATTCCAAAGTCGAATTTGCATATAACTTTAATTTAAAAGCAGCCAGCAAGGCAGGCTTGCTTTTAAAATGACACTGGGCACCTCAGCAGTGCACCTAGGTGTGCACCACCTATGCTGTGGTCCCTAAACCTACATGCCCTACCATATACTAGGGACTTATAGGTAGGTTAACTTAGCCAATTATAATTAGCCTAATTTGCATATCCATTTTACACAGATAACAGGCCCTGGGACTGGTTAGCAGTACCCAGGGCACCATCAAAGTCAGGAAAACACCAGCAAAAAGAGGAAAATGGGGGCAAAAAGTTATGGGGCCTCTGCAATCAGCCCTGTTTTCTCACAATTGTCCTATGTATGACATTTACCTCACGGACGATGAATTACTGCAACATCTAACACGGGTAACCTGAATTGTTGTGGGGTTTGCCAATTTTGTCTATAAATTCAATATAAAAAATAATAATAAAATAGCCTTCCTCAGCGTCCTGTTTCTGGGATACGAACTATCAAGTGAAGGAAAGACCCTAGTGCCACAATTCTTGGAAAAATGCACAGAGTTACAACCTCCAAATACCATAAAAAAATTCCAATCCCTATTGGGTTTCCTACATTTTTTCAGAACTTCCATTCCAGATTATACATCACTCATAAAACCCTTATATGACTTAATACGTCCTGACTTTTCCAGTAAATTTTGGACATTCAAACACACGCATTTTCAGAGCTTTGCAAACAGACATTCTTGCAGCACAACACTTACACACAAGGGACAATAAAAAACATCTGGTCATCAGAGTAATTGCTGGGGCCATTGATTTCACCTATGTAACATTCAGTGAGGGTGAGACAACCCAGATTCCATACAAATCACACCTGTATTCAACAGCAGAACAAAATTTTTCTCCCACTGAGAAAATTCTCAATGTTGTTCAAATGTCAGTCATTAAAGAAAGACCACTAGCCCAGGGGAAACCTATTATTGTCGTATCTCCAATTCCAGCCCTTGAGGATGTTACCAAAGCCAGAGTTCCAAATGCTAAAGCTTTACATCCATGTTGGATTCAATGGACAATGTCTCTGACTGCCACTGATGTAGATTATATTTTTGCCCCAAAATTTCAAACACAAGAATTTTTGCAGTATGAACTAGAATACCCAGTTCCGGCAAATACATTGCCTATTAGTCAGTACCAAAGATTCATGTACACCGATGGCTCAGCACGACCTGCAATAGGCACAAAGCATCAATACTCTGCTGCTTGCGCAGTTATACGCAGGCATGTGGAGGGTAGTAAATTCTATCCATAACATACCTTTACGCAAACGCTAGGGGATTGCACTGCACAACTAGCAGTGCTAAAGTCTCTGGTGATGGCACTGAAACATGCAGATCCTGACCAGCTAACACTGATTGTCTGTGATTCGTACTATTCTGTCCAGTCCTTCAATGAAAATCTGCATTACTGGTGCTAGAATGGGTTCAGAGATTCCAAAGGTAACACCATTAAACACAACCTTCTGTGGGGGAAAGTAGTGGGTCTGAAGGAGACGCTACCAAATGTCGATGTTATACATACGCTTGGACACCAGAGCATTGGAATACACATTGCTGGAAATACACTGGCTGATGAAGAAGTAAAATCAACAGTAGCTACTGCTTCTGTTGCTGCAACAACTCATTCTAGAACAAAACCAGCAGATGATATATGGGCTGCCGTGAAAGCCACAGCCTTACCAAAAGCATTTCTTGCTAAATATTTCTACAGACTGAGAGGTTTCTGAGACACAGAAGTAAAAATACCAGGCTTAGGAGTTCGGATAATTCACAATAAAGACCTAAGACCAGAGTTGATCAAAGCAGTGCATGAGGAGGTTGCCTCTGTCCATGCTGGTGTGGCAGCTACAATATCATTATTGCAGATTTGTTATTGGTGGCCTTGTCTATACAAACAGACCAAGCAGTATGTCCTTTTTTGTGATATCTGGCAACAAATTAGGAGTCCACTGTCTAGCACCCACCGCAGACACTCCTTCTAATTTCTAACAAACCATTACAATGTGTGTACTTGGACTATTGCGGTCCCCTGACACCAGACAGTGTATTCAAATATATCTTAATTGCTGATGACTCCTGCTCCAGATTTCTATTGGTGTGGCCACAATGTTCGGCTGATGCTCGGACTGTTATTAAAGATTTGCAAGTCTTTATCGGCACATATGCAGTTGAGGCTTTCCACTGGAACCAGGGCCCAGCTTTTGCCTCAAGGCATTCAGGGAAGCCCTTGCTTCATTAGGGGTCCAACTGCATTACTCGTCTCCATTCATCCCGAGGGAAACAGTGTTGTGGAACGATGAAACCAAGATTAAAGCAATCCTTAACAGCCAGAGTACTAGGTATGGGTTGCAGTTGGCTCAATCACCTGTTTGGAGTCAGAGAGCCGTTAATAATTTGCCTAGAATGTCCCTGTTTTTTTTTTACTTCATACAAGTGCCTGTTTGGAACTCAAATGTGTGTTGCAGATCTTGATGGTCCTGGCATGGAGGTGGCAGAAACACCCTTCGACATAAAGGAACGTTTTACTGTCTTGCAGGAATTACAACAGTTCTGTGATGACAACGCTTCTGCCAATGCTGCCTCCTTAGGAATTAAGGATGTACCAATAACATCTACTGGCTGGATTCCAAACATTGGGGATCTAGTATGTGAAAAAGTTGCTGTGAAAAAGAAGTTTGGTCCTTCCTATCGTGCACCGGTTCCAGTCCTGGGAATTCCCAATTCCAGAACTGTCATACTAACACTGCTGCCTTCTTCCAAAGAAAAACGCTTTGTCTCCATCAACAATGTCAAGTTACACCATGTGGCTGATCCTGCACAGCAGACTAAGAGGAGCAACCAGTAGTACCCAAATCCCTCTCACTACTGGTCAAGATGTCCCTCTACAAGCTTTGAGCAGCAACGCTGACACTTCTCCGAGTTTGGGGAGGGTGGAAAATGATCTTGTATTAGTTCCACTAACATCTAATACAATAAGCAATACAGAAATTGCTGATCGATTTGACTTGACTTCTACACAAACGGATGGCGTCATTTACAGTGAACCACCACGGGAGACCCCTACCCATTCTCCTCCTTCAAAGACGGCTCCAGTTGTTGCACAAACTGCTTCTGGATACTTTGCCAACATCAATGATACTTTTTCGGACACACTTGCCTCTTCTACACGTGAACTGCTACAAATACGTAAGCTGATAAATTGGCTGTAAACAAATTATTTTATTTTCCCATGGAACTATCTGTAGCTTTCCTTGTCTATATTTGCTTTCCTCCTTTGGATTTACTTTGTTATAACATTCTTTTCTATTAATACATGGTCATTGCCTTCTTGAACGATCAACATTTGAACCGGTGGATAAGGTCCTAAAACTCCATTTTACTTCTCTCAAAGTCCGCAGAGACTTGTCTTTCATGAACATTTCCGCTATACCAATTCCTGATGGGATTGTTTGGGATAAAGTCACATTTGATGTATACGACCTGAAGGAGGTCATTCAAATACCATATGTGTTTCAACTTTCTATGAACGATGTATTAATACCTGGAGCAATCCAAAGGAAATTATGGTGACATGTTTTGCTTTAATTGTCATTGACCCCAGTTCATTCATTGAGCCAGTTCCCCAAATACTATTTTCAATTACTCACAATGGGAACATTGTCCGACTCCACCACAAGGGAGTTCTAAAACATATTTTGAAAAATGTACATATTTTTCTGGGCACAATGTTAAAAATGCTGAGTCATATTATTTCAAATTGCCATTTAAGTCAAATGTATATATATTATTGACAGATAAAAATTAATTTAGTCAGATTCCTTTGTTTCCCGGTTGGCTATAGAAGGCTATAAATATTGGTTGAAGTCGATTGACTTAAAAAGTGTGTAGGAAACAAAAAAATTGGCAAATAAGGGGAGAGGAAACTTTATTTAGAGCATGCCTGATACCTGTTCAAATGATATTTTTTAATGAAACTGTGCAACAGACAAGCTGTTTAGGCTTAGCAAAAGTTAAGGATTTGAATGTGCCCGGTATTCCTGCCCCTGCAAAATTGTACAAATGGCAAAAGTATATAAATGCAACTAAGATCAGCTCCATGAATGGGTCCAAAATGGCACATTTAATGCTTCACTTTCACGTCCCAGTGGGTGGTTATTGTGGCCAATGGATACTAATGGGTACCATAATCGTTTTATAAACTCCAGGGGGGTTTTAGAACAAGTAGGCCTGACCCTCGCTATGTTTAATCTGAACATGCAGGTATAGTAACAACATACAGTGTAGGGAAACTATGCCAGCAATGGTTGAGGAGTTCCTCACTGGATGCTGTTAGAGAACACCTCAGTCTCTTGTCTAATAACTAAAGATTTCCTGTTAGCCCCCAGAAAACAACGCAGAAAGTGCTTTTTGTATGCAGTTTTTAATGAAATTTGGAAGCTTTCTCGACAAGAAGCCGCCGCCTGGTTAAGTCAAATAGATCAGGAAAACTAACAGAAGGCATTAGGTGTTGTAGGTAATGGGATTAATACCCTGTCCGACCGAATATACACCTTAAATTACATTGTTTCTTCTGCAATAGCCATAATACAAAGTGACATGTCCTCTTTACACCATGGACAGAATCAACTAAGATTAATTATGCAGTTAGGTTGGACACTACAAATACTGAAGGCAGGTCTTGTTCCCTGGCAACACGTTAGCTCAAGGGACATATTTTCCACATTTAATTTAATGAGACAACAACAGCTAATGGCTTAAAAAGAAGCAACTTATGTCATGTTAAACATTGAGAAATTAGAAAAGTTGCATTCTACTGTGGCTGAAATACCATCTGCTGAGTGGTTAATACATGGGGTCATTAATCTGCCTATTATAGCACTTCAATTCATGTCCTGCTTAAAACACATTTCAGTGGGCAGATATGAAAGGCTAGGAGATAGTTACATCCTTGAGGTGTTGGAGCTACCCTTCTCATACAAATGTCTCAGTGGCATGAAAGAGGTCTTTCTTAGCAGTAGTGAATGCAAGACTTCTGTCAACCATTCAATGGTTTGTAAACAGCTGTGCTTGCACAGGTTGTGTAACGCTTCAGCAGCGAACTTGGCTTGTTATCCGAAGGGAGTCCCAGTCCCGTTGATTAGATCTGCGTTCAAGGTGCTCTTGAATGGCAGCTATGTCCTCCTCAATAGTGAGAGCTGTTGTGGGATGCGAGCCGGAATAGTTTTTGTTGTTTCAATCTCTAAGATTGTTACATGCTGCAGGAATGTACTTTTTCCTCCTACACGACAGAGGGAAGTAGCTGAGATTTGGCCCCACATTGCTACTTAAAATTTGAATTTTGCAAGTTGAGCAGACTCAAGGCTTTATAGTTTCAAAAACGTGTGACGTGCACATCATCAGAGATGCAGTCCCTTTTAAGGACTAACTTTAAGGCTGTTGGTTCTGGTCTCGTTCACACCTTCTCCTCTATGTTTGGCTTAATACCTTCAGCCATCCACTCAATATTCTCTAGTAACTTTGGCTATAACAGGTGGCGTTTTGCTATTGCTACTTTTGATGTGCAATGGCTGTCCCATTGCAACAGGGAGGACTGAATGTGCTTCCACCAGCGCAGCTGTGTCGTGAACGCATGATGCAGTAGTTTGAAGCGCCACTCCTGGAGCAATTGGAGTGTGACTGGTCTCTGTCATTCAGATATGTTTTTGATCATGTGCAGCCTGTGTTTCTGTGCCTCGGTGCTCTTTTGAATGTGCACTGAAAGTTTGTCTTTCTACGCAGTGCTTGCTTTCATTGGACACTGATCTGTTGATGTTGTCACTGAGGGCTCATTATCAGACATGCGCATTGAGGGTTTGTTTGCTACGGGAAGCTGTTTATGATTTGTCCTTTGTGGATCATGCAGCTGTAAACTCACTGTTGGTCACACCACGGAATGTGCTACCTTGGCTGGAGCTCAGGCTTTGGAACATGAATGCTCCTTGGTTTTCCATGGTGATGAATTTCCTAATTTACCACCTGCCGAAGTGGAAGATTTCCTGTCTTCAATTATCCAGGATTCAGTTGGCAACTTCCAAAATGACTCTGACTTTTGAAATTCGGCTTTTCCTGACACCACCATTAATGTTTTAAATTGTCCTTCTAATACATGCTCAGTTGTCTTTTTAACTTGTCATTATTGACATTCCCATATCTATACCTAAGGTTACATTTTAGTAGCTCTTTATATAATTAGGCTTTGAACCACCTTTGATCCGGCAAGGGGAGGGTGTTGTGTTGCCATTTTAACTATAGGTTTTATACATGTTATTTTATGCAAACTAGGCCTACTGCTGTGCACTTTAACCTAGATGTATTTTATTCAGCTTCATTATATTATTTTAACAATAGCCACATTTGCGGTCTTGTTTAATTTTTCTCTATCTAGCTGTTCTTTGCCTAGGTCTGCACTGTGTTCCTAAACAAGACATTTCTTTCACTCTGCGCTTTTTCAAGGCTGTAGTGTGTTAGGTTGCCAGCAAATGTGGTACGATTTGTCTCCAATGTTCACAGAAACATACACTCTTACGAGAAATCCTTTCTTGGAACATCAGCTGTTTTATTATAAAAACACTATTTTGACCCATGTATGTGCGAGGGAGACACCAGCCATATAACCACAGCTGTATGCTGATTATTTTTGTGTTTTACTGTCCTTGTCACAATTGTAATCCTGTCATGCTTCATCATGCTAGTTATTGCAATACATGGTTTATTCTCTAAGATGCAGTTACTTCAATAAAACTTTAATGAACTATATTCCGAAGTCAACGCCCTGCTCAAAAAACCCCAAGGCAGACCCCGAAGACCTCAAGAACTACCGGCCCATCTCCCACTTCCCAGCGAAGGTCATTGAGAAGATAGTCAACAGCCAACTGACCCAGTTCTTGGAGGGCAACAGCATGCTAGACATCTCCCAATCCGGCTTCTGCAAGAACCACAGCACCGAGACCACTCTCATCGCTACAACCGATGACATCAGGCTCATGCTCAGCAAAGGTGAAACTGCTGCCTTCATCCTCCTTGACCTCTTGGCAGCCTTCGACACCGTCTGTCACCACAACCTCCGCGCACGATTCTATGACGCCGGGATCCGCCACAAGGCCCTGGACTGGATCACATCCTTCCTCTCCGGTAGAAGTCAGAGAGTCCACCTCCCTCCATTCGTGTCGAAAGCCACCAACCATCTGCGGCGTCCCCCAAGGATCCTCTCTCAGCCCAACCCTTTTTAACATCTACATGGCGCTGCTCGCCAACATCGTCCGATCTCATGGCCTCAACATCGTCTCCTACGCGGGTGACACCCAGCTGATCCTCTCACTCACCAAGACCCCGCCACTGCTAAGATCAATCTCCAAAACGGACTCCATGCAATCGCCAACTGGAGGGGGAGAGGCTGTCTCAAACTGAACTCGGACAAGACTGAGATCCTCATCCTTGGCTCTAACCGCTCCACATGGGACGACTCCTGGTGGACAGCCACCCCAGGAACCACACCAACTCCTACCACCCACGCATGCCACCTTGGTTTCATCCTAGACTCATTGCTCACCATAACCCAGCAAGTCAACACTGTTGCATCCTCATGTTTCAACACCCTCCGCATGCTTCGCAAGACCTTCAGATGGATCCCCATTGAAACCAGAAGAACCATCACCCACACCCTTGTCAGCAGTAGACTGGACTATTGCAACGCAATCTACGTGGGGACAATGGCCAAGCTCTAGAGGAAACTTCAACGTCTTCAGAACACCTCCACATGCCTCATCCTCAACATCCCACGCCATGAACACATCTCTGCCCACCTCAGAGACCTACACTGGCTCCCCATCAACAAGAGGATCACCTTCAAACTCCTCATCCACCCTCAAAAGGCTCTCCACAACACAGGCCCTGCCTACCTCAATGAGCGTCTCAGCTTCCACACACTCACCTGCCAGCTCCACTCTGCCAACCTCGCCCTCGCCTCTATCCCCTGCATCCATCGTACCACAGCAGACAGCAGAATCTTCTCTCACCTTGCTGCCAAAACCTTGAACTCCCTCCCCGTCGACCTACATCTGACACAGGACCTCCTGACCTTCAGAAAACCACTCAAGACCTGGCTATTTGCGCAGTAGCAACCCCCCCCCCAAAGCCTTGAGACCCTAATGGGTGAGTAGCGCGCTTAACGAGTGATTGATTGATACTCTGCCTCTGATTGTCCTTGCATCCGTGAGACTAATGTAACTGAGAGAAACAGATGAGAACCACCTCATCCCCCGTGTAGCATAGCATGTAGCATAGCATGGCCAATGGAGAACTGGGGGCAGGAACACGCTGCACAGGGAAGCACAAAGTTAGTGAGAGATGAGGCACACTTCAAATATATCCCAGTGCAACCAGTAATGTTCATGAAATGAATGGATAAATGTCTCCATGCAGAAATTGTATTTATTGATTATTTCACTCTCTGGAGGGATTTGCCCTTTTCTGCCTTTTTTGCCTTATGGCTTAAGTTACTATCATCTATGGATGGTGTTGCAATAGACTTGATTGGCGTAGAGTAGTGTATCAAGGGGTTGTGAGACTTGTGGTCAACTGATTGTATAGCTGGTGGAATAGCAATATAGTGAGGTAGAAGGGTGGCAAGGTATCAGAATAACAGAGTAGTTGGGGGCTGATGCAAGTGGCCATGTGGGGTGGGAGCTCAGCCCGACTGCAAGCTGCACCCCAGTCTTGCTGGGCTGCTTCCGGGAACCTGTGGCTCTAGCAAATGTGGCAGGGCCTAGGCCTGCTGCACCCCCCTCTGTGCTCCCTATAAGCAGGCCTCTTCTTTGGAACTTACCACTGCAACACTGCCCAGGTGTTCAGGCCCTCAGGTGCTCCTAAGCGTGCTTCCAAATGCTAACTCTTGCTCTGGCGGGCGTGGAGGTGGATCGGCTGGGCCGGTGTCTGCAGCATCAGCGTTGCTGTTACTGCATTGCCAATGTTCCTCTATAATTAAATCAGCCTGGGCTGCCTGTACATGGCCTGTAAGGAGATGCCCATCTGTGGGGAGATGCCCGGGGGGGTTTGGGTCACCGGACCTGCCTGTCTGCACTTGCCTGCCCTGGGTCTCCCACCTCCCACAACTTAACGGCTTCAAGGCTTTGCTGCTCATAGCAAGACTCACCCTCTCCCTGAATGTGACATAGGTGCATCATACGAGAATAGAGTGTATTCTGGTAGTGTAAGCTGACTCAGTCCACAAACCAAACATTCGTTTTTTTAAAGTCATCACACAAACCTGGTAAAGCCAGCATATTTTATTCTGGATAAATACAAGTGGGTGTAAAGTGGATGCATTGTTATCTATAGTGGTTTGTGGGTCTAATTAATTCTTGACTTCAATTCACCTTGATCTGGAATAGTACAGTACCATATCGGCTCAGAAAATACATATAGCGACAGGCCACATACATTCTTCCACTACTGCTGCAGTGCCTGTTTAGATAATTGTGCTCTGTGGCAAGTATTTTTATACTGTACAAATGGTGCAGAGCTTGTGTTTTGCTCAGTGTTTGTGTTATAATATGAATGGTGCACAGGTTGTTGAGCTAATTAATACGGCATAAACAATACTGTTTTTTTTCTATTTACAGCACACTATGCCTATTTATTGTGAACATCTTTTTGTTGTTGTGGAACTCTGATAATTATATGTGCTGCCTTGCAGTAACTTTACAGTCCCTCACTGGAAAAAGCTTTTCCCACGCTGCTGCCTCCCAGCTGACTGGCCCCCCCACCTCCCTCCTCTTCTTACTAGCAAATGCGCCGCTGGCGTGCCAAGGACAAGGCCATCTGTGCCCGTCCATGCCTGGACTGTGCTCAGGGCCACAGAATGTGGTCCCAGCTTAATGCGCAGGTTAGACGCCAACACTCTACGTGCCCCCAACCTGGGAAGATCCTCAGCCTGTCACCTAGCCGACCGCAGGAACACTCATATACCTTTTTCATGCTGTGCATGCTCCAGTATCCTCCAAGGACCACAAGACAATCCCGTACCAAGCACTGATGACCACCTCAACTGCATACTCCTCAACACACGCTCCCTTGTCTAGCACACAGTAGACGTACTTAGCTCGATCGCCCTGGACGTCGCCTTCTTCACTGAGTAATGGATCAGCCCCACCTCGGCCCACAACATAGCCACGGCTATCCCAGACAACTACAAAATCATCCACAAGGACAGAGCCAATTGGCCTGGAGGATGTATTTCCATAGCCTACAAGAACACCCTTCACCTGATAACCACCAATAAGTCACAGTCTCATCCAACCCATGAACACTTACATTTCCTGGTTCAGACCAACACCAACTCCTCCCTCCGTGGCACACTCATCTACAGGCCGCTGGACCCCACTTCTGCAAAGACATCGCTGGTCTCGTGGTCCCCCAAACGCTCACTTCCTCGGACTACATCCTACTCTGCGATCTCAACTTCCACTTTTATATCCATGTTGACCCCAACACCACAAACCTCTTGGACAACTTCACAACACTCAGCCTTAAACAACTTGTGTTTAAAAATGGGGTCTTTGGTTGGCAGTCAGGTCAAAGCAAGGACCCTCACTCTAGTCAGGGTAAGTCACACACAATCCAAATTATCCTGTGCCCACCCTCTGGTAGCATGGCACTGAGCAGTAAGGCTTAACTTAGAAGGCAATGTGTAAAGTATTTGTGCAATAAATCATACCATTTCTCTGGATATTTGCAGGTCAAAACGATAAAAGATGCAATAAGAAATTGTAGCGCAATCACTGAAAAGTGTTATGAAGTGGCTTAAGTCTTTAAAAAGCAAACAAAGTCTCTTTCAAGCACAAAGTACCTGGTTTGGAGTGAAAAATCTCTGCAGAGGGCCGCAGAGGAGGAGATGCGTGAAAAATGGTGTGTGCGTCGGTTTCTCCCCTTCACACACAGACTTGTGTCGTTATTTTAAACACGGGGAAGAAGTTGCGTCAATTTCCGGTGCACGGACAGTCTCCTCTGTGGGTCGTGGGGTTTTCATACCCCCCGGGGTCTGTGCGTGGAATCCTGGGCTTGTTGTCCAGCTGCGCATCGTTCCGGTGGGCTGTGCGTGGAATTTTCTCCCTCACGGCAGGCGCTGCGTTGATTTCCTCTCTGGAAGTCGGGCGGCGTTGTCCAGACGGGCCGTGCGTTGAAGTTCAGGTTGCACCACAGGCGCCGCGTCGATCTTTTCCTTTGCGAAGTCGAGCAGTGTAGTCCCGGGTCGGCATGCAGTGAATTTTTCACAGCAGAGCAAGCTGTGGGTTGAATTTTTCGCCGCACAAGGAGTCCAGTTGAAAGAAAGAAGTCTTTTTGGTCCTGAGACTTCAGGGAACAGGAGGCAAGCTCTATCCAAGCCCTTGGAGAGCACTTCTGCAGCAAGGCAAGAGTTCAGCAAGGCAGCAGGGCAACAGCAAGGCAGCAGTCCTCTGTAGAAAGCAGTCAGGTGAGTCCTTTGGGCAGCCAGGCAGTTCTTCTTGGCAGGATACAGGTTCTGGTTCAGGTTTCTTCTCCAGCAAATGTCTGAGGTGGTAGGACAGAGGCCCTTTTTTATACCCAAATGTGCCTTTGAAGTGGGGGAGACATCAACGAGTGGCTTAGAAGTCCACCAGGTCCCCTTTCAGTTCAATCCTGTCTGCCAAGGTCCCAGTAGGGGGTGTGGCAGTCCTTTGTGGGAGGGCAGGCCCTCCACCCTCCCAGCCCAGGAAATCCCATTCAAAATGCAGATGTATGCAAGTCAGGCTGAGTACCCTGTGTTTGGGGTGTGTCTGAGTGAATGCACAAGAAGCTGTCAACTAAACCCAGCCAGTCGTGGATTGTAAGGCACAGAAAGATTTAAGTGCAAAGAAATGCTCACTTTCTAAAAGTGGCATTTCTAGAATAGTAATATTGAATCCAACTTCACCAGTCAGCAGGATTTTGTATTACCATTCTGGCCATACTAAATATAACCTTCCTACTGCTTTCAGATCAGCAGCTACCACTTCCATAATGTATGAGGGCAGTCCCAATGTTAGCCTATGAAGGGAGCAGGCCTCACAGTAGTGTAAAAACAAATTTAGGAGTTTTACACTACCAGGACATGTAAACTACACAGGTACATGTCCTTCCTTTTACCCACACAGTACCCTGCTCTAGGGGTTCCCTAGGTCACACATTAGAGGTGACTTATATGTAGAGAAAGGGGAGGTTTAGGCTTGGCAAGTACTTTTAAATGCCAAGTCGAAGTGGCAGTGAAACTGCACACACAGGCCTTGCAATACAAGGCCTGAGACAAGGTAAAGGGGCTACTTGAGTGGGTGGCACAACCAGTGCTGCAGGTCCACTAGTAGCATTTAATCTACAGGCCCTAGGCACATACAGTGCACATAACTAGGGACTTATAAGTAAATTATATAGTCCAATTGGGTATGATCCAAAGTTACCATGTTTAAAGGGAGAGAGCATATGCACTTTAGCACTGGTTAGCAGTGGTAAAGTGTGCAGAGTCTAAAAGCCAGCAAAAACAGTGTCCAAAAAGTGGAGGGAGACAGGCAAAAAGTTAGGGGTGACCACCCTAAGGCTGTCAGGTCTAACAACTTGTCAATGTCATAGAGAATACACAGATGGGTAGTAAGAGTGAAAGGCGCCGCACATCTGAGCAATAAAACAGTTGTACCGAGACAAGTAGTCAAAGTGAAAGCAGGGTCTGGTGCAGCCTGGCCCAGTGCCTTACTACCCGGTAGGCACAAAGAAGGGTAACAAAATACCCATAGACAAATTAGAACGAGATGGCCACAGCACACAGAGTATAAAGTTCAATGGTGTGACAGGGAAAATCTTCCTGAAAGTATATTTGTTGAAATGTAAAGTAGACTGGAGTCCAAGTTCTTGTTTTACAGATGTAGCCTTTAATTGTAGATATCAAAGATCATTGTGTCATCAACGAGATACAGCCAACACGTGTTTCGTCACACAAGTGACTTCCTCAAGGCTGCAAAACAGTAATGAAATACAAAAAAGGAAAAGTTCTAATGTTATGGCATACATAAGTGTGTGAGGTTACACATGGGCTCATAAGTGAGCACATGAAACAGACTCCAAATCGTTGAATGTCAAAAACACTCAGTAATTTATATGTGAACTCAGTGGAACTAGTGTGGTGAGTAGGTAAGTGTAGAAAACACACATCAGAACTTGGTGCGTGATAAGGACCCTAGACGTAGTGCATAAAACAGCAAAACAGTGAATAACCGTGGATTTTTTTTTTCAAAGTTTAAAATTGGACAAGTGCAACCATGGTCTGGAGTGGAATCCATGTGCCTATGAAGTGAAGTGTATCAGGTGAAAGAAAAAAGAAGGGCTGAGAGACAGATCCGAACCGCGGATGAGTAAGAGTACTAAAGTTAATCAGGTGCCTTGACTGATGAGAGAAGTGGCGGTAACTAAATGCGTAGATCATACCTGGGCCAGCAGGCCAAAGTGGAAAGTAACAAAGGTAAGTGGAGCGGGAGCCTCGTGTTCAGTTAGCTGGGCTCCAGAGGTCAATTGTAGCTGGTACGAGAGAAACAGGACTATAAGTACGCAAAGAAACAGTACAGAGTAAAGAAGAAAGGATAAGAAATAGAATCAGAGAGTAAGTAAAAGGGAGAAGAGAAGAGGTATAGATGAGTGGTGTGTAAATGAAGAGAGAAAGGTAAAGAGAAATAGGTCATCCAATACATACCTTCTATGAGTCGATCTGTCACTAGTGTACCTGGGTAGGTAGTGAATAAGTAAGAGGAGGACAATGGTAGTAATGGACCCTGATAAGTCCCTGGTCAAAGAAACCTAGGAAAATGGCGTAAAAAAAGGGGAACAAAGTGCGGATGAGCCAATGAAGCCTGGACAAAGAGAACATGAACGTAAGTAATTGGTATGTATGCAGGTGGTGTTAAGGCGATGGGGAGTGCGTAGTTTAAATAGAGAACAATAGTAAGTGAGGCACTGGAATGGAAGGTCAAGTATTAATGGCCGCAACGATTTTGTACTAGAGAACAGTGGTACATGCAGAATGAGCTGAAGGTGGTAGGGGTGACGGCTAAGCGCGGTAAGTCCATCTGGGAAATGTAAACTGGTAACACTGAGAAAATCCAGAAACGTAAACTGGTATGGTGGTAGTGGAGTAGGTAGAAACTACGCGGGGCCCCAGAAAATAGGGCTACTTAATTAACGTGGGGCAAGTAATCATAAACACGAACAGACTAAGGGAAGAGGCAGGAAGTATATACGCGTTTAAGATCAATCGGACAAAAAGAAATTGGGCAGTGGATACAATTGCGAATGAGCCAACACACGAAAAAGGGGCGAACCACTAAAATGAAAGTGGAGTCGATCGGTCATGGCGTGAGGTGATGAGGTAAGGACGTGCTAAGTTGTAGAACAGGAAGCCGTAGGGAAGTGTGGCAAACCAGCAGCACGGTTAGAAGAGCACTAAACACACTAAGCCGGTAAATGGCGCAAGAACGCACATAAGGAAGTCGTCAAAGGAGAGTGGGCTAGGTGCAGGATGAGAATTAACACTAGAACATTACGTCAGAGAAACGATGCGGTTTAGAGGAAGTAGACGGAAGCGGGAGTAATAGACGGCATACCTGAAGTTCGAGGAACGTGGCACGAAGTAAGCGGAACGTAGTAATGGGCCGAGAGAGCTACCGGTCTCATTTTAAAGCTCTCGGAAGGGAGAATAGTAGAAATCGAAGATGGACTAGTATAGTGAAAGACTAGTCAGCGCGGCGGCCATAATGGATATGAAAATAAAACGCAAGGTCGCCTAGAGTAGAAGACGACCGCGTATGCAAAATGAAATCTGGAGGAGGCGGCCATCTTTAAAGAGAGGAGAAATAGAAGGTTGAAAATAGGCGTTTCTTGAAAGAATAATGTAGACAGAGAGTGTGCATGCATAAAACGAAATACAGGTTGGCAGAGAAAAGTGTAAGTGCGCTGTTGAAGTAAGGTGCGAACGGTTACAATGGTACAAATGGTTGGTTATGGTGGTAAAGAGAAGCACTATAAACAAAATAAGCAGCAAGAACACAGAATCACACAGAGGTCATGAAGCATGGTACATATGATAGTTGCAGTCTACCAAAAACAATCGAGCATATACGGCCAAAGGTCATGGAGCATGATCATTTTACACATACAATGGTGATGCATGGGCATGAATAGGTAGTGCAGCATACATAAATACAATGTAATATGATATAAACAGGGATGTCGTGACCCGTAAAGAGTATGGTGTAAAAGCAAAAGTAATCATGTATATTAGCCACGGAAGGGCCCAATTAGCAAATGGAAGGCAACATGGGAGTCGGTCTTCAGAATTTACGAAAGAAAATAATGAAGCTCACGGTCAGTGTTTAAGCCTGATTCAACTGAACGAAGTTTTAAGATCCACTTTGCCTCACATCTACGCAAGTCCCTTGTTCTGTCCCCCCCTCTTGGGGAGTTGGGAACATGCATCATGCCATGGAATCTAATGTTCAAGAGATCTTTTTTCCCATGCAGGGTGTTGAAGTGAACAGCAAGAGGATAGTTGGTGTTGAAATTTCTAATGGCTCTGACATGCTCTTTTATTCGTTCCTTAAGTGGACGTATGGAGCTACCAATGTAAATTAAGCCGCATACACATATTAAGCAATACACAGTGAACTTTGTGTTGCAGTTCATGAAGGTCTTGATTTGGTACGTGATCCCGGTATTGTAGGAAAATGTTACTTTCTTGTTGAGGGCCAATTGGCAAGATATGCAACAGCCACATTTGTAAAAACCGTTTTTCTGGCAACCAACCCACTGTACGAGTTGAGGGGGAGGGGCCAAGAAAGCTGGGACACAGGATGTTTCTGAGCGTGCGACCTCTGGTGTGCACAATGGTAGGTGACAACCCTACTGAGTTTTTGAGGCAGGTGTCCAACATTAGCAAGTGCCAATGTTTCTTCAGGATGCGCAGAACCGTCTTACTCACAGGGCTGTATTGGGTGATGAAAGTGACCGGTCTCCTGTTGGGGGAGCCGCTGGCGTCAGATTTTTTAGGGGTTTTGAGCAATAAGGCGTGTTGGTTCTTGCTAGATATGCGTTTGCTGGCACCCGAGATGAGTTTATCAGTGTATCCCCTAGCCCGGAAGCGATGTGATAGGCTTTTTAGTTCTTGCCTGAAGATGTTCGTGTCCGTACAGTTACGTCTAATCCTAACCATCTCTCCATATGAAATGGCCCTGATCTGAGTAAGGGGATGGGTGCTCTGGGCATGTAGGATCGAATTGCAGGCCGTGGGTTTTCTGTAGAGTCTAGACATGATCTTACTATCGGTGATGTACAACAGAAGGTCTAGAAACTCTATTTGAGTAGTGTCCACCTTGTGAGTGAACACTAGGTTGAACTCATTGATGTTGAGGTGTTGTATGAGTCCATTGAGGTCAGGGATGTTGCCAGTCCAGATGACCAGAATGTCATCAATATATCTCCCCCAGTACAAGATATGTTCCGTGATGTGTGTCGGGCAGTTAGACCATAGGTGGATTTTCTCAAATTGGCCCATGTACAGATTGGCATATGATGGAGAGAACTTCGCTCCCATGGCTACACCCTGACATTGGTGAAACCACCTACCATCATGTAAAAAAACATTGTTTTCTAGCACCAATCTCTTAACCGATATTGAATACAGATTTCTGTATACGGAGGCGCCTCGTGCTCCCTGCATTTACATCTTACCCAAAGTCCACAAATAGGGTGACTTTCCCCCAGGGAGACCCATCATCTCAGGGATAGGTTCTCCCACGGAACACATTTCCGAGTACATTGATTCTTTTCTCCAACCTTTGGTACACAACTTACCCTCGTACATACAGGATACTAGGGACTTGCTGTGTCAACTTGAGGACATCGAATGGACGGAGGGGTGTGTGTTTGTTTGCCTTGACGTTAGTTCTCTCTATACCTCCATTCCCCTGGAAAAGGGTCTAGAAATGCTCCAATTAACGCTCAATGCCCGTGACGCTACTCTCTATGAACACACGCGCATGCTTCTTGACCTCACCCGATTGGTGCTAGAAAACAATGTTTTTTGACATGATGGTAGGTGGTTTCGCCAATGTCAGGGTGTAGCCATGGGAGCGAAGTTCTCTCCATCATATGCCAATCTGTACATGGGCCAATTTGAGAAAATCCACCTATGGTCTAACTGCCCGACACACATCACGGAACATATCTTGTACTGGGGGAGATATATTGATGACATTCTGGTCATCTGGACTGGCAACATCCCTGACCTCAATGGACTCATTCAACACCTCAACATCAATGAGTTCAACCTAGTGTTCACTCACAAGGTGGACACTACTCAAATAGAGTTTCTAGACCTTCTGTTGTATATCACCGATAGTAAGATCATGTCTAGACTCTACAGAAAACCCACGGCCTGCAATTCGATCCTACATGCCCAGAGCGCCCATCCCCTTACTCAGATCAGGGCCATTCCATATGGAGAGATGGTTAGGATTAGACGTAACTGTACGGACACGAACATCTTCAGGCAAGAACTAAAAAGCCTATCACATCGCTTCCGGGCTAGGGGATACACTGATAAACTCATCTCGGGTGCCAGCAAACGCATATCTAGCAAGAACCAACACGCCTTATTGCTCAAAACCCCTAAAAAATCTGACGCCAGCGGCTCTCCCAACAGGAGACCGGTCGCTTTCATCACCCAATACAGCCCTGTGAGTAAGACGGTTCTGCGCATCCTGAAGAAACATTGGCACTTGCTAATGTTGGACACCTGCCTCAAAAACTCAGTAGGGTTGTCACCTACCATTGTGCACACCAGAGGTCGCACGCTCAGAAACATCCTGTGTCCCAGCTTTCTTGGCCCCTCCCCCTCAACTCGTACAGTGGGTTGGTTGCCAGAAAAACCTAACGGTTTTTACAAATGTGGCTGTTGCATATCTTGCCAATTGGCCCTCAACAAGAAAGTAACATTTTCCTACAATACCAGGATCACGTACCAAATCAAGACCTTCATGAACTGCAACACAAAGTTCACTGTGTATTGCTTAATATGTGTATGCGGCTTAATTTACATTGGTAGCTCCATACGTCCACTTAAGGAACGAATACAAGAGCATGTCAGAGCCATTAGAAATGTCAACACCAACTATCCTCTTGCTGTTTACTTCAACACCCTGCATGGGGAAAAAGATCTCTTGAACATTAGATTCCATGGCATGATGCATGTTTCCAACTCCCCAAGAGGGGGGGACAGAACAAGGGACTTGCGTAGATGCGAGGCAAAGTGGATCTTAAAACTTCGTTCAGTTGAATCAGGCTTAAACACTGACCGTGAGCTTCATTATTTTCTTTCGTAAATTCTGAAGACCGACTCCCATGTTGCCTTCCATTTGCTAATTGGGCCCTTCCGTGGCTAATATACATGATTACTTTTGCTTTTACACCATACTCTTTACGGGTCACGACATCCCTGTTTATATCATATTGCATTGTATTTATGTATGCTGCACTACCTATTCATGCCCATGCATCACCATTGTATGTATAAAATTATCATGCTCCATGACCTTTGGCCGTATATGCTCGATTGTTTTTGGTAGACTGCAACTATCATATGTACCATGCTTCATGACCTCTGTGTGATTCTGTGTTCTTGCTGCTTATTTTGTTTATAGTGCTTCTCTTTACCACCATAACCAACCATTTGTACCATTGTAACCGTTCGCACCTTACTTCAACAGCGCACTTACACTTTTCTCTGCCAACCTGTATTTCGTTTTATGCATGCACACTCTCTGTCTACATTATTCTTTCAAGAAACGCCTATTTTCAACCTTCTATTTCTCCTCTCTTTAAAGATGGCCGCCTCCTCCAGATTTCATTTTGCATACGCGGTCGTCTTCTACTCTAGGCGACCTTGCGTTTTATTTTCATATCCATTATGGCCGCCGCGCTGACTAGTCTTTCACTATACTAGTCCATCTTCGATTTCTACTATTCTCCCTTCCGAGAGCTTTAAAATGAGACCGGTAGCTCTCTCGGCCCATTACTACGTTCCGCTTACTTCGTGCCACGTTCCTCGAACTTCAGGTATGCCGTCTATTACTCCCGCTTCCGTCTACTTCCTCTAAACCGCATCGTTTCTCTGACGTAATGTTCTAGTGTTAATTCTCATCCTGCACCTAGCCCACTCTCCTTTGACGACTTCCTTATGTGCGTTCTTGCGCCATTTACCGGCTTAGTGTGTTTAGTGCTCTTCTAACCGTGCTGCTGGTTTGCCACACTTCCCTACGGCTTCCTGTTCTACAACTTAGCACGTCCTTACCTCATCACCTCACGCCATGACCGATCGACTCCACTTTCATTTTAGTGGTTCGCCCCTTTTTCGTGTGTTGGCTCATTCGCAATTGTATCCACTGCCCAATTTCTTTTTGTCCGATTGATCTTAAACGCGTATATACTTCCTGCCTCTTCCCTTAGTCTGTTCGTGTTTATGATTACTTGCCCCACGTTAATTAAGTAGCCCTATTTTCTGGGGCCCGCGTAGTTTCTACCTACTCCACTACCACCATACCAGTTTACGTTTCTGGATTTTCTCAGTGTTACCAGTCTACATTTCCCAGATGGACTTACCGCGCTTAGCCGTCACCCCTACCACCTTCAGCTCATTCTGCATGTACCACTGTTCTCTAGTACAAAATCGTTGCGCCATTAATACTTGACCTTCCATTCCAGTGCCTCACTTACTATTGTTCTCTATTTAAACTACGCACTCCCCATCGCCTTAACACCACCTGCATACATACCAATTACTTACGTTCATGTTCTCTTTGTCCAGGCTTCATTGGCTCATCCGCACTTTGTTCCCCTTTTTTTACGCATTTTCCTAGGTTTCTTTGACCAGGGACTTATCAGGGTCCATTACTACCATTGTCCTCCTCTTACTTATTCACTACCTACCCAGCTACACTACTGACAGATCGACTCATAGAAGGTATGTATTGGATGACCTATTTCTCTTTACCTTTCTCTCTTCATTTACACACCACTCATCTATACCTCTTCTCTTCTCCCTTTTACTTACTCTCTGATTCTATTTCTTATCCTTTCTTCTTTACTCTGTACTGTTTCTTTGCGTACTTATAGTCCTGTTTCTCTCGTACCAGCTACAATTGACCTCTGGAGCCCAGCTAACTGAACACGAGGCTCCCGCTCCACTTACCTTTGTTACTTTCCACTTTGGCCTGCTGGCCCAGGTATGATCTACGCATTTAGTTACCGCCACTTCTCTCATCAGTCAAGGCACCTGATTAACTTTAGTACTCTTACTCATCCGCGGTTCGGATCTGTCTCTCAGCCCTTCTTTTTTCTTTCACCTGATACACTTCACTTCATAGGCACATGGATTCCACTCCAGACCATGGTTGCACTTGTCCAATTTTAAACTTTGAAAAAAAAATTCCACGGTAATTCACTGTTTTGCTGTTTTATGCACTACGTCTAGGGTCCTTATCACGCACCAAGTTCTGATGTGTGTTTTCTACACTTACCTACTCACCACACTAGTTCCACTGAGTTCACATATAAATTACTGAGTGTTTTTGACATTCAACGATTTGGAGTCTGTTTCATGTGCTCACTTATGAGCCCATGTGTAACCTCACACACTTATGTATGCCATAACATTAGACCTTTTCCTTTTTTGTATTTCATTACTGTTTTGCAGCCTTGAGGAAGTCACTTGTGTGACGAAACACGTGTTGGCTGTATCTCGTTGATGACACAATGATCTTTGATATCTACAATTAAAGGCTACATCTGTAAAACAAGAACTTGGACTCCAGTCTACTTTACATTTCAACAAATATACTTTCAGGAAGATTTTCCCTGTCACACCATTGAACTTTATACTCTGTGTGCTGTGGCCATCTCGTTCTAATTTGTCTATGTCCCCACCCAGAGAGCCGGACTCATCCTCGGCCCATCTTCTCAGCAGGGAATAACATCACCATCTCTCACACCTCCAAACACAATTGAAATGAGGACAAATGTATCCACTTTACCTTCACAAAGATATTTGCATGCCACTATGCTCCCCACCCCCTTGGAAGATGATGGGGCAGAGTTACAGAAGCACAACTCACCAGCGCTGTCAACCACTCCCCCCCACTGGAAGAAACGGACGCTAATTAAACCACATCCAATCTACACTGCTGGTTATCGGAATTTGCAAACGTAGCTGCCCCAAGGAACCTAGCAGGAAACCAACATAGCAAAACACCTAAATGGTTTATGACAGACCTACAAGAATCCAAATAGTCCTGCAGATGACTGGAAGGGAAATGGAGAAACAGCAAGTCAACCGAAGACCACACAGCCTTCAAGAACACAGTCACCAAGTACCGCCAAGATATCAGAGCAACCACAAAAGCCGCCATTCAAAAATGCCTCAGCACCAGTGATCACCACAGCAAAGAGCTCTTTTCCATCGTCAAAGAGTTCACGAACTCCGGAACAGACTCCTCATCTATCCCTCCCTCCCAAGACCTCTGCGACAACCTCACCACATTTTTACACCAAAAATTCCGGGACATTTATGAAGGAATCAGGAACTAAAACTCACCTGCACTGCCCACAAACACCACAACGGACCCAGCACCACATCAGAACCTGAACTCCTGGACCCCATCACCAAAAAGGACACCCAAAGACTCATTAACTCTATCCACTCAGGAGCATCCTCAGATCCGTGCCCTCATCGTATCTTCGTACTGGGCAGCACCATAATAGCCCCTGAGCTCTGCCGAACTATCCACTGATCCTACAAGACTGTCACCTTCTCATCAGAATGGAAGCACACGGAGATCAACCCACTGCTCAAGAAACCCATCGCCGACCTAAGCCAGCTGAAAAACTGCAGACCCCTCTCTCTGCTCCCTTTCCCAGCCAAAGTAATGGTAAAGGCCATCAACCAGAAACTAACTGAATTCATCAAGACACACCAAATCATAGACCCATCCCAATCCGGATTCAGAAGCAACCACAGCACTGAAACAGGAAGGGAAGGGAACACCCCTTCCTATTTGTGAGTCGCATTCCCATTTTGCGAGTCGGTGCAACGCGATGCGCATTTCGCATGGCGCAAACTGTGATTTTCGCAGTTTGCACCATGCAAAATGCATTCTATATCTGGCCCATAACCCCTTCTGTGCCCAGGACGTAATGGTTACGTCCTGAGGCACAGAGCTCGTGTGCCCAGGATGTAACCATTACGTCCTGGGCACAGAGCCCAGAGGGAGCGCTAGCGCTCCCTCTGTCAGTTTTCCCCCACCACCCCAAGGCAGGGATGGAAGGGGATTACCTTCCCCTTCCACCCCTGACCCCCCTAACCCCCCCTGTCACGTCAGCGCGCGATCGCGGGCTGACAATCACAGAGGCCTCCTCCCATCGCAGTGGAAGCTCAACCTCCAGCGCGATCAGAAGAGAAATGCAAAGCATTTCTCTTCCGATCACGTGGAGGAGGCGGGAGAGGCTTCAAAGGGAAGGAAAGGAATTTCCTTCCCTTTGAAGTCTCTCTGAGCATTTCAAAAGCCGGATTGTAAAGCAATCCAGCTTTTGAAATGCCCACAAGACACCAGGGATTTCTATTACAAAAGGAAATTGGCATGAGGGAGCGACCCCTTGGGTAAGGGTCGCTCCCAGGGGGGGCATTTTTTTTAAGGCCTTCTCTGCCCCCCTGGGGGCAAAAACCTTTAGGCACCAGGGATCATTTTTTTTTAGAGGTGGGGAGCGACCCCTTGGGCAAGGGTTGCTCCCATAGGGGGGAAATTATATTTAGGCCATTTCTGCCCGCCTTGGGGGCAGATTGGCCTATTTTTGTGAGGCCAATCTGCCCCCAAGGGGGACAGAAACCACTAGACACCAGGGAGTTTTTTTTGTGAATTTCACGCAAGGGGAGAGACCCCTTAGGCAAGGGTCGCTCCCCTGGAGGGGCAAATTGTTTTTAGGCCATTTCTGCCCCCCTTGGAGGCAGACCAGCGGATTTTAGGTCAATCTGTCCCCAAGGGGGGCAGAAACAACTAGGCAATGGGAATCTATTTTTTTTTTGCGCCAATGTCACGCAAGGGGAGCGACCCCGTAGGCAAGGGTCGCTTACCGGGGGGGGTGGGGGGGTCAACTCTATTTTAGGCCATTTCTGCCCACCCTGGGGGCAGATCGGCCTATTGTTATTAGGCCGATCTGCCCCCGGGGGGGCAGAAACCTCTAGGCGCCAGGGCAAATTTATTTTTGTGTTGTTTTTTGTTTTTTTGTTTTTTAGAGCTGGGGAGCGACCCATTAGACAAGGGTCGCTCCCCTGAGGGGCAAATTGTATTTAGACCATTTCAGCCCCCCTTCGGGGCAGATCGGATGATTTTAGGTCAATCTTCCCCCAAGGGGGGCAGAAACAACCAGGCACCGGGGATCTCTTTTTTTTTGCCCCAATGTCACGCAGGGGGAGCGACCCCATAGGCAAGAGTCGCTCCCCGGGGGGGTTGGGGGCGGGGGCAAATTCATTTTAGACCATTTCTGCCCCACTTTGGGGCAAATCGACCAATCGTGGGCGCTAGGTCTACCCACACCAGTGAGGTACCATTTTTATCGGGAGACTTGGGGAAACGCTGGGTGGAAGGAAATATGTGTCTCCTCTCAGATTCCAGAACTTTCTGTCACCGAAATGAGAGGAAAAAAGTATTTTGTGGGCCAAATTATGAGGTTTGCAAAGGATTCTGGGTAACAGAATCTGGTCAGAGCCCCACAAGTCACCCCATCTTGGATTCCACCAGGTGTCTAGTTTTCAAAAATGTGCTGGTTTGCTAGGTTTCCCCAGGTGCCAGCTTAGCTAGAGGCCAAAATCCACAGGTAGTCACTTTGTAAAAAACACCTCTGTTTTCTGTGAAAAAATGTGATGCTTCCACGTTGTGTTTTGGGCCATTTCCTTTTCGTGGGCGCTAGGCCTACCCACACAAGTGAGGTACCATTTTTATTGGGAGACTTGGGGGAACGCTGGGTGGAAGGATATTTGTGGCTCCTCTCAGATTCCAGAATTTTCTGTCACCGAAATGAGAGGAACATGTGTTTTTTTTGGTCAAATTGTGAGGTTTGCAAAGGATTCTGTGTAACAGAACCTGGTCAGAGCCCCACAAGTCACCCCATATTGGATTACCCTAGGTGTCTAGTTTTCAAAAATGCGCTGGTTTGCTAGGTTTCCCCAGGTGCCGGCTGAGCTAGAGGCCAAAATCCAAAAGTAGGCACTTTGTAAAAAATACCTCTGTTTTCTGTGAAAAAATGTGATACTTCCACGTTGTGTTTTGGACCATTTAATTTTGTGGGAGCTAGGCCTACCCACACCAGTGAGGTACCATTTTTATCTGGAGACTTGGGGGAACGCTGGGTGGAAGGAAATTTGTGGCTCCTCTCAGATTCCAGAACTTTCTGTCACCGAAATGAGAGGAAAAAGTGTTTTTTTGGTCACATTTTGAGGTTTGCAAAGGATTCTGGGTAACAGAACCTGGTCTGAGCCCCACAAGTCACCCCATCTTGGATTCCCATTGGTGTCTAGTTTTCATAAATGTGCTGGTTTGCTAGGTTTCCCCAGGTGCCGACTGAGCTAAAGGCCAAAATCCACAGGTAGGCACTTTGCAAAAAACACCTCTGTTTTCTGTGAAAAAATGTGATGTGCCCACCTTGTGTTTTGGGCCCTTTTCGTTTGTGGGCGCTAGGCCTACCCACACCAGTGAGGTACCATTTTTATCAGGAGACTTGGGGGAACGCTATATGGAAGTTTCTGTCACCGAAATGAGAGGAAAAAGTGTTTTTTTGGCCAAATTTTGAGGTTTGCAAAGGATTCTGGGTAACAGAACCTGGTCAGAGCCCCAGAAGTCACCCCATCTTGGATTCCCCTAGGTGTCTAGTTTTCAAAAATGTGCTGTTTTGCTAGGTTTCCCCAGGTGCCGGCTGAGCTAGAGGCCAAAATCCCCAAGTAGGCACTTTGTAAAAAAATTCTGTGAAAAAATGTGATGTGTCCATGTTGTGTTTTGGGCCATTTTCGTTCATGGGCGCTGGGCCTACCCACACCAGTGAGGTACTGTTTTTATCGGGAGACTTGGGGGAACGCTGGATGGAAGGAAATTTGTGGCTCCTCTCAGATTCCAGAACTTTCTGTCACCAAAATGAGAGGAAAAAGTGTTTCTTTGGTTACATTTTGAGGTTTGCAAAGGATTCTGGGTACCAGAACCTGGTCAGAGCACCACAAGTAACCCCATCTTGGATTCCCCTAGGTGTCTAGTTTTCAAAAATTCGCTCATTTGCTAGGTTTCCCCAGGTGCCGACTGAGCTAGAGGCCAAAATCCACAGGTAGGCACTTTGCAAAAAACACCTCTGTTTTCTGTGAAAAAATTTGATGTGTCCATGTTGTGTTTTGAGCCATTTCCTTTCGTGGGCACTAGGCCTACCCACACAAGTGAGGTACCATTTTTATCGGGAGACTTGGTGGAACACAGAATAGCAAAACAATTGTTATTGCCCCTTGTCTTTCTCTACATTTTTTCCTTCCAAATGTAAGGCTGTGTGTAAAAAAGACATCTATTTGAGAAATGCCCTGTAATGCTAGTATGGGCACCCCGGATTTCAGAGATGTGCAAATGACCACTGCTTCTCAACACCTTATCTTGTGGCCCTTTTGGAAATGCAAAGGTTTTCTTGATACCTATTTTTCACTTTTTATATTTCAGCAAATGAATTGCTGTATACCCAGTACAGAATAAAAACCCATTGCAAGGTGAAGCTCATTTATTGGCTCTGTATACCTAGAGTTCTTGATGAACCTACAAGCCCTATATATCCCAGCAACCAGCAAGAGTCCAGCTGACGTAACGGTATAATGCTTTCAAAAATCTGACATCGCAGGAAAAAGTTACAGGGTAAAACATGGAGAAAAATGGCTGTTTTTTTCACCTCATGTTCAATATCTTTTTAGTTCAGCTGTTATTTTATGTAGGAAACACTTGTAGGATGTACACAAATGACCCCTTGCTGAATTCAGAAATCTGTCTACTTTTCAGAAATGTTTAGCCTTCTGGGATCCAGCACTGGTTTCTCACCTATTTTGGTCACTAACTGGAAGGAGGCTGAAAGCACAAAAAATAGTATAAATGGGGTATGTCCCAGTAAAATGTCAAAATTGTATTGAAAAATTGGGTTTTCCAATTCAAGTCTGCCTGTTCCTGAAAGCTGGGAAGATGGTGATATTGCCACTTTGTTGATGCATTTTCAGAGAAAAAATCACGGGCTGCCTTCTGCAGCCTGTTTTTCCCATTTTTTGAAAAAAACAAAATGTTCACTTTATTTTGGCTAATTTCTTGGTCTCCTTCAGGGGAAACCACAATGTCTGGGTACCTCTAGAATCCCTAGGATGTTGGAAAAAAGGGATGCATATTTGGCGTGGGTAGCTTATGTGAACAAAAGGTTATGAGGGCCTAAGCGCGAACTGCCCCAAGTAGCTAAAAAAAGGCTCAGCACAGGAGGGGGAAAAGGCCTGGCAGCGAAGGGGATAATGTCTGATAATCTGTATTTACACATGAAAGCAACTATGACTTCCTTGTGAGTTCAAATATTAAATATTTTGCGGGCTGTAGTGATGTGCATTGAGGGCAATTTTTATCTTTTACCACTTGTGAGTAAACAGGAGGCACACACTGCTCATTTTTTATTAGTGTGCCTGTCAGTCCTCTGATGCCATTATCTGTGCGTAAATCTGCATCGTACAAGCAGTTTACCATGTTAAGTTAAATCAACAGAAACAGTCAAATGATAGGAGACAGGGTTTTAATGCAGTTATGCTATCGGTCCGGTGTTTGCAGAATGAGCACCTACGACATTTGAGAAGAATTTATAGCAATGGAGGCACCACTACCCAAGATTAACATCCATGTGAGTTGTGTAAATGATACCGTAAATCGTCTCCAATGCACACACCGCTTCAATTTAGTGTTAAACTCATCAAGGGTCTAGTGAAGGGAATCGCAGTCGAATTTCTCACTATATAATGTGACAGGTCAGAGCGTCATGATTAATGATTCAGAAAAAAAAGAAAACCAGTTCACAGCATAAAGTAATATTTTGAGTTGACAATCGAACACAGAAAAATAAAATTAGAACATCAAAGCAGACAATTGGCAATGAAGTAATATCAATCTCCGAAATAGGTTTCCCTAATTATAATATTTTAAATGCATAAACAACAAGTAATTTATTCAGGAATTATCATTCGTGCTTACGGTATTAAGACTCTCAAATGTTTGAAGGAAACCTCTTTCAATAGGGTTTGTAATTGAATGCGTGTTTATGAGTTTAAGAAACTTAGCTGAATACTCACTTTATATATATATATATATATAAAACGGGGCTTCATCAAGTGTAATAAATGTAAAGCAGGTAAGATTGGTAAAAAAAGGAAATTGGTAAAAATGCCTAATGGAGACGACATATATATCAAGCATAAAATAACATGCAATACTAAATTCACTATATATGTGATTGCATGTCAATGTGGGGCGAAATATGTGGGAACACATTAGAGCCATTAAACATAATGATGTAACTAAACATCTAAAGACTCATGGTAATAATGATTGGGAAACTCTAAGATATTTTGGATTAGATCATATTCGGGAACACGAAATAGGTGGTGATAGAGTTAAAAAACGTAGACAGTTGGAATCCAGATACATTATCAAAATGAAGACTACAATACCATTTGGGATGAATAACAATGAGGAACTTTTTATACTTTTGTGATTAACATAGTAGAGTAAAAGGGATGAGCTTCTCACTTTAATAATCACAAGCATGTGTTTGGAACAAGTTAAATGAATTTATTTAAATAATTGAATATACTTCAGGGAAATATAAGTTAATGAAGAATGAAAAACTGAATTAATGATTTGAAAAATTGCTTACCATTTTTAAGTGAATTGAGATTAGATAATTAGTACTACATATATTTTTGAATTGGTCCTTCTTTTCTGTTGGCATTTTTGTAAGTGTGAATTTACTTGAAATTAGTTTGTATATACTTTCCAAAGTATTCTGGTTTATTATGTCATTGTAACTTGATATGAAAATACTGATTTATTAGTTGCGAACTACAACTTCCATAATGAAGTGTAAAAGACATTGGAATTAGAAATTATAAATACTGACAAAAAGAAAGGACTTTTGTAACCATGAAGAAGACTGGATAGTCGAAATGGGGCGTTTCCTTGTTGCACTAAAATAAATAAATGAAATTGAGGAAACTCACCGCTGCTACTATATTTTGGTTTATATATATATATATATATATATATATATATATATATATATATATATATGCACATATATATGTATATACATATATATATATATGTGTGTATATATATGTATATATAACCTAGTAGTGTCACGGTTTTCACTGGGCTTACCGTCGAAGTTGATGAGAGTTGGGGAATGACCCCGATTCCGGCAGGTTCTGCTCTGGCCGAGGTAGGGGCGACCCCTTCCGGTAGCCACGGTGCTGTTTGACAATAGCAAGCCACTACAGTCCGTGCCCTCCAGAAGGAGTCCCAGAGGAAAAACCCCAAAAGGGTAAAAAACCTCCAACAGGAACTCCCTGAAACAGAAGGAGGACACAAGGACGTTAGAACTGAAGATCCGAGAGTACAGAAAAACTGGAGACGAAGACAGGTCAGGAATAACTGGATCCACAAGAGGAAACCAGCCGGAGCATGACTACCACCAAAGGAGTGTTGCAAAGCAATGAGCAAGAAGCTGAATTCCCCTTATATACCCCTAGACAGGAAGTAGAAAACAGGAAGTAGAAACACCACCATCTTGGATTGGGGAAGAGATTATAACAATGAATAAAGAACATGCGTCCAAACTAAGAGAAACAATGCATGCTGGGAAGAGAGGAAGTGAGCAGCATGCTGGGAAAGGGAAAAGGCATGCATGAAACACCACCATGTGCAGGCATCCGGCTTTTGCCTGTTGTGACCGGTAAGTGGTGGAAGGAGTGGATACCAAGAATCCTAATGTAATTTATGTGGCTGTCAAGCGCGGCAAACGCAGCGCTCGCGGCAAACGCTGAATTCGCGGCAAGGACCGGGACCCAATTTGGGTCCTCTGGCCCTGCCGCGTGCGTCCAGTAATCCCCGGGCCCAGAGAAAAGGAGCGCGGTGAGTGCCGCAACCCTTGACCTGAGCCGCGGCTTCCCCTGCGGCCTGACCGCGACCCGCTGCGGCCCCAGAGTGCTGCACGGCGGCGGCTCGTTCTCGTGGCCGATGCGCGACAGTAGGTCCCCCCCCCGAGGCGCCAGGCTTATGAGGGAAAAGCTGGAAAAAGCGACAAACCAAAAGAGGGGCATGAACTGAAGGGGCATCTTCCCAGGAACACTCACTCATAGGGTTGCCTTTCCAATGAATAAGATATTGGAGGCGTCCATGGTAAAACCGAGAGTCACAGATTTCCTGGACCTCGTACTCGGCCACATTATCAATCAACAGAGGGGGAGGACAGAAGAATTGTCTGTGAAAAGGATCCGGAAGGTAAGGTTTGAGCTGAGAGACATGGAACACAGGGTGTATCTTCCAAGTATGGGGCAGGCGAAGACGCACAGACACTGGATTAATCTTTTTGAGAATCAGGAATGGACCATAATAACGGGGTTTAAATTTGTTCTGAGTAAGACGGAGAGGCAGAAATCTTGAGGAAAGCCAAACTTTATTATGGACCTGATAGTGAGAAGCCTCGCAACGTCTCTTATCAGCCATCTTTTTCATGCGTGACTTAGTGGCCACAAGGTTTGAATAGATAACACGTTGGACACCCCGTAGCTGTCGAACATAAGAGGAGATGGCAGGAAGATTGGAGGTATCTTTCAGGGGGGTCAGGAAGGCCTTAGGATGGAAACAGTAAGAGCCATAGAAAGGGGAGACTTTTGAGGCACTGTGTATGGAGTTGTTGTAGGAGAATTCTGCAAGTGGTAAATAGGTAGACCAATTACTCTGCGTAGCATTGCAGAAGCTATGTAAATATTGTTCGAGGCCTTGATTGAGTCGTTCCGTCTGTCCATTAGTTTGAGGATGGAACCCTGATGATAAGGCCACTTCGATTCCCAAGATCTTACAGAATTGTTTCCAGAATCTGGAGATATATTGAGGACCCCTATCCGATATAAGGACCTGAGGTAATCCATGAAGTCGAAAGATTTCTTGTGTAAAGATTTGACTTAATTCTTTTGCAGTTGGTAACTTTCTTAAGGCCGTGAAGTGAGCCATTTTAGTGAAGGAGTCCACTGTTACCATAATTACTTGATTTCCCATTGAAGAGGGTAAAGAGCACATGAAATCTGTGGAGATAGTGTGCCATTGACCTGGGGGAACTGGTAGTGGGCGAAGTAATCCTACTGGTTTAGTACGGGGTGTCTTGGCTTGAGCACATATAGGACAGGATGATACATAATCTTCAGTATCTGTCTTGAGAGTTGGACACCAGAAGGAGCGAAGTAGAAGTTCTTGGGTAGCTTTCATTCCTCGATGACCTGCGATGGGGGAATCATGGCACATACGTAAGGCTTCAGTCTGTATTAGCTTAGTGGGTAAGAAAAGGGCCTTATCATGATAATAATACCCTTCATCTATATGAAGTTGCGGGCGCAACTTATTCAGCTCTGTTTCTTCTAGACGGGAATATTCGGACTTGACTTGGTCTAAAAAAATCTGTACTAAACCAATGATCTTGTTATTGTCAAATAGGGTCTGTACAGGAGAATCGCTACACTCAGGGTAACGTCGGGACAAGGCATCCATCAGGATGTTCTGAGAACCAGGGATGTATGTGATATAAAAGTCATATTGGCTGAAAAAGAAAGCCCATCGAGCCTGCGGGCTATTCTGACACTGAAAGTTTCTCAAGCATTGTAGATTTCTGTAGTCTGTCCGGGCTTCAAAGGGTTATTTCGAGCCCATCAGAAAGTGTCTCCATTCTGTGCACGCGGTCTTTAAGGCGAGTAATTCATGTTCTAGCACGGAATAGTTCCGTTCTGAATCGGATAAAATGTGTGACAGGTAGAATACAGGGTGCTCTAAATCATCATTGTCTTGTTTTTGCAGTAAGGCAGCCCCAATGGCTCTTTCTGATGCGTCTGCAACAACAATGAATTGTTTGCTGGTGTCTGGGTGTCGTAGAATGAGAGCTTGAATAAAGGCTTTCTTTAAGTCTTGTAAGGCTAACTCTGCGTCTTGTGTCCAACAAAAGCCCTTCTTTAGATGGTCTTTTTTAAGGGTTTGAGTAATGTAGCTGGTTCTCTGGGCAAAGTCTGCTATAAATTGTCGATAGAAATTGGCTAATCCCAAAAAACACAGAGTCTCCTTGATAGAAGAGGGAGATGGCCAATCCAATATAGCTTGCACCTTGTCTGAATCCATGGCGACCCCAGTTTGGTTAGTGCAATATCCCAAGTATTTTACCTCTGTCTGATCAAACTCGCACTTTTCGGGTTTGCAAAATAAATGATGTTGTCGGAGTCTCTCTAGAACTTGGCGAACATGCTTAGAGTGTTGCTGTAGGTGGACAGAAAATATTAAAATGTCGTCGAGATAAACCACCACTGTTTGTTGCAGAAGATCGGAAAAAATAGAATCCATGAACCTTTGAAAAATGGAAGGGGCATTGGTGAGTCCGAATGTCATTACTCGATATTCGTAGTGACCGAAGGGTGTTCTAAAAGCGGTCTTCCACTCATCACCTTCTTTGATCCTTAAAAGATTATATGCTCCTCTGAGATCGAGCTTGGTAAATCTCCTTGCCCCTCTGACTGCTTCTAGGATGTCCTTAATAAGGGGTAATGGGTACCGATCCTTAATAGTGATCTTGTTTAATCCTCTGAAATCAATACAGGGACGCAAATCTTTCGTCTTCTTAGGCACAAAGAAGAGAGGAGCCCCTGCAGGTGAAGAGGAGGGAGCAATCAATCCGCTCTGTATGTTCTCATCAAGGTATTCCTTAAGAATCTGCTTCTCAGGTTCTGTTAGAGAGTACATTCGCCCAAAAGGAACCACTGTATCTGGTTCTAAAGGTATGGCGCAATCGTATTCTCTATGGGGTGGCAGTTCAGGTTTTTCTGGCTTCTGGAATACATCGGCATATTCTTGATAATGACTGGGTACTCCCTGTAGGACGTTAATAGAGCATTCCACCTTAGGGGGTGCTGCTAAGAGACCTTTTGGGGACCAATAATCCCCTGCTAGGTAGCAGTGGTGTTGGCAGAAGTGAGAGGATAAAGAAATAGTTCTTGTTTCCCAGTTGATGGAAGGGTTGTGCCGTGTGAGCCATGGAATTCCCAGGATCATGACGTGGTGTGGTGATGAAATTAAATCAAATGAAAGATTTTCTTGGTGTTTCCCAAACTGTAGACAGAAAGTAGGGGTGGTATACTGTACAGGTCCTGAGGCCAAGAGTGATCCATCCACCGTGTGGACTTGTTCTGGTACTTCCTTAGGTATTTGTGCTATCTGTCGTTCTTTGGCCCATGCGTCATCTAAATAGATGCCACTGGCTCCATGGTCCAATAAAGCCAGGGTTCTTTCTTCCCGGCCATCAGTTAAGTGAAGGATAACTGGTAAAAGAAAAAGAGCAATTCCTTCCTCCCTGGAAGAACAAATGGAAGGTATTTCATGATATCCCGTCCTCACCCTTCTCACTGAGGACGGGAGTTGGCGTTTCCCAGCTGCACCACAATACAGACAAAGTCCCTTCCTTCGTCTGTGTTCTCTTTCACTAGCTGATAAAGGTCCTCGAGCCGTATCAATTTGCATCGGCTCTTCCTCGGTAGCCCCCTTAGGTTCAGGACGGATTTCTTTGGTACGATGAGGGAAGGTGCGAGACGTCACTGAGTGTGATGGCAAACGACTCTTCCTTTTCTCCATTCTTCGCTCATTCAACCGATATTCTATTGTCAGGGTCTGATCCATCAATCCTTTAAGGTTCTCTATTCTAGCAGAGTGCACCAGTTCATCCTTAATGTCCTCTCTGAGACCCCTGCGGAACAGTGTCACCAAGGTACGTTCCACCCAGGATGTTTCTGCTGCTAATTGTCTGATATGGGTGATTTATTGTAATACATCTTGATTTCCTTGTTGGATATCACAGAGAGCTTCTTCTGCTGAAGACTCGAGTCCAGGGCGCTCAAACATCTGTTTAAAGGTAGTGACAAAGTTGGAATAATTAGACAGGCAGAGGTTATTTCTTGTCACTAAAGGAGTGGCCCAAGCCAAGGCTGGCCCCGATAAAGCGCTAATCAAATACCCCACCTTGGTCTTGTCTTGCACAAATTGTGAGGGGCGAAAAGTGAAATAAACCATCAAGGCATCCTGGAATTCTCTCAATTTGTTAGGATCCCCGGAGAAACGAGGTGTAGTGGCAGATACTGAGGGGACATCAGTGGTCCTGGATGCAAAGGCTTGTCGATAGACGGTGTTTTCAGTACGTAGCTGTTGGAGTTCTTAAGCCTTTTGTTGTATAGTCATAAGCAGGGTCTGGCTGGTGGGTTCTGTATTCGCCACTGGATTATCCATGGTTCCGGACTGCAACTGGATTTTTGGGCGTTGCAATCTGTCAAGGTTTTCACTGGGCTTACCGTCGAACTTGATGAGAGTTGGGGAACGACCCCGATTCCGGCAGGTTCTGCTCTGGGCGAGGTAGGGGCGACCCCTTCCGGTAGCCACGGTGCTGTTTGACAATAGCAAGCCACTACAGTCCGTGCCCTCCAGAAGGAGTCCCAGAGGAAAAACCCCAAAAGGGTAAAAAACCTCCAACAGGAACTCCCTGAAACAGAAGGAGGACACAAGGACGTTAGAACTGTAGATCCGAGAGTACAGGAAAACTGGAGACGAAGACAGGTCAGGAATAACTGGATCCACAAGAGGAATCCAGCCGGAGCGTGACTACCACCAAAGGAGTGTTGCAACGCAATGAGCAAGAAGCTGAATTCCCCTTATATACCCCTAGACAGGAAGTAGAAAACAGGAAGTAGAAACACCACCATCTTGGATTGGGGAAGAGATTATAACAATGAATAAAGAACATGCGTCCAAACTAGGAGAAACAATGCATGCTGGGAAGAGAGGAAGTGAGCAGCATGCTAGGAAAGGGAAAAGGCATGCATAAAACACCACCATGTTCAGGCATCCGGCTTTTGCCTGTTGTGACCGGTAAGTGGTGGAAGGAGTGGATACCAATAATCCTAATGTAATTTATGTGGCCGTCAAGCATGGCAAATGCCGCGCTCGCGGCAAAAGCTGAACTCGCGGCAAGGGCCGGGACCCAATTTGGGTCCTCTGGCCCTGCTGCGTGCGTCCAGGAATCCACGGCCGGAGAAAAGGAGCGCGGCGAGTGCCGCAACCCTTGACCTGAGCCGCAGCTTCCCCCGTGGCCCGACCGTGACCCGCCACGGCTCCAGAGTGCTGCGCCGCGGTGGCTCGTGCTTGCGGCCGCGGCGCGACAAGTAGTGGTCGCCACTAGGTAGTTATCGTTAGGACCTAGTTTCAATAGAAAACCGTGTTTTTGTTTTGCTAATAACTTTGCTGCCATTTGATGAACCTTCATGAAATTTTCCAAGAAAATAAGATGCTCATTTCAGCTGTGGCTCTGGATAGTTTCAGGTGATCTGTCAAGCGGGCCGAGAAAAATGGTGTCCCAAAACTAATTTTCCCCCATTCATTTTCCATAAGGAGTTTGAACAGTGATGGCACCGAACCACTGGACGGAATTACATCAAATTTGGCAGAAAGGTAGCTCTTAGTCTAGAAAGAGCCCTTTTTGTGATTTGGTGTAATTCTTTCAGTAGTTTTAGAGACAAAAAAAAAAATCAAAATTTGTATATATAGGGGCACAAATGATTCACAACCTTCTTCTGATCCTGTTCTGAGATCTGATTGGCTGCCAATACTTCAACCAGGAAGAGTTTTCAGCCATGTTGGGACTCAGCTTCAGCCGAGTCCCAGAAAAAGATGCAAAAAAAGAAAGGGACCAGGGTTGAGACACCCTGATCCCTTAGCTCTGGTGCTGGGGTCCTAGAGGGACACCCCAATGCCAAAATAGTAATGTTTAAAAAAATATTTTGACATGAATTTAGGCTGAAGTCACAAATCTGCGGCAATTTCTTAAAAAAAAAAGTGCAGTCTCCTGTGCTTGTTTCAACAAAACTCCCAGGTGGGCCAGGTCCTTGGGGCATGTTAAAAATAAATGAGGGGGGTTCATGGGACTCCCTCATCGGCTTATTTATGCCCCGGAGTCTGCCACCTCCCTGAAGCATTATTTCAATAGTAAGTGGGGGGAAATATGACCCCCCCCTCATGCCTCATGGACCACCACCTTCCCAGGGCAAAATGATTACATTATATAAGGGGGGTCCTGCAGACACCCTCGGCCCCAGGGACAATCACCTTTCTGGGGCTAACATTTTATAATATGCGGGGGCCGCACATCTGCTCTACAGACCCAGGGATCACCTCCTCCCTTGGGAAAAGTGTGTAAAATAAACTGGGGGGGGCTGTGGAACACCCCTGCAGCCCTGGGAGCATGACCTCCCTGTGCCTAATAGGTTACTATTTAGTGAGGGGCTGCACGGTCCCCCTGCAACCCTGGTGCCAGCTGCCTCCCCGGGGCAAAAGAAAGAATGAATGCGGGGGAGTTCCCAGCCCCCCGCAGCCCTGAGGACCACCACCTCCCTGGGGTAATATTCAACAATTACATGCGGGGGCACATGGCCCCCACAGCCCCAGGGTCTGGCACATCCCTTGGGAAAACAAATAATGAAGGTGGGAGGCTATCTTGCCTCCTGCAGCCCTGGGGGCCTTCACCTCCCTGAGGAAAAGTGTGTAAAATAAATAGGGGGATCCTGCAGAACCAACCAGGCAACCTCAGGGACCCCCACCTCCCCAGGACTAATATTTGATGATATGCTGGGGTGGCCACATGCAGTACCCCCCCCCACTGCCCCAGGGACTGTCAACTCCCTGGGACAATTGAAGGAATGAATGGAGCGAGCTGTGCATCCCCCCCAAATCCCGGGGACCACCACCTCTGTGGGGCAAACATATAGGCCCTCATTATGACTTTAGCGGTCTTCCATGAAGACCGCCAAAGCCACAGTCTCCAGGAGACCACTAGTGCTGGCGGTCTCCCACCCGCCATATCATGGGTACCTCTGGATTTCCGCCACACTTTGGGTGGAAATCCGGCAGTAGTCATGCTGGCAGGTGGAGGCGCTCTGGTGGTTCCACCACCAGCCCCACCCCGCCAGTAGGACACCGCCCACCATATTATTGGCCATAATATGTCCTGGCCTTGTCCTGCTGGCAGGGAGCTGGCAGCGGTGGAAGCACAACATCCCGTTCCCTGCTGGACGACCTTCTCCCTGGAACAGGTAAGGTTATCGTCTGACAGGGATGGGGTGGGAGGGTGGGGGATGTTGTGTGTGCCCTTGTGAGTGTGTGGTGTCTGCGTATGTGCATGAATGTGTGTATGCATGTATGTATGTTGAAGTGAGTGCGTATCTGCATGTCAGTGTGTATGCATGTGAGTATGCATGTTTGGATGGGTGTGCGTATGTGTGCATGAATGCATGTATGAATGGAGTTGGGAGTGCGTGTATGGATGTTGTGAATGCCTGGATGAATGTGTGTATGAATGGAGTTGTGAGTTCATGTATAGAGGTTGTGTAATGCTTGCATGTATGAGGGGAGGGGGATGATGTTGTTGAAGGGATGGGTGGGGGAGGGCGACGATGTGGCTGAAGGCGGTGGATGGAGGGGGATGATGTTGCTGAAGGGGGGGTGGAGGGTCTAGTGCTTGCTGAGGGAGTGGGGGAGCCATCTACCGGTAACATGGAAGGAATTCCCTGTCACCGGTAGCCTTTCCGCCATGGTTTTCATGGCAGTGCTACAGCCATAGAAACCATGGTGAAAGCTCAATACTGCTGGTGGTCTTCTGTGGACAGAAGATGTCAGAGATGATCATCTCCAGCCTTGTGGCTCCGACCTCCATGGTGGTCTGAGTGGAGATGTGGTGGGTTGGCAGAGGCCAATCCACCACACTCATAATGTGGCGGTCTTCACCGCCAGCCTGTTGGTGGTGGGGCCACCACATTTACCCTGGCGGTCAAAATACCGCCAGGGTCAAAATGACCACCTCAGTTACATGTGGGGGGGCTGCACGGTGGTTGGATTAACGTATAGCGATAAAAATTACTTTATGTTAAAGAAACCTTTGAAATTCATTAAAAAAAACATAGGTAACAGGGACGTGTCAGTTAGGTATGAATTTACTCACACTAAACAGAGAAATTCAGCAACTATAGTTAGAGTTCTTTGAAATAGCTATAACTCGCTCCCTAAGGTAACTATAACTCGCACCCTTGCAATCCACTGCTAATTACCCCAGATATTACAGCACTCATGACAACTTCTAGAAAGTTATTAAAATATAAGTGAATCATTAGCAGTCATATTAATAAAGAAAAAACTGTGCATAGCAGGGGTGGGAGTTTTAGATACCTTAGTTACAGCTACTTTTTAAAGTGAACATATATATATACAAAAACCCTGCAACATCAGAGACACTCTGGATTTGCTCACCTCAAATGTCTGTTTATCTAGCAAAGTTTTGAAGCATAGGATCAGCACAGTGCTATCCATGCCGAGCTAGATACGCACAAAAGGCCATATTTATACTTTTTTAGCATCACATTTGTGACGCAAAAATCTGCACAAACTAGCAAAATACAATTGTAATTTGTATGTTTGCGCTGTTTTTACATCAAAAAGCGGCGCAAATGCAGCACTAAAAGAGTATAAATATGGGCCAAAGTCTTTTGACATTTATACAGCTTACTGGAGCTGCTCTCCACCTAAACTTAGGAACTACCCAGAGTTCTCTCTTTTTTGCATAATTTATGCATTACTCTAACCCTGAAAGGGATTTATTTTGACTTATACTGGGTGCTCCCTTGTGTCTGGACAAAGCTAAACCTCTCTGAAGAGCTCTAATGAGAGTGAAACACTTGTTAGGGGTTGCTTTTACTCATTACAGGTTGGCTTGGATGGTATTTTACCAGTCCGAAGCTGTAACACTGTGCCTGTAGTGGTAAATGGCTTTTGTCATTTTACAGCTCAGCAAGGTTGACACTGTATCAAACATATGCTTAAAGACTTTGCTGTAAAAATGGCAAAAGACTTTGTGCCTATCAAGCTCAGCATGGCTAGCACTGTTCTGATCCTATGCTTAAAAATGTTGCTAGATAAACAGACATTTGAGGTGAGCAAATCCAGAGTGTCGCTGGTGTTGCAGGGTGCTCCTTATTGGAGCTGCTCTCCACCTAAACTTGGTAACTACCCAGAGTTCTCTCTTTTTTGTGCACAATTTATGCGTCACTCTAGCCCTGAAAGGGATTTGTTTTGAGATACACACACACATGCACGCACGCACGCACCTTACAGGGACATTATAGTTAGGTTCATATTTTACATATACAAAACCATATTAATTTTGTGGTTATAGTTACCTGAGCTAACTCGAACGTATGCCCTCTCCGCAATGCACTACTTATGACCTCACATATTACATCATTCATGACATGGGGCCTTATTAATGCTGCATTGGTAGTGGGACTGCCAGTGTAGCAGTGGTCCCAATACGAGGTTGGTGGGCAGACCCGCCAACCTACCGCCGCCCCACCAGGATTGGAGATCCCAACGGGGTGACGGCAGGTGGAGGTTATAAATAGCCAGGGTGGCACTAAACGGAACACCGCCCTGCTGATTACAACCTTGTTCTGGAATGCCATGAAAAGGCTGGTGGAGAACAGGTGCAGGGGGGCCACAGGGGTAACCCTGCTCAGCATCCTCCAAAGGCAGTGCACAATTAAAGGCCGCTGGTGCCCCCTACATGTGCCAGATTTGCAGCAGACTCAATTATGAGCTGGTGAAAATGCTACCACCACTTTCCTGCTAGGCTGCCCGGCAGAAACCTTGGTTTCCACCTGTCAGCCCAGCAGGAAACTCTTAATGGGGCCAGCAGGGAGTTTGCCAGCATTGCAGCCACCACCGCATTGGGAGTTTGGCGGACAGGTGTTCCCGTCCGCTAAACTCGTAATAGGGCCCATAGTCAGTGAACTCATCTTGAATGACATCACTGATGACATCTTACAACAAAGTAAACTTCAATATACTTCATAAAATACGATCTAAGGAGACAAATGAGAGTTGCAAAGCAGAGAGCTCACTCTAACCTAATCAACTACAACACTCACTTATCACCCAGGGGAGAGTTCTCAGTGGATAGTCCTGTTTATTTTAAACCACTGACATTATACAACACAACACTAATGACCAAAGTAAGACGTGTAATCATACAAGATAGCCTATCCAAATCAACAACAGCACCAATCGTCAACCTGGAAAGAGATTTTACTGCAGAAGTCTGTTTTACACAAACCACTACAACACACACCCTGTAGAGAGGTATTAATGGACAGGCCACTGTTTCATATACCACTAATTAAATGATTCTTTATTTTGGAGAAAGGTGTCTGCAGGGAGGTCAGTCTGTTGTAAACCACTACTACATTGAGCCACCACCCTAGAGAGAAGACTTAGTGAACAGATGAATTTATTGCAAATTACTACTACACTCATCCATCTCAAAGGAGAGATATATAAGCAAAGTGGTCAGTATGTCATAAAACACAAATATACTCAGCCATCACTGTGGAGTGCAGACTCAGCGACCAGCTTAGACTGTTGTAAAGCACTGCCATATGCATACATCAACAGGGTATTTATGTCAGCGTAGAGGCTAGTTCACATACTTTAAAAACAGGATTCTAGTTCAGATGCAGGTTAGGTATGTTAGAAATACCAACTCATTAGTAGTACAAAAAGAATAGCAATTTATCTTGTGCAGTTCCTCAACATATATCTATCAGTGTCAGAAACATTTATGAAACACCCACACATATCATCAGTGATGTCATTTGATACTTCAACAGTGATGTCACTGAGCATGTCATGAGTGATGTAATATGTGAGGTCCTATGCAGTGCATTTCAGGAAGCCTACATTATAATTTGCTCAGGTAAATATAACTGCTACATTTCTATGGCTTTGTGTGTCTACAATCTGAACCTAACTATAACTTCCCTGTAACCTTTGTTTTTTTCAGTGAATTTCTTAGGTTATTTTAATTGTATTTCCCAACTATAACATCCCTGTAACCTTTTCTTTTTTAGTGAATTTCAGCATTTATTAAATTTTAACTCATAAGTTAATTTGACTAATATACATTTTCACAAGTTTAGAAATGCATTTTGTTAGAAATGGGGTATTTGGTTGGCAGTCAGGTTACCCCCTGTCCAAGTCAGGGCAAAGGAGAAACATACCTTGTTACCGCCCACTCACCCCCTTGGTAGCTTGGCATGCGCAGAAAGGCTTAACCCAGAAGCAATGTGTAAAGTATTTGTACCAACACACACAGTAATACAGTGAAAACACTACAAAATGGACACCACACCAGTTTAGAAAAACAGGCAATATCTTCCTAAATCAAACAAGACCACAATGAAAAAAATCCAACATACACAAGTCAAGGTAAAACTTTGAAAAGGATAAGAGTCTTACTCCATAGAAAATAATGTAAATGTTGATTTCACACAAAGTACCTGATTTGTAAAAAAAATAAAGCCGCACTAGCGAGCATGCGTTAGAAAAGTCAGCAGTGAGTTAATTCCTTACTCACAAGTGAAACCGTGTGTCGTTTTCTTCTCCAGTTGGGCCGGCGATGTATCTTTTTTCTCCCTCGCCAGAGAGCGATATGTCAATTTCCGGATGGGGCAACTTGGATCCGCTTAGGTTTACGATGACTTTGACACCCAGCGACTATGCATGAGAAATGTGGTTACATGGTGTTAGAAAACTGCGCTGAGTGCGGTTTGCATCATTAGCAGCTGCCGCAAGCGGATGTTGCTCATTTCTCAGGCCGTGATGCTTTGCTCTCCCAGCCGCAATGCAGGTGGAGCTTCAATTTCAGATGCAAAGCAAATGGCGCGTCATTTATCAGCGGCGCTACAGATAGTGCGTCTAAAATTTCCCCACATGGTGGTCTGTGCATGGATTTTAGTCCTTGTTCTGCCAACTTCACCTTTCAAGGGCCCAGGGACTGGATGGGGTACCACTTGGCATGGCAGGAGTCTCATCAGGGAGTCCATGTGCTGATAGAGGAAGTCTTTGATGGCCTTGAGACTTCAAAACAGGAGACAAGCTCAGTTCAAGCCGTTGGAGATTCTCCTTAATGAGGAATGCACAACAAAGTCCAGTCTTTGGTCCCTTTCACTGGCAAAAGCAGCAACTGCAGGATAGCCCACAAATGCACAGGCAAATGCAGGGGTAGCACTTTTCCTCAACTCTTCAGCTCTTCTCATTGGCAGATGTTCCTCTTGAATCCAGAAGTGATCTTGAAGAAATCTGAAGTCTGGGATTTTGGGTCCGTAACTTATACCCTTTTCTGTCTTTGAAGTAGCAAACTTCAAAGGAAAGTCTCTGCTGTTTACAGGATCCTTCCCTCCCCAGGCCAGGCCCCAGACACACCAGGGGGTTGGAGACTGCGTTGTGTGAGGGCAGGCACAGCCCATTCAGGTGTAAGTGACCACTCCTCCCTCCGCTCTAGCCTAGATAGCTCTTCAGGATATGCAGGCTGCACCCCATCTCCCTTTGGTCACTGTTTAGAGGAGATTCACAAAACAACCCAACTGTCAGTCTGACCCACACAGGGAATCCTAAACAGGCAGAGCCACAGAATGGTTAAAACAAGAAAATGCATACTTTCTAAAAGTGGCATTTTCAAACTAACAATTTTAAATCCCTTTTTGCCAAAATATTATTTTTTTAATTGGGAGTTCAAAGACCCTAAACCTTACATTTCTATCAGCTCTCAAAGGGAAACTGCACTTTAAAGACATTTAAAGGCAGCTTCCATGTTAACCTACTGCCTGTATGGTACAAGTGCGATAAGTGTGGTACATCATTTAGAACTGTGGTCCCTCAGTTAAAGCCCACAGATTGTAATCAATATCCATTGCTGAGCTTGCACAGTGTATCCATTGGAATGTGTCCCAGCACTGCCAATGTGCACAACCCTGGCACACGATAGACTGTACTGCACGTATGGCACACACACTTTGGCTGTGGAGTGCACAATGAGTTGGCTTGACTACAGAAGAAGCTATGGTTGTAGAATCACTATCCAAACATGTGACCCATAGTCACCATCCATGGATATTCTGGGATAATGCACCATCACATATTCAACTAGGTTGAATGTAGGCAGAGTAGCAAATATTTACAATGTACATAACAAGCACACTTGTCACATAAATCTTCTGTCCTGACTGATGGGTGTATGTTCTAGGAAGCCACTGTTTTGCCAGGATCAATAATGCTTGATGTGTCAGCATGTATATCTCATATGCTGTGTACAACTACATCACACAGCACAAAGCATTACACACCACCCATTGTCACCCACATGACAGAACAAATGCATAATAGCAACATTAGCAAATAGTTCCATACATGTTGTGGCCTCCAACATTGCAATCAAGTATGGGATGTGCTACTCTGTCCAGCATTGTTGAAATATGTCTGAGACACACCGCCAAACAGAGTGAGAGTGGACCTAGCCATATATGTTACAATTGGCTAATGAACTCTCTAGCACTGAGATGATGTGACACCTCAATATCAGTCAGTCATTGTAAGAGTTACATAGGCTGTGCCATGCTGGAAGAAATGCAATCACAGGTACAATGGACATATTGGATAGACTGCTTCCAGATACCCACACATACTTGCAAATACAACATGGGATGTCAAATGGAGATAACACAAGTGGTGTGGCAAGAGTGATGTCATGTGTGTGTGGAACTCATAACTAGTCACAAATACTGACAATGGAAACATACTGATCAAGTCGTCATGAGAAGGACATGTGAACATCTTCCATGAACACAAGTCACATGTTTTATCATGTCCATGTATGTATAGACAATGTTGCAGTATGAGATGTGCACAAAGTTCTAACAGACTAAGGAATGGGATCAATGTGGGTGACAATACATGCCTCACTAGGAGTGCAGGAATACATGGAGAAGGGACACACATAGACCAACACTGACTGTACAACACATCATGTATGTTGTATTATAGTTGTTGGGTAGTTTTGTTGGCAGCCTAGCAACTAGGGATGGAATGAGAATGCAGAGAATAGATTGTAAGGCACACTCAGTCGCTTATGAGATCTGTCAGGGTTTGGATGAATAAAAGAAGAAGAAACACATTGTGTGGTACCACGTTCCTTTTAATGTCTACATGTTAACATTTCACATATGTACAGAGAGGATGTTAGCCACTTTCATACTGTGGTATTTGCCCATTGCATGTCACTATGTCAGGAGGCTGTGACAGATGACACCATTTGCACCCTGGCATGTTTCCAATATTGAAGTCACAACAGAGATAAAAGCCCAAAAAGATGCCTAAGGAAACTGCTAAGGACACCAAAACATGTCACATGTACACAATGTGCAAGATGTGTTGTATGTGAGAGGGGAAAGCTGACATAATGTACTGCAGTGGTAAATGTGAGATCCTGGACTGCATGACCAGAATTGAACATGTGTCTGTCTGCTGGGGAGTGTGAATAGTACTGCTGAGTGGCAAACATGAAGAGGATAGCTCCCTGCTCAATGAACCCACACACCACTGCTCTAGCTATATGAACAATTACATTGTCAGGCGCCTGATGCATGTTTACAGGGAGGATGATTACACTGGGGCTCCGTTAACGTACCTCTTCACATGCAACCATGGATTTGTGTTTCTATAGAAACGCACACTGTTGTGATGAGGAGTAGGCTGGCAGGTATGCCAGACTACAACACTGTTGTTAGAAATGGGGTCCTTGGTTGACAGTCAGGTTACCCCCTGTTCAAGCAAAGACCCTCACTCTAGTCAGGGTAAAAGAGAATCACCCTCAGCTAACCCCTGCTTACCCCCTTGGTAGCTTGGCAGAGCAGTAGGCTTAACCTCAGAGTGCTAGGCGTAAAGTATTTGTACCAACACACACAGTAACTCAATGAAAACACTACAAAATGACACAACACAGGTTTAGAAAAATAGGAAATATTTATTTAAACAAAACAAGACCAAAACGACAAAAATCCACCATACACAAGTCAAGTTATTAATTAAAAATCAAAAAGAGTCTTTAAGTAGTTTTAAAAACACACTAGCGCTGCTAGAGTGAAAATGTACCTGGTGTGCGTCAAAAATAACCCCGCACGGGCGGGCGTGCGTCGAAAATAACTCCGCACGGCGGTACTCGAGTCAAAAATCCAGCCGCACGATGAGTCGAAGATCCAGCCGCGCAGGTTGCGATCTCCCAGCCTCCGTCAGCGATGCTGCGCGTCGTTTCTCCTGCTCCGTGCATCGATTCTTCGGTCGCGTTTCCTGCGAGCGTCGTTTTCAGCCGCGGAGCTGGTGGTGCGTCGTTTTTCAGCCGCTGATCGGATTCGCGTCGATCTTTTCCCTGCATGGCGCTCTGTGCATGGATTTTCTTGTCTTTAGGCTGCCAGATTCTCCTTTCAGGGTCCCAGGACTGGATGGGCACCACAGGGCAGAGTAGGAGTCTCTCCAGAGGCTCCAGGTGCTGGCAGAGAGAAGTCTTTGCTGTCCCTGAGACTTCAAACAACAGGAGGCAAGCTCTAGATCAAGCCCTTGGAGATTTCTTCTCAAGATGGAAGGCACACAAAGTCCAGTCTTTGCCCTCTTACTCTGGCAGAAGCAGCACTGCAGGAAAGCTCCACAAAGCACAGTCACAGGCAGGGCAGCACTCCTTCCTCAGCTATCAGCTCTTCTCCAGGCAGAGGTTCCTCTTGGTTCCAGAAGTGTTTCTAAAGTCTGTAGATTTGGGTGCCCTTCTTATACCCATTTTAGTCTTTGAAGTCACCTTTCTTCAAAGGGGACTCACACCTACTTGTGAAATCCTGCCTTGCCCAGGCAAGGCCTCAGACACACACCAGGGGGTTGGAGCCGGCATTGTTAGAGGCAGGCACAGTCCTTTCAGATGAGAGTGACCACTCCACCCCTCCCTCCTAGCAGAGATGGCTAATCAGGAAATGCAGGTTACACCCCAGCTCCCTTTGTGTCACTGTCTGGTGTGAGGTGAAAAACAACCCAACTGTCAAACTGACCCAGACAGGGAATCCACAAACAAGGCAGAGTCACAGAATGGTTTAAGCAAGAAAATGCTCACTTTCTAAAAGTGGCATTTTCAAACGCACAATCTTAAAATCAACTTTACTAAAAGATGTATTTTTAAATTGTGAGTTCAGGGACCCCAAACTCCACATGTCCATCTACTCTCTAGGGGAATCTACGCTTTAATCATATTTAAAGGTAGCCCCCATATTATCCTATGAGAGAGACAGTCCTTGCAACAGTGAAAAACGAATTTAGCAGTATTTCACTGTCAGGACATATAAACCACATTACTATATGTCCTACCTTATCCATACACTGCACCCTGCCCTTGGGGCTACCTAGGGCCTACCTTAGGGGTGCCTTACATGTAAGAAAAGGGAAGGTTTAGGCCTGGCAAGTGGGTACACTTGCCAAGTCGAATTTACAGTGTAAAAATACACACACAGACACTGCAGTGGCAGGTCTGAGACATGATTACAGAGCTACTTATGTGGGTGGCACAACCAGTGCTGCAGGCCCACTAGTAGCATTTGATTTACAGGCCCTGGCACCTCTAGTGCACCTTACTAGGGACTCACTAGTAAATCAAATATGCCAATCATGGATAAACCAATCACATACAATTTCACACAGAGAGCATATGCACTTTAGCACTGGTTAGCAGTGGGAAAGTGCTCAGAGTTCAAAAGCCAACAGCGACAGGTCAGAAAAAAATAGGAGGCAGGAGGCAAAAAGACTGGGGATGACCCTGCATAAGCAAAAGTCCAACACGACCCCCTACCAGCCTAAAGCCAGGGGAGAACAATCAATACCTTGATGTACTTCCCTGATTAGGCGATAGAACAAGGACCCAGGCCCACAAAAGCAGGGGCATGTTCCAGTTCTACGCCTTCCTGACTCCAGTTGGATCCCTCTGTCCATACTCTCAGGGCCCACTAAGCTAACCCATGGGGAACCCTTCTCCACATCTACAGACACCATCTGTGCAGCATCTAACTACTTTGCTCACAGATGAATTGCAATGGGCAGATAGTACCACCAGGGCCAACACAGTGGTGTTGCCCACTCCACCCCCGGGGTGTGACTCTCGTCCCCCCCACAGGGGCAACTCTGTCCACCAGGACAACAAGCCACGGTGACCCCTGACAACTGTCAGGGATGAGAGCCCGACCTCAGGCCTCTCTAACCACTGTGACTGTGGAGAGTGGGGGGCGGTAGCCCCAGGTGCCTGGCACCCTTTGACCACTCTCTCTTCCACCAGGTCAGGGATGACACCATGAACCTGGCCTTCCAATCCAGGGTCTGTACCCTTAGATTGCACTGGGGCCAGGGGTGAGGCTCTTTCTCCCCTGTCCCTACTCTCAGGGTTCTGCACCCCCCCCCTCAGGGAGAGTACCCCTTGAAGTCACACCAGGGGGGGTGATTGGGCAAACCGCCCACCCCTTCAGGTCAGGGTTTACCCCCTGCACCTGATCCTCCAGTCCAGGGTCTGTACCCACAGACTGGACCACTGCCTGGCAACCCAGGACTTCCTGGGGGGCATACCTACCCCCCACCAGGTCAGAGTTTACCCTCTGAACCTGGTCATCCAACCCAGGGTCACCACCCTGTGGTTGAACCACTGCCTGGCGCACCAGGACTTCCTGGGGAGCACACTTACCCCCCATCAGGTCAGAGTTTACCCCCTGAACCTGATCATTCAACCCAGAGTCACCACCCTGCAGTTGAACCACTGCCTGGCACACCAGGACTTCCAGGGGGGCACACTTACCCCCCTCAAGGGACACACTGTCCCCAAGGGCCACACAAGAGTCTGGCTGGCGCAGGTCTCCTGACCTCTGCCCATCTGACAGAGTCTGGATTCCCCCCAACCCAGAAATTGTCTTACCAAGGTCATTCCTGGGGGGCTCTGCTCTCAGAGCTGACCCCTGACCCTCCAGGTTCTCCACTGGGGTCCGCAACCCCCTCTCAACCCTCTGTCTGGACTTCTGCACCCCCTCACTAGGAGTGGTACTGCCAGACACCAGAACTGGTGGGACGCTGGCTACAGCCACCCCCCCAAGTTCTCCTGACACTGGGGGTCTCCCTCAACAGATGGCCCTATGGTACAGGCTAGGCTCCCCTCCTGGTGTTCCCTCATGGAACCCTCCAGGACCTGGGACCGGATCTCGGGCACCTTGGACCTCAGCCCATCCCCATTCCCTCTCCTCAGAGACTGGACATGGGGTCCCTCACCCATCCCACTACACTGGGACCTACCTGGGACACTACAATCCTTCCCTACCTCACCTGGTTGGGAAATACCTAGACCACTCCTCTCAGGAGCACTCCCAAATGCCTCTTCAGACTCTCTGGTACTCACCAAGAGGTCTGCCTCCATTGTAAGCTCCCTGGGGTCAGAGAACTCACACTCCACCTGGTGTTGGCATAGCTCTGGAAAATAAGGACTAGACATATGCTCTCCAGCAATTACATCACTCAGCCCCTCACATGAATTAACCAAAGTACCCTTCACCCAACCATCCAGTGACTCTGCTTTGAAAAAGCACCCCACATCACCCTCCTGAGACTGGTGAGACAGTACCTGACTGTCCCTGACACTCAACCCACACTCTTCTGGGATGTCTTCACACTCCATAACCAGGACTTCTACCTGGGGGGAACCCCTCTCCCTGTCACTCTCACCTAGAGTCAGTAGAGTGTTCTTCCCACCAGTAGGAATATGACTCCCCATGCCAGTTCCCCAATCCACCTCAGGGACCCTGTGCATCACTGGAGCTACCTCATACCCCTGAACCTCCTGGTGTGTGTTAACTCCCTCCTTCAAGTAGGGCACCACATCTCTGGGCATGTGCATTTCTTCAGCAGCACTAGATATAAAATTGTTGCTGCCACCATTCCAGCTGGATTCAGCCCTCATGACTTCCAGCGGTTTCAATTTAAGCTTGTAAGCATAAATCATCCTTTGTATCTCGAAGTCCCTTTCCCACTTGTCATACTCCCTTTGCATCCTCAACTTTTCTGCCTCCAACCGGCGAACCATTTCTGCCTGTCTGTCCTGCACATCTTTAGGAGTCAGAACCTTAGACGACACCCTGCTACCCCTCCTGGGGACCCTCCCCCCAGGCGTAACAGGTACCTCCACTACACCACTGTGTATCCTCTGCACTTCCCCACCCACATTCTCCTCCTCTGTGTGCCCTCCAGCCTTCTTGATTGTCACCCCGGCCCTCTCTGCCTTTTGCAGCTCCCCCTCCCTGGTGGAGCTCTTAGTGGGACAGTCAAGATCTTTAAGGAACTGTTTCAATTGAGCAACTGAGTACTCCTTCAGTTTCTCCATTTCAAACACAGCTCCAGCTGTTGCATCTCCAGATTGAGACATGATGGTCACAAGTGCAAAGTTCCAAAGGCAGAAAATAAGTTCCCAATGAAGTAAAAAGAATCAGTCAAGGGATCAGCAAAATCATGGAAGTAGAACAAAAAGGAGTCCTTAAGAGAAAAAGCAAAAGATCACCAAACAAGTAGTATGTGGTCACGTAGTGGTCTGAGATCAAAACAGTAGTGTACACTTAATCACTGTATGTCAAGTACAAATACAAGTACAAATCCCGACCGCTGATCACCAATGTTAGAAATGGGGTCCTTGGTTGACAGTCAGGTTACCCCCTGTTCAAGCAAAGACCCTCACTCTAGTCAGGGTAAAAGAGAATCACCCTCAGCTAACCCCTGCTTACCCCCTTGGTAGCTTGGCAGAGCAGTAGGCTTAACCTCAGAGTGCTAGGCGTAAAGTATTTGTACCAACACACACAGTAACTCAATGAAAACACTACAAAATGACACAACACAGGTTTAGAAAAATAGGAAATATTTATCTAAACAAAACAAGACCAAAACGACAAAAATCCACCATACACAAGTCAAGTTATTAATAAAAAATCAAAAAGAGTCTTTAAGTAGTTTTAAAAACACACTAGCGCTGCTAGAGTGAAAATGTACCTGGTGTGCGTCAAAAATAACCCCGCACGGGCGGGCGTGCGTCGAAAATAACTCCGCACGGTGGTACTCGAGTCAAAAATCCAGCCGCACGATGAGTCGAAGATCCAGCCGCGCAGGTTGCGATCTCCCAGCCTCCGTCAGCGATGCTGCGCATCGTTTCTCCTGCTCCGTGCGTCGATTCTCCGGTCGCGTTTCCTGCAAGCGTCGTTTCTCAGCCGCGGAGCTGGCGGCGCGTCGTTTTTCAGCCGCCGATCGGATTCGCGTAGATCTTTTCCCCGCACAACGCTCTGTGCGTGGATTTTCTTGTCTTTAGGCTGCCAGATTCTCCTTTCAGGGTCCCAGGACTGGATGGGCACCACAGGGCAGAGTAGGAGTCTCTCCAGAGGCTCCAGGTGCTGGCAGAGAGAAGTCTTTGCTGTCCCTGAGACTTCAAACAACAGGAGGCAAGCTCTAGATCAAGCCCTTGGAGATTTCTTCTCAAGATGGAAGGCACACAAAGTCCAGTCTTTGCCCTCTTACTCTGGCAGAAGCAGCACTGCAGGAAAGCTCCACAAAGCACAGTCAGGGCAGCACTCCTTCCTCAGCTATCAGCTCTTCTCCAGGCAGAGGTTCCTCTTGGTTCCAGAAGTGTTTCTAAAGTCTGTAGATTTGGGTGCCCTTCTTATACCCATTTTAGTCTTTGAAGTCACCTTTCTTCAAAGGGGACTCACACCTACTTGTGAAATCCTGCCTTGCCCAGGCAAGGCCTCAGACACACACCAGGGGGTTGGAGCCGGCATTGTTAGAGGCAGGCACAGTCCTTTCAGATGAGAGTGACCACTCCACCCCTCCCTCCTAGCAGAGATGGCTAATCAGGAAATGCAGGTTACACCCCAGCTCCCTTTGTGTCACTGTCTGGTGTGAGGTGAAAAACAACCCAACTGTCAAACTGACCCAGACAGGGAATCCACAAACAAGGCAGAGTCACAGAATGGTTTAAGCAAGAAAATGCTCACTTTCTAAAAGTGGCATTTTCAAACGCACAATCTTAAAATCAACTTTACTAAAAGATGTATTTTTAAATTGTGAGTTCAGGGACCCCAAACTCCACATGTCCATCTACTCTCTAGGGGAATCTACGCTTTAATCATATTTAAAGGTAGCCCCCATATTATCCTATGAGAGAGACAGTCCTTGCAACATTGAAAAACTAATTTAGCAGTATTTCACTGTCAGGACATATAAACCACATTACTATATGTCCTACCTTATCCATACACTGCACCCTGCCCTTGGGGCTACCTAGGCCCTACCTTAGGGGTGCCTTACATGTAAGAAAAGGGAAGGTTTAGGCCTGGCAAGTGGGTACACTTGCCAAGTCGAATTTACAGTGTAAAAATACACACACAGACACTGCAGTGGCAGGTCTGAGACATGATTACAGAGCTACTTATGTGGGTGGCACAACCAGTGCTGCAGGCCCACTAGTAGCATTTGATTTACAGGCCATGGCACATCTAGTGCACCTTACTAGGGACTTACTAGTAAATCAAATATGCCAATCATGGATAAACCAATCACATACAATTTCACACAGAGAGCATATGCACTTTAGCACTGGTTAGCAGTGGGAAAGTGCTCAGAGTTCAAAAGCCAACAGCGACAGGTCAGAATAAAATAGGAGGCAGGAGGCAAAAAGACTGGGGATGACCCTGCATAAGCAAAAGTCCAACAACTGTGATACAGTGGTATGCCATTGTTTGCGACAATCAATACTAACATGATTGGGACAAATACGGATGCCTAGTTGGTGGCATGAACACATATGTCACATTTCTCAGCACACATGTACCACTGCATTGGCTCAAGCATGGAAATGTGTGAGGATTGAGAGCAAAAGGCAACCGGGCACAAAGGTAGGGTGTAGGTATCACTAGATTAGTGACTGTAAGAAATGAGCTACAAATGTTTTCCGACATATGGAAGCATGGGTGGCACTGATGTGACAACACATGCACTTGCCAAATGGCAACATGTGTCCATGCAGGAAGATAGTAATGTGAGGTTTAACATCCCATGAACACATCGTATGTGACAGAAATTACAAAACACATGTCCATACACACGGCAGATATCAATCTTCCACAACACATGTGACATGAGTACTGTGTGCAAAAACTTTCATGGTTGTCACATGCATTACCATGCATTGGACATAGGCCATCAAACACGTTTTGTTGTTGTAGGTATGTGTACATCTGTATCTCAGACATAACAATGTACTTCACACCCAAATTTGTTTACGTACACATGTATACACACATAGCACACATGTGCTAACATGTCTGTGGACACAATGTAGCTACACATGCACATGTGCATGAGGTATTGAGTAATGGCATGCAGAAGACTCGCAAACAAACCTATAAGTCCTACATACCATTGTCACTGTAATGATAGTACTGGACATTCACCCACATGTTGCTATACCACATATACATCATTGTTGCACACCCCATGTAGCATGTGAACTCACTCAGGGTTCACTCAAAGCAAACAATGCAAAAATGGATGCAATGTCGTCATCCTTTGAAACATTTTTCACGAATACACATATACCATACAATACCCCTAAGCCAATACACATATAGCCCCTGTGCGTCTATCGCACCTCCACAGACCTTTTCACGTGAATGGTGTGAAAATACGAGGCGCAACCATCATGCATCAAAAAAACCAACACATGACTAAATCACATGATGCACATGCTCAGGAAGTGATGTACCAGGACATCCTGCCTGCAGCCATGCTACAGTCAGTGGAGTTTCATTTTCCCTTCACAGTCTGTTTCTCTGTGACTCTGTGAAGTTTTGTTGTTTAGGTTTTGTGGGGTGTTCGTTGTGTTTGTAGTGCACATTGTTCTTTAGCCTGTGTTATTTTGTATATTAATTGTCTCAAAACTTTGTATAGTGAGTGTACTGACATTGTCTCTGTATTGTTGGGTGTTTGTCTGGGGTAGTTTAGTAGTTGTGGTAGTTTGGGTAGATGGGGTAGGTGTAAGGGTTACGTTTTATTTCAGTTTTTTTTGGGTGAAGTCCATTCACCACTTGGAATGTCTGGTAAAGAGAGGATGAGCTGGATGTCTGCAGATAAGCTGGGGGGTTCATCTGGGTTGTGGTACACTACCTCCCCATGATGCTGCAACTGGGTGGTCGGGTGAAACTTGGCTACCCCACAGAGGCAAGGCTGCTCAACCACCTTACCCGGATTTTTGCAACAGGAAGGAATGACCAGCAAATTAAGCATCACTGGGCAGATCTGCTGTTAGGGGAGCAGGATCTGCTCAACCATGTGTGCATTGAGATTGGTGGAAAAGTTGGTAAGTCTCTCATTGACATACAATCTCATTTTGTTACCATGTGCATGACAGATGCTGTTAAGTTTGGGTGCTGCATGCAATGGATGTGGACATGTTGTATGAGACCGGTATGAAGAGTCCATGCCTCACGTTAGGGCTGCATTTCAATTGTACAAACAAGGAAGCAAATGTAGTAAAACTGTAAACTTTGCACTTGTATAGCGCACTACTCACCCATTAGGGTCTCAAGGCTCTGTACTCATACCACTATGGAACCCCTCCTGGCTTTTCACTGTGAGGTGCTCACTCCTGGGCACCCCCAGGGTGAAGCCAGGCATCCAAGCAATGTTGCGGCTGTTGTGGAGATTAAGCAAGCTACTGCCCAGAGTTGCACTCATTAATTAGATGAGGCACTAATTATTTGGTCCATGGGAATTAAGCCCAAGACCTGCTGAAGCAGGACTTGAACCCTGGTCTTGAGCCAGATTGCTGCTTCAGGGTCTGCCGCTCTAACCATTGTGCCACACTTCTCCACTAGTACAGATGTATAATTTACCCCACACAACCATCTCAAAGTGTTGTGATGCATGCATAGTATAACTAGGTAATGAGAAGCTACAAATGAGGCCTGCACCATGCAACATGCATGAAATGAGGTCCCAAAACATTATTGGGATTCCAAAGTATTATCCTCTGAGTCAGATAATAACTTCCTATGTATCATTTTCCAGCACTCAGAATGGCTGCTGAGAGAAGGTATGTAATGTGGGCATATCAAAGTATGAGAAGGTACCCCTATGTACTCAGTAGTAGTCATTGACCTTCAAATGAATAGGTGATGTTGGACGACGCTTGCATCATGCTGTGACATATGTCTGACTACGCAAACACATAGCAGTGAGTAAGGGGTGCACTGATGGCCACAACAACAGTACAGATGCAATTTGTAATGGACCACTGTAGTTCTATTGGCCCCTTTGTGTAATTAGCCAAGGCCGTGTAAGGGTGCTTGATCATCCAATGGTCCAGACTACTGGCAGTTCCATGTTCCAGTTCATTGTGCATAACAGACAGGCCATACTATGTCTATAACCAGGCTCATGTGCTGAGTCAGTTCTGCAGGCCTGCTGCTTCTCACTCACAGTATAGGGCTGCCCTGCATCAGCTCTATCACTGGCACACCACTCACTAACCTGCAGCATCAGATGAATCCTTTGACTACTGAGCAAAAACAAAACAATGATATTTGTTTAGAAGTTAGTACATGTGTAGTTATAATAATTGTTGTCCTACTTGTATCTTGTTTCTTAAGGGGGTGGGGAGCCAATGTTTTGAGTGTGGTGTTCCATGTGTAAGATAGGTTTAGATTAGGTTAGATAGATGTAGTTGTTTGATGAGTATAGTTAGTATAGGTTAGCTTAGGATAGGGTAGGTTTTAGATAATATATAGGTTAATGTTCTTATAATAAATACTAAGATTAATAGCATACATTTTGTGTAAGTTGTTTGAGAATCTCGAACTTCTCATGAGTGCACTGGTCAAAGTGGGGGAATGTCAAAAATATGTAATACACTGTTCCAAATTTGTGGGAGACAAATAAAGGATACCTTATACATGTTTCGCATCCTGGTGGTCCATACGGATCCAGTGATGTTAAAAAAAAAGAAGGGACATTTTTCTTAACCGTCGCCCAACCCAATTAAAAAGAATTTGTTTTTGTTGCCGCCGTTGCAGGTACATCTACCCGGGTCCGTGTTCCGTGACTTTCCAGGGAACACGGACCCGGGAAGATGTACCTGCAACGGCGGCAACAAAAACAAATTCTTTTTGCGCTCGACCAAAGGTCTGTGTGACCCTATGAAGCGCTTTCCCTAATTGGGTTGGGCGACGGTTAAGAAAAATTTCCCTTCTTTTTTTTGATGTGAGTGACTGGATACCTTTATGATAATTTCTGAATATATTTCCAGACCTCCTCTTTTTTCTATCTAGGAGATACTTATAGCTGTTTATTGGTCCTGATGAAGCATCACTGGATCCGTATGGACCACCAGGATGCGAAACATGTTGACCTATGATAGGGATGGTCCCCCCACCCTTTCCTTGATCAGTTTGATACAGAGTGACTGAACATTATTTCGGCTTCACTTCTGTGACCGCTTTTTAACCTTGGCCCCTGTTTCTTTGCATTGGGCTAATAAAGTCGTTACCCTGTGCTGATTCAGTGAGTCAATTTTAATCACCCTTTTTTTGATTCTCCTTCTATACATTTTCCCACATTTGGGGTCACGGCTTCACCACTACAAAAGATCTCCGGCAAAGAGCCCCCCCTTTCGGGGTGGTGCCCGTCAGACATTGCACCGCCGGTCTGACGAGGAGCAGCTCCGATGATGAAGCATGACATCCCTTGGGATGTGTGAGTTGCCTTGCTCCTAAAATTTAGGACCCTCACTAAGGTATCCTTTATTTGTCTCCCACACATTTGGAACAGTGTATTACATATTTTTGACGTATTACTTGGGAGGATATACACTGGACCAGAATACCTCCCCATCCCTCTTATTTTTTGACAAAGTGGGGGAATGGCCTATGGAACCCCTGCACTCTTGATATCCATGATTTGCCATGTTCTTCCCCTATTGATGAAGGAGCTTTCACATTGGCTGCACCATCACATCTACGGTCCATGAATTTTCCAACCGCTGTACCTGCCATTCACAAGGTCTATGTATACTTTGTCCTGAACAGATAAGTCTGGTACTTCAGCTGTCATTGGTGGGGTTCTGTAGTTTCAATTTTGGGAACTGTGATACATCTGACAACAGGCACAATTGGAACTGTATACTTCAACACTGACAGGCGCCCTTCACTGATGAGGTTAGCTACCTCTGTACCACACAAATTAGCTGTTCTGGGACTCCCAGCAGTATATGTTGCCATTGACCTGGTTCTCAGCCATACCTGCTGTGTATCAAAAGTAAATGATGTATGCATACATTTTTGTTTTTATGCTCAGTGAATTGGTTGTATCAGACAAGGCCATCATACACCATCCTCATGTTAGAATCCTTGTGTGTAGCTTTGTGTCCCACATCCCTGCACTCATGCACTGCTATTCTTTAACCATTGAGATGGAGTCACACAGTTCAATCTTTTAGCTGAGTCAATGGATCACAGGAAACGTAGACATGTGTACAAGGTATTTATATACAGGTAGAAGTGTGAAAGTGAATTATTTACAATGTCCAGGTCTAAGACCCCATTAGTGAAATTCATGGATATGTGACACAATCAGAGTCCAGGGTTGAGGGACATATCATCAGACATACTTAAAAGTAGTGTCCATTAGTGAGGAGGAAAACAAAATTGACAATTGGTATGTCAGAGACAATGACAGTACATAAGACAAGTCAACAGTGGATGGGTGAAGAGAGCACATTTCCTACTGTGACAACACTGGCATGATCTTAAGGCCAGGACCAAGGAGAATTGTCCATGTGGCCCAAACTGGTGCTACTGGTTTCTCTTCCTACTGAAAGTAATTTCTTCCACCTCTTCATCCTCTAATGTGTGTTCTGCTTCTTGTGCCATTGGTGGTGATGTTGTAGAGGTAAAGGGGGCCACACACACTTCAGAGGATGAAGATGTGGAGTCCAAGTTCCAAGCAGCTGCCCTTTGTGGTAAGACATAAGGCATCAATGCAGCAAGGAGGAACAGCTGATTTTTCAGTATAGCTGCAACATCGCGGTGGTAGATAGCCATGTCTTTCCTGAGGGAGTCCACTTCATTCTGAATGGACTCCAGCCTGCTGTCTGCTATGCTGCTGCCAGTTTGGGAGGTCAATTGTTGTGGCCTCTCTCTCATGGCAGCAGCTATGTTTGCCAGGGACAGTGGGGATTGTGTGCGTCAGATGGCAGCTGTGTTCTTTATTAGGTGTTATGAGGCACTTCCGCACTCCTGCTAGGTTGCCTGCCATGGTCTCCGCCCCCACCCACACCTGCTTGACTCCCATCACTGTCCTCTGAAAGCTAGTCAGTGGGTCCTCAGAGTCTAGGGTGGTGTCAGTACTTGCAGGTGGTACATTTTGGTTTTTGGGTGGTTTATGTGGAGGCCCCCCAACTCAGTGTGTCCTCCTTGCAGCTGGAGGTGGTGTCTGGAGGGATCCTAGGACATCCTGAAGAGTCGGTTTGTTGATGGTTGTTAGCTGGTCATCCAGGTCATCATTGAAATCCAGAACAGGCAGGTCAGCAGGAGGAAGCCATCATCCTCTGCAATGAGATAATGTGAAATCAATCATAGATTGTTGTGGCAGTGGACATGGCACATCGTGTATTTGGTAGTGGAGGCTCAGTGACTAGTTAAACTCCCAAGGTTTATGTGGTATATATTTTTAGCCATCATCCTCTGCAATGAGATAATGTAAAATCAATCATAGATTGTTGTGGCAGTAGACATGGCACATCATGTATTTGGTAGTGGACTAGTCAAACTCCCAAGGTTTAGCTTCTAGTGCCACTGGAGTGTCACGTAAAGGGAAGATCTGGTGGTGCTATGGTCTGCTTCGTATTTAATAGGTAGCATTATTCCACCTATTGTGCCTTGGCACCACCTTGTAAATATGTCTCCTTCCCATGCAGCACTTTGCTTAGAAGGGGTGTGCAATGGCTGTTGCTGTGGGTGGACCACACCAACACCTTTGCATTTTGACGATGCCACAGATTTACGTGTTTTTGTAGACCTGTGGCAGCACCAATATCTAACACCACCCCAGGGGTGGCATTAGCAGGGTGCAATGTTGACATCTACTTTAATTCCTCCTCATGTTTTCCTTTGTCTATGGGTGCTACATTACACAGCACACATGGACCTAGCAGAATGCAATATCAGTTTCTTGTTGTGCAGGAAGGGGCTCCTTCCTAATCAATGCGATTCTCCCCCTCAACAAAGCCACCCTTGCTCTGTGGTGCATGGGATAGGGTGTTGGGGCTGGACAGCTACTTAATTTACCACTGGCACAGGGGTGGCCCATCTAGTTTTGATTTTTGGTGCTGCTGTGAGAAAGTAGCCTCTTTCTAGCGTGGTTACCCCCACTTTTGGCCTGTTTGTGAGTGTGTCAGTGAGTTTTTACTGTGTCACTGGGATCCTGCTAGCCAGGACCCCAGTGCTCATAGATAAAAACTTATTTGTCAGTGTGTTTTGCCTGTCTCACTGGGATCCTGCTAGCCAGGACCCCAGTGCTCATAGTTTGTGGCCTAATGTGTATGCCTGTGTAGTGCCTAACTGTGTCACTGAGGCTCTGCTAATCAGAACCTCAGTGCTTATGCTCTCTCTGTTTTTAAATTTGTCACTGTAGACCAGTGACTGCACTTACCAATTTCAATTGGAATACTGGACCCCCCTTATGAGTCCCTAGTATTTGGTACTTAGGTACACAGGGCACTGGGGTTCCAGGAGATCCATATGGGCTGCAGCATTTCTTTTGCCACCCATAGGGAGCTCAGACAAACCCTTACACAGGACTGCCATTGCAGCCTGTGTGAAATAGTTCACACACTATTTCACAGCCATTTTTCACTGTGCTTAGGTAACTTATAAGTCACCTATATGTCTCACCTTCACTTGATGAAGGTTAGGTGCAAAGTTACTGAGGTGGTCATTATGAACACGGCGGAAACAACCGCCGTGTTCATGCTGGCGGTCAAAACACTGACCGCCAGTGACCCCGGGCCCCCGCCGGCCAGATTATGGCATTTTCTGTGAGCCGGCGGGCGTAAACCTTGTTTCCGCCCTCCAGCTCAGAGAAAGGCTCGGCCGGGACATTGACGGCGGTTAATGCCTCTGTACGGCAGGTGCAGTTGCACCCGTCACGCAGATCACTGCCCGAAAATTGGCAGTGACCTGCACGATGGGGCTCTGCACTGGGGCCCCTGCACTGCCCATGCAAACTGCATGGGCAGTGCGGGGGCCCCCAGGGGCGCCCCTGGTCACTCCCTCTGCCAGCCTTTTCCTGGCGGTACATCCCGCCAGGAAAAGGTTGGCGGGAAATGAAACATTATCCGCAGGGTAGCGCAGCTACCCTGGCAGATGGTATTTCAACCTGCCGCCAGGCTGCCTGACGGCGGCAGCCTGAGGGTGGGTGACGGCTGCCGCTGGCGGCCGTCACCATGTCCATTATAAGGCGGTTTGGCCTGGAAAAAGGAAAGGGGAGTGACCACTCCCCTGTCCATCAACACCCCAGGGGTGGTGCCCAGAGCTCCTTCAGTGTGTTCCAAATATACCAGCACCCGCATGAATTGTTAATCTCCACCAATATAAGTACAGTAAACAAAAACAAGTTATTGTAAATTATTACAAATTAATTGACAATATCTACATCAAATCTGTTGCAAAAACAAACTCTTAATTATCTTTGTTGTCGATTTGGTTCCAGAGTCCATCAATTCGTGTTTATTAAGTCCAAAATTTCTTCATACAATTCTCTTGAAATTAAATTCCAAATTTCCCATGATTAAGTCATCCATTGTCTTATTTTGTGTTTCAATTAAGATCACAACTTATTATTGTCATCACTACTTCTCCAATTATCCTTCAATTGTCTTTATCCATTAGTTGTCATCCATCAATTGTCAATTGTCTATTATTAGCTAACTATCTTCCTTTGACCACTTTAAAGAATGTGTTATCCTGATGACATGCTTTACAAATGAAAGCCATGACATTCAAGTGCACGTCTTATTATTTGAATGTGCCCCGAGTGATTATGATCGTTAGTGTATATTATTTAACTACTTTAGTGTACTCTACTGGTAGCACCCATTCATGCTGCACAAGGCGTTAAGGTGCACAAATCTATAGTATTCTTTAATAATAGTGATATTAATGGTATTACTATCGTACATTAATAGAAGTCCTTTATATATTCATGCATAGTGCACATAGCCCTTAAGGCGTACCTGTAAATTGTTTGCAAAGAGTTTTTTCGACGCTGTCTGTTTATACTTGCAACATTCGCTATAGGGTGCCGGAACCCAGCGTATCCTGTGGATTGAAATTTATTTTATATAAGTCATAGTACACAGAACTTATTTAGAGTTCACAAAATTGCGTCTCTGGATTTGCTATTCCTACCCGTGCTGTTACGCCACAGTCTTACCTTATTTTTATCTTGTTTTGTGCAGTAAAGCGTGCTGCGAGTGCGTCTAACACTGTTGGAAGCTGCCATTGCTTTCTTCAGCGTTTTGAATGCGGTGGGAACATGGAAATAGAAAGTGGACTAACCGCTTCCTGAAAATCAAAATGGGACTCTTCTTCCCATACGCCTTATTTGGTCTGTCTACCGACTAACAATAATTATAAATTAAGGTTCTCCATTGTAAATTGACCAAAGGTTATCTATGTTAGATATAATATTATGCCCTGCATCTAAAAGTGTGTGACTGATTCAAAATTATCTTATTAATAACATAATAACACAGGGCACATTCTTATTGTAAGTGCCACTACCCTTAGTCATACAACAATCCAATAATCTAAATGAATCATATATTCCTAATTATAAATTGTATAGTAGTGATATATATTGTTATTTATTTATCAATATTTGTTTCAGTACATCATCTTCAGATTTTTTCGAATGTTTTCAAAATTCATATGTAGGCTGCTAGTCAAAGTTATCTATAAAGTCATTATCAAAATGCTATTCTTCAGAATACTAGGGTGAATTACTACCTATTTATCGCCCAAAAAGTATTCCATTTCATAATCTGAATTAAGTCCTCGTTCCACAACCCCGAAAGAAATTATCCAAATCGACTCCCACCTCCGTAGAGTTAATTCTCTATTGCCACCTCGTGGACTTTGCTCACATTGGTCAAAACCAAAGAACTTAAATTCTTTATGGGTACCTTGTTTGTCACATATTTTCATGTGTGAAGCTATCGGGTATCGTTCATCTTCTTGTTTCATTGCTCTGCAATGTTCCGAAATCCTAACTCTCAGTGGGCGAATACTACTGCCCACATACATCTTTCCACATTTACAGGACAACATATATATTGTATATTTAGGGCCATATTTATACTTTTTGACGCAAAACTGCGCTAACGCAGTTTTGCGCCAAAAAAATTAGCGCCGGCTAACGCCATTCTTAAGCACCATGCGGGCACCGTATTTATTGAATGGCGTTAGCCGGCGTTAGCCGACCGGCGCTGCCAGGTGTGCGTGAAAAAAAACGACGTACACCAGGCAGCGCCGACGTAGGGAAAAATGGCGTTTGGGTGTCCCAAAATGGGGCAAGTCAGGCTGAGGCAAAAAATTCGTCTTAACCCGATTTGCGCCATTTTTTTGGGGCGCCCAGACGCCATTAACATGACTCCTGTCTTTGCAAAGACAGGAGTCATGCCCCCTTGCCCAATGGCCATGCCCAGGGGACTTCTGTCCATAGTGGCATGTAGGGGGGCACAAATCAGGCCCCTCTATGCCACAATTTTTTTAAAAAAAAAAATACTTACCACAACTTACCTTTTCTTCCCTGGGATGGGTCCCTCCATCCCTGGGTGTCCTACTGGGGTGGGCAAGGGTGGCAGGGGGTGTCCCTGGGGGCAGGGGAGGGCACCTCTGGGCTCATTCTGAGCCCACAGGTCCCTTAACGCCTGCCCTGACCCAGGCGTTAAGAGGCGCAAATGCGGGTTTTTTTGCCCCGCCCACTCCCGGGCGTGATTTTTGCCCGGGAGTATAAATACCACGCACATGCCTGGGAGTCATTTTTTAAGACGGGAACGCCTACCTTGCATCTCATTAACGCAAGGAAGGTGTTCACGCCAAAAAATGACGCTAACTCCATGAACTTTGGCGCTAGACGCGTCTAACGCCAAAGTATAAATATGGAGTTAGTTTTGCGTCGAATTTGCGTCGAAAAAACAACGCAAATTCGGCGCCGACGGAGTATAAATATGCCCCTTAGTGTTACAATCTATATGTGATCTAATGCTATATTCTTTACCGTCCGTTCCTAAGAATTTCTTTTTAGCATGCCATGCCCATCTGCACATGGCACAACATCCACATTTATAGAAACCTAAATTATGTGAGTGAAGCCAACTGGGTTTGGTTGTATTCGACAAATAGCTAGGACTCAAAATGTTATTGAGAGTGTTGCCCCTCCTATATGCAACTTTTGGCTGACTACCAATATGTTTCTTATGAGTTTGATCCTGTGTGAGTATATCCCAATGCTTTCTCATGTTTTTCACTAGTTTACGTGAATTCTCTGTGTAATCCAAAATTATACGAACTCCATGAGTGTCATCATCCTTATTTCTTCCATCTATAAGGCTGTGATGCATCAATGTTTTAGACCGGGGTATTTTCAAAGCTTTACGTTTAGATCTAGTTATCACATCCTTTGAGTATCCTCTTACAATGAATCTTTGTCCCATATCTTTAATGCAATCCTGGAAATCACTATTCCTACTACAATTACGCCTTGCTCTCAACATCTCTCCGAGAGGTATTGCTTCTATTTGGAGTCTAGGATGTGCACTTGTCGCATGTAGTAAGGTATTACATGAAGGTTGTTTGCAATATGATTTGCTCTCGATTTTATCATTTACCACAAACAGTTCTACATCAAGAAATTCTATGCAGGTCATACTATATTTATATGTGAATTTGATGTTGACCTCGTTGTTATTTAGATATTCACAATTTTTTTTTTTTTTAAGTTTCTCTTCTTTACCAGTCCATAACATAAAACAATTGTCAATATACCGTCCCCAGTATAGAATGTCTGACTGCCATTCTGCTGCTTCCTGACCCCATATCCATTTCTCTTCAAACCATCCCATGAAGAGGTTAGCATATGAGGGAGAAAATCTCGACCCCATTGCTACCCCTTGTCTCTGTTTGTACCAGTCCTTCTTAAAGAGAAAGTAGTTGTGATTAAAGATAAGATCTATCATCTGTATGATCATATGTCTATTTTCCATCAGACTCACTGATCTTTTGTTGAGCATGTGTTCTACAGCTTGGATACCACATTCATGTTGAATGCTAGTGTATAAAGCTACAACATCTAGAGTGACCATAATCATACCCGATTCCCACTGGATATCTGATAATATACTGAGTATATGTTTTGTATCCTTTATATATGAAGGAAGATTGTGTACAAAAGGTTGTAGGAATATATCTACGAATTCCGACAATCTTTCCGTCGGACCTCCTAAAGCTGAGACTACCGGTCTTCCTGGAGAGAAGTCACATTGTTTATGTATTTTTGGTAGTGTGTATAGGCAGGGATATCTTGGGCGACTTACTAATAAGTATAAGTACTCATCCTCATCTAACAATTTCTTATCTCACCAAATTCCTAACAGTCTGTTTATCTCCCCAGTTAACCACATCATTGGATTGTGAGAAAGTTTTTCATAACACTCTGCATTATGTAACTGTGTATAACTCTCTTTTTCATAATCTTCGCAATTCATCACTACTATATTTCCTCCTTTATCAGCTCTCTTTATAATTAATTTTCATCGGATTTTAACTTTTTTAATGCTAAATATTCTTGATAATTTAAGTTATGCTTCATACTTTTCCTCTATTTATTCTCTTCTAGGTCCAAATCTCACCACACCAATTTGAAAAATACATCAATATTATTATCCAATACTTGTCTCGGTATCCACATAGATCTCTGTTTGAGTCCGCTTGTGACATGAGCATCCGATGACACATTTAAATCTTGTAATACCATAGATGTGGTTCTTGGGTGTTCCTCATAACCTGTTATAGACATTAGCATCAAGGTGTCATATACATCCTGTATTGTTATCTCACTGAGAGTAGATGTAATTTGCAGTGTTGCTCTAGCTGCTATCTCCTGAGTATCAAAATATTTTTTCAATTTTAGTTTCCTTATATATTTATACAGACCTATTTTTGACTTACAGTTGTCCCCTCTGGCTGTTGAGCAAAAACCCAATCCCTTGTTCAAAAGTTGTAACATATCAGATGAAAGATCCTTATTGGATAGGTTCACCACATTGTTATTTTCCTTAGACGGGTATTCTATGTTTTCTTGTCCCGTGACCTCGTTTTTATGCCTAGATATGATTTGTCTACCTTTCCCTCTTTTCCCTCTTCTTGTCCTCCTCTGCTTTTCTTTTGAACCTGTTCCCAGTTGCCTTGCTTTAGCCTTTTCAATTCTAGTAAAAAAGTGCCTCCTGATTTACCTGATCTCAACAATTGTGCATCCGCCCCTTCTATGTCACTTGTACTACCTTCCACACTGCTCCTCGAAGTTGTTGCCGAGTCTAGGGAGCTTGTGGATTCCGATGTTATCATAGTATTTTTAACTAAATGGTCATATTTTCTAGAGAAAGTAAACACTCTCCCATTTAGATAATCTAGCTCATCTCTTTTTAATTTCCTGGCTTTCCTATGTTTTAACTCATCTTGAAATGTCATTATCACTTCATTCAAAATAGCATAATTATTTTCTGTTGCTTCTTTCAGATTTAACTCACTAATTTCTTTTTCTAGTGTTTCAATCTCTGATTGCAGTTTGGAAACCTTCATCTCAGAGTTTTCAACTAGGATATCCATAAGTTTAATTGAGTTAGATTTTAATTCATCCTCCCATTTTCTAAGTAAATCTGTGTCTAAGTCATCGTACGATGGAAAAATATGTGATCTTAGACCCCTTGGTATTCTATCTAACTTTCTATATTGTTTGAGTGTGACTGCATCCCACCATCTGGACATTTCATTTCTTTTTAATTTTTCTAATCTTATAAATTTATCCTTTAGACCTTCTTTGGTCCTCCGAGTTCCACTACCTGTGGCTTGATGTACTGTGTGTCCACTGTCTAGACTCCTGAATAATTCCTCTGCTATCTTGTCCCTATCCATATTGCTGATCATGTTATAGTAAGGCGATGATTATTTACTAAATTCGCAAATATAGTGGTGCCTACCCCAATTGTGAACACCTTATTGATTAGGGGTGAAAAGGGTATCTGGCGCTCTATATCACATTATCTTATCCATACAATATTTCACGGTGCGGCTATGTTAGAGCTCCACCCCCAAAATCGACGCCCTATACGATAAGCAATGTTATCCAGTACATTCCAAATATACCAGCACCCGCATGAATTGTTAATCTCCACCAATATAAGTACAGTAAACAAAAACAAGTTATTATAAATTATTACAAATGCATCGACAATATCTACATCCAATCTGTTGCAAAAACAAACTCTTAATTATATTTGTTGTCGATTTGGTTCCAGAGTCCATCAATTCCTGTTTATTAAGTCCAAAGTTTCTTCATACAATTCTCTTGAAATTACATTCCAAATTTCCCATGATTAAGTCATCCATTGTCTTATTTCGTGTTTCAATCAAGATCACCACTTATTATTGTCATCACTACTTCTCCAATTATCCTTCAATTGTCTTTATCCATTAGTTGTCATCCATCAATTGTCAATTGTCTATTATTAGCTAACTATCTTCCCTTGACCACTTTAAAGAATGTGTTATCCTGATGACATGCTTTACAAATGAAAGCCATGACATTCAAGTGCACGTCTTATTATTTGAATGTGCCCCGAGTGATTATGATCGTTAGTTATATTATTTAACTATGTGAGTCTACTCTACTTGTAGCACCCATGCATGCTGCACAAGGCGTTAAGGTGCACAAATCTATAGTATTCTTTAATTATAGTGATATTAATGGTATTATTATCGTACATTAATAGAGGTCCTTTATATATCCATGCATAGTGCACATAGCCCTTAAGGCGTACCTGTAAATTGTTTGCAAAGAGTTTTTTCGTCGCTGTCTGTTTATACTTGCAACATTCGCTATAGGATGCCGGAACCCGGCGTATCCTGTGGATTTAAATTTATTTTATATCAGTCATAGTACACAGAACTTATTTAGAGTTCACAAAATTGCATCTCAGGAATTGGTATGTTAGAGCTCCACCCCCAAAAACGACGCCCTATACGATAAGCAATGTTATCCAATACATTCCAAATATACCAGCACCTGCATGAATTGTTAATCTCCACCAATATAAATACAGTAAACAAAAACAAGTTATTATAAATTATTACAAATGCATCGACAATATCTACATCCAATCTGTTGCAAAAACAAACTCTTAATTATATTTGTTGTCGATTTGGTTCCAGAGTCCATCAATTCGTGTTTATTAAGTCCAAAATTTCTTCATACAATTCCGTTGAAATTACATTCCAAATTTCCCATGATTAAGTCATCCATTGTCTTATTTCGTGTTTCAATCAAGATCACCACTTATTATTGTCATCACTACTTCTCCAATTATCCTTCAATTGTCTTTATCCATTAGTTGTCATCTATCAATTGTCAATTGTCTATTATTAGCTAACTATCTTCCCTTGACCACTTTAAAGAATGTGTTATCCTGATGACATGCTTTACAAATGAAAGCCATGACATTCAAGTGCACGTCTTATTAATTGAATGTGCCCTGAGTGATTATGATCGTTAGTTATATTATTTAACTACGTTAGTCTACTCTACTGGTAGCACCCATGCATGCTGCACAAGGCGTTATGGTGCACAAATCTATAGTATTCTTTAATTATAGTGATATTAATGGTATTATTATTGTACATTAATAGAGGTCCTTTATATATCCATGCATAGTGCACATAGCCCTTAAGGCGTACCTGTAAATTGTTTGCAAAGAGTTTTTTCGTCGCTGTCTGTTTATACTTGCAACATTCGCTATAGGATCCGGAACCCGGCGTATCCTGTGGATTGAAATTTATTTTATATCAGTCATAGTACACAGAACTTATTTAGAGTTCACAAAATTGTATCTCAGGAATAGGTATTCCTAACCGTGCTGTTACACCACAGTCTTACCTTATTTTTATCTTGTTTTGTTCAGTAAAGCGTGCCGCGACTGCGTCTAACGCTGTTGGAAGCCGCCATTGCTTTCTTCAGCGTTTTTTATGCGGCGGGAACATGGAAATAGAAAGTGGACTAACCGCTTCCTGAAAATCAAAATGGGACTCTTCTTCCCATATGCCTTATTTGATCTGTCTACTGACTAACAATAATTATAAATTAAGGTTCTCCATTGTAAATTGACCAAAGGTTATCTATGTTAGATATATTATTATGCCCTCTATCTAAAAGTGTGTGACTGAGTCAAAATTATCTTATTAATAACATAATAACACAGGGCACATTCCTATTGTAAGTGCCACTACCCTTAGTCTATAACAATACAATAATCTAAATAAATCACATATTCCTAATTATAAATTGTATAGTAGTGATATGTATTGTTATTTATTTATCAATATTTGTTACAGTACATCATCTTCAGATTTTTTCGAATGTTTTCAAAATTCATATGTAGGCTGCTAGTCACAATTGTCTATAAAGTCATTATCAAAATGCTGTTCTTCAGAATACTAGGGTGAATTACTATATATTTATCGCCCAAAAAGCATTCCATTTCATAATCTGAATTAAGTCCTCGTTCCACAACCCCTAAACGCATTATCCAAATCGACTCCTGCCTCCATGGAGTTAATTCTCTATTGCCACCTCGTGGACTTTGCTCACATTGGTCAAAACCAAATAACTTAAATTCTTTATGGGTACCTTGTTTGTCACATATTTTCATGTGTGAAGCTATCGGGTATCATTCATCTTCTTGTTTGATTGCTCTGCAATGTTCCGAAATCCTAACTCTCTTTGCAAGGTGGGGGGGCACTATGGAGGGCTCTGAGTGGCCAGTGCCAGCAGGTGACATCAGAGACCCCTCCTGATAGGTCCATACCTGATAAGGTAGCCAATCCCCGTCTCAGGGCTATTTAGGGTCTCTCCTTTGGGTTCTCTTCAGATTCTGCTTGCAAGTTTCCTTCAGGAATCCTCTGCAACAACTTCAGACTTTTTTGACTTCGAATCAACCGCAGCCTGTAAATGAAACAAAGTGTCTAAGAGACACTTTTCTTCAGCAACCTCTGCTCCAAGTCAGCAACTGCAACAGTTTCCACGATGTGCATGCTCTCGGGACTCCCTGTCTTTATCCTGCACCAGAAGGACCGGAGTCACTCCCTTGCTCCAAGCAGGCACCTTCCAAGGCGACAACCGGTACCCTGGGACTACTCTCACAGTGATAAGTGTCCTCCTAAGGACACAGAGGGTGTAAATCATTGACATAGACTGTCCTGAGGTCCTGCTGATGCAATTTGGAGAAGGTAAGATCTTGCCTTTCCTGAGAACAAAGGTACCACTGTGTAATGTGTCTTCTTCACCTCCTGAGGCCTCTGTGCACTCTTTGCAAAATTCCTTCGTGCAGAGCCTGGCCCAGGTCTCCAGCACTCCACCCTGTGATGCTCAACTTGCTGAGTTGTTCTCCTGCTGCATGAGACCTTCTTTTATTGTGCTGCATCAACCATGCTTGGCCTCCTGAGGACTCTCTAAAGTACTGAGAGCCTCCTCTTCCTCCTCACACAGAGTTGAGCCCCCCAGGTCCTCCCTGGGTAAATCCAGCACCATTTTGATGAAAAACACCCTTTTTCGTAGCCAAGGGTTGTTGCCACCTTCCAACTGGAAATCTCATCTGCAACAATCTTCACGCCGTGGGACATCTTTTGCATCATGCAGGAACCCGCTGGCATCTTCCTAGGGTGCATTTCTGCAGTATTTGACTAACCAGGGACTCTTCTTTTTCACCCTCTTCTGGGGTCGCAGGGGCTCCTGTACTTCCTGGAACTTCTTTTGACCTCTGATCTTGGTCCCCTTCCTTTGGAGGTCTTCAGGTCCAATAATCCAGCAGTTGTTCTTTGCAAACTTTACTCCTGATTTTCTGGGGTTAGGTAATTTACTTACCTGTGCTGAATTCTTACTCTCCCAGTGATTCTGCACACACTACACTTGTCTAAGGGGGAATTTGTGATTCACATTCCACTTTTTATTATATGGTTTGTGTTGCCCCTAGACCTATTTTCTCCCATTGCATTCTATAGGATTTACTACTGTTTGTGTTGTTCTATGACTATTTACTTGTCTAATTTTGGTGTCTAGTGTATATAATGTGTAAAATACTTACCTCCAGAACGATTATTGTCTTTAAGATATTTTTGGTACTGTGTCACCCAAATAAATACCTTTATTTTTGGTAACACTGAGTATTGTCTTCACTTGTCTATAAGTACTGTGTAACTATAAGTGGTATTGCATGAGCTTTGCATGTCTACTAGTTCAGCCTAAGCTGCTCTGCTATAGCTACCTCTATCAGCCTAAGCTGCTAGAACACTACTACTTCACTAATAAGGGATAACTGGACCTGGTATAAGGTAAAAGTACCCAAGGTACCCACTACAAACCAGGCTAGCCTCCTACAGCTACTTTCTCTAAATGTCAGTGTGTGATCCAGCCTAATTTGTTACAGAGGTACCCATCTTCATTTCCAGCTTGATCAGGGCCTCTATCTTGTTTGATTGTGAGATTGCAGCTACTTGTACTACTGCACACATGGGCCCTCATAACGAGTCTGGAGGTCTTATGACTGACAGACCTGCAAAGGCACTCGGACCACCGCCAACAGCAGCTGTCCAACTTGCACTTTAAGACCATGGTGTAAGCACCATGCTCTAATGGTCTGGCACTGCCAGGTTTCCACCTGCTTATGGGCTGGCGGTGTCACTGGTCCGAATCCTTCAGGTGAGCACTGCAATCAGTGCTGTCATCCAGATTGTTATCCCATTTTCCCACCAGCCTTTGCATGGCGGTCAGTCCAACATGTAAAGTATGGTGGTGATGGGATGTGGGGTGCCCCTGTGTGTCCCTGCACTGCCCATGCCCTTGGAATGGGCAGTGCAGGGGCCCCAATGGGCAGCTCCTTTGCACTTTCCGGTGCTCGATTTACAGGCAGTAATAGGCGTACCCCAACATTGGTACTCGCTATGTTACAAGCCAGCATCTATGTTGTGGTGAGTTTCCCATGGAGCTGGCAGCCCGAGATATGGTTCCCACCCACCGTCCAAGCCTGAATCTCGTGATGCCTACCATGGAGGGTAGACCGTACTGACAGTATTTCCAACACAGGACTTTGGCATGTGGCCTCTGCCGGCCACCAGTGTCGTAATGGGCACCATAATGTTCACAGACATGCACCATGTGTTGTATTTGTTCTATTGTTTGCCCACTCCCTTGTGGGTAATATGGTTGTGTCTGAGATGTGGATTCACCCTGTATGTGTTGTGTTCCACAGGTTGCAAGCTTTAGTGCAGATTTTTCTCTTATGGCACAGTTCAGGTCAGCACCAATATGTGTAGCTCACCTTGCGCCAACTTAGTTACGCATGGAAGTGCCATGTTTACTGGGACACAGAACAGCACTGCAATTCCCCCTGCATATGCACTGATTTGATCTCCCTGCACTGAGGCAGGCATTGTTGCAGCATGATGAAGGAGTGGCTGCTTTGATGGGGTTGAATTGTTGATGTACAGAGTGGTGTCGCTTTGCCGCGTAGGCTCTCATTATTTTAATGAGACTAGTGGATTTTGAGCAGCAGAGTCACCAGCGGTGTGGGAGACTAAGTCTAACCCACTGCAGGTGATACCTGTCGCCCCAATCTGGGTTTTGCTCCGGCTAACTAGCAGTGCCTCATCTCTACCCAAGGATAGGGACGACTGGGCAGCCGAGCACATTACATACTTGGCTTCTCAGGGAAGTCGTGGTCACTCAGGTCTCATCCGTTTCTCTCATTTACAATTCAGTCTCACATATAAATGACAAACAGAAGCGGTATATGTTTCACTGATGAGTTTAATAAAAGCGACTGCATCTTACATAGCAAGGAGTGAGCTGCAATAGCCGGGACGGCTGTCTGCGTTAGCATGTGTAGCAAAGCATTCAGCAATCGGCATGCAGTGGTGGTTCACTGGCTGGAATCTCCCTCTAACGTGTTAGGGACAAGGAAGTGTTTTTATAACAACACAACTGATGTTCTGAAAAAATGTCCCTACGTAAGGATGTGTATTTTCTACGAATGTTGGCGACTAAACTTCTACCACGTTCACCGGCAATGTACCGTGCTGTAGCCTTGGAAGAAGCACAGAGTGATCAAGAATGTCTGGTTTGAGAACAGAGTGCTGGCCTAGGCAAAAACAGTTAGATAAACGGAACATAAAACAAGACCGTAAAAATGGTTATTGCAACAATAATAAGACAAAACTGGTTAAAGCCTAGTGTGTTAAAATAACGTGCATGGAGCTATAACTAAAATGGCTCCACAACAGCTTCCTGCACATGTACAAACCATGTTAACTAAGGTGGCATTTCAATGTCTGCTACAGGATGAAGCACACATGTGTAATGGCAATGCAACAAGGAGGTAGGGGAGCATTTTTGGTGAGCTGCACCACCCTGAGCCCACTCAATGGTATTGACGTCTGTCCTAGTCTCAGATGTCTAAGTTGTATGGGTAAAGGAATTTTGACAATTTGCAAGGGGTGTTGTGATGGCACAGGCACAGTATTTACACGTCCCTTCCAGACAATGTGCTGCATATTTACATTGTGAAGTATAGCCCTGGTTACTGGCGTATAGCCACGTTGTGTAAATGTTGGGGTGCATAGCACAACGAAGGCTTGTGTACATGTGTTGCTTGTGTGGGGATGGGGCATCTTGATTCAGGGTGAATGTGTCCCCATTCAATCCTTTAGCATGCATTGGGTGTGTCCTATCTACCTCCCCCTTCTGGCATTTGTAAGATTCCCCCATGCAACTTACCCTGTATTTGTGGTGGTGGTTGGTAGTCTGTGCTGTCCTGTCCTTGGATTCCTGTGACCAGCTCTTCCAGGATGACTGCTACAACCATCTCTTCCAGCTCATCCAGGCCCTTCTGTGGTGCGGGACTTCCACCTCCAGTCTGCAGTGCTGCCTTTCTGTTCCTGGCCAATTTCTCCTTAGTTCTGCATTTGCAATCATGACAGCGCTTCTTGCACTCAGTGACAGTTCTCTTCACGTCTTCCACGCAGTTGTTTTTGTCCACTATTTGCTGCCATATAGCCTCTCTCTTACCAATTGGCAATTTGGAGGTGACAAAGAGCTGGTGTTGGTGCTCAGTCACCTCTCTGACAAGGATGTCATGCTCCTCTTCACTAAAGCGACACTTGTGCTTTTTCTTTGTCTTCTCCAGGGACTTCTGTGGATCCTCCTGGCTAGTGCTTGGGGTCTCCCTGGGGTCTCTCCTGGCCAAATGCTTCCATTTTCATTTGCAATTGCACTCTTTCCTGTCTGTGCATTTAAATGTGGCACTAATGTGGGCAAAAAATGGCAGTAACCCTTTTGTGACATATTTATGTGACACAAAATGGTTTTGCACTACTTTTGCAGCATAAACATCATTTTTCATTATGACAGGGCGCAATGGTTACCGCCATTATTTTGCGTTAGCGCAGTTTTGCCTCATTTTGTAAAAATATAGGGCGTAGTTTCAACAGGAAATATTTTTTGGGACTTGGCTATATCTTTGGTGCCATTTGACAAATATTAATGAAATATTCCCAAAAAAGTGTCCTTTGGGGTCTTGCTGTGCATGGAAAATTTTGAGGTGATCTGGCAAGTGGGGGCTGGGAAAAGGGGGATAAAAAGGTGTGTTTCCCATGTTAATTTCCACAGAGATTTTAGACAAGACTACAGCCCAAACCTCTGATTGAAATTGCATTGTATTCGGCAGGAAGGAAGCTCTCGATCCAGAAAGCACGCTTGTTATTATTTGATGTAAATCTGTTCAGTAGTTTTCAGACATTAAAGGGAAAATAGATTTGTATATCTGGGTGGAGCCTAAGCATAGATCTCATAGTGGGATATGATTGCTTGTCAGTACTTCAACCAGAAAGTGATGGCATCCATCTTACATGATAGCACCCCATTGAAATGCATTGCAGTGAATAGCAGATCCTGAGTGTCACAAAATTGTTGTGGAGGTGATTTTACCCTGTGAAAAACCTTTCTGCTGGGATTTCAAGAGCTATGTTTTCTCATGACTTTCCCATAGAGGCTATAGAAGATGCTCCAGAAACTAGAATGAAAGCATATTTTCTCTAATTTCACATTATCTTCCTCATTCATATGAAAATGAAGTCTGGCATTCTCAATAAAACATGTACTTCCAACAGGAGCAGCCTGCCAGTTTATTCACTTTTGTTCTGCTGTAGCCTCTTAGAGTGTTCTAAAGAACAACTAAGGTGCCTTACTTGTGACAAAAGTGTGGCACACCTGAAGCCATCTTGATTGAATCAAACTGGTAAAACGTAATACATTTCATTTATAAATGATCAAAATGAGGATAAGGGGGTTTTACTTTGCCCTTGAAATTATGGTTAGCGCTGTAAAAAGAAAAAATAGGACATGTTTTAAGTGAGTTCTCAAATATCTTCCTCTTTTATTTCATTAAAATGTTCTGACATATAGACTGGAGCAAGCCCTTTCAACACCAGCAGTAGATTGCCAGTTAACTCCTTGGTGATCAGCTGTTTACTAGAGTGTTCTAATAAGCAAATAGAGTGCTAACATTCTGCATTTCTGCCAAAAGTGTGGAGCATCTGACAGCTTTTTTGATGGATTCAAAGTGGAAAACTGAAAGCGTTTTTTACAGAGTATACTGCAGTAAATTAAGAGGTTAGGGTGCTTCATAACAAATAGGTCACCCAAGATGTCCACCAGTGAAAAAAAGAGGCAAAATGTAGCACAAATATCACCCAAATGTAGCCCAGTAACAGAAGTGTGTCTGATTACAATTTTGTCAGTACATGGACCAGCATGGCGGTGGTCCAACAGCCATCAGCTTGGCGATCGGACCACCATATTACTATACATGCGATTCCATAGCTGAAAAAACGCTGCCGTCCTGTCAGCACCCCCAAGCAGCACAGACCGCCGTGGCCATGAGCTGGCCAATGAGACCATCGGAGCCAGTATTTCCACCAGACACATTATGATGTTGCCTTCCACCAACATGAACGTAGCGGTCCAACCACCACGTCCCAGTTGTTGTAAAGAGAGGCATAAAAGGAAGGAATTCACCTGCAGGCAGCCTCACACTTCCTGTGCTGCCATGGAGCTGAACACACACGTCCTGCCGCTGCTGCTCATAGATGGAGCACAAAATCCATGTCACTGTGGACGCAGAACACATACCCATGTCCCAAAACTCACCAATAGATTGAGATGCCGCTGTCCACCTAATATGCAGGATACCAACTACACTTGTCCTTGTGCCCCAAGTCTGAGTCATACACATCGAATGACCCATACACAGCCACATGATCACCTTTGGGCAGATCACTGACACTGCACTGCCACAGTCCACAAAAACACATGTATGCCATTCACATTTTTAGGGACTGTGAAGTGTACAGAAGATTGGTGGTCATTTTGACCCTGGCTGTCTTCTTACCACCAGGGTAAATGTGGCGGTCCCACCTCCAACAGGCTGGTGCTGAAGACTGCCACGTTATGAGTGTGGCTGGTTGGCCTATGGCAACCCGCCATATCTCCACTCACCGCCATGGCGGTCGGAGCTGCCGGACAAGAGATGATCATCTCTGACCTGGCGGTCCACAGAAGACCGCCGGCGGTATTAGGAGCTGGGTTTCCACCATGGTTTCATGGCGGTAGCACCATCACACAAACCATGGCGGAAAGGCTACTTGTGACAAGGAATTCCTTCCCTGTCACCAGTAGATGGCTCCCCCACCCCCCAGCAAGCACTAGACCCCCACCCCTCTTCAGCCACATCATCCCCCACCCCCATTAGGCACATTGTTCCCCTCCCCACTCACCCTCCCCCGTGCCCCCACTCCCTTTCAACCAAATTGTCCCCTCCCCACATAAATGCACGCATTCACAACATTCAGACACGCAATCACAACTCCATTCATACACGCATTCATGCACACATACTCACACCTATCCAAACATGCATAATCACACATATACACGGTAACATGCAGACATGCATTCACTTCAACATACAGACATGCATACAACCATGCATGCACACATCCATGTAAACACACAGACACCACACACTCACACATATGCACACAGCACCCCCCACCCTCTCACCTCCCTCCCCTTTCGGACGATCACCTTACCTGTTCCAGGGAGAAGGTTGTCCGGCAGGAAACAGGATGGGGCCCATAATATGGCGGGCAGTGCCCTACTGGCGGGGCAGGCTGGTGGTGGAGCCACCAGAGCATTTTTACCTGATAGCAGGACTACTGCCGAATTTCCGCCCAAAGTGTGGTGGAAATCGGTAAGTACCCATGATATGGCAGGTGGGAGACAGCCAGCACTGGCTGTCTCCTGTCACCCGTGGCTTTGGCGGTTTTCATGGAAGACCGCCAAAGTCATTATAAGGGCCAATGTGTCACACAACAGTCACACCCATCAACATCACACATAATTAAACTAATATCCTCACAATGATCACATGCCATAGACTATCATGAGATGAACACACATATGTATGGATGTGTCATTTAACACAAGTACCTCTTCTATGAAACATCCCTGCAATGGACCTACACATATCATTCACATTGCAACACAATGGAAGGTCAATGGGATGCACAATATTTTGTGAGGCAAATATCCTAAGATCACGATGGAAACAATACCTGCACAATAGGGATGGGGGCATCAGGAGCACTCCCGGAAGGATACTGACCTGGGACACATATCACTTTGCACATGGCCCAAAACGCCATTTGCACAGGAACTGGCCCTTCATGTACCTCAAGAACAAACACTAGTAGAGTCAAGTGACATGCCTGTCGGCCAAATGTGTAAGTGCAAGTCAAAAATCAAATACAACAGCAACAACATGGGGCATACATAAAGATGGAGTAGCTGGAAGGTACATACTTAAAATGGATACATGGACAGACAAAGGTAAAGGGAGGTAGCACAAGTGAACACCCTCCATGTGTGGACAAACAAAACTCTACCTTCTATGCATGAGACAAATTTCCAATCCATATCAGGGGTACAAATCTAACACAATACATATTGACATTGGCCAACCCAAGTTTAAATACTTACTATAGCAAACAAAACACATTGCAATGACACCCCAATTGGATTACTAACCACATATCCATACAGTGAACTTCTACCCTTGTCCTGGGTGACACCAGCACTGCCCACAAAGTTAGATTTTGCCAATCACAGCAAATGGTCAGAAATCAGGGTGAAACACACACAACTGTGGGCATACAACACAAATTACTCAGGAACAAATAAAGGGTAGAAAAGTAATGGCAGGAAAAATGTGTACCCAAAAACAACAACTTGCGTTTATTGAAAGTAAATGTTGAAGAGCAAAGGTCATTGGTCAATCCAAATTGTAGTTCATGCACATTATTGTGCCCAAGCTTGACTCCAATCACTGCCAAGGAGCCTCTGCAGGATGGAGCATAAAGTGGGCATGCAGGCATCTATAATGCTTCTGTGTTGTGGGGTCGGATTTGAGATGGGAAGGATTGGCTTCTTTTTGGGGGAGGGGTATGGGTGTTTGCGAGGGGGAAGGTTTGACAGAGTAGGACTTGGACATGGAGGGGATGGGTTAGGATGTGGACCTCTTGAATTTGGGACGGTGGTGGAGGTCACAAGGGAAAGAGCAAGGTTGAAAGGGAAACTTTCCTTGGGAAAACAGGTATGGTCTTCAGAAGGGATTAGGTTTTGGAGGTTGAGGGATTGGCGGTCTTGCCTATGGGTGTTGATGCTCTTGGTGTGTGCAAGGTATGTTTGGGTTTGAGTGGTGTCTGTTGTGTGTGTGAGTGTGGGTATTTGCATGTCTTGGGGGCTGTGAGGTGGAGGTGCATAGTGATGTGGAAGTGGTAGATGTTTGTGTGTGTTTTGGTGTGCCATCTGGGTGTATGAAGGATGTGGTCAATGTGTCTGTGGGTGTTATGGTGGTTTCTAGAGATATGGTGTCTGAGGTTTGTGGGTCTGTGGGTTGTGAGGTATTGTCTGAATGTATGGTGGGTGTGATGGATGTGTCACTGAGTGTTGTACTGGTGTCTGTGGGTATGGAGGTTGTGGTGTATGGGTCGTTGGGGTATAGGTGGTGTCTGTGGGTGACTATTGAGTGCTTGCCTGTCGGTGTGTCTTGTGGTGCTTGTGTTTATGAGTGCTGCTTGTTTGTGCTAAGGTAGGTACATGCAGATGTGTCTGTGTGCTTGGGACAGGAAGGGGACTAGGGAATTTGGGTTGGGTAGAGGAAGGTTATGGTGGAGGATTGTGAGTGATGGATGGCTGCCGTCAGGGAGGAGTCCTGAGCCTAAAAACATTGCTGTAGGTGGGGCATGTCACTATGAATGCCTTCCAGGTATGCATTTGTCTGCTGGAGTTAGCTGGCCAAACCTGGATGACATTCAGAATGGCAGTCTGCTTCACAAAGATACTCCGCAGGAGGTCAATTGCCTCCTCACTCAAGACAGCAGGGGAAACAGGGGCTGGAGGTGAGGTGCCTGTGGCAAAGGAGAGGTCCATCCTCTTGTGTGAGAGGGCACAGCCGACTGGCTGAGGAGCAACAGGAAGGGTGGTGATGGAACTCGGGGTGGCAGAGAAGGATAGTACAGGAGCAGGTCCTTATGGGCCCGCCACCACAAGGGAGTGGTCACTGGAGGTAGAATTAGAAGATGACCGGGTTGATACTGTGTCCTCTTTGAAACTCCCTTCATCTTCCACGCCACTGGGTCCTTCCATGTTGGTGGTGTCATGACTGGAGGTACCGTGGCCAGATGCTTCCCCACTTGGTTCTGCCCTGTCTCATTCGCTTGCCTGGATGATGCTGCAAATACAAAGAGAAAGAGGGTCACTGCATGTTCCTGACCACACTTGAGCAACAGCTGTGATTAGCAAAACATTACCATAAAGTAGGCTCCAGCAACAAACTCCAGCAAAGTGGATCCTACATTTGCCACACCATATGCATGCATGCCACATGAACTGACACCAGTTGCTCACAGGAAATTCAGAATCACAGTTAACTCCAAATGCATGGGTAAAGTTGTGCAATCACACTACCTATTGAACAAGTAGGAGAACTTATCACCTTTAATAGTTTGCCTCATATAGCCTATCTCATTTACCTGTTGTCACACAATAGTAAGGCAATGCAAAGTTCATTTACATAGATCACACACAAGTTCATGCATACAGCAAATCGCCATTTGCACAATACTACATTATGAAGGAATGATTGTCCAAAATCTTGGCATGCTGCTGACAGAAGTACAGTTGCCTGAAGAAATGGAAATAACCATGTCGCACTGGAAACAAATCAACAATGCTCACCTCTCCATGTGTAGATTGTCCTAATGGAGTCATAGAGGTTGTACTAATGTTGCTCACATAGAGAACACTAACACCAAAATGTACACTTAAGACAAATTGTGCAAAATGTCACGGTGATATGTCTCCAAAATCTCTAACACAATGAATCAGCTAGCTCCAGGGAAATCACAAATGCTCTCCTCACCATGTGTATATTGTCCTAAGAGAGCTATGGAGCTTGAACTATTGTTGCTCAGATAGTTAACACTAGCACCAACATGTACACTGGAGACAAACTGTGCTAAATGTGATGGAGATATGGCTCCAAAATCCACAACACATTGAATCAGCTAGCTGTAGGGAAATCACTTCTCTTGATTGGTACCCCTAGCAATGACATACTCTGATTGCATCAGTAGAAGCCAATAGTCCTTTAAAAGTCGTAGAGGCCGAGGGTTTCTCAAATACTAGTAGAAGTCCCTCAACATGTTACCCAATGGGAAGCCATATCAGTGTTTCTATTTTTGTCCTGCAAACACAGATTTTCGGGGATGAATGGTTGTACACAACCACATATGATTCCCACATATCGGCAAGTCACTCCATGATGCATGCCAACAGTTAGGTAATGAACCATCCCCATTTCATGTGTGCAAAGCAATTTGCTACATGATGCCACATTAGTGGCATTGAAATGCACATTGTGGGCCATAACCTGTAGTCCTACCTGTCATGTCCTTCATTGCTACTGTAGTTGTACATGCCAAATGACATGCAATGATGGGTGAGGGTATGTATGAGTCACCAATGAATGATGACACACTCCTGTCCGTAGAACCACTTGAAATGTAGCCAGTGGCATATGTCCAATTCCAAGCAAATGTTGGCATGCACCCATATGTAAGGGGATATAGAAATCACCCCACAAAGATAGGTAGACCATGCATGTAACAGCAGTGAAAATGATTTGTCAAAAGTGAAAGGTACACATACTAACATGTAGGCACAAGGAATGACGACAACAGTAACATCACACAAATCATGTCAATGGACATTCCACACTTACCAAGGGAAGGTATTGCTCTGTAATTGCACCCTTAGAAAAATTTATTCTCTGTCACATGTATGATGACCACCTACACATGATAGATGGTAGTGAGGCATCAGCACTCATGACATACTGAAGACAAGTGACAGATGCCAATATACTCACTTGAGCAGACACATGGCTGAGGAGTGTGATCCATTATGTTATTTTGTTCAGGCTGGCAAACTGAAGAGTAGTGGACTGTTGTTTACAAATTACACCCACAACAACAAACACTAACTGATTGACTACTGTACACACCCATGCGTTGGACCTTGACAGTAAATTGTTTATGGACTTTACTCTGTTGTGTCTTAGTTCCCTGGGCTAATAGGCAAGGCACATCAGCATGCAACCAACTTCCATAGCTACACAGTTACTCATTTTGTGTGTCACACATGGCCCATCCCTAATCTTCAGGGGAAATGGCTGAACCCAAACACATCAACTTGGCAATATGACAGGCAGGAATATGAACTGGACTCACCCTCTTGCGGCTTCTGTGCTTCCCTCAAACGCCCATCAAGCTTTGGGTAGGCCATTTGGGTAGACCACCACCAGAATGCAGGCCATTAGGGGGGTCACGTTCCGATGTGAGTTCACCATGTTGGGAGGACAACCCCAGCTAGACCTCAGGAATCCTATGTTCCCAGTGTCTCAGGTCCTCCCACTTCTTCCGACAGTGAGCGTTCCACTGGCTATGGACCCCCAGGGTCCGCACCTTCCGGGTGATGGCTCTCCAAAGCCCCTTTTTCTGATGGGCGTTGACCTCTATGGATGCAAGAGATAAATCAAAAGGCTAAAAACCCAGGTTTTTCCCCAAATGGTTGTGTCACGTACATGTCAGAAACACCAAACAAGATATTTGCAACAAATGGTCATAATTACAGGGACATGACTACATACTTTTGGAGTTATCTGCACACTAACCCACTACCCTGGTCACGGCCTTCACTGACTAAGCAGGCATACTTGCATCAGGTAGCCCAGGCTCAAGCAACACATTTAGGGCCATATTTATACTTTTTGACGCAAAACTGCGCTAACGCAGTTTTGCACCAAAAAAATTAGCGCCGGCTAACGCCATTCTGAAGCACCATGCGGGCGCCGTATTTATTCAATGACGTTAGCCGGCGTTAGCCACCGGCGCTATCTGGTGTGCGTTAAAAAAAACGACGTACACCAGGCAGCGCCTGCGTAGGGGGAAAATGTTGTATGGGCGTCCACAAATGGTGCAAGTCAGGCTGAGGCAAAACAATCGCCTCAACCCGATTTGCGCCATTTTTTTACGACTCCCAACCCCCATTGAAATGACTCCTGTCTTAGCAAAGACAGGAGTCATGCCCCCTTGCCCAATGGCCATGCCCAGGGGACTTCTGTCCCCTGGGCATGGTCATTGGGCATAGTGGCATGTAGGGGGGCACAAATCAGGCCCCCCTATGCCACAATTATTTTTTTTAAAAAATACTTACCTGAACTTACCTGTACTTCCCTGGGGTGGGTCCCTCCATCTTTGGGTGTCCTCCTGGGGTGGGCAAGGGTGGCAGGGGGTGTCCCTGGGGGCAGGGGAGGGCACCTCTGAGCTCATTCTGAGCCCACAGGTCCCTTAACGCCTGCCCTGACCCAGGCGTTAAAATCCGGCGCTAATGCGGGTTTTTTAGACCCGCCCACTCCCGGGCGTCATTTTTGCCCGGGAGTATAAATACGACGCATATGCATCGGAGTCATTTTTTAAGACGGGAACGCCTACCTTGCATATCATTAACGCAAGGAAGGTGTTCACGCAAAAAATGACGCTAACTCCATGAACTTTGGCGCTAGACGCGTCTAACGCCAAAGTATAAATATGGAGTTAGTTTTGCGTCAAATTTGCGTCGAAAAATTCGGCGCAAACGGAGTATAAATATGCCCCTTAGACTCTGGAACATTGACTCACTGCATACAGTTTCTACAGGCAACTACCGTTGTATAGCCTTCACTCTTACACTTGAGTGACAATAAAAGGACTGGGATGGTAGGTAGGGAAAGTCTCTTTCCTGTGCATGTGTGGACATGTGGCCTACCAAACGTAGACTCATGCCACTTCAGGGTGGTTTCTGTGGTACGTACCTGTACCACAGCACATACCTTTGACCATATGTGGTAAACAAACAGAGATGGCATCCAACATACAAATGTATGTTTGGTTTAATTCCTGCTAAGTAACCAACTCGTCATGGCCTCCCTGGAATCTACATACTTTCTGCACTCTGGGTTTGTCAATTGTGCAATGTGCCAGTACAGGACAAATATGAAATAGGTGAAGTAAAAAACAGAGCTGTCGAAGTAAGGGGCCGGTCATGAGTCAAAGACACACATTTCTATGATGCAAAACGCACATATGGACTAGTTAAGGAATTTACCTATGTACCAATTCCTAATCTAGGCAATGGACTAAGGCATTCAGGGCACGTTTTGCCAGTAAAGCCTCACAATGGCCACATAACAGGATCTGCAGGTCTACAGGAAGTGTGCACAGGGGCACAGTTGCATAACCATAGTGACACTCCTACAGTCTGGATTAGGTCCCATACTAGGAGATACATTTGACAGGCCCTGGTCTCTGCAGGCTCAGCATATAGAACGTACATGATACGCATTTCCATCACTTCCATGTATGACAGTATATCATGTGGCCATCATCAATGTGGCTTGTGTGGCAACCTGAATGGCACAGTGAGTCATGATATGCCTCTTAACCCCTTCGCTGCCAGGCCTTTTCCCCCTCCTGTGCCAGGCCTTTTTTTGGCTATTTGGAGCAGTTCGCGCTTAGGCCCTCATAACTTTTTGTCAACATAAGCTAGCCAAGCCAAATTTGTGTCCTTTTTTTCCAACATCCTAGGGATTCTAGAGGTATGCAGACTTTGTGGGTTCCCCTGAAGAAGGCTAAGAAATTAGCCAAAATACAGTGAAAATTTAGTTTTTTTTAAAAAAATGGGAAAAAGTGGCTGCAGAAGAAGGCTTGTGTTTTTTTTCCCTGAAAATGGCATCAACAAAGGGTTTGCGGTGCTAAAATCACCAGCTTCCCAGCATTCAGGAACAGGTACACTTGAATCAGAAAACCCAATTTTTCAACACAAATTTGGCATTTTACTGGGACATACCCCATTTTTTCAATTCTTTGTGCTTTCAGCCTCCTTCTAGTCAGTGACAGAAATGGGCATGAAACCAATGCTGGATCCCAGAAATATAAACATTTCTGAAAAGTAGACAAAATTCTGAATTCAGCAAGGGGTCATTTGTTTAGATCCTACAAGGGTTTCCTACAGAAAATAACAACTGAAAAAGAAAAATATTGAAATTGAGGAGAAAAAAACATCAGTTTCTCTCTACGTTTTACTCTGTAGCTTTTTTCTGCAATGCCAGATTTTCAAAACCAATATATCGTTACGTCTGCTGGGCTCCTCTGGTTGCGGGGATATATAGGGTTTGTAGGTTCATCAAGAACCCTAGGTACCCAGAGCCAATAAATGAGCTGCACCCTGCAGTGCATTTTCATTTTATACCGGGTGTACAGCAATTCATTTGCTGAAATATAAAGAGCGACAGGAAACGCCCCAAAACGCAACGTGGACACATCACATTTTTTTAAAGAAAACAGAGGTGTTTTTTGCAAAGTGCCTACCTTTAGATTTTGGCCTCTAGCTCAGCCGGCACCTAAGGAAACCTACAAAACCTGTGCATTTTTGAAAACTAGAGACCTAGGGGAATCCAAGATGGGGTGACTTGTGGGGCTCTAACCAGGTTCTGTTACCCAGAATCCTTTACAAACCTCAAAATGTGACTAAAAAAACACATTTTCCTCACATTTTGGTGACAGAAAGTTCTGGAATCAGAGAGGAGCCACAAATTTCCTTCCACCCAGCGCTCCCCCAAGCCTCCCGATAAAGATGATATCTCACTTGTGTGAGTAGGCCTAGCGCCCGCGACAGGAAATGCCCCAAAACGCAACGTGGACACATCACATTTTTTTCAAGAAAACAGAGGTGTTTTTTGCTAAGTGCCTACCTGTAGATTTTGGCCTCTAGCTCAGCCGGCACCTAGGGAAACCTGCAGAACCTGTGCATTTTTTAAAACTAGAGACCTAGGGGAATCCAAGATGGGGTGACTTGGGGGCTCTGACCACGTTTTGTTACCAAGAATCCTTTGCAAACCTCAAAATGTGGCTAAAAAAACACGTTTTCCTCACATTTTGGTGATAGAAAGTTCTGGAATCAGAGAGGAGCCACGAATTTCCTTCCACCCAGTGTTCCCCCAAGTCTCCCGATACAAATGATACCTCACTTGTGTGGGTAGGCCTAGTGGCCGCGACAGGAAATGCCCCAAAACGCAACGTGGACACATCAAATTTTTTTAAAGAAAACAGAGGTGTTTTTTGCAAAGTGCCTACCTGTAGATTTTGGCCTCTAGCTCAGCCGGCACCTAGGGAAACCTACCAAACCTGTGCATTTTTGAAAAACTAGAGACCTAGGGGAATCCAAGATGGGGTGACTTGTGGGGCTCTGACCAGGTTCTGTTACCCAGAATCCTTTGCAAACCTCAAAATTTGGCTAAAAAAACACATTTTCCTCATTTTTTGGTGACAGAAAGTTCCGGAATCAGAGAGGAGCCACAAATTTCCTTCCACCTAGCATTCCCCCAAGTCTCCCGATAAAAATGATACCTCACTTGTGTGGGTAGGCCTAGCGCCCGCGACAGGAAATGCCCCAAAACGCAACGTGGACAAATCACATTTTTTTGAAAGAAAACAGAGGTGTTTTTTGCAAAGTGCCTACCTGTAGATTTTGGCCTCTAGCTCAGCCGGCACCTAGGGAAACCTGCCAAACCTGTCCATTTTTTAAAACTAGAGACGAAGGAGAATCCAAGATGGGGTGACTTGGGGGGCTCTGACAAGGTTCTGTTACCCAGAATCCTTTGCAAACCTCAAAATGTGGCTAAAAAAACAAGTTTTCCTCACATTTTGGTGACAGAAAGTTCTGGAATCAGAGAGGAGCCACAAATTTCCTTCCACCCAGTGTTTCCCCAAGTCTCCCGATAAAAATGATACCTCACTTGTGTGGGTAGGCCTAGCAGCCGTGACAGAAAATGCCCCAAAACGCAATGTGGACACATCAAATTTTTTTAAAGAAAACAGAGGTGTTTTTTGCAAAGTGCCTACCTCTAGATTTTGGCCTCTAGCTCAGCCGGCACCTAGGGAAACCTACCAAACCTGTGCATTTTTGAAAAACTAGAGACCTAGGGGAATCCAAGATGGGGTGACTTGTGGGGCTCTGACCAGGTTCTGTTACCCAGAATCCTTTGCAAACCTCAAACTTTGGCTAAAAAAACCCAAACACGTTTTCCTCACATTTTGGTGACAGAAAGTTCTGGAATCAGAGAGGAGCCACAAATTTCCTTCCACCCAGTGTTTCCCCCAGTCTCCCGATAAAAATGATACCTCACTTGTGTGGGTAGGCCTAGCGGCGGTGACAGAAAATGCCCCAAAACGCAACGTGCACACATCACATTTTTTGAAAGAAAACAGAGGTGTTTTTTGCAAAGTGCCTACCTGTAGATTTTGGCGTCTAGCTCAGCCGGCACCTAGGGAAACCTACCAAACCTGTGCATTTTTAAAAAACTAGAGACCTAGGGGAATCCAAGATGGGGTGATTTGTGGGGCTCTGACCAGGTTCTGTTACCCAGAATCCTTTGCAAACCTCAAAATTTGGCTAAAAAAACACATTTTCCTCACATTTTGGTGACAGAAAGTTCCGGAATCAGAGAGGAGCCACAAATTTCCTTCCACCTAGCATTCCCCCAAGTCTCCTGATAAAAATGATACCTCACTTGTGTGGGTAGGCCTAGCGCCCGCGACAGGAAATGCCCCAAAACGCAACGTGGACAAATCACATTTTTTTAAAGAAAACAGAGGTGTTTTTTGCAAAGTGCCTACCTGTAGATTTTGGCCTCTAGCTCAGCCGGCACCTAGGGAAACCTGCCAAACCTGTCCATTTTTTAAAACTAGAGACCTAGGGGAATCCAAGATGGGGTGACTTGTGGGGCTCTGACAAGGTTCTGTTACCCAGAATCCTTTGCAAACCTCAAAATGTGGCTAAAAAAACACGTTTTCCTCACATTTTGGTGACAGAAAGTTCTGGAATCAGAGAGGAGCCACAAATTTCCTTCCACCCAGTGTTTCCCCAAGTCTCCCGATAAAAATGATACCTCACTTGTGTGGGTAGGCCTAGCGGCCGTGACAGAAAATGCCCCAAAACGCAACGTGGACACATCACATTTTTTTAAAGAAAACAGAGGTGTTTTTTGCAAAGTGCCTACCTCTAGATTTTGGCCTCTAGCTCAGCCGGCACCTAGGGAAACCTACCAAACCTGTGCATTTTTGAAAAACTAGAGACCTAGGGGAATCCAAGATGGGGTGACTTGTGGGGCTCTGACCAGGTTCTGTTACCCAGAATCCTTTGCAAACCTCAAACTTTGGCTAAAAAACCCCAAACACGTTTTCCTCACATTTTGGTGACAGAAAGTTCTGGAATCAGAGAGGAGCCACAAATTTCCTTCCACCCAGCGTTCCCCCAAGTCTCTCGATAAAAATGATACCTCACTTGTGTTGGTAGGCCTAGCGGCCGCGACAGGAAATGCCCCAAAACGCAACGTGGACACATCACATTTCTTTATAGAAAACAGAGGTGTTTTTTGCAAAGTGCCAACCTGTAGATTTTGGCCTCTAGCTCAGCCAGCACCTAGGGAAACCTGCAAAACCTGTGCATTTTTGAAAACTAGAGACCTAAGGGAATCAAAGATGGGGTGACTTGTGGGGCTCTGACCAGGTTCTCTTACCCAGAATCCTTTGCAAACATCAAAATGTGGCTAAAAAAAACACGTTTTCCTCACATTTTGGTGACAGAAAGTTCTGGAATCAGAGAGGAGCCACAAATTTCCTTCCACCCAGTGTTTCCCCAAGTCTCCCGATAAAAATTATACCTCACTTGTGTGGGTAGGCCTAGCGGCGGTGACAGAAAATGCCCCAAAACGCAACGTGGACACATCACATTTTTTGAAAGAAAACAGAGGTGTTTTTTGCAAAGTGCCTACCTGTAGATTTTGGCGTCTAGCTCAGCCGGCACCTAGGGAAACCTACCAAACCTGTGCATTTTTGAAAAACTAGAGACCTAGGGGAATCCAAGATGGGGTGATTTGTGGGGCTCTGACCAGGTTCTGTTTCCCAGAATCCTTTGCAAACCTTAAAATTTGGCTAAAAAAACACATTTTCCTCACATTTTGGTGACAGAAAGTTCCGGAATCAGAGAGGAGCCACAAATATCCTTCCACCTAGCATTCCCCCAAGTCTCCCGATAAAAATGATACCTCACTTGTGTGGGTAGGCCTAGCGCCCGCGACAGGAAATGCCCCAAAACGCAACGTGGACAAATCACATTTTTTTAAAGAAAACAGAGGTGTTTTTTGCAAAGTGCCTACCTGTAGATTTTGGCCTCTAGCTCAGCCGGCACCTAGGGAAACCTGCAGAACCTGTGCATTTTTGAAAACTAGAGACCTAGGGGAATCCAAGATGGGGTGACTTGTGGGGCTCTGACAAGGTTCTGTTACCCAGAATCCTTTGCAAACCTCAAAATGTGGCTAAAAAAACACGTTTTTCTCACATTTTGGTGACAGAAAGTTCTGGAATCAGAGAGGAGCCACAAATTTCCTTCCACCCAGTGTTTCCCCAAGTCTCCCGATAAAAATGATACCTCACTTGTGTGGGTAGGCCTAGCGGCCGTGACAGAAAATGCCCCAAAACGCAACGTGGACACATCACATTTTTTTAAAGAAAACAGAGGTGTTTTTTGCAAAGTGCCTACCTCTAGATTTTGGCCTCTAGCTCAGCCGGCACCTAGGGAAACCTACCAAACCTGTGCATTTTTGAAAAACTAGAGACCTAGGGGAATCCAAGATGGGGTGACTTGTGGGGCTCTGACCAGGTTCTGTTACCCAGAATCCTTTGCAAACCTCAAACTTTGGCTAAAAAAAACCAAACACGTTTTCCTCACATTTTGGTGACAGAAAGTTCTGGAATCGGAGAGGAGCCACAAATTTCCTTCCACCCTGCGTACCCCCAAGTTTTTCGATAAAAATGATACCTCACTTGTGTGGGTAGGCCTAGCGGCCACGACAGGGATTGCCCCAAAATGCAACGTGGACACAAATTTCCTTCCACCCAGTGTTTCCCCAAGTCTCCCGATAAAAATGATACCTCACTTGTGTGGGTAGGCCTAGCGGCTGTGACAGAAAATGCCCCAAAACGCAACCTGGACACATCACATTTTTTTATAGAAAACAGAGGTGTTTTTTGCAAAGTGCCTACCTGTAGATTTTGGCCTCTAGCTCAGCCGGCACCTAGGGAAACCTACCAAAACTGTGCATTTTTGAAAAACTAGAGACCTAGGGGAATCCAAGATGGGGTGACTTGTGGGGCTCTGACCAGGTTCTGTTACCCAGAATCCTTTGCAAACCTCAAAATTTGGCTAAAAAAACAAATTTTCCTCACATTTTGGTGCAGAAAGTTCCGGAATCAGAGAGGAGCCACAAATTTCCTTCCACGCAGCATTCCCCCAAGTCTCCCGATAAAAATGATACCTCACTTGTGTGGGTAGGCCTAGCGGCCGTGACAGAAAATGCCCCAAAACGCAACGTGGACACATCAAATTTTTTTAAAGAAAACAGAGGTGTTTTTTGCAAAGTGCCTACCTGTAGATTTTGGACTCTAGCTCAGCCGCCACCTAGGGAAACCTACCAAACCTGTGCATTTTTGAAAAACTAGAGACCTAGGGGAATCCAAGATGGGGTGACTTGTGGGGCTCTGACCAGGTTCTGTTACCCAGAATCCTTTGCAAACCTCAAAATTTGGCTAAGAAAACATGTTTTCCTCACATTTTGGTGACAGAAAGTTCTGGAATCAGAGAGGAGCCACAAATTTCCTTCCACCCAGCGTTCCCCCAAGCCTCCCGATAAAGATGATACCTCACTTGTGTGGGTAGGCCTAGCGCCTGCGACAGGAAATGCCCCAAAACGCAACATGGACACATCACATTATTTTAAAGAAAACAGAGGTGTTTTTTGCAAATTGCCTACCTGTAGATTTTGGCCTCTAGCTCAGCCGGCACCTAGGGAAACCTGCAAAACCTGTGCATTTTTGAAAAACTAGAGACCTAGGGGAATCCAAGATGGGGTGACTTGTGGGGCTCTGACCAGGTTCTGTTACCCAGAATCCTTTGCAAACCTCAAAATTTGGCTAAGAAAACATGTTTTCCTCACATTTTGGTGACAGAAAGTTCTGGAATCAGAGAGGAGCCACAAATTTCCTTCCACCCAGCGTTCCCCCAAGCCTCCCGATAAAGATGATACCTCACTTGTGTGGGTAGGCCTAGCGCCTGCGACAGGAAATGCCCCAAAACGCAACATGGACACATCACATTATTTTAAAGAAAACAGAGGTGTTTTTTGCAAATTGCCTACCTGTAGATTTTGGCCTCTAGCTCAGCCGGCACCTAGGGAAACCTGCAAAACCTGTGCATTTTTTAAAACTAGAGACCTAGGGGAATCCAGGATGGGTTGACTAGTGGGTCTCTGACCAGGTTCTGTTACCCAGAATCCTTTGCAAACCTCAACATTTGGCAAAAAAACACGTTTTCCTCACATTTTGGTGATAGAAAGTTCTGGAATCAGAGAGGAGCCACAAATTTCCTTTCACCCAGTGTTCCCCCAAGTCTCCCGATACAAATGATACCTCACTTGTGTGGGTAGGCCTAGCGGCCGTGACAAGTATTGCCCTAAAACGCAAGGTGGACACATCACATTTTTTTAAAGAAAACAGAGGTGTTTTTTGCAAAGTGCCTACCTGTAGATTTTGGCCTCTAGCTCAGCCGGCACCTAGGGAAACCTGAAAAACCTGTGTATTTTTATAAACTAGAGACCTATGGGAATCCAAGATGGGGTGATTTGTGGGGCTCTGACCAGGTTCTGTTACCCAGAATCCTTTGCAAACCTCAAAATTTGGCTAAAAAAAACACGTTTTCCTCACATTTTGGTGACAGAAAGTTCTGGAATCAGAGAGGAGCCACAAATTTCCTTCCACCCAGCGTCCCCCAAGTCTCTGATAAAAATGATACCTCACTTGTGTGGGTAGGAGTAGCGCCCGTGACAGGAAATGCCCCAAAACGCAACGTGAACACATCACATTTTTTGAAAGAAAACAGAGGTGTTGTTTGCAAAGTGCCTACCTGTAGATTTTGGCCTCTAGCTCATCCGGCACCTAGGGAAACCTGCAAAACCTGTGTATTTTTTAAAACTATAGACGTAGGGGAATCCAAGATGGGGTGACTTGTGGGGCTCTGACCAGGTTCTGTTACCCAGAATCCTTTGCAAACCTCAAAATTTGGCTAAGAAAACACGTTTTCCTCACATTTTGGTGACAGAAAGTTCTGGAATCAGAGAGGAGCCACAAATTTCCTTCCACCCAGCGTTCCCCCAAGCCTCCCGATAAAGATGATACCTCACTTGTGTGGGTAGGCCTAGCGCCTGCGACAGGACATGACCCAAAACGCAACATGGACACATCACATTTTTTTAAAGAAAACAGAGGTGTTTTTTGCAAATTGCCTACCTGTAGATTTTGGCCTCTAGCTCAGCCGGCACCTAGGGAAACCTGCAAAACCTGTGCATTTTTAAAAACTAGAGACCTAGGGGAATCCAGGATGGGGTGACTTGTCGGTCTCTGACCAGGTTCTGTTACCCAAAATCCTTTGCAAACCTCAAAATTTGGCAAAAAAACACGTTTTCCTCACATTTTGGTGATAGAAAGTTCTGGAATCAGAGAGGAGCCACAAATTTCCTTTCACCCAGTGTTCCCCCAAGTCTCCCGATACAAATGATACCTCACTTGTGTGGGTAGGCCTAGCGGCCGTGACAAGTATTGCCCTAAAACGCAAGGTGGACACATCACATTTTTTTAAAGAAAACAGAGGTGTTGTTTGCAAAGTGCCTACCTGTAGATTTTGGCCTCTAGCTCATCCGGCACCTAGGGAAACCTGCAAAACCTGTGTATTTTTTAAAACTATAGACGTAGGGAAATCCAAGATGGGGTGACTTGTGGGGCTCTGACCAGGTTCTGTTACCCAGAATCCTTTGCAAACCTCAAAATTTGGCTAAGAAAACACGTTTTCCTCACATTTTGGTGACAGAAAGTTCTGGAATCAGAGAGGAGCCACAAATTTCCTTCCACCCAGCGTTCCCCCAAGCCTCCCGATAAAGATGATACCTCACTTGTGTGGGTAGGCCTAGCGCCTGCGACAGGACATGACCCAAAACGCAACATGGAGACATCACATTTTTTTAAAGAAAACAGAGGTGTTTTTTGCAAATTGCCTACCTGTAGATTTTGGCCTCTAGCTCAGCCGGCACCTAGGGAAACCTGCAAAACCTGTGCATTTTTAAAAACTAGAGACCTAGGGGAATCCAGGATGGGGTGACTTGTGGGTCTCTGACCAGGTTCTGTTACCCAGAATCCTTTGCAAACCTCAAAATTTGGCAAAAAAACACGTTTTCCTCACATTTTGGTGATAGAAAGTTCTGGAATCAGAGAGGAGCCACAAATTTCCTTTCACCCAGTGTTCCCCCAAGTCTCCCGATACAAATGATACCTCACTTGTGTGGGTAGGCCTAGCGGCCGTGACAAGTATTGCCCTAAAACGCAAGGTGGACACATCACATTTTTTTAAAGAAAACAGAGGTGTTGTTTGCAAAGTGCCTACCTGTAGATTTTGGCCTCTAGCTCATCCGGCACCTAGGGAAACCTGCAAAACCTGTGTATTTTTTAAAACTATAGACGTAGGGAAATCCAAGATGGGGTGACTTGTGGGGCTCTGACCAGGTTCTGTTACCCAGAATCCTTTGCAAACCTCAAAATTTGGCAAAAAAACACGTTTTCCTCACATTTTGGTGATAGAAAGTTCTGGAATCAGAGAGGAGCCACAAATTTCCTTTCACCCAGTGTTCCCCCAAGTCTCCCGATACAAATGATACCTCACTTGTGTGGGTAGGCCTAGCGGCCGTGACAAGTATTGCCCTAAAACGCAAGGTGGACACATCACATTTTTTTAAAGAAAACAGAGGTGTTGTTTGCAAAGTGCCTACCTGTAGATTTTGGCCTCTAGCTCATCCGGCACCTAGGGAAACCTGCAAAACCTGTGTATTTTTTAAAACTATAGACGTAGGGAAATCCAAGATGGGGTGACTTGTGGGGCTCTGACCAGGTTCTGTTACCCAGAATCCTTTGCAAACCTCAAAATTTGGCAAAAAAAAATAAAATTTCTTCAAATTTTGGTGACAGAAAGTTCTGGAATCAGAGAGGAGCCACAAATTTCCTTCCACCCAGCGTTCCCCCAAGTCTCCCGATAAAAATGGTACCTCACTTGTGTGGGTAGGCCTAGCACCCGCGACAGGAAATGCCCCAAAACGCAACGTGGACACATCACATTTTGGAAAGAAAACAGAGGTGTTTTTTGCAAAGTGCCTACCTGTAGATTTTGGCCTCTAGCTCAGCCGGCACCTAGGAAAACCTACCAAACCTGTGCATTTTTTAAAACTAGAGACCTAGGGGAATCCAAGATGGGGTGACTTGTGGGGCTCTGACCAGGTTCTCTTACCCAGAATCCTTTGCAAACCTCTTAATTTGTCTAACAAAACACGTTTTCCGCATATTTTGGTGACAGAAAGTTCCGGAATCAGAGAGGAGAGGAGCCACAAATTTCCTTCCACCCAGCGTTCCCCCAAGTCTCCTGATAAAAATGATACCTCACTTGTGTGGGTGGGCCAGGTGCCTGCAGCAGAATAAGGCCAAAAACTTGTGGAGATTGAGGGGATAGCACAGCGAGTTGATAACAACATATTCTTCTTTTATACATCTTTAGGCTGACTCTGCTTTGGGGACCAACACAAGTGAGGTGTCATTTTACTTAGGAGACTGAGGGGAACGTTGGGGAGTAGGAATTTTGTGCTGGAGCGGTGATCGTACAAACAAAAGTCAGGAAAATATGCTTTTTCAAGCAAATTTTGCGGTTTGCAGAGGCGTCTGGGTAAGAAAATGTTGGGGGATCCACGCAAGCCACATCTCCCTGCACTCCTTGGGGTGTCTAGTTTTTAAAAATGTGTGGGTTTGGTAGGTTTCCCTAGATGAAGGCCACACCCAGGACCAAAAACATAGGTGGCCCTTCCCCCCCTAAACACAGGTAGTTTTGTAGTATATAATTTTGATGTGTCCACATACGTCTGTGATGTGCCAAACACTAAAATTGTGAAAAGAAACACACTTAGGTTATGTGAAAAAGACCCCTCACCCACCAACCAAGTTGGTGGCATGCTTCATCATCGGGGTCCCACCTGAGACACCTAGCATGTCTCAAGTGTGCTGCAACGCCTGATTACAGCGGAGCAGGTTTTGTCATTTGTACCACACATACTGGTTGGATTTGGCACGAGGGTGAGTGATGGTTCAGTAGATCAAATTTTATTAACAAGAGATTTCACAAAAGTGAAATGCACTGGTAATAACTAAAAGGCCCAAAAACGGAACCAATGACTCACAGCTCGTGAGCTGTAAAGCCACAACAAGGCACCATCCGCTTTACAGTCCATTCAAACACCTTTCAAACATGACATGCACAAGACCATTCACACCGCCAGGCACAGGCCCAGCAGATTACAAGACTCGCATCGACAGACAGCGCCAGTCAAGGGCCCATCACATTCATACGCCCACATGCCTGATACAGCAATCACACCAGCTGATGAGTGTGTGGACTGGCGTTTGGCTGGCACCGCCAGCCAAGCACCACCCAACCCACACCGCCAGCCAAGCCCCACCCCAAGCACACCGCCAGCCAAGCGCCTCCCCACCCACACCACCAGCCAAGCGCCACCCCACCCATACCTCCCGCCAAGCGCCACCCCAAGCACACCGCCAGCCAAGCGCCACCCCACACACACCGCCATCACTTTTTTTGTCTATAAACAACAAAGAAACCACTAACTAATTATAAAATAAGTACAAAACTACAAACACAAAAGCTCTAACTAAATACATGACAGTGATGCCAACCGTGAAACTCAACATATGAAAATATAAAAAAGACAGTTTACGCTCACAGTATTTCCCAAAAGTTTTTCCTTGTGTGGTAACTTCTAAAACAGCTGGGCACACACAGCCCAGGCTTTGAAGGGCATTCGGGGCAATACATCCGGCTCTCCCTCCGGATTAATCTCCGGGCACATACTCTACATTTCTTTGTGGGCAAGTTTTTTTTGGGAGTGGTAGGAATGTGATCTGGAAAGTGCTGATCTTTCAATCTAGCCACATCCTCCACCACTCCTACTCTAGGAACTCTTGCCTGTTCCACCACAATAAGGCTTTCTATCACCGACTCCTGAAATTTAACAAATGTCATCCTTGACTCAGGTGAACAATCCTTGAAGACAATGAAAGCATTAAAAGTTGCCAAATGAAATAAATGTAGGGCCAACTTTTTCTACCACACGTAAGACTTACGAAGAGCAGTGAAAGGTTCCAACCTCTGATCTACTCTATCAACACCACCCATGTGCCTATTGTAGTCCAAAATGCACACAGGTTTGCGCACTTCCGCAACCTGACCCCAAACAGTCACAGGGGAAGGACTCTCATCATGGATGGTAGATAGCATGTACACATCCCTCCTGTCTGAAAATTTCAGAGCTAGCAGCTCATTATTCCGCAAGGCACTGCACTGTCCCCTCTCAGTCTTTTACAGACAAGCTCCCTTGGACAGCCTTTCTGGTTAGAACGGATTGTGCCACAAGCAACAGTGTCCACTCTGAACAACTCCTTGAACAACTGCACTCCAGTGTAGAAATTATCTACGTACAAATGGTGACCTTTGTTAAACAGCCGTCTACCAAGTTCCCACACAATTTTTTCGCTAACTCCAAAAGTGGCCGGACAACCAGGAGGGTCAATACTGGAATCCCTACCAGTGTAGACCCGGAAATTATACACATATCCTGTACTGCTTTCTGACAGCATATACAATTTAATCTCATACCGTGCCCTCTTACTAGGAATGTACTGCTTAAAAACTAAACCCCCCTTGAAAAGGACCAAAGACTCGTCCACACTTATCTCTTTGCCTGGAACATAGACCTCTGAAAACCGATCTACAAAATGATCAAGGACAGGCCTAATCTTAAAAAGACGGTCACAATCAGGGTGATCTTGTGGCAAGGCTAAAGCATTGTCTACAAAATGCAGCATACGAAGAAGAAGCAAATACCGATTACATGTCATTGTTGCAGGAAATATAGCCATTGCCATCAAGGGACTAGTAGACCAATAAGAATCCAGTGATGGGTTCCTGATCAACCCCATCAAAAAATTCAAACCTAAAAACTTTTTAATCTCTTCCAGATATGTGGGAACCCACTGAGTAGCTCTAGACTGAGGCTTAAGTCTGGCAGCGTTGTCCTTCAAATATTGCTCTGCATACAAATTAGTCTGCTCCACAATCTCTTCCAAAAATACATCGACCATAAACAAGTGAAAGAAGTGGACAGGCAAAAAGTTTTCCATATTGACTATACACCCTGGGAGACCAGTAAATGCAGGTAACTGTGGCTGCTCCATGTTTGGGGCAACGAGGTGTCAGGTCTTCTAATGGGAAACCCTTCAGCCCCAGGCTGCTGCACTCTTGGCACATCAATGTCCTCCTCTACAACAGGCCCTTCATCTGCACTGAGAGTAGCTTCCTCATCAGAAGAATACTCTTGGACAGAAAACTCACTTCCAGAATCTCCCACTTCCTCCTCTGCCTCAGATGCAGAGTCAGTCTCGTAATCATGGTCTGAAGACAACTCAAAGAGCATGCCAACAACTTGCTGAGCGGTCACTCTGCGGCTAGCCATGATCCTCACTAACAACACATGGATTGCCAACAACAACTAGCACTAAAAAAAGTAATATACAAAGTGTAGCTTTATCACAAAGAGTTATGTACTAAAAAACTATACCACTCACTTGCCTGAAAAAGCTACTCACCAAGCAACTACTCTGCACAGACACAGCAATCACCAATGATATCCCACTAAAAAGAAAAAAGAAAAAAGCAAATTAGACATATGACAACACAAATATCAATGTGCTCAAATCTAAGGACAATTTCACACACAATACTGCATTTAGTACACCACCTACAAACATGTCATTCATGCATGTCAACAATACTCCTTTGGAGTAAATTGCTTTCACTTACCTAAAACATGCAACTATGCAAACCGCAGGACAACTACTGCCAAAACCGCAAGGATCCACAGCAAAGGAAGCAAAAGCGTTGAACTAGAAGAAAAAGAAGAAATAAATTGTTATAATCACAAATACAAATACTTCGCCAGTTGACAAACACCCTACCACCAAGAACTTAGAAATTGTCCCTGGTACCTAAGTGGATTCTGCCTCCCTTGGGGGCAGAGGGGCGTAAAACAATTGGCCGATCTGCCCCTAAGGGGGGCAGAAATGGGCAACAGCTCTGTGCCCCCTTTAGGGGGCGACCCTTCCCAAAGGGGGCACCCCCAGCACAAAACAAAAAAAGGGGAACAAAAAAAATAAATCCCTGGCGTATTGGTGGTTTCTGCCCTCCTTGGGGGCAGATGGGCCTACAAAAATAGGCCCATCTGCCCCAAAGGGGGCAGAGATGGCCAAAACAAACTTTCCCCACTTTGGGGGGGTGACCATTGCCCAAGGGGTGCCCCCAAACACACACCACACACACACATACCACACAATCCATAGCGCCTAGTGTGCTTTGACCCCCCCCGGGGGGCGAGATCGTCCAAAAACATGGCTGGTCGCCCCCAAAATAAACATATAAAAGTAAATCCCTGGTGTCTAGTGGATTTCGCCCCCCCCCCGGGGGCAGATCGGCCAAAAAATAATCGATCTGCCCCCGGAGGGGGCAAAATACTAAAAAAAATACTCCCCCAGGGGCGGCGACCTTTGCCCAAGGGGGTCGCCCCCAAAATAAACTTATAAATAAAGAAATCCCTGGTGTCTAGTGGATTTCGCCGCCCCCCCCCCCCCCCCCCCCGGGGGCAGATCGGCCGAAAAATCGGCGATCTGCCCCCGGGGGGGGGGGGGGCGAAATACTAAATAAAATATACCCCCGGGGGCTACCCTTGCCCAAGGGGTTGCCCCCAAAATAAACAATAAAAACTAAATCCCTGGTGTCTAGTGGATTTCGCCCCCATCTGGGGGCAGATCGGCCGAAAAATAAGCGATCTGCCCACGGGGGGGGCGAAATACTAAAAAAAATAGCCCTCCAGGGGAACGACCCTTGCCCAAGGGGTCGCCCCCAAAATAAACACACCCCAAAAAAATCCCTGGTGTCTAGTGGAGCAGGAATCCTGTGAAAACAGGCACAGGGGGAAAGGGAAAACCCTTTCCTTTGCCCCGTGTCCGTTTCCCCCCCCAAAACCCCCAAAAAGGGAAGGACTTACCGATAGAAGTCCTCTTTCCTCAATGCGCTGGAAGCAAATGGCTTCCACCGCGTCCCGGCAACACTTGATGACGTCGGCGCGCTGTGTGCGCGCTGACGTCATCAGATTGCCGGGGGGGGTAGGGTGGAAGGGGAAGGGCTTCATCTTCCATCCCCGCTGTGCACATGGGGGGAGCGCTAGCGCTCCCCCCAGTTCCCGTGCCTTGGACAAGGTGACCTCATCCAAGCCACACAGGAATAGCTGCCTTGGATGAGGTGACCTCGTCCAAGGCATGCGAGTGGTTAAACAACAGTTTGACATGGTCAGATTTGTGGTGAAAGACCTGTGACACAAAACACGTTGCTTACATGCTTACAAGATCTTCAAATGACTCAAACAAGATGCATACACAGCTCATGCTATCATGCACATAAATGTTGTCTGACATTTACAACCATCATATCCAAAGAAATGTCATTGTATGGCTTCAAAGTCTCCTTGCCAAGATATATCCATCCAAAACAAGGAGGATCTCATACTTAAAACACATCACACAACACATTGTGAATGTCCAAAACAGATAGTACTTTTCTCCAATACCTGCTCCATGTACATCCCATTGATGCCAAATAAACTGTGCCAACTAACATACAAAAAGTCTAAGGCCCGTATTTATACTTTTTTTAGAGCCGCATTTGTGCCGCTTTTTGACGCAAAACGGCGCAAACCTACAAAATACAATGGCATTTTGCAAGTTTGCGCCGTTTTTGCGTCAAAAAACGACGCAAATGCGGCGCACAAAAAGTATAAATACGGGCCTAAGTGGCACATGGTAGCCTGGGAGAAAGGAAAGGATGGTTTTGAACAGAATCAATTGTGCCTATGCGATTCTTACCTGTGCCTCTGGTGAGGCATAGAGCTGACCATACAGGGGATTGACCTAGTCTACAAGCTTCTCCAGCTAATCCGGAGAGAAGAAAGATGCCCTATGACCTGCTCGTGGTGGCTTGTTTGCTCCCAGAGGCGGCACACAGCAGCTGAAGTGGTAGAGTTGTTGATGGTAGCAGTGTCATTGGTGGACACAAATGCACAATACTTGATTATTGACAAGGTACTTAATTATTATTCAGTGAATAGTGCAATCTGCATTAACCAGAGACAGACATTAAGGAAACCATGCTGCATGTGCCAAATCCAGAGATTATTTAAATTCCAATATAGAAACAACTAAAAGAGAAAGAACTAATGTTTTAAAGGATTCTTATACAAACTAACAGAAATAGTGAGTCTAGATTGAGAAAGACAATGGATATGAATAAAACTGTAAATTAAAAGCTACAAAGTGGGATAACAGATGAGCCTGAAGGGTAATACAAGGAGGCTGTCATACAGTCAGTGGTCGGCTATTTTCTTATTTTGTTCCATTCCTTCATTCCCCTTGGTGTTCCTCCAGAATGAGTGCTGTGTACAACTCACTTGACTGAGTATCAGGGGTTGTGGAAGTAGTCAAAATGTATTGAAGACAATTCCATACTTGCAGACTGCCAACCGGGATTCTGCTCAGAAAGAGGCACTGAATAGGCACTCATAGCAATCTGGGATGATCTTAAAAACACAGTCGACCGCAATGGAGTTGCTGCACTTCTTCTCTTGGACTGCTCGGCTGCCTTTGATACAGTTGACCATGACACCCTAATTCAAAGACTCCATGAAGCCGGCATAGAAGGGAGTACTCTCAACTGGATTACATCCTACCTTCAAAACAGAACTAATATCATCTATTCCCCCCACTTCTCATCCAAACCCTATCTCACAAAAGCAGGGGTCCCCCAATGATCAATAATCTCTCCTTTGCTTTTCAACATCTACATGATAACATTACCAGAACTGATCAATGATTTTCAACTCGCATGCTACAACTATGCAGATGACACACAAATACTACTTAAATTGGAATGCCCAAAGACATTGAAAGCTTACAAATCTTCAGTTGCCTCAGAGCTGTTGATCAGTGGATGACTTGGAGCCATCTCAAGCTAAATGTTTTCAAAACGGAAATACTCATATGTGATGACAGGAAAAATTATGACCCACTGTGCGCCTGGCCTGACGATCTCGGACCACCTCCTCAATTATCCAAAGAAGTTAAAAACCTCAGAATGAGCATGGACTCCAAGTTAACTATGAATAACCAAGTGGACAAATTAGCACAAACGAGCTTCATCACTTTGAAGACTCTGTAACCGCATCTTCCTCCACCTCAGATTTCCACACAAGGTGCAGGCTTGTACCTCTATTTTACTATCCAAACTGGATTAAGCCATTGGCCTCTACCATGGATCATCTCTATCTATTATTAAAAAATTACTACGTATTCAAAACTCCGCTCCCAGGCTACTATTACATGTAAAGCCACAAGCCCACATCTCCCCTGCCTTGAGAGCACTACACTGGTTCTCTGTGCCAGAAGATCCACCTTCGAGCTGCCTTGTATCACCCACAATGCTATAGATGGGACAGGACCGCTTTTTATCAGAAACAAAATAACCAGATACATTCAACAAAGAAACCTCCGCTCAAGTTTGGCACCCCGCCTTAGAACACTACCATACAAGAAAAAGACTATAGGTGGTTCATCCTTCTCGGCAAACTATGGAATTCATTACCCCCAAATATAAGATCCACGGATAACTATCTTGTCTTCAGAAGACTACTCAAAGTTGGCTCTTTCCTTCATAACACCATACTCAAACAGCAATGGACTGCGTATGCCTGTGATGATAAATATTTGTAATCTGAATATGTGTATATTCTAGATAAGTATAGTTCTTTACGAAATATGTATCGCTACTATGTCATAACAATAAATTACACACATACTCTTTAAACCTGTTTAACAAATGTATATTTACTCACGATTAAATATGTATTTGTATGTGAATATATATATGTATATGTATGTATATATATATATATATATATATATATATATATATATATATATATATGTGTGTGTGTATATGTGTATAGATTAAAATAAATTAAATACAATCTATAAATAAAACTCAAATTATAAATAAGTAAATTAAAGTAAAGAAAATAAAAATAAATAAATACTAATAATAATGGATAATAATTGAAAATAAATAATGATTAAAAAGTATATATATATACATAACATGATAAATAAATAAACATAATATAAATTTACTCTCTTGTAGCTTTACTGTGTCTGCCGATCGCCATATGTTATGTCTCTATCAATCTATCCTCTATCCCCACTCTAACTCATCCCAAACCCATTCTACTACTTTCATCTCCGAAATAACCCTGCCCAAGCTCTTCCCTCCTCTTCCACATCTAGCTCACCCAAACCTCACTTTACTACCATGATCTCCCAAACAGCACTAATAACAGCACTAATAAATTCACCCTCATTTATCACACATTGATTCATACAAACCCCCTCCTGCTACTATGATCTCCGTAACCCTTTCCACACACTTTTCCCTTCTCCATCTCTCCTTTACTCATCCCAAGCCTCATCCTATTACCATAAACTCCCAATTAAACTCTTCTGGACCCTTCCCTCCTCTATCCCTCCAATACTCTAGTCAATCCAACTAATAAACGCACATATTCTCTGCTCAAATTAACTCATTAAAACAATAAAACTGAACTCATATTTCCCTATACTAATCCACGGCTAATTCCTCTTGGGTTCCTGAGTAGCGTGCTACTCGCCGAAAAGAGCTGTGACACCTCATCAGGGGTAGTAAGCGCTATATAAATATTATTACAATACAATCACAATACAATAAATGATTGATTTTGCAAACCGTGGCATACACGTATATCACATATGTGATCATCACTACTGACAGCCACAGCCTTTGGCCTGTGACCACCACAAGCAAAAACATTCGCTTATGGCGGTGTCTGCTGCGATTGGCACCGCCCACCGTGTGGATGATTTATCTTGGTGGCCACGGTCGGTATCTAACGTCCAGGGTAGTAGGTCAGGCATCCACTATTTTCGCAGTTGGAAATACAATATATGGCCCTAAATGTGTCTCTGCAACAATATATGTGTCAGAACATCACAAACATCATAAATGGCTAATGATGGCTGTACACTGTCTGCCGGCACTGATCGTATTTTTGGCAGTCAGAAAAGCCTGTTAAATTTCAATGGGCAATTGAGTAGCAGATAGTTGGATGTTGGCTGAATCTATGTTGTGGACACATGCCCTGTCAAGCATGGAGGACACATTTGACCCTTGTGTAGTTGACAGCTATGATGTGTACTGGGTGTAATGTATTTTCAGTCTGAAATGATTTTGTTGATATACATCATGTATGTTGGTGTAGACACAGTGACTAGTGGTCCCACTCATGTATTTTCACACTTTGGTACTCTGGGAGAGGGAGAATGTGACAATTCCAGTGTACCATCCATTGCCAGACCTTCAAACTATGGAGGAATGCCACATAATACAACTGTACCATCTGAATAAGCAAACAATAGTGAATTTATGCCATCAGGTGGAGCCAGATCTGATGCCTGAAAACACAAATCCAACATGTATACTACTCTTTGTGAACCTCATGGCAGTTTTGCACTTCCTGACCACAGGGTCCTTCCAGCATACAGTGGCCATATCTGGTGGGAGGATGTCCCAACCTATGTTCAGTCTTGTGTTGAGACATTTCCTATCAGAAACATTGAAAAACATTGACAGCTATATCAGGTTTCCCCAACTTGAGGATTTAGCCAATTGGAAGGCTGACTTCTATTGTTTAGCCTGCCTCCCACATGTGGTGGGAGCCAGTGATGGCACACAAGTTGCCTTGGTGCCGCAGCAGGCCACTGAACAAGTCTATTGCAACAGGAATAACTTCCATTCTATCAACATGCAAGTTCTCTGTGTATCTGATTTCTATTCTCTACATCTCAAACATCTGCACCCATTTCCCTTGATCAGCTCATGATTCCTTTATAATGTAGTATAGCACCATACCCATGCTGATGACACAACTGCAACCAGAGAGGGCCTGGCTGGTTGGTGAGTCACATTTGTCCTGATTGTGTATGAGCCATGTCAGGTGCTACAATCATGAACTACTCCAGGGGTAGTCTACTTCAATGAGGCCCATGGAAGAATACACAGCCAGTGGAGTGGGCTTTTGGGCTCCTGAAGGCCAGATTTCACTGTCTGGACAAGACTGGTGGAGCCCTCCTCTACTCACTAGTAAAAGTATGTCAGATCACTGTTGTGTGCTGCATTTACCACAACATCATCCTGTGGAGGAATATCCCTTATATCCCGGTGGGGGGGGGGAGCCTGCAGTGCCACTGGGAGTGAAACCTAAAATGCCAAATGAAGATAACAATGGTGAAGAGGAAGGAGCTGACTTGCGGCAAGATCTCATAGTCAGCTTCTTCTCATAAGTTTAAGTATGACATGTGATCTCGTGACTTTAACTGTACAATGTACTGTAGTTGTGAGAATGTGTGGAGTTGAGTCATTGAAGTAGTTAGGGATCTGATAAGCAGACAAAATCAGCCAATGGCTGTTTGATGAGATAGCTTTAACATCCCTACCTTGATAATGTTGATATGTTTGTGCCAGATTTATTGCAATGTAGTTTGTTATCCACATGTCTGCTCTGTGGCTTGTGTCATATGTATGGTTTCATGCCCATACTCCTTGTTTGGTTCTTTGTTCAGGTACCCTCACTATGACATCTTCATGTGGGCATTTGAGAGTTGTGACATTGGCAGGTATGTGATGTTGTTCTGACATACAAAGTGAACCTGGATTGTTCCAGGGAATGTAGGTCACAGAGTTTGGATGTAGGAGACCTGTGGCACGACAGCTTGCACAGTGATAGGATGTATGTTTATAAGATTCCATTGGATTTGCTTCTTGTCCTGTGCTAGTCCTGATGCATCATGTGTGTTATCGTGTGGTCCAAAAATATGTAGTCATAGCTCACAATCATGTCAGTTACCCTTCACATTGGCTAAACGCTCTTTTTATACGACCTGTAAGCAGCTGTTGATGTGTTTCATTATTGTAGGGCAAAGTACCTGTACCAAATTACTGACATATATATGTACCATACGATATACCATAAGATGTATGAGCACTGGATTGTAATGACCCTGTGATCAGACATGATTTTTTTGCCATCTGTTTGAGGCTTGAATTATATCATGTTGGATTACTTTGGTGTGGTAGATAATATGGCTCCAGTTGATGACATCAACCACTTTAATGTTTGCCTATTCTACATGGCAAAAACTGACAAATCCCTTCGTTCCATGTTCTCGAGGTCTGTACCTGTAAATATATTCATCTACCCAGTATTATTCAATCATGGATGATTTCCTATGTTTCAGACATATTGACAGCCAATGTGCTGAACAATGTAATATAAATTCTTCTTTGACAGGACACTTGCATGTATGTGTCTGTGTGAAATGGCTGTAATTCCGAGCTAAACACTGTACATGCAACATATCCCATCTTGAACAAGTAATGTGACATGACTCAATGAAAATTCAAATGTGAAGGGGTCTGTCTTGCTGAATGAAATCACTGGAGTAGATGCCACACCATTAGAAGTCCAAAGTTCAGAGTACTCTTCCCATTGGAAATAGGAAGTGGTTCAGGATCAGTCCACAGAGTGAATGTGTGCCACACAAAGGAGGACTTTAAGAAAGAGGATTATTGCTGACAGTGATGGGGGTCTTGCCATTCGCACTTCCTGGATTCTTGCATGGACATCCCTGCTTGCGAGGGGGATCAGCTGCTGCAGAGGCAGGTGTGTCTGTTTATGTCTTTGTCAGGGCCTCCCTACCTGTGTCTGCCACAGATGTATTTTGGCATTACCTACTTGCCACACAGGATCGGTAGATATTGGCATGTAAAGCCAACACCAGTGTGGTGTTAATTTCACGCAGCACCCCTGTTAGGGTACCCATTTCGGTATTATGAACAACCATTTTGTCATCTGTGACCCTCTGCAACTGCTTATTGCCCTGAAGTTCAGTGAACACCCGGCCCATTATGCCTTAGGGCTCCTGATAGACCCGCAGGATGTGGCTAATGGTGTTCTGGCTGATAGCATCCCCAGTGGCCTCACTCCGCTGACCCACAGCATCCCTCCCATGCACCCCACCCCCATGAGCATCTGCCTTTGGCACAGGGTGCCCTCTTCAACTGGGTCTTGGACCCTCAGTGTCCAGAGTGTCATGTTGCACCTCAGGTTCAAGGACTAGAGGGAACAAGACGGTGGAAACTGTGCTACATACACAAGTAAGGGGCACATCATTGAATGGGATGTTGAAGCAACAGAGCAGGGGGGTGACATAGTGTGCACAGTGAGACTCACTGTTGCCATCTGACCACGTTGCCCAGACGGGCCAAAACCTTCCTCCATGTCCAAAGTGCAGGAATGTTGCCACCAATCGAGGCTTCATTCAGAGGGGTAGTGGTATTCTGTTCTGTGGCCTGTGTGCTCAGTTGCAGATCTACCTGTTGATGAAGAATGTACATTGTTACTGGTTGAAGTGTGGCATCTACCTCCAAAAGGTTTTGTGTTACAGTAAGCAGACATTGGACATTCTTAAGTTGTAGGTTATCCTAATGTACCAAGTTACCATGGTATTGAGTTATTTGATAAGACATGTGTGAAGCATGCCTAAACTATTTGACTCAAGCAGCTTATGAGCTGTGCTGATCAGTTGCACTTTGGAAGATGGACTGAAAATTACATCTTACCACTAATAAAGCCAAAATGGTGGAGATGCAACATATGGCTTTGACCATTTGGAGGCCTAGTTGAGTGTATACTTTGTTGTTTATGTGAGTGGAGTCATCATGTGCAGAGTGCTGTGTCAATCTGTCTGATGCCCATACCAATCTGATGCAACTTGAGGCCTTAGGAATACTTGTTGTACTTAGCTTTATAAGGTGTTATTCCTGTCCTCAATAGTTTCATCTTGGGTTAGCAGGTCAAGATGGAGCTAAGCAGACAATCATGTCTCTGAGTTGATCATGATCTGTATATTTCTCACTCCCAGGTGAGTAAACTTCAATTGAGAGTTAACAAACAGGTGTATTTGGTCAAGTGAACACTGGGCTGGTGTTTGGATTTACAGACACAAGGCCTCCTGGGAGGTACAGCCAGGTCACTTTCTCTACTACACACAACATATATTGGATCCTCCCAGGTGAGTACACTTCAATTGAGAGTTACCAAACAGGGGTATTTGGACAAGTGGTCTGGAGGTTGGAGATATAGAAACAGTGCCTCCTGGGAGTTGCAGTCAGGCCACTCCCTCTACTTCCCAACACTTGACAAATGGCATACTCCAAGGTGAGTGAAGTGCATTAGAGAGATAACAAACAGGTGTATTTGGGCACATGACCACTAGGCTGGTGGTTGGATTATAGAAGCAGAACCCACTGGACTTGTGATTGGAGTTACAGAAACAGGGCCTCCTGGGAGATGCAGTCAAGTCACCCCCTTTACTCCCCAACAGTTGACAAATGTTGGGTATTACATATCTATTGCTAGACTGCATTTAGGTTTGAGCATACATTAACATTTGGGGACATATCATGAATCCTTCTATTTTTTTTTACATTGTAAGATTTACAGGGACATTGACAGTGCAGTGTTGAAATCCAGATACTCTGGGCATTGAATGTTGGTTAAGTACATGGACAAGACAGTGGCAAAAGCTGAACTGTGAGCATGCAGGGTATGGCAATTTTACAACAAATTTTGTGGTGTAACTTACCAGACTCTACTCCCCCAGGTATTCCTGTCAAGCTCTCAGAATGCAGGAAGGCAAAGACCTTCCCCTCCCTTGGAAATGTCTTAATAGTGTACTGGGAGGGCAACCGCCAGTCTGTTGGCCTCCAGCTGCTGCCTGGAGACAAGGGAATGGACCTTTCCCCTGACGTTGTCCCACCTCTTCCTAATGTCCTCCTTTGTGCACAGGCTAGTGCCTACAGCATTCACTCTGTCGGGGGTGGATGGTGAGCTCAGCTCCGCTGGTGGAGTTAACGCAGTTTTTGGCACTCCGTGATCCACTTGGAGCGTGGAGTTTGCCCCAAAATTCTGCTAGCCTGGCAAAGGATGGAGCTCACAGGTGCGTGCACTGAGTTTGCGCTGTGGCCCATAATAGGGCTGCACTTTACACTTGTCCAAAATTAAAACATCATTTACCCTACGACAGGCAAAGAGACCTCCAGCTAAGGCTTTGCTTTCTGTTGGTCAGCATGGAGCTGCTGCAAGCCACTGCAGAGGATCCAGGCCTACCTCATTTCACTGTTGTCAGTAGCCTTGAAGCATGGGGCAGAGTGAGGCAGAGAGCCAGGCCCCTGGCAACAGGGACCCTGGACCCAGACAGCATTCAGGTCAGACCGTTGTTTCGCTTTCTCTTCTATGTGCACACAAGGGCCTGCACTGGCCATTGACAGTATTTACATATGTGGGAGGTCTGTGCTTAGAAAAAAGGAAACTTGTAGTCAGTGCTCTTGAAAAGAACTTGTCTTGCCAGCAATGACATAATAAAAGCCCCCAACCTCCCTACATGTGGGCAATCAGCACAGTGCACTGTGCACGTTCAGCAGGCTCCTGACTGGGTCCAGGGAGGTAGGGGGCCCTCAAGGTACTTTGCAAGGAGACCCCCCCAAATTTTGTTATGCCACTGCCCCCCACAGCACCTAGGAAGGGAAGTGGTGTTATGGGGTATGGTGCTGAGGCCAGTCCGGCGCCCCTGCCAGAGAGAGATGTGTGTGGGCTGAGAGAGTGTCTTAGAACCCAGTGGCAAGCAAGGCTAGGTACTTTGTGAGAATACCAGGCAGCTGGTGGTGAGCTGATTTGCTGCTGCTAGTGCTGGGCCCTAAAGTAAGGGCAGTCTGAGGCTGTGAGTAAGTGCAGGGGAAGTGATTGCAAGGCTGGCACAAGGGAGGTGGTAGTTCCTGGGGCAGTAGGGGGCCACACGCCCCCCTCCCACATTCAGTGAAAAATTAGCCCGGGGAGGTGGCGGTCCCTGGGGCACTTAAAAGCCCAGGAGGAAGGCCCATTGTGCCCCTTCCATATTTTTTACTTTGCCCCGGAATCTGGACCACCCAGGGACTTTAAAAAAAACAAGCGCTAGAGCCCACGCTTGTTTTTAAAAAAAAAGAAATGTTGCTGTGAATTTGCAAATTTCACAGCAAAAATAAAAAAAAATTAAAAAACTTTTTTTGCTTTTGTGTCTCTACCCTGGCCCTTTTTCTTTTTTTCAAATTTTTTTGGAGGGACTCGGCTGAAGCCGAGTCCAAAGATGGTTGCCAAAACTTCCTGGTTGGCAGCCAATCAGAGCTGTAAGTTTCCCTGCACAAGGTCATCATTATTTGCGCAGGCTTCAGAGGTATACAAATTTGGATTTCCTTGAATTTCTCAAAAGCTACTGAACGGATGTACACCAAATGAGCAAAAGTGTTATCTGCATACAGAAAGCTAGCTTTCTGCCATATTTGGTGTATCTCTGTCCAGTGGTTTGGGCTGTACTCGTGTCTAAATGTTCTATGGGAATTAACATTGACACCCTTTTTCTTGGCCCCCACTTGACGGAGCACCCCAAAACATTCCATGTGAAACAAGAAACACTGGGGCACTTTTTTTGGAAAAGTACGTGAAGATTTGCCAGATGGTGCCAAAGTTATAGGCAAGTCAAAAAATGCTTTGTCTATGGAAAGATTGTCCTAGCTATAACTACAGATTGGTGACCACCACTAGGTAATACATATTGCTACTAGGTAGTTATAGTTAGGACCTAGATTCCACTTTGGCTCTTTTTGACAAATCTTCACAAAAATTGTAAAATTAGCACAGCAGTCAATTCAGTTGCAGTCTTGAAATCATCAGGGAGATTTATCAAATGGGGGTAAAAAAAAATGGGGGTCCAAAGATGCTTTTTCCCCCAATGCAAATTACCAAAAGAGTTTTTGAACATGACTAAGCCTGAACTACATGATGGAATTACATCAAATTTGACAGAGAGCTAGCTTGGTCCAGAAGGCACACTTTTTGTTTTTAGTGCAAATACATTCAGTAGTTTTTGAGATATTAATGGAAAAAGAAATATAGATATCCAGGGACGCAGAGGCTCCATAGATCCCAGAGATCTCATGATGAGATTTGATTGGCTGACAACACTTCAACCAAGTGTTGTCAGCCATTGTTGGACTTGATTTCAGGGTGCTAAGATGCAGGGCATGGCTGTAGGGTAGGCCCTGCAGCCAACCCTCCTGTGCATAGCCATAGGCCATGAGTGCCACAGGTCCGGGTGCTTATAGGTGGTAGGTCACAGGGCACAGGAGAGATCCTAAATAGCCCTCAGAGGAGGATTGGCCACAGAGAAAGGTAAGCACCTATCAGGAGGGGTCTCTGACATCACCTGCTGCAACTGGCCACTCAGAGCTGTCCATTATGCCCTCACACCTCTGCATCCAAGATGGCAGATGTCTGGGAAGTGCTGGTCAGGGGAGTGTTCACTCCCCTTTCCTTTGTCCAGTTTCGCACCAGAGCAGGGCTGGGGGGATCGCTGAACCGGTGTAGACTGGATTATGCAAGGTGGGCACCATCTTTGCCCTTCAAAGCATTTCCAGAGGCCAGGAGAGGCTACTCCTCCCAGGCCTTTCACACCTATTTCCACACCCTCTCTCAGAGGAAATCCTTTGTTCTGCTTTCCTGGGACCAGGCTGCCGAGGCCCCAGGGGGGCAGAAACCTGTCTGAGGGTTGGCAGCAGCAGTAGCTGCAGAGAAAACCCCGAAAAGTTAGTTTGGCAGTACCCGGGCTCTATGCTGGAGATCCGGGGATGTATGGAATTGTCACCCCAATACCAGAATTCCATGATCCTAGACATGTTACATGGCCATGTTCAGAGTTACCATGGTGACACTACATATAGGTATTGACCTATATGTAGTGCACACGTGTAATGGTGTCCCCGCACTCACAAAGTCCAGAGAAATGGCCCTGAACAATGTGGGGGCACCTTGGCTAGTGCCAGAGTGCCCTCACACTAAGTCCCTTTCCACCTAACCTTCACTAAGTGAGGGTTAGACATATAGGTGACTTATAAGTTACTTAAGTGTAGTGTAAAATGGCTGTGAAATAACGTGGACGTTATTTCACATAGGCTGCAGTGGCAGTCCTGTGTAAAAATTGTCTGAGCTCCCTATGGGTGGCAAAAGAAATGCTGCAGCCCATAGGGATCACCTGGAACCCCAATACCCTGGGTACCTAGATACCATATATTACGGAATTATAAGGGTATTCCAGTGTGCCAATCAGAATTGGTAAAATTAGTCACTAGCCTGCAGTGACAATTTTAAAAGCAGAGAGAGCATAAACACTGCGGTTCTGGTTAGCAGAGTCTCAGTGATGCAGTTAGGCACCACACAGGAAACACATACGGGGCATACTTTATGAGCACTGGGGTCCTGGCTAGCAGGGTCCCAGTGACACAGGCAAAAACAAACATATATACAGTAAAAATGGGGGTAACATGCCAGGCAAGATGGTACTTTCCTACAATATCCCTAAAATATCTTCAGATCCACCGACTGTTACACTGTGTTGTATGGGATTGTATTGCGGTTTGCACAGTTAGCAGTTTCTGTGGCAAGCAAAATATTTGCCCTTTTGTGCTGTGCTTACCTATGCCATCTTTTTACAGAAAAATGTTTTTATATTTATTCCATGTCATTGTAATGGTATCTTCAGTGTCAATAAGCATAAATATACCACCACCCTCAGTAATACACATTACTCATGGTCTATTACATTTATCCTACTGCCCTGAACATAAACAGTGCAACTTTGTATTTTTATTGTGACTGATAATAGGGAGGGTGGCTTGCCAATGGTTGAATCATGTAGTATTTCATCTTCAAAGAGGAGTCACTTTCAGACCATTTTTTTCCTTCTTTGCCTTCATTTTGGGGCCATGATTCAGCCGCCTTGCTCAGTTGTGCACAAGGAATGACATTCATTTGTGGTAACTGAGCCCTTAGTCGTTCCGCTGCTGATATTTTCCTTCTGAAGTGCCCTTTTCACTTCACTAAATGTGATGGCAAGGCATACAGAGTCATCTCTTTATCTTCACCAAAACTTCCTGTTTTCAACAAAAGTGCCTATGATAAGACATGTAGATGCTTCCTATATTACACTTGCACTGTGGTAAGTACATTTCAAGAAACAACTTGTGATTTAAAATAAATAACTGGCAAGCAATCATACAGCAAAGAGTGATGACATCATCATCTTTTCATGGAAAAACTTAAGATCCAAAAACTAAATGACAGACACTGAGATGCACTTTACTGACAAGAGTCACCTTCAACGGCAGTTGATTAATGGTTTGAAGTTGAAACAGTCAGTTGGTTCACCCTACTCAAGATTTATAAATGATCATGAAACTGCCAGGCTTCATGAATGACTTTCAATGATGCAAGTTCATGCAAGCATTGATGTTTTGCGTTGGTCAAAGTTTTAACCTTTGACTAAAGGCCTGATCTAGCGTGCAAATTATATTCTGCCAGGTTGGTCAACCAAATTTAGAGATCACGATAGGCCCAGAGGTGTTATCTGTACTTTGAAAGGACACACCACCATGCCAATTCCTATCAAGGTAAAAAAACATCTGATGAACAGCCATCTTCACATTTGATGACCATTCACCAAACCTGTGTAAACTTTTTCTTTTTAAAAACAAACTCCAAAAGTGAGAGTTTAGTATTGAAAACCTAATAACTCATGATCCCCTGACCCAGGAAGGTTTTCCGTGTGTGAGAATCGTTAATTCTCTTTTTTTTGTTCCTCATTGGCAGGTTTTACCTTGAAGTAATATACAGAAGAAAAAGACATCTATATTTAGGATGGTCTGTGTAGTGCTCTTTCTCTGTTGGCCCATACTCTATCTGGCTGTCAGAGGATGCTTTTTATCATTGGTCACTGGAGGCTCTGTTGACAGAAAGCCTCCCAAACCTATATCGGTTGTGCTGAATGTGGATTTGGTGAGCAGGGTCAACTGTAATATTTATGTTGGAGTTCCCTGATTGGCAATCTTTAAATCAGGCTATTAGTCTCGTTTCTGGAAGCCAAAATGCATCATTGTGGCAAAGTGAAAAGGTGTAGCCAAGCACAGCTTATCAGGGATGAGTTCCTTGATTTAATTGTCCCCCAGGAGTCTCAAAATTGCTCTGCGTAAAGCACAGTGGAGGCCCATTCTGGAAATCATAATTGCTGATGCCATGCCTTTGCCATCATACAAGTGCTTCTCTACTTACTTATGTAGTTCCAACAGTTTTGAGTCTGCCACTAAGATGTGTATAGTACCACCCTAGAGATTGAATCATGACTATATAAAGGGCTCAATGGCTAAAGATTGATTATCTACCTTTAGGAACTTCTCAGAGCCTTTGGGGGCATGAGAGGTGCTTGGATCACAAACCTGGTCTCACAAATGAAATCTGCATTCTTGAACTTTGCATGGGTTCAGGAAACATCAGTGAATAACTGTACCAATTGTTATTTGAGGTATTGGGAATGAATGTAAAGCAGTAGATGATCTCTATTTATCCAAATATACATCATTGTAACTCTTTATTTAAAGGTTTGTACTCTGTAAATGCTTATTACTCAGTTAACAATTTTAAGGGCATGCCACAAGTCAGCAATGACTGCTACAACACAAAGGAAATAAAATCTCAGTACAAGAAATCAAACACAGTAGTTGTGGTCACACATCCCACACAATTCGCAAAGAGCCTCTGCAGTTGTAGCGGAGCTTCCACAGTCATGGTGTAGTCGATACACTCATGGCAGAGGCTCCGACTCATGACGGAAACTCTTCAATGAGGACTTCAGTGTGAAGATTTCATTACAAGTGTGAAGACTCCGACCTAATTATGGAGTCTCCGCCTCAGTTATGGAGGGTCTTGGTGAATCGTGCTAACAGTACACAAGTTGTTATAATCATGATAGTACCAAAGGCAATATAGATGGAAACTCATCCTTTTGCCACAAACAAACATCCCAAAATAGACATGGGTGGTCATTACAACCCTCGTGGACGGTGTTAAAGCGGCAGTAAGACCACCAACAGGCCGGCGGTAAAAAAATTGGAATTACAACTGTGGCGGAAACTGCCAACAAAGACAGCCATTTTAACACTCCGACTGCTACGGCGGTACAGACAAACAGCTTGGCGGTCATCGCCAACAGACAGGCGGAAGTCAATGTACCGCCCACAGTATCACAACCTACCAATCCACCACCTTTTCCGGGGCGGATTCACCATGGACAAAAACAGGGCGGAAACAGGACTTCGAAGGGAAAACGCTCACCTCTACACACCCCACGAGGAATCCGGACGCCATGGAACCAGAGCTGCACATTTTTTCAGCCCTCATCTTCTTGCTCCTCTACCAGGAGCACGAACGCCGGCGGAGAAGACAACGGTGAGTACTGCACCTATGACACAGGGAGGGGAGGGAAAAAACAGGGACACACACACAACACCCCCACCCCCACCCCTACCATCACCCACTACAACACACACACTAATACATATTTATACATTATAGTTACACCCCTCAACCCCCCCAGAAGAATACAAAGACAAAAGGAAATGAGTGTAACCATTGTAATATATTAAAATCAAGTACACAAATATATATATATACATCATAAACAAAATATACACCAAGCTTAATAGTCCAGGTAGTGTTCCAATTAAGTCCGTGGAACACTGGGCCCACACGGTATGGGCGAGGCACACACAAGATCCTCGAGAGCAAGAAAACCGGCACCTTAGGCGTAGGGAAAGGGGGGGCACCTCAGCCGGTTGAGTGCACAACACCAAATCCATGAGGAGGGCCACATGCCCACTGCTCCATCCTGAGGAGTGCAAAGCCACAGTCTTTCAAGTCTCTACAGTGGGTGGCTTGCCCACTGTTCCATCCTGGGGAGTGCAAAGCCACAGTCTCTCAAGTCTCTACAGTGGGAGGGTTGCCCACTGCTGTATCCTGGGGAGTGCAAAGCCACAGTATCTCAAGTGGATAACAGTTTCCACTGGTTCTGGAGGGGGCCTGGTGCCCAGAGTGCCTCATCCTGCTAAGGATAGAGGTAGTGGTTGTGATAGTCCACTGGTTCTGGAGAGGGCCTGGTGCCCATAGTGCTTCATCCTGCTAAGGACAGAGGTACTGGATGTGATACTCCACTGGTTCTGTAGGGGGCCTGGTGCCCAGAGTGCTTCATCCTGCTAAGGACAGAGGTAGTGGATGTGATACTCCACTGGTTCTGGAGGGGGCCTGGTGCTCAGAGTGCTTCATCCTGCTCGTGACTGACTCAGTAGCGTCAGTGCCCTTGGCGCTCATGGCCCAACGGTGCTTGAGGGGGCGGTGCCCTGTTCAGCGGTGCTTGGAGCGGCGGTGCCCTGTTCAGCGGTGTTTGAGGCGGCAGTGCCCTGTTCAGCGTTGCTTGAGGCGGCGGGCTCCTTTGCAGCGACTCAGCTGCTGGGGGTTCTCTCTGTCCCAGCGGGTCTTGTGCTGGCGGTCCTCTCTGTCCCAGCGGGGCTTGTGCTGGCGGTCCTCTCTGGGCCAGCGGGGCTTGTGCTGGCGGTCCTCTCTGGCTCAACGGGGCTTGTGCTGGCAGTCCTCTCTAGCACAGCGGGGATGATGGCGGTGGCCTCCTGGGCAGCGGGGATGATGGCAGTGGCCTCCTGGGCAGCAGGGATGATGGCGGTGGCCTCCTGGGTAGCGGGGATGATGGTGGTGGCCTCCTGGGCAGCAGGGATGATGGCGGTCTCCTCCGCCATGCTGCTCTTCCCAGACTTGCCGGGTTTCTTGTGGCCCTTCCCCACCTTTGAAGGTGTCGCAGCTGAGTCCACACTCCCACCGGGACCCCTCGGAGCGGCTTTGGTGGCTGGAGTCTTCCCCCTCTCCCGCCGGGCACTGGCCAACTTCTGATGCTTGACAGGTGGGGGACCTAGGAGACGGACCCGGTGGGGGAGGTGTGGGAAAGAGGTCAAGGTTGGACAGGAAAAGTTTTTGGGAGACACTGGGAAGGGTAGCTGAAGGGGGTTTGGGAGTGGAAGAAGAGGTTGTGGTTATAGGAGGTGTTCGTTTGGTGACTTTGGGTGAAGGTGCATGCGCTGGAGGCTGTCGTGAGGTGGATGGTTGTTGGGTGGGTGTGTGCCTGCGTTTGTGTATCTTGGGAGGTGGCATCACAGAGACACTGGGAGAGGACACAGGGGACGTGTGGATGGTAGTGGGGGTGGTGACTGCACATGAGCGGGGTGTGGTGGTGTGTGTGCTGGTGATGGCAGTAGTGGCTGTAGATGTAGTGCATGCAGGTGTGACTGTAGACGAGACTGGGAGGGAGGAGGGAGACGACTAGGAGGGGGACACTGTGGAGGCATTGGATGTTGGTGTGCCTGCATGTGTGTGATGCTTGCATGAGTGCCTGTGGGATGTGGGATGCTTATGTCTGCCTGAGCTTCCCTTGTGTGTTGAAGTGTGTGCATGCTGGTCTGAAGGTGTGCTTGGGATAGGCTGGGGTACAGGGGATTAGGTCTGGGTGGAGGAAGTTGGAGGGGGTAGGCTAGAGACAGGGACAATGGCTGCCATCAGTGCTGAGGCCAGAGTCTGAAAACCTCGCTGAAGGGCCGCCTAACCAGAATGAATGCCCTCCAGGAATGCATTTGTTTGTTGCAACTGCCTTTCTACATCCTGGATGGCATTCAAAATGGTAGACTGCCCAACAGTGAGGGACCTGAAGAGGTCAATGGCCTCCTCACTGAGGGCAGCAGGGGTGACTGGGGCAGGGCCCATAGTGCCTTGGGCGAAGGTGAGGCCCACCCTCCTGGTGAGCGGGCATGGGGCAAAGGCTGAGGGGCTGCTGGGAGGGCGGTGCTGGTAGGGGGGGTGGCGGCTGTACCTGTAGATGCGGGGGGCACAGATGTTGCCGCCACCACAAGGGAGCTCCCATCAGAGGACGAGTCTGTGTCGCTGGCGTCAGCTCCTGTCCCCGCCGTGGATCTCCCCTCGCCCTCCGTCCCACTGGTGAACTTCGAGTCCGTAGTTTCGCCCTCCAGGGCCATGTGGGATGCAGCTCCCTCCTGCTCCGGTGCCACTTCTCCTCCGCCTGATGATGCTAATGCACACAAGAACAGGGAGACCACAAAAGGGGGGGGCGACAAAAGAAAGACATATTGAGTGCATGCATTACTGCTACCGTTGGCGGATACAACAGACACAGAAGCCCCCTGCACTACGCCGTGCTCTTGGGTTCCGCTGTGCAATCCCTGGCACATGGCCTACTAGGCTATGAACGACATCTGCACACATGGATGACACAGCGGCATGACTAGGTGTACTTGGCACTCTACAGAGGTGGGGTGGGGTGCCATATGGCCTGCCTTACGGAGGGACCTTGCCTACTAAACTCGCCCTGGCCTAGGGAAACCCACAGCCCACCTCCCCCACCCAGACACCTCCACTGAGAGCGTTTTGGCACAGTAATTGATAATACACTAATTTGAAATCACAGACTGACTCCAGATTGTTTTGTGCTTCAAGCGTGATTATTTAAGTGCTCAATATTGGAGGGGGTTGCAAAATGGGGAGGGGTGATGGTGGAGGTATGTCCAGTCTATTGGTCTCACAGATGCATTGCCCAAATGAGCATAGGAAGTGGAGCTGGGGCAGTTTGAGGATGGACAGGGTGACAAAGTGGGACAAAAAGATGACATTCAGGGTGGTCTCATTTCTTGGCGGGGGTCTTGGCATCGTTCTCTGTCTTTGTCCTGGATCTCAGGGACCGTTTGCAAGGTGGTTCTCCCTCTGCAGGGGGTGGGGTGCTGGTGTGGTGGTCCTGTGGCGGTGCCTCCTGTCCACTAGTGCCGGCAGAGGTGGTGGGCAGTTCATCGTCCAGGCTAGTGTCAGGGGCCCTTTGTTCTGCCATAGTGTCCCTCCTGGTGTTGAGTACTTCCTTCAGCACCCCTACGATGGTGCCCAGGGTGGAATTGATGGCTCTGAGTTCCTCCCTAAACCCAAATACTGTTCCTCCTGCAGGCACTGGGTCCGCTGAAACTTGGCCAGTACCGTTGCCATTGTCTCCTAGGAGTGGTGGTAGGCTCCCATGATGTTGGAGAGGGCCTCGTGGAGAGTGGGTTCACTTGGCCTGTTCTCCCCCTGTCGCACAGCAGCCATCCCAGTTTCCCTGTGTTCCTGGGCCTCCGTCCCCTGGACTGTGTGCTCACTACTACTGCCCCCAGGTCCCTGTTGTTGTTGGGGTGGTGGGTTAGCCTGGGTTCTTTGTAGTGGTGGACACAGGTGGGGGTCCTCCGCCAGTCCGCTGAACCGCAAGGTGGTGTCTTGAGACCACGGAACGCACCTACCCCCGTAGGTCGTTCCACCTCTTCCTGATGTCATCCCTATTTCTTGAGGGCTGTCCCACTGCGTTGACCCTGTCCACTATTCTGCGCCAAAGCTCCATCTTCCTAGCAATGGAGGTGTGCTGCACCTGTGATCCGAATAGCTGTGGCTCTACCCGGACTATTTCCTCTACCATGACCCTGAGCTCGTCCTCCGAGAACCTGGGGTGTCTTTGCCGTGCCATGGGGTGGTGTGGGTGATGTGTGGGGTGGTGCGTGTGGTGATAAGTGTGCTGATATGTAGTGGTGTCTAGTGTGAGGTGCGTGGAAGTTATGTGGGTGATGGTGTTGTGTGCCTGTGGATGCTAGTTTGTTGATGGTGGTGTCTCTCTCTGGCCTTCTCTCGTGATTCTGGTTGTAGGGTTTTGTGGGTGATGTGGGTGTGTGTTTTATATAGTATTGGGTGTGTGGGAGTGGTGTGTGTATGTGTATCAGGTGTGTGTATTTAGATTTGTCCAATGTGGCTGTGTTTTGTAAATGTGTGTGTATTTTGAGTGCGGCGGTGTGTACTGCCAATTGAATACCGCGGTTGAAAGACCGCCGCATGGATTCGTGTGTCGTGATAGTGTGGGCGTATTTCTGTTGGCGTGATGGTGGAGGTTTTGTTTTTGCCAGTTTATCACTGACCTTTGGTGTGACTGACTTGTGTGGGTGTCTGAAGTTTGGCAGATTCCATGCTGTGGGTCATAATAGCTGTTGCGGATTTCCGCGGGCGCGGCGGTGTGTTGGCGGTGTTCTGCACGGCGTTAAGCGGCTTTTACCGCCAATGTTGTAATGACCACCATGGTTGTTTCTGGGCGATCTCTATACTCTATTATGTGCCAAATTGCCTTGCCATGTGTTGTTGAACTTTGCACCGAACAACACATTAATAAGACTGTCTACTGTCATACACCAGGTAAGTCATTATCAAACTAACCGAAGAGAGATCCGTGCCATGCAAGAACTTTTCTATACTATATGTTTTATGACTTCATATGTTTTGCCTCTCCACCTGTTGACATTGCTTTAAGCACTCTGAAACTGGTGAAAGGCACAATAAGCAACAAATAACATGTGGATCCAAGCAAAAAGGTATTGTTCACCTTCACATTGGTCTCAGATGTGAAATACTCTAACACTATTGTGAAACATTTGCACTATAAAAATTTGCAAACAAATGTAGAAACACCGTAACATGCAACTTCTTCATAGGTGAGTGCTATAAAAATTCCTATTAGAAACTCTTTAAAACAAAAAAAGTCACCAAGTTCACTAGCAGATTAGCCTACCCTAGGTGCATCTACATTAACTTGTCTTGCAAACACCAAAGTGACAGCAGCCATACAGATGGAAATGAGTCACTCATTCATAGCGTACTCATTCCCCAGTAAACAACTACAACCCTGATTATGATTGAGCCTGAGTTTTTTCCCAAAATTCTGGATCTTCTTCCAAAAGGCCTTTTTGGGGTCTTGCAGTGTCCACAAACTTGGTCCAATGTTCCAAAAGCTCTGTGTTGCTCCTTTGGAGTTGGGACTGCAATTCCCACAATGCACCTAGTCAAATCCTTAACCGTCCACTGGACACTGGTCAGCTGTGCTCTTCTTGTAGGACTTGATGTAGGGGACTCATGGTAGCTCCTTTGTACCTGTTTCTTACAGGGAGTTCATTCCTGAATATTGAGAAGCAAGGCAGATTTTTTTTGTGGTGAAGCACAGAAGGCACAGAAGGATTTAAGTACAGAGAAATGCTCACTTTCTAAAAGTGGCATTTCTTAAATAGTAATATTAAATTCAACTTCATCAGTCAGCAGGATTTTGTATTAGCATTTTGGCCATACTTAATATGACCCTGTTACTCCTTTCAGATCAGAATCTACCACTCAAACTGTATATGAGGGTAGCCCTCATGTTAGCCTATGAAAGGAGCAGGCCTCACAGTAGTGAAAAACAAATTTAGGAGTTAAAGGACCAGGAAATAAAGACTACACAGGTATATGTCCTGCCTTTTATTTACATAACACCCTGCCCTATGGGCTACCTAGGGCCCACCTTAGGGGTGACTTATATATGTACTTATATGTAGAAAAATGGGAGTTTAAGGCTTGGCAAGTACTTTCAAATGCCAAGTCGAAGTGGAAGTGAAATTGCACACACAGGCCTTGTAGTGGCATGCCTGAGACATTGTTAAGGGCTACTTATGTGGGTGGACAACCAGTGCTGCAGGCCCATTAGTAGTATTTTATTTACAGGCCCTGGGCACCTGTAGTGCACTTTGCTAGGGACTTAAAAGTAAACAAAATATGCCAATTGTGTAGGTTGTCAGTGCCAATTGGAATTATACCTGATTACCAAATGCCTTTTTAGAGAGAGCACTGATGCTGGACCTGGCTAGCAGAGCTCAGGGCACAAACAGTCAGAAAACACAAGTATCAGTCATAAAAGGGGGCAGAAAGTGAGGGAACAGCTGCAAAAAGTCCAGTTTTCTCACACCTTAATCTTTTGTTATTCTAAGGTCCACCAAGTAGCAATACAATTTATTATTAAACACCCCAATTGTTATGTTTATGGAGCAGATTTACTAACAATGTGAGCCTGGTTTACAAACGTGATGCAAACCGAGTGCTAGGTATTGTTTTGAGGCTTGCTTTCCAGTGCAAATTCTGAAATGCATTTGATAGTAGCACTACAGCAAAACAAAGTAGTATTATGTGTTACTTTACGTCAAGAAGGCTTAACATGGCTTGTACATGGACGGTCACACGCACTCAGAGATGAATTTTAACGCTAATCCCTATCCACAAACTTTGATACAAAGGGTTAGGCCTCAGAAATGAACAGCTACTCGAGGAAGGTGTAAAGTTTGAAAAAAGATGTATTTTCTCCAAAGTTGTCCAACTTTGCATGTGTGCTGCACCTTACAGCAAACATACAAAGTGGTAAGTGTTTAACTTTGTCAAAGGATAGACTTTTGTGCTGGATGTGTACCCTTCCAGTATAAAATCTAAGCTGCACATCACTCAAACATCTTTGCACTATTGTGCAAGGATATGTGTGTGCACTACTGCAAGACAGCCTAGGGTATGCCAGCTCTAGAGGAGAGAGCTCCTGTACCATATCTTAATAAATATGGGGCTGTCGTAATCTCTTCTTTTCATGCTACACAGCACAGCAACTCAATTACTATGTATTATAAAAACCTAGTTAATCCGCCCTTTTGTTTCCCCAGACCAAGCACTGGTAGCATATAATATACAACTGTATGGATGACAAGTGATTCCTGCACCTCCACTGTGTCAAGTAATATTTCCTACACATTGATTTGTATGCTTTTATGATTTGTTGCCTCTGGTTAATATGTTTGTAATGTGAAGCATTCTGACAGTCTACTTTGGGATGAGTAGTACTTTAAAATAAGTAAATGGGGGTGTGGCCAAGATGGCAGCACAATAGGACATGCTTTCCACTACTCAACTGCCCAGACTACCTCAAGTAGCAGATTGCGGGATGCTGGAACAAGCTCTGGGTGCACAGCTTTTTTCTCCCCACCTGCCATGACACTGGGGAACCTCTGGGGGTCTGTAGCCAATGCCAGGGCTTTTGAGAAGCAAATTGGTGACCTGGAGGCCAACTTGCTATAAGAAGGCAGCTGCCTGAGTAGGATAGCTGGAGCAGGAAGGCTGGCAGAGGAGACAGGGCCTGCTTCCTCCCACAACCAGCACCAGAGGGTTGTGTCGACACCATTGAACTCCCCAGGCCTGTCTAGAGGCACCTGGCCTGAACCAGGACATGCCTGTGGCCTGTAGGTGGGGAGAAGCAGAGAAACATCATGGCGGTCCTGGGCCCCTAACTCACTGCTGCACTCTCACCATCAGTGCCTCCAAGGTCCCACTTGAGCAGCGGAGAGAGGTCTACATGACGACTCAGTGAGGGCGGTGGGAAGAAGGTATTCCCTACATCAGCAGCTACTACACCAGCCTTGTGGGGTCTCAGAGGGGTCCTCTCAGCCCTGTGGACATATTGGGTGCCCAGTGAGTCTCAACAGACTCCACTGATCTGCATGGAAATGTGTGGGCATTCAGCCACCTGCGGAGACCAGAGGGAGAGCCTGAGGGCCGGGGGCTTCAATGTACTTGTTTTCCTGGCTGACCAGCATGAAAGGAGAATGGTGGTGTGGACAGTGCTTTACTGGTGCCCCACTTCCCCAACTGCAAATAGTCACAGATTGCCATCACCCAGTGCAGTGAGTACTGGAGCTTATGGTCTGAGAGCTGCAGTCTCGAGTGTATCAGTGCATCGGCGATAAGGGTAGGCTAACTGAGGTTTCTAGGGGTTCCGCACCTCCATATATTCACACTACCTCACAGTGCCTATGTTAGTCCCGCATGCTGGAAGGGGGGTAAACACTTAATCCCTCCCAGGGCCATCTGCAGATTGCAGAGAGCAGATTTCTCACCAAATTGACTCCTGAACGAGCGGAACAGCAAGTCAGAGAAGCCCAAAGGCCAATGTATCTCAGTCCCACACCGCACTATGAGCCATGGCGGCTGCTAAACGTAAACGTGACCAGACAGTGTGGGACATGCTCATCAGCTTCACACCAGATGCTACCAAGACACACCACCGGCCTCACAGTGGCTCCCCCCTCAGGAAACACCAGCACAGCACCCACCCAGCGGGCCCATGCCACTGTCCTGAGGACACGTCAGTCAGCAGTGTGTCTACCACTACAGGGACCCCAGGCAATCCCAAAAACCCAGGATGATCAGGGACCTGGGGTCAGTGGCAGTGGGCACATGGTTCAGGGGACAGAGGCACAGGACAACAGGGAAGCTGGGAGGACTGCTGTGCAACAGGGGGAGGACAGGCCCAGGGAACTGACCCTCCACGAGCCACTCTCAAACATCCTGGGAGCATACCACCATTCCCAGAAGACCATGGGCCAGGTACTGGCCAAGTTACAGGAGATCCAGCGGGTGCAGGAGGGCCAATACCTGGGGATCAGGGAGGACCTAACTAAAATATAAACCATCCAGGTCACCATTGCAGGGGTGCTAGCTGACATGGGCAAGACCATGATGGAGGCAGTGGCACAACAAAGGGCCCCTTACACTAGCCAAAATGAGGAACAGCCATCCACCTCCGCCGGTGCTAGTGGACAGGAGGCCTCGCCACAGGACCAACATGCCACCGGCCCCCCCACCCCTGCAGAAGGAGAACCACCCCGCAAATGGTCCCTGCGATCCAGGCAGAAAACAGAGAACATTGCCAAGACCCCTGCCAGGAAATAAGACTCTCCTGATGGTCACCCTTCTGTCCCACTATGTCACCCTGTCCACCTTGAACTGCCATTTCTCCCCTTGCAATGCCCCATTGGACAATGCAACTGTGATACCAAGAGACTGGACTCTAACTGGACATTCCTCCACCATCACCCAGACCCTTGCACTTACCCCCATACTATTTTGCACAGAAAATAAACACCCTTGAAGCAGAAACCAGACTGGAGTCAGTGTAATGATTATAAAGATGTATTATTAAAACATTATCAAAGAATTGCAACGTCTATTTTCAGTGAAATATACCACAGGATGACCTTTGGTGGGCAGCAGTATATATAGCAGTAGCCAGAATGGCGTACACAGATCTGAAAATAGTGATTCCAAAGGGAACAGTCAGTGTCCATAGACAGAGGGTAAGAGGATGCCATGTACAATGTCCAAAAGTTTTCTGTAATGTATATTTGACTTACAGTCTCTTACCTGTGTGTCACTGGAAGTACTGCTGTATAATGTTTGTTCTGTTGTGTACATCTTCATCTGCTTCACTGTCCACAGACTCCACCACTGCCACAAGACCATCTCCAGGCTCATCCTCCTGCAGAAAAGGCACCTGGCATCTCAAGGCAAGATTGTGCAACATACAGCATGTCACAATGATCTGGCACACCTTCTTGGATGAGTAGTACAGGGATCCACCAGTCAGATGGAGGCACCGGAACCTGGCCTTCAGGAGGCCGAAAGTGCTCTCAATAATCCTCCTTGTTCGCCCATGTGCCTCATTGTAACGTTCCTTTGACCTTGTCCTGGGATTCCTCACTGAGGTCAGTAGCCATGACAGGTTGGGGTTACCAGAGTCACCTGTAAATATTGAGGGACAACTGTTAGACACACACTAACCCTTAGGGACAAACCCATACCCAGACACCTTCCTATAGTGGGTGGGGACCTTGGACTCACCTATTAGCCACACTCGGTGCCTCTGGAGTTGGCTCATCACATATGGGATGCTGCTATTCCTCAAGATGTAGCTGTCATGCACATAGCCAGGATATTTGGCATTCACATGGGAGATGTACTAGTCTGCCAAACACACCATCTGCACATTCATCGAGTGATAGCTTTTTCTATTCCAGTAAACCTGCTCATTTCTCTGGAGGGGAACAAAGACCACATGACAACCATCAATGGCACCAATGATGTTGGGGATATGTCCCAGGGCATAAAAGTCAGCTTTCACTGTGGCCAATTCATCCACCTGGGGGAACACGATGTAGCTGTGCATGTGTTTCAGCAGGGCAGACAACACTCTGGTCAACACGTTGGAGAACATTGGCTGAGACATTCCTAATGTCATGACCACTGTAGTTTCAAATGAACCACTTGCCAGGAAATGAAGCACTGACAGAACCTGCACTAGAGGGGGAATTCCTATGGGCTAGCAGATAGCTGACATCAGGTCTGGCTCCAATTGGGCACACAGCTCTTGAATTGTGGCACGATCAAGTCTGTATGTGATGATAATATGTCTGTCCTCCATTGTCGACAGGTCCACCAGGGTTCTGTACACCGGAGGATGCTACCATCTCATCATCTGCCTCAGTGGTTGTAGCCTATGGAGGTGAACGGTGGGCAGAAGGTCATATTTCCACATTGAATGCACAACTGTTGCCTGAGTCTGGAAGCGACAATGGCTAGAGTGTCTGGGGAAAGGGCTCCTGCCTTCACTGCAGAGGAGTTGGAGAAACTGGTGGATAGGGTCCTTCCTCAGTACACGTCACTCTACGGTCCTCCAGACAAACAGGTGAGTACAATGAGAGCATGAGGTGTGGGCAATGCATGTTTTGAGTGGTGCCGATGTAAGCCACATGTTGGGGTGTTGAGGCGTTCTGGTCTGAGTGCTGCATGAGAGGTGGTCAGTGTATGTGCGTCAAGGCATGGGTGGGAACTGGGGAGCCCCGGATGGAGGTGCACACTGGTTGGCTCCTGAAGGAAGAAGCTGATGATTCTGCAACAATGAAAGGTGCTAGGAACTTCTCCTTTGTACAGAAGATGTCCCACGGAGTGCTGGAGGATGCAGCATTGTTTCCTTGGAGAAATACCACAAACAAGCCTTGCTAGCTGCAAAGGTCGCTGTTGAAGAAAAAGGGTGTTGCCTGGGCCCAGGAAGGACCAGGATGTCGCCACATGGGATAGGAGACAGAGGGGGCCCTCAGCAACACAGAGAGCCCATGCACAAGAAGGCAGCACCCACAGAAGTCCTTGGATACAGGTTCAAGAAGACTGAGCACGGCCATCATCTCAACACTACAAAAAAGGGTCCCAAGAAGCCAGAGGTCAACTCAGAGAGTTGGGCAATGCAGGACAGAGTGCTGGGGACCTGGGCTAGGCTGTGCACGAAGGATTCCTTGCAAAAGTGCACAGAAGCACTAGCAGCTGCAGTTCACGTGGCGCACAGGATTACTTTCTGGAGAGGGGAGGGAAGGACTTACCTCCGTCAAATTTGGACAGTTGGACCACTGGACATTCTGGGTCACTTGGGTCCACCACCTGTGTTCCAGGGGCCACGCTCAGGATGAGAGGGGTCCCAGAGTCTACAAAGAGTCAGTGCGCTCCCCAGGACCAAGCAGTGGGCAAACCACCCACTAGAGAGACTGTGGCCTTGCACTCCCCAGGACAAAGCAGTGGGCATGTTGTCCCCTCGATGAGCAGTGGCGTAGTACCATGATCTGGCTGAGGTGCACCCCTCCTCTTCCCCCTGAGGTGCCTGTGTGTTTTCGACCTACCTCATGCCCCTGCAGTGTTCTCTCCGTTTTGAGGCAGGAGCCAAGTGTGGGCTTCGCCCCTGTTTTTTGGGCCCACTCGGCCACAGACATTTGCAAAGGACAGTGTATGGCCCTCTGTACATATTGTAAATATTTGTATATACTGTTGTTTGCAATCATTAACTTTATTTGCATTGTCTAAATATCACTCATTTAACTCAATTCCTTTTTGTGGGTGAGGGTGGGGGTGTTGCATGTTACATGTGTGTGTCACTCACATTTTCCTACCCCCCCTCCCCTGTGTGCTACGTGCAGTACTCACTGTGGTCGTCACGGCCGCCTTCTTTGATGTTCCTGGGGGATTAGCAAATACACCAGCATCGGCAGGACTCGTAGTTCGGCCTCCATGGCGTCCTGGTTCTTCGTTGAGTATCTAAAGGTGAGTGGTTTCCCTTCCAAAGACTGGTTCCGCCGTGCTTTTGATGTCGTTGGTACCACCCTGGAAAAGCTGGCGGATTGGTGCCTTGTAATACTGTGGGTGGTACATTGTCTTCCGCCTGTCTGTTGGTGGTGACCGCCATGGTGTTTGTTGCTACCGCCGTGGCGGTCGAAATGTTAAAGTGGCTGTCTGTGAAGGCGGTTTCCGCTGTGGTCGTGATCCCATTTTATTTACCACTGGCCTGTTGGCGGTATTACCGCCACTTTAACACCGACCGCCAGGGTTGTAATGAGGGCCTAAATTTTTAAAAAATCATATGTAGGCTGCTACTTATTGGATTTTTTGTCAATTTGATCTTGTTTTTCTCAAATAAATATTCTTTGGTGATGAGTTATTTTGCTGTGTGTTTCATAGTGTTACTGTAATTTAAGTTTTGCACAAATACTTTGTACTTTGCCTTCTAAGTGAAGCCTGAACGTTCTGTGTCAAGCTACCAGGGCATGAGCACAGTTCAATTTATGGAGTGAAATTGACTTACCCTGACTAGGATTGCAGTCCCTACTTGAACAGGGTGCCTACCCCTGCCAACTGGAGACCCAATTTCCATCAGTGATCATGCAGCAAACCTTAAATGTTGTGAAGGGAGTCGCCAAGATGGTGGCTCCCGTCACAGCTCAGAGATCCCTGAGAAAGCCAACCACAACCACTGGCATGAGCTGCTGACTTCGCTTGTTGAAACTCTTTCTTTTCATCACATGTCCAATGTCTCCGGGCATCTTGTACGAGGCTCACTCAGGCCGGTATTTAAACCTAAAACACTCTTCGTAGTAGAATGGTAAGTCTTCCATATATCTAATTATTGACCCATAAATATATATTATGCTATTGCGTTTTGTATTCCACCATGGACTGTGGTTTATACTCTTGTCTCGTGTTGCAATTTTATTTTAACAGACGTTATGCATTACACAAGCGACAACCACTGGTGCATTTGTGCAAGTATCATATCAAATAAAATAGTGTATCTACTTTAGGTGACTGAATTATGTGAGCAGAAAGATTCTATTCCGCAGTGTGTTATGTTCAACCTGTGCTGGAAAAACAGTCCTTCTATCATCAAGGTTTTTGAATTGTATTAACTCAGAAAAAATGCAGTTAGTTACTTGTGGAAAGAATACCAGTTCACATATAAATTAGATTATGAATGAATGATTACTTCGAGCTAGTAACCTCCTTAATTTGGAAATGCATATGTAACATTTGTGCAACAAAAATTCATAGTTATTGTGCAAGATAACATTTCTAAACCTTTTGTAATTTAATAAGTCGTTATTAAATGTGCCATAAATTAAATATCCTGTTAGCTATCAGCAAATATTCATACAATTGTCTTGGGCTGTTTTTGTGTGCCGTGCATAATTTCAATAAGATGAAGAGAGCAAATCATGTGCTGGTAAACCTCATTGTTGAAGGGCTACTTAATTTCACACCATTGTACTAAATCCAGGAAGTCTGATTTATTCTAATAAGGCAAGCAAATAATTATTTTGCCTAATTTAGAGCACATCAGAGCTATATTTGAATATTTTGATTAAAGATTTCTTTTTAGGATTTTCTTTAGAAATCACAGAATGTGAATCCAACAAACATTGTAAGCATGAACTACCTGAATTTAAGATAATTTAAGCAAATAAAAAATAAAAAAAAAGGAAAACATTAGAGGAATATTAATAAAGAAAATTCGGTAAACAACGAAAGCCTCTACCATAGTTGATGTGGCAGATTCTAGATTCAAAAGTATCACCATTTGCGTTAGCAAATGTAATATCTCGCTGATTGTAACTTCAGGAAAAATAATAACGAGAAAACACCCAAAGAATAGAATACAATAGAACATTCCTAACTGAAGCAAAACAGTCTTATTGGTTTAAAACGAAAATCTCATCTCGGATTGATCATAGTTAAACCTAAGCCTTCCTTATGGGTCAGTTGGTATTCCTCGCCGATCAGTGAAAGAGAAATGGACCCAAATTTCATAAAATATGTGTTGATGGTCATCGGTTATATATATTTTTAGTATATGGACTGTCATTAATGTAACTGAATCCACCCATTCATTGTGCATACGCGCAACTGTAATTTTTTCCTTTTTATGAGGATACACAATTTTGCTACAGACATCTCTCCATCAATTTACCTCTCTTGTGTTGATTTTTTCGGATGCCATGTTGAATATTTGGCAAAAGTGTAAATTCTTGCGAGAGTTTGATGTTTAAATCACGTTTGGTGGCAATGGTGTGTCATAACTTTTGCTAAGAAGATGGTTCAATCAGGCAGTTCCACAAGAGGCAGTTCCACAAGAGTGTGAACTATATACCATTGGCATGGTTGTATCAGCAGCATTGTGATGTGATTTGTAGGTTGAATCTATGTAGTTAGTAAGCTGTCTAGTGCCAATAATGTAAGGTTTTGGAGAAGCTGAGAAGAGTTTCAGGTTGCCTCCTGAAAAGATGTGGCCGAAAGTATGGATTCGTTTTTCGTGCAAATTATACCAAATTAAAAGTTTGTTATGGTCAAAACTGTATTACTCATGAGAGGGACAAAAAGATGGAGAAAACTCTCTTTTTCAGTTCTTTCTGCATTCAAGTCCAAGTTGGTTAGCATCCCAGACAGACCCAGATTTTTGTGGTGCCTCATCAGTTTAGTTACCCTGTAGAGGACTTGGAGTCTAATCACATCTCTTTATGTGTGTCTTTTTAACAAGGACCTATTCTGAAGTTCTTTATTTTGGGTTCAGGTAGGTCACTTGAGACAGCTGGTGGGCCCTGTAGTAGGATTTCACATGAGGTAATGGCAGCCAACCCAATGTGATGACAGGGATATTCTTGATAACACAAGTCAAGTGGCACAGTGCCCTATGCATAATACGTATTGCTTTACAATATTCAAATTGGAGATTGAAATCTTAAGGGGCAGGTCAACGCTGTGGGTGCAATCTCAAGAATGGAGTTTCTTCTACTCCTCTCTATGACCACGTAGGTGTTTGGGGCAGCACCAAGTTTGCACTTAGGGAGCCTGCGCTAACTCTGTTAATATAAACCTTTGATGTCCCAGCCTTCATATGAAGGAGCCACCACAGCAGAATCATAGGCATTCAGCAGTTTTTATGGCTGGGCAACTGCCATTAATTTTCTCTAACTGTGTCTACAATGCTCGTAGAATGGCTCACATGCACAGGAATTAAACACTCTGTGTATTGGACCATATTAGAAATGGAGTCTCTGGTTGGCAGTCAGGTTACACCCTGTCCAAGTAGGACCACTCTAGTCAGGGTAAGGGAGTCACACACCTAAGATAACCCCTGCTCACCCCCTTGGGAGCTAGGCACAAGCTTTCAGGCTTATCTCAGTGTAAAGAATTTGTACAAACACACACAGTAACACAGTGAAAACACTGCAAAAGAACTTCACACCAGTTTAGAAAAATAGCCATTATTTATGTGAATCAAACAAGACTAAAGTGACAAAAAAAGAAAGGACATACACAAGCAAATATATGATTTTTAAAGCAAAAAAAGAGTCTTAACCTATATAGAACTCAATGGATGCATTGTTTTAGCACAAGGTACCTGGTATGCATCAAAAAGAAAGCCGCACAGGTGGGTGTGCGTTGGAAATGCAAGCGATGCATCAATTTTCCACTCGTAAGTGAGGCCGTGTGTTGATTCTTTCTGCACTGGGTAAACAATGCATCGATTCTTTCTTCGCAGGGAATGGATGCGTCGATATCAGGATAAGCAGTCACGGTCCCTGTAGTGATGTTGAAGATTTTGATGCCCAGGAACAATGAGTGGAAAATCAGGATGCACAGCAGCGATGAATCAACGTTGAGCTGGCGATACTTCAATTTCACTGGTGATGCATCGATTATCTGCTGCGGTACAGGCTTTGCATATGTTTTTCTACCACTCAGCTCCAGTGCTTGAATTTTCACCCTGGGTTCATTAGCTTCTCCTTTTAAGGGCCCAGGGACTGGATGTGGCACTACTTGGCAGGATAGGGGGTATCAGCAAGTGAGCCCAGGGGCTGGCATATGAAGTCTTTGATGGCCCTGCAACTTCAGAACAGCGGGAAAACTCAGTCCAAGCCCTTAGAGAAACTTAACTTGCAGGATTTCGGAAAGCATATTTCAGTCTTTCCTTCCTAACGCAGAAGCAGCAGCAGGCCAGCACAGCAAAGGAACAGGCAGAGTGGCAGATCCACCTCAGGCATCAAGCTCTTCTCCTTGGCAGAGGTTCCTCCTGACTCAGAAGTAACCTAAAGTTGTGGGGTCAGCAGTCCAATACTTTTACTCATTTCTGCCTTTGAAGTAGCAAACCCTTAAAGGAAAGTCTTTTTAGTGCAAAAGACCCTGCCTCTTCGTTGCCCTGCCTATAACATACTTTAAGGGGTTGGAGACCGTATTGTGTGAGGGCCGGCACAACCCTTGCAAGTGCAGGTGTCAGCTTCTCCCTCCCACCCTAGTCCAGGAAGACTCATCAGGATATGCAAGACACACCTCAGATCCCTTTGTGTTACTGTCTAGAGTGAATTCACAAACAGCCCAACTGTCAGTCTGACCCAGAAGTGGATTCAGAAGCCAAGCAGAGACACAGAAAGGCTTAGCAAGAAAATGCCCACTTTCTAAAAGTGACATTTTCAAACATACAATCTGAAAACCAGCTTTAATAAAAGATGTATTTTTACATTGTGAGTTCAGGGACCCCAAACCCCATATGTCTATCTACTTCCAAGGAGAAACTACACTCAAAAGATATTTAAAGGCAATCCCCATGTTAACCTATGGGAGAGACATGCCTTGCAGTAGTGAAAACTGAATTTGATGGTATTTCACTATCAGGACATATAAAACAGATCAGTACATTTAAATACTCTGCACCCTGTCAGTAGGGATGCCTTTGGCCTACATTAGGGAGGCCTTACATGCACTAAAAGATAAGGTATGGGCCTGGCAAGTGGGTACATTTGCCAGGTGGAAGTGGCTTTGCAAAACTGCACATACAGACACTACAGTGGCATGTCTGAGACATGTTTACAGGTAGATGAAGGTAGATGCTGTGACAATAGCTCTTTTCAAAGAAAACAAATTCCCCCCCAGACAAGCTGTAGTATCCAAGGGCCAGATGTAGCAAACATTTTTGAGTCGCAAATGGCCCGAATCGCAATTTCTGAGCCCGCAAAATCGGAAATGGGATGCAAGAACCCCATTTCCGAATCGCAAATTGTGACGCGAGCTATTACCGACTCGCAAATTTAGCTACCCCATTGTGCGACTCGCAAATAGGGAGACGCAATTTGCGAGTCGCAAACCATATGAAAAAGCCACTCACAAATTGCGACTAGTCGCCAAAAGCCCATTTTGCACACCCAATTTACCACTAACTCAGAGCAGGTGATAACCATAACCAAAGTTTAAAAGGAGACCCAGAAGGCATCTGGGTTACTCCAGATGGCGGATATATATTTGATAGCAAGGAGGAGGAGAGTCCACGCCACACAGCAGAGGAGGAGGAGGAGCCAGAGACAGGAGAGGATATACAGAACCAGGCAGACACTTTTCCAACAAACTGAGGAGGAGATATATGATAAATACAGACTCAGCAGTGCAGCAATATTAGAATTAATTGACCTACTCAATCCGCAGCTGCAACGCCAGACTGTGCACGGCTGAGCCATCCCCACACATGTGCAAGTGCTATGGTCACCTCTTGGCCTCGGATAGCTATCAGGGGGTCATTGCTGTGGCAGGTGGGGTATCTCAAAGTGCACTCTCACGGTAGTTGGTGCATGCGCCATACTGCACAACATTGCCACCAGACATGGGCTACCTCTCACCCCTGAAGACCCAGATTCGGAGGATGACGAGCAAGAGCTACCACATCGCCATCATGGGGATAGAAGCATTGCAAATCAAGGCAGACAGAGATGGGACCACTTTGCAAACCACTACTTTGGAAGGTACGTGCTAACTGTCATCACACACACTAATGTCACACACAAAGAGCCCAGTTGTGAAGTGGAACTTTTACTAAGTGAACCTAAGTAATGATGAACTGAACTTTTGTGAAGGGGCTGTAAATATTCACCTGCAATGAGGACACATTCACTTCATGTGCCTCAAGTGTCCTGCAGTGCATGGGCTCATCACCTCCGCCTGGGACGCCCAGCATGGCTAGTGCTTGGTGTGTCAGCAGACTCCTGACATGCACTGCCACTCCTCAAGACACGTGTGTCCGTGGCAGATACGCTGCTGATGGTAGACCCCTCCTCACTATCCTGAGGTGTCTCTGCCGTGCCCCTAGCTACCTGTCTAGCCTCCATCATGTCCACAGCGTGGCTGATGCGACCCAGTCCCCGAGCCACATCCCCTGCAAAGTGGCCCAAGTCCACCTGCAAACTAACTGTACGGCGTGACAGCCCTGTGGTGTTGACAGCGAGGCGGACGATGGATGCAGCCATGCGGTCCAGTCTGTGTACCAGTTGCCGCTCACGGTGCCTTGCACTCTGTCTCTCAGACACTAGTTCTATGACCAGTTGACATATGGAGAGTGCAAGGTCACCAACATTATCTTTCAGTCGTGTGAACTGTGTGTTCACCTGTGCCAGCCCAGTGGTGAAATTATGCTACATACGTCTCCTTGCCTCAGATATGACTCTTATCTGCCTTGTTTGCAGGCGCTGACCAGATATGAGTGCTGCCTCCACTGCGGACATAGATTAGTCACCTACATCCTGCTGGGACACTGCTGGGACATGGTGTCTGCGTCTGCGACGCAGTGGAGCTTCAGTGTCCTGCTGTATGACACTGTGGCTGGGACCAGGTGCTGTGTCGATATCCACAATGTCCAGTGGTGCAGCTGGAGGGGACTGTGGTGGTGTGGTGCTGGGCCCTGTAGTGGCTGCTTCGGACTCCTGTGCTGCCTGTTGTCTGCTCTCTGCACCCTGGACGGACTGGCTGGTGGGGGTGTCTTGTGGGAGACCTGTGGGACATAGGGAACACACTGTCAGTATCTAACATCTGTTGTATGCCCCCTAATAAACTGTTGCTTATCAGCTGACTACTGAACTACATTGCCCATAATGCACCATTCTGGTGGTTGCAAGTCTGGAATGGAGCTAGTTTGGTTGTGCATACTGCTGTGTACTGGGTGGGTGGGGGTATGGCAGTTATGGGTGTACATGCATGTTTCATGGTACTCACTTGTTGATGTCCCTGGCGCTGACGTGTCCAGCACTCCCATTCAAGCCACTGCCTCAGGCTCAAGGGTCTGTTTCACCAGTTCCTCCATAGGTGTGGGTGGTGGGACGGTGGATGGGCCTGCTCCTGTGCCCCGCATCTCCCTGAGGTGCTCTGCCACCCTCTCCTTGGTCCTGGAGCGCAGGTATACCATCTCTTTTTTATCTCCTCTATACTCCTGTGGCTAACCCTTATGGAGTTGACCCTCTCCTGGATGTCATTCCAGATCCTCCTTTTTTCCGTGTCTGGAACACTCAGGGCAGCCATTCCGAAAAGCTGGTCATGGTGCTGGCAGCATTGCTCTGTCAGCACCTCAAGTTCCTTTTCTGAAAACTTCAGTTTTCTCTTCCTTCCTGCACTGCCAGAGTCTTCCATTCTTGCTGCTGTTCCTTCAGGTGGTTGCTCAGCAGTTAGAAAAGGGTGTGGTCCTCCCTCCTCCCAGGTGTATTTGTTAACTTCCTGGCTGTGATGTCATCAGCAAGAGCCAGGAAGTGTTTTTCAAACTGTTATGCTGCACCTGCATGCAATTTGCGGCACAGTCGCAATTTGCGACACCCACTCGCAATTTGCGAGTCCGTTTTTAGCGAGGTCGCAAAAAGTGACCTCGCAAACAGGGGACTCGCAATCTGCTGTGCGACTTCATTTGCGAGTCGCAAAATGAAGTCGCTTTTTCTTGTTGGATACCGTTTTGCGAGTCAGAAATTGCATTCTGCACCATACATAGAAAGAGCAACAAGCCAGAAATGATTTTTTATGTGTGGGAAGGTGTCCTTTCCTGTACATTAACAATCCTTCAAAATTACGCTTTGGCACTTCTGTGTGTGCTGCATTCTGCATTCACAAAATTTTCAAATTGCCATTAGTGATTGTTTATGTGCAGAAAGGGACACTGTCCCGCACATAAATAATCAAACCCGTCAATGCAAACATCCTTGCAGGATGATGCAAGGATGCCTGTGTTGGCTCTAGGCAGCTTAATTTAGCCTCAGCGCAGGAGGAAACACATGAATGCACCCTATTCTAATAAATATGAGGCTTTCCTGCGTTTCTAAACTGATGCAGCACAGCGCTGACAATTTTGGCGCAGCACCGTGCTGCAACACTTTTTAGTAACTCTGGCCTGAAATGGAGTAGAATGTAAAACAATGTTCATAGTTCTTAACAGTCTAACATGAGATTGAAGAATTTTCTTCGTTGATAGATTTTGTTAGTATATTGTGTTTTATTTGATTATGTTTTAACAGGAGTTTGATCTGTGACATTGTAAACATATTAATAGAATTAGTGTGAGTAAGATCTGTGAGCTATAAAGGTCGGACACAGCGCAAGACAAACTTTATCAGCACATAAATTTAAACTTTCATTTTTTATTAGCAAAGCACTGTTAGCTTTATACTACAAACTACTGTCATGCAATTCAGAAATTAATTACACTAATTCCTTCTCGATGAACTCAGTTCAGCTTATATAATTATAAGATGACACTGAGCCTATTAAAATGCTGTACATAATATTACATATGAAGTTCATTAAGTTTGGATGAGTGGAGTCCAAAAGAAATAGATACTCGAGTATGGGCGAATGTCACTGCCTAAATGTGTTCCTACCACTGTAGACAAATTAATGAAAGGTGTGCTTTATTAAACTGTGTCCACCACTGGACTCCTGAAATGTACATTACTATTCGTACTATAAATCAGACAGCAGGCTTTCAGATACAAAAGATTTTAAGATTCTCATGTATTTACTAATCCAGGAAAAAGGAGGATTATTCATTTTTACGAAGCGGGAAACATCTCTTCATGGGTATGCCACCAATTTTAGGTGTGGTGCAATCAAATATTGAAGAAGAATGGGTCTGATTGGAAAAAACACTGCCGCCATGCATTTGCAATGGGAAAACTGGTGCATGCAAATATATATGGGGCAGATTTAAGAGCCCTAAGCCCCTCTTTGCGCCACATTAGCATGATTTTTTTTACGCTACTGTGGACCAACGAGGCCAAAATCACCATGCCAAATTTACAAGTGGTGCAATACATGAATTGCGCCACTTTGAAACCCTTTGCGCTACATTATGCCTGTGCCAGGCAAAATGTATGCAATGGGGGAGTTCCCCCATTGGAGGGGGTAAAAAAAATGGTGCAAAGAAAGAGATTTCCTTTGAGTCATTTTTTCTGACACTTTTAACGCCTGCTCAGAGCAGGCATTAAAAGTGGGCACACTATTGTTTACAATGGGCCTCAATTGACTTTGCATAATTAGCGTCAACATTTTTTACGCTAATCATGCCAAGCTCTGAACTAGCCTCAAAAAGTTTGACGCTAGTTCCCCTAACTACCGCCATGATGCGTTGTATCTTAGATATGGTGCACACATGGTGGCGTAAGGGGGAGCGCTAGGGTGCACAAGTAAAGTGGCGCTACACATGGTGCAGCACCGCTTTTCTCAAATCAGGCCCGTGGTTTCTTGCGTGAAGGTCCGTAGTCTATGGCCAAGCCAGATTCTAGGCAGACTGCACAGGTGCTCTGAAGGCAGTTTCGGCCTTTCCCTCACAAAAAAAGCAGTTGACATAACATAACATAACAACATGTGTATTTGTAAAGCGCACGTTCACCCGTTGGCATCTTGGCGCTGAATAACAGATGTTTATTGTTGTGTGCCTGTTGCTTTGTTAGGCAATATTTACCATGAGCCACATCAGCTTGCTAAGATCGGCCTTCTCATGCCACTATAGTCCCATCTGGGCACCAATTGACACCCTTGTCAACAGCATTGACAAAAAGGGCCAGATTTATAAGAAACTGGTGCAGCGCGGTGCTGTGCCAAAACTAACAATGCCGCGCTGCACCAGTTCTGAAATGTAGGGAGTCACAGTATTTACAAATATACAGCGCACCTCTACATTAAAGTGCTGGCACTAAATTAAGCAGCCTGCGCCAACACAGGCATCCTTGCACCATAGTGCAAGGGTGTTTGCATTGAGGGGTGTGATTGTTTATGTGCAGGAAGGTGTGCCTCCCTTCACATAAACAATCATCCATGGCATTTTGCTTCTTCTATCTGTGCTGCATTCTGAAGCACACAGACAAAATGCAAAAAATGAGGAGTAATAAGAGTATTCCTCCTCATTGTGCCATGCTAATGCCACCCCTGGGGTGGTGTAGATTTCGGTGCTGCTACAGATTTACATTTTCTTGTAAATCTGTGGCACCGTCAAAAGTAATGGGTGTTGCGGTCTAACGCCCACTGCAGCACCCATTGCCAACTCTCTGATGCAGAAAACTGTGTCAGAGGGGCTCATATTTACAAGGAGGTGTAAAGCCACAAAAAGTGGCGTTACACCTCCTTGAAAATATGGAGAAGTAGTTAACTCCACCGGAGCTTCGCACAAAGTGACACTGAGGTGGTGCTAGGGTCTTGTAAATCTAGCCCTTAGTTGATAATGCATGGAATCATATTGCTATTTATATAATTCAAATCTGTATTCTACTCTTCATGAATGTAAAGGTCATATTTTCCTTTTCTGAATTCTGACTTGTTTGCAAGTCTTCCAGCACCCATAATTCCAGTTCGTAAATGGGAGGAGCGCTAGGTTGACTCAAGTGCATTCCTTTTTTAATGAGGGATATATATTAACGTCTGCCAGCCTCAATAGTGTTGGTAAAGCATGGGGTAGAATGCTCACGCGCATCGCGTTTGCAGAGGATGAAATTCCATTTGGAAATAAATCAAGTGAAAAATGTTTTTTTCTTTTTCTGCGAAAGCACAAATTAGGGAAAGTTTTAAAACGTGATCCCAAATAGTACAACCAAAAGTAGCAACTTTCGTGTGACCAAAAGCTACTGTCCTTGCCACTGCTGTAGATACCGTATAAACAAGCATTGGAAAACCTAATAGGTCTCACTTATGTGAAAGCTGTTGGCTTTGTCAATGTCTTTGGTCACGTGGTACAGCAGGCCTGCTGCTGTCCGGTGTGGCTAAGAGTATAAGAAAATGACACATATAGAATTTACCAGATAACTGGGTACTGATCATATTCACCAGACATTCATCCATCCTATCAGCTCGCTTACCTGCTCACTACAGTAGGTGAGTGACCTCCCTAAAGCCAACAAGGAGTAATATCTTTACTTCTTCTGGTTACTTCTTCTTTCTGCAACACACACAGAAAAAGGAACCTGCCTCAGAGGATTGTTTCAGTGCAAGAATGTTACCCTTCCTGCACAATGCCCCTAGGGTGCAAGCTTGAGTTTTGGTTTAAGGCTGTTTCCTTTTGGTTAAAGCGTGCAAAGACTCATTCCATTGAATTGGGTTCAGATGCATACCTTTACAAGATTTGAAACCAATGTGCATTTCACAAGCAATTTATAGAAATTGTATCTTTTATATTTCTACAAAATCCAGCGATTTCTTCTTGTAGGCACTGGTATGCAGTTCTTCCTACCTCTAATTACAATGGGAAAGACAATAAACAACTAAAACATGGCAGCCATGTTTACCTCATCGAGGACACTGCACTTAGTGTTGCATACATAGATGCGACCTAGAAATCAGACCATGACTTTTCAAGGAGCCTGAAAATAAATAGTTTAGAGAGTACAACCCAGTGTAACCACACACTGCAGCAGTTTTTGGCAGGGGAGTCGAGAAGCATCATTAACAAGAGGGGATGGAGGAGGGAAGAAGACATTTTACCTCAATCATGTTGGGAGCAGTGGATGGGCCCTGATTAAATTGAATAAATCTGCCTTGTCCCTGCTCCACAGAGAGGAATGGAAGTGACACTTGGCCTTCACTGGCCAATTGGGAGGCTATAAATAAGTATGCCAAAGATGCCAAAAAGTGGTGAACAATAGGAATACTCCAAGCCCTTGTGGTGCAGGCTCTCATTATACGAATGAGACTGCTGGATCAGGCAGCAGCACCACCTGGTTGTGGGAAATGAGTCCAACTCCACACCATGTGACAACTGTCTGCCTAACCCTTTTGGCCAACTTGCAGTACCTCACTAACACCTACAATTTGCAGTGATTTGTGGCAGCCACGCTCATGACATTCTCATTTCTCATGGAAATCATGGTGTAACAGATCTCAGCCTTTTCTCTCAGTTACATATGTCTCACACATGCAAAGACAAACTGAACAAGAAATCAGTTTACTGTATTTTATTGAATCAACTGCATTCTAGATAAAATAGTATGAACTGCAATGATTAGGATGATAAAACATAAAAATAGCAATGCGGTGACAAGGAAAGCAAAACATAAGAAAACTTTCACCATAGTGTCAGAATGCTATGGTGGGAATTGTTACCTATGCCACTAAGGTACTACTAAAGCACAGCTGTGTTAGCCCTAATCCACACTTCAGGATCCCTGGGAAGACACCATCCACCATACATGAATAAAGTAGTAGCAAAGTGGGCTACTGGTCTACTGAGAGTCCTCTCCCGTGTGGATGGAGACCTTGTCAAGTCTCAGCAGACAGCTGCAGTGAAGTGACAGCATGCAGTGGCAGATTTCTGGCTGGGACTCCCTGTTTTATAATAAAGCAGCTGGTTTTGTGAGAAAACTGTCCTAACGTAAGAACACATATGTTTCCCGTGAAGTGCCAAAGATTGTAGTGTTTCTACTTTGTTCAGTCAACAATATTGAGTACAGCCTTGAGCTGGGTACAGAGCGAGAATGTCCTACTAAGAAGAATGAAAACAGTTCCTAAGCTAAAAGTGTATGAGATAAAGGAAAAAAAACATCACCCCAGAATGAAGCTTCTGCTCACAAAGTAAAATGTATTTTAAAAATTGTTATTAGACTAAAGGGCACAAGCGGCAGGCCTATGGCTAAAATAATATGGTCATAAAAAGCTCAGTAAAATGACCTCACAATACCCTTTAATATAAACAATAATCTTGCAAGAGAGAGCACAACATTAATGTTCTGAATAAAAAAGTTCACAGGAGTTCACCAGTTATAGTTAGCAGCACCAACTATACCTTGCACTACAGTTAACCACTGCTTATAAATCTCACATATGACATCACTAATGACATGTTCTATAATATCAATTATCACATTGATGATACCACTGCTGACATAATCCGAGTTTTATTTTACCGCATATTTCTGTATAAATTACTGCCATTGACATTTTACATAGCATAGTTCACATTAACAATGAACCACAGATATGGGAAACACTCATTGTGCACAGTGTTCAATCTATGTACAACTGTTCTGTGCATGCCATCTTCAAAAACAATGCCCTACTATGGACAAACTGTATCTGCATCAAACCCCTGACACACAGAGAACCTACATTAAGAAATAAAGTATAAATTGGTTGAGAACTGAGTATTGTAAACAGTGTTCACTCTGTGGAGATAGTTCATTCTATACCATAATGCAAACAGTGAAACTTTCATGATAAATACATGCCAAAGTATTCAAAGGAACCTACTAAGAAGAGTGCGTACATTCTATGTAAACGTTTGTAAAAAAAAGACACTATTTGCTAAAAATAATAAATATCTTAAGGTGGTAAAAATCATACTACCTGCACCCTTCATATTGTGGTGAAAACTTCACAGGTAGCCTATCTTTTGAAGTAAATGAAGCATGTCTACATAGGTTAGTACCTGGTGCACACATTCTTCTATGTTAAGTATAAATTATAATGCTGGCACGATTATCTCTTATAATAATACAATGGTGCTTACAAAAGTTAGTATCTACTACAAAGAATATTTCTCCTGTTGGAAACTTTTTCTGCAGAATCAAAATGTTGCCTGGAACATAATGAATGCAAATCAGCTGTCACTTGCACACAGAGTTACTCTTGAATGAGAATATTTATACTGTGTTCAATACTTCTACACAGCTATGGTGCATTAAGAGCACATGCATTTTGTTACTTTCCTGTTTGTAAACTTTAAAGCAAACTAGCACACTCATTGGATGTCATCAATGATGTAATTTGCGATATCATCAGTGATGTTATATACATGTTATGAATTATGTCATATGTGATGTCATAAGCAATGCATGGCCCTGCTAACCATACCTTGTGAATTTCTGTGTTTTTTTAGTTCAAAACGTTGATGTCATCATTGAAAAATTCACCTAACTATAACATCAATGTAACCTTTGTTTTTTTTAGTGAATGTCTAAGGTTTAAAAAAAAAAAAAAAAAAGATCCTTATCACACCTAATTATAACGTTACGTTAACCTTTATTTTTTTCTGTGGATTTCTAGGGCTTTAATGTAAAGTCATATTTAGTTACCATACACAAATGCAAACCCCACTGCAAATGGCCTTGGGCATGGGCAGCAGGGGTTTGGCTGTGGCAGGCCCTGAAGCAAAACGACCCCCCCTGTAGTCAAACCCAAGATGCACATGTCCTTCAGCCATGAGCATTGGGGGGTTGGGCTTAGAGCCTGCCCTTGTTTTCTTTTTTCTTATTCAAAGTGGAGGGGAGCTGTGCACTCCCTCCCTAAGCTGGTATTGACCCAGAAAAACATCCCTCAAGGCTACTTATTTAAATAAAAGGAAGGGTGGCATGGTGTCCGCTGCCTGAAGTCTTGTTAGGTCCGAGGGACCCAATCCCCCGGGTCCACTCTTTTATTCTCATCCTCAGGGGCCCAGCATACTTGTTTGGGGGAGATGGGTCATGCGGTCACCATCCCGGGCCGAATTCAAACCCGGGGACCCCATTCCTTGGGTGTGATGTTGCTTGTTTGGGGATGGGGGTCACCTGGCCACTTTCATGGACTGTTTGTGGCCATGGGGACTCCATCTCTAAGTGCCAATTCCACACAAAAGTGGAAGAGGCCACATCACCCCTCTCTTAGGGGCTCAATAGGTGGCAGAGACCCCAGCTCCACCCTTTTATCCTCATCCTCAGGGGCCCAGCATGCTTGTTCAGAGGAGAGGGGCACATGGCCCTCGGCTCCAGACTGATTTTGGCCCCAGGTACTGCATCCCCTGGAGCCAGTGCAATTTTATATTGGGGGAATACTTGGCCCCCTCCCTCTGTTGATTTTGGCCCTGGAGACAGCATCTCCCCCGGCCAGCTACACTTTTTATGGGAGGGGGCATACTGCCCCTTTCCTAGGCCACTTTACACCCCAGGAACCCCATCACCCAGGGTCTGGCAACATTTGTCAAGGGATGGGGGCACACAGCCCACTGGGCTGATTGTGGCTTCATGGACCCAAGCTCTGGGGCCCCGGTGCAATGTTTATTGGGAGGGGGCACGTGCCCCCCGATGGCTGATTTTGGCTCTGGTAATCCCATGGGACCCCAGGGACCCCAACCGTTGAGGCTTAGCACCATTTTGAAGCGGGCACGCAGCACCCCACCCCAGGCTACCGGCCCTGGGGGACCCCATCCCGGGGCCTGGCACATTTTGAAGGGGCCATGCAGCCTTCCTCCCTGAGCCTTACAAGGTTCCCTTGATGGCAACTGCAATAAAAAAGTGGAAGGGGCCACACAGCCCGCCTCCCAGGGCCTCAAAACGCTCCGGGGTCCCAACACCACACAGCAGAACACCATAAAAAAGGGTAGGGATAACAAGCCCCCTCCCTGAGCCTATTTTGGCCACAGGGGACCCCATCCCTCTGACTCTGCCATAATGATAGGTTGGTGCCCCTTATGCTCACTCAGAACTGAATTACACCAAATTTGGTAGAAAGCTAAATCTTTATTCAGAAAGCATTTTCTCATTTAGTGTAAATTTGTTTAGACATTTTTGAAAAATTAAGGTTCAAAAGTTATGTACATATAGATAGTTAGGTCTGCAGGAGCCCCACAGGAGTCCCATGAGCAAACAACTTTAAATAAAAGAGCAATCTGATGGGCCAAGATGGTCTCTTTCCCCTCTAGCTCATGGTAGCTGGTGCCCTGATTAGCTGGTGGCAACATGTTGTGACTGCCATTTCAAGACACAGGGAATAGGTCCTAGTGTCCTGAAAATGTTTAAAAACAATGTAAAAGGAGGCAGGATAAAGGTGCCAATCCCCTGGATCTTTTGGTGGGGGTCCCAGTAGGATCTCCAGGGCTATATTTAAAAGAAGATGCTTTGGTTTTCCACAACGATTGTGAGAGCAAACAGGATCCCCACAAGAGTCCAACATGAGCACAGGAGCCAACCTGGTTCCCACCAAAGTCCAGTAGTAAATTAAATCATTTAAAAAAAAACTTAAGAAAAAGTGCAGATGTGGTGGCTGCATTTGCCTTGTTGGTCCTCTGGCTAACCCACACCACAGACACTGGCAGGTGGCTGCCCACAGGGGGTTGGTTGCAGGATCTGGCCTGTGGCCAGGGATACAACCCAACCCTACACTACACATGGCCGAAGCTTATGCACAGCTGTCTGAGTTGGGTGTAACATCATTGATGATATCTGAAATTACATTATTGATGACAACACTGCATGGCGATTGTAGAAGTGAAATGAAATCAATATATTTCATTGTCTTTTTTTAGTTTAGCATGTTTACATTTGCGATTTCAACTTACTATGACAACACTTTAACCTTAACTCATATATTGTGCCATGCTTTGCTGAACAAAAATAATGTATATAGTATATCAATCCCTGGATTGAACAGCAGCAACTCAATGCATTTCTGTCCAATTTTAATCTAACAAGTGCAGGTCAATTGTTTGTTTGGGCAAGCAATACAAGGTACACATATATAGATATTCTCACACAAAAACAAACAATTAAAATGTAGAACTAATTTAAGTTAACAATAATTCCAATGGAGTGCTAGTTTAATTCCCTGCCTCCACTATCGCTTTATTTCAAGGCTAAGTTCAAACATATATTGATACCATTAGGGGTCTAATAATTTAGAAGTTGTTAGAAATGGGGTCATTGGTTGTCAGTCAGGTTACCCCCTGTCCAAGCAAGGACCCTCACTCTAGTCAGGGTAAGTCACACACAATCCAAATTATCCTGTGCCCACCCACTGGTAGCTTGGCACCGAGCAGTCAGGCTTAACTTCGAGTGCAATAAATCATAAAATACCACAGTATAGCACCAAAAAAATACTCCACACAGTGTTTAGAGAAATATATAATATTTATGTGGTAGGATGCAGGTCAAAACGATTAAGATTCAATAAGTACACGTTGAAATATCACTTATAAAATTATATAAACAGTTTTAAGTTCTTAAAAAGCAACAAATGTCCCTTGCAAGCACAAAGTACCTGGTTTGCATTCACATTCTGTGCAAGGGACTGCAGAGGAGGAGTTGCGTAGAAAATGGAGAGGTGTGTGTCGATTTTTCTGGCGTACACAGACGATGCGTCATTGAGTTTTCACGCAGTACAGGCTTTGCGTCAATTTCTTGCGTGGAGACTGGGTTGCAGGGTTTTCAGACACCGCGTGGATGAATCATTGAAATCCTTGGCATGCAGGACGAAGTCACAGTGGTTGTGTTGATCTGGTGGGTGTTGAGTGGAAGTTTCTGCCGCACAGCAGGCGCTGCGTCAATTCCTCTCAGGAAGTCGGGCTGCATTTTTCTGGTTCAGCTTTGCATTGATCCAGTTGGACGTGCCTCAAATTTCTGGTCGTAACACTGGCACTGCGGCGATCTACTCATCGGGAAGTCTGGCTGCGTTGTTCCGGTTTGGCGTGCAGGGATTTTCTCACCCCATTGCAGGCTATGGTTGTTTCTTGCAGGCTGTGCATCACATTTCGCTGCACAAGGAGTTCTTTTGAAGGAATTACGTTTTTTTGGTCGTGAGACTTCAGGGAACAGGAGGCAAACTCTATCCAAACCCTTGAAGAGCACTTCTCGGCACAGCCAGAGAGCAGCAAGCCAGCAGGGCTCAGAAAAACAGTCCAGTTGAGTCCTTTGGGCAGTCAGGCAGTTCTTCTTTGCAGGTTGCAGGTTCCGGTTCAGGGATTCTTCACCAGTGGTATCTTGTCCAGGAGTGTCTTAGTTGGTAGGGTCAGAGGCCCTGTTTAAATACCCAAATGTGCCTTTGAAGTGGGGGAGACTTCAAAGAGTGGCTTACAAGTGTGCCAGGTCCCCTTTCAGTTCCCTCCCGTTTGCCAGGGTCCCCGTAGGGGTGTGGGAGTCCATTGTGTGAGGGCAGGCTACTGTCCTTTGACATGTAAGTATCAGGCTCTCCACCCTCCCATCCCAGGAAGACCCATTCAATATGCAGATGTATGCAAGTGTGACCGAGCATCCTTTGTTTGGGGTTTTCTGAGTGAATTCACAAGGGAGCTGTCAACTAAACCTAGCCAGATGTGGATTTGAAGGCACAGAAGGATTCAAGTGCAGAGAAATGCTCACTTTCTAAAGTTGGCATTTCTAAAATAGTAATATTAAATCCAACTTCACCAGTCATCAGGATTTTGTATTACCATTCTGGCCATACTAAATATGACCTTGATACTCCTTTCAGTTCAGAATCTACTACTCAAACAGTATAGGAGGGTAGCCCTAATGTTAGCCTATGAAAGGAGCAGACCTCATTGCATTGTAAAGGGAGTTTAGGAGCTTTACACTGCCAGGACATATAAACTACACAGTTACATGTCCTGCCTTTTATCGACATGGCACCCTGCCCTAGGGGTTAACTAGGGCCTACCTTAGGGGTGACTTATACGTCCTCTGGCCCCTGTCACATCTACTGAAAAATAGTATAAATATACTTATGTGTGCTGAGATTTCTGCCACCAGGGCACCCATTCCTGATCAGAAAAGATAAGAGAGATGGAGCTTAAGAACTTCACCTGTATGTTTATGTATTGCATTTTGTAATATCTATAATAATAGAGTGGTACTTTACGTGCTTCAAAATGCAGTTTTTGAAACAAACTGAGGTACTGGGTTTTTCAGAACCGGTACTGATCCGGTAACCCAGTGGTGCCAGGGTACACCCAAAGACCTTGGGTACTTTCCTGATTCAGACCACAGAAACTCAGACGCAAAACTGCGCCAACGCAGTTTTGCGTCAAAAAAATTAGCGCCGGCTAACGCCATTCCGAAGCGCCATGCGGGCGCCGTATTTATTGAATGACGTTACCCGGCGTTAGCCGCCGGCACTGTCTGGTGTGCGTTAAAAAAAACGACGTACACCAGGCAGCGCCGGCGTAGGGGGAAAATGGTGTATGGGCGTCCAGAAATGGTGCAAGTCAGGCTGAGGCAAAAAAATCGCCACAACCCGATTTGCACCATTTTTTTACGACGCCCATCCCCCATTGAAATGACTCCTGTCTTAGCAAAGACAGGAGTCATGCCCCCTTGCCCAATGGCCATGCCCAGGGGACTTCTGTCCCCTGGGCATGGTCATTGGGCATAGTGGCATGTAGGGGGGCACAAATCAGGCCCCCCATGCCACAAAAAAAATATATATATATACTTACCTGGACTTACCTTAATGTCCCTGGGGTGGGTCCCTCCATCCTTGGGTGTCCTACTGGGGTGGGCAAGGGTGGCAGGGGGTGTCCCTGGGGGCTTGGGAGGGCACCTCTGGGCTCATTCTGAGCCCACAGGTCCCTTAACGCCTGCCCTGACCCAGGCGCTAAAATCCGGCGCAAATGCGGGTTTTTTAGTCCTGCCCGCTCCCGGGCATCATTTTTGCCCGGCAGTATAAATACGACGCATATGCATCGCAGTCATTTTTTAAGACGGGAACGCCTACCTTGCATATCATTAACGCAAGGAAGGTGTTCACGCAAAAAAATGATGCTAACTCCATGAACTTTGGTGCTAGACGCGTCTAACGCCAAAGTATAAATATGGAGTTAGTTTTGCGTCTAAAAAAACGACGCAAATTCGGCGCAAACGGAGTATATATATGCCCCTCAGAGTCTTCTAGGTGAAGTCAAAGATCGAATTTATTGGCTGCAACCAAGTAACAAGCGTCCTAGAAGTACAACAGCACGGTTTGTATGTTCTCAGGAGACTGTGTGTCAATGCAAAGTCAGGTTTCCTTATATACAGTTTTTTAAGCTTCAGGCAAACATTCTTGACATTTTGGTTGGTCATTCACATGTTTTCACTACAAAGGAAAAAACAGTGTCATGATGAAACCTCATATTTCATGTCATCCAACCCATAATAAATTACCCGGCAAGGCCTAGTATTTTACATCAGATAATTGTGGACCCCCAATAAAAACGGGCACCTCCCCCTCGTAAAGTAAGAAGAAGAAAAGAGCAGGTGCAGGTGTGAGCAAGATTAGGCAGGGTGTGTGAGCGATAATAAGGGTTTTATGGCATGGTGTGCCTTGATGCTATCTGATTCGGCCACTGGGAGAGGGACTGACCAAACAGGTTTGGCCTGAGGCAATGGTTCCAGCTTGCCCAGGTCAGAGAAAAGTCAATCAAGGTGTACGTGTCCTTGGAATCAAATCTGACTGTATTATAAGCCTATGTGAGGGCAACTTTTAAAAATGGCTGCCGTGTATGAAATGGGAGCCACGAGTGCAGGACGAAAATGGCGATTTCGAGGTGAAAACGCTGCTGGAATTGAGCGAAAATGCTCATGCTTAGTGTACTAGTCATTATCGGTCTTTTGATACTAAAATCGTACTGGTGTGGCAAAGTAAATTACATGGGTCCAGAATTTTTAGAACCACAAACCCTCCTTTTGCCCTTACATAGGCAATAAACCTATTCTTATGCTAATCTGAGTCCAGGTCTATGTTTCTAAAGTCGTTGAGATGTTGCTGTAACATCATCCTAGTATCTAGCTCGTCTCTTGGTGCAGGTTTCCTTATGCATGATGTAACACAGAGGCCACATATCGCAGGAGCACCCTGCACGCATAGACAGAACAGGAAAAGAATGGCCAAGATCATCCCAATGACCATCAGTATCTCCCATCCCCATGCTGATATGAGTTCCCAGAACCATCCCATTAATGACCAATCTCCTCTATCTAAATGAATAGATTCGGAAATTCTATGCAGTTTGGAGATGGCCTGGTATACTGTTGGAGCGTTATCTGGGACAAAAACACAGCAACTCGATTTGATCAATGTACATACTCCACCCCGGTCTGCAAGTATGACATCTAATGCGACCCTGTTCTGAAGGGTCATAAGACGATCCGACTGGAGCTCAGCAGTCAAGTTACCAAGGGCACCAGCGGTTTCAGCCACGGTGGATTCAACCACTCTTATCAATTGCCTTATGCTCCTGCTGTTACCTATTTGTCCCCAGAACGGCAGAAAACCCTTTACGAAGTCCCCAAATTCTTGTCCTGCAGTGTCTTCTTCACTGAAGACGCCTCTAACTATCCTTGTCTTGTGGTAATCTGCCGCTGCTGTGTAGGTAGGGGGCAACAGGAACGAAACGAAGCATGTGCCCGAAAAGTCAGGGGGCAACCATGTAAAGGCTCTATCATGGCAGATGAAATAGGTACCCTTAGCTGCCAAGAGCGGAGGGGAGGTCTGAGATGCGAAGACATATGTCTCAGTGCAAACGCTTTCCCCTAGCTGAGCTCTGGGATTCTCGCCAGTACCTTGCAGACACAGGTGACCCTGATGGGGTACAACCCAAATCAGGGAAGATATCTTAGCTTGCTGTTTCTCACTCATTGTGGCTTCATATCCGGTCATGTTCCATCCTATATATGCTATTGTCTCATCTCTGGGGATAGTCTCGTAGAAGATATTGTCCTTCATCATGTCTATGATACCTTTAACTAAAGCATTTTTCTTAGGGTTGTCTTCCGCAAAACGTAGGGGGTAGTGTGCATAGATGAATATCGTTCTGAATGCCCACACGGAACCATTGTGGCTGAAAGGCAGGATCAGATAAGGGATACCTTTATCTGCTGTGTGAGGCATAAGGCCACACACCCAACAGTTAGTTGTATTTATCACTAGTTGGTGTTGGTGCAAAAGCTGGATGAAGGAGTTATTAATGAACTCTAGTCTCCTAGCAGATTCATGTTTAGGGAGGAGTTGAAAAGAATGTGGGGAAACAGTGGAAGGAGGAGGTGTAGACGAGGTAGTGGGTGCCAATATCACGTTAAAACAGAATAAAACATATCCTATAAAAAACATAAGTATACTAAATAACATAAAAATGCACAGCAGCAAAAACCGTTTCCTGGTTATCGTTTCACATATTCTCTTCTTTAAACTCAGTCTTTCAACATGTTCTCCATTTTGGAAAGATTCCATCCTCTAACCGTTGCCGTTCGTGGCGGTTGGTTTACTTCACTTAGGAGTGTTCTGAATGTTCCAGGCCGCCCTAGAACAAACCAGACCTGTAGACCTTGTGTCCACAGGCTACCCCCATAAGTCTTTTCAGCCACGATCCTACAGCTGAACCCAGATGGAGGTTCGAAAAACACAAAAAAAACAAAAAGTCATTCAAAAATAATTTTCCATATTGGAGAACTTTGCTAAAGGGAAGAAAAGTAAACTGTTTTATTTGTCCTTTATTCTTGGTCGTAGATTATAACGGTTAGTCCCAGGTATCGTGTGGTCCTGAAAAAGGAGTTCAGGTTCTGTAGTGTCCAATCGAACTGACGGTGATACTGCTGATTGTAAAATGTCTTTCTCAGTGAGTGTTCCTTTTATTCGTGCATCGCTGAAAGGCAGAAAACGTGGCACGGTTTCAGTCTCTGAGTTGGCGACACCTTCCTGAACCCACCGGTCATATGGCAGAGGTAGGGGTACCCTTTTGCAATGGGTCCCATGGATCCAGTGTTTCTTCCCTTCTACTCGAACAGCTGATCTTGTGGAGAGAAGAACGAGGTGCAGTCCGGACCACCTGGGCTGCTCGTTTTTGGTTCGCTGAAAGTTCTTTATTAAAACCCAGGATCCAGGCTCAATGGGATGACCTGGAGATTCAGAGACCGGAGGCAGGGTGTCGTGGACCTGTTGATGTAAAACACGCAATTTAGCCGTCAATTCATACAGATAGTCAAGCAAAACAGGATGCTCTATCTCGCTAAACTTCTTGGGCCTGGGCACTCCCCATATATTGGCCGGGCGGCCAAAGACTATTTCATAAGGACTAAGTTTCACTCGTGAATGCACAGTCATTCTGGTTGATAGGAGTGCTAAGGGTAGAGCGTCAGGCCATTTAAGACCAGAGCTCGCTTGTATCTTGGCCAATTTTAGCTCTAGAGTGCCATTATAGCACTCCACTAATCCAGCTGATTGGGGGTGATTTGCAGAGTGAAACGTTTGGTTTATGCCTAGCCCTTCGCATACTTTCTTCATCACTTGACCCACAAATTCACTTCCATTGTCACTCCAGATCATTCTCGGCATTCCGAATCTAGGGAAGAACTCTTTCACAAGGGCTTTGGCTGTGGATAGCGCAGTATTGTCTTTTAGGGGATAGGCTTCCACCCATCTTGAAAAGGCACAAACAACAACGAGTACGTATTTTAAGTTGTTGCACCTCTCCATGTGGATGAAATCTAGCTGCAAAACCTCAAACGGATACGTAGGAGGTGCAAAATGACCAGCTGGAGTTGGGGTTCCTCTACCAGGGTTGTGTTTCAGGCATACAATGCAATTTTTAATCACATTTTCTGCGCACTTGGGAATTCCTGCATTTTGCCATACTGGGGCCAACAACTTACAAATCCCTTTCACACTGATGTGAGCCATTCCATGAGCCATTGTAACTACTGCAAGCACATACGCATCGGGTAGCAACCATCTTTGATGTTCTGACAACTCGACCCAACAACCATTCGCATCCAATTTACCCGTACTTTCTCTCCACACACTCAATTCTCTCTCTGTGGCTTCAGCTTGAATCGATTTCACACTTTCTATCGTGTCTTCACACATTCCAACATCACCAATCCATCTTGCAGGGCCCGCGACATACATTCGGCTAATCACATTCCTTGCCGTTTCTTTTGCGACCTCGTCAGCAAATGCATTCCCACGACCAACATCATCAGTCACCTTTTTATGTGCGCTACCCTTCACAATCGCAACTTGCAACGGTAAAGTAAGTGAATCAAGGAGCTCATTTACCAACTGACCATGCTGTATTTTAGTTCCATGCGAGGTCAGGAACCCACGTTCCTTCCACAAACGCCCAAAACTATGGGCCACACCAAACGCATATTGGCTATCGGTATAGATAGTCACTTTCATTCCTTTTGATAGTGTACATGCTCTTGTTTGGGCTATTAACTCAGCTGCTTGGGCTGAATTGTGTGGGATACGTGCAGCTTCAACAATCGTACACAAAGTTGTCACAGCATACGCCGCAGTCGTGTCACCATTCGTGAGCTTAAAGCATGAACCATCCACCCACAAAGTACCATCACACTTTGCAAGGGGAGTGTCCAGAAGGTCTATTCTCCCTTTCGTTTCTTCTTCTGTTCTATGGAGACAATCATGTTGTTCAGAAGTATCTAACTCCGTCACAATTGGCAATAACGTAGCTGGGTTAAGTGTAGTGCATCTTTTTATATGTACATGGCTTGCTAACAATGTCAACTCGTAACCTGACAATCGAGCACTAGTTAAATGCTGTGTCTTGGTTCTGTTTAACAACGTGTCCACTGCATGTGGAACCATTACGATTAATGTGTTATTCATCACTAAACCAGCAGACTGTCGGATAGCAACAGCAGTTGCCGCTGCCGCTCTTAAGCAGCTTGGTAGTGCCTTAGCTACTGGGTCTAAGGTTGAAGAGAAATAGGCGCATGGACGCTCCCTGTCTCCAAACTGTTGTGTCAAAACTGCTAACGCACAACCTTCTTTCTCATGGACATACAATGTAAAAGGCTTGCTGTAGTTGGGGGTACCCAACACAGGAGCTGAACATAATGCATCACGTAATTCGACAAAACTTTTCTGACAATCTTCAGACCATGGGACGGGATTTGGTGTATCTTTACAAGTTAATGCCACCAAGGGTTTGGCTATTAATGAAAAATTAGGTATCCATTGTCTGCAATATGATGTAATACCCAAGAAAGCACGCACTTCTCTCTGTGTTCTTGGCACACTCATTGCTGCAACAGCCCTGATTCTCTCTGGGGTCAGTTGCCTTCCCTCCTTCGAAAAGAGATGACCTAAATAGGTCACTTCTTTTTGACAATACTGTAACTTTGAAAGGGACACTTTGTGGTGTAAATCAGACAAATGACGCAATAATGACAATGTTGCTTCTTTGCAGATCTCCTTAGTATCTGCAGCAACTAGCAAATCATCGACATATTGAATGAGAGTGGCGCCATCAGGTAACATAAGAGTGTCAAGTTGTGCTTTCAAAGCCTGACTATAGATAGATGGACTTTCACAATAGCCTTGAGGAGCTCTCTTAAATCTGAAGCTTCGTCCTCCCAAATTGAAGCCAAAAATGTCCCTGCTCTCTTCTGCAATAGGGATGCTGAAGAAAGCATTTTTCAGGTCTATCACTGAAAACCAAGTGGCTGAAGCTGGAATCATTGTCAACAATGCAGTGATATCGGGGACGACTGGAAACTGTGGCACAACTATTTTGTTCACCTCTCTAAGATCAATTACAAACCTATAAACATGTGGCTGTGTAGGGTCAGTATGCTTCAAGACAGGCAAAACAGGACTATTGCAAACGTTGCCTCTTGTCTCTTCAATTACATCCTTCTCAATCAGATCACAAATAATTGCTAACAACGCTTTTTCCCCTTCACTAGAGATCTTGTATTGGGGAATACGTGGCATTTTAACATTGGCTTTTAATGTTATCACATATGGCTGAATTTCCAAAAGACCTACATCATTAGGTCCAGTAGCCCAAAGAGTATTAGGAAGAGCCGAAAATTCTGGTGGAAATCTGTCCTTTGACAAATACATTGGTGAAACCACTTTCTTACCCAATGTGAGTTGCACTCCAGAAGGAGAGCAATACAATGTCGCATACAATCTCTTTAACAGATCTAATCCTAACAAGTTGTCGCCACAACCTGTCGTCAAAATAAGGGGTGTTTCAAATTTACAAGGTCCAACAGAAAGAGATATAGGGTTAGAAATCGGATTTCTAACTGGGGCGCCGGAAAACCCTACTGATACATTTGTTTCGCCAGACAAAGGTGCGCCAGGGAGTTTTGAGTGCATAATAGAACTCTTGGTAGCACCAGTATCCAACAGAAAAGGTTCTGACACACCTGATGCAATCACCTTAACATAAGGCCCACTCTGATCTACTGGAACTGAAACAACTCCCTCTCTTTGTCTATGGCTGTCCTAGCAATCATTACTGTCCAAATGCTCATCCTCTGTATAGTAATCATCAGTATAGTACTGAGCCGTCCTACCAGATGCATTAACCTGTTGATCAAATCTGTTCATTGAGTTTTGAGGGAGGAATGGGCGCGTGCTCTGGGGAACATATCCACGTCCTCTTCCTCTAGGTGCTTGTGGAACACCTCGACCTCTTAAACCAGAAGTACCATTTGCGCGCTGTAGCAAAGCAGGGCAACTATACTTGAAATGACCCTCTTCCTTGCAATATGAACACTGATTGGGACCTACTGGGATACGTGGTTGAGCATACTCGGCTCTTTGCGAGTTTCTCTGAAACGGTTGGGGCTGCTAGTTATTCTGATAGTTGTTCTGATAGTTACTCTGTGCACCACTATTTTGACCACCACGTGGCGGGTACGCTTGTTGTAACAGAACCTTCGTTTTCAATTCTTTAGTTTTCTTCTCTACTCTATCTCTCTCATCTTTATCTCTATTTTCATAGTACTGTGCAGTAGCCAATATCTGCGCTGAAGAGGAAACTGCCCAAGAACTTTCTGAATCTTTTAACTTTTTACACCACTCAGGAAGCAGATTATGCACAAATTTATCAAAGAACAAACGTTGACCACCTTCCGTGCTCATATCTTGACCACTGTGGTCCACAAACGTTTCTTCAAACCTGGTGAAGAAATCTGATACCGTTTCTTCTTTCTTTTGCTTACATGCAGACAATTTATCCCAGTTTACACGCATCGCAGGCATTATAGTTTTCATGTAATCAATAATCCTACCAGGAAGCTCTGTCACTAAAGGCTCAGGTTTAGCACCACCAATTTGTCGGGCATCTGCAGCAGCAATATTAGCCCATGTGTCACCTAACTCTTGAGCATGGTCTGTATGGCGAATCTTTCCCCATAAAGGCTGTGGAACAACATTCCCAAACAACATGTCTATGTCAGCTAAATTCATAATGCAAGACCCCGCAGTCTGTGACAATTCCTTGTAATACCCTGTAGGATTATTACGGGGATCAGGCAATGTCTGCTTAAGGGCTAAAACTTCAGCTCGCTTCCATGGAACGTGTACCCATACACGCTGGAAATGAGGCAGGACAGGTGGATTAGCATTTGGATCCCCTTCCCTCCATTGTGGGGGAACTTCTCTCATGGGGTACTGTTTCCCTTTCTTTTTAGCAGAAGAATCATATTTAAACAATAACCTGGAAACACCTTCAGTCCTAAACGACAATAACATCGCAACTGCTTTCTCGACATCTGAACCCACAATTAAACCTGTCGCAAAATCGAACCGTACACGACACAACTTAGGCGGATTGGGCTCCAAACCATTTTCCTCTAAATCCTCAGAAAGAAAAGTACACATTTTCTCAAAAATGTATCTCTGTTTCGGTTCTTCCCACTGATGGAAGACATCCATAACAGACTCTAGTTCATATCTCGCTGGTTCAGTAACCCATTTATGCGCCAAATAATTCAGTGTCTCTTTCTCCCTACCATCAGGCAATTGGCTACGCAATTGTTTACGCTCTGAAACTGGGGTCGTAGTTAATGACCCAAAGAGAGGGGATAAAAGACTAGTCACAGTGTTTGTCATTCTCTGACGGATAGAGGGAGAGGTTGACAAATGAACAGGAGGAAAAACAGAATGAGACAAGGCAGAGACAGAAGCAGTGTCAGAAACAATACCAGGAGTGGTAGTCGCTATAGTAGTCAAAGTTGTAGGAAGTAAAGGCAGAGCAGATGTCAAAGCCGGTGGCCCTTGAGGAGGCTGCACCGGAGGAATAGGAACCAACTGAAGAATAGCTGGTGGGTGCTGTGGAGGAGCAGGAGGCAATGCAACCACTGGTTGTGCAACTAGAGGTTGCGTAGGTGCCGTGGCATTCTGCGCATAGGGTGGTGGCGAACTTAGCAAATGCGATATTAGGGGATCTTTTTCAGAGTCTTTTGCTGCATCTTGCTGAAGAGGCGGCAAAACTGGATAGCATTTATCTACTGTCATTTTATGTCGCCTATGCAACTGCTCATTCAACTGTTCTACTTCGTTATCTTTAAACTGTATAGCAGCTTGCATAATCAAAATACCTTTTTCTCTCTTATTTTTCATAGCTAATTTAATTTCCTTTTGCTTGGCTTCCTTACGCCATAAGCGGAAAGAATCAAACATTGCCGGCCGGGCTTTCTTCTTAAAAAGTCTAACTTCGAGGTTATCTAAGATTTCTGTGTCAAAGCTACCATTTTGGGGCCATTTTAAAACACCATCTTTTCTGGTGTAACGGATCCATACTTCATTATATGTGATGGGGCCTACTCCGTGCTTCACATATAGTTCATAGGTTGGAGTTCCAATCGGAGGAACCGGACATGAGTCCTCCAACCGGGGGTCCCTTTTACAACCAAGACAAAACAAATTTCCAAGTCTGCTAAGACCAGGCATCTTCGCTCACTAGTCTAGCTTCAAACTTCAAAGGATTATCGTTTACGATAGTCTCGTGAATACACGAGTCCTTCGGCTTTGGTACTTGCAAGTTCCAAATCAAAGTGATCCCGAAGGGATAGCAAACCAAATGTCCAACTAAGGACCAAACAGAGTGTCCAACTAAGGACTGGGAAACGCTCCACTTATACTTAACTGAAAATATCGATGACGTCACCAGAAGACTCGTCTTATCGTTTCGCTCTACCAAACATCAAGGGTCCAAATCAGGGCGATAGCCAGGGCAGCAGTCCTTCGTAGCCGTCGGGAAGCGGGGAACCTCGCAGCAAAGACTTTCGGACCACGTTGACATGCAGGGGTCGATGAAGTGGCGGCCCTCCTCCAGAATTTTCACACGAAGCTCCTCACGGACCTCAGGCTTGAACCGGTACCGCTGGTATCGCCCCACGTTGGGTGCCAACTGAGGTACTGGGTTTTTCAGAACCGGTACTGATCCGGTAACCCAGTGGTGCCAGGGTACACCCAAAGACCTCGGGTACTTTCCTGATTCAGACCACAGAAACTCAGAGTCTTCTAGGTGAAGTCAAAGATCGAATTTATTGGCTGCAACCAAGTAACAAGCGTCCTAGAAGTACAACAGCACGGTTTGTATGTTCTCAGGAGACTGTGTGTCAATGCAAAGTCAGGTTTCCTTATATACAGTTTTTTAAGCTTCAGGCAAACATTCTTGACATTTTGGTTGGTCATTCACATGTTTTCACTACAAAGGAAAAAACAGTGTCATGATGAAACCTCATATTTCATGTCATCCAACCCATAATAAATTACCCGGCAAGGCCTAGTATTTTACATCAGATAAGTGTGGACCCCCAATAAAAACGGGCACCTCCCCCTCAAAAGTAAGAAGAAGAAAAGAGCAGGTGCAGGTGTGAGCAAGATTAGGCAGGGTGTGTGAGCGATAATAAGGGTTTTATGGCATGGTGTGCCTTGATGCTATCTGATTCGGCCACTGGGAGAGGGACTGACCAAACAGGTTTGGCCTGAGGCAATGGTTCCAGCTTGCCCAGGTCAGAGAAAAGTCAATCAAGGTGTACGTGTCCTTGGAATCAAATCTGACTGTATTATAAGCCTATGTGAGGGCAACTTTGAAAAATGGCTGCCGTGTATAAAATGGAAGCCACGAGTGCAGGACGAAAATGGTGATTTCGAGGTGAAAACGCTGCTGGAATTGAGCGAAAATGCTCATGCTTAGTGTACTAGTCATTATCGGTCTTTTGATACTAAAATCGTACTGCTGTGGCAAAGTAAATTACATGGGTCCAGAATTTTTAGAACCACAAAACCCTCTATTATTGAAAATGTCGAGTGAGACTGGTGTATAACTTCATACTCCCCAAGTGGCTGGTGACATTTTCTTGACCATTAAATTGCACAAGTACTGGGTCTGCCTTAGAACCAAGACAACGGTTGTGCCCCAGTTCCACAGTGCTAAGTCTCAAACAGCAGCAATTATTTTACATTCTAACTAAAGGCTATTTGCTATATCAACACATCAATACAAAAATAACGTCCCCTCTATCACTCCTTACCAATGCCCTGGCTTGTTTTTTTCCAAGGACTCAGCTGTTACCTGAGAACATGTAACCCCTTGGGTACCCAGGACGTAACGGTCACGTCCTCAGCTACAGCGCTGCTGTGCCGAGCATGTAACCATAACGTCCTGCGCCCGGGCCCTAGTGCTCCCCCAGTGGGCCTCCCACCCCCTCCCCTGGGCAGGGATGGAAGGAGAATCGCTGCCCCTACCACCCGTGAGCTCCACCAGTAACATCTGATGATGTCAGCGCAAGATCGCGTGCTGACCTCATCAGAGGTCACCTCCATTGCGCTGGAAACTTGGCTTCCTGTACGATCCGCAGAGAAACTGATTAGTTTCTCCTTGGTATGGGTCAGGGGAGGTCAGGGAGGCATGAAAAGAAAAGGAAAGACTTTCCTTTCCTTTTCATGTCTCTCTGAGCATTCCTACAATCGGACAGGAATGCCAGTTAGACACGAGGGATTTTGCTTACCTTATGTAAACAAAAATGGGGAACGACCCCTTGGGCAAGGGTGCTCCCCTGGGTGGCAGTTTTATTTTAGACCATTTCTGCCCACCTTGGGGGCAAAATCGGTCTGTTTTTATTAGGCCAATCTGCCCCCGGGGGGGGGCAAAAACCACTAGACATCAGGGATTTTTTTTGTGCCACTTTCACACAAGAGGAGAGACCCCTTAGGCAAGGGTCGCTCTCCTGGGGGGCAATTTTATTTTAGGCTATTTCTGCCTCCCTTGTGGGCAGATTGGCCTACTTTCATTAGGCCAATCTGCCCCCCAAACCACTAAACATCAGGGATTTTTCAATCTTTACTATTTTACATAAGGGAAGCGGCTCTGCCCCCCGTGGTAGAAGATCGGCTTATTTCAATAGGCCCATCTGTCCCCAAAGGGGACATAAACCACTTAGGCACCAGGGATTGGTGTGTGTGTGTGTTGGTATTTGGTACGGTATTTGGTATTTTACGTAGAGCGCATTTCAACCAGAGGTATCAAAATACTAGCGAGGTAAACGTGACTGCTGATACACCTAACAATTAAGATGAGAATAGTCAAGTTTTGACTTGCTTGCGGAAAGGCAAAAGAGTGGAGATATTCCTAATTTTAAAAGGGAGAGAATTCCATAATCTTGCAGCGGCTGTGGAAAATTCACTTTTTTTGTCCTGTGAGAGCACTGTAGCCTAAGGTTGGCTGTTCTAAAGTGGCGACCAGCCATATACCATCAGATAGATGGATGTGGGGAACGAGGGCCTTGTCGATGAAGGGCTTTGTGGGCAAGACACAGTGGGGGTCATTCTGACCTCAGCGGTAAAAGGCGCTTTCCGCCGGTCAGAAGACCGCCATAACACCGCCGCGGCCGCGGTAAACCGCCACGGTCATTCTGACCCGCAACTGGCAAACCACCAAAAACACAACATCCACAAAAGTCCGCCACAACAAAGGTCAGCGAAAAACTGGCGATGACCAAACCTCCACCGTCACGCCAACAGAAAAACGCCCATGCCATTACGACCCACGAATCCACGCGGCGGTCTTTCAACCGCGGTATTCCATTGGCGGTACACACCGCTGCGCTCAAAATACACACACCCTTACAAAACACAACCACATTGGACAATTTGAAACACACACACCTGATACACATACAAACAACACTCCCACACACCCAATACAATATAAAACACACACCCACATCACCCACAAACCCCTTCAAAAAATAAAATCGACAGAAAGCCAGAGCTAGACAGCACTGCTTAGACAACACCATCACACAGAGGCAAACCACACCATCACCCACACAATATCCACGCAAAAAACACCACACATCACCACACTCACCACACTCATCAACACATACACCACCCCACACCTCATCCACATCACCCTATGGCACCCCAAAGACACCCCCGGTTCTCAGACGCCGAACTCCGGGTCATGGTGGAGGAAGTAGTTCGGGTAGAGCCCCAGCTCTTCGTGACACAGGTGCAGCACACCAGCATTGCCAGGAAGATGGAGCTATGGCAAAGGATAGTCGACAGGGTCAACGCTGTGGGACAGCATCCACGAAATCGGGATGACATCAGGAAGCGCTGGAACGACCTACGGGGGAAGGTGCGTTCCATGGTATCAAGGCACAACATTGCGGTGCAGAAGACTGGTGGCGGACCCCCACCTACTCCCCCAGAATTTACAGCATGGGAGGAGGAAGTCTTGCACATCCTGCATCCTGAGGGCCTCGCAGGAGTATCTGGAGGAATGGACTCTGGTAAGTCAAATCTTAACTACTTCTTCCCACCCCCACCCCACCTGCATGCCAGCACATACCCCCACCCTCACCCCCACCCCATCACACCTACTCCCTGCAAATGGCTCACCATCACAACCCACCCATCCCAACACCAAGACCTGCATGCGTCCACAAAGCATGGACACCCATCACCAAAGCATGCCTACTGCACATACACATCTCCCCCACAAGCCACCCTCACAAATGCCCACACACAGGAATGCCAGCCCTGGGGTACACGGGCACCCACCCATTGACCGATATGGCACACACTGAAGCAATAACCATACTTCTATACCCCTGCAGGACCCGAACGCCACCACACTGCCCAGGAGGGTCCAGAAATGTCCATCCCACCCCCAGAAGAGGCCACCAGTGATGACAGCAGCTCTGTCTCCCTGGTCCCAGATGACCAGCCCGGACCATCGGGGACCTCTGGACAGTCGGTTCCCCTCACACAGCCACAGGCCACAGCAGACCCAACCCCCTCTGGGAACACCAGCACAGCTCCCACCCAGCAGGCCCATGCCTCTGTCTCCAGGACACGTCAATCAGCGGTGTGTCCACCACTACAGGGCACCCAGGTAAACCCACCACCCCAACAACAACAGGGACCTGGGGGCAGTGGTAGTGGGTACATGGTCCAGGGGACAGAGGCCCAGGGAAACAGGGGAACTGGGAGGGCTGCTGTGCGACAGGGGGGGGACAGGCCAAGGGAACCCACTCTCCACGAGGCCCTCTCCTCTATCATGGGAGCATACCACCACTCCCAGGAGACGATGGCGACGGTACTGGCCAGGTTCCAGGAGATCCAGGTCATGCAGGAGCAACAGTACATGGGGTTCAGGGAAGAACTTAGAACCATCAGTTCCGCAATGGGCACCATTGTAGGGGCACTCAACCAGATTGTCCCACATTGCGGGACCATGTGGCACCACAAAGGGCCCCTGTCACTAGCATGGACCAAGAACAGGCAACCACCTCCGCCGGCGCTAGTGGACAGGAGGCCCCCACACAACAACAGGCCACCAGAACCCCACCTCCTGCAGAAGAAGAACCAGCCCGCAAGCGGGGCCTGAGATCTCGTAAGAAGACAGAGTAGGATGTCAAGACCCCCGCCAGCAAAGGATACCCCCTGATGTCATCCCACTGTCCCACATTGTCACCCTGTCCAACCTTGAACTGCTTGAAACACTTATTGCACAAAAACAATCTGGAGTCTGCCTGTATTGTGAACAAATGTATTGAACGTAATGCTGCCAAAATGTCCAGTTACACAGTGATGAAAACATACCACTGTCATACAGCTGTAGTCCATGGGGAAACAAAGCAGAGGTCACGCAGTGGGGGCCACATCTCTGAAATTGGAAGGGAAAGACACAACTCAGTTAACATACACTGGGGGAATAGGTCAGACAGTAGAGAGGCAGGAGACTGTAAGTAACTGTAAAATGCTGGTGTTGATTCTTACCAGTGTGTCATTGAAAATACTGTAGTGTCACTGTGTCCCTGTTATCTGTGTCGTCCCCGTCGTCTTCCTCCTCTTCACTCTCCACAGGTTCCACCGCTGCCACAACACCACCATCTGACCATCCTCCTGCAGGAAAGGCACCTGGCGTCGCAAAGCCAGGTTGTGAAGCATACAGCAGGCCACGATGATATGACACACCTTCTTTGGTGAGTACATTAGGGATCCACCTGTCATATGCAGGCACCTAAACCTGGCCTTCAGGAGGCCGAAGGTCCGCTCAATCACCCTCCTAGTACGCCCATGGGCCTCATTGTACCGTTCCTCTGCCCTGGTCCTGGGATTCCTCACTGGGGTCAGTAGCCACGACAGGTTGGGATAACCAGAGTCACCTATTAGCCACACACGGTGTCTCTGTAGCTGTCCCATCACATAAGATATGCTGCTATTTCGCATGATATACGCATCATGCACTGACCCAGGGAACTTGGCATTTACATGGGAGATGTACTGGTCAGCCAAACAGACCACCTGGACATTCATGATAACTTTTTCTGTTCCTGCACACCAGTTCACTTCCTCTGGGGGGTACCAAAGCCACATGGATCCCATCAATGGCACCAATGATGTTGGGAATATGTCCAAGGGTATAGAAATCACCCTTCACTGTAGCCAAATCCTCCACCTCAGGGAAAACAATGTAGCTCCGCATGTATTTCATCAGGGCAGACAACACTCTGGATAAAACCTTAGAAAACATAGGCTGAGACATCCCAGATGAAATGGCCACTGTTGTTTGGAATGATCCACTAGCCAAAAAATGGAGTACTGACAGAACCTGCACTAGAAGGGGAATCCCTGTGGGTTGGCGGATGGGTGACATCAGGGCTGGCTTCAGCTGGGCACACAGTTCCTGTATAGTGGCACGGTCAAGTCTGTAGGTGAGTATGACATGTCGTTCTTCCATTGTCGACAGGTCCACCAGCGGTCTGTACACGGGAACAGCCCTCCATCTCCTCACAAGTCCCTGTGGACGGTGCCTAGGAAGGACAACATGGATCACAGAGTCAATCAACCCACAGGTACGTTCACACAGCTTGCACTGTACACGATTCTCTATGCATTGAATGGCATGTATGAGTGGCAATGCAAGGCCTAGGCCTGTGTGACGCAGTAGAAATTAAGCCATGTGGGCCTTTGAAATGGCGGCTGCCTGACCTGTGAAGTGTGACAATGTGATGTGAGCTCATTGCGCTGGCGTGGCACACCTTGGCGGTAGGCGGTCGAAGACCGCGGTGCAAAGCCGCATTGGTTAACATTGAACCCTATGGGTTTCAGGAGCCAATGAGGATGTGCGCCGGCGGTCGCGGTACGCACCGCCGCGGTACGCACTGCCGCGGGCGTAACCGCCATTTTCTATCTGCTTAATCACTCGAGACCTGATCATCCACAGGAGAGGACCTATACTGCAAGTGCTGCTGTGACCTCGGTCTGGAAGTGACAATGGCTGCTGCGATTGGGGAAAGGGCCCCTGCCTTCACTTCAGAAGAGTTGGAGACGCTCGTGGATGGGGTCCTCCCCCAGTATGCGCTACTCTACGGTCCTCCAGACCAACAGGTGAGTACACTGGGACCATGCTTAGTGGGCAATGCCTGGGTTGAGTGGGGTGAATGAACGATGGTGGTGAGGGGAGCGAATGAGGAATTCATTGCACAACAGATGAGAGCATGTGCCACATGGCAAGGTTGGGGAGGGGGGGCCACTCACATCGACCATGCAGAAAAGTGATGATGTTTCTTTTCCCACCCTGTACATGTCACATAGGTCAGCGCCCATCAGAAGATCGACATTTGGCGTGCCATCGCCAAGAACGTCCGGGCCCTGGGGGTCCACAACAGACGGGGCACTCACTGCCGCAAGAGGTGGGAGGACATCCGCCGCAGGAGCAGAAAGACCGCTGAGGCTCTGCTGGGGATGTCCTCCCAACCTAGGAGGGGTGCCAAACGGCAATTGACCCCCTGATGTCCCGGATCCTGGCGGTGGCCTACCCCGATTTGGATGGGCGCGTGAGGACATCACAGCAGACACAAGGGGGTGAGTACCAGCACATTCTGCTATCTTTGCGCGCAGTGGAGGTGCCTGGGTGGGGGAGGAGGGCTGTGGGTATCCCTAGGCCAGGGCGATTTCTGTAGGCTAGGCTCCTCCGTGAGGCATGGCCCTGTACCCCCGCCCCCCACCTCTGTAGGGTGCCTAGTACAGCTATTCATGGCCCTGTGTCATCTATGTGTGCAGTTGTCGTCCATAGGCTTGTAGGCCATGTCCCAGGGATTGAGTAGTGTACCTCAAGTGCGCGGCGTAGTGCAGTGGGCTTCTGTGTCAGTCCTCTCCGCCAACGGTGTCGCCAATGCATGCACTCAACATGTCTTTATTTCTTCTCCCCCCCCTTTTTTTTGGTCTTCCTGTTCATGTGTGCATTAGCATCATCAGGCGGAGAAGTGGCATCGGCGCACGAGGGAGCTGCATCTCACATGGCCCCGGAGGGCCATGCAACCGACTCCGAGTACACCAGTGAGACGGAGGGCGAGGGGAGCTCCACAACAGGGACCCGTGGAGACGTCAGCGACACCGACACGTCCTCGGAAGGGAGCTCCCTTGTGGTGGCGGCAACATCCGTGCCCACCGCTACAACAGGTACAGCCGCGACCCAGCGCACCAGCTCCGCCCTCCCAGCAGCCCCTCAGCGTTCGCCCCGTGCCCGCTCGGCCAGGAAGCCGGCCATCTCCTTCGCCCCGGGCACCTCAGGCCCTGCCCCAGTTACCCCTGCTGCCCTCAGTGCGGAGATCATTGACCTCCTCCAGACGCTCATTGTTGGGCAGTCTACCCTTTTGAATGCCATCCAGGGTGTAGAAAGGGAGGTGCATCGGAGCAATGCATACCTGGAGGGCATTCATTCGGGTCAGGCTGCCCATCAGCGATCGTTCAATGCTCTGTCCTCAGCACTGACGGCAGCCATTGTCCCTGTCTCCAGCCTCCCTCCTCCAACTCCCTCCACCCAGTCCCACTCCCCTGTTCCTCTGCCTATCCCAGACACACCTACTGACCAGCCTGCACACACCTCAACACCCAAGGGCAGCTCATCCAGACATAAGCACCACAGATCACACAAGTATTCACCCAAGCAACATCCACATGCAGACATGCCAACAGCCACTGCCTCCTCTGTTTCCTCCTCCTCCTCGTCTCCCTCCTCCCTCCCTGTGACGTCTCCACTCACACCTGCATGCACACCACCATCAGCCAGTACGTCCATCAACAGCACACCCTCCAGAACACTCCGCACACGTGCAGTCACCACCCCCACTGCCATTTACACGTCCCCTGTGTCCTCTCCCACTGTGTCTGTCACCCCCTCTTCCAAACCACACAAACGCAGGCAGCCACCCACCCAACAGCCATCCACCTCACGACAGCCTCCGTCACAAGCACCTGCACCCAAAGACAGCACACTTGACTCTCCTACAATAACATCCTCTTCCTCCACTCCCATACCCACTACAACTACCCGTCACTGTCTTTCTAAATTGATTTTCCTTTCCAACCTTGACCTCTTTCCAACAACTGACCCACCCCCTCCATGTCATAAGACTCCAATCAGCACCTCAGCCACCACAAGCCCTGCATCTACTAGGACCATAGTTCAGGGCTATTGGAGTCCACCAGCTCCTAGGGCAGGAACCTCGGCCAGCAGCAAGGGGACAGCCCGCCCACCCCCTGGGAAGAGAACCAAAAAAGTGAAGGGCCGGCGCAACAGGCCTGAGACGGCTGCCCCCAAGGACACTAGCCTTACCCCGTCACCTGGCACATCCACAAAGGGAGGCAAGGGCCCCAGAGATTCTGCGAAGGAGGGCAAGGGCAGCAGGGCGGACAAGTCCGACAGCAGGCGAGCTGCCCAGGAGTGCCCCTCCAGCCCCATTTCGGGTGTGACAGAGGACACCCACGGGCCCAGGACTCCAGCACAGGGGGGCCCCGCAAGCGAAAGGTCGACTGAGCGGGAAATATTGGCCAGATCTGGTTCCCTAGGAACACAAGACAAGCACCGCTGAACAGGGCCCGCCAAGACAAGCACCGCTGAACAGGGCCCGCCGTGAGAAGCACCGCTGAACAGGGCCCCGCCAAGACAAGCACCGCTGAACATGGCCCGCCGTGAGAAGCACTGCTGAACAGGGCCCCGCCAAGACAAGCACCGCTGAACAGGGCCTGCCGTGAGAAGCACCTCTGAACAGGACCCGCTGTGACAAGCACCGCTAAACAGGGCCCCGCCAAGACAAGCACTGCTGAACAGGGCCCCGCCAAGACAAGCACCGCTGAACAGGGCCCGCCGTGAGAAGCACCGCTGAACAGGGCCCCGGCAAGACAAGCACCGCTGAACAGGGCCTGCCGTGAGAAGCATCGCTGAACAGGGCCCCGCCAAGACAAGCACCGCTGAACAGGGCCCGCCGTGACAAGCACCGCTGAACAGGGCCCGCCGTGACAAGCACCGTTGAACAGGGCCCCGCCAAGACAAGCACCGCTGAACAGGGCCCGCCGTGAGAAGCACCAAGAACAGGGCCCGCCGTGAGAAGCACCACTGAACAGGGCCCCGGCAAGACAAGCACCGCTGAACAGGGCCCGCCGTGACAAGCACCGCTGAACAGGGCCCGCCGTGACAAGCACCGCTGAACAGGGCCCGCTGTGACAAGCACCGCTGAACAGGGCCCCGCCAAGACAAGCACCGCAGAACAGGGCCCTGCCAAGACAAGCACCGCTGAACAGGGCCCGCCGTGAGAAGCACCGCTGAACAGGGCCCCGCCAAGACAAGCACCGCTGAACAGGGCCCGCCGTGAGAAGCACCGCTGAACAGGGCCCGCCGTGAGAAGCACCGCTGAACAGGGCCCCGCCAAGACAAGCACCGCTGAACAGGGCCCGCCGTGAGAAGCACCACTGAACAGGGCCCCGGCAAGACAAGCACCGCTGAACAGGGCCCGCCGTGACAGGCACCGCTGAACAGGGCCCGCCGTGACAAGCACCGCTGAACAGGGCCCCGCCAAGAAAAGCACTGCAGAACAGGGCCCTGCCAAGACAAGCACCGCTGAACAGGGCCCGCCGTGAGAAGCACCACTGAACAGGGCCCCGGCAAGACAAGCACCGCTGAACAGGGCCCGCCGTGACAAGCACCGCTGAACAGGGCCCGCCGTGAGAAGCACCGCTGAACAGGGCCCTGCCGTGAGAAGCACCGCTGAACAGGGCCCGCCATGAGAAGCACCGCTGAACAGGGCCCCGGCAAGACAAGCACCGCTGAACAGGGCCTGCCGTGACAAGCACCGCTGAACAGGGCCCCGCCAAGACAAGCACCGCTGAACAGGGCCCGCCGTGAGAAGCACCGCTGGACAGGGCCCGCCGTGACAAGCACCGCTGAACAGGGCCCGCCATGACAAGCACAGCTGAACAGGGCCCGCCAAGAGAAGCACCGCTGAACAGGGCCCGCCGTGAGAAGCACCGCTGAACAGGGCCCGCCGTGACAAGCACTGCTGAACAGGGCCCCGCCAAGACAAGCACCGCTGAACAGGGCCCGCTGTGAGAAGCACCGCTGAACAGGGCCCGCCGTGACAAGCACCGCTGAACAGGGCCCTGGCAAGACAAGCACCGCTCCGCTGGGCCCTTCATCTCAAGCACCGCTCCGCTGGGCCCTTCCTCTCAAGCACCGCTCCGCTGGGCCCTTCCTCTCAAGTACCGCTCCGCTGGGCCCTTCATCTAAAGCACCGCTCCGCTGGGCACCGCCGTCTCTGAACTGCTCTGCTGGGCCCTTCCTCTCAAGCACCGCTCCGCTGGGCCCTTCCTCTCAAGCACCGCTCCGCTGGGCCCTTCATCTCAAGCACCGCTCCACTGGGCCCTTCATCTCAAGCACCGCTCCGCTGGGCCCTTCATCTCAAGCACCCCTCCGCTGGGCACCGCCGTCTCTGAACTGCTCTGCTGGGCCCTTCCTGTCAAGCACCGCTCCGCTGGGCCCTTCCTCTCAAGCACCGCTCCGCTGGGCCCTTCATCTCAAGCACCGCTCCGCTGGGCCCTTCATCTCAAGCACCGCTCCGCTGGGCCCTTCATCTCAAGCTCTGCTCCGCTGGGCCCTTCATCACAAGCACCGCTCCGCTGGGCACCGCCGTCTCTGAACTGCTCTGCTGGGCCCTTCCTGTCAAGCACCTCTCCGCTGGGCCCTTCCTCTCAAGCACCGCTCCGCTGGGCCCTTCATTTCAAGCACCGCTCCGCTGGGCCCTTCATCTCAAGCACCGCTCCGCTGGGCCCTTCCTCTCAAGCACCGCTCCGCTGGGCCCTTCATCTCAAGCACCGCTGGCCCATTGGCAGGGCTGGATCTGTGTTGGGCAGGGCTTCACGAAGCACTCTGGCCACCATGCCTCCTCCATAACCAGTGGAGTCTGTAATCCACCTGATGGACTGTGGATTTGCACTTCCCAGGATGTAACAGTGGTCAACCCACCCACTGTTTAGACTTGAGAGACTGTGGCTTTGCACTCCCCAGGATGCAGCAGTGGGCAATCCACCCACTGTTTAGACTTGAGAGACTGTGGCTTTGCACTCCCCAGGATGCAGCAGTGGGAAGTCCACCCACTGTAGAGACTTGAGAGACTGTGGCTTTGCACTCCCCAGGATGCAGCAGTGGGCAACCCACCCACTTGTGAGACTTGAGAGACTGTGGCTTTGCACACCCCAGGATGGTACAGTGGGCATGGAGGCCCCTCGTGGATCTGGCGTCGTGGACTCATGTGGCTGAGGTGCCCCCCCTTCCCTTCCCCCTGAGGTGCCTGTAGTTTTATTATCTGATGCCCCAGCAGTGTTCTCTCCAATGGAATCGGGTCTCGTGTGTGGGCTTTGCCCATGTGTTTATGCACATTGTCCCACGAACAACGGAAGTTTGCCAAAATGTGCCGGACTTTTGGCCTATGTATATATTGTTCATGATGTTATTTATTTTATTTATATATTTCATATTTCACATTACTTCAAATGTGCTATAATATACTTCAATTTTAATGATCATTTTATTTTGTCTTTGCATTATTCCGTAGGGTTTGGGGGGTGTCACTCTGACTTGTTGCTCTGCATTGGTGTGTAGGTATTTGGGGGGGGTGGGTGTATCGCGTATGTGTGTGCCCGTAACCTTTCCTCCTCCCCCCTTCCCTGTGTCGTAGGTGCAGTACTCACCGTTGTCGTCTGCGCCGGCCTTCGTGCTCCTGGTAGAGGAGCAGGTAGACAATAGCTGGTAGGATGTTTAATTCGGGTTCCATGCTGTCCTGATTCCTCGTGGAGTGTATAGAGGTGAGCGTTTTCCCATTCATAGTCTGTTTCTGCCGTGTTTTTATCGGCGGGGCTCCCGCCCCGGAAAAGGTGGCGGATTGCTGAGTTGTGATAGGGTGGGCGGTACATTGTCTGCCGCCTGCCTGTTGGCGGTGACCGCTGCGCTGTTTGTTTGTCCCGCTGTGGCAGGAGTGGAATTTATCAACTATAATAGTCTTATCTTGAAATGAGACTATAATGTGGGTGTCATCGGCATAAGAGGACATCTGAAACCTGAAAGACCGCACCAAGTCTGCCAAGGGTGCGACGTACAAATTAAAGTGGGTCGGGCTTAGCGAGGACCACTGTGGAAATGGGGCCAAACTAAAATCCCCACATTTAACTAATAGTGAACTGTCTTGGAAGAAAGATGTCAAGATGTTCAGGGCTGGTGTTCTCAGTCCAACCTAAAAAAGACAATGAGTTAGTATAAGGGGCAAGAAGGTATTGAATGCGGTGGACAGATTAGAATTGCTCCTCCACCTGAATCTACCTGTTTCCTAATGGCGTCAGTAATCTCAAACAGGACCGTTTCCGTGCTATGATGTTTACAGAATCGTGTTGGGCTATATCCAGGCAGTCGTGAGTTGTCAGGTAGGAAGTGAGCTCTTGATTTAATTTTTTTTCTAACATTTTTGCTAGTGTAGGTAGGATAACAATTGGGTGTAGATTCTTGAGGTCCTCTAGGTTTCCCCCCATTTTTTTAATGGGTATGATTATTGTTTCTTTCCATTCTGAGGGGAACACGCCCTATTCCAGGAGATCTGAGTACAACTTCTCCAGAGGTTCTACCACCGAGTCGCAGACTAGTTGTAGCACGCTTGGGAGGAACGGGTCAGCAGGAGACCCTGAATGAATCCTGAGTAGGAGGCATGTGATTTGCTCAGCAGTTAACAGTGCAAAATTATCCAGCATGGGTCCTGTGTCAGCCCCGCGTTGGAATACCTGTATTGTTCTCTCACGGGTAGCTGACGGTCCCGAAATTCAGAGTGGATTTTTACAATCTTATCTTATCTGTAAAAAAACTGGCTACCCTGTCACAGAAAACCTCAGAGTTATCTAGTACTTGTGGTGAAGAGGGGGTGGTTAGGGCCTTGACCATCTTAAACAATTCTTTCGGGGTGTTGCCAGTTTCTGATAATAATAGCAGTTCTTAGCCTGTTTAATAGCTGATTTATGTAAGTTTCTTAGGGCCATATTTACACTTTTTGACGCCCAACTGTCCATATTGCATTTTGGGGCGTTTCCTGTCGCAGCCACTAGGCCTACCAACACAACTGAGGTAGCATTTTTATCAGGACTCTTAGGGGAATGCTGGGTAGAAGGACGTTTGTGGCTCCTCTCAGATTCCAGAACATTGAAGCACCGAAAATGGAGGGAAAAGTGTTTTTTAAAAAGTTTGTGAGGATTGCAAAGGATTCTTGTTGCCAAGACCTCGTGAGAGCCCCACAAGTCACTGCATTCTGAATTCCACTATCTGTCTAGTTTTATAAAATGTATAGGTTTGCTAGGTTTCCCTAGGTGCCAGCTGAGCTAGAGGCCAAAATCCACAGCTAGACACAGGTCCATTTTCTTTGGGAAAATTGCGATGTGTCCATGTTGTGTTTTGAGGGTGTTTCCTGTCGCGAGAGTATCAGGAGACTTGAGGGAATGCTGGGTGGAAGGAGGTTTGTTTCTCCTCTTAGATGCCAGAACTTTCCAACACCGAAATGTGAGAAAAAGTATTTCTTTTGGCAAATTTTGAGGTTTGCAAAGGATTTTGGGTAACAGAACCTGGTGAAAGCCCCACAAGTCAGCCCATTCTGGATTCCCAAATGTGTCTAGTTTTAAAAAATACACAGCTTTGCTAGGCTTCGCAGGTGTCGGCTGAGCTAGAGGCCAAAATCCACAGCTAGGCACTTTCCAAAAAACACGCCAGATTTCAAAGTAAAAATGTGATGTGTCCATGTTGCATTTAATGTCAAAAGCACTAGGCCTACCCACAAAAGTAAGGTACCATTTTTATCGGGAGACTTGAGGGAACACAGAATTGAAGAACAAGTGTTATTGCCCCTTGTCTTTCCTCTACATTTTCTTCCTTCTAAATAAAAGACAGTGTGTAAAAAGAAGCCTATTTAAGAAATGCCCTGTAACTGACATGTTAGTATGGGGGTCCCAGAATTCAGAGCTGTGCAAATAACCACTGCTTCTCAAAACCTCATCTTGTGCCCATTCAGGAAATACAAAGGTTTCCTTGAAACATATATTTCACCAAATGAATTGCTGTATACCCGGTATACAATGAAAACCCATTGCAAGGTGCAATCATTTATTGGCTCTGGGTACCCAGACTCTTGATGAACCTACAAGCCCTATATATCCCCGCAACCAGAAGAATCCTCCTTACTCAACTGCATATTGCTTTAAAAATCTGCCTTAGCTGGAAAAAGTTATAGAAGAAAACGTGGATATAAATGGCTGTTTTTTCACATCAATTTCAATATTATTTTTTTATTTTAGCTGTTACTGTAGCAAAACCTTGAAAGATCTACACAATTAACCCCTTGCTGAATTAAAAATGGTGTCTACTTTTCAGAAATATTTATCTGTCTGGTATCCAGCAATGATTTTACACCCATTTCTGTCACTAACTGGAAGGAGGCTGAAAGCACAAACAAATTGTAAAAATGTGGTATGTCCCAGTTAAATGCCAAAATTGTGTTGCAAAAAGTCGTTTTCTGATTCAAATCTGCCTGTAACTGAAAGCCGGGTAGATGATGATTTTAGAACTGCAAACCCTTTGTTTATGACATGTTCAGGGGGAAAAAAACACATGCTTTCTTCTGCAGCACTTTTTCCCATTTTCCTGAACAAAAATGAAATTTTAGCTGTATTTTGGCTAATGTCTTGGTCCCACAAACCCTGGGCATCTCTAGACTCCCAAGGATGTTGGAAAAAAAGGCTGCAAATTTGGGGTGGATAACTTACCTGGACAAAACGTTATGCGGGTCTAAGCACTGACTCCCTCAAATAACAAAAAAAAATGACTCAGCAACTGAAGGGGAAAAGGTCTGGCAGTGAAGGGGTTAATATTATAGACACACCTTTAGGCCCATATTTATACTTTTTTAGCACAGCATTTGTGCCACTTTTGATGCAAAAGGGGCGCAAACTTACAAAATACAATTTTATTTTGTAAGTTTGCGCCGCTTTTGTTTAAAAAAATGATGCAAATGTGGCGCTAAAAAGTGTAAATATGGGCCTTAGTCCTTACAATACCTATGTAATAGCATAGAAGCTTCTACTGTCACGATTCAGCTTATCTTGCAATAATTTCCAGGCCACAACTTTGAACGTATGTCCAGGTTACTAACCAACAATAGAAAGCATACTGTTTCTTATTGATGAGCACAGAGAGGGTACAGGGAATCAGCATTTCTTCCTCCAATGTATAAGCAAATATGAACTGTTCGAAATGGGGTTTTTCATTGGCAGTCAGGTTACCCCCTGTCCAAGCAAGGACCCTCACTCTAGTCAGGGTAAAAGAGAATCACCCTCAGCTAACCCCTGCTTACCCCCCTTGGTAGCTTGGCACGAGCAGTAGGCTTAACTTCAGAGTGCTAGGTATAAAGTATTTGTACCAACACACACACAGTAACTTAATGAAAAACACTACAAAATGACACAACACAGGTTTAGAAAAATGGGAAATATTTATCTAAACAAAACACAACCAAAACAACAAAAATCCACAATACACAAGTCATCAATTAAAAAGCAAAAAAAGTCTTCATGAACTTTTAACCACACACTAACACTGTTAACGTGAAAACGTTCCTTGGGTGCATCAAAAATAACCCTGCATGGGTGAGTGTGCGTCAAAAAGGGCTTGCGATGCGTCTATTTCACGCATGAGCGAGAGCTTGCATTGTTTCTCCTATCATCGGGTTGGGGCGCGTAGTTAGCAGTGCTGCTAGCCCACTAGTAGCATTTAATTTACAAGCCCTGGGCACCTCTAGTGCACTGTACTAGGGACTTTGTAATACATCAGTTATTCCAATCATGGATAACCCAATTACATACACATTTTGTAAAGGAGTACTTGCAATTTAGCACTGGTTAGCAGTGGTACATGCCCAGAGTAACAAAAACAGCAAGACCAGAGTCCAGCACACATCAACAACCTGGGAAACAGAGGCAAAAAGTTAAGGGAGACCACGCCAAGGATGAAAAGTCTAACATGAACCAGATCAATTTCAAGAGTGAATAGTTTTTTTAATATACTGTTACAACAATATTATACATTATTTATTCATATTATTGATTGCTAAATCTAAAAAAGAGAAGCAACTGGTTTCTATATCAATCCCTCACTAAGGTGTAAATATTTTATTGATGCTACACAATGACTGGGGCCTTTTTTTGCAATTTTTCATCTTTTGTATGATTGAGAGAGTGCTTGCATTATGGATGTGATCAAGTAATCTGTCTCACGTGTAAGCTTTTGTCCTGATGTTCAGACTTGTGTGACTTCTTGTAGAGTAGAAAGATCCATCAGATAATATCTAAACACTGGAAATGTGTGGTAACTGATGTTAACATCAAAAACCTGCATGGAAGAATGTCGTAATTCTTAAGAAGTGAACAAATTAGCACACAAAGGAAGAAAAAGATTACTGAAGCTACAAACAAAGCAATCGTACCTTATCTTAAATACAACAACTGCCATAACATGATAAAAGGTCCAACTGTAAGAAAGTGTACTATTACTTGGTGTATACCACAGTCAGTATCAATGTTACTTTTCTTGTTAGGTCCAAAAAAGGTTTTGTTAACTTAAACCTAAACTCAGCCCATTCCATTTGTAGCACAAAGCAGACAAGCTTAATTTATGAAAACGTATAAAGCATGTGGAAGTACTATAAAAGTTAAAAGTAAAAAAAAATACAACAGAATACAAATATGACTCCAATTGATTTGATAAATAAAGAGTATTTTGATCAACAAAATTACACCAAAATGACAAACATCCCATAGGGGGAACCAGAGATATGATTTTGTAAAGTTTTTATTTGTCATCCATTGGTAACTGGTCAGGTTTGAGGTTGACCATAATGGAGATGAGTGGGATACGAGGACAAGGGTGGTCACGATCAAAGGTTGCCTTCGGACATAAAAAATTTGAGAGACAGTAGAGCTCCCAAGGGGCAAGGCTCAAGGCTGGATCCAAAGATGGGCTTGTGAATGACCTGTTAATGAAGAACAAGGTCTTGGTGAAGCTGTAGATGTTGGCAGGAATAGCTCTGAGTGTTAAACATCGAGAGTTTATGCCCCGGATGCTATCAACATTGATCAATGCTGCTTGGCAACAGACCCATTGAAGATTTCTATCTTCAGACTTGAATAATTTTCAGAAAGTCAGATTTCCTCAGTGGGGCAAGGCTGCAGACTGGATAGCCAAAGATGGCTTGACATTGTCTGATGCTGGTTGACATTGGGCCTGCGAATCGGATTTGCTGCTGTGAGGAATAATGATGTGAGAGCACTGGCGAAGACAGGGTCATGGGTGATGCACCGGCAATGGATTGGCTTGATAGGTTGGTCCCAGACTTCAGTGGGTCTCTAGCAAAGTCTAGAAAATGTGTTTAGAAGCCATGGGGCATATTAAAGAGCCCCTAGCACCATTCCAACGCCACATTAGTGTAATTTTATTAATGTAATTGTGGCATTAGAAGACCTAGCAGACATTAAAAGGATTTTTCCATTGGTTACAAAGGGCCTCTAGGTGCTTTTTTTAAGGGTTAGCATCAGAATTTTTTACACTAATTCTTCAAAGCAACAGACTAGCGTAAAAAATTCTGATGCCATCCCCTAACTACTGCCATGTTGCGCCATATTTTAAATACCAAATGGTGACACACATGGTGGCATTAGGGGGGCACAAAGGGGTGCAAGAATAGTGGTGCTGCATTTTTCTTACACATGCTCCCCAATTTTTAGAGTTGGACAGGGGAGTACACTCTGACACCAGCCAAGGGTTCCAGGACCTCAGGAACAACAATTAGGGGGGAATCAAGACTCACTTCAACAGAAGGCCCTAGTAGTCCCTTGGCAGGTTTAGTTGAAACTGAAAAGCTCTTTCAGGAAATTGGGCTTATTGCAGCTTATGTGTCCTGTTAGACCTTTTAGCCCTTTGCTTGGTTTTCCTTGTCTTTTTTACTTCTGACCTCCTGTTTTGATTCTTAGCTGAATTTAATTTTTGCTGGCTTTAGGACTCTAGGCACTTGACCGCTGCTACTAGTGGGCATGCAACACTGATTGCGCCACCCACCTGAGTAGCCCTGTGAACATGTCTCAGGCTGTCACTGCAGTGTCTGTGTGTGTAGTTTTAACTGCCAGTTCGACCTGGCAAGTGCACCCATTTGCCAGGCACAAACCTTTCCTTTTACTATACATAATTCCCAACTAAGGAAGGCCCAAGGCAGCCCCATTGGCAGGGTGCAGTGTATTTAAAAGGTAGGACACGTACTGGTGTGTTTTACATTTCTTGAAAGTGAAATATTGCTAAATTCGGTTTCACTATTGCAAGGCCTATCTCTCCCTAGGGTAAAGTGGGGATTGACTTGAAATATCTTTTAAGTGTAATTTCCCATTGGGAGCAGACAGAGATATGGGGTCTCTGAACTCGCAGTTTTCAAATACATCTTTTGGTGAGATTGGTTTTTAAATTGTAAGTTTGAAAATGTAACTTTTAGAAAGTGTAGTGTAAAACAACAGGGGTACCGCCCTTCAGTAAGCAAAAATTGGGCAAAATACAAGAAACGCAAAAAAATGGCAACACTGACACAAGTTTCACAGAAATTACGCTTTGGAAATATATGGAAGCGCAGCTGAATTCACGCTGCCACAGTTTGAATAGGAAAATCCTCAAAAAATTAGTTTCAATGTGTACATAAATCATCATACACCAGGAGACAAACAAACAATGACAATACTGTTTTTATAAACACCAAGCAATTGTTTGGCACCATAAACAAATATATTACACAATATTCAAATACATACATTAGCACCTCTAGAAGAACCTAAAAACATTTGTTACCCAGGTTCTGAAAGAATGCGTAAAAATAGGACTGTGAATTGGTCCAGCACTTTCTTTTTTCTCCATCATCCTGCCCGGGGAACAGAACATCTCCTATCTCCCAATTCCTTTGCCTCAGCTTTGGGAGCCAATACAGGCCTTATTAAATTTAGTTGCAAGTTGTGAAGCTCAAACAAATTAGCTTCTCAAGGACTTAACAGTCTAAAAGTAGCTTCTTAAAAGTATAATATATGTTACAAATGTGACTACCAATTCATTGGATTTGTAACAAATATTGTAAACAGTCCAAATTGTTTTTATTTGATTCCTAGGTGAGGATGATACTATTAACTTTAATAAACTATCCAAATGCTTTCTTGTTGAAGAGCAAACCCTGCTACCGTGAAAATAGTTTTTATGGCATTGGTTTTGGAGGCTTATTTTTAAACTTACTTGCCGTATTTTTTGATTTCCTGCCTTAATCTTAATATCCTGCCTTATGGGCATTCAAGACCTACTTAGGATGTCATTAATATTTAAAAAGAGGAGTTATTTTGGGACTCAAATTTGCAGCTCATGCCTGCAGGGTTAGGTTACTGACGTCGTGTTTTCCATTGTCAGTTTAATGGTGATGCAATATGTGCTGCAATAAACTAGAGACTTTTAACTTGCATGTCCTTTAACGTAATAAAACTCGTCCCCTCAATAGCATTTAGAAAACAAGCTTTGCCGAACAAATTTGGAACATTCCTTAACATCAGTCAAAGTGACGATATTGTCTGTTATTCAGCCTCCCACAGAACGCTTCGCAAGACCAAATTAAGTATGGTTTAGTGAAGCAACTTCTTGGGCAGAAAGCAACCTTCCTCAAATACATGTTTTCAGTGAAACACCCACAGGAAGCAACTTTAAAGTCCTGTATTTGGCAGGAACTTCAATCTGGCCTAACCACAAGAACAAACTCATTGTAAGATTACTTATAACAGCACTTCAGTCCTTGGATGCAGATATTTTATGGGAACAGGAACTACTTTTTAATGCCTTCAAAAATCACTCAATAAACAAGTAAAAAGTTGTTCCTTTATTAGGGCCAAAAGCATTTTAGCAAAGGAAGCCAGCATGGTTAACAAGAGAGTCATATAAATAAACTCCTTTGACGGAAACGGAAACAACACATTTAAAGGTTATTAAATGTTATTGCAAAGTTTCAACTATACCTTGGACTGTACTCCTCTTCACGAAACTGCAGGCTGTTTACAACAACAAAAAGAACATTTTATTTATTTACCGTCCAATCTTTACTAAAAAAACACATATTCTGGCTTCGTATTGTTTGCAATCAACACCATATTCGCACTTGTCAAGCTGTAAACGTCTGTTTGAGCGCAGAATGTCAACACATGGTCGTGAGATTTACCAAGTTCACAAATAGTTCAGATACAGTGCTGGTACACCAAAGTAACAATGACTGTCCACAAAATTGGGTTTAGGTAATTCTTTAATCACCACCTTATTCTCCAATGAAAAGCTTCGCGGGCAACCCTACCAATCTTAATAAGAACAAGGTTTTCTCCCTTACATTGAACAAAAACGGTATCCTATTTAGCTCCCGCCTACAGCAGATAATATATTGTTTCCAAAATAAGATATTTTAAGCTAATTTGTAACCAATTCAGAATGTTTGACACTTTGCACATTGCAATGTACTGTGCAATGCAAGGCTTCTTGGTACAGGTGCCCCACATCCTTTTCAACATTTTTCTAATATAAATAATTTTAAATGTTCGTGTTATATTTTATTGTATGTTAAATGGCAATTGTTTTAATTAACCAAAATAAAATTTTACTTACTTACTGGCTCATGTACTATAGACTGATAGAAAATATTTTTTTTTAGGGTTTAGACCACATAGACTTGGCACTGGATAGCAGTTTCCCAGTACGCAGAGTTTAAAAACCAGCAATACAATCTAGCAAAACGTGTCAATGACTGTGCAAGAAAGGGCAACAAAAAACGTTTTCCTCCTGTAGGACCATCTTGCCTGGCATGTTACCCCCATTTTTTACTTGCGTGTCAGTTTGTTTTTGCCTGTCTCACTGGGATCCTGCTAGCCAGGACCCCAGTGCTCATAGTTGTGGACTGAATGTGTTCCCTGTGCGGTGCCCAACTGTGTCACTGAGGCTCTGCTAATCAGAACCTCAGTGCTTATGCTCTCTCTGCCTGTACAATTGTCACTGCAGGATAGTGAGCATTTTTACCAATTCTAAATGGCACACTGGAAAACCCTTATAATTCCCTAGTATATGATACCTAGGTACCCAGGGTATTGGGGTTCCAAGAGATCCCTATGGGCTGCAGCATTTCTATTGCCACCCATAGGAAGCTCAGACAATTCTTACACAAGACTGCCACTGCAGCCTGAGTGAAATAACGTCCACGTTATTTCACAGCCATTTTACACTGCACTTAAGTAACTTATAAGTCACCTATATGTCTAACCCTCACTAGGTGAAGGTTAGGTGCAAAGTTACTAAGTGTGAGGGCACCCTGGCACTAGCCAATGTGCCCCTACATAGTCCAGGGCAATTTCCCCAGACTTTGTGAGTGTGGGGACACCATTACACGTGTGCACTACATATAGGTCAATACCTATATGTAGCTTCACAATGGTAACTCTGAATATGGCCATATAACACGTCTAAGATCATGGAATTGTCCCCCCAAGCCAAATCTGGTGTTGGGGTGCCATGCATCCCCGGGGCTCCAGCATGAACCCCGGGTACTGCCAAACTAGTTCTCTGGGGTTTTCACTGCAGCTACCGCTGCTGCCAACCCACAGACAGGCTTCTGCCCTTGTGGGGACAGGGCAGCCCAGTCCCAGGAAGGCAGAACAAAGAATTTCCTCTGAGAGAGGGTGTTACACCCTTTCCCTTTGGAAATAGGTGTTAAGGGCTGGGGAGGAGTAGCCTCCCCCAACCTCTGGAAATGCTTTGAAGGGCACAGATGGTGCCCTCCTTGCATAAGCCAGTTGTAGGAGGCTAGCCTGGCTTGTAATGGGTACCAGAGGTACTTACACCTTGCGCCAGGTCCAGTTATCCCTTCTTAGTGTAGAAGAGGTGTTTCTAGCAGCTTAGACTGATAGAAGGTAGCTATAGCAAAGCAGCTTAGGCTGAACTAGGAGACATGTAAAGCTCCTACTATACCACTTATATCATATGCACAATATCACAAGAAAACACAATACACAGAGTTACTAAAAAAAAAGGTACTTTATTTTTATGACAATGGTGGTCATTACAACCCTGGCCGACGGTGTTAAAGGTGCGGCGATACCGCAAACAGCCCGGCGGACAAAAAAAGGGAATTATGACCCTGGCGGAAGCTGCCAACAAAGACAGCCACTTTAACACACCGCCCGCCACGGCGGTACAGACAAGCAGCGCGGCAGTCACCGCCAACAGACAGGCGGAAGACAATGTACCGCCCATAGTATCACAACCTACCAATCCGCCACCTTTTCCAGGGCGGATTCACCGTGGATAAAAACACGGCGGAAACAGTTATTGCAATGAGAAAACGCTCACCTGAACACATCCCACGAGGAAGGAGGACTCCATGGATCCGGATTTACAAATTCTACCGGCCCTTGTATTCCTACTCATCTACGAAGAGCAACGCCGGCGCGGGCGAAGACAACGGTGAATACTGCACCTACGACAAAGGGGAGGGGGGAGGCAAAAGTTAGGGGGAGACACACGAAACACCCCCACCCTTGCAAATTACAACACACACACCAATGCATTTACAAAAATCACAGTAACAACCCACAATCCCCCCGGAAGAATGCAAAGACAAAACGAAATCAGTTCAAACATTGTAATGTATCAAAATACATGTTTCAAAAATATACAGATATATCATAAAATCATTCAAAAATATATACATTACGAGAAGTAGTGCAGATATGCACATATCAATGTCCATGCACCACTAGTCCAAAAATGCATGGGGGAGGCCCACAATAGATATCTGTCCACAATCGGAGAGAACACTGCCGGGGCATCAGATAGAAATACAACAGGCACCTCAGGGGGAAGGGAAGGGGGGGGCCCTCAGCCGGATGAGTGCAAAGCCAGATCCACGACAGGGCTCCCTGCCCATTGATGCATCCTGGGGAGTGCAAAGCCACAGTCTCTCAAGTCTCTTCAGTGGGTGGGTTGCCCACTGTACCATCCTGGGGAGTGCAAAGCCACAGTCTCTCAAAACTACAGTGGGTGGGTTGCCCACTGTACCATCCTGGGGAGTGCAAAGTCAGTCTCTCAAGTCTCTACAGTGGGTGGGTTGCCCACTGTACCATCCTGGGGAGGGCAAAGCCACAGTCTCTCAAGTCTCTACAGTGGGTGGGTTGCTCACTGTACCATCCCGGGGAGTGCAAAGCCACAGTCTCTCAAAACTACAGTGGGTGGGTTGCCCACTGTACCATCCTGGGGAGTGCAAAGTCAGTCTCTCAAGTCTCTACAGTGGGTGGGTTGCCCACTGTACCATCCTGGGGAGTGCAAAGCCACAGTCTCTCAAGTCTCTACAGTGGGTGGGTTGCTCACTGTACCATCCCGGGGAGTGCAAAGCCACAGTCTCTCAAGTCTCTACAGTGGGTGGGTTGCCCACTGTACAATCCTGGGGAGTGCAAAGCCAGTCTCTCAAGTCTCTACAGTGGGTGGGTTGCCCACTGTACCATCCTGGGGAGTGCAAAGCCACAGTCTCTCAAAACTCTACAGTGGGTGGGTTGCCCACTGTACCATCCTGGGGAGTGCAAAGCCACAGTCTCTTAAATCTCTACAGTGGGTGGGTTGCCCACTGTACCATCCTGGGGAGTGCAAAGCCACAGTCTCTCAAGTCTCTACAGTGGGTGGTTTGCCCACTGTACCATCCTGGGGAGTGCAAAGCCACAGTTTCGCAAGTAGATAACAGCCTCCACTGGCTCTGGAGGGGGACTGGTGCCCAGACTGGATTGGTCTCCCCGTGAAAGTTCCTGTCCCGTCACTGTCCCAGCTGCACATGGGATGACGATGCTTGATGTGGCGGTCTTTTCATTCTTCCCCGGTGCATGCCCTGTTCAGTGGTGCTTAGCCATGGCGGTCTCTGGACTGTTCAGCGGTGCTTTGCCATGGCGGTTCTAGACTGTTCAGCGGTTCTTTGCCATGGCAGTCTCTGGACTGTTCAGCGGTGCTTAGCCATGGCGGTCTCTGGACTGTTCAGCGGTGCTTAGCCATGGCAGTTCTGGAACAGGCATTGGTGTGTGGCATGACGTTCCCTGGACTGGGCATTGGTGTGTGGCATGACGTTCCCTGGACTGGGCATTGGTGTGTGGCATGACGTTCCCTCATTGCCCAGCGGGGCTGTGGCAGCCAGGGCCCTCCTGGGCACTGACTCTGGTGGTGGTCACCGGACCAGTGACGATACTTGGGCCCTCCTGGGCAATGACTCTGGCGGTGGTCTCCGGACCAGTGACGATACTTGGGCCCTCCTGGGCAATGACTCTGGCGGTGGTCTCCGGACCAGTGATGATACTTGGGCCCTCCTGGGCAATGACTCTGGCGGTGGTGGTGGTCTCCTGACCAGTGATGATACTTGGGCCCTCCTGGGCACTGACTCTGGCGGTGGTCTCCGGACCAGTGACGACACTTGGGCCCTCCTGGGCAATGACTCTGGCGGTGGTCTCCGGACCAGTGACGATACTTGGGCCCCTTCTGGGCAATGACTCTGGCGGTGGTCTTCGGACCAGTGACGATACTTGGGCCCTCCCGGGCAATGACTCTGGCGGTGGTCTCCGGACCAGTGATGACGGTGCTGGCGGTGGCCTCCCGACCGCCGGGTTAGGATGCCGCCCTTCTCCGCCGTGATGCTCACACGAGGCTGTGCAGACTTCCCCTGGCCCTTCCCCACCTTTGGAGGAGTCACAGCTTACTCTGCAATCCCCCTGGGACCCCTGTGAGTTGTTTTGCCTCCAGGAGTCTTCACAGGATCTCGTCGGCCACTTTCCAATTTCAGAGCCTTTACAGGGGGTGGGCTGCCAGAGCCTTGGTTCCGGGTCACACTACCTGCCCTGGTGGCCGGTGCACTCCACACACCTTAAACAGGCACCACTGGTATTGGAGGCTTTTTGGCTGAGGCGCTACGACTGGACTGATGAATTGGAGAGGGGTGGTGGGGGCCAAAAGGTCAAATTTACAGAGGGACAGTTTCTGACGAACACTGGGATGGGTAGTTTGAGGGGGCCTGGGAGTGGAGGAAGAGGAGGTGGTTGTAGGAGGTGTCACTTTCAGTGTTTTGGGTGCAGGTACTGGAGGCTGTCGTGAGGTGGATGGAAGTTGGGTGTGTGGGTGCCCGCATTTGTGTACTTTGGGAGGGGGCGTCACATACACACTGGGAGAGGACACAGGGGACGTGTAAATGGGAGTGGAGATGGTGAGTGCAGGTGAGCGGGGTGTGGTGCTGGGTGTTCTGGTGCGAGTCCTGGTGCCTGTAGATGTAGTGCATGCAGGTGAGAGTGTAGACAACACTGGGAGGGAGGAGGGAGAAGAGGAGGAGGGGGACACAGTAGAGGCAGTGGATGTTGCTGTGTCTGCATGTGGGTGATGCTTGTGTGTGTGCCTGTGGGTTGTGTGGTGCCTATGTTTGCCTGAGTTTCCCTTGTGTGTTGACTTGTGTGCATGCTGGTCTGTAGGTGTGCTTGGGATGGGCTGGGGTACAGGGGATTGGGTCTGGGTGGAGGAGGTTGGAGGGGGGAGGCTAGACACAGGGACAAAGGCTGCCATCAGTGCTGAGGCCAGAGATTGCAGGGTTCGCTGACCAGAATGAATGCCCTCCAGGAATGCATTACTGTGTTGCAACTCCCTTTCTACACCCTGGATGGCATTCACAATGGTAGACTGCCCAACAGTGAGTGACCTGAGGAGGTCAATGGCCTCCTCACTGAGGGCAGCAGGGGTGACTGGGGCAGGGCCTGAGTTGCCTGGAGCGAAGGTGATGCCCACCCTCCTGGGTGAGCGGGCACGGGGCGAACGCTGAGGGGCTGCTGGGAGGGCGGTGCTGGTAGGGGAGGTGGCGGCTGTACCCTTAGAAGTGGGGTGCACAGATGGTGCCGCCACCACAAGGGAGCTCCCATCGGCGGACGAGTCCGTGTCGCTGCTTGGTGATCCGGTGGCCGATGTGAAGCTCCACTCGCCCTCCGTCCCACTGGTGCATTCTGAGTCCATGGTGTGGCCCTCCATGGCCATGTGGGATGCAGCTCCCTCGTGCTCCGGTGCCACTGTACCTCCGCCTGACGATGCTGATGCACAAAAGAACAGGGAGAGCACAAAAAGGGGAGGGAAGACAGAAGAAAGACAGGTTGAGTGCATGGCATACCGCTACCGTTGGCGGACAATACAGTCACAGCAGCCCCCTGCACTACGCCGTGCTCCTGGCCGCTGCAGATGCAATTTCTGGGATCTGGCCTACATGGCTATGGTGGACATCTGCACACATGGATGCCACAGGGGCATCTATACCTGTACTTGGCAGTCTACTGCGGTGGGGTGGAGTGCCACATGGCCTGCATTACGGAGGGGCCTAGTCTACGTTTTTCTGCCTGGCCTAGGTACACCCACAGGCCTCCTCCCCCACCCAGACCCCTCCACTGCGCGCAAAGTCCGATGAATGATGTTGTACTCACCCCCATGTGTCTGCTGTGATGCCCTCAAGCGCCCATCCAACTCCGGGTATGCCACCGCCAGGATCCTGAACATCAGGGGGGTCATGGGGCGACGGGCACCCCTCCCACGTTAGGAGGCCATCCCCAGCTGAGCCTCCGCTGTCTTCTTGCTTCAGTGGCGAATGTCCTCCCATCTTTCCCGGCAGTGGGTGCCCCGTCTCTGGTGGACCACCAGGGTCCGGACGTCCTTGGCGATGGCATACCAAATGTCCTTCTTCTGGTGGGCGCTGACCTACATGACATGCACAAGGGAAGAAGAGAAGTCATTACCAAGTGCACCGTCGATATGAGTGGCCCCCCTCACTACTCTAGCCATGTGGCCCATTCATTCACATGCATTCATGTTCCCTGAACTCTGCCCCCTTCCCTCTTACAACCAGCCCTCTCCACCCAGGCCTAGCCCATACAACGTGCTCCATGTGTACTAACCTGTTAGTCTGGAGGACCGTAGAGTAGCATGTACTGGGGGAGGACCCCGTCTAGCAGTTTTTCCAACTCCTGAGCAGTGAAGGCAGGGGCCCTTTCCCCAGACGCAGCAGCCATTGTCTCTTCCAGACCGAGGTCACAGCAGCACTTCCAGTGTAGGTCCTCTCCTGTCGAAGATCAGGTATCTAGTGATTGAACAGATAGAAAATGGCGGTCACGTCCGCGGCGGTCACGTCCGCGTGGTGCGTATCATCACCGCCGGCGCACCTGTTCATTGGCTCCTGGGACCCATAGGGTCCTATGTTAACCAATGCAGCATTGCGCCGCGGTCTACGACCGCCTACCGCGACGGTGTGCAACGCCAACGCAGTTACCCCACAATCCCATTGTCCCAGTTTAGAGGTCAGGCAGCCGCCATTTTAGGGGCCCACATGGCTTCATTTACTTCTGCGTCACACATAGCTAGGCCTACACTCAACACACATACAGGAAGGGTTTTGTGTTTGGTGTCGTCTTCTGTGTAACTGTGGGTACATACCTGGAAAAAAAATGACTTGATCGTCACTGTTGTCCTTCCTAGGCGCCGTCAGCTGGGACATTTGAGAAGATGGCGGAATCCTCCGGTGTACCGACCGCTGGTGGACCTGTTGACAATGGAGGAGCGACATTTAATCGTCACCTACAGGTTTGACCGTGACACAATCCAGGACCTGATGTCACCAATCCGCCATCCCACTGGAATCCCCCCTGATGTGCAGGTGCTGTCAGTGCTCCATTTCCTTGCAAGTGGGTCATTTCAGACAACAGTGGCCATGGCATCAGGGATGTCCCAGCCTATGTTTTCCAACTTCTTATCCAGAGTGTTGTCTGCCCTGCTGAAACACGTAAGGAGATACATCATTTTCCCTGAGGTGGTAGATTTGGCTACAGTGAAAGGTGACTTCTATGCCCTTGGACATATCCCCAACGTCATAGGCGCCATTGATGGGACCCATGTAGCTCTGGTCCACTCCCACAGGAGTGAACAGGTGTACAGGAACAGGAAGAGTTATCATTCCATGAATGGACAGATGGTCTGTTTGGCAGACCAGTACATCTCCCAGGTTAATGCTATTTTCCCTGGCTCAGTGCATAACGCCTACATCCTGCAGAATAGCAGCATCCCTGATATGATGGGTCAACTCCAGAGGCACCGTGTGTGGCTATTAGGGGACTCTGGTTACCCCAACCTGTCATGGCTACTGACCCCAGTAAGGAATCCCAGGACCAGGGCAGAGGAACGCTATAATGAGGCCCATGGGCGGACTAGGAGAGTGATCGAACGCACCTTCGGCCTCCTTAAGGCCAGGTTCAGGTGCCTCCATATGACAGGTGGTTCCCTATTCTACTCACCAAAGAAGGTGTGCCAGATCATCATCGCCTGCTCGATGCTTCACAATCTTGCTTCGCGACGCCAGGTGCCTTTTCTGCAGGAGGATGGTCCAGATGACGGTGTTGTGGCAGCTGTGGAGCCTGTGGAGCCTGTGGACAGTGATGAGGAGGAAGCTGAGGAAGAAGACAATGACAACAGGGAGTCAGTCATACAGCAATATTTCCAGTGACACACAGGTGAGAACATTTTCATTTTTACCATTACATTCACTGTCACACGTCCTCCTCTATCCTGTGTCTAATTTCATGGGATTATTTGGTAACTGAGTTGTTTCTTTCCAATACGGTTTCACAGGTGTGGTTACCAACGTGTGTCATCTGCATGCATCCTTGAGGGACATGTGATGTGTGACATTGGTATGTTGCCTTTACAACTAATACCGCTTTTTGACGCTGTCATAGATATTACATTTTACCAATTCATAGACTGACTCCAGATTGTTTTGTGTTTCAAGGGTGTTTATTGAAGTGCTCAAAAATGGAGGGGAGTTGTAAAATGGTGATGGGTGATGGCGGAGGAATGTCCATGGCAGAGTCCAGTCTATTGGTCTCACAGGTGCACTGCCCATATGGCCATAGGAAGTGGAGCTTGGGCAGTTTAAGTATGGACAGGGTAACAAAGTGGGACAGTGGGGGGACAATCAGGGTGGTCTCATTTCCTGGCGGGGGTCTTGCCATCTTGCTCTATCCTGTTCCTGGATCTCAGGGACCACTTGTGTGGTGGTTGTCCGTCTGCAGGGGGTGGGGTGCTGGTGTGGTGGTCCTGTGGCTGGGTGTCCTGTCCACTAGCGCCGGCGGAGGTGGTGGGCAGTTCATCGTCCATGCTAGTGTCAGGGGCCCCTTGGAGTGCCACGGTGTCCCTCATGGTCTGCTGTATGTCCTTCAGCACCCCTACGATGGTGCCCAAGGCGGAGCTGATGGACCTGAGCTCCTCCCTGAACCCCAAATACTGGTCCTCATGCAGGCGCTGGGTCTCCTGAAACTTGACCAGGACTGTCCCCATCGTCTCCTAGGAGTGGTGGTATGCTCCCATGATGGAGGATAGGGCCTCGTGGAGAGTAGGTTCCCTTGGCCTGTCCGCCCCCTGTCGCACAGCAGCCCTCCCAGTTCCCCTGTGTTCCTGGGCCTCCGTCCCCTGGACTGTGTGCCCACTACCACTGTCCCCAGGTCCCTGTTGTTGTTGGGGTGGTGGGTTATCCTGGGTTCCCTGTAGTGGTGGACACACAGCTGATTGACCTGTCCTGGGTAGGGAGGTTTGGGCCCGCTGGGTGGGTGCTGTGCTGGTGTTAGCAGAGGGTGGAAGGTCAGTGTTGGGCTGTGCCTGTGCAAGGGGAACCGACTGTCCCGAGGCCCACAATGGCCCGGGCTGGTCATCAGGCTCCAGTAGGGCAGAGCTGCTATCGTCACTGTGGGCCTCTTCTGTGGGTGGAGTGGAGTTGTCTGGACCCTCCGGTGTGGTGACAGTCCTTCGTGATCCTGCAGGGGCATAAGAGCATGATTATTGCATGTGTGTGTGTGATGGTGTGCAATGGGTGGGTGTGCCTGTACCCCAGTGCAAGCATTTCTGTGTGGGGGCTTGTGTGATGATGGTTAGTGGGTTGTTATGGGTATGTGGAGTGGGCATGATTTTGTGATGGGTGTTCATGCTTAGTTGTGTCATGCAGGGTTTGGTGTTGGGATGTGTAGTTTGTGTTATTAGTACATTAGTGAGGATTTGGGGTGATAGGGGAGGGGGTGAGGGTGGGGATGTGTGATAGCATGCAGGTAGGGTGGGGTATATGATAGTTAAGAATTGAGTTACCAGTGTCCATTCCTCCACCTACTCCTCCGAGGCCCTCTGGATGCATGATGGTCAAGACTTGCTCCTCCCATGTTGTTAGTTGTGGGGGAGGAGGTGGGGGTCCGCCGCCAGTCCGCTGAACCGCGATGTTGTGCCTGGAGACCGTTGAATGCACCTTCCCCCGTAGGTCGTTCCACCTCTTCCTGATGTCCTCCTGATTTCTTGGGTGCTGTCCCACAGCATTGACCCTGTCCACTATTCTGCGCCATAGCTCCATCTTCCTGGCTATGGATGTGTGCTGCACCTGTGAGCCAAATAGCTGTGGCTCTACCCAGACAATTTCCTCCACCATGACCTGGAGCTCCTCCTCGGAAAAGCGGGGGTGTCTTTGGCGTGCCATGGGGTGGTGTGTGTGATGTGTGGGGCGGTGTGAATGTTGATGTGTGTGGTGATGTGTAGTGGTGTGTGGTGTTTTGTGCGTGGATGTTGTGTGGATGATGGTGTTGTGTGCCTCTGTGTGGTGGGGCTGTCTTAGCTGTGCTGTCTCTCTGGCCTTCGTCTAAATTTCTGTTCGTAAGGGTTTGTGGGTGATGTGGGTGTGTGTTTTATATTGTGTTGGGTGTGTGGGAGTGTTGTTTGAATGTGTATCAGGTGTGTGTATTTTGAATTGTCCAATGTGGCGGTGTTTTGGAGATGTGTGTGTATTTTGATCGCGGTGTGTGTACCGCCAATGGAATACCGCGGTTGAAAGACCACCGTGTGGATTCGTGGGTCGTAATAGCATGGGCGTGTTTCTGTTGGCGTGGAGGTGGAGGTTTGGTTTTCACCAGTTTATCACTGACCTTTGATGAGGCGGACTTGTGTGGGTGTCTGAATTTCGGCGGATTCCGAGATCTGTGTCATAATACCTGTGGCAGGATTCCGCAGCCGCAGCGGTGTATTGGCGGGCTTCTGCACAGCGGTAAGCGCCTTTTACCGCCAATGTTGTAATGACCCCCAATATGCCAAAAGTATCTCAGTAAGTATCCTCAGTAAGAAGATAAGTTATATACACAAGTTATATGTACACAAATCAAAATTAGGTAAGTAGGAGCAAGAAAAGTAATGCAAACAGTGTAGAATTACAATAGATTGCAATAGGAGCACATAGGTATAGGGTCAGCACAAACCATATACTCCAAAAGTGGAATGCAAACCACGAATGGACCCCAGACCTATGTGAGCTTGTAGAGGGTCGCTGGGACTGTAAGAAAACAGTGAGGGTTAGAAAAATACCTCACCCCAAGACCCTGAAAAGTAGGAGTAAAGTACACTTACCACCCCCAGAGAGCACAGAAGTCGTGATAGGGGGATTCTGCAGAAAGAACAAACACCAGCAGTGCACTGACAATGGATTTCCGGACCTGAGTACCTGTAAGACAAAGGGACCAAGTCCAATAGTCGCGACAGTGTCGAGAGGGGGCAGGAGCCCAGGAAATGCCAGCTGAAGGTGCAAGGAAGCTGCCACTGGTTGGAAGAAGCTTGGAGTTCTGCAAGAAAGAAGAGGACTAGGAACTTCTCCTTTGGAAGACTGATGTCCCGCGTCGCGATGAAGCTTGCAGAGGTGTTCCCATGCAGAAAGACTGCAAACAAGCCTTTCTAGCTGCAAGGGTTGCAGTAGAGGTTTTTGGGTGCTGCTGTGGCCCAAGAAGGACCAGGATGTCGCCACTTAGAGGAGGAGACAGAGGGCAGCTCAGCAACTCAGAGAGCCCTCACAGAAGCAGGGAGCACCCGCAGAAGTACCCCAACAGACACTTAGAAGAAAAGTGAACCGGAGTCTACGCAAAGTCACAAAAGGGAGTCCCACGACACTGGAGGACAACTCAGAAGGTTTGGCTGTGCACAAAGGAAACCCTGGAAGAGTGCACAGGAGCCGGAGCAGCTGCAAATCACACGGTACACAGCTTTGCAGTCTAGCATGGGGAGGCAAGGACTTATCTCCACCAAACTTGGACTGAAGAGTCACTGGACTGTGGGAGTCACTTGGACAGAGTTGCTGTGTTCCATGGACCATGCTCATCGGGCTGAGAGGGGACCCAGAGGACCAGTGATGCAGTCTTTTGGTACCTGCATTAGCAGGGGAAAGATTCTGTCGACCCATTGGAGATTTCTTCTGAGCTTCTGGTGCAGGGTGAAGGCAGGCTACCCCCAGAGCATGCACCACCAGGAAACAGTCAACAAAGCAAGCAGGATTATGTGCTACAATGTTGCTGGTATTAGTCTTGCTACTTTGTTGCGGTTTTGCAGGCGTCCTGGAGCAGTCAGCGGTCGATCCTTGGTAGAAGGTGAAGAGCGAGATGCAGAGGAACTCTGGTGAGCTCTTGCATTCGTTATCTGAAGAATTACCCAAAGCAGAGACCCTAAATAGCCAGAAAAGGAGGTTAGGCTACCAAGTTGGGAGGATTGGCTTCCAAGAGAGGTAAGAGCCTATCAGAAGGAGCCTCTGACATCACCTGCTGGCACTGGCCACTCAGAGCAGTCCAGTGTGCCCCCAACACCTCTGTTTCCAAGATGGCAGAGGGCTGGGACACACTGGAGGAGCTCTGGGCACCTCCCCTGGGAGGTAATGGTCAGTGGAGTGGTCACTCCCCTTTCCTTTGGCCAGTTTTGCGCCAGAGCAGGGCTGGGGGATCCCTGAACCGGTGTAGACTGGCTTATGCAGGGATGGGCACCATCTGTGCCCATCAAAGCATTTCCAGAGGCTGGGGGAGGCTACTCCTCCCCAGCCCTTCACACCAATTTCCAAAGGGAGAGGGTGTAACACCCTCTCTCAGAGGAAATCCTTTGTTCTGCCTTCCTGGGCCAGGGCTGCCTGGACCCCAGGAGGGCAGAAACCTGTCTGAGGGGTTGGCAGCAGCAGCAGCTGCAGTGGAGACCCCGGAAAGGTAGTTTGGCAGTACCCGGGTTCTGTGCTAGAGACCCAGGGGATCATGGAATTGTCCCTCCAATACCAGAATGGTATTGGGGTGACAATTTCATGATCTTAGACATGTTACATGGCCATGTTCAGAGTTACCATTGTGAACCTATACATAGGTAGTGACCTATGTATAGTGCACGACTGTAATGGTGTTCCCGCACTCACAAAGTTTGGGGAATTTGCCCTGAACGATGTAGGGGCACCTTGGCTAGTGCCAGGGTGCCCACACACAATGGGGGTCATTCCAACCCTGGCGGTAAAAGGCGCTTACCGCCGTGCAGAAGACCGCCAGAACACCGCCGCGGCCGGGGTAAAGCGCCACAGTCATTCTGACCCACAACAGGCAAACCGCCAAAATACAGACATCCACAAAAGTCCGCCACACCAAAGGTCAGCGAGAAACTGGCGATGACCAAACCTCCACCGTCACGCCAACAGAAATACGCCCATGCCATCACGACCCACGAATCCTCGTGGCGGTCTTTCAACCGCGGTATTCTATTGGCGGTACACACCGCCGCGCTCAAAATATACACACTTCTACAAAACACCGCCACGTTGGACAATTACAAATACACACACCTGAAACACATACACACACCACTCCCACACACACAATACAATATAAAACACACACCCACATCACCCTCAAACCTCCACCGCAACAGAATCGTGAACACGCACAGAGAAAAGACATCCGAGCACCCAGACGCGCATTTTTCTGTCACCCAGCAATATTAGCACGCACTTCACACAACACAACAATACACATCACCACACTTAGCACCACCCAATCCACCCCACACATCACCCACACCACCCCATGGCACCGCAAAGACACCCCAGGTTTTCTGACGATGAACTCAGGGTCATGGTGGAGGAAATTGTACGTGTAGAGCCACAGCTCTTCGGGACACAGGTGCAGCACACCACCATTGCCAGGAAGATGGAGCTATGGAGCAGAATAGTCGACAGGGTCAACGCTGTGGGGCAGCACCCAAGAAATAGGGACGACATCAGGAAGCGGTGGAACGACCTACGGGGAAGGTGCGTTCAATGGTATCCAGGTACAACATCGCAGTGCAGCGGACTGGCGGCGGACCCCCAGCTCCTCCCTCAGAATTTACAACATGGGAGGAGCAGGTCTTGGCGATCCTGCATCCTGAGGGCCTCGCAGGAGTATCTGGAGGAATGGATTCTGGTAAGTCAAAATTTCACTACTTCATCCCCCCACCCCACCTGCATGCCAACTCATACCCCCACCCTCACCCCCATCACACCTACTCCCTGCAAATTTCTCACCATCACAACCCACCCATCCCAACACCAAACCCTGCATGCGACCACAAACCATGGACACCCATCACCAAAGCATGCCCACTGCACATACCCATACACCCCCCAAACCATCGTCACTAAAGCCCCCACACAGGAATGCCAGCACTGGGGTACACGGGCACCCACCCATTGCACACTATGGCACACACAGATGCAATAACCATACTTTTATACCCCTGCAGGACCCGAACGCCACGTCACCGCGCAGGAGGGTCCACAAATGTCCACTCCACCCCCAGAAGAGGCCCACAGTGATAACAGCAACTCTGTTGACCTGGATCTAGATGACCAGCCCGGCCCATCGGGGACCTCGGGACAGTCGATTCCCCTCACCCAGTCACAGGCCTCCACAGACCTTCCCCCCTCTGGAAACACCAGCACAGCACCCACCCAGCGGGCCCATACCTCTGTCCCCAGGACACGTCAATCAGCGGTGTGTCCACCACTACAGGGCACCCAGGCTAACCCACCACCCCAACAACAACAGGGACCTGGGGGCAGTGGTAGTAGGCACACGGTCCAGGGGACGGAGGCACAGGGAAACAGGGGAACTGGGAGGGCTGCTGTGCGACAGGGTGCGGACAGGCCAAGGGAACCCACTCTCCACGAGGCCCTCTCCTCCATCATGGGAGCATACCACCACTCCCAGGAGACGATGGCAACAGTACTGGCTAGGTTTCAGGAGATCCAGCTCCTGCAGGAGCAACAGTATATGGGGTTCAGGGAGGAACTACGAAACATCAGTTCCGCCCTGGCCACCATCGTAGGGGCTCTGAATCAGGTAGTCACCACATTGCGGGACACTGTGGCACCACAAAGGGCCCCTCACATTAGCATGGACCAAGAACTGCCTACCACCTCTGCCGGCGCTAGTTGACAGGAGGTCCCGCCACAGGACCAACAGGCCACCACCACCCCACCCCCTGCAGAAGGAGAAGCCCCCCGCAAGCGGTCCCTGAGATCCAGGAAGAAGACTGAGTAAGATGCCAAGACCCCCGCCAGCAAAGGATACCTCCCTGATTGTCATCCCACTGTCCCACATTGGCACCCTGTCCACCCTTAAACTGCCCCTGCTCCACTTTCCAAAGGCATTTGGACAATGCACCTGTGATACTAATACTCTGGACTCTGCCATAGACATTCCTCCACCATCACCCCTCACCAATTTGCAACCACCCACCAATATAGAGCACTGTAATAAACACAGTTATTGCACAAAACAATCAGGAGTCTGGCTGTGATTTGGAACAAATGTATTAGACATGACCGTGCCAAAATTCTGATTTACATTGTGATGACAACATACCAATGTCACACAGCTGTAGTCCATGGGGAAACAAAGCAGATGTCACGCAGTGGGGCCCACAGCTCTGAAATCGGAAGGGAAAGTCACAACTCAGTTACCATACACTGGGGGCGTAGTCTTTAAGTAAATGTAATATGCCAGTGGGGATTCCTACCTGTGTGTCATTGAAAATACTGCTGTATTACTGTGTTCCTGTTCTCTATGTCGTCCTCTTCGGCTTCCTCGTCTTCACTCTCTACAGGCTCCACAGCTGCTACAACACCACCATCTGGACCATCCTCCTGCAGAAAAGGCACCTGGGGTCGCAAAGCCAGGTTGTGAAGCATACAGCAGGCCACGATGATCTGGCACACCTTCTTTGGTGAGTACAATAGGGATCCACCAGTCATATGGAGGCACCTGAACCTCACCTTCAGGAGGCCGAAGGTTCGCTCGATCACCCTCCTAGTCTGCCCATGTGCCTCAATGTACCGTTCCTCTGCCCTTGTCCTGGGATTCCTCACTGGGGTCAGTAGCCATGACAGGTTGGGATAACCAGAGTCCCCTAATAGCCACACCCGGAGCCTCTGGAGTTGACCCATCACATAAGGGATGCTGCCATTCCTCAGGATGTAGGCGTCATGCACTGAGCCAGGGAACTTGGCATTCACATGGGAGATGTACTGGTCAGCCAAACACACCATCTGTACATTCATGGAATGATAACTCTTCCTGTTCCTGTACACCTGTTCACTCCTGCTGGGGGGGACCAAAGCAACATGTGTCCCATCAATGGCACCTATGATGTTGGGGATATGTCCAAGGGCATAGAAATCACCCTTCACTGTAGCCAAATCCCCCACCTCAGGGAAAACGATGTAGCTGCGCATGTGTTTCAGCAGGGCAGACAACACTCTGGACAACACTTTGGAAAACATAGGCTGGGACATCCCTGATTATATGGCCACTGTTGTTTGAAATGACCCACTTGCTAAGAAATGGAGTACTGACAGAACCTGCACTAGAGGGGGGATCCCTGTGGGTTGGCGGATTGGTGACATCAGGTCTGCCTCCAGCTGGGCACACAGTTCATGAATAGTGGCTCGGTCAAGCCTGTATGTCAGTATGACATGTCTTTCCTCCATTGTCGACAGGTCCACCAGCGGTCTGTACACGGGAAGATTTCTCCATCTCCTCGCATGTCCCAGCGGACGGTGCCTATGAAGGACAACAGCGAGCACAGAGTCAATCAACCCACAGGTACGTTCCTACAGCTTGCACATAACACGATTCCCATTGCATTGAATGGCTTGTTTGAGTGTCGATGCAAGGCCTGGGTATCTGTGACGCAGTAGAAAGTAAGCCATGTGGGCCCTTGAAATGGCGGCTGCCTGACCTGTGAAGTGCGACAATGGGATGTGAGGTCAATGCTCTGGCGTGGCACACCGTGGCGGTAGGCAGTCGAAGACCGCGGCGCAAAGCAGCATTGGTTAACATTGAACCCTATGGGTCTCAGGAGCCAATGACGATGTGCGCCGGCGGTACGCACCGCTGCGGTACGCACCGCCGTGGGCGTGACCGCCATTTTCTATCTGCTTAATCACTCGATACCTGATCTTCCACAGGAGAGGACCTACACTGCAAGTGCTGCTGTGACCTCGGTCTGGAAGAGACAATGGCTCATGCGACTGGGGAAAGGGCCCCTGCCTTCACTGCTCAGGTATTGGAGAAACTTGTGGATGGGGTCCTCCCCCAGTATGCGCTTCTCTACGGTCCTCCAGACCAACAGGTAAGTACACTGGGACCATGCTTTGTGGGCAATGGCTGTGTTGAGTAGGGTGGATGAAAGATGGTGGGGAGGGGAGCGATTGAGGCATGCATCAAACGACAGATGAGAGCATGTGCCACATGGCAAGGGTGGGGATGGGGGGCCACTCACATCGAGCATGCAGAAGGTGATGAATATTTTTCTCTCCCTGTACATGTCACATAGGTCAGCGCCCACCAGAAAATCGATATTTGGCGTGCCATCGCCAAGGACGTCCGGACCTTGGGGGTCCACCAGATACGGAGCACCCACTGCCGGAAGAGATGGGAGGACATCCGACGCTGGAGCAGGAAGACGGCGGAGGCTCAGCTGGGGATGGCCTCCCAAAGTGGGAGGGGTGCCAGTCGGACTTTGACCCCCCTGATGTCCCGGATCCTGGCGGTGGCCTACCCCGATTTGGATGGGCGTATGAGGACATCACAGCAGACACAAGGGGGTGAGTACACTCCAATCCTGGTGACTTTGCGCGCAGTGGAGGTGTCTGGGTGGGGGAGGAGGGCTGTGGGTATCCCTAGGCCAGGGCGATTTCTGTAGGCTAGGCCCCTCCGTAAGGCATGGCCCTGTGCCCCCGCCTCCCACCTCTGTAGGGTGCCAAGTACAGCTATTCATTGCCCTGTGTCATATATGTGTGCAGATGTCGCCCATAGGCTTGTAGGCCATGTCCCACGGATTACGTAGTCGACCCCAAGTGCACGGCGTAGTGCAGGGGGCTTCTGTGTCTGTCCTGTCCGCCAACGGTGTCGCCAATGCATGCACTCAACATTTCTTTATTTTTCCCCACCCCCCTTTTTTATTGTCTTCCTGTTCATGTGTGCATTAGCATCATCAGGCGGAGGTGAAGTGGCATCGGAGCACGAGGGAGCTGCATCTCACATGGCCATGGCGGCCCATGCAACGGATTCGGAATTCACCAGTGAGACAGAGGGCAAGGGGAGCTCCACAGCGGGGACTCGTGCTGATGTCAGTGACAGCGACTCGTCCTCTGAAGGGAGCTCCCTTGTGGTGGCGGCAACATCTGTGCCCCCCACAACAACAGGTACAGCCGCCACCCAGCGCACCAGCACCGCCCTCCCAGCAGCCCCTCAGCGTTTGCCCCGTGCCCGCTCACCCAGGAAGGTGGGAATCTCCTTCGCCCCAGGCACCTCAGGCCCTGCCCCTGCCACCCCTGCTGCCCTCAGTGAGGAGGTCATTGACCTCCTGAGGAAGCTCACTGTTGGGCAGTCTACCATTTTGAATGCCATCCAGGGTGTAGAAAGGGAGGTGCACCAGAGTAATGCATACCTGGAGGGCATTCATTCTAGTCAGGTTGCCCTTCAGCAATCGTTCAACACTCTGGCCTCAGCACTGATGGCAGCCATTGTTCCTGTCTCTAGCCTCCCCCCTCCAACTTCCTCCACCCATACCCAATCCACTGTACCTCTGCCTATCCCAGACACACCATCAGACCAGCCTGCACACACCTCAACACCCAAGGGAAGCTCAGCCAGACATAAGCACCACACATCACACAGGCATTCACACAAGCAACATCCACATGCAGATATACCAACACCCACTGCCTCCACTGTGTCCCCCTCCTCCTCGTCTCCCTCCTCCCTCCCTGTCACGTCTCCACTCACACCTGCATGCAAAATATCTTCAGCCACTACGTCCATCACCAGCACACCCACCAGAACCCCCCGCACATGTGCAGTCACCACCCCCACTACCATTCACACGTCCCCTGTGTCCTCTCCAGTGTGTCTGTCACCCCCTCTTCCAAGCTACACAAACGCAGGCAGCCACCCAACCAGCAGCCATCCACCTCACGACAGCCTCCAGCCCAAGCACCTGCACCCAAAGACACCAGACTGAAAACTCCTACAACCACAACCTCTTCCTCCACTCCCATACCGACTACACCTACCTGTCCCTCTATTCCTAAAATGCTTTTCCTTTCCAAACTTGACCTCTTTCCAACAACTCTCCCACCCCGTCCATCTCATAGGACTCCAGTCAGCACCTCAGCCACCACAAAAGCGGGACCTGTCATGACAGTCTGCCATGGACTGTGGAGTCCCCCACCCTCAAGGGCAGCCAGTTCAGTACGGAGCCAAGGCACGGCCAGCTCACCCCCGGTAAAACATCCGAAGATTGGCAGGGGCCGGCGCGAGAGGCCGAAGACACCAGGGACCAAAATCCCTACCATGGCTCCGGCAGGAAGTGTGGTGCCAGCTGGCACACCGCCAAAGGTGGGGAAGGGCCACAGGCGAACAGGGAAGGCTGGGAAGGGCAGCCCGACAAGACCGCCAGCAGCCCAGCTGGCCAGGAGGGCCCAGCCAGCCCCATCCCAGGTGGGCAGGAGGACACCAACAGGCCCGGTACTGCAGCCCAGGAGGGACCCGCCAGCCCCATCCCAGGTGGGCAGGAGGACACCAACAGGCCCGGTACTGCAGCCCAGGAGGGCCCCGCCAGCCCCATCCCAGGTGGGCAGGAGGACACCAACAGGCCCGGTACTGCAGCCCAGGAGGGCCCCGCCAGCCACACAACAGATGGGCAGGAAGGCACCGCCAGCCACAGGTCAGGTGGCTAATGACCTCCACGCCATGGCCGGATCCGCTGAGCTGGGCACTCATCCGAAGCACCGCTGAACTGGGCACCGCCGTCTTAAGCACCGCTGAACTGGGCCCTTCATCTCAAGCACCGCTGCACTGGGCACCGCCGTCTCAGGCACCGCTGCACTGGGCCCTTCATCTCAAGCACCGCTGAACTGGGCACCGCCGTCTCAAGCACCGCTGAACTGGGCACCGCCGTCTCAAGCACCGCTAAACTGGGCCCTTCATCTCAAGCACTGCTGCACTGGGCCCTTCATCTCAAGCACCGCTGCACTGGGCACCGCCGTCTCAGGCACCGCTGCACTGGGCTCTTCATCTCAAGCACCGCTGAACTGGGCACCGCCGTCTCAAGCACCGCTGAACTGGGCCCTTCATCTCAAGCACCGCTGAACTGGGCACCGCCGTCTCAAGCACCGCTGAACTGGGCCCTTCCTCTCAAGCACCGCTGAACTGGGCCCTTCATCTCTAGCACCGCTGCACTGGGCACCGCCGTCTCAGGCACCGCTGCACTGGGCCCTTCATCTCAAGCACCGCTGAACTGGGCACCACTGTCTCAAGCACCGCTGCACTGGGCCCTTCATCTCAAGCACCGCTGAACTGGGTACCGCCGTCTCAAGCACCGCTGAACTGGGCACCGCCTTCTCAAGCACCGCTGAACTGGGCCCTTCATCTCAAGCACCGCTGCACTGGGCCCTTCATCTCAAGCACCGCTGCACTGGGCACCGCCGTCTCAGGCACCGCTGCACTGGGCCCTTCATCTCAAGCACCGCTGCACTGGGCCCTTCATCTCAAGCACCGCTGAACTGGGCACCGCCGTCTCAAGCACCGCTGGCCCATTGGCGGAAGGGGCAGGCCCGCATCTGTGTCGGGCAGGGCTGCACGAAGCACTCTGGGCACCAGTCCCCCTCCAGAACCAGTGGAGACTGTTATTCACTTGTGAGACTGTGGCTTTGCACTCCCCATGATGTAACAGTGGGCAAGCCACCCACTGTAGAGACTTGAGAGACTGTGGCTTTGCACTCCCCAGGATGTAACAGTGGGCAAGCCACCCACTGTAGAGACTTGAGAGACTGTGGCTTGCACTCCCCAACATGTAACTGTGGGCAAGCCACCCACTGTAGAGACTTGAGAGACTGTGGCTTTGCACTCCCCAGGATGTAACAGTGGGCAAGCCACCCACTGTAGAGACTTGAGAGACTGTGGCTTTGCACTCCCCAGGATGTAACAGTGGGCAAGCCACCCACTGTAGAGACTTGAGAGACTGTGGCTTTGCACTCCCCAGGATTGAACAGTGGGCAAGCCACCCACTTGTTAGACTTGAGAGACTGTGGCTTTGCACTCCCCAGGATGTAACAATGGGCAAGCCACCCACTGTAGAGACTTGAGAGACTGTGGCTTTTACACTCCCCAGGATGTAACAGTGGGCAAGCCACCCACTGTAGAGACTTGAGAGACTGTGGCTTTGCACTCCCCAGGATTGAACAGTGGGCAAGCCACCCACTTGTTAGACTTGAGAGACTGTGGCTTTGCACTCCCCAGGATGTAACAGTGGGCAAGCCACCTACTGTAGAGACTTGAGAGACTGTGGCTTTGCACTCCCCAGGATTTAACTGTGGGCAAGCCACCCACTTGTTAGACTTAAGAGACTGTGGCTTTGCACTCCCAAGGATGTAACAGTGGGCAAGCCACCCACTGTAGAGACTTGAGAGACTGTGGCTTTGCACTCCCCAGGATGTAACAGTGGGCAAGCCACCCACTGTAGAGACTTGAGAGACTGTGGCTTTGCACTCCCCAGGATTGAACAGTGGGCAAGCCACCGACTTGTTAGACTTGAGAGACTGTGGTTTTGCACTCCCCAGGATGTAACAGTGGGCAAGCCACCCACTGTAGAGACTTGAGAGACTGTGGCTTTGCACTCCCCAGGATGGAATAGTGGCCATGGAGGCCCCTCGTGGATCTGGCGTCGTGGACTCATCTGGCTGAGGTGCCCCCCCTTCCCTTCCCCCTGAGGTGCCTGTAGTTTTGCTATCTGATGCCCCTGAGTGTTCTCTCTGTTGGAGTCAGGTATCCTGTGTGGGCTTTGCCCATGTAATTTGGGCCCAGTGGTCCACGAACAATGCCTGCTACAATGATCAAACTTGAAAATGTATGTATATAAAGGTTTTAGATGTGTGATATATTTTTAAGCCTGTGATACAATATATTCCAATGTTTAGAATAATTTCCTTTTGTCTTTGCATTCTTCCAGGGGGTTTGGGGGGGTTAACTGTGATGTATTGCTATGCATTGATGTGTGTGTTGTAGTGGGTGAGGGTGGGGGTGTCGCGTATGTGTGTCCCCGTAATTTTTTCCCTCCCCCCTCCCCTGTGTCGTAGGTGCAGTACTCACTGTTGTCTTCTGCGCCGGCGTTCGTGCTCCTGGTAGAGGAGCAGGAAGAGTATCGCTGGGAGTATGTGGAGTTCGGGTTCCATGCTGTCCAGATTCCTCGTGGGGTGTGTGGAGGTGAGCGTTTTCCGTTCGAAATGGCTGTTTCCGCCATGTTTTTATTGGCGGGGCTATCGCCCCGGAGAAGGTGGCGGATTGGTAGGTTGTGATAAGGTGGGCGGTACATTGACTCCCGCCTGTCTGTTGGCGGTGACCGCCGCGCTGTTTGTTTGTCCCTCCGTGGCGGGCGGTGTGTTGAAGTGGCGGTCTCTGTTGGCGGTTTCCGCCAGGGTCGGAATTCCATTTTTTTTACCGCCAGACTGTTGGCGGTTTAGCCGCCGCTTTAACACCGACCGCCAGGGTTGGAATGACCGCCTAAGTAACTTTGCACCCAACCTTCACCAGGTGAAGGTTAGACATATAGGTGACTTATAAGTTACTTAAATGCAGTGGTAAATGGCTGTGAAATAACATGGACGTTATTTCACGCAGGCTGCAGTGGCAGTCCTGTGTAAGAATTTTCAGAGCTCCCTATGGGTGGCAAAAGAAATGCTGCAGCCCATAGGGATCTCCTGGAACCCCAATACCCTGGCTACCTCAGTACCATATACAAGGGAATTTTATGGGTGTACCAGTATGCCAATGTGAATTGGTACATTTAGTCACTAGCCTGTTAGTGACACATTTGGAAAGCAGAGAGAGCATAACCACTGAGGTTCTGGTTAGCAGAGCCTCAGTGAGACAGGCATCACACAGGGAACACATACAGGGAACATACTTATGAGCACTGGGGCTCTGCCTGGCAGGGTCCCAGTGACACATAGACTAAAACAACATATATACAGTGAAATATGAGGGTAACATGCCAGGCAAGATGATACTTTCCTACACCAGTCTACACCGGTTCAGGGATCCCCCAGCTCCTACTCTGATGCGCAAATGGACAAAGGAAAGGGGAGTGACCACTCCCCTGACCATCACCACACAGGGGTGGTGCCCAGAGCTCCTCCAGTATGTCCCAGACCTCTGCCATCTTGAATGCAGAGGCGTGAGGGCACAATGGAGGACTCTGAGTGGCCAGTGCCAGCAAGTGATGTCAGAGACCCCTCCTGATAGGTGCTTACCTGACTAGGTGGCCAATCCTCCTCTGAAGGCTATTTAGGATCTCTCCTGTGGGCCTCTCTTCAGAAAACGAATGCAAGAGCTCACCAGAGTTCCTCTGCATCTCCCTCTTTGACTTCTGCCAAGGATCGACCGCTGACTGCTCCAGGACGCCTGCAAAACTGCAACAAAGTAGAAAGAAGACAACCAGCAACATTGTAGCGCCTAATCCTGCCGGCTTTCTCAACTGTTTCCTGGTGGTGCATGCTCTGGGGGCTGTCTGCCTTCACCCTGCACTGGAAGCCAAGAAGAAATCTCCCGTGGGTCGACGGAATCTTCCCCCTGCAAAGCAGGCTCCAAACTTCTGCTTTACCGGTCCTCTGGGTCCCCTCTCTTCATGACGAGCATGGTCCCTGGAACACAGGTGCTGGATCCAAGTGACCCAGACAGTACAGTGGTTCATCTGTCCAAGGTAAGTCCTTGCCTCCCTACTCCAAACAGAAATCCGGTGGACTGCATGAACGGCAGCTGCTTGGCTTCTGTGCACTTTTGCAAGGAATCCTTAGTGTACAGCACAGCCCAGGTCCCCAGCACTCCATCCGCATTGTTCAACTCAGTGAGTTGATCACCGGCTTCATCTTCCTACAAGGGGCGACCTCCTGGTCCTTCTTGGGCACAGGAAGCAGCCATTTTTTTTACACCCAACCTTTACAGCTAGCAAGGCTTATTTGTGGTCTTTCGGTGCGGAAACAACTCTGCATCCTCCAGCACGCCATGGGACATCATCTTTGCACAGGAGAAGTTCCTGCCATCTTCCGTTGTTGCAGAATCTTCAGCTTCTTCCACCCGAAGGCAGCCATTTTGCACCGTCATCCGGAGTTTAGTGGGCTCCTGCCCTCCGTACACTTTTGTGATTCTTGGACTTAGTACTCTTCCTTTGCAGGTCCGCAGGTCCAGGAATCCGTCTTCACTGCTTTGAAATCAGTTGTGGTCCTATCACAACTTTAGTGTGTTTCTGGGAAAGTAGGGTAAATGTACTCCTACTTTTCAGGGTCTTTGGGTGGGGTATCTTGGACACCCTTAGTGTTTTCTTACACTCCCAGTGACCCTCTACACACTACACTAGGCCTGGGGTCCCTAAGTGGTTCGCATTCCACTCTCTTAGTATATGGTTTGTGTTTCCCCTAGGTCTATTGCATCCTATTGTATTCTACAGTGTTTATGCACTATTTTTCTAACTGTTAACTTACCTGATTTTGGTTTGTGTGTATATTTGGTGGATTTTACTTACCTCATAAGGGAGTATATCCACTGAGATATTTTTGGAACACTGTCACTAAAATAAAGCACCTTTATTTTTAGTAACTCGGAGTATTGTGATTCTTGTGATATAGTGCTCTATGATGTAAGTGGTATAGTAGGAGCTTTGCATGTCTCCTAGTTCAGCCTAAGCTGCTCTGCTATAGCTACCTCTATCAGCCTAAGCTGCTAGAACACTACTAATCTACTAATAAGGGATAACTGGACCTGGCACAAGGTGTAAGTCCCATCAGGTACCCAGTACAAGCCAGGCCAGCCTCCTACACCTCCACATAACATCCAACAAATGGAGTGAAAAATAGACCAACTACTGAAGATATCACTATGATACACATCTACCTTTGATACCACATGTTACAAATGGGGTCTTCGGTGGGCAGTCAGGTCACCTCCTGTCCAAGCAAGGACCCTCACTCTAGTCAGGGTCAAGGAGAATCACGCTCAGCCAACCCCTGCTCACCCCTTTGGTAGCTTGGCACGAGCAGGCAGGCTTAACTTCAGAGCGTTAGGTGTAAAGTATTTGTACCAACACACACAGTAACTTAATGAAAACACTACAAAATGACACAACACAAGTTTAGAAAAACAGAAAATATTTATCCTAACAAAACAAGACCAAAACAACAAAAAACAATATACACAAGTCCAGTTATTAATTAAAAAGCAAAAATAGTCTTAAATGCTTGAGAAAACAGGTAAAACAGTGTTAGCATTGAAAAGTACCTGGGTAGCGTCAAAATAACATGCATGGGTGAGTGTGTGATGAAAAAGGTAAGCGGTGCGTCGATTTCTCACCAGCAAGCAAGATTGTGTGTTGTTTCTCCTTCTCCGGTCAGGTCGGCGTGCACCGTTTTTCCTCCCCGAAGAGGAGCAATGCATTGATCAGGGCAGCATTCGGGTCCGGGCAGGCGTTGCGTCATTTTTCCGTGCCCAGCAAAGGCGTGCGTCGAAAATCCTGCCAAATAGTATCAGCAAAACCACGCAATGTGTGTTTGTGACGTTAACAGCCTCCGTCAGCGGGTGTTGCGCGTCGTTCTTTCAGCTCTGTGCGTCGATTTTCCAGCCGCGATATCAGTGGAGCATGTGTTTCTGCCGCGAACCCAGCGGCGTGTCGTTTCTCTGCCGCTTCTCAGAAGGTGCGTCAAATATTTTCCCCGCACAGCGGTCTGTGTTTGTTTTTTTTGTTTTGGTCTGCCAGCTTCACCTTCCAAGGCCCCAGGAACAGGATAGAGCACCACTTGACAGGGCAGGAGTCTCAGCAGAGAGTCCAGGTACTGGCAGGAGAAGTCTGTAATGGCCCTGAGACTTCAACAACAGGAGGCAAGCTCAGGACAAGCCCTTGGAGATTTCTTCACAAGCAGGAAGGCACACAAAGTCCAGTCTTTGTCCTCTTGCATAGGCAGAAGCAGCAACTGCAGGATAACTCCACAAATCACAGTCTCAGGCAGGGCAGCACTTCTCCTCAGCTCTTCAGCTCTTCTCCAGGCAGAGGTTCCTCTTGATGTCCAGAAGTGTTCTAAAGTCTGTGGTTTTGGGTGCCCTTCTTATACCCATTTTGGCCTTTGAAGTAGGCTTATTTCAAAGGAAAGTCTCTCTTGTTTGTGAAATCCTGCTTTGCCCAGGCCAGGCCACAGACACACACCAGGGGGGTTGGAGACTGCATTGTTTGAGGGGAGGCACAGCCCTTTCAGGTGTAAGTGACTACTTCTCCCCTCCCTCCTAGCACAGATGTCTCATCAGGAAATGCAGACTACGCCCCAGCTCCCTTTGTGTCACTGTCAGGAGAGAGGTGCAAACATCCCAAATATCAAACTGACCCAGACAGGGAATCCACAAACAAGCAGAGTCACAGAATGGTATGAGCAAGAAAATGCCCACTTTCTAAAAGTGGCATTTTCAAACACACAATATTAAAACCAACTTTACTAAAAGATGTATTTTTAAATTGTGAGCTCAGAGACCCCAAACCCCACATGTCTTTCTGCTCCCAAAGGGAATGTACGCTTTAATCATTTTTAAATGTAGCCCCTGTGTTAACCTATGAGAGAGATAGGCCTTGCAACAGTGAAAACCAAATTTGGTAGTATTTCACTGTCAGGACAGATAAAACACCTTAGTATATGTCCTACCTTAAACATACACTACATCCTGCCCATGGGGCTACCTAGAGCCTACCTGAGAGGGGGTCTTACATGTAAGAAAAACAAGGTTCAGGCCTAGCACGTGGGTACACTTGCCAAGTCGGTTTGGCAGTTTAAAAATGCACACACAGACACTGTAGTGGAAGGTCTGAGTCATGTTTACAGGGCTACTAATGTGGTTGGCAGAACTAGTGCTGCAGGCCCACTAGTAACATTTCATTTACAGGCACTGGACACCTCTGGTGCACTGTACTAGGGACTTACCAGTAAATCAAATATGTCAATCATGGAAAGCCAATTACATACACATTTTATACAGGATAAATTACACTTTAGCACTGGATAGCAGTGGTAAAGTGCCCAGAGTAACAAAAACAGCAAAAACAGATTCCAGCACAGATCAACAACCTGGTAAACAGAGGCAAAAAGTTAGGGGAAACCAAGCCAAGGATGAAAAGTCTAACACCACATTGCGCATTTACCTGTTAAAAATCCCATGGCGGTTGGGATAGTTTGGAAACACTGTAAGAAAACTCATAGTGAGACTAGCCTATCACAAAACTATTATGGAAATAGAAAATCCAAATCTGGTATTGCACGGTTCAAGGAGAAATAACACAATCATCTCAGCTCAGATTCCAAGTGCCAAAAAACATTCCCAAAAGAAATTTAGAGATGATTGATCACAAGACAACACTGCACATAAGAAAATTTCGATATACTACTGTAGATGCCTGCACAGAATTTGAAGTGCTTTGGGGGTTAGATGCAAACTATTCTGATAGGAGACCAGTACTAAATGTCTTAGGCAACACTTAGACACAGTGAGGAAAGAGAGACCTAGGGCCTGATTTAGATCCTGGCAGAGGGGTTACTATGTAAAAAAAGGTGACATATCCCGTCCGCCATATTACGATCTCATTATAGCCTAAGGAGACCGTAATACAGCAGACGGAATATCCATTACCATTGGCAGTTCCTCCGTAGGAGCAGAGTAGCGTCGCTCCCCTGCATTGCTGTGCAGAAAGCGTCAAAAATAAAATAGTAATAAAAGTTTTTTATTACCATTTTTTTTTTTACACTTTCTGCCAGCAAACAAAGTGCGAGGGCAGTGTGGGCCAGTGTGTCACTGCTCCCAATGATTGGCAGCAGTGAAGAGTGGCCCCTTTGTTTGAAGTGTGCATGAAGGTTTGGCGAGCTACCTTGCTACGCCCAAGCCAACATGCACATTTGAAACCTCTCCAACCCGGCTGTCTTGGACAGCTGGGTTGGAGAGAAGGCACAGGCATACAGTGCCTTTTGGAGCGTGGAGCTGGTCCGCTCCAGCCAAACAAGGCACTAGCAGCATGAAAACGGTGTCTTGATTGGTTGAGGTAGTTAGCTGTGGGCTTCGCGCTCCGTGGACGTGCTGCAGAACAAGGACGTGCTGCAGGACACTGAGTAAGGTAAGTGTTTTTAAAAAAACAATATTTATATCGGTGTGCATGGCATGTGTGTATGTTAGGTGGGTATGTTATGTATGTTATGTGTGTATGTTATGTGTATATTTTATGTACGTTATGTGCGTATGTTATGTGAGTATGTTTTTGTGCCCCGCCAATTTATTTTGCTGCCAACCGCCACTGTCCATCCAATTTGTGATGGAGTATCCCCTCCACAAGGATCCAAATCAGACCCTTAGTTATGATCAGCCTCACCCTTGGCTCTGAGGGGACAGCTCCACTGGTTTAAAAGCAGGTCATGCTGTCATGAGAAGCAGGACAGAATTGTAACTGTGCTTGTTCCACACATGTGTGGACATGGGTCAGTAGATGAATAGCATGCAGAGAGGCAATGAGTTTGCCCACTCTTGATACCAGTTTATAGAAGGGTTAATTGAAGGCACTAGTACATGAAATGAACATATAATTAAGTGACACAATGAGCAAAACTTGGTTGTCTGTACACTGTAACGATTTGCCACATATAATATGGAACAACTTTGTAACCCATAGGCCCTGATTTATACTTTTTGGCGCAAGCCTGCATCGCCTTATATCCCAATCAACTGGAGATATCTTCCCTTCTTCATAATACTACCACATCTTTTCAAATTAATCCTTTAAAATCCAATAGTCGTTCACTTCACTCCATGTCCGATTGTAAATTCTATTCAAGATAGCGTCATCTTTTTGAACAACAACCCTCATGGACATGACTCCTGTCTTAGTAAGTCATGCCCCCCTGCCCAATGGCCATGCCCAGGGGACAATGTCTATGGCCATTGGGCACAGTGAAATGTAGGGGGCCCCAAGTTAGGCACTTTAAAAAAAAAAGTAAAACTTACCTGAACTTACCTGGGATGGGTACCCCCAATCCTTAGGTGTCCTCCTGGTTTGGGTAGGGGTGGCTGGTGGTGTCCCTGGGGGCAGGGAAGGGCACCTCTAGACTGCTTCCATGGTCTCTGGCCATGGAAATGAGCAAACAGGTCCCCTAACGCCTGCCCTGACCCAGGCGTTAAATAATGGCGCTAAACAGGATTAGCACCATTAGTTAAGGCCCTCATCCTCCTGTGCGTGATTTTTGCGCTTGAGGATAAATAAGGTGCTAAGTCCTCAGAGTCATTTTTTGCCCAGGAATGCCTACGTTGCATCTCTTTGACGCAAGGTAGTTTTTCACTGTAAAAAAATTACATTTACCCCTATATTATGACGCTAGACGGGTCTAGCATCAAAATAAAAACATGGAGTTAAGTTTGCGCCGGATTTGTGTAAAATTTTTTTTAAAAAAAATGGTGCAAACAGAGTATAAATATGCCCCATAATGTGGAACAAATTCAGGTGACTGATTCCCATTACAGTATGAAAGTGAGAATTACATTCTTGTTACTGTATCAACACCTTTTCCTGAGTAGGAGATAAGAAAGTTGTGCCCTGTTAGAAATGTGCCCACCCGTGTGTGAGTCTACTCCAGTGTTACATACAGGGGACAAACAGAATTAATAGGCATCTGATGCCCTATATTATACAAATGCCTATACCAGCTCTGTCAGTGTTACTACTGGTGTTACTAACAGCGCCATCGAGGCGGCAACCCCTCTAGATTTTTGGTTCCATCATGTTGTCAAATGTCAAAACACATTTAAAAAATGGTAATCAGAATTAACTAAAGCGGCTCTATCAGAAAACATTTTTGACTAGTGCTGTTACATATCTTTGGTGGGAAATAAAACTTCACCAAAATATTCTGAAAGTAGATTTGTGGAGGTGGTAATGTGCGACATTAACATTTGTGCCTATTTCTTGGGGTTGTGCTGGTAGCTGTATCTTTGCTGTGCTGTGCTGCAATATTGATGTGCGTTATTGTGTTGTTCTGTGGCTGTTATGGTGCATTCTATTGTGTCTATTGCTCCCTGTTATGTTTTAGTTTTTGGTCATGTTTTATTTTATTGGGCGTGTTGTGCTCTTTAATTAAAGTAGAAGTGTCAACAAATGTGGTATATTTCCAGCCAAAAAACATCACATTCTTTTATCGTTCCACTGACAAACACTTACCACTTCCCAAAGTGGTAAAACACTGCTCCTCAAGCTCCTCAACTACTTAAGGCATCGGCCAGCCCTAAAACTGTGGTAGAAACCAGTCCTAAATTAGCACTTCCAGTGCTCACCGTTTGTGATATGGTTTAAACACCAAACTTATGTTTTGTGTAAATATTAAACTTAGTAATCCAACTAGTACCACTAATTTGCCGCATGTACCCAATCGGTGCCCTTAGCTGAAGAACATTAATGCACTCCTCCTATATGTTGTTAGTGAAAAATGTACTTTGTGTAAATGTGCTGGGAAAAGATCTACTCTGTTGTGTTCACCAAAAAAGTGTAATGCATGTGTTGTTCTTTATTGTATTGCCAGCGTTCTGTTCGTTTGTGGACATGTTTTTTCATGTTCTCATATATGTTTTTATTTTGAGCACTCGTGGTAGCCCGTCTCGTTGCGTTCAGACAGTCTGTGTGATTCGTTGTAAAAGGGCTTGTGCAGTCATCGGTGTCTCATTTTAATCCTTCATTTGTGTTCAAGAACCACACCATAAAACTTCACTAATGTTTATCTTAATTGGATCCACAAACGACTGAGAAAGGATACCTTGAATATTGCGTGACTTGTGCATTAGCCCAGTGCACTAATGGAGTCATGAAAATACCGTTGAGTACTGGGACTGCCTCAGGCAACATCACCACTGGATCCTCTCCAATTTATGAGACAGAATTACGTTCAGTAATAACCACACCTGTTAGCTGTGCCTATATGTAATTTACTTCCTAAAGTGTGATTATTATTTTATAATTGTATTTGCTCGCGCAGTGTGCACAGACGGCAGATTCCTCTCAGAGCCAAGGAGCGGCTGAATCTTTATATTCAGGTGTCGTCGCACCGGAAGAGCTCCAGCTGTAAGTGGGGCCCGTGGGAGAAACACGGGTTTATCTAATTTCCACGGCATCGCCTGTAAACCAATTTCATCTGAAAATGTCTAATGCACTTTCTTTCTTGGTGTATGTGATTTGGACCCAAATCTAATGGATCAGAAGGGCACCTGAATCTTTGCAGCTGACCTTTTATATTTTCATCCAAGAAAACCATTAATAGTTGACATTCATTACTAGATGCTCTAAGTTCTGTGTTTTAAGGGCATGAGGACCGACCAAGCAGGGACAAGAGGGCGCATTTTAATAAGGGGAAACGTGATTGGCCAGTCACATTTTTTCTAAAAGTCAAATGTATATTCTCTTTTAAAAACTTGATGTCATTTTCCTATGCCAAGGCTATTAAACCTACAGTCTACATTAAAAGTGAACACATTCCCGATTGGCCTCAATACATCATAAAGTATAAACCTGTAAAAATATCGTAAAATCAAAAACTCAAATTAAAAAAACAAACATTGTTGCTGGCAGCGAAGCCGTCTTGGTAAAAGTAGCTCTTCACGCAGTGCAGCACCATTTTTCTTCCACCCTTTAGCGCCCCCATAACACCACTATATGTGTGCTGTATCTAAGATACAATGCACCATGGCAGTAGTTAGGAAACTAGCATCAGAATTTTTGATGCGAGTTCGGAGCTTTGCAGGATCAGTGTCAAAAATGTTGATGCTAATCTTGCAAAGTCCATTGAAGCCCATTGTAAAAAATGGTGTGCCTCCTTTTAACGCCTGATCTGGATAAGCGTTAAAAGTGCCAAAAAAATGAAGCAATTCAATCTCTTCGATCTCTTTGCACCATTTTGTTAGGCCCCCCCTAATGGATGAACTCCCCCTTTGCATATTTATACCTAGTGAAAGCATAATGTAGTGTAAAGGGTTACAAAGTGGCGTAATACATGCATTGCACCACTTTCTAAATTTCGCGCAGCAAATGTGGCATCAGTCCACATTTGTGGAAAACACAGTACAGTAATGTGGCTCAAGGAGCCGCTAGGGGCTCTTAAATCAGCCCCTTGCTGTGCTAGGATCTCCATCTTATCTGCTTTCAGGATCAGGGAGAGTTTTTTTTTTTTAAGTCATCTTTTGCAATTTTCTTAATGGTAGTTAATGTTTCCTATTTATGTGGTTTCTACCTGCTTGTAATTTTTGAGGGAAAGAGACGTGGAACCCAAAGTAGATAAATCACTGAGTTCAGCAAGGGGTTATTTGTGCAGATCATGTATTGTTTTCCCAAAGAAACCAATCAATAAAATAACAACCTAATGAAAGCACAAAATCTAGAAATAGGTGCCAATGTTCAATGGGTGTGCAGAAAACCTGTGCATTTTTTAAACATACACAAGGGTCTGAGTTTAAAATAGTGTTTTTTTATGCAACTGTTAATGTTGGGATTCCCATAATTTGTTTTGACTTAGAGGGATGTTTTCAAAGCGTGGTCTTTCTTGCACAGAGACCTGCATTTTGTAGACATAAATTAAGAGAAATTCAATACCTAATAGCAAATGTTCTAGTATTCAAAGTCACCAAACTTCTCTGAATACAAATGGCACCCCACTTGCGAGCATGGATTTATAATCCATAACAGGAACGCACCCAATTGCAAAAGTAATTTTAGTCTTTCTGAGAATAAAGATAGCTGTGCTATTTGGGCCCGGCAACCAGGTTAATCAAGCAACTCAAATATTTCTGAATACTAGTTATTCATGTCCAGAGTAGTGCAGTTTATGTGGATCCCGCTGCATTTTCTTACCCAGAATGCCCTGCAAGCATCAAATGGTGGATAAAAACATTATTTCATCAATTTTCTGAAAGGAACATTTCCAGAATATTTGGAGATTGACAAAAGTTCTACCAGCCAGCATTTGCAGGTTTATCCCAAAACACAGGTATAGTTACTTTTGTTGGTACACCTATCACCTATGATAGGATAATCCCGATAATGTATTGTAGTGATATAAAGATTTTCAATCATTCTGAGGATGTGGGTGGCTGTGGTATTTTGGCACAGGACACTGAGGGAAATCTACCATCTTGACATCAGGGAGATACATTAAGCTTTGGCTAAGATCACACATTTTTCACATTTCTTTCCTGGAAAGTACCAAAATCGGAAGGGGTTGACAAACATTCTACCACACAAGTTCCTACACTTCTCTCAATGAAAATTGCACCCCACTTGTATGAGTGGCCCATTGCCCTTGAGTAAAAAGGCCTCAAATTGCAACATAAAAACATCAGGATTTTTCCTTTGAAAATCATTTGTTCTGGGGAAGTATATTGCTGTGATTTTTAGGGCCGAGGTCAGCTGGCAATCAGAGAAACCTCCCAAACCAAGGCATTTATGAAGACTAGACACACAGGGGAGTCCAGGGAGATGTGGCTTGAACTGGTCTGACTACGTTTTCTTACTGAGTGTGCCAGTAGAAATCAAAGTTTGGCTAAATTCATGCATTTTACTCTTATTTCTGTGATGTAATATCTAGAATTTGCAGGGACTGACAAATGTCCTATGACCCTGTGTCCCCATGCTTCTCTCAATAGAGACCGTATGCCACTTGTGTGATTAGGCATATTGTACTAGTCAGGAATTGGTGAACATATGGAACTTCTAAAGCTAAGTGAATGTAAATGTTGTCTACATATGTTTACAATGTTCCTGTTGCCTGTTCCCATCATGTGTGTTGACTGTTTTTCTTGAGAGACTTGTAGCAATGTAGAATTCTACGACATTTGCAATTGTATGGAAAGGCCTTAGATTTCTGTTACATAAATTTGGAGAAAGGTGTGCTTTAGCTATATTTTTTTACATTTGCTGAGCATTGTAGGTAAGAAATTGTGTCAAGATCAATGGCAGCCACATCACTCTAAAGTCCCCATGGTCTTCAGGTTCAGAAATGGCCAGTTCAGTAGGGATTTCTAGGTGGCAGTCGACCCAGAGCCAAATTATGGCAATGATTCCACTCCATAAGTGAGAGTAAATGAAAACATTCCCCTGTGTTTCTAGTTTCCAGAAATGTCCAGAAGTCACAGTGTTCCCTGGGTACCACCCAATAGAGTGCCTAAATCAATAATCTACCCCCAATGGTGAGTGAGAGTAAATTGGGTTTTCTTTTACCAAAGTTTTGACAAATGGGATGGAGGAGAGGCTAAAATACAATTCTGATTTGCACTTCTTTGTCACCACTCATCAAACCTGGAAATGTACATTATCTATTCAACTAACCGTCAAGTACCCAGTTGCTTTGTAAACATAGAAGATGGCTTTAGATACAGCAACCCTTTCACATTTGATTACAAAAACTCTCTGTGATGTCAAAGCCTGTGTATTGCATACGTTGCGAGCCACTGCTTATCTGATGCAGCCTAAATAGGATGAAAGCATTCCAATGTTTTTACACTACCGGCAAGATGACTCACTGTTGACATTGGGTGTGCCAAATGCAGGGAGGACAATCTCAGCCTTTCATCTTTCTGACTCTTTCTGAATCTTGTACACTGATTACTATTAAATTCAATAATAGTAACACCTGTTGTTCAGAGTGCCTATGAAAGGTAAAAACTGTAGTATGAAGTACTCCAAATGGCAGGGCAATGTCGGGAACCTCTTGTAATTGTATGATTTCTAAACAGTGACATACATTTTATGGCAAGACCGGAGGATCCTATTATGCTTTAGTCTTTTCTTTATTTTCAATAACAGCTGCAGTCAAGAACAGAACTACTGGTCCCATAAGGCCAACAACAACGGCCAATAAGGATCAAAAGGTAGTTCTAAGAAAACGCACCAATCACCAACAACCTATCCTAATAATACCTATCTTGACTGGGAACAGCCCTTTCTTTCTTGCTGCTCGCAGTCAAGATAAGTACATTCACTTCCAATGTCTACTGTATATTTAGGTTTATGGCGGTCATTCTGACCACGGCGGGCGCCGCCCGCCAAGCGGTTCCCACCGAATGACCGCTCCGCGGTCAAAAGACCGCGGCGGCCATTCCGGCTTTCCCGCTGGGCCGGCGGGCGACCGCCAGAAGGCCGCCCGCCGGCCCAGCGGGAAAGCCCCTTCAACAAAGAAGCCGGCTCCGAATGGAGCCGGCGGAGTTGAAGGGGTGCGACGGGTGCAGTGGCACCCGTCGCGATTTTCAGTGTCTGCTTTGCAGACACTGAAAATCTTTATGGGGCCCCCAGGGGCCCCACGACACCCGTTCCCACCATCCTGTTCCTGGCGGTAATTACCACCAGGAACAGGGTGGCGGGAAGGGGGTCAGAATCCCCATGGCGGCGCTGCAAGCAGCGCCGCCATGGCGGATTCCCTGGGCCAGGGATAAACCGGCGGGAAACCGCCGGTTGCCCTTTTCTGACCGCAGCTTTACCGCCGCGGTCAGAATGGCCCTGGAAGCACCGCCAGCCTGTTGGCGGTGCTTCCGCGGTCCCCGGCCCTGGCGGTCATGGACCGCCAGGGTTGGAATGACCCCCTATATGTATTATTATGTGTATTTATACTTCAAATGTTTGTTACTTCTTTTTCTGTGCTTAACGTGCGTTTATTTGCCTTAGCCGGCTTGTAGTCGCAAATTTAGAATGTTGACAGCGCGAGCGCGTCTCTCCTAAATAACCGTTCTTTTCTCAGCACACGCTGTTATTTCAGCGCCCGCTGAGGAGAAAACTATCTCCTTTCATGCTTTGTCGCGTCTGCCAGGCATTCTGAGGTTTCTTACGAGAACGCTTGTAGGAAAATTATCTCGGCGCCCGCTGAGTTTAATCTATTTAACTTTCACGCTTCATCGAGTGCGTTTCCCCAGGCGTTCGGGTGTTTACACTAGAACGCTTGGAGGAATTCCTTTGAGCTCCTGTCTTCAAAGACAGCGTTTTTGACCCCGGTCGCTCCCCAGGGATTTTCATTTCAGTGAGGTTTTTGTTGCCCGCTGCTCCTACTGTCAGGCGCTGGGAGAACATTCTTCAAGCCTCAGTTATTATTGACAGCACCGGACTCCTAATTCTTTGGAGTTTCGATTTTAGTTTAGATTTTTCAGTTTAGATTTTAATTTTTTTCCCAACTTGGGATAGAAAATATTAACCCTCTCTTGGACAGTTATTTTAGTTGTCTTTCCCTATTACCATGGACAGCTCTAACCTTCCAATGCTGTCTCAGGAGGAGGAGGAAGACGTCCTCAAAGACAATCTGAATGACTTCATTCAGTCCTCAGTTGAGCAGGCCATGGCAGTTTCATGGCAGAAATTATCAAAAAATTTATACATTTCTGTGGTGACTCTGGTTTAAAAAACCATGCTGGCCCAATCTGCAGGGGAAGGCAGAAAGCATCTAAATCCTTCAAAAAATACTAAACCGACGCTAATGGCAAGTGACAAGAGTTCACACGTGGCAGCGGAGGTGGCTCCTCAAAGGCCTCCATCAAAGGAGGGTTTATTGAATTAAACACCTCAGAAGTGCATGGTTAAAGCTAAACATATTTCTCCAATCCGTATATCAAAAATTTTAGACACCGATGAGGAAGTGCAAGACCCTGATTCGGATTCTGATACTTCCGATAGGGACGTGGGAGATGTCTTCTCCCCTTCTCCTCCCAAAAAAGCCAAATGTGGGACACAAGATTTTGCGGGCTCTTGCACTATTCTAGATGCTGAAGGGGTGCCAGTGTTCGATCCTTCCGGCATCCAGCACCCTAACTCGACCGAATGGCTCCCTATGGACCATGTGGCAGAGTATGTTACAGCCAGACTGCGTACTCCCCTTGATAAACAGGTGCAGGCTAAACTCAAATCGGAATGTCCTCGTCCCGCTGTCGCGTGAGCTCTCATTATCCTAAATGAGACTACTGGATTTCTAAGTAGCAGGATCGTTCACAGTGTGGGGGACTGAGTCTGACCCACTTGGAAGGACCTCTGTCACCCTAAATCCGGTTTTACCCTGGCTAACTAGCAGTGCCTCATCTCTCCCAAGGGGAAGGAATGACTGGGCAGCCGAGCGCATGACATCTTTGGAACTTCTCAGGGAAGTCGTAGTCACTCAGATCCAAACCAGCTCTCTCATTTACAGTATGATCTCATATACAAATGACAAAGGCAGTTTAAGTTTTATATATTGTTTTAATAAAACAACTGCATTTTAGATATTAAGGCGTGAGCCGCAATAACCAGAACCATACAACACAGTAGGATTGAAATAGTCACGAGGAGAGTGAAACATAAGAATAACGCTGTCATGGTGTTAACAATTTCTACTCTCTCTCAGCTAGTTCTATTTCGAGCACAGCATGTTAAGCTTTTAACTTGCCTTTCAGATTCCCTGGGAAGACATCAACCCTCATACCTGAGCAAAGGCCTGTGATCTGGTTCAGCATCTGCAACGAGGCAGTCAGCGTCTAGTTGTGGTTCCCTGGTCGGAATCTCCCTCTTGCATGTATTGGGACAAGGAAGTGTTTTTATAACTAACATGTCAGCGTGATCACAAAATGTCCCTACGCAAGAACGCCAAAGACTAAACTCCTACCACGTCTATCAGCAATGTACCAGACTGTGGGGGTGATTCTCACCCTGGCGGGCGGCGGAGGCCGCCCGCCAGAGTTCCCCCCTCCAAAATACCGCTCCGCGGTCGAAAGACCGCTGAGGGTATTTTGGGTTTTGCACTGGGCTGGCGGGCGACCGCCAAAAGGCCGCCCGCCAGCCCAGTGCAAAACACCCTTCCCACGAGGACGCCGGCTCAGAATTGAGCCGGCGGAGTGGGAAGGTGCGACGGGTGCAGTGGCACCCGTCGCGTATTTCAGTGTCTGCAAAGCAGACACTGAAATACAAAGTGGGGCCCTCTTACGGGGCCCCTGCAGTGCCCATGCCATTGGCATGGGCACTGCAGGGGCCCCCAGGGGCCCCACGACACCCCATACCGCCATCCTGTTCCTGGCGGGCGAACCGCCAGGAACAGGATGGCGGTATGGGGTGTCAGAATCCTCCATGGCGGCGCAGCGAGCTGCGCCGCCATGGAGGATTCATTTGGGCAGTGGAAAACCGGCGGGAGACCGCCGGTTTTCCGCATCTGACCGTGGCCAAACCACCGCGGTCAGAATGCCCTGCGGGGCACCGCCAGCCTGTTGGCGGTGCTCCAGCCAACCCTGGCCCCGGCGGTCCATGACCGCCAGGGTCAGAATGACCCCCTGTATCCTTGACTGAAGCACAGTGAGAACAGGAATGTGTTATTGAGAACTCCAGTGCTGAGGTAGGCTAAACAGTGTGATATATAAATAAAACAAGACCGTAGATCTGGTTATTTGAAAAATAACAGTACGAAGCCGAATAAAAAGCATTTAGAGCAAAGTGCACAGAGGCTCTAAGCTGCGAGCAAAGAAATAAAATACATCCAGGGCAAAGTGCACAAAGGCCTAAAGCCTGAAGCTAATGCGCAAAGGATACATAAAACTGACCACACTACACCACCCTTTCCTCAAAAATTACTGCCACCCCATCCATTGATACTTCTCTCATAACCTTTTTTACTAAATATGGCAAGGACCCACGCAAGGGGGTTGATAAAGCATGGTCTTCTTGTCAAGACAAACTGTTAGACGTGGTAGGTCCCCTAACTCGGATTTTCAACCTGGCAGAATCGGCTTGATTGGAACAAGCTTCGGTCGACGTGACATTTGCTTGCTGGGGAACGCCAACTCTTCCATTACGCATGAACGCAGGAAAGGCCTTCTTCTCAAACTTGACCCAAAGCTGGTCAACTTGGCTGGTTCGGACCCCGGGGTCAAAGCGGAAGGCATGCTTTTTGGTGACTCCTTTATCAAGGAGTTGAGTAAATATGTGGCGACTTTTTCATCCCTTTATAAAGCCCAACAATCTTTGAAAAAGATGTTTTCGACACGTGTTTTTGCCTGGGCTGGCGGAGGCAGGAACCACTTTGCCGGCCGTACCTATGCCAACCAAGGTTCCCGGGCTTACTACGGCAACACAACATCTCAAGACTACAGGCCACAATTCTATTGCCAAAGGAACAGGGGCTTCAGGAACAGAGGGAACCGAAGTTCCAAGTTCTCCTCTCAAACCGGTAAGTCAAACAATTGTTTCTCATGCTCTGGGGGGTCATATTTCAACTTGCCTGTCAAAATGGAAAGAACTCACATCAGATCCATCGGTGTTAAATACCGTTCAGGGATGTGTTATAGAGCTATTTGCAGAGCCAATGCAAACTGTTTTTCCTCCTCCACCTCAATTTTCTTTACAAATGACAAACCTAATTTCCCTAGAAATTCAAGCCTTACTTCAGAAACAGGCGATAATCCCTTGTCCTTTAGATCCTTCAGGGTTTCTCATTTCAGTTTTCCTGGTCCTGAAAAAGAACAAAAAGATGAGACCAGTTATCAACCTTCGGCAATTCAATCAGTTCGTTCTTTCTCGACACTTCAAGATGGAAACCATCATTCATCTCAGGGATACCCTTCTACAAGGAGATTGGATGGTAAGGTGAGATCTAAAAGATGCTTATCTAACCGTGCCCATACACCCCGTCTCTCAAAAATTCCTTCAATTCCAATGGGCCGGTCAGACTTTCTGGTTTACTTCTCTCCCTTTCGGTCTCTCTTCCACTCCATGGTGTTTCACAAATCTGATGAGACCAGTAGCAGCTTTTCTCAGGGCTCGGGCGTCAGGTTAATTATCTACCTGGACAATATCCTCATGATGAATCAAAATCGTTCCTTCCTTCTGGCTCAAGTGCGTCTTTCTTGCACGCTACTTGCAGACCTAGGTTTTATAATAAACTAGGAGAAATCTTCCTTAGAACCGACCCAAAAGATCGAATTTCTAGGTTTCCTCGAACATTCCGTTTCGGCTTCTCTTCTTCTTCCCTCCTCAAAGATAAAATCTATCAAGTCAGAAATTCTGCTCATCCTTCGCAATTCTTCATTTTCTCTCTGATCCCTTGCAAGAGTCGTAGGTCTTCTCTCTTCCTCAATCCAAGCTATTTTCCCAGGTCCTCTACATTATTGAGCACTGCAAAGGTTGAAAATATGCCACCTCCAAAGCGGGTTGGCCTATTCAGATTCAATAGAGCTAGATCAGGACTCTCAGGCGGAACTCCAATGGTGGATAGACCGTTTAGATGCCTGGAACTGCAGGACCATCTTTGCATCAGCCCCAGATCTAGTATTAGAATCAGATGCAAGCCTTCAGGGCTGGGGGGCCCGTTGTGGTACAGTCTCGAATGGAGGCTTATGGTCGCGATAGGAGTCAAAACTGCACATAAATTGTTTAGAGATGCTTGCCGGCTCCTTTGCAATCAGAAGTCTTGCAAGAAACAGGGTTTCCTGTTCTGTTATACTCATGATGGACAACATTTCCGTGGTCCGCTACATCAACCGCTTGGGGGGCACAAGGTCCAAGCCTTTAGCGGAATTGGCGAAAGGGTTCTGGGAGTTTTGTCTTCTAAACAGAATCTCAGTACAAGCGGAGTACCTTCCGGGCAACCTCAACGTGGTAGCAGATTGGTACTCTCAACATTTTCAGGATTCCAGCGACTGGATGCTCAATGTGCAGGTCTTCAACAGCATCCTTCACAAGTGGGGTCCTTTCGACGTAGATCTATTCGCTTCACGTCTCAACGCACAACTACCAAAGTTCTTCAGTTGGCATCCAGACCTGCTAGCCCTAGCATTCAATGCTTTTTCTCAAGACTGGTCTCCTTCCCTCAATTACGCGTTCCCCCCTTCATTTTGATTTCCAGGGGTATAGCGCATGTCAAACGCCAACAGGCTTCCATAGTACTCATAGATCCCTTTTGGCATGCCCAGGTGTGGTTTCCATCTCTCCTAGAACTATCAATAGAACCTCCATTCTTGCTTTCTCCGATCCCGGACCTTCTAACCAATCCTCAAGGCCTACCTCACAACCTAATTCTCCAGAATGCTCTCATTCTCTCAGCTTGGAAAATTTCAGGGAATCCCAGCCTGGCACTTCTATTTCGACAGAAGCTTCAAATTTCCTGGACATGGCTAGAGCTCCAGGAACAAAAAAAGCATATCGATCAGCTTGGGATCTCTGGCATTGCTGGTGTGTGGGAAAACAGGTTGATCCCTTTACAGCAGATGTAACAATGATTATCAATTTTCTGGCAGCAGAAGCTTCCAAAGGTAAATCTTTCCGTACCATTAATTTGTATAGGTCGGCTATTTCTTCGTCACAAGTGTTTTTACAGAGGAAAACTGTTGGAGAACATCCCTTAGTATGTCTTCTTTTAAAGGGAGTAACATTTTTCAATCCTCCAAAACCAAAATATAGTTCTGTATGGGATGTTAATACTGTACTAAGATTGTTTGTGTCATGGCCGGATAATGCCTCTTTATCGTTGAAGCAGCTTTCAGCCAAATTGACTATGCTTTTATGTCTGGTGTCTTTCAAATGCTTGTCTGATGTTTAAGCTTTGGACATTACAACTCGTCAGTTCACTCCTGCTGGGGTTATGTTTAATGTGGTCAGACATACAAAAACTAAGTTCAGTTTTTTACCCCTTTTTTCAGATCAGCCTAAACTTTGTGTAGGTCAATGTTTAAAGCCTCCGGTCTTGCTAAAAAATTTCGATTTTCCTAGTAATTTATGAAGGAAAGTCTTAATTTTATTAAAGACTCGGAGGCGAGTATTATCCCGCCGCTACAAAATTAATTCTACTATTTTGTCTCCCTCCCTTTCAGCTTCTACATCGGGACAACAGTCAACGACATAAGGCTCCTGCCTTTGTCTCTTCGGCTGCTTCGTTCTTGGCCGGTTCCGCCTCTACAATCTTCTCTCCGTCCTCTCAGAACACCCTTCCGAGTTGGCTCAAAGACTGATTTACTCTTTACAAGATCTTTTAGCTCTAGGCTTAGCTATTTGTATTTGTAGTTTAAGTGTTCCTTTGTTTTCTGCGGTTTAAGCTCGCACAAGAAAAGGGGGCTGTTCCCAGTCAAGATAGGTATTATTAGGATAGGTTGTTGGTGATTGGTGCGTTTTCTTAGAACTACCTTTTGATTCTCATTGGCCGTTGTTGTTGGCCTTATGGAATCAGTAGTTCTGTTCTTGACTGAGGCTGCTAGTGAAAATAAAGAAAAGACCAAAGCATAATACTCGCCTCCGTGTCTTTAATAAAATGAAGACTTTCCTGATACTTCCCGGCTCCATCTAGTAGGGAGTTTGCCGATAATTTGCGGGACAGCCTCTGTCGCCCTTCTTATAAATCGGGACGATAATAGCAGAGCTCTAGGACTGCAGTACTGATAAAACTCAGTGGGCGCCGAGATAATTTTCCTACAAGCGTTCTTGTAAGAAACCACAGAATGCCTGGCAGATGCGACGAAGCATGAAAGGAGATAGTTTTCTCCTCAGAGGGCGCTGAAATAACAGCGTGCGCTGAGAAAAGAACGGTTATTTAGGCGAGACACGTTCGCGCTGTCAACATTCTAAATTTGCGACTACAAGCCGGCTAAGGCAAATTAACGCATGTTAAGCACAGAAAAAGAAGTAACAAACATTTGAAGTATAAATACACATAATAATACATATAAACCTAAATATACAGTAGACATTGGAAGTGAATGTACTTATCTTGACTGCGAGCATCAAGAAAAAAAGGGCTGTTCCCAGTCAAGATTGGTATTATTAGGATAGGTTGTTCGATCAGTAGTTCTGTTCTTGACTAAGGCTGCTAGTGAAAATAAAGAAAAGACTAAAGCATAATACTCGCCTCCGTGTCTTTAATAAAATTAAGAATTTCCTGATACTTCCCAGCTCCATCTAGTAGGGAGTTTGCCGATAATTGGCTGGACAGCCTCTGTCGCCCTTCTTATAAATCGAGACGATAATAGCAGAGCTCTAGGACTGCAGTACTGCATTACTCTCAAGGGAAGCATTAAACACCTTCGTAAGTATTTTAGCCCAATAAGAGAGTGCCTCATGATAAAGGTCCACTGGGACCAAATCTGGGCCTGGTGCCTTATTTCTCTTCATTGATCTCAATGCTCTGATCACTTCTGGGATTCAAATTCCTCTTTCGCTGGTGGTGATGGAAAGGGCACCTTGCTTCTGTCTAGAAGCCAAGGGATCAGCCACGTGATTTCTATACAATGTACTGAAGTGGTGAACCCAGGCAGCTGGGCCTATGTGGGTTTCAACAACATTCACTATCCCCTTCCCCACTTTAGCTACTAGTTCCCAGAATTTGGTGGTGTTGTGGTTGACTATCCTTGCGCTAAGTTCAGCCCACATTGCATTTTGGTATAGCTGTTTTTTGGTTGCTAGCTGGCACTTATAATCCCTTCTATATTCTTTAAATGTCATTTTGCTAGTCGAGGTCTCATGACGCTTGGTTAAGGCAACCAAGACTTCTTTTTTTGCCTTTGCAGCCTCCTTGTCAAACCATCCTTGATATCCTATCTGCCCTTTTCAAGTAATACCTTCTGACTTAATCTATGCAGGTTTAGACCACAAGGCCACCAGCTCCTTTGTCATTTGGTCATAAGCAGCCAGTATGAGAGGATTGTCAATAGCCGGAGTGTCTATGATAGATTGTCCATAGTTGGCTATTATGGGTTCTAACTGCGGAAGTTCCTGTCGGCACTTCTCACCATCCCATCATATTGTTCTTTCAAAATTGGACAGAACAATATTCCACTTGTGCAGCCCAGGGGCCCATCCTGCTGTAATCCTTAGTCCCTGAGCACCTGTCCTCATAACGAGGACAAGTGGATTGTGATCACTTTCCACTTTGCTAACAATGGCCATATCTAGGATGGACGACCATGCTTCCATGTTGCCGATGACATAATCTATTATCGAGGAAGATTTACCGTTATTGAAAGATACAGTAGCGACGCCATCCGACTTTGAGCGCCCATTAACAAAGCGGAGAACTTTATTCAATAAAGGCCTTGGCTTTTTTTGTAGACTTAAAATGAATCATAGCTGTCTCGGGGATCCCCATAGAACGATTTTGTAACATGATTTCCTGGCTGCTAATAGTGTCACAAACTGATGAGTTAAAGTCACCAAAAACCAACATCACACTCCTCTCTCCTACACAGCCCCGGGTAGCTTTACCATCCACTGTGTTTCTTCTAACTTTTTCGATATATGTACAGCACTCTATCCAGAGTGCCTAAACCTGTGATATATAAGCATTCAATATATCAATTACCACCTCTTTATTGAGACCTGATCTAAGTCTCAAATGCTGGATATTGGTGGAAGCCCTCAGGAGTGATACATCAACTTGGTTTACTTTACACTCAAGCTTGCATGACACCCATATTGAGATACCCCCAGTGGGGCCACGCCTCCCTGCCCAAACAGCCAGTACATCAAAGTCCAGAAACCCATCAATGCATAATGGCCCATGTCTCTTGTAAGCAACATATATCATGCAAACTGACATATTGTATGCAGTCATTGTCTTCCAGTTTGCTAGCCAAACCTGCTATGTTCCGAGACAATATTCGCAGACATCCCCCCTCCAGGTTATTGTTGGCAAGCGGTATTGGGGGGGAGCATACAGAAGAAGTGGCTGGTTGATGAGAGGGTTCCTTTGCTAATTAGTCAATTCATGCTCTAGGGGATGCTCCTGTGTTGCCAGCAAGTACAGCCGCTAACCATAACCAGTTCTCATAGTTGGGCCCTTTTTCCATCACATCCCGGCTAGGAATCTGAATTTGTCTACTGTTTTTATAGGTGGTAATGGTCAGTGATTCTCGCTCTCTTATATACTCGGCTATAGAGATCTTCTTGTTTTGCCATAGTGCCAGGCCATGGTTAGTGGGGCTGCCTTCCCTTAAGGTATCTGCGCTGCTCCCACACCCCTCGTACCCCTTAATCTTCTCTTGGTTAATGGTAGAACAGGGCAGCATGTCAACCCCCATTGAATGGAAACAATCCACATGGTTGAGGATTAATCTAGCTATAACTGGTAAGGCAAATTCAACAGGGCCGATGGGCAGTAGTTAGCAAAATCTGTTTGGGGATTAGTGGGATGAGTGCACCTCTTGCCACAATCAAGCTGCTGATAGTTAGGTCCCAGCTTGACTAATTTCACATCACTGGGGGAGAGGGCTCTTTGCTCAGGTACTGCATAGAGAAGGCATGATAATCTAGACCTATTTGGGGTTGGCTTAAACCAGCATCATGGAAGCGATCGATGAATTCAAGGCATTGCATGCCATATCTTCTCCCTGGCACAGCGTTGCAGCATGGGTCACCAGCATCCAGGCTATCTCTGTGACTAAATCCTGAGAGTGCCATAAATGGTGAGGCATTCGGGTTCAAGCCCTGCAGCACCCTTAATTCTCCAGGAGTGCATAATACCTCCTGTTCAGGTCGTTCAGCTTGGGCTGCAATCATCTTGAGCGGACAAGGCAGGGAGCTGCCAGTCTTGGCTACCTTCCTTAGGCCTTTCCTTACTGTCCTTTTTCCCTTTATAGAGCCTTTCTTCTTATTCCTGTGCTTCTTGCCTTTACTGGGCTGTTTTGGCAAGCTTCTCCTTCTGCTAACCCCACCCCACTGCAGTCATCCTCGCAAGATTGAATTTGGGTGAATCGTGGGGGTTCTACTACCCACTTACAATTGACGACTAGCCTAGAGTTGTTGTCGGACAGGGGGGCAGCTCGATTTATCGTGCCCATATTCTCCTCACTTAGTATATCCTTGCGGCTGGAACTAGCCCCGTCTCTGTGCTGTTCTTATTGTAGGAGAACAGCCATTTAAGGGATTAAACTGGAAATGGTGTAGCCTGCTCCCCCTGTTCTTTAGCATGTCCCTTCTTCTTATTCGTAGTTGCCCCTATTTCAGCAGGGGATTCATTCAGAGATCCAGGAACTTTCCTTTTACATTCCATGGTGCTAGCTAGTGGCTCCTTTTGTTCAATGGTTGTGTTTCTTTTGCATGGACTCGCCTTGTGCTTGTCTGCAGGGAGGCTACTCCTCTCTGCTGCAGTGGGCCTGGCACCCTCTTTGTGGGCATTGGCCCCTTCACCACTGTGGTTAGCCATGCTTTTGGTAGTCTGTAATATATTCCCAGTCTGAGCGGGGATGGGATCTGCAGTTTGCATCTGTGTAGTACTCCTTATGAAGTTTGAGGATTTGAAACGGTTATGACTAGCATATCAGATGGTCCGTGGAGGTGGAGCCTGGTTCGCCTCAGTTGTTCGTTCACCCAGGACTAGGGCCTGTATTATCATAGTTAGTAATGATTGAATGTGCTCTGTCCTCCTGAGAAATTTCTCCAATAGTGCAAGGATAGAGACTATGACATTATTCAATGCAGGCTTGGCCTCGGAGATTATAAAACCTTGTGGGGTGTCCGCAGATGCAGGGTTAATCCTTGAAGACTGGCAAGCAGAAATATGCTGGTATATAGAGTCAGCCAAACAAGACCCACCACTATGGAAGGAGCTGTTGATTACAGGCTCAAAGCCAAGCCTATCTTCAGCAACCGGCAAAGCCTTGGATGGCCCGCAGGGTCCGGCATTAGCTATTGGGCTACAGGGTACATCTGGCAGTGTATAGTCCAGAAACATCAGGGAGCTATCATTAAGGTAATCACATTTCCCCTTTGGGGTGCCATTGCCCGGGACCCCTCTGTCAAATGTTCCCACGGTGACAAAATGCCTGCAGAGGATCTTGATCCCCCCTTCTCTGATGCCCTCTAGGTTTGCTCTCCATCCTCGGGCTCTCCAGTGGACTTTGTTGTCCCTTCGACATATTTCAAGACTTTCTATAGAGTTGCTCGCTCACCAGCACTATCATTGGTGGCCCAGCGAGGTTCATTTTAACACTCTCAGCAGACACTCTTATCTCGCTGACTCTCTCTGAGCATCTGCCGTAGGATTTTCCACCAGCATCCCCCATCCCCGGGGCTGCCAGAACTGGCTCCTGCTCCTGGTCCTGAACCAGAGCAGTATCCTGCATATCAGGCTGCAACTATGGTTCTGTTTGCTCATTGATCTGCTCAATGACCTGCTGTAGGGGGGATACCTTAGCCACCTTTTCACCCATCTTATGGTAGACGCTAGTTATCAACCTATTGGGAAGACCGGAATCAGCCTCTCTAAAGTCGCCAGTTAGCAGGGGTATGGCAGTAGCGGTAGCAGAATCAGATACTTTAGGCATTGACCTACAAGCACGGCCAGTAGTCTTATATTGCTTCCAGCCAAACCCCTTTGCTTTAGGTTGGGCCATGATTAGCCTATTATATACTCTCATTGAGTATCTCTGTTCTGTTTGCCTGGCACTAGTGAATTGTCTGTTTTTCAGTGTCATTTCCCTGTTACTTTCTATCCACCACTGATGTCTAACAGTGAGCAATGGCTGGTTGGGTTGTCAATCTCAAACACACACTTTTAATGGGTGGCCCATCAGTGCGAACCACTTGGTTGAGGTGGCGGAAGAGCAGATGGAGAGGAGCAAACTGCACGGAACCTAGTCTGCCTGCTTCTGCGCCTCCCTGGCTCAATCCTAGGGCCATGGTTCTAATGCCTCAGCCATGCACAACACACCAAGCCACACCACCCTGACCTGGCCTTTCAGCGTCTCAAGTCACAGCATGTCAGTGTCTCTTATGGATCATTGTTGCACAATCCTGATAGGCAATTACTCCATTTGGTGGAACAATCATCTCCTGTCCCTTCTCCTGGCCTTCCCCCACCTTCCACCTTTCACCTAACAGGCGTCAGTGTGGGGAAGTGCTAATATAGCTTTGCATATCTCCTAGGTGTTCCGGCCTTCCCCTGGCCTCTCCTAACAGCTCTGGGCTCATCGGGCCTCACAGGTCGATGGCTGATGGTACATTGTCATCCGCTTGTTTTCACCTGCTCCGCCCACTCTCACCCGGTTTCTTCTGGTTTCTCTTTGCTCTCCTAGCTCTCTCCTGATTCCCGCAGCATCCCTGTGTCCCTGGCCTCTCTGCAGACTCTGCTCTTGTTGGACCTGCTGCCGCTGCCTCGTCTGTGCTCCCTGCTGCACATGCACATACAGCTTGTGGCTCGTCCTCGCACACACCGTGTGCATTGGTGTGAGTAGGAAAGTACCATCTTGCCTGGCATGTTACCCCCATTTTTTACTTGTGTGTAAGTTTGTTCTTGCCTGTACCACTGGGATCCTGCTAGCCAGGACCCCAGTGCTCATAGTTGTGGCCTGAATGTGTTCCCTGTGTGGTGCCTAACTGTGGCACTGAGGCTCTGCTAATCAGAAACTCAGTGCTTATGCTCTCTCTGCCTTTAAAGTTGTCTCTGCAGGCTAGTGACAATTTTTACCAATTCTAATTGGCACACTGGAATACCCTTAAAATTCCCTAGTATATGGTACCTAGGTGCCCAGGGTATTGGGGTTCCAGGAGATCCCTATGGGCTGCAGCATTTCTTTTGCCACCCAGAGGGTGCTCAGACAATTCTTACACAGGACTGCCATTGCAGCCTGAGTGAAATAATGTCCACGTTATTTCATAGCCATTTTACACTGCACTTAAGTAACTTATAAGTCACCTACATGTCTCATCCTCACTTGGTGAAGGTTAGGTTCAAATTTACAAAGTGTGAAGGCACCCTGGCACTAGCCAAGGTGCCCCCACATAGTTCAGGGCAAATTCCCCAGACTTTGTGAGTGTGGGGACACCATTACATGCGTGCACTGCATATAGGTCAATACCAATATGTAGCTTCACAATGGTAACTCCGAATATGGGCCTGTAATATGTCTAAGATCATGGAATTGTCCCCCCATGTCAAAACTGGTATTGGGGTGCCAATCCCATGCATCCCCGGGGCTCCATCATGGGCCCCTGGTACTGCCAAACCAGCTCTCTGAGGTTTTCACTGCAGCTACCGCTGCTGCCAACCCACAGACTGTCTTCTGCCCTCCTGGGGTCTGGGCAGCACAGTCCAAGGAAGGCAGAACAAAGGATTTCATGTGAGAGAGGGTGTTACACCCTCTCCCTTTGGAAATAGGTGTTAAGGGTTGGGGGAAACGCTTTGAAGGGCACAGATGGTGCCCTCCTTGCATAAGCCAGTCTACACTGGTTCAGGGATCCCCCAGCCCCTGCTCTGGCACGAAACTGGACAAAGGAAAGGGGAGTGACAACTCCCCTTTCCATCACCACCCCAGGGGTGGTGCCCAGAGCTCTTCCAGTATATCCCAGACCTCTGCCATCTTGAATGCAGAGGTGTGAGGACACAATGGAGGCCTCTGAGTGGCCAGTGCCAGCAGGTGATGTAAGAGACCCCTCCTGATAGGTGCTTACCTGACTAGGTGGCCAATCCTCCTCTGAGGGCTATTTAGGGTCTCTCCTGTGGCCTTCTCTTCAGATAATGAATAAAAGAGCTCACCAGAGTTCCTCTGCATCTCCCTCTTTGACTTCTGCCAAGGATCGACCGCTGACTGCTCCAGGACACCTGCAAAACTGCAAAAAAGTAGCAAGAAGACTACCAGTGACATTGTAGCACCTAATCCTGCCGGCTTTCTTGACTGTTTCCTGGTGGTGCATGCTCTGGGGGCTGTCTGCCTTCACCCTGCACTGGAAGCCAAGAAGAAATCTCCTGTGGGTCGACTGAATCTTCCCCCTGCTAACACAGGCACCAAACTTCTGCTTCACTGGTCCTCTGGGTCCCCTCTCATTGTGACTAGCATGGTCCCTGGAACACAGGAGCTGGATCCAAGAACCCTGACAGTCCAGTGGGAGTATATCCTCTGAGATATTTTTGGCACATTGTCACTAAAATAAAGTACTTTTACTTTTAGTAACTCTGAGTATTGTGATTCTTATGATATAGTGCTATATGATATAAGTGGTGTAGTAGGAGCTTTGCATGTCTCCTTGTTCAGCCTAAGCTGCTCTGCTATAGCTACCTCTATCAGCCTAAGCTGTTGGGCTGCTGCGCGCGGCAGGAGCCGGACATTTGGCTCGGGCCGCAGCACGTGGTCCTAAGACACGCTGCGTCCCCAGTCTTCTCTGTATTTTACGAGGCCCCAAATTGGGCATGGGGCCTCGTTCTTTTTCAGCGCACCGTCTAGGCAGGTCTGACCCCCCCCACTCACCTATTCTTTTCTTTTCTCATTTTCTCTGGACATCTGGTTGTGCCTTCCTTTATGTTTTTTCCCCTTCCCATGTTACCCTTCTCTTCCCAGCATTCCTTGTTCCCTATTTTCTATGGTTCCTAGTCCATTCTGTTCTATGTGCTTTTCCCTATCTAAGATGGTGTCCTTTTACTTCCTGTTGGTCGTTTCCTGTTTGTTGGTATTTAAGGGCTGTGATTCTTTCTCTCCTTGTGCTGCAACACATTCTGTTTGGATGGTGTCTTCGCTCCTGCTTCCTTGTATTCCTGTGCTGGTTCTCGTTGGTTCCAGTATATTTTCCTGTATTTGCTCCTGCTGTTACCTCTTCTTTTTGTTCCTGTTGCAGGAACCTATCTTTGTGGAGGTTTTTTCCCCTTTCAGGTTTTTTTTCCCTCTGGCACTACTTCTGAGAGACACGGCCTGCTCTTGGCGTACCAATTGCCTGCAGCACCGTGGCTACCAGAAAGAATCGCCCCTACTTGGGCCAAGGCCGAACATTCAAGAACAGCATCCACGCCACTGGTTCTGCGGCCTCCAGGGTAAAGCAGCATGTAAGTCGTGACAGATTGCAGCGCCCAATACTCCAGACGTCGTCTAACATCATGGATGATACGGTGGCGGCTGCTGCAGATCCTGATCAATCTCTTCTGGCAACCATTCAGCAACAGGCTCAGGAACTGCAACAATTATGGAATGAGAATGCTGCTTTACGACAAGCTTTGGCCTTTCACAGTGTGGATGTTCCGGCCGTCTCCACCTCTACTCCTCGTTTCTCCGGCGAACCAACTAAGCTGTGAGAGTTCCTTGATGCATTAACTGTGTATTTCGCCTTCCGACCTACCCAATTCACCCACGACAAGACTAAGGTGGGATATCTTATCAGTGCGTTATCCGGTCCTGCCTTGCCCTGGGCAACCCCAATGGTATCCTCCAATGACCTACTATTATCGGACTATCCCGCCTTCGTGAATCGGTTTAAACAGATGTTCAGTCGTCCAGGATTGGAGGCCTCTGCAGAAGAAGCCTTATGTGACATTCAACAAGGCTCACAAGATGTCCTCCAAAATATTACCCGCTTTCGACAGCTAGCGGCTGAGACCACTTGGGTGGAACGAACTCTGGTGACTTTATTCCGTAGAGGACTTAAAGAAGAAATTAAAGACGAGTTAGTACACTCCACCCGAGTTGAAGATCTTTGTGGTCTGATGGATCAGGCGCTTCCCATTGAATACCGTCTCCAAGAGCGACATATGGAGAAGAGAAAGACTAGAGGATCTTCTCAGCCAAGCACTTCACGTGTCTTTATGCATCGTCCCGAGGAACCTCGTCCTCCCGCCAGAGACACCGAAGGTTAACTTATGCAGGTGGATACCACTCGAGGCCCACTTTCCGTTAGCGAGCTTGGAGACAGACGTGGGAGAGGATTATGCCTGTATTGTGGTGCTGCCTGCCACATGCTCCGTACCTGCCCTGTTCGTCCACAAAGGCCATCGGGAAACGCCACTTCCCGTCCTCTGTAAGAAGGGAGGGGATGGGATCATCAGCTATACCTTCCATCAGTTCATTCAAGGACAATGCCACAACTTTGTTTATGTTACCTGTGAAGTTACATTTACCGGACGGCTGTCAAGAGAGAACACTGGCTTTACTTGATTGTGGTGCCAGTGGCATATATATGGATAAGACTTGGGCCACGACTCAACAAATACCAACACGACCTAAAGAAATCCCAGAACAAGTTCACGTAGTGGATGGGTCCTTAATATCCTCCGGTCCAGTTGATACCACCACCATGACACTGAGTTTACAATTTGGAAACCACCAAGAACACATTTCCTTTGATCTAATATCATCCCCCAATCATACTATCATTTTGGGAATTCCGTGGTTCATAAGACATAACCCTTATGTAAATTGGGAAACCCAGACTATTTCCATGTCCTCACAGTTTTGTCATGAGAACTGCTTTGCTTCAGACACTTATTGGTCACCCAAGAGGTTGATGCCTGCTGAAATTATTACTGGATGTTCCATCAATACAGTTCAAGGAGTCCCCGATCACTATCTAGAATTTCAAGATGTGTTCCAAAAACCAACCAGACCTGTGTTACCCCCACTTCGAGATTACGATTGTGCTATTCCCTTGGAACCCGGAGCTATTGTTCCCTTTGGGCGGATGTATTTACTCACAGTACCTGAAAGCGAAGTTCTAAAGGAATATCTGCAAGAAAACTTACATAGCGGTCTTATTGTACCATCGTCCTCTCTGGCAGGGGCTCCTCTCTTTTTTGTACCCAAGAAGACAAAGGATCTTCGTCCCTGCCTAGATTTTCGCGGTCTAAATAAAATAACTATAAAAGACCATTATCCTTTGCCCCTCATTAAGGATATACTAGAGGCAGTCTGAGGGGCTCAACGATTTACCAAACTGGATCTTTGTGGAGCCTACCACCTTTTGCGTATTAAAGAAGGAGACGAGTGGAAGACTGCTTTCCCGGCCCCATTTGGTCATTATAAGTACAGAGTTATGCCCTTTGGTCTCACTAATGCCCCCTCCATATTCCAAAGATTTATGGACTCAGTATTCTCTGATCTCTTGAACCATATGGTCATCATCTATTCAGACGATATCCTTATTTATTGTAGACGTCCTGAACTTCATTACTCTCACATTAAACAGGTCCTCCAAAGACTCCGGGAATATCAACTGTCCTGTAACCCAGAAAAATGTGAGTTTGACAAGACCGAAGTAAAATATTTGGGATATCACCTTAGTCCCACTGGCATAGCTATGGACCAAGAAAAGGTACAAGCCATCCTAGATTGGCCTTTTCCTTCCTCTATTAAGGAAACACAATGTTTTCTAGGATTGGCTAATTTTTATCGGCAGTTTATCTTAGACTTTGCAGAACAAACAAGCCACATAACTCAAACATTAAAAAAGGAAAATCTAAAGAAAGGCTTTGCCTGGACTAGGACGGCTGAATCAGCTTTTCAGAGTCTAAAAAAGGCCTTCACTCAGGCACCAATATTGATTCACCCAGATACCAACAAACAATTTATTGTTGTTACAGATGCTTCCGAAAGAGCCATCGGAGCTGCCTTACTCCAACAACAAGAAGATGACGGTCTTGAACATCCTGTGTTCTATTTGTCCCATGTACTTTCTGCGTCGGAACAACATTACTCAGTACTTGAAAGGGAGTTGTTAGCCCTGAAAACAGCCTGCCTTAAGTCTAGACAGTTTCTTATGGGTTCCAAAGAGTCCTTCGAGGTGAGAACAGACCATCATAATCTACAATGTTTATGTAATTATTTATGCCAGAACAGTCGTCAGGCTCGTTGGGCCTTTTTCTTCAGTCAGTATGACTTTTATGGCACCTATATTCCTGGATCCCAAAACATTCTGGCTGATGCTCTGTGTCGCCGTTATCCAGATTGTACTTCTACCCCATTACAGTATCTACTTGAGCCCAGTAAAATCATCAGAGTAGCTCAGTCTTTCCTGGATGAGGTACAACTGGAATATTCCAACCTGACTGACCAAGAAGTAAAGAAACTGAACATATGTAAACTGCAAGGGTATTATTATTATAAGAACTTGTTGTTTCTCCCTACTAATGGAGTCAGAAAAAAGGCACTACAAATGTGCCATTATTCGCCGGTCGCTGGTCATAGAGGCATTAAGGCCACAAAAGAACTACTCTCGCGATCTTTCTGGTGACCTACCTGGAAATCGGATGTCGAAAGATACGTTCAGGCTTGTCCCATATGTGCTCAAGTAAAGATTCCCCGTACCATACCTGCATGATTACTACAACCATTACCTGTTCCACCGGCTCCCTGGCACACCATTTCTACAGATTTTATGTGTTCATTACCTCCATCAGCAGGAAATCGGGTTATCAAGGTCACCATAGATTCCTTTACTAAGATGGCTCACTTCACTACCCTGAAAAATCTATCTAATTCCCAATAACTAAGTCAGATATTTATCCATCATATTTTCCGTCTCCATGGACTTCCACACAGCATTGTATCTGACAGGGGACCTCAGTATATCTCCCGGTTTTGGAAACATTTTTGTACTGAATATCAACATAGCACTATCATCGGGTTTCCATCCTCAAACCAATGGACAGACTGAGTGTCTCAACCAAGGATTGGAGCAGTACCTTCACTGCTTTTGTAATTCTACTCAGAGCAATTGGAACACTTACCTCCCTATCGCTGAATTCTCTTACAATAACACTGTCAAATAGTGCCTCCAAGGTCACTCCTTTTTTCTGTTCTTATGGCTGTCATCCTACCTCTTTTCCTACTACTCCTCAGTCTACCTTTTCTCTTCCTGCTGTTGCTTCATTCTCCAGACGACTTTTACAGATCCATAGATTGATTCGAGCTAACTTGTTGAAAACCAAGAGATACATGAAGAGAATAGCAGACAAGAAGTGGAGGGATGCTCCAGAATATCACCTTCAGGATAAAGTCTGGCTTTCGTCAACATTTTTACCTTTACGCCTTTCTCAGAATAAGTTCACACCTCGTTACTATGGTCCTTTCCGTATCCTTCAGCTGATTAATCCTGTCACTGTCCGTCTTCACTTGCCTCGTACCTGGAGGATTCACCCGGTCTTTCATGTTTCTCAGCTCAAACCCTGTGCACCTGATCCTTACTCTCGTCAGATTCCCTGTCCTCCTCCTATGTTAGTGGATGATGTACCTGAATATGAGGTACAGGAGATTTGTGACTCTCGTATCTTTCACAGACGTCTTCAGTATTTGATTCATTGGAAGGGTTACCCGCTCAGTGAATGCTCTTGGGAAGATGCATCTTCTGTTCACGCACCTCTTCTGATTCGTCATTTTCACTGCTTGTTTCCGCACAAACCTGGGCCTTCGGGGGGAGGACCTACTGTCACGCCGCTGCGCGCGGCAAAAGCCGGACTTCGGCTCGGGCCGCAGCACGCGGTCCTAAGACGCGTCGCGCCCCCAGTCTGCTCTGTACTTTACGAGGCCCCAAATTGAGCATGGGGCCTCGTTCTTTTTCAGCGCACCGCGTGTCTAGGCAGGTCTGAACCCCCCACTCACCTGTTCTTTTCTTTTCTATTCTTTTCTTTTCTCTGGACATCTGGTTGTGCCTTCCTTTATGTTTTGTTCTCCCTTCCCATGTTACCCTTCTCTTCCCAGCATTCCTTGTTCCCTATTCTCCATGGTTCCTAGTCCATTCTGTTCTATTTGCTTTTCCCTATCTAAGATGGTGTCCTTTTACTTCCTGTTGGTCGTTTCCTGTTTGTTGGTATTTAAGGGCTGTGATTCTTTCTCTCCTTGCGCTGCAACACTTTCTGTTTGGATGATGTCTTCGCTCCTACTTCCTTGTATCCCTGTGCTGGTTCTCGTCGGTCCCAGTATATTTTCCTGTATTTGCTCCATTTTTTCCGGCTTATTTTTGTTCCTGTTGCAGGAACCTATCTTTGTGGAGGTTTTTTCCCCTTTCAGGGTTTTTTTCCCTCTGGCACTACTTCTGAGGGACACGGCCTGCTCTTGGCGTACCGATTGCCTGCAGCAGCGTGGCTACCAGAAAGAGTTGCCCAGGCTTGGGCCAAGGCTGAACATTCAAGAACAGGATCCACGCCACTCGCTCTGCGGCCTCCAGGGTAAAGCAGCACGTAAGTCATGACATAAGCTGCTAGAACACTACTAATCTACTAATAAGGGATAACTGAACTTGGCACAAGATGTAAGTACTGTCAGATACCCACTATAAGCCAGGCCAGACTCCTACAGTGTGCTGAACTGATGGACTGTCTAGAGCATTGCTGAGCCCCACTGCTGCTTGCTCGTCAATGCGTCAGCGCGTCCTGACTCGGTCCTGGCTCTGTCAGTGCGTCTCCTCTCCATCAGTGCATCTCCTGGACTACAGTGCATTTGTATTTGTTTTAATCTTGTCTGTTTTTTATCTACGATTTTATTGATGCTCACATTGATGCATATACAGGAAGATATCCAGAAAACAGCAGTCTAAAATGTTAATCCTCAATAAGAACACAAAGTTTTCATTTTTTATCAAACATATGCAATTAAAGTAAAGTTACCCATGCCCCCCCTCCTCCATTCATCATTCCCAAAGAACCACATCCATTGTATGGCAAAACGTATTGAGCCCTTGACTATGGTCAACGGTCAGTCACAAAAGAAACCCCATGTTCCATATACATATTCCAACCCATTCAGGCCTCTCTCGGGGAACAGCTAATGGAATATATTGAAAGCTCCTAGGTGCAGTGGGCATAGTGTATTAGGAAGGCCCCTTTGAAAGACAGTCTATTATTGACATCCAACATGCCTCAAACATCAAATGTTCATTGTTAACATTACTAATCGGACGTACCACCATAACCACATCCCTTAATTTGACACCAATGGTAACTTGAGCGAGGTTCAGGCTGTTTTAACTTATTGCATAATGATGTCTTGAAAGAAGTAATATCTGTGTATTTCTTCTTTTTTTAATTTTTAATGCGTTGCATTGGAAATGGCCCTCTCTGCGGGGTCACCCCAAATGTTTTGCCGTTTTCCTCTACTTTTTGATGAATTTGTAAAGGACTCTGTGCACTTTACTACTACTAAGCAGTGCTAAAGTGCATGTGCTCTCGTTAAAACATAGGTTTGATTGGCATACACTCAAGTGGCATATTTGATTTACTTATAAGTCGCTAGTACAGTGCATTACATTTCCTGTAAAGTGAATGCCTCTAATGGGCCTGCAAAAACATAAAGAACAGATGATGGATGGAATGATGAACAAACTAAACAGTCACCCCCAGACACAGATCTGGGTTAAATCCATTGTTATTTACCTCACACACCACCCCAGTTTGGACCCAGCCAAATCAGTTTGACCCTGCTCCCCATGGGAACAGTCCAGCCAGAACTGCCAGGCCAGGTCCCAGGATGCTAGTTTCCAGTCCACGGAGGATCTGGCAGTTTGGGTTGGACTGTTCACATGGGGAGCAGGGTCCAGATTGATGTGCATATGTCTGGATCCAAAATGGAAAGGAATGGCATGCAAAAAAAAAAGTTGAATGAAACTCAGATCTGTGACTATGGGTGAATATCTGATTTGTTCAGTATCCGTCCATCCTCTGTTCTTTTTGCATTTGTTGCCCTAAGTGGACAGGTAGCCCAGACATGGGTTCCTGTGCCTGCTATGCCACTGCATTCAAGCTAGCCTGGATGATGAGGGAGGATACCCTGAAAACAGTCCCAGGATGCTTGTGTCTGGTCAAGGGAGATCCTGACCTGGCAGTTTGGGCTGGACTGTTCAGAGGGGGAGCAGGGTCAAGTCTGATTTGTATGGCATGTAAAAACCTGATGGATTAAACCCATATTTGTGATGGGGTGAATGTTTGATTTGTTTAGCATTCTGTCTATAATCTGTTCATTTTAACCCTAAGTTGGAAGGATATGCCCAGACGTAGGTCCCGTGCTCACTATACCACTGCATTTTAGCTGCCTGGCTGATGATAGGTGATACCCCAAAACTGGTCACAGATGCTTGCCTCCAGTCCAAGGAGGTCCTGGCCTGGCAGTGCAGGCTGGGCTGTTCACATGGGGAGCAGGTTAAGAGTGATTTGCATATGGCTGGGTCCAAACGGGAAAGGCCTGGCATGCAAAAAGAAGCAATGGATTAAATCCAGGTCTATGACTGGGGGTGAATGTTTGATTTGTTCAGCATTACACTCATCATCTCTTCTTTTTGCATTTATAACCCCTAGTGGGGTGGGTGTGCTAAGACGTCGGTCCTGTGCTTGTTATGCCACCGCATGCAAGTTAGCCTGGCTGACGAGTGATGATACACCAAAACTATTCCGAGCATGCTTGTTTCTGGTCCAGGGAGCACCTGCTCCTGCAGTTTGGATGGACTGTTCACATGGGGACCCGGGTCACAACTGATTTGCATATACTGGGTCCAAAATGGAAAGGTATGTTGTGCAAAAAAATTATGAATTAAACCTAGATTTGTGACTGGGATAAATGTGAATTTGTTCATCATCTGTTCTTTTTGCACTAGTGGGCCTGCAGCACTGATTGTGCCACCCACTTAAGGAGCCCTCTAAACATGTCCCAGGCCTGCCATTGCAGCCTGAATGCAGTATCACATTGCCATGTTGACTTGATTTTAAAACCCCTTGTGAAGCCTTAAACTTCCCTTTTATTGCATATTGGTATCTCCTAAGGTAGGCCCTAGACAGCCCATCGAGAGGGTTTTATGCAATTATAAGATACAGTATCTGCTTTTAAATTTTACATGTCGTAGTAGTGAAAAAATCCCAAATTTGTTTTTCACTACTGTGAGGCCATACCCCTCCCATAAGCTAACATTGGTGATTGCTTATTACATATAATAAGCTGTAATTCCTTATTGAGAGGGGTCAATCTGTCATGTTTGATACCTGTGGAATTGTAATGATAAATCCTCTTCAATGGCAAGGCCGAATTTATCATTACAATTTTGAAAATACCACTTTTAGAAAAATTGCATTCTCCTGCACTTAGCCCTGTGTGCCTGCAGCCTGTCTCTGATTGCTCGTCTGGGTTGGGTGCCAACTGGACTTTCTGTATTCCCTCTTGACAATCACACACAATGGGAGTTTAGGTGTGACTTGATGGGCCACAGCGGGCCATTAACTGGCTTGATGGGGGACAGAACTGAACACTGCCTCATTTACACCTCAATAGGATGTGCCCTGTTCACACACAAACGGCTGCATAACCCCTGTAGTGATTCCGGAGCCAGGGCAGAAAGGGAGGATCACTGTGCACTTTAGAGACTCCTTTGAAGTCTCCCACACTTCAAGGGCACCGCTGGGTATAAGAATCGGACCGCAAACCCTAATACTTCAGTACACTTCCGGACCTGTGGAGACTTTGCCAGGAAGAAGGCTTGCTCTGCTGCTACAAGGACTTACACTCTGCTGGACTGCTTCTCTGGAAGAACTGCTTTCTTGCTGTGCTAACCTGCTGCATGCTGCCCTCTTTGCCTGGGTGAGAAGGACTGAAGCCACATCACTTGAACCCAGAACCAGAGTGGCCCCAAGGGCTTGCTGGCTTGCCTCCTGTTTTATTAAGTCTCAGGGGCACACAATACTTCCAGCTTATCACCTACAGAACCTGGACTTTGCCATCTGTGAGTCTCGCCCTGTCAAGTGGTGCTAGTCCAGTCCTGGGTTCTTGGAAGTGGGTATAAAGTGGTGTATACTTTGGTAATAGGACTGTGTAGCTAGGATGACAGAATTGCAAAGTGTGGGAGACTGAGTCTATCCATGCAGTGAGTGACTGCCAGCCCAACTCCTGGCTAGTTCACAGTGCCTGACCCAACCCTCCAAACCCACTGGGGTAAAAAGTGACTATATGGCAACCTAGACATGACACTCTGACTCCCCAAGGAAGTCATGGAAACAGATCATGCCCCTTTTTTACTATTCCCATGCTTGCCAGGAAAAGACAAAAAGATGTTCAATACATTTATTAAAGCAATTACAAATTAGCATATATAGATAACTAGGCAGATGAAGCAAAGCAAGGTAATTGGCATTACGAACATGATAAAGAAGATGAACAATCCAACTATGATGCATGTGGTTCTAGATGTACTAGAGGTTCCTACCTAACTCTATGTCTCTTCTGAGAGCATAGCAGTTGTAACCCTTTCCCTGGCCCGATCTAAGGGTCTAGCCCCAATACTATATCTGAAAAGATTGTCAGGAATCAGTCTGTAATTCAGTCTGGAAAATCAGCGGCAAATGAAGTGCATGTCACACAATGTGCGTTCCAGGATAGTCGTGACAGGAATGCCCTCGGACCCCTTACGTCAGTGAACCATTTATATAATACACCATACAACATTGGAAATATAGTTCCGATTCAATGCTGTGCCTAGATGATAGAAGCTGTCTCCTGGACAGGCAACACAAGCTGGCATATTGTGTTCTGCATTCCATAGCCTTGAACAGAGCCATTGTTGTGCAATGGCTAGCTAAACCAGCAGCATGTTCCTTCCTTTTTTATGCGAGAGCAGCATTAGGATTGGTCACAGGGCAGGCTTGGAGCCTGTGCCTGCAGCGAGTGGAGTTGGAGCCGGAAGAGCAGCAAGGCAGCTGCGGCAGAGGTAAGTTTAATTTTTTTAAATATTTCTTTATGCTGTTTAGCCCCCTTCCTGTCGCTTTGCCCCTACAGGGGCTGCCGCTGCTGAGAATACAGATTTAGTCATGGGATATCTGAAAGAAGAGGACAGTGGACAAAGGAAAACTGTTAACTCTTTTGTTGTTCTATGGTCCAGAATTCACTAGTCCCTTTCTAAACCCCTCCAACCAGTGCAGTAAGCCCCACACTGGTTTGATCATGAGTGCTCTCTGACTAATCGCCTCTGGTATAAGGCCCTAAATGAGACAAGAGATCATACTGTTGTAGCTGCTCTGCAGAAACAATGAAAAATAGTGATGACTAAGAGGCGAAACAAAATTATTTCTGAACAATGGGACTCATTGTCACACTTGGCATGTTTGGAAGAAAGTAAGCGGCATATTAATAGGCCCCTAGCACCACCGGAGTGTCACTTTTCGTGACGCTCCGGAGGCACTATACCCTACAGTGTATTTACAAGGTGGCTCTAAGCCACTTTTTGTGGCTTAACCCCACCTTGTAAATTTGACCTCAACACACAGCTCTTTGCTTGGAAGAGGCATACAATGGGTGTTGCTGTGGGTATGCCACAGCACCAACCATTGCATTTTGACACTGCCTGAGATTTATGAGCTTTCCTAAACTGAGGCAGTGCCAAAATCTAACACCACCCCAGGGGTGGCATTACCAAGACGCAACAATGAAGAATACTTATTTTTCTCCTAGTTTTTTGCTTTTTCTATGTGTGCTGCATTCTGCAACATGCATAAAAGAGCAAAATGCCAGACATGATAGTTTATGTGTCGGAAGGTGTCCTTTCCTGCACATAAACAATCATTTCAAAATTACACTTTGGCACTTCTGTGTGTGCTGAATTCTGCAGCACACACAGAAGTTCCAAATCCCCATTAGTGATTGTTTATGTGCTGGAAGGGACATCTTCCCACACATAATCAATCAAACCCCTTAATGTAGACATCCTTACATAATGGTGCAAGGATGCCTGCATTGGTGCTACGCAGCTCAATTTAGAGCCAGTGCAGGGGACAGCACAAGGGTCCCCATATTCAACTAAATACAGCGCATTCCTGGGTTGTGAAAATGACGGAGCAATGTACTGCCAATTTTGGCGCATCGTCGTGCTCCATCATTTTCCTTTAAATATGGGCCTAAATTTTTCTGGAGAGCCCTCTCAAGTATTTGCTCCCTAGATCAAACAACTACCACCATTATGTTCAACATAAATAGCACTGCCTGGAAGGCTAACTTTTTTATGATTTATCAAGTCATGGAGTAATTTCCCACAATGTCAGTATTGTTAGAATGTCCTCCATTATTACAGGCTTTAGCACAAGAAGTGACTATTTCCATACTGCAAGGCAAGGGGGGAAAGCTCCAGGCCCATATGGTGTTTCAGTTTACTTAATCAAATGCAAACTAGAAATATGGGCACATCTTGTGACAAATCTTTTCAATAATTTAAGTTAGCACACCGTACCAACTTCATTGGATAAGCTCAGGGATTGTTCCATTTTTTTAAAAAGGGTAATCGTTGTTAGCAACATTGTTATCATTACATTTCATCAATAGATATCCAAGCAAAATATTATTGGTAGAGTCCTCTGTAATGGGATATTTGAATGAGTCCAAGACAATAACATCTTAAACACATGTCAATACAAGTTTCACTCCGGCATTGTCACAGTAGTACAAGGTTTAAATTTGAACTTAATTATTAGAAAGTGTAGACCAAGCAATCTCCTTTTTTCCTTGCCTTTATGGATCTGTCATTGGCCTTTGATTGTGTTAATCAGACAAAGAGGTGGAAATTTTTTCTGTATTTTGGTGGGATCCTAACTTAGTGCATTTACTAAAATGGCTGCACACCAATACTAAGGCCAGGGTCAGGTTTCGTCAGAATGACAAGGTATCAAACAAAATTAGCATTGGTCAGGAAGCCCACCAGGGGTGCTTGCTCCCCCCATTGTAATTTATCCTCTACATTAATAAACTCTCCTCGGATCTAACTTCAAGCAATTCCAATGTTCCTATTGTAAGTGGCACTTTTCTAGCTGCCCTGTTGTATACACCTCACGCTGTACATATTGCTCGCACTCCTGAAGCATTGGGTCAGTTAGTGCATTTATTTGTATACTGTATGACTGATCTTGAATAAACAACAAATTATGCCAAATCTTTCATTATGACCACAAAAAGAGGGATAGAGGGGTGTTATGGTCCAGTGTATGTCCCCAGATAAAGCTATAAAAAGTATTGTGATACACTGTTCCAGGAGGAAAAAATGAAATGAAAACACACAAGAGGGTCCTCAATTGTAGGAGCAATTAACCTCACACATCCAAAGGATGTCATGCTTCATCATTGGTACAGCTCCTCGTCAGACCGGCGCTGCAATGTCTGACGGGCTCCACCCCAATTGGGGGGGCTCTTTGCCGGAGATCTTTTATGATGATGGTGCCATGCCCCAGAGTTGAGTGGGGGGAGGACAGAGTGTGTAGGAGATCAAAAAAGTGAAAGAGATAAAATTGGCTCTCACAACCCCCAATGGTTAAATACTTTATTGAGCCAGTTGGAAGGTAGGGACCAAGATTAAAAACGTGAAGTCAGACGAGTGAAGTAGAAACAATGATCAATCACTCTAATGAGATCTAGGAATCAACAGGAGGTTTTTACACAATTTGCGAACCAACCCTTTTCATCGGTCAACATGTTTCGCATCCTAGTGGCCCATACGGGTCCATTGATGCTTCGTCAGGACCAAAATTGACTTGCTATATCTCCTAGTCAAGCAGAACTAATGTGTCTTCTAAATCGGAGTACCAGTAATTACAGGTAACTACACAGATCTATATAGAACAGGTATCAAATTACTTACATAAGTCAGGTAAATATGTTTCCTAACTAGAGCCCTGAAAATGAAACAAATCAATTAATTATTGAACAGTGTAACGCAAGACATCCACAGAAGACATGAAAACGTGAAGTAGTGAGACAAAGTGTCCGTGGTGACAAATGACAAAAGTGCACATAAATATGTAAAAAAGGAGCTTACCACCCGCATTAGGGAAAAGTGCTCCATAGGACTACGTGGACCAATGGTCGACCACAATTGCAAGTCTAAATGGAGAAACACACCCAAATAGGCAGGAAAACATAATGTTCATTGCGAGTCGTAGTAAGGATAAGTCTGATTAAACCATTTCAACAAATATTTTTCAATCGAAAAAATCAGGGACAAATAAATTCGGAAAAATCAATGCTGGCTCATGCTGATCATGCTCAGTCAATACACACTTATTTACAATTATTTACAATAGCATGGATACCCTAGATCTCGGAAATTGCAAAACTATTCTTCTCAAGTATATGTAGATCAATGTAAAAATATATATAGTAATGTCATGGGACTAATGTGGCCAACAAATATATATATCCACGAATATCAGACTCCCATATACCGGCTGCGTGCTGGTCAAATCGCCGGTAATTGTAAGTTAATTAGAAAAGAGTGACTCTCGAGTGAGAGAAAGCTGCCTGAAAACCGGCAGATCTAATCACAAATGTGACGCGTTCGGTAACAAGAGCTTAGTCAAAGAGAGAAAATTGCCGTCATTGACGGTACAGAGAATAAGTATAAAAGTTAATGAATTGTGTGTTATTAGCCCGTAAAGGTCGTGAGATACAACTAATAGCTAGTGAGAAAGGCAGTTATTTACACAAACGTGACGCGTTAGGTCACAACAGCAATGAAACCGAAAGAATTGCCGTCATTAACGATGCAAAGGACTTGTCTAAAAGTTGATGGGAAATACACTCGTAGCCCGTAAAAAATCAGTCCGCACTTACTACAAATGCTGCCGTGACCGGTAAGTAAACCTGCCCGTGTCCGCGAGTCCTGAATGTTACCATGGCGATGGCAACCGGGAATCTTAAATCATTCAGCCCGGAAAAGAGACTACGTGAAATCACGTGGAGGACGCGTGACCGTGCTTCCCAGCAAGTAGTGGAAATAAACAGAGGACCACAGTAACAAGACCCGAGGGGGCATAGAACTAGAAAAAGTGTAAAAGAGCAAACGTTGCTTAGTAAAGAAACGAAATGAATGTCAGATATGACAGGCTAGGGCACAGGTTAATAAACCAGTATCTAATAGAAAGTGGCGGACAAGTCTGGATAATGCTAAACACTACAGTAGACACGGATATTGACCATGCTGATGGTTAGCTATGTGGTAGGAAAAGGAGGTAGTTGTTACAACTTAACAAGTAAAACTGGTCCAGGGAATGGCATCATTGAGTCCTTGAATATGGGTACGGAGTTTGAACACCCATCGTTGTTCTAGCTTAAAAAGGGAATTAGCAGTCCTGTGTGGATCTATCTGGAGGACCACCCACCACAAGTCATCTGGGCTGTGTGCGATATCAAGGAAATGTTGGCCCAATTTGGTGGTGACACGGCGACATCTGATATTGCTACGATGTTCATTTATCCTAAGTTTAACTGGTCTGGTAGTCATTCCTATATACTGGAGCTCACATGGGCAGGTAATCATGTACACACAGTTCTTAGTATTGCAGTTAGTATGTTTGTCCAGTCGCCAAATCCCACTATGTTCGAAGTTAATAGACTTTAACTGTTTAGTGAACGTGCAAACATTACAGTGACCACAGGGAAAATGACCAGTCACTGGAGGGATGCCCCAAAGGGATTGTTGACGTGATTGTTCAAGAGCTGGACGCGGTCTGGTGTGTACCAATAGGTCTCTAATATTGGTGGTACGTTTAAAAGCGAATAGAGGCTTGGGGATTTGTTTTCCTCCACTGCATAAGATAGCCCATCTCTTATTCACGATTTTCTTAACAGAGTTAGAAAGAGGGGTAAAGGTTGATACACAAGTAAGCTTGGTGTCTGAGGGGCGTGGTGTATTGGATAACAGGATATCTCTGTTATGGGATTTCGCCCGCTTGTATGCGGTTTTGACCACAGTATGGGGATAGTGGCGTTTGTCGAGTTTATTAGATAAGTCATCTGCTTGAAGTTCAAACATATGTGAGGAACTGCAGTTACGTCGAAGGCGTAGAAACTGGCCAAAGGGTAAATTATTTCTAAGTGCCTTCGGATGATAGCTCTCATATAATAGGAGACTATTGCGGTCAGTGGTTTTCTGATAGGTGTGGGTGTACAGTTTTCCATCCTGTATACAAATCATGAGATCCAGGAAGGGGATCTGTGTCTCGGAAACAGATGATGTAAATTTCAGAAAAGGGTTCAATGAATTGACCCATGTAATAAACAGTTGTGTATCTGTCAGAGTGCCATGCCAGATGATCAGAATGTCATCAATATATCTCCGCCACAGTTTGATGTTAGTTTGAAACGGATTTGTGTCTGATAAGATAAACTGTGTCTCAAAATCAAACATGTAGAGACAGGCTAAGCTCGGGGCGAAAGTACTGCCCATCGATGTACCGCGGGTCTGGTGAAATAACAGATCTTCAAATTGAAAAAAGTTTTCTTTCAAAGCAAGAGAGGCACAATGCATAATGAAATGGACTGGAGAGGTGAGAGGTTGATTAACCGCTAACAGCGCTGATTCAACAACTTGTAGGGTATCTTCTTGTGGGATGTTGGTGTAAAGAGCTTCAACATCTAAAGTTATAAGTGCATGAACCTGCACGGTCGAGTTGATATGCTCTACCAGGTTCAAAACGTCCTTGGTATCTTTCAGATAAGTAGTGGATGATTGGACAATAGGTTGAAGGAATTTGTCACAGAAGGTAGACAAAGGTTCGAGAATGGAACCTATGCCAGAGACTATTGGGCGGCCTGGTGGAGGTATTTTACCCTTGTGTATTTTAGGTAGGCAGTAAAAGTAGGGAGTGCGCGGATGTGGAGTGTCCAAAAATTCTGCCTCCCTTTTTGAAATCCATAGATTAGATACAGCCTCCTCTACCATACTGCGTATTTCTTTCTGAAGTCTCTCAGTGGGATCAATATTGATCTGAGTGTAATATGAGGAATCCTCCAGAAGGCGTAGACACTCACGTCTATAGTCAACTGAATTCAGAATCACTGTGGCTCCTCCTTTGTCAGCAGGTTTGATGACGATACTAGTGTCCGATGATAATGTTTTCAGGACGTTCCTCTCCTCATTAGAGGTGTTAGAAAAGGTCCGTTTGGGTTGAAGAGAAGATAGGTCACTCAGAACCGCTTGTTCGAAAGCTAATAGCTCACACGGCATAGATGTGGTTGGTGGCACAAATTTAGAAGGTTTTTTGAGACCAGTATCGGTCAGTTGATTGGTATCGGGCTTATCTTGAAAGAAAAGTTGTAGTCTAATCTTTCTAAAGAAGTGGGATAGTTCACAATGAAGGCGGAAAGAGTCTTCTTGAGGTGTGGGTACAAATCCGAGTCCTTTATTCAGGACTGATAGTTCAATGGAAGAAAGGGGTCTGGACGAAAGGTTGACCACTAAATTCGATTCAGAAGATTCTTCCCTTGGCTGCGTGTTACCATCTGTTGTTCGTCCTGGGCCCAATGGACCCGCCTGCCTCTTCCTCTCCTTCTGCCTCTTCCTCTGCCCCGGCCGCGGCCTAAAAAAGGCACATATGGAAACATCGGGCGTGGTTGGTAGAAGGGGAAGGGTTGTTGCCAGGCTAGGGGTTGTCCAGGTGGGTATTGTGGATAGTGGTAGAATGGGTGGGAACCTTCTTCATCCGTGTTCCACCCCTCTGATGAGGAACTATTACTATATTTACGTGGTTTTTTCAATGATGTGGAGGATTCATCTGACGAGATGGAGCGTGTGTCAGTAGTGAAATCATCCATAATATAGGGATAAATCTTCTCACGACTAAATCTAGAAATATCCTTTTGCAACTTCGTGATCTTTTGTTGGGTCAAGAACTCCTTAGTTTCGTTGAGTTCCGCATTGATTTCGGCTAGACGGCTCTTGAAGGCAGTTATTGAGATCGAAGTCTTCAGTGCACCCTCGATGAGGGAAATCTGGACCAGAATGGAGTCTGCTAGGCGCTTAGATGTATTAATAATCAGCACCAGCCAATCACGTGTGCATTTCCATGCTATTTGGGCCCAGTCTTTTCTGAAGGCTAGATCTTGGAGAAAAATCCTCGGCATGTTGGAGACAAGTAGGCCATTAGGGGCTATATTTGCTCTGAGATATTCGGTCATAATAGTACCGTGTAAGACGGTTTTCACAAGGTCACGTTTAAGCGTGGACAACTTGTCCCACTCTTCTTTGGTAGGGCCAGAAGGTCCTGCATTACCATTCCCCAAAATCGAGGGAGTCTGCAAAATGGCAGAGACAATGTCCTCATCAAAACTCAGCCCCTGGAAAGAATCCATAGCGGGGTGTTATGATGGGACAGGAAAAATCCCACAGCTAAACTGCTGTACTAGTAAGACCACAAAAAGAGGGATAGAGGGGTGTTATGGTCCAGTGTATGTCCCCAGATAAAGCTATAAAAAGTATTGTGATACACTGTTCCAGGAGGAAAAAATGAAATGAAAACACACAAGAGGGTCCTCAATTGTAGGAGCAATTAACCTCACACATCCAAAGGATGTCATGCTTCATCATTGGTACAGCTCCTCGTCAGACCGGCGCTGCAATGTCTGACGGGCTCCACCCCAATTGGGGGGGCTCTTTGCCGGAGATCTTTTATGATGATGGTGCCATGCCCCAGAGTTGAGTGGGGGGAGGACAGAGTGTGTAGGAGATCAAAAAAGTGAAAGAGATAAAATTGGCTCTCACAACCCCCAATGGTTAAATACTTTATTGAGCCAGTTGGAAGGTAGGGACCAAGATTAAAAACGTGAAGTCAGACGAGTGAAGTAGAAACAATGATCAATCACTCTAATGAGATCTATGAATCAACGGGAGGTTTTTACACAATTTGCGAACCAACCCTTTTCATCGGTCAACATGTTTCGCATCCTAGTGGCCCATACGGGTCCATTGATGCTTCGTCAGGACCAAAATTGACTTGCTATATCTCCTAGTCAAGCAGAACTAATGTGTCTTCTAAATCGGAGTACCAGTAATTACAGGTAACTACACAGATCTATATAGAACAGGTATCAAATTACTTACATAAGTCAGGTAAATATGTTTCCTAACTAGAGCCCTGAAAATGAAACAAATCAATTAATTATTGAACAGTGTAACGCAAGACATCCACAGAAGACATGAAAACGTGAAGTAGTGAGACAAAGTGTCCGTGGTGACAAATGACAAAAGTGCACATAAATATGTAAAAAAGGAGCTTACCACCCGCATTAGGGAAAAGTGCTCCATAGGACTACGTGGACCAATGGTCGACCACAATTGCAAGTCTAAATGGAGAAACACACCCAAATAGGCAGGAAAACATAATGTTCATTGCGAGTCGTAGTAAGGATAAGTCTGATTAAACCATTTCAACAAATATTTTTCAATCGAAAAAATCAGGGACAAATAAATTCGGAAAAATCAATGCTGGCTCATGCTGATCATGCTCAGTCAATACACACTTATTTACAATTATTTACAATAGCATGGATACCCTAGATCTCGGAAATTGCAAAACTATTCTTCTCAAGTATATGTAGATCAATGTAAAAATATATATAGTAATGTCATGGGACTAATGTGGCCAACAAATATATATATCCACGAATATCAGACTCCCATATACCGGCTGCGTGCTGGTCAAATCGCCGGTAATTGTAAGTTAATTAGAAAAGAGTGACTCTCGAGTGAGAGAAAGCTGCCTGAAAACCGGCAGATCTAATCACAAATGTGACGCGTTCGGTAACAAGAGCTTAGTCAAAGAGAGAAAATTGCCGTCATTGACGGTACAGAGAATAAGTATAAAAGTTAATGAATTGTGTGTTATTAGCCCGTAAAGGTCGTGAGATACAACTAATAGCTAGTGAGAAAGGCAGTTATTTACACAAACGTGACGCGTTAGGTCACAACAGCAATGAAACCGAAAGAATTGCCGTCATTAACGATGCAAAGGACTTGTCTAAAAGTTGATGGGAAATACACTCGTAGCCCGTAAAAAATCAGTCCGCACTTACTACAAATGCTGCCGTGACCGGTAAGTAAACCTGCCCGTGTCCGCGAGTCCTGAATGTTACCATGGCGATGGCAACCGGGAATCTTAAATCATTCAGCCCGGAAAAGAGACTACGTGAAATCACGTGGAGGACGCGTGACCGTGCGTCCCAGCAAGTAGTGGAAATAAACAGAGGACCACAGTAACAAGACCCGAGGGGGCATAGAACTAGAAAAAGTGTAAAAGAGCAAACGTTGCTTAGTAAAGAAACGAAATGAATGTCAGATATGACAGGCTAGGGCACAGGTTAATAAACCAGTATCTAATAGAAAGTGGCGGACAAGTCTGGATAATGCTAAACACTACAGTAGACACGGATATTGACCATGCTGATGGTTAGCTATGTGGTAGGAAAAGGAGGTAGTTGTTACAACTTAACAAGTAAAACTGGTCCAGGGAATGGCATCATTGAGTCCTTGAATATGGGTACGGAGTTTGAACACCCATCGTTGTTCTAGCTTAAAAAGGGAATTGGCAGTCCTGTGTGGATCTATCTGGAGGACCACCCACCACAAGTCATCTGGGCTGTGTGCGATATCAAGGAAATGTTGGGCCAATTTGGTGGTGACACGGCGACATCTGATATTGCTACGATGTTCATTTATCCTAAGTTTAACTGGTCTGGTAGTCATTCCTATATACTGGAGCTCACATGGGCAGGTAATCATGTACACACAGTTCTTAGTATTGCAGTTAGTATGTTTGTCCAGTCGCCAAATCCCACTATGTTCGAAGTTAATAGACTTTAACTGTTTAGTGAACGTGCAAACATTACAGTGACCACAGGGAAAATGACCAGTCACTGGAGGGATGCCCCAAAGGGGTTGTTGACGTGATTGTTCAAGAGCTGGACGCGGTCTGGTGTGTACCAATAGGTCTCTAATATTGGTGGTACGTTTAAAAGCGAATAGAGGCTTGGGGATTTGTTTTCCTCCACTGCATAAGATAGCCCATCTCTTATTCACGATTTTCTTAACAGAGTTAGAAAGAGGGGTAAAGGTTGATACACAAGTAAGCTTGGTGTCTGAGGGGCGTGGTGTATTGGATAACAGGATATCTCTGTTATGGGATTTCGCCCGCTTGTATGCGGTTTTGACCACAGTATGGGGATAGTGGCGTTTGTCGAGTTTATTAGATAAGTCATCTGCTTGAAGTTCAAACATATGTGAGGAACTGCAGTTACGTCGAAGGCGTAGAAACTGGCCAAAGGGTACATTATTTCTAAGTGCCTTCGGATGATAGCTCTCATATAATAGGAGACTATTGCGGTCAGTGGTTTTCTGATAGGTGTGGGTGTACAGTTTTCCATCCTGTATACAAATCATGAGATCCAGGAAGGGGATCTGTGTCTCGGAAACAGATGATGTAAATTTCAGAAAAGGGTTCAATGAATTGACCCATGTAATAAACAGTTGTGTATCTGTCAGAGTGCCATGCCAGATGATCAGAATGTCATCAATATATCTCCGCCACAGTTTGATGTTAGTTTGAAACGGATTTGTGTCTGATAAGATAAACTGTGTCTCAAAATCAAACATGTAGAGACAGGCTAAGCTCGGGGCGAAAGTACTGCCCATCGATGTACCGCGGGTCTGGTGAAATAACAGATCTTCAAATTGAAAAAAGTTTTCTTTCAAAGCAAGAGAGGCACAATGCATAATGAAATGGACTGAAGAGGTGAGAGGTTGATTAACCGCTAACAGCGCTGATTCAACAACTTGTAGGGTATCTTCTTGTGGGATGTTGGTGTAAAGAGCTTCAACATCTAAAGTTATAAGTGCATGAACCTGCACGGTCGAGTTGATATGCTCTACCAGGTTCAAAACGTCCTTGGTATCTTTCAGATAAGTAGTGGATGATTGGACAATAGGTTGAAGGAATTTGTCACAGAAGGTAGACAAAGGTTCGAGAATGGAACCTATGCCAGAGACTATTGGGCGGCCTGGTGGAGGTATTTTACCCTTGTGTATTTTAGGTAGGCAGTAAAAGTAGGGAGTGCGCGGATGTGGAGTGTCCAAAAATTCTGCCTCCCTTTTTGAAATCCATAGATTAGATAGATAGATTAGATTTGCTCCTACAATTGAGGACCCTCTTGTGTGTTTTCATTTCATTTTTTCCTCCTGGAACAGTGTATCACAATACTTTTTATAGCTTTATCTGGGGACATACACTGGACCATAACACCCCTCTATCCCTCTTTTTGTGGTCTTACTAGTACAGCAGTTTAGCTGTGGGATTTTTCCTGTCCCATCATAACACCCCGCTATGGATTCTTTCCAGGGGCTGAGTTTTGATGAGGACATTGTCTCTGCCATTTTGCAGACTCCCTCGATTTTGGGGAATGGTAATGCAGGACCTTCTGGCCCTACCAAAGAAGAGAGGGACAAGTTGTCCACGCTTAAACGTGACCTTGTGAAAACCGTCTTACACGGTACTATTATGACCGAATATCTCAGAGCAAATATAGCCCCTAATGGCCTACTTGTCTCCAACATGCCGAGGATTTTTCTCCAAGATCTAGCCTTCAGAAAAGACTGGGCCCAAATAGCATGGAAATGCACACGTGATTGGCTGGTGCTGATTATTAATACATCTAAGCGCCTAGCAGACTCCATTCTGGTCCAGATTTCCCTCATCGAGGGTGCACTGAAGACTTCGATCTCAATAACTGCCTTCAAGAGCCGTCTAGCCGAAATCAATGCGGAACTCAACGAAACTAAGGAGTTCTTGACCCAACAAAAGATCACGAAGTTGCAAAAGGATATTTCTAGATTTAGTCGTGAGAAGATTTATCCCTATATTATGGATGATTTCACTACTGACACACGCTCCATCTCGTCAGATGAATCCTCCACATCATTGAAAAAACCACGTAAATATAGTAATAGTTCCTCATCAGAGGGGTGGAACACGGATGAAGAAGGTTCCCACCCATTCTACCACTATCCACAATACCCACCTGGACAACCCCTAGCCTGGCAACAACCCTTCCCCTTCTACCAACCACGCCCGATGTTTCCATATGTGCCTTTTTTAGGCCGCGGCCGGGGCAGAGGAAGAGGCAGAAGGAGAGGAAGAGGCAGGCGGGTCCATTGGGCCCAGGACGAACAACAGATGGTAACACGCAGCCAAGGGAAGAATCTTCCGAATCGAATTTAGTGGTCAACCTTTCGTCCAGACCCCTTTCTTCCATTGAACTATCAGTCCTGAATAAAGGACTCGGATTTGTACCCACACCTCAAGAAGACTCTTTCCGCCTTCATTGTGAACTATCCCACTTCTTTAGAAAGATTAGACTACAACTTTTCTTTCAAGATAAGCCCGATACCAATCAACTGACCGATACTGGTCTCAAAAAACCTTCTAAATTTGTGCCACCAACCACATCTATGCCGTGTGAGCTATTAGCTTTCGAACAAGCGGTTCTGAGTGACCTATCTTCTCTTCAACCCAAACGGACCTTTTCTAACACCTCTAATGAGGAGAGGAACGTCCTGAAAACATTATCATCGGACACTAGTATCGTCATCAAACCTGCTGACAAAGGAGGAGCCACAGTGATTCTGAATTCAGTTGACTATAGACGTGAGTGTCTACGCCTTCTGGAGGATTCCTCATATTACACTCAGATCAATATTGATCCCACTGAGAGACTTCAGAAAGAAATACGCAGTATGGTAGAGGAGGCTGTATCTAATCTATGGATTTCAAAAAGGGAGGCAGAATTTTTGGACACTCCACATCCGCGCACTCCCTACTTTTACTGCCTACCTAAAATACACAAGGGTAAAATACCTCCACCAGGCCGCCCAATAGTCTCTGGCATAGGTTCCATTCTCGAACCTTTGTCTACCTTCTGTGACAAATTCCTTCAACCTATTGTCCAATCATCCACTACTTATCTGAAAGATACCAAGGACGTTTTGAACCTGGTAGAGCATATCAACTCGACCGTGCAGGTTCATGCACTTATAACTTTAGATGTTGAAGCTCTTTACACCAACATCCCACAAGAAGATACCCTACAAGTTGTTGAATCAGCGCTGTTAGCGGTTAATCAACCTCTCACCTCTCCAGTCCATTTCATTATGCATTGTGCCTCTCTTGCTTTGAAAGAAAACTTTTTTCAATTTGAAGATCTGTTATTTCACCAGACCCGCGGTACATCGATGGGCAGTACTTTCGCCCCGAGCTTAGCCTGTCTCTACATGTTTGATTTTGAGACACAGTTTATCTTATCAGACACAAATCCGTTTCAAACTAACATCAAACTGTGGCGGAGATATATTGATGACATTCTGATCATCTGGCATGGCACTCTGACAGATACACAACTGTTTATTACATGGGTCAATTCATTGAACCCTTTTCTGAAATTTACATCATCTGTTTCCGAGACACAGATCCCCTTCCTGGATCTCATGATTTGTATACAGGATGGAAAACTGTACACCCACACCTATCAGAAAACCACTGACCGCAATAGTCTCCTATTATATGAGAGCTATCATCCGAAGGCACTTAGAAATAATTTACCCTTTGGCCAGTTTCTACGCCTTCGACGTAACTGCAGTTCCTCACATATGTTTGAACTTCAAGCAGATGACTTATCTAATAAACTCGACAAACGCCACTATCCCCATACTGTGGTCAAAACCGCATACAAGCGGGCGAAATCCCATAACAGAGATATCCTGTTATCCAATACACCACGCCCCTCAGACACCAAGCTTACTTGTGTATCAACCTTTACCCCTCTTTCTAACTCTGTTAAGAAAATCGTGAATAAGAGATGGGCTATCTTATGCAGTGGAGGAAAACAAATCCCCAAGCCTCTATTCGCTTTTAAACGTACCACCAATATTAGAGACCTATTGGTACACACCAGACCGCGTCCAGCTCTTGAACAATCACGTCAACAACCCCTTTGGGGCATCCCTCCAGTGACTGGTCATTTTCCCTGTGGTCACTGTAATGTTTGCACGTTCACTAAACAGTTAAAGTCTATTAACTTCGAACATAGTGGGATTTGGCGACTGGACAAACATACTAACTGCAATACTAAGAACTGTGTGTACATGATTACCTGCCCATGTGAGCTCCAGTATATAGGAATGACTACCAGACCAGTTAAACTTAGGATAAATGAACATCGTAGCAATATCAGATGTCGCCGTGTCACCACCAAATTGGCCCAACATTTCCTTGATATCGCACACAGCCCAGATGACTTGTGGTGGGTGGTCCTCCAGATAGATCCACACAGGACTGCTAATTCCCTTTTTAAGCTAGAACAACGATGGGTGTTCAAACTCCGTACCCATATTCAAGGACTCAATGATGCCATTCCCTGGACCAGTTTTACTTGTTAAGTTGTAACAACTACCTCCTTTTCCTACCACATAGCTAACCATCAGCATGGTCAATATCCGTGTCTACTGTAGTGTTTAGCATTATCCAGACTTGTCCGCCACTTTCTATTAGATACTGGTTTATTAACCTGTGCCCTAGCCTGTCATATCTGACATTCATTTCGTTTCTTTACTAAGCAACGTTTGCTCTTTTACACTTTTTCTAGTTCTATGCCCCCTCGGGTCTTGTTACTGTGGTCCTCTGTTTATTTCCACTACTTGCTGGGACGCACGGTCACGCGTCCTCCACGTGATTTCACGTAGTCTCTTTTCCGGGCTGAATGATTTAAGATTCCCGGTTGCCATCGCCATGGTAACATTCAGGACTCGCGGACACGGGCAGGTTTACTTACCGGTCACGGCAGCATTTGTAGTAAGTGCGGACTGATTTTTTACGGGCTACGAGTGTATTTCCCATCAACTTTTAGACAAGTCCTTTGCATCGTTAATGACGGCAATTCTTTCGGTTTCATTGCTGTTGTGACCTAACGCGTCACGTTTGTGTAAATAACTGCCTTTCTCACTAGCTATTAGTTGTATCTCACGACCTTTACGGGCTAATAACACACAATTCATTAACTTTTATACTTATTCTCTGTACCGTCAATGACGGCAATTTTCTCTCTTTGACTAAGCTCTTGTTACCGAACGCGTCACATTTGTGATTAGATCTGCCGGTTTTCAGGCAGCTTTCTCTCACTCGAGAGTCACTCTTTTCTAATTAACTTACAATTACCGGCGATTTGACCAGCACGCAGCCGGTATATGGGAGTCTGATATTCGTGGATATATATATATTTGTTGGCCACATTAGTCCCATGACATTACTATATATATTTTTACATTGATCTACATATACTTGAGAAGAATAGTTTTGCAATTTCCGAGATCTAGGGTATCCATGCTATTGTAAATAATTGTAAATAAGTGTGTATTGACTGAGCATGATCAGCATGAGCCAGCATTGATTTTTCCGAATTTATTTGTCCCTGATTTTTTCGATTGAAAAATATTTGTTGAAATGGTTTAATCAGACTTATCCTTACTACGACTCGCAATGAACATTATGTTTTCCTGCCTATTTGGGTGTGTTTCTCCATTTAGACTTGCAATTGTGGTCGACCATTGGTCCACGTAGTCCTATGGAGCACTTTTCCCTAATGCGGGTGGTAAGCTCCTTTTTTACATATTTATGTGCACTTTTGTCATTTGTCACCACGGACACTTTGTCTCACTACTTCACGTTTTCATGTCTTCTGTGGATGTCTTGCGTTACACTGTTCAATAATTAATTGATTTGTTTCATTTTCAGGGCTCTAGTTAGGAAACATATTTACCTGACTTATGTAAGTAATTTGATACCTGTTCTATATAGATCTGTGTAGTTACCTGTAATTACTGGTACTCCGATTTAGAAGACACATTAGTTCTGCTTGACTAGGAGATATAGCAAGTCAATTTTGGTCCTGACGAAGCATCAATGGACCCGTATGGGCCACTAGGATGCGAAACATGTTGACCGATGAAAAGGGTTGGTTCGCAAATTGTGTAAAAACCTCCCGTTGATTCATAGATCTCATTAGAGTGATTGATCATTGTTTCTACTTCACTCGTCTGACTTCACGTTTTTAATCTTGGTCCCTACCTTCCAACTGGCTCAATAAAGTATTTAACCATTGGGGGTTGTGAGAGCCAATTTTATCTCTTTCATTTTTTTGATCTCCTACACACTCTGTCCTCCCCCCACTCAACTCTGGGGCATGGCACCATCATCATAAAAGATCTCCGGCAAAGAGCCCCCCCAATTGGGGTGGAGCCCGTCAGACATTGCAGCGCCGGTCTGACGAGGAGCTGTACCAATGATGAAGCAAATCTTTCATTATGACCTGTGGCTCCAAGCACAATAAACCAGAGAGTATTCAAGTAGTCAGTCATCACCTAGTAAGTATTGGTACAGTTTCTCAGGCTCTTCGGCTCCTCATGTAGCAACATGCAGATCAAAACTGGGTAGAGCTGTATGATCTCTCCTTAGTCTCTCTGTCCATTGGGAGGTAAGGCACTTGCCCTACTTTAGAAGATTTATACTGCCAAATTTATTTCAATAGTAACATATGGAGGAGACATCTGGGGTATAAAGGAATATGAAACTCAACAGAGGGAAAAAAATTACTTCCTCAGGAAAATTTTGGAGTTTTCCCCCTTGATTTCCCACTATGTCTGTCATAAGGAAGTGAGCATTAATTATTCAAGTGATTGTATTTGCGTTAACCACCCCCTTTTGTGGCTTTCTATTTGGAAGAGTGGGCAGTATTAACCAGGAATATAAGAATGACTGCCATTCTTCGACAAAGGTTCTCTGATTCCCTGGCTGGCATATGTTGAAAAATCATTTGATGAGACTGGCTTATCCCATACTTTTACCAGTAGAGCATCCTACACCATCATTTACAGTGGGTTCAAACTTCTTTGTTGGCTCTGTTGCAAGTGGGAAGGGAAAATGTTAAACGTTTGAAATCATTTTGTTGTGAGTCATTTGCACCTAAATCCTGAAACATCGCCCTCTTGTTATTCAAGGAATACTAGAGGATATTGGGTCTATTCATTACTGTTCCAGTTAAGAGCTGGCAGGATCAAATACCAGCTTTGTTTCCTACTTGGATATCAGCAAAAATTAGAAAGCAGAATATACCCATATCATAATGTTTTAACCAATCAATGCTACATTTTTTATTCTTCTACGATTTTTATAATATTTACACTAATTAGTATTTGTTCCCCTTTTCAAAACTCCGGAATTTTTGGCATTGTATTCAGGTCAACCATTATCTTCAACAACTCTCGGACGAAGAGACTTGTCTTTGTGTGTGAATTTCTCCGTTTAGCTGTAGGATCACAAGGCACCATGCACTTTGAATGATTAAGCTATTTATCCACGATGGTTTTAATTTGTTATTTTTAGGCTCTGGTTTTAGTATTGTGTGAAGGAAGCATGTCTTGTATACACTCATTTGTGCCCTGACAATTGAATCTGGTTATATTGTAATGCGTGCATTCATGCATTTGATGGTTGAGAATTTCTGAGTTTCTTAGGCATTTATTTGATTATTTGATTGTATGTGCTTTTATGGTTTATCTATAAACCGAATAAAGTTTATTGAGATTGATACCTAAATGTGGACTTCCTCTGGAAATTCTTCCCTGAGCTCGATTTTGAGTGGGGGCCAGGGATGACTCCTAATTGGCAATATTTCCTTTTGCTGTGTTGATTTCAAGCTTGTTACCCTTAACATATCGGCTAGTTTAATAAGTAAACTTTGGAGTCCAACTCATTTATGGCTAAATAAGACTATATTGTCCACATAGGAAAGATATGGCAAGCACAAACTGCACACACATAGAGAGTGAGAGTTTTTTCTGGTCAAGCTTTGGTGATAGATCTGCCATAAGCAGATTGAACAGGTGTCGAGCTAAAACACAGTCTTGATTGAGGCCACTTCCATAGGAATTTTCCTTCATAATCTTGTGCTATTGGCTAGGTTAACTTGAATCCAGGTGCTTGTTGGCTCAAAGTATTCTATCTGGGATTCCCCACTCCTTTAATTTTCTCCACAGCTGGCACTGATCTACTCGGTCAAACACCACTTTAAAGTCTATAAAATAGAGATGTAACTTTTTCCGGAGGCATTCACACTTGTAGCTATTAGTGTAACAGCTAGTTTGTTTGTGTTTGCATGGAACCCTCTTTGGAACCCGTTCCGATTGGCTGGGACTATGTTGTTCATGTCTGACAATTCAACCAGCTGCTCGAGGATTAGCAATGCATAATGTTTTGCTTCTGAATCTATAAGTGCTATCAACCTTTAGTTGGTGGGGTTGGACTGGTCTCCACCCTTATGGACCCGATTTATTATTGACCCTCTCCTACTTGTGGGAATAGCTTCTGTTAGTCCCACCTCATTATGTACTGCTGACAGGAGGATTACCCAATAGTGGGGATCAAGTTTAAAAGGTTTCCTGCAGAATGCCTTTTGGCCCTGGTGCACCATCTTTTTGACCAGACGTTATTACTTTGGTAACCTTATCTTTCACATGATATAGGTTAACCTGCCCAGATCAATCATCCGACGTGAGCCATAAATTGCCTGTATCTATTTTTTGGGGTTGGTGGTATTCATTGCTTCATTATCCCCTGTGTTATAGCTGCTTTCCCACTCTGGATGATCTGGGTTTGTACCTTTGTTAAACATCTTAGTTAGAAGGACAACCCAAGCTTTCTCAGGCACATTGGAGTTGTTTATTGCACGTGTGGCTCTGCTGATGCTTTTTATGGTCTCCTAAAATGCTCTAGTGTTAGTTTGTTTAGCATTAAATAAAAGCCTTGTCCAAAATACACCTATTTACATTTTCCGGTCTTCCCTAGTTTGTTTATTATATTGCTTCCTTAGGTTTTTTATTCTGTCTCATATTTATTTTAGAGTGTTTGACAGTCATGGACTCCTAATTAACCTCCTTAGTTCCTTTTTTAGGGCATGGTATTTGTTTGTGAGGCCAACAGTCGAGTTGTCAACTTACCCCGTTAGTACATTTTACTCTGGGAGCATATTTTAGCAGACGTCTTGAGTAGTCCGTCCTGACCTCCATTTGGCTGCAATTCGATGAGTTGCAAGCCTCAAATGTCTCTTTAGTCAGAATAGCTTGGTTGGAAGGAACTATGCATCCATTTCAAATGCTTCAGATTTTTTTTTTTTTTTTTTTAGTAAGCCAGGTTCAATGTGTGTGGTCATGTGCCTTGGAAGGTTTATATTCAGCTTCAAATAAGGATTGTATAGTCGATTATTGAGAGGGAATTCACTCTGTGGCATGTATCCCACTGAGGCTTGTCCTGAAATCTGCCATTTACTATTCTCAAACCTAAATGTTCCAAACCCATGACTAGTTTTATCCTGGTGAGATCACAAAGTTTTGAAGGGGGACCACATTGCGGATGCACCTCCCAGACAGCATTTTCCACTAAACGAAGGGGCTATCAAACACGAGTGATTAACCCCTTCTGTGCTGTGGATGTAATGGTTTCGTCCAACGGCACAGTGCTCATGTGCCGAGGACGTAACCTTACGTCCTCGGCACTGAGCTCAGAGGGAGCGCTAGTGCTCCCTCTGTGAGCTTCCCTCCATCCCCCCTTCCCCTTCCACCCCGACCCCTCCAGTGACATCTGATGATGGCTGCGACCTCATCAGAGGCCCCCTCCCCATCGCGATCGGAAGAGAAATGCTTTCCATTTCTCTTCTGATCATGTGATCGGGGCATGAGAGGTTTCAAAGCGAAGGAAGGGAATTTCCTTCCCTTTGAAGTCTCTCAGAGCATATCAGAAGCCTGATTGTAAAGCGATCCAGCTTCTGAAATGCCCACTAGACACCAGGGATTCATTATAAAAAGTGAAACTGGCATAAGGGGAGCCATATTTTTCAAGGCCTTTTCTGCCCTTCGTGGGGGCAGATCGGCCTATTGTTGTTACGTCGTTCTGCCCCCAGGGGGGCAGAAATCTCTAGGCACCAGGGATACATTTTTTGTTTTTTTTTGTTTTGTTTTTTCAGAGGTGTGGAGCGACCCCTTAGGCAAGGGTCTCTCACCTTGGGGCAACTTGTATTTTGACCCAGCCGATTTTTGGTAGGCCAATCTGCCTCCAGGGGGGGCAGAAACCTCTAGCTCCAGGGATCATTTTTTTTTTTTTTTGTTTTGTTTTGTTTTTTACAGGTGGGGAGCGACCCCTTAGGTAATGGATGCTCCCCTGGGGGGGGGGGGGAGGGGATTTCTTTTTGGCCATTTCTGCTCCCCTTGGGGGCAGATCAGCATATTTCTATTAGGCCGATCTGCCCCCGGGGGGATCAGAAACCACTTAGGCACCAGGGATTGGTGTGTGTGTATGTGCGTGTTTTCATTAGGGGGCAGCCCCTTGGGTAAGGGTCGCTCCCCATGGGGGCATATTACTGTTGGCCATATCTGCCACCATCTGACCTATTTTTGGAAGGCCAATCTGCCCCCAAGGGGGGCAGAAAGCCCACCAGAGACCTGGGAAGTTTTTTGTTTCTCAAATAGGATGGTGAGGGTATGGCCTTACCCCCACCCCAAATAAATGGGGCCAAAGTTGTTCTGCCCACTAGTGGGCAGATGGGGCAATTACCCCTGATCCATACCCCAGAGGGGCAGAAAGTCTACCAGATGCCAGGAAATTAATAAAATATATAAATATTGGGGTGGTGGCTACCAACCAGTATGGGCCTGGTTATGCCCTCACCCCCAACTGAAGGGGGTAACAGTCTCTCACCACACTCTAAAACATCTTATCCCACAGCAAGCAAGAAGACATTTGATTATATTGGGTTTTGGTTTTACATTTGGGCCATGAGAGCTTGGCTAACTCTCAAAATCGTCCCAGTTGGAATGGTGAGGGCTGAATTTTATGGACTTTGGGACGCTGCTAAGTAGAAAAATACATGCTTGTGTCTGGTCAAGGGAGATCCTGACCTGGCAGTTTGGGCTGGACTGTTCAGAGGGGGAGCAGGGTCAAGTCTGATTTGTATGGCATGTAAAAACCTGATGGAATAAACCCATATTTGTGACGGGGTGAATGTTTGATTTGTTTAGCATTCTGTCTATAATCTGTTCATTTTAACCCTAAGTTGGAAGGATATGCCCAGACGTAGGTCCCGTGCTCACTATACCACTGCATTTTAGCTGCCTGGCTGATGATAGGTGATACCCCAAAACTGGTCACAGGATGCTTGCCTCCAGTCCAAGGAGGGCCTGGCCTGGCAGTGCAGGCTGGGCTGTTCACATGGGGAGCAGGTTAAGAGTGATTTGCATGTGGCTGGGTCCAAACGGGAAAGGCCTGGCATGCAAAAAGAAGCAATGGATTAAATCCAGGTCTATGACTGGGGGTGAATGTTTGATTTGTTCAGCATTACACTCATCATCTCTTCTTTTTGCATTTGTAACCCCTAGTGGGGTGGGTGTGCTAAGACGTCGGTCCGTGCTTGTTATGCCACCGCATGCAAGTTAGCCTGGCTGACGAGTGATGATACACCAAAACTATTCCGAGCATGCTTGTTTCTGGTCCAGGGAGCACCTGCTCCTGCAGTTTTGATGGACTGTGCACATGGGGACCCGGGTCACAACTGATTTGCATATACTGGGTCCAAAATGGAAAGGTATGTTGTGCAAAAAAATTACAAATTAAACCTAGATTTGTGACTGGGATAAATGTTAATTTGTTCATCATCTGTTCTTTTTGCACTAGTGGGCCTGCAGCACTGATTGTGCCACCCACTTAAGGAGCCCTCTAAACATGTCCCAGGCCTGCCATTGCAGCCTGAATGCAGTATCACATTGCCATGTTGACTTGATTTTAAAACCCCTTGTCAAGCCTTAAACTTCCCTTTTATTGCATATTGGTATCTCCTAAGGTAGGCCCTAGACAGCCCATCGAGAGGGTTTTATGCAATTATAAGATACAGTATCTGCTTTTACGTTTTACATGTCGTAGTAGTGAAAAAATCCCAAATTTGTTTTTCACTACTGTGAGGCCATACCCCTCCCATAAGCTAACATTGGTGATTGCTTATTACATATAATAAGTTGTAATTCCTTATTGAGAGGGGTCAATCTGTCATGTTTGATACCTGTGGAATTGTAATGATAAATCCTCTTCAATGGCAAGGCCGAATTTATCATTACAATTTTGAAAATACCACTTTTAGAAAAATGGCATTCTCCTGCACTTAGCCCTGTGTGCCTGCAGCCTGTCTCTGATTGCATGTCTGGGTTGGGTGCCAACTGGACTTTCTGTATTCCCTCTTGACAATCACACACAATGGGAGTTTAGGTGTGACTTGATGGGCCACAACGGGCCATTAACTGGCTTGATGGGGGACAGAACTGAACACTGCCTCATTTACACCTCAATAGGATGTGCCCTGTTCACACACAAACGGCTGCATAACCCCTGTAGAGATTCCGGAAGCCAGGGCAGAAAGGGAGGATCACTGTGCACTTTAGAGACTCCTTTGAAGTCTCCCACACTTCAAGGGCACCGCTGGGTATAAGAATCGGACCGCAAACCCTAATACTTCAGTACACTTCCGGACCTGTGGAGACTTTGCCAGGAAGAAGGCTTGCTCTGCTGCTACAAGGACTTGCACTCTGCTGGACTGCTTCTCTGGAAGAACTGCTTTCTTGCTGTGCTAACCTGCTGCATGCTGCCCTCTTTGCCTGGGTAAGAAGGACTGAAGCCACATCACTTGAACCCAGAACCAGAGTGGCCCCAAGGGCTTGCTGGCTTGCCTCCTGTTTTATTAAGTCTCAGGGACACACAATACTTCCAGCTTATCACCTACAGAACCTGGACTTTGCCATCTGTGAGTCTCGCCCTGTCAAGTGGTGCTAGTCCAGTCCTGGGTCCTTGGAAGTGGGTATAAAGTGGTGTATACTTTGGTAATAGGACTGTGTAGCTAGGATGACAGAATTGTAAAGTGTGGGAGACTGAGTCTATCCATGCAGTGAGTGACTGCCAGCCCAACTCCTGGCTAGTTCACAGTGCCTGACCCAACCCTCCAAACCCACTGGGGTAAAAAGTGACTATATGGCAACCTAGACATGACACTCTGACTCCCCAAGGAAGTCATGGAAACAGATCATGCCCCTTTTTTACTATTCCCATGCTTGCCAGGAAAAGACAAAAAGATGTTCAATACATTTATTAAAGCAATTGCAAATTAGCATATATAGATAACTAGGCAGATGAAGCAAAGCAAGGTAATTGGCATTACGAACATGATAAAGAAGATGAACAATCCAACTATGATGCATGTGGTTCTAGATGTACTAGAGGTTCTTACCTAACTCTATGTCTCTTCTGAGAGCATAGCAGTTGTAACCCTTTCCCTGGCCCGATCTAAGGGTCTAGCCCCAATACCATATCTGAAAAGAATGTCAGGAATCAGTCTGTAAATCAGTCTGGAAAATCAGCGGCAAATGAAGTGCATGTCACACAATGTGCGTTCCAGGATAGTCGTGACAGGAATGCCCTCGGACCCCTTACGTCAGTGAACCATTTATATAATACACCATACAACATTGGAAATATAGTTCCGATTCAATGCTGTGTCTAGATGATAGAAGCTGTCTCCTGGACAGGCAACACAAGCTGGCATATTGTGTTCTGCATTCCATAGCCTTGAACAGAGCCATTGTTGTGCAATGGCTAGCTAAACCAGCAGCATGTTCCTTCCTTTTTTATGCGAGAGCAGCATTAGGATTGGTCACAGGGCAGGCTTGGAGCCTGTGCCTGCAGCGAGTGGAGTTGGAGCCGGAAGAGCAGCAAGGCAGCTGCGGCAGAAGTAAGTTTAATTTTTTAAAATATTTCTTTATGCTGTTTAGCCCCCTTCCTGTCGCTTTCCCCCTACAGGGGCTGCCGCTGCTGAGAATAGAGATTTAGTCATGGGATATCTGAAAGAAGATGACAGTGGACAAAGGAAAACTGTTAACTCTTTTGTTGTTCTATGTTCCAGAATTCACTAGTCCCTTTCTAAACCCCTCCAACCAGTGCAGTAAGCCCCACACTGGTTTGATCATGAGTGCTCTCTGACTAATCGCCTCTGGTATAAGGCCCTAAATGAGACAAGAGATCATACTGTTGTAGCTGCTCTGCAGAAACAATGAAAAATAGTGATGACTAAGAGGCGAAACAAAATTATTTCTGAACAATGGGACTCATTGTCACACTTGGCATGTTTGGAAGAAAGTAAGCGGCATATTAATAGGCCCCTAGCACCACCGGAGTGTCACTTTTCGTGACGCTCCGGAGGCACTATACCCTACAGTGTATTTACAAGGTGGCTCTAAGCCACTTTTTGTGGCTTAACCCCACCTTGTAAATTTGACCTCATCACACACAGCTCTTTGCTTGGAAGAGGCATACAATGGGTGTTGCTGTGGGTATGCCACAGCACCAACATTGCATTTTGACACTGCCTGAGATTTATGAGCTTTCCTAAACTGAGGCAGTGCCAAAATCTAACACCACCCCAGGGGTGGCATTACCAAGACGCAACAATGAAGAATACTTATTTTTCTCCTAGTTTTTTGCTTTTTCTATGTGTGCTGCATTCTGCAACATGCATAAAAGAGCAAAATGCCAGACATGATAGTTTATGTGTCGGAAGGTGTCCTTTCCTGCACATAAACAATCATTTCAAAATTACACTTTGGCACTTCTGTGTGTGCTGAATTCTGCAGCACACACAGAAGTTCCAAATCCCCATTAGTGATTGTTTATGTGCTGGAAGGGACATCTTCCCACACATAATCAATCAAACCCCTTGATGTAGACATCCTTACATAATGGTGCAAGGATGCCTGCATTGGTGCTACGCAGCTCAATTTAGCGCCAGTGCAGGGGACAGCACAAGGGTCCCCATATTCAACTAAATTCCTGGGTTGTGAAAATGACGGAGCAATGTACTGCCAATTTTGGTGCATCGTCGTGCTCCATCATTTTCCTTTAAATATGGGCCTACATTTTTCTGGAGAGCCCTCTCAAGTATTTGCTCCCTAGATCAAACAACTACCACCATTATGTTCCACATAAATAGCACTGCCTGGAAGGCTAACTTTTTTATGATTTATCAAGTCATGGAGTAATTTCCCACAATTTCAGTATTGTTAGAATGTCCTCCATTATTACAGGCTTTAGCACAAGAAGTGACTATTTCCATACAGCAAGGCAAGGGGGGAAAGCTCCAGGCCCATATGGTGTTTCAGTTTACTTAATCAAATGCAAACTAGAAATATGGGCACATCTTGTGACAAATCTTTTCAATAATTTAAGTTAGCACACCGTACCAACTTCATTGGATAAGCTCAGGGATTGTTCCATTTTTTTAAAAAGGGTAATCGTTGTTAGCAACATTGTTATCATTACATTTCATCAATAGATATCCAAGCAAAATATTATTGGTAGAGTCCTCTGTAATGGGATATTTGAATGAGTCCAAGACAATAACATCTTAAACACATGTCAATACAAGTTTCACTCCGGCATTGTCACAGTAGTACAATGTTTAAATTTGAACTTAATTATTAGAAAGTGTAGACCAAGCAATCTCCTTTCTTCCTTGCCTTTATGGATCTGTCATTGGCCTTTGATTGTGTTAATCAGACAAAGAGGTGGACATTTTTTCTGTATTTTGGTGGGATCCTAACTTAGTGCATTTACTAAAATGGCTGCACACCAATACTAAGGCCAGGGTCAGGTTTCGTCAGAATGACAAGGTATCAAACCAAATTAGCATTGGTCAGGAAGCCCACCAGGGGTGCTTGCTCCCCCCATTGTAATTTATCCTCTACATTAATAAACTCTCTTCGGAGCTAACTTCAAGCAATTCCAATGTTCCTATTGTAAGTGGCACTTTTCTAGCTGCCCTGTTGTATACACCTCACGCTTTACATATTGCTCCCACTCCTGAAGCATTGGGTCAGTTAGTGCATTTATTTGTATACTGTATGACTGATCTTGAATAAACAACAAATTATGCCAAATCTTTCATTATGACCTGTGGCTCCAAGCACAATAAACCAGAGAGTATTCAAGTAGTCAGTCATCACCTAGTAAGTATTGGTACAGTTTCTCAGGCTCTTGGGCTCCTCATGTAGCAACATGCAGATCAAAACTGGGTAGAGCTGTATGATCTCTCCTTAGTCTCTCTGTCCATTGGGAGGTAAGGCACTTGCCCTACTTTAGAAGATTTATACTGCCGAATTTATTTCAATAGTAACATATGGAGGAGACATCTGGGGTATAAAGGAATATGAAACTCAACAGAGGGAAAAAAATTACTTCCTCAGGAAAATTTTGGAGTTTTCCCCCTTGATTTCCCACTATGTCTGTCATAAGGAAGTGAGCATTAATTATTCAAGTGATTGTATTTGCGTTAACCACCCCCTATTTTGGCTTTCTATTTGGAAGAGTGGGCAGTATTAACCAGGAATATAAGAATGACTGCCATTCTTCGACAAAGGTTCTCTGATTCCCTGGCTGGCATATGTTGAAAAATCATTTGATGAGACTGGCTTATCCCATACTTTTACCAGTAGAGCATCCTACACCATCATTTACAGTGGGTTCAAACTTCTTTGTTGGCTCTGTTGCAAGTGGGAAGGGAAAATGTTAAACGTTTGAAATCATTTTGTTGTGAGTCATTTGCACCTAAATCCTGAAACATCGCCCTCTTGTTATTCAAAGAATACTAGAGGATATTGGGTCTATTCATTACTGTTCCAGTTAAGAGCTGGCAGGAGCAAATACCAGCTTTGTTTCCTACTTGGATATCAGCAAAAATTAGAAAGCAGAATATACCCATATCATAATGTTTTAACCAATCAATGCTACATTTTTTATTCTTCTACGATTTTTATAAGATTTACACTAATTAGTATTTGTTCCCCTTTTCAAAACTCCGGAATTTTTGGCATTGTATTCAGGTCAACCATTATCTTCAACAACTCTCGGATGAAGAGACTTGTCTTTGTGTGTCAATTTCTCCGTTTAGCTGTAGGATCACAAGGCACCATGCACTTTGAATGATTAAGCTATTTATCCACGATGGTTTTAATTTGTTATTTTTAGGCTCTGGTTTTAGTATTGTGTGAAGGAAGCATGTCTTGTATACACTCATTTGTGCCCTGACAATTGAATCTGGTTATATTGTAATGCGTGCATTCATGCATTTGATGGTTGAGAATTTCTGAGCTTCTTAGGCATTTATTTGATTATTTGATTGTATGTGCTTTTATGGTTTATCTATGAACCGAATAAAGTTTATTGAGATTGATACCTAAATGAAGACTTCCTCTGGAAATTCTTCCCTGAGCTCGATTTTGAGTGGGGGCCAGGGATGACTCCTAATTGGCAATATTTCCTTTTGCTGTGTTGATTTCAAGCTTGTTACCCTTAACATATCGGCTAGTTTAATAAGTAAACTTTGGAGTCCAACTCATTTATGGCTAAATAAGACTATATTGTCCACATAGGAAAGATATGGCAAGCACAAACTGCACACACATAGAGAGTGAGAGTTTTTTCTGGTCAAGCTTTGTTGACAGATCTGCCATAAGCAGATTGAACAGGTGTCGAGCTAAAACACAGCCTTGATTGAGGCCACTTCCATAGGAATTTTCCTTCATAATCTTGTGCTATTGGCTAGGTTAACTTGAATCCAGGTGCTTGTTGGCTCAAAGTATTCTATCTGGGATTCCCCACTCCTTTAATTTTCTCCGCAGCTGGCACTGATCTACTCGGTCAAACACCACTTTAAAGTCTATAAAATAGAGATGTAACTTTTTTCCGGAGGCATTCACACTTGTAGCTATTAGTGTAACAGCTAGTTTGTTTGTGTTTGCATGGAACCCTCTTTGGAACCCGTTCCGATTGGCTGGGACTATGTTGTTCATGTCTGACAATTCAACCAGCTGCTCGAGGATTAGCAATGCATAATGTTTTGCTTCTGAATCTATAAGTGCTATCAACCTTTAGTTGGTGGGGTTGGACTGGTCTCCACCCTTATGGACCCGATTTATTATTGACCCTCTCCTACTTGTGGGAATAGCCTCTGTTAGTCCCACCTCATTATGTACTGCTGACAGGAGGATTACCCAATAGTGGGGATCAAGTTTAAAAGGTTTCCTGCAGAATGCCTTTTGGCCCTGGTGCACCATCTTTTTGACCAGACGTTATTACTTTGGTAACCTTATCTTTCGCATGATATAGGTTAACCTGCCCAGATCAATCATCCGACGTGAGCCATAAATTGCCTGTATCTATTTTTTGGGGTTGGTGGTATTCATTGCTTCATTATCCCCTGTGTTATAGCTGCTTTCCCACTCTGGATGATCTGGGTTTGTACCTTTGTTAAACATCTTAGTTAGAAGGACAACCCAAGCTTTCTCAGGCACATTGGAGTTGTTTATTGCACGTGTGGCTCTGCTGATGCTATTTATGGTCTCCTAAAATGCTCTAGTGTTAGTTTGTTTAGCATTAAATAAAAGCCTTGTCCAAAATACACCTATTTACATTTTCCGGTCTTCCCTAGTTTGTTTATTATATTGCTTCCTTAGGTTTTTTATTCTGTCTCTTATTTATTTTAGAGTGTTTGACAGTCATGGACTCCTAATTAACCTCCTTAGTTCCTTTTTTAGGGCATGGTATTTGTTTGTGAGGCCAACAGTCGACTTGTCAACTTACCCCGTTAGTACATTTTACTCTGGGAGCATATTTTAGCAGACGTCTTGAGTAGTCCGTCCTGACCTCCATTTGGCTGCAATTCGATGAGTTTCAAGCCTCAAATGTCTCTTTAGTCAGAATAGCTTGGTTGGAAGGAACTATGCATCCATTTCAAATGCTTCAGATTCTTTTTTTTTTTTTTTTAGTAAGCCAGGTTCAATGTGTGTGGTCGTGTGCCTTGGAAGGTTTATATTCAGCTTCAAATAAGGATTGTATAGTCGATTATTGAGAGGGAATTCACTCCGTGGCATGTATCCCACTGAGGCTTGTCCTGAAATCTGCCATTTACTATTCTCAAACCTAAATGTTCCAAACCCATGACTAGTTTTATCCTGGTGAGATCACAAAGTTTTGAAGGGGGACCACATTGCGGATGCACCTCCCAGACAGCATTTTCCACTAAACGAAGGGGCTATCAAACACGAGTGATTAACCCCTTCTGTGCTGTGGATGTAATGGTTTCGTCCAACGGCACAGTGCTCATGTGCCGAGGACGTAACCTTACGTCCTCGGCACTGAGCTCAGAGGGAGCGCTAGTGCTCCCTCTGTGAGCTTCCCTCCATCCCCCCTTCCCCTTCCACCCCGACCCCTCCAGTGACGTCTGATGATGGCTGCGACCTCATCAGAGGCCCCCTCCCCATCGCGATCGGAAGAGAAATGCTTTCCATTTCTCTTCTGATCATGTGATCGGGGCATGAGAGGTTTCAAAGCGAAGGAAAGGAATTTCCTTCCCTTTGAAGTCTCTCAGAGCATATCAGAAGCCTGATTGTAAAGCGATCCAGCTTCTGAAATGCCCACTAGACACCAGGGATTCATTATAAAAAGTGAAACTGGCATAAGGGGAGCAATATTTTTCAAGGCCTTTTCTGCCCTTCCTGGGGGCAGATCGGCCTATTGTTGTTAGGCCGTTCTGCCCCCAGGGGGGCAGAAACCTCTAGGCACCAGGGATACATTTTTTGTTTTTTTTTGTTTTGTTTTTCAGAGGTGTGGAGCGACCCCTTAGGCAAGGGTCTCTCACCTTGGGGCAACTTGTATTTAGACCCAGCCGATTTTTGGTAGGCCAATCTGCCTCCAGGGGGGGCCGAAACCTCTAGCGCCAGGGATCATTTTTTTTGTTTTTTTTTTGTTTTGTTTTTTACAGGTGGGGAGCGACCCCTTAGGTAATGGACGCTCCCCTGGGGGGGGGGAGGGGATTTCTTTTTGGCCATTTCTGCTCCCCTTGGGGGCAGATCAGCATATTTCTATTAGGCCGATCTGCCCCCGGGGAGGGTCAGAAATCACTTAGGCACCAGGGATTGGTGTGTGTGTATGTGCGTGTTTTCTTTAGGGGGCAGCCCCTTGGGTAAGGGTCGCTCCCCATGGGGGCACATTACTGTTGGCCATATCTGCCACCATCTGACCTATTTTTGGAAGGCCAATCTGCCCCCAAGGGGGGCAGAAAGCCCACCAGAGACCTGGGAAGTTTTTTGTTTCTAAAATAGGACGGTGAGGGTATGGCCTTACCCCCACCCCAAATAAATGGGGCCAAAGTTGTTCTGCCCACTAGTGGGCAGATGGGGCAATTACCCCTGATCCATACCCCAGAGGGGCAGAAAGTCTACCTGATGCCAGGAAATTAATAAAATATATAAATATTGGGGTGGTGGCTACCAACCAGTATGGGCCTGGTTATGCCCTCATCCCCAACTGAAGGGGGTAACAGTCTCTCACCACACTCTAAAACATCTTATCCCACAGCAAGCAAGAAGACATTTGATTATATTGGGTTTTGGTTTTACATTTGGGCCATGAGAGCTTGGCTAACTCTCAAAATCGTCCCAGTTGGAATGGTGAGGGCTGAATTTTATGGACAATGGGACGCTGCTAAGTAGAAAAATACACAAGACCTAGACACATCTGAAAATAAAACATCTGGCCGATTCCAGGGTGGTGTGTTTCACATGCACCAGCACCATTTTCATACCCACAATGCCCTGTAAACCTCCAACTTTGCTGGAAATCACACATTTTTCCCACGGTTTTGTGTTAGAACTTTCCGGAATCTGCAGGAATCCACAAAATTCCTACCACCCAGTATTGTCTCATCTATACCGATTAAAATTCTGCTCCACTTGTCAGCCTAAAAATAGTTTTTTGCAAACTGCCCTTTTGGGCCTCCTTTGGTTCCCCCTCAAAATCAACATGTTTTTAGCTCTTCCCTTTCACAAGCACTTGGCCCAACTACACAAATGAGGTATAATTTTTACCGGGAGACTGAGAAGAACGTTGAGCGGTTTGAAATTTGTCCCAGTGCAGTGATCCCAAACAGAAATGTGGAAAAATGTGATTTTTTAGCTAAATTTGAGGTTTGCTGAGGATTCTGGGTAAGAAAGAATTGGGGGATCCACGCAAGTCACACCTCTCTGGACTCCCTCGGTTGTCTTATTTTCAGAAATTTCTGGGTTTGGTAAGTTTCTCTAGATGGCTGCCTAGCCCAGGACCAAAAACGCAAGTGCCCCCCGCAAAAACAGGTAGTTTTGTATTTGATAATTTGGATGTGTCCAGATAGTGTTTTGTGGTATTTCCTTTCGTGGGCAGTATGCCTACCCACAAAAGTGTGGTACCATTTTTATCGGGAGACTTGGGGGAACGCTGGGTGGAAGGAAATTTGTGGCTCCTCTCTGATTCCAGAACTTTCTTTCACCGAAATGAGATCAAAAAGTGTTTTTTTGGACACATTTTGAGGTTTGCAAAGGATTCTGGGTAACAGAAGCTGGTCAAAGCCCCACAAGTCACCTCATCTTGGATTCCCCTAGGTGTCTAGTTTTCAAAACTGTGCAGGTTTGCTAGGTTTCCATAGGTACCGGCTGAGCTAGAGGTCAACATCCACAGCTAGGCACTTTGCAAAAAACAGCTCTGTTTTCTTTGTGAAAATGTGATGTGTCCACGTTGTGTTTTGGGGCATTTCCTGTCGCGGTCACTAGGCCTAGCCCCACAAGTGAGGTACCATTTTTATCGGGAGACTTGGGGGAATGCTGGGTGGAAGGAAATTTGTGGCTCCTCCCTGATTCCGAAACATTATGTCTCCGAAATGAGAGGAAAAAGTGTTTTTTTGACAAATGTTGAGGTTTGCAAAGGATTCTGGGTAACAGAACATGGTCAGAGCCCAACAAGTCACCCCATCTTGGATACCCCTAGGTGTCTAGTTTTCAAAACTGCGCAGGTTTGCTAAGTTTCCACAGGTGCCGGCTGAGCTAGAGGCCAAAATCCACAGCTAGGCACTTTGCAAAAAACAGCTCTGTTTTCTTTCTGAAAATGTGATGTGTCCACGTTGTGTTTTGGGACATTTCTTGTCACGGGCGCTAGGCCTACCCCCACAAGTGAGGTACCATTTTTATCGGGAGACTTGGGGGAACGCTGGGTGGAAGGAAATTTGTGGCTCCTCTCTGATTCCAGAACTTTCTGTCACCGAAATTAGAGGAAAAAGTGTTTTATCTGTCAAATTTTGAGGTCTGCGAAGGATTCTTGTTTTGGGGCATTTCCTGTTGTGGACGCTAGGCCTACCCACGCAAGTGAGGTACCATTTTTATCAGGAGACTTGTGGGAACACAGAATAGCAAAACACGTGTTCTTATCCCTTGTCTTTCTCTGCATTTTTTACTTCCAAATGTAAGACAATGTGTAAAAAAGACATCTGTTTGAGAAATCCCCTGTAATTCACATGCTAGTATGAGCACCCCTGAATGCAGAGATGTGCAAATAACCACTGCTTCTGAACACCTTATCTAGTGGTCAGTTTGGAAATACAAAGGCTTTCTTGATATCTATTTTTCTCTTTTTATAATTCAGCAAATGAATTGCTATATACCCGGTATAGAATGAAAACCCATTGCAAGGTGCATCTCATTTATTGGCTCTGGGCACCTAGGGTTCTTGATGAATCTACAAGCCCTATGTATCACCACAACCAGAGGAGTCCAGCAGATGTCACTGTATATTGCTTTAAAAATCTGACATCCCAGGAAAAAGGTACAGAATAAAACATGGAGAAAAATTGCTGGTTTTTTCACCTCAATTTCAATATTCTTTTATTTCAGGTGTTATATCCTGTAGGAAATACTTGTAGGATCTACACAAATGACCCCCTGCTGAATTCAGAATTGTATCTACTTTTCAGAAATGTTTAGCTGTCTGGGATCCAGCATTGGTTTCTTACCCATTTCTGTCACTAACTGGAAGGAGGCTGAAAGCACAAAAAATAGTAAAAATGGGGTATGTCCCAGTAAAATGCCAAAACTGTGTTGAAAAATTGGGTTTTCTATTTCAAGTCTGCCTGTTCTTGAAAGCTGGGAAGTTGGTTATTTTACCACAGCAAACCCTTTGTTGATGCCATCAGCCAGCTAAATCACATAGATAATTAGGCTATATAATTATACCAGGAATGAATATGGAGATGCAATTTGAATGTCTACTTAGATGATGAGGGGTGACAGGCAGGTAAATTTGGAGATAATAAGAAAGATGGAGTTGGGATTCCCCACTGAGATCAGAGCAGATAGGAAGTGCTCGGGATTATAGTCCTCTCTCTATCTCTACAGAATGGAGATTATAAAATTAGGTGAAACAGAGAACAGACTAATCAAACACACAGGAAACATACTTGCTACTAAGGAAGACGATTTACTCAGGTAAGGATAGTGGGACATGCGTGGGATTGGTTGGCATAGTTGTCCATATATGTGATGAGTCACTAAAGAGCTATAGAAGTTGGGATGTCATTCGGGGAGGCGCAAACCGTTTATAATAAGGATAATGATGCCACTCGTAATGATACTTTGATTGGTTTCGGAAGAAGGGCGCGGCCCAACAAGATTGTTAATGCTATCAATTGAAATTCAATAAAACTACAGAAAGAACTACAGAAATCAGGATACTACTGTTAACGCGTCCGTCTATGTCAATTTATACACATCAGGACTCGTTTTTTAGGTCGATGAACCTTTTGACCCAGTGGTGAGTCTCCGTAAGACGAGATTACCAAACATCAAATATATTTCACAAAAACCATCAATGAACCTTCGACGCATTCATTAGTTCTCAGACTCAAATAACCACACCTTGAAGGAAGATTTTGTGAATTTATTCCCTATTGATTACAATCTAATAATAAACGTATTAATCTCAAAACCAAGGAACATAAAAACATAATTACAAAGTGGCAACTACGTTGAACTTTCAACAATGCAACGATCAGGATCATAGGATAGATATGTTAGCAAAGAATAGATCATAGTGCATGATAAACCATAGAATATCAGTTCAGCATAGCTACATGTCAGTCACGTCAGTTCCGTCCATCAAATGAATACCTCATCTAACCTCAAATCAGCATTAGCATGTTGGGCTTCATGCAAAACAATTTAAAACATCAATTTGGAAAACATCTAACTAAAATACCTAATTAAACATACAGAGCAGTTGGTACCTAGAAAGAAATGGCAAATAGATTCCGTTAGCATTAATAATTACCCTCCTCGAGATAGGTCAGCATACAGGATCAGTCTTCGTCTTCAGGACATCAGTTAGTTCACTGTCAATCTATCTAAATTAGAAACAAGGGACACTCTCCTCTTGAGGAGAAAAGTGTAAAGGGCAGTCTATGGGATAGGATGAATTTTGTCTAAGTCTCAGATCACCAAAAAGAGTGACAGAGTTTCTGGATGCAATCGATATCATTCCCTACCTAATGTGTCTCGTCTCTCGTGTCATGAGTTTTTATCCCCTTTTCCATGATACATTCCCCCAAAATTCTATTGGTCAGTAACTATATCCCATTATTGGTGACCAATCAAATTATACATTAAGTAATGCATTTGTCATTTCTTGATATTAAGTTGTCTCCCAATTGGTCTTCATAATCAGCATTTTCGTAGGTGGTACGTCCGGGGTTACATCACCATCTTGGCACACGTCTCAGGTTAAAAGTTCTCTTTCCCTCGTCTCATTGTCCTTGTAAGTGTCCATTAATGTTTCGAAGCACATAATTTTATACTAGAAGCTGCTAGCATGTGGATGAGAAAATTCCTTCATGTTTCAAACTAGTACAGAGAGAACAATAGCTGGGTCATGGTTATTTGCAAGTCCGCACACTGGAGAAATAGAAAAATATGGTTTTTAAGTGAGGGACTCACAGCTAGTTCGCGACTCCTGCTAACTTAAGACATACGAGTTCTAATGAATACAATTTTGATCGTAATAATACATATAACTGAAGAATTATTATTAATTCAGCATTAGTGTTCATAAATGAGCAAATCTTTGTGTTTAATACATTTTAATTATTAACAGTGTTTTAGTCAAATGTAAGCGTTTCAAGTCTATAATATATGATATTTAAACTACGCTCTCTCAGTCCCTCCTCTGATGACGAACGTCATCACACAATTCTTGATCTTCAATTTTTCACCTTGCGCTTAATGCGCATTTCAGCATCTTGACCTTTATGTGAACTTTCCCATATTTCATTGAACATTTTCTCTCTTTCACTTTCTTCATTCTGTCTGGCTCTTTTGGGCAGGTTTCTTTTAATTTTGTTATTAATTTTGCATGCTCCCCATAATCCTAATAGGCAAATCAAAACAATTAGTAAGCCTAACATGATTTTCGCAAGCACTCCATTCCAAATGTTGGTAAACCATTTTCCTACCCGGGCAATTCCTTTTCCAAATTTTTCCCAAACTCCAGGTTCTTTTAGATCCTTCAAATCTATACTAATCTCTAGTCAGGTTAGTAAGCATGCTTCTAATTTTCTTACTGTTATCAGGTATATAAGAACAGCAGTGACGTTCATTAAGCATTTTGCACACACCTCCATTCTTTGCTAAAAGAATGTCTAAAGCAAGCCGATTTTGAAGAGGCATAGCTCTTTCTGCAGCAAGTTCAGTATCCATCAATAATATTTCTCCTGTAAAATTTGTCAGCATGTTATCCACAATAGTAGACAACTTTTGAATTTTCATAGAATTTAAGATAACCCCAACTGATGGGATTATTGCTCCAAATATGTCACCAATGACAGCAGCCACTGATTCTCGTTTCTGTCTAGAATGTTGTATTTCAGAAGATTTAGGTATTTGTTTTAAGTCATCAATCTGGTATATCTTTGGGAAAACTATTCCCAAATAACATGTCCCATACCATCCCTTTGGGAGACGGTAATATGCATTTAACCCACAGATGTAATAGATTCCAGGAATCGCTGGGTCTTGTCCATTTAACATGAAGGTCCATTTACTCTGAAACAAAAACACATGTCTACATTCACTCGTACCCACAAACAAATTGTCTTGATCAGATTTTGGTCTGTATATACATAGTCTACCTACGTGTAATGCATCTATAGCTAATTTGCCTTGTGTTTTAATTGCAGTATAAGCGTAATCATTTGCATAAGTGTGTTTTTCTAAACCTTTTTCTAACTTTTCCTTTAATGCTTTGCGTCTATCATCTGTATGATCTAAAAAGCTTTTTTCCACAGGAGACAGTAAGCATGTTAAATTATTGCGGTGTGCATAAGCAGTTCCAAATGTTAGTGTTGGCTCCAAGAATCCTCTAACTAATTTTATATCATGCTCTTTAGCTAGTTTATTTAAGAATTCAATTACAGGCACAAAAGAAAATACAACATCCAGATTCGAATAAAAGTATTGTACATGCTCTTGATTATAAAATCTTGTTAGTAGCAAGCTGCAGCTAATCCCATAAGTAAGAGGGAGGCTATGATAAGTAACCCCCTCCTGCACAGATGAAGGAATTTTAGTACACACATAACAATCTTTTGTATCCATAGTTTCCACATACTCATTTAATAAGCGATAGAAAACATTAGTAGAAAGTTCACCTTTTGTATCAGTTCCCTCATGAAGATGTCTAGCATCCTGTTAAAATTTCTCCCATGGTGATAGTTTATTAGTTGTAGTGGTGGTCTCAGGTTTTAAAGTTGCATTATTAGTTTCACTCTCTCTCCATGGCATTCTTACAATCACTCCCACAATCATTATTGCGCATACAACACCTATCATAAGTCCTAACCAACCACACACCTTACTTCCTTTGTTACTATAAGCCATGTTTGTATAGAATCAGAATAGTAGATCAACAATCAACTTAAGATGGCAAACTCTTTCTGCGTATTTACAGCGTCTTCTCTCACTCTAGGACCCTTTTCGTCAGTTCAGTTTAGCAGCTTGTCGCAATCAGGATTCTATAAGTCAAATTCAGGTTTAATTGTCTCTTTCTGGTAGGTTTATAAAGTCTCTTTCCTTTTAGTATATTTTCCAAGATTTTCTGATGATAGTTTCCTTCAGGTACCGTAGTATTGGCCTGGCACTTCTCGATCAAAACAAAATGCTAAGAATTCTTGTTGCCATTCAGAGGTTGTAGCGTATGCCCATTCAGGACCTGTGTACCTTCGGTTTGCTATTCTCTTTCTTTTTAATCTTCGTTCACCCTGCTGTTCCCCTTCGCTCAGATCATCCCTCTGTGAGGTATCGCTTTCTTCTATTATTGTCTCGTTTGTTAATTCTCTTATTCTAAAAGGTGACTTTTCCGGCCATGTATCACCTCTATGTGTCTTATTTCGGCATTTTCTTTCAGAACGCTGGACAGCACCCTCCTCTTGTGATATGGTGTTTTCTCCTGATAAGCTTGGAACTTGATCAGAAGATTCTGATTAGTTCTGATCTAGATTTACTACTTCTCCGTCTCTCTCTTCTTCCTGTTCAACACTGTATTCAGGCTCTGAATTGTATTCGTCTGCTTCTGGGAGAACCTCTTCTTGCCTTTGTTCTCCTGCTGCCTCCACTGAGATTGGCACTCCGTCACCTCTCTCGAACTCTCTGATAGTGTGAGGGACGCGGCTGTTCTCAGTGGGCTCTCCTGTGGTCTCAGATCTTTCTTGACTGATCTCTGACTCTGAGACTTCTTCTCTCGAAGTTGTTGTACCGGAATTTTCAAGTTCCTCTTCAACAGAACACGTTACCCTTTTTGTATGGCTGGCATGTATCCAGTTGGGAACCCCGGCACACTTCACAGCAGTAGTGGTCGTCAATATCACTTGATATGGCCCTTTCCAACGCGGCTCAAGACACAATTTTCTTACGTGCTTCTTGACAACCACCCAATCTCCAGCTTGCAGAGAGTGTCCTGGTTCGCCAATTGGTGGTAACGTGTTAGCTTCCACCTGGTGAGAGAAAGAGCGTATCACGTCAGCTAAACTTTTGCAGTAATCCAACACCATATCATCTGTAATATTCACTAGGGCATTTGCAGGTACCGCTGGCAACCTCATTGCTCTACCCATGAGGATTTCATGGGGGGACAGTCCTGTTTTCTTATCTGGTGTGTTTCTCATGGACATCAATACTAGCGGTAATGCATCTGGCCACTTCATGTTTGTTGCTGCACACATTTTCGCTATTCTTGATTTTAAGGTACCATTCATCTGTTCAACTAGTCCTGATGCTTCAGGGCGATAGCTACAGTGTAACTTCTGCTCGATGTTGAGTGCTGCACACAGAAGCTTGATCACCTCATTGTCGAAGTGTCTTCCCCTATCTGATTCTATAGAAACCGGGAACCCGAATCGTGGTATTAATTCCCTCAGTTATAGTTTTGCAACTGTGAGACTGTCATTTTTACGTGTAGGGTATGCCTCAATCCATTGACTGAAAACACACACAAACACCAACACGTACTTCAATCCTCCACAAACAGGCATTTCAATGAAATCCATTTGTATTCTATTAAATGGACCTCCAGCTCTTCCAATGTGGCTCAAATTTACCACTGTTCCTTTTCCAGCATTCATCTGTTGACAGATGATGCATCTGTGGCAGGTGATTTCTGCAGCATGTCTGAATTTTGGATTAAACCAATCAATTTTAAAAGTTCTGATCATGGCATCTCTTCCTAAATGTGCTTGCCCATGATATAATCGGGCAAATTGTGACAGAATACTATTAGGTAAGACCAACTTCCCATCATCTGAGACCCATATATCATCTGCTCTTTGTACACATTGCATTTTCTGCCAGGAACGTTTTTCTTCTTTGTTAGCACGGTTTTGCAGTGTCTTTAACTCATCTAAGGTATCAACCACTTGTAATGCTAGATTCAAAGTTGTATCATTTTCAGGTTGAGGTAGCAATTCCCACTGCTCTTTGAATGATATACAATTCAATGCACAAAATCTTGCAACCTGATCTGCATAACCATTCCCCATTGACACAAAGTCTTGTGATCTGGTGTGAGCACTGCACTTTACCACGGCAATTTCAAGAGGTAACTGAATTGCATGTAACAAATCTCTTATTTGTTCTCCATTTTTCACTGGTGATCCGGAGGAAGTCATAAAACCCCTTTGTGACCAGATCTGACCAAAATCATGTACAATTCCAAATCCATACCTGCTGTCAGTATAGATTGTGACTTTCAAATTCACAGCAGCATGGCAGGCCTTTGTAAGAGCTATTAATTCTGCTACTTGTGCAGAGAATACCTTTTCAAGCCAAGAGGCCTCAACTATGCCAGATATTGTACATACTGCATAGCCGGCTCTCAATGTCCCTGTTGAATCTCTTAAACAGGACCCATCCAAAAACATAATGCAATCATTTTCTTTCAATTGGGTGTCCTGTATGTCTGGACGAGGTTTGGTACAGAGGTCAGTCACCTCAAGACAATCATGCTCAAATTCTTCCCCCTCTTTGATTTCTGTATTCTCATTGGGAAGTAGAGTTGCCGGGTTCAGTACTGTGCATCTTTTCAGTGTAACATTTGGTGATCCCAAAATAATCGTCCCATATTTGGTAAGTCGTGCATTTGTCATGTGTTGTGTTTTCGTTCTTGTCAACAGGATTTCAACAGAATGTGGAACCAAAACTGTCAAAGGTATCCCATGACTATGCCCTCACATTGGGAAAGGCTTTGACCAACTGCTGCAACTGCTCGCAAACAACCCGGTAGGGCTGCTCCGACAGGGTCCAAGGTAGCTGAAAAATATGCTACAGGGCGATTTGCATCTCCGTGGACCTGTGTTAAAACAGACAAAGAACAAGCATCACGTTCATGACAAAACAACAGAAAGGGTTTCTCGTAACCAGGCATTCCTAATGCTGAGGCCCTGCACATGCATTCCTTCAGCTCTAAGAATGACTCAAGTTCTTCTTTTGTCAAAGTGATTGTATATGGTTCATCTTTGACATCTTTCCCTGTCAATTTTATTAGGGGCTTTGCAATGATTGAAAAATTGGGTATCCATTGACGGCAATAACCCACCATTCCCAAGAACATCCTGACATCTCTTTTTGTTGTTGGGGGATTCATTTGTATGACAGCTGTTATTCTCTCCTTTGATATCCTTCTGGATCCTTTCTCAATTAGATGCCCCAAATATTTTACTTCTTTCTGGCAATATTGCAGTTTCTTAGGTGACACCTTATGCCCGTTTCTTCCCAAATGGTTCAGCAATGCAATAGTATCATATTTGCAACTGTCTCTGGTTTTGGATGCAATCAACAGGTCATCAATGTACTGCACAAGAGTTGAATTAAATGGGTGCACAAGGGGTTCCAAATCCTTCTTTAATATCTGATTAAAGATGGATGGTGACTCAGAAAACCCTTGAGGGATTCTGCACCAACTGTATACCTTATCCAGGAATTTGAAACTGAACAAAAATTGGCTGTCCTCATGCAGCGGTATTGAGAAAAATGCTTGTGATAGGTCTACTACGGTAAACCATTCGGCATCACAAGAAACTTGGAACATTATTACCGCTGGGTTAGGAACCACAGGGCAGCATTTTAGCACGATTTCATTTATTTTTCTCAAATCCTGCACAATTCGAACTTTCCCACAGGGCTTTCTCAAACCCATAATAGGTGAGTTACACGGACTGCTCAAAACTTCTTTCAAAACTCCTTGCCTGAGAAAATCTGCAATTATCTGTGTCACTTCAATGAGTACGTCTTGAGTCATGTGATATTGTGGTACTTGTGGGAATACTGCATTTGGTCTTATCTGCACCTTGACTGGTTTGACTCCTTTAATTAATCCAACCTCTTTTCCTGTCAAGTCTCACACTCTCTCCGTTACGGACCCTTGTAGGTCAGCAGGTAAGTCAATCAGAGTGAATACTGGGAATAAAGTAATTAGAGGGTAATCTTCGCTCATTTCCCCTCCTTCTATGAGCTGGCCCTCATCTCCTTCATCATGGCTGTTTGTCTGAACTTCTATTCCATCGATGGAACAGGTAATTGAACATTTAGTTTTACATAGTGAGTCCCTTCCCAGTAGGGATACTGGACTTGAGTCGCATACGACAAACCTATGCAGGCCTTGGAAATTTCCAATTTCAACCTGTACTGGGTCAGTAATTGGATTTGTCAAATACTGATTAGCCACACCAACCACTCGTATAGTGCGTCCCGATAAGGGTAATCTCGGTACTTCCACACTGCGGACTGTGGAGCGTGTAGGTCCAGTGTCAACCAAAAATGAAACTTTATAGCCCATTACTTTTCCCTCCACATATGGGCCTCTCTGATCTACTTCTAATGAGGCTGCAAGCCTGTACTCTTCACTGTCTGAACTGTCATCTGACCACTCTTCATTCATTTCATTTTCACCTCGTAATGGGAATTGTTGCACAGTATTGTTTTGACTCGTTACCTGACCTGTGACCTGCTGAGGAAGCATCGCCTGTTGCTGACCCATCTGGGCTAGGGGTAACTGCATTTGCTGTCTAGGCACCATAGGAATCTGCTGTTGCATTGGTTGTACTGACACAGTTTGGAAACGTGGCATTTGCATTTGCTGCATGGGTTGCACCCCTGACATTTGCACCAAATTATTCTGATAGTTCTGATTCTGTTGTCTCATTCTTTGACCTCGCGGATTCTGCTGTGCACCGACACTCATGCCCTGCTGAACTGCACCATGATGCACCATATTTGGACAATCCCGCTTCCAATGCCCCATGCCCCCGCATGCATGACATGGTGACATCCTCTTCACTACTTGCCCGTCATTTTGAACGACAACATTATTCATGTCCAAACCACGATTCACAAAACCTCGACCTCTACCTCTCGGCTGTACTTGAAACCCACCGTTCATTTGCGGTTGCTGATGCATCATCTGCTGAACACCATTTCCCTGAATTCCGGCTTGGGCAGCTCTTATCTGCATCACCATCACTTTCTCTTTCAGCTTTTTCTGTTTTAACTCAATTTCATCACTACAGTATTTCGCATACTTCAACACCTCATCAATTGGTTTAGCTTGCCAACAAATCAAATGATTCTTAATCATCTGACCAACCTCTGGTCTCAACCCTTCAACAAATCTGAACACAAGATGATTCATGTCTTTCGGCTCGATCGTCTCAGTACCACTGTAATGTTTAAATGCTTTTAACAATCTCTCATAATAGGCATGTATTGATTCCTTAACCTCTTGCGAAGTCCGGTCGATTTTCTGCCAATCGGTCACCTTCGGTGACACCTTTTGTTTAAAAAATTCAATGACTTTATGATAATATTTCATCACCTCTTCAGAAGGTGCTCCAGTCGCCTTATCCCTTGCCGGTTCCTTTGTGGGCCAATCTACTCCTCTTTTGCACTCAAGCCACAAATCCGGTAGAACAATAATCTCAAACAAAGTATTTAAGTCCTCCCAAAGACATTTTGCAAGCTTCACAAATCTATCTGTCTGTTGATACCACTCGATCGTTTTTTCTCTCAACCTTGGGTAATCATTCGTAAAGGACAAAATATCTCCCCTGGACCAAGGCACATGGACCAAAACACCACCAGCTGTTTCTCTCATGGGCAGGATTTTTACTGAATCCAGATTAGGTGTAGTTGTTGCTTCAATAGACCCTGGGCTATCCTTCTTCCCTTTGTCTCTTTTCTTTGCCCATCGGTTTTCCCATTTTTCTAATGCTCCCCAGATTTGCGCACTCTGCAGCAATTCTTTCAGGTGTGTCTTCATACCTGCGGATCTCATGTGTTCAAAATCTTTCGTGTCAAAATCTAATCTGTAACTTCGTTTCAAATGTTTTGTGTTCCCAATGTCGATATTGTATTTGTCTGCCAAATTCGCTAATTTCTGGTGTATTTTCCCTACTTCTTTGGTAATCTTAGGGCATAAGTATCTCAGTTCTGCCTCAGTGTAGGATTCCAACCTATTCACTCCCATTGTTCCTTCCACCAATTCAGCAGCTTCTGTTCCTAGTCGTACTAGATTCAGGTATTCATCTTGTTTTTCCTTTTCAGGATTGACTTCGGTTACTGTAGTCGCTGTAGTCTTTTGTGATGTGCAAGTTTTCTCTAACCACTCATTTAACTGTTGTACTGTAAAACCTTGCAGTGAAATGTTCCCTGCATGTATCATTGGAGTATATGAGGTATTAGTACTCATAGTTTGGGGAGTCAGGACTCCCAACCCTGCTTGTCGCATTGCCTCAAGGGGTGCCCCTATTGGACTGAGGTCCATTAAGGGTCTTGATTGTTCGCAGACTTGTCCTGCCTGGGCCATTATTTGTGGAGTTCTACTAGGCCCTCCTCTTATCATTTCATTAGCCATAACTCCCTGTTCGCATGTCCCTGTTTTCTCCTGCGCATATAATGGTACTGGGGGACCAACAGTGATAGGTAATGATATAGCGGCAGGTGTCTGACCTGATCCCAGACTTCTAGGAGCTGCAACACCGTAAGTCTGTTCTAATAATCCTGGTGCAGGTTCTTTCAAAGGACCCGCTACTGGGTTATACCCCGGTATCAGTCGTGGTGGTTGTGACACTAACTGTGGAGTTGACTCAATCTGTATCAGCCTTGGTTTTGTATATGTCGGGTCTGGCGGCACCACCAAGTTCGTAGTAGTCTCGAGTACTGGAACATCGGGGTAAATTATTTTTATCTGTGGTGGAGGTTGTAACTGTATCGGTACGTCTGGTGCAGTAGGTACACTGTCACCATTCTGTATCAAAGCTGTATCGCTAGTCTGTACCGTATCAGTAGCTCCCTTTTCCTGCGTCTGGTTCCCAGGATCCAAGCTAGTGCTCGGAACATCGTCACTCACCGCATAAGGTGGTGGTCGATCATGCAGTAATCTATCCATAAACTCCTCATCCTCTGAATCATCCTCTTCTTCCCAAGACCTTTTTTGTTCTTTATCTTTGCCTGAGTCTTTGTTAGTTTTGCAAGAAGCTTTCTTTCCCTGTGTCTCTTCTCCCTGTGTTATCGCTGGAAACAGTTTTAACCCATCTACTATTCCCCGTCTCCACATCTTATTCTCGTTGTCCCATCTTGCTTCAGCATATGATTTTTCTGCCCTTGTCAACCTCCGGTGAAACCTTTCCTGCTTATGTTTAAGAGCCATCAGATCCCAGATTGCTAGAGCCTCGTATTGTGCCGGTCTCGGAGGTGGTTTCTGCGTACTTAACATCCACCTCAAGTTCTCTAATACCTTTTGATTGAATGTCCCATGTTCCGGAAACGCTAGACACCCTTCTTTTTCTGTCAACTTGCGCCATTTTTTTATCCATAAACAAGGTGCAACACCCTTTTCCTCCATAACTGTATAGGCTGGAGTACCCTCGGGTGGTGTAGGTTCCCCGTCGGTTGCGACAATGTACACATCTCCCTTCAAAGCGATTTTGAATGCCTTAACAAAATTCATTTTATTTTATATTTAATCGGGAAACGGCTTAGTTCCCAGGACACTCTTCACCTGCCCTTTGCTCACCCTATTGCCTCTTACGGACGGCAGCCAATCCGTGCGCGACCCCTCTCGACATCTGACCTATCCCAGCGCGGCACCACTGACGTCACACCCATACACACTGCAGCTGACAAAATCTTGCGGCTTGTTCACACCTCACTAAATTCTTACAACTCATACAAACTAATGCGATTTATTGCAGACACTTTAAAATGACAATACAAATCTGCCGGTTTACTACAGGAAGGGTAACACATTCGCTTCAGATCTTTACAGAGATTTCACTTGAAGCCTCGGCCGCTACTCTCTCCTTCTCAGTTCCCACATGCGCAAGCAGAATTCGACCTGCAAATTCTACTCTCGACTTGTCAATGACTCCCTCTAGTGCACTTAAGAGCTTGTCAAATCTCCATCGAAGGTTTCTTACATACGTTGTGACTCAAACTTGACTTGTCAACCACGCCCGATTGACCTATTAAACCGCACAGATTACAATATACACCAATTTAACATTATACTCCGGAGTCTTAGACCTCAATAGATCCGTATACCTTAAACAACCACGTGGATAATTTTGAACAATAAGCGCTGCATTCACATGAAGTACGCCGACTTCCCTACTCTCATACTGTGGAGTACGCCCACTCCTGCTAAACAACACTTAATTTTGGCCTAAATACACACAATCTTCACAATCTCCTGCAAGATGCATAAGCTTTTAAGCAAGCGCAAGGCCCTAATTACACATACTATGGCGCCGAGAACATTCCCAAATCATCTAGACAGGCTCCGAGATCCCGGGAAAGCCCATGGCGAACCTAGCCACTCATCGTTTTGCCAAATTTCATTATCACAGAAAACAAAATTAACAATAAAACTCCGTCCTAGGGCCCCCAAGGGCCAAACCGTCGCTCTGCTACCAGAACTGTTAATGCGTCCGTCTATGTCAATTTATACACATCAGGACTCGTTTTTTAGGTCGATGAACCTTTTGACCCAGTGGTGAGTCTCCGTAAAACGAGATTACCAAACATCAAATATATTTCACAAAAACCATCAATGAACCTTCGGCGCATTCATTAGTTCTCAGACTCAAATAACCACACCTTGAAGGAAGATTTTGTGAATTTATTCCCTATTGATTACAATCTAATAATACACGTATTAATCTCAAAACCAAGGAACATAAAAACATAATCACAAAGTGGCAACTACGTTGAACTTTCATCAATGCAACGATCAGGATCATAGGATAGATATGTTAGCAAAGAATAGATCATAGTGCATGATAAACCATAGAATATCAGTTCAGCATAGCTACATGTCAGCCACGTCAGTTCCGTCCATCAAATGAATTCCTCATCTAACCTCAAATCAGCATTAGCATGTTGGGCTTCATGCAAAACAATTTAGAACATCAATTTGTAAAACATCTAACTAAAATACCTAATTAAACATACACAGCAGTTGGTACCTAGAAAGAAATGGCAAATAGATTCCGTTAGCATTAATAATTACCCTCCTCGAGATAGGTCAGCATACAGGATCAGTCTTCGTCTTCAGGACATCAGTTAGTTCACCGTCAATCTATCTAAATTAGAAACAAGGGACACTCTCCTCTTGAGGAGAAAAGTGTAAAGGGCAGTCTATGGGATAGGATGAATTTTGTCTAAGTCTCAGATCACCAAAAAGAGTGACAGAGTTTCTGGATGCAATCGATATCATTCCCTACTTAATGTGTCTCGTCTCTCGTGTCATGAGTTTTTATCCCCTTTTCCGTGATACATTCCACCAAAATTCTATTGGTCAGTAACTATACCCCATTATTGGTGACCAATCAAATTATACATTAAGTAATGCATTTGTCATTTCTTGATATTAAGTTGTCTCCCAATTGGTCTTCATAATCAGCATTTTCATAGGTGGTACGTCCGGGGTTACTTCACCATCTTGGCACACGTCTCATGTTAAAAGTTCTCTTTCCCTCGTCTCATTGTCCGTGTAAGTGTCCATTAATGTTTCGAAGCACATCATTTTATACTAGAAGCTGCTAGCATGCGGATGAGAAAATTCCTTCATGTTTCAAACTAGTACAGAGAGAACAATAGCTGGGTCATAGTTATTTGCAAGTCCGCACACTGGAGAAATAGAAAAATATGGTTTTTAAGTGAGGGACACACAGCTAGTTCGCTACTCCTGCTAACTTAGGACATAGGAGTTCTAATGAATACAATTTTGATCGTAATAATACATATAACTGAAGAATTATTATTAATTCAGCATTAGTGTTCATAAATGAGCAAATCTTTGTGTTTAATACATTTTAATTATTAACAGTGTTTTAGTCAAATGTAAGCGTTTCACGTCTATAATATATGATATTTAAACTACGCTCTCTCACTACTTGGGGAGGCGCGAGCTGATTAAAACGGGGGTAATGATACTACTTGTAGTGATATTTTTGTTGTTTTTGGAGGAAGGGCGCGGCCCAACAGGAGCGTTTAAAAGAATATTCCTGAAATAAAATATAGTGGCGGCTGGAAGGGTAGAAAAGTGGTGAATGGTACTAAGAAAATGTGACAACCTCACACGTTTGAATAATCTAAAGCACAACTACGGGAACTCTTAATAAGAAACAGGAGGAAATCAAGATACAAGAGAAAGACTGACATGAGGCATAAGGCACGAACATTAAACTAAGGCCCGTATTTATACTTTTTTTAGTGCCTCATTTGCGCCGCTTTTTGGCGCAAAACGGCGCAAACCTACAAAATACAATGGCATTTTGCAAGTTTGCGCCGTTTTTGTGCCAAAAAACGACGCAAATGCGGCGCAAAAAAAGTAAAATACGGGCCTAATTGTGATCAAGTTCATATGGAACGCCTAAAGAACACACAGAAGAGAGGATGCACGTCTTTATAGATAGAATAGGGTCCTATGAATAGACCGACTAATTATCACGGAAGAAGTATCTGAGGGATACTCTAATATGTGACTATATTCACAGCAATCTCGGATATGAGATGAATAAATACATAGGAGAATTGGAGAATTACAAATGATTGGGAAAAAGATACAATGCTAAGCATAGGAATATATCATAAGGAGGGAAACAATACAGCAGCGTGATGTAATAAAAGTAAAAATAAGGACTGCAAATGTACCTGCTATGGGTGAAAGTGGCAATGTACCTTGATCACACAAGTGAGGTGTATGTCAATCTGCTAAAATCGCACATGTGTATGCATGCACACGTAGGAAACTATCTATGATTAATGCAAATCACTATAAGTATTATTTATAAGACTTATTTGGTAAGGTAAAGTGGGTATTTATGCCCTAAAGTTTTTATCTTATGATCACACAACAAGTGGGAATTGAACAAGGAATGGTTGTAAACTATGTCAGTTTCCCACTCATTTCACAGGAGGTGTTTCACTTTGTTAAAAGAATGTTATTGATGTAAAATGGTGGCTATGCAACATGATGTATAAATATTATTACAGCCCTGACGAAGTCAAGGAGGACACCCCAGACGAAACACGTGTTGGCAAGGAATTGCTGAAATTGATGGCTGGATCTTAAACTGAAATTGCATGGAATTGGATTAGAAAAACGAATTAAACAGTGAAGATTGATACAAATGGACATTAGTGGGACGTGTTCCTTTTGTGTTCAAATTAACATTTTCCACTGCTAGCTGCTCCCCATCGCCTGTTGAATAAATTAAGTTGGAACTGAAGTTGCCTGTCACAAATGTTTCGACTTCTTTTTCCTTAAAAACATCTGTTGGGGTGATTATAATTGCTGTTTATCTTAAAAAATAGGGTATAATATATTGCTATACTGGGTGCCTTTCCCTGTACGCTGGTGATCCTTTCTTGCCAGTCTGGCACATTTCTTCTGTCTCTTGGTTGGAATAGGAACCAATGCATCAATGTCATTGCACTGCTTGGAACTGGTACAGCTCCATCGATGCCGATGCATTGCTGCTGCTGCTGAGAGGATCGAATGCAATGCCTTTGTGACTGCGCAGCACATCACCTCCATTTCTGATGCATCTCTTTCTTTGCGTAGCTCAGAGCTAATGCAGTCCTCCATCCCAAGGATTAACAATGACACATTGGGGGTCATTCTGACCCCGGCGGTCATGGACCGCCGGGGCCAGGGTTGGCGGGAGCACCGCCAACAGGCTGGCGGTGCCCCGCAGGGCATTCTGACCGCGGCGGTTTGGCCGCGGTCAGATGCGGAAAACCAGTGGTATCCCGCCGGTTTTCCGCTGCCCATTAGAATCCTCCATGGCGGCGCAGCTCGCTGCGCCGCCATGGGGATTATGACAGCCCATACCGCCATCCTGTTCCTGGCGGTTCTCCCGCCAGGAACAGGATGGCGGTATGGGTTGTCGTGGGGCCCCCGTAAGAGGGCCCCACTTTGTATTTCAGAGTCTGCTTTGCAGACACTGAAATACGCGACGGGTGCCACTGCACCCGTCGCACCTTCCCACTCCGCCGGCTCAATTCTGAGCCGGCGTCTTCGTGGGAAGGGTGGTTTGCACTGGGCTGGCGGGCGGCCTTTTGGCGGTCGCCCGCCAGCCCAGTGCAAAAGCCAAAATACCCTCAGCGGTCTTTCGACCGCGGAGCGGTATTTTGGAGGGGGGAACTCTGGCGGGCGGCCTCCAGCCAAATCACTGTAGATGTTGCAGCTGTGAATTAACTTAGACAAATAGCCGAAGAGTCAAACCTCCTGCTAAGCTACATGTTCAGCACCAATGATACACACATGAGACATGCAGAGCTTGGGATTTAGAAAGGTAACACATTTTAAAAATGAATGTCCTTCACTCATGACATTTTGAATGTTTTCTCTTTTTAAATTTAGAAATTTTGCCTTTATCTTCAACCTCCAATAGACACTACCTGACCCATATGTACTAAAGTGCGGGTGCTCATGTGAGATCATGACACAAAAGATACAGGGCCTGATTTAGATCTTGGAGGATAGAATACTCTGTCACAAATGTGACGGATATACCGTCCGCCATTTACGATCCCCATAGGCTACTATGGGATCGTAATAAGACGTACGTGATATCTGTCACGTTTGTGATCGAGTATTCTCCTCCACCAACATCTAAATCAGATCCACTGTCAGTTAAGGTACCGCTTTAAAAAATCCATTAAGTTCCATTAGCACACTACTATGTTGCTTCACATTGTGTAAGCACATGTGCAAACTTTAGAAAATGAGGTCTGATGTGCAAATCTCCCTGCATGTTCTTAAATACACCTTACATACTTTTAAAGGTGAGGGCTCAAGTGTAAATCTCCCTGCATGAACTAAGAGATATCATCACCCTAAACCTCATAGGGGAATGTCTATTCAGAGTCTACTTCCCTTTTCCAGTTGCCTTCAAAAACGCAACATTTGAAATGTGCAGTCTTTCCGATGACCACTCAGGCATTTTGTCACTGATAACAATTTTATGACAAACGTTTACCACTCACCTCACTGCTCCCATATTTGTGATAAAAGTGATCTTGCACTTTTTCTCTATACCGATGTCATCATAGGTGTTTTCCAGAAATCCATGCTCGCTTGTTAGAGTAGACTGTGGTTTAGGTTGAAAGCACTTTAATAAAACTTTCAGATTTAAATATTTCTTAAATGTTAAGGAAGGTTCAATTACTCCAGTGCTGAAAACGGTGACGTCTTGATCTATGTCATCATGAGACCATGTATTTAGAGTGTAGTATTTATTTATTTGTTTTTTTTAACACAGCACAAACTTGGCCCATGGGCATTAGAGTCCTTCACAAGAGATCGGGTCCAGCAATTATCCACATGATATATATATGCAAAGCAAAGAAAGACATCAGACCGCCAAGGTACAAGACAACAGGTTTAAAATGCTATCAAGAGCAAACATATGAACAAAACAATGTGAAAGCATAAAGTTGACATGGACAAGTTCATAGTTAGTGGTGACCATAGTTTTAGCCAAACTGTCTTTCAAGAAGAAGGATTTTGAGATTTAAAGGTGGCATGAAATGGGATCTTGTGAAGGCTGGAAGGAGTCAGCTCCAACGTCTTGTGCTTCAGAGAAGAACTGATTCTCAATGCATTCTATTTTGAATGAGGCAGGCTCCATTAGAAGACTTTCTGCATTTCAAGAGTCAGGTTGAACACTAGAGATGTTTTTGTTTCACACTCAGGGAGGTGTGAGAGGAGTTATACAGGGCTTTGTGTGTGATGCAATTTCAAACTGTGCTTTGACTTCAATGGGAAGCCACTCATGAGTTCACAGAATAGGAGTGGTGTGGGCAGCTTGAGCAAAATTAACTTCTGCAAGTAGAACTGCCCTGAGTGGAGCCCAGTATACTGTTGGTTGACTGGAGAGTAGTGAAGTCCCATAGTCTAATATGGAGAGCAACAGCATCTGGACCACAATTTTAAGGTTCCATTCTGATATGAAATGCCTTATGCCCTAAAGAAGTTTTAGCTGTAATCCGCATCCCTGGCCAGTTGAACGTATTGTAAATAGTTCAGGAAAAAGTTTTGCTCAAGAAAGGAGTTCACCAGTGGACCAGTAGGGAAGAAGCTGTTTAGCAAGTTAAAGGCTCATAGGGAGCCATATAGTTTAAGTAAGGATGTTTGGTGGTTTGACCTTGATAAAGGTGTCAGTCTCAGAGGCTAGGTCTATAAGCTGCCAAGACCACTGTCCTTGGCAATTTAGCTTACTGACAGTTAGGTTTTGTGAATATCAAGGAAAGATAGGTTAGTTGACTTCATTTTCTTATAAAAATACTCCACAAAGCCTACATACAATACTTACGTAGCTTTGACTGGGGAGTTAGGAGTTCTTGTTTGTTTGTTTAATTTCAAATAGGATTTTAGGACTTGAAGGAATACAGGATGAAATTCATGTGAGAGGACTTGGCTCTAAAAATAGGATTTTTGAACATTCACCACAAAATCTTTTGGTATACTCCGCACAGCTTGCTCTTTAGAGGTGCAGATTATTCAATCAGGGCTTCCATGCATGTGTTAAGTACGTTAGCAGCATTGATATTTTGCTGAGGAGATATGAAATTCAAATTAAATTGAGCCTTGTTAGCCAGGGCATCGGTATTAATGTCTTTTAGAATCAGAGAACTAGACTGTGTTCTAGGGGGGTCTGAGAATGAGAAATGGATGAAGGAAACAGCGAAGGGGATTTGATGGTGGTAGTACTAATTCACAGGAATGTAGTTGTCAGCAATCAGGAGAGAGTCTTTAGAGATGATCAGGTACAAAATAAACCCTTTACACTGCATTGGACTCTGGAAGTGCTGGAAAAAGTATTTGTCTTGGGGAAATAAGGGAAAGCAGTTTTACCATTGCAGTGAAGAATGGAGTAGTATGGGGGATGAAGAAAGTTGCTAATATTGTTTAACAAGTCTTTAAGCCACATTTCTATAAGAACCATGATATCCATTTGAAACTTAAGCTTGTATCTGCAATCTGTACATAGTGTTTGACATTAGCACAGCAGTTATGAAGCTGGCACCATACTGAGGTATTGGGTGGTTTCAAGACAGGATAGTTTGAAAGGTCATGGGGCATTTTAATGGCATTTTCAGGTTCTTTCTTGGTTGTGGGAAGTGCAATGGGAGGTATTATGGCTAGTGATAACGGTGATAGGGAAACTGTTGGGTGTGACTAAAATAAATGTGTAGTTGCAGTTAGAGTTTTTGCAGCTTTCAATGAGATTTATGAGGCTAGCATCATCAAAAAAGAGAATGTTCAATTGGGTCTAGGGATGTGTTTCTTTTTGACAATACAGAATCCTCAAAGGTACTCTTGAAGGTAGGGGAATAAGTAATCTCTAGGTGGCTTGAAAGTGAACAAGAGGGATGATATAGTGCTACAGATAAAATATCAATTTTACTGTAAACTAGGTTAATGAGGAGAGTAGGGCAGAATGAGGAGACATGTTTTAATTGAGAGGGCAGTTTTAGTTGTATTTCTAGATTGGGGCTGTGATTAAATCTGTGATTCAGGCAGTCTAATGATTGGGACAAGGATTCAGCAAGATAACAATGTATTCAATGGAGGGTTGGTAAATAGGGATGGAGGAGGGTGTTTCAAGAATGGTCTTGAAAATGGAGATGGTGGTTGGGAGAATAAAGTTAAGAAGAGGAGATGGTTTGAAAATGACAGGGGGAAATTGAACAGGAGAATAATGTAAAAAAGAGATGGTTTGAGCTAGTGGGACTGTATAGCTGGTGGTGAGAGGGTGGGGGTGTGGTGAGGAAGAAAAGGAGACTAGGTTTAGGGTGGGACCAAGGAGACTGAAAATACCTTGCTGTCTTATGCTCAAGAGAAGAAGTTGAAGAGTCACAGGAAAATGCAGAACACATGAGAAGGGAGAGGGATGTGTTAGTAAGTGTGAAGGTAGGAGAAGGGGAAGCAAGGGCTGGGTGTTAGATATAGCTACTGCTTAGATAGGTATGTGACTGATTGGTAGGGTTGATGAGAGTGAGACTCAGAGCCTGGTGAATAGCATAAGAAGAGTGTTAGTAGAGGCTGGGCTCTGGGAGGGCAATAGACCGTTGAATAGAGCAAGGTTGAAATCATTGGCTTGAAATGCAATTTTACCATGGTTATAATTAGAGATTATAATTAGAGATCAAAATGTGACCACTGAAGCTAGCAGAAAGATTTTGACATCTGAAGGGAATGTACGTTATTGAGGTGATGCAAAAAATATTCTATGTGGTGTTTATCCACAAGTCATTATTGTGAGTGGAAAGGAGAAGGTCACGTTTGAGAGCCTCCTTCCTTATGAAAGTATAATGGTCTTCAAAAAGGGTGTCTGCTAATTCTCTCTGAATTTTGTGCTCAAAGATTTCCATACAAAATTTTGAGAGATTCAGAAAATAGGTAGTCTTTTTTTTTTAAATTTCTTTACTGATTTTCCAGAAAAATAACAATTCCTTAATTTCTCTACCCACCCATGGAAGGACTCAAACCAATATTTACATACAGGAATTTGGATCACTGATTTTGCATGACACCTCATTAAGTTATCACAAGTACCATCACATTCCTATTCTGCATACCTGTATCTACATCCATCTCTCCCTTGATCAGATAAGTGTCAATTTGTAGAGTTTCCCCTTCTGTAGTACATTCTTCCCCTTGTGGCAGTTCCATTTCAATCATATTCTATTCTATAACTCCACCCTACCCACTTCTGGTACATGCTAGGTTCTGCCTCACTCCATATTGAGTTTGCACCTATCAGGTGAATTCATTAGTCTACTGTCCTTTAGTGGGTAGCTGGATAACTATCCACTTCAGTGAAAGAATTTATTTTCCAATGTTAATCCCAGTTCCACTACTTCGATCATTACTCTCATTTACTTAGCGTGGGGTACATAGCAAGAAGGCTTAACTGTAGTGTAGGCTGCAAAAGAATAATGCACTCAATGTTGTTATAACTTTTTCCCAAAACCTCTGCACCTATTAGCAGTTCCACCACATGTGTGGATATGTGTCTTTCGCAATCCTAAATTTGGGGCAGTTATCTGATTTGGTTGAGGTAGTTATCGTCAATAATTGTGGTGTCACCTATCCGCTGTGTACACATTTATACCAAATATGTTTTAACCGTGCATTGCAAGTAACTTTCCTGCAATTACTGAGGATATTCTCCCATTCTCAATCCCCACATTTATCCTCCATTTCTCTTTCGGAGTGGGCTTTGCATAGAAGCATTCTCATCTCATTCCATGGGATCAATAGTATATGTAGTCATGTGATTAGTGTGCTGCTTCCATGCATGTCAGGTAGCATCTGGTTTAAGAGATCCACAGAGATGGACCTCAGGAGGTTAATAGCCTCCTCACTGAGGGCAGCAGGGCTCAATGAGGCTGGGGCAGATGTGCCTGTTGTGAAGGAGACACCCACACTCCTGGGTGAGTAGGCACGGGCAACTGGGTGGGGAGCTACAAGGAGGACGGTGTTAGGAGGGGAAGTGGCTGGACAATGATGGTGCTGGGGTGGTCCCACACAGGTCTGCCACTACCAGGGAGTGTCCATTGTAGGAGGATTCGGAGGATGATGTAGATGATCAGGTCTCCCCTGTGGCACTCCCCTCACCATCTTTCCCACCCACTTGGGCTTGCTGGAATCAGCCTCCTGGGTGTTGTGTGCTGCTGTTTCCCCACTTGCCTCTGCCCCTTCTCCTTCGCCAGATGAAGCTGATGCGCACAAAGGGATAGAAAGTGAGGGAGAGGGAGAGATAAGATAGGGTGAAAAAGGGTCAACACCTAACTTCCATAATCTCAGTTGAACATGTGCATATCTCACACAACATCTCATGGTCGGCCATGCCCTATCAATTGCTCTCCAAGGCGGATAATACCTATTGGCCATTGAAAGCTATAATGGACAGTTAACATCAGATGTGCACACAAGTACAGATATGCACATGAAGAAGGCAGTGACTCACAATGGCAGCAGAGGAATTGACAGGGCCATCTAAAAAATGACATGAATACACAATGTTGGTACTTCAGGGACCTCCCAGGGCACTTGCCACATCAAGTACCATCCCATAGTTGTAATGCCAAGTCCACACAATGTTATTTGTGGGGAAGGGCCAAAAACAGCAGGGCAGGTCAGGAGAGGGCATGGTGACACCGACTGAGGGACCTGTGTCATACCTTCTGTCCACACCAACCTGTAAGGCGGCGAACACTGCTAGCTGCACCGACCGCCAAGTGCACCACCGCCACAGACGCCGCCGCCAGCACCGCCGCCCCAGACACCGCCGCAAGCACCGCCAGTGGCCCCGCGACGTCCTCGGAAAGTCGCTCCACCGCTGACATGCCTACCATCCCCAGTGGTCAGTCGTCCGAGGCTGGAGGAGAGTTCCAGGACCCTGGGCAGCTTCCATGAAGTATTACCATCATCACTGTTGGCACCTGCAGGTGGAAGGTGAAGCTGCAGCGTTGTGGGGTATGTCGCTGCCTCCATTGCGTATCATGCTACCTGTACCTCACCGATGTCATGCCACGCACACTCAGGTGAGTGAATTGTACTGGTCACACTGCACGTGAAGCACTCTGGGCACAAGGCTCCCTCCAGAACCAGTGGAGTATCACATCCACTACCTGAGTCCTGGCAGGATGAAGCACTCTGGGCACAAGGCCCCCTCCGGAACCAGTGGAGTATCACATCCACTACCTGAGTCCTTGGCAGGATGAAACACTCTGGCCTCAAGGCCTCTTCCAGAACCAGTGGGGTATCACATCCACTACCTGTGTCCTTGGCAGGATTAAGCACTCTGGGCACAAGGCCCCCTCCAGAACCAGTGGAGACTGTCATCCACTTGAGAGACTGTGGCTTTGCACTCCCCAGGATAATGCAGTGGACAAACCACTCACTGGAGAGACATGAGAGCCTGTGGCTTTGCACTCCCCAGGATAAAGCAGTGGGCAAACCACTCACTGGAGAGACTTGAGAGACTGTGGCTTTACACTCCCCAGGATAAAGTAGTGGACAACCCATCCACTGGAGAGACTTGAGAGACTGTGGATTTGCACTCCCCAGGATAATGCAGTGGGCAACCCACCCATTGGAGAGACTTGAGAGACTGTGGCTTTACACTCCCCAGGATAATGCAGTGGGCAACCCACCCACTGGAGAGACTTGAGAGACTGTGGCTTTGCACTACCCAGGATGCAGCAATGGGCATGGAGCCCCCTCGTGCAGCAGTGGCGTTGTGCATTCACCTGGCTGAGGTGCCCCCCTCCCCCTGAGGTGCCTGTTTCATTTCGATCTGATGCCCCTGCAGTATTCTCTCAGTTTCCAGTCAGGTATGTAGTGTGAGCTTCACCCATGCATTTGGGGCCCAGTGGTCCACAGACAATGATTTGCGCACTATCTGGACTTGTGTAGTTGGTGTACATAATTGTATATACTGGATTTTTAACTTTGATAATGAGATTTCACATGATTACATTCGTTAAAATAATTTCCCTTTGTCCTTGCATTCCTCCAGGGTGTCGGGGGAGTGTATATGTATAGTTGCTGCATGTATTTGTGTGTATGGTGTTGTGGGTGGGGGTAGGGGTGTTGCATGTGTGTGTCACACTCTTCCCCCCCCCCTGTGTTGTAGGTGCAGTACTGACTGTGGTGGTCGCCGCCGTCTTTGGTGATCCTGATAGAAGAGAAGGAAGACCAGCATCGGCAGTATCTCCAATTCGGGATCCATGGCGTCTTGGTTCCTCATGGGGTGTGAAGAGGTGAGTGTTTTCCCTACTGTTTCCGCCGTGTTTTTGTTTGCGTTGATTCCACCCCAGAAAAGGTGGCGGATAGCGGTCTTGAAATACATTGGGCGGTACTTTGTCTTCTGTCTGTCTGTTGGCGGTTACCGCCCCGGTGTTTGTTGCTACAGCTGTGGCGGTCACAGTGTTAAAGTCGCTGTCTATGTTGGCGGTTTCTGCCATGGTCGTGATTCCATTTTGTTTTCCGCCGGACTGTTTGCGGTATTACCGCCGCTTTAACACCGACCACCAGGGTTGTAATGAGGGCCATGATGGTTAGTTTGACAAAACTGCCCCCACCATGGGAAATGTGCAATTTCAATCCAGTGACAGCATTGTCTTGTCACACATAAATCACATTTACCCTAGCTGGGTCACTGATACCCATTGTTGTTGTGCGTCTGCAATTGTCGACAATCACAGTATTTCAGTAGTAGCCCACCCAGTCCCACTTAAGGCCTGACAAGGGCGAGGTAACTGTCAGTACTCACCCTGTTGTGGTTGCTGTACTGCCCTTAAGTGTCAATCCACCTCAGGGTAGGCCACTGCCAAAATGCGAGCTATTAGGGGGTCAGGGTCTGATGGGCACCCCTCCCTCACTGAGAGGACATCCCGTGCTGGGCCTTTGCAGTCTTTGGGGCCCAGCATCTCAGGTCCTTCCACCGCTTCTGACAATAGGTATTCCGCAGACTGTGGACCTCCAGCGTCTGCACTTGCTTGGTGATGTCACACCAGGTCCCTTTCTTCTGATGGTTGCTGACATGGATGTGTGACACAGGAGGAGAAAGAGATTAGGACTAACAAAGAGTAGACCGAAATGATCTACACACATCAGACACACCACATTGCCGTCCATCGTTACGAGTCACACTCCTAATATGCATGCCGCCAGTATGCATGTACTCCGTGGCTGATATGCCTCTGCCATTCACAAGGACACAGACCCCTACCACACACAACAATGGCATAGGGCTCACCTGCTCCTCTGGGGCCCCATACAGCTGTCCATACAGAGGTAGGACCCCTTCGACCAGATTCTCCAGTTCTTTTCAGGTGAAGGACTGGTCCCTATCGCCTGCAGGACATGGCAAGATGGCCCACAGAGACAGTACACAGCAGCTCATGTAGTGGAGGTGTTGCTTGCAGGAGTGTATGTCAGGAGTCAAGTGAACTAAGCAGTAGAAAATGGCGGTCACGGCTGCTGCGTACATGACCATCACCGCCGGCGGTGATCCTTATTGGCCTCAGTTCCCCATAGGCAGCAATGTTGACCAATAAGAAGTTGCACAGAGTTTGCATCCGCCTACTGCCATGGGGGCATATTCTGACGGACTTGCATCACTTCCATCTGTCCTGTCCTGTCGGACAGGCACCTGCCATTTTATGTAGAGTAAATGGCTTAATGTTCAGAAATAAGTGCATCATGGTACTTATATGTCAAGAATGCTGTGCAGGCCAATGTTGTACCATAATGCATTGGCACATACATGTCACATTCAATGCACAGTGCAGTAAAATGGGCAGAGGTCACATGAACTGTATGTTCAATTACTACTTGCCTCATAGGCGGTGTTGCATCATAGATCACTGTACAATTTACTTACATGCCCCATCTGGGAACCACATGTGCACACAACATGGGACATCACACGTGTTGTGTGGCACAAATAATGTTCAGGACCAACAATGGCCAGCACTGATGGTAGCAATGGCCCTCCTGCATACACAATTTTGGTGTGTGGCACAACATTTTGTACAGCTAACATATGTGGACTGCTAATCACATTCTACATTCTCTCTTCTCCATCCTAGATACCGTGTAATGAGGAGAAGGAGAAATGTACTGGTGACCTCGTTACCTTGGAAGAGAGACACATCGTCCAGGCCTATCATCTGAATTGTATCATGGAGCTCTGTCATCTGCAATCCTAAAGCCATCCCTCACATATTACAAGTCTTGACGGTACTACACTTCCTTGCCACAGGGTCCTTTCAGGTCACAGTGGGCTTGGCTGCAGGAATGTCACAGCCCATGTTTAGTTTTGTTTGGAAAGATGTACTGTGTGCATCCCTAAAATACATTGGACAGCAACATCAGGTTCCCCAAAACTGTAGATCGGGCCACTGTAAAGGTAGACTTCTATGACCTTGGACACATTCCTCACATCATAGGAGCAATTGATGGCACCCATATTGCTTTTGTTCCTCCCACTGTAAATAAACAAGTATATAGGAACACGAAAAATTTTCACTCTATTAATGTGCAAGTGGTGTGTTTGGCGGACCAGTACATCTCCCAAGTGACTGCCAAGTTTCCGGGATCTGTGCATGGCGCCTACATTATGAGGAGCAGCAATGTCCCACACATGATGACACATCTACAGAGAGAGAGGGCTTGGTCAGTGGTAGGTATCAATATGGATGTGTGTCTCTGTTGTAGCTCCTGCCAACACATTTTTCTCTGTGGTTGTCACTGGTTTGTAACATAGCCTGCCTTTATTCGTACAGGTGGCTGAGGCTATCTTAACCTGCCCTGGCTGTTAACACCAGTGAGGTTCCCTGCAATGGATGCCGAGACATGTTACAATGAGGCCCACAGCAGGATGAGACATGTGATTGAAAGGACTTTTCGCCTACTTAAGGCACAATTCTGGTGTCTCCCCGTCTCTGGAGGTGCCCTCCTCTACAGGGCCCAAAAGGTGAGCCAGATCATAGTTGCCTGCTGCATGCTCCACATTCTGGCCCTACGACATCACATCCTATTACTAGCAGATGAGAAGGTGGCCGATGAACCAGTGGATGGTGAGGGTGACATAGAAAGTGATGAGGAGGCAGATGAGGATGGTGCAGCACACTCTAGGACAGAGCTGATCAATCAGTACTTCCAGCGACATACAGGTATATTGTGTGTATTGTAGCAGGTGATATACTTTCACTTGGATTATAGACAATGGCCCTCTTGGCCATTTACAACAGTGCAGATGTACCATTTACCCATTCCTATGTGTGGGTGGTGAATGTATGTCAGAAGCAGTGCAATTGGTCTCAAATCAGCCATATGTCCCCTAGGCAGGATGCTAGGTAAACATCTTCCGAGGACAGTTCTGTAGTCTGCTATGTGTCCTGTTATCTCATGTCCAGGTGTGAGTCCAGCTATGGACTGTGTACAGTGTATCCTTTTCTCTCCTAGCAGTTGCCAGAGCCATTCATGTCAAGTTGCCTTTGTTAACAGTTGAAGTTGTTGATTTGAGCCCATGACAGCTGTCAGCTACAGCTATTTAGTCATGTATGTATTGTTTTTGTTGATGTAGAAGTCTAATCAGTTGTACCGTGTTGCCTCGCTAATCCACAATGGCCACCACAATGATGGACTGCATAAGTGCTTAGAGTGCTACCGTGCCTCAAATACTGATATGTGTCCCTATGTTGTACTTTTTTCAGATTTAATTACTGGATCTACTCTGGTGTGTGGCTGGACTAATGACTCTCATTCGACTGACTAGTGTGACATCGCTGATGTACTAGGTCCCCTGCAGAGGATGCCTACCTTTACTGTTATTTACCCTGGCTGTTGGTGGAGGGGTATTACTACACAAGAGATTTAGCTGAACACACATTTGAACATCACACAATAAAGATACACATGCATTTGCTGTTTTCTACAGTGTTTATTGTGCATATTTTGTCCAATAGTTGATGAGTGGGGTCATGATGGATGAAATCATCAGAGTGGATGGGCTAGCTGTAGGTAGTACAGGTCCAATGTCCAAGGGCCATAGTTAAAATGGAGAAATTACATTGAACAGTCAACAGGATTTGTCAGTGGCACACAAGGGTGGATGTTCAGGAAAGGATCACTTCCTGGCAGTGGGTTTGGTCTTGGCACCAGCTCCAGCTGGATGCCTAGATGGATGACCACTTTTGTGGGGGTGGGGTTCCTCAGCTACAGAGGGAGGGGTGTCAGTGGCCTGTGCCTCCCCTGGCAGGGCCTCCAGTCCACTGGCTGCCGCTGATGTAGATGGCTCAGATAAGGGGTTGCCAGTGGAGGGGCCTGCTGCTGGGTGAAGGTGGGATGCAGGATGTTAGGGGAGGTCCCTGAGCACCCCTGCAATGTTGGCCATGGAGGCACTTTGTGCCTGTCACTCCTGCATGGCCTCCTGGTGCTATTCCCTCTGCAGCCTTTGGTTTTCCCCAAGATGGTGAGTTTTTTTCCCCATCTTGTCTTGGGATTGCTGATCTGCTCCCAGGACTTGGGAGATGGAGTCCTGGTCATTTGGCTCCTTGTCTGCCCCCATATTGTGGCCCACAGGTGCCCTCCCACACTCCCTGTTCCCTTGTGCCACTGGCATGGTGTGCCCACTCTCAGTGTCACCAGGAACATCATTGTCTTGGGTGTGAGAGGTCGACGCTGGTCCCTCTACTGTGGGGCACACTACTGATTGACCAGTCCTTGTGACACAGGTTTAGGGACAAGGGGTTGGCTGTGCTGTTACTGCCACAAGATGAGGGGTGTTGGATGTGGGCAGGGTGATGTTGGGAGTGGTGGACTAACCAGGTGTCTCCGATGGGCCAGCTAAGTCATCAATGTCCAGACATCCTGAGGCATAGTCGACACTGGGGCCTTCATCCTGTGAATGGCTGGCATTTACTGGTACAGTCTCTATGGTGGCAGTGACAGGAGTACCTGTGAATGGAGTGGAAGAGTGTTACCTGGTGGAGATGTGTTTGGTTGTCTCTTTGTCTCAAGCATACTGTAGCTTGACTTGATTCCCAGTTATGGCAATGACAGATGCAGCACTTTGGGCATTGTTTGTGGATAGTAGATTGTGGGATAGGTCCTTTCTTTCTTTTTTGCCATGTGCTGGTGCTCAGTTGAATCATCCAGTTGGTGTGCAGGTGTAATAGTTATACATGCAGGAATTGCACTGTGCAGTGAACAGAGCAGGTTTATTTTTAGATGGGCTGGTGCATTGTGGGATTTGTAGTGGTTGTTGTTGGCAGTGCTATCCGTGCACTTGGGAGGGACTATGTGGTCATTGTGGCTGGTGGGTTGTGTGGCATGCAGGGGAGTGATGTGAGGTGATTGGGTGTGAGATGGAGTGGTAGATAGAGTGATTTGGGGAGTGATAGGGTGGTGAGGAAATATGCTTGGGAGTATTACTTGGTGTCAGGGGAGTATTCATTACTTACCAGACTCTAGTCTTCTAGGTATTCCAGTCAGGCCCTCATGATGCAGTATTTCCAAGAACTTCTCCTGCCACATTGTGAATTCATGAGGAGGAGGTGGCCCACCGCCAGTCTTCTGTATGGCAATTTGGTGTTGGGATGCCATGGAACACACCTTCTCTCATAGGTCTTTCTACCTTTTCTGGATATCCTCCCTTGGGCGTGGATGGTTGCCACACTGTCGACAATTCTCTACCATAACTCCATTGTTCTGGCTATGATTGTTTGCTGGACCTGTGCCCCAAACAGTTGTGGCTCTCCCCTGATGATTTCATCGACCATGCTCCTTAGCTCATCATCTGTGAAGCATGGGTGCTTTTGATGTGATATGATGGATGTGTTGTGGGTGGTGGTGTGTGTTGTGTGCAAGGTTGCAGAGTAGAGTGGTTGGTGGGGTGAAGGTGTTTGGTTGTGTGTGCTGGTGTTATCTGGTGTTTGTGTACAGTGGCAATGAGTGTATTGTGTTGCTGGTGCAGTTGTGTGGTGTGTGATGCGTATGAAGTGTGATGGTGCCTATGGAATCGACGTGCAGTGTTCTCCGTTGGTGTGCTCCTTGCTGTCAGTGTTGGTGGTTGTAAAGAATTGTGGAAGTGTGTGAGGGTGTGTTATATAGTGCATTGATCAGTTGCGTGTGGTATATGTCTCAGGTGTGGAGAATTCGTACTGTCCAATGTAGTGCTGTGTTCTGACGGAGGTGAGTTTTTGACCGCAGCGGTTTGCCATACAATGACTGCTGTGCTGATTTGTGGGTTGAAATCTGAAGGGCCCAATGTGTTCGGTGTGGCAGTGCTGGTAGTGTGACTGCCTCTGTCCCACCCTCGGTCATTCTCGCGGTTTGGATTTGTGGCTGTATTTTGGCGGTTTTCATTGTGGACTCTTAATACGGCGTGTGGGATACCACCAACACTGGTGGTCTTTTGGTGCCCACAACCACTGCAGCCTTGTCAAAAACCTGCCTAAATCGTAATGAGGGACTAAGAGCCTGATTTAGAGTTTGGCGGATATCGCCTCTGCCGCATTACAATTCCATTATACCCTATGGAAATTGTAACATGGCAGGCGGGATTTCCGTCATGTTGGGGTGGAGTAAACCGTCTGCCATACTCTATATCAGGCCCTAATTCTGAAGGTAAAACTTCAAACCTGTTTTCTGTATCTGACCTGCACTACATCACGTTCAGCCTAGGTACTGGTAAAGTGCAACCAGGTTATCATGGTTGGTACTTAACAATTTTTGGCACTATTTTCACATTTAAACTTTAAAAAATCATAGCACCAATTTCCCTCATCGGATTTTTGTCATTTTGGTGTCATTTTTTAAATTAAATATAATTGGTTGTGGATTTCTCTTGTGTTGCGTTTTTACTTTATTACTGTTTTGGTTCTCCAATTAATAATTTACGCAATGCTTCTAAGTTAGGTCGGACTGCTCTTTGCCATAGCTTAGGTTGTTAAGCTCAAAACAATTATGGACAATAGTGGCTAACCCTGAAAACAACTGTACATTACAGCCAAACCTAGCAAGCTAATTCTGAAACAGAAGAGGATGTGAAACTATGTCTGCAAGTTTGCACATGCGGTCACCAAATCCACAAGAATTCATCCCACTACTCAGCAGGTAATAGCAGGGGGCAGGATCATGTTTCAGAGCTCTCTGGACTGAAGGGTCTGCTCCTCCAACCAACAGCAGAGCAGAGCCATATTGTCCGTTCAGAAGGTGCCCTGGTGCAAGAAACAACTGCCACAGTGCCTGGAACAGCAAGTTGAGAGGACAGGTAAATCCAAACAATAAGGAATAATGAATATGCAGAGAAGATTGATGGTTCAACAAAATGAGGAATATTGATGGCCGCAGAGCCTCAGCATGAGGTGTCCTTCTTTTCAGCCATTTTCTTCCTTCTTCAAATAGCCCTCTTAAAGTAAATATCAAAGGTTGTGAAACCAGGCCATGCAAACATCCATGTAAAATACATTGCTAGCATGCACACAGTCTATGAAATCACCAAGATTTAATAGTACCTGTATATTGTTGTCAGGATCTCATCTTGCATAAATTTTGTGCCCTAAATATTGCCTACTTAGATAGCACTATTGGAGTTAATAAAGCAAAATTTACATCCAATTCAGCATTTTCTCAAATTATATATGCAAAATTTTATTTAGATCAGAAGATATAAATCAAGCCATTCTGATGCTTAAATGTTTCCCATCCACACTTTGGTTAGACAGCTTATTCATTTCTGTGACATTTACTTCTGTTAAACCAATTATTAGTCATTAAACAGGTCTGTAGCTAAAAAGACCAATTGTTGATTCAATATGTCTTGATGACATGTTATGAGGCGGGCACATAAAATATAAAAAAATGCAGTTATAAACTATACAACTGAGCAATTTCGATTAGTATGGATGTTGCTAAGAAAGCAGTGTGTGAAAGGAGTAGATAAAGTCTTTCATGTACTTGCAATTATTAGATGACTGATTAAATGTAATATAGATTTCCAATAATGATATTTCAATATTTCTCTGCTTCTGTTTTTTAAATAAGCGCATCACCGGGGCAGCGGCAGCGGCAGCCAGGGCAGGAGCCCTTTAAATTAAATCAACGCGCTCCCGCCCATCGGGAAGCGCATCACCGGGGCAGCGGCAGTGGCAGCCAGGGCAGGAGCCCTTTAAATTAAATCAACGCGCTCCCGCCCAGCGGGAAGCGCATCACCGGGGCAGCGGCAGCCAGGGCAGGAGCCCTTTAAATTAAATCAACGCGCTCCCGCCCAGCGGAAAGCGCATCACCGGGGCAGCGGCAGCGGCAGCCAGGGCAGGAGCCCTTTAAATTAAATCAACGCGCTCCCGCCCAGCGGGAAGCGCATCACCGGGGCAGCGGCAGCGGCAGCCAGGGCAGGAGCCCTTTAAATTAAATCAACGCGCTCCCGCCCAGCGGGAAGCGCATCACCGGGGCAGCGGCAGCCAGGGCAGGAGCCCTTTAAATTAAATCAACGCGCTCCCGCCCAGCGGGAAGCGCATCACCGGGGCAGCGGCAGCGGCAGCCAGGGCAGGAGCCCTTTAAATTAAATCAACGCGCTCCCGCCCAGCGGGAAGCGCATCACCGGGGCAGCGGCAGCCAGGGCAGGAGCCCTTTAAATTAAATCAACGCGCTCCCGCCCGCGGGACACGCGCGGGGGGCGCCCGGGCGAATCCCGGGCCAAGGGCGGGCCCGTCCTGCGCCCGTCATCGTCCGGAGGAGGCTGGGCTGGGCCTACTCTCTTTCATCTACTGTCCAAATAAACCAAGTAAGCTTCACTTATATATTTCCTGGTATTCCACAACCTTACAGGCACCATGGGGAAAAGAAAAGCTGCTGACTCACTAGGCCCCTTGTCAGATAGCAAAAAGCAGAGGAAGCGCACTGCTAAATTGGTCGCCAAGCCAAAAAAAACCTTTGAGGAGATAGATCAGTTGTTTGAAGAAGTTGAGGCAATTCTAAACTGTTCACCTAATCATAATGGTGCCTCCCTCGGAAAAAATGCCCTAGTTCCACCCGTGAAGATACAAGACTATTTTAAGAAAAGGTCAAAGGATCAAGATCTGGACTCAGGGTTGATCAAAAACAGTGCAACCTTACCAACAACGCACCTGCTATCCGTTCCCCCCACAAATGCTACAACAAACATGACAAATGTATTGGTGCACAGGAGTGGATCTCCTCATGCGGGAACAGAGGGCAACATCCCAAATCCTGCCATATCACTGAGTCATGTGACCAACATGATCTCGAATATACCTTGCAGAATCAGCAAAGAAGCTACCCATTGCACTCTGAAACCAGTCCCTGTCTCCCCTCCAATGCACCCTGCCACCGAGCCTAGCAATGCCCTTATACTTCAGAGGATAGAAGAAGTCAGATCCCTGGTACTACAACTGGTCAAATGTTTCCGGGAGAGCATAGAGTGTGGATCTAAGTGCAATCATAGGGATGAAGAGGCGAACATAGGCCATCCAATGCCTGATCCAACACTATTAACCCAGCTTGCACAGGGGGGCCAGGTTACCGATTTACAAAAGGAAAAGACATATCGGGTTGGCTCAGATGGGAATGTAGCACGCCCAGAATTTAACACCACACAGGCGAGCCAATATTGCAAAAGACCACTAGATGAGGGGGATACTATGGGAAACCATAGTGCCATTAATAAACTCCCCACAGGGCCCTCAAACTACCTGCCAGAAAAGAACCGTAAACAGATTGACAATCTCCCACCCAGGAGGTCCTATGCCATTCCTAATGACAGCGACCCACTTGCTCCCAAGTATGCTCCCGGTTGTTTTAATGCCCCTTCCCTTCAGAGGATTCCTCACGACCCAGTCTTATTGCCAAAACTCCAACGCCTTAAGCCTGGAACTAATACTCTCTTTTTGAAACAAGTTCCGAAACTGCTTCCGGGACTCAGTGAGGATCATGAGTCCAGGGTTAACAAAGTAATCCACTGGCTACGACACCAAAGAAACTGTCTATCAGTTATACGTTCAGATATTCGTAACACTAAGCGGTGGTGTCCCTTACGATCAACATACGATGCAATTTCAATCGAGTTTCATTATAGATCCCTTGTAGAAAACCTTGTTCTGTTTAATGACCGAACACTCCATCTTATGGAACAAAGAAGAAGTACATCACCTTAGAGACAGTACTAGAGATGGAAGACCAACCACATATTTCTGATTACTCACGCAACAACTCAACCAGCAATCAGTCCAGGCATGTCGTTTCTATTAGGTCTAACCCTGTATGACTGGCAATAGCCCAGGGACCAACTCCCGGGACTAGTCTAACGGAACCCAGTCCGATGATTTCTGATGGACCTACCGATACAGAGTCGATTTCCGAGAGACTCAACCCACAGTCACAAACCCCGGTCCTGGAGGAAAAAGGCATATCAATCATGACGTGGAATCTAGCAGGCCTTGGGAGGAAATTAGGCGACAGTGACTGGTGCTCGTATATCAACACCCAAGACATATGTCTTTTTCAAGAAACGTGGACAAAAGAGCCGACCACCTTAGACGGTTTTCTTTCTTTTAATGTGGCTGCTCAACCCTCCACAAAACCGACAGGCAGAGCCAAAGGTGGACTTTTGATGCTAATAAATAAGACCGTGCAGTGCACATATAAGACCCTAAAGTTCGATAGCCCAGATCTGATGGGGCTACAAATTTTGTTCCAACAGGATTTCACCATAACGTTTGTCAATATTTATGCCCGCTCGGTTTCGCGAGGGGCTGAGTCCCTAGTCTTAAAACAGCTTCTTGATTTTCTAGACACCCTGCAATCAGCCTCCTACCTAATAATAGCTGGGGATGTAAACTGCACCTTTGAACCCTCTGTGATAATAACTGGTCTCACTGAGGATGAAGATGAAACATGGGGGATTGCACAGTTGACTAGTGACAACAACTGTGTTAATTCTCGTGTAGCTACCCAATTGGCATCCCTCTGTTTGAAACATGGCCTCAGGGCATGCAATGGCCGAATGCCCTCTGACCTGGATACTGCACCCACTTTTAAACGTGGTTCAATCACAAGCGTAATTGATTACTTTCTAGTGGATGTGAGACTGTGGCCCTTTCTGAATGATATGAAGGTGGACGCTAGAACCGAAAGCGACCACTATCCCTTGCTACTCTCTATGTCAGGTGATGTTTTTGGTAGGACTTCGAACCAACAAACTACTATGGTCCCTATTCCTACCATGAACATCACATCTACGAAGGTCAGGTGGCCAAAGGTCCAGTCAAACCCTTACCTGCTACGCGAGATTTATCAGGCCTTCATAGATATTCTTGCTCCATATAGTGACCACGACTCCAATGATATACCCTTCTTATCTATACATGAAAATATGATCACAAGATTACAAAGCACATTCTATAGGAAGGTTGGGGCAAGACATCAAGGAGCTAACTCCAATACATGGTTTGACGAGTCCTGCCACATGGCTAAGAAAGGATTAAAAGGTGCCCTCTTGAACGGTTCCCACGGGGAAATACTATTAGCTAGATGTACTTACAAAGAATCCATCACCCGAGCAAAAAAAACCTGGGAAGACACAACTTGGCAGAGTTTACCGGATGCTACTCAATCCAACAATAATAAATTGTTCTGCGAATTGTTAGGCAAACGAGAGAAAGAGGGAAGGATTGGTGTGAGAAGCCACATACAGCCAGAAAAATGGGTGGACCATTTCTCCGGCCTATACAGGAAAATTGAGACCCCCATAATCTTAGCTACAGGGGAAGCAGACCAAGATCTTCCTTCTACCCCTGACGAGCATAATGGCCCAGCTCCTCCTGTAGGGGGCACACATGTTTTTAAGAGCCACACCTGCTTTACTACTAAAGAAACAGCTAATGCTATTAGTTCTTTAAAACTTGGGAAAGCTCCAGGCCCAGACAAAATTCCGGGGGACCTCTACTCGTCTGAACCAATAGTCTGGACTTGGTATATCAATACACTCTCTAATAAAATTGCCGAAGGGGGGCAGATCCCCATGACATGGAAGGGTGCAGAAATTATCCCCATCCATAAAAAGGGTGACGTAAACCTTCCGACAAATTACAGACCAATCAGTTTAATCGATAACATCCAAAAAATATTTGCCAAACAAGTTCTAGGTAGATTAACCAATTGGGCCAAAGATCAGAATATCCTTTCCCCTCTCCAAGCTGGATTTCGACCAAGGATCAGTACAGTAGACCAGGTCTTTAGACTGGCCATTCTGTACTGGAAGTACACAGCCCTGGCCAAACAACCATTATACATTGCCTTTGTCAATTTGAGATCAGCATTTGACCTGGTCCCGAGGGAAAAGTTGTGGGAGGTGTTAAAAAAAATAGGGACTCCGGCCAGCCTAATCCAACTTTTAAAGCGGTTGCACGAGGACACATATGCGCAGGTGAGATGGGGGAACCTAGGTGAACTAACGGACAAAATCCCCATAAATAGGGGTGTTCGCCAGGGTTGTGTGTTGGCACCTTTTTTATTTTCTATCTTTATTAATGAGGTTGTACAGGTTTTAATGACGTGCCAGAATGATGCCCCCACCCTATGTGCTCAAGAAATTCCAATCCTTCTTTTTGCTGATGATTCTATTCTTATTTCTAAATCTCCCAAGGGCCTTCAAACTCTTATCAATAGATTTAACTCCTTTTGTCGAGACTACAGCCTAGAGCTAAACCATAAAAAGACCAAGCTAATGGCGTTCCGCTCAGGAGTGTGGAAGAAATGCACTATCCATTCAGAAGGGAACCTCTTGGATAAGGTTTCCTCCATTGACTACTTGGGCATAAGGATTGCTGATAATTTAAACTGGGGAGAACAGATCAACAAAAGTGTGGGCCGCCTGCAGCATGGTGCGGCATCAATCCTGCGCTTCTACAGGGGTACGACAGCAAAAACTGTCTCCCCGGCAATTAAGATCTACATCGCCAGAGCACAGGGTGCCGCCGCATATGGAGCAGAGGTCTGGGGTTTTGCGGACTGTAACAGGCTCACCATTAGTGAGAACAGTTTTGCGAGGTCATTGTGTGCTTGTCCTCCTAGTACTCCACTGATACCACTGTTCTTAGACTTGGGCCTGAGACGCATAGCCGATCTAATTATCTTAAGACCATTATTATATTGGATACGACTATGGACCAACCCCGAACTAGACGTTTATAAGACCTCACTCCATGACCTGCTAATGTGTCCCAATTCAACCTCCATTCCTTGGGTCAAACATGTATCCAGTTGGTTTAACAAACTCGGGCTCAGCCACTTTTGGGAGGAACCCCATAAACTAGAAAAGGCTCACTCCATTGTGCTGAAACGCATATATTGGTCCTATGTATGTAATGACCATATTACCCACAGAACCTATGGCACCTTAACAAATCGCTTCACAGATTTTAAGTGGTATCCACAATTTGAACCATACTTAGACAACATCCCTGACATCTTTGGTAAAAGCTTATATGCCAGATTCCGTTTCGGGTCACTGCCGTTGAAGACATTGATGTGCAGATGGGGTACAAAAACAGAAACAAGTACATGCCCAGCTTGTGGTGCAAAATCAGAAACGGTTGAACATTTTATGTTTTTTTGCCCTGTATACTCCCTTCCCAGGTCTAAGTGGATCTGTCATATTTGCCGCGATATGGGGATAACAGATTGTGCCTCTGCTTTGAGGATTTTAAAAAGTCACCATTCCACAGTTTTAATACTTGCTGTTAGTAAATATTTATTAGCAGCATGGCGAATACGCAATTCCATTGTAAAGACTGTGTTTTAATCTAGAGCCTTGCTTTTATTCTTTTACTCTTACAAGAACTGTAGGAAGGGGGTTGGAACCGTATTATATGTATTATGTGTATTATGCGTACTGAGAACTTAATTAGACTATGCTTTTAGGAATCCATGCTCCACAATAACTTTTATCTATGTTCTATAATATTATTATTATTGGTTTTATTTTTATTCTTATTATTGTATATTCGCTTTGATGATTGATTGATCGAATAAAGCATGTGTTAAACAAACAAACAAAAGCCATATCTCCCTGGAGGTAAGGTATGGTATGCATCAATAGTATGAACCTCACAAGTGAATGTATGTTTCTTTTTTAAAAAATTAACAACGATGTGGCAGCTCAGATGATGACTTCAGAAGCAAAGATAGCTCAGATTGATGACAGTTCAGTTAGAAACCCCACATGAGGGTAGACATCTATTAAATAACTAGCTTTTTATCTTGAAAAGGATGGGAGCTGTAATCAATACTAAGGCGGTCATTCCAACCCTGGCGGTCGGTGATAAAGCGGCGGCCAAACCGCCAACAGGCTGGCGGTTAAAAAAATGGAATTCTGACCCTGGCGGGAACCGAGCCCGCCACTTTAACACTCCGACCGCCATGGCGGGACAGACAAACAGCACGGCGGTCACCGCCGACAGGCAGGCGGCAGACAATGTACCGCCCACAGTATCTCAACTCACCAATCCGCCACCTTTTCCGGGGCGGGAGCCCCGCCGATAAAAGCACGGCGGAAACAGACTACGAACGGGAAAACGCTCACCTCTATACACTCCACGAGGACGGAGGACAGCATGGAACCCGAATTAAACATCCTACCAGCTCTTGTCTACCTGCTCATCTACCACGAGTACGAACTCCGGCGCAGAAGACAATGGTGAGTACTGCACCTACGACACAGGGGAGGGGGGAGGACGAAAGGTTACGGGCACACACATACGCCCCCCCCAACTATCAACATACCAATGCAGAGCAACAACTGAGTGACACCCCCCAAACCCCCCTGAAAAATGCAAAGACATAATAAAATTTTAAATTAAATTTATGTAAAATTAGGTTCATTGAAGTCATGGAAAATTATCGTTATGAAATATCAAAGCAAAAATCATGAACAGTGCGAAAGCTATGTACAAAGTCAATAAGTCCTGCTCAGTGTGTCAAATATCCACAGTCCGTGGGCCAATGTGTACCAAACACATGGGCAAAGCCCACACAGGAGAACTGAGTCCGTTGGAGAGAACACTGCTGGGGCATCAGATGACAAAACTACAGGCACCTCAGGGGGAAGGGAAGGGGGGGCACCTCAGCCACAGGGGTCCACGACGCCAGAACCACGAAGGGGCCACCATGTCCACTGTGCCATCCTGGGGAGTGCAAAGCCACAGTCCATCAGGTGGATTACAGACTCCACTGGTCATGGAGGAGGCAGGGTGCCCAGAGTGCAGCGTGAACACCAGCTCGACACAGAACCGGCACTGTCAATGGGCCAGCGGAGCTTGACAGGAAGGGCCCAGCGGAGCGGTGCTTGAGACGGCGGGGCCCAGCGGAGCGTTGCTTGACAGGAAGGGCCCAGCAGAGCGGTGCTTGAGATGAAGGGCCCAGCGGAGCGGTGCTTGAGACGGCGGGGCCCAGCGGAGCGGTGCTTGACAGGAAGGGCCCAGCAGAGCGGTGCTTGAGATGAAGGGCCCAGCGGAGCGGTGCTTGAGACGGCGGGCCCAGCGGAGCGGTGCTTGACAGGAAGGGCCCAGCGGAGCAGTGCTTGACAGGAAGGGCCCAGCGGAGCGGTGCTTGAGATGAAGGGCCCAGCGGAGCGGTGCTTGACAGGAAGGTCCCAGCGGAGCGGTGCTTGAGACGGCGGGGCCCAGCGGAGCGGTGCTTGAGATGAAGGGCCCAGCGAAGCGGTGCTTGACAGGAAGGGCCCAGCGGAGCAGTGCTTGACAGGAAGGGCCCAGCGGAGCGGTGCTTGAGACGGCGGGGCCCAGTTGAGCGGTGCTTGAGATGAAGGGCCCAGCGGAGCGGTGCTTGACAGGAAGGGCCCAGCGGAGCGGTGCTTGAAATGAAGGGCCCAGCGGAGCGGTGCTTGACAGGAAGGGCCCAGCGGAGCGGTGCTTTAGACGGCGGGGCACAGCGGAGCGGTGCTTGAGATGAAGGGCCCAGCGAAGCGGTGCTTGACAGGAAGGGCCCAGCGGAGCGGTGCTTGACAGGAAGGGCCCAGCGGAACGGTGCTTGAGACGGCGGTGCCCAGCGGAGCGGTGCTTGAGACGGCGGGGCCCTGTTCAGCGGTGCCTGTCTTCACGGCGGGGCCCTGTTCAGCGGTGCCTTTCTTCACGGCGGGGCCCTGTTCAGCGGTGCCTTTCTTCACGGCGGGGCCCTGTTCAGCGGTGCCTGTCTTCACGGCGGGGCCCTCTTCAGCGGTGCCTGTCTTCACGGCGGGGCCCTGTCCAGCGGTGCCTTTCTTCACGGCGGGGCCCTGTTCAGCGGTGCCTGTCTTCACGGCGGGGCTCTCTTCAGTGGTGCCTTTCTTCACGGCGGGGCCCTGTTCAGCGGTGCCTGTCTTCATGCGGGGCCCTGTTCAGCGGTGCCTTTCTTCACGGCGGGGCCCTGTTCAGCGGTGCCTTTCTTCACGGCGGGGCCCTGTTCAGCGGTGCCTTTCTTCACGGCGGGGCCCTGTTCAGCGGTGCCTGTCTTCACGGCGGGGCCCTGTTCAGCGGTGCCTGTCTTCACGGCGGGGCCCTGTTCAGCGGTGCCTTTCTTCACGGCGGGGCCCTGTTCAGCGGTGCCTGTCTTCACGGCGGGGCCCTGTTCAGCGGTGCCTTTCTTCACGGCGGGGCCCTGTTCAGCGGTGCCTGTCTTCACGGCGGGGCCCTGTTCAGCGGTGCCTGTCTTCACGGCGGGGCCCTGTTCAGCGGTGCCTTTCTTCACGGCGGGGCCCTGTTCAGCGGTGCCTTTCTTCACGGCGGGGCCCTGTTCAGCGGTGCCTTTCTTCACGGCGGGGCCCTGTTCAGCGGTGCCTGTCTTCACGGTGGGGCCCTCTTCAGCTGTGCCTGTCTTCACGGCGGGGCCCTGTTCAGCGGTGCCTGTCTTCACGGCGGGCCCTGTTCAGCGGTGCCTTTCTTCACGGCGGGGCCCTGTTCAGCGCTACCTGTCTTCACGGCGGGCCCTGTTCAGCGGTGCCTGTCTTCACGGCGGGGCCCTGTTCAGCGGTGCCTTTCTTCACGGCAGGGCCCTGTTCAGCGGTGCCTGTCTTCACGGCGGGGCCCTCTTCAGCGGTGCCTTTCTTCACGGCGGGCCCTGTTCAGCAGTGCCTGTCTTCACGGCGGGGCCCTGTTCAGCGGTGCCTTTCTTCACGGCGGGGCCCTGTTCAGCGGTGCCTTTCTTCACGGCGGGGCCCTGTTCAGCGGTGCCTTTCTTCACGGCGGGGCCCTGTTCAGCGGTGCCTTTCTTCACGGCGGGGCCCTGTTCAGCGGTGCCTTTCTTCACGGCGGGGCCCTGTTCAGCGGTGCCTGTCTTCACGGCTGGGCCCTCTTCAGCGGTGCCTTTCTTCACGGCGGGGCCCTGTTCAGCGGTGCCTGTCTTCACGGCGGGGCCCTGTTCAGCGGTGCCTTTCTTCACGGCGGGGCCCTGTTCAGCGGTGCCTTTCTTCACGGCGGGGCCCTGTTCAGCAGTGCCTGTCTTCACGGCGGGGCCCTCTTCAGCGGTGCCTTTCTTGTCTATCAAGGGAGCCAGACCTGGCCAGGACTCCCTGCTTATTCGCCCTCCGACCGTGCAGTTGCTGGTCCCTCCTTTGACGGAGTCCTGGGCCCGTGGGTGTCCTCCGCCACTCCCGGGATGGGGCTTGTGGGGCCCTCCTGGTCCGCTCCCCTGCTGGCTGACTTCTCCGCCCTGCTGCCCTTGCCCTCCTTCGATGAGGCTCTCTGGCCCTTGCCTGCCCTTGATGTTGTGGCAGGTGACTACTTTGCTCCTTGGGGGCAGCCGTGTCAGCCTTCTCACGGCGGGCCTTGTTTTTACGGGTTCTCTTTCCAGGGGGGGGGTGGCCGTTCCCTTGCTGCTGGCCGATGTATCTGTGCTGGGAAAGGGTGGACTCCAAAACCCGTGCACAATGGTCAGACTTGATGCAGGGCTGGTGGTGGCTGAGGTGCTCTTAGGACTCTTACCAGATGGAGGGGGTGGGTCAGTGACTGGAACGAGCTCAAGGTTGGAAAGGAACTGCACTTGGGAAGGACAGGGACGGGTAGGTGTAGTGGGTATGGGAGTGGAGGAAGAGGATGTGGTTGTAGGAGAGTCAAGTGTGCTGTCTTTGGATGCAGGTGCTTGTGACGGAGGCTGTGGTGAGGTGGATGGCTGTTGGGTGGGTGGCTGCCTGCGTTTGTGTGTTTTGGAAGAGGGGGTGACAGACACACTGGGAGAGGACACAGGGGACGTGTAAATGGCAGTGGGGGTGGTGACTGCACGTGTGCGGACTGTACTGGAGGGTGTGGTGGTGATGGAAGTACTGGCTGATGTTGATGTGCATGCAGGTGTGAGTGGAGACGTCACAGGGAGTGGGGAGGGAGACGAGGAGGAGGGGGACACAGAGGTGGTAGTGACTGTTGCCATGTCTGCATCTGGATGTTGCTTGGGTGAATGCTTGTGGGATCTGTGGTGCTTATGTCTGGATGAGCTGCCCTTGGGTGTTGAGGTGTGTGCAGGCTGGTCTGATGGTGTGGATGGGATAGGCTGAGGAACAGGAGACTGGGAGACTGTGGAGGCAGTTAGAAGAGGGAGGCTGGAAACAGGGACAATGGCTGCCGTCAGTGCTGAGGCCAGAGCATTGAATGATCGTTGATGGGCAGCCTGACCCGAATGAATGCCCTCCAGGTATGCATTGCTCCGATGCACCTCCCTCTCTACCCCCTGGATGGCATTCAAAAGGGTAGACTGCCCAACAATGAGCGTCCTGAGGAGGTCAATGACCTCCTCACTGAGGGCAGCAGGGGTAACTGGGGCAGGGCCTGAGGTGCCTGGGGCGAAGGAGATGCCCGCCTTCCTGGGCGAGCGGGCACAGAGCGAAGGCTGAGGGGCTGCTGGGAGGGCGGGGCTGGTGCGCTGGGTGGCGGCTGTACCTGTTGAGGCGGGGGGCACGGATGTTGCCGCCACCGCTAGGGAGCTCCCTTCCGAGGACGTGTCAGTGTCGCTGGTGTCACCACGGGTCCCCGTTGTGGAGCTCCCCTCGCCCTCCGTATCACTGGTGACCTCGGTGTCTGTAGCATGGCCCACCGGGGCCTTGTGAGTTGCAGCTCCCTCATGCTCCGATGCCAATTCTCCTCCGCCTGATGATGCTAATGCACACATGCACAAGAAGATGAAGAAAAAGGGTGGGGGAGAAATAAAGACAGGTTGAGTGCATGCATTGTCAACACCGTTGTCGGAGAGGACAGACACAGGAGCCTCCAGCACTACGCCGCGCAATCGGGGTACACTACTCAGTACTTGTGACTAGGCCTACAGGTCTATGGACAACAAATGCACACATGGGTGATGCTGGACCATGGATTGCTGTACTTGGCACCCTACAGAGGTGGGGGGTGGGGGCACAGGGCCATGCCTAAAGGAGGGGACTACACTACAGAAAGCGCCCTGGCCTAATGTCACCCACAGCCCTCCTCCCCCACCCAGGCACCTCCACTGCGCGTAAAGATAGCAGAATGTGCTGGTACTCACCCCCTTGTGTCTGCTGTGATGTTCTCACGCGCCCATCCAAATCGGGGTAGGCCACCGCCAGGATCCGGGACATCAGGGGGGTCAAGGTACGACTGGCACCCCTCCTACGTTGGGAGGCCATCCCCAGCATTGACTCGGCGGTCTTCCTGGTCCCGCGGCGGATGTCCTCCCACCTCTTTCGGCAGTGGGTGCCCCGTCTGTTGTGGACCCCCAGGGCCCGGACTTCCTTGGCGATGGCACGCCAAATGTCGACTTTCTGATGGGCGCTGACCTATTTGACATGTACAGGGTGGGAAAGGAATTTTCAAAAATGTTCTGCATGTTAGAAGTGATTGCCCCCCCTCCCCAACCCTGCCATGTGGCACATGCTCTCATCTGTCGTGCCTTGCACTCCTCATTCGCTCCCCACCCCACCATCTTACATCCACCATACACAACCCAGGCATAGCCCATTCAACGTGCACCCAGTGTACTTACCTGTTGGTCTGGAGGACCGTAGAGTAGCGCATACTGGGGCAGGACCCCATCCACAAGTTTCTCCAACTCTTCTGAAGTGAAGGCAGGGGCCCTTTCCCCAGTCGCAGCAGCCATTGTCTCTTCCAGACCGAGGTCACAGCAGCACTTGCATTATAGGTCCTCTCCTGTGGATGGTCAGGTCTCGAGTGGTTAAGCAGATAGAAAATGGCGGTCACGCCCGCGGCGGTGCGTACTGCCGCGGTGCGTACCACGACCGCCGGCGCTCATCGTCATTGGCTCCTGAGACCCATAGGGTTCAATGTTAACCAATGCGCCTTCGCACTGCGGTCTTCGAACGCCTACCGCCACGGTGTGCCACGCCAGCGCGTTGACCTCATATCCCACTGTCACACTTCTCAGGTCAGGCAGCCGCCATTACAAGGGCCACATGGCTTAATTGCTACTGCGTCACACAGCACTAGGCCTTGCATTGCCACTCATACAAGCCTTTCAATGCATAGCGATTTGTGTACTGTGCAAGCTGGGTGAACGTACCTGTGGGTTGCTTGACTCTGTGCTCCATGTTGTCCTTCCTAGGCACCGTCCGCTGGGACTTGCGAGGAGAAGGATGAATCCTCCCGTGTACCGACCGCTGGTGGACCTGTCGACAATGGAAGAACGACATATTATATTTCGATACCGACTTGACCGAGCCACTATACATGAACTGTGTGCCCAGCTGGAGCCTGACCTGATGTCCCCCATCCGCCAACCCACAGGGATTCCCCCTCTGGTGCAGGTTCTGTCAGTACTCCATTTTTTGGCAAGTGGGTCTTTTCAGACAACAGTGGCCATGTCATCAGGGATGTCTCAGCCTATGTTTTCTAAGGTTTTGTCCAGAGTGTTGTCTGCCCTGATGAAATACATGCGGAGATACATTGTTTTCCCTGAGGAGGGTGATTTGGCCACTGTGAAGGGTGATTTCTATGCCCTTGGACATATCCCCAACATCATTGGTGCCATTGATGGGACCCATGTGGCTTTAGTACCCCCAAAAGACAATGAGCAGGTGTACAGAAGTAGAAAAAATTACCATTCGATGAATGTCCAGGTGGTCTGTTTGGCTGACCAGTACATCTCCCATCTAAATGCCAAGTTCCCTGGGTCAGTGCATCACGCGTATGTCATGCGAAATAGCAGCATCCCTTATGTGATGGAACAGTTACAGAGACACCGTGTGTGGCTAATAGGTGACTCTGGTTACCCCAACCTGCCTTGGCTATTGACCCCAGTGAGGAATCCCCGGACCAGGGCAGAGGAACGCTACAATGAGGCACATGGGCGAACTAGGAGGATTATAGAACAGACCTTCGGGGTCCTGAAGGCCAGGTTTAGGTGCCTGCATATGACAGGTGGATCCCTAATGTGCTCACCAAAGAAGGTGTGTCATATCATCGTGGCCTGCTGTATGCTTCACAATCTTGCATTGCGACGCCAGGTGCCTTTCCTGCAGGAGGATGGTCCAGATGGTGGTGTTGTAGCAGCTGTGGAGCCTGTGGAGAGTGAAGAGGAGGAAGACGACGGGGACGACACGGACAACAGGGACACAGTTATACAACAGTATTTTCAGTAGCACACAGGTAAGAAACACCCACGCCATTTTACATTTACTTCTGCCCTCCTGCATCTCTACTTTCTGTGTTTCCCCCCAGTTACTTTTAACTGATTTTTGACTTTCCCTTCCCTTTTCAGAGCTGTATGACCCACAGCGTGACTGCTGCTTTGTTTGCCCATGGACTAATGCTTATAGACATTGGTATGTTGTCATCACAATGTGACTGAACATTATTGCACCGTTATGTGTAATACATTTGTAAAGAATACAAGCAGACTCCTGATTTTTGAAGTGCAATTGGTGATTTATTTTAAGTGCTGCATATGGGTCCATGATAGTAAAACGGTGATGGGTGGGGGTGGAGTAATGTCCATGGCAGAGTCTAGTTCTCAGTCGCACAGGTGCATTGTCCATATGCCTGTGGAAGGATGGAGCAGGGGCAGTTCAAGGTTGGACAGGGTGACAATGTGGGACAGTGGGATGACATCAGGGGGTATCTTATGCTGGCGGGGGTCTTGGCATCTCTTCTTGTGTAAATCTCAGGTTCTGCTTGCGGGGTGGTTGATCTTCAGCAGGAGGTGGGGTTCTGGTGGCCTGTCGTTGTGTGGGGGCCTCCTGTCCACTAGCGCCGGCGGAGGTGGTAGGCTGTTCGTGGTCCGGGCTAGTGACAGGGGCCACATGGTCCCGCAATGTGGTGACTATCTGGTTGAGGGCCAGGACGATGGTCCCCATTGCGGAACCTATGTTCCTGAGTTCGTCTCTGAACCCCATGTACCGTTCCTCCTGCTGTGCCTGGATCTCCTGGAACCTGGCCAGTACCGTCGCCATCGTCTCCTGGGAGTGGTGGTATGCTCCCATGATGGTGGTGAGAGCCTCTTGGAGAGTGGGTTCCCTGGGCCAGTCCACACCCTCTCGCACTGCAGCCCTCCCGGTTCCCCTGTTTCCCCGGGCCTCTGTCCCCTGGACGGTGTGCCCACTACCACTGCCCCCAGGTCCCTGTTGTTGTTGGGGTGGTGGGTCAGCCTGGGTGCCCTGTAGTGGCGGACACAGGTGCTGATTGACGCGTCCTGGAGACAGAGGCATGGGCCCGCTGGGTGGGAGCTGTGCTGGTATTCCCAGAGGGGGTTGGGTCTGCTGTGGACTGTGTCTGTGTGTGGGGAACCGACTGTCCAGAGGTCCCCGATGGTCCGGGCTGGTCATCAGGTTCTAGGTCGACAGAGCTGCTGTCATCACTGGGGGCCTGTTCTGGGGGCGGGATGGACAAATCTGGACCCTCCTGGCCGGTGTGTTGGCGTTCGGGCCCTGCAGGGGTAAAAGAGTATGGTTATTGCTTCTGTGTGTGCCATGGCGTGCGATTTGTGGGTGCCCTTGTCCCCCAGTGCTGGCATTCCCTTGTGGGAGGAGTTGTGAGGGTGGTTTGTGGGGGGGATGGGTATGTGCAGTGGTCATGCTTAGGTGATGGGTGTCCATGGTTTGTGTTGGCATTCAGGGATTGGTGTTGTGTTGGGTGGGTTGTGCTGGTGAGACATTGGCAGGGAGGATGTGTGCTGGGGGGTTGGGGGTGAGGGTGGGAGTGTGGGTTGGCATGCTGGTGGTTGGGGGGGGTAAGGTAGTTGAGATTAGACTTACCAGAGTCCATTCCTCCGCCTACTCCAGCGAGGCCCTCAGGATGCAGGATGTTCAAGACCTCTTGCTCCCATGCTGTGAATTTGGGTGGAGTGGGTGGGGGTCCGCCGCCAGTCCTCTGCACAGCGATGTTGTGTCTTGACACCATCGACCGCACCTTCCCCCGTAGGTCGTTCCAGCACTTTCGGATGTCTTCCCGGTTTCTGGGATGCTGTCCCACAGCGTTGACCCTGTCGACGATCCTTTGCCATAGCTCCGCCTTCCTGGCTATTGTGGTGTGCTGCACCTGTGTGCCGAATAGCTGGGGCTCTACCCTAATTATTTCCTCCACCATGACCCTGAGTTCTTGGTCCGAGAACCTGGGGTGTCTTTGGGGTGCCATGGGGTGGTGTGGGGTGGTGTTTGTGGTGATGAATGTGGTGTGTGTGGTGTTTTGTGCGTGGATGTAGTGTGGGTGATGATGTTGTGTTCCTGTTTGTGTTGGGGTTTTCGATAGCTGTGCTCTCTCTCTCTCTCTCTCTCGCCTTCTCTCTGAATTTCTAGTAGTGGGGGTTTGTGGGTGATGTGGGTGTGTGTTTTATAGTTGATTGGATGTGTGGGAGTGGTGTTTGTATGTGTATCAGGTGTGTGTATTTCAAATTGTCCAATGTGGCTGTGTTTTGTAGCTGGGTGTGTATTTTGACCGCAGCGGTGTGTACCGCCAATGGAATACCGCGGTTGAAAGACCGCCGCGTGGATTCGTGGGTCGTAATGGCATGGGCGTGTTTGTGTTGGCGTGACGGTGGAGGTTTGGTCATCTCCAGTTTATCGCTGACCGCTGATGAGGCGGCCTTCCGTGGATGTCGGGTTTTTGGCGGCTTGGCAGTTGTGGGTCAGAATGACCGTGGCGGTTTACCGCGGCCGCGGCGGTAGAATGGCGGTCTTCTGACCGGCGGTAAGAGCCTTTTACCGCCGAGGTCAGAATGACCCCCTAAGTGCATGTCTGATTGTTAGAAATAGGGTATCTTGTTGTCAGACGTCTGCACCCCGTCCAAGGAGGGACTACAGTGCTAGTCAGGGAAAGTCAGTTACACTACCTAAATTAACCTCTGCTTACCCTCTGGTAGCTTGTCACAGAGCAGTCAGGCTTAACCTAAGAAGAAATGTGTAAAGCACTTGTGCAACACTTAAATTACAGTAACCCAGTGGAAAACACCACAAAAAGACTTCACACCCATTTAGAACATTAGAGAATATGTACCTGAGTAAAAAAAGACCGTAACAATGAAAATCTCATAAGTAGAGCTCAAGTTCTACATTTTTAAAGAAAAAACTGCAATGTAGTGCTGGAAAGTAAATAGCGCTGAACGGTTACTTGAGGTTGCACTAGACACAGGTAAATCAAATGTTCAGGCCGACTGCGATAAAGGGCAGGCTAGCTGCGAGACTCATGCAGAGCCAGCTGAAAAAGAACCTGGGATAGAGCAAGCCTTGTCGCCCAAGACACTATGGGGCATATTTAACTTTTTGGTGCAAAACTGTGCTAATGCAGTTTTGCACCAAACGGTTTACCGCTGGCTTGCTCTGTTCCTGAGCACCAGCCAAGTGGCATATTAATGAAATGACACAAGCCGGTGCTGAGCTTGGGCTAGCATCAACAAAAATTATGCTAGCGGGGTGGGTGTGGCGGTATGGGGTTAGGAGGTGGTGCTACAAAAAATGATGTAAGGCTGGTTAGTGGCAAAAAAGTGCCACCAACCAGGCTTGCCTCATTTCCAGGCAAACAACCATCCTAAAACATGAGTCCAGTCAAGACAGGAGTCATATACTCCTGTCTTAGAAAAGACAGGAGTCATGTTCACCACCTCAATGGCCAACACAGTGGACCAGTGTCTCCTGGGCATAGCCAGTGCACTCAGTGCCATGCAGGGGGCCCCTTGTTAGGGCTCCCTATGGCATTTAAAACAATGCCAAAATACTTGCCTACACTTACCTGGGATGGGTCCCTCATTGTCTGGTGTCCCTAGGGCTTGGGGTGAGGTCACCTGTGGGCCCATTCCATGGTGTTTGACCATGGAATTGGGTCCACAGATCCCTCTCATGCCTGATCTGACCCAGGCGTTAAATAATGGCACTAAACGACCTTAGTGCCATTATTTGTGGCCGCATCCAACCCATGCGGCATTTTTGCACAGGGGGATAAATATGGTGCTATGGGAATAGCATAATTTTGGTGAAATGGAACGCCTTCCTTGCTTCTCAGTGATGCAAAGTAGGTTCACACATTCAAAAAATGGTGCAAACTCCAAGATTTTGAAGCTACACATGTCTACAGAGTTTGGTTTGCACTGCTTTCACATAAAACAATTACACAAATACGGCGCAAAATGAGTATAAATATGCCCCAATGTGTCAGTTTTGATCCATGCAATTGGGTAGATGCTTTCTCGTCGAGCCTTTGGCCTTGCAGTCGGGTTCCTTGCCGGTGTGGAGCTCCATTGAGGTGTATGTGATGCGTCATCATCGAGCCGTGCAGCTCTGATCAGTGCTGCATTGCTGTGGAACCTCACAGTTGGGTCCCACCTCATCTGCAAATCGGCAATGCATCAGCATCGGAGGGCAATGCATTGGTTCTGAGCGTCACAGAAGCCTGCTTCAACTTTTGATGAAAACAGTGGCTGTACTCGCTTCTATGGGCCAGGGATGGATTGGCACCTCATGCAAAGGAGGATTCACAGCTGGCAGAGTCCAGCAGCTGAGCATGGTTGAGGGAAAGTCTTTGATTGCCCTGAGACTTCCAAAGCTGGATTCAGACCAGCAAGTCCTAGGAGCCACTTGGTTCTGTAGAGGATGTAGATTCCAATCCTTATCACTTTAAGGCAAGAAGCAGCAGGCAGCAGGCCAATACAGCAATGGAGTAGAGCAGAGTAAAAGACCCTTCTGGCAACACTTCCTGGCAAAAGTCATTTAGATCCCAAAATGTACTGATTTGGTGGTGTTTGGGGTCCAGTACTTATACCCAGTTGAGCCTTTGAAGTGGCTGAATCTTCAAAGAGGGGCCTTTTATGTGCACAAGGTCCCTGCCCTTCGTTCCCAGGATCCAGACATTCTACAGCGGGTTATGCAGCCCTATTCAGGTGTGTCAGTTCCTCCCACCCATCTAGCTTAGGAAGACCCATCAGCCTGGTGACAGACAAGCAGGATGACAATGTCACACCTAGATAACTGTATCCCTCTGTGTATAACTGTCTAAAGCGATTGCACAATATTGAGCTGTCATCCAACTCAGACGTGTATTCAGAGGACAGACAGAGGCATGGAATAGTTAAAATAAGAAAATGCCAACTTTCTAAAAGTGGTATCTTCAGACTTAAAATCTAAAATATTACTTCAGCATAAGTTGGAGTTTTACATTATGATTCTAGAGACACGGAAATGTGGGGTCCCATATCTTCCTAAATGGAAATGACACTTACAAACAGTAATAAGGTAATTCCAATGTTAACCTATGGGAAAGAGACCTTGCCGTAGTGAAAAACAAATGTAATACTTTTTCACTCCCATGACTGTAAAGGTTGAACATACATGTCCAACCTTTTAAATACACTGCACCCTGTCCTTGAGGCCAACCAGGACTTATCTTAGGGGTGACATAAATAATAAAAAGGACGTTTTGGGCCTGGCAAGTGGGAATCCTTTCCAGGACAAAATTGAAGTTTAAATCTGTGCATACAGGTTCTGCCGTGGCAGGCCTGAGGCATGTTTAATGCTCCTGTTGTGTGTGGCACAATCAGTGCTGCAGGCTCACTAAAAATGCCATTTACAGGCCCTGGGTACATATAGTGCACTTTAGTAGGGACTTACAAATAAATTAAATATGCCAACTGTGGATGAGCCAATATCGCCATGATTTCGAGTACAGAGAACCTGCACTTTAGCAATGGTTAGCTGTGGTAAAGTGCACAGAATCCTAAGGCCAGCAAAAATGAAGTCAGAAAAACAGGAGATCAGAAGGCAAAAAGTTAGGGGAAACCATGCCAAGGATTGCAGGTCTTACACTCATCAGTTGGCTGCTTCTCATCCAGGATGCAAGTACAAAAAGGGCATTGTACTTTTATTCTACACTGGTCAGTTTTTTTAACAGAATAGTTAATTGTCTTGTCTAGCCTAATGTGGGATTTTAAATCAAACCCTCAAGGAGGGCAATCAATATCCTATTAGAAAAAAAAAAACTGTTTCCACTCGGTCTCTATTTTTGTGTTTCAGATGAAAAGATAGTGTCACAGACTTTTTTACCTGTCTTATTAATGTAACCTATAGGAACAATTAGTAAAAAGCTTTACCTTTGCCAATTTTATCTAAACGATCTTTCTTGCGTGACCCATATTTTCACCATTTCAGGTGATTGCTGATACAAGTTTTGCTGTTTACCCGAAGGCACTTCAAAAAGCAGAAGGGCATTGTTTATGCCGCATTCACATAATTTGTTTGACACAAACTTAACTCCATATTTATATTTTGATGCTAGGTACGTCTAGCGTCAAAATATTGGAGTTTGCACCATTTTTTCGATGCACGAACCTACCATGCGACAAAGAGGTGCAAGATAGGCATTCCTATCCAAAAAATGGCGCTATCCCCATAGCTCCATATTTATCCCCTCTGCAAAAATGTCGCACAAGTGGGATACAGCCCCAAATAATGACGCTAAGCTTGCTTAACGCCATTATTTAATGCCTGGGTCAGACCAGGTGTTGGGGGATATGTGGACCCATTTCCATGGTCAAACACCATGGAATGGGCCCACAGGTGCCCACTCCAAGCCTGAGGAACACCCACACCAGGGTATGTAGGGTAAGTATAGGTACGTTTTGGTTTTAAGTGCCTTTGGGGACCCTAACACAGGGGTCCCCTGCATGCCACTGGGTGCAATGGCCATGCCCTTGGGGCTCAGCAGCAAGGTCATACGTGAGCTCCGTAAGCCTGCATTCAGGGCTCACAGGGCCAAAATAGTGCAAGGAGAGATTCAAGATGCAAGTACTCAACTGGGTACATGGAATGAAGGAAGGCAGGACTTGGACTTGGGAAGGGTAACACCAGCGAAACCAACAAGACCAATACAGGGTTCAGAAAAGTCAGAAACAGAGTATGTGTCTAAACCAAGAAATTAAAAAGTCGGGGATGCAGATGTAAGGAGGCCAGAAAGCCATGGGATCCACAAATCAAGAAAGGAATAGAGGAACCATAATGAATCAAGAAGGTGCTGCAGAAGCCTGGACTGGAATATGAAGTGGACCTGGGAATAGAAGTTGTAGATCCTAATATATTCTTATTGAGGGATAATGCCACCTAGTGTCCAAGAGTTTGTTTGACTTGCATGTCTTTTTACTGTCAAACTAAGGAAAACAAACCACTCATTGTAAAGCTGCATTGCTTGCAGATTGTAGTTTGGAGAATAACAGCACCCTAATTAGCCTTTCCACTATTCTGCTGCCTTCTCCAAAGTTATATACTTCCGAACCCAGAACATGCAACCAAGGAGCACACTAAGTGAGAAATATTTGAGTGATTATCCTGATTGGTGATTAAATATGAGTGTGCATGTGGAGAAGGGGAAATTGGGGAATGAGTAAGGTTTTGGTGTTCCAAGAGTAAAAGCTCTGCGCGCCTATGTGTATGGTACATGTATATAATATTTTTTTTGTGTGCATGGTGGAGGTAAGACTTGCAATTACTATTTAAATATATTTACTCAACTGCAGCATTGATTTCTTTGGGAATTCAAAATCTTTGTAAACCAAGAAGAAACTCATTTACCAATGTGAATACCGCGTAAGAAAGGACTATGTGAATACGCCAATGTCAAGGCCTCTTTACATTAAATTCATACTGGGAATTTTACCTACTGCTTCTTTTACTTCCTCTTGGAGGAGTAATGTTAACCCCTCTAATTTTTGTCCCATGGGCTGCCAGGCAGTGGAAACAATGAGCACCTGTTGTTGTTTTGTGGTGCATACACCAAACAGCATGTTCGCTGGATTATCTCTCTGTGGTGTCTTCTTAGGCTTGTCTACAGGCATGATGCCTTGATAATATGTAGGACTGATAATAGGTGCTGCATTGCTTATTCAGTTGCCAGTTATATATATCCTCTAAATGGCTCCTTAAAAAAAGAAGCAGCAAATTCACCAAAGCACCATGCACATTAAGCTTAATTGGGCTTAAGGCACCTTTTAGTGGGGTTGACTGATTTTAATTTTGTGTCCAAGAACACATTTAGATAAGAGTTTCATCCAACGCCCTCACAAGTTTATGCCCCATGGAATGATAAATGTAACCCTAACACTGTGTACTAAAGAAGAAATGTTTGTAACTTTCTATGTTTTTCACCATGCTGTTATGTGCACTTTTATGTGTTTTTAATCCAAAATAAAAGATGATGATGAGAGAAAGGACTTATCTTACCCTCCAAATATAATGTCCCCAATTCTGCATATATCGAGATGAGGGGTTGTTTTTTTCTTTACCCACTTCAGGTGGCTTATAGTTTGTACTGCACCCAGCGTTGCAGAAAGTGTGGAGAGGCTTTTTGATTCTTTTAATGTCTTCAGTAAATCCAAAAATCTATAGGACTAAATAAATCAATAACTTCTCTTTCTTATGTTCATTCCTATATGTTTTCAGAAATGGTATCTTTAACAGGTCGTACATGAAAAAAGTGATTATCCAGACAAATAGAGTAAGGACACATTCAGATAGGCAATTGCCAGGAGTCATAACTTTTCATAATTTTTCAACTATATTTGTAATTGTCTCTGCTTTTTTGAGTTTGAGAGGCATCATCTAGATCAATGTGCATTTAATGTCCCCCTGCAGACCCACCTCACCATTTCTGCCAGTAAGTGTGTAAGTTAGTTTTGTGATTTATAAGGAACAGATATAGCCACAAATCTAAGAGCTGATTTACAAAGGTGGAAGGAAGAAGGGAGAAGGGAGGAATAAAGGAAATATAGATGAAATATGAAATGCATCCAGGACAACTGAGAATGCCATTCAGGTCTATCCTAAAAAGAGATGTTCTTGAAAACAATGTCTACTTCTCCTGTCATTACATAGAGACATGAGTCTTCTAGGAAACATTTTGATCTGCTCTCTGGCAGGCTGATCATGTAGCATGTGTTCTCTCTTCTGCTCAGCTGGTGTCCTTGATTCATAGCATGGACTCAGGTGGATGGAGCTACATTTATTTCACCACACCATCTTCCAAGTGTGTGGCAAATTCCTGTCAAGCTTTGAGTCATAATGGGCTTTTGAAATGTTCCAAGGTATCAGGTGGAGAGTTTGTCAGGTCCATGGCATGTAACAAGAGATCCACCGATCTACTGCAAGGCACAATGGATTTTCAGGTTCAAAATTTTGTCCCAGTCGTGGAGAGGTGAAGCCAATGAACAAGGATTTTGACTTTAGCCAGGTCCAGGGGGCTAAGTGGTCTGACACAATTGTGCATACGTGAGTCACAATCTACTGCCTGCTAGGTCTGACTCCAGCAAGGTTCCAGTTGACACCAAAGATGAAATTCCTTACCACTTCCAACCTCTGTACACAGAGATGTTTAGATAGCATAGGCTGATATAGGATTCAATAGTAAAAATAAAACAGCATTCAATATGTCTATCCAGTGCTTAATTTGTAAAAATGTAAGTGCTGGGACACAAATATTAGTTTAAGAGCTTGCTGATAGAGCAGCTGAATGTTAGGGTTGTGGAACTCTAAGGTTACCCAATTTTAATTTAACTTCACACTTCTTTTATCCACCACCCTACACTTCATGACCGTGCCTCACTATTGCACACACTTTTAATTTTCTCATCTCTCTGTATCACGTTTCCATATCTTACCATTCCTCCTTCTTTCTCTTTTTTGCTTTTCTTTCTTCCTTCTTGTCAAAGTCTGATGATGAAAGATATGTCCTGCTCCCAAAAAATGCCCACCATCTGCAAGCACCTGCTCAAATTAAGGTCTGTATCCATCACAGTCACAGATGGTCAATTGCTCAGGGAGTTAATAGTCCTATGCCAGCTTTGCAGACAGAAAGATTATTTGCTTATTAGCTTTGATATTTTAAACTGTCTGGAGGCTTATCTATTTCCAGGGTTATCCTAGTTTAAATCTCTTTATGGGAGATGGTGTGCCAGACTGTTCTGTTCTGTTTTGTATGAAATGGGCAAACTTGGTTATTGTAATTAGTGACTCACCTAATTTAGATCCCTACTCCATATATGCCTCCTCAACAAATTATTTACCACTAACCCAACATGTTTAACAAGGCCATTGCATGTGGTATCATCAGTGAGGACTGTGTCTTCCCTTGCTGATACACTTTTCAGAAAGATACTTCTCAAAGCCCGAACCTTTCATTGGCCTGTGATCCTTCATATTAACACTGCCCTGCTCCTCATCTGCATCTTTAGGTCTTCAGTATTTGTTTAATCCTGCTAAACAGCAAGTACAAAAGGCTTCACAAGTCATCTGGCAATGCAATCTTTGGGAAGAGGGGCATTATAATAATTTTAGCTGCTGTTCAGTCATAGTGATGTCTGTAGATTTATTTTTAGATATATTTTTAGATATATATTTCTCATTCGCCTATGCCAAACACTGTGAGAAAGTAGCCTCTTTCTAGCCTTGTTACCTCCACTTTTGGCCTGTTTGTGAGTGTATGCCAGGGTGTTTTCACTGTCTCACTGGGATCCTGCTAGCCAGGGCCCAGTGCTCATAGTGAAAACCCTATGTTTTCAGTATGTTCGTTATGTGTCACTGGAACCCTGCTAGTCAGGACCCCAGTGCTCATAAGTTTGTGGCCTATATGTGTGTGTTCCCTGTGTAGTGCCTAACTGTCTCACTGAGGCTCTGCTAACCAGAACCTCAGTGGTTATGCTCTCTCATTTCTTTCAAATTGTCACTAACAGGCTAGTGACCAATTTTACCAATTTACATTGGCTTACTGGAACACCCTTATAATTCCCTAGTATATGGTACTGAGGTACCCAGGGTATTGGGGTTCCAGGAGATCCCTATGGGCTGCAGCATTTCTTTTGCCACCCATAGGGAGCTCTGACAATTCTTACACAGGCCTGCCACTGCAGCCTGAGTGAAATAACGTCCACGTTATTTCACAGCCATTTTACACTGCACTTAAGTAACTTATAAGTCACCTATATGTCTAACCTTTACCTGGTAAAGGTTAGGTGCAAAGTTACTTAGTGTGAGGGCACCCTTGCACTAGCCAAGGTGCCCCCACATTGTTCAGGGCCAATTCCCCGGACTTTGTGAGTGCGGGGACACCATTACACGCGCGCACTACATATAGGTCACTACCTATATGTAGCTTCACAATGGTAACTCCGAATATGGCCATGTAACATGTCTATGATCATGGAATTGCCCCCTCTATGCCATCCTGGCATAGTTGGCACAATCCCATGATCCCAGTGGTCTGTAGCACAGACCCTGGTACTGCCAAACTGCCCTTCCTGGGGTTTCACTGCAGCTGCTGCTGCTGCCAACCCCTCAGACAGGCATCTGCCCTCCTGGGGTCCAGCAAGGCCTGGCCCAGGATGGCAGAACAAAGGACTTCCTCTGAGAGAGGGTGTTACACCCTCTCCCTTTGGAAAATGGTGTGAAGGCAGGGGAGGAGTAGCCTCCCCCAGCCTCTGGAAATGCTTTCTTGGGCACAGAAATGCCCAATTCTGCATAAGCCAGTCTACACCGGTTCAGGGGACCCTTTAGCCCTGCTCTGGCGCGAAACTGGACAAAGGAAAGGAGAGTGACCACTCCCCTGACCTGCACCTCCCCTGGGAGGTGTCCAGAGCTCCTCAGTGTGCTCCAGACCTCTGCCATCTTGGAAACAGAGGTGCTGCTGGCACACTGGACTGCTCTGAGTGGCCAGTGCCACCAGGTGACGTCAGAGACTCCTTGTGATAGGCTCCTTCAGGTGTTGCTAGCCTATCCTCTCTCCTAAGTAGCCAAACCCTCTTTTCTGGCTATTTAGGGTCTCTGTCTCTGGGGAAACTTTAGATAACGAATGCAAGAGCTCAGCCGAGTTCCTCTGCATCTCTCTCTTCACCTTCTGATAAGGAATCGACTGCTGACCGCGCTGGAAGCCTGCAAAACTGCAACAAAGTAGTTAAGACGACTACTGCAACTCTGTAACGCTGATCCTGCCGCCTTCTCGTCTGTTTTCCTGTTTGTGCATGCTGTGGGGGTAGTCTGCCTCCTCTCTGCACCAGAAGCTCCGAAGAAATCTCCTGTGGGTCGACGGAATCTTCCCCCTGCAACCGCAGGCACCAAAAAGCTGCATTACCGGTCCCTTGGGTCTCCTCTCAGCACGACGAGCGAGGTCCCTCGAATCCAGCAACTCTGTCCAAGTGGCCCCCACAGTCCAGTGACTCTTCAGTCCAAGTTTGGTGGAGGTAAGTCCTTGCCTCACCTCGCTAGACTGCATTGCTGGGAACCGCGACTTTTGCAGCTACTCCGGCCTCCGTGCACTTCCAGCAGAAATCCTTTGTACACAGTCCAGCCTGGGTCCACGGCACTCTAACCTGCATTGCACGACCTCCTAAGTTGTTCTCCGGCGACGTGGGACTTCTTTGTGCGACTTCGGGTGAGCACCATTTCACGCATCCTCGTAGTGCCTGTGTCTGGCACTTCTCTGGGTGCTACCTGCTGCTGAGAGGGCTCCTTGTCTTGCTTGACGTCCCCTCTCTCTCCTGGTCTAATTTGCGACCTCCTGGTCCCTCCAGGGCCACAGCAGCGTCCAAAAACGCTAACTGCATGATTTGCAGCTAGCAAGGCTTGTTGGCGTTCTTCCGGCGGGAAATCACTTCTGCACGACTCTCCGCTGCAAGCGAGATCCATCCACTAAAGGGGAAGTCTCTAGCCCTTTTTGTTCCTGCAGAAACCTCAGCTTCTTCTGTCCAGTAGAAGCTTCTTTGTACCCGCAGCTGGCATTTCCTGGGCATCTGCCCATCTCCGACTTGCTTGTGACTTTTGGATTTGGTCCCCTTGTTCCACAGGTACCCTAGATTGGAAATCCACAGTTGTTGCATTGTTGGTTTGTGTCTTTCCTGCATTATTCCTCTAACATGACTTCTTTGTCCTTAGGGGAACTTTAGTGCACTTTGCACTCACTTTTCAGTGTCTTGGGGAGGGTTATTTTTCTAACTCTCACTATTTTCTAATAGTCCCAGCGACCCTCTACAAGGTCACATAGGTTTGGGGTCCATTCGTGGTTCGCATTCCAATTTTGGAGTATATGGTTTGTGTTGCCCCTATCCCTATGTTTCCCCATTGCATCCTATTGTAACTATACATTGTTTGCACTGTTTTCTAAGACTATACTGCATATTTTTGCTATTGTGTATATATATCTTGTGCATATTTCCTATCCTCTCACTGAGGGTACACTCTAAGATACTTTGGCATATTGTCATAAAAATAAAGTACCTTTATTTTTAGTATAACTGTGTATTGTGTTTTCTTATGATATTGTGCATATGACACTAAGTGGTACTGTAGTAGCTTCACACATCTCCTAGTTCAGCCTAAGCTGCTCTGCTAAGCTACCATTATCTATCAGCCTAAGCTGCTAGACACCCTATACACTAATAAGGGATAACTGGGCCTGGTGCAAGGTGCAAGTACCCCTTGGTACCCACTACAAGCCAGTCCAGCCTCCTACAAACACATGTTTGGATTCAGCTGCAGTGAGTAAATGATTTTCTTTACACAGTGGCTCTAAGGGCTTTGTAATTTTACACTGTACTGATAATTTACAGTTTCATTGAATTTTGTACCAAATCTTTAGGGGCCTTTTGTAGTCATCTCCTATTGAGACTTCTCCTTTTCTCTCTAACCTTTCTTCATCCCTAGTGAGGCTCACTCACTCCTAGCATTACATTTCAGGAATGGATCCCTTAATAAACCTCCCGAAAAAAAGCCTTCTATTATTTGGACCCCACTGTCAAGAACAAAAGTTGCCTAATATTGCCTTCCTCCTCCACCCCTATTCCTTAGATAGGAAGGCATGGGGAAACTCGTGTTTCAAGATTCCGTTTTCAAGAGGTGCCAAACTGCTAATAAGAATCTATCATTCGAATATCTCAATGCACAAAGGTGACAAGACTCATGACACAGTTGTTGTTCAGCTGATCATTGTTAAAAATCATAGAGAACCCACAGACTAGGAGATCTGGGTCTTTCTGTGCTAGAGTTTAGGCATGTATCATTCATTGCTTCATTTTTCTCTTGAAACACACAGCTGTAGCCTATTCTTTCATTTGCATACATCAAAACACTTTCACAAAGGCATGTGCCTTTGTTACTACTTTGTTTCTACTTCACATACTCTTAAATGCCTACATAAATAAGCTCCAAATGATCTCAAATGTGAATAAAATGTAACTATTCCTGACTATTTTCACATGCAATTAGTGCAGACAGAAATGACTATGCCCTCTTTGCACTTTTCCTATTAAGGACTGGGACATTTTGGGCCCGATTCTAAGAACAGAGGCCTGTAGTAGTACTTTACATACTCATGAATGCCTTTGTTAAGTTGTCATAAAATGCTTACATTTGTCTTCTAAACAAAAAGAACAGGTTACTGCAAGAGAAGTGTGGGGGCACTCCTGTAAGTGGAACAGACCTGAGAGAGACATAGTAAGTAAAGGAAATATTTAAAATTTAGAATTTGTTGCTTTGCTTTACTATACTAAGGGACTGATTTAGAGTTTGGCGGAGAGGGTTCTCTGACGTAAAGGCAACAAGAGTGCCTTCTATGCCAAACTAAAGGTCCACCTGCCTGATATAAAGTGATATGAGTATGTCAGTGACAGCGACTACTCCAACCCCATCATGGACATAATCCTCAAATGGCGTGACAGAATATTGGTCATCAATGGTTTGGCTATTCAATATCAGGCCCAAATTAGAGTGGGTGGGTGAATAGACATTTTTACTTTCCCTTACTGACATGAACAATGTGGAGGTAAGGGACAATAAAAGTGTATAAATGATCCCAACACCATGGGAGTCATTAGTGGTTGTGTTATTTCAAAAACAAAATCCCACTTTTGGATTTTGTTTCTGAAAAAAACAGGACATGCTAAAAATTTAACAGACGGTGCCATCATCTTGAAAATAATCCTGTAAAATTTTTAAAACATTGACAGTAACTGCTGTGATGGTGATTTTTGACAGTGTTTAGTTACCATTTTATGAAATGGTACTTGCACTTCAAAATTCTGCCACACACTGAAATTTGAACATGCGACCATCACATTGGTCACAAACAGATTCTTGCTATGAGAGAATAAAAACACTAAGGACTAGCTGTATCATCATCCCGATTTGCATTTCCTAAATAACAATTTTTACGAAATCGCTATTTAAGAAATACAAAATGTGATGTATGAAAATTGAGATTCGGTAATAGCGATTTCTTAAAAGTTACAATCGCTATTATCGAATTGCAATTCGGGAATGGGACTCCATTCATCCCTATGTGTGCTGGGGCCCTCTTTGATGCACCCCAAAAAAATATCAGTGGACATGTGAAGCGCACACATGCCATAGGGGCATGTGTGGCTACATGTCATTTTTAAAAAATGCATCTTTAATGCATTTTTTAAATTGCACAGGGTCACCACCAAATTGGATTTGGTGGTAATTGCATTTCCTAAATACCCAATTCTCATTTAGGAAATGCATGATACATGTGCTTGGGAAATTGCAAATAGGAATTCCCTATTGCAATTTCCTATTTAGATACATTGCACTGCGAATGCCTTTCATAAATCTCAAAAGGCATTTTTGCACTTTGCATCGTGTGCGAATGCAAAAAGCTTTTATACATCTAGCCCTAAGATACGTTAAATCTATGTGCAGTGTCTTGTGCCACTGCCTTGAAAATTGAAAACATCTGGTAATTTTAGTATAGGCATAAAGAGCATAAACCCAAATAGGTAAGAACATCTTCTAATCATGTATTAGGATTCATACACAAACATATATACCAGAGCTAGCTAGAGCTAACCTACATCTGCCCTGCTATTCAATCACCAATAGCTGACACATCCTTGCCTCTATCAATAGACTGTAATCTTTCCTGTTGCTCAGCAGTATCTTACAGACAGTTTTAGGCTGTGCACATAATTCTGAAAAGCTCACACAATAGTTTTTTTTATGGGGTAAAAATTAAAATCCACCTTCATTAAAGATCCTTACACTTAACCTTAATGTAGCACACCTAGGGGCACATTTATGAGCCCCTAGAGCCACGGAGCGTCACTTTTTGTAATGCTCTGTTGGGCCTAAGCAATGCGCTGTATTTACAAGGTGGCCTTAAGCTACTTTTGTGGCTTCACACCACTTTGTAAATACAGCTCCTTCACACGCAGCCCTTTGCATGGAAGGGGTGTGCAATTGATGTTCTTTGGGAGTGCCACTGCAACAGCCATTGCATTGTGACTCTGCCTCAGATTTACACGTTTTCGTAAACCTGAAGCAGCGCCAAAATCCAACGCCATCCCTGACTGCAAGTTGCATCAAGGATAAATACTTTTATAATGCCAGACATGATTGTTTATTTGCTGTAAGGCGTCCCTGCGTGTACATAAACAACCATTTCAAAATGACGATTTGGCACTTCTTTGTGTGCTGCTTTCTACAGCACACACAGAAGTGCCAAATCGCCATTAGTGATTGTATATGTGCAGAAAGGGACACCTTCCCACACATAAACAATCAAACCCCTCAACAAAGACATCTTTGCATGATGGCGCAAGGGTGTCTGCATTGGCGCTAGGCAGCTCAAATTAGCGTCAGAGCAGGGGACAACACAGGGGTGCACAGTACTCAATTAAATGCAGCACATACATTCATTGTGAAAAGGACTGAGCTCAACACTGCTAATTTTGGCACACAGTCGTGCACCATCATTTTCAGTTAAATATGGGCCTATATATTTTCTAATACCTTTCTAGGCCTTGATGTAGATAATGTACCTATTCTTAGAGTGAACGACCTGGAATAGAAATGATAGATGATTTAATGTAATAGTGGTGTTTATTCTTAAATACATCATGGCAGATAAATGGACACCATTAGAAGAGATTTTGCCAGAGTAGGACACATCCAATGGTAATCTTTCATTAAGAGGTTATATTTACAAAGAATTTCTTCCAATATTCTGCCTCATAAAAAAAGTCTAAAATTGCAACTACTCCCTGTAACTGATACAGATAGTTCACAGTATTATCTCTGGGATGCTTACAAGTGTAGCAAAACTGCATATCATCAAATACATTTTGGTGCATTGGCACTGTAAGGGAACTGCATTGTTATTATTATTATTGTTGTTTCTGTTTTAACCAGTTGTCACTTTGATTTCAAGGATTGTGATTACACGTGTAGTATCAAATTCTCTGCTTTGAAATATAACAAAGAGATGGCATTAACTGAATTTTAACATTGGAAAAAGTGTCCTTACTGTAAGCACTAACATATACAATCAATCTCAGTGAGAGATGTGGTTTGATTGGTAAATTGATAACTTAGAAGCCAGTAACCGTAGTTTTCCCTTTCAACAATACAATAAAATTATGGATAAATCACTGGACTTTGGTGTCCATTTTAAATGGAATTAAGGGCACGTTAAAATAGCCTGAAAATAGAAGTTAATAACCACAAAAAAACACATTGCTTGGGCCAATAGGTTGGACCATTTTAAGTAAAGAACGTCTTCACTGTTTGTCAATGTTATGTTTAGTTGTGCAGATTGGTGAGCTGGTCAATGGAAAATTAAGTTAAAGGGAAAATAAATGGGTCAATCCAGTAACTAATTCTCAGATTCACCCACTCACCCATGATTGGGTTTCCATTATCGGTTTCATTGGCCCTGATTGAAGAATCATGCACCTGCACCGCCAGTCAATATAGTGGAGCTCCTTCCTCTCAGCTACCAGAGAATGTGCACTACAGAGATGACTAATGTCACGAACTGGAAGAATTGCATGGTTGAAATTGTGTACAGTTGGACTGAGTAGAGAAATGGGAGACTACAGAAACCCAGCCCAGCCCTATCTGCTGCTGGTGAAGGGCTGTGTCAAGTGGTCATGTTGTGCATATGGTCTGAATTGTGAGCTGATAATTGTAAAAGGAGACATGTGCCATTGCTGTGAATACATCAGTGCTACACCAGTTGATTAGTTTGGAGTTCATTTCTAAATTATGACTGTGCTAATTTGATATTTTCTGAAGCCTATTTTTCACATATCCTTTCATGAGAGGAGTTTGATGGTGTAACTAGCTCATTTAGCTCATTTAGGGCTTGATTTAGATCTTGACGGGAGTTTCGCCTTTCCTCTGTTGCAGTGGTTTCAAGTACTCCGTCAAGCTGAGGTAATTCCGACCACCTTATTAAGATGTATGGCAGCTGAACCTCCGTCTGCATCAACAGAGTGTAGTCCGTCACGTAAGCAGTTTCCTGCTGGTGAAGTGGCAGACTCCTATGCTGGCTAATAGTATTCCGTCGCTATAAGTGTGGCAGGACTGGGCCAAGCATATTTAAATTATGAAACCTGCTCAACATTGTGCTTTGTCTGTCGCTATTGGATGGATGCTAGCAGCACACACCTGATGTCCTCAATGATTACACTTGTATACCACACAATAAAACACACTCCATTTCCATTGATCATTTCGTGCTGCACAACACCATTTTGCTGCTGAATTTGCCACACAGAAGTCAGGTTATCTACATTTTTCTATCTCTGTTAATTTTTCAGATGTCTAATTATTTTTCCTTATTTATTACATCAAATTGTATTGACCTATAATGGCAGTGAGGAGAAATTCCCCTTTCACAGAGTGAGAATTGTGAGTCATGGTGGATGAAATCATTTAAGTAGAGCTACAGTTGTTTAGAGCCCAAGTCATAGCTCAGAAAAGGCAAATGTGGTCCAGAAGAGTTGACAGAGTGAATGTTTTATGCACAGCTTGCACACACAGGAGTCAATGAGGAAGAGTTGGAATGGCCTGTGGGGAGGGTGTGTCCTCCTAGCATCACCTGGCGGGCTAGTGGACTGGTGGTTGTTCTCCCAGTCCCCCTTACAACTTTTTTCCTGGTTGTAGAAGGTCTTGCCGATCCTACATCTTGAAGGCTTGACAGGGATCCTTGGTGGAGTGGGGACTGGTAAATAACATTTACAAATGCCTCATTGAACATAAATGACCTTTGGTTCTTAAGTTAGCTGTTGATTATATGTTCTGCACCTCTGTAAAACTTATAAACCCAAGTTTTAATTTTTCACATATATTGCTATCATCAAATTAGTAGCATTGTGGTACTCTTTCCCCTTTTACTACTGGCCACTATGTGTGGTCAATATGTGTGTTGTTCATTGATCATTTCTTGCTTTTGCTTCTTTGTCTGTTTATTTGAATGTATTTTCTTGTAGTTAAGATTGCAGGTTCAATACTCCATCAATTATACCGTAAAGGTATGGTGCCTGTAAGTGTTCACATTTGTAATTATTTATAAATTGTGTGTACAACTTCACTACATATATTGTACTAGGAATGTCCAACTTACAATTTGTGAAAGTGTTGATAATGTTAAATAGAAATAACCACCACTACCAAGATTCCTTGTTTTTGTGCCTGGAAAACAATTTTGCAATGTGATATAGTCATTCTCTCTTTTCTTCCATATATGCATGTGTTAACGTGTTATGCATTTGTCACTCTCTATTTTAGGATTTGTGTTAAAATGTCATAATTGTATTAAGTATTTTGTCACTTTCTTATTTCGTTGAATTGATGTAATTGGTTTTACAAATCATATTATGATGTCCTAAATAATTTCCTCCATGTTATGTTGTATGGTGAATATAGGTTGTAATGATATTAAATGTAGTTTACAATGTATACATGATGACTAATTCTATAAATCCTCCTAAGTTGTATACTTTTGATTTCTCCTCTCTGCTGTGTACTATTGAATGTGTCGGATATTTTATATACACTTCCTAAGTGATCTTTTTCTTACCCAGGACATTTCCTCACTTTTTTTTTTTTTAAGTTTGCATGTGCATAAATTTGTATAATCACCGAAAATCATACTATTCATTATGGTCTTACTCTTAGGTTGCTTCATCTGTAGCTCAAAACTCTGACTTTTATGTTTTGTTTTTCATGTAATCCACATTAGGGCCAACACTCAGTGCACATGGTCAACCATCTGCCAATGAAGATACCTCCACTCAAGACCACGATCAAGCCTTCACTGAGGACTCCACTCCTGCAAGTTCAGATGATAAGGAGCTGCCGGGTCCATCTGATATGTCTGGGCAGACAGCTCCTGTAAGTCTCACTTGGCCCACACCTGCACCTCCTACTCCAACTGTTATCACACCTCAGCCCATGAATACCTTCACTTGTGTCCAAAGGAACCTCACCCCAATCTTGTGCCCCAAGTCTTAGCTGCTTTTGAGCCAACCACACCACCACCTGCAGTTCAGCCAGGACCCAGTGGGATGGGGTACACAGGTTGAAGGCACAGGGTAGTGGGGGTAGAGCTCGTGGGCCAGCAAAGTGAGGCCACTGGGTTCACTGTCACCCAAGCCACAATTGATCAAGTCTGGGGATTCCTGCATCAGGCCCAAGACATAATGCCCAGGGCTTTTCAGAGCTCTAGGACATGAAGCAGGAGCAGAGGGAGCATAATGTAGAGAATCCAGCAACATCTACCCATTTCTGTGGACCTACAACATCTGGGCCCACTGCAACTGCCTTAACCACAGAAGGGAGGCCCTTCTACAAGAAGAAACACCTGAAACCACCTCAGCCCCTGTAATTGTTGATCCCCGCCCCCGCAGGAGAGGGGTTCATCAGTACCACCAAAAGAGGATGGCAATGAATGTTTTACTGTCATCCTGTTTCAGTTTTTTGTGTCTGTAAAATGATTCAAAACCAATGAAGTGAAAGACCAGAACCCAAATGCTCTTGCAATGTTTATATTTACAGTTACAGACCTTGACGCCATGGAAGAATGTATATAATTCCAAAAATCATATTCAATAGGCAAATTATTCTTGACTCATGTCATCAGCTGTAACCAGACTTCCTGCCTCACAGTAGGAATCCCACATCCGTAACATGATCAGTCAAAATCATTGCATCACTACATACTGTTGTCACAGGATCATTCCAATACACTGTTGTAGTATCTGGTGGAATGTCACAATCAACTTTAAGTGGTGTGCCACAAAAAGTTCTTTCTACAATGAGGAGCCACAACCACAGCTTCATAAACTTAAAATGACATGACGGTTTTACCAATGTAAAGGGAGATGAGTATTCTTCAGGTCAACTTACACATGTAGCAAGAATAATTTAAGCAACACATATTGACTTGGTGGCAACATTCAACAGAAAACAAGTCTAATGTAATCTTAAAAACTTAAATTCAATCATTGTGCAAGTTATTGTACAATATACATACATCCAAAATGTGTGCGTCAACCCTTGTTCCTTTGTACTTTGCAACAGCTGCATATAGCTGCAAATGTTATAACTTTGAAATGTCCAAATGAATATGACATGGTGAAGGATAACATCAAAAAATTATTACCACTATATGACAAAATAGAAATATTACACATGATGAATTATCAGGACGCATTTACGAATAACAATCGAAGACAGTGGTCAATGTGTTGAAACTTTGATCATCAAACATCTTTGTATTGGAATTGCCTTAACTTCGCATCCCACAACAATGACCACAACAATGACCACAACAGACCTATATACACATTATATATTCAAAGTTTTTGTCATTTGATGTAACATTATGTAAATCTGTACTTACAGTCATGTGAAGATATTATCAATAACATCTTGATGTATATCAATTCCTTCATCTTCACCACTATCATCTTCATTTGACAGTTCAACATCCTCATCCAGTGGCTCATCATAGTCTCCATCCTCTGCAATGTACGGAATGTTCTGTCACAGGGCAATGTCAATCAACATGCAGCACACCTTATCAGGTGATTACAAGAGGGCTCCACCAGTTTTATCCAGACATCTAAATCTGACCTTTAGAAGCCCAAAAGCCAGCTCCACAGGCCTCTGTTGTTTTCCATGGGCCTCACTGAAGTGGATTCCTCAGTGGTGCTAAAAACCATTGTCAGTTAAGATAACCTGAGTCTCCTATATCAATTGTTTTTTTTAATGAGCTAAAATACATAATCCCATTGTAGATCCTTAAACTAGAAATGTACCGAATTATTACATTGACAGATTATTATACTTACCATTAGGTCATGCCCTCTCTGGCTTGTCACCTAGGCTCATTTGATGCTGGCCTGCCTGCCTGTCCACTGTCCTCCTGCTGGTGCCCTACTCCTGTAATCATGGAAAAGGAAGCAAGAAAAAGGAAGGAGGAGCATTGGGTTGTGCTGCTCAGGTCAATTCTCTCTGGCTGACCTGTGTTTTCTGCTCGCCTCTCGTCCTGCTGCTGTGCGCCCTCTCCCCTCAGCCACTGCAATTACTTTTGGACTCACCTGGTCCTCTTCATTAAGATGCCTGACCCCTCCTGCTCCTCATAGTGGCATAAGGGAGTGGAGTGAGGGTCAGTGGGCCCGTGGCGTTGGTGGCCATTTCAGCTGGTCACACTGTGCGCTTCCATCGGCACCCAGTTTTCATCACTGGCCCAAGGAGTGGGCTGGAAATTCAACAGGAAAATGGTGAAAGGGCCCCTGGTGAGAGCTTTGGATGAGAGGAGCCGTGCCTGGTTATCACCAGAGCCTCTGGAGTGCCTGAGGTGAGCACAATGCACTATGCTGCAGGCAGTCTGCTAGAAGCAGAAGCAGCTAGCATTAGGCTAGTGTGGCTTGCCACACATAGCTGTCCTGCTCCGCTCACCCCTGGCTGTCTATGGATACGAGCCCCAGAAGTTGTTTGTTCCACTTCTCTTGACACAGCGAATTTGAATTAGCCCAGAGAGGATAAGAAAGGAGGACCGGTGAACGGTGGACCGCGTCCACGTGCCACGCTGCAAGAACAGCTATTAAAAGACAATCTACCGATCCACTAGATGCCAGGCTCCATCTGAGCTGACTGTCCCCCTCGCCCCCCCAACCCAGACCATATAGGCTATTGCCTTTGATCAAGGTGAGGGACTGCTTTTTTACCCCCCTGATTTTACTTGAATCTGGTGGCTTGGAGGAGAGACAAAAACTATGACATTAAAGAAATTGTGCTCAGGGTGCTTACTCCCCGAAAATCCAATCCCCTACGGAATAAGGGCAACTCAGCCTTATGGGTAAAGGGCCATAATCAAATTTTTACTTTATGGGAAAAATAATCCACCGCACAAGACTTCCGGCATGGAGCCAAGGGGAATCCAGTTCTGGGGGTTTCAAAGGAGCCCTACTCCGCTGATTTTAAAATGGGGTAAAGCAAAGGATTCGGTTCCCCAGGAGGTCCTTCAGTAGAGTGTCCAGAACCCACATGGGTCGTTCATGTGTCCCTCACACACCTCCTCACCCCACCATCTAGTTAGCCCATCCTCACCCTTTGTGACCCATGGAGGATTGGTTAATTCTGCCAAAGTTCATCAGTAGTCCTCTTCCCACTTGAGGGCTTCAGGGACCCCAGATATTGGGCTCAGTGACTTCACCTTGCCTGACCCAAGGGTAGGTCGCTCCCCCTGCCGCTGCAGCTCCTCCAGGTTCCTGAGTTCCTGAGTTCCTGAGACCCACCTCACAGTAAGTACCCCACCTCCCAGCCCCTCGCTCTGCCCCGCGCTACTCACCCTCTCTCCTGCTCCTGCTTCTTTTCTTCTTCTCTGTTCTTCTGTTCTTCCTCCCCGCTCCTCGTCTGTAATCTTCTTCTGTACTCTTCTTTCCCCCGTCTTCACTATTCTTCTCTTCTTCCTCATCTTCTTCTGTGGTCTTCTGCCCTCTGTTCTTCGTTTTTCTGTATCTTCTTCTGTGTTCTTCTGTGTTCTTCTGTGTTCTTCTGTGTTCTTCTATGTTCTTCTGTGTTCTTCCGGTCTTCCTTTCTTCTCTCCTTCCGGTCTTCTGATCTTCCTTTCTTCTCTCCTTCCAGTCTTCTGTTCTTCTGTTCTTCTTGTCTTCTGTTCTTCTTGTCTTCGGCTCTTCTGCCTCCTCCGTCCTCTTCTCCCCGCGCCTGCCCTCCTGCTCCTGCCTCATCCCCCTCCCCCACTCGCATCCCCCTCTCTATCTCTCCTATCTAACCCGTTCACTATCTACCTCCCTCACTCCTCCTATCTACCTATCTCTCTATCTCTCTATCCCACTATCTAACTCCCTCACTCTCCACCTCCTCCTATCTTCCTATCTCTCTATCGATTTCCCTATCTATTTTCTCTATCTATTTCTCTATCTCTCCCCCCTCCCTCACCCCCTCTATTACCTATCTTCCTATCCTCTCACTCTACCTCTCACCCACCTCTACAACCCCCCCTCCCCTATCTTCTCAACCCTACTCCTATCTTTCTCCCTTATCTCCTAAACCTCCTAACACTCACCCCCCCTCCACCCTTAAACCCCCCTCCCCCAGCTCTTCTCACTCTACCTGTCCCCCCCCTCCCTCGCGCTTTCCCGCCGTGACCTCCTGCACGCCCCCGCCCCTCAGCTCCCATTCGCCCCCACCTGACCCCTCCCCCCCTCCTACCTCATATGGCGCCCGCTGCGCGACAGTGGTAGCGACCCTTGACCCAAGGGTAGGTCGCTCCCCCTGCCGCTGCAGCTCCTCCAGGTTCCTGAGTTCCTGAGACCCACCTCACAGTAAGTACCCCCCCTCCCAGCCCCTCGCTCTGCCCCACGCTACTCACCCTCTCTCCTGCTTCTTTTCTTCTTCTCTGTTCTTCTGTTCTTCCTCCTCACTCCTCGTCTGTAATCTTCTTCTCTACTCTTCGCTATTGGATGGATGCTAGCAGCACACACCTGATGTCCTCAATGATTACACTTGTATACCACACAATAAAACACACTCCATTTCCATTGTTCATTTCGTGCTGCACAACACCATTTTGCTGCTGAATTTGCCACACAGAAGTCAGGTTATCTACATTTTTCTATCTCTGTTAATTTTTCAGATGTCTAATTATTTTTCCTTATTTATTACATCAAATTGTATTGACCTATAATGGCAGTGAGGAGAAATTCCCCTTTCACAGAGTGAGAATTGTGAGTCATGGTGGATGAAATCATTTAAGTAGAGCTACAGTTGTTTAGAGCCCAAGTCATAGCTCAGAAAAGGCAAATGTGGTCCAGAAGAGTTGACAGAGTGAATGTTTTATGCACAGCTTGCACACACAGGAGTCAATGAAGAAGAGTTGGAATGGCCTGTGGGGAGGGTGTGTCCTCCTAGCATCACCTGGCGGGCTAGTGGACTGGTGGTTGTTCTCCCAGTCCCCCTTACAACTTTTTTCCTGGTTGTAGAAGGTCTTGCCGATCCTACATCTTGAAGGCTTGACAGGGATCCTTGGTGGAGTGGGGACTGGTAAATAACATTTACAAATGCCTCATTGAACATAAATGACCTTTGGTTCTTAAGTTAGCTGTTGATTATATGTTCTGCACCTCTGTAAAACTTATAAACCCAAGTTTTAATTTTTCACATATATTGCTATCATCAAATTAGTAGCATTGTGGTACTCTTTCCCCTTTTACTACTGGCCACTATGTGTGGTCAATATGTGTGTTGTTCATTGATCATTTCTTGCTTTTGCTTCTTTGTCTGTTTATTTGAATGTATTTTCTTGTAGTTAAGATTGCAGGTTCAATACTCCATCAATTATACCGTAAAGGTATGGTGCCTGTAAGTGTTCACATTTGTAATTATTTATAAATTGTGTGTACAACTTCACTACATATATTGTACTAGGAATGCCCAACTTACAATTTGTGAAAGTGTTGATAATGTTAAATTGAAATGACCACCACTACCAAGATTCCTTGTTTTTGTGCCTGGAAAACAATTTTGCAATGTGATATAGTCATTCTCTCTTTTCTTCCATATATGCATGTGTTAACGTGTTATGCATTTGTCACTCTCTATTTTAGGATTTGTGTTAAAATGTCATAATTGTATTAAGTATTTTGTCACTTTCTTATTTCGTTGAATTGATGTAATTGGTTTTACAAATCATATTATGATGTCCTAAATAATTTCCTCCATGTTATGTTGTATGGTGAATATAGGTTGTAATGATATTAAATGTAGTTTACAATGTATACATGATGACTAATTCTATAAATCCTCCTAAGTTGTATACTTTTGATTTCTCCTCTCTGCTGTGTACTATTGAATGTGTCGGATATTTTATATACACTTCCTAAGTGATCTTTTTCTTACCCAGGACATTTCCTCACTTTTTTTTTTTTTTAAGTTTGCATGTGCATAAATTTGTATAATCACCGAAAATCATACTATTCATTATGGTCTTACTCTTAGGTTGCTTCATCTGTAGCTCAAAACTCTGACTTTTACGTTTTGTTTTTCATGTAATCCACATTAGGGCCAACACACAGTGCACATGGTCAACCATCTGCCAATGAAGATACCTCCACTCAAGACCACGATCAAGCCTTCACTGAGGACTCCACTCCTGCAAGTTCAGATGATAAGGAGCTGCCGGTTCCATCTGATATGTCTGGGCAGACAGCTCCTGTAAGTCTCACTTGGCCCACACCTGCACCTCCTACTCCAACTGTTATCACACCTCAGCCCATGAATACCTTCACTTGTGTCCGAAGGAACATCACCCCAATCTTGTGCCCCAAGTCTTAGCTGCTTTTGAGCCAACCACACCACCACCTGCAGTTCAGCCAGGACCCAGTGGGATGGGGGTACACAGGTTGAAGGCACAGGGTAGTGGGGGTAGAGCTCTTGGGCCAGCAAAGTGAGGCCACTGGGTTCACTGTCACCCAAGCCACAATTGATCAAGTCTGGGGATTCCTACATCAGGCCCAAGGCATAATGCCCAGGGCTTTTCAGAGCTCTAGGACATGAAGCAGGAGCAGAGGGAGCATAATGTAGAGAATCCAGCAACATCTACCCATTTCTGTGGACCTACAACATCTGGGCCCACTGCAACTGCCTTAACCACAGAAAGGGAAGCCCTTCTACAAGAAGAAACACCTGAAACCACCTCAGCCCCTGTAATTGTTGATCCCCGCCCCCACAGGAGAGGGGTTCATCAGTACCACCAAAAGAGGATGGCAATGAATGTTTTACTGTCATCCTGTTTCAGTTTTTTGTGTCTGTAAAATGATTCAAAACCAATGAAGTGAAAGACCAGAACCCAAATGCTCTTGCAATGTTTATATTTACAGTTACAGACCTTGACACCATGGAAGAATGTATATAATTCAAAAAATCATATTCAATAGGCAAATTATTCTTGATTCATGTCATCAGCTGTAACCAGACTTCCTGCCTCACAGTAGGAATCCCACATCCGTAACATGATCAGTCAAAATCATTGCATCACTACATACTGTTGTCACAGGATCATTCCAATACACTGTTGTAGTATCTGGTGGAATGTCACAATCAACTTTAAGTGGTGTGCCACAAAAAGTTCTTTCTACAATGAGGAGCCACAACCACAGCTTCATAAACTTAAAATGACATGACGGTTTTACCAATGTAAAGGGAGATGAGTATTCTTCAGGTCAACTTACACATGTAGCAAGAATAATTTAGGCAACACATGTTGACTTGGTGGCAACATTCAACAGAAAACAAGTCTAATGTAATCTTAAAAACTTAAATTCAATCATTGTGCAAGTTATTGTACAATATACATACATCCAAAATGTGTGCGTCTACCCTTGTTCCTTTGTACTTTGCAACAGCTGCATATAGCTGCAAATGTTATAACTTTGAAATGTCCAAATGAATATGACATGGTGAAGGATAACATCAAAAAATTATTACCCCTATATGACAAAATAGAAATATTACACATGATGAATTATCAGGACGCATTTACGAATAACAATCGAAGACAGTGATCAATGTGTTGAAACTTTGATCATCAAACATCTTTGTATTGGAATTGCCTTAACTTCGCATCCCACAACAATGACCACAACAGACCTATATACACATTATATATTCAAAGTTTTTGTCATTTGATGTAACATTATGTAAATCTGTACTTACAGTCATGTGAAGATATTATCAATAACATCTTGATGTATATCAATTCCTTCATCTTCACCACTATCATCTTCATTTGACAGTTCAACATCCTCATCCAGTGGCTCATCATAGTCTCCATCCTCTGCAATGTACGGAATGTTCTGTCACAGGGCAATGTCAATCAACATGCAGCACACCTTATCAGGTGATTACAAGAGGGCTCCACCAGTTTTATCCAGACATCTAAATCTGACTTTTATAAGCCCAAAAGCCAGCTCCACAGGCCTCTGTTGTTTTCCATGGGCCTCACTGAAGTGGATTCCTCAGTGGTGCTAAAAACCATTGTCAGTTAAGATAACCTGAGTCTCCTATATCAATTGTTTTTTTAAATGAGCTAAAATACATAATCCCATTGTAGATCCTTAAACTAGAAATGTACCGAATTATTACATTGACAGATTATTATACTTACCATTAGGTCATGCCCTCTCTGGCTTGTCACCTAGGCTCATTTGCTGCTGGCCTGCCTGCCTGTCCACTGTCCTCCTGCTGGTGCCCTACACCTGTAATCATGGAAAAGGAAGCAAGAAAAAGGAAGGAGGAGCATTGGGTTGTGCTGCTCAGGTCAATTCTCTCTGGCTGACCTCTGTTTTCTGCTGGCCTCTCGTCCTGCTGCTGTGCGCCCTCTCCCCTCAGCCACCGCAATTACTTTTGGACTCACCTGGTCCTCTTCATTAAGATGCCTGACCCCTCCTGCTCCTCATAGTGGCATAAGGGAGTGGAGTGAGGGTCAGTGGGCCCGTGGCGTTGGTGGCCATTTCAGCTGGTCACACTGTGCGCTTCCATCGGCACCCAGTTTTCATCACTGGCCCAAGGAGTGGGCTGGAAATTCAACAGGAAAATGGTGAAAGGGCCCCTGGTGAGAGCTTTGGATGAGAGGAGCCGTGCCTGGTTATCACCAGAGCCTCTGGAGTGCCTGAGGTGAGCAGAATGCACTATGCTGCAGGCAGTCTGCTAGAAGCAGAAGCAGCTAGCATTAGGTTAGTGTGGCTTGCCACACATAGCTGTCCTGCTCCGCTCACCCCTGGCTGTCTATGGATACGAGCCCCAGAAGTTGTTTGTTCCACTTCTCTTGACACAGCGAATTTGAATTAGCCCAGAGAGGATAAGAAAGGAGGACCGGTGAACGGTGGACCGCGTCCACGTGCCACGCTGCAAGAACAGCTATTAAAAGACAATCTACCGATCCCCTAGATGCCAGGCTCCATCTGAGCTGACTGTCCCCCTCGCCCCCCCAACCCAGACCATATAGGCTATTGCCTTTGATCAAGGTGAGGGACTGCTTTTTTACCCCCCTGATTTTACTTGAATCTGGTGGCTTGGAGGAGAGACAAAAACTATGACCTTAAAGAAATTGTGCTCAGGGTGCTTACTCCCCGAAAATCCAATCCCCTACGGAATAAGGGCAACTCAGCCTTATGGGTAAAGGGCCATAATCAAATTTTTACTTTATGGGAAAAATAATCCACCGCACAAGACTTCCGGCATGGAGCCAAGGGGAATCCAGTTCTGGGGGTTTCAAAGGAGCCCTACTCCGCTGATTTTAAAATGGGGTAAAGCAAAGGATTCGGTTCCCCAGGAGGTCCTTCAATAGAGTGTCCAGAACCCACATGGGTCGTTCATGTGTCCCTCACACACCTCCTCACCCCACCGTCTAGTTAGCCCATCCTCACTCTTTGTGACCCATGGAGGATTGGTTAATTCTGCCGAAGTTCATCAGGAGTCCTCTTCCCACTTGAGGGCTTCAGGGACCCCAGATATTGGGCTCAGTGACTTCACCTTGCCTGACCCAAGGGTAGGTCGCTCCCCCTGCCGCTGCAGCTCCTCCAGGTTCCTGAGTTCCTGAGACCCACCTCACAGTAAGTACCCCCCCCCTCCCAGCCCCTCGCTCTGCCCCGCGCTACTCACCCTCTCTCCTGCTCCTGCTTCTTTTCTTCTTCTCTGTTCTTCTGTTCTTCCTCCCCGCTCCTCGTCTGTAATCTTCTTCTGTACTCTTTTGTCCCCCGTCTTCACTATTCTTCTCTTCTTCCTCATCTTCTTCTGTGGTCTTCTGCCCTCTGTTCTTCGTTTTTCTGTATCTTCTTCTGTGTTCTTCTGTGTTCTTCTATGCTCCTCTGTGTTCTTCCGGTCTTCCTTTCTTCTCTCCTTCCGGTCTTCTGATCTTCCTTTCTTCTCTCCTTCCGATCTTCTGTTCTTCTGTTCTTCTGTTCTTCTGTTCTTCTGTTCTTCTGTTCTTCTTGTCTTCTGTTCTTCTTGTCTTCGGCTCTTCTGCCTCCTCCGTCCTCTTCTCCCCGCGCCTGCCCTCCTGCTCCTGCCTCATCCCCCTCCCCCACTCGCATCCCCCTCTCTATCTCTCCTATCTAACCCGTTCACTATCTACCTCCCTCGCTTCTCCTATCTACCTATCTCTCTATCTCTCTATCCCACTATCTAACTCCCTCACTCTCCACCTCCTCCTATCTTCCTATCTCTCTATCTATTTCCCTATCTATCGATTTCCCTATCTATTTTCTCTATCTATTTCTCTATCTCTCCCCCCTCCCTCACCCCCTCTATTACCTATCTTCCTATCCTCTCACTCTACCTCTCACCCTCACCCACCTCTACAACCCCCCTCCCCTATCTTCTCAACCGTACTCCTATCTTTCTCCCTTATCTCCTAAACCTCCTAACACTCACCCCCCTCCACCCTTAAACCCCCCTCCCCAGCTATTCTCACTCTACCTGTCCCCCCTCCCTCGCGCTTTCCCGCCGCAACCTCCTGCACGCCCCCACCCCCCAGCTCCCATTCGCCCCCACCTGACCCCTCCCCCCCCCCTACCTCATATGGCGGCCGCTGCGCGACAGTGGTAGCGACCCTTGACCTAAGGGTAGGTCGCTCCCCCTGCCGCTGCAGCTCCTCCAGGTTCCTGAGTTCCTGAGTTCCTGAGACCCACCTCACAGTAAGTACCCCCCCTCCCAGCCCCTCGCTCTGCCCCGCGCTACTCACCCTCTCTCCTGCTTCTTTTCTTCTTCTCTGTTCTTCTGTTCTTCCTCCTCGCTCCTCGTCTGTAATCTTCTTCTATACTCTTCGCTATTGGATGGATGCTAGCAGCACACACCTGATGTCCTCAATGATTACACTTGTATACCACACAATAAAACACACTCCATTTCCATTGATCATTTCGTGCTGCACAACACCATTTTGCTGCTGAATTTGCCACACAGAAGTCAGGTTATCTACATTTTTCTATCTCTGTTAATTTTTCAGATGTCTAATTATTTTTCCTTATTTATTACATCAAATTGTATTGACCTATAATGGCAGTGAGGAGAAATTCCCCTTTCACAGAGTGAGAATTGTGAGTCATGGTGGATGAAATCATTTAAGTAGAGCTACAGTTGTTTAGAGCCCAAGTCATAGCTCAGAAAAGGCAAATGTGGTCCAGAAGAGTTGACAGAGTGAATGTTTTATGCACAGCTTGCACACACAGGAGTCAATGAGGAAGAGTTGGAATGGCCTGTGGGGAGGGTGTGTCCTCCTAGCATCACCTGGCGGGCTAGTGGACTGGTGGTTGTTCTCCCAGTCCCCCTTACAACTTTTTTCCTGGTTGTAGAAGGTCTTGCCGATCCTACATCTTGAAGGCTTGACAGGGATCCTTGGTGGAGTGGGGACTGGTAAATAACATTTACAAATGCCTCATTGAACATAAATGACCTTTGGTTCTTAAGTTAGCTGTTGATTATATGTTCTGCACCTCTGTAAAACTTATAAACCCAAGTTTTAATTTTTCACATATATTGCTATCATCAAATTAGTAGCATTGTGGTACTCTTTCCCCTTTTACTACTGGCCACTATGTGTGGTCAATATGTGTGTTGTTCATTGATCATTTCTTGCTTTTGCTTCTTTGTCTGTTTATTTGAATGTATTTTCTTGTAGTTAAGATTGCAGGTTCAATACTCCATCAATTATACCGTAAAGGTATGGTGCCTGTAAGTGTTCACATTTGTAATTATTTATAAATTGTGTGTACAACTTCACTACATATATTGTACTAGGAATGTCCAACTTACAATTTGTGAAAGTGTTGATAATGTTAAATTGAAATGACCACCACTACCAAGATTCCTTGTTTTTGTGCCTGGAAAACAATTTTGCAATGTGATATAGTCATTCTCTCTTTTCTTCCATATATGCATGTGTTAACGTGTTATGCATTTGTCACTCTCTATTTTAGGATTTGTGTTAAAATGTCATAATTGTATTAAGTATTTTGTCACTTTCTTATTTCGTTGAATTGATGTAATTGGTTTCACAAATCATATTATGATGTCCTAAATAATTTCCTCCATGTTATGTTGTATGGTGAATATAGGTTGTAATGATATTAAATGTAGTTTACAATGTATACATGATGACTAATTCTATAAATCCTCCTAAGTTGTATACTTTTGATTTCTCCTCTCTGCTGTGTACTATTGAATGTGTCGGATATTTTATATACACTTCCTAAGTGATCTTTTTCTTACCCAGGACATTTCCTCACTTTTTTTTTTTTTAAGTTTGCATGTGCATAAATTTGTATAATCACCGAAAATCATACTATTCATTATGGTCTTACTCTTAGGTTGCTTCATCCGTAGCTCAAAACTCTGACTTTTACGTTTTGTTTTTCATGTAATCCACATTAGGGCCAACACTCAGTGCACATGGTCAACCATCTGCCAATGAAGATACCTCCACTCAAGACCACGATCAAGCCTTCACTGAGGACTCCACTCCTGCAAGTTCAGATGATAAGGAGCTGCCGGGTCCATCTGATCTGTCTGGGCAGACAGCTCCTGTAAGTCTCACTTGGCCCACACCTGCACCTCCTACTCCAACTGTTATCACACCTCAGCCCATGAATACCTTCACTTGTGTCCTAAGGAACATCACCCCAATCTTGTGCCCCAAGTCTTAGCTGCTTTTGAGCCAACCACACCACCACCTGCAGTTCAGCCAGGACCCAGTGGGATGGGGGTACACAGGTTGAAGGCACAGGGTAGTGGGGGTAGAGCTCGTGGGCCAGCAAAGTGAGGCCACTGGGTTCACTGTCACCCAAGCCACAATTGATCAAGTCTGGGGATTCCTGCATCAGGCCCAAGACATAATGCCCAGGGCTTTTCAGAGCTCTAGGACATGAAGCAGGAGCAGAGGGAGCATAATGTAGAGAATCCAGCAACATCTACCCATTTCTGTGGACCTACAACATCTGGGCCCACTACAACTGCCTTAACCACAGAAAGGGAGGCCCTTCTACAAGAAGAAACACCTGAAACCACCTCAGCCCCTGTAATTGTTGATCCCCGCTCCCGCAGGAGAGGGGTTCATCAGTACCACCAAAAGAGGATGGCAATGAATGTTTTACTGTCATCCTGTTTCAGTTTTTTGTGTCTGTAAAATGATTCAAAACCAATGAAGTGAAAGACCAGAACCCAAATGCTCTTGCAATGTTTATATTTACAGTTACAGACCTTGACGCCATGGAAGAATGTATATAATTCCAAAAATCATATTCAATAGGCAAATTATTCTTGATTCATGTCATCAGCTGTAACCAGACTTCCTGCCTCACAGTAGGAATCCCACATCCGTAACATGATCAGTCAAAATCATTGCATCACTACATACTGTTGTCACAGGATCATTCCAATACACTGTTGTAGTATCTGGTGGAATGTCACAATCAACTTTAAGTGGTGTGCCACAAAAGGTTCTTTCTACAATGAGGAGCCACAACCACAGCTTCATAAACTTAAAATGACATGACGGTTTTACCAATGTAAAGGGAGATGAGTATTCTTCAGGTCAACTTACACATGTAGCAAGAATAATTTAAGCAACACATATTGACTTGGTGGCAACATTCAACAGAAAACAAGTCTAATGTAATCTTAAAAACTTAAATTCAATCATTGTGCAAGTTATTGTACAATATACATACATCCAAAATGTGTGCGTCAACCCTTGTTCCTTTGTACTTTGCAACAGCTGCATATAGCTGCAAATGTTATAACTTTGAAATGTCCAAATGAATATGACATGGTGAAGGATAACATCAAAAAATGATTACCCCTATATGACAAAATAGAAATATTACACATGATGAATTATCAGGACGCATTTACGAATAACAATCGAAGACAGTGGTCAATGTGTTGAAACTTTGATCATCAAACATCTTTGTATTGGAATTGCCTTAACTTCGCATCCCACAACAATGACCACAACAGACCTATATACACATTATATATTCAAAGTTTTTGTCATTTGATGTAACATTATGTAAATCTGTACTTACAGTCATGTGAAGATATTATCAATAACATCTTGATGTATATCAATTCCTTCATCTTCACCACTATCATCTTCATTTGACAGTTCAACATCCTCATCCAGTGGCTCATCATAGTCTCCATCCTCTGCAATGTACGGAATGTTCTGTCACAGGGCAATGTCAATCAACATGCAGCACACCTTATCAGGTGATTACAAGAGGGCTCCACCAGTTTTATCCAGACATCTAAGTCTGTCCACTGTCCTCCTGCTGGTGCCCTACTCCTGTAATCATGGAAAAGGAAGCAAGAAAAAGGAAGGAGGAGCATTGGGTTGTGCTGCTCAGGTCAATTCTCTCTGGCTGACCTGTGTTTTCTGCTCGCCTCTCGTCCTGCTGCTGTGCGCCCTCTCCCCTCAGCCACCGCAATTACTTTTGGACTCACCTGGTCCTCTTCATTAAGATGCCTGACCCCTCCTGCTCCTCATAGTGGCATAAGGGAGTGGAGTGAGGGTCAGTGGGCCCGTGGCGTTGGTGGCCATTTCAGCTGGTCACACTGTGCGCTTCCATCGGCACCCAGTTTTCATCACTGGCCCAAGGAGTGGGCTGGAAATTCAACAGGAAAATGGTGAAAGGGCCCCTGGTGAGAGCTTTGGATGAGAGGAGCCGTGCCTGGTTATCACCAGAGCCTCTGGAGTGCCTGAGGTGAGCACAATGCACTATGCTGCAGGCAGTCTGCTAGAAGCAGAAGCAGCTAGCATTAGGCTAGTGTGGCTTGCCACACATAGCTGTCCTGCTCCGCTCACCCCTGGCTGTCTATGGATACGAGCCCCAGAAGTTGTTTGTTCCACTTCTCTTGACACAGCGAATTTGAATTAGCCCAGAGAGGATAAGAAAGGAGGACCGGTGAACGGTGGACCGCGTCCACGTGCCACGCTGCAAGAACAGCTATTAAAAGACAATCTACCGATCCCCTAGATGCCAGTCTCCATCTGAGCTGACTGTCCCCCTCGCCCCCCCAACCCAGACCATATAGGCTATTGCCTTTGATCAAGGTGAGGGACTGCTTTTTTACCCCCCTGATTTTACTTGAATCTGGTGGCTTGGAGGAGAGACAAAAACTATGACCTTAAAGAAATTGTGCTCAGGGTGCTTACTCCCCGAAAATCCAATCCCCTACGGAATAAGGGCAACTCAGCCTTATGGGTAAAGGGCCATAATCAAATTTTTACTTTATGGGAAAAATAATCCACCGCACAAGACTTCCGGCATGGAGCCAAGGGGAATCCAGTTCTGGGGGTTTCAAATGAGCCCTACTCCGCTGATTTTAAAATGGGGTAAAGCAAAGGATTCGGTTCCCCAGGAGGTCCTTCAATAGAGTGTCCAGAACCCACATGGGTCGTTCATGTGTCCCACACACACCTCCTCACCCCACCGTCTAGTTAGCCCATCCTCACTCTTTGTGACCCATGGAGGATTGGTTAATTCTGCCGAAGTTCATCAGGAGTCCTCTTCCCACTTGAGGGCTTCAGGGACCCCAGATATTGGGCTCAGTGACTTCACCTTGCCTGACCCAAGGGTAGGTCGCTCCCCCTGCCGCTGCAGCTCCTCCAGGTTCCTGAGTTCCTGAGTTCCTGAGACCCACCTCACAGTAAGTACCCCCCCCCCTCCCAGCCCCTCGCTCTGCCCCGTGCTACTCACCCTCTCTCCTGCTCCTGCTTCTTTTCTTCTTCTCTGTTCTTCTGTTCTTCCTCCCCGCTCCTCGTCTGTAATCTTCTTCTGTACTCTTCTTTCCCCCGTCTTCACTATTCTTCTCTTCTTCCTCATCTTCTTCTGTGGTCTTCTGCCCTCTGTTCTTCGTTTTTCTGTATCTTCTTCTGTGTTCTTCTGTGTTCTTCTGTGTTCTTCTATGTTCTTCTGTGTTCTTCCGGTCTTCCTTTCTTCTCTCCTTCCGGTCTTCTGATCTTCCTTTCTTCTCTCCTTCCGGTCTTCTGTTCTTCTGTTCTTCTGTTCTTCTTGTCTTCTGTTCTTCTTGTCTTCGGCTCTTCTGCCTCCTCCGTCCTCTTCTCCCTGTGCCTGCCCTCCTGCTCCTGCCTCATCCCCCTCCCCCACTCGCATCCCCCTCTCTATCTCTCCTATCTAACCCATTCACTTTCTACCTCCCTCACTCCTCCTATCTACCTATCTCTCTATCTCTCTATCCCACTATCTAACTCCCTCACTCTCCACCTCCTCCTATCTTCCTATCTCTCTATCTATTTCCCTATCTATCGATTTCCCTATCTATTTTCTCTATCTATTTCTCTATCTCTCCCCCCTCCCTCACCCCCTCTATTACCTATCTTCCTATCCTCTCACTCTACCTCTCACCCTCACCCACCTCTACAACCCCCCCTCCCCTATCTTCTCAACCCTACTCCTATCTTTCTCCCTTATCTCCTAAACCTCCTAACACTCACCCCCCTCCACCCTTAAACCCCCCTCCCCAGCTCTTCTCACTCTACCTGTCCCCCCCCCTTTCGCTTTCCCGCCGCGACCTCCTGCACGCCCCCGCCCCCCAGCTCCCATTCGCCCCCACCTGACCCCTCCCCCCCTCCTACCTCATATGGCAGCCGCTGCGCGACAGTGGTAGCGACCCTTGACCCAAGGGTAGGTCGCTCCCCCTGCCGCTGCAGCTCCTCCAGGTTCCTGAGTTCCTGAGACCCACCTCACAGTAAGTACCCCCCCCTCCCAGCCCCTCGCTCTGCCCCGCGCTACTCACCCTCTCTCCTGCTTCTTTTCTTCTTCTCTGTTCTTCTGTTCTTCCTCCTCGCTCCTCGTCTGTAATCTTCTTCTGTACTCTTCTTTCCCCCGTCTTCACTCTTCTTCTCTTCTTCCTCATCTTCTTCTGTGGTCTTCTGCCCTCTGTTCTTCGTTTTCCTGTATCTTCTTCTGTGTTCTTCTGTGTTCTTCTTTGTTCTTCCGGTCTTCCTTTCTTCTCTCCTTCCGGTCTTCTGATCTTCCTTTCTTTTCTCCTTCCGGTCTTCTGTTCTTCTGTTCTTCTGTTCTTCTTGTCTTCTGTTCTTCTTGTCTTCGGCTCTTCTGCCTCCTCCGTCCTCTTCTCCCCGCGCCTGCCCTCCTGCTCCTGCCTCATCCCCCTCCCCCACTCGCATCCCCCTCTCTATCTCTCCTATCTAACCCGTTCACTATCTACCTCCCTCACTCCTCCTATCTACCTATCTCTCTATCTCTCTATCCCACTATCTAACTCCCTCACTCTCCACCTCCTCCTATCTTCCTATCTCTCTATCTATTTCCCTATCTATCGATTTCCCTATCTATTTTCTCTATCTATTTCTCTATCTCTCCCCCCTCCCTCACCCCCTCTATTACCTATCTTCCTATTCTCTCACTCTACCTCTCACCCTCACCCACCTCTACAACCCCCCCTCCCCTATCTTCTCAACCCTACTCCTATCTTTCTCCCTTATCTCCTAAACCTCCTAACACTCACCCCCCTCCAACCTTAAACCCCCCTCCCCCAGCTCTTCTCACTCTACCTGTCCCCCCTCCCTCGCGCTTTCCCACCGCGACCTCCTGCACGCCCCCGCCCCCAGCTCCCATTCGCCCCCACCTGACCCCTCCCCCCCTCCTACCTCATATGGCGGGCGCTGCGCGACTGCGCAGCGGGCGCACCACAGGTGCGCCGGAGAAGCGCCAGAGGCAAGCCCGTCTGTGCCCGTCTGCGCCTGGCCCGCGCCCAGCGCCACGACCCCTGGTCCCCAGCTCCCCAAGCCCCGCTGACCCGCTACGACCCCACCACCCTCCACGCCCTCAACCCAGGACGCTCCAACACCTGCTTCCAAGCTCACCCCAAACGCACCCATGGACCCTTCGCCTGCAACTCCTGCAAACGCACCTTCCACCACGCAACAACCACGACCACGAGCCCACGCGCCATCAACCACCTCAAGTGCATCCTAGTCAACGTTCGCTCCGTCCACAAACACGCCATTGAACTCTGGGACCTCCTGGACTCCATAGCACCGGACGTTGCCTTCATCACGGAGACCTGGATGAACGCCTCCTCGGCCCCTGACATCGCCACTGCCATCCCCGAAGGCTACAAGATCTCCAGAAAAGACCGCACCAACCAGGTTGGAGGAGGTATCGCCATCGTCTGCAAAGACTCCATCAGCATCACCACCTACACCGAAGACACCTCTCTCGCCGCTGAACACCTGCATTTTCAGATTCGCACCGATCCGAGGACCACCCTCAGAGGATCCCTCGTCTACCGTCCTCCCGGGCCACGCGCCCCTTTCAGCGACGCCATCGCCGACTTCATCTCCCCGCACGCCCTCGCCTCGCCGGACTACATCCTCCTAGGTGACCTCAACTTCCATCTGGAACAAAACAACGACCCCAACACCACCACCCTGCTCGACAACCTCGCCAACCTCGGCCTCAAACAACTGGTGAACATCGCCACCCACATCGCCGGACACACGCTTGACCCCATCTTCTCCGCCAGCAAACACGTCTTCTTCAGCCACGCCTCCGCCCTACACTGGACCGACCACAGCTGCGTCCACTTCACATTCCGACGCGAGACCCGCCACCTCCTCACCCAACCCATCCCTCGTCGACAGTGGAACAAGATCCCTGAAGAGCAACTCTTCTCCGCACTCGCCGCCAACCAACCCACCCTCACTACCGACCCCAATGACGCAGCCCTCAACCTCACAAACTGGATCTCCAACTGCGCAGACATCCTTGCTCCCCTCAAACGCACGCATCGACAGACCAACACCAAAAAACCTCTCTGGTTCTCTGACACCCTCAAAGAATCAAAGAAAACTTGTTGCGCCCTTGAGAAAGCCTGGCGCAAGGACCGCACCGCTGACAACATGACCGCCCTCAAGAACGCTAACCGCGAACACCACCACCTGATCCGCGCTGCCAAAAGGAACTTTTTCACTGACAGACTGGACAAAAACAGACACAACAGCAGAGAACTCTTCAGCATCGTCAAGGAGTTCTCAAACCCCAGCGCCAACGCCGTCACGCCCTCACAGGATCTGTGCGAATCCCTCGCCACTTTCTTCCATCGCAAGATTAGCGACCTCCACGACAGTTCGGACACCAGACCCATCCATACACCACCGAACCGGCATCCACGGCCATCACCCTCAACAACTGGTCCCACATCAACACGGAAGAAACCAAATCCATCATGAACTCTATCCACTTCGGCGCCCCTTCGGACCCCTGCCCGCACTTCATCTTTAACAAAGCCGACGACATCATCGCCCGCACCTCCAGACCGTCATCAACTCTTCTTTTTCTTCTGCTACCTTCCCCGAATGCTGGAAACACGCCGAAGTCAACGCCCTACTAAAGAAACCTACGGCTGACCTGAGCGACCTAAAAAACTTCCGCCCCATCTCTCTTCTGCCTTTCCCAGCCAAAGTAATAGAGAAGACCGTCAACAAACAGCTGACCACCTTCCTGGAAGACAACAACCTGCTCGACCCCTCACAAACCGGATTCCGAACCAACCACAGCACTAAAACCGCCCTCATCTCAGTCACTGACGACATCAGAACCCTGATGGACAACGGTGAAACAGTCGCCCTCATTCTGCTCGACCTCTCGGCTGCCTTTGACACCGTCTGTCACCGCACCCTAATCACCCGCCTCCGCTCCACGGGGATCCAAGGCCAAGCCCTGGACTGGATCGCCTCCTTCCTCTCAAACCGTTCCCAAAGAGTTTACCTCCCTCCGTTTCGCTCAGAACCCACCGAGATCATCTGCGGCGTACCCCAAGGCTCATCACTCAGCCCGACACTCTTCAATGTCTACATGAGCCCCCTCGCCAACATCGTACGCAAGCACGACATCATCATCACCTCCTACGCCGACGACACCCAACTTATACTCTCCCTCACCAAGGACCCCGCCAGCGCCAAGACCAACCTACAAGAGGGTATGAAGGACGTCGCAGATTGGATGAGGCTCAGCCACCTAAAGCTGAACTCTGAAAAAACGGAAGTCCTCATCCTCGGCAACACCCCGTCCGCCTGGGACGACTCCTGGTGGCCCTCGGCACCGCACCGACCCCCACAGACCACGCCCGCAACCTCGGCTTCATCTTGGACCCTCTTCTCACCATGACCAAGCAAGTCAGCGCCGTGTCCTCCGCCTGCTTCCTCACCCTCCGCATGCTCCGCAAGATCTTCCGCTGGATCCCCGCCGACACCAGAAAAACCGTGACCCACGCCCTCGTCACGAGCCGCCTGGACTACGGCAACACCCTCTATGCCGGGACCACAGCCAAACTCCAAAATCGCCTGCAACGCATTCAAAACGCCTCGGCCCGCCTCATGCTCGACATACCCCGCAGCAGCCACATCTCCGCACACCTGAGACACCTGCATTGGCTCCCTGTCAGCAAAAGGATCACCTTCCGACTTCTCACCCACGCACACAAAGCCCTCTATGACAAGGGACCGGAATACCTCAACAGACGCCCCAGCTTCTACGTCCCCACCCGCCTCCTCTGCTCCTCTGGCCTCGCACTCGCTGCTGTCCCTCGCATCCGCCGCTCCACGGCGGGTGGGAGATCTTTCTCCTTCCTGGTGGCCAAGACCTGGAACTCCCTCCCCACCAGCCTCAGGACCACACAGGACCACTCTGCTTTCCAGAGACTCCTAAAGACCTGGCTGTTCGAACAGCGATAACCCCCCCCCTTTTTCCCCTAGCGCCTTGAGACCCGCACGGGTGAGTAGCGCGCTTTATAAATGTTAATGATTTGATTTGATTTGATTTGACTTCTATTTAGATCTTTGAAGGAGATATGGGTATCAGGTTAAGGACGAATTCCTTGTCACCTGGGGATCCTGTGTCTATGCTTTCCACTGACTCTCACCTATCTGTGACTGGAAGTAAGTGATAATTTGCCTAGTCAATCTGCAGATCGGAAGATTAGGTTCTCCACTTCCCTGGTTAGTCTGGAAAACCTGCTTTCCTCACTTTTGAAACTCCTGAAGAAATGTGTACGGGGGGCATGATTGTATTCTTGATTCCGTGATGGCCATCTTGAAGGAATTGTCTAAAGAGAACAAAAGTGGGAGTTCGAACCAAGGCCTCTCAGGTCCACTGGCTGTCCCACCATTGTTATCAAAAGAGTCAGAGAATACAATTGTGCATTCTTAAGTGGAGGCTAATACGCAAGCAAGTAAACCCTAGTGTAAAGAGATCATTGCTAAAAGGGAATTTATTTTTGACTACTCCCCGGGTAAGACTAAGCCATTGGCAAAGTCTATACAGAATGAACAAGAAGTATTCCCAATATTTAAAGTGTTGTCCACTCAGAAGAAATGTTCTGCTGAGTCTCCTGTGCCTCTGCCATTAGTCGGAGAGAAAAACAAGAGGAAAAAATCAAAATCAAAAGGATTGAAAAGACCAGTTCGAAGGTTCACTAAGAAAGACAGAAGGAAAGTACACTTTTCTCAGGTGATAGATCCCATACAAAAATTAATGGAGGCTTCTTGTGCGATCTCCCCCTCCTCTTTGACAGCAGGGATTGCATTGGGCCTATTGGAGCAGCTGCCAGGGTGTCAGTGAGGGAGTCCGAAAATGAGCCCTTCTTTGATCACCCCTCTGGGCCACGACAGCCCTGATATTTTCATTCCCCAATCTGAAGGGAGAGTCTAATGGCTTTGTTCGTTTGGAAGCCATTCCTGCAACTGGTTGCAATGTGGACTCATGTATAGTAGACTTTATCCCAATCTTTGATGCAGATTTAATTTTGAATAGATCTACGCTGTCAAACTGTTTCTCAGAGGCTGGCTTATTGAGGTCACTTCAAAGCTGCGACATTGACCTTGTTTCTTTATTGTATTCTAAAGTGGGCTTTAATTCAAGGACTTCTTTTCAATCTTAGTGCTTGGCCAATATGGTCCTACGAAGTGCTGATTATTTGCAATGTTGCGTTATTGATGTTGTTTCCTATCTGGGGTTGAAACATATTGGTGTTAGTGATGGAATGTTAGTAGAAAAGGATAAAGAATCTTATGTCACCTGAGTCACCCAACTCTAATGACCATTATGAGATTAGGTCCACAATAGATTTGGCCTGGCAGTTTCCCTTGGAGGGAATGGTAGGCAGGTGTTACTGCGGGAAGCGTGAATTGTGTCCAACCAAAAAAAGCATTGGCTCCCAAGAACCTTAAATCAGAAACGGGGGCCTAGGTTCCTGTTTCAACCCCTTTAATAGTGTTGGCCTAAAAACTATCTCATGGAATGCTGCAGGGGTAAAATATAGTAGGGAGAAGTTACTTTTTCTTAGTCCTTTAAGTCCTGACTCGTTTTTCCTCCAAGATACATGGTCTGACAGGGATTTGCTGTGGGATGATTACTATGTTATAGATTGCAAGGACACTCCTTCTAGAAGGGGGCATGCCTTTTATCAACTAAACTCAAGTGGAATTATGATTGTTATAAAAATCGTAGCAAATTTTTCATTGCTTTCACCTTTCAGGTTCATAATAAGATCTGGGGCTTTACCCCCCTGTTACTGATCAATGCTAACATTCCCCCTGAAGCAGTCTATAATGCTCTGTTGCAGAATGTTTTTGCCTATATAAAAAACACCTTTGGTAGAGAGTATCCCCCCTATGTAATGCTAGTTGCCACATTTCCAACCAAGCTCGGGGTCAAGTCCGCAAGAGTGAGAAAGGGGAAGCCCTTTGAATCCCGGCCTGTGTTTTTCATCCCTCGATAATAAAAAAATAAGAGAGGGAAACTCCTACCTGATCTCCTTAGGAGAAAATACTGTATCATAGCAAACGGGCGGTCTCCCTCAGATTCCTCAGCTTCATACACACATGTCTCCCAGGGGGAAATGCAATATTAGATTATTTGGAGCTAGGTTATACCTCCTTCTCATTGTTAAAGATTATGAATACCCCTGTTAGTGACCATATATTGTTCTTCTTCTTGCTGGAATTGAACTTGCTAATGACAGGGTCCTGTGAGTTGGGTGGGCTGGTCGTTATGTTTTACAAAAAGACAGGGAGAACCCAGTGGGATCATAGAAGGATCTCAAGCATGTCACAGATGATAGAATTTGCTGTTGTAGAGCTGGATTACTGGGAGGGGAGTACATTGGAACACTTTGCTAGGCTTATGAAGAAGCTGTTAATTAGCTCTTCTTTTAGCTCTTCCAAAAGTAGTCACAAGGTGATTCCTCGTCCATTACTCACCCTGTTAGGAAAAAAACTCTCTGGTTAGGATTCCGTACTTTATTCTACTGAAAGGAACTCAAGGGTGGCCCTGTTAAAAAGGAGAAGGAGGAGTTTGAAGGCCCTTGGCCAAGGGACTCTTTGGGTAGGCTGTGGATTAACCTCAGGGAAGTAGCGGTAAAGGGTAAGGCTAGACGATTTTGGTCATTGGTCGGTGAAGGTTGCGAGTCAAGAATGCGCTCTTCCCCTGTAGCCATATATGATGCCCATTGAACTTTATTTATTGCCACCCTGTATCTTTCAAATGGGGTAGAGTGGTTTCAGCCACTTGAAAGTGAGTGGTCGCAATCTGGGTACTTTAGCACAGTAAAGGAGATAGAGCTGGTCATACAAGTTATGCGCCTCTCTGCCGCAATGGGTCCTGATGAATTACCCATTTCTCCAATAAAGCAGGATATTTGCTTATGGAGAATGATTTTATTTGTTGTTTTTAGAAGGTGCTTCCTAACTAGAAGTATTCTGCCTTCCTGGGTTGGAAGTATCATCGTGCCTTTATTTAAGAAGGGTAATCATAATTGTCCAGCCACCTAACGGCAGATTGCTGTCCTGGATGCAGTGGGAAATATTTTGTTAAAAGTCTGTTTTCCAGACTAACTATTTGGGCGATGAAAACAATATAATTCCCCTGGAGTAAACAGGGTTTAGGTGTAGACAAAACACTATGGACAATATTGCAGCGCTTTAGGTAATCATCAAAAAGTACTTGAAAGTAAGAGTTGGAGTGGTCTATGCTGCATTCATTGATTTTTTTTTTTTTTTACGGCTTTTGACAAAGTGGATAGAGACTTGTTGTGGGGAAAGCTTGCTAGCTTGGGTATTCCTAATATTTTTCTTGAGCTAATGATTGCACTTCTTTCTTCCACTTGGTGTAGAATATTATTAGGGGGGAATAAAGGTTTAACCCAAAAGATACCCACTCTGAATAGATTAAAACAAGGTTGCCTCTTGGCGCCTTTGCTCTTCTCTTTATGTATCTCAGATCTTCACTCTTATCTCTTTCAGAGCGAGGGCTTTCCCCAGCAAATCAGTGAGGAATCTGTAAGCTCCTACTATACACTGATATCATAGTTTTTGATTGAGCCCATAAAGGCTTAAATAATCATATTCAGCTCTTGCCACAGTATACAGAGCCCCTTTTTTTTTTAAAGGTCAATGCTTCTAAAGGCAAGGTTCTGATCTTCCATGGGAACAAAAAAATGAAGTTCCCTAATTTTCATTAGTTCCTAGGGGCCCAAAAGCTTGAAATTGTGAACTTGTATACTTTCTTGGGGAAGATAATGTATGGGAATCTTAATGACCAGGCACAGATAGAAAATAATAAATGTAAAACTGGCTGTCAAGGAAGAGGTTTAGGGGTCCTATAAAAATCAACTGGCAGGATGCTCTTTGCACATCTTTTAGCAGTCTATCAAGTAAGAATTCCAGCATTGCTTCTTTATGGCTTGGAACTGGTTAATTTCTCTAAAGGTTTTTTTTATCTTATGGAAGATAAAATTCTTAGAAAACTCATGTCTGTTAGCTCAGCTACCTCTGTGGTGGCCTTAAGGTTGGAGATGGTTTTAAGAAGTGTATTCGTTCAAAGCTTAGCAGAGGTTGTACGCTGGGTGGCTTTCCGCTCAAAGAGCGCAGATAATACATTAAGGTCTTTGCTGAAGAAAAAAATTCTGGCAAACAATAATTTCAGGTTTACCATCTGTAGTAATTTTTCCTACGCCTTAGTATTGCTGGAGTTAGACCATAACCAGGTCCTGGCTATTACCCCGCCACAATTGAAAATTGGCTTGAAACAGGCCAAATGTCCTTTCAGCTTTCGATTGGACATAGAAAGTTGTGCAAAAAATAGATGCTTTCTGAATTTATCATATTCCATATTAGTAGAAAAAACACAACCTTGTATTACATGGAATCTGCCACATGGGGTTAGCTGGTTTTGGATTCTGCACCACAAGGGATTGCTTCCATTGAATGTTCTCTTGCTGAAATGGCATGGCTTAGCTAAGGAGTGCAACTTCTGTGGAGCTAAACTCCAAGATTTAAACCATGTGCTATTTGCCTGTCCAGCTCTTGTCTCTTTTCAGTGTAAGTGGCTAAGACCCATTTGTCTCTAGCTCTCTATTCTGTCTGTATCGGGGTTTCTTCAAGATTTGTATGATCCTCCCAATGAATTGTTTTTTTTTAGAATGACATTTAAAAAAAAATGTTTTTGACATATACTAATGGAATTTTAAATCGGTGTATTTCGTGTGTTGATCCTAATGGCGGTAGGGTGAGGTGCAACTTGGGATTTCGTAATGTAAGGAATAAGAATGGTCTGACAATTGTATTCAAGTTTAGAGAGTCTGCACTTTATGGATGAAGACCATTATTTGTTAGGTGAGCTATTTATTTGTTTACCTATGTATGTATTTAATTTATTTATCTTTTGATTTTTATGTGGACTTCGTTCAGAGTGCCTTATCATAAATAAACAAATCAGGTAATCAGACAACCTGCATACTGATTGAATGAAAGTTCTTCTGATTTCAGTAGACCTGTTCACTGTTGTGTGCTGGCACTTAGGCAATAATAAGATGGCCACCATTTATAACTTTATAGTAACTTCTAATTCCACTTTTCAGGCCCTGGAATTTCGGGATCATAAGAATTTCAAAAGAAACATGTGTAAGTAGGATCGTAAATAACTTCGATTCAATGGCCGCCCTCCCCTTTCTCTATGTATATTCATTTCATTGTATTACCCTGTGTTTGCGCCGAGTACACGTTATACCACCAAGATGGCCGCTACTTTCGAACCCTGGGCCCTCCTTCTATTTTTACTTCCTCGGCCCTGGACTTCCAGGATTAGAGGTTCCTTATAAGAAACGTTTATACGTCGTAAACGTGGATGGCAGCAGCGATATTAAAGCAATGCCTGTGAAATGCTGCTGGATTTTTCCGGCGAAGAATGGCTATCCAATTACAATTAGCACCATGGCTAATACTTATTCGATATCCCTTTCACTGGGTAAGAATTTTGATTGTATATTTGTTTATTTGTACCGACGAGGGAATCGGTTTTTAAACATACTGATTAGGTTCATATAACCGACTACATGATTATGACTATCGGGGGATGACCTATAAAATGTACAGGTTTTCGCGTCCATTATTATTTTATGGGTGACACTAGTTGTTCACTCTGAGAAACGTTTGAATGACTTACCACGATGGCCAGGTTGGATATAACCACCTTGATATTCCTATTGGCACACATTGCCTATGGCTTCTGCATATTCAGTTATACAATGGTCCGGTTTTTCTTCTGTTTCTTTTTCACCAGATCAATTAAGAATATGTATGTGAAGAATTTCTAATTCATGACCAACCAGAAACTAAATAGGTATGTTCATGTTTACCAACTATTAACTATCGCATGATTACACAGTCACAAAGTCGGATTTCAACACTGGGGTTAATCACCACCATCGTATTTTTTGTAATATCTTTTTCTTTGCACTACTTAACATTTTCTAAAATGTTCTCTTTACTTTTGAGTCACAAACAAATTCCCTTGCCAGTCTCTTATGTCACGTCACTATGATTCTACTATAGTCTAGGTAATTCTAAGAAAGTCTTAGGACTTACTGTTGTGTATAAACTTATATAAGTACATGTTTATTTTTAACTTCTTTCATATTTGTATTTATACTCTCCTTTACGTTTTGTCTTACTATCATGTTTTGTTTTTACTATGTATTCAACTGTTCTTTGTATGTATTTTTTTTATTACATATTATGTTACAGCCCTGAAGAAGCCCTAGGTTAAAGGGCGAAATGTGTTGGCTGTTATCTTTTTGTGCATTGTGTTGTACCAAGACCAATATGGAAGAAAATAATTGAATGGAAGAAAATAAAGAGAAGATTTGATGCATTCATATCACAAGAGTATTGGACTTTCTGATAATTGCTAAGAAGTGGCGCACCACCATTATAGTTCTTGTTTTTGACATATACTAATGGAATTTTAAGTCAGTGTATTTCGTGTGTTGATCCTAATGGTGGTAGGGTGAGGTGCAACTTGGGATTTCAGAATGTAAGGAATAAGTATGGTCTGACAATCTTTTTTGGAATATTCAAAGCTTTTACGTTCTCTCTAAAGGTATTCAAGTTTAGAGCGTCTGCACTACATGGATGAAGACCATTATTTGTTTGCCTACGTATGTATTTAATTTCTTTATCTTTTGATTTTTATGTGGACCTCGTTCAGAGTTCCTTATCATAAATAAACATAAACTTGGAACTTGAAGCTTGTGACATTTGCAGGGGTATGCTGCATTGCTGTAGTACAAAGGAATCATGTGTAGATCCTAGGACACATGCACATATGCTTGTAATGTACAAATCAGGTAATCAGACAACCTGCATACTGATTGAATGAACGTTCTTCTGATTTCAGTAGACCTGTTCGCTGTTGTGTGCTGGCACTTAGGCAAACTCCTCATTTTCTGGAAACTGAGTGAAGCTGCTAATGTGCCTCATCATTGAAAGTGCTTTGTGTAGCACACCGCTGAAAGTTGGTTGTGATATGCCACTAGATACTGCCATTGTGTACTGGAATGATCCTGTAGCCACAAAATTGAGCACTGCCATGCTAAAGTCAACTCAATATTGGAGTGGTGAACACTATGATGTTTCCAAATGCTTTTAAAAGTCAGGAAATTGGAATGAAAAGTTACCTAGAAGATTGCGGTAACTATTCATTTCTGTTTACTTACGTAAAAAAGTGTTGAATTTACAAACTAGAGGCCCCTTATTACCAGTGGCATGTATATACTGTGCCATAAGAATCAGAGAAAAATACAGTCATATGATGATATGAGAGAAATGTGAATTACATACAAATAATTAATGATGTGAACTTGTCTGTATTAATATTTTCAGCCCTTTAAATGGAAAATCTGTTTGTGTTATACATGTAACGGTGCCACATATGGTGAAGGGTATGTCCTGTGCTTCAAGTACATATGACAGAGGCTCCAAATCACTTGTGCAAATATCCCATTCCTACACACACATGTTCATACACCATCCAAGATCATGCTCTCACTGACACACATGGCAGCCCTTTCATGGTGCCCTTATTCATAGTATGTGTTTCTAACCACTATATCTGGCTATGTGGACCTTAGGCATTAGACTAATGCCGCTGGGCATGGGGGTGTCTGGTAACAATGCACAAGTTGTTTAGCCTTCATTAGCTTACAATGATTTGCACTGATTAGAAGTAACTTTTACTACAGGAAATGTTTAAGACCCCTGGCCTAGATTATGTCATTGGCCTCGATTGTAAAATAAGGAACTGAAAAGTGATGAGTGTACTCAAAAGGTCACTCTAAATTTGTGATTTCAAGTTAAGAAAATACATTTTTAGGAAATATGATGTACTAATGTTTTAGAAATGCCTGTGACAGATGTATCAAAGTTGTGTTTAAACAATACAAAAATACCTAAATCTCACTAACATTTTTTTTTTGTTGTATCAATACAGGTCAACGCCCACCAGAAATGGACCATATGGAAGGCCATCGTAAAATAAGTGCGGACACTGGGGGCCTACAAGCGGCACAGCATTCACTGCAAAAATAGGTGGAGGACCAAGAAGTCGTCAGAAGTTCAGCTCGGCCACTCCTCCCAATGTGGGAAGCAGGTGCACCATACCCTGAACCCCCAATGGCAAGCAGGTGCATGATGTTGTGTTTTGTGTATTGATGTGTGGAAAATGTGACCACTAGATTTCTGATCCCTGCCAAAGGACTGCTTTGAGCAGACACATGCCTGCCTAAGATAAAAAATATACTTGGATTTTGGATATGTAATGAGAGACAGTTGTACCAAACGGGCCACAATTCATGATTGTGTCAGATGTGATGCTTCATCACAATTGTGAGGAGGTTATATTGGCCCTATTACAGGTGACATGGCATACAATGCACTTATGATACAGTGAATGTTGAAAACATCACATTGGTAAGTTGGTATAATAAATAGTAGTGAGCATGTGATTTAAAATGATTAGGAACGTGGTAACAATGTCAACATGTTTTAGAAAAAACATATAAAGATATGTTTCACTTCAAAATTTGCTAGTTCATGTTCACAGATGCAGCTTGGCATGAGGCCTAACTCCTTCTAAATATGCATGAAAGCCAGCCTGTTTTTACAAACAGGAACTTGGTAGACCAACATTATTGAATTAAACAGACAGGAATGTATACACATTGGTCACAGAGTAACAAATATACAAATATAACATTTTTGGGTCCTTTGCTAGGTCCAGATAATAAATTAATAATGAAGAAAAAGAGTTATTGAAAATAACTTTTGCATATGGACAATGAACATGGTACAAAGCTTTCTTGCAAGATACTTATTTTTTTGGCATGAGTTCACTTTTCAAAACAAACCATTCAGCGGTTTAAACAATTCCAGGAGAAACGTTTAATGTTTAAGAGAAATTATCAAAAATGAAATGGGAGTAATGATGGTAAATTACAAATCAATTAAAAAACGGGTCCTTAAGATGTACCCTACATGCATGGGTTAATGGTAAAGTATACCAAAGTTTGAAAGCCTTGAAGCAGGTGAAATATGAAAATTAGTAAATGTTTTATTAAAAAACCTCATGATAATTTTTCTTTCCATGGATCCAATAAAAAATGCTGTACCTGGCTGTTCAGCATCTTCAGGAGCAAGAGAAGGGGACATTGGCCATAAAGATGGGGAACCAGCTGGCTACTGTGTGTCAGGTAGTGAGCCCTCAGACACTGATGGGCACAGTGGAATGAAGGGTGAGGGGAGCAGAGGCCTCCACAAGTGAGCAGTCCCTAGTGGTGGCAGCCCTTACAGGACCCGAACCATCTGCATCTTTGTCCACCTCCCAGATTCCCATCTCCACCCTCCCTTTTGCTCCCCCCAGTTGGCCAAACATACCCCTCTAAAAGGGCTGGGGTTTCCTTTGCTGCAGGCACCTTTTCCTCTGCCCCTGTACCTCCTCCTGCGCTCAGTAAAGAGGCTATTAACCTGTTACGAAGTAAGTCAGTTGGCCAGATAGCAATTGTGCATGGCATACAGGGCCTTAGTTGCCAAATGCTTCAAATTATTGCATTTCTGGATGCTATTTATAGGTCGGTGTCTGGCACACAGGGATCGCTTGTGAGAGTAGTCTCTGCACTGACCACAGCCCCCCAAAAGGCCCATCCTTGTACTCCTACTCTGGTCGCTTCCTCCTCCCTAATCCGAACTCCGACCCCAATCTCAAGCACACTCACTTCTTTGCAGGCACCCACTCCAACAGACACAAGCAGATCAACCACACATCAACACAAACACATAATGAAGCACAAACATTCACCCGTCCAACGTACATACACTACCAATACTACAACCACCGGCACCACAACCACCAAGATAAACCACCACACCCACCACAACATCCAAAATCACCACCACCAAACCCAACAAAACCACCACCACAACCACAATACCCACCACAGAGAGACAAGCACCACTACCACCACCACACAAACAACTACCAGAATAACCACAATCACCAGGACCAGCACATACACAACCACAACCACCACCACACTAACATGCATCACAACCACAACATTCACATCAACAGCACACTCATCAAAACAAACAGATGCACACAAACGCACCCACCAAACCCAAATGCACACACTCACATGAACATCAAACACCTTCCAAGAAACACACAACCAAACATACACCACATACATGAGACCTATTATATTTTAATTAGAAGTAATTGATTGATGACAATGTTATTTAAGAAAATATGAGTAACATTAACTTAATTTCCTTTATGACAGTGAACAAAACATACATTAGTCATGAGCATTTGTAATGGGCATGGTCATTTTGGTGCATGCCTGTACTGTGATAATGGACACTTACACGAAAATAAAACATGATGAACATTTTTGAATTTGTTCATACAGGTGTGTTTATTAAAAAAATATATGTTAATAATAAACACATATACATAACAAAAACCTTAGAGTTAAATAAAATGTAATTATTTATATAAAATGCACTAGACACTGGGAAATGTGACATTACACATAGATGGGATGCTTTAAGTTTAGAAGTGAAATTGAATGTACTTTTCTTGTAAACCCACTAGTTGCATTAAGTAGAGCAATTATACTGTACAGTTTATTAGAATGATGTTCAAATATTGTGTAATGCACATATCTGATTTGATAGTTTAGGGAAAATTATTACACACGCCTATATGGACATATTTAGAATTTAGGATTAATGTGACTTTTGTGTAGGTGTTCATTAGTATGAAGGTCTTCACAAAGGTCCCAGTGGTATCTCTAATCTCACTCTTACTCACAAGAGAAGCCCTGATGAAGCACTCCCACAGTGGTAAGGGTCGCATGCAAGCAGGGCTGGACTAGCTACCAGGAGGAGTATAGAGGGGGTGATTTTTGCTGGGGACCTGCTGGACAAATTTCGACTATCAGCAATTCCAAATAAGCAATGCAAAAACAAAAGCTGTAAATGTATGTTTAAAGTGTACTGTAAACTATTTGTTTTTTCCTTGCTTATTTAGAAAAGCTGCAAGTAGGAATGTGACTGGCAGATCCCCAGCAACAAAACTAGCCCCACAAGCAGTGAAACCAACCCCAACCCTGCCAGTCCATCAAAACACTATTTGGCAGGCCAGTCCGGCCCTAAATGCTAGAGGGTCAGTAAGGAATAAGCTGCCAGGCAACACTGCTCCATACACCTTCTGCCCCATCCCTCCATAGAGTGGTATTGTTTATTTGCTGGTTTCCCGAGTATGGGTGTGAGGGTCAGGAACCATCTCATACTGTATCTCTCCAACACATTATGACACCCTAGCTCATCTGCCCATCAGGAGCCAGAAGGCAGAGGGATATCTGAAACCTACCCTATTTGCTGGAGCCACAGGCTACAAACAGGGCACCGGAGTTAGAAAAGTGCACTGTCAGCTCTCACCAAATCCTGCAGCTCTGAAGAACAGTGCACCCTTTTCACAGGGCATAGGGGCTTCATTGTCCACATGGGCTAATGGAAGGACTTTGTAGATAGACTGATGTAACATGTACTCAATGTAATTTACTCATAATCACGAAGAGGAAATATTGTGGTGGACATATTTTCTCTTAGCGGTTAGTTCGCTATGCAAGGTCAGTTTTGATTTACAACAAACAAATCAAAACTTTGAAAAATGTAAAATAAAATTTAAATTAAAAAACAAAACAAGAAATTAACTTAGAAAATAACAAAATAAAACATTAATTTAAAAAATGAAGATAAACAATTAAAAATGTAAAATAAAAAAATTGAAAGAAGAAAAGAAAAAAAAAAAGGAAAAAAAAAAAGAAAAAAGAAAAAGTTAAAATAATAAAAAAAAGCATAAATTTAAATCAAACAAAAGATTGGTTATTTCTAATGTTTGTATTGGAGGACAAGAAGAAAAATCTTAAACCAAATGAGGTTCAAAATAAAAAATGAAAAAGGAAAGAAAATAATATAAGTAATGTTCATCATAATCATTTTCTTTTTGTGTGCATATACTACAATGATTCCCAAGCATATCAATATACACTAGCATCACATCAATCCATGCAAGCCAATGGCAGAGGCACACTGGCTGCTTGCACAAAAATGGCTGCCAGCCAAATGGTCAAACAACAACAAGGAGAAAGAAGGCATTGAGAAAGAAGAACACATGCACAACAATAGCATGCAAGGAACAAAAGAAGAAATGCACGCCTATGACTATGACACACTGACTGGATGCACAAAATGACCGCCAGTCACATGGTCAAGAAATAGCAAAGAGCAAGGAGGCATGAGGAATAAATAAAGAACACATGCAGTTTCATCATTCATGGGACCCCTGCACATCCGAGGACACCTGCTAGATTAGGCAGACCATATAATGATGTGGATCTCTGCACACTCTATGACAATTTACAGTTAAGGGAGACCAAAATATTGACAACATAGACTACACAAAAAGGGCAATGCCCACACGGCATGAAGAACAAAAACAAATGGTAGACAATCACAAACACACACACACCCACTGGTGTTAAAGAGACATGGTGGTAACACTGAAGAAAACACTAGCACAATCATTTGGCAAATCAAAACACAAAAATTAACTGAGTTGTAAAAATTTCACAGCAACACACATCCTCCTTTGCCATCAAATATTACGCCACACCATATGGACATTTCGCAAAGAAAATGAAATGCAAGCAGTAGCCAAAATGTTGACGTTTTAAAACCATATTCCACTGAAACATTTATTTCATGTAGTACTGGACCTATTAGCTAGATGACCCTTTGGAAATATAGGCCACAGAGTAAAATAATATTGCAAATGTTACAAATATGTAGAAAGAGTGAGCTGTGCAACAAGTTTCCTTGACAAAAGATGAGAAATCAATGAAATGCAAAATAAATAATGACTAGGCCCATACCTAAACTCCAGCCCATCCACCACTATAAAATGTAAAAATCTAATTAAAGTGTAAAGAAATACTGGTGCATGCTCAAGCAAACAAACAATACACTTATACAATAGTTTTTGAACTTACTTGTTATGATTTCACTAAAACAAAGTCCTGAAATACAAATCCAGGAGACAAAGAGAGGGTTCCTTACACCTTGAAATCTGAGTGAAAAGTGATGAGGAGAAAGACAAAGCACTGGGAGAAGTCTGCTGCACAGGACCAGGAGGTTGAAGTCTTTGGCGCCTTCCTGTTCGGGTCAATTGTGGGAGCAAATCCACTCAATAATTTCATTTTTGACCAGATTTATATGCATCTTAAATAGAAAATCTATTCCTTGTGCATTCAGGCTCACTCCTGGCACTGTTATGAGTGTCGTTGTGGCCAAAAGCACTGCGGGACAACGTGAAGTCTTGCGCTTGCACCCAGAAGCAGTGTGATAGAATGGGAAGTCTTGTGAGCAGCAGCAAGCAGCACATTGAGATTGTAGATCTCCCACGTGCTCTCTATCAGCCAGAGAGTGCCATGGCGCTCTCTCGCGAGGACCAAATTCAAATCTAACATGCATTGAGTGATTAGGGGGACTGGGCGCACTGACTGGCTGCGGGCCAGGCCATGTAGCCAATATACTGTGCATGGAATTTGGCTGTGTATGGCGCAAGGTTGAGTGGTTGTAAGGGTTTGCGCGAAGGAGGTTGGATCAACTTACAGTAATCAAAAAATTACTTTGAGCTAAAAAAACATAGAAATTCACTGAAAAAAACAAAGGTTACAAGGACGTTATAATTAGGAAATAGAATTATAAAAATAAATTAGAAATTCACTTAAAAAACCAAAGGTTACATGGCCAATATATTTAGGCTTACATTTTAAACATACAAAACCATAGAAATTCACCTGCTATAGTTAGTGTCATCTCAAGTAACTAAACTTAAACTTGTGCTCTAACTGCTTCAACTGAGCCGCAAGATGGCTGACAACAACATTCAATGGCTTCTGCTGTTGAAATGTTACCAGCCAATCAGATCTCAGCACGACATCAGCATGGGTCACAAATCCTTCTCATCCCTATATATACAAATTTGTTTTCCCCTGAATTTCTTCCAAAAACTACTGAATGGAGTTACACCAGGTCACTTTCTGGAACAGGACCTACCTTTCTGCCAAATTTGATGTAATTCGGTCCTGCAGTTTCAGTACTATCGCTGTTCAAAATCCCTGTGGAAAAATGAATGGGAAAATGTGTTTTGTACCCTCCCCCCTGTTTTCTCAGACTACATTGATCACCCTGAAACTTTCCAAACAGCTGCTGACATGACTGGCAATTTTGGGGGGAAGTTTCGTGAAGATTCGTCAAGCTGCACCAAAGATAAAGTAAAAAATAAGGAGGTCCTAACTATAACTACCTAGTTGGGACGCCACTAGGTAATATATTTATGTATATATAGATCCACTAGCACATTCCAAGCCCTCAAATACTGTTGTTGAATCTAGAACTAAATGTGCTCTATTAAATTGTCACAGTACCTCTGGTCATGTTTCAGATACTCTGGACAACAGTGCTTAAATTTGATTCACTGTTTCTTGCGTGAACATGGCCTTTTCCAGACTCATCTCCTAATTTTAATGAATTAATACATACATGTAATTTTATTTTGCACATTGTTTATCCCTGTATGCCAGCAGAGGGAATCACACCATCAATCTAGAGATTTTTAACCCTTACAGTGCGGCCGTTGGTCACTGGCCAACGCCCACACTACCTCCCTGGTGCAGGTCACGACCAGTGGTCGACAACAGAGAGGGGTTTGAAAAATCCTCCGATATGTCGCATCGGAGGATTGTTTTTGTTGAAAAAACCCCCGGGAGACACGTAAGATATTCCTTATCTTCCCCTGGGCCCCCACCCTCCCCTCTGTGACGTCAACGTGCCGCGAGGCACGCTGACGTCACTGTTTGTTTTCTCCACTGCAGCAGGAAGCAGCCTTGCAGCTGCCGGCCCCCCAGGAGGCATTTTTTTTTTTAAAGGTAGGTTTACCAATCACGCCCCCCAGGGGTGCAAATTCTTTTTAACAACAATGGAAAACAAATAAATGAATGTAATGGACAAGGGATCGCCCGTGAGCAGGGCGGACCCCCTGTGGGGGCCATAATTTGTTTAACAGCTATATGGTTTCCCTGGGGGCCACTATGGTACCCAAGTAAACCATACAGCTGTTATATATATATATATATATATATATATATATATCCGGCCAGCCCCATATAGAGGACAGATTGGAAAAGATTATACATAAATCAAGAGTAAACTTCAGATGCCTATGCCCTTCAAGCAATTCAGGGTTATCATATAGAGCTTTATTCCAAACCTTTCTATGTTTCTTTTTTAAGTCACTTATAGTTTTCTCAAGCAAACACAAGGATGGTAAGTCAATAAGGGCCATATTTATACTTTTTGACGCAAAACTGCGCTAACGCAGTTTTGCGCCCAAAAAATTAGCGCCGGCTAACGCCATTCTGAAGCGCCATGCGGGCGCCGTATTTATTCAATGACGTTAGCCAGCGTTAGCCGCCGGCGCTGTCTGGTGTGCGTTAAAAAAAAACGACGTACACCAGGCAGCGCCGGCGTAGGGGGAAAATGGCGTATGGGCGTCCACAAATGGTGCAAGTCAGGCTGAGGCAAAAAAATCGCCTCAACCCGATTTGCGCCATTTTTTTACGACGCCCATCCCCCATTGAAATGACTCCTGTCTTAGCAAAGACAGGAGTCATGCCCCCTTGCCCAATGACCCAGGCGCTAAAATCCGGCGCTAATGCAGGTTTTTTAGACCCGCCCACTCCCGGGCGTCATTTTTGCCCGGGAGTATAAATACGACGGGGCATATTTATACTCCATTAGCGCCAAACTTCCTGGAGTTAGCGTCATTTTTTTGCGTGAACACCTTCCTTGCGTTAATGATATGCAAGGTAGGCGTTCCCGTCTTAAAAAATGACTCCGATGCATATGCGTCGTATTTATACTCCCGGGCAAAAATGACGCCCGGGAGTGGGCGGGTCTAAAAAACCTGCATTAGCGCCGGATTTTAGCGCCTGGGTCAGGGCAGGCGTTAAGGGACCTGTGGGCTCAGAATGAGCCCAGAGGTGCCCTCCCCTGCCCCCAGGGACACCCCCTGCCACACTTGCCCACCCCAGGAGGACACCCAAGGATGGAGGGACCCACCCCAGGGACATTAAGGTAAGTTCAGGTAAGTATTTTTTTTAATTTTTTTTTGTGGCATAGGGGGGCCTGATTTGTGCCCCCCTACATGCCACTATGCCCAATGACCATGCCCAGGGGACAGAAGTCCCCTGGGCATGGCCATTGGGCAAGGGGGCATGACTCCTGTCTTTGCTAAGACAGGAGTCATTTCAATGGGGGATGGGCGTCGTAAAAAAATGGCGCAAATTGGGTTGAGGCGATTTTTTAGCCTCAGCCTGACTTGCACCATTTGTGGACGCCCTTACGCCATTTCCCCCCTATGCCGGCGCTGCCTGGTGTACGTCGTTTTTTTTTAACGCACACCAGACAGCGCCGGCGGCTAACGCCGGCTAACGTCATTGAATAAATACGGCTCCCGCATGGTGCTTCAGAATGGCGTTAGCCGGCGCTAATTTTTTTGCCGCAAAACTGCGTTAGCGCAGTTTTGCGGCAAAAAGTATAAATATGGCCCAACGCATATGCATCTGAGTCATTTTTTAAGACGGGAACGCCTACCTTGCATATCATTAACGCAAGGAAGGTGTTCACGCAAAAAAATGACGCTAACTCCATGAACTTTGGCGCTAGACGCGTCTAACGCCAAAGTATAAATATGGAGTTAGTTTTGCGTTGAATTTGTGTCGAAAAAAACGACGCAAATTCGGCGCAAACGGAGTATAAATATGCTCCTAAGTGTCTTTACTGCTCACATAGGGAGAAGCAGATGTTTCTCCTTTTCACCCAACAGATTTCATTAGAAGGATTTGTCTTGTTCAGAAGAAAACCAAAAGATGCATTCTGTCAAAAACCTGAAAATGTTCAATCCTTATGTGGTAGGTCATCATTTAAAAATAGTCACAATTGTACATCATATAGACCCACTTCTATTAGAAGACTATTTAGCAATTATACTTTTTCATGCAAACCTGCGTTAGCCCTGGTTTGTGTCAAAAAGTGTACCACCGGCTAGCGCCATTCCTGAACACCAGCCGGGCATCATATTTAAGGAATGACGCTAGCCCGTGGTAAGGAGAAACAGGAGGTTATGCGTCAAAGAATTGCACTGGTCAGGTTAGAGTAAAAAAATGACTGTAACCTGACTAGCTTCATTTTTTTGACGCACAACCCCCATGGACATGACTCCTGTCTTAGTAAAGACAGGAGTCATGCCCCCTGCCCAATGGCCATGCCCAGGGGACCTATGATTACATAACAGCTGTCAAATGCATTAATCAGCTATGGGGTAAAAAGTTAAAGCCTCTGCCGAGCTAGCAAAGAGTTTTAGTTATGCCTGTAGTCCAAGGTCTCAATGCAAGCAGAGCTTCTATCCAGGAAGATGAATGTAGTGGCAAATTTGGAAACTGCAGGAAACTGCCAGATTTCATCATCTGACACGCTTACCCTTCAGGGTGCAACATTTTTCCTCTTTTGAGGTCCCTTAACAATATTTCATAGGTCTTAAATGCATTTTCAACATTAAGCCTTTTTCAGATGCAGAAGAGTTCCAATTGATTTAGCAACAGAAGAATTTCTTAAAGGTTTGTGGGCGAAAAACAATATGCTTTCTTCTCCTTTGGAATGATTTCCAGAGTCCTAGCTGAGGTCAGGTGACAGAAAGCAATGCCAGTGTTAGGAACCTGCTTTTGGCAGTCTTAGGTGTGATATTCAAATCTAACCTAATTTTTATTCTGTCTTTTCCCAGTCTTTTAGTTAGTCATCAAGGACATTATCACATCATCATTCTCAGCCACAAAGTATCATTCCTAACCTGGAATGTTCTTGGTCAGCTTGGCATACACTAGGTACTTTGATAAAGGATGCTGATCTATGTATTAACTCATAGGCACTGTACTAAATCCTAGTTCGTTTTAATGGGAGAACAGGAGTTAGCTTAGCCTCTGGCTTGCAGACTCGTGCCCCCGTCACCTAGTGGCTTTTAACCTACTTAGCTTGCTCCATCTTAGCCCATTTAATTATTTAATTCTTCTAAGATGGCTGCCTTGTTTATAGTTAGGCCACTTGTTATGCTTTGGATTATCAGTGTCACCGCGCTAAGGCGTCAAGATCAAGCAACAAAGACAAACAAACAGTAGGTGTTCACACTTAGGGATTTTCCCTCTCTATACTTTCGAGGGATTGTTTATATTAATTGCTGTCACAAGCATGTCTGTTATCTGTTGTTTGGGAACACACCTACGTCAGGGGGTCTTGTAGATCTGTATAAATACATCGCACTTTAGAATGATAATCAGATGGATTCCGACCAGAGAGCATCGGCATGATTGCTGATATTGATGCTGCACGTCGTCTTGACGCTGACCCAGTCTTCGTGTCCCTGCGGAGTCTGAGTTAGAGACCTCATTCCAAAGTAACGGGGGTTGGGGGCTCCTCTCATGGACATGGCATTGGCAGATTAGGTTTAGAAACCCAGCTCTCCTTTAGGTTAGGAGGTTAGGCCTTTCACATTAGGGTATTAGGGCATATTACATCTCGTATGTCTTTTCTATGCATTGCAAGATGGTGGGGGTCTTCGTAATAATGACTGACGACTTCACAATTCTGTTTCTTGCATTATTCATTATCCTAACCATTGCAGCCCATGCAACTTATCTCAAATTGCAGTTATGTTAAATAAAAACTAATGAAACTTTACTGCATCTTTGTCATGGCCTGTGTTTGTATGAGACATGATATATCTGTGAGAAAGGGGTAATCTCAGTTTAACCACGACACTCCCTTAGATGTCTTATTCTCGAGTTCATCCGTAAAGGCTGTCACAAATCACCTTTTACTATTGTGTTTCTGGTGAGGTGCTGCTAGTGAGCCGGTAAGGTTGGGACAATAGTTGTGACTTGTTGTAGGATAGGCATAGTTGCCTACAAGCAAAAGTACTGTCAACCTGTAACCAGCAGTCTTGCCCAGAGAAAGGGTCCAAACTATGACAGCACCTGGAATTTCCAAAGCCAGCAAATCGGCTTGATCTTCATGGAATAGCTAGTTCTTGTAGCGGAAGAGATGTTGATACGTTTTCAACAGATGTCTTTGCAATAAAAAATTTTTTTGCATTTACAGGCAGTCAACATAAGAAGTCCTACTACACTGTCAACACTTGCCATTCAGCTATTTCAGCAGAACACCACACACACATTTTGGAGACTAACCTCCATTATGATGTCTCCTACAAGGATTTGAGTTTATTAAACCTCCTACTCTAAAGTATTATTGTCTTTGAGATGTGAATTTTCAAAATGTTTCTTTCACGAACTGATAATGATAATTTTTATTCAAGTTGTTATCTATTATGATAAAAATTTAGTTTGCATGCAGTTGCTTTGGATATCAATGCAAGGACATATTCTCCCCCTTGATAGAAGTTTAAAAATTTCTGAATTATTCACCAAAGGCCTGAAATGGCCTCTTCCTAACAATTATTGATCACTTTTAGAGCACCTCATGAACCATTATATCCCCCAACGCTGACTAGTTGGCTCTGTTTGATCATGTGCCTGTCTGATATTGGCATTGAATCATAGGGGGCGCATACGACTAACGGTGCGCTAGTTTCTGAATCATTTGGACAGGTTCCAGCTTTGAGGGTATTAGCAAATGAGAGGTTTGGACGTGCGCACTTCTTTCCGAACTGTTTATTTTAGCTGGTCTCTAGTGCTTCTGTGATAACCATCAACATGCTTCTTGCCATGAAATGACGTAGTTAGTGTCGGTACATTTTGACAATTATACTTGGGGAATACTGTACTAGACTTATTGTAGCATGATCTGCATATTATCTTAATGACCAAGCTAGTTGGGTCACAAGTGAAAGACTTAGCATCTGTCCACCGTGAACATTCAATGTGTGACCAATTGAAATGTGTGCGATTTATTCAACAGCTATAAAAGGATGCACTACAATGTTTAAATATGTGGACTTTGATGCAACGATGCATGTCGTTCTACATGCATTTTGGTACATTTGACACATCACACCAGTGACACAAATCCTGAATGGTATATGGCTATTGATTTTGGTATGATTTTCGTACATCCTCATGTGAATGTGAATTTTGAATTGTTTGCAACGTCTGTGATAGTATACTATGAAATATAGTTTTTCATGACGTATTGGCTTTGTTTTCTACGTTCTCTTTGAGGAGTTTGGTATCAGATAGCCTACGCTAGCTTCCCCCATTTTGGTCGAAGTCAGCTTGGGCAATATGACAACACTGTATTTACACCGACACGTGCAGCCCCACCTAAATCCCAAAATGCCTCATCTGAATCCAACTAGACTTAGTAAAAAATAGGTAAAATATTCAGAAGGTACTGGCTTGGAAGGACCATAAATAGCCGAACATCCTGTTGATGACTACATAGAGTAGGGTAGAGAAGCAGCAACCTCCAACTATCCTGTAAGCACAGATCTACAGTACATGCTTTGCAACCGAGATAGGGTGGAGGGATATGGGAATGCTTACTCTAGGACACGGGCATAGTCTAGTTAAAAACAGAAGGTCAAAAGTATTGTATTTATAACTGAATCTTTTTATGAAGTAATTTGTGTAAGAATATTCCGCTTCAAGGAGGTTTATTATTGAAAAATACTAGTCAATGCATTCTTCCCATTTCACTATATTGTCCATAAGAAGCTGTTTTTGTTGCTGACGGTAATATGTCTCGAGGGTCCTAGCCTATCATTCTGGTGCATGCACAATAGTTCTGTTACCTTGAGAGTTCATTATGCTATCAGAAGTTTTAATGCATGATTGAGTGGGCATTCTAGACGCCAGAGTAACCCGAAATGTGAAAGAAGGCAATATTATTACAAAAAGTTAGGATAAATCTACTGACAAATAAATATTCTTCTTTTTAGCAGATATATTTGACTGGATTATCAGTGTACGCACACCTGCAATGTTTCCTACCAATGAGCTCGGAAGCTGACTATTTACATTTGCAGATGAATTTCCAGTTCCAGTGTAATTCAACCTGTGACCTCTTCTGTCGAAATGCCAACAATGCTGCTAATTATGAAGGCGTCATTCTATTTTCTGTCAGTGTGCCTGAACCTTGGGGACCAAACGGTCTCTGAATATGTTCATGCAGGTGACTTTGTTTCATGCAGAAATGCCTATTTACAACGGTCTTGTCTCTAGTCATTTAACACACCACATTAAACAAGCTAGATTGTGCTGATTATGATAGCTCGGCGCAGGCTTTAGCTGGATAAGAACTGTTCTGGGTGACCCAGAGTTGACCAAAGCTCTAATGTAAGTCAAAAAGACTAAATACAGTTGACTGGATTTCATTACACTTTAACAATTTTAACAAAGGCAACATTCTTCAAGTTAACATTGAAATAAATGTCAGCACTGTTCATCTCCATTGAACACTGTTCTGTAACAGTTCAAATATAACAATTACTTTTTAGTTTTGCTAACCTCATTTTTCTCAACATACAAGGCACAGATTAGGGACCCAATATAGGCAAAAGCAGACCTTCAGTATGTTAACGATGGAGAATACTGCATCTCTGCCATTGACATACCCCTGCGATAGGCCAATAAAGTAATGGCAATTGGAGTTTTTCCATTTGCCTACCCAACCTATTTAGAGTGGGTGAAGTGTGAGAAAGGGCCTCTTTTGACACTGTAAACCCCACCCTTTTGCCTGGAAAATGATGTGGTTTCAAAATGTAAGTGCCCTGGGCCTCTGCTAAACAGGTTCCCAGGGCAAGATCTCTTTCCCCAAAACTGTACTGCTTGGCACTTCAGCCACCTTTGCAAGTCCCTAGAAAATTATACCCATGGTACCTAGGACATGGGTATTGAAGAGGCGATTCAGGGTTGGAGCACCAATCTTGCCACGCTGAGTGGTCCTCACCAGCCTCCTGCAGACTGCCATTGCAAATGCATGACACAGGGTACCCAAAGTTGCAAACTCACCTTGGCACTCACCAAGAGTGATCTGTTCACCAACATTGCATGCAAGATAGGTAAGTCACCCCCTGGCAGGTCCTATAGCCCTAAGGCAGGGTGCACTATAGTGCACATGAGGTCATATGTGTTCATGAGCAAATATGTCCTTACTGTGTCTTTGCTCATTTCTAAGACATATAAGTGTGCAGGGAAGCCCTAGAAAATGCATGTACTGGATACTGGTTATTAAGAGTTCCCCAGCTACATGATGACCTTTGTTAACCCTGGGTTGTCTGGTAACAAACAACTCAGAATAATAAACCTACACTGATGCCAGTGTTGGATTTATTATAAAATTATCCAGGCGGCACCTGGGGTGACAGCCTGTGCCTGCTGCTCAAAGGACTCAACAATTGCTGCTGAGGTATCACCTGGAAACCTGAAGGGCTGTACAACACCCTGGTGCACCTCCAGCCTTCTAAAAATTGCCAAGAACCTCCCTTTGAGTGAAGGCATCTCTCTCTTCACCCTGCAGGCAAGGAACCCACAAAGTCTGGTAAATGACCAGCTACTGATCAATGACATGGAACCAGCAGCCTAGCCAAATTCCATACAAAAGCCCTTAAGGACAAGACCTACCATTGTACTAAGTTTGGTGGCACTGCATAACTGGTGTACTACTATGCGGGGTAACGGACCCCCAACATTTGACACCCTGAAAAAAAGTCCACTCCTGACTCCCAAAAGCCTAGAAGCAAGCACCAGTCAAGGGACTTCATGACACCCCCAGAGTGGCCCTGCTGACCTGCAATCTACCCTCAAATGTGCCTGCTCATAACTCCAAGGACCCTGAGACGCATGACTTCTGGCTGATCTATCTACGCACCACCAGCCTCCATGGCCCCTCCAGCAAACCAGCTGTGTTCTAGGGGTCCCTGGCCCTTGCAACCTCCACCCTCCAAGGTGACTCATCGGTCTAACCTTGAAGCCCAACTTTGCAGTGTGTTTTTAAGTGGTCCCCTTCTCCTTTAGGCACCAGCTCAAAGACCCTCAGCCGCTGCTCCCTCTTGAATTAGGAACCACCTGTATTTCTCTGGCTGGCCCATTAGACACTTAAATCAACGTGAACTAAAAATAGAAGGTGACATTTGTGAGAGCATTGCCTGATTTTATATGCATTTTTAAAGTTGTTCCCATTGATTTCTATGGTGGTAATTACGCACAAAAACAGAACGTTTTCTAAAGTAGAACTTGCTCTATATTGATGATGTTGGTCTTTAAGGTTTTATAAAAACCAGAAATGTTTTTGTAAACCGGTCTCAAGTTATTTTTCCGAGTGTATGTCCATGCTTATTGATACTGTGAGTACAACAAATGCTTAGGACATCTCCTGCATTAGGTGGTCTGCTTTTTACCTCTGGACACTAAAGTGGGGTTGCATGGACTATCTGCACAGTGCATGTCATTTTCATGCACTATATAGACAGCAAGCCTCCTACACAAAGAAATGACAAGTTATCACTGTATGTCACCACCAGAAAAAACCTGGCACGAAGGGACAGTGAAAACTGAAAACGTACCCTTCCACCCCAGGAAAAAAAAACTCCCATGGCGAGGGAGTTATTGCATTTTTTTATGTTAAAAAAATCCTGCTTTGGGATTTTGTTTTTGAAAATAAAAAAAATAAAAAACATTGGAGGTTTAAGTGTATGGCTCTATGTTTACAGAGGTAACTGTCAAACATTCATTGCATTGGCAGGAACTGCCAAGGCAACAGTTCCTGTCAGAAATATGTTGCAGACATCTCTAAATTTGGGTGACAAATTACTTCACTCAGTCACCCTTATGCATTAAGGGGCATATTTATACTTGTCTTGCGCCGAACTTGGGTCTTTTTTTAACGCAAATTTGGTGCAAAATGAGTTAGTCATTTTGTGGATGTGGAATCCTACTTTGCGTCAATGAGATGCAAAGTAGGTGTTCCCATGCAAAAAATGACTCTGTGGGCCTATTTCCATAGTGGAACACCATGGAATAATCCCATGGGTGCCCTCCCCAGGCCCCAGGGACACCCCACCCACACCAGAAGGACAGCGGAGGATGGAGGACCCCTTCCCAGGTAAGTATAGGTAAGTATAGGTAAGTATAGGTAAGTACAGGTAAGGATTTTTTTTTAATGGGCCTTCCTACATGGCAATGGGTGCTTTGGCCATGTCCAGGGGACCCTGGTCCCCTGTGCTGGCCATTGGGGTGGTGGACATGACTCCTGTCTTTTTTAAGACAGAAGACATGTGGAATGGATGGTTTTGCATCAGAAAATGACTCTAGGCAGATTAGAGTCATTTTTTATTTACTCTAACCTGCCTAACACAATTTATTTTGGTACATACCCCCTTCTTCCATAATGCCAGCCCCACCTGACTAACGTCATTTTATTTTACGCTAGCCTACCCTTTGCACCAGCTTGCACCATTCCATAAATATGCTGCCCGGCTGGGGCACAGAAATGGTGCACCAAAAAGAATAAATCAGGGCCTTAATCCTGTTAGTCGAACTGTAAATCATGCCATAAGGGCCTTATTTGGAATTCACAGATGGGATACTCCATTGTACATTTGGTGGATGTTCTCCCCACTGTATTACAAGTGCACTAAACACAATGAAACTTGGAATAGGGCAGAATCCATCATATTTTTTTAAACCAAATACCATATCCACAAAATCCTAAATAATTCTCTATGTAGTTGTATTATCAGTGTAATAGACGTTTGTTTCTTATGTATTAAAAGTGAGAGAAATTTTCTCCTGAAAGATTTCCTGTTGACATCTTGTGATGTATATCCTTTGTGAAAAAGTTCCAGAAGATAATTTAAACCCATACTTCATGCCAAAAGTGTCATTTTAAGTAAAAAAAAAACTATGCAATTATTGCAATTCTTCAACAATTTTCCAAAGGGTATACATTCCTATGTTTATGGTCGTAAATATCTCCATGTATGCCTGACATCTATCCACAAAATAATACCTGTATGGCTAATAATGCCTGACATTTATCCACAAAAGAATACCTATATGGCTAATAGGCTAATACAGTGTTACTGCTGCATGATTGTATGCCATGACTGCATGCAAATACATAGTACTGAACCTCCACCGTGAGATGGGAACTGGGAGGTCCAAGTTACAGTTTTCCTTGAAAGTTAACCTCAAACTTGTGAGTTTGGAAGGATCCTCAAATCTTTCCCTAACCCTTTCCCAACCAGGAAAAGGCAAATATGTACTCCACTAAAGGTTTGCAGCAGCTCCTCTTCCAGGAAGCAAAGGAAAAAGGTTCACCCTAATGTTTGTGGGAGTGCAAAATAAGGAGTTTTCATATGGAAAATGGTCTCACTATGGACAGAAAATTAAAGAAGGAAGGAAAAATGGTCATGTTTACAGCAAAACTGTACACTGTTACACATTGTGGAAATATCAGCCTTTAGAAAATATCAGAGTCTGGAAGGCTTTTCCAGGTGCACAATACCTTGCATATTATTGCTTTGTTTAATGAATAGGGCAACTCGTAAATATGCACCCAGAGGAATAAGCTATTTCTAGCCAGGATCACTGCACCTAAGTCAACCACTTTTCTGTTATCGTCCTTGGAATCGGGAATAATGTGTGTACTTGGAATAACTGTTGTTTTTTAACTTTCAAGGGACAGATACACAACCATGTGCAGCTAAGACCTAAAAGCAGATGGTAAATGTGAGCGAGAGGAGACAATGGAGAATCCATTTTAGTGTTGGGGGATTATGAGGGTGTTAGGGGACATGGAAGACTGCTTCCATGTAGTTGGAGTTGCCGATGCTCTCCCTTGACTTAGTAGGTAATGTGGCAGGGGCCAGCTTGTGCTTATAACTGCTGTCCCTGCTCTATCTCTGTGACTCCTACAGCTAGTACAATTGAGCCACCAAGCCAGATTCGTTTGGGTGAAGTGGTATTCCACAGGGGGATAGCACTCCATATAACCAATACTATGGGCCTAGGAGTACAGCCTAGTGATCCCTGTTGTGAATCAGGCCCCTCACAATGTTCTCCTCATAAATTTCACAAGGGCAAATCTGTCCAAATATCTAGTGTTAAAAGAGGCCATAAATTCCAATATAAACCAAATTTGACATACAAAGCATCACATTCGGATTTTAATTGCCCAAGGGCACAAAAAATGTTTTAAAGAAGGTATTTGCTGCACCTACTAAATACTGCTCCTAGGAGTGTCAGTAGTTACCAGGTGCAAGAAATACCTCCTCCCCATCTGGCTTTCTCAGAAGCAGAGCTGAAAACCTGTGACATATCAGGTACATTTAGAGGAGAAAGGCTTCCAAATGAAAAGACATCTTCAATTGCTGGCCATAACGGACCAGAGCAGAACTAAGAAATCCAAAACCATCCCCTGGAAAATTAATATTTCTTGTACAGCTAAAAGAATGTGACAATGGACCACAAGACAACAGCATTACAGTCAGGGTCCAAAGTCACCAGTGCCCCAAAGAGGCAACCCAATGCATGAGATTGAGGCACCCAAACCAACACGATACCAATCTATGCTGAGAGCGCTGCAAGAGCACCAAATTCAAAACCCTTGCCATTTAAAAAATAGACAAATTTAGAGCATACCAGAATAACCTCTATACCAAAGACCAAACAAAGGCAAAGCAAGGCAGCAGTCACCTGCATAACAGCAGGACTGTGTACAGTCCCACAAAATGGGAAGACCCAGTCCAGCGAATCAGCAGCTCCAAGGAAAGCATTGCTAACGTAGTTTAGAGAAAATTAGTACACCCGTAGCAAGACCAACACCTGTAAACTGCAGAAGAAGGCAAGTACAGATGGCTATATCCAAGCATGCCACCCACAAAGATGAATCTGCCCACACTAACTTATAGACATGGCCAATCAACTGCAAAATATCAAAAATAGGCCCAATGGGTTAAGGAAATACAAGGAAACCTAAAAAGTAATCAAAAATTCCAGCCATGAACATAAACCAGATGGACCATTTCCAAACTCTACTCTCTAAGGTGCAAAGCCTGACAGAGTCCCAGGATCACAGATTGTCAGAAAAACAATCAGAGGCAAAAATTGAGGACCAGAAGCAAGGTCATCCATTGCAGAAAAAAGACTAGGCTGAAAAGGGTAGGCCCACCACAGGAGCAACCAACACACTAACCAGAGCACACAACAGGAGAAGTGGGAAGCACATAAGTCATAATATCCCAACATAGAACCAGAACCAGTGACTCCACTGAAAGACCTTCAAAACAAAACTGGGGAGGCAACATAGTAAGAGTATATCATCAAGAAAGTGGTGCTAAGGCAGACCTCAAAATACAATATGACTAGCGGCTGGATAAGAGCGGCGCAAAATCTGAAAACCAGTCATTGCCTTCTAGAGACGATACAACGATTGCAGAGAGGAAGGGCACAAGGCAAAAAGTAGTGCAAAGAATAAAAAATGCAATGGACACAAGCAAGTAATCACAAAAACCGAGACTCCCATGCTCAGTCCCACAGACAGCAGAGAGTGATAAATGGCACAACCCACACAACTGATACTGTCAACATGATTCTGCTCCTCCTTACTGAAAATGTAGTCCTTCGTAAACAAATTGTATAGCCCTTCCCTTACTGCCCTGTATCTAGCCCTCTAGTGCCCTCTAGTGCTTCTAGTGCCTTAACTGAGTTGTCTTCAATGTCAGCCCAGGACTGGGTACTGGCTTTCTGGGTTTCCTTAACCTTCATCCTGAATGGCTCTGAGGTTAGACCAAACTTTATGATCAGACACTGTTTTTAGCTGGAGTAAGACTTTGCCTCTTCTCCTGTAGGGTCAGGAGCCTATCCTTCCCAGCTACTGGGATCAACTCCTACACGAGTGAACCCCAATATTTAGAGTTAGTCCTCCTCATTCTAAGGGCCCTCTCAAATGCTGTCAGCGACTAATCAATAGAATCTCTCCCTTTGTACTTAGGTATGATCCCCTTAGGTAACCTTGGGTCCAACCCACCATCCCTAGACATGTCTTCCTCTTCTTCACTGCCACTGTGTCTTCTTTCCTTGCATGCCCACCTCTTTTTAGTCAGGGCCAACTTTCCTGCTTCTAGTGCTATGTATGCTAACCGGAACTCAAGTTCTTTCTCTCTGAGGGACAGTTCTGCATCTCCTGTAGGAGATCCTCTCCCACCATTAGTTCTAGGTAGGGAGCTGGTTGCTGTATTAGTGGACAGACATTCTGCTTCTTCATCACTGAGGTTGGAGGGGTCTTCCTCCCCTTTCCTTTCTATCCTTGGACCTTCCTCTGTGGCTTCTTGCTGGGTCCCTTTTCTTCTGTAAGGCCTGGTTCATTGTTTGCTCCTACCCCTCTATGGCCAGTTATGTTTGTTTCTCCTGAAATTGAGCTTGGCCCACTCCAATCTGAACTTTCTCTCCTCCCTCTGGTCCTCCAGCTCTTCTGGGGCAGGCCTTTGGGTGACACACTTCTCCCTGCCCAAGAAGGGGCCTTCATTCCTGTGAGTAAGTTGCACACCTCCCCGACAGACAGCAGTCCTCCTCTCAGACCATGGCCCAAATTATCTCCCACATCCAACTCTTCCTCTATCTCCTCTGAAGTCTTATGTGCTCCAGCCTGGACTTCTGAACAGGTTCCCAAAGACTTTTGCAATTCCCCCTTCTTCCTCCTTGCAGCCATCACAAAATCCTTACAGAAATGGACAGGGGTTTTGATACTTTCAGCATTAGTGATATCTCTTAAATAGTATCGCTGTACAATTTGGAGAATGACATAGGGAATGGTCAAGGACATGGTGAAAGCAACTCACAACACAGCCTGGAAAATGAAGAGAGCTTTTGGACCTCTATAAAAAGTGTATGGGGGGGACCAGAGACCCGGGATATCTTGTTGAAAATGGGTTGGGAGGTGGACTCATCATCCTTGAGTGAATTAAAACTCAAAACTGCACACACTCAAATACACCCCATGATGCTGTTGACTCCTTTCAGAACAACATTGCACTTGAATTGCATAGATTGAGGGATGGTGGTTATTGAGGGTAACATCACTGAAGAAGATCATAAAAACAGGTATTAGACAGCTTGGCAAATGACACCAACATTGTAATTAAGCCCTCTGACAAGGGTGGTAATATTGTTATAAAGAGCACTGAACAATACTGTGTTGAGACTTTCAGACAGCTTAATGATGTTAGGCGTTATAGAATAATTAAGCCATCAGAGTATAACAAGTCCAAAGTTGAGTACCATAACTTGTTAGTTTTGTGGAAATAAGAAGAGATCATTGATGATGATGAAAATTTTTTTTTTTTGGTAGTTGATTATCCAATGTTACCACTATATACTTTCTACCAAAGGTACACAAACATCCCACCAAACCACCAGGTAAATCAGTAGTTTTGGCCAACGAGGGGCTTGTGGAACCGAGCATCACAAGTGTTGCCTTTACTCACATACTGTGGAGATATTACAGATTTTCTTACAAAGATCCATGATATTCTTTGGGAGGACAGACATTTAATGATGACCTTGGATGTGATTTCCCTCTATAAATGTACTGCTCAACAGCAGGGCAAACATGCATGTGTCTTCCTTTCTTAATAGCAGCTCAATTTAGCTGTTAGATCAGACTCTAATGTTGGGCAAAATTATTACTGTTTACCTACAGCAGAACATCTTTGACTTTGACAACACCTATTACCATCGAGCTTTCATGACTGTGATAGTCATCTGCATTGCGTCCAACTTTGTGGAACTTTTTCTGGGATGGTGGGAGAAACAGATGGTCTGGACCGAGGAACATGAGACATACATCTCTCACATAAGGACTTGGATAAGATACATAGATGACATTCATCATCTAGGAGGGGGAGGAGGCACTTGCTGTTGGGTTTGTGGACAAACTACAGAGAAATAATTTAGCCACAAGACTAGCAGAAAAACAATGTAGTGCTTGGATTTCTACCTTGGAGTAGAGAAGGGACAGCTGACAACTAGTTTGCACAGAAAAGAAACCCCAAGAAACAGCATCCTGCATGCAGACAGTTTCCATCCCACTAGCCTAAAGTGGAGCAATAACTTTGGTGAGTTTCTTCCAGGATTTGGTTTAAGAAGGAATCCTTTAAGATGGAGTGTAATACCATGTTTTATTGCTTTTGGGAAAGGAATTACCCACCAGGGTTCTCAGATTAGCCCAGGAAAAAGCTTCCCCGATGCAGAGGGATAACTTACCCTTTAGAAATAAAAATAAAAATAAAAAGAGCAGCAAGAATTGGACTGCAGGGGTTAGCCAGTTCAGGTGTATCACAAGTTATATTTGTCAATGGGGCCAAGTTGAGCAACTCATGAAGAAACATTGGAAAATCTTGAGAACTGAGCTAGTAGTGAAAACTTTTGGGCGCCTCATGTTGGTATTACATATAGAAGGGTCAAATCATTGAAAGACACTAATACACACCCGTTTTCAGAGGACGGTAAATTGTGGTTGGTTCAAAAACACAATTGTTAGACTTGCAAATCCACCAGTAACCGTCAGTTGTATTACCTTCCTAATAGAAATGAAGTGAGAATTGCACAGTTTATTACTTGTTCTACTGACTATTGTGTTTATGTTTCGGAACGCCCATGCAAATACAGATATGTGGGAAGCATGATTTTTCATCCTAAAGAGAGTATTTTGGAACATTTACGTGTGATACGGATAGACATTTTCAACACAAGCATGCATCATCGATCTAGAATCCAAGGCCCCCACAGGGTTTGAATATAGGTGAGGAATTAGCTGTGCATATCTGAAACAACAGAACAGGATTATGATTGGAATCTATGGCAGTATTACGGTGACTAACTAGATGATGAGTGAATGAGGTCTTTTTTGCTCATTTATAGGTGTTTATGCTTGTATCCATGTTTATTTTGTGTTTATTTTCCATGACAAGTGGCATTTCTTAGATTTTGTTATTATATTATTTTCCTTATTGTTTTCTTTGATTCAACCATACACTATACATGGACTGATTGCCTTGGTCCCAAAGCATGATTGAATATCACATGGTTTTTGCATACATCAATGTTGGTCTCATTTGGAGTTTCATTGGACAATATTGCTGATGACGGTCAATATATGTTGCTAATGGATAATATATACTGATGACATTATAGACCTCAAGTATGAGCATTGGTATGCTATTCGGTTAATTGATTGTATATGCCCACTGGAACTTGATTGACTATGTATTGGCTCCTGTGAGTGAGATGGATATTTTCCAGGGACTGTCTAGCAGCAAAGATAATGCTAAAAAGAAAATGATGAATTGCCTAATGATGTATTGCCTGGATTAAACCATGTGGAGAGGTCATTTTCTGTAAAGAGCTGGTATGTCTTGCCTAGCAGCAGTGATGGAGCAAGAAAAAGGACAAAATGATGAATTATCTGAATAGAACCATGTGGGTGTTTTACTTGCAAAGAGGATAAGTGCCTATATCTATATATGGGTGGGATGAATTGGCAAGCCATCAGAAAGATGCTATACTTTTTGATTTGTTCTCACTGTAAAACCTTCTATTGTTGTAGTGAATAAACCCTGAGGGCTTAGATATTTATAGTAAGGACCTAGGTTCCATAGGAAAATCATTTTTTGTTTTTTCAATAACTTTGGCACTGTTTGATAAATCTTCATGAAATTTTATAAATTAGTGTGCCATTAACTCAAGCTGATGCCTTGAAAGTTTAAGGGTGATCAATCAAGCTGGGGCTGAGAAAAGGGGGGTACCAAAATAAATTTTCCCTGTGCATTTTCACATAGGATCTTTAGACATGACAACAGTCTGAACCACGGAATGGAATTACAACAAATTTGTCAGGGGGCTAGATCGTGTTGTGCAGATCATGCTTTTCATCATTTGGTGTAAATCTGTCTAGTAGTTTTTGAGATATTAAAGGGAAATTAAATGTAGATAGCTGGGCAGTTGGCTAGGGAAAAGCTCTGATTGGCCAATTTAGAGGAGACTAGTCAATCCTGATTGGTTGGTGACAACCTGAGCAATGTGTTTTGGCAGCCATTACAAGACTGAAGGACATGGTCCCTGTGTGCCGAAAATGAATTAAAACAATATGTAAGTGGGCCCGGGTGAGCTAACTCAGGCCCCAAAGAGCATATATAGGGGCCCAATATGGACCCCCCTTGTATTGTCTGGCCACAACATGGACAACATGCTGTGGCAGCACTTAAAGGATTCTGACATTTGGTCCCCATTGAAATGCATTGTAGTAAATGGTGATTTTGAGGGTCATGAAGGGAGAACATATAAAGGGTGATAACAAATTTTAGTTACAATACAAATCATTTGTTGATGGCACCATACTAATTTTAAGAAAAGAATTGTGGTGTGCTTTAAGGTGATTTTACCCTGTGAAAAACCATTCTGCTGGGTTTTCATGAATCATGATTTTTCCCATAGAGGTTATGGAAGGTGATTCACAAGCTAAAATGGGAGCATATTTTCTGTAATTTCAAACTGTCATTTTCAGTCGTAAGAGAATTAAGTCTGACATTCTCAGTAAAACATGAACTTCCAAAAGGAAAAGACTGCAAGCTAATTCCTTTGTGTTCTACTGCAGCATCCCAGAGTGTTCTAAAGAAAAACTAGAGGGCTAAAAACAGTCTTACTTATGACATACATGTGGCACAACAGAAGCCATCTTGATCGATTCAACTGGTAAACCTTAAAACATTTAGGCCCAGATTTAAGAGGGCCTAGTGTCATTTTTTAATGTTAATGTGGCGTTAGATTCCGAGATTGCCACAAATGCTGCACCATAATGATAAAGTGGTGTAATGTGTAATGCATACATTGCACCACTTTGCTACCCTTTGAACCACATTATGCATACATCATGCATAATGTATGCAAAGTGGGCATTCCGGTGCAAGAAGACCTACAAAAATGGTGCAATGAAATCTACAAGATTTCATTGTGCCATTTTTGGTGTCATTTTTAACACCTGCTGAAAACAGGCATTAAAGGGACGCACCCATTGGAAGCAATAGGCCTCCTTTCACTTTGCTCCACTAGTGCCAACATTTTTGACACTAGTGGAGCAAAGCATCACAATAGCATAAAAAAAAGTTTTTGACATTATTGTCCCTAATACAGCCATGATGTGTCATATCCTAAATAAGGCGCACACATGGTGGTGTTGGGGAAGGCAGGAAAAGTGGCGCTCTATGATGTGAAGCTCCACTTTTCTTAAATCTGTGCCTTAATTTAGTCGGGAACAAATTGAGGGGGTTCATTTTGACATAGAAATTAGGACACATTTTAAGTGAGTTCTCAGATATCTTCCTCTTCTATATCATTACAACAATTTGACATGCAGACTCAGACATGCACTTGCAACACCAGCAGCAGACTGTCAACTAACTCCATGGTAATCAGCAGCTTTAGTACAGGGTTCAATCAATCAATAGTTTATTCGGTCCAAATTTGGACCATTTGAAAAGTAAAAAGTAATATATATAAAAAGGACATTGACAATTAATACAGGAAAAAAGTTCATAAAATTACATAAAAGGTTTCAAAAATAGTTAAGACAAGACTCACAAAATAGTCTCTGGATCCTACCCTATGCAAGACGCTAAATGCTAAAATGATACTGATCAGTTGTTAAAAGCATAAAAAGCATTTTAAAACGGGTTTATACAATAAAAATAAGACCTAAAAACTACATACAATAGCTCCTGTTAGCAGAAGTTAAAAAATCAACCAGTGGAAAATGATGCCCTAAGTTAGTCAGTTCTATTGAATGAGTTGATCAAGTAGATTGCATCTTACCATTTGTAAACAGGGTGCTAGTTCGCTAACTTCTAGACTGTACTTCAACCGGTGGATTAAGATCTGTAGTGATCCTACTGCGGATTTTCCATGCTGCTGCCAAATATTTAGAAACAGAACTCACTATCAGCATGGAAGTATCATATTTACATATTCTATATGCACTGTTACGATTTTGTATTGACAGTGTTTTACACAGAGGGGTAATCCACTTCCCTCGGGGGCATTTGTACAAAGGACAGAAAAATAGGACATGCTCAGAAGTTTCCTTGCATAGATGGCAGTTTGTGCATTTGTCAGATAAGGAACTATTGGTCGACCAGCAGGCCGTGAAGCTGTTGACTGCCAATGTTCCATATCTGAACTGAAGTAATAGAGAACGAGCACGGGCTGGTATAGGGAGATCCAGGAAGCTTTCAGGCAGAGGTTCGTGCTTTACCAGCAGGAACTCTGCTGTCAGCCGACCTAAGCCATTTGAGCCGAGAGATTCCTCATGGATCTTTTCCCAATAACGGTCTTTGATCAAGCGTTTAGCTTTACCAGGAATCATCTCGGGATTCTCCCAATAATGGGATAGATTCAGTTTAACCCAAGCTGCTTTCATCTCCCTTAGCCATCGTACTTTTTCCCATCCATAGCAAGGTGGCAATAATTCTTTAACTGCTAACCTGAAAGGTTCGAGTTCATCCGTTTTCCATAGTCTGACCCAGGACAGAAGTGGTCTTAAGTATGCTGTGTCTTTAATACTATTTAGACCCAGGTCCAGTCTTAGGGGGAGCATCGGCGTACCCTTCCCTAGTCTAGATATGTGTCTAAGGAAATTATTTTCTTTAACTTGAAGAGTATCCATTTGTCTGTGAGATCCCCAAAAATCCGCTCCATATAGGGCCGCGGATTTGGACTTTGTATATTTCAGAGATGAGGGTCAGAGGGGGACTTGTTGCAGTGCTAGCTTTGCGTCCTATCACTCCACATCTTTGGCTGATTGTTAGTGCCCCTTTCCTTATAGCTGCATCCCAGCTGCCCTTATCGGATAGTCTGATGCCCAAATAATCGTATTCAATTACCCTCTCCAGAGGAATTGAATTTATCTTTATATTTGCTCTGAGCTTCTTGTTCGGGGGACTATATATCATGAGTTTAGTTTTCTTGAGATTTATGTCTAACCCATAATCTCTGCAGAATACACCGAACTGATTAACCAGATTCTGGATTCCCATGGATGATTTGGACAGGAGGATAGTGTCATCTGCATAAAGTAAGCATGGGACTTTGGTCCCGGCCAGCTTTGGGGAATCATTAGTGCAATTTGCTAAATACTTAATACAATTATTAATATATAGAAGGAAAAGAGTTGGGGCCAAAACGCACCCCTGTCTGACTCCCTCTCAATAGCGACTGGTTCTGTTAGGTCACCATTCTTGCCGCTCCTAATTTGAGCATAAGTATTCTCATGTAGTCAGATGATGAGTTTCAAAAGGCCATGTGGGACACCCATAATGGCTAGTGTCAGCCATAGCTGGTTTCTTGGGACCTAGTCAAACGCAGCTCTAAGATCAATAAAAACTACAAAAAGATTGCCACCTCCTACTTCCACAGTCTTCCATTTTATTGTTAGGAATCTTAGCACCTGATCTATGGTACTAACTGCTGGCCTAAACCCTGCTTGCAAATCAGAAATAGCATTGGTTTCCAGAATCCATTCTTGTAGACGGGACAAAATTTGCTTTGCAAAAAGTTTTTGGAAGTTGTCGATTAAGGAGATTGGGTGGTAGTTAACAGGGTTAGAGGGGTTACCTTTCTTAAAGATGGGAACTATCTCTGCACCCATCCAGGAGCTCGTGACAGGTGCTCCTGCATTTACCGCATTGGAAATAAGGTTCAGATATGGGGCCCATATATCTGGGTTTGTCTTGTATAAGTCACCAGGTATTTTATCAAGGCCGGGGGCCTTCTCCCATTTCAATGAAGCAAGCGCAGCTTTAGTTTCTGCCAACGTAAATTCTATTTTGGGGGTCTCAGTAATCATGAAATGGGTCGATTCCCTAGGAGTAACACCAGTGATGCCAGAATATAATCTGGAGAAATGATCTGTCCACTCTGCAGGGAGTATTGAGGTACCAGGCGAACGATTAGGTTCTTTGTTGGCATCAGCCACCAGTTTCCAAAATTTCGAGGTGTCATTTGTTTTAGCAGACTCCAGGAGGGAAACCCATCTAGATTCATCCCATGTCCTGCGGGCTCTGCCTTGTTCCTGTTTATAATCTTTCCTGGCTTCCCTTATATGATCTGACTGGCCTCCTCTTAAAGCTCTCAGCAGTTTGTGCTGTGCTTCCCTGCATGCGGCGTTAAACCACCTTGCATTGCACTTCTCTTTAACTTCTTTTACAGACTCTTTGGTAAAAAGGTTTTTTAGAGAAATAAAAAAACGTGTGTGGGCTACTATAAGCCCACCACTATCTTCTAGAGGCTGAGATATACAATCCATGTGATCAGCCAGCTGCCTGTACGCAGATGCCAAGGTGGCTGTATCGGTGTTCAGGGATTCCCATCTAACATTTCGTCTATTATTGGCCAGTGCGAGCTGTTGTTCGTGGGTCTTGGAACAGGAAACTTCAAGTAGGGGTAATAGGTTCCTAAGAGATAAAATTAATGGTTCATGGTCACTTTCCTCATGTTCTACAATATTCATGTCAGCCATATAGCCCCACAGGCGGACATCAAGCAAAATATAGTCTATCTGGCTCTTCTGTGCCCCGCGTCTAAATGTGTGGTGAAGATTAGGGTCCGAGCGGGAGAGACCATTGAAAGCCCGCAGTCCATGTGCCAATGTAATGTCCACAACCTGGTGTGTTAATCTATTTATTTTTGGTCTTTTGCTTGATACCAATTGAGGTATACCCCAGTAAGCATCTTCATCTTTGTATAATTCCTGGGCCAGCAAGTAGGGTTCAGAAGTGGTATTGAAATCTCCAGCAATAAGAATAAAGTGGGAAGGTGATTTACAAGAAAGAAAGCTGTCCAAAATAGTCAGTGTGTCAGACTCGTATTTGCTACCCAGGCTCCTATTATAAATATTGATTATTAAGAGTGGTTTCTCGCTAAGGGATGGTATTGATAAGCCCATTAAATCAGGGCAGCCCAAGTCAATTGTTTCAATCCGACATTTAAAGGAGCAGCTGAGCCATATAAGCAGGCCGCCTGAGGGTCTCCCTGAATTCACCTTAGTTGCTGGGACCCAATAACTTTTATAACCAATTCTGTATTTGGGCTCCAATGCCCATGTTTCTTGGAAAAGACATATTTTGTGTTCGTCTATGAATTTGCCCCATTCAGGGTTGTTCATTTTATTCTCCAACCCTGCAATATTCCAACTAAGGATGGTATCTAGGCCATCTATTTTGTCATGGGGAGCTTCGCCCACAGGGTTCTCTCTTGCCAATGGGGTGCCTTGGAGAAGTTTTATACCCTTTTCAATCGTAACTATGCCAGTCAGGTTTGGGTTTCCCACTACTGTATTGCCCAATGTATTTCTTGCCCCGTCTAGATCGGGGGGTGGCGTGAGCAGTTCGAGTGTCTGAAATATTGGTGGATATCCAAGTTTGCTGAGATCTGATAAATCTGTGGCTAAATTGGTCTCAATCACCTTGCACTTCTTATTTGCACCCCCAATACAGTTTTCAAAACACTTAGAAAGATCTGGCTAAGCAGGTACGAAAATTGGCGTAGGGTCTCTGCCGTCTACAGTAGGGGTTTCTTGGACCTCAGGGTTGCCTTGCCCTATTTCGTGAGTTTCATTATTTCCGACTATAGGGTGCTTTTTATCCCAAGTGTTTGAACCTTGAGGCTGAAGTGAGCTGTACTCAGTGCTGTTTTTTAGTCAATCATTTTAAGAGAGCGAGAGCGAAAAAGGGCTGCATCTCGGCTGAGAGTCGGATTGCATCTGTGCCCTAGTGGGACCTCTGAGTGACATTGTTGCCCCCTTAGTAGTTGGTACAGCTATATGAGGGTAAAAAGCCTGGAGCCTACAAAGTGAGGTTGCTCCCCCTAGAGGGTTGGAGTGACACACATTCAAGGAAAGCTGTTGGACAAGGAAAGGCGCATTGAAGTTAATAACAATACAGTCCCCTGTACCAGGGTTTTTGAGTGGACACACCCAACCCACCCGCCTCACCATTAATATTGAGGGTATCATATGGAAAGAAAATCTAGCATATTTGTGTAGCCAGTGAATGGCCTTATTTTTCAGTTCTGTAAATGATTCGGGGATATTAGGCTTAAGTCTAGGGACATTCGTGATGACAAGCACATAAGGACAAGCTTCCGGTGGTAGGTGTAAGGTTCTCATATTGGATCCTAGATCCCTATGCATCCGGTCTGCTGGAGGGTTGGTATAGTCCTTGCACAGTTTTGTGTCCGTGTTTATGGAAGAAGCAATTTCATCAGTCCGCCTTGGGAAGAGAGGGTCACTCTTTGAGTGCCAAGTTTTAGGGGAGTTGGCCAGTCTATCAGTAGAAGTCTTCACTGGTTGATGCGAAGAATCAGAGCAAAGTGATTGAGGGTTGTGAACCGTGCTTGGTGGTAGAAGAGGGCTGCTGGCACTGTTGGCCGGAGGGCATGGGGGAAGATGTTGTTGCGAATATTGTAAATCCGATGAGGTAGCGGTGGTTGGCTGATTGAGTTTGATGAGAACGTCGAGTTTCTCCTCAATATCTGATAGGCGAGTTGTTATAGGGTTTAATTTTTTGGAGAGCTCGTCTTTTATAAAATCTATTATGAAAGCTAAGTCTAGGCTGCCGTTATTTGTAGCTTGGGCAGGTGTGCAGTCCTTGGTCAGAATAGGCACGGCATGATTGGGGGAGTTCAAAACACGGGCCCGTTTATTCTTTAGGTTCACCTCCCCACGTTTTCTTTTGCCCTTTGAACTGTGCTTTGGGGAGGGTGCAGGCCTATCTGGCATAGGCTGAGAAGTTTCTGAAGAATGTATGGCTTTGTCCAGGGGCTCTGCGAGGGGCATTCGGGTAATTTGGGTAATTGGTGGTGGGGTTGCCAGTGTAGGCTGGAAAACTGGTGGGTAAAAATGTTGTGGTGGGGTTTTCGATGAAGCATTCGTTGGTGGGGGAGCAGTCAATCGGCGCTCCACCAATTCAATTTCTTTTTCTAATGCCCCTACCGCTTTTTGGAGGAAGCCATCTAGAGTCTTGTTGTTACCAGCTTTTTCCAAAGGCATCCCCCCCTTCCGTCTGCCCATCTTGTTTTGGTAAGACTCTTAGGTCCAGCCCCAGAGTTTGACAGTCTGTTTGACAGTCTGTTTCCATGGGTGTTGTTCTTCTCCTTTTCCCACCCTAATTTTGCTCTATTAGGGCTTTTATAAAAAAAAAGCTGAGACGCCAGAAGGGCCTGAAGTAATGCTCACCTGTATTAGGAAGGTGACGGGTAGGTAAGGTATGTTCATCCGCTGGTCACCCACCTCGGGAGTCGGGATAAAAATGGTGTGGCCCAGCCCGGCCTCCTCCGGTCGCTGACGGGCGCAGGACGGGTCCGCCCTTGTCCCGGGCTTTGCCCGGGCGCCGCCCGCACGCGTCCCGCGCTGCGGGAGCACAAAGAAAGTTTAAAGGGCTCCTGCCCTAAGGCTCCTCCTCCCGGCAGGCATACAGCGCTTCCCGCGACGGCGGGAGCGTGAAGAAAGTTTAAAGGGCTCCTGCCCTAAGGCTCCTCCTCCCGGCAGGCACACAGCGCATCCCGCGACGGCGGGAGCGCGAAGAAAGTTTAAAGGGCTCCTGCCCTAAGGCTCCTCCTCCCGGCAGGCACACAGCGCTTCCCGCGACGGCGGGAGCGCGAAGAAAGTTTAAAGGGCTCCTGCCCTAAGGTTCCTGCTCCCGGCAGGCACACAGCGCTTCCCTAGTACAGGGTTCTAATGAGCAACTAGAGTGCTAACATTCTGAATTTATGCCAAAAGTGTCTCATATCTGAACACCAAGCTGAAATCATTTTCTACTGAGGAAACTGTGGTAAATGAGGCACTTGGGGAGCTTCATAACAAACAAGTCTCTCAAGATGGCCACCAGAGGAAAAAAAAAACGTTTGTAGCACAAATATGACTCAAATGTAGCACAAATATCACCCAAATGTAGCCCAAGTATAGCCCATTGACATACGTGTGCAAAACAATGAATTTATTTTGAAGTTTTATATAGCACAGACTTAACCCAAAAGTATTGTGATGCTTTACCTGAGCACCAGTTACATTACACAAGGACATATTCATTTTGGTTTTAGGCATGGGGAAATTAAGTGATTTGCCCAGAATCACTGGATCGGAAGCTAACACTGAAACTCCAACCTGGTTATCCAGTTGCAAAGTCTACAGGTCTGGATATAACGCCACACCATCTTCTCTAAGTATAACATAGAATCAAGTAATAAACTAGATAAAAAAAGTAAAGATAGAAAATAATTTAAATGTGCTTTGTTGCTATTTGTGAACTCAGAAAAAATGTCCTCATTATAGTTTTTTAGGGCAGTAACCATAATTATCATGAGAATAAGACCTTCTCATTTTTATAATTTCCAAAGGAAATGTTTTAGGTATTACAGTTTTGATGACATCAGGCATGCCACACGTTTGTAATAAATATAGAATGTTAGCGATCTATTTGTTTATTAGAATACTGTGGGGAGGCAGATGTCAGGAGCACATACTTGGATAATTGAGGGCATGGAAGAGGGTGCAGAGGGTGACGAGTTAACTGCGCTGGGCAGGCTGGACAGGCAGTGACAGCACAATGGACCATGGAGGGCAGGAGAAAGGGGATGCAGGGGCAACAAACCAATCATGGAGGACAGAAAGGAGAGGCTGTGGCAATATAACAGTCCTTTGATGGCAGAAGGAAAAAAGCATCAGTAGTACAACCATACATGCCAACAGATCTGATTCACACAGGAGACTCCTGGGCCCGTATTTATACTTTTTTTAGCGCCGCATTTGCGCCGCTTTTTGACGCAAAACGGCGCAAACCTACAAAATACAATGGTATTTTGCAAGTTTGTGCTGTTTTTGCATCAAAAAACGACGCAAATGCGGCGCTAAAAAAGTATAAATACGGGCCCTGATGTTTTTAAGCCCAAAAGCTCCTCAAATCCCTGCCTAAAATCCAATTTTTTCAATGTATGTCAATTGGTAAGATCAATTCCCCAGGGTTTTTGTTTTTCAAAATCTCCCTCTTACCAATTTCATAATGTTGGAAAGTATAGTACATTTGATCACAGGGGACAGGAGGAATGAGGTAGGGGAATGGACTGTGAGAAAGGGCCTCTTTTGAAAGTGTGCATTCTAATAGTGCTGGATGGGAGGCCCTGCACAGACCATGCCCTGTGTAATGCAGGAACACCCCATATGGCCCCCAGCACTGGCTTTCCACCAGCCTTTTCATGGCAGAAAGTGGTGTTGTAATAGGCCAGGTGGCGCTGAGTTCAGTTACGCCCTGGCTGAGTACAATCCGGACTGCCATCACCATGTCAGGAACAGTGTTCCTGGCAGGGACAGCGGTCTCTAGGTGGGTTCACCTGGCAAAGTCATATTTTGACGGTCAGAATGCCAGGAGTGCGGCAGTCCAACCACCACCATGGGGCTGGTGGTCCGAGGACTGCCGGCTTCATAATGATGTTGATAGTAAGTGTACAGGGGGCCACTCAACAGTTTTCCTTCACTTTGAGCAACACAACCGGTGGGAAAACTTAAAGTAGAAGGTCTCCCTTAACTTTTTGCCTCTGTTTCCCAGGTTGTTGATGTGTGATAGACTCTGTTTTTGCTGTTTTTGTTACTCTGGGCACTTTACCACTGCTAACCAGTGCTAAAGTGCAAGTGCTCCTATGCAAAATGTGCATGTAATTGGTTTGTCCATGATTGCAATATTTGATTTACTGGTAAGTCCCTCGCACAGTGCACTAGAGGTGCCCAGGGCATGTAAAAGAAATGCTACTAGTGGGCCTGAAGCACTGGTTGTGCCACCAACATTAGTAGCTCTGTAATCATGGATCAGACCTGCCACTGCACTGTCTGTGTGTGCACTTGTAAACTGCCAATTCGACTTGGCAAGTGTACCCACCTGCCGGGCCTAAACCTTCCCTTTTCTCACATGTAAGACACCCCTAAGGTAGGCCCTAGGTAGTCCCGTGGGTGGGGTGCAGTGTATGTTTAAGGTAGTGCATATACTAATGTGTTTTGTATGTCCTGACAGTGAAATACTACCAAATTCGGTTTTTACTGTTGCAAGGCCTATCTCTCTCACAGGTTAACATGGGGGCTGCCTTTAAAAATGATTAAAGCGTAGATTACCTTTGGGAGCAGATAGACATGTAGAGTTTTGGGTCTCTGAGATCACAATTTGAAAATACAGCTTATAGTAAAGTTAGTTTTGAGATTGTGTGTTTCAAAATACCACTTTTAGAAAGTGGGCATTTTCTTGCTTAAGCCATTCTGTGACTCTGCTTGTTTGTGGATTCCCTGTCTGGGTTAGTTTGACAGTTGGGCTGATCGCACCTCTCTCTAGACAGTGACACAAAGGGAGCTAAATATAGCTAGCATATCCTGATGAGCCATCTGTGCTAGGAGGGAAGAGCGGAGTGGTCACTTACAACTGAAAGGGCTGTGCCTGCCCTCACACAATGCAGTCTCCAACCCCTTGGTGTGTGTCTGGGGCCTGACCTGGGCAAGCAGGATTTCACAAACAGGAGAGACTTTCCTTTGAAGTAGGCCTACTTCAAAGGCAGAACTGGGTATAAGAAGGGCACCGAAACCCCTGAAAATTAGATCACTTCCCGACATCAAGAGGACCTCTGCCTGGAGAAGAGCTGAAGATCAGAGAAGAACTGCTGCCCTGTCTGGGATTGTGCTTTGTGGAGCTATACTGCAGTTGGTGCTTTAGCCTGGTGAAAGGGGATAAAGACTGGACTTTGTTGTGCATTCCTGCTTGTGAAGAAATCTCCAAGGGTTTGTCCTGAGCTTGCCTCCTGTTGTTGAAGTATCAGAGTCATCAAAGACTTTTCCTGCCAGCACCTGGACTCTCTGCTGAGACTCCTGCCCTGCCAAGTGGTGCCCTATCCAGTTCCTGGGGCCTTGACAGGTGAAGATGGCAGACCAAGATTGAAAATGCAAGCACAGACCGCAGTGCCGGGAAAGTATTGAAGCACCTTCCGAGACACGGCTGAAAAACAACACACGTAGGCTTTGCGGCAGAAAATGGCGCTCCACCGGCATTGCAGCTTGAAGAATAATACATGCAGCTAGAGAAACTATGCGCAACTCCCGCTGATGGAAGCTTATAACATCGCCACCCACATAGCGCAGTTTTGCTTGGAACCGTGCAGCAGGATTTTCAACGGAAACATCGCTGGGCACGGAAAAATGATGCAGCGCCTTGCCGGACCCGAGCGCTTGCTTGATCGATGCATCGCTCTCCTGCTGAGGGGAAAAACAATGCATGTTGACCCGACCGGAGAAGGAGAAACAGCGCACGGTCTCGCTTGTGGTGAGAAATCGATGCATTGCTAACCTTTTTCGATGCATACTCGCCTGTGCGTGTGATTTTTACTCTACCCAGGTACTCTTCAACACTAACAGAGTTTTTACTGATTTCTCAAGGAGTTAAGTCTCTTTTTGCTTTAAAATTAATAACTTGACTTGTGTATGTTGGATTTTTGTTGTTTTGGTCTTGTTTTATTTAGATATATATTTCCTATTTTGCTAAACCTGTGTTGTGTCATGGGACGGCGGTAACCTGACTGCCAACCAAAGACCCCATTTCTAACACTGAGCCTGAATCACCTCCCAATTGTGGCAGATGAGGTGACCACTCCATTTCATTTTCCTCCTTCTTGGATGGCGGAATAATAGTCAGGGTTAGGGAGTGACCTCTTCCCACAGGTAGTGGTCACTTAGTCGGTTTTGCCACCCTAAGGTAGGTGGTCCATTGGCCACTACCATTTACTCCCCTAAATGCCCACTAAATGCAGTTTTTAGTGGGCATCCCAAAACCTGTAGCTCACACTCAATGGACACAAGAAGATCAGCGACAATGAAGAACCAAGGCTTGAGAACAGAAGTCCTGCTGCAAGAATAAAAAGGCACCAAACCCTCCCTGCTGCACCCTGAACTTGACAATCAATGATGAGGGGTTGACTGGAAATCTGAAGGACTCTAAAAAAACTCCAACCTTCTAAAAATTACAAAGAACCTCCCTCCAGAGTGAAGGCAATACTCCCTGCACCCAGCAGGCAATAACCAGTGAAGTCCAGTTCACTGACCGTCCGCTGACCAACGAATCGGACAAAGCTGCCAGACTAAATTTCACCTGACAGACTTGAAGGAAAAACCCTGCCAGTGTGCCAAGTTTAGTGCCACTGTTGTCTCCAGTGGTTGTGACATGCCATAGCCCAGGGAACTGGACCCCCAACATTAGACACCCAAAGAAAAGTCCACTCTGGACTCTCTGTGGGCCAGAAGCAAGCACCAGTCAAGGGACTTCAGGACACCCAAGAACCACCCCCAAGAGTGGCCCTGCTGACCTGCAATCCACCCTCAATGTGCCCAGCTCCGGGCTCCACGGACTCCTTTGACGCCCAACCCTTGACTAACCTATCTGCACTGCACCCCGGCTTCCCCTGCATCAGCAAACCAGCTTCAGTCTGGGGTTTACTACCCTCTTGCAACCTCTACATTCCAAGGTAACCCACCAGCCTTACCTTTAGGGTCCAGTGTATATCGAAGTGGTCCACTTTTCCGTTTTGCACCTGCTCCAAGTCTTTCAGCTGCTGCTCCCGCTTGAACTGAGAACCACCCGAACTTGTCCAGCTGGCCCAGTGAACATCTTGGTGACCTCGACATAAAAATAGGAGGGGACTGCCTGATTTTATGTGCAATTTTAAAATGTTTGCAAATCATTCCTATAGTGCGTAATTATGCACTAAAAGCTTATATAAGAAGTACTTACCCTATGTTGATTATCTTGGTCTTAAAACAATTATACAAATCTGAAGTATTTGTGTAAATTGGACCCAAATGCTCAGCACATCTCCAAGATACACCTAACTACTCGCCAACGGTACCCCAAAAACAGAGCATTAGGTGGTTTGCTTTTTGCCTTTGGTTACCAAAGTGTGGTTGCATGAACTCTCTACTCAAAGCACATCTTTTTCATACACTCTATAGCGAGCCAGACTCCTGCATTTGGTGGCAGCGGTGGGATACAAGGCTTTGCATTCGCTGATACCACTTTGTCTCTAAGTGATCAGACAAATAATTCTAACAATTATCTTTAGTTGTATTTTTATAATTGGACTATTTTTCTAAAGTTTTTAATTAATTGCTAGGGTCCTGGTTAGGTCCCTAAAACAGTGCTTAGAAACTAAAAGTATTTACTATAGTTAAGCCTTAGAAAAAGTTTCCAAAAGTTTCCGTAAGTTTTTGAAAGTTTGCAAAGATTTTCCCAAAAGTTAAAAAGGTCCCAACTTTAGTTAAAGCAAATGTCTGAGGCAGAAAACCAGGCAAAGGAGCTCAACTTGGCCCCTTGGATGGGACTGAAATACCCCCAACTAAGGGTTCTACGGAAAGGTTAGCAAATTCACACTGGTGCTCATGCTACCACAGAAACACTTAGGCAGTTTGTGGCAGAATATAAGACTGCACACCCAGTGGATGAGGGGTAACCTCGGAAAAAGAAAACCAAGATACCTCAGAAGAAGCTGAGAAGAAAGGGAAAGTAGGATTCTCTGTGTCAGAAGTAGGAGCCCCCTCAGAGGAGGATGTGACTCTAGCCAGGCTGACCAACAGGCTGGCTTTAGAGGCTCCATTTTTATAAATAGATATACAAAGAAGAAAGTTGGGCCTATGATCCATCTCTGGTAGAAGCATACAAATAACTAGTGAGAAGTCTTTCAACCTGAAACTCCTCAAAGGAGTTGTCCCACCTTATAAAAAGGGTGATGATATCACCAAGTGGTTTTCTGCCCATGAGAGAGCCTGCATAGCCAGGAATATAGCTAAAAGACATTGGGATCTCTGTTGTGGGAACCGTTCTCAGGAAAATGCAGAGATAGACTCCTGACATTGAATGAGGCAAATTCCAGGTCCTATGACCTCATGAAGGCTACCCTGATTGAGGGCTTTGGGCTAACAACTGAAGAGTACGGAAAAATTAAATACAAGAAGACTCAAGAAAAACCCAGAGTCAGCCCTGGGTAGAATTCGTGGACTATTCAGTAAAAATGCTGGGTGGCTGGTTAGAAGGTTTCAAGGTACAAGATTAAGGTGAACTTTATAATTTAATTATGAAAAAGAGCATATTTTGAGTAATTGTTAAAATGAGAGACTACGTCATTTCCTGGTAGACCTAGGTCCACTTTATCCTCTAGAGTTCGAAAAGAAGGCAGACCACAGGGTCAAGACAAGGGTGAGCAAAACGACCACTGGTGGAGGAGACCAAAAGAAAGAGGCCAAAAAGCCCCCCAAGGTAAAGATGGAAACTAAAATAAAAGCAAAGAGACTTCACCAGGCCCTAAAACACCTGTTCAGGAGGGTGGGCCATGAGACTCCTCACACTTTAAGGGTAGGTAGAAAGGTAAGAACTTTGATACCAACAAGGCTTAGTGCCATGATTGCAAGAATAGAGAGCACCAAACTGGATACACTACCTGCATTAACAAGAAAAATGCCTCTATTCCACTTGCAGTAAATGCCATCCCTTCTAAATCTCCACATGGGATCTCTGTTGTTGTCGGACCATGTCATGGACCCACAGAGGCAGCATTAGTCACTGAGGGTGTGGTAGATCTGTCCTGTGCTCCCTGGCCCACTAGTATACAGAAATGCAGGCAGCACCTTTTGATTAATGGAACTAAGGTGGAAGCCTTGAGGAACAATGGGACTAGTGTCACCATGGTGAGCGAGCACCTAGTCCACTCAGAGATCAATACCTGTGATGAAAAACATATCCTGTCACCACTGCTGACAATGTCACAAAGATCCATCCCATGGCAATGGAATCTTTTGACTGGGGGAAATAGTTGGAGGGGATGTGTATCTCCATCCATCCACTTGCTCTCGAATGTCCTTCACTATATCGCCATAATCAGGATCAGATGATTGGCACATATTTTTTACTCATTCTTTGTATTCAAAGTCTAACCAAATATTCATGTTCCCAATACTTCCAACGGAATTTCTTGTTTCATTACGCAAAAGTGTTTTGAAAACAGGTTGTCATTTTAAAGGGGTAATTTGGAGTAAGTGCCCAAACACAATAAAGTTATTTCATCCAAAGAGTACACTGTAGTTTGTTCTTAAAATGTACTGCATTCTTAAGTACATGAATGCAAGCATTATATTCAATACCATGCTCACTTCATCAATGATTAGAAGCTTCAATTTTTTCAATACCTCATGGCAAGCATTACCAGATAATTTCTGGTACTCCAATTTATTGTCATGTACAACAGGTAGCATTAGTAGGTGCTGTAAAGTAATCCTTTACTGTTATGTGCATTTCATCCTGTTGGGACTGTTACTATACACAACACATTTGAATCTGTAACGTTTGGTAGATAATCAGTGAGAACAATAATTTGAAAGCTTTTGCCAGTGCCAGCTTGCTACCTGATGTATAGTATTATTGGTTTATGTGAAGAACACTCACATTGTTTCTTCTCATCCAGAAATCCGTGCTCTAATATAGCCTTGGAACCCGCCGTACCGGGCTCTACCGGCTTTTAAAGGCCAGCTCCTGCGTTAAAGGCCCAAGCCTTATATCTTACAAATTATTGTAAAGTTCTCTCTATTCATTGTTCAACTGTCCCACCAACAGTTTGAAATCCACAGTTTCCTCTCTTGCCTGTTGCATCACATTCTCCACCTCATTCATAGCTATAGCTGCTTTCTTTTGAATTGCTGGTTATCAAAGAGAATCAGGACTTTCTGGTGCAGAACTTTGGCTGCTTTGTGAACTCTCCCTTGCTATCTCAGCAGCAACAGTTTCTTCCTATTCAGTCTCATCTTTCAGCAGCTCCAAGTATGTTGGAAACACACATGACAAAATACTGTATTTTACAGCATTTATTGGATCTTCATGACATTCATAGTGTCAAAGTAAATTTAATTCAGTATGTCATTGCTTGAACAGTTGCAAAAAATGTCAAGTAGAAATACGCTCTTCTCTCTGGACTTTGGCAACTAAGCTTTCTGTGGTTAAGTACATTTCCTTTGCTGTGTCTCACCAAACAACCATCACATCCAATGACTGTAAATCATCCTTTGTCTATGTTTTCAGTTATATTAGATCTATATGTATAATTCTGAAGTACTTCATAGAGACACATGTTTTCCTTTTGGGCACTCTTTCTTGGGTAACACGTATCCAGTATATTAGTCTTTGAAATGTCTGTACTGTCAGGATCAAAGTCTGCAAGGTATTATACTTCAAAGAAAGAATTCAATACTCTATTACGACTGCTTGTGAGGCCTAGGCTTATCCACACGATTCCTCTAGACTTGGAGAACAAACCTGCCGAGCTCAACTTATCTGCACATTCATAAGATCCAATTTTCCGTTGGGAAATCATTTTCAAACTGAAACTTTCTAATTTATTTTCTGCAGAAAGCTCCACCCGCCCCTCTTTCATCTCTGTCTTCTCTAACTTTGTTACTGAAGAAGTCACAATGAGAGCAACAGCAATGATTATACATCTATATTTGCATCCCACATGTTTTGAATAAGTGTTGTAGTCATTAATATATTTTAGTGCTTCTGTTCTTTTGAGGTTATATGTATTTTTCAGTGATTTCTGTGATAGAGGGTGTCTTACTGTTGACAAAAAGTCTTCCTTCTGAGATGGAAGGTCAAGGGAATCCAAAATTACATCTCATGTAAAAGTTTGCTTTTGAGCTATATTTTGGATGACAGTATTTACTGCACCTAAGATTTTGAAATTGTAGATCTTGTTGTCTCCATTCCCTGTTAGCAGTCTCTTTTGGGATGGCACATGTTACATTCTGTTCTATGAAAGACAAGACACACTCATCGGTGTCTGTTCCAATCTTTGGGGCATATTTTACCCAAAACAGCATGTGAATATGTGGAGCATCTCTAGCTTGGTACTCTTCACCTCAGAAGAAATTAGGCACTTTTTCAAGAGGAGGATTAGTTGTGTTGCAGATAAAAGCCATCTTTGCTTGAATTCTGTGATTGAAATATCTAAAAATGTTTGCTGAGTCCATTGATCAGAGTTCTCCTGGTATCTTGAAATTCAAATTGATGTATTTTATGTTTGAATTTGCTTCTTGTATCAAGAAGGTCATCCCACGCATACTCAGCAAAACTGAGTGCCAGAAACCAGGTATGTGTTCCTAGATTTCACAACATGCATTTCAGCTCGACATGACAATGATACCAATACTCCTTGGTACCATGTAGACATACCATCAAATTAATCAAGTTATAGCCCAGATTTTTGTGTTTTCCCTGAACGGTTTCAAAAAACTCCTTTGCTGACAGAATCTGCAAACTCACCCCTGTTTTGAGAATGTGATTTACTGCATAAGATAAGCAAGAGAAGTCACTCTCAAATAGCAGATGAAATATATATTGAATACACTGACAGAATCTGTGGTCCTCTGAGTAAATTCTAGTTGATCTGTACTATGCTACTGAGATTTGTATAGGCCGGTCATCATACCTACCACCTACTCCAGTAGAAAACAGATGTAGAAAACAGTGAGATTTTAATCTCTTCTCCCACACACTTTCATCTGAAAAGGATCAGCAGCATTTCCAACACCCTTTTTTGAATGTAGAGAATAGATACTATAGTGTTCATAAATTACTTCAGATCTGGATCAATCTATCTTCTCAATTAGGCCTCTTGTTGAAACTGTCTCATCCTTCATATGTGTAATATATTGAAGATCATCTATATTTTTATAGTAAATATTATTTTGTAGCAGATATAATGTTGCGTTTTTCATTTTACTAACACTACTAACTCTTGTCATATTGTGGTGCTCATGGTAGGGACACCATTGACTAGAATTACAAGTCCTTCTTCCAATTCTGTCTCTACTCCTTCAATTTCAATATTCTTCTTGAAATCTAATGGCAAGTACATTACTCTACCTTTAAAACCTTTCTGGAGCTCAGTTGGAGGTGATTTTCCAGTCTTTGGCTTCATACTGATTATAGCTTGAAGTAGATGTACACATTGTATAAGTATATATTCATAAACATTCAAATCTTGAAGCTGATGTAGAATTGAAATCAGTTCTTAATGTGTTATGCACTTCTCTAGCTGGCATTGTATTGTCCTCTAACCAATTATAACAATACTTACACATAGTTTGATGTGTGAAACAATCAAAGCATTCCTATACAAATACATAAGCTGCAAACTCTAGCCACTTATCTCTATTCTCTTCTTCAGTTTTTGAATATACAGTAATAAAATGAGTTTGACTTTTGTAGTGAGCGTTTCAGGAACATACAAACACAGTCGGGTTTCCCTGATCAGACTGTTTAAAACTTTGTAACTTCTTCATGAATGTTGTCAATAATAATACCTGTCTCTTGTTCTGCTACACTTGCAGATATTAAGTCTTCATTTTCCCTACACTCCTCTTCAGGTCCAAAGAAATAAAACTGTACATCACCACAAACGTTTTCTACTTCTGCCACTGTACCATGCAAAAGAGCTCTATTCATTTTTTAAAAAATATTGCACAGGAGTCTTCACAGATTAAAGGCTCCTAACTAAAGTTTGCATTTGAGAGTGGTGTACTGGTAACATTCTAAAATGATGAAAGGTGCTGTTACGCACTTTCTTTGATAGATATGCTAGTGAATGTCACTGTAAGTTTGTATATTTCCTTACTTTGCATGGATTTAATCCTTGCAAAATTGAAAGTTTCTGCTTAAGACTTTTTACATGGAAAGATATGTAGAACATTTCTCAATATGTCAAGTGATTGCTGACGGGCACCACAAATACTGCTACAGTACCACTTATATAGAGGGGCCTGTCTACACCTTCACTGTACCTCTTCAGCTATGACTTCCTCTACATTTCTAGGTACCACTACCTCTTTTTGATCAAGTGAATCATCTTTCATCTCACAACATTGTCCAGATTCATCAATTGCATGCACTAATGACTTCTCTTGCAAGTATCTCTCATAATTAAAGAAAGGCTCAGTACAAGAATCATGTCTCCATTCACCACTGAAAACTTTGCAAAAGTCAATTCTATTGACACATCTTTTCTTTTTACATTTTCCCCTCACACTCAACACTATTTTTATCTAGTGTTTTCTTTCTGTTTACAATCAGAATAAATAGCTTCCATTTCAGAGACCCTCAATATATTGTACTACTTCATGTGTTTCATTATGTTCTGAATTACTCTGCTAGGAAACACTCTAACTCTGATGTTCTCGAACAGATGCTGCCTTTAAGTTAAGCTCTTTCCTTGTTTGTAGCATGTTTTACTTATTCTATCATTCTTTTGCTCCTTTCTTAGTAGATCTAACACATTGTTTTTATTTACTTCATTTTGCTTTCTTTCAAGTTGACAACATACTATTTTAAGTAATGTTTTTAATTTTACCAGCAGCTCTTTTCTCCTTTAGTATTTTTTTTCTGCATTTTGCCCCTTTTATTTTTCAGTTTTTAGGAGATAGTATTGTTGTCTCTGTTTCTTTCTTCACTCACTTTTTGACCACATTGTAACTTTGTATTGTTCAGTAGAACATTATTTCTCAAAAGTAACAAAAAAGTTAGATTTATGTTTTAATTATATAATTTCATGTTAAATAATTTATTAGTTGACTAGCAATAAAATAGTTGTCACAGTTATGTCTACTAAAATGTGGGTTTCAGACTTGTCAAAGGGTCTTTATAGATTAACTTGAATGGGCAGTGAGAGTGCATGCACAGGATCTGCAGTAGTAGGCCTCACCCATGGCTAAAGCAATATTTCTCAAGCATACATGACAAGATTGTGTCATTACTTGCTTATATTTCTCAGTGAATGTAGAAGTCCACCTATAGCAGTGCACTTAGATTGTATTAGTGAATGTGCTGATATGTGATTCTCTGAGTTAGTACGTCTACGGCTTCCTAAGTAGATATGTTAGTAGCTAAATGGATACCTCACTGCCTGCATTAGAGAATAGAAGGGTATGTGGCTGTCTCTCCAATTGCATTAGATTCTGCTGCATATAGAAGTACATTCTGAGTATGTGAGTGAATGTAGAAGTTTCTGTGCTCCTCTGTGACTGTGTGAGACAGCGTATCTATCCTTTGGAAACCAACATGCCTGTTCATTTATAAGTGCTAAACTCTACACAGTGCTTGGTTTAGGAGCCTGCAAGTGAATGAGCAATATTCTAAAACTGAAATGGACATCTCTCTGTTACCTAAGCATAAAGCACCATGCTTGATGGCACACTTACAGCATACCTTTGCATTTACTTATTTCTAATAAAACATGAGTTTTAGACTTGTCAAGGGTCTTTAGAGACCAACGTGAATGGGAAGTGAGAGTGCACACACAGGCTCTGCAGTAGAGGACTTCATCCACACATAACTCAGTTACACTCTACGTAGTGATTGCATAAGGGTTTTGCATGTGCATGAGGAAGTCTATAAAACTGAAAAGCACATCTCCTAATTGCCGAAGTACAAACCACTGTGCTTGATGTTACATGCCCAGCATATTGCAAACATCAGATATTTCTACTAAAATGTGGCTTAAGATTTCACAAAGGTCTTTTAGAGACCATCTCGACTGGGCAGTGAGGTTGAACACAGAGGAACAGCATGGGTGGGAGGCATACACATGATAAAAGAATTACTTGTCTGCATGTAGAACAAGATTATGCCAGTTCTTCCCTACATGTCTCATTGAATGTAGGAGACCATCTACAGAAGTGCTACGATATGTTCAGTAATTCTTCTGGTATGTAACTCTCTGTTTTAATACCTTCATGGCTTTCTAAATGGGTATGTAAGTGACTGAAGAAATACCCTAGCTCCTGTGTCACTTGGAGTGATAGAGGTCTATGCTGTTCTGAATATGTATGACACTTGCTTTGCGGGTAGTATACTGTATGTACTACTTGTGTTAGTTATTCCTTCATGGGTTTTACACTACATATAGTACTTGGCATAGGGGCCTGCAAGTGCATAAGTAACTTCTTCATCTCAAAAGCAAATCTCTCTTGTTTTAAATACAAACTACCATAGTTTATAACACACCAACAGCATATTTCCAAAATGAATAATGGTACTAAACATGGGTTTCACAACTAACAAACACCTAGTACATGCCATAGGTACCTGACTGTGTGACATCATAGTCAGGGTCTGCACTAGTAGGGCACTACTAGGACAGACCCATCTTTAAACACTGTGGGCATATTTATACTCCATTTGTGCCAAAATATTGTAATTTATTTTACGCAAATTCTGTGTAAAACTAACTCCATATTTAAATTTTGATGTTAGGCCCGTCTAACATCAAAATATTGCAGTTTGCACCATTTTTTAGATGTGTGCACCTACCTTGCATCAATGAGATGCAAGGTAGGCATGTCCATCTAAAAAATGGTGCTAACCCAATAGCCCCACATTTATCCCCGATGCTAAAATGACAAACGGGTGGGAGGAGGGGCTAAATAATGGTGTGAAGCTTGCTTTGCACTATTTTTTAATGCCTGGGAAAGACCAGGCATTAGGGGACCTGTGGACCCATTTCCATGGTTAAACACCAGGGAATGGGTAGGCAGGTGCCTTCCTCAAGCCCCAGGAACACCCCCACCCACACCAGAGGGACACCAAAGGATGGGAGACCCCATACCATGTAATCAGGGTACGAATAGATAAGTATTTTGTTTTTTAATTAAAGTGCCATCGGGGCCCAATTTGTGGCCCCCTGCATGCACAGGGTGCAAAGGCCATGTCCAGGGGACACTGGTCCCCTGTGCTGTCCATTGGGGTGGTGGACATTACTCCTGTCTATTCTAAGACATGAGTCATGTGGTATAGTTGGTTTTGCATCAGAAAATGATGCTAGGCTGGTTAGAGGCATTTGTTTGCCTCTAGCCAGCCTAACATAATTTTTTGGTGCAAACCCCCTTCTCCCATACAGCCACCCCCACCAAGCCAATGTAATTTTGTTTACGTTAGCCCGCCCTTTGCCCGCAACTTGTGCCATTCCATAAATATGGCGCTCGGCTGGCACTCAGGAATGGCGTAAGCCGGTGCTAAACCTTTTGATGGGAAACTGCATCAGTTTACGTATGCTTACTAGTCTTGTACTACACGCCTGACTCAGTATTAGTGAAAAGAACAAATCTTAGCATCTAAGCACATACAAACCTTTTAATATACCGACATTGCTCTCAACTGCAAAAGGTTCAAGGTTCATATACACCTAGAGGGCATGTTTTTCCCTAACTACACATCCCAGAATCCGAAGAAAAACATTATTTCTGAATAGCACATCATGGACAGACATGTAAAAATGTCACATCTACTAATACCTAGTTAAGTATAACTTTAACCCTTATAGTGCAGTGTTTTCTACCAATTAGACCATCCAGTAAAGCAGCACATGTATAATATGCAGTTCCATGGCAACATTTTGTGAGCCAACCTCTCACTCACTTACTGAACAACTCAGAGAAATTGCATCTAAGTCACTTAATAATAAATATATTAAAGGACTCACACTACCACTCATCGATCATCTCAGATACTTTCAATACATTTCTATATATGCTGCGCTCTGTTCTAAGTATCCCACACAGACACATGCATTTTAATAATCTTAGAATGAAATGTAATTAAAATACCTGAAGATTCAGTTCATTGGTGAAACAGTTTTGTTGCTCTTACTAGTTAGTTTCAATAGTCTCAGCAATTGTGAAAACTATGCATAAGAATAATACACCACTCTCATGCAAAGCAACCATGAATGGCAACCTTTTCAACTTTGTACTATGTGATACTGTGGAAATCAGCACATACCATTCATATTTTACTTTTATAAGTCCAGTTCTATATGGTTAGTATGTGTTAATCCTTCCATGCACTTTTCTAAAGAAGACCAACATGGTGGAATTTTTGTACATATTCATGTCTTAATCATGATTGTCAATACAAATTCACAATAGAAAACAGGTGTCCAAAAACATATGTAGCTTGATTTTGTTAAGGACTTTACCACTAAAGTACAACTTATTATCAATCCCTCACTAGAAAATTCAACTCCTATTAATCAAAAATGAGTACAAACACCTATTTTTATTTATTTATTGTTTTACAAAAAAACAGAACTCTTTAAATCATTTCCCCAATACACACAGCACAGTCTCTATACCATCCCACTAGAACTAATAAGTCACAAGTTTGCAGAAATAATCTAGAAGGACATCCTAGTTACAAAATGAGCTGCGGCAGGTGTGTTTTACTGTACAGATTGAAAAGCAAATCCAAGACTGCATTGCAATTTTTTATTTTACCAGACCCAATCATAGACCAACTTACTAATCATTTCAAGACACTACCTACTTTTATTTTTACTATGACACTCACAGCATCCAATCAAATATGTTTTTTTAAACCTGAAGCATACCTCCATTGTAATTTGCTTCCTTTTTCAAAACTGCTTCATTTAGCCCAAACCATCTCCTGTCTGCTACTACTGCTTCACTTCAAAATGGTTACAGTGTGTATTGTGTGCCCCAGCTCTGTTTTTTGGGAAAGGGAACCTGCTAGAAAGAGTGATATTAACAGAAACTTGAGTTTGGCTAATGTGGACATTAATTGGATATCCAGAAAGTGTTAATGGGGTATCAATTGCTACCTTTGGTTCAAAGCATTAGGGACTGCCTACCCCCTGACCTTGTCATTGTGCGCTGTGGTAGAAATGACCTAGGCGAAGTGACTGGGGTAGGACTGGAAATCCTAATAAAGGATACTTTGGCACAACTGATGTCACTTTTACCCCACACTGTCTTGGTGTACTCCAACATATGCCAAAGACAGAAATGAAGTGGCCAAATCAATTCTGTCCACAGATTGACAAAGCCAGGATACATGTTAATAAAAGTATCTACAATAACAACTTGCCCTTTGACATGGATGGTATCTATAGAAGTGATGGTGTGCACTTCACTGACAAAGGCAACAGGGTGTTTCTTTCCAGCCTAAAACTATGCCTCTGGTCTTATGCGTAGCTATCATATACTCACAGTGAACACAAAGGGCCATATTTATACTTTTCGACGCACAACTGCGCCAACGCAGTTGTGCGTCAAAAATTTTTACGCCGGCTAACGCCATTCTGAAGCACCATGCGGGCGCCGTATTTATTGAATGACGTTAGCCGGCATTAGCCGGCGCTGCGGAGTGGTGTGCGTCAAAAAAAATGACACACACCAGGCAGCGCCGGCGTAGGGGAAAATGGAGCTTGGGCGTCAAAAAATGGGGCAAGTCAAGCTGAGGAAAAATTATCGCCTCAACCTGATTTGCGCCATTTGTTTTTGACGCCCAGACGCCATTAACATGACTCCTGTCTTAGCAAAGACAGGAGTCATGTCCCCTTGCCCAATGGCCATGGCCAGGGGACTTATGTCCCCTGGGCATGGTCATTGGGCATAGTGGCAGGTAGGGGGGCACAAATCAGCCACCAAAAAAAAAAAAAAAAAAAAAAAAAAAACTTACCAGCACTTACCTTAAGTTCCCAGGGGTGGGTCCCTCCATCATTGGGCGTCCTCCTGGGGTGGGCAAGGGTGGCAGGGGGTGTCCCTGGGGGCATGGGAGGGCACCTGTGGGCTCCTTCCGAGCCGACAGGTCCCTTAACGCCTGCCCTGAGCAGACATTAAAAAATTACGCTAACGCGGCTAGACGTAATTTTTTAAGGCCCGCCCACTCCCGTGCGTCATTTTTGCATGGGAGTGTAAATACGGCGCACAGGCCTGGGAGTCATTTTTTAGACGGTAACGCCTACCTTGCATATCATTAACGCAAGGTAGGTGTCCACGCTAAAAAATGACGCAAACTCCAAGGACTTTGGCGCTAGACGCGTCTAACGCCAAAGTATAAATATGGAGTTAGCTTTGCGGCGGATTTGCGTAAAAAAAAACGACACAAATCCGGCGCAAACAGAGTATAAATATGCCCCAAAGTCTCTTCTCAGAACCACCATATTGCCCAAATTTTTTGTAAATGTTCTTCATTAAAATATGTTTTTCCATTTTTCAATTTTTCGAAACATTGTCGCAAGTACACAAAACAAAAGCAGGAAATAAATGGACATCAGTCCATTTTTAAATTCATAACTATATCTATAAGAAATTTTCTACATCACACTATGACATCACTTTCTAAGAAAGTCAACAAACACATCTAAGAATCTCTGAGTGTGTCTGTGACTGTGCATATAGGAGTTAAAGTGTGTCTGTAAGTGGGTGCATCACTAAATGAGTGGGTCTATGAGTGGGTGCATGAGGGTCTGAGTGGTCTGTGAGTGGGTGTGTCAGTGTCTGACTGGGTGTCTGAGTGGGAACATGAGGGTCTGAGTGGGTCTGTGAGTAGGTGTATGAGGGTCTGTTTTTGGGTTTGTCAGTGTCTGACAGGGTCTGTGAATGGGTACATGAGGGTCTGCTGTGGGTCTGTGAGCAGTTGCATGAGTGTCTGAGTGGGTCTCTAAGTGGGTGCATCTGTGTCTAGGTGGATCTGTGAGTGGGTGCCTCACTGTCTAAGTGGGTCTGTGAGGGGTGAGTCAGGGTCTGAGTGGGTCTGTGAGTGAGTGAGAGTCTGAATAGGCCTGTGAGTGGGTGTACAAGTGTCTCAGCGAGTCTGTGAGTGGGTGCAACAGTGTCTAAGTGGGTGTGGGTGTGTCTGTGTCTGAGTGGGTCTGTGAGTGGGTACATGAGTCTATGAGTAGGTCTGTGAGTGGGTGGATGAGTGTCTGAGTGAGTCTTTGACTGGGAACACCAGCATCTAAGTGTGTCTGCGAGTCGATGTGTCATTGTCTGAGAGGGTCTGTAAGTGGGTGCATAACGGTCTGACTGGGTCTGTGAGTGGGTACATGAGGGTCTGAGTGGGTTTATGAGTGGGTGCATCAGTGTCTGAGGGGGGTCTGTGAATGGGTGCATCAGTATCTGAGTGTGTTGGTGAGTGGATGAGTGAAGGTCTAAGTGGGTCTGTGCATGGGTGGGTGGGTTTATTTCTCCTGTAATTTCTCAAAAACTACTCACCAGATTTGCACCAAATTATCTGTGTAATGAGGCCTATCTTTCTGCCAAATTTGGTGTAATTCTGTCCAGCAGTATAGGCTGTAGTTGTGTGCGCATTTTCCTTGGGAATTTACATGGGAAACATGTTTTTTTAACCTCATCTTTTTCTCATCCCCTGCTTGATGGATCACCCTGAAACTTCCCATGTGCAACAAGAATCACCAGCACTTTTTTCTTGGAACATTTCATGAAGATTTGTCAAATGACACATAAGCAAGTCAATGGTCCTAACTATAACTACTTACTGGTGACCTCCCCCCCGAGGGCCTTTTTGTGCATGCATAGTTTGAAGACGAGCTATCATGTGGGGGCCAAAAGAACAGTGTACATTTCCCAAGTTAATTCCCTTAGAGTCTTTAGACATGCCTGCAGCCCGAACAGAGGAAACGAGTTCCACAAAATTTGGCAGAACGGTGTTCTGCTTTCCTACTTATCTCGTTTCAGAGCTTACAGAACATATCAAGAATGCACTTCTGAGTTCCAAGAAGACCTTTATTGTTGTTAATTCCTCCCCACCCACAAGTTCTTGAGGGACGAATTAATAGATGTCAAGCACAAAAGTAGTCACAGCATTAAAACAAAGTATATCTCAGTTGCAATGTACACAGCAGGTTATATATTTAATGCAAAGCAAAACAAATACTTCACCGTGTGAGAAACTATTTACAGCTTCATCTTTCTGGGGTCTGCAAGTTGATGACTCCGGTCAACTGCGAGAAAGAGATTATCTAGCCACACGGGAGACTGGCAACTGGCACCAAGTTCCAGTCCGAAGTCAGGCAGATTTGAATCTAATCTCTGAAGCCCGAGCTATCCCTACAAAAGCGTGCCCCCTCCTCTCAGACCTGGGAAAACTACGCAAGCCTTTGGAGACTGGCCAGATCTCCTAGACTCCTCCTCTTCCCAAGCCTGAGCAGAAAGGAAAACACCAAGGGGGTTATTCTAACTTTGGAGGAGTGTTAATCCGTCCCAAAAGTGACGGTAAAGTGACGGATATACCACCAGCCGTATTACGAGTTCCATAGGATATAATGGACTCGTAATACGGCTGGTGGTAAATCCGTCACTTTTCCGTCACTTTTGGGACGGATTAACACCTCCTCCAAAGTTAGAATAACCCCCCAAATGTACCCTCTCTTATCAGGTCTAGTCTACTGTGCGAAGAAAACAGCTTGGTTCATCTTGTGGAAAAATACTGCTTGGATTCTCAACTGCAATGTCTAACTGCACGTTAAAGGCAATAGGCAGCTAACCTAAATATCAAATGTCATGTCTAATGTCATGTCAAAGCCAATAGGCAGCTGAGCTGAATACAAAATGCAATGTCTAATATCATGTCAAAGCCAATAGGCAGCTAAACTGAATACAAAATGTAATGTCCAATATCATGTCAAAGCCAATAGGCAGCTAAACTGAATACAGCATGTCAAAGCCAATAGGCAGAATACAGAATGTAATGGCTAATGCAATGTCAAAGCCAATAGGCAGCTAAATTGAATACCGAAAGTAATGGCTAATGCCATGTCAAAGCCAATAGGCGGCTAGGCTGAACAAAACATATAGGGGGTAATTCTGACCCTGGCGGTCCATGACCGCCTGGGCCGGGGACCGCGGAAGCACCGCCAACAGGCTGGCGGTGCTTCCTGGGCCATTCTGACCGCGGCGGTAAAGCCGCGGTCAGAAATGGGCAACCGGCGGTTTCCCGCCGGTTTACCCCTGGCCCAGGGAATCCTCCATGGCGGCGCTGCTTGCAGCACCGCCATGGGGATTCCGACCCCCTTCCCGCCATCCTGTTCCTGGCGGTTTTTACTGCCAGGAACAGGATGGCGGGAACGGGTGTCGTGGGGCCCCTGGGGGCCCCTAACAAGGCCCCATAAGGATTTTCAGTGTCTGCTTTGCAGACACTGAAAATCGCGACGGGTGCCACTGCACCCGTCGCACCCCTTCAACTCCGCCGGCTCCATTCGGAACCGGCTTCATTGTTGAAGGGGGTTTCCCGCTGGGTCGGCGGGCGGCCTTCTGGCGGTCGCCCGCCGTCCCAGCGGGAAAGCCAGAATGGCCGCCGCGGTCTTTTGACCGCGGTGCGGTCATTTGGCGGTTCCCGCATGGCGGGCGGCAGAATGACCCCCATAATGTGCTACTGGTGAACATTGAGCAACTAATATGCGCAGTGGTGAAACACAAAGTCATTGGTCAAACCCAATGAATAGCATCACATTCCACCCTATGACCAATTAATTTTTGTTTCACATATCTCTTGTTTCAAACAAAAACAAAAAAAAAATCAGCAAAAAAAAAACATTATCAGCAAATCAGATTTGAATGATCAAAGCAATCACTGTAAAGCAATGGAAGTGGATTAACATATAGATCTCATAACCTTTCACCTCAGATACATCTACACAGAAAAGACTGAAACTTTTATACTCTGAATGAGATTATAGTGTCTCTAAAATAGCAATTTGATGTAGCATGAGTACTACTCATGTAAAGGTGCATGGTCCACCTGAAAGGTTTGCTAGAAGGTAAGTGAAAGTCAGAGTTCCACATGAGAAAACACAGACAGTTAGCTGTTAAGGTTGCTGAGTTCCAGTGGAAGAATGCAATCAAACAAGTTGAACTTGAACTGAAGGCGCCATTTGTGCAAAATGGATCCATGGTGCTTGTACTTTACTCAGCCAGGTTCAGGTTGGGGGTTCGGTCCCTTCCCCGACCCCACACGCACACACCCGAAGGGGGACCACACAGCACACTCAGGGACAGTGGCGAAACGTGGTAGGATCTGCAAAAGAAACAAGTATGACTTTTCTTGCAAATAACATTTGTCATTTGAAATGTACCCTTCCTCTTCCTTTCCCTGTTTTATAATCAGCAGGACATTTTTGGGGCCCTTTATTATAATTTCTGCAGGTTCTGGAGGGTCACTTGGGGCTTTAACCCACACCTCAGCACAGAGGTTTTTATCTGCTACACCACAGCTTCCCTTTTCTTGCACTGTCAGAGGGGCTGGGGCAGACTCATTCTTTACCAAACCTCCATTCACTGCACTTTTGACAATTTGGGCCATTCTGTCTCCAATTTGTATGAATGGATCAGATTATTGTCTAGTTATCAGCATAATTTTGATTTCTCCTTGGTAATTTGCAGCAATCACTCCCCCTAAAACCTGATCAATTTGCAATTTCTGTCCTGGTAACTTTCCTCTCCCCAACTGCTCTGTGACTGCTTGCATGACAGATTGCTTTTGTGCGTGCTGCACAGTTTTTATCAAATCTAGGGGAATGTGCATCTCTCTCATCTCTGCCCACCTGTAAGTGGCTTTTTCTCCCAGCTGTTCACATTTCTGGTGCACCCACTTAGCCATCCCCACTAAGTCAGAATTCTGGGTGTACACTTCTCTCTCTGAATTTTTCTCTTTAACATCTGCAAGGGAATTGAACCACTTATGCACAAGCCCTATGGAAAACCAAACAGCTAAACCATTGGCAAGGAACCAAGAATCAGTGTAAAAATGACACATCTCACGCAGCTCTTGCTTTAAAATCTGACACACATTGTACAACGCTGTTCCTTCTCCTGTGCCAGAAAACAACATTTCAGTCAATGAATCATTAGTAAAACAAACATGCTTTTTATCCTCAGTGGACACGAATTCAAATGATGCACTCAATTTCACTGGTGACTCTTTTACCTGTGGCACTCTAGCCCTGTCTTGCAGGTACCAAATCCAGTGTATGATCCTAAGTAGGGGCACTCTTTTCTTCCCCTGTTCCTGATTTACATGTAAATCAGCGTTTCCCTCTTGCACTGCGCAGAAACCTAAAGTCTGAATTATTTCATTTGCCAAATCACAAGCGCGCAGCTGCATATAATTTTTCCCAGTGACCATATACCAAAGTGTTAGAATTTCACTCAGATGAGGGCTATTCTGTTTCCAAAAATCAAACAAGCTAATGAAACTCGGTGTCTCTTGCTTAGTGCAAACAGTAAGAAACTCTAAAATCTTTCGTTTTACTTCATTTTGCAACGGTAACTCGTAAATCACATTCTGAGCTGTGTTCTTCTCCGTGTTATCAGTTAAGGAATGCACTTTGACTGCCAAAAAACCTGGCTCACACGAAGAATCAGACTGTCTCACAGCTGTCTTAACCCCCTCATTACTGGAATGGGAAAAGACAGATTCTTCTAAAACAGCATTTTTATACCTTTCAGCATTTTCTTGCATTAATGTATTCTGGCTAATTTGCTCACGTAAATTCTCATTTTCATGTTCCAACTGCCTACATTTCTCCTGCATTTCTCTGTAAGCAGATAAAAGTATCCAAACCCTTCTGTCAAAAACAAAAGGATCATCATTGCTTCCAAAAGGCACATTTTCTAAATATGCTTCATCACAACAAGTAAACGTATTTCTCACAGCACCATCAGGCAGTTTAACTACACATGCATTTTCAAACATGGTCTGCCGTGCTTCTGTAATTCTCCAAACAACAAAAAAAACAATTACACTTTTAAATTGTGCACTTAGAAATCTATAATTCGACCCTGCCCCACTCCTGGTACCAACATGTTCTGCTTTCCTACTTATCTCGTACCAGAGCTTACAGAACATTTCAAGAATGCACTTCTGAGTTCAAAGAAGACCTTTATTGTTGTTAATTCCTCCCCACCCACAAGTTCTTGAGGGACGAATTAATAGATGTCAAGCACAAAAGTAGTCACAGCATTAAAACAAAGCATATCTCAGTTGCAATGTACACAGCAGGTTATATATTTAATGCAAAGCAAAACAAATACTTCACCGTGTGAGAAACTATTTACAGCTTCATCTTTCTGGGGTCTGCAAGTTGATGACTCCGGTCAACTGCGAGAAAGAGATTATCTACCCACACGGGAGACTGGCAACTGGCACCAAGTTCCAGTCCGAAGTCAGGCAGATTTGAATCTAATCTCTGAAGCCCGAGCCATCCCTACAAAAGCGTGCCCCCTCCTCTCAGACCTGGGAAAACTATGCAAGCCTTTGGAGACTGGCCAGATCTCCTAGACTCCTCCTCTTCCCAAGCCTGAGCAGAAAGGAAAACACCAAATGTACCCTCTCTTATTAGGTCTAGTCTACTGTGCGAAGAAAACAGCTTGGTTCATCTTGTGGAAAAACACAGCTTGGAAAAATACAGCTTGGATTCTCAACTGCAATGTCTAACTGCACGTTAAAGGCAATAGGCAGCTAACCTAAATATCAAATGTAATGTCTAATGTATGTCAAAGCCAATAGGCTGCTGAGCTGAATACAAAATGCAATGTCTAATATCATGTCAAAGCCAATAGGCAGCTAAACTGAATACAAAATGTGATGTCTAATATCATGTCAAAGCCAATAGGCAGCTGAGCTGAATACAAAATGTAATGTCTAATATCATGTCAAAGCCAATAGACAGCTAAACTGAATACAGCATGTCAAAGCCAATAGGCAGAATACAGAATGTAATGGCTAATGCAATGTCAAAGCCAATAGGCAGCTAAATTGAATACCGAAAGTAATGGCTAATGCCATGTCAAAGCCAATAGGCGGCTAGGCTGAACAAAACACATAGGGGGCCATTCTGACCCTGGCGGTCGGTGATAAAGCGGCGGCCAATCCGCCAACAGGCAGGCGGTCAAAAAAATTGAATTCTGACCCTGGCGGGAACCGCCAACACAGCCCGCCACTTTAACACTCCGACCGCCACGGCGGGACAGACAAACAGCACGGCGGTCACCGCCAACAGGCAGGCGGCAGACAATGTACCGCCCACCCTATCACAACTCACCAATCCGCCACCTTTTCCGGGGCGGGAGCCCCGCCGATAAAAACACGGCGGAAACAGACTATGAACGGGAAAACGCTCACCTCTATACACTCCACGAGGAAGGAGGACAGCATGGAACCCGAATTAAACATCCTACCAGCTATTGTCTACCTGCTCATCTACCACGAGTATGAACGCCGGCGCAGATGACAACGGTGAGTACTGCACCTACGACACAGGGGAGGGGGGAGGAGGAAAGGTTACGGGCACACACATATGCGACACCCCCCCTCCCCCCCCAACTATCTACCCATCAATGCAGAGCAACAAGTCACAGTGACACCCCCCAAACCCCTCGGAAAAATGCAAAGACATAATAAAATTGAGATTTTAAATTTATGTATAAAATAGGTTCATTGAAGTCATGGTAAATTAGCAATATGAAATATAAAAAATAAAGAATGAACATTGCGAAATCTATAAACATAGGCAATAAGTCCTGCACAGTCAGTTAAATTTCCATTGTCCGTGGGCCAATGTGTACAAACACATGGGCAAAGCCCACACAGGAGACCGGATACCATTGGAGAGAACACTGCAGGGGCATCAGATGAGAAAACTACAGGCACCTCAGGGGGAAGGGAAGGGGGGGCACCTCAGCCACAGGAGTCCACGACGGCAGATCCACGAGGGGCCTCCATGCCCACTGTACCATCCTGGGGAGTGCAAAGCCATAGTCTCTCAAGTCTCTACAGTTGGAGGGTTGCCCACTGTGCCATCCTGGGGAGTGCAAAGCCACAGTCTCTCAAGTCTCTACAGTTGGAGGGTTGGCCACTGTGCCATCCTGGGGAGTGCAAAGCCACAGTCCATCAGATGGATAACCAACTCCACTGGTATTGGAGGAGGCATGGTGCCCAGAGTGCTGCGTGAACACCAGCTCGACACAGAACCGGCACTGTCAATGGGCCAGCGGTGCTTGAGGCGGCGGGCCCAGCGGAGCGGTGCTTGACAGGAAGGGCCCAGCGGAGCGGTGCTTGACAGGAAGGGCCCAGCGGAGCGGTGCTTGAGACGGTGGTGCCCAGCGGAGCGGTGCTTGAGACGACGGGGCCCAGCCGAGCGGTGCTTGAGACGGCGGGGCCCAGCCGAGCGGTGCTTGACAGGAAGGGCCCAGCGGAGCGGTGCTTGATAGGAAGGGCCCAGCGGAGCGGTGCTTGAGACGGTGGGGCCCAGCTGAGCGGTGCTTGACAGGAAGGGCCCAGCGGAGCGGTGCTTGACAGGAAGGGCCCAGCGAAGCAGTGCTTGAGACGGCGGGGCCCAGCGGAGCGGTGCTTGAGACGGCGGGGCCCAGCCGAGCGGTGCTTGACAGGAAGGGCCCAGCGGAGCGGTGCTTGACAGGAAGGGCCCAGCGGAGCGGTGCTTGACAGGAAGGGACCAGCGGAGCGGTGCTTGAGACGGCAGGGCCCAGCCGAGCGGTGCTTGACAGGAAGGGCCCAGCGGAGCGGTGCTTGACAGGAAGGGCCCAGCGGAGCAGTGCTTGAGACGGCGGGGCCCAGCGGAGCGGTGCTTGAGACGGCGGGGCCCAGCGGAGCGGTGCTTGACAGGAAGGGCCCAGCGGAGCGGTGCTTGACAGGAAGGGCCCAGTGGAGCGGTGCTTGATAGGAAGGGCCCAGCGGAGCGGTGCTTGAGACGGCGGGGCCCTGTTCAGCGGTGCCTGTCTTGGCAGGGCCCTGTTCAGCGGTGCCTTTTCACAGCAGGGCCCTGTTCAGCGGTGCCTGTCTTGGCGGGGCCCTGTTCAGCGGTGCCTGTCTTGGCGGGGCCCTGTTCAGCAGTGCCTTTTCACGGCGGGGCCCTGTTCAGCGGTGCCTGTCTTGGCGGGGCCCTGTTCAGCGGTGCCTTTTCACGGCGGGGCCCTGTTCAGCGGTGCCTGTCTTGGCAGGGCCCTGTTCAGCGGTGCCTTTCCACAGCAGGGCCCTGTTCAGCGGTGCCTTTCCATGGCAGGGCCCTGTTCAGCGGTGCCTTTCCACGGCGGGGCCCTGTTCAGCGGTGCCTTTTCACGGCGGGCCCTGTTCAGCGGTGCCTGTCTTGGCGGGGCCCTGTTCAGCGGTGCCTGTCTTGGCGGGGCGCTGTTCAGCGGTGCCTGTCTTGGCGGGGCCCTGTTCAGCGGTGCCTTTCCACGGCGGGGCCCTGTTCAGCGGTGCCTTTCCACGGCGGGCCCTGTTCAGCGGTGCCTTTCCACGGCGGGGCCCTGTTCAGCGGTGCCTGTCCTGTCTTTCTAGGGAGCCAGACCTGGCCAAGACTCTCCGCTTAGTCGCCCTCCAACCTTGCGGTTGCTGGCCCCTCCTGTGATGGAGTCTTGGCCCGTGGCTGTCATCCGTCACACCCGGTATGGGGCTGGTGGGGCCCTCCTGGTCCGCTCGCCTGCTGGCTGACTTCTCCGCCCTGCTGCCCTTGCCCTCCTTCGATGAAGCTCTCTGGCCCTTGCCTCCCTTTGATGTTGTGGCAGGTGACGGGCCAAGGCTACGGTCCTTGGTGGCAGCCGTCTCAGCCTTCTCGCGCCAGCCCTTATTTTTTCTGGTTCTCTTCCCAGGGGGTGGGCTGGCTGCCCCCTTGCTGCTGGCCGATGTTCCTGCCCTAGTAAAAGGTGGACTCCAATACCCGTACACTATGGTCATACTTGATGCAGGGCTGGTGGTGGCTGAGGTGCTCTTAGGACTCTTACCAGATGGAGGGGGTGGGTCAGGTAATGCAAAGAGGTTAAGTTTTGTGAGGAAAAGTTTTTTAGGAGCAATGGGAATGGTAGGTGCAGTGGGAATGGGAGTGGAGGAAGAGGATGTGGTTGTAGGAGAGTCAAGTGTGCTGTCTTTGGGTGCAGGTGCTTGTGACGGAGGCTGTCGTGAGGTGGATGGCTGTTGGGTGGGTGGCTGCCTGCGTTTGTGTGGTTTGGAAGAGGGGGTGACAGACACACTGGGAGAGGACACAGGGGACGTGTAAATGGCAGTGGGGGTGATGACTGCACGTGTGCGGACTGTACTGGAGGGTGTGCTGGTGATGGAACTACTGGCTGATGGTGGTGTGCATGCAGGTGTGAGTGGAGACGTCACAGGGATGGAGGAGGGAGACGAGGAGGAGGGGGACACAGAGGTGGTAGTGACTGTTGCCATGTCTGCATCTGGATGTTGCTTGGGTGAATGCTTGTGTGATCTGTGGTGCTTATGTCTGGATGAGCTGCCCTTGGGTGTTGAGGTGTGTGCAGGCTGGTCTGATGGTGTGGATGGGATAGGCAGAGGAACAGGAGACTAGGACTGGGTGGAGGCAGTTAGATGAGGGAGGCTGGAAACAGGGACAATGGCTGCCGTCAGTGCTGAGGCCAGAGCGTTGAATGATCGCTGATGGGCAGCCTGACCCGAATGAATGCCCTCCAGGTATGCATTGCTCCAATGCATCTCCCTTTCTACACCCTGGATGGCATTCAAAAGGGTAGACTGCCCAACAATGAGTGTCCTGAGGAGGTCAATGACCTCCTCACTGAGGGCAGCAGGGGTAACTGGGGCAGGGCCTGAGGTGCCTGGGGCGAAGGAGATGCCCGCCTTCCTGGGCGAGCGGGCACGGAGCGTAGGCTGAGGGGCTGCTGGGAGGGCGGGGCTGGTGCGCTGGGTGGCGGCTGTACCTGTTGTGGCGGTGGGCACGGATGTTGCCACCACCGCAAAGGAGCTCCCTTCCGAGGACATGTCGGTGTCGCTGACGTCTCCACGGGTCCCCGTGGTGGAGCTCCCCTCACCCTCCGTCTCACTGGTCTACTTGGAGTCTGTGGCATGGCCCTCCGGGGCCATGTGAGTTGCAGCTCCCTCGTGCTTCGATGCCAATTCTCCTCCGCCTGATGATGCTCAGGAAGAAAAAGAAAATGGGTGGGAGGAGAAATAAAGACAGGTTGAGTGCATGCATTGGCAACACCGTTGTCGGAGAGGACAGACACAGAAGCCCCCTGCACTACGCCGCCCAATCGGGGTACACTACTCAGTACTTGTGACTAGGCCTACAGGTCTATGGACAACTAATGCACACATGGGTGATGCAGGACCATGGATGGCTGTACTTGGCACCCTACAGAGGTGGGGGGCGGGGGCACAGGGCCATGCCTAACGGAGGGGACTAGCCTACAGAATGCGCCCTGGCCTAGAGTTACCCACAGCCCTCCTCCCCAACCCAGACACCTCCACTGCGCGCAAAGATAGAAGAATGTGCTGATACTCACCCCCTTGTGTCTGCTGTGATGTCCTCACGCGCCCATCCAAATCTGGGTAGGCCACCGCCAGGATCTGGGACATCAGGGTGGTCAAGGTACGACTGGCACCCCTCCTACGTTGGGAGGCCATCCCCAGCAGAGACTCAGCGGTCTTCCTGGTCCCGCGGCGGATGTCCTCCCACCTCTTTCGGCAGTGGGTGCCCTGTCTGTTGTGGACCCCCAGGGCCCGGACGTCCTTGGCGATGGCACGCCAAATGTCGATCTTCTGATGGGCGCTGACCTATTTGACATGTACAGGGTGGGAAAGGAAATATCATCACTTTTCTGCATGGTCGATGTGAGTGGCCCCCCTCCCCAACCTTGCCATGTGGCACATGTTCTCATCTGTCGTGCGTTGCTCTCCTCATTCGCCCCCCTCCCCACCATCTTACATCCACCCCACTCAACACAGGCATAGCCCATTCAACGTGCACCCAGTGTACTTACCTGTTGGTCTGGAGGACCGTAGAGTAGCACATACTGGGGGAGGACCCCATCAACAAGTTTCTCTAACTCTTCTGAAGTGAAGGCAGGGGCCCTTTCCCCAGTCGCAGCAGCCATAGTATCTCCCAGACCGAGGTCACAGCAGCACTTGCAGTATAGGTCCTCTCCTGTGGATGATCAGGTCTCGAGTGATTAAGCAGATAGAAAATGGCGGTCACGCCCGCGGCGGTGCGTACCGCGGCAGTGCGTACCGCGACCGCCGGCCCACATCGTCATTGGCTCCTGAAACCCATAGGGTGCAATGTTAACCAATGCGGCTTCGCACCGCGGTCTTCGACCGCCTACCGCCACGGTGTGCCACGCCAGCGCATTGACCTCACATCCCATTGTCACACTTCACAGGTCAGGCAGCCACCATTTCAAAGGCCCACATGGCTTAATTTCTACTGCGTCACACAGGCCTAGGCCGTGCATTGCCACTCATACACGCCTTTGACTGCATTGCGATTCATTTACTGTGCAAGCTGTGTGAACAAACCTGTGGGTTGCTTGACTCTGTACTCCATGTTGTCCTTCCTAGGCACCGTCCGCTGGGACTTGCGAGGAGAAGGATGAATCCTCCCGTGTACCGACCGCTGGTGGACCTGTCGACAATGGAAGAACGACATATTATACTTCGATACAGACTTGACAGAGCCACTATACATGAACTGTGTGCCCAGCTGGCGCCAGACCTGATGTCCCCCATCCGCCAAACCACAGGGATTCCCCCTCTGGTGCAGGTTCTGTCAGTACTCCATTTTTTAGCAAGTGGGTCTTTTCAGACAACAGTGGCCATGTCATCAGGGATGTCTCAGCCTATGTTTTCTAAGGTTTTGTCCAGAGTGTTGTCTGCCCTGATGAAATACATGCGGAGCTACATTGTTTTCCCTGAGGAGGATGATTTGGCTACAGTGAAGGGTGATTTCTATGCCCTTGGACATATCCCAAACATCATTGGTGCCATTGATGGGACCTATGTGGCTTTGGTTCCCCCCAAAGACAGTGAGCAGGTGTACAGAAACAGAAAAAGTTATCATTCGATGAATATCCAGGTGGTCTGTTTGGCTGACCAGTACATCTCCCATGTAAATGCCAAGTTCCCTGGGTCAGTGCATGACGCTTATGTTATGCGAAATAGCAGCATCCCTTATGTGATGGAACAGCTACAGAGACACCGTGTGTGGTTATTAGGTGACTCTGGGTACCCCAACCTCTCCTGGCTATTGACCCCAGTTAGGAATCCCCGGACCAGGGCAGAGGAACGGTACAATGAGGCCCATGGGCGCACTAGGAGGATCATAGAAAGGACCTTCGGCCTCCTGAAGGCCAGGTTTAGGTGCCTGCATATGACAGGGGGATCCCTCATGTACTCACCAAAGAAGGTGTGCCATATCATCGTGGCCTGCTGTATGCTTCACAATCTTGCATTGCGACGCCAGGTGCCTTTTCTGCAGGAGGATGGTCCAGATGGTGGTGTTGTAGCAGCTGTGGAGCCTGTGGAGAGTGAAGAGGAGGAAGACGACGGGGACGACACGGACAACAGGGAGACAGTCATACAACAATACTTTCAGTAGCACACAGGTAAGAATCAGCCACCCCATTTTACATTTACTTAAGGCCTCATTGCGTCTCCACTGTCTGTGTTTCCCCCCAGTTCCTGTTAACTGATCTGTTACTTTCCCTTCCCTTTCCAGAGCTGTATGACCCACTGCCTGACTTCAGCTTTGTTTGCCCATGGACTAAAGCTTCTTGAAATTGGTATGTTGTCATCACAAAGTCACTGGACATTATAGCACTGTTATGTGTAATACATTTGTTAAGTATACAAGCAGACTCCTGTTTTTTTAAGTGGAATAAGTGATTTATTTTAAGTGCTACATATAGGTACATGATTGTGAAACGGTGATGGGTGGGGGTGGAGTAATGTCCATGGCAGAGTCCAGTTCTCAGTCGCACAGGTGCATTGTCCATATGCCTGTGGAAGGATGGAGCAGGGGCAGTTCAAGGTTGGACAGGGTGACAATGTGGGACAGTGGGATGACATCAGGGGGTATCTTTGGCTGGCGGGGGTCTTGCAATCCTACTCTGTCTTCTTGTGAGATGTCAGGTTCCGCTTGCGGGGTGGTTCTTCTTCTGCAGGAGGGGGTTCTGGTGGCCTGTCGTTGTGTGGGGGCCTCCTGTCCACTAGTGCCGGCGGGGGTGGTAGGCTGTTCCTGGCCTGGGCTAGTGACAGGGGCCCTTTGGGGTGCCACATGGTCCCGCAATGTGGTGACGATCTGGGTAAGGGCCACGACGATGGTCCCCATTGCGGAACCGATGTTCCTCAGTTCCTCCCTGAACCCCATGTACCGTTCCTCCTGCAGTTCCTGGATCTCCTGGAACCGGGCCAGTACCGTCGCCATCGTCTCCTGGGAGCTGTGGTATGCTCCCATGATGGAGGTAGAGGGCCTCTTGGAGAGTCGGTTCCCCTTGGCCTGTCCCCCCCCCTGTCGCACAGCAGCCCTCCCAGTTCCCCTGTGTCCCTGGGCCTCTGTCCCCTGGACGGTGTGCCCACTACCACTGCCCCCAGGTCCCTGTTGTTGTTGGGGTGGTGGGTCAACCTGGGTGCCCTGTAGTGGTGGACACACCGCTGATTGACGTGTCCTGGAGACAGAGGCATGGGCCCGCTGGGTGGGAGCTGTGCTGGTGTTCCCAGAGGGGGTTGGGTCTGGTGTAGCCTGTGGCTGTCTGTGGGGAACCGACTGTCCAGAGGTCCCCGATGGGCCGGGCTGGTCGTCTGGCTCCAGGGAGACAGAGCTGCTGTCATCGCTGGGGGCCTCTCCTGGGGGTGGGATGGACATCTCTGGACCCTCCGTGGCGGTGTGGTGGCGTTCGGGTCCTGCAGGGGTATAAAGGTATGGTTATTGCCTCTGTGTGTGGCATTTCGTGTGATGGGTGGGTGTCTGTGTACCCAAGTGCAGGCATTCCCTTGTGGTGGCTTTTGTGAGGATGGCTTGTGGGGGTGATGTGTGTGTGCAGTGGGCATGCTTTGGTGATGGGTGTCCATGCTTTGTGGTCGCATGCAGGGCTTGGTGTTGGGATGGGTGGGTTGTGATGGTGAGCCATTTGCAAGGAGTTGGGGTGATGGGGGTGGGGGTGAGGGTGGTGGTATGTGCTGGCATGCAGGTGGGGGTGGGAAGCAGTAGTGAAGATTTGACTTACCAGAGTCCATTCCTCCGCCTACTCCTGCGAGGCCCTCAGGATGCAGGATGTGCAAGACTTCCTCCTCCCATGCGGTAAATTCGGGGGGAGTAGGTGGGGGTCCGCCGCCAGTCTTCTGCACCGCAATGTTGTGCCTTGATACCATGGAACGCACCTTCCCCCGTAGGTCGTTCCATCTCTTCCTGATGTCCTCCCGATTGCGTGGATGCTGTCCCACCGCGTTGACCCTGTCCACTATCCTTTGCCATGGCTCCATCTTCCTGGCAATTGTGGTGTGCTGCACCTGTGCCCCGAAGAGCTGGGGCTCGACACGGACTATTTCCTCCACCATTACCCTGAGTTCGGCGTCACTGAACTGGGGTGTCTTTGGGGTGCCATGGGGTGGTGTGGTTGAGGTGTGGGGTGGCGTTTGTGGTGATGAGTGTTGTGCGTATGGTGGTGTGTGGTGTTTGGTGCGTGGATTTTGTGTGGGTGATGGTGTTGTGGGATTGTCTAATCTGTGCTCTCTCTAGCCTTCGGTAATGATTTCGGGTCGTAGGGGCTTGTGGGTGATGTGGGTGTTTGTTTTATATTGTGTTGGGTGTGTGGGAGTGGTGTTAGTATGTGTATCAGGTGTGTGTATTTCAAACTGACCAATGTCGCTGAGTTTTCAATATGTGTGTGTGTATTTTGACCGCGGCGGTGTGTACCGCCAATGGAATACCGCGTTTGAAAGACCGCCGCGTGGATTTGTGGGTCGGAATGGTATGGGCGTATTTCTGTTGGCGTGACGGTAGAGGTTTGGTCATCGCCTTTTTTTCGCTGCCCTTTGGTGTGGCGGACTTTTGTGGATGTCGGGTTTTTGGCGGTTTGCCAGTTGTGGGTTGGAATGACCGTGGCGGTTTACCGCGGCGGTGTTATGGCGGTCTTCTGACCGGCGGTAAAAGTCAGAATGACCCCCATAATGTGCTACTGGTGAACATTGAGCAACTAATATGCGCAGTGGTGAAACACAAAGTCATTGGTCAAACCCAATGAATAGCATCACAAACGGTAGCTCTTGGTACAGAAAGGACCTTTTTTTGTTATTTGGTGTAATCCATTCAATAGTTATTGAGATATTTAAGGAAATCCACCTCTGTATATCTGGGTGAAGCCTAAGCACAGGTCTTATGGTGAGATCTGATTGGCTGACAGCACTTTAACTAGAAAATGATGGCAGTCATCTTGGGACCAATATACATGATAGCACACCTTTGAAATGCTGTGTAGTGAATGGTAGGTTTTGAGGGTCACAAAAAGGAAAACATATAAAGGGTGATAACAAACTTTATTTACAATATAAATCATTTGTTGATGGTACCATGCTATTTTTAGGAATTGTGTTGTGTTTTAAGGTGATTTTACCCTACTGGGATTTCATGAATCATGTTTGAAAGAAAACTGTTTTGTCATGGTTTTCCCATAAAGGTTATGGAAGGTTCGCCTTAAGCTAAAATGAGAGCATACTTTCTGTAAATTCACACTTTTTTTTCTCAGGCATATGAGTATTAAGTCTGACGTCCTCAGTAAAATATGTACTTCCAAGAGAAGCAGCACTAACGCTTAAGTTACGACATGTTTTAAGTCAGTTATCAAATATAATCCTCTTCTAATTCTTAAAAACATTCTCACAAGCATACTGAAAAGTGGAGTTTGAACATCAGCAGCAGACTCCCTGTTAACATCCTGGTGATCAGCAACTTGCAGTATTTTAATGAGCAACTAGATTCATTTATAACAAAAATGTGACACATCTGAGCACCATTTTGATGGAATCAAAGTGGAAAACTGAAAGCGTTTTCTACTGTGGATAGTGCAGTATAATGCGGAGATTCAGGAACTTCATATCAAATAAGCCTCCTAAAATAGCCACCAGAGAAAAAAGAGCCCAAATGTAGCAAAAATATTTCTGAAATGTAGCACAATATCCCAATGACAGAAGTATACAAAACATTTAGGCAATGATTTATACTTTTTGACGCTAAACTGCACTAAAGTAGTTTTGCGTCACAAAGTATACCCCCGGCTAGCAACATCCCAAGACGCTGGCCGGATATCCTATTTATGGGATGACGGTAGCTGGGGGGTAAGGCCCAGCCTGCGTCATAAAAAAGGATGCTAGCTGGGTGGGGGACACGTAGGGGAAACAGGGGGTTTAGTGTCAAAGGATGACACTAGGATGGGCAGAGGCATAAATAATGCCTCTAACCAGACTATTGTCATTTTCTGATGTTAAAACCCCATGTACATAACTCCTGTCTTAGTTGAGAGAGGAGTCATGCCACATCCCAATAGCCACGCCCAGGGGAAATATGTCCCATGGGCATGGGCATAGGGCCCGGTGCCACTTAGGGGGGCCCAAGTTAGACCCCCCTATGGCACTACAGAAATAAACAAATTTTACTTACCTCTACTTACCTATACTTCCCTGAGATGGGGACCCCATCCTCCGCTGTCCCTCTGGTGTGGGTGTCCCTAGGGTTAGGGAAGGGCACCTGTGGGCTCTTTCCAGGGTCTCTGACCATAGAAAAAGGCCCACAGGGCCCCTAAAGCCTGCCCTGACCCAGGCGTTAAATAATGGCGCTAAGCAAGCTTAGCACCATTATTTAGGCCACCTCCCTCCCATGCAACATTTATGCACAGGAGGATAAATAAGGCGCCTGGGCCTTAGAGTCATTTTTTGCCCCAGTACTCCCTACTTGCATCTCACTGATGCAAGGTAGTTTTCCGCAGGCAAAAAATGACATTAACTCCAATAATTTGAGGCTAGATGGGTCTAGCATCAAAATATAAATATGGAGTTAAGTTTGCACTGAAATAGCATAAAAATAATTACACCATTTCAGCACAAACAGAGTATATATATGTCCCTTAAGGGCATATTCACAAACCCCTGACCACCACAGGAGCATCACTTTTTGTGACACTCCTGTGGCACTGTGGACTGAGCGATATTCACAAGGCGGCGCTTAGCCACTTTTTGTGGCTCAACGCTGCCTTGTAATTAGAGCCCCTTTGACGCAGTTTTCTGTGGCAGAGGGGATTGCAATGGATGTTGCTTTGGGCATGCCACAGCAGAATCCATTGCTTTTGACGCTGCCCCAGATTTACTAGTATTCATAAATCTGTGGCAGTGCCAAAAATTAACACCACCCGAAGGGTGGCATTACCATGGCGCTACAAAGGGAAATACTTTTATTGTTCCTTGTTATTCTTTTTCTATGTGTGGTGCATTCTGCAGCACACATAGAAAGAGCAAAATGTCAACAATCACTGTTCAGGTGCAGGAAGGTGTTCCCTCCTGTACATAAACAATCTACAATGGAGATTTGACACTTCTACGTGTGCTACAGAATGCAGCACAAATAGAAGTAGCAAATCATCATTATTGAATGATGGTTTATGAGCAGGAAAAGACCCCTTCCTGCACATAAACAACCATTCCCTTCAATTCAGACACCCTTGCACTATGGTGCAAGGATTCCTGCATTGGTGCAAGCAGCTAAATTTAGCACCAGTGTTAAAGGAAACACAAGGGTATTGAGTAGATACATCAAAATCCTGCTTGTCAGAAGTGACACAGCTTGGAGCTGGCAATTTTGGTGCAACTCCGCGCTGCCCCACTTCTGTGTAAATATGCACCTTAGATTCTTATTTTTTTGCTGTTTTATATAGCACAGACTTGACCCGAAATTACAGGAGTGCTTTACAAGAGCATCAGTCACATTACACAAGGAAACACTTATTTTGGATTAAGAAACGGGGAGATTAAGGTCCTCATTAAGACTATGGCAGTAAAGACCGCCACGGCGGCAGCCGCCAAAAGTCCGCCGCCACGGCTACCAGCTGTCCGCCATATTATGACCACAGCCAGATTTCTGCCAGAAGAAAGGCGGAAATCCCGCTGTGGCCATACTGGTGGATGGTGGTAAGGTGGCGCTGCTACCACCAGCAGCGCCACTCCAGTAGACCGCCGCCAGCTGTATTATGAAAAATAATACAGCCTGGGGGTGTTCTGCTGGCGGTAGCAGCGCCCTGTCCGGTTCTCTGCAGGAAGACCCCTTGGATCCAGGTAAGTCGGGGTTCTGACAGGGGAGGGGGGTTATGTGTGTGTGGGAGGTATGCATGGATGTGTGAGTGCGTGCGTGAATGGAGGTGTGTGTTTAGTGTTGTGCGTGTAGGTGTGTAAGTGTGTGAATGAAACTGTGTGAGTGCGTGTATGTATGAAAATGTGAATGCGTGTCTGCATGTATGCATGTATGTTTCAATGTGTGTGAATGTGTGCGTTGATATCTGAATGTGTGCGTGTATGTATGAGTGGATGAGTGTGTGTATGGGTGTGTGTAGGGGGTGTAGATCTGGGGTGCTGGGGGGTGTCTGGGGAGTGAAGGGGTGGGGGCCTTCTATCAGTGACAGGGAAGGGAAGGATAGGACCTACCGCCATGGTTTTCGTGGCGTTATGAACGCCACAGAAACCATGGCGGTAGGCAGGGTCATAATACCGCTGGCGGCATAATAGCGGCCACTGGGCTGGAGATGGTTATCTCCAGCCTGGCACCTGCTACCACCATGGCGGTCAGAGTGGTACATTGGCAGGTTGGCTTCAACCAACAAGCCAATGTCAAAATGTGGCGGTAAGTACCGCCAGCCTGTTGGTGGTAGTATCGCCACATTAACACCGACCAACGGGGTCATAATGACCCCTTAGTGATTTGCCCAGAATCACAAGACGTTGGCTGATGCTGAAACTTGAACCTGGTTCCCCATTTACAAAGTCTACAGATCGGACTATAACAACACATCCTCTCTCTTAAGAGAAAAATATAATCTAGTGATAAACTGGATTAAAAAAACATAAAGATAGAAAATAATTTTAAAGTGCTTTGTCTCTATTTGACAATTCAGAAATGATGTTCCATTGTCAGAGACCACAGGTGCACTTCCCTAGCCCTAGGGACACCCCCACCCACACCAGAGAGACACCAGAAGATTTCCCCCCATATGGCACTGGGCTCAATGCCCAGGGGACATGTGTCCAGTGGGCATGGCCACTGGGGTGGTGGGCATGACTCCTGTCTTTACTAAGACAGGAGTCATGTCCATGGGGGTTGTTCATCAAAAAATAATGCTAGTCTGGTTAGAGGCATTTTTATGCTTCTAACCAGACTAGTGTCATCCTTTGACAAACAACATCCTGTTCCCCCTATGCCTCCCTCACCCAGGTAACGTCCTTTTTTATGATGCTAGCCAGGCCTCACTGCCGGCTACTGTCATTCCAAAAATATGATGCCCTGCAGGCACCTTGGAATGGCGCTATCAGGCGGTAAACTTTTTCACGCAATACTGTGTTAGCACAGATTTGGCTGAAAAAGTATAAATCTGTGCCATAGAATGTTAGCAATCTAGTTGGTCATTAGTATACTGTCGGGAGGTAAAGGTCAGGAACACAGACTGAGATAATTGAGGGCAGGGAGGCGGTGCAGAGGCAACAAGTTGATCAGGCTTGGCAGGCAGGAGGGTGGATGGCAGCACAATGGATCATGAGGGGAGGGGAAAGGTGGGCAGGGGCAACAAACCAACCAAGCAGAATAGGCAAGAGAGGCTGGGGTAGTATTACAGATCGTTGAGGGCAGAAGGAAGAGGCAGTGTCAGTACAACCATAGATGCCAGCAGACCCAATTCAGGCAGGATACTCCTGATGTATTTAAGCCCAAAAGGGATTTATTTCATCTGTCTCCTGCCTAGAATCTCCTCTTATCAATGGACGTCAATGGGGAAAATCAATTCCCCAGAGTTTGTTTTTACAAAAATCTTCCTTTTAACAAGTTCAAAACGTAGGCAAGTATAGTGTATTGGATCACAGAGAGCAGGAGGAATGGGGCAGGGACATGGACCTAGATAACAGAGGGTTGGAGGTAGATGGGCAGGGGCACCAAACAGACTTTACAGGGCAGGCATCAGGTTTTGTACCAGCACAATAGTCCACACATGGCAAGTAGGACAGTAGTATAGCACAAGAGACCATGGAGAGCAATAGGTAGGGGACAGGGCCATGCACATGGACACCGGAGAGCAATGAAGAAAGAGTCAAATGCAGCAAGATGACTATATTGGAAAGACAGGGGGATAGTTGTAGCATAACGAACCATGAAGGGCAGGAGGGCGGTGGCAGGGGGATGACAATGGACCAGAAAAGGCAGGAGGAATGGGATAGGAACCTGCACATGGAAAACAAAAGGCAGGGTCGAAGGGGCAGGGCAAGTGCATCAAGAAGACCATGGAGCGCAAGTGGGATGAGCACAAGAAGCACAAAACATCATGGAGGGCAACAGTGAGAATGTCCTATAACGGTATCGCTTTGCACCAACTGTCAATGCCTATTTAAAGCTGCTCTGACGCTATGATGCTGTTGATTAAAAGTGGTGTTGAATCTACATTCAGTCAAAGTGGAACCACCTTAATTTCTCTGAGTTTCTCTGAGGTTTCCTCTTCTTCTCATCAAATAAGGTGTCCTCCCTTTTACAAGTCCTAGCTCTTATTGCACCTCAGTGTAGGAACTCCCTTGTAAAACCTCTCTGTTTGAAACATATGAGCATTTCTTCATCATGTTTTATATTCATTTTCTGTGCTGCAGATCCCGCTGGCCCTACCTAGCGCACCAAATCTTCCTAAATAGTGTTCTAGTAATCTGGTTGTCCACAATTCTTACACAAACATCCAAGAACTCCATTTACTTTTCACTTTGTTGTGTAAATTTCAGATGTGAATCATTCTCATTGATATTACCTATGAATTCTTCTGTGGAGACCAAGTTCCCTTTCCAAATAATGAAAAGGTTGTCAATAAAATGCACTGATAAAGTGATGTTTTCAAACCATCTTTCAAATTGAGGACCCCCAATAACCTGCTCCACCCACCAGATTCATATGCAAATTATCATGGCTGGTGGTGAATCAGGTGCCGATCTCAGTTCCCCTGCGTTGCACAAAAATGTCATTAATATACTTGAAAAAAGTACCCTTCAAGCGGTACTCAATTGTGGTCACTAACATCTTATTGTGCTTACAGAACTTGATCCATCTCATTCCTAGGAAGTGTTTACCACCCCAACACAACCTTCATGGTTGTTAGACCTGACATGCCTTAGGGTGGTCACCCCTAACTTTTTGCCTGCCTCCCTCCACTTTTTGGACTCTGTTTTGCTGGCTTTTTTTAGACTCTGCGCACTTTACCACTGCTAACCAGTGCTAAAGTGCATATGCTCTTTAAACATGGTAACTTTGGATCATACCCAATTGGACTATTTAATATACTTATAAGTCCCTAGTAATGTGCACTGTATGTGTCTAGGGCCTGTAGATTAAATGCTACTAGTGGGCCTGCAGCACTGGTTGTGCCACCCACTCCAGTAGCCCCTTTACCTTGTCCCAGGCATCCTAGGTAACCCCTAGAGCAGGGTGCTGTGTGGGTAAAAGGCAGGACATGTACCTGTGTAGTTTACATGTCCTGGTAGTGTAAAACTCCTAAATTTGTTCTTACACTACTGTGAGGCCTACTCCCTTCATAGGCTAACATTGGGGCTGCCCTCATACATTGTTGAAGTGGCAGCTGCTGATCTGAAGGGAGTAGGAAGGTCATATTTAGTATGGGCAGAATGGTAATACAAAATCCTGCTGACTGGTGAAGTTGGATTTAATATTACTATTTTAGAAATGCCACTTTTAGAAAGTGAGCATTTCTCTGCACTTAAATCTTTCTGTGCCTTACAATCCACGTCTGGCTAGGTTTAGTTGAGAGCTCCTTGTGCATTCACTCAGACACACCCCAAACACAGGGTACTCAGCCTCACTTGCATATATCAGCATTTTGAATGAGTTTTCCTGGGCTGGGAGGGTGGAGGGCCTGCTCTCACACAAAGGACTGCCACACCCCCTACTGGGACCCTGGCAGACAGGATTGAACTGAAAGGGGACCTGGTGCACTTCTAAACCACTCTTTGAAGTCTCCCCCACTTCAAAGGCACATTTGGGTATAAAACAGGGCCTCTGCCCTACCACCTCAGACACTTGCTGGAGAAGAAACCTGAACCAGAACCTGCATCCTGCCAAGAAGAACTGCCTGGCTGCTCAAAGGACTCACCTGTCTGCTTTCTACAAAGGACTGCTGCCTTGCTGTTGGCCTGCTGCCTTGCTGAACTCTTGTCTGGCTGCCAAAGTGCTCTCCAAGGGCTTGGATAGAGCTTGCGTTCTGTTCCCTGAAGTCTCAGGACCAAAAAGACTTCTCTTTTTCATTTGGACTCCTCATGCTCCGAAAAATTCGACGCACAGCTTGCTCCGCAGTGAGAAAAACGCTGCACGCCGACGCTGCCCGACGCGACGCCTACGGGGCGACCGGAACTTCGACGCACGGCCTCGCATGGACAACGCCGCCCAGCTTCCAGAGAGGAAATCGACGCGATGCCTGCCGTGAGAAGGAAAATTCCACGCACAGCCTCCCGGAACGACGCGCAGCCGGATAACAAGCCGAGGAATCCACTTACAGACCCTGGGACATCTGGTAATCCCGCGAACCATAGAAGGAGTCGGCCCACGTGCCGGAAAACGGCGCACGTCTTCCCCGAGTGAAAAATACCGACGCAAGTCCGTGTGTGAAGGGGTGATACCGACGCACACACCATTTTTCTTCCCACAGAACGACGCACGTCTCCCCGTGTGAAAAATAATGACGCAAGTCTGTGTGTAAAGGGGCGAAACCGACGCACACACCATTTTCCCACGCATCTCCTCCTCTGCAGCCCTCTGCGGAAATTTTCCACGCCAAACCAGGTACTTTGTGCTTGAAAGAGACTTTGTTTGCTTTTTAAAGATTTAAGACACTATGGCCCTCATTCTGACCTTGGCGGGCGGCGGAGGCCGCCCGCCAAAGTCCCGCCGTCAGGTTACCGTTCCGCGGTCGAAAGACCGCGGCGGTAATTCTGACTTTCCCGCTGGGCTGGCGGGCGGTCGCCTTCAGACCGCCAGCCAGCCCAGCGGGAAAGAGGCTTCCACGATGAAGCCGGCTCGGAATCGAGCCGGCGGAGTGGAAGCTGTGCGACGGGTGCAGTTGCACCCGTCGCGTATTTCACTGTCTGCGCAGCAGACAGTGAAATACATGTAGGGGCCCTCTTACGGGGGCCCCTGCAATGCCCATGCCAGTGGCATGGGCACTGCAGGGGCCCCCAGGGGCCCCGCGACCCCCCCTACCGCCATCCGGATCTCGGCGGTCCGACCGCCGGGATCTGGATGGCGGTAGTGGGGGTCGGAATCCCCGCGGCGGTGCAGCAAGCTGCGCCGCCGCGGAGGATTCAATGGGGCCGCGGTACACTGGCGAGACCCCGCCAGTGGTGCCGGTCCGACCGCGGCTTTACCGCCGCGGTCGGAATCCCCATTGGAGCACCGCCGGCCTGTCGGCGGTGCTCCCGCGGTCCTCCGCCCTGGCGGTCAAAGACCGCCAGGGTCAGAATGAGGGCCTATATATCACTTTTCAGTGATACTTCTACAAATTCTTATTGCATCTTTTATTGTGTTGATCTACAAATATCCAGATAAATATTCTATCTTTTTCTAAACACTGTGTGGTGTATTTTTATGGTGCTATATGGTGTTATTGTATGATTTATTGACCAAATACTTTACACATTGCCTTCTAAGTTACGACTGACTGCTCGTGCCAAGCTACCAGAGGGTGGGTACAGGATAATTTGGATTGTGTGTGACTTACCCTGACTAGAGTGAGGGTTCTTGCTTGACAGAGGGTAACCTGACTGCCAACCAAAAACCAAATTTCTAACATTGGTGATCAGCGGTGAGGATAGGACTTGTATTTGTGCAGTGACATACAGTAGCTAAGTATTTCACTACCTACCCACAGTTGAAGGTCAACTTGATTTTTATCTCTTTTTGCAAATTTGTTTTTCCTGACAATTTTCAAAAGCTAAATCCTCACTCAACATGTGTCTGGCTGGGTCACATTAGGAGATTTGGACCTAGCCCTGCTGGAGATATATAATGTCAAACAGCTAAAAGGGTTCTGCAAGGTGTTGAGAGTACCCACCCAAGGGGCCTCCAAAAAGGAGGACGTTCAAGTGGCGCTGAGGCCTGGGCAGAAGCCCATTTAGCGGAGGATGAGGAGGAAGAGGAGCTAGAAAATGGCCTCTCAGAGGATTTATTGCCATCAGTAGGTAATGTTACCACTGCAATTATGCCCCCTTCCAGACCAGGGAGCAGTGTCTCTGAGCAAACCCTGACCGCAGAGGAAAGGAGAGAAGAAAGGGAGTTCCAATTGCAAATATCAAAACTGAAAATTGAGGCCCAACAGTAGGAAAAGAGGGCAGAGATAGAAGCCAATCAAGCTCAGGCTGAAAGAGCAGCCAAACAGGTGGAAGCTGAAACAGCTTTGGCTGAAAAGAAACTATTGTTGGCTCATGAACTGAGTCTCAAGGATCTGGAGATCAAGGCGAGACAGTCTGAATCCAGCAGTAATGGTGGCAGCATACAGACAGGACCTGCTGGAGAAAAGAAGGTTCATATACCCAAAAATGTGGTGCCCAGTTTTGTGGTGGGAGATGACATAGATAAATGGTTAGCTGCTTATGAAGTTGCACTAAGGGCTCATGAGGTTCCTGAAGGGCAATGGGGGGTAGCTATGTGGGTTATGTGCCGCCATTGGGGAGGGACACACTTCTCACATTGGATCAACCTGATCAAAACACATACCCACTTCAGAAAGCCACTTTACTTGCCAAGTTTGGGCTGACCCCTTAGGGATACCATCAGAGGTTCAGGGACAGTACCAAACAAACCACACAAACATGGGTAGATTTCTTTGACTTTTCTGAGAGAGCATATGCTCAATATTACTTTTACAGAGTTGCGCCAGCACTTGGTAGATAGTAAGCTGACTGATCCCAGGAAGCTTGCTGTGGAGATGGACCTCTGGGTTAGCACCAGAGTGTCCAAAAAGGTACCTGGGGGACACCCAAAAAGGTGGTCAGGGATCCCAACAGAAGAAAGAGGGGGGAGATAAACTTACAGATCAGGAACTCTCCAAAGGCCCCCAAAAGAATTCCGAGGGAGGGGTGGCAACCATTCCTTTTCCAGATTTGGGAAAAAGCCAGGGACTTATGATAAATCAGGGAGATCCAACCCCAAATACATAGAGTGCTACCAGTATGGTCACTATAAAGGCAACCCCCAGTGCTCCAAGAGGGCACCGTCCACTACTGGACAGACACCTGGGTTGACTAGTGTAGCGCTCGGGGGGAGATGGACCCAGATAGCTTTGGGGACCAGGTAGAGATTTCCCTAGTGTCCCTGGGAGAAAGAGAAATGGTGCCCAAAGCATACATGCCCCAAAATACTTGCAAGTACAGGCAGTGGGTCACCATTGATGGGCAAAAGGTGGAGGCTCTGCATGATACAGGAGCTAGTATGACTACTATCAAGAGTCAGCTGGTGTCAACAGAGCAGATGGTCCCTAATACATTCCACCAGGTCATAGTCACTGACAATCATGAGAGTCACCTACCAGTGGCTCTGGTTCCCTTTGAGTGGGGGGGGTCTCTGGTACTCTGAAAGTAGCGGTGAGTCCTGCCATGCCTGTGGATTGTCTGTTAGGCAATGATCTTGAGCATACTGCATGGAAAGAAGAAGAGCTCAGATCTCACCTGGAGATGTTAGGGTTACCTGAGTGGGTCTGCATGACCACACGGTCCATGGCTGCCCGAGAAGGGAGTCAAGGGCGTCTGGAGCCAGGAAAAATGGCCCAGACAGCTGCAAAGAGGAAGGGCAAGAGGCGCGGGCAACCCGCCTCAAATGTTCCCACAGTGGTGGACGAGGCCCCTAAGCCCACTGGGGAGGACATAGCTGACCTGGGTAACCTACCTGAACTTGCTGGCTGGCAAGTAGAGGGGGGGCCAACGCAGAAAGAATGCCCCGCTCTTGAGGGTCTGAGGCAACAAGCCACAGCCCAAGCAGCAGACGCCTCTGGCACTCACCATATTTACTGGGAGAATGATCTCCTTTACAGTGAGCGTAAGGTTCGAGGTCATCGGGCAGCCCGTGTGCTGGGGGTCCCCCCAGTGTTACCAGAACTTCCTACTGGGTCTGGCTCACAACATCCCCCTGGCAGGACAGCTGGGCCAAGACAAGACCTTTAACAGGCTTGACACCCACTTCCATTGGCCCAGAGTGAGGACAGCCTGAGATAACTTCTGCAGAGTTTGCCCCACCCACCTGCCAGGCTAGTGGGAAGACAGGGAAACGGCTTAAAGCTCCCCTGCTCCCACTCCCAGTCATTGGCACCCCCTTTGAAAGGGTGGGCATCGACATTGTTGGTCCCTTGGACCCCAAAACTGCCTTGGGCAACAGGCTTATCCTGGTTTTGGTGGACCATGCCACCCGTTATACAGAGGCCATCCCTCTGAGAACAGTGACTGCACCGGTGGTAATCAGAGCCCTGTTGGGAATATTTACCCGTGTGGGATTCCCTAAGGAGGTTGTGTCTGACAGGGGCACAAACTTCATGTCTGCATACATGAAGTCCATGTGGAATGAGTGTGGGGTGACCTACCGGTTTACCACCCCTTATCATCCTCAATCCAATGTGCTTGTTGAGAGATTCAACAAGACCCTGAAAGTCATGATTAGTGGCCTGACTGAGGCCATGATGCGTAAGTGGGACGTCCTCTTACCCTGCCTGTTGTTTGCTTACAGAGAGGAGCCCCAGAAAGGGGTGGGGTTCAGCCCCTTTGAGCTTCTCTATGGTCACCCTGTCAGAGGACCCCTAAGCATTGTGAAGGAGGGCTGGGAGAAAGCTCCCAAGTCACCTCCCCAGGATGTGGTCAGCTACATGCTGGCCCTCTGCAACCAAACCCAACGCTTCTGGAAGCAGGCCCAGAGTAACCTCGAGGCCAGTCAAGAGGTGATGAAGGAGTGGTATGTCCGGAAGACCACTCTGGTTGAGTTCTCACCTGGAGACAAAGTTTGGGTGATGGAGCCAGTAGAGCCCAGGGCTCTCCAGTACCACTGGACTGGCCCCTTTGAGATCAAGGAGTGTAAAGAGGAGGCCTCTTACCCAGTGGACCTCAAGACCCCTAGGCACCCCCTGAGGGTCCTCCATCACAACCGGCTCAAACCTCACTTTGAGAGGTCTGAGGTCAGTATGCTCGTGGTCACAGATGAGGGCATGGAAGAGGAGAGTGAACCTCTCCCCGACCTCCTCTCTGTCAAAGAAGGGGATGGGTCAGCGGGGGTGTCATTCTCTCTGACTCCCTGACTCTAACCCAGAGAGGAGACTGCTATGAGCTGTTAGAGCAGTTGTCCCCCTGTTCTCCCTTACTCCTGGACTGACCCACCTCTGTGTTCATGACATTGACACAGGTAACAGTCCCCCTGTTAAGAACAAAATTTACAGGTTGTCGGATAAGGTGAAGGCCAGCATCAAGGAGGAGGTCTCCAAAATGTTGACTTTAGGGGTTATTGAGAAATCCAGTAGTCCCTGGGCCAGCCCGGTGGTATTGGTTCCTAAGGCTACTGCCCCAGGTGCGAAGCCAGAACTCGGGTTCTGTGTGGACTACTGGGGTCTCAACTCAGTTGCCTGGACTGATACTCACCCCATCCCCTGAGCTGATGAGCTCACTGACCGACTCAATGCTGCCAAGTTCCTGAGTACGTTCTATCTTACTTCAGGGTACTGGCAGATCGGCCTGACTGAGGGGGCTAAAGAAATATCAGCATTTTCCACCCCTGATGGCCACTACCAATTCCGGGTGATGCCATTTGGACTGAAAAATGCCCCGCTACCTTCCAAAGGTTGGTTAACGGGGTCCTAGCTGGTAAAGATGCCTACTGTGCAGCTTACCTGGACGACTGGGAGGAACACCTACTCCACCTCAAGGAGGTGCTTCAGGCTCTGCAACAGGCAGGCCTGACTATCAAGGCTAGTAAGTGCCAGATTGGGCAGGGTTCCGTGGTGTACTTGGAACACCTAGTAGGTGGTGGCAAGGTGCAGCCACTCCAGGCCAAGAATGAACCTATCGAGGCCTGGCAACCACCTAGAACACAGACTGAGGTGAGAGACTTTTTGGGCCTCACCGGATACTACCGCAGATTCGTCAAGGGCTATGGTACCATTGTGTACCCCTTGACAAAACTCACTTCCAAGAAACAACCTAGGTTGGTGAATTTGACAGAGGCTTGTCAGAGAAGCCTTTGATTCTCTGAAGGAAGCCATGTGCACGGCCCCCGTGCTCAAGGCCCCTGACTACTCCCAGGAATTTATTGTGCAGACAGACGCTTCAGAGCATGGCATAGAGGCTGTTCTAGCACAGCTAAATGAGGAGGGCTCAGACCAACCAGTAGTCTTCATTAGCAGAAGACTATTACCACGGGAACAAAGGTGGAGTGCTATTGAGAGAGAAACATCTGCTGTGGCCTGGGCACTGAAGAAGCGAAGAGCCTACCTGTTTGGGACTCACTTCCGGGTTCAGACAGACCACAGGCCCCTCAGATGGTTCATGCAGATGAAGGGTGAGAATCCAAAACTCTTGAGGTGGTCCATTTCCCTACAGGGGATGGACTTTACGGTGGAGCATCGCCTAGGGGTTGACCACGCCAATGCTGATGGTCTCTCCAGATACTTCCGCCTTAGAGATGAGAGCTCCCAGGAGGTCGGGTAGCGCTCCCCACTTTCAGCTGGGGGGGACACATGTTAGACCTGACATGCCTTAGGGTGGTCACCTCTAACTTTTTGCCTGCCTCCCTCCACTTTTTGGACTCTGTTTTGCTGCCTTTTAGACTCTGCGCACTTTACCACTGCTAACCAGTGCTAAAGTGCATATTCTCTCTCCCTTTAAACATGGTAACTTTGGATCATACCCAATTGGACTATTTAATATACTTTTAAGTCCCTAGTAATGTGCACTGTATGTGCCTAGGGCCTGTAAATTAAATGCTTCTAGAGGGCCTGCAGCACTGGTTGTGCCACCCACTCAAGTAGCCCCTTTACCTTGGGCAAGGCCTGTGTGTGCAGTTTCACTGCCACTTCGACTTGGCATTTAAAAGTACTTGCCAAGCCTAAAGCTCCCCTTTTTCTACACATAAGTCACCTCTAATATGCGCCCTAGGTAACCCCTAGAGCAGGGTGCTGTGTGGGTAAAAGGCAGGACATGTACCTGTGTAGTTTACATGTCCTGGTAGTGTAAAACTCCTAAATTCGTTTTTACACTACTGTGAGGCCTGCTCCCTTCATAGGCTAACATTGGGGCTGCCCTCATACATTGTTCAAGTGGCAGCTGCTGATCTGAAGGGAGTAGGAAGGTCATAGTTAGTATGGCCAGAATAGTAATACAAAATCCTGCTGACTGGTGAAGTTGAATTTGATATTACTATTTTAGAAATGCCACTTTTAGAAAGTGAGCATTTCTCTGCACTTAAATCTTTCTGTGCCTTACAATCCATGTCTGGCTAGGTTTAGTTGACAACTCCTTTTGCATTCACTCAGACACACCCCAAACACAGGGTACTCAGCCTCACTTGCATACATCTGCATTTTGAATGAGTCTTCCTGGGCTGGGAGGGTGGAGGGCCTGCTCTCACACAAAGGACTGCCACACCCCCTACTGGGACCCTGGCAGACAGGATTGAACTGAAAGGGGACCTGGTGCACTTCTAAATCACTCTTTGATGTCTCCCCCACTTCAAAGGCACATTTGGGTATAAAACAGGGCCTCTGCCCTACCACCTCAGACACTTGCTGGAGAAGAAACCTGAACCAGAACCTGCATCCTGCCAAGAAGAACTGCCTGGCTGCTCAAAGGACTCACCTGTCTGCTTTCTACAAAGGACTGCTGCCTTGCTGAACTCTTGTCTGGCTGCCAAAGTGCTCTCCAAGGGCTTGGATAGAGCTTGCCTCCTGTTCCCTGAAGTCTCAGGACCAAAAAGACTTCTCTTTTTTATTTGGACTCCTCATGCGCCGAAGAATTTGACGCACAGCTTGCTCCATGGTGAGAAAATCGGCGCACGCCGACGCTGCCCGACGCGACGCCTACGGGGCGACCGGAACTTCGACGCACGGCCTTGTATGGACGACGCCGCCCGGCTTCCACAGAGGAAATCGACGTGACTAACTGGGAAGGGTATGCCCAGACGTGGGTCCCGTGCTTCCCATGCCACTGGATTCAAGCTAGCCTAGAAACCCCGAAACCGGATCCAGGATGCTTGTTTCCAGTCCACGGAAGAACTGGCCTGGCAGTTCGGGCTGGACTGTTCCCATGGGGAACAGGGTCAAGACTGATTTGCATATGGCTGGGTCCGAACTGGAGTGGCATGGGCAGCAAAAAAACGATGGATTAAACCCAGATCTGTGACTGGGGGTGAGTGTTTGCATTGTCAGCACTCCGTCCATCATCCTTTTTGTGCTGCTAATGTTGCCCTAAGTGGGAAGGGTATGCCCAGACGTGGGTCCCGTGCTTCCCATGCCACTGGATTCAAGCTAGCCTGGCTGATGAGGGGTGAAACCCCGAAACCGGTCCCAGGATGCTTGTTTCCAGTCCACGGAAGACCTGGCCTGGCAGTTCGGGCTGGACTGTTCCCATGGGGAACAGGGTCAAGACTGATTTGCATATGGCTGGGTCCGAACTGGAGTGGCATGGGCAGCAAAAAAACGATGGATTAAACCCAGATCTGTGACTGGGGGTGAGTGTTTGCATTGTCAGCACTCCGTCCATCATCCTTTTTGTGCTGCTAATGTTGCCCTAAGTGGGAAGGGTATGCCCAGACGTGGGTCCCGTGCTTCCCATGCCACTGGATTCAAGCTAGCCTGGCTGATGAGGGGTGAAACCCCGAAACCGGTCCCAGGATGCTTGTTTCCAGTCCACGGAAGACCTGGCCTGGCAGTTCGGGCTGGACTGTTCCCATGGGGAACAGGGTCAAGACTGATTTGCATATGGCTGGGTCCGAACTGGAGTGGCATGGGCAGCAAAAAAACAATGGATTAAACCCAGATTTGTGACTGGGGGTGAGTGTCTGCATTGTCAGCACTCCGTCCATCATCCTTTTTGTGCTGCTAATGTTGCCCTAAGTGGGAAGGGTATGCCCAGACGTGGGTCCCGTGCTTCCCATGCCACTGGATTCAAGCTAGCCTGGCTGATGAGGGGGGAAACCACAAAACTGGTCCCAGGATGCTTGTTTCCAGTCCACGGAAGACCTGGCCTGGCAGTTCGGGCTGGACTGTTCCCATGGGGAACAGGGTCAAGACTGATTTGCATATGGCTGGGTCCGAACTGGAATGGCAAGGGCAGCAAAAAAACGATGGATTAAACCCAGATCTGTGACTGGGGGTGAGTGTATGTATTGTCAGCACTCCGTCCATCATCCTTTTTGTGTTGCTGAAATCGACGTGATGCCTACCGTGAGAAACAAAATTCCACGCACAGCCTCCCGGAACGACGCGCAGCCGGATAACAAGCCGAGGAATCCATGCACAGACCCTGGGACATCTGGTAATCCCGCGAACCATAGAAGGAGTCGTCCCGCGTGCCGGAAAACGATGCACGTCTTCCCCGAGTGAAAAATAACGACGCAAGTCCGTGTGTGAAGGGGCGAAACCGACGCACACACCATTTTTCTTCCCGCAGAACGACGCACGTCTCCCCGCATGAAAAATAACAACGCAAGTCCGTGTGTAAAGGTGCGAAACTGACACACATACCATTTTTCCATGCATCTCCTCCTCTGCGGCCCTCTGAGGAGATTTTCCACTCCAAACCAGGTACTTTGTGCTTGAAAGAGACTTTGGGGGTCATTCTGACCCCAGCGGGCGGCAGGAGCCGCCCGCCTGGAGGGAACCGCCAGAATACCGCTGCGCGGTCGAAAGACCGCCGCGGGTATTCTGGGTTTCCCACTGGGCTGGCGGGCAACCGCCAACAGGCCGCCCGCCAGCCCAGTGGGAAACACCCCTCCATGAGGATGCCGGCTCCGAATGGAGCCGGCGGAGTGGAGGATGTGCAACGGGTGCAGTAGCACCCGTCGCGAATTTCAGTGTCGGCTAAGCAGACACTGAAATTCAGGGTGGGGCCCTCTTACGGGGGCCCCACAACACCCCATACCGCCATCCTGTTCCTGGCAGCCGAAGCCGCCAGGAACAGGATGGCGGTATGGGGGTCAGAATCCCCATGGCGGCGCAGCAAGCTGCGCCACCATGGAGGATTCTACAGGGCAGCGGAAAACCGGCGGGAGACCGCCGGTTTTCCCTTTCTGGCCGCGGCTGAACCGCCGCGGTCAGAATACCCTGTGGAGCACCGCCTTGACCGCCGGGGTGGGAATCAGGCCCTTTGTTTGCTTTTTAAAGACTTAAGACACTTCATATCACTTTTCAGTGATACTTCTACAAATTCTTATTGCATCTTTTATTATGTTGATCTACAAATATCCAGATAAATATTCTATGTTTTTCTAAACACTGTGTGGTGTACTTTTGTGGTGCTATATGGTGTTATTGTATGATTTATTGCACAAATACTTTACACTTTGCCTTCTAAGTTAAGCCTGACTGCTCGTTCCAAGCTACCAGAGGGTGGGCACAGGATAATTTGGATTGTGTGTGACTTACCTTGACTAGAGTGAGGGTTCTTGCTTGGGCAGAGGGTAACCTGACTGCCAACCAAAAAACCCATTTGTAACAATAGTTTATACTGTTAAATAGGGAAGTAACATCCAATGAGATTAATAACATGTCATCATCCCATCCTATTTTGAAAATCCTGTGTAAAATGTCGGAAGTATCTTTTATGTTTAATGGCAAATTACATGTGATATGGGTTAAAAAAATGAGTCTATATTTTAAGATACCTTCTCAAAAGTACTACTTTGCGCAGTGCTTATAGGTCTCCCGGGAGGATCACAAGGATCTTTATTCTAATATTGTTCTTCCATAGATATTCTCCCATAACAATTAGTGTCATTTAGATGTTTAGAAGCTTCATTGAAATACATTTCTTAAGGATAGAGTACCACATTGCAACTTTCATCTGATGACCTTACCACTATAGTCTCACTCTTGTCTAGTCTTTCAATAGTGGGCATATACATCTGTTCTTTGTCACTATACTCAGGTTTGTTTCTGTGCCCCTTATTACAAATAGTTTTAAATTATTTTACCAGGACTTCAGAAACAGTAGCAATATTATCATGAGGGGCTTGTGGAAGAATATAATGAGATTAAGGGCAAATTTGATGCACTTGAGAGAAGATGGCCTAATTAATGATGATGAGTAAGTGTTTTTGGAACAGGATTTCCCTAGAATGCCCATTCTTTATCTCATTTACAAAATTAATAAGAATGTGTAGTTTGCGTAGGACAAGCATTTTTAGTTAGGACCAAGCTTCCATAGGACAAGCATTTTTAGTCTTGTCAATTACTTTGGTGCTGTTTGATGAATCTTCACAAAATGTTCAAAACCAGTTTGCCACTCACTTCAGCTGTTGTCTGGAAAGTTTCAGGGTGATTCGTCAAGCGGTGGCTGGGAAAAATAAGGGTCCCACAATGTGTTTTTCCATGTCAATTCCCATAGGGGTTTTAGTCACAAATCACAGATCGAAATTACACCAAAGTAGGCAGAAAGCTAAATTTTGGTCCAGAGAGATCTCTTTTTGTAGTTTTGGTGTAAATCCATTCAATAGTTTTGAAGTTATTTGTAGGAAAGTACCATTGTGCCTGGCATGTGACCCCCATTTTTACATGTATGTAAGTTTATTTTTGCCTGTCTCATTGGGATGCTGCTAGCCAGGACCCCAGCGCTTATAGTTTGTGGCCTGAATGTGTGTACCTGTGTAGTGACAAACTGTGTCACTGAGGCCCTGCTAATCAGAACCTCAGTGCTTATGCTCTCTCTGCCTTTAAAATTGTCACTAAAGGCTAGTGACCATTTTCACCAATTCTAATTAGCACACTGGAACACCCTTATAATTCCCTAGTATATGGTACCTAGGTACCCAGGCTATTAGGGTTCCTGGAGATCCCTATGGGCTGCAGCATTTCTTTTGCCACCCATAGGGAGCTCAGACAAATCTTACACAGGACTGCCACTGCAGCCTGAGTGAAAGAACGCACACTTATTTCACAGCCATTTTACACTGCACTTAAGTAACTTATAAGTTCACCTATATGTCTAACCCTCACTAAGTGAAGGGTAGGTGCAAAGTTACTACGTGTGAGGGCCCCTTTGCACTAGCAAAGGTGCCCACACATAGTTCAGGGCAATGACCCCAGACTTTGTGAGTGGGGGGACACCATTACACGTATGGACTACATATAAGTCAATACCTATTTGTAGCTTCACAATGGTAACTCCGAATATGGCCAGGTAACATGTCTAAGATCATGGAATTGTCCTCCCATGCTAAATCTGGTATAGGGGGGCCAACCCCATGCATCCACGGGGCTCCACTATGGACCCCGGGTACTGCCAAACCAGCTCTCTGGGGTTTACTCTGCAGCTACCTCTGCTGCCACCCCACAGACAGGGTTCTGCCCTCCTGGGGGTCTGTGCAGTCCAGTCCGAGGAAGGCAGAACAAAGGATTTCCTCTGAGAGAGGGTGTTACACCCTCTCCCTTTGTAAATAGATGTTAAGGGCTGGGGTGGAGTAGCCTCTCCTAGCCTCTGGAAATGCTTTGAAGGGTACAGATGGTGCCCTCCTTGCATAAGCCAGTCTACACCAGTTCAGGGAACCCCCAGTCCCTGCTCTGGCACGAAACTGGACAAAGGAAAGGGGAGTGACCACTCCCCTGTTCATCACCACCCCAGGGATGGTGCCCAGAGCTCCTCCAGTGTGTCCCAGACCTCTGACATCTTGAATCCAGAGGTGTGAGGGCACAATGAAGGCCTCTGAGTGGCCAGTGCCAGCAGGTGACGTCAGAGATCCCTCCTGATAGGAGCTTACCTGACTAGGTGGCCAATCCTCCTCTGTAGGGTCGCTCCTGTGGGCTTTTCCTCAGATAATGACTGGCAAGAATTCAACAGAGTTCCTCTCCACCTCTCTCTTAGACTTCTGCCAAGGATCGACCGCTGACTGCTCCAGGACGCCTGCAAAACTGCAACAAAGTAGCAAGAAGACTACCAGCGACATTGTAGGGCCTAATCCTGCCGGCTTTCTTTACTGTTTCCTGGTGGTGCATGCTTTGGGGCTGCCTGCCTTCATCCTGCACTGGAAGCCACGAAGAAATCTCCCATGGGTTGACGGAATCTTCCCCCTGCTCCAGCAGGCACCAAACTTCAGCGTCACCAGTACTCTGGGACCCCTCTCAACCTGACGAGCATGGCCATTGGAACACAGGTGGTGGACCCAAGTGACCCAGACTGTCAAGTGGTCCAACTGTCCAAATTTGGAGGAGGTAGGTCCTTGCCTTCCCTCTCCAGACAGTAATCCTGTGCAGTGAGTGAATTGCAGCCCCTAGGGCTTCTGTGCACTTTTGCAAGGAATCCTTCATGCACAGCCTAGCCCAGGTCCCCAGCACTCCATCCTGCATTGTTCAACTCACTGAGTTGACCTCCGGCTTTGTGGGACCCTCTTTTGTAGTGTTGAGACAACCGCCATGCTCAGTCTTCTTGAACCCATGTTCAAGGACTTCTGCTGGTATTGCCTTCTTGTGCATGGGCTCTCTGTATTGCTTAGGGCCCCCCTCTGTTTCTTCTCCCAAGTGGCAACATCCTGATCCTTCCTGGGCCCGGGCCGCACCCTTTTTCTTCAAGCATCACCTTTGTAGCTAGCAAAGCCTGTTTGCGGTCTTTCTCCAAGGAAACAACTATGCATCCTCCAGGACTCCGTGGGACATCTTCTTCCCAAAGGAGAAGTCCCTAACACCTTTCGTTGTTGCAGAATCTTTAGCTTCTTCCATCTGAGGCACCCATTTTGCACCTTCATCCGGGGTTTAGTGGGCTCCTGCCCCCCCTGGACACTTTCACGACACTTGGACTTGGTCCCCTTCCATTGCAGGTCCTCAGGTCCAGGAATCCATCCTCAGTGCTTTGCATTCTGTTGTCTTTGCATAATCCCCTTGCACAAGTTTAGTGTGTTTCTGGGGAAGAAGCAGCACTTTACTCCTACTTTTCAGGTTCTTGGGTTGGGTTGTATTTTCTTACACTCCCAACGACCCTCTACTCACTACACTAGGCTAGGGGTCCATTCGTGGTTCGCATTCCATTTTCTTAGTATGTGGTTTGTGTTGCCCCTAGGCCTATTGCATCCTATTGTATTCTACAGTGTTTGCACTACTTTCTGACTGTTTTACTTATCTGATTTTGGTTTTTCTGTATATTTTGTGTATTTTACTTACCTCCAAAGGGAGTATATCCTCTGAGACATTTTTGGCACATTGTCACTAAAATAAAGTACCTCTATTTTTAGTAATGCTGAGTATTGTGTTTCTTACATTATAGTACCTATCTGATATAAGTGGTATAGTAGGAGCTTTGCATGTCTCCTAGTTCAGCCTAAGCTGCTCTGCTATAGCTACCTCTATCAGCCTAAGCTGCTAGAACACTACTAATCTACTAAAAAGGGATAACTGGACCTGGCACAAGGTGTAAGTACTATCAGGTACCCACTATATGCCAGGCCAGCCTCCTACATTATTAAAGAAAAAACACAAATTATTATCTAGAGATGGGGATCCACCACATGATCCACACGCCAATATCAATGCCACAACTGGTAGGCTGCAACCTGAAAAGTGTCCGCCATTTTGTGCACTGGGACTTGGTCCTGGGAGAAGAATAAATCTTAAAACTGATAAAAGGGGTGAGGGTAGAGAGTGCCCTGATTGCATGGGATTGATAAATGGTTTTGTGAGGCACCCCTCATGGGAAAGATTGTGTCCAGAAATGTTTTTTGGGCATGCAAGGATCTGCTGATCCACTGCACTGGTTAGCACAGCCCCCCACGTGAAACTGCAGTGGATTCACAGATCCACACACCCATTCACACATTGACACACGTACTCACTGATAGAAAAACCCACTACCACACCCAGTCACAGACAAAAACAGCTAATCACACACCCACTCACATACCCACTCACATCCTCACACACCATCTAACATACTCACACAACCACTGACACACTCATTCACACACACATACAACCACTCACACACCTACTCATAGACCCACAAAACCACTTGCATACCCATTAACAGACCCACTCATACACCCACTCACATACGCACACACACTCTCACCCCACTTAAACACCCACACAACCACTCATACGGCCACTCACACAGCCATACGGCTACTCACACCCCACTCACAGACCCACAATACTACTCATACACCACAATGCTACTCATACACGGACACCCAAAGCCACTCATGCACCCACTCTCACACCCACTCACACACACACCTACTTGCACACTAATACAGCCACTCATACACCTACTCACACATCCACTCACACATCTAAACCCAGTTACAGACAGACACAGTCACTCACCCACCCACTGGCATACCTACACAGACACTCGCATACCCTCTCACAGACCCACAAAACCACTCACACACCCATACAGACTCACACACACTCACAGATCTACAAAACCAGTCACACACCCATGCACAGACCCCAAAGCATCACACAACCCTGCTCACACACCCACACATACACTTACACACCCACTTACACACCCACACATACCCAATCACATTCCCATACAGCCACTCACATACCCACTCACAGACCTACACCATGAGGGAGTTGGGCATAGGGCCTGGCTGTGTAAGGTTGGCTGCATGTGGGGGGTTTGCTGCAGGTCCTGGCAGAAGGCCAGACCAAGTAGTCAACCCCCCGCTGCACATGGTCAAAGGCTGTCGCAGAATTGCCTGCATTGGCTGCAGGGCATGGACAAAGGCAAGCCCTGCAGCCAACCCCCCCACCATAAACGAATAAAGGCCATTCATGGCAGCTTTTGGATGAATGTATGACAATTAAATATTACTTTACATTAAAAAACCCAGAGGATGTTGCTATTCGAGTTGGTTTTACCACTGCTAGAGTAAATTTACTACTCGAGCAACAGCTTCCCCACTGTGAATGGCTGTGGCCACCTGCATGGGGAAGGTCTTACAGGGTGCCTTCCTAATGCCTCAAAATTGTGGAAGAAGAATGCAGTTCTCGCTCACACTCACCAACTTACCTTTGGCAAGCCGTGCTTGAGAAGAAACTCTGCCAACCAGCATTCAGAGGAATTTGGTCAGAACTCTGTGTCACATGCATAAGGAAGAGTGGTCAAATCTCTGTAAACTCTGCTGGTAGAATACATTTTAGCACCCAACCCTTGCTATATATACTTCTAACCATAAGTATTATATACATTTTCAAGCAGACCTAAAGAATATCTATATATTTGTCAACAATAAGTAGTATATATATAATTATACAAATACATGCACATATCTAAATACATACATATAACTAACTTATAAATTTTTACATGCACAGGCATATGCTGCACCTCTGAGTTTGAGTGTGGTGGTCATGTAGGAAAGACCAACTCTTGAGTAATCTTCTGAAGGCAAGATAGTTATCTGTGGCTCTTATGAATTACATAGTTTGGCTATTTGAACTAGAATATGAATCTAGATAGACAAACAAACATCAGTCCTTTTGATAGCGAATCAAAGTTCATATAAGGTTCATCTGCTTCAGTCAGCTTTCATCTACTGAAACATAATCTACATAATTAAAGCATTGCCCTTGCTGTGAATCACTCTTCCATATTCAATGTTATGTGCAAGTAATAATGTAATGACCGTATTATAAGTTTCTGTTCACTTATCAAAACTCTTTATAGCAATAAACAAAAAATGGGTGACTTCACCAGTACTTAAAACAAGACTTCATTAGATGAGTAATTTTATCCTATGATTTTGTATACAATTCTTAAATGTTATCAGAATGGATCGATTGCTGCTTAAACAATGTCTTTTGTTTGTCTTTTGCAGGTTTTCCACACATACGGATGCACAGGAGCAAGAGACCCAACACTTCCAACAACAAGTAGGAACCCACCTCATTCCTTGGTAAGGACACTGAGGGGCATATTTATACTCCGTCTGCGCCGAATGTGCGTTAAAAATTGTGACGCACATTCAGCGCAAACCTTGCCCCATATTTAAACTTTGACACCCGAGCCCGCGGACGTCAAAATTCTGCTGTGTACGTCATTTTTTGGATGCTGCAACCCACCTTGCATTAATCATATGCAATGTAGGCGTTCCCGTCCAAAAAATGACTTAAATGGCCGTGCGTCGTATTTATGCTTTTGTGCAAAATGACGCACAGCCTGGAGGCGGAGCCCGATTTGCGTCAAAATTTAACACCTGGGTCAGGGCAGGCGTTAAAATGGGGCAAACCCACCTGTATTTAATCAGAACACACAGAAGCAACAGCAGAGCAGCCAAAGGGAGACATGGAGGTGCTTCTCATCCAGCGTGCACGCAGATGCAGAACCCAGCAACAACAACAGCAGCTACCACAACACCAGCAGGGACCCCAAAGGCAGCACAGAAGGCAGGAGAGGATATTCCACACCAGAACAACCCTTCATGGCCTCAGGGAACATGACATCATCCAGAGGTACAGGTTGAACTGGCAGGCCATTCAGCAGCTGTAGCGAAACATTGAGCCACAGTTGACACCCACCTTGCTGACACCCCGCACCATCCCAACTGAAACCAAGCTGCTTGCCGTACTTCACATGCTGGCAAGTGGCTCTTTTCAAACAACTGGTGCCCTGGTTGCCGGAATATCATAGCCATCATTCTCTGCCTGATCATTTGATCATTTTTTCCCAAAGTACTGGATGCCATCATTGGACTCACACCCCGCCACATCTGCTTCCCTAATACACTGCAGAAGCAGCAGGAAACAAAACAGGGGTTCTACCTCATTAATGGCTTCCCACACGTCCTTGGTGCAATCAACTGCACACATGTACGCCTTGTGCCACCTGCTGCAACTGAACACCTCTACCACAACAAGAAGCACACACATTCCATCAATGTGCCGGCCATTGTCGATCACCAAGGATTGATCACCAACATCGTGGCAAAATATACTGGGAGAGTACATGACTCATTCATCTTCTGTCACAGCGCCATCAATCAACACTTCGAGGATGGACGGTATGGCAATGGACTACTTGTTGGTAAGTACAAAACCCTACTTATATACACACTGCACAGCAACCCTCTAGGACACACAACACATACACCACAACAGCAACATGTTGACAGGAACACACTGAGGTTGTGACATCGCTAGCCATGTTTCATAGGTCACCATTGAGCCTGTCACACATCTGAAATTAGTGTACAGTCTAATGTTAAGATGTCAATGATCACAACGTTTGGAGTGTGTTGCCTAAATGTCACCTTGCAAAATGTAAGCATCTCACTGATGTTTACATTAATCCATTGCATAAGTCTAAAGGTGTGTGATGTCCAGGGTACATTGATATGAACGTGTTAACAACACTGTCAGTTTTAACCTGTGTATGGAATTATCGTTTCACCCCCAGTGAAGACACAGGGACACCTGTATCACAAGTCACAATGCTAGGGAGGGCACACTGTACTGCAAATCTCAAAACATACTGCTGACAACCGGTCAGCAGCCAAACACTCATTCAGCCAAGGAAACAACACAATGCAGATGGTACATCCTACAAGCCTAGGATGCAACACAATAACACAAAAGAGTCACAGACAACACAAGACAACTACTGCCATGCAAGCTGATATAAATTGGGCAAGCTACATCAACATGATCCCATTCATTTTCGCTTTCAGCTGATAAGGGGTATGGGATCCAGCCATGGATTATGACACCTATTGGCAACCCAAGTACTGCAGCAGAGCGTGCCTACAATGACGCACATAGGAGGACATGCAGCATAGTCGAGAGGACTTTCGGCATCCTCAAGTCGAGATTCAGGTGCCTCGACATCACTGGTGGTAGTTTCCTATATTCCCCTGAAATGGTCTGTAAGATCATTCTAACATGTGCCATCCTGCACAACATTTGCATAAGAAGGAATATTCCCTGGAACCTGAGCCACACATGCCTGAAGAGGAGGATGGTAGCCTGCAACATGAGGGGAACAACAAAACATGGCCGCTGGATTGCGTAGGCGCCAACATATCGTGAACAATTTCTTTTAAATATAATAACCACCACCACTTTATTAACTAATGTGAATAAACACCAATAATAATCACCATATCATGGTCTGGCTAATCAGTTGTGCTCACCTTTCTCTCTAACTATCAGAATAAGAGTGTTGCCTCATGGAGCATTGCTGATATACCGATCATGACACAGAAAATCCCAGAGCAATTGTGATGCGTATCATACAACAGTCACATACACACACACTGTAAATGACATAGATCCTGTACATTTCACCTTTGAAGGGCAATAGCAGAGGACCACACCTATTTCACACATACATGTTGGAAACATGGTTCATCGAAGCATATGGCACACAACTAAGACACCATCAGTCAATAAGGGGAAAACAAGCCTCATACATGAGGCAGTTGATGTGTTTTTGCATCAGTAACAGGAATGTATGACCAGACCCTTGACAGCAGTAAGTTCAACTGCATCCAATCTTTGCAAGGACTATCTGTGACTAGAGTTCCATATAAGCAGAACATAGACAGCACAAGTGCCACACATATGACAAGCATTGCACACATGACATTCCATGGACATGTCAGCCCATTTCCTAACTCCTGACACACCCATGCAGCTGGTCACAACCCATCTGTCTGAAGATGTCCCTGGAATAGTAATATGTGTACCCCGATATTCCCTCCTCTACACACACAGGCTAACAATAGTAATCCAGTGTGCTACACCCTTTCCTATGGTATACCATTGTCATAGTACATCTGACTGCATGGACGTCAGGTCAATTAATACACTGGCTTGTAGTTTCTAAGCCCTGTTATCACCTGTAGATTGCTTCCCATGTGAAAGGTACTGTCGGCCATTTGAATGCAAACCTCACCTACAGGACTTGTGAGAAACTGATGCAGCCCACACTTGTGATCACTTCCATGCACACCACCCATTTCAACATGCACTGCCCCTGCTGATGCCTGGAACAGCATAGAAGTTGCCATTTTGTCAAATACACGTTATGCATTGCTAGTAATGAAGCCGTGTAACACAGCCCTTGGGTTCATGTGTCACCTTCAAAAACAAAGGACATACACAGTTTTACATGTCAACTGTCTAGTTCTTCCTCCGACCAGTCTTAGTCAGACCAATAATTACATAACTTGTGAAATTGCTGGATCCTGATTGACCCTGCATCCTGTCAGCCGAACTGGCACCTGTCTGTGCGTCACCCTAAAGATTCCCTGTGGCTACATATGTACCACACTTGCTTTACCAAACCTCTCACTCCTCAAAGGGTATTTTGTCATGTGCTTCATCAATGCATACCCAAATACATTGTATAGCATCATCTGCCTTTTAATTGTACCATATTTGTTAAATTGTCTTTGAATACCAAAATCATGGTCCATCCCTTGTCTGGGTCTCATTTATGCATGAACGACAAAGTGTGACAGTGTCCCAGGGCCATATGCAGGGATTGAGTACGGTGCCTCCAGCTGAACCAGCAACCTCTGATAATGTCCATGTAAAGGCCACCGATGTTAGGACCCTGACAGTTCCCCCGCTGAATTACATTGCTCACAACATATTGATGGCCCGTATGTGGTGATTAGCTGTGAAAATAATCAGCACAGAGGCTATGATGTTCCCAGATGCAGTGGGAATTTCAGAGGCCAACCTGTGTACAAATGTTGTAATGACACTTGCAGGAACATGACACCTGAGCCATGATCTCACTCAGCACACCAAGGTTGCCCTGTTGACAGTCCCATTATACGTCTTCAGTGACAGACTGGGACCATCCCCATGTAGGTTCTCATGTCCTCATTGACTTTACTCACATTGATCTCTGAAGGATACTCAGTAGATACAGGAATAGCTGCCACTGACTCATGATGAGACCTGGACGTAATTGTGACAACATACACCCCTAAAAATATACAGGATCAACATTGGACCACACACATGAACAAAACACCTCTGTGCAATTGATCACTGGAAATATGTGGACACGTGCTGTCTCATATGCTGGTCCACCATGGCCACTGGAGAGTTGTGGCTCAGTTATATGACCTCAACTGCCGCGTCATAATACATTTGGGGTTCACCTTTGGCTGTCTGGGCCAATTACATGGTACCCACTTCGTCAATGCATGTGCCTGACTCACTGTGGGATTCACCAACAAGTGCCTAGGAAGCAGTTACCAAAAATCTAGGACATGGGATGGTGAAATTGTGGACCATTGACATGAACAAGCATCTGCTATCTATCTGGTGCATGCTTTGTCATTTGTGGTGTCTACATTACCCAAAATCTTGGAAGTGCACACAACGGATGTTGCTACATGTATGACTAACACATGTCCTCTCTCATTTCCACAATGACTTGCATCTAAGGTTTGGACATATTGACTTCACATTCATACAAGCATATTTTCAATAATGCATCTTGTGATGCACACACACTGGGTCAACAACTACATTAGTTGCCACTGCACACACATTGAGCCATAGGCATTGAGGTATTGTACTTATGTACGTCCCCTTGCTATCCTCTCCTGATGCCCAACATGCCCACATTGTGCAATACATATATGTAGGCCACACATGTGGCCATCTAGTGCATCAGCCAACCGTCAAAATCCTTTTAAGGAAGTAACAGGTCATGGTCCGCTGCAGTATGATGTCCCACATGTGAACATACACCATCAACACCAAAGTGGGTGTAATCAGCCTATCTCAGTTGTGTCCCAAATGTAACATAACATAAAAATTGAAAAAAAATCCCGAAAACCAGTTCATGCTGAAATGTTGACGTTTTTAGTGTGATGCGTCATTTTTTTTCCACCAATACAGATTGTGCATCATATTTTTTGACGCACAGGAGTGAAAATTAGCCCGTATCCAAATAATTTAAAGACAATTTACTATTATTTGGATGCAGCCTAATTTTCACTCCTGTGCGTCGAAAAATATGACGCACATTCTGTATGAATGAAAAAATATGACGCATAACGATAAAAACGGCGGGCATTTTATGCAGGATGTGATGTAATAGGACATCCTGTTTACAGGTTATGTACAGTGGGTGTACTTTCACTTTGCAGTCTGTGATTCTTCTAGATTGTGTGGCTGTGTTCAGAGTGTTGTCCAGTGATTTTGTGCTTTTGTGTCCTGTGTGCTACATTACTTGTTACTTTGTGAGATAAATATGTTGTTGTATACTGTCTGAGTGTGTTTTGTTTACAATTGTCCAGTATTGTAATGTATTTGTTGTTTGTGGGAGTCTGTTGTGGGTAGTGCTAGTTTGGGTATAGTTGGGCTCTTTTAGTTGTTAAATTTACTTTTTTTTTTGTATTCCTACTTTCCCCCTTTTCTCCTTTCTTCTTCTTTCTCCCCTATTCCCCTTTTCAGTGCTGAGATGTTGGGTAGGCCACGTCTTGGCAGGATGGGTGAGGAGGAGTTGGGGGGGTTATATGGCTGGTGTGCCATTTCCTCCCACTCATGATCGAGGCAGGGGGCAGGGTGATACAGGGGTATCACACTGAGGCATGAAGAATCTGGTGGGGAAAGGTGCTGCATCACTTGCAGAGCGTGTATGGAAGCCAGAGGAATGACCACCAGCTGAAGCACCACTGGGCTGACCTCATCACCAGGGTGCAAGATCTGCTGGACCACCTGGGAATAGTGATTGCTGGCCCTGTTGGTGAGTACAAATCATGTTAATGTGCACATTTAAAAGTTCTATAGTGACATCAGATGATTTGTACAATATCTGCCAGCTAAGCTGCTGACTGTGTGTAATGCTGCGGAAACAACCAGGGTAATTGATGCACTATGTGAAGGATCACAATTGCTAGCTGTCAGGAAGCACGTGCTCTGCAAACTTACAGGATACTTTTGCTTAATGTAATTTGGTGTCGCCTTTGTGTCAGACAACAAAACAAAATAGGAGCCAATCATGTCTATATAGGTCACATTTGCCAGTGAAGTATAGATGTACTAAAATATTGGCAAACTTTGTTGATGCAATAGCTAGACTGACTTTAGAAACACAACATGATGCAGAAAATAAGTGCTGGCTTCACGTCAATTGATGATAGCAATGTGACCAAGACATATGTCTCATGTATGTCTGGTGAGTGTGTAAAGAAAGCGTTCACGGAAGTTCTATGAATGTTAGGGATTACTGTGGTCCTTCATCTTTTTGAATACATGTCAGATATGGATTTGAAAACATCGGGAAAAGGTGTAAGGTGCCCTCAGCTAACATCTTAGACTGGTATTTGGAGTTTGTTGTACCACATTCCAATTAGGGATGGCAGTCCAAAGGTATGCACATGGGTTCATATCTCTATGTTTGGTGCAAATCACCATTGCTGGGCCACATCAAATTAAGAAACTGTAACAACATGAGGGCTTACAAATGTCCCTGTCCCTCTGTACATTGTACCTATGTGTCATAAATGTGTCATGGCCACATAGGCTCTTTGACTGGTAATGCAGTCCTCAAGTAACCAGGCTTTGGATGTCTCTCTTGGATGCACATGATGAGACGATTACACACCATTATTATTTCTGCTCACTAATGAAGGAGCATGTTTGCCACCACATGAAAGTTAGGGCCACTGCATGTGTGTAGATATGTGTGTAACTGTCACAGGAGACCCATGCTATGTACATGTTGGCGGTGATATATCAGATGCAGTATCATCATGTCTGAATGGCTTTCATTACTTATGTCAGCTTACACATTGTTTTTGTCTTTGAAATTGTTGGTCAGTGCACAGATTCTGAGCACATTTCTTCCTTCTATGCCTTACAGGTGGACCGGGACCCTACACTGTGGGAGAGGTGGCTACATTTAAGGACCCCAAACACTCCAGTAAGTGTTGATATGTCTGTTATGTGCTGTGTTTGCTGGTGATATGTGAAGAACTGTGTGTTTAACACATAGCAAGGTGTGATGCGCTGGCAAATCATTTGTCTTGCTCCATGAGTGGGATTTCATTTTCTAACCATTTTTGAGTTGGCCAATGCTTATCCTATTGTATTATCTAGGGATTGTAGGTCATTCCTGTAGGCCCCGCAATGAGAACTGGGGTGAGTCATGTGGATAACACTTGTATCAACAAGAATCACACTGGAACTCATCTTAAATTTAGTCTGCCTGTCAGACCCACATTCTCCCAGATTGGTACTGCAAATCGTTTTCCAACAGACTTCTGCTTCCCTATTCACCGAAGTATTGATTAAACTGTAGGTTGAACTTCCTAGCAGCATGTACTTCCATATGTAGTGCTACAAGTATGTGAAACTTGAGTGCAATGCCTAGGTGTGCATGCAAATCATGATCATGGGTGTTCTTGCAACTCTGTGTCTGTTGTAAGTCATGCCTTACTGGAAGTATATGATGTGGACCAAGGTCTGCATTTCCTGACATGTGTGGCACTAGGATTGGTCAAGGGTTTGCTGACTCCTAATTGTTGATAGACCTTACCTGTGGTGTATGTGTAGAGCCAAACACGTGTTGAGCTTTCTATACACTCCTGGGTGTCCATGTTGTTTGGAATTGTCGTTGCTTCTCCACCCCCCCACCCTCAAACAAAGGCATGGGTTTGTGAATAGGGAACCTAGGACTGATGCTACCAGTATGTTACACATACATGTGAATAGGTGAATTTTTGGTTGGAACCTAGTATACACACTCAGGTATGGCACATGAGTACTATACTAGCAAGTCCAATTACAACTTGCAGACCATGTGGCTTTAGATTTCCATCCCGTACACTGACATCTGTAGCCCAGGCAATGGCAGAGGATGTGCAGCACGATTGTTAGCTGACAACTGGCAGAACTCAGATGGCAGGTTAATGCCAGTTGTTACCCATCTTGTAGGTTTTGGATGTGCTATGAGTGATTTCACCTTTGTAGGCTGGCCTGCCATGTACTTCCTCAGGGACATTCAATGATCTGTATGGTGATATGAGCTGTTACAAGTACAGTAGATGTATTGTCTGATTTACTTCTTGTGCCATTTTACACAATGCAGTTCCTAATGTAAATTGTTTGCCTTTGTCTTCACAGCTGCAAACATGACACCCATCCAGGTCCGTGAGTTCCAGAGGCAGGCCATGAGATACCAACATATCCTGCTGGTAGAGTCGGGGTTCAGGAGGATGGCCCATAGATACAGGAATGAACAGGCCTCCGGAGCATGGAGGGCTTTCCCCACAGGGTGGCCCTACTTTGCCCACCACAGCCACCACCAACACAACCACCAGTTCCACCCAGGTGGCACCACCCACAGCTGGGACTGTTGTCCCAACGTCTGCAGTTGTTCCAGGCCCCAGCAGTGCAATACCTTCAGGGCAGCCCACAGGCATTGGCTCTACATGCCCACAAACCTCCTCCGCCGGTACCTAGACTGCCCCAGCTGCTACAGTTGACCCTGCAGCTTTCCAGGCAACGGATTGTAAAATGGACCGTGTGCAACGGAAAATTAGTCATCTGAGCCGGGATGTTCGCCATATGAACAGGCGTGTGCGGTTCATAAAGCGGACCCTCCGGAGGGCCAACCTCTAGACTTTTGTATATGGACATGATTCCCTCCCCTCCCTCCTCTTACCTTGTTCTCATACTTAGTGGGCTTAGGGGGCTTAGTGTTAGGTTAGTATAGTCTGTTAATTTAGTTAGTGTTAGTGGGTGGGGGGTCCTGAATCTTTCTATTTTGACTTATTAAGTGTGTGGGTTTATGTTGGGGTTCTTGTGTGTTTAAAAAAAATAATAATAAATATCATAAAATTAAAAAAATATATATATTTGTTTAGGATAGTGTAGTATGTGTTTATGTTAGTATATGTTGTCCTCCATGTGTCCCGTCTCATAAGGGGGGTGGGGGGTTGATGTTTAGAATGTTTTGTTACATGTGATAAGTTTAGGTTAGGTTAGTTAGGAACAGTTGTGGGTAATGAGTAGTCAGGGTAGATTAGGGTAGGTAAGACTTTCCCCTCAGTTTCCTCTTCTGTGATTATCATTTAATAAATATATATTGAACCCTTTACAGTATGTGTTAAATGCTTGTTGATCATGGCCTTGGCATTAGTGTGCATGAATTTTGAACTATTACATTTGTGTCCTATGCTACGAACAAATCCCAACTGAGCTGTAAGATTGGCAGCTACCCCAGAGCTACTCTTCAAAGATTCCACCTGTCGTTGCAACCACCAATCACAGTTAATATGGATCCCAACGTGTTTTTGTCAATAAGTATGTTTTCTAAGTCACAAACAGTGCTTCCAGATTTGGAATTGAGGGAACAGCTTTAGGTCTGACTGCAGTGTGATGTTCAAGGACACCCTTATAAGATGAGTTGTCATAAGCACTTTTGTAGTATCGTCTTCATGACTCACATAGATCATTTGTGCCACTGTTCAGCATTATTGCCTATTTGGATGTAAACTCAGACACCTTCATTCATGCAGTTTTTGGAGTGTTTGCTTAGATTTGTTTGCACTGTTATATGTGTTAGTATTGCATGATGACAACATTTTGCGGCCACTATTTGATGACTTAGATATCCCTTGAGGAAGCTTTATTCTGTCCAACACAGCATGATGGTGTATGGTTTCTCACTTCATCAGATATTAGCCTCAGGAAGGGCAGAGTATGATGCCATCCTGGCCACTGTGTAGATTTATATGACTACATAATTTCAGGACAGTTGTATTGACAAGCTACGTTATTTGACAGGAGGCACACTTCATTTATCTACTGCACAGTTGATGTGTCACATTAGCCAGAGACAGATTTGTTGTGTAAGTGGTATTTATTGAAAAGTGCTGTAGTGCTATATGTACATTGTCCATGATTGTGAGTCCATTATAGTGACATCTTCCATTGTGATCCTACACAAGGGGTAAAGGAAAATGCTTTTGACTTGCTGGAGTGATGTTTCAGACAGTGCAGAGGGACAGGATTTGCCAATGAGTAAGAGAGAGACAAGCACTGGGCAGGCTGACAAGATATACAATGGTTAGCAGAACAGTCATTGAGTACAGTTGTTGTAAGACTGGCATGTTACAAAACGCAGGACCTTAGTAATAGTTGGCCATGTGGCAGGGACTAGTGCTTCTGGGTACTTTTCCGTGTGAATGTGATCTGTTCCATGTCATCTTCTTCTGATGTGTGTGTTGCCTCCTCTGTCCTTGGTGGTGGTGGTTGTGAAGGAGCAACACACACCTCAGTGTTAGAAGACGTTGAGTCAGACAACCCGGTCACCTCTACCTGTGAAGGTCTTAAGGGCAGTACTGCAGCAAGGAGGATCTGCTGATTCTTAAGAATAGCAGCCACATCACGATGGTAGGCAGCCAGGTCGGCCCTGAGGGGGTCATGATTGCATTCGTACATGCAGTGGAAGGTTTGGGGTGGCAACTCCCTTACTGCAGTGGTGAATTGCCTGACAGTTTATTGTAGTCCTTGCAGGATGGATGTTAGGGCTTGCATGGCTGCTGCCTGATCTGCAGATGACATCATGCATGAACGCACCCCCTCTAGGCTGGCTGCCATAGTTTGCATCCCCACCCACACCTCATTGGCCAGCTCCCGCTGTACCCCAGCTACAGTTCTCTCAAAGCTGGTGCCTGTGTCGTCAGAGTCCTCAGCTGTATTGGAGCTGGCAGGTCTTACAATTGGGGTGGTGGGTGGATCCTCTGCGATGGCTGCTTGTTCTTTGCTACTCCTTGTGACTGAAGGTTGGGTCTGGAGGGTTCCAAGGACAACTTGGATGGTCTGCTGGGGAATGTTTGTCAGCTCGTCATCCATGTCATCAGGGTATTCTGGGACAGGCATATCTGCAGGAAATACATTGTCCTCTGAAATGAAATGGGGTACAATTAGTGTGGGTGTTTTGTGGCTTTTGTGATGTGACATGCCTGCCTTGTGATGATTTCACATTGTGATCTTGTTTCCTGTTCATTGCTCCAGTCTTTCAGATGGGCATTCTCCAAGGCCTATGCCCCACCTGCATGTCACATGTATTGTGGTAAGTTATTAGACTTGTCGGCATCATCTCCTCTAGGTGTCGGTTTTGCCCAAATAGTTATTTGCCACCTTCGTGTCCTACTCAACCTTCCATCTACATCCATTCTCATGGTGAGACATTTCACTGGCTGTGGGTGCTCTGATGGCACTAGCAGCATACTTAACAATCTGGACCTGCCCCAGTCTCTGATCTTTCATCCACTTATATGTAGTTGACATGTGGTGTATCCTATGCATAGCATTGTTATGGAACGATATGGATGGTGGCATTGGTAATGTGTACAGCTGATGTTAGGGAATGTGTGGTACATTGGATTGCCCTGATAGTCGTAGCAGTGTCCTATTTCCTCCTCTGACTGTGCAGGTGTATTTCAGTGACCAGTTACATGTGTCCTCCCCCTCAATGCTGTTGTCTGAGCAGTATGCCATTTGGGGTGTTACATTGTGACCCAGGCAAAGGATGGACCCTGACATATGCAGCATAGGTGTGACCTTAGTGCCTTGCAGCTCCTAATGTTGATGACATTGGCTGATGTTTGCGACAACTATGGGCATTGACATTTGACAGGACTGGAGCCTTTGTCTTGTTTCAGGGGATTATTGGAGTTGTCATCCTCAACCCTCTAATTTAGGTGGGTATGATCCATGGGGAAGTTACTGCTATTGGCTACTCGAGCTGCACACAGAGCAGAGGGGGTAGTGGCAACTGGTATCACTGTTACACTCCAGTTGTCAGTATGACTAGAGGTTGTTAATTGGGCCCTAGTTAATGTAGGGGGTATAGTGGCTGACGTGTGCCAGGGTGTCAATTTGACGTTGTGCTCTTCCCTCCTGGCGTATCTTTACCTTTGCACCATCGTTGGCATGGCAGCATGCCCCCATGGGACTGTTGTTGGTGTAGTATTATGGTGTGCCCCAACTTCTCTCTGTGCAGGCCATGCCCCCATGCCATACCCCTTTACCCATGCCACTCCATGTATATGATGACTTCCACTCATTTTGTGGTCGGTATCCCCCCCTGCTTACAGTTGACATTAGTGCATTATAATTCCCCATGCGACTTACCCTGCATGTGCGTTGTCTCCTGGTAGTCTGCGCGTCCCGTCCTGTCCTTGAATCCCTGTGACGATCTCCTCAGGGATGACGGCTGTGACCATCTCTTCCATGTGGTCTAGGGCCTCCTGGTGTGCTGGACTCCCACCTGCAGTTTGCAGTGCTGCCTTCCTGTTCCTGGCCATCTTTTCCTTGGTCCTGCGCATGCAGTCATGCCAGCGTTTCTTGCACTCAGTGACTGTTCTGTACTGCCACACTGTTGATCTTGTCAACAATTTGTTGCCATATTGCCTCTCTCCTACTGATTGGCAACTTTGAGGTGACAAACAGTTGGTGCTGGTGTTCCGTCACCTCTTTAACCAGGATTTCCTGTTCCTCTGCACTGAAGCAACACTTTTTTTCTTCTTAAAAGTGTCCTGGTTCTTGTATGGGTCCTCCTGGCTGGTTCCTGGTCTGTTGTCATCTTCCTGGGGTCTGTACAGGCATCTGGGATCCATTTTGGCTTTCCTCTGCTGAAATGGCTGTGTTTGCGGGGAATTTTGACGCTATTGCGTCAAAAAAAGCCGCATATCCGGTGTGCAGTGTCGTAAATCGACCCACAGTCATTTCTGGCGCATTAACGTCGTTTTGCTTTACGACTTGACGCTGCGGTGTGGGTAAAAAAAAATGACTTACACCTGTGGTTTGCGCCACCGGGCGTCAATGTATAAATTTGACGCCCGCACAGCGCACCAAAATGGCGTTAGAAGGCGGTAATACTTTTTACGCAAAACTGCGCAGGTGCGGAGTATAAATATGGGCCTGAGTGCTCAGAAAGTGGTTCACGGAAGCTGGAGTACAACGACAACACGGGCGTCCAACAAACAGTGGAATATGGGAATGGGCGGGAACTCTGACAATGAGCAGTTGTCATGGTGCAACACGTAGCCTTAAAGGCTATGCAGTCCACCCTTAAGGGGGCCACCCACTTGGACGTGTGCGGTGCACCTGACATTCACATCGGCTAAATCTTCAATCTTTGGACAGTGAAGGTAACTGTTGATGTGTTTCCTCAGAGGTAATAGAACTTTGTGTTAGCACACTACTGATTGGTGAATGTGTCGTTGCACGAGATACTGTTACAGTGTCCAGTAATGGTCATGTGGCCTTAAATGTTGTTACTGCCATGATGTAGACAATTGGTGTTAAGGATCTAGGATTCCTATTGTGAGGGCAGGATGTATGGCTCTAACTGAAATCATACATCAGTGAACCATTGCACATTCCCTTTCCTCCATGGTATCAAGGTTGTGGAGCATATAACCCTGAATGGCACAGACTATTGGGGTTAGGCCCGGATATTTGTACTTAGAAAAGGTAAATGTGTCCGTGAAATAGTCCACAGAGTGATTGTTAGACACACACAGGAGGGAATTAGGTTATTTTTCTCTTGGAGGTGGTGATGCTAGTCTTGCAATCATCTCCTGCTGGTCTGGATGACCATCCCATCTAGGGAGGAGAGAGAGCACAGGTGCAGGGTCTGGGGTGGGTCAAGGCATCCCTGTATGTGGCTGGCAGTAGTGTAAGTTGCCCAGATGTGGGGGGACACCAATTAGGGGCAGATAGAATGGGAATAGCCCTGTACATATAGTGATAGATTTCAAATACTACCCCAGTCAAGGATCTAATTTTTTCATTTTGGTTCTGCAATTCCAAGATGTGCTCCCTCGGCTCTTCCTTTAGTGCATAAAGCTCAGTCACAACCTGGCCCATCATATCTTGGGGTTGTCATACTGCTCCCAAGACTTGGCCAATGACAGGCTGGCTGACAAAACCCCCAATGGCCTCACTTGGCTGGCCCACAGATACCCTCCTCTAACCCCCACCCTCACTAGCCTATTACCTTGAGGAAGTGTGGCCCACCTCACTGGGTCCTGCCAGAACTGGAGGCTGTGTTGTTGCTGTCTCAACAGCTTCCTAGACTGGGGCCACAAGATTGGTGTGTACCTCCTCGGTGCAGAGGAAGTGGAGGTGTACTTATGCTGAGATGTTTTTGCAGCTGTTATGAGAGGTGTAGGTGTGGGCTGAGTTTGACTCACTGGGGCTGTCTAGTCATAAAGACCAAATGGATAAGCTGGCTCCTGATTTTCAAGGCTTGCATTAGGGGAGTCCTCACTGAAGGCTTGCTTCTGGTCCTGAGTGGAGGTGTCTTGGCTCTCAGATCGTGGTACACTGCGCCAGGTTGTGGGACAGGTGAAGGTTGCAAAGAATATGCAATTAATGCATAATTTGGAATTGAACGTGTCTTTGTCTATAAATGGGCTAACCTACAAAAGTAAAAACAGAGTGATAGACAGATTAGGCCTTTGTTTTGTGTTTTTTATTTTCATTATTTTGCCCATGTAGCTTGATATACACATATGGCAATTCAAGTGCTGCTGTTTTTGAGATGTCGTGAAATGCAAAAGTGTTATTTCAGAATCACACGTTATGTGCAGCAGACCTTGAACTCAACAAGGGGGTGAGTAGATTGAGTTTGGGACCATTCCAAGGCCTAGCAGGCAACACTACATTGGAATCAACAGGATTCAGCTTACAAATGTCACTGTATTTGGGAATCATATGGACAGTGGAAATTAACTTGTGTGTGGCTACTACTTCTACTCAGCATACAAAACACATTTTTAGGATAACTTAGATTCAATAGACAAAGCATTTTGTGAGCATTTTCTTCAACTCTATGTTGCTATGAGCAGGTGTCAACCTGGTTGTGATACACAATAAGTGACCTTTTAATCCTTAGAATTGCATGACGACTGACAAATGCACTAGTTTCATACATGTGTGTACATATGGAAGTAAATGATGGTGGAACAACATTACATTGCACTATTGTTTTACAGATCTAAAACCAGTGCATCATGGTAGTTGTAGTCATCTGTTGAGACCATAGACAATACTTGTTTGAAAATTAGGTTACACATATCACTTTCAATGACTATATTGAAGATGAACACACATTTGCAACATGCACACTTATATGATTATGAGGCAAAAATACCACTTAGAAACACTATACTTTCCTGTGAAAATGGATTTAGTTTTAGACGTTTTTGGAAGCACAACAACTTACATTGATAAAAAGTAATAGGCAGAGCCAATGCAAGGGTGGATCCATAGGGTACTACACACAATCTGCCTATACTTATTGCACATTTTAAAAGGAGAGACACAACCAAGCTGCTAGTAATTGGAATGACACAATATATTTTGTGTAGTCAAATAAGCTAAATCTGTTTTAGCTAAGGGTGCTTCAGCACTCTAAATGTAAAACTTAAAGGCAGGACTACATTAATGATTAGTAAGACATACATAGTTGCAATCTACCAGGCTTTAATCCACCAGGGATTCCTGTCAAGCTTTGAGGAGGGAGGATTTACAAAACCTCCTCCTCCGATGGAAATAGTTGTAATGGGGGAGGGGAGAACTACCTCCAGTCATCTGGGACTATAGATGATGCTTGGAGGCCAGTAATCAAACTTTTCCCAGCAGATCATTCCACCTCTTCCTAATTTCCTCCTGTGTGTGTAGATGTTTAGCTACAACATACACACTGTCAACTATTCTGGACCACATTTACCTCTTATGGGATATGGTGGGATTTTGTACTTGTGCTCCCAACAAATATGGCTATACTCTAATGATTTCATCTACCACAACAGACAACTTTACAGGTGAAAAACAGGGATTTCTCCTTATTGCCATTGTGAAAATAGTGACAATTGGAAGAGTGAGCAGAGAGGTGTTGAAAAAAAACAAAAAACCTATGGGTAGAAAAAAAGGGAGAGCAACACACAATGGGAAAAATCCTGTGTCTTTGTTGTTAGACTCAACTTCAGAATGGTCTTCTGAAATGTAATGGCAAAGGTTCATGGTCTGAAATAGAGTGTGTTTTATAGTGTGTTTTGCGGGTGTTCGCAATTGTCCAATATTTAACAGGTGCGGGCTGCTGGCATCCAACCAATGGCCACAACCATAGTATTATGCTAAACGGGTTCCGTGACAGACTACCACCTTCAAGGGACCATCGCTGACACACTGCCAGCACAACTGTGTGAACTAAATATGCTTTGTGCAATGCCGCCATCAAGTTGGCAATAAAGGGCCTACTCAATGGAACTGGAGTCCTCAGCGTCGGCTGGGAGATGCAGCAGGAGTTATGAAGTACACTTCATCATGGCTGTCTTCGGCTTAGCTGCAATACATTTAAATGTGGCAGGCAGGAGATTTTCAACTTAGGGGTCTTTTCATACCCAACGCCAACACAGTTAGGCAGTAATACCACCAAGATCGAAATCAGACCCTAAAACAAGATGTGTGTCAGTGAGTAGACTGTAGATATAGGGCGTGGATACTTACAAACATTTCCCTAGGGGCCACAAAGTACTGTCTGTCACATGCCTGAGGGCTGTGACTATCCCAGCAGGGCAAGGGTGATGGTGATAAAAGGTGGGCGTGGGGGACACAAGGCAGATGCGGCATCAAACTGAGCCTTCATGGGACTTATGTCTGCCACCAACGCTCTATTACCATTACTTTAGTTAATGTGTAAATAAATTATGCCTCTTTTACAGCTTTCTGAATGTTCCTGCTCTGTAAAATCAACAGCAGCTCAGTACTGCTGTTTATCAGGGGGCCGCAATATCTGTAATATAGAGCTTTTTTTAAGAGAGAAATTGAGAAATTATTAGTAGGAAGTTTAGAGATTGTGTTTTGGTTGTTTTGTGTTTTGATGGTGGTGTGAATTTCCTTGCCAGAGGAATGAGTGGTACTCTTGAACTTGTAGCAAGTATAATATTAGTGTTGGTTTGAACTCTATGATGATAACCGTAATGTTGTTTGTCTGTATATTAATCCTTGTTCAGCAGGCTTATAAAACATACATTTGTTGGGTCTACGTGTGTAGGTGGTGAAGATTGTGTTTGAGATTGATTTGGTGAGCAGAACAGCCCTGAGTGTAATATACATTGAGCTACAAAGTTGTGAAGAGTGGCATGTTGTTTAGTTTGTGTGCATCTGTTTAGGGTAGAAGGTGAATGTGTTAATGGTGGCGTTGAAGCATGTGGTTCATGTTTTAAGGCTCTAATTTGTGCACTGGTTGTCAGTTGAGTGAATGATTGTTGTTGTTTGGGGATTTTGTTAGATGTTGGAAATGGCCCTTTCTTTAGGGTTTCCACTGACTTTTCGGCTTCTGACCTCCTGATTTTTTTGATCCTGTGCTGAGTTTTTGCTGCCTTTAGGACTCAGGGCACTGCACCACTGCTGACCAGAGTTAAAGTGCAAGTGCAATTTGTCTAAATTGTATTTTTATTGGCTTATCCATGATTGGCATATTTGATTTAGTAGTAAGGGAGCTCAGCTCCGCTGGCAGAGCTAATGGAGTTCTTGGCACTCTGCACTCCTCCAACAACTCTGCTAGCCCCGCCGGTGGAGTGGAACTTACCTGGTGCACACTGGAGCCCATTTATCAGGTACTCAGTGCAAGTGCAGACAGTCTGTGCTTGCGCTGTGTAACCCACAACTGGGCTGCAGTTCACACTGGTGACAGATCCTGGGCAGGCTACCCTCTGCAAGTAGTCCAGGAGCAGGGGGCAGAGAGCCAGGCCGCTCTGATGATGAGGAAAGGACGATCCCCTGGAGGACCCAGGTAAGTCCTCGTCTCTTTTCCTTTCCCTCGATTGTGCAAGGCCAATCATGCAAGGGCCGTAGGCAGTGAAAGCTGACATTTCATGCCTCTGTGCAGTGCACACTGGACAAGATGGTGCATAAGAGGCCTGGCAGCTTTTGCTACCTACCACCCTGTCCTGAATTCAGGCCAGGGCCGTAGGTAGCAAAAGAAAGCTGCCATTTTAGGCCACTTGTGCACCCGCCTGCCCTGTGGGACAGACTGGTGCACAAGAGGCCTGAAATGGCAGCTTTGACTGCCTATGGTCCAATCCTGAATGCCTCTGTGCATTCAGGAATCCACATGTCACGGAACTGCACCTCTGTGAATTTCCACAGAGTGTTTAATCAAATCCACAGAATTCCGTGGAATGCTACGATTAGAAAGTCAGTATTTTCTTCCTTAACCATTCCATGCCTCTGCCTGGCTGTGGAATACACATCTGGATCAGGATGACAGTTGGGTTGTTTTGTGAATTCACTGTAGACAATTACACAAGGGGAGCTGAGGTGTGCCCTGCATATCCTGATGGGTCTTTCTGGGCTTGAGTGGTGGGAGCAGTTGACACTTGCACCTGAATAGAGCTGAGTCTGTCATTACATAAAGCAATCGACAATTCCTTGAGGTGTGCCTGGGGCCAGAGAAGGAAAGGGAGGGTCTTGTGCACTACAAAGATGCTCCTTTGAATTTTGCCTACTTCAAACGCAGAAATGAGTACAGATATTGGACCACTTAGACCACAACTTTAGATTCCTTCTGGACTGAAGACATTCTGCAAGGAAGAAGAGCTGAATGCTGTAGGAGGGACTGCCACTCTGCCTGTTGCTTTGCTGGGCTGGTCTGCTGCTTCCTGCTTCTGTTGTTGGAGTGAAAGGACTGGACATTGCTTTCTACATCCTGCTTCAAAAGGTTCTTCAAGGGCTTGGACTGAGCTTGAAGTCTCAGGGACATCAAATACTTCATCTGCCAGCACTCTTGCTGATAGTCCTGGCTTGACAAGTGGTGTCAAATCCAGTTTCTGGGTCCTTGGCAGTGAGTTCTGCTATAACCAAGACGAAACTAGCACATGGACTCAGGGCGACTTCAGTTGCTGCTGTCTGCACTGGAGCCATGGCCCCTACTGAGTGCAACATCAAAGACTAACGCTGCAAGTCCGACACCACTGCAGTGCCTCTAATGTCCCAGCACAGATTAAGGGGGTCATTGCTACTTTGGCGGGCGGCAGAGGCCGCCCACCAAAGTACCCCCGCCAGAACACCGCTGCGCGGTCAGAAGACTGCCGCAGTGATTCTGGCTTTCCCGCTGGGCTGGCGGGCGACCGCCAGAAGGCCGCCCACCAGCCCAGCAGGAAAGCGCCTTCAACGAGGAAGCCGGCTCCGACTGGAGCCGGCGGAGTTGAAGGCGTGTGACGGGTGCAGTAGCACCCGTCGCGATTTTCAGTGTCTGCATAGCAGACACTGAAAATCATGGTGGGGCCCTCTTACGGGGGCCCCACGACACCCCATACCGCCATCCTGTTCCTGGCGGCCAAAACCGCCAGGAACAGGATGGCGGTATGGGGGTCGGAATCCCTATGGCGGCGCAGCAAGCTGCGCCGCCATGGAGGATTCCCCTGGGCAGCGGAAAACCGGCGGTACACCGCCGGTTTTCCGTTTCTGACCGCGGCTGTACCGCCGCGGTCAGAATTGCCCTGGATGCACCGCCAGCCTGTTGGCGGTGCATCCGCGGTACCCTACCCTGGCAGTCTCGGACCGCCAGGGTAGGAATGACCGCCTAAATCTTGAGTGCTATGTCACTGATTTCCTTGACACCTGACTCTGCCGCAGAAACTGTGACCTCGTGGGGCGATCACAACACCACCTTACATCTTGATCTCTTGGAGTCATCAGCCCCACCATGTTGTAAGGGACCGATCCCTTGTCCCCGATGCGCAACACCTCCCCTACAACAGTAAGGAACTGACACCTCACTTCCCCTTCTTACCAGTAAGGAACCGACACCTCACCTCCCGGTAGCAGCAAAGAACCAACACCACACCGGTTCCAGTGACACCTCACCTCCCCAACTCTGTTCAATGTCTTTGTTCCCTCATTTTCCAAGGTACTGAACCTGGGGTTCATGTGACTCTCTGACCGGCTCGCACTCCCTAGGGAGTGGAATCAGAATCTTAGGAAGAACTCCATCAAAACGTAGTGATAGCCCCCGTAGGGGCTATTGTGTTTCTATGCACTGTACTAATATTTAATCTTTGAAAATTTGTGTCTTTGCTTGTGTATGTTGGATTTTTGTTGTTTTGACCTTGCACAGATAACCATGGCTATTTTTCTAAAATGGCGTGCACTACATTTGTGGTGTTTTCACTGTGTTACTGTGTGTATATGTAGAAATACTTTGCACATTGCCTCTGGGATAACCCTGCCTGCTCGTGCCAAGCTACCAAGAGGGTTAGTAGGGGTTATCTGAGATGTGTGACTCTCTTACCCTGACTATAGGGAGTGTCCCTACTTGGACAAGGTGCAAACCCCATTTCTAAGAGTATGGGTTGGTAAAGGTAGAAGATTTAGGAGTAAAGATGGTTTAGTATCTGTATTATTTGTGCAGTCATGAGGGTGGGAGTGGGTGCTTGTTTTTTTAATATTTCGTAACAGATTATAGAAAGTATTGTGCGTTTATATTTAATATGTTGGTGTGTTTGTTGGTGTGTGTTATGTTTTGTTTTGGTGGAGTAATGCAATGAGCTATTGATGTAATACATTTCTCTTCATTATTTGAATGTAAAGTACAATTGGTGAAGTGGTAAAGGGGTGGTGATATGTATTGGAGGAGAGCGTACAAGGGGTGTGAGAGGGCATGGGCAGGGGTTATAAGTGCTTGCGTAAGATTTGGTAGCAGGAGGAGGTAACATGTCGGTGAGTAGAGTGTAAGGATTGTTTGGATGTGTTTTGGTTAAAAAGAGGAGAAGGGTGTTAATGGTTGTTGATATGAGAGAACGTTTAGTATATGTTTGGTGTGATATAACGGGGTATATTAGGAGAAAACAGAGGGTAGAGCTGGTGTTTATTATGAATAGGAAGTGTGTGTTCATAGGGGTTATGGTTAGGTATAGTGAGGATTTGTGTTGTTTTGTGATGTGTGGATTTGATGGTGGGATAGGACAGAGTGGTGTTTCTATGTGACAGTGAAGGTGCCATTGTGTGGCAGTTGGGGTAAAAGGGTGTATAGACTAGGCCTGGGTGGAAGTAACAGAGTTTCTCTTCATGGAATTCCATGAGGTTGCATTAAAAACTCTGTGAGATTCATGGGAGTTCTGCGAGCGGGTAGATTTCAGGCATGTTGCGCTGCTTTATATATACATATATATATATACACACACACACGCTGGTTTATATATATATATATACACACACACATATATATATATATATATATATATGTAATTTTATATATACATATTTATTAATAGTTTGTACTGTATATATATATATATATATATATATATATATATATATATATATATATATATATATGACAAATAGGTCCTCATTATGACCCTGGCAGTAGACGATAATATGACGGTAAGCACTGCCAACAGGCTGGCGGTACTTACCGCCATATTATGACATTGTCGGGTTGACTGAAGCCAACCTGCCAATGTACCACTCAGACCGCCAAAGCAGTAACAGCCGTTGGGCTGGAGATATCCATCTCCAGCCCAACAGCAGCCGTCACTATTCTGCCTGCGGGATTATGACCCCGCCTACACCCATGGTTTTCCGTGGCTTCCTTACCACCACGAAAACCATGGCAGTAGGCATTATCAGTGGCAGGGAATTCCCTCTCTGTCACTAGTAGGGGTCTTTCCCCTCTTCCTCCTGCTCCAGTTAGCCCCCACCCCCTACTTCTCAACAGCTCCCCCACCCCCCCACATTCACCCCACCGTCACAGACTCACACACGCATACACACCCATTCCCACATGCATCCACACGTGCATACATCCATTCACACACACGTCCGCACACACTTACATACACCCAGACATGCATTCACAACATGCACGCACTCACACCTCCATACATGCACACACACATTCCAAAACGCAACACCCCCCCGCATTCAAGCAGGCACAAACATTCACACACACCCACACACACAAATACAACAACCCACCCCCCCTCCCATGTCGGAGACCCAACTTACCTGGATCCAGGGGGTCCTTCGGCAGCAGATGGTATGTGGCGCTGCTGCCAGCAACAGCGTCCACCAGCTGAACACCGCCAGGCCGTAATATTTGTCATAATACAGCTGGCAGTGGTGTACTGGTTGGGCACTGCTGTTGGCAGCAGCGCCACCTTACCGCCATCCACCAGCATGGCCACAGCCAGATTTCAGCCGTTCTTGTGGTGGAAATCCAGCTGTGGTCATAATATGGCGGACGGCTGGTAGCCACGGCGACGGTCTTTTGGTGACCGTCACCGCGACACTAGATGTTTTTTACCCCCAATGTCATAATGAGGGCCATAGTGTTTTTCCTATGGAGATTAGTTCCTAATTTTAACTACTTACTGGCAATCACCAATAGATATTTATAGTTAGGATATAGACCCTCATAAAGACCCTGGAGGTCTTTTGACCGTCAGGGTTAATGTGGAGCTATCACCGTCAACAGGCTGGCGTGTATACTGCCACGTTATGAGTGTGGCGGGTTGGCCGCTGCCAACCCGCCACATTTCCATTCATATTGCCATGGCGGTATGAACTGCTGGGCCGGAGATGTATATCTCCGACACAGTGGTCCACGGCAGACCGCGGGCGGCATTACGAGCCGGCATACCACCATATTTTCCTCGGTGGTAGTACCGCCATGAAAACGATGGCAGTAGCGCTACCGGTGACAGGGAATTTCTTGTCACAAATATATGGCTCCTCCAACCCCCAGCAAGCACCTGCCGCCCTACACACGTAGCACCCCCACCCACCTACTGTCACAGCAACCCCACCCACTTACATGACACCCCCACCCAAGATCTCCCTCCCTGCATACATGCACACTTACACCCACACACACCATGCATATACCCATTCACTTACACTTCCATACAAGCATCCACTCACACTCAACCATACACACATTCACTCACAGATACTCACACGCATTCAAGCACGCATACACACAAACATACAAACATGCATACTCACACACATACTCCACCACCCCACCATCTTGACACCTTAAGTAATAAATATAGAATGTTAGCAATCTAGTTGTTTGTTAATGTACTGTGGGGAGCCGGAGTTCAGGGCACGGACTTGGAAAATTGAAGGCAGAGAGGAGGGTGCAGTGGCAAGAAGTTGACCAAGCTGGGCAGGCAGGAGGAGCAACAGTCCATGGAGGGCAGGGAAAAGGTGGCAAGGGGCAACAAACTAACCATACAGAATAGGCAAGAGAGGCTGTGGTAATTAAACAGATCATTAAGGGCAGAAGGAAGGAGCAGGGCAGTACAGTCATACAAGCCAACAGACCGAATTCAGGAAGAAGACTCCCGATGTTTTAACCCAAAAGCGCTTTATATTATCTGTCTCCTAACAAAATCTCCTATTTTTCAGTGTAAGTCAATGGGGAAAATTAATTCCCCAGGTTTTTCTTTTTGAATTTCCATCTTACTAAGTTCGAAATTTTGGAAGGTATGGCACATTGTACCATAGAGAGCAGGAGGAATGGGGTAGGGACATAGACTTGGACAGAAGAGGGTAGGAGGGAGATGGGCATGACCACCAAACTGACCTTTCAGTGCAGGCATCAGGGGTTGCAGTAGCACAATATACCATAGATGGCAGCACAAGCAACATGGAAAGCAATACGAAAGGGACAAGGCAATACACATGGGCACCAAGAGAGCAGAGGGGAAAGAGGCAAGGGCAGCAAGCTACTATACCGGACAGACGGGAGTGACAATTGCAGCATAAAAGACCATAATGGGCAGGAGTGAGGGAGCAGGGGCACAACAACAGACCAGTCAAGGCAGGACATAGAGAATATGGACCTGCATATGGAAAAGGAGGGCAGAGGGCAAGGGGGGAGGGCAAGAGCAGAAAGCTGACCACGGAGGGCAGGAGGGATTGGCCCTGGAAGCACAACACTGCTTGGACGGCAACAGTGAGACTATAATAACGCACATGCAGACAATAGAGGAAAGGTAAAAGGGGGTCAGGGGCAGGAAGCTGATCACACGGAGCAGGTGGGAAGGGTTGTGGCAGCCCAGAAGACGATGCATAGCAAGCAGGATGGATAGTGGCCACATAAATGCCATGGTGTGCAAAAAAGAGCGGGCATGGTCATGCACAAAGGACCATGGAGAACAGAAGGGAGGGGTATAGGCTGGACCCAGGCAAGACAGGGCAGGGGAAGGGGCTTCAAAACAAACCGCAGAGGCCGGGCAGATGGAGCAGTTGCAGCACAACAGAGCATGGAGGGCAGAAAGGAGTGGCAGTAAAATGGACCATGGGGGACTGGAGGGAGGGAATATGGGCAATTCTGACACGCAGGGTAGAGGTGGCAGGGATAGGTGACAGCCATCTGACCATGCTAGGCAAGTGAGGGGGCGGTGCCACCTCAACCGAAAACTCGGAGTAGATGGGAGGGGCAGTGGCATGTCCATGGAACATGGTGGAAAGAAAAGTGGGCTCAGCGGTATAGACACAGACATCGAACGGCAAGGGCAGGATGATATGGGGCAGCAAGTACAGAGGCTAAGCAGGAGAGAAATGATGGGGCAAAGAATTGGGCAATGAAAGGCAGGAGGAGTAGTCAGGGACATCAAGCTAAACAGAGGGCAGAAGCCCCACATTGGATCAGGCAGGGCAGGATGGAGGGGACTGGTGCATGAACTCGGATAACAAAGGGTAGGAAGAAGGTGGATAGGGTAGCAAGCTAACTGTTCATGAGTGGCTTGAAGGGCAGTGGCAGAAAAATGGCCACACAGGACTGCAATAAGGGAGCAGGGGCAGGAACTCAGGCAATGGTTGGCAAGGAGGAGCGGGGACAGGAACAATGCAAGGCCAAGCCCTGCGTCCATGCTCCTCTACCATGCATTGCAATGAGCATCTTACTTAACGTTTAAAAGAACCCTAGAAATTCACTGGAAAAAAAACAAAGGTTACTGGGTCTTAATAGAAATTCAGGTGGTATAGTTTGATTTATTTCAAGTAACTATAACTTGTGCCCCAAGGTAACTATAACTTGTTAGTTATGGATAGGTCCACGTTTCTATACAAAAAGCTTTTTTTTTACTTGCCTATATCTTTAGCAGCGCTTGACGAATCTTCATGCAACTTTCCAAAAAATTTTGCTAGTACCATCAGCCACTGCTTGGAAAGTTTCAGGGTGATCCGTCTGGGAGGGCTGAGAAAAAAGTGATGTCCCAAAACGTTTTCTCTAATAATTTTTCCATAGGGATTTTGAAAAGCATCAGCGCATAAACTACTGGATGGAATTAGACAAAATTTGCCAGGAAGGTAGGACTTGGTCCAGAAAGGTTGCTTCTTTTTATTTTGGTGTAATTCTATTCAGTAGTTTTTGAGAAATTAAGGGGAAAATAAATTTGTATATCTAGGGACGCGAAGGATTTGTGACCACTAACAATCTTGTGCCGAGATCTGATTGGCTGATAACACTTTAACAACAGAAGCTGTTGAAGTGTTGTCAGCCATCTCACGACTCAGCTTAAGCCGAGTCCCAATATAAAAGTAAAAAAAAACAAGAAGGGCAGGGGTATGAACATCTTGATCCCTTAGCTCTGGTGGTGGGGTCAGTAAGGGACCTCCTCATGGCTAAAAATCATTTTTTAAAAATTTTATTAGCGGAGATGCAGTGATTTAGCAAATCCGCTCATAACATTTTTTTAAACTGAAGCACGGTGCTTCATTAGTTTAGTTCCTAGACCTTGGGGCTTTATTTGAAAAAAAAAAGTGGGGGTGGCCTTCTGGCACTCTCCTGCGGCCACAGGGACCACCACCTCCTGGGGACTAATTTTTTTGGATGACCCTCCACTGCCTTGGGGACTGCCACTCCCTGAGGCAACACTGCTGTTAAGTGGGGGCCAAATGACCTCCCCGGGCCCCAGGGACCACCTCCCATGGAGGATCTCTTAATTAATGCAGGGGCACCCTGTGGACCACCCGGGGACCACCACCCCCAGGACAACATGTTATTGTGAGGGGGCCATGCACTCTTCCTGCCTGGGGGACAACTGTTGCTGTGGTTTGGTTGGCAACACTCTTTTGGTTTTGACAGCCGGATCTTTAAAGCAGGCCTGCTGTCAAAACCTGAAGTTTCATCTCCGTCCTCTGCACACGTACAGGGGACAGAGATGAAATACTTCAGGAGGCACAGAGCGGCTGTCAAAGCAGCTCCATGCTTGCTGAAGCATTGGCACTGCCAGGGAAGCCTTAAGGCTTCCCCCAGAGTGCCAGGTAGCCCGTAAGAGCTTTGCATTAAAAACTAAATAAATAAAAAAGTAGTGACCACTGGCAGTCCTTGAGGGCTCCCTCGTGGTCCTATGTGGCCCATAAAGGTTTTTTTATTTAAAAAAGAAATACATTTTAAAAAATATCAAAAATGTATATAGGAACAGCAGGGGAGCTCTTAAAGCTTCCCCTGTGGTGTTAGATAGCCCATAAAGTTTTTTTTTGTTTTTTTCTTTTAGATAAATAATATGAAACAAAGATTTAAAAAATAAAATAAACATCTATAGCTCAGTGTGAAGGTCTGCTATGGGGGTTCAAGTCCAGCTGGCTTCATTTCCATTTATGAGGTGAGGATGCAAGTTAAAGTTACCTTAGAGTGTGAGTTATAATACCTCTAACTATAATTGCTGAATTTCTCTGGTTTTGTGCGAGTAAATTCGGAACCTAACTATAACATCCCTGAAACCTTTGCTTTTTAAGTGAGTTTCTAAGGTTTTTTAATTCTACTTCCGAACTATTACGTCCCTGTGAGCCTTTTTTCAGTGAATTTCTATGTTTTTTTATTGTTAAACAATTTTCAATACTTTAAGTTAATCCAACCACCACCATGAACTGCCTTTGGCTGTGTTCGGCGGCGGTTGGCCACAGGGCCTGGCCTCTGAGCAGGACCAGTGGCCAACCCCTATAACCATCCAAACCCTGCTCTCTGCAAGGCCTTCGCCTTGCACAACGTGGTTGACCACAGGAACTGGCCTTTGGCCAGCACCCAACCCTGCCCTGTGCACAGCTTGCAACCAACCCCAATAGACACCAAACCCTGTGCAGTGCACGTTCTTCAGTTGTGTGCAGTGGGATGAAGCAAATAAGAACATTTCTTCCATTTTTGATTTTCTTAAGCACACTTCTGAATGGTTACTCTTTGCATACACTTTTCTAAAGAATCTCAATATGCTAGGCTTTTTATCCATAATCCCAAGTTAATTGCGATCATCACAATGAATTTGCAAAAAATAACAGGTTCTCAAAAACATACTTAGCTTAGCAGTTGTATTACTTCAAGTGTGTAGTACACTTTATTAGCAATAACTCTCTAGGAAAGTAAACTCTTATCACACAATAATGAGTGCAAACCCTTCTAATTGTTAAAAAGACAAAACTCTGGCCCTCATTATGTCATTGGTGGTATAAACCGCCTACTGCTGCGGCGAGGGCAGCCAAAAGACCATCACCGCGGCTACCAGCCGTCTGCCCTGTTATGACCACAGCCTGATTTCCGCCAGAAGGATGGCGGGAATCTGGCTGTGGCCATGGCAGCTGATGGTGGTAAGGTGCTGCTGCTCCCAGCAGCAGCGCCATGCCAGTAGACCACCACCAGCCTTATTATGACCCATAATACGGCCAGGCGGTGTTCTGCTTGCGGAAGCTACTTCTGGCAGCAATGCCCTGTCCCTTCCCCTTCCGGAGGACCCCCTGAACACAGGTGAGTGGGTGCTCTTTCAGGGGGGTGGCTGGTGTTGTGTGTGTGTATGCGGATGCGTGTTCCGTGTCGAATGTGTGTGCATGTATGGATGTGTGAGTGCGTATATGTTGTGTTCTGTGAATGCATGCCTGTGTGTATGTATGAAAGTGTGTGCGGATGTGTTTTTGAATGGATGTGTGCATGTGTGGATGAATGTGGGTATGGGTGTGTGTGTATGCCTGTGTGCGTGTGTGAAGGGAGGAGCGTGAATGAATGGGGGTTTGGAGAGGAAGGGGGAGTGGGGGTAATCAGGGGAGGGCAAGGGTGTGGGGATGGGGAAGACCTCTATCAGTGACAGGGAAGGGATTGCCTGTCACTGATAGTGCCTACCGCCATGGTTTTCATGGCGCTAGGGAAGCCACGAAAACCATGGCGGTAGGCGGGGTCATTACTCCACAGGCGGTACAGGGACAGCTGCCGGGCTGCAGATTGATATCTTCAGCCCGGCGGCCATTACCGCTGTGGTGATCGGTGTGGTACATTGGTGGTTTGGCTTCAGCCAAACCGCCAATGTCATAATATGGTGGAAAGTACCGCCAGCCTGTTGGCAGTACTTTCCACCATATTACCGCCGACCCCCAGGGTCATAATGAGGTCCTCTGTCTTTAAGACCCTTCCCCAAATACACTCCTAGCACAGTGTCCATAGCAGCCCACTAGAAACAGGAGGTCACAAGTTCACAGCACATTGTAGAAGAGGAATACAAGTTGCAAAATGAGCGACAGCAGGCGTGGTTTACTGTGCACATTCAAAGCTATATCCAAGTCGGCATTACAATTTTCAATTTTTACCAGAGCCAATTGAAAACCTACTTACTAATCTTCTCAAAACATTACCTAATTTTATTCACCTCCATATTTACAGCAGCCAATGAAATGACCTTTTTTAAAGTAGTGTTACACCTCTATTTTAACTGCATCCCATGTTCAATACTGGCTCATTCAGTTCCAGTCTTTTCCTGACTGCTGCTACTGCCTCACCGTTAGATTTGGCATCCTTGGCATGGTCTCCCCTAACTTTTTGTCTCTGTTTCCCAGGTTGTTGGTGTGTGTTGGACTCTTTTTTTTTACAGTTTTTGTTACTCTGGGCACTTTACCACTGCTATCCAGTGCTAATGTGCAAGTGCTCCCATACAAAATGTGTATGTAATTGGTATATCCATGACTGGCATATCTGACTTACTGGTAAGTCTCTAGTACAGTGCACTAGAGGTACCCAGGGCCTGTAAATCAAATGTTACTAGTTGGCCTGCAGCACTGGTTGTGCCACCCACAATAGTAGATCTGTAAACATGGCTGTGTGTGCAGTTTTAAACTGCCAATTCAACTTGGCAAGTGTACCCACTTGCCATGCCTAAACCTTCCCTTTTCTTACATGTAAGTCGCCCATAAGGTAGGCCCTAGGAAGCCCCATGGGCAGGGTTCATTGAATGTTTAAGGTAGGACAAATACTAATGTTTTTTTATATGTCCTGACAGTGAAATAACGCCAAATTTGTTTTTCACTGTTGCAAGGTCTATCCCTCTCATAGGTTAACATGGAAGCTACGTTTAAAAATTAAGATTGTGTGTTTGAAAATGCCACTTTTAGAAAGTGAGCATTTTCTAGCTTAAACCATTCTGTGACTCTGCCTGTTTGTGGATTCCCTGTCTGGGTCAGTTTGACAGTTGGGCTGTTTGCACCTCTCTCTAGACAGTGGCACAAAGCTGGGGTGTAGTGTGCATATCCTGATGAGCCATCTGTGCTGGGAGGGAGGGGAAGAGTGGTCACTCACACCTGAAAATGCTGTGCCTGCCCTCACTCAATGCAGTCTCCAACCCCCTGGTGTGTGTGGGGGGCATGGTCTAGCCAAGGCAGGATTTCACAAGCAAGAGAGACTTTCCTTTGAAGTAGGCCTACTTCAAAGGCAGAACTGGGTATAAGAAGGGTACTCAAAGCCCTGAAAATTAGATCACTTCTGGACATCAAGAGGAACCTCTGCCTGGAGAAGAGCTGAAGAGTTGAGGAGAAGTGCTGCCCTGCCTGTGACTGTGCTTTGCAGAGCTATCCTGCAGTCGCTGCTACTGCCTGGTGAAAGGGGACAAAGACTGGACTTTGTTGTGCATTCCTGCTTGTGAAGAAATCTCCAAGGGCTTGTCCGGAGCTTGCCTCCTTTTGTTGAAGTCTCAGGGCCATCAAAGACTTCTCCTGCCAGCACCTTTACTCTCTGCTGAGACTCCTATCCTGCCAAGTGGTGCCCTATCCAGTTCCTGGGGCCTTGACAGGTAAAGCTGGCAGACCAAGATTGAAAATCAACACACAGACTGCTGTGCGGGGAAATTTCCGCCACAACCTCCAAGACGCGGCTGAAGAAACGATGCGCTGCCGGCTCCTCAGCTGAAATTGACGCAACGCTTGCAGCACAGCTGGAAGATCAGTGCTCACAGCTGGCGAAACGACGTGCCACAGCGCTAATGTTGGCTGGTAACATCGCAACCCACACAGCACGTTTTTGATAACGCCGTGCGGCAATCCTTGCTGGGTGCAAAAAAATTACACAATACCTGCCTGGACCCGAGTGCTGCCCAGATCGACGCATCGCTCTCCTATAGAGAGGAAAAACGACACACACCGACCCAACCGGACAAGAAGAAACTATGCACGGTCTCGCTTGCAGGTGAGAAATTGACACACCGCTTACCTTTTTTCGACACACTCTCGCCCATGTGGGTTGTTTTGATGCTACCCAGGTACTTTTCAACATTAACAGTGTTTACCTGTTTACAAACGGATTTAAGACTCTGTTTGCTTCTTATTTAATAACTTGACTTGTGTGTGTTGGATTTTTGTTGTTCTGGTCTTGTTTTGTTTAGATAACTATTTCCTATTTGTCTAAACCTGTGTTGTGTCATTTAAGTGTTTTCATTAAGTTACTGTATGTGTTAGTACAAATACTTTACACTTAGCACTCTGAAGTTAAGCCTGCCTGCTCGTGCCAAGCTACCAAGGGAGAGGGCGGGGGTTAGCTGAGGATTCTCCTTTACCCTGACTAGTGTGAGGGTCCTTGCTTGGACAGGGGGTAACCTGACTGCCAGCCAAAGACCACATTTCTAACACTCACTTCAAAATAGTTAGAGTGTGGATTGTTTAGCACAGCTTTGTGTTTTTGGGCTAGGGAGGCTGCTAGAATGAGTGGTATTGACAGGGTCTAGTGTTTGCCTAATGGGATTGTTAATTGGATTTCAAGAGAAGGTTAAAGTGGAATCACTTGCTCCCTTTGGTTGCAATCCCTAGAGATTGCCAACTCTCTCACCTCATCCTAGTGCACTGTGATGGTAATGACCCCGGCATACTGATTGGGGTAGGACCAGAAATCCTAATCAAGGATACCTTTACACAACTGATGACACTTTTCCCTATCACTGTCTTGGTGTTCTTCAACATATGCCAAAGGCAGATATGGAAGTGGTCTACTTATTTCAGTCCACAGATTGACAAAGCCAGGAAACATTTTAATTAAACTGCTTTTGCTTTCCTCAGACACCATAACATGCACTCTATATTCAAACCAACCTGGGCTTTGTGATGGATTGCATGTATGGAAGTGACAGTGTGCACTTCACAGACAAAGGCAACAGAGCTTTTATTTCCACCTTGAAACTCTATATCCGGCCTTGCATGTAACTATCACATACTAACAATGAACACAAAGGCTCCTCTCATGGCCACCCTGTTGCCGATTTTATTGATTTTTTTTTTCAAAATATTCACAACAATATCGTAATATTTATGACATACTTTTGAATACACAAAACAAAAGCACCTTCAAAATACAGCACCCCATTCAAAATGTGCAATTGTATGTAAGTAATTTTTAATATCAGACAGCAAAGATTACTTTCTAAAGAAGTCCCCAAACATATGCTTGAGTTTCTCTGTCACTTCGTATATCCAAATTTCAGCAAGTCTTTCTGTCATATATAACTCTCTAACATCCTTGTGCAGAGTCGGTGTTACACTATGTATAAATGTGAGTGGGTCTGCAAGTGGGTGCATTAAGGCGTCAGTTGATCTACAAATAGGTGTGCCAGGGTGTGACTGGGTCTGTGAATGGGTGTATCAGGGTATGACTTGGTCTTCAAATGAGTGCATAAGAGTGTGCATTGATCTTTAAATGGGTGCCTAAGAGTATGACTGGATCTTTGTATGGGTGCATAAGGATGTGAGTTGATCTACAAATGGGGCATCAGGGTGTGACTGGGCCTGCAAATCAGAGTGGGACTGTGTCGGCAAATGGGTGTGTAAGGGTGTGAGTAGATCTCTGAATGGGTGCATGAGCATGTGACTGAATCTCTGAATGGGTGCATAAAGGTGTGAGGGGATCTATGAATCGTGCATGCAGGTGTGACTGAGTCTGTGAATGGGTCCATGAGGGTGTGAGTTAATCAGCAAATGGAGTATGAGGGTGTGACTGGGTCTGTGAATAGTGGATGAGGCTGTGTGTGGGTCTGCAAATGGGTGTGTCAGGGAGTGAGTTGATCAGCAAATGGGTGTGTCAGGGTGTCATTAGGTCTGCGAATGAGTGCATCGGGGTGTGACTGGGTCCTCAAATGGGTGCATGAGACTGTGAGTGGGTCTCTGACTGGATGCATGAGGGTGTGAGTTGATCTGCAAATGGATGCATGAGGGTGTGAGTGAATCTATGAATGGGTGAATGTGGCTATGACTGGGTCTGTTAATGGGTAAGTCAGGTAGTACGTTGATTTGTGAATGGGTGTGTCAGGGTGTGACTGGGTCAGAGAATGTGTGTGTCACAGTGTGACTTGATCTGCAAATGGGTGCATGAGACTGTGAATGGGTCTGCAAAGTAGTGCATGAGAGTGTGAGTTAATCTGTGAATGGGTGCATGAGGGTGTGACTGGGTCCTCAAATGGGTGCATCAGGGTGTGACTAGGTCTGTGAATCGGTGCATCACGGTGTGAGGTGATCTTTGAATGGTTGTATCAGGGTGTGAGTGGGTCTGTGAATATGTGAATGAGGGTATGAGTAGGTCTGCAAATGGTTGCATCAGGGTGTCTGTGAATCTGTGAATGGTTGCATGTGGATGTGACTGTGTCTGCGAATGCGTGCATCAGGGTGTGAGTCGGCGAATGTGTGTGACAGAGTGCGAGTGGATCTGTCACTGGGTGCATTACGGTGTGACTGGGTCTCCGAATAGGTTTGTGTGGGTGTGAGTGAGTCTGCGAATGGGTGCATCAGGGTGTGACTGGCTCTGTGAATGAGTGCAAAAGTGTGTGAGTGAATCTGTCAATGAGTGCATGAGGGTGTGACCGGGTATGTAAATGGGTGTGTGAGGGTGTTACTGGGTCTGCGAATAGGTGCATCAGGGTGTGAAGTGATCTATGAATGGTTGCATCATTGTGTGACTGGGTTTACAAATAGGTGCATGAGAGTCTGATGGGATCAGCGAATGGGTGTGTCAGGGTGTGAGTGAATCTACGAATGGGTGCATGAGGTTGTGACTTGGTCTGTGAATGGGTGCATGAGGGTGTGAGTAGGTCTGCGAATTGGTGCACAAGGGTGTGAGTGGGTGTATGAGTGAATGCATCAGTGTCCTAATGGGTCTGTGACTGGGTGCATGAGTTTCTCAGTGACACTATGGATGAATGAATTAATGTATATCTAACTCTCTAGATTTTTTTTCCTTGTCTCCGATATTCACGTATTCATTGTGACACTACATGGCGGGTTGCATTGACTGCCAGGATGTATTTGTGATTATGCGAACCGTGGAAAAAAATAAGTGTAAGGTCACAATTTGACCTATAAAGATCCTATATGACAGCACTTTGTCACTTTATTGTTAGCCCCCGGGACTGACCCTCTTCCCTAAAATGGTAGACCCAACTTTCAAGGCAGGTTGCAGCCAGCCAATCACAGCATTCTCTAATACATTGTTTCTTCACAAAGACATTGCAGCAAAGTCACAGCCAGAGACATCCAAATGTATTTTCTCTTTTATTTCTCAAAAGATACTGAATGGATGAACACCAAATACATGAAAGCTAGCTTTCTGCAAAATTTAGTTTAAGTCCGTCCAGAGGTTCGGGCTGTAGTCAGTTCATAGGTCCTATGGAAATTAACATGGGAAAAAAAAAAAATTTGACCCCCCCTTTTTCTCGGCCCCCACTTGATGGATCATCCCAGAACATTCTGTGTGCAAAAAAAAATTCTGGGGCACTTTTTGGGACATTTCACAAAGATTTGTCAAACAGTGGCAAAGAAATTCGCAAGTCAAAAAATGCTTTTTCTATGGAAACATGGTCCTAATTATAACTACCTACCTACTGGTGACCTCCAGTAGGTTATATATATATATACATATATATATATATAAAAATGTATACACATATCATCATACATTTAAATTATCGTATATGCTACATGATAAATTAGATGATAAATAGCAAGATCATGGCCATGAAGTACTGGGCACTTAAGTTGTGATTTACTTGGCACTTAAGATGTGATTATTAGATTCTCCTTTCTCATTGTTTTGCAATATGTCATCTTACTAAGGGGGATGATAAAATTTTGTGTCATCTATATGTGTGTTTGGATTTTTCCACTGCCCACTTTAAGGAGAGTAATATACTCTTTTAGGTATCATAATATGCATTATATGTGCAAGAACATTTTAAGAATTTATTATGAATTATTCTCCACTTTAAATGAAAACTGAGGAACGAAAATTGAAAGTATAAGTAGAAATGTGTGATTTTCCTATGAATTGATTTGGTAAAACTATATCCTTTGATGCAATTGAATGAGGGATTTTGGATTTCATCTTAATGGTATATTGTGATTGGGAGAGTTTACCCAACTTGTAAAAAACATGAGTTGCTGTTGATTGGTAATGGAAATATCCATGTAGTATTCCACTAGGACTCATTAGGGGAATATTTTGAGATGGAAAAATGTGTGTTATGTATCTGAATGTTTTCTAATATGGTGCTAGTCGCTGGCCAGTTATGAAACATTTTCTAGTCTAGTGTTCGAATGGGAAATGAAATGGAAAAGGACATTATAAAATAGAATGCCCTGTGTCATGTTATTGATATAGGCCCAGTAGAAGTCATCAAGCTCCAATGCTTTGGCCTGGATTTTGCAGAACGTTTTGCTTTTCTCAGAACATTTTTCACTTTTTTGAATATAATAAAATAGATTTTGCATGAAGAAATTGGTCATGGGACATTATTGAGACCTCTGTGGCACTGTATTGTGGACCTTGTGAAATGCCATGTGATATATATATATATATATATATATATATATATATATACACTGAAAAAAACAAAGGTTACAGGAATGGAATTTGTCATTTGAGATATCAACTGTGATGTCACTGAACATGTCATGAGTAATGTGATATGTGACATGTGAGGTCAGAAGTGCCTAAAACTGCTGAATTTCTATGGTTTTTTACATGTGAAATGTAAGCCTAACTATAATGTCTCTGTAACCTTTGTTTTTTGAGTGGATGTTAGAATGGGTATGAGTGTGCCCGAGTGGGTCTGTTAGTGAGTGTGCAGTGTCTGAGTAGGTCTGTGAGTTGGTGCATGAGTCCTTTAATGGGTCACTAAGTGGGTATGTGAGTGTTTGAGTAGGTCTGTGAGTTAATGTGTGAGTATCTGAGTGGGTCTGTTAGTTGGTGAGTGGGACTCTGAGTCAATGCATGAATGTGTCAGTGGGTCTGTTAGTGGACATTTGAATGTCTGAATGGGTCTGGGTTTGAGTGCTCTGTGAGAAGGTGTCTGAGTACCTGAGGCAGTCGGTGAGTACAGATATGAGTCTCTGAATGGGTTTCTGAGAAGGTGCATGAATGTTTGAGTGAGTGAGTGTGTGTGTGAGTGTCTGTGTGAGTGTCTGAGTACCTAGTCAGTGACTTTCTAAAAAGGAACCTCACCTACACTTTTATCCAACAAGAGTGCACAGTTTTGCATAAAATATGTACATAAGCACAGTTCTTTCTGTGTCCTTGGGTAAATCTCCAGTATGTATTCTACTCTACAGCATTGTAATGGAGCACAATCAAAGGACACCACTGTTGTTGTGTAGGTTTTGGCAATATAATTGTTCCTAATGCTTGTTTATTCAGATGTGTGTCATAACATGAATGCTCCAATGGAGAAGAAGAGACTTCAAAAACGGAAATCTCTCAGAAATAAGAAACTTTCTCTTCAAAATGTGAAGTGCTTCTTTGTTTGATGCAAATGTTCTCATATTCCTCAGTATCAAGAACTCTTCATCTCTTTGTCGTGTTTTAGTGAATATATAAGTATTTTGGTTCTTAAAATATTGGTTGTCGCAAAATTGTTGTGATCATTGTGAATTATTGTGATACGTATACTCTGGTTTCCTGATTATGTCGTGATGATCACATCTTTTTCAAAAAGTGTAAAACACACACATATATATACATATATATATTTACACATTGTAAATGATGTTTGAGATTAGCTATTTAGTAATGTAGTGTTTAAAGTTGTCTTTCTATGATCATTTTTACTAGTATCCACTTTTAAACTGTGTTTTCTATGTTCATAATGTCGCCGCTTGTCACAGTGATGTCAGTACGCGCAAAGATCATGTGATCTTGAGACAAAGGGATATGATGGGAGGAGTAGCTTTCCTTGTACCCCAACAGGAAGTTCCCACCTGTCTCATTCTTCTTGAAGGTTCCATAGCATTTCAGTTAGTTCTTTGAGGTGTGCAGTACTGTTTTGAAGAGATCTTATTTTGGAAAACCTTTTTTGTCTTTTTTTTCAATGAAAATGGCAACAGGAGCATCAGAGGAAGATCAGGTGCTGGGAAAAGGAGAAGCATATGCAAAACTAAATGTTCCAGGGAGAATTATTTCTATAAATATTTATACTATTTACTGATGGTCACCACAGTAATCCAATGAAACTCAATTAAGAAAAAACATATGTAACCAAATACATTCAAACAGTCATACGTAGCATATTGTAAAAAATGAAAGACACACTCTACTTTTGGCACACATAAAGAGCAATGTCAAGAATCCTATACATGTATAATTATTCTGACCAACTAATATTACAATATATACATATACATCACTGATATGTCCTCTTCAGCAGTCCAAAAGGCTGAGGAAGTATGAGGTCCTCATACTCACAAGTGTTCTGAATCGCAAGTCCAAAAGAGCCAATATCCCTGTCTTCAAGCTTCCAATTATTGGACACCGTGACGTTTGATGAGTTCACTGCAGTTAGAGAGGACCAACTGGCAGCGTTTCAGTCTCACATAGCCATGCGGTCTACCTGACCATCATCAGGACTCAGTGACATATACAGAATATCACCTAAAATGCAATCATTAATAATTTACATATTCCTAAACAATCTCCAGTATTGGGTACAATCCCTCAATTCATGGATGACCAGTACATCTCCGATACAGTCCTTGTGTCAACGATCCAACAAACGAGGCCAAAAGAATTTAGAACTGCATTGGCATACAGCTTTCAGCAACAAGGAGAAGAGCAGCATGCAGAAGTGCATCCACATCCAGGAGAAGATCAGCCGGCAGAGGTAGATCATAAGAATTCTGAAGATGTAGCGCCACCACCAAAAAAAGTTTTTTGCTTGGGATTTTTCTCTGATGCCCACTGGGGAATAAACTGTCTCAAAATATGTAAAATGCACATTGTGTGATAAAACCCTTTCAAGAGGGTCATCCAAAAAATACCCATACGGAACAACTAGCAGATTGTATCACTTGTAAACTTATCATAGAAAGCAAGCATCTTAAAAGGGCACAGAAGAACAGACCTGTAGAACAACCATCTACCTCCAGCCATCCAGAAGCTGTTCTGGGGAGGGGGGGGATTCTCAACAGAATTGAAGAGACGGTGCCAGGAGACTCACCCAGAGCTGTGACATCTTGAGACATATTGTTTGGAGTTCAGCACTACTCTTACAACTGGAGAACTGTCTTTTGAAATAATTCTGGGGGCAGCAAGAGAACACACTGCTAATTTTTTGGTTTAAATTTACTCAAGTTTGCCTACCCTTTTTTCTTTTTTGTTGTCAGAGTTTTTTTTCACCTCTTGTTGCCATTTTGTTTGAAGGAAATCACAAAAAAACACCAAAGTGTTAGAAACTAAAAGTCAATTAAAAACCAGTTGAAGAAAAAGGAAGAATAAAAAAGTTCTTCTTAGAACCACCTTTTATAGTTAAAACGATAAACTGTATGTTGTGTGTATTGATATATAAAAAGGAGTGATGAGTGATTGACTGAACGCATGAGTGCATGTACGAATCACTGAGTGCATGTATGGGTGATTGACTGAGTGCATGAGGGCACGTATGTGTCAGTAAGTGTATGAATGGTGTATGGGTTATTGACTGAGTGTATGAGTGCATGTATGTGTGAGTAAGTGAGTGCATGAGTGCATGTATTGGTAAGTGAATGAGTGCAGGAATGGCTCAATGGTTGAGTGAGTGGGTCCATGAGTGACTGTATGAGTGAGTGAGAGCATGAGTGGTACCTGGTTGGCTGAAAGAGTGTATGAGTGTATGTATGGGTGAGTGAGTGCATGCATGCATGTATGGGTGAGTGAGTGATTGCAAGAGTGTTTGTATGAGTAAGCGAGTGAGTGTATGAGTGGTGTATGGGTGACTGAGTGCATGAATGCATGTATGGGTGAGAGACTGCATGAGTGGTGCATGGGCAATTGACTGAGTGTATGGATGCATGTGTGGGTGAGTTAGTGAGTGCATGTATGGGCAACGGAGCAAGTACATTAGTACTGTATGGATGACTAAACAGTGTATGAGTGCAAGTATGGGTGAGCGAGTCAGTGCATAAGTGCATGTATGTGTGAGTGCATGAGCACTATATGTGTGATTGACTGAGTGTATGAGTGCATGTATGTACAAGCAATTGAATGAATGAATGTATGAGTGAGGTACTGAGTGCATGAATGCATGTATGGGTGAGTGGCTGGGTGTATGAATGGCTCAATAGGTGAATGAGTGGGTCCGTGAGTGGCTGAATGAGTGGGTGAGTGAGTGAGACTATGAGTGTATGAGTGCATGTATGGGTGAATGAGTGACTGCATGAGTTTATTTACAGGTGAGTGAAAGAGTGCATGTATGGGTGAGTGCATGATTGCATACATGGGTGAGTCATTGAATGCATTAGTGCATGTATGGGCAAGTGAGTGACTGCATGAGTGCTGTATGGATGGCTAACGAGTGTATGAGTGCGTGTATGGGTGACTGAGTAAGTGTATGAGTGGTGTAATGGTGAGTGAGTGCATTAGTGCTGTATGGGTGATTGACTGAGTGGTGTATGTATGGGTGACTGAGTGCATGGGACATGTATGGGTGAGTGACTGAGTGCATGTGTTCATGTATTGTTGACTGGTGAGTGCGTATATGTATGTATAGGCAACAGAGTGAGTGACTGAGTGCATGAGTGCATGTATGTGAGACTGACTGAGTGCATGAGTGGTTTAGAGGTGATTGAGTGTACGAGTGCATATATATCTCAGTAAGTGAGTGCATGAGTGCATGTATGGGTGAGTGAATGAGTGCATGAGTGGTGTCTGAGTGACTGAAAAAGTGCATAAGTGCATGTATGGGTGAGCGAGTGAAAGAGTGTTTGTAGAAGCAAGTGAGAGCATGAGTGGTGCATGGGTGATTTACTATGTGTGGGTGCATGTTTGGGTGAGTAGGGGAGTGCATGAGTGCATGTATGGGCAACCTAGCGAGAGCATGAGTGCTCTATGGAGGACTAAAGTGTGTATGAGTGCATGTATGGGTGAGTGCATGTATGGGTGAGTAAATGGCTGCAGGAGCACTGTATGCGTGATTGACTGATTATATGAGTACATATATAGACAGGTGAGTGTGTGTATTTGTGAATGTCTGAGTGAATAACCAAGTGCATGAGTGCATGTATGGGTGAGTAAGTGCGTGCATGACTGCATGTATGGGTGAGTGACTGGGTGCATGAATGGCTCACTAGATGAGTGAGTGAGTGGGTGCGTGAGTTGCTGTATGGGTGAGTGAATGGTTTATGAGTGACTGACTAAGTACAAGATTGCATGTATGGTTAAGTGAGTGAGTTTATAATAGGTGTATTGGTGATTGTGTGAGTGCATGGTTGTTTTGGTGAGGTAATGCCTGTTTGAGTGGCTGTTGAGTTGAGTGAGTGCTTCTATGGGTGAGTGAATGGGTGTGTGAGTTGCTGCATGGTCGAGTGAATGATTGTGTGAGTGCCTGTATAAGCAAGCGCTTGAATGATGGATGAAGTTGTTGTGTGTTGACCTGAAAAGTGATTGTAATAGACTGAAAATGTAAGTAGGAAATAAGCAAAAGAAACTTATGGAAAAGTCTGGCTGTTTATCATTAGAAAGACTCTGCCTGGTACCTCTGAGGAATATGTGTGCTTCAAGAACTGTTTTGAGACATCTAATATCGTTCAGCTGCATCCACTATTGGCAAAAAAAAGATAAAGATATGTTAGAATTGTATCCTAATAGTTACACAAATATCAGAATAATCATTGCTTATACTGTATGACTGTACTACAATGCAGTAAAAATAAATTGTTTACTATTCTCAGCTTTTATACTTCTTCACCATAAATGATGGTCTGTAAAAGCATCATCTTCGAACAGTGGGAAAAAAATCAATGATTGTTAAAAAAAACTAAGCTCTACTGTAGATCACTACAAATAAGTGCTACTATGCATTGCACTCAGTACAATTTATTAATTAGTGGATTTCTCTAGAGTTACTACAGTAATCTAAAGACGCTGATTAAAAACATTTTCTTGAATAAATGTATCTGGTACTATATAAATGTGAAGTACTTTTCAGTTTTAGAAATCTTTGTGAAAAATATCATTTCCTTTAGGCCAAATGATGTCTGAAGTGCTGATAATCCATTTATACAAAATCCCATGCTGTAGTTTTTTTCCTCAATTAGGCTGTAAAAGTTTGGATGGAGAATCAAAAGGAAACTTTTTTTTTAGTTTTGAAGTAATTTTATTCTTTCAGCTTTTTGCTGCTGTCATGGAAGTATGTTGCTCTAGAATTTAATTAGAGGGTGTTTTACAGGTTTGATATATATATATGAAATATTGATATATATATTTCTTTTTGGAACATTACAGAGACTCTTCACATTTCAGGACCTTTTTTAGAGACATAACATTTAATAAGATGAATAATATCTAAAAACACATTAACCATGTAGAGGAAACACTGTATGCCTTTTTTGTAACCATAACCTTTCCTTAGAACTTTGGTTGAACAAAGGAAATATATGAGTTTGGTAGTTTGAAGGGAAGTTTGGTTTGTATTTCAGGTTGTTGTCAGTGCATTCTGTCCATCCAGTTTAATTTTTTGAATATACAGTGTAGTGTCCAGAGGTTGTATTAACTCCCTTGTGCAAGATAATAGCGAAAGTAGTAAAGGTTGTTCCTGAAACTGATATTTGTCCAGCTTTGAAGTTTGTAGTTTGAGTTTCCATTTGGGAACCATCCGCTCTGCATTGTTTTGGCATTACTATAAGATATTTTACTAATCTTTCTAGCAACAATGTAGAGATAAGGTCAGAGCTGCAGTTTAGGCAGATCATCTTTTGGTTACCATTTCTGTACACTTTGTTAAAAGGCAAGACAATCTAGTAATGTTAAGTAAAGAAATTGTTCAGAGTTGATTTCAGTGCTTGATGTAAAAGAACAGTCTTAGCAATCACGGTTACATTTGTATCTGGGTTCAAAGATTCATTCTAGATCTACTACTTCTTCTAAGACTCGAATGATGACCATTGTAAATTCTTGTGCATCTTGTTGATTATTGAGCGTAAACATTATTGATCCTGTAAATGTATAAAAAAAAGTTGGATCCCTGAAGCAGAATGAATTAACGTTTCTGTCACTCATTAAACATTGTCGCAAATTATATAGTGCAGAAGACATTCTCTTATCTGATTTTTGTTCTATTTTGTTAACTACAGTGCATTGAGAACAACATTTGTATAGCAATTGACACCTGAACTATTTCTAAAGTGGTAACTTACAATTTTACCATAATTTTCCAGTTTTCTCATCTAAGTACTCTCTGGCCCTCATCACAACCATGGCTGATGGCGGTAATTTGGGGAAAGGTACTTCCAATAGGCTGGTGGTACCTTTTCCCAAATTATGACATTGGTGATTTGGCTGAAGCCAAACCACAAATGACCACTCCGTCCGCCAGGGTGGTAACAACCACCGGGCTGGAGACCTCGGTCTCCAGCCCGGTGGCCCTCACAATCCCACCCTCAGGATTATGACTCCCCCTTTCGCCATGGTTTTTGTGGCAATCTTACTCATATGAAAACCATGGCGGTAGGCACTATCAGTGCCAGGGAATTCTAGCCCTCACATTGATAGGGGTCTCCACCACCACCCTGCCTCTCCCCAGAGTCCTCACCCACACTTCTCCCCTCCCGACCCCCCCAACTTCCACACACCCTCATGCGCAAACATACACTCTCATACACACATGCTTACCCACATCCACCCATGCAAGCACACATACATACCCACACCCCACAACACACACTAACATATATTGTAGCACACACACACACATTCACAACACACAACATACACTCACATTGATTCATTCACACCCGGATGCACACATACAAAAACAGACACCCCCCACAAAACACCCCCACACACGCACACAACACCCTCCCCCCTCTCCTTTTGGAGAACCCAACTTACCTGCTTGCAGGGGGTCCTCAGGCAGGAGATAGGATGTGGCGCTGCTGCCAGCAGCAGCGTCCGCCAGTAAATCCACCAGGCCGTATCATGGTTCATGATATGGTAGGCAGTGTTTTTTTGGAGTGGCCCTGCTGCTGGCAGCAGCGCCACCTTACTGCCTTCCCCTGTTATGACCATCGACAGAATACCGCCACCCTTCTGGCGTTATTCCATCTACGGTCATATTGTGGTTGGTGGCAGGTAGCCATAGTGATGGTATGTTGGTGGCCGTCTGTAGGAGGCTGGCCTGGTTTGTAGTGGGTACCTTGGGTACGTACGCCTTATGCCAGGTCCTGTTATCCCTTATTAGTGAAATGTAGTAGTGTTCTAGAAGCTTAGGCTGACAGAGGTAGCTATAGCAGAGCAGCTTAGGCTGAACTAGGAGACATACAAAGCTCATGCAATACCACTTGTAGTTACACAGTACTTATACACAAGTAAAGACAATACTCTGTGTGACCAAAACTTAAGGTATTTATTTGCGTGAAACAGTACCAAAAATATCTTAGAGACAATACTCTTTCTGGAGGTAAGTATTATACAAATAGGTCTGGGGCAACACAAACCATATACTAAGAAAGTGGAATGCAAATCATGAATTCACCCCTAGACAAGTGTAGTGTGTGCAGGATTGCTGGGAGAGTAAGGATACAGTAAAGGTAAGTAAATTACCCCACCCCAGAGCCCAGAAAAGCAGGAGAAATGTAATACAAGTTTCTTTAGGACACACTACACCTAGTGATTGGGATTATGCAGTAACCAACCAAGTCTGCAAACAATAACTGCTGGATTCCTGGACCTGAAGTCCAGAAGTCGAAAGAAGTTCCAGGAAGGACAGGAGCCCTAGCCTACCCACAAGAGGGTGCAAAAGAAGAGTTCCCAGTTAGTCGAAGACTGCAGAAATGCACCTTAGGAAGATGCTAGTGGGTTCCTGTATGATGCAAAGGATATCCCATGACGTGAAGATGGATGCAGACATGATTTCATGTTGGAAGTCGCCAACAAGCCTTGGCTACGAGTGCATTTTACATCAAAATGGTGCTGGCTGGACCCAGGAGGAAACCTGGGGGCCTCAAGTCTGTGTGAGGAGGAAGAGGGGGCTCTCAGCACTTTGGAGAGCCCTCAGGATGCCAGACAGCACCCCCAGGAGTCCCAGGACATGGGGACAAAGAAGGAACGCAGTTGGTGCAACACAACAAGGACAGTTCCCACACCACAGGAGAACAACTCAGCGATTTGAGCATCACAGGATGGAGTGATGGGGACCTGGGCCAGGCTGTGCACAAAGGAAGTTTGCAAATAGTGCACAGAGGCCTCAGGAGGTGAAGACGATTCAGTACACAGGGGTACCGTCGCTCTTGGGGAAGGCAAGGTCTTACCTCCTCCAAATTGCGTCTGCAGGACATCAGGACAGTCTATGTCGATGGGGTCCAACTTCTGTGTCCTTAGGAGCACGCTCACCACTGTGAGAGGATCCGGGGGTACAGGTCATCATCTTAGAAGGTGCTTGCTGGAACAGGGGAGTGACTCCATCACCCCACAGGAGATTTCTTTGGTCCTTCTGGTGCAAGATGAAGACAGGGAGTCCTCAGAGTGTGCACACCATGGAAACTGTTGGAGTTGCTGGCTGAGCTGAAGTTTCTGCGGAGAAGTATCCCTTGTGGATACTTTGTTGCAGTTACAGTGGTTCCTGGAGCAGGATGTGGTTGATCCAAGGTCAGAGGATGATGAAGTAGTTGCAGAGGATTCCTGAAAAAAACTTGCAAGCAGAATCTGAAGAGAACCCAGCAGGAGAGACCCTAAATAGCCCTGAAAGGAGGATTGTCTACCTTATTAGGTTGGTCTCTCACGTCACCTGCTGGTACTGGCCACTCAGAGTCCTCCATAGTGCTCCAACAACTTGCAAAGCAAGATGGCTGAAGTCAGGGACACACTAGAGGAGCTCTGGGCGCCATCCCTAGGGTGGTGATAGACAGGGGAGAGGTCACCCCCCTTTCCTTTGTCCAGCTTTGCAACAGAGCAGGGGACAAGGGTTCCCTGAACCAGTGTAGACTGGCTTATGCAAAGAGGGCACCATCTGTGCCCTTCAAAGCATTTTCAGAGGCGGGGGAGGCTACCCCTCCCCAGCTTGTAACACCTATTTCCAAAGGGAGAGGGTGTAACACCCTGCTTTCAGAGAAAATGCTTTGTTCTGCCTTCCTGGGACTGGGCTGCCCATACCCAGGAGGGCAGAACCCTGTCTGTGAGGTGGCAGCAGCTGTAGCTGCAGTGCAAGCCTCAGAGAGCTGGTTTGGCAGTACTGGGGGTCCATGCTGGAGCCCCCAGGATGCATGGAATTGGCTCCCCAATACCAGATTTGGAATGGGGGGGACAATTCCATGATCTTATACATGTTACATGGCCATATTCGGAGTTACCATTGTGAAGCTACATATAGATATTGACCTATATGTAGTGCACACGTGTAACGGCGTGCCCGCACTCACAAAGTCCTGGGAAATGGCCCTGAACTATGTGAGGGCACCTTTGCTAGTGCAAGGGTGCCCTCACACTTAGTAACTTTGCACCTAACCTTCAGTAAATGAGGGTTAGACATATATGTGACTTACAAGTTACTTAAGTGCAGTGAAAATGGCTGTGAAAAAAACAAGTGTGTTATTTCACGCAGGCTGCAATGGCAGTCCTGTGAAAGGGTTTGTATGAGCTCCTTATAGGTGGCAAAAGAAATGCTGCAGCCCATAAGGATCGCCTGGAACCTCAATGCCCTGGGTAACTAGGTACCATATACTAGGTACTTATAAGGGGGTCCAATGTGCCAATTGAAATTGGTAAATGAAGTCCCTAGCCTACAGTGACAAATTTAAAAGCAGAGAGAGCATAAGCATTGAGGTTCTGATGAGCAGAGCCTTGATGACACAGTCAAGCACCACTGACAATACACTGACCAAAACTTAAGGTATTTATTTGCGTGAAACAGTACCAAAAATATCTTAGAGACAATACTCTTTCTGGAGGTAAGTATTATACAAATAGGTCTGGGGCAACACAAACCATATACTAAGAAAGTGGAATGCAAATCATGAATTCATCCCTAGACAAGTGTAGTGTGTGCAGGATTGCTGGGAGAGTAAGGATACAGTAAAGGTAAGTAAATTACCCCACCCCAGAACCCAGAAAAGCAGGAGTAATGTAATACAAGTTTCCTTAGGACACACTACACCTAGTGATTGGGATTATGCAGTAACCAACCAAGTCTGCAAACAATAACTGCTGGATTCCTGGACCTGAAGTCCAGAAGTCGAAAGAAGTTCCAGGATGGACAGGAGCCCTAGCCTACCCACAAGAGGGTGCAAAAGAAGAGTTCCCAGTTAGTCGAAGACTGCAGAAATGCACCTTAGGAAGATGCTAGTGGGTTCCTGCATGATGCAAAGGATATCCCATGACGTGAAGATGGATGCAGACATGATTTCATGTTGGAAGTCGCCAACAAGCCTTGGCTACGACAAAAGTGCATTTTATATCAAAATGGTGATGGCTGGACCCAGGAGGAACCTGGGGGCCTCAAGTCTGTGTGAGGAGGAAGAGGGGGCTCTCAGCACTTTAGAGAGCCCTCAGGATGCCAGACAGCACCCCCAGGAGTCCCAGGACATGGGGACAAAGAAGGAACGCAGTTGGTGCAACACAACAAGGACAGTTCCCACACCACAGGAGAACAACTCAGCGATTTGAGCATCACAGGATGGAGTGATGGGGAACTGGGCCAGGCTGTGCACAAAGGAATTTTGCAAATAGTGCACAGAGGCCTCAGGAGGTGAAGACGATTCAGTACACAGGGGTACCGTCGCTCTTGGGGAAGGCAAGGTCTTACCTCCTCCAAATTGCGTCTGCAGGACATCAGGACAGTCTATGTCGATGGGGTCCAACTTCTGTGTCCTTAGGAGCACGCTCACCACTGTGAGAGGATCCGGGTGTACAGGTCCTCATCTTAGAAGGTGCTTGCTGGAACAGGGGAGTGACTCCATCACCCCACAGGAGATTTCTTTGGTCCTTCTGGTGCAAGATGAAGACAGGGAGTCCTCAGAGTGTGCACACCATGGAAACTGTTGGAGTTGCTGGCTGAGCTGAAGTTTCTGCGGAGAAGTATCCCTTGTGGATACTTTGTTGCAGTTACAGTGGTTCCTGGAGCAGGATGTGGTTGATCCAAGGTCAGAGGATGATGAAGTAGTTGCAGAGGATTCCTGAAAAAAACTTGCAAGCAGAATCTGAAGAGAACCCAGCAGGAGTAACCCTAAATAGCCCTGAAAGGAGGATTGTCTACCTTATTAGGTTGGTCTCTCATGTCACCTGCTGGCACTGGCCACTCAGAGCCCTCCATAGTGCTCCAACAACTTGCAAAGCAAGATGGCTGAAGTCAGGGACACACTGGAGGAGCTCTGGGCGCCATCCCTAGGGTGGTGATGGACAGGGGAGAGGTCACCCCCCTTTCCTTTGTCCAGCTTTGCAACAGAGCAGGGGACAAGGGTTCCCTGAACCAGTGTAGACTGGCTTATGCAAAGAGGGCACCATCTGTGCCCTTCAAAGCATTTTCAGAGGCGGGGGAGGCTACCCCTCCCCAGCTTGTAACACCTATTTCCAAAGGGAGAGGGTGTAACACCCTGCTTTCAGAGAAAATGCTTTGTTCTGCCTTCCTGGGACCGGGCTGCCCATACCCAGGAGGGCAGAACCCTGTCTGTGAGGTGGCAGCAGCTGTAGCTGCAGTGCAAGCCTCAGAGAGCTGGTTTGGCAGTACTGGGGGTCCATGCTGGAGCCCCCAGGATGCATGGAATTGGCTCCCCAATACCAGATTTGGAATGGGGGGGGACAATTCCATGATCTTATACATGTTACATGGCCATATTCGGAGTTACCATTGTGAAGCTACATATAGATATTGACCTATATGTAGTGCACACGTGTAACGGCGTCCCCGCACTCACAAAGTCCTGGGAAATGGCCCTGAACTATGTGAGCGCACCTTTGCTAGTGCAAGGGTGCCCTCACACTTAGTAACTTTGCACCTAACCTTCAGGAAATGAGGGTTAGACATATATGTGACTTACAAGTTACTTAAGTGCAGTGAAAATGGCTGTGAAAAAAACACGTGTGTTATTTCACGCAGGCTGCAATGGCAGTCCTGTGAAAGGGTTTGTATGAGCTCCTTATAGGTGGCAAAAGAAATGCTGCAGCCCATAAGGATCGCCTGGAACCTCAATGCCCTGGGTAACTAGGTACCATATACTAGGTACTTATAAGGGGGTCCAATGCGCCAATTGAAATTGGTAAATGAAGTCCCTAGCCTACAGTGACAAATTTAAAAGCAGAGAGAGCATAAGCATTGAGGTTCTGATTAGCAGAGCCTTAATGACACAGTCAAGCACTACTGACAACACATACATTACGCCACAAACTATGAGCACTGGGGTCCTGGCTAGTAGGATCCCAGTGAGGCAGGCAAAACACACTGACATATAGGTTTTTATCTATGAGCACTGGGGTCCTGGCTAACAGGATCCCAGTGACACAGTAAAAACACACTGATACACACTCACAAACAGGCCAAAAGTGGGGGTAACCGTGCTAGAAATAGGCTACTTTCTCACACGTCGCTGTGGCGGTAGGTAGCATTTACCGCCAATGTCAGAATGAGGGCCTCTGTGTTGGCCTTTTGTCCTTTCTTTTCTTGATTGCCTTAGACTGATTTGTAATCTTCTGCTTCGGGCAGTGTATCTGTTCCTCATAAACAGGGTACTTGCCTAAATGAAGAGTGTATAGACATCTTAATCGACTGTACTGTCTTACACAGCTTACTTCAGTACTGACTTTGTTCTCATTAAACTCAATGAAAAACAAACCTGTTTCTAATTCGCAAAAATGCTACATAGACATTCCTTCTTTGAGAAACAAAAATCCAATATTATCCAAAGCTGCATCTACACTTAACCCTTGTGGTTTATGGATGGTTACAGCATATACTAAAGAGAGAGGAAACTCTTCCCATCAGTCTTTCACAAACAAAAAACATACAATACATCAGCCAATCTTCTTCACATCATCTATCTGGTCAAATTGTATAACCCAAATATTCTACCTCATCTATATTTGAAAAATTAATAAAATCAATAACTTTACCCATTGCACCACTTACTAAGCCTTCCTCAGCACTCACAAAATACCTACACAATGTTTGCAGATAAATAAATGTTTTCTAATCCTGCTGTCTTGGATACTAATAAATAAATGTTTTCTAATCCTGCTGTCTTGGATACTGTTACTCCAAAGAATCAAATGTTGCCTGTAGTTTATCTGTCAGTAGTATTTTGACTCCCTAATGTTCCTTTTATCAATAGCTGTAATTTCCAAAATATCCTCTTTCTTCAGTTGTAGTAAGAGTTGGCACACTCTGTTGTAGTGTTGACATTAAACAAACTATATATTTCTGTTATTTAATCAAATTGAACATTAGTCCGGGTGATGTAATGTTAGATCTATCTGTTTGACTATCTAAAGTACATTTACCCTGTTTTGTCAGGACTCCCATTCCAATGTCTTTTAGTATATCTCTGTATTCCTTATCAGATGCTTGGCTCATGTTTTTTTTACTAATTCTTTGTATTCAAAGATTAACCAAATATTCACATTGCCAATACTTTCCAGGGAATTACTTGTTTCATTATGTAAAGGTGTTTTGAACACAGGTTGTTCTTTAACAGGTGTAAGTTGAAGTAGGTCACCGAAGACAACTAAGGGGCCAGATGTAGGTAGGCTTTTGCACCTCGCAAACGGCGAAAAACGCCGTTTGCAAGGTGCAAAAGCCCTCAAGCGATGCAGAAACACATTTTGCGAGTCGGAACCGACTCGCAAAATGTGTTTCCGACTCGCAAATAGGAAGGGGTGTTCCCTTCCTATTTGAGACTCGCACCGCGATTTAAGTTGATTTGTGACCGCGAAAGCGGTCGCACATCAACTCGCAGTTACCATCCACTTGAAGTGGATGGTAACTCATTCGCAAAGGGGAAGGGGTCCGCACGGGACCCCTTCCCCTTTGTGAATGCTCACCAAATTATTTTTTCAGAGCAGGCAGTGGTCCTATGGACCACTGCCTACTCTGAAAAAAAACGAAACAAAAGGTTTCGGTATTTTTTTCTATTTGCAGCTCGTTTTCCTTTAAGGAAAACGGGCTGCAAAGAGAAAAAAAAAAACTGCTTTATTTAAAAGCAGTCACGGAGATGGTGGTCTGCTGTCTCCAGCAGGCCACCATCCCTGTGAGTGCCTAGACTCGCTATGGGGTCGCAAACTGCGACCCACCTCATAAATATTTATGAGGTGGGTCTTTGCGACCCCATAGCGAGTTGCAGAAGGTGTCTGAGACACCTTTCTGCATTCCAAATTGCGACTTGCAATTTGCGAGTCGCAGGGACTCGCAAATTGCAAATCGCAATTTGGAATCTTTCTACATCTGGCCCTAAATGTTTTCCTCCAAATAGTATATCATAGTCTCTTCTTAAAATCTGCTGCATCATTAAGTGTATGAAGGCAAGCATTATGTTTCATACCATGCTCACTTCATCAACGATTAGTAGCTTCATTTTTTCAATACCCTTGATACTTCATGGGAAGCATTAACAGATAATTTTTGATATTTTAATTTATGATTATGTTCATCAGGCAGCATTAGTAGTCAATACAGAGTAATCCCTTCAATGTTATTGCCAGCTATGTCTGTTGGTGCTGTTACTACACATGACAAATCCGAATCTGTCGTCTTCTATAGATAAGTGGTGAGAACTTTATTCACAAAGCTTTTCCCGGTCACAACTTGTCCACTGATGTATAATAATATTGATCTATTTGTAGAACATCACATAGTTTCTTCTTGTGGAAAAATACATGCTCTATTTTACCTTTAATTTCATTAGACATTTTTCTCTGTTCATTGTTCAGTTGCTCCAATAATTGTTCGAAATCCACAGTTCCCTCTCTTGCCTATTGCATTGCAATCTCCACCATATTCAAAGCTATAGCTGCTTCATTTTGAATTACTGGTGATCCAAGAGGAGTTTGACTTGCTCGTGCAGAATTTTGACTGCTTTGCGAACGCTCCCTGGCTAGCTCAGCAGGGATAGTTTCTTCCTGTTCATTCTTATCTTTCAACATCTGCAAGTACGTTGGAAACATACAATACTGAATACTGTCTTTACAGCATTGAATGAGTCTTCATAACATGTGTAGAGTCCAAGTAAATCTGATTCAGTACGCCTTGGTTTGAAGAGTTGCAAAAGTGCCAAATAGAAAAACTCTCTTTTCTCTGCAGTTTGGCAAGTAAACGTTTTGAGGTTATTTAGATTTCCTTTGTTGTGTTTCACCTAACAACCATCACTATCAATGACTGCAAACCCTCCTTCCTCTAAATTTTCAGTTGCATTACTTCTATATGTATAATGCTGAAGTACTTCATAGAAACACATGTTTTCAAGATGAGGCCTCCTTCGTGGGTAGTATGTATCCAGCATATTAATATTTGGAATGTCTGTACCCTAAGGATCAAATTCTGCAAGTTACTGTATTTCTAGGAAAGACTTCAATATGCTATGACGACTGCTTGCAAGGCCTAGGTTTATCTCCACGATTCCTTTAGATTTGGGAAAAGAACTTGCCAAGCATTTTCAAACTAAAACTGTACAATTTCTTTGTAAGACTCTTTTCAGCAGAAATCTCCTCTCAAGACCTCCTTCTCTGACTATGTAATATAAGAAGTCACATACCAAGCAACAGCAGTTGAGCTATCTGTAACCAATTGTATATCCATATTTGCATTCCACATCTTCAGTATAACAGGTTTGTAGTTTCAAAGCTTCTGTTCTTTTTGAGATTGGAAGTATTTTTTGTGATTTCTGTGTTAGAGTGTGTCTCACTGCTGACAAAAAGCTGTTCTTTCTTCCCTTTGAGATGACAGGTCGTCGGAATCCAAAATGACATCTTGTGTAAAATGTTGTTTTAGATCAAAATTTTCAACAACAGTATTTATCACACCTGTGATTTTAACATCGTAAAACTTGTTTTTTTATTCCTTTGTCAACAGTTTCTTTAGGGATAACACTTGTTACATACTGTTCCGTTGAAGTCAAGACAGACATTGTCGTAGTTAAACTCTTCCTCTGGGCAAGACTGCTGGTTCAAGGATGACAGTACTTATGTTTGTAGGCGACTGTGCCTATCCTACAACAAGTTGTAACTGTAGTCCCAACCCTTCCGGTTCACTAGCAGTACCTCACCAAGAACCTAAACAATTAAAGGTGATTTGTGGCAGCATCTACACATGGAGTCAGAAGTATGACATCTCAGGGAGTGTCGTGGTTAAATGGAGATTACCCCTTTCTCACAGATACATCATGTCTCAACCAAACACAGGCAATAACGAAGATGCAGTAATGTTTCAATAGTTTTTATTTAATACAGTCTGCAATCTGCAGTAAATCGCATGGGCTGCAATGATTAGGATAATGAACAGTGCAAGAAATAGAATTGTAAAGACAAGAGTCATGATTATGAAGACCCCCACCATCTTGCAGTAACATAAAAAGACATAGAGTGTATATTATGTCCCAGTACCCTATCATAATGGGCCTAGCCTTGTACCTAGAGGAGAGTTAAACCTAATCTGCCAATGCCCTGTCCCTGGAAGGAGCCCCCAAACCTTGTTACCTTGGATTAGGTCTTGAGCTCAGACTCTGGAGAAACACAAATTCCGGGTCAGCGCCAAGGTGACGTGCAGCATCTATAGCAACAATGGTATCTGGTCGGACTCCCTCTGATTATCTGTCTAAAGTGTGATGTATTTATACTTATCTACTTGGACCTCTGACGTAGGTTGTTCCCAAACAATAGATAACACAGCATGCTTGGGACGGTAATTTATATAAATAATTCCCTCAAAAGTGTGAAGAGGGAAGGTACCTCATTTGAACACCTACAGTTTGTTTGTCTTTGTCGCTTGATTTGACGCCTTAGCGTGGTGGCAATGATAACATAAAGCTAAACAAATGGCCTAGCTATAAACAAGGCAGCCATCCTAGAAGAATTAGTTAAATAAATGGGCTAAGACAGAGCAAGCTAAGTAGGTTAAAAGTCGCTAGGTGATGGGGGCACAAGTCTACAAGCCAAAGGCTAAGCTAACTCCTGTTATCCCATTAAAACAAACTAGCATTCATTACAACACCTCAGTGTCTGTTCCAAAATTCAGGTCATCTTTTACCCATAACAACATGTGAATATGTGGGGCACCTCTAGCTTGGTACTCTTTGCGGCAAATTAATTTAATCACTTTGTCAAGAGGAGGTTTTGTTTTGTTTGATGAAAGCCATCATTGGTTGAAACCTGTGGTTAAAATGTCTGTAAATGTTTGCTGGATCCAGTGAGCAGTGTTCTTCTGGTTTCTTTAGATTTATGTTTTGTATTTGAATCTTCTTCTCTTAAGAAATCGATGAAATTATCCCATGCACACTCAGCACAACCGAGTGTTAGAAATCAGGTAGATGTTCGTAGGTTTCTCAACATGCATTTAAGCTTACCATGACAACAATACTAATACTCGTTGGTACCACGTTGACATGGCATCAAAGTAATGACATTGTATTCCAAATTTTCATCATTTCCATGAACTATTTCAACAAACTCCCTTGCTGACAGATTCTGAAAATTCACCCCTGTTTTCTGAATATGATTAACTGCATAAAATAAGCCAGACAAATCACTCTCAAATAGCAGAAGAAAGATATTACGGAAAATCTCAGGTTCTCTGAGTAAAGTCCAGTTGATCTATACTCTGCTGCTAGTATTTGTATAGGCCGCAAATCATATCAACCACCTACTCCAGTAGGAAACAATTGTGGAAAGCAGCAAGCTTCTAACGTTTTCTCCCACACACTTCAGGGAGCACCTTTCACTTTTTTCATCTGAAAGAGATCACAGGCATCTCCAATAATCTCTTTGGAATGTAGAGGATACATACTGTAGTGTTCATACTTTTCTTCTGATCTTGATTGATCTATCTTCTCAATGTGATCTCTTGATGAAACTATGGATCCTCCATATGTGTAATATCTTGAAGATCATCAACATTTTTATAGTAAATATTATTTTGTACCAGATATGATTTTGCTTTCTTTACTTTACTATCATCTACTAACTGTTGCCAAATCTTTTTACTCTTGGTAGGGACACCATTGACCAGAATTACAAGTCCTTTTTACAATTCTTTCTGCACCCTTACAGTTTCAATATTCTGCTTGAAATCTAATGGCACGCACACAACTCTATCTTTAAGACTTTTTTTGGAGCTCCGTTGGAGATAATTTTCCATCCTTTGGCTACATACAGACTATAGCTTGAAATGCATGTACACATTGTAAACTTATAGATTCATAAACATTCAAATCCTGAAGTTCCTGTGGAATTGAAACCAGTTCTCATGTGTTATGTACTGATCTATCTGGCATTTTCTTACTTACTATAACAATACTTACATATAGTATGACGTGTGAAACAAATAGTTCCTGTACAAATAAATAAGATTAACATTTTTGCCCCTTATCTCTATTGTCTTCTTCAGTTTTTGAAGACACAATAATATAACAAGTTTGACTTTTGTGGTGAGTGCATAGACAACATAAACAAACACAATCTAGTTTCTCTGAACAGACTGCTTTAAACTTTCTAATCACTTCATGAAAGTTATCAATAGTGACACCTTTCTCTTGTTCCACTATACCTGCAGATAGTCTTCATTTCTCTAAACTCCTCTTCAGGACTGAAGAAATAAAATTGTACATAATCACAAACCTTTTCTACTTCTGCCACTGACCCATGCAAAAGAGCTCTAGTAATTTGTTCTAAACAAAGTGCAGGAGTCTTCACATGATAAAGCCTTCTAGCTATAGTTCACATTTGAGAGAGATGTATTGCCAACTTTCTAAAATGATGAAAAATGCTTTGGCACACTTTCTTTAATAGACATGCCAATGAGTGCCCCATGTAGGTTTGTATATTTCCTTCCTTTGCATGTCTAATCCTTTCAAAAATGAAATTTTATAATAAAAAGAAATGTGGACAATTTCAATTGCTTGCTGCCGAACACTACAAATACTGCTACAGTTTCTGTTATATGCAGGGGCCTATCTATGCCTTCTCTGTACCTTTTCAGCTATAACTTCCTCTATATTTCTAGGTACCACTACTTCTTTTTCAATAGAAAAACCATCTTTTACCTCATAACACAGTCCAGATTCATCAACTGCATGCATCAATGTGTTCGATTGTAAGTAGCTCTCTTCATTAAAGAAAGGCTCATACTAGAAGTATGTCTACATTCACCTATGAAATCTTTGCAAAAGTTAGTTCTATTGACTAATCTTTTCTCTTTACTTTTTCTCCTCATACTAAACACTGTTTTATCTACTGCTTTCATTCTGTTCGCAATCAGAATAAAAAGCTTTCTTTTCAGAGTAAACACCTCATCAACCACACCCACAACACGTTCCTTTTGTGTGACAGTTTCACTCCTTCTTTTATACTTCTTCATGTGTGAAACATTCTAACCCTGCTGTCTTTTATTTAAACTATGTGTTGCATTGTAGGATTTGTTATTTCTCATATCTTGTACTTTTACTCCTTTCTTAGTTAATGTCAAACTTAGGGGCAGATTTAAGAGCTTCTAGCACCTCCTTGCGCCACATTAGCATCATTTTTTAAACTCTAATATGGCCCAATGAGGCTGAAATCGCGGCACCAGAATTTCCAATGTGGCGCAATGCAGGCATTGTGCCTCTTTGTAACCCTTTGTGCTACATTATGCCTGCGGCAGAATTATTGTATGCAGAGGGGCTTTCCCCAATTAGGGGGGCATAAAAATTGGTTCAAAGAAATCTGAGAGATTTCATTGTGTCATTTTTTTCGGCACTTTTAACACCTGCTCAGAGCAGGCATAAAATGGAGGCTCCCGTTGATTTTAATGGGCCTCTGGGTGCTTTGCAGGATTAGCGCCAGAACTTTTTATGCTAATCCTGCAAAGCGATGAACTAGCGTAAAAAATTCAGATGCTAGTTCCCTCACTACCGCATGGTGCGCCGTATATTAAATATAGCGCAAACAAGTAGACATTAGGGGGGCGTTAAGGGGTGCAAGAAAAGTGGTGCAGCACTAGGTACAGCGCCACTTTTCAATTATCTTGCCCTTTGTTTCTTATGTACTTAATTTTTCTGTCTTTCAAGTTGACCACATACTACTTTCAAAAATGCCTTTGTTCTCTTACCAGCAGTTCTTTTTTCTTCCACTACTTTTTATGCATTTTTCCCCTTTTGTTTCTCAGTTGTGACACTGACTTTTGTGTGTGCATGGTTGAGAAAAAAATAATATCTGAAATAAAATAAACAAAAGACAGTAGATTTTTGTTATGATTATACACTTTTACATTGAATGTTTTAGTTACCTAAGTACCAATGTAAACAGTTGTCTTATTATAATATGATAATATCAATACAATTGTTCTATTAATTATGAAGTTTATATTAATGTTGTTTTATCTTGACAAAGGACTTTCAGAGGTCAACTTGAGATAGGCAGTGATAGAGCTCAAACAAGCTCTACACTACTAGGCCTCACACATGATTAAAGCAGCATTTGACTGAATACATGCCAAGAGTGTGTCAGTACTTGTCTATATATCTCAGTGAATGTAGGTGTCCACCTGTGTGGTACCATGAGATATTTCAGTACATCTGCTGCTATGTGTGTGCGTGTTTAACTACCTGTATGGCTCTGTAAATCTACATATGTGAGTGACTGAACTAATAAAATAGTGCCTGTGTTAGAGAATACAGAGGTATGGGACAATTGCCTGTGATAGTGCTGCATACATAAGAACTTTCTCAGTGAATGTAGGTGTCAACCAGTCTTAGAACCATGAGATGTTTCAAGACATGTGCCACTATGTGAGTGCCTGGTATAGTACTTGTATGGGTCTGTAAATATGTATGTAATTGGTGAAATAATTACCTTAATGCCTGTGTTAAGGAATACATGTGTATGTGACTGTGTCTGTAATTGCCTTTGCTAGTGTTGCGTATACAAGTACTTTCTGAATATGTGAGTGAATGTAGAATTATCCCTGTCGCTCTGTCACTGACTGAGGCATAGGATCCAAACTTTGGAAACATGCATGTCAGTTCCTTGGTGAGTGGTATGCTGTATATGATGCTTGGTTTAGGGGTCTGCAGATGCATGAGTACGTTTCTAATGAAAAGTAGATTTCTTAATCACTTGAGCACAATGCACCATGCCTGATGGTGTACCTACAGCATATTGCAAAGGTGAGTTATTTGTACTAAAACTAGGGCTAGGCAAAACACTTTGCTCAGCTGGCAGAGTTTGCGGAGGTCAGCAACTCCACATTCTGTGGAGAACACAGAGTTCCTGACAGACTCTGCACTCCGCAACATAGTGGAGTTTTTTTTCTGACTTTTCCCTCATTGGTGCATGCTATCTGTTATTTCGTTAGCGTCAGATGTGAGACTTAAGACTTCCGCTGTCTCGTGATCATAAATGAGATTTTTTACCAACACTCCACACTAGCAACTTCTGGCGCATTTAATTAACGTAGGAGAGTGCGAGTGATTGCGATTGACTGCTGCTGCAACCTGGTAAAGCTGAAGCAGCTAACATCTACAACTTCAAGTAAATAATCTTCTCTAATTGAAAATTTGCGTTCATACAGTTGCACAAGTACAATTCTCTTTTTTTTTCAAGAATAGGAAGTGCCCCAGAGACTTCAACTTCCTGTTCCTCCCAGTGCTTTGTCCATCTCCTGGCCACTTTTCACTCTGATTTCGAGCTGGAAGGAACAATTTATTTGTCTCCTGGCTATATTATTGCATTTAAGAACAGTTGTATTTGAGTTTTCACAAGTAAGTTAAAAACAACTTGAATAAGGGTGGTGTACAACTTGTTTGTTTGATAGGGGGAACACCCCAGGATTTAAGTGTAGTTTTTTTTTATTTATATTAGTGGGTGGCATGCATTTGTGGGATAGTTATTTTATTTACTTGTAATTTTTGGTCTACAAAGGAACATGTTTAACAGTACCGTACATTTGCTTCATGTTCGGTTTTGTAAATTTGCAATGTTCATTACATTGAATGTTAATATAAAGTGGCTTAGCTTGCTAATGTAAGAGGCCTTCCAGCTGCAGACCCAGTACTAATCAAGGGTACATGATGAAAAACAACTGTATGTGGTATCTGGGGAACTGAAAAACCATGGATGGCATTGGATGAAAGATTTAAAAAAAATGTTGGTGGGATTTCACTTTTTTTTCTGCAAACAGTGTACAGAGTGGTTATATAGTACTCAATGCCTTTGTATGATCCGTGTTGTTGTTGTACACTTTTGTAGCCCTTTAATTACATTTTTTGGAATTACTAATACTGACTTCATGCTGTTTTTTCTTCTATACAAATGCCTTCTTTGTCTGGCCAGTGCGTGAGAGTGTTTGTTATAGGCCACCATGTTTTCTGTTCTTCCTGCTTGTTGTTTGATTAGGCTACTGTCTATTTTGTTTAGGCAGTCAGTAGTCCTGCATGTTTTCTTCTTTGTTGTGGTGCCTTCCCCTTCTTGTTGGTCGCTGTTTGACCATAAGGCTGGTGGTATCTTTGTGTAGGCAGCCAGTGTGCTTTAGGCCTGCATATGTTCTTCTTTGTTGTGGTGGCCATGCCTCTTTGCTGGTTGTTGTTTGTCCATGTGGCTGGCTACCATTTTGTGTAGGTAGCCTATGTGTTTTACACCTGCATGTGTTCTTCTTTGTTGTGGTGGTCATGCCTCCTTGCTGGTTGTTGTTTCACCATGAGGCTCGTGACATCTTGTTTATACAGACAGTGTGCTTTAGCCCTGCATGTGTTGATGGCCATGCCTCCTTGCTGGTTGTTTTGACTATGTGGCTTTTGGCCATTTTGTTTGTTGTTAATTCAGAGTTAGTAGGGCAGCGATTCTTATTACTAAATGTAGTGTATGCACAGTTTTTTATATTTATATACTTTTTTTGCATTTTTCACCTCCACCACTCCTTGCCTCCCAAAGCCTAGTGGTTTGTCATGCTAGTCCACTGCCCCTAGTACATCAGCAATTGCAATCTATTTAAAAAAATGTCTATCCTTTTCTTTAATTTTTTAGAACATTTAATTTTATTTTATCAGTTTAATAATAATAATAATATTTTATATTGTGTTCTATATTTTTTTATTGCTTTTTGATTTTTAATCCATAAATATTTTTTTTTAATATTTTCAAATTTCTTTCCATTAGCCCCATATCTGCCATAGGCATACAGTTGCACTACATTTCAGAACATTACATTATTCAAGGATTATTATTATTCCATTTGTCACCAGCACTTCCCTGAGGGCCACATGCCAACTTGATGCAGGCAAAGCTAACAATAACATGGCTTACATGAAAATGAAAGTTAATGTTGGTGTATTATTTTTACAAATGGATACACTGTATTTCATAATTATTTATTCATTTATTAAAGTAACCATTCTATGATAATGTTTGTTTCAATTATTAATGCAACTACAACAACAATGCCACATGTCACTGATCCTTCTTACATGTTTGTTTTTAGATGCACAAAGAGAAAGAGACATCACCCACGGTACTGCCAGAGAGAAGGCCTGTGCTCGACATGATGCATGACAACACTCACGACCATAAGGTCATCTCTTCATCTGCTGAAGCTAAGTGCTACTGCCAACTGACAGCTTCAAGATGACCCCAAAGAAAACTGCTACCAAGAAAGCAGCCAGTGATTAGAAGGAGCTTCCCACCACTAGTATGTCACCCCAGACCTTTTTTTGGGCAAACACATGTGCCTGCTGCAGCGGCCTCTGGGAAGCAAGCTGGTAGCACCACTCCCACACCAGCAGCCCCATCACAAAGTAGGCCCAAGCCTAAGTCTGGCACAGCGGTAGCCTCTCTAATTACAGGAACAGAGATGAGCAGTGAAGTTGAATTGGACTTATCTCTTTCTCAAATTAGTACCCTATCATTCTCGGAAACTCAAGCCAGTGATTGTCAACAGCCGCAGGCAGCAATAGCAGTTCCTCCCTAAGTGGGAGCACATCAGGATGTTAATCTTAATGCAAATCACAAGATCAACTGTCTTCCAGTTCTCCACTATCTTCTTTCTCAAGCCCCCCTTCTGATGATCAAGATTCCACTTGGATACCACCTCAGACTGGGACACGCCAGGAGAGGCAAGGAGATAAATGAAATGTTCCTGAAAGCCTTTGAGGTATGGATGAAGAAGAGGAGGATGATGAGTCAGACGATGAGCCAGTCATCATGGATGTTAGCCCAGCCCCAGTGGAGTCAACATTACCTCATCTTCTCCACCTGCTCTGAGAGATGTGGCAGTAATACCACCATCTCCACCAGCTTCCATATTTACAAGGCTCAGGGTCTACATCCACACCCACCTCAGTAAAGTTAGGCACCGCTGAGAGGCAAACATCATCAAAACACAACCATCTTATGCCACTTCTTCAGACATTGGCATTGGCACCAGTGCTAGAAAGTTGACCTCCCCAGTTTGGGACTTCTATATGGTTAGTGAAAAGGAGCTAGACATTGCTATATGCCACATTTGCCAAGCAAGTGTTAGTCGGGGTAAGCTTGGTACAAACTATGGAACCAGAGGCCAAACAACTCATTTGAGAAAACACCACGCAATCCGCTGGGAGGTGCACCTTAGCAGTCAAAAGGAAAAGCGTGCAAGTGGTGTTAGTGAAGGTGTTGAAAGCAGGTAATCTGATCCAATCATGGTAGAAGGTGAAGGAGAGAGTGACCGTTTGTTACAGAAATCAGCCCTATCCCCAGCAGTGCAGTAGTATTGTGACCCGCATCAGCAACATTGCAATGGAACAGGGAGACTCATAGTCAGGTCCAAACAACAGGCAAAAACCTACAGTGGCTCCCCCCTGAGATGCACATTGAGCCTACAACCACCTTCTAAGTCACCTGCATCAGTGGCATCAGCAAAAAAAAAATCCAGTCTACTATTAGTGCCATGTTTAGGCAGGAGGGGCAGTACAAACACAACCATCCAATAGCACTTCTGTACAATGGGAAGCTTGCTAAAATGTTAGTGTTGGACCTCTTCCCTTTTTCTTTTGTGGGAGGAGTGGGTTTTCTAGAATTTGTGGTGGTTATCTGCCCAAAATGGTAGGTTCACAGCCGGACCTATTTTGCCAGACTTGCTGTTTCAGAGCTACATCAAAATGTGCTGGAATGGCTTGGACAAGCTTTGCAGCAGAGTGATGTCAAGACAATCCACCTGACGGACATGTGGACCAGTTGCCAAGCCACTGATTACATGTTTGTCACTACACTCTGGATCTCTTTTGTGGGGTTTAGAGACATTATATCTGCAGGTGTTGACTCAGCTGAAATGCTTAATGGTGCTCAGAAGTATGCAACAGTAGCTATGTTTGCCATGGAGAAATCCCATACAACTGTAAACATCTTGGATTACTTTAACAGCAAGGTATTTGAATGGCTGCGCCCCAGAGGGCTTAATGCTGCATTTGTTGCCACAGATAATGGCAGTACTGTATTTAAGGCCAGATGGTAGCTATTTTAAGGTACTGTGCTGGGCACACTGCATACACATCATTGTACAGGACTTCCTCAACTTACTGTCCACATGCAGAAGATTCTGCACATATTCTAGCCATTCTTTTAAAGCCTGCAAGCTGTTGAGGAGTATCCAGTCTGGATAGAAGTCCAGTTAAAGCCCTCATACATGAGGTGCCAACACTTTGGAATTCTACTTATTAAATGTTACAACATTTGTTTGAGCAGTCCGGACCGATTAATGAATATGTCCAGCAAAGAGGGGATGCAACTGTGAAAGAGATGATCATTGAGATAGACCAATGGGGCCTGGTCAAATACCTGACAGAGATGCAGCTTCCTTTTGAACTTTTACATTGGGAAGTCATTAAGGAGGACTGCACCATGGGTGTAGCTATCCTATTGGTGCATATGTTGCAGAAACAGCTAAGCAAGGTATCTGAAACGTACGGAGGTATGGATAAAAAAACACATGTGCATGAGTTAGTGGAGAGCTTAATCCTTCGCTTATCCATTAATACAAGGCTTCAAAGAGACATTGTGTCATCCAAACATTACATCTGTGCCACAATTCATGACCCACGGTACAAACAATTACTGGCTGTAGGAAAGTACCATCTTGCCTGGCATGTTACCCCCATATTTCACTGTATATATGTTGTTTTAGTCTATGTGTCACTGGGACCCTGCCAGGCAGGGCCCCAGTGCTCAGAAGTATGTGCCCTGTATGTGTTCCCTGTGTGATGCCTAACTGTCTAACTGAGGCTCTGCTAACCAGAACCTCAGTGGTTATGCTCTCTCTGCTTTCCAAATTTGTCACTAACAGGCTAGTGACTAAATTTGCCAATTCACATTGGCATACTGGTACACCCACATAATTCCCTAGTATATGGTACTGAGGTACCCAGGGTATTGGGGTTCGAGGAGATCCCTATGGGGTGCAGCATTTCTTTTGCCACCCATAGTGAGCGCAGACAATTCTTACACAGGCCTGCCAGTGCAGCCTGCGTGAATTAACATCCACGTTATTTCAAAGCCATTTACCACTGCACTTAAGTAACTTATAAGTCACCTATATGTCTAACCTTCACCTGGTGAAGGTTTGGTGCAAAGTTACTTAGTGTGTGGGTACCCTGGCACTAGCCAAGGTGCCCCCACATCGATCAGGGCAATTTCCCAGGACTTTGTGAGTGTGGGGACACCATTACATGCGTGCACTATACATAGGTCACTACCTATGTATAGCTTCACACTATTAACTCCGAACATGGCCATGTACATGTCTAAGATCATGAAATTGTCACCCCAATGGCATTCTGGCATTGGGAGGACAATTCCATGATCCCCCGGGTCGCTAGCACAGAACCCGGGTACTGCCAAACTGCCTTTCCGGGGTCTCCACTGCAGCTGCTGCCAACCCCTCAGACAGGTTTCTGCCCTCCTGGGGTCCAGGTAGCCCTGTCCCAGGAAGGCAGAACAAAGGATTTCCTCAGAGAGAGGGTGTTACACCCTCTCCCTTTGGAAATAGGTGTCAGGGCTGGGCAGGAGTAGCCTCCCAGCCTCTGGAAATGCTTTGATGGACACAGATGGTGCCCATCTATGCATAAGCCAGTCTACACTTCTTTAGGGATCCCCCAGCTGTGCTCTGGCGCGAAACTGGACAAAGGAAAGGGGAGTGACCACTCCCCTGACCTGCACCTCCCAGGGGAGGTGCCCAGAGCTCCTCCAGTGTGTCCCAGACCTCTGCCATCTTGGAAACAGAGGTGTTTGTGGCACACTGGACTGCTCTGAGTGGCCAGTGCCAGCAGGTGACGTCAGAGGCTCCTTCTGATAGGCTCTTACCTCTCTTGGTAGCCAATCCTCCTTCCTTGGTAGCCAAACCTCCTTTAGGGTCTCTGCTTTGGGGAATTCTTGAGATAACGAATGCAAGAGCTCATCAGAGTTCCTTTGCATCTCCCTCTTCACCTTCTACCAAAGGATCGACCGATGACTGCTAAGGATGCCTGGAAAACCGCAATAAAGTAGCAAGACGACCACTAGCAACCTTGTATCGCCTCATCCTGCCGGCTTTCTCGACTGTTTCCAGGTGGTGCATGCTCTGGAGGTAGCCTGCCTCCTCTCTGTACCTGGAGCTCTGAAGAAATCTCCTGTGGGTCAACGGAATCTTCCCCCTGCAACTGCAGGCACCAAAAGACTGCATCATTGGTCCTCTAGGTCCCCTCTCAGCACGATGAGCATGGTCCCTGGAACTCAGCAACTCTGTCCAAGTGACTCCCACCGTCCAGTGATTCTTCAGTCCAAGTTTGGTGGAGGTAATTCCTTGCCTCCCCATGCTAGACTGCATTGCTGGGTACCGTGTGATTTGCAGCTGCTCCGGCTCCTGTGCACTCTTCCAGGATTTCCTTTGTGCACATTCAAGCCTGGGTCCCCGACACTCTAACCTGCAGTGCACAACCTTCTGAGTTGTCCTCCGGCGTCGTGGGTCTCCCTTTTGTGACTTCGCATGGACTCTGGATCACTTTACTACCAAGTGCCTCTTCAGGTACTTCTGTGGGTGCTGCCTGCTGCTGTGAGGGCTCCCTGAGTTGCTGGGCACCCCCTCTGTCTCCTCCTCCAAGTGGTGACATCCTGGTCTCTCCTGGGCCACAGCAGCACCCAAAAACCTCTACCACGACCCTTGCAGCTAGCAAGGGTTGTTTGTGATCTTTCTGCATGGGAAAACCCCTACAAGCTTTATCGTGATGTGTGACACACCTCTTCCAAAGGAGAAGTCCCTAGCTCTTTTTTTTCTTTCAGAACTCCAAGCTTCTTCCATCTGGTGGCAGCTTCCTTGCACCCTTAGCTGGCATTTCCTGGGCTCCTGCCTACTCTCGACACTGTCGTGACTATTGTTTTTTTTTTACGCAAATTCGACGCAAAACTAACTCCATATTTATACTCTGGCGTTAGACGCGTCTAGCGCCAAAGTCCATGGGGTTTGCGTCACTTTTTAGCGCGGACACCTACTTTGCGTTAATGATATGCATGGTAGGCGTTCCCGTCTAAAAAATTGACTCCGAGGCATGTGCGCCGTATTTACACTCCCGGGCAAAAATCACGCCCGGGAGTGGGCGGGTCAAAAAAAATGACGTCCAGCCGCTTTTGCGTCGTTTTTTAGCGCCTTGTCAGGGCAGGCGTTAAGGAACCTGTGGGCTCGGAAGGAGCCCAGAGGTGCCCTCCCATGCCCCCAGGAACCCCCCCTGTCACCCTTGCCCACCCCAGGAGGACGCCTAAGGATGGAGGGACCCATCCCAGGGAACATAAGGTAAGTTCAGGTAAGTATATTTTTTTTTTTGTGGCATAGGGGGGCCTGATTTGTGCCCCCCTACATGCCACTATTCCCAATGACCATGCCCAGGGGACAGAAGTCCCCTGGGCATGGCCATTGGGCAAGGGGGCATGACTCCTATCTTTGCTAAAACAGGAGTCATTTCAATGGGGGTTGGGAGTTAAAAAAAATGGCGCAAATCGGGTTGAGGCGAAAATTTTGCCTCAGCCTGACTTGCCCCATTTTTTGGCGCCCAAGCTCCATATTCCCCTATGCCGCCGCTGCCTGGTGTACGTCATTGAATAAATACGGCGCCCGCATGGCGCTTCAGAATGGCATTAGCCGGCGTTAGATTTTTTGACGCACAACTGCGTTGGCGCAGTTGTGCGTTGAATAGTATAAATATGGCCCTATGTTTTCTTATGCTATTGTGCATATGAAACCAGTGGTATAATAGGAGCTTTACATGTCTCCTAGTTCAGCCTAAGCTGCTTTGCCATAGCTACCTTCTATCAGTCTAAGCTGCTAGAAACACCTCTTCTACACTAATAAGGGATAATTGGACTTGGCACAAGGTGTAAGTACCTCTGGTACCCACTGCAAGCCAGGCCAGCCTCCTACACTGGCCACTTTCATTCCTTTTTTCTGATGGGTATGTTTCAACCTACAAAACATGGATTGATGAGCAAGCCAGAGACCAAGAAAAAAAAATTGCTAGAAATTAGAGGCCCGCTCACGGGCAGACATTCTGGGGTGCAGCCTACAACTTCCATAGAGCCTGCAGAGAGTGATGGCAGCTCACAGCAGCCAAAATCAACATCAGCAAAAACAACAAAAGAAACTGGAGCAGAGCCCTAAAATCTGCATTTGACTAGTTTCTAAAGGCAGGGCTTAAGCAAGGTGGAGACTATTGAGCGGATGGTCCAGGCCTACCTGAATGACCCAACAGAAGTCTATCTAGATCAAAACCCATTGAAGTATTGTTATGGGAAGAAGCACCAATGGACAGTGGACAGTGCTAAGCAAGCTGGCAATAAAGTGTCTGGCTTGCCCTGTAGCCAGCGTGTCTAATGAGCATGTGTTTAGTGCAGCTGGTGCAGCTGTGACAGTGAAAAAGACCAGTCTCTTGCCCAAAATGTTGAGAGATTTACCATGATCAAAATTGATCAGCACTTTATACCACCAAATTACAGCATTCCTGAAGTACACCAGGAGGTTGATAAGGGTGATGACATGGTAGTGTGTTAGCTGTCCAACTTCTGGGTGAAACACCTGAGGTAGAGGATGAACTCTACTTCCCAGACTAGGCCTGGAGCACCATAGAGCTTTCTATATTCTATTATGAACAGCTTTGAGAAAAGAAAATAGCTAGCTGTGGGAACCTTATTAGTGTATATTGTTTGTTTTTATCTAAATGACTAATGAACTGCAGCTGTTTTAGGCTCATGTATGGCTGAATCATAGTTGGACCAGTGTGCATTGAAGAAGCCCACACACCCACCAAAATCACTTCAAGGAGATTTGAAAGACAATGCCTGCCTCCATTCTGTGCCTATCCTTTATTTTGTCCCCTAGTGGGACTGCCCCAGATATTTGATTTACAACTTACCGTCTAATGTGTGTTTCATTTCCTGAATCCAAGAGGATCAGAAATGTATCAGTATGATCGACTGGAAAATGTAAGTAATGCTATTTATGTCTCAACAGTTGATATGAGGGATAAGTGTTTCAATGTTGAGAATTGAGATGGTTGGTGTGACTCCTTTCTAGTGGTGGCAGATAATGAGATTGGGTGTTTATATTGTTTAACTATATTACGCTGGCTTGTGTTTGTGTCATGATGGATTTACACTGTTGGTAGCATAAGAATAATAATTGGTGATATTTTTTTCCTGAAGGTGATTTTTCCCCCCTCCCCTTATCACACTTAACAAAACAAATTTCTCTGCATTTTCACACTGCTTTTCTTTCTGGTGCTCTGCTTTCTGGTTCACAGTTGTCAAAGAAGACCCAACCGGTCCAGTTAGCTAACAATCACAATTCTAGTTCAGGAAATAAGGAATACTCAATGTTTCTCTTTTTAAACAGTTACAGGTCACTCTATCTCTATTGGGGCATGAGTGTGACTCTCAATTGCAGTTGGTATGGACTAGAATTGGACATAATAATCTTTAAGTAGAGTCTGGACTTGACTATGATGGAAGCATGACTTGACAGCTTAAGCAACTGCCAGAAGAAGGAAGTTATCATCTTCATAGAAATCAACAGGGGTGATGTGAGGAGGAGCCTAAGTGGCCTACTCCAATCCGTGGAATGGTGGTGAGAGGTGCTTCAATTACTTGATATGGAAAATGTAATGCTACTGAGAGTGCCAGCTGGCTGGTTCAAATGTGAAACTATGTAGTTGGTTGGGGGACTGTTGTAGGAAACTGAAGGAAACAGACATGTAATGGATGATAATAATGACTCATTATGCAGTGTTCTAGGCTAAATGTTATGATAAACATCACAGTTGTAAATTAGATCATCCCCATACATGCTGCTGACACCTGTCTGTGATTGTTGCTGGATGGGTGCAAAGGTCTTTGCTCTTCCTCTGCCACCTCTAAGCCTTCTTGGTACACTAGGCTCGTGAAGCTTACCGTTCATCCCATACTTTTTTGTTCTACAATATCATGCTGATAATCATTTTGGTTTTCAATCCACAGGTTTTCTCTTCTTATGCACCATAACACTCATGCTTACCTTATTAGACCGCTTCAGGCAGGCACCCAAGAAGATTGACGGGGCAATCCCAGAAGATTGCTGATGCACCATCTAGTTTTTTGGCAGTACAGACTAGTATCTTGTTTCTTTCAATATTCTTTTTTTTAGAACTGGTTTTATGTTACCTTCAGCCCAAGATTAATTATTATGTTAACTATTTTGCAAACATAGCTGACCAGACTTTTTTAGGTATTTACAACTTGGGTCTCGCTGGAGCTGCCAGAAAGTTAAGTTATCAGTGTCATACATATCCATGTTTTTATTTATCTATTGCTCCCACAGCAGGTGGATAATAATTTCCAAGGTGAATATTATGTTTGTGTTGTGTTTGTCTTTTTGTCACATCTTTCCCAAAAATCCCTTCCCCATCCATTCATCTAATCCCTAACTTTTTCGCTCGGGCTGTGTGATTGATTGAGGTGTTACTTCGTAAATTACACCATTTATTATTGTCACACCTGGTGAGGTGGATGTAGTAAAAGCATCCTCAAGTCAGTGTTCAGGATCTTTATTTCAGTTCACCCAGGTAGAGTGGGACCTCACTAGCATGCTACTGCTACACCACCATGGTACTTGAGAAACCATGCGGCTGTCACTTCATCCAGTCAGGTAAGGTATTTATGGTGCACTGTTGAACCTCTAGTTTAGGCAATATAATTGGCAATAGAAAATCTCTCCACCCCACTCCTACGGGTCAAACTTTTGAAGAATGCCCTACAGATAATAGAAGAGTATTGAGACAAGTTTACCTAACTGCATAAATAATTCTTATACACTATCAGCAGATTTGTAAAACATCCTGCGCTAAAAGGAATACACTATCACTGGATTTAGAAAACACACTGCGTAAAGGAAGCAGTGCAAAGTAAAACACCCCAAAAAAAGATTTTAGGCATAAAGAACTGTACATAGATATTTCTTTTAAACCCCATCCCTAACAAAAAGTAATAATAAATAAATACCCACTCTTTTCACCCACTACCTGCCCACCCCTATCCCCAAACAATTGTCCCTTTCCCCAAAGAATGTCCAAAACAGAAAAAATATGTCGAATTGTCCTTGGCCCAAAAAATCCTGCAAAAACCCATTCCCACTCTCTCCACCTACAACAAGTCCCATCCACCAAAATAAGAGGTTTAAAAGGGGCCACAAAGGGAACTACAGGTGGGCCAGGATTCTCATGTGGAGCCTCTCCATGCTTTGCTTGACAGGTCTCTAGCTGCGCCAGCTGCCACAGGACGCGGCGTTGGAAGACAGACTCGGGGGCAGCAGGGATGATGTGACGGTGGGCAGCTGCCCTGGCACTGCGGCAGAGGTGTTGCTGGGCTGGAGGCACTGGGGACTGACTGCTGCTGCCTCCTCCTCTTCTTCCTTGAGGACCACCAGCCGCTGGTACTCGGCCAATATGGCCTCCAGCTCAGTCCACCGTAACATGAATGCTATTTCCTGCCATGATGGCGGACTAGCAAGAATAGCTATAGAGAGAATTTGGAAACAATGTTCTGAGCAAAGCACTTGTTGAAAATCATGTAGTGTATTGGCAGAGCAGCAGTAGATTTGGTGGTCACTTCAGGCCATTCAATTTTAAGGTAATTAATGGTGGCATTGCTAGCTCAGCTGGAACCATAGTTGTACTCCTTACTGTCTGCAGCTGTGGCAGCTGTACCAGAAAATTATTTTATTCCAATGGCCTTGTTGTTCTTTGTACCTGGACTACAAGACCGATGAATACTAAGAAGGAAACATGCCATATCAATAATATAATCAATCATGCAGATATACTGTTTGCCATAAGTAGGCAGTTGGAGAAGCAATGCACTGCAGTAGAGGGAAATGATTAAGGAATGGATTTAGATTGGATGTGGTGCATTTGCATCATCAAGGACTATCCCATTCAGGAAAATCAAGGCACTTGCTCATGGACTACTTTACTCACTATCTTCAGTTCCCTCCGCCACCAAAATCTGTAGTAACTACTTCTTTGCAAAAATAAATACAGTTGCTTTGCAGTAAGAAAGGAATCTTCTTAACATTACTGCAGGATAAGGTAGAGATGATTAGGACGGATAGGTAGAGTACACACTTTACAGAGCAATAAATTCCTCCTCCTCATCATGTGCCTAAGGTTTGGCTAATGGTGTGACTCACTGTGGTTTGCAAAGGGAAAACTTAGAACAGTAATAAATCCATTATGGAAGCCATGATGAAATATATTTGTCACTTCGCTTAATAAATGTGGCACAACCAAAGGTAAATTTTGCCAAATTATTCTGAAGTGTGGGACAGACTTTAACACAGAATAATGGAATGACATACTAGGAAGTGACTGACACAGTGGGCAATGGGAGGAAACTGGGAAAAACACAATTTTTTAGCATTGCCATGCATCAAAAAGTGATTGACTCATTAACTTAAGCTGACAGACGCACATTGCACAGCCAATATTACAGTGCTGATTCTGCCAAATTGAACCATGAAGCTGTTAGGTCATCATGGGTGGCACTGGTGAAAGTCCATAGCGAGAGAGGGAGGGAGGGAGGCAGTGGTTAATAGATGCTGGAATACATATTATTACCTGCCTCACTTGAAAAATACTGTGAGTCAAGGGAATATTCTGAAATACCATCCAAACCTTTGCATCAAACCTTTGATAAAACCATTCCAAGCAATTAAAGTGGGTGAGCAGAATGCACCTATCTAGAAGAGCTCCCTTGTTTTTTTATTCAAAACATGTATCCATTCATCATCATTGCAATGGCTTCTTCTGGTACTCTTATTCTACTTCACCCTTGGCTTTGATGCACACCATTTCAACTAAGCTTTACATTCTCTCATCCAGTCCTTCACTATTTTCCAAAAAATGTCCCTCTACTAACCTTTCACCAAAATACATTTAGCCAATAACTACCCATTCACCCTTTCACCCAATCACCATTCAAGAGATCTAACCCACACAAGGAGTCTGTTCACCCATCCAGGAATGGAATCCTTTCACTCATACCCTTTCACCCTCTTGGCCTGGCATCGTTCACCCGTATTCCCTTTCATCCACCCTTCACCCACACATGCATCTTACCATCCTCTTCATCACCCACCTATATGATTATTATTATGCACCCTTTCATTGAGATATAGATTCTTTCACTTATTTTATATTTTACCCATCCATTCCATTCCTGTTCTTTTTTCAATTTTCCAAAACACAGAATTCAAGTTAATTTTATAAACCTTATTCTGCTGAGTTGCAGATGGAAGAGCCCAATACTTACTTAACTCCTGCTGCACCTACAAAAGCAGGGTGTTGTTGATGAATGAATCAATAACACTATTACAACCTTGTAGTGACTGTATATTACTAATTGTCAATAACGAAGCAATAGGACTTACCACTGCCCACCACTGCCACTGCAGACAGTGCTCCCACAGCCACATTGGCGCTGGCGCTGCTGCTACTGGCCCAGGGATTGGTGGTCGGTGTGGCTAGAAAAAAAGAATTTCACAATTTAGATGCCACAGACACCTCCCCCACTGGTTTATTTCTAACAGTAAAATGCAACCGAAAATATATTTCTATATTGCTGGTACGGATTCTCTTAGATCAAAATATCAGGTGGGCATTTTGTTGTTTGGAAATTTGTTAAAAGTAGGGGTGTGCGGGGAGTTCCGCTCCTTTGGCAGGGCAAACTGAATTTTTGAAACTCTGCATTCCACTTGGAGCACAGAGTTGTGCAAAAAACTACACTAGCTCTACCAGCAGGGTGGAGCTCACCTGGGGCATGCTGCAGCCTAGTATGGGCTGCACAGCATGGGCTCAGACTGTCTGAACTTGCACTATGCAGCCCATAATTTGTCTGACGGGTGCACCAGAGCAGAGGAGGGAAGCGGCTGTGGTTAGAGGAGTACTCATCGGAGAGGAAGACCCTTGTGGAAGCCCCTGTTGAGTCACTGGTATACAAACAAGAACTGCAATAGCAGCATTAAATGCCTACAGCCATTACATGAATTCAGGGCAGGGTCTTAGGCAGTGAAAGTAAGGTGATGTTTCAGGCCTCTTCTGCATGAGCCAGTGCACAAGAGGCCTGAAATGATACCTTTAGCTTACTAAGGCAATCCTGAATGCACCCATCTCAGAAGCACTAAGCAGGGTCGGACCTGAGTGACCAGACTCGACCCTGCTTAGCGCTTCTGAGATGGGTGCATTCAGGAGGACTCCACGGGCACGGAACTTAGGCTTTGCAGAATCACACAGAGCTTTTTTTTCAGCTCTGCCGAATTCTGCTAAGCCAGACTCCGTTCACTCCGCCTAGGCCTACCCTCTCATGAAACATGTGTAGAATACCTTACATGGGCATGCAATCTTCAGTACATGTGTTCCCTGAGCCTTACCACCACTCCACAAGATAAGATTCATAAGGGGAGAGGGAAGCAGAAGAAGGAAGCTACAGACATACTATTGGAGTACAGAAATTTGAAGTACAGTAAAGTGAATGCACACAAAGGACAGATGCAAGCCTAATAAAAAGACACACACAATTCTGCCTGCCAGCCACATGGTCTAACAATAACCACAAGGAGAAAGGAGGATTGGCAAACAAAGGAGAGATGCAAGACTATTGCAAGGGACACCGGCTGCATGCACAACATGGCTGCTATTTAGCCACAAGGTCAAGGAAACAACAAGAAGAAGTAAAGGAGGCATGGCAAACAAATGACACATGCAAGCCTATGGCAAGGGACACTGGCTGGGCACACAAAATGGCTGTAGCCAGCCACGGGTTCAAAAAACAACAACGAGGAAGGAGACATGGCAAACAAAGGACACATACAAGACACACTTTCTGCATGCATAAAATGCTGCCAGCAAGCCACATGGTCAAACAACAACAACGAGGAACAAGGAGGCATGGCAAACAATTGACACATGCAAGCATATCACAAAATGGCTGTCAGCTGGCCACATGGTCAAACAACAACAATAAGCAAGGAGGCATGGCACAAGAAGGACAAATACAAGCCTATGGCAGGTGACACAGGCTGCATGCACAACATGGCTGCCAGCCAGGAACATGATCAAACAACAAGAACAAGGAGCATGGAGGCATGGCAAACAAATGACAGATGCAAGCCTATGACAAGGGTCACTGGCTGCATGGAAAAAATGGATGCCATCCTGCAACATGGTCAAACAACAACAACATGAGCCATAAAGCATGGCAACCAAAGGACACATGCAAGCTTATGACAAAGACACACTGGCTGCATGTAGAAAATGCCAGCTAGCCACATGGTCAAACAAAAACAACAAGCAAGGAGCCATGGCAAACAAATAACACATGCAAGCCTATGGCAAGAGACACTGCTGGACAGACATAATGGCTGCCAACCAGCCACAGGGTCAAACATTAAATAGGAACAAGGAGGCATGGCAACAAAAGGACATGTGCAAGCCTATGGCAGGGGACACTGGCTGGACACACAAACTGGCTGTCAGCCAGACACAGGTTCAAACAACAACAACGAGCAAGGAGGCATGGCAAACAAAGGACACATGCAAGACACAGTGGCTGCTTGCATAAAATGCTGGCAGCCAGCCACATGATCAAACAACAACAAGGAGCAAGGAGGCATGGCAAACAATCTACACATGTAAGTCTACCACAAAGACACACTGGCTGCATGCCAAAAATGCTGCTATTCAGCCACATGGTCAAGCAACAACAAGTAGCAAGGAGGCATGGCAAACAAATGCCACTTGCAAGCCTATGGCAAGGGACACTGGCTGCATGCACAAAATGGCTGCCAGCCAGTAACATGATCAAACAACAAGGAGCAAGGAGACATGGCAAACAAGGACAGATACAAGCCTATGACAAAGACACATTGGCTGCATGTAGAAAATGCTGTCAACCAGCCACATGATCAAACAACAACAACAAGGAGCAAGGAGGCATGGCAAACAAAGGACACATGAAACCCTATGGCAAGGGACGCTGGCTGGCTGGACAAAATGTCTGCCAGCCATCCACAAGGTCAAATAACAAGAACAAGGAGCAAGGAGGCATGGCAAACAAATGACACATGTAAGCCTATGGCAAGGGACATTGACTGGACAGACAAAATGGCTGTCAGCGAGCCACACGGTCAAACACCAACAACGAGCAAGGAGAGGGGCAACCAAAGAAGACATGCAAGCCTATGGCAGAGGACACTTGCTGCATGCACAAAATGGCTGCCAGCCAGCCACATGATCAAATAACAAGGAGCAAGGAGGAGTGGCAAACAACGGCCATATGAAAGCCTATGGCAGGTGACACTGGCGGGATGGGAAAAATGGCCGCCAGCCTGCAACATGGTAAAACAACAACAACAAGGAGCAAGGAGGCATGGCAACCAAGGGACACATGCAAGCCTATGACAAAGACACACCGGCTGCATGCATAAAATGCTGACAGCCAGACACATGATAAAACAACAGCAACAAGGAGCAAAGATAGATGGCAAAAAAGAACACATATAAGCTTATGGGAAAAGGACACTGGGCACATGGACAAAATGCCTCCCAGCAACATGGTCAAACAACAACTATGAGTAGCAAGGAGATCAAAGAAGAACATATGCAAGCCTATTGCAAAGGCAACAGTGGCTCGATGGACTTAATGGTCGCCAGCGACATGGTCAGACAACAACTGCAAACAAGGAGACAAGAGTAACAAAGAACACATGGAAGCCTATGGCAAAGGGACAGTGGCTGGATGGACCAAATTGCTGCCAGCCACATTCTCAAATAACAACTGCAAAAACAGAGGCATGGAGATAAATGAACACATTGAAGCCTATGGGCAGAAAATGATGGAGAACAAAGAGAAATGCTGGATGATGAGAAACACAGACACACACAACAACCCACCCACACTCACATACACACACACACGTACACACAGACACACATACACACTGGCCATAAGTAGAGGCACGATGGTGGTAACACTGAAGAAAAGTTAATTCAGCAATGCAAAACATTAGAAACTTAACTGAGCTATAACATTTCACAACACACATCATTGTATAACACAAATGTTGTCCCACAACATATACAGGTTTTACAAAAAAAATGAAGTGCATACAAAAGCCAACATTTTTAATTAATCGACTGCATCCCTGCCCTATCAAAGTTTTATTAACATGTACCACTGAAACATTTCTTCCATACACTGATGACTACTAGTACTATCTTCTACTGGCTAGATGCCCCTTTAGAAATCTAGGCCACATACTAAAATATTATTACAAATGGTACAAACATGCAGCTAAGGTACTGAATTGTGCAACAGTTTTCCTTTACAAAAGGTGAAAAATCAGTGGAATGCAAAATTAATAATAACTACGCCAATACTAAAACTCCAAGCTATCCACCACTGTGAAATTTAAAAATCTAATTAAAATACAAAGAAATAATGGTGCATGCTCAAGCAAACAAACAACACCCTTATAAAATAGTTTTTTTTACTTACTTGTATGATTCAAGATAAAACAAAGGGCCTTATTATGTTTCTAGCGGTCAAAAGACTGCCAGACTCACGATAGTGGTGGGACCATTGCCTTCCAAGTGGTCTGATCTCCACATTAGGACTCTGGCAGTCAGACCACCAGGGGACCACTGTCACTGCTGGGAACATGGTTCCCGACGGGATGACGGCAGTTGGACTCGTGGTCAGCCACGGCGCCGCTGAACTCAGTGATGCCATGCTGATCATGACTCCTGTTTCTGACAGCCTTTGCATGGCACAGTGTTGGGGGCCACAGGGGCCCACGGGCATTGGCAGTGCAGGGGCCTCAGCTCTCTTAAGAAAGCCAAGACCAATACCGTGGCACTGTTCCCACCCAGCTGACTGGTACGAATGTTGTAATACAATAATTCTGCCAGTCAGCCCGGTGGGAACATCAAAATATGGCAGGGTGAGGCCGCCTCATCTCCACAAGTTTGGCTTTTGGCTTGTCTGACTGACAAACTGATAATGCGACCCATAGTCTTTACATCCAAAAGTATATCCAGGAGACAAAGAGAGTGATCATTCCACCACGAAATGCAAGTGAAAAGTGACCAGGAGATGGACCAGTCACTGGGAGGAGCCTGCTGGACTGTAAGATAAAAGGCTTCTCAATCTGAAAAGCAAATTGCAGGGTCCATTGGAGGAGAAAATGTAGTAAAAAATCTAGTCAAATAACTCTTGTTAGCTCGTTTTAATGGCATCTGGACTACAAAATCTACTCCAGAAATGAGTTCCCGCTAGCAAGTGGCACTCTGTGGCCGCAGGCGTACCCAAAAGCAGTGTGTGCAAATTAAAAGTCCTATATGCCCTCGCTAGAGACCCAGGAGCATTGTGGCACTTGCAAGAGAGTGCCAAAACCCAATCTCGTGAGAACGAACACACTCCGCTCCGCACAAGAGTGCAGAAATTGGAAACTCTGCATAGCACAAAGTACCCAAATTCAGCAAACTCAGCAAGCGGAGTTCGGTTCCCAGCCCTGCTTTTATGCTCATGTCATTACTTAACTTTTCTCAATGCCCTATTTCATATTGTTTACTTTATTTTTTACAACAGTTGTGGGATTCAGGACAGTCATCTTTCAGCTGCAATAATGGGGAGTTTGGGTTAAATAGAGAGGAGATTTGTTAAATGTTTCTTCGCAAACAAATCTAATACTGCGGAATATTACTGCAATATTGTAGATGACATTTTGTGCTATGCAGCAAAAATATTGACTACCAAACTTCAATAAAAGTAAGTATATTACCTAGTGGCAATCATCACTAGGTAGTTACAGGTAGCACCTAGTTATTTGTTCTGCTAATAACTTTGGAGCCGTTTGATGAATTCTCACAAACGTCTCCAAGGAAGTACAATGCGCAATTCAACTGCTGTATGCAAAGTTTCAGTTTGATCTGTCAAGCCAGGGCCGGTAAAAAGAGGGGGGTCCCAAAATCTGTTTTTCCTATTCCTTTTTCCATAGGGAATTTAAACAGTGATAGAGCCAAAACTACTGGACAGCAATACACCAAGGGGGTGATTCTGACTATGGCGGACGGCGGAGGCCGTCCGCCATAGTACCGCCGCCAAATGACCGCACCAATTCAGACATTTCCTCTGGGCCGGCGGGCGCTCTCCAAAAGAGCGCCCGCCGGCCCAGAGGAAATGCCCCTGCAACGAGGACGCCGGCTCAGAATTGAGCCGGCGTAGTTGCAGGGGTGCGACGGGTGCAGTTGCACCCGTCGCGTATTTCAGTGTCTGCAAGGCAGACACTGAAATACTTTGCGGGGCCCTCTTACGGGGGCCCCTGCCGTGCCCATGCCATTGGCATGGGCACGGCAGGGGCCCCCAGGCGCCCCGCGGCACCCCTTACCGCCATCCTGTTCATGGCGGGTTTCCCGCCATGAACAGGATGGCGGTAGGAGCTGTCAGAATCCTCATGGCGGCGGAGCGCGCTCCGCCGCCATGAAGGATTCCCCCGAGCAGCGGTAAGTCGGCGGGAGCACGCCGACTTGCCGCTTCTGACCGCGGCTGAACCGCCGCAGTGAGAATGCTCGTGGGAGCACCGCCAGCCTGTTGGCGGTGCTCCCGTGGTCGGTGGCCCTGGCGGCCACCGGCCGCCAGGGTCAGAATGACCCCCCAAATTTGGCAGAAAGGTAGCTCTTGGTCCAGAAAAAGCTCTTTTTGTTATTTGGTGTAAATCCGTTCAGTAGTTTTTGAGAAATTAAAGGTATTTCAAATTTGTATATGTAGGTACACGAAGGATTCACGACCCCTCCTGATCTCGTGCTGAGATCTGATCGGTTGTCAACTCTTCAACAAGGAAGTGTTGGCAGTGCTGTTGGAACTCGGCTGAAGCCAAGCCCCTAAAAAAAGGTTAAAAACAAAGAAAAAGGGTCAGGGTACAGACACCCGGACCCCTTAGCTCTGGTGCTGGGGTTTCAAAGCCCCAACCCCCGGCTAAAAAGCATTTTTTTATGTTTGCCATTACTTTGTGGTGGATCCCACACAAAAAAATAGCATAGCCTCCCACGCTTCATAATCCTAAAGCCCCCTGGTGGGCAAAGATCTGTTTTGTACTGCGGTGAGGGAACCTGGTCCCCAGCAACCATGGGGGCCACCACCTCCCAGGGGCTTTCATTATAGGTAATCTGGGCACCAGGACCCCCCCTGCAGCTCTGGAGTCAACCACCTCCCTGAGGCAAATAGTAAAAAATGTAAAGGGGGTTCATTTTGGACCCTAGTAGCCCTGGGGGTCACCACCTCTATGGAGCTCTTTTTCTTGGGAGGCCACCAGCCACCCTTGAGGAGCCACTGACGGCCCTGAGGACCCCCACCCCTGGGCTATTTCCTAGGGTGCCCACCCCTGGGACATAGTTGTTTCCTTTTGCTTGGTGAAGCGTACATAACTCCACTTTCTAACAGCGGGACCTGTTAAATAGGTCCCGCTGTCAGAAACAGCGTATTTGTCTGTCTTCCCTGTACGCAATATGCATGCAGGGAAGCCAGATGAAAACATTGTTCCAGCATGCAGGTAGCTGCTATTAGACTCCCGCAGGAAGGGGGAGCTGGCTGGGACAACTGGGGAGGCCTTGAGGTTCCCCTTGTAGTCCCAGATAGCCCGTAAAGGGTAAACAATGGACAAAAACAATCAGCTGGGACTGCAGGGTAGGCTTTGAGGCTGCCCCACGCTGTCCCAGTTACCTTATGAAAGGCAAAAAAAGGAGGCGTGGCAAAATTACCTAAAGGCATATGTCACAAACCTTCACACTGAGAGTTGAGGGTTCGACTCCAGGTGTATCGGTAATGATTTCTCTACTTTAATTTATTTTCAACTGCAAATGTTTAAGGCTCATACTGAAATGTTATCTCAATCTTTTTAATTAAAAAATACATTTTTCTTTTCAGTTTGGTCCAGAAATATCTCATTCTATGTATATCATTCATCAAAGTCTAAAAAACTCTCTCTCCTTCTCATTCTCCTTCTTTCTTTCTCTATCTCTTTCCATATCTTTCTCCCATTCACACACACATTCAGACCCTACACACCCATTCTCAGCCCCACTCAGACCCTTGTGCACCCACTTAAGGACTTACTCAGACACTCATGCACCCATTCACAGACCAACTGAGATCCTCACACACCCACTCACAAACCCACTGACACTCTCATGCACCCACTCACAAACCTGCACAGACACTGATGCACCCACTAAGACACTGATGCATGCACTGCCATACCCAGACAGAGACTCAGACAGCCAATCTCATCCCCAGATACACCCTCTCACACCTATTCTCACACCCAAAGAGACAGGCTGTGGCCAACTCCTGCCACGCCCAGCCAAACGCTGTGTATGAGGCAAGGTTGGGTTGTCATAGGGAGTTGCCCTCAAGGCCAGGTTAACATATAAGCCCTCATTACAACCCTGGCGGTCAAAGACCGCCAGGGCTGTTTTGGAGGCTGCATTGCCAACAGGCTGGCAGTGCAATCTCGGGTATTGCGACTGCGGCGGAAGTGCCGCGGTCCTACCGCCGGGACTGGAGGCTTTCCGCCACAGTGGTCCCAGCAGATTTAATCCCCGAGGGCAGCGCTGCTTGCAGTGCTGCCCAGGGGATTACAAGTCCCCTTCCCACCAGCCTTTTCATGGCTGTAGGAACCACCATGGAAAGGGGAGTCACGGGGCCCCTGGGGGCCCCTGCACTGCCCATGCCTTCAGGCATGGGCAGTGCAGAGGCCCCCTGGCACAGCCCCATAAAGCTTTTCAGTGCGACGGTGCAACTGCATCCGTCGCACGGCCGCAACACCACCAGCTCTATTTGGAGCCAGCTCCCATGTTGGTTTCTGCCGGCCGGCCCAGCGGGGATGTCTTAATGGCCACCGCGGGAGTGCAGCCGCGGGATTTGCGGCTGCATTGGTGGCCACACGGTGGTTACAACTTGGCGGGCGGCGGTTGCCGCCTGCCAAAGTTGTTATGAAACGATAGTAATGAAAATTACTACATATTAACAAAATAACCTAGAAATTCACTGAAAAAAGAAAAGTTACAAGGACATTATAGTTAGGAAATAGAATTTGAAAAAACATATAAATTCATTTAAACACCAAAGGTTACAGGTACGTTATAGTTAAGCTCACATTTTAAATGTACAAAACCTCAGGAATTCACTAATAGTCAGAGTTATCTCAAGTAGCTATAAGCTGTGCCCTAAGGTAACTATAACTTGAGCCATCACCATGCACTGCTAATTCTCCCATAAATTAGGGTACTCAGGACATCTTTAATGATATAAATGTAATATTTGCAGTAAAATCTTTGCTGAAAAAACTGCATTGGGGGGCATGATTTATAGTTACCTTAGGGAACGAGTTATAGTTACTTGAGACTGATTCATAAATAAAGGGCTTATCATAATGCAAATTTGTGTAGCATATTGTATTCTATTATAATAATGTTGGAGAAACTTTAAACTCTTGGTACGTGCCATTTGGCTATAGCTACTTGATTTCCTGTACTTTGATTTATTTTGGGCGATTTACAGAGTCCTGTGCTATGATGTATAATTGATGATTTGATGCTAGCTGTCTAAATGGGGGATTGTGGTGGCTGTTCTCTCCAAATTGTGTACCTGTTTTAGATTATGGCCCTCATCACGACCCTGGTGGCCATTGTGGCAGTGCCACTGCCGACGGACCGGCGGTGAATACCACAAAATTTGTGGTTTGGGCAAAGCCTAACTGCCAAGCCTCTACCCGTCCCACCACATTACCGTGTAATGCTGAGCTGGATGTGAGCGCTTCTATTACGGCGGATGGTGCAAAACCACTAGTGGTATCATGAGGCGGGAGACCACCAGCATTTTTCTTGTGGTTGCACTGCCAGAAAAAGCTGGTGGTCTTGCACCCTGGTGACAGGAACAAGCATTCCTGTTGCCAGGATACACTCGCACACATGTCCACATACCAGCACACATGGACTCACACACTTCTACACATAAACACACCCCCACTCACCCACACAAATGCGACATACACAGCCAATGACACTGACAAACATACACAAACACCACACTCACACACGCATCCACTTCTCCCTCCCTCTCCTCCATGCGCATGCATACATTCACACATACCCCACCTGCACTGCATACACGCACTCACCCGCTCACCCCATCCACTCACACAAACACTCAGCCCCTCTCCCGTCCACACACAATCACTCACATACACAGACACGAACCCACAAACACTTCCTACTCCCACCGCATTCACAACATTCAAACATGCACTCACACACTCACACACTCACACACACACACACCTCCCCTGCCACATGATCAACTTACCTCATTTGTCCAGGAGGTCATCTGGAAGGGACGAGTCCTGGCGCTTCCACCGTTGAAGTGTTTTGCTAGCTGGACACCACAACTCTGTATTAGGGGTTATAATAAGGTATGCGGTCTCTTTTTGGCATGGCTCTGCACCACCGACCTAGAGCATGACTAGTCCTGGAATTCCACCCAATTTCGTGCGGAAGTCAGAAATCAGTCGTATTAGAGCAGCCTTAAAACCCCCAGCACTGGTGGCATTTTGGTGCCCGCGGCCTCCGCGGAAGTTGTGATGAGGGCCTATATTGATGATTTTGATGACTATTGATGATGGTGGTATATGCATTTTCCTCCTTTGTCTGAGCCATTTTTTGTGAATCACTGCTAGCACCCCTCTTGAGTTTGATCTTCACGATAATAGACAAAAATCTAAAATCAAACTTAAAGTCTTTCAAAAAAGAACCACCAAATCCAGACTCACCACTCAAGAGCAAGGCAGACATAAACAGCATCATGGAAGTAAACCTAACTAAACTGGCAGAGGTACATGAGCTGGCAAATTCCGCTAAGGTAAAGACAGAGCATATATAATGCAAATGGAGAACCGTGCTATTAGAACAGATGTAAAACAAACAAATTCATTTCCTAGAGGATACAATCAAAACCTGGAAGACTTAGAGACAAAGTAAAAAAAAAGACATGGCATCTCTCAAAGATAAACATGCCAACTTTAAAAAAGTGAATTCTGATTTGGAAGATCCAAATCATGGAAGGACCCTAAGAAAATTTGGAATCCCATAAGTGATGGAAGACACATCATTTTCCTGTATCGCCTTCCTAGGGAAACAGATTCAGCAAACTACAGACATTCTTTCAAACAAAGACGTCGTACTGGAGAGAGTTCAGTGAGTTCCCTACCAGAGACTAACCAACAGGAAAACCCGAAGACAAGTAAACTGCAAACTACTCTGATGCCAAAATACAACATATTATTAAAATTTGAATTAAGCAATAACCTCAACTAGGACAACTTTAAGATACATGGCTCTTGAAATTAGTCCAAAGATACTGTGAGGACGAAGAAGAGCTTTCTAGCCCTAAATGCTCAAGTGGAAGCTGTGAACATGCAAATTTCTTTTGCACATCCATCTAACTATGGTGTTTCTTCTGATGGAAGTGTCCACGTGTTCTTCAAACGTAAAGAATTGAGACAATTCCTGATGGATAAGACTGAGTCAGAAATGGAAATCTCCTCTCAAAAGTGGTTTTATCCTAACACAAGAGCCTAATAATCAGTTGGTAATTTACCCTGTACTACTATTTGATCAAATTCCAGACACAAGTTAGTAACTAACTGTGCTGTCAATTAGGAATCACCATGTAACTACATAGAATCGTCAACCCTATCTCTTTTTTACCAACTTCTTAATCATTAATACTGTTCCTATACATTATGTTATCCTGTATAACCTGGTCTTTTTCACCTAAGTGAACAAATATTAGAAGCCTCTACTGTCAATCATGTTCTCTCAATGTATTTGTATAAGCATTCCCCTTTACTTAGTTAATTTCCTGAACTTTTTCTTTTGTAAGTTCCAATGTTCTTTAAATGCTTTACTATTAATTCCATCTGTTCCTCTCCAGTAGGCATCAGTGTGAAAAAAAGCCCACATTTCTTGACTCAAAAGCGGCGCGAAATTACAAAATACAATTATGGGCCATATTTAAAGAAAAGTGGCGCAGCACGTGCTGCGCCAAAATTGGCAGTGCTGCAACACTTTAGAAACGCAGGTATCCGCAGTATTTAAGGGAATACAGCACACCACTGCATTTCCCACTGCACTGGTGCTAAATTTAGCACCCACAGCAACACCCATTGCACGCCCCCCCATGCACAGTGCTGCGTGGGAAGGGGACACATTTACAAGGTAGCGTTAAGCCACAAAAAGTGGCTTAACGCCACCTTGTAAATAGGGTGCAGTGTTACAAAAAGTGACGCTCCTGTGGTGCTAAGGGCCTATAAATACGGCCCTATATTTTGTAAGTTTGCATTGCTTTTGCATAAAAAACTATGCAAATATGCCACAAAATGAGTATGAATCAGGGCCTGAGTCTCTCAGTGTCTTACTCTATGAAGTATTTGTCACTTATTACCACCCAGCGTGCCCATACCTCTGTCCCCAGGACACGTCAATCAGCAGTGTTGTTGGGGATATGTCCCATTGCACAGAAGTCAGCTTTCACTGTGAACAAATATTCCACCTTGGGGAAAACGATGTAGCTGCACATGTGTTTAATCAGGGCAGATAAAACCCTGGTCAGCACTATTGAGAGCATTTGCTGTGACATTCTGTTGCCAAGCCCACCGTCACTTGGAAAGAGCCACTTGCCAGGAATTGAAGCACTGATAGGACTTGCACAAGAGGGGGGATCCCGGTGGTGTGATGGATAGCAGATATTAGGTCAGGCTCCAATTGGGCACCCAGCTCTGTGACTGTGGCCCTGTCAAGTCTACAGGTGAGGATAATGTGCCTGTCCTCCATTGTAGCCAAGCCCACCAGGGGTCTGTAAATGAGGGGATGTCACCATCTTCTATTCATCCACAGCGGTTGCAATCTATGGGGCAAAAGAGTGAGCAGCTGGTCATTATCTCTACATTCCAGCCACTACAGTTCAATGCATATTGGGATTGTAACATTATTTTGTTGCAGATGTCCAAATAGTGCATTTGTGTACTGTGACACAGTTAGGATCCATGGCTTGCACCCCTCCCCCCGAAATGGCATCCGCCTGTCCTGTATGGAGGGACAGGTGGAAATTAGGTAATTCTGCTGATGTTGTGTGCCCTGGTGGGAGGCGGTCGAGAAACGCCATGCAACTCCTCATTGGTTATCATTGGGCCCTATGGAGTCCAGTGGCCAATGTTGATGTACACCGGCGGTGACGGTACGCACTGCCGCGGACTTGACTGCAATTCTCTAGCTGTGCACTCACTTGCTACCTGACCTTCAACAGGAGAGGACCTACACTGCAAGTGCTGCTGTTACTTGTGTCTAGAACCAACCATTGCATGTGTTACTGGGGAAAGGGCCCCTGCCTTCACCTCAGCGGAGTTGGAGCGACTGGTGGATGGGGTCCTACCCCAATACCGACTGCTGTATGGGCCTCAGGACCAACAGGTGAGTACACTGTGAGTGCGATGCATGGGGAACGAGTGTATGGAGTGCTGTGTGTGAAGGCCTCATGTGGGGGGTGGTGGATGGGCCGTGGGCAGCATAGAGCATGTATGGAGGGCCTTGTCCGTGCTAATGGGAATGGGAAGGGGCATGGTGGGCTCTGAGTGTAACAGGCGGGACAGTCGGAATATTACCTTTACCTGTGTCTACGTATTTCCCTGCAGGTCAGCACCCATCAAAAGAAGGGTATATGGTGTGCCATCGCCAAGGACGTGTGGAGCCTGGGGGTCTACAGCAGGCGGAGCCCCCACTGTCTTAAACAGTGGGAGGACCTGAGATGCTGGGCATGAAAGACGGCAGAGGCCAAGCTGGGGATGGCCTCCCAACGAGCAAGGGGTGCCCGTCGAAACCTGACCCCCCCGATGGCCTGCATACTGGTGGTGACCTATCGGGAGGTGGAAGGGCACTTGTGGGCATCACAGCAGCCACATGAGGGTGAGTACAGTGCCCTAATTTACATCTTACACCTGATGGGGTGGTATCCGGGTGGGGGCCCAGTGGGTGCCCCAAGGCCAGGGCTGGCATTACACAGTAGGTCCCATGTGAAAGTCCTCCAACCAAGCTAGTAAGCATCCACTACTGGGCAGGGGTCTGTGGGCCTCAGGTATGCTACAATTTGCGTTAGATGTCCATATCCATGGGCTGGTGACTAGCATTGTGACTGGTAGTGCATTGCCTAATGCGTAGGTCTGTTCCCTGTGTGTGAGTGTGTTGTGTATGCCAACGGTGGTGTTAGTGCCACTATTGACCAAGTATATCCTTTGTCTCTCTCCCCCCCCTTTTGTTTTGTCACCCTGTGCAATAGCATCATCTGGTGGAGGAGCAGAAGCACTGTGACGGAGAGAGATGCATCCCACTGTATCCAGGAGTCCGAATCCAATGACGATGAGGGTACCAGTTGGACGGAGGACGAGGGAACACCACAGCAGAGGCTTGAGGGGACAGTTTGGACACGGATTCCTCCTTCGATGGAAGCTCCCTGGTGGTGGCGGACACCTCTATGCCAACCCCAGCTACAGGTACAGCCGCCGCCCATTGTACCAGCACTACCCTCCCAGAAGCCCCTCAGCGAGTTCCCAGTGCCCGTTCACTCAGGAGGGAGGGCATTTCCTTTGCCCCAGGCACCTCATGCCCGGCCCCAGTTAGCCCTGCTGCCCTGAGTGAGGAGGCTATTGACCTCCTGCGATCCACCTCTGTTGGGCAGTCAATTATTGTGAATGCCATCCAGGGTCTGGCAGCCCAAATGCAACAGTCCAATACATTTCTGGATGACATTCACACTGACTTTGTGGCACAACAGAGATCAATCCAGGCTCTGGCCTCCTCTCTGATGGCAGCCATTGTCCCTGTTTCCACCCTCCCCCATCCAACTTCCTCCACCCAATCCCATTCCCCTCAACCCCAAATTATCCCAAGCACACAGGCAGATGAGCAGGCACCCAGGACAGCACACAAAAGTGGACATGGCAAACACAAGCACCACACTTCATCCCACAGGCACTCACACAAACAACATCCAGAATCAGACATACCAACATCCACTGCCTCCACTGTGCCCCCCTCCTCCTCGTCCTCCACCTCCCTCCCAATTGCGTCAACACTCACACCTGCATGCACCACATCCTCATCCATTACCACCATCACCAGCACACCTATCAGTACACACCCCTCACTGGCAGTCACCACCCCGCATTCATGCACACATCCCCTGTGTCCTCTTCCACTGTGTCTGTGCCCTCTCCTCCCAAAGTACACAGATGCAAGCACTCAGACACCCAACAGCCATCCAACTCACAACAGCATCCAGCCCATGCACCTGCACCCAAACACAGCAGACTGACTCCTCCTACTATCACTCCCTCTTCCTCCACTCTCAAACCATCTCCCTCTTCCCGCCCCAATGTCCCTAAGAAGCTTAGGCAGTCCCAGCTGCTGGAAGGAATGGCAAGGAGGCAGCCCCAGCTGCTGGAAGGAAGGCCAAGGAAGCAGCCCCAGCTGCTGGAAGGAAGGTCAAGTGGCCTGCAACAGCAGGCAGTAGAGACAAGGGGCCTGTTGCTGGGACTCAGTCGGAGCCCCTACCACCAACCATGGTGGTGCAGCCGTCTGAGGCTGCAGGGGATGTGTTGGAGCCTCCCCTCACCACTACCAGCACCGCCACAAGCAGCAGTAGCCCCAGTGGGCAGCCATCCAAAGCTGCAGGGGATGGGCTGGAGCCTCCCCTCACCAATGCCAGCACTGCCACCAGCACCACCACCATCACCACCACCAGCAGAAGCAACCCCAGTGGGCAGCCATCCCAGGCTGCAGGGGATGGGCTGGAGCCTCCCCCCACCACTGCCAGATCCACCAGCAGCAGCACAGCTGCCACCACTGAGCAGCCGTCACCACCGGCGGACAGTGTGTAGTCCTACGTCCATGGGCTGTTGTGCAGCCTGGCCCCTGCAGACCCTGTGGGTATGACACCCAGGTGAGAGACTGTGACCTTGCACTCCCCGAAATCTGCATCACAGGGCACAATGCCCCCTCCAGAACATATGGGCAAGTCACCCACTTGCAAGTTGTGGCCTTGTCCTCCCTAGGACCAACTACAGGGCATGTTGCCCTCTCCAGAGCATGTGGGCAAGTCACCCACTTGAGAAACTGTGGCCTTGCACTCCCCAAGACCAAGCACAGGGCATGTTGACCCTCCAGAGCATGTGGGCAAGTCACCCACTTGAGAGACTGTGGCCTTGCACTCCTCAGAACCCCGCACAGGGCATGTTGCCCCCTCCAGGGCATGTGGGCAAGTCATCCACTTGAGAGACAGTGGCCCTGCAGTCCCCAGGACCAAGCAAAGGGCATGTTGCCCCCTCCAGAGCATGTAGGCAAGTCACCCACTTGAGAGACTGAGGCCTTGCACTCCCCAGGACAGAGCACAGGGCATGTTGCCCCCTCCGTGACCAGTGGTGTTATACCATCTTCCAGCTGAGGTGCCCCCGCATTCCCCGCCCCCCTGAGGGGCCTGGCAATTTTTGACCTGATGCCCCTGCAGTGTTCTCTCCTGTTGCTGCAGGAGTGAGGTGGGGCCTTGGACTTTGTAATGTGGCCTACGAACATTGAGCACTGGGCAGTGTCCCTTGATTTGTGACTATGTATATACTTTTTGATTTGGATGCACGTATTACTAATATATTTATCTTATTACACTCTTTACTCTATTTTGGTAGTCCTTGCATTATTCCTGGGAGGTACGGGGTGAATATGTAATGTTAGTGCATCTGCTTGTGTGTATGGTGTTGAGGTGTTGTGTGTGTGTGTCACTCTCTTTTTCCTCCCCTCCTCCCCTGTGTGCTAGGCAGCAGTACTCACCATGGTCGTCTTCGCCTGTGCTGGTGTTCGTAGTGCAGCATAACGTGGAAGAGCATGGGGAACACATGCAACTCGGGCTCCATGCCGGCATGGTTTTTCCTTGAATCTACAGAGGTGAGTTGTTTCCCTTCTGTGCAGTCTTTCCACCAGGCTTATAATGTCGTTGGTACCAATCCGGAAAAGGTGGCAGATTGGATTGTCATTATACAGTGGGTGGAACATTGTCTTCCACCTGGCTGCAGGCGGTTACCGCCGTGGTGCCTGTTGATTTCACTATGGACTGTCGGTCATAAATTCAAATTTTGTCACAGCCGGCCTGTTGACAGTATTACTGCCACTATATCAATGACCACCAGGGTTGCAAGAGGGCCTATGTCTGGCACAGGCATAATGTGGTACAAGCATTTACAAAGTGGCGCAATGCAAGTATTGCACCACTTTGTAAATATGGCACAGGGGAAATGCTTCCTTCATGCCACATTTGCATCAAAAAAATGACACAAATGTGGCGCAAGGAGGCACTAGGGCCTTCTTAAATATGGCCCTGATCATTTCAGGTCCTACAACTTCTATTGAAAAAAGAATGATGTGACAATCCAACCTGCTGAATCTGCAACTTGAATACAGGAGACTTCCCACCACAGAACCTACAACCCCAGCCATAACCCTCAACGCCTGGACTCACATCAACACGGAAGAGACCAAAGCCACCATGAACTCCATCCACTCCGGTGCCCCCTCGAACCCCTGCCCACACTTCATCTTCAACAAAGCCAATGACATCATCGCCCCGCATCTCCAGACCATCATCAACAGCTCGTTTGCTTCTGCCACCTTCCCCGAGAGCTGGAAACACGCAGAAGTCAACGCCCTACTGAAGAAACCTACGGCGGACCCCAGCGACCTGAAGAACTTCCGCCCCATCTCGCTCCTCCCCTTCCCTGCCAAAGTCATTGAGAAGACCGTCAACAAGCAACTTACTAACTTCCTTGAAGACAACAACCTACTCGACCCCTCTCAGTCCGGATTCCGAGCCAATCACAGCACAGAAACCGCCCTCATCTCAGTCACAGACGACATCAGAACACTGATGGACAACGGAGAAACAGTCGCCCTCATCCTCCTCGACCTCTCGGCTGCCTTCAACACCGTCTGCCACCGAACCCTACTATCCCGCCTCCGCTCCACCAGGATCCAAGGACAGGCCCTAGACTGGATCACCTCCTTCCTCTCCAACCGCTCCCAAAGAGTCTACCTCCCACCTTTCCGCTCAGACCCCACCGAGATCATCTGCGGCGTACCACAAGGCTCCCCACTCAGCCCGACTCTCTTCAATGTCTACATGAGCCCCCTCGCCGACATCGTACGCAAACACAACATCAACATCACCTCCTACGCCGATGACACTCAGCTGATACTTTCCCTCACCAAGGACCCCACCAGCGCCAAGACCAACCTGCAAGATGGAATGAAAGACGTCGCAGAATGGATGAAACTCAGCCGCCTGAAACTGAACTCAGACAAAATGGAAGTCCTCATCCTCAGAAACACCCCGACCGCCTGGGACGACTCCTGGTGGCCCACGGCCCTTGGCACCGCACCAACCCCCTCAGACCACGCACGCAACCTCGGCTTCATCCTGGACCCACTTCTCACCATGACCAAACAAGTCAATGCCGTATCATCCTCCTGCTTCCTCACCCTCTGCATGCTCCGAAAGATCTTCCGCTGGATCCCCGCCGACACCAGAAAGACCGTGACCCACGCCCTCGTCACGAGCCGCCTGGACTACGGCAACACCCTATATGCAGGAACCACTGCTAAACTCCAGAAACATCTGCAACGAATTCAAAACGCCTCCGCCCGCCTTATCCTCGACATACCCCGCAACAGCCACATCTCCGCCCACCTGAGACACCTGCACTGGCTTCCCGTCAACAAAAGGATCACCTTCTGACTCCTCACACACGCACACAAAGCCCTCCACAACAAGGGACCCAAATACCTTAACCGCCGCCTCAGTTTCTACACACCCCCCCTGTCAACTTCGCTCTGCCAACCTCGCTCTCGCCGCCGTCCCTCGCATCCGCTGCACCACGGCAGGTGGGAAATCCTTCTCCTACCTGGCGGCCAAGACATGGAATTCCCTCCCCACCAACCTCAGGACCACCCAGGACCACCTCGCATTCCGGAGGCAACTCAAGACCTGGCTCTTCGAGCAGCAGTAACCCCATCCCCCTAGCGCCTTGAGACCCGCACGGGTGAGTAGCACGCTTTATAAATATTTATGATTTGATTTGATTCCCACTTATGCTCTTTTACTGCCACATACTACATACATTTTGGACAAATATATTTATAAATTCATTAAAGAAACCTTCAAACTTTATCCTACCAGAGGATTTGCCTAACTCACCACAGAGCCTTTAGACTCAAACCTTACATGTGACTGAGACAAATATGGCAGCGTCACACACCGTCATTGTCAAAATGCAGGGATGCGCCTATTTACTAGAATACTGTGCACCCTTGTGTTTCCCCAGGCGCCAGCACTATATATGCTGCTGTGCGCCAATGCAGCAACACTTGCTCCATAGTGCAAGGAAGGCTGCGTTGAGGGGGATATTGTTTTTGTGCAGGAAGGAATACCTTCCTGCATAAAAACAATCTCAAATGGCGATTTGCTCTTTCTATGTGTGCTGCAGAATGCGGCACACAAAGAAAGAGAAAAAAAAACAAGGAGAAATGAAAGCATTTCTCCTCATTGCGCCATGCTAACGCCATCCCTGGGGTGGCAACAGATTTTGGGGCTGCTTCAGGTTTACGAAAACTCATCCCTTCTAGGCCCCTTCCATGCAAAGCGCTGCGTGTGAAGGGGCCCTAATTACAATGTGGCGTTAAGCCACAAAAAAGTGGCTCAAGCCCACCTTGTAAATGCGGCACAGTGCATAGCGCCATTGGGGCCTCACTAAAAGTGACACTCCAATGGCACTAGCTGCTCTTAAATATGCCCCCTAATATTTAATGTTGGTTATAAAACCAATGTCAATTGCAAGAAAGTTACCACCAACATCTCATACCATACCTGGAAAGAGTGGCACACATTAATCAAAGCGGAGAACAATATCTTCTTCCACAAGTCCCCCTAGAGATGACCCCAAAGACCTTTCGGTGCAAATTATACACTTATCTCTTGACACAAAAACCCCTTGAGCAAAAATTGGATCACTTGCCCTCTTCACATATAATTTAGAGGACCTCATTATAAGAAACTTGAGCCTCTTCACTAAGCATAGTCTGTCCCTTTCGTGAGTGCTCGAACCACCTGCCAACACTCCAACCAACCCCGACCTTTACTGACTCAGATATATACAGCGTCATCAATACACGATTCCTCCTATCATTGTACAAATACAAATCTTTATGAATCTCGCTGTGCATATTTTTTCGGATGTCCCAACAAGCCACCCCTCACTCCCTCTTTCAGAGTGCTACATACACCTATTTACTGAAGACTATTGCATGATTTCATTATTGAAATGTTCTTATAACGCTTCAATATACAATCTTTTTCACTTTTTTCATTTTATGTCTTGTTGCTTAACAAATAAAACAAAAAAGCAAAACAAAATAATTTATTATTCGCTTCTATTAATGATAAATATCAAATTAAATCAAAGGTAGCCACGCAGGCTTTTTTGTCTTTTGTCCTTTCCTGATGTTTACTCGCTTCGAACTAATGCGCAGGAATATTTCATTTAAGGAGCATGCGGCAAAGTAAAACATTAGCTGCCCTGCTTTTCTGCCAGCTTTGAGGCATGCCTAGTCTTTGCGATCAATGCTCACAGTGAAAGGACTGAGCAGAATCAAACCTGCAGCTGTGCGAAACACATCATAATCACTCAAGTTGTTAAGGGAGTTGGGTCGCTTGCGAGGTTAAAGATTTTCCTGTCTTTGGTTCAGTTTATTAATAGAATCTTTTAGCTTACAGGAGATCCCGTACCATAGAGGAGACAGTTACAGTTACAGTTCCCTTCTTGCATCTGGGGCCACCGTGCCCCGGTACACAGGTTTGTTAAATACTGTCGAGTGATCTAAATTATAATGAATAGTTTCATTCTCTAGAGACAACGTATTCAAAGGTCCACGAACAACAATTATTCGACGACAGCGCCACTTGTCACCTCCTACACATTTATAGAGCCAATTTTCTGTCAGTTTCTGCCCACTCAAATCCCATAGCCATGAGAATGAGAATGGGTAGCAGAAATAACGAGAGTGCAAAACAATTAAAGTCCACATTTTCAAATAAAACATTGTGATCTAGTAAAAGATCACATCATTGTAAATTAAAAAGCTACACGATGAAATATCTAAGGTTTACATTTTTGTTAAAATTACAACCGTGTGCTTTACATGTAGGTGCTACGTTTATTTTGGGACTCGCAGCATGCAAGGTCTTATAAACAAGTTGAATTTGTGGGTTTGGTCTTAAAAATATTGACAGACCTGTATATATCCAGACCTCATAATACGTATATATACAGGGGCATATTTACACGTTTTTGTCGAGTGGCAGCTCAGCATGTTACCCTGCTGCACAGTTCTGCATTAAATGGAAAGGGCATCTATCTAATACAGCACATTCCTGCCTTTTCCCCTGTGCTGGCGCCATTTTGGCAGTCTAGTGCCAACTCAAGCACCCTTGCACCATGGTACAGGCGTGTCTGCAGTACATGCAGGATTGTTTTTTTTACAGGAAGGGGTACCTAACTGCAATGGTGAGGATTTTTCCTCTTTGTATGTGTGATGAAGAGTGCAACACACATGGCAAGAGGAATAAACAAGGTAAATAGTGAATTTGCTCCTCGTTGCACTTCCCCTGGGGAGGAGTGAGGTTTTGGGGCATTGACAGGTTTACGAGGTCCTGTAAATCCAGGGGGGGGGTGTTAATGTCAGAAATTGAATCTCTAGTTGGCAGTCAGTTTGCACCCTGTCCAAGTATGGACCCTAACTCTAGTCAGGGTACGGGAGTCACACTCCTAAGATAACCCCTGCTCACCCCCTTGGTAGCTCGGCACAACAGTCAAGCTTATCTCAGAGGTAATGTGTTCAGTAGTTGTACCCACACACAGTAACAGACACATATGGACACCACACCAGCAGTAGTGGCTGACACTGAATGGGGTAGCGTGGGTGGGGCAAGATTAAAACAAAAAAAATCTTTTTAGAAAAGCTACTTACCTCATCAGGTCAGGAGACACGCTTGTCTCCACCGTCCTCCTCTTTGTCCGGAAGCACACAGTCTTCCAGACTCACCTCAACCAATCACCAGCATGACAGCAGACCGTGATTGGTGTGAGCGGCCTGGTTTGATGCCCAGAGAAGGAATGGCACCCTGTGCATTTTCTCCTCCCAGCTGTGAAATACAGCTGGGTGGAGAAATGAAAAGTGTACATATCTATTTGGCCTGTCCAACACGGCCGGCCAAACAGACATGTGCACTTAAGGTTCACATTCCAGACTCCTCCCTCCAGCCTAGCCCCACCCTATCCTGGCTCAGCGAAAAATAAAATGATAATATGATAATATCCATTATTATCATTTTATTTTTCTTCTGTTGATAGTAGCAGGGCGACGCTCTTCTGCCTTCAGCGGAGCAGCCACCCCTGTAGATTAGTTTAGACAAATAGCCGATATATTCTAATAAAAACAAGGCCAAAACAAGAAAAATCCAACATAAACAATCAAAGATTTGTATTTTAAAAGGTTGAATACCAATAAAACACCTAGAAACACAATAGCTCCAACTTGTGCCATCACTGCGTTGTGACAGAGTCGTTCACAACAGTAGGACACCACTCACGAGGGAGTGCGGCGCCTGTCACAGAGTTGCACGGACCCCATGTACAGTATGTTAAAAATGAGGCAAAGTCAATGACGTGGCATGGAGTCAGGAAGGTGAGGTGTTGCTGGAGCCGGTGCGGTGTCTCTTTCCTACTGCTATAGGAGGTGAGGAGTCAGCTCCTTACTGCCATGCAGAGGAGGTAGGGTGTCAGTTCCTTACGGAGGCAGTGAAAGTGAGGTGGCATCGACAGCGAGGTATTGGTTCCTTACGATCCGGAGGGAGTTGATGAGTCCAGTGGGTCAATACACGATAAGGTGACTTTGCAGTGTCTCAATCTTACCGCGGGGCCACAGGCGCTGCAGCGGAGTGAGATGTCACGGACGTCAATGACAGGGTACTCGTGACTCACAATGTTGCAGGACTTCAGAGGTGCTGCAGCGCCATCAGGACTGTGGTGTGGGTTGTAATCATTGCCCTTCAGCGGGGACAATGGCTTTGGGTGCAGGAAACGGCACTGAGTCAGGCAGCTTTGCCGATTCTTGAGTTGTCCGGAGTCAGTGTGCCTGGCTCTTCTTATTTTTCTGTCAGACTTCATGCCCAAAGGCCCAGGAACTGGAATGGCCACCTCATGGCAACTCAAGAACCTCAGCAAGGGAACCTAGGGACTGGCAGGTGAAGCCTTTGTTGTTCCTGAGACTTCTTAATAGGAGGCAAGCTCAGTCCAACCCCTTGGAGAAACTTCACAACAGATTACACAGCTAAGCTCAATCTTTGTCCTCTCCAAAGCAGAAGCAGCAACTGCAGGCCAACCCAGCAATGCGTGCACAGCAAAGGGGCAGTGCTCCTCCTCACAGCTCTTCATCTCTTCTTGGTCGAGTCTTCTCCTGATCCAGAAGTGTTCTAAAAGTCTGGGGATTTGGGTCTGAAACTTATACTAATTTCTGTGTTTGACGTAGGCAAACTTCATGGGAAAGTATTTGTTGTGCAGAAGACCATGCCTTTCCTGCCCTCATCCAGACACACTCTAGGGGGTTCGGGACCTATTGAGGTGCAAGTTTCAGCTCCTCCCACCACTCTAGCTGAGGAAGACCCATCAGGATATGCAGGGCACACCTCAGCTCCCTTTGTGTGACTGTCTAGAGTGAATTCACTCTGTGGGGTGGCATGGTGGGCAAAAGAATGACGGATTAAACCTAGATCTGTGACTGGGGGTGAGTGTTTACATTGTTCAGTACTCCGTCCATCATCCTTTTGTGTTGCTATAGGGAATTCACAACCAGCACAACTGTCATCCTGACCCGGACATGTTTTCCACAGCCAGGCAAAGGCACAGAATGATTAAGCAAGAAAATGCCCACTTTCTAACAGAAGTTAAAAACCACCTTCACTAAAAGATGTATTTTTAAATTGTGAGTTCAGATACCCCAAACTCCATATCTCTTTCTGCTCCCAATGGGAAATTACACTTATTTCTAGGCAATCCTCATGTTAACCTATGGGAGGGATAGGCCTTGCAATTGTGAAAAACAAAATTAGCAGTATTTCACTATCAGGACATGTAAAACACACCGTTACATGTGCTACCTTTTAAATATACTTCACCCTGCCCATGGGGCTACCTTGGGACTACCTGAGGGGTGCCTTACATGTATTAGAAGGCTAAGTTTGGGCCTGGCAAGTGGGTGCACTCGCCAGGTCGATCTGGCAGTTTATAACTGCACACACAGACACTGCAATGGCAGTTCTGAGACATATTTACAGGGCTACTCATGTGGGTGGCACAATCAGTGCTGCAAGTCCACTAGTAGCATTTGATTTACAGGCCCTGGGTACACATGGTGCACTATACTAGGGCCTTACTAGTAAATCAAATATGTCAATCATTGATAACTAATAATCACAATTTACACAGGGAGAACTTGCACATTAGCACTGATCAGCAGTGGTAAAGAGTCCAGAGTACCAATTCCAGCAAAAATTAAATCCAGCACATAGTCAAAAACAAAGGAGGCAGAGGTAAAAACACAGGGGGAACCCACGCCAAGGAGACCAGGTTCACAGTCGTAAGCCAGAGGTTTGTAAAGTGCATTTTTGGAGTAGATAAAATTGTACTACTTTATCTATTAAAAAATGACATTTGTAACCACAGCCCACCGCTCTTTTCAGCTCTATGGGAATATCATCTTTTAGGGATAAAAAAAGATTTTTTTTTAAGCCAAGTTTTGTTCTTAACTTGTGAGGCCCACAGCTCCCCCAACGATAAAGTTTTACAAAAACCATGACAAATGAAGAAGTCATTGGCAAAGCCAAAGGACTGGCAACCAACGCCATACCAAATAACTTTGCCAATGCTTATTTTAGTTTTTCTCTTAAACGACCTGATGCAATCATAGTGGGTCATTGCAAGCACCAATTATATTTTATGTTTAGTGTAGCCTTACTTTCTTTGTTGTTGCTGGAGGAGCTGGAATACATTGCAGACCCAGAGCAGACCCTGTTGTACATGGAAGGAGCATTACTGCTCTGCTTATTTTATGTTGGTGCAATGAGGACTCAGGGCTGTACTAGGGCTTTTCAATACATTGTGGGTGCTCGTGAGGCCGTATTCCATAATTTAATGAAATTCTAAGGCACCAATTCACTTTGGTTCTGCATGGATGCCTGCATGATCACAGCAATTCTCAGCTCCCGCACAAAAATATATTTTGTGTCAAAAGGTTGATGCAAATGCATCACTTCATGAATTTGTATTTCGGAATCGTACGGTTTTGGATCATTGCAACAGAGGAGAACCAACACAACATAGCCACCATCCCTCCCCAGGAGTTTACGCACTGCCAGTTCCACTACAGCAGTGTGACGTGGTTTTTGTGAAATCCCTCCATCAGTTCAACCCAAACACAATGGATGTGTGGAATATTGTGTGATATAACCACACATGTTATGCATAGATTCGTAGTTACATTTTTTAATGTAGTTTACCACTTGGTAGTTATCACATTAAAGACAATTATACCGATCTCTTATATCTCGAACACAAATGTCACATAAGACACTCATGCATTGCCCTTGCAACATAATGCAACTCGTAACCCTGCACTAAGTTGGTATTTTTTACGTGATCATTGCTGATGACATCATAAGCATACAATTGCTTTTAAATAAGTTTCTGCGCATTCATGCTTACGAGTCCAGCCCGTTGTTATACAGTGCCGCCCTGCTCGACATTTCATAAACATGGTCCGAATTTTTTGTAGATATGATGAAGTCTTTGTATTTTCCTTGCTATATGGGCATTTTCTGTGGCATTGAATTGTTTCCCTCAGTTAGGGGGGCATTTTCTAGCTTTGATACTTTGAGCTGGGGGCATTAGAAGCCTTGATCAGGCTCTGGATTTCTTCCTAATTGTAGAGCGTTTTCTGCTATGTGCCAGACAGGCAAGGACAGTTTTCTTAGGATACAGCACATTTGTGAATAGCTTTGTAAAATGCCTATATTATATTTTATGGTTTTGGGGCATTCCGACATGGACATCAATGCCCAATCTGACCAACTGCCACATTTATTACTTATTTTGCTTACAGGTAGAACCAGAAGAAACTCCTTTCCTGACCAGGCAGAATTATGCTTAATTGAAGAAGGCCCTTATAAGACAGCAGATGATATAAAGAAAACCACATTGGAAATGTAAGGATATATGAAATGATAATGATGTCTCATAAAGGACGAACACGTATGTTTATATCGTTTGAAATCTTAATATATATTCTAGCATATGTCAATATAAAATTATTTCACCGCTCACTTGTACTTTCAGACAGAAATAATTGAATATTCAATATTAAATGGTGATATTTATTTCATTTCATAAAGGACGAACACGTATTATTATATTATCTGAAATCTTAATATATATTGTAGGATATGTCGATATAAAATTATTTCACTATTCACTTGTGCTTTTAGACAGAAATAATTGAATATTCAATATTAAATGGTGATTTTGTTTTCCTTTCTATGTGTTTAGAATTGATTTAAACAAAACACACCGATCTACCTTTCGTACACAGACAGTCCTTCAATACTAACCGTATTTATACTTTTTTTAGCGCCGCATTTGCGCCGCTTTTTGACGCAAAACGGCGCAAACCTACAAAATACAATGGCATTTTGCAAGTTTGCGCCGTTTTTGCGTCAGAAAACGACGCAAATGCGGCGCTAAAAAAGTATAAATACGGCGTAAGTATGAGTATGTTATAAAAATACGTACACTTTGTAGTTTTCTCGTTTTGCTCGTGGTCAGTTTGCATATGGCAAAGGACTGTCCAAAATATGCAAAGTCCGCTGTACACAAATGATGGAAATGTTGAAAGGAAAATTATTTTTCCTCTTTTCTCCTCACCATAATCCCACAACTTTAGCAGTCAAAGGAGTCAACCAACTCTTTTGACACCGTAGACAGAAAATTACTTCCCTCTTCACCAAAAATGTAAATTCCAAATCAATCTTGGAGATTTACTTCAACAGACTGAAAACTGGTAGGTCTACAGGGGTAAACTCAATCTGTGGGAAAAAGCTCTGCTGATTCTGTGTATTGTCATCAACGCATATCGAACTGCGAATCTGCCTTTGAGCAATATGATTCCATAGACCCTTGTAAATTGGCCCCGTTTGACACACCCATGAATATGATTTCTGCAATTTAGCTTTGATTCTGAGGGTGAAATGTACAAGATCAATGTAAGAAACCTGAATATAGATGTAGACAGTTGCGACATATGTTTTTACATTGTCGTTTTTATTTTCCTTTATAGCTTGCAGAAAAAGTAAATACAGCTCTCAAGAGATTAGCATTCTCAACGAGAATCTAAAAAAACATAATTGTTCTAAACTAGGGAACAGTGTTGTAAGATATTAACTTCAAAGAGTAAGTTCAATCTATATTGTATATTGTACACGTATTATCAACATTCTAGACCGTATTCAAAAGCACAGTGTCTACTCCATTGTCAGTTTTGACCCAAGTACTTTCTTGACAATAGCGCAGTCACTCCAATAATTATAGTTGACCAAGAGACAGGTACTCCTCATAGTGTAGCAAGTTTAGAAATTACACATTGAGGAACGGGTAAAAAGTAAAAATGAACAGAACACATTTTGTCCCGCATTTTCAGAACAATTTTCTTAAAATGTGCGAAAGACTGAAAAAATAAATAAAAAGTGCTGCAGTACCCGGTAACATGTTTGCCTTTGTTTCTTGGGTGTTGGAAGCATTGTACTTAGATCATGATTTGCCAAAGTGCTTGGATATAAATTGAGAATAGCAAATTGATGTTTAATTAATAATACAAGAAAGGGTCAGCAATTTTTATATTTTTATGCCAAGGATCCCCAATTTATCTTTGAGAGTGTTTTTTTCTGCTCTGTGAGATATTGTTAAGCGCAAAGGCAAACAATGTCCACTCCTATCAAACGCCTAATACTGGAAACGCTGCAGATTTTGTTTTCTGCAAGTTCACCTTTTGCAAAACATTTCTATGAATAATGACATCTATTTGAGGAATTTGCCTCTGCAAGTTTACCTTTTGCAGAATATCTTTATGCACAAGGGCATACTACATGGCTTATTTAGACCAAATTGAGCAGCCCACTGAGTTCACTGACAGAAAGGAGTTTCTTTCTTCGCTCTTTGAGCAATGGCCCTAACATTGCCATGGATCTTTATACATGGTGGATGGGCCAGAATGTTGTCATTACAAATCTGTTACTGTTTTGTTTCGTAGAAATAAACCACCAAAGCAGGGGTTTGTTTCTGAGAAACATAAATACAATGGATATTGTGTTGGAATGGTTCTCACAATGTGTGAAGGCCATTGTTGATTTTCCATGCTTGATCTGCAGTGCTCTTGGGTAGGAAAATTGGGTTCTGGTGGTGCACCCTAAATAGGACTGGCGGCCTGATAGTGTAAAGCTGGCAGCCATGTGGCTGATTGGCTGTTCCCCATAATCGAGCACTGTTGCACTGTCAAAGTCGGAAAAGGTGTTACTCTGATGTGAATTCACCTTAAAAAACAAAGGACAAGAGGCGTCTGGCAAAACAGTAGCATTTATTTAAACATTACAGATATTGTTAAGAGCAAAGACAAACAATGTCTACTCCTATCAAACGCTTAATACTGGAAACGATGCAGATTTTGTTTTCTGCAAGTTCACCTTTTGCAAAACATTTCTATGAATAATGACATCTGTTTGATGAATTTGCCTCTGCAAGTTTACCTTTTGCAGAATATCTTTATGCACAAGGGCATTACAAAGTTGTATACTACATGGCTTATTTAGACCAAATTGGGCAGCCCACTGAGTTTACTGACAGCAGTTTCTTTCTTCATTCTTTGAGCAATGGCCCACAACATTGCCATAGATCTTTATACATGGTGGATGGGCCACAGTGTTGTCATTACAAATCTGTTAATGTTTTGTTTCTTAGAAATAAACCACCAAAGCAGGGGTTTGCTTCTGAGAAACATAAATAAAATGGATATTGTGTAGGAATGGTTCTCACAATGTGTGAAGGCCATTGTTGATTTTCCATGCTTTATCTGCAATGCCTTGGGTAGGAAAATTGGGTTCTGGTGGTCCACCCTACATAGGACTGGCAGCCTGATAGTGTAAAGCTGGCAGCCATGTGGCTGATTGGCTGTTTCCCATAATCGAGCACTGTTGCACTGTCAAAGTCGGAAAAGGTGTTACTCTAATGTGAATTCACCTTAAAAAACAAAAGACAAGAGGCGTCTGGCAAAACAGTGGTATTTATTTAAACATTACAGTCGGGAGAGCAGTTACAGAACTGGAGCCAGAGGACTTTCTCTCAATGTAGATCAGTTTGGAGTAGGTTTTTATAAATTTCTCTGAGTACTATAAAGTAATTTAAAAAAATCCTTCCTTTGTTAAGAATGTGAACTGTTGTCATGGAGTTGTAAATAATGTCCAGATAACAAATTCAGGTAGGCCTCCAACTTGCATGGACACAATGTGGGTCAGTGAGTAAGTGTCCAGATGTCCATCCTGAAGGACGTATGGTTGCTGCTTGTGCTGTGTATGCTGTGTTCTGGTTGGCTAAGTGTTCTTAACCACATGTGGCATCTAATTTTATGGTGTTTTGGGAATGCATGCACCCGTCTGGCCATGTATGTTTTATTGGAGCCATTCTCCTGAGACCATTGTGGTATTGCTGTACCTATCTTTGGGATCTGATCTAAATTTTTCTGTTTGCGTGTTTGTCTTCTGGCTAAGTGCTACCTGTTAGAAATGGGGTCTTTGGTTGGCAGTCAGGTTACCCCCGTCCAAGCAAGGACCCTCACTCTAGTCAGGGTAAAGTCACACACAATCCAAATTATCCTGTGCCCACCCTCTGGTAGCTTGGCACTGAGCAGTTAGGCTTACCTTAGAAGGCAATGTGTAAAGTATTTGAGCAATAAATCATGCAATAACACAATATAGCACCACAAAAATACACCACACATTGTTTAGAAAAATATATAATATTTATCTGGATAAATGCAGATCAAAATGATCAAAGATGCAATAAGTAAATGTAGAGATATCACTGAAAAGAGATATCAAGTGGCTTAAGTCTTTTAAAAGCAAACAAAGGGGGTCATTACGACCTCAGCGGTCTTTTTGCAAGACCGCTGAGGGACCGCCGTGAGGAAGACCGCCTGTGCAGGCGGTTTGCCGCTCGGCGTATTATGACTGTTGGCTGCTCTCTGTCGTTATTCCGACGGAGAGCCGCCAACAGCCATACTTGCGGGCGGCGGGGAAGTGGAGGTTGCTCCACCTCCACCGCCACGCCAACAGAATACCGCCCAGCGAATCACGTCCTGTGATTCGCCGTGGCTGTGTTCTGTTGGCGGTGTGGTGTCGGTGGAGCTGCCCCCATGGCTCCCGTCCCCTCCCGGAGGATCGACGGACCAGGTAAGTCTATAGTCCGTTAGGGGAGGGGGTGGGGGTGTTGTGTGCAAAGATGGGGGGGTGCATGTGTGTATGTAGAGGGGGTGTGTGAGTGGGTGTATGCTTGCGGGGGTGTTGTGTTGATGGGAATGAGTGCATGTACGGCTGTGGGTATGTCTGTATGGATGTGTGCGTGTATGTTTGAATGTGGGTGTGCGTGTCTGACTGTGTGTGGATGTAGGCATGTATGTCGGGGTGTGTGCGTGTGTGTGTTGGTGGTGCCTGCATGCGTGTCAGGTGTGTGTGAGAAATGTTAAGTTGGGGGTCGGGGTGGGCAGGGGAGCCCTGCCACCTTTGGGGGGTGGCAGGGGTGGTGGGGGGTGTTGGGGAGGGTGTTGGGGTGGAGGGTGGGGGAGACCCCTATCAGTACCAGGGAAGGAATTCCCTGCCACTGATAGTGCTTACCTCCATGGATTTCATGGCGGTTGAAACCGCTGGAAATCCACGGTGGAAAGCCGGGTCCAAATACCGCCGGCGGTATACTGACGGCCGCCGGGCTGGAGACCCAGGTCTCCAGCCCGGGCGGACGCCTCCGCCCTAGCGAGCGGGACGGAGAACCAGCGGTTGACCATGGCGGTAACCGCCATGGTCATAATACACCAAGGTAAGACCGCCAGCCTGTTGGCGGTCTTACCGCCGGTTCTACGCCACCCGACAGGGTTGTAATGACCCCCAAAGTCTCTTTCAAGCACAAAGTACCTGGTTTATGTGAAAAATCTCCGCAAAGGGCCGCAGAGGAGGAGAAGCGTGGAAACAAAGGGGTGTGCATCAAGTTTTCATGCAGGGACGGCTGTGCGTCGATTTCTGGTGCTCGTTCATGGATACTCTTCGAGTTGCGGGGTTTTCAGATGCCCAGGGGACAGTGCGTGGATTTCCTGCGCCGGCAGGATGAAGTCACAGGAGCTCTGTCCATCCGGTGGGCGTTGCGTCTAATTTTCTACCGCACTGCAGGCACTGAGTCGATTCCTCTCTGGAAGTCGGGCTGCGTCGTTCCGGCTATGCGTCAATCCAGTGGGTTGTGCATCGAATTTCTGGTTGCTACACTGGCGCTGCATCAATCTTCTTGTTACAAAGTCGGACTGTGTCATTCCAGTTCGGCGTGTGGTGACATTTTCAGCGCGGTATAGTCTGTGCGTCGTTTCTGGCAAGCTGTGCATCGAATTTCACTGCACAAGGAGTCCTTCCTAAAGAGATGAAGTGATTTTGGTCCTGAGACTTCAGGCAACAGGATGCAAGCTCTATTCAAGCCCTTGGAGAGCACTTCTTCACCTCAGCCAGGGAGCAGCAAGGCAGCAGGGCAACAGCAAGGCAGCAGTCCTTCACAGAAAGCAGTCAGGTGAGTGCTTTGGGCAGCTAGGCAGTTCTTCTTGGCAGGATGCAAGTTCTGGTTACAAGTTTCTTCTCCAGGAAGTGTCTGAGTTGGTAGGGGCAGAGGCCCTGTTTATAAACCCAAATGTGCCTTTGAAGTGGGGGAGACTTCAAAGAGTGGCTTAGAAGTTCACCTGGTCCCCTTTCAGTTCAATCCTGTCTGCCAGGGTCCCAGTAGGGTGTATGGCAGTCTTTTGTGTGAGAGCAGGCCCTCCACACTCCCAGCCCAGGAAGTCCCATTCAAAATGCAGATGTATGCAAGTGAGGCTGAGTATCCTGTGTGTGGGGTGTGTCTCAGTGAAAGCACAAGGAGCTGTCAACTAAACTCAGCCAGACGTGGATTGTAAGGCACAGAAAGATTTAAGTGGAGAGAAATGCTCACTTTCTAAAAATGGCATTTCTAAAATAGTAGCATTAAATCCAACTTCACCAGTCAGCAGGATTTAATGTCACCATTCTGGTCATACTAAATATGACCTTCCTGATCCTTTCAGATCAGCAGCTACCACTCAAAAATGTATGAGGGCAGCCCAAATGTTAGCCTATGAAGGGAGCAGGCCTCACAGCAGTGTACAAACAAATTTAGGATTTTTACACTACCAGGACATGTAAACTACATAGGTACATGTCCTGCCTTTTGCCTACACAGCACCCTGTCCTGTGGGTTACCTAGGACATTCCTTAGAGGTGTCTTATGTGAATAAAAAGGGGAGTTTTAGGCTTGGCAAGTACTTTTAACCCCTTCGCTGCCAGGCCTTTTCCCCTTCCTGTGCCAAGCCTTTTTTGGGATATTTGGGGCGGTTCGCGCTTAGGCCCTCATAACTTTTTGTTCACATAAGCTACCCATGCCAAATTTGCGGCCTTTTTTTCCAACATCATAGGGATTCTAGAGGTACCCAGACTTTGTGGGTTCCCCAGAAGGAGGCCAAGTAATTAGCCAAAATACAGTGAAAATTTCGTTTTTTTTTTAAAAAAAATGGAAAAAGGGGCTGCAGAAGAAGGCTTGTGGTTTTTCCCCTGAAAATGGCATCAACAAAGGGTTTGTAGTGCTAACATCACCAGCTTCCCAGCTTTCAGGAACAGGCAGACTTGAATCAGAAAACCCAATTTTTCAACACAATTGTGGCATTTTACTGGGACATACCCCATATTTACGATTTTTGGTGCTTTCAGCCTCCTTCTAGTCAGTGACAGAAATGGACATGAAACCAATGCTGGATCCCAGAAACCGCAACATTTCTGAAAAGTAGACAAAATTCTGAATTCAGCAAAGGGTAATTTGTGTAGATCCTTCAAGGTTTTCCTACTGAAAATAACAACTGAAAAAGAAAAATATTGAAATTGAGGTAAAAAAACATCAATTTTTCTCTACGTTTTACTCTGTAATTTTTTCCTGCAATGTCAGATTTTCGAAAGCAATATACTGTTACATCTGCTGGACTCCTCTGGTTGCGCAGATATATAGGGCTTGTAGGTTCATCAAGAACCATAGGTACCCAGAGACAATAAATGAGCTGCACCCTGCAGTGCGTTTTCATTCTGTACCAGGTATACAGCAATTTATTTGCTGAAATATAAAGAGTGAAAAATAGCTATCAAGAAAACCTTTGTATTTCCAAAAAGGGCACAAGATAAGGTGTTGAGGAGCAGTGGTTATTTGCACATCTCAGAATTCCGGGGTGACCATACAAGCATGTGAATTACAGGGCATTTCTCAAATAGATGTCTTTTTTACACACTCTCTTATGTTTGGAAGGTAAAAATGTAGAGAAAGACAAGGGGCAATAACACTTGTTTTGCTAATCTATGTTCCCCAAAGTCTCCCGATAAAATTGATACCTCACTTGTGTGGGTAGGCCTAGCGCCCGTGACAGGAAACGCCACAAAACGCAACATGGACACATCACATTTTTTTAAAGAAAACACGGGTGTTTTTTGCAAAGTGCCTACCTGTAGATTTTGGCCTCTAGCTCAGCCGACACCTAGGGAAACCTACCAAACCTGTGCATTTTTGAAAACTAGAGACCTAGGGGAATCCAAGATGGGGTGACTTGTGGGGCTCTGACCAGGTTCTGTTACCCAGAATCCTTTGCAAACTTTGGCTAAAAAAACACATTTTCCTAAAGTTTTGGTGACATAAAGTTCTGGAATAAGAGAGGAGCCACACATTTCCTTCCACCCAGCGTTCCCCCAAGTCTCCCGATAAAAATGATACCTCACTTGTGTGGGTAGGCCTAGCGCCCGCGACAGGGAATGCCCCAAAACGCAACGTGGACACATCACATTATTTTAAAGAAAACAGAGGTGTTTTTTGCAAAGTGCCTACCTGTAGATTTTGGCCTCTATCTCAGCCGGCACCTACGCAAACCTACCAAACCTGAGCATTTTTGAAAACTAGCGACCTAGGGGAATCCAAGATGGGGTGACATGTGGGGCTCTGACCAGGTTCTGTTACCCAGAATGCTTTGCAAACCTCAAACTTTGGCTAAAAAAACACATTTTCCTCAAATTTTGGTGACAGAAAGTTCTGGAATCAGAGAGGATCCACAAATTTCCTTCCACCCAGCATTCCCCCAAGTCTCCCGATAAAAATGATACCTCACTTGTGTGGGTAGGCCTAGCGCCCGCAACAGGAAATGCCCAAAAAGGCAACGTGGACACATCACATTTGTAGAAAGAAAACAATGGTGTTTTTTGCAAAGTGCCTACCTGTGGATTTTGGGCTCTAGCTCAGCCGGCATCTGGGGAAACCTAGAAAACCAGCACATATTTGAAAACTACAAACACAGGGGAATCGAAAATGGGATGACTTGTGGGGCTCTGACCAGGTTCTGTTACCCAGAATCCTTTGTAAACCTCAATATTTGGCTAAACAACACATTTTCCTCACATTTCGGTGACAGAAAGTTCTGGAGTCTGAGAGGAGCCACAAATTTCCTTCCACCCAGCGTTCCCCCAAGTCTCCCGATAAAAATGATACCTCACTTGTGTGGGTAGGCCTAGCGCCCGTGACAGGAAATGCCCCAAAACACAACGTGGACACATCACATTTTTTGAAAGAAAACAGAGGCGTTTTTTGCAAAGTGCCTACCTGTAGATTTTGGTCTGTAGCTCAGCCAGCACCTAGGGAAAGCCACTAAACCTGTGCATTTTTGAAAACTAGAGACCTAGGGGAATCCAAGATGGGGTGACTTGTGGGGCTCTGACCAGGTTCTGTTACACAGAATCCTTTGCAAACCTCAACATTTGGCTAAAAAAACACGTTTTCCTCACATTTCGGTGACAGAAAGTTCTGGAATCTGAGAGGAGCCACAAATTTCCTTCCACCTAGCGTTCCCCCAAGTCTCCCGATAAAAATGATACCTCACTTGTGTGGGTAGGCCTAGCGCCCGCGACAGGAAATGCCCCAAAACACAACGTGGACACATCAAATTGTTTTCATAGAAAACAGTGCCTACCTGTGGATTTTGGCCTCTAGCTCAGCCGGCATCTGGGGAAACCTAGAAAACCAGCACATATTTGAAAACTACAAACACAGGGGAATCGAAAATGGGATGACTTGTGGGGCTCTGACCAGGTTCTGTTACCCAGAATCCTTTGTAAACCTCAATATTTGGCTAAACAACACATTTTCCTCACATTTCGGTGACAGAAAGTTCTGGAGTCTGAGATGAGCCACAAATTTCCTTCCACCCAGCGTTCCCCCAAGTCTCCCGATAAAAATGATACCTCACTTGTGTGGGTAGGCCTAGCGCCCGCGACAGGAAATGGCCCAAAACACAACGTGGACACATCACATTTTTTTCATAGAAAACAGTGCCTACCTGTGGATTTTGGCCTCTAGCTCAGCCGGCATCTAGGGAAACCTAGAAAACCAGCACATATTTGAAAACTACAAACACAGGGGAATCGAAAATGGGATGACTTGTGGGGCTCTGACCAGGTTCTGTTACCCAGAATCCTTTGCAAACCTCAAAATTTGGCAAAAATAACACGTTTTCCTCACATTTCGGTGACAGAAAGTTCTGGAATCTGAGAGGAGCCACAAATTTCCTTCCACCCAGCGTTCCCCCAAGACTCCCGATAAAAATGATACCTCAACTGTGTGGGTAGGCCTAGCTCCCGCAACAGGAAATGGCCCAAAACACAACATGGACACATCACATTTTTTCATAGAAAACGGTGCCTACCTGTGGATTTTGGCCTCTAGCTCAGGCGGCCACAGGGGCGGCAGAAATGGCCTAAAATAAATTTGTCCCCCGCCCTCCAACCCCCCCATCCGGGAGCGACCCTTGCCTATGGGGTCGCTCCCCCTGCGTGACAATGGCGCCAAAAAAAATATCCCCAGTGCCTAGTGGTTTCTGCCCCTTTGGGGGCATATTGACCTACAATCGGCCAAACTGCCCCCAAGGGGGGAAGAAATGGTCTAAATACAATTTGCCCCCCAAGGGAGCGACCCTTGCCTAATGGGTCGCACCCCATTTCTAAAAAAAAAAACACAAAAAAACAATTTACCCTGGCGCCTAGAGGTTTCTGCCCCCCCTGGGGGCAGATCGGCCTAATAACAATAAGACGATCTGCCCCCGGGGGGGCAGAAATGGCCTAACATAAATTTGCACCCCCCACCCCCCCAACCCTTCTGGGAGCGACCCTTGCCTACGGGGTCGCTCCCCCTGTGTGACATTGGCGCCAAAAAAAAAATCCCCGGTGCCTAGTGGTTTCTGCCCCCTTGGGGGAAGATTGACCTAAAATCGGGCAATCTGCTCCCAAGGGGGGCAGAAATGGTCTAAATACAATTTGCCCCCCAGGGGAGCGACCCTTGCCTAATGGGTCGCTCCCCATCTCTAAAAAAACACAAAAAAAATTTGCCCTGGCGCCTAGAGGTTTCTGCCCCCCCCCCCAGGGGGCAGATCGGCCTAATACCAATAAATGGCCTAAAATAAATTTCACCCCCCCCCGGGAGCGACCCTTGCCTACAAGGTCTCTCCCCTTGTGTGACGACACAAAAAAAAAAGATCCCTGGTGCCAAGTGGTTTTTGCCCCCCTTGGGGGCAGATTGACCTAAAATCACCGATCTGCCCCCAAAGCGGGCAGAAATGGCCTAAATACAATTTGCCCCTTCAGAGGAGCGACCCTTGTCCAAGGGGTCGCTCCCCATCTGTAAAACAAAAAAAAAAAAATCCCTGGTGCCTAGTGGTTTCTGCCCCCCTTGGGGGCAGATCAGCCTAATCAAAATAGGCTGATCTACCCCCCAGGGGGGCAGAAATGGCCTAAAATAATTCCCCCCCCCACGTGAAATTCACGTACAAAAAAAAAAGAAAAATCCCTGTGTCTAGTGGTTTCATCAAAATAGGCCAATCTGCCCCCAAGGGTGCAGAGATGGCCTAAATATAATTTGCCCCCTAGGGGAGTGACCCTTGCCTAAGGGGTCGCTCCCCACCTAAAAAAAAAAAAAGAATAGCAAAAATAAAAAAATAAAAATGATCCCTGGTGCCTAGAGGTTTCTGCCCCCCCCCTGCGGGCAGAAAAGGCCTCCCAAAAAAATGCCCCCCCTGGGAGCGACCCTTGCCCAAGGGGTCGCTCCCTTATGTCCATTTAAAAAAAAAAAAAAAAATCTCTGGTGTCTAGTGGGGTTTGAAAAGCCGGATTGCAAGCAATCCGGCTTTTGAAACCCTGGTAGAGACTTCAAAGGGAAGGAAATACATTTCCTTCCCTTTGAAGCCTCTCCGGGCCTCCCCCACGTGATTGAAAGAGAAATGCTGAGCATTTCTCTTTCAATTTCCATAGCAATGGGGGAGACCCTGTGACAAATCAGCGCATGCTCGCGCGCTGACGTCACAGGGGGAGTTGGGGGGGTCGGGGTGGAAGGGGCTTCCCCTTCCATCCCTGACCTAGGGGGTGTGGGGGGGAACCCCACAGAGGGAGCGCTAGCACTCCCTCTGGGCTCTGTGACCAGGACATAATGGTTAGGTCCTGGGCACAGCAGCACTGTCCTCAGGACGTAACCATTACATCCTGGGCACAGAACCGGTTAAATGCCAAGTCGAATTGGCAGTGAAACTGCACACACAGGCCTTGCAATGGGAGGCCTGAGACAAGGTTAAGGGGCTACTTAAGTGGGTGGCACAATCAGTGCTGCAGGCCCACTAGTAGCATTTATCCTACAGGCCCTGAACACACATAGTGCACTCTACTAGGGACTTATAAGTAAACTAAATAGTCCAATTGGGTAGGATCCAATGTTACTATGTTTAAAAGGAGAGAGCATATGCACATTAGCACTGGTTAGCAGTCGTAAAGTGCGCAGAGTCTTAAAACAAGCAAAAACAGTACCTCAAAAGTGGAGGGAGGCAGGCAAAAAGTTAGGAGTAACCACCCTAAGGCTGTCAGGTCCAACGCTACCCATGTTTGAAATGGGGTTTCTGGTTGGCGAGGGTATGCACCTAAGCCAGGCAGAAACCACTCAGTCTAGTCAGGGCAAGGGAGTTACATGTCCAAGATAACACCTGCTCACCCCCTTGGTGGCTTGGCATGAGCATTCAGGCCTAACCTGCAGATGATGTGTAAAGCAACACGTTTGACTCAATAAATACTCCACAAAGGAAACACAACACCAAGTTATATAAAAATAAACTGTATTGGACACAACATCATTAGACCCTGCTACCCAAGCAGTTGTCAGAACGTTATACAGTACTGTTACTCTGCAGGAATCAGTAGTAGTCAGATATAACACACAGGTTACTCATTATTCTGCAACATAAGCAGTAGCCAGGAAAACATTACTAAAGAAATACACTTATCACAAAACCATCATAAATGCCCATACCAGGAGCATTAAAACACATATGGCAAGTCATAAAAAAACATATCAACATAAATGCATGGGACATCATAAACATGCTACTAAGCATGCACACAGCAGGAACATCAACAACCACAGGGCAAGTCATAAACAACACATGTATCACTTTATGTGCTCAGTTCTATGACCCATATTGTCCACATGCAGGGCCTTGTGCTCCTGAGCTTGTAATACAGGAGGGAGATGATATCTCCCACATCCGGTTTTTCCTGGGAGCTCCTGCGTTCTGATCCATAAGATGGGGGCACAGACTGGCTCTTTGCAGGATGAAGCCTCCATTGAGGCCTCTGTTTGTCCAGCTGAATCGTGCCCACACGAGTAAAGGCCCCTGTGAACCCGCAAAATATGCCTGGGGCGTGGGGGAGAAACCAGGAGGGCCCGCACCCTGACAGGGAGGTGATCTTACCCCTTGCACAGGGGCTGCCTCTCCAAAGGGACCCCCTGGTCCTGTAACTAAACTCCTGTGCTCCCGCCCAGCCACCCTACCGTGATGGTTCGCGGGGCATGAAACGGGCAGACCGCTCCTCGAAGGAGGGGCAGCTTAATCGCCTCTGCTAGAGATGCACTCCTCCCAAAGCGTGTCAGGAGCCTTCAGACACCCTGCCCGATTGGCAGGCAACTTTTCTTTTCTTGCCCAACCGTGGTGGTGATTTCTGCCAGGAAGAAGTTCCGGATGGTACCCCACGGGCAACACGTGCAGCATTCCTCGCCCCGGGGGTACTTCGCTGAGTGCGATCACTCCAGAATTCGGCTTCTGATGCCCTGGGCCACGGCAGTGATTACTCCCTTGTGTGGAAACGCCGTGAGTGCTCCCAAACGCTCATGAGGCATGATGTTGGTCAAAGAGAAAAGCACTGCTCTGGGTGCTATGTCCATAAAATAATAAAGCGCTTCCCAAGGCGCTAGGCAATAAAAATGAGCGCTCCTCCTGCACTACTCCAGTGCAGAGTAACCAAGATGCAGGGGAACAAGGGCCACAGCACCCAGTCCATGGAGACAGCAAATGGCAGGACAGGCGGCAGTGCCTAGCAACAGGCCAGCACAAGGGAGATGCAGTCAGTGACAGTTCCTCCTAGTGACCCTGCAGGTCACAGGTCAGCACAGCAGCAGTACAAGTCAATTTCTGGTGAGTCCCTCCAACAGCATTCTGTTTCCCCTTCCAAGTATGTTTCTTGTCTGCCTTTATGGGGAAAAATCCCCTGTTCTTATACTCAGTTTTGCAAAACTTTTCCATTGAGGGGGAGAGTAGGTTCCAACCAGTTACAACTGGTTTTAAGAGAGTCCACTCTCTCCTCCAGTACAGGCTCCAGACTTCAGATGGGGGTAAACAAGCCATTTTTGTGATTCCAGGGCACATCCTTTACAGATGCGAGTGTGCCCCACCTCTCCTTCTCTCAGGCCAGGAAGACCATTCAATATGTGGGTGCACCTTTTTGACACCTCCACCCTCCCGGTGTACAGGCTGTCTGAAAAGTATGCACAAAGCCCAGCTGTGCATTGGAGTCATGCTGCAAAACACCAGAGTCTTAACCACAGAGAAATGCCCACTTTCTAGAAGTGGCATTTCTATAATGGTAATAATAAATCCACCTACATCAGTAAGCAGCATTTCTAACTACCATTACAACCATACCAATCAGGCTGTTTGTCACTTCCAGGACAGGCCACGCTACTAGGCACATTTCCTGCCTTCTACATACATAGCACCCTGCTGATAGGACTAGCTAGGACCGACCTTAGGGTGACCTTCATGTAGAAAAATGGGAGTTCTGGGCCTGGCAAGTAAATTTAGATGCCTGGTCCCTGTGGCAGTAAACTGAACCCACAGGTCCTGCGCTAGCAGGCCTGAGACAGGTTTGAAAGGATACTGATATGGGTGGCGCAAGTTGTGCTGCAGGCCCCCAAGTAGCATTTAATTTACAGGCCCTGGGTATAGGGATACCACTGTACAAGAAACTTACAGGTAAATTAAATGTGCCAATCAGGTATAAGGCAACCATGCCAAGTTTAAAAGGGAGAGCATATGCACTTTAGCACTGAATATCTGTGATAAAGTGACCAGAGTCATAATGTCAGCCAAAAAGGGTCAGACAAATTAGGAGGAGAAGGAAAAAATGTGGGAACTGTCCCTGTAGAAAGGGCCAGGTCCAACACCCCACCTATGTACTGTCAGTCAGGAACCTCAGGCCTAGGTCTCAGGGCCTGCCTGACACCTATCTACGTGCCGGAGTTGATGGAGAGTTCACAACGGAGGAATCTAATAATGGTGATTGGCTTCATTTGTGAATATGAATGTACAGCTGTTTGCATCAACATCAATTACTCCAATATTAACATTCTCCCTCTAGTTGAATTTATAACTACACTATCAAACCTATGCATCAAGAAAGTCACATTATTGGGAGCTTGTTGTCCCACTTCTCTAGCTACTTGCATTCTACCCAATTTGAGGACCATGGTGGTCATTATGACAATTGTGGTGACTGTTAAAGTGGCGGTAACACCGCCAACAGGCTGGCACTAATTACCGCAAATTATGACCATGGTGGTGATAACTCCCATAGACAGCCAATGTACCACACCAACCGCCAGGGTGTAAACACCACTGACCATGGCAGTAGCCATCAACAGCCAGGCAGAAGACAAGGTACCACCCACCATAGTATGACATTAAAAAACCGCCACGATTTCTGGAGAGGTACCAACACCATCAAAAGCCTGGCGTAAACACAGAACAGAAGATGAAAGACTCACCTTCAGAGACACAGAGAAGATCAACACCGCCATGGAACCAGAACTTCAAGTCTTTCCGATGCTAATCTACGCCACGTTCCACCTTGAGCACCAATGCCGACAGAGAAGAAAACGGTAAGTACAGCCACCTAGCACACACGGGAGGGAGGGAGGGAGGAAAAGGAGAATGACACACACCCGCACAACACACACCAAACACACAACTAGCTGCAGAGGAAAACCAGTCACACAGAACTCACACGTCATATTAATGCAAGGACAACATTTAGCCAGAACTGATAGTGTCATTTGATGCCAACAGCCACCATATTGTCCATGTGACAAGAGATATTTGAGTCACCATTCAGAAAGGGCCAATGGCTAGTTCAAAGTACAAAAGGCCCACATGGCCACAGGGAACAGTCCAAGCCCCATATTGTTCCCTGACAAACTCTGCGCTACACAGTGCAGGGGCATCTGGTTGGGAATGGCCAGGCACCTCAGGGGGAAGAGGGTTTGGGGGCACCTCAGCTGAAGTGGGGAACTTGCTCACTGGTTCTGGAGGGGGCTCCATGCCCATTTCTCTTTGCTGGGGAGTGCAAGGTCACAGTCTCTGAGGTGGGGAACTTGCCCACTGGTTCTGGAGGGGGACCAGTACATCTCCCACGTCACCCATGGAATAGAAGCAGCCAAAATATGAAGGCACAACTACAGAGTCACAGGGTGTGGCTAATAGGTGAGCCTAACTCCCCACCCTGTGTATGTCAGTGTGTGCCTTCTGGTGTTAACCTCATACTGTTGTGTAAGGCTAATGTTTGTCCCTCAATACTTGCAGGTGATTCTGGCTTATCGTGGCTATTGACCCCTGTGAGGAATGTCAGGACAGGGGCTGAGAATCGTTATAATGATGCACATGGGTGAACCAGGAGAGTAATTGAAAGGGCCTTCAGCCACCTGAAGTGCAGATTCAGATGTCTCCATCTAACAGGTGGATCCCTGTGCTACTCACCTGAGAAGGTCTGCCAGATAGTAGTGGCATGCTGCATGTTGCACAACCTGGCCCTTGGATGACATGTGACTTATCTGCAGGAGTAGGAGACTAGAAATGCCCCTGTGGCAGCAGTGGACCCTGAGGACAGTGAGGATGGGGAGGCAGAGGATCAGGATGTGGACAACAGAACATCAGTTATACGTCAAAACCTCCAACGACATACAGGTGAGACAGTAGAACTGACCATTCTCTCAGATTATTGATGTTTTCTGCAGGATGGGATTCACTTCCTTTACATCTCTACTTACTGTAACCTATGGCTTCTCATTTTGCAGATGTTGCTGACATAATAACTGCTACAGGTCACTAAATATATTCTATCACAGTGTTCAGATCATTTGCACAGGATATGACTGTTTCCTTCAATGTACATTTTCATTACATAAAATTTTTTCACTCAAGTTGTATTTAAGGGTGTTTATTGTAGTGTAAATAATTGATGGAAAAGTGCAATTGGATGGGTTGCTGGTTGAGAAAAGTCCAGGATATTGTGCGAGTCTGTTTGGAGCCCAGGTCCCTTGTCCAAGGGGCCATAGGAAGGAGAGCAAAGGCAGTGCAAAATGGACAAAGTGACAGGGTGGGACACAAGGGGGACATTCAGAAGGGTCTCATTTCCTGGCGGCGGTCTTGGTCTTGGCAAGTGTCTCTGGCTTCTATCTGGGTCGCAGGGAACCTTTTCAGGGTGGTTTACCTTCTGCAGGGGGAGGGGTGCTGGTGGCCTGTAGGTCCTGTGGTAGGGCCTCTGACTCTCTAAATGCAGTGGAAGTGGTGGGCTGGTCAGTGGACTGGCTAGTGGTAGGGGCCCACTGGTGTGCTGTCCATGCCCTCATGATGTTGGTCATATCTGCCAGCACCCCTGCTATGGATGCCATGGTGGTGTTGAGGGCCTGCAAATCTTCTCTGATCTCCTCATGGTGTTCCTCCTGCAGCCACTTGTTTTCCTGCATGTTGGTAAGGATCTGGCCTATCTTGTTCTGGGATTGTTGGTAGGTCCACAGGACATTAGCGAGTGCCTCCTGGAGAGTCGTTTCCCTGGGTCTGTCCTCCCCCTGGAGCACAGAGGTCCTCCCAGTGTCCCTGTTCCCATGTGCCTGTGTCCCCTGAATGGTGTGCCCACTACCACTGACCCCATGTCCCTGATTGTCTTGGGGGTGAGGTGTGGACCGGGTCCCTGTACGGGTGGGCACACTGCTGATTGACGTGTCATGGGGACAAAGGTGTGGGGACATTGAGTGGGTGATGTGGTGTTGGATAGTGATGGGGAGGCTCTGTGGTGGACTGTGAGTGGGCTGGGGTGGCTGACTAACCAGTGGTCCCTGGTGGGCCTGGTAGTTCATCCAGATCCTGAAGTCCAGAGTTACTGTCATCACTGGGGGCATCTTCTGTTGGGGGACTGGATAGTCGTGGCACCTCTTCGCTGCTGAGGTTGGCTGGGGCACCTGTGGGGATGTAAGTGATGTATTATGCTTTTGTCTGTGACATATTGTACATCCCTAGCTTCCCTTCTATTGTTGCTGTTGCCCTGCCACCTTTGTTGTGTATGGTGATGCATTGTGGGATTTTTAGTTCTGCATGCTGTGCATGCTTTGGTGATGGGTATACATGCAGGACTGGGAGGGCTGTCCATGCATAGGCATAGAATGCAGGGCTTGGCATTGGGGTTAGTCAGATGTGTAGGTGCAGTGTGTGGGATGGAGTGGAGTGATGGGAATGAGGGTGAGGGGGGTGATGGCTTGCAGGTATAGGGGTGATGAGTAGGAAATATTGACTCACCAGTTTCCAGTCCTCCGTCAACTCCAGTGAGTCCCTCAGGATGCAACATTGCCAAGAGTTGCTGGTCCCATGCTGTGAGCTATGGGGGAGGAGCTGGAGGTCCACCGCCAGTCCTCTAGATGGCTAGCTAGTGCCTTGCTCCACGGTCTGTGTTTTTGGAATTGGTGTCCTCCTCAATCCACTGGTTACTATCTGGTGAGATGTGAAGTGGTGATCACTGCTTGGTGTGTTCCTCAATGCAAACTAGGCTAGGGACAAACAATAGAGCTACTTCTTGTTAAGGCTGGTGCAAATTTTACTTATTTTCTTTTTTAGCAGGCCGGTGAGCCCCTCAATGATGCCATTGCTTTGGGGTGGTACACTGAGGCCAGTTTATGTGTGATTCTTAAAAGGGTGTAGATATGATCAAATATGGAGTTGATGAAGGGTTTTCCTTTGTCTGACCGGATGACTTCTGGTACCCCCCCACCTGGGTATTACTTCTCTGACCAGAAAAACCGCTGCTGCCTTGGCATCACAGTCCATGCAAGGATCGACTTCGATCCACCTAGAGTATGGGAAGACCACTACAATCAGGTATCGATAGTTAGCATATCGATCGATCAGGTCAATGAAGTTAATGTTTAACTCCCTGAAAGGCCCTCTTGGTCAGGGGATAACGAACGACAAAACCTTGACAGTAGGTTTGGAAGAATATAATTGGCAGACAGAACTTCTGTTTAAATAAACTGTCATGGTTTCAGTAAGTTTTGGAATAAACCAATCACTCTGAAGCTCTGTTATCATGTTGTCTTTGGCTGTATATGCCAGTAGGTGAAACTGTGGGAAAGCTATGTTGACTAAGCGCTGCAGCATGATGGGTTTGCCTGTAAATGAGTGTCGGTATATGAGGTTGTATGCGTGAAGCCTCTGGCTACCTATCACTCTTTTTCTGCAGGCAATGCTGTTTTCTGTGAGTCCCTCAAGTACAATTCTGAGGTTTCCATGCAAGGCTTTTCCTGAGGGGGTTCCGCCTCTGACGCCTGTTGTAAGCTGAGTACACGTGCCTCCTCAACCATACCATAAGCTGCCCTTTTTTGCAGATTGGTTGGCTAATGCATTTCCCCGGGATACAAATCTTTGCCCCACATGAGCAGCACATTTTACCACAGAAACACATTTAGGCAGGGTCAGTGTGTTGATTAGTAACTCTAGAAGGTCCTTGTGTGCAACAGGCATGCTGTCTGACTTGAGTGGTCCTCAGTTTTTCCACCTTCCCATGCAGGAGTGCACCGTGGTGGTGACATAGGCTGAGGCCGACTAAATAGTTACCATCGTTCCCAAGCTTTACGTGAGGTCTTCGATTAATGCTCTCAGCTCTGCGGCCTATGGTGAGAGGTGGGGGAGGAGAGTTAATTGTGTGATGACCTGTAGCTTTTCTGAGGGTGCATGGCTATGAGCCATGACTACGGCTGCCTTGTGTGCCTTACCCCGTCTCTTGATCGATCATGGAGGAACCATCAATGAATAGTGCCTCACTATCTAGATGGGATCCTCCTCTGCCTGGCTGATTCATTTGGGGTGTATGTCTCACAGTCAAGGGTCTCCTCCCACTCCTGAACCTCATGGGCTAGAAAGGTGGCTGGGTTTAAGAGGTGGCACTGTATTAGCTTTGTTGACGGCCTGGAGAGAATCAGCTCATAACCTGAAACCCATTGCATAGTCAATGTGATCTTGCTCTTTTGTATGACCGCAAACACTGAATGTTCTGCATTCGTTGTCAGTGGTGCCTCAATCACAATGGAGATGCTTTTGTTGATAGCAAAGGCTGCAGCTGCCAGCACCTTTTCACATGGGAAATTAACCTGCATGACTGAGGCCATCATTATGACATTGGCGGTAAATCCTTCTTACCACCATGCAGATTGGCGCCAACATAATGCTGAAGCCGCGGATAACCACCAGCCACATTATGACACACCAATCCATCACTATACAGCCACACACAAAAGTCAGCCAGCACAAAGGTCAGTGATAAACTGGTGGTACCCAAATCCACATCGTTACTCAAAACAGAACTACGCTCACAGCATTATGACCCACGAATCACCACGGTGGACATTCAATTACGGTAAATCATTGGCGGTACATACTGCTGCGCTAAAAAAATACACACACTCAAACAAAACACCACCACATTGGACAATTCAAACTACACACACCTTACACACATACATACACCACACCCACACACCCACACCACTATAATCCACACACCCACATTACCCACAACCCTTTACCATTTCATACAATTGCCAACAGAGATAGAGAGAGAGCAAGAGCACCCACACAACCAGAGCCACATAACATCATCACCTATACATCATCCACACACCTTACATCACACACCCCAGCACATCATCCCACACACCCTCACCACACCACTCACACTACACCCATTGAACCACAACAACACCCCAGGTTCTCTGAGGAGGAACGAAGGGTCATGGTGGAGAAAATCATCTGTGAAGATCCACAGCTATTTGGATCACAGGTGCAGAAGACATCCATTGCTAGGAAGATTGAGCTATGGTAGAGAATCGAGGACAGGGTCAACGCCGTGGGACAGCACCCAGTAACAAGTGACAACATCAGGAAGAGGTGGAACGACCTACGGAGGAAGGTGCGTTCCACAGCAGCAAGACACCAACTAGCTGAACAGAGGACTTGCGGTGGACCCCCACCTCCTCCCCCACAACTAAAAACATGGGAGGAACAAGTCTTGGCAATCATGCATCCTGAGGGCCTGGCAGGAGTAGGAGGAGGACTGGACTCTGGTAAGTCAAATCCCTATTACTGCCACCCCCTCTACCTGCATGCCATCACAAACCCCCACCCTTACCGTCACTCCCATCACTCCACTCCATCTCACATACCCCACCATCACAACAAACTCATCCCAATACCAAGGCCTGCATGCAACAACAATGCACGGACACCCCTCACAGACCTACATGGACACCTATCACAACCGCATGCACACTGGAGAGAATCACCTAGCCCACCAAATTGTAACTCACACAAAGGCAAATCTGCCAGGGCAATAACAACCATAGAGGCCAACACACCCATGCACATGATGTCACATTGTAAGGAAATGGCTCCCTGTTGCAATTACCCCCCACTTTTTGCCTGATACTGATGCTGACTTGACTGAGAAGTGTGCTGGGACCCTGCTAACCAGGCCCCAGCACCAGTGTTCTTTCACCTAAAATGTACCATTGTTTTCACAATTGGCACAACCCTGGCACCCAGGTAAGTCCCTTGTAACTGGTATCTCTGGTACCAAGGGCCCTGATGCCAGGGAAGGTCTCTAAGGGCTGCAGCATGTCTTATGCCACCCTAGGGACCCCTCACTCAGCACAGACACACTGCTTGCCAGCTTGTGTGTGCTAGTGGGGAGAAAATGACTAAGTCGACATGGCACTCCCCTCAGGGTGCCATGCCAACCTCACACTGCCTATGGCATAGGTAAGTCACCCCTCTAACAGACCTTACAGCCCTAAGGCAGGGTGCACTATACCACAGGTGAGGGCATAGGTGCATGCGCACTATGCCCCTACAGTGTCTATGCAAAACCTTAGACATTGTAAGTGCAGGGTAGCCATAAGAGTATATGGTCTGGGAGTCTGTCAAAACGAACTCCACAACTCCATAATGGGTACACTGAATACTGGGAAGTTTGGTACCAAACTTCTCAGAATATTAAACCCACACTGATGCCAGTGTTGGATTTATTAAAAAATGCACACAGAGGGCATCTTAGAGATGCCCCCTGTATTTTACCCAATTGTTCAGTGCAGGACTGACTGGTCTGTACCAGCCTGCTGCTGAGAGACGAGTTTCTGACCCCATGTGGTGAGGGCCTTTGTGCTCGCTGAGGACAGAAACAAAAGCCTGCTCTGGGTGGAGATGCTTCACACCTCCCCCCTGCAGGAACTGTAACACCTAGCAGTGAGCTTCAAAGGCTCAGGCTTCGTGTTACAATGCCCCAGGGCACTCCAGCTAGTAGAGATGCCCGCCCCCTGGACACAGCCCCCACTTTTGGCGGCAAGTCCCTGAGGAGATAATGAGAAAAACAAGGAGGAGTCACTGGCCAGTCAGGACAGCCCCTAAGGTGTCCTGAGATGAGGTGACTCTGACTTTTAGAAATCCTCCATCTTGCAGATGGAGGATTCCCCCAATAGGGATAGGGATGTGCCCCCGTCCCCTCAGGGAGGAGGCACAAAGAGGGTGTAGCCACCCTCAGGGCTAATAGCCATTGGCTACTAACCCCCCAGACCTAAACACACCCCTAAATCGAGTAAAAAGTGGCAAATAGAACACAGTAAGATAGATTCTTGCAACCTAAGAAGAAGAGGAGTGCTGAACTGAAAAACCTGCAGAGAAGACGGAGACACCAACTACTTTGGCCCCAGCTCTACCGGCCTGTCTCCCCACTTCTAAAGACACTGCTCCAGTGACGCGTTCCCAGGGTCCAGCAACCTCTGAAGCCTCAGAGGACTACCCTGCATCTAGAAGGGCCAAGAACTCCAGAGGACAGCGGCTCTGTTCCCCAAAGACTACAACTTTGCAACAAAGAAGCAACTTTGAAACAACACACGTTTCCCGCCGGAAGCGTGAGACTTTGCACTCTGCACCCGACGCCCCGGCTCGACTTGTGGAGAACAAACACCACAGGGAGGACTCCCCGGCGACTACGAGACCGTGAGTAGCCAGAGTTGGCCCCCCTGACCCCCACAGCGAAGCCTACAGAGGGAATCCCGAGGCTCCCCCTGACCGCGACTGGCTGCTTCAAAGACCCGACGCCTGGTAAAGACTCTGCACTCGTAGCCCCCAGGACCTGAAGGATCCGACCTCCAGTGCAGGAGTGACCCCCAGGTGGCCCTCTCCCTTGCCCAGGTGGTGGCTACCCCGAGGATCCCCCCCCCTTGCCTGCCTGTATCGCTGAAGAGACCCCTTGGTCTCCCATTGATTTCTATTGCGAACCCAACGCTTGTTTGCACACTGCACCCGGCCGCCCCCGTGCCGCTGAGGGTGTACTTTCTGTGCTGACTTGTGTCCCCCCCGGTGCCCTACTAAACCCCCCTGGTCTGCCCTCCGAAGATGCGGGTACTTACCTGCTGGCAGACTGGAACCGGGGCACCCCCATCTCCATTGAAGCCTATGGGTCTTAGGCACCACTTTGACCTCTGCACCTGACCGGGCCTGAGCTGCTGGTGTGGTAACTTTGGGGTTGCTCTGAACCCCCAACAGTGGGCTACCTTGGACCCAAACTTGAATCCCGTAGGTGGTTTACTTACCTGCAAAAACTAACAAACACTTACCTCCCCCAGTAACTGTTGAAAATTGCAGTGTCTAGTTTTAAAATAGCTATATGTCATTTATGTGAAAACTGTATATGCTATTTTGCTAATTCAAAGTTCCTAAAGTTCCTACATGAAATACCTTTCATTTGTAGTATTACTTGTAAATCTTGAACCTGTGGTTCTTAAAATAAACTAAGAAAATATATTTTTCTATACAAAAACCTATTGGTCTGGAATTGTCTCTGAGTGTGTGTTCCTCATTTATTGCCTGTGTGTGTACAACAAATGCTTTACACTATTACTCTGATAAGCCTACTGCTCGACCACACTACCACAAAATAGAGCATTAGAATTATCTCCTTTTGCCACTATCTTATCTCTAAGGGGAACCCTTGGACTCTGTGCATACTATTCCTCACTTTGAAATAGTGCATACAGAGCCAACTTCCTACATTGGTGGCAGCGGTGGGATACAAGACTTTGCATTTTCTGGACTACTCAGCCAATACCTGATCACACAACTAAATTCCCAAAATTGTCATTAGAAACTGATTTTTGAAATTTGAGCTATTTTTCAAAAAAATTTAAATTCCTGCTAGGGCCTTGTGTTAGTCCCTGTTAGCATTTCTTTAAGAGTTTAAAAGTTTTGTAAAAGTTTGAATTAAGTTCTAGAGATAGTTTTAGATTCTTAAAAAGTATTCCAACTTTTAGAAACATAGGGGGTTATTCTAACTTTGGAGGAGGTGTTAATCCGTCCCAAAAGTGACGGAAAAGTGACGGATTTACCACCAGCCGTATTACGAGTCCATTATATCCTATGGAACTCGTAATACGGCTGGTGGTATATCCGTCACTTTACCGTCACTTTTGGGACGGATTAACACTCCTCCAAAGTTAGAATAACCCCCATAATGTCTACTGCAGAAGAAACAGTGGTGGAGCTCAACCTCACACCTTACCTGCGTCTTAGGATGTCAGAGGTAAGGACTCTCTGCAGAATAAAAAAAATAAAAACTGGATCAAACCCTACCAAAGACCAGCTCCAGGAGCTCTTGGCAGAGTTTGCTAAAAACAACCCCTCTGATGATGCCCTCACAGAGGGGGAAGCTAGTGATGTGGAGGAGAATTTCCCCCCTCCAGTCCTAGTTAGGGAGAACAGGGTCCCTCAAACCCTGACTCCGAACGTGATAATCAGAGATGCTGCTTCTCTCACAGGAGGGTCCAGCACCTCTGGAATCACTGAGGATAGCATCAGTGAAGATGACCTACTGTTAGCCAGGATGGACAAAAGATTGGCTTTAGAGAGACAGCTCCTAGCCATAGAAAGGGAAAGACAAGAGATGGGTTTTGGTCCCATCAATGGTGGCAGCAACATAAATAGGGTCAGAGATTCTCCTAACATGTTGAAAATCCCTAAAGAGACTGTAACTAAATATGAAGATGGTGATAACATTACCAAATGGTTCACAGCTTTTGAGAGGGCTTGTGCAACCAGAAAAGTAAACAGATCTCACTGGGGTCCTCTCCTTTGGGAAATGTTCACTGGAAAGAGTAGGGATAGACTCCTCACACTCTCTGGTAAAGATGCAGAATCTTATGACCTCATGAAGGCTACCCTGATTGAGGGCTTTGGATTCTCCACTGAGGAGTACAGGATTAGGTTCAGGGGGGCTCAAAAATCCTCGAGCCAGACCTGGGTTGATTTTGTAGACTACTCAGTGAAAACACTGGATGGTTGGGTAACTGGAAATGAAGTCATCATATGTTGGGCTTTATAATTTGTTTATGAAAGAACACATTTTAAGTAACTGCTTCAATGAAATTTTGCATCAGTATCTGGTAGACCTAGGTCCAATTTCTCCCCAAGAATTGGGAAAGAAGGCAGACCACTGGGTCAAGACTAGGGTAACCAAAACTTCCACTGGGAGTGACCAAAAGAAAGGGGTTACAAAGTCTCCCCAGGACAAAGTGGGTGACGCTAGAAAAAAAGAAAAAGAGTCCTCTGAAGGCCCCCAAAAACCAGACCAGGTGGGTGGGCCCCAAGACACAACCCAAAACAAAGGTGGGTACCAGGGTAAGAACTGGGATGCCACTAAGGCATGGTGCCAAAACTTTAGACAGACAGGGCACCACACCAAGGACACTTCTTGTCCCAAACACAAACCCCCTAGCAAAATCCCAGGGGTAACCAGTGTAGCCATTGGGGATGACTCCTCAGATGAGGAGGTCTTCATAGCCTTCAACTGGAAAAAGGGCCCAACAGGTGAGTTAGAGATTCCAGAGGGAAGTAGACACTTCCACCACCTACTGGTGAATGGAATCCCAGCCACTGCCCTGAGAGACACTTGTGCCAGTCACACTATTTTGCATGACAGGCTGGTGTTCTCAAACCAGTACATCCCAGGTGAGAGTGCCAGAGTAAGAGTTAGCCCAGACAGGGTCACTGATAGGCCTGTGGCTTTTGTGCCCATGGAAGTGGGTGGGTCTTTTAGCAGGAGAAGGGTGGTAGTCAGTACAGACCTCCCCCTTGATTGTCTCCTTGGAAATGACTACCCAGAGGTTAGTCAGAGCCCAAGAGAGGAACTGGTAGAGTGCCAGTCCTCTCCCAAGGATTCTGGAGGTGCTACCCCGGAAGTTACTGCAAGTAGGCCCCAGAAGAAAAAGAAAAGAAAACAGAGTAGGAAGGGTGGACAACCTTTAGCCAAGGTTCCAGCAAGCCAAGGAGATTCTGCTCCAGTAGGGGAGAGCTCCGAAAGTGGCACTGGTAAGGTCCAACCTGACCCACAAAAAGTCCTGGCTAGACAGGCAACTCTTAAACCTGAGTGGGTGGCTCCTCAGTTAACAGATGAAAGAGTGGAAGAAGGGTGTTTACTACAAGATGTAGTAACCCCCCACTCTAACAAAGCAGACAGGCACCCTGAACCCAAAGAAGCCTGTAACTTAGCCCCTTCCCTTTTAGGTGAAGAGCTAAAGGTGTGGTTCTGGGCACTGACAGCTGTCAGTTGCCTCTGCTGGGTGTTAGCCTTTATGGCTGCACTATCCTTGGCATGGTGGTCTGACCCCATGCCAAATAGCAAGTTAGGCCCCCTGACCCTATTGGTGATGGTGGGGTTACTCCAGCTCTGGGTAACCTCTTTGGGTAAGCTAGGGGTGACCCTGGCTAAGATAAGATTAGCAGGGGTGGATACCTCTAACCCCAAAATAGAGAGAATGGGTGAAGACATTAAAAGCACAGACAAGAGGCAATTCAGACTATGTCCTACCACTGTGGAAATGGGTCAGTTCCCCAGAGGGAATGACCTGAACAGGAGGATGTAAGGCAGAGTAGGCCCTGCAACAAACCAGCCTATTTCCTCTACTCTTCCTCGCCTGACAGACTAGGAAGACTCTACCAGCTTTGGCTGAGTGTCCTGGCCTGTGGGCTGGGGGGGGAGGGGCTTGTGTAAGGAAATGGCTCCCTGTTGCAATTACCCCCCACTTTTTGCCTGATACTGATGCTGACTTGACTGAGAAGTGTGCTGGGACCCTGCTAACCAGGCCCCAGCACCAGTGTTCTTTCACCTAAAATGTACCATTGTTTCCACAATTGGCACAACCCTGGCACCCAGGTAAGTCCCTTGTAACTGGTACCCCTGGTACCAAGGGCCCTGATGCCAGGGAAGGTCTCAAAGGGCTGCAGCATGTCTTATGCCACCCTAGGGACCCCCACTCAGCACAGACACACTGCTTGCCAGCTTGTGTGTGCTAGTGGGGAGAAAATGACTAAGTCGACATGGCACTCCCCTCAGGGTGCTATGCCAATCTCACACTGCCTATGGCATAGGTAAGTCACCCCTCTAACAGGCCTTACAGCCCTAAGGCAGGGTGCACTATACCACAGGTGAGGGCATAGGTGCATGAACACTATGCCCCTACAGTGTCTAAGCAAAACCTTAGACATTGTAAGTGCAGGGTAGCCATAAGAGTATATGGTCTGGGAGTCTGTCAAAAACAAACTCCACAGCTCCATAATGGCTACACTGAATACTGGCAAGTTTGGTACCAAACTTCTCAGAATAATAAACCCACACTGATGCCAGTGTTGGATTTATTAAAAAATGCACATAGAGGGCATCTTAGAGATGCTCCCTGTATTTTACCCAATTGTTCATTGCAGGACTGACTGGTCTGTGCCAGCCTGCTGCTGAGAGACGAGTTTCTGACCCCATGTGGTAAGGGCCTTTGTGCTCGCTGAGGACAGAAACAAAAGCCTGCTCTGGGTGGAGATGATTCACACCTCCCCCCTGCAGGAACTGTAACACCTAGAAGTGAGCTTCAAAGGCTCAGGCTTCGTGTTACAATGCCCCAGGGCACTCCAGCTAGTGGAGATGCCCGCCCCCTGGACACAGCCCCCACTTTTGGCGGCAAGTCCCGGAGGAGATAATGAGAAAAACAAGGAGGAGTCACTGGCCAGTCAGGACAGCCCCTAAGGTGTCCTGAGATGAGGTGACTCTGACTTTTAGAAATGCTCCATCTTGCAGATGGAGGATTACCCCAATAGGGATAGGGATGTGCCCCCCTCCCCTCAGGGAGGAGGCACAAAGAGGGTGTAGCCACCCTCAGGGCTAGTAGCCATTGGCTACTAACCCCCCAGACCTAAACACACCCCTAAATCAAGTATTTAGGGGCTCCCAGAACACAGCAAGATAGATTCCTGCAACCTAAGAAGAAGAGGACTGCTGAACTGAAAAACCTGCAGAGAAGACGGAGACACCAACTGCTTTGGCCCCAGCTCTACCGGCCTGTCTCCCCACTTCTAAAGATACTGCTCCAGTGACACGTTCCCAGGGTCCAGCAACCTCTGAAGCCTCAGAGGACTACCCTGCATCTAGAAGGACCAAGAACTCCGAGGACAGCGGCTCTGTTCCCCAAAGACTGCAACTCTGCAACAAAGAAGCAACTTTGAAACAACACACGTTTCCCGCCGGAAGCGTGAGACTTTGCACTCTGCACCTGATGCCCCCGGCTCGACTTGTGGAGAACAAACACCACAGGGAGGACTCCCTGGCGACTACGAGACCGTGAGTAGCCAGAGTTGGCCCCCCTGAGCCCCCACAGCGACGCCTGCAGAGGGAATCCCGAGGCTCCCCCTGACCGCGACTGCCTGCTTCAAAGACCCGACGCCTGGTAAAGACTCTGCACCCGCAGCCCCCAGGACCTGAAGGATCCGACCTCTAGTGCAGGAGCGACCCCCAGGTGGCCCTCTCCCTTGCCCAGGTGGTGGCTACCCCGAGGAGCCCCCCCCCCTGCCTGCTTGCATCGCTGAAGAGACCCCTTGGTCTCCCATTGATTTCTATTGCGAACCAGACGCTTGTTTGCACACTGCACCCGGCCGCCCCCGTGCTGCTGAGGGTGTACTTTCTGTGCTGACTTGTGTCCCCCCCGGTGCCCTACAAAACCCCCCTGGTCTGCCCTTCGAAGATGCTGGTACTTACCTGCTGGCAGACTGGAACCGGGGCACCCCCTTCTCCATTGAAGCCTATGCGTTTTGGGCACCACATTGACCTCTGCACCTGACCGGCCCTGAGCTGCTGGTGTGGTAACTTTGGGGTTGCTCTGAACCCCCAATGGTGGGCTACCTTGGACCCAAACTTGAACCCCGTAGGTGGTTTACTTACCTGCAAAAACTAACAAAGACTTACCTCCCCAGGAACTGTTGAAAATTGCACTGTCTAGTTTTAAAATAGCTATATGTCATTTATGTGAAAACTGTATATGCTGTTTAGCTAATTCAAAGTTCCTAAAGTTCCTACATGAAATACCTTTCATTTGAAGTATTACTTGTTAATCTTGAACCTGTGGTTCTTAAAATAAACTAAGAAAATATATTTTTCTATACAAAAACCTATTGGTCTGGAATTGTCTCTGAGTGTGTGTTCCTCATTTATTGCCTGTGTGTGTACAACAAATGCTTTACACTATTACTCTGATAAGCCTACTGCTCGACCACACTACCACAAAATAGAGCATTAGAATTATCTCTTTTTGCCACTATCTTATCTCTAAGGCGAACCCTTGGACTCTGTACATACTATTCCTTACTTTGAAATAGTGCATACAGAGCCAGCTTCCTACACACATGCAGAAACAATAACACTTCATTTACATCCCCACAGGTCCCCCAGCCAATGTCACCGGAGAAGAGGTGTCAGCAACATCAAGTCCCCCACAGAAGAGGCCCATAGTGATGACTGCAGCTCTGCTCGCCTAGATCTGGATGACCAAACTGGCTCATCAGGGATCTCCGGACAGTCGGTTAACTAGGCACAGTCACACAACACAACATATCCTCTGCCCTCAGTAGACAGCACCATAGCACACAACCAGCAGGCCCATACCTCTGTCCCCAGGACACATCAATCAGCAGTGTTTCCACCACTACAGGGACCCCAGGCCACCCCACAAACACAGGATTATCAGAGACCTGGAGTCAGTGGCAGGGGGCACACAGTTCAGGGGATAGAGGCAAAGGACAACATGGAAGCTGGGAGGACTGCTGTGCGACGGGGGAGGACAGGCCGAGGGAATCGACTCTCCAGGAGGCACTCACCGCAATCCTGGGATCATACCAACAGTCACAGGATACACTGGGCCAGATACTGGACAAGGTGCAGGAGAACATGGGGATCAGGGAAGACTTAAAGGACATCAACACCACACTGATCTCCATTGCAGGGATGCTGGCAGACATGTCCAACACTATGAGGGAGACAGTGGCCCCCCACCGGGCCTCTGCCACTAGCCAAACCGATGATCAGCCCTCCACCTCTGCTGCCGCTAGTGGACTGGAGGCCCCACCACTGGAACAAGAGGCCACCAGCACCCCTCCCCCTGCAGAAGGAGAACCACCCTGCAAATGTTCCCTGCGATCCAGGCAGAAGCCAGAGACTATTGCCAAGACCCCCTCCAGGAAATAGGACTCTCCTGATTGTCACCCTTGTGTCCCACTCTGTCACCCTGTCCACCTTGAACTGCCATTGCCCCCCTTCCTATGCCTCCTTGGACAATGCACCTGTGATACAAATTGACTGGACTCTAACCTGGACTTTCCTCCATCATCACCCCAGCCCATTGCACATCACCCTCTACTTCTTAACTCTTAAACAAACACCCTATGAAAAGTATGGAGTATGTCAAATGATTTAAGTATGTATTTGTTTAACAAGGTTTAAACATTGAAAATCAACAGTACACTAATGTATACATAGGAATGACCTGCAGTTTGCTGCAGTCAAAACACCAGGACCGATGGTGGGGCACAACTATCTGCAAATAGAGATGCCAAAGGGTACAGTTAGTGACCATAGAAGTGGGAAAATCCACATGCCAGTGACAATGTCAAACACAAAACAGTCATTTAAATGTGAAGTTACATTGTCTTATCTGTGTGTCATTGGAAGTATTGTCGAATGATTGCACTTCAGTTGTCCTCATCCTCAGCCTCTGCCTCCTCATCTTCACTGTCCACAGGGTCCACTGCTGCCACATGACCATGCACAGCCTCATCCTCCTGCGGAAAAGGCACCTGGCGATGTAAGGCAAGGTTGTGCAACATGCAGCATGCCACGATGATCTGGCAGACCTTCCTGGGTGAGTAGTATAGGGATCCGTCTGTTAGATGGAGGCAACAAAACCTGGCCTTCAGGAGGCCAAAGGTCCTCTCTATAATTCTTCTTGCTCGCCCATTTGCCTCACTGTAACGTTCCTCTGCCCTTGTCCTGGGATTCCTCACAGTGGTCAGTAGCCATGAGAGGTTGGGGTAACCAGAGTCACCTGCATATATCGAGAGACAACTGTGAGCCACACACTCACCCTTAGGGCCCACACCATACCCATACACCAACATCCACTGGGTGGGAACCAGGGCTCACCTATTAGCCCCACCCTGTGCCTCTGGAGTTGAGCCATCATATATGGGATACTGCTACTTCTCAGGATAAAGGCATCATTAACAGACCCAGAATATTTTGCATTGACGTGGGAGATGTACTGGTCCGCCAGGCACACCATCTGCACATTCATGGAGTGAAAGCTCTTTCAATTTCTGAACACCTGTTCATTCCGCAGGGGGGGCCAAAAGCAATATGTGTACCATCAATTGCCCCAATAATGTTGGGGATATGTCCCATTGCATTTAAATCAGCTTTCATTGTGGCCATATCCTCCACCTGGGGGAAAACAATATAGCTGCTCATGTGCTTAATCAGGGCAGACAACACTCTGGTCAGCACTATTGATGACATTGGCTGTGACAATCCAGTTGCCAAGCACACTGTCACATGGAAGGAGCCAGTATCAATAAAATGGAGGGAGCACAGATAGCACTTGCACAAGAGGGGGGATCCCAGTGGGGTGACAGATAGCAGAGATTTGGTCAGGCTCCAATTGGGCACACAGCTCTGTGATTGTGGCCCTGTCCAATCTATAGGTGAGGATAATGTGCCTATCCTCCATTGTTGCCAAGTCCACCAGCGGTCTATACACGGGGGATGTCTTCATCTCCTGTTCATCCGCAGCAGTTGCGATCTATGGGGCAAAATGGTGGGCAGCTGGTCAGTATCTCTGATTTCCAAACACTACACTTCACTGCATATTGTGATTGTAACAGTAGTTTTGTTGGAGATGTCCAAATGATGCATATGTGTACTGTGACACAGTTAGGAGCCATTGAATGGCTTCCGCCTATCCTGTTTGGAGGGACAGGTGGAAATGAAGTAATTCCGCTGATGTTGTGCGCCGTTGAGGGAGGCGGTCGAAAACCGCAGTGCAACTCCTTGCTGGTTAACATTGGGCCCTAAGGGGTACAATGGCCAATGGTCATGTACGCTGGTGGTGATGGTATGCACCGCCGTGGACGTCACCGCCATTTTCTATCTGTTCACTCACTTGCTACCTGACCTTTAACAGGAGAGGACCTACATTGTATGTGCTGCTGTGACCTGTGTCTGGAACTGACCATGGCTCGTGTAACTGGGGAAAGGGCCCCTGCCTTCACCTCAGTGGAGTTGGAGAGACTGATGGATGGGGTCCTACCCCAGTACTGAATGCTATATGGGCCTCCAGACCAACAGGTGAGTACACCATGAATACAATGCATTTGGCGTGAATGCATGGAGTGCTGTGTGTGAAAGCCTCATGTGGGGGGATTGTGGATGGGTCCTGGGCAGCGTGCAGCATGTACGGTTGGCCATGTCTGTGCTAATGGTAATGGGAAGTGGAATGGTGGGCCATGAGTGTAACAGGCAGGATGGTCGGACTAATACCTTTCCCTGTGTCCATTTTCTGCAGGTCAGATCCCATAAGAAAAAGGGTGTATGGCATGCCATCACCAAGGACGTGCGGACCCTGGAGGTCTACCGCAGGTGGAACACCCACTGTCACAAACTGTAGGAGGACCTGAGATGCTGGGCATGGAAGACCTTGAAGGCCCAGCTGGGGATAGCCCCCCAACGAGGAAGGGGTGCCTGTCAAACCCTGACCCCCCCTGATGGCCCGCATACTGGCGGTGGCCTATCCGGAGCTGGATGGGCACTTGGGGGCATCACAGCAGCCACAAGGGGGTGAACACAGTGCCCCAATTTATAACTTGCACCTGGTGGGAGGGTGTCCGGGTGGGGGATGTGGGCCTGTGGGTGCCCCTAGGTGAGGCCTGACATTGCAGAGTAGGTCCCATGTTGTGCAGGGTTCTGATGAAATATACCTCCAACCAAGCTAGTAGGCATCCACTACGGGACAAGGTTCTGTGGGTTTCAGGTATGCTGCAATTGGTGTTAGGTGTCCCTATCCATGGCCTGGTGACAAGGCATTGTAAATGGTAGTGCATTGTCTAGTGCGTAGGGCTGTTCCCTTTGTGTGTGTTGTGTATGCCAACGGTGGTGTTGTTGGCGTAATTGACCAAGTGTATACTTTGTCTCTCCCCCCCTTTTTGTTTTGTCACCCTGTCCTTATGCTTTAGCATCATCTGGTGGAGGAGCAGAGGCACCGGTGGCAGAGGGAGCTGCCTCCCACAGGACCCAGGATGCCAAATCCACCAATGGTGAGGGCACCAGTGGGACGGCGGGTGAGGGGAGCACCATGGCAGAGACAGCAGTGGACAGTTCGGACATGCTTCCTCCTTCAATGGAAGCTTCCTGGTGGTGGCAGACACCTCTCTGCCCACCCCAGCTACAGGACAGCCACCACCCCCATACCAGCACCACCCTCCTAGCAGCCCCTTAGCGAGTTTCCCGTGCCTGCTCACCCAGAAGGGTGGGCATCTCTTTCGCCCCAGGCACCTCAGGCCCTGCCCCAGTTAGCCCTGCTGCCCTAAGTGATTAGGCTATTGACCTCATGCGATCCATCTCTGTTTGGCAGTCAACCATTGTGAATGCCATCTAGGGGCTGGTAGCCCAAATGCAACAGACAAATGCATTCCTGGAGGACATTCACATTGGCATGGTGGCCCAACATAGCTCAATCCAGGCTCTGGCCTCCTCTCTGATGGCAGCCATTGTCCCTGTTTCCAGCCTCCCCCTCCACGTTCCTCTACCCAATCCCATTTCCCTCAACCCCAACCTATCCCAACCACACAGTCAGTCAGATGAGCATGCACCCAGGACAACACACAAGAGTGGACCTGGCAAACACAAGCACCACATTTCATCAAACAAACACCATCCAGATGCAGACATACCAAAATCCACTGCCTCCACTGTGTCCCCCTCCTCCTCCTCGTCCACCGCCCTCCCAGTTGCATCTCCACTCACACCTGCATGCACTACATTCTCATCCTCTACCCCCATCACCAGCACACCTAACAGCACACGCCCCTCACTGGCAGTCACCACCCCCACTTCCATGCACACGTCCCCTGTCTCCTCTCCCACTGTGTCTGTGCCCCCTCCTCCCAAAGTACACAAACGCAAACACTCAGACACCCAACACCCATCCACCTCACAACAGCAACCAGCCCATGCACCTGCACCCAAACACAGCAGACTGACACCTCCTACAACCACTCCTTCTTCCTCCACTCCCAAACCATCTCCCTCATCCCGCCTGAATGTCCCTAAGAAGCTTTTCCTCACCAACATTGACCTCTTCCCTAATCCTCCGCCTCCCGTACCTCAAGTAAGGCCAGGGTGGTCAAAACCCAGGCAAGCCCCTAAGCCACCCAGTCCAGGGGCACATTAGTGTGCTCAGCTACACCATATGGGAGAGGTTCCCGGGCACTAGGCAGCCACACTGATAGGGTGCCTGCACCAAGTGCTGCAAGGAAGGGCAAGAAGGAACCCCCCCTGCAAAAAGGAAGAGCAAGGAGCAGTCCCCAGCTGCTGCCAGAGAGGGCAAGGGGCCTGCACCAGCAGGCAAAAAGGATAAGAGGCCTGGTGCTCGGACTCTGTCAGAGCCCCCACCACCAACCATGGTGGTTCAGCCATCCGAGGCTGCAGGGGAAGGACTGGAGCATCCCCCCACCACTGCCAGCACCGTCACCAGCACTGACACCAGCACTGCCACCAGCACCACTGCCAGTAGCAGCAGCCCCAGTGGGACGCCATCCGAGGCTGCAGGGGAAGGGCTGGAGCCTCCCCCCACCACTGCCCGCACCACCACCAGCACCGCCACCAGCACCATTGCCACCAGCAGCAGCCCCAGTGGGCAGCCGTCCGAGTCTGCAGGGGAAAGGCTGGAGCCTCCTCCCACCACTGCCAGCACTGCCACCAGCACCACTGCCACAGCAGCAGCCCCAGAGGGCAGCTGTGTGAGGCTGCAGGGGAAGGGCTGGAGCCTTCTCCCACCACTGCCAGCACCGCCACGAGCATCACTGCCAGCAGCAGCAGCCCCAGTGGACAGCCATCCAAGGCTGCAGGGGAAGGGCTGGAGCCTACCCCCTCCACTGCCAGCACCGCAACCAGCACCGCCACTGCCACCACTGAGCAGCTGTCACTGCTGGCAGACAGTGTGTAGTCCTGCGTCCATGGGCTGTACACCCAGGTGAGAGACTGTGACCTTGCACTTGCCCATTGCACACCCCCCTCCACTTATTAGCACAGAAATAAACACCCTTGAATCACAAATCAATCTGGAGTCTGTCTGTACTTTCACAAATGTGTAATTGCAACCTTTCGGAAACCTAGCAATGTCAATGTTCATGTTCACATACCAAGGTTACACAGTTGTTGGGCAGCAGTAAACATAGCAGAGGGCACAAAGTGGGACCCAGATCTGTGAAATGGAAAGCCAAAGTGACATGTCAGGGTCCATACACAGAGATAACAAGGCAGATTTACGCTATGTCCTACATTAGTATGAGATGTGAGAAGCATTGCCATCCTCTTTCCTGTGTCTCACTGGAAGTATTGCATGATGATGTTCTTCCTCTTCTGCCTCCTCTTCTTTACTGTCCACAGGCTCCACAGCTGCCACAAGACCAGCATTTGGCCTATCGTCCTGCAGAAAAGGCACCTGGTGTCGCCAAGCCAGGTTATGCAACATACAGCATGCCACGATTATCTGGCACACCTTCTTCGGTGAATAGTACAGGGAGCCACCGGTCAGATAGAGGCACCGGAATCTGGCCTTCAGGAGGCCGAAGGTGCACTCTATTATCCTCCTAGTTCACCCATGTGCCTCATTTTAGCGTTCCTCTGCCCTTGTTCTGGGATTCCTCACTGGGATCAGTAGCCATGACAAGTTGGGGTAACCAGAGTCACCTCTGCAAAACTGGCATTGTGCAGCATCGCCGTAGGCGGTCGAAGACCGCTGCGCAATTCAGCATTGGTTATCTTTGGGCCCTATGGGTTCTAGGAGCCAATGGCGATGTACGTCGGCGGTGACAGTACGCACTGCCGCGGACGTGACCACATTTTCAATCAGTTCTCTCACTTGATACCTGACCTTCAAAAGGAGAGGACCTACACTGCAAGTGCAGCTGTGACCTGCGTCTGGAAGCGACACTGGCTACAGTGTCTGGGGAAAGGACCCCTGCCTTCACTGTGGAGGAGTTGGAGAAACTGGTGGATGGGGTCCTCCCCCAGTACACGCTACTCTACGGTCCTCCAGACAAACAGGTGATTAAACTGTGTGCATGGTGGATGCCACATGATTGTATGGAGTGTTGTTGATGGAAGAGACGGGGGGACAGGCCGGCATGTGAGGATGGTGCGTGTATGTTTTTCCGGGCCAGAGTGGGAGGTTTGTGGTCAATGTGTGAGAAGAACTGTATGGGGGAGTAACATCCATTTTTACTTCACGTTGCCTGTAGGTCAGCGCCCACCAGAAGAAGGGTATTTGGTGTGCCATCGCCAAGGAAGTGCGGAACCTGGGGGTCAACCATAAACGGAGCACCCACTGCTGTAAAAGACTGGAGGACCTGCGCCGCTGGAGCAAGAAGACGGCGGAGGTCGACCCGGGATGGCCTCCCAACGTGGAAGGGGTGCCTGTCGCACCATGACCCCCCTGATGTACCGGATCCTGGCGGTGGCATATACTGAGTTGGATGGGCACTTGAGGGTATCAAAGGAGCCACACGGGGGTGAGTACAGTCTTATTCAGCTCACTCTGCGTGCTAGACGAGGTGTCTGGGTGGGGGAGGTGGGCTGTGGGTTCCCCTAGGCCAGGGCAGACGTGCCAAGGTACATCCATTGTTTTGCAGGCTCTGTGCCAATCTAACCCCAGAGATGGTAGTTGCCCTCTACACCTAGTCAGGCTCCTATGGGTCCCAACTGTGCATGAAATGGGTCTAGACAGAGTCCCCTATGGGCATGTGCTTTTCCCCTGCACTGTTAGTGCATGTGCTAGAGCATACAGCTGCTCCCTGTGTGTTGTGTCCGCCAACGGTAGTAGTGTTGCAGGCATTGACCATGTGGCTCTTGTGTCTTTCCCACCTTTTTGTTTTGTCACCCTGTCCTTGTGTGCATTAACATCATCTGGCGGAGGACCATTGGCACCGGAGCAGGAGGGAGCTGCACCCCACATTGCCCGGAAGGTGAATTTACGGAGTCTGAAGGCACCAGTGGGACAGAGGGCGAGGGGAGCTCAACAACGGGGACAGGAGCATACACCAGCGACAGCGACTCCTCCTCTAATGGGAACTCTCTTGCGGTGGCGGGCACCTCTGTGCCCACCGCAACAACAGGTAAAGCCGCAACCCCCCTACCAGCACCACCCTCCCAGCAGCCCCTCATCGAGTTTCCCGTGCCTGCTCACCCCTGAGATTGGGCATCTCCTTCGCACCAGGCACCTCTAGCCCTGCCCCAGTCATCCCTGCTGCCCTCAGTGAGGAGGCTATTGTCCTCCTGAGATCCCTTACTGTTTGGCAATCAACCATTTTGAATGCCATCCAGGGTGTTGAGAGGCATTTGCAACAAACAAATGCATACCTGGAGGGCATTCATTCTGGTGTGGTGGCCCAACAGAGAGCATTTCAGGCTGTGGCCTCAGCACTGATGGCAGCCATTGTCCCTGTGTCCAGCCTCCCCCTCCAACTTGCTCTACCCAGACCCAATCCCCTCTACCTCAGCCTATCCCAAGCACTCCATCAGACCAGTATACACACTCATCGACACACAAGAGTGGACATGGAAAATATAAGCACCACACATCCTACAGGCACTCACACAAGCACCATACCCATGCAGAAACACCAACATCCACTGCCTCCACTGTTTCCCCCTCCTCCACGTCCTCCTCCTCCCTTCCTGTCTCGTCTCCACTCACACCTGCATGCACTACATCCTCAGCCACTACCTCCATCACCAGCATGCCCATCACCACACACCGCTCACGTGCAATCACCACCCCCACTACCATACACACATCCCCTGTGTCCTCTCCCAGTGTGTCTGTGAGCCCTCCTCCCAAACTACACAAACGCAGGCACATACCCAGCCAACAGCCATCCACCTCACAATAGCCTCCGGCCCATGCACCTTCACCCAAATTCAGCAGATGTACACCTCCTACAACCACTACCTCTTCCTCTACTCCCAAATCCCCTCCATCTTCCCGTCTCAGTGTGTCTAAGAAACTCTTCCTGGCTAACATTGACCTCTTCCCTACACCTCCCCCCCGTCCTCCTAGGGCCAAGATGTCCAGGTCCCAGCCCAGCACCTCAGCCTTCAAATCCTCTAGCGCTGTGGTCTCAGCAAGTCCGGTCACATCGTGGGCGGCACCCATCAGGGCTGCCAGTGTGCCACCAGGCAAGGCCAAGGATCAACCCATTCCGCCACCTGCCAAGGTGAAAAAGGTGCCCACTTGCCATAGGGAAAACCACACCAACCACCCAGCAAGGGCTCCTCCAAGCCAAAAGGGGACAGTGCCAAGGGACCAGCAGCGACATCAAAGGTGGGGAAAGGACACAAGGCGAAGGGGAAGTCAGGACAGGGCATGGAGCCTCCGGCTGAGGGACCAGTGCCACCCCTTCTGGAAACCAGAACAGCAACATGTACGGCGGTGGACACCGCCACCTGCACCGCCCCCTGCACTGCCACCTGCACGTCTGCTGCCTCTGCAACAGTCCCCACATCATCCCCAGTGGGCAGCCATCCACGGCTGCAGGAGACATCCTGCTGTCTCCATCCACAGGTGTTGACACATTCACCACTGGCAGCATCTCTGCCACAGACACCGCTGCAACCACCAGCCCTGCAACGTGCTCAGACAGTGCCACCACAGCTGACATGGCTAACATCCCCAGTGGGCAGCCGTCCGAGGCTGCAGGAGACGTCCTGGACCCTGCGCGGCGTACATGAAGCACGGCACCCAGCACTGTACCAGAAGGTGGCAGGCAAAATCGCAGAAGGGTGGAGTGTGTCTCTGCCTCCATGGAGTATCATGCTACCTGTTCTCAGGCAATCTCGTGGCGCACACACCCAGGTGAGGGAATGGGACCTGCCAAGCTGCATAAGAAGCACTCTAGGCACCAAGCCCCCTCCAGAACCATTGGAGAAAAGCATCCACAACCCCAATCCTTGGCCGGATGATGCACTCTGGGCACAATGCCCCCTCCATAACCAGTGGAGAAAAGCATCCACAACCCCAATCCTTGGCAGGATGAAGCACTCTGGGCACAATGCCCCCTCCAGAACCAGTGGAGAAAAGCATCCACTCACACAGTCCTTGGCAGGATGAAACACTCTGCACACAATGCCCCTCCAGAACCAGTGGAGAAAAGCATCCACAACCCCAATCCTTGGCAGGATGAAGCACTCTAGGCACAATGCCCCCTCCAGAACCAGTGGCGAAAAGCATACACTCACAAAGTCCTTGGCACGATGAAGCACTCTGGGCACAATGCCCCCTCCAGAACCCGTGGAGAAAAGCATCCACAACCCCAATCCTTGGCAGGATGAAGCACTCTGGGCACAATGCCCCCTCCAGAACCAGTGGAGAAAAGCATCCAGTCACACAGTCCTTGGCAGGATGAAGCACTCTGAGCACAATGCCCCCTCCAGAACCAGTGGAGAAAAGCATCCACTCACACAGTCCTTGGCAGGATAAAACACTCTGGGCACAATGCCCCCTCCAGAACCAGTGGAGAAAAATATCCACTAGAGAGACTGTGGCCTTGCACTCCCCAGGATAAAGCAGTGGGCAAACCACCCACTTGTGAGACTTGAGAGTCTGTGGCTTTGCACTCCCCAGGATAAAGCAGTGGGCAAAGCACCCTCTTGTGAGACTTGAGAGACTGTGGCTTTGCACTCCCCAGGACCAAACTGTGGGCATGGAGCCCCCTCGTGGAACAGTGGCGTCATCCGTCCATCCGGCTGAGGTGCCCCCTCTCCCTCTGAGGTGCCTGTTTATTTTTGATCTGATGCCCCAGCAGTATTCTCTCAGTTTCAAGTCAGGTATCATGTGTGGGCTTCGCCCATGCATTTTGGGAGCACTGGTCCACAGACAATGATTGCAATACTATCCGGACTTCTGTAGTTGCTGTACATATTTGTATATACTTATGATTTAAATTTATCATGGCCTATCGGATTTTTCGATGATTACACTTGTTACAATAATTTCATTTTGTCCTTGCGTTCTTCCAGAGGGTGACGGACTGTAAATGTCATGTTGCTGCATGTGTTTGTTGTTTTGGGTGAGGGTGGGGGTGGGGGTGTTGCATGTTGCGCGTGTGTGTGTGTGTCACTCTCTCTTTCCTCCCCCCCCGTGTGCTAGGTGCAGAACTCACCGTGGTCGTTGCCAGCGTCTTTGCTGCTCCTGGTAGAATAGGAGGTAAACCAACATGAGCAGGACCTGTAACTCGGGCTCCATGGCATCCTGGTTCCTCGTTGGGTGTCGAGAGGTGAGTGGTTTCCGTTCCAAGTCCTGTTTCTGCCGTGCTTTTGATGGCATTGGTACCACTCCGGAAAAGGTTGCGGATAGGCCTGTTGTAATACAGTTGGCAGTACATTGTGTTCCGCCTGTGTGTTGGCGGTTACCGTCGCGGTGTTTGTTTCTACCGCCGTGGCGGTCGGAGTGTTAAAGTGGCTGTCTATGTTGGCGCCATGGTCGTGATTCTATTTTTTTAACCACCGGCCTGTTGCCGGTATTACTGCCGCTTTAACACCGACCGCCCGGGTTGTAATGAGGGCCTAAGTCTTTCACGAGGAGATTTGTCAGAGATGAGGGGTGATATAGCAGCAGTCCCTTCACACAACTGCCTCACACTTCTAACTCCAGGGGTTTTGAGAAGGGGACCCTCATGACGGTGCCAGAGAACCCCTGTATGGATAAGTGCAAGATTCCTTCTTTTGGACATGATTTTGTTGCCCCTGTGACAATCAGTAAGCGGTAGGGTATGGTATTTACCAGCATTGTCATGGTAGGCTTCTCTTTGAACCGTTGAGTTACTGACAGAACAGGACACGTGACAGTTGGTGTGTGTCTGTCATCCACCAGACGCAGGACTGGCCCATAATGGCCCTGCAGCCTATCTAGTTCAGGGAGTCGAAGTCAGATTGTGACCTGGGCCTGGCTTTGGGTATCCTGTGTACTACTTCCTCGAATCCTGATACTACATGCTTTATTCTTTCTGAACCTCTGTGGTGGTGACATCATTGGCACCACCACTTCTGCGCCATTGCGACCACAACTGTTCTGACCATGACAATATGCTCCCAGTTTAGGGATTTTGTAGTAATGCCATGGTTCTGTCCCAACCACTTCTTGCTCTCTCTCTCTTCCCTACTTGTTTTAACGTGCCTTCTCTCAAACCGAACAAGACACTGCTACATGTAGGGGAAATTCCAGTTGAGATTTCCCTTCCGTATCTGATGCAGTCCTCTGCTAAAGCCATGTCCTCCGGCTTAAACTACCCTCCACTAGACCAGGGCCGGTCAAATTGGTTCCCCTCCCTAGTCCAGTTTGCCAGTAAGTCACAGAATGGGTGTGCAAAGAATTTCCCTTCATTTCTTGCTATTATCTTCCGGGGGTCAGCTACAATGTGCTTGGGCCTGGCAGTACCCACTCTCATTGTTGGGCCCTGAAAGACTGGGACCCTGCCTTCCCCACCCTTGCTAGTTATATCACTGTCTAGAATCTCCTTGTCACTCAGGTTTGTTCACTGGAACCAATGGGAGTGCGTCTTCTCTGTAAGGTTGAGGTTCGGTGGTCTAAATGCGACGGACGGGGGATCAAGCTTCAGGGAGCTCTAGTGCTAGACTGTGGGGATGCTGGGAGTACCTGGGATTGCTGGCCTGTTAGTCTGTCATGTCTAGACCTGGCAGCTTGTTGTATGGTAGGAGCCCCTTGGGCTTCTTCGACCAGTGGATAGGCGTATACTAATTTGGGGATAGCAGGCATCGGGAGAGCACCTCCATACCTACATATGGAGGGGACGGTGGGGGCATCTTGCTTGCTGATCGCAGGTTGGTGTTATCAGGTTGGGCTTCCTCAAGGATGGCCCATAATTCTAGTAATGCCTCTCTTTTGTCCTTCTGTTGCCCTGTGTATTTTGTTTGTGTGTATGCTTCCATGTGCCCAATTATGTTGGTGTTAAAGGTTCCCTCTTTTGGCCAGGGGGAACGTGTGTGCTTTTAGAGTTTGTAAGTCTTTTTGCCTGTGTAGTTATTCTTTTAGCTTTTATGTTTTTGAGGGGTCTTAAGCTACATTTTCTGTTTTTAGAGAATTTTAAGTTTTACTCTGGTAGCAGGGAAATATGTACACAGGGATTACAACTTATACTCAGGTAGTGGGAAAATACACAAGGAGATTACTAGATCTAATGAGCTCAATGTTATTCATAGGTGCCTCAAAATAAACATTGAACAAATACAAATATAAATGAATATGAAGGATTGCAACCTAGGAAAAAGTGCAATTGTAAACTCAAACAACTTGAAATTTGGCATCAAATAGCAATTTGTAAGAATCAACAATCCATTCATAGCACATTAAATCATTGACAAAGCACAACCCTTAAGACAAACACATTCAAATTAAATTATCAGTGTCACAATATAAACACAGCGCCATTTCATTTGGCATGAAGAAAAGCTGACAAGGCGCAAAAAAATAGGAGCAACAGCCTTTCAGAAATACCTTAGCCCACTCCTATCGCATGATGTCCAGGGGAAGCACTGTTTAAGGCTCAGCACTGAGTGAGTCTAATAATCTCTTTGATGTCCACTCAGGGGTGAAAATTGCAAACATTTATATGGAGAAAGAAAGGAATAACTTCAACATCCATAGGCCCTCCATGACCAAACACAAGCTATACCTAATCTTCTGGATCCCAATTGTTCTAGTTCCCTAATGTCCGAATTACACCCTAGTCACTCCCAGGGGTCCTGAGTACCATCTGTGTCATGCCCAGCGGTCCAAGCAAAAACACCTCTCACTTTTTTCAGGGTGCGGCATCTGCTCACCTTTCTTGTCGTGTAAATGTGAATCCGTCTGGACGGAGTCCCCTTCTTTTGGTTGCAGTTGGGCCTGAGGAATTCCTGGCTGGCTTACCAAATTGTTGCTTGCATATGAATTTACCTTAAAAAACAAAAGACAAGAGGCATCTGGCAAAACAGGTTCTTTGTTTAATTAACATTATGGCAGCAGTTGCAGAACTGGAGTCTGAGGGCTGTCCCTCAATTAACATCAGTTTAAAGTTGTTTTTTATACATTTTTCTGAGTATCATAAAGTAATAAAAATATTCCTTTCTTGGGTAAGAATTTGAACAGTTTCCATGGAGTTATGAAGATACAAAATTATGGTGGGTCTCAACATTGCGTGGACACAATGTGGGCCAATGAGTATGGGTCAGATGTCCATTCTAAGGGGTGCGTGGTTGCTGCGTGTGCTGCGTTTTGGTTGGCTAAGTCTTCCTAACTACATGTGGCATCTAACTTCATGGTGTTTTGGGAATGTAGACACCCTTCTGGTCATGTGTGTTTTATTGGGGCCAATCTCTTGCAACCATATTGGTGCCTAACTCTGGGATGTGATCTAAGCTTTCCTGCTTGCACGTTTGGGTGCTAGCTAAGTTTTACCTCACTTGTGACCTGTCAGTCAGTTACCTCCGGCCTATGTCTCAGAGCTTGCCAGCCCACATATCTACGTGCATGGGTTGATGGAGAGTTCACAACGGAGAATCTAATAATGGTGATGTGACTTCATTCGTACATATGAATGTATCACCATGTCCATCAACATCATTTACTCTAATATAAACAAAAGATCCACCAGAATACAGCTAGCAGTTGCCCCACCTTGAAATTCTAGCTGACTGTATAATGCTTTTTTGCAAGGCCTATCTTGGTATATGTTAGAAATGGGGTTTTTGGTTGGCAGTCAGGTTACCCTCTGTCCAAGCAAGAACCCTCACTCTAGTCAGGGTAAGTCACACACAATCCAAAATTAGCCTGTGCCCACCCTCTGGTAGCTTGGCACGAGCAGTCACGCTTAGCTTAGAAGGCAATGTGTAAAGTATTTATGCAATAAATCATACAATACCACCATAGAGCACCACAAAAATACACCACACAGTGTTTAGAAAAATATACAATATTTATCAGGATACTTGTAGGTCAAAACGAATAAAGTTGCAATGTGAATTTGTGAAGATATCACTGAAAAGTGATATAAAGGGGGTCATTCCGACCATTGCGGTCCATGACCGCCAGGGCCGGGGACCGCGGAAGCACTGCCAACAGGCTGGCAGTGCTTCCTGGGCCATTCTGACCGCGGCGGTAAAGCCACGGTCAGAAAAGGGCAACCGGCGGTTTCCCGCCGGTTTACCCCTGGCCCAGGGAATCCTCCATGGCGGCGCTGCTTGCAGCACCGCCATGGGGATTCCGACCCCCTTCCCGCCATCCTGTTCCTGGCGGTTTTTACCGCCAGGAACAGGATGGCGGGAATGGGTGCGTGGGGCCCCTGGGGGCCCCTGCACTGCCCATACCACTGGCATGGGCGGTGCAGGGGCCCCCTAACAGGGCCCCATAAGGATTTTCAGTGTCTGCTTTGCAGACACTGAAAATCTCGACGGGTGCCACTGGACCCGTCGCACCCCTTCAACTCCGCCGGCTCCATTCGGAGCCGGCTTCATTGTTGAAGGGGGTTTCCCGCTGGGCCGGCGGGCGGCCTTCTGGCGGTCGCCCGCCGGCCCAGCGGGAAAGCCAGAATGGCCGCCGCGGTCTTTTGACCGTGGTGCGGTCATTTGGCGGTTCCCGCATGGCGGGCGGCGGGGTCAGAATGACCCCCAAAGTGTCTTAAGTCTTTAAAAAGTAAACAAAGTCTCTTTCAAGCACAAAGTTCCTGGTTTGGAGTGGAAAATCTCCGCAAAGGGCCGCAGAAGAAGAGATACGTGGAAACATAGTGTGTGCGTCGATTTCTCCCCAGCACACACAGACTTGCGTCGTTATTTTTCATGCGGGGAAGTCATGTGTCGTTTTACGGCACGCGGACAGTCTCTTTCTATGGGTTGCGGGGATTACCAGATGTCCCGGGTCTGTGTGTGGATTCTTCTGCTTTTTTTCCGGCTGCGCGTCATTCTGCGGGGCTGTGCGTCGAAGTTTCGCTCTCACGGCAGGCGTCACGTCGATTTCTCCTCTGGAGGTCGGGCGGCGTTGTCCTTGCGAGGCCGTGTGTCGAAGTTCCGGTCGTCCCGAAGGCGTCACGTTGATCAGCGTCGGTGTGCAGCATTTTTCTCGCCGCAGAACAAGCTGTGTGTCGAAGATTTCGGCACACGAAGCGTCCAAGTGAACAAGTGAAGTCTTTTTGGTCCTGAGACTTCAGGGAACAGGAGGCAAGCTCTTGGAGAGCACTTTCACAGCCAGACAAGAGTTCAGCAAGGCAGCAGGCCAACAGCAAGGCAGCAGTCCTTTGTAGAAAGCAGACAGGTGAGTCCTTTGAGCAGCCAGGCAATTCTTCTTGGCAGGATGTAGTTTCTGGTTCCGGTTTTCTTCTCCAGCAAGTGTCTGATGAGGTAGGGCAGAGGCCCTGTTTTATACCCAAATGTGCCTTTGAAGTGGGGGAGACTTCAAAGAGTGGCTAAGAAGTGCACCAGGTCCCCTTTCAGTTCAATCCTGTCTGCCAGGGTCCCAGTAGGGGGTGTGGCAGTCCTTTGTGTGAGAGCAGGACCTCCACCCTCCCAGCCCAGGAAGACACATTCAAAATGCAGATATATGCAAGTGAGGCTGAGTACCCTGTGTTTGGGGTGTGTCTGAGTGCATGCACAAGGAGCTGTCAACCAAGCCCAGCCAGACGTGGATTGTAAGGCACAGAAAGAGTTAAGTGCAAAGAAATGCTCACTTTCTAAAAGTGGCATTCTAGAATAATAATATTAAATCCGACTTTACCAGTCAGAAGGATTTTGTATTACCATTCTGGCCATACTTAATATGACCTTCCTGCTCCTTTCAGATCAGCAGCTGCCACTTCAACAATGTATGAGGGCATCCCCAATGTTAGCCTATGAAGGGAGCAGGCCTCACAGTAGAGTAAAAACAAATTTAGGAGTTTTACACTACCAGGACATATAACTACACAGGTACATGTCCTGCCTTTTACCCACACAGCACCCTGCTCTAGGTGTTACCTAGGGCACACATTAGGGGTGACTTATATGTAGAAAAAGGGGAGTTCTAGGCTTGGCAAGTACTTTTGAATGCCAGGTCGAAGTGGCAGTGAAACTGCACACACAGGCTTTGCAATGGCAAGCCTGAGACACCGTTAAGGGGGCTACTTAAGTGGGTGACACAACCAGTGCTGCAGGCCAGCTAGTAGCATTTAATCTACAGGCCCTAGGCACATATAGTGCACATTACTAGGGACTTATAAGTAAAGTAAATAGTCCAATTAGGTATGATCCAAAGTAACCATGTTTAAAAAGGGAGAGAGCATATGCACTTTAGCACTGGTTAGCAGTGGTAAAGTGCGCAGAGTCTAAAAGCCAGCAAAACAGGGTCCAAAAAGTGGAGGGAGGCAGACAAAACGTTAGGGGTGAACACCCTGAAGCATGTCAGGTCTAACAGTATAAATATATTTTTGCAGTTCAACAGAAATCAACAAAACACACACTTTTCACAGATAAGCAGTAAAGACAAACATATTGTACATTTTATAAAATGATTAGGTTTCTCATAGCTCTCTACGAAGCATGTAATTTTCACAAAAAGGCAGTAAAGGAAACATTTTGCAAGTGTTATGTTTTTCACTATATCTTTGTGTTGGCCTTAGGACTGTGAGCACTTTGCCACTTCTAACCAGTGCTAAAGTGCATATTCTTTTCTTCTAAAAATAGTAACAGTGGTGTATCCACAATTGACATATTTAATTTACTTATAAGTCCCTTGTAAAGTTGTATACCACATACTCAAGGCCTGTAAATTTAATGCAACGAGTGGGCCTGCAGCACTGATTATGCCACCCACTTAAGTAGCCCTGTACACATATCTCTGGCCTGACAATGCAAGTGCCTGGGTGTACAGTTTCACTGCCATTTCAACTTGGCACTTAAAACCTCTTACTAAGCCTTAAGCATGCCTTTTTTTACATATAAGCCACCCCAAAGGTAGGCTCTTAGTAGCCCACTGGGAAGGGAGGGGTACTATGTAAGTAAAAGGCAGGACATGTACTTTTAAATTGTCTATGCCCTAGTAATGAAAAACTCCCAAAGTCATTTGTCATTAATGTGAGGCCTGCTTCTCTAGTGGGCCAGCATTGGGAATTCCTTTATATACTTTCAAGCTGTAATTCCTGATCAGAAAGAAGTAGCTGATCATGTTTTATATCATTGGAATGGGAATGATAAATCCCCTTTACTCGTAAAGTCAGATTTTTTATTACTATTTTAGATATGTCACTTTTAGAAAGTAGGTTTTTCTCTGCTCTCACTGCTCTGCCTATCTGTCCTGAATACACGTTTGGGCTGGGTGATAGCTACATCTATGAATTCCCTCCAGACACCCACAACACAGGATACTCACCTGCATCTACATGCATCTGCATACTGATTGGTCTCTCTGGGCAGGGAGGATTGGAAGGGCTCACACTTACACTTCTAAGGGTAGTGGCCTGAGTCACACACAAAGGGCCGAATTCCCCCCCCACTGATAGTCTGGATCCAGGGCTGGGCTGAAAGGGGGACTTATGAACTTCAGAGAGATCCTTTGAAGTGCGCCCCTCATCAAAGGCACTTTCGGGTATAAGAACTGGTTCTTTGGCCCTCTGAAATCAGATGACTACTGGACCTGAGAAGAACTCTGCTGGAGTAAAGACTTCTGTCCTGTAAGGATTGCCACTCTGCTTGGACTCACTGTTCTCAGGAACTGCTTCTCGGCATTGCTGAGCTGCCCTGCTGCCTGCTCATCGTTTCCCTGCTGAGGACAAGGACTGCACCCATCCTGCTGAACCAGTGTGTCTCCAAGGGCTTGCTGGCTTACCTTTTGTTCTTCAGCAGTCTCAGGGACATCAAAGCCTGCTTTCAACTCTTCTGGTGCTGATGGGCACTCCCATCTGTGAGTCCTACCCTTGCCTGAGGGGTCCTTCTCCAGACCTGGGCCTCGGAAGTGGCTTCTTCAGCTAAAAAAACACAAAAATCAACACATCATCCTAAGTGCAGGACAATGCAGCATCTTTTTGATGACAGCGGATTTACAGACTGTGCAGACCTACGACACCACCATGTGCAGCCCAACAATGACGCATCACATCCATTTCCATGGAGACCGACAACACACAGTTCCCTGAGCGCAGTAAAAATATTGAGGCATTTTGCCCTTGCTGTTGACACATCACCCCATTAAAGGTGCTGTTTCAGCAGACCCTGATTGGGCTCAGTATCTGGCATACCCTCCATTGTGGTCAGCCTGGAGTTTGGATTTGCATCGGTCCCTTGCGACCTCAAGTAATCTTTTGACTGCTAGCGACTTATAAGACCTGATTTAGAATTTGGCAGACGGGCTACACAATCACAACAGTGACAGATATACCATCTGCCGAAATCTAATTCCCATTATATCTAGTTTGTGGAGTACAATGCGTTAATCAGACACTGATGGTTTTTTAGGTGGTTTTATTTGAAATGTGCCTTCCAGACATATCCTCTGTTTGTACCTTAAGCCACCATGTTGGCAGATATAGCAGAAAGAACACTTTGACTCTGGCTTTTAGTTGCCAACTGGAAGTGCACTGTGACGCTTTAATCATTCACAGGGCTAACTTAGTTCTTAGGTGCATATGACCTTATTTTCAAGTACAAATCTTCCTTACTCACACCTTCAAATTATGCCTTTTTTTCTACAGGTATATACCCCCTGCTTCTTACACTGATTTTCTTTTGGCTCCTTTAACCTGTAAACCGGAATACTCCTTACAAAAACATATTTGTGAGTGTACATTTAAAGTCATTTTTAAAATTCTTCTCATATAAATATGTCTCCAGAAAGAGCATTTAAATACCTATTCAAATTTTTACTGCCACAGAGGGCTGTCTTGAAGGAAATGCTGAATCCACAGTTAAGGATCCCTGAGAAACCTATTGTAAAAATGATTGACTTACATATCTTCACCAAACTGTGAGAATCACAATTTCATGCAAGTGAGTGCTTTTAGTATCTTTTTGGGTATTTAAGGAATTTGACATTGAACATATCAGTGCTTCATTAATTTGTATGCTATCAGGAACTAAGTTGCTGGCCAGGTATTTATGTTTGTTGATTACTCAGAGTACACATGGCCAGACTTACAAAGAGTTTGCACTAGGGCATGGTGATGCAAAGTGACACAAAGTCTTGCAAGGTTGTTTACTATCCCAAACAAAAGTTGTTTTGCACTGGTACGGTGTCCTTTTCTAAGTGCAGATAGTGATTAGATGTGCCTTGTGTCACTTTGCGTCAACAGGGATCCACTTGGCTGTACCAAATGCTTTTGACACAAAGCCTGACCTACTAAGATAGCCAGATGGGGTTTTCATTACAAATTGACATCTTCTTGAAGCTTGCTCTCACAAGGAGAAATAATTGTTTTTTCTCAAAACGTTCAACACACTGCATATGTGCTACACAGAACACATGCCACGAAGAGCTCATGTAGGTATAGGATTTGTACTGGAAGGTATGCTTCTAGTGCAAATAATATTCTGGGCAGTATGCACACACCTCTGCAACATGGTACAAAGTTGTATGTGGTACTTGTCAGCTTTGTAGTGCACCAACATACGGGACAACAGCAGTAGGACATTTGTAATAAATATGGCCCTGCTCTTCTTTCTCCCCTTTGCAGCACAGCACAACTTTTTTGGTTGCTGCATTGCATTGCACTAAAAAATAATAAACCTGCCCCTGGTAACTGTGATCATTGCTCCTTCCAGGTTTTACTTACCACAATGTAAAGGGACCTTGATGCTTGAACACTGCATTATAATGCATAGGTGTGGTACCAAAATATCGTTGTCATAATGTGTTCTGGCATAAATATTGGTCCAGAAATATAGCTAACAAAAATATTGTTGAATTGTAGTTAATATAACAAATCTTAATCCAGTAGGGCAACAAGTTTGTAAACAATGTTTGGAACACAATGTTTACTTCAGACCGTATTTTTGCATGCAATATTCTGACATACAACTGAGGCATGCATAGCTTGTCACCAAGGTGGTAAGCCATATTTCAGCCTTTGATAAAGATTTGTCTTTTTATTAATATTTTAAAGTGCACCTCATTTCAGTTATAGATGAGCAGTAGAGATTGTGACACCCTGCAAGTGGACGTCTCGTAAATTCCTGAATTCCTTACATCAGTCCAGAATAATTTACTTACTAGACTAGGAAAATAACCATTCTGATAGTTCCTATGTTTGTTTATTGAAGTATAATAGTTTGTCTTTTGATAAAGGATTTTGTGTGGCATTGTAATTGTAGTGGACATTGAGGTGTCTCTATTGAATTTGTGTGCTGATTTCCACTGGCATACATTAAAATCATGGAAGAAGTTTGACTTTAAATGTTATACCCTTGGTGGCACACAGTAGTTAAATTTGTTTAGTGACTAAAATAATATAAAGAAATAATTGTTAAGCTCTTTAACGTGTTGCATGATGCAATTTACCTCAATGAGATCTACTATCATATCAGAAAAATATATATATACTGAATACATCTATTGAAATATATCACTTGTGATGTTTATCCATCAGATGAATTGAATAAATTATAGAAATGTCAACTGTTTGGTTCAATTTAATTGTTCTAAATTTTCGGGATAATTGTTTATACAGTCTTTAAACCAATTTCTGAATCAACTTGTAGATGTAGAATTAAGGCCCAATTTAATATTTTGTGGACCGAGTAATCTCCATTAACCTAGCGGAGCAATTAACATCTGCCAGGCGAAGACTACTCTGCCCACCAAATTTAAAAATGACCGCAAATCCGACAGTCATTGCTAAATCATTTTATTTTTATTTCCAAAAAGAAAAACCCGAAGCAGGATTTTCTTTTGCATGTAAGAAAAAACGCCCTGTTATGGGAGTTATCTCCCTTGATTAGGGGGAATTAGACAGTTTTCATTGCCCTTTACGGCCAGAGTTTTCCTAGTAGTGTCGAGCAGTGAAAACTGACCTTTAAATTAGGTGGATGGACATAAAGGTCAATCTCCTATGGCTCTTACTCTATCAGGCTATCAGAGGGGTGTAACCATAGTGGTGATGGAGCAGTCTCCACCATGGTCACACCTATGGTCCATTCACATTTATATCAAATGGGAAGACCATCATCTTGGTAGTAAGGATACTCCATCAAAGAGTATCATCACCACCAAAATGATGCTCCTTCTTTTCAAGTCACACACCTATTTAGACATCACTTACTTTTTTATAAAAAATATCAAATTTATCAAAAACATCCCTACCAAGCGCTATTATTTTGTGAGCGTCAATAATGAATGAGGATCTGATTGTGAACTTGGTGTAGAGAACTCAGCACACATAAGTATAGGAAGTGCAGAGTTGTAAAACTCCACATATAGTTTGTAAATACCAAAAAGTACTACACTTACACAAAAGTATAAGTTTACCTTTGTAAATTTGGCCCTTAGAAAGATAGGAATTGAATGTTTAAGCTTGGGAATCACTTTTGTTCCAATTATCGTTACCCACTTTCTTTAAGGAGAACTGGATGGCTTGCTCTATATTGTAGTATTAGCTGTGAACACTGTACTACTGATAAGTTAATATTGAGTCAACAGTTTTTAACCAGTACAACTTCAAATGCCACCCAGCAAAATTATTTTAATATGGTATGCCTCATACTGTCGACAATGGATACCTTTCTGGTTATTTGACATGGCGCAAACCCTTTATATATATGGTAAAACTAGGGTAGGTTCTTGAGAGAAGGCTATTAATATTTAGAACAAGGAAGAAATGCTGGTATAGTGCAACAGAAGAGTTATGGAAATATATTAAACAGTCAAAAGTGTAGGGAACCTGCCTAGAAAAACAAACGCATACTCCCCAGAAATCTTTTCCAAGTGTTCAAGTGGCCAAGAAAAGGTCAATTTGGACCCTGGCAAAGAGACACAATAACTGAGGCCCACCAACATTGTTCTCGGGCGAGTGGAGTAGCATTCAAAAGAAGAAGAATGTGTATAACTGTTTGAAAAAGGTTTGAGTTTGGAACTGGGAATTACAGTTTGTAGTTTTACCTTATGTTGTCTAGGAGATCATAAAAAATGACTTCCATTTTATGTAACTATACCAAACAAACATAATTTTTCAAAAACGATATGCAATTATTGTGAAGTTAAATGTAGTCTATGTGCATGATACACAGTCAATTGCACACAACATGTAGGAACATATGTATATATGTCCTTCCATGATAAAAATAGGCACAGCAGTTAAGAGGTTTCCATGACATCCTCCCACATTGCATCTACAACATTTGAATGAGTGGGTGTGAGTCAGTGAAGGTTGTGAGATGAATTATAATTAATGTGTGTAGTTGATTTAAGAACTAAAAGTGATCGTGTTTGAGAAGACATTTTCCTGGGTTTTCGGGTTTTATGTGGTGGGTATTGTAGAATAAATGTGGAAATTTTTCATTTTGCCCATATGTAAATATAATTAATAATATGGACATCTTCCATTCACATTTATGTATTAGTTACACAATGCAAAAGCACCTATATATAATTAATTGTGCAATACTGTTCTTTTTATGTGTCATGTAGCCCAGGCTGAACTTTAAAATATTGAGAGACTTGATATTATTTTTTTAATTGTCAATGTGTTTGCAAAATCTTTAAGATTTTAATAGTTTTCACCTTTGATCCAGTCTGTTGAGGCTAAAATGGGCTCAAAACAAAAATAATGACAATATAATCAAAACTATCCAGCTGTTTTTTATTGCTTTATTTAAGCAGGTTGATAACTGAAGAGGTCTAAGGATATTTTGTAGCTTTTAAATATCCAGGAATTTACCCTGCTTGAAGGTAGAACATGATGCAAAAGACAACCAAAAAGTTGCTAACAAGGCATTTTAATATGGTCTGCCCCCTCCTTTTGAAGGGTTGTTTACAGTGGGGGTTATGAGGTGAGCTCTTACAGGAGGCTCTGCTCACATTTCACGTTTTGATTTGTCTTCATTTTTTATACTTATGTATAGTTTATAGCTTTGAAATAAACTAGAAAACACACCATTTAGAATGCAGCAATATGAGATGAGATGTTTGTGTGTTAAGGATTAGGATTCCTAGATATTTGTAATACACAGCATCAAGATTAGATGTACAGATGAAGGCACTCTCAGAGGCCTCCACCTGTTTGCATTTCTCTGCCAGCATGATTTTCTATCAGGCTCTAGGTTGTCTGGGTCCTGGGCTTCCTACATTCTGCCTCTCAGAAAATATTGCGAGAAACAAGGCCAGAGAAAAGAAGGAGATGGAGAAGTTAATCTTTTGACTGATATAGTGCAGACATTGACCACTAAAAAGAAAGTAAAATACTGATATCCTTTAAAGGTCAAATATCAGGCAATCTACAGTGAGCAGGGGCAATTGCCTTAAAACCACACTTATATGGCAGTTAGCATGAATTAACAGATATGACTGTTCATGGACTAGGAATAAGACTACTTTGCCTCTTAACCTCCACCAAGGTCCTTAGACCACTCCTTATCTTTCTTATGTTCCTACTATGGCAAATTAATTTTTTGGCGGTTCCACACACAGTACCAATGAAAGTCTGACTACTGGCAGCAACCACTCTGACTTCTGCCATTCATTGTTATATTTATAATGAACAGTCATCATTTTACTGTACCAGCTTTTCTTTGAAAGTTTGATTCAAACTGAAGATGCTGGACTTGTCCTAACTGGTCATCCCACTTAACTTTTTCTAGCATCCAGCTGCCTCTGTGAAGATGGTGGCAATGTCTCACGTCCGAGCAAATTACAGATCCATGAGTTCAGGAAGCCACAAAATCTAAGCCAGTATTTTGAACCTTCAGGATCTGCAGTCCCTCAGACTAAATTATAACTTGCCCACTCCATTGTCATATTCAGGGACTAATGCAAGATATTGTACTTCAGAAACATTCTCAGACAAAAAGCTTAATCCCCAGAGAATTGCTCATGGCTTAAGTGCTAAAATTTGTGTCTTCCATCTTCAACCTTAATTACAAGCCATGGCTATAGGGTCTCTTGCCTGTTTGTTGGTGCATATATGTCTTTTCTCCATGAATTATCTTCCAGGAGGGTACTCCAGAGACTCCATACTAGAGGCTTTTTATTGTACTGTACCTAATGGCTAACTTCCCAGAGTTCTTCAGTGGATTGAGGCACACATTTGGTGAGCATATATGTTTCATGGTATAGGTGTTAGCACCTACCTAAGTATTTCTCTGCATTACTCATCTTTTTTTGATAAATCAACTTTCTTGTTTTTTATATACAGGAAAACAAAACAGATAGCTACTGCATTAGTATACAAGTTGCATCAAGGCATCATGAATCAGCATTTTCTACATCAAATAAACTTGCAGCCACCCTCCAGCATGTAGTGTGCTCACCATTTACTGCAAATCTTTGAATGTTTCATGGGGCAATTCTAGCTTGATAAAGTCCATTCCTGCTCCCCACTCCACCAGGGTAGGGGGACTTGGGGACCACCACTTGCATACACTATCTCATTTAGCAACCACGGTGGCCACTTCCACTCTGATACCTTTGGACCAGGGCTCACCAAATTACTCAAATATGGTCAAGAGACCCAGCCTGGGTGGCAAATCCCCTTGCAGTTCCAGGAACGTGTGCCATTGTTCCATTGATTCCTCATCAAAACCATGCTATTCTTGGGCATGCCCACACCAATTCAAGTCCATGTCCATGGAAGTGCATCAAAAGCAAGTAGAAATGGGAATCTTGCCTGGGTGCCAAAGGTGAGGTGGTGTGAGGTCTGTGATGTTCCAATAGTTCAGCTGGATGAATCGAAACCAAAAGGAGATGGCAATTGCCTGGGGGGAGGGACATCTGGGCATCCCGACAGATGGCATCCTCAAAAGGGGCAAAACCGATTCCTCTCACTTCAGCTTGAGGGGCGTCAATGTTTCAGGGGCATTAATAATGAGTGTGTGGTATAGTTGGGATTTTGCTTCTATGCTTAATTGATCCACTAGGAGTTTGGCTTCAAGCCAGTTATGCTTGGGCAATTCTGTTATCCCAGTCAAGTGGTGAGGTAGGGCATGACAGACCTTCAGCTATTTGTGGAATTGGGTTTGGGACAGGAAAAATAAGTTTGAAGGTCTTGAAATAAGCTTGTTTCCTCCCTGCCAAATGCCTGTTGGGTCTGTAATGCAATTCTGTCCCATTTGTTAAGACCTCTATTAGAGAACTATGGAGTGGCCTTTTACCCTGCCATAGTGAAATAAGTTTTGTCAATTTGGTGTCCTAACCAAGAAGCAATGGACCAAGCTCTAGTTTGTGAAGTCTACTCTAGTGTCCTCTGGGAGCAATCAAGGAATTTGATTCCCAAAGACTAAACCTGTCACATTGTTTAGGCTTCGGATGGAGAGTTCTTTTGGCATGCTGAGTCATTTCAGCCCCTACTTAATCAGTCATGTTTAACCAGTGCTTGGGCAGCCCAGTAGTACAGTTGGTGTCTGCAATATACCGCATTTGGGCATTTATTCACCTATATATGGGGGTTGCCCTGCCCACAAAAATGAGCAGATCATGTCGGTGAGTTTCCAGAACCAGTGGTTTGGGATTTCCAGTGGAAAGTTGTAGAGCAGGTAAAGGAAGCATGGGGGCATTAACATTTTAAATAGGACCACTTTGCCAAGCAAATGGAGTTGGAGCTGTTCCCATTTGTGGATCTCCTTTTTCATTTTGGTAATTAAAGGTAGGAGATTGAGGCTTCATATCGGGTCAGGATGCCTACATATTCAATGGCTAGATATTGAGAAACGTGTATGCATAGATATTGAAAGCTCTGTCTTTTTATAGGAATAGAGGTTTGTCAGAATGTGGTCAACCGATTGCCCTGGAGTGGAACCAACAGAGATTTAATCCGGTTTACCTGGAGGCCATAGATATGTATGTATAATGCTAGTATTTTCAAGCAACAAGGTCCTGAGAGGAGTGGGTTGGCTAGGAAAATAAGGACATAGTCAGTGTGAAGTGTCATTATTTCTTTCAAGCCCCATCCCCGCTCCAACCCTGTATCTGCGCATCATATATGACGAGTCTTCCTACGGGTGCCATGGCCCAAGAGAATAGAAGCAGGGACAGAGGGCAACCTTTTGTGGTCACCATGCAGATAGGAATGAAAGGAGACTATTCTATTAATTTACACCTGCATAGAAGGTTCAGAGAGCAGAAGCTTATATATAACTCAGGAATCATGCACTGAACCCATACATTCTAGAACTTTAGTTAAGAAGGACCATTCTACAGAGTTAAACACCTTTTTGAAGTCTTCTAAAATGAGGACATGTGACATAGTGACTTGAGGTGGGCAAGTGCCACTTTCATGCACTGTATGCAGCAGTGGTTATTGCTGCCGGGCATAAAGCCACATTGGTCTGGGTGGACCAAAGTACTCAAGAATTGCAGACTTCTGTTGGGGAGAACCTTGGCAAATATCTTGACCCCCATTGTTAATCAAGGAGCTCTATCAATATGAGAAGCAACAGGTGGGCGGGTGGCCCACTTTCAGAAGAACCACAATTGTGGCCATACCATGTTCTGGGAAAAAGGTGCCCTCCGAGACAAGTCAAGGGTTGAGTTCTCATGTAATTTACAGTAATATTCAAGGGGCAAGCCATCAGGTCCAGGAGTTTGCCAGTTTCTATGTAATGCAAGGCTTCATCTATCGTATCTAGTGTGAGGAAACTCTGTAATTTTTCTCTAAGATAAGGTATAGATATACATGTCAAAATCAAGTTGTCCTGTTCTATCATGGGCCATGGATGTTGGGCATAGAGTGTCTGATAATACTCAGCCAAAACAGTTGCGATTTCCACTTGTCTCCTCCTGCGTTCACACATTGGGCCTGCGATCGCAGGCACTATTCTGGAAGCCATATCCCTGGTGTCCGGCCAATAGAGTAGTTTCTTGTTATATTTTCTTCATAGTCATAAACTCACCTAGTAGGTGCCATCAAGCAGTGATGGTCATCATCCAGGGAGATATGCCACACAAAATCTCTCCTGGGCACTGTTTTCCAGGCTGAGGATTCATGTCTCAAGAGTGGTCACTAGGTGCAGCTTATCCTTTCCACTAAGATAGCTCTTTACCAAATCCCTCAGAGTGGCCCTGCTGTCCACAACCTCCCCACAGAGGTCACTGTGGGGGCATCTACTGTAGTATTGCCAAACCCAGTGTTTGGACAGGGCATTTGTCCATCTTAATTTGGACCTGGACATTTGAGGGCACATTTATACCTTTTAATGCAAAACTGCACTAACACAGTTTTGCAGTTAGTGAGAGTTTAGCACCAGCTTGACCCATTACTGAGTGCCAGCCGGCCGCCATATTTATGGAATGGCACAAGCTGGCGCAAAGGGTGGGCTAGCGTTAAAAAAAAAGAGAAGGGGGTTTTGCACCAAAACAATAATGTTAGGCTGGTTAGAGGCAAAAGCAAATGCCTCTCACCAGACTAGCTTCATTTTCTGACGCAAAACCATCCACACCACATGACTCCTGTCTTAGAAAAGGCAGGTGTCACGCCCACTACCCCAATGGCCAGCACAGGGAACCAGTGTCCCCTGGGTATTGCTATTGCACCCTGTTCAATTCAGGGGGGCCCATGTTGGGCCCCTGATGGTAGTTTCATTTAAAAAAAAATACTTACCTGTATTTAGCCTACTTACATGGGACGGGGTCACCTATCCTCCGGTGTCCCTTTGGTGTGGGTGGGGGTGTTCCTAGGGCTTGAGGAGGTCATCTGTGGACCCATTCCATGGTGTTTAACTATGAAAATGGGTCCACAGGTCCCCTAATGCCTGGTCTGACCCAGGCGTTAAATAAAGGTGCAAAGCAAGCTTTGCACCATTATTTAGCCCCTCCTCCCACCCGTGCATCATTTTAGCACGGGGGAATAAATATGGAGCTATGGGGTTAGCACTATTTTTTAGATGGAAACACCTACCTTGCGTCTCATTGATGCAAGTTAAGTTCACACATCTAAAAAATGGTGCAAACTCCAATATTTTGACTTTAGACAGGTCTAACGTCAAAATATAAATATGGAGTTAGTTTTGCGCTGAATTTGCATAAAAAAGTAACACAAATTTGTTGCATATGGAGTACAAATATGCCCCTGATCTTTTTTTCTCCCCCATCTTGTGCATACACATCCCATCAGATCAGATCTCCTAGGCCAGCAGAGTTGGGCCGTTTGGACACACAGGTAAAGCTCAAAACAGGGTGCAGGATAGGAAGCTCCCTGTGTACATACTTGCGTGACTGGACTCAGTACATCTAAGGCCAGTCATATGGGTCAACGGGCTCCGCACTGATAGTACCTGTAGATGAGCTTCAGAGGGTGCTTCTTTAGTGAGTCTCACAGACATTGGCCCAAAATACAGTCCAGTCTTCTTGCCTTGTAATCCCAAGATTAGGCATTACATGCAGCTGGGGCACAGGCGGAGGAATGCTTGGGCCCAGGGCTGGGGATAAATGCAAGGGGAACCCTCCCACACTGAGCAGCCAGGAAGTTGCCAGTGCTTCATCAGCTTCACTATTGACGGGTAGGGGGCCTGGGGTGGAGGGTCATGGGCAACTATGTCTGGTCCATAACTCAGCTTTCCCAACTCATATGTGTAGTACCTGCCCCTGGTGGCAGCAGTGGTGACCCCCAATAAGGAGCCCCTAAAAGTTCTTGGTCACTCCCCAACAAGACGGAGAGCCAGAGGCCAGGTGTATGTACGTCCAGGCTCTGCAGCTCCTGTCTCCCACTTGGGCCACAGAGTCACCTGAAAGGGAGGCCTCAGTAGGACGAGAGAGTTGAATGTCTGCTGGTGCAGCAGTTCGAGTTTACTTCTGGTCCAGCGGCCCTGGGATCATCCCTCAGGGGCCTGGTCTTTCCTCCCTGGGCTGGACCCCGCAATGATCCATGGCCGGTGCACATGGACTACATCAGCACCAAATTGCCATTTCTGACTTTCCGTGTCTCTCAGCACCCAGCAGCAATCTTGACTCAGGTGCAGGCGTGGATGTGCATCTTGGCTTGCTCTGGGGGCAATGGAATATCACTATTATGGAACTGATCGCTAGTGAGTGCTCTTGAACACCAGTGGCAGCCGTCAGTGAATTGTATGATCTGCCCCAGTGGCAGAACTTTGATGGATGGTAGAGGAGGTCCAGGAGTATTCTCATAACACGTCCACCATCTTTGCCATCCAGGCCACGTGCCCACTACTCACCCTCTTAGCTCTTCCACCTGAAGCTGATAGCTTATTTACAAACTCTGAAGTGTCTACACTAATAATAATAAACATCCTCTAGCTAAGAGGTAAATTAAAACGGCTGGTTACTTGCTATTTCATTATTGACTCTACTGACATGTAAAGATCCTCTCTTTTTATTTATATTTCCCCTGCTGCCTTCATTTCTAAAGCAGAGGCCATATCAACTACTTAGTCCAGTGTCCTCTATACTCATATTAGCTCTCCATCATTCTCTTTCTATGATTTGAGTGTCATCCTCAAATAATTTTCCCCATTATGTCTACATCCATTCGCACTCCTGTGCCTCATTCCCACCCAATTCCTCCCTACTAATCCTATTAATATTCTTCACACAGTTATGTCTAAGTAATCCAGTTTTTGGGACATAGTTGCACATTTTATATACCTTAACTGTCAATATTATGATGACGGATTCAATGTTAATGTTTGTATGCGATATGTACTCTCACTGATGGTTATAGTAACACTATTCCTTCCACTTTATTCGACACTTGTTTTCCTTGGATGTTCAGCCCCGTGATAATTGCTGAGGTTGGTCCTTGTGTATAAAATAGAAAATCCTAAAAATAGATGCAGAAATAAATAAAGAAATAGTTTTAATAAATAAATAAAGTGCTGCAATCTTGTTAGTTCAGATTTACTAAATTAGCTACAATTTGTAGCTGATTTATCCTGCTATATCCTGATACCACTTTCATAGCCTTTTGCCGTACGTGTTTTTCCCAACCGAAACCTGGGAAGAACTTTGGTATTTGGAGTAAGCAGCCTAGCAAACTATGTAAATCTACTCATTTATATTGTTAGTTGTCGTAGTTTAATACCTATGCAGCTATAGTCTTGATGTTCTCTAAAACAGAATGTTCAACAAATGTCAATTCATTTCAAATGTAAAATTACAATTATCTACAACTAAGGTGCATAAGTTAAGCACCTGCAATAATTATTGATTTGATTTCTGATGGGGCAGGCATTGTTCTTTGCCAACATCATAATTATTCATGGTTTTACTTCAAGTCCGTTCTTAATAAAACACACCATTTACTATTTTGTTTTTTTCTTAGTGTCGGCAACTTGTCTCTAAGTGGTTATGGAGGATTTCGGGAGATTTTGTTTACAATAGAATTCCTGCAAAATAGTTATCAAATGCTCTTCGGTTTTTTTTAAGTGCCTCGGTGCATTTAAAAAAATAGGCCAATGAATAATAACCCTGGACGTAGCAATGTTATCATTACAATGGGACATGATATCGCTGCATAACTTTTGTGAAGGGCTTACGTTGGATACATTTGGAGAAGATGATGCAATCATTTCTTTAATTCTCTGAATACGAATTTTGAAGAGTTAGGGGCTTCTGCGACACATGCCTGTCAGTAGGTTTTGATTTTGATTAATGATTGTTGTAGTTTCGATTTTCATTGTCAGTGGAAACTGTCTGAGGAACTGACTGCTCGGCTGATAAATGTTTCTAGAGCAATAGTGAAAAAAGGAAAGAGAGATGAAACACACAAAAGATAGAGAAATATATGAAAAGTATGAATGGTTTTATTTTGAAAATAAAGTATATTGCTGTCAGTTTGAAAAAAATAAATAGGATTAGGGTTAGTGTAGCAGAAAGGATGGGAATTAGGTTAAGAATAAAGTAATTCTAGAGCATTTTTAAGACCAATGATTCTATTGGAGTTACGCTTATATTTTGGCCAAGGGATACTTTATAGGGTAGGATCAACATTGAAGTTAGTGATAGCCCTACAATGCTACACACACTAAGGGCCATATTTAAGGAAAAGTGGCCCAGCGCACTGCTGCGCAAAAATTGGCAGCACCGCGCTGGTTCACTTTAGAAATGCAAGGATGCACTGTATTTAAGTAAATACGGTACACCCCTGTGTTGCCCCCTGCGCTAGCGCTAAATTTAGTTGCCAGCACCAGCGCAGGTATACCTGCACCATCGTGCAAGCATGTCTGCCTTGAGGGGTGTGATTGTTTATGTGCGGGAAAGTGTCCCTTCCTGCACATGAACAATCAATAATGGCACTTTGGCATTTCTGTGCAGCACACACAGAAGTGCCAAAGCGTCATTTTCAAATGATTGCTTTTGTGCAGGAATGGTCACTTTCCCATAAACAATAATTTCTGGCATTTTGCTTTTCCTATTCAGCACCCATAGAAAAAGCAAAAAACTAGGAGAAATAAAAGTATTCCTCCTCGTTGCACCCTGCTAACACCACCCCTGGGGGCGGCGTTAGATTTTACCGCTGCCTTAGGTTTACGAAATTTCATAAACCTGAGGCAGCGTCAAAATGCAATGGGTGTTGCTGTGGCATGCCCACAGTAACACCCATTGCATGCCCCTTGCAAGCACAGTGCTGCGTGGGAAGTGGCTGTATTTACAAGGTGGCGTTAAGCCACAAAAAGCGGCTTAATGCCACCTTGTAAATACAGCGTAGTGCTTAGTGCCACAGGAGCATCACAAAAAGTGGTGCTCCTGTGGCACCAGGGGCCTATAAATATGGCCCCAAGAAGTCCAGAAATACCTACTCCTTCTTCTTGTGGAGAGAGAAAGCCACAAAAGCTGCAGAATAATCCACAGCACACCGCTTATCAAAATGAACTTACATTGATCAGTTCTGGATCTCCCCACAAAGTAGGTTAGATGCCTAAAATTAGGAGAGATAGATGGATAATTGTTACAATTACAAACAATGGATGTGCGATAGATTGAAAAAACACACAGATTTAAAGTTAGAAGGAAAAAATGAGAAAGAAATCTAACAACGAGATCTAAATCAAGACACTTAAACAGCGGCGAGCACACGAATAGGGACATTCTGTAAGTTAGAACATTGGATTTCTTTCTGGTGCCATATGCACTGCTACATGGATTGAATGCATGACCAACTGATGATTATTTTTTCATATGTAAAAACAGTTGTTTTGTATGTATAGTTTATGAAATGGTCACCTTCATGTCAACTAGATGGTTCACGTTAGAAAACTAGCATGTGCAGTGCATCATTTCATTTCACATTTTGCTAAGTAGATGTTGTAAACAAGAGTGTCGGCATTTTTTCTTACAATTCATACAATAATCCAGACCAGACCACATGAGAACATGGATTCTCAACTTGAACACATACAAGAATCACCAAGAAATTACTATGTACAACAAACCATTTTAGCAAAAGATTGTCATAGAGTTTGGAAGGGCACAAGCAGGCCTACATGTAGAGTCGGGGAAGAGGGTTTGGGTTTATACAAAGAAGTTCATCTTTGAATAGTAACACAAATAATGCCTACAAATAAGGAGGAATGCATAACAAGGAGGGCGTAGGAGAAACATGTGTCCTAGGAAAATATGTGTCTGAAATATAATCTTAAAGAAAAGCACCCCACAAGAGTCCACTGATGAAAATACAAATGCCTAAAATAAATCCTAAATGAAAAATGTATTGCTGATCCAAAATAAAGTTCAAATATCACTTGAAAGCTAATGTCAAATCAAATACCAAATTAAACAAAGGTAGGCCCAAAAACCTCATGAAAGGGATAACACAATGAGGAACGAGACACAGGTTACTGACTAGGTAAAAATGGTATGATATGTTGGGACATGTAGCGCTCATGGAGAGGAGATTTGCAGCCGTCTAGAAATGCCGAAATTACCTGATATTCTTTTGGTGACCATGGATCTAACTGGGCTAGGTGGAGCACATCAAGTCTAACAGGATCAAAGCAATCACTGAGATTGTGTTCTTATGTTGGCTGGGCACTGACTGCCAAAAGAGGAGTGATTGAAGAGGAGTGCTCAGATTAATACATTTTTGTGGTGTTATCTGCTGATATCATCAATTGTTACTGACTATGAGGACCACCTCATTGGCCTCCTAGCATGTGGTGGCGTTTAGCTTGACCGCCTCTCCATCTGTCCCTGCTTTACTGCTTGCTTGAGAGGTATTGATGATGCCTTGGTGCATCTATGAGGGGGATGAAAGAGGACTCTCTCTCAACCACAGAAGACTCATCGTCCATCTTTCATCTTCCTGCCCCTCATCTTCACTTCTATGACATAATATCAGCACCACCAATTTTGTGCTACAAACAAAATGCCTCTTTTGGATGCAGTTTTGTATTTATGATGAGTGCCACATCCCATAGCTAACACCAGCAACGTTTGGTGTTCTCCTTTTCTGTGGCGTAGGGGGTTGTGGGTTTGACTATATATGTATGTATATATATATATATATATATATATATATATATACATATGTTAGAAAATGAGTCTTTGGTTGGCAGCCAGGTTTCCCCCAGCCAAGCAAGGACCCTCACTCTAGTCAGGGCAAAGTAGAAACACACTTAGTTAACCCCCTCACACCCCCTTGGTAGCTTGGCACGAGCAGAAAGGCTTAACCCAGAGACAATGTGTGAAGTATTTGTACCCACAGTAATGCAGTGAAACACTACAAAATGACTCAACACAGGTTAGAAAAAAAGCCGATATTTATCTAAACAACACAAGACCAAAATAACAAAAATCCAACATACACAGGCAAAGTTACAAGTTTTTAGAGACTAAACTTCAATAAAGCACTTGGAAACACAAATGCTTCAATAAGGTGATATCACGGTGTCGTAACGGAGTCATTCCCAGCAAGCCAACGCTAATGGCGCTAATCATGAAGTCAGACAAACCCTCAGGTAAAGCACCTTGTGCAAATGCAGAAATAAGCCAGTGCACAGAGTCGGGGATCGTGATGTTGCTGGATCCGAGGTGGCATAGGTTCTGTTGCTATGGAGTGAAGGAGCAGTAGCATCTAAAAAATGATAGATAGATAGATAGATAGATAGATAGATAGATAGATAGATAGATAGATAGACAGACAGACAGACAGATAGATAGATAGATAGATAGATAGATAGATAGATAGATAGATAGATAGATAGATAGATAGATAGATAGATAAATAGATAGATAGACATTCACTTAAATAAAACAAAGGTTAGAGGGATGTCATAGTTAGGCTCACATTTTAAACGCACCAAACCATAGAAATTCACCTGTTAGAGTTATCTCAAGGAACTATAAATAGTGCCCAAGGTAGCCATATCTTGAGCCCCTGCTATGCACTGATAATACCCCAGAAATTACAGCACTCATGACATCTTTGATAACATCACTGATAATATCAATGCAATAGTTGCAGTAAACTTTTTGCTGAAATCACAGTGCATGGCAAGGCACGAGTTACAGTTCCACTAGGGCATGAGTTATAGTTACTTGAGATACCTCTAACTACAACAGGTACATTTCTATGGTTTTGTATATTTAAAATGTGAGCCTACCTACAATGTTCATGTAAACTTTGGGGGTAGATTTAAGAAAAGTGGTGCGGCACCTAGCGCCACTTTCCTTGAACCCCTTAGTGCCACCCTACCACCAACTTATCTAAGACACGTGCAACATGGCGCAGGGTAGGGGGCAATAGCATAATTTTTATTGACACTATTAATGTACTCCGCAGGAGTAGCGCCAAAATATTGGTGCTACTCCTGCAGGGTATATAGATGCCTATTATAAATAATGGAAACCCCCTTTTATGGCCTGTTCGTAGCAGGCATTAAAAGTGCCATAAAAAATGACGCGAGGGAATCTCTTAGATTTCCTTGTGCCATTTTTTTGCCCCCCCAATGGGGAAAAGCCACCTTTGCATACATTCTGCCTGGCACAGGCATAATGTAGTGCAAGGATAAGAAAGTGGTCTCCCCCACCCGGTTAGCATAATCTACAATGAAGCTAACCTGGCACTACCACCGGCTAGCACCATTCCATAGATATTGCGCCCAGCCTGCATCCAGGATGGGTGCCATTTTTTTATTAATGTGCCATATTTACAAAGTGATGCCATGATTCATAATGCATGCAAGGTGCGTGTTTCCCGATTAAGGGGACCATAAAAATGCTGCAATGGAATCCAAGAGATTCTCAGAACAGGCAATAAAAGGGGGCACACCATTACTTTCAATGCGATGCAACACGGATCCGAGCAGCGGCTTGCAGATTATGGATTGCTGTGCACTGCACTACACAGCTTGGCGGTGTCTGTGAAGGTGAGAGGCCACCCCTCCCCTGTGAAGAGGCAAAAGGAGTGAGGCACGCTCAGGCTCAAGCCAAGGCCCCAGGCATAAGCCCCAGGCCTATGCCCCAGACCTAAGCCTCAGTCTCGAGCCCCCAGCCCGGGGTCCCCTGACAAAAATGCAAGAAAAAATAGACTTTTTATTCAACATGTCAGCTTTGAAGGGTATTCTGAGTAAGAAAACTTTGGGGAATTTACACAAGTCACACCTCTGTGGACTCCCCTGGACGTGTAGTGTCCAGAAATGTCTGGGTTTAGTATATTTCCCGATATGGCCACCGAACCCAGGACTAAAAACACAGTGCCTGCCTTACAAAACCAGTTTGTTTTGTGATAGTTAATTTTGATGTCTCCACAATACAATTTGGGCGGTGGAATTTGGGGCTGAACTAAACTGGGGAGCTCCCAAGAGAAAACTCTCTCTCTGTGCTTGCCACTGCATGCACCTGCTCTCTGGGTTGGGCTAACCCGCTATTGTCCTGTTGCACAGACTGTGCTTGTGAAGGTACAGCAGGATTATCCTCATCACCTCCCTTATAATTACTGGAAGAGGACTTATCGAATGTGACTCTTCCAACTGAAAAATCACTCTCAGAGTCTGCGCCCTTGTCCTATCCTTCGGATGCTGCCTCAGTATCTGCTATCTCAGTCTATGATCCTATGTCAGAGCTGTCCTCTATATCCTGAAAGAGGGCTTGAGCAGCAGTCATCCAACGAGATGCCATATTTGCTACTGACTAAACTGTTGCTCTAAAACACTAGCCCAAGTAGATAGTCACAAAATTGCTGGTGTGTGTGTTTGTGTGTGATACGTGCAACAGTAGAGGTTACCTTACCTTCACTTTTTTCCTCAATCAGCACATTCTTTCAAGACACTCAAAAAATACCTTGTCGCATACCAATTGTCAGAGTCTTTAGCGCTTCTAACTCCCAGTCCAATAATCATTATTGGTGCTCCCATGACCTCTGCCTCGGATTCCCTCACTACCACCCAGCAAAAGTGCCCTTCATCTCTCCTTAGCCACCCCCCCACATACATTTAATTTGGATTATAGCGCAGGTAATGGCGGACTTTACTAATGTATTCAGCTATTTAAATAAAACACAGATTTGCTCTTTGCAATAGGCATATAAACCTTCTGCGCTACTTTGTGGCATCAAAACTGCCACTAGGCAAAAGTCTGATACTTTTGTAGCAGAAACATAATCACAAGACTTACTTGACTTTTTTATTGCTGCCTAAAAGCTACAGTTGAAACCCGTCAGTTGAAGTATGTGCATTGCTTTGAAGATGCAAGCTGCAACTGCAAGACAACTGTTGGCAAATATACAAACATGTCTATATATATATATATATATACATATATATATATATATATATATATATATATATATAGCACTTTTATTTGTGCTCCGGTTTTCCTGGGGGCCGATCACAGACCCCAAGGAAACCACACATGCATTGACAAAAGTGATGTGATATATATATATATATATATATATATATATATATATATATATAGATCTACATATGTATATCTATATATATATATATATATATATATATATATATCTACATAGATAGATAAACCTGTACATATAGATCTATATTGTTGGAAATGGTGTCTTCGGTTGGCCTGTCCAAGCAAGGACCCTAACTCTAGGCAGGGTAAAAGAGAATCACCCTCAGCTAATCCCGGCTTACCCCCTTGGTAGCTTGGCACAAGCAGTAGGCTTAACTTCAGAGTGCTAGGTGTAAAGTATTTGTACCAACACACACAGTAACTTAATGAAGGTTTAGAAAAATAGAGAATATTTATCTAAACAAAAAAAGACCAAAACGACAAAAATCCACAATACACAAGTCAAGTTATCAGTTAAAAAACAAAAAGAGTCTTCATGTAGTGTCAAACACACACACTAACACTGTTAATGTGAAAATGTACCTAGGGTGCGTCAAAAATAACCCTGCACAGGCAAGTGTGGGTAAAGAAAAGGCTTGCCATGTGTCGATTTCACTCATGAGTGAGACCTTGCGTTGTTTCTCCTTTCGTTGGGTTGGGGAGCGTTGTTTCCTCTCTTCGCAGGAGAGCGATGAGTTGATCCAGTCAGCACTCTCAGGTCCGGGCAGGCCTTGCTTTGTTTTTACACACCCAGCGGTGTTTGCGTCAGAAATCCAGCTGCACGATGATCCGAAAACCACGCATTGCGGGTTGCAATCTCCCCAGCCTCCGTCAGCGATGCTGTGCGATGTTTTTCCAGCTCTGTGCATTGATCCTTTGGTCGCATTGCAGGTGAGCGTCGATTTTCAGCAGGGAAGCATGCAGCGTGTCGCTTTTTCAGCCACAGATCGGAGTCCCGTCGATCTTTTCCCCCGCATGACGTTCTGTGCGTGGATTTCTTCCTCTTAGGCTGGCAGCTTCTCCTTTCAGTGTCCCAGGCACTGGATAGGCACCACAGGGCAGAGTATGAGTCTCCCTAGAGACTCCAGGTGCTGGCAGAGAGAAGTCTTTGCTGTCCCTGAGACTTCAAACAACAGGAGGCAAGCTCTGAATCAAGCCCTTGGAGATCTTCACAAGATGGAAGGGACACAAAGTCCAGTCTTTGCCCTCTTACTCTGGCAGAAGCAGCAACTGCGGGATAGCTTCACAAAGCACAGTCACAGGCAGGGCAGATCTTCTTCCTCAGCTCTTCAGCTCTTCTCAAGGCAGAGGTTCCTCTTGGTTTCCGGAAGTGTTCTAAAGTCTGTCGTTTTGGGTGCCTTCTTATACCCAATTTCTCCTTTGAAGTAGGCCTACTTCAAATCAAAGTCTCTCTTGAATGTGAAATCCTGCCTTGCCCAGGCCAGGCCCCAGCCACTCACCAGGGGGTTGGAGACTGCACTGTGTCAGGGCAGGCACAGCCCTTTCAGATGTGAGTGACCACTCCTTCCTTCCCTCCTAGCTCAGATGGCTCATCAAGATATGCATGCTTCACCCCAGCTCCCTTTGTGTCACTGTCTAGTGTGAGGTGCAACCAGCCCAACTATCAAACTGACCCAGACAGGGAATCCACAAACAGGCAGAGTCACAGAAATGGTATAAGCAAGAAAATGCTCACTTTCTAAAAGTGGCATTTTTGAACACACAATCTTAAAATCAACTTTACTAAAAGATGTTTTTTAAATTGTGAGCTCAGAGACCCCAGACTCCACATGTCCATCCGCTCCCAAATGGAATCTACACTTCAATCAGATTTAAAGGTAGCCTCCATGTTAACCTATGAGAGGGACAGGCCTTGCAACAGTGAAAAACAAATTTAGCAATATTTCACTGTCAGGACATATAAAACACATTGGGCTACATAGGGCCTACCTTAGGGGTGTCTGACATGGAAGACAAGGGAAGGTTTAGGCCTGACAAGTGGGCACACTTGCCAAGTCGAATTTACAGTTACAACTGCACACACAGACACTGCAATGGCAGGTCTGAGACATGATTACAAAGCTACTTATGTGGGTGGCACAACCAGTGCTGCAGGCCCACTAATAGCATTTGATTTACAGGCCCTGGGCACCATTAGTGCACTGTACTAGGGACTTACTACTAAATCAAATATGCCAATCATGGATACACCAATTACATACACATTTTGTAAAGGAGCACTTGCACGTTAGCACTGCTGAGCAGTGCTAAAGTGTCCAGAGTAACAAAAACAGCAAAATCAGAGTCCAGCACACATCACCAACCTGGGAAACAGAGGCAAAAAGTTAAGGGAGACCACGCCAAGGATGAAAAGTCTAACATATATGTATATAGATCTACATATTGTTTTAGAAGTTGTATGGTTTCTTTGGGGGATAAAAAATTATTGCCCCCACAGGGGGTCGCCCTGCCCACTGGCGCCCCCCCAGGGGACACCTACCTTTTTATTAAAAATATGCCCCCAGGAGGATGGCCCATTTGCCGAGCCCCCACAAGTGAAATCCCTGGTGTCTACTGGGGTTTCCTGGCCCTCAATCGCAGCTGCGCTGCATTCAAGGGCTAGGAAACCTGTTCAGGAAGGCCTCGTTTGAGAAAGTCTCCCCTTTCAAACGAGGCCTTTCTGAATGTCAGGAAGGCAGTTTGGGGCCATTTTCCCCATCGGAGCAGGAAGCGGCCACAAGGCTGCTTCCTGCTCCAATGGTGAAAACAAAACAGTGACGTCAGCGCGCCTTGCGACATGCTGACATCACAAAATGGCAGGTGGGGGGTTGGGGGGGACACAGAAGATCTTCCGTGTCTCCCAGGGTGTTAAAAAAAAAATCCTTGGGTGCAACACACTAAGGATTTTTTAACCCCCTCCCTGGTGTCGGCCACTGTTCATGACGCGCAGCAGGGAGGTAGAGTGAGCGTCGGCCAGTGGCCGATGCCTGCACTGCACTGTAATGGTTAAAATTTATTTTTCACAGATAAATATGTTGCTGCTTTTAGAAATTGTGTTTTCCTGACTGCTTTTTGCACTTGTAATATTCATGTGTTTAGTGCTCTGTTAGAAATGGAGTCTCTTGATGGCAGTCAGTTTGCATTCTGTCCAAGAAGGGACCCTCACTCTAGTCAGGGTAAGAGAGACACACAACAAGATTAACTCCTGCTCACCCACTTGGCAGCTTGGTACAAGCAGTCAGGCTCATGTCAGAGACAATGTGTAAAGTATGTGTACCAACACACACAGTAACACAGTGAAAACACCACAAAAGTACTCCACACCAGTTTAGAAAAAATAGCCAATATTTATCTAAATCAAACAAGACCGAAACAACACTAATCCAACATACACAAGCAAAAATATGAATAAAAATAAATGGTTGTGTTGTTTTAGCACAAAGTAACTGGTTTGTGTCAAAAATAAAGCCACACATGCGAGCATGCGTGCATCGAAAAAGCAAGTGATGCATTGATCCCTTACTTGCAAGTGAGGCCGTGTGTTGATTCCGGACCAGCAGCCTCAGTTCCTTGTGGTGGTGTTGAAGATTTTGACTCCCTGGGACGATGCATGGAAAAATCGGGACGCACAGCGCAATGAGTTTGCATTGCACTGGCAATGTGTCGATTTTACTGTTAATGCATTGATTTTTAAGCCGTGTTGCAGATGCTACATCGATTTTTCTGCTGCTCAACTCTGGTGCATGGTTTTCAAGGGCCCAGGGACTGGATGTGGTCAGGGGGTCTCAGCAAGAGAGCCCAGGTGCTGGCAGATGAAGTTTCTGAAGGACCTGAGACATCGTAACAGGAGGCAAGCTCAGTCCAAGACCTTGGTAGAAACTTCACAAGAAGGATACACAGCAAAGTCTAGCCTGTGTCCTTTTTAAAGCAGAAGCAGCAACTGCAGGCCAACCTAGAAAAGTACATACAGCAGAGAGGCACTACTCCTTCTCCAGCTGTTCAGCTCTTCTCCTTGTAAGAGGTTCCTCTTGATCTAGACGTGTTCTAAAAATCTGGGGTTTTGGGTCCATTATATATACTTATTTCTGCCTTTAAAGTTGGCAAACGTCTAAGGAAAGTATCTGTTCTGTACCAGATCCTGCCTTGCCTAGGCCTGGCCCAAGAGACACACGAGAGGGTTGGAGACTGCATTGTGTGGGGACAGGCACAGCCCTTTTAGGAGCAGGTGTCAGCTCCTCCCTCGCGACTCTAGCCCAGAAGACTCATCAGGATATTCAGGACACACATCAGCTCCCATTGTGTCACTGTCTGCAGGATATTCACAAACAGCCTAACTGTCAGTCTGACCCAGGCATATACTCTACAGGAAGGCAGAGGCACAGAATGGTTAAGCAAGAAAATGCCCAGTTTCTAAAAGTGGGATTTTGAAACAGACAATCTAAAAACCTTTCTACCAAAAGATATGTTTTTAAATTGTGAGTTACGAGACCCCAAACTTCAAACCTCTATCTACTCCCAATGGGAAACTGCACTTAAAAGATATATAGAGGCCCTCCCCATGTTAACCTATGTGCGAGATAGGCCTTGCAGTATTTCACTCTTAGGACATGTAAAACACACCAGTACATGTCCTACCTTTTAAATACACTGCACCCTGCCCATGGGGCTACATAGGGCCTACCTTATGGGTGATGTACATGTAGTAAAAGGAAAGGTTTAGGCCTGGCAAGTGGGTATACTTGTCAGGTTGACTTGGCAGTGCAAGTCTGCACACACAAACACTGCACTGGAAGGTCTGAGGCATGTTTACAGGGCTACTGATGTGTGTGGCACAATCAGGGCTGCAAACCTCATTGCTGCATACATCATTTTGGCTTTCCTTTGCATTTAGCTGCCCTTCATGCACCCTATGGCCAACTAGTACCAAATATGCCCTCTAGGAAAAGAAAGGTGGCATACCTTTTATTGTTTTGTAGGTAACCTTCACGCTCTATTAAAGTGCCAGATTTTCCCTTGCTATCTGATGATGATGGATCATGGCTCATGAATGATGGGTACTTTTGTAGCTGAATGTAAAATGTTGAGCAAATCTATTCAGGTTAGAACGTAAAAAATTAAATAGAGATAAGGACGCTGGCTTGGAATTACCATTACATTATGATAGTAAATAACATGTTATTTTTTTAGCAACTTAGTCCCCTTCCTGTGTAGGTGTTTGCACAAATCCATTATATTAATGTATTCATAATTTACTAATACCACACAATACCAGTGTACCAACACACACAGTAACTCAGCGAAAACACTACAAAGTAACACAATACAGGTTTAGAAAAATAGGTCATATTTATCTAAACAAAACAACAAAAATCCAAAATACACAAAGTCAAGTTATGAATTTTTAAACAATAAGGCCCTCATTTTGACATTTGCGGTAAATCCTGCTTACTGCCATGCTGATGGCCGCCAACATAACGCTGCGGAGGCAAATATCAGTTTGCCATATTATGAAACACGCACACCAATCCGACAGAATACGGCCACATACATAAATCCCCCAGCCCAACGGGTAGTGCAAAAGTGGCGGTCCCAACACCCATAACGTTACTACAACAAAACAACGCCTATCACATTATGACCCATGAATCACCATGGCAGACAATCAACGGCGATAAACCATTGGCGGTACATACCGCTGAGCTCAGAATGGACACCCAAATATAAAACAACACCACATTGGGCAATACGAAAAATACACACCTGACACTCATACACATACCACACCCACACACCCACACCACTATAAAACACCCACCCACATTACCCACAACCCTTTACAAATATATATCATTGCCACCAGACTGACACCAAGACTACTGCGACAACTAGACACACACCATTAACAACCATACATCCCTCACTCACCCCATATCACACACCCCACCACATTACTCAACACACTCTAACCAACACACACCACACAACACCCATGTCCCCACAAAGGCACCCCCATTTCACTGAGGAGGAGTTAAGGGTCATGGTAGAGGAAATTGTAAGGGTAGAGCCACAGCTCTTTGGAGCACAGGTACAGCAGATATCCATTGCAAGGAAGATGGAGCTATGGTGGAGAATCGTGGACAGGGTGAATGCCATGGGACAGCACACAAGAACAAGGGACGACATCAGGAAGAGGTGGATTTACCTATGGGGCAAGGTACGTTCCATAACAGCAAGGCACCAGCTCGTCATACAGAGGACTGGCGGTGGACCCCCACCTCCTCCCCCACAGCTCACAGCAAATGAGGAGTAAGTTTTGGCAGTACTCCATCCTGAGGGACTCACTATGTGCTCTGACAATCCCTTTTACAGGACTGCCACTGCAGCCTGCGTGAAATAGTGCACACATTATTTCACAGCCATTTTCACTGCACTTAAGTAACTTATAAGTAACCTATGTGTCTAACCTTCATTTAATGAAGACTAGGTGCAAAGTTACTACGTGTGAGGGCACCCTTGCACTAGCAAAGGTGCCCCACATAGTTCAGGGCTAATTCCTGGAACTTGGTGAGTGCGGGGACACCATTACACTCGTGCACTACATATAGGTCAATACCTATATGTAGCTTCACAATGGTAACTCCGAATATGGCCATGTAATGTGTCTAAGATCACAGATTTGACCCCCCCATTCCATATCTAGTATTGGGGAGCCAATTCCATGCATCCTGGGGGGGCTCCACAATGGACCCCCAGTACTGCCAAACCAGCTCTCTGAGGCTTGCAATGCAGCTACAGCTGCTGCCACCTCACAAACAGGGTTCTGCCCTCCTGGGGTCTGAGCAGCTCAGTCCCAGATAGGCAGAACAAAGCATTTCCTTTGGGAGCAGGGTGTTACACCCTCTCCCTTTGGAAATAGGTGTTACAGGCTGGGGAGGGGTAGCCTCCCCCAGCCTGTGGAAATGCTTTGAAGGGCACAGATGGTACCCTCCTTGCATAAGCCAGTCTACACTGGTTCAGGTACCCATTTCCCCTTCTCTGGTGCAAAACTGGACAAAGGAAAGGGGAGTGACCACTCCCCTGTCCATCACCACCCTAGAGGTGGTGCTCAGAACTCCTCCATTGTGTCCCAGACTTTAGCCATCTTGCTTTGCAAGGTGTGGGGACACTCTGGAGGCCTCTGAGTGGTCAGTGCTGTCAGGGACCATACCTTATATGGTAGCCAATCCCCCTGTCAGGGCTATTTAGGGTCTCTCCTGTGGGTCCTCTTCAGATTCTACTTGCCAGTTTCCAGCAAGAATCCTCTACAACTACCCCTTCATCCTCTGACCTCGGATCAACCACAGACCGCTCCAGAAACCACTGTAACAGCAACAAAGTATCCAAAAGGGCTACTTTTCCTCCACAACTTCAGCTCCAGCCAGCAAATGCAACAGTTTCCACAGTAGGCACGCTCTGAGGACTCCCTATCTTCACCCTGCACTAGAAGGACCGAAGAAATCTTCTGTGGAGTGACAGAGTCAGTCCCCTGCTAAAGCAGGAACCTTCTAAATTGACAACCAGTTCTCTTGGACTCCTTTCCGGGCAACGAGAGTGCTCCTTGGAACACAGAGGGTGGACCCCATTGACACAGACTGTCCTGGGGTCCTGCTGTAACAATTTGGAAGAGGTAAGACCTTGCCATCGCTGAGAACGACAGTACCCCTGTGCTCCGCGTCTTTCTCACCTCCTGAGTCCTCTGTGCACTATTTGCAAAATTCCTTCATGCACAGCCTGGCCCAGGTCCCCAGCACTCTATCATGTGATGCTCAACTCGCTGAGTTGATCTTCAGTGGCGTGGGACCTTCATTTGTAATGCTGCACCAACTTCATTTTTCACCTCTTTTGTCCCCATGTCCTGGGACTCTCATGGTTGCTATCTGGTGTTCTGAGGGCTCTCTTAAGTGCTGAGTGCCCCCTCTTCCTCCTAACATACAGTTGAGGCCCCTAGGTCCCTCTGGGGTCCATGAAGCACAACGCAACTTTGTCAGAACCAAGGCTTGTTGGAGGAATCCAACACCAAAACTCGCCTGCATCCAACTTCTGTTTGTGGGACTTCCAGTGCATCATGCAGGAACCCGCTGACATCTTCCTTGGGTGCATTTCTGCAGTTTTCGTCTAACCGGGGACTCTTCTTTTGCACTCTCTTCTGGGTTGGCAGCGGCTCCTGTCCTTCCTGGAACTTCTTTTGACTTCTGGACTTGGTTTCGTTCTTTTGCAGGTCTTCAGGTCGAGGAACTCACCATTTGTTGTTTTCAGTCTTGCTAGGTTCTTGCAATAACTCTAATCACGACTTGTGATGTGTCCTAAGAAAACATGCAGTACTTTACTCCTGCTTTTCTGGACTCTGGGGTGGGGTATTTTACTTATCTTTGCTGTATTCTTACTCTCCCTGCGATTTTCTATACACTACACTTGTCTGGGGGGATTCGTATTCCACTTTCTTAGTATATGCTTTGTGTTGCCCCAGACCAATTTTCTCCCATTGCATTCTATAGCATTTCCTATTGTTTGCAATATCCTATGTCCAATTACTTACCATATTTTGGTGTTTAGTGTATATATTGTGTTGTGTATAATACTTACCTCCAGAACAAGTATTGTCTCTAAGATATTTTTGGCCTTGTGTCACCCAAATAAACTACCTTTATTTTTGGTAACACTGAGTATTGTCTTTACTTGTGTATAAGTACTGCACAACTATAAGTGGCATTGCAGGAGCTTTGCATGTCTCCTAGTTCAGCCTAAACTTCTCTGCTATAGCTACCTCTATCAGCCTAAGCTGCTAGAACACTACTACATTTCACTAATAAGGGATAACTGGACCTGGTGTAAGGTGTAAGTACCCAAGGTACCCACTACAAACCAGGCCAGCCTCCTACAATGACTAACCCCAATGCCATGCCCTGCATACTAAACCAATGCATGGACATCCCTCCCAGCCCTGCATGGACACCCATCTCAAAAGCATGCACAGCATAGGGAAACTAACAATCCCACAATACATCACCATACACAAGCAAAAGGTAGTAGGGCAACACCAACGATAGAGGGGAAGACAGGGATGTACAACATGTCATACACATGAAGCATTATATGTCACTTACCACCCCACAGGTACTCCAGCCAATGTCAGTGGAGAGGAGGTGCCACGATTATCCAGGCCCCCAACAGAAGATGCCCCCAGTGATGACAGTAACTCTAGACTTCTGGATCTGAATGACCTACCTGGCCCATCAGGGCTAGGTAGGTCAGCCGGTCATCCAAGCCCACTAACAGCCCACCACAGAGCCTCCCCCTTCAGTATTCAACACCACACCACCCACCCAGCGTACCCACACCTCTGTTCCCAGGACACGTCAATCAGCAGTGTGCCCTCCTGTACAGGGACCTCAGGCCACACCTCGCCCCAAGACAATCAGGGACCTGGGGTCAGTGGCAGTGGGCACACCGTTCAGGGGACACCGGCACAGGCCAACAGGGACACTGGGGGGACTGCTGTGTGCCAGGGGGAGGACAGGACTAGGGAACCGACTCTACAGGAGGCACTTTCCGAGATCCTGGGAACCTACCAACATTACCAGGACACGATGGACCAGATCCTTGACAACGTGCAGGGGAACAGGTGGCTGCAGGAGGGACAGTATTGGGGGATCAGGGAGGACTTGGAGGCCATTAACACCACCTGATCTCCATAGCAGGGGTGCTGGCAGAGATCGCAACATCATGAGGGAGGCAACAGCGCAGCAGCGGGCCCCTAACACTAGCCAGTCCATTGACCAGCCCTCCACATCTGCTGGCGCTAGTGGGCAGGAGGCCCCACCACAGGACCCACAGGCCACCAGCATCCCTCCCCCTGCAGAAGATGAACCACCCCGCAAATGTTCCCTGTGACCTAGACAGAAGCCAGAGACACTTGCCAAGTCCCCCGCCAGGAAAAAAGAACTCTACTGATTGTCTCTAACTCAGTCACCTTGTCCACTTTGAACTGCCATTGCTCCCCTTCCAATGGCCCCTTGGACACTGCACCTGTGCTATAAACAGACTGGAACAATACCCTCGACTTTCCTCCATCATCACCCCATTACATTGCACTTTACCTTCAATTTATTAGCACCACGATAACAACCCTTGAACACAACTTGACTACGAGTATTTTATGTGTTGAAAATGTGTATTTTTGGAAACAGTCACATCCATTGAAAATGAACTGTACACTGTGAGAGCATAGAAATAATGACCTGTAGCTGGCTGTAGTCAGCATATCAGTACACAGTTGTTGTATCACCAACATCCGTAAAATGACAAACCATAGGTGACAGCAATTTGAGATAAAATGAAGTTAATGCCATCAAGCTTCAGCCACACTGAATACAACAATAGTCATAGAAATATGCAGTTGCACTGTCTTACCTGTGTGTCATTGGAAGAACTGATGGATAACTGATGTTCTGGTGTACTCATCCTCAGTCTCTTCACCCTCACTGTCCTCAGGGTCTACTGCTGCAGCAGGGGCTTCTCCAGTCTCCTCCTCCTCTTGCAGAAAAGGTACATGGCATCTGAGTGCCAGGTTGTGCAACATGCAGAATGCCACTACTATCTGACAGACCTTCTCGGGTGAGTAGATGGAGGCACCTGAACCTGGCCTTAAGGAGGCCAAAGTTCCTTTCCATGATCCATCTGGGACACCCATGTGCCTCATTATAACGTCCCTCTGCCCCTGTCCTAGCATTCCTCACAGGGGTTAGCAGCCACAATAGGTTTTGGTAGCCAGAGTCACCTGCAAGTATTGAGGGAACATGCTTAGCCTCACACAATCCTATGAGGTCAGCACCAAAAGGCATACACTAACATACAGTGGGTGGGGAACAAGGCTTACCTAGTAGCTCACCCTGTGCCTCTGTAGTTGGGCCATCACATTTGGGATGCTGCTATTCCTCAGAACAAAAGCATCATGCACTAACCCAGGATACTTAGCATTGAGGGGGAGATGTACTGGTCTGCCAGGCACACCATCTGCACATTCAGTGAGTTGAAACTCTTACGATTCCTAAACACCTGTTTATTCTGTGGGGGGGACAAACGCAATACATGTACCATCAACCGCCCCATTAATATTGGGGATATGTCCATTGCATAGAATCTGGCATTCACAGTGGCCAAATCTTACACCTAAGGGAAAGAAATGTAGATGCACATGTGTTTTACCAGGGCAGACAAAACTTTTGCCAGCCCAATTGAGAACACTGGCTGTGATATTCCTGTTGCCAAGCCCACTGTCACTTGGAAGGAACCAGTTGCCAAGAAATGGAGCACTGAGATAGCACTTGCACAAGAGAGGGATCCGTTGGTTGATGGATAGATGAGATCAGGTCTGGCTCTAATTGGGCACACAGCTCTGTGATTGTGGCCCTGCCCAGTCCATAGGTGAGTACAATGTGCCTGTCCTCCAGTGTAGCTAATTCCACCAGGGGTCTGTACACATGGGTATGTCTCCACCTGCTGTTCGTCCGCACCGGTAGGTATCTAAGGTGCATAAGAGTGAGTTGGCTGTCACAATTGGAACAATTAAACCATGTAGGAGGCTGGCCTGGCTTATAGTGGGTACCTGATGGTACTTACACCTTGTCCCAGGTCCAGTGATCCCTTATTAGTAGATTAGTAGTGTTCTAGCAGCTTAGGCTGGTAGAGGTAGCTATAGCAGAGCAGCTTAGGCTGAACTAGGAGACATGCAAAGCTCCCACTATACCACTTACATCATATAGCACTACAACATAAGAAACACAATACTCAGAGTTACTAAAAATAAAGGTACTTTATTTTAGTGACAATATGACAAAAGTATCTCAGAGGATATACTCCCTTAGGTGGTAAGTAATATACACAAAATATACACAAACCAAAATCAGGTAAGTAAACAGTTAGAAAAGTAGTGCAAACACTGTAGAATACAATAGGATGCAAAAGGAGACAATAGGCCTAGTGGCAACACAAACCATATACTCCAAAAGTGGAATCCGAATCACAGATGGACCCCAGGCCTAGTGTACTGTGTAGAGGGTCACTGGGAATGTAAGAAAACACTAAGGGTGTCCAAGATTCCCCACCTCAAGACCCTGGAAAGTAGGAGTAAAGTTACTACCCCAGAAAGACAGTAAAGTCGAGATAGGGGATTCTGCAAAGGCAACAACTGACTGTAAAGCACTGAAGATGGATTCCAGCATCAGAGGACATGTAAAGGAAAGGGACCGAGTCCAAGATTCACACAAGTGTCCGGGGCGCAGGAGCCCACTAAACCCCGGATGAAGGTGCAAAAGGGCTGCCTCTGGGTGGAAGAAGCCAAAGATCCTGCAACAATGGAAGGTGCCAGGAACTTCTCCTTTGGTCAGAAGATGTCGCACGGCGTGCTGGAGTATGCAGATTTACTTCAATGCAGAAAGAATGCAAACAAGTCTTGCTAGCTGCAAGATTCACGGTTGAAGATAATGGGTGCTGCCTGGGCCCAGGATGGACCAGGAGGTTGGCCCTTGGAGTAGGAGACAGAGGGGGCGCTCAGCAACAGACAGAGCCCATGTAGAAGCAGGCAGCACCTGGAGAAGTACTTGAACAGACATTCAAGAAATCTGAGCATGGCGGTCGTCTCAACACAACAAAAGAGGGCCCCACGAAACCGGTGGTCAACTCAGCGAGTTGAGCAATGCAGGATGGAGTGCTGGGGACCAGGGCTATGTTGTGCTTGAGGGAATCCTTGCAAAAGTGTACAGAAGCGCTAGCAGCTGCAGATCACGCAGTGCACAGGATTACTGTCTGGCGTAGGGAGGCAAGGACTTACCTCCACCAAATTTGGACAGAAGGACCACTGGACTGTCAGGGTCTGTTGGAACCAGCTCCAGTGTTCCAAGGACCACGCTCGTCAACATGAGAGGGGACCCAGAGGACCAGTGATGCAGAAGTTTGGTGCCTGCGTTAGCTGGGGGAAGATTCCATCAACCCACAGGAAATTTCTTCTTGGCTTCCAGTGCAGGGTGAAGGCAGACAGCCCTCAGAGCATGCACCACCAGGAAACCGTTGAGAAAGCCGGCAGGATGAGGCACTGCAATGTTGCTGGTAGTCTTCTTGCTACTTTGTTGCGGTTTTGCAGGCGTCCTGGAATAGTCATCGGTCGATCCTTGGCATAAGTCAAAGAGGGAGATGCAGAGGAACTCTGGGAGCTCTTGCATTCGTTATCTGAAGAGAAGCCCACAGGCGAGAACCTAAATAGCCCTCAGAGGAGGATTGGCTACCTAACCAGCTGAGAACCTATCAGGAGGGGTATCTGACATCATCTGCTGGCACTTGCCACTCAGATGCCTCCATTGTGCCCTCACACCTCTGCATTCAAAATGGCAGACATCTGGGATACACTGGAGGAGAATGCGGCAACACCCCTGGGGTGGTGATGGACAGGGGAGTGGTCAGTCCCCTTTCCTTTGTCCAGTTTCGCACCAGAGCAGAGGCTGGGGGATCCCTGAACCAGTGTACACCATCTGTGCCCTTCAAAGCATTCCCAGAGACCAGGAGAGGCTAGTCCTCTCAGACCCTTAACACCTATTTCCAAAGGGAGAGGGTGTAACACCCTCTCTCAGAGAAAATACTTTGTTCTGCCTTCCTGGGACTGGGCTGCCCAGACCCCAGGAGGGAAGAAACCTGTCTGAGGGTTGGCAGCAGTGGTAGCTGCAATGAAAACCCCAGAGAGCTAGTTTGGCAGTACCCGGGGTTCATGCTGGAGCACCAGGGATGCATGGGATTGGCACCCCAATACCACATTTGGCATGGGGGGCCATTCGATGATCTTAGACATGTTACATGGCCATATTCAGAGTTACCATTGTGAAGCTACGTATAGGTATTTACCTATATGTAGTGCACGCATGCAGTGGTGTCCCCACACTCACAAAGTCCAGGGAAATTGCCCTGAACAATGTGGGGGCACCTTGGCTAGTGCCAGGGTGCCCTCCCACTTAGTAACTTTGCATCTAACCTTCATCAAGTGAGGGTTAGACACATAGGTGACTTATAAGTTACTTAAGTGCAGAGTAAAATGGCTGTGAAATAACGTGGATATTATTTCACTCAGGCTGCAGTGGCAGTTCTGTGTAGTAATTATCTGAGCTCCCTATGGGTGGCAAAAGAAATGCTGCAGCCCATAGGGATCTCCGGGAACCCAAATACCCTGGGTACCTTGGTACGATATACTCGGGAATGATAAGGGTGTTCCAGTGTGCCAATCAGAATTGGTGAAAATGTTCCCTAGCCTGCAGTGACAATTTTAAAAGCAGAGAGAGCATAAGCACTGGGGTTCCGGTTAACAGAGCCTCAGTGACACAGTTAGGCACCACACAGGGAACACATATAGGCTACAAACTATGAGCACTGGGGTCCTGACTAGCACCTATCCATACGAACACCGCCCTCCCAGTAGCCCCTCAGCTAGTTGCCCGTGCCTGCTCACCCAGGAAGGTGGTAAACTCCTTTGCCCCAGGCACCTCAGGCCCTGCCCCAGTTAGCCCTGCTGCCCTGTAGGGCAATCAACCATTGTGAATGCCATCCATGGGCTGGCAACCCAGATGCAGCAATGCATTCCTGGACGGCAATCACGGTGGATTGGCGGCCCAACAGAGATCAATTCAGGCTCTGGCCTCCTCTCTGATGGCAGCCATTGTCCCTGTTTCTACCTTCCCCCTCCAACTACCACTTCCCAGTCCCATTCTCCTCAACCCCAACCCATCCCAGGTACTGTCTCCTCCAACCCCGTCTGTCCCCCCTAAAGGACACAAACGCTAGCACTCACACACCCAACAGCCATCCACCTCCCATCAGAGTACTGCCCATGCACCTGGACCCAAATCCAGCAGACATACACCTCCCACAACCACTCCCTCTACCTCCACTCCCATCACTCTTCCCTCCTCCCGCCCCACCATCCCTAAAAAGCTTTTCCTTGCCCAACTTGACCTCATACCCCCAAGTCCTGCCTGTATGAGCAGGGTACCAAACACCTAGCCCAGCACCTCAGCCAAACAGTCCACGGGGACAGTGGTGACACCACCTACTTGTATTAGTAAGGATACTGCACCTCCAGGCAAGAAGGGGAAGGAACCTGAACCTCCAGGCAAGAAGGGAAAGGAGCCTGCATCTCCAGGCAAGAGGGTGAAGGAGCCTGCAACTTCATCCAAGAAGGGGAAAGAGCCTGCACCTCTATCCAAGAAGGAGAAGGAGCCTGCAACTCCATCCAAGAAGGAGAAAGAGCCTGCACCTCCAGGCAAGAACCCAGAAGGGGAAGGAGCCTGCACCTCCATCCAAGGAGGGGAAGGAGCATGAACCTCCATCGAAGAAGTGGAAGGGGTCTGCACCTCCATCCAATAAGGGGAAAAAGCCATCCACCCTACCAGGAAGGGTAAGGAATATACGCCCCATGTAATGGAGGAGATGAAGCCCTGTACTCCAGCAGAGCCTGTCAGGGTGACACCTCCACCACCATCTGCCGTCACGGGCCCCCACAGCGAGCTGAGGAAGTGCAGCCATCACCAGCTGCAGAGGCTGCCCAGGAGGCACTGCATCCACCACTGCACTGCAGCCATCACCAACTGCAGAGGCTGCCCAGGAGGCACCTCCATCCACCACCACACTGCAGCCATCACTACCAGGGGACCCCATGTAGGCCACCCTCCACAGGCTGCTATATGAGGGGCCCCCTCCAGAACCAGTGGGTGAATCACCCTCCTGAGACAGTGTGGCCTTGCACTCCACAGGACAGAGCAATGGGCATGTTGCCCCATCCAGAACCAGTGGGGAAGTCACCCACTTGAGAGACTGTGGCCTTGCTCTCCCCAGGACAGAGCAATGGGCATGGAGCCCCATCAGGAACCAGTGGGGAACTCACCCACTTGAAAGACTGTGGCCTTGCACTCCCCAGGACAGAGCAAAGGGCATGTTGCCCCATCCAGAACCAGTGGGGAAGTCACCCACATGAGAGACAGTGGCCTTGCACTGCCCAGGACAGAGCAAGGGGCATGGGGCCCCATCCAGAACCAGTGTACTTGTTCCTGCATCCGGCTGAGGTTCCCCCCCACCCCCTGAGGGCCCTGCCCACTTGCAAACTGATGCCCCTGCAGAGTTCTATCTGGATGAAGTCAGGATTTGAGTTGGGCCTTAGACTGTACCCTGTGACCATGTGGGCCCTTTGAACATTGGACTGGGCAGTGTCCCTTTTATGTACATCTGTACATATCTGTTTCATTGTCAAATCAATAATTTTTTAGATGTTGATTTGAATACAATCACTTTCGTGCAATCCTGTTGTCCTTGCATTATTCTGCCATGTATCAGGGGCAAATTGTTTTTCGTGTGCAGCTGGTTGTGTGTATGGTGTGTGTGTGTGTGGGGTGTGTCATGCATGTGTGTGTCACTCTTGTTTTCCTCCCGCCCTCCCTTGTGTGCTAGGCTGCTGTACTCACCGCCATCGTTTTCATCGGCGTTGGTGTTCCAGGTGGAGCATAACATAGAGGATCATCGGGAAAATGTACAGTTCGGGTTTGTTCCATGGCAGCGTCTCTTCTCTTCAGTGATGTGTTTCTGCCAGGCTTTTGATGGCGTTAGTACCGCACCAGAAAAGGTGGCGGTGTGCATTGTCTTAATATGGTGGGTGGCACTTTGTCTCCCGTCTGGCTGTTGGTGGCTACTGCCTTGGTGAGTGTTGTTTCCGCCATGGCGGTTGGTGTGGTACATTGGCTGTCTATGGGAGTTATCACCACCATGTTCATAATTTGGTGGTAATTAGTGCCAGTCTGTTGGCGGTATTACCACCACTTTATCACTCACCGCCAGTGTCGTAATGAGGGCCTAAGAGTCCTAAATCCTTTAGAAAACAGTGAGAACTTTGTTAACATGAAAAAGTACTGAGTTGCGTCCAAATAACACCGCACGGGTGAGTGTGAGTCGGAAAAAGCCAGTGATGCGTTGATTTTGCTTGCAAGACCGTGTGTCCATCCTCCTCTGGTGGGGCACTGTGCGCCATTTTATCTCTCCGCAAGAGATTGATGCATCCATCCGGATAGGCATCTCGGTTCTGGGCAGGCTTTGCACTGATTTTCCGCACCCAGCGATGTTGCATCGAAATCTAGTCTCAGGGTGTCAAGAAACAGCACTGCGTGGAGCTTATGTCGCTAACAGCAGCAGCTGAGGGTGTTGCGTGCTGTTTCCCGAGCCACGTTGCATCAATCTCCCAGCCTGGTGGAGGGTCGATTTTAGCTGCGAAGCTGGCGACGCATTATTTTTCAGCCGCAAAGTGGGTGGTGCGTCAAACGTTTCCCCATACGGCGGTCTTTGCATGGATTTCTGTCCTTTTGCACCAGCTGCACCTCTCAAGGGCCCAGAAACAGGTTAGGGCACCACTTGGCATGCAGGACTCTCAGAAGAAAGCCCAAGTGTGGCAGAGAGAAGTCTTTGCTGTCCCTGAGACTTCAACAACAGGAGGCAATCTCAGTTTCAAGCCCTTGGCGATTCTTCACCAGTGGGAATTCACATGAAAGTCAGTCTTTGTCCTCTCTGAGCTACTGAAGGCCAACCCAACAAAGCACAGTCACAGGCAAAGGGGCAGTACTTCTCCTCCAGCTTCCCCAGCTCTTCTACTTGGCAGAGGTTCCTCTTGGTTTCAGAAGTAATCTGATTTTAGGGGTTTTGGGTGCTCTTCTTATATCCCTTTCTGCCTTTGAAGTAGGCCTACTTCAAAGAGAAGTCTCTGTTGTTTTCAAGATCCTGCCTTGCCAGGCCATGCTCCAGACAAACACCAGGAGAGTGGAGACTGCATTGTGTGAGGGCATGCACAGCCCTTTCAGGTATAAGTGACCACTTCTCCCTTCCCATCAGCCCAGATGGCCCACCAGGATATGCAGGCTACACCCCATCTCCCTTTGTGTCACTGTTTAGAGGAGAGGTGCAAACAGCCCAACTGTCAAACTGACCCAGAAGGGAATCCACAAACAAGCAGAGTCACATAATGGTTTAAGCAAGAAAATACCTACTTTCTAAAAGTGGCATTTTCAAACACACAATCTAAACACCAACTTCACTAAAGGATGTATTTGTAAATTGTGAGTTCAGAGACCCCAAACTCCACATGTCTATCTGCACCCAAACGGAATCTGCGTTTTAAGAATATTTAAAGGCAGCCGTGATGTTAACCTATGAGAGAGCTAGGCCTTGCAACAGTGAAAAGTGAATTTGGCAATATTTCACTGTCAGTACATATAAAACACATTGGTATATGTCCTACCTTAAACATACACTGCACCCTGCTCATAGGGCTACCTAGGGCCTACGGTAGGGGTGTCTTACATGTAAGAAAAGGGAAGGTTTAGGCCTGGAACGTAGGTACACTTGCCAAGTCAAATTGGCAGTTTAAAAGTGCACTCACAGACACTGCAGTGGCAGGTCTGAGCCATGTTTACAGGGCTACTAAGGTGGGTGGCGCTACTAGTGCTACAGGTCCACTATTAGCATTTGATTTGCAGGCCCTGGGCACTTCTATTACACGTTACTAGGGACTCACTAGTAAATCAAATATGCCAATCATGGATAAGCCAATGTACACATATCATTTATACAGGGAACACTTACACTTTAGCACTGGTCAGCAGTGGTAAATTGTCCAGAGCAAAAAAAAAACAGCAAAAACAGAGTCCAGCACACAGAAAATACCTGGGAAGTAGGGGCAAAAAGTTAGTGGAGACCATGCCAATGATACCAAGTCTAAGATGTGTCTTGTCAGCTGAAAGTGAGGAGTAACTACCAATCCTCATGGGAGTTCTCATCACTAAGGCGGAAGAATCTGGACAGACTATCAGCATCGGCGTGGTCGGTGCTAGGGCGGTGTTCCATAGTGAAGTCCATTCCCTGTAGGGAGATGGACCTCCTCAACAATTTGGGATTCTCACCTCTTATCTGCATTAACCATCTGAGGGGCTTGTGGTCTGTCTGAACCCGGAAGTGAGTCCCAAACAAGTAGGGTCTTAGCTTCTTCAGTGCCCAGACCACAGCAAAAGCTTCACGCTCAATTGCACTCCACCTACGTTCCCTGGGAAGTAACCTCCTGCTAATGAAGACTACAGGTTGATCTAGGCCCTCTTCGTTAAGCTGCCAGAGTACTGCTCCAATACCATGCTCTTTGCACAACAAATTCCTTGGAATAGTCAGGTGCCTCCAGCACAGTGGCTGTGCACATGGCAGCCTTCAGGGCATCAAAAGCTGCCTGGCATGACTCAGTCCAGATCACAATTCTGGGCTGCATTTTGGAAGTTAACTCAGTCAAGGGAGCAACAATTGTGCCATGAACCCTTGACAAACCTCCTATGGTATCCTGTGAGACCTAAAAAGGCTTTCACTTCAGTCTGGGTCTTGGGGGGCCTTCAAGTCAGAATGGTTTCAATCTTTGGCTGTAGGGCTTTCACCTGGATACTTCCCACTTGGTGTCCCAAGTACACCACAGAACCCTGCCCTTTTAGCACTTGCTTGCCTTAGTAGTGAGGCCTGCCTTCTGCAGAGCCTCCAACACTTTACTGAAGTGTTACATGTGTTCCTTCCATGTGGAACTAAAGGCAGCAATGTCATCCAGTTAGGCTGCTCTGAGTGCCTGTCTGGTGTGGAGAATGCAGATCTTTCTTTAGCCCTCTCAGTCAGGGCGATCTGCCAGTTCCCAGAGGTAAGATCAAATGTACTTAGGTACTTGGCAGCTCCCAACCGGTCAATGAGCTCATCTACTCGGTGAAAGGGGTGCACATCAGTCTTAGTGACTGCATTGAGTGCCTAGTAATCCACACAGAACCAGAGTTCTGGAGTGGCACAAGGAGCAGCAGGCCTTGGGACCAAAACCATGGGACTGACCCAAGGGCACTGGGGTCAAGGAGTGGGAGAGGATCACTCCCTCCACAGACCCATCTTTTTCTCCAGCAGACAGGAAGTCACGAAGAGGTTCACTCTTTTCCTCCATCCCATCATCTGTTGCTAGGAGCATGGACAATTCAGTTCGTACAAAGTGTGGCTTGAGCCGGTTAACATGCAGGACCCTTAAAGGGTTCCTGGAAGTCTTCAAGCCCACCAGCTAGGTGACTTCACTCTTGCTCTCCACCACTTCAAATGGCCCAGTCCACTTGTCCTGGAGCACCCTAGGCTCCACTGGCACCATCACCCCCACTTTCTGACCAGGTTGAAACTCGACCAGAGTGGCATTCTGGTCATACCAGCATTTCATGTCTTCCTGGCTTGCTTCCAGGTTCTCCTGGGTGAGACTCCTGAAGTGGGCAGTCTGGTTTCTCCGAGCCAGCATGTAACTGAATACATCCTGGGGGGGCTTACTAGGGGCTTTTTCCAAAGCCTCCATGACCAGACTCAAAGGTCCCCTCGCAGGGTGGCCATATAACAGCTCAAAAGGACTAAAGCCAAGCCCTTTTTGAGACACCTCCCTGTAAGCGAACAGAAGGCATGGCAAGAGGATGTCCCACTGCCGCCTCATGGGCTCCTAAAGGCCCATTATCATGCCCTTCAAGGTGCAGTTGAATCTCTCAACCAGACCATTGCTTTGGGGGTGGTAAGGCATGGTGAACTTGTACGTTACCCTACACACCTTCCATGGAGACTTCATATATGTTGATATGAAGTTGGTTCCCCTATCGACACCACCTCCTTGGGGAACCCCACGCAGGTAAAAACCCCATCAAAGCACGGCCCACCACAGGGGCAGTGATTGATCTCAGAAGAATGGCTTCCGGGTACCAGGTGGCATGGTCCCCCAAGACCAGGATAAACCTGTTGCCCATGGCAGTCTTGGGATCAAGAGACCCCACAATGTCAATACCAACCCTCTCAAAGGGGGCACTAATCACAGGGAAAGGTTGGAGGGGAGCTTTACATTTCCCCCCACTCTTGCCACTTGCCTGACAAGTTGGGCAAAACCTACAATGAGCATCAAAGTGCCTGTGCGTTTGGGGCCAATAAAAGTGGGTGACAAGCCGCTCAAAGGTCTTGTCCTGCCCCTAATGACCAGCTAAAGGCACGTCATGAGCCAGACCAAGTAGGAAGGCTCTAAAGCACTGGGGTACCACCAGCGCATGGGCTGACCCAGGCTCAGGAACCTTAGGCTTGTTATATAGGAGGCCCCTCTCCCAATAAATCAAATGTGATCCGGGCTCATTGCCAGGCGCCTGGTCTGCAGCCTGCAGCCGTAAACCCTACAGAGTAGGGCATATCTTCTGTGCCTCACAGAATGCTTCCCTGGTGGCCCCCCTTCCTGCTGCACTTTGACAACTCAGGGACCTCACCAAGTTCAGCCACCTGATCCCCTATAGGCTCCAGGGCCTTTCCCTAAGGTTCAGCCTCCTCCTGGACCATGGGAGCTTCTGGGTCTGGTTTCCCACGCCCCTTGCCCTTCCTCCTTCTGGCAGACACCTGGGCCGCCCTTTCAGGCTCCAGGATCTCCTGATCACCCTGATGGGCTGCCATAGACCGGGTAGAAACACAGGCCCACCTAGGCAGACCCAACATTTCCAAGTGTGACCAGCGTTCCACCTCCTGCCAAGGAGAATCCTCAGGGTTATTGCCAAGCAATCTACAGCCACGGTTGGACTCACAGCTACCTTCAAGGAACCTGAGACCCCCCCATTCAAAGGGAACCTGCGTCACTCTTCACAGTCGCTCTGAGTTTTCCACTGCAACTACTTGGTGAAGTACATGGGTATATATCTGCTCTTCAGACACCAGGTGCTCCTCACTGTAGTCACACTGGCTCCTGTGTCTCTCAGACCCTCCACCCTCGGTCCATTGATGGTCACCCACCGCCTGTACTTTTTAGTGTTATCAGGCATGAGGGTCCTCTGGACCATCTCACTGACCCGTAGTGAGACAAGGGTCATCTCAGCTGGCTCCCACCCACGTGTAACCAACTCCTCCTCAAGCGCTACACTGACCAAACCCTGTGACAGAGCACCAGTGGGTGCTGGTGTCCACTTGGGACATTTGGGGTCCCCCCTCATGTGACACTCCTGATCACATGCAAAGCACTTACGGGACCTCTACTCTGCAGGTTTCCCTGTCGAGACCCATGGTTTCTTTTCTACTGGGGGCTAGCATTCTTTACCCTGGGAACTAGGTTGGGGCCCTTTCAAGAAATCCCCTGTTTACCCCTACCCCCTACTTGTTCTGATGGGGACCCAGCCCACCCTGGCATGGTCTCCACCATACCGATTTTGGACCCTGGCGCTCTCCCAATGGTTCACTTCCTTCGCAAGCTTCCTGGGGTCAGTCAGCTTGCTGTCAGTTACGTGCTGGTGCTGCTCTGGAAAACATAAACTGAACAAGTGCTCCCAAGCAATCAAATTATAAAGACCCTCATATGTTGCTACCTTACTGCCCTTCACCCAACCATCCAGTGACCTGCAAAAAGAGTCAACACATTCCAACCATGTTTGGGATTTCTCCTTCTCATAGGACCTAAACTTGTCCTTATACTGATCAGGGGTGAGAGAATACTGAGTGATCAGGGCGTCCTTCATGATAGATTTAGTGAGCCCCTGGGGATCCCCTAAGGATGTCAGAGTATCCCTTCCATCTCCCTCAAAGTGCTTCCATAGACATGCCCCCCATGACCTTCAGGGAACAGATTCATATGGACAGCAGACTCATACCCCTTAAATTACAACCGAATGTCATCCTCCCTCTTGTAATCCTTCACAAGGTCCTTAGGAATGTGCACCCTCCTCTCAGGCTGCACTGTGTTATTGCTGCCACCATCCATACTAGACTGGATCCTCTGATCCAGCTCCCTCAGGCTGAGCTCATGAGCCAACAATAACTTTTTCTCTTCTAAGCCATCCTCATTTTCTCCAGCTCCAACTGGTGAGCCATCTCTGCCTGTCTTTCCTGCAACTCTTCAGGAGTCAGACCCTTAGATGATACACTGCTACCTGCCCTGGAAACCCTCTCCCTGGACATAACAGGCCCACCCACTATACCATTGTGAATACTCTATATTTCCTCCTCCTCCTCACCCTCATCCTCTTCTTCTGTTTGCCCCTCAGCTTCATTGGCTGCCACCCATGCCTCAGTTCCTTTTGCAGCTCCTCCTTCCTGGTGGAGCTCTTAATGGGACAGGCAAGATACTTACAGAACTATTTCAATTGGGCAACTGTGTAACTCTCCAGTTTCCCTAAATCAAAAGCAGCTCCAGCTGATGCATCCGCAGATTGAGACATGATGAAGAGTTAAAAGTGCAAAGTTCCAAAGGCAGAAAAACAAGTTCCCAAATGGAGTTCAAAAGTCAATCAAGGATTACCACAAAATGGAAATAGGGAAAAAAATACAAAAAAGAGAAAAAAACAATAATCACAAAGACAAGTAGTATGTGATCACATAATGGTCTGCATTAAAAACAGTAGTATACACATAATCACTGTATGTCAAGTACAAATACTAGTCAAATTCCACAGCTGCCACCAATGTTAGAAATTAGGTTTTTGGTTGGCAGTCAGGTTACCCCCTGTCTAAGCAAGAACCCTCACTCTAGTCAGTGTAAAGGAGAATAACCCTCAGTTAACTTCCGCTCTCCTCCTTTATAGGTTGGCACAAGCAGGCAGGCTTAACTTCAGAAGCAATGTGCAAAGTATTTGTACCAACACACACAGGAACTCAGTGGAAACCCTACAAAATGACACAAGACAGGTTTAGAAAAATAGGTAATATTTATCTAAACAAAACAAGACCAAAATGACAAAAAAACAACATACACAAGTCAAGGTATGTTTTTTTAAAGAATAAGAGTCTTAAATCCTTTAGAAAACAATGAGATCACTGTCAGCATGAAAAAGTACCTTTGTTGTGACAAATAACACTGCACGGGTGAGTGTGCATCAGAAAAGGCCAGCAATGTGTCAATTTCTCACTCGCAAGCAAGATCGTGCGTTGTTCCTCCTCCAGTCAGGTCGCCGTGTGTTGTTTTTCCTCTCTGCAAGAGAGCAATACGTTGATCCGGACAGGCACCTCGGGTCCGGGGAGGCTTTGAGTTGATTTTCTGTGCCCAGCTATGTTGCATCAAAATCCAGTTGCACGGTGTCAAGAAACCTGGTGCAAGGAGCTTGCGTCGTTAACAGCAGCCGCTACGGGTGTTGAGCATCGTTTCCCGAGCCATGTTGCGTCGATCTCCAAACCGCAATGCAGCTGGACCATTGATTTTAGCCATGAGGCCAGCGGTGCGTTGTTTTTCAGCCACGAAGTGGGTGGTGCATCACTAGTTTCCCCGCACAGCGGTCTTTGCATGGATTTCTGTCCTTTTTCGACAGCTGCACCTTTAAGGGCCCAGAGACAGGTTAGGGCACCACTTTGCAGGCAGGACTCTCAGCAGTAAGTCCAAGTGCTGGCAGAAAGAAGCCTTTGCTGTCTCTGAGACTTCAACAACAGAAGGCAAGCTCAGTTTCAAGCTGTTGGAGATTCTTCACCAGTGGGAAGTCACACAAAAGTCAGTCTTTGCCCTCTCTCAGGTAGAAGCAGCTACTGCAGGCCAACCCAGCAAAGCACAGTCAAAGGGGCAGTACTCCTCCTCCAGCTTCTCCAGCTCTTCTCCTTGGCAGAGATTCCTCTTGGTTTCAGAAGTAATCTGATTTTCAGGGACTTTGGGTGCTCTTCTTATATCCCTTTCTACCTTTGGAGTAGGCCTACTTCAAAGAGAAGTCTCTGTTGTTTTCAGATCCTGACTTGCCCAGGCCAGGCCCCAGACACACACCAGGGGGTTGGAGACTGCATTGTGTGAGGGCAGGCATGGCCCTTTCAGGTGTAAGCGACCAATCCCCCCTCCCATCAGCCCAGATGGCCCACCAGGATATGCAAGCTACACCCTAGCTCCCTTTGTGCCGCTGTTTGAGGAGAGGTGCAAACAGCCCAACTGTCAAACTGACCCAGACAGGGAATCCACAAACAAGCAGAGTCACAGAATGGTTTAAGCAAGAAAATGCCTACTTTCTAAAAGTGGCATTTTCAAACACACAATCTAAAAACCAACTTCACTAAAAGATGTATTTTTAAATTGTGAGTTCAGAGACACCAAACTCCACATGTCCATCTCCTCCCAAAGGGAATCTATGTTTTAAGAATATTTAAAGGCAGCCCCCATGTCAACCTATGAGAAGTAGGGTTTGCCACAGTGAAAAACAAATTTGGCAGTATTTCACTGTCAGGACATATACAACACATTAGTATATGTCCTACCTTATACTGTACTCTGCCCATGGGGCTAGCTAGGGCCTACCATGGGGATGTCTTACATGTAAGAAAAGGGAAGGTTTAGGCCTGGCAAGTGGGTACACTTGCCAAGTCAAATTGGCAGTTTAAAACTGCACTCACAGACACTGCAGTGGCAGGTCTGAGCCATGTTTACAGGGCTACTAAGGTGGGTGGTTCAACCAGTACTACAGGTCCACTAGTAGCATTTGATTTACAGGCCCTGAACACTTCTAGTGCACTTTACTAGGGCCTCACTAGTACATCAAATATGTCAATCATGGATAAGCCAATGTACACATATAATTTATACAGGGAACACTCGCACTTTAGCCCTGGTCAGCAGTGATAAAGTGTCCAGAGCAAACAAAACAACAAATTCAGAGTCCAGCACACAGAAACAACCTGGGAAGTAGAGGCAAAAGGTTAGGGGAGACCATGCCAATAATGCCAAGTCTAACAATGAGGCCCGTAGTTTGCAGGCACTTCAGAACTTCCTAAAAGTCATCTTGCCACAATAGCTATTAGAAGTCTGACTTCACCAGCAAACTAGGCATGTAATAATATTAAAAAACCAAAAACAAATTAAATGTGTTGCTGTTTCCTCAACATATATAGCATTTATGAAACTTAGGGGCTCATTTACATGCCCTTTGCACCGCTGTAGCTTCATTTTTTTACACTACGGTGGTGCAAAACAGTCCCACACCCCTTGCTGTATTTAGAAACTGGCACAATGTCTGCATTGTGCCAAGTATAATGTACGCAAGGGAGGTGTTCCCCCACAGGAAGACCCGAAGAAATGTGCCATTCTAGCATCATTTTTTAACACCTGCTCAGGTCGGGCGTTAAACTGATGCTAGGATCTTTTCAATAGGCCTCCCTGAGCTTTGCTGGACTAAGGTCAACATTTTTATTATAGTCCAGCAAAGTGCCACAACTACATCAAACATTTTGATGCAGTTGTGCTAAAGAGCACCATGATGCTCTGTATTATAAATACAGCACTACCATGGCGTTGTTAGGGGTGCAGTGGGTGCCACAAGGAAACTGGTGCATCGGAGCAGAATCTCCTGTTCCTTGTAAATGAGGCCCATAAAGTTGTATCCCGATGTTTTTCTATGAAACAAACAAACCTGCTACAGGGAAAGTAGCTTTATGGGCTTTTTCAGTGTAAGGACAAGTTTACATATCATACTTGTAAATGCAATGCACCCTGACTTGTGGGCAATAAGACCTACTTTGTGGTGGCTTATTAATAATTAAATGGAAGGTTTATGGATGTCAAAAGGGGTTGTTTTGACAGGTCAATTTGTAATTTTAAAAATTCACAGTTAAAATGGTAGGCCTGGAGACTTATTGTGCTGTGCCACTGTAGTAGATGGCACAAGGAGTGCTGCAGTCCACTAGTAGCATTAAATTTACAGGCCATGGGTACACTTGGTAGCATATACTAGGGACTTAGGACTAAACTAACTATGCCACTCAGGAGTGTACCAATTTTACAATGTTGAAAGAAGGAGTTCAAACACTTCACCAATGTTTTGTAAGTGGAAAATCATGACTGATTTTTGGGAACAGTGACTCCATCGGGTGACCAACAGAGCTGGGTCTAACACCCACCCCCACCATCCAATCCAAGAACTTTGGAATCATCATCAACAGCAAACTAAACATGACTGTCTAAGTCAATGCCGTCATCGCCTCTTGCTTCCATACCCTGAAGATGCTGGGGAAGATTTTCAATTATCTCCCAACAAGCATCTGGAAAACAGGAGCACGCTCCCTGGTCATAAGCAAGCTAGACTATGGGTACATCCTCTATGCTTGGAAGAAGGCTGCAAACCTTTGAGAATTTAGCACCCAGAATCACTCTCATCATCCCAAGTCTTACTCACATCAGATCACACCTAAAGGGGCTCTACTTGTTTAACATTCACAACTGAGGACAAATCAGTCTCCTCACCCACACTTTCAAGGCATGACAAAACACTGGCCCAGCATACCTAAACAATGTCATCTGCATACACAAACCTTCTACCTCCACTCTTCTAGACATCTACCTGCAAAAATCCCACGCATGTAGAATACAATATCCGGTGCGCAAACCTTCTCCTACATCACTCCTAAAATGCAGAACAGCCTGCTGCAATACATAAGAGCCTCCTCTTCACTTCTTGATTTCCACAAGACGCTGAAGACCAGGGCTTTCACGTAGTACCACTAGGCCCTAGATGTGCCTAGAATCACACCTGCCCAGTACTGGGATACCCTCCAGGGTGATCGTGCACTCTACAAATCTATTTTTACATAACATAACATAGAATTCTATTGATAGCAAAAAATGGATCAGAAAAAAGACAAAGAACTCCTGGAGGACCCTTGAAAAAGGACACATTTTAAATACAGGCCTTCCAAAAGGTAGGGTGGGCTAATCAATACCTTCATGGGCTTCCCTGCTCAGATGACAGAATGCTGACAATGTTTCTCATCAGCAGTTGCACTAGTTAGTAAGATTTTGGTTACTAATGAGGCAGTGCTTGGTACAAACACCTTTTGTCACCAAATTACGAAAACACACTTGTGTGTGTGCTAATGTGTGACCAGAAGATAAGTGTGTGTGTTATATTTATTGTAGTAGCTATGTCCTGGTATACTGTGGGTGTTTTCCAATTAAATACAATGTATTTCATTCCTACATATGTTTTCATGTGAACAACTGCATCAACGTTTCTTTAAAAATATGTCCTTCAACTAATTGAAGAAGTTTTACTAATAGAGCTGTCTAAAACAAACATGGTTAACATGAATAACATAAGCATAGGCCTCATGTGACAGCCTCAACATTTTTACATTCTTTTCTATTACAATATAGTACAACAACATCTTTTGTTAGTAATACTGTCGAGTACATTTTGTTCATTGCATTTTCCATCAACTTAGATGTCCTGGATCACATGATTTTCATGAATACTGACTAGGCTCTTAGGAATCCATTTACACTGTTATATTTTTTTCTGTTGAACACTATTTGTTCCTGTGATTTTCTCTTTTTTAGACTCATTGTGTACAGTTATTTCCAGTATACTAATTAAATTGGCCTTCTTCTCTCATCCTTTAGTACAAACTTTGGGACTGTTTCCTGCAACAATTTTAATGAGAATATTGAAGTTGCCACAAAATAAATGACCCCTTCTTTCATTGAACCCTCAGTGAGAATGGGAGGTTGTTTTGAATGACCCTCTTGCTCACAGATCATTTTACAAATCTTGGCAAATGGGGTTTAGAAACCACAAGCACTCCATTGAGAAATCATCACCAATCTCAGGTTGACTGAATCTTTGGAATTGGCAAGAGTGTAGTAGTAAGAATTAGTCACAAATCAGTAACATTATACCATGAACAATTTACCACTAAGCTAAACTCCAAACAGAATAAGGTTTCAAAGCTTTAGAACAATCCCAAAATCAATGTCGCATAAATGGTGTGCAAAACTAAATTGTAAACATACATGAAAATCATAAGCTGACGGAAACATCTGAAAATATGTAATCTACTAAATATCAATACTGTTAAAAACTCCAAAAGAATGATATATATTAGCAATAACACAGTATGGACATTATTGCCAAAGCAGATGATGGTGACATCAGTAAATTATCAAAATGTAGTTTTAACAATTAATTTCAGAGCTGGGTCGTCCTTATCACTAACCAAAATTGGGACTAGCATGTGTGGGAAAGGGCTTACACATGCGGGCACAAGCAAAGTAAAAGAAAGACAAAAATAATTTGGAAAAATCATCTACCTAGGCCAACTAATGCAAAAAATTTGCTGGTGTGAGTGACTAAGCTAAAAAGAAAACAAGAAAAACACATTTTGTTACACCTCTCCTCATGGGACAGCATACACAATGATTCCACAGGAACGGTCACCTTCTTCCAGCGTCTGTTGATAGCAGCATCAGGAAGGTGCAGAACACTGGCTACACATGAGACAATTCATCAGATCAGAATAAGTTGGGCATGTTAGTAAGGAATCTGCATTGGGCAATTATGGCTATGATGAGGAAACTCATCAGGGGTTTACAGAAGAGAATGGGACAGCAGACATAAGACAGAAGTGGACAGAACTCTGGACAGTCTTGAGGCATGAAGGAGTTTCTGAGAAGACTTAAAGTTTCTCACTAATTAAAATACCCACAATCCATTCATTGGTCCTTCAGGTGGGTGCATTGGTCCTTCGGATGGGTGGTTTTAAACGTCAAATTCAGCATCCAATCATTGCAGGTGGGACCACCAAATTCCAACACTTTTAAGATTGGATTACTTAAAAAGTGACTTATATAATATTACATTCTCTAATTATTTGTTACTTGAGACCCTTTCTCATGCCACACAATAAAATAATCTAATATTCTTTCACATGAGATCTGTAAATTTCCTGTCGTGTTTAACAGCTAGAACAAATTCTGCAACACTTTTAGTCTTAAAACATACTCTTACCCTGCAATACAGTAGAACAGTCAACATTACATTAGCAAACTAGGTAAAGATTTCAGGACAGAGGAAACGGAAAAAACAAGTGATTTTCCATTGCTGCTTAAAAAATGAGCCTTCCAGGCCTAATCAGGTTAAGAAGCCTACATACATATTATAACATAAATACGTTACTAAACCAATTGCACACCTTACAATTCAAATCAAATCAGCAAAGCAAATTATTCAATAAAAAATATTATTCATGTTATGCCAAAACAATTCTAAACGTGCACACGTTATTGAAATCCATTTAATTCAGTATGATCAATTCACATTCATTTAATACTCATAATATATTTTTTCTGCTGTCTCTACTTGAATATAGTACGTTCATGTTAATAGTTATTAATAATTCACTCATATACAAGTGCACAATGCCTTTGTATTAAACGTGGTGTCAAAATACGAATGGTGGCTAGATGACTCACTATAATTCAAACATGCACATTTTGATTTCTACCTTATTTTCTCTATTAGGGCTCTAAATATAGATTTGTTAGCTGCCATATTTTACTTCTATAGCACTAATTTATTAATAAAATTGGCTCTCTCTCAACATAGTCTCAGGCATTGTATGCAGAAGTGCTGCATAAAGTCCTAGATTAGTCAATCACCTCAAAACTGTACCACATCCCCTCGCATCACAAGGTGGGATAGTGAACTTCATGAATCCACTGCCCTCCAGGACAGTCATTGTGTGACATTTACTGTGCAGCACAAGTACATGTTCTGACTTAGGCATACTCTCTCACCTGCTACCTTGGAAGAACTGGGGTCATGAACTCCCCGCTTTAGCAGCAGGGATGGTGTCCTTTATGAGTCGCTTTCACCTTCATACATGCCATCTTTTAAAAAAAAGGAAGTAGGAGATTTAAATAAAAAATATCAGGAGAATTTATTACCCTATTTGACTTCTTTTAAAGAAGGGGGGATATGAATGTGAGTGACAGCCAAAATAATGGCATTTTTTACTTCAAAAAGTGGGAGTTTCCAATCTGAATTGGTTCTGTTGGCATGTGTGTACCTGCCACTTGGCCATTTAAAAGCTGGATGTGTGGATGTAAGAGTGGGTGAAAGTGAGGATGGATGAGTGGGTAAAAGGAAACATGGATGAACAGATGGATAGATGAGGGAGTAAAAGGACAGATGGGTGAAAAGATTGATGGGTGAATGGTTTAAAGGATGAGTAGGTAAAAGGATGGGTGGATGAGAGGGTGAGATGATGAATAGATGGGTGGATAATGGGATGGGAGAGTAAATGGAAATCTAAGTGGATGGATGGGTGAGTAAAAGGTTGGCAGCTTAAACTGACACCTTAAAGGATGGTTAGATGGGTGAGAGGTTGGCATAATACATGGAAATGTAAGGATGTATAGATGAATGGGTGGGTGAAAGGATGGCAGAGTAAATGGAAATCTGATAGGGTGGATGAATAGATGCATTGATGGGTGTGTGAAAGGACAGCAGAGTAAGTGGAAATCTGAGAGGCTGGATTGATGGATGGGTAATAGTAAGGCAGAATAAAGAGTAATCCGAGAAGATGGGTAGTTGAAAAGATGGGAAGTAAATGGAAACCTTAGAGGGTGGATGAATGGATTGATGGATGGATGGATGGATGGATTACATAATAAATGGAAATCTGCGTGGGTGGATGACAAAAGAAATGGAAATCTCAGAGGATGAATAGCTGGATGGATGATAGATGAATGAATGGATGGACCAAAGGATAAATGTATGACTGAAAGGCTTTACTGAAGTATGGGTAACTCAAATGATGGTTGTATGGGTGGGTGGATGGATGGGATGGATGTATGCATAGATGATGGGTGTGTAGATGGATTGTTGAAAAGGCCAATGGATGGACTGAATGGTGAAAGACTGAATAATGAATGAAATAAATATTGGCTTACAAAAGGTAATAGTGAAATGGAAGATATCACAGGGTAAACTGAAGGGTGATAGGATGAAGGGGTAGATTCTTGGATGGAAGAGACAGGGGAGCTCCTTTAGGGAGGTTCGGGCTCATTTGCGTCACTTGCCATCATACCTTTGGTAGAAAGTGGGGGGGGGGGATTTTCTGGCTATTTGCTTGGAAGTTTGCCAAATTTGGACTAGTCGGAGGCTGAGCCATGGGCAGCTCCCACACCCTGCCCTAAAACATCAGAACATGTTGTCGGTCGAAAATGAAGGGCACTGTTAATTGAATTAACTCTGGAAACGTGTAGGATTTAGATTTTCCAGAAGAATATTGAGGTTGGCTGAATTGGCCAAGTTGGCCTCATACAATATGAGGAAGGGTTAGAGTCTGTCTGATTGTCTCTCTTTTAACTATATCCATCCCTTTTATCTTTGCACCACACATTCTTCTCACTGCACTATTACAGTGTGTGTCTCTCGCTATCCTCCCTACGAGTTCTGCAGAATGACAGTGTCAATACAACCGTTGCTTTCATTTTGGTTTTCTTGTTTTTTTTAATTGGGTCAAATAATTAGCATCCTCAATATGCTGAGTGCTGCTATTTGATTAAGGCAGGGATGCATGCTGTCTCTGCTGCATTACTTCACACAACTGAATTAGAACTAGTGGTCAAGGTGGGTGGGATCTGAGGGGCATGACATTGCCATGCTTTTCTAATTTAAGAAAAACAGTTCCCCTACTTTTTGTGAAAAGATGAAAATCCTGGGGTGGTTAATTCTGAGGGTTGAAATGCTTTTGCTAAATTGCAAGGCAATGAGTCTCCTGTGCAGTGAAACCGATGGAGGGACAGACAGTTAAACATATCTTCTTGCCAGGATGCTTATTTGCCTGAAAAAAATGCATATGTATGTGGAACAGGTCAATTTGCAAATGTAAGGGGTGCTTGGAAGCCGGTATTGGATTTAAGCCATGGAATAAATTGAAGCTTCCTGTTGACAGATTTATTCTTTTTGAGTGGTATTGCAAGGGAGTTACCAGGTGAGATGTGAAGTGTGTACATTTATTGGCCATATAAGAACAAATTGCCCCATGTACAGTCTGGGTATTATTAAAATCTTCCTTTTGGAATCACCTTTATTTAAACCTTTAGGCACATTTTGTAGCAGCCTATTCAACACTTTGTGTAATGCAAGTTTAAAATAATGACTTACATATTCACAGTGCTTTCTGTCACAGACTGGGACCTCATAGCACCAAACATACACAAGTCACTATTTTGCACAGCATTAACCAGGATTTCATTCTGAGGCTCTTTTGTTACAGACACAGACCTCTGCAGTGCATTAACAGAGATTTCATAATTTATGATAGTTTATTTAGTGGATAGTGCCCAAAGATTAACTTAATTTGCATTACTTTTTTATTTAGGATGTGCCTTCTTTTAAATATGTAGTCACCTGAAGGTGAAAGGTCAAATAAAGTTGCAAATTATTTTATTATTTTTGACACATCTTTGACCCTTCCCCTACGCTCATTTACCCCTTTGCGCAAAGCATCACAGTTACCATACTTTTGTATTGCACTTGAACCACGGCTTAGAACCAAATATTCACAATACAATTATTTTTGTGTCTGGAAATGAATTGTGCCATTCTCTTCAGCATGATTATACATTTGTTTTTACTGAAAGTATTCAATAATTGAAATGGTTTGGATGGCAAAGTCTTCCTTCACTGTTCTATGTGTATCTCTCCTTTCCCTTAGGAAATTGTGTCCGGTGCAACAATTACTGCATTATTACAGCCTTTCAATTCTCCATGTGCTAAGCTGACCAATGCATGCTGCTGTCAGGGTTGGACTGAGAACCCAAACATGGCAAACTTTGTCATACCAGTCCCATAGGGTGCATAGCGTGTGAGCCTGACCACTACAATGAGGCTGTGGTGGAGTTCTCCCTCCACAAGATAATTTGGGGAAAAAAAGCAAAAAACTATGAATTTAACAATAAATTTTACATTATATATTCAATTGTATAGGCTTTTAAAGCATAGTAAATAATGACCTTACAATGCACCAGGATACAGCAATCTTTTTTGGGGTTCTTCAATGATTCCCCATTTCATCACCCTCTAACAGAGCCTCTCATCTCTCCATTGCTTCTCTCTCACATGCATTTAATTTGTTTTATAGCTCCTCTCATACCAGCGTAGGGTGTTGGAGCACTTTACATCACACACACACATAGAGAGACAATGAATCATGTATGTAAATCAGTGTACAGAACATGTTGACAAGAGGCACTACAAGGTGTAGGATTCACATGTCATCTATACTGGTAGGCATTTTCTAAGAGTGCTTGGTGTGGAGAAGCATAAACTCAGGATTCAGAATATAACACAGTGTTTAGGATTGACTTTACGGATAACACTTTATTTCTACCCAAAAACCCCTTTGAGCAAATTTAGGATAATCAAAGGCTGGAAAAAAAAGCTTTCTAACCTGGATCATGCAGTTTTTATGCATCTATTAGATAGCAGTACACAGCTTACTGTGCCAGATCACGATTATAACTTATGAACTGCATAGTTACAAGAAGAGCTCCATGACAATAGTAATATCCCACTGAGCTATGCACATTAAATACAGTTCTGTGATCTACATAGTACACGTTCTTTGCAGCAGGCATATTAACACTCTGTGCTACTTTAGATGAGTCAAAACTGCCACTTGAAGAAAAAAAAACTGATCTCTTTCCAGCAGGTACATTAATCACCAGAGTCATCTTGGTATTTTATTTGTTGCTTGAAAACTGGGATAGACAAGAAACAATACAGTGCTTTTAAAACTGCTGCACCGCTTGATATAAAACCTGCCCACAACGTATCCTCAACATTCCTTTCCTGTCGCTTAAAGGCTCCAACAACAATTGATCATTCTTCAGTTATGAAGTTTGGAGGGTTCTCTGAAGAGATTGACATTGAAATAGCACAATAGGCAAACTACTATCACACAAACTCTGTGATATTTAAGGGTATGTGGCTCAAAAATACCATTAATAGGCCCATACTTTACATTTTTGTGATATACATGTAGAATTAAAGGTGACAATAGCTGCTTCTGGAATGTTACAATTAGGCAAGTGACTATAGCAGTATTCCATAACACTGCATGTATTTGTTAAGTGTAATGACGCCATGCTGATTCAATGCCAGCAGATTCTCCTTGTATGTGTGCACTAAGCAATCGCACTAGTTGTCATTTTGGGCCTTTTGTTTCTGTGGGCTTGGAATTGGGAATTAGTAAGCTAGCTCACTCCTTCTTCTACGTCTACTGTCGAAGGTGTCTACTAACGAGCTAGTATTCTCATTATTTCATATTTATGTCCGATGGTTGCTACTGAGGAGTTAATCCAATAGATCTTCTGCCCTTGCACTATGGAGGAAGAGTAACAAATATTCAAATCATTCTGTGTGGTGCCCTCACCCTTAGGGAGGGTCAGGCTCACTTGGCAAACCAACACTGTAATTGAAATAATTCATGAGGGCAGCTCTACAAAGGCTATTATGAACAAGGACTTTTTGATGAATTCCATTGGGAAACTGTGCTGGAAAATTCACTACGATTGTCATGTTTTAAAGTCTTAACTGGGAAACATGTCCCTTAGTCCCCCTTAAGAGAGGGGGAGGTGTTAGTTTATTTGATATGCTAGCTCACACAACGTAATTTGTTATATAGATTTCCTCCGCAGCACTTGAAAGTTTACCAACAGCCATCGTGCATGTCCTACGTTTATGGGCTAGAATGCATTATTTATTTTCTCTTGGCAGAAAGCTCGGAGATTAATAAAATTCTTAGTTACAATAAACACTAATTAACTAAGTGAACTGAAATATCTTCGTTTGTGGCAATGTTTTTTAAATGAACCGACGTTTGTTAATATGTCTTGCATTATACATAAGTGAGTGAAGTAGTATCTATGTTCGAGTCACATGTGATTCAAGGCTATGTTCTGTATTTTTCATTTTCTCTTTCAGTGCCTGCATAATTCAGCTCCTAGTTTCTAAGGATCATGATTTTTGTAGCATGAACATTTCTATATCGACTGGCATGCAATTCAACTAAGTGAGTGTTTTATATTTGTAATACATACAATGTACATCTCCGGGGTGACCCCTCCTGACCCCTCAATAAACAGCCTTGATTTCTCACCTGTGCTCTGAAGGTCATAACTCTAGGGACAGGTGGGATTTCAAACGCTGCGTCCATTCACTACCGCTTCAAATAAGTTGGTAGTTTTCTGTGACAGTTTTAATTCTTTTCCTGCAAGTGGAATGAGAATAGAGAACACACTGAACACTAGACAATCTGCGGCTATTGGCTCCTGGTCAGCAACAATTTAAAAAGAATGTGATCCAACCTCTTAAAGCTAAATTGCTTTCTTGCCTTATGGCAAATTACTGACCCTTCAATTCCTCCATGAAATTGAAAGATTGAAATATTTTCTTCTTGAATTGACTCCACACAGAACTGCTTGGAAAAAAGGTATACCCGAAGGCACTTATTCTCTGCTACAACCGTGGCACTCGTGAATATGGGACTGTTATGGTTGGTATACAAGACTTTAAAGGGCGGTGCTGCTTTTGAGCTGTGTGCCAAGCTGCATCTTGCAGCATCTGTAGTAATGTTTAGCTTATTAGTATTTGTCGATACTTTTCACCGGGTGTGTAAATATGCCCATCTAACATGATGTGGACAAACTGCTAATATTCTGATGTTGCAGTGGACGTGGCTGTTCACGCCCATTTCTGCTTGATCAGCAAGGTGAAAAAACACCTCACCATGAATGTGTGATCAAAAAATTTGAAAAAGATTGCAATGGTTCAATTTTGGGACAAGAAATAAAATACTGACTATCTGGTAAGTGATCTCTTATTTCAATAGACCAAAAGTAAAACATAAAATAAAAATAGTAAGTTATTGTGCTTGAACACTGTATAGCGTAACATGTACAGATTTTGCAAATTACTGCAATGGCTTAAAAAATGTCATCTATGGAGTCTGTGGTATTTTTTATACGTTTTCACTGGATCACATTAGCTTACAACGTTCCAGGAAAAGATGCTTATAACAAATGTGGAGGCATCTGTTTGCCACACCAAGTTGCACCATGTGACTTTTAGAGCCTATTGCACAGAACATTAGGCTACTTTGGGTGGAACTTGTGGAGTTTCTCTTAACGGAAGACAGTGGAGTTACATAAAAACTCAGCACAATTTCACCAACGGTCAGAAAATATGCACATCAAGCTTCAATTTAGTGCCCGTAGTGCTGAAAAATCTGCGCAAACAGCACCATGTTGGGTGCAAAAGCACACAGCCATTCAAGTTGATTTTGCTTCCGCTTGAGTAGAAAATCTACTCGGGTGGCAGCAAATCTACTTGAGAAGCAGTCTTATAACTGTTACTGCTCGAGAATACCCACACTCAAAAACTGTGCTAGGGGACACCAAGGCCCATATTTATACTTTTTGACGCAAACCAGGACTGGCTCAGGTTTGTGTCAAAAAATGTACTGCCGGCTAACGCCATTCCTACGTGCCAGACGTTAGCCAACCCTGCTGCTGGTCAGAGTAAAAAAAAATGACTCAAACCAGGCAGCGCCGGCATAGGGGAATATGGGGGTTGTGTGTCAAAAAATGGTGCAAGTCAGGTTTGAGCCAAAAATTATGGCTAAAACCAGGCTTGCGTCATTTTTTGATGCACAACCCCCATTGAAATGACTGCTGACTTGGCAAAGACAGGAGTCATGCCCCCTTGTCCAATGGCCATGCCCAGGACTTCTGTCCCCTGGGCATGGCCATTGGTCACAGTGGCATGTAGGGGGCTCAAGTTAGGCCCCCTTTGCCACTTAAAAAACAAAAAATTATACTTACCCCAACTTACCTGTACCGACCTGGGATGGGTTCCCCCATCCATGGGTGTCCTCCAGGGGTGGGCAAGGGTAGGTAGGGGGTGTCCCTGGGGGCAGGGTAAGGGCACCTCTGGACTGCTTCCATGGTCAGAGACCATGGAAGTAGGCCCACATGTCCCTTAACGCCTGCCCTCACCCAGGTGTTAAAAAACGGCCCACATCAGGCTGTGCACCGTTTTTTGAGGTCCGCCCCCTCCTGTGCGTCAAAATGACGCAGGAGTATAAAGAAGGCGCACAGGCCTTGAAGTCAATTTTTTGGATGGGAACGCCTACCTTGCATGTTATTAACACAAGGCAGTTTCCTGCATGCAGAAAATTACGCACACAGAGGGATTTTGACGTTTGCGGGGGTCGGGCATCATAGTATAAATATGGGGTTTAATTAAGGTTTGCGCTGAATGTGCATCTAAATGTTTGACGCACATTTGGCACAAACAGAGTATAAATATGCCCCTAAGTCTCTCTTGCATTTCTAGAGCCCCGTGGGAAAAAATTATACCACACAGCGATTGACAGAATTAGCTGGAACTCCATGTTACAATGGTAACACTGAGGGGGTAACAGTGCGGCCGCCTTCCAGTGGGCCTCATTGAGCTCCTTGCTCACCCAGGGGGGAACAGCATACAACCTTGATGCTGGTTCATAATAGAGGTGGCGTCAATGCTGTAGTGCATACGGTGCACTAGCACAGGCAGCAATGTTCACTGTCTGCAAAGCAGGAAGTGAACATCATGACGGGGATGGGCCGTGCAAGGCCCCTCGGGACACCCTGCACCCCGTCTCTGCCAGCCATTACATGGCTATACTGCCATGTAAACGCTGGTGGAGAGAGAGGGTCGTAATCTCCGGGGCAGCACTGCTTGCAGCGCTGCCCTGGTGGTTTAGGACCACCAACACCGCCAACCCCTCCTATGGATGGAAACTGGCAGTGCTGCTGGTCCAACCATGGGGCTACTGCCACGGTCATAATGTGGTGGTCGGACTGCCACATTGGCGGTGGTTCGACTGCCCCTACAGTGTCATAATGAGGCCCTGAGTCTCCCAATTATGCATTTTTGCAGGTGGAATGAAACATTCCGCCCATTCCTGCTCAAAACCAGTACAACTAACTTTGCAAATGCAAAGTCATAATTCAAAGTTCAAGTTGGAATGGTGATGAACCAGTTCAGTCCACATGCAAGGCAAAGGATTTGCAATGAGGCATTTCTCCTTTTTGTTATTTGCAAGGGAATGGTCAAGTGCTTTGTGACCATTTATTGGTCACAAAACCTGGAATTTTCAACACTTGTCAGTGGCAGGCTGTATCAAATTATGAAGTACAATTTGCCAACATTTTACTGTTTTACTATGCTTGTGCAAGCTGCAGACGTGGGGAAGTGGAGATAATGGTCGTAAGGAAAACTGCATGCACTCTGTGTTGCTTCATTCTTAATGTGCCACTTTTTTGGCATTTTGACCACCAGACCTTCAATAGGTAAGGACTTCAATGAAGTCACATAACATATAGGAAAGTTTAAGGGAAGTTCTGCTGCCTCATGAAGGCCTTAACCCTAACATCGAATACTTTTTGCAAACAGTCATGATCCAAGTAATGTCTCATTAATATTCCTGAGGTGGATTGACAGCAACTAGCTTCAAAAATACCTTTTGCACTTAGCGATCTTTGAGAATCCTTGTGCCATATTGTACACTGTCACTGAGCAGTGCATTCAGACTCTTTTCCTGCTTTGGATTTTTTATATCTTATTGAAAAGCAAACTGTTGTATTCATGAGTGTAATTATCTTACAGTTACTTTTATACTCTCCTTGAGCAATAATCCCGAAATAGGCTCTCAAACTTAAATAGTCCTACTTTTCAAGAATTCCACATCTACTTTTTTTTGTCTCTGGCATGTCACTGTTTGCAGACACTTTATTAACACCTTTATATGTTGGTTCCTTAGGGCCTGTTTACAAGTTACACAGCGTATAGTGGGATATTTACCACACCTTGTAAATACCATTAGCTCAAAGTGAGCTATTTAGTCGGTGTGGTTTATACCACCTGTTTAAAATTTCCATATTGGAAATGAGACATAACAAGCAGAATTAGTATTCAACTCAAAGGGCCTAATTACAGCAGGTTCATTAAAATGTGGTCCCTGTGGAACAGCCTTATCTGTGTAGGGACTGGAATTATAAAAGGGTAGATGTATATCATATCCACTAATCACAAGATGCGTTAGGGATCAGACCCTTTGTTAAATTTCAGTCAACAATGCTCTGGTAGTTACAAGGATATGTAGATTTTGGTTCTCTCAGCACCGAAACCTGAATGATATTCCCAAAGAGGTTGGTATAGGCAAAAAACGTCTCATCTGACAAATTCCAGGCACCTTGATGTCGAATTTTATTGGATGTGACAATTATCTCATCCCACAAGGTCCTCTTGTAATCAGTCCCAAATGATTGTGCTCCGTTTGCAATTTTTTCCAGAACATTTCCACTGATAAATCTCTGTATTTTTGAACGATCATGGGAAATCCATTAGGAAATAATTATTATATAGCTCATAATTCTGAGCCTTTTACACACTCTTGATTACACAGGGATCATAATTTAGTCCTGAACTTGTGGCTAAAGCCTTACTGTAGCACCATTCCTTACAAAGGAAAACAGAAAGCAGAATCCTTAGAGACTCCCTTAAGTTTCAAATGTAAGATATTGAATAAAACTGATGTTAGTGTCTACGGGCCTGATTATGTGTCTGATGGTCCTAGGACCGCAGACTAGCCGTGGCTGTTTGGCGCACTGCAGCTGTGGCATTCCAACTGCCACATAAGGAGGCTGGAGGGGAGACAGTGGGCATTTCAAGAGTGCTGGTACCCCCTGTGTGTGGCAGCAGTGCCACCGGCTCTATTATGGGTAGGATGGCAGTCCAGTGGGAACATTGTGATAGGACCGGCGGGGAGGTCTCCAGTACGGCAGCAGCCACTCTGTCAGGAGTTCGGTGGATGGGTGTTCCCGTCTACCAAACTCATAATCGGCCCTTAAGTCTTAATTCTTTGAGCACATTATCATTTATTCTACCTTCTGTTTCTCTCCTTAGAGCAAATGGTTTGTGTTTTTTGTAATATCTGTTGTGACATTATGGGAAGATTTTCATTGATCACCAATAAAACTTTTAAGCAAAACCTTTAAATCTGCTGTGAAAGAAGATGTTACTATCATGAAGCTTACCAATATTCTTTTATTGCATAGTGAAGGAGAGGGCAATGCCATATGGTGAATTGAACCTTTGACTTGCATGTAACAAATTTATATGTCAGATTCCATGACTGCGGATGCATACAAAGACTCTTTTTTTGGCCACTATGGATAGATTGCACAATTCAGTTTATGAAGTCTGAACCTCACACTGGCTTTTAGAGAAGAACTGGCAGGAATGAAGGTATATTCTTGTGAAAAACCCTGTCTCACAACAATAAGCGTGTAACAAAGCAACTCATTATTGAGCACAAAGCCAATATTCACCAAGCCAAGAAAGTTGACTAAACCGAGAAAATTGGTAAGTCAGGCAACACCTCTAAGGCATATTTTATGACTCTCAAAAAAAAGGTCATCGATGTGGTGGAGCAGCCAAAGTGCACCTTGCATCACCAACCTAGTGGAATCTCATGCATTAGTAGTTTCACAATTCACCAGCTCTTGCAGAAAATTAATCTGGAAAAGGAGCTGACAAGAGCAAACAGAGGAACCAATTGTCCTGCTCAGCTACTAGATCATTTTGTACCCTGAGTAACACTATATGACGTAGGCCAGGGGTCTCCAACAAGATGCACATGAACTACTGGTAGCTTGCCACTATACTGGAAGTAGCTCCATGCAGTGCAGCCCAGGACAGTACATATTTCAGAGGGTCTACTCTAGCCGCTCTAAAGAAGAACATTTTCTTTGAATGCGTTAACTAAAAAATTGAAGTGTATATTTGTTAGATAACCATGCATTTTAAGGAACTGATATGCTGAAATTATATGTAAACTGCTCTTTGAATGATAGTTCATACTGAGTTGTGGGGATTTACATCTTTTAGTATTTCCCTAGTGCCAGTGGACACTTAGGACTGTGACTTTTACGTCATGAATCATGTTGAGGCATTTGATTATGATAAAGCTTTCCTGACACTGTTCATGGTAACCTCTTCTTATGTGTTGTGATGGTTGGTGCTCAACAAAAATATAGAATTCTAAATATCGTCAACCAGAACTATAGTATGCATGCTGTAGACTACAAGATCATCATGAAAGTAAGGACTAGATTTGAGAAACGTGTTTCTGCAACCAGTGCAGCGCCACTTTTCTTGCACCCCCTAACGCCCCCCAAACGTCACCATGTGTGCACCGTATCTACGATATTATGCACCATGGCGGTAGTTAGGGAACTAGCGTCAAACTTTTTGATGCTAGTTTGGAGCTTTACAAGATTCAGCGTCAAGAATTTTGATGCTAAACCTGAAAGCCCATGGAGGCCCGTGGTAAACAATGGTGTGCCTTCTTTTAACGCCTGCTCTGAGCAGGCGTTAGAAGTGCCGCAATAAATGATGCAAAAAAATCTATTAGATTTCTTTGCAACATTTTTTCATCCTCCCTAACAGGGAATACTCCCTTTACAAACATTATACTTGGCACATACATAATGTAGTGCAAAGGGTTACAAAGTGGCGCAATGCATCCATTGCGCCACTTTGTAAATTTGGCGTGGCGATTTTGGCCTTGTTGGGCCACATTAGCATAAAAAATGATGCTATTGTGGTGCAAGAAGGCACTGGGGGCTCTTAAATCTGCCCCTAAGTATGTAAAGGTATGTATAGTTTTATTTACATTCTGAACTCCACTTCTATTTACCCTGAAGGTAGATATTTTCAAAATATTTAGATGTGGAGTTTAGACTTGTAAATATATTTTTACCTATGTAAGTGCATTATTGATATCGTATAACTCAATACTCTGGATAAGATAATGTGGCATCACTTAATATTTTGACATACATTGGATGGCCACCAATACTAGCAATTCTGCAATGTGTGGTCACTATTTTTAATGTCTCTGCTGTGTCACTAATGCAACAATTGTTAGTCATGAATAGCTCAGGACAATTTTCATCAATCAGAAGTTGCTCTCATAGAAAGGTTTGGAGCCCCTTGACGTTGCAGTGAAGATCCATATGTATTTAGGGTCATAGATGATTGATCAGTGAAATTTCTTCGAATTATTACATCACTTGTAAATCGTTCCTTTTGGACAGACTATATTCAGGAGCTTTTGAAACAAGCATGGTTTACCCTTCTTTATAAGAAGCTCTCTTTAGATCGAAGGTGCTAAAAACATGTTTGTCCTTTATCAATTTTATCAATTATCCCATTTCTTCAGATAATCCAGATGCAAGCACCTTCATTCCAATTTCAGCATTTTCTTGAATCCCATTACAATCCAGTTTCTATTTTAAAAGTGGAATGGAAACAGGTCCCCTGGATGTCCTGACTGTTTAACTTGACATTGTCAATGAAGAAGATTCCATCATGTTTATATTTGTGCTCCTGGTTCTATCAGAGACTTTTTAGAACCTCCTTTAATCATGGTTGTTAGAAATGGGGTCTTTAGTTGTCAGTCAGGTTACCTCCTATCCAAGCAAGGACCTTCTCTCGAGTCGGGGTAAATCACACGCAATCCAAATTATCCGGTGCCCACCCTCTGGTAGCTTGACACTGAGCAGTCAGGCTTAACTTAGAAGGCAATGTATAAAGTATTTGTGCAATAAATAATGCAATAACAGTATAACACCACAAAAATACACCACACAGTGTTTAGAAAAATGTATAATATTTATCTGGTTAAATGCAGGTCAAAACTATCAAGATTTGACAAGTAAACTTTGAGTTATCACTGTAGGAAATGGTAAAAGAAGTCTTTAGTCTTCAAAAAGCAACAACTGTCTCTTGCAGGCACCAAGTACCTGGTTTGCGTTCAAATTCTCCGCAAGGGGCCGCAGAGGACGAGATGCTTGGAAAATGGGGAGGTGTGCATTTTTTTTTCCGGCACACACAGACAATGCGTCATTGAGTTTTAACGCAGGGAAGGCTTTGTGTCAATTTCTGGTGCACTGACCTGGATCTTTTTCGGGTTGAGGGGTTTTTGGATGCCCTGTGGTTGATGCGTTGAAATCCTGGGCATGAAGGGCGAAGTCACAGGAGCTGCGTCTATCCAGTGGGTGATGCATGGAAATTTCTGCCACACGTCTGGTGCTTGCGTCGATTCCTTTCAGGAAGTCGGGTTGCGTCGTTCCCGCTCAGCTTTGCATTGATTCCATGGCCTGTGCTTTGATGTTCCGGTCGCTATGCTGGCGCTGCATCAATCTCTGCTTCAGGGAGCTGGGCTGCATTGTTCCAGTTTGGCGATTTCCTCACCGCAGTGCAGGCTGGGTGTCGTTTCTTGAAGGCTGTGCATCGAATGTTCGCTGCACAAGGAGCTCTTTTGTAGGATTAAGTCTTTTTGGCACTGAGACTTCAAGAAACAGGAGGCAAGCTCTATCCAAGCCCTTGGAGAGCACGTCTCAGCAGAGCCAGAAGGCAGCAAGGCAGCAGGGCAACAGCAGGGCAGCAGTCCTTTGCAGAAAAGCAGTCAGGTGAGTCCTTTGGGGCAGCCAGGCAGTTCCCCTTTGCAGGTTGCAGGTTCTGGTTCAGGGATTCTTCTCCAGTGATATCTTGTCCAGAAGTGTCTGAGTTGGTAGGGAAAGAGGCCCTGTTTAAATACCCAAATGTGCCTTTGAAGTGGGGGAGACTTCAAAGAGTGGCTTAGAAGTGCACCAGGTCCCCTTTCAGTTCCATCCTGTCTGCCAGGGTCCCAGTAGGGGGTTGGACATTCCATTGTGTGAGGGCAGGCCACCGTCTTTTCAAATGTAAGTGTAAGGCCTTCCACCCTCCCAGCCCAGGAAGACCCATTTAGTATGCAGATGTGTGCAGGTGTGACTGAGCATCCTGTGTTTGGGGTTGTCTTAGTGAAATGCACAAGGGAGCTGTCAAGTAACCTAGCCAGATGTTGATTGTAAGGCACAGAAGGATTTAAGTATAGAGAAATGCTCACTTTCTAAAAGTGGCATTTCTAAAATAGTAATATTATATCCAACTTTACCAGTCAGCAGGATTTTGTATTACCATTCTGGCCATACTAAGTATGACCTTGTTACTCCTTTCATGTCAGAATCTACCACTCAAACAGTATAGGATGGTAGCTCTAAGTTAGCCTATGAAAGGAGCAGGCCTCACAGCAGTGGAAAAACAAATGTAGGAATTTTACACTACCAGGACATATAAACTGCACATGTACAGGTCCTGCCTTTTATCTACATAGCACCCTGCCCTGGGGGTTACGTAGAGTCTACATTAAGGTATCCACGTATACGTATCTGCCAAGTCAAAGTGGCAGTGAAACCGCACACACATGCCTTGCAATGGCAGGCCTGAGGCATGGGTGAGAGGCTACTTATGTGGGTGGCACAATCAGTGCTGTAGGCTCACTAGTAGCATTTCGTCTACAGGCCGGGGGCATGCGTAGTGCACTTTACTGGGGTCTTACAAGTAGATTAAATAAGCCAATTTGGTATGAACCAATGTCACCATGTTTTAAGGAAGAGAGCATATGCACTTTAGCACTGGTTAGCAGTGGTAAAGTACACAGGCCCATATTTATACTTTTTTAGCACCGCATTTGCGCCACTTTTTGATGCCAAATGGGCGCAAACTTACAAAATACAATTGTATTTTGTAAGTTTGCAACGATTTTGCGTCAAAAAGCGGCACAAATGCGGCACTAAAAAAGTATAAAAATGGGCCACAGAGTCCTAAAACCAGCAAAAACAGTGTCCAAAAAGTGGATGGAGGCAAGCAAAAAGTTAGGGGTGACCACCCGAAGGCTGTCAGGTCTAGAAATGGTCCAGGAAGGTGCAGAGCTAAATTTATGAAGGAATATGTGTCTGAGCCCAACTTTCTGCTCAGAATCCCAAGGGAGTCGCTATTGAAGTCAGGGTATCAAATGCCATGAATGTGTAATCTTGATTTCAATTCATGCCTCGCACTGTTCCAGGTTCCTTTTCAATCTTGTTTTCCTGTTTGTTACTGTTTTTCCATCTTTCTTCTTCTCAGCCCCCCACCTTTTCTGTTTGTCTCTCTCTTGCTCTGGGCCAAAGTCTGTAGAGAAAAAAAAACTGCTGGTCCCAAAACATAAGAAGCCGTGGGCCCCCCTGCAATTATTAGCTCCAATTAAGAACTAGGGAGGTGGCTGATGGCTCTGAAAGTGGAGATGCTGGGTCCAGTTATTTTTTTGAATGGGAGACAGTCCAGGGAGAAAATGTAATAAGCATTGACAGTTTCTTCCTGAGTCAAAGGCAGATTGTCATAAGGGTCATGCTCATGTTATTTAACATCTATTCACTGCACTTCATCCACTATTATCGACTATCTGATGGCAATTCCACAATAAGCCTGAACCTCAGTTGTCAAAGATTTCATTAGCACATTCTGAAGGACTAGAAAGTTAAGAGATTATAAAAGCAACCACTTTGAGAATATTCCAGTGCGTTAATCTTTTTTCTCACTAGTGTACTAAGTAAAAATGATTGACACTTTTGTCAGTGGTCATCTTTCCCTAAATAGGCACATCATAAATACTGGTCTGTCTTTGGCATATTATTACATCAAGCTGCAGACACGTAATGATCCTTCCCTTAATGTGCCCTGAGTAAGAGTCTAAGGCCCAGATTTATACTTTTTGACGCAAAACTGAGCAGATACAGTTTTGCATCAAAAAGTATAGCGCCGGCTTGTGCCATTCCAGGACGCCAGCCGGGCGCCAAATTTTTGGAATGGCGCAATCCGTCGCAAAGGGTGGGATAACGTCATGGAAAATTATGTTAGCCGGGTGGGGGTGGCGGTATGAGAGATTGGTGTTTTGCACCAACAAATGACATTAGGCTGGTTAGGATAAAATTAGATTACTCTAACCAGTCTAGTGTAATTTCTTGATGCAAAGCCAGCCATACCACATGACTCCTGTCTTATAAAAGGGTCCCCTGGGCATGGCCACTGGACCCAGTGCCATGTAGGACGGCCCATTTCAGGGCCCCAAATAAAATACTTACCTCTACCTACCTTTACTTACCTGGGATGGGGTCCCCCATCCTTTGGTGTCCCGCTGGTGTGGGTGGGGGTGTTTCTGGGGCTTGGGAAGGCCACCTGTGGGCTCTTTCCATGGTGTTTGACCATGGAAATGGGTCCACAGGTCCCCTAACACCTGCCCTGGCTCCGGTATTAAAACATGGCGCTAGGCAGGCTTGGCATCAATATTTAGGCCCACCTCCCTCCCATGCACCATTTTCACACGGGAGGATAAATAAGGCACTAGGGCCTGGGAGTCATTTTTTGGATGGGAACGCACACTCTGCATCTCATTGATGCAAGATGGGTTCACACATCTAAAAAATGACTGTAGCTCCAATAATTTGACGTTGGACTAGTCTAACATCAAAATATAAATATGGAGTTAAGTTTGCACTGAATTAGGGAAAAAAAAAAATGACTCTATTTCTGCTCAAACCAGGTTTATATCTGGGCCTAGGAGTCATTTCCTTGTGTCTTCCAAACCAGGTTATGGAACCGCTCTGCTGATTGATACAACAAAGAAAAATGTTCATTAGCATCAAGTTGTACAGAATGTGTTTGCTAGTGCAGTGTTGACAATTACAATGCATAAGCACATTTCAATTTGTTGGAGGGAAATGCACTGTCTGAGGGTCATCTCATGAATCTAGTTTAAACACTTAAGGTAGTACATAGGGGTGTTTAAGGTCTAAAGATCATTGCATTGAAAGAAACGTATTAGGTTGCATAAGCCTGTGAACCTTCTGCCATCAAAGGGCAAACAACAGAGGTCCTTCCCAGGGATCATAACATGGCCCAGGTACCTATTTGTTTGTGGAGCATGCAGTGCGATGTCACTTGATACCTGCAGAGCTGTATGAGTTTCAATTGGTTATGATGTTTGGGGAGAAAATGTCACTGTTACAAATCTGATTCTCTCTCATCTCTCTCTTTTCTGTTTCACCCCCAATGATTGACAAGCTTTATAAATGTCAGTATAATGATGATAAGGTTAGTAGTAAGTATTTAGCTTACTGAGCTATCTGGCACTATGACATTTGCATGTAACTAAGAAGGAGCAATGGAACCTGTAGATCAGTGCTTCACACATTTTTTAGAACCACAACCCAATTTTTAGCATGAACAACTTTGCTACCCACCTAGCTTTAATGCACATGTGGCAGGCAATTTCTGCATGCAGCTAAAGAATCTTGTGGCAGCAGTCTGTCATTTACAGACAACACATTTTGCATTGAAATGGGCACTGTAATTCCACAGATATACAATTTTACTGGTAAACTATATCGCAGATAAATGATAATGTACAGAAATCGTGCATCAGTGAATATTTATCATTTGCTCATCACCAAGAAAAAATGTCTTGATTTGTTTTGATCCTATTAAAATCTTTGGGGGTTATTCTAACTTTGGAGGAGCGTTAATCCGTCCCAAAAGTGACGGTAAAGTGACGGATATACCACCAGCCGTATTACGAGTTCCATAGGATATAATGGACTCGTAATACGGCTGGTGGTAAATCCGTCACTTTTCCGTCACTTTTGGGACGGATTAACACCTCCTCCAAAGTTAGAATAACCCCCTTTGTGTCCATCACACTTCAGAATTACTTACAATGTGCTTCATATTTGCTTACTGATTTGCTGAATGTTTATAGTTCATTTATAGGTATTTACATTTCGCTGTGTGTTAAAAAACTGAAATCCTATAGCCTTTCATTTTACACACTCTCTCCCCAGAAGATTAACAGAACACTCACTTTCCTTTCTCTGACTGGAAAATGAGAGGAGCTTGTAAACACCAGCCCCTATGTAAATAAAGATAAGCAGCAATTTATCAGAAGACTCAGCCTGACACTTGACCTTTGTCACTGAAGTGCAGAAAATATGACAAGTTAAACACAACATTTAAAGGCATCTTTATTTATTGCTGAGACTTTCAAGACCCAGCAAAAATTTGCTCCTAACCCACCAGTGGGTTTCGGGCCACAGTTTGGGAAACACTGCTATACACTATATACAAATAGAATTTTAAATACATATGATGCAAGGTTAAATAACTGCCTAATATACATTTATTTGCACATGGTCAGAAGCTACTAGAAATGAATTAGAATTACATTTTAATTGTGGGCACCACCTTCTGAATTCCTGACCTCTGTTAAATCCTGGACCACACAAAGAGGCAGATTTATAGAAAGTAGAGCTGCACCAACTGCAGCGCCACTTTCCCTGGGCCCCTTAGCACCCCCCTACCTCCACTATGTGTAAGCCAAATTTAAAATATGGTGCACCATGGCGTAGGGTAGGGGGCAATAGCAGATTCTTCTCATGACGCTATTGATGTACTCTGCAGGAGTAGTGTCAAAATGTTGGCGCCACTCCTGCAGAGCACTAGGGCCCCATGCTAAAGAATGGAAGCCCCCTTTTAATGTCTGCTCTACAGCAGGCATTAAAAGTGCTGTAAAAAACGCCACAAGGAAATCTCATAGATTTCCTTACACCATTTTTCTGGCTTCTCTAACGGGGGATCACTCCCTTTGCATACATTATGCCTGGCGCAGCCATAATGTAGCGCAAAGGGTTACAGATTGGTGCAATGCATGCATTGCGCCACCCTGTAAATACGGCACGGGGATTTTGGCCTTGTTGGGCCATATTAACATCAAAAATAATTACGTTAATGTGGTGCAAGGTGGTGCTAGTGTATTATAAATATGCCCCAAAGTGTGTGCCGTACAATGCTTACTTCAGGGACCCTATTGTCTAATTGGAATGATCAGAGAGCTCCCCTGTGATCTTGGTTTGCCTGCATATCTTGAATTTCATAAAGGAGCCATAAAGATTGTGCATGTATGCATTCTCCTAGTAGATGCGCTTAAATATACTTAACCACTTAAAAGTGGTCTTGACTGATTGCTAAGTTCTCAACTTCCCAGGTGCCTATCTTCATTTAATGTTACTGTGAATTGAGTTATTTCAATCTCTATTAGCTTTTTCTTTAGTCTCCTCTCCTCTTTACTACATTCATATCCTTTCCCCTTCAGTCTGGGATACATTTGTCTTAAAATATCAGCACATATTAGATGCTAGCAGTACTCATTCATTGACCATTGTTTGACACTTCCAATTCGCAGCTTATTCAAATTCTAATGTATATCAATTGAACTGAGATATTTAAATGCAGTTAGGCACATTTGTTGAAACACAAATTCTGCCGTACACGTCAAGGTGCACTTAGGGCCTGGAAGTTAAATGTCACTAGAGAACTGTAGCACATGTTGTACCAGTGTGTCACAGTGAAACACATGATTGTAGGCTTGCTACTCTAGCCATTTGAAATCATCTATTTACATCTTTCAGAATAATCCCTTTTGACAGGTCTAAACCCTCCTATTACATATCAGTGAGTCACTTCTAAATAGGCCATAATGTCCAAAAAATAGGGTGTGTGGTATTTTAAAACAGGGCATATAATAGTTTAATGTAAAACATGACCTTATAGTGAAAAGGTCCCAAAAACTATCTCCCTGCGTCAGGGCTAGTTGTTCCTTAATAAAGCACTGGAATATATTATCACAAGTGAATAATGCTATCCCCACTTAGGAAATAGCAACTCTTGGACTTTTTTAAATAGTTATTACAAGTCTGGTTTACCAATAAAGTCAGATTTGTACCAAATATTTCACAAAAGGTACTTTTTAAAAAGTCACCTTTTACCTCTGTTAAGCCTCTAGTCGTCATCCATCTATATCAGCTTCAAACTGCCATACAGGTTGTGAACCTGCTCCCAGAGCTGAGACATAGGATGGTGTTCCATTTCTCTGACAGGATGGCCATCTGATCAGAGACGAGGAACTTATTTAACTTCAATGGGGCCAACCCTGTCACAAACATATGTAGCTAATACCTGATCTTCCCTCTCCTTTGTCTCACAAGTCAGTCAGGCAGGCACCAATCGCAGTGGAAGAGGAGCTGTCCTTAGAACAGGTTTTGAATGACCACAGAGGAGCGGTTTATCAATTCCCTGCCCATACCACTGGGATGTGCAGAGGAGATCTGCATAGCAGAAAAAAGTTTCTGCCATGTTGGGTTCAAGGAAAGAGGGGCCCGTGTTAGATTGTTTGCAGTCAGACACACTGGAAGTGCTGCAAAAGTAGGAAGGGTCACACAGACCACTTTTCCTCTACTGGTTAGAGAGGGGGCAGGAGTCACCTCCATCCACAGGTTAGTGCATGGCTTAAATGTGGCACCCTGGGGCATCCTCCTCAGAACACTACAGAACCTGCGGATGGCAGAAGAAGGATTACACCTGTCATTGAGTTCTGTGAGGAGGCCTGAGAGGCAGAAACTGCTTCCACTCGTGACCAGGACAAAGACATGGATGCCCACGATAAGTTAGCTGACCTCCTGTTAAGCTAGAGGAACACCACAAGCTGATAGAAGTCACTTTTTCTGAAGTGCCAAGCTGACCAGTTTCAATTACCTTTGCCCTGGACCCTTTTGGTGGCTTCTGCTTGAGAAAGTGCTGTTCCTGAGCCCGAAGTGTACTCCTCCTTTAACATCTTGAGAAACTGGGGACTTAAAAACCTTTTGGTTTCGAAAGCCTCCAGAGGACTGGGACCAACCTGCCAAGTCAATCTAATGTAGGTGTGTTGCCTCTGTTCTAAACAGTCAGGTTGCTTCTCCTCAGAGACTTTCCACAGCCGCAAATTCAGGGCAGTGGGACATAATGGAGAGGCTATCTGGCCTTATGGAGCCCTGTTTAGCTACAGCTTTCTATTGCCTTGCTAGAGGAATCTGAGCTCCAAAAAATTGCCTAAAGGTAGAAATCTTCATGGGTAAAGGCACCACAAGTATGCAGCCTGCGAGGGTCCTTCGTTGAGTGTGAATTTAGAATGTCACCTGCTCTGAGCTTTCATGGCAAAAGTCAACAGCTTCACTGGGACATCTGCTTTGCCCCACTCAGGATTTTCTAATTACATTTTAGAGAGTTAGGGGCCGATTTATACTTTTTGACGCAAAACTGCGCTAACGCAGTTTTTCGTCAAAAAGATTAGCACTGACTAGCGCCCTTTTTTAACGCCACCCAGGCATCACATTTATACTATGACACTGGGTGGTGCTAAAATTGGTTAGAGTAATTTTTTCTGACTTTAACCATTGTGCCTTGTCGTAAGGCAAAATGACGTTAATGGATGAAGAATTACTCTAATCCGGTTTACGACATGTAAACACATCACAAAATGGAAATGCACCATTTGTGCCCAGAATAGCATCAAAAACAGATGCTAACAGAGAGAAAAGTGCAAAGGAGACCCAAAATGGAGACAGGATGCCAGGAGCGACCCCAGGGAGACCCCATTCAACCAGGAACCAGCCAGGAGGAGACAGATAAGACCCAGGGGAGGGAGAAGAAAAGAGGAAATGTTGTTTCAGTGCAGGGGATCATGAAATACTGGTGAGAGAAGTGACGTAGCATCAACATCAACTCTTCGTCACCACAAAGTTGCCAATTGGAAGGAGAGAGGCAATCTGGCAGCAGAGTGTGGATAAGATCAACAGTGTGGCAGAGGTCAGGAGAACTGTAACTAAGTGCAAGAAACGCTGGCATGGCTGCAAGCGAAAGACAAAGGAAAAAAATGTCACGGAACAGGAAGGCAGCCCTGCAAACTGGAGGTGGGAGTCCAGCACCCCAAGAGAACTTGGACGCGATGGAGGAGATGGTTGCAGCAGTCATCCCAGAGGAAATCGCCACAGGAATACAAGGACAGGACAGCGCAGACTAACAGGAAACACCACAAATGCTGAGTAAGTTGCTTGGGGGAAATTTATGCTAAAATGTCAAGTGGATGAAGAGGGAGGCATATAGGACTCATACAATGCATGTCAAAGAAGTGCAGAGGGACACAATGCACATTAAGCAAGTTGCACCATGCCGGCATAAGCTACACATGTACCACCTGCCATGCACCATGACACATACACAACCTGGACATATGTAGAACACCAGGCCTAAATACCTACATGTACATATGCAGCATGTGGGATGGATGGCATGTCTAATCACTGTGCCACTGGTTGTGACATCACAATATCCCTTGCATGTAGTCATATCAACACCACCAACGACCAAGACCTCAGAGTCCAGGTAGTCAGTCAACACCATTCTTGGTTACATCATAGTATTGTCCCTTGCAGTAACACCTTGCAACTGCCTTGCCTCATTTCCCAAACGCATGTGTGCTGCATCTCACAGCACACAAGTCATTGCAACTATCGCAACAGTACCCAGGCATGTACTGGTAGCACCACCACACCGCATATAGACAACACATTCACATGAGGCAGCCATCCCTACATAATGCAGTCAGGGTGTCTCCTGGGTACATGGAACAATGAACTGAACAGGAGCTGGGGGAATAGCAGGCTGGACCTGTATCATTGGTAACATGCCTCTACCCAGACCAACTAAACTGAAGTAGTGTTGAACCACACATCTTGATGTTGAACTGAAAGTGTGCCAATACAGAAAATATTTACCACAGATAGCAAACAGTAGGTCACAACAGTCACAGGCTGAGCCCACAACTATTCTGACAGAACCATGTCAGACACATGGGAATGGGGACATAAACGCACACATACAACACATGGGGTATGACTGTAAAAATAATGGCGGATAATTCCACATCTACGGGCGAGGGATGGTGCATGCCTGTGTTGGTAAGAAGGCCAGTGCAGTGTACCCTTTGAACTTGGCAGTATGAGTCACACGTTGGAATGGTGGCTGGAAATCTGTCTGGTCATGGTAGCTCTGTGGGGCACTTAGTAAACATTGTTGATTGATCAAATAGACTCAGTGCCAGTTTTGGGCTGCATTGGGTGTAACAGGTCATGCTGCACTCAGGCCTGCAAATCAGGCATTGGAAAGGGCAAATGCCAGGACATGGGACGCCCTGCACTGCCCAAGCCAAGTGCATGGGCTGTGCAGGGGCACCCAGGGCCACACTACACCACACAACATCACCAACAACCATTTCATGGGGGTTGCACTGCCATGCAAAGGCTGATGAAAATGCAGAAACAGACATGGAGGGTAGTGTTGAATGTAACAGTGGCCCAGTGTCACAGTTCAGATGCCATAGCCAGTCTGTAAGCTGCTGTAAACCAGCCATATCCAGGCCATTGGCCCATGGGGCATTCCACATTGACAAACAGTTGCCCCTACCACCTGTGCTGTCGAGGGTAGTCAAATACACAATGGTAGTCAGGTGCCCCTTGCACATTAAATGAGGGACCAGCATGACTACCCGAAGAATCACCTCTAACTTGCTTCAGGCCCTGACCTAAGTACAACTCCTGTTAAATGGCCATGTCCATAAACTCATTTACCATCAGGCACTGTCACATACAGAATGATGTACACAGCAGAAATGTCATACTCATACTGCCCATGCCTGGATTCAACCCTGTGCTTGTGTCAAATAATTTGAACTGTCACCATGCTGAATTCATGTATCATAGTGCAAGGAGGGCTTCATTGAGGGGGAGGACATATGTGTTTAGCAAGGAAAACACACGTACACAGACAGGAGATGAAACTGAACTCTGCCAGGTCCATGTGTGGCATGCAATGTAGCACACAAACACAAACAACAACATGAAGAGCTATCAATGGCAACAAGAGTATAGAGTCCTGGCAATGCCATCTCTGGGGTGGTGCAAGTTCTCAGCACAGCATAGGTGTATGTGAAACATGTAAGACTGTGACAGGTGAAAATTGCTATGTGTGGTGCTGTGGCATGAGCACAGCAACACCCATTGCAAGGCCTCACCATGCAAATGGATGCAAAGGGAGGGTAAAACATGAAAAGATTGCATCAAGCCACAAAAAGGACAGGCAACATGCTTGAAACATGTGAAGCGGCCAATTGTGCAAACTGGGTTTTCATTCAGGTGACATGCAGGTGGGGCATAGAGCTGTAGACTGCCACTATGTACAGGCACAATGCTTTGGAACTAAGGCGCGCATCACAGGCCCTAGCACCATAGGAGCATCACTTTCAGTGACACTCCTGTGGTGCTAAGAACTGCGCCGTACTGACAAGTTGGCATAAAGCGACTTTTTGTGGCTTAATGTCACCTTGTATATACAGCCCCTTCCTGACCATCACTGTGCGTGGAAGGTGGTGCAATAGGTGTTTCTGTGGGAGTGCCACCGCAACACTCATTGCATTTTGATGCTACCTCAGATAAATGGAATTTTGTCAACTTGAGGAAGTGCCAAAACTCTTATGCCAGCCCCAGGGGTGGTGTTAGCAAGGTGCAATGAAGAGGAATACTTTTATACCTCCTTGTTTTTTGCTTTTCCAAATTGTGCTGCTTTCTGCAACATGCATAGGAAGAGCAAAATGCCAGAAATTATTGTTTATGTGCATGAAGGTGTCCCTTCCTGCACATAAACAATCATTTGTAAATTACGCTTTGGCTCTTCTGTGTGCGCTGCATTCTACAGCTCACACAGAAGTGCCAAAGCGACATTAGTGATTGTTAATGTGCAGGAAGGGACACCTTCACTCTCATAAGCAATCACACCCCTCAACGCATACATCCTTGCCCAATGGTGCGTTGGTTCTGGCAGCTGGATTTTTCACCAGCACAAGGGACAACACAGGGGTGCACCGTGTTCACTTACATACGGCGCATCCTTGTGTTACCAAAGTGACTCAGCGCGGTGCTGCCAATTTTTGCACAGTACTGCGCTGCACCACTTTTATTTAAATATGGTTCTAATATGACAATGAGCCTCAAGTATCAAGTCAGTGAGGCGACTTGTCAACTGCCACAACAAAGATAGACTGATTTAACACCGTATCATTGCAAAGGATGATGGCTCTCCTGCGGATTTGCCTGTCCTGGAGTACCCTGATGACCTGGATGACCAGCTGGCAACTATCAGCCAAGAGACCCTCCAAGAAGTTCTTGTAAACCTCCAGACACCACCTCCAATCGCAAGGAGGAGCATTGATGTAGCAGATATCCCACAGACCCCACTTAGCACCCCAGTAGTATGACCTGCCAGCACCGACACAGCAGAGGACTCCGAGGACCAAGGCACCAGCTTTGAGAGGACAATTGTAGGAGTCCAGCGGGAGCTGGCCAAGGAGGTGAGCATAGGGATGCAAACTATAAGAACCAGCCTTGAGGGGATGCGGATGTGCATGGTTACAGCTATAGACCCAACACACACACTCCCCAATGCGTGGAGTCGAGGAGTGTCTGAGGGACATAGCTGCTGCCATGAGGGAGAGGTCAGAACAACTGGCATCAGCCTGCTTGAGGACAAGATGGACTCCATGCACCAGGAAATGGTCTCCCTCAGGGCAGACATGGCTGCCTATCACAGGGATGTTGCTGCTATACTTAAAAATCAGCAGCTCCTCAATGCTGCAGTGATGCCATATATAGTGCCACAGATGGCAGCTGCCGAGAATTGGGAGTCCACATCTCCAACCACTGAAGTGTGTGTGGCCCTCTCTACCTCCCTACTACTACCATCAAGGGAAGAGGAGGTATAGAAGGCTGGCCTGGCTTATAGTGGGTACCTGATGGTACTTTCACCTTGTGCCAGGTCCAGTTATCCCTTATTAGTCGATTACTAGTGTTCTTGCAGCTTAGGCTGATAGAGGTAGCTAAAGCAGAGCAGCTTAGGCTGAATTAGGGGACATGCAAAGCTCCTACTATACCACTTATATCATATAGGTACTATATAATAAGAAAGACAATAATCAGAGTTACTAAAAATAAAGGTACTTTATTTTAGTGACAATGTGCCAAAAATATCTCAGAAGATATACTCCCTTAGGAGGTAAGTAAAATACGCAAAATATACACACAAACCAAAATCAGGTAAGTAAAACAGTCAGAAAGTAGTGCAAACACTGTAGAATACAATAGGATACAAGAGGCCTAGGGACAACACAAACCATATAGTAAGAAAGTGGAATGCTAACCACGAGTGGACCCCTAGGCTAGTGTAGTGTGTAGAGGATCGCTGGGAGTGTAAGAAAACACTAAGGGTGTCAAAGATACCCCACCCCAAAACCCTGGAAAGTAGGAGTAAAGTACTACTATTTCCCCAGAAACACACTAAACTTGTGATGGAGGATTTTGCAAAGACCACAACAGACTGCAAAGCACTGAAGACCTATTCTTGGACCTGAGAACCTGCAAAGGAAGGGGACCAAGTCCAAGAGTCGTGAAAGTGTCCAGGGGGGGCAGGAGACCACTAAACCCCGGATGAAGGTGCAAAATGGCTGTCTCTGGATGGAAGAACTGAAGATTCTGCAACAACAAGAGGTGCTAGGAACTTCTCCTTCATGTAGACGATGTCCCACGGAGTGCTGGAGGATGCAGAGTTGTTTCTTTGGCAAAAGGCCACAAACAAGCCTTGATAGCTGCATTAGTTGCAGTTGAAGAAAAAGGGTGCTGCCTGGGCCCAGGAAGAACCAGGATGTTGCCACTTGGGAGAGTAGACCGAGGGGGCCCTCAGTAATGTAGAGAGCCCACAACCAAGAAGGTAGCACCCACAGAAGCACTTGAACACGGGTTCAAGAAGTCTGAACATGGCAGTCATCTCAACACTGCAAAATAGGGTCCCACGAAGCCGAAGATCAACTCAGGGAGCTGAGCATTGCAGGGCAGAGTGCTGGGGACTTGGGCTTGGCTGTGCATGAAGGATATTGTGGAAATGTGCACAGAAGCCCTAGTAGCTGCAGTTCACGTGGTGCACAGTATTACTGTCTGGAGAGGGGAGGCAAGTACTTACCTCCTCCAAATTTTGACAGTTGGCCCACTGGACAGTCTGGGTCACTTGGGTCCACCACCTGTGTTCCAGGGGCCATGCTCGTCAGGATGAGGGGGGTCCCAGAGTACCGGTGACGCTGAAGTTTGGTGCCTGCTGGAGCAGGAGGAACATTCTGTCAACCCACAGGAGATTTTGTGGCTTCCAGTGCAGGATGAAGGCAGGCAGCCCCCACAGCAAACACCACCAGTAAACAGTCAAGAAAGGCGGCAGGGTTAGGAGCTACAATGTCACTGGTAGTCTTCTTGCTACTTTGTTGCAGTTTTGCAGGCGTCCTGGAGCAGTCACCAGTCGATCCTTGGCAGAAATCGAAGAGAGAGGTGCAGAGGAACTTTGATGAATTCTTGTGAGTCGTTATCTGAGGAAAAGCCCACTGGAGAGACCCTAAATAACCCTCAGGGGAGGATTGGCCACCTAGTCAGGTAAGCACCTATCAGGAGGGGTCTCTGATGTCACCTGCTGGCACTGGCCACTCAGAGGCCTCCAGAGTGCCCTCACACCTGGGACACAGAGGTCTGGGACACACTGGAGGAGCTCTGGGCACAACCCCTGGGGTGGTGATGGACAGGGGAGTGGTCACTCCCCTTTCCTTTGTCCAGTTTCATGCCAGAGCAGGGACTGGGGGTTCCCTAAACTGGTGTAGACTGGCTTATGCAAGGAGGGCACCATCTGTGCCCTTCAAAGCATTTCCAGAGGCTGGGAGAGGCTACCCCTCCCCAGCCCTTAACACCTATTTCCAAAGGGATAGGGTGTAACACCCTCTCTCAGAGGACATTCTTTGTTCTGCCTTCCTAGGACTGGGATGCTCAGACCCCAGGAGGGCAGAAACCTGTCTGTGGGGTGGCAGCAGCTGTAGCTGCAGTGAAAATCCCAGAGAGCTAGTTTTGAAGTTCCCAGGGTCCATAGTGGAGCCCCGGGATGCATGGAATTGGCACCCCAATACCATATTTGGCATGGGGGAACAATTCCATGATCTTAGACATGTTACATGGCCATATTTGGAGTTACCATTGTGAAGCTACATATAGATATTGACCTATATGTAGTGCACTCGTGTAATGGTGTCCCTGCACTCACAATGTCTGGGGAAATGGCCCTGAACTATATGGGGGCACCTTTGCTAGTGCAAGGGTGCCCTCGAATTTAGTAACTTTGCACCTAACCTTCAGTAAGTGAAGTTTAGACATAAAGGTGTTTTATAAGTTACTTAAGTTCAGTGAAAATGGCTGTGAAATAACGTGTTATTTTACTCAGGCTGCTGTGGCAGTCCTGTGTAAGATTTGGCTGAGCTCCCTATAGGTGGCAAAAGAAATGCTGCAGCCCATAGGGATCTCCTGGAGCCCCAATATCCTGGGTACCTAGGTACCATATACTATGGAATTTTAAGGGTGTCCCAGTGTGCCAATTAGAATTGGTAAAAATGGTCCCTAGCCTTTAGTGACAATTTTGAAGGCAGAGAGAGCATAAGCACTGAGTTTCTGATTAGCAGAGCCTCTGTGACACAGTTAGTCACTACACAGGTATACACATTCAGGCCACAAACTATGAGCACTGGGGTCCTGGCTAGCAGGATCCCAGTGATACAGGCAAAAACGAACTTACATACATGTAAAAATGGGGGTAACATGCCAAGCAAGAAGGTACTTTCCTACAGGACCCATCACACACATCGGAGGATGACGATGTGGAACAGATTATCTTCACCCATAGTAGCTCCCAGTTGCACCAGCCCATGCCACATGGGCAGTGTTTTCCTTTGTCATGTGTTTGACATCATGCCCGTGTTAGCACTGTTGCAGATATGCATTCTTTTGACCTTTCTGCTATGGACTGCAATTGTCTCTAACTTTTCAATTGGCAATTTATGTTCCTTGCACTGAAAGACACTTCACCCAAGCATGTCCCATAACATGTTCCTCAACCCTGGGCTTATGTTGTGTCACAACCGGATGGATTCCGCGAATGGAGTCACAGATCTGGCCATTGTAAATATTGAACTATACCACTTGTTATTAAACACCACCTCCACAACAAGCATGTTTTTGTGTGTTGTGACATATCTACTATGCCTAGAAATTGTGATGTGTGTAACATGTTAGTAGATGAGTGCAAGAATATGCGGGCATACATCTATGCACATGGTACCTCTATGATGAACGTCGATGCTGGTCTCATCCCCTTCAAGCAATTCACTGTGTATGTAAAACATGTTGAACACATGTATGCTACACCCACTACATACAGCAGGAATGGCTGTGAAACAGTTCTCGGGCAATATTGTCAGCTGGGAGCACCAGTAGAACACATTGCTGTGAAACAGAGGGACTCAACCTCATATGTAATTGCCACTGGTCAGTTTAGCAGGATAGGAATTAAATGTAGGCTGTTGTCAAATGTCCCACAGTGCCCAATATTCTGACAGAAAACCCATACAATGACAGCTGAATTACCACACCTACCTTCCTATACATTGTCAACATAGTCACCTTAAGTGGTGGGTACACTGGATGGCAGATGCCCAGACAAGTAGATGTGTTGTAGCTGCCAATGTGACAGCTCAGTTGTAAGAAGATGATGAACATGTCAAGAGAGGGATCTGGAGACAGGACTGAACCCCTGGGACAATACACAATTTTCACTGTACACCCATGGGAAGACCCCTAAAATCCAAACATATGACTCATGAAGTAAGGGAATACCCAAAATGTTTTAATTCGATTTTAACACAACTAAAAAGAATTAAGAACACCTATCGTAACCTAACCTAACCTATCCTAACTATACATAACCAACAACAGACCCTAACTACTCTAAGCTACACTTACCTAACACATTTAACAACACACTCTAAACATTGGCCCCTCACCCCCATATATCACAAGACACATGAGGGGCAACATATACTAAACTACACATATACTACCTATTACTAAACACATTTTTTGGGGTATATATTTTTTCTATTTTTTTTTTATAACACATAAAAGCCCCAACATCATCCCCCACCCACCGACCTACACAGTAAAATGTAAAAAGTTGAAAACCCACCCACCAAACTAACTTATCCTAACTAAGCCACTAACCTAAACTAACCTATAACTAACCCCCTAATACCCGCTAAAAAACATTAAAGCAAATAAGGAAGGAGGGGACAGAACTGGGGATAACAGACATTTTGGCATTCACAGGTTAGCCCTCTTGAGTTTCCGCTTTCTGAATTTTAGTCTTTTAGTATTCTTCTCAAGCTTCTTCTCAATAGAGTCCAACTTCTTGAGGAACTGTGTTACATCCCTCTCTAGTTCCCTAATGGCACTCATTTCCATGGTAGCAGGTGTGGTTGGCTTTTGCATGGTTGTTGAGGGTGCAGCAGCTGGGGCAATTGTGATGGTGGCAGCTGTGGCCCCCTGCACAGTTGTGGTGCTTAGTCCTCCTTGTGTGGGTCCCCCTTGGGTGAATACCCGCCACTCACCGGTGGATCGCTCCATGTGATAACAGCATGCCATCCTCCTGAACCCAGAATCCACTGCCAGTATGGGCCGATAGCGAACTTCACTCTTCTGAAAGGCATGCAGTTCCTCATTGTTCATGTTGGCAGCTGATGGAATAAGGGGGAGTTGAATGACAGATGCATGAGACTGCCCCGGTGCTCGGCAAGATAGCTGACTTAGGTATTCTGGCTTGTCCTGCAAGGCACACAGAGACACTTTGTGAGGGACAAGCTGCTCCATTTTTAGTCTGCACTTTTCATGCATTGAGTAGTCCATGATTGAAGTGTCACAGTATTCTGATGGTATCAAATGCCCCATTGTAGGTGTCCCCTGGGAGGGGGTATGCCCCCTTTGCAAACATAATGGCGGGGATGATGTATGTGAAATTATGACACTGTAGCACCATACATGGATTGCCTTACTTTGTAATCACAATCCATTTACATATGGCATGCTGACGGTGTCTTAACCTATCATACATGACACAGATGTTGCCATGGCCTCTGATATGTGTGACTTAGTGATGGTTGTGCATGACTGACCTAACATCTGACTTTCATTGGTAAAATGGTAGGATATGTGAAACCCATGCCTATACTGGTGCAGTGACACTTCATTCTGGTTGCATGCAACCTGTCCACAAGCATTAAATGCAGCACGGCAACACATCTGCTACTCTCATTCAAGGGTGGTAAACAGTAAATAGTTTACCAATGGGAGACTTACCAACAGGGCCACCGATCACCACACCAACATGGTCTAACAGATCCTACTCCCTGGTCACCAGATCTGCCCAGCGATGCTTGAGCTGGTGTTCGTTGAGGCTGCTGCGGTACATCCTCTTTAGGTGGTGGAGCACCTTGCCACACCGCAGCAGTCTTGCCTCTGTCTGGTAGCCCTGTATCACACGGCCCCCATTTCCAAGATAAATAGGAGGTAGTGGCTACCAGACACACAAAGCCGGGACTCCTCCTCCCCCATCCTAGTCTGCCTCCCACTACCAGACATGTCACTGGGGTACAGGTTGTCAAAAAATGAAGATTGTAAAAAAAAAAAAGAAGTAAAGCAAACTTAACTCCCAAAAATAACAACCCCAACTATTCCAACTTAACAACTAACCCGGACAGACACCGCCCAATATCAGTACAAGGAAAATTACAAATAACACAAAAAAATCACTAGCACTGTGATGAGACTACTTGTGAAATGAGTGATGGTAGCAGTTCAATCTTATGCATCACATGTGATGTTGCTACTGTACTCATCATATTAGTGCTTGTGACATGCTCCCTGAGGTTAGACTCACAATCCTGTGGTATCTATTGTGTAGTATGAAGAGACCAAAGCTGGATTTTGTGAATAAGTGAGGTGATAATTGAAAAAATCTACAAGGTGAGTTACGTGTTTATTAAGTGAAGAAGTTTTCAACGATGTGCAGTCTGTGGCGTATACCCAGCAGATCTGTTCTGCTGTTCCCTCTCATTTTCTTCTCCACCATCTTCCTCCTCAGGCAGGTCATCAACCTGCTCATAAAAGGGGATGTTCATCCGTACACAGAATGGCATATGTCAAGATTATCGTGCAGACGATGTGTGGGGCATGTAGGAGGCTGCCTCCTGTGATGTCCAGGCACCTGAATCTGGACTTCAGGATGCCAAATGTCCTCTCCACAATAGTCTGTCCTACGATGTCCCTCATTATATGCACGCTCTGCTGCTGTGCTTGGGAAATGGGGCCCTTATCCATGGCTGTATGCCATAACCCTGATCCACTGCAAAATATTAAAGGAGTAAGTTGGGGTTAGGGCTTGCAATAGGTATGTCATGAAGCATGGCAGTTGATATTTAGAGCTGGTTGTGGCTCATATGTGTTTGTGGTATGGTGTGAGTTCCTATCCTTGTGTAATGTTTCCACAGCACCACTAGGGCCTTCATTACAACCCTGGCGGTTGGTGATAAAGCGGCAGTAATACCACCAACAGGCCGGCAGTAAACAAAATGGAATTATGACCACGGTGGAAACCGCCAACACAGACAGCCACTTTAACACACCGACCACCCCGGTGGTAGCAACAAGCACCGCAGCGGTAACCGCCAACAGACAGGCGGAAGACAAGGTTCTGCCCACTGTATTATGAGACACCAATACACCAGCTTTTCCGGGGTGGTACCAGCGCCATCAAAAGCACGGCGGAAACAGTACAGAGAAGGGAAATGACTCACCTCTGGACACTCAAGGAGAAACCACGAGGCCATGGAGCCCGAACTACAGGTGTTACCCATGCTGGTTTACCTCCTCCTACATCAGGAATACCAATGGCGGCGAAGACATCCATCGGGCCCAATGATAACCAATGAGAAGTTGCACGGCGGTCCTCAATTGCCTCCCGCAACCACGCACAACATCAGCGGAATTACCTCATTTCCACTTGTCCCTCCACACAGGTCAGGCGGCCGCCATTTCAGGGGGGAGCAGGCCATGGCACCTAACTGTGTCACAGCAGACATTGGCACATTTACAGGACGACACGTTAACCTACTGTTTCTGTCACAACATGCGAGGCATTTTACTCTGAGTATGTGTTTGAAAATGACCATCTGCTCACCGCTTTTCACACTAGAGTTCAACCGCTGAGGATGAATAGGAGATGGAGACATACCATTGTGTAATGACCCCTGGTGGACCTGGCAACAATGGAGGAAAGGTACATTATCCTCACCTACGGACTTGATAGGGCCACAATCCAAGAGTTGTGTGCCCAATTCGAGACAGACCCGATCTCAGCTATCCATCACCCCACTGGGATTCCCCAACTTGTTCAAGTCCTATCAGTGCTCAATTTCTTGGCAAGTGGCTCCTTCCAAGTGACAGTGGTCATGGCAGCAGGGATGTCGCAGCTTATGTTCTCTAACGTGCTGACCAGAGTGTTGTCTGCCCTTATGAAACACATGTGCAGCTACATCGATTTCCCCCAGGTGGAGGATTTGGCCACAGTGATAGCTGACTTCTATGCAGTGGGACATAACCCCAACATCATTGGTGCTGTTGATAGTACACATATTTCCTTTGTACCCCCCCGGGAGAAATGAACAGGTGTACAGAAATCGAAAGAGCTTTCACTCGATGAATGTGCAAATAGTATGCCTGGCAGACCAGTACATCTTCCATGTGAATGCAAAGTATCCTGGGTCTGTGCATGATGCCTATATCCTGAGGAATAGCAGCATCCCATATGTGATGGCTCAACTCCCAGTGTCTGTTAGTATATAGGTGTGGGGTTGCCCTAGGGGTGATTGTCTGGCTAACAGGTATCCCTCAGTATTTGCAGGTGACTCTGGTTACCCCAACCTCTAATGGCTACTGACCCCAGTGAGAAATGCCAGGACAAGGGTAGGGCAGAGGAAAGTTACAATGAGGCACATGGGCGAACAAGGAGGATCATTGAGTGCACCTTTGGCCTCCTGAAGGCCAGGTTTCGGTGCCTCCATCTGACATGTGGATCCCTGTGCTAATCACCCAAGAAGGTTTGCCAGATCATTGTTGCATGTTGCACGTTGCACAACCTAGCCTTGAGATGACAGGTGCCTTTTCTGCAGGAGGATGAGGCTGGAGCTGGTCGTGTGGCAGCGGTGGAGCCTGTGGACAGTGACGAAGAGGAGGCAGAAGAAGAGGATGTGGCCAACAGACAGTACTTCCAGTGACACACAGGTAAGACACTGTAACCTCACCTTCCATTGCTGTTTTGTAAAGTGAATTTTCTCTGGCCGGCTGCTGTTCCCACTACAAAGGCCACTTATTGTACCCTTTAACATGTCTATTTGCAGATATTTGTGCCCTCCTGTGGCTCCTGGTGTATCGACTGCTGGACATTACAGGTCATACCTATGTATACATAACTGTACAGTCCATTTGCAATGTCTACAGATTGTTAAACAACTACATCCTTAAATCATTTGACATGCTCCATACTTGTTTTGTCCAAGGGTGTTTATTTCAGTGCTGAGAAGTAAATGGGGATGTGCAATGGTCTTGGGTCATGGTGGAGGAAAGTCCAAGATGGAGTCCGGTCTATTGGTATCACAGGTGCATTGTCCAATGGGACATGGGAAGTGGAGCAATGGCAGTTCAAGGTGGACAGGGTGACAGAGTGACAGAGTGGAACACAAGGGTGACAATCAGGAGAGTCTTATTTCCTGCCGTTGGTCTAGGCAATGTTATCTGGCTTCTGCCTGGATTGCAAGGACCGTTTGCGTGGTGGTTCTCCTTCTACAGGGGGTGGGGTGCTGGGGGCCTGTTGTTCCTGTGGCAGTGCCTCCTGTCCACTAGCGTCAGCGGAGGTGGAAGGCGGTTCATCAGTGTGGCTAGTGTCAGGGGCCCGTTGTTGTGCCACTGCCTCCCTCATGGTGTTGGCCATGTCTGTTGGCACCCCTGCAATGGTGACCAGGGTGGTGTTGATGTCCCTCAGTTCCTCCGTGATCCCCAGGTACTGTCCCTCCTGCAGCCGCTGGGTCTCCTGCAACTTGGCCAGTATCTGGCCCTTGGTCTCCTGGGAATGGTGGTATGCTCCCGGGATGTTGGTGAGTGTCTCGTGGAGAATCGGTTCCCTGGGCCTGTCCTCCCTCTGTTGCACAGCAGTCCTCTCAGCTTCCCTGTTGTCCTGTGCCACTGTCCCCTGAACCGTGTGCCCACTGCCACTGACCCCAGGTCCCTGATCGTCCTGTGTTTGTGGGGTTGTCTGAGGTCCCTGTAGTGGTGGACACACTGCTGATTGACATGTCCGGGGAAAAGAGGTATGGGCCCACTGGGTGGGTGCTGTGGTGCTGTTTCCTGAGAGTGGAGGCTCTGTGGTGGGATGGGACTGTGCCTGGGTAACTGACTGTCCAGAGGTCCATGATGGGCCACGTTGGTCATCCTGATCCAGGTGTGCAGAGCTGCTGTCATCACTGTGGGCCTCTTCTGTGGGGGGGACTGGATGTTCCTGGCACCTCCTCTCCGGTGACGTTGGGTGGGGGTTCTGTGGGGATGTAAATGCAGTGTTATTGTTTCTGCGTCTGTCATCTTGTGCATGGGTATGTTCCCCTCTATGGTTGTTATTACCATGGCAGCTTTGCCTTGTGTGAGTTTTTATTTGGTTGGCCTAGTGATTGTCTCTAGTGTGCATGCAGTGGTGATGGTTGTCCAGCAGGCCTGTGATGGATGTCCATGCATTGGTGTTGCATGCAGGGCTTGGTATTGGGATGGGTGGGTTATGATGGTGGGGTATACAGTATGGGAGGTGGTGGAGTGATGGGAGTGAGAGTGAGGTTGGGGGTATGTGATGGCATGCAGGTAGGGAGGTGAAAGTAGTAAAGATTTGACTTACCAGAGTCCAGCCCTCCTGCTACTCCTGCCAGGCCCTCACGATGCATGATTGCCAAGACTTGCTCCTCCCCATGTTAGTTGTGGGGGAGGAGGTGGGGGGTCCGCCACCAGTCTTCTGTACAGCTATCTGGTGACTTGCAACCAAGGAACGCACCTTCCCCTAAAGGTCGTTCCACCTCTTCCTGATCTCATCCCTTGTTCTGGGGTGCTGTCCCATGGCGTTGACCCTGTCCAAGATTCTCCACCATAGCTCCATATTCCTTGCAATGGATGTCTGCTGCACCTGTGATCCGAATAGCTGTGGCTCTACCAGGGTGATTTCCTCCACCATGACCCTTAGCTCCTCCTCTGTGAACCTGGGGTGTCTTTGTGGTGCCATGGGTGTAGTGTGTGTGGTGTGTGTGAGTGTGTGTGTGTGTGGTGATGTGTTGGGGTGTGTGCTGTAAAGTGCGTGGATGGTGTATGGGTGATAGTGTTCTGTGGCTCTGTTTCTGTGGACGCTTTTGGTGTGGTACTCTCTCTCTTGTAAATATTTTGTAGTTGTGAAGGGTTGTGGGTAATGTGTGTGTCAGTGTGGGTGTGGTGTGTGTATGTATGTCAGGTGTGTGTAGTTTGAATTGTCCAATGTGGTGTTGCTTTGTTTTTGTGTGTGTATTTTGAGCTCGGCTTTATGTACCGCCAATGGTTTACTGCAGTTGATTGTCCGCCACAGTGATTCGTGGGTCATAATCCTGTGGGCGCAGTTCTGTTGGTGTAACGGTGTGGGTTTTGCTACTGCCAGTTTATCACTGACCTTTGGGCTGGGGGACTTGTGTGTGTGTCTGTATAGTGGCAGATTTCTATGTGTGTGTCATAATACGGATAGTGGTATACCGCCACAGTCGCGGTATGTTGGCTGCATTCAGCATGGCGGTAAGCAGCACCTACCGCCAATGTCATAATGAGGACCAAGGTTTTTGGACATGACAATCTTGTGTTTGGCTCAAGGACCTGGGATATATGATTTGGATTCCACATTGATGGTCATTATGTATTTACCATGCATTGTGTAGTGTACCTGTGTCTCAGTGTGCTATCACTAGAGGGGACATGACACATCCTCACAACACAATGGGGTCAGATGTGGTGTCAACATGTTAGAACTACTGAGCCTGGACATCCCATCACTTTTGAAATGTTTCATTGCAGATGATGTGTGACACTTAGAGCCTTTGAAATTGGTAAGTGAGTACGCACAACGTCTCCAAAATGGACTGCACTGTCCTGTAACGTTTCGACTATGCAAGAATGCCCTATATGTGACACGTTACTTGGCAACCCTTTGTTGTCCATCACACCTGTTGATCATGTGCAGCCGTGCACTGACACTACCTACCCTGCACCAGGGTACTTGGCTAGCTGCCTTTTGGAGGTGGATGTATCTGTGCAGGACGGTACACCACCCTATACATATGCTGTTTTGATGGCCAATTGGCTCTTTCTGTGTGTGCATCAGTATGCAGCATGTATTTGTGTGACAATCATCTGAGTTCATAGCACAGTCTACTTCCTTATTGTAACCTTCAAACTGCACCCCTGGGGTGGTGTTTGTTGTTGGCACTTCTTCAGATTTTAGCTGACAGGTACATGCGAGTCAGCATCATCATCTTGTGGTGACAGACCTTGCAGCGAGAAACTTTGCACACCCCTTCCACACTACATACAGCATGGGAGGGTGGCCAATTTACAATGAGCTTCAAGTCATTATGAAATGGTCATCTGCCAAGTTGTACATACAGAGCAGGCAATGACAATGGAATTGTGGGCTATTACATAGGTCCCTTGGTGTTCCAGAGTAGCAGCTTGTTAGACTTTTCATCCTTGGCATTATCTCCCCTAACATTTTGCCTCTGTTTCCCAGGTTGTTGATGTGTGCTGGACTCTGTTTTGCTGTGTTTGTTACTCTGGACACTTTACCACTACTATCCAGTGCTAACGTACAAGTGCTCCTGTACAAAATGTGTATGTAATTGGCTTTCCATGATTGGCATATTTGATTTAATGGTAAGTTCCTGGTACAGTGCACTAGAGATGTCCAGGGCCTGTAAATCACATGCTAATAGTGGGCCTGCAGAACTGGTTGGGCCACCCACTTTAGGAACCCTGTAAGCATGTCTGAGACCTGCCACTGCAGTGTCTGTGTGTGCAGTTTTAAACTGCCAATTCGACTAGGCAAGTTTACCCTCTTGCCAGGCCTTAACCTTCCCTCTTCTTACATGTAAGACACCCCTAAGGTAGGCCCTAGGTGCAATGTATGTTTAAGGTAGGACATATGCTAACTTTATATGTCCTGACAATGAAATACTGCTAAATTCAGTTTTCATTGTTGGAAGGCCTATCTCATTCATAGGTTAACATGGGGGCTACCTTTAAAATTATTAAAGCACAGATTACCTTTGGGAGCAGATAGACATGTGGAGTTTGGGGTCTCTGAGCTCACAACAGACATCTTTTAGTAAAGTTGGTTTTAAGATTGTGTGTTTGGAAATGCTACTTTTTGAAAGTGGGCATTTTGTTGCTTAAACCATTCTGTGACTCTGCCTGTTTGTGGATTCCCTGTCTGGGTCAGTTTGACAGTGGGGCTGTTTGCACCTCTCTCTAGACAGTGACACAAAGGGAGCTGGGGTGTTGCTTGCATATGCTGATGAGCCATCTGTGCGAGGAGGGAGGGGAAGGGCTTTGCCTGTCCTCACACAATGCAGTCTCCAACCCCCTGGTAGGTGTCTGAGGCCTGGCCTGGGCAAGGCAGGATTTCACAAACAAGATAGACTTTCCTTTGAAGTAAGCCTGCTTCAAAGGCCAAAATGGGTATAAGAAGGGCACCCAAAACCACAGACTTTAGATCACTTGTGGACATCAAGAGGAACCTCTGCCTGGAGAAGATATGAAGAGATGAGGAGAAGATGCTGCCCTGCCTGAGACTGTGGTTTGTTGACCTATCCTGCAGTTGCTGCTTCTGCCTGTGCCAGGGGAGAACAAATGGACTTTATGTGCCTTCCTGCTTGTAAAGAAATCTCCAAGGACTTGCCCAGAGCTTGCCTCCTGTTGTTAAAGTCTCAGGGCCATCAAAGACTTTTCCTGCCAGCATCTGGACTCTCTACTGAGACCCCTGTGCTGCCAACTGGTGCCCTATCCAGTTCCTGGGGCCTTGGAAGCTGGCAGACCAAGACTGAAACTCCATGCACAGACAACCATGCAGGGAAAAATCCGACTCACCTTCCGAGACATGGCTGAAAATCGACATAACGCTGGCTTTGTGGCAGAAATCGACGCTCCACCGGCACTGCGGCTGGAAAATCGACGCAAGGAGCTGGAAGAATGTCGTGCCACACCCGCTGACGGAGGCTGTTAACATCGCAACCCACTTTGCGTAGTTTTGCTGCTATCGTGCACCAGGATTTTCAACGCAAACCTTGCTGTTGCAGAAAAACGATGCAACGCCGACCCGACCGTAGAAGGAGAAACGATGCACGGTCTCATCTGCGTGTAAGAAATCGACGCATTGCATACCTTTTTTGACGCACACTCGTATGTGCATGTTATTTTGACGCTACCCAGGTACTTTTCAAAGCTAACATTGTTTTTACTGTTTTCTCAAGGATTTAAGACTCTTTCTTCCTTTTTAATTCATAACTTGACTTGTGCATGGTGGACTTTTGTTATTTTGCTCTTGTTTTGTTTAGTTATATATTTTCTATTTTTTCTAAACCTGTGTTGTATAATTTTGTAGTGTTTTCATTAAGTTACCTTGCGTGTTGGTACAAATAATTTGCACCTAGCACTCTGAAGTTAAGCCTGCCTGCTCGTGCCAAACTACCAGGGGGGTGAGCGGGGGTTAGCTGAGGGTGATTCTCCTTTATCCTGACTAGAGTGAGGGTCCTTGCTTGGACACCGAGTAACCTGACTGCCAACCAATGACCCCATTTCTTGCACAGCTAATCTTTGTGGCAACCATGAGATCACCAAGGGAGTGTATCCCATTGTCACAGGAGGATCAGCATAACTACCAGTGTCTCACCTATCTTCCAAAACATGAATGTGCATTTATAGTGTCAACACATGCACAGTGCAGACTGTGAGCTCAGCTTCTTAGCAAATGTTTCCCTTGGCACAGTGCATGTGAGGTCAGTGCTGACTTGTTTTCTCCTACTGGGTCCCAGGATGACATCCATGATCTGCACTGTCTGACCATCATTCTGCCCCATGTTGGCCGATTTGTTGTATCTGGTATAGACATGATGGTGTTGTGAGTCAGTGAGTGTTGCATGTGAGGTTGCACTACAGTAGGTGTGGTACCACCTCTCCATCATCTGGCAAATTGTATGTGATAGGCATTGATCTTGTATTCCTATGTTTATGAGCCAATGCATCAGGCAGATGTTTCTGTACACTACAGGTAAGTTAGGTATGTGTTGATGAGAAGCAGTTAATATAGGTGCAAATTGTGTAGTGTTTGATATTTGTTCTGGCAGTGGTTTGCACAGCATTACTTGAGGCATCTGTGCCTATTTGGAAGTTACATGACATAGGCATGGTGTATGTCATTGACATGTCTGTGCTATTCTTTGTTTGGTGTAGTGTGTGTGAAGTGTACGTAGTAGATGAACTGTGGGCACTTTTAGTGGTCTGTGTAGTTCTGCTGTTAGTAAAAGGTACATGTCTGCACCTGTCCTTCCCATGGAGTGCCTGTCAAGTTGTGGGTGTGTTACCTACATGTGGGTGTATGTATTAGGGTTGTGTACTGATTGTGCTGTACTGCAGCATGGTGCATATGTGTTATCACCTACACATGTGTGTGACCCTGGCCAAATGTTTCTGTAGTGGTGTATGTACTGTGTGTCTGACAGGGTTGGTGGGTTGTGTGTACATTGCTAGATTTCTAGACTTACTAGACTTACCCACAAGTAGGCCATTTCCAAATTGTCCATTCCATGCTGTGCCGGAATACGTATGGACACTCCCAGGATACTTGGCCAAAATGTTTATGAATAGTCCCAGGTGGCCCACTATGCCATGCACAGTAATGGAATGTATGTGCTTGCGATTCCAGTATAAGTGCTCTGTTGCTGCAGGTGGTACGAGCCGGACATGGGTGCAGTCAATTGCACAGAGCACATTTGGGAAGCCATGGATTTGATAGAACCCCTGTTTGTTCTCCTTCTGCTTTTGCTGGTTGTTGGGGAAGCAGATGTGGCAGGGTATCAGGGAGATGATAGTGTCAAACAGCTTTGGCAGGAATGTAGAGAACAGCGGCTGTGAGACACCCCCAACCAGTGCACCCTTTGTTTGGGAGGAACCACTTGCAGGCATGTTCAGGACAGCGAGCAGCTTTGTCATAGATGGTATTTTGTGTGGGGTCTGCAGGCTGGCTGTAATTTGTGGCTCAATGTGGTGCAGCAGGTGTAGTATGGGCTTACTGGTTCATTATGTAGGTCCTAATAATGTCCAGGTCCTGAGGCCAAGGAGGGTTGTCCTGGTTCTGAAGACCCACTCTTGCCTTCTGTGTCACCTTTTGTGGGCCGTGTTGTCATGGTGGTGAGTGCAGGAGTTCATGCTGTCCTCTGCACCGTCTAGCTGGATCATTATCACCTCCATTTTCTGCTGTGGCTTATAATGTTGCTTCTGTGTGTTCCCTTTAAGTTGTGGTGTGTTTGCCTCATTTTAACGCCCGCCCTGACCCAGGCGTTACATTTTGATGTAAATCAGTGTTAACGTCATTTTTTTGGTCCGCCTCCTACACGTGCGTCTTTTTTGCCCAGGTGGTTAAATACGGCGCTAGAGTGTTTGAGTCATTTTTAGGATGGGAACACCTACCCTGCATCTCATTGATGCAATGAGGTTTCACGCATCTGAAAAATGACGTTAGCACCAATATTTTGCCGCTAGAAGTGTCTAGCATGAAAATATAAATATGGCGTTGAGTTTGCGCTGAATTAGCATATTTTTTTCCCTGCTAATTCAGTGCAAACAGGATATAAATATGCCCCTTAGGGCCTTATTACTAGTGTGGCAGTCCCAAACCGCCACACTCTCTGTGACTGTTGTGGCGGTCCAACCACCACATTACAACCCTGGTGGTTGGACCACTAGGGAACCGTCGTTCTAGCAGGGAACATTGTTCCCGAGGGGGTTACCGTGGTCTGAGTTGTACTCAGCCAGGGTGGCACTGAACTCAGCGCCACCTGGCTGATTACAACTCACCTTACTGCCAGCCTATCTATAGTGGTCAACCTGCCATGGAAAGGCTGTTTGTAAGGGTGTGTGCTGGGGGCCACAGGGGGCCTCTGCACTGCCCATGCGTAGGGCATGGGTAGTGCAGGGGCTCCCTTGCCCACCATTGTCGGAATGTGCACTGTCAGCTTTGCAGATAGTGTGAATTTCTAAGATGCCGGATGACCTTCCTATGTGATGGCATTGGACTCCGCTCCATGTGGAGCGGAGTCCAATGCCTCAACACACTTTCCACTGGGCTGATTGGCTGAAACCTTCTTTTCCAGTGATCAACTCATTAGAAAACTTGTAATTGGTCTGGTGGGAAGTCCACAAACTCGGCTGCGGTCTCCCCACCACGAGTCTGGCGGTCGGGTTTTTCAACCGCCAGACTTATAATCAGGCCCTAAGTCAGAGGGTGAAATGTCTGACAGGGACAAACTTGGTTTCTGTATGCGACTATAGCTCCATTGTGGTCAGCCTTAAATCGAGAATGGGTCTCAGATTACCACAGTTGGCACTTATGGGCTTCATTAGGAGTTCGGGGGAGTCCACCAAACTTCTGACGGGGAGGTTGCTGCCACCACACAAATATTTGCATATTTTGAGTCTGGGCACTGTGAGACTGCTAAATCTTTCCTAGTTCACCTGCTGTACCCTCAAAAATAGTCAAAGATTAGCTAACCCAGACTGGCATATTTAAAATGTAAGTAAATCCACACACTACCCATACAACTGGCCATAACATTGCACAAAATAAACAATAAAGGACACATCATCTTTATCTTCTCCACAGGTACACTACACCCTGACCTTGGTGCATGGCACACAGATTAGTGCCTTGACAGGAGCTGCCAGTGCTCCAGTCACTGTAGTTGCGGAGATTAAACATAGATTCAAGGCTGGTTGGGGATCTCATAGCCCATTAGATAGCCTGAAGGAATATTATTAGGGTACATTGACCCATAAGGTAAAGCAGAGAGTGGTGGGAACCTCTCAGCAAAGGGATTGGCTGGCTCAAGAGCTCTATCAAACAGAACATGAGTGTGGGCCTGGTAGTGACAGATGAGGAAGGAACCTTAGGCTGTGTACCTGACTTTCACCCTGAGTTACCAGTACTGGGATGTCTGTCCTTTTTTCCTGTAGTTAACTACTTCCCAGTCAAAAGACTAGAAGGGGGACACATCTCATGCACTGGATCACAAGCACAAACAGATTAGCGTTCTGCTTCAGCAATTTTGCAGATGCCAATATTGACAGACCAGCCACTTTGGTTCTGTTATTTTGTGGCCAGACCAGTAATTAAATACTTTTCAGCCAAAAGGCTGTAAGAGATGCACATCCTATTCACTGGCTAATATGATGGAGCAGGTTAGAGTTCTGATTTAGCAAATTTGCAGGTGCCAATGTTGGTAGACCAACGACTTTGGATCTGGATTTCTTTTGCCAGAGCTTGCCTGTATATGTCAGAAAGGAGGGTCTGTTTGGCCACTGGGGTGACCAACATTTCCTGGCCCACAACTGGCTAGGTTTGCTGTTCTGCCAGATGGGGGTACATAAGTAGGGAGCTTAATGAAACTTAGCCAAGGTCAAACCTGAGTGATGGATACGACCTTCAAAATGTCCCTAGCACAGCCATACAAATATGTTAATATCATTTTTATCAAAGTATGTGAAGACTCCTCCAGAAATGTACACTACGGGCTAAATTATGAGTTTGGCCGTCCACAGGCTGCCAAACTCACTGTGGTGGTCGGACCATCACAATCCTGGTAGTCTGATTGCCAGATTACGATCCTGGCAGCTGGACCACCAAAAGACTGCTGCCTTTGCCGGGATCAGGAATCCCGACGGGTTTGCGGCAGTAAAGGTCAGCCATGTCGTAGGCAGTGCAGTGGCCCTACTGCCAGCACCCTTAGAATGCACACTGTCTGTTATAGCAGACAATGCACATTCCGAAGGTGCAGTGTGCGACACTGCACTGCAGTGTTTCCATCGGGCTAACTGGCAGAAATGTCTCTTGATAGCCGCCTTACCACCACCGTATTGCAGTTGTGATGGTTCAACCGCCCAACTCTTAGTCAGGTGCAAAGTGTAGAGCATCCCGCCAACAGCCAATTTGCTTTTGAAATAAAAAAAATGATAACAAAAGCTATGTCACTGTCACAGAGGTAGCCAACCACTAGAATCTAATAGTAAAGAGCCCTTTTGGCAACAGAAGTGGGACATACTTAGCGTCGATGCCCCAGTTACAAATTTGGCGGGCGGACCTGACTAAAGACCGCTGTCCCCACCAGGATCATAAATCCCTATAGGGGAACCGCAGTAGGGCTTGTAACCAGCTATGGCGGCGTTGAACTCAGCACCACCTGGCTGATTACAACCTCACTTTCTGCCAGCCGTTTCATGGTGTAAACCCCTCCATGAAAAGGCTGGCTGAAAGTCAGTGCTGGGGACCCCCCTGCCCGGCACCCTCAGAATGCGCACTGTCTGCTTTGCAGACAGTGCCCTTTCTGAGGGTGCTGGTTGGCGCACTCTGTGCTACTGTATAGGACTTGAATCCCTTAAGGGAGCTGAGTCCTATACCATAGTTCAATTCCGTGCCAGACTGACTGGCTGGAAGGTGTGTTCTGTGGTAGCAAGACACCAGATAGCAGTACAGATGACCGGTGGTCGACCCCCACCTCCTCTGCCACAACTAACAACATGGGAGGAGCAAGTCTTGGCAATACCTCATCCTGAGGGCTGGCAGGAGTAGCAGGATGACTAGACTCTGGCAAGTCAAATCTCTATTACTATCACCCCCCCACCTGCATGCCTTCACATACCCCCACCCCAACCCTCACCCCCATCACCCCACCACCTCACATACACCCCACCATCATACCCCACCCATCCCAATACCAAGCCCTGCAAGCACCACCAATGCATGGGCATCACTTACAGCCGGCATGGACATCCATCACTAACACATGCACATTAGAGACAATCACCTAGCCCACAAAATCACTACTCACACAAGGCAAAGCTGACAGGGCAATCACAACCATACAGGACAACGCACCCATGCACAACATGTCACACACAGTACAATAATACTGCATTTACATCCCCACAGGTCCCACACCCAACGTCACTGGAGAAGAGTTGCCAGCAACATCCATTCCCTCCACAGAAGAGGCCCACAGTGATGACAGCAGTTCTGCTCGCTAGGGTCAGGATGACCAACCTAGCCCATCAGGGACCTCCAGACAGCAGGTTATCCAGGCACAGTCCCATACCACCACAGAGCCTCCCCCGGAGGAAACACCACCACAGCACCCATTCAGTGGGCCCATACCTCTTTCCCCAGGACACGTCAATCAACAGTGTGTCCACCACTACAGGGACCCCAGGGCACCCCACAAACACAGAATGATCAGGGACCTGGGGTCAGTGGCAGTGGGCTGACGGTTCAGGGGACAGAGGCACAGGACAACAGGGAAGTTGGGAGGATTGCTGTGCAACAGGGGGAGGACAGGCCCAGGGAACTGACTCTCCATGAGGCACTCACCAACATCCTGGGAGTATACCACCATTCCCAGGAGACGATGGGCCAGATACTGGCCAAGTTGCAGGAGACCCGGCGGCTGCAGGAGGGACAATACGTGGGGATCAGGAAGGACCTGAGGGACATCCACACTATCCTGGTCACCATTGCAGGGGTGCTAGCAGACATGGCCAACACCATGTGGGAGGCAGTGGCACACCAATGGGCCCCTGACACTAGCCACACCGGTGAACAGTCCTCCACCTCTGCTGGCGCTAGTGGACAGGAGGCCCCAGTACAGGAACAACAGGCCACCAGCACCCCACCCCCTGCAGCAGGCAAACCACCACGCAAACGGTCCCTGCGATCCAGGAAGAAGCCAGAGAACATTGCCAAGGCCCCGCCAGGAAATAAGACTCTCCTGATTGTCACCCTTAGGTCCCACTCTGTCACCCTGTTTACCTTGAACTCCCATTGTTCCAATTCCTATGCCCCCTTGGACAATGCACCTGTGATACAAATAGACTGGACTTTGTCATGGACTCTCCTCCATCATCCCCCCAGCCTATAGCAATACCCCATCCACTTATTAGCACATGAATTACATCCTTGTAAAAAATACAAGTATTGAGTCTGTCAAGTGATTGAGCTTTGTATTCATTTTACAATCTGTAGACATTGCAATTCAACTGTACAGTCATATATACTTAGGTATGACCTGTAGATTGCTGCAGTCAGTACACCAGGAGCCAGAGTGGGCCACAGATATCTGTGAATAGACATGTCAAAGGGTACAGTAAGTGGCCATAGTAGTGGGAACATCAGCCTGCCAGTGAAAATTACAACACAAAACTGCAATGGTAGGTGAAGTTACAGTGACTTACAGTTACAGTGAAGTACTGTCAAATGATTGCCGTTCTGTTGTCCACATCCTCTCCTCTACCTCATCATCGTCACTGTCTATAGGCTTCACCGCTGCCACACGCCAATCTCCAGCCTCATCCTCCTACAGAAAAGGCACCTGGCGACGTAAGGCAAGGTTGTGCAACATGCTACAATGATCTGGCACACCTTCTTGGGTGAGTAGCACAGGGAACTACCTTTTAGATGGAGGCACCGAAACCTGTCCTTTAGGAGGCCGAAGGTTTGCTCTATAATTCTTCTTCTTCGCCCATGTGCCTCATTATAATGTTCCTCTGCCCTTGTCTTGGGATTCCTCACTTGGGTCAGTAGCCATGAGAGGATGGGGTAACCAGAGTCACCTGCAAATATCGAGGGATACCAGCTAGTCAGACACTAACCCTTAGGGCCAACTCCACACCCATATACCAACATCAACTGGGTGGAGACCATGGGCTCACCTATTAGCCACATCCGGTGCCTCTGGAGTTGAGCCATCACATAGGTGATGCTGCTATTCCTCAGGATAAAGGCATCATGCGCAGACCCAGGATACCTGGCATTCACATGGGAGATGTACTGGTCCACCAGGCACACTATCTGCACATTCATAGAGTGAAAGCTCTTTTGATTTCTGAAAACCTGTTCATTTCTCTGGGGGGGGGACAAAGGCAATACGTGTACCATCTATTGCCCCAATGATGTTGGGGATATGTCCCATTGCATAGAAATCAACTTTCACTGTGGCCAGATCCTCCACCTGGGGGAAAACGATGTAGCTGCACATATGTTTCTTCAGGGCAGACAACACTCTGGGGGACGCACTGACACGGGTCGGAGGGGCGCAGGACTCCAGTCCCCAGGAACCTTTCCGGCAGGAAGCCGCTGTTGCTGCTGCTCTCGCGCCAGGATGCCCGCGGGCGTGCCCAGGCAAAGACTGGGCCAAGAGCAGGCCCGTCCGTGCCCGTCCGCAGCCGGATGAGGCCAGGCTGGGCTTAATCTCTTACTTTCCCGTTTTTTACCGCCTGTTAGGATACGCTTTAATACTATTTTTTTAAACAGATATTTTATATTATTTTTTACTTTTTTATTGTTAGGCCTGATGGGGAAGCGTAAAGGAGTCCTTGGGAAGAGGGGACCTTGCCAGCAGGCCTCTGGTCCCAAACTGATAACTAGCTATCTTACCTCCGTGATGGGCGAAATTGAATCAGATATAGAAGCTAGTTTGGGATCAACCCTAAAGAAAAACGGGAAAGGTGAGATGGAAGAAAGGGCTCCCCTTGCTAAATCCCCAGTGATTAGGATAAGGAACCCCTGTGTCATAATGGATCAGAACTTCTTTATTGACCCAATCCCTCCTACAGTTTCTGAGAGACCCCCTTTAAAAAAGAGCAGACACTTGGCTCCTCCTCATGTTACAAATTACCCTCCAGACTCAGTTCTGCCCTCTGTAAATCCACTTTATCTGAGAAGGACCTAGTAAGAACAGAGATTGGAAAGGGGAAGTCACAATTAAAGCCATGTAAGAAAACTACTGAGAAGCGGTCTGAAAATAATAAACTTTTACTTTCTCTAATAATTTTTTTAATCAGATTGAAAACTATTTCAGTGACATAAGAAAGCTATGCTCCTTGGTTCTGGATAAAGTGGTAGCTCTTGAGGAGAAAGTCAACTCTCTATCAGTGGTAAAGAATATGCCCACTAATCCACCATTACCGAGGGTAAAATCCCAGTCTAATTTCACTGAATCTGCACACTCGTCAGCTTTAGTCACCTCGTCAGACCAAAAAGGAAGGCCAAATCATGCCCAGATCCCTGCCTTAAAGCCTCTGAGCCCTGCAACCACAGAATATTTTGCAAACATGAGAAATCAGCGGGGGCAGACAAGCAGGAGGATCTTGAGGGCTTGGTTCAGGCCTTACTTTCTGTGCATCCAAGAATTAAGACACCCTACCCGAGGATTCTGCTGGCATGTGCCCCATATATTTTAATTTTAGAGAACATTCCTACATTAGGGAAACCATACTCTGAGTCCCATACATCACTCTTAAATAAAGCTTACATTGGGTTGGAAAGTACTCGGGGTGGAGGGCAGATCTCTCCAGGGAAATTCTAACTGTAAGGAGGGTCCCTTGGGTTAGCACATCGGTTAAGTACTCACAAGGGGATTGCATAATCATAAACTTTCGGAACACATGGTTAGTTAATACTTTGTATCATTATTTTTAAACTCCAACAAAACCTCTATGGTCTATCAGAGTACAACGTCCAACAGAGTTTACTAGCACCTTTTCCCAGGCCTATCCACCCAGTCTAATTGATTTAGGTAAACAGCACCTCAGTTATTCTCCTGTGTCTAAGTCTTGCGATACCCCTCTGATGCTATTAACAGTTTTGAGCCTTTGAACTCTTTGTAGCAACTGAATTGACCACTAGTAACTGGGTGCCCTTTAGAAGAAAACTTAAAGGCAAGTATATTACACCCGCCCAATTTGCAGTCTAGTGGAGCGTCTAATATATCTGATGTGATAGCCCCAGGGATCATCTCCAAGAATGTGGCAGGATTAAAATCTAAAATGGGGAATCCAGATTGGTTAAAAGTATTGACAGAAAACCCTTATATTTGCTGTCAAGAGACATGGCTCACAGAGCCTCCTTATATTAATGGTTATACTACATATAGGGGGTCATTCTGACCCCGGCGGTAATTACCGCCATGGCGGAGGTTGGCGGTAGCACCGCCAACAGGCCGGCGGTGCTCCGCCGGGCATTCTGACCGCGGCGGTACAGCCGCGGCCAGAAGCGGAAAGCCGGCGGTGTACCGCCGACTTTCCGCTGCCCGTCAGAATCCTCCATGCTTCTGACACCCCCTACCGCCATCCTGTTCATGGCGGTTCTCCCGCCAGGAACAGGATGGCGGTAGGGGGTGCCGCGGGGCCCCTGGGGGCCCCTGCCGTGCCCATGCCAATGGCATGGGCACGGCAGGGGCCCCCGTAAGAGGGCCCCACAAAGTATTTCAGTGTCTGCCTAGCAGACACTGAAATACGCGACGGGTGCAACTGCACCCGTCGCACCTTCCCACTCCGCCGGCTCAATTCTGAGCCGGCCACCTAGTGGGAAGGTTGATTTGCCCTGGGCTGGCGGGCGGTCTTTTGGCGGCCGCCCGCCAGCCCAGGGCAAATCTCAGAATCACCGCTGCGGTCTTTTGACCGCGGTGCGGTGTTCTGACGGCGGTACCTTGGCGGACGGCCTCCGCCGTCCGCCAAGGTCAGAATGACCCCCATAGTGTTCCTACAATTAAGTCCCCTGTGGGCAGGGCTAAGGGAGGCCTGGCCACTTTTGTATCAGTAATGGCATAGGGGGTGGACGTGCGTGTCTTGGGCACATATCCATATTACTTGGTTCTTTCTGTGAAACTAAATGAGTTATTTGACGTATTGTTGATCAATCATAATAATAAAATCTTCGACTCCATAGATACTAGTTTGATTGACTATCTTGAGATCATGATAGATAAGCCAATGCATATGAGTAAGAAGGATTTAAGAATAATGTGGGTTGGTGATGTTAATGCTCATCTTTGTGAACCAGGGTTTTTAAACTGTTGTGGGTTTCTTTATGAAAATGATTGCCCCATGCAGCATCTTAAACATTCCCCTTATGGAAATGCGCTCAATCGTGTGACGGCGGCCAATTCTTTGCTATTCGCAACACCAATGGTAGAGGGGGTTCCTACGTTTATAAGGGGTGATGCCCATACTACAATTGACTTCATTGTTCACTTTAGAGAACTCACCCCCTTTGTTGGGAAGTTTAAGGTGACGCTAACTTGCATCAGTGATCACAATCCCTTAATTTTAGAAACAAGACTGGGTCTGAACAAAGACTTAAGAGTTGCGGAACAACACCCATCCATGAAGCTTTCTTCCCAGAAAGGTCTGACTATCAGATGGGGAAAAATTGACAGCCACAGTTTTTTTTTTAGATCTCATGCTGAATAAAAGGATAGAAGTCATGACTGCCCTGGGCAAAGACATACCCCCCCCATGAAATTGTCAAGGCTATTTCTTCCCTGACAAAGTACATGGCTGAAAAACTGCAACGTTCTAGTACCAGCAAAGAAAGAGGACCTCAATGGTTTAATCATGCATGTACCTATTCCCTTAAAAATGTAAAGAAGACAATTAATCTCTTCCCTCAAAACTGACATACCATTAAAGTGGCAAGAAGGACATATAAGGATGTGTTTGCCGTTAGAAAGACTGAACTGAGGGAGATTGCCTGGGATGAGCTGATTGAAGCGAGTAAAAAAGAGACACAACAGCTTTCTGGCAAGTGGCCAATTCCTCTTTGTTAAACGATAAGGCTAAAACGTCTATGGAAACTGTTATCCCAGCTCAAGCCTGAGTGGACCACTTTTGTTATAGAGAATAATGTTTCCCAAGATGACATGAACTGTTTTATGGCAATAAGAAATGCTTCGATAAGTGCAGCCTTCTGTGGCACAATAGATGTAGTTGATATAAAACAGGCCATCCAAGATTGCCCCTCTAAGAAAGCTCCTGGCCCAGACAGAGTCCCAGCCAACCTATATAAAACACTTCCAGATTTTTGGGGACCACTGCTTACTAATGTCTTGAGATCTGTTATGACAAGCCCTTTAGTAGGCATTTGGAGAGGGGCGATTATTGTGCTGATTTTTAAGAAGGGGGACAGGGCAGACCCACTATGCTATCGCCCAATCTCCCTATTAGATAGCTCAGTTAAGATACTAGGCCAAGTGATCTTAAATAAGCCGGAAAACTGGGCAATGGAGACTAACTGTTTGTCAAAGGAGCAGTACGGGATTCGCCCATGGCTGGGCACAGTTGAACAAACCCTTAATCTGACCTTGATAGTCCAAAAATATACAAAGGCAAAAAAGGGCTGCGTACATCTAGCCTTTATGGACCTGTCCTGTGCATTTGACATAATTGACAGAGTGAAACTGTGGACAGTTATGTTAAATATGGGGGTGGATAAAGATATAATTGTTTTACTTACTAGACTTCATGCTTCCACCTCGGCACAAGTCTGTTACTTCCAGATGGGTGATTTAACGGATACATTTTCTTCACTAAAAGGGGTTAGACAGGGCTGTGTGGCAGGCCCTTTTCTCTTCCTACTCTTTATAAATGGGCTGAAAAAGTTTATTTGTGTAATGAGGAAGGACTTGCCACTCATTAATAACTCTCCAATCCTGTAACTCCTTTACGCAGATGATGCCGTGCTAATTTCAAGGACAGCAAACGGTCTCCAAATGTTATTAAATGCTTTTAATACATTTTTGGAAAACCTCGGTTTTAAAATTAACAGAACAAAGTCATTTGTGATGAAGTGTGGCCCAAAACTAGCAAAAACTAAAAAATGTATCTTGGAAGGGACAGAAATACATAAGGTTCCAAATTTTACCTATCTGGGGGTTCCCATTGACGTAGATTTTAACTATACATTTTTAGTAAGTGTACGTGTAACACAGTTTCAAAGAGACATAGATGCTCTTTTTAGATTTTCAAAAACGATGAGGCACAAACCTGTTAAAGAGATGCTGACTGTCTTTATAATTAAATGCCTCTCTATTGCGACATTTGGAGCAGGAGTCTGCGGTCACGCTGATTGTTCAAGTCTCCAGGTAGCTGAAAATTAGTTTTTAAGGAGGCTGTCAGCAGTCCCAAAATCAACCTCAGTAATGTTTTGCCATGAAAAAGTGGGCTTGAGGGGCATTTCTGATTATATAAAGCTTCAACCTGTTCTGTTATAGTTAAAAATGTGGCTAACCCTGAAGTCAATTTGTGTAGAACGGTGATCCAGGACTGTCTTTCATTATCACAATCAATGGACATACCCTGGCTCAGAAATGTTCATTCCTTTTTTCTCTCTCTTGGGGCAGGGGAGTTTTTTCTCACGCCTGACCTTTTGGTGAGACGGGACATCAAAAGGGTAAAGAAGACATACTGGCACCTAATTTATGATTCAAAACTAAATATAGCTACTGTCAAAAATCAGGAGAGGATGCCGTTACAGCAACCACATCCTATGCTATATTTGGTTACTATTAGTTCTGAATGGCACAGGTTTTTACTTCCCAGGCTACGCTTGAATATACACTATTTAGTAGCATTCTATATCCGTGATACCTGGTTTAAGAATCTCCTGCCATGTTTCTGTGATGGAAAAACGCCCTATCTTTTTAGCCAAAGGCATTAGGTCTAGCCATCCTGCCTTCTCTTATTTACATAATCTGGAAGATGAAGAGACAATACAGGCTGGTTTAAATTATATATATGCTGCTTTTGGCATTTGAACATTTTATCAGTAATGTTATTTATTAAATGTCAGAGAAACTTGTAAGTATGTATATATTTGATGTCTTTTATGGTTTATATGAACCGAATAAAGTATTGGTTGATGATGAACACTCTGGTCAGCACTATTGAGAACATTTGCTGTGACATTCCTGCTGCCAAGCCCACTGTCACTTCGAAGGAGCCAGTTGCCAAGAAATGGAGCATAGATAGGACTTGCACAAGAGGGGGGATCCCAGTGGGGTGACGGATAGCTGAGATCAAGTCTGGCTCCAATTGGGCACACAGCTCTTGGATTGTGGCATATCAAGTCTGTAGGTGAGGACAATGTGCCTGTCCTCCATTGTTGACAATTCCACCAGGGGACTGTACACGGGGGATGCCTCCATCTTCTATTCATCTGCAGCGGTTGTAATCTAGGGGGCAAAACGATGAGCTCCTGGTCAGTTTTTAACATTTCCTAAATGTACAGTGCATTGCATGTTGTGACAGAAACAGTATGTTGATGTTTAGCCCCAAAATGTGCCTATGTGTGCTGTGATGCAGTTAGGTGCCATGGCCTGCCCCCCCCTGAAATGGCAATCGCCTGTCCTTTGTGGATGGGCAGGTGGAAATGAGGTAATGCCGCTGACGTTGTGCGCCATTGCGGGAGGCGGTCGAGTACCTCCGTGCAACTCCTCATTGGTTAACAGTGGGCCCTATGGGTTACCTTAGCCAATGGTGATGTCTGCCAGTGGTGACGGTACACACCACTGTGGACGTGACTGCCATTTTCTATCTGTTCACTCACTTGCTACCTGACCTTCAACTTACACTGCAAGCGCTGCTGTGACCTGTGTCTGGAACCGACCGTGGCTCGTGTCACTGGGGAAAGGGCCCCTGCCTTCACCGCTGCAGAGTTGGAGATACTATTGGAATGGGTCCTACCCTAGTACCGAATGCTGTATGGGCCTCCAGACCAACAGGTGAGAAAACTGTGAGCCCGATGCATGGGGCATGAATGCATGGAGTGCTGTGTGTGAGGACCACGTGTGGGGGGTGTTGGTTGAAGGGTTCTGGGCAGCGTGATGTATGTATGGTGGGCAATGTCTGTGTGTAAGGGGATGTGAGGGCTATGGTGGGCCATGAGTGCAACGGCCAGACGGTATGACAGATACCATTTTCTATGTTTCTTTTTATGCAGGTCAGCACCCATCAGAAAAAGGGTATATGGCGTGCCATCGCCAAAGGTGTGCGGACCTTGGGGGTCTACGGCAGGCAGAGCACCCACTGCCACAAACGGTGGGAGGACCTAAGATGCTGGGCAAGGAAGACGGCAAACGCCCAGGTGGGGATGGCCTCCCAACGAGGAAGGGGTGACCGTCGAACCCTGACCCCCTGATGTTCCGCATACTGGGGGTGGCCTATCCGGAGCTGGATGGGCGCTTAAGGGCATCACAGCAGCCACAAGGGGGTGAGTATAGTTCCCAATATACTACTTGCGCGCGGTGGGGTGGTCTCTGGGTGGGGAATGTGTGCTTGTTGGTGCCCCTAGGCCAGGACGGACATTGCAGGGTAGGTTCCATGTTGGCCAGGGGCTGATGAACTCCACCTCCAAACAAGCTGGTGGGCATCCACTACTAGGCAGGGCTCTGGGGGTCTCAGAAATGCTGCAACTTGTGTTAGGTAGTACTGTCCATGGCCTGGTGACTAGCATTGTGACTGGTAGTGCATTGGCTAGTGCATAGGGCTGTCCCCTGTGTGTTTTGTACACCAACGGTGTTGTTGTTGCTGCCATTGACCAAGTGTATCCTCTGTCTCTTCCCCCCCTTTTTGATTTGTCATCCTGTCCTTCTGTGCATTAGCATCATCTGGTGGAGGAGCAGAGGCACCAGCAACGGAGGGAGCTGCATCCCACAGGACCAGAAGGCTGAATCCACCGATGGTGAGGGCACCAGTGGGATGGAGGGTGAGGGGAGCACCACGGCGGAGACAGGAGGGGACAGTTCTGGACGTAATAACTCCTCTGATGGAAGCTCCCTAGTAGTGGCGGACACCTCTGTGGCCACCCCAACTACAGGTACAGCCGCCACCCCCGTACCAGCACCGCCCTCCCAGCAGCCCCTCAGCGAGATTCCGTGCCCATTCACCCAGGAGGGTGGGCATCTCCTTTGCCCCAGGCACCTCAGGCACTGCCCCAGTTAGCCCTGCTGCCCTGAGTGAGGAGGCTATTGACCTCCTGTGATCCAACTCTGTTGGGCAGTCAACCATAGTGAATGCCATCCAGTGCCTGGCAGGGCATTTGCAACATACAACTGCATTCCTGGAGGGCATTCACTCTGGCGTGGCAGCCCAACAGAGATCATTCCAGGCTCTGGCCTCCCTGATGGCAGCCATAATTCCTGTCTCTAGCTTTCCCCCTCCAACTTCCTCTGTCGCATCCCATGCCCCTGAACCCCAACCTATCCCAAGCACACATTCAGACCAGCATGCACCCAAGACAACACACAGGAGTGGCTCAGACAAACACAAGCACCACACATCATCCCACAGGCGCTCACACAAACACCATCCAGATGCTTACATAACAACATCCACTGCCTTCACTGTGTCCCCCTCCTCCACTTCGTCCACCTCCCTCCCAGTTTCATCTCCACTCACACCTGCATGCACTACATCCACACCCACTGCCTCCTTCACCATCACACCTATCACTACATGCCCCTCACTGGCAGTCACCACCCCCACATCCATGCACACCTCCCCTGTGTCCTCTCCCACTGTGTCTGTGCCCCCTCCTCCCAAAGTACATAAACGCAAGCACTCAGTCACCCAACAGACATCCACTTCACAACAGCATCCAGCCCATGCAACTGCAGCGAAACACAGCAGACACCTCCTACAACCGCTCCCTCTTCCTCCACTCCCAAACCTTAGTCCTCTTCCTGCCCCAGTGTCCCAAAGAATCTTTTCCTCTCCACCGTTGACCTCTTCCCCACTCCTCACCCCCGTCCTTCACGTCGTGCCAGGGTGGGCAGACCCCAGGCCAGCACCTCAGCCACCCATTCAACGGCCCCTTGTGGTTTCGGCAGCTACTGCAGGTGTGAGAGGCTCCAAGGAGACACCCATCAGCAATGGCAGTGTGTCTGCACCAGCTGCCAAGGGGAAGGACAAGGTGGACCACCAGCTGCCAAGGGCAAGGAGGCACCGCCAGCTTACAAGGGGAAGGGCAAGGTGGCACCACCAGATGGCAAGGGCAAGGAGGCACCACCAGACGGCAAAGGCAAGGGGGCACCCCCACATGGCAAGGGAAAGGAGGCACCACCAAATGGCAAGGGCAAGAAGGCACCACCGCACAACAAGGGTAAAGGGCCTGCTCCTGCAGGCAGGAGGGACAGGACGCCTGGTGCTGTGACAGAATCTGAGCCCCCAAAACCAACCATGGCGCTTCAGCCATCTGAGGCTTCAGGGGAAGGGCTGGAGCCTCCCCCCACCACTGGCAGCACCAACACCAGCACCACTGCCAGCACCGCCATCTGCACCGCCATCAGCACCCCTCCTGCACCACCGTCAGCACTGCCACCAGCACCACTGCCAGCAGCATCAGCCCAGTCAGCAGCTGTCCGAGGTTGCAGGGGAAAGGCTGGAGCCTCACCCCACCATTGGCAGCATGACACCAGCACCGGCACTGCCACCACTGTACAGCCGTCGCCACCGGCGGATGGTCTGTAGTCTTGCCTCCATGGAGTGTAATTCATCCTGCCCACTGCATATCTGTGGTTATGACACCCAGGTGAGAGACTGTGACCTTGCACTCATAAAGATCTGCATCACAGGGCACAATGCCGCCTCCAGAACCAGTTGAAGAAGCCATCCACTCACCCCCTCCTTTCCAGGATGAAGTACACTGGGTACAAGGCCCCCTCCAGAAACAGTGGAAGAAGCCATCCCCTCACCCTTTCCTTGCCAGGGTGAAGCACACTGGGCAGAAGGCCCCCCTCCAGAACCTGTGGACAAAGCCATCCATCCACCCAAAGCATACCGAGCACAAGGCTCCCTCCAGAACCAGTGGGCAACCCACCCACTAGAGAGACTGTGGCCTTGCACTCCCCAGGACCAAGCAGTGGGCAAAACACCCACTAGAGAGACTGTGGCCTTGCACTCCCCAGGACCAAGCAGTGGGCAAACAACCCACTTGAGAGACGTTTTTCTGGATTTTTATCTTATTACACTGACTTTAATCACTTCCTTTTGTCCTTGCATGATTCCTAAAGGGTACGGGGTGAATATGTAGTGTTACTGCATCTGTTTCTGTGTGTGGTGTTGGGGGTGGGGGTGTTGCATGTGGTGTGTGTTTGTCACTCTGATTTTCCCCTCCCCTCCCCTGTGTGCTAGGAGGCAGTACTCAACGTAGTGGTCGTCGTCACTGGCATTGGTATTCATGGTGTAGGAGGCGGTAGACCAGCATGGGGATGATCTGCAGTTCGAGCTCCATGCCGTTGTGGTTGTTCCCTGAGTCTCCAGAGGTGAGTCCTTTGATTTCTGTGTTCTGTTTCCACTGTGCTTTTGTTTTCGTTGGTACCACCCCAGAAAAGGTGGCGATAGGCCTCTTGTAATACAGTGGGTGGAACCTTGTCTTCCGCCTGGCTGTTGGCGGTTACCGCTGCAGTGCTTGTTGCTACCGCCATGGCGGTCAGTGTGTTAAAGTGGCTGTCTGTGTTGGCGGTTTCCACTGTGGTCATAATTCAATTTTTTAACTGCCAGCTTGTTGGCGGTATTACCGCCGCTTTATCACCGACTGCCAGGGTTGTAATGAGGGCCTATTTGTGCTAGTTTTAGGATTCTGAACGTTACCAGTGCTAAAGGGCATATGCTCTCTCCCTCAAATGTGGCAACATTGGTTCATCCCCAATTGGCATATTTGATTTACTTAGAAGTCCCTAGTAAAGTGCACTACATGTGCCCAAGCCTGTAAATGAAATGCTTCTAGTGGGCCTACAGCACTGATTGTGCCACCCACATAAGTAGCACCTTAACTATGTTTCAGGCCTGCCATTGCAAGGCCTGGGTGTGCTGTTTTACTGCCACTTCGACTTGGCATTTGAAAGTACTTGCCAAGCCTTAAACTCCCCTTTTTCTACATATAGGTCGTCCCTAAGGTAGTCCCAGGTAACCCACAGGGCAGGGTGCAATATAGGTGAAAGACGGGACACGTGCATATGTGTTTTATATGTCTTGGTAGTGAAAAACTCCTAAGTTCATTTTCCACTACTGGGAGGCCTGCTCCTTTCATAGACTAGCATTAGGACTTGCCATATATACTTTTTGATTGGTAGATTCTGATCAGAAAGGGGTAACCAGGTCATATTTAGTATGGCCAATATGGTAATAGAAAATCCTGCTTATTGGTGAGCTTGGATTTTTTATTACTATTTTAGAAATGCCTTACAGCCTGTCTCCAGTTACCGTCTGAGCTGGGCTGGTTGACAGCTCTCTTGTGCATTTCACCCAGACAACCACAACCACAGGACACTGTCACACCTGCACTCATCTGCATACTGAATGGGTCTTCCCGGGCTAGAAGGGAGGAGGGCCTGACAATTAAATTTCAAAGGCTAGTGGCCTGCCCTCACACAATGGACTGTCAAACCTCCTACTGGGACCCTGGCAGACAGAACTGTACTGAAAGGGCAACTTGTGCACTTCAAAACCACTCTTTGAAGTCTCCCCCACTTCAAAGGCATTTTGGGAATATAAACTGGGTCTCTGACCCCACCAGCTGGACACTTCTGGACCTGAACCTGCAACCTGTCAAGAGGAATTGCCTGGCTGCCCAAATGACTAATTTGACCTGCTTTGCTGAGAAGGACTGCTGCCCTGCTGCCTTGCTGGCCTCTGACTTTGCTGAGAAGTGCTCTCCAAGGGCTTGGATCGAACTGCTGGGCGTCTTACTTATGGAATGGTGCAATCCAGCGCAAAGGGTGGGCTAATGTCATGGACAATGACATTAGCAGGGTGGGGTGGTGGTATGGGAGTAGTGGGTTTAGTGTTAAAAAATGACGTTAGGCTGGTTAGAGTGAAAAAAGATGACTCTAACCAGCCTAGCATTACCTATTGATGCTAAACCTACCATACCACATGCCTCCTGTCTTATAAAAGACAGGAGTCATGATCCACCACGTCAATGGCCAGCACAGCGGAAAAGGGTCAGCTGGGCATGGTCATTGCACCCAGTGCCGTGGCACTTTAAGAAAAAAAGGTAAATACTTACCTTTACTTACCTGGGATGTGGTCCCCCATCCTCTGCCATCCCTTTGGTGTGGGTGGGGGTGTCCCTTGGGCATGGGGAGGGCACCTGTGGGCTTATTCCATGGCGTTCCACCGTAGAAATGGGTCTACAGGTCCCCTAACGCCTGCCCTGACTCAGAAGTTAACTACTGCTGCTAAGCAAGCTTAGCGCCATTTTTTGGCCCGCCTCCCTCTTGCGCACCATATTTGCACTGGAGGATAAATAAGGTGCTAGGGCCTATGAGTAATTTTTTGCCCGGGAATGCCTACCTTGCATCTCATTGACGCAAGGTCATTTTCCACAGGCAAAAAATTACTTTAACTCCAATATTTATGGAGTTTTATTAAAAAAATATGGATTTGGGTTTGCTCTGAATTAGCGTAAAAAAGTGACACTAATTCAGCGCAAACAGAGTAAAAATATGCTCCTTCAACTCTTCAAGAAACTCCTTGCACCCTGAAAATCAATGCATGGCCTGCCGGAAATGACGCACAGATTGTCTTGAAACTGAGAAATCGCTGCACAGCTGAACTGGAATGACACAGCCCGACTTCCTAAGTGGAAATTCAATGCATTGCCTGCCTTGCAATGGAAACTTCAATGCATCCCCTAGCAGATCGACGCAACGCCTGTGCTTGCTTCCAATGTATCAAGAATTTCCCCGCATTTTTCCTGGGTATCAATAAGATCCCCACATCGCAATAAGGAACCAAGATCGAAAAAGATGCAAGCCCCTTGCAGCGTGGAAAGAAGCGATGCAACGTCTGTGCCACTTCGGAGAATTGGACGCACAACTTATTTTTCCACACATCTCTTCCTCTGTGATTTCCATGCATCTTATTTTTTATGCAAACCAGGTACTTTGTTTAATCAAGAGACAACTGTTGATTTCTAAGATTTATGACTGTTTTTAAACTTGCAAAAGTGATAAGAGATAATCAAACACACATTCCAACCTGAACTCTTTGTCTCACTCCCTCTACAGGTAACCCAGCCATTGCCTCAGAGAGGATACCAGATGCTGCCAGTCTCACCATGCCCACATCAACACCCCCCATGCCTGATGCAACCACGTCACAAGCAACTGTTTGCCCCCCAGCCTGTGCCCCAAGGCCTGTTTAATCAATTCTGTTCCCCACAGTACAGGGACCTGAGTCAAACCTTGACATCCCTGACAACGATGGCCCTGCTACCACTGGGAGTGGGCACACTGTGCCAGGGGCTCAGGCAGCCGGGGGTAGGGTACATGGGAGGGATGCTGTGGTCCAGAGGATGGTGACTAAAAGGGACTCCACTGACCAGAAAACCATCTCCCAAGTCCTGGGAGCATACCAAAGTTCCCAGGACAGGAAGGGCCAAATTCATACCATGTTGGGGTAGAATCAAAGGCTGCAGAGGGCATACTACCAGGACGTCATGCAGCACTGGCCGGCACATAAAGCTACCATGGCTACCATTGCAGGGGTGCTGAGGGACATCAATACCACCCTCATTGGTTCCTCAACACACCATCAGGACCCTTCTACTAACAACCAAATATCTGCCCCATCTATATCTGCAACATCTAGTGGAATCGAGTCCCTGCCAGGGGACCACAAGCCTCAGATACCCCTCCCTTTGTAGTTGAAGAACTCCCCTGCAAACGTGGACATCCACCCAGACATCTGGCTAGAGCAGATGCCAAACCAAACCCACTGCCAGTAAGTGAACCTCTCCTGATATGTCACCCTTGTGTGCCACTGAGACACCCTGTAGACTGTTCTGAGACATTACCCTATCTCCCCATGGTACAAGGACACTGGAACTGTGTAACCAACTAGTGTAGCTGCTACTCTGATGAATCCAACTTCAATGACCTAGCTCATCACCACTTTTTTCATTTAAGCACTTTGATTTTGACCGTATTCATCTTGATATGCTCAGTAAAAGACAATTGAGCACAGCTGCTGTATATGTGTCTTTAATATTACATCAACAATTGCCATGCTTGACAACTGTAGTGAGGTCATGTCCATCTGCATCGAACAACCAGTGTAATGGTCATAAGACTGAGGCTCCCACAGCATGAGACAAATAACAACAGAAATGTCACTGGACAGATTGTAGTGTGGTTAGTTTTACGTATCCTTTGCGCGTTAGCTTGAGGCTATAGGCCTTTGTGCACTTTGCCCTGGATGTATTTTATTCATTGTGCTTGCAGCTTAGAGCCTCTGTGCACTTTGCTCTAAATGCTTTTTATTAGGCTTCGTACTGTTATTTTTCAAATAGCCAGTTCTACGGTTTTGTTTTTTATTCAAATCACACTGTTTAGCCTACTTCAGCACTGGAGTTCTCCATAACACATTTCTGTTCACTCTGTGCTTCAGTCAAGGATACAGTCTGGTACATTGCCGATAGACGTGGTAGGAGTTTAGTCTTTGGCATTCCTGCGTAGGGACATTTTGTGATCACGCTGACATGTTAGTTATAAAATCACTTCCTTGTCCCAATACACGCAAGAGGGAGATTCCGACCAGGGAACCACAACTAGACGCTGACTGCCTCGTTGCAGATGCTGAACCAAGATCACAGGCTTTTGCTCAGGTATGAGGGCTGATGTCTCCCCAGTGATTCAGACAGGCAAGCTAGAAGCTTAACATGCTGTGCTCTAAATAGAACAAGCAGAGGGAGAGTAGAAACTATTAGACACTATGATAGCTTTGTTCTTATGTTTTACTCTCCTGGTGACTATTTCAATCCTACTGTGTTGTATTGTTGTGGTTATTGCGGCTCACGCCTTATTATCTAAAATACAGTCGTTTTATTAAAACATTATATAAAACTTATACTGTCTTCGTCATTTGTATATGAGATCACACTGTAAATGAGAGAGTTGGTTTGGATCTGAGAGACCACGACTTCCCTGAGGAGTTCCAAAGATGTCATGCGCTCGGCTGCCCAATCATCTCTTCCCTTTGGGAGAAATGAGGCACTGCTAGTTAGCCGGAGCAAGAACCGGATTTAGGGTGACAGATGTCTTTACACGTGGGTCAGACTCAGTCTCCTACACCGTTATTGATCCTGCTGCCTAGAAATCCAGTAGTCTCATTTAGGATAATAAGAGCACACGCGACAAGATGTCAGAGAGGTTGCACTTCAGGCCAACACCATTGTACAGTCAGTATTCAAATCTGCAAGCATGACAGAGAGTACTATCACAATGGAAGGCATGGTGGCACACAATCCACAAATTCAGGTTACAGAAGTCATGCCCATGGTAACCCACCTACAAAGCAGGGATACCCAGAAAGGACCTAAATATCACCAGGTACAGACTCTTCACATACACATACTATAGCTACATGCTCGCATTTCCCATGGAATACAGATCACCGAGGACCCAGTACATTATTCATACACAAACATAGGGCCTATACCTGAAGAAAATGTATTTCTGCTTTGTCACAATACAGTCATCTGAACCTTGGACAGCAATGTTAGAATACAAACACAGCTAGGCCCCATGATCATCACAAACTAATCCACTCATTGCGTAGCCAGAGGCCATGATCTGTTCTTCTCATAGGGGCCACGTACTTCAACTGACATGAAATGCACCATTTCACATCCCCCCAACTCCACTGGCAAGAGGAAAGGTCAAAGCTGGAACAATACCACATGTATGAATAGAGTACAACCGAGTTTACATCACACTATGAATATATCCATTTTACCTGATATCTGTCATTAACACCTCTTATGTCTGTCATCTACTACTAGTGGCTACTGACAATGAATATTTCAATCCATAGGTTGTAGAGCCAAACAGGAAATTGCAATTTCAGTGAGTGGGAGAACGCAAGAAACATAGCTCAATACTGAATAGTCTATTCCAGAAGTGTATTTTAGGATCAGATGCAACAATACATCTTTTAGCAGACCCTCTATCACTGTACATTTTACAAACTGGCAGTCTGCTTCCATAATGTACATATCAGCATTGGAGTTCATTACACCACCACTGATAATTCAAGGCAGGAGGTGTCATGGCAGCCATTCACATCAAAATGTGCAACCTCAACACTTGGAAATGTCCACTTCACATACCTGTATGTCTGTGGAAGTACTGATTGATGTGCTCTGTCCTAGAGTCAGCTGCTCCTTTTTCCTCTGGCTCTTCATCACTTGCAGCAGTGCCTCCCCCTCATCTGCTATCAATGGTATCTGACATCTCAAGGTTAGATTGTGGAGCATGTAGCAGGCAACTATTATTTGGCATACCTTATGAGATGAGTAGAGGGCACCTCCAGATAGGTTCATGCACCTGAATCTTGCCTTCAGGAGCCTGAATGTTTGCTTGATTACAGGCCTTGTCCTCCCGTGGGCCTCATGAAAAGCAGTTCCCCTGGCGAGGCTTAGTACCCCACTGGTACCCAGCAACGCCAGGTATGGATAACCAGAGCCTCTTGTGAACACAATGGTAGGACAAAACATAAATATCTTCAGTGAATGGCTATGATGTGATAACAGGTGATATAACACTCTAACACACAATACAATAAATACCTACCAATCAGCCAAGCACTCTCTTTTTGTAGGCGTGCCATCAGATGTGGGACATTGCTGCTCCGGATTATGTAGAAATCATGCACTCATCCAGGAAACTTGGCTATGACTTGTGAGATGTAGTGGTCTGCCAGACCTGTTTGTTGATCGAGTGGTAGTTCTTCCTGTTACTATACACCTGTTCATTGCCACTGGGACAGACCAGAGCTACATGGGTGCCATTAGTGGCTCCCACCACATGAGGAATGTATCCCATTTCCTAAAAGTCTGCCTTCACAAATAGTCAAATCTGCTGTTTGGAGAAACCTGATGTAGTTGTCCTGGTGCTTCAACAATGCACACAGTACATCCTTCAACACTAGGCTGAACATGGGTTGAGATATTCCTGATGTTAAGGTGACTGTAGTCTGAAAGGACCCTGTGGCCAAGTAGTATAGCACTGACAGTACTTGAACAATGGGAGGTATGCAATACGGATTTCGAATGACTGGCATCAGATCTAACTCCAACTGTGTACAAAGATCAATGATGGTATGACGATTAATACATTATGTCATGCCTGTCTTCCATGGTTGCAAGGTCAACTAGTGGACGGTACACTGGTGGTTGTCTCACTCTCCTCATGCAGGATAACTATGTTGAGAGGAGAGAATATACAATGAGTTATGCAATATGCATACATCACCAACACATTGTATATTGCCTGACACCTAACATCTGTAGAGGTGGCGTAGGACTGCTGATATATGGAATACAGACCTTAGATTTGCACCTAATTCACCCTCATTGCAGGATATTGGCTGACATGTACAATGGAATGTACATATGAAACATGTCATTGTACATCTGTGGGTCACTTGGACTCATCACACATGTTTTGGTATCTGCCTATACTTAGCCGTGACCTATGTACCTCAGAGTAGCTTAACATAGTTCTCAACAAATAGACAGCCTCAACACGTTATTGTGGAAAGGTTGTCACAACATGTTGCAGAAACTTGATGGCCCAATATACGGTTACACTACAAATAGGGGGAGTAAGTGACTGACACAAATTATTTAGCACTTCCATTGATTACATGTGCCCAAAATGGCAGGTGCCTGAACTACTGTAGTGGATAGTGGGAAGCGACCTAAGTCCGCTGGCAGAAGTCGTCATGGTGTTAGGTGGTCACAACCGCTGTGCAACTTGTCATTGGTTAACATTGATGCCTTTGGTGGACTGTGGCCAATGGGCATGACCGCCACCGGTGACGATCCTGTACGTGGCAACCGTGACCACCATTTTCTGCAGTTTTGTTCACTTGACTCCTGACACTGTTCCCAGCAAGACCTCCACAGCGTGAACTGCTGTGTACTGCCTCTGAGAGCCATAATGCAAAATCCTGCAGATGATAGGGCCCCTGCCTTTACCCCTGAAGAGCTGGATAAGCTAGTAGAGGAGGTCCTACCCCAGTATGAACAGCTATATGGGCCACCAGAGCAGCAGGTCAGTTCTGTGCTCCAGCCATGAGTGATAGGCATTGTGTGTGACATTTATTCCAGCATGTGAACTGGTGAGGGTGTAAATGCATAAAGATGCCATATTGTGAAGGCTTGTGAGCAGAGAGAGGATCGGTATGTGTGCCTACTTGCAGTGACAAAAGTGTAGTGACTACTTCTATTGGAATGTTGCATGTGTACAAGACTTTCCCATTTTGTCTGTGTAATCTATGCAGGTGAATGCCCATCAGAAGAAGGTGATCTGGCAGGCCATCGCCAAGCAAGTGCAGACCCTGGGAGTCCACAGCCAGCAGATCACCCATTGTTGCAAGTGGTGGGAGGACTTGAGACGCTGGGCCCGGAAGACCCCTGTGGTCCATATGGTGATGTCCTCCCAATGATGGAGAGGTGCCTGTCAGACCCTGACCTCACTAATGGCCGGCATTTTGGAGGTGGCTTACCCTCAGGTGGATGGGTGCTTGAGGGAGGCACAGCAGCCACAAGGGGGTAAGTAATGAATGTATGCTTGTACTTGGCTCTGGTTCTATTGTGTTTGCAGTCACACTGTAGAAGCTGTGACAATGTTTTAGGTGCTACGTGTATGTAGACTGGTGGGAATAAGTAGTAACCACATTGCCTGACTATTAGATATAGATATGGCATTCATGGTTTGCTATGTGTACGTTTAGATCACCTGTGTCAAGACATATCTATGCATGTGGAGATCCTCAAAAGACAATGCCACATGTGTGAATCCACACAACCATTTATATGGATGTAAGCTGCTGTTTCAACCAACCCTTAGAGTAGGTCCTGGTCCATCCTTAAGCATATGTGCTTTAGTAGCTCTAAGGTGTCTGAGCACTCCCATCTGTCTTGATCACCTGTATTTTCAACTGGGTGCCTGACATATTTTGTAGAAGGGCTATGTAACATTTGTCCTGATACAGGTGTTGACTCCATGTGAGGCAGGCATCTCAATCACTCTGGAAATATGCCCAGTATAGGAATGTACATATGGGTCTGTAGCTGTATCCCCATTGTCCTATAATCTACATACTATGGGGTGTGTGAAGGTAGTCGGGGAAGGCTGTTCTACTTTGGGTGTCTGATTTATCTATTTGCCCTTTTCATGCATTTTCATTGCATTGCCATGTGGGCAAATCACATCTATCCCAATGGCTTTGTTCTAGAGATGCTAAGTGGCTAGGCAGAGCTACCCTTTAACAGTATGCAATATCCACGCTATGTGTGCCAGTGTCCTACCAATAATAGTGACACATATGTCATTAGCTGCCTACATCATGTCTCAATGGTTACTTGGGGGCACATGTAGTAGAGTGAGTCAATCATTGCTACCCTTAGCCTAGCTGATGTTGCCATTTTGGACAGTAATTGGTATAGATTGACTTCTTAGTCCAGGTTTTAATGGTTTAGCTGTACTACTATTTCTAATACAAGTTTGAGATATGACAGTGGCAGTCCTGTAGATGTGTACACATCTTTTCAGTTGGATATGTGTGTTGTCTGGACTTAGGTACAGGTACTCACATGGGGAAAAGTGTGAGTGATGTTGGGTTACTCATATAATCATGTGGTGGAACTGTAACAGCATGTCAGATGGTATGTTAGGTGCCCTTTGATGTACTTAGTGGCTGGCTAATATTTAGTTGTTCTTCACTGCACTCAGTGATTGTCAGTGGATGTCTCATGTGTGCTATGTGGCCCCATGTAGCTGCACATGCACATATGAAGTGATGTGGGGTATCTGTGTTCAGTGTCTGCAGAGGTTCCTCTGGAATTTGGGATATGTAGTGGCATGGCTGTTCTTCAGACATGTATTCTACACATCAGATGTAACCTGTATGGATGTGCCTCATGTTGTGGCTACATCAGTGATTGTATTCATTATGGTGTTTATGTACAGAGTGCTCAGCCAAACATGTGATTAGAATGGCAGGTGCTGTGTGGTCTGTGAAATTAGTTTTCTTAAATATCATGGGACATTACTCATGGACATGGACTGGTCAGGTGTAGAATCAGAACATGCATATTATGTTGTGTTCAGTCTACTGCTTTTCTGAAAGGTGATAGGAGCATGGAGAGGTATGATCCACGTTAGGACAGATTTTCTGCTTCAGCCAAGGCATGATGAGCATGCTGATATAGCTTTGCAGGTGATTTCTTGGAATGCTCCAGTCATGGCACCTTATTTGGACTATTATGCAGGTGAGAGGAATGACATAAAGTAGTGGATAGGAGTAACATGTTGTGAAATGATGTAGGTAATATGGGTGACAATATGAGATGGGCTAGCCAGGAGATGTATACCTACAGTTGTCCATGTTGTGATGAAGAATGTGATGACCCTCTCCCTCTTTCTCTCCCTCCCTCTCTCTCTATTTGTGTGCATCAGCTTTGACAGGGGAAGGAGATGGGGCACAGGTGAGTAGGGATGCTACTGGTCAAGGGACCCGGAGTGCTGAGACCACTGACATCAAGGGACCAGGTGTCCCGGAGGGCAAGGGGAGTGCCACAGGGGAGACAGGATCCTCGGAATCCTCCTCCAGTTGATACTCTATAGCAGTACCTTCTGGGACCACCCCAGCACCATCTTTGTCTGCCTCCCTAATTATTACCACTACCCTCCTTGTACCACCTCCCAAGCCCAAACCCAACCTCCCCCTCTGCTCCCCTTATTCCCTGAGGTGCCTGCCTTCCTGCCCCCTTGATGCCCCTACCTGTGCAGGTTATATGGCAGTCAGGAGTGAAGTTGGGGCACTTGAATGTGCCATCTGTGCATGATGCACATATGTGTTTGGACTGACCTATGGCCTTCTTATGTGCATAGTTCTGTGTATATATATTTATTTATTTAATGCCATACATCTGGGCCAACCAGTTGTCCCCTCCAAGGTTACATTTTTGTCCTGCCTTTCATTCCTTATATCTGTTTTGGTCTTGGCTGCTTTAGTTTGTGTGTGAGTTCGTTTTGTGTTTGTGGTGATTGTGCTACCGATTGTGTCTGGCCAGGATTTGGGAGTGTGTGCATTGCATTTGTCCCGCTGTGTATTGTGTGATGGGCATGTATGAGTTTGGGACATGGAGTTATGTTGATATTTTAAGCATTGACTGTGTTGACATGTGTTATTTGGAGTGTTGTGTGCCCTTGTGTGGTTGTACTGTGTGTGTGAGTGTGTGATGATTGCTAAGTCAGATCCATTGTGATGTGTGTTTGCGGGGTATTATGTATGCCTTGTTGTATGGATTTGAGATTGTGTGTGTTGGTTCTTTGGTGTTGTTACGTTGTGGTGTGCCAAGTGAGGTGTGTATTGTGGATGAATTACAGTTATTTTGAGGTGTTGCGGTTGTGGTATTGTTGTGTCATTTGGGTGTGTTGTGTGTTGCAGTGTTAGACTGTTCCGGTGCAGTGTATCTGGGGGTTGGTGTGCGTTTTAGAAGTGTGTGTGTTTGTTAGCCGTAGTGTGTGTGCTATGTATTTGCGGGTGTGTATGTGGCTGTGTGTGGGTGAGAATACGTGTGTGTGTTGCCATCGCCACCTGTTCAGGATGTGTAAGTTGTGTGTGTGTGTAGATAGATTGGCATTGTGCAACTCTGACAGGTAAGTGTGCACACTCACAGTTGCTGTCATTTTCGCTCGTTCAAGAGTCGTTGGGCAAGCAGGATCAGCGGGGAAGACGTGTAGCTCAGGTTTCATGGCAACTCAAGACAGGTAAATGTTCCTTTCATAGAGTTGGTTTCCGCCAGGGTTTCCGTGGTGGTGTGACCGCTGTGGAAACCTTGGCAGTGTGCAGCCTCGTAATCTGTCTGGCAGGAACATGGTCTCCTCCAGCGTGAAGGTGGGAAGACCAACATGGTCATAATTTGGCAGTCTTCTCTGCCAGCCTGTTGGCGGTACGACTGGCACTGCCAGCATGGTGGTCATGAGTCCGCCAGACTCGTAATGACCCTCTTAATCATCACAATTTAACTAATATCACATAATTTAACATAGCTCATTCATACATTTCCAAAACAATGCACAGAAATATAAAACAGCAAACTAGTGTAAAACACTAGCAGCAATGCATTTACGTATATCAAAACCCCAGAAACAACACTATAACCATGTTTTAAACCTCCTTCCTAAATCCTTCCCACCCTCAAAACCCTTACGAATCTTTAGAAAATGAGGATTATCTTTTCCAACAAACAGCAGCATCTTACTGTTAGTTGGTTCTGGGAGGATATACTCAAAATAACACAAATAGGTTGCAAAATAGAGGGAAACAGTTAAAAAACTGCTCCTAAATGAAACTAAAAATAAGACTATCTCACCCAGAGAAATGAAAGGGAAATACTGTATATATGTTTAATAAATGTTTTAAAAAATGTAAACATTGTTAATAATGTAAATCATCTCAACAATGTTCTAAAATATTATGAAAACATTGTAAAGTATACATGGAATAATAGTATAAAAGTTATCCAAATAAGTAATATGTACTTATATAGCACATGTTGAAATAATGTAATATTAAACAAATTTAAGACATAAAAAATAAATTGTTAGCAATGGATAATAACAGTTGAAAACGTATTCTATACAAATGTATATAAACATGTTTATTTACTTGACTTTATATTTTTTATTTTTACTTAAATTATATGTTTCAAAATGTAAAACTGTAACATAAATTAAAAATTAAAAATAAGTTTAAAAATGTGCAACATCTCTTTGTTATACTAAATTTGGGAAAGTTGTAGGATACTAAAGGTGTGATATTTACTACTCCCACTCTGATATGAACCAATCTGGGAAAGGGGTTGGACACTAATTGGGTGGCATTTACTATTCTCACTCCAATCTAAACCAGCTAAGGGAAGATAAATGAAAGAAAAGATACCTCAGCACTCAATGCAAAGTTCAAGCAAATATTAAAGTCCATGAAGTAAGGATTCATATAGATGGTTTAGTTCATCGATTTATTAAGAAACAACCGGTGACATGTCTCGTTACAAGGTGACTTTTCAAGGCTAAAATCTGGGTATAACAAGAAAGTCAATATGAAGGGCACAAATAAGGTAGATTCCAAATATGGAGATGGAATAAGAAGGGTACAGTGGAAGATAATACCAGGTCACAATAGCACTTCAAACTTAAAAGCCCCAACAGTCACATATGAAGTCCTAAAGGCAATGTAAAACATGATCCAATTTTAGCTCTACAAAAAGTGTTGAGACTAAAGTTGCATCAGAAGTATAGTTACTGAACCATCCATATGAAATCTTGCTTCATGGACTTTTACATTTTCTTGGACTTTGTATTGAGTGCTAGGGTAAATTTTCTTTTCTTTGACTCACAAGCCTAAGAGTGTAGCAGCTCTGGAGTGCACAAAGCACATCAACTTTCAGAGTGATGGGGTTTTGTAAGACCAAGGAATCGAGCTAAGGATGTCTTCAACTGCTTCCAGAGTGGCGTCCTGTTGTATGTTGGTATATAGTGCCTCCACATCCAGGCATATTAACATGTCCGTGGTCCCATTCTTGTTGACATTGTCTAGCAATATCAATGTATCCTTAGTGTCTTTCAGAAAGGTAGAAGTATTTTGGACAATGGGTTGTAAGTAAAAATCTCAAAAATTTGATAGAGGTTCCAACATAGACCCTATGCCTGACACAATGGGACGTCCAGATGAGGGAGTCTCCTTGTGAATTTCAGGAAGGCAATAAAAATAGGGAATACTCTGTTCTTTTGCATCCAGAAATGTAGCCTCTAGTTGAGTTATCCAATCTGAACTTTCTGCTTCATTGATCAATCCTCGAATCTTTTTTTGTAAACGTGGAGTAGGATCAGAGGGTATAAGTTCATAATATACAGTGTCACTGAACAGTCTCAGACATTCTTGTCTGGAAGAGGTTTTGTTCTGAATCATGATGGCACCTCCTATGTCTGCTGGTTTGATGATGATATCCAGAAGATGGGATAATGTGCTGATTGCTTCTCTTTCACTGTTGGACACATTCTGAAAGTTTGCAGTTGGATTTAATGACTCAATTTCATGTTGCACTGCTTTTTCAAATGCAAGTACTTCAACAGGCACAGAGGAGGATGGGGCATAAATGTGGAAGGATTTCTCAATGAGTGATTGAATGCCTGACACCTATGGGACCGCACTATCTTTATATGTATTTTGAAAGCTTCTGGGCTAACTAATGCCAGCACTATCTGGTTGATTTTTAACTATAATGAACTGTAATTACTACAGGACGGACATTGTGGTTTTTTTCCATTATTTATTATGCCATCTTAAGATATTTTGGTGCTAACTACTATTCTGAGCACGACTCTATTGGACTATAAATTTTGTCATTATGTACATACATAACCACTATATATATTATGCCATTAATTGTCTATATTTGTATACGCACCCATATATTTAGACCAGCTCGGACCACTGATGCTTGTTGCTATCCCGATGGGGCCCATCCTTTAATATAAGGAGGGTAAGGATATATCCTCCTAATCTAGAGGATTAAATGTATTGTTTGTATGTGTTTCACTGTGTTATACACTTCACACAAGGGAAAAGTCACCTGTGCGGTCTTACTTCCTTACCCTCACACAGTGCACACTATTGTATCTGTGACATAAGCTTATGTGTTCCCTTCTCTTCTTTAGGTTCCTGTGAGACGACTTAACTACAAGCTAACTGCTATATGTGGATTAGGTACGTTTGGTCCTGACGAATCGCACTGATCTTTAACGACTTTAAATGCAAGAAACATGTTGACCTCATTAGAAGCAGTATAGGGATCTCTATACTGACATTCCATACACTCTCTGATTTTAGGTACTGTAGACTAAACATCTTTTTCTTAATTCCTTTTGAGGGTAGATTAGACATTACAACTAATCCTTCCCCCACACTATTGTTTTTAATCATGACAGGGGTCTGATTTTGATTAAATATGAGTCTTGTTGACCTCTAGCCATTTTTAACCCCACTCACTTACATTTTTCTATACCAATCCCACATTCCAGCACTCAATGACTGGCATTTCTACACCGAAAAGATCTCCTGCAAAAAGCCCCCGTGAGGGGCCCGTTAGGCATTGCAGTGCCAGCCTGACGAGGAGTAAAAGCCTGATGATGAAGCATGTCACCAATTGGTGAGTGAGGGCTCTTGTTCTAACTAGAGTAGACTCACATGTCCGTTTCTCTATCCACTGTGCTTCTATACCCCCCCTTTTTTTCATCTGGAACTGTGTACTTTTCTTTTCTTTTGAAGCCTCTTTTTAATGCCTGCTCTTAGCAGGCATTTATAAAATGCAGATGGAAAGGATGCAAAGAAGTCTGTTAGAATTCTTTGTGCCATTTTTTTGACCCCCCTGGCTCCAGAATGCCCTCCTTGCACACATTGGGGGTTATTACGACCTCGGCGGTGTTTTCGCAAGACTGCCGAGGTACCGCCGTGCTGAAGACTGCCAGTGGTGGTGGTCTTCCATGCCGCGTATTATGACCGCTGGCAGCCCGCCGTTCTTTTTCGTATGGAAAGCCGCCAGCAGCCATACTGGCGGACGGCGGGAAAGTGGAGGTTGCTCAACCTCCACCGCCACGTCAACAGAACACCGCCTACTGAATCACGTCCCATAATTCGGTGGGGCGATGTTCTGGTGACGGTGTTCTGGTGGTGGAGCTGCCCCCATGGATCCTGTCCAATCCCAGAGGATCAATGGACAAGGTAAGTTGATTGTCCGTTAGGGAGGGGGGTGGGGGGGTGTTGTGTGTTGTGTGCGTGCATGGGGGTGTGTCTGTGAGAGTGTAGAGGGATGAGTGTTGTGTATATGGGAAATGTGTGCGGGTCAGACGGTGTGCATGTCTGTTGGTATGTGTGCGGGTATGTGTTGTCAGGGTGTATGTGTGCGTGTAGAGGTTTGTATATGTGCATGTTGGGGGTGTGTGCGTGTAGGGGTGTGTATATGTGCATGTTCGGGGTGGGGAGGGGGGTTGTGCCACCTTTGGGGGTGGCAGGGGGGTAGGGGATGTGGAGGGAGGATTCGTGGGGGTAGTGGGGGGTAGCGGGGTTGGGGGGAAAAATGACACTAATGAGGAGTTAGAATGGCACTAGGCCCACATAAATCTGGGGCTTAATTTCTTAAGTTTTATGATACTAGAAAATATATCTTTCGCTTTCAACATTATGGTGTTCATTACAACCCTGGCGGTCGGTGTTAAAATGGCAGTAAAACTGCCAACAGGCCGGTGAGAATTTTTTTAAAATTATGACCGTGTCGGAAACCGCCAACATAGACAGCCACTATAACACTCCGACCGCCAAGGCGGTACAAACAAACACCACGGCGGTAACCGCCAACAGACAGGCGGAGGACAATATACCGCCCACAGAATTACAACAGTCAAATCTGCCACCTTTTCCGGGGTGGATTCACTGCGAACAAAAACACGGCGGAAACAGGACTTGGAAGGGGAAACTCTCACCTCTACACACCCCACGAGGAAGCAGGATGCCATGGAACCCGAGCTCCAGATTCTTCCAGCCTTTATCTTCCTGCTCCTCTACCAGGAGAACGAATGCCGGCGGCGAAGACCCTGGTGAGTACTGCACCTACGACACAGGGGAGGGGGGAGGGAAAAAAGAGTGACACACACATGCAACACGCAACACTCCCACCCCACCCTCACCCACTACAACACACACACTAATACATCATGATATATTACAGTTACACCCCCAACCCCTCTGGAAGAATGCAAGGACTAAAGGAAATGAGTTGAATGATTGTAATATATTCAAATGCAGTAATCAAAAATATACACATATATAAAGATATGTACCCTATAAGCAAATATATACACCAAGAATACAAGTCCAAGGTATACCACTATCATAGTCCGTGGACCACTGGGCCCAAAAGGCAGGGGCGATGCCCACACTCAATACCCGAACAAGACGGAGAGAACACTGCTTGGGCATCAGATTAAAAAAAACAGGCACCTCAGGGGGAAAGGAAGGGGGGGCACCTCAGCAGGATGAGTGCACGACGCCAGTTCCACAAGGGGGCTCCATGCCCACTGTTCAATCCTGGGGAGTGCAAAGCCACAGTCTCTCAAGTCTCTACAGTGGGTGGGTTGCCCACTGTTCAATCCTGGGGAGTGTAAAGCCACAGTCTCTCAAGTCTCTACAGTGGGTGGATTGCCCACTGTTCAATCCTGGGGAGTGGAAAGCCACAGTCTCTCAAGTCTCTACAGTGGGTGGTTTGCCCACTGTTCAATCCTGGGGAGTGCAAAGGCACAGTCTCTCAAGTCTCTACAGTGGGTAGTTTGCCCACTGTTCAATCCTGGGGAGTGCAAAGCCACAGTCTCTCAAGTGGATAACATTCTCCACTGGTTCTGGAGGGGGCTTGGTGCCCACAGTGCTTCATCCTGCCAAGGACAGAGGTAGTGGATGCCTTTCTCCACTGGTTCTAGAGGCGGCCTGGTGCCCAGAGTGCGTCATCCTGGCAAGGACAGAGGTAGTGGATGGGATACTCCACTGGTGCTGGAGGGTGCCTAGTGCCCAGAGTGCTTCATCCTGCCAAGGACTGAGGTAGTGGATGGGAATACTCCACTGGTTCTGAAGGGGGCTTTGTGCCCAGAGTGCTTCATCCTGCCAAGGACAAAGTTAGTGGATGGGATATTCCACTGGTTCTGGAGGGGGCCTGGTGCCCAGAGTGCTTCATCCTGCCAAGGACAGAGGTAGTGGATGGGATACTCCACTGGTTCTGGAGGGGGCCTAGTACCCAGAGTGCTTCATCATGCTCGTGGAGGCCTCAGTAGCGTTGGAATCTTTGACGCTCACCGGCCTGCGGTGCTTTTTGCTGCGGTGTCCTGGGCAGCGTTGCTGGTGGCGGCGGTGTCCTGGGCAGCGGTGCTGCTGGTGGCGGTGTCCTGGGCAGCGGTGGTTTTCCCACTGCTTAATCCTGGGGAGTGCAAAGCCACAGTCACTCATGTGGATAACATTCTCCACTGGTTCTGGAGGGGGCTTGGTGCCCAGTGTGCTTCATCCTGCCAAGGACAGAGGTAGTGGATGCCTTTCTCCACTGGTTCTGGAGGGGGCCTGGTGCCCAGAGTGCTTCATCCTGCCAAGGACAGAGGTAGTGGATGGGATGCCTTCCTCCACTGGTTCTGAAGGGGGCTTTGTGCCCAGAGTGCTTCATCCTGCCAAGGACAGAGGTAGTGGCTGGTATAATCCACTGATTCTGGAGGGGACCTGGTGCCCAGAGTGCTTCATCCTGCCAAGGACAGAGGTAGTGGATGGGATATTCCCCTGGTTCTGGAGGGGGCCTAGTGCCCAGAGTGCTTCATCCTGCTCGTGGCGGCCTCAGTAGCGTCGGAATCTTTGGCGCTCACTGGCCTGCGGTGCTTGTTGCGGCGGTGTCCTGGGCAGCGGTGGCGGCGGTGTCCTGGGCAGCGGTGCTGGTGGTGGCGGTGTCCTGGGCAGCGCTGCTGGTGGCGGCGGTGTCCTGGGCAGCGGGGCTGGTGGCGGCGGTGTCCTGGGCAGCGGTGCTGGTGGCGGTCTTGTACGCTGTGCAGATTTTCCCAGACTTGCCGGTTTTACTGTGCCCCTTCCCCACCTTGGATGGTGGCGCAGCTGTCTCCACACTCCCAACTGTACCCCTGGGAGCGGCTTTGGTGGCTGATTTCTTTCCTCTCTCCCGCCGGGCACTGGCCAACTTTTTGTGCTTTACAGGTGGGGGACTGTCCGTGCTCTGGCTCCTTGCCACACTGGCTGCCCTGCTGCCTGGCACACTCCAGAAGCAGGTTACTACTGGCACCACTGGTCCTGCAGATGTTGTGGCTGAGGTGCTGGATTGGGACCTGGAGAGGCGGGCCCTAGGAGACTGAAGGGGTCGGGGAGGTGAGGGGAAGAGGTCAAGGTTGGACAGGAAAAGTTTTTTGGGAACACTGTGACGGGCAGATGGAGGGGGTTTGGGAGTGGAGGAAGAGATAGTGGTTGTAGGAAGTTTACGTTTGGTGACTTTGGGTGAAGGTGCATGGGCTGGAGGCTGTCGTGAGGTGGATGGCTGTTGGGTGGGTGTGTGGCTGCATTTGTGTACCTTGGGAGGTGGACTCACAGACACACTTGTAGAGGACACAGGGGATGTGTGAATGGCAGTGGGGGTGGTGACTGCACGTGAGCGGGGTGTGGTGGTGGGTGTGCTGGTGATGGACGTAGTGGCTGAGGATGTAGTGGATGCAGGTGTGAGTGGAGATGAGACAGGGAGGGAGGAGGAAGACGAGGAGGAGTGGGACACAGTGGAGGCAGTGGATGTTGGTGTGTCTGCATGTGTATGATGCTTGTATGAGTGATTGTGGGATGTGTGGTGCTTATGTTTGCCAGAGCTTCCCTTGTGTGTTGACGTGTGCATGCTGGTCTGATGGTGTGCTTGGGGTAGGCTGAGGTACAGGGGTTTAGGTCTGGGTGGAGGAAGTTGGGGGGGAGGCTAGAGACAGGGACAATGGCTGCCATCAGTGCTGAGGCCAGAGACTGAAAAACTCGCTGATGGGTTGTCTGACCAGAATGAATGCCCTCCAGGCATGCATTGGTTTGTTGCAACTGCCTCTCTACGCCCTGGATGGCATTCAAAATGGTAGACTGCCCAACAGTGAGGGACCTGAGGATGTCAATGGCCCCCTCACTGAGGGCAGCAGGGGTGACAGGGGCAGAGGCTGAGGTGCCTGGGGCGAAGGAGATGCCCACCCTCCTGGGTGAGCGGGCACTGGACACACGCTGAGGGGCTGCTGGGAGGGCGGTGCTTGTAGGGGGGGTGGCGGCTGTACCTGTAGATGCGGGGGGCACAGATGGGCCCGCAATGGCAAGGGAGCTCCCATCAGAGGAGGAGTCCGTAACGCTGGTCTCAGCTCCTGTCCCCGCCGTGGAGCTCCCCTCGCCCTCCGTCCCACTGGTGCCACTGCTCCTCCATCTGATGATGCTAATGCACATAAGAACAGGGAGACCACAAAAAGGGGGGGGAGACAGAAGTAAGACATGTTGAGTGCATGCAATACCGCTACCGTTGGCAGACACTACAGACACAGAAGCCCCCTGCACTACGCTGTGCACTTGGAGTTCCCTAATCAATCCCAGGGACATGGGTTACAAGGCTGTGCCCGATTGCTGCACACATGAATGTCACAGGAGCCTGACTAGGTGTAGTTGGCACTGTAAGCAGGTCGGGTGGGGTGCCATAGGGCCTGCCTTAAGAAGGGACCTTGCCTACTAAACTCACCCTGGCCTAGGGGAACCCACAGCCCACCTCCCCCACCCAGACACCTACAATGCGTGCTGAATCAGCAGAATGAGAGTGTACTCACCCCCTTGTGGCTGCTGTGATGTCCTCAAGCGCACATCCAACTCCGGGTATGCCACCGCCAGGATCCTGAACATCAGGGGGGTCAAGGTGCGATGGACACCCCTCCCACGTTGGGAGGCCATCCCCAGCTGGGCCTCCGCCGTCTTCTTGCTCCAGCGGCGAATATCCTCCCATCTTTTCAGGCAGTGGGTGCTCCGTCTGTGCTAGACCCCCATGGTCCGGACTTCCTTGGTGATGTCACGCCAAATGTCATTCTTCTGGTCGGCGTTGACCTGCAGGAATAGTACAGGGGAAAGGGAGAAGATATTACCGTCCGCACCATCACAGTCATTGGCCCACATCCCTACCCTTGCCATGATGCACTCACCGTCGTTTCATGCACGCCTCATTCTCACCCCCCCTATCTTTTATCCACACCTCTCCACACAGGCATTGCCCATACAGCATGCTCACATTGTACTGACCTGTTTGTCTGGAGGACCGTAGAGTAGCGTGTACTGGGGGGGGACCCCATCCACTAGTTTCTCCAACTCCTCCATGCTGAAGGCAGGGGCTATTTCCCCAGACACACAAGCCATTGTCTCTTCCAGACTGAGGTCCCAGCAGCACTTGCTGTGTAGGTCCTCTCCTGTCGAAGATCAGGTGTCAAGTTATTGAACAGAGAGAAAATGGTAGTCATGTCCGCAGCGGTGCGTACCGTCACTGCCGGCGTACATTCTCATTGGATCCTGGGACCCATTGGGTCCAATGTTAACCAATGCAGGATAGCGCAGCGGTTTTCGACCACCTACCGCGATGATGTACAACGCCAGTGCAGTTACCTCATATCCCCTTGTCCCACTTTAAAGGTCAGGTAGCCGCCATTTCATGGGCCCACATGGCATTATTTTGGACTGCGTCACACATATCTAGTCCTTGCTTAAACACTAATACAGGCATATGTCGATTTGCTAATATTTTCCGATTAAGCTGTGTTTACGTACCTCAGAGTTGGTTGACTCTCGCTGTTCTCCTCCATAGGCACCGTCCGGTGGGGCATGTGGGGAGATGGCGGTGTCCTCCGGTGTACAGACCACTGGTGGACCTGTCGACAATGGAGGAGCGACATGTGATCATCACCTACAGACTTGATCATACTACAATCCTGGAACTGTGTGCCCAATTGGAGCCAGACCGGATGTCAGCTATCCACCATCCCACAGGAATCCCTCCTCAAGTGCAGGTGCTGTCAGTACTCCATTTTCTAGCAAGTGGGTCTTTTCAAACTACAGTGGCCATAGCATCAGGGATGTCCCAGCCTATGTTTTCGAACGTGTTGTCCAGAGTGTTGTCTGCCCTGCTGAAACACATGTGGAGCTACATCGTTTTCCCTCCTGTGGAGGATTTGCCTACAGTGAAAGGTGATTTCTATACCCTGGGACATATCCCCAACATCATAGGTGCCATTGATGGGACACATGTGGCCTTGGTCCCCTCTGTGAACAGGTGTACAGAAACCGGAAGAGTTACCATTCGACGAATGTGCAGATGGTGTGTTTGGCAGACCAGTACATCTCCCATGTGAATGCCAAATTTCCTGGCTCAGTGCATGATGCTTATATTCTACGGAATAGCAGCATCCCTTATGTGATGGGGCAACTCCAGAGGCACCGTGTGTTGCTATTAGGTGAAGACATGGACCCAATACAGTGTGACTAGGTTTCTGGGTCTGGGGATGTCCCTATGAGTTAGTGTGTGTCTAAAAAATTGTCCCTCGACATATTCAGGTGACTCTGGTTACCCCAACCTGTCATGGCTACTGACCCCAGTGAGGAATCCCAGGGCAATTGCAGAAGAACGCTACAATGAGGCCCATGGGCGAACTAGGAGGGTTATAGAGCGGACCTTCGGCCTCCTGAAGGCCAGGTTCCGGTGCCTCCATATGACAGGTGGTTCCCTATTCTACTCACCAAAGAAGGTGTGCCAGATCATCGTGGCCGGCTGTATGCTTCACAACTTGGTTTTGCGACGACACATGCCTTTTCTGCAGGAGGATGGTCCAGATGGATGTGTTGTGGCAGCTGTGGAGCCTCTGGACAGTGAAGACGAGGAAGCAGAAGAAGAGGACATAGACATCCGGAACACGGTGATCCTGCAATACTTCCAGTGAGACACAGGCAAGAAGACAACACTGCCTGCTACATCTGATTTAATTCTACTACCTCTCATCTGTCTGTCTTTTTCACCCAGTGTATGGTCACTGAGTTGTCACTTTCCCTTACGATTTCACAGATGTGGGTCCCACTATGTGACATCTGCTTTGTTTCCGCATGGACTAGAGCTGTGCGACATAGGTATGTTGACATTAAATATGAAATAGTATTTTGCCACTGTTATTGCTAATACACATTTTCGAAAGCACAGGCAGACTCCTGATTGTTTTGTGATTTAAGGGTGTTTATTTAAGTGCTCAAAAGTGTAGGGGGTTGTAAAATGGTCAGGGGTAATGGTGGAGGAATGTCCATGGCGGAGTCCAGTCTAATAGTCTCACAGGTGCATTGTCCAAAGGGGCATAGGAAGTGGAGCAAGGGTAGTTTAAGTATGGACAGGGTGACAAAGTGGGACAGAAGGATGACAATCAGGGTGGTCTCATTTCTTGGCGGGGGTCTTGGCATTGTTCTCTTTCTTTGTCCTGGATTTCAGGGACCGCTTGCGGGGTGGTTCTCGAATCTGCAGGGGGTGGGGTGCTGGAGTGGTGGTCTTGTGGCTGTGCCTCATGTCCACTAGCGCCGACGGAGGTGGTGGGCAGTTCGTCGTCCAGGCTAGTGTCAGGGACCCCTTGTTGTGCCACAGTGTCCTTCCTGGTGTTGACGAGGTCCTTCAGCACCCCTACAATGGTGCCCAGGGTGAAATTGATGGATTTGAGTTCCTCCCTGAACCCCAAATACTGTTCCTCCTGCAGCCGCTGGGTCTCCTGAAACTTGGCCAGTACCATTGCCATTGTCTCCTGGGAATGGTGGTAGGCTCCCATGATGTTGGAGAGGGCCTCGTGGAGAGTGGGTTCCCTGGGCCTGTCCTCCCCCTGTTGCACAGCAGCCCTCCCAGTTCTCCTGTGTTCCTGGGCCTCTGTCCCCTGAACCGTGTGCCCACTACCAGTGCCCCCAGGTCCCTGGTGTTGTTGGGGTGGCGGGTTAGCCTGGGTTCCCTGTAGTGGTGGACACACTGCTGATTGACGTCTCCTGGGGACAGAGGTATGGGCCCCCTGGGTGGGTGCTGTGCTGGTGTTTCCAGAGGGGGGAAGCTCTGTAATGGCCTGTGCCAGTGTGAGGGGAACCGACTGTCCCAAGGTCCCAGATGAGCCGGGCTGGTCATCTTGATCCAGTTGGACAAAGCTGCTGTCATCACTGTGGGCCTCTTCTGTGGGGGGACTGGACATATCTGGACCCTCCTGTCCGGTGACATTGGGTATGGGTCCTGCAGGGGTGTAAAGGCATGATTATTGCATCTGTGTGTGCCATGGTGTGCAATGGGTGGGTGACCGTGTACCCCAGTGCTTGCATTCCTGTGTAGGACCTTGTGTGATAATGGTTTAGGGGGGTGTATGGGTATGTGCAGTGGCCATGCTTTGGTGATGGGTGTCCATGCTTTGGTGTTACATGCAGGGCTTGGGTTTGGGATGTGTGGTTTGTGATATTGGGACATACGTGAGGAGTTGGAGTGATGGGGTGAGGGCGAGGGTGGGGGTATGTGATAGCATGCAGGTAGGGTGGGGGATGAAGTAGTTAAAGATTTGACTTACCAGAGTCCATTTCTCCAGCTAGTCCTGCGAGGCCCTCAGGATGCAGTATAGCCAAGACCTGCTACTCCCATGTAGTGAGTTCTGGGGGAGGAGGTGGTGGTCCGCCGCCAGTCCTCTGAACCGCAATGTGGTGTCTTGAGACCATGGAACACACCTTCCCACGTAGGTCGTCTCACCTCTTCCTGATGTCATACCTAGTTCTTGGGTGCTGTCCCACTGCGTTGACCCTGTCCACGATTCTTCACCTTAGCTCCATCTTCCTAGCTATGGTGGTGTGCTGCACCTGTGATCCGAATAGCTGTGGCTCTACCTGGATGATTTCCTCCACCATGACCCTGAGCTCCTCCTCAGAGAACCTGGGGTGTCTTTGTGGGGATTTGGGGTGGTGTGGGTGATGTGTGGGGTGGTGTGTGTTGTGATGTGTGGGCTGATATTTAGAGGTGTGTTGTGTGAGGTGCTTGGATGTTGTGTTAGTGATGGTGTTGAGTGCCTGTGGATGCTAGTTTGTAGATGGTGGTGTCTCTCTCTGGCCTTCAGTCGCAATTGTTGATGTAAGGGTTTGTGGGTGATGTGGTTGGTGTTTTATATTGTATTGGGTGTGTTGGAGTGGTGTGTGTATGTGTATCAGGTGTGTGTATTTTTAATTGTCCAATGTGGTAGTGTTTTGTAAGTGTTTTGTAAGTTTTGGGAATTGTCTAGTGCGATTCAACGCAGGACTCGCGGGAGACTTCTCGGCGACCTTTTGTTTGCTTACCGCAATCTTAGATTACTATTCGCATTAATGACAATAGATGCCCGAAGCTTTCTCATAATGCTTTGAATTGGCCTTGAAAAAGCCCCCGCTTACCCGCTTAAAAATTTTCACGTGATATTTTCTCAACCTTGGTACTGGTTGATTGGACTACAGAATTGCTGACCTTTGGATTTTATTTTCTGCTTAAAGACTGTTATATAATAACAAGAATTACAATTCCATGGAACTGACTTCTTTTTTTCTTGATGCTAATAAACCATTATTGAGGCATTGTGCTTATTATTAATGATTTTTCAAGTGAGAACTCACCACCATTTTCCCTAGCATTTCAAGTATTGGGAGGCTTAGGGTCCAGGCCTCCTGGTTTGAAGTTCTCACAACCTTCCCATTAATTCGGCATTTTAAGGAAGTCAATTTGGCTGGATACCTCTTCTTTTTTTCGTGTTTTGTAAGTGTGTGTGTATTTTGAGCGTGGCGGTGAGTACCGCCAATGGAATACCGCGGTTGAAAGACCGCCGCATGGATTCATGGGTCGTGATAGTGTGGGCGTATTCCTGTTGGCATGACGGTGTCGGTTTTGTTATCGCCAGTTTATCACTGACCTTTGGTGTGGCGGACTTGTGTTGGTGTCTGGATTTTGGAAGATTCTGAGCTGTGGGTCACAATGACCGTGGCGGAAGTTCGCTGCCGCAGCGGTGTGTTGACGGTCTTCTGCACAGCGGTAAGAGGCTTTTACCGCCAATGTTGTAATTACCCTGTATGTTTTAGAACATATCAGGATATATTGTTCCAACCAACCATCAAAAATATGTTTATCTTCCTCTTTAACTGTTACCTTCTTAAAGTCTTGAGTTAAAGGGCCTCATTATGAGTGTGGCGGTCCGTGGACCACCAGACTCGCATTGATGGTCAGAACGCTGCACTCCTGGCGGTCCGACCACCCAATCACAACTCTGGTGGTTAGACCCACCAGGGAACTGTCATCCCCACTGGGAACCATGATGGCGGTCAGAGTTGTAGTCAGCCAGGGTGGTGCTGAACTCAGCACCGCCTGTCTGATTACAATTTCCTCCACCACCCGCCTTCCCATGCTGGTGTCACAGACATGGAAAGGCTGGCAGCAAGGGTGTGCTGTCAGCCCCCTCTGTGCTGCAAGATAGCACTTGGCTCCTTAAAGGAGCCGAGTGTTATCTCATAGCACTGGTTCTGCCGGACTTACCGGTGGAAACTCTCTATTGCAATGTAATTGGGCAGGGGGAACGCCACTGCCATGGTGGTGTTGTCTTCCCAGTGAGTTTGGAGGTCCCACAGTGGGGGTGTCAAACTCATAATGAGGCAGTAAGTGCTTAAGTATTGGTACTTCTGGAATGGGGACATAATGTGGTTTTCGAATTTAGACCTTCTGCGTCTGGCAGCCAACTAAGCAGCAGGTTGCAGAAGTGCCCTAGCCTGGAGTGACTCACAAAACTTTGCAGCTCATACTCAGAGTAGATACCTTTTGGGAAAGCAGCATTAGGACAAACAATCCCTATTTCAGTCCAGTACTTGTTCCCGATAGAGTTCCAGGAGTTTCCTCTCTGTTGCCATCCTATGAGGTTAGTATCTTGGTGGGTATATACTCAGTCACAGCCAGTGCTGAGCTCTGGAAAAGGACAGCACTGGAAGTGAAGTGAGGCCACAGAGCAGCAGCCGAAATTCCTTTCTGTGGGACAATTGGCAGGTGTGGTACACAAACAGAGTTTGAGCCCACAAAAATCAGAATTTCAAGAAGAGCAACTGATAGGATAGCTGGTACTAAAAGGTGAAGGAAACCATAATACAAGCCACATTTATGTTGGGAGCTCAGAAAGGGCTGATAAAGTGTGGGCTAAAGAAATCATCTTCATAGGAGGCAAGGAGACATTTGAGTATTTAAGCAAGCCTAGAGGGGGGCAGAGTGAGGGGTCTGACAGTAGAAGTGGATATACCGTGAGAAGTACTATAAGGAAAGCACACAAAGATGTACACAGAGAGTCTGTTCTGGAGAACAATAGCTGGCTTGATATGTCAAAGAGTGAGGCTGGGGCAATGGTTGTTGCAGGATTCAAGAAGAATACTTCCACACTAGGAAAGTAAGATAAAAAGGGCATTGCATTTGATTGCCTAGAAGTACAGTGTAAATTCCCTGGAGGGTCACATTCTAAAAATCATAGTAGCTGTGTTGACCTAAAGGTTTGACAGAAACCAAAATGTACACCTTTTTAGGAACTTTTGTAAGGTAATGCCTAATAATATACGGACAGACATGAGAGTAAGTCAGTTAGACGCCTCCACCTTAAATGAAGGGTTCCCCCAGCAGGCTTTGATTTCAAAGCCTGCTGGGGGAACCAGAACAGACTCTCAATAGAATATTACAGTACTACTAATGATGACTCAATAAAAAAACATGTTCTACAATTACTGAGGGGGTCATTACAACCCTGGCGGTCCAGGACCGCCAGGGCTGTTTTGACGGAAGCACCGCCAACAGGCTGGCGGTGCTTCCCAGGTCATTCCCCGCCACAATGGCCCCGGCGGTTTTAATCCGCCAGGCAGCGCTGCTTACGAGTCCCCCTACTGCCAGTCTTTTCCTGGCGGTTTGAGCCTGTGTTGCGGCAGAGATCCCCGCTGGGCCGGTGGGCGGAAGCTAGTTTTCCGCCCACCGGCCCAGCGGGGATCTCCAAATGGCTGTGGCGGGGGTGCGGCCGCATTGGCGGCCGCCCGCCAAGGTCGTAATGAGGGCCTAAGTGTTCTTTTTTCAATCATAATGACAGGGGGCTTTTATTTCTCATTGAGTAATGCATTGGCTAAATCTTCAAGAACAGAGGCAACAAACTCCCTAAAGATGCAATCATGCATTCAGAATATGATACCGCAACTAGGATTGTGTGACAAAGGGGAGGGAAAATAGAGGAAATGCACTTCACAACAAAAAATGTGAGCTTGCTTCTAGAACTGACTAATTTTTAATTGACCGACTGTTATGAGAGGAAGCCCATAATAGTACCCATGTACTAGCACACATATCAGACCGCTCAGCCATTCCTTTAGAATTAAAACCTCTTCAAAAAGAAGAGCTAAAAAAGATGGACTTTAGACCATAGACTTCTCTTAGAGCAAGAAGTAATGGACAGCCTGAGATTAGACACCAAAAATCTTTGAAGAGAAGGATCATTTCCTTTTAATATGGTTTTGGATTTCTTTAAGGGTTTTATATTAGAATATATAAGAAAGAGGGCTGGCAACTGGAGTCTAATATGAAAAAATAGAAGAGTAACTATTGGCTCAATACAAACAGTGAGAAGAAAATGTTAGATGTTAATGTACAACAGGTTAAAAATAAACTCTTGAATATTGGAAGATAGAGTAAGGATGAGATGGGAGGCCTACAAAGTAGCACATTTTGGATATGGAGTGCATAATGGCAAGTTATTAGCATAGAAAACAAAAACAGACCTAATAAGCAATCTTCTAGGAGAAATAACAAAGCATTTCTCTAGAAGAATAGTATCGATCAGCAAAGACATAGGCAAGGGCTTCCTTATTTTTTTAGAGAAGTACATACAGAGAACATGGATGTATCAGACAGGATGGTCCAAGAATGGTTGGACACTGACCTTCCGCCAACATTTTCTAATGCCCAAATGACAATTTTTCAATAAGAGAAATGATAGACTGAAGTTGTGCAGGCTGATAAATTTAGTAAATAAAGGAAGGCAGCAGACCCTGACAGACTACCCAATGAGATATACAAGATTCTGAGGGAAAAAGCTACACCTGTTTTAACCAGAATTTTCAGGAAAATATTTGACAATGTTGCTGAGCTGTCCCCTTTTTGGTAAGAAGAAATATTCACACCAATCCTCAAAACAGATATAAATCCTCTGAGTCATATAGACCAGATGATAGCCCTGTTGAAAAGCGACTCCAACATGTTTGCTAATTTTTCAGCTAAGAGGCTAAGCAGAGTAGTAGTCTATTTGGTACGTGATGATAAAAAGGGATTCATGACAGGGAGAATTCTTAATGAATTGACCTACGAGCTGATTGGTACATTTGGTATAGTCACAGCGTTTAACATTCCAGTCTTAACATTGGATGCAACTAAAGCATTCAATCAGGTGAACTGGAAATACCTGAGTACAATACTGAATTATAAAGACCTGACTGCTAAAATCATATTGAATGGGAACTTAATATTAGACTTTAAAATAACGAGGGACAAAAAGCAAGGCTGTCCACTTTCCCCGCTAATATTTAAACTTTACATTGAACCTCTAGACAGTAAATTAACGGAGTATACTTTGATGTCACAGTTAGGTACAATGGCGGGGAGAAAAAGGTAGATTTATATGCTGATCATCTCATGAAATACAACCGACCTAGAATTGGTGCTACTGGCCATAGACAAGTTGATGCAGTATTTTTGGGGGCATGTCACGATATTTGGTAAACTGAACAAAAACAGAGATTATGCTCTGGAATCCACATAGTGAGAATAAGCAAATCAGGAAGCATATGGGATATCTTGGAATTAAGATCACACAAGACTTAAATAAAACCGCAGAAATAAACTTTAAAAAAAGCTCTAATGGAGACCCACAAATTGCTGAAGAGCTGGTTGCATTTGCCATTTACCCTACTGGGCAGAACATGCTTGATAAAGATTCCCATCTTGCCCAAGTTCACTTTTTTCTTCACTGCCATATCCCTGATCTTTAAAAAGCATTAGATAAATGAACTTCGAGGGAGAATTACCAGCTTCATTAGGGCTTCAAAAGGGGCAAGTATATATGGGAAAGAAATTAGCAGGAAAAGGGAGAAAGGTAGCCTAGCCTCACCTGATCTTCAGTACTACGCACTGGTCTTCAAAATAAAATATTGTAGAATTCTAACAAAATACACCAGGCTCTTCTGAGATCAGATCCTTATTTATTTGGTGATGTTGAAAGACATCATATTGGGGAATCCACTTTTGTACATAAATTTGGTGACAAAGGATTCTTAAAAAATTTAAGATTGAAAGTACTGCTAGCATCAGCCTTATTATGGTTTCAAATAAGAAAAGCCATAGACGTGTCACATTATAGCCATGCTTTGTCAGCCCCCCCACCCATAGTGTGTGAAAGATAAATTGGCTATTTCCATGAAAATTATCAGATTACATGGATGGTGACGGGTATGAAACTTGTCCCTTGGGACACATTGGATAAGGCTGTTGGTGAAAAACTTTCAACTTATAAGTTTCATCATTTGAGAAGCTGATCTCAAGTAACAGATGCTAGAGGTGTTAACACAAATGCCTTAGAAGCACAATTATTAAAAACAGTCCAAGGAAAAAGAAAGTCTCATCTTCTGAACCTAGTATTAAATAGTGTGATGAAGACTTCAAACTCCCAAAAGAGCTACGGGGAAGAGACTTGCCAAAGGCGGAGTTAAATAACAAATGGGAAGCATCATTGTCTACACTTTATGGTACTGGTAATCCTGCATTTTTAGGAAGGAATCATTTGTTTACCTTAAGTAGAGTATACTGGATGCCAGATAGGATTGCAAAGTTGCAGAAGAAAAACTCAGCAAAATGCATGATTTGTAGTTTATAGAGAGCAGATGATATCCACATGATCTAGGAATGCCCCATAATACATACAGATTGGGGGAGTGTGGGTGAGATTATAACAAACATCATTCAAAGATAAATCAAGGTAAGCTTTCCATTAATAATTTTTGGGGCTGTCTGGATGAGCCAAATTCCTTATGCAAAGATGCAAATAAGCTATTGTTCTATTTGATCCTCTTTTCAAGTAGAGAAATCTGCAAAAAATGTTAGGGGTGGGTGGTGTTTGCCCAAACACTCCATCAGCCCCGCAAGCAGGGCACAGCTCACCTCATGCGCACTGCAGTCCAGTTATGGGCCACACAGCGCAAGCGCAGACAGTCTGCAATTGTGCTGGGAGAGCTTATAACTGGGGTGCAGTGTGCACTCTCAGCCCGACGGACATTGGTGCAGCAGCATGGAGCTGCTGCCGGCACCAGCTCCAATCCTCCAGGCCTCCCTCCGCCAACAGCCCAGCTGGGCCCGAGAGCAGCGGGCAGGGAGAAACAAAGAGCCAGGCCACTGGCAATGACGAGTACCTCCTAGGAGGACCCAGGTAAATCCTAGATTATTTTGTGCACTCTTGTGTACAAGAGGCCTGAATGTGCAGCTTTCACTGCCTAGGACCCTGGCCTGAATTCAGGCAAGGGCCATAGACAGAGAAAAAAAGCTGCAGTTTCAGGCCTCTTGTGCACCGGTCTGCACGCGACAGGCCAGTGCACAAGAGGCCTGAAACTGCAGCTTTCACTGCCTACAGCCCTCTCCTGTATGCACCCAATCTCAGACGTGCTAAGCAGGGTCGGCAGGGGTAACCAGGCCCGACCCTGCTAAGCACTTTCGAGATCAGGAGCATTCAGGAGAGAGTGCCACTTAGCGGCTCACTGAACTCTGCCTTCGCGGAATTCCACAGAGTTTTAGATCAACTCCGTAGGGTGGAACTCCGTGACCTCCTCCCAGGCCTAGAAAATATCTGCCAAAGGTATCCTATACTATTGTAGAATGAGTAGCTTCACTGATGTATGCACTACAATTGGACACTAAGGATTGAATAAATGAACAAGGATGTGGCAATCTGTTACAACTTGGATGAACCCAATCAAGGATTCCTTAATAGATGACCGACTACTCCTCATTGAGAAGACAGATAATGTAAAGACTTTTGGGAATCTAAAGTACACTTTTCCAATAATTAAACCACAACCCTGATTTGGAACTTGACTATGGTTAAGTTAAACAGAACACTAATTAGAGCCTTGAAGGATAAATTAGAACAACATATTCCCTCAGAAGGAAAGAGGGTCACAAACCAGTAAGCTTGGTGTTGTAGTACAAAGTGAATGAGGACAAAAAAAGCCCTGTAATTTATGATGTGGTGAGTATAGGAAGTTGCTGCCAGCTTGGGATAAGGGCTATAATATTTTTTGAAACGTCAGCTCCCAAATTCACAAACTGCCAACACGAAGGTGGACAGCGGAATGTGTAACCTGAGCCATGTACTACTTGTCAGTACTTGACAGATCATCAAAGTCTTCAATCATTTCTTTCCTTCAAAGTGTGAAATCCTGTAGGGGTATGATGTTTCGCGGACAACAGAGGAAACAACTGAATAAGGCACTGCTCTGTTTCTGCACTATTCCTTCAGGCTCCATTGGGAAGCAGGTATGTCCACTGGTATATTTTGAACATATGTGGAAAGACTCAACATATAAGCTCTTTTCAGCAATATTTCTGACAGAGTTAGCCACCATCTGTTTATGGCAAATGTATTAAGAGCCAGAACTGTACGTTCAAGGAACTTTCAACAAATGCTTTTCATCACTGTATAAAGCATTGTTACCTAAAACAAGATTGCTCATCGCACTTCAAATATTTAACCCCTCGAGTGCCCTGGACCAGCTGGCCTTATCCTCGGCCACGGTTGCCATGGACCAGCTCGTCCTGCACCCACCCACTCCCCTCCCCTGGGCAGGGATGGAAGGGGATCACTTCCCCTTACGCCTGACCTCCTCACCCTCCCCAGTGATGGCTGATGACATCAGCACTCGATCATGCGCTGATGTCAGTGGTTGCCACTATTGCGGAATGCTTGCATTTTGCTTCTGATAGTGGGGGGGGTGATCAGAGAGAAATGAAAGGAAATGCTTTTCCTTGACTTTCATGTCTTTCTGAGCATTTCTGCAGCCCGATCGAAAAGCGATTGTGCTGCTGAAATGCCCACTAGACATAAGGGAGTATTTTTTTTTTTACATAAACAATGAAGGGGAGTGACCCCTGGGGCAAGGGTCGCGCCCCTGGGGGTCATTTTTTATTAGACTATTTGTGCCCCCTGGGGGCAAATTGGCCTATTTTAATTAGGCCAATTTGCCCCCGGGGGAAGAAGCCACTACGCACGAGGAATGCTTGTTTTTCTTTTACTTTTTTCACGTGGGGAGCGACTCCTTAGGCAAGATAGGTCCTATTGTAATTAGGCCAATCTGCCCCCAAGGGAGACAGAAACCACTAGGCACCAAGGTTTTTAAAAAACATTTTTTACAGATGGGGAGCGACAACCTAGACAAGGGTTACTCCCCTGGGGGGGAAATTTATTTTAGGCCATTTCTCGCCCCCTTTGGGGCAGATCGGCCTATTTTAATTAGGCTGATCTGCCCCCGAGGGGAGCAGAAACCACTAGGCACCAGGGATTTTTATTTTTGTATTTATTTACAGATTTGGGAGCTACCCCTTAGGCTACGGTCACTCCTCTGGGGGACAAATTTATTTTAGGCCATTTCTGCCCTCCTTGGGGGCAGATCATCCTATTTTTATTGGCCAATCTGACCCCAGGGGGCAGAAACCACTTAGGCACCAGAGATTGGTGTGTGTGTTTTGCTTGTGGGGGCAGCCCCTTAAACAAGGGTCGCTCCCCTTGGGGGCACATTACTGCGTCCCTTGGGGGTAGATCGGTCTATTTTGTAATGCCCATACGACCCAAGGGTGGCAGAAAGCCCACCAGAAACCAGGGAAGAATTGTTTTCAAAAAGAGGGTGGAGGTATGGCCATACATCAGTTTTCAACGTAAAAATGTGATGTGTCCATGTTGCAATTTGGGGCATTTCGTGTCTCGGGCACTAGGCCTACGAACACAAGTGAGGTTTCATTTTTAGCAGGAGACTTGGGAATATGATGGGTAGAAGAAAACTTGTGGTTTCTCTCAGATTCCAGAACTTTCTATCACCGAAATGTGAGGAAAAAGTGTTTCTGCCAAATGTTGAGGTTTGCAAAGGGCTCTGGGTAACTGAACCTGTGAGAGCCCCACAAGTTACCCTATCCTGGATTCCCCTAGGCATCTAGTTTAAAAAAAAATTCAGGTTTCCCTAGGTGCTGGCTGAGCCAGAGGCCAAAATCCACAGCTTGGCACTTTCCCAAAAATGCGTCAGATTTCAATGTAAAAATGTGATGTGTCCATGTTGCGTTTCCAGTTGCAGGCATTAGGCCTACCCACAAAAGTGAGGTAACATTTTTATCGGGAAGCTTGGGAAAATATAGAATAGAAGAACAAGTGTTATTTCCCCTTGTCTTTCTTCTACATTTTTTCCTTCCACATGTAAGACAGTGTGTAAAAAAAGACGTCTATTGTTTTGAGAAAAGCCCTGTAATTCAGGTGCTACTATGGGGACCCCAGAAATCAGAGATGTGCAAATAAGCACTGCTTCTCAATACCTTATCTTGTGCCCATTTTGGGAATACAAAGGTTCCCTTCATACATATTTTTCACTCTTTATATTTCACCAAATGAATTTCTGCATACCCGGTATACAATGAAAACCTATTGCAACGTGCAACTCATTTATTGGCTCTGGGTACCTATGGTTCTTGATGAACCTACAAGCCCTATATATCCCCACAACCAAAAGAGACCAGCAGACGTTATGGTATATTGCTTTAAAAAAATCTGCGATAGGTGGAAAAAGTTATAGAGAAAACATGGACAGAAATGGCTCTTTTTTCACCTCAATTTCAATATTTTTTTATTTTAGCTGTAGGAAAACCTTGAAGGATCTATACAATTGACCCCGTGCTGAATTCAGAATGTTGTCTACTTTTCAGAAATGTTTAGCTGTCCAAGATCCAGCATTGGTTTCACACCCATTTCTGTCACTAACTGGAAGGAGACAGAAAGAACAAAAAATAATACAAATGGGGTATGTCCCAGTAAAATGCCAACATGTTGTTGAAAGATTTCGTTTTCTGATTCAAGTCTGCCTGTTCCTGAATGCTGGGAAAATTGTGATTTTAGCACTGCAAGCATTTCAGGGAAAAAAACACAAGCTTACTTCTGCAGCCCTTTTTTTCAATTTTATTTTTAAAAACTAAATGTTAGTTGTATTTTGGTTAATTTCTTGGTCTCCTCCAGGGGAACCCACAAACTCTGGGCACCTCTAGAATCCCTGGGATGTTGGAAAAAAAGGGACGCAAAGTTGGCCTGGGTACCTTATGTGGACAAAAAGATATGCGGGCCCAAGCGGGAACTGCCCCAAATAGCCAAATAAAGGCTTGACACCTTAGGGGGAAAAGGCCTGACAGCGAAGGGGTTAAAAAAAGTAAAGTATCTGTTTACATGATCTTAAAAACCCTTCTTTCTACAGCTGTACAGCATAGAGATAAATAAAACACACACAAGATGTTGGTATTAAGCACATAGCACATAGCAACGTATCATACATAATACGTTTAATCAGTTTCTTTACATAAAAAGTGTCTGCACATATCCAGCGTGATAACAATATATAAAAATATGTTAATATCAGCAGTACTGTCTGGAAGTTCCCACTGATGTTTTATACCTATCAATGGCACGCCGTGCGAGACATGTAATGAAACTATTCATCTTCATAGAAATCAATTAAAAGTTAATTACATTTCTTAATAATTAAATTTGTTCATAGGAGAACTGACAAATCCCTTCCCGTCGTGTGGTATATCACTGTAATGAACAGTTTCAGATGCGACTACATAAAGATTTGTCGTGGCCAGGACTAATGAATCTCTCCAATTAGTCCACGACTGTGTGCGGACTTATATTCAGGTGCTTAGCCAGCAGTCACCTACACTCGTCCTGCAACTTTCAATAGTGTCTTGGAGTACAGGTGGAAAAAAAAACCAGTGACAATGATCATAACTTTTTATTTTCAAATATTTCATATCTTTATAGTCGGTACAATACAATGGGCTGTAATTCCGCCAAGTGCTTTGTGTATTTTAATTCATGTTCTAGTGTTTCTTTGTTGAATGTTGAAAAATCTGAAATTCTGAAGGAAGCTGCAACTGGCATTCTTTTTTTTTTTTTAAAACACTGATATACGATTGTTAGAATAGGCCATTTATTGATGTGTTTTTCTAACAAGGACAGTACAAGTAGTTGCATTTTTAAAAGAATCTGCCTCAAAACGTTTTATTGAGATAGAACTTTTGTGTATAAAAGTGTCATTACTATAAAACTTAATGCAAGTGAGCGACCCTCCAAAAGAAGAGAGGTACGGCCAGATGTACGAAGCATTTTCTACGTCGCAAACGGCGAATCAGTTTGCGACGTGAAAAATGCTATTTGGGTATGTACAGACCCATTTTTGCTATTCTGTAATCTATTTACCAAATCATAAAAGGGTTTGCGAGTTGCAATTAGGAAGGGGTGTTCCCTTCCTAGTTGAGGTTCGCAGTCCCATGTATGATTGTTTTGTGACCGCGAATACAGCCACAACACTATCGCAGGTAGCACCAGTTTCAAACTGGTGCTAACCTATTCGCAAACGGGAATGGCAGCGAAAATATTTTTTCACTTTTCATTTTTGGTTTTTGAAATGCATCTCGTTTTCCTTTAAGGAGAACAGGCTGCATTTAAAAAAAAAAAGCTGTCACAGACATGGTGATCTGCTGTCTCCAGCAGGCCACCATCCCAGTGAGGGCAGCCATTCCCAATGTGGTCGCAGATTGCGACCTACCTCATGAATATTCATGAGGTAGGTCATTTGTGACCTCATTGGGAATCGCAAACAGTGGCAAATTGCGAGTCGCTATGACTTGCAATTTGTGAGTCGCAAAACCTGAGGTTCATACATGTGGCCCTAAGCTATTTAGCTGAATCCAGTAAAATACTGAGGCCGTCATTGCAAGTTCAAGGATAAATCTGAATACAGTGTCTGAATATTATGGCTTGAAAACTTGGAATAGTCATTATTTACCCCGTTTATTAAAAACAGCAACCCAGGGTAATGATATTTAACAATTTCAATAAATAATAGGGGTGGACAACATTTTTGTCATATTGGCATAATGAACATAATTTCGGTAATTTTGCATTGCCCTTGTTATGCAAAATTCTAAGAATAAAGGTATTACACCACATTACGTAATTATGTACAGTTCACAAAAAACATTTACTGCAACCGCACAATTTGTGATGCAAGTTTACTACAAGAGCACGGGAACAAGTCAAATGACAGAGTGCTAGTGGCTGTTGTTCGTATTGCTTTTGCTCTTTTTGCTTTTTATTTTACTTGTTTGGCGTATATTATGTATCCCTACATTCAGAGTGGATGCAGGGATGCATTTTCTGAATCAAAAACTACACCAACTTCAACCGTCAACGAAACTCTAGCAACCTATCCACAAATAATCACAGAAACTCCTTGATCTCCTGGGAATTAATCACCATGGAAAGACATCATGAGGGCAATCCACTCTGGGGCACAGATGGACCCCTGCCCTCACAACATCTGTAAGTTTGGCTCCTCACCTATCAACAAAGTCCTCACCTGGATCCTGAGCAACTTCATCACCACATGACATTCCGGGATGCCTAAAAAAATGCAATGGTCAATGCACTACTTAATAAATCTTTGGCAGCCCCCACTCAACTAGCATAATACCCCCAATTTCTTCTCTACCCTACCCAGTCTAGGTCATGGAGAAAGACATCAACAAGCATCTCAATAACTACCTCAACACTCACCAACTCCTAGATACCATGCAATTGGGCTTCCTTTGTTTTAGACTTGGCATCCTTGGCGTGGTCTCCCCTAACTTTTTGCCTCTGCTTCCCAGGTTGATGATGTGTGCTAGACTCTGTTTTTGACACTCTGTGCACTTTACCACTTCTAAGCAGTGCTAAAGTGCAAGTGCTCCTAGGTAATAGTTTGTGTAATTGGCTTACCCATGATTGGCATATCTGATGTTCTAGTAAGCCCCTAGTAAAGTGCACTGGAGGTGCACTAGAGGTGCCCAAGGCCTGTACATCAAATGCTACTAGTGGGCCTGCAGCACTGATTGTGCCACCCACCTTAGTAGCCCTGTAAACATGGTTCAGACCTGCCTCTGCAGTGTCTGTGTGTACAGTTTTATACTGCTAATGCGACTTGGCAAGGGTACCCACCTGCCAGGCCTAAGCCTTCCCTTTTCATACTTGTAAGGCACCCCTAAGGTAGGGCCTAGGTAGCCCCATAGACAGAGTGCAGTGTATTTTAAAGGTGGGACATGTACTGATGTTTGTTACATGTCCTAACAATGAAATACTGCTCAATCCAGTCTTCACTGTTGCAGGGCCTATCTCTCTGATAGATTAAAATGGGGGCTGCCTTTAAATATTATTAAAGTTCAGATTCCCTATGAGAGCAGATGGAAATATGCACTTTGGGGTCTCTGAACTCACATTTTAAAAATACATCTTTTAGTAAAGTTGTTTTTTAGATTATTAGTTTGAAAATGCCACTTTAACAAATAAGGCATTTTCTTGCTTAAACCATTCTGTGAGTCTGCATGTTTGTTGATTCTCTGTCTGGGTCAGTTTGACCGTAGGGCTGTTTGTGAATCCCCTCTAGACAGTGAGACAAAGAGAGTTGGGTTGTAGCCTGCAAATCTTGTTGAGCCCTCTGTGTTACAGTGGAGGGAGGATTGGTCATTTACACCTGAATGGGCTGTGCCTGCCCTCTTACAATGAAGTCTCCAACCCCCTGGTGTGTCTCTGGGTCCTGGCCTGGGCAAGGCAGGATCTTGTGAACAACAGAGACTTTCCTTTGAAGTAGGCCTACTTCAAAGGCAGAAAGGGGTATACGTATTGGACCCAAAACCCCTGAATGTTAGATTACTTCTGAAACCAAGAGGAACCTCTGCCAAGGAGAAGAGCTGAGGAGGATTGCTACCCTTGCCCCTGCCTGTGACTGTGCTTTGTTGGGCAATACTACAGATGCTGCTTCTGCCTGTGAAAGGGGACAAAGACTGGACTTTGGGGTATGTTCCTGCTTGTGAAGTATCTCCAACGGCTTGAACTGAGCTGCCTCCTGTTTTGAAGTCTGAGGGACATTAAAGACTTCCTCTGCTAACATCTGGATTTTCTGATGAGACTTCTGCCCTGCCAAGTGGTGCCCTATCCAGTCCTTGGGCCGTTGAAAGGTGAAGTTGGCAGACAAGAGCTGTAAATCCATGCAGAGAACACTGTGTGGGAAACTTTTGACGCACCATCTGCTATGTGGCTGATAAACGACGCTCTGCCAGCTTCGTACCAAAAATTGATGCTCCACCTGCATCGTAGCTAGGAGATCCATGCATCGTGACTGGAGAAATTACACGCAAGACCCGCTTGCAGCTGCTGATAATGACGCAAATCTCAGCGCACTTTTCTAACACAGGGGCGTCAAAGTCAACCCGAGTTTGCGCGGATCCGAGGTGCCCCGTCCAGAAATCCGCGCATCACTCTCTTGCGAGGGAGAAAACTGATGCACTGCCTCCCTTGCGAGGATGGAATTGATGCATTGCTGCCTTTTCCAATGCAATCTCCCCTGTGTGGCTTTATTTTTTAAGCTAACCAGGTACTTTGTGCAAAATCAATGTTTCCATTGTTTTCTATGGATTAAGACTCTTATTCTTTTCAAAATTCATATTTTAACTTGTGTATGTTGGATTTTTATTGTTTTGGTCTTCATTTATACAAATATTATCTATTTTTGTAAACTGGTGTGGTTTCCATTTTGTAGTGTTTTCACTGTATTATTGTGTGTTAGTACAAATAATTTACACATTGCTTCTGAGATAAGCCTGACTGCTTGTGCCAAGCTAACAAAGGGGTAAGCAGGGGTTATCTAAGTGTGTTTCTCCATTACCCTGACTAGAGTGGGGTCCTTGCTTGGACAGGGGGGTAACCTGACTGCCAAACAGATACCCCATTTCTAACATTGGTGATCAGCAGTGAGGATTGGAGTTTTATTTGTACTTGACATACAGTGATTAAGTGTACAATACTGTTTTCAGTGCAGACCATTATGTAACCACATACTACTTGTTTTTACTTTTGCTCCCTTTGGGCTTTTTCCTGCTTCCATATTTTTGGTGATCTTTTTATTTGATTCTTGAACTTTTCATTGAGAATTCTTTTTTCTGCCTTGGAACTTCACACTTTTGACTTGCCATCAATCAATCAATCAAAAAAATGTGTAGAGCGCGCTACTCACCCGTGAGGGTCTCAAGGCGCTGGGGGGGGGGAATAAAGGAGGGGGTCAGAGAGGGTCACTGATCGAACAACCATGTCTTGAGGTTCTTTCTGAAGACCAGGAGGTCTTTGGTTTTGCGAAGGTCGGTGGGGAGGGAGTTCCAGGTTTTGGGGGCGAGGTAGGAGAAGGACCTGCCTCCTGTGGTCCCAATCTGGAGATGCACCAGCTGGATCTGTTTTTGAGTTAGGGAAACTGGAAATTTACGCTGTTGCTCAGTTGAGACAGTTCTGTAAGGATCTTGCCTGTCTCATTAGGAGCTCTATCAAGAAAGAGGAGCTCCAAAAGGCATCACTCTCTTGTGAGGGAGAAAAACGACGCATCACCGACCTTACCGGAGAAGAAACAACTCGTGGCCTCCCTTGTGCGGAAGGAATCTACACACTGCTGCCTTTTCAGATGCACGCCCCCTCTGTGGCTTTATTTTTTATGCTAACCAGGTGCTTTGTGCAAAATCAATGTTTCCAATGCTTTCCATGGGGTAAGACTCTTATTCTTTTCATAATTAATTTCTTAACTTGTGTATGTTGGATTTTTGTTGTTTTGGTCTTGTTTGATTTAGATAAATATTACCTATTTTTCTAAATTGGTGTGGTGTCTATTTTGTAGTGTTTTCACTGTATTACTGTGTGTGTTGGTATAAATACTTTACACATTGCTTCTGGGATAAGCCGGACTGCTTGTGCCAAGCTACCAAGGAGATAAGCAGGGGTTATCTAAGGGTGTTTCTCCATCACCCTGACTAGAGTGAGGGTCCTTGCTTGGACAGGTGGCAACTTGACTGCCATCAAAAGACCCTATTTATAACACTTTCATTCCACTGCACTAAGACTGCCCTAATCGCAGCAACAGACAGCATCTGGTTGATGCACTACTATGGAGAATACTACCCAAACTCTCAGCCGTCTTCAACATGACCTGCCCCTTTCCCCTGATCAAAAGACTCCATTAAACCAGCATTCCATCACTCACCCTCAATTAGATCTGCTGCTTTCTCCAAGGGAGAACACAAAAAGTCAGCCTGCCACCTTACATTTTAGAGGTCAAAAGCCTAATCTGTGGAGTTCCCCAAGAATTCTCTCTCAGTCCAACCTCATTCATCATCCACATGATCCTTCTTGTAGCCCGCATCAGATCACAAGGCATCAACATACTTTCCTATGCATACGACATCCAACTGATAATCTCCTTGTTGGACAAGATACCCTCACAAAAAACAACTTCACCACCTGCATTACTTTGGTGGCCAACCTGAATGACTTTGGTAGCCACCTGGATGACATTCAAACTCAACACAGACAAACTATGAAGTGATCTTTGGAAAAAAAAACTCTGCTTGGGACTCTACTTAGTTGCCAGAAGATCTCAGCCCCACACCTACCCCCACCATCCTTGCCAGAAATGTAATGTTCATCATAGACAACAAGCTCAATTTGACAGCCCAAGTAAACACAGTTACCTCAGCCTGCTTACACATCCTGAGGATGCTGCATATGAGCTTCAAGTGGCTACCAGAGAACTATAGGAATGTTATAAGTTACAAATTACCAGCAGACTGTATTATGACAATACACTGTACACGGGAATCGCAACAATGCTCCCTAAGATGCTACAAACCATCGAACGTCCTGCAGCAAGGCTTTTTTAAACTAGCTATGGTATCTTTTTGTGTGGTGTTTTTCTCTATTTTATTGTTTTAAGTGTTGCACAAATACTTTGCACATTACCCCTTAAGTTAAGTCTGACTGCCCGGTGCCAAGCTACCAGGGGCTGGATGAGGGGGGTAAGTAAAAAATGGCTAGGGTTAAAATGGAAGAGAAGAAGCTAACCATACAAACAGAAAGTAGGAAATTGGCCATAGACAATCAAAAAGTAATGTTGGCTAATGAACTAAGGGGGTCATTCTGACCCTGGCGGTAATTACCGCCATGGCGGAGGTCGGCGGTAGCACCGCCAACAGGCTGGCGGTGCACCGCTGGGCATTCTGACCGCGGCGGTTCAGCCGCGGCCAGAAACGGAAAGTCGGCGGTGTCCCGCCGACTTTCCGCTGCCCTTGAGAATCCTCGCTCCGCCGCCATGGGGATTCTGACACCCCCTACCGCCATCCAGTTCCTGGCGGTTCTCCCGCCGGGAACAGGATGGCGGTAGTGGGTGCCGCGGGGCCCCTGGGGGCCCCTGCAGTGCCCATGCCAATGGCATGGGCACTGCAGGGGCCCCCGTAAGAGGGCCCCAAAAAGAATTTCAGTGTCTGCCTAGCAGACACTGAAATTCGCGACGGGTGCAACTGCACCCGTCGCTCCTTCCCACTTCTGAGCCGGCGTCCTCGTGGGAAGGGTGTTTCCCGCTGGGCTGGCGGGCGGACTTTCGGCGGTCGCCCGCCAGCCCAGTGGGAAAGCCAGAATGACCGCCGCGGTCTTTTGACCGCGGAGCGGTCTTTCGGCGGGAACCGCATGGCGGGCGGCGACCGCCGTCCGCCGCGGTCAGAATGACCCCCTAAGTCTTGGAGAGCTGGAAATCAAACCAGACAGGCAGAGTCCAGCAGTGATGGTGGCAGCAATTCCCCAATGTCTTCTGGTGAGAGGAGGGTACATATTCCTATAGGTCTGGTGCCTGACTTTGTTGGGGGACCCAACATTGACAAGTGATTTGAGGCGTTTAAGATTGCCTTGCAGATGCACAAGATACCAGAGGTGGATTGGGAAGCTAATCTATTTAGTCTATGGAGGCATATCCCAATTGAGGGGAAGGACATACTACTGGCACTAGATGAGGGTGACAGAATGAGGCATCCCGCCCATAAAAGAAGCCCTTGTCAGGAAGCATTGTCTGACCCCAGGAAAGTACAGAAAGAAGTTTAGGAATAGTCACAAACTGCATCAAAAGACCTGGATGATTTGTGTGGATTCGTTTGGCAAGGTACTGAATGGTTGGATGAAGGGCAGTGAAGTGGAAGATTATCAGCGGCTATATAAATTGATTGAAAAATAACCCATGTTCAGTCTTATTTTCCAGATCTCTGCAAGCACTTAATTGATATTAAGCTCTCAAGACCCCAGGGAGCTTTCTAAGGAAGCATACTGAAGGGTCAGTACCAAGGTCTACAAGGATGTATCGGGGGGGATTCACCACAATGGTGGGGAGGATCATCATTAGAAGAAGGGGGGCAGACAAACATAAAAGTAAGGAGTTCTCTAAGTGCCCAAAACCAGTTCCCTGGGTCAGGGTTCCCATTCCCCCTGCTGAGAAGAAAAGGAGGTGGCTTCCTGGTAGTAAGTCTTCAGGGTAGGCACCCCCTATTTGATATGAGAGCCAAGAGTAAGGGTACTTCAAGGGGGATACCAAGTGAATCAAGTGGGCACAGCCCCTCATCGGTGGGCACTTACTGGGGTTAACTAGTGCAGCGCTTTAGGGGACATTTTCCCAGATAGTGTGGGGGACAGACTAGAGGTTACCCTGGTGTCCCTGGGTGGCAAAGAGATGGTATATAGGTCCCTCATGGCTAGCAACACTAGAAAATGGGCAGAGGGTGGATGCTCTGAGGGTTCTGGAGCCAGCATGGCAAATGTCATATGTCATATGGTGCTGTCAGAGCAGGGAGTCTCTGATGTATTCCACCATACATGGACCGCCTTTGAAAGGGTGGGCATTGACATCATTGGGCTTCTGGAACCCAAGTCAGCCATAGGCAACAAGTTATCCTGGCTTGGTGGACCATGCCACCTGGTACCTGGAAACTAACCCTCTGAGAACAGTCCCTGATGTTTTTCACCAAGTTATTGCAGCTGACAACCATGGGAGTTACTATCCAGTAGCTCTGGTTATAAATGGGGGTTCTCAGGTTCCCTAAGGATAGCTGTGGGTCCATTCATGCCTATGGATTGTCTGCTTGGTAGTTACCTGGAGAATACTTCCTGGAAGGAGGTGGAGCTCAGGTCCCACTTAGAGATATTAGGGTTACGTTAGTGGGTGTGCCTGACCGCATGGTCCATGGCAGTTTGAGGGGGGTCAGGAGGAACTGGACCCTGGAAGAATGGGTCCAGTGGTCTGCTGAGAAGAAGAAGGGCAAGCAGCACAGGAAACCAGCTCCTGAAAATCTCATAGACCTGAGGAGGCTGACCCTGAGGGGGGTACCCCACAGCATACAGGGGAGGTTGTGTCTGATCTGGGAAACCTGCCTGAGCTGGCTCACTGGCAGCAGGAAGGGGGTCCCATCAAAAAGGAGTTTTGCAAGGCACAGATGGAATGCACTACTCTTGTGGGCCTATGGCAGCAGGCCAAGGCTCAGGCAGCTGGTGATCTACTGGGAGAATGGTCTCTTGTATAAAGAGCCTAAGGCTCCTGAGCTTGGTGCAACCCATGTGTTGGTGGTCTTTCAGTTCTGCACAGCCCTCGTACTGGGGCTGTCTCATGATATACTCCTGGCAGGTCATTTGGGGCAGTACAAGGCCTTTGAAAGCCTTGTCATCCACTATTACTAATGTCAAACACAAAAGGCCTCAGTGGCAAGACAAGGGGGAACTGCAAGGCCCCCCACAACCTTTTCCTGTCATTGGCACCACCTTTGAAAGGGTGGGCATTGACATCATCGGGCCTCTGGACCCCAAGTCAGCCATGGGCAACAAGTTATCCTGGCTTCGTGGACCATACCACATGGTACCAGGAAACTAACCCTCTGAGGACAGTGACTGCACCTCCAGTGGCCAGTGCACTGATGGGTATGTTTACCCATGCAGGGTTCTCCAAGGAGGTGGTATGTAACCAGGGTACCAACTTTATGTCAGGGTACATGAAGGCCATGTGGGGTAACCTACAGATTCTCCACTACTTATAACCTGCAAAGGGTTTGTTGAGAGGTTCAACAGGACCCTGTAGTGAGCAATTATGGGTCTGTCAGAACCCACGAGTTACAAGTGCAATATCCTCCTGTCATGTCTTTTTTTTGCATGCAGGGAGGTACTGCAGAAGGGGGTGATCTTCACACCCCTTTGCACTTTTGTATGTGCACCCTGTGAGAAGACTTCTTAGTTTGGTGAAGGAGAACTGTGAGCAAGCTCCCAAGAAAGCACCTCAGGACGGACAGCTATATGCTGGCACTCTACAAACAGACAGCATTCTTCTGGAAACTCGCCCTGGAGAACGTGGAAGCCTGCTAGGAGGACATGAAATGATGGTATGACAAGAATGCCACTCTTGTTAAGTTTCAGCCTGCCCAAAAAGTTGAGTTGATGGAGCTTGTGGAGCAGAGGACCCCGCAAGACTGCTGTTCGGGGCCATATGAGGCAAAGGAGCTCAAGAGTGATGTCACCTATCTGGTAGATCTCAAGACTCCCAGGAAACCTTTGAGAGTCCTGCATATCAATCACCTTGAGCCCCACTTTAAGAGGTCTGAGTTAAGCATGCTTCTGGTTACTGATGATGAGATGGAACAGGTGAGTGAACTTCCCGTCAAACTTCTTTCTTCTGAGGAGCAGGATCTGTCAGTGGCGGGTGTCTACCTCTTCCCTACACTGACCCTGGGCCAGCAGATGGACTGCAACCAGTTGCTGGGCAGTTTTCCTCCTTATTCTCCCTTACCCCAGGAATCACTACATGGTGTACCTATGATATTGACACTGGGGACAGCATGCCTGTGAAGAATAAAAAAATACAGGTTATACAACAAGGTGAGAGCTAGCATTAAGGAGGAGGCATTCAAGATGCTAGGGTTAGGGGTTATTGAGCTTTCAAATAACCCTTGGTCCAGCCCAGTGGTGTTGGTCCCCAAGGCTGCCCCTCCAGGTTTTACACCTGAACTTACGTTCTGTGTGGACTGCTGTGGGTTCAATGCGGACACCGAGACTAATGCATATCTCATCCCCTGAGAAGTTAAGATCATACATCAGCTGGGAGCTGTCAGGTTCCTCAGCATGTTTAAATTAACATCTGAATACTGGCAGGTTGCCTCAACCATGGTTGCCAAACCGATGTCTGTGTTATCTACCTCACACTTCCAGTTCTGGTTAATTCTCTTTGGGTTGAAGAATGTCCCTGCCACCTTTCAGGGTTCAGTGGCCTACTTGGATCAACAAGTGGAAGGGGGCAGGTGCAGCCCTTCCAGGACAAAATTTAATCCATTCTGGCATGGGAATCCCCACGACTGAGACAGAGGTGAGGGCCTTCTTGGGCAATACTGGCTATTACAGATGATTTGTCAAGGGATATGGCCCCCTTGACTGAGCTGACTTCAAAGAAGCAGTCCAGTCATGTAAACTGGGCAGAGACATGCCAGAAAACTTTTGATGCCCTGAAGGAGGCCATATGCACATCCCCCATGCTCAAGGCCCCTGACATGTCACAAGAAATCACTGTACAAACAGACACCTCAAAACATGGCTTAGGGGCCATGCTCTCACAGTTAATGAAGAAGGACTGGATCAACCTGTAGCCTTCATCAGTGGGAGGTGAAGTGCAATAGAGAGGGAAGCCTTAGCAGTGGTCTGGGCACTGAGGAATCTGAGACCCTACTTGTTTGGGACTCACTTCTGGGTTAAGAAGACAACACACCTGTCAGATGGTAATGCAGATGAGGGGTGAGAATCCCAAACTGCTGGGGTGGTCTATCTCCCTACAGGGAATGGACTTTATGGTAGAACACTGTCCTGGGACAGACCACAACACTGCTGATGGTCTATCCAGATTTGTTCACCCTAGTGAAGAGACCCCCCAAGTGGTTTGTTAGCTCTCCCCACTTTCAGCTGAGGAGGACATGTGTTAGACCTGGCGTCCTTGGCGTGGTTTCCCCCTGACGTTTTGCCTTCAGACCGCCAATGTTACTGACTATGTTTTTGCTTTCCTTAGGATTCTGCACACTTTTCAACTGCTAACAAAAGAACTTGGGGCCAGATGTAGCAACAATCGGATTTGCGACTCGGAAATTGCGACTCCGAGCGACTCGCAATTTCCGAGTCGCAAAACCTGATGCAGAAAGGTGTCTCAGACACCTTCTGCGAGTCGCTATGGGGTTGCAAAGACCCACCTCATTAATATTAATGAGGTGGGTCGCAAATTGCGGCCCCATAGCGACTATGGGCACTCGCTAACATGGAGGCCTGCTGTAGTCAGCAGACCTCCATGTTCGTGACTGCTTATCAATAAAGCATTTTTTTTTTTTTAAGTGTAGCCCGTTTTCCTTAAAGGAAAACGAGCTGCACTTAAAAAAAAATCCGAAACCTTTAGTTTCGGAATTTTTTCAGGGCAGGTAGTGGTCCCTTGGACCACTACCTGCCCTGAAAAAATATTTTGTGGTCCATTCACAAAGGGGAAGGGGTCCCATGGGGACCCCTTCCAATTTGCGAGAGGGTTACCATCCACTTCAAGTGGATGGTAACTGCGACTCCATTTGCGACCGCGTGCATACCACTGTGAATCGCAAATAGGAAGGGAACACCCCTTCCTATTTGCGATTCGGAAATGCATTTTGCGAGTCGGTCCCGACTCGCAAAATGCATTTCTGCATAGGAAACTTTGATTTGCGACTCGCAAACGACAATTTTTGCCGTTTGCGAGTCGCAAATTGTTTCCTACATCTGGCCCTTGTTCTCTTTCCCTAAAATGTAGTAACATTGGTTTATCTCCAATTGGCAACTTTAATTTACTTATAATTCCCTAGTAAAGTGCACTGCCTCTGCCTACGGTAAATTAAGTAGCCCTGGAAATATGTCTCATGCCTGTCATTGCAGAGAGTGTGTGGGCAGTTTAATCTGCTATGTTCACCTGGAAAAATAACCCCTTTGCCAGGCCCAAACATTCCTTGCAATGAATTTCAAAAGTTGGACATGTACTTTAGGTTTTACATGACCTGGTGGTGAAAAACTTTCAAATTTGTTTTTCACTACTGCAGGGCCTATCTCTCCAATAGTGTAACATTGGGGTTTGCTCCTTACATCTTATACATCTAATCCCAATCTGGATGAGATACTTTTTTCGAGTTTTATATCTCTGGAATCACAATATAAAAGTAAAACTTTTGATGAAGTCTGATTTTAAATTGCAGTTGTGTAAGTGCCACTTTTAGTAAGTTAACATTTTCTTGCATTAGTATTTTGTGTCTGCTGTCTGTCTCTGATCGCATGTCTGAGGTTCGGGACAGCTGGCCTTTGTGTATTCCTCCTTGCAAACCACACATAATGTGAGCTTAGATCTGACTTGATGAGCCATCTGTGTCCTGATGTGCTATCCTGGGCAGTTTGGGAGGGAGGAGCTACACACAGCCTCTCTTACACCTGAATAGGCTGTGCCCTGGCCACACACAAAGGGCTGTATCTCCCCGGTAGTGAGTCTGGATCGAATGCAGGAAGGGCAGGGACTTGGTGCACTTTAAAGGAATCTCTTTGAAGTCTCTCCAACTTCAAAGGCGAAACTGGGCCTCTGACGCTACCTACTCAGTACACGTCTGGACCTGTGGATACTCTGCCAGGTAGAAGGACTACTGTGCTGCTACAAGTACTGCCACTCTGCTGAGCGGCTACTCTGCTGGACTTCTGCTTTGCTGTACTGGCCTGCTGTCTGCTGCCCTCTTGCCTGGGAGGGAGAAGGAGTGGATCTGCATCCCTCCAACCCAGAATCCAGAGTGATTCCAAGGGCCAGCAGACTGTACTCTGTCCTCTGTGAGTCTAATAGCCAACCATGCCAAGTGGTGCCATCCCAGTCCTGGACATTTGGAAGCTGACTTAGGGGGTCATTCCGACCCTGGCGGTTCATGACCGCCAGGGCCGGGGACCGCGGAAGCACCGCCAACAGGCTGGCGGTGCTTCCTGGGCCATTCTGACCGCGGCAGTAAAGCCGCGGTCAGAAAAGGGCAACCGGCGGTTTGCCGCCGGTTTACCCCTGGCCCAGGGAATCCTCCATGGCGGCGCTGCTTGCAGCACCGCCATGGGGATTCCGACCCCCTTCCCGCCATCCTGTTCCTGCCGGTTTTTACCGCCAGGAACAGGATGGCGGGAACAGGTGTCGTGGGGCCGCTGGGGGCCCCATAAAGATTTTCAGTGTCTGCTTTGCCACTGCACCCGTCGCACCCCTTCAACTCCGCCGGCTCCATTCGGAGCCGGCTTCATTGTTGAAGGGGGTTTCCCACTGGGCCGGCAGGCGGCCTTCTGGCGGTCGCCCGCCGGCCCAGCGGGAAAGCCAGAATGGCCGCCGCGGGTGCGGTCATTTGGCGGTTCCCGCATGACCCCCTTAATCTTTTTGCCACAGCTGAAATAACACCTTGCCTCCTCTGCATGGACCAAAACTGCTGCATCACTTCTGCTGTGAGGATTGGACCAGCGCATCGGTCCCATTGCGTAGATAGGAGCTGACGCATCACCTCTTTAGCACAGATTGCCCTCAGCACATGGCTTTAGGAACTGCCACATCTCAGACATGACACATCGCTGCTTTTATGTTGAGAAAATTGACTCATCTTCGATTCTGGAAAAGATCCATGCATCGCTGCCACTGCAGAAATGGACTCTGCGCCTTGCTACAGCCTGTACCCACATCCTCTATGTCAATGCAACCAGGATTAGGGTACTTTTATTCATCCAGCTCAAAGTTGCGCCTGTAGCCGGCCTGTGCTCCATTGCATTCTGCTTGAACATTTGACTTTGTCCCGGTCTGGTGCAACCAGATATCACCTGTTGGAGCTTCTTGTTTATGAGCACTTTTTTACAGTTTATTCTTAAAAAGTCATATGTCAAGGTCTACTTACTGGATTTTTCTTGTTTTGTTCTTGTTTTTAAAAAAAAATTAAATTATGCTCTATTTTTCTAACCACATATGGTATCTTTTTCAGTGGTGTTTTTCATTATTTTGCTGTTTGAAATGTTGCACAAATACTTTACACATTGCCTCCTAAGCTAAGCCTGACCTCTTTGTTACAAGATACCATAGATTGAGCAAAGGTGAATTTAGGGTCTGTTTAAGACTTACCCTGACTAGGACAGTGGTTCCTGCTTGGACAAGGTGAATACCTCTGCCAACCAGAAACCCAATTTCTAAAAACATCCAGCACCATGTTGGGTGGGTGGATCCTTATTGCGTGAACCATGGCTCTAGTGGCCAGATTTGTCATACTCAGAGAGGCCTACCTGTGTGGTTCCACCTAGGTAGAGAGTACCAAAAGTTTTTTTTTTTTTTTTTTTAAACCAAACATCCCTATTGTGCTAGCATACGTTGCATTCAGTGGGGGGTTGGCCACTAGCAATGCTTGCAGGGCCAGCCCACAGCTGAACATGGCTGAAGACCAGGCACCACAGAGGTGGCCGTCTGAGAGGGGTTAGCTTTCTATGAGGGATGGTAGAAGGGCCTGACATGAGGACAAATCCCAAAGCCAACCCTATGCTGTGATTAGCCACCTATTGGGGGCTCGGTGCAGACCCTGACTGGAAGCCAAGCACTGTGCCACCTATTGCTGCTCACAGCTGAAGTTGGCATAGTTAAGCATTGGTTTTCTACAGGGTTTTTGGTTGTTTGTGGGGAGTTGACATAAGTCTTCGAACACCCCCCATTTGGCATGGATAAAGACCATTCATAGCAGGTCAGCTGGTCAAGGACCAGGCCAGAGACCAGAATTTGTGGCTCACCATCCTCTACACATGGCCCGATGTTAAGGACAGCAGGTGGGGTTGACGGGTTGTGAAAGGGTGGGTCTAGTTTTCCCCAGGGAATTGGGCATAAGCTCAACTTAGAATATTATCCAAAACGCACAGGAATTCACTGAAAAAAGAGGATAAAGCAAAGGTAATGTTAGATATGGTAAAAATATTTTAACATATAGTAAAACAAATATTTGCTGAGAAAAACAAATGTTAATGTGGCATTATAGTTAGGTCTTGAGATAAGAACTGAAACTGAAAAGGCACTGAAACTAGACTGCTATAGGTTAGTGAGCTAACTATAACTTTCAACATGTGCAGATGACCTCACATACTACATCACATATTACATGTTAAATTACATAATTGATGATATCACCAATTACATCATCCAATGATTGTGAAGCTTGCTGTAGGTGTAGTGGGCTTGAAGTACTTCACCAAGGTATATCCCTGCCCAATTTTCAGGCACCAATTGAGAGATACCCATATGTCCCAGCTCATCCATATTTTGAGTGTTACCCTCTTTTTACTTGTATTAACCCGCCTGAGAAATAAAATGCCTCCATAAAAGTGTTCTTTCTCTATACATATATTCATTTAAGTTAGATTTCAAAATCGCCTCACCTCAATATACACTGTCCAGCTGTACTAGAGTAAGAATAGTAAACTTGCTTCCCAGTGTATGTACTTTCCCCAATGGTTTCTAGAATGGAGTTATAATAGTAAACCTGCCACTATGCCAATTAATGGACTTTCCTTAACATTTGTTGGACTGGGGGTTGGAATAGTAAATGTGATCTATCTACCAACCCATAAATACTTTACACAATGTTTGTTGCATTGAAGTAAGAAAAGTAAATCTATCTGATGCAGACCTCCAATGCATGAACTATGTTTGTTAGACTAGAGTTAGAATACTAAATCTGACTGTCCTCTCTCAATGTATGCACTTTCCAAGATGATTGAAACAGAATAATAAATATGACCATCTTAATTTATGCACTTTACCCAATACTTGCTGCACTGGAGTTTGAATGGTACTTTGTCTTTCCCAAAATACACTTTCCACAAAGCTCTGAGCCTCAGCATATCCGCTTTGCTCAATATAGGTTGCAATGAAGTTAGAAACATAACCCCACCCTCCCAAAAACACTTTAACCAATGTTTGTTGGACATGATTTAGTAAGAATAGTAAATCTGATCCCCCACCCCTCGCGATGCAGGTACTTTACCAAATGATTTATAGCCTTGTGATAAAATATTATACCTATCTCTACCCAATATTGGCACTTTGCCTAGTATGCATTGGACTGGAGTTAGAATAATTAATATGTCACTCAATGTATGCACCTTATCCAATGTTTGTTGGACTGGAGTTGGACTATTCATTTTGACAACTCTACTCCTCAAATATGCTCACATTCCTCAATGCTTGATGAATTGGAGTAATAGGAGTACATTTGCCTTCATGTATTTTGATCATGCTAATTTATGTCCTTTCCTGACAGTTGTTGCACTGAAATTTGAAAAGTAAGTTTCACCCACCCTTAAACAGTTGTACTAGAGTTAATAGTACATTTGGCCAACACTTTAATGAATGCACTTTGACTAATATATAAAACACTGTAGTTAGAACAGCAAATGTGACTCTCCTAGTGTATGTAATTTACACATGGTTTGTTTGACTAGAAGTACAATAGAAAATGTGAGCCCTGCCCCTATGAACATATTTTCCAATGCTTGCTGAAATGCTGAAACCAATTAGAATAGTAAATCCATACCCCTCCCAATTTATGCAGGTTCCCTAATGTTTTTCAGACTGGGTTAGAATATTTGACCCCTCTACATGTGTACTTTCCTCAATATTTATGATATTTCACTTAGAATAGTAAGTCTACCACAATGTATACACTTTCACTAATGTATGATGAGCTCCACCTACAACAGTAAGTGTGATCCCTACAAAGTAGCATGTTTCCCAATATGTGTTGGACTCAAGTTCAAATAATGAAGTTGACCACCTCACTCCTCAAATGTCTGCACTTTCACCAGTGTTTGATAGAATGGAGTTAGAACACTAAATCGGAAACCCTCTTCCAAATGTCCCCAATGAATATTGAGCTGGAGTTGGAATAGTAAAATTGGCCCCTCCCACCTCCAGATATACATTGTTCTCAATGTATTTTTCACTAGAGTTAGAATAAAAAAATTAACTCCCATACGCACATACCTTTGATTGTTAGACAGATGTTGGAATATTAAATATCATCCCTAACCTCACTGCATTCATTATCCACGACATTTTCAGGATTTGAATTACAATAGTATATTTAAATTAGTCTCAATTTTTTTTTAATTCATATTAAATATTAAAATTTTTGAAGAAGGCCAAAGACAGCAAAGCAAAGACACCACCAGCATACAGAGGCTCACAACACCATCACACATACATATCCACGCACAAAACACCACACACCCCTAAACATCACCCCACACATCACAATACACACAACCTCACACATCACCCACACCACCCCATGGCACCGCAAAGACACCCCAGTTTTTCTGAGGAGGAGCTCAGGGTCATGGTGGAGGAAATCATCCGGGTAGAGCCACAGCTATTCGGATCACAGGTGCAGCACACCACCATAGCTAGGAAGATGGAGCTATGGCACAGAATCGTGGACAGGGTCAACGCAGTGGGACAGCACCCAAGAACACGGGATTACATCAGGAAGAGGTGGAACGACCTACAGGGGAAGGTGCGTTCCGTGGTCTCAAGACACCACATTGCGATTCAGAGGACTGGCGGCGGACCCTCACCTCCTCCCCAAAAAACTAAGAACATGGGAGGAGCAGGTCTTGGCTATACTGCATCCTGAGGGCCTCGCAGGAGTAGCTGGAGGAATGGACTCTGGTAAGTTAAATCTTTCACTACTTCATCCACTACCCTACCTGCATGCTATCACATACCCCCACCCTCGCCCTCACCCCAACACGCCAACTCCTCACATATGTCCCACTATCACAAACCACACATCCCAACACCAAGCCATGCATGCAACAACAAAGCATGGACACCCATCACCAAAGCATGTCCACTACACATACCCACACAGACCCCTAAACAATTATCACACAAGGTCCTACACAGGAATGGAAGCACTGGGGTACAGGGTCATCCACCCATTGCACACCATGGCACACACAGAAGCAATAATCATGCCCTTACACCCCTGCAGGACCCCTACCCAATGTCACCAGATAGGAGGTTCCATACATGTGCACTCCACCCACAGAAGAGGCCCACAGTGATGACAGGAGCTCTGTCCAACTAGATCTAGATGACCAGCCCGGCCCATCTGGGACCTCGGGACAGTTGGTTCCCCAGACACAGTCACAGGCCACCACAGAGCCTCCCCCTCAGGAAACACCAGCACAGCACCCACCCAGTGGGCCCATACCTCTGTCCTCAGGACACGTCAAGCAGCAGTGTGTCCACCACTACAGGGAACCCAGGCTAACCCACCACCCCAACAACACCAGGGACCTGGGGACAGTGGTAGTGGGCACACGGATCAGGGAACAGAGGCCCAGGAAACCCGGGGAACTGGGAGGGCTGCTTTGCGACAGGGGGAGGACAGGCCCAGGGAACCCACTCTCCACAAGGCCCTCTCCAACATCATGGGAGCATGCCATCATTCCCAGGAGACGATGGCAACGGTACTGGCCAAGTTTCAGGAGACCCAGCGGCTGCAGGAGGAACAGTATTTGGGGTTCAGGGAGGAACTCAAATCCATCAATACCACCCTGGGCACCATTGTAAGGCTGCTGAAGGACCTCGTGAACACCAGGAGGGACACTGTGGCACAACAAGGGCCCCTGACACTAGCCTGGATGATGAACTGCCCACCACCTCCGCCGGCGCTAGTGGACAGGAGGCACAGCCACAAGACCACGACACCAGCACCCCACCCCCTGCAGATTGAGAACCACCCAGCAAGCGGTCCCTGAGATCCAGGACAAAGACAGAGAACAATGCCATGACTCCCACCAAGAAATGAAACCTCCCTGATTGTCATCTTTCTGTCCGACTTTGTCACCCTGTCCATCCTTAAACTGCCCTAGCTCCACTTCCTATGCCTTTTTGGACAATGCACCAGTGAGACAAATAGACTGGACTCTGCCATGGACATTCCTCCACCATCACCCCTGACCATTCTACAACCCCCTCCACTATTTAGCCATTAATTAAATAAACACCATTAAATCACAAAACAATCTGGAGTCAGTCCGTGCTTTCACAATTGAGTATTTGCAATAACTGAGGAAATAGCAATGTCCAATGTATTGTCAACATACCTATGTCACATAGCTCTAGTCCCTGAGGTAACATAGCAGAGGTCACACAGTAGGACCCACATCTGTGAAATCGAAAGGCAAAGTGACAAATCAGGGTCCATACACTGGGTGAAAGTGACAGACAGATGAGAGGTCGAACAATTTTATCAGATGTAGGAGGCAGTGATGTCTTCTTACCTGTGTCTCACTGGAAGTATTGATGGATCACGGTGTTTCTCTTGTCTATGTCCTCTTCTTCTGCCTCCTCTTCTTCACTGTCCACAGGCTCCACAGCTGCCACAACACCTCCTTCAGGACCATCCTCCTGCAGAAAAGGCATTTGTCGTCGCAAAGCCAAGTTATGCAGCATACAGCAGGCCACTATGATCTGGCACACCTTCTTTGGTGAGTAGTACAGGGAACCACCTGTCATATGGAGGCACCTGAACCTGGCCTTCAGGAGGCTGAAGGTCCTCTCTATAACCCTCCTAGTTCGCCCAGGTGCCTCATTGTAGCGTTCCTCTGCCCTTGTCCTGGGATTCCTCACTGGGGTCAGTAGCCATGACAGGTTGGGGTAGCCAGAGTCACCCGCAGATGTCGAGGGACAACTGTTAGACGCACACTAACCTTTAGGGACAACCCCAGACCCAGTCAACTATTCACACTGTATATGGTCCATGTCCTCACCTAATAGCAACGCACAGTGCCACTGGAGTTGCCCCATCACATAAGGGATGCTACTATTCCTCAGAATGTATGCGTCATGCACTGAGCCAGGAAACTTGGCGTTCACATGGGAGATGTACTGGTCGGCCAAACACACCATCTGCACATTCATTGAATGGTAACTCTTCCGGTTTCTGTAGACCTGTTCACTCCTGTGGGGGGGGGACCACGGGCACATGTGTCCCATCAATGGCACCTATGATGTTGGGGATATGTCCCAGGGCATAGAAGTCACCTTTCACTGTAGGCAAATCCTCCACCTGAGGGAAAACGACGCAGCTGCGCATGTGTTTCAGCAGGCCAGACAACACTCTTGACAACACGCTATGTGCCTGTCTTAGTGTGTATGCAATGCCTACATTAGTGTGACGCATTTAAAATTAATGCCATTTGGCCCCTGAAATGGCGGCTGCCTGACCTGTAATGTGGGACAAGGGGATATGAGGTAACTGCGCTGGCGTTGTACACCGTCACGGTAGGCGGTCGAAGACCGCGACGGAATCCTGCATTGGTTAACATTGCACCCTATGGGTCCCAGGAGCCAATGACGATGTACGCCGGCGGTGACGCCATTTTATCTCTGTTCACTCACTTGATACCTGATCTTCGACAGGAGAGGACCTACACTGCAGGTGCTGCTGTGACCTCAGTCTGGAAGCGATAATGTCTCAAGTGTCTGGGGAAAGGGCCCCTGCCTTCGCATCGGAGGAGTTGGAGAAACTAGTGGATGGGGTCCTCCATCAGTACACGCTACTCTAGGGTCCACAAGACAAACAGGTTAATACACTGTGAGCATGCTGTATGGGCAATGCCTGTTTGGAGTGGTGTGGATGGTAGATATGGGGGGGAATGATGCGTGCATGAAACAACGGTGAGTGGATGTGCGTCAGGGCAAGGGTGGGAACGTGGGCCAATGACTGTGACGGTCCGGAAGGTCATAGTTTTTCCTTTTCCCCTGTACTATTCCTCTAGGTCAGCGACCACTAGAAGAAGGATATTTGGCGTGCCATCACCAAGGACGTCTGGGCCCTGGGGGTCCACCACAGACAGAGCTCCCACTGCCGTAAAAGATGGGAAGACATTCGCCGCTGGAGCAAGAAGACGGCGGAGTCCCAGCTGGGGATGGCCTCCAAATGTGGGAGGGGTGCCCGTCGCACCATGACCCCCCTGATGTTCCGGATCCTGGCGGTGGTGTACTCGGAGTTGGATGGGCGCTTGAGAGCATCACCCTCCGTAAGGAGGCCATTGATCTCCACAGATCCCTCACTGTTGGGCAGTCTACCATTCTGAATGCCATCCAGGGTGTAGAGAGGCAGTTGGAACAGACAAATGCATACCTGGAGGCATTCATTCTGGCCAGGCAGCCCAACAGCGTGCATTTCAGACTCTGGCCTCAGCACTGATGGCACCCATTGTCCCTGTGTCCAACCTCCCCCCTCCAACTTCCTCCACCCAGACCCAATCCCCAGTACCTCAGCCTATCCCAAGCACACCATCAGGCCAGCATGCACACACCTCAACACACAAGGGTAGCTCTGGCAAACATAACTACCACACATCCCACAGGCACTCACACAAGCGTCATACCGATGCACACATACCAACATCCACTGCCTCCTCTGGGTACCCCTCCTCCACGTCTCCCTCCTCCCTCCCTGTCACGTATCAACTCACACCTGCATGCACTACATCTTCAGCCACTACCTCCATCACCAGCACCCTCATCCCCACACACCGCTCACATGCACCCCCACTACCATTCACACATCCCCTGTGTCCTCTTCCAGTGTGTCTGTAAGCCCTCCTCCCAAACTACACAAACGCAGTCACACACCCACCCAACAGCCATCCACCTCACGACAGCCTCCAGCCCATGCACCTTCACCCAAAGTCAGCAAAGAAACACCTCCCACAACCACTACCTCTTCCTCCACTCCCAAACCCCCTCTGTCTACCCATCCCAGTGTGTCTAAAAAACTTTTCCTGTCAAACCTTGACCTCTTCCCTTCCCTTCACCTCCCCCACCCCTGCCATCCCCTTTCCCGGTCCCAACCCAGCACCCCAGCCACCACATCACCGGGAACGGTGGTGCCAGCAGTAACCGGCTTCTGGAGTGCGCCAAGCACCAGGGCAGCCAGTGTCCCAAGGAGCGAGGCCAAGGACATTCCCCCACCTCCAAAACAAAAGAGGTTGCCCACATCCCGGAGGGAGAAGGCCAAAACACCTGCCACCAAGGGCTCAGCCAGGACAACAGTTGGGAGTGGCAAGACAGCTGAGCCACCATCCAAGGTGGGGAAGGGCCAGAGAAGGAAAGGGAAGTCGCCGTCAACCTGCACGGCGGACAAGACCACCACATGAACTGCCACCACGGGCACCGCCGCTCAGGACACCGCCGCCAGCGGCAAGCTCAGTGTGCCCTCCGCCAGCACCGCCGCTCAGGACACCGCTGCAAGCAGCAAACTCAGTGAGCCCCCCACCAGCACCGCCGCTCAGGACACTGCTGCCAGCAGCACGCTCAGTAAGCCCCCCATAAGCACCGCCGCTCAGGACCCCGCCGGCAGCAGCACGGCAGTCAGTGAGCCCCCCACCAGCACTGCCGCTCAGGACACCGCCGGCAGCAGCACACTCAGTGAGCCCCCCACCAGCACCGCTGCCCAATGAGCGCCACAAGCACCGCCGCTACTAAGCCCGCTGCCAGCACCGCCAGCGGCCATGCCACATCCTGTGCCAGTGGCACCACCGCAGACATGGCTGCCATCCCCTGTGGTCATTCGTACGAGGCTGGTGGTCAGTTCCAGGGGCCTGGCCAGCTTCCATGTTGCCCCACCGTCAGATCCACTACCTGTGTCCTTGGCAGGATGAAGCACTCTGGGCACCAAGCCCCCTCCAGAACCAGTGGAGTATCACATCCACTACCTCAGTCCTTGGCAGGATGAAGCATTCTGGGCACCAGGCCCCCTCCAGAACCAGTGGAGACTGTTATCCACTTGAGAGACTGTGGCTTTGCACTCCCCAGGATAAAGCAGTGGCAAACCACCCACTCAAGAGACTTGTGAGACTGTGGCTTTGCACTCCCCAGGATAAAGCAGTGGGCAAACCACCCACTGGAGAGACTTGTGAGACTGTGGCTTTGCACTCCCCAGGATACCTCAATGGGCCTGGAGCCCCCTCGTGGAGCTGGCGTCGTGCACTCATCCCGCTGAGGTACCCCCTCCCCTTCCCTCTGAGGTGCCTGTTTTATTTTGATCCGATGCCCCTGCAGTGTTTTCTCCGTTTGGATCGGGTATTGAGTGTGGGGCTCTCCCATGCATTTTGGGCCCAGTGGTCCACGGACTATGTAGGTGCAGTACATGGACTTGAATTCTTGGTGTACATATTTGTTAATAGTATATATATATTTTTGAGTAATTCATTTTTCCTGATTACAATCGTTCAACTCATTTCCTTTTGTCCTTGCGTTCTTCCAGGGTGGGTTGGGGGGGAATGTAATGTTTCAGCATGTATTGGTGTGTGTGTTGTTGTGTGTGAGGGTGGGGGTGTTGCATGTGTGTTTGTCACTCTCTTTTCTCTCCCGCCTCCCCTGTGTCGTAGGTGCAGTACTCACTGTGGTCGTCGCCGCCATCAGTCGTGCTCCTGTTAGAGGAGCAGGAACACTGTCGCAGGGAGAATTTGGAGTTCCGGCTCCATGGCGTCCTGGTTCCTCGTGGGGTGTGTAGAGGTGAGAGTTTTCCCTTCCAAGTCCTGTTTCCGCCGTGTTTTTGTTCACGTTGAATCCGCCCCAGAAAAGGTGGCGGATTGCCCTCTCATAATGGTGTGGGCGGTACATTGTCTTCCGCCTGTCTGTTGGCGGTGACCGCCATGCTGTTTGTTTGTACCGCCATGGCTGTCGGAGTGTTAAAGTGGCTGTCTATGTTGGCGGCCCCTGCATGGCACAGGGTGCAGTGGCCATGCCCAGGGGACACTTGTACCCGGTGCTGGCCATTGGGGTGGTGGGCATGACTCCTGACTTTCCTAAGACAGAAGTCTTGTTTTTAGTGGTTGTGTGCCAGGAAATGGTGCTAGTCTGATTGGAGGCATTTTTTAACCAGGCTAGTGTCATTTATTGATGCACAACCCCCTCCTTCCCTACCGCCACCCCCACCCAACTAGCATCTTTTTTTAAGACACAAGCCCAAGTTTAGTGCCAGCTTGTGCCACTTCTTTAATATGGTTGGTGCTCTGGAATGGCTCAAGCTAGCGCTATACTTCTTGCCGCACAAAGTATAAATCTGGGCATAAATCTCTTTAGACCATCTACCTGTCTTACATACACCTCTTCAAACTTTTTTGTCCTGAGCATTTTATTATACCACTTTTGATATGTTGAAACCCAGGCTTTTGTCCAGTTCTGTAGTATCAGTGAACAAGTAATTAAAGAAGCTATCCCTAGAAACATCTGATCCCACTTGCTAACCCCGGAGCACTGATTCTTACTAAGATACCCAGAAAGTGCTGAACTAGCCTCAGGATCAATCTTAATCTGGAGATGGAAACTAAAAAAGACCATTCCCCAGAACTGTCTCACCAATTGGCAGGTGAAAGAAATATGCAGCCAGCCTAAATAGCGATCCTCCACTGCTGCATCCATTCTGTGGTCAGCCACGTAGGTATAATAAAACATCCAATGGGAAAGGAAGGATATTCTCTTAAAATGTGCTACCCTTAAAGCCTTATGGCCTAATAACGAGATAGACTGCCACTCTATCTCTGAAAAAGTGCATTGTGTAGACAAACTGATTTTATCTCAAAAACATTTAACCTGGTGGGTTTCTCCCCTCATCCTATAGTATTGTATACCAGTTACCAATCCCACTGAGTTTCAACTTTAAAAGTGACCGTAAACAGAATGGGAGCTGAAATTGGATTCTGGGCAGTGATTCTTCAAATAAAGGGTGATGTAGTGAAACCCCAGAAAGAAAAGCTTACAGCAATCACCACACCTAGAATGAAGTTCTTGCCATGTAATATATTTCCCCAATGACACATAGGTGGTCATTCTGACCAAGCTGGGCCTGCGGGCGACCGCCAGAAGACCGCCGGCCGGCCCAGCGGGAAAGCCCCTTCAACAATGAAGCCGGCTCCGAATGGACCCGGCGGAGTTGAAGGGGTGCGACGGGTGCAGTGGCACCCGTCGCGATTTTCAGTGTCTGCAAAGCAGACACTGAAAATCTTTATGGGGCCCTGTTAGGGGGCCCCTGCACTGCCCATGCCAGTGGCATGGGCAGTGCAGGGGCCCCCAGTGGCCCCACGACACCCCTTCCCGCCATCCAGTTCCTGGCGGTGAAAACCGCCAGGAACAGGATGGCGGGAAGGGGGTCGGAATCCCCATGGCGGCGCTGCATGCAGCGCCGCCATGGCGGATTCCCTGGGCCAGCGGGAAACCGGCGGGAAACCGCTGGTTCCCCTTTTCTGACCGCGGCTTTACCGCCGCGGTCAGAATCGCCCAGGAAGCACCGCCAGCCTGTTGGCGGTGCTTCCGCTGCCCTCCGCCCTGGCGGTCATGGACCGCCAGAGTCAGAATGACCCCCATAATGTCCAAGTTCTTTAAAACCACAATCATTCCAGAACCTTAACTGTCTATGTGATATTGTCAGGTTGATATCTTTACACTCCTGTAATGTAAGATACTCATAGCCTAGTGGAATGTGATTGAATATATAAAGTCCTTGCAATCAGGCGTCGGACTCCTGTGCAACCCTGCATCTCGTTTTCTTTGAGAGGTTACCTGTCTTGGTAAAAATCTGGAGCTGGGATCCCGCTTCCTGAATTATTTTATCTATAAAAAAAAGATCGACCACCTTCTTTCCATCAATTGATCTTGCAAATACATCTAGGAAAGATGCTTCATAATATGTCTGGACCTAAGGTAATGACAGTGTACCCTGACTGGTGTCCAGTTGGAGTACAGAGAGTTTTATCCTGGAAGCCTTCTTAATCCACACGAAACACCTGAAAAGTACCTGTAGGTCCATAAAATAGCTCTTATTCACTTTTTATAGGACATTCCAAAAAAGGAATAGCAACAGAGGTAAGATGGACATTTTACTCACTAATGGGGAAGTAGCTCCCATCTGTCCAACAATTGCGTAATTGTCTTCATGATCACATAATTTAACTGAGAAAGCTGGGATTAGCTGTTCCTTACAAAGATCCCCAGATAGTGGATTGGGCTATGAAAACAAGCCTACTGCTGAAGAAAAGGGGGAGGATTGCTAACTGAAGCACCAAATAAAAGCAGTTCATATTAGTTCTGATTAATTGCTTTTACCCCTATCAATCTAAACTGCTCAAACTCATCGAACACCTTGAAAATAATCTGCTTCTCTGGCCTACAATAAAGAATTATATCATCAACAAACATCTTTCATTTGGCCAACCCTGATACTGGGGTCTCAATTCCCTCATTCTCCCACATCTAGACTGCCAAGGGCTCTAGGAAGAAATTGAATAAGACTGGATAAAAAAAGCACCTCTGACTTGTTCCCCTATTTATATCCACTACACCTGCAAGATTAGAATTCATAACATCTGTGCTTGTGTCTTTTGATACAGATTCCGCAGCATTGCAATGAATTCAGCAGGGAAACCAAACCTTGCAAGACCCTAAAAAGGGCATTCCAATTCACCAAGTCAAATGCTTTCTGATCCACCAGTATTATAGCTGCAGGGTCTGGTTAACTGTAAACTGGTCCAGTGCATATATTAGAAAGCCAGTATTGGCCGACATGACCTGACCAGCCACAGATCATGTCTAGTCATTATATATTACAGCCTGGGCTGCCGAAGTGGTGTGAATGGCCCATATTTTCATTAAAACATGTGATATGTATTCACCAAGCTTATTGGCTGATATGAATTGACATCCCTAGGGTTCTTATCTTTTTTTTATAAAACTAACAACCGTAGACTCCTTTAAGGATGAAGGAACCTCCCCACACTCCCTAAAAAAACTCATTCAAAAAGGGTGTTTGTTATTTCACAAAACCTTTAAAAAACTTGACTGGAAAACTGTCATTGTCACAAGCCTTCTCACTGGGCATCATGGCAAGAGCTTGCTGAATCTCTTGTGCTGACACGTTAGAGGCCATTCTTTCTACCTGGGAATTTGCCAACTGCAGCAACCTTACAGACTGAAAATATTATGTTATACTGGCTTTACTTCTATAGCTCCCTAACAAGCGTGACCTCTAGCTTAACCTGTGCTGACAATGCAAGGGACTTTCCAATCATCTGAATTTCCTCATATACCTTCTGCTGAAAAGCACTTCAGGTATTGAGTTTTTCTAGAATAAAAAAAGAATCTCTAAAATCATGCTTGGCTTTGCCTAGCTGGTTATCTATGGGGAATTGTTGATCCTGGGACCTTTTCCCATCTGAAGGGCAGCATTTACAGCCACTTAAAGCTCAGCTATCCGCTCCGCACAAATTGTGGATTGTTGAGCCACATAAGCAATAATTTGCACCCTGGCAGTAGCCTCGAAGGTACTCCAAACCGAAAACAGTGATGCCAGAACCCCTGTTTAGACAGAAAAGTTTCACTAATGAATGTTTTCATATCTTTAACCCAATCTTGGTTGGCAAGAAGGTTGTGATCCGTCTGCCCCCTTGACCTCCCGTCTTTAATGGCATCAAACTCGTGAATGATGAGAAAATGAGTTAGCCCGGATATCTGAGCTTACCCATTTAACTGATTGCGAAATAAAAAAATAATCAATATCGGAGGCTGTATGAAATCGGTGTGAGAAACATGTATATTGTGACAGTTCCAAATGATCCCTATGCCACAGATCAGTAAGATGAAAATCCTGCTTCATAGCATCAACCACTAGTTTGGTTTTGGGCTTTAATTTTTTTTCGTTTTATTAAACTTATCCCAAATCAAATCCTGAATAAAATTGATGTCACCCCTGAAGTTATTGGTGCCAATGCTCCAAAGGTGACATTATAAAGCTGTTTTATTAGATCAGGTTCATCAGAAACTGCGGCAATGTATTTAACCAGATTTAAAAGATTACTGTTTACAGAAACTTTCAGCCAAAACCACCTTCCCTGGGGGTCCCCAATTATTTGAGAAACCATCCAGTCGAAACCTCTGTCTAAATAAACTGCTAGACCCTTACAGCCAATCCCACTGAGGCAAAGTAAACCTTTGAGTAATACTCAGGAATAAATTGTTTCAGGAGATTACTTTTAAGATAGGTCTCCTGTAGAAATGGAATTTCTGGAGAGAAAGAAGTCAACCATCTAGCTAACCCCCGTACTTCAACCTATTAGACAGCCTATTGACATTTCAGGAAATAAATATGGCTTTAAGCCCCATTAGCAGGGTTTTCTCTGAGCTGGGATCCAAGCTTGAAGACTGAAGATCCTTTGGCTGAGATACTTTTGATGATGAACCTATTACAGGGGTCTGTGAATCTGCTGGTACATACATATCAGAGGACTGGAGTGAACCTAAGTGGCCTGAAGACAAAACCTTTCCTTTTGCAAACAGAGATACTCTTTCTTTTTCAATTGCTTCATATTAACATCCAGCATGCCAGTCATCAGTGTATATTTGTTCTAATGTTTGTGATTATTCTCACTCATCTTGTTCGTGTTGTTATTATGCTTCCCCATTTCGACATTCTAGGGAAGTTTGTTGCTGGCAAAATGCCTTCTGCCCCCATCCCCTGAGGGGCTTCTACAGCCCCCACCTATCATTCCTTATGGACAAGATCTTCTTCTGAGCTTTGTTGGATTTTTGCTATTCCTGGCCCCTGGCAAAACTGAAGACTATGATCCCCTCTAGCAAATTTCAACTCTGCTTGAGCGGCACACTTTTTTGCTCTAAGTGCTGGTGTTGAGGCAGGGTCTGAGTTACGAGACAGATTGGCAACTTTACAATGTTTTGCCATATTTAAAACAGCCTACGTTGCCTTCATTTAATTGGGCAGGCATGAAAGCTAGCCATGGATTGTAAATGGATTGAAGATAACAAGCCCCGCAACCATAACAACGTTAGTTCCAGGGAACTTACAGTTGAAACTAGGGAAAAAACTTACCAGCAACTTACAACCTGGTAAAATTGATAATGCCTAACAAGCAGCAAAAGCACTTACTCTTGGTTTAAAACTTGTTGCTATCTTGTGCTGCGTACTCTTTAAGGCAACCGTGTTGAAGGATACTTAGAACTGTTATTATACCCCCATGATGAACGGTCTGCTTCCACAGTAGTGCAGCACTGACTTCCACAAAACTGGCACTTGCCGGTATTCTACTCTTCAGAGACTTTCGTTTAGCCATGCAGCCCACAGCTCGTCTCTGCCCTGTATCGATCGCACGGTGTTTCGACATCCGGAAGCAACATGGAGGAAGGGGAAAGGCCGATCATGCGTAGCAACTGATCATGTGGAATCCGTCCACCCCCTTCACCACTGACAAATTTCAATACATTCAATACATTTTGCAAATATTATTTAGAGAAATATTGTTCAGTTTTAATGTTGATATTACATTTTAAACATATTCTAATAAAGTTAATTTTAAAGTAGTTTTTAGAATGTAATATTTTAAAACTATATATTAATTTAAATATTCATAAATTATTTTATACACTTAAAATATTTATTTCAAATGTATAATTAATTTCTTCTATTGTTAATGTTCATTCATACCTTATTTTATTTCATTTTTTATGAAATTTAAAATGTAAATCAAAACTTTACATATTTATTTTTGATGCACATTTAATTGACACCGTTTCTAAAATTTAAAATATGTTCTATTTGGTGGGGGGGGATACACTTATGCCCCTTAAAACCAAACCCTTCCCCAGTGTATCTTAGATTGGAGTAGGAATAAAAAGATTGTACACCTCTTGCCCAACTCTTTCGCCAACAAAGCTTAGAGTGGCAATCATAAATCTATTCTCTCAAGGTCTATCTTCCCCATTGTAGTTCAAATTAGAGGAAAACTATTGGGAATAGTAAATTAAAAGTCTTCAATGTCCAAGACTTTCCACTTTGTAGCTTAAATTAGAGTGGGAATAGTAAATTTAACCTCTTCAATGTCCAACACTTTCTTCAACATAACTTAGATTTGAGAGGGAATAGTAAATCTAACCCAGCCAATACGACCACCAACACTTTTCCCAGTGTAGCTTAGATTGTCCAACACTTTCTCCAGTGTAGCTTAGAGTTGACTGAGAATATGCAATCTATTCCCCTTAATGCCCAAAACATTTCCCAGGTGTACCTTACATTGGATTGGGATAATAAATCTAACCACTTGAATGCCCAACACTTCTAACAATCTGTCTTGGATTTCAGTAAGAAAAGTAAATCTAACCTTTTGAAGTCCACCACTTTCCTCAATGTAGTTTAGGAAAAGAAGGAATAGTAAATCTAATGCCTAATATGGGCAAATGTTTTCCCAATGTAGCTTACATTAGAAGGGAAATAACACATTTAATCTCTTCAATAGCCAATGTATTCCCGAATGTAGCTTGCATTGGAGTTGGAATAATAAATCTAACATTATTACAGACCACGACTTTTCCCAATGTAGCTTAGATTGTCGTAGGAATAGTAAATTAACCCTCCTTGTAGTGCAAAGGTTAGGGTTCACTGTTGTATTATCAAAAATCATTTTGACACATTTTCCACAACTATTTTATTTTTTCAGTAGCATATATTTTAATTCTATTACATTTGTATAACAATTGCTTTAACATTCATTGTTATAAATAAACATGTTTACATTTCTTTTTATATTTATGTTACATGTTCATATTTTGACACTTTTAAACAAAACAGGCGGAATAAGTTTTACCTTTTTAGATATTGTATGAATTTATTTGTGGTACATTTTGCACTATGGTTTTGACATTTGTATATTTTAAAAAAAGCCAAATTTCCAAATGAAAAAAAATAGTATTATAGTTTAATGTAACTGGTCATTTTTCTATTAATTTTGCAGCCATAGTTTTATAGATACCCTTAGCTTGTAAATGATAAATCTCTCAACTTCATTTTGAGCTATTCCGGCTTCCGTGCATTCACAGTTTCCTGCTTTAAGAAGCAGGTGAGAGTATTTGAAAGCTACTTTTTGTAGATTTTGTAGTTGAAAGGATGTGTTTTAGGTAAGTATAGACAGTATAGCTTATTTTGAAGTGGCTTACTATTTAAGGGCCTCATTATGAGATTGGCGGTCTTTTGTCAAGATCGCCTCAGGGGTGGTCGATAAAAGACCACCATATTCATGGTGATCTGACTGGCATATTATGACGCACACAGCGAAGTCTGCCAAAATGCCGCCAAAAATCCCAAACTGCCAGAACACTGGAGGGCGGGAAAGAGGCGGTCCCACCACCAGCCTGTCAAAAAACATCAGATCCAATTGCGACCCACAAATCACAATAGCAGTTCTTCCATGGCAGAAGACCAATAGGGGTGCAAACAGCGGTGGTCAGCGGTCACAGTAATACATCACACCACATTGGGTAGTTTGAAAACCCCACATCTGACACACATCCCCACACCCAACATACCTACACACCGCACTATAAAACACACCCCTTCACCCCAACAATCCTTTGCAACCAGAACGCAAGACACTGCTTGATAGAGGCTGCAGAATTTTTTTTACCAACCACAGAATAGGCATCCCTACACACTTCACATAGCACTCATTCTGCACCTCCACAACACACCCAAAACATACATTAGTACCCAACACATTCAACACCACCGGTCAATAGCTCACATCACATCTGACACAACTCATCACCAATTGATTTATCTAATTATTTTATTCTTTCTCGCCGTCTCGTCCACCACTACCATGTCTCCACAAAAGCATCCCCATTTCACAGATGATGAATTAAGGGTCATGGTGGACAAAATCATCAGCATAGAGCCACACCTATTTGGAGCACAAGTCCAGCAAACATCTATTGCCAGGAAAATGGAGCTGTGGCAAAGAATAGTCAACAGGGTAAATTCTGTAGAAGGCTACCCACCCACAAGGGAGGACATCAGGAAGAGGTGGAATGACCTCAGACGGAAGGTACGTTCCATGGCCGTCAGGTACCAGCTGGCAGTCCTCAAGACTGGCAGTGGGCCTCCATCTACTCCCCAACTTTCACATCATAGGAGGAGAAGGTCTTGGACATCCTGCATCCTGAGGGCTTGACAGGAATACCTGGGGGAGTGGAGTCGAGTAAGTCACAACAACTGTCACCAAACTGCAATGTCCTGCATGCTCATTGATCACCTTTGGCCACCTTCACAGCCAACCCTGTGTCCAAATGTCCAAATACCCCTCTCTGGCATACCACATGTCAACTAAACTCACCTGGGGGCACACTGTCTTTGTATGGTATGGGTAGTACAGAGACTGACAACACTACAACTCCCAGCATGCACTGTTCTGCCATTAAGGAAGCCAGAACATTGTACTACAACTTAAATAGCCTTGCATGTGAAATTAACAATCAATTCAACCCATCTGACTTCTCCTCTATTGTACAGTCCATGGCAATGACATCAATGCTATGGCCATCTGCTGGTACTAGTACAAGGAACACACAGCTACAGCAGTGTTCCCTACTAAATTGGCCTTTAAATCACCATCCAAACAATGTAATGTACTCATGTGGGGTGGACACCAATATAGGAAGCTGGATATACTTGGAGTACACCCATCTGAGGCCCAGGTATAACAGTTACAACTACACTGTTGGCAAGCTCTTTTACCATAGTACATTGTGTATCTGTTAGTTGACTCAATGACGCTATATACCTAACTTGGAGGTCGCTTTAAAATGTCAAATCTTCAATCTGACAAGATATGAGTCAATGAATAGTCATCTAACCACCAAGATACCTCAACATCTTCTAGCAAGGTGTATGCAATTGGAAATATATGTGCCCCATGTAGCCCTAACCTAGTTTTGGAAGCAGGTGTCAATGTCATATTGGGGATCAAGTAAAGTTGCATGTCACATAGCATGTCTTTTGGTCCAACTTTGATATCACTTGTTGCATTGCTTTCAGCAACTGTGTGCTCCACTTTGCCTATAGGTAACCTAGCCAATGGTACCATGGAACGGACACCAGAGACTGCCAGTACCCCCCTGGATGAAGATCTCAGTAAGGATTGCGCCCCTGGCTGTGTGGACATTGAGGAAGAAGCTGGCCCATCCGGGGCACCTGGTCAGTCAAGAACTGTGAGGCTTGCCCTTCCCACATCGACTCTTCCCAGCTCTGTTGAAGCAACATCACAGGCCACCATTCGCCCCCCCCCCAGCCTGTGTTCCAAGGACAGCTTCTACTATCTTGTGCCCCCCAGTACAGGTACCTGACAATGATGGATCTGGCACCGGTGGGAGTGATGGCGTGGGTCAGAGGATGGAGGCTCCTAGGGATACAACTGGCCAGGACACCATCTCCTAAGTCTTGGTAGCTTACCAACAATCCCAAGGCATGATGGGAGAGGTACTTACCATGATGGAGGAGGTAAAGCAGCTGCAGAGGGACAACCACCACGAAGTCATGCAGCAGTGGCAGGCCCAAAATGCCCACTTGGCTTCAATTGCTGTGATGGTGAGAAACATGAATACCGCACTGAGTAAGTTTCGTACACACCAACTGGCCCCTTCCACTAGCAATGAGACATCAGCCAATTCCACATCTGTGCGTACTGGTGGAATGAAGGCCCTGCCATGGGAAGGGGATGCCTCAGTCACCCCTGCCTCTGGAGCTGAAGAACTACCACGAAAATGTGGACATCCACCAAAATATCCAGGAGGAGCAGATGCCAACATCAGAAGCACTGCCAAGAAGTGAACCTCTACTAATTGGATTCCCTTGTGTGGCACAGATATACCTTGTTGACTTTTCAGAAGCTGATCTCCATTTTCAAGGACACTGGCTTGTATCTCCAAATGTTGTTTCAGCTACCCTGATGATTTCATCCACCATGCCAGAATCCTACACTATTTCCTCTGTGTTATATTTGATACATTTGACTAATTTTGCTGTGCACTTGTCAATAAATACTACTTATCCACAGATCATGTGTGAGAATCAATTATCAACCATATTTAACTGTTATCTATAACACCTCTTGCGGAAAAAAGTTTCTCTTGAATGTAAGACGTTTGTGATATTCCATCTCACATGTACTGTTTAATCAGGATTAGATTTTGCATTGAATAATAATGATAGACATAACTCAAATCACTTTCATTGAACTCTCCCACATATAGGTTGGGAGAATGCCAATGATCACACACTGAAGTACTGCTGCTCACTCCATTGTCTCAGTATAGGTGTCAATCACCACCACCCCACAGACTATTGAAGTTACAGACATGTCAGTCTTTCACTATCCCAATAGGCAAACATATTGCTTCAATGTATCATCAGCTAAAGCCTTATCACATACCCATGCTATACCTCCCAAATGACCATACCCCATGATACAGACAGAGGTCAGTAAAAATGCCCCCAGTCATGGAACCTTGCACTTACCATTGTCAGGTATCAGTAGGCATGCCACCCACCTATGTCAGTCTTGATACACATGCAGAGTGGACTGCAGTGAGGAAACCCAGTGAAAGCTACATGCAATTTAGTAATTACCAATACAAAATATTCTGATGGTTGAAGGTATGGATAGCACAGGATGACATGTGTGAGAGGCAAATCAACACAGACATGGCACCATTGAGCAAACCTCCAATGCAAACAGGTCTATTGAGTGGAATAGGACACTACAATCCCACAGTACTGACAATCTGGGCATAGAACTCATACTCCACAAATATCATGCCTGGCAGTCTCTGGTTTAACCCATGTTCACTTCACTTGTCAGTCTGCAAATCAAACCTGCCTGTGACACTGTCTGATATTGCCAAATGAGGATGGCCTTGTGAAGTAATCTGCAAATTATAAATGTCAAACAAAAGGTATAGGCTGCATTGAAACCAAAATATTATACAGCCAATTCCAATATACAATGGTAACTCAGACTGTTCATTATGGTAAAATTAGACTATGGGGATCAGAAAGCTACACACTACTCCATGTAGTATTCTGCATGCATGTCTGAGTTATGGGCTTTGACGCTACTTATGACCTGTCTGATGGTCATACCAGGACCATTCTAAAGCAAATAGCCTTTTGACGTCTCAAGGCGTGGTTGTGGAGCATGCATCAGGCAACAATAATTTTACATACTTTTGGGGGTGAGTAGAGGAGGGCTACACCAGACTTATTGTTGCTACGGAATCTTGCCAAGTCCGCTCCACCACACGTCTTGTCCTTCCATGGGCCTCATTGAAGCGGAATTCCACTGGCGCCAGTTGGGCACCTCACTGGTGTCAACAACCAGGGATGGTTTGGGGGACCTGAGTCTCCTGTAAAGAAGAGTTTAGAAAGGCAAACACAAGTAACAGACATCCACACATTTGTTAGCGGATAAAAGTGACAGAGGCACATGGCATATATGGCTTACCAACAAGCCAGGCCCTCTCAGTGTATTGTTGTATCATCTGCAGTGGGATATCGCTGTTCTGCATGATAAAGGAATCATGGATTGACCCTGGGTAATTTGCACAAACTTGTAAAGTTTAGAGGTCAGCCAAACAGACCACTTGGACATTAATGGAGTGGAAGTATTTCCTTTTCCTATACACCAGTTCATTGGCATTTGGGGGAACCAAGGCAACATGGGTGCCATCTATGGCTCCAGCCACATGTGACATGTGTCCCAAAGCATAAAAATGTACCTTTACATGGGCCAAATCTTCACGTTGTGGAAATATGATGTAGCTGTCCAGGTGTTTCAACAATGCAGAAGGTACAGCCTTCAAGGCCAGACTGAATATAGGCTGAGACATCCCTGAATTTAGGGCCACTGTATTTTGAAAGGAGCCTCTGGCCAGAAGGTGTAGCACTGCCATAACTTGTAGAATCAGTGGTATCCTATGTGCAGTATGAATGGCAGGCATTAGATCTGGCTCCAACTGATGAAATAGATCCATGATTGTATGCCTCTCCAGGCGGTAGATCCGATTTAGGTCACTCCTCCATGGTCTGCAGGTCTGCTACTGAACGCTACGCTGGAGGTTCTCTCACTCTTCTCATGCCAGGCTAACTATGTGGGAGAAAACCACAATGTATGTGTATCACTCCTTCTGTACATTATAAGTATGATCATACCTATGTCACATATAATGCTCTCATATGCCACATGAAACTGTTGAAGCGTTACCTAGACAAATAATAGCTTATTACAGCATTCCAATCCCCTTTCCTCTATCATATTTTAGAAATCGAAAAGCATGTCACTGACAGTCTATGTGACATTAACATTCTTAACATGATGCACATATATGGGACACATATACCATATGTCAGATTGTCATTGCTCTGCTGACTATGCCACTCCATTTACATTACTTAAAACACATCATTTTTATAACCTGTACATAATTCATGCACATTTCTACATGTTTGCTCAAAGCTAGCAGTGAACACAATGTTGTAGATAGGTTTCATAGCTTGTGACACAACTTGTAGTTTCTCATTCATATATGAGCCTTAAAATGGCAGCTGCCTGACCTACTATACTGAACATCAGAAAGTGACTTAAGTCCGCCGGCTGAAGTCGTCATGGCGGTAGGCGGATACAACCACAGTGGACATTGCCATTGGAACACATTGCTGCCTTTGGTGGGCATGGGTCAATGGCGATGTCCGCTGGTAGTAACGGTCCTTTACGTTGCAGATATAACCACTATCTAATGCTTCATCTCTCACTTGACTCCTGACACTGCTGCCTGCAAGACCCCCAGACCTGAGCTGCTGTGTACTGTCCCTGGAAGCAATCATGCCATGTCCTCATGAGATTGGGCCCCTGCCTTCTCCCCAGAGGAGCTTGATATGCTTGTGGAGGAGGTCCTACCCCTGTATGAGCAGCTCTATGGTGCACCAGTGGAACAGGTAATTGCAATGCAATTGCAATGTTTTAAGGGTTAAGTGTATGATGATGTCCAGGAAATGTGGTAGAATGAAGGATTGTGGTAAAATGTGTGGGTAGATGGCCATGTGCATATGTGTACAGATAGATTTTGAGTCCTGAGACATAGTAGAGAGTGTGTGATGTATGTAACCTGACCCAAATGCAGACAGTAATACATGATCATTTAAAGTGTTGTGAAGGATATTTAGAAAGATATACCATGTTTAGAGATAGGCTTGTGGTCTGGTCATGTTTCAAAGTGAGACCTGGTGCTGGATATGCATGTTGTATGCCTGTCTCAACATCACACATGACCTGACCACAGATGGTCATCCCTCATTAAAGGGATGTTGAAGGCAGGCTGTGTTTGGCTAGATGCTCTAACTTGTATTGTCACCCTCCCTGTTTAAGTATTGGGTATGTGGACATGACATTCTCTTCTTGTCTGTGTCATCCAGGCAGGTCAAAGCCCATCAGAGAAAGAGGATGTGGCATGCCATTGCAACGAAAGTGCAGACCCTGGGGGTCCACAGACGGCAGACCACCCACTGTAGGAAAAGGTAGGAGGACCTGACATGCTGTGCTCAGAAGACCGCCCAGGCCCACCTGGGGCTGTCCTCCCAAGGAGGACTGGGTGCCCGTCGGACCTTGACCCCCCCAATAGCCTGCACTTTGGTGGTGGCCTACCCAGATTTGGATGGGCGTTTAAGGACAGCACAAGAGGCACAAGGGGGTAGGTACAGGCTTGATGCTTTTCCATCCCATTATGAGGTTAGTGTATAATGTGAAAGATTCTAAGCTGTGACAGTGAGGTAAGTGTAAAGGGTCGAAGATCTCAAAGGAACATTGGTACATTCTGTAGCATTGGTACCCATTCTAATTTGTATAGGGACATATCACTCTCCTATGTTGTCCAATCTGTACAGAAGCATATGATGATACACATGTGACTGTGTCATATGTGTACTACTATACAGCTTTTCATACCCTGGTGGTTGTTCCTTCCCATCTACAGGTCAATACTCCCAATATTATGATGGTATATTGTCCAGATTTTAGCGCTATGTCAATTCCAATGTCCCTTGATCCATGTCTATGTGCAACATAGACATGGAGTTTGACAATTCAAAGTCATTCCCACTTTTCAAAAGTTTTCTGATGAGTGACAGCATCATGTGAGACTGTCATGTTCATCTGACATTTTTCATGCCATACTTGCAAAATGTATTCAAACCTATTATAAGGTGAGCCCTTTGGTAAATGATGGCTGGATATAGGCCTCTGTAATGTGACATCTGAGAGTACATCCTATGTGTTGGTAACCACTGAGGTATTGCTAGTCTCCTTTTGGATCACATAAATTGGTATCAGGGCTATGAATTTTAGTACCATGTTCATGTTTTGTAGGTGTATAGTAGCTACACAGCTATTTCCTTAGCCATAGTGTTGCAGGCATGATAAATAGGACAAGACATATTAATCAGAGTTACAATCTTAACAGTTTTTTTGATAACATCATGTGAACATTGAAACGTTATGTCATGAATCCACATTTTAATGAGTTATAGACATTTTATTTTTCTAATTTGGATATGTCTTGAGTCCTTGTTGTTTGGAAACCTATTGTTTGCACTGAGACCAATGTGGCGCAGGTGTGGTAGTTCACATACACATGTGAGTGGTATGCTATGTGTATTGAGGCATTTGGCTTGCATCATGGTGGGTGTACCTGTCATGGTAGCCTCAGATGTGTTTTGTCTCTCTGATATTGTTTCCCCAACAGATTTAGGGCTAATCATGTATGTGTGGATAGTGATGTGGCCTCTCAGTCATTGGGCTCTTGATGGAATAATTTTATGATGCGTTGAACTACATGTCACTTTCATGCATATGACACGTGTCCATTGACTTGAAAGAGTAGATATACTCTGTGGTTGTGTGTGAGTAAATGCTCTGAGCTTATTAGGCCCTTATATGAGTGTGATACTGTGTTTTCAGGAGGACACTGACTTAGATGACTTGGTCCACGAAGTATGTATTATCCTTTCCTAAATTACTATTGTCCAATGTGAGGGTAAAATGTGTTCTGACTCTTTAATCTTCTAATATTTGGTTATGCCAATTAGAGTAGTTGCATGTTAGCAAATTTCCATTGTGAAGGTTCTGAACTCAGTGACATAAGGTAGGTATGGCTTGTGTGCAACACGCTGTCTTCTGTTTACTATACAATATGTTTCCTTCCCTGGTACATGACATCAGGACAATTAGTTAGTATGTGTAAATCTATGTTACATCGATTTCCCATAGTTTAGTTGTAGGTTGACTATGTTTCTGTGGATAGGGGTCCAGTATCATGTAGGCAAGTCACCTTGGAATGTACTAGTTAGTGTGAGAGCTCTACTGATATCATGGTATTGTAGGTGTGAGATAGGTAGCTTAGCTGGTGTGTGACTATGTTATGACTGAGGGATGTACATTGTATCTTGTTGTGACATGATGTTGGCACTAAACTGGAACTACCTGGATGCGTTGTATAACTAGATGTGATGTTACTGATGTATACAATATGATGTAAGTGGTATGTAAAGAATGTGATGAACCTACCTCACTTTCCCAGAATCGGCAGGCGAAGGAGACAGAGCATAGCTGAATGGGGAAGCTTATGGTCACGGGACCTCCAGTCACAAGAACACCAATACCGAGGGACCCAGTGGCCAGGAGTGTGAGGGGGGTGCCAAAGGGGAGACTAGATCCAGTTCATCATCTTTGGAATCCTCCTTCAGTGAACACTCCCTGGCTGTGGCAGACCTATCTGGGACCACCCCAGCACCATCTTTGTGTGCTACCCCCGTTTCTATCACGACCTCCCTGTAGCTCCCCACCCAGTTGCCCGTGCCCACTCGCCCAAGAGGGTGGGCTTCTCCTTTGCCGCAGGCACCTTTGCCCCAGCCCCTGTTAGCCCTGCTGCCCTCAGTGAGGAGACTATTGACCTCATGAGGTCCTTCTCTGTGGGCAGACGACCATTGTGAATGCCGTCCAGGGACTGGCAACTCAGATACAACAGAGTAATCCGTTCCTGAAGGGTATTCATGGTGTACTGGCTGGCCTACAGTGTTCCTTTCAGGCTCTGGCCTCCACACCATCAGCAGCCAGTCCTTCTTTGTCTACTGTCCCCACTTCACCTTTGTCTTCCCAATCCCAAGCCCCCTTCCCCGTCCCAGCCAAAGCACGCAAACAGACAGGCATGCATTCACCTCAAAATCCAAGGGTAGTGCAGACAAACACACCATCGGTATACACACAAGCAACATACACCTGCACACACAGCAACAGTTACAACCTTTCCTGACACCTCTTTCACCCCCAGCATCACAGACACAACACCTCACACACCTGCTGACAGCACACCAGCATTCAGTGATCCAGCTACACCTTTCCTACCTACAGACATCACCACAGCAGACCTTCGGACATCTACCCCAGTCACCACACAAGCAGACACCACAACCACTGACATGCCTACATAAAGCACATCCACTTTACCTGCAGTCACCACCCCAAAAGACAGACACCCACCTACCACGACATCCCGCTGCACCTCCACCCTACTTAGCCCAAGACAGATAAATGCCCTTACTCACCCACCCAACAGACACCCACCACCCACAGACCGCCAGGGCTGTTTCGACGGAAGCACCGCAAACAGGCTGGCAGTGCTTCCCATGGTATTACGACCGCGGCGGAAGCACCGCGGTCGCACCGCCGGTTTACTGCCACTTCAGTCCCGGCAGTTTTAATCCGCCAGCAGTGCGGCCCAGGGGATTATTAGTCCCCAGGAAAAGGCTGGTGGTACGGGGAGTTGCAGGGCCCCTGAGGGCCCCTACACTGCCCATGCCACTGGTATGGGCAGTGCAGGGGCCCCCTGACACAGCCCCATGCAGCTTTTCACTGTCTGCTATGCAGACAGTGAAAAGTGCGATGGGTGCAACTGCACCCGTCGCACAGCCGCAATACTGCCGGCTCCATTTGGAGCCAGCTCCTGTGTTGCGGCCGTGATCCCCGCTGGGCCGGCGGCCAGAAAACAGGTTTCCGCCCGCCGGGCCCAGCGGGGATCTCAAAATGACGGCAGCGGCAGTGTGGCTGAATTGGTGGTGGATGCCAATGCCAGCACATACATCTATTATTTATGACACACACACCACATATTCACAACACACACGCACACTGCGTGGCAGTAGCACACATAGATGCATGGCTACATAACTCTCAATCAGGGACACCGAATGACACATATCATACACACACACAGCAACAATAACACAACTAATGCACATATACAAATACATACCACATACTCACACACAACACTGGTCAGGGACGGCCACACATACAACACACATATACATCCATCTGCCATGGCACACACACAACATCAACATTAAACCAAACTGCAAGTGACACACATCACCCACACACATAGCACAATGCATCAACAATGCCATCCACAATACACTCGGAGACATACACACAAAAGACACTAAGTGAACCATCACATCAACACCTGCACAGCTACCATGGGACCAGCTTTACCATACATGGAAGGAGGCTGCACTGTGACTCACATCATGTTGTGCAATGCCTCAAACAACATGGACACAAGAAATGGCCGCAAGTGGATCTCAGGGACAACCAATACTAATAACAATGACCAAGCACAGTCCTACAATGGGAGAAGGGCAATGCAACAAAGTACACACAACTCACACTCCATGGGACATACCCCTACATTACTCAGCTGCCTGGAACACACACCTACACATATCTCCAGTCACATGACAGAGGGCAGTGGCCCACATCCTACTCTCTCTTGGACCATATCATTTGTCTGGAGTAGTTCCTGTGTGCAAATTAACATTCAGCAGGGTTTTACAACATTTTGCTGGACATCTCACATTAACATATGTGCTCACTGCTGAACAATTATACTGAGGGTTCACCATAGTATAGTCCTAGGTCCCATCTCCTATAGGATGAGCACACCATTTGAGAACACATGGCCTTTCTACGAAAATTGGATGCCAGAACATATGTGACAGGTGACGGGCTATTAAGGGGGTAATTTGTCTGACGAACACCCCATCCTCATTGGGAGGACATCCCTAGTTGGGCCTCCAGGGCCTTCTGGGCTCAGCGTCTCAGGTCCTCCTACCTCTTCTGTCAGTGGGCGCTCACTGGCTGTAGACCCCCGGGGTCTGCACCTTCTTGGTGATGTCTACATATCCCCTCCTTCTGATGGGCGTTGACCTGCATGGATGAAAAAAAACAGGACAAGAAATCATGTCCACAAGACCAATGAAAAATGGTATACATGTCAGTGTTCCAAGCCTAGAACATCCTGGCTTAACCTTCCAGTCCACCTGTGGCACATAGCAGTCATTGTACACAGAGCTATGACTGCAAACACTCCACATTTGGGTGCACTAGACACCTCACAGCTCAGGCCCTCCAATGACCAGTGTCAATGCTGTAACTTTTGTGACGCATGACATGATCACCTGACATTGATTAGGTGCAAGATGGAACACATCCCACAAAGTGGCAAGTGATAGTTACAGCTCACTGCAAACAATGCACAAAAGGATACACAACTTCTAAATATCACATACTGCTCAAATTCATGAGATGTAACAACAAGCCTACTGAATGACCCTTTGTGCATTGACCAGATTGCCAGGAGTGACAGGTGGAACATACGTAGAGGCAATCCTGTCCATGTGTGCACATGTGCTGAGACAGATGCAGGCATATGGTACTTTAGGGTGTTTTCAGTGTTGCATCAAAAAGTAGCCATATACATCCACACATGTGTGGACACAGAAACTGTGATACTATAGAGAAATACCTGGCCGAGCATTATACACGTCCAACCTCATAATCATAAACCCAGGGTCCACCATCAGGGCACATTGCACAACAGCACATTGTTTGCAGATACGCAATGTCCAAAATTAAAGGTGCATGCACTAGAAACATCAGAGCTGTAAACTAGAGATAATAGGGCAGAGTGATCAAGGGAGCCATAATGGCTATGTAACACAAATTGTCAAAAATTATTTGAGCAGATTAGACGCATATGATGAGCCTGTCCCCAATTAAAATCCCATGTTGATGAGTTGACATTGACCTGAGAAGCTGTAGATAGGCAGAGAGACATGAAATGACACCATCACATGTTGTCCAGTGAATATGGGAGTGAGCACAGTGTCACAATTGCAGTACAAAAGGCGAACCAATACCAGGACAGATGTCAAATTTTCCAGTGGGCAAACATACACAGGCACTATTCTTGGCAGGTTGAGCAGACAAACCTACACATCATACCATGTCCTACTAATCACATGCCACAGAGTTATGTAGTCCGTAGCCAATTTACAATGTGTGCTGAGGTTCAGATTTGAGGGACATAGTGAGTCATACCTGGCTGTAGTATAGCAGTACAACAAGGCCACCATGTGGCCACAGACCTATGTGTAAATAGTGGATAAACACAAATGGGACTCAATCCACACACATGTCATGTCATCAACCCGCTTGCTGCCATGCAACCACATGTGACAACACTTTACAGACCTTTTTTGGAATAATTTCAATAGGGATGGCTGTCATGACAACTCCTATAGCCATGTGCAGTCAATGAACACTCAATTCACACTCACCACATTTTCTCACAACCTCAAACCTTTCACTTGACATGGATGCCTACCCATTAAATAAACCATCCCTACACATTTACAGCACAAACTAGGCCTTTGGAGACACCAGCTGACTAACTGGGCTTAAACACAGGCTAACATAAAGCTGAGATACTTAAAGGTAGATGGAAAGTGCACACTTGGTGATCTTACCTGCTCCTCTGGTGCACAATAGAGCTGTCCATACAGGGGTAGAACCTCCTCCAGCAGCTTATCCAGCTCTTCTGGTGAGAAGGCAGGGGTCTTATCACCTGTTGGACATGGCATGATTGATTCCAGAGGTGGTACACAGCAGTTCAGGTAGTGGATGTCTTGCTGGCAGCAGTATCTGAAGTCAAGTCAGGGATTCTACAGAAAATGGTGGTGATGCCCACCATGTAGAGACGACTGTCATGGCCGGTGGACATTGTTATTGGCCCAAGAGCACCAGAGGCAGCAATGGTATCCCATGGCGGTGTCCGCCGCAGTCAATCCTTTTGCCAAAAATATTGATATGTAGTCATGCAGATGTGACTACATGCTTGGATGTACAGCCACCACCCTCTCCCATTCGTGTGACTTACGAGATTGTGCATTTAATCACAGGCAGTTCAGGTAGTTATCTGACCATGAGCTTCCTGTCCATAAAGATGATTGCTACTCATATGTTAATAATGAGGGTATTAATGCCTCAGGAAGTGCAAGGCTTAGCCCTGCTTGCACATCATGTTTACAATGACACACATCACATGTGATATCACGTATCAAACATGCTACATGCTAAATGTAAGGGACACATTGAGTGACTAGATTGTTTGTTTTTTGACCCACATAGTTACCCAGGGAAGAAACAAATCAGACACACTCCTGTGTGCCGTCCACTTGGTGACCATGGAGGACAAATTAGTGATTCAGATCTACCGTCTCGATAGGTAGACAATCATGGACCTATGTCATCAGTTGGAGATAGATTTGATGCCTGCCATCCGTGATCCAAATAGCATACCACCCATTGTACAAGTCATGTCAGTGTTGCACTTCATCTCCAAAGGGTCCTTCCAAAATACAGTGGCACTGTCTGCTGGTATTCCCAGCCTATGATCAGTTTGGTATTGAAGGATGTCCTCTCAGCACTGTACAGCTACATCCGGTTTCTGCAATGTGAGGATTTTGCGCATGTGAAAGCAGAATTCTATGGTTTAGCACACATTACACATGTTGTTGGAGCCATTGATGGTATCCATTTACCTCGGTTCCACTGTTTGGCACTGAGCAGGTCTATCGGAACAAGAAAAGCGTCTATTCTATCAATGTCCAAGTAGTGTGTTTGGCTGACCTCTACATTCCCCGAGTCTGTGCTCGGTACCCGAGTTTAGTCCATGATGCCTTCATCATGCAGAACAGCCTTATTCCACAGCTGATGACAGGACTGTATCGAGAGAGGGCCTGGCTGATTGGTAAGTCACATAGGTCATGTGTGTATGTATGTATCATGTCTGTGGTTAGTGACACTTTGACCTGTACTCATAGTGGCACATATATTGTCTTGCCTTACAGGGCATTCTGTGTACCCAAATCGTCCCTGGTTGTTGACATCAGTGAGAAACCCAACCATGCCAGGGAAAGTCCACTTCAACAAGGCACATGGGAGAACATGCCGTGTTGTCAAGCATGCTTTTGGGATCCTGAAGGCGAGATTCCCTAGCATTGACAAAACAGGTGGAGCCCTCCTTTACTCTCCCACAAAAGTTTGTAAGATTATTGTGGCCTGCTGCTTGCTCCACAACCTTTCCATGAGGAGGGACATTTCATACATTCCTGATGAGGGGGAACTGACAGTGCCAAGGAGTGAGAATCCGGAAATTCCAAGTGAGGATGACAGTGATGAGGATGACGGTGGAGACATGCGGGCAGATCTCATCAATCCGTACTTCACCTGAGTGTAAGTACCTGATGTTCTGTGATTACTCAGACTGCATGGGGTACTGTGCGGGTCATGATATGTTGTAATGGGTAAGTCTCTTACCGTGAGACAGGACATTTTATACAATGCATCATAGAGCCAAGGTTTGCTGGCTACATCAAACTTAAAGCTGTCCCTCCCTTTAGCATCTCCTTTGATTTGTGCAGTTGTATTGCACTGTCAGTGAAACTACACAAGATTTGACTAACTTGCGTGTTTCATGAATTCCTTTTCCTGTCTAAACTCTTTTTATGTGACTTTTTCCTCCTTCTAGGTCCCATCCCCATACCATCCTCAAGTGGACATTTCAGAGTTGTGTCATTAGCAGGTGAAAGTGGCTAGTCTGACATGTGAATGGGCCACAAAATCGATCTAGGTACTGTTTCTTACAAACCTGATTTGTATGGGTACCATGCCCAGGCAGCCTGGACAGTGGGAGGGGAGGTACTGGAGCTTGATAATAGACCTGTTTGCCCTGATATGTTTTCCCAGCGGTCTCATGTCTATCGTCATGTGCCCTTGTTACATGTCATTGTGGCTAGTCCTTGCATTCTCCCTTCACACTGTGTTGACAATGTTACTATATAACCTGCATGAGCTGTTGATGTGTTTCCTCATTGCAGGCCACAGTGGCTGTGTCATTACACTGACATAGGTGTGTGAAATGTCAGTGGATATCTAATCATTGTGGTTGAGGTCTTGGCAGCTGCACCTCCTGGATGCTTGGGTGGACATCCCCACAGGCAGGGGGGAATCTGGTAGTTTCTTCCCCTGGCAGGGCCTCCCTTCCACTGGCTGCACCAGATGTTAAAGGGGCTGATGTTAGGGGGCCAGTGGAGGATGTGTGTTGTTGTCCCCTACCACTGCTCAAGGTGATGTTGATATTCCTCAGCACAACTGTTAGGGAGGCCATGGTGGCATTGTGGGTCTCCCTCTGTTGTAAGATTTCATGGTGGCAATCTCTCTGCAGCTGCTTGATCTCCCCGAGTTCAACAAGTACCTGGCCTATCATGCAGAGGTCTGTATGACCACCAACATGGCAGTCTTTTGACAGCCACAACCGCGGCCATCTTGCAGTCTGGCCACTAAACCTGTAATCAGCTCCATTGTTAGGTTTCCCAGAAAAAGGAATTCCTCTGATATTTGTTCGCTAATAACGTAGCCACCATGTGAAGTATCTCCATGTAACTTTGCAGACCTAGTCCTTCTTCTACATTTGTTGCTAAAACAAAGATATGTGGTGATTACTTAAGAGGGGCAAAGAAAAAAAGGAGGGCCCTAAAACATGTTCTTCCACCAATGCAAGTTCCATAGACTGTTTATTCAGACATAGTGGCAGAACAGCTGAATGAATTTTCATGAAATTTTGCGTGAGTATAGATTATTGCTATTTCATGAAAATCTGTTCAGAAATGTTGTAGTAATAATGGACCAGAAACATAGTGAAATATTTGGCAGCAAAATACAGTGGTATTTCCTGGTATTCCGCACTACATGGTATGTCAAAAATGACAAAACACTATGGGACAGATTTAGGAGCCCCTTGCGCCTCCTTGTGCCACATTAGTGTAATTTATTTCATGCTAATTTGGCCGAACGAGGCCAAAGTCACCACTTTGTAAGCCTTTGGTCAGAGCAGGCGTTAAAAGGAGGTGCACCATTATTTACAATGTGCCACAATGGGATTTGCAGGTTTAGCCTCAACATTTTGTAATCCTGCAAAGCTCTGAACAGGCATAAAAAATGTTGGCGATAGTTGCCTAACTACTGCCATGGTGCTCCGTATCTGCGATATGGCTCACACATGGTGGCATTTAGTTGGCGCTAAGGGGGCGCAAGAAAAATGGTGCTGCACTGAGTGCAGCACCAATTTTCTTAAATCTGGCCCTATATTATTTAATAATGCAAGCCATTACAAAATGAACACACTTTGGCAGTGTTGTGGGTTTCTACAGGAGAAATGGGAAATTGGGTAATTAATATGTTTTAAAGCTCCAGTAAGACATGAGGCAGTTTATCACAGTCTGTACAGGTTGGTAAAATTCTTTAATTTTTTATATATTTTTAAAAAACATTTACAAAGTACCAACAAAATTCCCTCAAAAGTATAATGTTAAAAAGATTAAGGCATACAAGTAGAGGGGTGCATTATATAACATACTACACCACTCTACAGGATGCACCTGTAATCTATGCCACTGCTCTGTACACCACTGCATTCTTTGCCACTGCACTGTGTGCTACCCAGCAGCAGCTGCTGAAAATCTCAAGGGGAGTGAGGGCGTGGGGGTCAGGGGTGTGGATAAATAAAAATATATAATAATTTAAAACAAACTTACTTTTTTCCTGTTGTCGCCATCACTGCCTCCTGCCGTGGTGCTCCTCTAGTCTTCTTGTGGTGTTCCAGCATGTACTGGGACATGAACACAGTCGCCCCAGCAATCATGGTGCTGTTTACATGGTAAACATAGCATGTAAGCAGTCTCAGGATTGGTCTGAGCGATTTGGAGTGCCGCTCAGACACAAGCCTTGGGTCTTTGATGTTTCATACACAGCCGGGTTGGAGAAACCTAAGTGTGCATGTGTGTTTGACCGACCTGAGACTGCCAGACAAACACACATGCACACCTAGCGCACTCTCCCCTAGTCCCCCCTTCCACCACAGACCTCCCACAGCCCAGCCTCACCCGACCCTGAACACACTGATGGCTGAGCCAGCAGATGAAAGATAAAACAATGATAAAATATTGTTTTATCTTTCATCTCCTGGCTTAGCCGGGGGTGACGCTCCTTCGCTGTTGAGAAAGAGCTTCCACTGATGCAACCTCATAGTACTCACCTTTACTCTATGCCACTGCACTCTTTGTCACTGCACTCTAAGGGGCATATTTATAATGCCATAGCACCGCCTTGCACCACATTAATATAATTATTTTTTATGTTAATGTGGCCCAACAGGGCAGAAATCCCTGTGCCTTATTTACAGGGTGGCGCAATGCTTGAATTGTGCCACTCTGTAACCCTTTCAGCTACATTATGCCTGCGCCAGGCTTAACGTATGCAAAGGGGGTGATCCCTTTCACTTTTAGAAAGTAGGCATTTTCTTGCTTAAACCATTCTGTGAGTCTGCCTGTTTGTGGATTGCCTGTCTGGGTCAGTTTGACGGTTGGGCTGTTTGCACCTCTCTCTAGACAGTGACACAAATGGTCTGAGGTGTAGTCAGCATATCCTGATGAGCAATTGGTGCTGGAAGGTATAGAGGGAGTGGTCACTCACACATGAATGGGCTGTGCCTGCCCTCAAACAATGCATTCTCCAACCCCCTGGTGCGTGGCTGGGGCCTGGACAAGTAAGAATCTTACAAACACTTGAGACTTTACTTTGAAGTTTGCCAACTTCAAAGGCAGAACGGGGTATAAGTATTGGACCCAAAACCCCAGAGGTTAGATTACTTCAAAGATTCAAGAGGAACCTCTGCCTGGAGAAGAGCTGAAGAGCTGAGGAGAAGTGCTGCCCTGGCCTGTGACTGTGCTGTGTTGGGCTATCCTGCAGTTGCTGCTTTTGCCTGTGCAAGGGGACAGAGTCTGCACCTGCTTGAGAAGTGACTCCAATGGCTTGGAGAAGAGCTTGCCTCCTGTTTTGAAGCCTCGGGGACAGAAAAGACTTCACCAGCCAGACCTCAGTCTACTTGCTGTGGACTATAGCTTGCCAGAGGGTGCCATTCCAGTTCCTGGACCCCTGGAAGTGAATTCCTAGAGAAAAAACAGTCTGACGCTGTGCAACTTCGCAAAGGACGCCGCTGCCTGGAACCACAACGCCGCTTGCCCTGAGGCAGTGGAACTTGCTGAGTAAGACAAATCCGATGACCCTGTGAGCTGACGCTGCGATGCCGCGAGTATCGTAAGACCAACGTCTGTGACGATCCAATGCCATCACAGTGCCTACAGCCCTGTGACGTCTTCGCAACCTCGTGAAGTTGCCCCGTAGCATTGTGACTCTGCCGGACTTCGCATCTGCTGGATCCAAGGGGTCAACTTTGCATCTGACGCCACTTCACCTCCACCGCCCTGTAGTGAGGACCCAACGCCACTGCTCATCACCGCTGTCCTTCTGCCCTGTGGCTCCGGCACAGATGCTGCATCGGATCCAGCAACACTGCTGTCTCCGTCTCCATACATCGGCCTGTTTTCTACTTGTTTCTTAAGGTATTGTACCTGAGGGGTCGAACGACTCCGTAAACTGCGCCATTGGCATCGCACTGTAGGAAACGATAAACAACTCTGTCATGATTCCACATAATACCAATCACACATTGTCTCTGGGTTAAGCCTGCTCGTACCAAGCTACCAAGTGGGTGGTAGGGGGGGGTTAACTAAGTGTGATTCTCCTTACCCTGACAAGAGTGAGGGTCCTTTCTTGGACAAGGGGGTAACCTGACTGCCAACCAAAAACCCAATTTTTAACAGTTGTTAAAATCATAGGAGTCATAACAACACTCATGACATCTGAAATGACCCCCTCTACCTACTACGCAAGCCAGTGATAGTCATGGAAAAGATGATAAACTATTGCCTAGCTGCCTACCTCAAGGACAACCACCTCCTCAACACCACTCAATCTGGATTCAATACCAACTCTTGCACTTCATTGCTGCCTGTAGGAAAGCCCATCTTTTTGACATGGTTACCACTCACTCTTAGCCTGGTATCTGATGTGATTTCAACTGAAAGCGCACTGGATTCCTCCTAACCAGGTCCCTAGTGCCAGAACCACACTCCCCCAAAGCTGCACAGTTATTTTCCCACTTAGCAAAACCTTTAGCACCCTCGGTAAGTCCCTAGTAAATGGTGCCCCTTGTACCTAGGGGTTCTAAAGAGGGCCCTTAAGAGATACAGCATGAACTGTGCCACCCTAAGGGACTCCTCACCAATCACATGACAGGCTGCCATTGCAGGCTGCGTGTGTTAGTGCAGACAAAATTGTAAAACACAACATGGCATGCAGCCTGTGTGCCATGTCCCCTAACGCTGCATGTAATATAGGTAAGTCACCCCTCTAGCAGACCTCACAGCCCTAAGGCAGGGTGTATTATATTACATGTGAGGGTATGTCTGCAGGAGCAGATATGCCCCTGATATGTCTTTTTTAAATGCATTTGCTGGACACTGGTCAATACGGGTTCCCCAGCTACATGATGGCTTCACTGAGGATAGGGATGTTTGGTATCGAACATCTCGTATTGGTAAACCCACATTGATGCCAAAGGTGGATTTACCAATACCTGCATCCAGGGGGCACCTTAGAGGTGCACCCTTAAACACTACCCTACTTGGTGCCCCTAATGGTCAGTAGCCCATTGGCTACTGTCCTACACACGCCTAATGCCCCTCGATTCAGTATTTAGGTGAGCCTCTGACACCAGAGAAGCAGATTCTGATGATCTAAGAGGACCAAGGACAAAGAAGAGACATGCATGCCGAAGAGAAGAAAATAAGAACCACAGCCCACTTCTACTGTGAGTGCTCTGGTCAAGAAAACCTGACACCTAAGGACACCTCTGCACCTGTTGCCCCTGAGCAGTGGAGAAGAGGACCAAAGGTGCCTACCTGTACCCAAGCATTGTGAGGCCTGAGCTCCACTGTTGATTCAGCCCAACTGGCCGCCTGGCCAGAGCCTGCAGCCTCTTTCTGTAGTGACTGATCTCCATAGGAATGCATAGGACACCTAACACTGTTGCACGCTGTACCCAGCTACCCCCATGCAGCTGAGGACGTACTGTGGTTGCTGCCTTTGACCTTGCCCACTATTCACCTTAACCCCAAGGGGGTTGGTCTTGTAATTTGCTGTACTCTACCTGCTTGCAGAACTTGTTTTTCCTCCCATTGGATAACATTGCAGAACTCAGAAATTGCACTTTTTAAAGTAAAAAGAATTCCTATTTAAAAATGTAATCACCTGAAGGATTTTTCTCTGATGCCTAAACTTATTAAAGACACCTGCTATTTTTCTAAATTGGTGTGGATGTCCTTCTTGAGTCCTGTGTGTTTCATTTATTAACTACTGTGTGTATTTGTATATGTATTGCATTCCTCTGTGTTAGGCCAAAGGCTTCTCAACAGCACCACCCCTACTGCGACAAATAATATCAGACTAATCATGGACAAAGGAGACAAAACCACTTGTTTGTGTTGCACAGGTGGTGCATTGTGCAGTCTCATATCTATAAGCCATGCAAATACACTTTGTGTGGCTTTTCATGGCCTTGTAGATATGGTGTAAGGCAATGCAGAGCAAGCCGCTGCGTTGCCTTACACTACATCAGGGAAGCTCTCCATGGGTGTTGCGGTAGGTTCCAAGGCATTGTAAACCTAGGAATGGTTCAAAACCTCCCCATTCTGTAGCACACATAGAAAGAGGAAAAAGCCTCCATGGATACTTTTTGTGCAGGAGGGCATCCCTTTCTTTACACAGCTGCTTCAGTTATGCTCTGTGACCTGACCGGCCTTAGACCTCGAATGCTGTCTTTGGTAGCAGGCATGGTGACATCAGAACTCAACTGTAATAACTCATCTTTGTTGAGTTCTAATGCCTTTTCTTTATAATTGGTGACTTAGAGCAGTACTAAACACTGATTATGAAGAAATTAGTGTTGTACATTTAAACAATGACTGCAGAATCCCATGTATTATAGGAAATTAGAGGCTGATTTTTGTACAAGGATTGCAGAATTTCCCAGGGTAGTTATAGTTAGGACCACATTTCCATAGGAAAAACATTTTTTGGCTTGCTTATAAGTTTGGCGCTGTTTGACAAATCTTCACAAAACCTTCAGAAAAAGTCATATCCACCTCCCAAGTTTCCTGTAAAGTTTTCGGGTGATTTGTGAAGCAGACAAAAAGAGTAGATTCCAAAATACCTTTTCGCATGTATTTTTGCATAGGAAAATTAAACAGCGATACTGGATGTTTGAAATGGGGTCTTTGGTTGACAGTCAGGTTACCCCCTGTTCAAGCAAGGACCCTCACTCTAGTCAGGGTAAAAGGGAATCACCCTCAGCTAACCCCTGCTTACCACCTTAGTAGCTTGGCAGAGCAGTAGGCTTAACTTCAGAGTGCTAGGTGTAAAGTATTTGTACCAACACACACAGTAACGTAATGAAAACACTACAAAATGACACACCACAGGTTTAGAGAAATAGGGAATATTTATTTAAACAAAACAAGACCAAAACGACATCAATCCACAATACCCAAGTCGTTATCAATAAAAAATGCAAAAAGAGTCTTTAAGCAGTTTTAAACACACACTAACACTGTTAGCGTGAAAAAGTACCTTGGGTGCGTCAAAACTAACCCAGCACGGCGGAACGCACGTCAAAAGGGGTTTGCGATGCGTTGATTCCACTCACAAGCGGGACCTTGCGTCGTACCTCCTTTTGCCAGGTCGGGCGCGACGTTTCTTCTCTCTGCAGGAGACCACAGCGTAGATTCGGTCAGCACTCTCAGGTCCAGGCAGGCCTTGTATTGTTTTTCCATGCCCAGCAGTACTTGAGTCAGAAATCCAGCCGCATGATGTTCCAATAACCCCAGAGGCCGGTTTGTGATCTCCTAGCCTCCGTCAGCGATGCTGCACGTCGGTTCTCCTGCTCCGTGTGCTGATTCTTCGGTCGTGTTTCCTGCGAGCATCGATTCTCAGCTGCGGAGCCGGAGGCGTTTCATTTCTTCAGCCGCAGATCGAAGTTGCGTCGATCTTTTCCTCGCCCGGTGCTCTGTGCATGGATTACCTTATCTTTAGGCTGCCAACTTCTCCTTTCAGGGTCCCAGGAACTGGATGGGCACCACAGGGCAGAGTAGGAGTCTCTCCAGAGACTCAAGGTGCTGGCAGAGAGAAGTCTTTGCTGTCCCTGAGACTTCAAACAACAGGAGGCAAGCTCTAGATCATGGGTACTCACAAACTTTTTCTCGGGGCCAAAATTGCAGTATGGTTTGCGGCTGAGGGCCGCACTGAAGTGACAGCGGGGGTGGGGGGGACGGGGCTTATAGGGGCACAACCACCCCGCCCCCTTTTTCAAAACATTGCTAAACAATGCTGCATTTTGAATCCAAGTATAACTACAAACCTACCGCAGTAACACACACAGTGCACACACACACAGCGCCATCTGCACACAGCGCCATCTGCTCTCACCACTACCCCAGTAACACACACAGCGCACACACACAGCGCCATCTGCTCTCACCCCTACCCCAGTAACACACACAGTGCCGTCTGTACACAGCGCCATCTGCTCTCATCTCTACCCCAGTAACACACACAGCGCCATACACACACAGCGCCATCTGCTCTCACCCCTACCCCAGTAACACACACAGCGCCATACACACACAGCGCCATCTGCACACAGCGCCATCTGCTCTCACCCCTACCCCAGTAACACACACAGCGCCATCTGCACACAGCGCCATCTGCTCTCACCCCTACCCCAGTAACACACAAAGTGCACACACACAGCGCCATCTGCTCTCACCCCTACCCCAGTAACATACACAGCGCACACACACAGCGCCATCTGCTCTCACCCCTACCCCAGTAACACACACAGCGCCATCTGCACACAGCGCCATCTGCTCTCACGCCTACCCCAGTAACACACACAGCACCATACACGCAAAGCGCCATCTGCACACAGCGCCATCTGCTCTCACCCCTACCCCAGTAACACACTCAGTGCCATACACACACAGCGCCATCTGCACACAGCGCCATCTGCTCTCACCCCTACCCCAGTAACACACACACCGCCATACACACACAGCGCCATCTGCACACAGAGCCATCTGCTCTCACCCCTACCCCAGTAACACACACACTATATTAAAAACAAATAAATAAATAACAAAAGAGCCTTACCTGCCTTAATAAAGCACTGTAAAGATGCCACAAATGTACAACGGCACGGCAGGCGGGCGGGCGGCAGACGTGGAGACGGTGACAGGAAGCAGACAAAAAAGCCCCGTAAAAGTTAGCTGCAAGCGCTAACTTTTAAGGGGCTTTAGCTTCCCACCACTAGTCAGGATCGTCATTGAAACGCCATAACTAATGTCTGCCTTAGGTAAACATAGAGGAGGGCCGCGGGAGCATGTGCGAAGTAGCCACTATTGCGCATGCTCCCGCGGCCCTCTTCTATGTTTATGGACTGTGGCCATTATTATATGGCGTTTGTCGGACGTCCGCGGGCCACCAAGATAGGCCCGTGGGGCCGCTGGCGGCCCGCGGGCCGTACTTTGAGTAACGCCGCTCTAGATCAAGCCCTTGGAGAGTTCTTCTCAAGATGGAAGGCACATAAAGTCCAGTCTTTGCCCTCTTACTCTGCCAGAAGCAGCAACTGCAGGATAGCTCCACAAAGCACAGTCACAGGCAGTGCAGCTCTTCTTCCTCAGGTCTTCAGCTCTTTTCCAGGCAGAGGTTCCTCTTGTTCCCAGAAGTGTTTTCTAAAGTCTGTGGTTGTGGGTGCCCTTCTTATACCCAATTTTCCTTTGAAGTAGGCCTACTTCAAAGTAAAGTCTCTTTTGAATGTGAAATCCTGCATTGTCCAGGCCAGGCCCCAGACACTCACCAGGGGTTGGAGACTGCATTGTGTGAGGGCAGGCACAGCCCTTTCAGGTGTGAGTGACCACTCCTCCCCTCTCTCCTAGCACAGATGGCTCATCAGGAAATGCAGACTATACCACAGCTCCCTGTCTAGTGTGAGGTGCAACCAGCCCAACTGTCAAACTGACCAAGACAGGGAATCCAAAAACAGGCAGAGTCACAGAAATGGTATACACAAGAAAATGCTTACTTTCTAAAAGTGGCATTTTTAAACACACAATCTTAAAATCAACTTTACTAAAAGATATATTTTTCAATTGTGAGCTCAGAGACCCCAAACTCCAAATGTCCATCCGCTCCCAAAGGGAATCTACACTTTACTCAGTTTAAAGGTAGCCCCCATATTAACCTATGAGAGGGACAGGCCTTGCAACAGTGAAAAACGAATTTAGCAATATTTCACTTTCAGGACATATAAAACACATATCAGCAACACTGCATTAATTGTTGTTGGATATGTCCTACCTTAACCATACACTGCATCCTGTCCTTGGGTCTACATAGGGCCTACCTTAGGGGTACCTTGCATGTAGGAAAATGGAAGATTTAGGCCTGGCAAGGGGGTACACATGCCAAGTCGAAATTACAGTTAAAACTGCACACATAGACACTGCAATGGCAGGTTTGAGACATGATTACAGAGCTACTTATGTGAGTGGCACAACCAGTGTTGCAGACCCACTAGTAGCCTTTGATTTACACGCCCTGGCATCTCCAGTGCACTTTACTAAGTACTTACTAGTAAATCAAAAATGCCAATCATGGATAACCCAATTACATACACATTTTGTGAAGGAGCACTTGCACTTTAGCACTGGTTAGCAGTGGTAAAGTGCCCAGAGTAACAAAAACAGCATAATCAGAGTCCAGCACACATCAACAACCTGGGGAACAGAGGCAAAATGTTAAGGGAGACCACACCAAGGATGAAAAGTCTAACACTGGAAAAAAAAATGAACATAATACCCCAAATTTGGCAGAAAGCAAGATTGTGGTCCAAAAAGTGTGGTGTAAATCTGTTTAGCAGTTTTTGAGAAACTTTGGGTAAAAATTATAAAATGTATGAGGGCAAAAATAATAGATATTTTTCACTGAGGATAATCCACGGAGCCGACAGATCTCTATATGATATCTGATTGGCTGTTAATCCATCAACAACAATGTGGTAGCAGCCATTTTAGGACTGAGGACTCAGTCCTGATTACTCGATAAAAGATTAAAAAAGATATAAGGGAAAAGGGTAGGGAATCCCTGCCCCACTAAGCTCGATGGGAGGTGGTCATAGAGGCCCCCTGGAGCCAATAGCATAATTGTTTTTATGTATGGCACACATTTGCAGTAGATCTGCTAATATGTGGTTAATTAAAACAAAAAGCATGGGTTCCCATGTTTGAAAAAGCAAAATCCGTGGTGTGGCTAGGGCCCTAGGGTAGATTTTTTTAAATATATTTGGGAGGAGGAATATAGACCCACTCCCTGAGCCTCAAAAGGCCCTAGGACTCCATCCCCCTGGGCCCAATAGAAAGCAAAATGGAGAAGGTGCTTAGCCACTCCCTGAGCCTCAAAAGACTCTGAGGATCCAACCCCTACAGTCCATAATGTTTAAAAGGGAAAGGGGCATATGGCTCTCCTTCCTGAGCTTTGAATGTGCTCTTGAATTCCATCCCCCGGGGTAGGTTCCTCAATAGTGTCCTAAGGAGCCCACTTCTAGGATAATCTTTCCCAAGAGGACAGGCATGGAATTCCTGTCTGCTAAACGAAGGTAAAATGTGTACAATACCTTTAGGGTGTTCACAAGAGCTGCCACTAGAAGAGCCACATTCAAAGGAACCATCTTGGCAATGGCTTCTGTGAAGGCATAGGGGTAAACATGGGACCCGCGGTGATCTCTTAATTTTGTGCCGGAGAGGCGGAGGATATAACCTCCTCTACCTTGATGGACATCTGGCAGCCTACCAAGTTTTAAATTAGGTGCATAATCACATAAAAAGGATGTAATTTGGATTTGAAGCTTAAAGTATTCAATATACTAATCAAAATTTTATTATCTTTCCAAATGTCAGTAAATGAATTACAAGATTATAAGAAATCACTTCATTTTATGTGATAAAAAGAGGAGATGCTAGAGAAACAGGAAGCCCACCAAGGGGTCATTTTATACATTGTGCCCGGGAGCGCAGTGGGCATGTATACCCCCTTTACATGCCTGCAGAGCACAATGGTGTCTGAGAAAAGGACAATGAAGCAGTGTGAGAGTGCAAGAAAGAGAGGGAAAAGAAGTTGAGAGACTGAAAAAGGAAGATAATGAGATAGAAACAAGAGTAAGATTGTGTGAGAGTGAGTTTGGGTCATAGTATTAAACAGACTCTTGTACACGTGGCTTTGTGTATCACAGCCTAACAATTCTATAGTATTGTGTATATGTTTTTTCTTTACGTCTAGTAAATAAGTATACTCTATTTAGTGATACGTTCTGTTCACATAAAATTGAATCTATACATTACTTTTACCCATTCTCCTTCTTTATTTTATTTTTAAATCCATTTGACATACCTTTTTACACTGTGATGACTTTGCCTGTTGTCCTGTTTGTGACCTATAATCCTTTATTCTAAATCTTATCTTGGAATGTACTTAGGTGCTATGCTGCCTCTGCTAAAATGTCCCCCCAAAAATAGTCTTCATACAGTGCATTTTGCGCTTCATCTAAATGTTCATGTGAGAAAACAGAGCTGATTGCAGAGGCCCCCTAAATTTTTGCCCCCATTTTCCACTTTTGGCTGGTGTTTTCCTGACTCAGATGGTGCCCTGGGTACTGCTAACCAGTCCCAGGGCCTGTGCTCTGTGTAAAATCAATATGCAAATTAGGCTAATTATAATTGGCTAAGTCAACCTACCTATAAGTCCCTAGTATATGGTAGGGCATGTATGTTTAGGGACCAGAGCGTAGGTAGTGCACCCATAGGTGCACTGCTGAGGTGCCCAGTGTCCTTTTAAAGGCAGGCGTGCCTTGCTGGCAGCTTTTAAATTAAAGTTTTATGCAAATTCAACTTTGTAATTAAAAGTAGTTCCACAGTCTTAAACTACCTTATCTTTACATATAAGTCACCCCTAATGTGTGCCCTATGTGCCCCTAGGGCTGGGTGCCATATAACTATAAACAGGGACCATATAAAAATAGTCTTATGAGCCCTGGTGAGTTAAAAACAGACAAATTTGTTTTGTCTCATTGTAGTGAATGGCCTTCAGAGGCTAGAATGGGGAGACTTTATTTTAATTTTAAAAGTCCCCTTAAATGAAAGATACGAAGAGTTTGGTATCAAATTAATTGTTATAATAAATCCCACAACTTCCAGTTGTTTGATGTAATATAACTTGTTCAGGTAAAGAGTTTTAAACTTTACCTGAAAAGTTGCCAGTTTCAGCCCTGCATTGTTTTTGCTGCTGTGCTCTGATTGGCCAGCCTCTGGCAGCCTCGCCAGGCTGCATTGATGGGGTGTGAATTGGCCTAGCTTTACACAAAGAGATGTGCCTGTGGGAGGGGATCTCCCCTCAGCAGATGGTGAGGCAGGAAGGGAGAGGGCTGCCACACTGGTCTTCAAAGGTAGAGTAGGACATTTGGAGCAACCCAGCAACACCCCCACATCCTGCAACCCCAGACAACTAGGTGCCCCCTTGATTAGATTAGGGGAGGGCAGGAGAGGGGTGTGTTTATGATTTTTAGCCACAACAGTGGGTGGGCTCAGCCAGATGTAAGCTCCAAAAATCACTTTCAGCCTTGATGGACTTTTGAGAAATGTTGCCTCCTGGGATTGATTTTTGCCACACTTCCCAGGAAGTGGTCATCACAGGGGGAAGGACACTGCACCTGATTGGAGAATCAGTACCCCCCTGTCTTTCACCCAGGAGCAGGGATAAAACTGGAAGACCTGCACCCACACCTCAGTTCCGTACCAGATCCCCATCAAATTCCAACAAGGAAGAACAAAAGAAGAAGAAGGACTGCCCTGCTGGACCCCTGGCCTGCACCTGGAACCTGCACTCAGAATGACTGCACCAGATGCACACTTGGGCTTCACCACAAGTAGGACTTTGCCTGGTTTCAACTGGTTCAAGGAAGGGACTCCCTGTTTGCTACAGGTGAAAAATTGCTAACCAGAGTCCCCTGCACCAACTTACTTTCTAAAAGTGGCATTTTTAAACACACAATCTTAAAATCAACTTTACTAAAAGATATATTTTTCAATTGTGAGCTCAGAGACCCCAAACTCCACATGTCCATCCGCTCCCAAAGGGATTCTACACTTTATTCAGTTTAAAGGTAGCCCCCATATTAACCTATGAGAGGGACAGGCCTTGCAACAGTGAAAAACGAATTTAGCAATATTTCACTTTCAGGACATATAAAACACATATCAGCAACACTGCATTAATTGTTGTTGGATATGTCCTACCTTAACCATACACTGCATCCTGTCCTTGGGTCTATATAGGGCCTACCTTAGGGGTACCTTACTTGTAGGAAAATGGAAGGTTTAGGCCTGGCAAGTGGGTACACTTGCCAAGTCAAAATTAGAGTTAAAACTGCACACACAGACACTGCAATGGCAGGTTTGAGACATGATTACAGAGCTACTTATGTGAGTGGCACAACCAGTGTTGCAGACCCACTAGTAGCCTTTGATTTACATGCCCGGCATCTCCAGTGCACTTTACTAAGTACTTACTAGTAAATCAAATATGCCAATCATGGATAACCCAATTACATACACATTTTGTGAAGGAGCACTTGCACTTTAGCACTGGTTAGTAGTGGTAAAGTGCCCAGAGTAACAAAAACAGCATAATCAGAGTCCAGCACACATCAACAACCTGGGGAACAGAGGCAAAAAGTTAAGGGAGACCACACCAAGGATGAAAAGTCTAACACTGGAAAAAAACTGAACATAATACCCCAAATTTGGCAGAAAGCAAGATTGTGGTCCAAAAAGTGTGGTGTAAATCTGTTTAGCAGTTTTTGAGAAACTTTGGGTAAAAATTATAAAATGTATAAGGGCAAAAATAATAGATATTTTTCACTGAGGATAATCCACGGAGCCGACAGATCTCTACATGATATCTGATTGTCTGGTAATCCATCAACAACAATGTGGTAGCAGCCATTTTAGGACTGAGGACTCAGTCCTGATTACTCGATAAAAGATTAAAAAAGATATAAGAGAAAAGGGTAGGGAATCCCTGCCCCACTAAGCTCGATGGGAGGTGGTCATAGAGGCCCCCTGGAGCCAATAGCATAATTGTTTTTATGCATGGCACACATTTGCAGTAGATCTGCTAATATGTGGTTAATTAAAACAAAAAGCATGGGTTCCCATGTTTGAAAAAGCAAAATCCGTGGTGTGGCTAGGGCCCTAGGGTAGATTTTTTTTTATATATTTGGGAGGAGGAATATAGACCCACTCCCTGAGCCTCAAAAGGCCCTAGGACTCCATCCCCCTGGGCCCAATAGAAAGCAATATGGAGAAGGTGCTTAGCCACTCCCTGAGCCTCAAAAGACTCTGAGGATCCAACCCCTACAGTCCATAATGTTTAAAAGGGAAAGGGGCATATGGCTCTCCTTCCTGAGCTTTGAATGTGCTCTTGAATTCCATCCCCCGGGGTAGGTTCCTCAATAGTGTCCTAAGGAGCCCACTTCTAGGATAATCTTTCCCAAGAGGACAGGCAGGGAATTCCTGTCTGCTAAAAGAAGGTAAAATGTGTACAATACCTCTAGGGTGTTCACAAGAGCTGCCACTAGAAGAGCCACATTCAAAGGAACCATCTTGGCAATGGCTTCTGTGAAGGCATAGGGGTAACCATGGGACCCGCGGTGATCTCTTAATTTTGTGCCGGAGAGGCGGAGGATATAACCTCCTCTACCTTGATGGACATCTGGCAGCCTACCAAGTTTTAAATTAGGTCCATAATCACATAAAAGGATGTAATTGGATTTGATGCTTACAGTATTCAATATACTAATCAAAATTTTGTTATCTTTCCAAATGTCAGTAAATGGATTACAAGATTATAAGAAATCACTTCATTTTATGTGATAAAAAGAGGAGATGCTAGAGAAACAGGAAGCCCACCAAGGGGTCATTTTATACATTGTGCCCGGGAGCGCAGTGGGCATGTATACCCCCTTTACATGCCTGCAGAGCACAATGGTGTCTGAGAAAGGGACAATGAAGCAGTGTGAGAGTGCAAGAAAGAGAGGGAAAAGAAGTTGAGAGACTGAAAAAGGAAGATAATGAGATAGAAACAAGAGTAAGATTGTGTGAGAGTGAGTTTGGGTTATAGTATTAAACAGACTCTTGTACACGTGGCTTTGTGTATCACAGCCTAACAATTCTATAGTATTGTGTATATGTTTTTTCTTTACGTCTAGTAAATAAGTATACTCTATTTAGTGATACGTTCTGTTCACATAAAATTGAATCTATACATTACTTTTACCCATTCTCTGTCTTTCTTTTATTTTTAAATCCATTTGACATACCTTTTTACACTGTGATGACTTTGCCTGTTGTCCTGTTTGTGACCTATAATCCTTTATTCCAAATCTTATCTTGGAATGTACTTAGGTGCTATGCTGCCTCTGCTAAAATGTCCCCAAAAAAAATAGTCTTCATACAGTGCATTTTGCGCTTCATCGAAAAGTTCATGTGAGAAAACAGAGCTGATTGCAGAGGCCCCCTAAAATTTTGCCCCCATTTTCCACTTTTGGCTGGTGTTTTCCTGACTCAGATGGTGCCCTGGGTACTACTAACCAGTCCCAGGGCCTGTGCTCTGTGTAAAATCAATATGCAAATTAGGCCAATTATAATTGGCTAAGTCAACCTACCTATAAGTCCCTAGTATATGGTAGGGCATGTATGTTTAGGGACCAGAGCGTAGGTAGTGCACCCATAGGTGCACTGCTGAGGTGCCCAGTGTCTTTTTAAAGGCAGGCGTGCCTTGCTGGCAGCTTTTAAATTAAAGTTTTATGCAAATTCAACTTTGTAATTAAAAGTAGTTCCACAGTCTTAAACTACCTTATCTTTACATATAAGTCACCCCTAATGTGTGCCCTATGTGCCCCTAGGGCTGGGTGCCATATAACTATAAACAGGGACCATATAAAAATAGTCTTATGAGCCTTGGTGAGTTAAAAACAGACACATTTGTTTTGTCTCATTGTAGTGAATGGCCTTCAGAGGCTAGAATGGGGAGACTTTATTTTAATTTTAAAAGTCCCCTTAAATGAAAGATACGAAGAGTTTGGTATCAAATGAATTGTTATAATAAATCCCACAACTTCCAGTTGTTTGATGTAATATAACTTGTTCAGGTAAAGAGTTTTAAACTTTACCTGAAAAGTTGCCAATTTCAGCCCTGCATTGTTTTTGCTGCTGTGCTCTGATTGGCCAGCCTCTGGCAGCCTGGCCAGGCTGCCTTGATGGGGTGTGAATTGGCCTAGCTTCACACAAAGAGATGTGCCTGTGGGAGGGGATCTCCCCTCAGCAGATGGTGAGGCAGGAAGGGAGAGGGCTGCCACACTGGTCTTCAAAGGTAGAGTAGGACATTTGGAGCAACCCAGCAACACCCCCACATCCTGCAACCCCAGACAACTAGGTGCCCCCTTGATTAGAGTAGGGGAGGGCAGGAGAGGGGTGTGTTTATGATTTTTAGCCACAACAGTGGGTGGGCTCAGCCAGATGTAACCTCCAAAAATCACTTTCAGCCATGATGGACTTTTGAGGAATGTTGCCTCCTGGGATTGATTTTTGCCACACTTCCCAGGAAGTGGTCATCACAGGGGGAAGGACACTGCACCTGATTGGAGAATCAGTACCCCCCTGTCTTTCACCCAGGAGCAGGGATAAAACTGGCAGACCTGCACCCTCACCTCAGTTCCCTACCAGATCCCCATCAAATTCCAACAAGGAAGAACAAAAGAAGAAGAAGGACTACCCTGCTGGACCCCTGGCCTGCACCTGGAACCTGCACTCAGAATGACTGCACCAGATGCACATTTGGGCTTCACCACAAGAAGGACTTTGCCTGGTTTCAACTGGTTCAAGGAAAGGACTCCCTGTTTGCTACAGGTGAAAAATTGCTAACCAGAGTCCCCTGCACCAACTCCTGAAGAAATCAACCAGCTGACCACTGCCCAGTGGCCAAAAAGGAGTTTGCGCCAGGTGCATTCTGGGAGTTGTAGTCCACACCCCCAAGGATCATCTCAGAGCTTCTGGACCCTTGGGGTGAGCTGTGGACCCCAAAAGAACCTTAAAAGGACATCTGGGAGAAGCCCCAGAAGTTTGGAGAAGTTTGGAGAACTTTTGGGAAAAAGCTCCATAGAGGGACTGACCCGCCGCGGCAACTCTAGCCGGCTTGCCTCAACCGCGACCCGGCCTGATTTGCAGGTTCGTCCCAGTGAAGGAAGAAAATCTCCAAGAAAGAGACTTAGGCCCTCAATGCGGCCGCACTCTCGTCGCGGCCATTTGGAGTTTTAGTTTCCGCCCGCTGGCCCAGCGGGGATTACGCCCGCAACACAGGAGCCGGCTCTAAATGGAGACGGCGGTGTTGCGGCTGTGCCACAGGTGCAGTTGCACCCGTCGCGCTTTTCATTGTCTGCATAGCAGACAGTGAAAAGCTGCACGGGGCCCTGTCATGGGGCCCCTGCACCATCCATGCCAGTGGCATGGGCAATGCAGGGGCCCCGCGACTCCCTGTACCACCAGCATTTTCCTGGTGGTTCAATCCGCCATGAAAAGGCTGGCGGTAGGGCACACGTAATCCCCTGGGCAGCGCTGCCATCAGCGCTGCCCTGGCGGATTAAAACCGCCGGGCCATGGTGGCAGAAAACCGCCGGCCCCAGCAGTGCGACCGTGGTCGTAATGCCATGGGAAGCACCGCCAGCCTGTTGGCAGTGCTTCTGTCAAAACAGCCCTGGCATTCTTGGACCGCCAGGGTTGTAGTGACCCCCTAAGTCTGAACGTACAAAGTTGCTTGGGACCTCCCAGCCAGCGTATCTGAGGAGGGCTCCAAGGACGTCAGATCAAGATCCAGGTTTACCCCGGTCGAAGGATTTTCACCTCGAAAAAACAACTAAGTCTGAAGGTAAAAATCTCCACAGAGGATTCCCGCGACACGTATCCGGAGAAGGGTTCCAGGAGGTCGAATTGGACTGGCAGGTTCATCCTTCTGAAGAAAATCTTCAGAAAAACGACTAGGTGCGAAGGTAAACCTTTGACCGAGGCCTCCCGTGGCCTGTATCAGAGCCGGGCTCCATCGCGGTCGGCCTTAAACTTTGACTTTGCCCCAGTCGAGGTGCAACCAGATGACCCGATTGGCGCTTTTTGTTTCTAGGCGTTAAAAAACAATATTTCTTTACAAATTCATATCTCCAGTTCCCCTTATCCTATTTTATTTGTTTTTGTGTCATTTTAAAGATAAAAATTAAATCTAATTTTATAAATTGGTTTTCGATTTTTAAACTGCATCCTGTGTTTTATTTAATTACTGTTTTGTGACATTTGGATGCTTTACACTCTGTCTCCTAAGTTAAGCCTTGTCCCTCGTTGCCAAGCTACCAAGGGTTGAGCTGGGTTTAATTTACTGAGACCTAACTGGACCTAAGTGGAGGTTGGTGGCCTCTTGCTAAGTGTAGGTACCGATTTGATTTTCCAACAGGTCATAACTGCATTACCATCACCTGGCTGCTCTTATTTGCTGACCTTGAGTTTACCTCTTGCTCACATTATCTCTGTTGCCTAACACCTTTTTTCATAGTAATCTCTACTGCATTTTCTACTGTAAAGTCTACCAACAGCAAGAAGAATAATGTTTTTTGATCTTTAGTAACTGATCACATTACACATAACTGAAGTCTAAGGGACTCAATATGAGGGTGGCTGTGGGGGTCTGCTGGGGACCACAGGGGGTCTTGCACTTCCCATGCCCATGGCATGGGCAGTGCAGGCCTCCCCCCTGCAGACAGTGCACATTCTCAGGGTGCTGGTCAGCCCCTCTGTGCTGCTAGATAGAGCTCAACTCTTTTAAGGCAGCCAAATGCTATCTTGTAGCACTGTTCCTGCCGGTCTGACCAGTGGGAATTCTCTATTGCAACGGTCCAAACGGTCAGAATGGCAGGAGCATTGTAATAGGGCAGGGGGGATGCCACCGCTATGGCAGTGGTGTCCTTCCTGCAAGTTTGGCGATCCCACTGTGGGACCGCAAAACTCATAATGAGGCCGTAAGTGTGTATCTTGCAGTATTCAATTTTAAATTATCATCTACCTTTTGTCTGTGCTGTTTTTCTCAAGGGCAACACAAATTAGGAAAATCACATAGGTTAGTGTTAGGGGTTTAAAATGGAGTACTTATTTCCCTTCATTATATGACATAGCTGATTGCTACGACTCTGTTGTAATTGTGATTCATGCTGCGAGTAACATATGATTTTTTGCACTGGTTCTGCTTTTCCTTTGAACATAAAGTTACATTTGCTGACATTACACAGCTGTTTCCTGATATAAACATTATTTTTATAACATAACTCAACATAAGCAAAGGATATTGAATGCTAATTATTGTCCTCAATTTGAGAAAGCTGGTAAAAATTAGTAATGTTGTTTCTGCTTTGCTATTTGATGCATATTTACAACCACCTGTCCACAACTCACTCAAGTAACAGCCCTTTGATGCAAAGTAACATAAAGCAGCACAAAGCTCTATTTTTGCAGTGGGAAGGCAGCATTCTAGTGCAAAATATATTTTCCACTTGAACATAAAAACTGTTGAGGGGCTAGGCACTGCTGTGCTCCACTTAGCATGACTTTTCACTACCACAAACCCTTATTAAATCTGGCGCTGAGTCTGTGGAAGTTACTGTAGCCATCATGATTAATGTGCCTGTCGTACACCTTTGCACCTGGAGAACAACAACGGCACCAACTCCACTACCCTGATCGACAACCTCACCAACCACGGCCTCAGACAACTCGTCAACACACCAACCCACATCACCAGCCACACGCTTGATACCATCTTCTCCTCAAGCGCCCATGTCACCTTCAACCATACCACCGTACTCCACTGGACCGACCACCACTGCATCCACTTCACCTACTGAGCACCACCACACCCAACAACCGCCCCGCAGATGCTGGAGCAAAGTTACGGAAGACCAGCTTACTAACACCCTCGCCCAGAACCCACCCCCGACTCCACCGACCCAGACACCGCCGCCAACAACCTTACCCTGTGGTTCAACGACTGCGCCAACACCATCGCACCACTCAAAAAACCCACCGACAACCAAGCCAGAAGAAAAGCCGCCTGGTTCACCGACGAGCTCCTAAATTCCAAACTCGACTGTCGGAAGCTAAAAAAGGAATGGCTCCTCAAATGCACACCTCACAGCCTCACAGCCCACAAGGACGCCACCCGCAAGCACCACCAACTCCTCAGACAAGCCAAATGATCCCACTTCAAAGACCGCCTGGACAACAACGTACACGACAGCAAAGAGCTCTTCAGCATCGTGAAAGAACTCTCCAACCCCAGCGCCAACATCAACGACATCCCTCCATCCAAAGAACTCTGCAACGCACTGTCCACCTTCTTCCACAACAGCTTTGACACTTCTCCCACGCCAGACCCCACCCACGAACACTCCACCTGTGCAAACCACCTGACCTCCTGGACCAACGTGAACGACACAGAGACACGCAAGATCATGAACTCCATCCACTCAGGTTCTCCATCAGACCCCTACCCCCACCACGTATACAACAAAGCCGACTCCACCATCGCCCCCCAACTACGAAAGGTCATCAACATCTCCTTCGAAACAGCGAAACAGCGACATTCCCTGAAAAATGGAAACACGCCTAAATCTGCGCCCTCCTCAAGAGGCCCAAAGCAGACCCCAACGACATAAAGAACTTCCGACCCATCTCCCTGCTCCCTTTCCCAGCAAAGGTGATTGAAAAAATTGTCAACACACAACTAACCATCCACTTTGAAGACAACAGCATCCTAGACCCCACCCAGTCCAGCTTCAGACGAAACCACAGCACCAAAACCGCCCTTCTCACCGCCACAGACGACATCAGACATCCTCCTGGACCTATCTGCCGCCTTCGACACAGTCTCCCACCGCACCCTGAAATCACGCCTCCACGAAACCGGAATTCAAGGTAAAGCCCTCGACTGGATCGCCTCATTCCTCTCCGGCAGAACCCAGAGAGTCCGCCTAACCCCCTTCCGCTCCGAAGCCACTGACATCATCTGCGGCGTCCCCCAAGGCTCATCCCTCAGCCCGACGCTGTTCAACATCTACATGGCCCCCCTCGCTCAAGTGGCCCGATAACTCAACCTCAACATTCTAACCTACACCGGCGACACCCAGCTCATTCTCTCACTCACCAAAGACCCCCACACCGCCAAAACCAACCTCCACGAGGGAATGAAATCCATCGCCGAATGGATGAGAAACAGCCGTCTGAAACTGAACTTGGACAAGACGGAGGTCCTCATCTTCAGACCCACCCCCTCCTCCTGGGACGAATCCTGGTGACCCACCGTACTAGGAACCCCGCCTACACCGTCGGACCACGCTCCCAACCTGGGCTTCATCCTCGACTCCTCCCTCACCTTGTCTAAACAAGTCAACGCAGTTTCCTCCTCCTGCTCACACAGCGCACCACGACACTGGACCAGCCTGCCTAAACAACAGACTCAACTTCTACACCCCCACCAGTCTGCTCCGCTCCACTAACCTCGCCCTTGCCGTCGTCCCCCGCATCCAAAGAAAGACCTCCGGCGGCAGATCCTTCTCATACCTTGCCACCAAATCCTGGAACCCCCTCCCCACCAACCTGCGACAGACTCAAGACCTACTCACCTTCAGAAGACTCCTCAAGACCTGGCTCTTCGACCTGTAACACCAGCTCTCCCCCCTCACCCCCCCAACGCCTTGAAACACTCACGGGTACGTAGTGTGCTTTATAAATTCAATGATTGATTGATTTGCAAAATTCCATCTGCTCAGCCTTTATTTTAAAATGCCTTAAATGACCTGCCATGAAACTTGGATATGCTAAATATAAATTGGTGTCTTTATAAAACATTTAGTTGTATCTTTCAGCTACTTACTAACATATGTCTTGCTACTACACTTTAACAATGCTCAACACTACTGTTTTACCTATGAAAAGGCAAAACTCCATTCACATTGAATTAATTTTCCTGATTTATTATCATATTAAATTGTGATTGAAAGATATTTAGCCTTATATCACATATCCCAGAGAGGAATGTAAAAATGAACTGTTATAAACTGTGTTTTATTATTTTGTTTGGCATCAGCAACCCACTGGGATATAATTTTAAAATGTGCAGGACTACCTTTACCAGGATGCACCTTGCAGCTCACTTGAGGTCCACTGGGACAGAACTGATATTCAACTGATATCAGGTGCTTGCAATTAAATCTGCTGAGCAGCCACGCAGTTGGCCTTTGAAAAAGGAAGGAAATGTTTGTTCTCTGCTGATGAAGGGATGAACGCAGAAACACGTGTCCAGAGATGCTTGAAAATATAAGGCCTGAAATAATGAAAATCTCAAAGAATTCTCTGTAAGTTACTGACTTTGTTACATTGCTTAATGACCTGTTGTGGGCGTGCTTTCGTTCAGGACAACTCTTTTTGACCCCAAGTGCAACCACATGTATAAAAAAAATAATTGGAGGGGCAGCCTTTGCCAGGAAGGCAGACCCACCATTTTTACATTTTGTTTTTATTTATATATTTGTACTTTTTTTTTTTTTATCCCCTGTGGGGTGCGAATGCCCCCCCAAGGGAGAAACTCTTTTTTGTTTTTAAATATTGTCTCCACGGGTGGGGGTGCCCCACTTAAACGGGGGCCGACCCCCCCAAACAAGATCCCTGGTGCCTATGGCAGTTTCCTGGCCATGGATCGTGTGGATCGCAGCCGTGATGCGATCCATCCCCCCTAAACAGTGCCAGGGAGACATCAATAAAAAGGAAAGACTCTCCCCTTTTCATCAATGTCTCATCTGGCAAGGCAGTTTTGGCCTTTTTTCCCACCAGAGTTGGAGAGGATGCCTACATTTTCCTAGATCCTCCGGTGGGGAAAGAGTGTGACATTAGCTCGCCTCGCGAAGCGCTAATGTCACAGTAGGAGGGGTTTGGGGGGAGACGCAGAAGCTCTTCTGCATCTCCCAAGGGTATTGAAAAAAAATTCTCCAGTACAAAGCACCGGAGGATTTTTTAAAGACCGACCGACACACGCACTTATAGGGTTAATAAAAAAAGACGTAAAAATAATAAACTTCCCATAAGGGCAATATGAAATAGGATTTATGGACTTCTGGTAGAAAAACCAAGAAAAAGTAAAGCCCCAATCAATATTCACTGTTCATGATTGAACAGGACCTAATCAATATTTGATAACAACTGTGATGGAGCATGGGTCAAATACACCAAGTGGGTTTCACAGTAAACACTTTTTCCATTCTCTGTATTCATCAAAGTCCTCTAGAAGACACAGAGCGACTCCACAAGGTCCTGTTGAACAAGCTCCGAGCAAGATAAACTCAAATTTCAAGGCTGATGAAGCCTTTGCAACAAGTGAATGTTTTTGACCCCTTGGTCCTGTCAATATTTCTACTTTCAAAATCAGGGCCTGAATCATTATTTGGTGAGCAGCCCCCTCTGTGTCAAGGCAACAGAGGTGCCACCTGCCAATTTTTTAAAATGTCTGCTCGCCCAGAGGACATTTCATGTATTGACAGGCACCCCCATCATGCCGGTTCCTGACACTGCACCTTAAGTGTGCTGTAAGGCTCTGTCAACATGATAAAGCCATATGTTAAACTTACAATGTTTTGCTTATTTAAAAAAATATATATATAAAAACAGGATTTACTTTTTGAAAAGAAAATAATTCCCTCATTATGGGAGGTTCCTCTCATGGCAGAAAAGGAGTAGTTTCTGCCATCGTCAAACTATGATCCACTCAAATTTAAATTGAGCTGACGGACCATATTGTTGGGGGGAGGGAACTCCATCACCATTGTGACTAAGTTCCGTCTCTGCCAACACATAAATTAGTCCCCTAGTCTTTTTTATTGCGCATCAAATCCTCCATAAGGGCAATGCTGAAGCTGTATCAGATGAAGTTGCACCAACATCGACCACCGTTGCTGAGAGGTGCCGCTGATGTTCCAGACTTCTTAGAAGAAGTCCAAAAAAGATGCTGGAAAAGAGATTAAGGTGGACCTTCTTTTTAATCCTGGCACTGCTGCTCTCTTTAACTCCTTGTTTTGAATCGTGATTTGCTGGTTCCGATGTCTAGCACTGGATTCCTGTTCTGCTGCTGCCATGGTTCCACTAAACTACCAACAAAGGAAACATGGTAAATACAAAAAATTATGTTTCTTGGTTGATGTGTGGATTGTGGATGTGTTAGTGTGGTTGAAGTGAGATAGAGAGAACAAGACTGGGTCAGAGTGAGTGTTGTTAATGTCAATGAGAGTGAAAGTGAGTGAGAATCAGTGAGATTGAGAGATTGTAGATGTGTATGTATAAATGAAGTTGAATGTAAATGAGTGAGTGAAGGAGTGAGTGAGTTTAAAGTAGTGAGCGAAAGGAAACTGTGAGAGGGTGTGGAAGTAAGTCATGAGCACACCTATCATTGGTGCAAGAGATGCAATTGCACTAATATGTAGAGGTCTGAGGGACCCACTGATTTGTATTTATTAACCCCTTCGCTGCCAGGGCTTTTCCGCTCCTGTGCCGAGCCCTTTTTTTGGCTATTTGGGGGAGTTCACGCTTATGCCCTCATAACGTTTTGTTCACATAAGCTACGCACGCCAAATTTGTGACCTCTTTTTCCAACATCCTAGGGATTCTAGAGGTACCCAGACTTTGTGGGTTCCCCTGAAGGAGACCAAGAAATTTGCCAAAATACAGTGAAAATTTCATTTTTTTTAAAACAATTTGAAAAAATGGCTGCAGACAAGGCTTGTGCTTTTTTCCCTGAAAATGGCATCAACAAAAGGTTTGCAGTGGTAAGATCACCATCTTCCCAGATTTCAGGAACAGGCAGACTTGAAATAGAAAACCCAATTTTGCAACACAATTTTGACATTTTACTTGGACATACCCCATTTTTAAAACAATTGGTGCTTTCAACCTCCTTCCAGTTAGTGACCGAAATGGGTAAGAAACCAACCCTGGATGCCAGAAAGCTAAACATTTCTGAAAAGTAGACAACATTCTGAATTTAGCAAGGGGTCATTTGTGTAGATCCTACAAGTGTTTCCTACAGAAAATAACAGCTGAAATAAAAGAATATTGAAATTGTGGTGAAATAAACAGCCATTTTTCTCCACATTTTACTCTGTACCTTTTTCCTGTTATGTCAGATTTTTTAAAGCAATATAACGTTACGTCAGCTGGACTCTTATGGTTGCGGGGATATATAGGGCTTGTAGGTTCATCAAGAACCATAGGCACCCAGAGCCAATAAATGAGCTGCACCTTGCAATTGGTTTTTATTCTATACAGGGTATACAGAAATTCATTTACTGAAATATAAAAGGTGAAAAATAGGTATCAAGAAAACCTTTGTATTTCCAAAATGGCCACAAGATAAGGTGTTGAGAAGCAGTGGTTATTTGCACATCTCTGAATTCCGGGGTGCCCATACTAGCATGTGAATTACAGGGCATTTTTCAAATAGACGTCTTTTATACACACTGTCTTACATTTGGAAGGAAAAAATAAAGTGAAAGACAAGAGGCAATAACACTTGTTTTGCTATTCTGTGTTCCCTCAAGTCTCCCGATAAAAATGGTACCTGATTTGCGTGGGTAGGCTTAGCGCCCACTACAGGAAATGCCCCAAAACACAATGTGGGCACATCACATTTTCACGAAGATAACAGCTGTTCTTTGCAAAGTGCCTAACTGTGGATTTTAGCCTCTAGCTCAGCCGGCACCTAGAGAAACCTAGCAGGCCTGTGCAGTTTTGAAAATTAGACACCTAGGGGAATCCATGATGGGGTGACTTGTGGGGCTCTGATCAGGTTCTGTTACCCAGAATCCTTTGCAAACCTCAACATTTGGCCAAGAAAACACATTTTCCTCACATTTCGGTGACAGAAAGTTCTGGAATCAGAGAGGAGACACAAATTTCCTTCCACCCAGTGTTCCCCCAGGTCTCCCAATAAAAATGGTACCTCACTTGTTGGGGTAGGCCTAGCGTCAGCCACAGGAAATGCCCCAAAACACAACGTGGACACATCACATTTTCACAAAGAAAACAGAGCTATTTTTTGCAAAGTGTCTAGCTGTGGATTTTGGCCTCTAGCTCAGCCGGCACCTAGGAAAACCTAGCAAAGCTGCACAGTTTTGAAAACTAGACACCGAGGGGAATCCAAGCTGGGGTTACTTGTGGGGCTCTGACCAGGTTCTGTTACCCGGAATCCTTTGCAAACCTCAAAAAAACACTTTTTCCTCTCATTTCGGTGTCTGGAATCCGAGAGAAGTCACAAATTTCCTTCCACCCAGTGTTCCCCCAAGTCTCCCGATAAAAATGGTACCTCACTTTTGTGGGTAGGCCTACTGCCCGTGAAAGGAAATGCCCCAAAACACATCAAAATTATCAAATATAAAACTACCTGTTTTTGCGAGGGGGCACCTGGGTTTTTGGTCCTGGGCTCAGCAGCCATCTAGGGAAACCTACCAAACCCAGGCATTTCTGAAAACTAGACACCCGAGGGAGTCCAGGGAGGTGTGACTTGCGTGGATCCCCCAATGTTTTCTTACCCAGAATCCTCAGCAAACCTTAAAGTTAGCTAAAAAATCACATTTTCTAACATTTCTGTGTGGGATCACCACACTGGGACAAATTTCATACCACCCAACGTTCCCCTCAGTCTCCCGGCAAAAATTATACCTCATTTGTGTAGGTGGGCCAAGTGCTTATGAAAGGGAAGAGCCAAAAACATTTTGATATTGAGGGGGAACCAAACGGGGTCCAAAAGTGCAGTTTGCAATAAAAACATTTTTAGGCTGACAAGTGCAGCAGAATTTTTATCGGTATAGATGAGACAATGCTGGGCTGTAGGAATTTTGTGGATTCCTACAGATTCCCAAAGGTTCCACCACAAAAACGTGGGAAAAATGTGTGCTTTCCAGCCAAGTTGGAGGTTTGCAGGGCATTGTGGGTACGAAATGGTGCGGGTGCATGTGAAACACACCACCCTGGAATCACTCAGATGTTTAGTTTTCAGATGTGTCTAGGCTTGTGGATTTTTCTACATGGCGGAGTCCCAAAGTCCATAAAGTGCAGCCCTTACCATTCCAAGTGGGACAATTTTGAGAGTTAGGCAAGCTTTCATGTCCCAAATATAAAACCAAAACCCAAAATAATCAAACGTCTTCTTGCTTGCTGTGGGATAAGATGTTTTAGAGTGCGGGGTAGAGCTGAAAGACTGTTACCCCCTTCGGTTGGGGTGGGCACATAACCAGGCCCACACTGTTTGGTAGCCACCACCCCAATATATATATATATATTTTAATTCCCTGACATCTAGTAGACTTTCTGCCCCCCAGGGGTATGGATCAGGGGTAATTGCCCCATCTGCCCACTTGTGGTCACAACAACTGTGGTCCCATTTATTTGGGGTGGCCATACCCCCACCCTCTTAAATTGAAAAAAAAAAACCTTCCCTGGTCTCTGGTGGGCTTTCTGCCCCCCCTTGGGGGCAGATGGGCCTTCAAAAAATAGGCCTATCTGCCCCAAAGGGGGGCAGATATGGCAAACAGTAATGTGCCCCCTAAAGAAAACACACACATACACACACACCAAACCCTGGTGCCTAAATGGTTTCTACACCCTGGGGGCAGATCGGCCTTATAGAAATACACCGATCTGCCCCCAAGGGGAGCAGAAATGGACAAAATTAAATCTCCCACCCCCAGGGGAGCGACCCTTGTGCAAGGGGTCACTCCCCACCTCTAAAAAACAAAAAACAAAACAAAAAAATGATCCCTTGTGCCTAGTGGATTCTGCAATAGGCCGATCTGCCCCCTGGGGAGGCAGAAATGGCCTAAAATAAATCCCCCCCCGCGGAGCGACCCTTGCCTAAAGGGTCACTCCCCTTGAGTGAAATTGGCACAAAAGAAAATCCCCGGTGCCTAATGGTTTCTGCCCCCCTTGGGAGCAGATTGGCCTAAATATATTTTGCCCCCTAGTGAGTGACCCTTCCTAAGGGGCCGCTCCCCAACTCTAAAAAAACAAAAAAACAAAACAAAAAAATTATCCCTGGTGCCTAGTGGTATCTGCCCCCCCGGGGATGATCGGCCTAACAACAATAGGCCAATTTGCCCCCAGGGAGGACAGAAAAGGCTAGTGACATACCTTTTGTGTTCAATTTCTCCCTCTTTTACATATTAAACAGCCTGCTCTGTGCGCTAGGAGGAACACTTAGATTTGACTTCTCCGATATATAAAAGTATTTTTCCCCATAGGCAGAGCATTACTTTAAGGCTTACAATTGCATGCAGCCAGTCGAGCAGAAATGGCAAACCGTAAGTCAGGCTTTTCCAATCAGGCGTGTGGATTGTGTAGAGCTACACTACTGCCCATGTATGATATTTAACTTCTACTGCCCTACTGGAAAGGGAAGTAAATTCATTGGGTGGAGACAATTTTAACCCATACTTTAGGCACAAAGAACATGCACTGTGAGACTCAATGATTGAAACCACTGGGAAATTATACTAACAAACAGAATACATGTTGCAGTTTGTGGGGTAAGAAATGTACAGCACTGTAGTGGGTTGTGGCAGCAGGACATCTTGTGTTAGCTCCTGGTTTAGGGTCTGTCATTGACAGCAACACTAGTTAAATGACTTTCCTTTCTTTGGTGACAGAAACTACGGAAGTGTGCATGCAGAGTGTCTCACCATCGGGGGAATATAGGAGAGGGTCAGTTAACAGGTATTAAACTTACTAAGACCATAAATCGCACTTTGGATCTTGTGTGTCCTGCAAGCATTCATGCAGGGAACGAGGTGTACCTCTGCTCACTACATCTCGATCAGGAGACCCTAAAATGCCTCATGGACACTTTCTCATAAACCTAGACCAATGAGGGTGGAAATGTCCTGTGCTGATGCCACTCAGGAATGAAGCTAGTGGGTAAGTCTAAATGCTAAGCGGTGGGGTCCCAGAAAGGGAAATAATCAAATGAAAGAAATGTTGGCTAATGGACTGGGTATACTTGCAGATGGTTCACCACTCTCCCAACCAGCTCATGGCAGATGGTTCTTAGGCAGCCCTATTCTTTTCTCTGGTGAGGGCTGCAGTGGCCTTCTTGGCACTTGATGAATTATTCTCTGATTTGCATGGTCTAATCAGGCTTAGCTTTAATCTTTGAGAGAAGAGCTACTCGATTCTTCATATTCAGGAACTAGTCAACTAGGTTGTGCAGGTCTATATTGATCCGAATATTCCCTTTGCTAGGGGTGTGACACATTAGTTCCAAACTATAGTTCTGATGTTCAAAACTACACTCAGGCAGATTAAATTTCCATCCTCGGAGATCATGTTGGCTAGAAAATACCGTTCTCAGTCCCTGGATGCACTCTGGGGGCTGGTACCTGTCTGACACCAGGTAGGTACTTCTCACGGGATTGTGTCAGGAAGTACATTTTGTGTACCTCAATCAAGGAGGTCCTGGAGACAACGTAGTAAGAAGGAGACAGAAGTGAAGGGTAGATTATGGTTCCTGTTCCACTGTGAGCGGCAACGGTATTCCATCTTCCATTCAGATCATGCGGAAAGATGTCAGCGATCATAATTTCTCTGAACTTAACACTACCAGTTCTTTCACCTGAAGCAGACTAAAAGAGATGACATTTCATTTTTATTAATCTTCAGCTATGAAAATATTAGAACGTTCCTATTACATAAATATTGAACTAATCATAATTAAAATACTAGCGCTGTCAATGTGTAAATAGTTAGAGAGTGGTATTCACTATGCCAAACGCATCAAACATAATGAAGGAAAAAACAACTGTGCATTTAAACTTGGAAACGTGCCCGGAGGTAGCTAATATCTGAAATGACTGCATCAAAGGTAAATAGTTGTAGGGATTTAGGGGGTCATTCCTACATTGGCGGGCGGTGGTCGCCGCCCGCCAAGCGGGAACCGCCGAATGACCGCACCGCGGTCAAAAGACCGCAGCGGCCATTCTGGCTTTCCCACTAGGCCGGCGGGCGACCGCCAGTAGGCCGCCCGCCGGCCCAGCGGGAAACCCCCTTCTACGAGGATGCCGGCTCCGAATGGAGCCGGCGGAGTCGAAGGGGTGCGACGGGTGCAGTGGCACCCGTCGCGATTTTCAGTGTCTGCTTAGCAGACACTGAAAATCTTTATGGGGCCCTGTTAGGGGGCCCCTGCACTGCCCATGCCAGTGGCATGGGCAGTGCAGGGGCCCCCAGGGGCCCCACGACACCCGTTACCGCCATCCTGTTCCTGGCGGTGAAAACCGCCAGGAACAGGATGGCGGTAAGGGGGTCGGAATCCCCATAGCGGCGCTGTGGAGGATTCCCTGGGGCAGTGGGAAACCGGCGGGAAACTGCCGGTTTCCCGTTTCTGACCGCGGCTTTACCGCCGCGGTCAGAATGCCCCCGGAAGCACCGCCAGCCTGTTGGCGGTGCTTCCTCCATCCCCTGCCCTGGCGGTCTATGACCGCCAGGGTAGGAATGACCCCCTTAGTCTTATTGTCCATGACCTTATCAGATACACTGAGGGTGACAATATTTAAAAGGTGAAGCTATTCTTGCTAATATTACTCTAAATCAGAAAGAAAGAATGTACATTAAAATGCATCTAAACAGATGAGAAATACAATGAGGTACTCCAAATTGACAGAGGTAAAACAAGCAGGTAAATTATTGAAACAGCTTTTAAAACAATTATATTTCAACAAAACACTTACAGTGAGCATTAAGCAGCACACGGATCTGCCAAAATAAAACATTATGTACTCCCTCAGGCCTAAAATGGACGTATATGTGTCTTTGTTGCTTCATGTTTACTATGCGTTCGTAATTGCAGCGGTCAAACCTCTTTTGTGTAAGCACTGAAATGAAGAGCTTGCTCCCTGAATAGTGAAACCACAATAACGGTGGGAAACAACATCGAGGACAGAATGGAAACAATTAAACATCGACAGGTAAGACTATGGGCCATATTTATACTTTTTGACGCAAAGCTGCGCCGCCGCAGTTTTGCGCCAAAAATTTTACCGCCGGCTAACGCCATTTCGATGCGCCGTGCGGGCATCAAATTTATACTTTGACGCACGGCGGCGCAATCAACAGGTAGGAGTCATTTTGTTTGACGCACATCGCGGCGTCAAGTCGTAAAGGAAAACGACATTAACGCGACATAAATGACTGTGGGTTGATTTACGACAGCGCAACCCGGAAAGCGCCTTTTCTTTTGACGCAATAGCGTCAAAAATACCCGCGAACACTGCCCTTTCAGCAGAGGAGAGCCAAAATAGATCCCAGATGCCACTACAGACCACAGGAAGATGACAGCAGACCAGGAACCAGCCAGGAGGATCCATACAGGAACCAGGACATATATAGAAAACAAAGAAAGTGTCGCTTCCTTGCAGAGGAGCAGGAAATCCTGGATAAAGAGGTGACAGAACACCAGCACCAACTGTTCATCACCTCTAAGTTGCCAATCAGTAGGAGAGAGGCCATATGGCAACAAATTGTTGACAAGATCAACAGTGTGGCTGAAGTACGCAGGACAGTCACCGAGTGTAAGAAACGCTGGCATGACTGCAAACGTAGGACAAAGGAAAAAATGGCCAGGAACAGGAAGGCAGCACTGCAGACTGGAGGGGGGAGTCCAGCACACCAGGAGGCCCTGGACCACATGGAGGAGATGGTTGCAGTCGTCATCCCTTAGGAGATCGTCACAGGGATTCAAGGACAGGACAGTGCAGACTACCACGAGACAACACACATGCAGGGTAAGTTGCATGGGGAATTAAAATGCAATAATGTTGACTGTAAGCAGGGGGGTAAATACCACTACACATTGCATGTAAGTCAGCATATACATGGAGTGGCATGGGTAAAGGGGCACGGCAGGGGGGCATGCCCTGCACATACAGAAGCTGGGGCACAACATTACACAACACCAACAACAGTCCCATGGGGGCATCCTGTCATGACAAAAATGGAGCTGAGGGAAAGCCTCGACAGGAGGGAAGGCCACTACGTCAAACTTACATCCTGGCACTCGACAGCCAAAATATCTCCTACATCAACTAGGGCCCTATCAGCAATCCACTAGCCAAAACAACAACTGCAATGTAACTGCAACAACAGTTGACACTAACACCTCGGATCTCTGTGCAGCTATAGTAGCCAATGGCAGTAACCTCCCCATGGAACATACATACCTAAATTAGGGGGTGAGGATGACATCTGCAACAATCTCCTGAAACAAGACAAAGGCCCCAGTACACTCATATGTCAATGCCCATAGTTGTCACATACATCAGCCAAAGTAAACAGCAATAGGAGCGACACAGCACTAAGGACACACACATGCTGCATATGTCAGGGTCCTTCACGTGCCTGGCTAACAAGAGAACATCACAAATGTCATACTGCTCAGACAACATCATTGAGGAGGGGACACATGCAACTGGTCACTGAAATACACCTGCACAGTCAGAGGACCAAATAGGACATTGATACGATAAACAGGGCAATCCAATTAAACACACATTACCCAACATCAGCAGGACACATTAACAATGTCTACATCTATATCACATCATAACATTGCCATGCATAGGATATGCCACATGTCAATTACAATTAAGTCAATGTGAACAATCAGGGATTGGGCCAGGTCCTGAGAGGCAAGTGTGCTGCCAGGGCAATCAGAACAACCACAGCCAGTGAAAGGTCTCACCATAAGAATAGATATACACAGAGGGTCGAGTAGGACAAAAAGATGGCTATTCCCTATTTGGTACAAAGCAACACCTAGAGGCGATTAGGCAGACAAGTCTGATAACTCTATATCATACATGTGACACACAGGTGGGCCATAGGCCTATAACAATGCCCATATGAAGGACAGCAGATACCAATACCAAACAAGATCACAAAGTAAATTCATCAAAAGGCTGGCATGTTACATCAAAATTGTCACAACACAGACACACTAATTGTACCCTGTTTCATTGCAGAGGAAGATGGATCTCCTGCCGATATGCCTGTCCCAGATTTCCCTGATGACATGGATGACGAGCCCATAAACATTCCCCAGGAGACCATCCAAAAGGTCCTTGAAACCCTCCAGACCCCACCTTCAGTCACAAGGAGGAGCACAGAACAAGCAGCCATCACAGAAGAACCACCCACCACCACAATTGCAAGACCTGCCAGCTCCTACACAGCTGAGGACTCTGACGACACTGGCACCAGCTTTGAAAGAACTGTAGTTGGAGTACAGCGGGAGCTGGCCAAGGAGGTGCGGGTGGGGATGCAAAATATGGCAGCCAGCCTTGAGGGGGTGCGCTCGTGCATGATGTCATCTGCAGATCAGGCAGCAGCTATGCAAGCCCTAACATCCATACTGCAAGGACTACAAGAAACTATAAAGGAATTCACCACTGCAGTAAGGGAGTTGCCACAACACCTCGCACCCCAAACTTTCCACTGCATGCACGAATGCAATCATGACTCCCTCAGGGCCGACCTGGCTGCCTACCATCGTGATGTAGCTGCTATTCTCAAAAACCAGCAGGCCCTCCTTGCTGCAGTACTGCCCTTACGACCTTCACAGGGAGAAGCCACCGGGATGTCTGACTCCACGTCTTCTAACACTGAGGTGTGTGTTGCCCCTTCACAACCAACAACAACAAGGACAAAGCAGGCAACACACACATCAGAAGAAGAAGACATGGAACAGATCTCATTCACACGGAAGAGTACCCGGAAGCACTAGTCCCTGCACCATGGCCTACTTTGACCAAGGTCCTACGTTTTGTCAAATGCCAGTCTCACTACAACTATACTCAATGACTGTTCTGCTAACCACTGTATGACTTGTCAGCATTGCCAGTGAATGTCTCTCTCCTACTAATCGGCAAATCCTGTCCCTCTGCACTGTCTGTAACATCACCCCAGCATGTCAGGAGCATCATCCACACCCCTTCTGTAGGATCACCATGTAAGAATGTACTAGAACGGACTCAGCAAACATGGACAATGTACATTTTGCACTACAGCACCTATCAATAAATAGCACTTGCACACCTAATATGTCTCTGTGTAATTTGACACATCAACTGTGCAGTAGATAACCCTGAAGTGCCTGTGTGACAACCATGTAGCTTGTCAATACAACTGTCCTGACATCATGTAGTCTGATACATCTGTGCAGTGGCCAGGATTGCATCATAGCCTGACCATCCTGAGGAGAATAACTGATGAAGGGACAAACCACACACAATCATGCTGTGTTGGACAGAATCATGCTCCATCAATAGCAATTAAAGTCAACTAATGGTGGCTGATAAATGTGGGCACCATGCAATACTAAAACATTAAATTATGCAGTCTAATCTAAGCAAACACAACTAAACACAGCATCAATCACCCTTTCTGAGTATACTTCCATGAAGGGAAGTCATGCTGAATATTTGCACACATGATCTATGTCAGTAATGAAGACAAGAAGACAAGAATGTTAACAACACCTCATCTACAAGGATGTCCCTGAACATCACACTGCAGTCCGACCTAATAAATTACCCACAATACCAAGTCTGGAAGCACACTTTGTGATGTAGAAAACATACTCATCAACACAAATCCTTTGTGATCCATGTAAACTACAAATGGTGGTTCTATCAAGCGGTGGATACTTACCAAGTTAGCACAGGGGTAGCTGCCATTTTAATCCTCTTTTTTCTTCGGTGTGTAGCATAGGACACAAATGTCATAGAACAACAATCACCTACACTGATGTCAAGGCCATGATCAAGTAGCAGTTAACACATAATGCAAAGGGTTAACTATATATTTATTCATAAGTGTTCACACCAGAGGCAACTAAGGGAAAAGTCATACCTACACTAATCTAATCTGAATACTCCTAACCCACAACTGTCCCTAACTAACCTAAGCTAAACTTACTCTACACATATAACGAATCGATCTAAACATCAACCCCCCACCCACCATTATGAGACAGGACACATGCAGGACAACACATACTAACCTACACACATACTATACTATCCTAAACAATCATATATTTTTTCGTATTTTTTTTATATATATATATTTTTTTTTTTTTCTAAACAGACAGGAATCCCAACATTGACACCCAACACACTCAAAAATGAAAAATAGAAAGAATAAGGACCCCCCACCCTCCTCCCTAACACTAACTAAGCTAACAACCTATACTAACCTAACTCTAATCCCCAAAACCCATCTATCATGATAAAAAGGAAAGAGGAGAGAGGGGAGGGATAAATTAAAATAGACCATATAAGTCCTAGAGGTTGGCCCCCCATAGGGTCCGCCTGCTGGACCTGACCCGCTTCTTTATGTACGCCACATCCTGGCTCAGCTTGACCACCTTCCGAATGAACTTGTCCATTTTCCGGTTCAAAGCCTGGAATGCTGCAGGGTCAATTGGAGGTGCTGCTGCTGTCTGTGTGCTGGCAGAGGTGCTCTGTGTGGGAGTTGTTTGTAGCCCACTGGACTCTCCTGCAGCTCTGTTATTGCTGGGTCCAGGTCGTGCTGTAGAGGCAGGGACAACTGTCCCCGCCGTTGCTGGGGCCACTTGGGGAGAACTGGTGGTTGTGGTGGCTGTAGTGGACAACGTTGGGCCACCCTGTGGTGAGGCCCACCATGCTCCGGAGGCCCGATTCCTCCGCCTGGTATCCGCCTGGTATTTTCGGGCCATCCGTCGGGCCCGCCTTTCAAAATCATGCCTCTCTGCGGCACTCATGTTTGCAGCTGTGAAGAGAAAGGACAACTATTTACCATAGGAAATGCATTGGGTGGAATAGCACAATGGGTCAATTGGAAATTACTTTTACTGTAGTTGTAACAGCTCATATCACCACATAGATCATTGAAAGTCTCAGAGGAAGTACAAGGGAAGCCTGCATACAAAGGGCATCTCACACCTAGCATATACATGTCTATACATGATGGATGACTTCAGCCTAAACTTCTCATCAAAATAATTAGTAATGCAGCTGACATTATGGCTGCACCTCCTCCGCCTATTGCCTTGACTACATATGTCAGTGTATGTGATAACAATCACAACCCTCAATATCTGCGATTTGTAATTGGATTTGCTAGTATAGAACTCATGTTCCATAACCGAGTGTGTTCACTAGGTTCAAAACAAAGTTTCAAATGGTCACAAGTATGTGTAACATACTGGTTGCTACAGTCCTAGGTACCCTGTTCCCAAACACATGGCAGTCTTTGAGGGGGGGTGGGAAGAACATCCAACAATCCCATAATCAATGCACACCCAGGAGTGTATAGAAAGCTCAACACGTTTTTGCCTCCACACACACAACACCAGTGAAGGACTAGCAACAAATTGGAGTTAGCTAAACCTTGTCCTATCCAAGGTCCACACATGTCAAAATGTACTGACTTAGGCCAACATCACATACTACCAGTGAGGCATATTTTTCTACAGACACAGAGGAGCAAGAACACCCATAATCATGAGTAGAATGTACACCTAGGCCATTGCACTCTAGTCCCACACACTTCTAGTACAACTTGTGGAAGTACATGCCCCCGGAAGATCCAATCTACAGTGTACTCAGTCCATCGTTAACTAGGGAAGCAGCAGATTTCAGACAAGCCTTTTGCAGAAGCTATCTGGGAGAATGTCAGTCTGAAATGCAGACTCAGTCCGAGACAAGTCCCAGAGCAACTCTTACATTAACCACTGTATTCCAAATGACTCACCCCATTCCCCATAGCGGGCCCTACTGGAATGGCCTACAGACCCAAAATCTGAGAAATGGATAAGCATAGGTCAACTCAAAATGAAGTAATAACTGAAATCCCACTAATGGAACAATACTAATGAATGGGCAGCGCATCAAACCTTGAATTCTGTTGAACACACAGTAGTCCATCATGCATCACCAGCAAACAATAAAAATACCACACATGCAACACTCACTGTAGGTGTTGGGGTCCTCAAAATGAGCCACCTCTCCCACTGTGTACGGTGCAGGTCCACCTGTAAAGCATGGAAGGAAGAATATACTCAGAATCCGTGCACTGACGAACAATTGCAATTACAAAGACAATGTGAGAATATGACATGAGTAATGAAACACTTTCACACATGCTCATACTGCATGGAATTATTCATGAGCAAAATTTACATTGGATGAGTCTCCTGCTACAGTTACACACCCTACTACACACATGCAGTGGCCTGGACAGTCATGTGGTGGCAAAGATGCACCTCCATTAGTATGCCCCAACAATATAGGGGTGCATTCATCTCATCATGTGCATCCAAGAGAGACATCCAAAAGCTGGTTACTTGAGGACTGCATGACCTCTCAAACTCAAACAGCCTATGTGGTCATTTTCCATACACACCAACCAGACACACATGTGACATATGTGTGGATAACATTGCTAACTTCAATTGACGTGAAGGCAGCACTCATTTATAGCATCATGTAGGGTTTACAAATGTCAGTCTAGCTATGGCGTCTACATATGTAGGTATGATGTTTCAACATTCATTTTTCACTGGCTATTGTGACCTGTAGAGTCCTAATTGAGTCATTAATGTGTCGCTTGTCTGACACAAAGGCAGCACTACATTACATACTGCTACAGGCAACCGGTATGAGTAGAAAACATGAGCTACCTGACTGCTAGAATTTGTCTTCCTTCACATTGTGCATCAATTACCCAGTAGGTTTCCCTAGCATTACACACAGTCAGCTACTTATCTGGCAGATTGGGTAACAATCATCACATGTCGCCACACAGCTTTAAATTGTGCACATGTAATTGATCTGTACTCACCAACATGGCCACCAATCCTGATTCCCAGGTGGTCCAGCAGATCTTGCTCCCTGGATATCAGATCAGCCCAGCGGTGCTTCAGTTGATGTTCATTCCTTAGGCTACCATATACACGGACCAAGTGATGGCGCACCTTCCCCACCGGACTTTACGGGCCTCCGTGTGATACCCCTGTATCACCCTACCCCCAGCCTCCAGCATGAGTGGGAGGAAATGGCAAACAAGCCATATAAATCCCCCCAATTCCTCCTCACCCATCCTGGAAAGCCGTGGCCTACCAGACATGTCAGCACTGACAAAGGGGAAAAAGTTGTAGAAAAAGGAAAAGGGGGAAATGGGGAAAGGTAGAGTGGTGAAATACAAAGAAAACTTAAGAAGAAGAGCCCAACTAACCCCTATATTACAGTACCCACAACAGACTCCCACAGATAATAAATAAAACACTGGACTTGACAAAATAATACAACACAGACTTAGACAGTATTCAACAACAAGACAATGATAACAAAAGCACAATTGAGATGGTACACTGGACACAAAAGCACTAATACACAGGACAACACTTTCCACACAGCCACACAGTCTAGAATAATCTGAGACTGCAAAGTGAAAGTGAAAGTACACCCACTGTACAGATTCTGTAAACAGGATTTCCTATTACATCACATCCTGCATAAAATGGCCACCGTTTTTTTCCCGCTATGCGTCATTTTTTCACGCATACAGCTTGTGCGTCATATTTGTTGACGCATAGGAGTGCACATAATGCAGAGTCAAACATTTTTTCTTCATTGGTCTATTATATTTTTTTAGGCTTATTTTACAGTTCTAGAGTTGAAAATTAAGCCGCTGGAAAATATGATATCTAAATATGAAAAATATTTTTGACTGCATTATCTGCATTCCTGTGCGTCAAAAATTATGATGCACAAGCTGTATGCGTGGAAATATGACGCATTATGGAAAAAAATGGAGGGCATGTTATGCAGGATATTATTAAATCTATTTTTTACATATTTTTTTGACTCTGCATTATCTGCACTCCTGTGCGTCAAAAATTATGACGCACAAGCTGTATGCGTGGAAATATGACGCATTATGACAAGTATGTCTTTCATTTGTCAAATTGTGAAATGAATTTTGTCATGACCAAACGGTGCTAAGTGATACACATTTGGGGTTAGCTATGGCAAATGTCCCTTATAGGATGTATAGAAGGTATTCACAGTGCAATAGTAATGATTGGTCAGAATGGATATTACTCATAATTGTACACATATGTGGGTAATTGCTGATGGCTATTTTCAAAATATGAATGGGATACCAGGATGTATTCCTTAGCAAAAATGTGTCCACATTTATCACGGTAATCAAAATTATATAAAGGCCAAATATGTAGTGCAATTGTCGCCTACACTTTTTGAGGGGGTAACCATGTCCTAATTACGAGTTCATGCATCTTAAATGTATTTTACTTTTGACATGTAGGGCACACATGCGCCTTATGCATGTGTGTGCTTCACATGTGCATAAATAATGTCTATTTGGGGGGCAGTAGAGGTGGACTTAGGCCCCCAGCACCCTAGGGTTTGCTCTTCCAGACTTGCAAATTTATCCAAGGGTTTCCCAAATTCAGTAATGCTAAACCTTCAGCAGCAGGCTCATGGAAGCAAATAGGGTATGATTCACTGTTTGCCATTCTGTAATCCCATTTGCCCATTTTACGTTTGCCCTATTGATTCTTTGGAGAAATCATACCATTTTGCATTGATATTTTTTGCAAAATCTCAACGTTCCTCATGTCCTGATAGCAAATAGGTTGTTGATGTATGTGGCCCTTTATGCATTACCTGGTTTAGTGGCATGTTTCATTCTTCCTGCTAGGTTACAACTGGGACACTACTGTGATCGGCTGCGTGCAAATATTTTGTTGATTGGATGGTACATGTACATGTGTGTGGTCCAATATTGATCCAGTATCAACTGTCAGGGTGTATGTTGTCACTGTAACTTCCAGGTCTCCTCATGAGTTAGTGGCAGCTAATCTTGTTTCTATTGGGTATTGTTTGTAGCAAAATTTGAAAGAAGCCATTGAGGACATGGTCATCTACACATGGATGGTCCCACCCTGTCACTGAAAACGTGTAATGAGACTTTCAACTGGGCAACCTTGGTGTGCTGAGTGAGAGAATGTCTCAGGTGTCTGGATCCGGCATGTGTCATTGCAACATTTGTACTCCAGTTGGCCTCTGTGGATGGTAATGTATCAGGAAACATCATAGCCTCTGTGCAGAAGTAAATGGCTGGTATTCAACACACACGACTCATCTATATCATTTGAACAATGTTACTCAGCGTTTGAACAGTCAGGGTCCTCATATGTGTTGACTTTTCATGGACATTATCTGAGGTTGCTGGTTTTGATGGAGGCCATTTACACCATCATACACTATGGTCCAGGTCCACTGTCACACTTTGTAGTTTAGGCATTAATGAGGGCCAGACAACGGAAGGGCCAAGATTTTCAAGGGCACTGTCACAAATCGGATGCAAATAACAGTCAGATGATGCAATACTATGTATTTGAGTATACATTGATGAGGCTAATGACAAATTAGTGTCTGAGGTACAAGAGGTTTTGGACAGCACATGTGGTCCATAGGTGGACCCCAGGTATCTGTAGACTGACCCACGGACAGGTGCCAGTCAGGCTGACAGGATGCTGGGTCAATCAGGAGCAAGTTCTTTCAGTAATTACATGATCAAGTGGTTTGACTAGGAATGGTCAGAGGGAGCAGTAGACAGTTGAGATGTCACACTGTGCATGTCTGTGTTGTTTTGAAGGTGACACATGAACCCTGATAAAGTTTTCTACGGCAACATTAGTGTCAAAGCTTAATGATGTAATAGCTCAAATTCAAACATGTATGCGGTAGGAGGCATCAGCAGGGACGGGGCATGTACATTTGGGTGGTGTGCATGGAGGGGATCACTGGTGTGGCCTTCATCTGTGTCTCACTAGTCCTGTCAGATGGGATTTGCTGATAAATAGCCTACAGTACCTTTCACAGAAGAATCAATCTACAGGTGATATCAGGCCTTATAAACTCCAAGCCAGTATATTATATGAGCTGAGTTCCATGCAGTGAGATGGTACTATGACAATGGTAGGCATAGGAAAGGGTATGGCACACTGGATGACTCTTGTGAGTGTGTGTGTGTAGATGAGGGAATCTCCGTGTACATAAATCGGCATTCCAGAGACCTCTTCAGACAGGTGGGGTGTGAGCAGCTGCAAGTGTGTGTAATGTTTTTAGAAAAGGGCTGACATGTAGATGGGATGTGATGTGATGTGCTGGATCCTTGTCATAGGTGTAGCACTTGTGCTGTGTATGTTCTGCTTATGTGTAACTCTAGTGACAGATAGTCATTGCAATGATAGTAAGTAGTTGGAATTACTGTTGGCAAGAGTCTACTACTACATTCCTGTTCCTGAAGCATTAGCATGTGAACTGCATGATGTATGAGGCCTGTTTTCCCCTAGTTGAGTGATGGTGTTTTAGTTGTGTGCCATCTGCTGCGATGATCCATGTTTACTACATGTATGTGAGTCATATGTGTGGTCCTCAGCTATTGCCCTTCAAAGGTGAACTGTACAGGATGTCTGTCATTTACATTGTGTGTGTATTTGACCAATGTATGGTGGCCATTACATTTGTGTTGTATTTTTTTGTGTCATGATTGTTATATCATTATTGCTCAATGAGACGACATTCTTCTTCAGATATTTCAAGCTAAAGGTGGGCAGAAATGAATAGGCCAAACCATGATGTGGTGTTTGTTATCAGTGTTTATTTACAATAGTGCATTAAGTGGTGATGGTGATAATTATGAAAAGAAATTATTTACAATGTGTTGGCGCCTACGCACTCCAGCAGCCGTGTTTGGATGTTCCCCCTCCTGTTGCAGGCCAGCATCCTCCTCTTCGTCGTCTTCAGGCATGTATGGGTCTGGTTCGAGGAGGGGAATGTTCCTTTTTACACACATGTTGTGCAATATTGCACATGTGAGTATGATCCTACAGACCATCTCAGGGGAATATAGTAGGCTACCGCCAGTGATGTCAAGGCAGTGGAACCTTGACTTGAGGATCCCAAAGGTCCGCTCGACAATGCTGCGTGTCCTCTTATGGGCGTCGTTGTATGCCCGCTGTGCAGCAGTACTCGGGTTCCCAAATGGTGTCATTAGCCATGGCTGGATGCCATACCCCTGATCAGCTGAAAGAAAAACACAGAATGGGATCATGTAGATGTAGCTGGCACTGTTGAAAAGACCTTTAATGGCAGTAGTTGTCTTGTGTTGTCTGTGACTCTTTTGTGTACTAATGTGACATCCTATACTTGTAGGCTATACCATCTGCATTCTGTTGTTTCCTTGGCTGAGCAAGTGTTTGTCTGCTAACCGTTTGTCAGCAGTATGTTTTGGGATTTGCAGTACAGTGTGCCCTCCCTAGCATTGTGACTTGTGATACAGGTGTCCGTGTGTCTTCACTGAAGGTGAGATGATAGTTCCATGCACATTTAAATTTGGAAGTGTTGTCAACACGTTCATATCAAAGTACCCTGTACATCCCATACCTTGAAACGTATGCAATGTATTAATGTAAAGGTCATTGTGACACTTACAATTTGCAAGGTGACATTTAGGCAACCACACTCATTAATGTCTTCACATTATGCTGTACAGTAAATTCCAATGTGTGACAGGTTCAATGGTGACTTAAGAAACATGGCTAGTGATGTAAGGACCTCAGTGTGTTTCTGTCTAGATGTTGCTGTTGTGGTGTATGTGTTGTGTGTCCTAGAGGGTTGCTGTGCAGTGTGTATATAAGTAGGTTTCTGTACTTACCAACAAGTAGTCCATTGCCATACTGTCCATCCTGGAAGTGTTGGTTGATGGTGCTGGGACAGAAGATGAAGGAGTCATGTACACTCCCAGGATATTTAGCCACGATGTTGGTGATCTATCCCTGGTGATCGACTATGGCCTGCACGTTGATTGAATGTGTGTGCTTCCTGTTGCGGTAGAGGTGTTCTGTTGCAGCAGGTGGCACAAGGCGTACGTGTGTGCAGTCGATTGCACCAAGGACGTGTGGGAAGCCACTGATTGCGTAGAACCCCTGTTTTGTTTCCTGCTGCTTCTGCAGTGTGTTAGGGAAACAGATGTGGAGGGGTGTCAGGCGAATGATGGCATCCAGTACTTTTGGCAGAAATGCGGAGAATGATGGTTGTGATATTCCGCCAACCAGGGCGCCAGTTGTTTGAAAAGAGCCACTTGCCAGCAGGTGAAGTACGGCAAGCAGCTTTGTTTCTTTTGGGATGGTGCGGGGTGTCACTAAAGTGGGGGCCAACTGCTGTTCAATGTTACGCAGCAGCTGCTGAATGGCCTGCCAGTTCAACCGGTACCTCTGTATGATGTCGTGTTCCCTGAGGCCATGCAGGGTTGTTTTTGGGCGGAATATCCTCTCCTGCCTTCTGCGCTGCCTTTGGGGTCCCTGCTGGTGTTGTTGTAGCTGCTCTTGTTGCTGCTGGGCTCTGCGTCTACGTGCACGCTGGATAAAAATCACCTCCATGTCTCCCTGTTGCTGCTCTGCTGCTCTGCTGCTCTGCTGTTTGTTCTGTGTGTTCTGATTAAATACAGGTGTGTTTGCCCCATTTTAATGCCTGCCCTGACCCAGGTGTTAAATTTTGACGCAAATCGGGGAGTGCGTCATTTTTTTGCTCCGCCTCCCGGCCGAGAGTAATTTTTGCCCGGAAGCATAAATACGACGCACGCCGGTTTGCGTCGTTTTTTGTACGGGAACGCCTACCCTGCATATCATTAACGCAGGGCGGGTTGCCGCATCCAAGAAATGACGCACCCGGAGGAATTTTGTCGTCCGCGGGCTCGGGCGTCAGAGTTGAAATATGGGGCAACGTTTGCGCTGATTGTGCGTCAAATTTTTTGACGCACAATCGGCGCAAACGGAGTATAAATATGCCCCTATATTTTCAATACATAAATGCACATACATGTATCTAGGCGGTACATATAATCTGAAGGTACTCAGATGTGAAATTAGGAATGATAAACCTAAACTTCCTCAATAGTATTGTACCACAACACTGATGGCATCGATATTCTGTAGTACGATCAAAAGAAACCTTTGTTCTTCCTGACGGTGGGCAAAGATTGAAGTTTGAGGACAAAAATTGGGCTTATCGCCCAGGAAAGAATACATTAAAGAAAAAACATAGACTGAACATGTTGCAGAGCATACCTGAGGGGCATTCAGCATTTTAGCATCTTAAAAACAAGAAATTCCACATTTTAGTCTTTAAGGCCCTCATTTCAACCCTGGCGGTCAGAGTTAAAGCGGCAGTAATACCGCCAACAGGCAGGCAGAAAAAAAAATGGAATCATGACCATGGCGGAAACCGCCAACATTGACAGCCACTTTAACACTCCGACCGCCACGGCGGTAGAAACAAACATCGCGGCGGTAACTGCCAACAGACAGGCGGAAGACAAAGTATCGCCCACACTATTATGACACACCAATCTACCACCTTTTCTTGGGCGGAACCAACGCTATCAAAAGCACGGCAGAAACAGTACACAGAAGGGAAAACACTCATCTCTCCACACCCCACGAGGAACCAGGATGCAATGGAGCCCGAATTGCAGATAATGCCAATGCTGGTCTTCCTTCTCAGGAGCACCAAAGATGGCGGTACTGCACCTACAACACAGGAGAGGGGGGAGGTAAAAGAGAGTGAAACACACGCAAAATGCAACACCCCCACCCCACCCTCACCCACAACACCATACACACAAATACATGCTGCAATATTACATATACACTCCCCCCAACCCCTGGAAGAACGCAAGGACAAAAGGAAATGATTTGAACAAATGTAATCATGTGAAATCTCATTATCAAAGTGCAAAATCCAGTATAAACTAATATGTACACCAGCTACACAAGTCCGGATAGTGTTTTAATCATTGTCCGTGGACCACTGGGCCCAAAATGCATGGGCGAGGCCCACTCATGATACCTGACTGGAAATGGAGAGAACACTGTTGGGGCATCAGATCGAAAATATACAGTCACTTCAGGGGGAGGGGGGCACCTCACCTGATGAACGCACAACGCCACTACTGCACGAGGGGGATCCATGCTCACTGCTTTATCCTGTGGAGTCAAAGCCACAGTCTCTCAAGTCTCTCCATAGGGTGGGTTGCCCACTGCTTTATCCTGGGGAGTGAAAAGCCACAGTCTCTCAAGTCTCTCAAGTGGGTGGTTTGCCCACTGCATTATCCCGGGGAGTGCAAAGCCACAGTCTCTCAAGTCTCTCCAGTGGGTGGTTTGCCCACTGCTTTATCCTGGGGAGTGCAAAGCCACAGTCTCTCAAGTCTCTCAAGTGGGTGGGTTGCCCACTGCTTTATCATGGGGAATGCAAAGCCACAGTTTCTCCAGTGGGTGGTTTGCTCACTGTGTTATCCTGGGGAGTGCAAAGCCACAGTCTCTCAAGTGGATGTCAATCTCCACTTGTTCTGGCAGAGGCCTGGTGCCCAGAGTGCTTCATCCTGCCAAGGACAGAGGTAGTGGATGTATATCTCCAATGGTTCTGGAGGGGGCTTTGTGCCCAGAGTGCTTCATCCTGCCAAGGACAGAGGTAGTGGATGTATATCTCCACTGGTTCTGGAGGGGGCTTTGTGCCCAGAGTGCTTCACGTGCAGTGTGGCCGGTACAATACACTCACCTGCGTGTGCGTGGCACGACATTGGCGAGGTACAGGTAACATGATATGCCATGGAGGCAGCGACATACCCAACACTGCTGCGGCTTCGCCTTCCACCTGCAGGTGCCAACAGTGATGACAGTAATGCTTCATGGAAGCTGCCCAGGGTCCTGTAACTCTCCTCCAGCCTCGGAAGATTGACCACTGGGGATGGTAGGCATGTCAGCAGTGGTGCCACTGTCCGAGGACGTTGCGGGGCCGCTGGCGGTGCTTGCGGCGGTGTCTGTGATGGCAGTGCTGGCGGCGGGGTCTGTGGTGGCGTTGCTGGCGGCGGGGTCTGTGGCGGCAGTGCTTGTGGCGGTGTCTGTGGTGGCGTTGCTGGCGCGGGGTCTTTTTCAGCACCTGCTAAGGGAGAAAGCAGGATGTCTCCTGTAGCCTTGGATGGCTGCCCACTGGGGAAGAGACTGGGGACTGTCGCAGCGGCTGTAGACCAACTGGAGCCAGTGCAGGTGCAGGTGGCAGTGCAGGTGGCGGTGTTCGCCACCGTACAGGTTGGCGTGGACGTGGACAGAAGGTGTGACACTGGTCTCTTAGTTGGTGCCACAATACCCTCTCCTGACCTGCCTTCTGTTTTTGGCCCTTCCCCACCTTTGATGGTGGCGCAGTTGTCTTGCCACTATCCCCTTTCGTTTTTGCTGAGCCCTTGGTGGATGGTGGTTTTGGCTTCTCCATCTGGGATGTGGGCACCTTTTTCAGCTTGGCAGGTGGCGGAATGTCCTTGCCCTCGCTACGTGGCACACTGGCAGCCCTGATGGTTGGCGCACTCCATGACCCCGCAGTTGCTGGCACCACTGTGCCTGGGGATGTGGTGGCTGAGGTGCTGGGCTGGGACCTGGAAAGCCTGGCCCTAGGGGAAGGACGGGGGGAGGTGTAGGGAAGAGGTCAATGTTAGCCAGGAAAAGCTTTTTAAACACACTGGGACGGGTAGATGGAGGGGGTTTGGGAGTGGAGGAAGAGGTAGTGGTTGTAGGAGGTGTATGTCTGCTGAATGTGGGTGAAGGTGCATGGGCTGGAGGCTGTTGTGAGGTGGATGGCTGTTGGGTGGGTGTGTGCCTGCGTTTGTGTACTTTGGGAGGAGGGCTCAAAGACACACTGCGAGAGGACACTGGTGATGTGTGAATGGTAGGGGGGTGGTGATTGCACATGAGTGGTGTGTGGTGATGGGTGTGCTGGTGATGGGGGTAGTGGCTGAGGATGTAGTGCATGCAGGTGTGAGTGGAGATGAGACTGGGAGGGAGGAGAGAGACGTGGAGGAGGGGGACACAGATGAGGAAGTGGATGTTGGTATGTGTGCATGGGTATGGTGCTTGTGTGAGTGCCTGTGGGATGTGTGGTGCTTATGTTTGTATGAGCCACTCTTGTGTGTTGATGTGTGTGCATGCTGGTCTGATGGTGTGCTTGGGATAGGCTGAGGTACAGGGGATTGGATTTGGGTAGAGGAGGTTGGAGGGGGGAGGCTGCACACAGGGAAAATGGCTGTCATCAGTGCTGAGGTCAGAGCCTGAAATGCTCTCTGTTGGGCTGCCTGGCCAGAATGAATGCCATCCAGGTATGCATTTGTTAGTTGCAAATGCCTCTCAACTCCCTGGATGGCATTCAGAATGGTAGACTGGCCAACAGTGAGGGTTCTCAGGAGGTCAATAGCCTACTCACTGAGGGCAGCAGGGCTGACTGGGGCAGGGCCTGAGGTGCCTGGGGCGAAGGAGATGCCCACCCTCCTGGGTGAGCGGGCACGGGACACATGCTGAGGGGCTGCTGGGAGGGCGATGCTGGTAGGGGGGTGGCAGCTGTACCTGTTGATGCAGTGGGCACAGAGGGGCCTGCCACCGCAAGGGAGCCCCCATCAAAGGAGGAGTCTCTGTCGCTGGTCTCTGCTCCTGTCCCCGCCGTGGAGGTCCCCTAGCCCTCCGTCCCACTGGTTGCTTCATACTCCGTGGCTTTACCCTCCAGGGCCGAGTGGGTTGTAGCTCCCTCCTGCTCTGGTGCCAATGCTCCTCTGCCTGATGATGCTATTGCACACAAGAACAGGGAGATCACAAAAAGGGGGGAGACAGAAGAAAGACATGTTCAGTGCATGCAACACCACTACCTTTGGCGGACACAACACACAGGGAGAAGCCCTCCACACTACGCCATGCAGTTATAGTTCCTAGATCTTTCACATGCCCATGGGGTACGAGGCCTAAGACCAATTGCGGTACACCTTGAAGTCACAGGAGCCTGACTAGGTGAAGATGGCTCTTACCACTGGTTGGGTTGCGGTGCCACATAGTCTGCCTCACAAGGGACCTTGCCTACCAAGAACGCCCTGGCCTAGGGGAACCCACTGCCCACCTCCCCCACCCAGACACCTCGTAATGCGCGCAGAGTCAGCTGAAGGAGAGTGTACTCACCCCCTTGTGGCTGCTGTGATGCCTTCAAGCGCCCATCCAACTCTGGATAGGCCACCACCAGGATCCAGAACATAAGGGGGGTCATGGTGCGACGGGCACCCCTTCCACGTTGGGAGGCCATCCCCAGCTGGGCCTCCGCCGTCTTCTTGCTCCAGCTGTGCAGGTCCTCCCATCTTTTACGGCAGTGGGTGCTCCGTTTGTGGTAAACCCCCAGGGTCCGGACGTCCTTGGAGATGGCACGCCAAATAGCCTTCTTCTGGTGGGTACCGACCTAGAGGAATGGTACAGGGGTAAAGTACATTACTCACCCAGCCGGACCGTCATACTCATTGCACACCAGTTCCCATTCATGCCATGACGCACATACCCTCACCATCTGCACATGTAGGCCTCAGCCCCCCCACCATGTTTCTTCCAGCCACACCACTCAAAGCAGGCATTGCCCATTCAGCATGCTCACAGTGTACTCAGCTGTTTGTCTGGAGGACCGTACAGTTGCGTGTACAGGGGGAGGACCTCATCCACTAGTTTCTCCAACTCCTCCGGGCCCTCTCCCCAGACACTGTAGCCATTGTCGCTTCCAGACACAGGTCACAGCAGCACCTGCAGTGTAGGTCCTCTCCTGTTGAAGGTCAGGTATCAAGTGAGGGAACAGACAGAAAATGGCGGTCACGTCCACGGAGGTGCATACCATCACCGCCGGCGTACATTGTCATTGGCTCCTCGGACCCATAGGGCCCAATGTTAACCAATGCAGAATTGCGCTGCAGTCTTCGACCGCCCACCGCGATGGTGTACAACGCCAGCGCAGTTACCTCAAATCCCCTGGCCCCACCTTAGAGGTCAGGCATCCGCCATTTCAGGGGGCCACATGGCATTAATAATAACTGCATCACACCTATCTAGGCCTGGAATACACACATTTACAGGCACATTGCGGATTAATACATTTTCAGCAAATAACATTTTGTGATACCTCAGTGATGGCTGACTCTCTGCTCGCTGTTCTCCTCCATAGAGCATATCTGGTGGGGCAGGTGATGAGATGGCGGCATCCTCCAGTGTACAGACCCATGGTGGACCTGTCGACAATGGAAGAGAGACAGATCCTGACACAGACTTGATTGTGCAACAATCCAGGAACTGTGTGCCCAGTTGGAGCCAGACCTGATGTCAGCTATCTGCTATCCCACAGGGATACCCCCTCTAGTGCAGGTCCTGTCAGTACTCCATTTCCTGGCAAGTGGTTCCTTTCAAACAACAGTGGCCATTGCATCCGGGATGTCCCAGCCAATGTTCTCTAACGTGTTGTTCAGAGTGTTGTCTGCCCTGCTGAAACACATGCGCAGCTACATTGTGTTCCCTCAGGTGGAGGATTTGCCCACAGTGAAAGGTGACTTCTATGCCCTGGGACATATCCCCAACATCATTGGTACCATTGATGGGACACATGTGGCATTGGTACCCCCCGCAGGAGTGAACAGGTGTACAGAAACCGGAAGAGCTACCATTCGATGAATGTGCAGATGGTGTGTTTGGCAAACCAGTACATCTCCCATGTGAATGCCAAGTTTCCTGGCTCAGTGCATGACGCTTACATTTTGAGGAATAGTAGCATCCCTTATGTGATGGGGCAACTCCAGAGGCACCGTGTGTGGCTAATAGGTGAGGCCAAGGACCCAATACAGTGTGAATAGGTGTCTGGGTATGGGGTTGTCCCTAAGGGTTAGTGTGTGTCTAACAGTTGTCCCTCGACATTTGCAGGTGACTCTGGTTACCCCAACCTGTCATGGCTACTGACCCAGTGAGGAATCCCAGGACACAGGCAGAGGAACGCTACAATGAGGCACATGGGTGAACTAGGAGAGTGATGGTACGCACCTTCGGCCTCCTGAATGCCAGAATCCGGTGCCTCCATTTGACAGGTGGTTCCCTATACTACTCACCGAAGAAGGTGTGCCAGATCATCGTGGCCTGCTGTATGCTGCACAACCTGGCTTTGCGACAGCAGGTGCCTTTTCTACATGAGGGTGGGCCAGATGGTGGTCTTGTGGCAGCTGTGGAGCCTGTGGACAGTGAAGAATAGGAGGCAGAAGAAGAGGATATCGACAACCGAAACAACATAATCATGCAATACTTCCAGTGAGACACAGGTAAGAAGATGTCACTGCCTCCCACATCTCATACTATTGTTGGAGCTAGCATATGTCTGTCATTTTCACTCAGTGTATGGACCCTGGCATGTCACTTTGCCTATCCATTTCACAGATGTGGGTCCCACTTTGTGCCCTCTGCTATGTTTCCTCCTGGCCTACAGCTGTGTTACATTGGTATGTACATTGACATTGCTATATTCCATGGTTATTGCAATTACACATTTGTGAAAGCACAGACTGACTCCAGATTTTTTTGTAATTGAAGTGTGTTTATTTCTGTGCTAATAAGTGGAGGGGGTTGTAAAATGGGCTGGGGGATGGAGTCCAGTCTATTTGTTTCACAGGTGCATTGTCCAAAGGGGCATAGGAAGTGGAGCAATGGCAGTTTAAGGATGGACAGGGTGACATAATGGGACAGAAGGGTGACATTCAGGGGGGTCTCATTTCCTGGTGGGGGTCTTGGAAATGTTCTCCGTCTTGTTCCTGGATCTCAGGGATGGTTTGTGGGGTAGCTCTCCATCTGCAGGGGGTGGGGTGCTAGTGTCGTGTTCCTGTGGCGTGCCTCCTGTCCACTAGCGCCGGCAGAGGTGGAGGGCTGTTCATCGTCCAGACTAGTGTCAGGGGCCCCTTGTTGTGCCACTGTGTCCTTCCTGGTGTTGACAAGGTCTTGCAGCACCCCTGCAATGGTGACCAGGGTGTTGTTAATGGACTTCAAGTCCTCCCTGATCCCAAGGTAGTGTTCCTCCTGCAGCCGCTGGGTCTCCAGAAACTTGGCCAGTACCTTTGCCATCGTCTCCTGGGAATGATGGAAAGCTCCCATGATGTTGTAGAGTGCCTCGTGAAGAGTGGGTTCCCTGTGCCTGTCCTCCCCCTGTCGCACAGCAGTCCTCCCAGCTTCCCTGTTGTCCTGTGCCTCTGTCCCGTGAACCGTGTGACCACTGCCACTGCCCCCAGGTCCCTGAACATCCTGTGTTAGTGGGGTTGCCTGGGTTCCCTGTAGTGGTGGACACACTGCTGATTGATGTGTCCTGGGGACAGAGGGATGTGGCCGCTGGGTGGGTGCTGTGCTGGTGTTTCCTGAGGAGGGGGGGCTCTGTGGTGGCTTGTGAGAGTGTCAGGGGAACCAACTGTCCCGAGGTCCCAGATGGGCCGGGCTGGTCATCTAGATCCAGTTGGACAGAGCTGCTGTCATCACTGTGGGCCTCTTCTGTGGGTGGAGTGGACATGTCTGGACCCTCCTGTCCGGTGACATTGGGTAGGGGTCCTGTAGGGGTGTAAAGGCATAATTATTGCATCTGTGTGTGCCATTGTGTGCAATGGGTGAGTGACCCTCTACTCCAGTGCTTGCATTCTTGCCTTGTTCCTTGTGTGATATTTGGTTTGGGGTCTGTGTGGGTATCTGTAGTGGACATGCTTTGGTGATGGGTGTCCATGCATTGGTGTCTGTGGGTTGTAGGGGGTTATGGGTGTGAGGGTAAGGGTGGGGTATTTGATGGCATGCAGGTAGGGTGGGGGGATAAAGTAATAAATATTTGCCTTGCCAGAGTCCAGTCCTCGTGCTACTCCTGTGAGTCCCTCAGGATGCAGTATTGACAAGACTTGCTCCTCTCATTTTGTTAGTTGTTGGGGGGGAGATAGGGGTCCACCGCCAGTCCTCTGTTCAGCAATCGGGTGTCTGGAGATCATGGAATGCACCTTCCCCCGTAGGTCGTTCCACCTCTTCCTGATGTCATCCTGTGTTCTTGGATGCTGTCCCACTGCGTTGACCCTGTCGACAATCTGCACCCTAGCTCCATCTTCCTTGCAATGGAGGTGTGCTGCACCTGTGATCCGAATAGCTGTGGCTCTACCCGGATGATTTCCTCCACCATGACCCTGAGCTCCTCCTCAGAGAACCTGGGGTGTCATTGAGGTGCCATGATGTGGTATGGATGATGTGTGAGGTGGTGTGTGTTGTGATGTGTGAGGTGATGTGTTTGTGTGTGTGTGAGGTGCATGGATGTTGTGTAAGTGGTGGTGTTGTGTGTCTGTGGATGCTGCTGTTGTTTAAGGTAGTGTATCTCTCTGGCCTGCTTTCAATTTCTGGTAGTAAGGATTTGTGGGTGATGTGGGTGTGTTTTTTATATTGGATTGGGTGTGTGGGTGTGGTTTGTGTATGTGTATCAAGTGTGTGTATTTGGAATTGTCCAATGTGGTGGTGTTTTGTATAGTTGTGTGTATTTTGAGCACGGCGGTGTGTACCGCCAATGGATTACCGCGGTTGAAAGACCGCCGTGTTGATTCGTAGGTCGTGATAGTGTGGGCTGTTCTTGTTGGTGTGACGGTGTTGGTTTTGGTATCGCTAGTTTATCACTGACCTTTGGTGCGGCAGACTTGTGTGGGTGTCTGTATTGTGGCGGCTTCCGAGCTGTGGGTCGTAATGCCTGTAGTGGAATTCTGCGGATGCAGCTGTATGTTGGGGGTCTCCTGCACGACGGTAAGCGGGATTTGCCGCCAGGGTTGTAATGAGGGCCTAAGGCGGTCATTCTGACCCTGGAGGACCGCGGGAGCACCGCCGACAGGCCGGCGGTGCTCCAATGGGGATTCCGACCGCGGCGGTAAAGCCGCGGTCGGACCGGCACCACTGGCGGGCTCCCGCCAGTGTACCGCCGCCCCATTGAATCCTCCAAGGCGGCGCAGCTTGCTGCGCCGCCGAGGGGATTCCGACCCCCCCTACCGCCATCCAGATCCCGGCGGTCCGACCGCCGGGATCCGGATGGCGGTAGGGGGGGTCGCGGGGCCCCTGGGGGCCCCTGCAGTGCCCATGCTACTGGCATGGGCATTGCAGGGGCCCCCGTAAGAGGGCCCCTAAATGTATTTCACTGTCTGCTGCGCAGACAGTGAAATACGCGACGGGTGCAACTGCACCCGTCGCACAGCTTCCACTCCGCCGGCTCGATTCCGAGCCGGCTTCATCGTGGAAGCCTCTTTCCCGCTGGGCTGGCGGGCGGTCTGAAGGCGACCGCCCGCCAGCCCAGCGGGAAAGTCAGAATTACCGCCGCGGTCTTTCGACCGCGGAACGGTAACCTGACGGCGGGACTTTGGCGGGCGGCCTCCGCCGCCCGCCAAGGTCAGAATGAGGGCCTAAGTGTTGGAGCACATTTTTAGCATCATGAATCTACCAATGACTTTGAGTGGTAGCTAAGCTTGCACAAGCAATTCACAATCAATAAATATGAGAAATATATAGATATAAATATCCTGGGGGATGTTTTATGAATATTGTTGGGAATGGCCCTTTCTCCAGGGTTATCCCCAACCTTTTTTCCCCTTCCCTCCTATTTTAATGACTTTCTTTTTGTTGGCTTTATGACTCTGGACAATTTACCGGTGCTAATTAGTTTTAAAGTGCATTTGCCCTCTCCCCTAAAACCTGGCCTGCACTTCCCTTATAAAGTGATATACCCTATAACCAGGGCCTGGAAATGAAATGATATTAGTGGGCTTGCAGTGCAGATTGCGTCACCCACAGAAGCAGCCTTTCAAACTTGTCTCAGGCTTGCCATTGCAGTGCCTGCTTGCACAGTTTACTGCCACGTTGGCTTGGCAAGTTTAACTACTAGCCAAGGCCTAAACTCCCTTTTACTACACCTAGGTCACCCCTAAGGTAGGCCCTAGAAAGCCCTATGGGCAGGGTGCTGTGTATGTAAAAGGTAGGGCATATATTTTTATGTTACATGTCCTATTAGTGACAAACAGCGTATTTTGTTTTTTAATGCTGTGATGCGTACATCACATTACACTTTATTTTGCAGTGATTTCCCACCGTACTTTGCAATAATAAGTAAATGTTATAAGGAATTATGATGTAGTACCAATTTCCTGAAAACCACACAAAATTAACCATTCCATTGAGCTTTACTGAATACATTTGCTATCTATTGTGATCAGGGGGTAAATTTATGCATGGGCCTAATTGTGAGGTGAGAGTGGTGGAGACGTGTGGAGAGTTGAGGAAGGAAGGGGGAAGGGTAGGGCTTGTTCTGGCAGAAGGGTCTACTCATGTCCAAAAAAAACAAAATGAGGACATTATTCCAGCTGGATTTACTAGAATGGAAAATTGAGGCATGTTCTCCCACTTCTGAAAGAAACAGCTGTGGAAAATTCTAACTACCTGAAATTAGGCAGAAAGGAATTCTATGACGTATTTCAGCTCCCTCCACCTAACTCATATTTCTGGTCCGGAATTTAACACAATTCAATTGATGTTTTATAATGTAGTTGTTTATATACCAACTAAACTTTTTGCTATTTTGTTTACAGAGGAGTGATATATTCATTTTATTACTAATCAACTGAATTAATCGAATTCCTATTTTCTCTCATACCATGTTATTAAATAACAAAGTTTAGCACATGCTGTATCTGTGGCACACATACCACTACAAACAAGAAATTAACTGCACTTCCATCAACTGCAAGCACACCAGAGCAACATATAAAAAAATGAACACACATTGGCAATGTTAATTGTTTGGGCTTTGGCATAGTCAATAGATTGTGTTGAGCTTCAATATCACAAGACACAGGCAGAGAAGGGGTAGAAGCAATGGCAGCTTCTGTTTTTTAACAAAATTAAAGACTGAAAAACACAACAGCAGTAGAAGGTTCACCACACACGCATACTTACAGTCACCTACAAAAAGAAATCCCTGCTGGTGCAGGAGAAGTGAATACTTTCCTCTCATATTGTATATACAGAATCTTCACCTGCAGGTGAAATCAGTGCACTCTTCCTCACCCTAACTAAAAAATTTAAGTATGTGCAGAAGCAACACGTGTCGTGCATTTGGGGAATAATAGACTGCTGTGTGCCTGAGTAGATGAGGTTTCGTGTGCTGGAGTAAGTGATGATGTTTTGTTGTAAAGTAAGCAGGTTAATTACAGTGAGTGCCTGATGCTATAATGGTGTATATTGTTGTAAAGTGAAGTTTTTGTTTGTAAGCTCTAATGGGTTGATAGTGTGTGTATGCGTGCATGTTTGATGACTTCTTATTGCTATTCAGTAATCCCAATGCAAAAATATGGTTATGTAGTCCCAGGCCACATTGCCCTGGGTAACTACAGATGGCATCCCTGATCCAGCATGCCACAGTTAAGTACATATTTCATCCAAGTGTACTGAAGCTAAATTAGGTACACAATACTACTGCAGTATTTACCAGACTTTCTGATGTAATGTTTTAGAGTTGCAAAATTATTATTAAAAGTTATATAAGCATGCCTCACATGAGGCGTCCAGCCTGTAGGTACTCACTACTGTCACAACATGAGGGACATAGTGAATAGAGTAAAAAGTGTAAACTGAATTAGTCATATGTAGGATCAACCCAATCTGCACTCACCTTAAATTATTTTGTATTATGATTTTAACTTGAAAGGCATGGAATTTAAGTCATATTTCATTTTGGATGGTTATATCAGGAAATATCTATTGTGGATGAGGCAGAACAAGGCTCATTTGAAGATCCTGAACATTTTGATTTACTCAAGCAAGCAGGCAAATCTGCCAATGGAATTTTGCCAACTCTGCATTGCTCTTGTAATGCACAGTACCGGGCAAAATTTTCCAGTCACTGAGTGGTGTAATTTATTCTCACGTGCAACTCCAGAAAGGTAAGTTGGTAAGTGTGAGCAAGATTTGATGTCTCCTAGCATGATTTCCAGTGACTAAGTGGACATCAGTGAGATTTTTCTAATGTGGACAGTCGTGATCATTGGTGGTCAGAAAGCTGCAGCTCAACCAGAAGATCTACTTGAGTGGCATCAAAATCAACTGGAGTAGGTGGGCCCTCTGGTGCACTGTGTGATGCTGCTTGCACTGTTTTTTCAGCGGAGAACATGCTACTGCGTTACATCGCAGCACAACATGCCTATTTCTGCCCCTTGGTGGAGCTCAGTGGAATCTCATGGAGTTTTTATGTAACTTCGTGGAATTTTGTGGAGTCAAGTTCTGCGAGTTCCGCTCACACCTAGACACAAGTGTGGATTCACCCAAACTTGAGCTTAAATAGAAGCCACTACAGAACAGTCTTTGAAGATGAAAATTACAACAATGTCTTCTATACTATACTATACTACGTGATCTTTACATGTCAAGACCATTATTATACCAGCAGTGTAAATCTAGAGGGACAATCTCACAAGAATAACCTACATTTTGCCATGGCTACTGAAGCAAAATTGGTTCTACCCATTTTTTCTGCCTGGAGTTATCTCTTTTTTGAATCACACTGTTTTGAAATTCTTAATATGGGTGAGCTTCACAGCTCCTGTCTCACCCACGGTAATCATGTGGTAAATGGAATGAGTGTGTTTACCACCAGTGTCTGTGTTTTAAGATAAGGCTAATGCGATGCAAAAAGAGTAAGGGGCACTTTGCTGGTTACATGTGAACATTTGTGCACACGTGTGCATATATGTGAGGACTGTGTGTGTGAGACTATGGTCGTGCACATCCAAGTGGTGTGATGGGGCAGGCTTTGTAATATTATTGGGCACTCATAGGTGAAGTCAGTGTGGGCCACTCTTTTATCTGCACCATCACTTTTGTTGTGTGGAACTTTTAAAACAAGTTGGTTCCCCTGTTATTAGCTTACATTTTTATTTCATATTTTATACGATTTAGATGCACTGCTTTTAGCAATGCTATTTTTCTGGGAATATGCAAAACAAATTGTTTACTTAGCCTTTGCACAACCTGTAATCAGTACTTTCTGTTCAAGGCTTTGAACACTGTACACAATATCCTAGTTCTTGTGTTGCCATTCAGGAGATAGCTTCTAATATCTTGAAACAGCATTGCATCAGAGTTGTGCTTCTAACACAGTATGGCTTTATTATATAAACAGAGCACTGCCCCAACAAGGCAGAGGACATTCCAGCTTCAACCATCCTGGAACGAATGCTGTGTTTGACATGCAACCCTGCTAGTGGTAGTCTCCCAGCTTTCGGCTTCCTGCGAAGTTTGCTATCTACACCCTAGGCCAACCTCTGACACTATCTACAGGCACGAGGCTAAGGCTAATTCTTTAAATCAAGCTAGGCAGAAGGGTACACCTGTTATGATCTCAGTATCGTTTTAGGGTTAAGTAGGAACTTCAGGAACCTCTAGATCCTCTAGAATCTCTGGAATTTTCATTCCCATGATTTGATTATTCATCATCTTTACCACGTTCATAATGCTGGTAACTTTGCTATGTTTCATCTGTTTAATAATCACAGCTCATTCGCTCTATGGAAGATTTTGACTTTTTCAATAAATGTATTTATAATCTTATGTTGTATTTCTCTTGTGTTTTGCCTGGGCATGCATGAGTAAAACAATGAAAGGGTGAGCTCTGTTTCCACAACTTCTCTGGGGAGTCAGAGTGTCATGTTCAGGTTGCCGTAATTACCTCTCATCCTTATAATTTCTTGGATTTGGGAGAGGCACTGTGCACTAGCCAGGAATTGGGCCAGCAACTCCTGATGCTGTTGATGGAGTTAGTCCCCCACATTCTGAAGTTCTGTTGTCCTAATATACAGTACTATTACCTTAGTAGGAATCACATAGCATGGCACCTAACATAGATAGGTTAGGTACTTATTTAACGGGTCTCCTGAGTAGTATTTTTTTCTTGTGTACTCTAGGTGCCCTATTCACTTTGAAATTGGGATGTCTGTGGTGTTACTGAAATCCTCCTCAGCAGTGTAGGAAGCATCTATATTTGTCCATAGGTTGTTCACTCTTGAAACTTTGAAAGGGATTCTCAGGTGGTATTTCCTTCTCTGAATTCCATTTACCAAAATGCTGAATCCAGTTAATGGTCCTGTCAGTTTTTGACATGCTGTCACACAACATTTACTTCAAAATGGGCTACTTAATATGGGTGGAGATATTCAGTTCATGAGGCACACAATGCATAAAAAACTGAAGTATATTACTGATGGGTCACTTTTCCTGCAGTCAATGCCAACACAAATACATTTCATACATACACAATGGCCAACTGGCCAGGCCAATACAGAGCTTACCAATACTTGAAAATACCTTTAACATATCAGGAACCCAAAAATTGATTCCAAGGCACCCTAACACATGTTATTGAACATATTAGATTGGGTCCCCTCAGTACTGACGGGGTCACATTGCCAGTTCTAACTTCCTACACACCAGATTCAAACATGCAAAATTAAGCAACAGGTGAAATACAGCCATTATATAATAATCTAGCTAGATTATGTGGGCGTTTAACACAATTTGTTATGCGCATGTTAAAGATTGTCCAACCACAATTGTCTATGACTCAGATTAACCCAGAAACTATTAATCGATTAATGCTTTTATGGGTAAAGTACCACCCAGATGGAAGAAAATTCTGTTTTGGATTGCGCAAAATCTAACCAGTTTAAAGAAGTGTTTCCCCACACGGGACCCTAAAATAAACATAGAATTCTCACAATGTGCTTGTCACTTAAGGTAGTACCCTCTATAGATGACTGTGCACATGCTGTAGAGTCTTTGCCGCAATATATACCATAACACATGGAACACCATCTCTTGCTGTTTTACCAGATGAGTTGAAACAGACACAAAATAAATACAGGGCTGTCACTGTCTTTGATTTCTGGATTAAATTAATTGACAATTTTGCCACAGGATCATCAATAATTCTAGGAAACATAAAAGGGAAAGCAGCAGCATTGGCAGTATGAGAATGCTTTGCACAAATTCCATTAATAAACAGGGAGATTGAATTACCAAAAACTATTGCCAAAACCTACTCATCCATAGGTTGCTATAACCTAGGGGCCAGACCAAATAAGCCACAGATTTAAGGTAATCCCAATAAGGATAATACCAAGATCAAATAAGATAAAATAAAATTACAGGGAGAACCCCTGCAACAGGAGAGTACCAAAATTTTTTATAATTTACGTAACAGTGATAACTTAAAACAGCCTGAAAGGTATCAGTACACTGATACATGCCCTTCTCGTTCCTTTCAGGACTCATTCGAACATACAGAGATGTTGGTAATGATGACTGATTTGATATTACATAACAATTTCTTTCTGTTCAAAACTGATTGGTACAGACAGAAACAAGGGGTAGCAATGGGTCTGAGGGTTTCTCCCTCATATGCAAACCTATTCATTGGATATTTGGAACAAGAACTAATCTGGAGCTTGGGAGGGACCAAATGTAATACTCATATCTTATATTGGGGTACACATATTGATGATTGCCTTGTGATTTGGACTGGGACTATCGTGGAATTGAATAGTTTTTGTGAATATTTGAATTCTAATTAGGACGACATCAAATTTACCTGTGAACACAGTACTACTAGTATAGCTTTTTTGGATGTTGAGCTTTACATTGAGGATCAAAAAATTGGAGTAGATTATATCGGAAAAGTACTGCCTGCAACTCTTTATTACACGCAACTAGTGCACTTCCGAAACATCAAATTATGGTAATACCTTATGGGAAAATGATACGAGTGAGAACAAATTGCAGCAATTAATTGGATTTTCAAAAATGTATTATAGACATGAAGACACAATTTATTCAATGTGGATATGAACCACGTACTATTAACAATTCATATGGTAAGATTAGGAACATTTCTAGAATAGATACGTTAAGATATAAACAAAAGACTAATAGTGAGAAGATACGATGTATTGTGAATTACACACAGATGTCTAATCTTCTATTAAAATGTATGCATAAACTTTGGCACATACTAAATGCGGATAATAGCCTTAGAAAACACATTTTGGGCAGTCTGCAACTTAGTTACTGAAAAGTTTGAATCTTGAAGAATATTCTTTGTCTGAATTACCCTACCAAGAGACCTATTACCAATTGGTTGACCACAAAGATGTGAGGTTTTTACAAATGCAGTCATTGTTGAGTGTGAAAATGGGTCCGTAACAGAATATCCACTTTTACCAACAGTTTTGGGGATTGTTTTTAGATACAGACAAATATTACCTGCAAAAGCAACTTTGTGGTTTATGCTATTATATGTAAATGTAAATGCTTATATGTGGGAAGTACCATCAGATCTTTAAGGCTAAGGATTAGTGAACACTACAGAGCTCTGAGACAAGATGACATTAGAAATCCCATTGTTGTACATATGAGACAATGCCCGGAACAAGGAATCATAAAAAACTTTTAATTTTTTGTGCTTAGGACAAGTTCACAGAGACCCCAGGGGGCAATAGAGAATTATCTTTAAGAAGGAGAGAATGTATTTGGATTCTCAGGTTGAGTGCGGCTGAAGAGGGCCTTAACACCAATTACAAATTAAAATTATGTTTGGGCTAATAAGTGATCTGTTGTTAGAATTGTGAAAGACTATATGAAAAACAAAGCATTTATTATCTCTGTAAAAGATAATCAATTAATATATTATGTACTAAGACAACAAAACACTAGTCTGGAACTCTGTTATTGTATCATTCATTATATAACAACCAAAGAGGAATTCCGCGACGTGCTGCTTTCATGTTTGTTGAGGTAACACAAATATGTTTATTGTTGAACCATTTTCTTTCGACTATTCTTTAAAATATTGTCGCATTAAGAACACTTTAATCTTATTTAATTTGATCTTTGGAGATATGAGCAATAGATTGACACTGTTGCTCTGGCATTTTATTTTATGATTTCCCTATTTTTTCTTCTTGTTGGATGGAGTTGTCAATAGACTATTTTGGTGTTTTCCAGAAATTAGAAAGTCTTTGGCTAGAATCGCAATATTAACTTTATTTATGGTCATATTTCCAAGATGGCAGATGTTTTTTCAGGTTAGTCCGTCATCTGTGTTTATCTGTAGTGTAATCTATAGCGTTGGACAGAACGTGTACATGCCTTTTGGAACTTAGAGATATGAATATTAGATTGACACAGTCGCTCTGGCATATTATTTTATGATTTCAATACTTATTTTCTTTTTGGACGGAGTTGTCAATAGGGTATTTAGGTGGTTACTGGAAACTAGTTAGTCTTTGGTTAGAATTGCAACATTAACTCTTTATATGGTTACACTTCCAAGATGGTGGACGATTTTTCAGGATTTAGTCTGTCATCCATGTTCATCTGTAGCGTATTTAAAATTGAGGTTAAGATGGAGTTGGATTGGACTGAACACGTAGACGCCTCTTGGAACTCTGACCGATTTGAGACTTCAACTAGATATTGGTGAGCATTGTATGGGTGACATTTATTTCTCAATAATTATAATTTTCACTTATTGTGAGTGGCTATTTCTATTGGGTCGTTAAGAATTTCTGTTTGAACTTAATTATACTCTAGAGGTATATGGTTGTAAGTGGGGACTTGCCCCCACGGAACATTTTCTTTAACAATCCATATGGTTTTACTGGGTCTAGATATCCAATGTATCTGTGAAAACTATATTTATTTGGCACATATTGTATATACTTTTGTTCTTTACAAGTAATAATATGATCACAAAGACTTAGGTTTTCTTGGTTCTTCCTGTTAGATGAGGCTTTGTGATATAATAACGAAACACTTTGGAGGAATGCTTAGGAGTACTGTGTATTAGGACGTTGCTTTGCAATGGTAAGGGAGAAACAGGTGATTTAAAAAAAAAAGTATTTATATTTTCTTCGGATGACATGTGGTTGTTCTGATAATAGTTAACTTTTCTTCAACTGATTTTAGTCTTGCAGTTCGATTTTGAGGTAGTGATTGGAATTAAGGCAACATTGAATCTTGCAAACTTTCAAGTGGGCAAGTACCAGCTTAGTGGGTATAATTGGTACTAACATGTTTAATCACAAATCTATCTATGCACTTCGGGCGTTGGGATCCTGCACCTCGCATATGTGGATGCTGCAAGTTTGTGGAATATCCTCTTTTGGTCTAAATATACTCATGTTTATTTTTACGCTAGTGCTATAGCAATGATACACTGAACACTACCCACCATTTTAAGTTTCTATTTGTTATTCTCACTTATACTGCTCATTTTGGAGCTCATGTATGTAGATGATAATGTCTTCTTTTCTGTTTTATTAACTCACAACTACCATGGGACTTTGATTTTTTCATCCTCTTTGATCGCATATAGGTGATATTAGATATATACCTGACTACGGTTTGTGACATAACTGTATTGATTTGTGTTAATTTTCAGCCTTGAAAAATTCAAAGCGAATACTATTCACATGACGAAACATGTGTTGGCTGGACGGGTTGGACTGATTGAAATTGAAGAATATATTCAATAAAAACAAGAGGACCTGCTGAATATAGAAATAGGGACACTGTTATATTTGTTATATTTACTTGACACGAGTGCCTTGGATTGTGTATCGCTGTTTTCTTTTTTAAACTTGTGGGGGAGTTGGGTGGGTCCTCCTTCCAGGAGCACCGTGTGGATACTTTAATTTTTCTAAATATTAGGGACGAAGAGTTGTGAGCGCCATTCCTATCAACACACCCTGTCAATTCTTCTTCTCATTCGACAAACAGTCTGATAGAGAGGGGCTGTCATAGCACAGACAAGAAGAGTATGTGAAACAGAAAAAGGACTCTCAACACTCATCTGACATCATCATACAAAAGAAGAGAAATTTACCCAAGAAAACCCCCAATTCAAAAAGAAGATGGTTGTGGAAATGTTAGCAAAATATGCCACACATACAGACAACATTACTGCAGAACAGGGCAGAAGCAGTCACTCTGCTAGACAGCATGCAGAGATCATGATACTTCACCAGAATCTTCTTGATGTGACAACAACTAATGACTATGTAGTAGTCGAAATTGCCCTTCCAGATAAGTTACACATACAGATTAAGGGGGACATAATGTGCACAATTAAAGTGATTTTCTGGGAAAAACCAACACTTTGCTATGACATTCTCTGGCTGTAACAGAATGGTGGCCAGGGTTTGTTAGAACCTTCCCACAAGGGGACGATGTGATATTACCATCTTTACCATTTTTCTCAGTCCTTATTTCTGAGCAAGTGAAAAAAACGTGCTGCAGAATGGGCCATTAGTGATACAAAACTGACACAGTAAGGCACTGATGCACAATATTGTCTGTAAAAAAAGAGAAAACAACATTGGGCCTTTCTATTCGGTTTTTCTGCCAAAATATATCGCCTGAAAGCAAGGATCTAACCATTTTTTTGTCTGCGCTCAGCTCCCAGCACTAGAGTAACATCAATAATGCATGATATTGATACAGAAACATTGTCATAAGACGATGACAAATCTGACTGATGATGACTTTAACAGGCAATTAGCGAGAGTAGATTGCATTATTTTGGGGTTTGCTCAACATGGCTACAAATTGAACCTCAGGAAACTAATATTGCTTTTCTCAGTATCCTATTTCTAGGATACAAACTGTCAAATGAGGGCAAGAGCATGGCACCATACTTCGTAGAGAAAACCGAGCAAAACTTAGGATCAAAAACATGGATTATCTTGATTAACTGGCAGCGTTTTCAGACGAGCAACGCGTTCTGTTCAACTCTCCCTGCATTTCAGGACCAGCGAGAGGTCAGGTGTGGGCTTATCAGGGCCCCTATACGTGACATCCCTTAACTTTCAGATGCCGTAGTCCATACAGGCTATACATCTTCAAAGACTACCATCTCCCTATGTGATAAGTGACTTTCTTGGATACTGTTCTCTTCAACCATTCTCCTGCCTTGAAAAAGTCTGTGTGAATGAAACACGTTTTGGCTGTTTTCTGAACTCTTCCAAACATGAGGATGTGAATTTCTCTGAACATTGTTCTAATTTTCTTAGTACAAAGGAATAAAGAACTCTGCAATCTATCTTGCATCGCGGACTTACTATTTGGAGTGCCCTGGTTTTGCTTTGTTTTCATTGTATATATACAGGATACGACATAGGAGGTTTCCTTGTACACTTTCTGTGTTTCGTGCATCTGATACCCATGGTGGTTGGGTATCTACACCAGGCTGGCACCCTCTGTGCGATTCTGTTAGCATTACCCCCATGTAGTAATTTTTCATACTTCGTAGAGAAGTGCCCACAATTAAAACCACCTAACACCATTAAAAAATTATAATTGTTATTAGGATTCCTCAATTTTGGCAGAACATACATACCAGATAATGCACAAGTCATACAACCACTGTATGATTTAATTCACCCAGATTTCTCCAGCAAACATTGGACACCAGAACACACACAAATACTCATATCAGTACAGCCTCACATGCTTGAAGCACAACACTTACACACACATGTGTAAACAAAACAAAAATTGTCATATTGATAATACTCAGTTTCATTGGCTTTACCTACGTCACATTTAATGAGGGTGGCACAGTGCCAATTGCACACAGTTGCTTTAATACTCTAATGCTGAAATGTGTTTTGCGTCCAGTGGAAAAATACTGACTGCAGTTCAGATGGCTGTCATTAAGGAAAGACCAGTGGCTCAGGAAAAACAAATCACTGTTGTCACTCTAGTTCCATCCTTAGAGGCTGTTACGAAGGCTACCGTCCCAAATGCAAAACCCTTACATCCTAGATGAGTAAAATAGGCCACTCCCTTGATTGCCACTGATATAGATTATGTTTTTGACCCTAAGCTACACCCTCAAGGATTGTTCCAGTGTGAACTGGAATACCCCATTCCAACTAACATGTTACCTCTTGATCAGTATAAATACATTATATATCCTGAGAGTTCAGCTCAGTCTGCTATATGTACCAAACAACAATACACCACAGCTTGTGCAGCTGTTTATGGAGTACTGAGGGATGGAGGGTTCCACCCTCAACAAACGTTCATGCAGTCCCTAAGGGATTGCACTGCAGAATTGGATGAATGCAAAGCTTTGTTTCTGTCACTGGAGCACAGATCCTGTATGCCCCCACTCTCATAGTTTGTGATTCGAGCTACTTTAAAAATATATATATGTATATTGGGTTTTCAGTTTATAAAACAGAGTAGCAAACATGGTGTCATGAATAATCATATACAGGGCACACAGCGCAACTGTAGTACATTGAGAATAATGTCAACACTTCTTTTTTTTAATCCCAACCCACCCAACCTCATTACCATGTCAACCAGCATACTAATCCATGTCAGGATTTGTGAGTAGATAAATAGTGAAGGGACTCCAAATGTCTTTGGTTCACAATGTCAGCAGTTCTTCTGTGAAAGTCTATAATTGGTCTCTACAATATGTCATGCCAGACAGCCATTGTTTGTGTTTAGGAGCATGTGCATGCCCCAGTATATGGTCACCTATCATTTAGCTAGTAGTAGTGCTCCCACTACAAAATTTCTGTGGGAAGACTGTAGCCTTTTGAACAGGCCCAGTAGACAAAATTGGGGGGTACTGGCTCTAGTATGTTGGAGAGTATGTCTTTTGCCACATTCGCCCAGAAATGGTAGACCAGGGCACACATCCAAGCTAAATGTATAAAGTCTGTGCCCAATGTATCGAAACATGTACAGCATGCATTATTCCTCATCCCATATCTGTGCAATCTTGTGGGAGTGTAATACATTTGCACTTGAAGTGATTTATTTGTAAATTGCAGTTAGGAATAAGCATCCCTGTCAGTGTACAATAGAATCACCAGTCTTCTGGTGTTAATGGTTCATCAAGGGCATTGTTACAGTGGTCCAGTGCTGGATCTGTGGTTAGTAGATTGTCTCCTTGAATCACATTGTATTATCTGGTGACTAAGGGGGTCATTCTGACCCCGGCGGTAAAAGGCCCTTACCGCCGGTCAGAAGTCCGCCATCCTACCGCCGCGGCCGCGGTAGACCACCACGGTCATTCTGACCACCAACTGTGAAACCGCAAAAATCAGACATTCAAGGAAGGCCGCCACATCAGCGGACCGCGGAAAACTGGAGATGACCAAACCTCCACCGTCACACCAACACAAACACACCCATGCCATTCTGACCCACGAATCCACGCGGCGGTCTTTCAACCGCGGTATTCCATTGGCGGTACACACCGCCGCGCTCAAAATACACACTCAGCTCCAAAACACTGCCACATTGGACATTCTGAAATACGCACACCTGAGACACATACAAACAACGCTCCCACACATCCAATCAACTATAAAACACCCACCCACATCACCCACAAACCCCCACTAGTTGGAAATCGGAGCGAAGGCGAGAGCGAGAGAGATAGAGAGAGCGAGCACAGCAATAGAAAACCCCAACACACACAGGAACCCAACTTCATCACCCACACCACATCTACGCATACATCACCACATATCACCACGCACATCACCACAAACACCACCCCACACCTCATCCACACCACCCCATGGCACCCCAAAGACACCCAAGGTTTTCGGATCAAGAACCCCGGGTCATGGTGGAGGAAATCATGAGGGTTGAGCCCCAGCTCTTCGGCACACAGGTGCAGCACACCACCATAGCAAGGAAGGGTGAGCTATGGCAAAGGATCGTAGACAGGGTCAACGCTGTGGGACAGCATCCCAGAAATCGGGAAGATATCAGAAAGCGATGGAACGACCTACGGGGGAAGGTGCGCTCGATGATCTCCAGGCACAACATCGCTGTGCAGAAGACTGGCGGCGGACCCCCACCCACCCCACCCCAATTCACAGCATGGGAGCAAGAGGTGGTAAACATCCTGCATCCTGATGGCCTCGCTGGAGTACACGGAGGAATGGACTCTGGTAAGTCGAATCTCAACTACTTCACCCCCCCCAACCACCAGCATGCCAACCCTCCCCCCTCCCTCACCCCCAATATCACCCCCCAGCACATAACCTCCCTGCCAATGTCTCACCAGCACAACCCACCCTAAACAACACCAACCCCTGAATGCCAACACAAACCATAGACAGCCACCACCAAAGCATGACCATTGCACATACCCATACACCACCCCCAAACCCTCACAACACCTCCCACAAGGGAATGCCAGCACTGGGGGACAAGGGCACTCAAAATGCACGCCATGGCACACACAGAAACAATAACCATACTCCTTCAGCCCTGCAGGGCCCGAACGCCAACACACCGCCACGGAGGGTCCAGAGATGTCCATCCCACCCCCAGAACAGGCCCCCAGCGAGGACAGCAGCTCTGTCGACCTAGAACCTGACGACCAGCCCGGACCATCGGGGACCTCTGGACAGTCGGTTCCCCATACACAGACACAGGCCACAGTAGACCCAAACCCCTCTGGGAACACCAGCACAGCTCCCACCCAGCGGGCCCATGCCTCTGTCTCGCGGACGCGTCAATCAGCGGTGTGTCCGCCACTACAGGGCACCCAGGCTGACCCAACACCCCAACAACAACAGGGACCTGGGGGCAGTGGTAGTGGGCACACCGTCCAGGGGACAGAGGCCCGGGGAAACAGGGCAACTGGGAGGGCTGCTGTGCGACAGGGGGGGGAGGATAGGCCCAGGGAACCGACTCTCCAAGAGTCCCTCACCACCATCATGGGAGCATACCATCACTCCCACGAGACGATGGCGACGGTACTGGCCAGATTCACCGAGATCCAGGCACAGCAGGAGGAACGGTACATGGGGTTCAGCAATGAACTCCGGGATATCGCTACCGCTATGGGGACCATAGTCCAGGCCCTCAACCGGATAGAAACCACATTGCGGGACCATGTGGCACCGCAAAGGGCCCCTGTCACTAGCCAGGAACAGCCTACCACCTCCGCCGGCGCTAGTGGTCAGGAGGCCCCCACACAACGACGGGCCCCCAGAAACCCACCTCCTGCTGAAGAACAACCACCCCGCAAGAGGAACCTGAGATCTCAAAGGAAGACAGAGTAGGATGCCAAGACCCTCGCCAGCCTAATATCCCACCGGATGTCATTCCACTGTCCCACAGTGTCACCCTGTCCAACCTTGAACTGCCCCTGCTCCATCCTTCCACAGCCATATGAACAATGCACCTGTGCGACCGAGAACTGAACTCTGCCATGGACATAACTCCACCCTCACCCTTCACCGTTTTAATACCATGTACCAATATATAGCACTAAAAGTAAATCACGCATTGCACATAAATCATTCTGGAGTCAGCCTGTATTAATTACAAATGTATAACACATTACTTATCAATAATGTTCTGTAATTTATGTGTGGACAACATACCGATGTCTATAAGCATTAGTCCATGGGCTAACCAAGCTGAAGTCACGCAGTGGGTCATACAGCACTGAAAAGGGAAGGGAAAAGTAAACTTCAGTTTAAAAGAACTGGGGGGAAATACACAAAGTAAAGATGCAGGGGGCATTCAGTAAAAGTTAAATGGCGTGGGTGATTCCTACCTGTGTGCTACTGAAAATACTGTTGGATAACTCTGTCCCTGTTGTCTGGGTCGTCCTCTTCGTCTTCCTCCTCTTCACTCTCCGCAGGCTCCACAGCTGCTTCAACACCACCATCTGGACCATCCTCCTGCAGGAAAGGCACCTGACGTCACAATGCCAGATTGTGAAGCATACAGCAGGCCACGATGATCTGGCACACCTTCTTTGGTGAGTACATCAGGGATCCCCCTGTCATATGTAGGCACCTAAACCTGGCCTTCAGGAGGCCAAAGGTTCTTTCAATGATCCTCCTAGTTCGCCCATGGGCCTCATTGTACCGTTCCTCTGCCCTGGTCCGGGGATTCCTCACTGGGGTCAATAGCCAAGGCAGGTTGGGGTAACCAGAGTCACCAATTAGCCACACACGTTGTCTCTGTAGCTGTTCCATCACATAAGGGATGCTGCTATTTCGCATCACATACACGTCATGCACTGACCCAGGGAACATGGCATTCACATGGGAGATGTACTGGTCAGCCAAACAGACCACCTGGACGTTCATCGAATGGTAACTTTTCCTGTTTCTGTACACCTGCTCATCGTCTTTTGGGGGTACTAAAGCCACATGGGTCCCATCAATGGCACCAATTATGTTGGGGATATGTCCAAGGGCCTTCACAGTGGCCAAATCTACCTCCTCAGGGAATACAATGTAGCGCCGCATGTGTTTCGTCAGGGCAGACAACACTCTAGACAAGATTTTTGAAAACATAGGCTGAGACATTCCAGATGACATGGCCACTGTTGTCTGGAATGAGCCACTTGCCAGAAAATGGAGGACTGACAGAACCTGCACTAGAGGGGGAATTCCTGTGGGTTGGCGGATAGGGGACATCAGGGCTGGCTCCAGCTGGGCACACAGTTCATGTATCGTGGCTCGGTCAAGTCGGTATCGTAGTATGATGTGGCGTTCTTCCATTGTCGACAGGTCCACCAGCGGTCGGTACACGCGAGGATTCATCCTTCTCCTCGCAAGTCCCAGCGGACGGTGCCTAGGAAGGACAACATGGAGCACAGAGTCAAGCAAGTCACAGGTACGTTCACCACTGCATGCATAGCAGACGATTATCTGTGTATTGAAAGGCGTGTATGTGTGGCAATGCAAGGCCTAGGCCTGTGTGACGCAGTACAAATTATGCCATGTGTGGCCTTGAAATGGCGGCTGCCTGACCTGTGAAGTGGGACAATGGGATGTGAGGTCAATGCGCTGGCGTGGCACACCGTGGCGGTAGGCGGTCGAAGACCGCTATACGAAGCCGCATTGGCTAACATTGAAGCCTATGGGTTTCAGGAGCCAATAATGAGGTGCGCCGGCGGTCGCGGTACGCACCGCCGCGGGCGTGACCGCCATTTTCTATCTGCTTAATCACTCGAGACCTGATCTTCCACAGGAGAGGACCTATACTGCAAGTGCTGCTGTGACCTCGATCTGGAAGCGACGATGGCTGCTGCGACTGGGGAAAGGGCCCCCGCCTTCAGTTCCGAAGAGTTGGAGAAGCTTGTGGACGGGGTCCTCCCCCAGTATGCGTTACTCTACGGTCCTCCAGACCAACAGGTAAGTCCACTGGGTGCACATTGAATGGGCTATGCCTGTGTGGAGTGGGGTGGATGCTAAGTTGGTGGGGTGGGGGGCGAATGAGGAGTGCAATGCACGACAGATGAGAGCATGTGCCATATGGCAAGGTTGGGGAGGGGGGCCAATCGCATCTAACATGCAGGAATATGATGATTTCTCCTTCCCACCCTGTACATGTCAAATAGGTCAGCGCCCATCAGAAAGTGGACATATGGCGTGCCATCGCCAAGGAAGTCCGGACCCTGGGGGTCCACATCAGACGGGGCACCCACTGCCGCAAGAGGTGGGAGGACATCCGCCGCGGGACCAGGAAGACCGCCGAGTCACTGCTGGGGATGGCCTCCCAACCTAGGAGGGGTGCCAGTCGTACCCTGACCCCCCTGATGTCCCGGATCCTGGCGGTGGTCTACCCTGATATGGATGGGCGCTTGAGGACATCACAGCAGACACAAGGGGGTGAGTATCAGCACTTTCTGCTATCTCTCTGCGCAGTGGAGGCGTCTGGGTGGGGGAGGAGGGTTAGGGGTGACATTAGGCCAGGGCGCTTTCTGTAGTGTAGTCCTCTCCTTTAGGCATGGCCCTGTGCTCCCGGCCCCCACCTCTGTAGGGTGACAAGTACAGCTATCGATGGTCCAGCATCACACATGTGCGCCTTTGTCGTCTCTAGACTTGTTGTCCTAGTCAGAAGTACTGAGTAGTGTACCCCGAATGCGCGGCTTAGTGCATGAGGCTCCTGTGTCTGTCCTCTCCGCCAACGGTGTTTCACATTGCATGTACTCAACCTGGTCTTCGTTTTTCTCCCCCCACCCTTCTTCTTCGTCTTCTTGTGCATGTGTGCATTAGCATCATCAGGCGGAGGAGATTTGGCATCGGAGCACGAGGGAGCTGCAAGTCACAAGGCCCCGGTGGGACCAGGAACAGACACCGAGGGCACCAGTGATCCGGAGGGCGAGGGGAGCACCACAACGGGGACCGGTGGTGACACCAGCGACACGTCCTCGGATGGGAGCTCCCTAGCGGTGGCGGCAACATCCAGGCCCCCCGCCTCTACAGGTACAGCCGCCACCCAGCGCACCAGCCCCACCCTCCCAGCAGCCCCTCAGCCTACGCTCCGTGCCCGCTCGCCCAGGAAGGCGGGCGTCTCCTTCGCCCCAGGCACCTCAGCCCCTGCCCCTGTTACCCCTGCTGCCCTCAGTGAGGAGGTCATTGATCTCCTCAGGACACTCATTGTTGGGCAGACTACCCTTTTGAATTCCATCCAGGGGGTAGAAAGGGAGGTGCATCGGAGCAATGCCTACCTGGAGGGCATTCATTCGGGTCAGGCTGCCCATCAACGATCGTTCAATTCTCTGGCCTCAGCACTGACGGCAGCCATTGTCCCTGTTTCCAGCCTCCCTCTTCTGACTGCCTCCACCCTGTCTCTGTCTCCTGTTCCTCAGCCTATCCCATCCATACCATCAGACCAGCCTGCACACACCTCAACACCCAAGGGCAGCTCATCCAGACATAAGCACCACAGAACCCACAAGCATTCACCGAGAGCAACACCCAGATGCAGACATTCAAACAGTCACTACCACCTCTGTGTCCCCCTCCTCCTCGTCTCCCTCCTCCCTCCCTGTGAAGTCTACACTCACACCTGCATGCACACCACCATCAGCCAGTGCTTCCATCACCAGCACACCCTCCAGTCCAGTCCGCACACGTGCAGTCACCACCCCCACTGCCATTTACACGTCCCCTGTGTCCTCTCCCACTGTGTCTGTCACCCCCTCTTCCAAGACACACAAACGCAGGCAGCCACCCACCCAACAGCCATCCACCTCACGACAGCCTCCAGCACATGCACCTGCACCCAAAGACAGCACACCTGACTCTCCTACAACCACATCCTCTTCCTCCACTTCCATCTCCACTTCTCCTACATTTTACCTTGGTCCTAAGAAACTTTTCCTTGCTAATCTTGACCTCTTTCCCTCCACTGACCCACCCCCTCCATCTGCAAAGAGTCCCAAGAGCACCTCAGCCACCACCAGCCCAGCTTCGAGTGTCACTGTGGTGCATGGGTTCTGGAGCCCACCCTTTGCCAGCAGTGACAACTCAATCAGCAGCAAGGGGACAGCCAGCCCCCCACCAGGCAAGAAGACCAGGAAGCTGAAGGGCCGCCGTGAGAGGACTGACACGGCTGCCCCCAAGGAGCCAAGTACGCCCACTTCACCAGCCACAACAGCTAGGGGAGGCAAGGGCCCGAGAGCCCCATCTAAGGAGCGAAAGGGCAGCAGGGCGGAAGAGTCAGCCAGCAGGAGCGCGGAGCAGGAGGGGCCCACAAGCCCCATCCCGGGTGTTAGGAAGGACACCAAAGGGCCCAGGACTCCGTCACCGAAGGGTCCAGCAACAGCACGGTCGGAGGGCGACTGAGCAGGGAGTCCAGGCCAGGTCTGGCTCCCTTGACCTACTGGACGAGCACCGCTGAAGAGGGCCCCGCTGTGCAGAAGAGCACCGCTGAAGAGGGCCCCGCCGTGCAGAAGAGCACCGCTGAACAGGGCCCCGCCGTGCAGAAGAGCACCGCTGAAGAGAGCCCCGCCGTGCAGAAGAGCATCGCTGAACAGGGCCCCGCCGTGCAGAAGAGCACCGCTGAACAGGGCCCCGCCGTGCAGAAGAGCACCGCTGAACAGGGCCCCGCCGTCTCAAGCACCGCTCCGCTGGGCCCCGCCGTCTTAAGCACCGCTCCGCTGGGCCCTTCATCCCAAGCACCGCTCCGCTGGGCCCTTCATCTCAAGCACCGCTCCGCTGGGCCCTTCATCCCAAGCACCGCTCCGCTGGGCCCTTCATCTCAAGCACCGCTCCGCTGGGCCCTTCATCTCAAGCACCGCTCCGCTGGGCCCTTCATCCCAAGCACCGCTCCGCTGGGCCCTTCATCCCAAGCACCGCTCCGCTGGGCCCTTCATCTCAAGCACCGCTCCGCTGGGCCCTTCATCTCAGGCACCGCTCCGCTGGGCACCGCCGTCTCAAGCACCGCTCCGCTGGGCCCTTCATCTCAAGCACCGCTCCGCTGGGCCCTTCATCCCAAGCACCGCTCCGCTGGGCCCTTCATCTCAAGCACCGCTCCGCTGGGCCCCTCATCTCAAGCACCGCTCCGCTGGGCCCCGCCATCTCAAGCACCGCTCCGCTGGGCCCTTCATCTCAGGCACCGCTCCGCTGGGCACTGCCGTCTCAAGCACCGCTCCGCTGGGCCCTTCATCTCAAGCACCGCTCCGCTGGGCCCTTCATCTCAAGCACCGCTCCGCTGGGCCCCGCCATCTCAAGCACCGCTCCGCTGGGCCCTTCATCTCAGGCACCGCTCCGCTGGGCACCGCCGTCTCAAGCACCGCTCCGCTGGGCCCTTCATCTCAAGCACCGCTCCGCTGGGCCCTTCATCTCAGGCACCGCTCCGCTGGGCACCGCCGTCTCAAGCACCGCTCCGCTGGGCCCTTCATCTCAAGCACCGCTCCGCTGGGCCCTTCATGCCAAGCACCGCTCCGCTGGGCCCTTCATCTCAAGCACCGCTCCGCTGGGCACCGCCGTCTCAAGCACCGCTCCGCTGGGCACCGCCGTCTCAAGCACCGCTCCGCTGGGCCCTTCATCTCAAGCACCGCTCCGCTGGGCACCGCCGTCTCAAGCACCGCTCCGCTGGGCCCTTCATCCAAAGCACCGCTCCGCTGGGCCCTCCATCCCAAGCACCGCTCCGCTGGGCCCCGCCGTCTCAAGCACTGTTAACGGTTCACACTTCCCACCATGCATCCTCCTTGACCAGTGGAGACTGTAATCCACCTGATGGACTGTGGCTTTGCACTCCCCAGGATTGATCAGTGGGCAACCCACCCACTGTAGAGACTTGAGAGACTGTGGCTTTGCACTCCCCAGGATGGCCGAGTGGGCAAGCCACCCACTGTAGAGACTTGTGAGACTGTGGCTTTGCACTCCCCAGGATTGATCAGTGGGCAAGCCACCCACTGTAGAGACTTGTGAGACTGTGGCTTTGCACTCCCCAGGATTGATCAGTGGGCAACCCACCCACTGTAGAGACTTGGGAGACTGTGGCTTTGCACTCCCCAGGATGACCGAGTGGGCATGGTGGCCCCTTCGTGGATCTGGCGTCGTGGACTCATGTGGCTGTGGTGCCCCCCCCTTCCCTTCCCCCTGAGGTGCCTGTAGTTATTTAATCAGATGCCCCTGCAGTGTTCTCTCCAAAGGACTCAGGTCTCCTGTGTGGGCTTTGCCCTTGTGTTGCTACACTTTGGCCCACGGACACTTTGAATCTCGTTAGTTGTGCAGGACTTATTGCCTCTGTTTTTCGTATGAACTGGATATTGAATTTGGATTTTTGAGTTGTTATTGCTATTTGACCGTGACTGGGTTTTTTTTTCCCATAAATTTCGAGTCACTATTTAATTATGTCCTAGTTTTCTTTACGGGGGTTTGGGTGGCTTCACTGTGACTTGTTGCTCTGCATTGGTGTGTACATGGTTTGGGGGGGTGGGTGTATCGCGTATGTGTGTGCACGTGACCTTTCGTCCTCCCCCCTCCCCTGTGTCGTAGGTGCAGTACTCACCGTTGTTGTCTGCGCCGGCGTTCGTACTCGTGGTAGATGAGCAGGTAGACGAGAGCAGGTAGGATGTTTAATTCGGGTTCCATGCTGTCCTCCTTCCTCGTGGAGTGCGTAGAGGTGAGCGTTTTCCCGTTCGTAGTCTGTTTCCGCCGTGTTTTTATCGGCGGTGCTCCCGCCCCGGAAAAGGTGGCGGATTGGCCGGTCATGATAGTGTGGGCGGAACATTGTCTGCGGCCTTGCTGTTGGCGGTGACCGCCGCGCTGTTTGTCGGTCCCGCCGTGGCGGTCGGAGTGTTAATGTGGCGGTCTCTGTTGGCGGTTCCCGCCAGGGTCAGAATTCAATTTTTTGGACCGCCGGCCTGTTGGCGGGTTGGCCGCCGCTTTATCACCGACCGCCAGGGTTAGAATCACCCCCTAAGTGTCTGCATGTGGGATTGGTGAGAATGATTTGAATGGTGTTAAGTGAAGTGGGTTCCTCTAGGAATGTGGAGTTTAATTTCCTAACAGCACCTCAAAGACAATAAAATGTAAGTGCTACAAATGGTGTTTCCTGCTGAGAGGTCACCAGGTCGGTGATTTTGAGAAATGTCTCCCTTCATCTTCAGCCCTGCTGTTTTGAGAAGGGTGAATGTGCCTCTTCTTGGATCACCGAGTCGGCTGGATGATGATCTAGGGGAAGCTCAAGGGCACATATGGACAGTTTGTGGGTGAATGTTCCTGGTTTGTTCAAGGCCATAGTATTGTAGTGTGGTTTTTCTTTCTGCTCTGGGTATGTCCCCCCGCCGGAGTTGCAGGATGGCTCTGAGTGGGATTAGTTGTGCATGACCTGCTTCAACTGCCAAATGGGACGTGAATGCATGGTGGTTGTACCAATAGTGGGCGAAGTTTGCTTAAGCACATAGGTGATAAAGAGAAAGTCGGTCGAATTTCTGCACCCCAACTATCCCTTGCTCATATTGGAGGGTCATATATGAGGATAATAATATTTTAACTAATTTGTAGTTGTTTTACCGCCCATGCCAACTTTATCATGTGTGTGGGAAGCATTTTAAAGAAGGATGCTGGTAATGCATTGGGGATGTTATTAAAGAGACACTGTCAGCCAATGAAAGTAGCATTTTGGACCTCCAATTTCGATATTGCTCTCCCGTAATTTTCACATATAACCAATTCTGGGTCTCTATGTGTCCAAATACCTAGTAATTTGATATGGTATGAGCACCATTCAAGTAGAAATTATAAGTTGTGTGGTTCTGTGTTGGGGGTTAGGGGGAGCATAACTGATTTTACCGAGTGTATGCTTAGACAAGAGTGATGCTGGAAGTAGATATGTTCATGGAGTAGGAGCTTTAAGTTTGTTATGTGGTTGGAGACATATAGGACCATGTCATTCGCATAAAGAGATACACCAATTGGTTGCAACCTGAAGTCTGATGCTGAGCTTGCATGTCTTTGGGAATCACACATGCCAAAGGTTCTAGAGCCAGTTTAAACAGGATTAGGTACAGCGGGCATCACTGTGAAGTGCCCCGATGAAAAGGTAGCAACTCTGATGTGTTACTGTTGATAGGATCTCTTGCCACTGACTCCGTATACAGCAAACACACCCACCATAGGAAACCCTCAGGCATCCCCATTCGGGCTAGGATAGTGAACATATATGTCTACTTGATGGAATCAAAAGCTTTAGTAGCATCAAGCAAAACCACACCCACCTCTGTATTGGGATCAAGGTAATAGAATAGCAGAAATAATGTGTGTGTATTGTAGGCAGTGGAGCATGTCAGGATATATCCCGATTGGTCTGGAAGAACCAGGTTTGTCATCAATTACTGTAATCTGAGACCTATTATTTTTTCTAATGTGTTTGCATCGGTGTTTATTAGCAAAAGTGGGTTGTAGGAGTTGCAATACTCAGGCTGTTTGTCAGGTTTTATGAGCACAATAATTTTGGCTTTGCACAGCGTGGGGGTGAAGCACCTCTTTATTGTGGGCCTTTATAAAATTCTCCGGTTATGCCATCTTGACCTGGTGCTTTGTCATTAGGGAGCATAGGGATGGCCTCACTGAACTCTTCTACTGTAATTGGCTGCGACAAGTGTTGTTGTTTTCCTGGGGGCAGCCACACTAGGGCAACATCATCTAAATACTTTGCTGTTTCCTCCTCCATAGCAGAGGTTTGTAGTGGGTACCTTGGGTACTTACACCTTACACCAGGTCCAGTTATCCCTAATTAGTGAAATGTAGTAGAGTTCTAGTAGCTTAGGCTGATAGAGGTAGCTATAGCAGAGCAGCTTAGGCTGAACTAGGAGACATTCAAAGCTCATGCAATGCAACTTATAGTTACACAGTACCTATACACAAGTAAAGACAATACTCAGTGTTACCAAAATTAAAGGAAGTTTATTTGGGTGACACGAGGCCAAATAAATATGTTAGAGGCAATACTCCTTCTGGTGCAGGGTGAAGACAGGGAGTCCCCAGAGTGTGCACAATGTGGAAACTGTTGCCGTTGCTGGCTGGAGCAGAAGTTGCAAAGGAAAAGTAGCCCTTGGCCCTCCAACAGCTTCTGGCAATAGTTTCATCCTTGTGGTAGTGGACCATGCCACAAGGTATCCAGCAGCTATCCCCTCAAGGACCACTACAGCACCTGCAGTGGCAAAAGCCCTCCTGGGAATCTTTTCCAGGGTGGGTTTCCCTAAGGGATTTGTATCAGACAGAGGTAGTAACTTAATGTCTGCATACCTCAAGGCAATGTGGAAGGAGTGTGGTGTTGCCTACAAGTTCACCACTCCTTATCATCCACAAATAAATGGATTGGTTGAGAGGTTTAATGAAACTCTCAAAGGCATGATTATGGGACTCTCTGAGAAACTCAGAAGGAGATGGGATGTCCTCTTGCCATCCCTCATTTTCGCCTACAAGGAGGTACTCCAAAAAGGAGTGGGCTACAGCTCCTTTGAGCTCCTATTTTGTCACCCTGTTAGGAGTCCCTTTGAGCTTGTTAAGGAGGGTTGGGAACAACCTTTAAAACGTCCAAGGCAAGACATTGTGGACTATGTACTTGGCTGAAGATCTAGTATGGCTGAGTACATGAAAAAGGCCACTAAAACGCCTCAAGCCAGCCAAGAGCTCCAAAAGCAATGGCATGACCAGAAGGCTGTCCTGACAGAGGACCAACCAGGACAGAAGGTGTGGGTATTAGAGCCTGTGGCCCCAAGAGCACTCCAGGACAAATGGAGTGGACCCCATCTCATTGTGGAAAATAAAGGTGAGGTCACCTATCTGGTGGACTTGGGCCCTGCCAAAAGGCCCTTTTAGGGTGCTTCATGTCAATCGCCTGAAACCTTACTATGACAGGGCTGACTTAACCCTGCTCATGGCCATAGATGAGGGGCAGTAGGAAAAGAATGACCCTCTCCCTGACCTATTCTCTGACACTGAACCTGATTGTAGGAGGCTGGCCTGGTTTGTAGTCGACACCTTGGGGACTTACACCTTACACCAGGTCCAGTTATCCCTTATTAGTGAAATGTAGTAGTATTCTAGCAGCTTAGTCTGATAGAAGTAGCTATAGCAGAGCAGCTTAGGCTGAACTAGGAGACATGCAAAGCTCTTGCAATACCACTTCTAAGTACACAGGCCCATATTTATACTTTTTGCCGCAAAACTGCGCTAACGCAGTTTTGCGCCAAAAAAATTAGCGCCGGCTAACGCCATTCTGAAGCGCCATGCGGGCGCCGTATTTATTGAATGGCGTTAGCCGGCGTTAGCCAACCGGCGCTGCCAGGTGTGCGTGAAAAAAAAACCACGTACACCAGGCAGCGCCGGCGTAGGGAAAAATGGCGTTTGGGCGTCCCAAAATGGGGCAAGTCAGGCTGAGGCAAAAAAAACGTCTTAACCCGATTTGCGCCATTTTTTTTGGGCGCCCAGACGCCATTAACATGACTCCTGTCTTAGCAAAGACAGGAGTCATGCCCCCTTGCCCAATAGCCATGCCCAGGTGACTTCTGTCCCCTGGGCATGGTCATTGGGAATAGTGGCATGTAGGGGGGCACAAATCAGGCCCCCCTATGCCACAAAAAAAAAATTGAAAAATACTTACCACAACTTACCTTTTCTTCCCTGGGATGGGTCCCTCCATCCTTGGGTGTCCTCCTGGGGTGGGCAAGGGTGGCAGGGGGGGTCCCTGGGGGCAGGGGAGGGCACCTCTGGGCTCATTCTGAGCCCACAGGTCCCTTAACGCTTGCCCTGACCCAGGCGTTAAAAAGAGGCGCAAATGCGGGGTTTTTTGCCCCGCCCACTCCCGGGCGTGATTTTTGCCCGGGAGTATAAATACCACGCACATGCCTGGGAGTCATTTTTTGAGACGGGAACGCCTACCTTGCATCTCATTAACGCAAGGAAGGTGTTCATGCAAAAAAATTACGCTAACTCCATGAACTTTGGCGCTAGACGCGTCTAACGCCAAAGTATAAATATGGAGTTAGTTTTGCGTCGAATTTGCGTCGAAAAAAACGACGCAAATTCGGCGCAAACGGAGTATAAATATGCCCCACAGTACTTATACACAAGTAAAGACAATACTCAGTGTTACTAAAAATAAAGGTAGTTTATTTGGGTGACACAAGGCCAAAAATATCTTAGAGGCAATACTCCTTCTGGAGGTAAGTATTATACACAATATATACACTAGACACCAAAATAAGGTAAGTAATTAGACATAGAATAGTGCAGACAATAGAAAATGCTATAGAATGTAATGGGAGAAAATAGGTTTAGGGGCAACAGAAACCATATACTAAGAAAGTGGAATGCGAACCACAAATTCCCTCCTAGACAAGTGTAGTGTGTAAAGAATCGCTGGGAGAGTAAGAATACAGTAAAGGTAAGTAAAATACCCCACCCCAGAGATCTGAAAAGCAGGAGTAAAGTACTGCAAGTTTCCTTAGGACACTCTACAAGTCGTGATTAGAGTTATTGCAAGAACCAAACTAGACTGCAAACAGCAAATGCTGGATTCCTGGACCTGAAGACCTGCAAAGGAAGGAGACCAAGTTCAGAAGTCGAAAGAAGTTCCAGGAAGGAAAGGAGCCCCTGCCAACCCAGAAGAGGGTGCCAAAGAAGAGTCCCCAGTTGGATGAAGACTGCAGAAATGCACCCAAGGAAGATGTCAGCGGGTTCCTGCATGGTGCACTGGATGTCCCACGGAGGGAAGTTGGAATGCAGGTGTGTTTTGGCACTGGATTCCTCCAACAAGCCTTGGTTCTGGTAAAGTCACATTTTGCATCAAAGTGGCATTGTCTGGACCCAGGAGGGACCTGGGGGGCCTCAACTCTATGTGAAGAGGACGAGGGGGGTCTCAGCACTTCAGATAGCCCTCAGAAGATCAGACAGCACCCACAGGAGTCCCAGTACACAGGGATAAAGGAGGTGCAAAATGTGGTTGGTGCAGCACTACAAAGGAGGGTCCCACGCCGCTGGAGGTCAACTCAGCAAATTGAGCGTCACAGGATAGAGTGCTGGGGACCTGGGCCAGGCTGTGCATGAAGGAATTTTGCAATTAGTGCACAGAGGCCTCTGGAGGTGAAGAAGATGCACTTCACATGGGCACTTTCGTTCTTGGGGAATATAAGGTCTTACCTCCTCCAAATTGAACAGCAGGATCTCAGGACAGTCTGTGTCGAAGGGGTCCACCTCTGTGTTCAAAGGAGCATGCTCGTCACTGGCAAAGGAGTCCAAGAGAACCGGTCATCCTCTTCCAAGGGGTGTGACTCCTTCACTTCATGGGAGATTTCTTCAGTCCTTCTGGTGCAGGGTGAAGACAGGGAGTCCCCAGAGTGTGCACACTGTGGAAACTGTTGCAGTTGCTGGCTGGAGCTGAAGTTACAGAGGAAAAGTAGCCCTTCTGGATAGTTTGTTGCTGTTCCAGTGGTTCCTGTGGTTGATCTGAGGTCAGAGGATGAAGTAGTAGTTACAGAGGCTTCCTGCTGTAAACCTGCAAGTAGAAGCTGAAGAAAACCCACAGGAAAGACTCTAAATAGCCCTGAAAGGGGAATTGGCTAGCTTACCAGGTATAGACCTATCAGGCACTGGCCACTCAGAGGCCTCCAGAGTGTCCCCACACCTTCCAGAACAAGATGGCTGAAATCTGGGACACACTGGAGGAGCTCTGGCCATCACCCCTGGGGAGCTCACTCCCCTTTCCTTTGTCCAGTATCGCATCAGAGCAGGGACTGGGAGTCCCTGAACCTTGCTTATGCAAGGAGGGCACCATCTGTGCCCTTAAAAGCATTTCCAGAGGCTGGGTGAGGTTACCCCTCCCCAGCCTGTAACACCTATTTCCAAAGGGAGAGGGTGTAACAACATACTCCCAAAGGAAATGCTTTGTTCTAGCTTCCTGGGACTGAGCTGCTCAGACCCAAGGAGGGCAGAACCCTGCCTGTGAGGTGGCAGCAGCTGTAGCTGCATTGCAAGCCTCAGAGAGCTGGTTTGGCAGTACTGGGGGTCCATGGTGGAGCCCCCAGGATGCATGGAATTGGTTACCCAATACCATATTTGGAATGGGGGGCCAATTCCATGATCTTAGCCACCTTACATGGCCATATTCAGAGATACCATTGTGAAGCTACATATAGGTATTGGCCTATGTGTAGTGCACGTGTGTAATGGAGTCCCCGCACTCACAAAGTCCCGGGAATTGGCCCTGAACTATGTGGGGGCACCTTTGCTAGTGCAAGGGTGCCCTCACACTTAGCAACTTTGCACCAAGCCTTCAGTAAATGAAGGTTAGACATATAGGTGACTTATAAGTTACTTAAGTGCAGTGAAAATGGCTGTGAAATAATGTGTGCACTATTTCATGCAGGCTGCAGTGGCAGTCCTGTAAAAGGGTTTGTCTGAGCTCCTTATTGGTGGCAAAAGAAATGCTGCAGCACGTATGGATCTCCTGGAACCTCAATGCCCTGGGTACCTAAGTACCATATACTAGGGACTTATAAGGGGGGTCCAGTGTGCCAACTGAAATTGGTAAATGAAGTCACAAGCCTATAGTGACAAACGCAGAGAGAGCATAAGCACTGAGGTTCTGGTTAGCAGAGCCTCAGTGACACAGTTAACCACTATACACACACACACACATTAGGCCATAAAGTATGAGCACTGGGGTCCTGACCAGCAGGATCCAGATGAGACAGGCAGAAAAATACTGACATACAGGTAAAAATGAGGGTAACATGCCAAGAAAGATGGTACTTTCCTACACCTGGGTGCAAAAAACAGAGAAAGTCAATAAGATTGTCGGTGAGTCATATCTATCCACCCCACTGGGGTTGGTGATTTGACCACATGGCATTGCATACAGGTGATTTTTAATTTATTGGTCAGGCTATGGCTCAGATAGCCTCCCTCCCCATATGCTCTTGCCACGTGGGACCAAGACAAGTAGCACAGCTCCTTTTCTGCCACATAAATATAGTTTGTTACTTGTTCTCTAATGTTGGCCAATGTTGCTGGTCAGGGTGTATGTTCGAAGTCCGTAGGTCATATTCCAGCATCTGCAGCGTTATTGGTGGGAGATGACATTGATAAGTGGTGGCTGCTTATGAAGTTGCAATAAGGGCTCATGGGGGTTCCTGAATAGCAATGGGGGACAGGCTTGTGGGGATATGTACTAGTTGTTGGGAGGGACACACTTCTCACATTAGATCCAAAGGATCAGAAAATATACTCTCCCATGAAAACCATTTTAACTGTCAAGTTTGGTCTGACCCCTGAGAAGTACAGTCAGAGGTTCAGGGTCAGCACCAAACTTTCTACACAGACTTGTGTAGACTCTTTTGATGTTTCCAGTAAGGCCCTGAATGGACTGGTGCTGGGCAGTAAAGTAGATGACTATGTGGGTTGTATAATTTGATCCTGAGATAGCATATGCTCAGTGTTTGCCTTACAGAGTCCTGCCAGCACCTAGTTGACAGTAAGCTGACTGATCCTAGGAAGCTTTCTGAGGAGGTGGACCTCGGGGTTAGCACCAGAGCGTCCGAAAATGTATCTGAGGGACACCCTCAAAGGTCGTCAGGGTTCCCACGAGAAGAAAGAGGGGGGAGAAAAACTTAAATAGAAGAAGTTCTCAAAAGGCCCACAAAACAACTCCCAGGGGTGATAAAAAGAAAGGGAATTTTGTACAAAATGTGGTCACTACAAGGGCTATTCCAAATGCCCCATGCGGGCACTGCCCCCCACTGGATGGCAGCCACCTGGGTTGGCTATCGTAGTGCTCAGGGAGGAGGTAGTACCAGATAGTTTTGGGGAACAGATAGAGGTGACCCTAGTGTCCTGGGAGATGAGGAAATGGTGCCAAAAGCCCACATGCCTGTGATTACTTCCAAGTATAGGCGGTGGGTCACAATTAAGGGGCAAAAGGTGGAGGATGTGCATCACACAGAAGCAAGCATGACTACTGTTAGGGGTCAGCTGGTGTCAGCGGAGCAGGTCATCCCCAATACATTCCACGAGGTCATAGTCGCTAACAATTTTCAGAGTCATCTACCTGTGGCTCTTGTTTCTTTTGAGTGAAGTGGGGGTCTCTGGTACTCTAAAAGTAGCCGTGAGCTCTGCATGCCTGTAGATTGTCCAGTAGCCAACGACCTTGAGCATACTAGGTCAGGTCTCACATGGAGATGTTAGATTAGTCGGAATGGGTCTCCATGACCGCACAGTCTATGGCTACCTGGGAAGGGAGTCAAGGGCGTCTGGAGCCTGGAACAATGGCCCACATAGCTGCAAAGAGGAAGGGAAAGGGGTGCAGGAAACAGGTCCCAGACATTTCCGCGGTGGTTGACGGGGTCCCGGAGGCGAGGCCCCTGAGCCAACTGGGGAGGACATTGCTGCCCTGGGTAACCAGCCTGAGCTTGCTGACTGGCAAGTTGAGGGTGGGCCAACCAGGGAGGAGTTCTGCAAAGCGCAGAAAGAGTGCCCTACTCTTGAAGGTTTGAGGCCCAGGAAACAGGTGAAGCCCCTGGCGATCACCATATCTATTGGGAGAATGATCTCCTTTACATTGAGCCCAAGGTACCGGAAGCTGGGGCAGCATGTGTGCTGGTGATCCCCCAGTGCTACGGGGCCTTACTGGGTTTGGCTTATGACATCCCCCTGGTGGGACATTTGGGGCAAGACAAAACACTTGACAGGCTTGTCCACCACTTTTATTGGCCTCAAATGCAGGTAGCATCAAGTCCTTTCTGTACGTCCTGCCTAACCTGCCAAGCTAGTGGGAAGACAGGGAAAAGGCTAAAGGCCCCTGTGATCCCACTCCCTGTCATTGGCACCCCCTTTGAAAGGGGGGCCATCAACGTCACTGGTCCCTTGGACCCCAAACCTGCACTAGGCAACAGGTTTATCCTGGTTTTGGTGGACCATGTCACCCACTATCCAGAGGCGATCCCTCTAAGGACAGTGACTGCGCTGGTGGTGACCAAAGCTCTAATGGGGATACTTACCCATCTTGGATTCCCATAATAAGTTGTGTCTTATAGAGGCACAAACTTCATGTCTGTGTTACACAAAGTCCATGTGGGATGAGTGTGGGGTGACCTACTGGTTTACTACCCCTTACCATCCTCAATCCAAAGGGCTTGTAGAAAGGTTCAGCAAGACCCTAAAAGGCATGATTACAGGCCTACCTGAAGCCATGAGGCATAAGTAGGACATCCTCATGCCATGCCTTCTTTTTGCTTATAGATAGGTGCCTCAGAAAGGGGTGAGGTTAAGCCCCTTTGAACTTCTCTATGGGTTCACTGTCAGGGGACCCCTAAGCATAGTGAAAGAGGGGTGGGAGAAAGCTCCCAGGACCCTCCCCTCAAGATGTGGTCAGTTACATGCTGGGCCTCTGCAGCCATATGCAACGCTTCTGGAAAGAGGCCAAGTGCAACCTTGAGGCCTGTCAAGAGGTGAAGAAGCAATGGTATGACCAGAAAGCCACCCTGGTAGAATTCTCACCTGGAGATAAAGTATGGGTAATGGAGCCAGTAGAGCCTAGAACTCTCTAGGACCTCTGGACTGGCCCATTTGAGATCAAGAAGCAGAGGGGGGAGGCCACTTACTTAGTGGACCTCACCTCCCCTAGAAACCCCCTAAGGGTGCTCCATCAACACAGACTGAAGCCTCATTTAGAGAGGTCTGAAGTCAGAATTCTTCTGGTGTCAGATGAGGGTATGGAAGAGGAGAGTGAGCCTCTCTCCAACCTCCTCTCTGCTGAAGAATGTGATGGATCAGTGGTGGGTGTCAATATCTCTGACTTCCTGACCCTAGATTAGAGAGGAGACTGCTACAAGGTATTGCAACCGTTTCTTTCTTGTTTTCCCCACTCCTGGACTCACACACTTGTGTGTCCATGATATTGACACAGGACGCAGTCCCCCAGTAAAGAATACAATTTACAGAGTGTCAGATAAGGTGAGGTCCCACATCAAGGAGGAAGTTGCCAAGATGCTGGATCTTGGATGATAGAGAAGTCCAGCCATCCCAGGTGCAGCCCAGTGGTGTTGGTTCCCAAGGTTGCTGCTCCCAGTGTCAAGCCAAAGCTTAGGTTCTATGTAGACTACCAGGGGTCTCAAATCTGTCACAAAGACAGATACTCACCCCATCTCCCGAGCTGATGAGCTCATAGACAGGCTAGGTGCTGCCAAGTTCTTTAGTTCCTTTGACCTCACATCAGGGTACTAACAGATCACCTTGACTGAAGGGGCAAAACAGAGATCAGCTTTCTCTACTCCTGAGAGTCATTACCAGTTCAGCGTAATGCCCTTTCGATTGAAAAATGCCCCCACTACCTTCCAACAGTTGGTTAATGGGGTCCTAGCTGGCAAGGATGCCTTCTGCGCAGCCTACCTAGACAACATCGCCGTCTATATTTCCAGCTGGGAGGAACACCTGCTACACCTCAAAGAGGTGCTTCAGCCCCTGCAACTGGCAGGCCTGACCATCAAGGCCAGTAAGTGCCAGATTGGGCAGGGTTCCGTGGGGGACTTGGGACACCTAGTAGGTGGTTGCAAGGTGCAGCCCTTCCAGGCCAAGATTGAAACAATCAAGTCCTGGCAACCACCTAGAACCCAAACAAAGGTGAAAGCCTTCTTAGGTCTCACCGGATATTACTGCAGATTTATTAAGGGTTATGGCACCATAGTGCCCCCCTAACAGAACTCACATCCAAAATGCAACCTTGGTTGGTAAATTGGACAGAGGCTTGTCAGAAAGCCTTGGACTCCCTGAAGTAAGCCATGTGCATGGCAGCAGTGCTCAAGGCACCTGACTACTCCATAGAATTAATCCTGCAGACTGACGCTTCAGAGCATGGTGTAGGGGAGGTCCTAGGCCAGCTGAATGAGGAGGGCCTAGACCAACTGGTAGTCTTTATTAGCATAAGACTATTACCACGGGAACAGAGGTGGAGTGCTATTGAAAGAGAAGCATTTGCTGTGGTCTGGGCACCTGGGCACTGAAGAAGCTGAGACCATACCTTTTTGGGACTCACTTCCGGGTTCAGACAGACCACAGGCCCCTCAGATGGATCATGCAGATAAGGGGAGAAAATCCTAAACTCTTGAGGTGGTCTATTTCCCTACATGGCATGGACTTTATGATGGAGCATTGCCCGGGACTGATCACACCAATGCTGATGGTCTCTCCAGATACTTTTGCCTTAGCGATGAGAGCTCCCAAGGGGTTGGGTAGCTCTTCCCATTTTCAGCTGGGGGGGACACTTGTTAGACCTGACAGCCTTAGGGTGGTCACCCCCAACTTTTTGCCTCCCTCACTCACTTTTTGACACAGTTTTTGCTGGTTTCAGGACTCTGCGCACTTTACCATTGCTAACCAGTGCTAAAGTGCATATGCTATCTACCTTAAAACCTGGTGACATTGGCTCATACCCAATTGCCATATTCAATTGACTTGTAAGTCCCTATTAAAATGCACTGCATGTGCCCAGGGCCTGTAAATTAAATACTACTAGTGGACCTGCAGCACTGATTGTGCCACCCACATAAGTAGCCCCTTAGCCATGTCTCAGGCCTGCCATTGCAAGGCCTGTGTGTAGTTTCATTGCCTCATCGACTTGACATTTAAAAGTACTTGCCAAGCCTGAAACTCCCCTTTTTCTACAGATAAGTCACCCCTAAGGTAAGCCCTGGATAATCCCCAGGGCAGGGTGCTATGTAGGGAAAAGACAGGACATATACCTGTGTGTTTTATATGTCCTGGTAGTGGAAAACCCCTAAATTTGTTTTCCCCTGCTGTAAGGCCTGCTCCTATCATAGACTAACATTAGGGCTACCTTCATATACTGATCAGAAAGGAGTAGACAGGTCATATTTAGTATGGCAAGAATGGTAATACAAATTCGTGCTGACTGGTGAGGTTGGATTTTATATTACTATTTTAGAAATGCCACTTTTAGAAAGTTAGGATTTCTCTCCACTGAAAATCCTTCTGTGCCTTAGAGCCTGTCCCCAGTCCACGTCTGGGATGGGCCGGTTGATAGCTCCCTTGTGCATTTCACCCAGATAACCACAAACACAGGATGCTCAGTCACGCCTGCACACATCTGCTTACTGAATGGGTCTTCCTGGGCTGGAAGGGTGGAGGGCTTGACACTTACATTTCAAAGGACAGTGGTCTGTCCTCACACAATGGACTGCCAAAACCCCTACTGGGACCCTGGCAAACAGGGCTGTTCTGAAAGGGGACTTTGTGCACTTCAAAACCACTCTTTGAAGTTTCCCCCACTTCAAAGGCACTTTTGGGTATATAAAATGGGTCCCTGACCCTACCAACGTAGACACTTCTACGGAAAGACACTCTGCACCAAAACCTGCATCCTGCCAAGAGAAGCTGCTTGGCTGCCCAAAGGACTCCCCTGGGCTGCTTTGCTGTACGGGACTGCTGTCTTGCTGTTGCCCTGCTGCCTGGCTGGCCTCTGGCTCTGTTGAGAAGTGCTCTCCAAGAGCTTGGATTGACCTTCCCTCCTGTTCCTGAAATCTCAGGGCCAAAAATACTTAATCTCTGCAAAGAAACTCCTTGGGTGGCAAAATTAGGCACACAGCCTGCCAGAATCAATGCACAGCATGCCCAGCGGTGAGAAAATCAGTGCATCGTGACCCAGAATGACGCAGCCCAGCTTCACTAGTGGAGATTGATGCAGCGCCAGCATTGCAACCGGAACTTTGACGCACAGCCCACCGGAACGATGCATCAGTGAGTCGGAAAAATGCAGCCCAACTTCCTGCGTGAGGAATCGATGCAGCACCTGCCGTGCGACAGAAAATCCGACGCTTCACCCACCGGATCAACGCAGCACCTGTGACTTCATCCAGCACGCCCAGGATTTCCATGTTTCATCCCTGGGCATCAAAAGACCCCGCATCGCAAAGAGGATTCATGCCTGTAAGACGGAATTTGACGCAAAGCCCCTGCCGCCTGGAAAATAATAGAGGCATCATCTGTGTGCTCGCAGAAATGTGATGCACACCTACCTTTTTCCACACATCACTCTGTAGTCTTTGTGTGTATAATTTTGGTGCAAACCAGGTACTTTGTGCTCGCAAAAGACAATTATTGCTTTTAAGAACTAAAGCCACTTCCTATAATTACAAAAGTGATATTTCAACTTGTGATTATCAAATCTTGATCGCTTTACCTTAATTTAATCAGATAAATATCTTATATTTTTCCAAACCTGTGTGGTGTCTTTTTGTAGTGTTCTCACTGTGTTACTGCATGATTTATTGCACAAATACTTTACACTTTGCCTTCTAAGTTAAACCTGACTGCTCAGTGCTAAGCTACCAGAGGGTGGGAACAGGATAGCTTGGACAAGGTTGCATTCCTCTGTCAACTAGAGACCCCATTTCTAACAATGTCTAGTTGTGTCCGTATGTCTTTGAATACCTCAGCCTGTGTGGTTATGGAGATCCCTTGGATTATAGCTTTGAAAGCCTCACAGAGCCTGCCTGTCCCTTTACCAATCTTGTGTTTATTTCTTGTGCACTGCAGTGAGGCTGTGCAGTGCGCTGCAATACTTAAGATGGCAGACCTGTGATACGTGGTAGTGACTCCTAAAGACCATTGAACTAGTGGAGCTGTCACCTACCATGTATGAGATGCTGCTGCCGCTCAGCTGAAGGGAGCTTGCACAAATTGCTCCCAAGGACTTCATGGTGTGATAGCCCTTGGCGGGATAATCACATGATTGGAGTGGCAACAACAGTGACACATGCCTGGTCGGAGCCGGGTGGGGTGAAAACAGGGATGCAGCTGCACCATTTTACTGCTTTATTTTGCCACTTGCAGTAGGGTAGTTTGCTCTTCCTACTTTGCAGGCCCATTCTGGTAAACTATGACAGCCAGATGACAGGATAATGTCGGGATTGTGACTCATGGCTGGCAGAGCTGCACTAAGGTGAGGCCATCTTGCAGTGGGCTCTCTAGCACCCCCTTGATTCAAATCACTGTGTCCAATCCTTTAGTAAAAAGTTGCATTATTGGTGCCTAAATGGATTCAGAGACTATGAGGAAATACGATCAAGCAGAAAATGCTTTAGAGAAAGGTGGCAGATCTGAAAGACAGTCTGCTACTGGTTCATGTTATACATACACTAAGGCCCTCATTACGAGTATGGCGGTCTCAAGACTGCCACACTCGCAATGGTGGTCAGACCACCTCACACAGGGCGGTCTGACTGCCCTAATATGACCATGGAAGATGGGCCACGGCCTGACTGCCGGCACTGGCAGGTTGCCGCCTATCGACAGCCGCCGCACCCGACGCACCACAACATTGCTGCTGACTCAATTACGAGCTGGCATCATTGTTGTGATGAGTTTTATGCTGGGCCAACGGGCGAAAATGCTGTTTTCGCCCTCTGGCCCAGATCTCCATTATTGGCTATCTTTTGCCTGTGCGGCTTCGACGATCCTATGAAAGGATGGCCAAAGTCTCAATGAGGCCCTAAGTCACCAACATGCTGAATACATGTTGTAGGGAATTCATTAGCTGATGAAGCAGCTAAAGCTGCAGTCATGACTGCCACATTAGCTGTGGTTAATTGTTCCCACATGAAGAAGGATGAAGAAATTTTGTCTGTCATGCATGCTTCGGATAGTTGCACCCCTTAACCAAAATATTCCTAACAATTAAGTGCTCAAAACATTCCTTATGTAACTTTTCCAGGGGTGGGTGATCGGGTGACCCCCAACCAAGACCTCAGACTGGAATTAATCACGCAGCACATGAGGGGGTGGGATCTGCCCATACTGGTGTGGTGGTTACAGTTTCTTTGCTACAAAAAAGGAGATTGCTGGCATAGTCTGTACAAATAGACAAAACAGTATGTCCTTAGCTGCGACATTTGTAAACAAACTAAAGGCTCCATCTTTAAACATCTACTGCAGACACCCCTCCTAGTATCAAACAAACCATTGCAGTGTGTATATCTGGACCATTACTGCCCTGTGAATTTCGATGGTACATCAAATACATCTCACTTGCAGTAGACTCTTGCTAAAAAATGATCTTTGTGTGACCACAGCAATTGGCTGAAGCTCACTGTTATTAAAGATGGGTAAATCTTTATCAGGACATTTGCAGTAGCTGCGTACCACTCACAACAGGGCCCTGCTTTTGCCTCCAGAGCATACAGGGATACCATGGGAACCCTGGTGTAGCTGTGCATTATTCCTCGCTCCACAATCCTGGGGAAAATTTGATAGTAGAGAAGAAGAACCAAGACTTAATACAATCCTTAAGAGCTAGAGCATTAGGTTCAGGTTAGAGATGGATCCACCACCTGTATTGAGTTCAGAGAGCATTAAATAATCTTCCTAGAAGATCTTTGCATGGCCGAACCACATATGAAGTCCTGTTTGGCATCCAGATGTATGTCCCAGATGGTACTGGCACAGTTCTGTCCATCTTTGCCATTTTAAACAAATATCTCACTATCTTACAGGAACTTCAAAACTTCTGAGATGAGCATTCCACTATGTATGTTGTCTCTGTAGGAGTTGAGGACCAACCAGCACCTAACAACTGGATTTCAAAAGGTGGGGACCTGGTACGAGAAAAGATTGCAGGGAAAAAATAATTTGACCCATCATACCATGTGCTGGTGCCAGTGCTTGGAGTTCAAGGTACCAGAACTGTGATTTTGCCACCGCATGCTGGCTATAAAGACAAATATTTTGTTTTCATTGTTCCAGTAAAATTGCATTATGTGGCTGATCCTACACAGTAGGCCTCGAGGAGTCATGGGTAAATCTCTATCCCCTCTCACTAACATACAGAAAATACCTCTTCAAGCATTGAGCAATATCAATGTTTTTCCCTTACGTTTGAGAGGGCAGAGAATTAACTTTTGTTGATTGTATTCTTACTGCTGCAAACTCAATAAATGCACCAGATGTAAGTCTACAGTTTTCAACTACTTCTTAAAGTGGTAGAGTTGTTTAAAATGAACCACCTTTGGAGGCATCTAACAGTTCTTCTGAGGATTCTGTTTTTACACAGACTGCTTCTGGGTACTTGGATGACATTGATAACTTTTCTTCATGTTCTACTGACATACATCTTTATGGTATGCGTAAAATTCTTCACTAGCTTAAGCATGATTATCTGATCCCTCCATGGTCCTCTTTGTGGATTTTACTTGCCTTTTTTGCCCTCTTCTTGAAGATTGGATTTGTGACTCACAAATACCCATTAGCTTCCTGAAAACTCTGCTGTTGAGCTAGTAGATGAGGTACTGAAACCTCATTTTAATTCTCATAAAGTGCAAAGAGAGCTGTCCCTGGTGAACCTTTCAGTTGATCCAATTCCTGATGGGATTGTTTGGGATAAAGTTCCATATGATATTTTTGGTCCTACAGAGACTATTCAAATTCTATATGTTTTTTAAGGTTGCAGTGAATGATGTGCTCATACCAGGTATTTTGTCCAATGAATGGAATTTAGGAACAGTTTCTCCAATGCTTTCTGAGCTTGCATATTATTCTTTATTTGAAAATGAAGATATCTACATGAACACAGCCAATTGTGGTGAAATGTTTTGTCACAATCACTATGCACACCATTACCTAATTCAAGCTAGTACTCCACGTACAGTTTTCAATTATACACAAAGGGAACACTGCCGACCCCATCGACAGGAACTTCCAAAACATATTTAGACAAATCTGCATATTTTTGGGCATGACATTTCAGATACTGTATCTTATTACTTTAAAATACCATCACCGAAGGCAGGGAAAAACATGCTGACCGATACTAAACAAATTTACTCAAATTAATTTGTTTCCCAGCTAGCTATCAATAACTACAAATATTTGAAAAAAACAATTGATTTAAAATTAATTTGGGTAACAAAAGATTGGCAGGTGCAGGGCATGGATGCCTTATTTAAAGCATTTCTAATATAACTATAGACAATTTTTTGAATGCCATGGTTCAGCAGACTACCTGGCTGTCATATATGTTTTATAAACTCCTCGTATGGTTTTAAAGCCAGCAGACTGGACCTCATTAATGCCAGACACAGCACACAGGAATTGTCACTACTTACAGAATAGGCAAATTATACCAGCAATGGTTACAACATTTCACTTTGTCAGCTGTAAAGGAGCACCTCTCTCTCCTCTCTGATGACTTGGATTTTCATGATTTCTTGTTAGGTCCTAGATCACCATGCTCCAAGTGATTGTGAAACTTATGAAGTCACTCAAGTTGCATGGCATCCTTTGAAGTACACTCACTTTTAAACACTAAGGGCCTGATTTAAGAAAAGTGGCACTGCACCCACTTTTATTGCGCCCCTTAGCACCCTCCTAATGCCCATAAAGCCACCATGTGTGTGCTGTATCTAAGATACGGCACACTATAGTGGTAGTTAGGGGAACTAGCATCCACATTTTTTATGCTAGTTCAGAGCTTTGCAGGATTAGCATGATAAATGTTGACGCTAATCCTGCAAAGCCCATTGAGGTTCATTGTAAACAATGGTGTGCCTCCTTTTAACACCTGCTCTAAGGTGTTAAAAGTGGCAAACAAATGGCGCAAATAAATATTTATAGATTTTTTGTGCCATTTTGTCGGTCTCCCTAATGGGGGAACACCCCCTTTGCATACATTATGCCTGGCACAGGCATAAATGTAGCACAAAGGGTTAGAAAGTGGTGCAATGCATGTAAATTTGGTGCATAGATTTTGGCCCCATTGGGCCACATTAGCATAAAAGAATTATGTGAATTGAGGGGCTATAAAATCTGCCTCTAACATTCCCAGACATTTCAGTGAAGTTGTGAGGAATCGTATTTTTAATACTTTAATATCTCCAACACCTCTGGAGTTGTGTATTTTTTTAACACAATGATGCCTGGTTTTGTATGCTCCTTCCAGACTGTTATTGGAGTGGTTCCATCTTTTATACACTTCTTGTTTTCGAGTGTACTTGGAGCCATACCACTTGTGTTGTTCTTAATTGGTGGCATTTTGCAACTACTTTTTCTGCTCCGCAATGGATATCCCTTCTCGAAGCCAAATGGTGAGTTAACTGTCACTCGTCTAGTTGTGTCATGAACGCGTGATACAGTACTGTGGTGTTTCTCTGTTGGTGGAATTAAATGACACCTCATCTTTGGATTTCCGGCCAGTATGGTTCTGTTGCGTGCAGTCTGTTTTCTGCTGTCTTTGGTGCCCTTTCCTGTGCACACTGGAAGTGTGCCTTGCAATGCAAATGGTAAGATCTACGGACATTAATTTGATAATGTTCCAGTTGAGGGCTCATTTACGGGGTTATCCTTATGAGACTACAATTGCTTCAGGGTGCCTTTTATAAGTCATTTTAGATGGATATAGTTGACACTGCTCCGCAATTTCCTTATTTTGGTTCACCCACTGTGGTCATTGCACAGGACGCTACTTCTTTGGTGGAAACTGAGGTTCTGTATCATGTTTGTTCTTGCAACTTACTCCCCAAGGCTCTTGCTGTTCTGTTCTGCAGATACAGGATTCATCTTGGATTGCAGTGCCACTTACATAACATCATGAATGCTTCCACTAACTTTTACAATTTGGGCCTTGTTTTTAAGCAAATAGTTATGTTTTAATTGGCTCAGTTTTTCATTGGCTTATTTGCTCTGCTTGTTGGTGGTGTGAACATTTTATTTCTTTTATTAATTTTGAAGATAATTTTTAGAATGTATCTTTTTCACTGGCAAGAAGAGGACCTTTTGGACCTGAGTTGGTTCCCCCAGTTTTTAGGTTCATCTGATATTTCACATTGCATGTGTTTTAGCTGGACTTCTTTTAAAAATTACATTTTGCATGCATTTTTTGCATGATATTATTCTAGGTATATGTGGAACATTTTGTTTGTTTAGTTAGCCTTCGGACTATATGTAATCATTTCTTTCTGTTCAAGGCTAGGAACACTGCAAACAATATCTTAGTAATTGTATTCCCTGTTCAGGAGACACCTTTTAACACCTAGACACAGCATTGCATAAGAGCTGTGCTTCTAACACAGTTTGACTTTATTATATAAATGGTGCACTGATCTGGAAGGGGTAGAGGTGTATTACAGCCAAAAAACCTTAACACTCAGCTCCTGAGGAGGAAGGGGTAAGGCATAACATCTGCATCTGTTAATTAGCTGTTACACTGTATGAGGGATGGGATAGCCCAGGCCCACTGAACAAACAAGGAAGCCCTGATCTCTGAAACCAACACAGGATGAGGTCTCCTTTGAAATTTTGGTGGAAAGACCTTGGCAGTGATATCAGCTAGGGGCACAGTTAAGGCCCCCAGAGGAGATTTGAACAAAGAACACTTTTCTGCAACATCTTGAATTGTCCCAGCATGCTCTGCAATATTGTTGGCATGGGGCAGAGGGGTAATGTGGTACTCTACCATTGACCAAAGATGTCTGGCTTCTAGAACTTTCCAACCCCACATATAAGCTCTTGCCCCAGGGAGAGACAGAGAGTTGGACACTGGACTTGGATGGTGGCAGCACCACGAACAACTGGAATGACAACCACTGATGCCTCAACAGATTAAGAACTATGCCCATAGTTGACCCCAGGACCAAAAGGTATATTCAGGACCTTTAAGATTGGTTTCCTTATACCCCTTAGGACAAGTTGGTGGAAGATATTGACTTATATGCCGGAGGAGAGAAAATCAGTCCCAAACATAATCTAAAAAATAAAATATGGCAATGAGAGCGAGTAAAATGAATTCCCAACAAAGTGTTTCAGGTCAGGAGACCTATTGAAAAGGCTCTAGGTGGCTAGGGCTCAGTACTAGGATTTAGATGAGCACAAGAGTGTGCAAATTAGCCCACCGGGCTGAGATTTTGAAGAGAAAAAGTTTAGACTATGATCCACAGCTTGAGCGATGAAGTGAGTGGGGCTCCACTACAAGTCCTCCAAATTACCCCAAAGATGGGCCAGTGCCTGGGGTCAACACAGGATTCATTTATTTTTAATGAGCCTGGGAGGGTGCATGCATGCCGCCTCCTCCTCAGAGCTCTATGATGCGCAGGGACCCGATTCTCCAGGCTGGTTTATACAAAGACAGGAGAATGGGAGTTAGGTTCTGATCCTCCATAGGAGAAGAAAGTGGTCCAAGAACCCACCTTGGAGCTCCAATACTGAAAGACAACAGGAGAGTGGGCTCTCTTCTGCTCCTTGTGCTTGTTTTTGGGCTAAACAGGCAGCCACAAGGAAGCAGCAGGGTGTGCATGGAGTAGGCAGGAGAATCCAAGTTGCTGGTTCTCATACTGACAGTAAAAGGAGCCAGCCGGGTGGGGAGCAAATTAGGGAAACCAGGGTTGGGCTCACCTCGCTGTTCCCAAAGGCAAGCACATGTCAGGGAGCCCAGGTCAGACTTGTATGTCCCACTAAAAAAATCTAAGGCTAAAAGAAAAGAAGTCAAAGGGTGAGAGGCCCTGCACAACACAAGAAACATTGTATTTCACTTCAGTGGGTAGGCTCAAAACACACAATGGATACATCACATTTTTCACTCAAACCCAACCTATTCTTTGCAAAGAGCATAGCTGTGGATTTTAGGTCGTAGTTAAGTCGGCACCAAGTGAAACCTTTCACACCTGCACATTCCATGATGGGGTTACTTACATATCGCTCACCAGGTTTTTTTACCCAGAACCCCTTGAAAACATCAAACTTTGGATAAAATAACACATTTTTCTAACATTTCTGTGATGAAAGGTTCTGGAATCTGCAGGAAGCAACAACCTTCCTTCCAGTTTGCATTCCCCCAAATCACCTGATAAAAGTGGTACCTGACTTATATGGGTAGGCCTATTTCCTGTGACAGATAAGGACCCAAAATGCAACATGAATACATCACATTTTTGCTCTTAAGATGGCACAATTTTTTGCAATGCAGATAACTGTGGGGTTGAAATGAAATGCAATGTGTAGGCAGAAGACTGATTCCTAAAGAAAATGACTCCCACATACATATTCTATTGAAATGAGTCTCCCAAAAAGGCATGCAAAATGTTGCTATATTGTAAGGGGCTAACTATAACATACTTGAGGGGATGTATTGAAGGTGTTTCTGTACGTGTGATATAATTGACCCCATAAAATATAGTAGGCACAACTATTATAGACCCTGAAACAACGACATTCATGAAATCAGAGAATTTTGTAAATTAACATTGTTTAGATTCCTTATATGTAAACTTACGTGGACATCCATAAAATAAAGGATGATTTCAGACACTCTAAGTCAAAGCTGACACACCTGCAATACAGAGTCTTGTCACAACTCAATTTCTAGCTTCAGCTTATGCTTTCTTTGATGTAAAATTCTATGTATAACTCTTGTTAATGTATTCATAAAAGCATCTAAAGAACACCTAATACACCAACAAATATAAAGGTAAAATCTGATAGAGACTTCTAGTTGCAGATTCCTTACCTTTGAATTTCCCCAGGCATCTGTCTGGATCCTCAGATTTTTCTACGAGCAGTACCTCTACGCGCTGTTAGGTGGCGTCAGTCGACTCCGCGGGTGTCGTAGGCATCGTATTCGCCGTGATGACATTGCGGTCGTACATAGGTGCCACCCGGGCGTGCTGACGTCAGTTCTTTTCTTTCCGCGCCAGCCTACACACAAATCCAGAGAGAGCTACCACAGTCGCTTTTTGACTACAACAACATTTTTGTCTAATTCATTCTGACGAGGTTGTGGATGCATCGAGGGATGTCCCGCAAGACCGGTTTAAGCCCTGCGACTCCTGTCACTGAATGATGCCTGTGATGGATCCACACCTCGTGTGTCTTTGGTGCCTGGAGCGTGATCACGAACCGAAGTCGTGCTCTGAGTGTGGGGCCATGAACCCGAAAGCTTTGAGAGAGCAGTCTCTAAACCTAATGGTGGCCTGACACTCAACTCTGCGGTTATTTCGGTCTTGTTTGAGAGGAAGGTCTTGAGACCAGCTGTGGAGTCACCACCACATTTCATCCTCGAAGTCATCAGGACATTCGGGTCATAAGAAAAAGAAGTCGAAGAAGGACAAGCGTTCTTCGACTTCTCCCTGTCACTCAGATGATGCGGTGGAGGAAGAGTGTTGACGGTCTAGGCCTCCATCCTCGGAGCCCTCATCTGGGTCTGCTCCATGCTTCCCTGACCTCCCGGGAACCAGAGCTACCCCTGCCCAGCTCAAAGAGTTTTATGAGGCAATGCATGTCATTTTTGTGCAGACCGACCCACCTTTGGCGCCCAGGGGCACAGGTGAGTTGGTAGGGGCCCCCTCTGGTTTGAAGTCATCAGCTTTGGCCACGGCTCCAGAGGCCTCCTCTGGATCCAATCTCTGATCCGTCTCGATGCTGGTTGTGCCACAGCGACCCTCCCTGGTGTTGGGTCAGACGTTGATGCTTCCATTATTGGTTGGGCCCACAATCAATGTTGATCCCATTCTCATACCCAACAACCCGGAGCCCCAACGATGTCACTGGTTGCCAATTTCATTCTGTATGGGTTCTCCTGGGCCCAGGGTTGATCCAGACCCATATGCTTACGGATATGGATACGGGCAGAGTTTGGAGGGGATGCTGGACCCTTTAGAATCTTAGCATGATCCCCAAATGGACTGGGTGGAGGATTTTGGTGATGCCAGCGGTCTAGACACCTCTCCTGACACTGGTATCCTCTCTCCTCCTACCATTGCTACGGAGGAGGGCAACTCATACTCTATGGTGGTGAGAAGGGCGGCTGAGGTTTTGGACCTTGAGCTACCTTCTGTGGAGGTTAGGCCTAATATCCTTACCAACGTCATTCTGCCGGGGCCTTCCACATCAGAACCCCTTCTTCTCTTTAATGAGGCACTGACGGATGTCCTTTTGGGTACTTGGTCCAGACCCAGCACAGGGGCTCCTGTGAATAGGCCCATTGCCTGCCACCATCAGCCTGCACTGACAGACCCAAAATTCCTCACCCATCACCCCACGCCTGAGAGCCTTGTCATCCAGGCTTCATCTTCATCGGGCACATTCCCTGCCGCACCACCGGATAGGGAATCAAAAAGACTGGACAACTTGGGGAAGAAGTTGTTTTCTTCCAACCGTCTAGCACTGTGGTCCGTGAACACTGAATGCCTTTTAGGAGGCTATTCCCATACTCTCTGGGATACAGTCGCACAAGTGCTGCCTAGAGTTCCAGAGGACTCCCGGACTGTCCTTTCCCAAGCCGCAACAGATGGGAGGGATGCATCAAAGTTCATGATTCATTGTGGACTGTATACGGCAGACTCTCTGCTAGAACGGTTGCATCGACAGTGGCATTGAGACACAATGCGTGGGTGAGAACATCTGGCTTCTCAAGGGATGTCCAGCAATCTCTGATGGACATGCCCTTTGATGGCACTCATCTGTTTGGAGACAAGGCGGACTCAGCACTCAAGCGCTTCAAGGATTCCCGAGCCACGGCCTGGTCCCTTGGCCTTGTATCTGCTCCTAGACCCCAGCAGTCCACATTTTGCCCCTTTTGTGGCTACGGAAGAGGCACCCAACCATGTTCTTTCCCCCCGGCCATTGACCTGTGCATGCTGTACAGTCTCTGCGAGGCCACAGGATCCCATGCCCCCGGGGATCAGAGAGCCAGCGGGTCAACAAGTCCACCCCACCCCCTCATCAGCCTCCAAACCTTCCTAGTCCCTGGGTACAACAGGAACCAGCTGGTGGCAGGATTCGCCATCACCTGCCTCAATGGCAATCCATTACCTCGGCTAGGTGGGTTCTTCAAATTGTCGTAAGGGGCTACTCCATCCTCTTCGAGACACCTCCTCCAGCCAATGCACCTTCATACAATCACATATCGGAGGATCATAAGGCACTTCTCCATGAGAAAGTCCAAACCCTTTTGGCCAAAGGAGGTATAGAGTGAGTTCCGTTGCCAGATGTAGGTCATGGTTGCTATTCCCTCTAGTTACTGGTGCCGAAAAAAGATCTATATTAGATCTTCGGTCCTTCAACCTCTTCCTCAAGAAGAAGAAGTTCAAAATGTGGATATTAGTTCAGATCCTATCTGCCCTGGACCCTGGAGACTGGATGGTAGTGTTGGACTTGCAAGACGCATACTTCCACATCACCGTCTTGCCGGCCCACAGACGTTACCCATGATTCGTGGTAGGTCACAAGAACTCTCAGTTTACCGTCCTCCCTTTTGGCCTTACCTGTGCCCCTCGGGTGTTCACAAAAGTGATGGTAGTCGTGGCAGCTCATCTGTGGAGGTTAGGGGTTCCAGGCTTCCCCTACCTCGAAGATTGGCTGTTGAAGGCGAACTCGCCCTGGACAGTTGTCTCCCACCTCCAGACTACAGCAAGTATTTGCATTCGCTGGGGTTCACTATCAACGGGCCGAAGTCACACCTGACTCCTTCTCAGATGCTCCCTTTCATCGGAGCTGTTCTGGATACAGTGCAGTTTTTGGGTGTATGCTCCTGAAAACAAGTCCAGGATATTCTGGCTATGATACCAATGTTTCGGCCTCTATCCTGGATTTTGGTGAGAATGACTCTGAGGCTGCTGGGCCTCATGGCCTCCTGCATCCTCCTAGTTCAAAAGGCCAAATGACATATGCGGGCTTTGCAGTGGGACCTGAAGTTCCAATGGGTGCAGCATCAGGGGAATCTCTCTGACAAGGTCCGGATCTCCGAAGGAACTGTGAGAAACCTGCAGTGGTGGTTAACAAATCAGGATTGGGTCAAAGGCAGATCCCTCTCCTTTCCCCAACCTGATCTTACAGTAGTGACAGATGCATCACTCCTGGGATGGGGCAGCCACATAGGAGAGGCGGAGATCAAAGGCCTCTGGTCTCTGGCAGAAACTGGGCTCCATATCAATCTTCTGGAGCTCCAAGCGATTTGACTAGCATTAAAAGCATTCCTTTCCTCTCTCAAAGTGAAGGCAGTGCAGGTGTTCACAGGCAACACCACCGCCATGTGGTACTGCAGCAAACAAGGCGGAATGGGGTCGTGGACCCTTTGTCAAGAGGCTCTTTCCCTCTGGACTTGACTGGAACATGAGGGCATTTCCCTGGTGGTTCAACACCTGGTGGGCTCCTTGAATGCCAGGGCAAACAAAGTCAACCGAGTATGCCTGGTCGATCACAAATGACGTCTCCATCCGGAGGTGGGGCAAGGTCTCTTCCTTCAGTGGGGAGAACCTTGGTTAGGCTTGTTCGCCTTCGTAGAGAACGCTCAGTGTTAGCTTTTTTGCGCATTGGAGTATCTGTGATGTTTTTCATCACAAGTGGAATTCAGGCCTCCTGTACTCCTTTCCTCCCACATGACTTCTGCCTAGAGTTCTGAAGAAGATCAGGCAAGACCCGGCCCAAGTGATCCTGGTGGCTCTGGACTGGGCACAAAGAGTCTGGTATCCCGAGCAAGTGAGCATGGCCATAGCGCCTCCGATCAGACTGCCTCTTCAGGAGGATCTTCTGTCACAACAGCAGGGGAGCGTCATCTACCCAAACTTGTCCACCCTCCTCCTCCTTGCGTGGAGATTGAGCGGCGACAGTTGACGTCTTTTCACCTGCCAACCGAAGTCTGTAACGTTATCTTAGCAGCCAGGCGTCCCTCAACCAAAACCGTATACGCCTGTTGTTAGAAGAAATTTGTGGTATGGTGCATCGACAAATCTGTTGATCCTCTATCTGCTCCTCTCTCTCAGGTCCTTCTCTTTATTCTTTCCCTTGCTCACCCTGGGCACCCTTAAGGGATATCTCTCTGTTATCTCTGCATTCTTGAGGTTACCAGATCAACCCTCTTTATTTAAATCTACCATTGTTGGGAGGTTTCTTAAAGGCCTCACACATATTTTACCTCCTATCCCATTCATTATTCCCCAATAGGATCTAAACCTAGTATTAACATACCTTATGTGTGGCCCGTTCGATCCACTTCACATTTGCCCTTTACAGCTCTTAACCATCAAAACTGTCTTTTTAGTTGCCATCACCTCTGCCCACAGAGTGAGTGAGCTCCAGGCTCTTTCATCTAAACACCTTTCCTGGCAATACTTCCTAATAGAGTGGTACATCACACAAAGGTTTCTTTTCTACCTCCCATGTCGGGCAGTCCATCACCTTGCCTACCTTTTATGCACCCCTACATCCCTCACATGAAGAAGAGAAACTCCATCATCTGGACCAAAAAAGAGAGTTGGCATTCTACCTTGATCATAACAAAAACTGCCAGGTGGACGATCAACTCTTTGTGGGATATGTGGGTGCAAAGGGGGCGTGACTAGGGAAGCCAAGATGTCGGACGCGTAGTCTGTGTGCTCCGACGGGGCCTTGCAATTATCTGCAAAAACGGAGCCCTGCCAGAGTGAAGTCGGCGCCTGAGAAGTGCTGGTCCGCCGCTAGAGATAGCGGTATCGCGTGAGGAAGAGCCGCTTGACTTGGGGTGACCGGGAGCAAGAAACCCCGCCGCACCTGGGGCCTACCAGGCGAGCCGGGAACTCGAGTAAACGGAGACACCGGACGGCAGGGCTCGAACGACTGAACAGAGGATGCGCGGACATATAAGGCGAGTGGAATGCTAGCGACCCCCCCCCCCGGGTGAACGAGCAGACCGGGGGACGACTATCCTCGCTTGGCCGAACGGAGGGAGTGACGCCCACCTATTGAGGACATAACAGGTGGAGCGGAGGGAGAGGGCCTACCCTTCAGCGTGGGGGACGCTGTCGGCTCTCTCCCCCGAGGCACAGCAAATCGGTAGGATTCAGGGCGCAGGACCTGGCGGGGAGCAACGGCCCAACCCTCTGCAAGTAACGGGCCTGGGCCCGGAAGATAAAACACAGTGACACGGGGGTGGACGCCGCCCACCAGCTGAAGCCCCCCTGAAGAGGAGAGAGGGGGACCGACACAGAGGAAGCCCAGGCGACCGACCCAGGGGAAGAACTTACTCCGCACAACATAGCAACCCAGGTGAGCGAAGCCCCAGCCAGGGCCATGGAAGGGGGGAGCACCCAAGATCACAACCGAAGAAAGGACAACGGAAGTACTAGCAGAAAGAATTAGGAACTGAGAGGACGCCCCAAAGGCCCAGGGCCAGAGAGGCTGTGATCGCGCATCGGAGGGAAGCGGAGAAGCTGAACAAATAATAAAGAGGCGGTACAGGACCCCAGTCTACCGGGGGCGAGTCCACGAACATCATTCAGATTGAGGTGGGGGGCATGAGGATGCCAACGACATGAGGAGATTGTTGACGACTACCACACAAGCAAAAGAACCGAGGGGGCAGGAATCAGGGAGAGCCTGGCAAAGGGCGAAACGGACCTGTGACGCAGCCCGCGCACTGAGGAGCAGCACCACATACGCACAAACAACTCAGGAGAGTTGTACGGCACCCAACAGAAACACCAGGGGGTTAAAGCAGATGGCAGTAGAAGCACACAGAAGCCCGAGGTACATGTGATACCCAAAGCTGGAACCCGATATATCAGCGCTGATGACATCAAAAAGCCGCTGAGGAGGGAAAAATATAGAGCGTCAGGCACTTGATGGTAGTAGAAGCGTAGACAAGCATGAACCAACACAATCCACGATGCAGGAAAAATTGGACAAAATCCTAGGAGCAATAGAAGACACAAAAACCACACTGCAAAACGACATCAGTCACGTCGCAGTGGAAGTGGGTCTCCTCTGAGCAGATCATCAAAAGCTGGCAGACAGGGTTAAAGACACAGAGACGATCCTGACAGATATAACCCAGAGACAAAAGGACTTGGAATCCACTGTACTGCACTTGACGGAGAGAATAACAAGGTTGGAACAGAGAGCAGAAGATGCAGAGGGACGAAGCCGGAGGAACAATGTGCGAGTGGTGGGTCTGCCAGAAGGAACAGAGGGCACAAACATGGTGGAATACCTGGAGAAGTGGATGAAGGAGACAGTAGCTCTAGACTGCCTGACGCCGTTCTTCGCGCTAGAGAGAGCGCACCGAGTTCCTGCGAGACAACCAGCACCAGGTCGACCGCCAAGGGTGGTGATAGCACGTCTGCTACATTATAGAGACAGGGACATCCTGCTCCAGAGGGCTAGGGAGATGGGCCCTCACAGAGTAGGCAACGGAGAAGTGACCCTCTTCCCAGACTTTACTCTCGAGGTTCAAAATAGGAGAGCCTCTTTTAAGGCAGTAAAGAGAGCACTGAGAGAAGAGGGAATACAGTATTCACTCATCTTCCCGGCCAAACTGAAGGTGATGATTGACGGTAGCACCAAGTTCTTCCCTAGTCCAGAGGAAGATTGGGAATGGCTGGAGGCCCGAGGAAGCGGCGGAAAGCATACTGAGGGCCCAGGGCATGCTCCCACCTACACAGCCAGAGGCAGGAACAAGAGGATGAGACGCAGACCCCGCTCACGAGCTGGACCATCACAGACTCAGAAAGACCTGAGTAAAAAAGAGGCCCTAAGGGCAGCGGCTTCAATGAACAAAGAAACTTCACCAAAGAGGAAAATTGACAATGAATCGCACGACACAGCAGCATCATCTGCGGAGAGCACCTGCGGCTCAGAGAGCCAACCGAGAGTGACACCGCAGACGGCGGACGAATTAGGGTGACTGTGGAGCAGCCGCGCACCAAGGTGGGGCACACCGACCAGATGCAAGGCCCCAATGGACTCTATACCAGCCCCCCCAACAGACTTCTCGCCTATTCAGTAGAATGGTGAGAACTAGACAGACTTGTTGTATTAAGTTGCTCGTTGGCACATTTTTTCTGGGCACCCTACAGTTAGGGAGGGGCCCTGGGGCGGGGGAGTTGGGGTTGCGTAAGTTTGGAACCAATAGGTGCATAAACGGAAAATATCATACACACGTGGGTCGCTGGAACACACAACAGAGAGAAGAGGTCATTGGGAGGGGGTGGGACCAGGATCCCTCACAGACATACCCAGATGACAGACTATAGCATTCTGACATGGAACGTACGGAGAATGGGGTCACAGGCAAAACGACACAAAGTATTGGCCTACTTGAAACGAAGAGGCATACATGTAGCAATGCTTCAAGAAACCCACCTGACAACGAACGAGGTAGAAAAGTTAAAACGCAGATGGCGAGTACAGGTGTTTGCCACCGGGTACTCGTCTTACTCCAGGGGGGCACTGATTTGGATCCGTGCTGGTGTGCCATTTGAAGCGAGATCAATAGAAGTAGACCGGGAGGGCAGATTTGTGGTGGTGGAGGGACGATTACATGGGATCCCAATAATGCTGGGAAGCATCTATGCCCCCAACCAAGATCAAGCGCCCTTTTTGCAGTGTCTCTCGAGCCGCATCACCTGCCAACAACATGGGGACTTATTAATAGGGGGAGACTTTAATAGTGTCATGAACGTAGACTTGGATCGCTCTTTACCAACACTACAGTGGGCAGCGACACATAAAACAACGAAGAAAGTAAGAGACTGGGTAGAAACGTGGGGAATGGTAGATATCTGGCGAGAACAACACCCAAACAAAAAGGATTACTCCTTTTACTCTGCACTACACCAATTACTCACTAGAATCGACAGGGTGGTATGTACTACTGGGATAGCAAGAGGTATCTTTTACACTGAATACCTGGGATGAACAATATCAGACCACAACCCGCTTCTGGTGAGATGGAGACTGGATGAGGATAGGCCCCCCATTCCGCTCTGGAGAATTTCACCAACAGCATTAGAAGATCAGACATTTAGAGAAACTCTTAGATCCCACCTAGCAGACCAAATTAACATAAACAAAGGATCAGCGTCCTCTAGGTACCTAGAATGGGAGGCACTAAAGGTGGAGGTGAGGGGCTACAGTATAGGACAGACAGTCGGGATTAAGCACACACTAGAACAAGAAGTAATCAAACTTGAGGACGCAATACACAGCTGGGAAAAGAAAGAGCACAAGAGTGCACAAGAAAGGGAAGAGTACAAATAGGCGATGAAATCCCACTCGTGCGCTGAGGTACAGCTACGATGCCACTGTTTCCAGAAACACTTAGCCACAGTACAAGCAGAAGAGGGTAGATCGGGGAAGATGCTAGCATGGCTGGTGAAAACGGGAGGAGAGGGAACACCTATAGTGAGTGTACGCGACATGAGAGGAAACCACAGATTCCAACCTGGACCCATTAACAAGGCCTTTAAAGAGTATTACACTCACCTATATAGGGAACCAGACGATTTAGAGAAAGACAGACTAACAGAATTCTTATGATCACTCCCGCTCCCGACCTTAGACAGGGGAGAAGGTGAAACACTCGGGGGCCCAATTACGAAGGAAGAGGTACTGGAGGCTATCACACAGCTGGCCCCAGGCAAAACACAAGGGACTGATGGGTTGCCAATGGACTTTTATAAGAAATACCCCAAGCTATTGGCCCCACAGCTGGTAGACCTTTATGCAGAGGCACAGCACAGAGGCCTTCTCCCAGACACACTCAGGGAAGCAGTGGTGATTCCACTGCCCAAAATAAAGTCTAAAGAGGCCTCAGTCACCAACTTTAGACCACTTTCAATGTTAAACAATGATTTTAAAATCCTCAGTAAAATCCTAGCTAACCGGCTGCTGCAACATATACCAGCTCTGGTACATGTGGACCAAAACGGGTTTGTACCGAACCGCAATACATCACTCAACCTCCGACGACTCTTTGCCATCTTATAGATGCCAGCAACGGCGAAGCCACCCAAAGGGATGTTGCTGGCTATAAACTTCGAGAAAGCCTTTGGCTCGATCCGTTGGGATTACCTAAGAGTAGTAATGCTAAAGATGGGTATGGGAGACAAATGGGTAAAATGGGTAGACCTGCTCTATACAGCCCCACAAGCGAGAGTTAAGACAGGGAAAGTTATCTCAACCCCCTACAGCATTCATAGGGGAACTAGGCAGGGATGCCCATTATCGCTGCTACTGTTTGCCCTAGCCATTGAACCTCTAACCACCTATTTCCGTAAGGAGGGTAAAGACAGAGGGGTGAGATGGGGAGGGAGTGAACACAACATCTCACTCTTTGCCGACGATATCCTAATTTACCTTAATGACGGGGACACTGGACTTCAATGGGCCTTACAGGCCCTGGACAGATTTGCTGAGCTATCAGGGCTAAAACTTAATAGAAGCAAAACATACGTTTTTTCCAATTACAAAGGGTTGTACCCAGCCAGCAACATTCCCAGAGACAGTGGTATGGGCTCTTGACACATTTAGGTACCTAGGCATCCAGGTGTATCATGACCAGAGGGATCTGCGGGAGAGTAACCTTGGCAGGGCGCTTGGCTCTCTAAGAGCATCCGTAGGGTTCTGGAGAACCATGAAACTTTCCATAATGGCCAGAACAGCACTAACTAAAATGATCATGTTACCTCGCCTCCTTTACTACTTCACTAACTTACCGATACTGATCCCAATGCAATGGTTTAACGAACTAAACTCATTACTCAGAGAGCTAGTCTGGGACGGAGGCCGAAGTCGCACAGCACTATCTACGTTATGTAGACCAACTACTGAGGGAGGACTGGGAGTTCCCGACTTTGAGTTACATTATTTAGCTTGTCAATTACAGTGGTTAGCCAGATGGAATGCAGGGGAGGGCAAGCTAGAAAGACACACGGGGAACAGAGTGCTAAGCATGGAAGAGATCATATCGGAAATGATAGGAAGAAAGTTGAAGTCACAAAGAAAAAAGCATGTTGACGAAAGTAGCATTGATGTGCTGGAAGAGATGTTCAAAGAGGATAGGAATAGGTAAACCCTACTCCCCGGCATTACCACTACATGTGCAAAAGGCAGAGACAATTGATGGGAAATGGATGGACACAGACTTAGGGCCCTGGACGAGGGCTGGAATAGAGACGATAGGAGACCTATTTGAGGAGGGGGTACTGAGCTCATTCACCGAGTTAGTAGAAAAAAAAGGGGTTCCCAGAGATCAGTTCCTAGTGCACCAAAGACTAACCCATATTATACAAGAACACTGGGAAACGGTTAACGCAGAACCTGCCACGCACTGCATGTGACACCAACTACTGACAATAGGGACAGAAGCCCACCAAATCACCAAACTATACAAAACACAAATTGAAGGCACTCTAGACCAATTGAGATCATTGAGAGATAAATGGGAAAGAACACTTGGAAAAGACCTCACAGACGGGGAGTGGAGTAAAATACTGGCATACCCAAAGAAATTATTGAGAAATACCCGTTTGAGATATAACCAGTATAACTACATTCATAGGACATATCTCACCCCACAGCGCTTAACCCGCAGATATGGGGGCACCCCGGCGGAATGCCCCAGATGTGGTGTGGTGAGTGCCGACCTAGACCATATGGTATGGCAGTGCCCAGAAATCCAAACTGGATGGGGACTGGTGACAAATGACCTAGAGAAGCTGATGGGATGCCCAATACCACAGACCCCGGCGATATGCTTGGTAGGCCTGAAACAAGGCCTCAAAATTGGGAAGCTGCAGGAGCGTTACATAGATACTGCGCTAGCACTATATAGGCGGCTAATAGCAGTAGGCTGGAAATCCACTAAGGCCCCAGTAATAACTGAGTGGAGGCGGGATGTAGAGAGATGGGCGAGGGCCGAATTACAGGCCCTGAAGAGCGAGGAAGCAAGAGGGTTGCCCCAAACGCCAATAGCCCAGGCCTGGGAAGAAATATTGTCAAATTGAAGAAGCGAAGTAATGGAAGAAAGCAGGGACACAGAAGGCTCAGACTAGTAACTGGCAAGTGAAATGAGACATAGCAAGAAACACACACCAATAGAGCCGTCACACCAAGGAGAGAGAGCCGAAACTATATATGACTCACAAGAAGCAATAAACTGCACATTAGCAGGAAAGAAGTGATGTGAGGAATCGGGGGACTAATGAATAGTAAATGACCCAACATGTCAATAGAAGGGGTAAGAACTAATCAAGAGCAGGATGGAACAGAACAATGTTCCAAACCGCACCCACATAAAAAGACATTTGGGAAAATGGCACCAGAAAGTTTAAGTTCATGTTTAAGTTTAGGTAAGCCGGCAGGATAATAGTAAGGATCAGTCAATGACTACACCTCACTAAACTGAATGCAGAATAAGACATCGAATATATAGGAAACAAATGACAATGACGCATGTGAAAAAGGAAAAAAAAAAAAGAATAATGATGTAGAAGCACAAATAATGTCTGAAACTGTACATGTAGTAAAGAATGCAACCTGTAAATGGCAAATGTTAATAAAAATATTTTAAAAAAAAAATATGTGGGTGCAAAGAAGAGGAAGGCGGTGCAGAAGAGGACCATTTCACGATGGTTGCTCTTATACATCAAAATGTGCTACGCTCTTGCTAAGAAGCAACGTCCTGAAGGTTTGCATGCTCACTCCTCCAGAGCTAATGCTGCTGCCACGAGCACAGGGCATTCCAGTCCTGAACATCTGTCCGGCAGCAACGTGGGCATCTCTGCACACTTTTACCAAACACTACTGCCTGGACAGTCAGGTCCGCAGGGACGGTCACTTTAGCCATTCGGTCCTGCAGGACGTCTTGGTGTGATATTGGTTCGCAGCCCACCACTGGGATGGTATTTCTCGGGTATCTGTTCAAATATAAAGAATCTGCAACTAGAAGTCTCTATCAGATGTACAAGTTACTAACCTTCAGTAACGATATATCTGGTAGAGACATATTCTAGTTTCAGATTACTTACCGACCTGCCCTTCCTTCCTACACTGCAAACTGATTTCTAGGGACAGAAACCTCCCTTTAAGGGCCCTAGTTTTGGTGCACCACTCTCAGTGTTCTTCATGGCTGCCCACTACTGGCATGGAAAGTTGTGAAAAGAAACTGATGTCAATGCGCCGGGCTGTCATCACGGCAAACATGATGCCAATGATGCCGGCGGACTCGACGGACGCCACCTGACGGTGCACAGAGATACTGCTTGAAGAAAAATCTCAGGATCCAGACTGAGGAAAGGAATCTGCAACTAGAATATGGTGGTCATTCTGACCTCGGCGGTAAAAGGCGCCTACCGCCGGTCAGAAATCCTCCATAATCCCGCCGCGGTCGCGGAAACCCGCCACGGTCATTCTGACCCGCAGAAGGCAAACCTCCGAAAATCCGACCGCCACAACAGACCGCCAGACCAGCGGTCGGCGGAAAGGTGGAGGTGACCAAACCTCCACCGCCACGCCAACAGAAATACGCCCATGCCATTACGACCCACGAATCCACGCGGCGGTCATTCAAACGCGGTATTCCATTGGCGGGACACACCGGTGCGGTCAGAATACACACAAACGAACAAAACTCACCCACATTGGACGATTTGAATCCCACACACCTGATACACATACACACACCACTCCCACACACACAATACAATATAAAACACCCACCCACATCACCCACAAACCCCTACGCTTAAAAATTCGTAAAGAAGACAAGAGCGAGACACCAGCATCCAAAACATAACAGCCACAGCCACTCAACACCATCACCCACACACTATCCACACACAAAACAACACACACCACCACACTCAACTCACTTAAATACACATACTCCACCCCACACATCATACACACCACCCCATGGCACCCCAAAGACAACCCCGCTTCACAGACGAAGAACTCAGGGTCATGGTGGAGGAAATCGTTCGGGTAGAGCCCCAGCTGTTCGGCACACAGATACAATACACCAGCATTGCCCGGAGGACGGAGCTATGGCAGAGGATTGTCGACAGGGTGAACGCAGTGGGACAGCACCCCAGAAATCGGGAAGACATCAGGAAGCGATGGAACGACCTACGGGGGAAGGTGCGTTCCATGGTATCCAGGCACAACATCGCCGTGCAGAAGACTGGCGGAGGACCCCCACCTCAACCCCCACAATTCACATCATGGGAGGAGGAAGTCTTGAACATCCTGCATCCTGACGGCCTCGCAGGAGTCGGCGGAGGAATGGATACTGGTAAGTTGAAGCTTCAATACTGCTTCCCCCCCACCTGCATGCCAAATCAGACCCCAACCCTCACCCCCATCCTCGAACCCCACCCTCACCCCCACCCCCATCCTCACCCCCACCCTCACCCCCACCACCATCCTCACCCCCACCACCATCCTCACCCCCACCCCCAGCACACCTATTCCCCGCCAATGTCTCACCATCACAACCCACACATCCCAAAACCTAGGCCTGCATGCGTCCACTAAGCATGGACACCCATCACCAAAGCATGCCCAATGCATATACACATCCCCCTCACAAGCCACCCTCACCAAAGCCCCCACACACGAATGCCAGCACTTGGGGACACGAGAACCCACAGATACACCCATATGCCACACATTGAAACTATAACCATACCTCTATACCCCTGCAGGACCCGACCGTCAACACACCGCGGCGGAGGGGCCAGAATTCTCCACACCCCCCACCCAAGAGGCCGTCAGCGATGACAGCAGCTCTGTCGACCTGGACACCGATGACCAGCCCGGACCATCGGGGACCTCTGGACAGTCGGTTCCCCTCACACAGGCCCAGGCCACTACAGACTCTAACCCCTCTGGGAACACCAGCACAGCTCCCACCCAGCGGGCCCATGCCTCTGTCTCCAGGGCGCGTCAATCTGCGGTGTGTCTACCACTACAGGGCACCCAGGATAACCCACCACCCCAACAACAACAGGGACCTGGGGGCAGTGGTAGTGGGCACACCGGCCAGGGGGCAGAGGCCCAGGGAAACAGGGCAACTCGGCGGGCAGCTGTGCGACAGGGGGGGGAGGAGAGGCCCAGGGAACCCACTCTCCACGAGGTCCTCACCACCATCATGGGAGCATACAACCGCTCCCAGGAGACGATGGCGACGGTACTGGCCCGGTTCCAGGAGATCCAGGTGCTGCAGGAGGAACACTATCGGGGGTACAGGGAGGACATCAGAGCCATCAACACCACCCTGGTTACCATGGTAGGGCTGCTGCAGGACCTCGTAAACAGCAGGGCGGACACTGAACAACACCCAAGGGCCCCTGCCACTAGCCTGGACCAAGAACAGCCATCCACCTCCGCCGGCGCTAGTGGACAGGAGGCCCCCGCACAGCAGCAGCCCACCAGACCCCCACCTCCTGCAGGAGAAGAACCACCCCGCAAGAGGGCCCTGAGATCTCGCAAGAAGACAGAGTAGGATGTCAAGACCCCCGCCAGCAATGGATACCACCTGATGTCATCCCACTGTCCCACATTGTCACCCTGTCCATCCTTGAACTGCCCATGCTCCATCTCTCCACAGGCCTCTGGACAATGCACCTGTGTGACTGTTACTCTGGACTCTGCCATGGACATTCCTTCACCATAGCCCCCACCCACTTGAAACCACCCATCCCATTTTGAGCACTTCAATAAACACCTATTTTGCACCAAAATATCAGGAGTCTGGCTGTGATTTCAATAGATTGTAATTGACATGACAGTGCAAATATGTCCTTGTACATGGTGAAGTCAACAAACAGCTGCCACAAAGCTGTAGTCCATGGGGAAACGAAGCACAGGACTCGTAGTGGGGACCCCAGATCTGAAATAGGGAGGGAAAAGCCAAAACTCAGTCATCATACACTGGGGCAAATAGACAGGCAGCAGAGATGCAGCAGAGTAGTTAACATTTACTAAATTATCTTTGAAATGTTACCTGTGTCCTATTGGAAGTACTGTTCAATGATTCTGTCCCTGTTGTCTGTTTCAGCCCCGTCGTCTTCCTCCTCGTCACTCTCCTCAGGTTCCACCGCTGCCACAACACCACCGTCTCGACCATCCTCCTGCAGGAAAGGCACCTGGCGCGCAAAGCCAGGTTGTGAAGCATGCAGCAGGCCACGATGATGTGACACACCTTCTTAGGTGAGTACATTAGGGATCCACCTGTCATATGCAGGCACCTAAACCTGGCCTTCAGGAGGCCAAAGGTGCGTTCGATCACCCTCCTAGTACGCCCATGGGCCTCATTGTACCGTTCCTCTGCCCTGGTCCGGGGATTCCTTACTGGGGTCAGTAGCCACGACAGGTTGGGGTACCCAGAGTCCCCCACTAGCCAGACACGGTGTCTCTGTAGCTGTTCCATCACGTAAGGGATGCTGCTATTCCTGAGGATGTAGGCGTCATGCACTGACCCTGGGAATTTGGCATTTACATGCGAGATGTACTGGTCAGCCAAACACACCACCTGGATGTTCATTGAATGGTAATTTTTTCTGTTCCTGTACACCTGCTCCCTGTCTCTTGGGGGAACCAAAGCCACATGGGTCCCATCAATGGCACCAATTACGTTGGGAATATGTCCAAGGGCGTAGAAATCACCCTTCACTGTAGCCAATTCGCCCACCTCAGGGAAAATGATGTAGTTCCTCACGGATTTCATCAGGGCAGACAACACTCTGGATAACACCTTCGAAAACATGGGCTGAGACATCCCAGAAGCAATTCCCACGGTTGTCTGAAATGACCCACTTGCCAAGAAATGTAGTACTGACATGACCTGCACCAGAGGGGGAATCCCTGTGGGTTGGCGGATGGGGGACATCAGGTCGGGCTCCAGCCGGGCACACAGTTCATGGATAGTGGCACGGTTAAGACGGTAGGTCAGGATAATGTGGCGTTCTTCCATTGTCGACAGGTCCACCAGCGGTCGGTACACGGGAGGATTCATCCGTCTCCTCGCCCAACCCAGCGGACGGTGCCTAGGAAGGACAACATGGAGCACACAGTCAAGCAACCCACAGGTACGTACTCACAGCTAGCACAGTATACGATTCTCTATGCAGTGAATGGCGTGTCTGAGTGGCATGCAAGGCCTAGGCCTGTGTGACGCAGTTGAAATTGAGCCATGTGGGCCCTGGAAATGGCGGCTGCCTGACCTGTGAAGTGTGACAATGGGATGTGAGGTCAATGCGCTGGCGTGGCACACCGCGGCGGGCGGCGGGCCAAGACCGCGGCGCGAAGCCGCATTGGTTAACATTGAAGCCTATGGGTTTCAGGAGCCAATGGCGAAGGGCGCCGGCGGTGGCGGGACGCACCGCCGCGGTACGCACCGCCGCGGACGTGACCGCCATTTTATATCTACTTATCCACTTGCGACTTGAACTTTCACAGGAGAGGACCTATACTGCAAGTGTTGCTGTGACCTCGGTCTGGAAGGGACAATGGCTGCTGCGACTGGGGAAAGGGCCCCTGCCTTCACTGGAGAGGAGTTGGAGAAACTTGTGGATGGGGTCCTCCCCCAGTATGCGCTACTCTACGGTCCTCCAGACCAACAAGTGAGTTTAATTCAATATGGATTTGGGGCCACTGGCTGGCTTGGGGGCCTGGCGGGGATGGGGGGCATGTTGGGGCTGGCGGGGGGCCTGGCGGGGGGCCTGGCGGGGATGGGGGGCATGTTGGGCATGGCGGGGGGCATGGCGGGGATGGGGGGCATGTTGGGCCTGGCGGGGGGCCTGGCGGGGATGGGGGGCATGTTGGGCCTGGCGGGGGGCCTGGCGGGGATGGGGGGCATGTTGGGCCTGGCGGGGGGCCTGGCGGGGATGGGGGGCATGTTGGGCATGGCGGTGGGCCTGGCGGGGATGGGGGGCATGTTGGGCATGGCGGGGGCATGGCGGGGGGCCTGGCGGGGATGGGGGCATGTTGGGCATGGCGGGGGGCCTGGCGGGGGGCCTGGCGGGGATGGGGGGCGTTGGGCCACTGGAAAGGAAAATGCTGAGTAACTTGAACGTGGTATTTCTCCCTCCCTGTACGTGTCACATAGGTCCGCGCCCATGAGAAGATCGGGATTTGGCGTGCCATCGCCAAGGAAGTCCGGGCCCTGGGGGTCCACCATCGACGGGGCACCCACTGCCGCAAGAGGTGGGAGGACATCCGCCGCGGGACCAAGAAGACCGCCGAGTCTCTGCTGGGGATGGCCTCCCAACGTAGGCGGGGTGCCTGCCGTCAACTGAGCCCCCTGATGTTCCGGATCCTGGCGGTGGCCTACCCTGATTTGGATGGGCGCGTGAGGGCAGCACAGCAGACACAAGGGGGTGAGTACAAGCATTATCTACTCTGTTGTCGCGCAGTGGAGGTGTCTGGGTGGGGGAGGAGGGCTGGGGGTCCCCCTAGGCCAGGGCGATATCTGTAGGCTGGGCACCCCCGTAAGCCCCTGTGTCCCCAGCCACCACCTTCAGTAGTTTGTCAGTACAGCCATCCCTGGGCCGTGTCATCCATGGGTGCAGTTGTCAACTCTAGGCGTGTAGGGCATGTTCCACGGAATGCGTAGCGTACCCCAAGTGCGCAACTTAGTGCAGGGGGCATCTGTGTCTGTCATGTCCGCTAACTGTACCGGAGATCCATGTACTCAATATCCCTTTATTTCTCTCTCCCCCCCCCTTTTTGTTTGTCTTTCTGTGCTTGTGTGCATCAGCATCATCAGGCGGAGGAGAAGTGGCATCGGGGCAGGAGGGAGCTGCATCTCACATGGCCCAGGAGGGCCATGCCACAGAGTCAGACTGGACCAGTGAGACGGAGGGCGAGGGGAGCTCCACGACGGGGACGACTGGAGCCTGCAGCGACACGGACACGTCCTCGGAAGGGGGCTCCCTTGCGGGGGTGGCACCATCCGTGCCCCCCGCCATTACAGGTACAGCCGCCACCCAGCGCACCATCTCCGCCCTCCCAGCAGCCCCTCCGCGTTCGCCCCGTGCCCGCTCTGCCAGGAAGCCGGGCATCTCCTTCGCCCCAGGCACCTCAGGCCCTGCCCCTGTTACCCCCGCTGCCCTCAGTGAGGAGGTCATTGACCTCCTCCGAACGCTCATTGTTGGGCAGACTACCCTTTTGAATGCCATCCAGGGGGTGGAGAGGGAGGTTCATCGCAGCAATGCGTACCTGGAGGGCATTCATTCGGGTCAGGCTGCCCATCAGCGATCGTTCCAGGCTCTGGCCTCAGCACTGACGGCAGCCATTGTCCCTGTCTCCTGCCTGCCTCTACTAACTCCCTCCTCCCAGTCTCCTGTTCCTCTGCCTGTCCCACCCACACCATCAGACCAGCCTGCACACACCTCAACACCCAAGAGAAGCTCATCCAAACATAAGCACCACAGATCACGCAGACATTCACACACGCAACATTCCGATGCAGACATGCCAACAGTCACTACCACCTCTGTGACCCCCACCTCCTCATCTCCCTCCTCCCTCCCTGTGACGTCTACACTCACACCTCCATTCACCTCACCATCAGCCAGTGTTTCCATCACCAGCACACCCTCCACTCCAGTCCGCACACGTGCAGTCACCACCCCCACTGCCATTTACACGTCCCCTGTGTCCTCTCCCACTGTGTCTGTCACCCCCTCTTCCACACCACACAAACGCAGCCACCCACCCACCCAACAGCCATCCACCTCACGACAGCCTATCCCTCCTGCACCTGCACCCAAAGACAGCAAACGTGACTCACCTACAACCACATCCTCTCCCTCCACTCCCATTCCCACTGTACCTACCACTCTCCATTGTCCCAAGAAGCTCTTCCTCGCCACTACTAACTTCTTTCCTGACCCTGAGCCCCCCCCTCCTTCTCGTCGGGGTAAGAAGAGCACCTCAGCCACCACCAGCCCTGCAGCCCCCTTGACAAGGGTGCAGGGGTATTGGAGCCCGCCAGCCCGCATGTCTGGATCTTCGCCCAGCAGCAAGGGGACAGCCAGCCCACCCCCTGGGAAGAGGAGCAGAAGGCGGAAGGGGCGCCGCAGGAGCCCGCCTTCTACATCCCCCCCGGACACCACCCAGAGACAGTCACCAGCCACAGCTCCAAAGGGAGGAAAGGGCCACAGGCCGACGACTAAGGAGGGCAAGGGCAGCAAGTTGGAGAGGTCAGGCAGCAGGCCTGCTGCCCAGGAGGAGCCCACAACCCCCATAGCCGCTGCCCCGGGAGGAACCGGCACAGCTGCCCCGGGAGAGCCCACCAGCCCCATAGCCGCTGCCCAGGGAGGACCCAGCCCAGCTGGCCAGGAGGGCCCCACCACCCACAGCCCAGGTGGGCAGTGAAGGAGCACCATCCCCGCTGCCCAGGAGGGCACCACCAGGCATTTAGCAGTTGGCCATAGACCGTCCGCCGTCTCAAGAACCGCTGAACTGGGCCCTTCAAGGCAAGAACCGCTGAACTGGGCCCTTCAAGGCAAGAACCGCTGAACTGGGCCCCGCCGTCTCAAGAACCGCTGAACTGGGCCCTTCAAGGCAAGAACCGCTGAACTGGGCCCTTCAAGGCAAGAACCGCTGAACTGGGCCCCGCCGTCTCAAGAACCGCTGAACTGGGCCCTTCAAGGCAAGAACCGCTGAACTGGGCCCTTCAAGGCAAGAACCGCTGAACTGGGCCCCGCCGTCTCAAGAACCGCTGAACTGGGCCCGCCGTCTCAAGAACCGCTGAACTGGGCCCCGCCGTCTCAAGAACCGCTGAACTGGGCCCGCCGTCTCAAGAACCGCTGAACTGGGCCCTTCAAGGCAAGAACCGCTGAACTGGGCCCCGCCGTCTCAAGAACCGCTGAACTGGGCCCCGCCGTCTCAAGAACCGCTGAACTGGGCCCCGCCGTCTCATGAACCGCTGAACTGGGCCCTTCAGGGCAAGAACCGCTGGCCCTTTGGCAGACGTGGCAGGGCAGGATCTATCTCGGGCAGGGCTGCAGGATGTCCTCTGGCCAACTTGCCTCCTCCAGTGGCAGTGGGGTCTGTTATGGACTGTATGGACTGTGGCTTTGCTCTCCCCAGGATGGCCCAGTGGGCAGGCCACCCACTGTATGGACTGTTTGGACTGTGGCTTTGCTCTCCCCAGGATGGCCCAGTGGGCAGGCCACCCACTGTATGGACTGTATGGACTGTGGCTTTGCTCTCCCCAGGATGGCCCAGTGGGCAGGCCACCCACTGTATGGACTGTATGGACTGTGGCTTTGCTCTCCCCAGGATGGCCCAGTGGTCATGGAGTCCCCTCGTGGATCTGGCGTCGTGTACTCAAGTGGCTGAGGTGCCCCCCCTTCCCTTCCCCCTGAGGTGCCTGTCCTATTTTCTTTCTGATGCCCCTGCAGTGTTCTCTCCGTGGAGTTCTTGTCGTGGGACTGGGCCTTGCCCCTTTGCACAGGACCCCTGTGATCCACGGACAGTGGTTGGACTACATTTAGTAGCTGTATATATTTTGTACATAGTTTATTTATTTATTGGGATTAATGGCGTACATATTTCAATATATCTGCCCGTTTATGATCTCTTCTTTTGGTCTTTGCATTATTTCGGAGGGGGGTGGTTTGTGGGTTGTGACAGTGATCTGTGGGAATGCATTGATGTGTGTGTTGTAGTGGGTGTGGGTGGGTGGGTGTGTGCCGGTAATCTTTTCCCTCCCCTGTGTCGTAGGTGCAGTACTCACCGATGTCTTCCGCGCCGCCGGGCGTGCTCCTGGTATATGAGGAGGAATAGGAGTGCGGGGATGACCTGTAACTCTGGCTCCATACTGCCGGAATCTCGCGTGGAGTGCGTAGAGGTGAGCGTTTTCCCGTTCGTAGTCTGTTTCCGCCGTGTTCTTATCGGCGGTGCTCCCGCCCCGGAAAAGGTGGCAGATTGGTGGGTCGTAATAGGGTGGGCGGTACTTTGTCTGCCGCCGGGCTGTTGGCGGGAACCGCCACGTTGTTTGTTTGTACCGCTGTGGCGGTCGGAGTGTTAAGTTGGCGGGCTGTGTTGGCGGTTCCCGCCAGGGTCAGAATTGCATATTTTAGACCGCCGGCCTGTTGGCGGCTTGGCCGCCGCTTTATCACCGACCGCCAGGGTCAGAATGAGGGCCTATGTCTCTGCCAGATATATTATAAGTAGCTTGTACTTCATGAACCATGTATGAAAGTAAAGAAAATATGAAGGGTCAAAATATTGCTGGTTCTACAGGTATGTCTTCCTGTTGAGTTTAGATGAAATTCATTCTGAGAGAGATGGTTTGATACTGAAAATGTCTAGAGACTCAAACGCTCTGGGTCTCTTTTGAATGTAAGTCCCTATTGCCTAACAAGCCACTAGCTGGATCATGAAAGAGAATGGAAAATGATCGCAAGATAAAAGTGAAAAAAACAGATATCGTTATAGGACAAAGGTGTATAACTGTGTCCCATTACTATGGAAGCACGGCTTCAAGAGGAAAATATATCAACTAGCCCATGAATTGTAATTGAAAAAGCTTTGGACTACCTAATATATTAATTTAATAAAACATGTTTTATTAATTGGCCAATAAGTTGCAGTTAGGCTCTTGTCCAGTCCACAGTAATGCTTAGGTATTTAGGGCAAGATGCAGGAAGCAGTTTGCATGTCGCAAATAGCGAATTTTGCTGTTTGCGACATGCAGAATGCACTTTGCAATGCTCAAAACCAGTTTTGCGGTTCGGTAACCTGGTTACCGAATCGCAAAACGGGTTTGTGAGTCGCAATTAGGAAGGGGTGTCCCCTTCCTAATTGCGAGTCGCAGTGCAACGCAGGATGCAGTCGCAAACCAATCGCAGTTTGCACCTTTTGAAATGGCTGCTAACCCATTCGCAAAACCCTTCCCCATTTTGAATGGGACTGCTAACATATTTTCAGAGCAGGAAGTGGTCCGAAAAATTTAAACAAAAACGTTTCATTTTTCCTTTAAGGAAAACGGGCTGAATTATAATTTTTTTTTAAAAAAACGCCTTTATTAAAAAGCAGTCACACATATGGTGGTCTGCTGTCCGCAGCAGGCCACCATCCCTGTGAACGCCGCCACTCGCAAGGGGGTCGCAAATTGCGACCCACCTCATGAATATTCATGAGGTGGGCCTTTGGGACCCCCTTGCAGGGACACCATTCAACATTCCAAATTGCGACTCGCAAATTGCGAGTCGCTCTGATTAGCAATTTGCAGGTCGCAATTTTGAATATTGCTACATCTGGCCCTTAGTGCTCATCGAAGGTGCAGTTCGAAAAGAAGGGATGTAACCCGTGTCTTTTTTGAAGAACAATCACTTTAGAAACTGCTAAATAAATACAAATAAATTATTTTATTTTTCAGCCTTGTAATACATATAAACATACATCACCCATTTTCTGTAGTTAAACATTAGTTCATTCTGGTAATTAAATATTCTATCGAATTCCATTACATTGACTCATCTTCTGTCTATATCAAGTATTCCATTCGGTGTAAAATACCAAAAAAATGCATTCAAATTATTTCACCTCACTTAATTAAATTCCGTTCTGGTTCCAGGTCTTCTGCTCCACTCTGAAACACTTCACAACCTTCATAGTATTTTTTTGTCGCGTCAAACAATGAGTACTTACCTACTACAGATGGTTGCCTATTCCCGTTATGGGCTACCCTACATTTGTGTTGAAATGGAATTATAGCTTGGACACAAACTGAACCTCCAGTGGTTGTTTCCCCTTTTTTATTTTCATCAAGACAAAATGGTGCAGATCTTAATTTTACATTTTACATATCTTGAACAGCACCTATTATTAGAATGAGATGAAGACTGCACAAAGCTAATAACAAAATCTTGAAGAATCATTGATTAGTGTTTGCACAAATTCCACCCACAATTGCACTAGTGATTACAACTGGGATACAAACAGTTTCAGGAAACAAATTGACACAAATTGTGATTGATGTGGGTGTTTTCCATCCTTCCATATTTCATTTCTTCAAATGATACAAGCGATAAATCGTACAAAAATATTAGCATGCATGATGCACAGTCTCGTTGCATGGTGCAAAGGTGAGTGTGCATGTTATGGAATGGGTTTTGGGCCAGGAGTATTGACGTCCAGTACATATTCCTATGTGTAGGCAAATACAGAAAGGCCGGATATATAAGGCCATAGGGCCACCTGAGCATCACTTTTTTCTGACGTTCCAGTGGCGCTGTGCAGTGCGCCACATTTACAAGGTGGATCTAAACCACTTTTTGTGGCTCTTGCCACCTTGTAAATATGTATCCCTCCAACACAGTGTTCTGCATCAGAGAGGTGTGCTTTGGGTGTTGATGTGGGCGTTCCACCGCAAAACCCATTGCTTTTGATGCTGCCCCAGATTCATAAGAAGGCTTAAATCTGTGGTAGCACCATAAACTAACACCACCACAGTGGTGGCGTTAGCATGGCACAACGAGGAGGAATGATTTAGTCCTCCCAGTGCTTTTTTCATGTGTGCTGCATTTTGCAGCACACATAGAAAGAGAAAAAGGCCATGAATGAATGTTTATGTGCCGGAAGGTGTCTCTTCCTGCAGATAAGTAATCTCATTAAAAAATGTTGATTTGCTAATTCTATGTGTGCTGCATTCTGCAGAACACAAAGAAGTGCCAAGTCGCAATTATAGATTGTTTATGTGCAGGAGGGGTCAATCCCCTAAACGCAGACATCCTTGCACTATGGTGTAAGGGTACCTTCGTTGACAGATAAATTTAGCACTGGCTTAGAGGGAAACAAAGGGGTGAGCAATATTTTAGTAAGTACAGCGCATCCCTGCATTTCTAAAGTGATGCAGTGCGGCACTGCAAATTTTGGTGCAGCACCACGCTGCACCACTTTTTAGTAAATCTGACCCAGAAAGATCCGACACATTGGATGTGTGATGTGCACATATGCAATGCTTTTTTGAGAACTAAACACATTTACCCTTTGTAATGCTTGTTTCACTAACCCATGAATTGTTGATACAAAGCCAAGTGTCTCTAACTTAGTAGATTGAGCTTTGACTCCAAAACTAGATGGATTTGTGCTGATCCACCTTGGCGATGGAGATGATGTTGTAATGCGTCCTTTATGCAAACCTACACAAAGATGCATTAAGGGGCTTTATGGTGAAAAAAAAGCATTTTGTCACTGCAAAACACATTTTATGCTCAACTGTAAATACCCATGAGAGATTCCGCACAGCTTTGCATTCATTTGCATCAATTTGTGTTGCTTTGTGCCAGTGCAATGCTTTCGAAAATTTGCTTCAGTGTTGTAATGGACAGGGAGTATTTTGCGAGTTGGAATTTTGTTTTGTGACTTACAAAGCACATTTTGTGCTGCTTGCTTATTGGAAGGTGGGAGGGTGTGGAAGGAGTGTCTTGCTCTATTTTTGAATTCAGTGGCAGATATCAATGGTATCTGACCAAAATTCTAGATGACTTTCATTGCTAGAATAGTGTCTTGTCAAAGTACATTTTAATCATTCACAAACTGGAAACTGTCCATGACAAAATACACCCTGTGAATGCCAGCAGTGTGTTTTGAATAATCAGATGTTGGTCATTGAACTACTGCCTGCTCAGCCAGAGCTCCCAAAGCACTGTACCATTTATTTTTTTCTGAATGTGACCTATCTCCCTGTCAGGAACAGTGGTTGTGCACAGAAAAAATATACTTTGCAATCACGAATACGGGATTTGAGTTCTGCTGTCGTCTTTTAAGCCACTGTCCAATTATGTATATGTCAGACCTGGCATCCTTGGCGTGGTCTCCCCTGTCTTTTTTGCCTCTGCTTCCCATGTTTTGACTGTGTGCTGGACTCTGTTTTTGCTATTTTTGATACTCTGGGCACTTTATCACTGCTGACCAGTGACATAGTTTAAGTGCTACTGTGTAAATTGTATGTGTAATTGATTTTTCAATGTTTGGCATATTTGATTTACTAGCATGTTCCTAGTAAATGGCACAAAAGGTGCCCAGTGCCTGTAAATGAAATGCTACCAGTGGGCCTGGAAAATGAACAGTTGATGGACAGAATGCAGAACAAATCAAACATTGACCCCCAGTCACAGATCTGGGTTCAATCCATCAGTCTCAGCATGCCATTCCAGTTTGGACCCAGCCATATGCAAATCAGTCTTGACCCTGATCCCCATGGTAACAGTCCAGCCTGAACTGTAGAGGGCGTGCAGAACTGGTTGTGCCAAACACATTAGTGGTCCTGGAATCATGGCTCGGACCTGGCACTGCAGTTTCGGTATGTATCCACTTGCCTGCCCGAAACCTTCTCTTTTTATTCATGTAAGTCACCACTCAGGTAGGCCCTAGGTAGCCTTGTGGGCAGAGTGCAATGTATGTTAAAGGTGGGACATGTATTGATGTGTTTTACATGTTCTGACAGTGAAATATTGTCAAATGTATTTTTCTCTGCTGCAAGGCCTATCTCTCTCATAGGTTAAGATGAGGGCAGTTTCCCTTTGAGAACAGGTAGAGATGTGAAGCTTTGGGTCTCTAAACTCACAATTTTAAAATGTATCTTTTTTAGTGAAGGTGTTTTTTAGATTATCACATTGAAAATGCCACTTTTAGAAAGTACGCGTTTTCTTGCTAACACCATTCTGTGACTATGCCTGCTTGTGTATTCCCTGTCTGGGCCAGACTGACAGTTGGCCTGTTTGTGAATCCCCTCCAGACTGGGGGACAAAGGAAGCTGGAGTGTAGCCTGCATATCCTGATGAACCATCTGAGCTAGATAGGAGGGAGGAGTGGTCACTTAACAGCTAAATGGGCTCTGCCTGCCCTCACACAATGCAGTCTCCAATCCCCTGATGTGTGGCTGGGGCCAGGCCTGGGCAATTTAGGATTTTGTGAAGAATAGAGACTTTCCTTTGAAGTGTGTCTACTTCAAAGGCAGAAAGAGGTATAAGTATTGGACCCAAAACCCCAGAATTTCAGATGATTTCTGGAACCAAGAGGAACTTCTGCCAAGGAGAAGAGCTGAGGAGCTAGAAGAGGAGTACTGCCCCTTTACAGGTGACTGTGCTTTGCTGGTCTGGGCTTCAGTTGCTGCTTCGGCCTGAAAGATGACAGAGACTGAACTTTGTGGTATATTCCTGCTTGTGAAGAATCTCCAAGGGCTTGGACTGAGCTTGCCTCCTGTTTTGGAGTCTCAGGGCCATCAAAGACTTCCTCTGCCAGCACCTGGGCTCTCTGCTGAGATCCTTGCCCTGCAAAGTGCTGCCCTACGCAGTCCCTGGTCCCTTGAGTGGTGAAGTTGTCAGAACAAGGACTGAAATCCATGCACAGAACAGCGTGAGGGGAAAAGTTTTGAAGCACCACCTGCATCGTGGCTGGGAGATCGACTCGTTGTGGCTGGAGAAACAATGTAACACTCGCTATCGGCTGCTGATAGTGACGCAAACCCCATGCAGCGCAGTTTTCCAACACCGTGTGGCCGGATTCCTCACGCATCATTGCTGGGCGTCAAAACACATCGCAAGCCTGCGTGGATCTGAGGTGTCCTGTATGGAAATCAATGCATCACTCTTTTGTGGGAGAGAAAAATGACTCATCACCCACCGGACCAGAGAAGAAATGACACATGGCCTCACTTGCAAGTAAGGACTTGACGCATCGCTGACTTTTCCGATGCACGCTTGCCCGTGCGGCTTTATTTTTGGACGCAAACTAGGTACTTTGTGTAAAATCAACATTTCCATTGTTTTCTATGGAGTAAGACTCTTTAATTTGAAAATTCACATCTTGAATTGTGTATGTTTGATTTTTATCATTTGGTCTCGTTTTATTTTGATAAATATTGACCAATTTTCTAAACTGCATTACTGTGAGTGTTGGTACAAATACTGCAGACATTGCCTTTGAGAGAAGCCTGATTGCTTGTGCCAAGCTACCAAGGTGGTGAACATGGGGTATCTAAGTGTGTATCTCTATTGCCTGACAACAGTGAGGGTCCCTGCTTATACAGAGTGGAAACTGACTGCCAACAAGAGACCCCATTTCTAACAGTATACATAGTTGGTATTACTTACAAAAGGGAACCCTGACTCATTAACAATAATGAAGCAGGAGTCTGCTAATTCTGCCACATTTGCAACTTGTGGTTCAACAAATTAGTACATCCACCGAAGAGGAACGTTTAGGTGACACCAACTGCTTTACAACTCAACCATAGCTCACGCGGCCCCAGTGACAAAGTCATATATTTGTCCTCACATTCTTTTTAACTTTTGGCCGTATTGACAAGAAAGTGGTGCATCAGCTCTAATGTGCCACTTTTCTTGTGCACTCCTGCGCTCCTCTAATGTGTGTGCTGTATTTACAATAAATCATGACGCTATTGTGGTACTATGCAGGATTAGCGCCATAAATTGTGGCACTAATCCTGCAAAGTAAAAGGAGGCCCTTCGAAAGTAATGGGTGTGTCATTTTAATGCTTGCCTTACGCAGGCATTAAAAATGACGCAAAAAATGGTGCAGTGAAATGTTGTAACAATCACTGCATCATTTTTGTATAGGTCTCCCTGCATGGGAATGCCTCACTTCCATACATTATGTCTGACACATAATAATGATAATAATAATGCATGCATTGAATCACTTTGTAAACTTGGCACGGGGAAATGGTCTCCTTAACACCACATTAGCGTAAAAGAAAATAGACGCTAGTGTGGCAAAAGGTGATGCAATGGGCTTTAAAATATGCCCCTTTATTTTTTGTTGTTGCCCAATGAAAATTATATTATTTGTCATAGTGACAGCAGTCGTGTTAACAAGGATAACTTTTATGTGAGCACAACAAAAGGATTTAGTGTTACTAAAATATAACTTCCAATCCTTTCCTTTTTCACACTTAGTATGGCCTTCCTGCCATTCTGGGGTGCACCATGCCACTTGATGAGCCCCAATACAGGCTATCACAAGCATAACAGTTAGAATTCCAAGAAAGTGATACTTAAATGGAGCTGTTTTGTGCATATTTTGTGGGTGATGATTAATGCTGTTCTTGGAGATAAAGGGCTCTTGATAATTTTCCTGTTGCACCAGATTAAAATGGTGTTTACAAAAAAAGTCATGAACAACAAAAGAAGCCACTGTAAACTATGTCATTGTTTAAGACCAAACAGCAAGTCCCTCCAAAGATTTAAACCTTTGTCATCATGAAAAATCATGACATTTTGACAGTTTTGGTTTCTTCCTATTGATCTAAGTTCCCACTGTAACATTTTTAGCCTTGGGCTTAAGCTCCCACACCAAGGAACAAAGTTACTAGGCTATTAGTGACAAATGCTGCAGTACTGACATGACCCATGAATACCTAAACACAAGGGAGCTTATTTACAAGGCCTATGCGCCACCGGTGAGTCTTTTTTTTGAAGCACCAGGGGTGCATAGTGCAGGCCCATATTTACAAGCCCATTTATAGCCACTTTGCATGGCTTTTCATGACCTTGTAGATATGGTGTAAGACAATGCAGCGCAAGTAACTGCGTTGTCTTATACTGCATCAGAGAGGCGTTCCATGGGCACCGTGGAGGGTTTTCCCACGCAACACCTGTTGGTTTTGACTCATTCCCAGATTTACAAGAATCTGTAAACCTGGAAATATGTCAAAATCTTACACCTTCACAGGAGAGACACAACAAGAAGAAATATCTTTATTTCGCCTCATTTGTCCTCTTTTTATGTTTTCTGCATTCCACAGCACACACAAGAGAGGAAAAAGCCTCCATGGATTGTTTTTGTGCAGGAAGATGTCCCTTCCTGCACAGAAACAGCACTGAATGTGACACAGGCATCCTTGCATTATGGTGCAAGGGTGCCTGCTTAGGCACTAGGCAGACCATTGCTCACCAGCGCAAGGGGAGAAGACAGAAATGCACCAAATCGTGTAGACATGGCACATTTCTGCCCTTTCCCTGTGACACAGGGAAACACAACAAGGTCACTTGCTGTCTGCCCTTTGCCAAGGGGCTTGCAAATAACCCCCTTACTTTTAATTGCCATGGCTGCAATGCCCTGGCATGGCTCCAAAGTGCACTTGTTTGAATTCAGTCTTGATGACAGTGTACTTCATATTCAGTAGGGTTACTGGGTGGTGTGAGCCTAGTTCGACAAGGGGCTTCCCACTCTCAGGAAATCTACTAAGACGCAGCTCTTCAAAATACCAGTTTAGGGCCAAAGCAGTTGTTCATGAGCATGTGCCTTACTTGTTTGCATATGGGACATGCCTTGCTTGTTAGCATGCTTGGATTGGTGCTCACAGGAATTAATTGCTCAAATAGTAAATCTTGCTTTTTATTTATTTGTTAGTCTGAACCTCCTGCTACTTTTCAGTGAGTTGTTTCTTTTGATCTATAATTTAATTGATCTTTTTGCACTTGTGTTCTTAATTTTTTCTTTAGCTGCTTAAATTTACACAACTTTTTTCATCTGACTTAAACTTATTTTTTCATCTTGAAAGTAAACATAATCCTGCTAATGTATTTTTAACTTTATACTCATAAAAAAATAATTAGCAATTTTCAGCTATAGCCCCGTGGACTAGGTCGTCTCGCATTTTCACTTTTCCAATAGGTGCTCACATTGTTGGATCACTAAGCTCGACATTTTGAATTAAATAATGTATTTATTACTTATATTTCACCTAATAACCCGCTCTTCTTATGATCTAGTTTTAAATTTAGTTTATTGGCTTTTACTATAAAACAGCATTAAAAGTGAATTAAAATTAAAGCAACATAAGACAATTCCAACTCCACAAACATTATCTCTCAAATGGGTCAGCTGAACCTAAAAATACACAATCTATTGATCACGGCTTCCTTCCCAATGCTCATAGGTTAAAAAGGAAAGCAAGTCCTTGACTTTAACAACAGAAGTCCTGATTGGTCTTACCTTGTAAAGCTAACAAATATGCTGACTCCATTATGTGTATTAAAATTATTTTAATAGTCAGACTTTTATGGAAGTTAATCTACGGCAAGTGTAAAGGAAATGCTTTAATGATTTCTGAGTATCTCTACAAAATCGACTTCTAGACTTGAGTGCTAACAGACTCCAACTCTTAGTCACCTTGCAGCAGAGTAACAGAGACATTAAAAGAGATCTATTGCTCCAAGTCATATTACTGTCAAATACCTTTGAGGAGTAAACAGAGGGCCTGATTCACAAAGGTAAAGTTAGAACAACAGTATTCACAAAGGGACTTACGAGTCATAACTTTGTGACTGCAGATGTTCCAGAATTGGGCCTGAATCTCTGCACTCAGAGCAGAATCTCCACACTTGGGGTGGAACAGGGAAAAGTCTAGTTGAACAACTAACATAGCACAAAATACATCACTGAAAATATGAAATAGTTAGAAGTAGGCACTGGGCTGTTACATATGTGTAGGCCCTGGGCAGTTGCATATGTGTAGGCACTGGGCAGTTACATAAGCCTATGTGTAGGGTGTGTATTGCAGTGGTAAATGTACTAGCAAAACCACAACCAACTGAAAGAGTGTAGAAAAACATCACAAGTTCTAAAGAACACCTCTCTTACAGTTGCACATTTAACCCTTAGTCATGGGTCATGTACTGTCTTCCACCAATATGTAACTCTATATCTATGAACAAACATCAGATTTCTCAGTTTCAGCTAGTGTTTACCACCCCCCCAACAAGCTCCAGCTGAAAGTCATTAGCCATTGCCAGCCTGGCTCCGTTTATACATTCAGAGGTGCCACACACAAACCCTTTCAGACCTTACAACATGTCACTGAATGTGTCTTTTGGGTTGCCTCTTGTCATGCAACAGAATGATGTGAGGAGGAGTAGGAGGAGAGCAGAGAGGATCTTCAAACAAAGGATTAACCTCTTTGGGATGTCAAACCAAGATGTCAGCTCCAGATTCAGTTTTCCCCCTGATGTCATCGTGGAGATAGTTTCTGAGTGGAAGCAGGATCTTGACTGTCACCTGCCTTTCCCACACCATCACAGCCTATGCCATGATCCTGGCAGCTCTCCATTTCTTGGTCATTTCTCAGGCAAACCAGTCCCGATGCTTGAGTCAGTCTCTGAGCTGCATAAAAAGGAGAGTGTATCTGTACACACATATGCCACATACACTGGTAGGATGGCAAAGGTTTGCCAGGGATTTCTACCTCTTTCCCACTTCCCATGTGTGGTTTGTGCAATTGATTGTACTCAAGTGGCACTTCAGCCACCTCATCACAATGCAAACATCTGCAACAGATACTGCTGGAACTCTATCAACGTGCAGGGTGTGTGTGATACCAGTGGATGATTTACAGATGTGCATGCAGTGTTCCCGAGATAGTACACATGACAGCTACATATTCTGCAGGTCACCTCTTGCGAGGCAGCTAGCAGCAGTAGCATTTGGCAACATGTTGCTTCTGGATAAGTACTCAAACAGACAAGGTTGTATGTGTTTAAAGTAGTTTATATACGCATACATAACAATTTAATATTTCTTGTGATATATACGTGATGGAAACAGACACTGCATGTACTATTTCACATATTAGTTACTTTACAAATTCAACAGAGACATGCAGCAAAATTTCTACATTTTCTTCCTTGGTAGAAGCTGCATTTCCAATCCCCCTTTATCTGTTCATACCATACAGACGTGCAATCACTGTACCTCAGAGAAGATACAATAGGGCACACATACAGACATGAGCCACCAGTCAGCGTACTTCTGGACTACTAAAGTTGCAATTCAGATGCCATGACCATACAGGCAGTGTGCTGCTGTACTCCCCTGAGGCTGTGTGCAAAATAATAGTAGTCTGTTGTGCTTCACAACAATGCAGTATGTCAGGGCATACACATACCTCTGAACCCTCATCAATGTCTGAATCCAGGGAACATGGCCATTGCATCACACAGAGGGCGGGGTGTGCAGGGACGTGACCAGCTGATTGACACTTTTTTGCCTTGAGCCACCAGATGTGTTATGGCCTTTATGTTACGGCACAGTCCATTACAATGATGATTGGTGGACATTTAACTTTCTGTCCATAAATCCATCATAGTTTGTTAACAACAGATGTACTCAAGAGTCAAAAGTAAGACTGTGATTTATGTATTTATTTATTTATTTACAGATTCTGTGCCCCTGTCGGTGATTAGTGTTGACAAACATGCAAAGGACCCTATTGCCTTGGGGGTGTAGGTGTCACTGCATTTGTGTCACAAGGATTGATGCTTAGGCCTAGAGTTAGTGAGGTTTGGCACCGTGTACAAGAATGAAACCCACTGGCATATGTTAAACAGGAGATTTTACAATTCTGTGTCAATCTTCGATTTTTAAGATGCCCATACTCCAAACAAGCAAACCTTCTCCATTGATTATTTGAAGGTAGCTGTGTGGCATACTGTACTTTGGACAAGGTCCTTACACATATGTGAAATGGGGTGAGAGGTAGTGTTGGAAACATAACAATCCACTCACAGGCCATTGTATAAGCTACAACAGATATACAAATTGAAAATACTATGCACCTTTAATTACAAAAACAATTTGATATCAGTGTTTGAGAAACAGTAGTTGTGGTGCTGACATAGGGCCTGTTTCACAAAATAAACTTTCATTTTTCTGTAAGTTTATGATTGTTTGCTATTCACAAAGAGAGTTACAACTAGTATCTTTATGAGTGCGGAGTCTCAACACATCAAAAGGTAGGTCTTTTTCAGTGCAGAGACCCCTTACTCATAAAGCAAATAGTGACACATTCTGATGTGACTACAAGCAATGGTAAACTTACACAGAAGTGTAAGTTTAGTTTTGTGATTCAGGCCCATAGTGAGGCTATAGCTGTAAAAATCTTAAGTGGCTATGATACACTGTTTTCTCATGTTGTCCCATGATGGGTTGCATGGTGATATGCTACAATACTACACACACCTTCTATCTGCATGCTTTTTATGTGATGTACTCAGACAGTACTGCTTGCACTGCATGCACACTACTAAGTATCTTTGTTAGGTTATGTAAAGGATTAACATATGTATGTTCCAGTTTACAAATGGCTCTTGTAATTGTGTGTACTGCTACTCAGGTAGCAATGTAGTGATATGTGTTTCAAATGTGCTCCATGGTACAAAAGTACCTGTGTACTGTCCTTGATTTTCCATGCCCAGGAACAGGATCTTTTATGCGTCCAACCACAAATCAAGGTATATATTACTATATGCATAGTTGTGAGAAAGTAGCCTCTTTCTAGTATGGTTACCCCCACGTTTGGCCTGTTTGTGAGTGTTTTTCAGTGTGTTTTTATTGTGTCACTGGGATCCTGCTAGCCAGGACCCCAGTGCTCATAGTTAGGGGCCTAATGTGTATACCTGTGTAGTGCCTAACTCTGTCACTGAGTCTCTGCTAATCAGAACCTCAGTGCTTATGCTCTCTCTGCTTTTAAATGTGTCACTGTAAGTCAGTGACTTCATTTACCAATTTCAATTGGCATATTGGACCCCCCCCCCCTTAAAAGTCCCTAGTATATGGCACCTGGGTACCCAGGGCATTGGGGTTCCAGGAGATCCATATGGGCTGCAGAATTTTGTTTGCCACCCATAGGGAGCTCAGACAAACCCTTACACAAGACTGCCATTGCAGCCTACGTGAAATAGTGCGCACTATTTCATAGCCATTTTTCAATGCACTTAAGTAACTTATAAGTCATCTATACATCTAACCTTCACTTGCTGAAGGTTAGGTGCAAAGTTACTAAGCATGACGGCACCCTTGCAATAGCAAAGGTACCCCCACATAGTTCAGGGCCATTTCCCCGGAATTTGTGGGTGCAGGACGCCATTACACGTGTGCACTACACATAGGTCAATACCTATATGTAGCTTCAGAATGGTAACTGCGAATATGGCCATGTAACATGTCTAAGATAATGGAATTGTCCCCCCTTTCCAAATATGGTATTGGGGAGCTAATTCCATGCATCCTGGAGGCTGCTCCATGGACCCCGGGTACTGCCAAACCAGCTCTCTGAGGTTTGCACTGCAGCTACAGCTGCTGCACCTCACAGACAGGGTTCTTCCCCCCCTGGGTTCTGGGCAGCCCAGTCCCTGGAAGGCAGAACAAAGCTTTTCTTCTGAGAGCAGGGTGTTACACCCTCTCCCTTTGGAAATAGGTGTTACAGGCTGGAGATGGATAGCCTCCCCCAGCCTCCGGAAATGCTTTGAAAGGCACAGATGGTACCCTCCTAGCATACACTGCAGTGTTCTAGCAGCTTAGGCTGATAGAGGTAGCTATAGCAGATCAGCCAAGGCTGTACTAGGAGACATGTAAAGCTCATGCAATACCACTTATAGCATATAGGTACTATATCATGTGAAAGACAATACTCATAGTTACTAAAAATAAAGGTACTTTATTTTAGTGGCAATGTGCCACAAATATCTCAGTGGATATACTCCCTTTGGAGGTACGTAACATACACAAAATATACACAAATAACCAAATCAGGTAAGTAAAACAGTCAGAAAGTAGTGCAAACACTGTAAAACACAATAGGATGCAATAGGCCTAGGGGCAACAAAAACCATATACTACGTAAGTGGAATGCGAGCTACGAATGCACCCCTAGGTAAGTGTAGTGTGTAAAGGGTCGCTGGGAGTGTGAGAAAACACCAAGGGTGTAAAGGAGACCCCACCCCAGGACCCAGGAAAGCAGGAGTAAAGTACTACCATTTCCCCCAAAACACACTAAAGTCGTGATAAAGAATTTTGCAAGGACCACAACAGATTGCAAAGCACTGAAGACGGATTCCTGGACCTGAAGACCTGTAAAGGAAGGGGACCAAGTCCAACAGTCGATAAAGTGTCCAGGGGGGGGGAGCCCACTAAACCCCTGATGAAGGTGCAAAATGGCTGCCTCCGGTTGGAAGAAGATGCTGCTTTTGCATCAACGAAGGGAGGTAGGAGGTTCTGCTTTGTGCAGAAGATGTCACACGGCGTGCTGGAGGATTCAGACTTGTTTCCTTGGCAAAATATTGCAAACAAGCTTGCTAAATGCAATTGTCACGGTTGAAGAAAAAGGGTGCGGGCCAGGAAAGACCAGGATGTTGAGGTGAGGTGACAGAGGGGGCCCTCAGCAACGTATAGTGCCCACTGGAAGGACGGAAGCACCTGCAGAAGTCCTTAAACATGGGTTCAAGAACACTGAACACAGCGGTCGTCTCAACACTGCAAAGAGAGGTCCCACAACACCGGAGGTCAACTCAGGGAGCTGAGCATCACAGGACGGAGTGCTGGGGACATAGGCTCAGCTGTGACTTCTTGGAAATGTGCACAGAAGCCCTTGTAGCTGCAGATCACACAGTACACAGGATTACTTTCTGGGGAGGGAAGGCAAGGACTTACCTCCTCCAAATTGGGACAGTTGGACCACTGGATAGTCTGGGTCACTTTGGTCTACCACCTGTGTTCCAGGGGCCACGCTCGTCAGGATGAGAAGGGACCCAGAGTACCAGTGAAGCTGAAGTTTGGTGCCTGCTGAAGCAGGGCGAAGATTCCGTCGACCCACAGGAGATTTCTTCGTGGCTTCCAGTGCAGGGTGGATACAGGCAGCCCCCAGAGCATGCACCACCAGGAAATAGTCGAGAAAGCCATCAGGATTAGGCACTACAATGTTTCCGGTAGTCTTCTTGCTACTTTGTTGCAGTTTGCAGGCATCCTGAAGCAGTCAGAGGTCGATCCTTGGCAGAAGTCGAAGACAGAAGTGCAGAGGAGTCCTGCTGGATTCTTGCAAGTTGAAATCTGAAGAGAAGCCCACAGGAGAGACCCTAAATAGCCCTAAGAGGAGGATTGACTACCTAGCCATGTATGCACCTATCAGGAGGGGTCTCAGACATCACCTGTGGGCACTGGCCACTCAGAGGCCTCCAGAGTGCCCTCACACCTCTGAAAACAAGATGGCAGAGGTCTGAGACACACTGGAGGAGGTCTGGGCACCACCCCTGGGGTGGTGATTGACATGTGAGTGGTCACTCCTCTTTCCTTTGTCCAGTTTCACGCCAGAGCAGGGCCTGGGGTTCCCAAAACCGGTGTAGACTGGCTTATGCAAGGAGGGCACCATCTCTGCCCTTCAAAGCATTTCCAGAGGCTGGGGGAGGCTACCCCCCAGCCTGTAACACCTATTTCCAAAGGGAGAGGGTGTAACACCCTGCTCTCAGAGGAAATGCTTTGTTCTGCCTTACTGGGACTGGGCTGCCCAGACCCCAGGAGGGCAGAACCCTGTCTGTGAGGTGGCAGCAGCTGTAGCTGCAGTGCAATCCTCAGAGATGTGGTTTGGCAGTACTGGGGGTCCACAGTGGAGCCTCCAGGATGCATGGAATTGGCTCCCCAATACCAGATTTTGAATGGGTGGATGATTCCATGATCTTAGACATGTTACATGACCATATTCGGAGTTACCATTGTGAAGCTACATATAGGTATTGACCTATATGTAGTGCATGCGTGTAATGGTGTCCCAGCACTCACAAAGTCGTGGGGAAATGGCCCTGAACTATGTGGGGGCACCATTGCTAGTGCAAGGGTGCCCTCACACATAAGTGCAGTGAAAATTGCTGTGACGCGTTATTTCACGCAGGCTGCAGTGGCAGTCCTGTGTAAGGGTTTGTCCGAGCTCCCTATGGGTGGCAAAAGAAATGCAACAGCCCATTTGGATCTCCTGCAACCCCAATGCCCTGGGTACCTAGGTACCATTTACCAGGGACTTATAAAGGGACTTATAAAGGGGGTCCAGTATGCCAATTGGAATTGGTGAAAGTAGTCACTAGCCTATAGTGACAAATTTAAATCAGAGAGAGCATGAGCACTGAGGTTCTGATTAGCAGAGCCTCAGTGACACAGATAAGCACTACACAGGCATACACATTTAGGCCACAAACTATGAGCACTGGGGTCCTGGCTAGCAGGATCCCAGGGTGAGAGGCAAAACATACTGAAATACATGTAAAATTGGGGTTAACATGCCAAGAAAGATGGTACTTTCCTACAGGTAGTGGATGGGGATGTAGTGCATGCAGGTGTGATTGGAGACTCTATTGGGAAGGAGGTGGGCGACAAAGTGGAGGGGGACACAGTGGAGGCAGTGGATGTTGGTTTGTCTGCACCTGGATGGTGTTTGTCTGAGTGCCTGTCTAATGATGTGTGCTGCTTGTGTTTGCCTGAGCCACTCCTGTGTGTTGTCCTGGGTGCATGCTGGTCTGCCTGTGTGTTTGGGTTAGGTTGGGGTTGAGTAGAATGAGACTGGTTAGAGGAAGCTGGAGGGGAGAGGCTAGTAACAGGGACAATGGCTGCCATCAGAGAGGGGGCCAGAGCCTGGATTGATCTCTGTTGGGCCGCCATGCCAGAGTGAATGCCCTCCGGGAATGCCTTTGTTTGTTGCAAATGGGCTGCCAGCCCCTGGATGGCATTCAGAATGGTTGGCTGCCCAACAGAGATGGATCGCAGGAGGTCAATAGCCTTCTCACTCAGGGCAGCAGGGCTAACTTGGGCAGGGCCTGAGGTGCCTGGGGCGAAGGAGATGCCCACCCTCCTGGGTGAGCGGGGACGGGAAATACGCTGAGGGGCTGCTGGGAGGGCGGTGTTGGTACGGGGTGGCGTCTGTACCTATAGTTGGAGTGGGCACAGAGGTGGCCGCCACCTCCAGGGAGCTTCCATCGGAGGAGGTATCACTGTCCGAAATGTCCCCTCCTGTCCCCGCCCTGGTGGTCACCCTCATCCTCTGTCCCACTGGTGCCCTCACCATAGGTGGATTCAGCTTCCAGGGCCATGTGGGATGCAGCTCCCTCCATCTCCGGTGCCTCTGCTCCTCCGCCAGATGATGCTAATGCACAGAAGGACAGGGTGACAAAACAAAAAGAGGGGGAAGAGACAGAGGATACAGTTGGTCAATGTCTGCTCAAACACCACCGTTGGCGTACACAACACACACACACAGAGGGAACAGCCCTACGCACTAGGCAATGCACTAACAGTCACAAAGCTAGTCACCAAGCCATGTATAGGAATACTTAACGCCAATAGCATCATACCTGAGACCAACATATCCCTGCCCAGTAGTGGATGCCTACACGCTTGGTTGGAGGTGGTTTACCTCATACCCTGCCCAACATGGGACCTACCCACCAATGTCCGGCCTGGCCTAGGGGCACCCACAGGCCCGCATCCCTCTCCGGGAGACCACCCCACCATGTACAAGTAGTATATTGTGGAATTGTACTCACCCCCTTGTTGCTGCTGTGATGCCCTCAAGCGCCCATCCAACTCCGGATAGGCTGCCGCCAGTATGCGGGCCATCAGGGAGGTAAGGGTTCAACGGGCACCGCTTCCTCATTCGGAGGCCATCCCCAGCTGGACCTCCACCGTCTCCCTTGCCCAGTGTCTCAGGTCCTCCTACCATTTGCGAAAGTGGGTGCTCCACCTGCCGTAGACCCCCAAGGTCCACATGTCCTTGGCAATGGCACGCCATATACCCTTTTTCTGATGGGGCCTGACCTGCAGAAAAATACACATAGAAAAAGGTATCAGTCAGACCGTCCGGCAGGTTGCACTCAAGTCCCACCCTAGCCCTCACATCCCTTTACGCACAGACATTGCCCACTATACATGCAGCATGTTGCCCAGGACCCTTCCACCAACCCACCCTTACACGAGGCACTTACACACAGGCATTCCATGCCCCATGCATCGTGCTCACAGTGTACTCACCTGTTGGTCTGGAGGCCAATAAAGCATTTGGTACCGGGGTAGGACCCCATACGCCAGTCTCTCCAACTCTGCAGCGGTGAAGGCAGGGGCCCTTTCCCCAGTGACACAAGCCATGGTCGGTTCCAGACATAGGTCACAACAACACTTGCAGTGTAGGTCCTCTCCTGTTGAAGGTCAGGTAGCTAGTGAGTGAACAGATAGAAAATGGCCGTTACGACCGTGGCGGTGAGTACCGTCACTGCCGGCGTACATCACCATTGGCCACTGTAACCCATGGGGCCCAATGACAACCAATGAGGAGTTGCACGGGGGTACTCAACCGCCTCCCGCAACGGCGTACCACGTCAGCGGAATTACCTCATTTCCACATGTCCCTCCACACAGAAAGGCAGATGCCATTTAAAGGGGGGCATGCCATGGCACCTAACTGCATCACAGTACACATATGCACCATTTGGGCCTCCAACAATATTGTGTTACAATCACAACATGCAATGCAGTGTAGTGTTTGGAAATGTGGAATACTGACCATCTGCTCCCCGTTTTGCCCCCTATATTACAATAGCTGCGGATGAATAGGAGATGGAGACATCCCCCCAAGTACAGACCCCTGGTGGACTTGGCAACAATGGAGGACAGGCACATTATCCTCACCTATAGACTTGACAGGGCCACAATCACAGAGCTGTGTGCCCAATTGGAGCCTGACCTATATCTGCCATCCATCACCCCACCGGGATCCCCCCTCTTGGCTTGGCAGCAGGAATGTCTCAGCCAATGTTCTCAATAGTGCTGACCAGAGTGTTGTCTGCCCTGATTAACCACATGTGTAGCTACATCGTTTTCCCTCAGGTGGAGGATTTGGCCACAGTGAAAGCTGATTTCTATGCAATGGGACATTTCCCCAACATAATTGGGGCTATTGATGGTACACATATTGCATTTGAACCCTCCCCTCGAGAAATGAACAGGTGCTCAGAAATCGAAAGAGCTTTCACTCCATGAATGTGTAGATAGTGTGCCTGGCGGACCAGTGTATCTCCCATGTCAATGCAAAGTATCCTGTGCATGATGCCTTTATCCTAAGGAATAGCAGCATCCAATATGTGATAGCCCAACTCCAGAGGCACCTGAGCCCTTGTTCCCACCCAGTGGATGTTGGTGTATGGGTATAGTGTGGGCCCTAAGGGTCAGTGTGTGTCTAACAGGTGTTTCTCGATATTTGCAGGTGACTCTGGTTACCCCAACCTCTCATGACTACTGACCCCAGTGAGGAATGCCAGGACAAGGGCAGTTGAACATTACAATGAGGCACATGGGTGGACAAGAAGGATTATCGAGAGGACCTTTGGTCTCCTGAACGCCAGGTTTCGCTGCCTTCATCTAATTGGTGGATCCCTGTGCTACTCACCCAAGAAGGTATGCCAGATCATCGTGGCATGCTGCCTGTTGCATAACCTTGCCTTGAGATGCCAGGTGTCATTTCTGCAGGAGGATGAGGCTGGAGATGGGCATGTGGCAGCAGTGGACCCTGTGGACACTGAAGATGAGGAGGCAGAGGATGAGGATGAGGACAACAGAACAGCAATAATACAACAGTACTTCCAGTGACACACAGGTAAGGCACTGTGACTTCACTTTACATTGACAGTTTTGTGTTTGACATTGTACATGGCAGGCAGATTCTCCCAATTCTATGGCCACTTACTGTACTCTTTGGCATCTCTATTTTCAGATATCTGCGCCCACTCTGGCTCCTGGTGTGTTGACTGCAGCCTACTACAGGTCATTCATATGTATACATTCATGTACAGTTGTATTGCAGTGTTTAAAGCTTGTTAAACGAATACATAGTTCAATCATTTGCCAGACTCCATACTTCTATTTTTTTAAATGGTGTTTATTTAAGTGCCAATAAGTAGAGGGGAATGTGCAATGGGCTGGGGTGATGGTGGAGGAAAGTCTAGGATAGAGTCCAGTCTATTTGTTTCATAGGTGCATTGTCCAAGGGGACACAGGAAGTGGAGCAATGGCAGTTCAAGATGGACAGAGTGACTGAGTGGGACACAATGGTGACATTCAGGAGAGTCCTATTTCCTGGTGGGGGTCTTGGCAATATTCTTTGGCTTCTGCCTGGATCGCTGGGACCATGTGCGGGGTGGTTCTCCTTCTGCAGGGAGTGTGGTGCTGGTGGCCTGTTGTTCCTGTGGCGGGGCCTCCTGTGCACTAGCGGCAGCGGAGATGGAGGGCTGTTCATTGGTGTGGCTAGTGGTAGGGGCCCGGTGGTGTGCCACTGGATCCCTCATGGTGTTGGCCATGTCTGCCAGCACCCCTACAATGGTGACCAGGGTGGTGTTGATGTCCTTCTGGTTCTCCCTGATCCCCAGATACTGTTCCTCCTGCAGCCGCTGGGTGTCCTGCAACTTGTCCAGCATCTGTCCCATCGTCTCCTGGGAATGGTGGTATGCTCCCAGGATCCCTGCAAGTGCCTCCTGGAGAGTTGGTTCCCTGGGCCTGTCCTTCCCCTGTCGCACAGCAGTACTCCCACTTTCACTCTTGTCCTGTGCCTCTGTCCCCTCTGTGCCCACAGCCACTGACCCCAGGTCCATGATTGTCCTATGTTTGTGGGGTGTCCTGGGGTCCCTGTAGTGGTAGACACACTGCTGATTGACTTGTCCTGGGGACAGAGGTATGGGCAAGCTGGGTGGGTGCTGTGCTGGCGTTCCCTGAGGGGGGAGGCTCTGTGGTGGTATGTGACTGTGCCTGGATAACTGACTGATGGGCCAGGTTGGTCATCCTGATCCAGGCGTCCAGAGCTGCTGTCATCACTGTGGGCCTCTTCTGGGGGGGGACAGGATGTTGCTGGCACCTCCTCTCCAGTGACGTTGGGTGGGGGACCTGTGGGGATGTTAATGCAGTGTTATTGTTTCTGCATGTGACATCTTGTGCATGGGTGTGTTGCCCTCTATGGTTGTTTTTGCCCTGGCAGCTTTGCCTTGTGTGAGTTGTTATTTGGTGGGCTAGCTGTTTCCCTCTAGTGTGCATGCTTTAGTGCTAGCAGTTCGGGCTGGACTGTTCCCATGGGGAACAGGGTCAAGACTGATTTGCATATGGCTGGGTCCAAACTGGAATGGCATGGGCAGCAAAAAAACGATGGATTTAGGCCCAGATCACTGTACTGGGGGTGAATGTTTGACAATGTTCAGCATTCCGTCCATCACTTGTTGTTTTTGCATTGTTTCTGCATGTGACATCTTGTGCATGGGTGTGTTGCCCTCTATGGTTGTTTTTGCCCTGGCAGCTTTGCCTTGTGTGAGTTGTTATTTGGTGGGCTAGCTGTTTCCCTCTAGTGTGCATGCTTTAGTGCTAGCTGTCCATGCATTGGTGTTGCAAGCAGGGCTTGGTATTGGGATCGGTGGGTTGTGATGGTGGGCGGTGTGTGAGGTAGTGAAATGATGGGAGTGAGGGTAAAGGTGGGGGTTTGTTATGGCATGCAGGTGGGGGGGTTGATAGTAATAGAGATTAGACTTCCCAGAGTCCAGTCCTCCTGCTACTCCTACCAGGCCCTCAAGATGCATGATTGCCAAGACTTGTTGCTCCCATGTTGTTAGTTGTGGGGGAGGAAGTGGGGGTCCACAGCCAATCCTCTGTACTGGTATTTGGAGTCTTGCTACCATGGAATGCACTTTTCCCCATAGGTCGTTCCACCTCTTGCTGATGTCATCCCTTGTTCTTGGGTGCTGTCCCACGGCATTTACCCTGTCCCCGATTCTGTGCTGTAGCTCCATCTTCCTAGAGATAGATGTCTGCTGCACCTGTGATTCAAATAGCTGTGGCTCTACCCGGATGATTTCCTCCACCATGACCCTTAACTCTTCCTCTGAGACCCGGGGGTGTCTTTGTGGTGCAATGGGTGTAGTGTGAGTGGTGTGGGTGAGGGTGTGTGGGATGATTTGTTAGGGCTTGTGCTGTAAGGTGCATGGATGGTGTATGGGTGATGGTGCTGTGTGGCTCTGGTTCAGTGGGTGCTTGTTGGAATTTTTGCCTTACGCAGGGTCATCCCCAGTCTTTTTGCCCCCTTCCTCCTGGTTTTTCTGACCTCTCACTGTTGGCTCTAGGACTCTGAGCACTTTATCACTGCTGACCAGTGCTAAAGTGCAGGTGCTCTCCCATCTAAAGTTGATATGATTGGCTTATACCTAATTGGCATATTTAATTTACCTATAAGTCCCTTGTACAGTGGTATCTCTATACCCAGGGCCTGTAAATTAAATACTACTAGCGGGCCTGCAGCGCTGCTTGCGCCACTCACTGAAGTAGACTTACAAAACCTGTCTCAGGCCTGCTAGCGCCAGGCCTGTGTGCGCAGTTTTCTGCCACAGGGACCTGGCATCTAAACTTACTTGCCAGGCTCAGAACTCCCCTTTTACTACATGTAAGTCACCCCTAAGGTACGTCCTAGCTAGCCCTACGGGCAGGGTGCCATGTATGTAGAAAGGCAGGACATGTGCCATATTGCATGGCCTGTCCTGGTAGTGACAAAGAGCCTAACTTGTTGTCTCACTGCTGTGAGTGCTGCCTTCCCTTAGGATTGCATTAGAAATGCCCTGCCTTATGTGTAAAGGGTATTGTCTGATTTATGAGGGGTAGCGTAGGCGTGTTTGGTATGGTTGTGATGGTGATAATAAATACTGCTTACTGGTGTGGGTGTATTTTTTATTACTATCACAGAAATGCCACTTCTAGAAAGTGCGCATTTATCTGTGCTTATGACTCTGGTGTTTTGCAGCTTGACTTCAATCCACGTCTGGGCAGAGTGACAGTTGGGGCTTTGTGCATACTTTTCAGACAGCCTGTACACAGGGAGGGTGGAGGTGTCACAGAGGTGCATCAGCATACTGAATAGTCTTCCTGGGCTGAGAGAAGGGAGAGGCAGGGCACACCTACATTTGTAAAGGCTGTGCCCTGGCCTCACACAATAGGGACATTAACCCCCCACTGATGTTTGGAGCCTGTGCTGAAAGGAGAGAGGGGGCACTCCCAGAACCAGTTGTAACTGGCTGGAACCTCCTCTCCCTACCATGGTAAAACACTGTAAGAACTGACTATAAGTACAGGGGAATTTCCCCCACAATTTGGAGACTCTTGAACATCATGGAACTGGACACAGAAATGCTGGAAGGACTTACCAGAGACCGCCATGGACTGCTGCTGATGTGCTGACCTGTGACCTGCTTGGGCACTATAAAGGACTTGTCACTTGCTGCCTTTCCCTTGTGCTGGCCTGTTGCTAGGGCCCCACCACCTGTGGGCCTTTTCCTGAAGCTTGGATCCCCAGGGGCAGGGTGCTGTGGCCCCTGACCCCTGCCATGACCCTGAAGCACGAGAGGTGCTTCACTTGATACATGATCTAGTGCGGAGAAAAGCGCTCCTTTGGGGATTCCCTTAGCACTTGAACGCGCTCACTCTTTTTCACCTGGGCGCTGAGATCACCGCCGCAACCCGGGGAAACTATGGGCCAGATGTAGGTACTTTGCAAATTGCGACTTGCAATTTGCGAGTCCGAGCGACTCGCAAATTGCAACTCACAATTTGGAATGCAGAACGGTGTCTCAGACACCGTCTGCGAGTCGCTATGGGGTCGCAAAGACCCACCTCATTAATATTAATGAGGTGGGTCGCAAATTGCGGCCCAATAGCGACTATGGGCATTCACTGACATGGAGGCCTGCTCTAGTCAGCAGACCTCCATGTCCGTAACTGCTTGTAAATAAAGCAGTTTTATTTTTTTCAAGTGTAGCCCGTTTTCCTTAAAGGAAAATGAGCTGCACTTAAAAAAAAATCCGAAACCTTTTGTTTCGGAATTTTTTCAGGGCAGTTAGTGGTCCCTTGGACCACTACCTGCCCTGAAAAAATAATATGGGGTCCAGTCACAAAGGGGAAGGGGTCCCATGGGGACCCCTTCCCGTTTGCGAGTGGGTTACCATCCACTTCAAGTGGATGGTAACTGCGACTCCATTTGCGACCGCGTACGCGGTCGCAAATGGAGTTGCATACCACTCCGACTCGCAAATAGGAAGGGAACACCCCTTCCTATTTGCGACACTGAAATGCATTTCTGCATAGCAAACTCAGGTTTGCGACTCGCAAACAGCGTTTTTTGCCGTTTGCGAGTCGCAAACCGTTTGCTACATCTGGCCCTATGTTTCTAAAGCGCAAGGGAAATACGCTGATTAGTGCCCCCGGTGCACCAGAAGAATCTACTTTTACCTAACTTGGAGCACCAGTGATCCTGTCTTGCCCCTGGGGTGAAGCGCGCTCCGTAGAGCGCCCCCGGGGCACTGGCAGGCACCGACTTTGGTGCCTGCCTCCTTGCCAGCGTCCGGACGGGTCGCCGAGTGCTGCGGAAGCCTTGGGCAGGGATGGGAGCCTCATCGGAGGCTCCCTCGCCCCCAAGCTCCTTGGGATTCCTTCTGACGAGGAAGGGAGAAGGGAGGCCTCACCAGAGGCTCCCACTGCTCCTCTGACACTCTGGAGATGCTGAAGGAGGCCGTGGGCGGGGTGGGAACCCCGCTGGAGGTTCCCCCGTGCCGCCAGCTTCCTTGCGTGGCCCCGTGTGGGCCAGTATTGGTAATTGTTGTCTCCCCCACTGACAAGGGCCAGGCCCGGGGGAGACTCTAAGAAATCACGGGCCCCTGCCGGGGTCCATTACAGAATCAGAGGGGGTGCCTGGTGCCCCCCCTCCTTCTCTCCTAGTCTTGTGGTCGTTGCCCCCCCCTTCCTGAGGACCGGTTGAGGCCTGGGGGGGGCTCCCAGTGATCACGGGCCCCAGGAGGGGCCCGTCAGTAGTGCAGAGGGGGTGCGTGCCACCCCCCTCTTCCCCAGGTTTGTAAGGAGGCCCTCCCGTTTCACAGAGGAGCACCGGGGGCCCCTTTCTTCTTCATCTTCTAAGAGCTGAAGGTGCCTTTATCATCAACCAGGTACCCCTAAGTAACAATATATAGAACTTAAGTATTTACTATAGACTTTGCGCATTTATATATTGCCTACCTGTCTTTTGATGGTGCCTTTTATACATATGTATGCAAATGTTCCTTTTATGGGCATGACTTGCTAATATGTTTCCCTAACTTGCCATATGTTTTCTAATGTTCCTACTATGGGAGTTTTATGATATTCTTATGACAAGTGTTCTAATGTGATAACTTGTTTCCTGACTACTGCTTATGTTGCAGAATACTGAGTAACCTATGTGTTATGTGTGACTACTGCTAATTTGCAGAGTAACTAATGTGTAACGTTCTGACAACTGCTAAGGTAGCAGGATAGTACTGATATGTGATGTTTGGTCTGATAATTGCGTTGTGTACAATACAGTATATTTTCCTATAATCTGGTGTTGTGTTTCCTTTGTGGTGGGGATTTTGCATCACATGTGTGGTGTGTGTTGTGCAAACGCTTTACACATTGCCTCCGGGTTAAGCCTGACTGCTCGTGCCAAGCTACCAAGGGGGTGAGCAGGGGTTATCTTGGACGTGTAACTCCCTTGCCCTGACTAGAGTGGGTAAGTTCTGCCTGGCTGAGGTGCATACCCTAGCCAACCAGAAACCCCATTTCTAACAGTGCTCTTGGTCTATCTCTCTCAGTAGGTTTTTTTTTTCAGTTGTAAAGGGTGGGGGTAGTGTGTGTGTTTTATAGTGGTGTGGGTGTGCGGGTGTGGTGTGTGTATGTGAGTCAGGTGTGTGTAGTTTGAATTGTTCAATGTAGTGTTGTTTTGTTTGAGTATGTGTATTTTAAGCGCCACAGTATGTACAGCCAATGGTTTAGCACCATTAAGTGTCCGACCCGCGGTGATTCGTAGGTAATAATGCTGTGGGCATAGTTCTGTTCGCATAACGGTGTGGGTTTTGATACCGCCAGTTTATCACTGATCTTTGGGCTGGCGAACTTGTGTGTGTGGCTGTATAGTGACCGATTGCTATGTGTGTGTCATAATATGGGTAGCGGTAATCCACAGTGCCAGCGGTATGTTGGCGGCAGTCAGCATGGCGGTAAGTGGAATTGCCGCCAATGTCATAAAGAGGGCCTTAGACCTGTACAACACATTTATACCTGCCGCTAGAACATATCCACTGCACTGGAGTGTGCTTAAATATTTTGGCAGGTTAGTGTTTGCCCTGAATTATTCAGCTGCAAGATGAAAGAGAATCTTGCTTGGAGGGGAGGCTCAGAATGACCTTAAAATGGTTGTCCGCAAAGTCATGTAAAGAATTACCTGCTTTTTTTTCCTGTTTGTCATTTTCTGTGTCAACTCCTCGTTTTCTAGCTCAATGGTGTAATCTCCACCCTGTCTCTGCCCCAAGTGCGAAGTCTCCGCACCAAGTGCAGAGTCTCTGCCCTGAGTGTGTATACTCCGCAGTCGGAGAGGATATTCCGCAGTCAGGTGGAACCCAAAGATATTATACAGAAAATTACAAACAGGAAATAAACAGCAGGAAGTTCAATGCATGAAGATGCTGGCAGATATTTTAAGGTCATTTTGAGCTATCCTCAGCTACAAACAAGATCCTGTTCCTCTTACCTAACCTGCTCCAGCATTGATACAGGACTTGAGGATAAGACACCCCCTTTCAGTGAAACTGAATTGAACATTCTAATCGAGGATGTGTTTGATAAATACCCTCAGGTTTATGGGGGCCCATAGGAACAGCACACAACAGATTCTGGCAAGATATCACAGCACGTTGCAGTGCTGTGAGCATTTGCCATTGGTGGGCCCAGATTTTGTCCCAGTCGTTAGGGGGGACCTGTGATGTTGGGTCCAAATACAGGCCCAGAACATATTGGGACTGTCCTCCCAGTTCCACTTACAGAGGCCCCGCCTTAGCCCACTGCACAGGAAGGTACTGAAGACAGCTTGGCCAACCTTCCATGCTCAGCTAGAGGAGATTGAGCAGCAGATACCTGGTAAGTACATGAACTGCATTAAGGGGGTCATTCCGCCGGGGCCGGGGTCAGCGGGAGCACCGCCAACAGGCTGGCGGTGCTCCGCAGGGCATTCTGACCGCGGCGGTACAGCCGCGGCCAGAAACGGAAAGTCGGCGGTGTACCGCCGACTTTCCGCTGCCCATGGGAATCCTCCATGGCGGCGCAGCTTGCTGCGCCGCCATGGGGATTCCGACCCCCTCACCGCCATCCTGTCCCTGACGGTTTCGACCGACAGGAACAGGATGGCGGTGAGGGGTGTCGTGGGGCCCCGGGCGGCCCCTGCAGTGCCCATGCCAATGGCATGGGCACTGCAGGGGCCCCCGTAAGAGGGCCCCACTTTGAATTTCAGCGTCTGCTCAGCAGACACTGAAATTCGCGACAGGTGCTACTGCACCCGTCGCACACCTTCCAATCTGCCGGCTCCATTCGGAGCCGGCTTCATCGTGGAAGGGTGTTTCCCACTGGGCTGGCGGGCGGCCTTTTGGCGGTCGCCCGCCAGCCCAGTGGGAAACCCAGAATGACCGCCGCAGTCTTTTGACCGCGGTACGGTCTTCTGGTGGTCCCAGCCAGGCCGGCGGCTATTGCCGCCGGCCGGGGTCAGAATGACCCCCTAAGTGTCTGGCAGCATGACATGAGTGGTGCAAGGGATGTAATATTATGGGGGTCATTCCGACCCCGGCGGCCGGGGTCGGGGGAGCACCGCCAACAGGCTGGCGGTGCCCCGCAGGGCATTCTGACCGTGGCGGTTTGGCCGCGGTCAGAACAGGAAAACCGGCGGTCTCCCGCCGGTTTTCCGCTGCCCTCATGAATCCTCCATGGTGGCGTAGCTTGCTGCGCCGCCATGGGGATTCCGACACCCCATACCGCCATCCTGTTCCTGGCGGTTCAATGGCATGGGCACTGCAGGGGCCCCCGTAAGAGGGCCCCACAAAGAATTTCAGTGTCTGCTTAGCAGACACTGAAATTCGCGACGGGTGCAACTGCACCCGTCGCACCTTCCCACTCCGCCGGCTCCATTCGGAGCCGGCTTCCTCGTGGGAAGGGGTTTCCCGCTGGGCTGGCGGGCGGCCTTCTGGAGGTCGCCCGCCAGCCCAGCGGGAAAGCCAGAATGGCCTCCGCGGTCTTTCGACTGCGGAGCGAGCATATGGCGGTTCCCGCCAGGCGGGCGGCGACTGCCGCCCGCCAGCCTCAGGATGAGGCCCTATGTGTCTTTTGTTGCCTTTCACCTTATCTGCATAATGGCTGCAGTACTTATAAGGTCTCTGCCTTCTTGGAACAACCAGCATGCTATTTTGTAAGGGCATTCTGGGACTAGTAGTGTTCTAAACACAAGAGATACATTTCCCTTAGAGTTGCATTCTAATGAATACATGTACTTACAACAGTCAACTCAGGGCCTTATAACAGTTGTATCAAATGGCAAAGGAATGGCTTGCAAAGTTCCTAGTGTTGGTATGTGAGTGGTCTGGATGTTGGATGCTGTATCGTGCATGTTTTTTGTGGGAATTCTTTCCTAGTTGAAAATTATATTTTTTCAACATGAAGTAAAGGAAGACTTTTCAATAGTGTTTGACTCAAAATGCTAAAAAATGTCCAAGGGGGGTACTAAACCACACATCTTCTCAACATTTGTAATATCTAGGTAGATGTACTAACTCTGTAGATGTGATCACCAGTGTACCATGTAGAATGTCAGATATTATCAAGGGATATTCCAATATTTTGATTCATATCTTTACAAAGGTCATATCCACTGCCTTTTTATAAATGTACACCCAATTTTGCACATACGCTGTGTTTCAGTATGCCACACAACAGATGGCATTTGATAGTAAGTGTAAGACTGTAGAGACTGCATATTACAGACTAACCCTGGAACCACTTATAGGTGTGGATCTATCCCTCCAGACTGTGTCCAATCTCCACTTTTTAAACCTACATTGGAAGATAACTATGTTTCAATGCAAGGAAACTCACATTGCTGAAGGTGAGGGTTAGTAAATACTGAAGAGTATACTGAAGAGTATACCATCTAAACTTGAGAAAGATGTTATTGTGTGAGTAATTTCAGGACATTACAGTGACAATACACTTACGTTTGGAGCAAAAAACAATATAATTGGCTAGTGAGATCAAAGAACTGGAAAGTCAGCATTTGCTTCATGTTGTCTTGAGCTTTGTTATGAATTGCACAACAACTTAATTGTTTGCCTTCTATTACAGTGGACCTGGCTGGATAGCATTAGTGAGGAGTAGGAGGGAGACCAAGAACCAGGCGGGGGTAGTGAGCCCATTGGGACCGAACTAAAACCACAATCATCATCAGCCTGAGAGAAGCATTGATAGGGAAACCACCAGCTGGGGGTGGATGGTAATGTGTGTCTCCCTGGGCCACAAGACCTTGGATTTAAAGTGGTGTCCTAAGGGCAGGCCACATCACCACCTCTGCCTGCCATCAACTCCTCCCTAACTCCTGAGACCCTCATTCCACTGGGGCCTCCAGCTGCATTCCCTGCCACTACTCCACCTCCACGTGCCTACCCAGCCCCATCCACCCCCAACACCCCACATCCTTCATGTTCAACTCAACCCCCTCCATGCATTGTCACTCCTGTGGCTGCACCCCAGGAAGTGATGGTGGTATCTGAGGTTTAGCAGAATGTGTCCTCTCGGATCTTACAGTAACTCTGCCATTATGACCCACAGCTCGGAATTCGCCAAAATCTAGAAACCACACAAGTCCGCCACACCAAAGGTCAGTGATAAACTGGCGATAACAAAACCGACACCATCACGCCAACAGGAATACGCCCACACTATCACAACCCACGAATCCACACGGCGGTCTTTCAACTGCGGTATTCCATTGGCGGTACACACCGCCTCGCTCAAAATACACACACATCTACAAAACACAACCACATTGGACAATTCCAAATACACACACCTGATACACATACACACACCACACCCATACACCCAATACACTATAAAACACCCACCCACATCACCCACAAACCCTTACGACAACAATTGCGACAGAAGGCCAGAGAGAGACACCACCAGAAAGAACAATAGCATCCACAGGCACTCAACACCATCACTCACACAACATCCTTCATCTCACACAACACACCTCTAAATATCACCCCACACATCACAACACACACCACCCCACACATTACCCACCCCACCCCATGGCACCGAAGAGACACCCAAGGTTTTCTGAGGAGGAGATCAGGTTCATGGTGGAGGAAATCATCCGGGTTGAGCCATAGCTATTCGGATCACAGGTGCAGCATACCACCATAGCTAGGAAGATGGAGCTATAGCGAAGAATCGTGGACAGGGTCAATGCAGTGAGACAGCACCCAAGAACTAGGGATGACATCAGGAAGAGGTGGAATGACCTACGGGGGAAGGTGCGTAACGTGGTATCAAGACACCAGATTGCAGTTCAGAGGACTGGCGGCAGACCCCCACCTCCTCCCCCAGAACTCACTACATGGGAGGAGCAGGTCTTGGCTACACTGCATCCTGAGGGCCTCACAGGAATAGCTGGAGGAATGGACTCTGGTAAGTCAAAGCTTTAATTTCTTCATCCCCCACCCACCTGCATGCTATCACATACCCCCACCCTCGCCCTCAACCCCATCACTCCAACTCCTCACATATGTCCCAATATCACAAACCACACATCCCAAGCCCTGCATGGACACCCATCACCAAAGCATGTCCACTGCACATACCCATACACCCCCGTAAACCATTATCACACAAGGTCCCACACAAGAATGGAAGCACGGGGCTACAGGGTCACCCACCCATTGCACACCATGGCATACACAGATGCAATAATCATGCTTTTACACCCCTGCAGGACCCGTACCCAACATCACCGGACAGGAGTGTCCAGACATGTCCACCCCACCCACAGAAGAGGCCCACAGTGATGACTTCAGCTCTGTCCAACTGGATCTAGATGACCAGCCCGGCCCATCTGGGACAGTTGGTTCCCCTCACACTGGTACAAGCCACAACAGAGCCTCCCCCCTCTGGAAACACCAGCACAGCACCCACCCAGCGGACCCATACCTGTGTCCCCAGGACACATCAAGCGGCAGTGTGTCCACCACTACAGGGAACCCAGGCTAACCCACCACCCCATCAACACCAGGGACCTGGGGGCAGTGGTAGTGGGCACACGGTTCAGGGGACAGAGGCCCAGGGAAACAGTGGAACTGGGAGGGCTGCTGTGCGACAGGGGGAGGACAGGGCCAGGGAACCCACTCTCCATGAGGCCCTCTCCAACATCATGGGAGCCTACCACCATTCCCAGGAGACGATGGCAACGGTACTGGTCAAGTTTCAGGAGACCCAGCGGCTGAAGCAGGAACAGTATTTGTTCCACTTCCTATGTCCCTTTGGACAATGCACCTGTGAGACTAATGGACTGGACTCTGCCATGGACATTCCTCCACCATCACCCCTGACATTTTACAACCCCCTCCACTATTTTGCACTTAAATAAACACCCTTAAATCACAAAACAATCTGGAGTCAGTCTTTACTTTCGAAAATGTGTATTAGCAATAACAGTGGCAAAATGCTATATCCAATGTAATGTCAACATACCTATGTCACACAGCTCTAGTCCATGCGGAAACAAAGCAGAGGTCACACAGTGGGACCCACATCTGTGAAATCGAAAGGGAAAGTGACAAGTCATTCTCCATACACTGGGTGAAAATGACAGACAGATGAGAGGTAGAAGAATTAAATCAGATGTAGCAGGCAGTGTTGTCTTCTTACCTGTGTCTCACTGGAAGTATTGCTGGATCAATGTGTTCCTGTTGTCTATGTCCTCTTCTTCTGCTTCCTCGTCTTCACTGTCCACAGGCTCCACAGCTGCCACAACACCACCATCTGGACCATCCTCCTGCAGAAAAGGCACCTGTCGTCGCAAAGCCAAGTTGTGAAGCATACAGCAGGCCACGATGATCTGGCACACATTATTTGGTGAGCAGAATAGGGAACCACCTGTCATATGGAGGCACCGGAACCTGGCCTTCAGGAGGCCGAAGGTCCTCTCTATAATCCTCCTAGTCCGGCCATGGGCCTCATTGTAGCGTTCCTCTGCCCTTGCCCTGGGGTTTCTCACTGGGGTCAGTAGCCATGACAGGTTGGGGTAACCAGAGTCACCTGCAAATGTCAAGGGACAACTCTTAGACACACACTAACTCTTAGGGGCATCCCCAGACCCAGACACCTAGTCACACTGTATTGGGTCCATGTCCTTACCTAATAGCCACACACGGTGCCTCTGGAGTTTCCGCATCACATAAGGGATCTATTCCGCAGAATGTAAGCGTCATGCACTGAGCCAGGAAATTTGGCATTCACATGGGAGATGTACTGGTCTGCCAAACATACAATCTGCACATTCATAGAATGGTAACTCTTCCGGTTTCTGTGCACCTGTTCTCTCCTGCGGGGGGGTACCAAGGCCACATGTGTCCCATCAATGGCACCTTTGATGTTGGGTATATATCCCAGGGCATAGAAGTCACCTTTTACAGTAGGCAAATCCTCAACCTGAGGCAAAACGATGTAGCTCTGCATGTGTTTCAGCAGGGCAGACAACACTCTGGACAACATGTTGGAGAACATAGGCTGGGACATTCCTGATGCTATGGCCACTGTAGTCTGAAAAGACCCCCATACCAGGAAATGGAGTACTGACAGCTCCTGCACTAGAGGGGGGATTCCTGTGGGATTGCGGATAGCTGACATCAGGTCTGGCTCCGACTAGGCACACAGTTCCAGGATTGTGGTACGATCTAGTCTGTAGGTGATAATTACATGTCGCTCCTCCATTGTCGACAGGTCCACCAGCAGTCTGTACACCGGCGGATGCTGCCATCTCCTCACCTGCCCCAGTGGACGTGCTCTATGGAGGAGAACAGCGAGCAGAGAGTCAATGAACACTGAGGTACGTAAACACAACTTAATCAGAAAAAGTTTAAAAATCCACAAATGGCTGTATTAGTGTTTAAGCAAGGCCTAGATATGTGTGACACAGTCAAAAATAATACCATGTGGCCCCCTGAAATGGCGGCTGCCTGACCTGTAATGTGGGACAAGGGGATATCAGGGAACTGCGCTGGCGTTGTACACCGTCGTAGTAGGCGGTCGTAGACGGCAGCGCAATCCTGCATTGGTTAACATTGGACACTCTGGGTCCCAGGAGCCAATGACGATGTATGCCAGCGGTGACAGAGCGCACCGCCGCGGACGTCACCGTAATTTTCTCTCTGTTCACTCACTTGATACCTGATCTTCGACAGGAGAGGATCTACAATGCAAGTGCTGCTGTGACCTCAGTCTGGAAGAGACAATGGCTTGTGTGTCTGGGGAAAGGGCCCCTGCCTTCAGCCCGGAGGAGTTGGAGAAACTAGTGGATGGGGTCCTCCCCCAGTACACGCTACTCTACGGTCCTCCAGACAAACAGCTGAGTACACTGGGAGAATGCTGTATGGGCAATGTCTGTTTGGAGTGGTGTGGATGAAAGATGGGTGGGAGATGAGAAGTGCATAAAACGACGGTGAGTGCATGTGTGTCATGGCAAGGGTAGGGGTGCGGGCCAATGACTATGACGGTGCAGATGGTTATATCTTCTCCTTTTTCCCTGTAATATTTTTGTAGGTCAGCGCCCACCAGAAGAAGGATATTTGGCATGCCATCGCCAAGGAAGTCCGGACCCTGGGGGTCTACCACAGACGGAGCACCCACTGCCGGAAAAGATGGGAGGACATTTGCCGCTGGAGCAAGAAGACGGCAGAGTCCCAGCTGGGTATGGCCTCCCAACGTGGGAGGGGTGCCCGTTTCACCATGACCCCCAGATGTTCCAGATCCTGGCAGTGGCATACCTGGAGTTGGATGGGCGCTTGAGGGCATCGCAGCAGTCACTCTCATTCGGCTGATTCAGCGTGCATTGTAGGTGTCTGGGTGGGGGAGGTGGGCTGTGGGTTACCCTAGACCAGGGCGAGTTTAGTAGGCAAGGTCCCTTCTTAAGGCAGGCCCTGTGGCACCCCACTCCACCTGTGTACAGAGCCAACTACACCTAGTCAGGCTCCTGTGACTTCCATGTGTGCAGCAATCAGGCATAGCCTTGTAACCCATGTCCCTGTGATTGATTAGGGACTCCAAGTGCACGGTGTAGTGCAGGGGGCTTCTGTGTCTGTAGTGTCCGCCAACAGTAGCGGTATTGGATGCACTTAACATGTCTTTCTTCTGTCTTCACCACCCTTTTTGTGGTCTCCCTGTGCTTGTGTGCATTAGCATCATCAGGCAGAGGAGCAGTGGCACCGGAGCAGGAGGGAGCTGCATCCCACATGGCCCTGGAGGGCGACACAACGGAGTCAGAAGCCACCAATGGGACGGAGGGCGAGGGGAGCTCCACGGCGGGGACTGGAGCTGAGACAAGTGACACAGACTCCTCCTCTGATGGGAGCTCCCTTGTGGTGGCGGGCTCCTTTGTGCCCCCCGCATCTACAGGTACAGCCGCCACCCCAACTACCAGCAACGCCCTCCCAGCAACCCATCAGCGTTTGCCCCGTAGCCGCTCACCCAGGAGGGTGGGCATCGCCTTCGCCCTAGGCACCTCAGGCCCTGCCCCAGTCAGCCCTGCTGCCTTCAGTGAGGAGGCCATTGACCTCCTCAGGTCCCTTACTGTTAGGCATTCTACCGTTTTGAATGCCATCCAGGGTGTAGAGAGGCAGTTGCAACAGACCAATGCATACCTGAAGGGCATTCATTCTGGTCCGGCAGCCCATCAGCGAGCTTTTCAGGCTCTGGCCTCAGCACTGATGGCAGCCTCCCCCCTCCAACTTCCTCCCCCAGACCCAAACCCCTGTACCTCAGCCTATCCCAAGCACACCATCAGACCAGCAGGCACACAAGTCAACACACAAGGGAAGCTCAGGCAAACATAAGCACCACACATCCCACAGGCACTCATGCAAGCATCATATACATGCAGACATACCAACAGCCACTGCCTCCACTGTGTCCCCCTCCTCCTCGTCTCCCTCCTCCCTCCCAGTCTTGTCTCCTCTCACACCTGCATGCACTACATCTTCAGCCACTACCTCCATCACCAGCAGACCCACCACCACACCCCGCTCACGTGCAGTCACCACCCCACTACCATTCACACATCCCCTGTGTCTTCTTCCAGTGTGTCTGTGGGCCCACCTCCCAAGGTACACAAACACAGCCACACACCCACCCAACAGCCATCCACCTCACAACACCCTCCAGCCCATGCACCTTCACCCAAAGTCACCAAACGTACATCTCCTACCACCACTTCCTCTTCCTCCACTCCCAAACCCCCTCCATCTACCCGTCCCAGTGTGTCCCAAAAACTTTTCCTGTCAAACCTTGACCTCTTCCCCTCACCTCCCTCACCCCTTCAGTCTCCTAGGGCCAGCCTCTCCAGGTCCCAACCCAGCACCTCAGCCACAACATCTGCGGGAACAGTGGTGCCAGTAGTAACCGACTTCTGGAGTGCGCCAGGCAGGAGGGCAGCCAGTGTGCCAAGGAGCCAGAGCACGGACAGTCCCCCACCTCAAAAGCACAAAATGTTGGCCAGTGCCCGGCGGGAGAGAGGAAAAAAATCTTCCACCAAAGCCTCTCCCAGGGGTACAGTTGGGAGTGTGGAGACAGCTGCGACACCATCCAAGGTGGGGAAGGGGCACAGTAAAACAGGCAAGTGTGGGAAAACCTGCACAGCGGACAAGGCCGCCACAAGCACTGCTGCCAAGGACACCGCCGTCACAAGCACCGCTGCCAAGGACACCGCTGCCACAAGCACCGCTTGCAAGGACACTGCCGCCACCAGCACCGCTGAACAGGACACCGCCGCCACCAGCACCGCTGCCAAGGACACCGCCACCACAAGCACTGCTGCCAAGGAACCACCGCCACAAGCACCGCTGAACAGGACACCGTTGCCACCAGCACCGCTGAACAGGACACCACCTCCACCAGCACCGCTGGCCAGTGAGCAACAAAGATTCCGACGCTACTGAGGCCGCCACGAGCAGGATGAAGCACTCTGGGCACAAAGCCCCCTCCAGAACCAGTGGAGAAAGGCATCCACTACCTCAGTCCTTGGCAGGATGAAGCACTCTGGGCACAAAGCCCCCTCCAGAACCAGTGGAGATTTACATCCACTACCTCAGTCCCTGGCAGGATGAAGCACTCTGAGCACAAAGCCCCCTCCAGAACCAGTGGAGAAAGGCATCCACTACCTCAGTCCTTGGCAGGATGAAGCACTCTGGGCACAGAGCCCCCTCCAGAACCAGTGGAGACTCTTATCTACTTGTGAGACTGTGGCTTTGCACTCCCCAGGATACAGCAGTGGGCAAACCACCCAGTAGAGAGACTTGAGAGACTGTGGCTTTGCAATCCCCAGGATAAAGCAGTGGGCAAACCACCCACTGGAGAGACTTGAGAGACTGTGGCTTTGCACTCCCCAGGATGCAGCAGTGGGCAAACCACCCACTGGAGAAACTTGAGAGACTTTGCTTTGCACTCCCTAGGATGCAGGAGTGGGCAAACCACCCACTGGAGAGACTGTGGGGGTCATTACAACCCTGGCGGATGGTGTTAAAGCTGTGGTAATACCGCAAACAGGCCGGCGGACAAAAAAAGGGAATTACGACCCTGGCGGAAACCGCCAACTAAGACAGCCACTTTAACACACCGCCCGCCACGGCGGTACAGACAAGCAGCGCGGCGGTCACCGCCAACAGACAGGTGGAAGACAATGTACCGCCCACACTATCACAACACACCAATCCGCCACCTTTTCCGGGGCGGATTCACCGTGGATAAAAACACGTCGGAAACAGCTTTTGCTATGGGAAAACGCTCACCTCAACACATCCCACGAGGAACGACAACCCCATGGATCCGGAACTACAAATACTCTCTGCCCTTCCATTCCTGCTCATCTACGACCAACAGCGACGTAGGCGCAGAACATACCGGTGAGTACAGCACCTACGACACGGGGGAGGCAAAAGTTACGGGGACACCCACCAAACACCCCCACCCTCGCATATTACAACATACACACCAATGCATTATCAAAAATCACAGTAACAACCCACAATCCCCCCAGAAGAATGCAAAGACAAAGCGAATAGCGGTCAAACTTTGTATTGTGCCAATATACTACTCATTAAAAAATATACGGATATATATATATCACGAAATCTGTCAAAAATAAATGTACAATACAAGAAGTAGTGCAGATATGTACACAACAATGTCCGTGCACCAACAGTCCAAAAATGCATGGGCGACGCCCACAATAGATACCTGACCAAAATCCGAGAGAACACTGCCGGGGCATCAGATAGAAACAATACAGGCACCTCAGGGGGAAGGGAAGGGGGGGCACCTCAGCCAGATGAATGCGAAGCCAGATCCACGACGGGGCTCCATGCCCATTGATGTATCCTGGGGAGTGCAAAGCCACAGTCTCTCAAGTCTAACAAGTGGGTGGCTTGCCCACTGGACCATCCTGGGGAGTGCAAAGCCACAGCCTCTCAAGTCTAACAAGTGGGTGGCTTGCCCACTGGACCATCCTGGGGAGTGCAAAGCCACAGTCTCTCAAGTCTAACAAGTGGGTGGCTTGCCCACTGGACCATCCTGGGGAGTGCCAAGCCACAGTCTCTCAAGTCTCTACAGTGGGTGGCTTGCCCACTGTGCCATCCTGGGGAGTGCAAAGCCACAGTCTCTCAAGTCTCTACAGTGGGTGGCTTGCCCACTGTGCCATCCTGGGGAGTGCAAAGCCACAGTCTCTCAAGTCTCTACAGTGGGTGCAAAGACACATCTTCGCAAGTAGATGCAGTTCTCTACTGGTACTGGGTGGGACTGGTGCCCAGACTGGATGAGTCTCCCCGTGAAAGTACATGTCCTGTCACAGTCACAGCTGCACATGGGAGAACGATGCCTGATGTAGCGGACTATTCATACCCACACGGTCTTTACCCTGTTCAGCGGTGCTTTGCCATGGCGGTCTTTGCCCTGTTCAGCGGTCTTCACCATGGCGGTCTCTGCCCTGTTCAGCGGTCTTCACCATGGCGGTCTTGGCCTTCTTCAGCGGTGCTTTGCCATGGCTGGCTATGGACTGTTCAGCGGTCTTCACCATGGCGGTCTTGGCCTTCTTCAGCGGTGCTTTGCCATGGCGGTTCTGGTACGGATATTGGTGTGTGGCATGACGATCCCCACACTGGACATTGGTGTGTGGCATTACGATCTCAGTGACTCACCAATCGCCTTGGATCCCATTTCACTGTTTGTCCCACCAGGAGTCTTGACACGGTCCCGTCGTCTACTCTCCAATTTCGGAGCCTTTACAGGGGGTGGGCTGACAGTGCCTTGGCTCCTGGTCCTACTGCCTGCCCTGGTGGACGGGGCACTCCAAAATCCTGGTACACGCACCACTGGTAATGGAGCCTTTTTGGCTGAGGCGCTATGACGGGACTGATGAATTAAAGGGGGGGTGGGGGCAAAAAGGTCAATTTGACATAGGGACAGTTTCTGACATACACTGGGATGGGTAGCTGGAGGGGCTCTGGGAGTGGAGGAAGAGGAGGTGGTTGTAGGAGGTGTCACTTTAGCTGTTTTGGGTGCAGGTGCAGGTACTGGAGGCTGTCGTGAGGTGGATGGATGTTGGGTGAGTGATTGCCGGCGTTTGTGTACTTTGGGAGGGGGCGTCACAGACACACTGGGAGAGGACACAGGGGACGTGTATTTGGCAGTGGAGGTGGTGAGTGCAGGTGAGCGGCTTGGGGTGCTGGGTGTCCTGGTGCGAGTCCTAGTGCCTGTAGATGTGGTGCATGCAGGTGTGTGTGTAGATGAGACTGGGAGGGAGGAGGGAGAAGAGGAGGAGGGGGACACAGTGAAGACAGTGGATGTTGCTGTGTCTGTATGGGTCTGATGCTTGTGTGAGTGCCTCTGGTGTGTGTGGTGCCTCTGTTTGCTTGAGCTACTTGTGTGTGTTGACTTGTGTGCATGCTGGTCTGTAGGTGTGCTTGGGATGGGCTGGGGTACAGGGGATTGGGTCTGGGTGGAGGAAGTTGGAGGGGGGAGGCTGGACACAGGGACAATGGCTGCCATCAGTGCTGAGGCCAGAGATAGCAGGGTTCGCTGAAGGACAGCCTGACCAGAATGAATGCCTTCCAGGAATGCATTACCGTGTTTCAACTCTCGTTCTACACCCTGGTTGGCATTCACAATGGTAGTCTTCCCAACAGTGAGTGACCTGAGGAGGTCAATGGCCTCCTCACTGAGGGCAGCAGGGGTGACTGGGGCAGGGCCTGAGGTGCCTGGGGCGAAGGTGATGCCCACCCTCCTGGGTGAGCGGGCACGGGGCAAACGCTGAGGGGCTGCTGGGAGGGCGGTGCTGGTAGGGGAGGTGGCGGCTGTACCTGTAGAAGTGGGGCGCACAGATGGTGCCGCCACCACAGGGGAGCTCCCATCGGCAGACGAGTCCGTGTCGCTGTTTGGTGATCCTGTGGCCGACGTGAAGCTCCCCTCGCCCTCCGTCCCACTGGTGAATTCAGAGTCTGTGGTGTGGCCCTCCATGGCCATGTGGGATGCAGCTCCCTCGTACTCCGGTGCCACTGTACCTTCGCCTGTTGATGCTGATGTACAGAAGGGCAGGGAGAGCAGAAAAAGGGTGGAGACAGAAGAAAGAGAGTTTTAGTGCATGGCATACCGCTACCGTTGGCGGACAAGACAAACGCAGCAGCCCCCTGCATTACGCTGTGCTCCTGCCCTCTGCACATGCAATTTCTGGGATATCGCCTACATGGCAATGGTAGAAATCTGACCACATGGATGGCAAAGGGGCAACTATACATCAATTTGCCTTTTTTTGAGCTGAGGTAGAGTGCCACATGGCCTACATAACGGAGGGGCCCTGCATACCTAACTCGCCCTGGCCTAGGGACACCCACAGCCCACCACCCCCACCCAGACAGCTCCACTGCACGCAAAGGCCATAGGATGAGGTTGTACTCACCCCCTTGTGTCTGCTGTGATGTCCTTAAGCGCCCATCCAACTCTGGGTAGGCCACCGCCAGGATCCGGAACATCAGGGGGGTCATGGTGCGACGGGCACCCCTCCCACGTTGGGAGGCCATCCCCAGCTGAGCCTCCGCCGTCTTCTTGCTGCAGCGGCGAATGTCCTCCCATCTCTTACGGCAGTGGGTGCCCCGTCTCTGGTGGGCCCCAGGGTCCGGACTTCCTTGACGATGGCACGCCAAATGTCCCTCTTCGGGTGGGCGCTGACCTACATGACAAGCACAAGGAAAGAGGAACAGTCATTACCTACAGCACCGTCGTTGTAATTGGCCCCCTCCCAACTCTATCCCTGTGGCCCATTCATCCCCATGCATGACTGTTCTATGTACTCTGCCCCCTTTCCTCATCCACCCAGCCCTGTCCACCCAGGCCTAGCCCATACAACGTGCTCCCTGTGTACTAACCTGTTGGTCTGGAGGACCGTAGAGTAGCGTATACTGGGGTAGGACCCCATCCACAAGTTTCTCCAACTCCTGTGCAGTGAAGGCAAGGGCCTTTTCCCCAGACGCAGCAGCCATCGTCGCTTCCAGACCGAGGTCACAGCAGCACTAGCAGTGTAGGTCCTCTCCTGTCGAAGGTCAGGTATCTAGTGATTCAACAGATATAAAATGGTGGTGACGTCTGCGGCGGTGCGCATCATCACCGCCAGCGCACCTGTTAATTGGCTCCTGGGACCCATAGGGTCCAATGCTAACCAATGCAGCATTGCGCTGCGCTCTACGACCGCCTACCGCGACGGTGTGCAATGCCACTGCAGTTACCCCACAATTCCATTGTCCCAGTTTAGAGGTCAGGCAGCCGCCATTTCAGGGGCCCACATGGCTTCAATTACTACTGCGTCACACATACTGAGGCCTACACTCAAAACCTTTCACGGATGGGTTATTTGTCTGGTGTAGTCTTGTGTGTGACTGTGGGTACATACCTGGAGGAATGCTGACAGTTTTTTCGCTGTTGCCCTTACTAGGCACCGTCATTTGGGACATATTGGAAGATGGCGGAACCCCCCGGTGTACCGACCGCTGGTGGACCTGTTGACAATGGAAGAGCGACATGTCATCGTGACCTACCGGTTTGACCGTGCCACAATCCGGGAACTATGTACCCAGTTGGAGCCAGACCTGATGTCACCAATCCGCCATCCGACTGGAATCCCCCCTGACGTGCCGGTGCTGTCAGTGCTCCATTTCATTGCAAGTGGGTCTTTTCAGACAACAGTGGCCATGGCATCAGGGATGTCCCAGCCTATGTTTTCCAACGCGTTGTCCAGAGTGTTGTCTGCCCTGCTGAAACACGTAAGGAGATACATCATTTTCCCTGAGGTGGCGGATTTGCCTACAGTGAAAGGTGACTTCTATACCCTTGGACATATCCCCAACGTCATAGGTGTCATTGATGGGACCCATGTAGCTCTGGTCCCCCCGCAGGAATGAACAGGTGTACAGGAACAGGAAGAGTTATCATTCGATGAATGTCCAGATGGCCTGTTTGGCAGACCAGTACATCTCGCAGGTAAATGCAATGTTCCCTGGCTCAGTGCATGACGCCTACATCCTGCGGAATAGCAGCATCCCTGATATGATGGGTGAACTCCAGAGGCACCGTGTATGGCTATTGGGGGACTCTGGTTACCCCAACCTGTCCTGGCTACTGACCCCAGTGAGGAATCCCAGGACCAGGGCAGAGGAACGGTACAATGAGGCCCATGGACGGACTAGGAGGGTGATCCAGCGGACCGTCGGCCTCCGGAAGGCCAGGTTCAGGTGCCTCCATATGACAGGAGGGTCCCTATTCTACTCACCGAAGAAGGTGTGCGACATCATCATCGCCTGCTCCATGCTGCATAACTTGGCATTGCGACGCCAGGTGCCTTTTCTGCAGGAGGATGATCCAGATGACAGTGTTGTTGCAGCGGGTGAGCCTGTGGAGCCTGTGGACAGTGATGAGGAGGAAGGTGATGAAGATGAAAACGACAACAGGGAGTCAGTCATACAGCAATATTTTCAATGAGACATAGGTGAGCACAATTTCATGTTTCACATTATATTACATTTCACACGTCTACTTCTATCCTGTACCTTCATTTCACTCCCTATTTGGTAACTGAGTTGTCCCCTTCCATTTCAGTTTCAGTAATGTGGTAACCTACGTGTCAACAGCTTGCACCCTTGAAAGGCTTGTGATGTGTGACATTGGTATGTTGACCTTCCAATGGGTAACCTTTTTTAACACTGTAATTGACAATACAAAGTTCACAATCATTGACTGACTCCAATAATATTGATGTTTCAAGGGTGTTTATTGAAGTGCATAAAAATATAGGGGGGTTGTGAAATGGGGAGAGGTCATGGTGGAAGAATGTCCATGGCAGAGTCCAGTCTATTAGTCTCACAGGTACATTGCACATCTGGCCATTGGAAGTGGAGCTGGGGCAGTTCCAATCTGGACAGGGTAACAAAGTGGGACAGTGGGGGTACAATCAGGGTGGTCTTATTTCCTGGCGGGGTCTTGCCATCTTGCTCTGTCCTGTTCCTGGATCTCAGGGCCAGCTTTCGTGGTGGTTGTCCGTCTGCAGGGGGTGGGGTGCTGGTGTGTTGGTCCTGTGGCGGGGCGTCCTGTCCACTAGCGCCGGCGGAGGTGGTGGGCATTTCATCGTCGTGGCTAGTGTCAGGGGACCCTTGGAGTGTCACGGTGTCCCTCAAGGTCTTTTGAATGTCCGTCAGCACCCCTACGATGGTGCCCAGGGCGGAGGCGATGGTCCTGAGCTCCTCCCTTGACCCCAAATACTGCTCCTCCTGCAGACGCACGGTCTCCTGCAACTTGTCCAGGACCGTTGCCATCGTCTCCTGGTAGTGGTGGTATGCTCCCATGATGGAAGATAGGGCCTCGTGGAGAGTGGGTTTCCTTGGCCTGTCCTCCCTCTGTCGCTCAGCAGCCCTCCCAGTTCCCCTGTGTTCCTGTACCTCTGTGCCCTGGACCGTGTGCCCACTACCACTGCCCCAGGTCCCTGTTGTTGTTGGGGTGGTGGGTTAGCCTTGGTGCCCTGTAGTGGTGGACACACCGCTGATTGACCTGTCCTGGGTAGGGAGGTATGGGCCCGCTGGGTGGGTGCTGTGCTGGTGTTACCAGAGGGTGTAATCTCGGTGTTGGGCTGTGGCTGGGCAAGGGGAACCGACTGTCCTGAGGCCCACGATGATCCGGGCTGGTCATCAAGATCCAGTAGGGCAGAGCTGCTGTCGTCACTGTGGGCCTCTTCTGGGGGTGGAGTGGTGTTGTCTGGACCCTCTGGTGTGGTGACGTTCCTGCAGGGGTATAAGTACATGATTATTGCATGTGTGTGTTTCATGGTGTGCAATGGTTGGGTGTGCGTGAACCCCAGTGCAGGCATTCCTGTGTGGGGGCTTTTGTGGTGATGGTTGGGGGGTGTTGTGGGTCTGTGCAGTGGGCATGCTTTAGTGATGGGTGTCCATGCTTAGTTGTGTCATGCAGGTCTTGGGGTTGGGATGGGTGGTTGGTGTTATGGGTAGATTAGTGAGGAGTTAGGGTGATAGGGGAGGGTGTGAGGGTGGGGGTGTGTGATAGCATGCAGGTAGGGTGGGGGATATGATAGTGAAGATTTGACTTACCAGTGTCCGTTCCTACAACGACTCCTGCGAGGCCCTCAGGATGCAAGATGGACAAGACTTGCTCCTCCCATGTTGTTAGTTGTGGGGGAGGAGGTGGGGGTCCGCCGTCAGTCCGCTGTACCGCGATGTGGTGCCTGGATACCGTGGAACGCACCTTCCCCCGTAGGTCGTTCCACCTCTTCCTGATGTCCTCCCTATTTCTTGGGTGCTGTCCCACAGCGTTGACCCTGTCGACTATTCTTTGCCATAGCTCCATCTTCCTGGCTATGGATGTGTACTGTACCTGTGAGCCAAATAGCTGTGGCTCTACCCTGATGATTTCCTCAACCATGACCCTGAGCTCCTCCTCGGAGAAGCGGGGGTGTCTTTGGCGTGACATGGGGTGGTGTGTGTGATGTGTGGGGTGGTGTATGTGTTGATGAGTGTGGTGAGTGTAGTGGTATATGGTGTTTTGTGCGTGGATGTTGTGTGGGTGATGGTGTAGTGTGCCTCTGTGTGATGGTGTTGTCTATTCTGTGCTGTCTCTCTCTGGCCTTCGTCTCTAATTTGTGGTCGTAGGGGTTTGTGGGTGATGTGGGTGTGTGTTTTATATGGTGTTGGGTGTGTGGGAGTGGTTTGTGTATGTGTATCAGGTGTGTGTATTTGTAATTGTCCAATGTGGCATTGTTTTGTAGATGTGTGTGTATTTTGAGCTCGGCGGTGTGTACCGCCAATGGAATACCGCGGTTGAAAGACCGCCGCGTGGATTCGTGTGTCGTAATAGCATGGGCGTGTTTCTGTTGGGGTGGAGGTGGAGGATTTGTTTCCGCATATTTATCGCTGACCTTTGGTGTGGCCGACTTGTGTGGGTGTCTGAATTTCGGCGGATTCCGTGATGTGTGTCATAATAGCTGTGGCGGTCTCCCGCTGCCGCCGCGGTGTATTGGCGGTCTTCTGCACGGCGGTAAGCGGCTTTTACCGCCAATGTTGTAATGACCACCTGTGTCTTTGCACTCCCCAGGATACATCAATGGGCATAGAGCCCCCTTGTGGGTCTGGCGTTGTGCACTCATCCGGCTGAGGTGCCCCACCTTCCCTTTCTTCTGAGGTGCCTGTTGTATTTCTATCTGATGCCTCAACAGTGTTCTTTCTGTTTCGATCGGGTATTGAGTGTGGGACTCACCCATGCATTTTGGGCCCAGTGGTCCATGGACTATGATGGTGGAATACCTTGGACTTGCATTCTTGGTGTATATATTTGTTTCTAGTGTAAATATATGTATATGAATGTATATATTTTTGATTACTGTTTTGAATAGATTACAAACATTTGAATCATTTCCTTTTGTCCTTGCATTCTTCAAGGGGGAGTTGGGGGTTGTTAATCTAATGTATCAACATGTACTTGTGTGTGTGTGTTGTAGTGGGTGAGAGTGGGGGTGGGAGTGTTGCGTGTTGCATGTGTGTGTCACTCTTTTTTCCCTCCCCCCGCCCCTGTGTTGTAGGTCCAGTACTCACCGTGGTCTTCGCCGCCGTCTTTGTTGTTCCTGGTAGAGAAGCAGGAAGATAAAGGCTGGCAGTATCTGGAGCTCGGGTTCGATGGCGTCCTGATTCCTCGTGGGGTGTGTAGAGGTGAATGTTTTCCCTTCCAAGTCCTGTTTCCGCCGTGTTTTTGTTCGCAGTGAATCCGCCCCGGAAAAAGGGGGCAGATTGGACTGTTGTAATACAGTGTGCGGAACCTTGTCTTCCGCCTGTCTGTTGGCAGTGACTGCCGCGGTGTTTGTTTGTACCGCAGTGGCGGCCGGAGTGTTAAAGTGGCTGTCTATGTTGGCGGTTCCCGCCACGGTCTTGATTCCATTTTTTTTAACGCCGTCCTGTTGGCGGTTTCACTGCCGCTTTAACACCAACCACCAGGGTTGTAATGAGGGCCTATGAGCCATTAATAAAGTAATTTTTCAGTGTACTTACCAGGGTCTACCATCCACCCAGTGTGTGGTGCCTTACCATATGTCACACTTGTATGTGTAGCACAGATCGCTGTACTAGATGTTTTTCTGGCCAGCGTCAGAGGCCCTAAAATGATATGTGTGTATTTACTTTACTTTATAGTTGACACATGTAATGAACAACACATCTTGGTTCAGTTCACATGTTTGAGGCTATTGATGTATTCTGTGTAAAGAATGTTTGGTTTGGCTGATCACAATGTAGTAAATGGAACTCTCTACTGGCCATATTGGCGTACCAGTTTGTGCAAGTCGGATGGGTTGATATGCCCAATGACATTGCCTCATGGCAAAAACAGGAACCTCTGCTCAAGTGGGTGAATCTCTTCTGGCTGTATGTAGCAATACAAAGAAGAAATCAACAGACAATAGTGACACATGATGATTATGTACACTGTTCTCATATTTACTCAATTTTATTTGCAAGCCAGCTGTGATGGTTACTAAATCAGGCTTATTTTCTAGGGTCACATACAAGTGTAAAGTGAGATTTCCATCACAAAACAGTCTAGGACTTGTAGTGCAATAGACAAATTGAGACACAATGAGACAAAGTGATATTTGGAAGCTAATCCATCCATCACAAAGGATTCTGGGGCTTGTAGTGCAACAGACAACATGAGAAGAGACACAAATGTGAGTCTACTTTACAGTAAATATTTGCACAAACTTGAAGTGGCTTATATAGTCGCAGCTGCAATGTAATGTACATATTTATCACTTTAATTCATTGTTTAAATCATTACTCATTACCTGGCACTACATTAGCGTTATTATTAACAGGCAGTCCAAGCACCAGCTGTGGTGCATGGTGGAAAGGGCATCCTTCTCATGTGGGCTGAGACTGATATGGGTTGTAGTTTGTTACCTAGGGAGAGCTCTGTCCAGTTCTATCCTGGCGAATTTCTCCTTTAACTACCTCCTCTCATTCTTCCAATTATTTTTTATGTCTGTGACAGACCGAACATTCCCCTCCCCAACTGCATTGTCTGCTGTAGCCAACATCTGCCACAGGGCTACATTTTGTGTTGCACTGCCGAGGTATGGAGGTAGATCACACAGTTTTTTGTAGTTCCTCATTACAAAGGGCGTATTTATACAGGTCTCCTCCGTGATGTATTTTTCTTCGCCCTCAAAGGTAGCATGGTGATAGCAATGCGCAATACAGGCAGATGACATGTGGAAAAACCAGAGCCTTGGATGTATGTTTCTTTTTTTAATGTGGTTTGTAATGCATGGGTTGCAGGTGACCTTAATTGCCTGCAGGTGCATGAAATTGCAGGCACTCTGCTCCGAGTGTGGAGTTTCCACCCCAAGTGCGGAGTTTCCACCCCAAATGCGGAACATCAGCAGTCATAAAGATGTGACTTGTATGTCTCTTTGTGACTACCGAAAGTCATAAAGTTAGACTTTTGGTTTAACTTTACCTTTGTGAATCAGGCCCTTTGTTTCTTTCCAGGTACCATTATCATTCCAACAGGGCATGTTTAAAGACTTAAGAAAAGTCATAATTTTAGTGTTTGTTAAATTGAACTTTAAACCATCTCCCCTGCAATAGAAAGACATTAATGTCATGACTTTAAATTTGGTGTCCATCACAGTGGCGGAGGACATAACATCCACCATACTGATGGACTCCCATCCACCAAATTTAGTGATCAGTGATGACCCAGCAGTTATCTATGTACATTCAGAGGAGCTGCCCTTCTTGACTGCCTGCATGCTTAAGAAGTGGAATAGTTTGCTGGATCTGTTGTATTCTTGTGCCTGTGTGCTCCTCCCATCCTCCTTAGCCTGACACAAAATGACATCTCATCTGCCCCTAGTCACCCACCCTGGAAGGACATGGAGGGGAAGGCTGGTTCATGGTGCACGGTTAGGGGTAGGTATTTTATAAGCCCCATTTGGGAGACATAAGATGTGTTGTTTTGAAGAGGAATGATAAGGTAAAGAGCATCAAAGAGAAGTTCAATTCGGAACAGCAGGAGTGGTGAATGGGATTGTTATGCATATGCATGGGGGTTTTATAGAAGAATTAGAAAAGGAAGATGAAGTGTTTTCATACAAAGAGAGCATGTTGTTTTTTGCAGGGAAATGGTACCTCATAATTAGCAGGCTCACTTCTGATTGATATAAAAACAGGAGTGAGACATAAAATGTAGCATCAGAGTGTTCACAGAGAGAGTAATATACCTGAGATGCCAGGTGTCAAAAGGAAAACCACCAAAGTTGCAAGTTACAAGGGAAAGAAAAAGATGCAACCTGAAGAGAAAAGACAAACACTGAAAAAATAAGGCAAGGCTTAAAAGCAATAGAGAGAGAAGAGTGTACGAAAAATGACAGAGGGTCCATCCATGAGTGAGGTAGAGTCACCATCTGATGTCTCCATATCCTCATCAATAAAAAACATTATTATTATACCCTTAAAACATAAGACAGGAGGGAAAGATGATGGTATAGCAGGCTGGTTTAATATGGAAATAGGAAGGAGAAGGAGTATGCAAGTGGAGAGGGAATATGTCCAAGTCAACTCCCAGACTCCGAAACCGATTTCTTTGTTGACAGATGTGTAAAATTAGCAATGGATTTCAAAAACCTCAATCTTGAGATGTATTTTACTGAACCATGTCTCTTGTCATCTCCACAACTGCCAATAGTGAATGCAAATTTTAGCTCTAAAAGTGCGGGAATGTGAAGATGCCATCTTTAGGTCAAATATTATGGGAAAGGTGAAAAGATTTGGATCTAATGAATCATCAATAAGAAAGGATGATGATCCGCAAGGCCTCCTTTTTTCCTTAAAGGCTACAGCTGCAACACCATCCCCCATGCTGGACATCCTAATAATAATGCAAAAAACATGACTTTTTTTTAAAAACCTTAAAGAACCATACAATTAAAGCACAAACTAAACTGTTGAATAGCATTGCATGTGAGCTGAGAGATAAATACATTTATGGCAATACTTGTTGGACCAGTTGAGTTAACATCTAGTAGAGAAGTAGAGCAAAAATGGGTTGAGGTGTGCTCGAAGGAAGTTAAGACAGGAAAAGAGGGAGAATTTTACATCTCTCATAAACCCATGCTAGTCTAAATGTGGTTGTGAGAGACCGTGAGTATATATAAGATTCATGAAAACTCATACAGGAAACTTTTCTAAGGGCAAAAGGTTGGACATGGGACTAACGTTTGGGAGTGGAGGAAGAGGAAGTGGTTGTGAGGTGAGTACGGTGAGGTGCCGAGTGACAGGTGCGAGCGTGGATATCATGTGTGTGCTGTGTGACTGTTGGTTGTGGAAGTGTGGGAGTTTAGGTGCAGTGGGAGGAGGGGGGAGGAGATTCAGGGAGATGGTGGGGGATGTCTGAATGTATGTTGTGGAGGTGCCTGCAGGTAGGGGGATCTGCTGCAAGTGGGGGTGTTGACAGTCATGCTGAGTGTGCATGTGGTTTTTGGGGTGCATGCATGGGGGTCTGCTATAGTGGTGACGGTGGAAATGAGTGCACTTGTGGCAGGGTCTGGGGGTGATTATGTGCTGACTGCAGGTATGAGTTGTGTAATGCCTGTGAGGGGAGAGGTGGTGGGCGAGTCTGGGTAGGGAGTGAATGTTGTTGTGTCTGAATCTGAATGTTATGTGTGTGCATGGCCGTGGTGTCTTTTGTGGTGCTTGTGCTTGTCCTTGCGATCTGAGTCTGTTGATGTGGATGCATGTTGGTATTAAGGTGTGCCTTGGATTGGTGAGGTGAGAGGGATGTGGGATTGGGAACAGGTAGTTGGAGGGGGGACAGAAGAAGAAAGAACACTGGCTGCTGTCAATGTGGAGGCCAGAGCCTTAAATGATCTCTGCAGGGCAGACAGGTCACCGTGAATGCCTTCCAGGTAGGCATTTGACTGATGCATCTGTGTTGCCAGTCCCTGGATGGCATTCACAATGGTTGACTGCCCCACAGAGATGGACCTCAGGAGGTCAATAGCCTCCTCATTGAGGGTAGCATGGCTGACTGGGGCAGGGGCAGATGTGCCTGCGGCAAAGGAGATGCCCACCCTCTTAGGTGAACAGGAACGGGCAACTGGGTGGGGAGCTACAGGGATGGCGGTTCTGATATGGGGGAGGCGGACAAGGATGATGCTGGGATGGTCCCAAATGGGTCCGTCAGGGAGTGTCCATTGGAGGAGGAATCCGAAGATGCAGTTGCCGATCCTGTCCCCCCCGTGGCACTCCCTTCGCCCTCCGTCCCACTGGTCCCCTCAGCTCCACTGGTATCAGCCTCCTGAGTCCCATGGGTTGCAGCATACCCATTCACCGGTGCCCATTCTCCTTCGCCTGATGATGCTGATGCACAAAAAGACAGAGATGTAGAGGGATGGATGGTGGCAGAGAAAGACAGTGTGAAATGGGTCAGTACCAACCCTACATACAGACAGCGTCACAACATAACTGCTGCTATGCCATGACAGGCCATTCCCTCACCTATATATGGCACAACAGTAGTACACCATAGGGGATACTACACCTATGCTGAAGGAAACTGCTAATAGTAGAACAGTAGCACTCTTGTACTTGAGGATGGACAACCTACTCACACTTGCCCAGTAGGTGGCACATTCCCATGGTCTTGTGTGGAGACAGTTCTTGTACACCTTACTCAACAGAATACTGCATGGGTAGGTAGCATGCCCACTAATCCATTGATAAATAGCACTGTAACATCTGGCCTCGTTGTACCTATTTACACATATGGTACATGGCAGCTGATTGAGGACACACTAATGACCCTGGTCACAGTGGTAGGAGAAACTGTTGGCAATGCCCTGACACCTCACTTGTACTGATGCTGATGCTAGGAACTTGGCTCTGAAACCTTGTTGAGGGTCACCATACAATTCCTGACTTGGAGCTTACTGCCCTCATAAGTCACTGCCTGCATGGCATGGGAACACATCTATTAACCAATCCTGCCAGGGTGGCTGATACCCATAGTCTGTGTGCTACTAACAATGGCCTATGCTACATCAGTCCACTAGTAGGAAACCCAAAGGCATACAGGCAGAACATCATCAAGGTGTGAGTATGTACTTACCCCCTTGTGGCTGCTGTGCTCCCGTCAAGCGTCCATCCACCTCAGGGTAGTCCGCCACCAATATGTGGGCCATTGGGGGGGGGGGTCATGATCCTACAGGTACCCCTCCCTCATTGGGAGGACGTCCCTAGCTGGGCCTCTGCGATATTCCGGGCCCGGCGTCTCAGGTCCTCACTCCGCTTTCAGCAGTGGGTGTTCTGCCGGGCATGGACCCCGCAGGTCCACACTTGCTTGCGATGGCACGCCAAATCCCCTTCTTTTGATGGGCACTGCCCTGCATCAGTGACACAGACAGAAGGACAAAGGTGGTCATTCTGACCTCGGCGGTAAAAGGCGCCTACCGCCGGTCAGAAATCCTCCATAATTCCGCCGCGGTCGTGGTAACCCGCCACGGTCATTCTGACCCGCAGCAGCCAAACCTCCGAAAATCCGACAGCCACAACAGACCGCCAGACCAGCGGTCGGCGGAAAAGTGGAGGTGACCAAACCTCCACCGTCACGCCAACAGAAATACGCCCATGCCATTACGACCCACGAATCCACGCGGCGGTCTTTCAAACGCGGTTTTCCATTGGCGGTACACACCGCCGCGGTCAGAATACACACAAACGAACAAAACTCAGCCACATTGGCCAATTTGAATTCCACACACCTGTTACACATACACACACCACTCCCACACACACAATACAATATAAAACACACACCCACAAACCCCTTCGACCAAAATCCAAAAAGAAGCACTGAGAGTCACAGCAGCGATCACAGAACACCATCACACAGAGGCACACTACACCATCACCCACACAATATCCACACACAAAACAACACACACCACCACACTCAACACACTTAACTACACATACTCCACCCCACACATCATACACACCACTCCATGGCACCCCAAAGACACCCCGCTTCTCAGACGAAGAACTCAGGGTCATGGTGGAGGAAATCGTTCGGGTAGAGCCCCAGCTCTTCGGCACACAGATCCAATACACCAGCATTGCCCGGAGGACGGAGCTATGGCAGAGGATTGTCGACAGGGTCAACGCTGTGGGACAGCACCCCAGAAATCGGGAAGACATCAGGAAGCGATGGAACGACCTACGGGGGAAGGTGCGTTCCATGGTATCCAGGCACAACATCGCCGTGCAGAAGACTGGCGGAGGACCCCCACCTCAACCCCCACAATTTACAACATGGGAGGAGGAAGTCTTGAACATCCTGCATCCTGACGGCCTCGCAGGAGTCGGTGGAGGAATGGATTCTGGTAAGTTGAAGCTTCAATACTGCTTCCCCCCCACCTGCATGCCAAATCATACCCCAACCCTCACCCCCATCCTCGAACCCCACCCTCACCCCCACCCCCATCCTCACCCCCACCCTCACCCTCACCCCCACCACCATCCTCACCCCCACCACCATCCTCACCCCCACCCCCAGCACACCTATTCCCTGCCAATGTCTCACCATCACAACCCACACATCCCAAAACCTAGGCCTGCATGCGTCCACTAAGCATGGACACCCATCACCAAAGCATGCCCAATGCATATACACATCCCCCCCACAAGCCACCCTCACCAAAGCCCCCACACACGAATGCCAGCACTTGGGGACACGGGAACCCACAGATACACCCATATGGCACACATAGAAACTATAACCATACCTCTATACCCCTGCAGGACCCGACCGCCAACACACCGCCACGGAGGGCCCAGAATTCTCCACACCCCCCACCCAAGAGGCCGTCAGCGATGACAGCAGCTCTGTCGACCTGGACACTGATGACCAGCCCGGACCATCGGGGACCTCTGGACAGTCGGTTCCCCTCACACAGGCACAGGCCACTACAGACCCAAACCCCTCTGGGAACACCAGCACAGCTCCCACCCAGCGGGCCCATGCCTCTGTCTCCAGGGCGCGTCAATCTGCGGTGTGTCTACCACTACAGGGCACCCAGGATAACCCACCACCCCAACAACAACAGGGACCTGGGGGCAGTGGTAGTGGGCACACCGGCCAGGGGGCAGAGGCCCAGGGAAACAGGGCAACTCGGAGGGCAGCTGTGCGACAGGGGGGGGACGGGCGCAGGGAACCCACTCTCCACGAGGCCCTCACCACCATCATGGGAGCATACAACCGCTCCCAGGGACGATGGCGACGGTACTGGCCAGGTTCCAGGAGATCCAGGTACTGCAGGAGGAACACTATCGGGGGTACAGGGAGGACATCAGAGCCCTCACCTCCACCCTGGTTACCATGGTAGGGCTGCTGCAGGAACTCATCAACACCAGGACGGACACTCAACAACAACAAAGGGCCCCTGCCACTAGCCTGGACCAAGAACAGCCAACCACCTCCGCCGGCGCTAGTGGACAGGAGGCCCCCGCACAACAGCAGCCCACCAGACCCCCACCTCCTGCAGGAGAAGAACCACCCCGCAAGAGGGCCCTGAGATCTCGCAAGAAGACAGAGTAGGATGTCAAGACCCCCGCCAGCAAAGTATACCACCTGATGTCATCCCACTGTCCCACATTGTCACCCTGTCCATCCTTGAACTGCCCATGCTCCATCTCTCCACAGGCCTATGGACAATGCACCTGTGTGACTGTTACTCTGGACTCTGCCATGGACATTCCTTCACCATAGCCCCCACCCCCTTGAAACCACCCATCCCATTTTGAGCACTGAAATAAACACCTATTTTGCACAAAACTATCTGGAGTCTCGCTGTGAGTTCAAAATATTGTAATTGACATGACAGTGCAAATATGTCCTTGTACATAGTGAAGTCAACAAACAGCTGCCACAAAGCTGTAGTCCATGGGGAAACGAAGCACAGGACTCGTAGTGGGGACCCCAGATCTGAAATAGGGAGGGAAAAGCCACAACTCAGTCATCATACACTGGGGCAAATAGACAGGCAGCAGAGATGCAGGAGAGTATTTTACATTTACTAAATTATGTTTGAATTGTTACCTGTGTCCTATTGGAAGTACTGTGCAATGATTCTGTCCCTGTTGTCTGTTTCATCCCCGTCGTCTTCCTCCTCTTCACTCTCCACAGGTTCCACAGCTGCCACAACACCACCATCTGGACCATCCTCCTGCAGGAAAGGCACCTGGCGGCGCAAAGCCAGGTTGTGAAGCATGCAGCAGGCCACGATGATGTGACACACCTTCTTAGGTGAGTACAATAGGGATCCACCTGTCATATGCAGGCACCGAAACCTGGCCTTTAGGAGGCCGAAGGTGCGTTCTATCACCCTCCTAGTACGCCCATGGGCCTCATTGTACCGTTCCTCTGCCCTGGTCCGGGGATTCCTTACTGGGGTCAGTAGCCACGACAGGTTGGGGTATCCAGAGTCCCCCAATAGCCATACACGGTGTCTCTCTAGCTGTTCCATCACGTAAGGGATGCTGCTATTCCTTAGGATGTAGGCGTCATGCACTGACCCAGGGAATTTGGCATTTACATGCGAGATGTACTGGTCAGCCAAACACACCACCTGGATGTTCATGGAATGGTAACTTTTTCTGTTCCTGTACACCTGCTCCCTGTCTCTTGGAGGAACCAAAGCCACATGGGTCCCATCAATGGCACCAATGACGTTGGGAATATGTCCAAGGGCATAGAAATCACCCTTCACTGTAGCCAATTCACCCACCTCAGGGAAAAGGATGTAGCTCCTCATGTATTTCATCAGGGCAGACAACACTCTGGATAACACCTTCGAAAACATGGGCTGAGACATCCCAGAAGCAATTCCCACTGTTGTCTGAAATGACCCACTTGCCAAGAAATGGAGTACTGACAGGACCTGCACCAGAGGGGGAATCCCTGTGGGTTGGCGGATGGGGGACATCAGGTCGGGCTCCAGCTGGGCACACAGTTCATGTATAGTGGCACGGTCAAGCCGGTAGGTCAGGATAATGTGGCGTGCTTCCATTGTCGACAGGTCCACCAGCGGCCTGTACACGGGAGGATTCATCCGTCTCCTCGCCAAACCCAGCGGACGGTGCCTAGGAAGGACAACATGGAGCACACAGTCAAGCAACCCACAGGTACGTACTCACAGCTTGCACAGTAAACGATTCTCTATGCAGTGAATGGCGTGTCTGAGTGGCTATGCAAGGCCTAGGCCTGTGTGACGCAGTTGAAATTGAGCCATGTGGACCCTCGAAATGGCGGCTGCCTGACCTGTGAAGTGTGACAATGGGATGTGAGGTCAATGTGCTGGCGTGGAACACCGCGGCGGTCGAAGACCGCGGCGCGAAGCCGCATTGGTTAACATTGAAGCCTATGGGTTTCAGGAGCCAATGGCGAAGGGCGCCGGCGGTGGCGGTACGCACCGCCGCGGTACGCACCGCCGCGGTACGCACCGCCGCGGGCGTGACCGCCATTTTCTATCTACTTATTCACTCGCGACTTGAACTTTCACAGGAGAGGACCTATACTGCAAGTGTTGCTGTGACCTCGGTCTGGAAGGGACAATGGCTGCTGCGCCTGGGGAAAGGGCCCCTGCCTTCACTGGAGAAGAGTTGGAGAAACTTGTGGATGGGGTCCTCCCCCAGTATGCGCTACTCTACGGTCCTCCAGACCAACAAGTGAATTTAATTCAATATGGATTTGGGGCCACTGGCTGGCTTGGGGGCCTGGCGGGGGGGCCTGGCGGGGATGGGGGGCATGTTGGGCCTGGCGGGGGGCCTGGCGGGGATGGGGGGCATGTTGGGCCTGGCGGGGGGCCTGGCAGGGATGGGGGGCATGTTGGGCCTGGCGGTGGGCCTGGCGGGGGGCCTGGCGGGGATGGGGGGCATGTTGGGCCTGGCGGGGGCATGGCGGGGGGCCTGGCGGGGATGGGGGGCATGTTGGGCCTGGCGGGGGGCATGGCGGGGGGCCTGGCGGGGATGGGGGGCATGTTGGGCCTGGCGGGGGGCCTGGCGGGGATGGGGGGCATGTTGGGCCTGGCGGGGGGCCTGGCGGGGGGCCTGGCGGGGATGGGGGGCATGTTGGGCCTGGCGGGGGGCATGGCGGGGGGCCTGGCGGGGATGGGGGGCGTTGGGCCACTGGCAACGAAAATGCAGACAAACTTGAACGTGGTATTTCTCCCTCCCTGTACGTGTCACAGAGGTCCGCGCCCATGAGAAGATCGGGATTTGGCGTGCCATCGCCAAGGAAGTCCGGACCCTGGGGGTCCACCATCGACGGGGCACCCACTGCCGCAAGAGGTGGGAGGACATCCGCCGCGGGACCAAGAAGACCGCTGAGTCTCTGCTGGGGATGGCCTCCCAACGTAGGCGGGGTGCCTGCCGTCAACTGACCCCCCTGATGTTCCGGATCCTGGCGGTGGCCTACCCTGATTTGGATGGGCGCGTGAGGGCAGCACAGCAGACACAAGGGGGTGAGTACAAGCATAATCTACTCTGTTGTCGCGCAGTGGAGGTGTCTGGGTGGGGGAGGAGGGCTGTGGGTCCCCCTAGGCCAGGGCGATATCTGTAGGCTGGGCACCCCCGTAAGCCCCTGTGCCCCCAGCCACCACCCTCAGTAGTGTGCCAGTACAGCCATCCCTGGGCCGTGTCATCCATGGGTGCAGTTGTCAACTCTAGGCGTGTAGGGCATGTTCCACGGAATGCGTAGGGGACCCCAAGTGCGCAACTTAGTGCAGGGGGCATCTGTGTCTGTCATGTCCGCTAACTGTACCGGTGATCCATGTACTCAAAATCTCTTTATTTCTCTCTCCCCCCCCCTTTTTGTTTGTCTTTCTGTGCTTGTGTGCATCAGCATCATCAGGCGGAGGAGAAGTGGCATCGGAGCAGGAGGGAGCTGCATCTCACATGGCCCAGGAGGGCCATGCCACAGAGTCTGATTGGACCAGTGAGACGGAGGGCGAGGGGAGCTCCACAACGGGGACGACAGGACCCTGCAGCGACACGGACACGTCCTCGGAAGGGAGCTCCCTTGCGGGGGTGGCACCATCCGTGCCCCCCGCCATTACAGGTACAGCCGCCACCCAGCGCACCATCTCCGCCCTCCCAGCAGCCCCTCAGCGTTCGCCCCGTGCCCGCTCTGCCAGGAAGCCGGGCATCTCCTTCGCCCCAGGCACCTCAGGCCCTGCCCCTGTTACCCCCGCTGCCCTCAGTGAGGAGGTCATTGACCTCCTCCGAACGCTCATTGTTGGGCAGACTACCCTTTTGAATGCCATCCAGGGGGTGGAGAGGGAGGTTCATCGCAGCAATGCGTACCTGGAGGGCATTCATTCGGGTCAGGCTGCCCATCAGCGATCGTTCCAGGCTCTGGCCTCAGCACTGACGGCAGCCATTGTCCCTGTTTCCTGCCTCCCTCTACTAACTCCCTCCTCCCAGTCTCCTGTTCCTCTGCCTGTCCCACCCACACCATCAGAGCAGCCTGCACACACCTCAACACCCAAGAGCAGCTCATCCAAACATAAGCACCACAGATCACGCAGACATTCACACAAGCAACATTCCGATGCAGACATGCCAACAGTCACTACCACCTCTGTGACCCCCACCTCCTCGTCTCCCTCCTCCCTCCCTGTGACGTCTACACTCACACCTTCATTCACCTCACCATCAGCCAGTGTTTCCATCACCAGCACACCCTCCAGTACAGTCCGCACACGTGCAGTCACCACCCCCACTGCCATTTACACGTCCCCTGTGTCCTCTCCCACTGTGTCTGTCACCCCCTCTTCCACACCACACAAACGCAGCCACCCACCCACCCAACAGCCATCCACCTCACGACAGCCTCCCGCTCCTGCACCTGCACCCAAAGACAGCAAACTTGTCTCGCCTACAACCACATCCTCTCCCTCCACTCCCATACCCACTGTACCTACCACTATCCATTGTCCCAGGAAAATCTATCTCTCTACTGCTACCTTCTTTCCTGACCCTGAGCCCCCCCCTCCTTCTCGTCGGGGTAAGAAGAGCACCTCAGCCACCACCAGCCCTGCAGCCCCCTTGACAAGGGTGCAGGGGTATTGGAGCCCACCAGCCCGCAGGTCTGGATCTTCGCCCAGCAGCAAGGGGACAGCCAGCCCACCCCCTGGGAAGAGGAGCAGAAGGCGGAAGGGCCGCCGCAGGAGCCCGGGTTCTATATCCCCCCAGGACACTAGCCAGCCACCGTCAACAGCCACAGCTCCAAAGGGAGGAAAGGGCCACAGACTCCCGACTAAGGAGGGCAAGGGCAGCAAGGCGGAGAAGTCAGGCAGCAGGCCTGCTGCCCATGGAGGACCCGTCACAGCTGCCCAGGAGGAGCCCGCAACCCCCATAGCCGCTGCCCAGGGAGGAACCGTCACAGCTGCCCAGGGAGAGCCCACCACCCCCATAGCCGCTGCCCAGGGAGGACCCAGCCCAGCCGGCCAGGAGGACCCCACCACCCACAGCCCAGGTGGGCATTGAAGGAGCACCATCCCCGCTGCCCAGGAGGGCACCACCAGGCAATGAGCAGTTGGCCATAGAATGGCCGCCGTCTCCAGCACCGCTCCGCTGGGGACCGCCGTCTCAAGAACCGCTGAACTGGGCCCTTCAAGGCAAGAACCGCTGAACTGGGCCCTTCAAGGCAAGAACCGCTGAACTGGGCCCTTCAAGGCAAGAACCGCTGAACTGGGCCCTTCAAGGCAAGAACCGCTGAACTGGGCCCCGCCGTCTCCAGCACCGCTCCGCTGGGGACCGCCGTCTCAAGAACCGCTGAACTGGGCCCTTCAAGGCACGAACCGCTGAACTGGGCCCTTCAAGGCAAGAACCGCTGAACTGGGCCCTTCAAGGCAAGAACCGCTGAACTGGGCCCCGCCGTCTCCAGCACCGCTCCGCTGGGGACCGCCGTCTCCAGCACCGCTCCGCTGGGGACCGCCGTCTCAAGAACCGCTGAACTGGGCCCTTCCAGGCAAGAACCGCTGGCCCTTTGGCAGACGTGGCAGGGCAGGATCTGTCTCGGGCAGGGCTGCAGGATGTCCTCTGGCCAACATGCCTCCTCCAGTGGCAGTGGAGTCTGTTATGGACTGTTTGGACTGTGGCTTTGCACTCCCCAGGATGGCCCAGTGGGCAGGCCACCCACTGTATGGACTGTATGGACTGTGGCTTTGCACTCCCCAGGATGGCCCAGTGGGCAGGCCACCCACGGTATGGACTGTATGGACTGTGGCTTTGCACTCTCCAGGATGGCCCAGTGGGCAGGCCACCCACTGTATGGACTGTATGGACTGTGGCTTTGCACTCCCCAGGATGGGCCAGTGGGCAGGCCACCCACGGTATGGACTGTATGGACTGTGGCTTTGCACTACCCAAGATGGCCCAGTGGGCAGGCCACCCACTGTATGGACTGTATGGACTGTGGCTTTGCACTCCCCAGGATGGCCCAGTGGTCATGGAGTCCCCTCGTGGATCTGGCGTCGTGTACTCAAGTGGCTGAGGTGCCCCCTCTTCCCTTCCCCCTGAGGTGCCTGTCCTTTTTTCTTTCTGATGCCCCTGCAGTGTTCTCTCCGTGGAGTTCTTGTCGTGGGACTGGGCCTTGCCCCTTTGCTCGGGACCCCTGTGGTCCACGGACAGTGGTTGGACTACATATAGTAGATGTATATATTTTGTACATAGTTTATTTATTTATTTGGATTACTGCTGTCCATTTTTCAATATATCTGCCCGTTTAAGATCTCTTCTTTTGGTCTTTGCATTATTTCGGAGGGGGGGTTTGTGGGTTGTGACAGTGATCTGTGGGAATGCATTGATGTGTGTGTTGTAGTGGGTGTGGGTGGGTGGGTGTGTGCCGGTAATCTTTTCCCTCCCCTGTGTCGTAGGTGCAGTACTCACCGATGTCTTCCGCGCCGCCGGGCGTGCTCCTGGTACAGGAGCAGGTATAGGAGTGCGGGGATGACCTGTAACTTGGGTTCCATACTGCCGGAATCTCGCGTGGAGTATGTGGAGGTGAGCGTTTTCCCGTTCGTAGTCTGTTTCCGCCGTGTTTTTATCGGCGGTGCTCCCGCTCCGGAAAAGGTGGCGGATTGGTGGGTCGTGATAGGGTGGGCGGTACATTGTCTGCCGCCTGGCTGTTGGCGGTGACCGCCGCGCTGTTTGTTTGTTCCGCCGTGGCGGGCGGAGTGTTAATGCGGCGGGCTGTGTTGGCGGTTCCCGCCAGGGTCAGAATTGCATATTTTGGACCGCCGGCCTGTTGGCGGGTTGGCCGCCGCTTTATCACCGACCGCCAGGGTCAGAATGAGGGCCAAAGTCATGTAGATTGCCATTACAGGGTCAGCAGTGGACATCACACATCAGAGACATTGCATGACCACACTCACATGGCCTCATACTACTAATGCTCAGATTCCTCACCCATCTCCATGCATCCACTCCATCTGCCCCGTCCTACCTCCTTTCATCCTCATACACATCACAGCCACACATGACAGTGACATGAAACTCACATGCTGCTCTGGTGTCCAATACGACTGTCCATACAGGGGTAGGACCCCATCCACAAGCTTCTCCAGCTCGTCATGTGTAAAGGCTGGGGCTCTATCTCCTGCAAGACATGGCATCTTGGCCTCCAGAGTCAGAACACAGTAGCACATGCAGTGGAGGTCTTGCTTGCACAAGTCTCCGGAGTCAAGTAAGCTATGGAACAGTAAATGGCGGTGACGACCGCCACGTACATGACCATCCCCTCTGGCGGTGATCACCATTGGCCCCAGTCTCCCGTAAGCAACAATGTTATACAATGAGGAGTTGCACAGCGGTATAGACCGCCTACCGCCATGATGTTTAATGCCGGCACAATGAGGTCATTTCCAACTGTCCTGTGCATACAGGACAGGCAGCTGCCATTCTACATGCAAAAAGTGAATAGTAAATGAAATTCATGTGCAGTATGGATGATATGTGGTGAGTACTGCGTAGATTGACAATGCAGACACATTGCATGCATCAACTTTTGACTTCTTCTCTCACCGGTTCCCAGATATGGTGCAATGGTGATGATGAGACATGCCCCTGTGTACCGACCCCCAGTCAACCTGGCTACCCTGGAAGAGAGGCACATCATTCAGAAGTGTCGTCTGAACCCTCAGACCATCATGGAGCTGTGTAGCCAGCTGGAGCCTGATCTGTTGCCTGACGTACATCATCCCTGGGCCATCCCTCCTTTAGCAGGTGTTAGCTGTACTCCACTTCCTTGCCTCAGGCTCGTTTCAGGTGACAGTGAGCTTGGCAACAGTAATGTCACAGCCGATGCTCAGCAATGTGTTGAATCAATCAATCAATCAATCAGTGTTTTGTTAAGCACGCTACTCACCCGGCAGGGTCTCAAGGCGCTGGGGGGGTGTTACTGTTCGAAGAGCCAGGCCTTGAGGTGCTTCCTGAAGGTCAGGAGGTGCTGGGTCAGACTTAGGTTGATGGGGAGGGTGTTCCAGGTTTTGGCCGCATGGTGGGAGAAGGATCTACCTCCGGATGTGGTACGGTGAATGCGGGGCGGTTGCGAGGGCGAGGTTGGCGGAGCGGAGCTGGCATGTAGGGAAGTGGAAGTTGAGGCGCTCGTTGAGGTAGGCTGGTCTGGCGTCGTGGAGAGCCTCGTGAGAGTGGATTAGGAGCTTGAAGATGATCCTTTTGTTGACAGGGTGCCAGTGGAGATCTCTGAGGTGGGCTGAGATGTGCTTGTGGCGAGGGAGGTTGAGGATGAGTCATGCTGAGGCGTTCTGGACCCGCTGGAGTTTCTTCTGGTGCTTGGCTGTTGTTCCTGCATGGAGAGCGTTGCGGTAGTCCAGTCTACTGCTGACGAGGGGGTGGGTGACCGTTCTTCTGATTTCCATGGGGATCCATCTGAAGGTCTTGCGGAGCTTGCGAAGGGTGTTGTAGCATGAGGATGAGATGGCGTTGACTGGCTGGGTCATGGAGAGTGAAGAATACAGTATGAAGCCGAGGTTGCGAGCGTGGGCTTTTGAGCCGACCCCAGGGTGGCAGGCCACCAGGAGTCACCCCATGCTATCTGTTGGGGCCGAAGTTGATGATCTCAGTTTTCTCCGAGTTTAGCTTGAGGTGGCATTCTTTCATCTAGTTGGCGATTGCGTGAAGCCCGGTGTGGAGGTTGTTCTTAGCGGTTGCGGGGTCCTTCGTGAGAGAGAGGATTAGCTGAGTATCGTCTGCGTAGGAGATGATGTTGAGGCCGTGGGATCGGATGATGTTGGTGAGCGTAGCCATGTAAACAGTGAAGAGGGTGGGGCTGAACGAGGATCCCTGGGGAACTCCTCAGATGGTCTTGGTTGCCTTGGACAGGAACGGGGGAAGGCAGACTCTCTGGGTTCTTCCAGACAGGAAGGAAGTGAGCCAGTCCAGGGCTCTGTGGCGAATTCTGGCATCGGAGAGGCATGTGTGAAGGGCGTGGTGGCAGACTGCGTCGAAGTCAGCAGAAAGGTCAAGGAGGATGAGGGCGATGGTTTCCCCTTTGTCGAGCCTGCTCCTGATATCGTCGGTGCAGGCGATAAGGGCGGTCTCGGTGCTGTGGTTCTTGGGGAATCCGGACTGGGAGACGTCGAGTAGGCTGTTGTCCTCCAGGAAGCGGGTTAGTTGGTTGTTGACTATCTTCTCGGTGACCTTCACGGGGAATGGGAGAAGGGAGATGGATCGGTAGTTTTTGAGGGGTTCGAGGTCAGCTTTGGGCTTTTTGAGCAGTGCGTTGACTTCGGCGTGTTTCCAGCTCTCGGGGAAGATGGCGGTGTTGAAGGAGCTGTTGATGATGGTCTGGAGCTGGGGAGTGATGATTTGTCTGGCTTTATTGAAGACATGGTGAGGGCAGGCAGGGGTCAGCGGGAGAGCCGGAGTGGATGGTGCTCATGGTCTTGGTGGGTTCCTCCTCGTTGGTTGGGGTCCAGGCGCTCAGGACGTAGGTGTGGCAGGGTGCTTTGGGGTCGACCTTGGCTGTGGTGGTGGTGGGGGGTGGCGGTGCGAAACTTCCATGGATGTTGGTGATCTTGCTGTGAAAGAAGGTGGCGAGGGAGTCACAGAGGTCTTGTGAGTGGGGTGGGTAGGCAGAGCAGGACTTGAGGTTGGTGAGTTCCTTGATGATGCTGAAGAGCTCCTTGCTATTGTGTGCATTGTTGTCAATTCACTCTTTGTAGACAGATCTTTTGGTGGCTCGGATGAGCTGGTGATGTTTGCGCATGGCTGATTTGAGGGTGGCGTGGTTGTTTCTGATTTTCTTTGTGCCAGATCTTCTCGGCTTTCCGGCATTCACGTTTGGATGCCTGAAGGTCTGCTGTGAACCAGGGAGCTTTCTTGTTGGCGCGGTTGTTGGTGGTTTTCTTGAGTGGGGTGAGGGTGTTGGCACAGTTGTCGAGCCATTGTTTGAGTTTCATGGCGGCGGTGTTGGGGTTGTTGGTTTTGGGCTGTAGGGCGCGAGCGAGATTGGAGATCAATTGGTCCTTGGAAATCTTGTTCCACTTGCAGTGAGGGATCCGCTGTTGTTGGTGTTGGGTGGTGGGCTTCTGGAAGGAAAAATTAGCACAACGGTGGTCGGTCCAATGGAGTTTGCTGGTGTGAGTGAAGGTGACGCAGCTGCTGGAGGAGAACATGGCGTCAAGTGTGTCACCGGCTGAGTGGGTGGACGAGGTGACCAGTTACTTGAGGCAGAGGTTGGCAAAGTTGTCCAGTAGGGCTGAGGAGTTGCTGTGGCCGGTGTTCTCCAGGTGGGAATTCAGGTCGCCGAGGAGCATGTAATCTGTGGAGGCGAGGGCATGGGTGCTGATAGTGTTGGTGATGGAGTCGCAGAATTGGGGGCGGGGGCAGGGGGTCTGTGTATGAGGGTTCCTCTCAGGGTGGTGTTGGCGTTGGCGTATATCTTGAAGTGCAGGTGTTCTGCGGCATCTAGGGCGTCATGGGTGTCGGTTGAGATCCTGATGGAGCTTCTGTGGACAATGGCGATTCCTCCTCCTGATTTGTTGGTACGGTCTCTTCGGGTGATTTTGCAGACCTCAGCTATGGCGATGTCTGGTTCCGATGAGGGATTCATCCAGGTTTCAGTGAGGAAGGCGATGTCTGGGGAGGTTGATGTGAGCAGGTCCCATAGTTCGATAGCGTGCTTGTGGACAGAGCGGGTGTTGAGGAGGATGCAGCTGAGGTGGGCAGCGTTGTTGTGGTGCTTGGTAGCTTGAGCGCAGGTGAAGTGGCATGAGCGGCAAGAAAAAGGTCCATGGGTGTGCCTAGGAGAGGCCTGGATGCAGGCGGTGTGGCGACCAGGGTTGAGCGCAAGGAGTTCTGAAGTGGTGTAGTGGCATCTGGTGGCATGGGAGGTGCGAGGGGCAGGGAGACAGGCGCTGGCCATGGTCCAGTTGCAGACGGGCGCAGAAGGGCTTGCCTCTGTCGCGCCAGTGGCGCAGCCGCCATTAAGAAGGAGAGGTTGGAGGGAGGAGCAGCTGGGAGACAGGAGGTGGTGGCGAATGGGGGTGTGAGGGGGCAGGGTCAGAGGGGACACAGCGGCTAGAATGGAGAGACCGGGACAGATCAGAGCAAGGCAGAAACGGGCAAAAACAAGCAGAGACAATAAAAGTAAACAGGCAGAAAAAGGCAATAAACAGAAAGACAGCACAAAAGCACAGATACAGATAACAAGACAACCACACAATACTTACGGCAACCACTATAAACTAGGGATGAGGCACAGGCGGGTGCCTGCGGGTGGTTGAGGGCCTTGAATTTGCGGCAGCAGCGAGGGCAGTAACACGAGGGCAGTCTGGTGGAGCTGCTCGGCATGCAGAGTGGTCCCTGGCCTTAAGGCAGGTCAGTGGTCACTCTCCGCACCGTGCAGCGGCCACCATTAAGAAGGGGAGGTGGCAGCGAGGAGCTGCTGGGAGGCGGGCGGCAGTGTTGAATCGGGGCGCGAGGGGGGTGGGGCCGAAGGGGACACAGCAGCAGGAACAGGGAGACCGGGACAGATCAGAGCAAGGCAGAAACAGGCAAAAACAGGCAGAGACAATAAAAGTAAACAGGCAGAAAAAGGCAGTAAACAGAAAGATGGCACAAAAGCACAGATACAGGATGTACTGTGTGCTTTGCTCTGACACCTGCCCTGCCACATCATGTTCCCTCAACATGTGGATTTGACCACTGTGAAGGCTTCCTTCTACGATTTGGCACATGTCCCTCATGTGATAGGGACCATAGATGGCACCCATATTGCCTCGGTTCCACCCAGGATCAATGAACATGTGTACAGGAACTGGAAAAACTTTCATTCCATTAATATGCAGGTGGTGTGTCTTGCTGACCAATATATCTTGCAGGTTACGGCCAGGTTATCTGGTTCTGTACATGACTCATACATTCTGTGGAAAGGCAATGTCCCTCACAGGATGACACAACTACAGAGGGACCGGGCATGGCTCATCGGTATGTATCCAATAGTATGTGTGCCCCTGTCATCTCATGTCACTTCCCAATCTAACCTGTATCCCCACCGGTATCGAGATTTGTCCTACCTTTGAGCACACAAGTGATTCTGGGTACCCTAAACTTTCCTGGGTACTGACTCACAGATGGCGAACACAGTTTCAATGAAGCCCACAGTAGGATGAGACGTGTCATAGAGAGGATCTTTGGCCTACTGAAGGCCAGATTCCGCTGCCTACATGTCTCCAGAGGTGTCCTACTCTACAAACCACTTAAAGTCTGCCAGATCATTGTTGCCTGCTGCATGCTGCACAATCTGGCCCTGAGGTGTCACATCCAAATTGCTGGATGTAGAAGAGGTGCCAGCTGGACCAGTGGCTGACGAAGGGGACATAGTGAGTGATGAGGAAGAAGATGATGAGGGTGCAGCTGACTTCAGAGCAGATTTAATTCAATAATATCTCCCATGAGAAACAGGTATGTGTCATGTGTAATGTATGTAACCTGTACTGCTGTCTGCATTGTGCCTTAGCTCCTCCTGGTGTTTGTCATAATTGGAGGTGTTGAGTACAGCTGACCCACTGGGTGGGTTGGGGGGGACATCTTGCCCAGAGGAGGTGTTCCACTTCACATGTGAGTGCTATTTCCACTGTGCTGTTGTGTAGCATCACTCATGCAATTTATTGTCCATGTACTATGTACCCTGTACTGCTTTGCCAACTGCAATTGTTGTGCCAAAGATAGTGGTGTCATCACTATTGCTATTATTCCTCACAGTCCACAATGGGAGCTTGTGTAACCCAACTGTTATAGCCTGTGGAACATGCCTTTGGTTGAGATTTGTCAGCTGTGAGGGAAGGGCTATTGGGTATGGAAATGTAGAGCTGACATGGTCATATGGTTAGTGATTCCACATGCTAAATCACACTAGCGATTGAGACATTGTTCGGCATGTGTGTTAAGTGGCATACAGTATCTCCTATCATGATAGTTTTCCCTGTATTGGTCTGTTCGTAGGGCATTTGTGTGGTGCAACGTTGGTTCCTGCCTTGCCTGTTGGTTCCCTTGACACATGTATCAAGATTACCTCTTCTCTACCATCAACCTTGCTGCATATTGCTCACCCTTCTGTCTATCTCACAGAGATTTGCAGGACAATGGTTTGACTGTGATGACATGTTATTCAAATGTATTTCTAACTCATTACAATAAAGACACATAGGCAGTAGCTGGGCTCAAAGGGGTTTAATGTTAATCACAAGTGCAATGGGTGATGAGTGGGGCCATGGTGGGTGTATCATCAGAGTAGTTGTCCCAGCTGTAAGTAGTCCAGGTCCAGTATCCAAGGGTCCATGGGAAAATGGAGGCATACCAGTTGACAGTCAACAGGGTGTGTCAGTGACAGACAAGGGGGAATGTTCAGGAGAGGGTCACTTCCTGACAGTGGTTTTGTTCTTGGCATCAGATCCTGCAGGTTGTCTGGATGGACGTCATCTCTTGCATGTGGGTTCCTCAGCTACAGTGGGAAGGGTGCTGGTGGTCTGCGGGTCCTCTGGCAGGGCTTCCATTCCACTAGCTGCCGCAGACTTGGAGGGCTCACTTGGTATGTGGCTTGTGGATGGGGCCTGCTGGTGTGTGGATGACGCACGCAGGATGGTGGTCAGTTCCTTCAGTGCCCCTGCAATGGAGGCCCTAGTGGCATTGAGGGTCTGACACTGCAGCATGGCCTCCTGGTGGTATTCCCCCGGCAGCTTCTGATTCTCTTGGATGGTTGCAAGGATCTTAACCATAGTGTCCTGGGACTGGTGGTATGCTCCTAGGACTTGGGAAATGGCCTCCTCGCCAGTCATTTGTTGTAGGTGCCCCATCCTTTGGAACACAGGTGTCCTCCCATTACCACTGGCCCCTTGTGCCTGTGGCCGTGGCACAGTGTGCCTACTCCCAGTTGCACCAGGACCTTCATCGTCTTAGGTGTGTGGCCTTGACTCTGGTCCCCGTACTGTGGGGCTGTAAGAAAGTGCAATCTTTCTTGGCATATTACCTCCATTTTTGCTTGTATGTCAGTATGTTTTTGCCTGTCTCACTAATATACTGCTGGTCAGGACCCAAGTGCTCATAGTTTATGCCAGCCTGCAACTGCATGCAGTTTCCACGGTAGGTACGCTCTGAGGACTCCCTGTCTTCACCCTGCACCAGAAGGACCGAAGAAAGCTGCTGCGGGGGTGACAGAATCACTCCCCTGCTGAAGCAGGCACCTTCTAAGTCGACGACCTGTTATTTTAGACTCCTCTCCTGGTGACGAGCGTGCTCCTTGGAACAAAGGGGGTGGACCCCATTGACACAGACTCTGTCCCAATTTGGAGGAGGTAAGACCTTGCCTTCCCCCAGAACGACAGTGCACCGCATCTTCTTCATCTACTGAGGCCTCTGTGCGCGATTTACAAAATTATTTTATAAACAGCCTGGCCCAGGTCCCCAGCACTCGATCCTGCAATGCTAAACTCGCTGAGTTGTTGTCTGGCGGCGTGGGACCTTCCTTTGTAGTGCTGCACAAACCGCATTTTGCACCTCCTTTGTACCCATGTCCTGGGACTCCAATGGGTGCTATTTGGTGCTCTGAGGGCTCTCTGAAGTGCTGAGAGCCTCCTCTTCCTCCTGACACAGAGCTGAGGCCCCCCCAGTCCCTCCTGGGTCGTGATAACGCCTACTAGATGCAAAAAGTGACTTTGCCGGATCCAAGGCTTGTTGGAGGAATCCAGTGCCAAAACTCGTCTGCATCCAACCACTCTCCGTGGGACATCCAGTGCATCATGCAGGAACCTGCTGACATCTTCCTAGGGTGCATTTCAGCAGTCTTCGTCCAACCGGGGACTCTTCTTTTGTACCCTCTTCTGGGTTGGCAGGGGCTCCTGTCCTTCTTGGAGCTTCATTCGACTTCTGGACTTGGTCTCCTTCCTTTGCAGGTCTTCAGGTCCAGGAATCCACCAGTTGTTGTTTACATACTTGATTGGTTCTTGCAATAACTCTAATTATGATTGTAGTGTGTCCTAAGGAAACATGCAGTACTTTACTCCTGCTTTTCTGGGCTCTGGGGAAGGGTGATTTACTTATCTTTACTGTATTCTTACTCTTCCAGCGATTCTGCATACACTACACTTCTCTAGAGGAGAATTTGTGATTCGCATTCCACTTTCTTAGTATATGGTTTGTGTTGCCCCTAGACCTATTTTCTCCCATTGCATTCTACAGCATTTCCTATTGTTTGCACTATCCTATGTTTAATTACTTACCTTATTTTGGTGTCCAGTGTATATATTGCGTATAATACTTACCTCCAGAAGGAGTATTGCCTCTGAGATATTTTTGGTACTATGTCACCCAAATAAACCACTTTTATTTGTGGTAACACTGAGTTTTGTCTTTACTTGTGCATAAGTATGTGTAACTATAAGTGGTATTGCAGGAGCTTTGCATGTCTCCTAGTTCAGCCTAAGGTGCTCTGCTATAGCCACATCTATCAGCCTAAGCGGCAAGAACACTACTACCTTTCACTAATAAGGGATAACTGGACCTGGTGTAAGTAACCAAGGTACCCACTACAAACCAGACCAGCCTCCTACATTGGCAGCAGCGATGAGATAAGTACGTGCAATTGCTTTACCACTTTTGTTACTGGTGCTTTTCACAAGAAAAGCTTCCTCCAATACTTAGAGCATGCATAGTATATACCTAGAAGTTATTTTCTAACTTTCTCAAGATTTCTTTAAACTTTGCAAAAGTTTTACAAAGTTCTGAAGAGTTTTCTTCTTTTCTCTAAAAAGTTAGCTCTAATATTCTACTAACTTTTTACTCACTTTCCAAAACTTTTTCTCTTTCAATATGTCTTCTCTAGAAGCTACCCCTGGAGTTGTGAAAACAACATGTGAGAATCTTAATTTAAAGGTTTGAGGGGTCTCTGTATTGAAAGAAGTTTAGAGATTGGGAAGAACCCCAATAAGGAGTTCCTCTTAAATCTTCTCCCCCAAGATGAGCAGGGACTCAGACAGTGGGGGGGAGGGTAGAAGATGATTCCAACTAGAAAGGCTCAGAGGAGCAAACTGACAAACCTGGGGAGGGTCCTTCCACTGATCTATTTATTAACACACCCCTTAGTACAACTGGGAGTAGGAAGGGTTCACACACTAGTAGGGCTCTCTTCACACCTAGAGGCCAGGTCATTAGGTTGGCTAAGTTAGGGATAGATCAGTCTCTGCACATTCCCATGTTACCTCTGTTTCAGAGGTATCCCACACATCTAACCCTGAAGACCAGTCCCTAGATAGGGAACTCAGAAAGCTGAGGTTAGAGGAGGCAAGACAGAGGCTACAACAGCAACAGTTGATATTAGACAGGAAATCCCTGGCTGTGGAAAGGGAACGGCAGGGTTTGGGGTTAGTATCCCATGGTGGCAGTAGCAGTTTCAGAAATTCAAATGTTAGGGAACCCTCATTTGACTCTAGGAATCTGCATAAAGTTGTCCCTCCTTACAAGGTTGGAGATGACATACATAAGTGGTTTGCTGTACTTGAGAGGGCATGTAAAGTTCAGAGGGTCCCTCATGTTCAGTGGGATGCTATCCTGTGGCTATCCTTCTCTAAGTGCACTCTTAGATGGTCTGGGCTTAACCGCTGAACAATACAGGATAAAGTTCAGAGCATCCAGAAAGGAGTAATCACAGGATTGGACAGACTTTGTAGACTGTCAGTGAAGGCCCTAGAAAGTTGGTTAAATGGCAGTAAGGTAACTGACCATGCCTGTATAACTTAATTCGGAAAGAGCATATATTGAATAATTGTGTGTCTGACTTGTTGCATCGATATCTTGTGGACTCATATCTGACTTCTCCCCAAGAATTGGGAAAGAAGGCAGAAAATTGGTCAGAACAAAGGTGAACAGAAATGTTCATACAGGGAGTGACAAGGACAGCAAGAAGAAGGATGGTAAGTCACATGCCAGGGGTGTGGACAAAGACAAAAAATCATCATAGTCTTTATCAGGCCCACAAAAATCCTCTGGGGATGATGGGTCCAAATCCTCTTCTCACAATCCGAGAAAGCCAAGGTGTTATCTCTGTAAAGCCAAAGGTCATTGGGCAAGTGACCACTCTTGTCCAAAAAGAAATTCCAAACCGCTCACCACCACATCCCCTACTGCAACCACTAGTGCCCCTAGTAATAGCAGTGGTGGTGGGAAGAGCACTACTAACAGCCAATCAAAGGGTGTAGCTGGGCTCACCATTGGTAATGTAGTTGGAGTTGGTCTAGTTAATGAAATCACTGAGGCTGTTTTAGTCTCTGATAGTGGCATTGACCTCGCCACTTTAGTTGCTTGTCCCCTTAATATGGATAAGTGCAAGCAGCTACCCCTGATTAATGGAGTTCAGGTTGAGGCTAACAGGGACACAGGTGCCAGTGTGACAATGGTGATGGAAAAACTGGTAGCCCCTGAGCAGCACCTACTTGGTGATCAGTACCATGTGACAGACGCTCATAGCAACACTGTTAGCCACCCCATGGCTGTAGTAAATCTCCACTGGGAGGAAGTTACTGGTCTAAAGAAAGTTGTGGTAGCCACTGATGTACCTATACAATGTCTGCAAGGCAATGATTTGGAGACTTCAGCATGGTCTGAAGTGGAGTTGGAGGCCCATGCAGGAATGCTGGGCATTCCTGGGCATATCTTTGCTTTCACCAGGGCTCAGGCCAAGAAGCCAAGAGGACAGGGAAACTTGGATCCTGGAATAATGGATCACGTTCTGCCAAAAACTAGGGGTAAGAAGGGCAAACCCTTGTCCACTATCCCTCCCTCCACAGATGATTTCCATTTTGAGGAAGAGGAATTCTCTCCCTGTGCAGAACCTACACCAGAGGAGCTGGAAGCTGATACAGCTGAGCTTTTGGGTGCGGGGGGGGGCTGCCAGGAAAGAGCTGAGTGTGGCACAGCAAACCTGTCCCCCATAGGAGGGTCTCAGACAGCAAGCTGTCAAACAGCAGAATAGGGATGTCATTGACAACCACAGAGTTGACTGGGAGAATAATCTCCTCTATACTGAAGCAAGGGACCCTAAACCTGGTGCCTCCAGGAGACTGGTCATCCCCCTTCAGTACAGGGAATTCCTCCTAACTCTTGCTCATGACATTCCCTTGGCTGGGCATTTAGGCCAGAGTAAAACATGGGGCAGGCTTTCACTGACAGACTGGCCCCATATATCAGAAGACACAAAGGAGTTGTTTTGCTCCTGTGTCACCTGCCAAGCCAGTGGCAAGACTGGTGGCACCCCAAAGGCCCCTCTTAACCCCACAGCCAGTGGTTGGGATGCCCTTTGAAAGGGTAGGGGTTGACATTGTTGGCCCCCTTTACCCTCCAACAGCTTCTGGCAATAGATTCATCCTTGTGGTGGTGGACCATGCAACAAGGTATCCAGAAGTTATACCCTTAAGGACCACTACAGCACTTGCAGTGGCAAAAGCCCTCCTGGGAATCTTTTCCAGGGTGGATTTCCCCTAAGGAAGTTGTATCAGACAGAGGTAGTAACTTCATGCCTGCATACCTCAAAGCAATGTGGAAGGAGTGTAGTGTTACCTACAAGTTCCCCACCCCTTATCATCCACAAACAAATGGTTTGTTTGAGAGGTTTAATAAAATGTTCAAAGGAATGAGCATGGGGATCTGAAAAACTCAGAAGGAGATGGGATGTCCTCTTACCATGCCTCCTTTTCGCCCACAGGGAGGTACCCCAAAAAGGAGTGGGCTACAGCCCCTTTGAACTCCTATTTTGTCACCCTGTTAGAGGTCCCCTTGCTCTTGTTAAAGAGGGTTGTGAACAACCTTTAAAACCTCCAAAGCAAGACATTGTGGACTATGTGCTTGGCCTAATATCTAGAATGGCTGAGTACATAAAAAAGGCCACTAAAAACCTCCAGGCCAGCCAAGACCTCCAAAAGCAATGGCATGACCAGAAGGCCACCCTGACAGAGTACTACCCAGGACAGAAGGTATGGGTATTGGAGCCTTTGGCACCAAAAGCACTCCAGGAAAATTGGAATGAACCACATCTCATTCTGGAAAAGAAAGGTGAGGTCACCTATATGGTGGACTTGGGCACTGCCAAAAGCACCCCTTATGGTGCTTCATGTCAGTCATCTGAAATGTTACTATGACAGGACTGACTTAACCCTGCTCATGGCCACAGATGAGGGGCAGGAGGAAGAGAGTGACCCTCTCCCTAACCCCTTCTCCAACACTGAAGATGATGGCTTAGTGGAAGAAGTGGTTCTTGCAGACTGCCTTACTGCTGAGCAGAGGGAAGGCTGTAAAAATCTCCTAGGACAGTTTTCTAAACTCTTCTCACTCACACCTGGTACAACTACTTGGTGTGAACATACAATTGACACTAGAAACAGTTTTCCTGGCAAAAGTAAAATTTACAGGCAACCTGATCATGTCTGAGATTACATTAAAACAGAGTTTCAGAAAATGTTGAATCTAGGAGTTATTGAAGCTTCTGATAACCCCTGGGCCAGCCCAGCCCATGTGCCAAGTACCTAAGCACCTTTGATTTGACTGCAGGGTACTGGCAGATCAAATTGGCAGAGGATGCTAAACCAAAAACTGCATTTGCAACCATAGGGGGTCATTATCAATTCACTGTTATAACCTTTGGTTTGAAAAAATGCACTTGCCACTTTTCAGAAGCTGGTGAATACAGTCCTCCAAGGTTTGGAAGCTTTCAGTGCAGCATACAAAGATGATATTGCTGTACTTATCTCCACCTGGGAAGACCACCTGGTCCACCTCTGGAACGTTTTGGAGGCCCTGCAAAAGGCAGGCCTAACTATCAAGGTTCAAAGTGCCAGATAGGGCAGGGGAAAGTGGTTTATCTGGAGACAGTATGTCTAGCCTTCATTTAATAAAGGCTAGGTGCAAAGTTACTACGTGTGAGGGCACCCTTGCACTAGGTAAAGGTGCTCCCACATAGTTCAGAGCCAGTTCCCAGAACCCTATAGCTGTCTTGCTTAGCAGAATTAAGTTATCCAAGCTCACCATTATTTAGATTATCCTATATGCTAGGTTGAGAAGAAAGCAACAAACCATATCAATTTTAGAAGCTAGGTCCAGAAGCAAGATATTAAGAGGAGCAGGGGCTACAAAGCAACCTTGTTTATCTCGTAACTCAATATGAAGCCAAAGTGCAAACTCGGATACCTTGATAATTTATACTTGTACCCAAGTATTTTCATGAACATTTCAAAGAAAGTACAACGACCTCAGATCTCTTTGTAGGCCTGTACCTTAGCCTACTTCTTCAAATGCATTGCTAAAATCAATAACACAACAGTAGTTATTTTTATTTGGTTCACCCCCCTATCAACAACCGTATGCATAGAATGAAACACTCAGGAGTACTATGATTGGTTTGAAATCATACTTGTGCCGGATTAATGATTTGTTCTCCTTGTAGTCTGCCTTTGAGGGATTATATTAGGAATTTAACAAGTACTTAAGAAAGCATGTAATTAGCCGCTAGTTTTGGTTGGCAAGGGAACAAAAACCAAGGCAATTAATGGGGCAATACCATGCTGGATAATGTGTTTCGCCTCAATTATTACGCCCCTAGACCCCACCAGAGCATGTGAGCTGCATCAATCTTGCACAAATATAACCCTGGTCATTTATCCTGTGGACCCTAGTTTATCATCCTGAAACACAGCTTATCCAATTTGTCTAGAGCATATATCACTTTAAGTCCAAAAAATCATGAAAATGTTTCAAACTGTTGCACCGCTTTACGCAACCATAGAAGCCTTCTGATGACATTAGGATAGAAGTCATCTTATGGAACTCACCAACAAAATTACCAGTTCCAAGGCATTAGTCTTTAGGATCAGAACCAGCTCCTTGGAGTCACGCCTTCGATTGTTGATACACAAAACTACAGACAGTGAGATGTAATCTGTTTCTTTCATGTTCTCTCACATACTTTCCCTGTGAGACTTGCATTTGTAAATTAAAATGGGCACCGGAAAAGTCTCCATATGTATTCATATTGAAACTTCTCTCCCTCCCAAGAGTTACAAAATGAATCCCTGGCTGTACTTGGTCTGTGTTGAAAACATGCTAAAGAACTGGCCAAGCCCCAATGCGCATTTCAGAGACAGATCTACAACTTTCGCTGATGGAAACATTCCCAGCCTTGTAACCTCTTATCTTGTCCGCATCCCCCATAAAATGTTCCAACATGGTATGACCCTGTTCTGGTGAGAAAAGCCAAAAATACTTTGTATGTGAAAAACAACCTCTGTATGGAAAAATCCTGCGCTGCAGTGAAGGCATATGAAGCAATGCACAAAAATGGAGTCAATGGTCAAGATGGAGTCAGGGGTTGAATACACGTAGCATTTCCGGGTGTCAGGTTTTAAAAAATGTCTTAGGGTTTATGGCCCATATGGGGTATTATTTGGGATATGACAAAGATCAAAAACATGAAGGATTCAATCATTTATCCACAATTTGAGGAATGTTTGCAGGAGTATGAGACCAAAGTGGATAAATACAGAGTGGAATGTGTGAATTGGCTGTTGATTTCGTATGTGAATCCGTATAAGGCTGTATCAAATGGGGCCATTGTAAGATGGATCAGGTTGGTCATGGAACAAGTAAGTTTGAGCATGGACTGATTGGGGAACATTTCATGATCTGTGCAATGGAGAGCAAGTCTTAGCACGCAGGAGGTAGACTGGAACAGATTCTGAAAGCAGCTGACTAGGCAAGTGCAGGTGTATTTGCAAAACATTATTTGAGACTAGAGCATGTGGCGTCTGTGTTCCTAGGGGCTTTAAGCATGCATAATTATAGACGTGAAGGTTACTATTGTCCCGCCAACCTCTACCAGTTTGCCAAAAATTAGAAAAAACATTTAAAAATGAGAGAAGTATAGAAAGTGGAGTTTATTTAATTATATTAGGTTGGTGGGTGATGAAGGTATTATTGTTTTAGCAAATATTTATGTAAAAGGAAGACTTATTGTGCTATAGGCATTTTATTTTAGTCCTGACGAGGGATGAGGTGGGCGTTACTCAGTAAGAAGTATATTGTTTATGGAGCTAAGGGATTGAATACGTCACACATTTGAAAAAGGATTCCATAGAGAGTGTGTGTATTCTAATTCTAGATTATTTTCTATATATGGTGTTATGTTACTACTTTAAAGTGCTGCAGCGGCAATAAAGAAAGCATAAGGGAAGCCTTAGTGTCGTTAATTAAATCCAGATTCTCTTGTCATAGAAATTGGAGAATTATCATTATTGTTACTGTTTGCCTCGTAAAAGGATCAAGTTAATTTTATTTAATCAAAGGAATTATCTTGATTTTAATTAATTTAATACTGTCAAAAAGATAGAATTCAAGACATAAAGACCTCTGCGAACTGAAGCCAAAGACACCCACACCACTCACAATTGGAAGAAAAGTAAAACGTCTTTAATTTTTAAATATCTGCTCGTATTTAAGACAAATTTAAGACAAATTGTCAGCAGGTTGTAATCAGTAAGCAGGTGAAGATAACTAACAACTGCTTACACTGCTAGATCCAAGGCCACTTGCCCCTGGTATAGCAGCTGTACTTCCAGGGAAATAGTTTCAGAGTGTAAATGTTCTGCTTGAAAGTGTAAATGTTCTGCTTTAAACTGCTGGTAGCTTGACAAATTAAGTAGGAGAAAATAAAACTCTAATATCCCACAATGGATCCTGGATGATAGGCTCCAGATCTCCTGCAATACATCGAGGAAAATGTAATTAAAGAATAACAACTCCTTAGATATCACAATCCAATAAAAATAATTTGTCTTTAAATATATTTCTACAAATCAAGGTTTGCTATTAAAAGAGGACGTAAACTTTAAAACAATTTGACTGTTATTAAGGTGAAACAGAGCTTCCATATCACCTTATGCTGTAACTCAACTCTCTCCCTTTTCTGTCCCATTTGTTCCAGTGCTGTCACTGAACAACATTCACCCTTCTTAAGCTTGCTGCACCAGTCTCATTAATGCTGCCAGAACCCAAGTGGCTTGAAGATAAAAAAAAAACCACCCCATTGTGGTTTTATTTAACTTTACTTGCAGTTTGACAACAAAGGGAATGAGGAAAGAATGTGGCAAATGGTCACTGGGAACAGTGCAAGACCAGCCAGTCTGATAGTTTGACAGAGGAAAATCAGATACATAAACTTGGAACTTAGAAGCAGCAATTGGATCTGGTGCAGGTACACTGAAACATGGAGAAATGCTGACCATTGAGTGCTGCAGCATGTGGTGTGGACGCAGAACACCAGAACAAGGAGGGGGGTTAATGAAGCAATGCTACCCCCAAATAAGAGCCTTTATCGTACTTTATGCTCCTTTAATTCTAATTTTAACATTTCTCCTCATATGTTAGTGTGCATTTTTGCTCCTGCAGCACAGCAATTACATTTTTTAGTCTGCTTGTTTGTTGGCACTTTCCCTGACTTTTCTTCTTCGTTGATTAGTGAAGGTCTAATTCCTGCTCCATGTGCCTACTTCATTTATTGCTCCCTTTGCCTATCATAGATGGAATATGCGTGTGGGACAATATTTGCCCCATTACACATAATTTAAGTAGATTTCATCATACAACTTAAAATGGCAAAAAGGAAAGAATGGATATATGTATCCATGAAAGAGATCATCATAAACAATAAACACCATTTGTTTGTGAACGATGGGATAAAGGTGAGCACTTATATGATGCCATCACTAATGTAAATACAAAAAGGAAAATAAGTCTTACTCTTCACATAAACTGAAAATTGGAACGTGCGGATAATTTGTGTGTCGAATATGAAAAAAACACTCTAGCCTTTTCCAAATCATGACTTCTGGTGTGTTCCTAGAGAGCATAATATAACTTGCTGTAAAATACGTTTACCACGGTTGCTGTAGAATCAAGTTTTGCCTTTTAATTTGACAGACTCGAAGAGTTTCCATGTAAGCAATAAATATTACCTATGTGACGAATGCCACTGAAATGAGTGCTTGGTGAGCTGGAACATCTTCTCAGTCTTAATTAGCAATGAAGTACCTGGGCCCTGCAACTACATTTTCAATCCACTGCATACTTTGTCTGACCTAACATAATGCCCACACATTTAAAGGCAAGGCTAGAAATTGTCACTGGAGGAACTGTTTAAACTTCTGGGCAATCTCATGACTTCAGAAGGGGATCTTTCAACTGAATGGATTGTGCCGCCATGTAGAATAGGGATTCCAGAATTTAATTTTTCTCACATAAGCATTTGACTTTAAGTGCCAAGATGGTTACTTTTTGCAGAATACAGTGGCGGAAAAGGTACTTTTGGTAGATATGCTAAAGCAATTATATTTGTGCATAACTGTTTTCAGTTTACCAATATTTTGATCCATAATCATTTATGTTTTTAAACCGCATTTTATATAATCATTTAATTCGATGAAAAGTCTTCTTGTGGAGATCCTGCTGCACAAGGTCAGCTGCCTGATGTCTAAGGGTCTGTGCAAGGAACTTGGGTCCTAGACCTGCTAGAGAAGCTGAATCACCCTTAAAGGAAGAGTCTAAAATTGCTCTGAAATGGTACTGCCAGAGTGCATAGAAGAAACACACCGCTTAGCAAAGGAGTACAGCGCTACAGAAAGAAACAAGAATTAATATCAACCCATATCATATCGAAGGTTCTTTAGTAGGGATGGGCATCATTTTTTGATTTTGTCATTTTTTTTTAAATTTACAAAAAGACACTACACGTAATTTGATAAAAAATGATTGCAAGGACTTATCTTACACCACACAAAGCATCGCATTTTGTGTTATGTTAAATGTGAGCCACTGTTTTGGTTAGGGTGAGGCACTGCTGTCATCAACCTGCTCTTGTCTGCCTGCTTCACAACCCGTCCCACTACCATTTGGCCCTTTCCTCCCCTATTGCTTATTTCTTCTTAATTTAGTTTCACTTGCTGTCCTGTTTCCTAGCCCCTGTGCTTTGATTTTTTCATTTTTTTCCCCAAACTGTCTGTTTTTTAGTTTTTGTTACGCCACCTGCTGCACCAAGTCCTGGCAGAGGTAGGCATGAAGTACTACTCTCATCGGAACCTTGTGGCTTTACTCCCACAAAAGTGTCTACGTGCTGTGCCACCTACCACTCATGTTGGTGGCAAGCTCAGAAAATGTTTCATCCTACTGGGATACACAATCCGCTAGGAGTGACTGTGGCACTTGTACCACTGCACAGGCATTACCTGGACAGATCAATGTGCTGTGTAGATAGATAGATAGATAGATAGATAGATAGATAGATAGATAGATAGATAGATAGATAGATAGATAGATAGATAGATAGATAGATAGATAGATAGATAGATAGATAGATAGATAGATAGATTATATGAGTTTCTTCCAAGCTGTATAATTGGACCTTCATCAAATGCAACAATGGCATGGCTTGACTTAGGATACATCTTGCTGAAAAACTGAAAAAAACTAATATTTACATCAGACAGTCCATTTGTCCACCTCCATTGTTATGGCTTTGGCAATTATTTACAGAGTTGTACTGTTCAAAAGGCATTGCAGCAGGAGCAAGGTGGAGTTTCAAGGGCTCTGACATCCTGGCCTGGATTTATGAAGAAGTCACATAATGCAGAGCATTAAGTAAAGTTGCTGCGCTGTATTGCACATAGGAGAGAGAGAGAGCAGAACGGTATCGTATTTAATAAAAAATTAATGCTGTTTCACTCTCTTCCTTTGCTGGCGCACTTTAGGCAGCCATGCACCAGCACAGACACCCTTGCACCATAAAGCAAGGGTGCATGTATTGTCAAAAGAATAGGTTTTGTACTGGAAGGCATCCCTTCCAGTATAAAACCTGTGCTTTAATATTTTTCCTAATTTGTATTTGTGCTGTACAATGGAGCAAACATTCAAACTGAGCAATCAAGGATAAATGAAAACAATTCTCCTTGCTTTGTCTGCCTCAATGAGGCATAGGATTTTGGGGAAAATCCCTCTTTACAATTGTTTTTCATAAGGATTGCCCTGAAAACATGTTGGTAGTGCAGGGAATTCCCAATGCTCGCTTGACACAAAGTAATGCAGGCTGTGCGTTGCCCAGTTTTGTGTTCTTTAGGGGTACTATCCAATGCAAATCACGATTTGCATGTTAGTAAATCCCACATGAACACTGTATCATGTTTGGTTAGAAAACTAATGCAAACCACTAGGCTTTTATAAATGTAGGCTGCTATATAAGGGTTTTTACTGGAACTCTATTAGCATGTTGATTAGCCTTCAGTTGCTCCTAGGCTTTGAAGGAATGGCTGAGATGTGGGCAAATAAAGATTTTTCATAGCCTGGTGGGCAGAAAATCTGGATTTTATTAATGACACGGATGCTAAGATTATGCACAACTCCTTTATTGCCTGCTCACAGGAGCAACAATTGAGGGAATTCAGAATGTTTATAACATTCTAACAATCTATAAAGTCACTGCACAAGCTGCCATCTTTCTTCTTTAGTGCTGCGAACAAGATAACGCCGACTGAAAACTAACATTTAACAACAAAGGCTTTACTTATGGAATCCAGAGACAGAGACCTGTCATTAACATGAAAGAAAAAAATAAAAAAAAATAAGAGAGAATGCCATTACCATAGGGAGGGTATTAAGGTGGTAGGATAATCTTAGCCTCTGTGTTACAAGTAAAATCCAGATTATTTGCCCAACAGACTGCGAAAAATCTACATTTTAAGTCATGACTGGGGGGGCTAACATTATGCAAGTTTAAAGTGCTGATAACACATTATCAAATGCATTAGCGACAGGTCTGAAATGGCAACTTATAACTAAACATACTTTCATTAGACCAAGCTGCAGCTCTAAGGTTATCTTGCAAACCACCTTCCAAGAAAAAAGCTTTAGAAGCTGATGTACACCTAAGGGACTGAGCCCCAAATCTAGTGATATCAACACCAGCCTCACTCATTACCTCTTTCTCCCTTCTTGTCAATATGGGAGAAGAAACAGCCTTATGAGGCCACCTATGAGAAATCAATAACTGCGTCAAATTCTGTCTCACATTTCCAATTCTTTTCTCATACTCTTTCAGGCATTTCACAACACAACGTTTTTCATTTGAAAAAAAGAAAGGGTAGAAAATTGTGGTTGAAAGAGTCTTTGTTCTTTTTTAAATGTAAAAACAGAATCCCTCAGGTTGATAGGGTTTACTTGTGACATGTAGGCCTCTTACGTCTGAAGTCCATCTGAATGACACCAAAGTAGAACAGTTAATTAATAAGACATATGTGTTAACAATAGGTTAGAATTCTCAGCCCATCCTGACCATACTTGTAGGACATTCCTGACATCTCATAAAGAGGTGCATTTTGCAGTAGTTGCAGGGATGCTAGAGCGGTCCTTGACTGACACAACAAGACCACAGAGGGTGCTCGGTTGCTTGGAAGCAACACAGTCCATGACACTGGCAGTCAGTCACTCGAGCCTCTTTCAAAAGACACAGCGAAGCAGTTGCAAGATGAATGAAAGTAACAAAACGGCTAAGGTAATACTAATATTTTCATTCATAACACTACAAAACATAACCATATCAATGGATAACACGACAATCTCTAACATCAAAAAGACTCTTAGTCATATTAATGTATAATTTCTCAACTTACAAGAAATGACCAAAACAGTGAGAAATTAATGAATAAATACAAAATATTACATTGAAATGATGAAAGGAACATAATACATTTCTCTATTAGGCGAAAAATGGAAGGAGTTAGAAAAGTTTCGAGAAAGGCATAGCGGAGAGTACTTATCTTGTGAGCAGCAGCAACAAAGAAGGAAGATGGCAGCATGTTCAATGACTTTATACATTATTAGAATGTTATTAAAGTTCTGAATTCCTTCATTTGTTGCTGCTGTGAGCAGGCAAAAAAGGAGTTCTGCATAATGTTTGCCTCTTTGCCATGAAATAAAGTCCTGTGACAGGTTGTTAATAATAAAAAAAGTCAATGTCAATGTGTTATGTTATGTTATGTTATAAAGGTTTATATAGCGCCCAACTGCCAACGGCCTCGTAGCGCCGTACAATGTGTACAAGTATATTCTCATATAAAAAAAACAAAATCACCTCACTTTTAGCAAATTCACCAGTCATCAACTCTTCATCAACCCCGTCTCAGAAATACATGGCCAGACAGGCTCTGAGACCTAGGCCTGAGGTTACTGATTGACAGGTCACATGTGGGGCAGCACGTAGCCAGCTGACAAAGACATGAACAGGAAACTCAAATAAATCACAGAGGTGCAGCGACACCGCAATAATCCCAAGAAATCTGGCCACAATAAAACACACATGGCCAGAGTGGTATGCACATTCTAAAAACACCATAAAGTCAGATGCCACATGAAGTTAGGAACACTCAGCCAATCAGAAAATGACACACAGTAACACTCAGCAATCACATGCTTCTTAGGCCAGACATCTGGACACTTTACCCACTGGCCCATATTGTGTCCATGCAAGGTCGAGGCCCATCTGCATTTGGTATCAGGGCCTTATTTAGGACTCCAGGACAATGATACCCATTCCTTACCTAAAAAGGAACGCTGAAATTGTTTTATGCTACCCAGAGAAATATATAAAATACAGCTCAGATCAATTGTACTTTGAGACAGTCCTCAGACCCCGTTTCTGAAGATTTTCTGCTGTAGTGTTTATTTAAGCCAACTGTTAAATTAAACCAACTTTTCCTGTTTTGCCAAACGCCTCTTGTCTTTTATTTTTTCAAGATAAATTCACATTGGAGCTACAAGGTAACCACTATTTTGTGGACTACTACTTTTTGCATTGAGGTCCAGAACAATTACATTGCTGCAATGAGGTAAACATGGAAATCAGAACCATCCTTCTTATGACATTGCTTTGGCAATGTTATGCGATGGGTATTTATAGAAAGCGCTAGTCACCTGTGAGGGTATCCAGGTGCTTTGCAGGTAAAAACGACACCTGCCTCTTTGGAGTGATTATTCCAAAAGCCAGGGCTTCAGCTCCTGAAGAACTCGAGAAATGAAGAGGATGCCCTGATGCTGTGTGGGAGGTTGTTCTGTGCCCTGCTTTGTGGATGTGGGGTACGTGGGAAATTGACAGTCGGCTGGGTCGAGGTACCTGGATGTAGCACGAAGTTTAAACAGCTATTGAAGTAGGAAGCCCCCATTTGAGTAGTGCTTTGTGGGCGTGAGGAATTTGAACTGGGTCCATTCATGTATGAGGAGCCAGAGAAGTTCTCTAAGATGTAGGGCTATAGGGGTGCAGCGAGATCAGTTAAGGATGAGTCTTGCTGCTGTGTTTTGGATGTTTTGGAGCCTCTTCACGAGCTTCTTAGGAATTCCTATGTAGAGTGCATTGTGGTAGTCAATTCTGCTGGCAATTAGAGCCTGTGTAACTGAATAACTAGTGTTTACCTTTAAAAATGTGAAAATCTTTTACAGCATCCTTAGGTTGTGGAAGCAATTGGAGACCACTGCATTTACTTGGACCATCATGTTGAGTTTCTTGTCCATGAAGATTTCGGGTGTGGCAGGTTGGGGTGGGAGGAGGTCCGTTGGCAGTCAGGTGGAGTCAAAGACTGAAGATCGTCACTTCACTTTTGTCTGTGCTGAGTTTGAGGTAGTTGGATTTCATCTAATTAGCTACACGGCCATGCATGTGGCAACGTTGTTTTTTTTTATAGGGGCTTGTGCAACAGGAAGCATAACAGTGTGATGTCATTTGACTTTGTGAGTGTACGTTAATATTGTGTGATCTGATGAGGTCCATCAGTGGGTTTATGTAGATGTTGAAAAGCATCAGGCTGAGAGAAGATCCTTAGGGGACTCCACATATAAGGATCTTGGTCCCTAACATGCAGGGAGGCAGGTTGACATTTTGGGATGTTCCTGTGTGGAAGGAACAGTTCTAGTTGAGGTTAGGTCCCTGGATGACTGTTTCATGTGGTCTACTTACCAGAGTGGAGTGAGAGATGGTGTTGAAGGCTGCTGAGAGGTCGAGCAATATGAGGTCTTCAGTATCTCCATGGTCTAGGATTAGCCTGAAGACATCTGTGATGAGGGTGGTCTTGGCATTGTGGTTGGGATGGAAACAGGATTGCATGGTTGTGAGAAGCTGGTGTGCATTGTGGTAGTGAGCGGGTTGTTAGTTGATGGCTTTCTCCATGACCTTGACTGGGTAGGGTAGGAGGGAGATCAGACGGTACTTTGCTAATTGAGTGGGGTCTGCCGAAGTTTCTTCAGCAGTGTGTTGACCTACTCATGTTTCCAGGCATTTGCGAACATCTCAGAGGTGATGGAGAGGACAGGATATGGTGAGGACTTTGCTGATAGACGAGGTGCCCATATGGTAGATGTGATGGGGCAGGGGTCCATTGGAGACCCAGCGTGACTGGGCCTCATGATGTTGGATGTTTCATCTGTTATGAGAGTTTCCCAGGCAGTCAAGTTGTTTTTGTTGATGTTTCTGGATAGTCTTATGGTGAGGGAGCAGGGGTCTGGTTGGGGGGTCTAAGTTGTTATAGACAGCTTAGATTTTTTGAGTTTTTCACATAGTTGTTAGACTGGGTGATGCTGTTCATGGTGGAAGCTAGTAAGGTGAAGTTCCTGATGATTCTGAAGATTGTTTTGCTGCTGTTAGAGCTGTTGTCTATGAGGTTTGAAAGAGCGGCTCTATATGTCTTGTTAGACTTGGCATCCTTGGCGTGGTCTCCCCTAAATCTTTGCCCCTGTCTCCCAGTTTGTTGATGTGTGCTGGACTCTGTTTTTGCTGTTTTTGATACCCTGGGCACTTTACCACTACTATCCAGTGCTAAAGTACAAGTGCTCATATGTAAACTGTATGTGTAATTTACTTTCCATGATTGGCATATTTGATTTTCTAGTAAGTCCCTAGTACAGTACACTAGAGGTGCCCCGTGCCTGTAAATCAAATGCTACTAGTGGGCTTGGAGCACTGGTTGTGCCACCCACATTAGTAGCCCTGTAAATATGGCTCAGACCTGCCACTGCGGTGTCTGCGTGTGCAGTTTGAACTACCAATTTGATAACCTGACTGCCAACCAAAGACCCCATTTCTAACATGTCTCCTTTTCATTGCCATGGTGGTTTGTCCTACATTTTCTTTCCAATCATTTGCAATGTTGTTATGTTGTGTGAAGTTCCTCAGTATCCCAACTGGCCTGCTCCATGTCCACCTTTGTTTGTTGTGTTTACAAGGTGCTAGGGAACCAGTGCATGTTGTGATCCAGTTGTCAATATGTTTGATGTTGCTGTTGTCAGAAAGTTTTTTGGCTGGCTCCGGCATCGGGTGTCAAACCAGTTGGAATTTAATATGCTTCTCCAGCTGCATCAGGCCAGGCTTGTGATGGAGGGTTTTGTTTGGCGAGAGATACAGATTTGGAATTGTATGATGGCATGGTCAGTCCAAGTGAGAAGCTTTGCTGTGATGAATTCAATGTCATCGAAGGTTGTAAAGACAGTGTCAAGGTTGTGTCCAGTGGTTTGTGTGGGTTTGATGACCTGTCAATCCCAGGTTCTTTAGGCTCTTGAGGAGTATGGTGGTGCTGGTGTTATTCCTGTCTTGCAGGTGGAAGTTAAAATCTCCTAGTAGGATGTTGTTCATTAGAGATGATGGCGAGGGGGTGACAAAGCCAGCAATGTTGTCAGTGAAAGTGGCTTATAGCCCTGGTGATCAGAGGGCAAAGGTTTCCTCTGAGTGTATGATATTGTGATTTATAGTTTAAAGTGTAGGTGATCCATGTTGGGGTAGTGTTCTAAGTTAAGATAGTGAAGTTGAAGGCGTCTTTAAATAGTATTGCAATTCCTCCTACTGGTCTGGGTTGGTGGTCCTGATGTACGATCTTGTATCCTGTTGAGATGGCTGCGGTGATGTCAGATGTCAACCAGGAGGTCAGGCAGGTTACCGTAAGGAAGAGAAGGTTTTGGTCATTGGTGTCCAAGATGTCTTAAATTTGTAAGGAATGTTTGCTAAGGGATCGGGTGTTGAGGAGAATAGACAAAAGTTTGTCCTTGGGTGTGTGTTTGTTGCTGGCTTTGTACCTTGTGCCATGTGTGGGTGAGGGTGGAGTAGGCTTGGTGGGTGTGATGTTGCACACAAAGCGGCAGATGACGCAAGTGAGTGCTCCTTCTCTGTAGCATGGTACAGTGCAGCAGTGACTGGAAGGGTGTCCTGGGTTGACTGACTGGAGGGACGTCTCTGAGTATCGTAGAAGGGTGGAAGTAACAGGGTCCATGGCACTGCATACAGTCCAGGCACAGATGGGCTTGTATTTTGTCTGCCATTAAGTAGGTCTTGGGAGGGGATAGAAGCACAGAGGAATGCATAAGTATGCTTGGAAATAAAATGGTGTCACTTTCTGTGCAGATGGACAGTAGGAAGTGAAATTCCTCATGCTTGGCTTTTTCTTTTAAAGAAAGTTTTGTTAGGGAAAACAGTGGTGTTACATTCTGTGCTCATGGTTGATGGGAAATTCCAGTGATGTCACTTCCGGTGCAGATGGGAAATGGGAAATTAAGTCTTCTTGCTCGGCCTCGCTGCTTTGAAACACAGTTTTGGTGGGAAATCCAGTGATGTCACTTACTGTGCAGATAGATGCTTCGAAATATTATTGCCATTCTCATTGGCAATACATACAGTGTTGGGACCTCTTGGTTGAGGCCATTCTATGATTTTAAAATGTAATTCTTCCAAGTCATTGTTGTTTGTGTGTGTTTTCTTAATGGAGAACTTTGCAACTGTTATAGATGATGGAAGCTTTAAAATGTATTAGCAAAGTCAACCAAATGTGACACCAATGAATGCAAAGTGTTGTTTTGAAATTTACTTTACATCATAAAACTACCTTTGCAAAAGAAAGTTCCCTAAAGTAATGCAAAGAACCACTTTCATTACTTTGCACTAGTTAGCTTAAAGAAGATGTCTCATGGATGGTATTTGGGTATTCCCATGCTGACACCTATGGTTTTTGTTACAGAGCCTTATCAGCTACCAATAGAAAATAAGACTTTGAACCAAAAAATTGTGTTTCCATGAGGAAAGCACAAAGTAGAAGAAAAGTTATTTTTTTCCCAAAATGTTTCAAATTTTGAATGTGTGTCACACTGCTGCAGAGCACTATGCAAAGTAGAAACAGTTTTCAAGTATGTGTGAGCATTGTATTTAGAAATTGATTGGCATTTTTCTAGTACAAGATGCATGCTGGACAGAACAGCAATACATTGCACTGTTCAAAGGTTTGTGCATGGCACAAGGCAGCCTGATACTGTGCCAGCACCTGGGAAGAGAGTGGCAGCATCATATCTTAGTGGATATGGCCTACTCTCTCTCCGGTACAATGCAGTGCAACACCCTTGGTTGTTTCCCTGGGGTGCATGGCTTATTAGTAAATCTGCCCCAGAGTCCAAAGCTTGCCAACCTGGTCCACATGTGTGTAGAAAGATAGATGGGACACAAAGGGGCAAGCTACAAGTTTGGCAGTCTGGGGACCACCAAACCCATGGTGGTTATCAGACTGCCACGCTCCTGGTGGATCTACCGCTGGATTATGAACCTGGTGATCGGACCACCAGGAGACCGCTGCCACCGCCAGGATCATAGATCTCAAAGAGTTGGCGGGGATTGAGTTGCGGTCAACCATGGCGATCCCAGGTTCCTCACTGCTGTACTGATCACAACTCTAGTTTCCACTTCTGCCGTGGAAAGGCTGAAATCCAGTACTAAGGGGGCCACAGGGGGACCGTGTCATGGGCAGTGCAGGGCCCCCCGCTAGCACTCTCAGAAAGGGGCACTATCTGCCCAGAAAACAGTGCATATTCTGAGGGTCCTGGTGTGTGACGGCACTGGCCTCTGCTCCCTAAGGACAGAGGCCAATACCACTACAATGTATCCACCGGGCTGACCAGTGGAAATGTTGTAATATGACATTTCTGCTGGTCTGCCTGGTGGAAACATTGTAATACTACGGGGAGTAAGGCTGCTAGCTTGACGGCAGCCTCATCCGTGCAGCTTTGACGGTCGGACGGCCAAAGTTATAATCGCCCACAAAGGGGGTCATTCTAACCCTGGCGGTCGGCGACCGCCAGGGCTAAAATGACGGAAGCACCGCCAACAGGCTGGTGGTGCTTCCTTGGCCATTCTGACCGCGGCGGTAAAGCCGCGGTCAGAAAAGGGCAACCAGCGTTTTCCCGCCGGTTTACCCCTGGCCCATGGGGATTCCGACCCCCTTACCGCCATCCTGTTCCTGGTTGTTTTCACCGGCAGGAACAGGATGACGGTAACGGGTGTCGTGGGGCCCCTGCAGGGCCCATGCCACTGGCATGGGCACTGCAGGGGCCCCCTAACAGGGCCCCACTAAGATTTTCAGTGTCTGCAAAGCAGACACTGAAAATCGCGACGGGTGCCACTGCACCCGTCGCACCCCTTCGACTCCGCCGGCTCCATTCGGAGCCGGCATCCTCGTAGAAGGGGGTTTCCCGCTGGGCCGGCGGGCGGCTTTATGGTGGTCGCCCGCCGGCCCAGCGTGAAAGCCAGAATGTCCGCTGCGGTCTTTTGAACGCTGTGCGGTCATTCGGCGGTTCCCGCTTGTCGGGCGGCAGCCGCTGCCCGCCAATGTAGGAATGACCCCCAAAGTGTCCTTCTTCACTGTTTTAGCAGCCATTGCCTTCTCAAGGCAGCTGTATCATAGTAACATTTGAAAAACATGTCAGGCATAGAACCCTACATTTTTTAAAAAGAGTCTCCTCATGATGGCTAAGTGCTAACATTTTGGCTCGTTTCTCATTGTTTCAATTGGCAGCTGATGGTGCATCCTTTCTGGACATGTGTTTTGTTTGTTTATTTTTTATGATCCCATCTCAGGAGACTTCAATGGAGGTAGGCTTTGTGGATGCTCTGATATGACTATGGAATCTCCCTTTTCTTTGTGCCAAACTCAGGTTACTGCTGGTAATGAGTCCACACCCGGAGTGGGAAGGCTTCTCCTCATGAAGTTGACATTTTCATCATCCGCCATGCTTCCTCATTTCTGTTCAGGTGCTTCTCTCACAGCAGCATTCAGCTTTTTTGCTCTGAAAGGATTGAGCTTTGGTTTTTCATATGGGCCAAGAAACCCTAGCCCATGAACCCCATATGGCTTTCCATGATGCACTAGTCTGCGGCAAACTATTCAGTGCTGAAAAAGTCCTCATTTGACCTCATTGTAAAGAAGTCCCACCCCAGTGAGGACAGCTTCCTTATAGAGCAAACAAATGAAACTGTGGCAGAGCTATTCTGGGTTTGCTCTTCCGTAGGGTTGGCTGCAACTGCAGTAGAGGTTGTTGGTGTTTGTTTTTGGATTTTTGACAAGATGGAAACAGGTGGTGGTGGTACAGCAGCATGTTGCTTAGAAATTATCTGCACATCATTAGTGCCAGTCTCACCTTCCTCACTGACAAGTAAGCTTTCTAGAATCTTCCTTTTCCTTGCAGCCATTGGTGGGACTTAAGGGCCCACTCTATGTTACTGCCATCTGAAGGGCTTTGCGGAGTTAAAAAAGTGGTCCTTTTTTATGAAGATGATAATGAGTATAGTGTGTTCAATGGTAAGAGCAGCCATGACATCCTGCTGTGCAGCAACCTCAACTTCCTGTTCTGCTCCTACATTAAAACAGTCAGGTTTTGCATATTGTTGTTCTTGTTCAGTTTCTTTGAAATACTGAGACCCATATTTATGGGAAAATGGCAGAGTGGGACGCAGCACCAAATTGGCAGTGCTGCGCTCCGCCATTTTCACAACGCAGAGACTGTATACGGCGCACCCCTGAGTTGTCCTATGCCCTGGCGCTAAATTTAGCTGCCAGCACCAATGCAGGCATCCTTGCACCACTGTGCAAGGATGTCTGAGTTAAGGGGTGTCATTGTTTATGTGTGGGATGGGGTCCCTAAACAATCACTAATGGCGGTTTGGCACGTCTGTGTGTGCTGCAGGATGCAGCACACACAGATGTGCCAAAGCTTCATTTTCAAATCATTGTTTGTGTGCAGGAAGGGTCACGTGCCTGCACATAAACAATCACTTCTGGAATGTTGCTCTTTCTATATGTGCCGCAGAATGCAGCACGCATAGAAAAAGCAAAAAATGAGGAGGAATGCTTTTATTCTTGCTAATGCCACCCCTGGGGATGGCGTTAGATTTTGGCACTGCCCCAGGTTTACAAAATCTGGTGAAGGAGTTGGCCATATTTACAAGGAGGCATAATGCCACAAAAAGTGGTGTTACACCTCTTTGTAAGTATGGAGCAGTGGTTAGTGCCACTAGACAGTCACGTAAAGTGACGCTCCACTGGCACTAGGTTATTATAAATATGCCCCTTAGTTTGCTGTGGCAACTACATTTTGGACTCACTGGTCTCAGCCATGACTACTATCACTGCAGTACTGCAAGACACCTGCTTGGTGTCAATGGAAGCAACAGAATTCACCTTTTTTGCCACTTTCTGCTCATCACAGGTCTCCACTCCTTAATTCAGAGCTGTTCACAGAGATCAAAAAGACACCTGACTCATAAATATTATTAATACATATCAGTAAAGTAGGAGATTTGCAGCTCTCTGGAAATGGGCATTTTACACTGCGACTAGTTACTGCATTAGGTGCAACAGAAAATAAAGGTGAGGTTGTAAAGAAATTTGACTTTAGTCGTTGACTTGCTGCAAAAGCTAGGTCTGCCAATCTTACTGTGGAATCTGCCACTCATTTTGGAAAACATTGATGTAAGTGTTTTAAAAAAAGTGGTCCAGTTTTGCAAAAGGAACAAAGAACTGAGATCATCCTTAGCCTGGGGTCAGGAGGCCCAAGTATATGAGTTGCAAAACGAATTTAATTTTCACCTCCAGGATCCGTGAATTGGTTTCTCTGCTTGGGGAGGAAGATACCACAAAGGGATACTTACTTGGGCAGCCTCCAGGTCTCACAAATATAGCAGCACTGCATGGAATACAGCTGCCACTGTACAACAGTGCCATGACACTCACTTCTCTCACTGTTGAAACACAGGAGCTAGAGATTGCAGCTGTCCTTGCTGGCTCCCAGTAAAAAAGCGCAGGACTGGCACGGAAAAAGGAGATCTGCCTGCCATGTGGTTTCCCACCTGCGTCAGCACATGCCCATTTGGGCCGAGGCACGGGGTGAAAGTAAAGTAAATAGCCTTGAAGAAAAGAACAGCCGCATACGGACCTGAGAGGTGTTCCTAAATTTCCACATTTCAAATTGTTCATTGAATGGTAAGATTCTGAAAAGTCTATCAAAGCCAATAGGTGTTAATTTCAATACTGCATTGTTGTTGCGTAATGTAACAGGCGTTGCCAAAAGCAGTATGCCTACATTATTGAATGTTTGCTCACCATTTCAATTTTTTAAAGATAAACGTTTTAGTAGCAGTCTGCAAGGTCCTCTTTAAAGAGAATTTTTAAAATCCTGTTCACAGTGCCATTTTGGTGACTATTTAGTATACTATTGTTACACATCTGTATAAGGTTTATGTACTTGTAATTCTACGTATACTACTTAGCCTTTTTTGCATTAAAGTAATTTTCCTCTTTAAAATTAAAAACACCAAATGGACAATGGCATATCTATTGTTATTACATGTGTTAGTGTGTTCTGAGTTCCCAACCCATATCACCTTCAGAGGTAGCCCTAAAATGCTCAACAGACACTCTCAGGAGAACCAGGCACTGAATGGGTGAGATTGAATGCCAGTTGTAACTCACTTCAGGTGTCATAGTTGAGGCCCAATAAACCCTGGATGTCCTTGGGCCCCCTGAAAAGTTTCTCTCAAGCTGTAATAAAAAAAAAGTTGGCTCTCAGTGAGTGCATATTCAAGGAAGCAAGAATGTTTTCCCCCGTTGACCCAGATCTCTGAATTTTCAAGATTTTTCTGTGACCCAAAGGGCTCCAGCATTATTATAAATATTAATGAGATAGGTGTTTTTATGATTCTATGTAAATTGGTATTCTGCCCTGCAACTAATTAGTTCATCAGTCCCAGCCCAATTTGAAAGTGGGGCTGCAAAGCATTTGATGCAAAAAACACCAACTATTTTGTAAAAACAACTATATATATATATATTTATATACATATATATATATATATATATATGTGTGTATATATATATATATATATATATAGTGGCCTTCATTTTAGTTTGTCCAGCCTCTGATGTACATATATCAACAAACTCCACTTCAATCCATCTTCCTGCACATTGGCATGTTGGAACAAGAATGGTCGGAGGACAGCCAATAAAGTAACAGGGGGCTGGAAAGAATGCAGGAGAGTGACCAAAAAGACTTGGGCTCAGAAAGTGAGTAATGAGTAAGGAGGAATTTCTACAGTAATCTGTTTATCACTACCTCATCCATCTTCCTTATAATAAACCTTATTCCCTCATAATACACCAAGCTCAATCACCCTCTACCATACAGTAGGTTACCAGAACAAAGACAGATGAGTTCACCACCTTAGCTACCACCCTAGCTGTAAGAAACATCCTTTTTGATTAATTAGTATTTCTCATTTTCAGCTCTGATCACTGGAGCACTGCTGTCCAGTGCCCAAGTATGCCATTCTGACCTCTAAAACATATAGAAATTGACTATTATCTGATTGGTGTATTTAAGTCTGCTATAAGGCCAAAGTACATGATGTAGAAACTGCAACCACAGTATGGAAAGGTAATTGTCACCCTTGGGCTGCAGCACCTACTGTGCCATCCGCTAATGTGACAAGCAAAATATGGCTTCAGGTATATTGTTATAGCCTGGGATTTGCAGTATAAAACCTGCAGTACGACCTGTTTTATAATCAATTCTACCCAGTACAATCCTCTCTTCAAATCACCCCTATCATGGCCTTAAGGTGGGGTAGATGGTATTTAAAAGTGGGGAATGTAAAACGTTTATGCTACCATGACCCTACAGTGACAATGCCCTAAAAGCTACTTTGAATGTGTAAGGCCTAACTGTCCTATGTAGAAAATCAGAGAATAGATTAAAATAATAATACTGTCGTTGGGAATTAGACCACCTGCAAACACAATGAAACTACCATATTAATAGTTATTAAAATCCAATTCAATGGGGAAGTCAGTATTGTAATAAATATTCAGGATAAGTATCTTTAAAAAAATATATTTTCTCTTCCTTAAATTCCTAGTTGCTAATTTGCATTACCTATCCAGCTGTTCCAGCCTACACTAGGTAGTGTGTGAAATTCCTCCAAGTAGCTACACAATAGGCCACTGTGATTGACAGGTTGGCCTAAATGGGCAGGAATCACCTCTTTGAGCTCATTAGAAGATTATCTGCATGACAGGTCTGTTTGAACCATATGTAACACTTTGGCACACTTGAAAGTAGCAAAAGAATGCCTGGGCAATTCTTGTGTATCCCCTGTCTGCTTGCTGAAAGTCTCTGTTTTTGGGTGTAACAGGACTCTGTCTCCTGGTTTGGTGGGCCTGCTTCAAAGTGGCTGTTAGTATTCGGTGTCGGCAGAGACTGTGGATTTCTGTAGTCCACCCCCAAAACACACTCACACTAAAAGCCCAAGTTTAGTGTGGCTGAAGACTTTGGCCAGCCTGGCACTTAGCATTTTGGGACTGTTGGTAGGAAAGCAAACATAAACTACTGAAAATAGGGTAGGCTTGCCTTGCACCCAGGAATGTTTACCCACTGGTTAGAGAGCGCCAAGGAGTCAACTCATCCACTAGCTTGTGCCAGGTGTGTTGCATAAACAACTACTCTGGCGCAGTTCTAAAAGGTTTGCATTTCCACCCACAGGGAAACAGTTTGATGCACCAGTAATCAATAATTCTATTTCGTTCTTCATAGTGTCAAACACACAGCACTAACAAGAACAGACACCTTGAACTTAAAGTATTTATTATAACAGGGCAAACCTGTTTCTTACTACATCTAAAATAATCACACAGGATATCATAAAAACAGAAAGAAGGCACGTTGTGAAGAATGAAAATAAATTGAGCACTTCTAACATGGTTAAAATATCTTCTAAAACATAACACTCTAAAACCTATTTCTATGCACTGCCCTAGAAGAGCATGTGGTAGAGTAGTTTGCAGCCTAGAGTTTCTTATGGAGAAGTCATGCATTGCATACCTTGTTGACAACTCAGACTGCTGTTCTAGGAAGGGCCAAAAAAGCTGTGGATGAAGTGTTCTGTGTGAAAGGCAAACACTCTCTGCAGTAGCTGCCTGCCTCAGTTACTCGGCTCTTATAGCATCAGACAATATGCACCATCTTCTCAGAATGTCCCCAATAAGCAAGATTATTTCAGACAGTGTCTTGCAGGATAATCTGGGGTGAACGACCTTTCTTCCTTAGAGGTTAAGTGGTGGATCTTACTTATGAAAACCTCTGACATAATTTCAGGAATGTGGTACATAGATAACAGGTACCAAAGAAAGGGTCTTAGACATATATTTAAAAAAAATGGAAGATGAGGGGACATAATTTCGGACTACATCTCTTTGATGAATTAACCATGGATGTTGCTAGATAGCTCTGACATAATGATTAGGAAACATTTGTTCCAGACTTGGAGTTGCATCAGGTGTTTTTATGTAGGTCATTATCAGAATGTCGTGACACTCTCTCAGTTCTATGAATGATATGGTTCGATGGCATTTATGTTACTATTGTTTAAGACTGATATGAAAGTGATTTGTCAGATTTCTAGCAACGTGTTTTCCAAGATGAAGTTGAGGGCCTGGCTGGAGTGGGGTCAGGGACTTTACATCAGGTGTAGATGTAGCACCCTAAGGCACCTCCATAAGACAATATCTGAACCTGTGGAAAAACAAAAGAAGAACTGCATCTTTTTCTTAAGACCTATGAGGAGGCCTGAAGGGCTGACCTGATCTCAGGATAAAGAAGTGGGCCTCAAAGGTCAGTTGGTTGACCTCCTGTGTAGCTGCAGGAATACAACAAAGAGCAAAAGGCCTTTTTCCTAACGAACTCAGCTCACCAGTAGCATCAAGATCTGGGCTATTCTCTGCTATTGGCCTTTCCATGACAAACTGTGAGGCTCTAAGGGGCATATTTATGTAAAACGATGCACAACTGCGCTAGTGCAGTTGTGCGTCATTTTTATCAACGCAAGCTAGCGGCATTCCTTAGCACCATCCATTTATGAAATGGCGTGGGATGGCGTTAAGGAATGGTTAGTGTAAATAAAATGGCTGCACAATGCCATAAGGAAAAATTCTGTTAATGCTGCAAAAGTGGCGCTACACTGTTTTGCGGCACGTATACATGTTGTCAAAGGGTTAGTGCCATTTTTACACCGCAGTAGCATCAAAACAAAACGAAAAAGCAGGTAAGAGTGCAATTGCAAGAGAAGATGGAATCCTAAGAAACCCCAGGGAGACCACAAACACCCAAGTACCATCCAGGCGGGTCCAGAAGTGTCACAGGAGAAGAGAAAGCGCGAGTGTCGCTTTAGCGAGGAGGAGCATGACATCCTGGTTAGAGAGGTGATGGAGCACGAACACCAGCTCTTCAACACTTCCAAATTGCCAGTAGGAGAGATGCAATATGGCAGCAAATAGGGGACAAAATCAACAGTGTCGCTGAGGTGAAGAGGACAATCACTGAGGTCAAAAGTGCTGGCATTAAGGAGAAAATTTGCCAGGAACCGTATGGCAGCACTGCAGACTGAAGGTGGAAGTCCTGCACCACAGGACGACCTGGATGAGCTGAAGGAGATGGTTGCAGCGGTCATCCAAGAGGAGCTGGTCACTGGAATTGCAGGACAGGACACCACAGACTACCAGGAACCACCACAAATCCCAGTTAAGTTGGAGGGGGGGGATATATGGGACTCCACTAAAGCAAGAAGAGGGAGGCACATAGGACACACTCAATGCATGCTATAGGGTTTCATTGGGACACATAGGCCCTGAATCAAGATGCACCATCCTCACCCAAGCCACACATGTACTGAAGCTTTGGTTGTGCAATGCACACCAACATATACACAGCGTCAACATGGCCCACTCACAATGTATGTACTCCACCACGTAAATAAGCACCACATTGCCTGGTAGGCATATGCAAATAGTGTGACTGTGCAATAACAACAACCATTACATATAGTCAAAGCACCTGTAACCAACAAAACGTAGACATCAGAGACTAGGACGGAAGTCAATACCACCCTAGGGGTGGTGTCAGGGTGGTGTCTCTGGCCAAAATTCTTCCCTTCCTCAATGTCGCACTGCCTTTACTCATGTATGCTGCATCTTGCAGCACACTTTAAAATGCCATTTTCGCAAAAGTAGCTTATACGTGTGCAGGAAGGGACAACTCCCTGCACGTGAACAAATCATCACTTCAAGGCAGGCATCCTGTCATCAAGCTGCAACAATGCCTGTGTTGGTGCAGGGAGCACTAATCTGTGCAGGGAGAATTGCAGGGCCGTACTGTATTCAAGTAAATGTGGCACATCACTGTGGAGGCCATTCTGACCCTGGCGGCCGGCGACCGCCAGGGTCACCGACCACAGGAGCACCGCCAACAGGCTGGCGGTGCTCCCAAGGGCATTCTGACCGCGGCGGTTCAGCCGCAGTCAGAAAGGGTAAACCGGCGGTCTCCCGCCGGTTTACCGCTGCCCCATTGAATCCTCCATGGCGGCGGAGCGCGCTCCGCCGCCATGGGGATTCAGACACCCCCTACCGCCATCCTGTTCATGGCGGGAAACCCGCCATGAACAGGATGGCGGTAGGGGGTGCGGCGGGGCCCCCGTAAGAGGGCCCCACAAAGTATTTCAGTGTCTGCTTTGCAGACACTGAAATACGCGACGGGTGCAACTGCACCCGTCGCACCCCTGCAACTACGCCGGCTCAATTCTGAGCCGGCGTCCTCGTTGCAGGGGCATTTCCGCTGGGCCGGCGGGCGCTCTTTTGGAGAGCGCCCGCCGGCCCAGCGGAAATGTTTGAATGGCCGGTGCGGTCATTTGTCGGCGGTACCTTGGCGGACGGCCTCCGCCGTCCGCCAAGGTCTGAATGACCCCCTGTGTATCTAAACTGCTGAAGTGTACTGTAACACATCTTGCAGCTGCCTTGAGCCATGCCAAATGAGATGAAATCTGCCCTAAAACTTGCAACCTGTGGAACACAATCCATACAGAGTGAACCCACAACAACTGACACACAACGATATGTGTCAAATGGGAATGGGCACAAAATAAAATGTAAACAACACATTGTGCATGTATGTGAACATCATGTGTGCAGCTGAACAAGTGGCTGTAATCTCACCATTTGACAAGTTAGAGGGCTAGATCAAACAGAAAATGATAGTTTGTGCTGCTGTGCAAAATAAGGCAGCATCATGCACTGTTACTTTAAAAACACAGGGATGCACCATATACATAAGAATACATTGCACCCCAGTGTACCCCCTGTGCAAGTGGAAATCAGATGTTGTGTGCCAGTGCAGACACCCTTGCACCATAGCGCAAGAATGACTGTGCTGAGGGGCGGGAATGTTCATATGCAGGAAGGAACACCACCCTGGACAACAACAAACTTAAAGTGCAAATTGCTCTTACTCTGTGTGCATCAGAATGCAGTATGCATAGTAAAAGTAAGACATCCAGTAGAAATGTAAGAATTACACCTATATTTTGGCATGCTAAAGCCACCCCCGGGCTGGTGTCAGTTATTGGCACAACGTCTGGTATACGAACATTCCAAATTCTGAGGCAGTGTCAAAACGCGATGGGTGTTGCCGTGGTATGCCCACAGGAACACCCATTACACACACCTTCCACACAAAGTGCTGGATGTGAAGGGGCCATATATACAAGGTGGCATCAAGACACTAAAAGTGGATTCATGCCACCTAGTACATATGAGGCAGGGTATTGTGCCACCTGAGCCTCACCAAAAGGTACACTTAGGTGCCATTTGGGGCACCTATATATGCCCCAAACTGGGGGCCTTTTTATGAGCCCCCAGCACCACCGGAGCATCACTTTTGTGATGCTCCGGTGGCGCAATGCCCAGAGCCGTATTTACAAGGCGGTGTAAAGCCAATTTTTGTACCTTAACGCGACCCTGTAAATACAGCCCCATTCACACGCAGCCCTTTGCGTGGAAGGGACGTGCAATTCCCCCTCATTTATGCAACAGGCATAGAAAGATCAAAATGCCAGACATGATTGTCAATGTGTGGGAAGGTGTTCCTGCAAATAAAATATCATTTTCAAAATTACGCTTTGGCACTACTGTGTGTGCTGCATTCTACACCACACACAGATGTGCAAAATCACTATGAGAGATTGTGTATGTGGAGGAAGGCACACCTTCCCACACAAAAACAATCAAACCCCTCATCGCAGACCTCCTTGCACAATGGAGCAAGGATACCTTAGTTGGCGCTAGGCAGCTCAATTTAGCACCAGTGCAGTGGACAACACAGCGGTGCGCCATGTACAAATAAATGTGCTTCCACTTTTAGTGCAGCTTTGCACTCCACCATTTTCCGTTACTAGTGAGCTTGACCCATGTGTGATGCACAATGCTACATATAAGTATAACCTTGAGTCAGTGACATGCCACTGAGCCTCCGGTGGCAAATACATGATGCCCCATGTCAACAGCCAATTCAATTGAATATTGATTTTACAACATCTCATTGCAGATGATAATGGTTTACCTCCTGCTGACCTGCCTGTCCTGGATTTTTCTGATGACATGGATAACCAGCAGCCAACCACCAATGAACATACTCTCTAGGATGTCCTTGGATCATTCCATACACCACCTCCAGTCGCAGGGAAGACACACAGTGTTCAGTCTCCACATGAGCCACCCAGCCACAAACACACGCCACAAGCCAGTAGTCTCACAGCCCTGGACTCCAAGGACTCAGAGATCAGCTCCTCTTCGGACAGTGGTAGGATTCCAGCAGGCGCTGGCCAAGCAGGTTCGGGTGGGGATGGAGACCATGGCAAGCAGCCAAAAGAGAGTGCGGAAACGCCTCAGTCCAAATAAGGACAACTCAGCTGCCATCAGTGGCATCCACTCCCGTGGACTCCAGCATTCTCCGGCGGACATAGCTGCTGTCATGAAGCAGGGGCTACAACAAATGCCCTCCCAAACTGCCAGCAACAGGCAGAATACCCTGGAGTCCATACAGTGAGGCATGGTCTCCTCCAGGGAAAACATGGCTGCCTACCACCGTGATGTTGTTGCGGTGTAGAAAAATCAGCAGTTTTTCCTTACAGCAGTGATGCCTTATGTGTTGCCACAAATGGCAGCTGCCAGGACTCTTGACTCCACATCTTTATCCCCTAAAGTGTTTGTCTCTACCTCTACCTCTACAGTAGCATCTGCCATGGCACAGGAGGCACCATACACATCAGAGGATGAAGATGTGGAAGGAATACCAGTCACTAGGAAAAACACCCAGTAGCATCAGTCTGTGCCACATGGACAGTTTCTCCTTAGTTCTGGACTTAAGAACATGCCACTGTTGTGATAGTAGGAAATGTGCCCTCTTCACCTAACCACTATTATATTGTCTACTATGTGCTGGCATTGTATTTTCCATACCAATTGGCAATTTTTTTTTATCTCCTCACTAATTCACACTACTCTTAACCATATCTCATGACATGCCCCTCAACCCTGGATTCCGATTGTGCTACATATGGCTCACGTGCACTCATGGGGTCTGTGAAAAGGATATTGTATAGAAATCACAATTACAATTACACCTATGTATAAAGCACCTTGTACATATGTAAAATTTCTACATTTACAATGATCCATCTACTCAGCTAAAAGATAGCATTGTGTCAATTCATGTCAATTTGTATGGAATATCAGTGCTTGAGTGCATGACTGTCAGACACTAAGCGACATACTAGGATATGAACAAGAGAAAGCTGAATTATGGTTTTGTTGGCTACAGCCAACTTACTGTGTATACTATATGATTTTGAACCCATATTCTTTGAAGTAGACATACAGCATGTATGGCTCTGAACCAAATCAATTGTAATTTACCCAGATAGAAGTACCAGTACAAATCTCTTTGTGTGGAACAAGAAAAGCTAACCGTTAGACCTTAGGGTGGTCACCCCTAACCTTTTGCCTGCCTCCCTCCATTTTTTGGACACTGTTTATGCTGGTGTTAGGACTCTGCACACTTTACCACTGCTAACCAGTGCTAAAGTGTATATGCTCTCTCCCTTAAAACACGTTGACATTGGTTTACACCCAATTGGCTTATTTAATTTACTTGTAAGACCCCAGTGAAGTGCACTACATGTGCCCAGGGCCTATAGATTAAATGCTACTAGTGGACCTGCAGCACTGATTGTGTCACCCACATAAGTAGCCTCTTAACCATGCCTCAGGCCTGCCTTTGCAAGGCCTGTGTGTGCAGTTTCACTGGCATTTAAAAGTACTTGCCAAGCCTTAAACTCTCCTTTTTCTACATATAAGACACCCCTAAGGTAGGCCCTAGATAACCCATAGGGCATGGTGCTATGTAGGTAAAGGCTGGACATGTACATGTGCAGTTTAGATGTCCTGGTAGTGTAAAACTCCCTAAATTCATTTTTACACTGCTGTGAGGCCGGCTCCTTTCATAGGCTAACATTAGTGCTACCCTCCTATACAGTTTGAGTGGTAGCTCCTGATCTGAAAGGAGTAACAAGGTCATATTTAGTATGGTCAGAATGGTAATACAAAATCCTGCTTACTGGTGAAGATGGATTTAATATTACTATTTTAGAAATGCCACTGTTGGAAAGTGAGCATTTCTCTGCACTTAAATCCTTCTGTGCCTTACAATCCATGTTTGGCTAGGTTTAGTTGACAGCTCCCTTGTGCATTTACTCAGACAACCCCAAACACAGGATGCTCAGTCACACATGCACACATCTGCATATTGAATGGGTCTTCCTGGGATGGGAGGGTGGAGGCCTGATACTTACATGTCAAAGGACAGTAGCCTGCCCTCACACAAAGGACTGCCACACCCCCTACTGGGACCCTGGCAGACAGGATTGAACTGAAAGGGGACCTTGTGCACATCTAAGCCACTCTTTGAAGTCTCCCCCACTTCAAAGGCACATTTGGGTATTTAAGCAGTGTCTCTGACCCTACCAACTCAGACACCTCTGGACAAGATACAACTGGAGAAGAATCCCTGAACCAGAACCTGCAACTTGCCAAGAGGAACTGACTGGCCGCCCAAAGGACTCACCTGACTGCTTTTCTGCAAAGGACTACTGCCCTGTTGTTTCCCTGCTGCCTTGAAGCCCTCTGGCTCTGCTAAGAAGTTCTCTCTAAGGGCTTGGATAGAACTTGCCTCCTGTCCCTCAACGTCTCATAACCAAAAAGACTTCATCCTGCAAAGAACTACTTGTGCGGTGAAAATTTGATGCACAGCCTGCAAGAAACAATGCACAGCCTGCATCGTGGTGAGAAAATCACTGCACGCTGAACCAGAACGACGGAGCGCGGCTCCCCTAGAGGAGATCGACGCAATTCCAGCATTGCCACTGGATCTTAGATGAACGGCCCGAGGAATCGACGCAAGTGCTAGCCATGCAGCAGAAATTTCCACACATCGCCCACGAGATCGATGCAGCTCTTCTGACTTCATCCGGCACGCCCAGAATTTCAACGCATTGTCCCCGGGGTGTCTGAAACCCCGCAACCTGAAGAGGACACAGGCCAGCGCACCGGAAATCGACACAAAGCCTTCGCTGCGTCAAAGCTCAATGACTCATCGTCTGCGTGTGCCGGAAAAATAAATGAACACCTCCCTGTTTTCCACACATCTCCTCCTCTGCGTCCCCCTGCAGAGAATTTGAACGCAAACCAGGTACTTTGTGCTTGCAAGAGACATTTGTTGCTTTTTAAAGACTAAAGACTTCTTTTATTATTTCCTACAGTGATAATTCAAAGTGTACTTATCAAATCTTAATCATTTTGACCTGCGTTTAACCAGATAAATATTATATATTTTTCTAAACACTGCGTGGTGTATTTTTGTGGTGTTATACTGTGTTATTGCATGATTTATTGCACACATACTTTACACATTGCCTTCTAAGTAAAGCCTGACTGCTCTGTGCCAAGCTACCAGAGGGTGGGCACAGGATGATTTAGATTGTGTGTAACTTACCCTAACCAATGACCCAATTTCTAACACTAACCTTATCAGTGATGGCCACCTGTCATTGTTGAGGATACAGTTTCAAATGTGCCTGTTGTCAGATGAACCACACTTGCCAACAATGAAATAGCAGGACCCACCATTGACAGGTGAAGTGCCATATTTACCTGTCCAATATAAAGAATACATACACATTGTGAATGGCTGGACCACTGGATGGCAAATGTATGCACTAGTATACAGTATGTAGCAGCCATTCTGACAGATCCTTGGTCACAGGGGATGCACATGGGAAATCTGGGAAATCAAGACAGTAAGTCTATGCCATTCCCAAGCTTGGTCAGTGAACTCATGAGAAGCCCCAGACACTCAATCAAATTACAAAATTATTAGGCTAAGATGAACAGGATTTATTTTGAAACCATATAATAAAAGAACACCTAAAACCTACCCTATGCTGAACCAACCTATACTAAGTATATTTAATTACGATCTACACCTATATAACATATTCTAAACGCATCTTATACATGCAATACCACACTCCAAATATTGACCCCACCACCCCTGTTAAGACACAAGATAAAGTAGGACAATATAAACTATGACTACACATCTTCTAACCTAACCTATGGCCTAACCAAATATGTATTTTTTGGAAATGTATGATGGAGCAATGAATGCTGGAACTGGTTGTTACCACAAATGCCTTTACCACGCATGCCTTTACAATAACTTTTCATTGTAAAACCATGCCTAGTAAAGGCATGTGTGGGAAAGGTATGCATGGTTCTAGCATCTGACCCACCACCTGCCCTAAGGCTCAGAAGTACCCCAGCCCTACTACTAAAACTACCCCAACCCCCCCACCCCTAAAACAAAATTAGCCCAGATACCATCGACCCTGAGCCTGAACCCTTCCCAGACATCCCCACCTGCCCTAAAAACAACCGACCCCTCCACACCACCCCTAAAAACAAAACTACCCTGACCCCCCACTGCCTCCCCCCAAAAACAAAACTATCCTGATCCCTTCACCCCACCCATAAAAGCAAAAGTACACTGATCCCTCACTCCCAAAAACCTAACTACCCTGACCCCCACCCACAAAAACCAAACTACCCCAACACACCTGCCCCTAAAAATCTAACTACCCTGACCCCCCAGCCCAACCTGAAAAACCTAACTACCTAATCCCCCACCCCCAAAAAACAAACTACCACCGATCTCTCCCGCCCCACCCTCAAACAACAGAACTACTCTGACTCCCACAACCCCAAAAACCAAACTACCAAGAATCCCTCCACCCCCAAAAACCAAACTACCCCTAACCCCTCTACCCATTCCCAAAAACAAATGTACCTGACCCAATCCCCAAAACAAACTTACCCCAATCCCCCACCCCATAAAAAACTAAACTACCCCAACCCCCATTCCTAACCCCCCAAGAACAAACTGCCTGACCCCATCCCCAAAAACCTTATTACCCCGATCCCCCACCCCAAAACCCAAATTACCATGACCCTCCACCCGCCAAAACAAACTACCCCTACCTCGGCCCTAAAAACAGAACTGCCCCAATCCCCGGCCCCTAAAAAACAGAACTACCCCGATCCCCCACCCCGCCCCTAACAAACCAAACTACCACAATCCTCCACCCACTCCCAAAGCCCATAATCCACCCTTACCCCTAAAAACTACCCCCAGTCCCACTTACCTGACTGTGTTCTCTCCCGATGCACTCTCCCTTTTTTTCTGCCTTAACCACGCATGTGCATTGTTCAGCACATGCATGGTTAAGCCAAAGAAAAAGGGAGTCGTTGTTAACGCAAGCGTGGTTCCGCTTGCGTTAACAACCTAATTATTGTTCGGGAGTCGTTGTTTCTGACGTTTCCCATTTTCTAGGTATTGTTATTTTATTATTTTTATTTTATTTATTTTTTATACACAAATACCCCAACATGACCCCACCTAACCCCCAACAATAAAATATGTTGACGAACGCACCACTCAACTATACTTAACCTAACCTATGCCTACCCTACACTCACCTAAAACTACACATCTAAAACCCAATTTTAAACTATGTAAAACAGTAAAAGGGAGGGGAAGGAACTGGGAGGTTATACAACATAAAAAAGTTAATTCCCTGCTTTATTTAATCTTCTTCTTGATGTATTGCAACATACTCCATTTCTCTACTGATTCCTCCTCCAATTTTTTAAGTCTGACTAAAATCTTGCCAATGTCCATTCTCATGTACTGTTCAAACTGGCTCAGTAATACTGCTGCAGGTGGCTAAACTGGTGGCTGGGTTATTACTGGTGCAGCTGCGTGTATGGTCTTGGTCCAGCTGTGACCCCTTGCACTCCTGATGACTTTGCTCCAGAGTCCTTGTGTGGCTGCTGTAGAGATCTACCATGTGCAAACACATCCCATTCTCCTGATGCTTTCTCACTTCTGAACCTCCTGCCCATTCTGCGGTATCCGGTCTCAACCACCATTATGTGGCGATATCGTTCGGCCCTCTTGTGGAAAGCTCACCTCTGTTCTTGTGTCATGTTGGCAGCTGAAATATGAGGAGAAGCAAGCATCAGTATCAGCATTGGTTGGAGGTTGTACAGACATTTAATGTAGACTGCAACTGCACATAACTCAGACAGACCAACACACATTCCTCACAATGACTTACTTCTCATCTATGACTATTTCTTACCAGCCATCAACAGTATCATGTACATGTCACTGGGATGACGGCAACCCATTGTCAAGTCTGGATTTCCTGTGTCCTTGTGCATAAGGGAGGCTGTGCATGCAATCCATCACCTTGACACCACTGTTGAAACATCAAGGCTTGCTAAGTCATCATGGAGGCAAAGTGTGGGCCATATGTTAGGGGGTCTTGTAACTTCCCATCTGCTATTCAAAGGTTTGGTAAACCAACATTCATGTGTCCTGGTGTAAGACCTTGCCTGAGCATATGTTAAAAGGGGGCACACCATTTTCCATGGTGTACACTTTCCTAGAAGGTTTGGCCAAAGCCTGACTGGCACTGTAAATCATTTGCACATGCTTGTCAGACATCATTGAAGTACCAGGTATGCACATAGCATTCACATCATATGCATGTGTGATGTGACTTACATAATTCATGGTGGCTGGACCATGTTGTGAAAACTGCATATATCTGGTGTGGAAAGAATCATAGACTTTGCTCACAACCATCTGGAGCTGAGTTGTGTACTAATTGTGCACACTACTGGCTGTTGTGCAGCACAATTTGTCTCCTTGCAGTACTACAACCTCATTATATCTTAAGGGTACTGAGGCACCTGTGGTGTATGTGTCGGCTACATGAGCCCCCTAGAGACCTCTGCAGATATAACCCACATATGTACGATCTTGTCAGTAAGTGTAAGCTATGTGTGGCACACAGTGCTGACAATGGTGTTGTAACACAGTGGTTGTCAACAATCATGCTATGTACTTCAACAGCTGCCCTGAGACCTATCATGGTAGACATCAATGAATGAGTGGCCAGCCATTACAATTCTTATTTCAGACAATTCCATGCCAGCACACATTGCCCTTTATCCCCTTCGCTGCCAGGCCTTTTCCCCCTCCTGTGCCAGGCCCTTTTTTGCCTATTTGGGGCAGTTCGCGCTTAGGCCCTCATAACTTTTTGTCCACATAAGCTAACCAAGCCAAATTTGCGTCCTTTTTTTCTAACATCCTAGGGATTCTAAAGGTACCCAGACTTTGTGGGTTCCCCTGAAGGAGGCCAAGAAATTGGCCAAAATACAGTGAAAATTTCGTTTTTTTCAAAAAAATTGGAAAAAGGGGCTGCAGAAGAAGGCTTGTGGTTTTTCCCCTGAAAATGGCATCAACAAAGGGTCTGCGGTGCTAAACTCAGCAGCTTCCCAGCTTTCAGGAACAGGCAGACTTGAATCCGAAAACCCAATTTTTCAACACAATTTTGGCATTTTACTAGGGCATACCCCATTTGTGCAATTTTTTGTGCTTTCAGCCTCCTTCCAGTCAGTGACAGGAATGGTCATGAAACCAATGCTGGATCCCAGAAACCTAAACATTTCTGAAAAGTAGACAAAATTCTGAATTCAGCAAGGGGTCATTTGTGTAGATCCTACAAGGGTTTCCTACAGAAAATAACAGCTGAAAAAGAAAAATATTGAAATTGAGGTGAAAAAAACATCAATTTTTCTCTACGTTTTACTCTGTAACTTTTCCCTGCAATGTCAGATTATCGAAAGCAATATACCGTTACGTCTGCTGGACTCCTCTGGTTGCGGGGATATATAGGGTTTGTAGGTTCATCAAGAACCCGAGGAACCCAGAGCCAATAAATGAGCTGCACCCTGCAGTGCGTTTTCATTCTATACCGGGTATACAGCAATTCATTTGCTGAAATATAAGGAGTAAAAAATTGCTATCAAGAAAACCTTTGCATTTCCAAAAAGGGCACAAGATAAGGTGTTGAGGAGCAGTGGTTATTTGCACATCTCTGAATTCCGGGGTGACCATAGTAGCACGTGAATTACAGGGAATTTCTCAAATAGATGTCTTTTTTACACACACTCCTATATTTGGAAGGAAAAAATGTAGAGAAAGACAAGGGGCAATAGTACTTGTTTTGCTAATCTATGTTCCCCCAAGTCTCCCGATAAAAATGGTACCTCACTTGTGTGGGTAGGCCTAGCACCCGCGACAGTATATGCCCCAAAACACAACGTGGACACATCACAGAAAACAGAGCTGTTTTTAGCAAAGTGACTACCTGTAGATTTTGGCCTCTAGCTCAGCCGCCACCTAGGGAAACCTACCAAACCTGTGCATTTCTGAAAACTAGAGACCTAGGGGAATCCAAGGAGGGGTGACTTTTGTGGCTCGGACCAGGTTCTGTTACCCAGAATCCTTTGCAAACCTCAAAATTTGGCTAAAAAAACACATGTTCCTCACATTTCTGTGGCAGAAAGTTCTGGAATCTGAGAGGAGCCACAAATTTCCTTCCACCCAGCGTTCCCCCACGTCTCCCGATAAAAATGATACTTCACTTGTGTGGGTAGGCCTAGCACCCGCGACAGGATATGCCCCAAAACACAACGTGGACACATCACAGAAAACAGAGCTGTTTTTAGCAAAGTGACTACCTGTAGATTTTGGCCTCTAGCTCAGCCGCCACCTAGGGAAACCTACCAAACCTGTGCATTTCTGAAAACTAGAGACCTAGGGGGATCCAAGGAGGGGTGACTTGTGTGGCTCGGACCAGGTTCTGTTACCCAGAATCCTTTGCAAACCTCAAAATTTGGCTAAAAAAACACATGTTCCTCACATTTCTGTGGCAGAAAGTTCTGGAATCTGAGAGGAGCCACAAATTTCCTTCCACCCAGCGTTCCCCCACGTCTCCCGATAAAAATGATACCTCACTTGTGTGGGTAGGCCTAGCGCCCGCGACAGGATATGCCCCAAAACACAACGTGGACATATCACAGAAAACAGAGCTGTTTTTAGCAAAGTGACTACCTGTAGATTTTGGCCTCTAGCTCAGCCGCCACCTAGGGAAACCTACCAAACCTGTGCATTTCTGAAAACTAGAGACGTAGGGGAATCCAAGGAGGGGTGACTTGCGGGGCTCGGACCAGGTTCTGTTACCCAGAATCCTTTGCAAACCTCAAAATGTGGCTAAAAAAACACATGTTCCTCACATTTCTGTGGCAGAAAGTTCTGGAATCTGAGAGGAGCCACAAATTTCCTTCCACCCAGCGTTCCCCCACGTCTCCCGATAAAAATGATACCTCACTTGTGTGGGTAGGCCTAGCGCCCGCGACAGGATATGCCCCAAAACACAACGTGGACATATCACAGAAAACAGAGCTGTTTTTAGCAAAGTGACTACCTGTAGATTTTGGCCTCTAGCTCAGCCGCCACCTAGGGAAACCTACCAAACCTGTGCATTTCTGAAAACTAGAGACGTAGGGGAATCCAAGGAGGGGTGACTTGCGGGGCTCGGACCAGGTTCTGTTACCCAGAATCCTTTGCAAACCTCAAAATTTGGCTAAAAAAACACATGTTCCTCACATTTTTGTGGCAGAAAGTTATGGAATCTGAGAGGAGCCACAAATTTCCTTCCACCCAGCGTTCCCCCACGTCTCCCGATAAAAATGATACCTCACTTGTGTGGGTAGGCCTAGCGCCCGCGACAGGATATGCCCCAAAACACAACGTGGACATATCACAGAAAACAGAGCTGTTTTTAGCAAAGTGACTACCTGTAGATTTTGGCCTCTAGCTCAGCCGCCACCTAGGGAAACCTACCAAACCTGTGCATTTCTGAAAACTAGAGACCTAGGGGAATCCAAGGAGGCATGACTTGCGGGGCTCGGACCAGGTTCTGTTACCCAGAATCCTTTGCAAACCTCAAAATTTGGCTAAAAAAACACATGTCCCTCATATTTCTGTGGCAGAAAGTTCTGGAATCTGAGAGGAGCCACAAATTTCCTTCCACCCAGCGTTCCCCCACGTCTCCCGATAAAAATGATACCTCACTTGTGTGGGTAGGCCTAGCGCCCGCGACAGGATATGCCCCAAAACACAACGTGGACATATCACAGAAAACAGAGCTGTTTTTAGCAAAGTGACTACCTGTAGATTTTGGCCTCTAGCTCAGCCGCCACCTAGGGAAACCTACCAAACCTGTGCATTTCTGAAAACTAGAGACCTAGGGGAATCCAAGGAGGGGTAACTTGCGGGGCTCGGACCAGGTTCTGTTACCCAGAATCCTTTGCAAATCTCAAAATTTGGCTAAAAAAACACATGTTCCTCACATTTCTGTGGCAGAAAGTTATGGAATCTGAGAGGAGCCACAAATTTCCTTCCACCCAGCGTTCCCCCACGTCTCCCGATAAAAATGATACCTCACTTGTGTGGGTAGGCCTAGCGCCCGCGACAGCGTATGCCCCAAAACACAACGTGGACATATCACAGAAAACAGAGCTGTTTTTAGCAAAGTGACTACCTGTAGATTTTGGCCTCTAGCTCAGCCGGCACCTAGGGAAACCTACCAAACCTGTGCATTTCTGAAAACTAGAGACCTAGGGGAATGCAAGAAGGGGTGACTTGTGTGGCTCGGACCAGGTTCTGTTACCCAGAATCCTTTGCAAACCTCAAAATTTGGCTAAAAAAACACATGTTCCTCACATTTCTGTGGCAGAAAGTTCTGGAATCTGAGAGGAGCCACAAATTTCCTTCCACCCAGCGTTCCCCCACGTCTCCCGATAAAAATGATACCTCACTTGTGTGGGTAGGCCTAGCGCCCGCGACAGGATATGCCCCAAAACACAACGTGGACACATCACAGAAAACAGAGCTGTTTTTAGCAAAGTGACTACCTGGAGATTTTGGCCTCTAGCTCAGCCGCCACCTAGGGAAACCTACCAAACCTGTACATTTCTGAAAACGAGAGACCTAGGGGAATCCAAGGAGGGGTGACTTGTGTGGCTCGGACCAGGTTCTGTTACCCAGAATCCTTTGCAAACCTCAAAATTTGGCTAAAAAAACACATGTCCCTCACATTTCTGTGGCAGAAAGTTCTGGAATCTGAGAGGAGCTACAAATTTCCTTCCACCCAGCGTTCCCCCAAGTCTCCCGATAAAAATGATACCTCACTTGCGTGGGTAGGCCTAGCGCCGGCGACAGGAAACACCCCAAAGCGCAACGTGGACACATCCTAAATTTTGGAAAAAAACAGAGGTGTTTTTTGCGAAGTGCCTACCTGTAGATTTTGGCCTCTAGCTCAGCCGGCACCTAGGGAAACCTACCAAACCTGTGCATTTCTGAAAACTAGAGACCTAGGGGAATCCAAGGAGGGGTGACTTGCGGGGCTCGGACCAGGTTCTGTTACCCAGAATCCTTTGCAAACCTCAAAATTTGGCTAAAAATACACATGTTACTCACATTTCTGTGGCAGAAAGTTCTGGAATCTGAGAGGAGCCACAAATTTCCTTCTACCCAGCGTTCCCCCAAGTCTCCCGATAAAAATGATACCTCACTTGCGTGGGTAGGCCTAGCGCCGGCGACAGGAAACACCCCAAAGCGCAACGTGGACACATCCTAAATTTTGGAAAAAAACAGAGGTGTTTTTTGCGAAGTGCCTACCTGTAGATTTTGGCCTCTAGCTCAGCCGGCACCTAGGGAAACCTACCAAACCTGTGCATTTCTGAAAACTAGAGACCTAGGGGAATCCAAGGAGGGGTGACTTGCGGGGCTCGGACCAGGTTCTGTTACCCAGAATCCTTTGCAAACCTCAAAATTTGGCTAAAAAAACACATGTCCCTCACATTTCTGTGGCAGAAAGTTCTGGAATCTGAGAGGAGCTACAAATTTCCTTCCACCCAGCGTTCCCCCAAGTCTCCCGATAAAAATGATACCTCACTTGCGTGGGTAGGCCTAGCGCCGGCGACAGGAAACACCCCAAAGCGCAACGTGGACACATCCTAAATTTTGGAAAAAAACAGAGGTGTTTTTTGCGAAGTGCCTACCTGTAGATTTTGGCCTCTAGCTCAGCCGGCACCTAGGGAAACCTACCAAACCTGTGCATTTCTGAAAACTAGAGACCTAGGGGAATCCAAGGAGGGGTGATTTGCGGGGCTCGGACCAGGTTCTGTTACCCAGAATCCTTTGCAAACCTCAAAATTTGGCTAAAAATACACATGTTACTCACATTTCTGTGGCAGAAAGTTCTGGAATCTGAGAGGAGCCACAAATTTCCTTCTACCCAGCGTTCCCCCAAGTCTCCCGATAAAAATGATACCTCACTTGCGTGGGTAGGCCTAGCGCCGGCGACAGGAAACACCCCAAAGCGCAACGTGGACACATCCTACATTTTGGAAAAAAACAGAGGTGTTTTTTGCGAAGTGCCTACCTGTAGATTTTGGCCTCTAGCTCAGCCGGCACCTAGGGAAACCTACCAAACCTGTGCATTTCTGAAAACTAGAGACCTAGGGGAATCCAAGGAGGGGTGACTTGCGGGGCTCGGACCAGGTTCTGTTACCCAGAATCCTTTGCAAACCTCAAAATTTGGCTAAAAAAACACATGTCCCTCACATTTCTGTGGCAGAAAGTTCTGGAATCTGAGAGGAGCTACAAATTTCCTTCCACCCAGTGTTCCCCCAAGTCTCCCGATAAAAATGATACCTCACTTGCGTGGGTAGGCCTAGCGCCGGCGACAGGAAACACCCCAAAGCGCAACGTGGACACATCCTAAATTTTGGAAAAAAACAGAGGTGTTTTTTGCGAAGTGCCTACCTGTAGATTTTGGCCTCTAGCTCAGCCGGCACCTAGGGAAACCTACCAAACCTGTGCATTTCTGAAAACTAGAGACCTAGGGGAATCCAAGGAGGGGTGACTTGCGGGGCTCGGACCAGGTTCTGTTACCCAGAATCCTTTGCAAACCTCAAAATTTGGCTAAAAATACACATGTTACTCACATTTCTGTGGCAGAAAGTTCTGGAATCTGAGAGGAGCCACAAATTTCCTTCTACCCAGCGTTCCCCCTAGTCTCCCGATAAAAATGATACCTCACTTGTGTGGGTAGGACTAGCGCCCACGAAAGGAAAGGGCCCAAAACACAACGTGGACACATCACATTTTTTTATGAAAAGCAGTGCCTACCTGTGGATTTTGGCCTGTAGCTCAGCCGACACCTGAGGAAACCTAGCAACCCAGTGCATTTTTGAAAACTAGAAACCCAGGGGAATCCAAGATGGGGTGACTTGCGGGGCTCTGACCAGGTTATGTTACCCAGAATCCTTTGCAAACATCAAAATTTGGCCCAAAAAACACTTTTTCCTCTCATTTCGGTGACAGAAAGTTCTGGAATCTGAGAGGAGCCACAAATTTCCTTCCACCCAGCGTTCCCCTAAGTCTCTCGATAAAAATGGTACATCACTTCTGTGGGTAGGCCTAGCGCCCACAAAAGGAAATGGCCCAAAACACAACGTGGACACAACATATTTTTTCACAGAAAACAGAGGTGTTTTTTGCAAGGTGCCTACCTGTGGTGTTTGGCCTGTAGCTCAGCCGCACCAGGGGGGGGCAGGCAGAAATGCCCTAAAATAAATTTGCCCCCCCAACCCCCACCCTCCCCCGCCGGGAGCGACCCTTGCCTACGGGGTCGCTCCCCCTGCCTGACTTTGGCACCAAAAAACAAATCCCCGGTGCCTAGTGGTTTCTGCCCCCTTGGGGGCAGGTTGACCTAAACTCAGCCAATCTGCCCCCAAGGGGGGCAGAAATGGCCTAAATACAATTTGTCCCCCAGGGGAGCGACTTTTGCCTGATGGGTCGCTCCCCATCTCTAAAAAAAAAAAAACAAAGAAAAAAAAAAAGAAAAAAAAGAAAAATTCCCCTGGTGCCTAGAGGTTTCTGCCCCCCCCCCCCCCCGGGGGCAGAAATGGCCTAAAATAAATTTGCCCCCCCAACACCCACCCCCACCGGGAGCGACCCTTGCCTACGGGGTCGCTCCCCCTGCGTGACATTGGCGCCAAAAAACAAATCCCCGGTGCCTAGTGGTTTCTGCCCCCTTGGGGGCAGATTGACCTAAAATTGGCCAATCTGCCCCCAGGGGGGCAGAAATGGTCTAAATACAATTTGCCCCCCCAGGGGAGCGACCCTTGCCTGATGGGTCGCTCCCCATCTCTAAAAAAAGAAACAAAAAAAAAAAAACACACAAAAAAAAAATTGCCCTGGCGCCTAGAGTGTTCTGCCCCCCCCCGGGGGGCAGTTCGGCCTAATAATAGGCCGATCTGTCCCCCGGGGGGGCAGAAATGGCCTAAAATAAATTTGCCCCCCCAAAGTCCCACCCCCCCCGGGAGCGACCCTTGCCTACGGGGTCGCTCCCCCTGCGTGACATTGGCGCCAAAAAACAAATCCCCGGTGCCTAGTGGTTTCTGCCCCCTTGGGGGCAGATTGACCTAAAATCGGCCAATCTGCCCCCAGGGGGGCAGAAATGGTCTAAATACAATTTGCCCCCCAGGGGAGCGACCCTTGCCTGATGGGTCGCTCCCCATCTCTAAAAAAAAAAAAAAGAACAAAAAAAAAAAACACAAAAATAAAATTTGCCCTGGCGCCTAGAGGTTTCTTCCCCCCCTGGGGGCAGATCGGCCTAATAATAGGCCGATCTGCCCCCAGGGGGGGCAGAAATGGCCTAAAATAAAGTCCCCTCCCCCCCAGGGAGCGACCCTTGCCTAAGGGGTCGCTCCCCACCAAAAATGAAACAAAAAAAAAAAAAAATGGTCCCTGGTGCCTAGAGGTTTCTGCCCCCCCTGGGGGCAGATCGGCCTAATAGTAGGCCGATCTGCCCCCAGGGGGGGCAGAAAAGGCCTTCCCGAAAATATGCCCCCCTGGGAGCGACCCTTGCCCAAGGGGTCGCTCCCTTTTGTCAATAACAATAAAAAAAAAAAAAAATCCCTGGTGTCTAGTGGTTTCTACCCCCCTTGGGGGCAGATTGGCCTCATCAAAATAGGCCAATCTGCCCCCAAGGGGGGCAGAAATGGCCAAAATATAATTTTCCCCCAAGGGGAACGACCCTTGCCTAAGGGGTCGCTCCCCACCTCAATAAAAAAAAATGAAAAAAAAAAAATGGGTCCCTGGTGCCTAGAGGTTGCTGCCCCCCCTGGGGGCAGAAAAGGCCTTTTCAAAAAAATGCCCCCCCTGGGAGCGACCCTTGCCCAAGGGGTCGCTCCCTTTTGTCAATTTCTAAGAAAAAAAAAAAAATCCCTGGTGTCTAGTGGGGTTTCAAAAACCGGATTGCAAGCAATCCGGCTTTTGAAACCCTCGGAGGGACTTCAAAGGGAAGGAAATACTTTTCCTTCCCTTTGAAGCCCCTCCGGGCCTCCCAAGTGATTGAAAAAGAAATGCTTTTCTTTCTTTCTTTCTTTCTCACGAGGGAGGCCCCTGTGACACATCAGCAGGCGCGCACGCGCTGACGTCACAGGGGGGGGTGGGGGGGTTGGGGGTGGAAGGGGAAGGTCTTCCCCTTCCATCCCCGACTTGGGGGGGGAAGGGGGGTGCACGGGGGGCGCGCTAGCGCGCCCCCAAGTTCCCCTGTGCCATGGACGAGATGATCTCGTCCAAGGCACAGGGGAACTGTAGCCTTGGACGAGATCATCTCGTCCAAGGCACAGAAGAGGTTAACTACAAGCAAGCCATTCTCATTGCACAACATTCCAACATACATGATGTCACCATCCATTCTCCAATGATATCATATCATTGGTTAGGCAAAACCATCATTCATAGCAATCCACACTTCAGACTGACTCACACCAAACCCTGGATTAGCAAACAGAACACACAAGATGACACTTCCTGCATGCATTGGGGTATTCAAATCGGGTAACCTCTCCTACGGTGTAGGGCGCAGGTCCACCTGCAAAACATGAATGGAAAACATTGCTTAGTGTAATTTATACATATCAGCTAATGAATGACATTGATCACTGTAAACTTGTTAGGCTGTGTGATCAAGTCATCCAAGTAGTAGATCAGAGCAACTGACAAACGTCTATGATCAGTCAATCACACATACTCTCAGATAAGGTAGACCCACACACCGACAAACCATCACTGTCCATGACACTCCTGTGGTCCTTCTCACTGCACCATTTATACATGGCATTGTCATGCAGGTGTCTGTTAGCACTACACTTCCATGACCACATGTGACTGCTTGACATTGTATATTGCATCAGAGGGGCATGCGATGGCTGTCCCATTGTAAAACCCATAGCATTTGAGCCTGCCTCAGATTTTGTAGACATCTACCTCATTGTCACAGCAAACTGACAAAGTACTGCCCAAGGGGTGTGTGGTTATTCCAAGGTGTTGAGGAATGCTGTGACACATCCTTCAGTGAAGTAAGTAATATGTGTGTGCCATCATAAGACACACACATGATCAAAAATGCTATGGGTGTTTACCCATGTGAATATAGTTGTACCTACCTGCACATTGACTGATTGAAATCATGGATGTATTGCCAGTAGTGTGTGGCCAGCCAGTGCTTCCATGGTATACCATTATTTGTCCAGGGAGGGATAAGAACATGGGCATATAAATATACCTCAACATAGACACAATTGCTCAGTGGTCCAAGGATGCATTTGGTGGTGCAGGACACTGAGTGATGTGCCAGTGATAGAGCAGATGAAGGGCAGCCCCATACTGTCAGTGAGAAGCAGCATGCCTTTGGAACTGACTTTCCACATGTGTGTGGTAATAGACATAGTACAGGGTGTATGTGATACACAATTAACTGGAACAGGGAAGTTCTAGTAGCCTGGACTCAGTGCATCGTCAAGCCCCCTTACATGGCCATGGCCAATGACACAAAGGGGCCGATAGGACAGCAGTGGTGCAGCACCAAATGCATCTATACAGTCCTTTTGGCCCTCAGTGCACCCCTTAACCCCATGTGTGTGCATAGTGAGAATTAGGGCACCGAATGATGCAGGTAGGGTCCAACTACATCTATTTATGCGTAGGTAAATGATGTACTCAGCAGGAGTTACAACAGATCATCACATCTTCTGCTGAGTACATGGGGGCCCATCTCCTGCACTTACCTGCCCCCATATCACACCTGCTCTCAGCAGCCATTCAAAGTGCATGACATATTAAACTCCCTTGGGTGCCTTGGACGTAACGGTTACGTCCTTGGCTGCACCGCTCGGGTGCTGAGGACGTAACCGTTACATCTAGCGCCACTCCCCTGTGGCCCTCCCACCCTCTTGCCTGGGCAGGGATGGAAGGTGAATCACTTCCCTTTCCAAACCCGACCCCTCCCAAGTGACATCTGATGATGTCAGCACGCGATCGCGCGCTGACCTCATCAGAGGTCACCTCCATCGCGTTGGAAGCATGCCTTCCAGTGTGATCTGAGGAGAAACTAATTAGTTTCTCCTCGGTATGGGGGCAGGGGTGGTCAGGGAGGCATGAAAAGGAAACAAAAGGCTTAGCGATTGTGCTGCAGGAATGCCCACTAGACACCAGGGATTTTGTCTACCTTAGGTAAACAAAGAAGGGGAGCATCCCCTTGGGCAAGGGTCATTCCCCAAGGGGGGCAATTTATTATAAGGCCATTTCTATGTTAATTAGGCCCATCTGCCCCAAAGGAGTCAGAAATCTTTAGGCTCCAAGGATTATTTTTTTAATAGGTGGGGAGTGACCCTTTATTCAAGGGTCGCTCCCCTGGGGGCAAATTTATTATAGGCCATGCCCCTCTTGGGGGCAGATTGGGCCTATTTATTCAGCCAATCTGACCCCAAGTGGGGCAGGAACCACTAGACACCAAGGATTTTATTTTTCGCGACAATTTCACGCCAGGGGAGTGACCCCTTAGGTGAGGGATTGCTCTCCTGGGGGGGGGGGGGAGGCCTTTATTTTAGGCCATTTCTGCCCCCTCTGGGGCAGATCAGCCTATTTTAATTAGGCTGATCTGCCCCCAAGGAGGCAGAAACCAGTAGGCACCAGGGATTTATTTTTTATTTTTTACAGATGGGGAGTGACCCCTTAGGCAAGGGTCACTCCCCTCTGGGGCAATTTTATTTTAGGCCATTTCTGCCCACCTTGGGGGCAGATAGGCCTATTTTTCCTTGGCCGATTTTCCCCCCTTGTTGGAAGAAAGCACTAGGCACCCGTGATTTTTTAATTTTGTTATTTTTACAGATGGGGAGTGACCCCTTAGGCAAGGGTCGATCCCCATAGGGGCCAATTTTAGTTTAGGCCATTTCTGCCCACCTTGGGGGCAGATCGACCTATTTTTCTTAGGCCAATCTGTCCCCAAGGGGGGCAGAATACACATGACACCAGGGAATTTCTTTTGTGCCAATTGTATGCAAATGGAGCGACCCCTTAGGCAAGGGTCACTCCCCTGGGGGCCAAATTAATATTAGGCTATTTCTGACCCCTTGGGAGCAGATCAGCCTATTTTAATTAGGCCGATTTATCCCCCTTGTTGGAAGAAAGCACTATGCACCCGGGATTTTTTATTTTTTTTTATTTTGACAGATGGGGAGTGACCCCTTAGGCAAGGGTTGATTCTCATAGGGGGCAATTTTAGTTTAGGCCATTTCTACCCACCTTGGGGGCAGATCAACTTATTTTTCTAAGGCCAATCTGTCCCCAAGGGGGGCAGAAAACACTTGACACCAGGGAATTTTTTTTGTGCCAATTTCACACAAGGGGAGCGGCCTCTTGGGCAAAGGTCACTCCCCTGGCCACCAACCAGTATGGACATGGTTACGCCCCCGCCTCAACTGAAGGGGTAAGTCTTTCAGCTCTCCCCCCCACACACTAAAAGATCTTATCCCAACAGCAAGCAAGAGGACATTTGATTATTTGGGCTTTTAGTTTTACATTTGGGGCATGAGAGCTTGACTAACTCTCAAAATCTTCCCACATGGAATGGTGAGGGCTGCACTTTTTGTACTTTGGGACGCTGCAATCTAGAAAAATCTACGAGACCTAGACACATCTGAAAACTAAACATCTGGGTGATTCCAGGGTGGTGTGCTTCACATGCACCCACACCACTTGCTTACCGTCAATGCCTTGCAAACCTCCTACTTTGCTTGAAATCAAACATTTTCCCCACATTTCTGTGAAGGAACCTTCCAGAATCTGCAGGAAACCACAAAATGCCTACCATCCAGCTTTGTTGCATCTATACCAATAACAATTCTGCCCCACTTGTCAGCATAAAACGTTTTATTTCAAACTGCCCTTTTGGACCCGCTTTGGTCCCCCCTCCATTAGGACATGTTTTTCTCTCTTACCTGTCACAGGTACTTGGCCCACCTACACAAGTGAGGTATAATTTTTATATGGAGACCAAGGGCAACATTGGGTAGTAGGAAATTTGTACCGGTGTGGTGATCCTACACAGAAATGTGGAGAAAATGTGATTTTTTTAGCTAAATTTGAGGTTTGCTGAGGATTCTGGGTAAGAAAAGACTGGGGAATCCACACAAGTCACACCACTCTGGACTCCCTCGGGTGTCTAGTTTTCAGAAAAGTCTGGGTTTGGTAGGTTGCCATAGATGGCTACTGAACTCAGGACCAAAAATGCTGGGCCCCGTGCAAATACAGGTAGTTTTATAATTGATAATTTGATGTGTCCATGTAGTGTTTTGGGGCATTTCCTGTTGCGGGCACTAGGTCTACCCACACAAGTGAGGTACTATTTTTATCGGGAGACTTGGGTGGAAGGAAGTTTGTGGCTCCTCTCAGATTCCAGAACTTTGCAGCACGGAAATGTGAGGGACAAGTGTTTTGTGGCCAAATTTTGAGGTTTGCAAAGGATTCTAGCTAACAGAACCTGGTGAGAGCCCCACAAGTCACCCCATCCTGGATTTCTCTACGTGTCTAGTTTTAAAAAATGCACAGGTTTGGTAGGTTTCTCTAGGTGCCGGCTGAACTAGAGGCCCAAATACAAAGCTAGGCGCTTTCCAAAAAACACATCAGATTTCAATGAAAAAAGTGGTACAAATAAGGCATGCCATTAATCTGTGGTATTGGGCCTCTCGCTCTATTCATAATACTTATTTTCACTCCAGCTCACACCAGGCCTTGTAGTGTTTTATTATACTAGCAATATTTGTGACTGACGCATTCCATCTGTATATGTTCACAGCCTTGAAAAAGTCAACTCTGACAAAACCCGTGTCGGCTGTTGTTTTTCCGAATATGAGAATTGTATTGGCCTTTTGACACCGTGCTTATTGTGTCTTACTGGGCCAGGTGATGTTTTTCCTGAGACACCACAGAGGAATAAATTGAAATTTCTATATACCTGCGATGTGCTGTGGCTTTTCTTCCTTTCATTAATCCGTTGATGAACTACATTGTTATGTTGAGTTACAAATGTGCACATAGCTACAACACAATATACATGATGGCCTATGTCCAACACATGGTAAGGCTTGTGACAACCATGACAATTTACTCAGAGTATGCAGTGGACTTGGACTGCATTGACATCACGTAATCCCTGGCAATTTACATGTGCATGTGTGTCCACTCTGTGGTGTGTTGTTGGATTTTGCTTCATGTTGCCTGTTACACATGTGCCATTTGGTTCCCCATGCATCTTAGTTGCAGGATATGTTATGTACACATGTGTTAGTGAAGGTTGGTATACTACGTATTGTGTAATTTCCAAAACACACAATGACAATGGTGTGTTCATGGGATGTGAAAACTCACATTACTATCTTATTTCACAGACACAAGTTGGTATTTCACAAATGCATATGTAGTCTCATCAGTGCCACCTGTGTTTCCGTATGTCGGAACACATGTGATGGCAATTGCTTTCAGTCACTGATTTTGTGATACTTATGCCCTTATTGTTGTCCTAGGTTGCCTTTTGTTCAGAATCCATACACATTACCCTGGCTGAACCATTATAGTGGTACATGTGTGCTGAGATATGTAGGATATGTGTCCATGCCTCCAACTAGGCACTCACATTTGTCAACATCATATTTGTTATGACTGTCACGTACAATGTCATACCACTGTGCCACAGTCTTGCAGTCTGGCATAGATGCCAGTCTACACATCATCACCACTGTGTGAGTTTGTATGGCAACACAACCTCATGGTTGCATGTGAAGGGGCAGGTTAATGGTACTCCTGTTTACTCTGTCCCCTAAACAAATGCATCAGGCCCCTGACAATGTCATATGTTGATGTAGCCAGAGCAGTGGTGTGTGAGTATATTGAGCAGGGATCTAGACTATTCATGATTGCTACTCAGAAGAACTATGCACATTCCCCAGTAGATAGACTCATGCACAATTGTGGTTATACAGACCAGGCTATCATGTTTTCATCTGCAGTACTTGATGTCAGCCTTCCCCTCTCATTTACAGAGCTTGTGTGCTTTCACATGTAGGACATGTCTCATTATTTGATGTCCTTACCTGTTTCCATGGGCAGCTTGTTTAGGGCTTCTTTATCTGTTGTGACTTCAATATTGGAAATGTGCCAGGGTACAGATGGTATTGTCTGTCACTGCCTCCTGTCATGGTGGCATACAATGGGCAAATTCCATGGTATGCTAGTGGCAAACATGACTGGGTTATGTACTTACCTGGCCACCCTTTATGTATATATGTTAAATGTTGATATGTAGACATTGATGTGTTGTGCAGTCAGTGTTAGTCTATGTGTGTCCCTTATACATGTTTTCCTGCATTACTGGTAAGGTATGTATTGTCTCCTACATTGCGCCCACTCTGTAGGCTGCTTACACTTTGTACACATCTTTTACAGCAAGATTGTCTGGTCATACATGGACATGATGCAACATGTGACGTGTAATTTGTAGATGTACACATCTCCTACTTACAGTTCAATTGACGGTATTTGTGAGATGTAATAAGTGCCACACACATATGACATTACACCTGTGTTGTATATGCTAACCTCTGTATATATATATTGTTTGAAATTGGGTTTCTAGTTGGCGGAGGTAAATACTCTCGTCCAAGTAGGGGCTTCAGTCCTAGTCAGGGTCACAACACAATCCTAATTATCCTTTGCTCACCCTCTAGTAGCTTGGGACAGAGCAGGCAAACTTAACTTAGAAGGCAATGTGAAAAGTATTTGTGCAATAATTCATATGGTAACACAGTGAAAACACCACACAAATACACCACACAGGTTTAAAAAAATAAATAATATTTATCTGAATAAAATAGATAATAATGAAAAAAATGCAATATGCACAAGTTGAGATATCACTTTTTAAAGGTTGAAATATGTCTCAATCCTTAAGAATCAGTGATTATATCCTTGTGACACACAGTACATGGGATGCATCAAAAATAATAATGCATGGGGGCTGTAGAGGAGAGATGCACTGAAAAACAAGGCACTCTGTTGAATTGTCCAGCGCAGTACAGATGAGGCATCATTTCTTTCCACGCTGCAAAGTGATGCATAGAGTTCCAGGATCACCGCCTTGGTTTCTCACTGTGATATGATGACATTTTGTTGCCCATGTACAGTTAGTTAAAAATCCTTGATGCACTGTTAGAAGGAGCAAGCGATGTGTCGATCCAGTAAGCGATGCAGCTGTTTTTCCACCGCAAGGCAGGTGCTGAGGCGATTTCTGTAGGCGTTGCACTGATTTTCTGATGCACTGGGATTTTCTTTAAGGTGAAGTCTTTGAGGCCCTAAGACTTCAGAACAGGAGGAAATCTCAGATCAAACCCTTATGAGAGCACTTGTGGGAAAATCAGAGTACATCCAGCAGAATCATAGGCCAGCAGGCAGCAGGTCAACAAGCAGGGCAGCAATCCTTCTCAGCAAGGCAGTTTTGGGCAGCCAGGCAGTCCCTCTGACAGAGTTCCGGTGAAGATCCTGAAGTGTCTGATTTAGTGGAGTGAGAGACCGAGTATATACAACCAAAAATGCCTTTGAAGTGGGGGAAAATTCAAAGAGTGGTTTTGAAATGCACGAGTTCCCCTTTCACAGCATTCAGTATGCAGATGAATGCCGATGTGACTGTGGCCTTCATTACGAGTTTGGTAGTCCCATGACTGCCACGATGTCGATGGCTGTAGCACCGTCGGCGGGCTGGCAGAGAAGACTGCCATATTATAAGCAATATTTGCAACAGAACGCAGCAAATACACCTCCAGTAGCACCAGTTTGGACGGACCGCTGCGGTCGGCGGCAAGCATCTTCAGGCCAGCGGAGACCATGTTTCCGCCAACCATATTATGAGGTTGCACACTGCCAGGATTTCCAGGGCGGTTACACCTCCACGAAAAGCCTGGTGGTAATGAACAATATAAAAGGAGACACTCACCTTTAGGAACACAGACACATCCGCCGCTGCCATGGAACCTGAACCTGAATTCTTCCCACTGCTCCTGCTGGCCATACTACACCAGAACCAGCAACGAAGGCAACAACCGTAAGTACACCCACCTAACACAGTGGGAAAGCCCTCAGTACACATTCATACGCAACACACAACTCCAGCACAGCAAAACATGGCCACACACACACGTAACCATACACCTATACCAACACACATACACATCTACAAACACACAACCACACACAAGCAACACACACCACGGCCAAAATACATGTGCCATGCACACACCATACCGCAAATACACACACCACTGTGAAACACATCTACACACAACACCACCAAGTCACACAACAACAACACCATTGTAAACACACAAACCCATTGACAGAGAGCCACACCGCACACCTCTAAAAGGTAAACACCCACTGCCTGCACCATGTAACAACAGCACCCAACCAATAGAAACTTTAACACTGCCAAACAACTTGTCTGATCACACGCCACGTCCACCCAATATACAAAGTACATCACAGGTGCATCACAACACACACACCACTACAACACAATGCTACACAACACCACCACATCACATCACAACAAGTCCGTAGCACAACTCACCCATGCTACACAAACACATCACATACACTGAAGACACAAAGCCAATTGCATATGTACAACACATACATGTGGAAGGAAAGCCAGAACAAGTTTGTAACGATCAACACCAACGGTGAAGGTGACCAGATATACTGAACTTCATATACAGAGATATATACAACTATATGCTAACTACAGGCTAGTCTAATAGCCCTCTGTGCCCCTGGAACACTGGGCAATGTCCCACGCCCCAATGTGATTCCTGACTGCAAAGTGGCCTCCCCAAGCCAGGGGCATCAATGGGGCAAGCAGGCACCTCAGGGGTAATGGGGGGGCAAGGTGGGGGCATGGATTTGGGAGGGGGTCCTTAGGTTTAGACTTGGAGGGGGGGTCTGGACTTTGACTTAGCCTTAGAGGGAGGGCCGTTGGTTTTAGCTTTTGTGGGGGTCGAAGTCTTAGGTGTGGTAGGAACATGGTCAGAACCGGGGGGCCATGGGAGGACTGGGAGGTGGAAGGACTGGGACTAGAGAGTGTAGCAGGGCGCTTGGGGGAAATAGGGACTGGGTCAGTGGGAGGGAATAGGGCAAACTCATACAAGAATCTTTGTTTGGGAACACAAGGGTGGTCATGGGAAACGATTGGGAGTGGAGGGAGAGGGAGTGCTTGAAAGGTGTGTACGGATATGCGCCTTGGATGCTGGTGCATGAGTGGATGCCATGTGTGTGGGGTGCATGTCTGTTGGATGGGTGTGTGCGGGTGTTTAGGTGTACTGGGAGGAAGGAGGAGGAGATGCAGGGAGATGCCAGGGTAAATGTGTGTCTGTTGGGGTGGTGTGTGCAGGTAAGGTAGATGGCAGTGTTGGTAGTTGTGGTGAGTGTTCATGTGGTGTACGGAGTGGATGCATGGGCATCTGCAATTGTGGTGATGGTGAGCATGAGGGGACTGGTGGTTGAATCTAGTAGTGTTGATGTGGTGATAGCAGGTTTGAGTGGTGTAGTCTGTGAGGGAGGAGGTGGTGGGGGAGTCTGTGTAGGGAGTGGATGCTGTTGTGTCTGCATGTGTCTTTTGTCTGTGTGCATGATGGTGGTGGGATTTTGTGGTGCCTGTGTTTTTCTTTGCGAACCATGTCTGTTGAGGTGGATGAATGGTAGTCTGACTGTGTGCTTTGGATGGGTGTGGCGAGAGGGGTGTGTTATTGGGAACTGGTAGCTGGAGGATGGACAGAAGACATGGGGACACTGGCTGCTGTCAATGAGGAGACCAGAGCCTGAAAGGATCTCTGCAGGCCAGTAAGGGCACCATGAATGCCTTCCAGATAGGCATTCATCTGCTGCATCTGTGAAGCCAGTTTGTGGATGGCAATCACGATGGTTGACAGTCCCAAAGAGAAGGACCTTGGGAGGTCAATAGCCTCCTCATTGAGGGCAGCAGGGCTGACTGGGGCAGGGACAGAGGTGCCTGCGGCGAAGGAGATGCCTACCCTCCTGGGTGAGCGGGCACGGGCAACAGAGTGGGGAGCTCCAGGGAGGGCGGTGCTGGTAAGAGGGGGCAGACAAGAATTATGCTGGGCTGGTCCCAGATGGGTCCGCCACCACCAGGGAATATACATTGGAGGAGGAATACAAAGATGATGTTGTTGATCCGGTCTCCCCGTGGCAATACCCTCATCCTCTGTCTCACTGGTTCCCTCTGCTCCACTGGTTTTAGCCTCTTGTGTCCCATGGGCTGCAGCTTCTCCTCTCACCGGTGCCCCTTCTCCTTCACCTGATGCACACAAAGACAGAGGAGGAGATGGAGGGAAGGTGGGAGATAAAGTAAGGGTGCAATGGGTCAATACATTCCCATCATTCACACAGAGTAACAACCTTAAAATCTCCTGACATGCCATGCCATTGCATGCCTTTGAAGTGACATCTGCCTGAAATCATAGGACAAACTGAAGTTATGCAGTGAAAATCTACTGATTTGGAAACATATGGCACACTTTGACTACATGAAGGGTCCTACAATCCACAGTAGCACAGTACTTGCAACACTACCATGCTCATTTACAAAGACATACCCTGTACTCCTTACTCATATGATTCCTGCATGGCAAGGTTGCATGCCATGACATCCCTTCACAATGTCAAGAGTAATATCTTGGCCCCCTGCAGCCATCTACACCGACAGAATGAGGGAGCTCATTGAGAACACACAAATCTCCTCAGTCATAGTGGCAGGCTATTACTGATGACAATGCCTTGCCACCTCAGGTATACTGCTGCTGATGGAAGGACCTGTTCACCCACAAGAAGTGTGTCCAGACAAACTCTAACATAGGAGTAAAACCCCTCATGAGCCACTGTCTGCATGGCATTGGCAGACAACATCAACAAAAATCCTGCCAAGGTGGCTTATACCCACAGCCAATGTGCAAGTACCAATGATCTACACCACATCTTCCCACTCGTAGGCTACCTAAACCCATACATGCCTACCATTAGCCAGCTGTGAGTGTGTACTTAGCCCCTTGTAGCTGCTGTGCTGCCCTCAAGCGCCCATCCACCTCAGGGTAGGCCACCGCCAAAATGTGGCCCATTAGGCAGGTCAGGGTCTGATGGGCACCCCTCTCTCCTTCGGAGGACATCTCCAGGTGGGCCTCAGCAATCTTCTGGGCTCAGCAACTCAGTTCCTTCCACCTCTTTCTGCAGTGGGTACTCTGCCGGGCATGGACCCACAGGGTTCGCACTTGCTTGGCGATGGCATGCAAAATCCCCTTCTTCTGATGGGTGCTGACCTGCATGGGTGACATAGACAGAAGGAAGAAGTCATGTAGAGTGTCATCAAAACAACAGCAGTGGACTTCACACATAAGACACATCTCATAACCACACAAACATTTACCTACGCCACTAACGCACCGAGTCCTTTTTCATCTGTATTCATCCACTCGGTGTGCATCATTACAACGCCTTCCACACCGACACCCATCACAAGCAGACAGAACAGGAACATTTGACTCACCTGCTTCTCCATACAGGGGCAGGACCCCATCTACTAGCTTTTCCAGCTCCTCCTGGATGAAGGCAGGGGCCCTATCTCCTGCAGGGCATGGCAAATTGGCTTCCAGAGTCAAAACACAGCTGCACATGCAGTGGAGGTCTTACTTGCACAATTGTCAGAAGCCAAGTGAGCTATGCAACACAAAATGGTGGCCACATCTGCCAAGTATATGAATGTTACCACTGGCGGTGATCATCATTGGCCCCAGTCTCCCATAGGCAACAATGTTAGCCAATGAGAAGTTGCATGGCGGTAGAGACTGCCTACCGCCATGACCACAACGGCAGGCGGAATTAGGTCACTTCCATCTGTCCTGTGCTTGCAGGACAGACGGCTGCTATTTTACATGCATGTTGAGTTTTGTAGGTAAATGATAAGTGCGTAATGGATGATATTAGTGAGAAGTGCACAGATGACCTATGTACACACATGTCAACAATGCATAGATTTGTTGAATGTACAGATAACAATGACACAACATGTGCAGTCACTTGCTACTTCATAGATGGGTTAATCATATCTATATGTTCAAATTGAACATATAACTCAGTACATCTGGTAATAGGGTGTAGTAACACAGAAGTGTCAAATGTATTGTGTCTGGCAAACTGTCTGGTCCTGGAATTGTCATCAATGATGGCATGCAGGGTCACTCAACATGGCCATATGGATTCAGTGTACTTCAGCGTTATGCACACACTACTCTTGTGTGCTATGTGTATTGTGTTAGGTGGCTTGTGAACTGACGACATCAACTTGTGCCTATTCCTCTCTCTCATTCTTAGTTTCCATGGAATGGTAAGAATGAGACATGCACCTGTGTTCTGGACCCTTGTTGATCTTTCTACCCTGGAAGAAAGACACATCATACAGTACTATCATCTGAACCGTCAGACTATCATGGAACTATGTAAGCAGCAGTGCAGGTGTTGTCTGTGCTACAGTTCCTTGCCTCAGGCTCTTTCCAGATCACAGTGGGTTTGGCAGCAGGGATGTCACAGCCCATGTTCAGTAATGTGCTGAAGTATGTTCTGTGTTCTTTACTCAAACATCTGGACAGCTACATCAGGTTCCCTCAACTTGTGAATCTCCCCGCTGTTCTATGATATGGCACATATCCCTCATGTGATTGGGGCCATAGATGGCACCCGCATTGCTTTGGTACCTCCTGGGACCAATGACCAAGTGTAGAGGAATAGGAAAAACCTTTACTCCATAAATGTCCAGGTGGTGTGTCTCACTGACCAGTATATCTCCCAAGTGACGGCCAAGCTTTCCTGGTTCTGTGCATGACTCCTACATTCTGAGGAATAGCAATGTCCCACAAATGATGGCACAACTACAGAGAGAGAGGGCCTGGCTCATTGGTATGTCTCCAAGTGTATGTGTGCATTTGTTTTCTCACCTCTCTTCACAAACTGGCCCCTGTCACTACCAGTATTGTGATGTGTCAAATCTTTGTGCACACAGGTGACTCTGGCTATCCTAATCTGCTGTGGCTGCTAACACCAGTGAGATACCCAACAATAGATAGGGAAAACTATTTAAATGAGGCCCAAGACAGAACAAGGTGTGTCATCGAGATGACCTTTGGGCTACTGAAGGCCAGATTCCGGTGTGTACACATCTCAGGAGGTGCCCTGCTCTACAGACTACTTAAGGTCTGTCAGATAGTTGTTGCTTGCTGCATGTTACACTATCTAGCCCTGAGACATCTCATCACATTATTGAATGTTGAGGAGACGGCAGATGGACCAGTAATTGATGATGGTGACATAGAGAGTGATGGGGCAGTTGATGAGGATGCATCTGACACTAAAACAGAGATGATCCAAAGCGCTCAGGAAGGCGGGGGAGGAGGAGAATACCCCCGGCAACCCTCGTCACGGGCAGGAGCCCTTTAAATTGGAGACAGCGCTCCCGCCTCGCGGGACGCGCTCAGGAAGGCGGGGGAGGAGGAGAAAACCCCCGGCAACCCTCGTCACGGGCAGGAGCCCTTTAAATTGGAGACAGCGCTCCCGCCTCGCGGGACGCGCTCAGGAAGGCGGGGGAGGAGGAGAATACCCCCGGCAACCCTCGTCACGGGCAGGAGCCCTTTAAATTGGAGACAGGGCTCCCGCCTCGCGGGACGCGCTCAGGAAGGCGGGGGAGGAGGAGAATACCCCCGGCAACCCTCGTCACGGGCAGGAGCCCTTTAAATTGGAGACAGCGCTCCCGCCTCGCGGGACGCGCCCGGGCGAAGCCCGGGCCAAGGGCGGGCCCGTCCTGCGCCCGTCAGCGACCGGAAGAGGCCGGGGTAGGCCATATTATTTTCATCCTGATTTCCGAGGTCGGTGACCAGCGGTCGAACATATTTTACCCACCCGGACACCTTCGTAATATAGGTGAGCTGCACTTCTGGCCCTCCTGGCGTCTCAGTTTTTCTTAACAAAGCCCCAGTAGAGCTAAAACAGGGTGGGAGCAGGAGAGGAAGGGCACCTACGGAAAGAAACTGACAAACTTTGGGACTGGACTTAAGTGCCTTATCAAAGCAAGATGGATAGACGGAAGGGGGGGATGCCTTTGGCACGAGCCGACAATAACAAGACTCTAGATGGTTTCCTTCAAAAAGCGGTTGGGGCATTAGAAAAAGAAATTGAACTGGTGGAGCGTCGTCTGACTGCCCCCCCACCAACGGAGGCTTTGTCGAAAACTCCACCACAACTTTTACACCCACCAGCTCTCCAGCCTGCCCCGCCAACCCCATCTCCAACTACCCAAACTACCCGAATGCCCGTCGCAGAGCCCCTGGACAAGGTCATATATCCTTCAGAAATTACACAGTCTATGCCAGATAGGCCTGCACCCTCCCCAGAGCATAGCTCAAAGGGCAAAAGGAAACGAGGGGAGGTAAACTTAAAGAATAAACGGGCCTGTGTTTTGAACTCCCCCAATCATGCCGTGCCTACTCGGACTAAGGACTGTACACCTGCCCAAGCTACTAACAACGGCAGCCCAGACATAGCCTTCATAATAGATTTTATAAAAGACGAGCTCTCCAAAAAACTATACCCTATAACAACTCGCCTATCAGCTATTGAGGAGAAACTTGACGTTCTCATCAAACTTAATCAGCCAAACACCTCTTCCTCATTAGATTTACAATATTCGCAACAACATTTTCCCCCATGCCCTCCAGTCAACAGTGCTAGTAACCCTCCTCTATCACCAAGTACGGCCCACATCTCTCAATCACTTTGCCCTGATTCTTCGCATCAACCAGTGAAGGCTTCTACTGCTAGACTGGCCAACCCCCCTAAAACTTGGCACCTAAAGAGAGACTCCCTCCTCCCAAGGCGGACTGATGAAATTGCTTCTTCCATGAACATGGGCACAAAACTGCTCAAGGTAAATACAAACTCTCCAGCAGACCGGATGTATAGGGATCTAGGAACCAATATGAGAACTTTACACCTACCAACGGAAGCTTGCCCTTATGTGCTTGTTATTACGAATGTTCCTAAGCTTAAGCCTAATATTCCCGAATCATTTACAGGACTGAAAAATAAGGTCATCCACTGGCTTCATAGATACGCTAGATTTGCTTTTCACATGATACCCTCAATTTTAATGGTGAGGAGGGTGGGTTGGGTGGGTCCACTCAAAAACCCCGGCACAGGGGATTGTATTGTTATTAACTTCGATGCGCCTTCCCTTGTCCAACAGCTCTCCTTGAATGTGTGTCATTCTAACCCTCTAGGGGGAGTAACCTCACTTTGCAGGCTCCAGGCTTTCTACCCTCACAAAGCTGTACCAGCTATTAAGGAGGTACCAATGTCACCCACAGGTCCCACTAGGGCACAGATGCAGCCTGATTCTCAGCCGAGATCCAGCCCTTTCTCGCTCTCGCTTTCTGAAAATGATTGACTAAAAGCCAGCACTAAGTACAGTTCATCTCAGCCTCAAGGTTCAAATAATTGGGATAAAGAGTACCCTATAGTTAGAAATAATAAAACTCACGCAATAGGGCAAGGTAATCCCGAGGTTGAACAATCCCCCACTGCAGACACCAGAGACCCTACGCCAATTCCTACACTTGCCCAGCCAGATCCTTCTAAGATAGAAACTAGCATCTGGCTTTCCTCCTGTGCCCAGAGTTCTGAAATCTGTATTGGGGTGCAAATAAGGAGCGCAAGGTGATTGAGACTAACTTAGCCATAGATTTAGTAGACCTTAGTAAACTTGGATATCCACCACTATTTCAGACACTCGAACTGCTCACGTCATCCCCCGATCTAGACGGGGCAAGAAATACTTTGGGAAATACTGTAGTGGGAAATCCAAATACGGCTGGTATAGACACAACTGAAAAGGGTATAAAACTTCCCCACGGTATTCCATTTGCAAGAGAGAACCCTGCGGTTGAAGCTCCCCAAGACATAATAGATGGCCTAGATACCATCCTTAGTTGGAATATTGCAGGGTTGGAGAATAAAATGAACAACCCTGAATGGGGCAAATTCATAGACAAACATAAAATATGCCTTTTCCAAGAAACATGGGCACTGGAGCCCAAATACAGAATTGGCTATAAAAGTTACTGGGTCCCAGCAACTAAGGTGAATTCAGGGAGACCCTCAGGTGGGCTGCTTATATGGCTCAGTTGCTCCTTCAAATGTCGGATTGAAACAATTGACTTGGGCTGCCCCAATTTAATGGGGTTATCAATACCATCCCTTAGCGAGAAACCACTTCTAATAATTAATATTTATAACAGGAGCCTGGGTAGCAAATCTGACTATTGACTATTTTGGACAGCTTTCTTTCCTGTAAATCACCTTCCCACTTTATTCTTATTGCTGGAGATTTTAATGTCACTTTTGAACCCTACTCGCTGGCCCAGGAATTATATAAAGATGAAGACGCCTACTGGGGTATCCCTCAACTGGTATCTAGCAAAAGACCAAAAACAAATAGATTAACACATCAGGTTGTGGATATTACACTGGCACATGGCTTGCGGGCTTGCAATGGTCGTTCCCGCTCGGATCCCAATCTTCACCCTACATTTAGGCGTGGGACACAGAAGAGCCAGATAGACTATATTTTGCTTGATATCCGCCTGTGGGGCTATATGGTTGACATGAACATTGCAGAACATGAGGAAAGTGATCACGAACCATTGATTTTATTTCTTAGGAACCTATTACCCCTACTTGAAGTCTCTTGTTCCAAGACCCACGAACAACTGCTTGCATTGACCAACAATAGACGAAATGTTAGATGGGAATCCCTGAGCACCGACACAGCCACCTTGGCATCTGTGTTCAGGCAGCTGGCTGATCATATGGATCGTATATCTCAGCCTCTAGAAGATAGTGGTGTGCTTATAGCAGCCCACACACAATTTTTTAATTCTTTAAAAAATCTTTTCACTAAAGAGTCTGCAAAAGAAGTTAAAAAGAAGGGTAACACAAGGTGGTTCAACGCCGCATGTAGGGAAGCACAACACAAACTCCTGAGAGCTTTAAGAGGAGGCAAATCAGACCATATAAGGGAAGCCAGGAAAGATTATAGACAGGAACAAAGTAGAGCCCGTAGGGCATGGGATGAATCTAGATGGGTTTCCCTCCGGGAGTCTGCTAAAATAAACGACACCTCGAAATTTTGGAAACTAGTGGCTGATGCCAGCGAAGAACCTAATTGTCTGCCCGGTGCCTCAATACTCCCTGTAGAGTGGACAGACCACTTTTCCCGATTATATTCTGGGATTACTGGAGTTACTTTTAGGGAATTGACCCATACCATGATTACTGAGACTCCCAAAATTGAATTTACCCTGGCAGAAACCAAGGCTGCGATCGCTTCACTAAAATGGGGAAAAGCCCCCGGCCTTGATAAAATACCAGGCGATTTATACAAGACAAACCCAGATATATGGGCCCCATATCTGAACCTCATTTCCAATGCGGTAACTGCAGGAGCACCTGTCCGGAGCTCCTGGATGGGAGCAGAGATAGTTCCCATCTTTAAGAAAGGTAATCCCTCTAACCCTGTTAACTACCGTCCAATCTCCTTACTTGACAACTTCCAAAAACTTTTTGCTAAGCAAATTTTGTCTCGTTTAGAAGAATGGATTCTGGAAACTAATGCCATTTCTGATTTGCAAGCAGGGTTTAGGCCAGCAGTTAGTACCATAGATCAGGTGCTAAGATTTTTAACATTAAAATGGAAGACTGTAGAAGTAGGCGGAGGTAACCTTTTTGTAGTTTTTATTGACCTTAGAGCCGCGTTTGACTTGGTCCCCAGAAATCAGCTATGGCTGACACTAGCTAATATGGGTGCCCCACATGGCCTCCTGAAACTCATTATCCGACTACACGAGAATACTTATGCTCAAATCAGGAGTGGCAAGAATGGTGATCTAACAGAAGCAGTGGCTATTGAGAGGGGAGTCAGACAGGGGTGTGTTTTGGCCCCCACCCTTTTTCTTCTATACATAAATAATTGTATTAAGTATTTAGCAAACTTCACTAATGATTCCCCAAAGCTGGCCGGGACCAAAGTTCCATGCCTACTTTATGCAGATGACACTATCCTTCTGTCTAAATCATCCATGGGAATTCAGAATCTGGTCAACCAGTTCGGTGTTTTCTGCAGAGATTACGGGTTAGACATAAATCTTAAGAAAACTAAACTCATGATATACAGTGCCCCGAATAAGAAGCTTAGAGCAAACATTAGGATGGATTAAATTCATCTGAAGAGGGTAATGGAATACGATTACTTGGATATTAGACTATCTGATAAGGGCAGCTGGGATCCAGCTATAAGGAAAGAGGCACTAACAATCAGCCAAAGATGTGGAGTGATAGGACGTAAGGCTAGCACTGCAATAAGTCCCCCTCTGACCCTCATCTCTGAAATCTACAAAGCCCAAATTCGTGCTGCGGCCCTATATGGTGCAGAACTTTGGGGATCTCACAGACAAATGGTCACTCTGCAAATCAAAGAAAATAATTTCCTTAGACGCATATCCAGACTAGGGAAGGGCACGCCGATGCTCCCCCTAAGACTGGACCTGGGTCTAAATAGTATTAAGGATACAGCATACCTAAGACCACTTCTGTACTGGGTCAGATTATGGAAAACGGAGGAACTCGAACCCTTCAGATTAGCAGTTAAAGAACTATTGCCACCTTGCTATGGTTGGCAAAAAGTACGGTGGCTTAGGGAGATGAGGGTGGCTTGGGTTAAACTGAACTTAGCCCAGTATTGGGAGAATCCCGAGATGATCCCTGGTAACGCTAAACGCCTGATCAAAGATCGCTATTGGGAAAAGATCCATGAGGAATCTCTCGGCTCAATTGGGTTGGGTCGGTTGACAGCAGAGTTTCTGCTGGTTAAGCATGAACCTCTGCCTGAAAGCTTCCTGGATCTCCCTATGCCAGCCCGTGCTCGTTCCTTATTACTCCAGTTCAGATACGGAACATTGCCAGTCAACAGCTTCACAGCTTGCTGGTCAACCAATAGTTCTTTATCTGACAAATGTATAAACTGCCATCCATGCAAGGAAACTCCTGAGCATGTCCTATTTTTCTGTCCTCTGTACAAATGCCCTCGTGGGAAGTGGATTATCCCTCTGTGCAAAACACTGCCATCACAAAACCGAAACAGTGTATACAGAATATGGAAATATGACACTTCCATGCTGATAGTGAGCTCTGTTTCCAAATATTTGGCAGCAGCATGGAAAATCCGCAGTAGGACTACTACAGATCTTAACCCATCGGTCGAAGAACGGTCTAGAAGTTAGCGAACTAGCACCCTGTTATATTAATCTGGGATTTTAAATAAAACGATTAGTATGACCTATCGACGACAAAAGACTGTAGCCCCGCGCATGATGGCTAGTGGGTTACCCCAATTGAAGTGACTCATAGTTCCTCAGCATATATAATTTTATAAATCGCAAGTTGCAATTTATTTGATCAACTTATTTAATAGAACTGATTAACTTATGGCATTATTTTCCACTGGTTGACCTCTAGCCTTTGCTAACAGGAGCTACTATATGTAGTTTTTATGTCTTATTTTATGTATAAACCTGTTTTAGAATGATTTTCATGCTTTTAACAATTGGTTAGCATTATCTTAGCATTTAGCCTCTTGCATATGGTAAGATCCAGAGATTATTTTGAGAGTCTTGTCTTAATTATTTATGAAACTTTTTATGTAATTTTATGAATTTTTTCTTTCTGTATTAACTACCAAATGTTTTTTTTATTAAGTGATGGTTCATGGCTTTCATTTTTTTGTATGTATGATGACTTTTAACTTTCCAAATGGTCCAAATCTGGACCAAATAAACTATTGATTGATTGATTGATTGATCCAACGATACTTCCCATGACATGCAGGTTTATGTTTATTCTGTTTTATGTATACTGTACTTCTGTTTGCCTTGTGAAATTGCTCCTCCTGATGTTTGCCATCAGTGGAGGTGTCAAGTGCAGCTATTGCACTGTGTGGGTTTGAGGGACAACATGTTGGCCATCAGGAAAAGAGTTACTGTTCTGATGTCAGAGATATTTTTGTTATGCTGTAGTCTAGCATCAGATCTGCAATGACTTGGCCATGGTGTATGCCCCTTGTACTCCTCAGTCAACTGCAATTGGACTGCCACACATATAGTGGTTGACAGTATTGCTACCCATCCTCACTGTACTCAATGGACATTTATGGAACATTAGTTTTACTGGCACTGGGACTTGCCTGCAGTGGAGTAACGTCAGCTGTGAGGGATGTATCATTTGGAATGCATATCTGGGACTTGTGAGTCTGCCATGCTAATATGTGTTTACATTCCACTTGTCTATTCGCACTAGTGAGCTCGACAATGTACTGCATTGGTGTTGGTTAAGCAACATTGGCTCCTATTGTGATGGTTGTCTCTGTCTTAGTCTCTTTGCAGGTCAGTTGGGTGGAGCTACTCTGGTTCCTTCCTTGACTGGTGGCTCTCTTGACATACGGTTTCAGTATCTGTCTGTTCTGCTGTAATACTCCCTGCACATTGCGCCCCCTTCTGACCATCTTCAAAAGTTTAATTGGTCAATGTGTTTCCTATATTGACATTTTGTACAACAGTAAATCTTGCTTGTTATAATAAAAACAGGTAAGCAGTAGCTGTGCTCAATGCTGTTTATTGTGATACACAAGTGCAATGGATTAAGAGTGGGGCAATGGTGGCTGTAATCATCAGAGCAGTTGGACCAGCTGCAGGTGGTACAAGTCCAGCATCCAAGGATTATGGGAAAATGGGGACATGACAGTGGACAGTCAAACGGGTGCGTCAGTGGCACACAAGGGAGAATGGCCAATCTTATTTGTGTGGGGTTCCTCAGCCACAGAGGAAGGGGTGGAAGTGTCCTGTGGTTCCTCTGGCAGGGCCTCCGTTCTACTAGCTGTGGCTGATGTGGCTGGCTCAGTTGGTATGTGGCTAGTAGAAGGGACCTGCTGGGGGGTGGAGGACTCACGCAAGATGGTAGTCAGTTCTTTGAGCACCCATGCAATGGAGGCCATGGTGGCATTGTGGGGCTGCCACTGCTGCATGGCCTCCAGGTGGTATTCCCTCTGCAGCCTCTAGTTCTCCTGCAAGGTAGAGAGGATCTGGCCTGTCTTGTCCTGGGATTGCTGGTATGCTCCCAGGACTTTGGTGATGGCCTCTTAGCCAGTCGTTTCCCTTAGGAACCCCATCCCTTGGCCCAAAGGTACCCTCCAACTACCCCCGGACTGCTGTGCCTGTACACCTGGCAGAGTGTGCCTACTCCCAGTTACACCAGGACCTTCATTGTCTTAGGCGTGAGGGGTTGACTCCAGTCCCTGTACTGTGGGGTACACTGCTGATTGACCAGACCTTGTTACTCAAGTTTGTGGAGGAGGGCTTGGCTGAGCTGTTGTTGCCACTTGCATGGGGGGCTCAGATGTGGTCAGGGTGGGGCTGGTGGTGGTGGACTGACCAGTTGTCCCAGATGGGCCAGGTAAATCATCATAGACCAGATATCCACTGGGGCCTTTATCCTGGGGAGGGCTGGCTGTCTCTGGCATCCTCTGCAGATTGGCAGTGGCAGGGGTACCTGTGGATGGAGAGGGAGAGGGTCACATTGTGGAGGTGTACTTATTTGTTTCCTTGACTGGTGCATGCAGTGGCTTGACTTGCTTCCCAGTGATGGCAATGACAGAAGAAGCAATGCAGATATTGGTTCTATGTACCATTGTGGGTTGTGGATGGTGGATAGCATTGCAGTCATTGCCAAGCAGTAGTATGTAGTCGACACATCTAGTTGGTGTCGTTGGTGCTATGGTTTTACATGCAGGTGTTCCACTGTTAGGTGGGAATAGCAGCTTTTCATGTGTGGGGAGTAATGCATTGTGGGAGTTGTGTTGCTTGCCATTGTGAGGACTGTACGTGCACAAGGAAGGGACTGTGTGGGGATAGTGGCAGTGAGGTGGGGTGGCATGCAGGGGAGTGGCATTAGGTAATTGGGTGGCAGAAGTGTGAGACGGTCTGAATTGGGGAGTGATAGGGGGGTTGGTGCCAGGGGAATGTTGTTGACTTACCAGAGTGCAGTGCTCTGGTTATTTGAGTCAGGCTCTCTGAATGCATGATGTCCAAGACCTTCTTCTCCCATGATGTGAACTCTGGGACAGAAGGGGGGTCCAGTACCAGTCTTGTTAATAGCATTCTGGTGTTGTGAGGCCATGGAATGCACCTTCCCCCTCAGGTCATTCCACCTCTTCCTGATGTCCTCCTTTGTGCGTGGATGGGTGTCCACTGAGTTGACCCTGTCAACTGTCCTCTGCCATAACTCCATTTTCCTGGCTATGGATGTTTTGTGGATGTGTCCACCCAACAGCTGTGGCTGTACCCTTTCAATTTCATCTATCATTATCCTCAACTCTTCGTCTGTGAATCGTGGGTGTTTTTGAGGGGGCATGGTGGTTGTGATGTGGTTTGGGGAGTGGGAGTGTTGTGTGCAAGGGTGGGGTGATTGGGGCTTGGTGGGGTGTGGGGGAGCTTGGTTTTCTGTGCTGATGTGTTGTGCTGTTTGAGTGCAGTTGTGTTGTGTGTATATTGGAGATGGTACAGTTGTGTGATGTGTGTTGCATGGTGGTGTATATCTGCCTATGGAGTAAATGTTTTAGGTGATAGATTTGTGACTCCCCGCTGTCTGTCTGTGGTTGTAGTTGCAAAGAATTGTGGGTTGTGTGTGGGTGTGTTTTATAGTGGTGGGTGTGGGTATGTATACGGTGGCAATGTGTGCCAGGTGTGGGGTGTTCATACTGTCCAATGTAGTATTGGGTTCTGGTGGTGGTGGTAATTTGAGTGCAGCATTTTGCACCACCAATGGTTTTCCATTGTGAAACGACCATGGCCCTGATTCAAAGCTTGGCCGGCGGCGGTAGCCGCCCGCCAAGCGGGAACCGCCAGAAGACCGTACCACGGTCAAAAGACCGCGGCGGTCATTCTGGGTTTCCCACTGGGCTGGCGGGCGACCGCCGGAAGTCCGCCCGCCAGCCCAGCGGGAAACACCCTTCCCACGAGGAAGCCGGCTCAGAATGGAGCCGGCGGAGTGGGAAGGTGCGACGGGTGCAGTTGCACCCGTCGCGAATTTCAGTGTCTGCAAAGCAGACACTGAAATTCTTTGTGGGGCCCTCTTACGGGGGCCCCTGCAGTGCCCATGCCATTGGCATGGGCACTGCAGGGGCCCCCAGGGGCCCCATGACACCCCATACCGCCATCCTGTTCCTGGCGGGCGAACCGCCAGGAACAGGATGGCGGTATGGGGTGTCAGAATCCCCATGGCGGCGCAGCAAGCTGCGCCGCCATGGAGGATTCCCATGGGCAGCGGAAAGTCGGCGGTACACCGCCGGCTTTCCGCTTCTGGCCGCGGCTGTACCGCCCACGGTCAGAATGCCCGGCGGAGCACCGCCTGCCTGTTGGCGGTGCTACCGCCAACCTCCGCCATGGCGGTATTTACCGCCAGGGTCAGAATGACCCCCCATGTGTTGATTTTTGGGTTGTAATATGGGAGGGCAGGATGTGTGTCGGCGTGACGGTGCTGGTGGTGGGACCGGCTCTTTCTCACCCTCGGTCATCCTGGAGGTCTAGGATTTGTGACTGTTTTTCTGCGGTCTTCAGTATGTGACTCGTAATATGGTGATCAGTGTACCTCAATCATTGGTTGTATTTCGGTGGGCGTCACCACAGCGGTCTTCCGAAAAGACCTCCAAACTCTTAATGAGGGCCTGAGTGTCCTGTGTTTATAGCTGTCTGGGTGAAATGCACAAGGGGAGCTGTCAACCAGCACAAATCAGACGTGGATTGGAACAGGCTTTAAGGCACAGACGCAGTAAGTGCATAGAAGAGCCCACTTTCTAAAAGTGGCATTTCTGAAATAGTAATATTAAATCAAAATTCACCAATAAGCAGGATTTTTTATTACCATTATGGTCATACTAAACATGACATTGCTACTCCTTCCAGATCAGAATCTAACACTTAAAAGTATGTGAGGGCAGTTCTAATGCTAGTCTTTGAGAGGAACAGGCCTCACAGTAGTGGAAAACGAATTTGTGAATTTTCACTACCAGGACATGTAAAACACATAAGTGCAGGACCTGCCTTTTACTTACACAGTACCCACCCCTATTGGTTACCTAGGACCTACCTTATGGGTGACAAATAGAGAAAAAGGGGAGTGTAAGGCTTGGCCATTAGTTTTAAATGCAAAGTCAAAGTGGTAGGGAAACTGCACACACAGACCCTGCAGTGGCAAGCCTGAGACATTAAGGAGCTACTTATGAGGGTGGCATCATCAGTGCTGCAGGCCCAACAGTAGCATTTAATTTACAGGCCCAGGGCACACGTAGTACCCTTCACTAGGGACCTATATTTCACACACCTACAAACACAGTGCTGTGAACTTGCTAGCGACACTACAATTACTATAACTCAAATCTTTATGATTTACAGTGTACTCAGAAACTGTACTGTACAATTTAGATAAGTGTTGCTATGAAAGGTATGATTTCACAGAGTATGGCTGATGTAACATGAAAGAGTATAAGTAGGGCATTGTAAAGGTGTGATTTATAGTTATTGTAGTGTGACTGGACTGGAGTGGCATACTGTGGAGTGGCATAAAGTGGAATAGTGTACAATTGAATGGTGGGGAGTGGAGTGGAGTGGAGTGGTATAGAACTGAGTGGTTTAGATTGGAGTAACATAAAGTGGAGTGGTATAGAGTAGAATAGCAGAGAGTGGAGTAGCGCATAGTGGAATTTCATGGAGAGCTGTGGCGTACGAGAGAGTGATGTACAGTGGAGGGGTGTAGAATGGAGTGGCATAGAATTGAGTGGTATAGAGTGGAGTGACATAGGGCCAGATGTTAAAAACTTTGTGCACGTCGCAAACAGCAAATTTCGCTGTTTGCGATGTGCAAAAAGCACATTGCGATGCCCAATCCCCATTTTGCGAGTCGGTAACCTGGTCACCGATTTGCGAAACGGGACTGTGAGTCGCAATGAGGAAGGGGTGTTCCCCTTCCTAATTGTGAGTCGCAGCGCAATGCTGTATTGTTTTGTGACCGCAAACACAGTCGCAAAACAATCGCAGTTAGCACCCATTTCAAATGGGTGCTAAACATTCGCAAAAGGGAAGGGGTCCCCATTGGACCCCTTCCCCTTTGTGAATGGCATTGAAAAAAAAAATTCAGAGCAGGCAGTGGTCTATGGACCACTGCCTGCTCTGAAAAAAGGAAACGAAAACTTTTCATTTTTTAGTTTTGTAGTGTATGGCGTTTTCCTTTAAGGAAAACGGGATGCATTCCAAAAAAAAAAAAAAACTGCTTTATTTAAAAGCAGTCACAGACATGGTGGTCTGCTGTCTCCAGCAGGCCACCATCCCTGTGAGTGCTGCGAGTCTCAAGGGGGTCTCTCTGACTCGCAATTTGCGAGTCGCAATTCACAAACTACATACATCTGGCCCATAGAGTGTAATGACGTATAGTACAGTGGTGTATGCTGGTGGAGAGTGGTAGAATGGAATAGCACAGAGTGGAGTGGCATAGAGTGCAGTGGTACATAGTGGAGTGGGATACAGTAGAGTGAGATAGAGTAGAGTGACACACAGTGAAATAGTGTAGAGTGGAGTGGCATAGTGTGAAGTGGCATAACGTGGAGTGGCGTCCATTGAGTAGTGTGGAGTCCAGTGGCATAGAGTGGAATTGAGTAGTGTCAAGTGGTATACATTGGAGTGGTGCACAGTGGAGTATCATCTATTGGTTTGGTGTACAATAGAGTGAAAAAGAGTTAAGGGCTATAGAATGGAGCGTTGTACAGTGGAGAAATGTAGAGTGGAATAGTGTGGAGTGGTGTGGGGTATACTGGAGTGACATAAAGTACATTGGCATAGAGTGGAATAGTGTACAGTGCTGTGGTGTACAGCGGAGTGGCATAGGGTGTAATATATTTTAGCTTGGAATGGCGTAGAACAGAGTGGCATGGAGTGGAGTGCATACAGTGGAATAGCGTAGAGTTGAGTGGCGTAGAGTGGAGTGGTGTACAGTGGAGTGCCATAGAGTGAAGTGATTTACAGATGAATAACGTAAAGTGGAGTAGCATAGACTAGCATGGAGTTAAGTTGTATACAATGCAATAGCATAGAATAGAGTGGGTAGAGTGGTGTGGCACAGAGTAGATGGGTGCAGAGTGGAGTGGCCTAATGTTGACTAGCACACAGTGGAGTGGTAAAGAGTAGAGTGGCATAGAGTGGAGTGGCATAGAGTAGAGTGGCTTAGAGTGGAGTGTCGTAGAGTTGAATAGCATATAGTGACTTGGCATAGAGAGGAGTGGCATAGAGTGGAGTTGTGTAGTGTGTGCTGAAGTAGAATATAGTTTAAAGAGATGTAACTTTAAAGTGTCTGAACTAATGTAGATAAAATTAGCAGGAATATAGATTGTGGGGTGGAAAGGGTAATTGTTGGTAAATTAGTTAAGTTCTGATTAAATCATAAGTGACAAAACACTTCGGGCCTGTTTACGTTGGCGGTTGATTCGACTGCTGACCGGCCAATACAACAGTGGGGAGGCTGCTGCCAAGATGATGGCCTCCTCAACACCGTATTATGATGTTTCCAATGGACAGAGTGCAACAATATTCGCTTAGGCTCTCTAAGAGAGAGCCGAGCCTAGTGGCACCGCACACAGCACACTCGGAATGCAAACTGCCTGCTGGCAGACAGTGTACATTCTGAGTGTGCTGGCAGTGCAGGAGCCATGAAAAGACTAGGGGAAAGTAAAGTTGTGATCAGCATGGCGGTGCTGCCATGGGCACCGCTGTGCTTGACCACTGCTTTATGCACAAAGGCACTGAGTGATCTATGATCCTGGCTGTGTTGGTGGTGTTGGAGGTCCTGTAGCTGTCCGACCACCAGCATCCTAATCCGGCAGGGGGACCACCAAGGATGCAGTGGTTGGACCACCAGCACAAGTACGGCAGTCCACAAGACCACTATACTCATAATCAGGCCCTTAGCTACATATTGTACTGTAACTGTGCAGTATACTAATTTGCACACCAATCATATGGCAGTAAATCATTGGCTAATGGCTGTCTTTACAAAAGTAAAAAATCTGGCATGTAGTTCTCACCACACTTTGGCTGTGTTCTGTATTATGGCCTTAGATAAAGGTAAGTAGTAGATTTTATTTTTGCTCCCTACTAATTTCCACTTGATTAAGGTAGTAGTATGCAGGAAAATATATTAACATTTTTTATGTATTTTTAAAATGTTTACAGCATAGCGCTCTAGTACCTACAAGATACAGGGTACCACTGTAGTTATAGAAAAAATGAAAAATATATGTAAAAATAAACAACATTAACCTTAATACACTATGGGTGTCATTCCGACCCGGGGTTGGCGGATGCACCGCCAACAGGCTGGCGGTGCTTCAAGGGCAATTCTGACCACGGCGGTAAAGCCGCGGTCAGAAAAGGGAAACTGACGGTTTCCCGCCGGTTTTCCCCTGCCCCTGTGAATCCTCCATGGGGATTCCGACCCCCTTCCCGCCAGCCTGGTTCTGGCGGTTTTCACCGCCAGAACCAGGCTGGCGGGAACGGGTGTCGTGGGGCCCCTGGGGGCCCCTGCAGTGCCCATGCCAATGGCATGGGCACTGCAGGGGCCCCCTAACAGGGCTCCACATTGATTTTCAGTGTCTGCCTAGCAGACACTGAAAATCGCGACGGGTGCAACTGCACCCGTCGCACACCAGCAACTCCGCCGGCTCCATTCGGAGCCGGCTTCCTCGTTGCTGGTGCTTTCCCGCTGGGCGGGTGGGCGGCCTTTTGGCGGTCGCCCGCCAGCCCAGCGGGAAAGTCAGAATGACCCCCTATATTTGAGAAATCTAGTGTAGGATAGCGTAATTTGTTTTAACAAGTTACCTTTTTATAAAACGTTTTCTAAGTAGTGCAGTACTTTGAAAATAGTACTGCCAAGCTCTGTTAATTTATTTAAAAACTATTTAAGAAATAAAAAAAAACTGTAGTGCACAATATTTGTGGAATATATTGCAGTACAGTGTATTTTCTTCGTTTTTATTTTTTTTTAATTCCATTCTAAGTACTGAGGTGCTTCTTATGTGGTACAGCAGTACTCCGCAACTTTTTAGTAAAATATATAGAAACATATAAATAGTTTTACCTACCTATTACCTCTTTAGCAAAGTGATTACAGAAACAGATTAAGGCCCTCATTACGACTTCTTTGAAAAAGACCACCGAAGCCGCGGGAGCCGACATACCGCCAGTGCTGGCGGTATGGCTGGCCCCCTACTATGACTTTTCCGCTGCCCCAGCAGAAAAGTCACATCAACATTGAAGCCGGCTCATAATAGAGCCGGCGGCAATGTTAATGTGCGGCGGGTGCAGCAGCACGCATCGCGCATTTCACTGCCTGAAATTCGGGCAGTGGAATGCGCAATGGGGCTGTGCCTGGGGGCCCATGCCAAGTGCATGGGCAGTGCAGGGGCCCCCAGGGGCAACCTGAGTCCCCTTACTGACAGCCTGTCCATGGCAGTGTTTACCACCATGGACAGGCTAGCGGTTCGGGAATCATAATTGGCAGTGCTGCTTGCAGCGCTTCCCTGGGGATTATGACTGCCCGGTGGAAGCCTGGCAGTATAGTGGAGGGGCCAGCGGTATATGTAGGAAAGTAGCCTCTTTCTAGCATGGTTACCCTCACTTTTGCCCTGTTTGTGAGTGTGTGTCAGTGTGTTTTACTGTGTCTCTGGGATCCTGCTAGCCAGGACCACAGTGCTCATAGATAAAAACCTATATGTCAGTATGTTTTGCCTGTCTCACTGGGATCCTGCTAGCCAGGACCCCAGTGCTCATAGTTTATGGCCTAATGTGTATGCCTGTGTAGTGCCTAACTGTGTCACTGAGGCTCTGCTAACCAGAACCTCAGTGCTTATGCTCAATATGTTTTTAAATTTGTCACTGTAGGCCAGTGACTTCATTTACCAATTTCAACTGGCATACTGAACCCCCCCTTATAAGTCCCTAGTACATGGTACCTAGGTACCCAGGGCATTGGGGTTCCAGGAGATCCATTTGGGCTGCAGCATTTCTTTTGCCACCCATAGTGAGCTCAGACAAACCCTTACACAGGACTGCCATTGCAGCCTGCGTGAAATAGTGCACACACTATTTCATAGCCATTTTCACTGCACTTAAGTAACTTATAAGTCACCTATATGTCTAACCTTCACTTTCTGAAGGTTAGGTGCAAAGTTACTAAGTGTGAGGGCACCCTTGCACTAGCAAAGGTGCCCTCACATAGTTCAGGGCCATTTCCCCAGACTTTGTGAGTGCAGGGATGCCAATACACGAGTGCACTACATATAGGTCAATACCTATATGTAGCTTCACAATGGTAACTCCAAATATGGCCATGTAACATGTCTAAGATCATGGAATTGTCCCCCCATTCCAAATCTGGTATTGGGGAGCCAATTCCATGCATCCTGGGGGCTCCACCGTGGACCCCCAGTACTGCCAAACCAGGGGGGTCATTCTGACCTCGGAGGTAAAAGGCCCTTACCGCCGGTCAGAAGACCGCCAAAACACCGCCGCAGCCGCGGTTAACCTCCACGGTCATTCTGACCCACAACGGCCAAACCTCCAAAAATCCGTCCTCCACTGCAGCCCGCCACATCAGCGGGCAGCGAGAAACTGGAGATGACCAAACCTCCACCGTAACACCAACAGAAATACGCCCATGCCATTACGACCCACGAATCCACACGGCGGTCATTCAAATGCGGTAATCCATTGGCGCTACACACCGCCGCGGTCAGAATACACTCACAGCACCAAAACACAGCCACATTGGACAATTTGAAATACACACACCTGATACACATACACACACCACTCCCACATAATCAACCAACTATAAAACACACACCCACATCCCCCACAAACCCCTCCGACCATAATTACTGAGAGAAGGAGAGAGAGACACAGCAGACAATCCATAGCAAGACACACTGAGGCACACTACACCATCACACACACCACATAGTAGCACAAAGCACCACTCACCAACATACTTATCATCACATACACCACCCCACACCTCACCCACACCACCCCATGGCACCCCAAAGGCACCCACGCTTTTCGGACCAAGAACTCCGGGTCATGGTGGAGGAAATCCTAAGAGTGGAACCCCAGCTCTTCGGCTCGCAGGTGCAGCACACCAGTATAGCTAGGAAGGCGGAGCTATGGCAGCGGATCGTGGACAGGGTCAACGCGGTGGGACAGCATCCCAGGAATAGGGAGGACATCCGCAAAAGATGGAACGACCTACGGGGGAAGGTCCGGTCGATGGTCTCCAGGCACAACATCGCGGTCCAGAAGACTGGCGGCGGACCCCCACCCACCCCTCCCGAATTCACATCGTGGGAGCAAGACGTCTTGAACATCCTGCATCCTCAGGGCCTCGCAGGAGTAGCCGGAGGAATGGACTCTGGTAAGTCCAATCTCAACTACTATATCCCCCCCACCCCACCAGCATGCCAACCCACACCCCCACCCTCACCCCCAACCCCCCAGCACACATCCTCCCTGACAATGTCTCACCAGCACAACCCGCCCATCCCAACACCAACTCCTGCATGCCAACACAAATCATGGGCACCCATCACCTAAGCATGACCACTGCACTAACCCCCCCCCCACTAACTACCCTCACAACACCTCCCTCAAGGGAATGCCTGCACTGGGGGACAAGGGCACCCATAACACGCACGCTATTGCACACACAGAAACAATAACCAAACTCTCTTACCCCATGCAGGACCCGAACGACAACACACCAGCCAGGAGGGTCCAGAAGTGTCCATCCCACCACCGGAACAGGCCCACACTGAGGATAGCAGCTCTGTCGACAGTGAACCTGATGACCAGCCCGGACCATCGGGGACCTCTGGGCAGTCGGTTCCCCTCAGGCAGCCACAGGCCACACCCGACCCGACCCCCTCTGCCAACACCAGCACAGCTCCCACCCAGCGGGCCCATGCCTCTGTCTCTAGGACAGCTCAATCAGCGGTGTGTCTGCCACTACAGGGCACCCAGGCTAACCCAACACCCCAACAACAACAGGGACCTGGGGGCAGTGGTAGCGGGCACACCGTCCAGGGGACAGAGGCCGGGGGAAACCGGGCAGCTCGGAGGGCTGCTGTGCGACAGGGGGGGGAGGAGAGGCCCAGGGAACCCACTCTCCAAGAGGCCCTCACCACCCTCATGGGGGCATACCACCACTCCCAAGAAACGATGGCGACGGTACTGGCCAGGTTCACTGAGATCCAGGCACAGCAGGAGGAACGCTACATGGGGTTCAGGGAGGAGCTGAGAATCATCGGGACCGCAATGGGGACCATCGTCCTGGCCCTTCACAGGATAGAGGACGCGTTGCGGGACCATGGTGCACCACACAGGGCCCCTGTCACTAGCCCGGACCAGGAACAGCCTACCACCTCCGCCGGCGCTAGTGGACAGGAGGTCCAAACCCCTCGACAGCCCCCCAGAACCCCACCTCCTGCTGAAGAACAACCTCCTAAGAGGAGCCTGAGACCAAAAAAAAAGACAGAGTAGGATGTCAAGACCCCCGCCAGCAGGACATACCCCCTCAAGTCTTCCCAATGTCCCACATTGCCACCCTGTCCAACCATGAACTGCCTATGATCCATCCTTCCACAGGCAAAAGGACAATGCACCTGTGAGACTGAGAACTGGACTCTGCCATGGATATTCCTCCACCCCCACCCATCACCCTTAGAATCACATGTACCGATATCTAGCACTGTAAATAAATCACATTTTGCACACAAATCTGTTTTGAGTCATGCTGTATTATTAACAAATGTATTACATATTACTGTTCAATTTCTGTTCTGTCAATTAGTCATGACAACATACCAATGTCAATACGCTGTATTTCATGGGCGAACCAAGCAGAAGTCAGGTACTGAGTCAGACAGCACTGAGAAGGGAAGGGAAAGGCAAAAATTCATGAAAAACATCTGTGGGGAACTACAGAAAGTACAGATGCAGGAGGCTATAAGCAATTGTGAAATGGCGTGGGTGATTCTTACCTGTGTGTTACTGGAAATACTGTTGTATCACTCTGTCCCTATTGTCTGTGTCGTCCTCAGAGTCTTCCTCCTCTTCACTCTCCACAGGCTCCACGGCTTCTACAACACCACCATCTGGACCATCCTCCTGCAGGAAAGGCACCTGGCGTCGCAAAGCCAGGTTGTGGAGCATACAGCACGCCACGATGATATGGCACACCTTCTTTGGTGAGTACATTAGGGATCCACCTGTCATATGCAGGCACCTAAACCTGGCCTTCAGGAGCCCAAAGGTTCGCTCAATCACCCTCCTAGTACGCCCATGGGCCTCATTGTACCGTTCCTCTGCCCTGGTCCTGGGATTCCTCACTGGGGTCAATAGCCACGGCAGGGTGGGGTAACCAGAGTCACCTATTAGCCACACACGCTGTCTCTGTAGCTGTTCCATCACATAGGGAATGCTGCTATTTCGCATAACATACGCGTCATGCACTGACCCTGGGAACTTGGCATTTACATGGGAGATGTACTGGTCAGCCAAACAGACCACCTGGATATTCATTGAATGGTAATTCTTCCTGTTCCTGTACACCTGTTCATCGTCATTTGGGGGGACTAAAGCCACATGGGTCCCATCAATTGCACCAATGATGTTGGGGATGTGTCCAAGGGCATAGAAATCAGCTTTCACTGTAGGCAAATCACCCTCCTCTGGGAAAATGATGTAGCTCCGCATGAGTTTCATCAGGGCAGACAACACTCTGGATAAGATCTTGGAAAACATAGGCTGAGACATCCCAGATGACATGGCCACTGTTGTCTGAAATGAGCCAGTTGCAAAGAAATGGAGGACAGACAGAACCTGCACTAGAGGGGGAATTCCTGTGGGTTGGCGGATGGGGGACATCAGGGCTGGCTCCAGCTGGGCACACAGTTCATGGATGGAGGCTCGGTCAAGTCGGTATCGTAGTATTATGTTGCGTTCTTCCATTGTGGACAGGTCTACCAGCGGCCGGTACACGCGAGGATTCCTCCTTCTCATCGCTAGTCCCAGCGGACGGTGCCTAGGAAGGAGAATATGGAGTACAGAGTCAATCCACTCACAGGTACGTACAACACAGCTTGCACAGTACAGGTAAATGTATGGTTTGATATGTTTGTATGTGTGCCATTGCAAGGCCTAGGCCTGTGTGACGCATTAGAAATTAAGCCATGTGGGCCCTTGAAATGGCCGATGCCTGACCTGTGAAGTGGGACAATGGGATGTGAGGTCACTGCGCTGGCGGGGCACACCGTGGCGGTAGGCGGTCGAAGACCGCTGTGCGAAGACGCATTGGTTACCATTGAAGCCTATGGGTTTCAGGAGCCAATGACGATGTGCGCCGGCGTTCGCGGGACGCACCGCCGCGGTACGCACCGACGTGGGCGTGACCGCCATTTTCTATCTGCTCAATCATTCGAGACCTGATCATCCACAGGAGAGGACCTATACTGCACGTGATGCTGTGAACTCGGTCTGGAAGTGACAATGGCTGCTGCTACTGGTGAAAGGGCCCCGCCTTCAGTTCAGAAGAGTTGGAGAAGCTCGTGGACGGGGTCCTCCCCCAGTATGCGCTACTCTACGGTCCTCCAGACCAACAGGTGAGTACACTCAGTGCACATTGAATGGGTTATGCCTGTGTGGAGGGGGGGGGATGTAAGTTGGTGGGGTGTGGAGGGAATGAGGAGTGCAATGCACGACAGATGAGAGAATGGGAACCATGACAAGGTTGGGGAGGGGGGGGCATGTACTCCAAACATGCAGATATGTGACGGTTTCTCTTTCCCACCCTGTACATGTCAAACAGGTGAGCGCCCACCAGAAAATCGATATTTGGCGTGCCATCGCCGAGGAAGTCCGGAACTTGGGGGTCCACAACAGACGGGGCACCCACTGCCGCAAGAGGTGGGAGGACATCCGCCGCGGAATGAAGAAGACCGCAGAAACACTGCTGGGGATGGCCTCCCGACCTAGGAGGGGTGCCAGTCGCACCATGACCCCCCTGATGTCCCGGATCCTGCCGGTGGCCTACCCTAATTTGGATGGGCGCTTGAGGACAGCACAGCAGACACAAGGGGGTGAGTATCCGCACATTCTCCTATCTGTATGCGCATTGGAGGCGTCTGGGTGGGGGAGGAGGGCTGTGGGTGACATTAGGCCAGGGCGCTCTCTGTAGTGTAGTCCGCTCCCTTAGGCATGGCCCTGTGCCCCCGCCCCCCACCTCTGTAGGGTGCCAAGTGCAGCTACCCATGCTCCAGCATCACACATGTGCGTGTGTGTTGTCCCTAGACCTGTTTGCCTAGTCAGAAGTACTGAGTAGTGTACCCCAAGTTCGCGACTTAGTGCACGAGGCACCTGTGTCTGTCCTCTCCGCAAAGGGTATTGCTAAGGCATGCACTCAACTTTGTTTCATTTCTCCCCCCACCCTAAATCTTTGTCTTCTTGTGTTTTAGCATCATCTGGCGGAGGAGATTTGGCGTCGGAGCAGGAGGGAGCTGCAGGTCACCAGGCCCCGTGGGCACTGACACAGACACCGAGGGCACCAGTGATCCGGAGAGCGAGGGGAGCACCACAACGGGGGCCGGTGGAGACACCAGCGACACGGACACGTCCTCGTTTGGGAGCTCCCTAGCGGTGGCGGCACCATCTGTGCCCCCCGCAACAACAGGTACAGCCGCCACCCAGTGCACCAGCACCGCCCTCCCAGCAGCCCCTCAGTCTTCGCTCCGTGGCCGCTCGGCCAGGAAGGCACGCGTCTCCTTCGCCCCAGGCACCTCAGCCCCTGCCTCTGTTACCCCTGCTGCCCTCAGTGCGGAGCTCATTGACCTGGTGAGGACGGTCATTGTTGGGCAGACTACCCTTCTGAATGCCATCCAGGGGGTGGAAAGGGAGGTGCATCGGAGCAATGCCTACCTGGAGGGCATTCATTCGGGTCAGGCTGCCCATCAACGAGCGTTCACTGCTCTGGCCTCAGCACTGACGGCAGCCATTGTCCCTGTCTCCAGTCTCCCTCTTCTATCTGCCTCCACCCTTTCTCTGTCTCCTGTACCTCAACCTATCCCATCCACACCATCAGACCAGCCTGCACACACCTCAACACCCAAGGCCAGCTCATCCAAACATAAGCACCACAGAAAACACAAGCATTCACCCAAGCAACACACAGATGCAGACATATCAACAGTCACTACCACCTCTGTGTCCCCGTCCTCCTCGTCTCCCTCCTCCCTCCCTGTGATGTCTACACTCACACCTGCATGCACCCCAACATCAGCCAGTTCTTCCACCACCAGCAAACCCTCCACTACAGTCCGCACACCTGCAGTCACCACCCCCACTGGCATTTACACGTCCCCTGTGTCCTCTCCCACTGTGTCTGTCACCCCCTCTTCCAAGACACATAAACGCAGGCAGACACCCAAACAACAGCCAACCACCTCACCACAGCCTACGTCCCAGTCACCTGCACCCAAGAACAGCACACCTGGCTCTCATACAACCACATCCTCTTCCTCCACTTCTCTCACCACTACTCCTACCCCTTACCTTGGTCCCAAGAAAAATTACCTCTCCAGTTTTGACCTCTTTCCCTCCCCCGACCCACCCCCTCCAACTGGGAAAAGTCCCAAGGGCACCTCAGCCACCACCAGCCCAACTTCTACAGTGCAAGTGGTGCATGGCATGTGGAGTCCACCCTTTGGCGGCAGTAACACTTCGGTGAGCAGCAAGGGGACAGCCAGCCGCCCCCCAGGCAAGAGGACCCGGAAATTGAAGGGCCGCCGTGAGCGGACAGAGACGGCTGCCCCCAAGGAGGTGACTCCGGCCACTTCACCGGCCACAGCAGCCAGGGGAGGCAAAGGCCCGAGAGCCCCATCTAAGGAGTGGAAGGACAGCAGGGCGGAGAGGACAAACCCCACAAGCCCCATCCCGGCTGCAAGGGACGACACCAAAGGGCCCAGGACTCACTCCCCGAAGGGGCCTGACACAGCACGGTCGGAGGGCGACTGAGCAGGGTGTCCAGGCCAGGTATGACTCCCTTGACATACTGCAAGAGCACCGCTGAACAGGGCCCCGCCGTGCAGAAGAGCACCGCTGAACAGGGCCCCGCCGTGCAGAAGAGCACCGCTGAACAGGGCCCCGCCGTGAAGACAGGTACCGCTGAACAGGGCCCCGCCGTGAAGACAGGTACCGCTGAACAGGGCCCGCCGTGCAGAAGAGCACCGCTGAACAGGGCCCCGCCGTGAAGACAGGTACCGCTGAACAGGGCCCCGCCGTGAAGACAGGTACCGCTGAACAGGGCCCCGCCGTCTCAAGCACCGCTCCGCTGGGCCCTTCCTGTCAAGCACCGCTCCGCTGGGCCCTTCCTGTCAAGCACCGCTCTGCTGGGCCCTTCCTGTCAAGCACCGCTCCGCTTGGCCCTTCCTGTGAAGCACCGCTCCGCTGGACCCTTCCTGTCAAGCACCGCTCCGCTAGACATCGCCATGTCATGCACCGCTGCGCTGGGTCCCGCCGTCTCAGGCACTGTTTATGGTTCACTGTGCCCACCATGCCTCCTCCTTGACCAGTGGACTCTGTAATCCACCTGAGAGACTGTGGCTTTGCACTCCCCAGGATGGCACAGTGGGCAATCCACCCACTGTAGAGACTTGAGAGACTGTGGCTTTGCACTCCCCAGGATGGCACAGTGGGCAATCCACCCACTGTAGAGACTTGAGAGACTGTTGCTTTGCACTCCCTAGGATGGTCCAGTGGGCAATCCACCCACTGTAGAGACATTGAGAGACTGTGGCTTTGCACTCCCCAGGATGGTACAGTGGGCAACCCACCCACTGTAGAGACATTGAGAGACTGTGGCTTTGCACTCCCCAGGATGGTACAGTGGGCATGGTGGCTCCTCGGGGATCTGGCGTCGTGGACTCATGTGGCTGTGGTGGCCCCCCCTTCCCTTCCCCCTGAGGTGCCTGTAGTTTTGACATCAGATGCCCCTGCAGTGTTCTCTCCAAAGGACTCAGGTCTCGTGTGTGGGCTTTGCCCTTGTTTCGCAGAACCTTGGCCCACGGACATGTTAGATTCGTAGGATGTGCAGGACTTGTTACTTCAGTGATACACTGATGTGTATATCTTTTTGGTTTTTGTAAATATTTTTCACGGTTGCTCAATTATTACCAGGTGCTTTTTTTGTACATGAAAATTTATTCCAAATTTGGTTGTGTCATTGTATTTTTAAAGGGTCTTTGTGTGGTGTCACTGTGACTTCCTGCTCTGCATTGGTGTGTACATATTGGGGGGGTGGGGGGGTCGCATATGTGTATTCCCATAACCTTTCTTCCTCCCCCCTCCCGTGTGTCGTAGGTGCAGTACTCACCGTTGACGTCTACGCCGGAGTTCGTACTCGTGGTAGATGAGCAGGTAGACGAGAGCAGGTATGATGTTCAATTCGGGTTCCATGCTGTCCGGATTCCGTGTGGAGTGTCTCGAGGTGAGCGTTTTCCATTGGAAATGTCTGTTTCTGCCGTGTTTTTATCGGCGGGGCTCCCGCCCCGGAAAAGGTGGCGGATTGGTGGGTCGTGATAGGGTGGGCGGTACATTGTCTGCCGCCTGGCTGTTGGCGGTGACCGCCGCGCTGTTTGTTTGTTCCGCCGTGGCGGTCGGAGTGTTAATGTGGCGGGCTGAGTTGGCGGTTCCCGCCAGGGTCAGAATTGCATTTTTTTGTCCGCCGGCCTGTTGGCGGGTTGGCCGCCGCTTTATCACCGACCGCCAGGGTCAGAATGACCCCCCAGGTCTCTGAGGCGTGCACTGCAGCTACAGCTGCTGCCACCTCACAGACAGGGTTCTGCCCTCCTAGGGTCTGAACAAAGCATTTCCTCTGAGAGCAGGGTGTTACACCCTCTCCCTTTGAAAATAGGTGTTGCAGGCTGGGGAGGGGTAGCTTCCCCCAGCCTCTGGAAATGCTTTGAAGGGCACAGAAGGTGCCCTCCTTGAATAAACCAGTCTACACTGGTTCAGGGACTCATTCTCCCCTGCTCTGGTGGGAAACTGGACAAAGGAAAGGAGAGTGACCACTCCCCTGTCCATCACCACCCCAGGGGTGGTGCCCAGAGCTCCTCCACTGTGTCCCAGACTTCATCCATCTTGCTTTGCAAGGTGTGTGGGCACTCTGGAGGGCTCTGAGTGGCCAGTGCCAGCAGGTGATGTCAGAGACCCTTCCTGATAGGTCCATACCTGATAAGGTAGCCAATCCCCCTGTCAGGGCTATTTAGGGGCTCTCCTGTGGGGTCCCTTTAGATTCCGCTTGCAAGTTTCCTTCAGGAATCCTCTGCAACAAATTCAGACTCTTCTGACCTCAGATCAACCACAGCCTGCTCCAAGAAACGCTGTAACTGCAACAAAGTGTCTACAAGAGACACTTTTCTTCAGCTACCTCAGCTCCAAGTCAGCAACTGCAACAGTTTCCATGGTGTGCATGCTGCTCTGGGGACTCCCTGTCTTCATCCTGCACCAGAAGGACCGAAGAAATCTTCCGTGGAGTGACAGAGTCACTCCCCTGCTCCAAGCATGCACCTTCCAAGTTGACAACCGGTACCTTAGGACTCCTCTCGCGGTGACGAGCATGCTCCTAAGGACACAGAGGGTGGACATCATGGACAAAGACTATCCTGAGTTCCTGCTGACACAATTTGAAGGAGGTAAGACCTTGCTTTCCCTGAGAAGGACAGTACCCCTGTGTATTGTGTCTTCTTTGCCTCCTGAGGCCTCTGTGCACTCAAAATTCATTCATGCACAGCCTGGCCCAGGTCCCCAGCACTCCACTATGTGACACTCAACTCGCTGAGTTGTTCTCCAGCGCCGTGGGACCTTTTTTTGTTGTGGTGCATCAACTGTGTTTTGCACCTCCTTCAAACCCAGATCCTGTGGCTTCTGCGGGTGCTGGATGGAATCCTGAGAGCTCTCTAAAGCGCTGAGAGCCCCCTCTTCCTCCTCACACAGAGTTGAGGCTCCCAGGTCCCTCCTGGGTCCATCCAGCGCCATTTTGATGAAAAATTCACTTTTGCTGTAGCCAAGGCTTGTTGGTGCCTTCCAACCCGAAATCTCATCTAAAACGATCTTCACGCTGTGGGGACATCTTTCGCACTTTACAGGAACTCACTGGCATCTTCCCAGGGTGAATTTCTGCAGTCTTCTACTAACCAGGGACTTTTCTTTTGCACCCTCTTCTGGGTTGACCGAGGCTCCTGTCCTTCCTGGAATTTATTTTGACTTCTGGACGTGGTCCCCTTCCTTTGCAGGTCTTCAAATCCAATAATCCAGCAGTTGTTCTTTGCAGACTTGGTTGGCTGCTGCAAAATCCCCAAAACGGGCTGTAGTGTGTCCTAAGGAAACTTGAAGTACTTTATTCCTGCCTTTCTAGGATCTGGGGTGGGGTAATTTACTTACCTTTACTGTATTCTTACTCTTCAAGTGATTCTGCACACACTACACTTCTCTAGGGGAGAATTTGTGATTCACATTCCACTTTTTAGTATTGCCCCTAGACCTATTTTCTCCCAATGCATTCTATAGGATTTCCTACTGTATGCATTGTTTTGTGACTATTTGCTTGTCTAATTTTGGTGTCTAGTGCATATATTGTGTATAATACTTACCTCCAGAAGGAGTAATATCTCTAAGATATTTTTGGTACTGTGTCACCCAAATAAATACCTTTATTTTTGGTAACACTGAGTATTGTCTTTACTTGTGCATAAGTACTGTGTAACTATAAGTGGTATTGAATGTGCCTTGCATGTCTCCTAGTTCAGCCTAAACTGATCTGCTATAGCTACCTCTATCAGCCTAAGCTGCTAGAACACTACTACATTCACTAGCAATGGATAACTGGATCTGGTATAAGGTGTAAGTACCCAAGGTACCCACTACAATCCAGGCCAGCCTCCTACAGTATGACCATGGCGAATGCACCACGGTCATGATATGCTGGTGGAACACCGCCAGCCTAATGGCTGTGTTACCGCCAGTGTTCCGCCCACCTCCGGGGTCATAATGAGTGTCTAAGTGTGGTTTAAAGAACATTGCTGCCCTTTTATTTTGTATGGCTGATCTATGTAGCCTTTTCCTAGCCTTACTATCGAAACAAGGCCACCACACACTAAGGAGAGAAAAAGGTGCCTTTGTTCATTTTCAGAGCAAGGGCATATAAATCTAAAAATTATTCCTGCTCTAATTTTAAACATTCTGAACCCATACCTTGCAGGATTTTAAGCACTTCTTACAGATACTTCATTGCATGTCAAAACACTGTCATTGGACATGTGTTGGCATCAGCCTTGCTTACCAAATCACAGATCTGCAATGTCCTCCTTGCAGGCATACTTTTAAATTCACTCATATCAATTGAGTCTTCTAGAGTGTAGCTCACATGTGACAGCTACCCTTTATATAATATTTATTTATTACTGATGCTTGCTCTACGTCATTATAATGTGTGTAGTCTTCCCTAAAGGATAGTTAAGTGATGGGGAGGGGAAATGACACAGCCTGCCTTGTGTCTCCTGTGAGCTTACTCTCTACCACTGTATCCATTTGCCATGAGAAAGCTGCAGAAAACCACAGGAAATACCACTGTTAATTCTGGAAATGCTACTGAAACACCCCGTCTCTTTTGGGTGACATTTCAGGCTGGTAGGGCTGACTTGCGGACATTTGGGGAGAGGTGTACATGGGAGACACAACTGATTCAAAGCAAGGGGATGAACTGTGAGCTTGTGTCATCAAGTAATCATTTCAACTGATACCAATCTAACAGAGTTAAGCAGAAAACAAAGCACACTGGTACTCTTACATTTTTAAAAATACTTCAGGATTGTTTCTCTGGAATAAGCTATTCATGGACCAACGCTGTGTGACTATACCACCCCATGCCACCGTGAATGCTATCAAATGCTGCTACATTGTGTATGGTTCCGCTACTTACAAAATGGAAATGGACAGACATGAGTTCACAGTATAGTGCAGTTTCAAGTAACTGCAGCAGTAGCTTTATATAGGAAAGAATTTACTTCATCTTTGCTGTATTAGTGTTCAGCATCCTGGTCTCACCTAGAGAAGACTTGAGAAGATGTGATTGACAACCTCCCCAGCGGTAAGTGGGACAACTCACTCAGGGAGCTGGCATTGGAGTCACCCTAATTTTTCACTGGAGGGCAGAGATACATATTTTGTCTGATCTTGGGTGGGTCTAAAGCTCCATTACTTATTCTTCTCTCTAATACTGTGTAGGTCTAAAGCTCCTGTACTGATTCTTCTCTATGAAACCCATTTTCAGAGTACATTGGAAAGTGAAGTGAGCCCAGACAGCAACACTAAAAAAATGATGTCTGGAAAAATATCAAATAAACAGTATAAAGGGAGACACTCACCTGCAGGCAGCCATACATGTCCCGAACTGTAATGGATCCCCTCCCAAATGTCATGCCACTGCTCCTGCTCACCAAAAGACAACAAAATCAATGCTGACGTGGAGGGGAGACACTGTAAATATAAACACCCACCTGCATCATTAACCCTTTATAAACAGCACCCTGCACCAGGAAACACATCATAGGAGGGATGCCACAGGCAGCAGCTACTTGTGTCATTTGACACACAAACACAAATTCTACAACACAGACACCCACATATTCACAACACACATACTACAGCCAGCACACACACACTACACAGCAACACTACACATTTACATACGGCTATACAGCACAGGTTCTGGGATACTGAAGGTCACACAGCATTCACACACACAGCAACAACCACACAACTACTGCACATATACAAAGACATTCCACACACTCACACCCAACACTGGCCAGGGACTGTCCACACGTACAACACCTCAATCAAACAACCCTGCAATGGACACACACATCACACACATATAGCACAATGGAAGCACAATGCCATGCACAATGCACAGAGAGACAAAAGAGACAAAGTGCACCGCAACAACAATATATGCACAGCTGGGATGGGAGCATCAGGACCATACATGGAAGAAGGTGGCAATGGGACACATATCATGTTGAACAGGGCGTCAAACAACATGCACACAGGAATTGGCCTTAATTGGATCAATGGGATAAGCAATACTAAAACCAATTGTCATGCACAGCCACACAATGGGGAAGGCCAAGTCAACAGAGCACGCACAATTCACACTCCATGGGACATATTCCTACACCAACCATCTGCAAGGGACACACATATAAACGGACACATGCACGCGTAAATGCAAAGGAAACTATCACAACTCAACATACTCCATGTCTGAACTGACAAAACTCAAAAACACAGACATCAAATGTCGACAATAGCCATATCAGGGGGACAATTACTACACTATACATGCCCAAATCACACAACACAAAAGGAAACAAACACCACAACATATACAACACAATGCCATGACACAAACATTCCATCTATACACACATACCCATCACACAACAGGCCCTTCCTTTAGGGGGCATCAGCACTGCAAACAAACTTACATACTGCATGTAACACCACAAGGAACAGCAGATAGGCCAAACACACACAACTACAGGCACACAACCAATGTCAGCCAGGAACAACAGAAAGCTAGGGAAGGAAATGCAGGACAACGTGTACCCAACAAATCAACAGCTGGTTGGGTTTATTCAATAAACGTTTAGTAGTACAAGACCATAGACCAGTCTAAAATGTTTGCCCAAAAGGTACAGTGTTGGGCCCCTACTTTACTCCTGACTGCCATGTAACTTCGAGAGGTAGGGGAATTAAGATGGCAGGCACACACCTCAAGGATTATTGGAGAGCAGGTGTGGGGGGGTTGAGTGACTTTGGGTTGTGGCTTGGGAAAGAGGGATCCTTCGGGGAGGGGTGGGCTTCTTCTTGGTGGGGAGAGGGACATGGGTGCTTGCAGGAGGGCAGATGGAAGTGATGGCCTTGGAGAGGGTTGTGGACCTTTTGAGGGGGGAATGGGAGGAACAGGGGTATGGTCAAGGTCACACAGGAAAAGTTTCTTAGACACACGGGGACAGGACTCAGAAAAGGGTTTGGATTCACAGGTTGAGGGAGTGGTTGCCTGGATGTAAAAGTGGATGTCTTCAGTGCGTTCTTGTGGGAGGTATGCTTGTGTGTGGTGGGCCTGTTGGGTTGGTGAGTAAGGGCATTAATGTATCTTGGGATGGGGGATGGAGGTGCAGGGGATGCCATGGTGGGTGTGTGGGTGTCTGTTGGGTGATGACTGCAGGTATGGTGGATGTGCTGCATGTAGGTGTGTCTGTGGTTGTGGTGTCTGTGGGCATGGTGACTGGGGTGGATTTCTGATGGTCTGCTGGGGTGCTGTCTGCGGGTAGGATGGGTGTGGTTGCTGTATCAGTGACTGTTGTGGTGTTGTCCGTAGATATGCCAAATATTGTGTGTATGATGCTGGGGCTGAGGGGGATGTCAGGGCAAGTTGTGACTATTTCTGTGTTTTGTGAGTGGGTTTGATTGTTGTGCATGCCAGTGTGTCCTTTGGTGCTTGTGTGCTCTACCTTTGTCTGTTGAGGTGGGTGTATGCAAGTCTGTCTTTGTGCCTTGAGTATGTAAGTGAAAAGGGATGTTGTTCTGGGAAAAGGAAGGTGGAGAAGGGTCAGAAGAAAAAGGGTGACTGGCTGCTGTGGTGTGGAGGCCAGAGCCTGAAAACATCTTCGTAGGCCGCCAATGCAATGTGAATGCCCTCCAGGAAGGCTCTGATGGACTTGGGTTGCCAGTCCCTGATGCGTTCACAGAGACAGACTGACCCACAGAGATTGTTGAGAGCAGCAGGGGTAACTGGGGCTGGGTCGGAGGTGCCTGCGGCAAAGAAGATGCCCACCTTCTAAGGTGAGTGGGCATGCCCAAACGGGTGGAGAGCAACAGGGAGGGTGGTGGTAGAACAGGGGGTGGCTGACAAGGATGGCATGGGAAAGTCCCCAGTGGGTCTGCCACCACTAGGGAGTGGCCATTGGAGGAGGAATCTGAGGACGATGATGCAGACCTGGCCTCCCCCTTTGCACTTACCTTGCCCTCCACATCACTGGATCCCTCTGTGTTGGTGGTGTCTTGACCCGAGGTCTGTTGGCCAGATGCTTCCCCACTCAACTCGGCCCCATCTCCTTTGCCTGCCAGGGATGATGCTGTCAAAAGAAAGTGAAGTAGGGTCATGGACATGAAGACACTTCAATCACAATTCAGAGACAAACCATACCAGCATGTCAAGTGGCCTCCCACATGAAGTGCCAGCAAAGTGGTTCCATCATGTGCAATACAACACCATGCATGCCATCTGGAATTACCAAAGTAATACATGAGCAAATCTTCGTCTCAGACAACTACCATAGCATGGAAGAAGTATAGCTACCACACTAACCATACCACAACTAGGTGATCACTCCATCCTATGCCACATGCAGCACACCCCCAGTGAGCTTATAGCCAACAATTGAACCCCATTGTAAGGTACCTATCAATTATGCAGACACAAGCCTATGCACAGATCTGAAATCCACTGACAAAATGTACCAATAAAAACAGATGTTGCTACGGAAATGCAGACAGCACTGGTACAAACGTGCCATACCTGGATTAGGTGACATGGAAACATCCATGTCACTGTGGACACATCCCAGCAATGTACAGCTCCACAAGTGACACCTGCCCAAAATGAGTCAAGGACACTCAGATGTGCCCCTCATGTGGTCTTGCAAGGAACAACAATAAAGTGAGGTCCTAAACCTTAGGGAGCGATATCTCCAGAATACACACATGAATGATCTAGTAAGGCCCAGGATAACCCTCACCAATGTCTCACACCCATTTCCATGTTTACATTTGAGCATGTCTGTAGTAGACAACTGTACTATGGAGAAAGGGATGACACAGAGCTTGCAATCAATAACAGTAGGACCCCAACTAGTTCTCTAATGAGAAGCAAAATCACTACCCGCAGGTCAGACATGGTGATCCAAACATCACTGAAAGTCATTCCTTGATGCATTCCATTAGTCAGGGCACAGTCCCCAATCATCACACAGGTGCTGGACACATACAACCATCATTCCACATCAAGGGTACAAATGATCATGACGTGGATACACACACTTGCCCTACCTGTCATGTCCCTCATAGCTACTGAAGTTACATATGACTAATGCCATACTATGAAGCATGAATGTATCTGCCCGACAATAGATGATGTCCTGGGCATCCCAGTAAACAGACAATCATTGCAGATGTACCATTACAACAAAAAGACCCCATGCACATATGTGTTAGAGATTCCAGACTTAATCATAGCCGCATGGCTACCACACACCTACATCTAATGCATAGATTTGTATCCTAGTGGGAAAGGAGCACATGCAGACATGAACGCACAATGAATGTTGGCTACAGTGATGACACATCAACCATGACAATGCATATTCCCCACATACCAAGGGGAAGCAGTTTGCTAAAGCTACCAGGATTTTGCCATGTAAGTCATGTCACATGTATGATGGACACCCATGCATCACAGACTGCTGTGAGGCACCAGCACCCAAGATACAGTAGGGAAAACCTGCCCCAGGGTGGCAGATGTCTGTCTACACATATCCCCAAACACATGGCAGAGGACAGTGCGCTACATTACCTACCTTTGTACTGTGACATTTGGGAGGACTGATCTGTTGGTAAAAACTAACACCCAGCAGAGTGGGTAAAGCAGAATATTTGTACACTAAACACAGCAATATGTACTCCCTGCTGTGCAATTGGACTGAGGGTTTGGCACAGTTTAGTCCTAGGTCCTAGATCCAAAAGGATGAGCACACCAGTTGGAAACACAGGGCCCGTCTACACCAATTTGATCCCAGATGATCTGCGATACATGACACATCCCACATTGTCTGGGGAGCAGTCAGTCCCTCACTCAATCACCTGGCTAAAGGGTCAAGAACAAATATGCCTTGCACTTACCCCTTGTGGCTGATGTGCCGTCCTCAAATGATCATCCAAGTCCAGGTAGGCCTCCGTCAAAATGAGAGCCATTAGGAGGGTCATTGTCTGACAGGCACCCCATCCTCATTAGGAGGAAAGCCCCAGCTGGGCCTCTGCGATTTTCCAGACCAAGCATCTCGGGTCCTCCTACCTCCTCTGACAGTGTGCTGTCTGCCGGCTGTGGACCTCCATGGTCCCCACCTTCTTGGCAATGGCTTTCCAGACCCCCTTATTCTGATGGGTGTTGACCTGCATGGATGCAAAAGACAGGATATTGTGTCCACAAGTTCAATACAAAATGGCTGAATCACATACATGTTAGTGCACCAAGCTAATAATATTCTGTCTTCACCATCCAGCTCACCTGTGGCACATAGCAGCCATTGGATACAGGGACAATACTACAAACACTTCCCAATAGGGTGCCCTACACCCCTCCTCAGTTCAGGCCCTGCGCTGACTAGTTAGATAAACTGTGACTTTTGTGGGACATGAACTAGAAACATGACATTGACTAGGAACACTATAGGAAACATCACACAAAGTAGCAAGAGAGGGGTAAACCGCCTACCAAACAATACACACAAACATCCATTACCTCTGTATGTCACTCGCTGCATACAGCCCCTACAGGTCTGAGCCAGCCTACAGCCTGAACCATTGTGCTTGGACCACAATGAAGTGAGTGACATGTTAAACACACAAAGGGGCATATTTAAGGAAAGTGGTGCTGCACCAAGTGCAGCACCACTTTCCTGGAACCCCTTAGCGTCACCCTACAGCCACTATGTGTGTGCCATATCTAAGAATGGTGAACCATGGAACAGGTTAGAGGGCAATAGCATAATTTTTATTGATGCTATTGATGTAACCTGCAGGAGTAGTGCCAAAATATTGGCACTACGCCTGCTGAGTACATAGGGGCCCATTATAAATAATGGAAACTCCCTTTTAACGCCTGCTCTGAGCAAGCGTTAATAGTGCCATAAAAAATAACGCAAGGAAATTTGTTAGATTTCCTTCTGCCATTTTTTTGTCCCACCTAACAGGGGAACTCCCCCTTTGCATACATTATGCCTGGAGCAAGCATAATATAGAGCAAAGGGTTACAAGTGGTGCAATGCATACATTGTACCCCTTTGTAAATAATGCGTGAGGTGGGCCCCATTAGGTTAAAAAAAAATACGCTAACGTGGCGCTGGGGGCTTATAAATATGGCCTAAAGAGTCAAGCAAGTCTATATGTACACATGTGCAGATACAGATGTAGACACCTGCTACTTCAGGTTATGGGAGTCTGTGTGTCACATCAATATTACAATACACACTTCAACACATGTGTGTTTACTACACCTAGAGTACATTAAGAGAAAGCTGGCCATGCATTGTACTTGTCCTGCTTATGCCCAAAAACAGAGTCCAGTTTCATGGCAAATCAGTAAACAACATACTGTTTGCAGATGTACAATGACCAAAATGCAAGGACCCTGCACAGGACACATTAGAGCTGGCTGAAAGAGAAAACAGGGCTGTGGGATCAAGGGGCCTGTCAAGGCTAATTAACACATATTGTCAAAGCGAATAAAAGCACCTAATTGACAGATCACCAGACTGCCCCCAATGCAAATCCCATACGAATCAGTGGAGAGTGGCTCAGGAAGTTGCATACTGGCAATGAGGCATGATTTGCCACCATCACATGCTGTGCAGGTATACAGGGTGTGGGCACAGTGACACACTTGCATTGCAAAAGGGAATCAATACCAGGCCAGATTTCGACTGATACTTTGAGTAACAATAGACAGGCCCTGGTCCCTGCTGGGCTGAGCAGACCTGCACAAAACACTATGGGGCATATTTATACTCTGTTTGCACCGAATTAGTGTCATTTATTTTCACTCTAATTCGGTGCAAAACTAACTCCATATTTATACTTTGGTGCTAGACCCCTCTAGCACCAAATTTATGGAGTTAAAGTAATTTTTTGAAAGTGGAGACCTAGTTTGCCTTAATGAGATGCAAGGTAGGCGTTCCCGTGCAAAAAATGACTCTATGGCCTTAACGCCATTTTTAGGGGCATATTTATACTCTGCGGCATATTTATACTCTGTTTACACCGAATTAGTGTCATTTTTTTTAACTCTAATTCAGTGCAAAACTAACTCCATATTTATACTTTGGTGCTAGACCCATCTAGCACCAAGGCCCTGATTTAAACTTTTTTTGCACCGCATTAACGTCATTTTATGACACAAAAGTGGCGCAAACTTACAAAATATTGGCCCTTATTTATACTTTTTGCTGCAAAACTGCACTAACTCAGTTTTGCAGAAAAAAGTTTAGCACCGGCTTGCACCATTGCTGTGCACCAGCCAGGCACCATATTTATGGAATGGTGCAAGCCGGTGCAAAGGGTAGGCTAGAGTTTTAAAAAATGACTTTAGTCGGGTAGGGCTGGCAGTATAGAAGAAGAGGGTTTAGCACCAAAAAATGGCTTTAGGCAGGTGAGAATAAAAAGAAATGACTCTAACCAGATTAGCGTCATTTTATGGTGCTAAACCTACCATGCCACATGACTCCTGCCTTAGAAAAGTCAGGAGTCATGCCCACCACCCCAGTGGCCAGCACAGAGGACAGGGGTCCCCTGGTCATGGCCATTGCACCCTGTGCCATGTATGGGGGCCCATTTTGGGGCCCCCTATGGCACTTTCAAAAATAAAATGCACTTACCTTTACTTACCTGGGATGGGGTCCCCCATCCTTGCAGTCCCTCTAGTGTGGGTTGGGGTGCCCCTAGGGCCTAGGGAGGGCACCTCTGGGCTTATTCCATGGTGTTCCACCATGGAAATAGGGCCACAGGTCCCCTAACACCTGCCCTGACCCAGGTCTTAAAAAATGGGGCAAAGCAAGCTTTGCCCCGTTTTTTGACCCCTCCTCCCTCCCTTGCACCATTTTTACATGGGAGTAAAAATATGGTGTTAAGGGCATAGAGTCATTGTTTTGCACGGGAACGCCTACCTTGCATCTCATTAAGGCAAGGTAGGTTTCCACTTCCAAAAAATGACTTTAACTCCATAAATTTGGTGCTAGACGGGTCTAGCACCAAAGTATAAATATGGAGTTAGTTTTGCACTGAATTAAAGTTAAAAAAAAATGACGCTAATTCAGTGCAAACAGAGTATAAATATGCCCCTTAGCGTCCAAAAATGATGCTAATCTGGTCAGAATCATTGATTTTGACTCAAAACTGCCTAACATCATTTTTTTTTAAGCTAGCCTACCCTTTGCACCAGCTTGCACCATTCCATAAATATGGTGCCCAGCTGGTGCTAAAAAATGGTGCAAGCCGGTGCAAAAATATTTGGAGCAAAACTGCCTTAGTGCAGTTTTGCACCAAAAAGTATAAATAAGGCCCTACATCCAATAATCTCAACGCATCACAGTAAATCATGTAGTCTACAGCCAATTGTCTTTTGGTGTCTATGTGCAGAGCTGAGGGGCACAATGAGTCATTACCTGGCTTCAGAACAAGAGTCCAACAAGGCCAGAGGTAGCCTGAGATTACTGTGCCAACGTAGACAGAGGTCAAATAGCAATCAACTGACACATACAACTTGCCTTCACCCCTCCTACAGTCATGCAATCACATGTGACCACACATTGATGACATCTTCGGGCAAGAGTTTCCTGGGAATGGCTGTGATGACAACTCACCTAGTCATGTGCATCCAACACAAGTTGGGTGAGGGAATACTCAATACACACTCACAACAGTGTCTCAAGACACACTACCTGTCACTTGACTTAGAAACATGCTCATCGACTCAATCATTATTACGCACTGACAGAACCTACAGGGCTTTGACTCCAAAATCTGACAAACTGGGCCCATGCCGAGGTTAACGAAAGCTAAAATAAGTAGAAGTACTGAGAAAGAAAAGTGTGCACATGGGACACTTACCTGCTCCTCTGGTGGGCCATAGAGCTGTCCATACAAGGGTAGGACCTCATCCACCAGCTTCTCCAGTTCTTCCGGCGAGAAGGCAGGGGCCCTATCACCTGTAGAATGCGTCAGGATTGCTCCCAGAGGTGGTACAGAGCAGCTCAGGTAGTGGAGGTCTTGCCGGCAGCAGTATCAGGAGTCAAGTGAGAGATTCAGAAGATGGCAGTCACGTTTGACACGTGCGCATCACCACCAGCGAACACTGCAATTGGCCCAAGACCGCCACAGACAGCAATGTTATCCAATGGTAGTCTCAACCGCTGTAGCATCTGCCTACTGCCATGATGACGTCCGCAGGCGGTCAGGGGAGTTCCTAATTTCCAGTGGAGTAGGTCAGGCAGCGGCCATTTTAGAGGCATACAATGCAGCTAAATGCTATTTTTAATGTGTCAAAATTCCGAATATGTTGTCCTGATGATTCTTGAGTGCTGGCCTTGTCCTGTCATGTAGGTCAATCATTATAGTAATCCTAGTGGTATGTGGTCCAGCATGTATGACAACATAGAGCCATCACCCATTCCCCCACAGGCAATCCAGGATTTGGGCATTGAACCACAGTCTGAGAAACAAGTTACATACACATATTGTTGCTGACAAGATAGATGATATGTACACATAGGTGGTAAAGCAAGGGGGTAACGTGTTACTGATGTGTAATTGTTAGTGGTAATGCTTGCTTTGTATCATGTCCTCAGTGAATCACATGACATGTCACAATTCATATATAACATGTAATGTGTAAATTGCCAAAGACACAATGAATGACGGCCATATTCTCTTTTTGTCCAACATAGTTACACTGGGAGGAGAAGGACCAGACAACCTCCAGTGTACTGTGCACTGGCAGAGCTGCAGGCCATATAGGACAGACATGTAATTCTGGATAGACGGACAATTGTGGATCTTTGTCGTCAGTTGAAGACAGATCTGGTGCCTGCCATCAGTCATCCAAATAGCATACCACCAATTGCACAAGTCATGTCAGTGTTGCACTTCCTATCCACAGGGTCATTTCAAAATACAGGAGCCCTAACTTCTGCGATGTCCCAGGCTATGTTCAGTCTGGTCTTGAAGGATGTCCTCTCAGCAATGTTGAAACACCTGAACAGCTACATCTGGTTTCCTCAACATGAGGATTTCGCTCATGTGAAGGCTGAGTTCCATGCTTTGGCACACATCCCACATATGGTGGGAGCCACTGATGGTACCCATGTAGCCTTGGTTCCACTGCATGTCTATCAGAATAGGAAGAACTACCATTCTATCAATGTCCAAGTAGTTTGTTTGATGGACCTCTACATTTCCCAAGCATGTGCCCATTATCCGGGTTCAGTCCATGTTGCCTTCATCATGCAGAACAGTGCTATTTCATAGCTGATGACATGACTGTACCCAGAGAGGGCCTGGCTGGTTAGTTAGTAAGTGTGTTTGCATGCTATATCTGCTGCTAGTGAGATCACACTTGGGACTCATGTTGCACACATTATGCTTCCCCTTACAGGGGAATCTGCATACCCAAATCTTCCATGGTTGTTGGCACCGGTGAGAAACCCAACTGCACCAGGGGAAATCTGCTTCAACGAGGCACAAGGAAGGACATGGTGTGTCGTGGAGAAGGCTTTTGGGCTCCTGAAAGCAAGATTTCATAGCATTTAGCAACGACAGGACTGGTGGAGCCCTCCTTTACTTCCCTGGAAAAGTGTGTAAGATCATTGTGGCCTGTGCATGCACAACAACCTTGCCCTGAGGAGAAATATCCTATACATTTCTGATGAGGGGGAGATGGCAGTGCCACCGGGTGAGCCTCCTGAAAAGCCTAGTGAGGATGACAGTGATGAGGATGAAGGTGGAGACCTATGCGCAGATCTCATCAATCGCTACTTCACTTGAATATAAGTATGTGATGTTCTGTGATTATTGTGACTGCATGGGGTGGTGTAGGGGTCAGCATTCGTTGAAAAGGGTATCTCTGTCACCATGGGACAGGGCATCTCATGCTATGCATCATTCTGCCAACATTTGCTGGCTGCATCAGACTTGAAGATGTGACTCTCTTGATGATCTCCTTTGTCTGGGGCAGTGACATTGCACTGTCAATGAAAAAACTGAAGTTTGAAATGGGGTTTGTGTCTACTCTATGCCTTTAGCTGCCTAGACTCCTTGTATGTCACTTTTTCATTCCAGTTGCCTTCACCTTGTCATCCTCACGTGAGCATTTCAGAGTTGTGTCATTGGCAGGTGTTTTTTTCTGGTCCAACATGTGAAGTGTACATGGAGTGATCCAGGTAATGTGGATCGCAGATTTGGGGTGTATGAGTCCTATGGTCAGGCTGTCTAGACAGTGGGAGGGCAGGTTTGTGAGGTACACCACAGACCTGTTTCCTGTGGGTTGTTGGTCCAATGGTCTCGTGTGTGATCATGTGGCCTTGCAACATGTCATCCCGTGCAATCCATGTATTCTACCTTCACATTGTGTTGACAGCTGTCAATGTGTTTCCTCATTGCAGGCCAGTGTGCCCGTGCACAACACTGAAAAGGATTGTGACATACCACCAGATGCTTGCTCATTGTTATGGGAAAGGCCTGGGCTCAAGCTCTGTTGTAATTCCCTCTTTCTGTGCCATTGCATATGTTACGTTGACAGGCCTGGCTTTGGTATGTGATAAGGGTCAAGATGGAGACACCATCCTATACTCTGTTGGCTTAATCTACGGGTCAAAGTCTTACAAACTCTTTCTGGTGTGGTATGGGGCACAGTAGTAGTAGGATATCTGGCCTGACTCTATAAGGCTAGAACATTCTTTTCTATGACTGCGCAGACATTCTTAACACCTTATGTGTAATACAGTACAATAAAACTTTTACTGTGACCAGACAATTGTGACACTGTGTTGCTAGCATCAGTGTCCTCAGCATAACACCACCTGAGACATCTCACTCCATCCATTGCCTTCTTATGTCTTAATCATGTACATTACATGTGATTACCATTCACCTTTCCAGACAGTTATAAAAGAGAGGTAGTAGGCAATGTTTTTTTGATGGGTGTGTTTATTTACATAACAACAGAACTCAATAGTTTTAAAGGAAACAAACAAACCAACAATGATAAGCTGAACGGATCAGTCATGGTGGATGTAATCAATAGAGTGGAGGCCACAACATCTGAGGTCCAGAGCCCAGTGTCCTACTACCACGGAAATTGGAAAGTAGTTAAGGATCAGTCAACAGTATGAGTTCGTGGCACGCAAAGGATGTTATGACTCTGTCGTCCCATCTCTAGGGGCGCTGTACATGGTCTGTATCTGTATCCTGGGAATCATCATTAACACTCACCCAGAGTCCCTTTCTGACTCCTATTTGCTTCCCTTTTCGATATGGCATCCTATGGAAGAACTTGATTTACTCCCATGTACGTTACTTCCTATAAAGCACTGCCTAGTCGTCAGTAAGACCTGTAATCTTCTGTCCATTGGTTCCTATGGGAAAAGTCCAGTTATTCCTTTATACTGGATTCTCTCCTCCAGGACTTGTGAGAGACTGAAACTGCACACCTGTGACCTTTCCTGTGCAGCCCAGTCATGTGACTCCGCCCTGAGCTTGCTGCTGCCTGGAACTGCTTATAAGCTGCCATTCCCTGAAGCTCCTCATCGTGCATTGGAGTTCAATTGCTTTGTGTACCAGACCCCTTGTTGGATTGTGTTCCAATCCTGTTCCTCTTCTGCTTCAGCCTGAACCTGCTCTCTGTTTTCCCAGTCCTGATCCTGCTTGTTCCAGCCAGAGTCTGCTCCCTGATTCTTCGCCTTGTTCCTGTTTATTTCAACCAGAGCCTGATTTCTGTTTCCTGGCCATGTTCCTGCTTGTTCCAGTTCTCTGTTTCCCAGTCCCATTCTTGCTTGTTCCAGTCAGAGCCTGATCTCTGTTTCCCAATCCTGTTCATGCTTGTTCCAGCCAGAGACTGCTCTCTGTTTCCCAGTCCAGTTCCTGCTTATTCCAGCCAGAACCTGCTCTCTGTTTTCCTGTCCTGTTCCTGTCTTTGCTTCAGCCTGAGCCTGTTCCCTGTTCCTGCCTTTGCCTCCTAGTTTGTTCCTTCTGTTTCTGTTTCCTCTTGGGTTATCGTATCTGGCAAGTGTACTATCAGTCCTCACCTGTTTATAAGTGTTTTCCTTTGTACTGAGGTTGGTTCGTGGTTACCAGGAGGCAAATCCAGCCCCCATCCTTTGACTAGTGTTGTATGTAGTCTTTAGTGACTAACAGTGACAGTTTACTATTGCTGTTTTCCAGGTATTGCCACTGTGTTTCCAGCTGGACCCACAAGGGCTAGTCTCGTGGATGTAAGTACAATCCTTCTTTGTGCCCTAAGGGTCCTGACACAGAATCACTTCTGCTGCCTTGTTTCTATGGCGTTTGCGGGAAGACTATCTGTAAGAGTAATCTGCACAGAGGCATTGACGTTCCCTGTTGCTGTGGGAAGTTCTGAGCCCTACCCTGTATACAACCTTAGTGGTAACCCCTGTTGTTCATCCATTAGTGATCCGTTCCCTGTTTGTTCACACTAAGGTTGCTCTGCCTTCACTATCCTGTTTTCGGTGCCTTTCCATAGCTGTCCATTCCCCGTGTATGCCTTTAGCTGCTCTTCTGCTTCGATACACTACTTCCTTTGGAGATATTCTGTGACCTCAAGGGTGTCCCAACCAGAGTCCTGATTAGACCCGCCTGAATCCCTGGGAAAGGAGTGACATTAGGAAGTGGTCACTTGCTGGCGGTGGTTGGTGTCTTGCCATCTGCACCTCATAGATTCTTGGCTGGATGTCACTGCTTACGGGGGGGTCAAAAACCACAGTGGCAGGGGTGCCTGAGGCAAGTGCTTCCCCTGGTAGGTCCTCCCTACCAGTGGCGGACACCGATGAAGGGCCTGGTGTGGATGCACCAAAGGAAGGAGTGGGATGTTGTTGCCTATGCTTGCTCAGGGTACTGTTAATGTCCCTCAGCAGCCCTGTTATGGAGGCCATGTTGACATTGTGGATCTCCCACTGTTCCCGCATCTCACTGTGGAGATCCCACTGTACCGTCTTTATTTCCCCGAGTTCAGTCACTATCTGGCCCATCATGCCTTATGACTGTTGATAGGCTCTCAAAAATCAACAAATTCCCAAAAGATATCAACAAATTCAGTAGAGAGAAGGTGTATCCCTCTACCAAAGATGATTACGAGGTTGATACATAGTCACAGTCTTCTGAAGATTCGGGTCCGACCTATAGGAAATCACATACTTACAGCAACAGCTCTTCGTCTGATGGTTGGAGTACAGATGAAGGTGGATTACAACCCATTTATAATCCTCCTCATTATCCTGTTCATCAACCCCTACCATGGCAACCTCTTTAACCAGTTTACCAACCACACCTCTCTTTACCCTTCACACCTTTTTTAGGCTGAGGCCGGGGCAGAGGAAGAGTCAGGCGCAGAGGAAGAGGGCGCCATGTACACTGGACCAGAGAAGAACCTTAAATGGTGACCAGGAGCCAGGGCAAGAATCGGACTCCAAGGACCTAGTAGTCAACCTATCCTCTAGACAACTCTCTGCTGATGAGCTCTGTCTGTTAAACAAAGGTCTGGGCTTTGTTCCTACTCCACAGGAAGATTTTTTCTGTCTCAATTGTGAACTTTCCCACTTTTTTAGAAAGATATGACTAACTTATTTTTTCACAACAGACCTTTTGACTGTCAAGAAGACTCCGGCTTAAGAAAGCTGTCCACTTTTATCCATCCTACCTCCGCTATGCCATGTGAATTACTTGCATTTGCAAAGGAGGTTCTGTTAGATGTGAAGAAATTACAACTGAAACACACTTTCAAGAACATCTCTTCACATGAGAAGGAAGCTCTTAATTCCTTGGCCCTTGATCCTAATATAACCATTAAGCCTGCAGACAAAGGAGGAGCTATAGTTATCCTCGATACTCAGGCATACAGGCAGGAGGGTTTACTCCTCTTGAGTGACTCGACCTACTACGCCCCCATCACTCGGGGCCCTCCTGAAGGCTTACAACTCAGGATACGATCCATGATCGATGAAGCACTAACTAATGCGTGGATTTCACAGAAGGAGGCCGACTTTTTAGACACCGTAAACATGTTGACCGTAGAGATTAGCTAAGGGGAAACTATTTGCTTGGTTTTATATGGAGAGTGGTGGGACTTTATTCCTGCTCCACTTCTGTGTGTTTTTAATACTGACCAAGGGCCTCCACATCAATGAAAGCATATTGTTTGGAGGCTCTTGAGCCAGTTTTATCCTTATTTTTTGGAGGCTCTTGAGCCAATTTTATCCTTATTTTTTCTCCTGCTCTTTCCTGAGGTAAGGTTTAAATTCATTTCTACCTCTATCACGGCACACGCTTCCGATCAAGATCTACGGCAAAGTGCCCACCTCCGGGGCCCGTCTGACATTTCATTGCCAGTCTGACGAGGAGCTGGCCCTATGATGAAGCATGACATCCATTGGATGTGTGAGGGCTCTTCCTTCTAATTTAAGAAGTGTTTTTTTATGAACCTGTGCCTATTTTTTCATTTTAATTTTAGGAACAGTGTACTCTTTTGACTTTAGTTATATACTTTATTTTGACCATAGGTCATAAAAGTTACACATTAAATTGTACAAAGAAGGTGCGTATTAGAATAATACAAATATTTAAAAGCTCTTAAAACAATATGAGGTGGTTTCAGATTCAAATTTCCCAGGTGATACCATCATCAAGATAAATGCAAACTATCCGACCCAAGATTTAAAGATTTAAAGTGCTAGGTTGATGTTACATAGTGATACAGTTTCTTGATAATTTAGATAGCATACTTTGACAAAAAGAGCCTGCTACCGGCACAATCATATAGGCATATTTAGGCACTGTCAAGTCATTAAGGACACAAGCACAGTGTGATAAAAAGCTTATATAATAACTTAAAATGGATATCGGATTCATGTTAAAATGGCACGAATACCAGACAGGTGCATAAAAATAACTCTTTGCGGCTAACACTAGTGATAAAATAGCAGAAACACAGGATGATTACCCACATATTGTCTGAGAAAAATCTATTCCAAAGCACTGTCCAAACCACATGGTCAATAATTCATCATCATCATCATCATCATCAACTTTGTTCGATCAATGACCATAAAAGCACATAAAACAAGATAATAAATAATTCTTAAGTAAATAAATAAATGCACATCTATAAATTGGTGTAGAAACATTAAAACAATAACTTGAATTGCACATATGACTCTAAAACTTATCTATAAAAGAAATGAGACCTTAAATTACTTTTTGGAGATGGCATTGTATTCTCCAAGCTGTTGCTAAATACTTGCTTACTGAAAGAATTACGTCGGCTGAATTATGGCTTTTTAGAACCCGTAGAGCCAAAGAGCAGTTCTTGAATCCCATGTCCTTGCAAATATTGCGGATCCATTTTAATCGCGGGATCGCATAGGCTGGGCAGAAGAACATGAAGTGCTCAATGGTTTCGAAAGTACTGCCACAGGCAGGGCATATATCGGGAAGATTAATCGACCCCCACCTATGAATCAATGACATCAGGGGCAGAGAGCCAAAACGAAACCTTGCATATAAGCTCTTGCCCTGCAAATCCGGTATAACATCCAAATAGGATTCAAACTTTGGGGACCATTTAATATCAATGAAGGAATTAGTTAAGCGGATTTGTGGGTTATGTAGTTGTCCTTAACATAAGACCAATAGGTTAACTTTAAAACGTTTTTATGCCGTCTCTCTAATTTATGGGGATTTTCCCAATAATCACCCAGACCCAATGGTCCACATGGCGAATCCAGGGAAGAGTATTAGCGTTTTGGCATTTCAATAGATCGAGTAATGCGGTCTTATATATATCTAGTTAGGGGGTTATCCATAACCTGATCCAATAAAGGAGAGGTCTTAGAGTTGCTAGATCTGCTACTCGGCTTAACCCCAGATCTAGAAATAATGGAAGCAAGGGTGTGGTGCGTGGACATGCAGTTAAAGCCCTTGCAAAGTTGTTTTCCCCCACACTGATCTTGTTACAGTTAGCGTAACCCCATACCTCCGTTCCGTACAGGGCTGCACTTTGAGCCTTAGCTGTGTAAATTTTTATTGCTGGGGAAACAACTTTTGTAGAGGTGCTTTGATAGAAACGCAATATAGATGAGGCTCTGTGTTGTTGGAGCCCTGCACTTTTTGTAATCTGCTCTTCCGATAATAGTTTGCTGGTTAGCCTAACTCCCAGGTAATCTATAGAGCTTACTTCCTTCAACGGTACTCCCTCAATATGAATGGAACATTTTTTCCTAGGTCCCTTGGATAACACCATCAGTTTTGTTTTGTTAATATTAACCTCCAACCCATGATCGCTACAAAATTGGTTAAACCGGTCAACAAGGGTTTGCAACCCCATTGGTGTCTTAGAAATGAGGAGTGAATCATCGGCAAAGAGCAGGATGGGGATTTTTTGTGTATTCAGGGAAGGGGCATCATTCTGGCCTATGGACACAGCCTTTACTACTTCGTTGATAAATATGGTAAACAGTAGGGGGGCTAGCACACAACCTTGGCGAACTCCCCTTCTAATTGGGATCCGCTCTGTCAGTTCGCCTTGTTCACCCCACCTCACTTGGCCATAAGTGTTCTCATGTAGTCGTTTTAACAGGAGTAATAGATCCTCTGGGACTCCCAATCTACCCAGCACTTCCCACAGTTTGGCTCTCGGGACCAGATCAAAAGCCGATCGCAGGTCTATAAATACCACATACAGGCGTTGCTTGGCCACAAGAACATATTTCCAATGCAATATGGCCAATCGAAAGACCTGGTCTATTGTGCTAGTTTTTGCATGAAACCCTGCCTGTAAATGGGAAAGGATTTGGGGTTCCTCAACCCAATTGATTAGCCTCTGCAAAATTTGTTTAGCAAAGATCTTTTGTAGGTTGTCTATAAGGCTAATTGGCCTATAGTTAGCTGGAAGATTAGCATTTCCTTTTTTATAAATGGGTATGATCTCTGCCCCCTTCCATGTACCTGGAATTTGCCCCCCTGCAGCTATGCTATTTGAGATGGCATTAATATACCAGGACCAGATATATGGTTCCGATCTATAAAGATCTCCAGGAAGCTTGTCTGGTCCAGGTGCTTTGCCAGGTTTTAGGCTATTTATAGCCTCAAGGGTCTCTTCTACTTTAAAGATGAGGCAACCCTCAGGGACTCTTTTGACTTATTATGATAGGCTTTCAAGCCCTGGATAATGATAGGAATTTCACCAGCAGTCGTTTGCTGCTGTGCCACACCATCCCTCCCATGCAGCTGTCCCCACATGCCTGCGCCCTTAGTGCACCTGCCCCCTTCAACTGGTCCCAGGGCTATCATTGTCAGGGTTGGCAGGTTATGACCCTGTAACCTGGACTGGGGGGCACAAGATGTTGGTGACTGTTGTAGGGATGCAGGTCTGGGAGTGACTGGCTGGCAGTGATGTAGAGGACATGTAGCTTGGAGACGTCAATGTGGTCAGGCTGAGGCTGACCGGTGTCATCTGACCAGGTTGGTGGGATGGGCCAGAACCGTCCTCAACATCCAATGGTCCAGGACTGTTCTCTTCTCTTCTCTGAGGGCTTCATCCATGGGGGTAGTGGCAGTTTCCTCTGTGTTGTCAGTAGTAGCAGTAGCAGTTGCAGTGGATGCACAACCTGTTGATGTGGAGAGACAATGTTTGTGGTTGTATTGTGAAATCTATCTCCAATAGTTGACTGTGACATTGGCCTAGGGCCCTGTTCACATTGTATTTGGTGATTTCCCTTATGTGACAAGTGCCCATATTGTCATCTGTAGGGAGCTGCCATTGTTGCCACATACCAATTCCTGTTCACTGAACTAGCCCCAGACTGTCTGGAATCATTGGCTTTTGGAGGTAATAGACTCTTATCTTGCAAGCAGTGCAGGCAGGACATTGGGTGTGAAGGATGTTGTTTGAGTCACCTTGAAATCTATTTGTTTGCCATGCATGCATTGTTATAACCGTTGATGATATGTGATAGTTGTCATCCTGTGGTCAGTGCATTGTGGATGTGACTGCTGCCAATGCCATACAGCAGACACAATTTGGGGCATTTGATCTGTGTAGGAAGTACACTATTTTCATCTTGGCATAGCAGCTCTAGATGGATCTGGGTGTGTTGCCACATCACAGGGTATACCATGATCTGTATCCTCGTCCCTCCCAGGTGTGTCACATTCATTAGAGGGATTAAGGACTGTGGCACAATGTCATACAGATAGTGGCCTGGTGTTTGGGGTTGCATGGCCTGGTTATCCTTGAATTTATTCAGACATTACTCTTATCACAACTCACAGTTCACATTGTCTGTCCTCTGAGGTGTGTGGACTTTCACAGCAACTATACCAACAGACATATTTGACCATGTGTAGAGTGGGTTGGGTAATTGGATTCGGAAGACAGAGCCTCCTGGCCTCAGCAGTCACGTGACTCCCTGTACTACATGCAGTTTTTCAATTTGATTCTCCCAGGTGAGTGCATGTCATGTGTGTGTTCTCAGGTAAAGGTATTTTGACAAGTGTGCAGTGTACTATGGCTTGGAGTGTGAATAAGGGATTCTCCTATGAGTAATAACCATGTCACTCCATGTGTCCCACACACTGTAAGTTTTCTTCCCGTTGGGTGAGTACAGTTCAATGGGTGGGTGGGTGGGGGAGAAGGGTGTTTTGTATGGGATACTCAGTATCGCCTGCGGTTGGGTCACACTACATTTGACCCCTTGACCTTAGTATTCCTGTCACTTCCTGTCCTACTCCCACACACTGTGTAGTTGTCCTCCTCTCATGTGAGTACAATTCCATGGGTCAGTAGAGGGAGAAGGATGTTTTGTATCCGGGTACACTATGTTGGCTGGGGGGGGACACTATATTTTACGCTTTACCTTGGCTTTCCCGTCATTGCCTATCCTACTCCCAAACACTGTAGAGTTGTCCTCCTCTCAGGTGAGTAACATTCAATAAGGAATTGCAGGTCATGGTCATCTGAAGTGTGGAATTCAGTTCTTGTCTTACTAATGGTGGTACAGTGCCTGCTGGGAATTGTGGTGCAGTCATTTCCCTGTGCTACACCCAGTATATGGAGACGTGGTTCCCCCAAGTGAATTTAGTTACCATGTGATGTGGCAGACAGTGGTCCTTCGACAGAAGGAGACTGGGCTGATGAGTGGGTTGACACTGAAGTGGCCAAAGGTGATCAGTGATCATGCATGAAAATATATTTTGATGCCATATTAATAGTTGTGACTTACCTGACTCCAATCCCCCAGGTATTCCTGTCAAGCCCTCAGGTTGCAGGATTGACAAGACCTTCTCCTCCCATGATGTGAGCTGTAGAAGACAATGGTGGTCATTACAACCCTGGCGGACGGTGTTAAAGCTGCAGTAATACTGCAAACAGGCCGGCGGACAAAAAAAAGGGAATTGTGACCCTGGCGGAAACCGCCAACAAAGACAGCCACTTTAGCACACCGCCCGCCATGGCGGTACAGACAAGCAGCGCGGCGGTCACCGCCAACAGACAGGCGGAAGACAAAGGACCACCCATAGTATCACAACCCGCCAATCCGCCATTTTCCAGGGCGGATTCACCGTGGTTAAAAACACGGCGGAAACAGCTTTTGCAATGGGAAAACACTCACCTGAACACATCCCACGAGGAACGAGGACTCCATGGACCCGGAACTCCAAATACTCCCTGCCCTTGTGTTTCCGCTCCTCTACGACCGACAGCTACGTAGGCGCCGAAGACAACGGTGAGTACTGCACCTACGACACGGGGAGGCAAAAGTTAGGTGGACACCCACCAAACACCCCCACCCTCACATATTACAACATACACACCAATGCATTCACAAAAATCACAGTAACAACCCACAATCCCCCCGGAAGAATGAAAAGACAAAGCGAAATTTGGTCAAACATTGTAATGTGGCAATATACATGTCATACAAAAATACACAGATATATATATGAAAATCAGTCATAATTATATACAATACGAGAAGTAGTGCAGATATGTACATATCAATGTCCGTGCACCAACAGTCCAAAAATGCATGGGCGAGGCCCACAAAGGATACCTGACCACAATCGGAGAGAACACTGCCAGGGCATCAGATAGAAATACTACAGGCACCTCAGGGGGAAGGGAAGGGTGGGCACCTCAGCCGGATGACTGCAAAGCCAGATCCACGTCGGGGCTCCATGCCCATTGATGTATCCTGGGGAGTGCAAAGCCACAGTCTCTCAAGTCTCTACAGTGGGTGGGTTGCCCACTGTGCCATCCTGGGGAGTGCAAAGCCACAGTCTCTCAAGTCTCTACAGTGGGTGGGTTGCCCACTGTGCCATCCTGGGGAGTGCAAAGCCACAGTCTCTCAAGTCTCTACAGTGGGTGGCTTGCCCACAGTGCCATCCTGGGGATTGCAAAGCCACAATCTCTCAAGTCTCTACAGTGGGTGGCTTGCCCACTGTGCCATCCTGGGGAGTGCAAAGCCACAGTCTCTCAAGTAGATGCAGGTCTCCACTGGTACTGGGGGGGACTGGTGCCCAGACTGGATGAGTCTCCCCGTGAAAGTTCCTGTCCTGTCACTGTCCCAGCTGCACATGGGATAAGGATGCCTGATGTGGCGGTCCATTCGTTCCTACCCGGAGCTTGCCCTGTTCAGCGGTGCTTTGCCATGGCGGTCTTTGCCCTGTTCAGCTGTGCTTTGCCATGGCGTTCTTTGCCCTGTTGAGCGGTGCTTTGCCATGGCGGTCTTTTTCTCTGTTCAGCAGTCTTTGCCCTGTTCAGCGGTGCTTTGCCATGGTGGTCTTTGCCCTGTTCAGCGGTGCTTTGCCATGGCGGTCTTTGCCCTGTTCAGCGGTCTTTGCCCTGTTCAGCGGTGCTTGACTTTGCAGTTTCTGACCTGTTCAGCGGTGCTTTGCCATGGCGGTTCTGGACTGTTCAGCTGTGCTTTGACATGGCGGTCTTTGCCCTGTTCAGCGGTGCTTTGCCATGGCGGTCTTTACCCTGTTCAGCGGTGCTTTGACATGGCGGTTCTGGACTGTTCAGCAGTGCTTTGCCATGGTGGTCTTTGCCCTGTTCAGCGGTGCTTTGACATGGCGGTTCTGGACTGTTCAGCGGTGCTTTGCCATGGCGGTCTCTGGACTGTTTAGCGGTGCTTTGCCATGCCGGTCTTTGCCCTGTACAGCGGTGCTTTGACATGGCGGTTCTGGACTGTTCAGCGGTGCTTTGCCATGGCGGTCTTTGCCCTGTTCAAGGGTGCTTTGCCATGGTGGTCATTGCCCTGTTCAGCGGTGCTTTGACATGGCAGTTCTGGACTGTTCAGCGGTGCTTTGCCATGGCGGTCTTTGCCCTGTTCAGCGGTGCTTTGCCATGGTGGTCTTTGCCCTGTTCAGCGGTGCTTTGCCATGGCGGTCTTTGCCCTGTTCAGCGGTGCTTTGCCATGGCGGTTCTGGACTGTTCAGCGGTGCTTTGACATGGCGGTTCTGGACTGTTCCGCGGTGCTTTGCCATGGCGGTCTTTGCCCTGTTCAGCGGTGCTTTGCCATGGCGGTCTTTGCCCTGTTCAGCGGTGCTTTGACATGGCGGCTCTGGACTGTTCAGCGGTGCTTTGCTATGGCGGTCTTTGCCCTGTTCAGCGGTGCTTTGCCATGGCGGTCTTTGCCCTGTTCAGCGGTGCTTTGCCATGGCGGTCTTTGCTCTGTTCAGCGGTGCTTTGCCATGGCGGTCTTTGCCCTGTTCAGCGTTGCTTTGACATGGCGGTTCTGGACTGTTCAGCGGTGCTTTGACATGGCAGTTCTGATACGGACATTGGTGTGTGGCATGACGTTCCCTACACTGAGCATTGGTGTGTGGCATGACGTTCTCTACACTGGGCATTGGTGTGTGGCATGACGTTCCATCATTGCCCAGAGGGGCTGTGGCAGCTGGGGCCCTCCAGGGCACTGACTCCGGCGGTGGCGGTGGTTTCCTGACCAGTGACGATACTTGGGCCCTCCTGGGCTGTGACTCTGGCGGTGGTCTCCTGACCAGTGACGATACTTGGGCCCTCCTGGGCTGTGACTCCGGCGGTGGTCTCCTGACCAATGACGATACTTGGGCCCTCCTGGGCTGTGACTCTGGCGGTGGTCTCTGGACCAGTGACAATACTTGGGCCCTCCTGGGCTGTGACTCTGGCGGTGGTCTCCTGACCAGTGACAATACTTGGGCCCTCCTGGGCTGTGACTCTGGCAGTGGTCTCCTAACCAGTGACGATACTTGGGCCCTCCTGGGCTGTGACTCTGGTGGTGGTCTCTGGACCAGTGATGATAATTGGGCCCTCCTGGGCTGTTGACTCTGGCGGTGGTCTCTGGACCAGTGACGATACTTGGGCCCTCCTGGGCTGTGACTCTGGTGGTGGTCTCTGGACCAGTGACAATACCTGGGCCCTCCTGGGCAATGACTCCGGCGGTGGTCTCTGGACCAGTGACGATACTTGGGCCCTCCTGGGCAATGACTCCGGCGGTGGTCTCTGGACCAGTGACGACGGTGCTGGGGGTTGTGTCTCGACCGCCGGAAATGATGGCTCACTTCTCCGCCGTGACACTCACAACAGGCTGGGCAGACTTCCTCTGGCCCTTCCCCACCTTTGGTGGAGTCACAGCTGACTCTCCAATCCCCTTGGAACACATGTGAGTTGTTTTCCCACCAGGAGTCTTCACACGGTCCTGTCGTCCACTCTCCAATTTTAGAGGCTTTACAGGGGGTGGACTGCCAGTGCCTTGGCTCCGGGGCACACTGCCTTCCCTGGTGGCCGGTGCACTCCACAAGCCTTGAACACGCACCACTGGTATTGGAGGCTTTTTGGCTGAGGCGCTACGACGGGACTGATGAATTGGGGGGGGGGCAAAAAGGTCAACTTTACAGAGGGACAGTTTTTGACGAACACTGGATCGGGTAGCTGGAGGGGGTCTGGGAGTGGAGGAAGAGGAGGTGGTTGTCGGAAGTGTCACTTTAGCTGTTTTGGGTGCAGGTGCAGGTACCGGAGGCTGTCGTGAGGTGGATGGATGTTGGGTGAGTGATTGCCGGCGTTTGTGTACTTTGGGAGGGGGCGTCACAGACACACTGGGAGAGGACACAGGGGACGTGTAAATGGCAGTGGAGGTGGTGAGTGCAGGTGAGCGGCTTGTGGTGATGGGTGTCTTTGTGCGATTCATGGTGCCTGTAGATGTGGTGCATGCAGGTGTGTGTGTAGACGAGACTGGGAGGGAGGAGGGAGAAGAGGAGGAGGGGGACACAGTGGAGGCAGTGGATGTTGCTGTGTCTGTACGTGGGTGAGGCTTGCATGAGTGCCTGTGGTGTGTGTGGTGCCTATGTTTGCTTGAGCTACTTGTGTGTGCTGACTTGTGTGCATGCTGGTCTGTAGGTGTGCTTGGGATGGGCTGGGGTACAGGAGATTGGGTCTGGGTGGAGGAAGTTGGAGGGGGGAGGCTAGACACAGGGACAATGGCTGCCATCAGTGCTGAGGCAAGAGATTGCAGGGTTCGCTGAAGGACAGCCTGACCAGAATGAATGCCCTCCAGGAATGCATTACCGTGTTGCAACTCTCGTTCTACACCCTGGATGGCATTCACAATGGTAGACTGCCCAACAGTGAGTGACCTGAGGAGGTCAATGGCCTCCTCACTGAGGGCAGCAGGGGTGACTGGGGCTGGGCCTGAGGTGCCTGGGGCGAAGGTGATGCCCACCCTCCTGGGTGAGCGGGCACGGGGCGAACACTGAGGGGCTGCTGGGAGGGCGGGCTGGTAGGGGAGGTGTACCTGTAGAGGTGGGGGGCACAGATGGTGCCGCCACCACAAGGGAGCTCCCATCGGCGGATGAGTCTGTGTCGCTGGTTGGTGATCCGGTGGACGACGTGAAGCTCCCTTCGCCCTCCGTCCCACTGGTGCATTCAGAGTCTGTGGTGTGGCCCTCCATGGCCATGTGGGATGCAGCTCCCTCGTGCTCCGGTGCCACTGTACCTCTGCCTGATGATGCTGATGTACAAAAGAACAGGGAGAGCAGAAAAAGGGGGGGAGACAGAAGAAAGAGAGTTTTAATGCACGGCATACTGCTACCGTTGGCGGACAAGACAGACACAGCAGCCCCCTGCATTACGCCATGCTCCTGCCCTCTGCACATGCAATTTCTGGGATATGGCCTACATGGCAATGGTGGACATCTGCGCACATGAATGCCACAGGGGCAACTATACCTCGACTTGCCACTCTGCTGAGGTGGGGTAGCGTGCCACATGGCCTACACTACGGAGGGGACTTGCCTACCGAACTCACCCTGGCCTAGGGACACCCACAGCCCACCTCTCCCACCCAGACACCTCCACTGCATGCAAAGTCCGCAGAATGAGAGTGCACTTACCCCCTTGTGTCTGCTGTGATGCCCTCAACGCCCATCCAACTCCGGGTAGGCCACCGCCAGGATCCGGAACATCAGGGGGGTCATGGTGCGACGGGCACCCCTCCCACGTTGGGAGGCCATCCCCAGCTGAGCCTCCGCCGTCTTCTTGCTGCAGCGGCGAATGTCCTCCCATCTCTTACGGCAGTGGGTGCCCCGTCTCTGGTGGGACCCCAGGGTCCGGACCTCCTTGGCGATGGCACGCCAAATGTCCCTCTTCTGGTGGGCGCTGACCTACATGACATGCACAAGGAAAGAGGAACAGTCATTACCAACTGCACCGTCGTTGTGAGTGGCCCCCTCCCTACTCTGGCCATTTGGCCCATTCATTCCCATGCATTAATGTTCTATGAACTCTGCCCCCTTCCCTCTTCCAACCAGCCCTCTCCACCCAGGCCTAGCCCATACAACGTGCTCCCTGTGTACTAACCTGTTGGTCTGGAGGACCGTAGAGTAGCGTGTACTGGGGGAGGACTCCGTCTATCCGTTTCTCCAACTCCTGTGCAGTGAAGGCAGGGGCCCTTTTCCCAGACGCAGCAGCCATCCTCGCTTCCAGACCGAGGTCACAGCAGCACTTGCAGTGTAGGTCCTCTCCTGTCGAAGGTCAGGTATCTAGTGATTGAACAGATAGAAAATGGCGGTGACGTCCGTGGCGGGGCGCATCATCACCGCCGGCACACCTGTTCATTGGCTCCTGGGACCCCTAGGGTCCAATGTTAACCAATGCAACATTGCGCCGCGGTCTACGACCACCTACCGCGACGGTGTACAACGCCAGCGCAGTTACCCCATTGTCCCAGTTTAGAGGTCAGGCAGCCGCCATTTCAGGGGCCCACATGGCTTAATTTACCTCTGCGTCACTCATAGCTAGGCCTACACTCAACACACATACAGGAAGGGTTTTGTGGGGGTGTAGTCTTCTTTGTAACTGTGGGTACATACCTGGAGGAATAATGACTGATTCTTCGCTGTTGTCCTTCGTAGGCACCGTCAGCTGGGACATGTGAGAAGATGGCGGAATCCTCCTGTGTACCGACCGCTGGTGGACCTGTTGACAATGGAAGAGAGACATGTCATCGTCACCTACAGGTTTGACCGTGCCACTATCCAGGAACCATGTACCCAGTTGGAGCCAGACCTGATGTCACCAATCCGCCATCCGACTGGAATCCCCCCTGACGTGTAGGTGGTATCAGTGCTCCATTTCCTTGCAAGTGGGTCTTTTCAGACAACAGTGGCCATGGCATCAGGGATGTCCCAGCCTATGTTTTCCAACGTCTTGTCCAGAGTGTTGGCTGCCCTGCTGAAACATGTAAGGAGATACATCATTTTCCCTGAGGTGGCAGTTTTGCCTACAGTGAAAGGTGACTTCTATGCCCTTGGACATATCCCCAACGTCATAGGTGCCATTGATGGGACCCATGCAGCTCTGGTCCCCCCCCCACAGGAGTGAACAGGTGTACAGGAACAGGAAGAGTTATCATTCCATGAATGTCCAGATGGTCTGTTTGGCAGACCAGTACATCTCGCAGGTAAATGCTATGTTCCCTGGCTCAGTGCATGACGCCTACATCCTGCGGAATAGCAGCATCCATGATATGATGGGTCAACTCCAGAGGCACCGTGTATGGCTATTGGGGGACTCTGGTTACCCCAGACTTTCCTGGCTATTGACCCCAGTGAGGAATCCCAGGACCAGGGCAGAGGAACGCTACAATGAGGCCCATGGGCGGACTAGGAGGGTGATTGAACACACCTTCGGCCTCCTGAAGGCCAGGTTCAGGTGCCTCCATGTGACAGGTGGATCCCTATTTTACTCACCGAACAAGGTGTGCGAGATCATCATCGCCTGCTCCATGCTCCATAATTTGGCTTTGCGACGCCAGGTACCTTTTCTGCAGGAGGATGATCCAGATGACGGTGTTGTAGCAGCTGTGGAGTCTGTGGAGCCTGTGGACAGTGATGAGGAGGAAGCTGAGGAAGAAGACAACGACAACAGGGAGTCAGTCCTACAGCAATATTTCCAGTGACACACAGGTGAGAACATTTTCATGTTTAACATTACATTAACTTTCACACGTCTACCTCTATCTGTTTCTCGAATTCCATCACTATTTGGTAACTGAGTTGTACCCTTCCATTACGGTTTCACAGGTGTGGTTACCAACGTGTCATCTGCTTGCATCCTTCAAGGACTTCTGATGTGTGACATAGGTATGTTAGCCTTACAATGGGAAACCCATTATGACACTGTCATTGATAATACATATTTACTAAATCACAGACTGACTCCAGATTGTTTTGTGTTTCAAGGGTGTTTATTGAAGTGCTCAGAAATGTGAGGGGTTTGTTAAATGAGGCTGGGTGATGGTGGAGGAATGTCCATGGCAGAGTCAAGTCTAGTAGTCTCACAGGTGCACTGCCCATCTGGGCATAGGAAGTGGAGCTGGGCCAGTTTAAGTATGGACAGGGGAACAAGGTGGTACAGTGGGAGGAAAAACAGGGTGGTCTCATTTCCTGGCGGGGGTCTTGCCATCTTGCTCTGTCCTGTTCCTGGATCTCAGGGACCGCTTGCGTGGTGGTTGTCCGTCTGCAGGGGGTGGGGTGCTGGTGTGGTGGTCCTGTGGTGGGGCGTCCTGTCCACTAGCGCTGGCAGAGGTGGTGGGCAGTTCATCGTCCTGGCTAGTGTCAGGGGCCCCTTGGAGTGCCACGGTGTCCCTCATGGTGTGCTGAATGTCCTTCAACACCCCTACGATGGTGCCCAGGGCGGAGCTGATGGTCCTGAGCTCCTCCCTGAACCCCAAATACTGTTCCTCCTGCAGGCGCAAGGTCTCCTGCAACTTGTCCAGGACCGTCGCCATCGTCTCCTGGGAGTGGTGGTATGCTCCCATGATGGAGGATAGGGTCTCGTGGAGAGTGGGTTCCCTTGGCCTGTCCGCCCCCTGTCGCACAACAGCCCTCCCAGTTCCCCTGTGTTCCTGTGCCTCCATCCCCTGGACCTTGTGCCCACTACCACTGCCCCCAGGTCCCTGTTGTTGATGGGGTGATGGGTTATCCTGGGTTCCCTGTAGTGGTGGACACACCGCTGATTGACCTGTCCTGGGTAGGGAGGTTTGGGCCCGCTGGGTGGGTGCTGTTCTGGTGTTACCAGAGGGTGGAAGGTCAGTGTTGGGCTGTGCCTGTGCAAGGGGAACCGACTGTCCCAAGGCCCACGATGGTCCGGGCTGGTCATCAGGATCCAGTAGGGCAGAGCTGCTCTCGTCACTGTGGGCCTCTTCTGGGGGTGGAGTGGTGTTGTCTGGACCCTCTGTTGTGGTGACGGTCCTTCGGGTCCCTGCAGGGGCATAAGAGCATGATTATTGCATGTGTGTGTGTAATGGTGTGCAATGGGTGGGTGTTTGTGTACCCCAGTGCAAGCATTCCTGTGTGTGGGTTTGTGTGATGATGGTTGGGGGGTGTTCTGGGTATGTGCAGTGGGCATGCTTTAGTGAGGGGTGCCCATGCTTAGTTGTGTCATGCAGGGCTTGGTGTTGGGATGGGTGGATTGTGTTATGGGTACATTAGAGAGGATTTTGAGTGATAGGGGAGGGTGTGAGGGTGGGGGGGTGTGATAGCATGCAGGTAGGGTGGGGATATGATAGTTAAGATTTGACTTACCAGTGTCCCATCCTCCACCGACTCCTCCGAGGCCCTCAGGATGCATGATGGTCAAGACTGGCTCCTCCCATGTTGTTAGTTGTGGTGGAGGAGGTGGGGGTCCGCTGTCAGTCCGCTGCACCGCGATGTTGTGCCTGGAGACCGTTGAACGCACCATCCCCCGTAGGTCGTTCCACCTCTTCCTGATGTCCTCTCTATTTCTTGGGTACTGTCCCACGGCGTTCACCCTGTCCACTATTCTGCGCCATAACTCCATCTTCCTGGCTATTGATGTGTGCTGTACCTATGAGCCAAATAGCTGTGGCTCTACCCGGATTATTTCCTCCACCATGACCCTGAGCTCCTCCTCGGAGAAGCGGGGGTGTCTTTGGCGTGACATGGGGTGGTGTGTGTGATGTGTGGGGTGGTGTATGTGGTGATGAGTGTGGTGAGTGTAGTGGTGTGTGGTGTTTTGTGCGTGGATGTTGTGTGGGTGATGGTGTTGTGTGCATGGGCGTGTTTCTGTTGGCGTGGAGGCGGAGGATTTGTTTCCGCCAGTTTATCACTGACCTTTGGTGTGGCGGTGTTGTGTGGGTGTCTGAATTTCGGCGGATTCCGAGATGTGTGTCATAATAGCTGTGGCGGAATTCCGCCGCTGCGGCGGTGTATTGGCGGTCTTCTGCACGGCGGTAAGCGCCTTTTACCGCCAGTGTTGTAATGACCCCCAATGTGCTGATGGAAAAAAATGGGTGGGTCCTGGGTGTTAAAGAGGTGACGGGGAGTATGTACAGTGTAAATGTACAAATGTCTGTGATGTAGGTGTGTTGAGGGTGTGGGATGTGTGCTGAGTGAAGAATAGAGGAGTGCCTACTTAATAAGAAAGATTGTATTGTTGAGTGCTCTGGATGGTGTATTTTGCACAAGAGTTGCAAAGGATTGTGGTATTTGAAAGGGTGTGTTTTATTGTGTGCTTCATAGGTGTGTCAAGTGTGGGAACGTGTGTCAGCTGTGTTGTTTTCAAAATCATCCATTGTGGTGCTGTGTATTACTGTGGTGACTGCCAACTACCGCATTTCAAACCCCAGTTTGAGGACCGCCATGGCAAAACCACCATTGCAATTTTGGATGGCTTTTGTCGGTCGTGTCTGTATAACTCATAATAAGGCAGTCTGTAAGACTACTAATATGGCAGTCTTTGGTGGGCAACACTATGACGGTCTTGCGGTCCTACTACCAAACTCGTAACCAGGCCCTAAATGTCATACTTTCATTGTTCAACACCATCCCCAAATTGGGTTAAATTATATTGAGAATATTACATATCACCCTTGTAGTGTCCAACATATTTCCCAAATGGGTATAGACTGGATTGTGAATAGTAAATATCACCCCCTTAGTATCCGACACATCCCCAAGTTGATTAGATTAGTGTGGGAATAGTAAGTGTCACCCCGTTAGTGTCCATTGCCTTCCTCCATATCTGTTAGTTTGGATTGTGTATAGTAAATGTCATCCTTCTAGTGTTTTTTACCAGTACCTTCCATTTTGTGGTCTATTAGTCTTAATTTTAGTCTATTTTTCGGGATCAAGGTCACATTAAGGTGCTGCTGTTTGCCAGAACCGGTAAGTCTCTTTTTTACATTTTTTTAAGAGCTTTGAGAGTAGGGGGTGTAGGAGTACGTCTAGAGGTTGGTCGTCGTGTTGTGTGTGGGATTGTGGAACATTTAGTTGTAGTGATAGTTTTTCACTAATGTGTAGTTTGGGGTTTTCATATACTGTTTTACTAATGTATTGTTATGTTATGTTGTGTCATGTTACTTATTTTATGATAATTATGTGTGGTGTATAGTTATTTTTGGAGCTCTCACAATTTTTGGGGTGTGTTTTCTTGTTTACTTAACAGGTTGTTGTCAACAAGCATGTGGTTATAGTTTTGTTCATTATTATTTTTGAGGAAATCACCAATATTTGTAACCTTGATTTTCCTTCATTCAGGTGTCCATGAGCATTTCTCTTTTTATACACATTCTTGTGTTCTGTATGGTTCCTAGATACTTGAGATTGCTTGCAGGGATTCTCTTTTGGACTCATTTTATTTTTGCACTTTTTTGGGCTTTTTGGAAACTATTTTTCCCACTGATGCTGACTCATTATTTTTGACTACATGGATACAGAGGAAGACCTACTGCAGAACTGTAGGTGATGTTTATTTCATTTTTTTTGTGGAAAATGTTGTATCTTATTGTTTGTGGAAATATTATATGATTGTTAATTGGAAATGTGTAGTTTGCATGTCAGATTTCTTTTCCGTGATGAATTGAGTTTGTTCTTTGAGCTTTTTGGTTTGTGAGATTTTCATTTTTCATTTAAATAATTTATATTTTATTTTATTATCTCAGTTGTTTTATCACTGAAATTCTAGTTAATGCTTAGACTGATGTAATAAAATACTATGCGTCTGCCTATGGGTCTGTCTTAGATATTGGCAGCTTGGTTACTATGGCACAACTGTGATGGATATCCCATCAGCCATAAACTAAATCCCATTGGAAATGATGAGATTTAGGGCCATATTTATACTTTTGTAGCGCCGCATTTTCACTGCTTTTCGACGCAAAAACGGTGCAAACTTACAAAATACAATTGTATTTTTAAAGTTTGTTACACTTTTGTGTCAAAAAATGACATAAATGCGACACTAATAAAGTATAAATATGGGCATTAGATTTCGAGGGACGGGATATCTGTCACACGTTGTGGCAGAGTAACCCACCCGCCAATATCTAAATCAGGCTCCATGTATATTATTTATATAAAAAATGATTTGTCATGTTGGTTAGATTGTGTGACAGATTCTTGGGACTTTTGTAGGTTAATATTTATTTTATTATTTCTACTCCTTTTTTGTTTATAAATAGTAGTGGTTAGCTGCCACAGTGACTGGGACAGAGGCCAGTGCCAGGCCCTGCTACCAACTCCTCTTAAACATCCAGCCCCGTGCCATGCATGGTCTTTGGCTGGGTTCAGCGGAAGTTGGCCGCACCTACTGCCAACCCCCCCCATAAGCACCCAACCCATGCTACACAAGGCCTTTGGCTGTATGCAGTGGGAGTTGGCCACAGGACACCATCCCTTGGCCAAATTAGGCTTCTAGCTCATTTTACAAACTTGTAGTAGTTAAAAGGGAGAACAAAGTGCTCTGTTCTCAACAGCACATGACAAGAAAAAAAACAATTGTCAGACTCACTACATAAGATGTTGCACTCAGAAGAGCAACAAGGCAAACACCTCCTGCAAGGATTTCAGATAAGATTTAAAGGTAGAATTTCAGAGAGAACAGAAGTGCTTTCCCTTATCGAAGCACAAAAAGTTTCCATGATTTGTACTTAACAGAGCTTCAATGGGGGCTCCTGCTTTTGTTTCTATTTGTAAGTGTCTCACCTTGAGGTTTCATTTCTGTGAAGTCAGCATCAGTGCCATAATGCGTTCTAACCAGCCTGTTTATCAAAGTATAGACCACAGTTTACTGCAAAGATCTACCCAACTGGAGTGCTTTGTACTGGGTAATTAGTAGCTGCTGCCTCATTGGGTAAATGAATTGTGCATATTCTACACTATAGCTGTGTAAAGTTCACTGTCACAGTGACCTTGTGTCTGTAATTTTGGCAATGTGATAGTTCATTGAGGGGCTATATATAAAAATCTGCACTAACACAAAACCTGGTGTGGAGAAGATGACAAGACTACAAAGAGTTGAATCTCCCCCAATCAAGGGTACTTCCTCTTAATTATATGTAGTAAGTGCTTCATTGTTTCGTGGAAATTTGCTTCTAATCCTATGCATCAGGGACCTCGGTGGAGCCTGAATGCCCCAGCAGTCCCTGCTGGTTCCCCACCGTCTGGGGAACTAGCATTGCACCTACATGCAGGGAGCTGCAAAAACAGCTGCTTCCTGCGTGCAGGAGCAATCCTTTCATCTGTTTTCCTGCCCCCTAGACAGCGGGCAGGAAAACAGACATAAAGTCCACTCCTAGCCAGAGGGAGCAGAATTGTAGTTTGCTCTCACTCGGCGGGAGCTGTCAAAGCTCCCATCAAGAGAAAGCAAACTGCTGTCTCCTGAGGGTAAGCACCTCAGAAGTTAGGGAGCTGGTACTCGGGTATGGTGGTCCTCTGTGCCATTAATGGCTCCTGGATGGGGGGAGCGCTGCCCCCTCCTCTCAAATTGCACATGCCGGTCCCATGGGGGTGGTTGTCCCTGTGGATGCAAACAACCTGGAAAGGGGCCATGTGTCCCACTTTACATTTGCCCATCCCCCAGGGAGGTGGCAGTCCCCATGGCAATAAGGAAGCAGGAGGGGGTCTGCATTGGTCCCCTCCTTTTTTATTTAAAGCCCTGGGGAGGTGGTGATCCCTGGACCTTTTAAAGCCCTGATGAGGGGACTGTTCAAACACTCCTATTATACACCCAGGGAGGTGGTGGTTAAAACAACCCAGGGAGGTGGTGGTTGTCAGGGGTAAGACTCTCTTTGGGAGAGAGGCTGCATGTGCCCTCCTCCAATTTACACTACTAAAAGCATGCCCCGGGACCTGGTCCACTCAGAGGCTTAAAAAAAAAACAAGCACTAGAAACCACGCTTACATTTTCTTTATTTTGTATTTTTCAATGGATTCACAGTTCCTCTGTGAATTTCTGCGAAAATGTTAAAAAAAAAGTTGTCTTGCTTTGGTGAGGTCCCTAGGGGACCCCAGCACCTGGGCTGGGGTGTTAGGGGACCCCAGCGCCTGGGCTGGGGTGTTAGGGTCCCAAAATGGTTGCCAACACTCCCTTGTTGAAGTGTTGGCTGCCAATCAGATTTCAGCATGAGATCTCTGAAATCCCCAGAGCCTCTGTGTCTCTCGATATACAAATGTCTTTTTCCTTTATAAACTCCTAAACTGTTGAACTGATTTACACCAAATAACAAGTACACTTTCTGGACCTAGAGCTAGCTTTCTGCCAAATTTGGTGTAACTCCATCTAGCGGGTAGGTTTGTAGTGGTGTATAGGAAATTGCATGGAGAAATAGCATTTTGGGACTGCCCCATGCTTAACGAATCACCCAAAACTTTGAACATAGATCTAAATATATGCATAGAAAAAGTAAACTGTGCTGGGACATATGGTAGCCGCCATCTTGGAAAGTACCTCCACATAATGTAAATACTTTCCAATTTAATTTTCTGTGAATTAGTACAATCTACTCATCTACATAATTTGTTAATACAACATCAGTTTCCAGATTAGCGTATTCATGATTAAGGTCCCAGGAGAACAATCAAAATTACGATGTGGTTGAAAATTACATCTGTGTGGGTTCTTGATAATTCAGCCGGGGGGCTGGGGGTTCAAGCATTACATGGAGCTCCAACACAGTACCATCACAGTGTACTGTTCTATGCGCATGTGTCTTGTCTATAGCTCAGCAATTGTGCATCTAAAGATCATGTAACCAAGTGCCGTGGTGAATTATTACATTGTTTTTGCACCTTCAACCCGTGAGCCCGAATATTTGATGGATTGCTTTTGAAGTCTGAGACTTGCTTCTCTTCCAGTCTGCGTGCTCCTCTCCAGAGCGTTCCTGTGAAATGGATTTAATTGTATTCTGGGACCCACCTTATGAACATTGACTCTGTGAAGCATCTGAGCACTCTGCTCAGGGAAGCACTCTTGTACCTGTAGTGGTGGATGGCGCCATTGACGGGCTGACTGCAACATATCAGTGTGGCTATCATACCTGCTAATTAAATGATGAGGAACCCAACTACCTTGAGTGGAGGAATAATCGGAGTATGCAGTGAGACCTATTGAGTTACACTCTCATTTTGAGTAGACCTGCCCGCAAAACCACCGTCTATCGGGTGTACTGAGAAAAGAGGACTGCATGGGGGCACGGAACTACAGCAACTGCTATCACTCTAGAAAATCTTTTTTCATCGGTCGGTACCACCAGTTAGGATCCTGTACTGTATTGTTCATCATTATGAGACCAGGACTGGGGGTATGCAGGAATACTCATCCATTGCCTTTAAATCCTCACCAGGCATCTCTGTATGGGATTTATGGAAAGCCAGGGGGCTGTTTAACCAGTGCGGGATGCAAATGCAGTGGGTGTTCCTGTGACCTGGCTTGCAAACTATATACTCCAACCCTGTATTGGTATGGTGTGGGCCTTTTAGGATAGTGTGTGGCTAAATGTTGTCCCTCAATATTTGCAGGTGAATCTAGTTACCCCAACTTACCATGGCTGCTGACTCCTGTGAGGAATGCCCAGACAAGGGCAGAAGAACGTTATAATGAGGCACATGGGCAAACCAGAAGGATAATAGAGAGAACATTTGGCCTCCTGAAAGCCAGGTTCTGGTGCCTCCATCTAACAGGTGGATCCCTGTGCTACTCACCCAAGAAGGTCGGCCAGATAGTAGTGGCAAGCGCATGTTGCACAACCTAGCCCTCAGATGCCATGTCCCTTTTCAGCAGGAGGAGGAGACTGGAGATGCCCCTATGACAGCAATAAACCCTGTGGACAGTGAAGATGAGGAGGCAGTGGATGAGGATGAGGACAACAGAACATCAATTATACAACAGTACTTCCAATGACACACAGGTAGGACAGTGTAACTTTACATTTCAATGACTTTGGTTGTAATCTGTGTGGCAATGGCATACTGATATTCCCCACTTCTATGCCCACTCACTGTTCCCTCTGGCAATTAATTTTGCAGATGTTGGTGATGTGATAAATACTTCTGGTGTGATCACTACAGCCAGCTACAGATCATTAATCTATGCTCATCGTATGTACAGTTAATTAGCACTGTGTGTACCTGTTTCAATAAATACATTTTTTATATACATGACATACTCCAAATAGATTTATTTCAAAGGGTGTTTATTGAAGTGCTGACATATAGGGGGAAGTGCAATTGAATGGAGTGATGATGGAGGAACGTCCAGAGTATTGTTCCAGACCATTTGTAGCACAGGTGCATTGCCCAAGGGGAAATTGGAAGGGGAGCAATGGCAGTTCAAGGTGGACAGGGTGACTGAGTGGGACACAAGGGTGAAAATCCGGAGAGTCTCAATTCCTGGCAGGGTTCTTGGTCTTGGCAAGTGTCTCTGGCTTCTGTCTGGATCGCAGGGAACGTTTGCAGGGTGGTTCACCTTCTGCAGGGGGAGAGGTGCTGGTGGCCTTTGAGTCCTGTGGCGGGGCCTCCTGGCCACTAGCAGCAGTGGAAGTGGGAGGCTGTTCAGATGTCTAGCTAGTGGCAGGGGCCCACTGGTTGTGAGACTGCCTCCCTCATGGTGTTGGCCATGTCTGCCAGCACCCCTACTGTGTATATCAGGATGTTATTGATGGCCTGCAAGTCCTCCATGATCCCCTGGTACTGTCCCTCCTGCAGCCACCTGTTTTCCTGCACGTTCTCCAAGATCTGGCCCATAGTGTCCTGGGAATGTTGCAAGCCTCTCAGGATCTCGGAGAGTGCCTCCTGGAGAGTCGGTTCCCTGTGCCTGACCTCCCCATTGCGCACAGCAGTCCTCCCAGTTTCCCTGTTGGCCTGTGCCCCTGTCCCCTGAACCGTGTGCTTACTGCCACTGACCCCAGGTCCCTGATTTTCTTGTGTGTGAAGTGTGGCCTAGGGTCCCTGTAGAGGTGGACACACTTCTGATTGACATGTCCTGGGGACAGAGATGTGGATACGCTGGGTGGGTGCTGTGGTGGTGTTTCCAGATGGGGAGGCTCGGTGGTGGTGTGTGACTGGGATTGGGTAACCGGCTGTCCAGTGGTCCCTGATGGGCCAGGTAGATCACCCAGATCCTGAAGACCAGAGTTACTGTCATCACTGTGGGCCTTTTCAGTTGGGGGACTGGAGAGTACTGGCACCTCCTATCCGGTGACATTCGCTGGGGTACCTGATGATGTAAATAATGTGTTATGCTTAATGTGTCTGACATATTTTATATTCATGGCTTCCCCTGTATGGTTGGATTTGCCATGCTAGGTTTCACTTGTGTATGTTAGTGTATGGTGGGATTGTTAGTTCTCTATGGTGTGCATGCTTTAGTGATGAGTGTCCATGCAGGGCTGTGAGGAGTGTCCATGCATTGGTACAGCATGCAGGGCTTGGCATTGGGATAAGTGAGATGTGATGGTGGAGTGTGTGGGATGTAGTGGAGTGATGGGAATGAGGGTGAGGGTTTGTGATGGCATGCAGGTATGGGGGTGATAATAGTAAAGTTGACTTACCAATCCTCCTCTGACTCTGGCCAGGCCCTCAGGATGCAGTATTGCCAAGACCTGCTCCTCCCATGCTGTGAGTTGTGGGGGAGTAGGTGGGGGTCCACGCCAGTCCTCTGCTGCTATGGAACATACTTTCCTCGTAGGTCTTTCCACCTCTTCCTGATGTCATACCTTGTTCTGGGGTGCTGTCCCACGGCCTTTACCCTGTCCAAAATTCTCTGCCATAGCTTCATCTTCCTGGTTGTTGATAGCTGCTGCACCTGTGCTCCAAATAGCTGTGGCTCTACCCTGACAATTTCCTCCACTATGACCCTTAGCTCCTCCTCTGTTAAACGGGGGAGTCTTTGTGGTGCCATGGGTGTTATGTGATGTGTGTTGGTGAGAGTGTGTTGGGTAATGTGTTGGGGTGTTTGATGTGGAGTGCGTGAGTGGTGTATAGGTGTGAGTAGTGTGTGGCTCTAGTTGTGTCAGTGGTCTTGGTGTCTCTCTGGGGACAATGCTTTGGAGTCGTAAAGGGCTGTGGGTAATGTGGGTGTGTATTTGATAGTGGTGTGGGTGTGTGGGTGTGGTGTGTGTATGGGTGTTAGGTGTGTATTGTTTGATTTGTCCAATGTGGAGTTGTTTTGTATGTTGTTGTCCATTGTGAGCACGGGGGTATGTACCGCCCATGGTTTACCGCCGTTGAATGCCTGCCGTGGTGATTCGTGGGTCATAATGTGATGGGCGTTGTTCTGTTGGCGTAATGGTGTGGGTTTTGGGACCGCCACTTTATCACTGACCTTTGATCTGGCGGATTTGTGTATGTGGCTGAATTCTGTAGGGCTGGTGTGTGTGTCATAATATGGTGAACGGATATCCGCCGCCGCTGCGGATGCCGTCAGCGTGGAGGTATGTAGGATTTACCGGCAATGTCATAATGAGGGCCTAAGTGTTTTAAAGTAGCTGCTTGATTAGATTTTATTCTTGCTCAGATGAAAAGGGCAAGTAGAGATACTTATTAACTCTTGTCCAGGTCACTTGATTTTTTTAGTCAGTATAATAGTTAATGTACAACCGCCTATGCCTAGATAGTTCTTCACCAAGTGTTTCTGGTCAGATGAAGATAGGTATGTGGGAATTTCTATTTGTATTCATGATTTTCTGAGTAAATCTAGGCACTTCCAGTTTGATAAAAACGTGCATGCCTTTAAATCTACATTACTTGGATGATTTTCCTTATTTTTCCTCACTGAACAAGGAAAAACAATAGCAATTAACGTGGATGCAGATCAACATTAGCAACCTTCCAGTTGTTAAGTGCAGGATCAAAAAGAGACAAATTAAGATAGAAAAAATCATGTCGATTTTTAGGACCTTCTCATACAATATAATAGATAAAGGGCAAGATTTACAAGCTCCACTTAGTGCCACATTTGCGGCAAAATTATTACAATAGAATCAAAAAAATGATGCTGTTGCCTCTAACATGTGTCATGGTGCATCATATTGTAAAGACAGCGCTACCATGGTGGTGTTAGGGGACACAAGGGGGGCGCAAGAAAAGTGGTGCATCACCAGTGATGTGCCACTTTCTTGTAAACAGGGCCTGTTAGGTGACTGAACATATTGGTAAAATGTGAGCTTGTAAAATGTCTCCTCAAATCACAATTTCATCAGGTCGATTATAGATTCTGTTACTCAATAATTTATGATCCACAAGGCAGAGGCAAATCTTTCTTAATCATTAAGCGTCACTATGTCAAGCACATAGTAAAACTCACACTTTACAACATTTGGATCAACTTCCCCTTTCCACAGTATCATTTGAACAAACTCAACTGTTAAACAGATCTTCTTCAGAAGCTGGATTACTGCATGTGCTATCTAGGCGTAATAATTGAAGGCATGTGGTAAAGGTGGCCTGCTGGTAGAATTTGCATCACAATTGAAAAAAGAATTTACTATGTAATGAAATAACGATGGGAGACCCTATTCCCAAATCATTTTATAAGGTAACTATTATTAGCTTCCTCGAAAAAGCAACAAATAAATAGAAATAGAGATGTACTGATAAACCTCGTAGACACTGTTTAGAAATTATTTGCCAAAATTCTAGCCATGTGACTTACTAAGGTCATTCAAGATGTGACACATATATGTCATAGTGTTTTCTACTAAGTAGAAAGATTACAGCAGATATAAATTTCTTGATTGGAGTAATTGTTTTCCTTCCCTCTATTCCTCATAAAACAGCCCTAACTATTGTGATGCCGAAAAGGTGTTTGATTTGGTCCCATATTTATGCTTTTTGAAGCAAAACTGCGCTAACACACTTTTGCTGTAAAAAAATTTGCGCCTGCTTGCGTCATTTAACAACGCCAGCCAGGCACTGTATTTATTGAATGGTGCAAGCCAGCGCTCAACTTGGGCTGGCATCTTAGAAGAAGATGCTAGCTGGGTGGGGGTGGCGGTAGGGAAGGAGGGGGTTGTGTGTGAGAAAATGACGCTAGTTTAGTTAGAGGCAAAAAAATGCCTCTAACCAGACTAGCGCCATTTCCTGCCACACAACCACCAAAAATATAACTCCTGCCTTAGGAAAGACAGGAATTATGTCCAATGGCCAGCAGAGGGGACAAGGCCACTTGCAACCCCAAGTTCGGGCCCCCAATGGCACTGTAAAAAAAACAATAATAACATATTTACCTATACTTACCCTACTTACCTGGGATGGGGTCCCCATCCTCTGGTGTCCCTCTGGTGTGGGAGGGGATGTTCTTGGGGTTTGGGGAGGGCACCTGTGGACCCATTCCATGGTGTTTAACCATGGAAATGGGTCCACAGGTCCCCCTAACTCCTGGTCTGACCCAGGCATTAAATAATGGTGCAAAGCAAGCTTAGCACCATTATTTAACCCCTCCTCCCACCCGTGGGTCATTGTAGCATAGGGGATAAATATGGGGCTATGGAGGTAGCACCATTTTTTAGATAGGAATGCCTACCTTGCATCTCGTTGACGCAAGGTAGGTGCAAGCATCCAATAAATGGTGCATCCTCCTATATTTTGACGTAAAAAATATGGAGTTAAGTTTGCTCCGAATTTGCGTTAAAAAAAAAGACTTGAATTAGGCACAATTGAAGTATAAATATGGGCCTTGGTGTTTCTTCCAGAAAAAATGTACTGGCCTGAATAATTAATAGCCATTATTAGTAAATTATATTTCAATGTTACAGCAACTATCATATTCAAATAGCTACAGGTTGAAAAATTTACCATAGTTAGGGGAACCTGAGAGCAATGCCCCCTTTCTCTGTTTCTATTTGCCTTATTTATTGAACTTCTAGTGCAGTAGTTCCCAAACTTTTGACTTCTGTGGACACCCACTTCATCATTACTGGATCTTGCGGACCCCTACTGAATCCATATTTGGATCCGTGGACCCCCCACCCCCATGAGTCATTACTGAAAGCTGTGGACCTTTCATCCATTAATATTATTTAATTTTCAAAGTACTCGTGTTCTAGTGTTTAAAATCCATGTTGACAATCATTTCGTACCCCTCCCCGACAAGGCCAAATTAAATGTATTTGCCAATTATTTAATCGTATATTGGAGAGATGACTATAGAATAAATGAGTACATATTTGACCAACTTTTCCAATTCTCACAAATCAATGACTATAAAATTAAACAAAAGCGAAATTAAGTTATTTCATTAAATGCTGTTTGAAATTAGCTCTCTTCAAATCTACAGGAAAACTACGATTCACGTTGTCGGGTTACATACCATGGCATTCATTTATTTCCCACCTATAATGACATGTGTGAATGAAGTTACTCAACAACGCTAAATGAAATAGCAATGATCGTTTCAAGGTATTTTCAAGGGTCTAAAATCTCCTCTGGCGATTATAGGTCGAATCGCTCTAATCAAACTGTCTAATAAACTAATAATTTATATATTTTCTAATGAGCCCTGTAAACGACAAGATACTTTTATTGACGCTTTAGATACTGTGAGAAACTGGGGCTGATTGCAGAGGCCCCCTAACTTTTTGCCCCCATTTTCCACTTTATGCTGGTGTTTTCCTGACTCTGATGGTGCCCTGGGTACTGCTAACCAGTCCCAGGGCCTGTGCTCTGTGTAAAATGGATATGCAAATTAGGCTAATTATAATTGGCTAAGTTAACCTACCTATAAGTCCCTAGTATATGGTAGGGCATGTAGGTTTAGGGACCACAGCATAGGTGGTGCACACCTAGGTGCATTGCTGAGGTGCCCAGTGCCATTTTAAAAGCAAGCCTGCCTTGCTGGCTGCTTTTAAATTAAAGTTATATGCAAATTCGACTTTGGAATTAAAGGTACTTCCAAAGTCTTAAACTACCTTATTTTTACATATAAGTCACCCCTAAGGTGTGCCCTATGTGCCCCTAGGGCAGGGTGCCATGTAACTATAAGCAGGGACTTTATAAAAATAGATTTATAAGCCCTGGTGAGGTAAAAACAGCCAAATTCGTTTTTCCCTCATTGAAGTAAATGGCCTTCATAGGCTAGAATGGGCAGACTTTATTTTAAATTTTAAAGTCTCCTTAAATGTTACATACCAAGAATTTGGTATCAAATTGATTGTTATAATAAATCCCACAACTTCCAGTTGTTGGATTTAATATAACTAGTGCAGGTAAAAAGTTTAGACTTTACCTAAAAAGTTGCCAATTTCAGCTCTGCATTGTTTTTGCTGCTGTGCTCTGATTGGCCAGCCTGCAGCAGCTTCTGCCAGGCTACTTTAATGAGGTGTGAAGTGGCCTGACTTTACACAAAGGAATGTGCTTGGGGGAGAGAATCTCCCCTCAGCAGATGGGGAAGCAGGAAGGGGGAGGGCTGCCAAACTGGTCTTCAAAGGCAGAGAAGGACATCTGGAGCACCCAGCAACACCCCCACATCCTGCAACCCCAGACAGCTAGGTGCCCCCTTGATTAGATTAGGAGAGGGCAGGAGAGGGGTGTGTTTATGATTTTTAGCCACACCAGTGGGTGGGCTCAGCCAGATCTCTCCTCCAAAAATCAGATTCATCCATTTTGGATTTTTAGAGACTATTGCCTTCTGGGATGGATTTTTGCCACACTTCCCAGGAAGTGGTCATCACAGGGGGACGACCCTGTCCCTGATTGGAGGACCAGGGCCCCCCTGCTTTTCACCCAGGAGCAAGGATAAAACTGGCAGACCTGCACCCACGCCTCAGATCCCCTCCAGAATTCAACAAGAAAGGAACTAAGGAAGAAGAAGGACTGCCCTGCTGGACCCCTGGCCTGCACCTGGACCCTGCACTCAGAAGGACTGCACCAGCTGCACACTTGGGCTTCACCACAAGAAGGACTTTGCCTGGCTTCAACTGGTTCAAGGAGGGACTCCCTGTTTGCTACAGGTGAAAAATTGCTAACCAGAGTCCCCTGCACCAACTCCTGAAAGAAGCGACCAGCTGACCACTGCCCAGTGGCCAAAAAGGAGTTTGCGCCAGGTGCATTCTGGGAGTTGAAGTCCGCACTTCCCAAGGACCATCACAGAACTTCTGGACCCTTGGGGTGAGCTGTGGACCCCAAAAGAACCTTAAAAGAACATCTGGGTGAAGCCCCAGAAGTTTGGAAAAGATTGGAGAAATTTTAGAAAAAAGCTCCATAAAGTGACCGACTCGACGCGGAAATTCTAGCCGGCTTGCCTCAACCGCGACCCGGCCTGACTTCGTGGTTCGTCCCGGTCAAGAAAAACATCCGAAAAAAAGACTAAGTCCGAACGTAAAAAGTTGACCGGGACCTTCCAGCCATCTTATCCGAGAAGGGCTCCACGGACGTCGGATCAAGATCCAGGTTTACCCCGGTCGAAGGATTTTCATCTCGAAAAAACGACTAAGTCCGAAGGTAGAAATCACCACCGAGGAAACCGACTTCGCGTATCCGGACAAGGGCTCCAGGAGGTCGGATCCAACTGGCAGGTTCGTCCCGGTGAAGAAAAACTTCAAAATAAAGACTAAGTCAGAAGGTAACTTTTTAACCGAGGCTTCCCGCGACCTGTATCCGAGCAGGGCTCCATCGCGGTCGGCCTGAAAGTTTGACTTTGTCCCGGTCCTGGTGCAACCAGATGACCCGATTGGCGCTTTTTGTTTCTATGCGCTAGAAAATAATAATACTTTAAAAAATCATATCTCCGGTTCCCCTGAACCGATTTTAATCGTTTTTGTGTCATTTTAAAGATAAAAATATAAGCTATTTTTATAAATTGGTTTTGGATTTTTAAACTGTTTCCTGTGTTTTATTTAATTACTGTTTTGTGATATTTGAATGCTTTACACTTTGTCTCCTAAGTTAAGCCTTGACGTTCGATGCCAAGCTACCAAGGGTAGAGCTGGGATTAATTTACTGAGACCTAACTGTACTTTTGTGGAGGTTTGTGGCTTGTTGCTAGGTGTAGGTACCTACCTGCCCTACCAATAACCCATTTTCCAACAGATACATTAACTACTACATTTTTATGGAAACACAAAGACATTGCAGTAAAGCATCCAAAATTCATTTTGATACACATCATGAAGATCTAGCTCTTTCTAACTTTAGTCTAGATTATTTAGCCGCTCTATTCATATTTTAATGTCTAACACAGCCCAGTTTACACAGCCTTGAGTTTTTGTCAATTCCATGATAAATATGATGCTTAACGAATCATCTGTTTATTCATCTCTATTTATCAAATCTTTAAATATCCCCCCAAAAATCTACAAAACTTTGCAGATGATTGGATTGCATAACAACCCTTCATTGTTCAACCCAGAAACGGTATACCTAAACTGAATGATATTGTCAGCATACCACATCGTAATAGAATGGGATTTAATATGGAACTAGGAGTACTTAAAAAGTGGGAAGAAGGTGGCTTGCAATGGATTTTTAGATTTCAGATGCAATTCTGCAGTTTAAGAAAAATTCTCATAAGTTTCTTAAAGCCCAATTTTGAGTCAAGTTTTATTCATATGAAATGGCAATTGCAATTTTCGATACACTTATTTATGATATAAACATATGGGGGCAGATTTATTGAAAGGGGCACTGCACCGAGCGCAGCCCCACTCTCCCTGCACCTATTAGCACCCCACTACTGCCACCATGTGTGCGCCATATATAAAATACAGTGCTCCATGGCGCAGGGTAGGGGGCAATATCTATTGATGTACTCTGCAGGAATACAGCCAAAATATTGGCGCTACTTCGACAGAGTACATAGGGCCCCATGCTAAAGAATGAAAACCCCCTTTTAATTAATGCCTTTTCTTGAGCAGGCTTTAAAAGTGCCTTATAAAATGGCACAAGGAAATCTCCTAGATTTCCTTACGCCATTTTTCCAGCTCTAAATACTGCACAGGGATTTCAGCCTCGTTGGGCCATATTAACGTAAAAAATAATGACATTAATGTGGCACAAGGTGGTGCTAGGGCATTATAAATATGCCCCTTGGTATCATATACACAGGTTATTCAGAAGAACCTTAATTACTGAGTTTACTTTTAAATGAGAGAAACACTATGAGATTAAACTAACTGACAAAACGTGGATGAAAATATCAGATTAGTAATGAATGCTTTCGAGTTGCCTGTTTTAGGCAAATTCACTTTTATGCCAGAGGGAAACTTTCTTTTACACCTACGATTCTACGCAGGTTTTTCCAAACATTCCATAATGTTGTTTTCCTTGTCAAGATGTGTTCATTGGCGATTAGCAGCATATGATAGGATGTTGCCTCAATTTACAACCTTTCTGAATTTATGATTTTCAAATTATTAGCTTAAAAATAAGGTAAAATATGAGACTCTGTCCCTATAAAATTCCGATAGGTCCTTCATCACATGTACCATATTTGTGCAGATTTAAGAGGGCCTAGTGACATATACCACTTTAATGTAATTTGTTTTACACTACTGTGACGATATTATGGCAAAAACGCTGCAGCATATTTACAAAGTGGCGCAATGCATGCATTGTGCCACTTTGTAACCCCTTGTGCCACATTAACCTATGCCAGGCATAAAGTATGCAAGGGGGGCATTCCCCGATTAGGGGGGCTTAAATAATGGCGCTCTGAAATCTAAAAGATTTCTTTGCATAATTTTTAGCTGCATTTTAACACCTGCTCAAAGCAGGCGTTAAAAGGAGGCACATCATTTTTTTTCAATGGGCCTTAATGTGCTTTGCAGGATTAGCATCAGCATCTTTGGCACTAATCCTGCAAATCGCCAAACTAGCATCAAAAGTTTGACGCTAATTCCCTAACTACCGCCATGGTGCACCATATGTCAAATACGGCGCAAACATGGTGGCGTTAGGGGGGCGCTAAGCGGCGCAAGTTAAGTGGTGCTGCATTGGATGCAGCACCACTATTATTAAAATCAGCCCATAGAGTGTCAAAAAGGGAGATTTATATGTGTAGCTGTTTCTGTTGCAAGCTCGTTAGTTCCACTTGTTTGGCAACTGAGAATTAAAAAAATGTACAGCTATCTTAGATGATTCATTTTGTGCACTGACTCAGCAGTATTCAAAGATTCCAAAATGTTTGGAGAATTTTCATAGATGAATTATTAGAATAGTATTTCGTCATGCTGCTGAATAATAATACAATGTAAATGTAATTTTTTATTTCACTATGAACTATAAATAGAAAGTATATTTTTACCTGAATAAAAAAGGATAGTAAAGCCAATTATTCATTTGTTAACTTGTTTAGGGGTCAGAGCTTATGCACTGGGAACAGCTGATAAGTGTCCAAGGGCCACATGTACGAAGATCCGGTTTTGTGACTCACAAACCGCGAGTCTTAGCGACTCGCAATTTGCGAGAAGCAAAACCGGATGTACAAGAGTGTCAATGACACTGTCTGTGATTTGTTATAGGGTCACAAATGACCTACCTCATGAATATTCATGAGGTAGGTCGCAATTGGCAACCCCATTGGGAATGGCGGCACTCACAGGGATGGTGGCCTGTTGGTGTCAGTAGATCACCATGTCTGTGACTGCTTTTAAATATAGCAGCATTTTTTTTTTAAATGCAAGGAAAACAGAATACATTTTGAAAACAAAAATGAAGAGTTTTCTTTTCATTTTTTCAGAGCAGGCATTGGTACGTTGTCCACTGCCTGCTCTGAAAAAATGTTTTCCCATTCATTCACAAAGGGGAAGGTGTCCCTTGGGGTCCCCTTCCCTTTTGCGAACTGGTTAGCACCAATTTGAAATTGGTGCTAACTGCGATTGTTTTGCGACCGCATTTGTGGTCACAAAACAATTATACAAACCATTTAGATTCGGTATTAGGAATGGACGCCCTTGACACACTCCTTCCTAATACCTAAAAATAAGTTACCGAATCGCAGTTTGGGCTTTGTACATGCAAAAAAGCATTTTTCTAGTTGCAAAGGGGCCGATTCTATAAATCGGCCCCTTTGCGACTAGAAAACTGCTTCATACATTGAGCCCAAGTACAAGGGGGAAAATATTGTCTCAAATTGAGGATCACAATGCAGACCATGCAATATGGCAAATTAACTAAACAGGTCACATTTCGCTTTGCGTAAGACAACAACAATGTAATCCACAGGGATGTTTTTTTGGGACTGAGAAGCATATAAAGATCTCACTATATACTTCAGTAACACACAACATATGTATTCGGAAAGACGTGGGGACTGCTTTGCATTTGTTTAGTGGGATTATTTGACTTTGATTGGTGAATGACTCAAGTAAGGCTGAACTTTGTTTTGTATCTCTGCTAGATAGAAGCGGAATCTGTAGTCACAAGAGCATTCCCTGACTAAACAAAATATGCCATCTGTACTTGTCAGTGCATATGTTACTGTGTTTGAAAGTGTAAATAACTCACGTGTACTGTGAGAGAACATAGTGGGCCCGATTCACAAATGTTAACTTAGACAAAAAGTCTAAGTTAGACCAAGAGTCTAAACTTAATCCAAAAGTTTAACTTTACTCATAGTAAGGTTAGACTTTTGGTTCAAGTTAAGACTTTTGGTCTAAGTTTAGACTAAGGTGGTCATTATGGGCCTGCCGGTTTTTCGACTACCAGGGTTAATGTGGAGGTATCACTGCCAACAGACTGGCGGTGAATACCGCCACATTATGAGAATGGCGGGTTGGCCGCTATCAACCTGTCACATCTCCACCCATACTGCCATGTCAGTATGAACCGCCGGGCTGGAGATGTTCACCTCTGACCCGGTGGTCCCCAGAGGACCACTGGCGGTATTATGAGCCAGCCTACCGCCATGCTTTCCACGGCGGTAGCACTGCCATGAAAACCATGGCGGTAGGGCTACTTCTAAGAATTCCTCTTCGGTGACCGTTAGATGGCTCTCCCACACCCCCAGCAAGCACCTAACCCCCCCACCCTCCCTAAAGTCACAGTGACCCCCACTTACATGACACCCCATGCCCCCTACTCACATAGTGCCCCTGCTATTTACATGAAGACCCCCACCCCCTCTACTCACATAGCACACTGTACTCCCTACTTATGTGACACCCCACAACACACCCCTCAAACTTATATGACGCCCCATCTCCCCACTTACATGACACACCGCTCCTGCAGTCATGCACACAGACACCCACACACACCACGCATACACCCATTCACCTACACTTCCATACACGCATTCATTCACAAACACTCACATGCATCCATACATGCATTCACTCACACATCCAAACACGTATAACTCACATGTATACACTGACATGCAGAAATGCACTCATTTCAACATCCATGCACGCATTCACTCACACGCATACAATCATGCATTCACAACACTCAGTCGCATTCACAAACACACACACATATTCATACACACATGCAGACAGCTCGCACTCACACACAACACACCCCAAACCTCCCAGCCTCCCCCCTGTCGGACGCCCGACTTACCTTGTCCGGCGAGGAGCTCGCCCGGCAGGGAGCAGGACACCACCAGGCTGTCTAAATGGTCAAAATAAGGCTAACTGCATCATACTGGTGGGGCGTGCAGGTGGTAGCAACGCCAGAGTCCCACCGCCCACCAGCATGGCTACTGGCGGATATCTGCCCAAAGTGTGGCAGAAATACAGTAGTACCCATTATATGGCGGGTGAAAGACTGCCAGCACTGGCAGTCTTCTGGCACCCGTGGCTTTGGTGGTCTTGTTCAGAGACCGCCAAAGTCATAATGAGGGCCTAAAAGTCTAAACCTAAACCAAAAGTCTAACTTTACTACTAATAAAGTTAGATTTTTGGTCTAACTTTAGTTTAGCCATACTTTGTCGTGTAGGCTCCCATTATTCTAATGAGACTACTGGATTTTGAGCAGCAGAATTATCCGCGGTGTGGGAGACTGAGGGGGTCATTACAACCCTAGTGGATGTTGTTAAAGCGGCGGTAAGACCGCAAACAGGCCGGCGGAAAAAAAGGGAATTATGACCGTGGCGGAAACCGCCAATAAAGACAGCCATTTTAACACTCCGACCACCACGGCGGTACAGACAAGCAGCGCGGCGGTCACCGCCAACAGACAGGCGGGAGACAAAGTACCACCGACAGTATCACAACCTACCAATCAGCCACCGTTTCCAGGGCAGATTCACTGTGGATAAAAACACGGCGGAAACAGGAATTTCAATGGGAAAACGCTCACCTCAACACACTCCACGAGGAAGGAGCGCACCATGGAGCCGGAACTCCAAATACTCCCTGCGATAGTCTTCCTGCTCCTCTACGATCATCAGCAACGCCGGCGCCGAAGACAACGGTGAGTACTGCACCTACGACATAGGGGAGGCAAAAGTCAGGGACACACACATGCAACACCCTCACCCCCACCCGATCCTCACCCACTACAACACATACACCAATGCATATCCAGACATCACAGTAACAACCCCCAACCCCCCCCGGAAGAATGCAAAGACAAAAGGAAATGAGTTCAACCATTGTAATGTATCAAAATACAGTAAGCTAATATATACAGATAAATATACAAATTCAACAAAATATACATCACGATTAGTAGTGCAGGTATGCACCATTCAATGTCCGTGGACCACTGGGTGCAAAATGCATTGGCGAGGCCCACATCAGATACCTGACCAGAAACGGAGAGAACACTGCTGGGGCATCAGATCGAAATACAACAGGCACCTCAAGGGGAAGGGAAGGGGGGGCACCTCAGCCGGATGACAGCACCACGCCAGATCCACGACGGGGCTCCATGCCCATTGATGTATCCTGGGGAGTGCAAAGCCGTAGTCTCTCAAGTCTCTGCAGTGGGTGGGTTGCCCACTGTACCATCCTGGGGAGTGCAAAGCCACAGTCTCTCAAGTCTCTGCAGTGGGTGGTTTGCCCATTGCTTTTTCCTGGGGAGTGAAAAGCCACAGTCTCCCAAGTCTCTACAGTGGGTGGGTTGCCCACTGTACCATCCTGGGGAGTGCAAAGCCACAGTCTCTCAAGTCTCTGCACTGGGTGGTCTGCCCACTGCTTTATCCTGGGGAGTGCAAAGCCACAGTCTCTCAAGTCTCTACAGTGGGTGGGTTGCCCACTGTACCATCCTGGGCGAGTGCAAAGCCACAGTCTCTCAAGTGGATGACAGTCTCCACTGCTTCTGGAGTGGGACTGGTGCCCAGAGTGCTTCATCCTGTGGAGGACTGAGGTAGTGGATGCTGTTCTCCACTGGTTCTGGAGGGGGACTGGTGCCCAGAGTGCATCATCCTGTTAAGGACTGAGGTAGTGGATGCTGTTCTCCACTAGTTCTGGAGGGGGACTGGTCCCCAGAGTGCTTCATCCTGTTAAGGACTGAGGTAGTGAATGCTGTTCTCCACTGGTTCTGGAGGGGGACTGGTGCCCAGAGTGCTTCATCCTGTTAAGGACTGAGGTAGTGGATGCTGTTCCCCACTGGTTCTGGAGGGGGACTGGTGCCCAGAGTGCATCACTCTCCCCATGACGGTCCCAGTCCCGTCACTGCCCCTGCCGCATATGGGCTACCGGTGCTTGACTTGGCGGTGCTTGCCCTGTTCAGCGGTGCTTGCCATGGCGGTCTTTGCCCTGTTCAACGGTGCTTGCCCTGTTCTGCGGTGCTTGCCATGGCGTTCTTTGCCCTGTGCAGCGGTGCTTGCCCTGTTCAGCAGTGCTTGACTTTGCTGTCTCTGACCTGTGCAGCAGTCTTTGCCATGGCGGTCCCTCATTGCCCAGCAGGGCTGTGGCTGCCGGGGCCCTCCTGGGCACTGACTCTGGCGGTGGTCTCCTGACCAGTGACGATGGGACTGCCCTCCTGGGCACTGACTCTGGCGGTGGTCACCTGACCACTGACGATGAGACTGCCCTCCTGGGCACTGACTCTGGCAGTGGTCTCCTGACCAGTGATGATCAGGCTGGCGGTGGCCTCCTGGGCAGCGGGGATGATGGCAGCCTTCTCCTCCCTGCTGCTCTTCCCAGACTTTGGCACTTTCTTCTGCCCTTTCTCCACCTTGGGAGGAGTCACAGCTGAGTCGACACTCCCCCCGGGACCCTTGTGAGCGGCTTTGCCGGCTGGAGTCTTCCCCCTATACTGTCGGTCACTGTCCAACCTCTGGTGCTTCACAGTGGGGGGGACTGGCTGTGCTTTGGCTCTGTGTCACACTGGCTGCCCTGGTGCCCGGTGCACTCCACATACCTCTAACAGGCACCACTGGTATCGAAGATTTTTTGGCTGAGGTGCTAGTACTGGACCTATGAACTGGAGGGGGGTTGGTGGGAAAGAGGTCAACGTTGCTCGGGAAAGGTTTCTGACGAACACTGGGACGGGTAGCTGGAGGGGGTCTGGGAGTGGAGGAAGAGGAGGTGATTGTAGGAGGTGTAACTTTTGATGATTTGGGTGCAGGTGCATGTTCTGGAGGCTGTCGTGAGGTGGATGGATGTTGGGCGTGTGTGTGCCCGCGTTTGTGTACTTTGGGAGGTGCCGTCACAGACACACTGGGAGAGGACACAGGGGACGTGTAAATGGTAGTGGGGGTGGTGAGTGCAGGTGAGCGGGGTGTGGTGGTGGGTGTTCTGGTGCGAGTCCTAGTGGCTGTAGTGGTAGTGCATGCAGGTGAGAGTATAGACGACACTGGGAGGGAGGAGGGAGACAACGAGGAGGGGGACACAGTGGAAGCAGTGGATGTTGTGTCTGTATGTGGGTGATGCTTGTGTGAGTGCCAGTGGGATGTGTGGTGCCTATGTTTGCCTGAGCTTCCCTTGTGTGTTGACATGTGTGCAGGCTGGTCTGATGGTGTGCTTGGGATAGGCAGAGGTACAGGGGATTGGGTCTGGGTGGAGGAAGTTGGAGGGGGGAGGCTAGACACAGGGACAATGGCTGCCATCAGTGCTGAGGCCAGAGATTGCAGGGTTCGATGATGGGCCTGAATGAATGCCCTCCAGGAATGCATTAGTGTGTTGCAACTCCCTTTCTGCTCCCTGGATGGCATTCACAGTGGTAGACTGCCCAACAGTGAGTGACCTGAGGAGGTCAATGGCCTCCTCACTGAGGGCTGCAGAGGTGACAGGGGCAGGGGCTGAGGTGGCTGGGGCGAAGGTGTTGCCCACCCTCCCGGGTGAGCGGGCACGGGGCGAAGGATGAGGGGCTGCTGGGAGGGTGGTGCTGGTAGGGTGGGTGGCGGCTGTACCTGTAGAAATGGGAGCACAGATGTTGCCACCACCACAAGGGAGCTCCCATCGGAGGACGAGTCCCTGTCGCTGGTTGCTGAACTGGTGACCGCCGTGAAGCCCCCCTTGCCCTCCGTCCCACTGGTGTATTCAGAGTCCATGGCGGACTAGGAGGGTGATCGAACGCACATTCAGCCTCCTAAAGGTCAGGTTCAGGTGCCTCCAAATGACAGGTGGTTCCCTATTCTACTCACCAAGGAAGGTGTGCCAGATCATCATCGCCTGCTGTATGCTTCACAATCTTGCTTTGCGACTCCAGGTGCCTTTTCTGCAGGAGGATGGTCCAGATGACAGTGTTGTGGCAGCTATGGAGCCTGTGGACAGTGAAGAGGAGGAAGCAGAGGAAGAAGACATTGACAACAGGGACTCAGTCATACAACAATATTTCCAGTGACACACAGGTGAGAACACTTTCTTGACTACTACAAGTACTTTCACACTTCTACCTCTATCCTGTCTGTCAATTTCAACCAGTATATGGTAACTGAGTTGTACATTTCCATTACGGTTTCACAGGTTTGGTTACCAACGTGTGTCATCTGCTTGCATCCTTCATGGACTTGTGATGTGTGACATAGGTATGTTGACATTACTATTGAGAACGGATTTTGTCACTGTCATGGCTAATACACATTTTCTAAATCACAGACTGACTCCAGATTGTTTTGTGCTTCAAGGGTGTTTATTGAAGTGCTAATTATTGGAGGGGGTGGTAAAATGGTGAGGGGTGATGGTGGAGGAATGTCCATGGCAGAGTCCAGTCTATTAGTCTCACAGGTGCACTGCCCATATGGGCATAGGAAGTGGAGCTGGGGCAGTTCCAATATGGACAGGGTTACAAAATGGGACAGTGGGATGACAATCAGGATGGTCTCATTTCTTGGCGGGGGTCTTGCCATCGTGCTCTGTCCTGTTCCTGGATCTCAGGGACTGCTTGCGGGGTGGTCCTCCGTCTGCAGGGGGTGGGGTGCTGGTGTGGTGGTCCTGGGGTGGGGCGTCCTGTCCACTAGCGCCGGCGGAGGTGGTGACAGTTCATTGTCCATGCTAGTGTCAGGGGCCCCTTGGAGTGCCACGGTGTCCCTCATGTTGTTCTGTATGTCTTTCAGCACCCCTACGATGGTGCCCAGGGCGGAGCTGATGGTTCTGAGTTACTCCCTGAAGCCCAAATACTGTTCCTCCTGCAGGCGCTGGGTCTCGTGAAACTTGGCCATGACCGTAGCCATCGTCTTCTGGGAGTGGTGGTATGCTCCCATGATTGAGGAGAGGGCCTCGTGGAGAGTGGGTTCCCTTGGCCTGTCTGCCCCCTGTCGCACGGCAGCCCTCCCAGTTCCCCTGTGTTCCTGTGCCTCCGTCCCCTGGACCGTGTGCCCACTACCACTGTCCCCAGGTCCCTGTTGTTGTTGAGGTGGTGGGCTATCGTGGGCTCCCTGTAGTGGTGGACACACAGCTGATTGACGTGTCCTGGGGACGGAGGTATGGGCCCGCTGGGTGGGTGCTGTGCTGGTGTTACCAGAGGGTGGAAGATCTGTGTAGGGCTGTGCCTGTGCGAGGGGAACCGACTGTCCCGAGGCCCACGATGGTCCGGGCTGGTCATCCGGATCCAGTTGGCCAGAGCTGCTGTCATCACTGTGGGCCTCTTCTGTGGGTGGGGTAGAGATGTCTGGACCCTCCTGTCTGGTGACGTTAGGTAGTGGTCCTGCAGGGGTGTAAAAGCATGATTATTGCATCTGTGTGTGTCATGGTGTGCAATGGGTGGGTGAGCGTGTACCCCAGTGCTAGCATTCCTGTGTGGGTGCTTGTATGATGATGGTTGTGGGGGTGTCATGGGTATGTGCAGTGGGCATGCTTTATTCAGGGGTGTCCATGCTTTGTTGTGTCATGCAGGGCTTGGTGTTGGGATGTGTGGTTTGTGTTATTAGTGCATTAGTGAGGAGTTGGAGTGATAGGGGAGGGGGTGAGGGTGGGGGTATGTGATTGCATGCAGGTAGGGTGGGGGATATGATAGTTAAGATTTGACTTACCAGTGTCCATTCCTCCACCGACTCCTCCGAGGCCCTCAGGAAGCATAATGGTCAAGACCTGCTCCTTCCATGTTTTTAGTTGTGGGGGAGGAGGTGGGGGTCCGCCGCCAGTCCTTTGTACCGCAATGTTGTGCCTGGAGACCATGGAACGCACCTTCCCCCGTAGGTCGTTCCACCTCTTCCTGATGTCCTCCCGATTTCTTGGGTGCTGTCCCACTGCGTTGACCCTGTCGACTATTCTGCACCAGAGCTCCATCTTCCTAGCTATGGAGGTGTGCTGCACCTGTGATCCAAATAGCTGTGGCTCTACCCGTACGATTTCCTCCACCATAACCCTGAGCTCCTCCTCGGAGAACCTGGGGTGACTTTGGCGTGACATGGGGTGGTGTGGGTGATGTGTGGGGTGGTGTCAGTGTTGATGTGTGTGGTGATGTGTAGTGGTGTGTGGTGTATTGTGCGTGTAATGTTGTATGGGTGATGATGTTGTGTGCCTCTGTGTGGTGGGGTTCTCAGTTGCTGTGCTCTCTGTCTCTCTGGCCTTTGGTCGTGAATTGTGGTCATAGGGGTTTGTGGGTGATGTGGGTGTGTGTTTTATGTTGTGTTGGGTATGTGGGAGTGGTGTGTGTATGTGTATCAGGTGTGTGTATTTGGAATTGTCCAATGTGGCCGTGTTTTGGAGATGTGTGTGTATTTTGAGCGCGGTGGTGTGTACCGTCAATGGAATACCGTGGTTGAAAGACCGCCGCGTGGATTTGTGGGTCGTGATAGCATGGGCGTGTTTCTGTTGCGTGACGGTGGAGGTTTTGTTTTCACCAGTTTATCACTGACCTTTGGTGTGGCAGACTTGTGTGGGTGTCTGAATTTCGGTGGATTCCGAGATGTGGGTCATAATAGCTGTGGCAGATTTCCATGCCCGTGGCGGGGTATTGACGGTCTTCTGCACGGCGGTAAGTGGCTTTTATCGCCAATGTTGTAATGGCCCCCTGAGTCTAACCCACGGCGGGTGACACATGTCGCTCTAATCCGGGTTTTGCTCCAGCTAACTAGCAGTGCCTCATCTCTACCAAAGGATAGTGATGATTGGGCAGCTGAGCGCATGACATACTAGGCTTCTCAGGGAAGTCGTGGTAACTCAGGTCGCATCCGGTTCTCTCATTTACAATTCAGTCTCATTTATAAACGACAAACAGAGGCAGTATATGTTTCAATAATGAGTTTAATAAAACGACTGCATCTTAAATAGCAAAGCGTGAGCTGCAATAACCAGGACGACACAACATGACAGTATTAAAATTGTGATGAGAAGAGTGAAGCATAAAAACAACGCTATCATATTGTCACTATGATCGATGGACTATTTCCTATCTAAATTATAATTTGAGCACAGCATATTAAGCTCTAGTTCTGCCTTTCAGGTTCCCCTGGGAAGATATCAACCCCCATACCTGAGCAAAGGCCTGTGGTCTGCGTTAGCTTCTGTAGCGAAGCATTCAGCAATCAGCATACAGTTGTGGTTCCCTGGCTGGAATCTCCCTCTAATGTGTAAGGGACAAGGGAATGTTTATATAATAACACAGCTGATGTTCTGAGAAAATGTCCCTACGTAAGGATGTGTATTTTCTACAAATGTTGGAGACTAAACTTCTGCCACGTTCACCGGCAATGTACCAAACTGTTGCCTTGAATAAAGCACAGAGTGATCAAGAATGTCTTGTTTGAGAACAGAGTACTGGCCTAGGCAAAAACAGTTAGATAGAACAAATAGAATAAAACAAGACCGTAAAAATAGTTATTGTAATAATAATGATGCAGAGCTGAATAAAATATATCTAGGTTAAAGTGCAAAGTGGCCTAGTGTGTTAAAATAACGTGCATGGAACTATAACTAAAATGGCTACACAACAACATATTTTATAGAAGTTGTTTGTTCCTACAAAAAAACTCCCTGCCTGGTTTATTTATCCGGCTGCCTTAGCTCGAACTTCCATGTGCACTCACATGACCCACATACAATTGTAATGCTATTAAAGTGTCTTAGATAACTAGATAATTTATGGTAATTTTTCTAGCAGCAGCACAAATGGGAAGAGGCGGTCATTAATCTACATGGATTTTTAGGTCTGGCTTAATCGTGCAGCTGTCACCTGACATGTTAACCTACACCAACATTATTCTATAGTTCTTTACTTCAACACAAATACATGTCAATTCTCAAGTTATTCATCTGTATTGCTTCATATTACTATGCAACATTTCTTTAAAGCTAGACCTAATGGCGTGGCAAATGCATGTTGTTTGTTAGAAATTGGGTCTCCGGTTGGCAGAGGTATGCACCCTTTCCAAGTAGGGACTACAATCCTAGTCAGGGTAAGTCAGATACACACTTTAAATTAACCTGTGCTCACCCTCTGGTAACTTAAGAGTTAATGTGTATTTGAGAAACACAATAAAATACAGTAACTCAATGAAAACACAACAAAAAGACTCTACGCTAGAAAAATAATGAGTAAAACAAGACCAAAATGACAAAACTCCAATATGTACAAGCCAAGATATGAATTTTTAAAGATTAAGGTACATATTTATACTTGCACTAATGCAGTGGAAAACACAAAGGAACATTGTTTGATATATTTATGTATATGTATATATATATATATATATATATATATATATATATATATTTATGTGTGTGTGTGTGTTAATATATTTATGTATATCCCTTTCATCACACATGCTTTGAAAAAAGTGATCTCTCTCTCGCGCTTTCTCTCTCTCTCTCTCTTTCTCTCTATATATATATATAGATAGATAGATATAGATCCATATGTATAGATAAAATTGTAGATATATAGATATATATATGTATATATTTATATAGATATATCTACAGATATATATATATATATATATATATATATATATATATATATATATATATATATTTTAATACCTGTATGGTTTCCCTGGTCACGGGCGACGCCCTGTCAGTTTATTTTCATTTTTAACAATGTTTATATTTATTATATTCATTTATTTTTAAAATTGGGGCGGCATGATTGTGTCTCCCCAGGGAGTTTTAAATAAAAAAATCCCTCCCTAGCATCGGTCGTGACCTGTATCAGGGAGGGTGTGCGTGCATCGACCAGTGGCTGGCGCACCCACCAATGAGGTTAGCGTAAGGTTGACATCTAATGACTGCCGTTAAGAGTGACCTGGAAATCAGCATATGATCAATATATGAAAATGATTTATGGCCCATAAATGTAGGAAGTTTAGGCCTACCAGACTGGACATAGTCTAAAGGTGTTACTAAATTTTGGGCAAGGAGCACCCAGTAAGTAGCGTGTTTAAAATGTGTAATGAGGTGATTGAACTTATTACCAATACCACACAGAAATAGTTCACCATGAACAATATTAAAGTCTCCAACCTACAAAATAACCACCTCTTTTCCATGGGAGCTCAATATTTTATGCAGAGAGGCTTCCAAAATTGTCCACAACCCGAGTCTCTGTATGATCAAAGATTTATAATAAAAGTTCACCAACACCAAATCAAAAGGCTTTTTAAGGTAAACAATAAGACATGATAATAGGCCAAATAGCTTTCTTTTGAACTGTGAGACCCTCCAAAGAACTCTAAACAAATGTTACAATGGCCCCCTTGGCTCGACCAGTGACAAGTAGGTGGTTAAGCCATTAATGTGTGGTGGATCCACTAGTCATGTCTCTTTGCAGCAAATAAAGTGATGATGGTCCACTAAATTTAACCACTCAAGTAAATCACATTTAGGTCACGGAGTCCAGCCACATTCCACAAGATTATGCCCACAGCCAGGGTCTGAACTTGAGGATCACAAGTTCGTCTTAAAGGAGAAGCAGGTTTAGGACAAGCCAAAGTGGGCACTTTCTCATTAGACAGTTAGTCTAATTGCTCCAAGGACGACAAATTTTCAAACCTATTTAGAAGGAGGAGCGAAAAGTCATGTTGCAAGTCTACGGGTTGCGCCTCACCACAAGCAGATGGTAATCAAAATCCTGCTTTTCTAAGGACATATGTGCCCAGGGAGGGAACACAGCAGACACAATTGTATGCCGTCTGAGTTCATACAGGAACAGTGAGGTGAGCGTAATAAGGCCTGAACTTTGCTGGGAGTTCTAAAGTTAATTATGACACAGTCACCAGCCAAGGGACCTATTCATGATCCCCTTCTTGTAGAGATGAATTCTCTTGCGAGGTTTCCCCGGTTGGTCAAATGGCTAGTCAAATGGCTGCTCATCTAGTGCAAAACTTTATTTCTCAGTGTACCATGTGTTTCCAACTGAGTAGAATTAACTTATGGGACATTGGTCAGCACAATAATGTATTGTGTACACTCTGGTGGGATATGTGGACAAGCTAAAGAGGTGTCATTGATTTGGCCCACAAACCCCAAACCAGCCTCCCCACCACATGGACCCTCTACATAAGTGGGGGGCTTCTCTGGCTTTGCTGTATCTACTGTGTTGGTGTTCAAACTATCACAAGAATTTACGGCGGAAGGTTGCTGAGCACCTTTGAGTTTTCACTAACCAGGTTCACAAGATGAGCTTTATGTAACCTGTTCTGCCTGGCCAATGGAGTTGGATGTGAAAATATATGGGGGCGTGCCTCCTCTCCTAAGCCTTGGGCCACTATTTGAGTAACTACTATGGGAGGGGTCACCACAGGGAAGCCATCAAGATGGTATAATTTTTCCAGACCCAGAGGAACATGCTTCTTGAGCTGTAATTCAATTGCGTCTAGCTAATTCAATATGGGCTTTAACCTGCTGCCCAGGGCAGAATAAAAAGCATCCTCTTCTGGAATTGAGATAGACGTGAGCCCCTGATTACGTGCGCTCCCTGGCCTGATGGAGCCTTATTATCTTTCTGTGGATGCTTGGAATTGATTACTGTCTCATCTTTCTTTCCCCTTGACTGATTAATTTTATGCAATAACTTCTGGCACCAAAGGTAGTGGAGTATACTGGGGCTGGGGTAAGGCATCAGTCTCCAATATAACACGTTCCTGCTCGGGAGGCCACCATTCAGTAGACAAAGTAGAGTCAAATGTTACAACTGGAGAGGCAGAACTAGCAACAAAAGCTTCTTGCTGAACGGGAGGTGAAGACAGAGAAAGAAAGCGTACAGCCAACAGGATCTATCTGCTGATTAAATCAATGGCACAGGTGCAAAATGTGTCCATTGTTGATGAAGTCACCTCTGAAGTAGATGCTGGAGTGCAGTCACACGTTTTTTGCTTCCCTGTATTATCCAAATAAGTCACGCATAAGACACGTAAGAGCAGTAGCGCCTAGTCACATTTAGGTGGGTCCAGTGGCACCAGGACCGGGCCCCGCCTTACCCTGGTGATTTCTCCACATGGGGACACAAGCACGCCTGGATGCCTGCAGGCTCTCAGTTGTTATATCTATTGAGGATTTTTTTCCAGACTCAAACACCCTTCAGGTGTCCAGTGGTGAGCTCTGTTGCCCTAGGGAGTAGCAACAGGTATGCACAAGACGAGCAAGGGCCAGCCAGCAGCCCCAACCATGCAGATCATAGTGCCTTCCTGTTAGTGTACATATATAGAAGCAAGCTTAAGAGGTACTTGCTGCACAACAGTCCTCAGGTACATCCTGAAAATAGGTCCCTTCCATATCGAATTATTGATGTCCATTACTAGTCCCCTACCAAATTCCAGGAGAAAAACCTCTATAAGTAATATAGCCTTATATCCACTCTGAAGCAACACTCAGATATCCAACATCTCGCAATGCACCGGCAATACCTTACTGCCTCCGATTTTCAGTTTGTTTCAAAGCACAGGTGCACTCAATAGTGGATAGCCAGCCTCCACCAAACTGTTACGGGCTCACCATCCTGCCAGTGTTTATCCTTACAATCACTGCCACACTCCCCTCTCTTCTATGGCCTCTGAGCCGATGACTAACAACGTAAGGCCCTCAGAAGGGCACTCCTTTGATTACTCTCACATGGATCATTTGTCATTTGTGAATGGCTTATCAAGGCCATCTTTATACTTATTCCTTCTCAACCTAAGTTTAGATTGGGTGTTTTATCCCATTTCATGTCAAATACGTGTCCCAGGACTCATTGAAACACTGATTGTTGATATTGAGTCTACACGAGTGTGGGTACTCAACAGATCACTGCAATTCAGTGTTTTATTAGGACCTCTATAGGTTTTCCAAAAACATTACCTATCGTTTTGTGAATGCATGTGAGTGATGCAACAAAATTGTGTCACAGAACTACAGACAAACAAAATCACTTAAAACTTCTTTCCCTTTCTGGTTTTTTTCTGTCATCCAGTCTAAAGTAGGATATCTGGAAGGCCATTGCTAAGAAGATGTGGACCTTGGGGGTCCATAAGCAGTGCAGCCTGCATTGCCGGAAGAGGTGGGAGGACCTATGATGGTGTACCCACAAGTCAGCGGAAGGCTAGCTCACCCAGTCCTTCCAACGATACAAGCATGTGCACCACACCCTGATCCCCCTAATGGCCTGCATCCTTGTGGTGTCATACCTGGTGATTGGTGGGCAGTTGAGGGCCCAACAGCAGCATCAAGGGAGTAAGTTATTGTCTGTAGGTATTTTTGTTGATTAACCTTTTCTAATTCCAGTAATGTTGCATGGCATCAGCATGACGTTTGACACATCCAAAGCACATGAGGATTTCTTGAGGTGTAAGTTCATCAGACGTTGTCTGATGCTGTTTTTGGTGTGTTGTCCATGGTTGCCACTAGATTCCTCACCACAAGCCAAGTACTGCTCTGAGCAGACACATGGCTCCATGCAAACAAAGGGTACCTGCATTTTCTCTATGTAATGACAGTTGTACCAAACGTGCCCCATTTGCGGTTTGGGTCAAGTGTGATGCTCCATCACATATATTAATAGGTAATGTAGGCCCTATTACTAGTGACAAGGCAAAATGGGCACGTATGACACAGTTGATATATCAGATTTGACATTGGTAATTTGGTGCTATGATAACATGATAATGAGCATCTGCACCAAAAGGAACTGAACTATGTGTACAATGGCATCACCACTTATCTGAAACATGACTGAAATCTGTTTTCCCAGCAAAATACTAGTCAGTTCATGTGTATAGTAGAAGATTATCATGAAGGCTTAGTCCTTCACAAATGTACATGTAAGCCAGTCTGTGTCAAACAACATGAAGTCGTATGCCAAACTGTAGTGATTGGAACCAACAGGAATGTATCCACATTGTTAAGAGAGTTACCCATACAGCAAACAATATTTTGATGTCCTTAGTACTGTCCAGATGGGAAATCAATGATGGGGAAAAGTGTGATACCTAAGGGGAAATTTGCAGATGGAAGGTTACTTCACATAGATGTTGTTGAAACCCATATTGAGAAGTCAATATCCAGTCTGAAACATGACTCTTTTGGAAATGAGAATATATTTTGGCTATGTACTCCAGTGAGTTTGAAATGTCCCAAGGTCTTTGTGTTTACTCATGGTGTTGAAGCCCTTAGTCATACAGAGAACTACAAGTGGATAAGAGAAAAAGGCATACATGATGTAGGAGCTAGAACAGGGAATTTCTGGACTTTGAGCAAATGTTGGGTGATCAAAGTTCATGTTGAATTGTATTCATACAGATACACTCCAATTGTTGCATCTGTGTTTTCAGCATCATCTGGGCTACAGGAGGGTGTCAGCAGCCATATTGGCAGGGAAGAAGCTGGCCACTGTAGTTCGGATGCAGCACCACAGACAGACCCAGTGGCAAGTGGGGTGAGGGGACTGGCACGGAGGCCACCAGTGACTTAACATCTTCTTCGGAGGCCTCCAATGAAGACCAGTCCATAGTGGTGGTAGATCCTGAAGCAACTATTACACCACGCACCATAGTCCACCACCAATGTTCCAATCTCTACCCTCCTTCTTGCACTCCCGCAGTTGCCCATAGCTGCACCCCTAAAAGGGGTGGTTTCACCTTTGCTGCAGGCACTTCCCCCGTCCTAGTGTCCCAAGCTGCACTTAATGAGGAGGCTGTAGATCTTTTGTGGACTATCGCTGTAGGCCAGACCGTACTACTGAAGACCATCCAGGGGCTGCCTGGTCACAACACCCAGATGCTGGCTTGCCTGGATGGCATTTACAGTGCCCTGTGTGGCCTATAGCAGTCACTCCAGAGTCTGACCTCCTCATTGACTGCAGCCTCCCACCCACCCCCACCTCGTGCCCCAGCTCCCACCCCTTTCCCATCCAAAGTCCCTCTACCCAGCACTACCCAGAGTACAACCACACCTTTACACGTACACACAGCAATACACACAAGCAGCACATACACACAAACACAGCTAAAAACACAGACAAACACACATGCTGATACCACACACCCCACCACCACACTACAAGCATACCTGCAGTCACCACACGTCCTGTTACAAATGGGGTTTCTGGTTGGCTAGGGTATGCAACTAATCGAGGCACAACCCACGCACTAGTCTTGGTGAGGGAGTTACACACCTAAGATGACCCCTGCTCACCCCCTTGGTAGCTTGGCAAGAGCAGTCAGCCCTATCCCAGAGGCAATGTGTAAAGTGTTTTCACAACACACACAACACATGTGACACACTAACAATACCACAATGGAAACACAACACCAAGTTATATAAAAATAAATGGTATTGTACACATCATTGGACCAAACACAACATGTCAGCAATACCCTGCTACCTAAGCAGTTGTCAGAACATTACACAGTACTATTACTCTGCAGAAATCAGCAGTAGTCACATATAGCACACAGGTTACTCATTATTCTGTAACATAAGCAGTAGTCAGGACAAACACTACTACAGTAATGCACATGTCACAAGATCCTCATAAATGCCCATACTAGGACCATCAGGGAAAACATGGCAAGTCATAAAAACATATTAGCATAAATGCCCATAGCTGGAACATTAGCAAACCTATGGCATGTCATACACCACAACAGGTTAGCACAATATTCGCAGACTGTCTATTGAAGGAACATCAGGAAACAAGTGGTCATTGAAAGTACTTGTTTGTTTTATGACAAAGGCACCTCGAGTGCCTCGAAGAAAAAGGGGGTCCCCAGTGCTCCTCTTTCCTAAAATGTGGGCCATTTCATGGTTGGGGAGAGGGGCGGCATGCACCCCCTCAGCTTTTATACACCCGATCTAGAGCACCCACAGGCTCTGTGGACCTCCTAGGGCCATGACCGTTCCTTCCGGTGGGGGAGCAGAGGACACAGGAAAAGGGAAAATCGGTGTGGCGGGCCTCTGATGAGGCTTCCTCCCCACCTGCGACATCTTGCAGGAAGATAGGGGCCCAGTGGGGCTGAGAGCCGCCAATGAGGCCTCAGAAGGTTGATTTGCCCGCACCTGATCTGGTGTGCGAGTCAGCTGCAGGCCGTCAGGCTGCAGCAGTGAACAGGCCAAAGTCGGTGCCTTATGGTGCCTTGGGGGTGCTCCTTGGAGTGTGCTTTGCCCCGGGGGCACCGCTAGGAGTGCGCCCGCTCCAGTCTTCACTCTGTGGTGCCACGGGGGAACAGGACCGGGCACGCTTTCAACACGCTTTCGACACGCTCGTTTTTTTAAATGCCCGGGTCATGGCAGTGATTTTTCTGACGGCAATGTGCTCTCACTGTCACAGGCTACTTGTCGTTTATGTCTTTGACCAACTGGAACCGCAGAGTGGTCTTGATTCTTGTAGGTTCTGTCTTGACCAAGGTAAGGGTGTCCTTTTCTGATAGACATGGTGCTGCTGACAATGGAACTCCAAAAGGCAGTCCGTGCCCTCCACAAGGAGTCCCAGAGGAAAAAACCCCAAAAGGAAAAACATCTATAGCAGGAACTCCCTGGAAAAAAAGAAGCAAAAAGGTAAGCTTTCCAACCAAGAAAAACAATACTGGAAGAAGCTGGAACAAGCAATGGAAAAAACTGGAGACAAAATAACAGGAGCGAAGATCACCACCAAAGGAAGTGTTGCAGTGTAAGGACAACAAGAATCACACAGGAAATGAACAACAGGAAGAAGAAAGATACCATATTGAATTGGGGAAATAATCATAGGAGAATATAGAGAAAGGCGCCATTTTGGTAAAGTATCCTAAGGCATGCAGGGTAAAAGAAAGGTATAATATGAGAAAGAAGAACATGACTGCTAAGTGTGAAAATAAGAAGAAGAAGAAAAGGAGAAAGAAAAGAAAAAAGAAAAAAGGAAGAAAGGAACAGGCTGCACCAGGTATGTGAGGAGTTGGGGGGAAGGTGCCCACGTCTAATATCAAGGGCACACCATGCTCAAGACTCGCCGAGGTCCCATGCCCACTTTGGAGCCTTGTGCGAGGTAATAAAGAACAGAAGGGGCGCGGCACGCCCGGCCACCAGGAACCGCGGCCGCACCCCAAGCTGAACACTCGGCTCGTGCTGTGGTCTGCTGCAGCGCAACACCTCAGGGTGCTAAATTGGATAAAACAAAAGTGCTCTGAAGGTGCTTGAAGCCTCATAAACAGAGCGCTCTCCAGACGTTATGCACCAGAAATGAAGCACTCCTCATACGCTTCAGGGAGGCAATTATAGGAGTCAGGGACCACAGAACCCAGCCCTTGGGGACACAAGAATGGACAACAGGGCGGCAGGGCCCAGCAGCAGGCCAGCACAAAGGGTTGCAGTCAGTGACAGTTCCTCCTAGTGACCCAGCAGGTCACAGGTCAGCACAGCAGCAGCAGCAGTCCAAGGCAGATCCTGGTGAGTCCCTTCAGCAGCATTCTGTATCCAGTTCCAAGAACGTTTCAGTGTCAAGTGTGTCTCTTTGTCCATGGGGAAAATCCCCTGTACTTATACTCAGTTTTGCAAAGGTTTAACAAAGAGGGGAGAGGATGTTCCAACCAGTTACAACTGGTTCTAGGAGTGTTCCCTCTCTCCTCCAGCACAGGCTCCAGACATTAGTTGAGGGCAAAGAAACCCTTTATGTGAGGCCATGGCACAGCTTTACAAATGCAGATGTGCCTCGCCTCCCCTTCTCTCAGCCCAGGAAGACCATTCAAAATGCAGATGCACCTCTTTGACACCTCCACCCTCCCTGTGTAAAGGCTGTCTGAAAAGTATGCACAAAGCCCAACTGTCACTCTGCCCAGAAGACATGGATTAGAGTCAAGCTGCAAAACACCAGAGTCATTAGCACAGAGAAATGCTTGCTTTCTAGAAGTGGCATTTCTGTAATGATAATAAAAAATCCACCTGTACAACCATACTGAACATGCCTACGCTACCCCTCACAAATCAGACAATACCCCCTAGACGTAAGGCAGGGCATTTCCAATGCAATCCTAAGAGAAGGCAGCACTCACAGCAATGAGAAACCAAATAGGCTGTTTGTCACTACCAGGACAGGCCACGCAACCAGGCACATGTCCTGCCTTCCACATACCTAGCACCCTGCCCATAGGGCTAGCTAGGCCTACCTTAGGGGTAACTTACATGTAGTAAAAGGGGAGTTCTGAACCTGGCAAGTAAATTTAGATGCCAGGTCCCTGTGGCAGTAAACTGTGCACGCAAGCCCTGTGCTAGCAAGCCTGCAACAGGTTTGAAAATCTACTTCTGTGGGTTGCACAAGTAGCGCTGCAGGCCCACTAGTAGCATTTAATTTACAGGCCTGTGCATAGAGATACCACTGTAAAAGGGACTTACAGGTAAGCTAAATGTGCCAATTAGGTATGAGCCAATCATACCAACTTTAGAAGGAAGAGCACCTGCACTTTCGCACTGATCGGCAGTGATAAAGTGCTCAAAGTCCTAAAGCAACAGTACGAGATTAGAAAAAAAATAGAAGGAAGGAGGCAAAAAGTCTGGGGATGAACCCGCAAAAAGGGCCAGGTTCAGCATACCCCACAACACAGACATCCACACTAACCACCAGCACACTGAAAGTTAGCACACCATCCACAACAAAAACACCCACACACACCACCAGCACTCATGCAGTCAGCACATGCACCACAACACAAACACCCACACACACCACCAGCACCTGCAGTCAGCACACCCACCACTACACACACATGCACCAGCAAAGTTACCACAACTACACACACCACACGCACAGACACGTCCACACACAGACATACTGAACACAAATGCCCACACTCACCCACACAATGGACACCCAGTAAAAAACACAAAGCAAAACATACAGAACATGCATTAGACCCACATGAACCCAGCCTTTTCCTGGCTCTGACCCCTTCCACATCCCAAACCACCCATCCCAAATGTCTTTTCACCCCTTCCACAACCAAACTCATGCCTTCCACATCCCAACCTACCCCTCTAGAATGTAAATCCACCCCTCACAAACATCTTTCTACCGCTTCCACATCCTAACCCACCCCTTCAAAATCCCAAACCACCCCCACCCCTCCCAAACACAAACCCACTGTTTCCAAATCCCAACTCACAACTTCCAAATCTCAACCCACACCTCCCAAACCCAAAACCACCCCTACCAAACCCAAAACTACCTCTCCCAAAGCAACTGACCCACACCCTAGTAACATGATCAAGGTGCCCCATAGATGCTACTTCCAGAGAAGGTTTATTTTTACAGTGACATTAGTAGGCAAGCTGTGGGCATGTACCCACACTACGAACTACTGGTCTGGTGTCTTTGCTTTTTTCTGTACAGTTTTAATTAATTTACTTAAGAGAGAGTTATCTCATTTCTATGAAGCATTTTTATTTTGACAATGCCTTTGTCCTGGCCTTATTTAATGATTGTTACTAATGTTTTGTTATTAAGGTTATTTCTGCTAATGTGTGTACCATGCACTTACTCTCATTTGTGACAGTGGCAGATACTGGACGTATATTTTAGAAAAAATGTCAGTGCATACATTAGTGTCATACACTTGAGATTGCCATTTTAATTTTGGTGCAAGCATTCATCTTGTTACTGGACAATAACACCAAAACTATACCTGTTTCTGTTATTGTGACTGGAGAATGTATGTGTTTATTTTGACATGATGTGTCATTGATATACACATATGTATTACACAGGGAACCTGCCACTTTACAGTTAAATGTCATCTAATGTTTGTCATATTTTGCACACACCAAGGGGATATGTGACCTTCATACATCTCTGCAGTGTTTGCAGTTTAGAGGTGTGATTGGTAGTACATTTGTTGCATTCCAAATTATAGCCTGTTGTAGTGCAACTGCTACATTATCAATGGATTGAGTAGTTCCTGTTGGGATATTGTTTCAGTCTATGATTTCTAATTTATAGGGAAATTATTTCACACACCTGTGTGGACACATTTATGTTTGTGATTGCTGTGACTTTTTGTGTAGGTGTCCATTGCTATGAAGGCAGTCTTTACCAGTTTGGTGGGTGCTATTAATATCTTGAGGTGTGTTATTATACATTTTTCTAAGTACAACATTACATACATATGCTTTGCACATCATTATGGTGTGATTTGCAAAACCTTTTTACCCATGCATGATAGCAGTGTTGCTGTATAGCAAGAATTCTGAGGATGACAAGTATAATAGTGACTTGCCTTCAGTTCTGGCGATGACAGGGTTGATTTTCTTATTGTTCCAGGAGTAGCAGCAATGGCAGGACTTGTTTGATCCGTTCATGGCAGCTGAAAATGTGTAAAGTGGAAAAAAGGTGAGTTTAGTGCTTTTATTACTAGCAATCCGCCAACTCAGGTGCGGAGGTTTAGCTGCCACTTTTGTGCGGGCCAGAACACCGATTGTGATTGGATTGGTGGAAAAAGGGGTTGGAGTCCCACCACCAACTGCTTTAGCTTATGATGATGTCAACGTGGGGGGAAATTTTTTACACCGGACCTCCGGCGGTCTTTCAACTATGCCTCCCGGCTAACATCTAAACAGGGTGGGTGGACCGTCATGGCACCAGACGGGTTTTCAAGTGGAAAATGGATGGCTAGACCATTACCGCTAAGATCTAAATTAGGCCTTAAATGTGAAAACACGACTTAGAGGTCACTAGTGGTCTAAAGGTTACTTGCGGTTGCGAGGAACAGATGCAAATCCAAAATCCATGCCAACCACAATGGAGGGTAGGCAGACTACCGAACCATGCAGGGTCTGCTGAAATAGTACCTTTCATGGAGCAAAGTGTGGACCTCAAGGGCACAATGCACCAGTGTTTTCCACACAGTCGGGTCACTGCAACGCTGTTCAGCTCCACTGAAGTGAATGCGATGCGTCATCGTTGAGAAATGCAGCGCATCGTCATCGAACAACACACGCATTGAACCTGCTGTCGTTGAGCAGCCGCTGCATCGGTTTTTGCAGGTTCTGGTCCCACTTCTGAGGCTCAGGACTGGAGTGGGGGCACCACAAGCAAAAATAGAACTCACAGATGGCAGAGTCCAGCAACACCAGGGGTGTTGCAGGCAGTCTTTGATATCCCTGAGACTGCAGGAGAACAGGGGGCACACCAACAAGCTCTTGGAGAATCTTGGGTTCAAGGATGTAGAGAAGTCCAGTTCTTCTCACTTCAGGCAAGAAACAGCAGGCAGCAGGGCAACACAGCTAAGCAAGTAGCAAAGTGGCAGTCCCTCCTACAGCACAGCACACAGCAAGCGGAAGGCAAACACAGCAATGCAGTTGCAGAGTGGCAGTCCCTCCTGGAAGCACAGCAGTCCTTCTTCCTGGCAGCGTTTCCTTGGTTCCAGTGGATGTCTGCCTTGGTGGTCGTTCGGGTCCAGTACTTATACCCAAATATGCCTTTGAAGTAGGGGAGACTTTGAAGATCACAAGGTCCCTGCCCTCCCTTCCATGGCTCCAGTCACTCTATAGGGGGTTTTGCAGCTCTTGGCGTGGGGAGAGACACAGCCCTATTCAGGTGTAAGCATCAGCTCCTTTCACCCAGCTAGCCCTGGAAGACCCGAGGGCCATCAGGATGCAAATGTTACACCTGAGCTCCCTTTGTGTCTGACTGTCTAGAGGGAATGCACAAATCCCAGCTGTCATCTACCCCAACTGTGTATTCAGGCAGAGGCACAAAATGGTTACAGTAAATTGTGATTTTAAATTGTGAGTTCAGAGATATCAAACTCCATATTTCTATCTTTTCCCAATTAGGAATTACACTCAAAAGATATTTTAAGGTAATCACAATGTCATCCTATTTGAGAAATAGGCCTTGCAATAGTGAAAAACAAATTTAAGAGTTTGTCTCTACTTGGACATGTTAAACCTTAAAGTACATGCCCAACTTTTTAAATACACTGCACATTCTCATTGGGACTAACTAGGGCCTACCTTTGGGGTGACTTACATGTAATAAAAAGGAGGGTTTGGGTCTGGCAAATGGATAAACTTGCCAGGTCAAAATGGTAGTTTAAAAATGCATACACATGCTCTGCAATGGAAGGCCTGAGACATATTTGTAGGGCTACAGTAGTGAGTTGCACAATGAGTGCTGCAGGCCTACTAGTAGAATTTAATTTACAGGTCCTTTGCACATACATTTTGCACTTTAGTAGGAGCTTACAAGTCAATTAAATATGCCAATTATGGAGAAGACAATGTTACCATGTTTAGAGTACACAGCAGCTGCACTTTAGGACTGGTAAGAATTGGTAAAGTGCCCAGAGTCCTAAAAGATAACTAAAATGAGTGAAATAAACAGGCGGTCAGAGGGTAAATATTTAAGGGACACCACGCCAAAGTTGTCAGGTCTAACATTGTTCTTCTGGCTCCACTCTTATTCTACTGCACATTTGTCCTGCAGCAATATTCATAGTAAATATGTATGTTTATATGAGGCATATGCCACATGTCTACCTACGAAGTAATTACGTTCTGTACAGAGGCAGGGTGCAATATTATAAGAGCTATGGACGGATGGGGGATGCATCATGGGTAAAGTAAATCTTCATTTGGCAGTAGGCAAGCATGGAGGAGGGTAGGAGAGAAGGGCAGTAACAGCGATGCGTCAGCTGGGCTGAGAGTGGGATCCATTTAGGGGAATCAGATCACACTTCCACGCTGTTAACCCCTTAGCTGTTGGGCCTTACTCCCCAATCCCCCACCCCCCTAGTGCTGAGCCCTTTTTGGCGATGTGGGATAGTTTGCAATTAGGCCTTTTAACTTTTTGTCTACATAAGCAATCCAAGCCAAATTTGTGTCCTTTTTTTCCAATATCCGCGTGATTCTAAAGGTGCCCAGAGTTTGTGGGTTCCCTTGGAGGAGACCAAGAAATTCACCAAAATACAGCAAAAATGTTGTTTTGAAAAAAACTGGGAAAAAAGGGCTGCCAAAGAAGGCTTGTGGGTTTTTTCTCTGAGAATGGCATCAACAAAGGGTTTGTGGTGATAAAAAAAACATCTTCCCAGCGTCCAGGAACAGGCAGACTTGAATCAGAAAACCACCTTTTTCAACACAATTTTGGCATTTTACTGGGACATACCCTATTTTTACTATTGTTTGTGCTTTCAGCTTCCTTACAATTAGTGACAGAAATGGGTATGAAACCAATGCTGGATCCCAGAAAGCTAAACATTTCTGAAAAATAGACAAAATACTGAATTCACCAAGGAGTCATTTGTATAGATACTACAAGGTTTTCCTACAAAACATAACAGCTGAAATAAAAATAATATTGAAATTGAGGTAAAAAAACAGCCATTTTTCTCCATGTTTTACTCTGTAACATTTTCCTGCAATGTCGAATTTTTCACAGCAATATGCTGTTACGTCTGCTGGACTCTTCTGGTTGTGCGGATATATAGGGCTTGTAGGTTCATCAAGAACCCTGGGAACACAGACCCAATAAGTGCTCTGCAGCTTGCAATGGGTTTTCCTTCTATACTGGGCATACAGCAATTCATTTGCTAGAATATAAAGAGTGAAAAATAGGTATCAAGAAAACCTTTGTATTTACAACATAGGCACAAGATGAGGTGTTGAGAAGTAGTGGTTATTTGCACATCACTTATTTCTGGGGTGCCCATACTAGCATGTGAATTACAGGGCATATCTCAAATATAAGTCTTTTTTACACACTGCCTTGCATTTGGAAGGAAAAAATGTAGAGAAAGACAAGGGGCAATAACACTTGTTCTGTTATTCTGTGTTCCCTGAAGTCTCCCAATAAAAATGGTACCTCACTTGCTTGGGTAGGCCTAATCCCAGCGACAGGAACCCCAATAAGGACACATCACATTTTTACATTAGAAACTGACGTGTTTTTTGGAAAGTGCCTAGCTGTAGATTTTTGCCTCTAGCTCAGCCAGCACCTAGGTAAACCTACCAAACCTGTGCATTTCCGAAAACTAGACACGTAGGGGAATCCAAGATGGGGTGACTTGTGGGGCTCTCACCAGGTTCTGTTACCCAGAATCCTTCACAAACCTCAAAATATGGTAAAAAAAACACTTTTTCCTCACCTGCCGTCACAGAAAGTTCTGGAATCTGAGAGGTTGAGAGGAGCCACAAATTTCTATCCACCCAGAATTCCCCCAAGTCTCTTGATACAAATGGTACCACACTTGTGTGGGTAGGCCTAGTGCCTGCAACAGCAAATGGCCCAAAACACAACATGGACACATCACATTTTCCCAAAGAAAACAGAGCAGTTTTTTGCAAAGTGCCTAGCAGTGGATTTTGGCTTCTAGCTCATCCAGCGCCTAAGGAAACCTACCAAACCTGTGCATGTTTGACCTAGGAGAATCCAAGATGGGGTGACTTGTGGGGCTCTTACCAACTTCTGTTACCCAGAGTCCTTTGCAAACCTCAAAATTTGGCAAAAAGAAATAAATCTTCACATTTTGGTGATAGAAAGTTCTGGAATCTGAGAGGAGCCACAAATTTCCTTCCACCCAGCATTCCCCCAAATCTCACGATAAAAATGGTACTTTGCTTGTGTGGGTAGACCTAGTGCCCATGTCAGGAATGGATCACACAATGGTCAGTGTTAGTCTTTACATGAGGGCAACTGTTGACCCTGGGGTGATCCATTCCTGATGCAGGCACTAGGTACAGGCACTCATGTGGGGTAGCGTTTTTATCAGGACAGGTGGGGAAACACTGGGTGGAAAGAATTTTGTGGATCGCAGCATATTCCTGTGGTTTGTGTGACAGAAATGCAAGATAAAATTGAATTTTTATTCAACATGTCACATTTGCAGGTTATTCTGGGTAAGAAAACTTTAGGGAATCCATACAAGTCACACCTCAGTGAATTCCTCTGGGTGTCTAGTTTCCAGAAATGTCTTGGTTTGGTATGTTTCCCTGTATGGCCGCCAAGCCCGGGATCAAAACCGCATGTACCTGCCTTACAAAACCAGGTTGTTTTGTGATAGATAATTTTGATGTCTCCACAATACGATTTGGGCGGTGGAATTTGGGGCTGAACTAAATTGGGGAGGTCCCAAGAGAGCACTCCCTCTGTGCTTGCCGCTGCATGCACCTGCTCTCTGGGTTGGGCTAACCCGCTATTGTCCTGCGTCACTGACTGTGCTTGCGAAGGACAGCAGGACTTCCCTCATCACCTCCCTCATAATCACTTGAAGAGGAGTTATCGAATGGGACTCCTCCAACTGAAAAATTACTGCCAGAGTCTGTGCAATTGCCCTATGCCTCAGATGCTGTCTCAGTATCTGCTGTCTCAGTCTCTGGTCCTACGTCAGAGCTGTCCTCCATAACCTGAGTTAGGGCTTGAGCAACAGTCATCCAACGAGATGCCATCTCTGCTACTGGCTAAACTGTCGCTCTAAAACACTAGCCTATGTTGATAGTCACAAAATTGCTGGTGGGTGTGTGTGTGATACCTGCAACGGTAGAGGTCACCTTACCTTTGCTTCTTCCCTCAAATCAGCACGTTCTCTCAAGACACTCAAAAAAAACAAAAAAGACACACTATTACTTCACCTTGTCATATACCAATTTACGCAGTCTTTAACACCTCTAGCACCAAGTCCAACAATCATTATTGATGCTCCCACTCTCATGACCTCTTCCTCAGATTCCTTCACTACCACCTAGCAAAAGTGCCCTTCATCTCTTCATAGCCCCCCGCACATACATTTCATTTGTATGATAGTGCAGGTAATCGCTGGCTTTACTAATCCACTCAGCTATTCACATATAACACAGTTTTGACCCTTTCAGTAGGCATGAAAACCTAGACAAAAGTAAAATCCTTTTCTAGCAGAAACATAATCACAAGAGTTGCTTGACTTTTATTATTGCTCCCTAAAAGCTACAGTTGAAACACATCAGTTAAAGTATGTGCATTGTTTTAAAGGCACAAGCTGCAACTGCAAGAGAACTGGTGGCGAATATGTGCATAAACATATATACACTTGTTGGCAAAAGTGATCGCTATATATATATATATATATATATATAGATATATCTACCTAGATATATCTCTCTCTCTCTCTCTCTATATACAGTATATATATATATATATATATATATATATATATATATATATATATATATATATATATATATATATATATATAGATGTATATATTTTTTCACAGCTAGATGGTTTCCTTGGTGACCATAGTGGCCCCCAGGGAAACCATACAGCTGTTCAAAAAAATGAGTGCCCCACCCCAGGGGGTTGCCCTGCTCATGGGCACCCCTTGTCCATTTCATTTTTTTTTTATTTTTTTTTACAATTTTATACACCCCTGGGGGGCACTATCGGGCCTGTTTTCTGTGTTTCCTGGGGTATTTTTGTTGCTCTGAGGATTTTCCAACCCCCTCCCTGGTGTCGGCCACTGGTCGTGAACCGCACCAGGGAGGTAGTGTGGTCATCGGACAAGCGGTTAAGCAATTCCTACATCCTTCAAAATCAATAACATTCAATGCTATGCACTCTCAGTTACAAATGCTTATCTTCATGCTAGAAGGAATATTTGAGATTATTACACTTTGTAGTATTATAGGTTTTGTACAACTCTGTCCTACTCCAATGAAGCATTGGTGTGTCTTCTAGTGCTCTCCTGATACAAAAACATTTATAAAATAAGGAAATAAAGGAAATTGAACTTAAATTGGGCGACATTCATTTAAAGGTGAATAACTATCTGAAGTGATGATTGCATTGTGTTGGGTCCACAGGGATGGCTACAGATTGTTATTACTTGAAAAATTGGTTTGATGCTTGAAAGACCACCTACTTGAAAATAACATTTTGTATAAAAATTGAACAAGGAAAAAAGGGGAAGGCTATAGCTATAGGCACCCTCTCTTGACTCCTTACTCTTTTCAGTTTATCAGGAAATGTCTCAGGGACAGATGTACGAAGCCTTTTGCATGTCGCAAACTGCGAAAAACACAGTTTGCGGCATGCAAAAGGCCAAACGCGATGCTCATCCCCAAATTGCGTGTCAGTACCGACTCGCAATTTGGTAATGCGACTCGCAAATAGAAAGGGGTGTTCCCTTCCTATTTGCGACCGCATCGCCATTCAGAGTTGCTTTGTGACCGCGAATGTGGTCGCAAACCAACTCGCAGTTACCACCAGTGTCACGCTGGTGGTAACTCATTCGCAAAAGGGAAGGTGTCCCCATGGGATCCCTTCCCCTTTGTGAATGCCGAAAAAAATATTTTTGCAGAGGAGGCAGTGGTCCTCTGGACCACTGCCTATAAATGAAACCAAATGGTTTCGTTTTAGTTTTCATTTTGCAGCTCGTTTTCCTTTAAGGAAAACGGGCTGCAAAATGAAAACAAAAACTGCTTTATTGACAAAGCAGTCACAGACATGGAGGTCTGCTGACTACAGCAGGCCACCATCCCTGTGAGTGCAGGGACTCGCTATGGGGTCGCAAACTACGACCCTACTCATGAATATTGATGAGGTGGGTCTTTGCGACCCCATAGCGAGTCGCCGAAGGTGTCTGAAACACCTCTCTGCATCCAATTTTGCGAGTTGCAAATTGCGAGTCGGTCAGACTCGCAATTTGCAAGTCGCAAAATTGGAGTTTACTACATCTGGCCCTAAGTGCCTGAATGGCCAATCCGGCCCTGGTCATTATCTCAGAAACAAATCACTCTAGTCAGTTAAAAGGCTTGATGTTAGCTGCACATATCCAGTCATGAAAAGGCTTTCAATTGATTAAATACTACTTCTGCATCCTCTTCTTTACCTATTAACGGTGTATGGCTAGATGTTCACGACGTTTTTCTAGCAATCTGTATTTGTAGTGTCTTCAATATATTTAAATATATACTTATTATGAGCTTTGGTTCAGACTCTCTTGGTTGGATTTGTTTTCTTCCGTATGTCATATCCTCCTTCTTATTCTTAGTGTGTCCTCCTATTGAGCATTTCTTCATGGAAGTGCATGTACGCCCCCTCGACTGTTTGCTGCTTCTGCGGCACACTCTCAAGCTCTCCTGCGCTCTGTGTCACTCTCACATCCCCACTCCTACTGCTACCCCCTCCATAGTACACCCACCCCCTTTGTCGCCATTGCTCCCCTGTCTCCTCTCCTCTGTTGTTATTTTGCCCATACTTTTTTTCTTTATTAAATATGTTAACTGTTTAGGGGGACCCAGCAGCCTCAATTTGTTGCGGTTTTATATGACTACAAGGTACACGTTCTTCTGACAATAGGCTATCCATCCTTGAGCCACATCTTTTCAAAACATGATAATTGCTTCACCTTGAAATATAAACAAGAGGACAAATAACAACGCTATTAAAATGAAAAGATTACCTCCCTTGGACTTAAAAAGCTATGCAACTGGTTAGTAGAAGTTTTGTTTGGACATTTGGTAAAAATGTGTATATGCTTCCCAGGTGTTTCTAACTGTATGTTTTTATTTTTTTACGAACGTGTGATTACAGAAATCATTCATGGTACTGTCTGTTGCCTGAGCATGTTGAGGCATGTGCTTTGACTGTGGTATAATCCATACATCAATTTACCCAGCCCAGTTCTTTCAGCGAATAGTGACAATGGGTTGAAGGAAGGGGCACTCAAAAACGTAATAGCTGTCAAAGATTAAGGATGTGCTCTTTGACAAGAAATAAATACCCCAGAGAAAATCTGCAAAGAATATTTTTCATAATAAAATGTGAATAAAAAACTGCCTATGATAATGGTGATTCCTGCTGCTTCTCATGCAGGTGACAAGGGAGTGCAGGGGATAGCACTAACTTGATATGTTGGTCAAGATGAAGAATAGAGGAGAACGTGTGGTTGGCAATAACATGGGATAGTAAACGTCTACCTTTAAAATGTCAGCAAGGAAAGAGGTTGTTTAGAACACAAGAAATGTTGAGTGAATATCGTCTCTGTCCCACGTAAAAATGCTTTAACACTAAGGAGCAGCTAGCAAATTGAATTGTAAATTAATGTTCTACCGGAACATGCACCAAAAATTATTGTGGAATAAAAAAATGTTGTAAAAATGTCGACCACAAGCACATATTGTAGAAATTGGGTTTCTGGTTGCCAGAGGTATGCACCCTGTCTAAGCAGGATCCACAATCCTAGTCATGGTAAATCACCAACACTCCATAAATTAACCTGTGCTTACCCCGTGGTAGCTTGCCACAGAGCAGTCAGGCTTAACTTAAGAGGGAAAGTGTTAAGTATTTGTGCAACACATCGAACAGTAAAACAGTATAAACAACACACCTGGTAAGAAAAATAGAGCTTAATGTAAAGACCAAAATGACAAAAAGCCAGCAAGTAGAAGCTGAGATAGGAATTTTTGAAGAATAAACTTAGTTGTAGTGCTTTAGCTTTAAAGTGGCAAACATGGCTATCTAGGTCAAAATCAACCTAGGACCGCTAAAACTGTACCTTTGTTTGGAGTTGGGTCAACGTTGGAAAAAAAAGATGCAAGGAGCTAAGGAGGCAATGTGCTGTCATCAATCCTGAAAATGTAGGTGATAGATCGGCATTGAGCCACGCAAAGTTGGAGATTCATTGGGAAGGGAGAAAATGCATCACATAGTAAGTAATGCAATGGTCCCGATCCTCGCAGCAGCAGTGATACACCAGCATCAATGGCAATGCAGGGTCATTGATCCTCGCAGTAGCAATACATCAACGTCAATAAGTATGCAATGGTTCAGCATGTTTAAACGGCTTTGATGCTTGGATATTGGACTGAAGCAGCACTTTATATCTACTTCCAAGAGCCCAGGACTGAATTGGCACCACTTGGCAGGGAAAGACTTGCAGCAAGTCCAGATGCTGGAGGTGATGGGTTGGAAGTCTTTTGTGTCCCTGAGATTTCAGAAGAACAGGAGAAAATCCAACAAACCATGGTAGTCACACTGGTTCTGGGTTCAAGAGTTGTGGGTCCAGTCCTTCTCACCTAGGAAAGGAAGGCAGCAGGTAGGCACAGAAAAAAAGCAGTTGTTCCAGAGCAGCAGTCCACCAATATTGCAGTCCTTGTAGCAGCATTGCAGGGTCGCTACCCAGCAGAGTATCCACATGTCCAGAAGTGTACTGAGATGATATGGTCAGAAGTTCAGTTCATGCACCGAGTGCTGCCTTTTGAAGAGGGAGAAACTTCAAAGAAGGGCATTGAAGTGCACAAAGGTCCTCCCTTCATGCCATGGCTCCAAACTCACTACAGGGGGCATGCAACCCTTTGTGTGTGGACAGGACACTGCCTATTCATGTGTATGTGTCCGCCCCTCCCTCCCATCCTCCCCAGAATAGCCATCTGGATGTTGATGGCCAATCAGTCACACCAAAGCTCCCTTTGTGAGTGGCTAGAGGAAATGCACAATGTTCAATTTCACCATGGAATTTCCATAGAACATTTTATATAATTCTTTAACTTGCAGTAAATTTAATAGGAAGTAAGATCATTACCCAAAATGAATGTTTTTTTTCTTCATTTTGAGTACATTTGTTTAATTGTCTTTGAGAAATTTCAGTTAAAAAGTTATAGATATCTGGACATTTGGATGCGCAAACATCATGTGAAATTTCCAATGGCATGTAGCTTCAGCTGACGGAGGGTCTTATTTCCCATTGGCCTTCTCGCAAACCCCATGAGAGCACTTGTTTTGATAGGCTGGCCACAAAATAGACAGAAATTTAGTGGCTTCTGTTTTAGGACTCAGAGGCTTGGTCCTAGTGTCCACTAAATTGAAAATAATGAAGGCATAAGGGGGCAGTGTAGGGATACCCTGCCCCCTAGGGCTTGTAGGGGAAATCCATGAAGGACCACAATAGGTGTCAAATTTGAAAGCACATCTCTCTTTTTGGCTCCACAATACTGCAGGAGACTCTCGGGAGCCAGCTTTTCTCACTGTGCCTTTGAAAGTCTACCTGGCTTTCAGGCAGACATGCTGGGCCATGACAAAATGTTTTATTTTTTAAAAGGACTGTGCACAATAGGGATTTTCCTGCCGATGATGGGTTGGGCACAGGTACAGCCAAAAGAGGTTTGGGTGCACTGCCAGGCCCGATGTCACGGTTTCGAGCGGGTCTGATCAGTACTCGAGTTGGGACACCCCTTGAGGTCACCGAATATCCTAAAGATGTAGTGTACTGGGGCAGAAGAGCAGCTATAGGCATACATGGAAAGGACAGCTACAGACAGCCACAGGAAACAGGAAAGTAAAAGCAGAGCAACCCTTGTGTGAACAAACAGGAAACGGATTACTAATGGACAAACACACTGGGGTTGTACACAGAGTAGGGCGCAGAAAGTCCCACAGTGACATGGAGTGTCAATGCCTCTGTGCAGTTTGCTCTCACAGATAGTCACCCTGCCATCCCCATGGAAAGGAAGCAGCAGAAGTGATTCTTTCTCTGGACCCTAGAGCACAAACAAGGATAGTACTTACATACACAAGACACGCTCTTGTAGGTCCAGCTGGAAACACAGTGGCGATTCCTGAGAAAACAGCAATAGCACACTGTCACTGTTAGGCATGAAAGACAACGTATAACACTAGAAAAGGATCAGGGCTGGAATTGCCTCCTGGAAACCAGGAGCCAACCCCAGTACAAAGGAGGACACTTATACACTGGTGAAGACTGGCAGAACACTTACCAGACACAAATATCCAAGAAGAAATGGAAACAGAAGGGAACAAACTAAGAGGCAGAGGCGAGAACTGGGAACAGGCTCAGGCTGAAGCAAAGGCGGGACTAGGACTTGAAAACAGGGCGCAAACTCCTGGCTGGAACAAACAGAGATAGGACTGGGAAACTGAGAGCAGGCTCTGGCTGGAACAGGCCAAGGACAGGGCTGGAATACAGGGAGTAGGAATGAGCAGTAAACAGGAATGGGAAACAGAGCAGGTTCAGGCTGAAACAAGGCAGGAGCAGGGCAGATAAACAGGGTGCAGGCTCTGGAAGAAACAAACAGGTACAAGGCTAAGAGATAGGGAGCAGACTCTGGCTGGAACAATCAGGAGCAAGGCAGAGAAACAGGAAACAGGTTCAAGCTGGAACAGATCAGGAACAGGAACAAAACTGGAAAACCACCCGATAAGGGGTCTGAAACACAAAGGTATCGAACTCCAATGCACGATGAGGATCTTGAGGAAATGGCTACTTATAAGCAGTTCCAAGCTGGGCTGCACAGGAGAGGTCTCAGGTGTGTGTAGTTTCAGACACTCACAAGTCCTGGAGCAGAGGATCCGGTGAAAAGGAGCAACTGGACTTCTCCCATAGAAAACAATGGGAAACAGAATCCAGCCTTTCCTGACTACCAGGCTGTGCATTATGGGATTTTCAGTCCCAGGAAGCAAATGTAGTACCACACATGTATACCATGGCGAAAAGAGAAACAAACAGGAGTCAGCAAGGGAGTATAGATACGTGTTCAAGGTGATTCCCAGGATACCGAGAGTCCCCTTACAGCGCTCCCTAGAAATGGGACGACAGAGTTGTAACACCCTATGGCCAACTTCATACTGTACACGGCCAAAGGCTGTGTGCTACAGGGGTTGGCATAGTTACATACGGTAGTAAAATCTTACTTTATATTAAAGAAAAACTTGAAAATATCTCCAGAAAGCAAAGGTTTAAGTAATGTTACGCATGATAATAATGTTTTACTTTATATAAAAAATCTCTAAATTCAATGAAAAAATAAAGATAAAAGTAATGTTATAGTTAGGTAAAAATGTGAGTAAAACTGTAACATTTTAAAATAAAAAAACACTGAAATTCACCTGTTATTGTTAACTGAAAATGAATAACTTGTGCCATCACCACACACTGCCAATGGCGTCACATAACATAAGTTCTATGACATCATTGATAGCATCACTGATGACAGAGCTACTTCAGTTAATTAAAACTGGTAACTATGTACAATCAAATCAAATCATTAACATTTATAAAGCGCGCTACTCACCCGTGCGGGTCTCAAGGCGCTAGGGGGGAAAGGGGGGGTTATCGCTGCTCGAACAGCCAAGTCTTTAGGAGTCTCCGGAAAGCGGAGTGGTCCTGGGTGGTCCTGAGGCTGGTGGGGAGGGAGTTCCAGGTCTTGGCCACCAGGAAGGAGAAAGATCTCCCACCCGCCGTGGAGCGGCGGGTGCGAGGGACGGCAGCAAGTGCGAGGCCAGCGGAGCGGAGGGGGCGGGTGGGGACGTAGAAGCTGAGGCGTCTGTTGAGGTATTCCGGTCCCTTGTTGTGGAGGGCTTTGTGTGCGTGGGTGAGAAGACGGAAGGTGATCCTTTTGCTGACTGGGAGCCAATGCAGGTGTCTCAGGTGTGCGGAGATGTGGCTGTTGCGGGGTAGGTCGAGGATGAGGCGGGCCGAGGCGTTTTGGATGCGTTGCAGGCGGTTTTGGAGTTTGGCTGTGGTCCCGGCGTAGAGGGTGTTGCCGTAGTCCAGGCGGCTCGTGACGAGGGCGTGGGTCACGGTTTTTCTGGTGTCGGCGGGGATCCAGCGGAAGATCTTACGGAGCATGCGGAGAGTGAGGAAGCAGGCGGAGGACACGGCGTTGACTTGCTTGGTCATGGTGAGAAGAGGGTCCAAGATGAAGCCGAGGTTGCGGGCGTGGTCTGCGGGGGTCGGTGCGGTGCCGAGGGCCGTGGGCCACCAGGAGTCATCCCAGGCGGACGGGGTGTTGCCGAGGATGAGGACTTCCGTTTTTTCAGAGTTCAGCTTTAGGCGGCTGAGCCTCATCCAATCTGCGACGTCCTTCATACCCTCTTGTAGGTTGGTCTTGGCGCTGGCGGGGTCCTTGGTGAGGGAGAGTACAAGTTGGGTGTCGTCGGCGTAGGAGGTGATGATGATGTCGTGCTTGCGTACGATGTCGGCGAGGGGGCTCATGTAGACATTGAAGAGTGTCGGGCTGAGCGATGAGCCTTGAGGTACGCCGCAGATGATCTTGGTGGGTTCTGAGCGAAACGGAGGGAGGTAAACTCTTTGGGAGCGGTTAGCGAGGAAGGAGGCGATCCAGTCCAGGGCCTGGCCTTGGATCCCGGTGGAGCGTAGGCGGGTGATTAGGGTGCGGTGACAGACGGTGTCAAAGGCAGCCGAGAGGTCGAGGAGAATGAGGGCGACTGTTTCACCGTTGTCCATCAGGGTTCTGATGTCGTCTGTGACTGAGATGAGGGCGGTTTCCGTGCTGTGGTTGGTTCGGAATCCGGTTTGTGAAGGGTCGAGCAGGTTGTTGTCTTCCAGGAAGGTGGTCAGCTGTTTGTTGACGGTCTTTTCTATTACCTTGGCTGGGAAAGGTAGAAGAGAGATGGGGCGGAAGTTTTTCATGAAGTTTTTCATGAAGTCCAGAAGATGTGGCAATGAGTCCCCCTTTTTGAGTAATTATTTTATTTAAAAATATTGGTAGTTGTTATTGGCATACCTCTTTATGAACCTTACTGTGAATTAATTATCACAAACATTACCAATGCACCTGCTTTAATGGTTATCCATAGTTGTTCACATAAAGATATATGGCATTTGCAAGATGGAAAGTGAGTTCTTTCACAGATAATAACTCAATAACCCACTTTTATTTTCTGCTAATTCCTTGTCTGAAATGTTGAGAAGGCAAGGCACACATTGGCTCCAATACACATACATTCCTGCAATTGCCAACTCATCCCTGATGGCAGTGGAACTTCACCCAGATCTTAGTTGTTGGCTATTTCAAACTGTAGGATGCCAAGACAGTGCTCATGCACCTGGTTAATGCCAACTGTTTACCTTTGGGACTATAAATTGTAGCTGCTCATTGATCATTTATTGGACATGGCCTGGCATGCCACCCATTCATGAACTCTAAAAAGATTGTGTTCTACCTGCTTCCTCCAGAATACTGGTAAGCCAATGCCCTGCTGAAGTTCTGCTTGCCTAGATCATACTGCTCCAATTCATCCTAGTATTTACAGGCCCTAACAGAGTACAAATGTTTTACAATTTTTTTCATGGCCTCACTGGCCCTCACTTTGGTGGTTATGGCACTAAACGAAAAAAGCTCTGCACATATGTTATAAGTGATACAGGTGCATTTGCTTTGCAACACATGTAATAAACTGATTCAATCACTGACCCATGTGATGTTCATGGCCCTGGAGCTCTGTCAAGGTTCTATTTTATTTTGGTGATTTATTGTGATAGGCTGGATTGGACAGCCTTTTTTTGATTTTTGTATAACCTGACCCACAATGTTTGCAAACATATCAAGAACTTTGAGTTCAACCCATGGTCTACATCAGCGTCCAACGGACCATGTTTGGACCCAAGGACTCAACCAGAGGTTGATATAGTCCACTTGGTTACCTTTCAATCCCTTACAGAAATATAACTGTTCCACGCTGTCAACCCTATTGTTGAATTTTGTAACCAAATACATTCAAGATCTAAACTCCCCCTCCCAAAGTCCATGAAAACATTCAGTTAAGATCTGAATTTGGTTAGATCAGAACCCAGCCAATTTGGGTTCTAGTTCTACTGGTTCTGCATCTCCAGCTCCTCTACCTCTAGCAGTTGCAGTGAATCCTTCCATGCCAAATGTTGCTATACTTTTCCTACCAAACTCCGGGACCAATATCATCAATTCTTCCAAATTATCTTCACCTCCATGTTTATTTTTTTTAAATGACCTGGTACTAGGGATGATGATAGATTGCATTTATTGGCAGTTCATTGATCTCCAAATGCACTAGAAGCTGAGAAATCCATGTTTTAAAAATGCACAAATACATGTGCTTTCCTTTTTAGCTTGGTAGAAGTTTGAGGAACTCCTGAGCTATTTCTGCTTAATATGCTGATACTAATGCAAGCTACATTTGATATTGGTGAATACACAGCAGTGAAACAAATTGTTTTTCTTGAAAGTATAGGAACAATGCATGATCAAAGAGCAAAAGATGATCCAAACAAGCCTTTGGAGACAATACCTTGTAGTTCAGATACAAATAATTTGGAAAAAATCAAGACCAAGAATTGTTTTTTTTCTGATTTCTCAGCCCTGATTTACAAATTGGGAGAAAGATAAGGAAACACAGGGTGCTATTGAGGTTCAATCTCTTTAGCCACATTTATAAGATAAGGAGCAATCGTGCCATCAGCTCTTGCAAAAAGCCAGTTAAGGGGGGTGGGTAATGGTCATGATCCATTTATATCCTTCCAAAGAGTCCCAAATGCAAATTCTAGTATTTGTATTAATATTTTCTTAAATCCCTAATGTTGGAGATTAGCCCTTTGAGAACACAATTTCGTCTTCTTGAAACTCTGATTTATAGATTCTATCCCCTTCATGTCTGTTGTAAAGAGGACTTTCTTAATTTCAAACCTCAAAAGATGGAGAAGAGAAAATCTGTCCTCTAGTTTTTCTAAGCTGTTAGCAGCCTTTCAAGCAATTCCCACACTGAAGGAAATACAGGCCAGATGTATACACACATTTTCTGATTGTAAACTCTGCAATTTGGTAAATTGCAGGGTTTGCAACAAGAAAATGTGTCGTGAATGTACTAAATCCATTAAGCTGTTCAGTACTGTTAGAAATGGGGTCTAGGTTACTCCCTGTCCAAGCAAGGACCCTCACTGTAGTCAGGCTAAAGGAGAATCACCCTCAGTTAAGCCCAGCGGGGCATAAGCAGGCAGGCTTAACTTCAGAGTCTAGGTGTAAAGTATTTGTACCAACACACACAGTAACTCAGTGAAAACACTACAAAATGACACAACACAGGTTTAGAAAAATAGGAAATATTTTTAAAACAAAAGAAGACCAAATCGACCAAAATCCAACGTACATAGGTCAAGTTATTAATTTTAAAAGCAAGAGTCTTAAATCCTTTTGTAAACAGTAAAAACACTGTTAGCGCTGAAAGGTACCTGGGTAGCGTAAAAAAAACACGCATGGGCGAGTGTGCGTCTAAAAAGGATAGCGATGCGTTGATTTCTCATCTGCACACCAGACCGTGTGTCGTTTCTCCTTCTCTGTCAGGAAGGCGTGTGTCGTTTTTCCTCTCCGCAGGAGGTCTGTGGTTTTGGGTGCTCTTCTTATACTCATTTTGGCCTTTGAAGTAGGCCTAATCCAAAGGAAAGTCTCTCTTGTTTTTTAAATCCTGCCTTGCCCAGGCCAGGCCCCAGACACACACTAGGGGGGTTGGAGACTGCATTGTGTGAGGGCAGGCACAGTCCTTTTAGGTATAAGTGACCACTTCTCCCCTCCCTCCTAGCATAGATGGCTCATCAGGATATGCAGGCTACACCCCAGCTTCCTTTGTGTTACTATCTAGAGAGAGGTGCAAACAGCCCAACTGTCAAACTGACCCAGACAGGGAATCCACAAACAGACAGAGTAACAGAATGGTTTAAGCAAGAAAATGGCCACTTTCTAAAAGTGGTGTTTTCAAAAACACAATCTCAAAACCAACTTTACTAAAAGATGTTTTTTTAAATTGTGAGCTCAGAGACCCCAAACTCCACATGTCTATCTGCTCTCAAAGGGAATCTATGATTTAATCACTTTTAAAGCCCCCCCCCATATTAACCTATGAGAGAGATAGGCCTTGCAACAATGAAAACCAAATTTGGCAGTATTTCACTTACAGTACATATGAAACACACAAGTATATGTCCTAACTTAAACATACACTGCACCCTGCCATGGCTACCTAGGGCCTACCTTAGGGGTGTCTTTCATGTAAGAAAAGGGAAGCTTGGGTACACTTGCCAAGCCGAATTGGCAGTTAAAATTTGCACACATAGACACTGCAGTGGCAGGTCTGAGACATGTTTACAGGGCTACTAATGTGGGTGGCACAACCAGTGCTGCAGGTCCACTAATAGGATTTGATTTTCAGGCCCTGGGCACCTCTACTGCACTGTACTCAGGACTTACCAGTAAATCAATTATGCCAATCATGGAAATCCAATTACACATACATTTCATATAGGATCACATGTACTTTAGCACTAGATAGCAGTGATAAAGTGCTTGGAGAAACAAAAACAGCAAAAACAGAGTCCAGAATCACATCAACAACCTGGGGAACAGAGGCAAAAAGTTAAGGGAGACCACACCAAGGATGAAAATTCTAACAAGTACAATGTTACAAAATCACTAAACAGGTTTAGGAAACTGTTAGAAATCGCTGTTCTGAAGGGGCATCTTTAGAGCGTCTCTTCTAAATAGTGGTTCCTTATGGTATGTATTAAAGTTTTGTGACCAAAATCTGGTTGCATATCATTAATATGTTACTGACTACAAAAAGGGAGTGGTAATCTGCTTGCAAACAGGAAGGGTGCCAAATGGAACCCTCCTGCTTTGTGAATGCAAAAAAAAAAATGTTTGTGAGAGACCAGTTGTTATTTTTTTTAAAACACATCCTGTTTTCCTTGAAGAAAAACAGGTTGTGAAAAAAACAGAAAAGACTGCTTTATTTAAAATCACATACATGGGCCCTCATTACAACCCTGGTGGTCTGTGATAAAGTGGTGGTAATACCGCCAACAGGCTGGCAGTAAATACCCCCAAATTATGACCATGGCGGAAAGAGCTCAGAGAGATAGCCACTTTACCACACCGACTGCCAGGGCGGAAACCACAGGCAGCACGGAGGTAGCCGCCTACAGACAGGCGGAAGTCAATGTTCCACCCACCATGTTAAGACACATCAATCTGCCACCTTTTCTGGGATGGTACCAACAACATCAAAAGCCTGGCAGATACACTGCACAGAAGGGAAACCACTCACCTGCCTGTGGAGACTCAGGGAAGAACCACGCTGCCATGGAGCCTGAACTGCATATATTCCCAATGCTGTTTTAAGTCCTGCTCACCACGAACACCAAAAGCCGGTGAAGACGACCATGGTGAGTACAGCCGCCTAGCACACAGGGGAGGGGGGTAGGAAAAAGAGAGTGGCACCCACGCGCACAACACACACACCCCACACATACACCATACACACAAGCAGATGCAGTAATAAAACATATACACCCCGTACCCCTTAGGAAAAATGCAAGGACAACACAAATTGATAAAAGTGAGTGTAATAAGATAAATAAAGTAGTAATACATGCATCCAGTCTAAAAGTACATACATATTTACAAATCAGGGACAATGTTCATGGGCCACATCACAAAGTCCAACACCCCACTTGACTCCTGCAACAACATGGAGGGGGCATCAGTTGGAAAATAGGCAGGCACCTCAGGGGGACAGGTAACAGGGGGCACCTCAGCTGACAGAAGAACAATTCCACTGGTCCTGGAGGGGGCAACATGCCCTGTGTGCTGTCCTGGGGAGTGCAAGGCCACAGTCTCTCAAGTGGCTGACTTGCCCACTGGCTCTGGAAGGGGCAACATGCCCTGTGCTTGGGTCCTGGGGAGTGCAAGGCCACAGTCTCACAAGTGGGTGACTTGCCCACATGCTCTGGAGGGGGCAACATGTCCTGTGCTTGATCCTGGGGAGGGCAAGGCTACAGTCTCTCGAGTGGGTGACTTGCCCACATGCTCTGGAGGGGGCAACTTGCCCTGTGCTTGGTCCTGGGGAATGCAAGGTCAGAGTCTCTCGAGTGGGTGACTTGCCCACATGCTCTGGAGGGGGCAACCTGCCATGTGCTTGGATTTGGGCAGTGCAAGACCACAGTCTTGCCAGTGGATGGCTTCTCCACTGGTTCTGGAGCGGGCAACGTGCCATGTGATCTTCATCCTGGGGAGGATGGGGTGAGTGGATGGCTTCTCCACTGGTTCTGGAGGGGGCATCGTGCCCTGTGATCTTCATCCTGGGAAGATTGGGTGAGTGGATGGCTTCTCCACTGGTTCTGGAGGGGGCATCGTGCCCTTTGATGCAGGTCTTGGGGAGTGCAGGGTCACAGTCTCTCAGCTTGGTGTCAATACCACAGAATTTGCATGGCAGCCTGCACAACCCCCAATGGATGCAGAACTACACACTGTTTGCCGGCGGTGATGGCTGCTCAGTGGTGGTGATGGTGATGTTGCCGCTGGTGGTAGGGGGAAGCTCCTGCCCATCCCCTGCAGCCTTGGCCGGCTGCCCACTGCTGGTGGTGGTGCTGCTGCTGGTGGTGGTTGTTAGGGGAAGCTCCTGCCCATCCCCTGCAGTCTCGGATGGCTGCCCACTGCTGGTGTTGGTGCTGGTGCTGCTGCTGGTGGTGGTTTTGGGGGGAAGCTCTTGCCCATCCCCTGCAGCCTCGGACGGCTGCCAACTGCTGGTGGTGGTGCTGGTGGTGGTTGTGGGGGGAAGCTCCTGCCCATCCCTTGCAGCCTGGTTGGTGGTGGGGGCTCCGACTGAGTCCCAGCACGAGGCCCCTTGTTCTTCCTGCCTGTAGGTACAGGCCCCTTGCCCTTCCTGGCAGCAGCTGGTGATAGCTCCTTGCTCCTCTTGGCAGCAGCTGGGGATGGCTCCTTGCTCCTCTTGGCAGCAGCTGGGGGTGGGACCTTTACCTTCACGGTAGCAGCTGGGGGTGGCACCTTTACCTTCACGGTAGCAGTTAGGGGTGGCACCTTGACCTTCCTGGCAGCACTTGGGGCAGGCACTCTTTCCGTGTGGCTGCCTGGTGCCCGGGATCCCTTCCCACCACGAGTTGCTGGGGACACTACTGGGCCCATGGACTGGACGGTTGTAGTGCTTGGTGCTTGGCTGGGTTTTCACACCCTGGCCAGACGTGAAGGACGGGCGGTGGAGGGGTAGGGAAGAGGTCAATGGTGGAGAGGAAAAGCTGCTTAGGGACATTGTGGCGAGAAGAGGGAGAAGGTCTGGGAGTGTAGGAAGAGGGAGTGGTACTAGGAGGTGTCTGTCTGCTGTGTTTGTGTTCAGGTGCATGGGCTGGATGCTGTAGTGAGGTGAATGTCTGTTGGGTGTTTGAGTGCTTGTGTACTTTGAGAGAAGGGGGCACACACACAGTGGGAGAGGACACAGTATATGTGTACATCAATGTTGGGGTGGTGACTGCCTGTGAGGTGTGTGTTCTGGTGATGGAGTTAGTGGATGAGGATGTAGTGCATGCAGGTGTGAGTGTTGTCACAACTGGGAGGGAGGAGGAGGAGGAGGGGGCCACAGTGGAGGCAGTGGATGTTGGTATGTCTACATCTGGATGCTGTTTGTGTGTGTGCCTGTGGGATGATGTGTGGTGCCTGTGTTTGCCTGTGCCACTCTTGTGTGCTGTCTTGTGTGCATGCTCATTTGCCTGTGTGGTGGGATAGGTTGGGGTGAGGGAATTGGGGTTGGGGAGAGGAGGTTGGAGGGGGGAGGGTTAAAACAAGGACAATGGCTGCCATCAGAGAGGACACCATAGAATGGATTGATCTCTTTTGGGACGCCAAACCAGTGTGAATGCCCTCCAGAAATGCACTGGACTGTTGCATTTGGGCTGCCAGACCCTGGATGGCATTCACAATGGCTGACTGCCCAACAGAGATGGATCACAAGAGGTCTATAGCCTCCTCACTCAGGAGAGCAGGGCTCACTGGGGCAGGGCCTGAGGTGCCTGGGGCGAAGGAGATGCCCACCCTCCTAGGTGAGCAGGCACGGGCAACTTGATGAGGGGCTGCTGGGAGAGCAGTGCTGGTATGGGGTTGGCGGCTGTACCTGTAGCTGGGGTGGGCACAGAGGTGTCCGCCATCACCAGGGAGCTGTCCCCTCCAGTCTACTGCGTGGTGCTCCCCTTGCCCTCTGTCCCACTGGTGCCCTCACCATCAGTGGACTCTGCCTCCTAGGTCCTGTGGGATGCAGCTCCCTCCATCGCCGGTGCCTTTGCTCCTCCGCCAGATGATGCTAATGCATAAGAACAGGATGACAAAACAAAAAGGGGGGGAGAGACAAAGGCTAAACTCAGTCAGTGGCTGCACCCACACCTCTTTTGGCGTACACAGCACCCTCACACACAGGGAACAGCCCTACGCACTATGCAATGCACCACCAGTAACTAGTCACCAGGGCATGGGGAGGGACACATACCGCACACTGCAGCATAACTGGGACCCACACACCCCTGCCCAGTAGTGAATGACCACTAGCTAGGTTGGAGAAATATCACATCAGAACCCTGCCCAACATGGGACCTACACTGCAATGTCAGTCCTGGCCTAAGGGCAGCCACAGGCACACTTCCCCCACCTGGATACCTCCTCACCATGCATAAGTAGTAATGATGGGCACTGAACTCACCCCTTGGTTGCTGCTGTGATGCCCCCAACGCCCATCCAGCTCCAGATAGGCCACTGCCAGGGGGATCAGGCTTTGACAGGCACCCTTTCCTCGTTGGGAAGCCGTCCCCAGCTGGGCCTCCGCCGTCTTCCATGACCAGCTTCTCAGGTCCTCCCACCGCTTCCGACAGTGGGTGCTCCACCTGCTGTAGACCCCCTTAGTCCACAAGTCCTTGGTTATGGCACGCCATGTACCCTTCTTTTGATGGCCGCTGACCTGCAGAGGAAATATACACAGGGAAAGGTATTATTTAGACCATCCTGCCTTTCACACTCATGGCCCACCATAGCCCTCCTATCCCCTTATGCACACACATGGCCCAGCGTACATGCTGCACGCTGCCCAGGGCCCATCCACCAACCCCCCCTACACGAGGGCTTCACACACACTACTCCATGCATTGATGCCCCATGCATTGTGCTCACAGTGTCACACGGGCCATGGTAGGTTCCAGACACAGGTCACAGCAGCACATGCAGTGTAGGTCCTCTCCTGTTGAAGGTCAGGAAGCAACTGAGTAAACAGATAGAAAATGACTGTGACGTCCTCGGCAGTGCATACTGTCACCGCCGGCGTACATTACCATTGGCCACTGTACCCCATAGGGCCCAATACCAATGAGGAGTTGCACGGCAGTTCCCGACCGCCTCCCGCAATGGTGCACAATCTCAGCCGAGTTACCTCACTTCCACCTGTCCCTCCATACAGGACAGGCAGACGCCATTTCAGGGGGGTATACCATGGATCATAACTGCGTCACAGATCGCAATTGTACATTCAAGACATATGCCACTAATAAATAAAAAAATCACATCATGCATTGAATTGTATTGGCTACAATGTACAGATTATGACTGGCTCATCACTCTTTTGCCTCATAGATTGCAACCACTGTGAATGACAAGGAGATAGACATATCCCCCCGTGTACAGACCCCTGGTGGACTTGGCAAAAATCGAGGAGAGGCACATTATCCTCATCTACAGACTTGACAGGGCCACAATAACAGACATGTGTTCACAATTGGAGCCTGACCTGATATCTGCTATCCGTCACCCCACTGGGATTCCCCCTCTTGTGCAAGTGCTATCAGTGCTCCATTTCTTGGAAACCGGTTCTTTCCAAGTGACAGTGGGGTTGGCAGCAGGAATGTCACAGCCAATGTGCTGACCAGAGTGTTGTCTGCCCTGATTAAACACATGTGCAGCTATGTTGTTTTCCCCCAAGTGGAGGATTTGGCCACAGTGAAGGCTGACATATCCCAAACATAATTGGGGCGATTGACGGAACACATATTGCATTTGTCCCTCCCACCCTGGAAAAATGAACAGGTCTACAGTAATCCAAAAGGTTTTCACTCGATGAATGTACAGATGGTGTGATTGGCGGACCAGTACATATCCTATGTCAATGTTAAGTATCCAGGCTCGGTGCATTATCCTGAGGAATAGCAGTATTCCAAATATGATGGCCCAACTACAGAGTCACAGGGTGTGGCTAATAGGTGAGCCCTGGTTCCCACCCAGTGTATGTTGGTGCATGGTGTGGCCCATATGGCATAATGTGTGGCTAACAGTTGTCCCTTGATATTTGCAGGTGACTCTGGTTACCCCAACCTCTCATGGCTACTGACCCCTGTGAGGAATCCCAGGACAAGGGCAGAGGAACGTTGCAATGAGGCACATGGGCGAACAAGATGGATAATAGAACGTACCTTAAACCTCCGGAAGGCCAGGTTTCGGTGCCTCCATCTAATGGGTGGATCCCTGTGCTACTCACCTAAGAAGGTTTGCCAGATAATCGTGGCATGCTGCACGTTGCACAACCTTGCCTTGAGACGCCCTTTGCCTTTTCTGCAGGAGGAGGAGGAGGAGGCTGGAAATGGCTGTGTGTGCAGCTATGGACCCTGTGGACAGTGAAGATGAGGAGGCAGAGGTTGAGGATGAGGAAAACAGATCTGCAGTGATACGACAATAATTCCAATGACACACAGGTAAGACAGTGGTCATTGACATTTTTGAGTTTGATATTGTCACTGGCAGGCTCTGAATTCCCACTTCAATGCCCACTCACTGTACCCTTTGGCAACTCTTTTTGCAGATATTTGTGCCCCACTATCACTCCTGGTGTGTTTACTGCAGCCAACTACTATGTATACATTACTGTACAGTTGAATTGCAATGTTTAAACCTTGTTAAACAAATACATACTTATATCATTTGACATACTCCACACTTTCGAAAGTGTGTTGATTACAGTGCTCTGAAGAAAAGTGGGAAGTGCAATGGGCTGGGGTCATGATGGAGGAAAGTACAGGGTAGAGACCAGTCTATTTGTAGCACTGGTGCATTGTCCAAGGGCGCATAGGAAGGGTAGCAATGGCAGTTCAAGGTGGACAGGGTGACAGAGTGGGACACAAGGGTGACAATCAGGAGAGTCTTATTTCCTGGCAGGGGTCTTGGCAGTAGTCTCTGGCTCCAGCCTGGATCGCAGGAAACATTTGCAGGGTGGTTCCCCTTCTGCAGGGGGGGGATGCTCATGGCCCTTTGGTCCTGTGGCGGGGCCTCCTGTCCACTAGTGGCAGTGAAGCTGGAGGGCTGTTCAGTAGTCTGGGTAGTGACAGGGGCCTGCTGGTGTGACACTGCCTCCCTCATAATGTTGGCCATGTCTGCCAGCACCCCTGCAATGGAGACCAGGGTGGTGTAAATGGACTTTAAGTACTCCCTGAGCCCCTGGTACTGTCCCTCCTGCAGCTGCCTGTTCTCCTGCACATTGTCCAGGATCTGGCCCTGCATTTCCTGGGAATGGTGGTATGCTACCAGGATCGCGATGAGTGCCTCCAGGAGAGTCGGTTTCGTGGGCCTGTCCTCTCCCTGGCACACAGCATTCCTCCTAGCTTCCCTGTTGTCCTGTGCCTCTGTCCCCTGAACCGTGCCCCCACTGCCACTGACCCCAGGTCCCTGATTGTCTTGGGTTTGTGGTTTGCCCTGGGGTCCCTGTAGTGGTGGGCACACTGCTGATTGACGTGTCCTGGGGACAGAGGTATGGGCACGTTGGGTGGGTGCTGTGGTGGTGTTTCCTGAGGGGGGAGGCTTTGTGGTGGTGTGGGACTGTGCCTGGGTATCCGACTGTCCGGAGGTCCCTGTTGGACCAGGTTATTCTTTCAGATCCAGGCGAGCAGAGTCGCTGTCATCACTGTGGGCCTCTTCTGTGGGGGGCCTGGGTGTTGCTGGCACCTCTTCTCCAGTGACATTGGCTGGGATATCTTCGGGGATGTACAGTATATACAGTGGTATTATTTCTGTGTGTGACCTATTGTGCGTGTGTGGGTTGCCCTCTATGGTTGTTATTGCCCTGGCAGCTTTTCCTTGAGTGAGTTGTTATGTGGTGGGCTAGGTGATTCTCTAGTGTGCATGCTTTAGTGATAGGTGTCCATGCAGGTCTGTGAGTGGTGTCCATACATTGGTGGTGCATGCTGGGCTTGGCATTGGGATGGGTGGGTTGTGATGGTGGGGTGTGTGGGAGGTGGTGGATTGATGAGAGTGAGGGTGGGGTCAGGGTATGTGATGGCATGCAGGTAGGGGGGTGAAAATAGTTTAGAGTTGACTTACCAGAGTCCAGTCCTACTGCTACTCCTGCCAGGCCCTCAGGATGCATGATTGCCAAGCCTTGCTCCTCCCATGTTGTTAGTTGTAGGGGAGGAGGTGGGGGTACACCCCCAGTCCTCTGTTCCTCGAACTGGTGTCTTGCTGCAATGGAACGTATCTTCCCCCATAGGTCATTCCACCTCTTCCTGATATCATCCCTTGTTCTGGGGTGCTGTCCCACAGCGTTGACCCTGCCCACGATTGTCCACATATAGCTCCATCTTCCTAGCAATGGGTATCTGCTGCACCTGTGATCCAAATAGCTGTGGCTTTACCCGGAAGATTTCCTCCACCATGACCCTTAGCTTCTCCTCAGAGAATCTGGGGTGTAGTTGTTGTACCATGGGTGTAGTGTGAGTGGTGTGGTTGAGGGTGTGTAGGGTGATGTGTTGGGATGTGTGATGTAAGGTGCGTGGGTGGTGTATAGGTGATGGTGGTAAGTGGCTCTGGTTGTGTGAATGCTCTTGCTGTCTCTCTCTGTTGGCAATGGTTTGTAGTCATAAAGGGTTGTGGGTACGGTGGGTGTGTGTTTTACAGTGGTGTGGGTGTGGTGTGTGTCTGGGTGCCAGGTGTGTGTAGTTTGGATTGTCCAATGTAGTGTTGTTTTGTATGTGTGTGTATTTTGAGCGCGCAGTATGTACTGCTAATGGCTTACAGCTATTGAATGTCCGCTGTGGTGATTTGTGGGTCATAATGTTGTGGGCGTTGTTCTGTTGGCATAACAGTGTGGGTTTGGATACCGCCAGTTTATCACTGACTTTTGGTGTGTCTGAATAGTGATGGACTGGTGTGTTTCATAATATGGTGAAAGGATATCCGCCGTGGCGGCGGTATGTTTGTGTCAGTCAGCATGGCAATAAGTGGGATTTACCGCCATATTGGGGGCCATGGTGCTCTGATGACCCCAACAGGCACTAATGCCGTGATGCCCACAAATAATATTGGGTCACAGTTTGGGACCTACCTTATTAATTTTGTTAACACAAGTAAATTTGCAGGCCATCATGATTCTGTATTTTATGAACTGAACTTTAGTACATAAGGTGATTGACAAGCACAATTGGATTCGCAATACGTCTGTGCACAAATTGTGACAACGTTTTGCAAATTCTATTTTAGTACATCTGGCACAAGCTCTCCAGGTCTGTACCATGTGGGGTTTAATGTAATGAAAGGATATGAGTAGGCAAAAGTCAATTTCATTAAACATTGGTGAATTCTGTTATCCAAGAGGCAGAAGTAGAGTTGTGCTATTACGTTATAATGTTCTACGAAGGGCCACTGAAGACAGAACCTAAAAAATCAGTTGGTTATTCACAAACCCCTTGATTATTAAGAAAGCATGTAGGCCTGCCATCTACCCAAGTTCATGTTTTGCAGTTTGCTCACAACATTTCTTGGAACAAAAAAAAAGAAACATTTGTGGGTGCTGACAACCTTAGACAAAATGCAGCAATTTCAGTTCACAATGACCAATTTAATAATAGCTTCTCCCAAGCCAAATATTAATTCAAGTCTTAGGTCAGATAAGTGGATGTTATAAGGATCTGTTAGAAATGGGGTCTTTGGCAATCAGGCTACTCCCTGTCCAAGCAGGAGCCCTCCCTCTAGTCAGGGTAGAGGAGAATCACTCTCAATTAACCCCCGCTCACCCCCTTGTAGCACGAGCAGGCAGGCTTAACTTCAGAAGCAATGTGTAAAGTGTTTGTACCAGCACACACAGTAATACAGTAAAAATACTACAAAATGACACAACACAGGTTTAGCAAAATAGGTAATATTTATCTAAACAGAACAAGACCAAAACGACAAACATCCAACATATACAAGTCAAGATATGAATTTAAAAAGGAATAAGTGGCCTATTTATACTCTGCCTGCACTGAATTTGCATCAAATATTTTGACGTTAATTCGGCGCAAACCCTACACCATATTTATACTTTGATGCACAACCCCGTAAACGCCCAGATTCCGCTGTGTGTGTCATTTTCTGGATGCATGAAACCACCTTGCGTTAATGGCATGCAAGGTAGGCGTTCCCTTCTAAAAAATTACTTAAACAACTGTGCGCCATATTTATCCTACCAAGCAAAAATTCCGCAAGGCTCTGAGGCAGAGGCAGAAAATGAAGCACAGCCCGATTTGCGTAAAAAAATAACGCCTGGGTCAGGGCAAGCATTGAAATGGGGCAAACACACCAGTACTTAAGGAAAACACACAGAAGCAACAGCAGAGCTCCAAAAGGAAGATATGGAGGTGCTATTCATCCAGCATGCACGAAGACGCAGAGCACAGGACCAACACCAGCAGCTTCCACCACACCAGCAGGGACCCCAAAGGCAACGCAGAAGGAAGGAGAGGTTATTCAGGACCAGGACAAACCTTCTGGGACTCAGGCAACAAGACATCATCCAGAGGTACAGACTTAACTGCCAAGCCATTCAGCAGCTGCTGCTCCACATTGAGCCACAGTTGGCACCCAGCTTGCAGACACCCCACATCATTCCACCAGAGACCAAGCTGCTAGCTGTCCTCCACATGTTGGCAAGTGGCTCATTTCAAACACATAGGAGGACACGCACCATAGTAGAGAGGACCTTTGGCATCCTGAAGTCAAGATTCAGGTGCCTCGACATCAACGGAGGCAGCCTCTTATACTCACCTGAAATGGTCCTCAAGATCATTTTGACCTGTGCCATCCTGCACAACATCTGTGTAAGGAGAAACATTCCCCTCTATGAACCAGACCCACAAATGCCTGAAGAGGAGGAAGAGGAGGATGTTGTCCATCAACATGAGGGGGACCATCCAAACACTGTAGCAGGATTGCGTCGGAGACAACACATTGTACAAAACTTCTTTTAACTCTAGTCACCATCAACACTGTCTTACCATATGTCATTAAACACCTATTCTAATCACTAAATCATGGTCTGGGTAATTATTTATGCATCACATTATCCCTAGGATTCATAATCAGAGTTTAGCCTCATGGAGTATTGCAGATATACAAATTAGGATACTGAAAAAGCCATATCACATTTGATGGGTATGAATATACACCCAACTTCACACACAGTGTAAATGACATATATCCTGTCCATTTCACATTTGAAGGTCAATATCAGAGGACCACAGCTATGGAACACATCCATGTTGGCAACATGGTTCATTGCAGCATATGGCACACAACTAAGACACCATCATTCATAAGGTAAAAAACTGCTTCATACATGAGGCAGTAGATGTGCTATTGCATTGGTAACAGGAATGTATTACCAGACCCTTGACAGCAGTAAGTGTGACATCAGCTATCACTGCAAGGAGTATGTGTGACAAGGAGTCCATGTAAGCTGGAAATGGATAGCATAAGTGCCCCAGGTATGAAAAGCATTGCTCACAAGACATGCCCTGCGCAGTCCATCCCAGGTCATAAGTCCTGCCAATGCCATGTTTTCAGTCTCTTCCCACCCTTCTCTAGGCGGCCCTGGAAATGGACTATTTGTACCCAGATAATCCTTCATCTACACACTCCCAGACTCACATTCTGACTCTAGTGTGCTTCCCTCTTTAGTATGGCATGCCATAGTCACAGTTCATCTATATGCATGGACTTCAGGTCAGATAATGCACTGCCTGGTAGTCTGTAGGACCTGCAATCACCTGTCCATTGCTTCACATGTGAAAGGTACTGTTGGCCCGTTGAACTTGATTCTCACCTACAGGACTTGTGAGAGACTGAAGCTGCACACAACTGTGAGCACTACCATGCAAACCACCCATTTGACCCTCCACTGCCTTTGCTGCTGCCTGAAATGGCTTAGAAGCTGCAATTATATGTATATCCTTGTTATGCATTGCCGTATAAATCACTTGTGTAAGGCAGGCTTTGGGTGATTGTGTAACGTTGCAGCCCACAGGACAAATGCAGTTTTCATTTTCCACAGTGTTGTTCCAGCTTTTCCCAGTCTCAGTCTGCTCACTGTGTATTTGTTTTGTTCATGTTAGTTCCTGCCAGAGCCTCCATCCTGTTAGCCTGATTTGTTCATGTCTTTCTGCTACCATAAAGGTTCCCTGTGGCTACATTTGTCTCATAGTTACTTTCCATGCCCTCACTTTCCTCCTAGGGTATTGTGTCTGGTACGTCTACAATGAATCTTCAAATAGATTGTGTAGCGTAATCAGTTTACTTATCGTATCATGGTGTGGGACATGTCTTCAAATAGCCTAATCACGGCCCATCCCTTGTCTGGGTTTAATGTATGCATGAGTGTCAAACAGTGACAGTGTACCATGGCTGTATGCATGGATTGGGTATGGTCCCTCCAACACAACAAACAACGTTTGCTAATGTGCATGAAAGGACAAAACATGTTTGTGCCCTGACGGTCCACACACAGATTCACATCTGCCCCAAACTATTGATGGGGCTTGCATGGTGAATAGCTGTGAGATTAATCAGCACAGAGGCACTGATGTTCCCGGTTGCAGTGGGAATTTTAGAGGCCACCCTGTGTACAAATGTTGTGATGAAACCTGCTGGTTTAAATTTACTGATTCATCAACTTTGTGAGCACACCAAGGTTGCCCTGTTGTCAGTCTCATAAAACTTCTGCAGTGCCATAGCTGGACTATCCCCATGTGTGTTTTCAATTCCTCTTTGTCTTTCGTTCAAATCTGCTTTGAAGGATACGCTGTTAATGCAGGGAATGGCTCCACAGACTCATGACTAGACCTGCACGTAACTGTGACAACATGGACCCCAATAATGACACAGGGTACACATGGCCACACACTTGAAATGGACACCTTTGTGCAATTAATCACTGGAAATATGTGAACACGTGCTGCTTGGTCTGCTGGTCCTCCACTGCCACAAGACAAACATAGGTCATTTATATGACTCAAACTGTGGAGTGACATAACATTTTTGGATTGGTTTTGCGACTCTATTTCACAAACACTGTACATACATAGCATTTTCCTGAAGTCTGACTCATGGGTAGTATCCAAAGAAGTGACCAAGAAGTGGTATCCAACATTCCAGTACATGTGATGGCTTAATCTTGTAACATTGCCATTATCACCTGTCCTCTATCTATCATGTACATAGTTTGTCATGGGAGATGCTTTTGTCCCAAAAGTGAGGGAAGTTCACACAGCATTTGTTGCTACGTGTATGACAAACACATTTCCTGACTCATTTCCACACTGAATAGCATCTGATGGTTATCCACATTTACAACACATGCATACAAGCACAAATATGAAAAGACGTTTTATGATGTTCACACAGAGGGACAACTAAAATTGAAATAGCCAAATCACAGACATTGACACACAGGCAATGAGTTAATGTATTAAGTTGCGTAACCTTGCTCACCTCTATTGACGCACAACCTCCTCAAACTGGGTAATACCAATTTGTATTTCAAAAGTTTGGGTATCTATTGTGTCAGTGAAGAGTGCAAATCCGGTACAACAACTAGAGGATCATGGTCCGCCGTAGTGTAATCTGCCAGATGTGCCCAAACACTGGAATGCACAATGTAGGTGTAAACAGCCTATCTATGTATAGTTACAGCTGTCATGTACTAAGTGAGAATTGACCCAAACCCAGTAAAAGACATACATTTTGACACATATGCCTCAAAAAAGATGCATATGCATCACAAATCGACACATATGCATACAAAAATGGCCCGAGCGGTAATTCCTACACTGTACCCCATGAAATTGGTTCCCAATTCAAAATATTGGGAACTATGGATGCAGGGTAATTTTTAAAAATAAATTTACGCACAGACTGTAAGCGTCATAATATTTTGACTCATGATGATAAAAACACACCGCATTTGAGGCAGGAAGTGATGTAATAGGATATCCTGTTTACAGAATTGGTACAGTGGGTGTACTTTCACTTTCACTTTCACTTTGCAGTCTGTGATTTTTCTAGAATGTGTGGCTGTGCTTAGAGTTTTGTCTGTCCCAGTTGTGAATTTGTCTCCTGTGTGCCATCCAATTTGTCATCTGTGTTATTTGTAATTGTATCAGTTGTTCATTGTAAGTGTTAGTTTGTCATTTTTGGTGTCTAATTTTGTCTTTGTACTGTTGGGAGTCTGTTGTGGGTCTTGTTAGTTTGGGGATAGTTGGGCTGTTTTAGGGTTACTTTTATTTCATTTTCCTCCCTCCTTTCCCTTTATTATCCTCTGTACCCTTTAATTTTCATATTACTTCTGTCATGTTTGGTAGGCCACATCTGGGGAGAATGGGTGAGGAGGAGCTGGGGGGATTCATTTGGCTGGTGTGCCACTTCCTCCCTTTGACGATCGAATCAGGCGGCAGGGTGATGCAGGGGTATCACACAGAGGCGAGGAGGCTCCAGTGGTCAAAGGTGTTGTATCATCTTCCTCGCGTCCGTGCAACTACCACCAACTATGGCACCGTTGGGCTGACCTTGTTGCCAAAGAGCAAGACCTGCTGGACCACCAGGGTATTGTGATACAATTCAGAGTAATGTGCACATTTAAATGCTCTGTAGTGACAGTAGCAGGTTTGTTGATATGCTGCAGGCAATGTTTTTGGACATGTGTAATGCAAGTTAAACATACAGTGGCCCTGAGTTATACAATAATTGCTACACATTACCGTCATTTGTTGATGCAACAGCTGCACTAAGTTACAAAACACAACTGGAGCTTGTGAATTAGTGCTGCCTTCACGTCAATAGATGATGCTAATGTGGCTCTAACATATGTTTTATCCTTGGTCTATGAGTGTACCAGGAAATTTATGGTTTTCACCAGCTAATTCAAAGAATTAATGGTGGTCATTACAACCCTGGCGGACGGTGTTAAAGCGACAGTAAAACCACCAACAGGCCATGGTAAAAAAATTGGAATTACGACTGTGGCAGAAACCGCCAACAAAGACAGCCACTTTAACACTCCGACCGCCACGGCGGTACAAACAAACAGCGCGGCGGTCACCGCCAACAGACAGACAGGAGACAATGTACCGCCCACACTATTATGACAGGCCAATCCGCCACCTTTTCCGGGGTGGATTCACCGCGGATAAAAACACAGCGGTAACAGGAATTTCAAAGGGAAAACGCTCACCTCAACACACCCCACGACGAAAGAGGACACCATGGACCCGGAACTCCAAATTCTACCTGCGATAGTCTTGCTGCTCCTCTATCAGGAGCACGAATGCCGGCGGCGAAGACCACAGTGAGTACTGCACCTACGACACAGGGGATGGGGAAGGCAAAAAACAGGGACACACACACGCAACACCCCCACCCCCACCCTCACCCACTACAACACATACAAATGCATATCAATACATCACAGTTACACCCACCAAACCCCCAGGAAGAATGCAAAGACAATAGAAAATTAGTGTAACCATTGTATGTTAAAAACAAGTAGGCAGAAATATATATATACACCATGTACAAAATAAATACCAAGCATAGTAGTCCAGGTAGTGCACTAAGATAGTCCGTGGAACACTGGGACCACACGGTATGGGTGAGGCCCACACAAGATCCCCGACCATGACGTAGAGAACGCTGCAGGGGCATCAGAGAGCAAGAAAACAGGCACCTCAGAGGAGGGAAAGGGTGGGCACCTCAGCCGCTTGAGTGCACAACGCCAAATCCACGAGGGGGCCACATGCCCACTGTTCCATCCTGGGGAGTGCAAAGCCACAGTCTCTCAAGTCTCTACAGTGGGTGATCTGCCCACTGTTCAATCCTGGAGAGTGCAAAGCCACAGTCTCTCAAGTCTCTACAGTGGGTGGTCTGCCCACTGTTCAATCCTGAGGAGTGCAAAGCCACAGTCTCACAGGTGGATGACAGTCTCCACTGGTTCTGGAGGGGGCATGGTGCCCAGAGTGCTTCATCGTGTTAAGGACAGAGGTAGTGGATGTCAGTCTCCACTGGTTCTGGAGGGGGCATGGTGCCCTGAGTGCTTCATCCTGTTAAGGACAGAGCTAGTGGATGTCAGTCTCCACTGGTTCTGGAGGGGGCATGGTTCACAGAGTGCATCATTCACCTCGTGACGGACTCAGTTGTGTCAGTGCCCCTGCCGCTCATGGGCTAGCGGTGCTTGAGATGGTGTTGCCCTGTTCAGCGGTGCTTCAGATGGCGGTGCCCTGTTCAGCGGTGCTTGAGATGGCGGTGCCCTGTTCAGCAGTGCTTCAGATGGCGGTCTCCAGTGCAGGGTCTCAGCTGTTGTTGGTCCTTCATGGCCCAGCTGGGCTTGTGCTGGGAGTGGCCTCCTGGGCATCTGGGCTTGTGCTTGCGGTGGCCTCCTGGGCAGCTGGGCTGGTGCTGGCGGTGGCCTCCTGGGCAGCTGGGCTGGTGCTGGCGGTGGCCTCCTAGGCAGCTGGGCTGGTGCTGGCGGTGGCCTCCTGGGCAGCTGGGCTGGTGCTGGCGGTAGCCTCCTGGGCAGCAGGGATGATGGCGGTCTTCTCCTCCGTGCAGCTCTTCCCAGACTTGCCGGGTTTCTTGTGGCCCTTCCCCACCTTGGAAGGTGTCACAGCTGACTCCACACTCCCAACGGGACCCCTGGGAGTGGCTTTGGTGGCTGGAGTCTTCCCCCTCTCCCGCAGGGCACTTGCCAACTTCTGGTGCTTCACAGGTGGGGGACTGTCTGTGCTGTGGCTCCGTGCCACACTGGCTGCCCTGGTGGCCGGTGCACTCCACAATCCGGTGACTACAGGCACCACTGGTCCCGGAGATGTTGTGGCTAAGGTGCTAGTTCGGGACCTATGAGACGGACGGGGTGGGGGAGGTGTGGGAAAGAGGTCAAGGTTGGACAGGAAAAGATTTTTGGACACAATGGGACGGGTAGCTGGAGGTGGTTTGGGAGTGGAGGAAGAGGTGGTGGTTGTAGGAGGTGTACGTTTGGTGACTTTGGGTGAAGGTGCATGCGCTGGAGGCTGTTGTGAGGTGGATGACTGTTGGGTGGGTGTGTGCCTGCGTTTGTGTATCTTGGGAGGGGGCGTCACAGGCACACTAGGACAGGACACAGGGGACGTGTGAATGGTAGTGGGGTGGTGACTGCAAGTGAGCGGGGTGTGGTGGTGGGTGTGCTGGAGAGGGACATAGTGGCTGTAGAGGTAGTGCATGCAGGTGTGAGTGTTTGACGAGACTGGGAGGGAGGAGGGAGACGAGGAGGAGGGGACACAGTGGAGGCAGTGGATGTTGGTGTGTGATGCTTGCGTGAGTGCTTGTGGGATGTGTGGTGCTTATGTTTGCCTGAGCTTCCCTTGGGTGTTGACGTGTGTGCATGTTGGTCTGTAGGTGTGCTTTTGATAGGCTGAGGTACAGGGGATTGGGTCGGGTGGAGGAAGTTGGAGGGGGGAGGCTAGAGACGGGGACAATGGCTGCCATCAGTGCTGAGGCCAGAGTCTGAAAAGCTTGGTCAAGGGCCGCCTGACCAGAATGAATGCCCTCCAGGAATGCATTGGTTTGTTGCAATTGCCTCTCTACACCCTGATGGCATTCAAAATGGTAGACTGCCCAACAGTGAGGGACCTGAGGAGGTCAATGGCCTCCTCACTGAGGGCAGCCAGGGTGACTGGGGCAGGGCCTGAGGTGCCTGGGGCGAAGGTGATGCCCACCCTCCTGGGTGAGCGGGCACGGGGCAAAGGCTGAGGGGCTGCTGGGAGGGCGGTGCTGGTATGGGGGGTGGCGGCTGTACCTGTAGATGCGGGGGGAACAGATGTTGCCACCACCACAAGGGAGCTCCCATCAGAGGACGAGTCCTTTCTCGCTGGTGTCAGCTCCTGTCCCTGCCGTGGAGCTCCCCTCACCCTCCGTCCCACTGGTGAATTCAGACTCCGTAGTGTCGCCCTCCAGGGCCAAGTGGAATGCAGCTCCCTCGAGCTCCGGTGCCACTGCTCCTCCACCTGATGATGCTAATGCACACAAGAACAGGGAGACCACAAAAAGGGGGGGGGGAGACAGAAGAAAGACATGTTGAGTGCATGCATTACTGCTACCGTTGGTGGACACGACAGACACAGAAGCCCCTTGCCCTACGCCGCGCTTTTGGGCTCCACTGTTCAATTTCTGGGAAATGGCCTACAAGGCTATAGATGACATCTGCACACCCAGCTGAGCCTACGCTGTCTTCTTGCTCCAGCGGCGAATGTCCTCCCATCTTTTCCGGCTGTGGGTTCTCCGTCTGTGGTAGATCCCCAAGGTCTGGACGTCCTTGGCGATGGCACGCCAAATATCTTTCTTCTGGTGGGCGCTGAACTACATGAAATGTACAGGGGAAAAACAGAAGTTATTACCAACTGCACCGTCGAAGTGATTGGGCCCCATCCCTACCCTTGCCATTTGGCACATTCATTCACCGTCTTTCATGCACGCAGCACTCTCCCCCCTTCCTTCTTAAATCCAGCCCTCTCCACACAGACATAGCCCATGCAACATGCTCCCTGTGTACTTACCTGTTTGTCTGGAGGATCGTAGAGTAGCATGTGCTGGGGGAGGACCCCATCCACGAGTTTCTCCAACTCCTCCGATGTGAAGGCAGGGGCCCTTTCCCCAGACACTCCAGCCATTGTCTCTTCCAGAGCAAGTCACAGCAGCACTTGTAGTGTAGGTCCTCTCCTGTCGAAGATCAGGTATCAAGTGATTAAAGTGATAGAAAATGGCGGTCACGTCTGCGGCGGTGCGTACCGTCACCGCCGGCGTACATCGCCATTGGCTCCTGGGACCCATAGGGTCCAATGTTAACCAATGCAGCATTGCGCCGCAGTCTTCGACCGCCTACCGCAACGATGTACAATGCCAGGGCAGTTACCTCACATCCCATTGTCCCACTTTACAGGTCAGGCAGCCGCCATTTCAGGGGCCCACATGGCTTCATTTCCAACTGCGTCACTCATACCTAGGCCTAGACTCAACACACCTACAGGCCACCTTTTGTGTATGATAGGTGTTCTGTGTAAACTGTGGGTACGTACCTCTGAGTTGTTTGACTCTCTGCTCACTGTTGTCCTTCATAGGCACCGTCCGCTGGGACATGTGAGGAGATGGCGGCATCCTCCGGTGTACTGACCGTTGGTGGACCTGTCGACAATGGAGGAGCGACATTTGATCATCACATACAGGCTTGACCGTGCCAAAATCCAGGAACTGTGTACCCAGTTGAAGCCAGACCTGATGTCAGCAATCCGCCATCCCACAGGAATCCGCCCCTCAATTGCAGGTGCTATCAGTGCTCCATTTCCTTGCAAGTGGTTCCTTTCAGACAACAGTGGCCATGGCATCAGGGATGTCCCAGCCTATGTTTTCCAACGTATTGGCCAGAGTATTGTCTGCCCTTCTGAAACACATGCGGAGCTACATCGTTTTCCCTAAGGTGGAGGATTTGCCTACAGTGAAAGGGGATTTCTATGCCCTGGGACACATCACCAACATCATAGGTGCCATTGATGGACACATGTGGCTTTGGTCCCCCCCCACAGGAGTGAACAGGTGTACAGAAACCGGAAGAGTTATCATTCGATGAATGTACAGATGGTATGTTTGGCAGACCAGTACATCTCCCATGTGAATGCCAAGTTCCCTGGCTCAGTGCATGACGCCTACATCCTGCAGAATAGCAGCATCCCTTATGTGATGGGTCAACTCCAGAGGCACCGTGTGTGGCTATTAGGTGAGCACCTGGAAGCAAGTCAGTGGGAATGGTTGTCTGGGTATATCCCTCCAGGTTAGTGCGTGTCTAACAGTTGTCCCTCACCATTTGCAGGTGACTCTGGTTACCCCAACCTGTCATGGCTACTGACCCCAGTGAGGAATCCCAGGACAAGGGCAGAGGAACACTACAATGAGGCCCATGGGCGAACTAGGAGGGTGATCGAGCGGACCTTCTTCCTCCTGAAGGCCAGGTTCAGGTGCCTCCACATGACAGGTGGATCCCTATTCTACTCACCAAAGAAGGTGTGCCAGATCATCATGGCCTGCTGTATGCTTCATAACTTGGCTTTGCAATGACAGGTGCCTTTTCTGCAGGATGATGGTCCAGATGGCGGTGCTGTTGCAGCTGTGGAGCCTGTGGACAGTGAAGACGAGGAAGCAGGGGAAGAAGACATGCACAACAGGGACTCAGTGATTCAGCAATATTTCCAGTGAGGCACAGGTAAGAATACAAACCTGCCTACTACATGTACTTTAACACTACTACCTCTCTACTGTGTGATGTTTTCACCCAGTGTATGGTTACTGAGTTGTCACTTTCCCTTACAATTTCACAGATCTGGGTCCCACTGTGTGACATCTGCTTAGATTCCTCATGGACTAGAGCTGCGTGACATAAGTATGTTGACATTAAACTTGAAACTTTTGTCACTGTAATTGCTAATACACTATTACAAAATCACAGACAGACTCCAGATTGTTTTGTGCTTTAAGTGTGTTTATTTAAGTGCTCAATATTGGAGGGGGTAGTGAAATGGTGAGGGGTGATGGAGGAGGAATGTTCATGGCAGAGTCCAGTCTATTAGTCTCACAGGTGCATTGCCCATATGGGCATAGGAAGTGGAGCTGGGGCAGTTTATGTATGGACAGGGTGACAGTAGGATGACAATCAGGGTGGTCCTGTGGTGGGGCTTCCTGTCCACTAGCGCCGGCGGAGGTGGTGGGCAGTTCATCATCCATGCTAGTGTCATGGGCCCCTTGTAGTGCCACAATGTCCCTCCTGGTGTTCACAAGTTCCTTCAGCACCCCTACGATGGTGCCCAGGGTGAAGCTGATGATTCCGAGTTCCTCCCCTGAAGCCCATATACTGTTCCTCCTGCAGGCGATGGGTCTCCTGAAACTTGGCCAGTACTGTTGCCATTGTCTCCTGGGAGTGGTGGTAGGCTCCCATGATGGAGGATAGTGCCTCGTGGAGAGTGGGTTCCCTTGGCCTGTCCGCCCCGTCACACAGCAGCTCTCCCAGTTCCCCTGTGTTCCTGAGCCTCCGTCCCCTGGACCATGTGCCCACTACCACTGCCCCCAGGTCCCTGTTGTTGTTGGGGTGGTGGGTTATCCTGGGTTCCCTGTAGTGGTGGACACACTGCTGATTGACGTGTCCTGGGGACGGAGGTATGGGCCCGCTGGGTGGGTGCTGTTCTGGTGTTTCCAGAGGGTGGAAGGTCTGTAGTGGCCTGTGACTGGGTGATGGGAACCGACTGTCCTGAGGTCCCCGATGGGCCGGGCTGGTCATCTAGATCCAGTTGGACAGAGGTGCTGTCACCACTGTGGGCCTCTTCTGTTGGTGGTTTGGACATGTGTGGACCCTCCTGTCTGGTGACGTTGGGTAGGGGTCCTGCAGGGGTAAAAAAAGGATGGTTATTACATGTGTGTGTGTCATGATGTGCAATGGGTGGGTGACCGTGTACCCGTGCTTGCATTCCTGTGTGAGACCTTGTGTGAGGATGGTTTAGGGGGTTGTATGGGTATGTGCAGTGGGCATGCTTTAGTGATGGGTGTCCATGCTTTGTTGTTGCATGCAGGGCTTGGTGTTGGGATGGGTGGTTTGTGATGTTGGGACATTTGTGAGGAGTTGGGGTGCTGGAGGTGAGGGTGAGGGTGGGGGTATGTGATAGCATGCAGGTAGGGTAGGGGTTGTAATAGTTAAGATTTGACTTACCAGAGTCCATTCCTCCACCTACTCCTGCGAGGCCCTCAGGATGCAGAATCTCCAAGACCTGCTCCTCCCATGTTGTTAGTTGTGGGGGAAGAGGTGGGGGTCCGCCGCCAGTCTGCAGAACCGCTAGGTGGTGTCTTGAGACCACGGAACACACCTTCCACCGTAGGTCGTTCCACCGCTTCCTGATGTCCTCCTGATTTCTGGGGTGCTGTCCCACTGCGTTGACCCTGTCCACTATTCTTCGCCATAGCTCCATCTTCCTTGCAATGGAGGTGTGCTGCACCTGTGCTCCGAATAGCTGTGGCTCTACCCGGACGATTTCCTCCACCATGACCCTGAACTCCTCCTCCGAGAACCTGGGGTGTCTTTGCTGTGCCATGGGGTGGTGTAGGTGATGTGTGGGGTGGAGTGTGTGGTGATAAGTGTGCTGATATGTAGTGGTGTGTTCTGTGAGGTGCGTGGAAGTTGTGTGGGTGATGGTGTTGTGTGCCTGTGGATGCTGTTGTTCTTGCTGGTGCTCTCTCTCTGGCCTTCTTTCGGAATTTTTTGTTGTGGGTGTTTGTGGGTGTTGTGGGTGTGTGTTTTATATTGTATTGGGTGTGTGGGAGTGGTGTGTGTATGTGTATCAGGTGTGTGTATTTTGAATTGTCCAATGTGGCTGTGTTTTGTAAATGTGTGTATTTTGAGCGCAGCGGTGTGTACCGCCAATGAAATCCCGCTCTTGAAAGACCGCCGCGTGGATTCGTGGGTCCTGATAGTGTGGGCGTATTTCTGTTGGTGTGACTGTGGAGGTTTTGTTTTCGCCAGTTTATCACTGACCTTTGTTGTGACAGACTTGTGTGGGTGTCTGAATTTTGGCGGATTCCTAAATGTGGGTCATAATAGCTGTGGCGGAATTCCGCGGCCGCGGCGGTGTGTTGGCGGTCTTCTGCACGGCGGTAAGCGGCTTTTACCGCCAATGTTGTAATGACCGCCAATGTGTTCCACAATTATTTCGAATACATGTCTGATCTGTATTCTGGCTTATACGTACCAATTTCTTTCTAACCTCTGGTAATATCTTAGGCTGATAGTTTGACTTAGTTGTGCCACAATTAAATTAGGAATGGACGCCAAAGTAATGCACACGGGTTCATTTCTAAATGTTTGGTGCTACTTTCCGTAGCTGTAGCATATAACATGAAGCAAATGATACAAATTGAGGGATAACTACTATCCCTGGCCCTGTGTTAATTGTACCTGTGTGTTTTAAATTTGTTTTGGGCACAATATCTGGAACAGAGCTAATTCATTTCCCATCTGTGTTACTCTCTAGCCATGCACTTTTCATAAGTTATGGGGTCATTATGGGATACCTTACATTGGGGAATGCATGGTCATAATGTATTAACTGCATGATGTCGTGCATGGGACCCCTGACAAATTCTATCATACATATGAAGTTCACAAATACTTTGCTAGTTTACGTTTGGTACAGCTCTGATGATCTAGTGCAGCATATGTACAATAACTAACTTCCCAGTAAAAAGGCTATCACAGACATGGGTATATGCTAAGATCAGACGACCAGCCTTTTTGTGACTGCTGCCATTCCTAAGGTACATACAATTTGAAGCCTACATCATCATGATTGACACAATAGTATGTTTGCTAAACCATGTTTCAATATTGTGACAGTGTCAGTTTGCTATATACCCGCTGATCTCCCAACTTAGCAAATGTAAGATAATGAATGTGGCTAACTGTGATTTCCAAAACCCATTATGGGTGCACAGGGCAATAAGTGACACATTTCAGGTGAAATCACTATACCTGTGCCCATGCATTCTGTTATGGATGACCACAATATACACTGTCAGCATATATTTCCTTGTTGTATCTAAATATTGAAAATGGCCAATCCATGTTTTGCCTCAAATTGTCACCAAGTAACGCACAGGATCCCTGCCTTTATGTGTCATAGGGGGAATATGTGGCTCAGGGTACACTGTTAATGCAGCATCTGTTACCAACACACAACACAGGCCCTACATGTAAGGGACCATAGAAAGCATAATAAATCATGACCTTCAATCAACCCACATGAGCATCACACAGTAACGGATTGTCCCTTAATGCACAAGCCATAATACCTGAGTGACTGGTATTGCAGTGCTCCAGGAATGGGGCTTTGCATGTCTCTCATTACTACAAATGATGAAAGGAGTACACTCCATAAATGAGTCTGCAACCAATTGATGGATCATGTTTGTCACCACATGATAGTTAAGGACACTGCATGTGTGCATATGTGTGTGTATCACCCACTGGAGTGACAGGGTCTATACATGTTTGCTGTGCTATGAATGTTGGAGTATCATCATGCCTGAGAGGCTGGACTTTCAGATATAAAGTCACACACAGTTATTTTATTTGAAAGTGCTGTACAGTGCACAGACGTTGAACACATTTCATCCTTCCATGCTTTACAGGTGGACCTGCCCCTTACATAATTGGCAAAGTGCCTCGATTTGCAAACCCAGACATATCCAGTAAGTGTTGATATTTTTGTTCTGTGTTGTGTTTGCAGCTGTTGTGTTATTGACTTCTGTGTGTTGAACACATAGCAAGTTATGACGTGCTGGCACATGATCTGATGTAACTTGACTGGAGTTTCACTTTTTTTCCATATTTGAGTTGGACAAACAGTGGCGTATAGTCATATTTTGGGATTGTAGTGCAGCCCTGTAGGCATGGCCATGTGAATAGGGTGACATTTGTTGTTAAATTTATAGTAAAGAAAATTTAGCAGAGGGCCATATCCATGATTTAGTCAGCAAGTCCGACCCTGAATCTCACAGAATAGGGATGACAAAGTCTTACCCACAGACTTGAGCCTTCCTGTTCACTAATGAACATGTTCGACTGTATGTCTGACTTCCTAGCACCATCTAGCTCCACATGTTGTGCTACATGTATGTGGCACTTGAGTACAATGTCATAGGTGAGCATGCAGCTCCTTCCCAGATGTGTGGTTGCATCTATCTTCTTGTTGTAGGAGAGGTATTGGTGGCATCAAATGATGTTGACAATTGCCTGCAATTACAAACATAAATGTGGATGGAATTGTCCAAGGCTTGTGCCTATCCTAGTTGGACACCCTCCTTACCTGTGGTGGACTGACTAAACCCATGTACAGCTGTCCAAAGCTTCTTGGGTGTCCTTGATGTTTGAAAGTATGTGTTGCTTGTCCATCCCCCCGAGGCACAGGCTTAGGGCTATGAAATGTGTACCTAGGTGTGATGATCCAAGTGTAGTACACGGACATGTAAATCTGTAAATCACTTGTCCAAACCTAGGATACCCACTCTTGATTTGCAACTGCATACCATCCTGGCAATTCCATTTACAAATCACAGATCGTGTGGCCCTTGATTGTCATCCAGAAGATAGTCATTAGTTGCCCTGGCACATGTGGAGGACTTGCAGCATTTGTTATGTGACTAATGGCTTAGCAATGATGCTTAGATAATTTAAGTTGGTACACATCTTTTAGAGCATTGCTCTGCTGTTAGCTAGGATATGTGTAGGCTGCGTTGGCATGTACTTCCTCAGGGAGATTCTGTGATATGTATGGTGATATGGCCTATTTCAGCTACATTAGATGTATTGTCTGATTCTCATCAGTAGCTGTATCACACAATGATGTACCTAATGTTTGGCTTTATCTTTTTTAATAGCAGCCAACATGGATGCCAGCCAGATCCTTGAATTTCAGCGGCGGGCTATGCATTACCACCACATTCTGGATGTGGAGTCTGGGTTCCGCCACATGGCACAGCATTATCGCCATGAAAGAGCCTCAGGGGTGTGGAGTGCATTTGCCCAAGGGGGCACAACAGCAGCCGCCATCAGCACCACCACTACGACCCAGGTGGCACCAAGGATGCCAGCAACCACTGCAGGACCTTCAACTTCCTCAGCTCCAGGACCATTGACAGCAGCACCTGGACCTCCCCCTCCAAACATGGCACCACCAAGTGTACAAACAACAACTGGCACTCAGACCACCCCTGCTGCAGTCTGCACACTGCTGATTTTCGTGCTCTGCAACGTGACATGAAACAGATGTTGCACAGACTGGACAGGCTGCAGCAGGAGGTGTCGCAAGTAAATAAGAGTGTGCGTGCCATTAAGAAGACCCTGCACAGGGTGAACTTGTGACTATAATACCCTAACCCATGATTCCCTCCCTCCTCTTTCCTGGTTCTTTTAATTAGTGGGTTTAGGGGGCATAGTGTTAGATTAGAATAGGCTGTTAGTTTAGTTAGTAGTAGTGGGTTGGGGATGGAGGGTATGATCTTTCTACTTGTTTTTTTTAGTGTGTGGGTGGGTGGGGGATGATGTTGGGGTCCCAATGTTTCGTTAGGTTTGGATTTATGTCTTCAGTCTGACATACTTTGAGACCAGATGTGGTATTGAGGACACTGTGTTACATTGCCTTCAGCCTGATGTTCATTTGAATCCTGATAAGGTGAGTGGTGGTATAGTCTCAAGTAGTATAGTATACATTACTAACACCATCATTTGTTACATTGTACAGCCAGGTTACTTATTTGTACGTACACTCATACACATCCATTCCTGCTGTATGGTGTGTGGGATGAAAAATTTGAGTCAAATGTCACATACGTAAAGATTGGCTGGAAGAAAAGGTATTAAACAATATTTTTCTGCTTACACGTCCCTTGAAAAAGACTTAGGGGGTTATTCTAACTTTGGAGGAGGTGTTAATCCGTCCCAAAAGTGACGGAAAAGTGACGGATTTACCACCAGCCGTATTACGAGTCCATTATATCCTATGGAACTCGTAATACGGCTGGTGGCATATCAGTCACTTTACCGTCACTTTTGGGACGGATTAACACTCCTCCAAAGTTAGAATAACCCCCTTATTCTGTCTGGCACAGCATTATACTGTGTTTTTTCTATTTACCTCATAATTAACCCTCAGGAAGGGCGGTTGATGGTACAATCCAGACCCCAGTGCATAGTTATAGACATTCCATGGACATTCACATGAGGCAAACATCACTAATCTCCCTCACGTTTGATGTGTCACATTACACAGAGACAAAGTGGTTGTGTAAGTGCTACTTATTTTAAAGTGCTGTAGTGCTATATTTACATTGTCCATGATTGTGAGTCCATTAGTGTTACACCTTCCATTGTGATCCTACACAAGTGCAAAATGACATGTCATTGGACATGCTGGGGTGAAGTGCCATACAGTGCAGAGGGACATGATTTGCCAATGAGGTAGTGAGAGACAATCACAGGGCATAGTGAAAAGGTAAAACGGTGAGCTGAGGACAGTGCTTGAGAGCAGCTGTTGCAAGACTGGCATGTTAGAAAGCACAGGACCTTGATTATAAGTGGCCAAGTGGCAGGGACTAGTGCTACTGGGTACTCTTACGAGTGAAGGTGATCTGTTCCATGTCTTCATCTTCTGATGTGTGTGTTGTCTCCTCTGCCTTTAGTGGTGGTGGGTGTGAAGAGGCAACACACACCTCAGTGTTTGAAGATGTGGATTCAGAAATCCCATTAGCTGCCAACTGTGGGGCTATTAAGGGCAGTACTGCAGCAAGGAGGAGCTGCTGGTTCTTAAGAATAGCAGCCACATCACTGTGGTAGGCAACCAAGTCAGCCCTGAGGGGGTCAGTATTGCATTCATGCATGTGTTGAAAGGTTTGTTGATGGAAGTGTTGTGTCAACTCTCTTACTGCTGGGCTGAATTCCTTCACACTTTTTTCAAGTTCTTGCAAGATTGATGTTCGCTCCTTGCATGGCTGCTGCCTGTTCTGCAGTTGACATCATGCACGAACGCACCCCCTTTAGGCTGGCTGCCATATTTTCCATCCCCACCTGTGCCTTCTTGGCCAGCTCCCGCTGTACTCCAACTACAGTTGTCTCAAAGCTGGTGCCAGTGTCGTCAGAGTCCTCAGGTGGGTTGGAGCTGACAGGTTGTACAAGTGGGTGGTGGGTGATTCCTCTGTGATGGCTGCTGTATCTGTGCTCCTCCTTGCGACTGAAGGTGGGGTCTGGAGGGTTCCAAGGACATCTTGGAGGGTGTGCTGGCTGATGTTTGTTGGCTTGTCATCCATGTCATCAGGAAAGTCCAGGACAGGCATATCCGCAGGAGAGCCATCGTTCTCTGCAATGAGATATTGTACAATTAGTGTGTCTGTGTTGTGGCATTTATAATATGACATGCCTGCCTTCCTATTAGTTGCACATTGTGATATTGGTTCCTGTTCATTGTTCCTGTCTTTAATATTAGCATTGTCCCAGGCTTATTCCCCACCTGCATGTCACATGTATTGTGGGCAGTTTCGGCACTTGTCAGAGTCACATGCTCTAGGTGTAGGTTCTGTCCAAATTGTATATTGCCACCTTCTTGTCCTACTCAACCCTCCGTCTACTTCCATTCTCATGGTGAGGCTTTGCACTGGCTGTGGGTGTTCTGATGGCGCTTGCGCCACACTTAACAATCTGGAACTGCCCCAGTCTCTGATATTTCACATCCAGCTATATGTTGCTGAGACCTAGCATATTCTATGTATAGCATTGGCATGGTACACTACATATGTCAGCATTGGTAGTGTGTAATATTGATGTTATTGACCTTAGAGCCGCGTTTGATTTGGTCCCCAGAAACCAGCTGTGGCTGACACTAGCCAATATGGGTGTCCCACATGGCCTCTTGAAACTTATCGTCCGACTACACGAGAATACTTATGCTCAAATCAGGAGCGGCAAGAATGGTGATCTAACAGAAGCAGTGGCTATTGAGAGGGGAGTCAGACAGGGGTGTGTTTTGGCCCCTACCCTTTTTCTTCTATACATAAATAATTGTATTAAGTATTTAGCAAATTGCACTAATGATTCCCCAAAGCTGGCCGGGACCAAAGTTCCATGCCTACTTTATGCAGATGACACTATCCTTCTGTCTAAATCATCCATGGGAATCCAGAACCTGGTTAACCAGTTCGGTGTATTCTGCAGAGATTACGGGTTAGACATAAATCTTAAGAAAACTAAACTCATGATATACAGTGCCCCGAACAAGAAGCTTAGAGCAAATATTAAGATGGATTCAATTAATCTGGAGAGGGTAATGGAATACGATTATTTGGGTATCAGACTATCTGATAAGGGCAGCTGGGATGCAGCTATAAGGAAAGGGGCACTAACAATCAGCCAAAGATGTGGAGTGATAGGACGTAAGGCTAGCACTGCAACAAGTCCCCCTCTGACCCTCATCTCTGAAGTCTACAAAGCCCAAATCCGTGCCGCGGCCCTATATGGAGCGGAACTTTGGGGATCTCACAGACAAATGGACACTCTCCAAATCAAAGAAAATAATTTCCTTAGACACATATCCAGACTAGGGAAGGGCACGCCGATGCTCCCCCTTAGACTGGAACTGGGTCTAAATAGTATTAAGGATACAGCATACTTAAGACCACTTCTGAACTGGGTCAGATTATGGAAAACGGAGGAACTCGAACCCTTCAGGTCAGCAGTTAAAGAACTATTGCCACCTTGCTATGGATGGGAAAAAGTACGGTGGCTTAGGGAGATGAAAGTGGCTTGGGTTAAACTGAATTTATCCCATTATTGGGAGAATCCCGAGACGATTCCTGGTAACGCTAAACGCCTGATCAAAGACCGCTATTGGGAAAAGATCCATGAGGAATCTCTCGGCTCAATTGGGATAGGTCGGTTGACAGCAGAGTTTCCGCTGGTTAAGCACGAACCTCTGCCTGAAAGCTTCCTGGATCTCCCTATGCCAGCCCGTGCTCGCTCCTTATTACTTCAGTTCAGGTATGGAACATTGGCAGTCAACAGCTTCACGGCTTGCTGGTCGACCAATAGTTCTTTATCTGACAAATGCATAAACTGCCATCTATGCAAGGAAACTTCTGAGCATGTCCTATTTTTCTGTCCTCTGTACAAATGCCCTCGTGGGAAGTGGATTATCCCTCTGTGCAAAACACTGCCAACACAAAACCGTAACAGTGTATATAGAATATGCAAATATGACACTTCCATGCTGATAGTGAGTTCTGTTTCTAAATATTTGGCAGCAGCATGGAAAATCTGCAGTAGGATCACTACAGATCTTAATCCACCGGTCGAAGAACGGTCTAGAAGTTAGCGAACTAGCACCCAGTTATATTAGTCTGGGATTTCAAATAAAACGATTAGTGCGACCTATCGAGGATATAAGACTGTAGCCCCGAGCATGCTGTCTAGTGGGTTACCCCAATTGAAGTGACTTATAGCTCCTCAGCATATATAATTTTATAAATCGCAAGATGCAATTTATTTGATCAACTTATTTAATAGAACTGATTAACTTATGGCATTATTTTCCACTGGTTGACCTCTAGCTTTTGCTAACAGGAGCTATTATATGTAGTTTTTATGTCTTATTTTATGAATAAACCCGTTTTAGAATGGTTTTTATGCTTTTAAGAATTGATTAGTATTATTTTAGCATTTAGCGTCTCGCATAGGGTAAGATTCAGAGATTATTTTTAGAGTCTTGTCTTAATTATTTATGAAACTTTTTTATGTAGTTTTATGAACTTTTTCTTTTTTTTGTATTAATTGCCAATGTCCTTTTTATTATGCGATGGTTTATGGCTTTTATCTTTTTGGATGTATGATCACTTTTAACTTCTCAAATGGTCCAAATCTGGACCGAATAAACTATTGATTGATTGATGTTGGGGAATGTGTGCTACATAGGATTGCACTGATGGTCCTAGCAGTGTTCTATTTCCTCTTCTGACTGTGCGGGTGTATTTCACTAGCCAGTGACATATGTCCTCCCCCTCAATGCTGTTGTCTGAGCAGTATAACAGTTGGGAAGTTGCATGGTGTCATTGCAGCTATTGTGACCTTTGCACAGGGTGGACCCTGACATATGCAGCATGGGTATGACATTAGTGCGGTGTACCTCAAAATGTTTATGACAATGGCTGATGTTTGTAGCAACTATGGACATTCACATTTGACAGGATTAGCATATTTGTATGGATTACAGGGGATTGATAAAGTTGTCATCCTGAACCCTTTAATTTGGGTGTATTTGATCCATGGGCACGTAACTGCCATTAGCTACTTTACATGCACACACAGCAGAGGTGGTAGTGGCAACTGTTGTCAATGTTACATTCCACTTGCGGATATGGCCTGAAACTGCTAATTGAGCCCTAGTTCATGCAGGGAGAATACCAGCTGTTGTGTGACAGCAGGCCAGTTTTACGTTGTACCCTATCATCCTGGACTTTACCTTTCCAACATCCTTGGCATGGCAATATACCCCCATGCAAAGGTTGTTGGTGTAGTGTAGTACTGTGCCCCAGGTTTCCTCTGAACAGGCCATGCCCCCGTGCCGTGCCCCTTTACCCATTCTGTAGTAGGTATGTCCACCCCCCTGCTTACAGTTAACATTTGTGCATTTTAGTTTCCCATGCCGCTTACCCTGCGTTCTGCGCAACACATCTGTGTTGTCTCCTGGTAATCTGCGCTGTCTTTTCCTTGAATCCCTGTGATGATCTCCTCAGGGATGACGGCTGCCACCATCTCCTCTATGTGGTCCAGGGCCTCCTGCGGTGCAGGACTCCCACCTCCAATCTGCAGTGCTGCCTTCCTGTTCCTGGCCATCTTTTCCTTGGTCCTGTGCTTGCAGTTATCCCAGCATTTCTTGCACTTGATGACTGTTCTTCATACTTCTGCCACACTGTTTATTTTGTCAACAATTTGTTGCTATATTGCCTCTCTCCTACTAATTGGCAATTTAGAGGTGACAAAAAGTTGGTGCTGGTGTTCTGTCACCTCTTTCACCAGTAATTCCTGCTCCTCTGCACTGAACCAACACTTTCTTTTCTTCTTCTCCCTCTCCTGGTTCTTGTGTGGGTCCTCCTGGCTGGTTCCTGGTCTGTTGTCATCTTCCTGGCGTCTCTCCAAGCTTCAGGGATACATTTTGGCTCTCCTTTGCACATTTTGCTGTGTTTGCGCTGCTTTTTGACCGTATCCGGTTTGCGACGTCGTAAACCGGATCAAAGTCATTTTCGCCACATTAACGTTGTTTTTCTTTACAACGTGACGCATTGGTTTGAGTAAAAAATAATTACTCACACGAGTGGATTGCGCCGCTGTGCGTCAAAGTATAAATTTGATGCCCGAGCGGCACAAAGAAATGGCGTTAGCCGGCGTTAAAATTTTTGACGCAAAACTGCGTCGGCAAAGCTTCGCGTCAAAAAGTATAAATATGGGCCCAAGAGTCTTAGGGCCAGATGTACGAAGCATTTTTTTAGTCGCAAAGGGGCCGATTAGCCGAATCGGTCCGTTTGATGCTAGAAAAATGCTTTTTCGGGTGTACAAAGCCCAAACTGCGATTCAGTAACTTGTTACCGAATCACATTTTGGATTTTGCTATTCGGTATTAGGAAGGGGTGTGTCAAGGGCGTCCCTTCCTAATACCGAATCCATTCGCGGTCACAAAACAATCGCAGTTAGCACCAATTTAAAATTGGTCCTAACCCATTCGCAAAAGGGAAGTCTTTGTAAATGCATGCAAAAACATTTTTTTCCCAAGGACCACTGCCTGCTCCTAAAAAATGAAAAGAAAACTTTTCAATTTTTGTTTTCGAAATGCATTCCGTTTTCCTTTAAGGAAAATGGGCGGCATTGAAAAAACAAATACTGTTTTATTTAAAAGAAGTCACAGACATGGTGGTCTACTGACACAAGCAGGTCACCATCTCTGTGAGTGCTGCCATTCCCAATGGGATCGCAAATTGCGACCTACCTCATGAATATTCGAGAGATAGGTCATTTGCAACCCCTTTGCGAATCGCAGACAGTGTCATTGACACTGCTGTACATCCTGTTTTGCGACTCGCAAATTGCTAGTCGCTAAGACTCGCAGTTTGCTAGTCGCAAAAACAGATCTTCGTACATGTGGCCCTTAATCCTTAGGAAACAGTGAGAATGTGGTTTTTGCACAAAAGTACCTGGGAAGTGTCAAAATAAAACCGCACGGACGAGCGTGCGTAGAAAAAGGCCAGTGATGCGTTGATTTCTCACTCCCAAACAAGACCTTGTGTCATTCCTCCTCCGGTTGGGTCAGCGTGTGTAATTTCTTCTCTCCTGCAAGAGAGCGATGCATCGATCCCAGATGGGCACTTCGGGCCCGGACAGGATTTGCATTGATTATCCATGCCCAGCGATGTTGCTTTGAAATCCGGTCGCATGGTGTCAAGAACAGCCATGCGTGGGGGCTTGTGTCATTAACAGCAGCCACTGCAGGTGTTGTGCAACATTTCTCCAGCCACGTTGTGTTCATCTGCCAGCCGTGATGCAGGTGGAGTGTCGATTTCAGCTGAGAGGCCGGGAGCACGTCCTTTATCAGCCGCGTTGGGGGTGGTGCATAGAAAGTTTCCCTGCAAGGCGGGCTTTGTGTAGATTTCTGTCCTTTTCCACCGGCTTCACCTTTCAAGGGCCCAGAGACAAGGTAGGGGACCACTTGGCAGAGCAGGACTCTCAACAGAAAGTCCAGATGCTGGCAGAGAGAAGTCTTTAATGTCCCTGGGACTTCAACGATAAGAGGCAAGCTCAGTTCAAGCCCTTGGAGATTCTTCACCAGTGGGAAGTCACACCAAACGTCAGTCTTTGTCCTCTCTCGTGCAGAAGCAGCTACTGCGAGCCAACCCAGCAAAGCACTGTCACAGGCAAAGGGTCAGTACTTCTCATCCAGCTTCTCCAGCTCTTCTCCTGGGCAGAGGTTCCTCTTGGTTTCAGAAGTAATCTGATTTTCAGGGGTTTTCAGTCCACTTCTTATGCCCCTTTCTGCCTTTGAAGTAGGCCTACTTCAAAGAAAAGTCTCTGTTGTTCAAAATATCCTGCTTTGCCCAGGCCAGGCCTCAGACAAACACCAGGGGGTTGGAGGCTGGATTGTGTGAGGGCAGGCACAGCCCTTTCAGGTGTAAGTAACCACTCCTCCCCTCGCCTTCAGCCCATATGGCCCATCAGGATATGTAGGCTACACCCCAGCTCACTTTCTCTCACTGTCTAGAGGACAGGTGCAAACAGCCCAACTGTCAAACTGACCCAGACAGGGAATCCACAAACAGGCAGAGTCATAACTTGGTTTAAGCAAGAAAAGGCCTACTTCCTAAAAGGGGCATTTTCAAACACTCAATGTAAAAACAAACTTTATAAAAGATGTATTTTTAAATTGCGAGTTCAGAGACCCTAAACTCCAAATTTCGATCTGCCCCCAAAGACAATCTGCATTTTAATAATATTTAAAGGCAGCCCCCATGTTAGCATATGAGACAGATAGGCCTTATAACAGTGAAAAACAAATCTGACAGTATTTCACTGCTAGGACATGTACAACATATCAGTACATGTCCTACCCTTAACATACACTGCACCCTGCCCATGGGGCTACTCTGAGCCTACCTTAGGGGCACTTTACATGTATAAAAAGGGAAGGTTTAGGCCTGGCAAGTGGGTACACTTGCCAAGTTGAATGGGCAGTTTAAAACTGCACACACATACACTGCAGGGGCAGGTCTGAGCCACATTTACAGGGTTACTAGTTTGGGTGGCACAAACAGTGCTGCAAGCCCACTAGCAAAATTTGATTTATAGGCCCTGGGCACCTCTAGTGCACTTTGCTAAGGACTAACTAGTAAATCAAATGTTCCAATCATTGATAAGCAATAATAATCACAACTTATATAGGGAGCATTTGCACTTTAGCACTGGTCAGCAGAGGGAAAGTGCCCAGAGTATGAAAAAAGAGCAAAAACAAATTTCAAATTCCAGCACAGTCAAAAATACAGGAAGCCGAGGCAAAAAGACAGATGAAACTATGCCAAGGATGCCAGGTCTAACACGTTCCCCTCAGCTGAAAGTGGGGAGCAGTTACCCAACCTCATGGGAGTTTTCATTACTAAGGTGGAAGAATCTGGACAGACCATCAGCATTGGCGTGTTCTGTGCCAGGGCGGTGTTCCACCTTAACGTCCTTTCGCTGTAAGGAGATGGACCACCTCAACAATTTGGAATTCTCACCCCTCATCTACGTTAACCATCTGAGGAGGCCTGTGCTCTGTCTAAACCCAAAAGTGAGTCCCCATCAAGTAGGGTCTTAGCTTCTTCAGTACCCAGACCACAGCAAAAGCTTCACGCTCAATTGCATTCCACCTATGTTCCCTGGGAAGTACTCTCCTGCTAATTAAGGCTACAGGTTGATCTAGGCCATCTTCATTACGCTGTGTGAGTACTGCTCCTATACCATGCTCTGGGGCGTTTGTTTGCACAACAAATTCCTTGGAGTAGTCAGGTGTCTTCAGCACAGGTGCTGTGCATATGGCAGCCTTCAGGGCATCAAAAGCTGTCATGCAAGACTAGGTCTAGATCCTATTTCTGGGCTGCTTCTTGGAAAGTAACTCAGTCAAGGGAGAAACAATTGTGCCATACCCCTTGACAAACCTCTTATAATAAACAGTGAGACCTAAAAAGGCTCTCACTTCAGTCTGGTTCTCGGGAGGCTCCCAAACCAGAATGGTCTCAATTTTTGGCTGTAGGGGTGCCACATGGCTACTCCCCACCTTCTGTCCCAAGTACACCACAGAACCTTGCCTTATTTGGCACTTGCTTGATTTAATAGTGAAGCCTGCCTTCTGCAGGGCCTCCAACACTTTGCAGAGGTGCTGCAAGTGTTCCTCCGAAGTGGAACTAAATTTAGGAATGCCATCTGAAAGGTGACAGGGGCATTCTTCATCCCAAAGGGCATCGCTCTAAACTGGTAGTGCCCCTTTGGGGTGGAAAATGCACACCTCTCCTTAGCCCCCTCAGTTAGCATAATCTGCCAATACCCAGAGGTAAGATCAAATGTACTTAGGTATTTGGCAGCACCCTGCCAGTCATTGAGCTTATCAGCTCTGGGGATGGGGTGCTCGTCAGTCTTGGTGACCGCGTTGAGTCCACGGTATTCCACACAGATCCGGAGTTCTAGAGTGGCACCAGAAACAGCAGCTTTTTGGACCAATACCACAGGGCTGCTAGAAAACTCAATAACCCCCAAAGCTAACATCTTAGAAACTTAGGCCCTCATTACAACCCTGGAATGGAATCACGACCATGGCTGAAACCACCAACATAGGGCCACTTTAGCATTCTGACCGCCACGGCGATAGAAACAAACAGTGCAGCGGTAACCGCCAACAGACCGGCGGAACACAATGTATCGCCCACTGTATTACAATGCACCAATCCGCCACCTTTTCCAGGGCAGTACCAATGGCATCAAAAGCACGGCAGAAACAGTCTTTGGAACGGAAACCACTCACCTCTCGACACCCTACGAGGAACCAGGACACCATGGAGCCCGAACTTCAGGTGCTACCAATGTTGGTTTACCTCCTCTTCTACCAGGAGCAGCAAAGGCGGCGGCGACGACCACGGTGAGTACTGCACCTAGCACACATGGGACGGGGGAGGAAAGAGAGAGTGACACACACATGCAACACCCCCACCCCCCATCCTATCCTCACCCACAACACCATACACACAAATACATGCCGCAACATTACATATACACCCTTTCACCCCCTGGAAGAACGCAAGGACAAAATGAAATGATTGTAATGAGTGTAATCATCGAAAATTCAGATATGGAAACAGGTCTGTAACAGATCATCATATACAAATATTTACAGCAACTACACAAGTCCGGATAGTTTTCCAATCATTGTCTGTGGACCAGTGGTCCCAAAAAAGCATGGGCGAAGCCCACACATGATACCTGACTGTAAACGGAGAGAACACTGCTGGGGCATCAGGTCGAAAATAAACAGGCACCTCAGGGGAAAGGGGTGGCACCTCAGCCGGATAAAGGGACGACGCCACTGCTCCACGAGGGGGCTCCATGCCCACTGTTTGGTCCTGGGGAGTGCAAAGCCACAGTCTCTCAAGTGGGTGGTTTGCCCACTACTTTATCCTGGGGAGTGCAAAGCCACAGTCTCTCAAGTCTCTCAAGTGGGTGGGTTGCCCACTGCTTTATCCTTGGGAGTGCAAAGCCACAGTCTCTCAAGTCTCTCAAGTGAGTGTGTTGCCCACTGCGTTATCCTGGGGAGTACAAAGCCACAGTCTCTCAAGTGTGTGACATGTTCCACTGGTTCTGGAGGGTGCTTAGTGCCCAGAGTGCTTCATCCTGCCAAAGACTGGGCTAGTGGATGCTGTTCTCCACTGGTTCCGGAGGGGGCTTTGTGCCCAGAGTGCTTCAACCTGCCAAGGACTGGGGCAGTGGATGCTGTTCTCCACTGGTTCTGGAGGGGGCTTTGTGCCCAAAGTGCCTCATTCTGTCAAGGACTGGGGTAGTGGATGCTGTTCTCCACTGGTTCTGGAGGGGGCTTTGTGCCCAGAGTGCTTCATCCCTCCAAGGACTTGGGTATTGGATGCTGTTCTCCACTGGTTCTGCAGGGGGCTTAGTGCCCAGAGTGCTTCATCCTGCCAAGGACTGGGGTAGTGGATACTGTTCTCCACTGGTTCTGGAGGGGGCTTAGTGCCCACAATGCTTCATCCTGCCAAGGACTGGGGTAGTGGATGTTGTTCTCCACTGGTTCTGGAAAGGGCTTTGTGCCCAGAGTGCTGCACATGCTGTGTGGCAGGTCCCTTTCCCTCACCTGGGTGTGTATTCCATGAAATTGCCTGGGAACAGGTAGCATGATACTCCATGGAGTCAGAGACACACTCCACCCTGCTGCGACTTTGCCTGCAAACTGCTGGTAGTAACAGTGCTGGTTCTGGTGCCTCATGTACCCTGTGCAGGGTCCAGGACGTCTACTGTAGCCTCGGATGGCTGTCCACTGGGAATGATGTCCATGTCGGCTGTGGTGGCACTGTCTGTGCACGTCGCTGGGCTGGTGGCGGTGGTTGCGGCTTTGTCTGTGGCAGAGATCCTGCCGGTGGTGCATGTGTCAGCACCTGTGGAGGGAGACAGCAGGACGTCTCCTGCAGCCTCCAACAGCTGCCCACTGGGGATGATGCTGGGGACTGTTGCTGAGGCAGCAGACATGCAGGTGGCGGTGCAGGTGGTGGTGCAGGTGGCAGTGCAGGTGGCGGTGTCCACCGCCATACAGGTTGTTGCTCTGTTTGCCAGAAGGGGTGACACCAGTCCCTCAGCCGGAGGCTCCGTGCCCTGTGCAGACTTACCTTTAGCCTTGTGTTGCTTCCCCACCTTGGAAGTCGCTGCTGGGACCTTGGCAATGTCCCCTTTTGGCTTGGAGGAGGCCTTGCTGGGTGGTTGGTGCAGCTTTTCCCTACGGCATGTGGGCCCCTTCTTCACTTTGGCAGGTGGCATGGACTGATCCTTGGCCTCGCTAGGTGGCACACTGGCAGCCCTGATGGGTGCTGCACACAATGTTACGAGACTTGCAGGGACAGCAGTGCTGGAGGATTTGGTGGCTGCGGTGCTGGGCTGGGATCTGGACATCCTGGCCCTAGGGAAAGGACGGGGGGGAGGTGTAGGTAAGAGGTCAATGTTAGCCAGGAAAAGTTTTTTAGACACACTGAGACGGGACGATGGAGGGGGTTTGGGAGTGGAGGAAGAGGAAGTGGTTGAAGAGGTGTACGTCTGCTGAGTTTGGGTGAAAGTGCATGGTCTGCAGGCTGTTGTGAGGTGGATGGCTGTTGAGTGGGTGGGTGCCTGCCTTTGTGTACTTTGGGAAGTGGGCTCACAGACACACTGGGAGAGGACACAGGGGACGTGTGCATGGTAATGGGGGTGGTGATTGTAAGTGAGCGGTGTGTGGTGATGGGTGTGCTGGCGATGGGGGTAGAGGCTGAGGATGTAGTGCATGCACGTGTGAGTGGAGACAAGACTGGGAGGGAGGAGGAGGACATGGAGGAGGGGGACACAGTGGAGGAAGTGAATGTTGGTGTGTCTGCATGGGAATGGTGCTTGTGTGCATGCCTGTGGGATGTGTGGTGCTTATGTTTGCCATGTCCACTCTTGTGTGTTGATGAGCGTGCATGCTGGTCTGATGGTGTGCTTGGGATAGGCTGAGGTACAGGGGATTGGGTCTGGGTAGTGGAAGTTGGAGGGGGGAGGCTGGACACAGGGACAATAGCTGCCATCAGTGCTGAGACCAGAGCCTAAAATGCTCTCTGTTGGGCCGCCACGCCAGAATGAATGCCCTCCAGGTATGCTAATGTTTGTTGCAAATGCCATTCGACACCTTGGATGGCATTCAAAATGGTTGATTGCTGAACAGTGAGGGATCTCAGGAGGTCAATAGCCTCCTTACTGAGGGCAGCAGGACTGAATGGGGCAGGGCCTGAGGTGCCTGGGGCGAAGGAGATGCCCACCCTCCTGGGTGAGCAGGCACGGGAAACAAGCTGAGTGGCTGCTGGGAGCGCAGTGCTGGTAGGGGGGGTGGTGGCTGTACCTGTTGATGCGGTGGGCACAGAGGTGCCCGCCACCGCAAGGAAGCTCCCATCAGAGGAGGAGTCGCTGTTGCTGGTGTCTTCTCCTGTCCCCGTCGTGGAGCTCCCCTTGCCCTCCGTCCCACTGGTGCCTTCAGACTTCGTAAATTCACCCTCCAGGGCCATGTGGGTTGCAGCTCCCTCCTGCTCCTGTGCCAATGCTCCTCCACCAGATGATGCTAATGCACACAAGGACAGGGTGACAAAACAAAAAGGGGGAGGGAGACAGAAGAGACACATGGTCAATGCCTGCAACACCACCACCGTTGGCGGACACAACACACAAGGAGCAGCCCTATGCACTAGCCCATGCACTAACAGTTCAGGGGAAAAGCACATGTCCATGGGGACTCTGCCTAGACCCCTTTGATGCACAGCTGAAACCCACCGGAGCATGACTAGGTGTAGAGCGCCACTACCACTTTTGGGGTTGGAGTGGCACTGAGCCTGCAAAACCATGGATCTACCTTGGCGCGTCTGCCCTGGCCTAGGGGAACCCACAGCCGACTTCCCCCACCCAGAAACCTCATTAAGCGCACAGAGTCAGCTGAATAAGACTGTACTCACCCCCTTGTGATTGCTGTGAAGCCCTCAAGCACCCATCCAACTCCAGATATGCCACCGCCAGGATCTGATACATCAGGGGGGTCATGGTGCGAGGGCCACCCATTCCCTGTTGGGAGGCCATCCCTAGCTGGGCCTCCTCCGTCTTCTAGCTCCAGCGGCGCAGGTCTTCCCATCTTTTGCGGCAGTGGGTGCTTCATCTATGGTAGACCCCCAGAGTCCGCACTTCCTTAGCGATGGCACGCCAAATCCCCTTCTTCTGGTGGGCGCTGACCTAGAGGAATAGTGAAGTAAGAATGGATGTTACTCCCCCGTCCGGTTCTTCTTACTCATTGGCCACAAACCTCCCACCCTGGCCCAGAAAAACATACACTTACCATCCTCACATGCTGGCCTCTGCCCACCCCGTCTCTTCCATCCACGACACTCCATACATTCATGTGCCATGCATCATGCTCACAGTGTACTCACCTGTTTATCTGGAGGACCGTTGAGTAGCATATACTGGGGGAGGACCCCTTCCACCAGTTTCTTCAACTCCTCTGCAGTGAAGGCAGGGGCCCTTTCCCCAGACACTGTAGCCATTGTCGCTTCCAGACTGAGGTCAAAGCAGCACTTGCAGTGTAGGTCCTCTCCTGTTGAAGGTCAGGTATCAAGTGAGTGAACAGATAGAAAATGGCGTTCAAGTCCGCGGTGGTGCGTACCGTCACCGCCGGCGTACATCGTCATTGGCTTCTGGAACCCATAGGGCCCAATGATAACCAATGCTGAATTTCGCCATGGTCTTCGACCACCTACCGCGACGCTGCACAACACCAGAGCAGTTACCTAATTTCCCCTTGTCCCTCCTTACAGGTCAGGCTGCCGCCTTTTCAGGGGGGCACATGGCAGGGCAACTAACTGAGTCACAGCACTTTTGGCCAGGAATACGAACAGATAGTGCCACACACTGATTACATCATGATTGTTCTAAACAGCCTTGTGAAACCTATGTTGTGCATGACCCTCTGCTCACCCTTTTCCTCCATATGGCTCTTCCGCTGGGGCAGGTGATGAGATTGGGTCATCCTCCGGTATACACACCCATGGTGGACCTGTCGACAATGGAAGACAGACACATCATTATGACCTACAGACTTGATCATGCCACAATCCATGAACTGTGTGCCCAGTTGGAGCCAGACCTAATGTCAGCTATCCGCCATCCCACAAGGAATTCCCCCTCTAGTGCAGGTCCTGTCAGTACTCCATTTCCTCGCCAGTGGGTCCTTTCAAACAACAGTGGCCATGGCATCAATGATGACACAGCCAATGTTCTCTAACGTGTTGTCCAGAGTGTTGTCTGTCCTGTTGAAACACATTCACAGCTACATCGTTTTCCCTCAGGTGGCGGATTTGCCCACAGTGAAAGGTGACTTCTATGCCCTGGGACATTTCTCCAACATCATTGGTGCCATTGATGGTACACATGTGGCATTTGTTACCCCCCTGCAGGAATGAACAGGTGTACAGAAACCGCAAAAGCTACCATTCTATGAATGTGCAGATGGTGTATTTGGCAGACCAGTACATCTCACATGTGCATGTCAAGTATCCTAGCTAGGTGCATGACGCTTACATTTTGAGGAATAGCAGCATCCCTTATGTGATGGGCCAACTCCAGAGGCACTGGGTGTGGCTAATAGGTGAGTCCAAGGTCCCAACACAGTTGACATAGGTGTCTGGGTATGGGAGAGTCCCTAAGAGTTGGAGGTTGTCTAACAGTTGTCCCTCGATATTTGCAGGTGGCTCTGGTTACTCCAACCTGTCATGGCTACTGACCACAGTGAGGAATCCCAGGACAAGGGCAGAGGAATGCTATAATGAGGCACATGGGCGAATTCGGAGGATAATAGAGCGCACCTTCGGCCTCCTGAAGGCCAGATTCCGGTGCCTCCATCTGACAGGTGGCTCCGTATACTACTCACCGAAGAAGGTGTGCCAGATCATCGTGGCATGCTGTATGTTGCACAACCTGGTTTTGCAATGCCAGGTGCCTTTTCTGCAGGAGGATGGGCCTGATGTTGGTCTTGTGGCAGCTGTGGAGCCTCTGGACAGTAAAGAAGAGGAGGCAGAAGAAGAAGATATAGACAACCGAAACAACATCATCATGCAATACTTCCAGTGAGACACAGGTAAGAGGATGGCACTGCTTCTCTCACATCATACTACTGTAGGACATTGCATAAATCTGCCTTTTTACCTCTGTATATGGACCCAGACATGTCACTTTGGCTGTCCATTTCACAGATCTGGGTCCTACTTTCTGCCTTCTGCTATGTTTACTGCTGCCCAACAACTGTCTAACATTGGTATGTGAACATGAACATTGACATTGCTATATTTCTGAGAGGTTGCAATTACACATTTGTGAAAGTATAGACTGACTCCAGATTGATTTGTGATTCAAGGGTGTTTATTTCTGTGCAAATAAGTGGAGGGGGTTGTGCAATGGGCTGGGTTGATGGTGGAGGAATGTCCATGGTAGAGTCCAGTCTCTTGGTCTCACAGGTGCATGAAGGGGGCATAGGAAGTGGACTAATGGCAGTTCAAAGTTGTCAGGGTGATAAAGTGGGACAAAAGGGTGTTAATCAGGAGAGTGTTATTTCCTGGTGGGGGTCTTGGCAATGTTCTCTGTCTTGCTCCTGGATCTCAGGGACCGTTTGCGGGCTGGTTCTCCTTCTGCAGAGGGTGGGGTGCTGGTGGCCTGTTGGTCCTGTGGTGGGACCGCCTGTCCATTAGCGTAAGCAGAGGTGGAGGGCTGTTTATCATTCAGGCTAGTGTCAGTGGCCCGTTTGTGTGCCACTGTGTCCCTCATGGTGTTGGCCAGGTCTGCCAGCACCCCTGCAATGGTGACCAGGGTTGCGTTGATGGACTTCAAGTCCTCCCTGATCCTGAGGTAGTGTTCCTCCTACAACCGCTGGGTCTCCTGAAACTTGGCCAGTACCGTGCCCATGGTCTCCTGGGAATGATGGTATGCTCCCATGATGTTGGAGAGTGCTTCGTGCAGAGTCGGTTCCCTTGGCCTGTCCTCCCCCTGTCGCACAGCAGTCCTCCCAGTTTCCCTGTTATCCAGTGCCTCTGTCCCCTGAACTGTGTGCCCACTGACACTGACCCCAGGTCCCTGATTGTCTTGGGTTGGTGGGTTTGCCTAGGGTCCCTGTAGTGGTGGACACACTGCTGATTGACGTGTCCTGGGGACAGAGGGATGGGCCCGCTGGGTGGGTGCTGTGCTGGTGTTTCATGAGGGGGGAGGGTCTGTGGTGGTTTGTGACTGTGGCAGGGTAACCGACTGTCCAGAGGTCCCTGATGGGCCGGGCTGGTCATCTTGATCCTGGCGTGCAGAGCTGCTGGCATCAGTGTGGGCCTCTTCTGTGGGGGGACTGGATATGTCTGGCACCTCCTGTCCGGTGATGTTGGGTAGGGGTCCTGTTGGGGTGTAAATGCATAGTTATTGTATCAGTGTGCACCATCTTGTGCAGTGGGTGAGTTACCCTCTACTTGTGTGATTAGTGATTTTGGGGTCTGGGTGGGTATCTGTACTGGACATGCTTTGGTGATGGGTGTCTAGGCGCAGGTGTTGCATGCAGGGCTTGGGATTGGGATGGGTGGGTTGTGATAGTGGGGCATATGTGAGGTGTTGGAGTGATGGGGTGAGGGTGAGGGTGAGGGTATGTGATGACATGCAGGTGGGGTGGGGGAATATAGTAGTAAAGATATGACTTACTAGAGTCCAGTCCTCCTGCTACTCCTGCGAGGCCCTCAGGATGCAGTATTGCCAAGACTTGTTGTTAGTTGTGGAGGAGGAGGTGGGGGTCCACTACCAGTCCTCTGTACTGCTATCTGTTGTCTGGGTACCACGAAGTGCACCTTCCCCTGTAGGTCATTCCACCTCTTCCTGATGTCATCCCTTGTTCTGAGGTGCTGTCCCACTGTGTTGACCCTGTCGACGATTCTCCGCCATAGCCCCATCTTCCTAGCAATGGAGGTGTGCTGCACCTATGATCCGAAAAGTTATGGCTCTACCCGGATGATTTCCTCCACCATGACCCTGTGCCATGATGTGGTGTGGGTAATGTGTGAGGTGATGTTTGTTGTGCTGTGTGATATGTTGTGTTGGGGTGTGTTGTTTGAGATGCGTGGATGTTGTATGAATGATGGTGTTGTGTGCCTGTGGATGCTGGTGTTGTGTTTGCTATTCTCTCGCCTTCTTCAAAAAAATGTTGTAAGGGGTTTTGGGTAATGTGCGTGCGTGTTTTATAGTGGTGTGAGTGTGTGGGTGTGGTGTGTGTATGTGTATCAAGTGTGTGTATTTTGATTTGTCCAGTGTGGTTGTGTTTTGTAAATGTGTGTGTATTTTGAGTGCGGTGGTGTGTACCGCCAATGGTTTACCGCGGTTGAAAGACCGCCGCATTGATTCGTGGGTCGTGATAGTGTGGGCATATTCCTGTTGGCGTGACAGTGTGGGTTTTGGTATCACCAGTTTATCACTGACTTTTGGTGTGGCGGACTTGTGTGGGTGTCTGTATTGTGGTGGATTACGAGATGTGGGTTGCAATACCTGTAGCGGATTTCCGCCATGGTATGTTGGCGGCCTTCAGAAGGGCAGTAAGCGGGATTTATCGCCAGGGTTGTAATGAGGGCCTTAAACCTTAATGCTAGCCCTAACCTTGTCAGGCACTCTGTAAACTTTATATTTAACAGAAGGACTGTCCCCAGTGTCCAAATTGTGTGTACACAAGTGTGTGACCCCTGGGATCAATGAAAACAGGGATGCAAACTGACCAACACCAGAGTGACAGTCCCTCTACAGCTCTGGGGTTCAGGGAGGGGAGATGTTCACTCCTCCCACAGACCCATCCTTCTCTTCAGCAGACAGGAGGTAAGGAAGAGGCTCCCTCTCTTTCTCTACCCCATCATCTTTTGCTTGGAGCATGGACAATTCAGTCCCTTCAAAGTGTGTCTTCAGCCTGTTCACATGCAGCACCCTCAAGGGGTTCCTGGGAGTCCACAAGTCCACCAGGTAGGTGACTTCACTCTTGCGCTCCACACCCTCAAATGGCCCTGTCCACTTGTCCTGAAGTGCCCTAGGCTTCACTGACACCATTACCTACACTTTCTGGCCAGGCTGAAACTTGACCAGAGTGGCATTCTGGTCATACCAGTGTTTCACGTCTTCCTGGCTTGCTTCTAGGTTCTCTTGTGTGAGACCCCAGAAGCAGGCAGTCTGGTTTCTCAGAGCCAGCATATAACAGAATACATCCTAGGGTTTATTGGGAGCTTTCTCCAAAGGCTCCTTTACCAGATTAAAAGGTCCCCTGACAGGGTGGTCATAAAATAGCTCAAAATGACTAACTCCAAGCTCTTCTTGAGGCACCTCCCAGTAGTTGAATAGAAGGCATGGCAAAAGGATGTCCCATTTACACCTCAAGGGCTCTGACAGGCCCATAATAATGTCCTTCAAGGTGCGGTTGAACCTCTCTACCATACCATTGCTTTGGGGGTAGTAAGGAGTGGTGAACTTGTACGTTACCCCACACTCCCTCCACAAAGACTTCATATAAGTTGATATGAAGTTGGTATCCCTATCAGATACTCCTTCCTTGGGGAACACCATGTGGTTAAAAACCCCCATCAATGAACATCCCACCACAGGGGCAGTGATTGAACTCAAAGGAATGTCTTCTGGGTACCAGGTGGCATAGTCCACCAAGACCAGGATAAACCTGTCGCACATGGCTGTCTTGGGATCCAGAGGCCCCACAATGTCAATACCAACCTTTTCAAAGAGGGTACTAAGCACAGGAAAAGGTTGGAGGGGGGCCTTGCATTTCCCCCAACATTTGCCACTTGCCAGACAAGCTAGACAATACTTAAAATGAGCATCTGAGTGCCTGCACATTTGGGGCCAGTAGAAGTGGGTGACAGGCCACTCAAAGGTCTTTTCCTGCCCTGCCCCAAATGACCATCTAAAGGCACAACATGAGCAAGACCTAGTAGGAAGGCTCTGAAGCACTGGGGTACCACCAGCACACGGGCTGACACGCGCTCTGGAACCTTAGGTTTGCTATATAGAAGGCCATCCTTCCAGTAAATCAAATGTGATCCAGGCTCCTTGCCAGATGCCTGGTCTGCAGCCTGCTGCCGCAAACCCTCCAGAGTAGGGCATATTTTCTCTTCCTCTCAGAATGCCACCCTCATGGGCCCCCCTTCCTGCTGCCACTGTGACAGCTCAGGGACCTCGTCCAGTTGAGCTACCTGTTCTCCTGTAGGCTCCAGGGCCTCCCCCTCAGGTTTAGCTTCCTCCTGGACCGTGGGAACTTTTGGGGCCATTTTCCCATACCCCTTGCGCTTCCTCCTTCTGGCAGAAACCAGGGCCACTCTTTCAGGCTGCAGGGTCTCCTGATCACCCTGATGAGCTGCCATAGATCAGGTAGACACACACACACACCCAGGCAGACCCAACATCTCCAAGTGTGACCTGCGTTCCACCTTCTTCCAAGGGAAATCTTCCAGGTCATTGCCAAGCAAACATTCTACAGGCATGGTTGGACTCACAAGTACTTTTAAGTAACCTGAGACTTCACCATTTCAAAGGGAACCTACGCCACTTTGCACAGGTGCTCTGAGTTGTCCACTGCAACTACGTGGTGAAGCACACGTGGATCCATCTGCTCTTCAGACACCAGGTGACTCCTCACTGTAGTCACACTGGATCCTGTGTCTTTCAGAGCCTCCACCCTCTGTCCATTGATGGTCACCCACCGCCTGTACTTCTTAGTGCTATCAGGCACAAGGGTCCTCTGTACCATCTCACTGTCCCCTAGTGTGAAAAGTTTCATTTCAGCTGGTTCCCACCCACCTGGAACCAACTCCTTCCTAAGCGCTACACTGGCCAAACCCTGTGAATGAGCACCAGTGGGTGTCGGTGTCCACTTGAGACATTTGGGGTTCCCCCTCATGTGACCCTCCTTATCTCAAGCAAAGGCCTTGCAGAGACCCTTCTTTGCTGGTTTCCTTGTAGAGACCCATGGTTTCTTTTCTACTGGGTGCTGGGATTCCTTAGCCTGGGAGCTAGGTTGAGGCTCTTTAGAGAATTACCCCTGTTTACCCTCACCTCCCCCACTTCCTCTGATGGGGACACTGCCCACCCTTGGCAGGGTCTCCCCCATACCTGTTTTGGACCCTGGTGCTCTCCCAACAGTCTGCATCCTGCGCAAGCTTCCTGGGATCAGTCAGCTTGCTGTCAATCAGGTGCAGGCACAGGTCTGAAAAACGAAGACCATACAAATGCTCCCAAGCAATCAAATTGTACAGCCCCTCAAAGAGTGTTACGTTCCTGCCCTTCACCCAACCAACCAGTGACCTGCAAAAAGAATCAACACACTTTAACCATGTTTGGGATTCCTTCTTCTCATAGAACCTAAACTTGTCCTTATACTGATCAGGGGTGAGACCATTCCTTGTGAGCAGGGGAGCCCCTGAGAATCCCCTAAGGATGTCAGAGTATCCCTCCCCTCTACCCCAAAGTGCTTCCACAAACCCGCCCCCCAATGAGCTTCAAGGACCAGATTCATATTGAGAGTAGACTCATACCACTTGAACCACAAGAATATGTTTTCCTCCCTTTTCTAATCCTTCACAAGGTCCTTAGGAATATGCACCCCCCTCTTAGTTTGAACTGTGCTGCTGCTGCCACCATCCCTACTAGACTGGTTCCACTGATCCAGCTCCCTCAAGTTGAGCTCATGAGCCAGCAGTATATTCTTCCCCTCTAAAGCCATCCTCCTTTCCTCCATCTCCCTTTGCATCCTACACTTTTCTAACTCCAACTGGTGAGCCCTTTCTGCCTGTCTATCCTGTAACTCTTCAGAAGTCAGACCCTTGGATGACACACTGCTACCTGCCCTAGAGACACTCTCTCTGGACATAACAGGTACAACCACTGTACCACTGTGTATGGTTTGTACCTCCTTATCCTAACCCTCATCCTCCTCCTCTGTGTGCCCCTCAGCTTCCTTGGCAGTCACCCAGGCCCTCAATGCCTTCTGCAGCTCCTCCTTCCTGGTAGAGCCCTTAATGGGACAGGCAAGACTTTTGCAGAACTGCTTCAAATGAGCCACTGTATAGCTTTCCAGTGTCCCTAAGTCAAAAGCAGATCCAGCTGATGCATCCCCACATTGAGAAATGATGAAGAATCAAAAAAAGTACTGAGTTCCAAAGACAGAAAAAGAGTTCGCAATGAAATTCAGAAGCCAACCAAGGATCACTGAAAATATGAAAGTAGGGAAAAACAAAACAAAAAGAGAAAAAGCAAAATCACCAAGACACGTAGGGGGTCATTCTGACCTTGGCGGACGGCGGAGGCCCTCCGCCAAGGTACCGCCGTCAGAACACCGCACTGCGGTCGAAAGACCGCAGCTGTGATTCTGACATTTGCCCTGTGCTGGCGGGCGGCCGCCAAAAGACCGCCCGCCAGCCCAGGGCAAATCAACCTTCCCACTAGGATGCCGGCTCAGAATTGAGCCGGCGGAGTGGGAAGGTGCGACGGGTGCAGTTGCACCCGTCGCGTATTTCAGTGTCTGCTGGGCAGACACTGAAATACTTTTTGGGGCCCTCTTACGGGGGCCCCTGCCGTGCCCATGCCATTGGCATGGGCACGGCAGGGGCCCCCAGGGGCCCCGCGGCACCCCCTACCGCCATCCTGTTCATGGCGGGAGAGCCGCCATGAACAGGATGGCGGTAGGGGGTGTCAGAATACCCATGGCGGCGGAGCGCGCTCCGCCGCCATGGAGGATTCAGACGGGCAGCGGAAAGTCGGCGGTACACCGCCGACTTTCCGTTTCTGCCCGCGGCTGAACCGCCGCTGTCAGAATGCCCAGCGGTGCACCGCCAGCCTGTTGGCGGTGCTAATGCCGACCTCCGCCATGGCGGTAATTACCGCCATGGTCAGAATGACCCCCTATATGTCAAGCACAAATACAAGTCCAATACCAACCGGTGATCACCAATGTTAGAAATGGGGTCTTTGATTGGTAGTCAGGTTACCCCCTGTCCAAGAAAGGACCCTCACTCTAGTCAGGGTAAGGGAGAATTACCCTCAGTTAACCCCTGCTCACCCCCTTGGTAACTTGGCATGAGCAGGCAGGCTTAACTTCTGAGGCAATGTGTAAAGTATTTGTACCAGCACACACAGTAACACAGTGAAAACACTACAAAATGACAAAATACAGGTTTAGAAAAAATAGGTAATATTTATCTAAACAAAACAAGACCAAAATGACAAAAATCCAACATATACAAGTCAAGATATGAATTTTAAAAAGGTTAAGGCCCTCATTACAACCCTGGTGGTTGGTGATAAAGTGGCAGTAATACCGCCAACAAGCTGGTGGTAAATACCACCAAATTATGACCATGGGGGTGAGAACTTAGATAGACAGCCACTTTACCAAACCGACCTCCAGGGCGGAAACAACAGCCACCACAGCAGGTAGCCTCTAACAGCCATGTGGAAGCCAATGTCCCACCCACCGTCTTAAGACCCTACAATATGCCACGTTTTCTGGGGCAGTACCGACGACATCAAAAGCCTCGCAGAAACACTGCACAGAAGTGAAAGGACTCACCATTGGAGACACAGGGAACAACCACGCCACCATGGAGCCCTAGCTGCATGTCTTCTCTATGCTCCTCTACGATCTGCTCCACCACGAACACCAATGACGGCAAAGACGATGACGTTGAGTACAGCCGCCTAGCACACAAGGGGGGGGGAGGAAAAAGAGTGTGACACACACACACGCACAACACACACCCTCACCCCTAACACCATAGACACAAAGTGGCAGTTATAAAACATATAAACCCCCGTATCTCGGACAACATGAATTTACCAAAGTGAGTGTAATAAGATCAACACAGTAGAAATAAGAAATATACAATGTAATTGGTATATACAAATGTACAGTTCAAGAGACACTGCCCAGTCCTCTGTGTGTGTAGGCCATAGGCCCCCAGGCCAAAGTCCAAGGGTCCACTTCTCACCTGCACCAACACGGAGGGAACAGTGCAGGGGCATCAGTTGGAAAATAAGCAGGCACCTCAGGGGGACGGGGAACTGGGGGGGCACCTCAGCCATCAGATGGAACAAGACCACTGGTTCTGGAGGGGGCAACATGCCCCATGATTGGTCCTGGGGTATGCAAGGCCACAGTCTCTCAAGTGGGTGACTTGCCCACATGCTCTGGAGGGGCAACATGCCCTGTGCTTGGTCCTGGGGACTGCAAGGTCATAGTCTCTCAAGTGGGTGACTTGCCCACATGCTCTGGAGGGGGCAACATGCCCTGTGCTTGTGCCTGGGGAGTGCAAGGCCACAGTCTCGCATGTGGGTGACTTACCCAATGGTTCTTGAGGGGGCATTGTTCCCTGTGCTCTTGGTCCTGGGGAGGCTGGGATTGGTGGGTGTCTTACCCACTGGTTCTGGGGGGGGGGCATCGTGCCCTGTGCTCTTGATCCTGGGGAGTGCAAGGTCACAGTCTCTCAAGTGGGTGTCATAACCACTGGATTAGCAGGGGCCAGGTCGCACAGCAGTCCATTGAGGCAGGACTACATACCGTCTGCCAGCGGTGATGGCTGCTCAGTGGTGGAAGTGGTGCTACTGCAGCCGCTGGTGGGGGGAAGCTCCTGTCCATCCCTTCCAGCCTCGGACGGCTGCTCAGTGGTGGTGGTGATACTGCTGCTGCTGGTGGGGGGAAGCTCCTTCTCATCCCCTGCAGCCTTGGACGAATGCCCACTGGTAGTGGTGGTGCTGCTGCTGCTGGTGGGGGGAAGCTCATGCCCATCCCCTGCAGCCTCGGGCGGCTGCACAACCATGGTTGGTGATGGGGGTTCCGTCTGAGGCGAAGGAGATGTCCATCCTCCTGTGTTGGCGGGCACGGGCAACTCGATGAGGGGCTGCTTGGAGGGCAGTGATGGTACGGAGGTAGCGGCTGTACCTGTATCTGGGGTGGTCACAGAGGTGTCCGCCACCACCAGAGATCTTCCTTCAGAGGAGGTATCTGTGTCTGAACTATCCTCTCCAGTCTCTGCTGTGGTGTTCGCCTCGCCCTCCATCCCCCTGATGCCCTCAACGTCAGGATCCTTGCCACCAGGGGACCTAATCTGCAATGTCAGGAATGGGCTAGGGGTACCCACTGACACACAGCCCCCACATGGATACCACCCTACCATACGTAATTTGTAATAATGGGCACTGTACTTACAACCTTGTGGCTGCTGTGATGACCTCAAGCGCCCATCCAGCTCAGGATAAGACAGAGCCAGTATGCGGGCCATCGGGGGATCAGGGTTCAACGGGCACCCTTTTCTCATTGGGAGGCCATCCCCAGCTGGGCCTCCGCCGTCTTCTGTGCTCAGCTTCTCAGGTCCCGCCACCGTTTCTGACAGTGGGTGCTCTGACTGCCGTAGACCGCCACATGTTCTATACGTCCTTGGTGAATGCCCTCCATATACCCTTCTTTTGATGGGCGCTGACCTGCAAAGGTAATACACACAGGAAAATGGTATCAGTCAGACAGTCCTGCCTGTTACTCTTATGGCCCACAATACACCTTCACATCACCATTTGCACACACATGGCCCAGCACACAACCAATATGCCGCCCAGAGGACATCCACCCACCCCCCCTTACATGAGGCCTTCGACACACCACTACGTGCATTCATGCCACATGCATCATGCTCACAGTGTACTCACCTGTTGGTCAGGAGGCCCATACAGCAGTCCGTACTGGGGTAGAACCCCATCCACCAGTCGCTCCAACTCCACTGAGGTGAAGGCAGGGGCCCTTTCCCCAGTCACATAGGCCATGGTAGGTTCCAGACACAGGTCACAGCAGCACATGCATTGTAGGTTCTCTCCTGTTGAAGGTCAGGTAGCAAGTGAGTGATCAGATAGAAAATGGCAGCCACATCCGCAGCGGTGCATACCATCACTTCTGGCGTGGATCACCATTGGCCAATGTACCCAATAGGGTTAACCTACGAGGAGTTGCACGGAGTTTCCCGACCGCCTCCCGTAATGGCGCACAACGTCAGCGGAATTACCTCACTTCCACATGTACCTCCACAAGGACAGGCAGACACCATTTCAGGGTGGGGGCAGGCCCTGGATAATAACTGTGTCACATTTAAAATTTGAAACATACAGGACGAAACCCACTTACCCAATACAAATTGACATCATGAATTGTATTGTTGTGGCTCCAATGTTTAGTTTGTGACCAGCTCCTCACTCCTTTGTCCCTTAGATTGCGACCGCTGTGGATGAATAGGAGATGAAAACATACCCCGTGTACAGACTCCTGGTGGACGTGGAAACACTGGAGGACAGGCAGATCATCCTCACCTATAGACTTGACAGGGCCACAATCACAGAGCTGTGTGCCTAACTGGAGCCTGACCTGATATCTGTGATCTGTCACCGCACTGGGATCCCCCCTATTGAGCAAGTTCTATCAGTGATCCATTTCCTGGCAACTGGTTCTTTCCAAGTGATAGTGGGCTTGGCAGCAGGAATGCCACAGCCAATGTTCTCAATTGATCTGACAAGAGTGTTGTCTGCCCCGATTAAACACATGTGCAGCTACATTGTTTTTCCCAGGTGGATGATTTGGCAACAGTGAAGGCTAACTTCTATGCAATGGGACATATCCCCAACATAATTGGGGCGATTGATGGAACTCATATTGCAGTTGTCCCCCGTCACAATGAACAGGTGTTCAGAAGTCGTAAGAATGTGCAGATGGTGTGCTTGGCGGACCAGTACATCTCCCATGTCAATGCTAAGTATCATGGGTCGGTGCATGATGCATTTATCCTGAGAAATAGCAGCATCCCAAATGTGATGGCCCAACTACAGAGGCACAGGGTATGGCTAATAGGTGAGCCCGGGTTCCTACCCAGTAGATGTTGGTGTATTGGTTTTGTGTGGGCCATATGGGATAGTGTGTGGCTAAATGTTGTCCCTCGATGTTTGCAGGTGACTCTGGTTACCCCAACGTATCATGGCTACTGACCCCTGTGAGGAGTGCAAGGACAAGGGCAGAAGAATGTTACAGTGAGGCACATGGGCGAACAAGAAGGATAATCGAAAGAACCATTAGCCTCCTGAAGGCCAGGTTCAGGTGCCTCCATCTAACAGGTGGATCCCTGTGCTACTCACCCAAGAAGGTCTGCCAGATAACCGTAGAAGGCTGCATGTTGCACAACCTTGCCTTGAGATGCCATGTGACTTTTCTGGAGGAGGAGGAGGCTGGACATGCCGTGTGGTAGCCAGTGGATCCTGTGGACAGTGAGAATGAGGAGGCAGAGGATGAGGACAACAGAACAACAATGATACAACAGTCCTTCCAATGACCAACAGGTAAGACTGTGTTTCTTCACATTTCATTGTCAATATTTTGTATATCTTCGGCACTGGCATGCTGTTATTTCCCACTTCTATGCCCACTTACTGCACCCTTTGGCAATTTATTTTACAGATGTTGGTGCCACACAATCGCTCCTGGTGTGATCAATGCAGCCAAATACAGGTCTTTCCTATGTGCACAATTACTGTACAGCTGACTTGCAATGTTTGAACCTGGTTACGCAAATACATACTTTAAAAATGTAACATACCCCATACTTGTTTTTTTTCCAAGGGTGTTTATTGAAGTGCTAAGAAGAAGAGGGATAAGTGCAAGGGGATCGGGTGATGATGGAGGAATATCCAGGGTATTGTTCCAGTCTATTTGTAGCACAGGTGCATTGTCCAAGGGGACATAGAAAGGGGAGCAATGGCAGTTCAAGGTGGACAGGGAGACAAGGGTGACAATCAGGAGAGTCTCATTTCCTGACAGGGCTCCTGGCAATAGTCTATGTCTTCTGCCGGGATTGCACGGAACGTTTGTGGGGTGGTTTTCCTTCTGCAGGGGGAAGGGTGCTGGTGGGCTGTGAGTCCTGTGGTGGGGCCTCCTGTCCACTAGAGGCAGTGGAAGTGGAAGGCAGTTCAGATATCTGGCTAGTGGCAGGGGCCCGCTGTTGTGATACTGCCTCCCTCATAATGTTGGCCATGTCTGCCAGCACCCCTGCAATGGAGGCTACGGTGGTGTTGATGGCCTGCAAGCCCTCCCTGATACCGCCCCTCCTGCAGCCACCTGTTCTCCTGCACGATGTCCAGGATCTGACCCAACGTGTCCTGGGAATGTTGATATGCTACCAGGATCTCGTGAGTGCCCCCTGGAGAGTTGGTTCCCTGGGCATGTCCTCCCCCTGGCGCACAGCACTCCTCCCAGTTTCCATGTTGTCCTGTGCCTCTGTCCCCTAAACTGTGTGCCCACTGCCACTGACCCCAGGTCCCTGATTGTCTTGGGTATGAGGTTTGCCCTGTGGTCCCTGTAGAGGTGGACACACTGTTGATTGATGTGTCCTGGGGACAGAGGTGTGGGTACGCTGGGTGGGTGCTGTGGTGGTGTTTCCAGATGGGGGAGGCTCTGTGGTGGTCTCTGAGTGGGCCTGGGTAACCGACTGTCCAGAGGTCCCTGATGGGCCAGGTTGGTCATCCAGATCCAGGCGACCAGAGTTGCTGTCATCACTGTGGGCCTCTTCAGTTGGGGGACTGGAGAGTGCTGGCACCTCTTCTCCTATGACATTGGCTGAAATACTCTGGGGATGTAAATGAAGTGTTATTGTTTCTGTGTGTAACATATTGTGCATTAGTTGGTGTATGGTGGGCTGGCTGATTCTCTCTAGTGTGCATGCTTTTTTGATAGGTGTTCATGCAGGGCTGAGAGTGATGTCCATGCATTGTTAGAGCATGCAGGGCTTGGCATTGGGATGAGTGAGATGTGATGGTGGGGTGTGGGGGAAGTGGCGGAGTGATGGAAGTGAGGGTGGGGTATGTGATGGCATGCAGGTAGGGAGGTAGTAGTAGTATAGAGTTGACTTACCAGAGTCCATTCCTCCTCCTAATCCGGCCAGGCCCTCAGGACGCATGCTTGCCAAGACTTGCTTCTCCCATGTTGTTAGTTGTGGGGGAGGAGTTGGGGGTCCACCGCCAGTCCTCTGTACAGTGAGATGATGTCTTGCTGCAATGGAACGTACCTTCCCCAGTAAGTCATTATACCTCTTCCTGATGTCATCCCTGGTTCTTGGGTGCTGTCCCACGGTGTTGACCCTGTCCACAATTCTCCGCCATAGCTCCATATTCCTAGCTATAAATATCTGCTGCACCTGTGCTTCAAATAGCTGAGGTTCGACCCTGATGATTTCCTCCACCATGACCCTTAGCTCCTCCTCTGAGAATTGGGGGTGTCTTTGTGGTGCCATGGTTGTTGTGTAAGGTGTGTAGGTGAGGGCGTGTAGGGTAATGTGGTGAGGTGTGTGATGTGGAGTGTGTGAGTGTTGGATAGGTGTGAATGGTATGTGGCTTAGTTGTGTGAGTGCTCTTGCTGTCTCTCCCTGGTGGCAATTATTTGTAGTCGTAAAGGGTTGTGGGTAATGTAGGTGTCTGATTTATAGAGGTGTGGGTGTGTGGGTGTGGTGTGTGTATGGGTGTCAGGTGTGTGTTATTTAAATTGACCAATGTAGTGTTGTTTTGTATGTGTCTGTATTTTGAGCTCAGTGGTATGTACTGCCAATAGTTTACCATGGTTGAATGTCCGCTGTGGTGATTTATGGTTCATAATGTGATAGGTGTAGTTCTATTGGCGAAATGGGGTGGGTTTTGACAATGCCAGTTTATCACTGACCTCTGGTGTGGCAGACTTGTGTCTGTGATGGATTGGTGTGTGTGTGTCATCATATGGTGAACAGATATCTGACGTGGAGGTGGTATATTGGCGGCAGTCAGCATGGTGGTAAGTGGGATTTACCGCTAATGTCATAATGAGGGCCATAGTGTCTTAATCCTTACAAAACAGTGAGAATGCAGTTATTGCACAAACAGTAGCATCAAAATAAAGCAGCACTGGCGAGGGTGCGTTGAAAAAAGCCAGTGATGCGTAGATTTCTCATTCCTCCTCTAGTCAGGCTGGCATATGCCGTTTCTTCTCTCCCGCAACAAAGTGATGCGTCGATCCCGGATGGGCACCTCAGGTCCGAACAGGGTTTGTGTTGATTTTCTGCACCCAGCGATGTTGCATTGAAATCCGGTCACACGGTGCCAAGAAACCACGCTGCATGGGGGTTTACATTGTTAACAGCAGCCGCAGCGGGTGTTGTGCATCGTTTCTCAAGTTCCTTTGCATACATCTCCCAGCCTCAATGCAGGTGGAGCGTCAAAAGTTTCCCCGCACCGCAGTCTTTGCATGGATTTCTGTCCTTTTCCACCAGCCTCACCTTTCAAGGGCCCAGAGACAAGTTAGGGCACCACTTGACAGGCAGGAATCTCAGCAGAAAACCCAGGTGCTGGCCGAGAGAAGTCTTTGATGTTCCTGAGACTTCAACAACAGGAGGCAAGCTCAGTTCAAGCCCTTGGAGATACTTCACCAGTGGGAAGTCAAACAAAAGTCAGTCTTTGTCATCTCTCAGGCAGAAACCGCTACTGCAGGCCAACCCAGCAAAGCACAGTCACAGGAAAAGGGGCAGTACTCTTCCTCCAGCTTCTCCAGGTCTTCTCCCAGGCAGAGGTTCCGCTTGGTTCCAGAAGTAATCTGATTATCAGGGGGTTTGGTTCCACTTCTTATAACCCATTCTGCCTTTAAAGTAGGCCTACTGCAAAGAGAAGTCTCTCTTTTTCACAAGATCCTGCCTTGACCAGACCAGACCCCAGACACATACCAGGGGGTTGAAGACTGCATTGTGCAAGGACAGGCACAACACTTTCAGGTGTAAGTGACCACTCCTCCCCTCCCCTCGAGCTCAGATGGCCCATCTGGCTAGCAGGATCCCAGTGACACAGTAAAAACATACTGACACACACTCACACACAGGCCAAAAGTGGGGGTAACCATGCTAGAAAGAGGCTACGTTCGCGCACACGCCAGCTCCCTTTGTGTCACTGTCTAGAGGAGAGGTGCAAACAGCACAACTGTAGAACTGACCCAGACAGGGAATCCACAAACAGGCAGAGTCACAGAATAGTTTAAGCAAGAAAAAGCCTACTTCCTAAAAGTGGCATTTTCAAACATGCAAGCTAAAAACATTCTTAGACAAAAGATGTATTTTTAAATTGTGAGTTCAAAGACAGTAAACTACATTTTTCTATCTGCTCCCAAAATGAACCTGTACTTTAATAATATTTAAAGGCAGCTCCCATGTTAACCTATGAGAGAGATGGGCCTTACAAAAGTGAAAAAGGAATATGACAGTTTTTCAATACTAGGATATGTAGAACACATCAGTACACGTCCCACCTATAACTTACACTGCACCCTGCCCATGGGGCTACCTAAGGCCTACCTTAGGGGTGCCTTACATGTTTAAAAAGGTAAGGTTTAGGCCTGGCAAGTGTGTACACTTGCCAAGTCAAATTGGCAGTTTAAAACTGCACATACAGAAACTGCAGTGGCACGTCTGAGCCATGTTTACAAGGCTACTAATGTGGGTGGCACAACCAGTGCTGCAGGCCTACTATTAGCATTTGATTTACAGGCCCTGGGCACATCTAGTGCACTTTACTAGGGACCAGTGTTCCCTGTAAGGTGCGTGTGTGTGCGCAAGCGCACCAGTGCTGCCCCAAGCGTGCAGTGTCGTGTGTGAATCCCGCACACGTCACTGTAGACCACTTCAGAGATGTTTTGCACCACAGCTTAATAAAATAGGAGCAGCGCAAAAAAAAATAATTATCTTGTTACTGTATTCCTTGAAGAGGAGAGCACGAGTGTCATGAAAGTATACCTCTTCCACGGCAGCCTGCAGGGTTAAAGAGGGTCACAACTTAAGCAGCTCGTGGCTCCTGTACATGCCACTTGCTGCATTCATTTAATAAATAAATTGGAGGCAGGCTACAGGATTTGTGAAGAAGATTTGTGTAATTTTTTACATTTATGATTGTGAAAGCACATGGCATACTCTGAGACAGCACTGCTATCTGTTAGATAAATACAATTTTAAACCGTTCAAGAGTGATTTTATATTTAATGGTACTATCAGCCAAGGCTGGAAAGGTTGAACTGTGGGGGCCCCTCTTGTTACCCGAAGCCGCTTTTGTAGCATTGCAGCAGTTCTGAAAGCACCTGGTACAGAGTTCCTTGTATAGCCCATAGTTTTCAGGCGACAACAAAAGTTTCAAGATGCCCCTAGTGATTAATGCACCTGCTGGAGAGAGATCAGAGTTTTGTCTAATTGCAGTTTTGACTCATCTAAGGTATCATCGCACATTGGAATCTAACGGGCTCCCTCAGACTTTCATCCACCCACAGTTGATAAAACGAGTACCATCAAGATGAGTAGCAATACAGCCTCTCATCAGTGCCCTAAAGTTTAGATTATAGAGCGTTGTTATAATTACTACTTATTGGCAGCGGAAGTTGTCTTGAAAACTCTGCATAGATGGCGGAACTTCATTACCCTAGGTTAGTGAAACACACTGGGAATTTTATCAGCACATCCTTACCGAAAGCAGATTTACTGAATGCGCCCCTTGGAAGACCATACTTTAAAAATATCACACAAGAGACACTTTGAAAATACTGAATGTCTCAGGAATCCGACAAAAGCTTTACGAATGCTTAGATACCACCACTGTGAAACTTGTGAAGATGGAGACCTTGTTGGGACCGTCACCACAGAAAGAAGGGGCAATAGCGGGCATGCAAAATGTGCATCCATGTACTTGTATACATTTGCATAAGTTGTGTGTTTGTGTGTCTGTGTGCACTTTAATGTGCATTTGTACACATGTGACGTGTGTTTGTATGCTTGAGTATGTAGTTTGACTACACACGTATATGTGGTTTGTTTTCATGTATTAACATGTATTTTTGCCCTTGTCAACATGTGTGCATCTGCAAGATATTTCTAGTGATTAATATAGCTGCCGGAGAGCAATTGGAGTTTTGTCTAGTTGCAGCTTTAACTCATATAAGGGAGCACAGAGGGTTAAAGTGCCTGCAGCAAAGAACATGTACCATGCAGATCACAGAATAGTATTATATCTGTTTAGCTTAGTGGGATACTGCTTTTGTCACAGAGACCCTTTTGTTACAGTGCAGTTCATAAGTCACAGTCATTTAAAAAAATATATGTTTATTGATTATATGGTTTTAACTGTACATCACAATACATAACACATAAGTGTACATTATTTTACAAACAGAAGTGTGAACATTGACATTAGGCATCAGTTAAACTGTATTCATCACTCAGCTTCATTCCAATTAGTAAACTTAATTCAGGTTTCACTCGGTGCGTGTGTTTGTGCGGGATTGGTCGTGTAGTCTGGTGTTGTGTATACATGGTTTGCTTAAGTAATTATGTGATACAATTTTACCAGTAGGATCCTCACCTATAAACCATTGGGTTCCCCGGATCAGATCAATCCCCACATGTAAGTGCAGCGTGCTCATCTCCCGAAGGAAGAGAAGGTAACATGAAAAGTGATGATGACGTGAACATGAAAAAAAAGAAAAAGAAAAAAGGAAACTTAACAGTAACTGGTCTCAGAGGGGGTCTTGCAGGAGATTTCCTAAGGAAGGGATGGCATGAGTGAGGAGGGATATAGGTGTGCCAGTGTCTCGAGGTATTCCAGAGCTTCAATCCTTGCATCCATGTATGTGCTTGTCATGTTCTTTATGTTTGTGTGTGTTAGCATGGGGTTTGTCCTTCACAGCAGGACCAAAGCATGGGGTACAGCAATCGCCGGAGAGAGGCAGGCACTCCTGGAAGTAATTATTGAGGGGCCCAACAAAGATTGTCATGTCCTGGTACTCTGTAAGGTCATCATTTACTATGCTTTAAAAACTAATACAGTTGAATGTTTAATGAAATATGTGTAGATGGCATCATGTTTGCCCAGGTTTTCTTGGGAGGAGAACCCCCAACCCCTCCTATAGTGGCCAGGCTTGCATGCCTTGTCAGGTTCTTGGCTCACATAGCCTAGGCAGCAGTGCACAGAGACCTTTTACTGCCACACACAGAGGAAAACAATTAGAGGGAACAGTGCAAGGGACTCACTAGTAAATCAAATGTGCCAATCAGGGTTAAGCACCTTTACACATAGTATTTATACATAGAATTTATACAGGGAACATTTACACTTTAGAACTATTAAAAAGTGGTAAAGTCTCCAGAGCAAACAAAGCAGCAAAAACAGAGTCCAGCACACACAAACAACGTAGGAAGCAGAGGAAAAAGTTAGGGGAGACCACACTAAGGATACCAAGTATTACAGGGTCCTTATATGGAGCATTCATGGTTATAAGTAGGGCTCCCAGTAGTATGTTTTTAGTTTTTTTTCACATTTACATCTCTATCTAGCTATATATTTTTTGAGAACTTTTTCTGTATTTTTCAATACTTATTTTGGGTTTTGTGAAATAAATTATACTGAAACTAGTATATTTCCCCATTTGTTTAACCAATCAATATACGCCCGCACCTGAACACCTGGCAGGTTTCAATTACACAAGTACCCTTGAATGCTAAATCAATATACTGGTATGAAAACGTACATTTAAGTATCATCTTTGTACTTATCTACAGCTGTTAAAGTCTATTTAAGAAAATGTCTATCTTTTTTTACTCTCTTACCCGTCACCCTGCATAGCTATTGGCCTGGTAGTTATGACTGACAGCATTATTATCAATTAAAAACATTCTTATCTATGCTGAAAAATAAATAAAGGCAGAAAATTTGATATTTTCTGTCTCTGTGTATCTCTAAAACTAAAAAAAAATTGAACACTGGGAGCCTTAGTTATAAGACCTTTCTCTAATGATCCATTTTCATTTTACAGGCTACAGTATTACAGGAGAGGCCCTTGTTTAACAGCTATGTGGTATGTGCAAAAGGTGGCAATTTACTCAACCAAGGCTGCCCTGAGGTGACAAGTTAAATAGGGTGACATTTCTTTGTGGGAAGAAAGTAACAATGTTGCAATTTTTTTGCAATTGGTTTCAAGCTTGTTCAATTTTGTTTAGCAATTCCTTTAATTTGTCTCAGTTTTTATCTACCTCCAAATGCACTATTGTTTGAGGAAGAATCAAACTGAGAGGTCCCATTGACCTTGGTTTGATCTGTGCCTGTCTCAGGCATTAGGTCCAACCACACATATGGCACAGAAGTTTTATCAACACAAGTGGGGCAATGCTGGGTGTTAGGAATTCAAAACAAATGAGATACAATTTTTATCAGAAGACTTAGATGAATGCTTGGTAGGAGGAAGTTTGTTGCTTGCTGGAGAGTCCATAACTTTCCATAAAAAAATGTGAGAAGAATGTGTTTTTAAGTTTGAGTCTTGCATGGGATTCTGGGTAAAACAACCTGGTGAGAGTCACATTTCATCCCATTCTGGATTCCCCTAGGTGTCTCAGTTTTAAAAGTTTACTAGTTTGCTTGGTTTCCTTAGGAGCTTGCTGAGCTAGGGATCAAAATTAACACCTGCCCACTTTGGTCCGTTTTTAGTAGAAAAATGTGATGTATTCATGTTGAGTTTTGGGTGTTTCCCTGTAGTAGACACTAGCCCTACCTATACAAGTGAGGTACCATTTTCATCATAAGACATGTAGGAGCATAGAATAGTAGAATGTTTGTTATTAATAATTTGATTTTACAGCATTAGTGCCTTCAAAATGTAAGCCATTGTGTAAGAAAGAAGACATTTTGAAAAATACACTCTAAATCAGATGCTCTGATGGGTACCCACAAATTCAGAGATGCACAAATAACTGCTGCTTCTAAACTCCATATCTAGTGACCATTTCAGAAATAGGTAGGTAACCTTGATAACAATTTTTCATGTTACATCTTTCACCATATGAATTGGTGCATACTCAGTACACAATGAAAAACCATTGTATGGCGCAGCTCAGTTGTTGGCTCTGTACAATGTTGGCTCTTGGAGAACCAATAAACCCTATATATGCCAACACCACATGGGTCTAGCAAATGTAATAGTAAATTGCTTTTGTAAATCGGCCATCGTGACTAAAGGTTACAGATGAAAACATAGTCACAAATGGCTGTTTATTTCCTACTCAACTACAATATTTATTTCTCTCAGCCATTAGTTTATTGAGGAAAACCTTGAGGGATCTACATATATGCCCCCTTGTTGAATCTGAGAATTTAGACTTTTAAGAAATCTCTAGCTTTCTTAGATCACTTATGGATTTCATACTATTTTCCACCCACTGGAAGTAGATTGAATGCACAAAAAATAGGAAAAATGGGCTTCCTCTTTGAAAACTGCCAACATTGTGATAAAACAATTATTATTTTTTTATTCAGTTTCGCATGTTCCTGAAAGCAGTGAAGATGGTGACTTTAGCACAGCAAACCGTTTGTTGATGTCATTTTTAGGGAAAAAAACAGGCACTTTTTTCCAGAGCACTTTTTCCTATTATTCCAAAACTATTCAAAATATAGCTATATTTTGGGAATTTTCTAAGTTCCCTCCAGGGGAATCCAAAAGCCCTGGCTGCCTTTAGAATCCCCAGAATGTTGGGAAAAAAGGACACAAATGTGGTCTAGAGCTGGCCCCCCACGTCCGCAGCACCACCTTGCTGTCTCGTGCCACTGACCCCCGCCCACGCTGCTGCTAGCATGTTCGAGGCCCTCCTCCACCCGCAGGCATCCTCCTGCGCCTCATCCCTGGTGTCTAGTGGGCTCTGGTAAGCTTCGCTAGACCCGTGTGCTCTCTGCCGCTTTTCGCCGTATCTGTAAGTGTTTTTCTACTTCTCAGCGCCTTGCCTCCTTGCGCTCTTGCCCCCATTTGTCCCCATTATGATTGCTGTATTCCGATTGTATTTTGTGCCATTTATCGCATTTTGTGACTGTTTTTGACTTGTGCCTTACTTTTGTAATTTTGCCTTGTTTTTCCTGGTTTTCGCCCCCTGTGCTCCCCCTTGCCGTTTTCTCCCTGCCGCTGACTCCCTGCGGCCCGCCCCCCTCGCACCCCCATTCGCCGCTCCCTCCCACCTCCCAGCTGCTCCCCCCTCCCTTCTTAATGGCTGGCACTGCGTGTCGCGAGTGAGCGACCTATGACCTGTTTTAGGTCTAGAACTCGCCCCCCACGTCCGCAGCACCACCTTGCTGTCTCGTGCCCCTGACCCCCGCCCACGCTGCTGCTAGCCTGTTCGAGGCCCTCCTCCACCCGCAGGCATCCTCCTGTGCCTCATCCCTGGTGTCTAGTGGGCTCTGGTAAGCTTCGCTAGACCTGTGTGCTCTCTGCCGCTTTTTCGCCGTATCTGTAAGTGTTTTTCTACTTCTCAGCGCCTTGCCTCCTTGCGCTCTTGCCCCCATTTGTGCCCCTTCTGATTGCTGTATTCCGATTGTATTTTGTGCCATTTATCGTATTTTGTGACTGTTTTTGACTTGTGCCTTACTTTTGTCATTTTGCCTTGTTTTTCATGGTTTTCGCCCTCTGTGCGCTCCCCCTTGCAGTTTTCTCCCTGCCGCTGCCTCCCTGCGGCCCCGCCCCCCTCGCTCCCCCATTCGCCGCTCCCTCCAGCCTCCCGCCTCCCAGCTGCTCCTCCCTCCCCCCTCCCTTCTTAATGGCTGGCGCTGCGCGTCCGCGCCGCTGGCGCACCAGAGGCAAGCCCGTCTGCGCCCGTCCGCGCCTGGACGGCGCCCAGCGCCACCCCCCCTGGTCTGCACGCCCCCGCACCACCAGCCTTCGATACTCGGCCAGCAAACTCCTCGCCCTTAACCCTTGCTCCTCCACAGCCTGCTTCCAGGCCACTCCGAAGCACACTAAAGGACCCTTGTCCTGCCGCACCTGCAACTTCACCTGCAACAGAACAACGAAGACTGCAACAACCAACACCAAACACCTCCACTGCATCCTCCTCAACACACGCTCCGCATGAAAGCACGCCATCGAGCTCTGGGACCACCTCCCCAGACGTAGCCTTCCTGACTGAAACCTGGTGGAACGACTCCTCGGCCCCAGACATCGCCATCCCTGACGGTTACAAGATCACCAGAAGAGATCGCACCAACGGAATCGGTGGAGGAATAGCCATCGTCCACAAATCCACCCTCAAGAACCACACTCACACGGACGACACCCTCAAGACAGCTGAACACCTTTACTTCCAGATCCACACGGACCCCAACACCACCCTCAGAGGAACTCTCATATACCGACCTCCAGGACCAAGAGCCCCCTTCAGTGACACCATTTCCGAACTCGCAAGCACCCACGCCCTCGCCTCAACGGACTACATCCTCCTTGGAGCCCTCAACTTCCACCTGGAGAACAACAACGCCAACACCGCATCACTGGCCACCAACCTCTCCAACCTCGGACTCAGACAACTGGTCAACACACCCACCCACATCGCCGGTCACACTCTAGACCCACTCTTCACTGCAAGCAACCACATCTCCTTAAGCCACACCACTGAACTCCACTGGACCGAACACCACTGCGTCCACTTCACATTCAAGAAACACACCGAACACCACCGCACCCCACTACCACCGCACCGCCGCTGGGGCAAAATCACCGAGGACCAACTAACCAGCACCCTCGCCAAGAACCCGCCGACCGACCCCACCGACCCGGACTCCGCCGCCATCAACCTCCAACAGTGGATCCTCAACTGCGCCAACACCCTCGCACCTCTCAAGAGGCCCACCGTCAACCAAGAAAAGAAAAAAGCAGCCTGGTTCACAGACGAACTGATCACCTCCAAACGCACCTGCCAGAAACGTAAGAAAAAATGGCTTCTCGAGCGCACACCCGACAGCCTGGCAACCCACAAGGAAGCCACCCGCAAGCACCACCAACTGATCCGACTCGCCAAACGCTCCCACTTCACAACACGCCTAAACAACAACACACACGACAGCAAGGAGCTCTTCTGCATCGTAAAGGAGCTCTCCAACCCCAGAGCCAACGTCAACGACGTCCCACCATCCCTGAAACTCTGCTACGCACTCTCCACCTTCTTCTACCAGAAAATCGCCGCCATCCACGACAACCTCAACACCACACCTCCGCCAGACCCCACCCCCGACAACTCCTCCGACGCCGACCGCCTCACCACCTGGACCCACGTAGACGACGCCGAAACCCGAAAGACCATGAACTCCATCCACTCAGGATCCCCCTCAGACCCCTGCCCACACCACGTCTTCAACAAAGCTGACTTCAACATCGCCCCCCATCTTCGCAAGATCATCAACCTATCCTTCAATACTGCGACCTTCCCGGACAGCTGGAAGCACGCCGACATCCGAGCCCTCCTCAAGAAGCCCAAGGCTGACCTCAACGACCTCAAAAACTTCCGCCCGATCTCCCTCCTCCCCTTCCCAGCGAAGGTCATCGAGAAGATCGTCAACGCCCAGCTCACCCACTACCTCGAAGTCAACTCCATCCTAGACCCCTCCCAATCCGGATTCAGATGAAATCACAGCACCGAAACTGCGCTCCTCGCCGCCACAGATGACATCAGACAGCAAATGGACAACGGCGAGACTTCAGCCCTCATCCTTCTAGACCTCTCCGCTGCCTTCGATACGGTCTGCCACCGCAGCCTACTAACTCGCCTCCATGAAGCCGGAATACAAGACAAAGCCCTCAACTGGATCTCCTCATTCCTCTCCGGCAGAACCCAGAGAGTCCGATTCGCACCCTTCTGCGGCGTCCCCCAAGGCTCCTCGCTAAGCCCGACGCTGTTCAACGTCTACATGGCACCCCTCGCACAACTGGCCCGTCAGCACAACCTCAGCATCCTCTCCTACGCCGACGACAACCAGCTCATCCTCTCCCTCACCAAGGACCCACACACCACCAAAGCCAATCTCCATGAGGGATTGAAATCCACCGCCGAATGGATGAGAAACAGCCGCCTAAAACTAAACTCCGACAAGACGGAAGTCCTCATCCTCGGACGCACCACCTCGGCCTGGGACGACTCCTAGTGGCCCACCGCGCTGGGACCCCCCCCCTACTCCAGCCAACCACGCACGCAACTTCGGCTTCATCCTCAACTCCGCCCTCACCATGTCCAAACAGGTCAACGCAGTCTCCTCCTCCTGCTTCAACACCCTTCGCATGCTCCGTTGAATCTACAAGTGGATCCCAACGGAAACCAGAAAAACGGTGACCCAGGCCCTCGTCAGCAGCAGACTGGACTACGGCAACGCACTTTACAAAGGCATCCCAGCAAAAGACATCCTACGACTCCAACGCATCCAGAACGCATCCGCCCGCCTGATCCTCGACATACCCCGCCGATGCCACATCTCCCACCACCTGAAGGACCTCCACTAGCTCCCCGTGGACAAGAGGATCACCTTGAAACTTCTCACCCACGCACACAAAGCACTACACAACGCCAGACCCGCCTACCTGAACAACAGACTCAACTTCTACGTCCCCTCCCGCCAACTCCGCTCTGCCAACCTCTCCCTCGCCATCGTTCCCCGATTCCAACGCAAGACCTCCGGCGGCAGATCCTTATCCCACCTCGCCGCCAAGACCTGGAACTCCCTCCCGACCCCCCTGCGCCAGACCAAGGACCCCCTCACCTTCAGGAGACTCCTCAAGACCTGGCTCTTTGACCAATAGCAGCTGCCCCCCCCTCCCCCTCAGCGCCTTGAAACCCTAACGGGTACATAGAGTGCTTTATAAATGTTTTGATTGATTGATTGATTGATTGGTGTAGATAACGTATGTGCACTAAAAGGTATGGAGGCCTAAACACAAATTACCCCAAATAGTCAATAAAGGGATCAGCACTGTTGGGGAAAAGGTCCAGAAGTTATGAGGGTAATGCAGGTCCTACTTGGTGGGACGGTGTATGAAGTCAGTTTTACATGGGTCTCATCTACCATTCTGAAACTCGACTTGTGGCACTGTACAATTATTAAGCCGATCTATACCAGAGGTAGTTAGAGGGAACCTACAAATTATAAGCTGAGCTCTTTGTTTGACACTACATTTAAGATCTACAGAAAAAACTCCATTAAAACATTTTGAGGGTAGGATATTTATTATTGGTTTTATTTAAAGAGGTTAGAGTGGATTTAGGGATAATTGTGGATCACTGTATGGTCTTTTAGGCAGTTGCAAGGAGATCCATTACAACAGTTGGTAAATTGTTCTGCTGTTTTGTGGAATCCCAGGCAGTTTTTGACCTAGTTGACCATGATGTACTATGGAACAAAGTGCAGAGTTTTAATATACCCCAAGATTTATTATTAATGATTCAATTGCTGCAGTCCAGTAACAGGATACACATAGAGTTGAAAATTGTGAAAGGTTGATCTGAGCAGGTATTATGTAAAAAAACAGATCAAAACTACTTTCAGCACGGTTGCATTTTAGTGTCCCTGAGAATTAGGACCTCATTATGTGACTGCCAGACTCACCAATGGTGGTCGGACCGCCACCAATAAGGTGGTCCAAGCACCATATTTTAACCCTGGTGGTGGGGCCACGGTGGGACCGCAGCTCCGCCACTTTCCGGGATCCTGGTGGTCTGGAGGTAAGTGGCGGTCCTAGTCTGCCAGGGTAGCGCTGCTAGCTCTGCCCTGGGAATTACAACCTCATTCTCCATCAGCCATTTCATGGCGGTAGCACCACCATGAAAAGCCTGGAGGAGAATGGGTGCAGGGCCCCTACCTGGCCAGCACCCTCACAATGTTCACTGTCTGTTTTGCAAGAATTCTGCTGCACCCTGCATCCTACAGCATTGCCACCTGCTCGATTATGAGCTGGGGACAATGCTGTAGGCTGTTTCCTGCTATGCCAGAGGGAAGAAACTCATGTTTCTGCCCACGGACCTAGCAGGAAACCCTTCATGGGCCTGGCAGGGAGGTAGCAGTATGGCAGCAACCTCCCCATCTGAAGTTTGGAGGACAGTGCTTACATACTTAATGACTCCCTTCTGTAAATCAGGTGGTCAGACCAATGATCTGGCATAGAGCATACTCTGTCACAGTTGCAATGGCAAACTCTTAATTAGGCCTTTATGTTTCATTTCAGATGAATCGTACATTTGTTGATAATCAAGGTAGGCCAGAAGGTACAATATGGTCACCGCTTAAAATAGTTTCCTACTGTTTGAGTGGGAAAGCAAACTACTGAAAAGAGAATTGAAGACCTTGTGCCCAGCATGAGAGATCATGAAAAATCAATGCAGTGTCGGTGATATTGACACATCGCCAACTCAATGCGGATTCATTGCTGCAGTGTATCTAGATTCTCCACGCATCGTCCCTGGGCGTCAAAATCTTCAACATCACTGCACAAACCCAAGGCTGCCGGTCCAGAAACGACACATCACTTACCCAGTAAAGAAAGAATTGACGTACAACCTCGTTTGTGAGCAAGGAATCAACGTATTGCTTGCTTTTCTGATGCACACTTGCCCATGCAGTTTTGTTTCTCACACATGCCAGGTAATTTGTGCTAAAAAAACGCATCCATTGATTCCAAGGATTAACACTTTTTTTACTTTAAAAATTCATATCTTTGCTTGTGTGTGTTGGATTTTTGTTGTTTTGGTTTTGTTTGAATTAGATAAATATTGACTACTTTCTAGACTGGTGTGGGGTCCTTTTGTGGTGTTTTTACTGTGTTACTGTGTGTATTGGTGCAAATACACAATGCCTCTGACATAAGCCTGACTGCTTGTGCCAAGTTGCCAAGACGGTGAGCGGGGATATCTGAGCTGTGCATCATCCTTACCCTGACTTGAGGGAGGGTCCCTACTTGGACAGAGTGTAAACTGACTGCCAACTAGAGACCCCATTTCTAACACTGTATATGCTGATACTATCAAAACGCCCCTTGACTTGAAAGACTTGAAATGATTTTCTGTTTCTAAGAACCATACTTAATATTTAACATTTCATTTACATGTCTAGGGTGTTTGAACAATGTAGTGTGCTTAGTAAAATCAGTGGGACAGATTCTCAACTCAACATGTGCACTTCTGTGAGGAGGTGTTTGTTCCTTGAGTATATGCAGATAACCTGCACACAGATCCAAATACAGTTACAGAATCTTTGGGAGGAGGGAGGTGCGACTGGCACCAGGAGTGCCTTTTGAGAGTGATGGAGCCCAACCCTCCTTGAACACTACAACAGTGGGTGTTTGCACGCGTTTTTAATATAAATTGTTTTTATCTGCCATGTGGGTGGAGTGCAGGGCCCTTAAACCAATACTTCTATGGGCTACAATGAGCTTTTCCCTTAACTGAATTTAAGGTGTCTGTACAAAAAGTGAGCGCAAATAATTACATTTCTACCCCATAATAGTATCCAATCCAGTACCTTTCTTACATTTTTAGCATTCTTTACCTCTTGCTACGTGTGCATTATCTTAAAATTGCCATGGTTTGAACTCTCGTTCCAATCACCTTGATTTTGTCCACAATTAGAATGTCACATTTCTTAATACCAATTTCAAAAAGTTACTTGATACTCCAAATGCCCTTACAAAACTGTATATAACATATGGAAGATACTGTCAAATTGCTGTAGCCCTGCGTAACAACATTGGGTCTGCCCTGAATGTCTTTCTTTACAGGTGTAATTTTAGTTCTCTTTGGGAAGAAAATGCCATTGAACCCATCCCTTTAAAAAAAGTTTCCTAGTCACTTGTCTGCAAAGGTCAAGGAATGTTCTTATGAAAGACTTGTCTTTAAAGCATTTTCAAAAGAAATAAGGAGAAGATGTGGTATGTTCTCAGTATTTGCATAGTAAATCCATCATTAGCATTGCATTGCATAATTTTTATAATCATCACACCCTCTTAGTCCTGTCCTGGAACTTTCATCCATCAGCTTTTTGTTATGGTTTGGAAGTGTTTGTTGAATATGGCTATTTGAGATTTCTTAAGTGTGCAATTTAGTTATGGTTTGTGCTAGGTAATTTGAATGTACAATGATTTTAGATCTGGTCTTTGTAGTGTGGCATGTTAAAAGAATTGGGTTACTGGCTGAGGGGGTGAAACCATACTCAAGCAGGAACCACAATCCTGGTCAGGGTGAAGTCACAAGCAAACCCTAAATTAACAAACGTTCAACCCTTGGTTAGCTTGGAACGGAACAGTCAGGCTTTATTCAGAGGCAATGTACAAAGCATTTGTACAACACTTCAAATAGTAACACAGTAGAACACACCACAAAATGATCCCTGACCACATTTGAAATAAATAAGACAAGACCAAAGTGACATGAATCCATTCAGTAGAAATGGAGATATGGAAGTTCAAACATTTCAATGAAAAATAGACCAAAAAACACAAAGCGCTAATTGTGGGTATCTGGTCCGGCCAGGATGATTGCAATGGAGCGCCGGCTGGAAACAGGGACCCACTTAGGCCCTCTGAACAGAGTACCTTAGATGCTGGTTGCAGAGTGTTGCTGGGTCCGGTGCACAGGATGGTTTGTGCAGCCATGGAGATTCATCAGATCTGAGGAGCTAAGCCTGAGGTCCTGCATTGTTGTTGAGGATCCCATTGATGGGGGTTTGCAATGTAAAGTCTGGTGTGGGGAATGCGCTGGGCAGTCACAGCAAAGTGTTCGTTCCAAGAAGCTGCGAGGCTGAGTTGCATGAACCTGCATCATCATGAGGCTGCTGTTGATAAGAGCTTTTGCGATGGTAGGGCCGGCATCAGGAAAGCTTTATGCAGGCGGTGGTTCTAATGCAGGCTGCGAGGTCTTTGCATTGGGAGAATCCTTGCAGTACAGGCAATGCATCGGTTCTGCTCAGATTTGCACACACAGCAGAGGAGATGCATTGGTTCTGCTGGGTCTCTAGATGGGCTGGCAGGGCACCTTCACTCCCACCTTCAAGGGTCCAAGACTTGGCAGGGTAGTACTCACAGATGGCAGAGTCCAGGTGCTCAATTCAAGGTTGTTGGAGCCTCATTTCCCTAAGGCTCTAGTTAGGAGGCTGGACAACTAGCCCTTGGATTCACTTTTGGGGTCCTGAGTTCAACAGATGAAGGTCCAGTCCTTCTCACCCAAGAAAGAGAGCAGCAGGCAGCAAGTCAGCACAGCGGGGCAGCAATTACTTCAGTTCAGCAGAATGGCAGTCCTTTCAGCAGCACTAAGGTCTTCTTCGTGGCAGAGTATCCACAGGTCCAAAAGTGTACTGAAGAGGTGGTATCTGAGAGTTCCAATATTTATAAGTGGTGCCCTTCCTTGGGAAGGAGGGAAAAGCATCGTGAGGTTTCACCTTGAAATCCCCAGGCATCCTGACTTCCCTGTCCAGTCTCCAGACTAACTACAGGAGGTATGCATCCCTTTGTGTGGAGACAAGACAGCTTATTCAAGTTGTGCCCAGCTCTGCCCTTCCATCCTGCTAGTGGTGGCCCATCTAGACACACCTAAGCTCCCTATTGTGTGTGGATTTCTAGGGGGAATACACAGAGCCCAACTGTCAGCAACACCCAGTCTTGTGACCCAGGTACAGGCTCCTAAAAGTGATATTTTCAAAACTGTAATTTAAAATCTAACTTTACCATGAGACAGAATTTTTCATTACAAGTCCAAAGACAACAACTGTGAACTAGTTACCTGTTTACAGCTTATTAGATATGATAAGATAACTTTATTATTATCTAATGGAAGAGACAGGGCTTGCACTAGTGAAAAATGAATTTAACACAACCATTATGTCTTGCTATGGGCCCTCTCTCACCCTGATGGTCAACCACCTCCTTCCCATGGGCAGGGATGGAAGGGGAATCACTTCCCCTTCCACACCCACCGGACCTCCTCGTGGCATCTGATGACGTAAGCGCGCAATTGCGTGCTGAACTCATCAGAGGCTGCCGGAGCTTCCAGCTGGATCCTCCGATCACGTGAAGTGGGTGAGAGAGGCATCAAAGTAAAGGAAAGGCCTTCTTTTCCTTTGATGTCTCCCTCAGCATTTCTGCTGCCCAATCGCGATGGGATCGGGCAGCAGATTTTTCCACTAGACATTTTAGACATGTTATTTTTTTTATTTACTCAAAAGGGGAGTGGCCCCTTGGGCAAAGGCCACTCCCTAGGAGGGGGGGGGGGAATTATTTCAATGCCAGTTCTCCACCCTCTGGGGGCAGATTGACCTTTTCTAAATAGGCTGATCTGACCCCAGGTTGGTCAGAAACCACTAGACACCAGGCATTCTTTTTTTTGTTTTTTTTTGTTTTTTAGATGTGCGGAGCGACCCCTTAGGTAAGGGTCACTCCCCTGGGGCTAACTTTAGCCCATTTCTGCCCCCCTTGGGGGCAGATCAGCCTATTTTTATTAGGCAAATCTGCCCTCAAGGGGGGCAGAAACCAATAGACACCAGGGATTTTTATTTTTTTGTGTCAATTTCATGCAAGGGGAGTGACCTGTTAGGCAAGGCAAATTTATTTTAGGTCATTTCTGCCCCCTATTTCTATTAAGATGATCTGCCCCTAGTGGGGACAGGAACTACTTAGGCACCATGGATTAGTGTGTGTTTTGTTTGAGGGGCAGCCCCTTGAGCAAGGGTCGCTCCCCATGGGGGCACATTATTGTTGCCCATATCATTCTCCCTTGGGGGCAGATCAGCCTATTTTTGGAAGGCCCATTTGCCCCCAAGGGGGGCAGAAAGGCCACCAGAGAACAGGAAAGATTTATTTTTCAAAAAAAGAGGGTAGGGGTATGGGCATACCCCCAACCCAAATAAATGGGGCCATTGTTGATCTGCCCACTGCTGGGTAGATAGGGCAATTACCCCGATCCACTCCCTGAGGGGGGGGGCAGAAAGCCTACTAGATGCCAGAGAATTTAAAAAAATAGTGGGATGGTGGCTACCAACCAGTATGGGCATGGTTATGCCTCTACCCCAACTGAATGGGGTGACAGTCTTTCAGCTCTTCCCCGCAAACTAAAACATCTTATCCCACGGCAAGCAAGAGAACAATTGATTATTTTGGGTTTTGGTTTTACATTTGTGCCATGAGAACAAATTCGTCCCACTTGGAATGGTGAGGGCTACACTTTTTGGACTTTGGGACACTGCCATTTAGAAAAATCCACAAGACCTAGACACAGCTGAAAACTAAACATCTGGGTGAGTCTAGGGTCATGTGCTTCACATTCACCCTGCACCATTTTCTTACCCACAATGTCGTGCAAACCTCCAACTTTGCTGGAAATCACACATTTTTCACACATTTTTGTGAGGGAACCTTCCAGAATCTGTAGAAATCCACAAAATTCCTACCACCCAGCATTTATGTATCCATTCCAATAAAAAATCTGCCCCAGTTGTCAGCCTACAAAGTTTTTTTCCAAACTGCCCTTTTCGATCCGCTTTGGTTCCCCCTAATTTTTGACATATTTTAGGCTCTTCCCTGTCACAGGCACTTGACCCACCTACACAAGTGAGGTATCATTTTTACCGGGAGACTGAGGGGAATGCTGGGTGATAGGAAATTTGTACCGGTGTGGTGATCCCACACATACATGTGAGAAAAATGGAATTTTTCAGCTAAATTTGATGTTTGCTGAGGATTCTGGGTAAGAAAACACTAGGGGATCCACGCAAGTCACACCTCCCTGGATTCCCTCGGCTGTCTAGTTTTCATAAATGTTTGAGTTTGGTAGGTTTCCCTAGATGGCTGCTGAGCCCAGGACCAATAAACGCAGTCGCCACCCCCCCCATGGCAAAAACAGCTAGTTTTGTCTTTGATAATTTTGATGTGTCCACATTGTGTTTTGGGGCACTTCATGTCGCGGGCACTATGACTACCCACACAAATGAGCTACCATTTTTATCGGGAGACCTTGGGAAACACTGGGTATGTGGAAGTTAGTGGCTCCCCTCAGATTCCAGAACTTTGCATCACCAAAATGTGAGGAAAAAGTGTTTATTTTTTTGCCAAATTCTGAGGTTTGTTAAGGATTCTGGGTAAAAGAACATGATAAGAGCACCACAAGTTATCCAATCCTAGGTTCCCCTAGATGTCTAGTTTTCAGGAATGTCCAGGTTTGCTAGGTTTTCTTACCTGCTGGGTGAGCTAGAGGCCAAAATCCACAAGTAGGCACTTTGCAATAAACAGCTCTGTTTTCTTTGGGAAAATGTGATGTGTCCACGTTGTGTTTTGGGGAATTTCCTGTCCCGGGCACTAGGCCTACCCACACAAGTGAGGTACCATTTTTATTGGGAGACTTGGAGGGCCGCTGGGTATAAGTATATTTGTCGCTCCTCTCAGATACCAGAACTTTCTGTCACTGACATGGGAGGAAAAAGTATTTTTTTGGCCAAATTTTGAAGTTTGCAAAGGATTCCGGGTAACAGAACCTGGTGAGAGCCCCACAAGTCACCCCATCCTGGATTCCCCTTGGTGTCTAGTTTTAAAAAATGCACAGGTTTGGTAGTTTTCCCTGGTTGCCAGCTGAGCTAGAGGCCAAAATCCACAGCTAGGCACTTTGCCAGATTTCAATGTAAAAATATGATGTGTCCATGTTTCATTTCCTGTCGCAGGCACTAGGCCTACCCACACAAGTGAGGTACCATTTTTATCAGGAGACTTGGAGAAAAACAGAATAGAAGACCAAGTGTTATTGCCCCTTGACTTTCTCAACATTTTTGCCTTCCAAATGTAAGACAATGTGTGAAATTCACATGCTAATATGGGGACCCCGGAATTCAGAGATGTGAAAATAACTACTGCTTCTCAACACCTTATCTTGTGTCCATTTTCGAAATACAAAGGTTTTTTTATACCTATTTTTCACTCTTTATATTTTACCAAAATAATTACTGTATACCCTTAAAGAATGAAAACCCATTGCAAGGTGCAGCTCATTTATTGGCTCTGGGTACCTAGGGTTCTTGATGAGCCTACAAGCCTTATATATCCCCCAAACAGAAGAGTCCAGCAGACGTAACAGTATATTGCTTTAAAAAATCTGACATCACAGGAAAAAGTTACATAGTAAAATGTGGAGAAAAATGGCTGTTTTTTCCACCTCAGTTTAAGCTGTTATCTTATGGAGGAAAACCTTGTAGGATCTACACAAACGAGCCTTGCTGAATTCGGAATTTTGTCTACTTTTCAGAAATGTATACGTTTCCTGGATCCAGCATTGGTTTCACACCTATTTCTGTCACTAACTGGAAGGAGGCTAAAAGCACAACAAATATTAAAAACGGGGTATGTCCCAGTAAAAAGCCCAAATTGTGTTGAAAATGTGGTTTTCTGATTCAAGTCTGCCCGTTCCTGAAAGCTGGGGAGATGGTGGTTTTAGCACCTCAAACCCTTTGTTGATGCCATTTTCAGGGAAAAAAACACAAGCCTTCTTCTGCAGCCCTTTCTTTCAATTTGTTTGAAAACAAACTAAATTTTTGCTGTATTTTGGCTAATGTCTTAGTCTCTTTCATGGTAACGCACCATCTCCGGGTACCTCTAGAATTCCTAGGATGTTGGGAAAAAAGGATGCAAATTTGGTGTGGGTAGCTTATGTGGACAAAAAGCTATGAGGGCCTAAGCACGAACTGACCCAAATAGCCAAAAAAAGGCCTGGCACCTGAGGGGGGAAAAGGCCTGGCAGCGAAGGGGTTAAAGACCCATGAGCTGGATTTAGAACTACCAATCTTGATATGTGTTGTACCCGCGTTTAATTACTCCTGCCACAACCTTCTAAATAGAGTTTTTCATGCACCAGCACTGTTTCTTTGACTAATTCATTTGACAAATTGAGCACAGCATTCAATTAAAACCACACTGTAGTACATGTTCACCTATTGAATGTAGAACTCAGGTGTTCCATTTAATATAACAGCAGGATGTCTGCAGCACCGTCACAATATGAACACCAAATAGATGTTAGCTCTAAATTGAGAGAGACAAAGAGACTGTCATTACAGCAGTAGTCAAAAGAAATGCTTAAACACAGACTCTTGTTTGCCTAAGGAAATGGATAGCCGAAGGCAGTGAGGTATGATACGTTAATTTCTTTAAAGGTGTAGTCGGCCCACTGTTGCAAAATACAGTCATTTTACTTTAAAGAGTTCTATGGTATTTTGGATCTTTGTCAAATGCCCAACCCTTTCTCATCACAGTCTTAAGTAATAGCTTCCAAACGTTATGTGCAGCCTTCGTTTTTTTCCTTTTTAAGTTGGTGCTATAAAAATACATATTCATGCATACAGCCACAAACATACATAGATAGAGACAAACTTACAGACATAAATAGTGCGTCAAGGTGTGCACTTGTAAAGCGCTCTTCAACACATTAAGGGCCAGATGTATGAAGAAATGGCTTTGCGAATCGCATATAGCGATTTTTAAGAAATTGCTATTTCTGAGTCGCAATAGGCCAGGTATCATAATTGCAATTCGGAATTAGCAATTTTTTAAAAATCGCTATTTGTGGTTTGAGAGGCCCATTTACCGAATCGCAATTTGCATTTTCTCAAATTGCGATTCGGGAGTTGAAAATTGAAAATTGCAAGAAATTGCGAAAATGCACACCTGGAGGAGCCTGATGACATTACAAGCAGGAAGTGAGTCATCCCAGGCAGTTTCAGTTGCCACACCCAAACCAGCACTCAGAGAGAGTCAGCCCAGCCACACTGAGTAACACTCTGAAGGAGGCAGCACACCAGAACAACCATGGACACCTCTGCCCAAGGAAAGGAGAAGGGAGAAAGAAAGCGTAAGCTTAAATTTAGCGAGCAAGAGCTGGAGGTGCTGACAGAGGAGGTAGTCGGGAGCCATGACCGGCTTTTTGGCAAAAGCTCACACCAGGTGCCTGAGAGTGAGAAAAGGAGACTCTGGGCAGACATACAAACAAAGATCTGTACTCTTGGAGTGGCACAGCGCTCGTTAGAATAAATTAAGAAGAGGTGGTACGACCTGCGGTCCCGTGCCAAGGAGAGGGTGGCAAGACGACTGCAGGAGGCCAGGAGCACAGGAGGCGACCTACCCACAGAGTCACCCTCCACCCCAATAGAGGACCAGTCAGTAGTTCACTGAGATTGACACCTCCGGCACACCAAGTACCAGCAAAGGTAAGTGCAATATTGAATTGTAACCCCATATGTGTATGCACAAAACCCCCTTAGGAATTAGCAAGTAATGTAAAACATTGTGAGAAGTAGTCCATTCCACATCTTGGAAGCAGCACAACAATACATTATTGGAGTGGCAGTCCACAACTCAGAGCTGAAAGTAGCACATACAATGTAATTAAGTAGAGCGACACCCAGAAGAACACAACACCCACAACACAGTGAAGAGAAGTACCTGTACCTTTATTACCATTGTGTGACCGTAATTGTAACAAACATAACTGACATGCTGCATATTGTCTTTGCAGGTGGGCCAGGCCCATCAGACACAGCATGTGCCAGTTTAGGGGAGACTGACACCCATCCTGCTTCAGACTCCAATACGAGTGGGTCTCTGAACATTGCGCCACTCCGACGCAGGGCCAGGGCACTGCTACTGCCAGAACTCAGTAAGGACTCCGATGAGCAGCAGGAAGGCCCACATACACCATCCCCAACTGGCAGGTGCACCCAGATGCAAGGGTCCAGTTCGCAGCAGACCACAGCACCCCACAGAATGGCTACAAATGCAGGTGCACAGGCGTATGAGGCAGGTGAGGGAATCTCCTTCTTTGGTGGCCTGGAATCGGCTATGTTGCAGCAGCAGGGCCTGCAGAATAAAAAGATCACTGCATTACAAAAACAGATGCAGCAATATAATGCCAACATGGGGGGCCTACATCGCCAGCTGGAGTGCCTGAATGCAAACTTTGAACAACTGCATGAGGGACAGGTCCAGGCATCGCAGGACACAAGGGAGCTCACTTCTGCTGTGAGGGAACTATGTCAGGAGCTGCACCATGACAGAGTGAGCAACTGCAGGCAGGAGAGACGCTTCATGAGCATGGTCGGGGGATTTTGTCGCTCTGTCACTAGGCTGGCTAATTCCACCTCCCAAATTTCACGTCGTGCAGTGGCTGCACAGGTGGAGGCAGCACACAGCAGCAGGGATGTGGCTCACGGACTAGTCCAAATCACAAATGTGATTGACAATATCATGGGAAACAGGTCAGCCACACCTAGCGAGCTTGGACTGGGGGACACGGAGGACACATCCAGCCTCAGCAGCCTAGCTGTGCCTGCAATGGACACCAGACGGCGCAGTGCCAGTCACAGCACTGCCACAGATGCAGACAATCGAGGTGCCAGTGAGGCAACTGGGCACTCGAGTGGCGTGCGTGGCCGCAAGAAGTGACTGTAGTGGCCATAGGGGTAATGAGTACACTATGAAGAAATAGTGCTTTACTGTGAAATGCTATTGTTTTTTTTAACTCACTTTTGTTGGTATTCTTTGGACTAACATTACCTGACTTTAAGGTAATCCATTTACTCACTACAGGTACATTTGTCAGTGCATTTGTGTTTACATATATACATCTGAAATGGTTGTGTGTGATGTCAGCACGCCTTTGCCTTCCCTCTGCTGCACTGGTCCTGTCTGTTGGCTGTAGGGGTGGTATGGGATCATCATCCTCATCTGAGTCTGGCTCTGATATTTCCACAGGTATGCCCCTGGTGGTAGCTATATTGTGCAAGATTGCAAAGTAGCCACTATTCTACATGTCGTCTCTGGGCTGTACTGTAGTGCCCCTCCATGTTTGTGGAGGCACCGGAAGCGACTCTTCAGCAGCCCAAAGGTGCGCTCCACCACGTTGCGGGTCGCCCTGTGTGCTACTTTGTATCTCCATTCAGCAGGTGTACTAGGATTTAGGTAGGGCATCATCATGCAGGTGCGCACTGCGAAGGCACTGTCTCCTGGAAGGGACAGAAGGTATATTAAGTAACTGAGCCATCTAACATCAGCACGCCATCAATACCTAGTAGAGATCCTTCTCCAAACTCCCCAGCTAGCAGTCTTGTGTGAATGCCGCTATGGCGAAAGATGTATGAATCATGGGTGCTCCCTGGGTACCTGGCCACGAGATCTGTTATGATGTAGGAGGCATTGAATATCACCTGTATGTTCATTGAATGTTGGTATTTACGGTTGCGGTACACATACTCTGTGGCTGATGGAAGACAAATTGCAACATGTGTCCCATCTATGGCACCTAGGACATGGGGGAACTGTGCTATCTGGTAAAAAATCTATTTGTGTCTGGTGTATTTCCTGTGGGGTGTGGGGGAATCTGATGTACAGGTGTATCCTGCTCAGCATGCCATTAATAAATGCATTGTAAAATCTAGAGAGGGTACTCTGTGAGACCCCTCCAGCTGCTGCTATGACCCCTTGATAGCTTCCTGAGGCAAGTAGGTGGAGGGAGCATAATACCTGCACATGGGTGGGGATACTGTGAGTCCTATGTGTTCTGCGCTGCAGTATGGGTTGTAGCTCAGCTATCAGATCAAGTATCATGGCTAAGTTCAACCTATACCTCTCAAATATTTCCTCCTCAGTCTGGTCAAAAAGTGTAATGCGCACTCTGAAAATGCGCTCCTGTCTCCTCCTCCCTCTCCTCAAACCTGCCAAAATCCTCATCCTCCTCACCATGACGTAGAGTGCAGCCATTGTGGAAAAGAGTCTGAGGCAATCTGGGCCTCTTTATACAGGCTGCACCTGGTTACCACCTGGGTTCACTTAGTGGTATTTTGCATGTGCAAAATGCCATTCTGCGAAAAATCGCAATTTGCGATATTTTGGTGCATCAAATTGCGACTTGGATTTTGTGAATCGCATTTTGCGCCTCGCAATTTACTACTGGTAATACAGAATCGCAAAATACGACTCGCAAAACCAGGTCGCAACGCAAAAAATTTAAATTTTTGCGATTTCTTATTTTTGGTCTGCGAATGCCTTTCATGCATTGCAGACCACGTTTTTGCATTTGCAAACGGCCGATTTTTGCGATTCGCACCATTTGCAAATGCAAAAAAGTTTTATACATCTGGCCCTTAAACCCTCTGCCTTTTACACTAGTGTTACTCTGTAGTGTCGATGAACACTCCTTCCAGAGACTGAGGCCTTGTCATCATCCTGATCTCAGAGCTGCACCGATGCGAAAGAGGGTCTTCTGAGCATACATCAACTTCGAACATCTCCAAGTTAGTGGTTGGCCTACAGCAGCAGAGCTTGGATACATTAATTGCCTCTTCCTGTTTCTATACTCTGCTACCAGCAGCACATGCAGTAACTCAGAGATATTTTGTGTCAATGTATGTGCTGTACACAGAAAAAAAGAAGTGGACAACCCCCTTTTGTGTCGGTGCAGCGCAAAGACAGGGATCATGATGCTGCCTCACAGTTCTTCAACAGATAGAAATTTTCGACTAAATTATGGTAGGAGATAGATATCAGTGGGCTTTTTAACTGCGGCCGCAGGAGCATGGCAAAATATTAAAAATACTTTTCTTATAAAATCTTCCTCTCACTATCGGCCTTTGGATAGCTTTTGGATTTCCCATTACATCAAGATAGAAAGGGTTACAGGTGACAAGTGCAGTATTTAATGTTATACAGTAAATTGCTTGTACCTTCAAAAACACAACTCCTTCACCGCCTTGAATTTTCCTGCTAAGCCTTCACAATAGAGTATGACTATGGAAAGACATTCTAAGCGGTCGTTTACAGTTCTGTAGCACAAAAGGTAATGATTTATCAGACATTGGGGGTCATTCTGACTCCCGCCGGGCGCGGTCACCGCGCGCCCGGCGGGAGCCGTCAAAATACCGTACCGCGGTCGGAAGACCGCAGCGGGTATTTTGAGTTTTCCCCTGGGCTGGCGGGCGGCCTTCAAAAGGCCGCCCGCCAGCCCAGGGGAAAACGACCTTCCCACCATGAAGCCGGCTCGTAATCGAGCCGGCGGAGTGGGAAGGTGCGACGGGTGCTACTGCACCCGTCGCGTATTTCACTGTCTGCTATGCAGACAGTGAAATACAAGCGGGCCCTCTTACGGGGGCCCCTGCAGTGTCCATGCCCTTGGCATGGGCACTGCAGGGGCCCCCAGGGGCCCCACGACACCCCCTACCGCCATCCTGTTCCTGGCGGGCGAACCGCCAGGAACAGGATGGCGGTAGGGGGTGTCAGAATCCCCAAGGCGGCGCAGCATGCTGCGCCACCTTGGAGGATTCTGACGGGCAGCGGAAAACCGGCGGGAGACCGCCGGTTTTCCTGCACTGACCGCGGCCAAAGCGCCGCGGTCAGAATGCCCTGCGGGGCACCGCCGGTCTGTCGGCGGTGCTCCCGCCGACCCTGGCCCCGGCGGTCTGAGACCGCCGGGGTCAGAATGACCCCCATTTTCTCTTGGCAGTAAGATGATAGGAAATGGACTGAAACGTTGGCTTGCAATATATTTCATTTCGCTTTGCATTCACTTCTAGGGGCACATTTAAGAGCCTCTAGGACCTTTCTAACACAATGTGGCATTAGAAGGCCAAAAACACCGCACCATATTAACAAAGTGGCGCAATGCATGTATTGCACCACTTTGTAACCCTTTGTGCTACATTATGCCTGCACCAGGCACAATGTATGCAAAGGGGGCGTGCCCCTTGCTGGGGGGGGGCGAGAAAAAGGACACAAGGAAATCTAACAGATTTCCTTGCATCACTTTTAGCAACACTTTTAACACCTGCTCAGAGCAGGAGTACAAACGAGACATGATATTGAATACAATGGTCTCCTATGTACTCCTGCAGAGTACATCAATAGCGTAAAATAATAACGCGGTAAATGGTGCAAGAAAAGTGGCTCTGCACTGTGTGCAGCACCACGTTTCTTAAATATGCCCCCTAGTCTTTAAAAATGTTTGAGCCCCTCCTCAGAGAGATTCAACAAAATGTACACATACATACTAATAAGAGAGCCATGAAAGTTAAGTGATAAATGCAGAGAACTGTGTGTGACCTATAAGGCTTTGGTTGATGCCATTGCAGAAATGATACAGTGTATCATCCTTCCAAATATAATGGAGTATCATTTAATTTAATAGAGCAATGCATAACCTGTGGCAAAGTTTTGTAACACATGCCGTACAAAAATCTATGACATTGAAAGTGCAGTCACCAAGAAGTGCAACAGGAAGAGGCGAAACCCCTTCTCAAGATATACTTTAAGTATTTGAAATAACATCACATCACACTCACAACAATTTCATGTGTAAATCAAATACCTATTGATTGTCTAAAGAGGTCATTCATTACTGTGAAGGTGTCCTACTCATCCATTCAGTAAACCTAAATGCATGGAGGCATCTTCTCTTTATGTTTCCTGCATCAATCATGAATCATTACTTCTACAATTAATTAGTCTCATATAGTGCTAACTAGTTATAGCTGTATAAATATCATACATACATTAATTAATTAATTCATACATATATAGAAGTCTGCTTCTGTTGACCGTGGGTCCATCTTTGCTGTTCACTCTTTAGAGATACCATGCATTTTGCCGAGTATAGGTCTGAAGTCAGCTGATGTCCAGTGAAATATAGAGCGTCTTATTTAGTTCTTGGCTGTAATAGTCCTGCAGTTGATTTGCCATTGGATTTCCATCCACCTAGAAGGTGGTCCACCCACCCTATTTAGATTTTGGTGGGTCCATAAAGACAGCCGCCAAACCACAGCAACAAATTACCATCCACGTTGACGCCGCCATGGGCAAAAACGTCAAGCGGTGGGGCTCCTGCCACTTTTACCATTAAGCCAATCACGATGTGCCTTCATGCCGACGCAAATGCGGTGGCTAAACCTCCACACCTGAGTTGGCGGACTGGGAGGGAGAAAAAGACAAAAGTCATCTTTTAACGAGTTTTCTCATTTCCTGCCACCATTAGTCCAGTCATACAAGTCCTGCCAGAAAAAAGACGAAAATCAACCCCATCGTCGCTGGAACAGAAGTTAAGTCACAGTATTACTTGTCATCCTTGGAACTGTTGGGGTTCATTAGCCCAGGACTTGTGCATGTATAACAAATACATTCAAGCAAGAGTGCAATGATGTGCAATGCAATGTTTGTAATGTCGTACTTATAAAAATGTTTAAAAACATAGCTCAGTATATCAGAAACACTTACTAATTTGTTACTCACTGCCTTCATGGGAATGGACACCTACCCAAAAAGTCATATCAATCCCACTCAAAATGTCTCTATACAGGTATGTGCAATAGTTTTCCCTAAACTATTTTATCATATACATTAACTGTATACCCAAAAGAAACTACAGAAATCCATGATAATGTAGCAATTGCACTACAAAATGTTACAAATGGGTGTATACAGAATGTATACCCAATGCTAACTCTAAACTGCAAACACGTCAGAAATGTAGGAAGGTCACATGTCCCCTTGTTTTGTGTAATTTATGACAAATAACAGACATCATTTAGCTTTGAAGTGGTAAGTTCCCTGTCTATGCATATGTGTATACCATAGACACATCATGTTAAAATAAACACACATCCATTTTCCAGAAATAAAAAGAGAAACACATATATGTTTGGTGTAAGTGTCCAGTAAAATGAGTCATGCTTGCACCGAAGTGAACATGTTCATCACAAATGTGCAACACTAATGTATGCATTCAAAAGATATATAAAAATTTAAACCTGAGCTAGTCACTGCTACAAATGAGAATAAGTGCACAGCACACACATTCACAGAAATAAGATAATCAGCAAACAATTAGTAACAATCACAAAATAAGGCCAGGACAAAGCCATTAAAAAATTTTAATTGCATGAGACACTTCTCTCAGTGTGTCTTATATAATTATCAAAGAGTAAAGTCTGAATTGTCCACATTTGGACACTTGGGCTTGAGGCCCTGAACTAGCCTCCTAATTTCACTGGCAGGTACAACCTCATCAGGAAAGAGCATCCATTGGGCAGAGAGCAGGTTTGGGTTTGGGTTTGGAAGTGGTGGGATGGAATGTGGAAGGGATGGGTTGGGGTGTGGAAGGGACTGAAAGCTGTTTGGGAGATATGGATTTACTTTTGGAAGTGTGGTTTGGGATGTGGTAGTGGTGGGTTGGGGTGTGGAAGGGGTGGAAAGACATTTTGGAGGGTAGGTTTGGGATGTGAAAGTGGTCAGGGCCAAGACAAAAAGAATGTCTTCCAAGAGAAAATGAGTAGCGTGATTGGCAAGGAGTTTGGGTTGGGAGGTAGAGGGGTGGTAGTCGCTGATGTGCATGTGTCTGTTGATGGTGCCGGTGGCTGTGGGTCTGGCGTAAGTGGTGTACATGTTGATTTGTGTCTCTTAATGGGTATATGTTGAATGGGTGAGTGTGGGCATTTGTGTACATTTTTATTGACAAGCAATGTATGGGAGTGGGTGGATGGGTGTGCTGTGGAGGTGCTTTGTATGGTTGTGGTGCCTGTGGATGTGCTGGTGCACATGTGTGTCATGGTTGTGTTTGTGTGTGTCATGGTGGGTGTTGTGTTTCAGGTGTGGTGGGTGTGGATGTTTGTTTTGTGGTGGCTGCTGTGTCTGTGAGTGTGGTGATGATGGGCTGGTGTCTGTGTGTGTGTCTATATTTCTAGATGTGTTTGTGCTTGTATGCGGGTGTGCTGTTTGTGTGTGTTTGAGTGGGTGCCTGCAAATGTGTGTGTGTGCTTTGAGTAGGGCTGGGAAGAGGAATTGAGATGAGGAAGGGGTGAGAATTGGTGCAGGAGGGTGGGATGGGAGAAAGACTGTGGTCAATGAGGAGGCCAGACCCTGGAATGACTTCTGTAGGTCAGTGAATGCCATCCAGATGAGCTAGCATCTGTGTCATCTGCCTACTATGCCCCTGAATGGCATTCAAAATGTGCACTCTGGCCTACAGACATAGGCGATCATTCCTACATGACCGCGGCAGCCATTCTGGCTTTCCAGAAGGCCGCCCGCCGGCCCAGCGGAAAACCCCCTTCTACGAGGATGCCGGCTCCGAATGGAGCCGGCAGAGTCGAAGGGGTGCGACGGGTGCAGTGGCACCCGTCGCGATTTTCAGTGTATGCTTTGCAGACACTGAAAATCTTAGTGGGGCCCTGTTAGGGGGTCCCTGCAGTGCCCATGCCAGTGGCATGGGCACTGCAGGGGCCCCCACGACACCCGTTACCGCCATCCGGAACAGGATGGCGGTAAGGTGGTCGGAATCCCCATGGCGGCGCTGCAAGCAGCACCGCCATGGAGGATTCCCTGGGCCAGGGGTAAACCGCCCTTTTCTGACCGCGGCTTTACCGCCGCGGTCAGAATGGCCAAGGAAGCACCGCCAGCCTGTTGGCGGTGCTTCCGTAATTTTAGCCCTGGCGGTCGCCGACCGCCAGGGTTAGAATGACCCCCATAGTCTGCAATAGGTCAAAAGCCTCCTCATTGAGCGCAATCGAGGGAGGAGATGGGAGGTGCCTGCAGCACAGGTAATGCCTTCCATTTTAGGAGGGTGGCTATGGCCAACTGGGGGGAGTATGAGGGAGGTTGGAGATGGAAATGTGGGTGGGAGAAAACAATGCAGGTTTAATTGTTGCACTAGGGTCCACCACCACTAGTGACGTCTTCTGTGGAGGCCTGCAAAGATGATGCTTAGTCACTTGTGGCCTCCGTGCCAGACTTTTCAGATTCCGTGGCACTGGGTCCCTCGGTGTCAGTGTTGTCTGCACCAATACCACAGTGCCCAGCTTCTTCCCCACCAACGTGGCCTATGTCACCTTCATCCTGCCCAGATGATGCTGAAAACACAGACAAAACAGTTTGAGTATATCTGTGTAAATAAAATGGAACATGAACTTTGCTCAAAACACATTTGCCAAGTCTACATCTTAGAAAGCTTCAAGGCCCTCAAACGTTTCTTCTTTATCATCAGTATCTCCTGCATGTAGGGAAGAATTTCACAAACCATTTGCTCACAATATAGAAATTCCCCATGTTAGCACCTGTAAAATATATGCCTTTTGTCTCTCATTCACTTTTATTTCTCTGCATGACAAATGGCTTCAACATAGGCCTGGATACATTCCTAACCCATTTCAGTACAGAAAAAAAACATATCCACATTTCCAAAAGAGTCATGTTTTGGGTCTGGTATTGATTCATCTGGATTGGATACTCCAATATCTATGTGATGTAAACTTCCATCTGCAAATGTCCTTTTAAGTATAACTTTTCTTACCATCATTGATTTCTCATCAGGACATCACTAAGGACACTTGAATGTCATTGAGGTACGTGTAACCCTGCAACGAATGTGGACACATTTCTGTCTATTTCAATCAATACAGTTTGGCATAAGAATTCATGGTTGACATAGACTGGCTTACATGCACATTTGTGAATGACTAAGGTTTTGTGACAATCTGCTACTCTCCACATGAATTCCACATGAATTCTACATGAACTGACTTGAATCTTTCTATGAAAAAATATTTCTAACATATTTCAGATAAGGATTGATGCCACTGTGCACATGTTTGCAGTCCTTATGGAGCAGATGCTCATGATCATATTGTCATTGTCCCAACTTACCAATGTAAAGTCATAAGTGCATACTTTGCCAAGCAGCAGTGATAGAGCCTTAATTACCTACGTACATTTGTGATGGAGCATCACAACTGATTCAATCCTCAAATGGGGCAAGTCTGGTTTAAAATTCCATCATAACATGGAGCAAATGCAGATACCCCTTTTACGTATGTATACATGTGTCTTCTCAAAACAGTACTTGGCTTGTGATGAGAAAGCTAGTGAAAACCTGTAGCACAAAACAATACACCAAACACAGTATCAGACACCATCCAAAAAACCTACACCTCCAGAAATCCTCATCTGCATTGGATGTGTCTCAACTGCCACGTTGATGCCAAACAACATTGTTGTAAATTAAAAAGGTTAAACAACCTGAATAGCTACATACAATAACTCACCCCCTTAATGCTGCTGTTGGGCCCTCAAGAGCCCATCAAGCTCCGGGTAGGCCACTGCAAAAATGTGGGCCATTGAGGAGGTCAGGATGTGGTGCACGTGCTTGCCTCATTGGGAGGTCTGGCTGAGCTGAACAGACTTTCAAAACCAGCATCAGCGTTCTCTTCCTTTAAAGGAGACTGCGCAGCTCATGGGCTCACAGGGTCTGCACCTTTTTTACGATGGCCTTCATATGTCCCACTTTTGATGAGTATTGACCTGTGTGGATGACAAAAACAAACAAAAAAATTGTTTGTCTGTAATGATGAGAAACAAATGTGTTGCATCTCTCACATGCATTCCTAAAACAGGATTAAAACATTTTAAATTTGCTAGAAAATACAATATGGTAGTGATCTGTTGAGAACCCTCAACTCTTTCTATCTGTTCATGTTACCAACCCGTGCAAAGCCATCACATGTTATCTTATGGCAGTGTCAGTCAGAGAGTGCTGACCTACTAGGCGGTCAACTTTCACCAATGGCCATTGGATAGCCAACATCCTGAGAGTAGGGTCAGGTACCTGTCATTTTAGGATGTGAAGCTGTGTATTTTAAAATTGTTTGTGCATCACCAGCACTTGAAATGATGACTACTTTGTATACAAATCTCAGATAGGTACGATACTATTTTTGCCAAAATATGACACATAACTGTTTTATATCAATAGTGCTGTAGTGTATATTATACCTCCTTTAACGGTTTAAAAAATAATGGGCAAATAATACATTTCAAATGTATAATTCACATATTATTTGTAGAAAAATGTCAGACGTAAAAAAATATATATATTTGAAGTTTAAAAAATTCTAAATTATGTGAACATAGATGACACAATCAGATCACTACTCTAACCAAGACATAAGATGTATTTTGATTGTAAAAGTCTTGGATGACAATTTTAATTGATTGTGCTTTTTCCTTACATGCAGACATATGAACCCAAGGATAGGTAAAAGAAGCCATCTTCAAGTCTTCAAACTGTCTGCACACCTTACCACCATAGGGGAAAGGGACATAATAAAAAGGTCAGGTTAAATAATGCAGGAAAGTACCATCTTTCTTGGCGTGCAGCCCCCCTATTTTTACCTGTATGTCAGTATGTTTTTGCCTGTGTCACCGGGATCCTGCTAGTCAGGACCCTAGTGCTCATAGTTTATGGCCTAACGTGTGTATGTGTATAGTGCTTAACTGTGTCACTGAGGCTCTGCTAACCCGAACCTCAGTGCTTATACTCTCTCCGCTTTTAAATTTGTCACTCTAGGCTAGTGACTTCATTTACCAAATTCAATTGGCCCACTGGAACCCCCTTATAAGTCCCTAGTATATGGTACATAGGTACCCAGGGCATTGGGGTTCCAGGAGATCCATATGGGCTACATCATTTCTTTTGCCACCTATAGGGAGCTCAGACAATTCTTACACAGGACTGCCACTTCAGTCTGCCTGAAATAGTGCACACATTATTTCAGAGCTATTTTTACTGCACTTAGGTGACTTATAAGTCACCTATATGTCTAACCTTCATTTAATGAAGGTTAGGTGCTAAGTTACTTAGGCGGTCATTCCGTCCTTGGCGGTCATGGACCGCCAGGGCCGGGGACCGCGGGAGCACCGCCAACAGGCTGGCGGTGCTCCCAAGGGCATTCTGACCGCGGCGGTACAGCCGCGGTCAGAAACGGAAAACCGGCGGTGTACCGCCGGTTTTCCGCTGCCCTGGGGAATCCTCCATGGCGGCGCAGCTTGCTGCGCCGCCATGGGGATTCCGACCCCCATACCGCCATCCTGTTCCTGGCGGTTTTGGCCACCAGGAACAGGATGGCGGTATGGGGTGTCGTGGGGCCCCTGGGGGCCCCTGCAGTGCCCATGCCAATGGCATGGGCACTGCAGGGGGCCCAGTAACAGGGCCCCACTGAGAATTTCAGTGTCTGCATAGCAGACACTGAAATTCGCGACGGGTGCAACTGCACCCGTCGCACCCTTTCCACTCTGCCGGCTCCATTCGGAGCCGGCTTCCTCGTGGAAAGGGGTTTCCCGCTGGGCGGGCGGGCGGCCTTTTGGCGGTCGCCCGCCCGCCCAGCGGGAAACACAGAATAACCGCGGCGGTCTTCTGACCGCGCAGCGGTATTCTGGCGGCTCCCGCCGGCACCGCGGTTACCGCGGCCGGCGGGAGTCAGAATGACCCCCTTAGTGTGTGGGCACCGTGCCACTAGCCAAGGTGCCCCCACATTGTTCAGGGCAAATTCCCCAGACTTTGTGAGTGTGGGGACACCATTACACGTGTGCACTACATACAGGTCACTACCTATATGTAGCGTCACAATGGTAACTCCAAACATGGCCATGTAACATGTCTAGGATCATTGAATTGTCACCCCAATACCATTCTGGTATTGGGGGGACAATTTCATGCATCCCCGGGTCTCTAGCACAGAACCCGGGTACTGCCAAACTGCCTTTCCGGGGTGTCCACTGCAGCTGCTGCTGCCAACCCCTCAGACAGGTTTCTGCCCCCCTGGGGCCTCGGCAGCCCAGTCCCAGGAAGGAAGAACAAAGGATTTCCTCTGAGAGAGGGTGTTACACCCTCTCCCTTTGGAAATAGGTTTGAAGGGCTGGGGAGGAGTAGCCTCCCCCAGCCTCTGGAAATGCTTTGATGGGCACAGATGGTGCCCATCTCTACATAAGCCAGTCTACACCAGTTAAGGGATCCCCCAGCCCTGCTCTGGCGCAAAACTGGACAAAGGAAAGGGGAGTGACCACTCCCCTGACCAGTAACTCCCCGGGAAGGTGCCCAGAGCTCCTCCAGTGTGTCCCAGACATCTTCCATCTTGGATTCAGAGGTGTTGGGGCACAATGGACAGCTCTGAGTGGCCAGTGCCAGCAGGTGACGTCAGAGACCCCTCCTGATAGGTGCTTACCTCTTTCAGTAGCCAAGCCTCCTTTCTCAGTAGCCAAACCTCCTTTTCTGGCAATTTAGGGTCTCTCCTCTGGGCTATTCCTCAGATAATGAATGCAAGAGCTCACCAGAGTTCCTCTGAACTTCCAAGTGTCTCCCACAGTCCAGTGGCCCTTCGGTCCAGATTTGGTGGAGGTGAGTCCTTGCCTCCCCAGGCCAGACAGCAAACCTGTGTACTGCGTGATCTGTAGCTGCTCTGGCTTCTGTGCACTTTTCCAGGACTTCCTTTGTGCACAGCCTAGCCTGGGTCCCCAGCACTCCATCCTACATTGCCAAACTCGCTGAGTTGGACTCTGACGTCGTGGGACCCTCCTTTGTGACTCTAAGTTGACTGCTGTCCTCAGATCTTCTAAGTGCCTGTTCCAGTACTTCTGCGGGTGCTGCCTGCTTCTGCGGGAGCTCTCTGAGTTGCTGAGCGCCCTCTCTGTCCCCTCCTCCAAGGGGCCACATCCTGGTCCTTCCTGGGCCCCATCAGCACCCAAAATTCTCAACTGCAACTCTTGCAGCTAGCAAGGCATGTTTTTGGTATTTCTGCGTGGAAATACTCCTGCATCCTCCAGCACGCCGTGGGACATCTTCGGACCAAAGGAGAAGTTCCTGGTACCTTGTGTTGTTGCAGAATCTTTGGCTTTTTCCACCCGGAGGCAGCCCTTTTGCACCTTCATCTGGGGTTTAGTGGGCACTCGCGTGACTCTTTTAATTGGTCCCCTTCTTTTACAGATCCTCAGGTCCAGGAATCAGTCTTCAGTGCTTTGGTAGCAGTTGTGGTTCTTGCAGAATCCCCAATCTCGACTATACTGTCTTTCTGGGGTAGTAGGGTAACTTTACTCCTACTTTTCAGGATCTTGGGGTGGGGTATTTTGGACACCCTTACTGTTTTCTTACAGTCCCAGCGACCCTCTACAACCTCCCATAGGCCTAGGGGTCCATTCATGATTCGCATTCCAATTTTGGAGTATATGGTTTGTGTTACCCCTAGGCCTATGTCTACCTATTGCATCCTATTGTGATTCTACATTGTTTGCACTACTTTTCTTACTGTTACTTACCTGTTTTGGGTTTGTGTACATATAATTTGTGTATATTACTTACCTCCTAAGTAAGGGTATCCTCTGAGATACTTTTGGCATATTATCACTAAAATAAAGTACCTTTATTTTTGGTAACTCTGAGTATTGTGTTGTCTTGTGATATAGTGCTATATGATATAAGTGGTATAGTAGGAGCTTTGCATGTCTCCTAGTTCAGCCTAAGCTGCTTTGCCATAGCTACCTCTAACAGCCTAAGCTGCTAGAAACACCTCTATTCTACTAATAAGGGATAACTGGACCTGGCACAAGGTGTAAGTACCACAAGGTACCCACTATAGGCCAGGCCAGTCTCCTACATCCACCATGAACCCCCAGTACTGCCAAACCAGCTCTCTGAGGCTTGCAATGCAGCTACAGCTGCAGCCACCTCACAGACAGGGTTCTGTCCTCCTGGGGTCGGAGCAGCTCAGTCCCAGGAAGGCAGAACAAAGCATTTCCTTGGGAGCAGGGTGTTACACCCTCTCCCTTTGGAAATAGGTGTTACAGGCTGGGGAGGAGTAGCCTCACTCAGCCTCTGGAAATGCTTTGAAGGGCACAGATGGTGCCCTCCTTGCATAAGCCAGTCTACACTGGTTCAGGGGTCCCCAGTCCCTGCTCTGGCGTGAAACTGGACAAACGAAAGGAGAGTGACCACTCCCCTGTCCCTCTCCACCCCAGAGGTGGTGCCCAGAGCTCCTCCAGTGTGTCCCAGACTTCAGCCGTCTTGTTTTCCAAGGTGTGGGGCCACTCTGAAGGCCTCTGAGCGGCCAGTTCCAGCAGGTGACGTCAGAGACACCTCTTGATAGGTCCATACCTGATAAGGTAGCCAATTCCCTTCTCAGGGCTATTTAGGGTCTCTCCTGTGGGTTCTCTTCAGATTCTACTTTCAAGTTTCCAGCAGGAATCCTCTGCAACTACTACTTCATCCTCTGACCTCGGATCAACCGCAGACTGCTCCAGGAACCGCTGTAACAGCAACAAAGTATCCAGAATGGCTACTTTAACTCTGAAACTTCAGCTCCAGCCAGCAACTGCAACTATTACCATGGTGTGCACACTCTGTGGACTCCCTGTCTTCTCCCTGCACTAGAAGGACCGAAGAAATCTCCTGTGAAGTGACAGAGTCACTCCCCTGCTCAAGCAGACACCATAAGTCGACAACCAGTTGTCTTGGACTCCTCTCCTGGCGACGAGCGTTCTCCTTGGATCAGAGGATGGACCCCTTTGACACAGACTGTCCTGAGGTCCTGCTGTCCCAATTTGGAGGAGGTAAATCCTTGCCTTCCCCAAGAATAAAAGTACCCCGTTCACCTCGTCTTCTTCACTTCATGAGGCCTCTGTGCACTATTTGCAAACTTCCTTCATGCACAGTCTGCCCCAGGTCCCCAGCACTCTATTCTGTGAAGCTCAACTCGCTGAGTTGACCTCTAGCGGCGCGGGACCCTCCTTTGTAGTGCTGCACCAACTGCATTTTGGACCTCCTTTGTCCCTGTGTCCTGGGACTCCCGTGGGTGCATCCTGATCTTCTAAAGGCTCTCTGAAGTGCTGAGAGCCCCTGCTTCCTCCTCACACAGAGTTGAAGCCCGCAGGTCGCTCCTGGGTCCAGACAGCACCACTTTGAGGCAAAACACGACTTTGCTGGAACCAAGGCTTGTTGGAGGAATCCAGCTCCAAAACTCGTCTGCATCCAACTTCTCTCCATAGGACATCCAGTGCATCATGTAGGAACCTGCTGACATCTTCCTTGGATGCATTTCTGTAGTCTTTGTCCAAATGGGGATTCTTCTTTGGCACCCTCTTCTGGGTTGGCAGGGGCCCCTGTCCTTCCTGGAACTTCTTTCGGCTTCTGGACTTGGTCTTCTTCCTTTGCAGGTTTTCAGGTCCAGCAATCCACCATTTGTTGTTTCCAGTCTTGCTTGGTGCTTGCATAACTCTAATCACGACTTGTAGTGTGTCATAAGGTAACTTGCAGTACTTTACTCCTGCTTTTCTGGGCTCTGGGGTGGGGTATTTTACTTACCTTTGCTGTATTCTTACTCTCCCAGAGATTCTCTACACACTACACTTGTCTAGGGGGGAATTCATGATTCGCATTCCACTTTCTTAGTATATGGTTTGTGTTGCCCCTAAACCTATTTTCTCCCATTGCATTCTATAGCATTTCCTATAGTTTGCACTATCCTATGTCTAATTACTTACCTTATTTTGGTGTCTGGTGTATATATTGTGTATAGTACTTACCTCCAGAAGGAGTATTACATCCAAGAAATGTGTGGTCTTGTGTCACCCAAATAAACTACCTTCATTTTTGGTAACACTGAGTATTGTCTTTACTTGCGTATAAGTACTGTGTAACTATAAGTGGTATTGCAGGAGCTTTGCAAGTCTCCTAGTTCAGCCTAAGTTGCTCTGCTATAGCTTCCTCTATTAGCCTAAGCTGCTAGAACACTACTACATTTCACTAATAAGGGATAACTGGACCTGGTGTAAGGTGTAAGTACCCAAGGTACCCGCTACAAACAAGGCCTGCCTCCTAAAAATATGCAACCTATATTGTATTTGTGTCAGTCACTGGAGCCTGATCTCCTGCCTCCTAATAGGAATACAACAGTGATAACACCAGAAGGGAAACTCATGGCACTAATTCATTTTGTGGCACTGGCTCTTTTCAATACACTGTGGCAGAATCTGGAGGCATATCACAGTCAAACTTTAGTGGTGTGCTAGAAGAAGTCCTTGCTTCAATGATGAGGCACATCAACAGCTTCATCTAGTTGCCAAGAGCTCATGACTTGGCCAATGTGAAGGGAGAATATTTTGATTTGGGCGGCCTACCACATGTGGTTGTAGCAATTGATGGCACACATATTGCCTTGGTGCCACCACATGCGAGGGACCAGGTCTACCAAAATCAGAAGAACATTATAAGAACTTCCATTCCATCAATGTGCAAGTTGTCTGCTTACCGGATTTATACATCCCAAGTGTGTGCTCGCTTTCCTGGCTCAACACATGATTTCTCTGTACCATGGAACAGCACCATATCCCTGCAAATGTCACAACTGGGACCTGAGAGGGCCTAGCTTGTTGGTAAGCACAATATGACTTGAGGATCATTTGCTTTAATCCTAGTTTAAGAATGTACAATGGCTTGATATGATTTTTATCTATCAATTTATTGATTCCATGTAAGGGTCTCATTGTATCCTAACTGACCATGGTTGTTGGAACCGCTAAGGAATCCAACCTCGCCAGGGGAGGTCACTGTAACACGCTTTTGAGCTCCTGAAGGCCAGATTTAGGTGTTTGGACAAGACCGATAGAGCCCTCCTCTACTCACCCTATAAGGTGTGACAAATCACTATTGCCTACTACATACTGTAAATATCACCCTGCAATGGAACATCCCAATCATCGCAGGGATGTAGAATGTGAAGAGCCACCAGGTGAACATGTCAAAATGACCAATGAAGATGCCAGTGGTGAAGAGGAAGGAATTGACTTATGTCAAGATGTCATTGACTTCTTCTTCACCTGAGTGTAGGTGTACCCTTACATATTGTGACATCCTATGTCAGAACAACTTGTGAGATACTGAACATATCAGTCTGTGTTGGTAATTTGGTAGGAATGGTCAGATAAGGAAAGTCCAAGGCAAAGATATGTGTGGATCAGAGTTTCCCTAATAGATCACTGTGTTTATTTACATAGATTACCTTTGCTTGTGCTAAGTATGAGTCCTCCTAACTTATCATTTGAGTCAAATTGTATATGTGTAATATTTCATTTTCCCTTGTTATTCAGTTTTACCATGTCATCTTGTGAGAAAACTGGGCTTATTGCAGGAGGCCCCTTAATTTCACAAACCATTTGCTCACAATATAGAAATTCCCCATGTTAGCACCTGTAAAATATATGCCTTTTGTCTCTCATTCACTTTTATTTCTCTGCATGACAAATGGCTTCAACATAGGCCTGGATACATTCCTAACCCATTTCAGTACAGAAAAAAAACATATCCACATTTCCAAAAGAGTCATGTTTTGGGTCTGGTATTGATTCATCTGGATTGGATACTCCAATATCTATGTGATGTAAACTTCCATCTGCAAATGTCCTTTTAAGTATAACTTTTCTTACCATCATTGATTTCTCATCAGGACATCACTAAGGACACTTGAATGTCATTGAGGTACGTGTAACCCTGCAACGAATGTGGACACATTTCTGTCTATTTCAATCAATACAGTTTGGCATAAGAATTCATGGTTGACATAGACTGGCTTACATGCACATTTGTGAATGACTAAGGTTTTGTGACAATCTGCTACTCTCCACATGAATTCCACATGAATTCTACATGAACTGACTTGAATCTTTCTATGACAAAATATTTCTAACATATTTCAGATAAGGATTGATGCCACTGTGCACATGTTTGCAGTCCTTATGGAGCAGATGCTCATGATCATATTGTCATTGTCCCAACTTACCAATGTAAAGTCATAAGTGCATACTTTGCCAAGCAGCAGTGATAGAGCCTTAATTACCTACGTACATTTGTGATGGAGCATCACAACTGATTCAATCCTCAAATGGGGCAAGTCTGGTTTAAAATTCCATCATAACATGGAGCAAATGCAGATACCCCTTTTACGTATGTATACATGTGTCTTCTCAAAACAGTACTTGGCTTGTGATGAGAAAGCTAGTGAAAACCTGTAGCACAAAACAATACACCAAACACAGTATCAGACACCATCCAAAAAACCTACACCTCCAGAAATCCTCATCTGCATTGGATGTGTCTCAACTGCCACGTTGATGCCAAACAACATTGTTGTAAATTAAAAAGGTTAAACAACCTGAATAGCTACATACAATAACTCACCCCCTTAATGCTGCTGTTGGGCCCTCAAGAGCCCATCAAGCTCCGGGTAGGCCACTGCAAAAATGTGGGCCATTGAGGAGGTCAGGATGTGGTGCACGTGCTTGCCTCATTGGGAGGTCTGGCTGAGCTGAACAGACTTTCAAAACCAGCATCAGCGTTCTCTTCCTTTAAAGGAGACTGCGCAGCTCATGGGCTCACAGGGTCTGCACCTTTTTTACGATGGCCTTCATATGTCCCACTTTTGATGAGTATTGACCTGTGTGGATGACAAAAACAAACAAAAAAATTGTTTGTCTGTAATGATGAGAAACAAATGTGTTGCATCTCTCACATGCATTCCTAAAACAGGATTAAAACATTTTAAATTTGCTAGAAAATACAATATGGTAGTGATCTGTTGAGAACCCTCAACTCTTTCTATCTCTTCATGTTACCAACCCGTGCAAAGCCATCACATGTTATCTTATGGCAGTGTCAGTCAGAGAGTGCTGACCTACTAGGCGGTCAACTTTCACCAATGGCCATTGGATAGCCAACATCCTGAGAGTAGGGTCAGGTACCTGTCATTTTAGGATGTGAAGCTGTGTATTTTAAAATTGTTTGTGCATCACCAGCACTTGAAATGATGACTACTTTGTATACAAATCTCAGATAGGTACGATACTATTTTTGCCAAAATATGACACATAACTGTTTTATATCAATAGTGCTGTAGTGTATATTATACCTCCTTTAACGGTTTAAAAAATAATGGGCAAATAATACATTTCAAATGTATAATTCACATATTATTTGTAGAAAAATGTCAGACGTAAAAAAATATATATATTTGAAGTTTAAAAAATTCTAAATTATGTGAACATAGATGACACAATCAGATCACTACTCTAACCAAGACATAAGATGTATTTTGATTGTAAAAGTCTTGGATGACAATTTTAATTGATTGTGCTTTTTCCTTACATGCAGACATATGAACCCAAGGATAGGTAAAAGAAGCCATCTTCAAGTCTTCAAACTGTCTGCACACCTTACCACCATAGGGGAAAGGGACATAATAAAAAGGTCAGGTTAAATAATGCAGGAAAGTACCATCTTTCTTGGCGTGCAGCCCCCCTATTTTTACCTGTATGTCAGTATGTTTTTGCCTGTGTCACCGGGATCCTGCTAGTCAGGACCCTAGTGCTCATAGTTTATGGCCTAACGTGTGTATGTGTATAGTGCTTAACTGTGTCACTGAGGCTCTGCTAACCCGAACCTCAGTGCTTATACTCTCTCCGCTTTTAAATTTGTCACTCTAGGCTAGTGACTTCATTTACCAAATTCAATTGGCCCACTGGAACCCCCTTATAAGTCCCTAGTATATGGTACATAGGTACCCAGGGCATTGGGGTTCCAGGAGATCCATATGGGCTACATCATTTCTTTTGCCACCTATAGGGAGCTCAGACAATTCTTACACAGGACTGCCACTTCAGTCTGCCTGAAATAGTGCACACATTATTTCAGAGCTATTTTTACTGCACTTAGGTGACTTATAAGTCACCTATATGTCTAACCTTCATTTAATGAAGGTTAGGTGCTAAGTTACTTAGGCGGTCATTCCGTCCTTGGCGGTCATGGACCGCCAGGGCCGGGGACCGCGGGAGCACCGCCAACAGGCTGGCGGTGCTCCCAAGGGCATTCTGACCGCGGCGGTACAGCCGCGGTCAGAAACGGAAAACCGGCGGTGTACCGCCGGTTTTCCGCTGCCCTGGGGAATCCTCCATGGCGGCGCAGCTTGCTGCGCCGCCATGGGGATTCCGACCCCCATACCGCCATCCTGTTCCTGGCGGTTTTGGCCACCAGGAACAGGATGGCGGTATGGGGTGTCGTGGGGCCCCTGGGGGCCCCTGCAGTGCCCATGCCAATGGCATGGGCACTGCAGGGGGCCCAGTAACAGGGCCCCACTGAGAATTTCAGTGTCTGCATAGCAGACACTGAAATTCGCGACGGGTGCAACTGCACCCGTCGCACCCTTTCCACTCTGCCGGCTCCATTCGGAGCCGGCTTCCTCGTGGAAAGGGGTTTCCCGCTGGGCGGGCGGGCGGCCTTTTGGCGGTCGCCCGCCCGCCCAGCGGGAAACACAGAATAACCGCGGCGGTCTTCTGACCGCGCAGCGGTATTCTGGCGGCTCCCGCCGGCACCGCGGTTACCGCGGCCGGCGGGAGTCAGAATGACCCCCTTAGTGTGTGGGCACCGTGGCACTAGCCAAGGTGCCCCCACATTGTTCAGGGCAAATTCCCCAGACTTTGTGAGTGTGGGGACACCATTACACGTGTGCACTACATACAGGTCACTACCTATATGTAGCGTCACAATGGTAACTCCAAACATGGCCATGTAACATGTCTAGGATCATTGAATTGTCACCCCAATACCATTCTGGTATTGGGGGGACAATTTCATGCATCCCCGGGTCTCTAGCACAGAACCCGGGTACTGCCAAACTGCCTTTCCGGGGTGTCCACTGCAGCTGCTGCTGCCAACCCCTCAGACAGGTTTCTGCCCCCCTGGGGCCTCGGCAGCCCAGTCCCAGGAAGGAAGAACAAAGGATTTCCTCTGAGAGAGGGTGTTACACCCTCTCCCTTTGGAAATAGGTTTGAAGGGCTGGGGAGGAGTAGCCTCCCCCAGCCTCTGGAAATGCTTTGATGGGCACAGATGGTGCCCATCTCTACATAAGCCAGTCTACACCAGTTAAGGGATCCCCCAGCCCTGCTCTGGCGCAAAACTGGACAAAGGAAAGGGGAGTGACCACTCCCCTGACCAGTAACTCCCCGGGAAGGTGCCCAGAGCTCCTCCAGTGTGTCAAAGACATCTTCCATCTTGGATTCAGAGGTGTTGGGGCACAATGGACAGCTCTGAGTGGCCAGTGCCAGCAGGTGACGTCAGAGACCCCTCCTGATAGGTGCTTACCTCTTTCAGTAGCCAAGCCTCCTTTCTCAGTAGCCAAACCTCCTTTTCTGGCAATTTAGGGTCTCTCCTCTGGGCTATTCCTCAGATAATGAATGCAAGAGCTCACCAGAGTTCCTCTGAACTTCCAAGTGTCTCCCACAGTCCAGTGGCCCTTCGGTCCAGATTTGGTGGAAGTGAGTCCTTGCCTCCCCAGGCCAGACAGCAAACCTGTGTACTGCGTGATCTGTAGCTGCTCTGGCTTCTGTGCACTTTTCCAGGACTTCCTTTGTGCACAGCCTAGCCTGGGTCCCCAGCACTCCATCCTACATTGCCAAACTCGCTGAGTTGGACTCTGACGTCGTGGGACCCTCCTTTGTGACTCTAAGTTGACTGCTGTCCTCAGATCTTCTAAGTGCCTGTTCCAGTACTTCTGCGGGTGCTGCCTGCTTCTGCGGGAGCTCTCTGAGTTGCTGAGCGCCCTCTCTGTCCCCTCCTCCAAGGGGCCACATCCTGGTCCTTCCTGGGCCCCATCAGCACCCAAAATTCTCAACTGCAACTCTTGCAGCTAGCAAGGCATGTTTTTGGTATTTCTGCGTGGAAATACTCCTGCATCCTCCAGCACGCCGTGGGACATCTTCGGACCAAAGGAGAAGTTCCTGGTACCTTGTGTTGTTGCAGAATCTTTGGCTTTTTCCACCCGGAGGCAGCCCTTTTGCACCTTCATCTGGGGTTTAGTGGGCACTCGCGTGACTCTTTTAATTGGTCCCCTTCTTTTACGATCCTCAGGTCCAGGAATCAGTCTTCAGTGCTTTGGTAGCAGTTGTGGTTCTTGCAGAATCCCCAATCTCGACTATACTGTCTTTCTGGGGTAGTAAGGTAACTTTACTCCTACTTTTCAGGATCTTGGGGTGGGGTATTTTGGACACCCTTACTGTTTTCTTACAGTCCCAGCGACCCTCTACAACCTCCCATAGGCCTAGGGGTCCATTCATGATTCGCATTCCAATTTTGGAGTATATGGTTTGTGTTACCCCTAGGCCTATGTCTACCTATTGCATCCTATTGTGATTCTACATTGTTTGCACTACTTTTCTTACTGTTACTTACCTGTTTTGGGTTTGTGTACATATAATTTGTGTATATTACTTACCTCCTAAGTAAGGGTATCCTCTGAGATACTTTTGGCATATTATCACTAAAATAAAGTACCTTTATTTTTGGTAACTCTGAGTATTGTGTTGTCTTGTGATATAGTGCTATATGATATAAGTGGTATAGTAGGAGCTTTGCATGTCTCCTAGTTCAGCCTAAGCTGCTTTGCCATAGCTACCTCTAACAGCCTAAGCTGCTAGAAACACCTCTATTCTACTAATAAGGGATAACTGGACCTGGCACAAGGTGTAAGTACCACAAGGTACCCACTATAGGCCAGGCCAGTCTCCTACATCCACCATGAACCCCCAGTACTGCCAAACCAGCTCTCTGAGGCTTGCAATGCAGCTACAGCTGCAGCCACCTCACAGACAGGGTTCTGTCCTCCTGGGGTCGGAGCAGCTCAGTCCCAGGAAGGCAGAACAAAGCATTTCCTTGGGAGCAGGGTGTTACACCCTCTCCCTTTGGAAATAGGTGTTACAGGCTGGGGAGGAGTAGCCTCACTCAGCCTCTGGAAATGCTTTGAAGGGCACAGATGGTGCCCTCCTTGCATAAGCCAGTCTACACTGGTTCAGGGGTCCCCAGTCCCTGCTCTGGCGTGAAACTGGACAAACGAAAGGAGAGTGACCACTCCCCTGTCCCTCTCCACCCCAGAGGTGGTGCCCAGAGCTCCTCCAGTGTGTCCCAGACTTCAGCCGTCTTGTTTTCCAAGGTGTGGGGCCACTCTGAAGGCCTCTGAGCGGCCAGTTCCAGCAGGTGACGTCAGAGACACCTCTTGATAGGTCCATACCTGATAAGGTAGCCAATTCCCTTCTCAGGGCTATTTAGGGTCTCTCCTGTGGGTTCTCTTCAGATTCTACTTTCAAGTTTCCAGCAGGAATCCTCTGCAACTACTACTTCATCCTCTGACCTCGGATCAACCGCAGACTGCTCCAGGAACCGCTGTAACAGCAACAAAGTATCCAGAATGGCTACTTTAACTCTGAAACTTCAGCTCCAGCCAGCAACTGCAACTATTACCATGGTGTGCACACTCTGTGGACTCCCTGTCTTCTCCCTGCACTAGAAGGACCGAAGAAATCTCCTGTGAAGTGACAGAGTCACTCCCCTGCTCAAGCAGACACCATAAGTCGACAACCAGTTGTCTTGGACTCCTCTCCTGGCGACGAGCGTTCTCCTTGGATCAGAGGATGGACCCCTTTGACACAGACTGTCCTGAGGTCCTGCTGTCCCAATTTGGAGGAGGTAAATCCTTGCCTTCCCCAAGAATAAAAGTACCCCGTTCACCTCGTCTTCTTCACTTCATGAGGCCTCTGTGCACTATTTGCAAACTTCCTTCATGCACAGTCTGCCCCAGGTCCCCAGCACTCTATTCTGTGAAGCTCAACTCGCTGAGTTGACCTCTAGCGGCGCGGGACCCTCCTTTGTAGTGCTGCACCAACTGCATTTTGGACCTCCTTTGTCCCTGTGTCCTGGGACTCCCGTGGGTGCATCCTGATCTTCTAAAGGCTCTCTGAAGTGCTGAGAGCCCCTGCTTCCTCCTCACACAGAGTTGAAGCCCGCAGGTCGCTCCTGGGTCCAGACAGCACCACTTTGAGGCAAAACACGACTTTGCTGGAACCAAGGCTTGTTGGAGGAATCCAGCTCCAAAACTCGTCTGCATCCAACTTCTCTCCGTAGGACATCCAGTGCATCATGTAGGAACCTGCTGACATCTTCCTTGGATGCATTTCTGTAGTCTTTGTCCAAATGGGGATTCTTCTTTGGCACCCTCTTCTGGGTTGGCAGGGGCCCCTGTCCTTCCTGGAACTTCTTTCGGCTTCTGGACTTGGTCTTCTTCCTTTGCAGGTTTTCAGGTCCAGCAATCCACCATTTGTTGTTTCCAGTCTTGCTTGGTGCTTGCATAACTCTAATCACGACTTGTAGTGTGTCATAAGGTAACTTGCAGTACTTTACTCCTGCTTTTCTGGGCTCTGGGGTGGGGTATTTTACTTACCTTTGCTGTATTCTTACTCTCCCAGAGATTCTCTACACACTACACTTGTCTAGGGGGGAATTCATGATTCGCATTCCACTTTCTTAGTATATGGTTTGTGTTGCCCCTAAACCTATTTTCTCCCATTGCATTCTATAGCATTTCCTATAGTTTGCACTATCCTATGTCTAATTACTTACCTTATTTTGGTGTCTGGTGTATATATTGTGTATAGTACTTACCTCCAGAAGGAGTATTACATCCAAGAAATGTGTGGTCTTGTGTCACCCAAATAAACTACCTTCATTTTTGGTAACACTGAGTATTGTCTTTACTTGCGTATAAGTACTGTGTAACTATAAGTGGTATTGCAGGAGCTTTGCAAGTCTCCTAGTTCAGCCTAAGTTGCTCTGCTATAGCTTCCTCTATTAGCCTAAGCTGCTAGAACACTACTACATTTCACTAATAAGGGATAACTGGACCTGGTGTAAGGTGTAAGTACCCAAGGTACCCGCTACAAACAAGGCCTGCCTCCTAAAAATATGCAACCTATATTGTATTTGTGTCAGTCACTGGAGCCTGATCTCCTGCCTCCTAATAGGAATACAACAGTGATAACACCAGAAGGGAAACTCATGGCACTAATTCATTTTGTGGCCACTGGCTCTTTTCAATACACTGTGGCAGAATCTGGAGGCATATCACAGTCAAACTTTAGTGGTGTGCTAGAAGAAGTCCTTGCTTCAATGATGAGGCACATCAACAGCTTCATCTAGTTGCCAAGAGCTCATGACTTGGCCAATGTGAAGGGAGAATATTTTGATTTGGGCGGCCTACCACATGTGGTTGTAGCAATTGATGGCACACATATTGCCTTGGTGCCACCACATGCGAGGGACCAGGTCTACCAAAATCAGAAGAACATTATAAGAACTTCCATTCCATCAATGTGCAAGTTGTCTGCTTACCGGATTTATACATCCCAAGTGTGTGCTCGCTTTCCTGGCTCAACACATGATTTCTCTGTACCATGGAACAGCACCATATCCCTGCAAATGTCACAACTGGGACCTGAGAGGGCCTAGCTTGTTGGTAAGCACAATATGACTTGAGGATCATTTGCTTTAATCCTAGTTTAAGAATGTACAATGGCTTGATATGATTTTTATCTATCAATTTATTGATTCCATGTAAGGGTCTCATTGTATCCTAACTGACCATGGTTGTTGGAACCGCTAAGGAATCCAACCTCGCCAGGGGAGGTCACTGTAACACGCTTTTGAGCTCCTGAAGGCCAGATTTAGGTGTTTGGACAAGACCGATAGAGCCCTCCTCTACTCACCCTATAAGGTGTGACAAATCACTATTGCCTACTACATACTGTAAATATCACCCTGCAATGGAACATCCCAATCATCGCAGGGATGTAGAATGTGAAGAGCCACCAGGTGAACATGTCAAAATGACCAATGAAGATGCCAGTGGTGAAGAGGAAGGAATTGACTTATGTCAAGATGTCATTGACTTCTTCTTCACCTGAGTGTAGGTGTACCCTTACATATTGTGACATCCTATGTCAGAACAACTTGTGAGATACTGAACATATCAGTCTGTGTTGGTAATTTGGTAGGAATGGTCAGATAAGGAAAGTCCAAGGCAAAGATATGTGTGGATCAGAGTTTCCCTAATAGATCACTGTGTTTATTTACATAGATTACCTTTGCTTGTGCTAAGTATGAGTCCTCCTAACTTATCATTTGAGTCAAATTGTATATGTGTAATATTTCATTTTCCCTTGTTATTCAGTTTTACCATGTCATCTTGTGAGAAAACTGGGCTTATTGCAGAAGGCCCCTTAACCTTTTTCCTCATTTTTTACTTTTTCCTGGTGTTTTCCTTACTCTGATGGTGCCCTGGGTACTGCTAACAAATCCCAGGGCCTGTGCTATGTGTAAAATGAGTATCCAAATTAGGCTAATTATAATTGGCTATGTCAACTTACCTATAAGTCCCTAGTCTATGGTAAGGAATGTAGGTTTAGGGACTCCAGCACAGGTGGTGCACCCATATGGGCACTGCTAAGGTGCCCAGTGTCATTTTAAGGGCAGGCCTGCCTTGCTGACTGTTTATAAAGTAATGTTATATGCACAGTCGATTTTGGAATTTAAAGCACTTCCAAAGTCTTAAAATACCCTATTTTTACATATAAGTCACCCCTAAGGTGTGCCCTATATGCCCAGAGAGTTGGGTGCAGTATAACTATAATCAGGGACCTTATACAATATGTTTATAAGCCCCGGTGAGGAAAAATAGCTGAATGTGTTTTTCCCTTATTGTCGGGATTAGGCTCCATAGGCTAAAGTGGGGAGACTTTATATTAATTAATAAATTCTCCAAAGGAGCTAGATGTGGCAATGTTGGTCTCAAACTGGTTGTTATAATAAATGCAACAACTTGCTATTGATGGATTTAGTATACCTAGTTCGGGGAAAGAGTTTTATAGCTCTTCCTAAATGTTGCCAGTTTCAGCCCTGTAGTGCCCTTCTCTGACTGGCCAGCCTTTGGCAACCTGGCCAGACTGTCTTGATGAGGCCTGAAGTGGCCTGGGCTAAACACCAAAGAAGTGCCTCGTGGAGGAGTGGGAGGAAATTTGGCTCAGCAGATGATGAAACAGGATGATGGGAGAGCAGCAAAATTGTTCTTCAAAGGAAGGAGGGACATTTGGAGCAGCTTAGGACCTCCCCCATTTCCTGCAAACCCAGACAACCAGGTGCTCTATTGATTAGATTAGGAGAGGGCAGGCAAGGGGTGTGTTAAGGATTTGTATCCCCACCAGTGGGTGGGCTCAGGCAGACCTAACCTCCAAAATTCTGTTTCTGCAATTTTGGATTTTTAAGGAATGTTGCTCCCTGGGATTGATTTTTGCCACACTTCCCAGGAAGTAGTCATCCAAGAGGGTAGTGGCTTGCCTGTGTTTGGACAGTTGCCCCCCTACCAGGAACAACATCAGAAGAAAAGGGATTGCCATGTTGGACCCCTGACCTGCACCTGGACACTGCACTCTGAAGGACTGCACCAGCTGCACACTTGCGCTTCACCACAAAAAGGACTTTGCCTGGCTTCAACTGGTTTAAAAAGGGATTCCCTGCTTGCTAAAGGTGAAAAATAGCTAACCAGAGTCCCCTGCATCAAACCCTGAAGGAACTGACCAGCCGACCAGTAACTAGCGGTCCTTTTTTTATTTGAACCAGGTGCATTCTGGGAGTGGGAGTCCTAAACCTCAAGGAGCAACTCAGAGAACCTTGGGAAGAACTGTGGACTCATAAAGAACCTTCTAAGACCTTCTGGAAGAATATCCAGAAGTTTTCAGGAGATTGGAGAACTTTTGGTAAAAACCTCCAGATTGGGACCGACCCACTATGGTGAGACAAGCCGGCTTACCTCAATCACGACCCGGCCTGACTTGCAGCTTCATCCCTCCTGGAAAGGGGATCCGACGACCTCCCATCAAAATATGCTTGCTGTTCAGAGTCGACACGAGTTGGAAGGAAAAAGCTCCAAAATAGTGACAAAGTCTGAATGTAAAAAGTTGATGGGACTTCTCGCGCAGCGTATCGGAGAAGGCCTCCAGGGACGTCAGATCTAGATTCAGCTTTGGCGCAGATGAAGATTTCCGTCCCAAAAAATCATCTATGTCCAAAGGTAGAATTTTTCACCGAGGGAAGTTGGATCGGATTGGTCACTTCATCCTGCTGAAGCAAATCTTCAAGAAAATGACTAAGTTTGAAGGTAAACTTTTGACTGAGGCCCCACTCTTGCTGTAGCCAAGCAGGGCTCCATTGCGGTCAGTCTCAAATTTTTATTTTGGCCCGGTCTAGTGTGACCAAATGATTGGCACTTTTAGGGGCATATTTGAGAAAAGTGGCACTGCACACAGTGCAGTTCCACTTTTCTTGCACCCTTTAGTGCCCCTTTAACACTACGATGTGTGTGCCGTACCGTTTAAAATACGGTACACCATGGCAAAAGTAAGGAGACTAAGGTCAGAATTTTTTACACTAGGCCGGAGCGCTGCAGGATTAGCTTAAAAAATGTGGATGCTAATCCTGCAAAGTTCATTGAGATTGATTGTAATCAATGGTGTGCCTCCCTGCTCAGAGCAGCCACTAAAAGTGCAGAAAAAATTACGCAAAGAAATCTCCTAGATTTCTTTGTGCCATTTTTGCAGCCCCCATAACGGGCAAACATCCCCGTTGCATACATTATGCCTGGCGCAGGCATAATGTAGCGGAAAGTGTTGCAAAAAATATCATATCTCCAGTTCCCCTTATCAGATTTTAAATTTTATGGTGTCATTTTAAAGATAGACATGTATTCTATTGTTATAAATTGGTTTTGGGTTTTTATTTTTTTGTGTTTTACTTATTTACAGTTTTGTGAATTTTAAATTCTTTACACACCTGTTTCCTAAGTTAAGCCTTGCTGCTTGTTGCCGAGCTCCCAAGGGTTGAGCGCGGATTAATTTATTGAGACCAGACTGGACCCAGTGGGGGTAATTGGCCTCTTGCTAAGTGTAGGTTCTTACCTGCCCTTACCAATAATCCACTTTCTAACACATTTTCATATGGACATTTCAAAGTTGTGGCATTTTCAGTGATATGTTGTTGTTAGAAAGTATAAAGGAAATATGAGTTGATCCTGAGACAGACAGACACTTTGGATGGACAGATCTTGCACAGAGACAACTTGCACTGTGACTGAAAGGAAGTTTTTGGGATTGTATCAGACCTGTTTCCTGTTGGATGTTGCCACCATGTGCTGCTTAACTTCCTCTAACCACATGTGCACATCAAGCCATAGCATACTGATCTCACTTCACATTGGCTAAATCTTCAATTTGTGTTCATTGTAGAAAGCTGGTTTTGTGGTCTCCTCATAACTGAAATAACTTTTTTAGTACACCACTAAGGCCCTCATTACAACCCTGGTGGTCGGTGTTAAAGCAGCGGTAATACCGCCAACAGGCTAGCGGTTAAGAAAATGGGATGACAACCACGGCAGAAACCGCCATCATAGACAGCCACTTTAACACTCCGACCGCCAGGGCGGTAGCAACAACCACCACAGCGGTCACCGCCAACAGACAGGCGGAAGACAATGTACCGCCCACCATATTACAAGTCACCAATCCACCAGCTTTTCCGGGACGGTACCAATGACATCAAAAGCACGGCGGAAACAGTACACTGAAGGGAAGCCACTCACCTTTCGACATTCAATGAAGAACCAGGATGCCATGGAGCCCGAACTGCAGGTCCTCCCCATGCTATTGTATCTGCTAGTACACCAGGAATTTAAAAGAAGGCAGCGATGACGACCACGGTGAGTACTGCACCTAGCACATAGGGGACGGGGGAGGAAAAAGAGAGTGACACACACATGCAACACGGAACACCCCCACCCCCACCCTCACCCACAACACCATACACACAAAAACATGCAGCAACATCACATTTACACCCCATAATCCCCTGGAAGAACACCATGACAAAAGGATTTGAGTCAAATCTGTGATATTTAGAAAATTCATATAAAGGTAACGATTGTAAACCACAGTTCATATAAATATTTACAATATTTACAGAGGGCCGTACACTGTCCATTGCAAATGTCCGTGGACCAGTGGCCCAAAAAATCATTGGCAAAGCCCACACTTGACTGCTGCCTCAAAACAGAGAGAACACTGCAGGGGCATCAGGTCGAAAAAACACAGGCACAGGCACCTCAGGAGGAAGGGGAGGGTGGGCACCTCAGCTGGAAGATGGTACTGCTCCTGGAGGGGGCAACATGCCCACAGCGATGTCCTGGGGAGTGCAAAGCCACAGTCTCTCAAGTCTCTCCAGTGGGTGGTTTGTCCACTGCTTGGTCCTGGGGAGTGCAAAGCCACAGTCTCTCTAGTGGGTGATTTGCCCACTGCTTGGTCCTGGGGAGTTCAAAGCCACAGTCTCTCTAGTGGGTGGTTTGCCCGCTGTTTGGTCCTGGGGAGTGCAAAGGCACAGTCTCTTTAGTGGGAGGTTTGCCCACTGCTTGGTCCTGGTGAGTGCAAAACCACAGTCTCTCTAGTGGGTGGTTTGCCCACTGCTTTGTCCTGGGGAGTGCAAAGCCACAGTCTCTCCAGTGGGTGGTATGCCCACTGCTTCGTCATGGGGAGTTCAAAGCCACAGTCTCTCTAGTGGGTGGTGTGCCCACTGCTTGGTGGGTGGTTTGCCCACTGCTTGGTCCTGGGGAGTGCAAATCTACAGTCTCTCTAGTGGGTGGTTTGCCCACTGCTTGGACCTGGGGAGTACAGAGCCACAGTCTCTCTAGTGGGTGGTTTAGCCACTGCTTGGTCCTGGGGGTGCAAAGGCACAGTCTCTCTAGTGGATGCCTTCTCCACGGGTTCTGGAGGGGTTCTTGTGCCTAGTCTGCTTCATCCTGCCAAGGCTAGGGGAAGTGGATACATATCTCCACTGGTTCTGGAGGGGATCTTGTGCCCAGTCTGCTTCATCCTGCCAAGGAAAGTGATAGTGGATGCATATATCCACTGGTTCTGGAGGGGGTCTTGCGCCTAGTCTGCTTCATCCTGCCAAGGACAGGGGGAGTGGATGCATATCTCCACTGGTTCTGGAGGGGGTTTTGTGCCCAGTCTGCTTCATCCTGACAAGGATTGGGGGAGCGGATGCATATCTCCACTGGTTCTGGAGGGGGCTTGCGCCCAGTGAAGCTGCACCTGGGGTGTGGCTGTTCCCTATCCCTCACCTTGGTGTCTGAGGCACGAGTTGTGCAGGGAACAGATAGCATGATACTCCATGGAGGCAGAGCCAGATTCCATCCTGTGGCGACTTAGGCTGCAAACTGCTGGTAGAGCCAGTGCTGGTGGTGGTTGTAGGAAGTTGGCTCTGCATGTACTATTTCAAAGTAAGAAATAGTGTGCACAGAGTCTAGGAGTTCCCCTTATAGGTAAGATAGTGGCAAAAAGAGATAATTCTAATGCTCTATTTTGTGGTAGTGTGGTCGCGCAGTAGGCTTTTCAGAGGGTAGTGTTAAGCATTTGTTGTACTTACACAGGCAATAAATGAGGAACACACACTCAAAGACTTACTCCTGGCCAATAGGTTTTTATATAGAAAAATATATTTTCTTAGTTTATTTTAAGAACCACAGGTTCAAGATTTACAAGTAATACTTCAAATGAAAGGTATTTCACTCAGGTATTCTAGGGACTTTGAATAATCACAATAGCATGTACAAGTTTGACAAAAATGGCAATAAGCTATTTTAAGTGGACACTGTAAAAATCAACAGTTCCAGGGGGAGGTAAATCATTGTTAAGTTCACAGGTAAGTAAAACACTTACAGGGTTCAAAGTTGGGTCCAAGGTAGCCCACCGTTGGAGGTTCAAGGCAACCCCAAAGTTAACACACCAGCAGCTCAGGGCCGGTCAGGTGCAGAGGTCAAAGAGGTGCCCAAAACACATAGGCTTCAATGGAAACAGGAGTGCCCCGGTTCAAGTCTGCCAGCAGCTAAGTACCCACGTCCCCAGAGGGCAGACCAGGGGGGTTTTGTAGGGCATAGTGGGGGACACAAGCAGGCACAGAACGTACACCCTCAGCAGCACAGGGGCGTCCGGGTGCAGATTGCAAACAGGCGTCGGGTTTTGAATTGAAATCAATGGGGAGACCCGGGGGTCTCTTCAATGATCCAGGCAGGCACAGGGGGGCTCCTCGGGGTAGCCACCACCTGGGCTAGGCAGAGGGTCGCCTGGGGGTCGCTCCTGCACTGGAGTTCGGTTCCTTCATGTCCTGGGGGTTGCGGGTGCAGTGTTGGTTCCAGTCGTCGGGTCCCTTGTTACAGGCAGTCGCGGTCAGGGGGAGCCTCTGGATTCCTATGCAGGCGGGTGCAGAGTGGAAAGTCTCACACTTCTGGCAGGAAACGTGGAGTCTTTAAAGTTGCTTCTTTGTTGCAGAAAGTTGCAGATGGTTGAACAGAGCAGCTGTTCACGGGAGCTTCGTGGTCCTTTGGGTGCAGGGCAGTCTTCTGAGGCTTTAGAGGTCTCTGGTCCCTGTTGGATGCGTCGCTGTTGCAGTTTTCGTCGAAGTAGGGAGACAGGCCGGTGGGGCTGGGGCCAAATCAGTTGACATCTCCGTCTTCACTGCAACGCTTCAGGTCAGAAGTCCTTCTTATTCTTTAGGTTGCAGGAATCTAGTTTCCTAGGTTCTGGGGGCCCCTAAATACTAAATTTAGGGGTGTGTTTAGGTCTGGGAGGGCAGTAGCCAATGGCTTCTGTCCTTGAGGATGGCTACACCCTCTGTGCGCCTCCTCCCTGTGGAGAGGGGGCACATCCCTAATCACATCACATTCCTAATCCTATTGGGGGAATCCTCCTTCTACAAGATGGAGGATTTCTAAAAGTAAGAGTTACCTCAGGACACCTTAGGGGCTGTCCTGACTGGGGGGTGACTCTTCCTTGTTTTTCTCATTATCTCCTCCAGCCTTGCCGCCAAAGGTGAGGGCAGTGGCTGGAGGGGCGGGCATCTCCACTGTGTGGGATGCCCTGTGGCGCTGTAACAGGGGGTGAGCCTTTGAGGCTTACTGCCAGGGGTTACAGTTCCTGCATGGGAAGGTGAGAAGCACCTCCACCAGTACAGGCTTTGATCCTGGCCACAGAGTGACAAAGGCACTCTCCCCATGTGGCCAGCAACATGTCTGGTGGGTGGCAGGCTGGCAAAAACTAGTCAGCCTACACTGGTAGTCGGGTATGTTTTCAAGGGGCATCTCTAAGATGCCCTCTGGGTGTATTTTACAATAAATTGCACACTGGCATCAGTGTGCATTTATTGTGCTGAGAAGTTTGATACCAAACTTCCCAGTTTTCAGTGTAGCCATTATGGTGCTGTGGAGTTTGTGTTTGACAGATCCCATAGGAGATCCCTATGGGCTGCAGCATTTCTTTTGTTACACATAGGGAGCTCAGACAATTGCCAAGGTGCCCCCACATTGTTCAGGGCAATTTCCCCAGACTTTGTAAGTGCGGGGACACCATTACACGTGTGCACTACATATAGGTCAATACCTATATGTAGCTTCACAATGGTAACTCCGAATATGGCCATGTAACATTTCTGAGATCATGGAATTGTCCCCCCAAGCCAAATCTGGTATTGAGGTGCCAATCCCATGCATTCCTGGGGCTCCAGCATGGACCCCAGGAACTGCCAAACTAACTCTCTGGGGTTCTTTCTGCAGCTACCGCTTCTGCCAACCCTCAGACAGATTTCTGCCCTGCTGGGGTCAGGGCAGCCCAGTCCCAGGAAGGCAGAACAAAGGATTTTCTCTGAGAGAGGGTGTTACACTCTCTCCCTTTGGAAATATGTGTTAAGGGCCTGAGAGGAGTAGCCTCTCCTGGCCTCTTGGAATGCTTTGAAGGGCACAGATGGTGCCCTCCTTGCATAAACCAGTCTACACCGGTTCAGGGATCTCCCAGCCCCTGCTATGGCGCGAAACTGGACAAAGGAAAGGGGAGTGAACACTCCCCTGTCCATCACCCCACCCCAGGGGTGGTGCCCAGAGCTCTTCCAGTGTGTCCCAGACCTCTGCCATCTTGAATGCAGATGTGTGAGGGCACAATGGAGGCCTGTGAGTGGCCAGTGCCAGCAGGTGACGTCAGAGACCCCTCCTGATAGGCTCTTACCTGGTTAGGTAGCCAATCCTCCTCTGAGGGCTCTTTAGGGTGTCTCCTGTGGGTTCCTCTTCGGATAGTCCTCTGCATCTCCCTCTTTGACTTCTGCCAATGATCGACCGCTGACTGCTCCAGGACACCTGCAAAACCACAACAAAGTAGCAAGAAGACTACCAGCAACATTGTAGTACTTTATCCTGCCGGCTTTCTCAACTGTTTCCTGGTGGTGCATGCTCTGAGGGCTGTCTGCCTTCACCCCGCACTGGAAGCCAAGAAGAAATGCATAGTCCCTGGAACACAGGAGCTGTATCCGAGTGAACCCGACAGTCCCGTGGTCCTTCTGTCCAAATTTGGTGAAGGTAAGTCCTTGTCTCCCCACGCCAGACAGTAATCCTGTGTACTGCATGAGCTGCAGCTGCTAGGGCTGCTGTGCACTTTTGCAAGGATTCCTTTGTGCACAGCACAGCCCAGGTCCCCAGCATTCCATCCTGCATTGCTCAAATCACTGAGTTGACCACCGGCTTCGTGGGACCTCTTTTGTTGTGTTGAGAGAACCGCCGTGCTCAGATTTCTTGAATGCCTGTTCAAGTGCTTCTGCAAGTGCTGCCTGCTTCTGCATGGGCTCTCTCTGTTGCTGAGTGCCCCCTCTGTCTCCTCATCCAAGTAGACCTCCTGGTCCTTCCTGGGCCTGGGGAGCACCCTTTATCTTCAACTGTGACTCTTGCAGCTAGCAAGGCTTCTTTGCGGTCTTTCTGCGTGGAAACAAATATGCATCCTCCAATATGCCTTGGGACATCTTCTGACCAAAGGAGAAGTTCCTGGCACCTTCTGTTGTTGCAGAATCTTCAGCTTCTTCCACCCAGAGGCAGCCCTTTTGCACCTTCATCCGGGGTTTAGTGGGCTCCTGCCCCCCCTGGACACTTGCATGACTCTTGGACTTGGTCCCACTCCTTTGCAGGTCTTCCATTCCAGAAATCCGTCTTCAGTGCTTTGCAGTCAGTTGTTGCCTATTCAGAATCCCCTATCTCGACTTTACTGTCTTTCTGGGGTAGTAGGGTAACTTTACTTCTACTTTTCAGGGTCTTGGAGTGGGGTATCTTGGACGCCCTTAGTGCTTTCTTACACTCCCAGCGACCCTCTACACACTACACTAGGCCTGGGGTCCATCTGTGGTTCGCATTCCACTTTTGGAGTATATGGTGTGTGTTGCCCCTAGGCCTATTGCATGCTATTGTGTTCTTTGTTGTTTGCATTATTTTGGTAACTGTTCACATACCTGATTTTGGTTTGTGTTTATATTTTGTGTATCTTACTTACCTCCAAAGGGAGAATGTCCTCTGAGATACTTTTGGCATATTGTCACTAAATAATATTTCAAGGTTGTTTATTTTTTGTGCTAAATAGTATGGTGGTAAGTGCAAGGGGCTGGGTGATGGTGGAGGAAGGTCCAGTGTAGAGCCCAGTCTCTTGGTATCATAGGTGCATTGTCCAATGGGGCATAGGAAGGGGAATAATGGCAGTTCTAGGTGGACAGAGTGACAGAGTGGGACAGAAGGGTGACAATCAGGAGAGTCCTATTTCCTGGCAGGGGTCTTGGCAATGTTCTCTGTCTTCTGCCTGGATCGCAGCGACTGTTTGCGGGGTGGTTCTCATTCTGCAGGGGGTGGGGTGCTGGTTGCCTGTTGGTCCTGTGGTGGGGCCTCCTGTCCACTAGCGCCGGTGAAGGTGGAAGGCTGTTCCTCGGTTTGGCTAGTGTCAGGGCCACTTTGTTGTGCCACGTCCTCCCTCATGGTCTTGCCCATGTCAGCCAGCAGCCCTGCAATGCTGATCAGGATGGTGTAGATTTTTGTGAGGTCCTCCCTGATCCCCAGATACTGTCCCTCCTGCAGCCTCTGGGTCTCATGTAACTTGGCCAGTACCGTACCCATGGTCTCCTGGGAATGGTGTTATGCTCCCATGATGTTTGAGAGTGCCTCGTGGTTCCCTGGGACTGTCCTCCCCCTGTCGCACAGCAGTCCTCCCAGCTTCCCTGTTGTCCTGTGCCTCTGTCCCCGGAACCATGTGCCCACTACCACTAACCCCAGGTCCATGATTATCCTGTGTTTGTAGGATTGCATGGGGGTCGTGTGGTGGTGGACACATTTCTGATTGACGTGTCCTGGGAACAGAGGTATGGGCCTGCTGGGTGGGCGCTGTGCTGGTGTTTCCTGAGGGGGGAGGCTGTGTGGTGGTTTGTGACTGTGTCAGGGTAAGTGACTGTTCAGAGGTCCCAGATGGGCCAGGTTGGTCATCGTGATCCAGGCGTGCAGAGCTACTGCCATCACTGTGGACCTCTTCTGAGGGGGGGGACTGGATATAGCTGTCACCTCCTGTCCGGTGACGTTGGGTAGGGGTCCTGTTGGGATGCAAATGCATTGTTATTGTATCTGTGTGTGCCATCTTGTGAAATGGGTGTGTTTCCCTGTATAATTGTGCTTTCACTGTCGCCTTGTCCTTGTGTGAGTGGTGATTATGTGGGCTGGGTGAGTCTATCTAGTGTGCATGCTGTGGTGATGGGTGTCCATGCAGGTCTGTGATGGGTGTCCATGCATTGGTGTGGCATGCAGGGCTTGGTATTGGGATGGGACTGTTGTGATAGTGGCGTATGTGTGAGGTGGTGAAGTGATGGGGGTGAGGGTAGGGGTAGGAGTTTGTGATGGCATGCAGGTAGGGTGGGGTATGTAATAGTAAAGAGTAGACTTACCAGAGCCCACTCCTCCTGCTACTCCTGAGAGGCCCTGAGGATTCATGATTGCCAAGACTTGCTCCTCCCATGTTGTTAGTTGTGGGGGAGGAGGTGGGGTCCATCGCCAGTCCTCTGTACAGCAATCTGGTGTCTTGAAACCACAGAACGCAACTTCCCCCGTAGATCATTACACCTCTTCCAGATGTCATCCCTGTTTCTTGGGTGCTGTCCCACGGCGTTGACCCTGTCCACGATCTTCCACCATAGCTCCATCTTCCTTGCAATGGACGTCAGCTCCACCTGTGATCCGAATAGCTGTGGCTCTACCCTGATTATTTCCTCCACTCTGACCCTTAGCTCCTCCTCAGAAAACCTGGGCTGTCTTTGGGGTGCCATGGATGTGGTGTGAGTGAAATGTGTATAGATGTGCGAGGTGATATGTGGGGTGATGTGTTGGGGTGTATACTGCGATGTGCGTGGATGGTGTATGGGTGATGGTGTTCTGTGCCTCAGATTGAATGGGTGCTCTTTGCTTGTCTCTCTGTGCTTGGTCTCTTTTATTTCGTTGTAGGGGGTTTTGGGTAATGTGGGTGTGTGATTTATATTGGATTGGGTGTGGTGGGTGTATGTGTGTCAGGTGTGTGTAGTTTGAATTGCCCAATGTGGTGTAGTTTTGTAGGTGTGTATGTATTTTGAGCGTGGCGGTGTGTACCACCAATGGTTTACCATGGTTGAAAGACCACCACGTTGATTCATGGGTCGTGATACTGTGGGCGTATTCCTGTTAGAGTGACGGTGTGGGTTTTGCTATTGGCAATTTATCACTGACCTTTGGTGTGGCGGACTTGTGTGGGTGTCTGTATTGTGGCGGTATTCTCTGTGTGGGTCATGATACCCGTGGTGGATTACTGCCGTGGTCACGGTATCTCGGCGGCCAGCGGCACGGTGATAAGCGGCATTTACCGCTAGGGTTGTAATGAGGGCCTAAATGTTTGATGTGACATTGCACCAGATACTGCCACAGTGTCCTGAAATGGTCATGTGGCATTACATTTTGTTACTGCCATGAAGTAGGCTATTGGTGGCCAACAGAAGACATTAAAAATAAATTACCACTTTGTTTTAGTTGGATTTATTTGGAACAAAAAAATGAGTGCAGTAGCTTTGAAACCGGAATGAAAAAGAACAAGCATAGAAAACTAAAGTTCATCATGGTGGATAAAACTATATTTGTTAAGCACAAATTATTGGAGTCCAATGTACGAAATACGTCTCGCTTCAGAAACGGTAAATGTGTCCATGAAATACAAACAAGAGTGAATGGTAGACACACACTGAAGGAAATTAGATTTGAAATCTTATGGAGGTGGTGGTGGAGGTCTTGCCATCCTCTCCTGAAGGTAGGTGGGACTCATAGGTGTGGGGACTGGGGTGAGTGGATCAGTTTCCTGTTGTGGCAGGGCTGCCCTGTTTGTGGATAGGGAAGGTGTGTTTTGGCTTGATGTTGAAGAAGCACAGACTTGGGAAAATGATACTGGAGAAGCTCTACACATGTGATGATAAATGTCAAACATCACCCATGTCACGGAGCAGGAATTGGAGTTGTGATTCTGCAGCTCAATAAGGTTCTTCCTCTGCACCTGCTTAAGGTCCCATCTCTGTAAAGACATAGCTGATCATATCTTGGGACTGTTGTAAGGCTCCCAGGACTCAGTAAATGGTGGTCTGGGTGACAATGATGCCAGTGACCTCTCTTTACTGGTCCACTGATTCCCTCTCATGGTGCCTAACCCCACTACCATGTTCCCTTGAGGCAGTGTGTCACCTGTCCCACTGGATCCTGGCACAACTGGATGTGCTGGTGGTTGCTCAACAGCATCCAGGATTGGGGGGCACAAGATAGAAGTTGTGTTCCTCTGGACAAAGGAAGTAGAGGTATCCATAGGTTGAGTTGCTATAGCAGCTGGGTGGGAGAAGTAGGTGTGGGCCGATGGTGACCCACCAGGGCTGTCTTCACAGACAAGTCAGATGTACCAGGCATTTCCTCATCTGGACTTTTAGGAGTGTTGTCCTCAATGAAGGCTTAATACTGACCTGGAGTGGAAGTGTCTCTGGTTGCAGTCAGTGCTCCACTGGCCCTGTATGTTGGTCCTAATATGAATTACAAAAAATGACAATAAAGGTTTGTATTGTACCTCAAATCTGTCTTCAGCTGCAGATGACGCAACCTAAAAATAAAAAATATGTGATTAACGGGATGTTTAGGGCTTTGTATGATTTTTCACTTTTTACTCATGCAGGTTGTAGGATGTTGGCCTGGTTTGTGGTGGGAACCAAAGGTACTTACACCTTATACCAGGTCCAGACTGTAGAGAAGTAGCTGTAGCTGAGTAGCTAAGACTTGTCTATGAGACATACAAAGCTCTTACACTACCACTGTAGTCACACAGTACTCACACACATGAAAGAAAATACTGTTAAAAAAATAAAGGCACTTTATTTTGGTGACATAAATGCCAAAAATACCTTAGAGACTATGCTCCCTTAGGGGCTAAGTAATATACAGAGTATATACCACTAGTGTCCAAAAAGAGTTATAAAACAGTGCAAATAGTGAAAATCACAATAGGTTGCATAGGACCTAGGGGGAACACAAACCATATACTAAAATAGTGAAATGCGAAAGTCAGTTTCCCACTTGGGCAAGTGTAGTGTGTAGAGGGGCACTGGTAGTGTAAGAAAACACCAGAGGTAAGTAATAGAACCCACCCCAGAGCCCAGGAAAACAGGAGTAAATCACAGTACGTTTCCTAGAAAACACAAGAAGTTGTGATAGAAGATTATGCAAGAACCAGAAGAAACTGCAAGACACCAATGATGGATTCCTGGACCTGAGGACCTGTGGACGAAGGAGACCAAGTCCAAGAAGAACTTATGAGTCCCGGGAGAACAGGAGCCCCAGATAACCCAGGTCAAGGCGCAAAAGTGGAACCACGGGTGAGAAGACAAAGTCAGTTATGCATCCAAGAAGACAGATGTGAGTTCCTGGTTGGTGCAGAAGATGTTCCACGCCGGATTGATGATTGCAGTCTGGATTGCATCACTGGATTCTGGTAACAAGCCTTGGCACACAGAAAGCTTGCGGTTAGCGGAAAATAGTGCTACCTGGGACCAGGAGGGACTTGATGGCCTCTACCCAGGAAGAGGAAACAGAGGTGGCACTCAGCAACTCAGAGAGCCCTCAGAAGACCACGCAGTGTGCATAGCAGTTCGAGAGCACGGGGACAAAGAAGGTGGAAATGGAGGCCCATGCAGTGTGACACAAAGGGATCCCACGCCCTGGAGAACCACTCAGGAAGCTATTCATCACAGGATGGAGTGTTGGGGGCCTAAGCTGTGCTGTGCATGAAGAACTTTGTGGAATGTTGCACACAAGCCTTGGCAACTGCAAGTCACTCAATACAAGTGGGTATTGTCTTGCGTGGGAAGGCAAGCCCGTACCTCCACCAAAGTTGGACAGCTGGGCCTTGGGACTATAAGGGTCACTTTAGTCTACCACCCATCTTGCTGGATCCACACTCGTCATCAGAAGAGGTGACCCACGACCCCGCTTGTCACTGGAGAGGGGTGCCTGCTGAAACAGGGAAGTGACTCCGTTACTCCACAGGAGATTCGTTCGGTTCTTCTGGTGCAGGCTGAAGACAGGCAGTCGTTGGAGGATGCATGACCTAGAAACAGTTGCAGTTGCTGGCAGGAGCTTTGGTCATCTTTGCTTCTTTGTTGCAGTTTGTAGAGTTCCTGGAGGGTCCAGATACAGTTCTGTTGGTAGAAGATGAATTAAATATTGCAGAAGATTCCTGCTGGAGTCTTGCAATCCAAATCTGAGGAAACACCCAGGAGGGAGACCCAAAAAGCCCTGAAAGAAGGACTGGTCAGCTACACATGTAAGCACCTATCAGGGGAGGGCTCTTACGTCACCTGCTGGCACTGGTCAATCAGATGCTGCCAGAGTGTCCCACCTTCTTAGAATCCAAGATAGCAAAACCCAGGGACACTCTGGAGGAGCTCTGGGCACCACCCTTGGGGTGGTGATGGACAGGGGAGTAGTCACTCTTCTTTCCTTTGTCCAGTTTTACGCCAGAGAATGGACTGGGGGTCCCCAAACTAGTGTAGACTGGATTATGCAAAGAGGGCACCATTTGTGCCCTTCAAAGCATTTACAGAGGCTTTGGGAGGCTACCCCTCCCATGCCTGTAACACCTATTTCCAAAGGAAGAGGGTGTAACACCCCTCTCCCAAAGGAAATCCTTTGTTCTGCCTTCCTTGGATTTAGCTGCTCAAGCAACAGGAGGCAGAAACCTGTTTGTGAGGTGGCAGCAGCTGGGGCTGCCTGGAAAATCTCAGAAGGCTGGTATGCCAGTTCTGGGGGGTCCACTGTGGACCTTCCAGAGTGCATGGAATTTTTCAACCAATACTCAAATCAGTATTAGGGTACAATTCCTAATTGTTAGACACCTTACATAGCCATATTTGGTGTTACCATTGTGAAGCTGGACTTAGGTATTAACCTATGTCCATTGCACACATAAAGTGGTGTCCCCACTCTCACACAGTCCAGGAAAATGGTCCTGGACAATGTGGGGGTACATCTGCTAGTGCAGGGGTGCCCTCACTCACAGGTACTTTGCACCCAGCCTTCAGGGTGGGAAGGCCTGCCATATTGGTGACTTATAAGTGACCTGATGCAGTGAAAATGGCTGTGAAAGGGTGCTTGCTCTATTTCACTCAGGCTGCAAGGGCAGTCCTGCAAAAGCCTTTGCATGGGCTTCCTATGGGTGGCAAAAGTAATGCTGCAGCCGATAAGGATCCCCAGGAACCCCAGTGCCCTGGGTACCTAAGTACCATATACTAGGGACTTATAAGGGGACCCCAGTATGCCAATTTGGGATGAAATACTGGGTTACCAGTATGTAGTGACAAATTTGAGAGGAGAGAGAGCATAAGCACTTGGGGTCCTGGTTAGCAGGATTGCAGTGAGGGAGTCAAGCACACTGACATCAGGCAGAAATTGGGGGTAACATGCCAAAAAGAGGGTATTTTCCTACACAGGTTACTGTAACCAAAGACCCATTTCAGTAACAATGATGAAGAGATGTCCTGAAATGTAAAATGTTATTTAGAAAGTGTACATTACATGTGCCAGACATGCAACACAACACACTTGAAAGGAGATTTGAGAACTGAGCAATTTCAAGGCCTAACAGCCTCAAAAAGAAACCATGGGACAACTTATTGGATTAAATGGCATTGGTCATCATGTAAACATGGCAAAGTAAGTTGTCTATCAATTCTACTTATAATCAGCATGCCACAGAACATGATTGGAAACTTTTTTATTTACAAACTAGAATTTATGCAAGCAAGTAAAACAGTTCAATGGAATAACAAGAAGGTGACAACATACTGGATCAACACAGCAGATTTATTTTGATGCATTGAATGAAATGGTGAATGGCAGCTTTGACTTTTGTGGATATGTGTGAGGAATGGGAGGTTGTGCAACCTCAGATTGCACTAATGGTTTGTAGAAACATAGCAGGGTATCATGGTACTTGCAGTCATTTGTAAACTGTTGGGAATGGCCCTTTATGCAGGGTTATCCACAAACTTTTTGTGTTCCTGCTCCTGTGGTTCTGACCATTTTTTTGTTGGTTTTAGGACTCTTGGCACTTTACCACTGCTAATCAGTGCTAAAGTGCATGTGCTCTTTACCTGTAAGTCCCTTGTAAAGTGGTATAGCGTATACCCAGGGCCTTTATATTAAATGCTACTATTGGGTCTACAGCACTGATTGTGCTACCCATAGAAGTAGCCTTTCATACTTGTCTCAGGCCTGCCAGTAAAGTGCCTGCGTGTGAAGTTTACTTCCAGATTGACTTGGCAATTCATACTCATTGGCAAGGCGTAAAACTTTCTGTTTTCTACTCCCAGGTCACCACTAGGGTAGACCTTAGATAGCCCTATAGGCAGGTTGCTGTGTATGTAAATGTTAGGACTTGTCGTGGTAGTGACAAACAGCTTTTTTAGTTTTTCACTACTGTGAGAGATACCCCTCTCATTGGATAGTATTGGGAATTCCCTTATATATTATAAGTGTTCATTTTTGATGTTGGAGAAGTAGTTGGTATGTTTGGAATGGTAGTGAGAAATCCTGCTTACTGGTGTAGTTAGATTTTACATTACTATTTTTAAAAAGTCACTTTTAGAAAGTGGGCATTTCTCTGTGCTTATAACTCTAATGCTTTGCAACCCGATTCCAATTCAAATCTAGGGCAGAGTGACAGCCACACTTGGTGCATACTTTCCAGACAGTCATAACATAGGAGGGGCTGGGTGTGACAGAAGAGGCATCTGCATCTATCTGAATACTGATAGTCATCCTGGACTGAGGAGAGGAAGGGTCTTTCACACCTTACATGTCAATAGGTTGTGTCCTGCCCTCACACAATGTGATTACCCCCAAATGATGTCTGGAGACAGGACTGGGTTAGAAAGGGGTTGTGTTTTACTTGAAAGAGTCCCTTTGAAGTCACCCCTGAACAAAGACATTTTTGAGTACAGGGGCATGTGATTTTGAGGGCACTTTTGGGGAACTGGGACTAAACCTCTGTCAGAGGGACTGCTGAGCTTCAAAACTACTCATCTGGACTGCTCTTCTGTTGTTGCCCTGCTACTTGCTGCTATGGGGTAGCATAAAGGAATCACTGGATTGCTTTTCTGTTTGTTGCTCTGCTGCCATCTGTTCCCTGACTCTGTTCTGCCAGAGGACTGCTGATTTTCATAAGGTACTGCATTTGCCTCCATGGGCTTTCCCTTAGAACCCTTGTGTGCAGTCGGACTCCTAAGTGGGGTTCTGAACTTGACAGGCCTAATTTCTTCTTGAAGTTCTGCAAGCCGAGCATTTCCCTCTCTCAACACAGTGTACGTGCTTTATCTACCCTAAGTCACATGATCATCGTCTGGTGAGTGCTTCACTCTGTCTGTGTACTCAGGAGCTGTGCGTCCCCAGGCTTCACAGTTACCAGAATTCCTCTACCCACCTTGTCTCAAGAGGGAATCCCTCTCCAGCAAAGTCCCGATCGCCTTACAAGTGGGAGATGTGATGGCCAACTCTGGGGCCCTGTTGGTAGCGTGAAAACCACACCTTCTGCCCATGAAGGATTATCACCCCTTGTGAACCCTCTCCCACAGAACGCACCTCCGCAACCCGAAACATGAGGTGAGAGGCTCGCCAAGGACAGATGCCTGGAAGCAATAATGGGCGGGTACTGCAGTTCTCCCCACAATGATTTCAGGTGCTGAGGGGAGAACCACAGAGGAAACCCTGGGCTTTGCTGTAATTGCTGCACTGCATGTTGATGGCCAGCTTCTCTCTGCTTACCTGGCAAGCAGGAGAGACCCGGCAAGGTCTCCCCAGTAAGATGGTAACATGTGTCCCCTTGTGCTAGGGGCATATTTTGGGGGCCTAATTACTACAGAAAGATTAAAAGGAGCACAGATATGCCACGCTCTACGATGTCCTGAGGAACTCTGGGCCATATTTATACTTTTTGACGCAAAACTGCGCTAACGCAGTTTTGCGCCAAAAAAATTTGCGCCGGCTAACGCCATTCTGAAGCGCCATGCGGGCGCCATATTTATTGAATGGCGTTAGCCGGCGTTAGCCGACCGGCGCTGCCAGGTGTGCGTGAAAAAAAACGACGTACACCAGGCAGCGCCGGCGTAGGGAAAAATGGCGTTTGGGCGTCCCAAAATGGGGCAAGTCAGGCTGAGGCAAAAAAATCGTCTTAACCCGATTTGCGCCATTTTTTTTGGGCGCCCAGACGCCTTTAACATGACTCCTGTCTTAGTAAAGACAGGAGTCATGCCCCCTTGCCCAATGGCCATGCCCAGGTGACTTCTGTCCCCTGGGTATGGTCATTGGGCATAGTGGCATGTAGGGGGGCACAAATCAGGCCCCCCTATGCCACAAAAAAAAAATTAAAAAAATACTTACCACAACTTACCTTTTCTTCCCTGGGATGGGTCCCTCCATCCTTGGGCGTCCTCCTGGGGTGGGCAAGGGTGGCAGGGGGTGTCCCTGGGGGCAGGGGAGGGCACCTCTGGGCTCATTCTGAGCCCACAGGTCCCTTAACGCCTGCCCTGACCCAGGCGTTAAAAAGAGGCGCAAATGCGGGGTTTTTTGCCCCGCCCACTCCCGGGCGTGATTTTTGCCCGGGAGTATAAATACCACGCACATGCCTGGGAGTCATTTTTTAAGACGGGAACGCCTACATTGCATCTCATTAACGCAAGGAAGGTGTTCACGCCAAAACATGATGCTAACTCCATGAACTTTGGCGCTAGACGCGTCTAACGCCAAAGTATAAATATGGAGTTAGGTTTGCGTCGAATTTGCGTCGAAAAAAACTACGCAAATTCGGCGCAAACGGAGTATAAATATGCCCCTCTGTGTTTTTGTTGTGACTGTACTTATGAGTGATGGCTCACATGTTTACTTTGCACAATCTGCCCTGCATTATGTAGTTTATTATGGGCCCTACTCAATTACTAGTCTGGGTCATTTTTGGTTGCACAATGTTCAGGGACATGAATATTATCCCTGTACTTTTGATAACCCCCACCACTTCGGTGAGTGCTCAATCTGCTCACTACTTTTGATGTATGTTGGTTAGTTCTACTGGAGATCAGGGTAATAAATACTATTTCACTAATGGTATTCTATGTGCAGTTTTTATGACTCATGTGTTGTGGACCCTCAACTGCATGGTCTGCCCTGAGGTAATGATGTATGTCATGTTTTATACTTGTCTTTTGAGAATGATGAACACTGCCTCAGGATTTGGATAATGCACATTGTATTTAGGAATAAGGTTATATGGATTTATGATATGAACAATATACTATGGGCGTCATTACGACCTCGGCGGTCTTTTGCAAGACCGCCGAGGTACCGCGGTGCTGAAGACCGCCAGTGGTGGCGGTCTTCCGTGCCGCGTATTATGACCGCTGGCAGCCTGCCGTCCTTTTTTGGACAGAAAGCTGCCAGCAGCCATACTGGCGGACGGCGGGAAAGTGGAGGTTGCTAAACCTCCACCGCCACGTGAACAGAACATCGCCCACTGAATCACATCCCATGATTCGGTGTGGCGGTGTTCTGGTGACAGTGTTCTGGTGGCGGAGCTGCCCCATGGATCCTGTCCCCTCCCAGAGGATCAACGGACAAGGTAAGTTGATTGTCCGTTAAGGAAGGGGGTGGGGGGGCGTTGTGTGCGTGCATGGGGGTGTGCGTGTGAGAGTGTAGAGGGGGTGAGTGAGTGAGTGTATACGTGCGGGGGTGTTTTGTGTATTGGAAATGTGTGCGGGTTGGACGATGTGCATGTCTGTTTGTATATGTGCAGGTATGTGTTGTCGGGGTATATGTGTGCCTGTAGGGGTGTGTATATGTGCATGTTGGGGGGGTGTGTGTGTAGGGGTGTGTATATGTGCATGTTCGGGGTGGGGAGGGGGGTTGTGCCACCTTTGGGGGGTGGCAGGACGGTTGGGGGTGTGGGGGGAGGATTCGTGGAGGGTAGCGGGGGTGGGGGAGACCCCTATCAGTGCCAGGGAAGGAATTCCCTGGCACTGATAGTGCCTACCGCCATGGATCTCATGGCAGTTCCCAACCACCCGAGATCCATGGCGGTATGCAGGGTCCTGATACCGTTGGCGGTCTAGTGACGACCGCCGGGCTGGAGACCGCAATCTCCAGCCCAGCGGTCTTTACCGCCATAGCGGTCGGAATGGTGAAGGAGCAGATGACTGCAGCGACACCCGCCCCGGTCATGATTCCATTTTGTTTTCTGCCAGCCTGTTTGCAGTCTTACCGCCGCTTTACCACCGACCGCCAGGGTCGTAATGACCCCCTATATTTTTATATAGTTACAAGTGCCGCCTCTTTTGCAATGTATTTATTGTGTCACTGGTGTAAGTGTATTGCACAAATGCTCTACACATTGCCTCTGAAGTTAAGCCTGACTGCTATGTGCCAAGCAACAAGGGGTTGAGCACCTAACCGTGGGGTGTAACTTACTCACCCTGACTAGAGTGCTGGGTTCTGCCTGCCTTAGGTAAATACCCTGGCCAACCGGAAAACCCAATTTCTAACATAAACACTATTAATAATGCTTGAGAAAAAGTGTGTAACACATACCTATCTAGATTAAAGCAGTGAAAATTAAACACAAATTTAGGATATGTACACACATATGTGTATAATGTGAATAGGTCAAGATACCACTTACAAGCACTATACCTTCATGTGCACATGGATAAAGTTTTAAACCTGTTTTTTTGAAGTACAACAACCTACACCAAGATACAGCAAAGACTAGGCAAATGCAAGGGGGGATCCATAGAGAACAAGACACAATCTGACAATGCATACTGGTTATTGTTAAATATCTTGTAACAACCATAATGCTGATGATTTGAATTGCAAAAAGAAGAAGTGATGGACGAAATGCTGAACAATGTCAAACATTCAGCCCCAGTACAGAGATCCGGGCCTGAATCCATTGTGTTTCTGCTGCCGTGCCATTCCAGTTTGATTTGAATAACACAAGGTATTTTGGGAAATTAAGATTCAATATATATGTTTAGTGTCTAGAAACATTCTGAACAGCTAAGGTAATGGCAAGGACTCCATTTGTGATTAGTAAAACATACATAGGTGTAACTGACCAGTCTCCACTCTACCAGGGATTCCTGTCATGCCTCAAGGATGTTGGATCTGCAAGACCTTCTCCTCCCAGGGAAAGAGTTGTAATGGGGGGCGAGGACTACCACCAGTCCTCTGGGCCTCCATGTGATGCTTGGAGACCAGGGAATGGACTCTCCCCTGCAAGTCAATCCACCTCTTCCCAATTTCCTCCTGTCTGTGCAGATTGTTAGATACAGCTTTCACTCTGTTGACTATTCTGTCCCACATTTGCCTTTTCTGGAACTTGGTAGTACTGTATTTTGTGCTTCTGCTCCAAACAATTGTGGCTCTACTCAAATAATTTAATCTACCACAACTGTCAATTCTCCCTGTAAATCATGGGTTCCTCCTCCCTGCAATAGTGATCGGCAAAAATACATGCTAGTGTCCCTCAGTGATTTAAAAAATAAGGGAAAAAAGAAAAATTTGAAAAAACAGAGGGAGAGTAGAAAAGACAATTAACCTGGCTGTTCAGAGGCAAGGTTGTCCTCAGAATAGTGGTCATCAGTGGAAAAGCAAAGAATCATGATCTGAGATGGAATGTGGTTTATAATGTGTTTTGCAGGTGTTCACAATTATTCAATATATATCAGGTGTGGGCTTCAAACATCCATCCAATAGCCACAGCCATAGGGCAATGCTGAACAGGTCTCGCAAGGGATTCTTGCCATCTTGGGACTGCCTCTAGTACACCGGACACTTGACTGTGTTATCTAAATATGATCTGGCAATTCAGCTGTCCAATGGCAATGGAGTGCTACTCACTGGCATTAGAGTCTGCTCCATTGGCTGCAGGTTGCAGCTAGGGTGACAGAGTACACCTTGTGGATGTGGACGGTGGGTAAACAGCCATTGATCTAAATATGGTGGTGAGAACACTGTCAGCTTGATGGAGTACTTGGGACCATCACCACTGTGGACTGGTGGTAATACCGTCAAGATCTAAATCATGCCCTTAGTCTTTTGGGATGGAATATACCAATAGCTGGTATTATAGAACTATCCTCTATTCTGTTTTTAATGTTGTTTCTGACTTCCTATTCTGATGATCCTTGTCCAGTCTGTTGGTTTGTCTGCACTCCTAAGGAGTTAGTGTTGCAGTATTTTTAGTGATGAGGAAATGTATCTTGAGAAAACAATCATCTACGCAAATACAGATCTGGTGAGGATGGAGGGATTGTTAAGTCTGTCTTGATTGCATGGCTGTCACTATAATATTATGTGATGAATTGAAAAAGATTTTTTAAATGCCCTAAAGCGAAAAGGGTTTGGCTCCACCCAGATGTTAATCTTCCTCTCTACAGGATTTGATTGGGCATATGCTGTATGCTCCCCCTAAAACATAACGCTTGTATTACTCAGATTGTGTTCAATATAGTAGGTCTAAATTGGTTGTAGTGGCAAGCCTAAAGGCTGTTGTCATAATTTGTTCTTTGAGAAAAGTTTGAAGGCTGTCATAGATCTAAAGGCTTGAATTAATTATTATGAAAAGCAATAGTTAAGGCCAACAGGCTTTTATAGGTGCATTATTACTACAATGAGGTAAAGACTGTAGACAAGAAATTTCACATGTGTTGCCCCTGTTTACCATGTGGGCAAGAGTTTTGGATACCTCTTCTAAAAAAACCTCTCTTTTGTAGAATTTCTATGTTTTAGTCATGATTTGTGAGCACTTCTGTCAGCAACAACTAATGTGATCATCGGAAAAAGAGTTCTAAGTAGCCATAATACAGGAAGGCTGCATATTCCCCTACACGTTTATCCTCTTCTCTTGTTACTGAAAAATAGTTGTGTTTCTCTTCCCAAGATCAATTGCTCATACCTGATAGGACATAGTTTTAATGCAGACATGATGTCAAATGCATTTGGTAGGGTCTTTGATTGATTTACCCTGTAACTAATAGTGTTGAAAAGGATTCCACCTTGTGAGCCTTCTGGCAAAAGACAGGAAGGGGTTTTACAGTGAAAACTTTACTAAAAATAAACAAAGTGTTTTTACCATATCAATTCTCTGACAAATACAAAGGGAGGACTTTTAGATTGTGAACCTCTTGTCAAGCACCAGAGGCAGGGACTTTACTTTGTGAATCCACAGATAAAAGTGATAGGAAACAGTTTTACATTCTGAACTCTCTGAAAAAAGCAACAGCAAAGGGTTTTACATTGTAAGCCCGCAATCAAACATGATTGTCAGCATGTTACAAACACTATAAGAGGGAGCTTATATTTAGTTCACAGGCTTGCTTCATTGATGATTACATCTGGTAATAAGGCAGTACTCCCTCTTATTCTATTGTACGCAAATTAACAGATCCTATAGGTATAACATTTCATTTTTGTTTTTGAAAAGTCTTGTGTTTTCCAGTAGACCATTACTTAAGCATTGCTGGGTTTTAGGATAAACAACTGTTGGTGTCACAGATGACAGGTGCAGACCATAGTTAATGAGATAGTTGCCGCCTGTGATATTTGCTGAAGGTACATAATTTGCACCCTTGTTAATTGAGTGCCCTGCTGGCATGAAAAAATATCCGCTCCCGATTGATTCTGCATCTTCTGGATATCCCTGGGCCTTTTTGCACGGTAATACCCAAACGTTTTGGCTCTGTCCTCCCATTTGTTCTGACCTGTTTTTGTTGGCTTTAGGACTCTGGGCACTTAAACACTGCTAACCAGTGCTAAAGTGCATATGCTCTATGTGTAAACTGTATTGGTAATTAGTTTATCCCTGATTGGCATTTTTGATTTATTAGTAAGTCCCTAATAATGTGCACAAGAGATATCCAGGGCCTGTAAATCAAATGCTACTAGTGGGCCTACAGCACTGATTGTGCCACCCACATGAGTAGCCCCGTAAGCATGGCTCAGACCTGCCACTGCATTTTCTGTGTGTACAGTTTTAACCAGCCAATTCAACCTGGCAAGTGTACCCACTTGCAAGGCTTAAACCTTCCCTTTTTATACATGTAAGACACTCCTAAGGTATGCCCTAGGTAGCCATGGGCAGGGTACAGTGTATGTTAAGGGTGGGACATGTACTGATGTGTTTTACATGTCCTAATAGTGAAATGCTGCCAAATTCTTTGTTCACTGTTGCAAGGCCTATCTGTCTCATAGGCTAACATGGTAGCTACCTTTAAATAAATTTAAGTGCAGTTTCCCTTGGGAGCAGATAGAGATATCTTTTGGTAAAGTTGGTTTTTAAATTGTCAGATGGAAAATCCCACTTTTAGAAAGTGGGTATTTTCTTACTTAAACCATTCTTTGACTCTGCCTGCTTGTGTATTCTCTGTCTGGGTCAGACTAACATTTTGGCTGTTTGTGAATCCCCTCTAGACAGTGGCACAAAGGTAGCTAGGGTGTAGCATGCATATCCCGATGGACCATCTGGGCTTAAGTGGAGGGAGGAGTGGTCACTGCACAAACACATTTCCAAAATCTCACTGCTCACCGATGTTGGAAATTGGGTTACTGGTTGAGAGGGGTCAAACCCTACTCAAGCAGCAACCAAAATATCTGTCAGAGTGAAACACAAACAAATCCCAAATTAACTTGTGCCTAAATCTCTTTTAACTTGTTATAAGGGCAGTCAGTATTAACTTACCTTAGAGGCAAAGTGTAAAGTATTTATGCAGCATTTCAAATAGTAAGAAAGGGAAAACATTACTTTAAAAAAATCTCATATCAATTTAGAAGAATGTTTTTAAATTTAATAAATGATTTGATATCAAAATTATAAACAAATCCACTCAGCAGAACCATAGATATGCATGTTTAAAGATTTAAGTGAAAACAGTGCCTAAAAGCACAAAGTGCCATCTTTGGTTATCTGATCACACCAGGTGTGCACAAAGTCACAAGTTCAGGTCAACCGCATTGGAGCCCAGGTTGGTTTCACAGACCAGGTTAGGCCCACTGAATAACTGAACAAAGTACCTTAAATGCTACTTCCTGAGTGTTCTGAGATCCTATGCCAAGGATGCATTCTGAATTGGCAATTCCAAGGAAGTGTGAGGCTGTGATGCTTTTGACAAGAGACTTCTAATATGATGGAATGTGTTGGAAAATGGGTTATTGGTAGGGCAGGTAGGGGGAGGGCTGCCCAACTGGTCTTCAAAGGCAGAGAAGGACATCTGGAGCACCCAGCAACACCACCACATCCTGCAACCCCAGACAGCTAGGTGCCCCCTTGATTAGATTAGGAGAGGGCAGGAGAGGGGTGTGTTTATGATTTTTAGCCACACCAGTGGGTGGGCTCAGCCAGATCTCTCCTCCAAAAATCAGATTCATCCATTTTGGATTTTTAGAGACTGTTGCCTTCTGGGATGGATTTTTGCCACACTTCCCAGGAAGTGGTCATCACAGGGGGACGACCCTGTCCCTGATTGGAGAACCAGGGCCCCCCTGCTTTTCACCCAGGAGCAAGGATAAAACTGGCAGACATGCACCCACGCCTCAGATCCCCACCAAATTTCAAGAAGAAGGAACTACAAGGAGAAGAAGGACTGCCCTGCTGGACCCCTGGCCTGCACCTGGACCCTGCACTCAGAAAGACTGCACCAGCTGCACACTTGGGCTTCACCACAAGAAGGACTTTGCCTGGCTTCCACTGGTTCAAGGAGGGACTCCCTGTTTGCTACAGGTGAAAAATTGCTATCCAGAGTCCCCTGCACCAACTCCTGAAAAAGTGACCAGCTGACCACTGTCCAGTGGCCAAAAAGGAGTTTGCGCCAGGTGTATTCTGGGAGTTGAAGTCCGCACTTCCCAAGGACCATCACAGAACTTCTGGACCCTTGGGGTGAGCTGTGGACCCCAAAAGAACCTTAAAAGAACATCTGGGTGAAGCCCCAGAAGTTTGGAAAAGATTGGAGAATTTTTGAAAAAAAGCTCCATAAAGTGACCGACCCGAGGCGGAAATACTAGCCGGCTTGCCTCAACCGCGACCCGGCCTGACTTCGTGGTTCGTCCCGGTAAAGAAAAACATCCAAAAAAGAGACTAAGTCCGAACGTAAAAAGTTGACCGGGACCTTCCAGCCATCGTATCCGAGAAGGGCTCCACGGACGTCGGATCAAGATCCAGGTTTAGCCCCGGTCGAAGGATTTTCATCTCGAAAAAACGACTAAGTCCGAAGGTAAAAATCACCACCGAGGAAACCGACTTCGCGTATCCGGACAAGGGCTCCAGGAGGTCGGATCCAACTGGCAGGTTCGTCCCGGGGAAGAAAAACATCAAAAAAGAGACTAAGTCAGAAGGTAACTTTTTAACCGAGGCCTCCCGCGACTTGTAGCCGAGCAGGGCTCCATCGCGGTCGGCCTGAAAGTTTGACTTTGCCCCGGTTCTGGTGCAACCAGATGACCCGATTGGCGCTTTTTGTTTCTAAGCGCTAGAAAATAATAATACTTTAAAAATTCATATCTCCGGTTCCCCTGAACGGATTTTAATCGTTTTTGTGTCATTTAAAAGATAAAAATATAAGCTATTTTTATAAATTGGTTTTGGATTTTTAAACTGTTTCCTGTGTTTTATTTAATTACTGTTTTGTGATATTTGAATGCTTTACACTTTGTCTCCTAAGTTAAGCCTTGACGCTCGATGCCAAGCTACCAAGTGTAGAGCTGGGATTAATTTACTGAGACCTAACTGTACTTATGTGGAGGTTTGTGGCTTGTTGCTAGGTGTAGGTACCTACCTGCCCTACCAATAACCAATTTTCCAACAGAATGTGTTGAGGATACTTTGCACAGCGGTATTTCCTTAAATTCAGCCGGCTGCGTTGGAGATTTGTCGTCAGTGGAAGTTTTCAAGCAGAGCTGTGAGGAGATGCATCACACTGCATTGGTTCTGTCCATAGGACCACAGCTGAGCTGTCAGAGCATGCACTTTCAAGCCCACTTCCATGGATCCAGGACTGGGTTGGCATCACTTGGGTGACAAGACTCAAAGCAGACTGAGTCTAGGTGGTAGGTTCAAGGTTGTTGGACCCTTTTCTGTACCTCTGGCTCTGACCAGGAGGCCAGCCAACTAGCCCTTGGAGTCACTCTGGTGATCCCAGGACCAGGATGCAAGTCCAGTCCTTTTACTCAGGCAGCAGGGCAACAGAGTTGAAGTCCTTCATTCAGAGCAGCATAGCACTCCTCCTGAGTCTCACTCAGATCAAGAGGTGTACTGAAGAGCTGAGTCTGAGGGTCCAACATTTACACCTGGTGGTTTCCACTCTCAACAGTGTTTTGAATTTCCAACCTCCCTGTCCTGGTCCCAGCTTCTCTACGGTCACAGTAGACCATTGTAAGACCATTTGTGAGTGTTCTCAGGCAGACCCTTTGTGAAATGTATATTTGGTAGTTGACAGTTCCTCCCCCTCATCAAGTCAGAGATGGCCCATCCTGCCAACGTCTATGCTCCTTTGTCTGTCTCCGAGCAATACACAAAAACCAACTGCTAGCTGCACCTAGTCATGTTACCAGGAAACAGGCTAAAGGCACCAAATGGTTGGGACAATTGTAATGCCAACTTTCTAAAAGTAAAATGAACAGATGATGGATGGCATGGTAAACAATGCATACATTCACCCCCAACCACAAAAATCTGAGTTTAATAAATAGTTTTTTTGCCCACCACGCAACACCAGTTTGGACCCAGCCATACACAAATCAGTCTTGACTATGCTCCCCATAGTAAGAGTCAAGCCTGCACTGATAAGCCAAGTCCTCCCTGGTCTGTAAATACCCATCCTGGGACCGATTTTGGAGTATCACCCCTAACCAGCAAGGCTAGCTTGAATCCAGTGGCGCAGTGATAACGGAACCATGTCTGGGCATTTCCTTCCCACTTAGGATGACAGAAGCACAAACAGCAGATGATTGGCAGAATGCTGAACAATGCAAACATTCAACCACTGTCACAAAGATCTGAGATGAAGTGGAATTCATAATTGGGCAGTTAAGAATGGGCTCCCCCGATGGCCTTTGTGCGGTCTTCTTTCTGCAAGCTTGCTCTTTGTTTCTATTATCTGCCCTAACAAACCCCATTCATTAACCACTCTTGATTGTGTTTAATTTGCACAGTGGATAAATGGCATTCTAAAGCCTCTGTTAATGCATGCCAATTTAGATATTGGCCTGATTGAACATTATAGACCCATTACCTATTTGCTGACATTAAGCAAAATCTTGCAATAGATGTTTTTCAAGCATTTGGCTAGTTACTTACCTGGAAGAATGAAGGAGCTTGATCTCTAGCATCTGGGCTATCTCTCAAATAGAGGAAATGAGACAGGCCATGCACTTGCCCCATAGGCTAGGACCAACTGTTGGTCAGGGAGTTTCCAAAGTATGCCTGTTGCTTGATTTGTCTGCTGCTCTTATAAATTAGTTCAAAATATCCAACTGGAACACCTAAAGGATGCAGATATTTCTGGCTCAGTCTTAGTGTGGTTTGCCTCTTTTCTAAATGACCATACACAGGTTGTGGTACTTCCCCTTTTCATTCAGCTGCCAAGACAGTTTACTGCAGAGTCCCTCAATGTTCTTAATAATCTCTTATGTTATTTAGTATCTACATTTGGCCTTACAGCTTTTTAGAGCTTATGCCCACTCAGTCATCTCATATGCAAATGACAATTAGTTGATTGTCCATTTGGAACAAGTGTAAGCATATTTATTGTACAGATAATAAAATCCAATACAATTGGACAGAAGGAAAAAGAAATGCAAATACAAGCAGAAGCTAAATACATACTAAAACAGATCATAATTAGAACACACATAATAATAAGAAGAAAGCATTCCTACCTAAAAATATAAAAACAGTCCTAAGTATAAAAATAGAATAAACCACCAGCCCGGAACTCTACAGAATGCATAACAAAATAAAATACATAAGCTCAGGCCCTAAAGTGCAACATACAAAAAAAGACTACAATGAGTGCCAGTATATGCCATTAAAATCCACAACTTAACAAACAGCAACGGCGTGGCAAGAGCAAATTCCAATCATGCCTATCCTTTGCTCGCAGTGCCACTAAATTTAGATTGAGCATTTTAACAAATTTAATCAGTAACACATTTAGCATTGAGTTAGCAGGGTCCAGATACTGAATAATAGCCTGTCAACAGGAGCGAATTCCCAATTCGTTCCATTTGCGTTGAAGCAAAGATCTACGCTCATTAAGTAAAGCTGGACACAGACAGACCACATGATCTAGAGACTCCTCTGCATTATTACAGCCTCTGCTTATCACCCCATCCCCAGAGGATAGCCGCCATTGAGGTAGATGTTTAAAAAAAAAACAATCACCCATCCTTAACCCCTTCGCTGCCAGGCCTTTTCCCCCTCCTGTGGCAGGCCTTTTTTTGCCTATTTGGGGCAGTTCGCGCTTAGGCCCTCATAACTTTTTGTCCACATAAGCTAACCAAGCCAAATTTGCGTCCTTTTTTTCCAACATCCTAGGGATTCTAGAGGTACCCAGACTTTCTGGGTTCCCCTGAAGGAGGCCAAGAAATTGGCCAAAATACAGTGAAAATTTCGTTTTTTTCAAAAACATTGGAAAAGGTGGCTGCAGAAGAAGGCTTGTGGTTTTTCCCCTGAAAATGGCATCAACAAAGGGTTTGCGGTGCTAAACTCATCAGCTTCCCAGCTTTCAGGAACAGGCAGACTTGAATCAGAAAACCCAATTTTTCAACACAATTTTGGCATTTTACTGGGACATACCCCATTTTTGCAATTTTTTGTGCTTTCAGCCTCCTTCCAGTCAGTGACAGAAATGGGCATGAAACCAATGCTGGATCCCAGAAACCTAAACATTTCTGAAAAGTTGACAAAATTCTGAATTCAGCAAGGGGTCATTTGTGTAGATCCTACAAGGGTATCCTACAGAAAATAACAACTGAAAAAGAAAAATATTGAAATTGAGGTGAAAAAAACATAAATGTTTCTCTACGTTTTACTCTGTAACTTTTCCCTGCAATGTCAGATTATCGAAAGCAATATACCGTTACATCTGCTGGACTCCTCTGGTTGCGGGGATATATAGGGCTTGTAGGTTCATCAAGAACCCAAGGAACCCAGAGCCAATAAATGAGCTGCACCCTGCAGTGCGTTTTCATTCTATACCGGGTAAACAGCAATTCATTTGCTGAAATATAAAGAGTAAAAAATTGCTATCAAGAAAACCTTTGTATTTCCAAAAAGGGCACAAGATAAGGTGTTGAGGAGCAGCGGTTATTTGCACATCTCTGAATTCCGGGGTGACTATACTAGCATGTGAATTACAGGGCATTTCTCAAATAGATGTCTTTTTTACACACTCTCCTATATTTGGAAGGAAAAAATGTAGAGAAAGACAAGGGGCAATAACACTTGTTTTGCTAATCTATGTTCCCCCAAGTCTCCCGATAAAAATGATACCTCACTTGTGTGGGTAGGCCTAGCGCCCGCGACAGGAAACGCCCCAAAGCGCAACGTGGACACATCCAAATTTTGGAAAGAAAACAGAGGTGTTTTTTGCGAAGTGCCTACCTGTAGATTTTGCCCTCTAGCTCAGCCGGCACCTAGGGAAACCTACCAAACCTGTGCATTTCTGAAAACTAGAGACCTAGGGGAATCCATGATGGGGTGACTTGCGGGGCTCGGACCAGGTTCTGTTACCCAGAATCCTTTGCAAACCTCACAATTTGGCTAAAAAAACACATGTTCCTCACATTTCTGTGGCAGAAAGTTGTGGAATCTGAGAGGAGCCACAAATTTCCTTCCACCCAGCGTTCCCCCAAGTCTCCCGATAAAAATGATACCTCACTTGTGTGGGTAGGCCTAGCGCCCGCGACAGGAAACGCCCCAAAGCGCAACGTGGACACATCCAAATTTTTGAAAGAAAACAGTGCCTAGCTGTGGATTTTGGCCTGTAGCTCAGCTGGCACATAGGGAAACCTACCAACCCTGTGCATTTTTGAAAACTAGAGACATAGGGGAATCCAAGATGGGGTGACTTGTGGGGCTCGGACCAGGTTCTGTTACCCAGAATCCTTTGCAAACCTCAAAATTTGGCTAAAAAAACACATGTTCCTCACATTTCTGTGGCAGAAAGTTCTGGAATCTGAGAGGAGCCACAAATTTCCTTCCACCCAGCGTTCCTCTAAGTCTCTCGATAAAAATGGTACCTTACTTCTGTGGGTAGGCCTAGCGCCCACGAAAGGAAATGGCCCAAAACACAACGTGGACACAACATATTTTTTCACAGAAAACAGAGGTGTTTTTTGCAAAGTGCCTACCTGTGGAGTTTGGCCTCTAGCTCAGCCGGCCCCGTGAGGGAGGGGGGCAGAAATGCCCTAAAATAAATTTGACCCCCACCACCCCCCCAAATCCCCCCTGCCCGGGAACGAACCTTGCCTACGGGGTCGCTCCCCCTGCGTGACATTGGCGCCCAAAAACAAATCCCCAGTGCCTAGTGGTTTCTGCCCCCTTGGGGGCAGATTTTTCCTAAAATCGGCCAATCTGCCCCCAAGGGGGGCAGAAATGGCCTAAATACAATTTGTCCCCCAGGGCAGCGACCCTTGCCTGATGGGTCGCTACCCATCTCTAAAAAAACCAAAAAAAACAAAAAAAATTGCCTTGGCGCCTAGAGGTTTCTGCCCGCCCTGGGGGCAGAAATGGCCTAAAATAAATTTGCCCCCCCAACCCCCACCCCCCCCCGGGAGCGACCCTTGCCTAAGGGGTCGCTCCCCCTGCATGACATTGGCCTCAAAAAACAAATCCCAGGTGCCTAGTGGTTTCTGCCCGCTTGGGGGCAGATTGACCTAAAATCGGCCAATCTGCCCCCAAGGGGGGCAGAAATGTCCTAAATACAATTTGCCCCCCAGGGGAGCGACCCTTGCCTGATGGGTCGCTCCCCATCTAAAAAAAAACAAACAAACAAAAAAAAAACAACACACATTTTTTTTTCCCCTGGCGTCTAGAGGTTTCTGCCCCCACGGGGGCAGAAATGGCCTAAAATAAATTTGCCCCCCCCAACCTTCCCCCCCCCGGGAGCGACCCTTGCCTACGGGGTCGTTCCCCCTGCATGACATTGGCGCCAAAAAACAAATCCCAGGTGCCTAGTGGTTTCTGTCCCCTTGGGGGCAGATTGACCTAAAATCGGCCAATCTGCCCCCAAGGGGGGCAGAAATGGCCTAAATACATTGTGCCCCCCAGGGCAGCGACCCTTGCCCGATGGGTCGCTACCCATCTCTAAAAAAACAAAAAAAAGCACAATTTTTTTTTTTGCCCTGGCGCCTAGAGGGTTCTGCCCCGCCTGGTGGCAGTTCGGCCTAATAATAGGCCGATCTGCCCCCGGGGGGGCAGAAATGGCCTAAAATAAATTTGCCCCCCCGGGAGCGACCCTTGCCTTCGGGGTCGCTCCCCCTGCGTGACATTGGCGCCAAAAAACAAATCCCAGGTGCCTAGTGGTTTCTGCCCCCTTGGGGGCAGATTGACCTAAAATCGGCCAATCTGCCCCCAAGTGGGGCAGAAATGGCCCTAATACATTTTGCTCCCCAGGGGAGCGACCCTTGCCTGATGGGTCGCTCCCAATCTCTAAAAAAACAAACAAACAAAAAAAAAACACAAAAAAAAAAATTCCCCTGGCGCCTAGTAATAGGCCGATCTGCCCCCAGGGGGGGCAGAAATGGCCTCAAATAAATTTGCCCCCCAAATCCCCACCCCCCCGAGCGACCCTTGCCTACGGGGTCGTTCCCCCTGCATGACATTGGCGCCAAAAAACAAATCCCAGGTGCCTAGTGGTTTCTGTCCCCTTGGGGGCAGATTGACCTAAAATCGGCCAATCTGCCCCCAAGGGGGGCAGAAATGGCCTAAATACATTGTGCCCCCCAGGGCAGCGACCCTTGCCCGATGGGTCGCTACCCATCTCTAAAAAAACAAAAAAAAGCAAAACATTTTTTTTTGCCCTGGCGCCTAGAGGGCTCTGCCCCGCCTGGTGGCAGTTCGGCCTAATAATAGGCCGATCTGCCCCCGGGGGGGCAGAAATGGCCTAAAATAAATTTGCCCCACCAACCCCCCCACCCCCGGGAGCAACCCTTGCCTAAGGGGTTGCTCCCCCTGCGTGACATTGGCACCAAAAAACAAATCCCAGGTGCCTAGTGGTTTCTGCCCCCTTGGGGGCAGATTGACCTAAAATCGGCCAATCTGCCCCCAAGGGTGGCAGAAATGGCCTAAATACAATTTGCCCCCCAGGGGAGCGACCCTTGCCTGATGGGGGTCGCTCTCCATCTCTAAAAAAACAAACAAAAAAAAAAATATATATATTATTATTTTTTTCCCCTGGCGCCTAGAGGTTTCTGCCCCCAGGGGGGAAGAAATGGGCTAAAATAAATTTGCCCCCCAACGCCCCCCCCCGGAACGACCCTTGCCTAAGGGGTCGCTCCCCCTGCGTGACATTGGCGCCAAAAAACAAATCCCAGGTGCCTAGTGGTTTCTGCCCCCTTGGGGGCAGATTGACCTAAAATCGGCCAAGGGGGGCAGAAATGGCCTAAATACAATTTGCCCCCCAGGGCAGTGACCCTTGCCTGATGGGTCGCTACCCATCTCTAAAAAAACAAACAAACAACAAAACAAAAAAAAAATGCCCTGTCGCCTAGAGGGTTCTGCCCCCCCCCCGGGGGCAGATCGGCCTAATAATAGGCTGATCTGCCTCCAGGGGGGGGCAGAAATGGCCTAAAATAAATTTGCCCGCCAGGGAGCGACCCTTGCATAAGGGGTCACTCCCCTTGCGTGAAATTCACGCAAAGAAAAAACTCCCTGGTGTCTAGGGGTTTCTGCCCCCCTTGGGGGCAGATTGGCCTCATCAAAATAGGCCAATCTGCCCCCAAGGGGGGCAGAAATGGCCTAAATATAATTTAGAAAGGCCTTCTCAAAAAAATGCCGCCCATGGGAGCGACCCTTGCCCAAGGGGTCGCTCCATTATGTAAATTTCAATAAAAAAAAAAATCCCTGGTGTCTAGTGGGGTTTCAAAAGCCGGATTGCAAGCAATCCGGCTTTTGAAACCCTCAGAGAGATTTCAAAGGGAAGGAAATACTTTTCCTTCCCATTGAAGCCCCTCCGGGCCTCCCCCACTGATTGAAAGAGAAATGCTTTTGCATTTCTCTTTCAATCGCGCTGGAAGCAGAGCTTCCAGCGCGATGGGGAGGCCCCTGTGACATATCAGCGCGCGCTCGCACGCTGACGTGACAGGGGGGGGCGGGGGGCGGGGGTGGAAGGGGAAGGTGTTCCCCTTCCATCCCCGCCTTGGGGGGGAGGGGGGTGCACGGGGGGCGCGCTAGCGCTCCCCAAGTTCCCCTGTGCCTAGGACGAGATGATCTCGTCCAAGGCACAGGGGAACTGTAGCCTTGGACGAGATCATCTCGTCCAAGGCACCGAACCGGTTCAGGCCAAAAAGTCCCTTTACAACCGAAACCCATAAGAACAGGAAAAGAAGCTAGAAGGCATACCTGGCTTAAAGGAATTAATTACTGACCAGGCATGCTTCCGTTGAACAAGGAGGGAATGATCTGAGTGATACGAGTACTGTTGAACAAGCCTTTTTACGCCTAATTTGAACAGAGATTGGGAGGGGTTACTTTCCCAGTGATCATCAACGCCCAGTCAACATTTGCATTCAGCCAAAAAATGGAAGTATGATCCCTTCGATTTGGACTCACTGATTTCTTGCTACAGGACTGCCTCTAAACGTCCGTCTGTGGCACTGCACAGTTTATGACTGAGCTTCAAAAAGCTGCTGCCAAATCCAGAAGTCCAAATTCCAACCGTACCTGCGCAGGTGAGGCAAGGCTCGGAACATAGAAGACACTCTTATAGATTTTATTAACCAGCCAATTTAATAAGCAGGAACCTTTGCCCAAAATTATTTCTTGACCATAGATCAATGAAGGGATAATCTTTGCTCTCATAACTTCCATTAAGGGAAGAAAGGTCACCCCCCTTAAAGCTTTGGATAATTTCGATAAGGCCACCTGCAATGCCACAGCTTTGAGTTCGATCTCCTTCTTGTGTTTAACAAAATTGCCCCTAGAGTCAAAATGCATCCCTAAATATTTGTAAGACTGGTCGGAGACAAGTTTACAGCTTTTATAATACCAACTGAAACCTGAATGTTTTTTCCTTCCAAAGGAAACCACTTTGGTTTTAAGCAAATTAACTTCCAGTTGATTCTCGGAAGTATAAGATGCAAGTTGATTAAGCAGCCGTTGAAGGCCAATCTTAGTATAACTAAATAGTACAAGGTCATCGGCATAAATCAGATGACTGAGCCTAAGGCCACCAATCTTAGGGGAATGAGAATTAACAACATCGAGAGACATTGATAGATCTGCAATAAACAAATTAAAAAGAAGAGGAGCAAGCACACAGCCCTGTTTCACACCACAAAAGGTGGGGATTTTTCTAGAAAGAGTACACCCATTACCCAGCTTAATATGAACCCAAGTATTTGTAGGAAGATCTATGATGGCACCAAGGAGTACTAGGGGGATATCCCAATTCAGCAGTTTAGCCCACAAAGCACTCCGGGGGGACCCGGTCGAAGGCTGCCTTAAAATCAACAAAACAGCAATTCAGCATTAAGCCTAATAAAATCATCCTGTCGATCAAAATAGAAAGTTCTAGCAAATTTGTCGAAGTGCCTGAGCCAGCAGAAAAGCCTGTATGAACAGCAGGAATTAGTGCCTTTGAGTCAGCCCAGGCACGAAGATCTTGCAACAAAAGACTGGCATACAACTTTGCCTCGTTATCCTGCAGAGCTATCATCCTAAAATTTGCAAGATCTGACCTTAAACCTCTTTTATGTAAGGGATGAAGAATGGCACCCCGCCAAGACTCGGGAATTGTTGAAGTCAAAAGGCAGTGCACAAACAGATGGGCAAGATTGTTAGCCCAAAAGAGAGGATCCTGTTTGAACAGTGCTTGCGGTAGACCATTGGGGCCAGGAGCTCCAAATTGCTTAGCCCTCGAGATAATATGAGGAAGGTGTAATTGGAAGGACTTTTTCACCCCCTGTGTTGGTGACCCAAAGGGCATGGTACTCGTGTTAGATAGAGCGGAATTAGGGCTATAAGCCCCCACTTTCAATGATTTCCCATCCGACTTACTTGCAGAAAAGTGGGTGGTCAGATAAGACGTCCAAACTCCATCAGAAATGTTGGTAATGCCAATGACTCTTTAATTTCTATTTAGATTGTTAATAAGGGACCAAAATTTCCTAGGATTTGAGTCTTTGCTTGCACTTAAAAGTTTAGCCCAAAACTAATTAAGGTAGGACTGGTGGTCATCGTAAACAGCCTTCCTGTAGTCTTTCCTCAATTGTTTATATTTAATAAGTAAACACTTGGAGTCAGGACTTTTCCTGAGTGCCCTTACAAGATTTAGATTCCTGGATTCCCTAGAAATGACCAAGGACCGGGGTGGAGCATGATTACGCGCAGGTCGCTGAAACCTTGACAACAAAAGACTGGAAAGTTTGGCCAAAGACAGAATTGGAGACTCACAACCTACTCCCTCAGAATCAAAAAAGTTAATACATTCAGATAACACTATACTGCCAATAGAAGAATTCCATTTTATGCGCTTTAAAGATTCAGAGAAGATGCCACCGCCCACCGCCCACATAGCATCATACAAGGTAAATCTGGATTTGATGGATACAATTTGTGGACGGTGGTCGCTCTCACTTCGAGGCAAAATCAAAAACTTCTCGATAAGGGGAAACAATTCACTGTTGCAATTAGTATAATCTAAATAGAAGTGGGATCGACCATCCGATCTTGTCCACCAGGGAGGCACATTGTTGCATAAGCGCCCATTCAGGACTTTAAAGCACATACTATTAAGGTGCATTACTGTGTACTCTCCCAATGGGCAATGCGAACAGCCCTGAGGCCTCAGTTGTTCAGGAATTAAGTGGCGGTTACAGACATTAGGACTGTCCAGAGCCTCCAATGTGTCTTGAAACAAATTTGTATTAAAATCACCGGTTATGAGATAATTGGCTCGAGGGTATTCCCCAACTAAATCGCCCATAATCTGAATCAGTCGAGACAACCTGCCCCTTTTATCCTTTGTGCCAGGTGTGATATAAACATTAACTACCATAAGAGTTTGCTGTACAGTCCTATCTGTAATGACTGACCCCTGAATCCAATTATCATCCCAAACCAGTGGCAGAATACTCCAGTTTAGTTTGACAGTTACATAGATGGCCAGTTCTCCCTTGGCACAAACTTTCTTGCTCGTTCTAAGAGCAGGTTTCCACATTTCCAAATACCCGGACAGTGGACAGCTGGTCTCAGCCCTCGTTTTCTGAAGGTATTCAAAAATGCTAAGAGATCAGCCGAGGCAAACTTATGCACAATCCCATTGATGTTCCAAGAGCATATGGACAGACATCCAGATGTTTTCCCAAACCTATCCACCCGTGATGGTCAATGAGGAGGCCCATGCAGGAGGGTGGAGGGCAGCCAGTCCCAATTGGATGCCCCCTGGGAACCAAAACCAGGGCAAGGGGACCCGTCAAAGGTAGAGGTTCCACCTAGAGCACCTTTCAAAATTGAAAAAGACTTCAATACTGTGGGAGCCGTTGGATGTTGAAGTTCTGATAGTAATGCAGGATAACCAGACTCCTTATAAGGAATGATTGTAATACCCCGTGAGAAAAATAGGTCTCTCTTAGAAAGAATGGACTGAGCTATTGAAGCAGAAAATAAGGAAACCAGTGTGGACTTTCTTGAACTAGACCCGCTTGAGTCCAGTAATTCAATAGATACAATGGGGGTCATTACAACATTGGCAGTAAAACCCACTTACCGCCGAGCAGAAGACCGGCAACACACCGCCGCGCCTGCGGAATTCCGCCACAGCTATTATGACCCACATCTCGGAATCGGACAAAATTCAGATACCCACACAAGTCCGCCACACCAAAGGTCAGTGATAAACTGGCGAAAACAAATCCTCCACCGTCACGCCAACAGAAAAACGCCCACACTATCACGACACACAAATTAACGCGGCGGTCTTTCAACTGCAGGATTCCATTGGTGGTACACACCGCCGCGCTCAAAATACACACACATCTCCAAAATACCACCACATTGAACAATTCGAAATACACACACCTGAGACACATACACACACCACTCCCACACACCCAATACAATATAAAACGCACATCACCCACAAACCCCTACAACCACAATTACAGAGAGAAGGCCAGAGAGACACCACCATCAACAAACTAGCATCCACAGGCACACAACACCATTACCCACACAACTTCCACGCACAAAACACCACACACCACTACATATCACCACACTTATCACCACACACACCACCCCACACATCACCTACACCACCCATGGCACGGCAAAGACACCCCAGGTTCTCGGACGAGGAGCTCAGGTTCATGGTGGAGGAAATCGTCCGGGCAGAGCCACAGCTATTTGGATCACAGGTGCAGCACACCTCAATTGCAAGGAAGATGGAGCTATGGCGAAGAATAGTCGACAGGGTCAACGCAGTGGGACAACACCCAAGAAATCAGGAGGACATCAGGCAGAAGTGAAACGACCTACCAGGGAAGGTGCGTTCCATGGTCTCAAGACACCACCAGACAGTTCAGCAGACTGGCGGCAGACCCCCACCTCCCCACCCACAACTAACAACATGGGAAGAGCAGGTCTTAGCGATTCTGCATCCTGAGGGCCTTGCAGGAGGCCGTGGAGAAATGGACTCTGGTAAGTCAAATCTTAACTATTACATCCTCCACCCTACCTGCATGCTATCACATACCCCCACCCTCGCCCCACCCCTATCACTCCAACTCCTGACAAATGTACCAATATCACAAACCACACATCCCAACACCAAGACCTGCATGCAACAACAACGCATGGACACCCATCACTAAAGCATGCCCACTGCACATACACATACACCCCCCTAAACCATCATCACACAAGCTCCCACACAGAAATGCCAGCACTGGGGTACACGGTAACCCACCCATTGCACACCATGACACACACAGATGCAATAATCATGTCTTTCCACCCCTGCAGGACCACTACCCAACGTCACCAGACAGGAGGGTCCAGACATGTCCACTCCACCCACAGAAGAGGCCCACAGTGATGAAAGCACCTCTGTCCACCTGATCTAGACGACCAGCCCAGACCATCGTGGGCCTCGGGACAGTCGGTTCCCCTCACACAGGCACAGCCCATCACAGACCTTCCCCCCTCAGGAAACACCAGCACAGCACCCACCCAGCGGGCCCATACCTCCGTCCCCTGGACACGTCAATCAGCTGTGTGTCCACCACTACAGGAAACCCAGGATAACCCACCACCCCAAAAACAACAGGGACCTGGGGGCTGTAGCAGTGGGCACACGGTCCAGGGGACGGAGGCCCAGGAACACAGGGCAACTGGGAGGGCTGCTGTGCGACAGGGGGAGGACAGGCCAACGGAACCCACTCTCCACGAGGCCCTCTCCTCCATCATGGGAGCCTACCACCACTCCGAGGAGACGATGGCAACGGTACTGGCCAATTTTCAGGAGACTCAGCGGCTGCAGGAGGAACAGTATTTGGGGTTCAGGGAGAAACTCAGAACCATCAGCTCCGCCCTGGGCACCATCGTAGGGGTGCTGAAGGAAGTACTCAACACCAGGAGGGACACTGAGCAGTACAAGGGGACCCTGACACTAGCATGGACGATGAACTGCCCACCACTTCCACCGGTGCTAGTGGACAGGAGGCACCCCAACAGGACCACCACACCAGTACCCCACCCCATGCAGACAGAGAACCACGCCACAAACGGTCCCTGAGATCCAGGAACAAGACAGAGCACGATGCCAAGACCCCCGCCAAGAAATGAGACTACCCTGATTGTCATCCCACTGTCCCACTTTGTCACCCTGTCCATATTGAAACTGCCCCAGCTCCACTTCCTATGCCCATATGGGCAATGCACATGTGAGAATAATAGACTGGACTCTGCCATGGACACTCCTCCGCCATCATCCCTCACCATTTAACTTCCCCCTCCAATCATTTGTATTTAAATAAACACACCTAGAGCACCCAAAAGATCTGGAGTCTGTCTGTGATTTCGATATAGTGTATTTGCAATTACGGTGGCAAAATGTTCTTGAAATAGTAATGTCAACATACCTATGTCACACAGCTCTAGTCCATGAGGAATCTAAGCAGATGAGACACGTTGGGACCCACACCTGTGAAACCGTAAGGGAAAGTGACAACTCAGTGACCATACACTGGGTGAAAATGACAGACAGGATAGAGGTAGAAGTGTAAAAGTACATGTAGTAGGCAGGAATGTATTCTCAGCTGTGTGTCACTGGAAATATTGCTGGATCACTGAGTCCCTGTTCTGCATGTCTTCTTCCTCTGCTTCCTCCTCATCACTGTCCACAGGCTCCACAGCTGCCACAACACCGCCATCTGGACCATCCTCCTGCAGAAAAGGCACTTGTCGTCGCAAAGCCAAGTTGTGAAGCATACAGCAGGCCACGAGGATCTGGCACACCTTCTTTGGTGAGTAGAATAGGGATCCACCTGTCATATGCAGACACCTGAACCTGGCCTTCAGGAGGCCAAAGGTCCGCTCAATCACCCTCCTAGTTCGCCTATGGGCCTCATTGTAGCGTTCCTCTGCCCTTGTCCTGGGATTCCTCACTGGGGTCAGCCATGACAGGTTGGGGTAACCAGAGTCACCTAACAGCCAAACACGGTGCCTCTGGAGTTGACCCATCACATAAGGGATTTGCTATTCCGCAGGATGTAGGCATCATGCGCTGAGCCAGGGAACATGGCATTCACATGGGAGATGTACTGGTCTGCCAAACATACCATCTGTACTTTCATGGAATGATAACTCTTCCGTTTCCTGTACACCTGTTCACTCCTGTGGGGGGGGACCAAAGCCACATGGGTCCCATCAATGGCGCCTATGATGTTGGGGATATGTCCAAGGGCATAGAAGTCACCTTTCACTGTAGGCAAACCCTCCACCTGAGGGAAAACGATGTAGCTCCGCATGTGTTTCAGCAGGGCAGACAACACTCTGGACAATACGTTGGAAAACATAGGCTGGGACATCCCTGATGCCATGGCCACAGTTGTTTGAAATGACCCACTTGCAAGGAAATGGAGCACTGATAGCACCTGCACTTGAGGGGGGATTCCTGTGGGATGGCGGATTGCTGACATCAGGTCAGGCTCCAACTGTGTACACAGTTCCTGGATTGTGGCACGGTCAAACCTGTAGGTGATAATCAAATTTCTTTCCTCCATTGTCGACAGGTCCACCAGCGGTCGGGACACCAGAGGATTCTGCCATCTCCTCACATGTCCCAGCGGACGGTGCCTATGAAGGACAACAGCGAGCACAGAGTCAACCAACTCAGAGGTATGTACTCACAGTCTACACAGAACACCATTCATACACAAAATGTGGCCGGTATGTGTGTTGAGACTAGGCCTAGGTATGTGTGACGCAGTTGGTAATTAGGCCATGTGGCCCCCTGAAATGGTGGCTGCCTGACCTGTAAAGTGGGACAATGGGATGTGAGGTAACTGCGCTGGTGCTGTATTGGTTAACATTGGACTCTATGGGTCCCAGGAGCCAAAGACGATGTATGCCGGCGGTGATGGTACGCACCACCACGGACGTGACCGCCATTTTCTATCTATTGAATCACTCGATACCTGATCTTCGACAGGAGAGGACCTACACTGCAAGTGCTGCTGTGACCTCGGTCTGGAAGAGACAATGGCTCGTGCGTCTGGGGAAAGGGCCCCTGCCATCACATCGGTGGAGTTGGAGAAGCTTGTCGATGGGGTCCTCTACTCTACAGTCCTCCAGACCAACAGGTAAGTACACAGGGAGCTTGTTGTTTGGGCTATTTCTGTGTGGAGAGGGCTGATTGTAAGAAGGAAGGGGGAAGAGTTCTGCGTGCATGAAAGACGGTGGGTGCATGTGCCACATGGCAAGGATAGGGATGGGGGCCACTCACTTTGACGACGCAGTTGGTAATGACTTCTCTTCTTCCCCTGTACATTTCATGTAGGTCAGCGCCCACCAGAAGAAGGATATTTGGCGTGCCATCGCTAAGGACGTCCGGACCCTGGGGGTCCACCACAGACGGAGCACCCACTGCCGGAAAAGATGGGAGGACATTCGCCGCTGGAGCAAGAAGACGCGGACGCTCAGCTGGGGATGGCCTCCCAACGTGGGAAGGGTGCCCGTCGAACCATGACCCCCCTGATGTTCAGGATCCTGGCGGTGGCCTACCCGGAGTTGGATGGGCGCTTGAGGGCCTCACAGCAGACACAAGGGGGTGAGTACACTCTCATTCAGCTAACTTTGCGCGCAGTGGAGGTGTCTGGGTGGGGGAGGAGGGCAGTGGGTTTCCCTAGGCCAGGGCGAGTTCTGTAGGCTAGGCCCCTCCGTAAGGCATGGCACTGTGGCCCCCCACCCCAGCTCTGTAGAGTGCCAAGTACACCTAGTCATGCACCTGTGCCATCTATGTGTGCAGATGTCGTCCATAGCCTTGTAGGCCATTTCCCATGAATTGCACTGTAGAGCCCAACAGCGCGACGTAGTGCAGGGGGCTTCTGTGTCTGTCTTGTCCGCCAACGGTAGCGGTAATCCATGCACTCAACATGTCTTTCTTCTGTTCCGCCCCCCCTTCTTTGTGGTCTCCCTGTTCTTGTGTGCATTAGCATCATCAGACGGAGGAGCAGTGGCACCGGAGCACGAGGGAGCTGCATCCCACATGGCCATGGAGGGCCACACTACGGACTCAGAATACACCAGTGGGACGGAGGGCGAGGGGAGCACCACGGCGGGAACAGGAGCTCAAACCATTGACACAGACTTGTCCTCCGATAGGAGCTCCCTTGTGGTGGCGGCAACATCTGTTCCCCCCGCATCTACAGGTACAGCCACCACCCCCCCTACCAGCACCGCCCTCCCAGCAGCCCCTCAGCCTTCGCCCCGTGCCCGCTCACCCAGGAGGGTGGGCATCACCTTTGCCCCAGGCACCTCAGCCCCTGCCCCTGTCACCCCTGCTGCCCTCAGTGAGGAGGCCATTGACCTCCTCAGGTCCCTCACTGTTGGGAAGTCTACCATTTTGAATGCCATCCAGAGTGTAGAAAGGCAGTTGCAACAAACCAATGCATTCCTGGAGGGCATTCATTCTGGTCAGGCGGCCCTTCACCGAGCCTTTCAAACTCTGGCCTCAGCACTGATGGCAGCCATTGTCCCTGTGTCTAGCCTCCCCCCTCTAACTTCCTCAACCCAGACCAAATCCCCTGTACCTCTGCCTATCCCAAGCACACCATCAGACCAGCTTGCACACACCTCACCACACAAGGGAAGCTCAGGCAAACATAAGCACCACACATCCCACAGGCACTCACGCAAGAATCACACACATACAGACACACCAACATCCACTGCCTCCACTGTGTCCCCCTCCTCGTTGTCTCCCTCCTCCCTCCCAGTCTCGTCTACACTCACAAGTGCATGCACTACCTCTATAGCCACTACGTCTCTCACCAAAAGAACAAAGTATCCAGCAAGGATGAATACATGCTAATTGCCCAAGCAAAAACCTTAATTTTTTGCCGAAGAATAATTTCTTTATTCAAATTAAATAAATTAAATCCAAAAGACCAAATAACACCTGTACATAACCTTAACACATGTAAAAACAAGTACAAGACTAAAGACAAAAACAAAAGCACTGTGAAACATAAGAAGAAAAAAGGCTGCTGGCCCGTCTAGTGGTAAGCAGTCATAATTCCAGGTAGTGGCTGTTGTGGGAAGGACATATCCAAAGTGGTGGAGACAATAATTCACTGAGATACAAATTCAATCCATTCCCCAAATTGTTCAGTCTTATTCAGAATTCCAAGAGCCACTCCTTTGTTTGATATAGTCGACGCGTTTCGGCCTTATCACATACGGCCTCCTCAGGACAAAAAACAACAGTGCCTAAACAATTATAATACATCAAAATTACCACACTATATAACCCAACATATAAACAACCATTGACATCAGGAGTAGGTAAAGCCCACTCCTGTTCACCAACACCTTAAATAGTGATTCATAATTCCTAAAACTAATATAGTGAAGTCCATATTATATGTACAAATATATATAAAGCTAAATAAAATGCTATACAAAACTATCAGACAAAGTCATAAAGCAGGACCATTTTAAAAAAAAAACATAGAAATGCATTAAACTAGATTTTACTCCATATGAAAGCTCACTAAAATCCTTAATCTGGTGCCATATCGTTACCCCAGCTGCTCAAACTGATAATCAAAAAAGAGCAAACATTATCTCAATATTCCCAAGTCCAAGGCTCAGGCCCAAGTGTAAGAAGCCCCTGAGGTTGAAAAGACTAACCTTGGTGATAGAAAATTGGCTAATTCTACCTCGGGTAAACATGGTAAGAGTTTCTAATTCTATATGCACGCGCTGTTAAGGAGCGGTGCGGCCGATGTCGGCTACATACTGATTATTTTTCCAACTTTTTTATTTTTTCAGCTGTGATTCAGTCACAATCCCGTTTTTCTAGCGCCTCGTGTCTATCACCAAGGTTAGTCTTTTCAACCTCAGGGGCTTCTTACACTTGGGCCTGCGCCTTGGACTTGGGAATATTGAGATAATGTTTGCTCTTTTTTGATTATCAGTTTGAGCAGCTGGGGTAACGATATGGCACCAGATTAAGGATTTTAGTGAGCTTTCATATGGAGTAAAATCTAGTTTAATGCATTTCTATGTTTTTTTTTTTAAATGGTCCTGCTTTATGACTTTGCCTGATAGTTTTGTATAGCATTTTATTTAGCTTTATATATATTTGTACATATAATATGGACTTCAATATATTAGTTTTAGGAATTATGTATCACTATTTAAGGTGTTGGTGAACATGAATGGGCTTTACCTACTCCTGGTGTCAATGGTTGTTTATATGTTGGGTTATATAGTGTGGTAATTTTGATGTATTATAATTGTTTAGGCACTGTTGTTTTTTGTCCTGAGGAGGCCGTAAGTGATAAGGCCGAAACGCGTCGACTATATCAAACAAAGGAGTGGCTTTTGGAATTCTGAATAAGACTGAACAATTTGGGGAATGGATTGAATTTGTATCTCAGTGAATTATTGTCTCCACCACTTTGGATATGTCCTTCCCACAACAGCCACTACCTGGAATTATTACTGCTTACCACTAGACGGGCCAGCAGCCTTTTTTCTTCTTAGGTTTCACAGTGCTTTTGTTTTTGTCTTTAGTCTTGTACTTGTTTTTACATGTGTTAAGGTTATGTACAGGTGTTATTTGGTCTTTTGGATTTAATTTATTTAATTTGAATAAAGAAATTATTCTTCGGCAAAAAATTAAGGTTTTTGCTTGGGCAATTAACATATATTCATCCTTGCTGGATACTTTGTTCTTTTGTTTTCTCTTTGTCCCCTATCCAGTCTGGTTACAGGGACTACCCCTTTTTTTGACGTACTACGCCTCTCACCAGCACACCCACCAGCACACCCCGCTCACGTGCAGTCACCACCCCCACTACCATACACACGTCCCCTGTGTCCTCTCCCAGTGTGTCTGTGACGCCCCCTCCGAAGATACACAAACGCAGGCACACACCCACCCAACAGACATCCACCTCACGACAGCCCCCAGCGCATGCACCTGCACCCAAAACCACAAAACGTACACCTCCTACGATCACAACCTCTTCCTCACTCCCAAACCCCCTCCAGCTACCCGTCCCAGTGTGTCCAAACAACTTTTTCTGTCCAGCCTTAACCTATTTCCCACCCCCCCGTCCAACTCATAGGTTCCGAACTTGCACTTCAGCCACAACATCTCCGGGACCAGTGGTGCCTGTGGTCACAGGTATGTGGAGTGCACCGGCCACCAGGACAGCCAGTGTGTCACGGAGCCACAGCACAGCCAGTCCCCCCCTGTGAAGCACCAGAAGTTGGCCAGTGCCCGGCGGGAGAGGGGGAAGACTCCAGCCACCCGAGCCGCTCCAAGGGGTCCCGTTGGGAGTGTGGACTCAGCTGTGACTCCTCCCAAGGTGGGGAAGGGCCACAAGAAACCCAGCAAGTCTGGGAGGAGCAGCACGGCGGAGAAGACCGCCATCATCCCCGCTGCCCAGGAGGGCCCCGCCAGCGCCATCCTCGCTGCACAGGAGGGCCCCACCAGCCAAAGCCCAGCTGCCCAGGAGGCCACCGCAGCTCCATCCTCACTGCACAGGAGGCCACCGCCAGCCCCATCCTCGCTGCCCAGGAGGGCCCCACCAACCACAGCCCAGCTGCCCAATGAAGGACCACCAGCCCCAGCCCAGCTGCCCAATGAAGGACCGCCAACTCAAGCACCGCTGAACAGGGCACCGCCACCTCAAGCACCGCTGAACAGGGCACCGCCAACTCAAGCACCACTGAACAGGGCACCGCCAACTCAAGCACCGCTGAACAGGGCACCGCCAACTCAAGCACCGCTGAACCGGGCACCGCCAACTCAAGCACCGCTGAACAGGGCACCGCCGACTCAAGCACGGCTAGCCCATGAGCGGCAGGGGCACCGATGCAACTGGGACCGTCACGGGGTGCGTGATGCACTCTGGGCACCAGTCCCCCTCCAGAACCAGTGGAGACATGCATCCACTACCTCTGTCCTTGGCAGGATGAAGCACTCTGGGCACCAGTCCCCCTCCAGAACCAGTGGAGACATGCATCCACTACCTCTGTCCTTCACAGGATGAAGCTCTCTGGGCACCAGTCCCCCTCCAGAACCAGTGGAGACATGCATCCACTACCTCTGTCCTTGGCAGGATGAAGCACTCTGGGCACCAGTCCCCCTCCAGAACCAGTGGAGAAAGGCATCTCCCTGAGAGACTGTGGCTTTTCACTCCCCAGGATTGAACAGTGGGCAACCACCCACTGTAGAGACTTGTGAGACTGTGGCTTTGCACTCCCCAGGATTGAACAGTGGGCAACCCACCCACTGTAGAGACTTGAGAGATTGTGGCTTTGCACTCCCCAGGATTGAACAGTGGGCAAACCATCCACTGTAGAGACTTGAGAGACTGTGGCTTTACCCTCCCCAGGATTGAACAGTGGGCAAACCACCCACTGTAGAGACTTGAGAGACTGTGGCTTTGCACTCCCCAGGATACATCATTGGGCATGGAGCCCCCTCGGGGATCTGGCGTTGTGCACTCATCTGGCTGAGGTGCCCCCCTTCCCTTCCCCCTGAGGTGCCTGTTGTATTTCTATCTGATGCCCCTGCTGTGTTCTCTCTGTTTTGTTCTGGTATCGTGTGTGGGCCTCGCCCATGCATTTTGGGCCCAGTGGTCCACGGACTATAAATGGTGCAATACCTGGACTACTATTCTTGGTGTATATTTTGTAAATAGTGTTTATATGTATATTTTTATGTACTGCATTTTAATATATTCCAATGGTTACACTCATTTCCTTTTGTCTTTGCATTCTTCCCGGGGGGTTGTGGGGTGTTACTATAATGTATAGATATGTATGAGTGTGTGTGTTGTAGTGGGTGAGGGTAGGGGTGGAGGTGTTGCGTGTGTGTGTGCCTGTTTTTTGCCTCCCACCTCCCCTGTGTCGTAGGTGCAGTACTTACCGTGGTCTTCGCCGCCGGCGTTGGTGCTCCTGGTACAGGACCAGGAAGAGTATTGCGGGTAGGATTTGGAGTTCCGGGTCCATGGTGTTGTCGTTCCTTGAGGAGTGTGATGAGGTGAGCGTTTTACCTTGGAAATTCCTGTTTCCGCTGTGTATTTATCCGCTGTGAATCCGCCCCGGAAAAGGTGGCGGATTGGTAGGTTGTGATACTGTGAGCGGTACTTGGTCTTCCGCCTGTCTGTTGGCGGTGACCGCCAAGCTGTTTGTCTGTACCGCCGTGGCGGTCGGAGTGTTAAAGTGGCTGTCTTGGTTGGCGGTTTCCTCCACGGCCAAAATTCCATTTTTTTTACCGCCGGCCTGTTGGCGGTCTTACTGCCGCTTTAACACCGACCGCCAGGGTTGTAATGACCACCAATGTCCTTAGAGCCGATGTTATTATGATCTGAAATAGCATTGAAGAGCCTCAAAAAGTTCCCCCTACTCAAAATGTCATGTGGCCCCCTTGAACGATATTCAGGAATAAACACAAGTTTTGAGGTTACACCCCCCAAAGAGGCCGTTGGGGGATGCGGAGGGTATAAGGGCTGTAACTGATCTGTTACAATATGTGAGCCTACAGGGCCCACCAGGGCCGGCATGTCCGCACAAACTGACTGCAGGTTTGATGGCAGGATTGTAGGAAGGTATCTTATGTTATCAAAAGGCAACTTAAGGGAATTAGGAAAACCAGAGGCCAGGGCCTTACCACCGGTATTTCCATAGACAGTTTTGCGTTCAAACAATGTGGCCGTGGAGCAGGCAGGAATTCCACCTTCCCAAAGTGAGGCTCCTGTTTCCAATGCATTACCTAAGTTGCCTTCTTCAACCAAAGTCAAAGGGTCCTTGAAGGGGGGTTTAGTTCCCCGCACTGTGATAGCAGCCGAAGGATCTTTAACAAGCTCAATCGAGGAAGGAGGACCAACCAATGTGGTTAACGGAGAACAGGGCAATCGTGACACCCTGGGGACCACCTGCGGCTGCAAGAGTTGTGGTGCCTCAAGACTGGCCAGCGGTTGAGCCTTAGTTAGGAATCCTTGAGAGGATTGGCTCTGCCTTTTATTCTGATGTTTGCGGAGTCTTTTTTTTCCCCTCTTGCTCAGTGAATGTTGAGCCCAAAGATCAACTCCTAGGGATGTTGGATGTGTTGAAGCTGGTTGAGAAAGAATGGGGGGGTGATGACAGGCACCATAGACTCAGGTTCAGATAAGGGAGAGATCTTGGGAGCACAATTGGCCAAAGTAACATGCTCCAAAGTTTCCGTAGCAGCTAGCAAAAAAGAATTGATAGAGGTTGCATTTTGACTGGAAGGAAATAGTCGTCCAAAGTTTTTGGTTTGATAGGATCCTGAGCCAAGTCAGAATGGGTGCTTGAATTCGGATGAGGGACCACAGGCGCAGAAGCTGGAGATGGGTAAAAAGGTGGGCAATGATGAAAGACTTTTAATAATTGGAGAACAGCAGCATGTTGGCTGTGCAAGATTGGAGCTCACCTGAGCTCTGGAAATAAGCTGGTTAAGATTTTCTATTAGTTTTTTTCTTGAAATAATCCAGAAGCGAAGGTTCACGAAGTTTTAAGGGGCATGGATGCGGCGTGTGAACAACGGAGAGTTGAGACTTCAAAGTGACTGGGTTAGACAGATCGGCAGCCAGTGGAGAAGTGGCTGCTATAATTGTGGTAGGTGAAAGAGGATGAGTCCACTTTTCATGGGTCGATGGCAAATGCAAAATACCATGACTGTGGTGGCATTTCTTGTGTTTTTGAGGATTTGGGTGCTCATTCCTTACTTTACCAGACCTCTTGTTAAAGCAGACTCCAGAAGTCCTTCCTTGTCTGGCAAAGCTCGGGAGATGTGACTCAGCGTAATAAGTTCTTAGAAACGCTTGTAGCCCTTTTGAGGGGTGTCAGTACTCCACTTGAAGACTTGCAGCTTATGTTGAAAGAGAAGGAATAGTAGAGACCTGTTAAGTTGGATTGAGCAGGAGAGACAGTGTTGCAGGAAAAGCATGGCAACACGGTCCAGACAAGCCGCACTGGCCTAACGCCAGCCGCTTCCCTCATAGACAGGTTGCCTGCAGCCTAGCTTCAGTTTATTGGAGCCCCAACACCTTGATCCTGCTTGTTGAATGCTGTGCACTTGCCTTAGGTCGCCGTCCTCTATGAATTCCGGTCCTGGGCAGTTCTGGGAGTCCTAGGGGGATCAAAATAGACTGCAACCAGGAATTCTCTCAGGAGTTCTCTTATTGCTTCCACCCAGGGTCGTCCGTCGTCAGTAGGGATGTGTGACCCTGCACAGGGCCCTCGCTGGCCCCATCAGAGGCTGCCAGATGCTGGAGCCACAGGGGGCCGGGACCAACAAAAAAAAAAAAACAACTGTCCAGACCCTACGCCTTTGGGGATTTTCGAGCAGGGAGCTGAAGCCCCTATTTCAAAATCCGGAACTTCAACAGGGTCCACGAGCAGCAGAAGGGCAGGCAAGATGTGCGTGCCCCCAGTCCCTGCCCTGTCCAAGGCCACCAAGGCACTGCGGCAGCTCAACAGCGCAGCAGAACAGCTATGAGGCCGGTGTGCAACCTTGGCTGCAGCTGCGGTGTTGACGCGGTTGCACCAACTTCAACTCCGGCTCCGGCAGGGGCTCCAACAAGGGGAGCGGCGAGTGAAACCAGGGAATACTGGGGCCAGGGACCAGGGGCTGGGAGACGGCAGAGATCCCCAACAGTGAAGGGAGCCACACACTGCATGCCACTCACCACTCTGGCAGAAGCTCTGGGCACTCCGAGACTCAGTCCCTCAACGAGCAGACGACCCACAGCCGGATCCTCATCAGAACTCCACAGCCGGATCCTCTTCAGGGACAGTTGTCTTTTGTTGAGACTTCAGATTCTGGAACTCCTTATCCTCCTCTTTGAGGGCCTCGAGCTGTTTCAGGACAGAATCCGTTGTAACATGCACTCTTTGGGTGGCCTATTTTCCATGGAACTCGCAATCAGCTCACGGTCCCTCTGCTTGTCACCTTCTAACTGAACAGAAACCTTCAGTCATCTCCAGACTCTCACTCCTCCTCAGGCAGTAATTGAAATGATAAAGAGCTGAGGCTTGAGGTGACGTCCCCAAACGTCAGAAAATAAAAGGACAGATTGACAAGGATCCTTCCTCGTCCTCTGAAGAGCTGCACAAAGAAGCTCAGACTGGAACGGACTGCATCCACTGCTGGTGCTGTCACTCCCTCTCCTCGCCTAAGTTTCTCTCCTGCTGCACTGGGCGCAGCCTGGCAGGGCTGGCAGGACGGCCGCATGCGCGGGGAGGGGGAGCCGCTGGCTGCTGTGCATGGGGGGGCGTGAGCTCCAAAAGGCCGGGGGTCGGAGAGGTCAGCTCACCAGGAGATACTGGGCCCTAGCTGCCGCGAACACAAGAGCAGCTTGCCTCAATCTCCGCTCTCAGCCCCGACTCTCCGTGGCAAGAGGAACAATTGACACTGCGAGAGGCCATTTGGACCATATGATGCCTAACATTGCTGGAAATGTGAAGAATTGTCTTACTGATATCTATATCTGGATGACTTGCAACTTTCTCCAACTGAATGGCAGCAAAATAGCAATCCTACTTGTAGGTAATCACACTGAACAACAGCTGTATTCTTCTGGCCTGTGTGATTTTGCTTCTCCTAAGTTTAAATCTATAAAAATTGTCCTAGTCTCCCATTTATCCTTGATAACCCATATTAATGTTCCCTGCTTGTCCTTTTTGTTTTACCTTAGACTTCTACGGAGGATTCTGTGTTTTCTGCTTGCATTCTTTCCAGAACAGATTATTGCAGTATTGTACCTCGCCTTTTCAGATTTATCTCAGAATCACTTAAAAAGAAGCCAAAATGTTGCTGTTTGAGTGGCTAGTGGTATGAAGAGATTTGAACACATTATGAAAGCCCATATCTATCTGCACTGGCTTCCAGTTAAACAAACAGTGTTCTTTAAGTAGTATGTACAGCTTCTTTAATTATACTTACAATTTTACAGTGGTATTATACCTTAATCAATACAAGCATTTCAGATCACTTTGATCCCACATTCAGTTACTCTTTGTCATTGCTTGGGTCAAGAAGGACAGGCTAGGTGATCCACCTCTTTCTTTACTATGTCGAAAGCTTTGGCGTGATCTTCCCATCAGAATGAAATTTAATAGGATGTGTAATTCATGTAATTTACTTTTGCATAATTGTGAAACGTTTTAGTTAAATGACATGAAATTGAGGGTAGTTATGTGAAATGAAAATCTGTCATTTGCCAGTATACCTGATTGCGAAATGAGTCATTTGATGAGACAATGCATTTCATGCTAAAAGGAAATAGTGCATAAAAACAAAAGCACCAGTACCAACAGCAGTTCTTACTCTGTCGTTCCCTTGTGCTTTCAATACATATTTACAGCAAACGGCTTGTAATTACGGGATGTTGTGTAATGGCATAGTTTGAGAAATGTCATGTAACAAGCAAAATGAGAAATTTATGAAACTTAGCAAATTAGGCCAGCGTAATTTATTTCACCCAGGCTTAATTAAATCCATCACTATTACGTTTACCTTATTGTTCTGTTTTATTCCAAACACTGTTGTTTCAGTGTCGAGATGTTTTATTGTTGGACATGTGCTTTACAAGTTTATTTCCAGTCCATTCCACTTGGAGGAAGCATCCAATTTTCCTCAAGGGGAACTCTCCTTTGGTATCATGATTTTGTAAAACAAATAACACGTTCAGATAATAGATAAACACCTTCAGTGTGTCTGGTATAATCTAACTACCCAGCACTTTTTTGGTGACAAGGTGAGTGATGGTGAAACACTGGAGTACTGAACTCAGGGTCACGAAACACCCAGTGCCCCTGACAGGCACAAATCAAACCAGAGTCAATGAGATTCACTCCAGGAGAAAACCATTGACCTTGGTTGGATCCTTGCCTGTCGCATGCACTAAGCCCAGCATACAAGTAATGTAGCATTTTTATAAGAACAGGTGAAAGAGCGCTTTTCTGGGCAGTGTGGGTAAGAAACCTTTGTAGGATCCATGCAAGACATACCATCACGGACATCCCTGGGTGTCTAGCTTTCAGAAATATCTGGGGCTGGTATGTTTCCCTAGGTCGCCGACTATCCCCAGACAATAAAAACACCACTATCCCTGTTGCCAAATGAGACAATTTTTGTAACACGATATATTGATTTCTCCACATTGAATTTTGGGGCCTTTCCTGTTGCAGGCACTAGGACTACCTACAAAGATGAAGTACCATTGTTGTTAGAAAACTTAGAGGAATGCTGGGTAGAAGGAAGTTTGTGGTTTCCCACAGATTCCAGAACTTTCCATCACAGGTATGTGAGGAAAATGTGTTTTTTAACTTAAAGTTTGAGGTTTGCAAAGGATTGGGTAAACAGCCTGGTGAGAGTCATGCAAGTCACACTACCCTGAATTCTCCTAGTTGTTTAATTTTCAAAAATATACAGGTTTGCTAGGTTTCCTAATTGCTGGCTGAGCTAGGGTCCAAAATCCACAGCTACTCACTTTGCAAAAATCAGGTTAGTTTTGAGTGGAAAAATGTGATGTATCCATGTTACATTGTAGGCTGTTCCCTGTCACGGTCACCAGGCCTATCCTCACACGTGAGGTACCATTTGTATCAGAAGACATGGGAGAATGCTGGGAAGAAGGACATTTGTGGGTCCCCACAGATTCCCTAACTTAGCATCACAGAAATGTGAGGAAAATGTGTGTTTTTACTCAACGTTTGAGGTTTGCAAGGAATTCTGTGTAAAATAACTTGGTGAAAGCCATGCAAGTCACCCCATCCTGGATTTCCCTAGGTATCAAGTTTCTAAAAATGTGCAAGTTTGCTAAGTTTTTCTTAGGTGCCAGCTGAGCTAGGGCCCAAAATCCACAGCTACCCACTTTGCAAAAACGGGTCAGTTTTGAGGGGACAAATGTGATGTATCCATGTTGCGTTTTGGGCTTCCTGTCATCAGCACTAGGCCTACCCACACAAGTAAGGCAGCAATTTTATCAGAAGACATGTGGGAGCATAGAAAAGTAGGATATTCATTACTACCAAATGGATTTCGCTACATTTGTGCCTTAAAAATATAAGGCCATGTACTAAGAATGAAGACCTTTTGAAAAATATGCTCTAAATCATAAGCTTGTATGGGTATCCACGAATTCAGAGATGTACAAAAAAACATTGCTCCTAAACTCCATATTTTGTGTCTATTTCAGAAATACATAGAACACCATAAAAACCTATGTTTCACTCTATCTAAGGTTCTTGGAGAACCTACAAACCCTAATTATACCCACAATCAAAAAGGTCTTGTGAACTTAATGGTACACTGCTTTTGTGATTCGGCCATTGTGACAAAAATTTACAGATAAAAACATCACAAATTATATTCTTCCTATTCGTTTTCAATATTTTTGTAATTAATTTAACAGTTAGTTTCTTTTGGAAAATATTGAGGAATCTACACAAATAAGCCCTCACTGAATTCAGAATTTTGTTTATTTTTCTGAAACATATAGCTTTCCTGGATCACCCATGCATTTCACACTGGTTTGCACCACAACATGGTAATAGGTTGAATTCACAACAAATAGGAAAAATGTGCTACCTCTTGGAAAAATGCCAACACTGTGGTAAATAAAATAGGGTTTTTAATTCAGCTGTGCATGTTCCTAAAAGCAGTGAAAATGGTGACTTTAGACCATTTGTTAATGTCATTTTAATGAAAAAATACAGGCGCATATCCAGATCACTTTTTTCCTATTTTTCACAAAAAAACATGACATCCAGATATATTTTAGCTATTTCCTCTTCCCTCTCAAGGAGAATACACAAACCTTAGATACCTTTAGAACCTCCAGGATGTTCGAAAAAGGGATGCAATTTTGGCAAGAATAGCTTATATGGACAAAATGTCAACGCGGACTAAGTGCAAACTACCAAAAATAGCCAAGAAAAAGGCTTTTCTCTCTATTGGGGGTGAGGACTAGCAGCGAAAGGGTTAAATTACCCTGACATAATTTACATTATTTCGAGAATTTCATGCTACACTTCTTACGTTAAATTACTGAAAGATGCTATTATGTTGCATAATCTAGCACCATTAGTGGTGATATTTTTACATGTGTGACACTTATGTGAATAACAGAACGCGAAAGGCTATTGCTCACATCATTGTGCATTTCACATTTTTTTTTACCTCAAAATGAATTCTTCTGCTAAAAAATTTACACAAGGATACTGTTCATACCAAAACATAATGCTAAATCATGGATTGCATTTTGAATAATTTTGCTTAATTTTCACAAAAAGTTTGAATAATTATGTGAAAGCATTTCATGTGAATGTGGCACACCTCTACATCAGCCTATTCTGGCATAGGATTAGAAACCTGAAACACAATTCCCAATCAAATTAATTTCAAGATCACCATAGGGCAATTTTAATACACAAGTTTGTCTCTTTCTCACCCCATTATCTACCTTATTAACAGAGCTTAGGACAGTTTGTCAAAAACGTAAAAAGTCACCAAGATAGGGACTTTCATGTGCTAAAACTGCATCTGTCAAAATAACCTGTCTAAAAGAACTTTCCATAATTGAGGTGAGTCCATCATGGCAAACTACACTTTGCATGGGCGAAGGGCAGGCACGGCTATGAACTATGATGGGTCAGTGAGGCCAATGTTTCTGTAAAAGTTAGCCTTCACACTTGAGTTATCATCCAAAAGATATTTCTAAGGCACAATAACATGTACGCCTCATCCACCAGTCGTCCCAGCTCTGTATCAATCTCTAACCTCCGGAGCCCTCCTAGTATTAAAATATACACATTTAAATGTACATGACAAGCTCTAGCTTTTCCAGACCATAGTGATGATGCTGTTGCCAAGTGTATACCTAGGTCTAGGACACCACACACCTCCCTTCTAATATAAAACTTGAAATTAAAGAAAAATCAAGAAGTAATGTATACATCATATGTTATTGAAGAGTACATGGGGAACTCCCAAATACAAATAGAACAAATGCATATACACATATTACAATCTTGAGGATAGCAAAATTGTCACATAAATTTAGCGGTAAGAGCAACATTTGCCACAAAATTACAACTTCAAATACACATAGTCATTCAGATTAATAGGTTTCTTTTTTTATCCTTGCACTCCTTTTCCTCTCGTATTGTGGTTCTTCCACCAAAGTACCAGTGACCCTGTCATCATCTTTACTATCCTTACATTCTTCCCACACAGCAACTAACCCTAAATTCCAAATACGATGGGGACTAGTTTCTTACAATATTTTTGATTACTTTTTTTATTTTTTATGGGCTGACTAAACTTGTCAGTGAAACACCCCTTTCTTGGATTCCTTATTTTCACCCAATCTCCGATGCACACCTTTGTTCCTTTGTTGTCTTCAGAGCCATCCGCCTACCAAAATTCTCTTTCCTTTTCTTTACAAACTTCATTTCTCTGTCTTCCCAGTCCTCACAAGTTTTAGATTAATCACTTACTCCTAAAGCTTTTATTTTATTCACCCACGTGGGACCCACTTGGCTGTTCAGATATTTTCTCTTGAACATAAAGAAAGAGATAACACTAGCTAAAAAATGAGGTGCCATACTATACACATGCACTTTGGTTTTCAGTTCAGTCACCCAATTCAACTTGTTACCTAAGAGTGTTGAATGCCTTCTTTCACAACTGTTAAAGCGTTTCTGGGTGGCATAAAGATGTTTTCTTGTGCTTTATGACTCTTTCCCACAACACCATCTCCATAACCTTGGGAGTCAGCGGTAGACCACTGTCTGTTAAAAGAGACTCAGGAAAACCTTCCTGTCAAACAGAGCTGCTAGAAACTCTATGACCACAGTAGTCTCTACTGAGTTTACAATCTTAACTTCAGGCCATCTGGAATGCATATCCATGAACGCCATTATGGATTTATCATTGTTAGAAATGGGGTCTTAGGCTGGCAGTCAGGTTACCCCCTGTCCAAACATGGACCCTCACTCTAGTCAGAGTAAAAGAGAATCACCTTCAGCTAACCCCTGCTTACCCCATTGGTAGCTTGGCACAGGCAGTAGGCTTAACTTCAGAGTACTACGTGTAAAGTATTTGTACCAACACACACAGTAACTTAATGAAAACACTACAAAATGACACAACACAGGTTTAGAAAAATAGAAAATATTTATCTAAACAAACAAGACCAAAACAACACAAATCCACAATACACAAGTCAAGTTATCAATTAAAAAGCAAAAAGAGTAGTTATGTAGTTTAAAACACACACTAACACTGTCAGCATGAAAATGTACCTTAGGTGCGAAAGAAATAACCCCTCACGGGCGAGTGTGCATCAAAAAGGGCTTGCGATGAGTCGATTTCACTCACGAGCGAGACCTTGAGTCATTTCTCCTTTCGTGGGGCCGGGGCACATTGTTTCTTCTCTACGCAGGAGAGCGATGCCCTGATCCGTTCAGCACTCTCGGATCCAGGCAGGCCTTGCATTGTTTTTACACTCCCAGCAGTGCTAGTATCGGAAATCCAGCAGCACGATGATCTGAAAACCACGCAGCGTGGGTTGCGATATCCCAGCCTCCGTCAGCGATGCTGGGTGTCTTTTCTGCAGCTCCATGCATTGATTCTTAGGTCGCTTTACAGGTGAGCATCGATTCTCAGCCGCGAAGCCGGCGGCGCGTCGTTTCTTCAGCCGCAGATCGGAGTTGTGTCGATCTTTTCCCCGCACGGCATTCTGTGCGTGGGTTTCTTCCACTTAGGCTGCCAGCTTCTCCTTTCAGGGTCCTAGGAACTGGATGGGTACCGCAGGGCAGAGTAGGAGCCTCTCCAGAGACTCCAGGTGCTGGCAGAGAGAAGTCTTTGCTATCCCTGAGACTTCAAACAACAGGAGTTACACTCTAAATCAAGCCCTTGGAGATCTTAACAAGATGGAAGGAACACAAAGTCCAGTCTTTGCCCTCTTACTCTAGCAGAAGCAGCAACTGCAGGATAGCTGCACAAAGCACAGTCACAGGCAGGACAGCACTTCTTCTTCCGCTCTTCTCCAGGCAGAGGTTCCCCTTGGTTTCCAGAAGTGTTCTAAAGTCTGTGGTTTTGGGTGCCCTTCTTATACCAAATGTCTCCTTTGAAGTAGGCCTACTTCAAAGCAAAGTCTCTTTTGAATGTGAAATCCTGCCTTGCCCAGGCCAGGCCCCAGACACTCACTGGGGAGTTGGAGACTGCATTGCATGAGGGCAGGCACAGCCCTTTCAGGTGTGATTGACCACTCCTCCCCTCCCTCCTAGAACAGATGGCTCATCAGGAAATGCAGACTACACCCCAGCTCCCTTTGTGTCACTGTCTAGTGTGAGGTGCAACCAGCCCAACTGTCAAACTGACCCAGACAGGGAATCCACAAACAGGCAGAGTCACAGAAATAGTATAAGCAAGAAAGTGCTCACTTTCTAAAAGTGGCATTTTCAAACACACAATCTTAAAATCAACTTTACTAGAAGATGTATTTTTAAATTGTGAGCTCAGAGACCCCAAACTCCACATGTCCATCTGCTCCCAAAGGGAATCTACACTTTAATCAGATTTAACGGTAGCCCCCATGTTAACCTTGCAGCAGTGAAAAACGAATTAAGCAATATTTTACTGTCAGGACATATAAAACACTACTATGGCCCTCATTACAACCCTGGTGGTCGGTGTTAAAGCAGCGGTAATACCACCAACAGGCTGGCGGTAAAACAATTGGGATCACGACCATGGCGGAAACCTCCAACACATACAGCCACTTTAACACTCCGACCACCATGGTGGTAGAAACAAACACTGCGGCAAGTAACCGCCAACCGACAGGCGGAAGTCAATGTACCGCCCACCCCATCACAACCCGCCCATCTGCCAGCTTTTCCGGGGCGGTACCAATGCCATCAAAAGCACGGCAGAAACAGTGTTCTGAAGGGAAACCACTCACCTCTCGACACTCAACAAAGAACCAGGACGCCATGGAGCCTGAGCTGCATGTCCTGCCCATGCTGGTCTACCTCTTCATCTACCAGGAGTACGAAAGGCGCCAGCGACGACCACGGTGAGTACTGCACGTAGTACACAGGGGTGGGGGTGGAAAAAGAGAGTGACACACACACGAAACACACAACACCCCCACCCCCACCCTTACCCTCATCCACAAAACCATACACACAAACACATGCAGCAACATCACATTTACACCCCATAACCCCTTAGAAGAACGCAAGGACAAAAGGAATAGGTTCAAATCAGTGATATATTAGAAATAGCCAGAGATACGTTAGATTTTGAAAAACAGTATTTACAAAAATATTCAATATGTACATAAGGCAGTACATTTCCACTCAAAATGTCTGTGGGCCACTGGGCCAAAACACATAGGCCAAAGCCACACTTGACTCCTGCCTCAATATGGAGAGAACACTGCAGGGGCATCAGGTCGAAAACACACAGGCACCTCAGGGGGACGGGGAAAGGGGGGCCCTCAGCTGGAAGATGGAATAACATCACTGCTCCTGGAGGGGGTCCATGCCCACATCGATGTCCTGGGGAGTGCAAGGCCACAGTCTCTATAGTGGGTGGGTTGCCCACTGCTTGGTCCTGGGGAGTGCAAAGCCACAGTCTCCCTAGTGGTTGGGTTGCCCACTGCTTGGTCCTGGGGAGTGCAAAGCCACAGTCTCTCTAGTGGGTGGGTTGCCCAGTGCTTGGTGCTGGGGAGTGCAAAGCCACAGTCTCTCTAGTGGATGCCTTTTCCACCGGTTCTGGAGGGGGCTTTGTGCCCAGTGTGCTTCATCCTGCGAAGGATAGGGTGAGTGGATGCCTTTCTCCACTGGTTACGGGGGGGGGTTTTGTGCCCAGTGTGCTTCCTCCTGCCAAGGATAGGGTGAGTGGATGCATCTCTCCACTGGTTCTGGAGGGGGCTTTGTGCCCAGTGTGCTTCATCCTGCCAAGGATAGGGTGAGTGGATGCCTTTCTCCACTGGTTCTGGAGGGAGCTTTGTGCCCAGTGTGCTACATCCTGCCAAAGATAGTGTGAGTGGATGCCTTTCTCCACTGGTTCCGGAGGGGGCTTTGTGCCCAGTGTTCTTCATCTTGCCAAGGATAGGGTGAGTGGGTGCCTTTCTCTACTGATTTTGGAGGTGGCTTTGTACCCAGTAATGCAACACTTGGGGTGTGGCAGATCACAGTCCCTCACCTGGGTGTTAGAGCCACAAGATTTGCAGTGACCAGGATGTATTGTCCATGAAGGCAGGGCTTGAGTCCATCCGCTGGCAGCTACGGCTGCACAATGGTGGAAGTACCGGTGCTGGTGGGGGTGCTGCCAGTGGTGGAGAAAAGCTCCAGCCCTTCTCCTGCAGCCTCAGACAGCTTTCCTCTGGGGCTTCTGCTGCTGGCAGTGGTGCTACTGTCAGCGGTGCAGGTGGTAGTGTTTGCGTCGGGGCTTGCAGTGGTGCAGGTGCCGGTGCTGCCAGTGGTGGGGGGAGCTTCAGCCCTTCTCCTGCAGCCTCGGATGGCTGCCCACTGGGGCTGCTGCTGCTGACAGTAGTGGTGCTTGCGGTGGTGCAGATGGTGGTGCTGGTAACAGTGCTTGCAGCGGGGCTAGCAGCGGGGCTGGTGGTGGTGCTGCCCGCGGCACAGGTGCTGGCGGTTGTGCTGGTAGCCACCAGGACTTTACCTACAGTCTCGGACGGCTGAAGTGCCATGCCTGGTGTCTTGGGCCCCTTCCTCACCTTGGCAGATGGTGGTGTGACCTTGTATCTGGCAGCTGGAGTCTTTGAGGTGGCCTTGCTGGGTGGGTGTGGCTCCTTCCCCTTGCCTGATGCTGTCCCCTTCTTCACCTTGCCAGGTGGCGTAATGCTTTTAGCCTTGCCAGGGGTTGGTGACCCCCTGACCTGCTTTTGGCCAGGAGTCCGCTTTGGAGCCATCAGCCTGCCTTCGTGCCCCTGACAACGCCGTTTGCCGCTAGAAGGAAGTTAGAGGCCCTCATCACCCGCAGGCACCCGCCTGCACCTCATCCCTGGTGCCTAGTGGTAGGCGTATCTAATGTGCTCTGCACTTTGTATTTTGAGCAATCTTTTGTTTCATGTAAATAGTTTTTTGTTTCATGCACTGTTTCTGACTGTACCTGTGCTCTTTTTACATTCCGCATCATTTTGTGCCCTGAGCGTTACCGCCCGTTCTCCCTGGCTTTTTCTGGTTCTCCCCTACCCAGCCGCTGCGTCCCCTGCGGCCCACCCCCCTCACGCCCCCATTGGTCTTTCCATCCTGCCTCCCAGCTGTTCCTCCATCCCACCTCCCCTTCTTAATGGCAGCCGCTGCGCGGAGCCCTGTGTGACACCCTGACCTGCTTTTACCCAGGAGTCCACTTTGGCTCCACCAGCCTGCCTCCGTGCCCCTGACCCCGCCGTTTGCCACTAGAAGGAATTTCGAGGCCCTCTACCACCCGCAGGCACCCGCCTGCACCTCATCCCTGGTGCCTAGAGGTAAGCATATCTAGTGTGCTCTCCACTTTTTATTTCATGTAATCTTTTGTTTTATGTAAATCGTTTTTCGTTTAATGCACTGTTTCTGACTGTACCTGTGCCCTTTTTACATTCCGCTTTGTTTTCTGCCCTCGGCGTTTCTGCCCGTTCTCTCTGGCTCTTGATGGTTCTCCCCGACCCAGCTGCTGCGTCCCCTGTGGCCCCGCCCTCCTCGTGCCCCCATTGGTCTTTCCCTCCCACCTCCCAGCTGCTCCTTCCTCCCACCTCCTCTTCTTAATGGCGGCCGCTGTGCTCCCGCGCATAGCATGCGCGTCGCTGGTACACCAGAGGCAAGCCCTTCTGCGCCAGTCCATGCCTGGACCGCACCCAGCGCCCGTCCCCATGGTCCACACTTCTCCAACCCCCTGAAGCAGCACTACTCCTCCACAGAACTCCATGCCCTCAACCCAGGCCAGCACCCCGCCTGCGCCCAGTCCAACCCCAAGCACACACATGGACCATTCACATGCCACTCATGCCATTTTTCCTGCACTCACACTAATACCAGCAACACCAACACGGACTGTAATAACACCAAACCCCGCAACCACCTTAACTGCATCCTCCTTAACACCCGCTCCATCCACAAGCACACCATCAAACTTTGGGACCTGCTCACAACATACTCTCCTGACATCGCCTTCCTCACGGAAACATGGATGAACCCCTCATCAGAACCCGAGATAGCCATAGACATCCCAGAAGGTTACAAAATCACCTGTAGAGACAGCATAAACAAACCAGGAGGAGGTATCGCCTTATTACACAAAAACACCATCAAAATCTCCACCAACACCAACGATAGTCTAGACAGCGCAGAACACCTACACTTTCTAATACACATCAACGCCAACACCACCCTTAGAGGAACCCTCATTTACAGACCACCAGGACCCCGCCCCCCATTCTGCAACGCCATAGCAGATACCATCAGCTCCCACGCCCTCACCTCCACAGACTACATACTCCTTGGTGACCTCAACTCTCACCTGGAAAGCACCCATGACTGCAACTCCACAGCCCTACTGGACAACCTTACAAACCTCGGCCTCAAGCAACTGGTCACCTCACCCACTCACTCAGCGGGAAACACGCTTGACGTCATCTTCACCTCCAGCAGCCACATCACTTTCACTCACACCACCGAACTCCACTGGACTGACCACCACTGCGTCCACTTCTCCTTCATGAAACCACCCACCCACCACCAACACACTACATCCTACCGCAAGTGAAACAAGATCTCCAAAGAACACCTGATCGCCAACCTCACACCAGCTCCACCTCCCATCACCAATTACCACAACACTGCTGCCCACAACCTCACACAATGGCTAACAACCTGCGCAGACTCCCTCGCCCCAGTGAAAAGAAACAACAACACCGGCACCGTCAAGACCGCCCCCTGGTTCACCACAGAACTCCAAGCTTCCAAACGAGAATGCCGTAAAATTGAGAAGCCTGGCACCAAGAACCCTCAATGAGCAATTTCTGCAACCTCAAAACAGCGCAAATACCACCAACTGATCCGGACCACCAAATGGTCCTTCTACAAAGAACGCATAGGCAACAACACAACCAACAGCAAGGAACTCTTTGCCATCGTCAATGAACTCACCAAACCCAAATCCAGCACCATCGACCCTCCACACTGCCAAAACCTCTGCAACTCCCTCTCCAACTACTTTCACCTCAAAATCGCAGACATGCACAACAGCTTCACAGCATCAGCACCCACCATCCTCACCACCGACACAACCAACAAAACAACACACTCCCACACTAACCAACTACACACCTGGACCCCCACCAATGATGAAGAAATTGGCAAAACCATGAACTCCATCCACTCAGGCTCCCCTACAGACCCCTGCCCGACCACATTTTTAACAAGGCGAGCCAAATCATCGCTCCCCAGCTCCGCGCCGTCATCAACAGTTCCTTCAACACCGCAACCTTCCCAACATTTGGAAGCACCCCAAAGTCAACACGCTCCTCAAAGAACCCAAAGCAGACCCGGAAGACCTCACAAACTACCGTCCTATCTCTCTTCTCCCCATCCCCACAAAGGTCGCTGGGAAGATAGTCAACGCCCAACTGTCTCACTTCTTAGAAGAAAACATACTCGACGCCTCCCAGTCTGGATTCCGCAAGAACCACAGCACTGAGACCGCCCTTATCGCCTGCACAGACGACATCAGAACCAGAGTGGACGAGGGCGAGACCATCGCCATCATTCTCCTAGACCTCTCCGCAGCATTCGGCACACTATGCCACAATACCCTCCGTGCACGCCTTTTTGATGCCAGAATTCGACACAAGGCCCTGGACTGGCTTACATCCTTCCTCGCCGAAAGAACCCAAAGAGTTCGCCTCCTCCCTACTTCTCTCCAGCCACCAAGATCATCTGCGGGGTCCCTCAAGGATCCTCCCTCAGCCCCACTCTCTTCAACATCTACATTGCCCCTGTCGCCGACATCCTCTGCCCCCACAGAATCACCATCATCTCTTACGCTGACGACACCCAGCTCATCATCTCCCTCACGAGGAACCCAGCCACCGCTGAGATAAACCTGCACGCCAGACTCCTCGACATCGCCAAATGGATGACAGCAAGCCACCTCAAACTTAACTCAAACAAAACAGAAATCATCATCTTCAGCCCCAACAAGATGGCATGGTACGACTCCTGGTGGCCCACCACCCTTGGACCACCCCCAACACCCACCGCCCAGGCACGCAACCATGGCTTCGTTCTAAACTCATCTCTCTCCATGGCCCAGCAAATCAACACCATATCGTCCTCCTGCTTCAACACCCTTTGCATGCTATGTAAGACTTTCCAATGGATTCCTTTAGAAACAAGAAGAATGGTCACCCACACCCTCATCAGCAGCAGACTGGACTACGGCAACGCCCTCTACGCAGGGATCACAGCCAAGCTTCAAAGAAAACTCCAGCGAATTCAAAACGCAGCCGCACGTCTCACCCTCAACCTCCCTCACCACGAACACATTTCCACCCACCTCAGATCCCTACACTGGCTGCCCATCAACAAAAGGATCATTTTCACAGTCCTCGTCCACGCTCACAAAGCCCTCCATGACACTGGACCGGCCTACCTCAACAAAAGAGTAAACTTCCATGTACCAACTTGACAGCTCCGCTCCGCCGACCTCTCCCTCGCTACAGTCTCCTGCATCCAACGCACCACCTCCGGCAACAGATCCTTATCCCACCTTGCCGCCAAGACCTGGAACTCCCTCCCAACCAACTTACGCAAGACCAATGACCTCTTAACCTTCAGAAAGCACCTCAAGAACTGGCTTTTTGAGCAGTAACCAGCAACCCGCCCCCCCCACAGCTCCTTGAGACCCTAAGGGGTGAGTAGTGCGATTAAGAAATTATTTGATTAATTGATTGACTGGCTGGGCTGATGGGTGCCCCCTTTGATCCTCTGACAGGTGAAGGAACCATAGCGGACGTGGACTTGGTGTCTGAGGTGCTGGCCTGGGTTTTGGCCACCCTAGCCTGAGGGGAAGGACGTGAGGGGGAGGGAAGAGGTCAATGTTTGCTAGGAAAAGCTTCTTAGGGACACTGGGGTGGGAAGAGGGAGAAGGTTTGGGAATAGAGGAAGAGGGAGTGGTTGTAGGAGGTGTCTGTCTGCTGACTTTGGGTGCAGGTGCATGGGCTAGATGCTGTTGTGAGGTGCATGGCTGTTGGGTGGGTTGGTGCTTGCGTTTGTGTATTTTGGGAGGAGGGGTCACAGACACACGTGGAGAGGACACAGGGGAGGTGTGCATGGATGTGGGGGTAGTGCTTGCCCGTGAGGGGTGTGTAGTGATGGGCGTGCTGGTGATAGAGGTAGTGGATGAGTATGTAGTGCATGCAGATGTGAGTGGAGACGCTATCAGGAGGGAAGTGGACGAGAAGGAGGAGGGGGACACAGGGGAGGCAGTGGATGTTGGTGTGTCTGCATGAGGATGGTGCTTGTGTGAGCCTGTGAGATGAAGTGTGGTGCTTGTGTTTGCCTGAGCCACTTCCGTGTGTTGATTTGGGTGAATGATGATCTGAAGGTGTGCTTGGGAAAGGCTGGGGTTGGGGGGAATGGGACTGGGTAGAGAAAGTTGGAGGGGGAGGCTAGAGACAGGGACAATGGCTGCCATCAGTGAGTTGGCCGGAGCCTGAAATGCTCTCTGTTGGGCCGCCACGCCAGAGTGAATGCCCTCCAGGTATGCATTTGTTTGTTGCAAATGCCTCCCGACACCCTGGATGGCATTCAGAATGGTTGACTGCCCAACAGTGAGGGATATCAGGAGGTCAATAGCCTCCTCACTGAGGGCAGCAGGGCTGACTGGGGCAGAGCCTGAAGTGCCTGGGGCGAAGGAGATGCCCACCCTCCTGGGTGAGTGGGCACGGAAAACGAGCTGAGGGGCTGCTGGGAGGGCGCTGCTGGTAGGGGGTGGCAGCTGTACCTGTTGTTGGGGTGGACACAGAAGTGTCTGCCACTGCCAGGGAGCTTCCATCGGGGGAGGAGTCGCTTTCTGTGGTCTCCCCTCCTGTCCCTGTTGTGGTGCTCCCCTTGCCCTCCATCCCACTGGTGCCCTCACCGTTGGTGGATTCGGCCTCCAGGCCCATGTGGGATGCAGCTCCCTCCATCACCGGTGCCTCTGCTCCTCTGCCAGATGATGCTAATGCACACAAGGACAGGGTGACAAAACAAAAAGGGGGGGAGAGACAGAGGATACACTTGGTCAATGCCAACAACAACACTACCGTTGGCGTACACAACACACAGGGAGCATCCCTATGCACTAGCCCATGCGCTACCAATTACAAAGATAGTTCTCAGCCCATGGGTACTTTGCCTAACGCCACTAGGTGCACACCTGAAACCCACAGGACCCTCCCCATTAGTAGATGCCCACTAACACTATTGGGGTAGGAGTGCTTCAGAGCCCACCCAACAAGGGACCTACCCTGCCATCTTCGCCCTGGCCGAGGGGCACCCAAGGCCCACATCCCCCACCCAGTTAACCCTTAAAGCACGCATAGTCAGGATTCAGAATCTGTACTCACCCCCTTGTGGCTGCTGTGATGCCTTCAGGCACCCATCCAACTCCGGATAGGCCACCGCCATAATGCGGAATATCAGGGGGGTCAGGGTACAATGGGCACCCCTTCCTCATTGGGAGACCAGCCCCAGCTAGGCCTCAGCTGTCTTCTTTGCCCAGCAGCGCAGGTCCTCCCACCGTTTGCGGCAGTGGGTGCTCCGCCTGTCAAAGACCCCCAGGGTCCTCACCTCCTTGGCGATGCACGCCAAATACCCTTTTTTGATGGGCGCTGACCTGCAGGAAAAATGACAGCATAAACCGTCACACTCATGGCCCACCATATCCCTCCCATCCTCTGATGCACATACATTGACCACCATACATGTAGCACTCTGCCCAGGATGCCTCCCACATGTGGCTTACACACACAGCACTCCACACATTCATGGCCCACGCATCATGCTCATTGTGTACTCACCTACTTGTCTGGAGGACCGTAGAGTAATGTGTACTGGGATAGGACCCCATCAACCAGTCTCTCTAACTCCTCTGCACTGAAGGCAGGGGGCCTTTTCCCAGACACATGAGCCATTGTCATTTCCAGACACAGGTCACAGCAGCACTTGCAGTGTAGGACCTCTCCAGGTAGCAAGTGAGTGAATAGATAAAAAATAGTGGTTACGTCCGCAGCGGAGCGTACCATCACCACCAGCGTACATCGCCATTGGCTCCTGGATCCCATAGGGCTCAATGATAACCAATGCGAAGTTGCGCGGCAGTCATCGACCGCCTACCGCAATGGTGCACAACGCCAGAGGAACTACCTCATTTCCACTTGTCTCTCCTCACAGGTCAGGCAGCCACCATTTCAGGGGGGCACAGGCCATAGCACCTAACTGCGTCACAGCAGACATTGGCACAGCAACTGACTCTCGGATTCACAAATTGGTTCTGTAAAGGAAGAAAAGCAGCATTATTGCAATAGCTCTGTGATTATGACCCTCTACTCACCGTTTTCCTCCATAGGCTTCGACCACTGAGGATGAATAATGGATGGACACATGAATAATGGAGTGTACAGACCCCTGGTGGACCTTGCGACAATGAACGACAAACACAATATCCTAACCTATAGATTTGATCGGGCCACAATCCAAGCACTGTGTACCCAAGTGGAGCCAGACCTGATGTCAGGTATCTGTAAGCCCACAGGTATCCTCGTTCTAGTGCAGGTCCTGTCAGTGCTCCATTTCCTGGCAAGTGGTTCCTTCCAAGCGACAGTGGCCATGGCATCAGGGATGTCTCAGACAATGTTCTCCAACGTGTTGACCAGAGTGTTGTCAGCCCTGCTGAAACAGATGCGCAGCTACATCCTATTCCCCCAGGTGGAGGATTTGGCCACAGTGAAAGCTGACTTGTATGCCCTGGGACATACCCCCAACATCACTGGTGCCACTGATGGCACACATGTAGTATTTGTCCACCCCCCGAAGAAATGAACAAGTTTTCAGGAATAGAAAAAGGTATCACTCTATGAATGTGCAGATGGTGTGTTGGCGGACCAGTATATCTCCCATGTGAATACCAAGTATCCTGGCTCTGTGCATGACGCCTTTATCTTGAGGAACAGCAGCATCCCATATGTGATGGCCCAATTCCAGAGGCACCAGGTGTGGCTAAAAGGTGAGCCCAAGGTCCCCACACAGTATAAGTTGGTGTCTGGGTATGGGGTTGTCCCTAAGGGTTGGTGTGTGTCTTACAGGTATCCCTCGGTATTTGTAGGTGACTCTGGTTACCCCAACCTCTCATTGTTACTGACCCCAGCGAGGAATCCCAGGACAAGGGCAGAGGAACGTTACAATGAGGCACATGGGTGTAGAAGGAGGATTATTGAGAGAACCTTCAGCCTCCTGAAGGGCAGGTTCCTCCATCTGACAGGTGGATCCCTGTACTACTCACCGAAGAAGGTGTGCCAGATCATTGTGGCCTGCTGTATGTTGCACAACCTGGCCTTGAGAGGCCAGGTGCCTTTTCTGCAGGACAATGAGCCTGGAGATGGTCTTGTGTCAGTGGTGAAGCCTGTGGACAGTGAGGAAGAGGAGGCAGATGAAGAAGATGTGGACAACAGAACAAACATTATACAGCAGTACTTCCAGTGACACACAGGTAAGACACCGGCTCTGGCCTCAGTACTGATGGCAGCCATTGTCCCCCTCAAGCTTCCACTACCCAGACCCAATCCCCTCTACCTCACCCTATCCCAAGCACACCTTCAGACCAGCATGCACACAAATCAACACACAAAAGTGGCTCAGGAAAACATAATACCACACATCATCCCACAGGCACTCACACAAGCACCATACCCATGCAAACATACCAACATCCACTGCCTCAACTGTGTCCCCCTCGTTCTCTTCATCCACCTCCCTCCCAGTAGCGTCTACACTCAAACCTGCATGCACTACATCATCAGCCACTACCTCCATCACCAACGCGCCCATCACTACACACCCCTCTAGGCCAGTCACCACCCCCACAACCATGCACACGTCCCTGTGTCCTCTCCCAGTGTGTCTGTGAGCCCTCCTCCCAAATTGCACAAACGCAGGCACACACCCACTCAACAGCCATCCACCTCACAACAGCATCCAGCCCATGCACCTTCACCCAAACTCAGCAGAAGTACACCTCCTACAACCACTCCCTCTTCCTCCACTCCCAACCCCCCTCCATCTTCCTGTCCCAGTGTGTCTAAAAAACTTTTCCTGGCTAACACTGACCTCTTCCCTATGCCTTCCCCCGTCCTTTCCCTAGTGTCAGGGTGTCAAGATCTCAGGCCAGCACCTCAGCCACCAACTCGGCATCCGCTGTGGTACCTGCAAGTCCCAGGGGATCAAAGGGGACACCCATCAGGGCTGGCAGTGTGCCACCAACCAATGCAAAGAACCAACCGATTCCACCACCTGCCAAGGTGAAGAAGGGGCCAGCATGCAGCACGGACAAGACGCACGACCCACCCAGCAAGGCCTCCTCCAAAACGGCATCTGCCAGTGCCAAGGTCCCAGCAGTGTCTGCCAAGGTGGGGAAGGGCAAGAAAACCAAAGGCAAGGCACTTCAGGGCTTGGAGCCTCCTGGTGAGGGACTGGTGACCACCATTAGTCCTGACAGCCCAGCAACCTGTACCGCGGAACGAACCACCATCTGCACCACCACCTGAACTGCAGCTGCACTACAACAGTCAGCAGCATCATCCCCAGTGGGCAACCGTCCGAGGCTGCATGAGACGGCCTGGACCCTCCACCCACCACTTGAAGCACCAGCACCGGCACTACCAGCAGTTTGCAGCCTAAGTCGCTGCAGGATGAAGTGTGGCTCTGCCTCCATGGAGTATCATGCTACCTGTTCCCTGCACATCTCGTGCCTCAGACACCCAGGTGAGGGAATGTGAACTGCCACAACCCAGGTGCAGCATCACTGGGCACAATGCCCCCTCCAGAACCAGTGGAGATATGCATCCACTCCCCCTATCCTTGGCAGGATGAAGCAGACTGGGCCCAAGGTCCCCTCCAGAACCATTGGAGATATGCATCAACTCCACCTATCCTTGGCAGGATGTAGCAGACTGTGCACAAGGCCCCCTTCAGAACCAGTGGAACGTGTCACTCACTTGTGAGACTGTGGGGGTTATTACAACTTTGGAGGAGGTGGTAATCCGTCCCAAATGAGACGGATATACCACCAGCCGTATTGCGAGTTCCATAGGATATATTGGACTCGTAATACGGCTGGTGGTATATCCGTCACTTTACCGTCACTTTTGGGACGGATTAACACCTCCTCCAAAGTTGTAATAACCCCCTGTGTCTTTGCACTCCCTGGGAACAAGCAGTGGGCAAACCACTCACTTGAGAGACTGTGGCTTTGCACCCCCAGGACCAAGCAGTGGGCAGAACACCCACTTGTGAGACTGTGGCTTTGCACTCCTCAGGACCAAGCAGTGCGCAGACCACCCACTTGAGAGACTGTGGCTTTGCATTCCCCAGGACATCGCGTGGGCATGTTGCCCCCTCCAGGAGAAGTGGTGCAGTGCCATCTTCCAGATGAGGTGCCCCCCTCCCCTTCACCCTGAGGTGCCTGTGTGTTTTCGACCTGATGCCCCTGCAGTGTTCTCACTGTTGTGAGGCAGGAGTCAAGTGTGGGCTTCACCTATGTTTTTTCGGCCCCCTGGGCCACGGACATTTGCGGCCCTCTGTACATATTGTAAATATTTGTATATACTGTTGTTTACATTTGTTAACTTTATCTGCATTTTGTAAATATCACTTAGTTCACTCCATTCCTTTTGTCCTTGCGTTCTTTCAGGTGGTCACGGGGTGTACATGTAATGTTGATGCATGTTTTAGTGTGTATGGTGTTCTGGGTGAGGGCGGGGTTGGGGGTGTTGTGTGTTACGTGTGTGTCACTCTCTTTTTCCTCCCCCCTCCCCTGTGTACAGTACTCACCGTGGTCATCACCACCGCCTTCTTTGATATTCCTGGTGTATTAGCAGATACACCAGCATCAGCAGGACCTGTAGTTTGGGCTCCATGGCTTCCTGGTTCTTCGTTGAGTGTCGAAAGGTGAGTGGTTCCCCTTCAGTGTACTGTTTCAGCCGTGCTTTTGATGTTGTTGGTACCGCCCCGGAAAAGCTGGCGGATTGGTGCCTTGTAATAGCGTGGGAGGTACATTGTCTTCCGTCTGTCTGTTGGCGGTGACCACCGCGGTGTTTGTTGCTACCGCCGTGGAGGTCGTGATTGCATTTTTTTTACCCCCAGCCTGTTGGCGGTATTACTGCCGCTTTATCACCAACCGCCAGGGTAGTAATGAGGACCCCAGTCTATTTGTATCACAGGTGCATTGTCCAATGGGGCATAGAAAGGGGAGTAATGGCAGTTCAAGGTGGACAGGGTGACAGAGTGGGGCAGAACGGTGACAATCAGGAGAGTCTTATTTCCTGGCGGGGGTCTTGGCAATGTTCTCTGGCTTCTGCCTGGATCTCAGGGACTGCTTGCGTGTGGTTCTACTTCTACAGGGGGTGGGTTGTGGTAGCCTGTTGTTCCTGTGGCGGTGCCTCCTGTCCACTAGTGCCGGCAGAGGTTGAGGGCTGTTCTTCGGTGTGGCTAGTGTCAGGGGCCCGTTGGTGTGCCACTGCCTCCTTAATGGTGTTGGCCATGTCAGCCAGCACCCCTGCAATGGTGACCAGGATGGTATAGATGTGTATGAGGTCCTACCTGATCCCCAGGTATTGTCCCTCCTGCAGCCGCTGAGTCTCCTGCAACTTGGCCAGTATCTGGCCCATTGTCTCCTGGGAATGGTGGTATGCTCCCAGGATGTTGGTGAGTGCCTCCTGGAGAGTGGGTTCCCTGGGTCTGTCCTCCCCCTGTCACAAAGCAGTCCTCCCAGCTTTTCTGTTGTCCTGTGCCTCTGTCCCCTGAACCGTGAGCCTACTGCCACTGACCCCAGGTCCCTGATTGTCCTGTGTTTGTGGGGTTGCCAGGGGTCCTTGTAGTGGTGGACACATTGCTGATTGACATGTCTTGGGGACAGTGGCTGTGTCCCGCTGGGTGGGTGCTATGGTGGTATTTCCCGAGGGGGGAGGCTCTGTGGTGATATGGGACTGTGCCTGGGTAACCGACTGTTCGGAGATCCCTGATGTGCCAGGTTGGTCATCGAGATCCAGGTGTGCAGAGCTGCTGTCGTCACTGTGGGCCTCTTCTGGGGGGGACTGGATGTTGCTGGCAACTCCTCTCGGGTGACGTTGAGTGGGGGTCTTGTGGGGATGCAAATGCAGTGTTATTTTATCTTTGTGTGCCATCTTGTGCATAGGTGTGTTTCGCTCTAGGGTTGTGATTTCCCTGTCAGCTTTGCCTTGTGTGTGTGGTGATTTTGTGGGCTAGGTGATTCTCTCTACTGGGCATGCTGTGGTGATGGGTGTCCATGCAGGTCTGTGATGGTGGTCCATGGATTGTTGTGGCATGCAGGGCTTGGTATTGGGATGAGTGGGTTGTGATAGTGGTGGTGGAGTGATGGGAGTGAGGGAGAGGGTGGTGGTATGTGATGGCATGCAGGGAGGGTGGGGGATATAGTAGTAAATATTTGACTTACCAGAGTCCAGTCCTCCTGCCACTCCTGCGAGGCCCTGCGGATACATGCTTGCCAATTCTTGCTCCTCCCATGTTTTTAGTTGTTGGGGAGGAGGTGGGGGTCCACCGCCATTTCTCTCTACAGCTACCTGGTATCTTGCAACCACTGAACGTACCTTCCCCCGTAGGTTGTTCCACCTCTTACTGATGTCATCCCTTGTTCTGGGGTACTGTCCAACGGAGTTGACCCTGTCCATGATTCTCCACCATAGCTCCATCTTCCTTGCAATGGATGTCTGCTGCACCTGTGATCTGAATAGCTGTGGCTCTACCCGGATGATTTCCTCCACCATGACCCTTAACTCCTCCTCTGAAAACCTGGGGTGTCTTTGAGGTGCCATGGATGTGGTGTGAGTGGTATGTGTAAGGATGTGTGGGGGATGTGTGGGGTGATGTGCTGGGGTGTGTGGTGTGAGGTGCATGGATGGTGTATGGGTGAGGGTGTTTTGTGCTCTGATTGAGTTGGCGCTCCTGGTTAGTCTCTCGCTGTTTGCTATCTTTTTTTACATTGAAAGGGTTGTGGGTAATGTGAGTGTGTGTTTTATAGTGATGTGGGTGTGGTGTGTGTATGTGTCTCAGGTGTGTATAGTTTGAATTGTCCAATGTGGTGTAGTTTTGTAAGTGTGTGTGTATTTTGAGCGCGGCGGTGTATACCGCCAATGGTTTACCGCGGTTGAAAGACCACCTCTGTGAGTCGTGGGTCCTGATTCTGTGGGCGTATTCCTGTTGGCGTAACATTGTGGGCTTTGATACCACCAATTTATCACTGACCTATGGTGTGGAGGAATTGTGTGGGTGTCTGTATAGTGGCGGATTTCTCTGTGTGGGTCATAATACCCGTACCGGAATATCACAGCGGTCACGGTATGTTGGGTCCGTCAGCACGACGGTAGGTGGCATTTACCACCAGGGTTGTAATGAGGGCCTATATGTCCTACCTTAACCATGCACTGCACCCTGCCCTTGGGGCTACCTTGGGCCTACCTTAGGGGTGCCTGACATATAAGAAAAAGGAAGGTTTAGGCCTGGCAAGTGGGTACACTTGCCAAGTCAAATTTATAGTTAAAACTGCACACACAGACACTGCAATGGCAGGTCTGAGACATGAGTACATAGCTGCTAATGTGGGTGGCACAAACAGTGCTGCAGGTCCACTAGTAGCATTTGATTTACAGGCCCTGGCACCTTTAGTGCACTTTACTAGGTACTTCCTAGCAAATCAAATATGCCAATCATGGATAAACCAATCAACAATACAATTTATACAGAGAGCAACAGAGACCGGACTTGCCGAGGGGCGGGACCAAAAGGCCCCTTTAAAACTGAACTGCGTGCCCACTTCCACGGGACGTGCCAACAGAGACTGGACTTGCAGAAGGGCGGGACCAAAAGGCCCCTATAAAACTGAACTGCGCGCCTGCTTCGTGGGATACGCCCGGGCCAAGCCTGGGCCAAGGGTGGGCCCGTTCTGCGCTCGTCATTGTCAGGAAGAGACTGGGCTGGGCCCCCCCCTTTCAACTTTGCCATCAGGGGCTCGGCGGTAAGACTGATAAATGGAGAGTTGTTGTTGCTAGGAGGAGCTAGCACCATTTTGGATATTTAAGTCATTGTCACCTAGCACCTCTTGTGCATTGCTATACGCACTAGGAGACGGCAAGAAATTACAGTACCATACTCTCAGGGTATTTGTGCCAGAAAGTTGTGACTGTAAACATAAAAATATAAAATATAGTTTTATTCCCATTTAACACAGGGCACAGGACCTTGTTAAGAATCATCTGGCATTTTTTTCTTTTGTTAAAAGATCAGTCTGTCTTGATGGGGAAACGAAAAGGAGACTGTGGGGAAGGGATCCCGTTCAGGAGCCCCCCCCCCCCCGGCTGATAACCAGCTACCTAACCTCAGTGATGGGTGCTATTGAGTCGGAGATAGGGAGAGTGGAAACCACCCTAGAGTCATCCCTCGAGAAAATAGGGAAATGGGGGAAAGGACTCCTCCTGCAAAATTTCCATCAGGAAAGATAAAAAAAGAAATCCTTGCATAATAACGGATAAGGACTCTCGAATTAATTTAATCATTCCTACAACCCCAGAGAGTCCACCTTCACAGAAAAGCAGGCAAATAATTCCCCCCCACACTGTTGCACCCTCCTCAGATTCATCCTGGCCTTCCATAAATGGCCACAAGGTCGTAAAGGATTCATTAGAAACAGAGAAGAAAAAGGGGAAACGTTTACCTAATGTATTTTAAAAAACTACAGGAAAACAGATAAAAGACATAAAGATCTTGGACTCCTCCAATAATTGTCTTTCCCAGATTGAGGACCAACTCATGGACATAAAAAAGCTAGGTTCTCTGGTTCTGGAGAAAGTGGCTGTTCTTGAGGAAGAGTCGAATTTATATCAATAACAATGACAACGAATCCCACACTTCCGAGGGCTGAACCTCAGAATACTCATACTGCTTTTGTATGCTCACCCGTCTCTGCAACCCACCTACATAAAAATCGTAGGCTGACTCCTGCCCAGAACTTAGCCCCAAACCCCCCGAATTTAGAGACAACACAAAATTCTACAAATGTACAGCCACAGCGAGGTACAAATAAATGGGAGAGTTTAGTGGGCCAGATGATCCCGAGAACTCAAACAGCTTGCCCAAGGATCCCGTCGGCATGTGCTCCCTATATTTTAGTTCTGGAAAACATCCCTATATTAGGAAACACCCACCACAAGTCTCATGCATCATTGTTAAATAAAGTGACGCACTGGGTAGGAAAGTACTCGGGAGGGAGGGCAGATTTCCACTGGGACATCTTAACCGTAAGAAGGGTCCCCTGGATCGGCCCATCTCCTAAAGCATCACAGGGGGGTTGTGTTATTATAAACTTTAGGAGTCCATGGATAGTCAATGATCTGTATCACATTTTTTCAACTATAAGGCTACCTGCAGGGTCCATCAGAGTACAACGATTATCTATGTTTTCATGTCACTACTCAGACCATTCAAGGAAACAAAATTCTAGTAATCTCAGTGTCTCCAATTCTTTTGATGTTGCCTTGCCACTGTCTAACAGATATGAGCCTTTGACTTCACTGGAGCAGATAGATTGACCATCAGTAACTGGGCCCCTTTTGCAAGCCCCTTCGGAGACAAATACACCGCATCAATCTCTCTTGCAGTTCAAGGGAACTTCTGACACACACAACACACGCGGTATGACACCCTCAGGGATCATTTCTTGGAATGTGGCAGGCTTAAAATCAAAAATTGGAAATCCCGACTGGCTAGAATTAGTGACAGAAAATCTTTTTATCTGCTGTCAGGAGACCTGGCTTGTAGAGCCCCCGCATATTAATGGATATACCACATACAGCGTCCCGGCAAGTAAGACTTCCGTAGGCAGGGCTAAGGGAGGCCTTGCCACTTTTGTATCAGTAATGGCTGGGGGGGTAGATGTGTGTGTTGTGGGCACATCCCCCTTTTTTTTGGCTTTGTTATTGAAATCAGCAGAGCCATTTGACATATTACTGATTAATTATTATAATAACACCTTTGATAATTCCGACACTAGTGTGGTTGGTAGCTTGGAGATGACAATATATAAGACAGCAAATACTAGTAAAAAGGACTTAAGAATAATCTGGGTCGGTGACTTCAATGCTCATCTGTGTGAGCCAGAATATTTGGACTGCTGTGGACTCTTGGATGAAAATTATAGCCCCATCCAGCATTTTAAGCACTCTCCATACAGGAATGCTCTTAACTCCTTGATAACAGCCAATTCTTTACTGTTCCCTATACCAGCTGTTAGAGGGATACCAACGTTTATAAGAGGAGACGCCTATACTACTATTGATTTCATCATCTGCTCCAGAGAATTATCTTCCCTTGTTGGGTAGTTTAGGGTGACTCCAACTTGTGTTAGTGATCATAACCCTTTATGGATTGAAATAAGTTTGGACCTGAAGAGTGACTCGTGAAGAGAGAAGCGACACCTTGACATGAAGTTTTCAGCCCAAAAAGGTCTTACAATCAAATGGGGAAAACTAGATAGCAAAAGTTTTTTTAAAGATCTACTGGTGAATAGATGGTCAGATGTCATGATAACCTTGGACGAAGATAGGTCCCCCCATGAAATTGTTTGTGCATTTTCCTCTTTGACAAAATATATGGCTGAGAAATTACAGTCCCCTGGCACTAATAAAGCACACGACCTGAGATGGTTTAATCATGCATGCACTGTATCCCTAAATAACCTAAAGAAAACAACTAATGCATCCCCCCTAGATCGACAAGCAGTTAAAGCTACTAGGAAAAATGACAAGGAAGTCCTTGTTAAGAGGAAAGTCGAACTAAGCGAATCTGCTTGGGAGACCTTGATGGAAGCCAGCAAAACCAAAGATACATCAGCGTTCTGGCATGTGGTCAACTCTCCACTGTTTAATGATAAGCATGAGATGTCTATGGACACTGTTATTCCAGCCCAAATCTGGGTGAACTATTTTACAAAAATAAATTCATTAGAGTTTAACCCTCAATTAGATAAGACAAACTGTCAAAAGATAAGAGGAATTGATCAATCTAGCGTGGCTTTCAGCAATGTCATAAGTGTGGATGACGTGAAGCAAGCTATACAAGATTGCCCCTCTGAGAAAGCCCCTGGCCCAGATAAAATCCCTGCTGATTTACATAAAGCGCTCCCAGACTTCTGGGGGCCATTGCTTACCAACGTTATGAGATCTGTTGTGACAGGCCCATTAGTAGACACCTGGAGAGAGGCGATTATCGTCCCGATTTTTAAGAAGGGGGACAGGGCAGATCCTTCATACTATCGACCAATTTCCTTACTGGATAGCTCGGTTAAAATTCTGGGCTGAGTGATTCTAAACAAGTTGGAAAATTGGGCGACCAAATCTCACTCTCTTTCAGAAGTCCAATTTGGCTTTCGGTCTGGCGCGGGCACAGTAGAACAAACTCTCAACCTGACTCTTATTGTAAAGAAATATACTAAAGTCAAAAGGGGGTGCATACATTTCACATTTATGGATCTGTCCTGTGCCTTTGATACAGTTAATAGAGAGAAACTGTGGACGGTCATGCTGAACATGGGTGTGGACAAAGATATAATCATTTTACTTAGTAGACTCCACGCCTGCACAGTGGCTCGGGTCCGCTACTCACAGGAGGGTGGTCTAACAGAGAAGTTTTTCTCACTAAAGGGGGTTAGGCAGGGCTGTGTGTTGGCCCGTTTTCTTTTTCTTTCATACATAAATGGGCTTGAGAAATTTCTCCGTGAAACGGGGAAGGATTCTCCAGTTATCAACAACTCCCCAATTCCTGTATTACTGTATGCGGGCGACGCTGTACTCATTTCAAGGACAGCAAATGGCCTCCAGATTTTATTGAATGCTCTTAACACATTTATGGGCAACCTTGGACTCAAAACAAATAGATCTAAGTCATATGTGATGAAGACCGGGCCTAAGCTAGCCAAAACTAAAACATTTGTCTTAGAGGGGCACGAGATACTCAAGGTCCCACATTTTACATATTTGGGGGTCCCCATTGATGTAGATTTTAACTGGAAATTTCTAGTAAATATACGCTCAATACAATTCCAAAAAAGCTATAGAAGCAGTTTTAGGTTTGCGAAAAGACTGCGACACAAACCTGTTAAAGAATTGACAACCGTTTTTTCCTTCAAATTATCGCGATATTTGGAGCCGGGGTTTGGGGATACGCAGAATGCTCAAGCCTTCAGATTGCAGAAAATAGGTTTTTAAGAAGGCTATTAGCAGTCCCTGAATCTACATCAACAATGTTTTGCCATAAAGAAGTAGGCTTGAGACATATATCCAGTTACATTAAGCTTCAACCTGTATTATTTTGGTTAAAAATCTGGACAAAGACAGAAGCTTCTCTATGCAGAAAGATGATTCAGGACTATCTCCTATTATCACGATCCTCGGATATACCTTGGCTCACAAATGTCCACTTCTCCCTACTATCTTTAGGATTAGGAGAATTCTTTCTCAGACCTGATATTTTAACAAAACGGGATATTAAAAAGGTAAAAGATATATACTGGCAGAAATGCCGTGACCCGGAGTCAATTCCGGGCAGAAGTAGAACACAGGCGAGAAATCAGATACAGCAAATGTATCCAAAACTATATCTGACTACCATCAGTCTGTTCCTACTCACGAGGTTACGCCTGAATACATTACATTTCTTGGTAGCATTCCCAGTACAAGGAACCTGGTTCAAGAATCTCCCTCCATGTTGCTGTGATGGAAAGACATCCCAGAGCACATTGCACTTTATGTTTTTTTTGCACTTTCTATGATGTCCCGTGAAAAAGATTTTTATGCCCGTTATTTTTATCAAAAAGTATTAGAACCAGCCAGATTGCTTATTCATACATACATAACCTGGGAAATGTGGATATAATTCAGGCCGTGTTGAATTTTATATTTGATGCTTATGGAATTCAAAATATGTATTAATAATGTTTTTAGTAATTTTATGATAAAGACATTGGTGTGTTTTATTTATTGGATGCCTTTTTAGGTCTTTTTGTACCGAATAAAGTAAATTGATGATGATGATGATGATGATGATGATGATACAGAGAGCATATGCACTTTAGCACTGGTTAGCAGTGGTAAAGTGCACAGAGTTCAAAAGCCAACAGCAACAGGTCAGAAAAAATAGGAGGCAGGAGGCAAAAAGATTGGGGATGACCCTGCATAAGGAAAACACTCGAACAATCATTACTAAAACTCTTGAGATGTCCAGATATGTTTAGTGCCACATCAACCCACAGCCCAGATAGCCTATGTCTGACAACCATGGGTTGCATCCTGGTCTTCAAAATTGTGTCACTCTGCGTACACTCTATGCACTTTCCTACCAGTGTGTTTATCATGAGATGCATTCCAAGCCATCAGAAACTTTCTCTTATACTTTCCTTAGTCTTGCAAATTCCCAGATGACCTTCATGGGCACATTCAACAAATTTCAACCCGACACTAACTCGCAGTACCAATCTATTGCACGTCATTATCAATCCACATTCTAAACTGAGTTCATCCATGACATTTCAATATCCTCTGATGTTGCCACTAAGTTTATCCATTATTAACCACCCTACCTTCATTTGTACTTCACCGTCTGCAACTCCTCATCCTTCTCTTGTTCCTTCCTTCATTCTTCTTCTTGTAAAATACCACTGGACGACACATGACAGACTTTCACACCCGCAAATAAAAATTAATCTTTTTCCTCATTCTGTTCACAACCATTGTCACAAACCACATATAGGCCCTCATTCTAACCCCGGCGGTCTCAGACAGCCGGGGCCAGGGTCGGCGGGAGCACCGCCGACAGACCGGCGGTGCCCCGCAGGGCATTCTGACCGCGGCGGTTTGGCCGCGGTCAGAAAGGGTAAACCGGCGGTCTCCCGCCGGTTTACCGCTGCCCTTAGAATCCCCCATGGCGGCGCAGCTTGCTGCGCCGCCATGGGGGATTCTGACACCCCCTACCGCCATCCTGTTCCTGGCGGTTCGCCCGCCAGGAACAGGATGGCGGTAGGGGGTGCCGCGGGGCCCCTGGGGGCCCCTGCCGTGCCCATGCCAATGGCATGGGCATGGCAGGGGCCCCCGTAAGAGGGCCCCACAAAGTATTTCAGTGTCTGCCTAGCAGACACTGAAATACGCGACGGGTGCAACTGCACCCGTCGCACCTTCCCACTCCGCCGGCTCAATTCTGAGCCGGCATCTTAGTGGGAAGGTTGATTTGCCCTGGGCTGGCGGGCGGCCTTTTGGCGGCCGCCCGGCAGCTCAGGGCAAATCCCAAAATACCCTCAGCGGTCTTTCGACCGCGGAGCGGTATTTTGGTGGGGGAACTTCGGCGGGCGGCCTCCGCCGCCCGCCGAAGTTAGAATCACCCCCATAGTCTCAAACAACAATCAGCCACAGTGTTCATCACCCCTGGTATGTACAATACCTCAAATTCAAATTCTTGTAGTGCCACTACACATTTTCTTACCCTATTGGACACTGCATCAATTCCTTTTTTCCTAAAAATCTCTACTAAAGGCTTGTGATCTGTCTTGACCTCAAAATAACTGCCCGGCACAAACTTGCAGAGTTTCCTTCAGGCCCAATAAAGCGCTAGTGCCTCCTTTACAGCTAAGGAGTACCAACTTCAGCTCCTCTCATACCTCTTGAAAATAAACAGTATGGTGTTCACTACGTCTCCTATTACCTGTTGCAAAACTGGCTCCAGGTCCAAAACTACAGAAATTAGATTTCCTCAAATTCACTTTTACACCTTACAATTCTTCCTCATATCCCTCAGACCACAATTCTATCCTATTTTTTAACAACATCCTCATGTTACCACACATTTCAGCAAAGTTGGGGGCAAACTTGCTGTTAAATTTATCAACACTTGGGAATTTTACAAGCTCATCTTTATTGGGTGGTCTATGTATCACTACAATAGTTTCCAACAGATCTTCTTTGGCTCAAATTCCCTCTCTTGTTAGCACATGTTTAGGATAATCAATCTCAGTCATACCAAACCTATACTTTTCATCCTTCAGTTTTACACCACTCACACTCAGCCTTCTCAACATTTCCTGTAGTTTTTCATCATGATCTTCCATTGTCTTTGCATGCACTTGTAACATCATCCTGGTATATTTTTACTCCACTGACACCTTCCAACACTTGCTCCAGGGCTCTTTGAAACACAGCTACTGCTGATATCAGACCAAACGGCATATGAAGATACTCAAATGTACCAAATGGAGTTATGAATGCAGTGACATCCTGTGATGATGGGTGCAAAGTAATCTGATGGTACGCATATTTTAAAGCTAGTGAGGAAAAAACCTTTCACCATCAAGGCTATATAGCGTATCCTTAATATTCTGTAGATGATAATGATTGACTACCACCACCTTATTACGTTCCCTCAAGTCTACACACAAATTTACATCTCCATTCGCTTTCCTTGCCATTACAACTGGTGACAAACATTCTGTCCCTCTACTTCTTGAAATATCCCATCACTCGGTAGCCTCTCCATCTCTTTTTTCATGGCCTCCTTCACCATTCCGGATACATCTTTCATTTTGCATACACTATGTATAGACCCAGGTTTCAACTTTATTTGATGGACATAGTGTTTCAAAGATATATACATATTTTCATATATATATATATATATATATGTACATATAGATATATATATATATAGAGATATATTATACATATGTATATCTATGTGTGTGTATATATATATATATATATATATATATATATATATATATATATATATATATATAAAATATATTCAATGGTTACAGTGACGTTATAGTTAGGCTTACATGTTAAACGTACGAAACCATACAAATTCACCAGTCATAGTTAGAGTTACCTCAAGTAACTATAACTCATGCCCTAAGGTAAATATAACTAACGCCCTCGCCATGCACAGTTTTTTACTAATTTTTTTTTTACTGCAAATATTTCACTAATATTATCAATTATGTCACCAAAGATGTCATGAGTGTCGTAATTTGTGGGGTCATTAGCAGTTCATGGTGAAGGTGCAACTTATAGTTACCTCATTGCACGAGTTATAATTACTTGAGTAAATTCTAACTATAATTGGTGAATCTATATAGTTTTGTATGTTTAAAATGTGAGCCTAACTATAATGTCCCTGCAACCTTTGTTTTTTAGTGAATTTCGATGTTTTTTTTTAACCTATAGAACTTTTCATTACTATACATCAATACAACCACCACCCGGTGCGCCTTTTGGCCATGTCCAGTGGTGGTTAGCCACGAGGCCTGGGCTCTGTCCAGGCCCTGACACCAACCCCTCATAAGCACCTAACCTTGCACTGTGCACGACCTTCACCTGTGTGCAGCGGTGGTTGCCCGCAAGAGCTGGCCTGCAGCCAGAATCTGCGGCCAACCCACCTAACCACCCAACCCCATGCTGTGCACGGCCGTTTGGCTGTGTGCAGCAAGAGTTGGCCACAGACTCTCTGGGCTTTAGAATAGATGTGAGAGGGTGTATCTGCGGGTGAGAATGGCTGTCAGATTGTCTGCGTGTGAGATTGTGTACATTAGTGTTTTAGTGGGTGGTCAGTGTGTGCACGGGTCTGTGAGTGGGTGCCTGAGGATGTCAGTGGGTCTGTGAGAGGGTGTGTAACAGTGTGAGTGGGTATGTGAGTGGGTGGGTAACTGTCTGACAGGAGCTGTGAGTGGGTACATGAGGATCTGAGTGGATCTGTGAGTGGGTGTGTGAGTGTCTGAGTGGGTCTGTGAGTGGATGTGTAACTGTCTGAGTGGGTCTGTGAGTGGGTGTGTGTCTGAGTGGGTATGGGAGTGGGAGAAAGAGACTGAAAGGGAGAGAAAAAGAAAGTGAGAGGGAGGGAGAGAGATAGAAAGTTTTTTAGGCTTTGAGTTATGACATACTTAGAATCAGACATTTCTGTATAATTAAAAAAGCAAAATGTACTTGTCATTTTAAAAAAAAGTACAATCACTGTTCATTTGACCCTAAGACTTTTGTACTTTTAACAAACAAAAGAAATAGAGGTAAACGAGTACAGCTGGACTCCAACTTTCAATGCTCAGTGTGAAGGTCTGTGACATTCACACTGAGCCAATCTTATCTTTTTTTTAAACCCCGCAGTCCTTGCATGTCTTTTTATTTATTTTTGTATTTATTTTACAACATGCCTCAATGCCTCCCTCATGGTGCTATTTCTTCAGCAAGCAAGGAGCTCTGTGCTTACTGAAGCAAAGCTTTCCTATGTTCCCTGCACACAGGTATGCGTGCAGGGAACAGAGATGAAAGGTCTGCTTTCTGACAGTGGGACCTGTTTGACACCTTGTGAGAAACCGAAGTGTTTGCTGTGGCTTGTCTGTAGCTTCAAAGCTGCTGCCAAGCCATAGCAAACAGCTACCCCCAGGGTGGGCACTCTGGTACATAGCAGAAGCTGGCCCTGGGGGTGGGCCAGGGCCATCAGTGACTCCTTGAGGGAACTGTGTGGCCCCGCCATACATTTATAGTCCCAGGGAGGTGGAGACCCCTGGGGCTGCCTGGGGTCTGCAACGGACTCTCTTTAAGTTTTTTAACTCTTTGCTCCTGGGAGGTGGCGGTCCCCGGGCCAGCGGGGGCCCGGGTGGCCCCCACACTTAATATTAGCAAAGGCCTGGGGAGGTGGTGGCCCCCGAGGCTGGGGGGTGGCCTGCCACCTCCCATTTCTTTCATAAAGCCCGAGGTGGCTGTCCCCAGGGCTGTGAGGGAGGCCACTGGGCTTTCCCACACCAATAATTATTATTGCCCTGGGGAGGTAGTAGTCCCTGGGGCGCACAGGGTGCGTGCTCCCCTCAAACAATTAGAGATTTACCCCGGAGAGGTGGCGGTCCCTGGGTCTGCTGTGGTTCCAGGCGGCTCTGTCACACTCCCATAAAGAATGCCCCTGGGATTTGGCCCACCTGGGGGCTTAAAAAATATGTAGAGCAGGAGCCAGCGCTTCAGTTTTTTTTGTGAATCTGCTGTGAGTCTGGGTAGAACTTTTTTTTTTTTCTTTAAATGCTTAATAACCTAGGGGGGGTCCCTATGGGACCACCACCACCAGGACTAAGGGGTCAGTGTGTCTGCACCCTGGGCCCTTTCCTTTTTTTTTTTTACATTTTTTACTGTGACTCGGCTGCTGAGTCCCGAGATGGCTGCCAACACATCCTGTTTGAATTGTTGACAGCCGATCAGATGTCTGCACGAGATTGGGATGATTCACTAATCCTTTGTGTCCTTATATATACAATTGTTTCCCCTTAATTTCCCAAAAACTACTGAACAGGTTTACACCAAAACAAAAAAGCGTTTCCTTTTGGGCCGCGACCTACCTTTTTGTCAAATTTGGTGTAATTCTGTCCAGTAGTTTTGGCGCTATTGCTGTTTAAAATCCCTATGGAAAAATGAATGGGGAAATTTTTTTGTGCCTACCCACTTTTTCTCAGCCCCCCCCATTCCCCAAGATGGATCACCCAGAAACTTTTCAGACAGCAGCTGACATGACTGGCAAATAGTTTTGGAAAGTTTTGTGAAGATTCATCAAGCACCGCCAAAGATACAGTCAAGTAAAGATATGTTTTTTATATAGAAGGTAGGACCTAACTATAACTACCTAGTGGCGACCGCCACTAGCCAACACACACATATATATATATATATATATATACATATATATATATAATACCTTTACCATCACATACCTCTACTTATTCTTAAACACAGAGATGTGAAGACACACACATACACGTACATATACTTATCTTAAATATACTTAATATGCATGGTAAAGGCACAAAAAACTGCATGTTTGGTAAACGCATGTGTGTAAATGCTGCGTGGTAAAGGCACTGCATGGTAAAAACATTGTTGTAAAGGATATTTCCCATATATTCATTTTTGCAACCGAATTCTGGTCACAAAACATTAATACTCTAGTGACTACAAACATGTAGTGGAAACTCAATATCAAATTGGAAGGGCTCTCCTAGTGTCCCTGTCTCCTTTATGAAAGTAAAAAAGAAACTTTGTTTAAGAGGAGCCAGTGGTCCTCGAGACAATTGCGTCTTGTTAAACAAACAAAAAACAGCAAAGAAACATATCTCTTTGAACACAGTTCCCTTTCCTTTAAAAGAAACATCTGTATTTGCTTTATTAAAAAGCAAACACAGAATTGGTTGTCAGCTGACCCCAGCAGGCCAACAATCCTGTGATGGCCTTATCTTCTAGTGGGCCACAATTTTTGCGACCCGACCTGTTAGCACATAGGTGAGTTAACATATGACTATACTGTGCGTAAAAATACTGGTTGCAAGTTGCGACCTGTATATTGAAATAAGTTGTACATACTTTTGACCCAATACTTTCTACACATGCTGGACATGAATGGTAACGAATGGTAACGAATGCCCTCACTACTTATGAGAGAGAAGAAACATCTGCCCTAACTAGCACTGCGTGACCAATGAGCCATACTTAATTAACAATGTAGCGTGATTGTTTAACATCGCTTCACAATTCCTGATTCAGCTGCTGCACCTTGACTAATTCCTGTAATATTTTCCAAAACATTAGTTTGTGGGAATCATAGAGAAGACAGTTTTCGTTAGACGTGTTTAGATCACTAGTCAATATAGTGGCCAAAAAAAAACATTTTCCTACTTTCTCTGATGACAACTTAGCAACTTCAAAAGACCGCCCTTGCTGCATTCTTTCAGAGGTGGGCTTTGACTCCAGACCTCCAGGCAAAACACGTCTGACAAACGTTTAGGCCCATATTTATACTTTCTTAGAGCAGCTTTTGCATCATTTGCGTAAAAAAGCGGCGCAAATATAAATATGGGCCTTAATGTCGGGGAGACAAACAGAACAGGATGAAATGTTGAAACTACCTTTGTTCATTGATTGCTGCAAGCTGAGGTCGATCTCTCTTCATATCACGTCCTGCTGTTTAATTCACAAGTAACAAATAAAATATGGTGACGCAGTGTTGTTAGGATAAAAAAATTTCTAGCTAACGCGTCAAGAATTTTCAATTCTATTAAGGACACGGAGGCGAGGATTATGCTTTCTCTTTCTTTACTGAACAAAACAGCAGCCAATGAAATACAAGTAACAGAAAAAACTACACATCCCAGGATGCCTAATATCCTGTCACATGGTCCAATCACTGTCCATAACCTCAACTATAAGTCCTTTGACCTTTGATGTCACTTCCTCTTTCTTTGGTCAATACAGATAATGTCAACTTGAACACGAAACTTCTTACGCCAACACGAACTCCGAAGGCTTAACATCTATTCTTCCAGGGTAATCTTCTCCTGGCCAACTCGAATCTGGGCATCAGCCGAAACGCACATGAAAAACCAAATTAATGCAACTGAAAAAGGCTTCATGAATTTTTCTGATCAGATCCTGTAAGAATAAAACAGGCAGGTAACATCTCCATAAAATTGAAAAATCTCAATAAAACCGATGGTTCAATAATAGACAATCAAATGGAGGGAAACAATATCAATAATCATAATTATACACAATAATTGGTATTTCTTTATTCATTATAAATGTTTTATTGGGGGGGATAATCCTCGCCTCCGTGTCCTTAATAGAATTGAAAATTCTTGACGCGTTAGCTAGAAAAGTTTTAATTCTATGTCAGGACCGGAGGCTCCGATTATGCTAGTTCAAAGCTGTTCCATTACTACAGTAGCTACGTCCAATACCGGTTTGTGATAAAACTTACGAAATGTGTTCTCTGAAGACCAGTCTGCTGCCTTCATAATGTCTTCTAACCGGGAACCCAAGGCAAATGATTTGGAAGCCATAGCTCCTCTCACAGAATGAGCCCCGAATATAGAAGTGTTAATTCCTGCTTCACTCATCAACCATCTCAACCATCTGGCCAGAGTGGCTAAAGTCACTGGTTTAAAAGGCTTTTGCAAAGAAATTAATAATTGCCCTTTAGAATTTTGACGAAATTCTTCCGTGACTGTTTCATAATCTTTTAAACATTGGACTACACACAATTTTGAATTTTCCGTATAAATAGGGTAAGATACAGACCTGTAATTAGTTTTAGTTCTTCTTGTCACAGCAAAAGTGACCCCTTCTGGGGAAAAAACTCTACCAGCTAGATCTAGAGCTCTGACGTCTGAAACCCTCTTGCAAGAGATAAGGCATAAGAGCATGGTTAGTTTTGCCGAAAGCTGTTTGCGCGATAAATACCTGTTGGTAGGCCAAGAATCCAAAAATTTTAGAATAATGTTAACATCCCATAAAACAGAATATTTCGCTTGAGGAGGTTTGGAAAGATGTATACCTCTTAAAAGTTTGCAAACTAATGGATGTTCACCAACAGGTTTACCTTCAATATGAGCGTGTCCAGCTGATCTAAAGTTATTAATTGTCCGGTAAGCCAAACCCGAACTTGCTAGCTCTGCCAAAAAATTAATAATCATACCAAGGTGTGTTTCCAATGGATTGGCACCCCGTCCCTCACACCAACTAGACCATCTGTGCCAAGCTGAGTCATATATTTTATGTGTACTATCGGCCCATGCCTGTTTAATGAATTCTGCAGCTTGCTTCGAAACATTTGGGGTACTCCATCTCGCCCTGAAATTAACCAGGCGAGAAGGACCAACTTCCCTGACAAGACCAGAGGATGTTGAAGCCCCTCCGGGCTCAACAGAAGATTCAGACGAGGTGGAATCAGAAGAGGAGAGGCACAATCTAAATGAAGAGCTATAGGGAACCAAGGCTGTGCTCTCCAAAACGGGGTCACCAGGACAATTTCTGTCTTCTGTCTCCTCACTTGAGACAAAACCCTGGCAATCATCAGGAATGGAGGGAAGGCATACCCTCGAAACTGGGACCAATCCTGAAGAAAGGCATCGGTCCTTAGTGCATAAGGGTCTGGACGCCAACTGAAGAATTTTGGAAGCTGGCAATTGATCCTCGAGGCAAAGAGATCTATCTCGCAACTGCCCCATTCCTTGATTATCTGTGAAAAGATCCGAGGATTCAATTTCCAATCGCTGAAATCCGAGAGGTATCTGGAATTCCAGTCTACTATGATATTCTGATCTCCCGGGAGGTATTCCGCTATGACAACTAAGCGTTGGGTTAGGCAATAATGCCAGAAATCCTTGGCAATCTCCGCTAGAATTCTGGACTTCGTGCCTCCTAGTTTGATGACATATCTTACAGCTGAGACATTGTCCATCCGTAAGAGTATGCAACAGTCTGTTTTCTGAGGGGAGAGACTCTTTATGGCAAAAGATCCCGCTAGAAGTTCCAGGCAATTGATATGTAGAGTCTGCTCCCATTTTGACCATCTGCCCCCGTCACTAGGGAGTTGCAGCGTGCCCCCAAACCCCATCTGCTGGCATCGGATTCTATCACCACTTCCGGGTGAGACCCGAAAATTGCCCGGCCGTTCCAAGCCTCCATGTGGTGAAGCCACCACTGGATCTTTGAGCGTACTTCGGCAGTCAAGGGGATTAATTCTGAATAAGTCAGACCCCGTTGTAGATGTCTGATCTTGAGCCTTTGAAGTGCTCTGTAGTGTAAGGGAGCGGGAAAGATCGCCTGAATAGATGAAGCTAATAGGCCCACTATTCTGGCAATATTCCTCAGAGAGACGGTCTGTTTGGCTAAAACTGATCTCAATTCCCTCTTGATGTTGCAGATCGTCTGAGAGGGAAGAATGAGTTGACAAGAAATGGAGTTTATCTGGAATCCCAGGAACTCCATCACTTGAGAGGGTATCCATAAAGACTTCTGCACATTGATGAGCAAACCCAAATCCTGCAGAAGATTGATGGTCCAATCCAGGTGAGATAAGAGAACTTGAGGGGATTGGGCCATCAACAGAATGTCATCCAGATATATAATCAGTCTGACACCTTTGGCTCTGAACCATTCCATCACAGGTCTCAGAAGCTTCGTGAAGCACCACGGGGCTGACGACAGACCGAATGGAAGGGCTAGAAACTCCAAGTACTGTCCCTTCCATTGGAATTGTAGAAACCTCCTGTGAGGTGGAAAAATTAGGATCGACAGATATGCATCTTTTAGGTCCAGACGAACCATCCAATCTCCTTCTAAAAGGATGTCCCTTAACATATGGATGCCTTCCATTTTGAAGTGTCTGTAAAGGATCCACTGATTGAAATCTTTCAGGTTCAGGACTAATCTGTGACCTCCTCCTTTCTTGTCTACTACAAAAATAGGACTGATAAAACCGTAAGGATGAGGGGAGGCAAACTGGACGGCTCCTTTGGCTAAAAGAGCTTGTACTTCTATGTCTATAAAATTTTGATTTGCTAGAAAAAACACATTTGTACAGGGGGAAGGAGCTGTTGGGGAGTGCTGATAAACTCCAAGTGGAAACCTTCTACCGTTTGGAGGATCCAAGGGTCTCCTGAAATTCGCTTCCAATTTGACAGGCATAGTGCTACTCTGCCCCCAAGTTTGACCTGCGAAAAATGAATAATGCTCACCTGTGAAACTTGAGTCCTGAATGGCTCCTTGTTGCCCTCTGCGTTGACCTCTACGGAAGCGGGGACGTCCTCCTTTAGAACGTGTGGGGTAGAAGGTGGTGTCTTGATCTCCGTACCAGCCACCTCTACCTCTTGGATAATAGTTCTGGGGACTATTGTAAGTTCCTCTGCCGGGCATACGTCCTCCGTAACGACCAGCCCTGAGAAAAAGGCCTCGCTTAAAGACCTTCTTGAGGGACATTTGAGCCTTATCCAGCGTAGAGAAGGTGGAGCAAAACTTGGACAAATCTTTGATAAACGAGTTTCCAAAGAGCAGCCCTTCAGCCGAAGGTCCTGCTTCTGAAGATGCAAGATCAGACAGTTTAGGGTCAATTTGCATTAGCACAGATTTTCTGCGTTCTGCAGAAATAGCGCAATTTGAGTTCCCCAGTAGACAAATGGATCTCTGTGCCCATCCTATTAGGACATCAGTGTCCACCGGATCCCCAGATTCTTTGGCCACGTACGCCATTTCCAGAATCTTGGTCAAAGGACCGGAAAGGCCCAGCAGCTTGTCCTGGCAATTACGCCAGGAGCGATCCAAACCTTTTTTGGGATCCTTCGAGAATTTTCGCATAAAAGTGACCATCGTGGGATCTATTTCCGGGGTCTCGGATACTTTGCCCTCTAGATCAGGTCTAGGGCATTCCGCTTTTAAGCGTGATCGAACTTCCTTGTCGAACCATTGACGTAAATTAGATTGTACATATTGAGCCACTTCGGGTGGGGGAACCCAATTAGAAGCTCTGGGATGAATGATTTCCGTGGGATCAAAATCTAGAACTTGGCAGGGAGGAGGCGCTTTCCTAGCTTTTTTACTAGGTCTGGGCGCGTTAGATTCATCTGAATCATCAGAGGAGGAATTATTATCGGAAGTTGAGGAATGGAGGAAGACTTCCTTTTTTGAGCTGTAATTATGCTCTCCCCACAAAAGCGTCTGAGTGCAGACTACTAACCTCTGCACTAGGATCTAAGTTTTTTGCTTTGTCCTTCGCTTTTTTGGCCTTGGGGAGAGGTTGTTGTTCTTGTGTCCAGCCCTGTGCACGAGCATAGTCAAATAATTGTCCTGAAAAAGGACCCAAAGCTCTCACTAGAGCATTATTTACAGACTGTTGGACTATAGAATCAAGGGCTTCCACAATATCAACTTCTAGTTGATTACTTAAATCATCGGTATAATATTCTGCTCCTTGATCCTCCCATTAAGCCATGATTAAGAAGGTAAATACTTTAAAAACAAATAAGGTAAGGATCAAGGAAGGGGGAGTGCAAGAACCCCAAGACAGGCAATGGAATAACAATATGAGCCCTTAATAGAATGTGGAGGGAGCTGCCTGGAAAGCACTCTCGGCAGAAGCCTGATAACAATTTTACAACCCACACAGTTGTACTGCTGGGCGTCAGGGAGCAATCTTTGGTACTGAAAACGGGGCCTAGAATGCCCTCGCCGCGCTTCTCACGAGCCGATCGATTCAGAAAGTGAAAGGAATCGGCTCGTCGGGACGCGCGTGCGCGCGCACGGCAGTTAAAATGAAACGGAGACTGCAAATGCAGCTCCGCTCCCGCTCCCACTCCACGAAATACGGGCAAAATAAAATTGGCAAAGGCCAATAAATCAGCGCGTATAAGCGCTCAAAACAAACAATTGAAGCGCGCTGAATCGCGACACTTTTAGCACTAATAGAACATTCTAAATTGTTAAACAAACAAACAGTTTAGTAGAAGAGAGTAAAATCGTGTACTTATCTGCTGCGAAGCAGCAAAGAAAGAGGAAGTGACATCAAAGGTCAAAGGACTTATAGTTGAGGTTATGGACAGTGATTGGACCATGTGACAGGATATTAGGCATCCTGGGATGTGTAGTTTTTTTCTGTTACTTGTATTTCATTGGCTGCTGTTTTGTTCAGTAAAGAAAGAGAAAGCATAATCGGAGCCTCCGGTCCTGACATAGAATTTGAATCTTTGTGTCACTCCATTGCCCAGCAAGCTGTGGAGACTGGAGTAAAAGATGTGAGGGATGCAGCCCTGACAGATGCACCGTTTTTGTAGTCAATTACCTGTTTTTGGAACAGATAAACAAAAATAGAAATGTATTACCGCAATGCAAACAAAGAAGGGCCGAAACTTGTCCTTGACCCTTGGTACTTAAAGCTATTTCTCGTTTTTCTCTGTAGTTTATCTTACAACCGCAATACCACTTCTAACGCAAATGTCTTAATTGCAAATTATTAATTAATGTCTATGCATTTTTGAATTATGAATTTGTAGAAAATAATATAAGGTAGAAAAATAATGTGTACATTCGAATTGTGACCTCGTAGAAGGGCCATCAGTGTTCATGAAATGTACTAAATGAATGATTAATGCATGAGAAATATTGAAAATGTATTAGATTAATGTAGAAAAATGTCATACTAAAGGACATGAATTATGCTTTAGCTTGTTAATTGTAGGCCTTAACTTAGTGACTGTATTTCTAAGCGTTTAACCCCTTCGCTGCCAGGCCGTTTCCCCCTCCTGAGCCGAGCCTTTTTTTTTGCCCATTTGGGGGAGTTCGCCCTTAGGTCCTCATAACTTTTTGTCCACATAAGCTACCCACCCCAAATTTGCGTCCTTTTTTTCCAACATCATAGGGATTCTAGAGGTACCCAGACTTTGTGGGTTCCCCTGAAGGAGACCAAGAAATTAGCCAAAATACAGCAAAAATGTTGTTTTTTAAATAAAATGCGAAAAATGGGCTGCAGAAGAAGGCTTGTGGTTTTTCCCCTGAAAATGGCATCAACAAAGGGTTTTCAGGGCTAAAACCACCATCTTCCCAACTTACAGGAACAGGCAGACTTGAATCAGAAAACCCAATTTTTCAACACAATTTTGGCATTTTACTGGGACATACCCCATTTTTAAAATTGTTTGTGCTTTCAGCCTCCTTCCAGTGAGTGACAGAAATGGGTGAGAAACCAATGCTGGATCCCAGACAGCTAAACATTTCTGAAAAGTAGATAAAATTCTGAATTCAGCAAGGGGTCATTTGTGTAGATCCTATAAGGGTTTCCTACAGAAAATAACAGCTGAAATAAAAAGATATTGAAATTGAGGTGAAAAAAACAGCCATTTGTCTCCACGTTTTACTGTGTAACTTTTTCCTGCGATGTCAGATTTTTTAAAGCAATATACCGTTATGTCAGCTGGACTCTTCTGGCTGCGGGGATATATAAGGCTTGTAGGTTCCTCAAGAACCCTAGGTACCCAGAGCCAATAAATGAGCTGCACCTTGCAATGGGTTTTCATTCCATACCGGGTATACAGCAATTCATTTGCTGAAATATAAAAAGTGAAAAATAGGTATCAAGAAAACCTTTGTATTTCCACAATGGCCACAAGATAAGGTGTTGAGAAGCAGTGGTTATTTGCACATCTCTGAATTCTGGAGTCCCCATACTAGCATGTGAATTACAAAGCATTTCTCAAATAGATGTCTTTTTTACACATTGTCTTACATTTGGAAGAAAAAAATGTAGAGAAAGACAAGGGACAATAACACTTGTTTTGCTATCCTGTGTTCCCCCAAAGTCTCCCGATAAAAATAGTACCTCACTTGAATGGGTAGGCCTAGCGCCCGCGACAGGATATGCCCCAAAACACGACGTGGACACTTCACATTTTCAGAAAGAAAACAGAGCTGTTTTTTACTAAGTGCCTAGCTGTTGATTTTGGCCTCTAGCTCAGCCGGCACCTGGGGAAACCTAGCAAACCTGCGTAATTGTGAAAACTAGACACCTAGGGGAATCCAAGATGGGGTGACTTGTGGGGCTCGGACCAGGTTCTGTTACCCAGAATCCTTTGCAAACCTCAAAATTTGGCAAAAAAAAACACTTTTTCCTGTCATTTCGGTGACAGAAAGTTCTGGAATCTGAGAGGAGCCACAAATTTCCTTCCTCCCAGCGTTCCTCCAAGTCTTCCGATAAAAATGGTACCTCACTTGTGTGGGTAGGCCTAGCGCCCGTAACAGGATATGCCCCAAAACACGACGTGGACACATCACATTTTCAAAAAGAAAACAGAGCTGTTTTTTACTAAGTACCTAGCTGTGGATTTTGGCCTCTAGCTCAGCCGGCACCTCGGGAAACCTAGCAAACCTGCACATTTTTTAAAACTAGACACCTAGGGGAATCCAAGATGGGGTGACTTGTGGGGCTCTGACCAGGTTCTGTTACCCAGAATCCTTTGCAAACATCAAAATTTGGCCAAAAAAAACACTTTTTCCTGTCATTTCGGTGACAGAAAGTTCTGGAATCTGAGAGGAGCCACAAATTTCCTTCCACCCAGCGTTTCCCCAAGTCTCCCGATAAAAATGGTACCTCACTAGCATGGGTAGGCCTAGCGCCCGCGACAGGATATGCCCCAAAACACAACGTGGACACATCACATTTTCAGAAAGAAAAAAGAGCTGTTTTTTTACAAAGTGCCTAGCTGTGGATTTTGGCCTCTAGCTCAGCCGGCACATGGGGAAACCTAGCAAACCTGTGCATTTTTGAAAACTAAACACCTAGGGAAATCCAAAATGGGGTGACTTGTGGGGCTCAGACCAGGTTCTGTTACCCAAAATCCTTTGTAAAGCTCAAAATTTGGCAAAAAAAAACCTTTTTCCTGTCATTTCGGTGACAGAAAGTTCTGGAATCTGAGAGGAGCCACAAATTTCCTTCCACCCAGCGTTTCCCCAAGTCTCCCGATAAAAATGGTACCTCACTTGAGTGGGTAGGCCTAGCGCCCGCGACAGGATATACCCCAAAACACGACGTGGACACATCACATTTTCAGAAAGAAAACAGAGCTGTTTTTTACTAAGTGCCTAGCTGTGGATTTTGGCCTCTAGCTCAGCCGGCACCTGGGGAAACCTAGCAAACCTGCGCAATTGTGAAAACTAGACACCTAGGGGAATCCAAGATGGGGTGACTTGTGGGGCTCGGACCAGGTTCTGTTACCCAGAATCCTTTGTAAACCTCAAAATTTGGCAAAAAAAAAAACTTTTTCCTGTCATTTCGGTGACAGAAAGGTCTGGAATCTGAGAGGAGCCACCAATTTCCTTCCTCCCAGCGTTCCTCCAAGTCTTCCGATAAAAATGGTACCTCACTTGTGTGGGTAGGCCTAGCGCCCGTAACAGGATATGCCCCAAAACACGACGTGGACACATCACATTTTCAAAAAGAAAACAGAGATGTTTTTTACTAAGTACCTAGCTGTGGATTTTGGACTCTAGCTCAGCCGGCACCTCGGGAAACCTAGCAAACCTGCACATTTTTGAAAACTAGACACCTAGGGGAATCCGAGATGGGGTGACTTGTGGGGCTCTGACCAAGTTCTGTTACCCAGAATCCTTTGCAAACCTCAAAATTTGGCCAAAAAAAACTCTTTTTCCTGTCATTTCGGTGACAGAAAGTTCTGGAATCTGAGGGGAGCCACAAATTTCCTTCCACCCAGCGTTTCCCCAAGTCTCCCGATAAAAATGGTACCTCACTTGTGTGGGTAGGCCTAGCGCCCGCGACAGGATATGCCCCAAAACATGACGTGGACACATCACATTTTCAGAAAGAAAACAGAGCTGTTTTTTACTAAGTGCCTAGCTGTGGATTTTGGCCTCTAGCTCAGCTGGCACCTGGGGAAACCTAGCAAACCTGCGCAATTTTGAAAACTAGACACCTAGGGGAATCCAAGATGGGGTGACTTGTGGGGCTCGGACCAGGTTCTGTTACCCAGAATCCTTTGCAAACCTCAAAATTTGGCAAAAAAAAACACTTTTTCCTGTCATTTCGGTGACAGAAAGTTCTGGAATCTGAGAGGAGCCACAAATTTCCTTCCACCCAGCGTTTCCCCAAGTCTCCCGATAAAAATGGTACCTCACTTGTGTGGGTAGGCCTGGCGCCCGCGACAGGATATGCCCCAAAACACGACGTGGACACATCACATTTTCAGAAAGAAAACAGAGCTGTTTTTTACTAAGTGCCTAGCTGTGGATTTTGGCCTCTAGCTCAGCCGGCACCTGGGGAAACCTAGCAAACCTGCGCAATTGTGAAAACTAGACACCTAGGGGAATCCAACATGGGGTGACTTGTGGGGCTCGGACCAGGTTCTGTTACCCAGAATCCTTTGCAAACCTCAAAATTTGGCAAAAAAAAACACTTTTTCCTGTCATTTCGGTGACAGAAAGTTCTGGAATCTGAGAGGAGCCACAAATTTCCTTCCTCCCAGCGTTCCTCCAAGTCTTCCGATAAAAATGGTACCTCACTTGTGTGGGTAGGCCTAGCGCCCGTAACAGGATATGCCCCAAAACATGACGTGGACACATCACATTTTCAGAAAGAAAACAGAGCTGTTTTTTACTAAGTGCCTAGCTGTGGATTTTGGCCTCTAGCTCAGCCGGCACCTGGGGAAACCTAGCAAACCTGCGCAATTTTGAAAACTAGACACCTAGGGGAATCCAAGATGGGGTGACTTGTGGGGCTCGGACCAGGTTCTGTTACCCAGAATCCTTTGCAAACCTCAAAATTTGGCAAAAAAAAACACTTTTTCCTGTCATTTCGGTGACAGAAAGTTCTGGAATCTGAGAGGAGCCACAAATTTCCTTCCACCCAGCGTTTCCCCAAGTCTCCCGATAAAAATGGTACCTCACTTGTGTGGGTAGGCCTAGCGCCCGCGACAGGATATGCCCCAAAACACGACGTGGACACATCACATTTTCAGAAAGAAAACAGAGCTGTTTTTTACTAAGTGCCTACCTGTGGATTTTGGCCTCTAGCTCAGCCGGCACCTGGGGAAACCTAGCAAACCTGCGCAATTGTGAAAACTAGACACCTAGGGGAATCCAACATGGGGTGACTTGTGGGCCTCGGACCAGGTTCTGTTACCCAGAATCCTTGGCAAACCTCAAAATTTGGCAAAAAAAAAAACTTTTTCCTGTAATTTCGGTGACAGAAAGTTCTGGAATCTGAGAGGAGCCACAAATTTCCTTCCTCCCAGCGTTCCTCCAAGTCTTCCGATAAAAATGGTACCTCACTTGTGTGGGTAGGCCTAGCGCCTGTAACAGGATATGCCCCAAAACACGACGTGGACACATCACATTTTCAAAAAGAAAACAGAGCTGTTTTTTACTAAGTACCTAGCTGTGGATTTTGGCCTCTAGCTCAGCCGGCACCTCGGGAAACCTAGCAAACCTGCACATTTTTGAAAACTAGACACCTAGGGGAATCCAAGATGGGGTGACTTGTGGGGCTCTGACCAGGTTCTGTTACCCAGAATCCTTTGCAAACCTCAAAATTTGGCCACAAAAAACACTTTTTAATGTCATTTCGGTGACAGAAAGTTCTGGAATCTGAGAGGAGCCACAAATTTCCTTCCACCCAGCATTTCCCCAAGTCTCCCTATAAAAATGGTACCTCACTTGCATGGGTAGGCCTAGCGCCCGCGACAGGATATGCCCCAAAACACAACGTGGACACATCACATTTTCAGAAAGAAAAAAGAGCTGTTTTTTTACAAAGTGCCTAGCTGTGGATTTTGGCCTCTAGCTCAGCCGGCACATGGGGAAACCTAGCAAACCTGTGCATTTTTGAAAACTAAACACCTAGGGTAATCCAAAATGGGGTGACTTGTGGGGCTCAGACCAGGTTCTGTTACCCAAAATCCTTTGTATAGCTCAAAATTTGGCAAAAAAAAAACTTTTTCATGTCATTTCGGTGACAGAAAGTACTGGAATCTGAGAGGAGCCACAAATTTCCTTCCTCCCAGCGTTCCTCCAAGTCTTCCGATAAAAATGGTACCTCACTTGTGTGGGTAGGCCTAGCGCCCGTAACAGGATATGCCCCAAAACACGACGTGGACACATCACATTTTCAAAAAGAAAACAGAGATGTTTTTTACTAAGTACCTAGCTGTGGATTTTGGACTCTAGCTCAGCCGGCACCTCGGGAAACCTAGCAAACCTGCACATTTTTGAAAACTGGACACCTAGGGGAATCCAAGATGGGGTGACTTGTGGGGCTCTGACCAAGTTCTGTTACCCAGAATCCTTTGCAAACCTCAAAATTTGGCCAAAAAAAACTCTTTTTCCTGTCATTTCGGTGACAGAAAGTTCTGGAATCTGAGGGGAGCCACAAATTTCCTTCCACCCAGCGTTTCCCCAAGTCTCCCGATAAAAATGGTACCTCACTTGTGTGGGTAGGCCTAGCGCCCGCGACAGGATATGCCCCAAAACATGACGTGGACACATCACATTTTCAGAAAGAAAACAGAGCTGTTTTTTACTAAGTGCCTAGCTGTGGATTTTGGCCTCTAGCTCAGCTGGCACCTGGGGAAACCTAGCAAACCTGCGCAATTTTGAAAACTAGACACCTAGGGGAATCCAAGATGGGGTGACTTGTGGGGCTCGGACCAGGTTCTGTTACCCAGAATCCTTTGCAAACCTCAAAATTTGGCAAAAAAAAACACTTTTTCCTGTCATTTCGGTGACAGAAAGTTCTGGAATCTGAGAGGAGCCACAAATTTCCTTCCACCCAGCGTTTCCCCAAGTCTCCCGATAAAAATGGTACCTCACTTGTGTGGGTAGGCCTGGCGCCCGCGACAGGATATGCCCCAAAACACGACGTGGACACATCACATTTTCAGAAAGAAAACAGAGCTGTTTTTTACTAAGTGCCTAGCTGTGGATTTTGGCCTCTAGCTCAGCCGGCACCTGGGGAAACCTAGCAAACCTGCGCAATTGTGAAAACTAGACACCTAGGGGAATCCAACATGGGGTGACTTGTGGGGCTCGGACCAGGTTCTGTTACCCAGAATCCTTTGCAAACCTCAAAATTTGGCAAAAAAATACACTTTTTCCTGTCATTTCGGTGACAGAAAGTTCTGGAATCTGAGAGGAGCCACAAATTTCCTTCCTCCCAGCGTTCCTCCAAGTCTTCCGATAAAAATGGTACCTCACTTGTGTGGGTAGGCCTAGCGCCCGTAACAGGATATGCCCCAAAACATGACGTGGACACATCACATTTTCAGAAAGAAAACAGAGCTGTTTTTTACTAAGTGCCTAGCTGTGGATTTTGGCCTCTAGCTCAGCCGGCACCTGGGGAAACCTAGCAAACCTGCGCAATTTTGAAAACTAGACACCTAGGGGAATCCAAGATGGGGTGACTTGTGGGGCTCGGACCAGGTTCTGTTACCCAGAATCCTTTGCAAACCTCAAAATTTGGCAAAAAAAAACACTTTTTCCTGTCATTTCGGTGACAGAAAGTTCTGGAATCTGAGAGGAGCCACAAATTTCCTTCCACCCAGCGTTTCCCCAAGTCTCCCGATAAAAATGGTACCTCACTTGTGTGGGTAGGCCTAGCGCCCGCGACAGGATATGCCCCAAAACACGACGTGGACACATCACATTTTCAGAAAGAAAACAGAGCTGTTTTTTACTAAGTGCCTACCTGTGGATTTTGGCCTCTAGCTCAGCCGGCACCTGGGGAAACCTAGCAAACCTGCGCAATTGTGAAAACTAGACACCTAGGGGAATCCAACATGGGGTGACTTGTGGGCCTCGGACCAGGTTCTGTTACCCAGAATCCTTGGCAAACCTCAAAATTTGGCAAAAAAAAAAACTTTTTCCTGTAATTTCGGTGACAGAAAGTTCTGGAATCTGAGAGGAGCCACAAATTTCCTTCCTCCCAGCGTTCCTCCAAGTCTTCCGATAAAAATGGTACCTCACTTGTGTGGGTAGGCCTAGCGCCTGTAACAGGATATGCCCCAAAACACGACGTGGACACATCACATTTTCAAAAAGAAAACAGAGCTGTTTTTTACTAAGTACCTAGCTGTGGATTTTGGCCTCTAGCTCAGCCGGCACCTCGGGAAACCTAGCAAACCTGCACATTTTTGAAAACTAGACACCTAGGGGAATCCAAGATGGGGTGACTTGTGGGGCTCTGACCAGGTTCTGTTACCCAGAATCCTTTGCAAACCTCAAAATTTGGCCACAAAAAACACTTTTTAATGTCATTTCGGTGACAGAAAGTTCTGGAATCTGAGAGGAGCCACAAATTTCCTTCCACCCAGCATTTCCCCAAGTCTCCCTATAAAAATGGTACCTCACTTGCATGGGTAGGCCTAGCGCCCGCGACAGGATATGCCCCAAAACACAACGTGGACACATCACATTTTCAGAAAGAAAAAAGAGCTGTTTTTTTACAAAGTGCCTAGCTGTGGATTTTGGCCTCTAGCTCAGCCGGCACATGGGGAAACCTAGCAAACCTGTGCATTTTTGAAAACTAAACACCTAGGGTAATCCAAAATGGGGTGACTTGTGGGGCTCAGACCAGGTTCTGTTACCCAAAATCCTTTGTATAGCTCAAAATTTGGCAAAAAAAAAACTTTTTCATGTCATTTCGGTGACAGAAAGTACTGGAATCTGAGAGGAGCCACAAATTTCCTTCCTCCCAGCGTTCCTCCAAGTCTTCCGATAAAAATGGTACCTCACTTGTGTGGGTAGGCCTAGCGCCCGTAACAGGATATGCCCCAAAACACGACGTGGACACATCACATTTTCAAAAAGAAAACAGAGATGTTTTTTACTAAGTACCTAGCTGTGGATTTTGGACTCTAGCTCAGCCGGCACCTCGGGAAACCTAGCAAACCTGCACATTTTTGAAAACTGGACACCTAGGGGAATCCAAGATGGGGTGACTTGTGGGGCTCTGACCAAGTTCTGTTACCCAGAATCCTTTGCAAACCTCAAAATTTGGCCAAAAAAAACTCTTTTTCCTGTCATTTCGGTGACAGAAAGTTCTGGAATCTGAGGGGAGCCACAAATTTCCTTCCACCCAGCGTTTCCCCAAGTCTCCCGATAAAAATGGTACCTCACTTGTGTGGGTAGGCCTAGCGCCCGCGACAGGATATGCCCCAAAACATGACGTGGACACATCACATTTTCAGAAAGAAAACAGAGCTGTTTTTTACTAACTGCCTAGCTGTGGATTTTGGCCTCTAGCTCAGCCGGCACCTGGGGAAACCTAGCAAACCTGCGCAATTTTGAAAACTAGACACCTAGGGGAATCCAAGATGGGGTGACTTGTGGGGCTCGGACCAGGTTCTGTTACCCAGAATCCTTTGCAAACCTCAAAATTTGGCAAAAAAAAACACTTTTTCCTGTCATTTCGGTGACAGAAAGTTCTGGAATCTGAGAGGAGCCACAAATTTCCTTCCACCCAGCGTTTCCCCAAGTCTCCCGATAAAAATGGTACCTCACTTGTGTGGGTATGCCTAGCGCCCGCGACAGGATATGCCCCAAAACACGACGTGGACACATCACATTTTCAGAAAGAAAACAGAGCTGTTTTTTACGAAGTGCCTAGCTGTGGATTTTGGCCTCTAGCTCAGCCGGCACCTGGGGAAACCTAGCAAACCTGCGCAATTGTGAAAACTAGACACCTAGGGGAATCCAACATGGGGTGACTTGTGGGGCTCGGACCAGGTTCTGTTACCCAGAATCCTTTGCAAACCTCAAAATTTGGCAAAAAAATACACTTTTTCCTGTCATTTCGGTGACAGAAAGTTCTGGAATCTGAGAGGAGCCACAAATTTCCTTCCTCCCAGCGTTCCTCCAAGTCTTCCGATAAAAATGGTACCTCACTTGTGTGGGTAGGCCTAGCGCCCGTAACAGGATATGCCCCAAAAAATGACGTGGACACATCACATTTTCAGAAAGAAAACAGAGCTGTTTTTTACTAAGTACCTAGCTGTGGATTTTGGCCTCTAGCTCAGCCGGCACCTCAGGAAACCTAGCAAACCTGCACATTTTTGAAAACTAGACACCTAGGGGAATCCAAGATGGGGTGACTTGTGGGGCTCTGACCAGGTTCTGTTACCCAGAATCCTTTGCAAACCTCAAAATTTGGCCAAAAAAAACACTTTTTCCTGTCATTTCGGTAACAGAAAGTTCTGGAATCTGAGAGGAGCCACAAATTTCCTTCCACCCAGCGTTTCCCCAAGTCTCCCGATAAAAATGGTACCTCACTTGCATGGGTAGGCCTAGCGCCCGCGACAGGATATGCCCCAAAACACAACGTGGACACATCACATTTTCAGAAAGAAAAAAGAGCTCTTTTTTTACAAAGTGCCTAGCTGTGGATTTTGGCCTCGAGCTCAGCCGGCACCTGGGGAAACCTAGCAAACCTGTGCATTTTTGAAAACTAGACACCTAGGGTAATCAAAGATGGGGTGACTTGTGGGGCTCAGACCAGGTTCTGTTACCCAAAATCCTTTGTAAAGCTCAAAATTTGGCAAAAAAAAAACTTTTTCCTGTCATTTCGGTGACAGAAAGTTCTGGAATCTGAGAGGAGCCACAAATTTCCTTCCACCCAGCGTTTCCCCAAGTCTCCCGATAAAAATGGTACCTCACTTGTGTGGGTAGGCCTAGCGCCCGCGACAGGATATGCCCCAAAACACGACGTGGACACATCACATTTTCAGAAAGAAAACAGAGCTGTTTTTTACTAAGTGCCTACCTGTGGATTTTGGCCTCTAGCTCAGCCGGCACCTGGGGAAACCTAGCAAACCTGCGCAATTGTGAAAACTAGACACCTAGGGGAATCCAACATGGGGTGACTTGTGGGGCTCTGACCAGGTTCTGTTACCCAGAATCCTTTGCAAACATCAAAATTTGGCCAAAAAAAACACTTTTTCCTGTCATTTCGGTGACAGAAAGTTCTGGAATCTGAGAGGAGCCACAAATTTCCTTCCACCCAGCGTTTCCCCAAGTCTCCCGATAAAAATGGTACCTCACTTGCATGGGTAGGCCTAGCGCCCGCGACAGGATATGCCCCAAAACACAACGTGGACACATCACATTTTCAGAAAGAAAAAAGAGCTGTTTTTTTACAAAGTGCCTAGCTGTGGATTTTGGCCTCTAGCTCAGCCGGCACATGGGGAAACCTAGCAAACCTGTGCATTTTTGAAAACTAAACACCTAGGGTAATCCAAAATGGGGTGACTTGTGGGGCTCAGACCAGGTTCTGTTACCCAAAATCCTTTGTAAAGCTCAAAATTTGGCAAAAAAAAAACTTTTTCCTGTCATTTCGGTGACTGAAAGTTCTGGAATCTGAGAGGTGCCACAAATTTCCTTCCTCCCAGCGTTCCTCCAAGTCTTCCGATAAAAATGGTACCTCACTTGTGTGGGTAGGCCTAGCGCCCGTAACAGGATATGCCCCAAAACACGACGTGGACACATCACATTTTCAAAAAGAAAACAGAGATGTTTTTTACTAAGTACCTAGCTGTGGATTTTGGACTCTAGCTCAGCCGGCACCTCGGGAAACCTAGCAAACCTGCACATTTTTGAAAACTGGACACCTAGGGGAATCCAAGATGGGGTGACTTGTGGGGCTCTGACCAAGTTCTGTTACCCAGAATCCTTTGCAAACCTCAAAATTTGGCCAAAAAAAACTCTATTTCCTGTCATTTCGGTGACAGAAAGTTCTGGAATCTGAGGGGAGCCACAAATTTCCTTCCACCCAGCGTTTCCCCAAGTCTCCCGATAAAAATGGTACCTCACTTGTGTGGGTAGGCCTAGCGCCCGCGACAGGATATGCCCCAAAACATGACGTGGACACATCACATTTTCAGAAAGAAAACAGAGCTGTTTTTTACTAAGTGCCTAGATGTGGATTTTGGCCTCTAACTCAGCCGGCACCTGGGGAAACCTAGCAAACCTGCGCAATTTTGAAAACTAGACACCTAGGGGAATCCAAGATGGGGTGACTTGTGGGGCTCGGACCAGGTTCTGTTACCCAGAATCCGTTGCAAACCTCAAAATTTGGCAAAAAAAAACACTTTTTCCTGTCATTTCGGTGACAGAAAGTTCTGGAATCTGAGAGGAGCAACAAATTTCCTTCCACCCAGCGTTTCCCCAAGTCTCACGATAAAAATGGTACCTCACTTGTGTGGGTATGCCTAGCGCCCGCGACAGGATATGCCCCAAAACATGACGTGGACACATCACATTTTCAGAAAGAAAACAGAGCTGTTTTTTACTAAGTGCCTAGCTGTGGATTTTGGCCTCTAGCTCAGCCGGCACCTGGGGAAACCTAGCAAACCTGCGCAATTGTGAAAACTAGACACCTAGGGGAATCCAACATGGGGTGACTTGTGGGGCTCGGACCAGGTTCTGTTACCCAGAATCCTTTGCAAACCTCAAAATTTGGCAAAAAAAAACACTTTTTCCTGTCATTTCGGTGACAGAAAGTTCTGGAATCTGAGAGGAGCCACAAATTTCCTTCCTCCCAGGGTTCCTCCAAGTCTTCCGATAAAAATGGTACCTCACTTGTGTGGGTAGGCCTAGCGCCCGTAACAGGATATGCCCCAAAACATGACGTGGACACATCACATTTTCAGAAAGAAAACAGAGCTGTTTTTTACTAAGTACCTAGCTGTGGATTTTGGCCTCCAGCTCAGCCGGCACCTCGGGAAACCTAGCAAACCTGCACATTTTACCTAGCAAACCTGCACATTTTTGAAAACTAGACACCTAGGGGAATCCAAGATGGGGTGACTTGTGGGGCTCTGACCAGGTTCTGTTACCCAGAATCCTTTGCAAACCTCAAAATTTGGCCAAAAAAAACACTTTTTCCTGTCATTTGGGTAACAGAAAGTTCTGGAATCTGAGAGGAGCCACAAATTTCCTTCCACCCAGCGTTTCCCCAAGTCTCCCGATAAAAATTGTACCTCACTTGCATGGGTAGGCCTAGCGCCCGCGACAGGATATGCCCCAAAACACAACGTGGACACATCACATTTTCAGAAAGAAAAAAGAGCTCTTTTTTTACAAAGTGCCTAGCTGTGGATTTTGGCCTCGAGCTCAGCCTGCACCTGGGGAAACCTAGCAAACCTGTGCATTTTTGAAAACTAGACACCAAGGGTAATCAAAGATGGGGTGACTTGTGGGGCTCAGACCAGGTTCTGTTACCCAAAATCCTTTGTAAAGCTCAAAATTTGGCAAAAAAAAAACTTTTTCCTGTCATTTCGGTGACAGAAAGTTCTGGAATCTGAGAGGAGCCACAAATTTCCTTCCACCCAGCGTTTCCCCAAGTCTCCCGATAAAAATGGTACCTCACTTGTGTGGGTAGGCCTAGCGCCCGCGACAGGATATGCCCCAAAACACGACGTGGACACATCACATTTTCAGAAAGAAAACAGAGCTGTTTTTTACTAAGTGCCTAGCTGTGGATTTTGGCCTCTTGCTCAGCCGGCACCTGGGGAAACCTAGCAAACCTGCGCAAATGTGAAAACTAGACACCTAGGGGAATCCAAGGTGGGGTGACTTGTGGGGCTCGGACCAGGTTCTGTTACCCAGAATCCTTTGCAAACCTCAAAATTTGGCAAAAAAATCACTTTTTCCTGTCATTTCGGTGACAGAAAGTTCTGGAATCTGAGAGGAGCCACAAATTTCCTTCCACCCAGCGTTTCCCCAAGTCTCCCGATAAAAATGGTACCTCACTTGTGTGGGTATGCCTAGCGCCCGCGACAGGATATGCCCCAAAACACGACGTGGACACATCACATTTTCAGAAAGAAAACAGAGCTGTTTTTTACTAAGTGCCTAGCTGTGGATTTTGGCCTCTAGCTCAGCCGGCACCTGGGGAAACCTAGCAAACCTGCGCAATTGTGAAAACTAGACACCTAGGGGAATCCAAGATGGGGTGACTTGTGGGGCTCGGACCAGGTTCTCTTACCCAGAATCCTTTGCAAACCTCAAAATTTGGCAAAAAAAAACACTTTTTCCTGTCATTTCGGTGACAGAAAGTTCTGGAATCTGAGAGGAGCCACAAATTTCCTTCCTCCCAGCGTTCCTCCAAGTCTTCCGATAAAAATGGTACCTCACTTGTGTGGGTAGGCCTAGCGCCCGTAACAGGATATGCCACAAAACACGACGTGGACACATCACATTTTCAAAAAGAAAACAGAGATGTTTTTTACTAAGTACCTAGCTGTGGATTTTGGCCTCTAGCTCCGCCGGCACCTCGGGAAACCTAGCAAACCTGCACCTTTTTGAAAACTAGACACCTAGGGGAATCCAACATGGGGTGACTTGTGGGGCTCGGACCAGGTTCTGTTACCCAGAATCCTTTGCAAACCTCAAAATTTGGCAAAAAAAAACACTTTTTCCTGTCATTTCGGTGACAGAAAGTTCTGGAATCTGAGAGGAGCCACAAATTTCCTTCCTCCCAGCGTTCCTCCAAGTCTTCCGATAAAAATGGTACCTCACTTGTGTGGGTAGGCCTAGCGCCCGTAACAGGATATGCCCCAAAACATGACGTGGACACATCACATTTTCAGAAAGAAAACAGAGCTGTTTTTTACTAAGTACCTAGCTGTGGATTTTGGCCTCTAGCTCAGCCGGCACCTCGGGAAACCTAGCAAACCTGCACATTTTTTAAAACTAGACACCTAGGGGAATCCAACATGGGGTGACTTGTGGGGCTCTGCCCAGGTTCTGTTACCCAGAATCCTTTGCAAACATCAAAATTTGGCCAAAAAAAACACTTTTTCCTGTCATTTCGGTGACAGAAAGTTCTGGAATCTGAGAGGAGCCACAAATTTCCTTCCACCCAGCGTTTCCCCAAGTCTCCCGATAAAAATGGTACCTCACTTGCATGGGTAGGCCTAGCGCCCGCGACAGGATATGCCCCAAAACACAACGTGGACACATCACATTTTCAGAAAGAAAAAAGAGCTGTTTTTTTACAAAGTGCCTAGCTGTGGATTTTGGCCTCTAGCTCAGCCGGCACATGGGGAAACCTAGCAAACCTGTGCATTTTTTAAAACTAAACACCTAGGGTAATCCAAAATGGGGTGACTTGTGGGGCTCAGACCAGGTTCTGTTACCCAAAATCCTTTGTAAAGCTCAAAATTTGGCAAAAAAAAAACTTTTTCCTGTCATTTCGGTGACAGAAAGTTCTGGAATCTGAGAGGAGCCACAAATTTCCTTCCTCCCAGCGTTCCTCCAAGTCTTCCGATAAAAATGGTACCTCACTTGTGTGGGTAGGCCTAGCGCCCGTAATAGGATATGCCCCAAAACACGACGTGGACACATCACATTTTCAAAAAGAAAACAGAGATGTTTTTTACTAAGTACCTAGCTGTGGATTTTGGACTCTAGCTCAGCCGGCACCTCGGGAAACCTAGCAAACCTGCACATTTTTGAAAACTGGACACCTAGGGGAATCCAAGATGGGGTGACTTGTGGGGCTCTGACCAAGTTCTGTTACCCAGAATCCTTTGCAAACCTCAACATTTGGCCAAAAAAAACTCTTTTTCCTGTCATTTCGGTGACAGAAAGTTCTGGAATCTGAGGGGAGCCACAAATTTCCTTCCACCCAGCGTTTCCCCAAGTCTCCCGATAAAAATGGTACCTCACTTGTGTGGGTAGGCCTAGCGCCCGCGACAGGATATGCCCCAAAACATGACGTGGACACATCACATTTTCAGAAAGAAAACAGAGCTGTTTTTTACTAAGTGCCTAGCTGTGGATTTTGGCCTCTAGCTCAGCCGGCACCTGGGGAAACCTAGCAAACCTGCGCAATTTTGAAAACTAGACACCTAGGGGAATCCAAGATGGGGTGACTTGTGGGGCTCGGACCAGGTTCTGTTACCCAGAATCCTTTGCAAACCTCAAAATTTGGCAAAAAAAAACACTTTTTCCTGTCATTTCGGTGACAGAAAGTTCTGGAATCTGAGAGGAGCCACAAATTTCCTTCCACCCAGCGTTTCCCCAAGTCTCCCGATAAAAATGGTACCTCACTTGTGTGGGTATGCCTAGCGCCCGCGACAGGATATGCCCCAAAACACGACGTGGACACATCACATTTTCAGAAAGAAAACAGAGCTGTTTTTTACTAAGTGCCTAGCTGTGGATTTTGGCCTCTAGCTCAGCCGGCACCTGGGGAAACCTAGCAAACCTGCGCAATTGTGAAAACTAGACACCTAGGGGAATCCAACATGGGGTGACTTGTGGGGCTCGGACCAGGTTCTGTTACCCAGAATCCTTTGCAAACCTCAAAATTTGGCAAAAAAAAACACTTTTTCCTGTCATTTCGGTGACAGAAAGTTCTGGAATCTGAGAGGAGCCACAAATTTCCTTCCTCCCAGCGTTCCTCCAAGTCTTCCGATAAAAATGGTACCTCACTTGTGTGGGTAGGCCTAGCGCCCGTAACAGGATATGCCCCAAAACATGACGTGGACACATCACATTTTCAGAAAGAAAACAGAGCTGTTTTTTACTAAGTACCTAGCTATGGATTTTGGCCTCTAGCTCAGCCGGCACCTCAGGAAACCTAGCAAACCTGCACATTTTTGAAAACTTGACACCTAGGGGAATCCAAGATGGGGTGACTTGTGGGGCTCTGACCAGGTTCTGTTACCCAGAATCCTTTGCAAACCTCAAAATTTGGCCAAAAAAAACACTTTTTCCTGTCATTTCGGTAACAGAAAGTTCTGGAATCTGAGAGGAGCCACAAATTTCCTTCCACCCAGCGTTTCCCCAAGTCTCCCGATAAAAATGGTACCTCACTTGCATGGGTAGGCCTAGCGCCCGCGACAGGATATGCCCCAAAACACAACGTGGACACATCACATTTTCAGAAAGAAAAAAGAGCTCTTTTTTTACAAAGTGCCTAGCTGTGGATTTTGGCCTCGAGCTCAGCCGGCACCTGGGGAAACCTAGCAAACCTGTGCATTTTTGAAAACTAGACACCTAGGGTAATCAAAGATGGGGTGACTTGTGGGGCTCAGACCAGGTTCTGTTACCCAAAATCCTTTGTAAAGCTCAAAATTTGGCAAAAAAAAAACTTTTTCCTGTCATTTCGGTGACAGAAAGTTCTGGAATCTGAGAGGAGCCACAAATTTCCTTCCACCCAGCGTTTCCCCAAGTCTCCCGATAAAAATGGTACCTCACTTGTGTGGGTAGGCCTAGCGCCCGCGACAGGATATGCCCCAAAACACGACGTGGACACATCACATTTTCAGAAAGAAAACAGAGCTGTTTTTTACTAAGTGCCTACCTGTGGATTTTGGCCTCTAGCTCAGCCGGCACCTGGGGAAACCTAGCAAACCTGCGCAATTGTGAAAACTAGACACCTAGGGGAATCCAACATGGGGTGACTTGTGGGGCTCTGACCAGGTTCTGTTACCCAGAATCCTTTGCAAACATCAAAATTTGGCCAAAAAAAACACTTTTTCCTGTCATTTCGGTGACAGAAAGTTCTGGAATCTGAGAGGAGCCACAAATTTCCTTCCACCCAGCGTTTCCCCATGTCTCCCGATAAAAATGGTACCTCACTTGCATGGGTAGGCCTAGCGCCCGCGACAGGATATGCCCCAAAACACAACGTGGACACATCACATTTTCAGAAAGAAAAAAGAGCTGTTTTTTTACAAAGTGCCTAGCTGTGGATTTTGGCCTCTAGCTCAGCCGGCACATGGGGAAACCTAGCAAACCTGTGCATTTTTGAAAACTAAACACCTAGGGTAATCCAAAATGGGGTGACTTGTGGGGCTCAGACCAGGTTCTGTTACCCAAAATCCTTTGTAAAGCTCAAAATTTGGCAAAAAAAAAACTTTTTCCTGTCATTTCGGTGACAGAAAGTTCTGGAATCTGAGAGGAGCCACAAATTTCCTTCCTCCCAGCGTTCCTCCAAGTCTTCCGATAAAAATGGTACCTCACTTGTGTGGGTAGGCCTAGCGCCCGTAACAGGATATGCCCCAAAACACGACGTGGACACATCACATTTTCAAAAAGAAAACAGAGATGTTTTTTACTAAGTACCTAGCTGTGGATTTTGGACTCTAGCTCAGCCGGCACCTCGGGAAACCTAGCAAACCTGCACATTTTTGAAAACTGGACACCTAGGGGAATCCAAGATGGGGTGACTTGTGGGGCTCTGACCAAGTTCTGTTACCCAGAATCCTTTGCAAACCTCAAAATTTGGCCAAAAAAAACTCTTTTTCCTGTCATTTCGGTGACAGAAAGTTCTGGAATCTGAGGGGAGCCACAAATTTCCTTCCACCCAGCGTTTCCCCAAGTCTCCCGATAAAAATGGTACCTCACTTGTGTGGGTAGGCCTAGCGCCCGCGACAGGATATGCCCCAAAACATGACGTGGACACATCACATTTTCAGAAAGAAAACAGAGCTGTTTTTTACTAAATGCCTAGCTGTGGATTTTGGCCTCTAACTCAGCCGGCACCTGGGGAAACCTAGCAAACCTGCGCAATTTTGAAAACTAGACACCTAGGGGAATCCAAGATGGGGTGACTTGTGGGGCTCGGACCAGGTTCTGTTACCCAGAATCCGTTGCAAACCTCAAAATTTGGCAAAAAAAAACACTTTTTCCTGTCATTTCGGTGACAGAAAGTTCTGGAATCTGAGAGGAGCCACAAATTTCCTTCCACCCAGCGTTTACCCAAGTCTCCCGATAAAAATGGTACCTCACTTGTGTGGGTATGCCTAGCGCCCGCGACAGGATATGCCCCAAAACATGACGTGGACACATCACATTTTCAGAAAGAAAACAGAGCTGTTTTTTACTAAGTGCCTAGCTGTGGATTTTGGCCTCTAGCTCAGCCGGCACCTGGGGAAACCTAGCAAACCTGCGCAATTGTGAAAACTAGACACCTAGGGGAATCCAACATGGGGTGACTTGTGGGGCTCGGACCAGGTTCTGTTACCCAGAATCCTTTGCAAACCTCAAAATTTGGCAAAAAAAAACACTTTTTCCTGTCATTTCGGTGACAGAAAGTTCTGGAATCTGAGAGGAGCCACAAATTTCCTTCCTCCCAGCGTTCCTCCAAGTCTTCCGATAAAAATGGTACCTCACTTGTGTGGGTAGGCCTAGCGCCCGTAACAGGATATGCCCCAAAACATGACGTGGACACATCACATTTTCAGAAAGAAAACAGAGCTGTTTTTTACTAAGTACCTAGCTGTGGATTTTGGCCTCTAGCTCAGCCGGCACCTCGGGAAACCTAGCAAACCTGCACATTTCTGAAAACTAGACACCTAGGGGAATCCAAGATGGGGTGACTTGTGGGGCTCTGACCAGGTTCTGTTACCCAGAATCCTTTGCAAACCTCAAAATTTGGCCAAAAAAAACACTTTTTCCTGTCATTTCGGTAACAGAAAGTTCTGGAATCTGAGAGGAGCCACAAATTTCCTTCCACCCAGCGTTTCCCCAAGTCTCCCGATAAAAATGGTACCTCACTTGCATGGGTAGGCCTAGCGCCCGCGACAGGATATGCCCCAAAACACAACGTGGACACATCACATTTTCAGAAAGAAAAAAGAGCTCTTTTTTTACAAAGTGCCTAGCTGTGGATTTTGGCCTCGAGCTCAGCCGGCACCTGGGGAAACCTAGCAAACCTGTGCATTTTTGAAAACTAGACACCAAGGGTAATCAAAGATGGGGTGACTTGTGGGGCTCAGACCAGGTTCTGTTACCCAAAATCCTTTGTAAAGCTCAAAATTTGGCAAAAAAAAAACTTTTTCCTGTCATTTCGGTGACAAAAAGTTCTGGAATCTGAGAGGAGCCACAAATTTCCTTCCACCCAGCGTTTCCCCAAGTCTCCCGATAAAAATGGTACCTCACTTGCATGGGTAGGCCTAGCGCCCGCGACAGGATATGCCCCAAAACACGACATGGACACATCACATTTTCAGAAAGAAAACAGAGCTGTTTTTTACTAAGTGCCTAGCTGTGGATTTTGGCCTCTTGCTCAGCCGGCACCTGGGGAAACCTAGCAAACCTGCGCAAATGTGAAAACTAGACACCTAGGGGAATCCAAGGTGGGGTGACTTGTGGGGCTCGGACCAGGTTCTGTTACCCAGAATCCTTTGCAAACCTCAAAATTTGGCAAAAAAAACACTTTTTCCTGTCATTTCGGTGACAGAAAGTTCTGGAATCTGAGAGGAGCCACAAATTTCCTTCCACCCAGCGTTTCCCCAAGTCTCCCGATAAAAATGGTACCTCACTTGTGTGGGTATGCCTAGCGCCCGCGACAGGATATGCCCCAAAACACGACGTGGACACATCACATTTTCAGAAAGAAAACAGAGCTGTTTTTTACTAAGTGCCTAGCTGTGGATTTTGGCCTCTAGCTCAGCCGGCACCTGGGGAAACCTAGCAAACCTGCGCAATTGTGAAAACTAGACACCTAGGGGAATCCAAGATGGGGTGACTTGTGGGGCTCGGACCAGGTTCTCTTACCCAGAATCCTTTGCAAACCTCAAAATTTGGCAAAAAAAAACACTTTTTCCTGTCATTTCGGTGACAGAAAGTTCTGGAATCTGAGAGGAGCCACAAATTTCCTTCCTCCCAGCGTTCCTCCAAGTCTTCCGATAAAAATGGTACCTCACTTGTGTGGGTAGGCCTAGCGCCCGTAACAGGATATGCCACAAAACACGACGTGGACACATCACATTTTCAAAAAGAAAACTGAGATGTTTTTTACTAAGTACCTAGCTGTGGATTTTGGCCTCTAGCTCAGCTGGCACCTCGGGAAACCTAGCAAACCTGCACCTTTTTGAAAACTAGACACCTAGGGGAATCCAACATGGGGTGACTTGTGGGGCTCGGACCAGGTTCTGTTACCCAGAATCCTTTGCAAACCTCAAAATTTGGCAAAAAAAAACACTTTTTCCTGTCATTTCGGTGACAGAAAGTTCTGGAATCTGAGAGGAGCCACAAATTTCCTTCCTCCCAGCGTTCCTCCAAGTCTTCCGATAAAAATGGTACCTCACTTGTGTGGGTAGGCCTAGTGCCCGTAACAGGATATGCCCCAAAACATGACGTGGACACATCACATTTTCAGAAAGAAAACAGAGCTGTTTTTTACTAAGTACCTAGCTGTGGATTTTGGCCTCTAGCTCAGCCGGCACCTTCGGAAACCTAGCAAACCTGCACATTTTTTAAAACTAGACACCTAGGGGAATCCAACATGGGGTGACTTGTGGGGCTCTGACCAGGTTCTGTTACCCAGAATCCTTTGCAAACATCAAAATTTGGCCAAAAAAAACACTTTTTCCTGTCATTTCGGTAACAGAAAGTTCTGGAATCTGAGAGGAGCCACAAATTTCCTTCCACCCAGCGTTTCCCCAAGTCTCCCGATAAAAATGGTACCTCACTTGCATGGGTAGGCCTAGCGCCCGCGACAGGATATGCCCCAAAACACAACGTGGACACATCACATTTTCAGAAAGAAAAAAGAGCTCTTTTTTTACAAAGTGCCTAGCTGTGGATTTTGGCCTCGAGCTCAGCCGGCACCTGGGGAAACCTAGCAAACCTGTGCATTTTTGAAAACTAGACACCAAGGGTAATCAAAGATGGGGTGACTTGTGGGGCTCAGACCAGGTTCTGTTACCCAAAATCCTTTGTAAAGCTCAAAATTTGGCAAAAAAAAAACTTTTTCCTGTCATTTCGGTGACAGAAAGTTCTGGAATCTGAGAGGAGCCACAAATTTCCTTCCACCCAGCGTTTCCCCAAGTCTCCCGATAAAAATGGTACCTCACTTGTGTGGGTAGGCCTAGCGCCCGCGACAGGATATGCCCCAAAACACGACGTGGACACATCACATTTTCAGAAAGAAAACAGAGCTGTTTTTTACTAAGTGCCTAGCTGTGGATTTTGGCCTCTAGCTCAGCCGGCACCTGGGGAAACCTAGCAAACCTGCGCAATTGTGAAAACTAGACACCTAGGGGAATCCAAGGTGGGGTGACTTGTGGGGCTCGGACCAGGTTCTGTTACCCAGAATCCTTTGCAAACCTCAAAATTTGGCAAAAAAAACACTTTTTCCTGTCATTTTGGTGACAGAAAGTTCTGGAATCTGAGAGGAGCCACAAATTTCCTTCCTCCCAGCGTTCCTCCAATTCTTCCGATAAAAATGGTACCTCACTTGTGTGGGTAGGCCTAGCACCCGTAACAGGATATGCCCCAAAACACGACGTGGACACATCACATTTTCAAAAAGAAAACAGAGATGTTTTTTACTAACTACCTAGCTGTGGATTTTGGCCTCTAGCTCAGCCGGCACCTCGGGGAACCTAGCAAACCTGCACATTTTTGAAAACTAGACACCTAGGGGAATCCAAGATTGGGTGACTTGTGGGGCTCTGACCAGGTTCTGTTACCCAGAATCCTTTGCAAACCTCAAAATTTGGCCAAAAAAAACACTTTTTCCTGTCATTTCGGTGACAGAAAGTTCTGGAATCTGAGAGGAGCCACGAATTTCCTACCACCCAGCGTTTCCCCAAGTCTCCCGATTAAAATGGTACCTCACTTGTGTGGGTAGGCCTAGCGCCCGCGACAGGATATGCCCCAAAACATGACGTGGACACATCACATTTTCAGAAAGAAAACAGAGCTGTTTTTTACTAAGTGCCTAGCTGTGGATTTTGGCCTCTAGCTCAACCGGCACCTGGGGAAACCTAACAAACCTGCGCAATTTTGAAAACTAGACACCTAGGGGAATCCAAGATGAGGTGACTTGTGGGGCTCAGACCCGGTTCTGTTACCCAGAATCCTTTGCAAACCTCAAAATTTGGCAAAAAAAAACACTTTTTCCTGTCATTTCGGTGACAGAAAGTTCTGGAATCTGAGAGGAGCCACAAATTTCCTTCCACCCAGCGTTTCCCCAAGTCTCCCGATAAAAATGGTACCTCACTTGTGTGGGTAGGCCTAGCGCCCGCGACAGGATATGCCCCAAAACACGACGTGGACACATCACATTTTCAGAAAGAAAACAGAGCTGTTTTTTACTAAGTGCCTAGCTGTGGATTTTGGCCTCTAGCTCAGCCGGCACCTGGGGAAACCTAGCAAACCTGCGCAATTGTGAAAACTAGACACCTAGGGGAATCCAAGATGGGGTGACTTGTGGGGCTCGGACCAGGTTCTGTTACCCAGAATCCTTTGCAAACCTCAAAATTTGGCAAAAAAAAACACTTTTTCCTATCATTTCGGTGACAGAAAGTTCTGGAATCTGAGAGGAGCCACAAATTTCCTTCCTCCCAGCGTTCCTCCAAGTCTTCCGATAAAAATGGTACCTCACTTGTGTGGGTAGGCCTAGCGCCCGTAACAGGATATGCCCCAAAACACGACGTGGACACATCACATTTTCAAAAAGAAAACAGAGATGTTTTTTACTAAGTACCTAGCTGTGGATTTTGGCCTCTAGCTCAGCCGGCACCTCGGGAAACCTAGCAAACCTGCACATTTTTGAAAACTAGACACCTAGGGGAATCCAAGATGGGGTGACTTGTGGGGCTCTGACCAAGTTCTGTTACCCAGAATCCTTTTCAAACCTCAAAATTTGGCCAAAAAAAACACTTTTTCCTGTCATTTCGGTGACAGAAAGTTCTGGAATCTGAGAGGAGCCACAAATTTCCTTCCACCCAGCGTTTACCCAAGTCTCCCGATAAAAATGGTACCTCACATGTGTTGGTAGGCCTAGCGCCCGCGACAGGATATGCCCCAAAACATGACGTGGACACATCACATTTTCAGAAAGAAAACAGAGCTGTTTTTTACTAAGTGCCTAGCTGTGGATTTTGGCCTCTAGCTCAGCCGGCACCTGGGGAAACCTAGCAAACCTGCGCAATTTTGAAAACTAGACACCTAGGGGAATCCAAGATGGGGTGACTTGTGGGGCTCGGACCAGGATCTGTTACCCAGAATCCTTTGCAAACCTCAAAATTTGGGAAAAAAAAACACTTTTTCCTGTCATTTCGGTGACAGAAAGTTCTGGAATCTAAGAGGAGCCACAAATTTCCTTCCTCCCAGCGTTCCTCCAAGTCTTCCGATAAAAATGGTACCTCACTTGTGTGGGTAGGCCTAGCGCCTGTAACAGGATATGCCCCAAAACACGACGTGGACACATCACATTTTCAAAAAGAAAACAGAGATGTTTTTTACTAAGTACCTAGCTGTGGATTTTGGCCTCTAACTCAGCCGGCACCTCGGGAAACCTAGCAAACCTGCACATTTTTGAAAACTAGACACCTAGGGGAATCCAAGATGGGGTGACTTGTGGGGCTCTGACCAGGTTCTGTTACCCAGAATCCTTTGCAAACCTCAAAATTTGGCCCAAAAAAACACTTTTTCCTGTCATTTCGGTGACAGAAAGTTCTGGAATCTGAGAGGAGCCACAAATTTCCTTCCACCCAGCGTTTCCCCAAGTCTCCCGATAAAAATGGTACCTCACTTGTGTGGGTAGGCCTAGCTCCCGCGACAGGATATGCCCCAAAACATGACGTGGACACATCACATTTTCAGAAAGAAAACAGAGCAGTTTTTTACTAAGTGCCTACCTGTGGATTTTGGCCTCTAGCTCAGCCGGCACCTGGGGAAACCTAGCAAACCTGCGCAATTTTGAAAACTAGACACCTAGGGGAATCCAAGATGGGGTGACTTGTGGGGCTCGGACCAGGTTCTGTTACCCAGAATCCTTTGCAAACCTCAAAATTTGTCCAAAAAAAACACTTTTTCCTATCATTTCGGTGACAGAAAGTTCTGGAATCTGAGAGGAGCCACAAATTTCCTTCCACCCAGCGTTTCCCCAAGTCTCCCGATAAAAATGGTACCTCACTTACATGGGTAGGCCTAGCGCCCGCGACAGGATATGCCCCAAAACACAACGTGGACACATCACATTTTCAGAAAGAAAAAAGAGCTGTTTTTTTACAAAGTGCCTAGCTGTGGGTTTTGGCCTCTAGCTCAGCCGGCACCTGGGGAAACCTAGCAAACCTGTGCATTTTTGAAAACTAGACACCTAGGGTAATCCAAGATGGGGTGACTTGTGGGGCTCAGACCAGGTTCTGTTACCCAAAATCCTTTGTAAAGCTCAAAATTTGGCAAAAAAAAAACTTTTTCCTGTCATTTCGGTGACAGAACGTTCTGGAATCTGAGAGGAGCCACAAATTTCCTTCCACCCAGCGTTTCCCCAAGTCTCCCGATAAAAATGGTACCTCACTTGTGTGGTTAGGCCTAGCGCCCGCGACAGGATATGCCCCAAAACACGACGTGGACACATCACATTTTCAGAAAGAAAACAGAGCTGTTTTTTACTAAGTGCCTAGCTGTGGATTTTGGCCTCTAGCTCAGCCGGCACCTGGGGAAACCTAGCAAACCTGCGCAATTTTGAAAACTAGACACCTAGGGGAATCCAAGATGGGGTGACTTGTGGGGCCTGGACCAGGTTCTGTTACCCAGAATCCTTTGCAAACCTCAAAATTTGGCCAAAAAAAAACACTTTTTCCTGTCATTTCGGTGACAGAAAGTTCTGGAATCTGAGAGGAGCCACAAATTTCCTTCCTCCCAGCGTTCCTCCAAGTCTTCCGATAAAAATGGTACCTCACTTGTGTGGGTAGGCCTAGCGCCCGTAACAGGATATGCCCCAAAACACGACGTGGACACATCACATTTTCAAAAAGAAAACAGAGATGTTTTTTACTAAGTACCTAGCTGTGGATTTTGGCCTCTAGCTCAGCCGGCACCTCGGGAAACCTAGCAAACCTGCACATTTTTTAAAACTAGACACCTAGGGGAATCCAAGATGGGGTGACTTGTGGGGCTCTGACCAGGTTCTGTTACCCAGAATCCATTGCAAACCTCAAAATTTGGCCAAAAAAAACACATTTTTTCCTGTCATTTCGGTGACAGAAAGTTCTGGAATCTGAGAGGAGCCACAAATTTCCTTCCTCCCAGCGTTCCTCCAAGTCTTCCGATAAAAATGGTACCTCACTTGTGTGGGTAGGCCTAGCGGCCGTAACAGGATATGCCCCAAAACACGACGTGGACACATCACATTTTCAAAAAGAAAACAGAGATGTTTTTTACTAAGTACCTAGCTGTGGATTTTGGCCTCTAGCTCAGCCGGCACGTCGGGAAACCTAGCAAACCTGCACATTTTTTAAAACTAGACACCTAGGGGAATCCAAGATGGGGTGACTTGTGGGGCTCTGACCAGGTTCTGTTACCCAGAATCCTTTGCAAACCTCAAAATTTGGCCAAAAAAAACACATTTTTTCCTGTCATTTCGGTGACAGAAAGTTCTGGAATCTGAGAGGAGCCACAAATTTCCTTCCACCCAGCGTTTCCCCAAGTCTCCCGATAAAAATGGTACCTCACTTGCATGGGTAGGCCTAGCGCCCGCGACAGGATATGCCCCAAAACACAACGTGGACACATCACATTTTCAGAAAGAAAAAAGAGCTGTTTTTTTACAAAGTGCCTAGCTGTGGATTTTGGCCTCTAGCTCAGCCGGCACCTGGGGAAACCTAGCAAACCTGTGCATTTTTTAAAACTAGACACCTAGGGTAGTCCAAGATGGGGTGACTTGTGGGGCTCAGACCAGGTTCTGTTACCCAAAATCCTTTGTAAAGCTCAAAATTTGGCAAAAAAAAAAACTTTTTCCTGTCATTTCGGTGACAGAAAGTTCTGGAATCTGAGAGGAGCCACAAATTTCCTTCCACCCAGCGTTTCCCCAAGTCTCCCGATAAAAATGGTACCTCACTTGTGTAGGTAGGCCTAGCGCCCGCGACAGGATATGCCCCAAAACACGACGTGAACACATCACATTTTCAGAATGAAAACAGAGCTGTTTTTTACTAAGTGCCTAGCTGTGGATTTTGGCCTCTAGCTCAGCCGGCACCTGGGGAAACCTAGCAAACCTGCGCAATTGTGAAAACTAGACACCTAGGGGAATCCAAGGTGGGGTGACTTGTGGGGCTCGGACCAGGTTCTGTTACCCAGAATCCTTTGCAAACCTCAAAATTTGGCAAAAAAAACACTTTTTCCTGTCATTTTGGTGACAGAAAGTTCTGGAATCTGAGAGGAGCCACAAATTTCCTTCCTCCCAGCGTTCCTCCAATTCTTCCGATAAAAATGGTACCTCACTTGTGTGGGTAGGCCTAGCACCCGTAACAGGATATGCCCCAAAACACGACGTGGACACATCACATTTTCAAAAAGAAAACAGAGATGTTTTTTACTAACTACCTAGCTGTGGATTTTGGCCTCTAGCTCAGCCGGCACCTCGGGGAACCTAGCAAACCTGCACATTTTTGAAAACTAGACACCTAGGGGAATCCAAGATTGGGTGACTTGTGGGGCTCTGACCAGGTTCTGTTACCCAGAATCCTTTGCAAACCTCAAAATTTGGCCAAAAAAAACACTTTTTCCTGTCATTTCGGTGACAGAAAGTTCTGGAATCTGAGAGGAGCCACGAATTTCCTACCACCCAGCGTTTCCCCAAGTCTCCCGATTAAAATGGTACCTCACTTGTGTGGGTAGGCCTAGCGCCCGCGACAGGATATGCCCCAAAACATGACGTGGACACATCACATTTTCAGAAAGAAAACAGAGCTGTTTTTTACTAAGTGCCTAGCTGTGGATTTTGGCCTCTAGCTCAACCGGCACCTGGGGAAACCTAACAAACCTGCGCAATTTTGAAAACTAGACACCTAGGGGAATCCAAGATGAGGTGACTTGTGGGGCTCAGACCCGGTTCTGTTACCCAGAATCCTTTGCAAACCTCAAAATTTGGCAAAAAAAAACACTTTTTCCTGTCATTTCGGTGACAGAAAGTTCTGGAATCTGAGAGGAGCCACAAATTTCCTTCCACCCAGCGTTTCCCCAAGTCTCCCGATAAAAATGGTACCTCACTTGTGTGGGTAGGCCTAGCGCCCGCGACAGGATATGCCCCAAAACACGACGTGGACACATCACATTTTCAGAAAGAAAACAGAGCTGTTTTTTACTAAGTGCCTAGCTGTGGATTTTGGCCTCTAGCTCAGCCGGCACCTGGGGAAACCTAGCAAACCTGCGCAATTGTGAAAACTAGACACCTAGGGGAATCCAAGATGGGGTGACTTGTGGGGCTCGGACCAGGTTCTGTTACCCAGAATCCTTTGCAAACCTCAAAATTTGGCAAAAAAAAACACTTTTTCCTATCATTTCGGTGACAGAAAGTTCTGGAATCTGAGAGGAGCCACAAATTTCCTTCCTCCCAGCGTTCCTCCAAGTCTTCCGATAAAAATGGTACCTCACTTGTGTGGGTAGGCCTAGCGCCCGTAACAGGATATGCCCCAAAACACGACGTGGACACATCACATTTTCAAAAAGAAAACAGAGATGTTTTTTACTAAGTACCTAGCTGTGGATTTTGGCCTCTAGCTCAGCCGGCACCTCGGGAAACCTAGCAAACCTGCACATTTTTGAAAACTAGACACCTAGGGGAATCCAAGATGGGGTGACTTGTGGGGCTCTGACCAAGTTCTGTTACCCAGAATCCTTTTCAAACCTCAAAATTTGGCCAAAAAAAACACTTTTTCCTGTCATTTCGGTGACAGAAAGTTCTGGAATCTGAGAGGAGCCACAAATTTCCTTCCACCCAGCGTTTACCCAAGTCTCCCGATAAAAATGGTACCTCACATGTGTTGGTAGGCCTAGCGCCCGCGACAGGATATGCCCCAAAACATGACGTGGACACATCACATTTTCAGAAAGAAAACAGAGCTGTTTTTTACTAAGTGCCTAGCTGTGGATTTTGGCCTCTAGCTCAGCCGGCACCTGGGGAAACCTAGCAAACCTGCGCAATTTTGAAAACTAGACACCTAGGGGAATCCAAGATGGGGTGACTTGTGGGGCTCGGACCAGGTTCTGTTACCCAGAATCCTTTGCAAACCTCAAAATTTGGGAAAAAAAACACTTTTTCCTGTCATTTCGGTGACAGAAAGTTCTGGAATCTAAGAGGAGCCACAAATTTCCTTCCTCCCAGCGTTCCTCCAAGTCTTCCGATAAAAATGGTACCTCACTTGTGTGGGTAGGCCTAGCGCCTGTAACAGGATATGCCCCAAAACACGACGTGGACACATCACATTTTCAAAAAGAAAACAGAGATGTTTTTTACTAAGTACCTAGCTGTGGATTTTGGCCTCTAACTCAGCCGGCACCTCGGGAAACCTAGCAAACCTGCACATTTTTGAAAACTAGACACCTAGGGGAATCCAAGATGGGGTGACTTGTGGGGCTCTGACCAGGTTCTGTTACCCAGAATCCTTTGCAAACCTCAAAATTTGGCCCAAAAAAACACTTTTTCCTGTCATTTCGGTGACAGAAAGTTCTGGAATCTGAGAGGAGCCACAAATTTCCTTCCACCCAGCGTTTCCCCAAGTCTCCCGATAAAAATGGTACCTCACTTGTGTGGGTAGGCCTAGCTCCCGCGACAGGATATGCCCCAAAACATGACGTGGACACATCACATTTTCAGAAAGAAAACAGAGCAGTTTTTTACTAAGTGCCTACCTGTGGATTTTGGCCTCTAGCTCAGCCGGCACCTGGGGAAACCTAGCAAACCTGCGCAATTTTGAAAACTAGACACCTAGGGGAATCCAAGATGGGGTGACTTGTGGGGCTCGGACCAGGTTCTGTTACCCAGAATCCTTTGCAAACCTCAAAATTTGTCCAAAAAAAACACTTTTTCCTATCATTTCGGTGACAGAAAGTTCTGGAATCTGAGAGGAGCCACAAATTTCCTTCCACCCAGCGTTTCCCCAAGTCTCCCGATAAAAATGGTACCTCACTTACATGGGTAGGCCTAGCGCCCGCGACAGGATATGCCCCAAAACACAACGTGGACACATCACATTTTCAGAAAGAAAAAAGAGCTGTTTTTTTACAAAGTGCCTAGCTGTGGGTTTTGGCCTCTAGCTCAGCCGGCACCTGGGGAAACCTAGCAAACCTGTGCATTTTTGAAAACTAGACACCTAGGGTAATCCAAGATGGGGTGACTTGTGGGGCTCAGACCAGGTTCTGTTACCCAAAATCCTTTGTAAAGCTCAAAATTTGGCAAAAAAAAAACTTTTTCCTGTCATTTCGGTGACAGAACGTTCTGGAATCTGAGAGGAGCCACAAATTTCCTTCCACCCAGCGTTTCCCCAAGTCTCCCGATAAAAATGGTACCTCACTTGTGTGGTTAGGCCTAGCGCCCGCGACAGGATATGCCCCAAAACACGACGTGGACACATCACATTTTCAGAAAGAAAACAGAGCTGTTTTTTACTAAGTGCCTAGCTGTGGATTTTGGCCTCTAGCTCAGCCGGCACCTGGGGAAACCTAGCAAACCTGCGCAATTTTGAAAACTAGACACCTAGTGGAATCCAAGATGGGGTGACTTGTGGGGCCTGGACCAGGTTCTGTTACCCAGAATCCTTTGCAAACCTCAAAATTTGGCCAAAAAAAAACACTTTTTCCTGTCATTTCGGTGACAGAAAGTTCTGGAATCTGAGAGGAGCCACAAATTTCCTTCCTCCCAGCGTTCCTCCAAGTCTTCCGATAAAAATGGTACCTCACTTGTGTGGGTAGGCCTAGCGCCCGTAACAGGATATGCCCCAAAACACGACGTGGACACATCACATTTTCAAAAAGAAAACAGAGATGTTTTTTACTAAGTACCTAGCTGTGGATTTTGGCCTCTAGCTCAGCCGGCACCTCGGGAAACCTAGCAAACCTGCACATTTTTTAAAACTAGACACCTAGGGGAATCCAAGATGGGGTGACTTGTGGGGCTCTGACCAGGTTCTGTTACCCAGAATCCATTGCAAACCTCAAAATTTGGCAAAAAAAAACACATTTTTTCCTGTCATTTCGGTGACAGAAAGTTCTGGAATCTGAGAGGAGCCACAAATTTCCTTCCTCCCAGCGTTCCTCCAAGTCTTCCGATAAAAATGGTACCTCACTTGTGTGGGTAGGCCTAGCGGCCGTAACAGGATATGCCCCAAAACACGACGTGGACACATCACATTTTCAAAAAGAAAACAGAGATGTTTTTTACTAAGTACCTAGCTGTGGATTTTGGCCTCTAGCTCAGCCGGCACGTCGGGAAACCTAGCAAACCTGCACATTTTTTAAAACTAGACACCTAGGGGAATCCAAGATGGGGTGACTTGTGGGGCTCTGACCAGGTTCTGTTACCCAGAATCCTTTGCAAACCTCAAAATTTGGCCAAAAAAAACACATTTTTTCCTGTCATTTCGGTGACAGAAAGTTCTGGAATCTGAGAGGAGCCACAAATTTCCTTCCACCCAGCGTTTCCCCAAGTCTCCCGATAAAAATGGTACCTCACTTGCATGGGTAGGCCTAGCGCCCGCGACAGGATATGCCCCAAAACACAACGTGGACACATCACATTTTCAGAAAGAAAAAAGAGCTGTTTTTTTACAAAGTGCCTAGCTGTGGATTTTGGCCTCTAGCTCAGCCGGCACCTGGGGAAACCTAGCAAACCTGTGCATTTTTTAAAACTAGACACCTAGGGTAGTCCAAGATGGGGTGACTTGTGGGGCTCAGACCAGGTTCTGTTACCCAAAATCCTTTGTAAAGCTCAAAATTTGGCAAAAAAAAAAACTTTTTCCTGTCATTTCGGTGACAGAAAGTTCTGGAATCTGAGAGGAGCCACAAATTTCCTTCCACCCAGCGTTTCCCCAAGTCTCCCGATAAAAATGGTACCTCACTTGTGTAGGTAGGCCTAGCGCCCGCGACAGGATATGCCCCAAAACACGACGTGAACACATCACATTTTCAGAATGAAAACAGAGCTGTTTTTTACTAAGTGCCTAGCTGTGGATTTTGGCCTCTAGCTCAGCCGGCACCTGGGGAAACCTAGCAAACCTGCGCAATTGTGAAAACTAGACACCTAGGGGAATCCAAGATGGGGTGACTTGTGGGGCTCGGACCAGGTTCTCTTACCCAGAATCCTTTGCAAACCTCAAAATTTTGCAAAAAAAAACACTTTTTCCTGTCATTTCGGTGACAGAAAGTTCTGGAATCTGAGAGGAGCCACAAATTTCCTTCCTCCCAGCGTTCCTCCAAGTCTTCCGATAAAAATGGTACCTCACTTGTGTGGGTAGGCCTAGCGCCCGTAACAGGATATGCCACAAAACACGACGTGGACACATCACATTTTCAAAAAGAAAACAGAGATGTTTTTTACTAAGTACCTAGCTGTGGATTTTGGCCTCTAGCTCAGCCGGCACCTCGGGAAACCTAGCAAACCTGCACATTTTTGAAAACTAGACAGCTAGGGGAATCCAAGATGGGGTGACTTGTGGGGCTCAGACCAGGTTCTGCTACCCAGAATCCTTTGCAAACCTCAAAATTTGGCAAAAAAAAACACTTTTTCCTGTAATTTCGGTGACAGAAAGTTCTGGAATCTGAGAGGAGCCACAAATTTCCTTCCACCCAGCGTTTCCCCAAGTCTCCCGATAAAAATGGTACCTCACTTGTGTGGGTAGGCCTAGCGCCCGCGACAGGATATGCCCCAAAACACGACGTGGACACATCACATTTTCAGAAAGAAAACAGAGCTGTTTTTTACTAAGTGCCTAGCTGTGGATTTTGGCCTCTAGCTCAGCCGGCACCATGGGAAACCTACCAAACCTGCGCAATTGTGAAAACTAGACACCTAGGGGAATCCAAGATGGGGTGACTTGTGGGGCTCGGACCAAGTTCTCTTACCCAGAATCCTTTGCAAACCTCAACATTTGGCAAAAAAAAACACCTTTTCCTGTCATTTCGGTGACAGAAAGTTCTGGAATCTGAGAGGAGCCACAAATTTCCTTCCTCCCAGCGTTCCTCCAAGTCTTCCGATAAAAATGGTACCTCACTTGTGTGGGTAGGCCTAGCGCCCGTAACAGGATATGCCCCAAAACACGACGTGGACACATCACATTTTCAAAAAGAAAACAGAGATGTTTTTTACTAATTGGATTTTGGCCTCTAGCTCAGCCGGCACCTCGGGAAACCTAGCAAACCTGCACATTTTTGAAAACTTGAAACCTAGGGGAATCCAAGATGGGGTGACTTGTGGGGCTCTGACCAGGTTCTGTTACCCAGAATCCTTTGCAAACCTCAAAATTTGGCCAAAAAAAACACTTTTTCCTGTAATTTCGGTGACAGAAAGTTCTGGAATCTGAGAGGAGCCACAAATTTCCTTCCACCCAGCGTTTCCCCAAGTCTCCCGATAAAAATGGTACCTCACTTGCATGGGTAGGCCTAGCGCCCGCGACAGGATATGCCCCAAAACACAACGTGGACACATCACATTTTCAGAAGGAAAAAAGAGCTGTTTTTTTACAAAGTGCCTAGCTGTGGATTTTGGCCTCTTGCTCAGCCGGCACCTGGGGAAACCTAGCAAATCTGTGCATTTTTGAAAACTAGACACCTAGGGTAATCCAAGATGGGGTGACTTGTGGGGCTCAGACCAGGTTCTGTTACCCAAAATCCTTTGTAAAGCTCAAAATTTGGCAAAAAAAAAAACTTTTTCCTGTCATTTCGGTGACAGAAAGTTCTGGAATCTGAGAGGAGCCACAAATTTCCTTCCACCCAGCATTTCCCCAAGTCTCCCGATAAAAATGGTACCTCACTTGTGTGGGTAGGCCTAGCGCCCGCGACAGGATATGCCCCAAAACACGACGTGGACACATCACATTTTCAAAAAGAAAACAGAGATGTTTTTTACTAAGTACCTAGCGGTGGATTTTGGCCTCTAGCTCAGCCGGCACCTCGGGAAACCTAGCAAACCTGCACATTTTTGAAAACTAGACACCTAGGGGAATCCAAGATGGGGTGACTTGTGGGGCTCTGACCAGGTTCTGTTACCCAGAATCCTTTGCAAACCTCAAAATTTGGCCAAAAAAAACACATTTTTTCCTGTCATTTTGGTGACAGAAAGTTCTGGAATCTGAGAGGAGCCACAAATTTCCTTCCACCCAGCGTTTCCCCAAGTCTCCCGATAAAAATGGTACCTCACTTGCATGGGTAGGCCTAGCGCCCGCGACAGGATATGCCCCAAAACACAACGTGGACACATCACATTTTCAGAAAGAAAAAAGAGCTGTTTTTTTACAAAGTGCCTAGCTGTGGATTTTGGCCTCTAGCTCAGCCGGCACCTGGGGAAACCTAGCAAACCTGCGCAATTGTGAAAACTAGACACCTAGGGGAATCCAAGATGGGGTGACTTGTGGGGCTCGGACCAGGTTCTCTTACCCAGAATCCTTTGCAAACCTCAAAATTTGGCCAAAAAAAACACTTTTTCCTGTCATTTCGGTGACAGAAAGTTCTGGAATCTGAGAGGAGCCACAAATTTCCTTCCTTCCAGCGTTCCTCCAAGTCTTCCGATAAAAATGGTACCTCACTTGTGTGGGTAGGCCTAGCGCCCGTAACAGGATATGCCACAAAACACGACGTGGACACATCACATTTTCAAAAAGAAAACAGAGATGTTTTTTACTAAGTACCTAGCTGTGGATTTTGGCCTCTAGCTCAGCCGGCACCTCGGGAAACCTAGCAAACCTGCACCTTTTTGAAAACTAGACACCTAGGGGAATCCAAGATGGGGTGACTTGTGGGGCTCAGACCAGGTTCTGTTACCCAGAATCCTTTGCAAACCTCAAAATTTGGTAAAAAAAAACACTTTTTCCTGTCATTTCGGTGACAGAAAGTTCTGGAATCTGAGAGGAGCCACAAATTTCCTTCCACCCAGCGTTTCCCCAAGTCTCCCGATAAAAATGGTACCTCACTTGTGTGGGTAGGCCTAGCGCCCGCGACAGGATATGCCCCAAAACACGACGTGGACACATCACATTTTCAGAAAGAAAACAGAGCTGTTTTTTACTAAGTGCCTAGCTGTGGATTTTGGCCTCTAGCTCAGCCGGCACCTGGGGAAACCTAGCAGACCAGCGCAATTGTGAAAACTAGACACCTAGGGGAATCCAAGATGGGGTGACTTGTGGGGCTCGGACCAGGTTCTATTACCCAGAATCCTTTGCAAACCTCAAAATTTGCCAAAAAAAAACACTTTTTCCTGTCATTTCGGTGACAGAAAGTTCTGGAATCTGAGAGGAGCCACAAATTTCCTTCCTCCCAGCGTTCCTCCAAGTCTTCCGATAAAAATGGTACCTCACTTGTGTGGGTAGGCCTAGCTCCCGTAACAGGATATGCCCCAAAACACGACGTGGACACATCACATTTTCAAAAAGAAATCAGAGCTGTTTTTTACTAAGTACCTAGCTGTGGATTTTGGCCTCTAGCTTAGCCGGCACCTTGGGAAACCTAGCAAACCTGCACATTTTTGAAAACTAGACACCTAGGGGAATCCAAGATGGGGTGACTTGTGGGGCTCTGACCAGGTTCTGTTTCCCAGAATCCTTTGCAAACCTCAAAATTTGGCCAAAAAAACACTTTTTCCTGTCATTTCGGTGACAGAAAGTTCTGGAATCTGAGAGGAGCCACAAATTTCCTTCCTCCCAGCGTTCCTCCAAGTCTTCCGATAAAAATGGTACCTCACTTGTGTGGGTAGGCCTAGCGCCTGTAACAGGATATGCCCCAAAACACGACGTGGACACATCACATTTTCAAAAAGAAAACAGAGATGTTTTTTACTAAGTACCTAGCTGTGGATTTTGGCCTCTAGCTCAGCCGGCACCTCGGGAAACCTAGCAAACCTGCACATTTTTGAAAACTAGAAACATAGGGGAATCCAAGATGGGGTGACTTGTGTGGCTCTGACCAAGTTCTGTTACCCAGAATCCTTTGCAAACCTCAAAATTTGGCCAAAAATAACACTTTTTCCTGTCATTTCGGTCACAGAAAGTTCTGGAATCTGAGAGGAGCCACAAATTTCCTTCCACCCAGCGTTTCCCCAAGTCTCCCGATAAAAATGGTACCTCACTTGCATGGGTAGGCCTAGCGCCCGCGACAGGATATGCCCCAAAACACAACGTGGACAAATCACATTTTCAGAAAGAAAAAAGAGCTGTTTTTTTACAAAGTGCCTAGCTGTGGATTTTGGCCTCTTGCTCAGCCGGCACCTGGGGAAACTTAGCAAATCTGTGCATTTTTGAAAACTAGACACCTAGGGTAATCCAAGATGGGGTGACTTGTGGGGCTCAGACCAGGTTCTGTTACCCAAAATCCTTCGTAAAGCTCAAAATTTGGCAAAAAAAAAACTTTTTCCTGTTATTTCGGTGACAGAAAGTTCTGGAATCTGAGAGGAGCCACAAATTTCCTTCCACCCAGCATTTCCCCAAGTCTCCCGATAAAAATGGTACCTCACTTGTGTGGGTAGGCCTAGCGCCCGCGACAGGATATGCCCCAAAACACGACGTGGACACATCACATTTTCAGAAAGAAAACAGAGCTGTTTTTTACTAAGTGCCTAGCTGTTGATTTTGGCCTCTAGCTCAGCCGGCACCTGGGGAAACCTAGCAAACCTGCGCAATTGTGAAAACTAGACACCTAGGGGAATCCAAGATGGGGTGACTTGTGGGGCTCGGACCAGGTTCTGTTACCCAGAATCCTTTGCAAACCTCAAAATTTGGCAAAAAAAAACACTTTTTGCTGTCATTTCGGTGACAGAAAGTTCTGGAATCTGAGAGGAGCCACAAATTTCCTTCCTCCCAGCGTTCCTCCAAGTCTTCAGATAAAAATGGTACCTCACTTGTGTGGGTAGGCCTAGCGCCCGTAAAAGGATATGCCCCAAAACACGACGTGGACACATCACATTTTCAAAAAGAAAACATAGATGTTTTTTACTAAGTGCCTAGCTGTGGATTTTGGCCTCTTGCTCAGCCGGCACCTGGGGAAACTTAGCAAATCTGTGCATTTTTGAAAACTAGACACCTAGGGTAATCCAAGATGGGGTGACTTGTGGGGCTCAGACCAGGTTCTGTTACCCAAAATCCTTCGTAAAGCTCAAAATTTGGCAAAAAAAAAACTTTTTCCTGTTATTTCGGTGACAGAAAGTTCTGGAATCTGAGAGGAGCCACAAATTTCCTTCCACCCAGCATTTCCCCAAGTCTCCCGATAAAAATGGTACCTCACTTGTGTGGGTAGGCCTAGCGCCCGCGACAGGATATGCCCCAAAACACGACGTGGACACATCACATTTTCAGAAAGAAAACAGAGCTGTTTTTTACTAAGTGCCTAGCTGTTGATTTTGGCCTCTAGCTCAGCCGGCACCTGGGGAAACCTAGCAAACCTGCGCAATTGTGAAAACTAGACACCTAGGGGAATCCAAGATGGGGTGACTTGTGGGGCTCGGACCAGGTTATGTTACCCAGAATCCTTTGCAAACCTCAAAATTTGGCAAAAAAAAACACTTTTTGCTGTCATTTCGGTGACAGAAAGTTCTGGAATCTGAGAGGAGCCACAAATTTCCTTCCTCCCAGCGTTCCTCCAAGTCTTCTGATAAAAATGGTACCTCACTTGTGTGGGTAGGCCTAGCGCCCGTAAAAGGATATGCCCCAAAACACGACGTGGACACATCACATTTTCAAAAAGAAAACATAGATGTTTTTTACTAAGTACCTAGCTCTGGATTTTGGCCTCTAGCTCAGCCGGCACCTCGGGAAACCTAGCAAACCTGCACATTTTTGAAAACTAGACACCTAGGGGAATCCAAGATGGGGTGACTTGTGGGGCTCTGACCAGGTTCTGTTACCCAGAATCCTTTGCAAACCTCAAAATTTGGCCAAAAAAACACTTTTTCCTGTCATTTCGGTGACAGAAAGTTCTGGAATCTGAGAGGAGCCACAAATTTCCTTCCACCCAGCGTTTCCCCAAGTCTCCCGATAAAAATGGTACCTCACTTGCATGGGTAGGCCTAGCGCCCGCGACAGGATATGCCCCAAAACACAACGTGGACACATCACATTTTCAGAAAGAAAAAAGAGCTGTTTTTTTACAAAGTGCCTAGCTGTGGATTTTGGCCTCTTGCTCAGCCGGCACCTGGGGAAACCTAGCAAATCTGTGCATTTTTGAAAACTAGACACCTAGGGTAATCCAAGATGGGGTGACTTGTGGGGCTCAGACCAGGTTCTGTTACCCAAAATCCTTCGTAAAGCTCAAAATTTGGCAAAAAAAAACTTTTTCCTGTCATTTCGGTGACAGAAAGTTCTGGAATCTGAGAGGAGCCACAAATTTCCTTCCACCCAGCGTTTCCCCAAGTCTCCCGATAAAAATGGTACCTCACTTGTGTGGGTAGGCCTAGCGCCCGCGACAGGATATGCCCCAAAACACGACGTGGACACATCACATTTTCAGAAAGAAAACAGAGCTGTTTTTTACTAAGTGCCTAGCTGTGGATTTTGGCCTCTAGCTCAGCCGGCACCTGGGGAAACCTAGCAAACCTGCGCAATTGTGAAAACTAGACACCTAGGGGAATCCAAGATGGGGTGACTTGTGGGGCTCGGACCAGGTTCTGTTACCCAGAATCCTTTGCAAACCTCAAAATTTGGCAAAAAAAAACACTTTTTGCTGTCATTTCGGTGACAGAAAGTTCTGGAATCTGAGAGGAGCCACAAATTTCCTTCCTCCCAGCGTTCCTCCAAGTCTTCTGATAAAAATGGTACCTCACTTGTGTGGGTAGGCCTAGCGCCCGTAAAAGGATATGCCCCAAAACACGACGTGGACACATCACATTTTCAAAAAGAAAACATAGATGTTTTTTACTAAGTACCTAGCTCTGGATTTTGGCCTCTAGCTCAGCCGGCACCTCGGGAAACCTAGCAAACTTGCACATTTTTGAAAACTAGACACCTAGGGGAATCCAAGATGGGGTGACTTGTGGGGCTCTGACCAGGTTCTGTTACCCAGAATCCTTTGCAAACCTCAAAATTTGGCCAAAAAAACACTTTTTCCTGTCATTTCGGTGACAGAAAGTTTTGGAATCTGAGAGGAGCCACAAATTTCCTTCCACCCAGCGTTTCCCCAAGTCTCCCGATAAAAATGGTACCTCACTTGTGTGGGTAGGCCTAGCGCCCGCCACAGGATATGCCCCAAAACACGACGTGGACACATCACATTTTCAGAAAGAAAACAGAGCTGTTTTTTACTAAGTGCCTAGCTGTGGATTTTGACCTCTAGCTCAGCCGGCACCTGGGGAAACCTAGCAAACCTGTGCATTTTTTAAAATTAGACACTTAGGGTAATCCAAGATGGGGTGACTTGTGGGGCTCAGACCAGGTTCTGTTACCCAAAATCCTTTGTAAAGTTCAAAATTTGGCAAAAAAAAAACTTTTTCCTGTCATTTCGGTGACAGAAAGTTCTGGAATCTGAGAGGAGCCACAAATTTCCTTCCAGCCAGCGTTTCCCCAAGTCTCCCGATAAAAATGGTACCTCACTTGTGTGGGTAGGCCTAGCGCCCGCTACAGGATATGCCCCAAAACACGACGTGGACACATCACATTTTCAGAAAGAAAACAGAGCTGTTTTTTACTAAGTGCCTAGCTGTGGATTTTGGCCTCTAGCTCAGCCGTCACCTGGGGAAACCTAGCAAACCTGCGCAATTGTGAAAACTAGACACCTAGGGGAATCCAAGGTGGGGTGACTTGTGGGGCTCGGACCAGGTTCTGTTACCCAGAATCCTTTGCAAACCTCAAAATTTGGCAAAAAAAAAACACTTTTTCCTGTCATTTCGGTGACAGAAAGTTCTGGAATCTGAGAGGAGCCACAAATTTCCTTCCTCCCAGCGTTCCTCCAAGTCTTCCGATAAAAATGGTACCTCACTTGTGTGGGTAGGCCCAGCGCCCGTAAATAGGATATGCCCCAAAACACGACGTGGACACATCACATTTTCAAAAAGAAAACAGAGATGTTTTTTACTAAGTACCTAGCTGTGGATTTTGGCCTCTAGCTCAGCCGGCACCTCGGAAAACCTAGCAAACCTGCGCAATTGTGAAAACTAGACACCTAGGGGAATCCAAGATGGGGTGACTTGTGGGGCTCGGACCAGGTTCTGTTACCCAGAATCCTTTGCAAACCTCAAAATTTGGCAAAAAAAAAACACTTTTTGCTGTCATTTCGGTGACAGAAAGTTCTGGAATCTGAGAGGAGCCACAAATTTCCTTCCTCCCAGCGTTCCTCCAAGTCTTCTGATAAAAATGGTACCTCACTTGTGTGGGTAGGCCTAGCGCCCGTAAAAGGATATGCCCCAAAACACGACGTGGACACATCACATTTTCAAAAAGAAAACATAGATGTTTTTTACTAAGTACCTAGCTCTGTATTTTGGCCTCTAGCTCAGCCGGCACCTCGGGAAACCTAGCAAACCTGCACATTTTTGAAAACTAGACACCTAGGGGAATCCAAGATGGGGTGACTTGTGGGGCTCTGACCAGGTTCTGTTACCCAGAATCCTTTGCAAACCTCAAAATTTGGCCAAAAAAACACTTTTTCCTGTCATTTCGGTGACAGAAAGTTCTGGAATCTGAGAGGAGCCACAAATTTCCTTCCACCCAGCGTTTCCCCAAGTCTCCCGATAAAAATGGTACCTCACTTGTGTGGGTAGGCCTAGCGCCCGCCACAGGATATGCCCCAAAACACGACGTGGACACATCACATTTTCAGAAAGAAAACAGAGCTGTTTTTTACTAAGTGCCTAGCTGTGGATTTTGACCTCTAGCTCAGCCGGCACCTGGGGAAACCTAGCAAACCTGTGCATTTTTTAAAATTAGACACTTAGGGTAATCCAAGATGGGGTGACTTGTGGGGCTCAGACCAGGTTCTGTTACCCAAAATCCTTTGTAAAGTTCAAAATTTGGCAAAAAAAAAACTTTTTCCTGTCATTTCGGTGACAGAAAGTTCTGGAATCTGAGAGGAGCCACAAATTTCCTTCCAGCCAGCGTTTCCCCAAGTCTCCCGATAAAAATGGTACCTCACTTGTGTGGGTAGGCCTAGCGCCCGCTACAGGATATGCCCCAAAACACGACGTGGACACATCACATTTTCAGAAAGAAAACAGAGCTGTTTTTTACTAAGTGCCTAGCTGTGGATTTTGGCCTCTAGCTCAGCCGTCACCTGGGGAAACCTAGCAAACCTGCGCAATTGTGAAAACTAGACACCTAGGGGAATCCAAGGTGGGGTGACTTGTGGGGCTCGGACCAGGTTCTGTTACCCAGAATCCTTTGCAAACCTCAAAATTTGGCAAAAAAAAAAACACTTTTTCCTGTCATTTCGGTGACAGAAAGTTCTGGAATCTGAGAGGAGCCACAAATTTCCTTCCTCCCAGCGTTCCTCCAAGTCTTCCGATAAAAATGGTACCTCACTTGTGTGGGTAGGCCCAGCGCCCGTAAATAGGATATGCCCCAAAACACGACGTGGACACATCACATTTTCAAAAAGAAAACAGAGATGTTTTTTACTAAGTACCTAGCTGTGGATTTTGGCCTCTAGCTCAGCCGGCACCTCGGAAAACCTAGCAAACCTGCACATTTTTGAAAACTAGACACCTAGGGGAATCCAAGATGGGGTGACTTGTGGGGCTCTGACCAGGTTCTGTTACCCAGAATCCTTTGCAAACCTCAAAATTTGGCCAAAAAAAACACTTTTTCCTGTAATTTCGGTGACAGAAAGTTCTGGAATCTGAGAGGAGCCACAAATTTCCTTCCACCCAGCGTTTCCCCAAGTCTCCCGATAAAAATGGTACCTCACTTGTGTGGGTAGGCCTAGCGCCCGCGACAGGATATGCCCCAAAACATGACGTGGACACATCACATTTTCAGAAAGAAAACAGAGCAGTTTTTTACTAAGTGCCTACCTGTGGATTTTGGCCTCTAGCTCAGCCGGCACCTGGGGAAACCTAGCAAACCTGCGCAATTTTGAAAACTTGACACCTAGGGGAATCCAAGATGGGGTGACTTGTGGGGCTCAGACCAGGTTCTGTTACCCAGAATCCTTTGCAAACCTCAAAATTTGGCCAAAAAAAACACTTTTTACTGTCATTTCGGTGACAGAAAGTTCTGGAATCTGAGAGGAGCCACAAATTTCCTTCCACCCAGCGTTTCCCCAAGTCTCCCGATAAAAATGGTACCTCACTTGTGTGGGTAGGCCTAGCGCCCGCGACAGGATATGCCCCAAAACACGACGTGGACACATCACATTTTCAGAAAGAAAACAGAGCTGTTTTTTACTAAGTGCCTAGCTGTGGATTTTGGCCTCTAGCTCAGACGGCACCTGGGGAAACCTAGCAAACCTGCGCAATTGTGAAAACTAGACACCTAGGGGAATCCAAGATGGGGTGACTTGTGGGGCTCAGACCAGGTTCTGTTACCCAAAATCCTTTGCAAAGCTCAAAATTTGGCAAAAAAAACTTTTTCCTGTCATTTCGGTGACAGAAAGTTCTGGAATCTGAGAGGAGCCACAAATTTCCTTCCACCCAGCGTTTCCCCAAGTCTCCCGATAAAAATGGTACCTCACTTGTGTGGGTAGGCCTAGCGCCCGCGACAGGATATGCCCCAAAACACGACGTGGACACATCACATTTTCAGAAAGAAAACAGAGCTGTTTTTTACTAAGTGCCTAGCTGTGGATTTTGGCCTCTAGCTCAGCTGGCACCTGGGGAAACCTAGCAAACCTGCGCAATTGTGAAAATAAGACACCTAGGGGAATCCAAGATGGGGTGACTTGTGGGGCTCGGACCAGGTTCTGTTACCCAGAATCCTTTGCAAACCTCAAAATTTGGCCAAAAAAAACACTTTTTCCTGTCATTTCGGTGACAGAAAGTTCTGGAATCTGAGAGGAGCCTCAAATGTCCTTCCTCCCAGCGTTCCTCCAAGTCTTCCGATAAAAATGGTACCTCACTTGTGTGGGTAGGCCTAGCCCCCGTAACAGGATATGCCCCAAAACACGACGTGGACACATCACATTTTCAAAAAGAAAACAGATGTTTTTTACTAAGTACCTAGCTGTGGATTTTGGCCTCTAGCTCAGCCGGCACCTCGGGAAACCTAGCAAACCTGCACATTTTTAAAAACTAGACACCTAGGGGAATCCAAAATGGGGTGACTTGTGGGGCTCTGACCAGGTTCTGTTACCCAGAATCCTTTGCAAACCTCAAAATTTGGCCAAAAAAAACACTTTTTCCTGTCATTTCGGTGACAGAAAGTTCTGGAATCTGACAGGAGCCACAAATTTCCTTCCACCCAGCGTTTCCCCAAGTCTCCCGATAAAAATGGTACCTCACTTGCATGGGTAGGCCTAGTGCCCGCGACAGGATATGCCCCAAAACACAACGTGGACACATCACATTTTCAGAAAGAAAAAAGAGCTGTTTTTTTACAAAGTGCCTAGCTGTGGATTTTGGCCTCTAGCTCAGCTGGCACCTGGGGAAACCTAGCAAACCTGTGCATTTTTGAAAACTAGACACCTAGGGTAATCCAAGATGGGGTGACTTGTGGGGCTCAGACCAGGTTCTGTTACCCAAAATCCTTTGTAAAGCTCAAAATTTGGCAAAAAAAACACTTTTTCCTGTCATTTCGGTGACAGAAAGTTCTGGAATCTGAGAGGAGCCACAAATTTCCTTTCAGCCAGCGTTTCCCCAAGTCTCCCGATAAAAATGGTACCTCACTTGTGTGGGTAGGCCTAGCGCCCGCGACAGGATATGCCCCAAAACACGACGTGGACACATCACATTTTCAGAAAGAAAACAGAGCTGTTTTTTACTAAGTGCCTAGCTGTGGATTTTGGCCTCTAGCTCAGCCGGCACCTCGGGAAACCTAGCAAACCTGCACATTTTTGAAAACTAGACACCTAGGGGAATCCAAGATGGGGTGACTTGTGGGGCTCGGACCAGATTCTGTTACCCAGAATCCTTTGCAAACCTCAAAATTTGGCCAAAAAAAACACTTTTTCCTGTCATTTCGGTGACAGAAATTTCTGGAATCTGAGAGGAGCCACAAATTTCCTTCCTCCCAGCGTTCCTCCAAGTCTTCCGATAAAAATGGTACCTCACTTGTGTGGGTAGGCCTAGCGCCCGTAACAGGATATGCCCCAAAACACGACGTGGACACATCACATTTTCAAAAAGAAAACAGAGCTGTTTTTTACTAAGTGCCTAGCTGTGGGTTTTGGCCTCTAGCTCAGCCGGCACCTCGGGAAACCTAGCAAACCTGCACATTTTTGAAAACCAGACACCTAGGGGAATCCAAGATGAGGTGACTTGTGGGGCTCTGACCAGGTTCTGTTACCCAGAATCCTTTGCAAACCTCAAAATTTGGCCAAAAAAACACTTTTTCCTGTCATTTCGGTGACAGAAAGTTCTGGAATCTGAGAGGAGCCACACATTTCCTTCCACCCAGCGTTCCCCCAAGTCTCCCGATAAAAATGGTACCTCACTTGTGTGGGTAGGCCTAGCGCCCGCAACAGGATATGCCCCAAAACACGACGTGGACACATCACATTTTTAGAAATAAAACAGAGCTGTTTTTTACTAAGTGCCTAGCTGTGGATTTTGGCCTCTAGCTCAGCCGGCACCTAGGGAAGCCTAGCAAACCTGCGCATTTTTGAAAACTAGACACTTAGGGGAATCCAAGATGGGGTGACTTGTGGGGATCGGACCAGGTTCTGTTACCCAGAATCCTTTGCAAACCTCAAAATTTGGCCAAAAAAAACACTTTTACTTGTCATTTCGGTGACAGAAAGTTCTGGAATCTGAGAGGAGCCACAAATTTCCTTCCACCCAGCGTTCCCCCAAGTTTCACAATAAAAATGGTACCTCACTTGTGTGGGTAGGCCTAGCGCCCGCAATAGGATATGCCCCAAAACACGACGTGGACACATCACATTTTCAGAAAGAAAACAGAGCTGTTTTTTACTAAGTGCCTAGCTGTGGATTTTGGCCTCTAGCTCAGCCGGCACCTGGGGAAACCAAGCAAACCTGCACATTTTTTAAAACTAGACACCTAGGGGAATCCAAGATGGGGTGACTTGTGGGGCTCTGACCAGGTTCTGTTACCCAGAATCCTTTGCAAACCTCAAAATTTCGCTAAAAAAAAAACACTTTTTCCTGTAATTTCGGTGACAGAAAGTTCTGGAATATGAGAGGAGCCACAAATTTCCTCCCACCCAGCGTTCCCCCAATTCTTCCGATAAAAATGGTACGTCACTTGTGTGGGTAGGCCTAGCGCCCGTAACGGGATATGCCCCAAAACACGACGTGGACACATCACATTTTCAAAAAGAACACAGAGCTGTTTTTTACTAAGTGCCTAGCTGTGGATTTTGGCCTCTAGCTCAGCCGGCACCTAGGGAAGCCTAGCAAACCTGCGCATTTTTGAAAACTAGACACTTAGGGGAATCCAAGATGGGGTGACTTGTGGGGATCGGACCAGGTTCTGTTACCCAGAATCCTTTGCAAACCTCAAAATTTGGCCAAAAAAAACACTTTTACTTGTCATTTCGGTGACAGAAAGTTCTGGAATCTGAGAGGAGCCACAAATTTCCTTCCACCCAGCGTTCCCCCAAGTTTCACAATAAAAATGGTACCTCACTTGTGTGGGTAGGCCTAGCGCCCGCAATAGGATATGCCCCAAAACACGACGTGGACACATCACATTTTCAGAAAGAAAACAGAGCTGTTTTTTACTAAGTGCCTAGCTGTGGATTTTGGCCTCTAGCTCAGCCGGCACCTGGGGAAACCAAGCAAACCTGCACATTTTTTAAAACTAGACACCTAGGGGAATCCAAGATGGGGTGACTTGTGGGGCTCTGACCAGGTTCTGTTACCCAGAATCCTTTGCAAACCTCAAAATTTCGCTAAAAAAAAAACACTTTTTCCTGTAATTTCGGTGACAGAAAGTTCTGGAATATGAGAGGAGCCACAAATTTCCTCCCACCCAGCGTTCCCCCAATTCTTCCGATAAAAATGGTACGTCACTTGTGTGGGTAGGCCTAGCGCCCGTAACGGGATATGCCCCAAAACACGACGTGGACACATCACATTTTCAAAAAGAACACAGAGATGTTTTTTACTAAGTACCTAGCTGTGGATTTTGGCCTCTAGCTCAGCCGGCACCTCGGGAAACCTAGCAAACCTGCACATTTTTTAAAACTAGACACCTAGGGGAATCCAAGATGGAGTGACTTGTGGGGCTCTGACCAGGTTCTGTTACCCAGAATCCTTTGCAAACCTCAAAATTTGGCCAAAAAAAAACACTTTTTCCTGTCATTTCGGTGACAGAAAGTTTTGGAATCTGAGAGGAGCCACAAATTTCCTTCCACCCAGCGTTTCCCCAAGTCTCCCGATAAAAATGGTACCTCACTTGTGTGGGTAGGCCTAGCGACCGCAACAGGATATGCCCCAAAACACGACGTGGACACATCACATTTTCAGAAAGAAAACAGAGCTGTTTTTTAATAAGTACCTAACTTGGATTTTGGCGTCTAGCTCAGCCGGCACCTGGGGGAACCTAGCAAACCTGCACATTTTTGAAAAGTAGACACCTAGGGGAATCCAATATGGGGTGACTTGTGGGGCTCTGACCAGGTTCTGTTACCCACAATCCTTTGCAAATCTCAAAATTTGGCAAAAAAACACTTTTTCCTGTCATTTCGGTGACAGAAAGTTCTGGAATCTGAGAGGAACCACAAATTTCCTTCCACCCAGCGTTCCCCCAAGTCTCCCGATAAAAATGGTACCTCACTTGTGTGGGTAGGCCTAGCGCCCGCGACAGGATATGCCCCAAAACATAACATGGACACATCACATTTTCAGAAAGAAAACAGAGCTGTTTTTTACTAAGTGCCTAGCTGTGGATTTTGGCCTGTAGCTCAGCCGGCACCTGGGGAAACGTAGCAAACCTGCACATTTTTTAAAACTAGACGCCTAGGGGAATCCAGGATGGGGTGACTTGTGGGGCTCTGACCAGATTCTGTTACCCAGAATCCTTTGCAAACCTCAAAATTTGGCAAAAAAAAAAAACTTTTTCCTGTAATTTCGGTGACAGAAAGTTCTTGAATATGAGAGGAGCCGCAAATGTCCTCCCACCCAGCGTTCCCCCAAGTCTCCTGATAATAATGGTACCTCACTTGTGTATGTAGGCCTAGCGCCCGCAACAGGATATGCCCCAAAACATGACGTGGACACTTCACATTTTTAGAAAGAAAACAGAGCTGTTTTTTACTAAGTGCCTAGCTGTGGATTTTGGCCTCTAGCTCAGCCGGCACCTGGGGAAGCCTAGCAAACTTGTGCATTTTTGAAAACTAGACAACTAGAGGAATCAAAGATGGTGTGACTTGTGGGGCTCTGACCAGGTTCTGTTACCCAGAATCCTTTGCAAATCTCAAAATTTGGCAAAAATAACCACTTTTTCCTGTCATTTCGGTGACAGAAAGTTCTGGAATCTTAGAGGAGCCACGAATTTCTTTCCACCCAGCGTTCCCCCAAGTCTCCTGATAAAAATGGTACCTCACTTGTGTGGGTAGGCCTAGCGCCCGCAACAGGATATGCCCCAAAACACGACGTGGACACATCACATTTTCAGAAAGAAAACAGACCTGTTTTTTGCAAAGTGCCTACCTGTAGATTTTGGCCTCTAGCTCAGCCGGCACCTAGGGAAACCTACCAAACCTGTGCATTTTTTAAAACTAGACACCTAGGGGAATCAATGATGGGGTGACTTGTGGGGCTCTGACCAGGTTCTGTTACCCAGAATCCTTTGCAAACTTCAAAATTTGGCCAAAAAACCCCACTTTTTCCTGTCATTTCGGTGACAGAATGTTCTGGAATCTGAGAGGAGCCACAAATTTCCTTCCACCCAGCGTTCCCCCAAGTCTCCTGATAAAAATGGTACCTCACTTGTGTGGGTAGGCCTAGTGCCCGCAACAGGATATGCCCCAAAACACGACGTGGACACATCACATTTTCAGAAAGAAAACAGAGCTGTTTTTTACTAAGTACCTAGCTGTGGATTTTGGCCTCTAGCTCAGCCGGCACCTAGGGAAACCTAGCAAACCTGCACATTTTTGAAAACTAGACACCTAGGGGAATCCAATATGGGGTGACTTGTGGGGCTCTGACCACGTTCTGTTACCCAGAATCCTTTGCAAACCTCAAAATTTGGCTAAAAAAACACGTTTTCCTGTCATTTCGGTGACAGAAAGTTCTGGAATCAGGGAGGAGCCACAAATTTCCTTCCACACAGCATTCCCCAAAGTCTCCCGATAAAAATTATACCTCACTTGTGTGGGTAGGCCTAGCGCCCACGACAGGAAATACCCCAAAACACAACGTGGACACCTCCCATTTTTTGACAGACAACAGAGGTGTTTTTTGGAAAGTGCCTACCTGTAAATTTTGTCCTCTAGCTCAGCCGGCACCTAGGGAAACCTACCACACCTATGCATTTTTTAAAACTAGATACCTAGGGGAATCCAAGATAGGGTGACTTGTGGGGCTCTGACCAGATTCTGTTACCCAGAATCCTTTGCAAACCTCAAAATTTGGCTAAAAAACCACGTTTTCCTCACATTTCGGTGACAGAAAGTCCTGGAATCTGAGAGAAACCACAAATTTCCTTCCACCCAGCGTTCCCTCATGTCTCCCGATAAAAATGATACCTCACTTGTGTGGGTAGTCCTAGCGCCCGCGACAGGAAATGTCACAAAACACAAAGTGGGCACATCCCATTTTTTGACAGAAAACAGACCTGTTTTTTGCAAAGTGCCTACCTGTAGATTTTGGACTCTAGCTCAGCCGGCACCTAGGGAAACCTACCAAACCTGTGCATTTTTGAAAACTAGAGACCTAGGGGAATCCAAGATGGGGTTACTTGTGGGGCTCTGACCAGGTACTGTTACCCAGAATCCTTTGCAAACCTCAAAATTTGACAAAACAAAACACTCTTTCCTGTCATTTCGGTGACAGAAAGTTCTTGAATCTGAGAGGACCACAAATTTCCTTGAATCCAGCGTTCCCCCAAGTTCCCGATAAGAATGGTACCTCACTTGTGTGGGTAGGCCTACTGCCCGCAACAGGATATGCCCCAAAACATGACGTGGACACATCACATTTACAGAAAGAAAACATAGATGTTTTTTACTAAGTGCCTAGCTGTGGATTTTGGCCTCTAGCTCAGCCGGCACCTGGGGAAACCTAGCAAACCTGCACATTTTTGAAAACTAGACACCTAGGGGAATCCATGAATGGGTACTTGTGGGGCTCTGACCAGGTTCTGTTACCCAGAATCCTTTGCAAATCTCAAAATTTGGCAAAAAAACCCACTTTTACCTGTCATTTCGGTGACAGAAAGTTCTGGAATCTTAGAGGAGCCACAAATTTCTTTCCACCCAGCGTTCCCCCAAGTCTCCTGATAAAAATGGTACCTCACTTGTGTGGGTAGGCCTAGCGCCCGCAACAGGATATGCCCCAAAACACGACGTGGACACATCACATTTTCAGAAAGAAAACAGACCTGTTTTTTGCAAAGTGCCTACCTGTAGATTTTGGCCTCTAGCTCAGCCGGCACCTAGGGAAACCTACCAAACCTGTGCATTTTTTAAAACTAGACACCTAGGGGAATCAATGATGGGGTGACTTGTGGGGCTCTGACCAGGTACTGTTACCCAGAATCCTTTGCAAACCTCAAAATTTGACAAACAAAACACTCTTTCCTGTCATTTCGGTGACAGAAAGTTCTTGAATCTGAGAGGACCACAAATTTCCTTCCATCCAGCGTTCCCCCAAGTTCCCGATAAGAATGGTACCTCACTTGTGTGGGTAGGCCTACTGCCCGCAACAGGATATGCCCCAAAACATGACGTGGACACATCACATTTACAGAAAGAAAACATAGCTGTTTTTTACTAAGTGCCTAGCTGTGGATTTTGGCCTCTAGCTCAGCCGGCACCTGGGGAAACCTAGCAAACCTGCACATTTTTGAAAACTAGACACCTAGGGGAATCATTGAATGGGTACTTGTGGGGCTCTGACCAGGTTCTGTTACCCAGAATCCTTTGCAAACTTCAAAATTTGGCAAAAAAAACCCACTTTTTCCTGTCATTTCGGTGACAGAATGTTCTGGAATCTGAGAGGAGCCACAAATTTCCTTCCACCCAGCGTTCCCCCAAGTCTCCTGATAAAAATGGTACCTCACTTGTGTGGGTAGGCCTAGCGCCCGCAACAGGATATGCCCCAAAACACGACGTGGACACATCACATTTTCAGAAAGAAAACAGAGCTGTTTTTTACTAAGTACCTAGCTGTGGATTTTGGCCTCTAGCTCAGCCGGCACCTAGGGAAACCTAGCAAACCTGCACATTTTTGAAAACTAGACACCTAGGGTAATCCAATATGGGGTGACTTGTGGGGCTCTGACCAGGTTCTGTTACCCAGAATCCTTTGCAAATCTCAAAATTTGGCAAAAAAACACGTTTTCCTGTCATTTCGGTGACAGAAAGTTCTGGAATCAGGGAGGAGCCACAAATTTCCTTCCACACAGCATTCCCCAAAGTCTCCCGATAAAAATTATACCTCACTTGTGTGGGTAGGCCTAGCGCCCACGACAGGAAATACCCCAAAACACAACGTGGACACCTCCCATTTTTTGACAGAAAACAGAGGTGTTTTTTGGAAAGTGCCTACCTGTAAATTTTGTCCTCTAGCTCAGCCGGCACCTAGGGAAACCTACCACACCTATGCATTTTTTAAAACTAGATACCTAGGGGAATCCAAGATAGGGTGACTTGTGGGGCTCTGACCAGATTCTGTTACCCAGAATCCTTTGCAAACCTCAAAATTTGGCTAAAAAACCACGTTTTCCTCACATTTCGGTGACAGAAAGTCCTGGAATCTGAGAGAAACCACAAATTTCCTTCCACCCAGCGTTCCCTCATGTCTCCCGATAAAAATGATACCTCACTTGTGTGGGTAGTCCTAGCGCCCGCGACAGGAAATGTCACAAAACACAAAGTGGGCACATCCCATTTTTTGACAGAAAACAGACCTGTTTTTTGCAAAGTGCCTACCTGTAGATTTTGGACTCTAGCTCAGCCGGCACCTAGGGAAACCTACCAAACCTGTGCTTTTTTTAAAACTAGAGACCTAGGGGAATCCAAGATGGGGTTACTTGTGGGGCTCTGACCAGGTACTGTTACCCAGAATCCTTTGCAAACCTCAAAATTTGACAAAACAAAACACTCTTTCCTGTCATTTCGGTGACAGAAAGTTCTTGAATCTGAGAGGACCACAAATTTCCTTCCATCCAGCGTTCCCCCAAGTTCCCGATAAGAATGGTACCTCACTTGTGTGGGTAGGCCTACTGCCCGCAACAGGATATGCCCCAAAACATGACGTGGACACATCACATTTACAGAAAGAAAACATAGCTGTTTTTTACTAAGTGCCTAGCTGTGGATTTTGGCCTCTAGCTCAGCCGGCACCTGGGGAAACCTAGCAAACCTGCACATTTTTGAAAACTAGACACCTAGGGGAATCCATGAATGGGTACTTGTGGGGCTCTGACCAGGTTCTGTTACCCAGAATCCTTTGCAAATCTCAAAATTTGGCAAAAAAACCCACTTTTACCTGTCATTTCGGTGACAGAAAGTTCTGGAATCTTAGAGGAGCCACAAATTTCTTTCCACCCAGCGTTCCCCCAAGTCTCCTGATAAAAATGGTACCTCACTTGTGTGGGTAGGCCTAGCACCCGCAACAGGATATGCCCCAAAACACGACGTGGACACATCACATTTTCAGAAAGAAAACAGACCTGTTTTTTGCAAAGTGCCTACCTGTAGATTTTGGCCTCTAGCTCAGCCGGCACCTAGGGAAACCTACCAAACCTGTGCATTTTTTAAAACTAGACACCTAGGGGAATCAATGATGGGGTGACTTGTGGGGCTCTGACCAGGTACTGTTACCCAGAATCCTTTGCAAACCTCAAAATTTGACAAACAAAACACTCTTTCCTGTCATTTCGGTGACAGAAAGTTCTTGAATCTGAGAGGACCACAAATTTCCTTCCATCCAGCGTTCCCCCAAGTTCCCGATAAGAATGGTACCTCACTTGTGTGGGTAGGCCTACTGCCCGCAACAGGATATGCCCCAAAACATGACGTGGACACATCACATTTACAGAAAGAAAACATAGCTGTTTTTTACTAAGTGCCTAGCTGTGGATTTTGGCCTCTAGCTCAGCCGGCACCTGGGGAAACCTAGCAAACCTGCACATTTTTGAAAACTAGACACCTAGGGGAATCATTTAATGGGTACTTGTGGGGCTCTGACCAGGTTCTGTTACCCAGAATCCTTTGCAAACTTCAAAATTTGGCAAAAAAACCCCACTTTTTCCTGTCATTTCGGTGACAGAATGTTCTGGAATCTGAGAGGAGCCACAAATTTCCTTCCACCCAGCGTTCCCCCAAGTCTCCTGATAAAAATGGTACCTCACTTGTGTGGGTAGGCCTAGCGCCCGCAACAGGATATGCCCCAAAACACGACGTGGACACATCACATTTTCAGAAAGAAAACAGAGCTGTTTTTTACTAAGTACCTAGCTGTGGATTTTGGCCTCTAGCTCAGCCGGCACCTAGGGAAACCTAGCAAACCTGCACATTTTTGAAAACTAGACACCTAGGGTAATCCAATATGGGGTGACTTGTGGGGCTCTGACCAGGTTCTGTTACCCAGAATCCTTTGCAAATCTCAAAATTTGGCAAAAAAAACACGTTTTCCTGTCATTTCGGTGACAGAAAGTTCTGGAATCAGGGAGGAGCCACAAATTTCCTTCCACACAGCATTCCCCAAAGTCTCCCGATAAAAATGATACCTCACTTGTGTGGGTAGGCCTAGCGCCCACGACAGGAAATACCCCAAAACACAACGTGGACACCTCCCATTTTTTGACAGAAAACAGAGGTGTTTTTTGGAAAGTGCCTACATGTAAATTTTGTCCTCTAGCTCAGCCGGCACCTAGGGAAACCTACCACACCTATGCATTTTTTAAAACTAGATACCTAGGGGAATCCAAGATAGGGTGACTTGTGGGGCTCTGACCAGATTCTGTTACCCAGAATCCTTTGCAAACCTCAAAATTTGGCTAAAAAACCACGTTTTCCTCACATTTCGGTGACAGAAAGTCCTGGAATCTGAGAGAAACCACAAATTTCCTTCCACCCAGCGTTCCCTCATGTCTCCCGATAAAAATGATACCTCACTTGTGTGGGTAGTCGGTGCCCGCGACAGGAAATGTCCCAAAACACAAAGTGGGCACATCCCATTTTTTGACAGAAAACAGACCTGTTTTTTGCAAAGTGCCTACCTGTAGATTTTGGGCTCTAGCTCAGCCGGCACCTAGGGAAACCTACCAAACCTGTGCATTTTTGAAAACTAGAGACCTAGGGGAATCCAAGATGGGGTTACTTTTGGGGCTCTGACTAGGTTCTGTTACCCAGAATCCTTTGCAAACCTCAAAATTTGGCAAAACAAAACACTCTTTCCTGTCATTTCGGTGACAGAAAGTTCTTGAATCTGAGAGGACCACAAATTTCCTTCCACCCAGCGTTCCCCCAAGTTCCCGATAAGAATGGTACCTCACTTGTGTGGGTAGGCCTACTGCCCGCAACAGGATATGCCCCAAAACATGACGTGGACACATCACATTTACAGAAAGAAAACACTGATGTTTTTTACTAAGTGCCTAGCTGTGGATTTTGGCCTCTAGCTCAGCCGGCACCTGGGGAAACCTAGCAAACCTGCACATTTTTGAAAACTAGACACCTAGGGGAATCCATGAATGGGTACTTGTGGGGCTCTGACCAGGTTCTGTTACCCAGAATCCTTTGCAAATCTCAAAATTTGGCAAAAAAACCCACTTTTACCTGTCATTTCGGTGACAGAAAGTTCTGGAATCTTAGAGGAGCCACAAATTTCTTTCCACCCAGCGTTCCCCCAAGTCTCCTGATAAAAATGGTACCTCACTTGTGTGGGTAGGCCTAGCGCCCGCAACAGGATATGCCCCAAAACACGACGTGGACACATCACATTTTCAGAAAGAAAATAGAGCTGTTTTTTACTAAGTACCTAGCTGTGGATTTTGGCCTCTAGCTCAGCCGGCACCTAGGGAAACCTAGCAAACCTGCACATTTTTGAAAACTAGACACCTAGGGTAATCCAATATGGGGTGACTTGTGGGGCTCTGACCAGGTTCTGTTACCCAGAATCCTTTGCAAATCTCAAAATTTGGCAAAAAAACACGTTTTCCTGTCATTTCGGTGACAGAAAGTTCTGGAATCAGGGAGGAGCCACAAATTTCCTTCCACACAGCATTCCCCAAAGTCTCCCGATAAAAATTATACCTCACTTGTGTGGGTAGGCCTAGCGCCCACGACAGGAAATACCCCAAAACACAACGTGGACACCTCCCATTTTTTGACAGAAAACAGAGGTGTTTTTTGGAAAGTGCCTACCTGTAAATGTTGTCCTCTAGCTCAGCCGGCACCTAGGGAAACCTACCACACCTATGCATTTTTTAAAACTAGATACCTAGGGGAATCCAAGATAGGGTGACTTGTGGGGCTCTGACCAGATTCTGTTACCCAGAATCCTTTGCAAACCTCAAAATTTGGCTAAAAAACCACGTTTTCCTCACATTTCGGTGACAGAAAGTCCTGGAATCTGAGAGAAACCACAAATTTCCTTCCACCCAGCGTTCCCTCATGTCTCCCGATAAAAATGATACCTCACTTGTGTGGGTAGTCCTAGCGCCCGCGACAGGAAATGTCACAAAACACAAAGTGGGCACATCCCATTTTTTGACAGAAAACAGACCTGTTTTTTGCAAAGTGCCTACCTGTAGATTTTGGACTCTAGCTCAGCCGGCACCTAGGGAAACCTTCCAAACCTGTGCATTTTTGAAAACTAGAGACCTAGGGGAATCCAAGATGGGGTTACTTGTGGGGCTCTGACCAGGTACTGTTACCCAGAATCCTTTGCAAACCTCAAAATTTGACAAAACAAAACACTCTTTCCTGTCATTACGGTGACAGAAAGTTCTTGAATCTGAGAAGACCACAAATTTCCTTCCATCCAGCGTTCCCCCAAGTTCCCGATAAGAATGGTACCTCACTTGTGTGGGTAGGCCTACTGCCCGCAACAGGATATGCCCCAAAACATGACGTGGACACATCACATTTACAGAAAGAAAACATAGCTGTTTTTTACTAAGTGCCTAGCTGTGGATTTTGGCCTCTAGCTCAGCCGGCACCTGGGGAAACCTAGCAAACCTGCACATTTTTGAAAACTAGACACCTAGGGGAATCCATGAATGGGTACTTGTGGGGCTCTGACCAGGTTCTGTTACCCAGAATCCTTTGCAAATCTCAAAATTTGGCAAAAAAACCCACTTTTACCTGTCATTTCGGTGACAGAAAGTTCTGGAATCTTAGAGGAGCCACAAATTTCTTTCCACCCAGCGTTCCCCCAAGTCTCCTGATAAAAATGGTACCTCACTTGTGTGGGTAGGCCTAGCGCCCGCAACAGGATATGCCCAAAAACACGACGTGGACACATCACATTTTCAGAAAGAAAACAGACCTGTTTTTTGCAAAGTGCCTACCTGTAGATTTTGGCCTCTAGCTCAGCCGGCACCTCGGGAAACCTACCAAACCTGTGCATTTTTTAAAACTAGACACCTAGGGGAATCAATGATGGGGTGACTTGTGGGGCTCTGACCAGGTACTGTTACCCAGAATCCTTTGCAAACCTCAAAATTTGACAAACAAAACACTCTTTCCTGTCATTTCGGTGACAGAAAGTTCTTGAATCTGAGAGGACCACAAATTTCCTTCCATCCAGCGTTCCCCCAAGTTCCCGATAAGAATGGTACCTCACTTGTGTGGGTAGGCCTACTGCCCGCAACAGGATATGCCCCAAAACATGACGTGGACACATCACATTTACAGAAAGAAAACATAGCTGTTTTTTACTAAGTGCCTAGCTGTGGATTTTGGCCTCTAGCTCAGCCGGCACCTGGGGAAACCTAGAAAACCTGCACATTTTTGAAAACTAGACACCTAGGGGAATCATTGAATGGGTACTTGTGGGGCTCTGACCAGGTTCTGTTACCCAGAATCCTTTGCAAACTTCAAAATTTGGCAAAAAAACCCCACTTTTTCCTGTCATTTCGGTGACAGAATGTTCTGGAATCTGAGAGGAGCCACAAATTTCCTTCTACCCAGCGTTCCCCCAAGTCTCCTGATAAAAATGGTACCTCACTTGTGTGGGTAGGCCTAGCGCCCGCAACAGGATATGCCCCAAAACACGACGTGGACACATCACATTTTCAGAAAGAAAACAGAGCTGTTTTTTACTAAGTACCTAGCTGTGGATTTTGGCCTCTAGCTCAGCCGGCACCTAGGGAAACCTAGCAAACCTGCACATTTTTGAAAACTAGACACCTAGGGTAATCCAATATGGGGTGACTTGTGGGGCTCTGACCAGGTTCTGTTACCCAGAATCCTTTGCAAATCTCAAAATTTGGCAAAAAAACACGTTTTCCTGTCATTTCGGTGACAGAAAGTTCTGGAATCAGGGAGGAGCCACAAATTTCCTTCCACACAGCATTCCCCAAAGTCTCCCGATAAAAATTATACCTCACTTGTGTGGGTAGGCCTAGCGCCCACGACAGGAAATACCCCAAAACACAACGTGGACACCTCCCATTTTTTGACAGAAAACAGAGGTGTTTTTTGGAAAGTGCCTACCTGTAAATTTTGTCCCCTAGCTCAGCCGGCACCTAGGGAAACCTACCACACCTATGCATTTTTTAAAACTAGATACCTAGGGGAATCCAAGATAGGGTGACTTGTGGGGCTCTGACCAGATTCTGTTACCCAGAATCCTTTGCAAACCTCAAAATTTGGCTAAAAAACCACGTTTTCCTCACATTTCGGTGACAGAAAGTCCTGGAATCTGAGAGAAACCACAAATTTCCTTCCACCCAGCGTTCCCTCATGTCTCCCGATAAAAATGATACCTCACTTGTGTGGGTAGTCGGTGCCCGCGACAGGAAATGTCCCAAAACACAAAGTGGGCACATCCCATTTTTTGACAGAAAACAGACCTGTTTTTTGCAAAGTGCCTACCTGTAGATTTTGGGCTCTAGCTCAGCCGGCACCTAGGGAAACCTACCAAACCTGTGCATTTTTGAAAACTAGAGACCTAGGGGAATCCAAGATGGGGTTACTTTTGGGGCTCTGACTAGGTTCTGTTACCCAGAATCCTTTGCAAACCTCAAAATTTGGCAAAACAAAACACTCTTTCCTGTCATTTCGGTGACAGAAAGTTCTTGAATCTGAGAGGACCACAAATTTCCTTCCACCCAGCGTTCCCCCAAGTTCCCGATAAGAATGGTACCTCACTTGTGTGGGTAGGCCTACTGCCCGCAACAGGATATGCCCCAAAACATGACGTGGACACATCACATTTACAGAAAGAAAACATAGATGTTTTTTACTAAGTGCCTAGCTGTGGATTTTGGCCTCTAGCTCAGCCGGCACCTGGGGAAACCTAGCAAACCTGCACATTTTTGAAAACTAGACACCTAGGGGAATCCATGAATGGGTACTTGTGGGGCTCTGACCAGGTTCTGTTACCCAGAATCCTTTGCAAATCTCAAAATTTGGCAAAAAAACCCACTTTTACCTGTCATTTCGGTGACAGAAAGTTCTGGAATCTTAGAGGAGCCACAAATTTCTTTCCACCCAGCGTTCCCCCAAGTCTCCTGATAAAAATGGTACCTCACTTGTGTGGGTAGGCCTAGCGCCCGCAACAGGATATGCCCCAAAACACGACGTGGACACATCACATTTTCAGAAAGAAAACAGACCTGTTTTTTGCAAAGTGCCTACCTGTAGATTTTGGCCTCTAGCTCAGCCGGCACCTAGGGAAACCTACCAAACCTGTGCATTTTTTAAAACTAGACACCTAGGGGAATCAATGATGGGGTGACTTGTGGGGCTCTGACCAGGTTCTGTTACCCAGAATCCTTTGCAAACTTCAAAATTTGGCCAAAAAACCCCACTTTTTCCTGTCATTTCGGTGACAGAATGTTCTGGAATCCGAGAGGAGCCACAAATTTCCTTCCACCCAGCGTTCCCCCAAGTCTCCTGATAAAAATGGTACCTCACTTGTGTGGGTAGGCCTAGCGCCCGCAACAGGATATGCCCCAAAACACGACGTGGACACATCACATTTTCAGAAAGAAAACAGAGCTGTTTTTTACTAAGTACCTAGCTGTGGATTTTGGCCTCTAGCTCAGCCGGCACCTAGGGAAACCTAGCAAACCTGCACATTTTTTAAAACTAGACACCTAGGGTAATCCAATATGGGGTGACTTGTGGGGCTCTGACCAGGTTCTGTTACCCAGAATCCTTTGCAAATCTCACAATTTGGCAAAAAAACACTTTTTCCTGTCATTTCGGTGACAGAAAGTTCTGGAATCTGAGAGGAACCACAAATTTCCTTCCAGCCAGCGTTCCCCCAAGTCTCCCTATAAAAATGGTACCTCACTTGTGTGGGTAGGCCTAGCGCCCGCGACAGGATATGCCCCAAAACACGACATGGACACATCACATTTTTAGAAAGAAAACAGAGCTGTTTTTTACTAAGTGCCTAGCTGTGGATTTTGGCCTCTATCTCAGCCGGCACCTTGGGAAGCCTAGCAAACCTGCGCATTTTTGAAAACTAGACACCTAGGGGAATCCAAGATGGGGTGACTTGTGGGGCTCGGACCAGGTTCTGTTTCCCAGAATCCTTTGCAAACCTTAAAATTTGGCAAAAAAAAACACTTTTTCCTGTCATTTCAGTGATAGAAAGTTCTGGAATCTGAGAAGAGCCACAAATTTCCTTCCACCCAGCGTTCCCCCAAGTTAACCAATAAAAATGGTACCTCACTTGTGTGGGTAGGCCTAGCGCCCGCAATAGGATATGCCCCAAAACACGACGTGGACACATCACATTTTCAGAAAGAAAACAGAGCTGTTTTTTACTAAGTGCCTAGCTGTGGATTTTGGCCTCTAGCTCAGCCGGCACCTGGGGAAGCCTAGCAAACTTGTGGATTTTTGAAAACTAGACCCCTAGAGGAATCCAAGATGGGGTGACTTGTGGGGCTCTGACCAGGTACTGTTACCCAGAATCCTTTGCAAACCTCAAAATTTGGCAAAACAAAACACTTTTTCCTGTAATTTCGGTGACAGGAAGTTCTGGAATCTGAGAGGAGCCACAAATTTCCTTCCACCCAGCGTTCCCTCAAGTCTCCCAATAAAAATGGTACCTTACTTGTGTGGGTAGGCCTAGTGCCCGCGACAGGATATGCCCCAAAACGCGACGTGGACACATCACATTTTCAGAAAGAAAACATAGCTGTTTTTTACTAAGTACCTAGCTGTGGATTTTGGCCTCTAGCTTAGCCGGCACCTGGGGAAACCTAGCAAACCGGCACATTTTTTAAATCTAGACACCTAGGGGAATCCAAGATGGGGTGACTTGTGGGGCTCTGACCACGTTCTGTTACCCAAAATCCTTTGCAAACCTCCAAATTTGGCAAAAAAACACTTTTTCCTGCCCTTTCGGTGACAGAAAGTTCTGGAATCAGGGAGGAGCCACAAATTTCCTTCCACCCAGCATTCCCCAAAGTCTCCCGATAAAAATGGTACCTCACTTATGTGGGTAGGCCTAGCACCCGCAACAGGATATGCCCCAAACCACAACGTGGACACGTCACATTTTTCTACAGAAAACAGAGGTGTTTTTTGCAAAGTGCCTACCTGTAGATTTTGGCCTCTAGCTCAGCCGGCACCAAGGGAAACCAACCAAACTTTTGCATTTTTGAAAACTAGAGACCTAGGGGAATCCAAGATGGGGTGACTTGTGGGGCTCTGACCAGGTTCTGTTAGCCAGAATCTTTTGCAAACCTCAAAATCTGTATAAAAAACACGTTTTCCTCACATTTCGGTGACAGAAAGTTCTGGAATCTGAGAGGAGCCACACATTTCCATCCACCCAGCGTTCCCACAAGTCTCCCGATAAAAATTATACCTCACTTGTGTGGGTAGGCCTAGCGCCCACGACAGGAAATACCCCAAAACACAACGTGGACACCTCCCATTTTTTGACAGAAAACAGAGGTGTTTTTTGCAAAGTGCCTACCTGTAAATGTTGTCCTCTAGCTCAGCCGGCACCTAGGGAAACCTACCACACGTATGCATTTTTTAAAACTAGAGACCTAGGGGAATCCAAGATAGGGTGACTTGTGGGGCTCTGACCAGGTTCTGTTACCCAGAATTCTTTGCAAACCTCAAAATTTGGCTAAAAAAACACGTTTTCCTCACATTTCGGTGACAGAAACTCCTGGAATCTGAGAGAAACCACAAATTTCCTTCCACCCAGTGTTCCCTCAAGTCTCCCGATAAAAATGATACCTCAGTTGTGTGGGTAGTCCTAGCGCCCGCGACAGGAAATGTCCCAAAACACAAAGTGGGCACATCCCATTTTTTGACAGAAAACAGACCTGTTTTTTGCAAAGTGCTTACCTGTAGATTTTGGCCTCTAGCTCAGACGGCACCTAGGGAAACCTACCGAACCTGTGCATTTTTGAAAACTAGAGACCTAGTGGAATCCAAGATGGGGTGACTTGTGGGGCTCTGACCAGGTTCTGTTACCCAGAATCCTTTGCAAACCTCAAAATTTGGCTAAAAATGTATATTTTTCTCACATTTCAGTGACAGAAAGTTCTGGAATCTGAGAGGAGCCACAAATTTCCTTACACCCAGCGTTCCCCCAAGTCTCCCGATAAAAATGATACCTTACTTGTGTGGGTAGGCCTAGTGCCCGTGACAGGAAATGCCCCAAAACACAACATGGACACATCCTATTTTTTCACAGAAAAAAAACAGAGGTGTTTTTTGCAAAGTGCCTCCCTGTAGATTTTGGCCTCTAGCTCAGCCGGCACCTAGGGAAACCTACCAAACCTGTGCATTTCTGAAAACTAGAGACCTAGGGGAATCCAAGATGGGGTGACTTTTGGGGCTCTGACCAGGTTCTGTTACCCAGAATCCTTTGCAAACCTTAACATTTGGCTAAAAAAACACATTTTCCTCACATTTCGGTGACAGAAAGTTCTGGAATCTGAGAGGAGCCACAAATTTCCTTCCACCCAGTGTTCCCCCAAGCTCCCGATAAAAATTATACATCACTTGTGTGGGTAGGCCTAGCGCCTGCGACAGGAAAGTCCCCAAAGCACAACGTGGACACATCCCATTTTTTGACGGAAAACAGAGCTGTTTTTTGCAAAGTGCCTACCTGTAGATTTTGGCCCCTGGCTCAGCCGGTACCTAGGGAAACCTACCAAACCTGTGCATTTCTGAAAACTAGAGACCTAGGGAATCCAAGATGGGGTGACTTGTGGGGCTCTGACCAGGTTCTGTTACCCAGAATCCTTTGGAAACCTCAAAATTTGGCTAAAAAAATAAATTTTCCTCACATTTCGGTGACAGAAAGTTCTGGAATCTGAGACGAGCCACAAATTTCGTTCCACCCAGCGTTCCCCTAAGTCGTGCGATAAAAATGATACCTCACTTGTGTGGGTAGGCCTAGCGCCTGCGACAGGAAATGCCCCAAAGCACAACGTGGACACATCCCATTTTTTGACGTAAAACAGAGCTGTTTTTTGCAAAGTGCCTACCTGTAGATTTTGGCCCCTGGCTCAGCCGGTACCTAGGGAAACCTACCAAACCTGTGCATTTTTGAAAACTAGAGATCTAGGGGAATCCAAGATGGCGTAACCTGTGGGGCTCTGACCAGGTTCTGTTACCCAGAATCCTTTGCAAACCTCAAAATGTGGCTAAAAAAACAAATTTTCCTCACATTTCGGTGACAGAAAGTTCTGGAATCTGAGTGGAGCCACAAGTTTCATTCCACCCAGCGTTCCCCCAAGTCTCCCGGTAAAAATGATACCTCACTTGTGTTGGTGGGCCAGGTGCCTGCAACAGAATAAGGCCCAAAACTTGTAGAGATAGAGGGGTTAGCACAGCGAGTTTATAAGGATATATTCTTCTTTTATACATCTTTAGGCTGACTCTGCTTTGGGGACCCACATAAGTGAGGTGTCATTTTACTTGGGAGACTGAGGGGAACACTGGGGAGTAGGCATTTTGTGCTGGAGCGGTGATCGTACAAACGAAAGTCAGGAAAATATGCTTTTTTAAGCATATTTTGAGGTTTACAGAGGAGTCTGGGTAAGAGAATGTTGGGGGATCCACGCAAGCCCCACCTCCCTGGACTCCTTGGGGTGTCTAGTTTTAAAAAATGTCTGGGTTTGGTAGGTTTCCCTAGATGAAGTCCGCACCCAGGACCAAAAACATAGGTGCCCCCTCCCCCCAAACACAGGTAGTTTTGTAATATATCATTTTGATGTGTCCACATACATCTGTGATGTGCCAAACACTAAAATTGTGAAAAGAAACGCACTTAGGTTATGTGAAAAAGACCCCTCACCTACCAACCAAGTTGGTGGCATGCTTCATCATCGGGGTCCCACCCGGGGCACCTAGCGTGTCACAGGTGTGCTGCAACGCCTGATTACAGTGGAGCAGGTTTTGTCATTTTTACCACACATACTGGTTGGATTTGGCACGAGGGTGAGTGCTGGTTCAGTGGATCAAATTTTATTAACAAGAGATTTCACAAAAATGAAATGCACTGTTAATAACGGAAAGGCAAAAAACAGAACCAATGACTCAGAGCTCGTGAGCTGTAAAGCCGCGACAAGGCACCAGCCGCTTTACAGTCCATTCTCACACCTTTCATACATGACACGCACAAGACCATTCACACCGCCAGCCACGGGCCCAGCACATTACAACACTCACATCGACAGACAGCGCCACTCAAGGGCCCATCACTTACAAACGCCCACATGCCTGATACAACAATCACACCAGCTGATGGGAGTGTGTGGACTGGTGTTTGGCTGGCAGTGTGTTGCAGTAGCCAACAGCAAGTCAATATGTACACTATGTACACCCTCATCCACACTCCACACACAATGACATTATTTTTATTTTATTTTTTTAAACAGAGGAACCCCTTACTAAGTAGAAATAGTTACAAAACTACAAACACAAAAGCTCTAAGTACATGACAGAAATGCTAACCATGAAACTGAACACATGAAAATACAAAACAGACATGAGTTTACACTCATGGTTGTTCCCAGTAATTCTTCTGGGTGTGGTAATTCTTAAAACAACCACCCACACACAGCCCAGGCTTTGAAGGACAATCTGGGCAGTACATTTGAGTCTCCCTCCGGATACCTCTTTGAAAACACACTCTACATTTCTTAGCTGGAAAGTCTTTTTTGGGTGTGGGAGGAATGTGCTCAGCAAAGTGGCGATCTTTCAATCTAGCCACATCCTCCACCACTGCTTCTCTAGGAACTCTGGCCTGTTCCACCACAATAAGGCTCTCTATCACTGACTCCGGAAATTTCACAAATGTCATCTTTGACTCTGGAGACCTATCCTTAAACACAATAAGAGCATTGAAGGTTGCTAAGTGGAAGAGGTGAATTGCCAACTTCTTATACCAAACGTAAGACTTACGAATAGCAGTATAAGGTTCCAACCTCTGATCATCTCTATCTACACCTTCCATGTGCTTATTATAATCTAAAATGCACACAGGTTTGCGCACTTCAGCAACCTGGCCCCAAACAGTCACGGGGGAAGTACTCTCATCATGGATGGTACTTAGCATGTAGACATCCCTCTTGTCTGAAAATTTCAAAGCTATCAGCTCATCATTCCGCAAGGCACAGCACTGTCCCCTCTCAAGTTTTTTACAAACAAGCTCCCTTGGATAGCCTTTCCGGTTACAACGAATTGTGCCACAAGCAACAGTGTCCACTTTAAACAATTCCTTAAACAACTGCACTCCAGTGTAGAAGTTATCTACATACAAATGGTGACCTTTGTTGAACAGTGGTCTACCAAGATCCCACACAATTTTCTCAGTGGCTCCAAAAGTGGGAGGACAACCAGGGGGGTCAATATTGGAATCCCTACCACTGTAGACACAGAAACTATACACATATCCTATACTACTTTCAGACAGCATATACAATTTAATTCCATATCGTGCCCTTTTGCTAGGAATGTACTGCCTAAAAACCAAACGACCCTTGAAGAGGACCAAAGACTCGTCCACACTTATCTCTTTGCCTGGAACATAGACCTCCGAAAACCGATCTATATAATGATCAAGGACAGGCCTAATCTTAAAAAGACGGTCAGAATCAGGGTGATCTTGTGGCAAAGCTAATGCATTGTCAACAAAATGCAGCATCCTAAGAAGAAGCAAATACAGATTACAACTCATGGTCACAGGAAATATAGCTGTTGCCATCAAGGGACTAGTAGACCAATAAGAAGCCAGTGACGGCCTCCTTATCAACCTCATCAACAAAGTCAAACCCAAAAACTTTTTTATCTCCTCCAAATTTGTGGGAATCCACTGGGCAGCTCTAGAGTGTGGCGTAAGTCTAGCAGCGTTGTCCCTCAAATGCTGCTCTGCGTACAAATTAGTCTGCTCAACAATCTCTTCCAAAAACACATCATCCATGAATAACTCAAAAAAATTGACAGGCAAAAGGTTCTCTGTATTGGCGCTACACCTCAGGAGACCAGTAAAGGCAGGCTGCTCTGGCTGCTCCATGTTTGGGGCAACCGAGAGATCAGGTCTTATAACGGGAAGCCTTTTAGCCCCAGGTTGCTGCACTAATGGCACATCAGTGTCCTCCTCTAAAACAGGTCCTTCATCTGCACTGAGTGTGGCTTCCTCATCAGAAGATTCCTCTCCAACAGAAACATCACTGCAGAATCTCTCACTTCCTCCTCTGCCTCAGATGCAGAGTCGGTCTCATAATCATGATCAGACAATGACTCAAAAAGCATACCAACCACTTGCTGAGCGGTCATCCTGCGGCTAGCCATGATCTTTTCTACAAAAATTAACTGGATGAATTCACCACCAACAACCAGCACTGTGTAAGATAAGTAATAAAGTGTAGCTTTATTAGTAAGAGTTATAAACTCAAAAACTATACCGCTCACTTGCCTGAAAAAGCTTGAATCACCAGCAACTACTCTGCACAGACACAGCAATCACCAATGATATCCCACTAAAAAAAAAGAATAGCAAATTAGAAATAAGACAAAACAAATATCATTGTGCAAAAAATAATAGGCTGATCTGTCCCCAAGGGGTGCAGAAATGGCCTTGGTACATGTGCCCCCAAAGGGGGGGAGGTGACCCTTGCCCAAGGGCCCCCCCATCCACTAACACAAACACACTATCCCTGATGTCTAAGTGGCTTCTGCCACCCTTGGGGGCAGATGGGCCTTAAAAATAGGTCCATGGCCAACAGGTCAATGCCGCCCTTGGGGGGGGCGCCCCTTGCCCAAGGGGACGCTTCCCAAAAAAATGAACATATTAAAAAAAAAACTGGTGTTCTAGTGGTTTCTGCCCCCCTTGGGGGCAGATCAGCCTAAAAATAATAGGCCGATCTGTCCCCAAGGGGTGCAGAAATGGCCTTGATACATGTGCCTCCAAAGGGGGGGTGACCCTTGCCCAAGGGGCCGCCCCCTCCATCCACTAACACACCCACACACACTATCCCTGATTTCTAAGTGGCTTTTGCCGGGGGCAGATAGGCCTAATAAAATAGGCCCATCTGCCCCAAGGGGGGCAGAAACGGCCAACAGGTCAATGCCCCCCTTGGGGGGCACCCCTTGCCCAAGGGGACGCCCCCCACATAAATAAACAAATAAAAAAACATCCCTGGCGTCCCTGTGGTTTCTGCCCCCCTTGGTGGCAGATCAGCCTAAAAATAATTGGCTGATCTGCCCCCAAGGGGGGCAGAAATGGCCCTAAAAGACATGCCCCCCAAAGGGGAGCGACCCTTACCTAAGGGGCCATCCCCCCATCCACTAAACACACAATCCCTGGTGCCTAAGTGGCTTTTGCGGAGGGACCTAAATAAAATAGGCCGATGGGCAGAAAAGGCCAACAGTTCTATGCCCCCTTGGGGGAGGTGCCCCTTGCCCAAGGGGGCACCCCCCCACATAAATAAACAAAAATAAAAACATCCCTGGCATTCCAGTGGTTTCTGCCCCCAATGGCCGTGTATAACTTGCCCCCAAAAGGGGAGTGACCCTTGCCCAAGGGGCCACTCCCCGACACTCAACAAACACATCAAAATAAAATAAAAAAATCCCTGGCGTCTAGTGGGCATTCCTGCTGCCCGATCGCAATGCGATCGGCAGCAGGAATGCTCAAAGAGACACCGGGGGAAAGTAAAACCCTTTCCTTTCCCTCGGTGCCTCTATCTTTTTTTAAACCCCCCACCCACCGGGAAGAGAAACTCACCTCTTCCTCTGTTCGCACACAGGAAGCAAATGGCTTCCTGCGCGACCGTCACCCTGTAATGAAGTCAGCGTGCAATCGCGCACTGACTTCATTATGGGAGGGTGAGGGGGCGGGGGTGGAAGGGGAAGGGCTTCCCCTTCCATCCCTGCCTTTGGGGGGTGGGGGGAAGCACACAGAGGGAGCGAGAGCGCTCCCTCTGAGCTGAGTGCCGAGGACATAATGGTTACGTCCTCGGCACAGCAGCACTGTGCCGCAGGACGTAACCGTTACGTCCGCGGCACAGATCTGGTTAATGAAAAATGCTGACAGAGTGATCTAACTGTGAAATGCTCATTGTTTTAATAAAATGCTTAGCAGAAGCTTTCCATGAGAACTGACGGACAGGAGATGTGTTTTCTCGCAAAGTAGCGATTTGTGTGTAATGTGAGCTAGATGTACTTTCCCAGGACGCGAACAATGAAGACACTGACAGGAGAAGAAGATGAAACAATTTTGATACCCGACGAGCCGGATGATGAGAACAATGTAAGGCAAACCAATCAATAACATGTGAACTGTGAAATATTAGAATTCATAAATTTGGTGTATGGAAATCAGTGGACAGAGTAATAATATCAGATTAAGGGGGTCATTCTGACCCTGGCGGTCAGTGTTAAAGCGGCGGCCAACCCGCCAACAGGCTGGCGGTCAAAAAGAGGGAATTCTGACCCTGGCGGGAACCGCCAACACAGGCCGCCGCTTTAACACTCCGACCGCCACGGCGGCACAAACAAACAGCGCGGCGGTCACCGCCAACAGCCAGGCGGCAGACAATGTACCGCCCACCCTATCACGACTCACCAATCCGCCACCTTTTCCGGGGCGGGAGCCCCGCCGATAAAAACACGACGGAAACAGACATTTCCAATGGAAAACGCTCACCTCGACACACTCCACGCGGAATCGGGACAGCATGGAACCGGAACTCCACATCCTCCCAGCCATTGCCTTCCTGCTCATCTTCCAGGATCACGAAGGTCGCCGCAGACGACAACGGTGAGTACTGCACCTACGACACAGGGGAGGGGGGAGGAGGAAAGGTTACGGGCACACACATACGCCACACACCCACCCCCACCCTCACCCCCACCGAAATAGCTACACACCATTGCAGATTAAAAAGTCAGAGTGACACCCCCAAACCCCCAAAACAAAAATGGAAAGACAAAAGGCAATGATTGTAAAAATAGAACTATATTATAGCAATAATGAAGTATAGCGAACTTAGCAATATATACAGAATTATTACACATCTAGAACTATATATATACAAGTAGCAAAAGTCCGGCACAGTTTTGCAAAGTTCAAATGTCCGTGGGCCAATGTGCAGCAACACATGGGCAAAGCCCACACACGAGATCGAGTCCATTGGAGAGAACACTGCTGGGGCATTACAATAATAAAATACTGGCACCTCAGGGGGAAGGGAAGGGGGGGCACCTCAGCCACATGAGTCCACAACGCCAGATCCACGAAGGGCCTCCATGCCCACTGTGCCATCCTGGGAGTGCAAAGCCACAGTCTCTCAAGTCTCTACAGTGGGTGGATTGCCCACTGTGCCATCCTAGGGAGTGCAAAGCCACAGTCCATCAGGTGGATTACAGAGTCCACTGGTCATGGAGGAGGCATGGGGGGCAGAGTGCCTCGTGAAGCGGAGCGGTGCTTGACAGGAGGGCCCAGCGGAGCGGTGCTTGAGATGAGGGCCCAGCAGAGCGGTGCTTGAGATGAGGGCCCAGCGGAGTGGTGCTTGACAGGAGGGCCCAGCGGAGCGGTGCTTGAGATGAGGGCCCAGCGGAGCGGTGCTTGACAGGAGGGCCCAGCGGAGCGGTGCTTGACAGGAGGGCCCAGCGGAGCGGTGCTTGACAGGAGGGCCCAGCGGAGCGGTGCTTGATAGGAGGGCCCAGCGGAGCGGTGCTTGACAGGAGGGACCAGCGGAGCAGTGCTTGAGATGAGGGCCCAGCGGAGCGGTGCTTGACAGGAGGGCCCAGCGGAGCGGTGCTTGACAGGAGGGCCCTGTTCAGCGGTGCCTGTCTTGGCGGGGCCCTGTTCAGCGGTGCTTCTCACGGCGGGCCCTGTTCAGCGGTGCCTGTCTTGGCGGGGCCCTGTTCAGCGGTGCTTTCACGGCGGGCCCTGTTCAGCGGTGCCTGTCTTGGCGGGGCCCTGTTCAGCGGTGCCTGTCTTGGCGGGGCCCTGTTCAGCGGTGCTTCTCACGGTGGGCCCTGTTCAGCGGTGCTTCTCACGGCGGGCCCTGTTCAGCGGTGCCTGTCTTGGCGGGGCCCTGCTCAGCTGTGCTTCTCACGGCGGGCCCTGTTCAGCGGTGCCTGTCTTGGCGGGGCCTTGTTCAGCGGTGCTTCTCACGGCGGGCCCTGTTCAGCGGTGCTTTTCACGGCAGGCCCTGTTCAGCGGTGCCTGTCTTGGCGGGGCCCTGTTCAGCGGTGCTTCTCACGGCGGGGCCTATTCAGCGGTGCCTGCCTTGTGTTTCGAGTGAACCGCACCTGGCCAATACTTCCCGCTCAGTCAGCATCGGACCTTTCCGTTGCGGGGCCCTCCTGTGATGGAGTCCTGGGGCCCTGGGTCTCCTCCGATACCCCCAGAATGGGGCTGGTGGGGCCCTCATGGCCAGGTCGGCTGCTCCCTGCCTTCGGCGCTTTGCTGCCCTTGCCCTCCTTGGCAGACTCTCCGTGGCCCTTGGCTCCCTTACCCGATGTGGCAGGTGACGGTGCAAGGCTACCCTCCTTGGGGGCAGGCGTATCAGGCCTCTCGCGCCTGCCCTTCAGTTTTTTGCTCCTCTTCCCAGGGGGGGGCTGGCTGTGCCTTTGCTGCTGGCCGATGTCCCTGCCCAAGGAAAGGGCGGACTCCAAAAACCAGGCACGACGTTCTTGGGAGTTGCTGGGCTGGTGGTGGCTGAGGTGTTTTTGGAACTCTTACGAGATGGAGGGGGTGAGTCAGGTGAGGAAAAGATGTTCACTTTAGAGAGGAATAGTTTTTTAGGAGCAATGGGAAGGGTAGCTGGAGTGGATATGGGAGTGGAGGAAGAGGATGTGGTTGTAGGAGAGTCAAGTCTGGTGTCTTTGGGTGCAGGTGCTTGGGCTGGAGGCTGACGTGAGGTGGATGGCTGTTGGTTGGGTGCCTGCCTGCATTTGTGTGGGTTGGAAGCGGGGGTGACAGACACACTGGGAGAGGACACAGGGGACCTGTACATGGCAGTGGGGGTGGTGACTGCACGTGTGCGGACTGGGCTGGAGGGTGTGCTGGTGATGGGTGTACTGGCTGATGGTGGTGTGCATGCAGGTGTGAGTGGAGACGTCACAGGGAGGGAGGAGGGAGACGAGGAGGTGGGGGACACAGAGGAGGTAGTGGCTGTTGGCATGTCTGCATCTGTATGTTGCTTGTGTGAATGCTTGTGTGTTCTGTGGTGCTTATGTCTGGATGAGCTTCCCTTGGGTGTTGAGGTGTGTGCAGGCTGGTCTGTAGGTGTGGATGGGATAGGCAGAGGAACAGGGGAGTGGGACTGGGTGGAGGGAGTTAGAAGAGGGAGGCTGGAGACAGGGACAATCGCTGCCGTCAGTGCTGAGGCCAGAGCGTTGAACGATCGCTGATGGGCAGCCTGACCCGTATGAAGGCCCTCCAGGTATGCATTGCTTTGATGCACCTCCCTCTCCACACCCTGGATGGCATTCAAAAGGGTAGACTGCCCAACAATGATGGTCCTCAGGAGGTCAATGACCTCCTCACTGAGGGCAGCAGGGGTGACTGGGGCAGGGCCTGAGGTGCCTGGGGCGAAGGAGATGGCCGCCTTCCTGGCCGTGCGGGCACGGGCCGAAGGCCGAGGGGCTGCTGGGAGGGCGGAGCTGGTGCACTGGGTGGCGGCTGTACCTGTAGTTTCGTTGGGCACGGATGTTGCCGCCACCGCAAGGGAGCTCCCATCCGAGGACATGTCGGTGTCACTGACGTCTGCACGGGTCCCCGTGGTGGAGCCCCCCTCGCCCTCCGTCTCACTGGTCATGTCGGAGTCCGTTGCATGGCCCTCCGAGGCCATGTGAGATGCAGCTCCCTCTTGCGCCGATGCCACTTCTCCTCCGCCTGATGATGCTAATGCACACATTCACAGAAAAACAAAGAAAATTGTGGGGGGTGGAGAAATAAAGACAAGTTGAGTGCATGCATTGGGGACACCGTTGGCGGAGAGGACAGACACAGAAGCCCCCTGCACTACGCTGCGCACTTGGGGTACACTACTCATTCACTGGGACATGCCCTATAAGCCTATGGGCGACAACTGCCAACACAGAATACACAGGTCCATGAATAGCGTTACTAGGCACCCTACAGAGATGGGGGGGCGGGGGCACAGGACCATACCTCACGGAGGGGCCTAGCCTACAGAAATCGCCCTGGCCTAGGGATACCCACAGCCCTCCTCCCCCACCCAGGCACCTCCACTGCGCGCAAATATAGCTGAATGTGCTGGTACTCACCCCCTTGTGTCTGCTGTGATGTCCTCAGGCGCCCATCTAAATCGGGGTAGGCCACCGCCAGGATCCGGGACATCAGGGGGGTCAAGGTACGACTGGCACCCCTCCTAGGTTGGGAGGCCATCCCCAGCAGAGCCTCTGCGGTCTTCCTGCTCCCGCGGCGGATGTCCTCCCACCTCTTGCGGCAGTGGGTGCCCCGTCTGTTGTGGACCCCCAGGGCCCGGACGTCCTTGGCGATGGCACGCCAAATATCGATCTTCTGATGGGCGCTGACCTATGTGACATGTACAGGGGGGGAAAAGAAACATCATCACTTTTCTGCATGCTCCATGTGAGTGGCCCCCCCTCCCCAACCTTGCCATGTGGCACATGCTCTCATCTGTCGTGCCATGCATTCGTAATTCACTCCCCTCCCCTCCATCGTACATCCCCCCCACTCATCACAGGCATTGCCCACTATGCATTGGCCCCCGTGTACTCACCTGTTGGTCTGGAGGACCGTAGAGTAGCGCATACTGGGGGAGGACCCCGTCCACGAGCTTCTCCAACTCTTCGGAACTGAAGGCGGGGGCCCTTTCCCCAGTCGCAGCAGCCATTGTCACTTCCAGACCGAGGTCACAGCAGCACTTGCAGTATAGGTCCTCTCCTGTGGATGCTCAGGTCTCGTGTGATTAAGCAGAGAGAAAATGGCAGTCACGCCCGCGGCGGTGTGTACCGCGGCGGTGCGTACCGCGACCGCCGGCACACATCGTCATTGGCTCCTGAAACCCATAGGGTTCAATGTTAACCAATGCTGCTTTGCGCCGCGGTCTCTGACCGCCTACCGCTACGGCGTGCCACGCCAGCGCACTGACCTCACTTCACATTGTCACACTTCACAGGTCAGGCAGCCGCCATTTCAAGGGCCCACATAGCTTAATTCCTACTGCGTCACACATGGCTAGGCCTTACATCGACACTCATACAAGCCATTCAATCCAGAGAGATTTGTGTACTGTGCAGGCTGTGGGAACTTACCTGTGGGTTGATTGACTCTGTGCTCTATGTTATCCTTCCTAGGCACCGTCCGCTGGGACTTGCGAGGAGACGGAGGAATGTTCCCGTGTACAGACCGCTGGTGGACCTGTCGACAATGGAAGAACGACATGTTATACTCACCTACAGACTCAACACTGCCACCATACAGGAACTGTGTGCCCAGCTGGAGCCAGACCTGATGTCACCCATCCGCCAACCCACAGGGATTCCCCCTCTAGTGCAGGTGCTGTCAGTACTCCATTTTTTGGCTAGTGGATAATTTCAAACTACTGTGGCCATTTCATCTGGGATGTCTCAGCCTATGTTTTCAAAGGTATTGTCCAGAGTATTGTCTGCCCTGATGAAATACATGCGGAGCTACATCATATTCCCTGAGGTGGGAGACTTGCCTACAGTGAAGGGTGATTTCTATGCCCTTGGACACATTCCCAATATCATTGGTGCCATTGATGGTACCCATGTGGCTTTGGTCCCCCCAAAAGACAATGAGCAGGTGTACAGGAACCGAAAAAATTATCATTCGATGAATGTCCAGGTGGTCTGTTTGGCTGACCGGTACATCTCTAATTTAAATGCCAAGTTCCCAGGGTCAGTGCATGACGCGTACGTCATGCGAAATAGCAGCATCCCTTATGTGATGGAACAGCTACAGAGACAGCGTGTGTGGCTAATTGGTGACTCTGGTTACCCCAACCTGCCTTGGCTATTGACCCCAGTGAGGAATCCCAGGACAAGGGCAGAGGAACGGTACAATGAGGCCCATGGGTGTACTAGGAGGGTGATCGAGCGGACCTTCGGCCTCCTGAAGGCCAGGTTTAGGTGCCTGCATATGACAGGTGGATCCCTAATGTACTCACCAAAGAAGGTGTGTCATATCATTGTGGCCTGCTGCATGCTTCACAACCTGGCTTTGCGACGCCAGGTGCCTTTCCTGCAGGAGGATGTTCCAGATGGTGGTTTTGTGGCCGCTGTGGAGCCTGCGGAGAGTGAAGAGGAGGAAGACGAAGAGGACGACACAGACAACAGGGACAGAGTGATACTGCAGTATTTCCAGTAACACACGGGTAAGAATCTACTCCTGCATTTTATTATATCTGTAACAGTACTGGCTCTCTACTGTCTGACCTTTTACCCCAATGTATGGTAACTTATTTGTGAATTTGCCTTCCTATTTCAGTGATCTGGTCCCTACGGAGTGCCCTCTGGTTTATTTCCCCATGGACTACCGCTGTGTGACACTGGTATGTTGTCATCACAATGTAATTGGACATTTTTGGTTGGTTATATCGAATACATTTGGTTTAAAAAAATAAATAGCAGACTCCAGATGGTTTTTGTGAAATAATTGTGTTTATTGAAGTGCAAAAATTGGTGTATAGTTCAAAAAGGGTGATGGGTGATGGTGGAGGCATGTCCATGGCAGAGTCCAGAGTCTCGTTCCTACAGGTCCATTGTCCATATGCCTGTGGAAGGTGGAGCAGGGGCAGTTCAAGGTTGGACAGGGTGAACAAGTGGGACAGTGGGATGACATCCGGGGGGATCCGTGCATGGCAGGGGTCTTGACATCCTACTCTGTCTTCTTCCAAGGTCTCAGGCCTTTCTTGCGGGGTGGTTCATGTTCTGCAGGGGGTGGGGTCCGGGTGGACCGTTGCTGTTGTGTCGGGCCTCCTGACCACAAGTGCCGGCGGAGGTGGTGGGCTGTTCTTCCTCCATGCTAGTGGCAGGGGCCCTTTGGGGGGCCACATGGTCCCGCAATGTGGTGACAATCTGGTTGAGTGCCACCACGATTGTACCCATTGCGGAACTGATGCTGCGCAGTTCTTCCCGGAACCCCATGTACTGGCCCTCCTGCATGGCCTGGATCTCCTGGAACCTGGCCAGGACCGTCGCCATCGTCTCTTGGGAGTGGTGGTACGCTCCCATGATGGTGGTGAGGGCCTCTTGGTCAGTGGGTTCCCTAGGCCTGTCTTCCCTCTGTCGCACAGCAGCCCTCCCAGTTCCCCTTTGTTCCTGGGCCTCTGTCCCCTGGCCGGTGTGCCCACTACCACTGCCCCCAGGTCCCTGTTGTTGTTGGGGTGGTGGGTTGCCCTGGGTGCCCTGTAGTGGTAGACACACCGCTGCTTGACCTGTCCTGGAGACAGAGGCATGGGCCCGCTGGGTGGGTGCTGTGCTGGGGTTTCCAGAGGGGGGTAGGTCTGCTGTGGCCTGTGGCTGCCTGAGGGGAACCGACTGTCTAGAGGTCCCCGATGGTCCGGGCTGGTCATCAGGTTCTAGGTCGACAGAGCTGCTGTCATCACTGGGGGCCTGTTCTGGGGGTGTGATGGACATTTCTGGACCCTCCGGGCCGGTGTGTTGGCGTTCGGGCCCTGCAGGGGTAAAAGAGTATGGTTATTGCTTCTGTGTGTGCCATGGCGTGCGGTTTGTGGGTGCCCTTGTCCCCCAGTGCTGGCATTCCCTTGTGGGAGGAGTTGTGAGGGTGGTTTGTGGGGGGGGATGGGTATGTGCAGTGGTCATGCTTAGGTGATGGGTGTCCATGGTTTGTGTTGGCATTCAGGGGTTGGTGTTGGTTTGGGTGGGTTGTGCTGGTGAGACATTAGCAGGGAGGATATGTGCTGGGGGGTTGGGGGTGAGGGCGGGGGTGTGGGTTGGCATGCTGGTGGTTGGGGGGGTGAAGTAGTTGAGATTAGACTTACCAGAGTCCATTCCTCCGCCTACTCCAGCGAGGCCCTCAGGATGCAGGATGTTCAAGACCTCTTGCTCCCATGCTGTGAATTCGGGTGGAGTGGGTGGGGGTCCGCCGCCAGTCTTCTGCACAGCGATGTTGTGTCTTGACACCATCGCCCGCACCTTCCCCCGTAGGTCGTTCCAGCGCTTTCGGATGTCTTCCCGATTTCTGGGATGCTGTCCCACAGCGTTGACCCTGTCGACGATCCTTTGCCATAGCTCCGCCTTCCTGGCTATTGTGGTGTGCTGCACCTGTGTGCCGAAGAGCTGGGGCTCTACCCTGAGTATTTCCTCCACCATGACCCTGAGTTCTTGGTCCGAGAACCTGGGGTGTCTTTGGGGTGCCATGGGGTGGTGTGGATGAGGTGTGGGGTGGTGTTTGTGGTGATGAGTGTAGTGGTGTGTGGTGTTTTGTGCATGGATGTAGTGTTTGGGATGATGTTGGGTTCCTGTGTGTGTTGTGGTTTGCGTTCCCTGTGCTCTCTCTCTGTGTATTGCGCCTTGTCTCTGAATTTCGATTTGTGGGGGTTTGTGGGTGATGTGGGTGTGTGTTTTATATCGTATTGATTGTGTGGGAGTGGTGTTTGTATGTGTATCAGGTGTGTGTATTTGTAATTGTCCAATGTGGCAGTGTTTTGTAGATGTGTGTGTATTTTGACCGCGGCGGTGTGTACCGCCAATGGGATACCGCGGTTGAAAGACCGCCGCGTGGATTCGTGGGTCGGAATGGCATGGCCGTATTTCTGTTGGCGTGACGGTGGAGGTTTGGTCATCTCCAGTTTATCGCTGACCGCTGATGTGGCGGCCTTCAGTGGAGGTCGGGTTTTTGGCGGTTTGCCAGTTGTGGGTCAGAATGACCCTGGCGGGTTACCGCGGCCGCGGCGGTGTTATGGCGGTCTTCTGACCGGCGGTAGCTGCCTTTTACCGCCAGGGTCAGAATGACCCCCTAAGTGACCAATTGGAAATTCGGGGATAGTTTGGGTGACTTTGAAATAACAATGTGACAGATGAGTCCAGATTCAGATTTTGGGGAGATTCAGATACTGCAATATTTGGGAGTAGAAGAGATTCGAGATTCTGTCATTGGGCTCATACTCTCTGATCTGAGAGCCTGATGTCTTGATGATTGATTGATGACCTGAGGTCAAAGACTGATACTGTTTGCTGACCCATAAGGTGGATAGGTAGATATGACAATGACTGAATTGCATTTTTATGCCTTTTCTTTCTAGATACCAACTGCGCTATCTAAATACTTTCTTTAGGTAACTGTTTTTTTTTCCTCCAAATTTGTGTTCTAAATTATTTTGCATGAAGCCCCACATGCTGATGCTAATCTGTGTGAGTTGAGGTTACTCACATGACGATAGACGAATTACAGAGACAAATGTTTGACGGACTATTTTGCTGAACTTGATGGATATCATAGTTGTGCTGAAATGGGTTTTACTAATGTCTTGTGTTGATGCCTTAGACTGTCTTTTGATTCAAGCTTTGATTAGATCACGTCTTCTGCGACTTGACGATTAACATGTGTTATCAAAATTGTTTTGATTTGAGTTGATGATTAAGATTATTGACTTAGTATTGTTAACGAAAGGGAAATAAACTTACTGAACTTATACCTAAAGGTGTGGTTATTCATGGTTGAAGAGTCTTGGTGTGTGAAATTTACTGACTCCATTGATTGTTAATTTGACTTATGGTTATTGATTATTGAGTGTTGATTAATGATTCTGTGCCGAAACTATGGTAAGAATACCCTATACAAATCAAAAGGTTAATTGACCTATATGCGTCCCCTTGTAAGTTTACTTATTAAGGACCGACGCGCTTACTGTTATGGAAGCGCTGTTTGCTGCCGGGAGGTGTGTCACAGGGCAGGAGCCCTTTAAATTCACTTCGCGCTCCCGCCGTCGCGGGAAGCGCTGTTTGCTGCCGGGAGGTGTGTCACAGGGCAGGAGCCCTTTAAATTGACTTCGCGCTCCCGCCGTCGCGGGAAGCACTGTTTGCTGCCGGGAGGTGTGTCACAGGGCAGGAGCCCTTTAAATTGATTCGCGCTCCCGCCGTTGCGGGAAGCGCTGTTTGCTGCCGGGAGGTGTGTCACAGGGCAGGAGCCCTTTAAATTGACTTTGCGCTCCCGCTGCACGGGCGGCGCGCGGGCGAAGCCCGGGCCAAGGGCGGGCCCGTCCTTGCCCGTCATTGCCAGGAAGAGGCAGGGCAGGGCCACCCCCCTGACATCTACCCAAAGACGTGGACCAGACAGCAAACTTGTTTATGGCTGCCTGAAGGAGATCTCAAGTTCCTCTCCTCGGTGCGTGGGTAGTCCTCCCATAGAGCTCCAGGCCCCATCAAGCATGTGGAAAACTATTAACCTAAACCGGATTCTTGCAGGTTTCTCTGTGTACTCAGTTGAATTTATCTCAGTTCATTTTTAACTGCTTATTGAATTACGTTTCTTGGAGGGTGGCAGGAGACGGCACCATTCTTCTTCTTCCAAGGGCTGGAGCCCATAATTCATTACCCGCTCTGCGCCTGTCTGCGCCCGTTAAGTGGTTGGGCAAGGCTATATATATATACGCTTTGGGCATCTCACTGTGGTTTTGTCTTTGGGATTTGTTAACAGTAGGGTCTGAGAAGCCTATTAATCACTCTATAGTGTCAGTGGCTGGGTCCCAAAGGCCTACATACCCCTATAAGCCAGGGGCTCACTAAAGGCCCCTGATTTTAAGAATAATGGGTCGTCGACGTGGGGGTGGGTTGGAAGGAAAGCAGCATTCTAACAGAACCTTAGATGGTTTTCTGCAAAAGGCTGTTGGGGAACTTGAAAAAGAAATAGAGTTAGTGCAGCGACGCTTAGCTGCCCCCCCTTCTTCAACCAATAGCCTAGTTCATGATAGCTCAGCCCCACAGCCCCCCCGCAAACAGAATTACAGTCTGTACTGACTAACCCTTTCCCTTCCCCCTCTAAAAACTCCCAGGAGAATCAGGACGAAACCCCAATTGTAATTACCACCCGTGCTGCACCAATTCTGCTGGCCCAGAGTCCCCCAAATGAAGGCCCCCTCACCTTAGCAGATCCCAATACCAAAGGAAAAAGGAAACGAAGGGAACCCGCTTTTAAAAACAAACGATCTAGGACTTTGAGCCCCTCTAACATGCCTCAACATTCTAATAAGGATACAGTATTAACCCCCTTACACAACACAAACGAGTGCCATGCAAATGAGTACACCAGGGATTTCATAAGAGATGAGCTTTCAAAACTATTTCTTCCAATTTTAACCCGCCTCCAATCAATTGAGGACAAATTGGAAAGCCTTATCAATAGCCAGCCACCTAAAATTGCTCCACCCGTAGAAATTCAATCCCACCCCCTTGCCAACCATGACCTCATCACTGCCAATAGACCCACTGGCCAAATAGCCAAAATCCCTTTTTCCTCTTTAAACCAAGATTGGCCCAGCTCCGTCAAAACAGCTAGTATTTTAATGAATAAGCCCCATATGGTTTCAGTTCCCCTTTTAAAAGGAACCGCCCCATGGAATAACTCAGTAACTAATCCGGGAGATGGCAACCCCATTTGGGAGCACCCGCAAACAGAACACCAGAAGAGTAATAAGATCAGGGGTCTGCCAGATCCAAAAGTGCTCCATTTGCCACCTGAATCATGTCATTATGTACTCATTATATTGAATGTTCCTGAACTCAAACCTCATTCCACTGAATCTTTTACCGAACTTAAAAACAAGGTTATCCATTGGTTGCACGCGAATGCAGGGTTCGCTTTTTCCATGACACCCTCAATACTGATGGTGAGAAGGGTAGGGTGGGTGGTTCCCTAGCGAAAGTCGGCTCAGGGGACTGCATAGTCATCAACTTCAATTCTCCTGACCTTGTCCAACAGCTCTTTTTAAATGCTAATAGACCTTATCCTATAACTGAAAAAGCCTCCCTTTGCAGGTTACAAGTGTTTTATCCACCTCCAATGCCAGCTTGGAGTAGACAACTGCCAATGTTATACGGGGCTCCCCCAGCTATCCACACACAGTCTATCCCTGCACTTGGCCCTAGACGCCCTCCGTCATCTCTTTCTGAGATAGACTGACTAGGAGATGACCTTTCGGAAGTGGCCCTGAGCAATGGAGAGGCTGAGGACATTCACCCTACTGCCCTCAGCAACTCTAACTCTGTTGCCCCTTCGATCTTGGCAGATCCTGTGAACCAGGGATCACCCACAAGCACCACGAGCCAAGCCAGCGAGGAATGTATTCCGTTCCTGCCAACTGTTCCACACATTCTGGGATCCACCCGTGTGGTCAACCTACCCAATTCATATATAGCCGGGCCCACATCCAGCGAGGTTCACAAGACTCATAGCGAGAAAGACACTGGTCCTAATATACCTGAGGGAATTAGTATGGTTCCTAGCAGTTCCTCCCCCTGTAGGAAATATCCTCAGACTAAAGCAGGGTCCATAATAACAGAGGATCTCGATAAGATACTCAGCTGGAATATAGCAGGGTTGGAAAGCAAATTACAAAGTCCAGGATAGGGCAGTCTTATTGATGATCACCTGATCTGCCTCTTCCAAGAAACGTGGGCATTAGAACCAAAATATAGACTAGGCTTTAAAAGCTATTGGGTTCCAGCACGCAAGTCATCTTCTGGGAGACCATTGGGAGGGCTGCTTGTGTGGATCAACTCTTCCCTGAGGTCCAAGATAGAAGAAATAGATACGGGTTGCCCTGACCTGCAAGTCCTATCAATAATGATTTCTGAAGAGAGACCTTTACTTTTAATTAATATCTATAACAGGAATGTGAGCTCCCATGCTGATTCTGATGTCCTGTCCATTTTGGACAGTTTTCTTAAAAACAATCCCTCCTTCTTTGTTTTTTTTGGAGGGGATTTTAATGCCACTTTTGAACCTAATTCTCTAGTCCAAGGAATATGTAAAGAAGAGGATGCCCATTGGGGCATCCCTCAGCTAGTCTCTAACAAAAGACCAAGGTTGAATAAATCTGCACGCTTACTGGCCGACATCACACTAGCCCATGGCCTCCGAGCTTGCAACGGTCGCTCGCGCTCGGATGTAAATTTGCAAGCTACCTTTAGGCGCGGAAACTCAGTAGTCGTATTGATTATATACTGCTTGACATCCGACTGTGGAGCCACATGTTCGATATGAGGGTCCAAAAGCAAATTGAGAGCGATCATGACCCGTTGATTTTATCGACCAGAGGACTTTTTCCTTCGTTTAATGTGCCCTATTCTAAGATCCATGCCTCCCAGCTGGCTCCAACTAACAACAGACGTAACCTAAAATGGGAAACCGTTAATTCTTCCCCTAAACACCTGGCATCTATTTACAACCTGCTTGCCAACCAGATGGAGTGTATGATCCGGCTAAATGAGAATGGGGAGGGTGACAGAGTCTTAGCAGCCCACACTGACTTGTTCCAATCTTTAAAGCATCTTTTTACAAAAAAGTTTTTTAATAATCCTAACAAAAAGCACAGCGCTCCTTGGTTTGACAATTGTTGCAGAGAAGCACAACTGTCTCTCCTGGAAGCAATAAAAGATGGCCATGTTGGGCTGTTAAGAACAGCCAGAAAAGTTTATAAGAAGGAATGTTCTAAGGCACGCAGAAGCTGGGAAGAGGCCAGATGGGTTATTATTTTGGAGACTGCTAAATCCAATGACACATCTAGGTTCTGGAAACTAATAACTGATGACTGTAGCAATTCCCCTGCCGCACCTGGCTCCTCAATTCTCTCAGCATCATGGGTAGAGCACTTTGGGCAACTATACAATGGGCCATCTGAAGCATCTCTGTGGGCCCCTGATGCCTCAATAAACCATGAGAGGACCCCGATCACATTCTCTCTATCCGAAACAAGAGCAGCAATAGACTCATTGAAATGGGGAAAGGCCCCTGGCCCAGATAAGATTCCAGGTGATCTATACAAATCAAGACCAGACATATGGGCACCATATCTCAACCTTATCTGCAATGCAATTGCAGCAGGGGCCCCCCCTCCACCTACTTGGAAAGGGGCTGAAATAGTACCCATTTTTAAAAAAGGAAATCCGAACATCCCTGCCAATTATCGTCGGATTAGTCTCCTTGATAACTCCCAAAAAATCTATGCAAAGCATCTTCTGCTCCATCTCGAGGAATGGATTATGGAGTCCGAAGCTCTTTCTGACCTACAAGCAGGATTCAGACCTGCAGTGAGTACAGTTGACCAAGCCCTAAGATTCATGTCAATAAAATGGAAGAATGTTGACCTGGGGAGGGGTAATCTCTATGTGGTCTTCATAGACCTCAGAGCCGCATATGATTTGATCCCCAGGAACCTGCTGTGGTCAACATTATCAAATATGGGAGTGCCATCTGGTCTCCTGAAACTCATTGCTCAACTGCATGAAAACACCTTCGCTCAAATTAGATGTGGCCAGGGGGGCGAGTTGACTGACCCCGTAGCTATTAAAAAAGGAGTTAGACAGGGGTGTGTCCTGGCACCCACTCTTTTTTTGCTATATATCAATAATTGCATCCACTACTTAGAGAACTGTATAAATGATTCACCTAAACTGGTTGGGAAAAAAATCCTGTGCCTGCTATATGCAGATGACACAATTTTGATATCTAAATCGCCAATGGGAATCCAAAACCTGATCAATCAATTCTGTGTTTTTTGTAGTGACTGTGGTTTGGACGTAAACATTAAGAAAACAAAACTCATGATAAATAGTACCTCCAAGAAACGATCGCGCGTTAGCATAGAAATGAACTCGATTCCATTGGAGAAAGTAGAAGAGTTTGACTATTTGGGTCTCAGACTATCGACCATAGGCAAATGGAAGGCAGCCATTGACAAAGGGGCTCTCATTATAAGCCAGGGAGGTGGGGCCCTTGTCCGTAGATCGAGAAAGGCTCCGAGTCCCCCCTTGAACATACTTGCAGAGATTTATAATGTCCAAATCAGAGCGGCGGCCCTTTATGGAGCGGAACTTTGGGGGCCTCATAAAAACCTCGATACTCTGCAAACCAAGGAAAATCATTTCCTTAGGCAGATTGCCCGGCTAGGTATGGGCTCACCAATGACCCCTCTAAGGCTAGACCTAGGTTTAAACAGTATTAAAACCACAGCAGCCCTAAGGCCTCTCTCCCATTGGATTTGCTTATGGAAATCTGTTGAACTCGAACCATATAGGTTAGCTATAAGAGAGCTCATAGCCACCCCCCAGGCATTGGAGAAAATTCCATGGTTGAAGGAAATTAAATCTGCCTGGGTCAAAATAGGTTTTCCTTCCTACTGGAAATATCCGGATCAAATCCCCGATAATGCAAGGAAACTTGTCACAAAAAGATATTGGGAGAAAGTAAACAAAGACTCTTTGCACCAAAAAGGGGCGGGCAGGCTAACAATGGAATTTCTCCAACTCAAGCACGAGCCCTGGCCTGAGAACTTCTTGAACCTTCCCATGCCTCCGTACGCCCGTGCTTTATATCTCCAACTAAGATATGGTACACTGCCTATTAATGGTTTTACGGCTCACTGGTCATCTAACATCGCATCAAATGATAGATGTATCTCTTGCCAAAATTGCAAAGAAACAATAGAGCATATACTATTTTTCTGCCCTTTGTATAAGAGTCCCAGAGGGAGGTGGATCATTCCCCTCTGTAAAAATATGTCATTACATGATAGAGCAAACGCCACCAGAATCTGTACATACGACTCATCCTCGGCGGTAGTTATCACAGTTACCAAATTTTTAGCGGAGGCCTGGTACATCCGGCGTAGGCTTATTGTTACAAAGGGCATGTGAGCCATCCTGTCATTAGTCGACAGAAGGAGTCTCAACTGTTATTTTTTAGTAGTATCAGTAGGAATTTTCCAGCAGGAACTTGCTGCCCTCTATATGAGGATTGACGAGGGTCAGGTCTTACGCGACAAAATTGCACACATTGGTATGTTAGATAGAATTTTATATCCTAGCTTTTATCTTTTTTCTCTTAACATTTTTAGCCATGTCTTATTTATTGTACTTTTTATGTACAACCAAATACCTAGTCTTGTTGATCTTATTGTTATACTGTCCTGATTATTACTGTTTTTATATTGTTATTTTGTTTTTTAACACTATTTATCATGTTTGATTGTTATCTTTGTTACTCTAAATGGTCTAGATCTCTAGACCGAATGAACTCAAATAAATAAAAAATACTGTTATGGTAGCAGACTGATGGTTAGTTTCTATAGGGGCTTGCCATAGGTGTTTAATACAGAGTGACAGGTGTTGACAGTTGTGCTAAGAGACTGATGGTCAGGTGTTCCTAGTCATGGTAATAGTTTAAAGATTGATCCATACGAGAATTCATTATTATTGAGATTTAGATTTTGTTTTTCAAAATGGCAATTGTAGAGAAAATGATGTCCCCTTAAGCCCAGAAATGACTTTCCCATATACTGAATCTTGCTAGTGGTGTTGGGTATGTTCTTTGGGTTCTAGTGATAGTGTGAGAGAAATAGGATCGCCTGCACATCTTATGCAAATCGCAGGTGAATTGTGACTTAGGTGAGGGAATTTAGGGAGTCTGCATATTCCAGACGAAGTTTTAGTAGGAGTATGCGTACTCGGCAGTATGAGAGTAGGGACGTTGTCGAACTTCACATGTGTGTGGCACTTTGTGCTCAACCATTTTCCACGTGGTTGTTGATGTGCTGACCCTCTGAGGTCTAAGACTCCGGAGTATATTGAAAAGTGTATGAGACACTTGGTTATATGTTGTAATCTGTGTGGTTTAGTAGGTTGATTGGGCATGGTCAACAAGTCAGTGTGTGAGTTAAAGTGGGCGAAGAAAAAAAATGTTGACTGAGATTTGGCGAGTCCTATGTGCACCAGGACAGACCCATTGATCAGTTGAGAGTAAAATTTGCAGGTCGAATTTTGCTTGCGAATCCGGGAGACCGAGAAAGAGGAATAGCTGCATGAGCGAAAGGGCCATCAATGAAAACCTATAAGGTTTCTGAAGCGACTGTGTTACCTTTCCTGTAGTAAACCAGTAGATTTGTTTTTGGTCTCATGGTTTTTGGTTAGTGCTCGCAATAATTTGCATTCGTTTTGAGTGGATTGGAGTTTAGGAGGACAAGCCGCAAGACTTTGTGAGCCACAGTATGTGTGAGTGTGACGTCATTGGAGCTGCGCTGGGATAGGTTGGTAAGTGGGAAGGGTCGCGCACTGATTGGCATCCGTCCGTAAGAAGCAATTGGTTGAGAAAGTTGGTGAAAAGAATCTTGGGAGTAAAAGTCATTTCCTGCTTTGATTTAAATCCCCAAAAGTAGAAAAGAAGAAGTTTTTCAAGGCATTAAAGAGTGCTCTGAAGGGAGATACATACATTCAATCGAGTGTAAGGGAGCCTACACTGCTGGAGAATACACCAGCTTACATTGTAATGGAGGAGCGGGGTGTTGTGCCATGTCTTTAGTTGAAGCAGTGGTGCAAGATGACAGAGAAAAATGGGAGCTGAGCCTTTCCTGAGAATGGGACATTCCAATTGGCGAATTTTGGAACAGTTGCAGATGGTGCTATATGAATCAAAGCCCTTTCCGAGACCAGCACAGTTTGAGGCATTAGCAGTTTGGGAGTAGGTGGCTGTTGGACTTTTTCCCTTATGCAGGGTCATCCCCAGTCTTTTTGCCTCCTACCTCCTATTTTTTCTGACCTGTTTTTGTGGCCTTAGAACTCTGAGCAGCACTTTACCACTGCTAACCAGTGCTAAAGTTGAATGCTCTCTGTGTAAATTGTATTGTTGATTGGATTTCCATGATTGGCATATTTGATCTACTGGTAAGTCCCTAGTACAGTGCACTAGAGGTGCCCAGGGCCTGTAAATCAAATGCTACTAGTGGGTCTGCAGCACTGGTTGTGCCACCCACATTAGTAGCCCTGCAATCATGTCTCAGACCTGCCACTGCAGTGTCTGCGTGTGCAGTTTTAACTGCCAATTCGGCTTGGCAAGTGAACCCACTTGCCAGGCCTAAACCTTCCCTTTTCTTACATGTGAGACACCCCTAAGGTAGGCCCTAGGTTGCCCCATGGGCAGGGTGCAGTGTATGGTTAAGGTAGGACATTTACTACTGTGTGTTATGTGTCCTGACAGTGAAATCCTGCCAAATTCGGTTTTCACTGTTGCAATGCCTATCTCACTCATAGGTTAACCTGGAGTCTGCCTTTAAACATGACTAAAAGCGTAGATTCCTTTGGGAGCAGATAGACATGTGGAGTTTGGGATCTCTGAACTCACAATTTAAAAATACATCTTTTAGTAAAGTTGGTTTTAAAGTTGTGTGTTTGAAAACGCCACTTTTAGAAAGTGGTCATTTTCTTGCTTAACCCATTCTGTGGCTCTGCCTGTTTGTCGATTCCCTGGCTGGGTTAGTTTGACAGTCGGGCTGTTTGCACCTCTCTCCAGACAGTAACACAAAGGGGGCTGGGGTGTAGCCTGCATAACCCGATGAGCCATCTGTGCTAGGAGGGAGGGGGCGAGTGGTCACTCACACCTGAAAGGGCTGTGCCTGCCCTCACACAATGCAGTCTCCAACCCCCTGGTGTGTGTCTGAGGCCTTGCCTGGGCAAGGCACGATTTCACAAACAAGTGAGACTTTCCTTTGAAGTAAGCCTACTTCAAATGCCAAAATGGCTATAAGAAGAGCACCCAAAACCACAGACTTTAGACACTTCTTGGTGTAGACACTCTACCTCACAGACACTTCCTGGAGTAGAAACTGGAACCATAAACTGCATCCTGCCAAGAAGAACTGACTGGCTACCCAAAGGACTCACCTGTCTGTTTTCTGTGAAGGACTGTTGCATTGATATTGCCCTGCTGCTTTGCTGCTCTCTGGCTGTGGTGAAGACGTGCTCTAAGGGCTTGGAGAGAGCTTGCCTCCTGTTCCCTGAAGTCTCAGGACCAAAAAGCCTTAGGGCCTGATTACAACTTTGGAGGAGGTGTTAATCCGTCCCAAATGTGACGGAAATACCACCAGCAGTATTAAGAGTTCCATATGATATAAGGGACTTGTAATACGGCCGGTGTATATCCGTCAATTTACCGTCACTTTTGGGATGGATTAACTCCTCCTCCAAAGTTGTAATCAGGCCCTTAATCTCTACAAGAAGGACTCATTGTGCGGTGAAATTCAACACACAGCCTGCCAGAAACAACACACAGCCTGAACCACAGTGAAATTTTCACAGCACGCCGATCCGGAATGATGCAGCCCAACTTTGCATCGAGAAGATCGACGCAGCGCCAGTGTAGCAACTAGAAATTTGACGCACAGCCCACCGGAAGACGGACAGCTGAACCGGAACAACGCAGCCCAACTTCCAGAGAGGAATCAACGCAGTGGCTGCTGTGCGGTAGAAAATTTGACGCAACGCCCACCGAATCAATGCAGCTTCTGTGACTTCGTCCTGCCAGTGCAGGAAATCCACACATCGTCCCTGGGCATCGAAAAAACCCTGCAACCCGAAGAGGATCCACAACTGAGTGCCGGAAATTGACGCACAGTTGTCCCTTCATGAAAATGAAACAACGCATTGCTGTGTGCGGCCTGAGAAATCGATGCACAACCCTTTGTTTCCGTACATCTCCTCCTCTGCAGCTCTTTGCAGAGATTTTCCACTCGGAACCAGGTACTTTGTGCTTGCAAGAGACTTTTTTTGCTTTTAAGAGACTTAAGACACTTTGGGGGTTATTCTAACTTTGGAGGAGGTGTTAATCCGTCCCAAAAGTGACGGAAAAGTGACGGATTTACCACCAGCCGTATTACGACTCCATTGTATCCTATGGAACTCGTAATACGGCTGGTGGTATATCCGTCACTTTACCGTCACTTTTGGGACGGATTAACACTCCTCCAAAGTTAGAATAACCCCCTTTATATCACTTTTCAGTGATATCTCAACATTTACCTACTGCATCTTTAATCGTTTTGACCTGCATTTACCCAGATACATATTATATATTTTTCTAAACACTGTGTGGTGTATTTTTGTGGTGCTATATGATGTTATTGTATGATTTATTGTACACATACTTTACACATTGGCGGTGATTCTAACCGCGGCGGGCGGCGGTCGCCGCCCGCCATGCGGTTACCGCCAAATGACCGCACCGCGGTCACAAGACTGCGGCGGCCATTCTGGCTTTCCCGCTGTGCTGGCGGGCGACCGCCAAAAGGCCACCCGCCAGCACAGCGGGAAAGACCCAGCAACGATGAAGCCGGCTCCGAATGGAGCCGGCGGAGTTGCTGGAGTGCGACGGGTGCAGTACCACCCGTCGCAAATTTCAGTGTCTGCTAGGCAGACACTGAAATTCATTTTGGGGCCCTCTTACGGGGGCCCCTGCAGTGCCCATGCCATTGGCATGGGCACTGGAGGGGCCCCCAGGTGCCCCGCGGCACCCCCTACCGCCATCCTGTTCCTGGCGGGAGACCCGCCAGGAACAGGATGGCGGTAGGGGGTGTCAGAATCCCCATGGCAGTGGAGCGCGTTCCGCCGCCATGGAGGATTCTCAAGGGCAGCGGAAAGTCGGCGGTACACCGCCGACTTTCCGTTTCTGGCCGCGGCTGAACCGCCGCGGTCAGAATGCCCAGCGGTGCACCGCCAGCCTGTTGGCGGTGCTACCGCGGTCATTCGCCCTGGCGGTTTTTACCGCCAGGGTTAGAATGACCCCCATTGTCTTCTAAGTTAAGCCTGACTGCTCAGTGCCAAGCTACCAGAGGATGGGCACAGGATAATTTGTATTGTGTGTGACCCTGGCTAGAGTGAGGGTCCTTGCTTGGACAAAGGGTAACCTGACTGCCAACCACATACCCCATTTCTAACAAAATTTTTGTAATTAACAGTTTACTGGAAGTCCTTGGAGAGTAACTGAATCAATTTAGATCCAGATTTACAAAATAAAGAGATGATGCAAGGGTACAGCAAGCCTTAAGTAAGCTTTACTATGCCATGCAGAGACACCTTGTGTTACTCTGCCCTGGGAAGGCATTCCATGGGTAGATCATGGGTGTTCCCACACACCCACCCATGGATTTTGGCACATTCTTAGATTTACTACCAGTAGCATCCCTGAGATTGTAATAAAAAGGAAAGCCTTCCCAGGGAAGGCACAACAAGGAGAAAAAATGTTATTTATCCTCGTTTGTTTCCTCTTTCTACCTGCGTTACATGTGAAAACATTTCTCTGTGTAACACCTGCTACATGTGCCACATGTGAAAACATTTCTCTGTTTAACACCTGCTTTTTAGTTGCATTCATTTTTGGCACTAAACCCTTTCTAATGATGTTTGAGAATAGGGTTTAGCATCAAAAATCATGGGTGGTAGCTTGGGTACGGCCATGTACCACCTATGTAATGCCCCCTTGATGAAAATTAATGCAAAGCAGCATTTTGCACTGATTTGCATTACTTTGCCACAAAACCCACACAAAGAGCAATTTGCGTTGGCTTGTGAATCTCAAAAAAAGTTAGGCGTCAGTTTAGCATTATTTTTGTAATGCTAAACCGAAGCTAAAACTTTGAGAATCTGGTCCATAGAGTTTTCCTCCAATTACCCAGTTAAACAAAAACCCTTCATTAGCGGGGAAAAAAGACTACCAAATTTCTTCAGGGAATCCCTCAAAGAGGCAGCTGAATTTAGGGGAGCCAAGTCATTTTGTAAACTGGGAGCCAAGGGATACCCAGCAGGAGACACATTTTTTTATTCTAATGTTCACTCAGATGCTTCAATAGTAGACTTTCCACACCTTTTTCTATCAGTGACATTCTGTAGCAGGCTGTGGGCTTCCTATTAGAGCGAGGGAGAGAGAAAGTGTGTGCCTCCATGTGTGCACATCCTCCACACTACATTAGCTGAATGTTGCTCTTGAAAACACACAAAAAAGAGCAAAGGTCTGGACAAGATCACAAATCTATTGTGCACTATCCATTGCATTTTACTGATGTTGCACAATTATGTCATTCCTACCATTTCTGTTACAATTTCATGGAAAATTGAGTCCTTTTTATTCCTCCTTTAAAAAGTGGAACAGATAAAAACACGCTTCCTGTCACCCAATGAACCTCCTAAATTCAGATGTGTGTTATGTTTGAGTATAATGTTTTATTGTGACTTTGTATAATTGGGTATACATACATCATATATCCAGTTTTTAACATTCAAGCAAACACGAATTCCTTCAAACAATGGCTGATTTGCAAAGGAAGATGAAAAAACAAATATGTATGTCAAGAGCAGCTTCAGTTTTTTTCTCTTTTGACTCCTGGCACCTTTAGGAACTGAGGTGGTGGACCCCATGGGGTGGGGGAAGGGGACAGGACAAACAGGACTGGCACGGGCTATACCTTGCCCTACTCCAGTAAAGAGCTACATTTACTGAAGCTTGAAAGTGACAAACCAGGAGGCTTTACTTGACCTTCACTGTACAAGTATTTTTTGTTGCCAAGGCAAATGGCACAGTATCTTTGTCTTTTAGTATCTTGAGCGGTAGCTCGTAATACAACGGAAACAATCATGCACCCACACAGAAAGATCATGAAGTCAAATCAATTGTGTCAAGCATGGTGTGCATTAAATAACTGCAGAAAAGACTTTTCAAATGTATAGTAGCACTATCCAACATCACCGACATATCTGTGTATCTTAAGGTTTCCAGAATAATACTCAAGAAAGCTACTAAAAAACGCAAATAAAGAAACATGGAGTTGCTTTTGGTGCTAGTGATAAAAGTGAATCCCAAACGATTGTTGATGATACGCATCTGACTGATCCTGATAAAATGGCAAAGACACTAATGATGCAGTTAAAAGGATTTTCCTAGAGATCACAAATAAAGCATGTCTCCTGACAGCAGGCATCTCCCTTTCATTAAATAACAGATTATTATTTCCAACTAGTTCAAGTTTAAGTTTATTAAAGGTATAGTTAATAAAAACCAATACATCATACATTTTTTAAAATACTATTCACTCCATGCAAATAAAACCATCCATTTTAGTTTAAAGCTCTTATCAGATTCATAACATATAAGTTCAATTTAACTAACCGTGATTTTCTTCAATTATACATTTCATAACATATACTATTATTAATTGTCATTACAACCGCCTAAATATGACTGAATACGTTATAATCATCCCCACATATTGCTATAAAGTACATCAATCCCCTCATCTTGTACATGTGACTCCATGTATGTTATAGAGGTATCCTAAAAAACTGAAACATTTTCAATGTCGTCCAATCATAAAAATTTAAAAGAATTAAATTGTAAATTTATTTACAGTTAAATTAATTCTCAAGAAAGCAAAAATACTTGCTTGGATACTGTACGGGGAGCCTTAAAAAACAACAGTGATCCTCATAATTTCGCGACTTGTAAGCCAGCAGAAACATATATTATGTTTATACTAACTGATAACTTATAATAGTTTTTTAGCTGTCAAACGTATAAACTTTATTAATCTGGCATTCAAAGTATAATCAGAAGTTTTAAAGCAAGCGATCACCACTGCTCCACAGAACCGTATTCCCCTCTGATTGAGGGCTGCTTTTAATAGAGTCTTACCTCATTCAGAAGTCCATTACAGATACAGATCAGATGGGTAATATCTTCCGCTCCACAACCACAGAGCCTACACTGGGAAATTGTTGCAGTATGCTCCCATGGGGCTAGGTGGGCACCACCAGGAATAAGGCCAAATCGGTGTTTGATAAAAAAGATCCTTGTCAGCTTTTGACCACAGGCCTCCAGATATGGATGATATTGCAAGATTTTGTACTCATTAATTACCATCCATGAGTGCAACCTGCTTGCTAACAGGCTCTTATCCAGAAGTACTGATCTCTTCTTCACTATTCGGTTTAAGATTTTTTTAAAGCATAATAGGAGAGGCTTAAGTCCCATAGTTACCATACATCCAAGTCTTCTAGAGCCTGATCTAAGTACTGTCTGGATTTGGCTGTGGAATTCAAACTGATCATCTTCCAAAGTGCCTGGCAGAGATGATTTCCCTCTGTTAACTGTAGGTGTTTCAAGTTTCAATGTAGCTACATTTCATAGCTATATTTTGGTTTAAGTACCCAAACGGCAGCCAAATTTGAGCTTGGGAAGTGTACCCTGGTAGTTGGAATAGAGACCTAAATACTTTTCCAATTATTCCATTTAGGATGGCGGCATCTTGTCCTCGCAGGGCTTCACTATCGTACCCTATAGTCAAATTTAGTTTAGCCACAATAACTTGTAGCAAGGGACGTAGCCAGGGCTGCTAAACGACTTTTTCAGAGTACGATAAGCAAGCAATAGAACATTTCCTTTTGTGTCTAAGTGCTGTTTTTGAGGGAGAAAGGAACCCCATTTATCAAATAGTACACCCAGGTATCTATAGTGGTTGACTTGTTCTAATACTCCCCCTTGTGTGTGCCATTTTTAAACTCTAGAGGTTTTGTTACTAACTTCCATCACTTTAGTTTTTTTCTGATTGATTTTCATTCCGTTCTGCTTGGCATATTTGATTAAATTGACGATGAGCCGTCGTAGTCCTGCTTCAGTTTGACTCAGAACTACTACATCATCAGTGTATAACAGAATGGAAATGTGCATATCACCAACCTTAGGAGAATGGCATTCATCCTATTGAGTGTAACGGTCAAATCTGATAGAAAGAGATTAAAAAGATACAGAGCCAGTACGCAACTCTGTTTCAGTCCTTGTTTTGTCTCAATGTTTCTAGAAAAAAGGATCCGTCCCCTATCTTTACTCTAATCCATGTGTCTGTATATAACTGCTTAAAAGCCTTTCATAATTTCTCTTGCCTGCCCCAGGTGGCTAGCTTTTCCCATAGAAGACTTCGCTGGACCAAATCAAAAGCTGATTTCAAGTATACAAAACACATTTACAAGGTTGATTTTTTTGTTTGCATTTGTCAATGACTATGGAAATAGTTAATATATTTGTGGCCATTCTGGGGCCCTTTCTAAGCCTGTCTGATTGGGGAGAATAATGTTCTTCTAGGTTGCCTAGGTGCGAAGATGCTCCAGTAATAGACCAGCATAGTATTTAGTCTTTACGTCCGTTAAGGTAATCAGTCAGTAATTCTCAGGATGAAATTTGCTGCCTCCTTTAAATATTGGATGGATTACAGAGTCCCTCCAAGAGTTTGGAATGTTTCCTAATTCTATACAATGGTTATAAATCAAGACCAGTTTTTCTCCCAAAAATGCTGGGTTAATTTTAAATAGTGCATTTGGTATCACATTTGGACCTGGGGCCCCTGCACTTCTGCTGCTCTTTATTAAATTAAGAACCTCCGACATCAAGAAGGTTAAATTTGAGGATTCCTTTTGGACAAATGGGGGCTTAGATATAACTCCTTCCGGGCAGTGTTCATTTGTTATCACATCTAAGTTTTTAGTGTCTTTCTTATTTTCACCATATCTGCTAAAGTGATGAGCTAGGTAGTCAGACCAGGAGGATTCCGAAATATTCGAACTAGTCAAGGTCATTGTGCTTTATTCAGTTCATTAACAATTTTCCAGAATCCCTGTGCATTTGATTTTGTACTCAGGAATAATGCCTTTGCCCAAAAGTTGTGACTATTCTGTAATTTATTGTCCCATCTTTGTTTCCGATAGATATAATTGATTGTTTTTAGATCAGCCTTTATATGACAGTCAGTTGGGTTTTTCTTATATAGCCTTAGGAGTCTGTTCCATTGCCTTCTTAATTTGGTCATATGAGCTGAAATGTTCATATTCTTTTTTATTTTTTCTCGTCTCTGGTTTTGTAAGGTCTTCTGTGGTCTGTAAGGAGACCAACTGCAAATCTGTTCAGGAATGATGACCAAATGCTTATTGGATCCCAGGTTATAAAATTATGGCATTGGTCAAATATCCCAGTTGAAAGTTCACCAATGGACTCCATTGATTTTTAATTCCATTGAAGTTTCTTATAGTTTGTGGTAGTGACATCCCTTGATGCAGTAGCGCCAGGACTAAATATAGGAAAGCCACAGCCAATCTCCAGACATTGTTGACCATGGTCACTATTATCTGACTTCAAAATATGGTACCTAGTGATTAGAGTAAGCAGGTGTAGGAAAGTACCATCTTGGCTGGCATGTTACCCCCATATTTCACTGTATATATGTTGTTTTAGTTGTATGTGTCACTGGGACCCTGCCAGCCAGGGCCCCAGTGCTCATAAGTGTGCCCTGTATGTGTTCCCTGTGTGATGACTAACTGTCTCACTGAGGCTCTGCTAACCAGAACCTCAGTGGTTATGCTCTCTCTTTGCTTTCCAAATTGTCACTAACAGGCTAGTGACCAATTTCACCAATTCACATTGGCATTCTGGAACACCCTTATAATTCCCTAGTATATGGTACTGAGGTACCCACGGTATTGGGGTTCCAGGAGATCCCTATGGGCTGCAGCATTTCTTTTGCCACCCATAGGGAGCTCTGACAATTCTTACACAGGCCTGCCACTGCAGCCTGAGTGAAATAACGTCCACGTTATTTCACAGCCATTTACTACTGCACTTAAGTAACTTATAAGTCATCTATATGTCTAACCTTCACCTGGTGAAGGTTGGGTGCTAAGTTACTTAGTGTGTGGGCACCCTGGCACTAGCCAAGGTGCCCCCACATTGTTCAGGGCAAATTCCCCAGGCTTTGTGAGTGCGGGGACACCATTACACGCGTGCACTATACATAGGTCACTACCTATGTATAGCGTCATAATGGTAACTCCGAACATGGCCACGTAACATGTCTAAGATCATGGAATTGTCTTGGAGACAATTCCATGATCCCCCGAGCCTCTAGCACAGACCCGGGTACTGCCAAACTACCTTTCCCGGGGTTTCACTGCAGCTGCTGCTGCTGCCAACCCCTCAGACAGGTTTCTGCCCTCCTGGGGTCCAGCCAGGCTTGGCCCAGGAAGACAGAACAAAGGACATCCTCAGAGAGAGGGTGTTACACCCTCTCCCTTTGGAAAAAGTTGTTAGGGCTGGGGAGGAGTAGCCTCCCCCAGCCTCTGGAAATGCTTTGATGGGCACAGATGGTGCCCATCTCTGCATAAGCCAGTCTACACTGGTTCAGGGATCTCCCAGCCCAGCTCTGGCACGAAACTGGACAAAGGAAAGGGGAGTGACCACTCCCCTGACCTGCACCTCCCCTTGGAGGTGCCCAGAGTTCCTCCAGTGTGCTCCAGACCTCTGCCATCTTGGAAAGAGAGGTGCTACTGGCACACTGGACTGCTCTGAGTGGCCAGTGCCAGCAGGTGACGTCAGAGACTCCTTCTGATAGGCTCTTACCTGTGTTGCAAGCCTATCCTCCTTCCCAAGTAGCCAAACCTCCTTTTCTGGCTATTTAGGGTCTCTGCTTTGGGGAATTCTTTAGATAACAAATGCAAGAGCTCATCAGAGTTCCTCTGCATCTCTCTCTTCACCTTCTGCCAAGGAATCGACCGCTGACTGCTCTGGACGCCTGCAAAACCGCAACAAAGTAGCAAAGACGACTACTGCAACCTTGTATCGCTGATCCGGCCGCCTTCTCAACTGTTTTCCTGGTGGTGCATGCTGTGGGGGTAGTCTGCCTACTCTCTGCACTAGAAGCTCCGAAGAAATCTCCCGTGGGTCGACGGAATCTGCCCCCTGCAACCGCACGCACCAAAAGACTGCATCACCGGTCCTCTGGGTCCCTTCTCAGCACGACGAGCGTGGTCCCTGGAACTCAGCAACTCTGTCCAAGTGACTCCCACAGCCCAGTGACTCTTCAGTCCAAGTTTGGTGAAGGTAAGTCCTTGCCTCCCCACGCTAGACTGCATTGCTGGGTACCGCGTGATTTGCAGCTGCTACGGCTCCTGTGCTCTCTTCCAGGATTTCCTTTGTGCACAGCCAAGCCTGGGTCCCCTACACTCTAACTTCCAGTGCACGACCTCCAGAGTTGTCCTCCGGCGTCGTGGGACCTTCTTTTGTGACTTCGGGTGAGCTCCGGTTCACTCTTCTTTGTAGTGCCTTTTCCGGCACTTCTGCTGGTTCTGCTTGCTTCTGAGAGGGCTCCTTGTCCTGCTGGACGCCCCTTCTGTCTCCTCACCCAATTGGCGACATCCTGGTCCCTCCTGGGCCACAGCAGCATCTAAAAACCCTAACTGCAACCCTTGCAGCTAGCAAGGCTTGTTTGTGGTCTTTCTGCGTGGGAACACCTCTGCAAGCTTCTTCACGACGTGGGACATCCATCCTCCAAAGGGGAAGTTTCTAGTCCTCTTCATTCTTGCAGAATCCACAGCTTCTACCATCCGGTGGCAGCTTCTTTGCATCCACATCTGGCATTTCCTGGGCATCTGCCCACTCCCGACTTGATCGTGACTCTTGGACTTGGTCCCCTTGTTCCACAGGTACTCTCGTCCGGAAATCCACTTTTGTTGCTTTGCTGGTGTTGGTCTTCCTTGCAGAAACCCCCTATCACGACTTCTGTGCTCTCTGGGGGTTATAGGTGCACTTTACACCTACTTTTCAGGGTCTTGGGGTGGGCTATTTTTCTAACCCTCACTGTTTTCTTACAGTCCCAGCGACCCTCTACAAGCTCACATAGGTTTGGGGTCCATTCGTGGTTCGCATTCCACTTCTAGAGTATATGGTTTGTGTTGCCCCTATACCTATGTGCTCTCATTGCAATCTATTGTGACTGTACATTGCTTGCATTGCTTTCTATTGCTATTACTGCATAATTTTGGTATTGTGTACCTATATCTTGTGTATATTTGCTATCCTCATACTAAAGGGTACTCACTGAGATACATTTGGGCATATTGTCATAAAAATAAAGTACGTTTATTTTTAGTATATCTGTGTATTGTGTTTTCTTATGGTATTGTGCATATGACACCAGTGGTATAGTAGGAGCTTTAGACGTCTCCTAGTTCAGCCTAAGCTGCTCTGCTAAGCTACCTTTTCTATCAGCCAAAGCTGCTAGACACCTCTTCTACACTAATAAGGGATACCTGGACCTGGTGCAGAGTGTAAGTACCACTTGGTACTCACTACCAACCAGGCCAGCCTCCTACATTGGTTGTGCAGCGGTGGGATAAGTACTTGCAACTACTTACCACTTTGTCATTTTGTACTTTTCATAAGAGAAAAGTTCAGTGTATGTACACCTAACCAAAAAGTTTGGCTTTTCTTCTCTTACTCTATTGCTAAGTGATGAAAAGTACCTCTAAACTTTCAAAAAGTTTCTGAAAAGTTGAAAAAGTTTTTTTTCTGTTCCTTAAAAAGTTCTGAAACTTTTTCTTTCTTTTTCTGTCCCTTAAAACGTTTTCTATCATGTCTGGTACAGGTCAAACTCTGGATCTGGCCAGCACAGCTTATGACCACCTTAACTGGAAAGGTGTAAGGAGTCTCTGCATTGATAGAGGTTTAGGGGTAGGGAAGAATCCTTCTAGAGAATTGTTGGTTAATATGCTCATTGAAAATGATAAGACCTTAGCTGGCACATCAGGTGAGAGATTAGCAGATGGTTCACACTCTGATTCTGGGGTAGCCCCAGCAAAAGTGTTAGATGAGAATCTTCCCAACCTGCCCCTTAGCAGGCCACCTAGCATGGCTGGTACTAATGTGAGCTCTCATCACAGTAGGGATGTCTTTCCTTTAGGCCAGGTTGTTAGAGTGCCATCTGTTAGGGACAGGTCTCCCTCTGTTCATTCACACCATTCTTCTGTGTCTAAGCATGCCCAAACCACCCACCCTGATGACAGAGTGTTAGAAAGGGAGCTCAATAGATTGAGAGTGGAAGAGTCCAGGCTGAAGCTTAAAAAGCAACAGCTGTCTCTAGACAGGGAATCTTTAGACTCAGAAAAAGAAAGACAGAGGTTGGGGTTTGGACCCCATGGTGGCAGCAGCAGTATTACAGATAGTAATCCTGTAACAGAGCATGATTCTAGGAATCTGCACAAGATAGTTCCCCCTTACAAGGAGGGGGATGACATTAACAAGTGGTTTGCTGCACTTGAGAGGGCCTGTGTTGTACAGGTTGTCCCTCAAAGGCAGTGGGCTGCTATCCTATGGCTATCTTTCAGTGGAAAGGGTAGGGATAGGCTCCTTACTGTGAAGGAAAGTGATGCCAATCATTTTACAGTTTTAAAGAATGCACTCCTAGATGGTTATGGCTTAACCACTGAACAGTACAGGATCAAGTTCAGAGAAACCAAAAAGGAGTCTTCACAAGACTGGGTAGACTTTGTTGAGCATTCAGTGAAGGCCTTGGAGGGATGGTTACATGGCAGTAAAGTTTCTAACTATGAAAGCCTGTATAACTTAATCCTGAGAGAGCATATTCTTAATAACTGTGTGTCTGACTTGTTACACCAATATCTAGTGGACTCAGATCTGACCTCTCCCCAAGAATTGGGAAAGAAGGCAGACAAATGGGTCAGAACAAGAGTGAACAGAAAAGTTCATACAGGGGGTGACACGGATGGCAAGAAGAAGGATGGTAAGTCTTCAGACAAGGGTGGGGACAAATCAAAAAATGAGTCTTTATCAAGCCCACAAAAACACTCTGGTGGGGGTGGTGGGTCCAAATCCTCTTCTAATCAAGTAAAGAAACCATGGTGCTATTTATGTAAAGTAAAAGGCCATTGGACAACTTATGCCAGCTGTCCAAAGAAAAGCACCAAGCGTCCCACTACCACAACCCCTACTGCTACACCTAGTGCCCCTAGTAATAGCAGTGGTGGTGGGAGTAAACCTACTAATAGCAAATCCAAGGGAGTAGCTGGGCTCACTTTTGGTAATTTAGTTGGGGTTGGTCTTGTTAGGGAGACCACAGAGGCTGTGCTAGTCTCTGAAGGTGCCATTGATTTGGCCACCTTGGTTGCTTGTCCCCTTAATATGGATAAGTACAAGCAACTTCCCCTAATAAATGGTGTTGAGGTTCAGGCCTACAGGGACACAGGTGCCAGTGTTACCATGGTAATAGAGAAACTGGTACACCCTGAGCAACACCTACTTGGTAACCAGTACCAAGTGACTGATGCTCATAACAACACTCTTAGCCACCCCATGGCTGTTGTGAATCTCAACTGGGGGGGGGGATTACTGGTCCAAAGAAAGTTGTGGTTGCCTCAGATTTACCTGTAGACTGTCTACTAGGGAACAATTTAGAGACATCAGCTTGGTCAGATGTGGAGTTGGAGGCTCATGCAGCAATGCTGGGCATTCCTGGGCATATTTGTGCTTTAACCAGGGCTCAGGCCAAAAAGCAAAAGGGACAGGGTGACTTGGATCCTGGAACAATGGACCAAGTGCTCCCTAAAGCTAGGGTTAGTAAAGGTAAATCCCTACCTACTATCACTCCCTCTACAGATGATTCAACTTCTGAGGAAGAAGAATTTCCCTCCTGTGCAGAACCTTCACCAGAGGAGCTGGAAGCAGGCACTGCTGAGCTTTTGGGTGGAGGGGGGCCTGCCAGAGTGGAGCTGAGTGTGGCACAGCAAACCTGTCCCACATTAGAGGGTCTAAGACAGCAGCTGTCAAACAGCAAAATGGGGATGTCAGTGACTCACATAGAGTTTACTGGGAGGACAACCTCTTGTATACAGAGGCAAGGGGCCCTAAACCTGGAGCAGCCAGGAGATTGGTCATTCCCCTGCAATACAGAGAGTTCCTCCTAACTCTAGCCCACGACATTCCCTTGGCTGGACATTTAGGGCAAATGAAAACATGGGAAAGGCTTGTCCCCCTGTTTCATTGGCCTAGAATGTCAGAGGACACAAAAGATTTTTGTAAGTCCTGTGTCACCTGTCAAGCCAGTGGCAAGACTGGTGGCACCCCAAAGGCTCCCCTTATTCCACTGCCTGTGGTTGGGGTTCCCTTTGAAAGGGTAGGGGTTGACATAGTTGGCCCCCTTGACCCTCCTACTGCTTCAGGCAATAGGTTTATTTTGGTGGTAGTGGACCATGCCACCAGATATCCAGAAGCAATTCCTCTAAGGACCACCACAGCTCCTGCAGTGGCAAAGGCCCCCCTGGGAATCTTTTCCAGGGTGGGCTTCCCAAAAGAGGTGGTATCAGACAGGGGTAGCAACTTTATGTCTATTTACTTAAAGGCCATGTGGAAGGAATGTGGTGTAACATACAAATTCAGCACACCCTATCATCCACAAACAAATGGACTGGTTGAGAGATTTAACAAAACTCTCAAAGGAATGATAATTGGACTACCTGAAAAACTCCGGAGGAGATGGGATGTCCTGTTACCTTGCCTCCTTTTTGCTTGCAGGGAGGTACCCCAGAAAGGAGTGGGCTTCAGCCCCTTTGAACTCCTATTTGGACACCCTGTAAGAGGTCCTCTAACACTTGTAAAGGAGGGTTGGGAACAACCTTTAAAAGCTCCTAAGCAAGACATAGTGGACTATGTACTTGGCCTAAGATCCAGAATGCTGAGTATATGAAAAAGGCCAGTAAAAACCTTCAGGCCAACCAAGAGCTCCAAAAGCAATGGCATGACCAGAAGGCTGTTCTGATTCAGTACCAACCAGGGCAGAAAGTGTGGGTCTTGGAGACTGTGGCCCCAAGAGCACTCCAAGGCAAATGGAGTGGACCCCACATTATTGTTGAGAAAAAGGGAGAAGTCACCTACTTAGTTGACTTGGGCACTGCCAGGAGTCCCCTTAGGGTACTCCATGTCAATCGCCTGAAACCCTACTATGACAGGGCTGATCTCACCCTGCTCATGGCAACAGATGAAGGACAGGAAGAAGAGAGTGACCCTCTCCCTGATCTCTTCTCTTCCACAGAACAAGATACTCTAGTGGAAGGTGTAGTTTTGGCAGATTGTCTTACTGCTGAGCAGAAATACCACTGCATAAATCTCCTGGGTCAGTTTTCTGAACTCTTTTCTACTGTGCCAGGCACCACTTCTTAGTGTGAGCACACTATAGATACTGGAGACAGCTTGCCTGTCAAAAGTAAGATCTATAGGCAGCCTGACCATGTCAGAGACTGCATAAAACAAGAAGTTCAGAAAATGCTTGAACTGGGAGTGGTTGAGCACTCTGAAAGTCCATGGGCCTCTCCTGTGGTACTTGTACCAAAGCCTCATTCCAAAGATGGGAAAAGGGAAATGAGATTTTGTGTAGACTACAGAGGTCTCAACCAGGTAGCAAAAACTGATGCTCACCCTATACCCAGGGCATATTAGCTAATAGATACACTGGCATCTGCCAAGTATCTAAGCACCTTTGATTTGACTGCAGGGTATTGGCAGATCAAGTTATCAGAGGATGCTAAAGCAAAAACTGCATTTTCGACTATTGGAGGGCACTACCAATTCACAGTAATGCCCTTTGGTTTAAAAAATGCACCTGCCACTTTTCAGATGTTGGTGAATACAGTCCTACAAGGGTTGGAGGCTTTTAGTGCAGCATATCTAGATGATATAGCTGTATTTAGCTCCACCTGGGATGATCACCTGGTCCACCTGTGGAAAGTTTTGGAGGCCCTGCCCTGCAGTGCCCTGCAGTGAAAAATGGATGTTGAAAAATCATACCTACATATGTAGAGGCCATAGCTAAACTGACATTTGTAAACCCAATATAATGCTATAAATGAGTGCTGCCTTCACGTCAATTGAAGTTAGCAATGTTGTCCACACATATGTCACATGTGTGTCTGGTTGGTGTGTGGAGAAAATGACCACATAGGCTGTTTGAGTTTGAGAGGTCATGCAGTCCTCAAGTAACCAGCTTTTGGATGTCTCTCTTGGATGCACATGATGAGATGAATGCACCCCTATATTGTTGGGGCATACTAATGGAGGTGCATCTTTGAAACCACATGAGTGTCCGGGCCACTGCATGTGTGTAGTAGGGTGTGTAACTGTAGCAGGACACTCATCCAATGTAAATGTTGCTCAAGAATAATTCCATGCAGTATGAGCATGTGTGAAAGTGTTTCATTACGCATGTCATATTCTCACATTGTCTTTGTAATTGCAATTGTTTGTCAGTGCATGGATTCTGAGTATATTCTACCTTCCATGCTTTACAGGTGGACCTGCACCGTACACTGTGGGAGAGGTGGCTCATTTTGCGGACCCCGACACCTACACTGAGTGTTGCATGTGTGCTATTTTTATTGTTTGCTGGTGATACATGATGGACTACTGTGTGTTTAACAGAATTCAAAGTTTGATGCGCTGCCCATTCATTAGTATTGTTCCATTAGTGGGATTTCAAATATCACTTCAGTTTGAGTAGACCTATGCTTACCCATTTCTCAGATTTTGGGTCTGTAGGCCATTCCAGTGGGGCCCACTATGGGGAATGGGGTGAGTCATGTGGAATACACTGGTTAATGTAAGAGTTGCTCTGGGACTTGTCTCGGACTGAGTCTGCATTTCAGACTGACATTCTCCCAGATAGCTTCTGCAGAAGGCTTGTCTGAAATATGCTGCTTCCCTAGTTAACGATGGACTGAGTACACTGTAGGTTGGATCTTCCGCGGGCATGTACTTCCACAAGTTGAACTAGAAGTGTGTGGGACTAGAGTGCAATGGCCTAGGTGTACATTCTACTCATGATCATGGGTGTTCTTGCTCCTCTGTGTGTGGTAAAATATGCCTCACTGGTAGCATGTGATGTTGGCCTAAGTCAGTACATTTTGACATGTGTGGACCTTGGATAGGACAAGGTTTAGCTGACTCCAATTTGTTGCTAGGCCTTCACTGGTGTTGTGTGTGTGGAGGCAAAAACTTGTTGAGCTTTCTAGACACTCCTGGGTGTGCATTGAATATGGGAGTGTTCGTTGTTCTTCCCACCCCACCCTCAAAGACTGCCATGTGTTTGGGAATAGGGTACCTAGGACTGTAGCAACCAGTATGTTACACATACTTGTGACCATTTGCAACTTTTTTTGAACCTAGTGTAAACACTCGGTTATGGCACATGAGTTCTATACTAGCAAAAACAATTACAAATGGCAGATATTGAGGGTTGTGATTGTTATCACATAGACTGACATATGTAGTGAAGGCAGTAGGCGGAGGAGGTGCAGCCATAATGTCAGCTGCATTACCAATTATTTGGATGAGAACTTTAGGCTGATGTCACCCATCATGTAGAGACATGGATATGCTAGGTGTGAGATGCCCTTTTGTATGCAGGCTTCCCATGTAATTCCTCTGAGACTTTCAATGATCTATGTGGTGAAATTAGCTGTTACAACAACAGTAAAAGTAATGTCCAATTGACCCATTGTGCTATTCCACCCAATGCATTTAATATGGTAAATAGTTGCCCTTTCTCTTCACAGCTGCAAACATGAGTGCCGCACAGAGGCATGATTTCAAAAGGCGGGCAATGAGATACCGGCACATCCTGTAGGTGCAGTCGGGGTTCCGACGGATGGCCCAAAAATACCAGGCGGATCGGGCCTCCGGAGCATGGTGGGCCTCACCACAGGGTGGCCCAACGTTGCCCACTACAGCCACCACCACCACATCCACCAGTTCTTCCCAAGTGGCCCCAGCAACGGCGGGGACAGTTGTCCCTGCCTCTGCAGCACGACCTGGACCCAGCAATTTAGGAGCTGCAGGATAGTCCAGTGGGCTACCAACAACTCCCACACCGAGCACCTCTACCAGCACACAGACAGCAGCAGCACCTCCTATTGACCCTGCGGCATTCCAGGCTTTAGACAGGAAAATGGACACGTTCATTCGTAAGGTGGACAAGCTGAGCCAAGATGTGGCTTACATTAAGAAGCGGGTTAGGTCCATCAGGCGGACCCTACGGAGGGCCAACCTCTAGGACTTATTTGATTCATTTAAATTTATCCCTCCCCTCTCTCCTCTTTCCTTTTTATCATGATAGTTGGGTTTTGGGGATTAGTGTTAGGTTAGTATTGGTTGTTAGCTTAGTTAGTGTTAGGGAGTAGGGTGGGGGTCCTTATTCTTTCTATTTTTCATTTTTGAGTATGTGGGTGGGTATGTGTTTGGGGGTCAATGTTGGGATTCCTGTCTGTTTAGATAAAAAAATATATATATAAAAAAAAATATTTAAAAAAATTTGAAAAAAATATATGATTGTTTAGGATAGTATAGTATGTGTGTAGGTTAGTATGTGTTGTCCTGCATGTGTCCTGTCTCATAATGGTGGGTGGGGGGTTGATGTTTAGATCGATTCGTTATATGTGTAGAGTAAGTTTAGATTAGGTTAGTTAGGGACAGTTGTGGTTTAGGAGTAGTCAGGTTAGATTAGTGTAGGTATGACTTTTCCCTTAGTTGCCTCTGGTGTGAATACATATGAATAAATATATAGTTAACCCATTGCATTATGTGTTAACTGCTACTTGATCATGGCCTTGACATCAGTGTAGGTGATTGTTTTTCTATGACGTTTGGGTCCTATGCTACACCCCGAAGAAAATAGAGGTTTAAAATGGCAGCTACCCCTGTGCTAACTTGGTAAGTATCCACCATTTGATAGAACCACCATTAGTAGTTTACATGGATCACCAAGGAATTGTGTTGATGAGTATGTATTCTACATCACAAAATGTGCTTCCAGACTTGGTATTGTGGGTAATTTATTAGGTCGGACTGCAGTGTGATGTTCAGGGACATCTTTGTAGATGAGGTGTTGTTGACACTCTTGTCTTGTTGTCTTCATTGCTGACATAGATAATGTGTGCAAAAATTCAGCATGACTTCCCTTCATGGAAGTATACTCAGAAAGGGTGATTGATGCTGTGTTTAGTTGTGTTTGCTTAGATTATACTGCATAATTTCATGTTTTAGTATTGCATGGTGCCTACATTTATCAGCCACCATTAGTTGACTTTGATTGCTATAGATGGAGCATTATTCTGTCCAACACAGCATGATTGTGTGTGGTTTGTCCCTTCATCAGTTATTCTCCTCAGGATGGTCAGGCTATGATGCAATCCTGGACACTGCACAGATGTATCAGACTACATGATGTCAGGACAGTTGTATTGACAAGCTGCATGGTTGTCACACAGGTACTTTAGAGTTATCTACTGCAGAGTTGATGTGTCAAATAACACAGAGACATATTAGGTGTGCAAGTGCTATTTATTGATAGGTGCTGTAGTGCAAAATGTACATTGTCCATGTTTGCTGAGTCCGTTCTGGTGCATTCTTACATGGTGATCCTACAGAAGGGGTGTGGATGATGCTCCTGACATGCTGGGGTGATGTAACAGACAGTGCAGAGGGACAGGATTTGCCAATTAGTAGGAGAGAGACATTCACTGGCAATGCTGACCAGTCATACAGTGGTTAGCAGAACAGTCATTGAGTATAGTTGTAGTGAGACTGGCATTTGACAAAACGTAGGACCTTGGTCAAAGTAGGCCATGGTGCAGGGACTAGTGCTTCCGGGTACTCTTCCGTGTGAATGTGATCTGTTCCATGTCTTCTTCTTCTGATATGTGTGTTGCCTGCTTTGTCCTTGTTGTTGTTGGTTGTGAAGGGGCAACACACACCTCAGTGTTAGAAGACGTGGAGTCAGACATCCCTGTGGCTGCTCCCTGTGAAGGTCTTAAGGGCAGTACTGCAGCAAGGAGGGCCTGCTGGTTTTTGAGAATAGCAGCTACATCACGATGGTAGGCAGCCAGGTCGGCCCTGAGGGAGTCATGATTGCATTTGTGCATGCAGTGGAAAGTTTGAGGTGCGAGGTGTTCTGGCAACTCCCTTACTGCAGTGGTGAATTCCTTTATAGTTTCTTGTAGTCCATGCAGTATGGATGTTAGGGCTTGCATAGTTGCTGCCTGATCTGCAGATGACATCATGCACGAGCGCACCCCCTCAAGGCTGGCTGCCATATTTTGCATCCCCACCCGCACTTCCTTGGGCAGCTCCCGCTGTACTCTAACTACAGTTCTTTCAAAGCTGGTGCCAGTGTTGTCAGAGTCCTCAGCTGTGTAGGAGCTGGCAGGTCTTGCAATTGGGGTGGTGGGTGGATCTTCTGTGATGGCTGCTTGTTCTGTGCTCCTCCTTGTGACTGAAGATGGGGTCTGGAGGGTTTCAAGGACCTTTTGGATGGTCTCCTGGGGAATGTTTATGGGCTCGTCATCCATGTCATCAGGGAAATCAGGGACAGGCATATCGGCAGGAGATCCATGTTCCTCTGCAATGAACCAGGGTACAATTAGTGTGTCTGTGTTGTGACAATTTTGCCGTAACATGCCAGCCTTTTTATGAATTCACTTTGTGATCTTGTTTGGTATTGGTATCTGCTGTCCTTCATATGGGCATTGTTATAGGCCTATGGCCCACCTGTGTGTCACATGTATGATATAGAGTTATCAGACTTGTCTGCCTAATCGCCTCTAGGTGTTGCTTTGTACCAAATAGGGAATAGCCATCTTTTTGTCCTACTTGACCCTCCGTGTATATCTATTCTTATGGTGAGACCTTTCACTGGCTGTGGGTGTTGTGATTGCCCTGGCAGCACACTTGCCTCTCAGGACCTGCCCCAATCCCTGATTGTTCAAATTGACTTAATTGTAAATGACGTGTGGCATATCCTATGCATGGCAATGTTATGATGTGATATGGATGTAGACATTGTTAATGTGTCCAGCTGATGTTGAGTAATGTGTGTTACATTGGATTGCCCTGTTTATCGTATCAATGTCCTATATGGTCCTCTGACTGTGCAGGTGTATTTAGGTGACCAGTTGCATGTGTCTCCTCCTCAATGCTGTTGTCTGAGCAGTTGTGTTGTTGCCTTGTTAGCCAGGCACGTGAAGGACCCTGACACATGCAGCATGTGTGTGTCCTTAGTGCTGTGTGGCTCCTATTGCTGTTTACTTTGGCTGTTGTATGTGACAACTATGGGCATTGACATATGAGTGTACTGGGGCCTTTGTCTTGTTTCAGGAGATTGTTGCAGATGTCATCCTCACCCCCTAATTTAGGTATGTATGTTCCATGGGGAGGTTACTGCCATTGGCTACTTGTGCTGCACAGAGATCAGAGGTGGTAGTGTCAACTGTTGTGGCAGTTACATTGCATTTGTTGTTTTGGCTAGTGGATTACTGATAGGGACCTAGTTGATGTAGGAGATATTTTGGCTGACGAGTGCCAGGATGTAAGTTTGACGTAGTGGCCTTCCCATCAGTTGAGGCTTTCCCTTAGCTCCATTGTTGTCATGACAGGATATCCCCATGGGACTGATGTTGGTGTTGTGTAATGTCGTGCCCCAGCTTCTGTATGTGCAGGGCATGCCCCCCCTGCTGTGCCCCTTTACCCATGCCACTCCATGTATATGCTGACTTACATGCAATGTGTAGTGGTATTTCCCCCCCTGCTTACAGTCCACATTATTGCATTATAATTCCCCATGCGGCTTACCCTGCATGTGCGTTGTTTCCTGGTAGTCTGCGCTGTCCTGTCCTTGAATCCCTGTGACGATCTCCTCAGGGATGACAGCTGTGACGATCTCCTCCATGTGGTCCAGGGCCTCCTGGTGTGCTGGACTCCCCCCTCCAGTCTGCAGTGCTGCCTTCCTGTTCCTGGCCATTTTTTCCTTTGTACTACGTCTGCAGTCAGGCCAGCGTTTCTTACACTCGGTGACTGTTCTGCGTACTTCAGCCACACTGTTGATCTTGTCAACAATTTGTTGCCATATGGCCTCTCTCCTGCTGATTGGCAATTTAGAGGTGATGAACAGTTGGTGCTGGTGTTCCGTCACCTCTTTAACCAGGATTTCCTGCTCCTCTGCACTGAAGCGACACTTTCTTTTTTTTCTATATATGTCCTGGTTCCTGTATGGATCATCCTGGCTGGTTCCTGGTCTGCTGTCATCTTCCTGGGGTCTGTAGTGGCATCTGGGATCAATTTTGGCTCTCCTCTGCTGAAAGGGCAGTGTTCGCGGGTATTTTTGACGCTATTGCGTCAAAAAAATGGCGCTTTCCGGGTTGCGCTGTCGTAAATCGACCCACAGTCATTTACATTGCGTTAACGTCGTTTTCATTTACGACTTGACGCCGCTATGTGCGTAAAAAAAATGACTCCCACCTGGTGGTTGCGCCGCCGTGCGTCAAAGTATAAATTTGACACCCGCACGGCGCATCGAAATGGCGTTAGCCGGCGGTAAAATGTTTGACGCAAAAGTGCGCCGGCGCAGCTTTGCGTCAAAAAGTATAAATATGGCCCTTAGTGTGCCAAGGTGCCCCCACATTGTTCAGGGCAAATTCCCCGGACTTTGTGAGTGCGGGGACACCATTACACGCGTGCACTATACATAGGTCACTACCTATATATAGCGTCACAATGGTAACTCCGAACATGGCCATGTAACATGTCTAAGATCATGGAATTGTCACCCCAATGCCATTCCATGATCCCCTGAGTCTCTAGCACAGACCCGGGTACTGCCAAACTACCTTTCCCGGGGTTTCACTGCAGCTGCTGCTGCTGCCAACCCCTCAGACAGGTTTCTGCCCTCCTGGGGTCCAGCCAGGCTTGGCCCAGGAAGACAGAACAAAGGACTTCCTGAGAGAGAGGGTGTTACACCCTCTCCCTTTGGAAAAAGGTGTCAGGGCTGGGGAGGAGTAGCCTCCCCCAGCCTCTGGAAATGCTTTGATGGGCACAGATGGTGCCCATCTCTGCATAAGCCAGTCTACACCGGTTCAGGGATCCCCCAGCCCTGCTCTGGCGCGAAACTGGACAAAGGAAAGGGGAGTGACCACTCCCCTGACCTGCACCTCCCCTGGGAGATGCCCAGAGCTCCTCCAGTGAGCTCCACACCTCTGCCATCATGGAAACAGAGGTGCTACTGGCACGCTGGACTGCTCTGAGAGGCCAGTGCCAGCAGGTGACGACAGAGACTCCTTCTGATAGGCTCTTACCGGTGTTGCTAGCCTATCCTCCTTCCTAAGTTGCCAAACCTCCTTTTCTGGCTATTTAGGGTCTCTGCTTTGAGGAATTTTTTAGATAACGAATGCAAGAGCTCATCAGAGTTCCTCTGCATCTCTCTCTTCACCTTCTGCCAAGGAATTGACCGCTGACTGCTCTGGACGCCTGCAAAACTGCAGCAAAGTAGCAAAGACGACTACTGCAACCGGCTGCCTTCTCAACTGTTTTCTTGGTGGTGCATGCTGTGGGGGTAGTCTGCCTCCTCTCTGCACTAGAAGCTCCAAAGAAATCTCCAGTGGGTCGACGGAATCTTCCCCCTGCAACCGCAGGCACCAAAAGACTGCATCACCGGTCCTCTGGGTCCCCTCTCAGCACAACGAGCGTGGTCCCTGGAACTCAGCAACTCTGTCCAAGTGACTCCCACAGCCCAGTGACTCTTCAGTCCAAGTTTGGTGGAGGTAATTCCTTGTCTCCCTACGCTAGACTGCATTGCTGAGTACCGCATGATTTGCAGCTGCTCCAGCTCCTGTGCACTCTTCCAGGATTTCCTTTGTGCACAGCCAAGCCTGGGTCCCCGACACTCTAACCTGAGTTGTCCTCCGGCGTCGTGGGACCTTCTTTTGGGACTTCGGGTGAGCTCCGGTTCACTCTTCTTCGTAGTGCCTGTTCTGGCACTTCTGCGGGTGCTGCTTGCTTCTGAGAGGGCTCGTCGTCCTGCTGGATGCCCCCTCTGTCTCCTCACGCAATTGGCGATATCCTGGTCCCTCCTGGGCCACAGTAGCATCCAAAAACCCTAACCACGACCCTTGCAGCTAGCAAGGCTTGTTTGCGGTCTTTCTGCGTGGGAACACCTCTGCAAGCTTCTTCACGACGTGGGACATCCATCCTCCAAAGGGGAAGTTCCTTGTCCTCTTCGTTCTTGCAGAATCCACAGCTTCTACCATCTGGTGGCAGCTTCTTTGCATCCACAGCTTGCATTTCCTGGGCATCTGCCCACTCCCGACTTGATTGTGACTCTTGGACTTGGTCCCCTTGTTCCACAGGTACTCTCGTCCGGATTTTGCAGAATTCCCCTATCACGACTTCTGTGCTCTCTGGGGAACTTAGGTGCACTTTACACCTACTTTTCAGGGTCTTGTGGTGGGCTATTTTTCTAACCCTCACTGTTTTCTTACAATCCCTGCAACCCTCTACAAGCTCACATAGGTTTGGGGTCCATTCGTGGTTCGCATTCCACTTCTAGAGTATATGGTTTGTGTTGCCCCGATACCTATGTGCTCTCATTGCAATCTATTGTGACTGTACATTGCTTGCATTGCTTTCTATTGCTATTACTGCATAATTTTGGTATTGTGTACATATATCTTGTGTATATTTGCTATCCTCATACTGAGGGTACTCACTGAGATACTTTTGGGCATATTGTCATAAAAATAAAGTACCTTTATTTTTAGTATATCTGTGTATTGTGTTTTCTTATGATATTGTGCATCTGACACCAGTGGTATAGTAGGAGCTTTACACGTCTCCTAGTTCAGTCTAAGCTGCTCTGCTAAGCTACCTTTTCTATCAGCCAAAGCTGCTAGACACCTCTTCTACACTAATAAGGGATACCTGGACCTGGTGCATAGTGTAAGTACCCCTTGGTACTCACTACAAACCAGGCCAGCCTCCTACAGCAGGGATAAAGAGGCCGCAGTGTAATCAATTGTTGCTTGGGTTCCAGTGACATATCAGGTAGTTGCCGGCGGAGTATCTTGTAGAAACCTCCCGTTTATGAGTCCGAGGGACTCAAGATCTTTTACTAAGGAGAGTGCCTTAGTGTCAGGTTTACCTAGCTCTAATAACCCCAGGGACTGCTGCGGGACTGCTCACAGCTGATCTTGGAAAATAGTTTGGGCATCCCTTTCAAATTGAAGTCCCCAGCTACTAAAAGCTCCGGGGAACCTAGGTCCTGATAGCCAGTTAATATTGTGTCTATCAATTTGGAGCATATGTGTTTCCTGGAGCGTGCATCTGGATGGATATAGACACTGATTACCAAAAGTGAACTGGAATGCTCTTTATTCCATCATCTAACTTCACTATCAAAAACTCTTAATTGTCCTCATTTACCTGTGTGCCTGATATATTTAATCCTGCTGAAATAAAGATTGCTAATCCCCCCTTTGGGTGGCCATACTTTTTTTCCCTAATTGCTGGGGGAAAATAAATCCCATAAATCCATCAATTGTAAATGGCTTGGTAGCCCAAGTCTCCTGTAGAAAATAATTTGAAATGTATTTAAAAGACTCGTCAGATCATTTGTTGGATGTTTGCTCTAATCCTATTTATATTCCAAGAGCAGACGTGGAGAGGTTTATCATGGGGGTTACCAACCCAGAGCATGCTGGGCTATTCGGAAGTCAGTGATGATTTTCTTTGTGAAGTGCTGCAGACAGCAACCCTAGATCTAGCTGTGGTGAGGGTGATTATTGGATGCTTTGTGCCCTGCATAGTGATAATCAGTACGTGCGTTCCCAATCACAGATCTAAGGACTAAAAAGGGTTGATTTAAGCCTTTCTGATTTGTTTAATTTGGGCATAATATTTTTGACCTCTAGAGGGTCAGGATAACCTGTTTGTTGGGGTATACTAAATCTAATTCCCAATTTTAAGAAATAACTTTTTTTCTTTTATGACTCTTCTAGCCACTTGTGATGTCTTCCAAGTTATCAGGGTTGATTCATTAAATTTATCATCATTGCTTTTAAACCCTCGTAAGAATTCTATGGAGACAATATTAGTAGACTCCATATCTTTTAGGGCTGGAATAACTTGTAAAAGTTTTAGTATATTTCCTTGATTTAAAATATCATATGGGCCCCTAGATTGGTATTGTGGTTCCAGTACTAATTGTTTACAGCCTATGGGTGGACCATAGTTGGGAATTCTTATAGAGTCGTCCTTTTCTCACACTAGGGCTATCTCTTTTGTGGGAAGGAAGAGTAGTGGAGCACACAATATGATCAATTATATGCACAATTCAAAAGACCAATTATATCTTGGAAACAAGATTACAGATTTCCAATGATTTATAAAAAAACATAACACACATTAGCTACAATGGTAATTGGTTCTCTTAGCATAGTCTACAAAGACATACATACATATAAATACATCCAAACTTTTATTATAAAAAAACACATGTAATGGAAGCAATACATAACAAAGAATATAAAAATATAAAGTCCAGAGAAACACAAAATCGTTGGAAGATGATACACCCCAAACTGTTGTATAATCACCTCAGTGGATATGTTCACTAATTTATTAGATAAATACCTTAATCATTCCTATATCCCTCAATGTCACAATCCCCGTTGGGACTATCGAGAAAAAGAGAGAACCAAATTGACTCTAAATAGGTCAATGCAATGCAAAAGTTATAATTTCTTACTGACCTTTGATCTTTACTACTGGTTTACTGTTATGGGATTCCAGTAATGCACATCATGGCAACAATGTGTTTTAGTGTATGAGCACCTCAAGTTATTTATACTTGTAGAAGACTGTGGGAGTGTGCATATATTATTATCTCTGTGTTGCCATTTTCTTGTTTTGGACCTAATAGAATATTTGCTCCTCCTGTTCTAATGAGCATAATATTTATCGATTGGTTACTATACTATTGTTCAACTTAAACAAATTACAATGACAACCTTTCAAGATGAAAGGGATAAAATCTTTCATGAAATGTTTTCCTAGAGTTCAGGGGTTAGAAATACACTTCAAACAATAGGAAATCAGCCAGAGGGCATGAAATCCAAATATATACGTTTGGAAAAATTGAAAAAAACAGGAGTTATCTTGGTGGTGGGATGCAACAATCTTAAGAAAGTATATCACAGACAAAAAGGTGCCACGTGGTCTTAGAGTAGTCATATTTCCATCCTTTGACGATCTCTCACCTAAATATATGCTAGATTGGGAGCAATTACTTTTTGAAGCTTCCAAGGGTATGATGACAATCTTAATAGAACATGCTGATGAGAAGAGGGAAATGGGATTGAAGGAAATACAAGAATTTGAGATTGAGATTGTAGCCCTTAATCTACTGGAGTTTAAAATTAAAAATGACAACATTTTGAAAGAAATGTTGGACAAACATCATTTATATGTAAAAAACAAAAAGATGGCCAAAATACAGAGAGATGACAGAGATTATAAAAGTGGAAGGGTGTACACATTTGCGAAAAGATTTGAAAGTCTTGTCAACAAAGGATATAGTACCAATGTTCAAGGAACTACAGAAACTATGATAAATGGATCAGATTTCTCTATCACATCTGAAGAATCTGATGGAGCAAGTATATCAAGTGATAATACAAGCACAGTTTCTGATGAAGATCAGATGGCTTCCACCACTATTTTACGGGAGGCAAAAAGATACAGATTAGGCAACAAGAAAAATGTATACAATCAGCCTCTTCCAAGTCTAAGAAGAGGACACGCAGAGGCAAAAGGAGAGGGAGAGGTCAAAGGACAGTCAGCTACGGGATTACACACCAGAGCAGCAAGAAGCAAAATCAAGAACAATTGATATCTATATATCCACAGGATGTAAATGTAACTGATAATTCACAATGTACTGATAATATTTTCATTATAAATTTGTCCAATTATACTTTTACTGAAGAACAATTGAACGTGTTAAGTAGGATTTTGTGTATCTAGTCTTTGCAATATGACACAAGTACCTATAGATCTATTTAAATTCTTACGGCAATTAAAACTTAAGAAGCATTTTGCAGAAAGAACAAGTGCGCAAACTACGACCACATCTAATGCTTTATAAGTACTTACACAATAAGAGATATTATGGATATTGAGCTCCTACTCTCTTTGGAAGATATGGATCTTAACAGCTGTGATAGACAAAAACTGTTGGATGATTTAAAGATTGCTCAGGATTTAACCTTGGGCAGTGGTTTTAAACCCAAGTCTTTTTTTATTCCCAAACTACCAGGTAACAATGTCATAGATACATTTGGGAGATTAGTAAAAGAAAATCTAAATAAATTGCAGAAGCAGATTAAGAAAGAAAGAAAGGTCATTTCCAAAAGTCATACAATGTAACTAACAAACAGAGACTGACCTTGAAAGAACTTGGCAATAATCACAATATAGTGATAAAGGAAGTTGATAAGGGGGGGCAACATTGTCATTCTTAATAAAATAGACTATATTAAGGAAATTGATAGACAACTGTTAGACAGTGCTGCATACTTAAGATTACAAACTAACCCCATGGAAGGAATTGTTGACAATTTAGAGAAACTGCTATCACTATGGTGGTATAAAGGTCTGATTTCTGACTTAGAATTTTAATATATGTTCAATCTGTATCCTACATCACCATGTATGTATGCTCTTCCTAAATTATATAAGAGTGAGACATCACCACCGGGTAGACCCATTATATCGGGAATAGGAGCACCAACTGAGAGGCTCTCTGAATTTATTGATAGTTATCTACAGCCCGTTGTTTAGAACATACCTTCATATTTACAGGATACCAAGGATGTCCTTTTGAAGTTAGAGGGTGTGACATGGACACCAGAAATTATCTGGGTTACATTAGATGTATCCTCTTTATATACTTGCATCCCTAAAGATAAGGGTCTACAAGCGATGCAACATTTTCTTGCTGGTAGATCAGCATTATACTATGAACATACTGAGATGCTATTATGCATGAAAGAATTTATACTTGAGAATAATGTTTTCTTACATGAGGGACAGTGGTTCAAACAGGAACAAGCAGTAGCCATTGGCTCATGGTTTTCTCCATCTTACGCAAATTTATATATGGCTCTGTTTGAGGCGATACACATTTGGAAAGAGGGTCCCCCTATCTTGACCGAAAACATCTTTTTTCTGAGGAAGATATATTGATGATGTTATAATGATTTGTACTGGATCCAAACAACAGTTAGTGGACCTTTATGAATATATTGATATAAACACCTTTAATATACAAATGACCTATGAATACAGCAAAAGCAATATTTGCTTTCTTGATCTGAATATATTAATTGAAGATAATAAGATTCATACAAAAATTCATTGCAAATCGACAGCATGTAATGCATTATTGCATGCTGAAAGTGCTCATCCTAAGAGTCAAATTTCAGCCATTCCCTTTGGGGAAATGACTAGACTAAAAAGAAACTGTAGAGAACCAAATACATACAATATTGAATTGTATAATTTGGAAAAAAGATTTTTACAAAGAGTATATTCTAAACATGTCTTAGCGACAGCAAGAAAAAAGATTGATCAAATAAGTAGAACTACACTATTGGGTCAACATAAAAAATCTTGAGACTGTCAATTTCTATACAGCTTATAGTCAAAATAGCTAAAGCATACATCGTATTCTATGTAAACATTGGAACACACTGCAGACTGACCATACGCTTGCATAAATATTACTGAAGAGGCCAAAAATGATTCACAAAAGAGGTAAAACTATCAGAAATATAGTTTGTAAACATTTTTTACCTCCTATGAGGGAGCATAAACTAACATGGCTTCCTAATCAAATTAATGGCTTCTATAAATGTGAGAACTGCAATATGTGTAATTTGGCATTGCATAAAACTTTAGAATTCCGTTATAATGACAGTGAAACATATAAAATCCTAACTTTCATTAATTGCAATACCAAATTTGTGGTATATGTATTGGAATGTGAATGTGGTCAAATAAATGTGGGTAGTACCATCAGGCCCATAAAAGAACGCATTCAGGAGTACATTCGAGCTCTTAAAAATAATGATATGGCTTCACCAATAGTACGACACATGAATAAAAAACATCTGTGTACAGAATTCCCATTAATTAGATTTATGGGCATTAGCCATACTCTAGCAAACCCCAGGAGTGGAAATAGGACTCTTGACTTAAGAAAGAATGAAGCAAAATGGATTATCAAGCTGAGAACTAGAGAACTGGGGATGAATTTGGATGATGAACTATATCACTTTCTTTAATTAAAACACATGCACATTCTAAACAAATGTGTACCAATGTTGAGATTTATTTTTTGAAAAAGTGGAAAGGCAACTTGTCTGTATTTTGTGACTCATGTAGAGTGATGGTATGTAGTGTCTGGGATGGTGGTACTTTCACTAATTTTGGGGACTAATCTTTTCTGGGCACCTGTAACACTCTTTGGCATTTTCTTTTAACATTTTAGATCTGTCTCTAGAACGAAATGAGTGTGAGAATAGATACAGTTCAACATGATACATATATGATATCACTTTAGAGAGTTTGATATAATTGTTACAACTATTGGAACATTTCTGGGATTGGTCTCTCATTGTATTTAACTTAATATGATTTTGGTATCAATTTAAAATCTAATAATAGCTTTCCAGATATTGGAGGACTGCTATAATAAAACGCTTCTGTATTTACGTTTTATAGTTTGGACATTCAAAGATGGCCACCATTTTTTCATGAATGCCATAAGTCCTTCTTTGCTTTCTATCTTGGGGCATTGTCGTTTCCCTTCTAGACGTTCTAACAATATTTCTTGCCAATGGGCATATGTTAGCGTCCTTAACAATTATTTAAGGTAATTTTCCAACCACATGTGTTAGACGCTTATTCGTTTTTCTGGCAAGGAGACGAGGAGGTGAATCTATGATGAGTGAGGTGGCGAAACACAGGTATTTGTGGATGCCGTTTCATGTTAACTTTACTTAACGAATGGTAATATCGTATTGGGGGAATAGTACAGATGGTGACTTTGACATGTGCACGAGCCATACGATACTAGCGATATAGTCACTTCACTAGGGTGAGATCTTATATATGGGGACACTATAGTTATTAGATCTGAATAATTTGATTGTATTGTGTATATCATTACCTTAGACTTAACATTTGTTAATTGATATTATGGTACATTATGATGGTCATATCATGTTGCTCATTTACTCTCATGGTGTTATAGGTATATGGTTGGTAGTAATACTTGTCGAATTAGATGAGCATGATAAGGGAAATATGGGACAATTTTTCATGGGAATATACCAGTTATATTTGGTTGTCCCATTATGGATCTAGGGACTAGGGTCAGAGTGATTGCATACCAAACCTATGTTTTGTGAATGGTATTTTGTACTACTCAGTGTTTGTATTGTCATTGTTTCAGGCAACAAATCACTTTGTTGTGACGTTTTGTACTGCATGTGTGGCACATGTGAACTATATTGTCTCTCAGTTGAGACCAAGAAGTGAAAACAAAATTACAGAGTTTGATGTGGGCCCAATATGAAGAACCTATTTACAAGTTGAACTTATTTATAAGCTGCACTATATCCGGGTCAGTAAGAAATGATAACTTTTGAGAAAAATGTATTGACCTATTTAGAGTCAAAGAAAATAATTTGGTTCTCTCTTTTTCTCGATAGTCCCAACCGGGATTGTGACATTGAGGGATATAGGAATGATTACGGTATTTATCTAATAAATTAGGGAGCATATCCACTCAGGTCATTATACGACAGTTTGGGGTGTATCCTTTTCCAACGATTTTGTGTTTCTCCGGACTTTATATTTTTATATTCTTTGCATGGTTTATCTTTAAAAATAAAAAATAAAAACACTGATATTTATTCTTGCCTGAATATCTGGCTGCATCCAAGGTGACTAATAAATCTTTTTAGGATAATTTTTTATAGTTTTGATAATGGGTATTTGGTGTTGGTTCTCTTCTTTTAATGGCCACTTCACATCTTTGGTGAGTGGAGGTGTTTTGGTGTACTTTTATATGAAGATATAATATATTTATGTGATTATTATATTTGTATTTGTAATTGATTGTTTTTAATTATGATTTATCAGCCTTGAAGAAGTCCAGTTTGGATGAAACACGTGTCGGCTGATCTTCTATGCTCATCATATTTAGTATTATTATTGTATATTTGTTCGTTATGTATTGTTTCAATTACACGTGTTTTTCATAATAAAAGTTTGGATGCATGTATATGTATTTATGTCTTTGTAGACTATGTTAAGAGAACCAATTACCATTGTAGTTAATGTGTATTATGTTTTTGTATAAATCATTGGAAATCTGTAATCTTGTTTCCAAGATATAATTGGTCTTTTGAATTGTGCATATAATTGATCATATTGTATGCCGCACTTCTCTTCCTTCCGTTGATCTTTACTACTGGTTTACTGTTATGGGATTCCGGTAATACACATCTTGGCAACAATGTGTTTTAGTGTATGAGCACCTCGAGTTATTTATACTTGTAGAAGACTATGCGAGTGTGCATATATTATTATCTCTGTGTTGCCATTTTCTTGTTTTGTACCTATCCTTTTTTGTTTCGGTGTCTGTAACTGTGACCTAAAGTTTCTTTCCAGCCATCCTGGATTTGATACATTTAGTCTCGCATCTGATCTATTTAAGGGCTCTACTTCCGAGAGTGGCCTAAGAATTCCACTATTTCCTTTGCCCCTGATCTCACCACTTCCAACTTCCTTTTTCTACCTGGAGCTGAGCCGTTTGAGCCCCTTGACGTTCAGCATTTTCAGAATTGGTAACTGTAATACATATGCCCTATTCTTCAAATGTCTTCCTACGATTCACTGGAATAATACCCAGTTCAGCATTCAGCTCCCATTGGTGTGGTTTGGTATTCTGTGGTTCCTGCTTTGTTGGCCCTATACCATTTAGGTTTAGCGAATCTTGTCAGTCCTTGGTGTTTTATATTCTCCTCATTAGAGCCAGATTCATTCAAGTCCCTTGGATCTTGGTAAATAGGCCCCCTGCTTTGTGCATTGAATAGTGGGGAACATCTTATTGTCCATTGGGTTGCTCTTTTTGTTAGTACTTAGGTCATAAGACATTATCATCCCATTTCTTATGTCCGGAGGGAGAGAAGAGCCCATCTTTATAGTGGGAGGGCCCATGAAGACACCCTCTATTTTATTCCTTGCTCTCCGTTGTTTTTCTTTTGTCTTTTAGTAGGCGGCTTTACTAAGTGTAGCGGATGCCCCACAAATTTAGGGGAGTTTGGAGGAAATGTATTTATTTGAATCTCAGACAGATGGCTTTCTCCCTCTCAGAAGATTTCAGTAAACATACCTTTTCACTGAGTACTCCCCCGACTACACCCCGGTTCTTCAGAAAGTTCCATTTCCTTATCAATCATTATCTCATGACAGCGAGTAACTATATTGTCCATATTATCATTTGGGCCGGCCTACTCCCGTTGCTGGGGAGGCTCTCGAGCTAAAATTTCACCCCCTTTTATTATACTTAGATTCACCTTTAAGCCTGTTATCATTAAATGTAAAGCCTCTGGGAGTGCAGACAGCTTGTTGATGGGCTCACTGAGCCAAATCTGGTATTGAGGTGCCAATCCCATGCATCCCCGGGGCTCCAGCATTGACCCTGGGTACTGCCAAACTAACTCTCTGGGCTTTTCTCTGCAGCTACCACTGCTGCCAACCTTCAGACAGGTTTCTGCCCTCCTGGGGTCTGGGCAGCCCAGTCCCAGGAAGGCAGAACAAAGGATTTCCTCTGAGAGAGGGTGTTACACCCTCTCCCTTTGGAAATAGGTGTTAAGGGCCTTAGAGGAGTAGCCTCTCCTGGCCTCTGGGAATGCTTTGAAGGGCACAGATGGTGCCCTCCTTGCATAAACCAGTCTACACTGGTTCATGGATCCCCAGCCCCTGCTCTGGTGCGAAACTGGACAAAGAAAAGGGGAGTGACCACTCCCCTGTCCATCACCACCCCAGGGGTGGTGCCCAGAGCTCTTCCAGTGTGTCCCAGACCCTTGCCATCTTGAATGCAGAGGTGTGAGGGCACAATGGAGACCTCTGAGAGGCCAGTGCCAGCAGGTGATGTCAGAGACCCCTCCTGATAGGCTATTACCTGGTTAGGTAGCCAATCCTCCTCTGAGGGCTATTTAGGGTCTCTCCTATCGGTTCCTCCTCAGATAATGAATGCAAGAGCTCACCAGAGTTCCTCTGTGTCTCCCTCTTCGACTCCTGCCAAGGATCGACCGCTGACTGCTCCAGGACACCTGCAAAACCGCAACAAAGTAGCAAGAATACTACCAGCAACATTGTAGCGCCTAATCCTGCCAGCTTTCTCGACTGTTTCCTGGTGGTGCATGCTCTGAGGGCTGGCTGCCTTCAACCTGCACTGGAAGCCAAGAAGAAATCTCCTGTGGGTCTACGGAATCTTCCCCCTGCTAACACAGGCACCAAACTTCTTCATCACCGCTCCACTGGATCCCCTGTCATCTTGACGAGCGTGGTCCTTGGAACACAGGAGCTGGATCCAAATGACCCCGACAGTTCAGTGGTCCTTCTTTCCAAATTTGGTGGAGGTAAGTCCTTGCCTCCCTACGCCAGACAGTAATCCTGTGTACTGCGTGATCTGCAGCTGCTATGGCTTCTGTGCACTTGTGCAAGGATTCCTTCATGCACAGCACATCCCAGTTCCCCAGCACTCTGTCCTGCATTGCTCAACTCGCTGAGTAGACCACCGGCTTCGTGGGACCCATCTTTTGTTATGTTGAGACGACCACCATGCTCAGATTTCTTCAATGCCTGTTCAAGTACTTCTGTGGCTGCTGCCTGCTTCTGCGTGGGCTCTCTCTGTTGCTGAGCTCCCCCTCTGTCTCCTCCTCTAAGGGGCCACCTCCTGGTCCTTCTTGGGCCCGGGCAGCATCCATTATCTTCAACAGTGACTCTTGCAGCTAGCAAAGCTTGTTTGCAGTCTTTCTGCGTGGAAACAACTCCGCATCCTCCAGTACGCAGTGGGACATCTTCTGACCAAAGGAGAAGTACCTGGCACCTTCTGTTGTTGCAGAATCTTTGGCTTTTTCCACTCAGAGGCAGCCCTTTTGCACCTTATTTCGGGGTTTGGTGGGCTCCTGCCCCCCCCCGGACACTTGCATGACTCTTGGACTTGGTCCCCTTCCTTTACAGGTCCTGAGGTCCATCTTTAGTGCTTTGCAGTCAGTTGTTGCCTTTGCTGAATCCCCTATCTCGATTTTCTTGTCTTTCTGGGGTAGTAGGGTAACTTTACTCCTACATTTCAGGGTCTTGGGTGGGGTATCTTGGACACCCTTAGTGTTTTCTTACACTCCCAGCAACCATCTACACATTACACTAGGTCTGGGGTCCATTCGTGGTTCGCATTCCACTTTTGGAATATATATTTTGTTTGTGTTGCCCCTAGGCCTACTTTATCCTATTGTGTTCTATAGTGTTCTATAGTGTTTGAACTATTTTTCTAACTGTTTACTTACCTGATTTTGGTTTGTGTGTATATTTTGTGTATTTTACTTACCTCCTAAGGGAGTATATGCTCTGAGATACTTTTTGGCATATTGTTACTAAAATAAAGTACCTTTATTTTTAGTAACTCTGAGTATTGTGTTTCTTATGATATAGTGCCATATGATATAAGTGGTATAGTAGGAGCTTTGCATGTCTCCTAGTTCAGCCTAAGCTGCTCTGCTATAGCTAGCCTAAGCTGCTAGAACACTACTAATATACTAATAAGGGATAACTGGACCTTGCACAAGGTACCCACTATAAGCCAGGCCAGCCTCCTACAGGATGTTCACTAATTTCTCAAACCTTTGAAAAATGGGAAATATTGGAGAGATTTAAGCCTGATGCTCTGACTTAATTTTTGCTTTCCGTTTCAGCATTGAAGGCGGAGAGGAGGGATTATTCTTATTCTTATTCTTCATAGTTTGCGGCTAAAAAGCCCTTTCTTTCCCAGATTGCATCTTCACCGGCCTCAAGGTTTTTCTTTCTCACTTTTTTTGTAAACGAGTCATCACACCTCAACGTTGAGGGGCACGAGCATGTGCAGTTCTCCTCAAATCTGCCTCTGAATCCTGCTGAGACCACCAGAGGGCTTGAACGGGCCTAAAGGGTCCTACTGAGGCCTGCTGGATAACGATATCCTGAATCTTGCAGGGCCCACCGGAGGGCATGTCGTAGGTCTGATTGGCCCTGAGGGCTGGGCCTACCTGATCCTGTTGGGCCTGTTAAACCTACTGGTGCCTCATCATTGCTCTTTATAGGTAAGTCCAGGGGTGACTTGGATTCGGACTTGGACTCCCTTTTCTAAAGTGCCCCCAGGAGTATTTCTGCTTGGGTACTTGATAGTTTCATAATTTAGCATTTTGGCGGCTTGGTATACAGTAAGGCTAGCGGGTCACATTTGCTACCCCACAAGCCGCACCCAGACCTAGCTGAGCCGCTTCTGTGATCGCCAGGACTCTCCCTTGGAGGCAGTCACCTACGACTGCCGCACTCGCCAACACTCGACAACACTGTCCTGTGTTGTGTTTATCGTTATCGTAGGTAGGCCTCTTGGCCTACTTCTTGGGTATCCGGGGTCTCCTGCGTCCAGTCCCCTGCCTCCTACATACCCCTACCTCCCCCACTGACCACCTCCTACCTTATTTTTGTGTTCCAAGGAAGGGGGGGGGGGCCCGGGGAAGGTCGAGGAACTGCAGGAGGACTCAGGCTATAAAATCAATTTTTTTTCCTGCAATGGGCGACAGGCGGAGCAGCAGGGAGCGCCACGGCAGAACGGCAGGCAAGGTAGAAACGGCCACGCTCATCTTCTCACCTTCTCGTCTCCCGACAGTGGGGTAGCTGCACAGCAGAAGTGCGGCTGCGCTCATCTGCTCGCGCTTGGCTGTTCCCCTCGTTTGCATCCTCCGGCTCCCAGTGTGTATGAGATACCCTAGCTGCCTCTGGAGCCAGCCTGCATGCGGAGTAATTCTAACTAAGCTCTGGACCTTTTTTTAAGTCCAATTGTCTTTTAAAAAGTTTTTTAAAAAAGTGACACTATTCCAACCTGGAATGCCTCCCACTACATACTCTTGCCAGCTATTGCAATAAGGAGCGTGCGCACAGTGAGTCATCACAAACATAAACAGCATTGAAAAGCCCACTGGTCTGGCATTTCATAAATAGACGTTTGTATTAACAGGTGAGTTGGTGTGTGGCTGCATGAGAATTGAGGCTTGTTGGCTGTGAAAGTAGGAGAATAGATGAGTGGTGATGGATGGATGAATAACTAGTATTGTGATGGATGAATGAAGGATCGAGTGAATTCAAGGATGAGGGGTCAATGTATGCTTTGTGGTTGACTGAGAATGAGTGAAGGGCCTTGGAGACGAATAAACGAGGATTGAAGAGAAAATGAATGAGTGACCATGGAAATGTAGCTAATGATTGCTTTACACATTAATGGTCTAACATCTAGGTGAATGGATAGACAGATGTTTACGAAGATGGAGAGCTGAGAATGAGGCTGAATAAATAAGTGAGGATGGATGTTAAAATGAATAAACAAATGTCAGAATGGAATGATAAAGGATATTATCCTAAACATTTCCAGGATTGATGCTTTAGATTCCTAGAAGACTGAGGGTGACATTTGTAGTATGGCAGACATCAGCAGCTGACTGTGCCTTCTGTAACCCTTGGCTGTTGTCCACCATTTAAGGCAGATAAGGCAGATAGTTTGTGTTTATCTTGTCAGATATGCTGTTTGTTTAAAGACAAAGGTACAATGTTAGGATATGTCTCCTGGCAAACCTCTGCTTATTAGGAAAAGGAGAGTCCTTTTATTTCTTTAACTGTAAATATAGTCGATTTTGTAAAAATGGTCTAGGTGACAATCCTGCTGGGCTGCAGTTAACAAATGGAAGGCTGTCGGATGTCAGTTGTTTTCTTACACACAACATTTGTATACCAGTAAATGAACTTGTTAGACCTGACAGCCTTAGGGTGGTTATCCCCCAACTTTTTATCTGCCTCCCTCCACTTTTCTGACACTGTTTTTGCTCGTTTGAGGGCTCTGCACACCTGACATTGCTAACCAGTGCTAAATTGTATATGCTCTCTCCCTTGAACATGGTAACACTGGTTCATCCCCGATTGGCATATTTGATTTACTTAAAAGTCCCTAGTAAAGTGCACTACCTGTGCCCAGGGCCTGTAAAATAAATACTTCTATTGGGCCTGTAGCACTGATTGTGCCACCCACATAAGTAGCCCCTTAACCATATCTCAGGCCTACCATTGCAAGACGTGTGTGTACAATTTCACTGCCCTTTCACCTTGGCATTTAAAAGTACTTGCCAAGCTTTAAACTCCCCTTTTTCTACATATGTCACCTCTAAGGTAAGTCCTAGGTAACCGATAGGGCAGGGTGCTATGTAGGTAAAAGGCAGGATTTGTACATAAATGTTTTATATGTCCTGGTAGTCGAAAACTCCTAAATTCGTTTTCCTATACAGTGAGGCCTGCTCCTTTCATAGACTAGCATTAGGACTGCCCTCATATACTTTTTGAGTGGTCGATTCTGATCTGAAAGGGGTAACCAGGTTATATTTAGTATGGCCGGAATGGTAATCAAAAATCCTGCTTAATGGTGAGGTTGGATTTTATATTACTATTTTAGAAATGCCACTTTTAGAAAGTGAGGATTTCTCTGCACTTAAAACCATCTGTGCCTTACAGCCTGTCTCCAATCAACGTCTGGTCTTTGCTGGTTGACAGCTCCCTTGTGCATTTCACCCAGACAACCACAAACACGGGACGCTCAGTCACATCTGTATTCATCTGCATACTGAATGGGTCTTTCTGGGCTGGAAGAGTGGAGGGCCTCACACATTTCAAAGACTAGTGGCCTGCCCTCACACAATGGACTGATAACTCCCCACTGGCAACCTGGCAGACAGGACTGGGGTGAAATGGGAACTTATGTACTTTAAAACCACTCTTTGAAGTCTGACCCACTTCAAAGGCATTTTTGGTATATAAACTGGGTCTCTGACCCCACCAACTCATACACTTCTGGATCTACACCTGAACTCTGTCAGAGGAGCTGCCTTTCTGCCCAAAGAACTCATCTGGACCTCTTTGTGGGAAAGTCTGCTGCCCTGCTGACCTCTGACTTTGCCAGAAGGACTCTGCCTTCACCCAAAAGTGCTCTCCAAGGTCTTGGATTGAGCTTCCCTCCTGTTTTTGAAGTCTCACAGCCAACAAGACTTCACCTATCTTAAATAAATTCCTTGCGCATCTAAAAATTGATGTAACACCTCTTGAAATCGACGTAAAGCCTGCATTGTGACTGAGAAATCACTGCACAGCCGACCAAAACGACACAGCCTGACTTCCTGATGGAAAATTCAATGCATCACCTGACGCATTGACACAGTGCCTGTGCTTTCTTCCAGCTCATCAAGGATTTTCAACGCAACATCCCTTGGTATCAAAATATTCCTGCATAACAGTGCGGAAACAAGACTATGGACTGAAAAATGATTCATCCCCTTGCAGCGTGGAAAGAAACAACGCATCATCTGTGCCATGTTGGAAAACCTGACGCGACATCCTATTTTTCCATGCATCTCCTCCTCTGTGGATGTGATATTTAAACTTGTGCTTATGGGATCTTTGTTGTTTTCACCTTATTTTACTCAGATAAATATTATCTATTTTTCTAAACCTGTGTGGTGTATTTTTGTGGTGTTTTCACTGTGTGACTGTATGATTTATTGCTCAAATAATTTACACATTGCCTTCTAAGCTAAGCCTAACTGCTCAGTGGCAAGCTACCAGAGGGTGGGCACAGGATAATTTAGGTTGTGTTGTAACTTACCCTGACTAGGATTGTGGTCTCTACTTGGACAAAGGTGTGTACCTCTGCCAACTAGAGACCCCATTTCTAACAGAACTATACACATATTTCAAATTAGATGAGCAATTAGGAAAACACAAGGGAACCACTTTTTGTAATCAGTGTGATGGAAACAAACATTTTAGTAGGATCTAAACAAATCAAGACACTTTACTTGGTGATGTGCAAATGATAAAATTCTTTGAAACCTGTTTTCCGCACATTATCAATTTTGCAGTCAGTAGTTTTACCTGTTCAAATTTAGGGGCATATTTATGCTATGTTTGTGACAAATTTGCATATTTGTTTTACGCAAATTCGGCAAAAACTTTTGGCACTAGACATGTCTAGGATCTAAATATTGGAGTTAGCACCCTTTTTTTTAATGTGTGCACCTCCCTTGCATCAATGAGATGCAAGGCAGGCGTTCCCATCTAAAAAATGGGGCTAACCCATTAACCCCATATTTATCCCCCCTGCTAAAATGACGCACGGGTCGGAGGTGGGGTTAATTAATGGTGCAAAGCTTCTATGTATCATTATTTAATGGCCAGGTCAGACCAGGCGTTGGGGGACCTGTGGACCCATTTCCATGGTTAAACACCGTGGAGTGGGCCCACAGGTGCCCACCCCAGCCCCAGGAAAAACCCTCCACCCACACCAGAGGGACACCAGAAGATGAGGGACCCTATCTCAGGTAAGTAGGGTAAGTATAGGTAAGTATTTTAAAAAATATATTTTAAGTGCCATTGGGGGCCCTGACATGGGCCCCCCTACATGGCAATTGGTGCAGTGGCCATGCCCAAGGGACCCTGGTCCTCTGTGCTCGCCACTGGGCATGACTCCTGGATGGTTTTGCGTTAGGAAATGACGCTAGGCTGGTTTACAGCAATTATTTTGCCTATAACCAGCCTAGCGTAATTTTTTAAGACATAACCCTCTTCACCCGTACTGCCACCTCCACCTGCCTAACGTCAATTTTTCTGACCCTAGCCAAACCTTAGCGCCGGCTTGCGGCTTTCCATAAATTTGGTGCCCCACTGGTGCTTTGGAATGACGCAATCCAGTGCTACACTTTTTGCCACAAAACTGCGTTTGCGCAGTTTTGCGGCAAAAGTATAAATATGGGCCTTAGTGACCATTTCAATGGAAAATTTACTGTCTGGAAATAGTGTGCTACCTCACCAGTACTCCAAAATGCCCCAACAGCTACATTTTACACCCCTACCACTCTGCTGCTGACTGTGCATGTCACATTTGCTGCACTGTTTTTTTCTGCATGACACTTGGATTTCTTCACAATCCCTACAACTTCATGGTAAGAAAATTAATGGCAGCACCCCTACTCTGAAAATTGTTCCAGCACCACTACCCCAGTAGAATGAAGCAAGGTGCAATCTCTTTCAGTACATGATTTCAACCACAACATATTCACATCTTTGAATATGGGATATTATTACTAATTAAATATTAAAAGGGAAAAAGAAAAGAGGAGCACAGGTCCCCTGCTGTGTAGATCCCCACAATGTACAAAACTATACATGCCACAGGTAGTTTAAAACTTTATTTTCTTAATGTTTTGAGACCCTAAGCTACTAATTTTACTAGACAGTCTGCACCTTTTCTCCTATTTCACAGCTTTCTCCTAGCTTACATTCTCTGGTCCCTCTATTCTTTTAAGCATGGTCTGCTGGAGGGCCTAGGATATTACAAGTCCTTCTCCCAGTGCTCTCCCTATGCCTTGTCTGCTGATGCTAGATTTAGGTTGGGGACTAGCCTTACTTTTCTAAATAACTCAGAACTAATGTTACTAAGTCAATCCATTAATGTGTCCATTGGTCCCAGCCCACAATATCCATTTGATTTGGGTGCACCACATTGCTTGTTGGAAAATCTCAGACTCACAATTTCCTAACTTTATTTCCCAAGCTACACCCCTGACCTCTCCATTCCCACTTTACTTGGTCATGTTAGCTCTTTGCTCTTGAATAGGGAAAGAGTACTGTTTTGATTTTCATCAATGCAGCAAGAATGCTAAGTTATGAGGGGTGTTTGTTTGTAATGATTAAACTCTGACAATGAAAGGAACAATTTAAAGGGCTATGGGCCAGATGTAGCAAAAATCCAATTTGCGAGTTGCAAATTGCGAGTCCTTCCGACTCGCAATTTGCAACTCGCAAATTGGTATGCAGAACGGTGTCTCAGACACCGTCTGTGAGTCGCTATGGTGTCGCAAAGACCCACCTCATTAATATTAATGAGGTGGGTCGCAAATTGCGGCCCCATAGCGACTATGGGCACTCGCAAACATGGAGGCCTGCTGTAGTCAGCAGACCTCCATGTTCGTGACTGCTTTTAAATAAAGCAGTTTTTTTTTTTAAGTGTAGCACTTTTTCCTTAAAAGAAAATGAGCTGCACTTAAAAAAAATCCGAAACCTTGGACCACTACCTGCCCTGAAAAAATAATTTGGGGTCTATTCACAAAGGGGAAGGGTTCCCATGGGGACCCCTTCCAATTTGCGAGTGGGTTACCATCCACTTCAAGTGGATGGTAACTGCGACACCATTTGCGACCGCATATTCAGTCGCAAATGGTATTGCATACCACTGCGAATCGCAAATAGGAAGGGAACACCCCTTCCTATTTGCGATTCGGAAATGCATATTGCGAGTTGGTCCCGACTCGCAACATGCATTTCTGCATAGGAAACACGCATTTGCGAGTAGCAAACGGCAAATTTTGCCGTTTGCGAGTCGCAAAGTGTTTCCTGCATCTGGCCCTATGTCTCAATGTCTTATTTTAATATTCTGCAGTAGACTAGTAACTATCCACCAGGTCACCCCACCTTCTTTATCTACTGTGGGAAGAAAGCACTAGTTAGAAACTGAAATCCATATACTAAGGGGCATATTTAAGAGCCCCTAGCGCCACTGGAGCATCACTTTCCATGATGCTCCAGTGGCGCGATGCCCTGCCTGCGTTAGTGCAGTTTTGCACCAAAAAATATAAACAAGGCCCAAAGAGTTCTAGATCAGGCACAAAAAATAATTATCAATTCTTGTTCATGCTTTTTTGCCACTACTGGGCGGGCAAATACTGGGCAGATTTAGCTTTCATCTATGTTTTCCTGCACCTTTCTGTAGGATGAGCATTTTATTTATTATTAGTTGGTGTGCTGAGTGCTTGAGTTAGCTATATAGGGTATTAAATTCGCAATTTTTGCCAAAATATATCTTCCCCAGGTCACAAAAACTGTAAAATGCCAATGAGTTAGGCATAGAATTGACAAGTGAACATTTCTGCATTTCAGCTTCTAATGCCATTCACCAATGCTCTATTGTTTGCATCCTTGAACTGTAGCTACCTTTTTATTGTTGAATCACTAGCTCCTCCTTTGTTTATCTACTCTGATCTCTTCTTGCAGTCTGTAAATTGATCTATTTCACCTCCACTGTTTTTGATAATCCCTGTGTCTTTTCTTGCAAAAAACGTGTTAACCTCCATACTGTCTGTGCTCATGTGTTTTTTAAGTGTACATCGCCATTCATTATTTAAAATGGAAATGGTACTTTGCCTGCGCACTATTGCTTGTGGTTTTAAGTGAAGAATAAAAAAAAAAACGTTAGTGCATTTTTTCCTTTTTTCGGACTTCTTTAAATATGAAGAATTTAGGATGTATAAACATTCCAATACCCGATCAGAAATCCATGAGGCGTTTCTTGAATATTTACCGGCAACAACATCGAATGATGAATTTAAATCAATGGCACTCTTCAAACGCAATTAGATGTCATGTGATTATGTTTATTTGTACGCGTTAGAGCTCAATTCAAACTCATTTCTCAGATCTTTGTAGTGCTTTTACGGTAATGTTTTGCCTAACTTGGGGGCATATTTATACTCCGTTTGCGCCGGATTTGCGTCATTTTTTTGTACGCAATTTCGACGCAAAACTAACTCCATATTTATACTCTGGCGTTAGACGCGTCTAGCGCCAAAGACCATGGAGTTTGCGTCACTTTTTAGCGTGGACACCTACTTTGCGTTAATGATATGCAAGGTAGGCGTTCCCGTCTAAAAAATTGACTCCGAGGCATGTGCGCCGTATTTACACTCCCGGGCAAAAATCACGCCCGGGAGTGGGTGGGTCAAAAAAAATGACGTCCAGCCGCTTTTGCGTTGTTTTTTAGCGCCTGGTCAGGGCAGGCGTTAAGGGACCTGTGGGGAGAGGTGCCCTCCCATGCCCCCAGGGACCCCCCCTGTCACCCTTGCCCACCCCAGGAGGACGCCTAAGGATGGAGGGACCCATCCCAGGGAACATAAGGTAAGTTCAGGTAAGTAGTTTTTTTATTTTTTATTGTGGCATAGGGGGGCCTGATTTGTGCCCCCCTACATGCCACTATGCCCAATGACCATGCCCAGGGGACAGAAGTCCCCTGGGCATGGCCATTGGGCAAGGGGGCATGACTCCTGTCTTTGCTAAGACAGGAGTCATTTCAATGGGGGTTGGGAGTTAAAAAAAATGGCGCAAATCGGGTTGAGGCGAAAATATTGCCTCAGCCTGACTTGCCCCATTTTTTGGCGCCCAAGCTCCATATTCCCCTACGCCGGCGCTGCCTGGTGTACGTCATTTTTTTTCACGCACACCAGGCAGCTCCGCCAGCTAACGCCGGCTAACATCATTGAATAAATACGGCGCCCGCATGGCGCTTCAGAATGACGTTAGCCGGCGTTAGATTTTTTGACGCACAACTGCGTTGGCGCAGTTGTGCGTTGAAAAGTATAAATATGGCCCTTGATGTTTAAAAATTATTGACTTTATGCTAAACATTACAGTCTCTTAACCGAATACAAGAGGTTACACAAAGTAAAAGTATGCAAATCCAGTACGTATTTTGTTATCGGATGTTGTTTAAAGACCCTTAATCAGGCGAAGAATCTTTTCATTTTTTGGCAACTTTATGAAGGGTTCCTGTTTTTTTAAGCATTCACTTTGTTAAAATTATATTTTGCACCCTGCCATCTTCTCCATGATTTTACTAAGCTGTTGATAAGGAATGCAAATCACTTTCAAGGACATCATTAGAAATGTAGCAGAAAACAAGCCACCCGGCAAATGTACAATACAGCATGTTCTTTCCTAAGCATTTTCTTTCAACGTGTCAGAGTGACTCTGTTATGCAAATTTGAGAGCACGGATGGGTAGGCAAATGTGTAAGGTTTCGCACGGAAAACATTCCGTCCTGAACCTCCATTTCAAATATCTGTATTGTATTAAATAAAGGTGGGACTTACTTTTAGAACGCCTGAATGAACAAATGTAGCCATATGACAGATGTGGTAAAAATTGAGTCACGTGTATAGTCCCTAAACTTAATTAAAAAATTATTGGATGAAACCGAAATTTCTCTTTTTGAAAAAGCTGCAGAACAAGAGAGAATGTATAATGAATCTCCTTCAGGCGAAGTCAGACTTCTATCTTCACAAAGGATTAGGGTCTAATTACGAAATTTGCATAAACAGGCGTTGATTCTACCCATTCCCTTTTTCATACATTTGGCGGATCAAAGAAAAACGTATTTGAGATGCAGTAGTCAGCCACGAACTGTCTGTATGGGCAAATAGGCAGCCCCCCTCCAACTCTCACCCCAATCCTCACCACCCATAAGAAGAGTGTTGGTCAGGCTGAGCAAATGTCAGCCTGACACAAACATTTGTTGTTCAGGTCAGGCAGCTAGGAGCTGTACATGGGCAAATAAGCAGGTGCCTGATTGCCTGAGCTGAACTGTACCAGGCTGAGGATTTCACAGCCCTGTGGGCATGACCTCTTAAGCCTTGCAAACGTAACTCAAGGCCTTCTCCCTCATGATGAAAGGGAGAGTCACTGTTTGCGTCAGACCTGGGTGCTTCTGTTTTATGCCTTGAAGTGCCTTGAAGTGCCCAGGACCAAGTGTCAATCTGTGACACTCATCACAGAGTGGGATGGGGTCAGTGAGAATACTGACAAGAGAGAGAGGTCAGCCTTTGAGAGGAGGCAGCTGTTCCAATCCTCATGAGACGTCTGAGGCTTCCCTCCTGAGCTGCAGCACTCCTAAAATTTATGATTTCGAATTTTTGGTGTGGGTGTGCTTGTATGTATGAATTAATTAATGTGTGAGTGTTGTGAATGTGTGTGTGTGCACACATGTTCAACTTGGCATCCTTGGCATAGTCTCCCCTAACTTTTTGCCTCTGTTTCCCAGGTTGCTGATGTGTGCTGAACTCTGTTATTGCTGTTTTTGATAATCAGGGCACTTTACCACTGCTATACAGTGCTAAAGTGAAGTGCTCCTATGTAAATTGTATGTGTAATTGGCTTTCCATGATTGGCATATTTGATTTACTAGTAAGCCCCTAGTACGGTGCACTAGAAGTGCCCAGGGCCTGTAAATCAAGTACTACAAGTGGGCCTGCAGCACTGGATGTGCCACCCACATTAGTAGCCCTGTAAACATGGCTCAGACCTGCCACTGCAGTGTCTGTGTGTGTATTTTTAAACTGGAATTCGTCTTGGCAAGTGTACCCACTTGCCAGGCCTAAACCTACCTCTTTCTTACATGTAAGGCAGCCCTACGGTAGGCTCTAGGTAGCCCCATAGGCAGGGTGCAGAGTATGTTTAAGGTAGGATATATACTAATGTGTTTTACATGTCCTGAAAATGATATACTGACAAATTTGGTTATCATTGTGCACGGCCTAACTCTCTCAGAGGTTAACATGGGAGCTGCCATTAAATATTATTTTGGGAGCAGATAGAAATATGGAGTTTAGGGTCTCTGAACTCACAATTTAAAAATACATTTTCAGTAAAGTTTATTTTGAGATTGTGTGTTTGAAAATGTCACTTTTAGAAAGTAGGCATTTTCTTGCTTAAACCATTCTGTGACTCTGCCTGTCTGTGGATTCCCTGTCTGAGGTCAGTTTGACTGTTGGGCTGTTTGCACCTCTCCTCTAGACAGTGACACAAAGGGAGCTGGGATGAAGCCTGCATATCCGGATGAGCCATCTGTGCTGGGAGGGAGGGGCGGAGTGGTCACTCACACCTGAAAGGGCTGTGCCTGCCCTCACACAGTGCAGTCTCCAACCCCTGGTGTGTGCCCAGGGCCTGGCCTGGGCAAGGCAGGATCTTTCAAACAGGACAGACTTTCCTTTGAAGTTTGCCTACTTCAAAGGCAGAAATGGGTATAAGTAGTGGACCCAAAACCCCTGAAAATTAGATCACTTCTGGATTCAAGAGGAACCTCTGCTAAGGAGAAGAGCGGAAGAACTGAGGAGAATTGTTGCCCCTGCCTGCGCCTGTGCTTTGTTGGGCTAACCTGCAGTTGCTGCTTCTGCCTGTGAAAGGGGACAACGAATGGGCTTTGTCGAGCATTCCTGCTTGAGAAGAATCTCCAAGGGCTTGAAATGAGCTTGTCTCCTGTTGTTGAAGTCTCAGGGTCATCAAAGACTTTCCCTGCCAGCACCGGACTCTCTGCTGAGACTCGTGCCCTGACACGTGGTGCCCTAGCCAGTCCCTGGGCCCTTGAAAGGTGAAGTTGGCATACAGGAACTGAAAATCCAGACACAGAATGCATCGCGTGGAAATCCACGCACCTTTCTCAACACAGATGAAAAATGACACGCGGCTGGCTTTGCGGCTAAAATCTATTCTCCACCTCCATCGCCACTGGGAGATCGACACATCGTGGCTGGGAAAACGATGTGCAGCACCCTCTGACGAAGGCTGATAACGACGCAAACCCCACGTAGCGCGGATTTCTGTTACTGTGCAACCGGATTTTCCATGCATCGCCCCTGGCCATCCTAGTCAACCCAACTCTGCGCAGATCCGAGGTGCCCCGTCCGTAAATTGTCATATTGCTCTCTTGAGACGGAACAAAACAACGCATTGCCTACCCAACCGGAGAAGGAGATGACACACGTCCTCACTTGCGAGTAAGGATCGAGGCATCGTTACCCTTTTCTGAGACATGCTCACCGGTGAGGCTTTATTTTTTATGATAACCAGGAACGTTGTGTGATAACAGCATTCTCACTGTTTTTTAAGGATTAAGGGGGTCATTAAGACCTCGGCGGTCTTCCTAGAAGACCGCCGAGGCCGCGGGAGACAGAATACCACCATTGCCGGCTGTGTTCCTGCCTCCCTATTATGACATTTCCGCTGGGCCAGTGGACGGTAACAGTGTTACCGTCCCCTGGCCCAGCGGAAATGTCACATCAACATTGCTGCCGGCTCATAATGGAGCCGGCGGCAATACTGATGTGCAGCGGGTGCAGTAGCACCCGTCGCACATTTCACTGCCCAATATTCGGGCAGTGAAATGTGCGACGGGGCTATGCCTGGGGGCCCCTGCACTGCCCATGCCAAGTGCATGGGCAGTGCAGGGGCCCCCAGGGGCACCCCAAGTCCCCTTACCGCCAGCCTTTCCATGGTGGTGTTTACCGCCACAGACAGGCTGGCGGTCGGGGACTCATAATCCCCAGGGCAGCGGTGCTTGCACCGCTGCCCTGGGGATTATGACCACCAGGTGGAGACCTGGCGGTAAAGTGGAGGGGACGGCGGTATGGCCGTGGCTTTTGCGCCACGGTCATAATAGCTGGCGGGACACCGCCAGCCTGTTGGCAGTGTTCCCGCCACCCTACCGCCGGCCGCCAGGGTCAAAATGACCCCCTAAGACTCTTATTCTTTTTAAAATTCATATCTTGACTTGTGTATGTTGGATTTTTGTCATTTTGGTCTTGTTTGATTTAGATAAATATTACCCATTTTTCTAAACTGGTGTGGTGTCCATTTTGTAGTGTTTTCCATGAGTTACTGTGTGTGTTGGTACAAATACTTTACACATTGCTTCTGAAGTTAATCCTGCCTGCTCGTGCCAAGCTACAAAGGGGGTTGAGCGGGTGTTAACTGGGGGTGATTCACCTTTACCCTGACTAGGGTGAGGGTCCTTTCTTGGACAGGGGGTAATCGGACTGCCAACCAAAGACCCCAGTTCTAACATTGGTAAACAGCGGTGAGGATTTTGACTTTTATTTGTACTTGACAAACAGTGATTACGTGTACACTACTGTTTTCAGTGCAGACCATTGCATGATAACATATAGCTTGTTTTTGTTTTTTCTCTTTTTGGATTTATTCCCTACTTCCATAATTTTGCAGATTTTTTATTGACTTTTGAACTTCATTGGGAATCTTTTCTGCCTTGGAACGTGCACTTTTGCTGATTCGTTTTTCATCATAAAATTAAAAAAATAATATAGGGCACAATAGGGACCCATTCTAAAGTGAGCTTTTAACTACTGCTAATAAACAACAGCACTCGTTAATGACAAAAGCTTGTGTCAAACAACTTAAGCCAATATTCGTGCTCTTGTTTGTGATGGAATACTTAGCATAGGATAGCTTAAAGCACCTTGAGGCAATACAAGTGTGGAAATATGCAGTAACAACATTTTGGGAATACAGTAAAAATTAACACCTTGAAAAACAAAACAAAAATGGCATTATAGTGAAACCTACAGGGCACATTTATCATTACTAACACAACACTGCATTGTGCAGTGTTCCTTCAAAAATGTTTGTGCTGTTTCAGCATTTCCCTGCGCCATGGATACACGATATTTATGAGATAGTGCACCATGATGCAAGGTCCTGAGATGCTTCACAAATTTTGACCCAAAGGTTTCAATAATGGTGCAAAATGCTGCAACGAAAGTCCTACTTATCTGATGCAAAGTTGATTTGTGTGTTGTAAAACACCTTTACAAGCCACAAATCAGTATTGCATCACCCAGGAGCGCTTTGCATCATAGGAAAGTTTTAAAATGCAAAGTGAGTAACACAGTGTACACAACTAATACTCCTCCGTACAGAGACGGACGGAAGGAGCCCCAGGAAGCCAGGAGTGCAACACCCCCAACCCTGAATACCTGCCACATCACAGTGGAAAAGGAAGAGGAAGACCAATTTCCATGAGCGGAAGAACCAGTTGCTAATCTGTGAGGTGGCAAAGAATGAGCACCTACTATTTGTCACTTCAAAAATGCCACTAGCAAAGAAGAATGCAATCTAGCAATCCATAGTGGATAAGACAAATTGCATTGCACAAAGAAAAAGGACAATACCAGAGTGTAAGAAGAGGTGGCATGACTACAAACATAGGACTAAAGAAAAACTGACGAGAAACCCTGGGGCAGCCATGAGGACCGAGGAGGACCTGATGTCCAGGAGGAGTTGGAACCATTGGAAGAGCAGGTGGCATCCCTCATTCTAACAGAGTTGGTAGCTGGAGTGAAAGGTCAGGGCAGTGCTGAAGTAGAGGACCAGCAATAACTACAGGTTGAGTGAAAACAAGGGACCATATTTTTCAAACTGCCATGCAGCGCAACTCTGCTGCGCTGAGTGAAAGAGAAAGGGCAGGAAAGCCCAATATGTTAACTCATCCTTCACATAAATGTTCTTTACTTGGGCATTACCATTTTTTCCAGCCCAGTCCACCCCTGCCAAGTTTCCCAGGTCCATGTATGATGTGCTTTCTCAGTTTAGATTTTTCCATTGAATACTGGGAAATGTAGTGTAAGTTTTCCCATTATAGAACAGGACTACACGTCCTAGAATACAAAGTAAAAAACCTGGACTGGAACAGCGCATCATGCATGGACCTTGGAAACTTGGCAGATATGCCACTGCCAATGAAACCCCCCATGCACCATTTTCAAAAGTGTGCTTGTGTTGGGATGAGGCAGCCAAAAATGTGCTGTAATGTAAATTCAGTTAATGTGGCTTTGTAGAGGATCAACTTGTCACCCGAGAGAGTATCCAGGTGCTGAGTAGGTGCATGCTTTGCAAGTAGGATTCCATGAAGAGTCAGGTGTACAGTTTGTAGCACAAACCCATATTTGACACAGCTGTCCCGATGTGCTGAGTGAGGCATGTGTTGTTTCCCATGTAAGAGAACACCCTACCTCCAGTTTTGCAGTATTGCTCATATGGAGATAGAGAGTATGAGTGGGCACAAGTAAAGCAGAGCAGAGGTCCATGATTGGTTGATGCAATTGTAGATGGTGGGTGAGCTGGGGTGTCCCTGGTAGTGTAGTACCTTGTAGGTGTGGGTGAACATCTTGAACTGACAGTGTGTCTGAATGGGGCCAACTGTGTTTGTCTGAGGTAAGATGTGATGTGCGTGCCACAAGACAGGTTGATTAATAGTCTGGCAGTGGTTTATTAGATGGTTTGCCGCTGATGTAGTTTGTGTGCAGAAATGCTGTAGTAGAGTACATTGGTTTAGTACAGTCTACATGTGATGAGGGCTTGGGTGAGTCTTACAGGTGTCAGGAGGAAACCATAGGAAGAAATGTATGAGCATGCAAAATATGTTAAAGCAGGTGGAGGTGATAGTGGCAATGTGATGTCTCATGATGAGGTTGATGTTAAGGCTGATGAACAGGTTTCTGGGATGGTTAGGGGGTGAGGGGGTTGGGCCTAGTTATGTGGGCAACTAGGCCCAAACCCCCCTGACGTTCTTAAATATTAACTCCCACTGGAAATTTTGGATTTGGAGTTAATATTTAAGAACATGATCACTTTTATCTTGTTAGGTTGAGGATGTGTTACTTATCCCATGTAGAGTTTGCTATGTAGATCAATGGCATACTGTATCAACTTTTGGTAGTGATGGTGTCTTTAGAGATGTTTTGGATTATTTAGGTTTCTTCAGTGTAAGAGATAATGGTGAGTCTTTGGGTCTGAATTAAGCAGGTTAGTGGAGTCATGTATAAGCTTAAAAGTGTGGGACTGAATGGAGAGTCTTGAAGGACTCCAAATGAGCTCCTTTGGTTCTCAGGGAATGGAATGACTTTGAGCTGTTGCGTACTTCCAGTTATGAAGCAGATAATGCACTTCAGAGATGGGCCTTGTATTGTGGAGTCTGGAGATTACTGTGTGTGTGTGTGCAGGAAAACTACAGGATTACCCTGAAAATTATGAAATATGGCATATACATGTTGTTCCCATTTCATGCAGTGCAGCAAAGTGTTGGGTGCATGTTTGCCAAATATGACCCCTAGGGTGCAATAATGCAAAAATTGCATGCTAGATAATACAGTATGGCAGCTTGGTGTGTTATGCTGTGTGAAAGGTAAAGTGTCGGAATGTGTGTTCATTAACAATATATGGTGCATTATATCTCTTGGCTAGTGCCTAGTGTAAACCAATGGCTAGAGCAAATGCAGGCACTATTGTTATATGGTGCAATGGTCCCTCCAGTGGTGTAAGGCAGTACACTTTGCATCGGTGCAGACAGAGAACAGGAATGCACCATAACATGTTAAATATGGCCCATCCCTGCCCTCACACTTTCAGGCAGAGCAGCAAGCTGCCTAGCTGCATTGTGTTGCGTGAAATTAATCCAGCTAGGGACCATGGTGAATAATGAGGTGGTGTGATAAATGTACACGTATTGCCATGTGAAAATCAACAATAGTAAAACATGGACATATTCCATGTAGAAACATGAGTCCCATATATCCCTGTGTACTTGAAAGTGAAGAAAAGTACTTCCCAAATGTAACAGAAATCACTTATTTGATCATGGAATCTTTGTAACATATTTCTATTTCTTTCCAAAGTGACAAACAACATCTCCTGTTGATCAGCCTGTTTGTGATGTCCAAGCTATTGATGACACCATCCTATCATCCATGGGGATGACACCATCCCAATGGATGAAAACACCTTCCAATGGCCCCTGGACACTTTTGAAACATCTCCTTTGGTATAGGCAAGGGAAGATGACATTGTTTGGTCCCCAGATAAACCAACACACACAGATCATAGACCATCAACCAATCACATAACAGCAGAGGACTCTAAGGACCCCCAAGTTACTTTTCAACAGCGAGTGGTAGGAGTCCAGCAGTGAATTTCTGATGACGTCCAGTTGAGGTTGGAGACCATAACAGACACTCATGAAGGAGTGCAAATATGTCTTAGTTCTAATGACAAAGGCAGTCATGGACACCTACTCTTGGCTCCATGTCATTGATGGCTCACTAGCTGACATCACTGGTTTCATGACACAGAAGAAAAAACAACACCAGCCCTCTACAACTGACACCACTGATGTTGCCAGGTAGATGGAAGCCATCAATACAGCCATCAATTTCTTGGAGGCAGATATTAACTACTTCATAGCATCAATGAGTGTCTTCAGTAGTAACATTGTTGCTTTGCTTGCCAATGGCGATTGATTTTGTCTAAGTATGTGTGACTTCCTGCACAACAATAAACCAGTCAACAATGCAGACCCCCCTGCACTATGGTGCAAGGGCGTCTGAGTGCTAGCCAGCAGTTTATGTTTTCCCACTGGAAGGGACCAGCAATCTGTACTATCATATCAAATCCAACACCATCGCAACCTGAGCACAAAAGCTGTAGCTGCTGAGGTCTTCTGTGCCTTTGATCATGTAAATCTTCACCAAAGCCAGCAGACTTTGTGCTCCGATATGTGTGGCCCAATTTCATGAACCCACAGGCTATTATCTGGATACACAAAGGTTTTTGCCATGTCTGCTATCATGTGAGCTTGGGAAAAAATTGTACCTCATATTAGGGAAAGCATTATATCTACATCACATATTACAAAATATAACTGAAATTGCTATAAAATCATAAGTGCTAGTCCATACCTACTCCTATTCTTGCTATAGAGAAATATATGTACAATATCCCTTCATAAAAGACTTCTCCAATTAAAATATGTCCAACGAACCCAAGTAAGGTCAGTCACTAATCATTCTGATGTGTCAATAATATTTAATGCCATGGGCAAGCTATGTACACTTTGGCTGTAGGTCTTGCATCAGGTAGAGGGGGAAAGGTTAAGGCACAACCTAAGTGAGATGTCTAAAGTTAGGCAATGGAAGCTTGTGTGGCTCTACATGTCTTCTGTAAGTAATCTGGAGTTAGACAAGGCAGTGCATATTGCTCACTTACCTTATTCTGCGGCAGGGAGCCATTTCATAGATGGAGGGTGGACGTTTCACTGCATCAACACCTTTAGTGTGACGGCTTCACAGATTTAGCATCAGGTAGACCTGCAAACATACCATAGTGCACCAAGTCCACATGTGAACCTAAACCAGGAGAAATAATCTAATTTCATATTTTTGTTACCTCACTCTCCCTATGATGCATCACACACAGAAACGCAAACAAATGTGTTAAGTGTGTGTTTATTCAGGGATGTGTCCATACATGTCCAAGACGTATTTTACCTAAAATGCAGGCCCCCTTACACCTTGATGCAAGGGTACCCTTGTTAGTGCTAGGTAGACAAAAGCACACCATCAGGAGAAAGGACAGGAATGCACTGCATCATAGAATCGCTGTTAATTCCTGCCTTTTCCTTTTTACGCAGTACAGCAAGGTGACTTGATGCATTGAACTGCATGAAAGCTTGACATAAATGCCACATATGTTAGATACTGCCCAAGAGGCTGGCATTATATGCCAATATATGGGAAATCTAGTGTATATGTCCTGCTGGCCACACTTAAGCCAATGATTTTGTATCCATGCAGTGAGGCCTAGTGGGGCAACATAGGTTATACAACAAAGATATTGCCACTCTGTGCTCTGCATCTACATATATAACTAAGACATGCAAGATGCCATGCACGGATCAACTGTTAGGCCACAGCATAAGCGCCCTGCCATGTGGGCATCTACCTGCACAATGTGCATTGGACAGGCTGAATGATGATTATGATACATTCCTGCCCTTTTACACAGCACAGCCAGGTGATTTCCTCTGCTGTGCTGTGCGAAATATTGATAAATGTGCCTCTTGGCACATGCATACTATCTTTGCCACACAAACATAACTTATATATTGTGCAGTGTGGATAATGATCTGTATTGTGAATCTAGCCATTCCTCATGCAGCCATAATCTGTGGTAATTAGTGCATGACCAGCCAGATCAATGCACCTACTTCTCTCTTTGTGAACATTTTCCCTCTCCCCTTCCCAGATATGGCACAATGGCACAAGCACTATCTATACTAAACCCAGAAAAAACCCTTAAACCCATAAGTAAAACTAAGGGCCATATTTATACTTTTTGACGCAAAACTGCATAGGCGCAGTTTTGCGTCAAAAATGTTATCACTGGCTTACGCCATTTCTTTGTGCCATTTGAGTGTCAAATTTATACTTTGACGCACGGTGGCGCAAACCACAGGTGTGAGTCTTTTTTTTTTTACTCAAACCAATGCTTCACATCGTAAAGAAAAACGACGTTAACACGGCAAAAATGACTGTGAGCCGGTATACGACGTCGCAAACCGGAAACACGCTGTTTTTTGATGCAATTGCGTCAAAAAGCAACGCAAACACAGCAAAATGTGCTAAGGAGAGCCAAAATGGATCCCAGATGCTTGCACAGACCCCAGGCAGATGACAACAGACCAGGAACCAGCCAGGAGGACCCACTTAAGACCCAGGACAGGGAGAAGAAGAAAAGAAAGTGTCACTTCAGTGCAGAGGAGCAGGGAATTCTGGTGAAAGAGGTGATGGAACACCGGCACCAACCGTTTGTCACCTCAAAGTTGCCAATTAGTAGAAGAGAGGCAATGTGGCAACAAATGGTTGACAAGATCAACAGTGTGGCAGAAGTACGGAGAACAGTCATCGAGTGCAAGAAATGCTGGCATGACTGCAAGCGCAGGACCCAGGAAAAGATGGCCAGGAACAGGAAGGCAGCACTGCAGACTGGAGGTGGGAGTCCAGCACCGCAGGAGGCCCTGGACCACATGGAGGAGATAGTGGCAGCCGTCATCCCTGAGGAGATCGTCACAGGGATTCAAGGACAGGACAGCGCAGACTACCAGGAGACAACACAGATGCAGGGTAAGTCGCATGGGGCACTAAAATGCCTAATTGTTAACTGCAACCAAGGGGGGGGAACATACCTACTACACAATGCATGTAAGTCATGATATTCATGGAGTGGCATGGGTAAAGGGGCACAGTACGGGGGCATGGCCCGTTCAGAGGAAACCTGGGGAACAGTACTACCCTACACCAACAACCTTTGCATGGGGGAATGCTGCCATGCCAAGGATGTTGGAAAGGTAAAGCCAGGCCAGGAGGATAGGGTACAACGAAAAACTGGCATGCTGTCACACATCAGACAGTATTCTCCCTACATGAACTAAGGCCCAATTAACAACCTGGAATTTAACATTGACAACAGTTGCCACTACCACCTCTCCTGTGTGTGCAGGTCAAGTAGCGAATGGCAGTAACATCCCCATGAATCAAACACACCCAAATTAGAGTGTTCAGGATGACAACGTTATCAATCCCCTGAAATCAATACAAATGTTCCAATCCTGTCAAATGTGAATGTCCATAGTTGCTACAAACATCAGCCATTGTCATAAACATTATGAGGTACACAGCATTAATGTCATACCCATGCAGCATATGTCAGGTTCCACCCTATGCCTGGGTCACAAAAGCTCCAATGACACCATGCAACATCCCAAATGTCATACTGCTCAGACAACAGCATTGAGGGAAAGGACATATGTAACTGGCTACAGAAATGCACCCGCACAGTCAGAGGAGGAAATGGAACACTGCTAGGACCATCAGTGCAATCTAATGTAGCACACATTTCCCAACATCAGCAGTACACACTACCAATGCTGACATCCGTATCGTGCCATGCCAATGCAATACATAGTCTATGCTAGGTCTCAGCAACATATAGGTGGATGTGAAATATCAGAGACTGGGTCAGTTCCAGAATGTTAAATGTGGTGCAAGTGCCATCAGAACACCCACAGCCAGTGAAAGGCCTTACCATGCGAATGGAAGTAGACAGGGGGTTGAGTAGGACAAGAAGGTGGCAATTCACAATTTGGCCAGAACCAACACCTAGAGGATGTGATGCTGACAAGTCCCATACTGACCACAATACATTTGACATGTAGGTGGGGCATAGGCCATGGGAGAATGCTAATATTATGGACAGGAACAATGAACAGGAACCACGATCACAATGTGAAACTAATAGGAAGGCAGGCACGCCACATTACAAATCCCACAACACAGACACACTAATTGTACCATATCTCATTGCAGAGGACGTTGGCTCTTCTGTGGATATGTTGGTCCAGGACTACCCTGATGACATGGATGACAAGCTGACAAATATCAGCCATCAGACCCTCCAAGATGTCCTTCGAACCCTCCAGACCCCACCTTCAGTCACAAGGAGGAGCACAGAACTAGCAGCCATCACAGAGGACCCACCCATCACCCCAATTGTATGACCTGCCAGCTCCAACACAGCTGAGGACTCTGACGACACTGGCACCAGATTTGAGAGAACTGTAGTTGGACTCCGGCGGGAGCTGGCCAAGGAGGTGCGAGTGGGGATGGAAAATATGGCAGCCAGCCCTGAGGGCGTGCGTTTGTGCATGATGTCAACTGTAGAACAGGCAGCAGCCATGCAAGGGTGAACATCAATCTTGCAGGAACTTGAAAAAAGGTTGAAGAAAATCAGCACAGCTGTAAGAGAGTTGACACAACACCTACAACAACAATCCTGTCAACGCGTACAAGAATGCAATATTGAACCCCTCACAGCCACGTGGCTGCCTACCACAGTGATGCGGCTGCTATACTTAAGAAACAGCAGCTCCTCCTTGCTGCATTACTTCCCTGAATAGCCCCACAGTTGGCAGCTACCGGGATGTCTGACTCCACGTCTTCAAACACTGAGGTGTGTGTTGCCCCTTCACAACCACCACCACCAAGGGCAGAGAAGACAACACACACATCAGAAAATGAAGATGTGGAACAGATCACCTTCACCCGTAAGAGTACCTTGTAGCACTAGTCCCTGCCACATGGCCACCTATTGCCAAGGTCTTGTGCTTTGTAACATGCCAGTCTTGCAACAACTGTACTCAAGCACTGTTCTTCAGCCCACTGTTTATCTTGTCACCCTGCCCTGTGATTGTCTCTCACTAACTCATTGGCAAATTCTGTCCCTCTGCACTGTCTGACACTTCACCCCAGCATGTCCAATGACATGTCCTTTTGCACTTGTGTAAGATCACAATGGAAGGTGTCACACTAATGGACTCACAATCATGGACAATGTACATATAGCACTAAAGCACTTTTAAATAAATAGCACTTACACAACAACTTTGTCGCTGTGTAATGTGACACATAAACCGTGATGGAGATCAGTGATGTTTACCTCAGGTCAATGATTATAGATTGTCAATACACCTGACCTAAAAGAATGTTGGCTGATAACTATGCACCGTGGTCTGATTGTACCATCATCTGCCCTCCTTGAGGCTTAATTCTGAGGAAAATAGAAACTATACACCATAATGCTGTTTGGACAGAATAACGCTTCCTCAAGGGATGTTTAGGCCACAAATTATTGCCTTCAACTTTTTCTTCAAGCCAAAACTTACGTATGTGACATTTGACCCAAATTTTACCTAATACACACCATACTGCATGAATGGATGTGTATGAGTTTACGTACAAATATGTAACCGGGCTGAATATTGTAACAAATGATAGGTGTGAGTTATGTATACCATACTACCACTCACCTTATAAGAATTTGCTTGGACATGAGCTGCAGGCAGACTTCACACAGTGTCTTCAATACCAATTCTGGTAGCAAAGTATGTGACATTGAAAACATACATCAAAAATTAACAACACTTTGGGATCCATGGTAACCTTGAATGTTGGGTGCAATGGATGGCAGAATCTTAGCAAAGTAGCTTTGGTGTAGCTGCCAATGTAACAGCTCAGTTGGGATTTGGTTGCAGCATGGGATACAAAAGCTAATACTAAAGAGACACTGTTCACTCATGCCAAGGCTCTGATCCCCAAGCATATGACACATCATCCCCCACCCACCCACACACATAATAAAAAACAGATATTAAAAGTATCATACCCCCACCCCTCCACCTACTACTACTAACTAAACTAACAGCCTAATCTAACCTAACACTAAGCCCCTAAACCCACTAATAAAAAGAACCAGGAAAGAGGAGGGAGGGGAGGAAATCATGGCTGAGGGTATATTGTTTACAAGTTTGCCCTCCGCAGGGTCTTTTTTATGGCACAAGCCCTCCTATTCACTTGAGCCACTTCCTGCTGCAGCCTGGTCATTTTCCTCAACATACGGTCCAAGTTCCGTTTCATCCGCTGAAAATCTGCTGGGTCAATGACCGCAGCAGGAGTGGTCTGGGTGCCTGTTGAAGAAGTATGTCCCCTTGTCGGTGCCCTGCCTGTAGAAGAAGGTGCAGGTGGTGCTGTGACAGGTCCTGGAGCAGTGGAGGTTGACGGTCCTGCAAAGGTTCCTGCTAAGGTTGGTGCCACCTGGGTGGTAGTGGTGGTGCTGGTGGTGGTGGCTGTGGTGGACACAGAAGGGCCCCATTGGGCAAATGCCCTTCACACTCCAGAGGCTCTTTCATGGCGATAACGCCTTGCCATGTTGCGGAACCCTAACTCCACATCCAGAATGTGGCAGTAACGCATCGCCCTGCGCTGAATCTCCTGAATCTGGATGGGATTCATATTGGCAGCTGTTAAAACAGATATAAAACCAAACATTAGGTACTTCATTGTGTGATATGGCTTTAGAAGTTAATCAGACAATACATCTAATGTACCAGAAACAGCCCATATCATCATACAGATCACTGATTGTCCCTGAGGAAGTACATGCCAATGCAGCCTACACATGTCCTATCAAACAGCACAGCAATACTCTAAAAGATGGGTAACAACTTGAATGACCTATGCATCATTGTTCACCCAATTTGACACATAAAAAAATGCTCCAAGTTCTCCACCAGTGACAGGCCAACTAATGACTATCTTCTGGATGACAATCAAGATCTGCGAGTTGTAAATGGAATTGCCAGGATAGAATGCAGTTGCTAATCATGAGTGGGTGTCCTAGGTTTGGACAAGTGACTTATAGATTTACATGTCTGTGTATTAAACTTGGATCATCAGTCCTAGGTACACTTTTCACAACCCTCCACCTGTGCCTGAGGTGGGGTGGTGGCCAAGCAACAAATACTTTCAAACATCAAGGACATCCAGGAAGCTTTGGACAGCTGTACATGGGTTTGAGGATGTCCAACTAGGATACATCCAAACCTTGGACAATACCATCCACACTTATGTTTGGAAATGCAGACAACTGTCAACATCATTTCCTACCAGTAACATATGATTTACAACAAGCAGATAGATGCAAGCACACATCTGGCCATAAGCTGCATGCACTCCTAGGCCATTGTACCAAGTGCCTCATACTCGTTGCACAACATGTGGAGCTACATGCTGCTAGGAAGTCAAACATACAGTCAAACATGTTAATTAGTGAATAGTGAAGCTGAAGTCTGTGGGTATGACTTTGGCATCCCTAATCAGGGTCTGACTTCCTGACTAAGTCACAAATATAGTCCTCTGCTAAATTTTCTGAATTTAAGTTTTATCCACAAAAGTCATCCCTATTCACATGGTCTTGCCTACAGGACTGCCCTACAATCCCAAATTATGACTATACGCTAATGATTGCCCAACTCAAAGATGGGAAAAAATGATACTCCACTCAAGCAGCATATCTGATCATTGCCCAGCGCATCACACCTTGCTATGTGTCCAACACAAAGGAGTCAATCACACAACAGCAGCAAACACAACACAACACAGAACAGAAATATCAACACCATTTGGAGATGTCTGGGTCTGCAAATCGAGCCACCTCTCTGATAGTGTAGGGGGTAGGTCCACCTGTAAAGCATGGAAGGGAGAAATGTGCTCAATGTCTGTGCACTGTACAACACTTCCAAATACAAATACTATGTGTAAGATTAAATCAGAAATTCAAGCCTCTCAGACATAATGATACTGCATCCTACATTCCACTACAAACATGTACAGACATGCTCCATCATTTGTTTGCAGACTCATTCATTGAGTGTATTCCTCTCATCATGTGTATCCATGAGGGACATGCCAAGCCACTTTCCTGGAGGATTGCAATACCAGTCACCCAGCTATTGTGACTAAGACCAATGTAAAACACACAGGTACAATGTACAGAGGGCCAGGCACAGTTGTTATCCCTCAATTTGTATAATTTGCTTCAATTTATGTGCCATAGCTATGGTAAGTTGCACCAAACATTGAGATATGAACCTGTGTGAATTACTTTTGGCATCCATCCCTAATTTAATTGTGGCACAAAAAAGTCCAAATCTCAGTTTAAGATGTTACCTGAGGTCAACTATAACTTCTTACATATGTGTCAGAATCCAGTTCAGACATGTATCCGAAAAAATTGAGTGACACATTATTTCTTAAAAATATCTGGATTTAAAACATGACTTTCCTTGTGCACTCACAGACCATGCATAAAACATATCTTAGAGCCACATTTGCATCTTCTATTGACGTGAAGGCAGCACAAATTTACAGGCTCCTGTTGTGTTTGGTAAGTTAATGCAGCTGTTGCGTCAACAAATGACGGTAATGTGTAGGAATTATTCTATAACTCACAGCAACTGTATGTTTAACTTGCATTCCACATGTCCAAAAACATTGCCTGTAGCATATGAACAAATCTGCTACTGTCACTACAGAGCATTTAAATTTGCACATTACTCTGATTTGTACTCACCAACAGGGCCACCAATCACAATCCACAGGTGGTCCTGCAGGTCTTGCTGTCGGGCAACCAGGTCAGCCCAACGGTGTTTCAGCTGGTGGTCATTGCGTGGTGTGTTGTAGATTCGCTTGCGATGGTACAGGGCCTTTGCCCACCGGAGCTTCCTTGCCTCTGTGTGATACCCCTGTATCACACACCCACCTGTTCGATCATTAAGGGTAGGAAGTGGCACACCAGCCAAATAAATCCCCCAGCTCCTCCTCTCCCATTCTGCCAAGACGAGGCCTACCCAACATGCTTGCACAAAAAAAGGGAATAAAGGGGTACATAGGAGAATGAAGGGAAAATAGGAGAGGGAAATGAAAAAAAAAACAGAAAACAGCCCAACTATCCCCAAACTAACACTACCCACAACAGACTCCCAAAAGTACAAAGACAAATTTATGCACCAGAAAAGACAAAAAAATACACTTACACAGGATACCACACACTCTTAGGAAACACAAAAAGACAATTTAAAGACCACACAGGAGACAAAATCACAAAATGCACAGAGAGACAAGTCAAAACACAGCCACAGTCAGGAGATATCACAGACTGCAAAGTGAAAGTGAAAGTACACCCACTCTACCAAATTCTGTAAACAGGAGATCCTACGCACACCCTTTGAAATAACCCTGCATCCATATTTTCAAATATGTTTCATACTTAACCAATTTCATGGGGTACAGTATGGGAATTACTGCTCAGTGCCAATGGATGTATCATGGCAATGAGTGTAATTTTTTTATGCATATGCGTAATTTTTTGACACATGTGTGTCTTTTTTGACACGTATGCGTCAACATTTCTGTCTTTGACTGGGTCACTTGTCATTTGTAATAGTACATGACAGGTGTGACAATACAGAGATGGGCTGATTGCACCTACATTGTGCATTCTGGTGTATGGGCACATGTGACAGATCATACTACTGCAGACCATGATCCTCTAGTTGTTGTACCGGATTTGCACTCTTCACTGACGCAATAGATGGCCAATCGTGTGGAATACAATTAGGTATTACCCAGTTTGGGCATGTTTTGCATCACTAGAGGATAGCAAGGCTATGCAACTCAATACAGTAACGCAATGCCTATGTGTCAATGTGTGTGAATTGGCTCTTACTATTGTAGTTATCCCACTGTTTGATCATTACAAGACGCGTTTTCTCAAATCTGCTTGTATGCATGTGGAGTCAATGTGTCCAACCATCAGATTCTATTCAGTGTGGAAATGAGAAAGGAAATGTGTTTGTCATACACGTAGCAAAAAATGCTGTGTGAACTGCCTAGGGTTTTTGGGACATAAGCATCACCAATGACAAACCATGCACAGGATAGATAGAAGACGGTTGATCATGGCAATGTCCAAGACTAAGCCATCACATGTCCTGGAATGTTGGATACTACTTCCTAGGCACTTGTTTGTATACTACCCATGAGTCAGGCATTGGATAATGCTATGTGGGTACGGTGTTTGTGACACCGAGTCCCAAATACAATCCACAAATGTCATGTCACGCCACAGTTGGAGTCATATAAATGAGCCATGTTTCTCCTGTGGCAGTGGAGGACCAGCAGACCAAGCAGCACGCGTGCACATATTTCCAGTGGTAAATTGCACAAAGGTGTCCGGTTCAAGTGTGTGGGGCCATGTGTAGCCTGAGTCATTATTGGGGTCCATTTTGTCACAGTTAAGTGCAGGTCTAGTCATGAGTCTGTGTAGCCATTTCCTGCATTTACAAAGTATCCTTCACAGCTGAATTGAAGGAATTCTGAAGAGGAATTGAGAACACACATGGGGATAGCCCAGCTATGGCACTGCAGACGTGTTATGAGACTGACAACAGGGCAACCTTGGTGTGCTGACAAAGTTAATGGAGCAGGAATTTTAAACCGGCAGGTTTCCTCACAACATTTGTCCACAGGGTGGCCTCTAAAATTCCCACTGCAGCCGGGAACATCAGTGCCTCTGTGCTGATTAATCTCACAGCTATTCACCACGCAAGCCCCATCAATATGTTGGGGGCAATGTGAATCAGCGTGTAGACTGGGTCCTAACATGTGTTGACATTTCATGCACATTATCTGACGTTGTTTGTTGTGCTGGAGGCACCATACCCAATCCATGTATTCAGCCATGGTACACTGTCACTGGTTGTCACTCATGCATACATGAAACCCAGACAAGGGATGGGCCCTGATTAGGCTATTTGGAGACAAGTTTCACCCCATGGTACGATAAGTAAACTGATTATGCTATACAATGTATTTGAGTATTCATTGTAGACCTACCTGACACAATACCCCAGGAGGAAAGTGAGGGCTTGGAAACAACTATGAAACAAATGTAGCCACAGGGAACCTTTATGGTAATACAAAGACAGCAACCAGTCAGTCTAACAGGATGCAGGGTCAATCAGGAACAAAAATTTAACTAGGCAAATACACAGTGAGCAGACTGAGACTGGTCAAAGCTGGAACAACACTGTGGAAAATGAAAACTGTGTTTGTCCTGTGTGTTGGAATGTAACACAATAACCCAAGGCCTGTGTTATACAAGTGATGTATACAGCAATGCAAAACAGTGTAATACATAAAATGGCAGTTTCTATGCTGTTCTAGGCAGCTGCAAGGGCATTGCATGTTCAAATGGCTGGTCTGCATTGAGGTGCTCACAGGTGTGTGCAGCTTCAGTCTCTCACAAGTCCTGTAGGTGAGAAACAAGTTCAAAGGGCCAACAGTACCTTTCACATGGGAAGCAATGTACAGGTGATTACAGGACCTATCAGCTGAAAGAGAAAATGAGTAAGAACATGTTGATGTTGCTTGCACCATGATTATCACTTTGCATGGCAGTTGTTCTCTTGTGTTGTCTGTGACTCATCTGTGTTTGTGTTATTGTGTGGAATCCTAGGCTTCTAGGATGTACCATCAGCATTTGTTTCCTTATCTGAACAGGTGTTTGGCTGATTGACCAGATGTCAGCAGTATTTTTGTAGAGTTGAAGTACATTGTGTACTCCCTTGCATTATGTTATAGAGAGAAATGAAAGAGGTGTCCATGTGTCTTGACTGGGGGTGACATGATACTTCCATACACAGAATCAATTCCACAGTGGTGGTAACACCGTTGCATCTATATACCCTGGACATCCCATCCAATTTCACATATGCAATAGAATTAGTTAAACATCAGTGAGACCCTTAGATTTGGCTAGGTGACAATGTACAACACATCTCTGTACGTTGTTGACAATTGACTATGCACAAATATCCCATGTGTGACAAATTCTCTGCAGACCTATATCTCTCCCCTTGTCAGATCTACTCCGGTTCTAACCTGTACCTATACTACTGAACATGTTCTAGTTCAGCCGGCTAACTTGGTTGTGAGGTTGTCATTTGGAGTGTCAGAAGGTCCGTATGCCTGTTCATCCGTTGTGTGTGTGTGAAATTGTCTCAATCCGTATGTGTAGGAATGTGCGCTTTCAATATTGTCCCATCAATATGTTTTCTTCACACACATCCACTTGCTTCTTGGTAGTGGGCAATGTGAGAGCAGGAGTGAAGTGAGACATTGGTACAGCCTCAATGATTCCATGTCACCTTCATTGCAGTCATCATCATGCTATGTGTGTCATGGTGTTTGACCTGCAGCAAAACACATTACACACCCCTTACACAGTACATATTGGTTGGAAGGGTGTTTGATTGATTGTTATTGATGTGATATTAAAAGATTAATCCTCCAAGTTGTACTGCCAGTTGAGGCCAATTCATTGTCATTGTGTTGTTTTAAATTGTTCCCTTGTGTCTGTGGAGTGGCATCTGTTGTTATTTGGTTCTGTCATTTGTCCATATGTGTGTATCCAAATGGGTCAGGATATCACACATGCCTAGCAGTGTCACAACCTCATTGTCTTCCTGGCCATGTGTCAATGTAGTGGTGTATATGTTGTGTGTCCTACTGGGCTGCTGTGATTTGTGTATATAAGTAGGTTTCTGTACTTACCAACAAATAGGCCATTTCCATATCGTCCACCCTGGAAGTGTTGATTGATGGTGCAGTGGCAGAAGATGAATGAATCATGTACACTCCCAGGATACTTTGCCACGATGTTGGTGATCAATCCCCAGTGATCGAAAATGGCCTGCACATTGATGGAGTGTGTGTGCTTCCTGTTGCGGTATAGATGTTTGGTTGCAGCAGGTGGCACAAGGTGTACATGTGTGCAGTCAATGGCACCAAGCATGAGAGGGAAGCCATTGATTTGATAGAAGCCCCGTTTGGTCTCTTGCTGCTTCTGCTGTGTGTTGGGAAAGCTGATGTGGCAGGGTGTGATCCCGGCAACCAGGGCACCAGTGGTTTGAAAGGAACAACTTGCCAGATAGCAGCTTGGTTTCTGGTGGAATGGTGTGGGGTGTCTGCAAGCTGGGTGCCAACTGTGGCTCAATGTTGCGAGGCAGTTGCTGAATGGCTTGCCAGTTGAGCCTATACCTCTGGATGATGTCTTGTTGGCAGAGTCCCAGAAGGATTGTCCTGGTGCGGAATATCCTCTCCTGCCTTCTGCGTTGCCTTTGGGGTCCCTGCTGGTGTTGTGGAAGCTGCTGTTGTTGGTCCTGTGCTCTGCGTCTGTGTGCATGCTGGATGAAAAGCACCTCCATGTCTTCCTTTTGGAGCTCTGCTGTTGCTTCTGTGTGTTTTCCTTAAGTACTGGTGTGTTTGCCCCATTTAACATCTGCCCTGACCCAGGCATTATTTTTTTATGCAAATCGGCCTGTGCTTCATTTTCCGACTCCGCCTCCCGGCCGTGTAGGATTTTTGCGCGATTGGATAAATATGGCTCATAGGTGTTTAAGTCATTTTTTGGATGGGAACGCCTACCTTGCATGTCATTAACGCAAGGCGGTTTCCCGCATCCAGAAAATTACGCACACGGCGGAATTTTGGCATTCGCGGGCTTGAGCGTCAATGTTTAAATATGGTGCACAGTTTGCACTGAATGTGCGTCAAAATGTTTGACGCACATTCAAGGCAAACAAAGTATAAATATGCCCCTAAGTGACTACTCCCCCAGATTAGACAAACACCCAATAATACAGATACACATACAAAGCACAGCACTAAGACACAAAAACTACACAAAATATACTTCAGAAGGAGAGATACGACACAAACTCCTCTAGAAACTGCAATAAATCCAGCACACTCGCACAAACTCCTCTATAAACTGCAAAAAAATCCACGACACTCGCACAGAACCACCAGAACCAACCAACAGACACTAACAGAAAGTGAAAGTAACATTTAAGCATCCTGGTATACAGCCACATCCATTGCATCATTTCCTAGGTATGACAGCCATGTTGTCATAATATGTGTTGATTTTTGTGACGCATTGTTTCACAAATGTACATTGTGGGACTCTCTCCCAAATAATGCAAGGGCCGAGGCTATACCTAAGCAGTGGCCTATATAATGCACCAGAAATAGCTGTGCTATGCATATGTTACCTACGCAGTGGCCAATATAATGCAATAGACTTGCAGTAGCACTTATGCAGCAATGCCAAGGGATACGCAATGGCCTATATAGTGCCATGAAAATAGCCACAAATTGCATATGTTCCCTTCTCAGTGGCCTATATAGTGCAGTAACCATAGACATGCAGTAGTACTTATGCAGCAACACCAAGTGCCACGCAATGGCCTATATAGTGTGCTGCAAATAGACACACAACAAATACGCTACCCACGAAGATAGCCTTTATAGCTCAACATACATAGCCAGAAAGAAGCACTTTTGTAACAATGCAAATGGCCCTGCAGTGGCCAAACTACAGCAGTGCTAAGGGCCACACAGTGGTCCAAATACAGCAACACTATGGGCCATGCATTGAAACAACTACAGTAATGCTAAGGGCCATCAACCTCATATGTTGATGATGTCTGAATTACCTTCCCATGGAGTCATCCAACAATATGCTTAGATGTTTTTCAGTGATATAGTTTAACAGTAATGTAAAAATATTCCACAGATATGGGTATGGATATTGTTAGACCTGTCAGCCTTAGGGTGGCCTTCCCCTAAACTTTTTGTCTGCATGCCTCATATTTTTGCTGATTCTTTTTGTTGGTCTTAGTACTCTGAACACTTTACCACTGTTGATCAATGCTAATGTACATGGGCTTATCCCCTAAACATGGTAACATTAATGTAAGCAAAAATTGCATATTTAATGCAAATTTACTTGAATGTCCCCTGGCATACCGTGTATCCAGGGACTGTAAATTAAATACTACTAGTGGGCCTACAGCACTGATTGTGGCATCCACTCAAGTAGCCCTTTAAACAAGTCTCAGGCCTTTCACTGTAGAGCCTGTAAGTGCAGTTTTACTGTAAAATTGACTTAGCATTTTAATTCCCTTGCCAAGCCATAAGCTCCCCTTTTAATACACATAGGTTACCCCTAAAGTAGGCCCTAGGGTGCTGTGGAAGTAAAAGGTTGGACATGTACTTTTACGTTTTGTGTGTCCTGGTAGTGAAAACACTTAGGTCCTGATTTATACTTTTTGGTGCAAAACTGCATCAATGCAGTTTTGCACCAAAAAGTTTAGCACCGGCTTGCACCATTTCTGAGCACCAGCTGGGCACCATATTTATGGAATAGTGCAAGCAAGTGCAAAGGGTAGGCTAGCGTAAAAAGAAAATATATATGTTAGCCAGGTGGGGCTGGAGGAATCGAAGAAGGGGATTTTGCACCAAAAAATGACATTAGGCAGGTTAGAGTAAAAACAAATTACTCTAACCAGCCTTGCGTTACTTTCTGACACAAAACCATCCACACCACATACCACATGACTTCTGTCTTAGAAAAGACAGGAGTCATGCCCACCACCTCAATGGCCAGCACAAGGGACCAGGGTCCCCTGGGCATGGCCATTGCACCCACTGCCATGTAGGGGGCCTACTTCAGGGCCCCCATTGGCACCTTAAAAAAATACTTACCTATACTTACCTTGGATAGGGTCCCCATCCTCGGCTGTTCATCTGGTGTGGGTAGCGGTGTCCCTGGGGGCTGGGGAGGGCACTTGTGGGCTTATTCCATGGTGTTTCACCATGGAAATAGGCCCACAGGTCCACTAACACCTGTCCTGACCCAGGTGTTAAATAATGGTGCAAAGCAAGCTTTGCACCATTATTTCACCCCTCCTCCCCCCTGCATGATTTTAGCACAAGGAAAAATATGGTACTAAGGCCATAGAGTATTTTTTGCATGGGAACGCCTACTTTGCATCTCATTGATGCAAAGTAGGTTTCCACATCCAAAAAATGACTTTAACTCCATAAATGTGACGCCAGATGGGTCTAGCGCCAAAGTATAAATAGGGAGTTAGTTTTGCACCGAATTTGTGTGAAAACATTGGGAAGTTCTTAATACACTTTTAAGTTGTAATTCCTGATTCGTTAGGAGTAGCTGAACATATTTGATATCTTAGGAACAGTAATAATAAATCTTCTTTACTGGTAAAGTCAGATTTATCATTAATATTTTTGAAATGCCACTTTTAGAGAGTGAGCATTTCTTTGCCCTTACAGCTCTGTGTGCCTGCAGCCCGTCTCCAATACACTTCTGGGGTGGGTGACAGCTACATGTTGTGCATTTCCTCCATACAGCCACAAACAAAGGAAGGTTAAGTGTGTCTGAATGTTCATCTGCATTCAAGTGCATTCTGATGGCTCTTCTTGGGCATGAAGAAAGGGAGGGGACAACACACCTGAATAGGTAGTGTCTACCCCCACACAAAAGGCTGATTAACCCCTACTGATAGTCTGGAGCCTAGGCTGAGGAATAAAGAATTCTTGTGCACTTCTAAGACCCTTTTTTTTAAGTCACCCCCACTTCAAAGCCACATTTGTGTCTCTGATCGGACCAAATTAGACACTGCTGGACCTATAAATGGACTCTGTCAGAAGAACTGCCATACTGCATTAAGCATTGACACTCTGGTTTTCTGCTGTGCTCCCCTACTGCCTGCTGCTCTCTGACCTTGCTGAGAGGGAGCGAGGCTCTGCCTTACAATCCAAGTGATCTCCAAGGGTTTGTTTGATCGCCTCCTACTTCTAGAGACTCAGGGATATCAAAATCTCCACTTCTGCTCCTGTACCTGGTTCACTAGAAGTGGACCCAGAGACTTGTACCAGTGAAATGCCTATCCTGCCAGCTGAAAGCAGCAACAAAGTCATTGACCCTGTTGCAGGAGTAGAACCAGCACATCACATCACATTTGGATTGCATCATCACCACATTGGAACCACTGCATCACCACCATTGCTGAAGGGAGATCGGGACATACCAAGAAAAACATGTGTGAAGAAAAACAGCATATCTGCTGTGAAACCAATGCAACAGCATTGCATCAGAACCACTGCCTCGACGCCACTCCTGAAGGAAGATTGACACATACCTTCACTGCATGGAGAAACTTGGCATCAGATTTGAAATCGTTGCATCACAGCACCAGTTCTTTCCCTTCAGAACCAATGCATTGCCAGCACTGCATGAGAAAAATTGACTCATCTTGTGCTTGTGACCAGGATCAAGGTACTCTGTTCCCTGAGCCTGTGTGGCACCTGTGCTCACCTGCACTGTTGACTTTGTCCCTGTCCAGCACGACCCTCTAAAGCTATATTTGCTTCTAAGTGCTATAGCTCTTTCTATCCTTTAAAGATGCATAATTCCACTATTACTTATTGGATTTTTAAAGTTTGGGGCTTGAATTATTTATAAAATTATTGTTTATTTTTCCAAACTTGTGTGGTATTTTTATTGTGGTACTGTGTGTGTCTGTTGCCTCTTTAGATAAGCCAGATTGCTCTGTGCCTAGCTACCAGAGTGTGAGCTCAGGTTATCTTTTAGTGTGTATCTGACTTATCCACGCTAGAGTAGTGGTCTCCACTTGAACTGGGTACATATCACTTTCAACTAGAGACCACATTTCAAATACAGATGTACATGTGTGTCTGAACAGTAAGGTACACAAAGAGCCATATGTTTGATACATACATGTAACACAACATAGCAGAGCACCTTGCTAGCCTACAGTGTGTGAAAAGGAAAGGACAGGGATGCTCCATAATCCTAATATATGTAGCATTCCTGTTCTTTCCTAGGGCTGGTACAGTTTTGAATAGCTTGCACCAACACAGCCACCCTTCCATAATGTTGCAAGGGTGCCTGCTTTGCAAGCAGGTTATTTTTGGTGTAGGAAGGTACACCTTCCAGCACATATGGAAACCTCTGAGGCATGCTCCTGTTTGTAAGTGTGCTACTGAATGCAGCACACTTAGACAGTGCAGACAAGGTTGAGAGAATGCAGTATATTACCCACATGCACCTCTGTTGAGGAGTTGTACAACTAGGAAACATTCCATATCCTAGCAATATTTGATCATCTGGTGGTAATTTCAAATCCATACCTATACCTGGATAGTGGTATAAGAGAGTTCAACAAATGTGACTTGTTGTCAGACCAAAGACTGAGATGTTTTTGGTTTGATGCTCTGAGTTCCCAAGCATTTCCATCACTCAGATTATGGAGGTTATTCTAACTTTGGAGGAGGTGTTAATCCGTCCCAAAAGTGACGGAAAAGTGACGGATTTACCACCAGCCGTATTACGAGTCCATTATATCCTATGGAACTCGTAATACGTCTGGTGGTATATCCGTCACTTCACCGTCACTTTTGGGACGGATTAACACTCCTCCAAAGTTAGAATAACCCCCTATGTCTTTCCACTGTTTGTTTCTCAACATTTTTAGTTTCTTGTGATTACCAGTATATAATATTAATTGATTGTGAGTCAGTTAGTATGCACAACATGTTGTATGTATACTTTGTACACATACATGTTTATCTTCATTTGACTTCAATGATTATTAGTGTCTTAGCATGATACAGCTGTAGTGGTACTTTGTCCTTTATAAGTTAATATGGTGTGTACTCCCCCACAAGTGTTTATTTTGCAATATACATTGCCTTCTCATCTAGCATCTGTGTGATAATGGCTATAGTACACAGCTGATTTTTGTAAATCTCAATCTGAGTAGGACATGATTTTCTATGAGTGTCATGTGTTTGATAGGCCCCATGTGTACTTATTTTAGAGACATTTCACTCTTCATCAAAGTTCCAGTCATTACACAGTCACTTTAGATTGTGAAGTAAAATTATGCAAATGGTACTTGTATGTTGAAGCATTGACAGCTGAACAGTCACAGTGATGTGACTGGATAATAATTTTTAAGATCCATACATTGAGAACTATGTATTTATGTTGACTCAAATGCATGGCCATACCAATCAGTATTTGCTCATAGTGTATCTATTATCAAATATACATAACATTGCCTGTAGAAAATATCTATGGTATGTCACATACTTGTCTAATAATTCTTCACAACATTTTGATGACTGTGACGTTGATTAGGTCAAATTAAACGATACACACATGAAGAGTTTTTGATGTGTGAAAAGTGATTTACAACTCAAAATTCATAGCAAAGAGACTATTGAATGTATGAAAATTAGCAAACAAAATGCAACAATTTGATCCCATCTCACATGACCTGCCATTATAGGCTCTATAGCTTCATTGGATTTGTTATCCTCTTCATGTTTCGGTGGGATTGCAATCTCTACTTCCTTGACACCATAGGAGACGAATACAGAGATTTTCCACCTGATTTGTCCAGGCAATGGAAACAGGACTTTAGAACCCCAAACATTCACTCCACTGCAATTTGTGTTTTCCTCAGGGCTGAGTTAATTCTTTTCTGGCAAACCATCTGGGGATTTTGAAATGGGGGTCATGATCCATGGACGCAAACCATAACTTTCTAAACTTGTAAAGTGAAAAAAGCCAACACTCAATGATTTGGCACATTGTTTCTTATACATATGTGACTATGTGTGTATGTATGCAGGTAAAATCTTACACATTTCTTTCATTTTTAACTGACACGTCTTAGGTACTGTTCACGACTGCTTTACCCATGTATGTTCAACATTTATGCGTCATTGCACACATTGTACATGGTGTAAGACATACAAGTCATCAACGTTTCAATTTTAGCCACAAGATTACTGTGATGAGTAATTTAGGATATTTGTATCAGCTATATGAGAATTGCACCCAGTATTTATGCAATGTATTCAACTTAGGATCAGGTTATCTTGCATACATTGTGAGGTTCACAGGTAGTGACCGTGGCAACAAGTTTAACACTCACATTACTGTTTGTCCTCTTTTCAGCTATGATCTCCTTGCTTCTCTACATGACAGTTGCACAGCCTTAAGTTAGTTTTCATAAGTGTGTCTGGCTAGTTACATAAGAAATGTAACCATTATGCAACAAGTAACATGGGTTTTTAAGTGTGTTCATTCATTTGACAGCTAATGCTTTCTGAATGGCAAGTTGTCTTGCTGAACTTAGTATGACCCATAGATGTTGCAATGTACCCCTTTTGTGTGTGGCACAACATGATGTTGAAATAAATTACTTTATCCTACAGACCTGTACAAGACTTTCAGTATTTACATGCATGTATGTGATTTTGCCTTGTTAGTGAATCTGTACTTATTTGCTTTGATTCTTATACCATTTATTTAGCATCAAACGGTTCACATTCCTATTGTAAAGACACTGTGATACCTTACCTTAGTTACATTTCACCTTGACTATTTCATAATGTATGGCATCTTTCACAACCTATGTATTCATTGTGTCAGTATTACATTGATGGACTGAAATGCAGAAAATGTAGCCAATGTGAGGCATTAATTTATTCATCTATCGCATTCATCACGTATGTCAATGTGGCTTGTTATCTATGTGTATATTTTCACCTTTGCATGTTGGAATGTGTGGGAATTAGCTGCTCTATGGTCTTTTAGTATCATACATGTTACTAGAGTACAAATTAAGCAGGATGTGATACTACACGTTCAATGCATGACATATGTGGAAGTTTGATGTTATTATCACATTTGTGTTCCTAATACATTCATCAGCCTACAGATTTACTGCTGTGTGTGACTCATATGATTAGGATCACAGGACATTGTTCCACAAATGTTACTTTGGTGGGATATTTACAAATAATCCAGATGTGCACATGCACACCTCACACTTTGCTAAGATTTTGTCTTTCTTCTCATATTGAACATAATTGTGAATGTTAGCTCTGTCAAATCTTGGCTTGGTTTTCCCTGTCATTTCGCTTCTAACCTCCTGTTGTTGATCCAGTGCTGAATTTATTTTTTTATGGCCCTAGGACTCTGGGCACTTTACCACTGTTGACCTGTGCTAAACTGCAAGTGCTCCCTGTCTAAATTTTATTGGTGACTGGTTTATTCATGATTGGCATAATTGATTTACTATTAAGGCTCTAGTAAAATGCACTATGTGTGCCCAGGGCCTGTAAATCAAATGCTATTGGTGGGCCTACAGCACTGATTATGCCACTCACATGAGTAGCCCTGTAAACATGCCTCAGAGCTTCCAGTGCAGTGTCTTTGTGTGCAGGCCTATCTTTTCCTTAAGATAACATGGGAATTGCCTTGAAATATCTTTTGAGTGCAATAATATTTCAATGGGCCTCTCAGTGCTTTGCAGGATTAGCGTTAACATTTTTTACGCTAGTCCTGGAACGTGCCAAACTAGCGTAAGAGTAAAAAATTCTGATGCTAGTTCCCTAACTACCGCCATTGTGTGCTGTATTTTTAATATAGGGCGCACACATGGTGGCATTAGGGGAGCACTTAGGGGCATAAGAAAAGTGGCGCAGCACTGGTGCAGCACCACTTTTCATAAGTCAGCACCAATGTGTCATGATGGTAGGAGGTCTACGCTCTTTCAAACCTTTTATGTGTAGACAGCCAACCCCTGAAGAAAAATGGCAAAATGATTTATCTATGGTGGGAGTGAGGGCAAAGAGAAAGAGGTGCAGTAGCTCTGGTTGTGCACACACCTGTTTTTTTTTTCTGGAGTGAGAATGATAATAAACAAGTAATTACATTTTTTGCAAAAGTGGAGCTGTTTGACCCTGGACCCAGCAGAAAATGCATTTGTAATAACGTGGAGGAGGACAACAGTCCCAAACTCTGGGGTCTGCATCAGATTTCCACGGATAATCATTACATTGATGTTTCTCAGAGGCTTTACACTGCCGCAGGGTGCTTGCATTGCTCTTGGGCAAACTTTGAGGGGCAAATTTATGGAAACACACCACTTGTCTAGTACCCAACTGAGCCCCCCTAACAACCCCTTGTGAGCACCGTATTAACAATAAGGCACACCATTGTGGGCATTTCCACATTAGAATTATAATTTATGGAGCTAATGTGGCACTTTGCGGGTTTAGTGCCATAAATTATGGCACTAATACAGGAAAGCACAGGGAGGCCCATTGTTTTCAATGGGAGTGTCATCCTGGGCAGGTGTTAATAAAGATGTTAAAAAATAGCACAGTGAAATCTAGTAAATTTCACTGCACCATTTTTCTGTGCCTCCCTATGTGGGAACGCCCCCCACATACATTATGCCTGGCGGAGGCATAATTTGGCGCAAGGATTTACAAAGTGGCCTAATGCTTGCATTGAACCACTTTGTAAATACGGCACATGGGAGATGCCATTTTAACGCCACATTTGTGTAAAAAAACAATACACAAATGTGGCCAGGGTGGCACTAGGGACATCATAAATATGCACCTTTATGTTTTTTTTTGGTGACTTGGCATTCCCGCCATAGGCTGGCATTCTCTCACTCCTAGTCTGACTCCAACTGGTGTTTCCTGGTGGTTTGGTATTGCCACCAGAAGCTGGCATTCTGTTGCTCCTGTACTGACTCTACATTGTGCTTCACAATGCCCTAGCAACGCTGCCAGGGTATGTGTAATGATATGTGAGTTTTGACCCTTGACTCAATGTTGCACTTAGTTTAGCAGTACACTGTCACCTTAGTGACCACCAACTTCATTTTGCCTATTGACTTTATTGTGGCATTAGTCACTGCCACGTTAAAAGCTGCAAGTAGTTTTCCACATTGTACAATGTGCATGTCCTTTTATTCTTTGTGTTCTTTCCTACCAAGGGCTTAGGCTGATAAGAATGTACTGAGATGGCAGGGATGGTCTTGTTTTGAATTGGCTCCTTGGGATTGTGGCCAACTCCTGATATGTTATTTTCAAAGCCGGCCCAAAGCAATCAGCATTTTTTGAATAAATAGATAAACTTCTGCAGGAAGAGGGAGGTTCTAAGAATTTCCTCTCTTGTTTGTTCAAAGTATAAGAGGCTGAGACCAGATGTACCGGGGACAGAGAGTGTTTGCAGATCTCAGGCATATCTAGGACTATGGAGTGTGTCATCTTTATCGTGAGGATAATTGATCTCTCTCTCCTTGATCGATTCTGGGATCTGCCGATCTGATGCTAAATAGGAGGGCGATGAAGCAGTTTTGCCCTTGCCTCATGGTGATGCATATTTTTTAGTTCATTATTTGCTTTACATTATAATATAGATACAAATATTTTCTGTGTATATTGCAGTGCAGAATCATTTGTACATGTTCTCTTTTTAGGAACCTTGCGGAGTGAATTCATAAATATCTTCTTTGGACTAAGAAGCGCTTTCCAGAGATTTTTGTCAGTGCATAAGTGTTTCAGCTTGGTCATTAGTGAAGTGAAACAGAATGAGATTCTGTCACTCCTGGGTTGACCAAATGTTGTACTTCCTCATGGTTCAACATTGCTGTGCTAGCATAGACAGGGATTATGGTACTCCTTGGTTGTCTGAATATGTAGTTCACTAATACTCCTAATGGAAAATGGTAGGTATGAGCAGACATGACTGCTCACGTGAATGCTGCTTGCATGAAGAACTTGTATTCACTTGAATGTCCACCTTCATTTTCAGAATTCTTAACCTCTTCAGGAAGTATGGCACGATAACTTCTATGCCAGTTTTGGACAGTTTCCTATAGCAGGATTCATGTGAAAATGCAAGGTGTACTGCTTGCAGACTGCTTACAAACTGTGACAACTGTTCGATAACAAGTATATGAAATAAGAACAGACATATGAATAAAAAATGTTTCTAATGTAAGTATGCAACGGAATAGCATTGTACCTGTATACAAAGCATGTCAGTGCCTTCACAGGGGTAGAAAGTTTTATATAAATATAAATTTCCAACAATACGAGACAGTATTTCTCAAAGCAAGAGACCGTTGTAGTTGTGCTTTCATTTGTGAAATATACATGTGAACTTCCCCTGCATGAAGTACATACCTGGGACAGTAATACTCAGAAACAAATGTCACTACCATCATTTAAAATCTATTTAAGAGGGTGAGATCTAGGAAGAAATGTTAGTATTTGTCTACGCCTATTCCTTTCACTACCTGAAATATCCCTCTCCATTGATGCAAGGTTATGGTCAAATAAAAAACCTCCCTTTTATGAGCCTCAGTTTCAGTTTTTAGCATTAACATTAACATTTGTTGGCAAGTTTGATATTCCGGGGTTTGACTGTGGGGACTTGTTAGGGAGGTACAACAGCATACATTTTTAAAGGAGAGCATAGAAGGAAGAGAACTGGTAAAATAGGTGTAATTAATTAAAACAAAATCAAACAAAAACATTTTATTCAGTGATGGATATGCACCAACTTTCAATGGCAGGAAGCAATTGACTTAGGATAATTGATTCACATTTATATCAGTACCAAAACAGCTAAAAAGCACAAAAAACACATTAAAAACTCATTTCAGTTTATAAAAATAGAGTACAATTTCATGAACTATCGATACCAAAATGACCAAAATCAAAATAAGGGAGCCATAGATATGATTTTTGAGAACTTTTAAGTAAAAAAAAAGGCCCAAATGTACGAAGTGCCAATTGCAGTTGTCTGGTCTAGGTCAAAAGTTAAGGCTGACTGTAAACTCTTTCAGGTCCGGTACAGTGCTAGGTTTGCTTTGGTAGAAACTTAAAGGATTTTCTGGAGCAAAGTCTTCATCGATGGGTTGTCGGCAGATCATAATGCAGGCTGGGTTGGAAAGAGGGTCGACATGAAGTGCCGGTCCTCAGTGTGAGCCTCTGCTACGGAGGAAAACTTGGTCCAGTTGTTGATGGTGAGAAGCTTCAAGGGGGCCAGGTTTGGAATCCGTACCAAGAAATGTGTCCTTGGTGGTAAGCTTGTGTTCAGCATCAACCTTGGTGAAGCCCCTCCATGTTTAGATTTATATACTTTTCTGGAAGTTGAAAACTTTTCAGCTAAGGAAACTGGTCAGTTGAATCTCACTGGCAATTCACCAATGATTGTTACAGCTTCAGCATCAGTCCCAGCCTTTGCTGGTCCTCTTTAGGAAAAGTTTCTAAGTCTCCAGTTTTATAGATTTTAGGGCCAGTAAGCCCCAGCACCAGCAAAAAAGTCCAGGACCTCATGAGAATCACTTGGGGGTTAGAACTCACTCTCCCGGAAGCCACCAGCAGGATCCCAACAAATCCAGTGAGAACTGGTTAACTGAGCTATTGGAAAATAATAGACTTCTTGCGGCTTTTGTGTCCCTGTCGCTTAACATGAGGCCTACCATCTGATGCTTGGGTCCCCTACTCTGTCCTGGGTACAAGTCGGAACAAGTGTAGCCCATGTGATATCTATCCACAGGTTCAGCAGGAGGTCCAGTCCTTCTTTTGTCTTCCACAGGTTTAGATGTGTTCTGAAGAAAGTACCCAAGTCTTCCACATTTATGCCTGCTTGGGGTGAGGAAGATTCCTTAACTAATGGGAAAAAGTTCCCTGGGGCAACCAAACCCACTTTGACAAAATTTTCTGGGGTGGTTGGCCCTAAACAATCCCATAGTGTGCTGCTAAAATCCAGCACAGTAGAACCTTTCTTCCCTCGCAAGGCTCTGGACACACTCTGGAATGTGTCTAGGGAAATGAGAAACTCCCTTTTCAAACCAGTTCTGAAACACGTTTCCCCTCCTCTGGGATTGGTGTCATTCTAACTACCTGGACAATAGAAAGGACAGGCCTAGGTGTGAGTTACATCTATGAGAGGAAAAGCCACTTTGAAGCTTGAGTAATTGGTTGGCACACCTACCAGGTCATCCTATCAGAAGAAGATCATCCTCCCACTCCAAGCCCCTTTGTTCCCTTTCCTAAGAGCCATTAACCCATTTCTGTGGAGGGCTAGTAGGCTGCCAGGTGACAATTAGGGAGTAACTGAAAAGTTAGCTTTACTAAGTGGAAGAAGGTGATACAGTGTTTGCTATGGCACTGGCAGCCTTGCTACAGTAAACAAATGTGGTTTGGGACTATTTACTGTAAACATTAAATTCATGTGTCCTACTTTTAAATACTATGCACCCTGTCTTAGGGCTGGTAAGGACCAGTTTAGGGGTGAGTTACTAATATTTAAAAGGAAGGTTTAGTCCTGGCACTAGGTTGATTTTTACAAGTTGAAATGGACGTTTTAGAACTGCTCAGTTAGGCTGTTCTGGCAGGCCAAGAGTCATGCTTTGCATGGTCACTTTAGTGGTGGCAATATAAGTACTATGGTCCACTATTGCCTTTTATCTTACTGGCCCTGGGCACACTAGAGGCCATATATTAGGGACTTATAGGGAAGTTAAACGTGCCAATCAAAGATATTAACCAATTTGACATGTTTTTAGGGGTCAGAGCACATGTACTGTGGCCTCATTATAAGGGTCCCAATGTACAGTGTGCCAAACCTAATAGGATCTCAAAAGACACAGGAGAAGTAGACTTCGAATTTTGTAAAATGAGCAAGTGAAAGTGCAGCATCAAACTCTGTATGTATGGCGTCGTCCACTAACCTTAATGTACATGCATGGCAGACCTTTGAAAACTATCACTTAACAGTGTCAAATCAGTATTTTAAGTGCCCTGGGCACTGTGAGACAGAGAGTACCACTGTGCTTAGTGCTCTCAGGGAGGTCGCCAGCTGGGCATACAGATCAGGGAACATTGATCAGCATTCAAGCAAATGATAAACTGGACTGACTGTTTTAAATAGTTCTCCATGCATTTTCTGATTCTACTGACTGATTTTATTTTTTGCGTTCTTAAAAATTATTCTAATTTTCTAAATTGGTGAGGGATTTCACTTGTGTTGTGTTTTCAACTTTTTGCTGTTTGAAGTGTTGCATACATTCTTTACACATTACCTATAAGTTAAGCCTGACTGCTCAGTGCCAAGCTACCAGATGGTTGAGCACAAGTTAATTTAGCATTTGCGTCTGCCTAACCCTGACAAGATTTGTGGTTGCTTCTAGGGGCGGCTCCTCCGCTATGGGGGAGGAGCGTCGCCCCCTCCCCACGTGCAGCAGGAGCTGCAAACCTTTAAAAAAAATGTATAATAAACTAAGTTTATTATCATTTTATTTTTAGAGGGGGCAGGGCCTTGGGGTTGGGGAGCAGTGAGTGGAGTGCACAGAGCACCTCCCTCAGTGTGCATGTATGTTTGGCCGGCCGTCTCAGGCTGGCCAAACACACATGCACACAAGGGCTGTCTCTAACCCGGCACTGTGTTGCCGATTTGGAGAGACCAGTCCCGGTCTCCCAGTCTGCGTTGGAGCACCCAGCCAGGGCCCTCCAGCTAATCATAATGCTGCTTTGAGAAGCGTCTTGATTGGCCGCAGGGCAGGCTAGGAGCCTTCAGTGCAGCAGAGGGCATCGGAAAGCGGTGGCGAGGTTCAGGTCAGTTCTCTTTAAATTTATTTTTCATTTTTGTTTTAACCCCTGCAACTTTTCCAAGTCGCCAGCCGTGACTGGTTGGTGCTTAAGTAGGGTTTCAACCCCTCAACCAGTTATTCAGTTGCTCAAAACCCATATCTAGCATTTGTTAGTGCTGGCTGGGCAGAGGGTGGTGCAAACTTCAGTGGAATCTTGAGGAATATGGCAAGCCTGGCACTTATTTTTTGTAAATTAAATGCTGGTTTCTTTTCGTTGGTCCCATCGCTTTCTACACATATTTCACTGTTTTTTCTCTCCTTAAGTCAACACATACGCTCCTTTCGTTTCCCGGTTCCTTTCATATTTAATGTAAAGAGCTAAGAAAGAAAAGTAATATTTGGGAAGAATCGGAAGTTGTTTTGCGTGCTGTGATTGATGTATAAAAGACAGGTCAAATTTCAGACTTCATTTAATGCTCCCGAATATGTTTGGAATCGAACACGTTACATATCCTCGGTCCTTCAAAAACGTATAAGAATGAAATTATTTTTTATGACGCTACTTTGCCAGTGAGATAATCCTGGTACAGAACAATCCAAAGGAACTATTCTGGGTGTCTGACAGTTTGATTACTCCAAGAAAATGCGTCTGTCAATCAAACTCCGTGATTCAATACAGTGTCACATTTCATCTATTCAGTGCTTCATAACTGGACAAACATCGGTATTACCACTTTGGCTCAGTCCTCTGCCTCAGCAGGCCTTCTTTAAAGCGTTAAGAACGAGGTCCATATTTCATTATTTTCTCACAAGACTCTTGCTTTGATGCACTTAAAATGATCCCCCTGAAAGCTAGATAAAACCAGCAGATCGAGTCACCCTTTCTGCTCCCACAAGAGAGAGCATTGTTATTGTTCTCTTTGAAAGCTGCAGTGGTTCTGATATTGCCCTGCTGAATGTATGATGTACACACCTCGTATCCAAGGCGCCAATAAATGTCAGACTACATCACAGTCATCGCTGTAATGATAGACTATGCAGTCAGAAAATCAAACACTCATTGTCAATTCAAAGATGAGCAGATTTAGGATAGAATTTTTTTTAAAAATCAACCAGAGTAAAAGGGATAACTCAAAAAATGTCCTGGCCAGGAGGTAGCCCCTCGTTACAAAAATCAGCAGTTTTAATTCACACTTTTTCCATCCCTATGTGCAAATGATTTCATTCATAAACAGAGAAAAAGTCCCACCATACTGTCACAACAATGGTTCTAGAATCCCCACCTGCACTACTAATGTTCGATACAAGAGCAGTGTAAGCCCTAATCTGACCAGTAAATCCCCCCCCCAGAACGAACAAATCCCCCATACCTGTGATTCTAGTTAAAGAAGAGGTCTGTTGGTCTAGTGAGAACCCTCCCACATGGATGGAGAGACGTTGTCAGGTCTCAGCAGGCACTTCAACTGTGATGTATAGCATGCAATGGCAACTGGCTGGAATTCCCCTCTATCATATAGGGGGCAGTGAGATGTTTTATATTAAAATATCTGGTGTCCTGACAGAACTGCCCTGGCATGGCAACACGTATATTTCTGTGTATGAGAGTTGGGGACATGGTGAATGCTATGTGCCGGCAATAACTTGTAACTTGTCAGGTTCAGTCTTGAATGAAGCACAGAATTAAAATGTTGTGCAGAGAAAAGAATGACAGAATTCTGTGCCAAAGGACATACTGCTGAAATAATAAAAACATCACCACTAAAATAAAGCTTTTGCTAAAATAGCAAGAATAAAAATGAATGTATCAGAGTGAAAGGGTACAAGCTGCAGGCCTAACCAAAATACTGTGTCTGTGTAATCGCCCAAGTACAGTATAGTCATTATCCTTGGTAGGCCACATAAGAGCAATTAAAATGAACATTAATGTTTTTCTGTCTATTTATATCTACATACATGTTTGTAAATAATGCTTCTTCTAGAACTTTGGTTGTAGAAATATAAGTGCAGTGTGGATAGGAGTTGTTTTGTACATCTTTGACAAATAGTGTTTAAAGTGCCACTGACTTGCAATCAGGTACTGTAAGGTACACAAATCATTTAGATTTTGAATGTCTCTTCTACCTCAATAGCGACAAATCACACATTCAGGGTTCCATGAATAGTTTGTTACAAAGAAATCATTAATTGGAATGCCCTCATTTCCTAATAAATTTAGCACTACTATTAAAGACTCTAGTGCGTCTTGTCACATGTTCAAAGTGAACTGTGTAGCACCATTACAGTGGTCAACCATATCAAGTATAAATGCAGGAGAATTACATTTGTGTTTTTCAGTGTGTAGTAAATTAAAAGGCGTGGTCAAAGCTTGACATAAAGGTGTCTTTTTTAATTCAACAATGTTTTAAACCAAAAATTGTGCATGGAATAAAACATTAACTACTACATTACAGTGGAAATCTGGAGGTGCATCTTCCAATTATTTTTCTTCCTCAATGTGATCAAATTTAATCAGGATATGTAGGAAAGTACCATCTTGCCTGGCATGTTACCCCCATATTTCACTGTATATATGTTGTTTTAGTGTATGTGTCACTGGGACCCTGCCAGCCAGGGCCCCAGTGCTCATAAGTGTGCCCTGTATGTGTTCCCTGTGTGATGACTAACTGTCTCACTGAGTCTCTGCTAACCAGAACCTCAGTGGTTATGCTCTCTCTGCTTTCTAAATTGTCACTAACAGGCTAGTGACCAATTTCACCAATTCACATTGGCATACAGGAACACCCTTATAATTCCCTAGTATATGGTACTGAGGTACCCAGGGTATTGGGGTTCCAGGAGATCCCTATGGGCTGCAGCATTTCGTTTGCCACCCATAGGAGCTCTGACAATTCTTACACAGGCCTGCCACTGCAGCCTGAGTGAAATAACGTCCACGTTATTTCACAGCCATTTACCACTGCACTTAAGTAACTTATAAGTCACCTATATGTCTAACCTGGCCCCAGGAAGGCAGAACAAAGGACTTCCTCAGAGAGAGGGTGTTACACCCTCTCCCTCTGGAAAAAGGTGTCAGGGCTGGGGAGGAGTAGCCTCCCCCAGCCTCTGGAAATGCTTTGATGGGCACAGATGGTGCCCATCTCTGCATAAGCCAGTCTACACCGGTTCAGGGATCCCCCAGCCCTGCTCTGGCGCAAAACTGGACAAAGGAAAGGGGAGTGACCACTCCCCTGACCTGCACCTCCCCTGGGAGGTGCCCAGAGCTCCTCCAGCGTGCCCCAGACCTCTGCCATCTTGGATTCAGAGGTGTGCTGGCACACTGGACTGCTCTGAGTGGCCAGGGCCAGCAGGCGACCTCAGAGACTCCTTCTGATAGGCCCTTACCTGTGTTACTAGCCTATCCTCCTTCCTAGGTAGCCAAACCTCCTTTCCTGGCTATTTAGGGTCTCTGCTTTGAGGAATTCTTCAGATACTGAATGCAAGAGCTCACCAGAGTTCCTCTGCAAATCTCTCTTCACCTTCTGCCAAAGGATCGACCGCTGACTGCTCAGGACGCCTGCAAAACAAAGTAGCAAAGATGACTACTGCAACATTGTATCGCTGATCCTGCTACCTTCTCGACTGTTTCCTGGTGGTGCATGCTCTGGGGGTAGCCTGCCTCCTTTCTGCACCAGGAGCTCTGCAGAAATCTCCCGTGGGATGACGGAATCTTCCCCCAGCAACCGCAGGCAACAAAAGACTGCACCACTGGTCCTCTGGGTCCCCTCTCAGCACGACGAGCATTGTCCCTGGAACTCAGCAACTCTGTCCAAGTGACTCCCACAGTCCAGTGACTCTTCAGTCCAAGTTTTGTAGAGGTAAGTCCTTGCCTCCCCACGCTAGACTGCATTGCTGGGTACCGTGTGATTTGCAGCTGCTCCGGCTCCTGTGCACTCTTCCAGGATTTCCTTTGTGCACAGCCAAGCCTGGTCCCCGACACGCTAACCTGCAGTGCAAAACCTTCTGAGTTGTCCTCCGGCGTCGTGGGACTCCCTTTTGTGTCTTCGGGTGGACTCCGGTTCACTCCTCTTCCAAGTGCCTGTTCCGGTACTTCTGCAGGTGCTGCCTGCTTCTGTGAGGGCTCCCTGCCTTGCTGGGCGCACCCTCTGCCTCCTCATCCAAGTGGCGACATCCTGGTCCCTCCTGGGCCACAGCAGCATCCAAAAACCCTCACCGCAACCCTTGCAGCTAGCAAGGCTTGTTAGCGGTCTTTCTGCGTGGGAACACCTCTGAAAGGGGAAGTTTCTAACCCTCTTCGTTCTTGCAGAATCCACAGCTTCTACCATCCGGTGGCAGCTTCTTTGCACCCTCAGCTGGCATTTCCTGGGCATCTGCCCACTCTCGACATTGTCACGTCTCTTGGACTTGGTCCCCTTGTTTCACAGGTACTCAGGTCTGGAAATCCACTTTTGTTGCTTTGCTGGTGTTGGTCTTCCTTGCAGAAACCCCCTATCACGACGTCTGTGCTCTCTGGGGGTTATAGGTGCACTTTACACCTACTTTTCAGGGTCTTGGGGTGGGCTATTTTTCTAACCCTCACTGTTTTCTTACAGTCCTAGCGATCCTCTACAAGCTTGCATAGGTTTGGGGTCCATTCGTGGTTCGCATTCCACTTTTGGAGTATATGGTTTGTGTTGCCGCTATACCTATGTGCTCCTATTGCAATCTACTGTAATTTTACATTGCTTGCATTACTTCCTTTTGCTATTACTGCATATTTTTGGTATTGTGTACATATGTCTTGTGTATGTATATTTGGCATCCTCATATTGAGGGTACTCACTGAGATACTTTTGGCACATTGTCATAAAAATAAAGTACCTTTATTTTTAGTATATCTGTGTATTGTGTTTTCTTATGATATTGTGCATATGACACCAGTGGTATAGTAGGAGCTTTGCATGTCTCCTAGTTCAGCCTAAGCTGCTCTGCTATAGCTACCTTCTATTAGCCTAAGCTGCTAGAAACCGCTCTTCTACACTAATAAGAGATAACTGGACCTGGTACAGAGTGTAAGTACCCCTTGGTACTCACTACAAGCCAGGCCAGCCTCCTACAGGATATATATTCATATTCTCTTCTGTTGGGATATGTAAGGAAATATATTACATTCCCAATTGCAGCATTCATGAATCCTTCGTCGATGTTCAGATTTCGTCTCAAGATTATTCTGCAATTTTAACAGAGATTTAGAGTCTTCTCTAAACCTGCAGTATGTGAAACTGCATTCTCTACAAATTCCAATTTCTTTATCACTGATTGACATAGTAGTAAGTTTAAAACTTGGAGTTTCCATTTTGTGTTTACTATTAAGAGCCACTATTTCCTATTTCTCCAAATGAAGCATTTCTAAGTTAAACTGTGTACATTTGCAAAATGATGACATTAAGCCCACAAAATGTTTCTGAATTTTTATAATGTAATAGAAGCTGGTGAATTCTTTTGTGGGAAAGGAGGTGTAACCATGCAAGAAGCAATTTTTTTTAGCTTCTTTGCCCATCAATTATACCTATTCAGATTATTTTAATATTTTCCCATATTCTAGATCCACTACCTATCACATATTTTGTGCTAATTAACCCTACTTGCAATTTAACCAGATGTTAACATGTAAAAATCTTCCTACTGGCCTTCTCTAAAAGTGCACCAAAAACTATGACATGTTTACCTCCAAAATAGCTAACATCATCAATAATAAGAACTTTCAATTTCTTGAAAACTCTGGGCGCCTCAATGTAAGCATCATGAGATACCTTTAGTCATTCTTGTTTGTTGTCATGTGCCACAGGCAACATAAGTAGTCTGTTCAATGTGTCCTGTAATGCTGTCAGGAGCTAGCCAAGTAGGTACAGTCACAATATGTGAAAGGTCAGATTTTCCCTGAACAAATGCAGTCAACACTTTATTTAGAATCTTTCTTCCAAGTACCTGCCTGACCACTAACATAGAGAAGTTTAGGCTTGAATGTTTTGCAAATACATTCAGACTTATAATGTAGCAGGCCATGCTCTACAGATTTTATTTCCTGAACAATCTTCAGATGTTTTTCATTTAGTTGTTAGATTAAACTTTCTAAGTCAATGATCTCACTCTTCACTTTACCCATAGCATTTTCTATTTCATTCCTTTCTATGTAAGCTTCATTTTCAATGATAGGCTGGCCACAGGGATCTTGGCTACAAAGCCTGAGCTCTGGCTGTCTTGTGAGCTGGCCTTTGAAACTTCTACTTCAATTGTTTCCTCCTGTTCGATTTCATCATTTAACATTTTCTGATGTGCAGTAAACAGTTCACATTGAATGCTATCTTTAATGGCATTGAAAGCATCTTCATAGCAGTCATGGCCACCTAGCGGTTTATCTCTGGTTTGAAAGTTTGCAAGAAAGCCAGGTAAAATAATTATCTTTTCTCTGCTGTATGACAACTCACCTTACAATGGTTAATGAGAATAGGCTTGGCATGTCTCACTGAACATCCATTAGAGCCAGTAATTGCTAACTTTCCTTGCTCAATGTTCTCATCTATGTTATTTCTCCATGTATAGTATTGCAGTACTTCATACAAACAGGTTTTCTAGATAAACACTTCAATTAGGATAATAAGTGCCAATCCTATTTATTTTAAGTTGCTCAGTACAGTTGGAGCCAAACTGAGCAGGAAACTCAGGGGCATATTTACAAGCCCCTAGCACCACCAGAGCATCACTTTTTTTGATGCTCTGGTGGTGCAGTATGCCAGCCCATATTCACAAGCTATGTAAATCCACCTTGCATGGCTTTTCATGGTCTTGTAAATATGGCCTCTTTTCACGCAATACTTTGCATGAACGAGGTGTCCCATGGGTGTTGATCTGAGTGTTACATGCAACACCCTTGGAATCTGGTGCATTTCCAGATTTACAAGTCTGGAATATGCCATATTCCTATGCCACCCCAGGGGTACAATGACGAGGAATATCTTTATTTCTCCTTGTTTTTTTCTCCTTCTAAGTGTTTCTTCCTGCACGTGAACAATCACCCCACACCTCAGGGATGGAGCAAGGGTGCCTGTATTGGTACAAGGCTGCCAATTATGTACAGCTCTCAGGAAAGTACAGGGATGTGTTGTATTGCTGTAAATCCCTGTACTTTCCTAATGGTGCAGCTCGACGCTGCAAAATGCCTTGCAGAGCCAGGCTGCATCATTATTTAGTAAATATGCCCCTCAGTTTCAGGAGAAGGTTTCAACATATGTTTTCGCATTGATCCTAGACCTAATCTAGCCCAATTTATTGCTTTGGACTCCCCATATAAGCTGAAAGACTTAAGGCCCTCATTACAACCCTGGCGGTCGGTGATAAAGTGACGGTAATACCGCCAACAGGCTGGCAGTAACTAACGCCAAATTATGACCATGGCAGAAAGAGCTCATATAGACAGCCACTTTACCACACTGACCGCCAGGGCGGAAACAACAGCCACCACAGAGGTAGCCCCCTACAGCCAGACAGAAGTCAATGTTCCGCCCACCGTATAATGACTATCTAATCCGCCACCTTTTCCGGGGCAGTACCAATGACATCAAAAGCCTGGTGGAAACACTGCACAAAAGGGAAAGGACTCATCATTGGAGACTCAGGGAGCAACCATGGAGCCCGAGCTGCAGATTTTTCCTATGATTGTCTACGTCCTGCTTCACCACGAACACCAACGATGGCTAAGACAACCACAGTGAGTACAACAGCCTAGCACACAGGGGAGGGAGGGAGAAAAAGGAGAGTGACACACACATGCAACACAAACACACCCCCACCCCCAGCACCATACACACAATGAGATGTAGTAAGAAAACATATATATATATACCCTGTACCCCTGGGGCGGACCATACTGCAGTCCGTACTGGGATAGGACCCCATCCACCAGTCGCTCCAACTCTGCCGAGGTAAAGGCAGGGGCCCTTTCCCCAGTCACACGGGCCATGGTAGGTTCCAGACACAGATCACAGCAGACCATGCAGTGTAGGTCCTCTCCTGTTGAAGGTCAGGTAGCATGGGGGCGTGGTCTAGCCACGGATGAAGATGGCTGCCTAAGTAGAGGGATCCTTAGGACGGCAGGACTGGGGCCGGGGAGTGGAGCGATGCAGGGACCCGGGACCTCGTCGCTACCATCGGAGGAGTGAACAGGGAACGCTGCTACAAGAGGGGCGAACTCTGAGGAAGAAGCAGGTCTGGAGACCCAACAAAAAAACGCCGCTATGGCACCGTGGCCTGCGGCGTGTCCCCAGTCCGCGGTCTCTCACACTTGATGGCTGCGGCATCACCCTAGAGATGGCCTGGAGAGAAGTCGGCACAACTTTGTATTGTTGTGGCCCCCCCTCATCTCACCGGCTTGCTAGCCTGCGGCTGATGCACGCCCCTCGTCGGAAGCTAGAGCGGCCCTCTCCCAGCCTGTCTCCTCCGTCATACGCATGCCCGACAGCTCATACAAAGGGCACGCCTACACGGCCCTGTCAGATGGACGGCTAGGAGATCCGGATGTCAGCGGCTTTCTCCAAGGAAACCAGTGAGCGCAGGAGGGCTTTCTTGGCCCTACGCCCCAGATTATGCCAGATGGAGGTGAAATATGGCCTGTTTGAACCGCCGAGAATGTGGGTTACGAAAAACGGTGTGTCCCAAGACTTCTACGATCCGGAGGACCTACGTTCTTTCCTGGATAGTCTGATTCCTATGGACACGTCCACCCTGATCCCACCTCGTGACTTATCTGTGACGAACCAGACTGCACTGCCTCGGGGCCCGCCCCAGGAGGGTCGGGATCAGATCGACACCCTACAGTCTCCCATCCCAGAGGATGAGACTTGGAGCGACTCATGAATAGCCATGATGACAGAGGGCAGGTGCTACATGCAGTGGCACTCCACACAAGTGGCAGACAGAGACAAGTCTCGATCACCTCTGAAGCCCCCTACGGATACACCTTGACTTTGCTGCTTTCTGCTGAGCTACAGGATGGTACAAAGGCAGAGACCCCTGCCACCCCCGGACTAGGACCACTTCGCTGTTCGGGGGACTGGATGAGTATTGAGTCACTTTGCCGTATACTGATAGTTGTGTAATTGTAATTGTGCTACAATGCCCTTTTGTGAGCCTCACAGATTCACCTAATCCGTTTAAAGGGTTGCCCAGCCCCAGTTGAAACAGTTGATATGATGTACCAGATCTTGTGCCCTCTGCGGTTTGACAATTCCTCAGTTCGTCAGTTAACCTATCAGCCTATGTTGCATTCATAATTGGTTGCTTGTTAGATTGTTAGCCACTTCTATGTGCCTTAAATGATTAGGAGATGTGTAATAATATAGCCATACTTATTTGGTCGAATTATGTACTTCTCCTCTGCCTCCTCTCTGCGCCCGCACCCTGTCCCACTTCGCACCACCCTCCCCTCCCCTCCCCTTTTTTTTCTTCTCTTCCCCTCCCCGATGTGCAGGCAGCTGTGTCGTTACTATGGTGCACCCTCCGTCACTTCCCCCCGCCCCTTGGAGACCTGTTGGGTTAGCTGCGGTGTCCTCCGACACACTGGCCCTCCCGTGGCACAGAGCGGTACTGGCCCCTATTGGAGACTATTAAGGAGGCTGACTCTGGTCCCGTGCCCCCGCACCACTCACGTTCACTGGAGGGGATGGTCCCCCGTCGTGCTCCCCCTTCCCCCGGCTGGTGCCCCGCTGTCCAGGGGTCGGAGCTCTTAGGGTTCAGGCGTAGACCCGCAGATTACAGTTTAGGACCTCTGGGGCTCTTATCTTGCTCCAACCTTTTCCTCCTTCACCCTCCCTTCACCCCTCTTTGCCACTTATCTCCCCTCTCCTTTTCCCTCAATACTTAGATTAGCCCCGCTCCTATTGCTATATTAACCTTTTCTCATCTGTCTCCCCCACTCCGTATTCTTTTTTTCTTCTTCACCTCTTTTCTTCTTTCCTTCTCCTTCCTCCCAGTTTTTTTTAATCTCCCTCCTCCCTTGTGTCTCCTTAACCTGTATCTCCCCTTCCCTCCCACTTCTGCCCCCTCTCCTTTTCTCTCTACTTTCCTCTCGCCTCTAGCCTTTTCTACTCTTCCATATCACCTCTCCCTTCTCCCTCTCTTTTTTAGGGTTGGACTCCTCTTGGATGCTATATCCTTTTTCTGCCTCCCACCACTTCATATCTTCCCTCCCCCACCCGTTCCTTCTTCGACCTTATAGTACATTGGTCTCAAACCCCCCACCCCCTCTCACCTACACACCACCTACCCTTGCCGCATCCTCTAGCCCTTCTTCATGGCTGGACACTCGCCCCTTCCCCCACCCTGCTAAGGGTTGTCTCTTGGAACGTCCATGGCCTCACTCAGTTCATCAAAAGGTAGAAAACACTCTAATACCTCAACACTAAGTCGGCCGATATTACTCTTCTCCAAGAGACCCATTTGACTAGAATTGAATCCGACAAGCTACGGCGGGATTGGGTGGGGACAGTGTTGTCTAGTTGTAGCCCTCCCCCACCGGACGCTGATGACACAGTACCACGAAAATGTGGTGTTGTGATCGTAATACAGAAAAGTCTTCCTCTTACTATCACCAAATCATGGGTCGACCCGGAGGGGCGATATGTGCTCGCTAAACTGAATCTGGGGAACTCTTCGATCTGCGTGGGCTCCGTGTACGCCCCAACTGGTTCGAAGAGGCAATTCTTTCTCCGTCTCAACCGCCTCCTGTCAGAGGTAGGGGCTACCCAATACATAATTGGGGGAGACTGGAACCTAGCCAGAGATGCGGTATTAGATAGAACCGGACCATTGGACGTCGCTAACAACGGGGACAGGGCCCTTCAGTCGGTTGTTATGCAGGATAATGGTCTGGTAGACTTTTGGAGGCTGACCCATCCGGTAGACAGGGACTATACCTTTCTATCCCCGGTCCACGGAATTCAATCCTGTCTGGATTATTTTCTTATTTCACATAGCATTGTGGCACTTGCGCACATATTAGAAGGAAGTCTGTCGGATCACTCCCCGATCCTTTTAGCTATCCATTTGGGCCTGCTGTCCCCTGGGCGTAAGTCATGGCGATTCACTGTCCACAGCTACCGAACCCCTCAGGGGAAAGTGCAATTTCATCCACATGCATCCACTTACATCCTTGACAACGTCGGTTCAGTGTCATCCAAGAGGGTCATGTGGGCGGCGACAAAGGCGACTCTGCAAAACCAAATGATTTGAGATGTTGTGCTGGCGAACAAAGACAGGAAAGTGCGACAGATGACCATAGAAACTGATATCAGGAACCTGTTGCTGCAATATACAGACCACCCCTCCCTCTCTATCCGTAGACAATTGGAGAGAGCCCGTATGGCTTTGAATGAACTCTGTACTTCTCAGGCTGAATATGCGCTGCAGCGCCTATGGGGGCGACATTATGAGCAGGGGGAGAAGGCTGGACATCTGGTGGCAGCTCATCTTCGCCAGAGAGCGGCAACCCTGGCAATACCGGCCATTAAGGCTTGTACGGAGGAGATACTCACATGCCCCCAAGAGATAGTCGACAAATTTGCGACCTTCTACCGACACCTCTATATGTCAGAATCGCAATCCTCTCCTGCCCAGAGCTAGGCTTTCCTGGATAACATCGCTCTCCCCTTGCTCTCTGAGGAGAGCCGCGGATTGCTTGAGGAAGAGATCACCAGGCAGGAGTTCCTTCAGGCCGTCTCCGATCTACCCTATCACAAATCACCTGGAGAGGATGGATTTCCTGGGGAATTTTATAAATGGGCAGGGGAAGAAGGACTTGACGTCCTTCATGAGGTGTTAAATGAGGCATGCCAGAAGGACTCTTTAGGTGCGATTTCCAACACCGCCACCATCACAGTTATACCCAAACCCGGCGAGATCCGTTGCTATGCGGCAGCTACCGACCCATATCTCTCCTAAATGGAGACATAAAGATTCTGGACAGTATTCTGGCGAACCGCCTGTGTACAGTTATTGTACACCAAACGCAAGTGGGGTTTGTACCAGGCCGAAGCTCCCGTAATCACATCCGCACCCTCTGCCATACCCTCTGGAAGGTTCAGGCCACGCCGGAGGCTGTGCTAGCATAGTTCTTAGATGCAGAAAAGGTGTTTGACCGCATAGAATGGCCTTGTACTTGTTTGCAACACTGAAGAAATTTGGATTGGGCGACCAGTTCATATCCAAAGTCTGATTGATGTATGAGCACCCTACGGCGCAAGTCAACTGCGGGGGCTTTCTTCCAGATCCCTTCCCTATCCACAGAGGAACTCGGCAAAAATGCCCCCTGTCCCCCCTTCTGTTCCTCTTAGCGTTGGAGCCGCTGGCGGCTGCCAATCGCACTTCCCCACTGATAGCGGGTTTCCCCTTACCGAGAGGCACTTCTAAACACTATCTGAATGCTGACAACATCTTGCTGACACTAACCGACCTTGAACACTCCTTGCCAGCCCTGATGGGGATCATAAATGGCTTTGCACCGTCTCCAGATATCGGGTGAATTGGGACAAAAGCGAGGCCCTCCCACTCTCGCGAGTAACGACAAAAGCAGCCCTCCTGGGCTTCACGTTCTGTTGAACCTCAAATATCTGGGAATCCTAGTCAATTGTGGCCTAGAACGAATGGTGGCAGACAATTTGGATCCCCTCATTGCACGTAAGCGACTGGACTTCGACAAATGGACCCAACTGGGCCTATCCATGTGGGGCAGGTTGCAGGCGGTGCGGATGGTCACAGTGCTGTGATTAACCTATGTTCTTGGACTCCTGCCCCTCCAGATACCTCTCACCATGCTGAGGTCGATTGATGCTGCAATCAGTTCCTTTGTGTGGGGACCCACGCGCCTGTGGTTGGTGCCAGCTAAGCTAATTGCATGCAGATCCCATGGTGGAATGGGACTCCCCTCGGTGGAGCATTATGGCATAGCTCTCCACCTGTCCCCGCTACCCGCAACTCTACCTGGCCTTGCGGAGTCGCTGATGTGGATCCCAGTAGAGAGGGCACTACTTTCCCATAATGGAGGCCTAGACGGACTTTACCGCATGACCCCTGCATCCCCTAGTGACCGGAATCTGATCTTGCCGGCGACACGTGCTGCTTGGCAGAGGGCCCATTGCCTACTAGGGGTCCACCCCTATCTTCACACCCAGGCCCCCCTATGGCATAATGACAGTTTCAATCTAACTAACAAACTCTCATATCAGCGGGCTCAAATTAACTCATAATAATACTAAAACTGTACTCATTATTTAACGATACTAATCCATCACTAATTCTTGTTGGGTTCCAGAGTAGCGTGCTACTCATCGAAAAGCGCTTCGACGCTTCGTCAGGGTTAGTAAGCGCTATATAAATACGTTTACAATTACAATACAATAGGTGGAGAAACTTTCCACTGGCTAGAATGGAGAGAAGCTGGTATAGACCGACTAGCACAGGTACTAGAAGATGGTAAACTTAATCCCTTTGCTAAGCTACGGGCGGAATTCCACCTTCATTACAAACAAGAATGGTGATATCAACAACTCCACCATTGTATGTGCCAACACACTGACATTATTCGACGGGGCCTGGGGGAAACTCATAGGAGTAATGGCTGGCCTATACGAAGTCATCACAGGCCACCTATACTCCCACCCTACACTGGACACCTTGCGCCTGCAGTGGCGGACCCGCCTCCAGCAGGCCTTTGGCATAGAGGACTGGGTGGATATGGTATAGGCGCTGGACAGAGGCACGCGAGAAGCCCACTTAAAATTCTGTCTCTTCAAGGTACCTCACAACTGGTACTGGACCCTGGCGAAACTCCACAAGACTGGCCTCCTCCCACACGCAATATGCTGGCGTTGCACAGAAACACACTGTGACCTGCTCAACGTCCTATGTGGCTGCCCATCGATCTGACCTCTGTGGACAGCTGTAGAACACACCCTGACAGAATCAGTGTTACTCCCCACCCCCATACTCACCTCTCTTATCATGATACTTGACATGGACTCCCTCCCGGCCTTAACACAACTGCAAAAAAGACTACTACATACTGCCCTAGCAATGGCGAAAATTTGTACCCTATGACACTTGAGATCAGTTACCTCCCCAGTTACCTCCCCCACACCTGAGACATGGATAGTGGCGATGATTACCATACCTAAACACGAAAGAATCATTTATAATCTTCAAGATCAGGCTGCCATCTTTGCCCAGGTGTGGGCCCCCTTCCTATCAAAAGGCTCTGACATGCCACCGCCGTCAGCTAACTCTCTGCACATCTCACTCCTCTCCTCCTCCCCTTTCTTCTCCACTTCTCTTTTCTCGTCCATTTTCTGACTCTTATTTCTTCTCCTTTCTCCCTTCTCCACACCTTCCGCCTCTTTTTTTTTTTTAATATATATATCCCCTCCCCCCTTCACACTGTGTTGAACTCATCGTCATTAATATTGCTACGATTTAAGCCGGCTTTCCCTACCTGCCCCATCTATTCCCCCTGCTACTGTTCAAATACACTATTAATCATACTTAAATTCTTGTTTGTCCGGATTGTTCCGAATAGAACTCTCTAGTCTTTCTACTCTGTGGATAGCAATGTGGGAAACTTATACCCTTGCCCCTTGCTTATCTTCACCTTTATCTTTGTCCATTGCTAATATGTAACTATACACAAATTTACAACACAAAAAAAAAGAAGGTCAGGTAGCAAGTGAGTGAACAGATAAAAAATGGCGGTGATGTCCGCGGCGGTGCATACAGTCACTGCCGGCATACATCACCATTGGCCACTGTAACCCATAGGGGCCAATATTATCCAATGAGCTGTTGCACAGCGGTTCTCGACCACCTCCCGCAATGGCGCACAACGTCAGCGGAATTACCTTGCTTCCACCTGTCCCTCCATACAGGACAGGCAGACGCCATTTCGGGGAGGGGGACAAATGCTACTTATACATCTCAATTTCACATCATGCACTGTACTGTTGTGGCTACAATGTACAGTTTAGGACCGTCTCCTCACTCTTTTGCCCCATAGATTGCAACCGCTGCGGATGACTAGGAGATGGAGACATACCCCCATGTACAGACACCTGGTAGACTTGGCAACAATGGAGGACAGGCACATTATCCTCACCTACAGACTTGACAGGGCCACAATCACGGAGCTGTGTGCCCAACTGGAGCCTGACCAGATATCTGCTATCTGTCACCCCACTGGGATCCCCTCTCTTGTGTAAGTCCTATCTGTGCTCCATTTCTTGGCAACTGGTTCTTTCCAAGTGACAGTGGGCTTGGCAGCAGGAATGTCACAGTCAACATTCCCAATAGTGCTAACAAGAGTGTTGTCTGCCCTGATTAAACACATGTGCAGCTATCTTGTTTCCCCCCAGGTGGAGGATTTGGCCATAGTGAAGGCTGACTTCTGTGCAATGGGACATATTCCCAAAGTCATTAAGGCGATGGATAGAACACATATTGCATTTGTTCCCCCCCAGCAAAATTAACAGGTCTTCAGAAATCGAAAGAGCTTTCACTCGATGAATGTCCCAATTGTGTGCCTTGCGGACCAGTACATCTCCCACGTCAATGCGAAGGTTCCTGGGTCGGTGCATGATGCCTTTATCCTGAGGAATAGCAGCATCCCAAATGTGATGGCCTAACTACAGAGACAGAGTGTGTGGCTAATAGGTGAGCCCTGGTTCCCACCCAGTGGATGTTGGTGTATGGGTATTGTGTGGGTCATAAGGGATAGTGTGTGGCTAAATGTTGTCCCTCCATATTTGCAGGTGACTCTGGTTATCCCAACCTATCATGGCTACTGACCCCTGTGAGGAATACCAGGACAAGGGCTGAGGAACGGTACAATGAGGCACATGGGTAAACAAGAAGGATCATTGAACGTAACTTTGGCCTCCTGAAGGCCAGGTTTCGGTGCCTCCATCTAACAGGTGGATCCATGTGCTACTCACCCAAGAAGGTCTGCCAGATAATTGTGGCATGCTGCATGTTGCATATTCTTGCCTTGAGACGCCATGTGCCTTTTCTGCAGGAGGAGGAGGCTTGTAATGGCCGTGGGGCAGCAGTGGACCCAGTGGACAGTGAAGATGAGGAGGCAGAGGATGAGGATGAGAACAACAGAACTGCAGTGATTAGACAATACTTCCAATGACACACAGGTAAGACAGAGGCACTTCACATTTCATTGTCATTTTTGTGTCTAACATTGTCACTGACAGCCTGTGAATTCCCACTGCTATGCCAACTCACTGTACCCTTTGGAATCTCTTTTTGCAGATGTCGGTGCCCCACTATCGCTCCTGGTGTGTTCACTACAGCCAACTACAGGTCTTTCCTATGTGAACATTACTGTACAGTTGAATTGCAATGTTTAAACCTTGTTAAACGAATACATACTTGAATCGTTTGACATACTCCATACTATTTTTTTAAAGTGTGTTTATTGCAGTGCTAAGTAGAAAAGGGGGACGTGCAATGGGCTGGGGTGATGATGGAGGAAAGTCCAGGGTATTGTTCCAGTCTATTTGTAGCACAAGTGCATTTCCCAGGGGGGCATAGGAAGGGGAGCAATGGCAGTTCAAGGTGGAGAGGGTGACAGAGTGGGACACAAGGGTGACAATCAGGAGAGTCTCATTTCCTGGTGGGGTCTTGGCAATAGTCTCTGGCTTTTGCCTGGATTGCGGGGAATGGTTGCGGGGTGGTTCTCCATCTGCAGGCGGAGGGTTGCTGGTGGCCTGTGATTCCGGTGGCGGGGCCTCCTGTCCACTAGCATCAGCAGAGGTGGAAGGCTGTTCAGTAGTCTGGCTAGTGCCAGGGGCCCACTGTTGTAAGACTGCCTCCCTCATAATGTTGGCCATGTCTGCCAGCACTCCTGCAATGGAGACCAGGGTGGTATTAATGGCCTGCAAGTACTCCCTGATCCCCTGGTACTGTCCCTCCTGCTGCCGCCTGTTCTCCTGCACTTTGTCCAGGATCTGACAAAGCATATCCTGGGAATGTTGGTATGCTCCCAGGATCTCAATGAGGGCCTCCTGGAGAGTCGGTTCCCTGGGCCTGTCCTCCCCCTGGCGCACAGCAGTCCTCCCAGGTTGTCCAGTGCCTCTGTCCCCTGAACCGTGTGCCCACTGACTCCAGGTCCCTGATTGTCTTGGGTGCGAGGTGTGCCCTGGGGTCCCTGTAGAGGTGGACACACTCCTGATTGACATGTCCTGGGGACAGAGGTATGGGTACGCTGGGTGGGTGCTGTGGTGGTGTTTCCAGATGGGGGAGGCTCTGTGGTGGTGTATGACTGGGCCTGGAAAGCCAGCTGCCCAGTGGTCCCTGATGGGCCAGGTTCTCTCTGCTATGCATGCTTTAGTGATGAGTGTCCATGCACGGCTCTGAGGGGTGTCCATGCATTGGTACAGCATGCAGGGCTTGGCATTGGGATGAGTGAGATGTAATGGTGGGGTGTGTGGGATGTAGTGGTTTGATGGGGGTGACAGTGAGGGTATGTGATGGCATGCAGGTGGGGGGTGATAATAGTAGAGAGTTGACTTACCAGAGTGCAGTCCTCCTCCGACTCCGGCCAGGCCCTCAGGATGCAGTATTGCCAAGACTTGCTCCTCCCATGCTGTGAGTTGTGGGGGAGGAGGTGTGGGACCACCACCAGTCCTCTGGATAGCAATGTGGTGTCTTGCTGTAATGGAATGTACCTTCCCCTGTAGGTCATTCCACCTCTTCCTGATGTTATCCCTTGTTCTTGGGTGCCGTCCCACGGCATTGAACCTGTCCACGATCCTCCGCCATAGCCCCATCCTCCTAGCTATGGATATCTGCTGCACCTGTGCTCCAAATAGCTGTGGCTCTACCTGGAGAATCTGGGGTGTTGTTGTGGTGCCATGGGTGTTGTGTGAGTAGTGTGGGTGAGGGTGTGTAGGGTGATGTGTTGCGGTGTGTGTTGTGAGCTGTGTGGGTGGTGTATAGGTGATGGTGGTGTGTGGTTCTGGTCTTATCTGTGGTTGTGGTGTCTATCTTGTGGCAATTGTTTGTAATGGTAAAGGGTTGTGGGTAATGTGGTTGGGTGTTTTATAGTGGTGTTGATGTGTGGGTGTGGTGTGTGTATGGGTGTTAGGTGTGTGTTATTTAAATTGACCAATGTAATGTTGTTTTTTATGTGTGTGTATTTTGAGCGTGGCAGTTTGTACCACCAATGGTTTACCGACATTCAATGTCTGCCATGGTGATTCATGGGTCATAATGTGGTGGGCGTTGTCCTGTTGACGTGACGTGGGTTTTAAAACTGCCAGTTTATCACTGACCTTTGGTGTGGCAGAGATGTTTCTGTGGCTGAACAGTGACGGATTCGTGTGTGTGTTTCATAATATGGTGAACAGATATCTGCTGCCGCCGCAGTATATTGGCCACAGTCAGCATGGCGGTAACGGGGATTTACTGCCAATGTCATAATGAGGGCCTAAGTCTGCCACAACTTTCATAGGATCTCTTTGTGAGAGCATTTTTAAACGTAAACTGTAAAGCCTTTTACTTATGGAATTCTCTGCTGCCATCTCTTCCCATACATCCTTTCTCTCTGTCTTTTCTGACTGTGTTACAAATGAAGTGACATATTGAGCTACAACAATATAAGAGTCTGCTTCAACCTAAATATCCATGTTGGCATTCCACATGGACAGGATTGTAATCATTGATAAGCTTTGAGCCTCACTTATTTTCCGCTTATATGTATTTTAAGGAGATTTTCAAGTAACACTGTGTCTAACCGCAGACATAAAACTGTTTACTCTTCCTTTCAAGATTTCCAGTGAAGGGAATCCAAAACAAAACTTAGGGCCTGATTCAGATCTTGACAGAAGGGAATTCTCCATCACAAACGTGACAGATATCCTGCACGCCTTATTAAAATGCCATTATAGCTGAAGGGGATTGTAATTTGGTGGATGGGATATCTGCCGAGATCTAATTGAGGCCCCTAGTGTAGTATTTCCCTGTTGCTCTGTATCTTTATCATTGATATTTGCCTCATTTATGGAACTGGAATAGCAAGACTTGTTGCCTAAGAGTTCTGTTCTGAGACTCTTCTAGAATGTCACAAGTTAGGTATAGCTCAAAGAATGACAACACTGAGTCATTAGAATCTTCACCAAACATTGGTGTATCTTTAACCCACAATAACATATGTATATGTGGTGCTCCTCTAACTTGGTATTCTTTTCTCCAAAATAAACTTACAACCTCACCTAATGGTGGATTTTTTTATTGCAGGTAAAATGAAGCATGGCTTCAAATCTGTGCTTGAAGTATCTACAAATATTTGCAGGATCAATGAAACACAATTTACCTGCAGTCTTGAAATCAATCGCTGGAATATTTGCATTAACTTGCCTGAGGAATTCATGAAGATCATCCCAAGCACAACGCAAAGTAGCAAACCAGGTAGGAGCACCTAGATTGTGTGACATACATTTCAATTCACCACAACGACGGAACCAATATTCATTGGTACTACGTTGGCATGCCATAACATTCATCGAAATTACTTTCTTGTACTTCATCTTTATCATGTAGTTTTTCCACAAAATCTCTAGAAGTCAAGTCATTAAAGAGTGTCCCTGTTCTCATAACATGGCTCACATCATAAGACAACACTCTTGGATAAACGGTGGAAACTGTATGGTAAATTTTGCCTAAAGCAAGGATGCTCAGAATATGATCTACTGCTTCTACATTCTGATGCAGAAATCTGTGCAGGACAGTCAACATAATGACCACCTTGCCCTGTAGGAAGCAGCATCAGAAGTCATTGTGCTTCTAAATTCTTTTCCCACACACTTACTTATTCTACTTTTCCTTGCTTCATTTGGTACCATGCTGACACATCACCTATCACACTTCTAGCATGTGGATGGTGGATGTTGGAATGTTCATATATTACTTCTGCTTCAACTAAATCAATCTTTTCAAACTGAGCAGAAGCTGCTGAAGTGGAACGTTCTGTTCTAAGACAGGTAACATGTTTCTCTACATCAATATCTTTGTAAAATGCATTTTCTATTTCAAGACATTGTAAAGCTCACTTAACCCTATCAATGCTGGCAATTACCTACCAAACATGTCTTCATTTTGGTAGGCACTCCATTTATTAGAAAAACTAGGGGTTCTTCATCATCTCAATCTATTCCTATAGTTTCAATAATCTCCTTAATATTTAAAGGCAAGTACAAGACTTTACCTTTCAAACCTTTTTGAAGGAGGTGTTTTTTTTATTTTTAGTTACCATTCTAACAATGGCTTGGAAGGGATGTATTGTGAATAGTCTCAAACACATTCAGTATTTGAAGTTGAGGAGGAATTGGAAAAACTTTATGAATTCCTCTAGAAGGCATTTTATTATAATTCAGTTTGTCAATACAGTATTTACAGACAAACTGGCTTACACACAAGTCAAATCTGCCTTCAGTGATCAAAAAAAGAACAAGTGGAAACCACTGTACCAGATAGCTCTCTGCATTTTTTCATAAATATCAATTTGTATGATGTGTGATTTGTAGTAACTCTACCTGAAACATAGAAACACCTTGTCTGGAATTTCTACAGTTGTTCTTGCAAATGCATTGATTTCCTTTTTAGAATTATCTAACACTGTGCTAGCATTGGAATTTTCAGTGTTGCCCTCAACAACCATCTCAGTCACTTCACTTGATCTTTCAGGCCCAAAGTATTGAATCTGAATTTAATCTATTATAGAATTGATTTAAGAATGACTACCTCATAATAGCATTTCATTTCGTTTTTTAAGCTGAAGAGTCAGACTTTTTACAAAACACAATTATCGTACAAGATTATGCATTTTAGTGTTGTGTACAGACAGCATTCGGGTACAGTGGAAAGGACTGTCACATATCTAATATGATAAGCAAGCCAATGAATGTCCTTGAGGGTTTTAAAGTTTCCATACTCAACAAGGATCAAAGCTTGGAGTCATTTTATTTTTTGTTTTACAGTTCCTTTATCATATGTGTTTAAGAACAGTCTAGGCTTTTTTAGTAGACTTTTGTCATGTTGCATACACTTCTACTATTTTACTTAGAAATTGGATTTTGAGGACATTAACCACATACTTCATTATCTATCTCTTCTTCCATATTTATATACACTAATGTTTCTTTTTCAACCAGTGTACCTTCAATGATTTCATATCCATGGCCATCACTGTCAATTTCAAGTGCTAACTGAATTTGTAATAAATAACCCTCCTCATTACAAAAATACCTCAGAACTGGAGATGTGTGTCCACTCTCCCTGAAAAATATTTCTGAAGTTTGCTTTACTCACTGGAACCTTCTGACAATCAGTGAATTTATCTGTTTATCTTAACATCTCATTCTCTTAAAAATGAGAATAAAAAGCTTTCTTTTTAATACAAAAGTCTTTTTAACTAGACACTCAACAGCATTTGTCTGGTTTTGCAAATCTCTTTTGCTTTTTACTGTTTTCATGCTTCTCACAATGTTACATTCTACTCTTCTATGAAAGAACTTCTGACAAAGTTCATCAAGTTTATTTTTCTTAAACGTCTCCGGCTGTGATCTTTTTTGTAACATTATCTTGTTTTGCGTAATAATACCATTACTTGTTAGATGTTGATTTTGCATTCTACTCAAACCTGTGAAAGAAAGTTTATATGGTGTTACTAATCTTTTTAAAAACAGCTGGTACTCTTACTAGGTTTGAATTTTCCTTTACCATCTATTTTGTTCTCTGTGTGTAATACTGTTGTTTTGTCTTCTTTCTCTTCTTGTGCTTTGTTGGCATGTTGATCTGACCGAAAACGCTATGGAAACAACAATCTACACATATTAGGTATTTCTGCTTTTAAACAGTACTTAGTGATAAATTAAAGGTAGGCTTTATGGTATTACATTTCAACATGTTACACATACTGGCTGGTACAGTTTCATCAAGCAATGATCCTATCTCATACTACACTGTAACAGAAGTCTCTCTAAGTCACAACTCAACAGATACCAATTGATTAGTGCAGATGGCCTTTGGGAGCTAGTACCTTCTGTACTGCATGGGTTTATATACATCTAGCTGTACTGATATCTCTGACTACAGTAAATGGTTTGTCTAAAAGGCTCAGACAAACACTAGCCCCTGTGCTACTAGCTTTTATCAGAGGGGACATCAGGGATAATAAGGTTTGATATATAACACAAATCTTAGTAATGTAATTTTATACAGAGTGATTACCTCCGGAACATTCTAACTCTCTACTAATAGGTCTACATAGGTTGTAGATTTGGTGTAAAAGAGTTTACTGAGTAGTTCTTGTGTGCCCAAAGGTACGTCCTGTTAAAGAACATGTTGTATGAATGGGTTTGGAGACAGCAAGGCCTCTGCTGATCCCTCTAAAGGGAGTAAAGGGTTACTGTAGAAGGTTTTAGATAAGGCAAGCACTACCCCCCTGCTACTGAATTTAAACAGGGTACACTTTGGTTGTGGTATTGTTTTATAAAAGAGGCACTTTCTCTTATAAACCCATACAGAGTGAATGGCTGACATTCAGAACAGCTCATCCCCTCTCCTGACAGACCTGTAAAATGTAGACACTGAGGTATTCATTACGACTTTTCCAAAGACAGCTGAATCCTCTGCAGTCAACAGACCACCAGTGGTGGCGGTCTGCTGACCTCCATATTAGTAGTTGTGTTTGGACTTCTGCCCATTTATGGGCGGAAGTCCGACTCTGTCAGCCTGGCCAATGGAGTTGAAGAAGCAGTTGCATCACCAGCACCGCCATGCCAGCAAGACTCCATCCACCATATTTTGAGCTGTAATACGGCTTGGCGGAGTCTTGCTGGCTTGGTGGTGCTGGCACTGCAACACCACCAGGACCCATCCCCTCCTCCACGATCAGCTCATTGGTAAAGGTAAGTTGATTATCCTAAAGGGGGCGGAGTGTTGGGTGCATGTGTGTGGTGTGCGTGTATTTGTGCAAATGGGGTGTACAAGTGCATGTTTGTGGGTGAACGAGTGGGGGTGTCTGGATGTATGCCTGCAGCTGGGGGTGTCAGCATGTATGTGGAGGGGAGGGAGGTGCAAGTGAGTAGGTGTGTGTATTGGGATGCATGCAAGTGGGGGTGCATATGTGCAAGTCTGCGAGTAAGTGACGGTGTGTGTGTGAATGTATGCGTATGCGGAGGGATGTGTATGTGAATGTATGTGTATGTGGAGGGGTGGGGCTGTGGATGATTGCTGAGGGGGTGAGAGTGTGAACATTTGCAGAGGGTGGTGCATATGCATGAGTGGGTGTATGTCAGTGTGAGTGCTGGTGGGGGTGTTAGAATGGATGTGTACAGTTGTAGGGTGTTTGGAAGTGTGTGGACAGGTGAGGGGGTGTTTGAAAGTGTGTGGACAGGTGTGGGGGTGCCTGGATGTGTGTGGAAATGTGGGGGTGTTTGTGCCAGCGACAGGAATGGGGATTCCTGTCACCGGGTACGTTACCGCCAGGGTTTTCGTGGTGGGATGACCACCACAGAAAGCTTGGCAGTCTGCAGCCTCGTATTCGGGCCGGCAGGCAGAGGCCTGCTGCTGGGCTAAAGGAGCTCATCACCAGCTGCGTCGGTGCGACTGCACCAACTGGCCAGGTGACATTGTGGCAATTTGGTTTATGCCAAACCCCACAACTTGTAATGCAGCGGTCTTTATCGCTGGGTCTGCGGCGGTAAAATGCCCACAGCGAGAGTGGCGGTCTCATGACCGCCTACCTCGTAAAGAGGGCCTGAGTGTGAAGGGATTCAGTAATAGACCCATGTCTCTCAACATGTTTCACAGCAGATGTTTTCAAACAGTGAACACTGTTTGTTTCAGCTAAGAGAGACCAGTTTGTGTACTAACATTTCTGAAGTTGATAAAGGTTGTATGTAGAAAGATCAATATATACAATAGGCTTGGTAGTAGCACAAATTAACAATTCACAGATCCTTTATTGTCCAGTTCCAGGATAGAACAGATCCTTTGCTCATGAATGTATATAGGCTAAATACTTCTTTTGTTTTTTTATGACAACATAGCTTCTCTGTTGAGACATCTGTTCACAGTGACATCTGCCTGTGAAAGGCTTAACTGAAAAAGTCATCCCTCTCTAGGGATGGTTTGTCTGAGTGCATAGGTATTTATTCCATACAGTCACACCACTCTCTCTTTAAAAGCATTAACAGAACAAGTAGACCCTGAAGACATATATTTCAGCATGCTATAACTTCTGCATGGTGCTATTTGATCAAACAGTGATCCTATTTCATACTACTCTGTAAGTGCAGCCTCTATAAGTGAGAGCTCTACACAGAGCTAATGTTTTGTGTTGTAGAAATTTGAGATGTAGTACCTCCACTGTTATATGGCTTTAGAAACAACACACTGTGAACTCATTTTTGTGAAAACAATGGGGGTTATTCTAACTTTGGAGGAGGTGTTAATCCGTCCCAAAAGTGACGGAAAAGTGACGGATTTACCACCAGCCGTATTACGAGTCCATTATATCCTATGGAACTCGTAATACGGCTGGTGGTATATCCGTCACTTTACCGTCACTTTTGGGACGGATTAACACTCCTCCAAAGTTCGAATAACCCCCTATGTCTTTAAAATGCCTTAGACAGACACCAGCTCTTGTACTAATACATTTTACCAGACAGCAGATGAGGGATAATGAAGCTTGATTTAAAATGAGAGCTTTATAATAGACTTGTACACAGAGTGAATGGCACACTTTTCTGCAAACATTCCCTCTCTTCTAAGAGATGTGTTGAACTAAAGATTGGGTGTAAATGGGCTCATTAATTCATCCCTGCATAAAGGCATCTTTACTGACAGAATCTGGTGTCTGAATATGTTTACATACATCAAGGTCTCTACTGGTTAGGGGTGGGTGGAATTTGCAGATTTTCACTCCACGGAATTTCACAGAGTTACATAAAAACTCTGTGAGATTCTGTGGAGTTCTGCGAGCTGTCCGAAATTTGTATGTCACATTGATCATTAGCACCAGGATCTTGTTCTGCACTGAGAAATCAGTGTGAACTGCATCACATGGAGCACCAGAGGGCACTGCTGCTCAAGATGGTTATACAGACATTTGAGTAGATTTTCTATTTAAGTGGCAGCTTTCCCATTGTGACAGCCTGTGTTGGGAAATTGTCACTAGGTGCACTCCTAGTGCCTGGAAATCATGTAATGGGATGCCAATTCTCTCTCACCCTTGCCAACTTACTGTTGGCAAGCCGTGCTTGAGAAAAAACTCTGCCATGTGGAGGTTGGATGGAATTTCACAGGAGCTCCACGTTAAATGCACATTGCAGAGTGGCAAAAATTCTGTGAACTCCTCAGGCACAGTGGAGTTTATTGCCCAACCCTAGTACTGATGTTTCTGAAGAGAGTAAAGGGTTAGTGTACAAGGTTTGCACTACCAAATGTAAAGAGGGTACACTTTGGTTATGGCATTGTTGAAAGAGTAATTCCCTCTTTTACAAGCCCATACAGTATGAACGGTTCACCCTTACAACAGCACACCATCACTCCTGATAGCCGTGTTCGAGTTAGACACCGGTTGTGAAGGGATTTAGAAATAGACCCATGTCTATCAACAGATATTTTCACAGATGGAAGAGTGTGTTTGGTTCAGACCAGAAAGAGCTTTCTATGTGCCAGCTTTTCTGGAGAGGATAAGAGATACATGCAGAAGGACCTATGGAATAAGACACCTCAATTATAATAACTTAACAAGTCACTGATTACATATAGTTAATTTTCAGGAGAGAAAAGCTCCTTTTCTTGTTCATGTATACAGTCTAAATGCATTGCCTCATAACAGTAAAACACTTTACTAACACAATCACCTCTCTGCTGGCACCTCAGCACATGTTAAATACAGCATGCAAAACCCTCCTCTATAATTTAAAACAGTACCAGTCAAACGCTGTGTTAACAAAATGGTTTCCATATTGAAATCTATCAACATGTTAAATACTCGTTGTAAAACATTTTTATTATAAAGCCATACATCTATAAAAAAATATTCTATCAGAAAAACAGCATGTACGTGCTTATTGAAACAGTACCCTTTTTAATCACACTGCAGAATACAATAAATTCCAACAATTAAGATTAAATATAGTGCAAATTGATAAAATCTTCAATACGCGTCATGCAACATTATAGAGTATGAATGCTTTAGTTTAATATTAACATACACTCTGTACAAAATACTTTGCACAGGGTTTAAATCTCAGTGTTGATCACTTCTGAAATCAATTTATTCATTTTCCAAATATATTTTCTCTGAGCGATCTAAATCAATGACACAATGTACTTAGTGCACACACACAATCTACTTGTATTTAACTGTATTTAGGTTACCCACTGTCCACAAATATATACAGTAAGGGCCAGATGTAGGTAGGCTTTTGCACCTCACAAACGGTGAAAAACACAGTTTTCGAGTCGCAAAAGCCCTCATGCGATACAGAAACACATTTTGCGATTCGGAACCGACTCGCAAAATGTGTTTCCGACTCGCAAATAGGAAGGGGTGTTCCCTTCCTATTTGCGAATCGCACCGCGATGTGGAGTGGATTTGTGACAGCGAAAGCGGTCGCAAATCAACTCTCAGTTACCATCCACTTGAAGTGGATGGTAACTCATTCGCAAACGGGAAGGGGTCCCCATGGGACCCCTTCTCCTTTGTGAATACATAAAAAAATATTTTTTCAGAGCAGGCAGTGGTCCTATGGACCACTGCCTTCTCTGAAAGAAACCAAAACTAAATGGTTTCGGTAATTTTCCTTTTTGCAGCTCATTTTCCTTTAAGAAAACGGGCTGCAAAAAGAAAAAACAAAAAAACTGCTTTATTCAAAAGCAGTCACGAACATGGTGGTCTGCTGTCTCCAGCAAACTGCGACCCACCTCATAAATATTCATGAGGTGGGTCTTTGCGAACCCATAGCGAGTTGCAGAAGGTGTCTGAGACACCTTTCTGCATCGCGAATTGCGAGTTGCAATTTGCGAGTCACTATGACTTGCAAATTGCAAGTCGCAATTTGCCACTTACCTGCATCTGGCCCTAAGTTCAGAAATTATAATATACATCAATCATGCTTGGGAACCATCTAGATCTTAAATTAAAGCTATCTCCATAGACATCTATGGATATGGCAATTTCTGAATAACACAATTAGCTAAGTTTCAATAGCAAGCACTTTTAATTTCTATTTGGCATTCTAAAAATCCAAAATTCTGGTACTGGCACAATAAAATGTATTAAAATGTGTTTCCAAATATACTATTTAATTTTAATATTTAGTCAGAAGCTTTATAATTAAATTACAATATATTTTTACCTACCTGAAAATAAGGTTGTGTCTTTGAGGTAGCTGAATACACCAATCACTTTTAATCAAAAGCAAAATGATCTCTGCTGAGCACAAGTGAAATAGATTACACTTGCTTCACTTCCAAACCACCAAGGGCAATCTCAATTGTCTGTGGTCATGCAACACATACAAGTATATGAACTCTCAAGCCTTCCAGCCAATCACATCAAAGTTTCTTTTTTCTTTTGAAGAGGGAAAGCCAACTATTAGACTCACCCTTAGATTCTTCACAGAAGAAATGTATCTCTTTCACTGTGCGTGTACTACATGTACTTTACCCCCGTAATAGCTTGTGTAACCATTTGTTTTTGCTTTATAATTTATCTTTATTACCAGTGCTTTACTTCTTATTGCTTAATGCTTGTTTCAACCAGCTAATGGAACCGATACTGTGGTAATACATGCTCTTTTTTCTCCCTGTACAATCCGGATTGCAAAACTCTCACAAGAATGAAAGAAAGACCTAGAGCCAGGGTCACTTGATCAAATTGCATACTTCTCCTGCAAGAGTCTTGTGGGATTGTACATGGACCCCCCATCAAGTTTTACCTGCTGAAGCGTATCTATGATTCTTGGGAGACAATTGTGGGAATTTGAAAGTCAGCCAATAGAAAAGCTCATGCTGTTCATCAAGTAATTGTGCACCGTAGAAACAGCAGTTGGTCACAACCTATCTTACTTTTACAACTGCAACAAAACTACCAATTACATTTATAATATTGCTACCCTCCCATTTTTCTGTTCTCATATAACTCTATATTGCTCTTGAAGCTTACTCATTCTGCTGAGAACCTTTTTTGTGATTGAGATCTTCACACTGATTCCTGGTTTGTCTCTGGATTTAGGGACACAGCTTCATCCACCAGTATGAGATTATGCAATTAATTGTAGTTTGACAAGAATTTTAGATTTCCAAACTTGGATATAACTTGGATTGGATATAGACGTATAAATAGCATCAATTGTTTCCAATGGTCAATCAATCAATCAAAAAAATTTATAGAGCGTGCTACTCACCCGTGAGGGTCTCAAGGCGCTGGGAGGAGGGGCATCAAAAAGGGGGGGGCAGGGAGGGTCACTGTTTGAACAGCCATGTCTTGAGGCTCTTTCTGAAGAGCAAGAGGTCTTTGGTTTTGCACAGGTTGGTGGAGAGGGAGTTCCAGGTTTTAGGGGCGAGGTAGGAGAAGGACCTGCCTCCTGTGGTGGTGCGTTGGATGCGAGGGACTGTGGCTAGGGCGAGGTCGGCTGATCGGAGGTTGCATGTGGAAGTTTACTCTTTCATTGAGGTAGGTTGTGCCGGTGTTGTGGAGGGATTTGTGAGCGTGGATGAGGATCTTGAATGTGATTCTCTTGTCTATGCGGAGCCAGTGAAGGGATTTGAGGTGTGGTGAGATTAGTTTGTGGCGGGGAGGCCAAGGACGAGGCGTGCGGCGGTGTTCTGGATTCTCTGGGGTTTGCGTTTGAGTTTGTGTGTGGTGCCGGCGTAGAGGGCGTTACCGTAGTCTAGTCTGCTGCTAATGAGTGCATGGGTGACTGTCTTCCTGGTCTCTGGGGAATCCATTTGAAGGATTATTTTAGAGTGTGGAGTGTGTGGAAGCAGGAGGAGGTTAGGGCATTGATTTGCTGTGTCATGGAGAGGGAGGGGTCTAGGATGATGCCGAGGTTGCGTGCGTGGTTTGCGGGGGTGGGTGCCGGGCTTAGGGCGGTGGGCCACTAGGAGTCTTCCCATGTGGTTTTGTTGGGGCCAAAGATGATGATCTCGGTTTTGTTGGAGTTAAGCTTGAGGTGGTTAGTAGTCATCCAGTTGGCGGTGTCGAGGAGAGCAGCGTGTAGGTTGGTTTTGGCGGTGGAGGGGTTGCGGGTGAGGGAGAGGATGAGTTGTGTGTCATCTGCGTAGGAGAGGATAGGGATTCCGTGTGCTTGGAGGATGTTGGCCAGGGGGATCATGTAGATGTTGAGGAGTGTGGGGCTAAGGGAGGACCCTTGGGGGACTCCGCAGATGATCTTGGAGGTGGTGGAGTGGAAAGGTGGGAGGCAGACTCTCTGGGTCCGGTCGGTGAAGAAGGAGGTGAGCCAGTCTAAGGCTTTGTGGCGGATTCCTATGTTTAGGAGGCGTGTGCGGAGTGTGTGGTGGCAGACAGTGTCAAAGGCTGCGGAGAGGTCTATGAGGATGAGTGCGACGGTCTCGCCTTTATCGACTTTGGTCCTGATGTCGTCAGTGCATGCGATGAGGGCAGTTTCCGTGCTGTGGTTCTTATGGATCCCGGATTGTGATGGGTCAAGAGTGTTGTTTGCTTCGAGGAAGTGGGATAGGCGGGCGTTGACTAGTTTCTCGGCAACCTTGTCGGGGAAAGGGAGAAGGGAGATGGGGCAATAGTTGGAGAGGATTTCCGGGTCTGCTTTGTTTTTTTTGGTGGAGAGCATTTTGAGATTTTGAGCACACAGACCTGCTGATAGTGCACTGTGGAGGCAATTACCTAGGTATAATCACAGGTGTTGCACTTGATATCCAAATGAAGGAGATATTCTCTCAATTGATGTCTCTCGTTCCTCAAACTGCCTATGTATCTTCTATTATTTATATCAAAGGAACACATGACAATGGTCAAAAGACTTTTGTCCTAAGATTGGGAAGTCCCAGAAACATGTCAATTAAAAAAAGTTTCTGTGTTTCTTTGTGACCATGTCATGGGCTCCATATATCACAACAACATCCAGTTTGATATGCCTGGTGTCTATAGGAGAGATAGAGTGTGCTTCACTGCAGAAGGGAACAGGATCTTCCTCAATAACATCAAAAAATGTATCCAGTTCTACTTGTAGCCCAACACTCCACATTATGAACACAATGGCTCTTGTCGAAGCCACCCTATTCTTAATTAATGTAGTACGTTCATAATAAAACTCCCTTTTCTTATAAAAATACTGATACCTGCAAGAGTCTTGCAAAAGCCAGAGCACCCAAACACCTTCTTCCACTCATGTATTGCCCGACTTGCTGCACATAATAGAGTATCAGTACTACTGTCTGCACACAAACAACACTATGCACAGAAACCTCTCTCTGTGGACAGATTGTGTCTACCTCCCTACTTTGTTATGATCCACCAACACTCTTGCAAGTGTGGAAGCAGCTAAACTCCTGCTGTGTATTTCTCCATATTTTGCTAGAGTCTCATGAGCTTGAAACCTTAGTGTATTTTTAATGGACAATAGGTCTGTATCCTTCAGTGTGGATAGAAGAATATTCAAAACACATAATCCTGTGCATTGACAGCTTTCTATGTAGACACTTTTCTCTACCACCCCCTACCTTTTTCACAATCTCGCAAGACCATAACATTTTTTTAAGTGAAAGAATGTACACTCTCCTTCATTAAAGTATTTACAGTTTTTTCTTCCTTCTCCTAGGGTTTTAGCAAAACATGCCCAGTCCAGTCACAGCTTTCCACAGAATGGCAGCCCTATATAGTGGGGAGTGAGGAGAGATTGGCCTGTTCAATAACACCTCACCAAAGGATAATAAGTTTGCACAGTATGGTAAAGTAAGGACTGGCATTCCTAATGAGACCTTTCAGCAGGAAGATAAAGTCTCCGGTATGGTGTGCAGAAGGCCTGGCCTCTACACTAACAACTCTCAGTTGAATGAAGATTGTATATAGTAGGTGTAGGAGGCTGGACTGGCTTGTAGTGAGTACCAAGGGGTACTTGCACCTTGCACCAGGCCCAGTTATCCCTTATTAGTGTATAGGGTGTCTAGCAGCTTAGGCTGATAGATAATGGTAGCTTAGCAGAGCAGCTCAGGCTGAACTAGGAGACGTGTGAAGCTACTACAGTACCACTTAGTGTCATATGCACAATATCATAAGAAAACACAATACACAGTTATACTAAAAATAAAGGTACTTTATTTTTATGACAATATGCCAAAGTATCTTAGAGTGTACCCTCAGTGAGAGGATAGGAAATATACACAAGATATATATACACAATAGCAAAAATATGCAGTATAGTCTTAGAAAACAGTGCAAACAATGTATAGTTACAATAGGATGCAATGGGGAAACATAGGGATAGGGGCAACACAAACCATATACTCCAGAAGTGGAATGCGAACCACGAATGGACCCCAAACCTATGTGACCTTGTAGAGGGTCGCTGGGACTATTAGAAAATAGTGAGAGTTAGAAAAATAACCCTCCCCAAGACCCTGAAAAGTGAGTGCAAAGTGCACCAAAGTTCCCCTAAGGACAAAATAGTCGTGTTAGAGGGAAAATGCAAGGAAAACACAAATCAGCAATGCAACAACGATGGATTCCTGACTGAGGGTACCTGTGGAACAAGGGGACTAAGTCCAAAAGTCACAAGCAACTCGGAGATGGGCAGATGCCCAAGAAATGCCAGCGGTTGGTGCAAAGAAGCTCTTACTAGGCTGAAGAACTGTGAATACTGCAGGAACGACAAGGGCTAGAGACTTTCCCTTTGGAGGATGGATCCCGCACGCCTTGGAGAGTCATGCAGAAGTGTTTTCCCACCGGATGGACGCCAACAAGCCTTGCTACACGCAAATCGTGCGTTTGGCGTTTTTGGACGCTGCTGGGGCCCAGGAGGGACCAGGAGGTCGCAAATTGGACCTGCAGAGAGAAGGAACGTCGAGCAAGACAAAGAGCCCTCACTGAAGCAGATAGCACCCCGAGAAGTGCCAGAAACAGGTACTACGAGGATGCGTGAAACGGTGCTCGCGAAGTTGCACAAAGGAGTCCCAAGTCGCCGGAGACCAACTTAGAAAGTCGTGCAATGCAGGTTAGAGTGCCGTGGACCCAGGCTTGGCTGTGCACGAAGGATTTCCGCCGGAAGTGCACAGGGGCCGGAGTAGCTTGCAAAGTCGCGGTTCCCAGCAATGCAGCCCAGCGAGGTGAGGCAAGGACTTACCTCCACCAAACTTGGGCTGAAGAGTCACTGGACTGTGGGGGTCACTTGGACGGTGTCGCTGGATTCGAGGGACCTCGCTCGTCGTGCTGAGAGGAGACCCAAGGGACCGGTAATGCAGCTTTTTGGTGCCTGCGGTTGCAGGGGGAAGATTCCGTCGACCCACGGGAGATTTCTTCGGAGCTTCTGGTGCAGAGAGGAGGCAGACTACCCCCACAGCATGCACAAGCAGGAAAACAGTCGAGAAGGCGGCAGGATCAGCGTTACAGAGTTGCAGTAGTCGTCTTTGCTACTATGTTGCAGGTTTGCAGGCTTCCAGCGCGGTCAGCGGTCGATTCCTTATCAGAAGGTGAAGAGGGAGATGCAGAGGAACTCGGCTGAGCTCATGCATTCGTTATCTAAAGTTTCCCCAGAGACAGAGACCCTAAATAGCCAGAAAAGAGGGTTTGGCTACCTAGGAGAGAGGAAAGGCTACTAACACCTGAAGGAGCCTATCACAAGGAGTCTCTGACGTCACCTGGTGGCACTGGCCACTCAGAGCAGTCCAGTGTGCCAGCAGCACCTCTGTTTCCAAGATGGCAGAGGTCTGGAGCACACTGGAGGAGCTCTGGACACCTCCCAGGGGAGGTGCAGGTCAGGGGAGTGGTCACTCCCCTTTCCTTTGTCCAGTTTCGCGCCAGAGCAGGGGCTAAGGGGTCCCTGAACCGGTGTAGACTGGCTTATGCAGAATTGGGCACCTCTGTGCCCAACAAAGCATTTCCAGAGGCTGGGGGAGGCTACTCCTCCCCTGCCTTCACACCATTTTCCAAAGGGAGAGGGTGTCACACCCTCTCTCAGAGGAAGTTCTTTGTTCTGCCATCCTGGGCCAGGCCTGGCTGGACCCCAGGAGGGCAGCTGCCTGTCTGAGGGGTTGGCAGCAGCAGCAGCTGCAGTGAAACCCCAGGAAGGGCAGTTTGGCAGTACCAGGGTCTGTGCTACAGACCACTGGGATCATGGGATTGTGCCAACTATGCCAGGATGGTATAGAGGGGGCAATTCCATGATCATAGACATGTTACATGGCCATATTCGGAGTTACCATGGTGAAGCTACATATAGGTAGTGACCTATATGTAGTGCACGCGTGTAATGGTGTCCCCGCACTCACAAAGTTCAGGGAATTGGCTCTGAACAATGTGGGGGCACCTTGGCTAGTGCCAGGGTGCCCTCACACTAAGTAACTTTGCACCTAACCTTTACCAGGTAAAGGTTAGACATATAGGTGACTTATAAGTTACTTAAGTGCAGTGTAAAATGGCTGTGAAATAACGTGGACGTTATTTCACTCAGGCTGCAGTGGCAGGCCTGTGTAAGAATTGTCAGAGCTCCCTATGGGTGGCAAAAGAAATGCTGCAGCCCATAGGGATCTTCTGGAACCCCAATAACCTGGGTACCTCAGTACCATATACTAGGGAATTATAAGGGTGTTCCAGTAAGCCAATGTAAATTGGTAAAATTGGTCACTAGCCTGTTAGTGACAATTTGAAAGTAATGAGAGAGCATAACCACTGAGGTTCTGGTTAGCAGAGCCTCAGTGAGACAGTTAGGCACCACACAGGGAACATATACATGCACACCTATGAGCACTGGGGCCCTGTGTGACAGGGTCCCAGTGACACATACATATAGGCCACAAACCTATGAGCACTGGGGTCCTGACCAGCAGGATCCCAGTGACACATAACAAACATACTGAAAACATAGTGTTTTCACTATGAGCACTGAGGCCTGGCTATCAGGATCTCAGTGAGACAGTGAAAACAGTGACAAACACCCTGACATAAACTCACAAACAGGCCAAAAGTGGGGGTAACAAGGCTAGAAAGAGGCTACCTTCTCACAGTAGGGTGTAGGAAGAAACTGGTCCCTACACTGAGACCTCTCTCTATTGAATTGAAGAAATGTGGGGCGAGGGATTACCTTTCCACTGGCACATCTCTGTTGTATGAAAGGTGTGCATATTAACATGTAAGAAAGGACTGCCCTCTGCCAATAACCCTCTTTTGGATGACACCTGTACATAGTAGCGTACGGGAAGGTACTGTCCTCTCCACAAATGTCTCTCTGGAATGACCGATATCTCTGCTACCATATGAACAAAGATGTAATAAAGTGTGTACATTGAATGGCCTCTCTTTCCATACCTGTATCTCAGATAACAAGTATGCATAGTAGGGTGTGCTAAGAAAGGCGGCTGTATCTACTGAGACATCTCTCTGAGATGACTGGTGTGCATTAGAATGTACACATGGTCTTTCTCTCAGATGGTGAGTGTGTGTATCAGGATGTGTGCCTTAACAGGCCTCTCCTGTCAGACCCCTCTCTCAGATGATGGCTTTGCATAGTAGGATGTGAACATGAACTACTCTCACCTTCCAGAACTCTTTCTCTCAGAAGATGAGTGTGAGTGGTAAGTTGTGTAGAGAGAGGCTGGCATCTCCACCGACACCTCTGGTTCAGATGATGAGTGTGCGTAGTAGTATATGGTGTATGGTATATAGTCTGGCATCTCCTCAGACATCTCTCTGAGATGATGGGTGGCCATAGGAGAATGTATATATGGACTGCCCTCTCCTGTCTCAGCCCTTTCTCTTCAATAATAGGTGTGCATAGTTATCTCAAATGATGGTTGTGCATAGTAGGATGTGTACATGAACTGGCTTCTCCTGCCAGGTTTCTTTTTCAGATGACAGGTGTGCATATTTGCCTGTGTACATGAACTTGCCTTTCCTGTCACTGCTCTGTCTCAGAGGCCAGGTGTGTATAGTAGGCTGTGTGGAGAAAGACTACCCTCTCTGCTGGACCTCTCTCTTGGATGACAAGTGTGCATAGTATGCTCTGTCCAGGGACTATCCTCCCTGCTAACACCCCTCTCTCCAATAATGGGTGTGCATACTAGGTGGTTGGAAGAGACTCTTACAAGGCTGATGGCCATAAATCGTACACTCTACCAAACACAATCTTCAGTAATACTCCATCCTACAGTGGCAAATGTACAAACTACAGTGTATTCATAATCACCTACCCTTTTCTACTGTTCACGATCCTGTAGGAATCTCCTTAGATTGTAATTTTGGACTCTTAAAATAAGAGTTAACCATCTAATCATGTCAGTACTTAGCTCTTACACATTTCCTCTGAAAAGCAATGACCACAATATATTCCTACTAATAGAGTATATTCAGAATTCATCTTCCCCCTTTTACTATTCATGATTGATGTTATCACAGGATTCTCGGAAAATGTGCAACAGAAACAATCATGTTGCCAAAACGCGCACAAGGTCGGTTGGTGACATTTCCTTGGGCTCCATTACACAGATGTAGTGTAGAATACATCCTGGACATTTACCCAAGGAGGTAGAAAGAACTGTAGTTGGGTAGATATTTTGTGCTAATCTGAGGAATCTTGTTGGATAAAAGGGCAGGTGAGGTTCCTTTGTGGCTAAGTCACTCACACAGCAACCGACACAGCCACACAGACACTCACAGATGCACTCAGACACTCATGCATCCATTCACAGTCCCCTTCAGAGACTCGTGCACCCACTCACAGAGCCACTCAGGCACTCATGCACCCACTCACAGACCCTCTCGGATTGATCATGCACCCACTCACAGGCCCACTCGAGACTCATGCACTCACCCACAGACCCGCTCAGACACTCATGCACTCATTAACAGATCTACTCAGAGACTCAAGCCCCCACTCACAAACACACTCAGACACTCAGGCACCTACTCACGGACCCACTCAGAGACTCACCTACTCACACATTGATCCACTTAGACACTCATGCACCCACTCACAGACCCACTCAGACACTCATGCACCCACTCCCAGTCCCCTACATACTTATTTTACTGTGCCCTGGGCAGTCCCTGGGGCTTTGAAGATCACTAGAAGGAGGTTCCCATGTGCACCCCTCCTTTTTTCATCTTCAATGCCACAGAACCTGACTCACCCAGGGGCAAAGAAAAGGAAAAGCACAGGAGACTGTTTTCTTCTTTGCTTTTTTTAAATCTCAGAAAATCCACAGATATTTTCAAGATTTAAAAAAAAAATGCTTTTTACCCCTGCCAGGGTTCCTTGGGAACCACTGCACCAGGACAAGGGGCTCAGGATGTGTCTACCCTGGCCCCTTTTCAAAAGTTCTGTTTTTTGTGGGAATCGGCTGGAGCCAATCAGATATCAGCCTGGGGACAGATGGATCTACAGAGAATCCACATCCATAGATATTTATATTTTTTAATCTTTAACATCTCCAAAACTACTCAACAGATTTACACCAAATCACAAAAAAAAAAATCTGCGGAACAGGGCCTAGCTTCCTGCCAAATGTGGTGTAATTTCATTCAGTGGTTTGGACTGTAGGCATGTCTAAGGTCCCTAAAGAAAAATGTATGGGGAAACGTGTTTCAGGTCCCTCCTTTTTCTTTCCCCCGCATGACGGATCACCGGAAACTTTCATGACAGCAGCTGAAATGACTAATGTATGAGTTCTAAAAAATTTGTAAAGATTTGTCAAGAGACGCCAATGTTATTGGCAAAATAAAAAACACTCTTCCTATGAAAACTAGATCCTAACTAGAACTAGGAAACACCAGCAGGTAATACATATAAATATATATATATATTTGTTTTGACTTATACTGGGTGCTCCCTTGTGTCTGAAGAAAGCTAAACCTCTCTGAAGAGCTCTAATGAGAGCAAAACATGTGTCAGGGGTTGCTTTTACTCATTCCAGGTTTGTTTGGATGGTATTTTACCAGTCCAAAGCTGTAATACTGTGCCTGGAGTGGTAAATGGCTTTTGTCATTTTACAGCTAGGCAGGGTTGACACTGTGTCAAACCTATGCTTAATGACTTAGCTGTATAAATGGCAAAAGCACAGTTTTTTCATCTCAAATGTCACTGCAAATATTGCATTGATATTATCACTGATGTTATCAAAGATGTCAGGAGTGCTGTAATTTGTGGGCTAATTAGCAGTGCATGGCGAGAGCGGGAGTTATCTTAGGGCACGGGTTATAGTTTCATGGATGAAAATATTGCTCCAGCAAGCAGGGAGCTACTATTAAAAGCTTCTCCTAGCTTGCTGGAGCCATGCCAGCTCACGCAGGAGGTGGGAACCATCTGGGTCCGTGGGGGAGGCCTTGAGGCTCCCCCCGCTGACCCAGATAGACCGTAAAGGGCACAAAATAAAATTTCAGAAAAATTAGAAGGGACCGAGGGAAAGGTCTTGAGGCTACCCCCAAGGTCCCAAATAGCTTGTAAAGGTCACCAAATGAAAAAGAAAAAAAAAACATTGGCCTAATGGTTAAGGCCTCAGACCCTCCCGTAAAGAGTTGAAGGTTCTAGTCCAGGTGTGACCTTGGTTATATCCCTACTTTAATTTTTTTTAAACTTTTTTTTAACTTTAAAAGTTTAAGATTCATAAGGTGAGCTCACTCTTTTTAATTGACAAAATCATTTTTCTTTTTAATTTGTAAAGATACATCTCATTCTAAGTGTATCATTCATTAAAGCCTAAAAAAACTATAGCTCTCCCTCTCCGTCTCTATCTCTCTTTCTTTCTCTCAATTTCTCTTTTTCAATCTCCTTTTCCCACACACACACCCAATCAGACCCTTTCACACCCACTCATACCCACTCAGGCACTCATGCACCCACTCATAGACCAAGGCACACCCTAGTACACCCACTCACAGCCCCACTCAGACCTTCACATACCCACTAACAGACCCACTCAGACACTCACGCACCCACTCTCAGACCCACTCAGATTCTCACATACCCACCTATAGACCCACTGAAACCCTCATACACCCACTCACAGACCCGCACAAACACTGATGCACCCACAAAGAAACTGATACATGCACTCACACCCCTAGACAGAGATTTTCACAACCACTCCCTTCCCAGATACACTCTCTTACACCTATTTTCACACCCAGAGAGATAGGCTGCAGCCAGCTCCTGACGTGGAAAAAGTCGAGTTATGCTTGCTGTGACTTGCTGCAGCCATGCAACAGCAAACAACTATGTCCGGTTGTGGGCACCCCGGGACACAGCAGGAGTTGGCCCTGGGGGCTGGTGGTCCCCAGGGCCATCAGTAACTCCTCAAGGGGGGGCAGTACAGCCCACTACTACTAACAATGCCCCAGGGAAATGATAGTCCCTGGGGCTATGTGCATCCCAAATGGCCCTCCTATCATTAATTTTGATATTGCTCAGGGAAGGTGGTGGTCCTTGGGGCTGCAGGGGGGATAGGTGCCCCCATGTTTTAATTGTTTAAAGCCCTGCGGAAGTGGTGGGTCCCAGGGCAGTAGAGGAGGCAAATGGGCTTCCCCCATACAAGTTAAATATAACCCTGAGGAGGTTGTGGTCCCAGGGGATGTGGGGTGGTCCAACTGCCCCCCCCCCCCCACATTCATGTTCCTTAAAACACTTGGTAGGTGGCAGGCCTGTCAGCCTACCCCACACAAAAAAACATAATGTCCCTGAGAGGTGGTGGTCCTCATGGCTTGGGAGACCGCACAGCCTCCTGCACATATTTTCTGGGGAGGTGGCGGTCTGCGGGGGTTCAGGGGACTGTGTGGCCCCTCGTGACAAATAAGAAATGCACCTGGGACTTGGCTTACTCAGGGCTTTAAAAGAAAGAAGCGCAGGAGTGGGCGGTTTGTTTTTTTAAAAATTATGGTAGATCTGCTGCGACTCCCACTGTACATTTAAAAAAATGCTTTGTTTAGCCCTGGTGTGCTCCCTCTGAGACCCCACCACCAGAGCTAAGGGGTCAGAGTGTCATCCCTGGCGCAAGTTATAGTTAGCAGAGGTATCTATAAGTGCTGAATTTCACATGTTTTGTAAGTGTGAAATGTGAGCCTAACTATAATGTCCCTGTAACCTTTCTTTTTTCACTGAATTTATATGCTAATTTTAACATAAAGTAATTTTCAATATCTACATTAATCCAACCACCACCATGAATGGCCGAAGGCTATGTATGGTTGGAGTTGGCCGCAGATCTGGCCTGCGGCAAGACCCTGCAGCCAACCCCTCCCATTATCAGGGCTGGCACCCCACATCCTGCAGATGCAAGCATTGCTCCCACAACCAGGGAGCTGCTTTAAATAGCAGCTCCCTGCTTGCAGGAGTAATGTTTCCATTTGTTTCCCTGCACTCATATTCGCATGCAGGGAAACAAATGAAAACTTCCCTTTCTGCAAGTGAAAGATGTTTGACAGCTCTCACTTGCAGAAAGTGAAGTGTTTGCTCTGACTTGGCGGGAGCTGTCAAAGCTCCTGCCAAGTTAGAGCAAACAGCTATGTCCCGGGGTGGGTGGACCCCATCGCGATCATTGGTTCCATGAGGGCAGCTGCATGGCCCGCCTCCAACCTTTACAGCACATGGGAGGTGATGTTTCCCAGGGCTTGGGGGTCGGCAATGGACACCCTTCATTCTTTTATTGTGGCCCAAGGAGATGGTGGTCCCTGGGGATGTAGGGAGGCCATGTGCCCCCCCAGACACAGAATATATTTGGCCCTGGGGAGGTGGTGGTCACCGAGTCAGTGGGGGAGGGGTTGCCAGCTCCCCGCATTACATTTTATTAAAGCCCCAGGGAGGTGGTGTTCCCCAGGGATGGTGGGTGAGGCAGACCCCCTTCATTACATTTTATCAAAGCCCTGGGGAAGTGGTATTCCCTGGGACTGCAGGCAGTCTGGGCTCCCCCTACATACTGTATTAGTTTAGCCTCTGTGAGGTGTCAGTCCCCAGGGTTTTGACAAGCTAAAAAGGGGGCCCCATGCAACCCCCTCCTAAATTTTTGGCATGCCTCCGGGGCTTGGCTCACCCAGAGGCTTCATTAAAAGGGTGATAAACCACCCATTTTTTAAATAAAAACATAAACAAAAATCTTCAGATCTATTGGCTGATTTTTCCAAAGTTTTTATTAAAAAAATAATGCTTTGAATCCCTGGCACCTGAGCTAAGGGGTCAGGGTGTTCCCACCCTGACTTCATTGCTTTCTTTATAACTTTTTTTTCTGGTGCTCAGCTGAAGCCAAGTCCCAAGATGACTGCCAATACTTCCTGCTTGAAGTGTTGGCAGCCAACCTGATATCAGCATTGGGACAGTTGGATGCGCATAGGACTCTAATTCTTTCAAAACTACTGAACAGATTTACACCAAATCAAAGAAGCGTGCTTTTGGGACCAAGATCTAGCTTTCTGACAAATCTTGTGTAATTCTGTTTAGTGGTTCGGGCTGTAGTCATATTTAAAAGAGGAAAAATCCCATTGACACAGAATGGGGACACCCCTTTTTCTCAGTCCCCGCTTGAAAGATCACCCCAAAACTTTTTAGACAGCAGCTGCACAGGCCACAGTACACATTTTGAAAATTTCGTGAAGATTAATCAAACGGCACAAAAGTTATTAACAAAACAAAAAATGCTCCATCTATGGTAAAAATGGTCCTAACTAGAGCTACTTGTTGGTGACTGCCACTAGGTAATATCTATATAAATATAGATATATACGCATATTAACCACTGGTGAATTGTGGTCAGGAGCTATGTTCAATAGGAAGAGCGTTTTTTTTTTGCCAATAACTTTAGCACCACTTGCCTAAAAGTCAATACATTTTCAAAACGTATACTTCAGTCGGTTCAGCTGCTGTCTTGAAAGTTTTGAGGTGGTCTGTCAAGTGGGCACAGAAAAAGGTGGGGTCCCAAATTATGTTTTCCCCATGCATTTTTCCAGAGAGGTTTTGAACTTGACTATGGCCCAAAATGCTGGACTACACCAAATTTGACAGAAATCTAGCTCTTGGTTCAGAAAGCACACGTCTTGTGATTTTGTGTAAATCCGTTCAGTGGTTTTAGAAATGGTAAAGGGCCACAAACATAGATATCTAGGGACATGAATCCTCCATGGATCCACTGCTGGTCCTTATGTGGATTCATGTGCCACAGGAAGAATCTGATTGGCTGGCCACAACCTAACTGTGAAGTTGTGGCTGGCATTTAGTTGTATTAGGAACTGGTCCCTTGGGCTGAAATGTGGGGTTCAATGTACATGATGGGGTCACGGTAGAGGTTCCCTGTCCCCATAGGTGTGATGGAAATGTGATACAATCCCAAAAATGTACTGGAAATGCAGAGAAAGTATTGTTATGGTGGTGTTCGAGGGCCCTAGATCCACTTGTGGGGCTCAGCATGGCCCCCAGTGTAAATACACACATGGATTGAAAAAAGACCTTAGAAATTCACTGAAAAAAACAAAGGTTACAGTGACATTATAGTAAGGAAATAGAACAAAAGAATCTTACAAATTCAGTGAAAAAGCAAAGGTTACAGGATGTTATAGTTAGACTCATATTTCACTTGTACAAAACCAGTGAAATTCAGTACTTATGGTTACCTGAGCTAACTATAACTTACACCCACGTAATATAATGCTAATGGTCTCACATATTACATCACTCATGACATGGTCAGTGACATCACTGATGACATCACTGATGACATCACTGATAACATCTCAAATGATGTCAGTGATGACCTCCATGATAACATCGTCCATCATCAGCTCACCACGGTAAATAGCTGTTTGCTTAGACAGCTTCCGCCAAGTCAGAACTAACACTTTGGTTCCAGAAAGTGATAGTTATCGCTGCCTAAGATAACTCCAGCCCTCTTCATGCACTGCTACTTACCCCAGATATTACAGCACTCATGACAACTTTTCTAACATCAATAAAAATATCAATGAAGGGTTAGAAGCCAAATTATTGAAGAAAACCCTGTGCATGGCATGGGCGAGAGTTATAGTTACCTTAGGCCGCAAATTATAGTTATATAATCCCTGTAACATTTGGACCCATATTTATACTTTTTTAGCGCAGCATTTGTGCTGCTTTTTGGCACAAAAGCAGCGCAAACTTACAAAATACAATTGTATTGGGCCTAGCTTCAACACAAAATTACAATGATATAAGGTCTTACCCTATACCAGTGCTAAAATCGTTGGATTTACACCAAGATTTTCAGAAGCCTTGTGACTTTAGTTAATTAAACCACATGCCAGCACCCCACTCTGATCCAGCTCCAGTGCAGTTTGCCATCTATTACTTTTTTAGCAGATCAATATCTTTGTCACAGTCCTAAATAACATATTGAGGGGCGTAGTCAAGGTTGTGAAATGAAACACTTGCTGTTAGGAGGAACATAACAAAATAGTAAAAAAATATGCTATTGTGGTAATTCACAGCACTTTGAAAAAATACCTACTATTAGTAAAAAAAATCGCCACACATCATATCCTTTAAAGCTAGTTAGGCCACAAGTGTATTTGAAAAATTGAGCTGCGGTTCTAAAATATTTGGGAAGCACTGTGCTAGACTGAATTTTGAGCGTCAGCTGACAGTAAATATTCTGACTGTTGGCCGCAGGGCTTGCTTCGAATGCAGAACCCTGCCAGGAGTGATTGCCTATCTTTGGAGGATATAGCAGAGTGACTGCAGGTGGTTAGTTGCCATTGTGCACTAATCACCTGTGAAACCCATAATAAAACTCTTTTCTTTTGATAATAGAAAAAGAAGCTATTACCACACAAATTAAAAGTCTAAGGTCCTGAATACAAATTGGACAGTTAACTCCATCCTGTGTGTAAATCCCTGTTCATGCACGGGGCGGAATTATGAGTTTGATTTTATTTATGGCATCCATTAATTATCGGATGCATTAAATAACCCAATATTCGATCAATTTCACAGGTCAAACCTGCAGAAATTTTACAGGAGAAATGTGCATGGTATTTACTGTAAAATGCAGATTTAAGTGTGGAGAACCCCAAATTCCCCATGTTATTCCCAAATAACTCTTATTAAGTGCAATTTATCACACCCAATAAATAACTAACCCCAGAGTATTGTTATTTACCAGTTTTGATAAATAACACCCGTACTTGTAATTAGGCCCTATATGTTCCTTGCTACACACCAGCATCTCAGTATCATGCTTCAGATGTAACATTTAAGGGCATACTTATAAGCCCATAGTGCCACTTTGTGCCACATTTGCAACATTTTTTTCGATGCAAATGAGGCGTTACAAAGTGGTGCAATGCTTGCATTGTGCCACTTTGTAAAGCCTTGCGCCACATTATGCCCGCGGCAGGAATAATATATGCAAAGGGGGCGTTCACCTGTTAGGGGGGACAAACAAATGGTGTAAGGAAATCTAACAGATTTCCTTGCACCATTTTTTTCGGCAGTTTTAACGTCTGCTCAGAGCATTATTTATAATGGGCCCCTACGTACTGTGCAGGAATAGGGCCAACATTTTGGCTTTACTCCTGCAGAGTACATCAATGGCGTCAGAAATTCTGACACTATAACCCCCTAGCCTGCGTCATGTTGTGCCATATTTTAAATATGGCACACACATGGTGGCGGGAGGGGGGCGCTAAGAGGTGCAAGGAAAGTAGCTCTGCACTTTAATGTTTGTCTGCACAGGAGAAACACTTGAGGGCATATTTATTAGAAAGTGGTGCTTCAGCTATGATGCACCACTTTTCTTGTGCTAACCCTGCCCCTCTGACATCACCATGGGAGCATTGTATTTACATTATGGTGCACCATGGTGCACTTTAGTACAATAGCATAAAAATTGTTGATGCTATTGTGGTGCATTAGTCAACTATCGCCAAAAATGATGGGGCTTGTCCAGCAATGCATGGTGAGCCCAAATGGAAACAATAGGAGCATCACTTTAACACCTGCTTTGGGCAGGCGTTAAAAATGACAGGAAAAATGGCGCAGTGATTTCACTGTGCCGGTTTTCTCTGCCTCCTACCGGGGGCACGCTCCCCTTGCATACATTATGCCTGGCGGAGGTATAATGTGGCTCAGGGGGTTACAAAGTGGGTCAATGCGTGCATTGTGCCAGTTTGTAGATGTGGCGTGGGAAAAAGGCCTCCTTGACACCACCTTAGCATAAAATAAATTATGCTAGAGAGGCGCAAGGAGGCGGTAGGGGCTTGTAAATAAGCCCCTTGGTTATTACAGATTTTTGGAATTTGATGCACACCTGTCAAAAATAAGACAAGTTCATATTGCCTTTCCCACTAATAAATGTGGGCATGGGCTGAAAATGTGCAGATCTATGTCCCTCTTTTCTCCGAGGTCCATGCCTACCTTCTGGGTTATTTTTTAATATCAATTTACATTCTTAAGGATGTCAAACCAGCTGTTTTAATGTTTTAATGTTTTAATTTTTAAATTCTCACAAAGTAGTTGTCATGATGCATTCATCATTCAATTTTGGGACATAAAACCAGAACTGTGAATGAGCACAGGGGTGCATTTATGGACATAAACATTCATAAAATATATCAGAATAACAACAGATACACAATGTTCATTATATTTAAATGCACCCTTTCCTCTACTACTTACCAGACATCAGATAAACAAAGGACATGTTTATTTGGCAATAATATTCACAGTGATATGAAGTGTCAGCAGCCATTTCAGTTCATGTCATACTATAAATATTGCCCTGCAAAAACATTGAGCAAGATTTACAAGGCCCTAGCGCCACTGGAGCATCACTTTTAGAGACATTCAGGTGGCGTTACTCACTACACCATATTTACAAAGAGATGTTAAGCCACTTTTTGTGGCTTTACACCTCCTTGTAATATGGGCCACCAATGCAGTTTTCTGCATCAGAGGGGTGTGCAATGGATGTTTATGTGGGAGAACAAGAGGACCAGGGCTAATGAAGATTACCGGTAATAAATAGGACGTTCCTCCTTGATCCCTCTAGCCCTCGTCCCATTCATCGCAATATGGAGAATATCCAAGCAGCCAGAACCGGCCTTCTGAAAACCGGACACCACTCAAAATAAACCACAAGAAGGGAGACCAGACAACCAATGCAATAACACAAAACAGTGTTTTATTAACAGAAGAAAAAACATAAACAATTCATGAACAGACCACTCTCAGAACCCCAAGGCCAAGGTTAGTGTCAGACCTCAAAACATACTGTAAGTGATGGTGCCTCACAACTGTATTAGAGGACGCCCAGGCAAGAGCCAGACAGAAATCATGAGTGGAAACCGCACGCAGCTCAGCCCATGAGGCTGCCATCCCCCACATAGACCTGTCCTGAACCCCCACCAGAGGCGGAACCCCTGACACAGAATAGGCCAGTTCAATTGTCTGCTTGATCCATCTGCCTATGGAAACAGAAGAGGCCTTCTCACCCCGAGAGGTGGCCACAGAAGACACAAAGAGGGACTCTGAGCGTCGAAAAACCTGGGTATAGTATAAATACAACCACAAAGCCCTATCACATCCAGCAAAGACTAGTCCAACTCAGAGTTCTCCCCAACCGGAGACTCTAAGGCAGGCAAAACAACTTCCTGGGAACAATGAAACTGGGAAGGAATTTTAGGAACAAAGGATAAGTCCAAACACAAAACCACCCCGTCCTCTGAAAGGACAACATGGGCTGCCTGGCCACGATGGTGCTCAGTTCCCCAGGACGCTGAGCTGAAGTGAAAGCCACCAAAAAAAACACCTTAAAGGAGACAAATTTATTATCAGCCAGCTCCAGAGGCTCAAATGAGCCAAAACTAAAGCCCTCAGAAACAAAAATGCATGTCCCAGGAAGGGAAAAAAAGCTTTATCGCTGAACACTCAAAAACTCTGGAGCAACCAAACAACCAAGTCATCCACATCCTGCAGATTACCCCAAGGAGACCGGAAAGCGTTAATCGAGGCCCACTGCACATGCAAAGTAGACACTGCCAATTTCTTCTCAAAACCCTCCCACAAAAACAGAAAGACCATGGGCAGAGAGCAATCTAAAGGAGGGACCACCACTGGCACACACCATTTCTGAAAGTTACCCCAGGGGTGATTGTAAGACTGGACAGCAGCAGGTTTTCTAGAGTGCTGTACAGCCACAGCTAGGTGCCGGGGTAAGCCCCTGTTCTGGAGTCCCCGCCTCTCAACTGCCACACCGGCAGTTGCAGCCGACGTAGATCCAGAGAGGGAGGTGATCATGGAGGAAACAGACAGGAAGGAATCCACCAAAGGCCCGCGAATGCCAGCCTCCAGAGAGTAGGAAACCACGACCTCTGGGTCAAAAAAGGAACCACTAAAATCACAACCCTTGCCTCCCTCCTCAACTGAGTGAGAAAATGGGAAATCAATGCCATTGGTGGGAAGGTGTACAAGAGGAGATTGGGCCAAGGAACCATCAGGGCATCTACTGCCCCCATGCTCCCTCCTGTAAAGTCTGGGCACAAAAGATGGGAACCTGTGCATTTAGCCGGGAAGCCAATAGATCCAGAAAGGTAACACCAAACCTCTTGTACAACTGCCGGAACACAGCCACTGAGACAGACTGTTCCTGGAAGGAAGCAAAACCTGGCTGAGGGCATCTGCCAACCCATTGTCCACTCCCCAAACATGCACCAACCTAAGAGAGAGAGAGACAATGTAATTCCCCCGTGAAATAAAAGCAGCACCACAACATTGAGGTCCCTGTAACAAATACCCCCTTGATAAATCAGATAACCCACCATCACCCAGTTGTTGGACCACACAACCAGAAGTCGACACTCTAAAGAGTGACAGAACGGCATGACTGCCCTGACCATTGCCATCAATTCCCTCCAACTGGAGGACCTGCGGCCTTTCTGAAAAGACCAGTGGGCCTGAATAGACTGATCTCCCAAGGTGGCCCTCCCAACTCAGGGATCAGGCATCCATGGTGATAACCAAGGGCAGATCTGTTGCAAGGGAACCCCCAGCAACAGATTCTCTCAAAGGGACCACACCTTAAGTCATTCAAGGTCTCTTGAGACATCAGAACCATCAACTTGAAATCGTCCGAGCGAGGATACAAGTGAAACAGCAGAAGAACCCATAAAAGGCAAAGATAAAATCGTGCCCACGTCACCATGAAGACTGCTGCCACCATGAAGCCCAAGATAAGAAAAGAAATTCGAACTGAGGCAGCAGAACTGACCATCATATCCAAGACCGGGGATCCCAGAGCCCGGAGAGGAGGTAAGAACACTATTTTGAGATCCATGCGAAATCGAGCTCTAATAATAGTCAGGTCCTGAGACAGCACCAACGGGCACTTGGCCCAATTGAGGAATTTGTGGAAGTCGCCGAACCACGTCATGACCGATGCGGCTCGAAGTGCGTGGATTCAACGTTTCGCACAGACGCCGCGATCCCCGACTTCACGCATCGACTTGTTTTCACTCTTCACCAGAGGTACTGTACTTGGGGGTCTACGCGACTCCGTGTCCAGCGCCTCTGGTGTCGGCTTGTTGGGAACGACTCTGTCACAACACCGTCTTAGCACCTCATTGAAGCATTTTGTGTTTCTAAGCGCTATTTTTGAGTATAGTCTTTAAAAATTCATAACTTGACTTGTGTATGTCGGATTGTTGTTGCTTTGGTCTTGTTTTGTTTAGATAAATATTTCCTATTTTTCTACACTGGTGTTGTGTCCTTTTGTAGTGTTTTCATTGAGTTACTGTGTGTGTTTGTACAAATACTGTACACCTAGCACTCTGAAGTTAAGCCTTCTTCTCTGCCAAGCTACCAAGGGGGATAAGCAGGGGTTAGCTGAGGGTGATTCTCTTTTACCCTGACTAGAGTGAGGGTCCTGGCTTGAACAGGGGGTAACCTGACTGTCAACCAGAGACCTCATTTCTAACAGTGTGCTACTAGGTATTTGTAAATGAGCCCCACTATTTTTAGTTTGATTCAATTTTAGAGGTGCACACACTGTATCTCCTAAATGCAGTTCCTTCATAATACTCATATGTATACCATTGCACTACCTTAGTAACCGAGCGCTAGTTGTTTTAAAATGTATTTCCCATTACGTGGTCGATCCCATCAAACTTAGCTGTTGCCTTAATCCCACCAGTGCACCATCATGACTCTTACAAATGTTTTAATCCAAATCACTTTCCCTGCCCTTTAATGTTTGGTAGGTCATTTATAGAGGGAAGGGATTATACATGAATGTAGAAACTAATGTCGGACATAGAGACCTCTGACAAATGGTTGTACAGCCCAGACACCAGTTGCAGCCAGAGGCCTTGGATGAATAGAGTGTTACTTTCAAGGCCCGAGATGCCGTACCGGGCATCGGGGGTTTCCCCCATAGGCTCGAAGGGTAGGGGACAGTTTTGTAGCAGTGCAGCTGTTTTAAAAGCACCATTGAGTTCCTTGTATATTTAACAGTTTTCAGTTAGCAGTAAAAGTGCCTAGATAACACTGGTGATTAATGAACCTTCTGGAGAGGGATCAGGGTTTTGTCTAGTGGCAGTTTTGACTCTTCTAAGGTAGTGCAGAGGGTTAATATGCCTGCTGCAAAGAATGTGTACTATGTCGATCACAGAAAAGTATTTTACTTGCATAATTCAGTGAGATACTGTTTTTGTCAGAGAGCTCCTTGTGTTGCTGTGCAGTTTATAAATTGCAATCATAATCTAGCACAGTGAGGTATGAACTGCCTTCAAAGAGAAGTGTTTTTCCCAGTGTTAGATTATCTTAATTTTGTTAAAAAGAGTTTGGGTAGAAATAAATTGTTATTAATAAAGTCAACTGTTACCAGTGTGTTACAGTCTGAATCCTGGGTTTAGGCTTTCCAGACCAAGCATTCTTAAAATTGGCTACCAGTATGGATGGCAGGTAAATCCTACAGCTTGTAGTCCTCTTCGTTTTATGTAACACTTTCTATGTATTGATTTACACATGGATGATTCATTGTCTCTGTATATGTGTATGATGTTAAGTGCTCCAACACCCTACCCTGGTAAGGGAGGTGCTATAAACACATGTGAGAGGGGCTATGGAAAGATGAGAGGCACAGACAGAGGGTAATGCTGAGGGAATCATTTAAGATCCCCAATAAAATTGCTGTATCCTGGTGCAATATAAGGTCATCATTTACTCTGTTTTAAAATCTAGTACAAACAACTATATAACGAAAAATGTGTTGTGGAATGCACCTTTTTTACCATTTTTCCAAGCTTTTCATGGGGTGGGGGACTTCTCAAGCCTATTATAGTGGTTAGGCTCGCTCACAATGCCCCCTATGGGGGCTGGTCAGAACATTTGCCTGAAATTCTTTGGGGTCCCAGGCCAGCCCTGGTTCAATAAAAAATAAAAAAAACACCAACAGGCAAAGATGCTGCCTTGCAAAAGGTCATAAATGGAAACAGTGCTACTTTGAATAATGCGATCTGGTAAAAATAAGCAAACATACCCCTCAACTCACATCCCTTTTGCAGGTATCACATACCCTGGGGGCCTAGCTGCCACCCACCTTTTGGCCTCCCTTCTTCACCCACCTGAGACACCTTGCTGCTTTGCTATAGTCTGCCACTGCAATTCTGAGACTTTGACAATGAACAGTGCACTCAATTTGCTGACAGTTTTGCACCTATACAGAGGAACTCTCGTATCATAGCAAAACTACTTTGTCACAGTCACAGGCAGGGCAACACTTCTCCTCAGCTCTTCAGCTCTCCTCCAGGCAGAGGTTCCTCTTGATGTCCAGAAGGGATCTAAAGTCTGTGGTTTTGGGTGCCCTTCTTATACCCAATTTCTCCTTTGAAGTAGACCTACTTCAAAGTAAAGTCTCTTTTGAATGTGAAATCCTGCCTTTCCCAGGCCAGGCCCCAGACACTCACCAGGGGGTCGGAGACGGCATTGTGCGAGGACAGGCTCAGCCCTTTCAGATGTAAGTGACCACTCCTCCCCTCCTTCCTAGCACAGATGGCTCATCAGGAAATGTAGACTACACCCCAGCTCCCTTTGTGTCACTGTCTAGTGTGAGGTGCCACCAGCCCAACTGTCAAACTGACCCAGACAGGGAATCCACAAAGAGGCAGAGTCACAGAAATGGTATAAGCAAGAAAATGCTCACTTTCTAAAAGTGGCTTTTCAAACGAACAGTCTCAAAATCAGCTTCACTAAAAGATGTAGTTTTAAATTGTGAGCTCAGAGACCCCAAACTCCACATGTCCATCCGCTCCCAAAGGGAATCTACATTTTAATCAGATTTAAAGGTAGCCCCCAGATTAACCTATGAGAGGGACAGGCCTTGCAACAGTGAAAAACGAATTTAGCAATATTTCACTGTCAGGACATATAAAACACATCACTATGGCCCTCATTCTGACCTTGGCGGGCGGCGGAGGCCGCCCGCCAAAGTCCCGCCGTCAGGTTACCGTTCCGCGGTCGAAAGACCGCGGCGGTAATTCTGACTTTCCCGCTGGGCTGGCGGGCGGTCGCCTTCAGACCGCCCGCCAGCCCAGCGGGAAAGAGGCTTCCACGATGAAGCCGGCTCGGAATCGAGCCGGCGGAGTGGAAGCTGTGCGACGGGTGCAGTTGCACCCGTCGCGTATTTCACTGTCTGCGCAGCAGACAGTGAAATACATGTAGGGGCCCTCTTATGGGGGCCCCTGCAATGCCCATGCCAGTGGCATGGGCACTGCAGGGGCCCCCAGGGGCCCCGCAACCCCCCCTACTGCCATCCGGATCCCGGCGGTCGGACCGCCGGGATCTGGATGGCGGTAGGGGGGGTCGGAATCCCCGCGGCGGTGCAGCAAGCTGCACCGCCGTGGAGGATTCAATGGGGCGGCGGTACACTGGCGGGAGCCCGCCAGTGGTGCCGGTCCGACCGCGGCTTTACCGCCGCGGTCGGAATCCCCATTGGAGCACCGCCGGCCTGTCGGCGGTGCTCCCGCGGTCCTCCGCCCTGGCGGTCTTTGACCGCCAGGGTCAGAATGAGGGCCTATATGTCCTACCTTAACCATACACTGCACCCTGCCCTTGGGGCTACCTAGAGCCTACCTTAGGGGTGTCTGACATGTAAGAAAAGGGAAATCTTAGGCCTGGCAAGTGGGTACACTTACCAAGTCGAATTTACAGTTAAAAACTGCACACACAGACACTGCAGTGACAGGTCTGAGACATGATTATAGAACTGCTTTTGTGGGTGGCACAACCAGTGCTGCAGGCCCACTAGTAGCATTTGATTTACAGGCCCTGGCATCTCTAATGCACTTTACTAGGGACTTACTAGTAAATCAAAGATGCCAATCATGGATAAACCAATTACATACAATTTACATAGAGGACATATGCACTTTAGCACTAGTCAGCAGTGGTAAATGCTCAGAATTCAAAAGCCAACCGCAACAGGTCAGAAAAAATAGGAGGAAGAAGGGCAAAAAGTCTGGGGATGACTCTGCAAAACGGGTCATTTCCAACACAACCCCCACCAGCTTAAAGCCAGGGGAGAACAATCAATACCTTGATGTAATTCCCTGATTGGGGCGATAGAACAGGGACCCAGGCCCACAACAGCAGGGGCATGTTCCAGTTCTACACCTTCTTGACTCCAGTTGGATCCCTCTGTCCATACTCTCAGGGTCCACTAAACTAATCCATGGGGAACCCTTCTCCGGATCTGCAGATACCATCTGTGTAGCACCTAACTTTACTTTGCTCACAGATGTATCCCAATGGGCAGATAGTACCACCAGGGCCAACACAGTGGTGTTACCCACTCCACCCCTGGGGTGTGACTCTTGTCCCCCCGCCAGGGGCAACTCTGTCCACCAGGACAGCAAGCCACAGTGGCCCAGGACAACTGTCAGGGATGAGAGCCCGACCTCAGGCGTCTCCAACCACTGTGACTGCAGAGAGTGGGGGGCGGTAGCCCCAGGTGCCTGGTCCCCTTTGACCACTCTCTCTTCCACCAGGTCAGGGATGACAACCTGACCCTGGTCCTCCCCTCTGGGGCTCTGTACCCTCCCTGCCAGAGTGCACCCCCAGAGTCCAAAATTGTCAGGGTGCTTGTAGAAGCAGTCCTGCACAATTCTTTCACCAGTCAGGGATGTTAACCCGGCAACTGGTCCTCCAACCTGGGGTCTGTACCTTCAGGTTGGACTAGGGCCAGGGGTGAGGCTTCACTCCCCCTGCCCTCCCTTCTGGGGTCCTGCACCCCTTAACTAGGAGTGGCCCCCCCGAAGACAACATGGTAGGGGGACTGTTAGCAGTGGCCCCTTCCTCTCAGTCCGGGTGGACACCCTGAACCTGGCCTTCCAATCCAGGGTCTGTACCCTTAGATTGCACTAGGGTCAGGGGTGAGTCTCTCTTTCCCATACCCCTATTCTCAGGGTTCTGTCCCCCCCCCCCCTCGGGGAGAGTACCCCTCAAAATTACACCGGGGGTGATTGGGCAAACCACCCTCCCCTTCAGGTCAGGGTTTAATCCCTGCACCTGATCTTCCACTCCCGGGTGTGTACCCTCAGACTGGGCCACTGCCTTGCAACCCAGGACTTCCTGGGGGGCATACCTACCCCCTCACCAGGACAGAGTTTACCCCTGAACCTGGTCATCCAACCCAGAGTCACCACCTTGCAGTTGAACCACTGCCTGGTGCCACAGGACTTCCTTGGGAGGACACTTACCCCCTCATCAGGTCGGAGTTTACCCCCTGAACCTGATTTTTCAACCCAGAGTCACCACCCTGCGGTTGAACCATTGCCTGGCACACCAGGACTTCCAGGGGGGCACACTTACCCCCCTCAAGGGACACACCGTCCCCAAGGGCCACACAACAGTCTGGCTGGTGCAGGTCTCCTGACCGCTGCCCATCTGACAGAGTCTGGATTCCCCCCAACCCAGAAATGGTCTCACCAAGGTCATTCCTGGGGGGCTCAGCTCTCGTAGTTGACCCCTGACTCCAGGTTCTCCACTGGGGTCCGCAACCCCCTCTCAACCCTCTGTCTGGACTTCTGCACCCCCTCCCTAGGAGTCGTACTACCATACACCAGAACTGGTGGGACCCTGGCTACAACCACCCCCCCCAAATTCTCCTGACACTGTGGGGTATCCCTTGACAGATGGCCCTACGGTACAGGCTAGGCTCCCCTCATGGGGTTCCCTCATGGAACCCTCCAGGACCTGGGACCGGATCATGGGCACCTTGGGCCTCAACCCATACCCATTCCCTCTCCTCTGAGACTGGACATGGGGTCCCTCACCCATCCCAGTACACTGGGACCTACCTGGGACACTGCAATCCTTCCCTACCTCACCTGGTTGGGAAATACCTAGACCACTCCCCTCAGGAACACCCCCAAATGCCTCTTCAGACTCTCTGGTACTCACCCAAAGGTCTGCCTCCAGTGTAAGTTCCCTGGGGTCAGAGAACTCACACTCCACCGGGTGTTGGCGTAGCTCTGGAAAATAAGGACTAGACATATGCTCTCGAGCAATTACATCACTCAGCCTCTCACATGAATGAACCAAAGTACCCTTCATCCAACCATCCAGTGACTCTCCTTTCAAAAAGCATCCCACATCACCCTCCTGAGACTGGTGAGACAGTACCTGACTGTCTCTGACACTCAACCCACACTCTTCTGGGATGTCTTCACACTCCATAACCAGGACTTCTACCTGGGGGGAACCCCTCTCCTTGTCACTCTCACCTAGATTCAGTAGAGTATCCCTCCCACCAGTTGGAATATGACTCCCCATGCCAGGTCCCCAATCCACCTCAGAGACCCTGTGCATCACTGGAGCTACCTCATACCCCTGAACCTCCTGGTGTGTGTTAACTCCCTCTTTCAAGTACGGCACCACATCTCTGGGCATGTGCACTTCTTCAGCAGCACTGGATATGAAATTGTTGCTGCCACCATTCCAGCTAGACTCAGCCCTCCTGACTGCCAGCTCTTCCAGTTTTAGCTCATAAGCCAAAATCATAGTTTTTATCTCTAAGTCCCTTTTCCACTCGTCGAACTCCCTTTGCATCCTTAACTTTTCTGCCTCCAACTGGCGAGTCCTTTCTGCCTGTCTGTCCTGCACATCTTTAGGAGTCAGACCCTTAGAGGACCTACTGCTACCGCTCCTGGAGACCTTCCCCCCAGGTGTAACAGGTACCTCTAATATACCACGGTGTGGACTCTGCACTTTCCCATCAATATCTTCTGTGTGCCCCCCAGCTTTCTTGGCTGTCACCCAGGCCCTCAATGCCTCTTGCAGCTCCCCCTTCCTGGCGGAGCTCTTAACGGGACAGGCAAGATCTTTACAGAGCTGTTTCAATTGAGCAACTGAGTACCTCTTCAGTTTCCTTAATTCAAACACAGCTCCAGCTGTTGCATCTCCAGATTGAGACATGATGGCAACAAGTGCAAAGTTCCAACGGCAGAAAACAAGTTCCCAATGAAGTAAAAAGAATCAGTGAAGGGATCAGCAAAATCATGGAAGTAGAACAAAAAGGAGTCCCAAAGAGAAAAATGAAAAATCACCAAACAAGTAGTATGTGGTCACGTAGTGGTCTGAGATCAAAACAGTAGTGTACACTTAATCACTACCGCTGATCACCACTGTTAGAAATGGGGTCTCTGGTTGACAGTCAGGTTCAAGCAAGGACCCTCACTCTAGTCAGGGTAAAAGAGAATCACCCTTAGCTAACCCCTGCTTACCCACTTGGTAGCTTGGCAGAGCAGTAGGCTTAACTTCAGAGTGCTAGGTGTAAAGTATTTGTACCAACACACACAGTAACTCAATGAAAACACTACAAAATGACACAACACCAGTTTAGAATAATAGGAAATATTTATCTAAACAAAACAAGACCAAAACGACAAACATCCGACATACACAAGTCAAATTATGACTTTTAAAAGATGAAAGTCAAAAATAGCACATAGAAACACAAAATGCTTCAATGAGGTGTTAATACGGCGTCGTGACAGAGTCGTTCCCAACAAGCCGACACCAGCGGCACCGGACATGGATTCACGTAGACCCCCATGTACAGTACCTTTGGTGAAGAGTGAAAACAAGTTGATGTGTGAAGTCAGGGATCGCGGCGTCTGTGCGAAACGTTGAATCCACGCACTTCGAGCGGCGTCGGTCACGACGTGGTGCGGCAACTTCCACGGAGTCGCGGACTTCAGGAGGGTTGCAGCGGCGTCGGGCCTGCCAAGGTCGTCGCGTTCCAGCGAAGATCACGGAGCCGGTTGCAGGCGGCGTCACCGGATTCAGCAGAGGCGTCTGTCCGAAGTCATCCGAAGTCAATTTCCTTGGATTTCCACCAGCTTTCCTTTCAAGGGCCCAGGAACTGTATAGGGTACCACTTGTCAGAGCAGGAGTCTCTCCAGAGACTCCGGGTGCTGGCAGAGAGAAGTCTTTGCTGTCCCTGAGACTTCAAACAGCAGGACGCAAGCTCTAAATCAAGCCCTTGGAGATTTCTTCACAAGATGGAAGGCACACAAAGTCCAGTCTTTGCCCTCTTACTCTGGCAGAAGCAGCAACTGCGGGATAGCTCCACAAAGCACAGTCCCAAGCAGGGCAGCACTTCTCAGCTCTTCAGCTCTCCTCCAGGCAGAGGTTCCTCTTGATGTCCAGAAGTGATCTAAAGTCTGTGGTTTTGGGTGCCCTTTTTACACCCAATTTCTCCTTTGAAGTAGGCCTACTTCAAAGTAAAGTCTCTTTTGAATGTGAAATCTTGCCTTTCCCAGGCCAGGCCCCAGACACTCGCCAGGGGATCGGAGACGGCATTGTGTGAAGACAGGCACAGCCCTTTCAGTTGTAAGTGACCACTCCTCCCCTCCCTCCTAGCACAGATGGCTCATCAAGAAATACAGACTACACCCCAGCTCCCTTTGTGTCACTGTCTAGTGTGAGGTGCAACCAGCCCAACTGTCAAACTGACCCAGGCAGGGAATCCACAAACAGACAGTCACAGAAATGGTATAAGCAAGAAAATGCTCACTTTCTAAAAGTGGCTTTTCAAACGCACAGTCTCAAAATCAACTTTACTAAAAGATGTAGTTTAAAATTGTGAGCTCAGAGACCCCAAACTCCACATGTTCATCCGCTCCCAAAGGGAATCTACATTTTAATCAGATTTAAAGGTAGCCCCCATATTCACCTATGACAGGCCATGCAACAGTGAAAAACGAATTTAGCAATATTTCACTGTCAGGACATATAAAACACATCACTATGGGGGTCATTCCGACTCCTGCCGGCCACGGTAACCGCAGGGCCGGCGGGAGCCGCCGAATGTCCGCACCGCGGTCAAATGACCGCGGTGCACATTCTGGCTTTCCCGCTGGGCCGGCGGGCGACCGCCAGGAGGCCGCCCGCCGGCCCAGCGGGAAAGCGCCTTCAGCGATGAAGCCGGCTCCGAATGGAGCTGGCGGAGTTGAAGGCGTGCGACGGGTGCAGTGGCACCCGTCACGATTTTCAGTGTCTGCAATGCAGACACTGAAAATCTTGGTGGGGCCCTGTTAGGGGGCCCCTGCAGTGCCCATGCCATTGGCATGGGCACTGCAGGGGCCCCCAGGGGCCCCACGACACCCGTTCCCGCCAGCCAGGTTCTGGCGGGAAGGGGGTCGGAATCACCATGCAGTGCCGTCATGGAGGATTCCTCAGGCCAGGGGAAAACCGGCGGGAAACCGCCGGTTTCCCTTTTCTGACCGCGGCTTTACCGCTGCGGTCAGAATTGGCCTGGATGCACCGCCAGCCTGTTGGCGGTGCATCCGCGGTCCCCGGCCCTGGCGGTCTATGACCGCCAGGGTCGGAATTACCCCGTATATGTCCTACCTTAACCATACACTGCACCCTGCCCTTGGGGCTACCTAGGACCTACCTTAGGGGTATCTGACATATAAGGAAAGGGAAGGTTTAGGCCTGCAAGTGGGTACACTTTCCAAGTTGAATTTATAGTTAAAAACTGCACACACAGACACTGCAGTGGCAGGTCTGAGACATTACAGAACTACTTATGTGGGTGGCACAACCAGTGCTGCAGGCCCACTAGTAGCATTTGATTTACAGGCCCTGGCATCTCTAATGCACTTTACTAGGGACTTACTAGTAAATCAAATATGCCAATCATGGATAAACAAATTACATACAATTTACACAGAGAGCATATGCACTTTAGCACTGGTCAGCAGTGGTAAAGTGCTCAGAGTTCAAAAGCCAACAGGTCAGAAAAAATAGGAGGCAGGAGGCAAAAAGACTGGGGATGACCCTGAAAAAAGGGCCATTTCCAACACACACACTGCGCCACTGGAGCATCATTTTTTGACGATCCAGTGGCGCAGTGTTCTGGCCCATATTTACAAGGCCACGCAGAGCCACCTTGCGAGCTTTTTCTGGCCTTGTAAACATGGCCTCCTTTCACGCATAACTCTGCATGAAAGGGGCCTAGCATGGGTGTTTTGTGGGTTTTCCCATGCAACATTCATGAAACCTAATGAAATCTGTTGCATTCCCAGATTTACAAGGCTGGGAATGCGTTAGATTCCTACACCACCTCAGGGGTAGCATTAAAGTGGCACACTAGGGAGAAATAACATTATTTCTCCTACTGTTTTCCTCTTGTAAGGTGTGCTGCATTCTGCAGCGCACTTAGAAAGAGGAAAACCCAATGGATGATTGTTTATGTGCAAGAAAGTGTCCCTTCCTGCACATAAACAATCATCCCTGCAACGCAGGTACCCTTGCACCATGGCGCAAGGAGGCCTCCATTGACGCGAAGCAGCAGTCTGTGCAATACGATGCATCCCTGCACTTTCAAAATGACACTGGCCTGCACTTTCAAAATGACACTGGCTTGCAGCGCCATTTCCTCGTAACTGAGGCCCAGTATGTTTTAGTTCCTCATTTTTGTTGCAAATCTCATTTAATTTCACTCATATAAGTGACCTGTTTTCAGAGCCTCTAGAATTATACAACTCTCTGGTAGTTACCGCGCAGTTATGGATTTGCCACATTTTTCACATAATCAATCATCTGCTGAATAATTTTCTGAGTTTAACAAAAAAAGAAGAAAAAAAACTTCTTGCCCAACTGCATTAAAAGTTACTAAAAATACTGCATAAATATGATGTCAGTCAGTAGCAGGCCCTTTGAAAGTTTGACCGGACACCTTGAATTTGTTTATTTATGTATTTGGGTGTTAAAGCCGTGGGAATGAGGTGAAACCTTCGCCCACATTGTGTTACCATGTAAAAATATCAAAATAATGAAGTAATACAATCACAAAAAGTACCTCATTGTGTTGCATATTTTGCTTTTCCTTCTCGCATAATTTAGTCAACCGTGTGGCATAATTTGGTCCTCCCCTGCCGTGTAATTATAGAGTCCCTACCCATTTTGAATTCCATGCCTGGAATTCCAAGTGCAGTTTTATCGGGGTCTCGCTCCATATGGCAGGGTAAATGCCGAACTGTGCAAGAGAGAGTAAGAATGAAGCCTGATCTTTTTTCAAATTGTCTTCTATCATTTGTGAACCAAATGTTACATTGGTGTGCATCTGTTCCTTAGAAATATATTTCAAAGTTTATTTTTGACTTCATATTATGTGTTGATGCATGGGCCAGGGCAGTTCACTAAAGTGACTCACGAGAGGACATCCGCTAGGCAGTCCTCTCTGACCACTGGCTGCCCTATATTTTGTTCTGTGGATAACTATTTAGCAACAAAAGTGATAAAACGCGCTGTATTTATTTTAGACTACATGTTAACTTGTATAGTGAACACGTGAAACTTTATGACTAGTGCTAAAATAAGGTCATGTTGAAATACTGATCACTTTTTTTCAGTCCCTCTTCATGATGTCGAAATATCTGCATGACAAAAAATGTTCAAAGCGTTTTGCCGCAGGGATTTTGCAGAAACTGGTCTAGCGGCTGCTTTTTGCAATTCTCCGTACGCATCTATTTTGATCTTTGCAGAAGCATCGTGCTCTGCCTCAAAGACAAGGCGCCTCCCTCGTTGCCAATGTCACTCCTGGGGTCATCTACGGATGCTACGTGGGCTTCAGAGAGATGTGTGGAAGACGACTGAATACACGTGTGCGGGACATGTCTTTGCTTTGACAAAAAGTGTCGGGACACCGTGACAGTCCTAAAAAACGGGAGTGTCCAGGCAAAACCGGGACGTCTGGTCACCCTAGAAGAGCCCTTCATGATTCACACAGTAGGGCCAAGAGCCCTTCGTGATTCACACAATGATATTCCCTCTTTTAACTCTCTCTAGCCTTCTTCAGCTGGACGTGTATGGAAGCAGATATTTTGATGTTTCGAGTAAATCCGTGGCAGATGAACATTGAAAAGAAGGAATGCGGATATTACTAAGGTGTATCTATATCGTGGAAACTTCAGTTCTCGCTCTAAAATTACGAATTTTCACGATTAAATAAAAGTACTTAATAATCGCCCGTATTTCTGCGACAGGGAACACTCTCACTCTGAATTATTTTTTGTAAACCAGTAGGCACGAGACTATCACTTGCATAGTATTTTCAGTTTTCTCTGGGCTTTTCACAAAACATTGTGTCATTGAAGAAATAAAACGTGCGCCCCGCTGAAAACAGGCATTTGATTACAGTTCTCACAAGGTAAATTGAATCTTTAGGGCATCACTTCTAAGAAGTAATGACAATGAAAATGCGACAAACAGAATCTCGCTTGACAAGTACAAATGGAAAATGGCATGCTTTCTAGCATTCAAAAGCTATTATCTTCTGACACAGGCATCTTATTGCAAGGCAACTCAAATGGTGTCGCCAAGTACTCTACATGTTTATTGCCACCTTCAAGGGAAGCGCTGTTCTCCGTTCGGATGAAAACGTTGTCGTATGAGTTGTCGGCAACCTTCAAAATATTATTACATGAGGTGAGAAAAGCTCGATTCACCAAAATCCCCACGAACTCGCCCGAACGGAAAGAATAAAAAAACTGCAAAGAAGCATGCATGATGCTTGTCAAAATCTTGAATGTACTATAGACCAGCAGGCGAATTAAAAATGCACGGAGTTAAACAGTGTTTGAAATTAGATGAGACAATGTACAAAATGGCAGCTTTCTTTTTAATGTCTTGCTTTTGCTATTCAGCCGCAGGCTTCAAATAACTATCTGAGAGCTCGTGGTGTGTTTTTTTATAGCCACGGGGACCTTGTTTTTTTCTGCTGCTGTTAGTTATGTACACAGGAGTTTAAAAAAAACTCGTGGCAGAAAGTTATGTAAATCCGAATCTGCGCAAGATCTGGAAGCTATAGATGCGTCGTATTTATTATGATTACTGTTTACCTATTGAATGACATACAACGAATGATACGTTGTTGCTGCACAATTTCCTTACACAGAAAACCACCAAGACTAAAGCCCAGTGACTTCTTAAGGGGCTTTGGGGCCCAAGGCAATAAATATTTTGGGGTTTTATTTTTTGAATAACATGTAATCTATTACATATTTTAGCTAATTCATGCCTTCACAATGCCAAATAATATTAATTCATAAGTGAAAGTTTCAGAAATTGTGACACTAAAAAACTGTTGAAACCAAGCTGCCTACTGCCAGCCAAACAGTATATACATGGAGCTTAAATAGGCATTAATAAAGAGTTTCCTTTATGCTGTGCATGGATCTGAATTTCTTTTTGACAGGGAAAAGTGTTGTACATGGAATTCAGTGTAAAACCACACTGTTCTTCCTGACTGTAACGACAAATGCTTAGAAGTCTAGGGTATAATAGTAAAATAACCACTAATCACACAGCTCTATAAATTGTACCTTTAGTTGTTAGATATTTGTAATCAGAAGTAAATCCCCTTTCATCACTGTCATTCTTGCTGCAATAATGAAAAATCAAACCATTCCTCTGATGATTTTCACTATCTCATCTAGCAAAATCTGATATTTTTCTCCTGATTTCTCTTCCCCTGCCTTGCCTGCCTTTTCCCATTTCTATTTAAGTGCTTCTCTGGTTAGACAGTTATCTCAAGCTCTGCTGTGTAAAAACACCGGTGAAGGCAAGCACCAGGAGAGCAGAGATACAATGAGAACACTAACGAGAGAAAGTGGAGGATGAATGAAGAGTTAAGAGTTGAGTTGAAGCGACAGATGTGGTTGGAGAGATGTAAAGCATACAAAGAAAGGTGAAACAGCCAGATGTCAATATCAAGGGGTAGAAATAAGAGGCATGGGTAGAGAATGGTAAAGTTTTAAAGTAAGTTAGGGAATTTAACGGAGCTAAAATTGGAAATGTGGTGAGAATGAGAAGAGTGGTGTACACTGATGGGGACGGTAGATAGAGACAGAGATAAGGTAGAAAGAGAGGCGAGCTACAAACAGCTAAAGAGTTAGGGGATTATTTACAAAGGTAAACCAACACTTGAGTAAATCTACACAGGTGAGTTTATTCTTATATATTCGAGTAGCACTACTACTTTGAGCTATTCTCCATTTACAAGTGTAGAGTTACTTAAAAGTGTAGACTTTCATGTCCCGCCACCTGAAACTGGGGATTAAGTCAGTAAAAACCTCAGAAACAACTGTAATATTACTGCTAGTAGTGACTTCAAAACTATATTTGATGTTTCACACATTGGGCTGAGACCTGCACAATCAAAGAAGAAAACCCCTTATGCTAAAGTAGGGACATTTTTAAAAGATAATTAAAGTTAAAAAATATTTTTGTAAATTAAAAGTTAATGCAAATCAAAGCCAGTCAGTCAAAGTCAAGTTTATTGCACAGTTAATTAAAACCTTTACAGTTAAGTTCCTAAAAAGACAGGTTTATAGAAAATGCGTTCTATTAAGAAAGTGTAATGCACATAACATTTCTTTTTCATGACGATTTGTAAATTTTTTAAAACAAAAACAGATTCATAAAAACGAGTATTTCTCCACGCATATTACCTGCCCATTACGTTATTCGATCTTTATTTTTTGTTTTATAGCCCTAAACGTTTAGAGAAGAACGCATCTTGTCTTAAACAATTAATATCAGAAAAATGTATCATAGGAAAGTGTAAATACAGAGCAGCAATACAACTGTAATTTTTAAGACTGCAAAGCATCAATAGCAATCATTTTTTCCCAGCAGTACTTAGAAACTTAGAGTATGACAATTCAACTTAGTGTCCGTTGATTTTAGGCTTACAACCACTGCCTGCCTGCAAGACCGTATTCTGCGCTGATTAAAGGGGACTTTCAACAAGTCTCCTTCCTTGTAGTAAAGCTGGGCATAAACATATGAGTAACATTTTCTTTACCTGGATTACGCAATTTACAACGCTCACTGAAGGTCCACTTTTTCCACGATTTTCTATTATTTTCTCCTGGAAAAAGGCCAAAGCATTGGTGTATAGAGTCCATTTTTAACTGCCTTGACCATCCGGCCTCTGAATAACATTGTCACTCAAGTATGTTCTATTTGTAAAGAGTTAATGGAGAACCCTGCGGGCTCTCCATGTGCGCCTGACGTGCTCTGCGTGTCCGGGAGGGGCACGGAGCACGAAGGTATAAATAAAGAGCGAACTGCGGGTGACGCAGTCCCATGCGTGTGTTATCAGCAAGCACTGTCTGCAAGTGTTTCTTTAAGACGCAGGGGAAGGCCCTGTACATTGGCGACGAGCGGGATAGAAATGCTGTACAATAGAAGAAAGTGCAGTCAAATATCGAGGCCAGGCTGAGAAAAAAAACGTACCGGGAGGAGAGCGGAGCAGTGTCGGCTGCCGCGATCGTGGTGCCGGGCCGGTCGCCGGAAAAAAAAAGCAGGGTTCACGAAGGGAACCTCAGGAGCGCGACTGGCGGAGCGGACGACGAAGAAAATAACCGGTCTCCCGACCGGGGAAACCCAAAGAAGGTGAGCCGCGCCCAGCGCCCTGCCCCGCACGGAACACACCACGTGGGGCTCCGACACCCCGCCCAGGGCGTCCCTCGCTGCCCGAGAGCAGTGCCACGCGAGGCTCCAAAGCCCCGCCCCGGGCGTTCCTCGCCGCCCGGGAGCAGCCAAAGCGGACGCATGCTTCCCTGGCCAGCCGCGCGTCTCCTGCGAGGCCGGGGGGAAGCCCGAAACAAAAGAAGAGACGCGTGGTGCACGCGCGCGTGTGCTTGCACACAAGAACAGTGGACCAGAGGCAAAGCAAGTTAGATGTGTGCCGCCCCCGGGAGGGGCTAAAAAAAAAAAAAAAAAAAAAAGGAGAAAAGAGAAAAAAAAACAGCGGTAAGCAAAAGGAGATGGTTTTCGATAACAGAATAAGAAATATAAAGAGGAACATGAATACTGTCACAGAAAAATAAAGGGCAAGAGAAGGGGGGCAGAAGAAGAAAATAAAAGGAGAAAAGGAAGAAGTAAGGAAGGCGGAGTCAAAAAAAAAAAAAAAAAATGAAAGGACAGCTTCACCTTGTGTACAGCACAAGGGTGAGAAGGGGCAAAGATGAGTGCCCCACCACAGGATGATGCCAATCCTCCACCGCCACCAGGAAACCCCCAGCTCCCAGCACAGTTGACCAACAGGGTTCACTCCTCGATCGTTTCGTTACCACCGTTTAGCCAACTAATTGACCCGGCTACCGCTGCACCCAGGTGGCGCTTGTGGATAAACAGGTTAGAAAACTACTTTCGTGCAACCAGGGAAACGGACGGGGAAGTGCGGAGGTCGGTAATGCTGTTGATGGGTGGAGATGAACTACAGGAGCTTTTTGACTCGCTTCCTGACACAGGGGACAAGGCTGATTTTGATACAGCAGTAACTGCTCTGAACAGGCACTTCGACCCTCAACTCAACTCGGATTACGAACGTTTTAAACTACGACAGGCCCAGCAGACTGAAATCGAGTCAATGGATATGTTTTATGCCAGGTTGAGAAAGCTAGCGAGCTCGTGCACAGGTCTCAACCAGCAAGAGGAGATCCGAGCGCAAATCATTCAAGGGTGCCGGTCGAATGCTTTGAGGAAGTTGATTTTGAGACAGCAGGGCATGTCCCTCGATGACATTCTAATTCTTGCAAGATCACATGAACTGTCGGCAGTACGAGCGGATGCGATGGCGGCTGTAAGAGGTCAGTCACTAGCGGCTGCGTCATCGTCTCGTGTAGTCCAGGTGAAGGAGGAACAAGTGGATGCGATTCAAGCACGCCCAGCAGCGCAGCGTAAAACAAGCGCTGCCAGACCCGGCGACAGGGCCTGTGGAAGCTGTGGGTATGACCACCGGCCAAACATGGGATGCCCGGCTAAAGGACAGTCCTGCAACCGTTGTGGCAAGCCAAATCATTTTGCCAAAGTGTGTAGGTCCAGGAGAAATAAGCCAGGAGAGCAGAAGGGAAGAGATACAAGTGTTAGAGCTGTATCCAAGGACACAGAGGAGGTGAGAGACCAGGCGATGGCGAGTGGCCCGGTCTTCGAGGAAGATGAAGAAGAGGACATATTCGTAATATCGTTCACGGGGGGCAAGGCACGGAAAAGGAGACCGCCGCCCATGAGTGACGTTCATGTCAACGGCATGCTTGTCTCCGTACTCATTGACACAGGAGCGTCGGTCAATGTTATGGATGAAACGCTTTTCCACCAACTAATACCTGCCCCGCCACTGACCCAGACAACTACTAAGATATACAATTATGGAGGGCGAGACCCTCTTTCCCTCAAGGGAACAGTGGAGGTGGCTGTAAGCAGTGGAGATAATTCAACAAAAACCAAGTTCTATGTGGTGTCTGGGGATCGTGGCACTCTGCTAGGATGTCGAACGGCAGAAGAGTTGGGACTAGTGTTTTTTGCACGACAGGTGTATGATACTCAAGTGGAACGCCTTCTCAACGAGTTTCCGCAGCTATTTGAGGGGTTGGGTCGGTTAAGAGGAAAACGCATCAAATTGCACATAGATCCCAACGTGGCTCCGGTGGCACTAAGGCATCGTCGTGTACCCTTTCATCTGAGACCTGTCGTTGAGAAAGAGCTGCAGTTGTTGGAGGACCAAGGGGTCATAGAGAAGGTGGATGGGACTACGCCGTGGGTGTCGCCGCTGGTGATTGCGCCAAAACCCAAGCAGCCAGGAGCGATTCGCCTCTGTGTTGATATGCGACTGCCAAATAAGGCTATTCGAAGGGAAAGACACATAACGCCCACCATGGACGACATCATTGCCGATCTGAATGGGGCACAGCGGTTCTCCAAGTTGGATCTCAATGCGGGGTATCATCAGCTAGAGCTAGACCCGGAAAGCAGGAATATTACCACATTCTCGACGCATGTGGGGTTGAGAAGATACAAGAGACTGAGCTTTGGAGTGTCCTCCGCGGCGGAGGTGTTTCAAAATGCGATTAGGGAAACCCTGTCGGGGTTACCAGGAGTAATCAACCTGAGTGATGACATTCTAATACACTCCAAGACGAGAGAGGATCATCATTGTCATCTACGTGTGACGTTAAAACGGCTATCTGAAGCGGGACTAACGCTTCATAAAAAGAAGTGTGCCTTTTACCAAAATTCGGTAGAGTTCTTTGGATATGTATTTTCGAAAGAAGGCCTGCAAGTGGACCCACGGAAGGCTGAGGCTATCCGTCAGGCCGCGGTTCCGCAAAGTGCCACGGAGGTTCGTAGCTTCCTAGGGATGGCCACGTACTGCGGGAGGTTTATACCACATCTAGCCACCATGTCTGAACCTCTCCGGCAGCTAACAAAAGGGCAACACCGATGGGACTGGACTCCAGAGGCACAACAGGCCTTCATGGATATTAAGGAGGCGTTGCTAGACAAGGCAACTATGGCCTATTTCAACCCCAGCAGAAAGACCGAAGTAGTGGTAGATGCGAGCCCCGTCGGGCTCGGAGCCGTCCTCTTGCAAGAACAGAGGTATCAGGAATGGGTCCCGGTCGCATATGCCAGCCAGGCGCTGTCGGCCGTTGAAACCAGGTATGCGCAGATTGAGCGTGAGGCTCTAGCCATCCGGTGGGCGTGCCGCCATTTTCACTTGTATTTGTATGGGCACGAATTTCAAGTAGTGACTGACCACAAACCTTTAGTTCCGTTGTTCGCTGGTTGCCCGCGTCTTGCACCTCCGAGGATTGAGCGATGGACCGTTCTCCTTCAACCTTATAGGTTCACTGTTGTTTACCGGCCAGGGGCAAACAATCCGGCAGATTATCTGTCTCGTCACCCTTGTTCGCAGGTGTCGGATGCGCAACAAGAACAAGATGAGGAGAGTACGGAAGTCTTTGTAAGCATGGTCGTGCAGTCGGCGTGTCCTAACGCCCTTCTCGTACCAGAGATTGTAAGTGCCACGCAGGAAGATATCATATTGAGCCACGTCAAAGATGCGTTGAGCCATAAAAAGTGGAAATATTTTCTAGAAAAAACACATGCGTCTCGCCCTGAACAGAGAGTGGCCATGCAAAGCATCTGGAAAGTGCGAGATGAACTGTCTACTGATAATGAAGGATTGGTTCTACGGGGAAGAAGGATTGTACTTCCACAAAGTCTCTGGTCTAGAGTGATTGAGCTGGCACATCAAGGACATCAAGGGGCTGCTAAAACCAAAGCGAGATTACGTGCCAAGGTATGGTTCCCAGGTATGGACAGTCAAGTTGACGAGATGGTAGGACAGTGTCACTCCTGTATCATCACGTCAGTGGAACCTCCGAATTGTCCGGTGATAACGGAGCCGGCTACTCTGAAACCATGGGCTAAAATAAGCATGGACTTCGGAAGTTTTCCAGATGGGAGGTTAACGGCTGTTCTGATTGACTCTTATACTAAATTCCCGGTGGTTGAGGTAGTGCCGTCGACGGCGTTTGAGAATGTGCGGCCAGTTCTACAAAAGACATTTGCTTTGTTTGGTTTGCCTGATGAAATTCGAACGGATAATGGTCCCCCATTCCAAGGACAAGAGTTCCGGTTATACCTTGAGGGTCTGGAAATTCGTCATCGGAAGATAACGCCTTACTGGCCTCAGGCAAATGGAGACGTGGAAAGGTTCATGCGAACTTTGAACAGGGCTCTTTGAATTGGTGTAGAGAAAAGGGAAGACAGCGAACAGTGTCTACACCAATTCCTGAGTGCTTATCGTCAAACGCCCCATAGTACCACTGGTTGTGCTCCCTCCTCTTTGATGTTCAAAGTATCTCCACGTGACTGTATTCCATCAGGTCCTAAATGAAGACCTCCTGTGTTGGATGTTAAAGCCACTCAAAAACGACGGCGAGCTACTAATCAGAGGGCGAGTGCCCAACGACGAGCAAGGTACCGAGGGTTCCAAGAAGGAGATCAAGTGGTGGTGAAATGTCGAAGAGGGGGAGGAAAGTTTATAACTCCGTTTGAACCCGAGATATGGGAGGTTATTGGTGTGAAGGGGTCCATGATCACTGCGGCCAGAGGAAGACAAAGAGTGACACGGAATGTGTCACATTTTAAGAAAGCTGGACGGACGGAACCAATTGATGATGAAGGAGAGTTTGAGGACATTACAGGCGGGTCACCCGTGGTGACCAATGAGGTGGAGAGTGTCAGGAGGCCGGTGCTGACTGAACAAACCCTACCTGTTTATGCCCCTGGGAATGAAAGCTTGCGCACAAGAAGCCGAAGATATGATCTACGTCCTAATCCTGCACCGAGTAGTCAGTTGAAGGACTTTGTCTGTCATGTAGGCTGCTCATAGTTGGAGTTCCGTTGCCAGGTGATTATAACAGGATGAAGAGGGAAGGTCTGCTGGTTCGTAAGGACAGTGTTTTCGTTGAGGTGGACTGTTTACGTGTGTTTTTAGTAAGAACTATTCCTAAGTGACTTTATACCGTTATGTGTTAATTTTGGTGTCAGTTTTGTTAGTTCCAGTCCCCATGTGGAGTAAAACATGGGGGGGATGTAAAGAGTTAATGGAGAACCCTGCGGGCTCTCCATGTGCGCCTGACGTGTTCTGCGTGTCCGGGAGGGGCACGGAGCACGAAGGTATAAATAAAGAGCGAACTGCGGGTGACGCAGTCCCATGCGTGTGTTATCAGCAAGCACTGTCTGCGAGTGTTTCTTTAAGACGCAGGGGAAGGCCCTGTACACTATTCATTAAGTACTGTCCAGGCGTACGATCTAAGTGAAAACATATCCTGGTGTTTAAGCAGATATATTTTCTTCGTAATAACATTGACCAATCTTTTAAAGGCACCTGGAGAGTGGGAGTTTTCCCATATTGAGTGAATACCTAGATCCTTAATGTCCAGATCCAGATGATGAGCAGGTGCAGTTTCATTAATTTGCAATTCCTGCCAAAGGGCTTGGCACAGTGGACTTCCTGAGGCAGACCGGTTTCTAATCCACATTTTTACATAGTCCCCTTTCCTCGCTATTATCTGATTTAGTAAACCAAACTCCAGCCTTATCTGTAGTGGGGAAGCATTCGAAGGGACACAAAACAGCAATATAAAAGTGTTGGATGAGATTCAATTTATCAGTGCTGCTTCTCTGCCAGAAGGGCTTCACTTCCATAGGTGATGCTAGGAATACGTTGTGCTGCTATTATTTTCAGTAAAGGTAGGAAGCTTGGACCATCCAGCGCTCTTTGTAGGGTACAAAAGGCTAGGTTCAGAGACTTATCTTTCCTCATCAGGTTTTGTATTTTCTGTTTAAAGGTCCTCCATCATCAAAAAGTAATCCTAGATATCTATAGGCACTTATCAGTTTCAGGCTTTCACAATGTTGAAAACATTTACAGCTTTTCTTTATCCTCCAACTAACTTCCATAATCCTTGTTTTCTTCTGATCTTCTGTCATGCCATTGGTTGACGAACATAAGAATAGCTTATCAATAAGTCACTGTAACTCATTCGTTGACTGGCTGGGCAATATCACATTATCTGCATATGACAGATATGTAATGTGCATGGAAGCTAATTTAGGGGCATGCAAATTTACCTCATTCATGTCAGACGATAGATCAGCAAAAGAAAATTAAACAAATATGGCACCAAAACACAACTTGCTTTAAACACTGGAACGTTGGTATTTTATTAAATAAAATGGAACCATTTCCAATTTGCATTCTTACCCAGTTGTCCAAGTACAGCAACTGTATGGCTTTTGAAAGATGAACCAGGATACCTATTGATAATAACATTTGCCAAAGAACGTTATGTTGCATGCAATCAAATACAGCCTTATAATCCACATAGCAGAGATAGAGAGGTTGTTTTTTTTGTTTATTTTTGTCCATTATTAATGATAAGGCCAAAATATCAGTTGCTGTACCTCCTTGAGTAAACTGTGTTTGATTTTTAAGGTGCAGTTTTATTGTCTTCCACCCAAGTAACAAACTAGCAAAGTGTTTTGCCTCAATGCCTTGAAGGGTGATCAAGTGATAATTTTCTTATTGATGTTGATTTCCATTCTTAAAAATTGGATCAGTTACAGAGCTCCTCCACAAGTCTGGAATAATTCGTTGTTGCAATCCACAGTTAAATACCTTTGTTAAATTGGCAGCCCAGAACATTGGGTTTGATTTAAATAGGGCTTGCAGCAGACAGTTTGGTCCAGGGGGCCCATCCTGCCTGCAACTTTGAATAACATTACATGTTTCGTCTTCTGATTAAGAGTACAGAACATCTCACTGACTGTATGATGGAAATCTTGTAACATTAGACGTTTATGAAGGTAAAATAGTGTCACAGTAGGCAAATATATAGAATATTCTGTAAAGAACTTAATACAACTGCTCTTTGTATGATTAGAGCTGGTAACTGTGTCAGTGTGTTAGGTGTCGGTTCAACCCGTTAACTAGTTTCCAAAAATCCCTTGACTTTCTCTTTTTGGAAAGTTATAAAACCCTTTCCCAAAAATTTTGATTTGCATTTACTTTTTCATCACATATTATTTTCTGATCCGTTTTATTCACACTATTAAAGGACCTATGTATTTCTGGGTTTCCCAGATGTTTTTTGACCAATCTCCAAGAGCGATTTCACTCCCTCCTGACTGCATAAGAATAGGCAGATGTAATCCTTCTCTGATCTTCTATATATTCTTTGTTTCAGAGCAATAAAAGGCCACTTTTGAAATGTTGGTTATCCATTATTTGTTCCGCAAAAAGTGACCATTTGTTGATTGAATTAAGTAAGTCTTTGCTAAAGCAATACTTTGCTGCACTTTGAGCTATATCCTTGATGCATTTGCTTGCATTTTCTGAACAGCTGAGCTTTCAATAACTGGTTGTGGCAAGATCTACAAGTAAGGATGATGCGTTATGATGGCAATAATTGCGGGCATTCATTTCCATTTTTTGTTGCTCATGGTCACTGTTGGCCATTTTAAGAATCCTAAATGATGTTACTAAGGGCCATATGTATGAACACATTTTCCCATAGACACAGAATGGGTAAAACCCTTTGCTACATCTGGCCCCAAGTGAAGTAGCGGAAGAGTGACTACTGTATAGTCTAATATGGAATTTGAGACCGTGAAATAATAGGGGCCACTCGGGCTGAATATCTTGCTGGTATCTGCCATTCAATTGTAATAGGCCTAGGGCTTCTAGGTCCTTTATTTATGCTATCATCTTAGCATCCCTCAGTCTCCTACTTATAGCCATATAGGCTGAACAGGGACAGACCATAAATGGCTCTTCTGGCTTATTTGTTCATCTCGCATGAATGAACTCAATAGATCCATGTTAAAGTCACCTATCACTAGAATCTCAGGAGGTAGTTGTTCTTGTAAACTAGCTCAAAGTATATTTGAAAGTTTAGATATATTCTCAAGTTCTGAGGTATATAGAGGTTTATCAATAGGAGAGAGTTCTCCATTTCTTTATACCGGTATTAAGATGCTTCAGTTTTCTGACTTCTCCAGTTTGCAGTCGATCTTCCTTTCCAAGTCACAAGAGTAGATTCTGGACTCCTGCTGTCCATGACCCTAGAAATTCACCTGGCTCCATGTCTGCCATAGCTATCTTTGCAAGGGAAGGGAGCATTTTAAAAGCTTTAAGATGTTGCCTCGAATGAGGATATCATGGCAACCTCTCGACTGATGTAATGAGATAAAGATTGTTTCGAAGGAGGAATCAAATAATTGAGAAGAATAATCAGATGGTAAACTGGTTATCTTACTGTCTCCCATTTCACTAGGTCCTACCAACCCGTCGCTAAATGGATCTGTTGCAGGTCGGATTACTCCTGAATTAGTCACTACCATAAAAATATTCAGACTATGATAGTGTTGGGCCTGGCCCTTTCTACAGGGTCATTCCTCAAACTTTTTTCCTTCTCCTAATTTTCCTGACCCTTTTTGGCTGATGATGTGACTCTGGTCACTTTGTCACTGCTAATCAGTGCTAAAGTGCATGTACTCTCCCTTGTAATGTTGGTATGATTAGCTTATACCTAATTGGCACATCAAATTTACGTGTAAGACCCTGTACAGTGGTATCTCTATAACCAAGGCCTGTAAATGAAATGCTACTAGTGAGCCTGCAGTGCAGCTTGCACCACCCACAGAATTAGACTTTCAAACTGTCTCAGGCCTGCTAGTGCAGGACCTCTTTGCACAGTTTACTGCCACAGGGACCTGACATCTAAATGTACTTTCAGGCCCAGCACTACCCTTTTACTACACCTAAGACACCCCTAAGGTAGACCCTAGCTAGCCATATGGGCAGGGTGGTATGTATGTAGAAGGCAGGACATGTGCATGGTAGAGTTGCCTGTGCTGGTAGTGACAAACAGCCTATTTGGTTTCTCATTGCTGTAGGTGCTGCCGTCTCATAGGTTTGCATTAGAAATGCCCTGCCTTATGTCTAGGGGGTATTGTCTGATTTATGAGGGGTAGCGTAGGCATGTTCGGTCTGATTGTAATGGTAGTGAGAAATGCTGCTTACTGGTGTATCGGATTTTTTTATTACCATTATAGAAATACCACTTCTAGAAAGTCAGCATGTCTCTGTGCTTATGAATCTGGTGTTTTGCAGCTTGACTCCAATCCACTTCTGGGAAGAATGACAGCTGGGTTTTGTGCATATTTTTCAGACAGCCTGTGCACAGGGAGGGTGGATGTGTCACAGAGGTGCATCTACATATTGAATGGTCTTACTGGGCTGAAAGAAGGGGAAGGGGAGCATACTTGCATCTGTAAAGGCTGTCCCCTAGCCTCACACAAAGGGCTTGTTTACACCCAACTGATGTCTGGAGCCTGTGCTGGAGGAGAGAGGGGACACTCCTAGAACCACTTGTAACTAGTTGGAACCTCCTCTCCCCCCTCATGAAAATGCTTTTCAACACTGAGAATAAGTACAGGAGATCTTTCTCCATAAAATCAGACATTAATGGACTACTGAATTGGACACAGAGTGCTGCTGGAGGGATTCACCAAGAACCACCTTGGACTGCTGCTGTTGTGCTAACCTACTGGGTACTAGGAGGAACTGCCACCGTCTGCAACTCTTGTGCTGGCCTATTTGTTGGGCCTTGCATCCCTGTGCTCCCCATTTCTGTCTCCATGGGCTGGGTGCTGTGGCCCCTGCACCCTGCATCTACTGGCTCCTTCGTAGGAGATTGCTTTTCCATGGATTCCTGAAAATGCAAGGAAGAGTGCTTATTGTATGGGCAAGCACCTTGAGAGCACGTTTCCTTTGTTGCCATAGTGCTTTGGGAGCACCTTTTGGTGTGCTCCCAAGGGCCAGATGTGGTGCGGGAGAAACCGTACCCCGACTGGTGTGGTACTGTGGTGCCTCCCCTTCCTGAGGACTGGAGAGACCGAGAGGAACCGACGGCTACTTCCGAGCACGAGTGATGCGTGCCTTCTCTGGTGCCCCCCGGGGCTTAGGCAAGCCCTCACTCCAGCAGGAATCACTGCCTCAGCCCGGGGAAACTGAATGAAGTGGCCTGGAAGCCCTGGAGGGCTCAGACGTTCCCCCCGGGAGAAGAAGTCCCCAGAACTTTCGGAGTCTCTGTACTGTGCCGCTGCCAGCAGCGGCTCCCGGATACCGGGCAGAGCATCCCTAAAGCCCAGGAGGGCTTTGGGTGTGCTCCGGAATTTCATTTTTTGCTCACTGTAGGACTGCCTTGGTCTGTTTCCCATGGCCTGATTATGGTATTGGTTACAATTGCCATGTTGGGATGACCAGCATATCCTTAGGCTCTAGTGTCGTAGCATCTCTAATCTTATGTTTATCCTGATAGGTGCTTCTGTTAGTAATGCCTACCTGACTACTGCTTATGTTGCAGGATAACCAGTAACCAATATGTTATAAATGACTACCGCTGACTTTTGCAGAGTAATAGTACTGTGTAATGTTCTGACAACTGCTTGGGTAGCAGAATATTATTGACATGTTATGTTTGGTCTAATGATATTGTGTACAATACAGTTTATTTTTATATAACTTTGTGTTGTGTTCCCCTTGTGGCGTATTTATTACATCACACGTGTTGTGTGTGTGTTGTTGAAACACTTCACACATTGCCTCCAGGATAGGCATGACTGCTCATGTTAAGCTACCAAGGGGGTGAGCAGGGGTTATCCTGGGTGTGTAACCCCCTCACCCTGACTAGTGTGGGTAGGTTCTGTCTGGCTTAGGTGCATACCCTAGACAACCAGAAACCCAATTTCTCACAGGTAGTCATCATTATTATTAAGTCTCAGGTGTTCTGAACTTCCCACAGCATTGGAGAGTGGCACTTGATATAGTTGGGTTGCCTCCTGGAGCTCCATATCTCTCGTAGTTTGTTCTATTGTGATACTGATATCTTTGTGCAAGGAAGATTTTGCTGGAACATCCACAAAGGTAGCTGTTTCTACATTGGTTATTTACTCAGTTGGTGGTTCTTGTATTTTATTGAACAGTGGAAAGAGTTTAAATTTTTTTTGCCTAGGTCTTAATTTTGTTCTTAGTTCAGTTAATTCTGCCACATGAGAAATAATAGTTTGGTTATTTATCAGCTTTTTTGTTGGTTCTTCTTGCACCCTTACAGAGTTTGCTCTTTGTTAATTTCTTGCTTTGTATAATTTCTTCCTCCGTTTTTTGACAATATGGGCTCGGAAGGTGATTGATGAACAATTTGGGATTTGCTGACATTTTCCTCAAATTTTGTAATGTCCGCCAAGGTGAGATAATTTTTGTCTTCCATAGAAGCCATAGAAGCTATAGTTTGATTTAGGAGCCCATCTAGTGCAAATCAATTTTCGTATGATTTTTAACTGTAGGTATTTTTAAAAAAATGCTATAAGACTATCAATTCCATTGTAAATTAAAACTGTAATTAATTTATGTATATTAAATTACAATTTTTTAAAAAAAGATTTATTTGTAAAAAAATACACTCACCTAAAGTAAAATGTTTATATATATTTCCGATCTATTAATAGTTACTAAAAGGAATGTAAAGAATTAGTTTAAATCAAAATAATGACATTTTTTTCTTTCTATCTAGCAGGCACCACTAGGTAGGTATAGTTAGGTCTGCTTTTCCATAAATAGAGTGTTTTTAGGTTTGCTAGTAACTTTGGCCCCATTTGACAAATCTTCACAAAAATATCCCCAAAAGTTCATCCATCTCAGCTCCTTCTTGGAAAGCTTTGGGGTGTTCCATCAAGTGGTGGCTGAGCAAAAAGTGAGGTCCCAAAACCAAAAATCCTCATTTTCCATAGACTTTTTTAAGTTGAGCTGTACTTAAAATTGCTGAATGGAATTACACCAAATACGGCAAGAAGCTAGATTCTAGTTCGCAGACTGTGCTTTTTGTGATATGGTGTAATGCGTCCAGTAGTTTTTGAGAAAATTAAGGGTAAAAAATAATTGTGTGTCTGGATGGTTGGGCTCGCAAGAGTCTTGCAAGACTCTTGTGTTAGTGCCAGTTTAAAAACAGAGGGCCATATTTATACTTTTTGACGCAAAACTGTGCTAACGCAGTTTTGCGTCAAAAAAATTAGCGCCGGCTAACGCCATTCTGAAGCGCCATGCGGGCGACGTATTTAATCAATGACGTTAGCCGGCGTTAGCCGCCGGCGCTGCCTGGTGTGCGTGGAAAAAAACGACGTAGACCAGGCAGCGCCGGCGTAGGGGGATATGGAGCTTGGACGTCAAAAAATGGGGCAAGTCAGGCTGAGGCAAATTTTTCGCCTCAACCCGATTTGCACCATTTTTTTCGACTCCCAACCCACATAGCAATGACTCCTGTCTTAGCAAAGACAGGAGTCATGCCCCCTTGCCCAATGGCCATGCCCAGGGGACTTATGCCCCCTGGGCATGGTCATTGGGCATAGTGGCATGTAGGGGGGCACAAATCAGGCCCCCCTATGCCACAAATTGTTTTTAAAAAAAATACTTACCTGAACTTACCTTAATGTCCCTGGGATGGGTCCCTCCAGCCTTGGGTGTCCTCCTGGGGTGGGCAAGGGTGACAGGGGGTGTCCCTGGGGGCATGGGAGGGCACCTATGGGCTCCTTCCGAGCCCACAGGTCCCTTAACGCCTGCCTTTTCCAGGCGCTAAAAAACGGCGCTAAAGCGGCCGTACGTCATTTTTTTTGACCCGCCCACTCCCGGGCGTGAATTTTGCCCGGGAGTGTAAATACGGCGCACAGGCCTCGGAGTCAATTTTTTAGACGAGAACGCCTACCTTGCATATCATTAACGCAAAGTAGGTGTCCATGCTAAAAAATGACGCAAACTCCATGGACTTTGGCGCTAGACGCGTCTAACGCCAAAGTATAAATATGGAGTTAGTTTTGCGTCGGAATTGCGTAAAAAAAAACGACGCAATTCCGGCGCAAACGGAGTATAAATATGGCCCAGAGTGTTCTGATGACTCACTATAGGAACCCTCCCTGGATACAAAAAAGAAAAAAAAATGCAAAAAATGGCACAATCCTAAGACTCTCTCAGGATCAACAACAATTGGCATCTGGGCTACATTTGTCATAGCCCACGCTACAGCTGCTGAGGTCATGAAGGGAAGGGGGCAGGATGGACCCCCCTCCCTGAGTCTTCAAAGACACTGGGGAGCCCACCTCGGGGCCCCTCAATTATTTATATGGGGAGGGTAGATATTTGCCCCCCTGCCTGAGCCACCATAGGTCCCTGGGAGTCCACCCCTAGGGCCAAATTGGCTTATATGAGGAAAAGGGTCAGACAGACCCCCTACAGAGGCCCCTGGAGACCACCCTCATGGACAACATGTGTTTATATAAGTATAGGGCCCCATCCCCAAGCCACAAAAGGCCCAGGGAGTCCACCCCCTGGGTCAAAACTTATCAAAATGGGGAGCTACTCCCCTCCTTGCACCTCAAAAGTCAATAGGGAGTTCACCACTGGGTCCCATTACTTTAAGGGAGGGGGCAATACAATCTACTTCACTGAGCCATTAGTGGACCTGGGGACTCCATCCCCTGAGGCCAGCTCAGCAGCTATGCTCCAGGGAGCCCACCCTCCAGACATAGTGGTTTCCTTGACTGTTTGCCCTGTTTTGTAAACAGATCAAAATATTTCTTCTGCCCAGAGGGAGAAGCATTTGGAACCTCTCCCTCCGGTTGGGAGCAATGTGGGCTCCCACCGCTCCCAGCACAGACAAAACTGATATTATGGTGGGTACCTTGGGAGAACATCAGTGTACCCACCTATTACTGTGATGAGCAGCGGGGATTGGGGTGATCTGGGGCCAAAATTGGCCCTGGGAGGGGGACTGCATGCCTTGCGGCCCCCTCTCCTTTACATAAAAAAAGGGCATGGAGGATGGGGTCCCTAGGACCGAAGAAGAATCAGGGAAGGGGGCTGTGTAGCCCTCCTCCTCTTTATTTACAGGAGTGGCCCTGGCCCTGGGGTCCCACACAGCACCCCTCCCCTTACACTAGTGATAAATGTCCCTGGTGAATGGAGTCTCCGGGGCCTCATAAAGCCCGGGGAAGGGGGCCTCACTGCCCCCCCCCCTTTAGTAAAAAAAAAGTCCCTAGGAGATGGGTCACCAGGGCCTACAGGGCTCAGGGAGGGGCCACATGGCCCTCTTCTCCTTTAATTAAAAATAACACCCTGGGGGATGGCCAACCACCCACTCTTCTTGGCTGATGGCCATGTGCAGCATAGTGCTGGCTGTATGTCAGGGATTGGTCACCAGTGGGCAGCATCATGCAGCTTCACATTGACTTCACCTTAATTTTGTTATTGTTGGTGGTTCCCCTGCCCCTCCTCAGGATCCCATGAAAAGAGGAATATGCACTTTAAATACCACTCAGGGCTTTATGAGGTGCTCCCTGACGAAGCAGTAAATATTGAAAGAGCGAGCCTCCCTGCTCAACTTTTTGATTATGCGGATTCACACTAAGATATCTGTTGTGGTTTTGGATGCCCCCATTCCAACCCAGGGAACCCACTGCCTTCATTCATCACTTTTTTATAGCAGCATGTAAATCCCACTCTGAGTGACTGAACCAGTTGTGCAGCCTCGCATCATGTTTTTCTTTTTGTTTTTTGGGTGCCTCAGTTACACTTATTTTTCAGTAGCATCATGGGGAGTCACTCCTGCACTGTGACTCCCCGTCTGGCCATCACTGTTCCTTGCAGAGTCAGCAACTTTCTTCACCCTGTCCTCCATGCAGGCAGGGTGTGCTCCCACAGTGTGTGCCACGCTGTCCCTGGTCATGGTCATGCAGACTTGGATAAGCACACCACCATGTGGGTGGTCCCGACTTACTTGGCTTCAGGTCCTGGGAATTGTGTTAAAGGATCCCACCAAACATGTGCCAGGCACCTGCCAGATGGGGACCTTGTGGGGCATCAAACAGTTCAGGAAGGGGGTCAACACATTCCCCTCTCCATAAATATTTTATTATTAAACTTGTGGCAGACCACAGGGAGATGAGGGCCATAAATAGCATTTAGCAGTTCAGAGAGGGGGCCATGCAGCTCGCATGCCCCCAAAATTTTTTTTTTAAGCCTCTGCTGACACCTGGGTGATGGCGTACCCTGAGGTACCCCTGTGCTATGATAATGTACAGTACTAAGTTATTCAGCACAGAAAATTAATACAGGCCGTGATGTATGACAATGTACAGTGTTAAGTTACGCATCACAGAAAATAAATACTTTTTGCCCGGGGGTGCCTCTCTGGGACCAACCTGCAAGGGCTAAGGGGACGGGACAGCCCTACTGCTATCCCATATATGCTTTTTCTTGATATGTTCCCTGAGTTCCCAAAAGGGCTACATAACATTTCTGTTAACCCCTGGACTTCAGCACTACTGGTATGGCGTCACCTCTGGCAACATACAATCCCAGAACCAGCAGCTCTGCGCTATAGTCTCAGTTTGCCTCCGGAGAAGCCTCCCTTCTAATTGCTTCTGGAACTTGTAGTTGGTGTGCAGGTTTTTCTTTCTGCCGGAACGGCCTGTGAGACTCCAATTCCCAGAGCAGCATTTCTGCTGCCTGCTACTGCAGGAAGACTCTTGTTTGTTACAACGCCGATTTAAGTTGCTCTGCAAGGTTTCTTGCCAAAGCCTGCATGAGCTTTGCTGATGACTCCTGTGTGGCTCGAAGAGAGATGCCATCCTGATGGACACAGCAAAGAGGTACGGGGAACAGCGTGAGAGAAATATGAGGCTTCCTGCAGAACTAGTGTGTGTAGTTAGATCCTGTTCTTCTTTGCCTATACCGTGATATCACAGAACTGCACCCTGCCCCTCCAAAGCTGCACTCTGCCTTTGTATACTGCATACTATCCTCGAAAAATGATAACCCTTCCACCCCCCTATGATGATCTCTCAAACTTGTACTCTGTCCCTCACAATTGGTCCATACAGCCGCTTCAAAGCTGCAACCTTCTTCCCAACTTAACTGTTTTTTGTCTGTTCATAGGTGCATTCTGTCCCTTTTTGGCTGCACCCTGACACCCCTTTCCCCTTTAGCTGCCCCATGCTCCCTCTTTAGCAGCATCCTCCTTGCCCTCTTTAGCTATACCTTGTTTCCTATTTGATTACTACCTGCCATCCATAGCTCTTCATCTTAAAAGAGTTAGCTCATCAATCAGAAATAGAGAGCAGGGGGTGCCACATTTCTGTTTCTGGATGTGGCAGCAGTGTGAGTGTTTATTGTTTAATCTCATCAAATAATACATGCCTACGAGTCAGTGGGTGGCAGTGGAGTGAACTTCTGAGGGTGCAGATGGTCTGAGGCTGTGAGAGACTGTACTCACTCCCACATTCCTAGGAAGGTGAGTTCTCTTTGGTGGCTGTCTGGCACTGAATAGCGGGTGAAAGTATTTCTCCATGTCCCCATTGCACAGCATGCACAGTTACCCCACACTCTGGTGTCATTGAAGGAAGCAGACTCCACCAGCCTTTCCGTTAGTATAGGAGTGGGCAGGGGGAATGACTGCACCAGCAGCACACAGAACTCCTGTGAGAAGCAGATGAGGGTGAATGCTTACATATTTACTTCAGGGGCCTGCTTTTGCTGAAAGGAACAGTAGGACAGACTCTGTAGACTATTACCTACAGGACAATTAACATAGGGTAGCCCTGGAAGTGGCAGATCCCTGTATTTTTTTTTTTTTTAAATATAGTTTATTAACATTTTGCCATTTACAGGTTGTGTTCTTCAACACATGTTCATTCTTCAAGGTTGCTTTGCATTTAAACATCATTACTCTTTTTTCTGTTTAGAATCAGCTTGTGTTACATGTTCTCGTGGTTATTTACATGCTTTATTATCTTTTATCCGCCTTTAACCTATGTCTTACCCCGTATTCGGTTTGGTTGAGTACTATCTCTGACGGGTCCTTACTGTTATCCTGTCGGATTAAACTTAACATAAACATAAACTTAAACTCTATGGTGCCATTATTCCCAATTGTCTTTTTATGTGGAGGTCGTATTGGAGTAGTGTTCTATCCCGCCTTGCCCTTATCCGGTTCTTACCCCTTCTATTTTATGTGCTGGTTCATCTACTATCATCTCGGCATCCTTTGATTCCTCCCCTCGCTTCCTTCCTGATATGAGGTCTGCCCTCTACTTCTTGGGGTTCTATGTTCCCATTGTACCCCCTCCATAGTATAAAGGCTCTTCTGGTGTGTGTTTCTCTGCTCCTTCTAAGTATACTAGCTAACTGCTAACCCGAGTCTCCTGTGTCACTGCCTTCTCCCATTACTTCTCGTCTCCATTTTGATAATATCTCTTCCCAGGTCGGGGCTATTGGTGTTTGGCACAACCCTCTTGCTTCCTCACTCTTCACGACCTGTAATTCAGCTCCTGTCCACTTCCCTACATCCCGTCTCCACTCGGTCAAAGCCGGGCCCTTAGGGGATGTCCATCCCACCGCTATTAATCATCTATATAGTGCTAGCGTAGTATCTATGTAGCACTCCTGTACTTTCCCAATTGTAAGTCCTTGTTTCAGGCCCACTAGGCATATTGCTGGGGTTTGTGGTATTGGGCTTCCCATCAGCTTCTCCAAATCACTCATCACCATCCCCCATCCAGCTTGGATCTCTGGACAATGCCAGATCATGTGATCGAGGTCGGCACCCACAACACCACATCTGGGGCATCCCGCAGGAGTACCTCCATATATACGGGTTAAGCGCTGCAGAGTAAGGTAAGTCCTATGAATGTAGTTATACTGGTTATATCTCAAACAGGTATTTCTCGAGACTCTCTTTGGGTATGCCAGTATTTTCTTCCACTCCGTGTCTGATAGTTCTCTTTCAAGGGGTCTTTCCCATCTATCTGTCAATGGTCTCAACTGGTCTAGTGTGTCCTCGATTTGTGTTTTGTATAGTTTTGTGATTGGGTGGGAATCTGCCACCATTGTCAATAGCTGGTGTAACACGCAGTGTGTAGCAGGTTCCGCGTTGATCGTTTCCCAGTGTTCCTGTACGATATGGGTTAGTCTCTGGTGCACAAGGAACTGTCCTCTGGGGACCCACTTTTTGTCTACTAGCTCAATAAATGGGCTCAGCACCCCCTCCCCGAATAGATCTGCTATTGTCTCTACTCCAGCCCTCGTCCAAGGCCCCAGGTCTGTGTCCATCCTTTTCCCATCAGTCGATTCTCCGTTCAACATGCTTAGTGGTAATGCCGGGGAGTAGGGCTTACCTGTTCCTACCCTCTTTGAAACATCTCTTCCAGCACAGTAGTGCCCCTTTCATCAATGTGCTCTTTTCCTGTGACTTCATCTTCCGTCCCACCATTTCTGACATGATCTCTTCTGTGCTTAGTTCTCTGCACACCGTGTGTCTATCTAGGTTGCCCTCACCTGCAATCCATCTGGCAGTCCATTGTAATTGGCAAGATAAGAAGTATAGTTTGAAGTCAGGAACTCCTAGTCCTCCCTCAGTGGTTGGCCTGCATAACGTTGATAGTGCCGTGCGACACCGGCCTTTATCCCACACTGGCTCTCTGAGTAGTGAATTTAGTTCCCCAAACCATGACGCTGGAATCAGTATCGGTAACTTAGTGAAATAATAAAGGAGGCGAGGTAACATGACCATTTTGGTTAGTTCTATTCTGGCCATTATAGTGAGTTTCAGGGTTCTCCAGAAACTCACGGATACTCTTAGGGAGCCGAGCGCCTTGCCAAGGTTACCTTCCTGCAGGTCCTTCGGGTCGTGGTAAACCCGAATTCCTAAGTACCTGAATGTAGCAGGGGCCCATACCACGGCCTCCGGGAATGCAGATGGCCGGGCGCAACCCCTTGTCATCGGGAAAATGTATGTTTTGCCTCTATTAAGTTTTAATCCTGATAGGTCTCCGAACCGATCCAGTGCCTGCAAGACCCAGGGAAGTCCAGTATCCCCGTCATTGAGGTAAATTAGGATATCGTCGGCATACAATAAGATGTTATGTTCAGTTCCTCCCCATCCCACTCTCCTGCCCTTGCCTTCCATTCGAATGTAGGCAAGCCAGAGGTTCGATAGCTAGGGCAAACAATAGCGGCGACAATGGGCATCCCTGTCTGGTGCCCCTATGTATGGTGTAGGGAGTTGAGATCATTTTCCCTGTCTTAACTCTCGCTTGTGGGGCTGTGTAAAGCAGGTCCACCCACTTTACCCATTTGTCTCCCATGCCCATCTTTAGCATTACCACTCTCAGGTAATCCCAGCGAATCGAATCAAAGGCTTTCTCGAAGTCTATGGCCAGATTGAGTGATGTATTGCGGTTCGGTACAAACCCATTTTGATCCGCGTGTACAAGGGCAGGTATGTGCTGCAGCAAACGGTTAGCCAGAATTTTGCTAAGGATTTTAAAATCGTTGTTTAGCATCGAGAGTGGCCAGAAGTTGGTGACTGACGCCTCGCCTGTTTTCATTTTGGGTAGAGGGATCACTACCGCTTCCCTGAGTGTGTCTGGGAGAAGGCCTGGGTGTAGTGCCTCTGCATAAAGGTCCACCAGCAGTGGGGCCAATAGCTTGGAGTATTTCTTATAAAAGTCCATTGGCAGCCCATCGGTGCTTGGTGTTTTCCCTGGGGCCAACTGAGAGATAGCCTCAAGTACATCCTCCTTCGTCACTGGGCCCCCTAGCTCTTCACCTTCTCGATTGACTAGGGTCAGCAGTGGGAGTGGTCGTAAGAATTCCATTAGTCTGCCTTCCTCTAATGTGTCCAGTTCCCTGTCCAGGTGAGTGTAGTACTCTTTAAAGGCCTCGTTAATAGGTCCAGGTCTGAATCTATGGGTCCCTCTCATGTCACGTACACTTACTATAGGTGTTCCCTCTCCTCCTGGTTTCACCAACCATGCCAACAACCTGCCCGATCTACCCTCCTCGGCTTGTACTGTGGCTAAGTGTCTCTGGAAGCAGTGGCAGCGGAGCTGTTCTTCCGCACCCAAGTGGGATTTCATCGCCTGTTCATATTCCTCCTTTTCTTGCGCATTCTTATGTCCCTTTTTTCCCATCTATGTATGACCTCCTCGAGCTTAATTACTTCTCGTTCTAGTGTTCGCTTAATCCCGACCGTCTGCCCTGTGCTATAACCCCTTGTCTCCACTTTTAGTGCTTCCCATTCCATGTACCTGGAGGACGTTGACCCCTTGTTTATGTTAATTTGGTCTGCTAGGTGAGACCTGAGAGTCTCTCTGAATGCCTGATCTTCCAATGCTGTTGGTGAAAGTCTCCACAACGGTATGGGGGGGCCTATCCTCATCCACTCTCCACTTTACCAGTAGTGGATTATGGTCTGATATGGTTCGTCCCAGGTACTCAGAATGGAACATACCTCTTGCTACCCCGGGAGTGCACACCACCCTGTCGATTCTAGTGTGTAACTGGTGTAGTGCAGAATAAAAGGAGTAATCCTTATCGTTTGGGTGTTGTTCTCACCAGATATCTACCACTCCCCATGCCTTCACCCACTCTCTTACTTTCTTGGCTGTTTTGTGTGTCGCTGGGGGTGAAGAGCGATCCAAGTCTACGTCCATGAGACTATTAAAGTCTCCCCCTATTAGTAATTCCCCATGTTGTTGGCGGGTGATGCGACTCGAAAGACGCTGCAATAAAGGCACCTGATCTTGGTTAGGGGCATAAGCACTTCCCAGCACTATTGGGGTCCCATGTAGCCTTCCACCTACTACTACAAATCTGCCCTCCTGGTCTACTTCTATGGACCTTGCCTCAAATGGCACGCCGGCCTGTATCCAAATTAGTGCACCCCTGGAATAAGATGAGTACCCGGTGGCAAACACCTGCCCTCGCCATCTGCGTTTCAACTTTTCTACCTCATTCGTTGTCAGGTGGGTCTCTTGGAGCATTGCTACATGTATGCCTTTTCGTTTCAAGTGGGCCAATACTTTATGCCTTTTTATAGGTGACCCCATTCCCCGTATGTTCCATGTTATAAGGCTTTAGTCTGCCATCTGGGTATGTCTTGTGAGTGATGCGGGACCCACCCCCTCCTATTGATCTCTCTTCCACTTTGTATACTCCAATGACCCACATTTATATGACCTTTTTCATTTATGCACCTACTGGTTCCAAACTTATGTAACCCCAACTCCCCCACCCCAGGGCCCCTCCCTAACTGTAGGGTGCCCAGAAAAACCGTGCAAACGAGCAACGTGGTCCAACAAATACATCTAGTTCTCGCCATTCTGCTGAATGGGCGAGAAGCCTGTCAGGGGTTGGTACGGAGTCCATTGGGGCCTTTCTTTTGTTCAGCGTGCCCCACCTTGGTGTCCAACAGCGCCATGATCAACCCAATTCGTCCGCCGTCTGCGGCATCACTTTCAGTTGATTCTCCGAGCCACAGGAGCTCTCTACTGATGATGCCGCTGTGCCGTCTGAGTCATTGTCTACGTTTCTCTTCGGTGAGGCTTCTTTGCTCATTGAAGCCGCTGCCCTCAGGGCCTCCTTTTTACTCAGGTCCTTCTGGGTCTGTGATGGCCCGGCTCGTGTGCGGGATCTGTGTCACCTCCTCCTCCCCCCCAGGGGGTGGGGGATCACGGCCCAGCCCCTCAGTCTGCTTTCCGCCACCCCCCTGAGCCATCAGCCGTTCCCAAGCTTCCTCTGGGTTAGGAAAAAACGTGGTCTTGCCCTCTACCATCACCTTAAGCCTGGCCGGGAAGAGGAGTGAGTACTGGATTCCCTCCTCTCTCAACGCTCTCTTTCCTGCCATAAAGGAGGCTCTCCTTGTTTGAACCTCAAGGGTGAAATCTGGGAAGAGGGTCACTTCTCCATTGCCTACTCTGTAAGGGCCCATCTCCCTGGCCCTCTGAAGCAGGATGTCCCTGTCTCTGTAATGCAGCAGGCTTGCTATCACCACCCTGGGCGGTCTACCAGGTGCCGGTGGTCTCGCGGGGACTGGGTGCGCTCTCTCCAGTGTGAAGAACGGCGTCAGCCGGTCCGGAGCCACTGTCTCCCGCAGCCACTTCTCCAGGTATGCCACTATATTTGTGCCCTCTGATCCCTCCGGCAGCCCCACCACTCGCACATTGTTCCTTCGGCTTCGCCCCTCTGCATCTTCTGCTCTCTGCTCCGGCCTTGTTATTCTCTCCGTTAAGTGCAGTACAGTTGTTTCCAAATCCTTTTGTCTTTGGGTCATATCTATCAGGGTCGTTTCTGTGTCTTTGACCCCGTCTGCCAGCTTTTGGTGGTCTGCTCGGAGGAGACCCACTTCCACTGCGACCTGATTGATGTCGCGTTGTAGTGTGGTTTTTATGTCTTCTATCGCTCCTAGGATTTTTTCAAATTTTTCCTGCATCGTAGATTGTGCTGGCTCATGCATGTCTCCACCTTTATTGCCATCAAGTGCTGGGCGATCCATTCTTTTCCCTCCGCAGCAGCTATTTGATGTCATCAGCCCTGTTAGGTCAGGTTCCAGCTCTCTGCCGCAACCAGCTGTTAATGATTGGGTGTCACTTTTTTCCTATAACTCCGTGCACTGTTTCAAATCTCCATGAGACGCAAGTCTGTGATTTGAATGAGGTTCTTTATGCTATTTATGTTGTGGATTTTCAGGTTGCTACATACATTCTTGAAGATGCCTACTGCTGAATTTTTCAGCTGAAAGCAGTATGTAATATAAAGTAAATCACCTGTACTAGCACAGCAAGTAAGCCCAAATTCTAGTTTTAGGGGCATATTTATACTACATTTGCCCCAAATTTGTGTCATTTATTTTAATGCAAATTCAGAGCAAAACTTACTCCATATTTATATTTTTTCGCTAGACCCATCTAACATCAAAATAGTGGCATTTGCAAAAAAATGTTAGATGCATGAACCTGTTGAGGCGGGACCATTCACCTGAAAACCAGGATGTCTGCAGTGGCGATGGTATGCCCCCGACCTCCTGGAACACCTCTCGGCACTTCCTTGTGGACACATAAACCCCGGCAGGTGTCCCAAAAGGAAAGGGGGAGTGGAAGAGAAAGAGACAAAACACTGCAGCGTCTTACCAGTCCAGCCAGGCACCCTGTATGTTCGGGGGCAGGTCGTTGTTGACAGAGTGAAAGTAGAGTTAGTGCACTCAACTTCCTTGAAACAGAATCTCTCTTTCTGATATGGGCACGGAAGCGGTAGAAGAACACTTTTCTTGAATAATAATAACTGTTGGCACAATTACTAACACTGCATTACCAAAAACCCAAACTGAGTACCATAACAATAAGTACTGCAACACTAGGGCTGGCTTCACAGAGATTCACTGTTGCACACTACAATTAGAACTGTGGTTGCACTTATCATGCACAAGAAAGACAAACAAGGGCATTAATCACATCACATATAACTTTCCTGCATGCATAAGCTTAAACTAAAAGGAACAAAAACAATCAAAGAAATACAAATGTCCACTCTGGGTTCAGTTAGGGTGGCACAGTTTGGTATGGTTTCACTGTGTGTGTGAAAAACCCTTCAAAAAAGCAAATTCCCCAAACCTGAAACACAGGCATGAATGACAATTTAAATCCAAGAGTTATGCTATTAGAGAGAGAAAAGCCACGTAAATGCTCTTTTAAAATTGTACTGTCACTTTTTGTAGTACTTGAGTTCAAGCAGATTTCCTGAAGCACATTTAGGCAAGTAACTACAATAATAATGTTGAATGTTCAGAAATGCATTTGTCTCTTCCAGATAAGCACTCTGCCAAAATAGGAGGTCTGAAATACACCAGCTGTTCCAGGAAAGCGCGGCGCTCAAAGAACAAACTCTCTGGAGAATACTAGTCACTTAGCTGCAGTCTTTTCCGGAGTGCTGGAGGAATGCCTGGTGTCAGCTGGTACAGGAGCCAAAGCCAAGCAGGGAGGTATGCTTCACTCTGCTATTTATAGCCAATCAGGAAAGCAGTTAAGTTTCCACATGTGGATGAGTCACCACACCAAATTAGAAGCACATGTCTACACCTGCTCACATTAGCAAACAAGCATTGGTAAAACAAGCATTGATAAAACCAATTGTGTAACAAAGTACATTATGTTTATTTAGAAACATGAAGGTTTAACCAAGAACAGAGATATGATTTAACCCTAATCCCTGGGCCTGCTGACAGATACGCAGGAGGCACCTTGGGGATTCCTGACAAAATCCACCTTGCGTCAATGAGATGCTAGGTAGGCGTTTCCATCTAAAAAATCTTGCTAACCCCATAGCCCCATATGCATCCCCCGTGCTAAAATGATGCACGGGTGGGAGGAGGGGCCACATGATGGTGCAAAGCCTGCTTTGCAATTCTAGCTGTAGTTAAGGTCATGATGAGCAATGGCAATTCACAGACCAGATAGTGTATTATTTTCCTTTCATGTTTACCTCCATCAGGTATTATTGTTATTTTCTACATAATTTAACAAGAAGTATTATATGTTCCTCAAATCATACCCAATGCTACACATTTTTTTTTCAACAGCCAGCCATGGTTGCTTTGGCTATCATTATCTGTAGGATCATTTTTTTTTCAAATTTTTCTTGTATATTTTATAATCATAACAGAGAGTTGTATCAATATAATAATGGGTCAGTGTATGTACGTAATCAAGTCAACAAGTATGATAATTTGAGAATAACATTTTCCACTTTCTCAGCAGTTTAAATGCTTATTGCATTAAATATAAACTTTCAAAGAAGTAGTCAAAATTTAGGTTATTATTTTCAAATGATGTAAAACACTGGCAGTCACTCAACATAACATGTGAATAAACATAGATTGTTTAGAAATCTGCATAGAGTGTGATTAGCTAGGTACATGTGTAATGGAGCTCATAAATCTTTGGGTCTGGGTCTCTGCAATTGTTTCAGAATAAGCATTTTGCTAATTCACCAAATCATTTTGATTGCTTGTGAATAATGATCTCAGTTCTTTCTGTTTTTGATTTTAAAAGAACCAATTTGTAGGAATAGGGAGGAAGACACCCTGGTAATGCAGTATATAAAGTCAGTGACCCAATCAGCAACAGTTGAAGGGGGTCTCTGCCTGCACCTTCACATGGCAACACAAAGCATGACTAGTCTCAATAGCCAGTGCCAAGTATAGGTATTATTGCCAGTATATACTATTGGATTTTCTAATTGGACGTTGTTGGAAAATGGGTCTCTATTTGGCAGGAGTATGTACCCTGTCCAAGTAGGGACCACAGTCCTAGTCAGGGTAAGTCAGTTCCACAACCTAAGTTAACCTCTGCTCAACCTCTGGTAGCTTGGCACAGGGCAGGCAGGCATAACTTAAGAGGCAATGTGTAAAGTATGTGTGCAACACTTAATTACAGTAATACAGTAAAAAACAACACAAAAAGGCTCCATATCATTCTAGAAAAGGTGAATATATTTCTTTGAGTAAAATAAGATGAAAAGAGCATAAATTCAATCAGTAGAAGTTGAGATATGAATTTGTAAAGTTTAAATGTGAAACCGGTGCTTAGAAGTCAATAGCGGTCAAAAGGTTAACTGAGGTCACAAGGGACCGGTGCAAATCCAAAATCCAAGCTGATCGCTATGGAGAGTAGGCCAACTACAAAACCCACACAGGGTCCACTGAAACAGTACCTTTGATGGAGCAATGTGTTGACGGAGAGGGTGTGTTAGAAGTGGGGTTCCTGGCTGGCTAGCAGAGGTACATCAGCCAGGCAGCAACTACCACTCTAGTTAGGGCAAGGAAGCCACATACCTAAGATAACCCCTGCTCACCCCCTTAATGGCTTGGCATGAGCAGTCAGGATAATCCCAGTGATAATGAGTAAAGGGTTTGCACAACACACACAGTCCAGTGACACAATAAATACACCACAAAGAAAATTCCACAAGTTATATAAAAATAAACTGTATTGCATAAAACATCATTTGACCAAAATAACATAAATCAGTGATACATTGACAAACGGGCAATTGTCAGATCATCCTAGGGTAATCAGACAGAATTATTCTCACATTGCACATGTCATATCACACACCATCACTGAACAAATTGCACCATGTCACAACAGTACAATAATGCGAAAGTGGAAAGATTCCTTCATTACTTGTATTCTAAACAGGCAGTGCAGACCCTGAAGTATGCTGGTCACCACAATCAGATAACAGTAGAAATATAAATCAGGGTATGCGAAATGAGAAACAATGGGGGAAGAAATACTGTGGTGAAATGCCACATCAACAGGAATCACCATCAAATCATTCCACACGAAGGTCGCAGTGCATCTGCGCTTCTTTTAGAGGATTTACAATGAGAAACATAGTGGTGACATGGAACCTCCAGCAATCACCACGACCCCCTTCTATACGAACGTTGAAGTGCATCTGCACTTCCTTTCAAGGATATACGGTAAAGAATACAATGGGTAAGTAGGACATCAAGCAATTGCCACAATGCTGGGGCCTGGCACTCCTTTTTCACAATTTGCAGTATTTCCTCTCGTAGCAGGAATAGGGCCTCTGTTGAGCTCTCCGTTCCGTGATTGACAAGTTAGTGCCCCCTAATGAGGTATGCCCCACAGGAGATGGGGAGGGCACAGACAGGACTCCCACGGTGGCAGGGAGTCCGCTCCAGGTCCCCTGCAGAACAATAGGCAGCCGTCTGCATCTGTGTGGGGTATCCGCTGCACCTCCTCTCTAGCTGCTCTCAATGTTGACGCACAGCTGGAGCTCTCCAGGCCCTCCCACAACCCAGCCTTTGTTCTCCATGAGGCCGCTGTCTGCAAGCAGGCAGTGCTGCAGCCCTGGCTAAGATGGCTCTCCTCAGGCAGGTGGGGCCATGGCAGGGCATGTCCCACAGCTGATAAGAACGCCATGCCCGGAAGCAAGAGTACCTGCCTATTGGTTACCTTGGAGCACTGGACGAGGCACCCTTTCCTCATGGGGAGGGGGCCCCCATTCATACTGGAAACAGGGATGCTCACCACGCTCCAGTAAAGCACAGCACTCACTCTGAGCTTTAGAGACAGCAGAGTACAGCACTCACCAGGCTCCAGTAAAAATGATAGCACTCGCCAAACACTAAAATTGAAGGGCCAGGAGCAGCATTGGTAATGGTGAAATCATATGCTTTCCCCTGGGAGATCACTAGGGCAGCAAAGTAGGGTATGCGCTGACCAGCACAATAGGGCCCTGGCAATCCAGCGGCAGTCCTTCTGGTGACCTAGCAGACCACAGGTCAGCACAACAAGCAGATCAATCCTAATGGTGATCACAATCCCTTTCAGCAGCATTAAGGTACAAGTCCAGCAGTGTCCGTCAACATGGGAACAACCCCTGTACTTATAATCAGTTTGCCCATCTTCTAGAAGTGGGGAGAAGGTTCCAACGAGATCTAACTAGTTCCAGGAATGCCCCTTCTCCTCCACACTGGCTCCAAATATCAGTATGGGTAAACTTGCAGTTTTTGTCAGGGCAGGACACAGCCTATACAAATGGAAGTGCACCCAACCTCTACCTCTCCCAGCCCAGGAAGACCACACAGTATGCAGATGTACTCCTATTACACCTCCACCCTCCCTGTGTGATGGCTGTCTGTAAAGTGTGCACAAAGCCCTGCTGTCACTCTACCCCAGACATGGATTAAAGTCAAGCTTCAAAAGCACCAGAGTTATAAGCACAGAGAAATGCTCACTTTCTGAAAGTGGCATTTCTAAAATAGTAATGTAAAATGCACCTACATCAGTAAGCGCAATTGGCATGATGTGTCGATATTTTTACTACAGTAGGGGCATTGCATCATCGTTGGGCTCCATGGAAGTGAATGTTATGTATCCTTGTTGAGCCATGCAGAGTGTCGTCATTGGGCCGCACTATCTGTGAATCCCCTGTCATCGGGCAGCCATTGAATCACCGTTGATGGGAAATGTGCCAATTTTACATACTGCACTTGGGGCGATGCATCATTTTTTGCAGGTTTCAGCTGTAGAACCCGATTCTGAGGCCCAGGACTGGAGGGTGGCACCTCAGGCAGAGGTAGGACTCACAGATAGCAGAGTCCAGCAGCACCAGGGAAGTTGCAAGCAGTCTTGGATGTCCCTGAGACTTCAGTAGAACAGGGTCAGGCCAACAGGCCTTAGAGATTCTTGGTTTCAAGGATATAGTGAACAAGTCCAGTCCTTCTCACTGCAAGCATGAAGCAGCAGACCAAAACAGCAAAGCAAATAGCAAAGTAGCAGTCCCTCCTACAGAACAACAAGCAGTAGGTCAACACAGCAATGAAGTTGCAGAGTGGTAGGCGCTCCTGGCAGCACAGCAGTTCTTCCTGGCAGAGTGTCCTCGGTTCCAGTAGAGATCTGATATTGGGGGTTTGGGGTTGTAGGAGGCTGGCCTGGCTTGTAGTGGGTACCAGAGGTACTTACACCTTGTGCCAGGTCCAGTTATCCCTTATTAGTGTAGAAGAGGTGTTTCTAGCAGCTAAGGCTGATAGAAGGTGGCTATGGCAAAGCAGCTTAGGCTGAACTAGGAGACATGTAAAGCTCCTACTATACCACTGGTGTCATATGCACAATATCATAAGAAAACACAATACACAGATATACTAAAAATAAAGGTACTTTATTTTTATGACAATATGCCAACAGTATCTCAGTGAGTACCCTCAGTATGAGGATGCCAAATATACACAAGATATGTGTACACAATACTGAAAATATGCAGTCATAGCAAGAGGAAGTAATGCAAGCAGTGTAAAGTTACAATAGATTGCAATAGGAGCACATAGGTATAGGGGCAACACAAACCATATACTCCAAAAGTGGAATGCGAACCACCAATGGACCCCAAACCTATGTGAGCTTGTAGAGGGTCGCTGGGACTATAAGAAAACAGTGAGGGTTAGAAAAATAGCCCACCCCAAGACCCTATAAGGTATGTGTAAAGTGCACCTACAACCCCCAGAGAGCACAGAAGTCGTGATAGGGGGATTCTGCAAGGAAAACCAACACCAGCAATGCAACAACAGTGGATTTTCAGACCTGAGTACCTGTAAGACAAGGGGACCAAGTCCAAGAGTCACGACAGTGTTTAGAGGTGGCAGGAGCCCAGGAAATGCCAGCAGAGGGTGTAGGAGGCTGGACTGGCTTGTAGTGAGTACCAAGGGGTACTTGCACCTTGCACCAGGCCCAGTTATCCCTTATTAGTGTATAGGGTGTCTAGCAGCTTAGGCTAATAGATAATGGTAGCTTAGCAGAGCAGCTTAGGCTGAACTAGGAGACATGTGAAGCTACTACAGTACCACTTAGTGTCATATGCACAATATCATAAGAAAACACAATACACAGTTATACTAAAAATAAAGGTACTTTATTTTTATGACAATATGCCAAAGTATCTTAGAGTGTACCCTCAGTGAGAGGATAGGAAATATACACAAGATATATATACACAATAGCAAAAATATGCAGTATAGTCTTAGAAAACAGTGCAAACAATGTATAGTTACAATAGGATGCAATGGGGAAACATAGGGATAGGGGCAACACAAACCATATACTCCAGAAGTGGAATGCGAACCACGAATGGACCCCAAACCTATGTGACCTTGTAGAGGGTCGCTGGGACTATTAGAAAATAGTGAGAGTTAGAAAAATAACCCTCCCCAAGACCCTGAAAAGTGAGTGCAAAGTGCACTAAAGTTCCCCTAAGGACAAAATAGTCGTGTTAGAGGGAAAATGCAAGGAAAACACAAATCAGCAATGCAACAACGATGGATTCCTGACCGAGGGTACCTGTGGAACAAGGGGACCAAGTCCAAAAGTCACAAGCAACTCGGAGATGGGCAGATGCCCAAGAAATGCCAGCGGTTGGTGCAAAGAAGCTCTTACTAGGCTGAAGAACTGTGAATACTGCAGGAACGACAAGGGCTAGAGACTTCCCCTTCGGAGGATGGGTCCCCCACGCCTAGGAGAGTCGTGCAGAAGTGTTTTCCCGCCGGATGGACGCCAACAAGCCTTGCTACACGCAAATCGTGCGTTTGGCGTTTTTGGACGCTGCTGGGGCCCAGGAGGGACCAGGAGGTCGCAAATTGGACCTGAAGAGAGAGGGGACGTCGAGCAAGACAAAGAGCCCTCACTGAAGCAGGTAGCACCCGGAGAAGTGCCAGAAACAGGCACTACGAGGATGCGTGAAACGGTGCTCGCCGAAGTTGCACAAAGGAGTCCCACGTCGCCGGAGACCAACTTAGAAAGTCGTGCAATGCAGGTTAGAGTGCCGTGGACCCAGGCTTGGCTGTGCACAAAGGATTTCCGCCGGAAGTGCACAGGGGCCGGAGTAGCTGCAAAGTCGCGGTTCCCAGTAATGCAGCCCAGCGAGGTGAGGCAAGGACTTACCTCCACCAAACTTGGGCTGAAGAGTCACTGGACTGTGTGGGTCACTTGGACGGTGTCGCTGGATTCGAGGGACCTCGCTCGTCGTGCTGAGAGGAGACCCAAGGGACCGGTAATGCAGCTTTTTGGTGCCTGCGGTTGCAGGGGGAAGATTCCGTCGACCCACGGGAGATTTCTTCGGAGCTTCTGGTGCAGAGAGGAGGCAGACTACCCCCACAGCATGCACAAGCAGGAAAACAGTCGAGAAGGCGGCAGGATCAGCGTTACAGAGTTGCAGTAGTCGTCTTTGCTACTATGTTGCAGGTTTGCAGGCTTCCAGCTCGGTCAGCGGTCGATTCCTTATCAGAAGGTGAAGAGGGAGATGCAGAGGAACTCGGCTGAGCTCATGCATTCGTTATCTAAAGTTTCCCCAGAGACAGAGACTCTAAATAGCCAGAAAAGAGGGTTTGGCTACCTAGGAGAGAGGAAAGGCTACTAACACCTGAAGGAGCCTATCAGCAGGAGTCTCTGACGTCACCTGGTGGCACTGGCCACTCAGAGCAGTCCAGTGTGCCAGCAGCACCTCTGTTTCCAAGATGGCAGAGGTCTGGAGCACACTGGAGGAGCTCTGGACACCTCCCAGGGGAGGTGCAGGTCAGGGGAGTGGTCACTCCCCTTTCCTTTGTCCAGTTTCGCGCCAGAGCAGGGGCTAAGGGGTCCCTGAACCGGTGTAGACTGGCTTATGCAGAATTGGGCACATCTGTGCCCAACAAAGCATTTCCAGAGGCTGGGGGAGGCTACTCCTCCCCTGCCTTCACACCATTTTCCAAAGGGAGAGGGTGTCACACCCTCTCTCAGAGGAAGTTCTTTGTTCTGCCATCCTGGGCCAGGCCTGGCTGGACCCCAGGAGGGCAGCTGCCTGTCTGAGGGGTTGGCAGCAGCAGCAGCTGCAGAGAAACCCCAGGAAGGGCAGTCTGGCAGTACCAGGGTCTGTGCTACAGACCACTGGGATCATGGAATTGTCCCAACAATGCCAGGATGGCATAGAGGGGGCAATTCCATGATCATAGACATGTTACATGGCCATATTCGGAGTTACCATGGTGAAGCTACATATAGGTAGTGACCTATATGTAGTGCACGCGTGTAATGGTGTCCCCGCACTCACAAAGTTCAGTGAATTGGCTCTGAACAATGTGGGGGCACCTTGGCTAGTGCCAGGGTGCCCTCACACTAAGTAACTTTGCACCTAACCTTTACCAGGTAAAGGTTTAGACATATAGGTGACTTATAAGTTACTTAAGTGCAGTGTAAAATGGCTGTGAAATAACGTGGACGTTATTTCACTCAGGCTGCAGTGGCAGGCCTGTGTAAGAATTGTCAGAGCTCCCTATGGGTGGCAAAAGAAATGCTGCAGCCCATAGGGATCTCCTGGAACCCCAATACCCTGGGTACCTCAGTACCATATACTAGGGAATTATAAGGGTGTTCCAGTAAGCCAATGTAAATTGGTAAAATTGGTCACTAGCCTGTTAGTGACAATTTGAAAGTAATGAGAGAGCATAACCACTGAGGTTCTGGTTAGCAGGGCCTCAGTGAGACAGTTAGGCACCACACAGGGAACATATACATGCACACCTATGAGCACTGGGGCCCTGTGTGACAGGGTCCCAGTGACACATACATATAGGCCACAAACCTATGAGCACTGGGGTCCTGACCAGCAGGATCCCAGTGACACATAACAACCATACTGAAAACATAGTGTTTTCACTATGAGCACTGAGGCCTGGCTATCAGGATCCCAGTGAGACAGTGAAAACAGTGACAAACACCCTGACATACACTCACAAACAGGCCAAAAGTGGGGGTAACAAGGCTAGAAAGAGGCTACCTTCTCACACAACCCCCCCCCAAACGAAGGACAATAAGGCTAACCTTGGCCAGTTGAGACTTTATTGTCTAAGTGGTGATAAGTAGAGAGTAGCTCTGCAATAGACTGGTTACTCCCTGTATCATCCACTATATGGTTACTTCCCTGTGGGGATGTAAACCACCCTGTTTGAAGTTTTTAGCTAAGCAACAATGTGAAGATGTATTTTCAGAGTTTCTATCAGTAAGTTTTAGTTTAGAGCAGTGGGAATTGTCCACTGAACCTATTTGTAGTGATGGAAATGCCAGACAGGGATGCTGTCTCAGAAAAGCCATAGCTGGGCAAAAACTTTGTCCATCTGGCTGGAAGAGAGAACAGGGATGCTGTTTCTCTTGAGTTGGAGCAGGGCAGGGATGCTGTCCTATGAGCTCCACACTAGGGCAGGGATGCTGTCCTAAGTGTTGTGAGGTAGTGCAGGGTTTCTGCACTAAAGTTTCTCTGGGAGGGTTGGAGGGATGCTCCATGTTAACTAAAATGGTGCTCTTTTTCTCACCAATGTTAGTTATCCCACAGAGAGGTACTTCCACCTCAGGGAGTCCAGCTTTGCCAGCTGATGATTCCCTTGGAACAGGTGCCACCCCAGGAGAGGTTTCTCCCACCACAGGAATAGTATCCTGAATGGTAGGGTGGTTAGGGGATACTGTGATACCCTTTTTACCTGTTGATGGAGAGGGATCCTGAGTTTTCAGGCCTTCTCTCCTTTGCTTTTTCATTTCACTTGAAATGAGAGGGAACAATTCCTCAGGGATGCCCAGCATTGCTGCATGGGCATAAAACTCTACATCAGCCCAACCTGAGGCCTCTAGGTCATTACCTAAGAGACAGTCTACAGGTAAGCTAGGTGATACCACCACCTGCTTAGGGCCAGTAACTCCACCCCAACTAAACTGAATTATAGCTAAGGGAAGAAACTTAGTGGAGTTATGGACATCAATAATCTTATACTGTTGTCCAATGATGTGTTGTTCAGGAGGCACTAGGTTTTCAGTCACCAAAGTGAAACTGGCACCTGTGTCCCTGTAGGCCAAGGCCTCAACACCATTTATTGAAACTGTCTGCCTGTACTTATCCATTGTAAGGGGACAAGCAGCCAGTGTGGCAAGGCCAATGCCACTAGGTGTGACAGAAACTGTCTTGGGACTGATGACATCAGTTTCCACTATGGACCCATAAGTGAACCCAACTACACCCTTTGCTTGACTGTTGCCAGCTGTCCCACCACTAGTACCACTACTGCTAGGGGCACTAGAGCTTGATGTATTAGTGGTGGTAGGCTCAGGGGGTTTACCTGGACAGGACTTATCCCCTGGCCTATGGCCTCTATTTTTACACACAAAGCACCAAGGCTTTTTAATGTGTGCAGGTTGGGAAGAAGAGGAAGAATTTGTTTTATCCCCACCCTCTGAAGAGTGTTTAAGATTTGAAGTGGGATCTTTGGTTTTACCCTTATCCCCATGCTTATCTTGAGATTTTTCACCATCTTTCTTCTTATTGCCATCTTTGTCACCCCCTGTATGAACTTTTCTGTTCACCCTTGTTCTGACCCATTTGTCTGCCTTCTTTCCCAATTCTTGGGGAGAGGTCAGATCAGAGTCTACCAGGTACTGGTGCAACAAATCAGACACACAATTATTAAGTATATGCTCTCTCAGGATTGTGTTATACAGGCTTTCATAATCAGTAACTTTACTGCCATGTAACCACCCCTCCAAGGCCTTCACTGAATGGTCAATGAAATCAACCCAGTCTTGTGAAGACTCCTTTTTGGTCTCTCTGAACTTTATCCTGTACTGTTCAGTGGTTAAGCCATAACCATCCAGGAGTGCATTCTTAAGAACTGTAAAATGATTGGCATCACTTTCTTTCACAGTAAGGAGTCTATCCCTACCCTTTCCACTAAATGATAGCCATAGGATAGCAGCCCACTGCTTTTGAGGGACATCCTGTACAGCACAGGCCCTCTCAAGTGCAGCAAACCACTTGTTAATGTCATCCCCCTCCTTATAAGGGGGAACTATCTTGTGCAGATTCCTGGAATCATGCTCTTTTGCAGGATGACTATGGGGAATACTGCTGCTGCCACCATGGGTATCTAAACCCAACTTCTGTCTTTCCTTCTCTAATTCTAAAGACTGTCTATCCAAATCCAGCTGTTGCTTCTTGAGCTTCAGTCTGGTTTGTTCCACTCTCAATCTATTGAGCTCCCTTTCTAACAATCTGTCATCAGGGTGGGTGGGAGGGACATTTCTAGATACAGAGGTATGATGGGAATGAACAGAAGGAGACCTGTCCCATACAGAGGGCACCCTAACAGCTTGGCTACCAGCATAATGTGAGATCACATCATCAGTATGGTGTGATTCAACCTCTGTACCAACTATGCTAGACTGTCTAGTAATGGGCAGGCTGAGAAGTTTCTTTCCTGAACCTTTTCCTGGGGGAGTCCCTGGATCAGATTGAGAACCATTAGCTACTTTTTCTACAGATTGGGCACTTATGGCCTTATCCTGTACTCTAAGCATATTAATTAACAGTTCTAAAGAAGGATTCTTCCCTACACTCAAACCTCTCTCTATGCAGAGACTCCTTGCTCCTTTCCAGCTAAGGAGATCATATGCAAGTTTGGACAGTTCAACATTTTTTCCTGTGCCAGACATTTTTTTTAGAGAGAGTTAAAGTGATAGAAAAAGAGAAAAAAGTTTTCAGAACTTTTTGGAAAGACAGAAAAAACTTTTTAAACTTTTAAGAACTTTTTGAAAGTTTAGAAGTACTTTTCAGCACTTAGAAAAGAGTGAAAAGAGGAAATGCAAAACTTTTTGGCTATGTGTATATACACTGACCTTGTTTTGTATATTTTTCTCTTATGAAAAGTACAATGACAAGAGTGGTAAGTAGTCTCAAGCACTTATCCCACCACTGCACAACCAATGTAGGAGGCTGGACTGGCTTGTAGTGAGTACCAAGGGGTACTTGCACCTTGCACCAGGCCCAGTTATCCCTTATTAGTGTATAGGGTGTCTAGCAGCTTAGGCTAATAGATAATGGTAGCTTAGCAGAGCAGCTTAGGCTGAACTAGGAGACGTGTGAAGCTACTACAGTACCACTTAGTGTCATATGCACAATATCATAAGAAAACACAATACACAGTTATACTAAAAATAAAGGTACTTTATTTTTATGACAATATGCCAAAGTATCTTAGAGTGTACCCTCAGTGAGAGGATAGGAAATATACACAAGATATATATACACAATAGCAAAAATATGCAGTATAGTCTTAGAAAACAGTGCAAACAATGTATAGTTACAATAGGATGCAATGGGGAAACATAGGGATAGGGGCAACACAAACCATATACTCCAGAAGTGGAATGCGAACCACGAATGGACCCCAAACCTATGTGACCTTGTAGAGGGTCGCTGGGACTATTAGAAAATAGTGAGAGTTAGAAAAATAACCCTCCCCAAGACCCTGAAAAGTGAGTGCAAAGTGCACTAAAGTTCCCCTAAGGACAAAATAGTCGTGTTAGAGGGAAAATGCAAGGAAAACACAAATCAGCAATGCAACAACGATGGATTCCTGACCGAGGGTACCTGTGGAACAAGGGGACCAAGTCCAAAAGTCACAAGCAACTCGGAGATGGGCAGATGCCCAAGAAATGCCAGCGGTTGGTGCAAAGAAGCTCTTACTAGGCTGAAGAACTGTGAATACTGCAGGAACGACAAGGGCTAGAGACTTCCCCTTCGGAGGATGGGTCCCCCACGCCTTGGAGAGTCGTGCAGAAGTGTTTTCCCGCCGGATGGACGCCAACAAGCCTTGCTACACGCAAATCGTGCGTTTGGCGTTTTTGGACGCTGCTGGGGCCCAGGAGGGACCAGGAGGTCGCAAATTGGACCTGAAGAGAGAGGGGACGTCGAGCAAGACAAAGAGCCCTCACTGAAGCAGGTAGCACCCGGAGAAGTGCCAGAAACAGGCACTACGAGGATGCGTGAAACAGTGCTCGCCGAAGTTGCACAAAGGAGTCCCACGTCGCCGGAGACCAACTTAGAAAGTCGTGCAATGCAGGTTAGAGTGCCGTGGACCCAGGCTTGGCTGTGCACAAAGGATTTCCGCCGGAAGTGCACAGGGGCCGGAGTAGCTGCAAAGTCGCGGTTCCCAGTAATGCAGCCCAGCGAGGTGAGGCAAGGACTTACCTCCACCAAACTTGGGCTGAAGAGTCACTGGACTGTGGGGGTCACTTGGACGGTGTCGCTGGATTCGAGGGACCTCGCTCGTCGTGCTGAGAGGAGACCCAAGGGACCAGTAATGCAGCTTTTTGGTGCCTGCGGTTGCAGGGGGAAGATTCCGTCGACCCACGGGAGATTTCTTCGGAGCTTCTGGTGCAGAGAGGAGGCAGACTACCCCCACAGCATGCACAAGCAGGAAAACAGTCGAGAAGGCGGCAGGATCAGCGTTACAGAGTTGCAGTAGTCGTCTTTGCTACTATGTTGCAGGTTTGCAGGCTTCCAGCGCGGTCAGCGGTCGATTCCTTATCAGAAGGTGAAGAGGGAGATGCAGAGGAACTCGGCTGAGCTCATGCATTCGTTATCTAAAGTTTCCCCAGAGACAGAGACCCTAAATAGCCAGAAAAGAGGGTTTGGCTACCTAGGAGAGAGGAAAGGCTACTAACACCTGAAGGAGCCTATCAGCAGGAGTCTCTGACGTCACCTGGTGGCACTGGCCACTCAGAGCAGTCCAGTGTGCCAGCAGCACCTCTGTTTCCAAGATGGCAGAGGTCTGGAGCACACTGGAGGAGCTCTGGACACCTCCCAGGGGAGGTGCAGGTCAGGGGAGTGGTCACTCCCCTTTCCTTTGTCCAGTTTCGCGCCAGAGCAGGGGCTAAGGGGTCCCTGAACCGGTGTAGACTGGCTTATGCAGAATTGGGCACATCTGTGCCCAACAAAGCATTTCCAGAGGCTGGGGGAGGCTACTCCTCCCCTGCCTTCACACCATTTTCCAAAGGGAGAGGGTGTCACACCCTCTCTCAGAGGAAGTTCTTTGTTCTGCCATCCTGGGCCAGGCCTGGCTGGACCCCAGGAGGGCAGCTGCCTGTCTGAGGGGTTGGCAGCAGCAGCAGCTGCAGAGAAACCCCAGGAAGGGCAGTCTGGCAGTACCAGGGTCTGTGCTACAGACCACTGGGATCATGGAATTGTCCCAACAATGCCAGGATGGCATAGAGGGGGCAATTCCATGATCATAGACATGTTACATGGCCATATTCGGAGTTACCATGGTGAAGCTACATATAGGTAGTGACCTATATGTAGTGCACGCGTGTAATGGTGTCCCCGCACTCACAAAGTTCAGTGAATTGGCTCTGAACAATGTGGGGGCACCTTGGCTAGTGCCAGGGTGCCCTCACACTAAGTAACTTTGCACCTAACCTTTACCAGGTAAAGGTTTAGACATATAGGTGACTTATAAGTTACTTAAGTGCAGTGTAAAATGGCTGTGAAATAACGTGGACGTTATTTCACTCAGGCTGCAGTGGCAGGCCTGTGTAAGAATTGTCAGAGCTCCCTATGGGTGGCAAAAGAAATGCTGCAGCCCATAGGGATCTCCTGGAACCCCAATACCCTGGGTACCTCAGTACCATATACTAGGGAATTATAAGGGTGTTCCAGTAAGCCAATGTAAATTGGTAAAATTGGTCACTAGCCTGTTAGTGACAATTTGAAAGTAATGAGAGAGCATAACCACTGAGGTTCTGGTTAGCAGGGCCTCAGTGAGACAGTTAGGCACCACACAGGGAACATATACATGCACACCTATGAGCACTGGGGCCCTGTGTGACAGGGTCCCAGTGACACATACATATAGGCCACAAACCTATGAGCACTGGGGTCCTGACCAGCAGGATCCCAGTGACACATAACAACCATACTGAAAACATAGTGTTTTCACTATGAGCACTGAGGCCTGGCTATCAGGATCCCAGTGAGACAGTGAAAACAGTGACAAACACCCTGACATACACTCACAAACAGGCCAAAAGTGGGGGTAACAAGGCTAGAAAGAGGCTACCTTCTCACAGAGGGTGCAAGGAAACTGCCACCTGATGGAAGAAGCTTGGTGTTTTGCAAGAATGAAGAGGACTAGGTACTTCCCCTTTGGAAGATGAATGTCCCACTTTGTGAAGAAGCTTGCAGAGGTGTTCCCATGCCGAAAGACTGCAAACAAGCCTTGCTAGCTTTAAGGGTCGCAGTTACGGTTTTTGGATGCTGCTGTGGCCCAGGAGGGACCAGGATGTCACCACTTGGATGAGGAGACAGAGGGGGCACCCAGCAAGTCAGGGAACCCTCACAGAAGCAGGCAGCACCCACAGAAGTACCTGAACAGGCACTTGGAAGAAGAGTGAATCGGAGTCCATGCGAAGTCACAGAAGGGAGTCCCACGACGCCGGAGGACAGCTCAGAAGGTTGTGCACGGCAGGTTAGAGTGTCAGGGATCCAGGCTTGGCTGTGCACGAAGGAAATCCTGGAAGAGTGCACAGGAGACGGACCAGCTGCAAATCATGAGGTACCCAGCAACGCAGTCTAGTGTGGGGAGGCAAGGACTTACCTCCACCAAACTTGGGCTGAAGAGTCACTGGACTGTGGGAGTCACTTGGACAGAGTTGCTGAGTTCCAGGGACCACGTTCGTCATGCTGAGAGGGGTCCCAGAGGACCAGTGATGCCGTATTTTGTTGCCTGTGGTTGCAGGGGGAAGATTCCGTTGACCCACGGGAGATTGCTTCAGAGCTCCTGGTGCAAGAAGGAGGCAGGCTACCCCCAGAGCATGCACCACCAGGAAACATTCGAGAAAGCCGGCAGGATGAAGCGATACAAGGTTGCTAGTGGTCGTCTGGCTACTTTGTTGCGGTTTTACAGGCGTCCTGAGCAGTCAGCGGTTGATCCTTTGGCAGAAGGTGAAGAGGGAGATGCAGAGGAACTCTGGTGAGCTCTTGCATTCGGTATCTGAAGAATTCCCCAAAGCAGAGACCCTAAATAGCCAGAAAAGGAGGTTTGGCTACCTAGGAAGGAGGATTGGCTACTAAGAGAGGTAAGAGCCTTTCAGAAGGAGTCTCTGACGTCACCTGCTGGCACTTGCCACTCAGAGCAGTCCAGTGTGCCAGCAACACCTCTGTTTCCAAGATGGCAGAGGTCTGGGGCACACTGGAGGAGCTCTGGGCACCTCCCCTGGGAGGTGCAGGTCAGGGGAGTGGTCACTCCCCTTTCCTTTTTCCAGTTTCATGCCAGAGCAGGGCTGGGGGATCCCTACACCTGTGTAGACTGGCTTATGCAGAGATGGGCAGCATCTGTGCACATCAAAGCATTTCCAGAGGCTGGGGGAGGCTACTCCTCCCCAGCCATCACACCTATTTCCAAAGGGAGAGGGTGTCGCACCCTCTCTCAGAGGAAATCCTTTGTTCTGCCTTCCTGGGCCAGGGCTGCCTGGACCCCAGGAGGGCAGAAACCTGTCTGAGGGGTTGGCAGCAGCAGCAGTTGCAGTGGAGACCCCAGAAAGGCAGTTGGGCAGTACCCGGGTTCTGTGCTAGAGACCCGGGGGATCATGGAATTGTCTCCCCAATGCCAGAATGGCATTGGGGTGACAATTTCATGATCTTAGACATGTTACATGGCCATGTTCGGAGTTACCATTGTGACGCTATACATAGGTAGTGACCTATGTATAGTGCACGCGTGTAATGGTGTTCCCGCACTCACAAAGTCCGTGGAATTTGCCCTGAACGATGTGGGGGCACCTTGGCTAGTGCCAGGGTGCCCACACACTAAGTAACTTTGCACCCAACCTTCACCAGGTGAAGGTTAGACATATAGGTGACTTATATGTTACTTAAGTGCAGTGGTAAATGGCTGTGGAATAACGTGGACATTATTTCACTCAGGCTGCACTGGCAGGCCTGTGTAAGAATAGTCAGATCTCCCTATGGGTGGCAAAAGAAATGCTGCAGCCCATAGGGATCTCCTGGAACCCCAATACCCTGGGTACCTCAGTACCATATACTAGGGAATTATAAGGGTGTTCCAGTATGCCAATGTGAATTGGTGAAATTGGTCACTAGCCTGTTAGTGACAATTTGGAAAGCAGAGAGAGCATAACCACTGAGGTTCTGGTTAGCAGAGCCTCAGTGAGACAGTTAGTCATCACACAGGAAACACATACAGGGCACATACTTATGAGCACTGGGGCCCTGTCTGGCAGGGTCCCAGTGACACATAGACTAAAACAACATATATACACTGAAATATGGGGGTAACATGCCAGGCAAGATGGTACTTTCCTACAAACCCTCCCCCCCCCCAAACGAAGGACAATAAGACTAGCCAGGACCTGATGAGTCTTCATTGTCTAAGTGGAAATATCTGGAGAGTCCATCTGCATTGGAGTGAGAACTCCCAGGTCTATGTTCCACTGTATAGTCCATTCCCTGTAGAGATATGGACCACCTCAACAATTCAGGGTTTTCACCTTTCATTTGTTTTAGCCAAAGTAGAGGTTTGTGGTCTATCTGAACAATGAAGTGAGTGCCAAACAGGTATGGCCTCAACTTCTTCAGTGCCCAGACCACAGCAAAGGCCTCCCTCTCTTTGGCAGACCAACGCTTTTCTCTAGGGGTCAACCTCCTGCTGATAAAAGCAACAGGTTGATCCTGGCCCTCAGAATTGAGTTTTGATAAGACTGCCCCTACCCCTAATTCAGATGCATCAGTCTGAACAATTAATTTCTTGGAGTAACATGGGCTTTTTAGGACAGGTGCAGTGCACATTGCCTGTTTGAGCTCCTCAAAAGCTTTCTGACAGCTAGCTGTCCACAATACCTTTTTAGGCATCTTCTTGCTAGTGAGATCATTAAGTGGGGCTGCAATGGAGCCATAGTTTTTAATGAATCTCCTGTAATACCCAGTGAGGCCTAGCAAGGCTCTCACCTGGGTCTGAGTTGTAGGGGGAACCCAATCCATGATAGTTTGGATTTTCCCCTGAAGTGGTGCAATCTGTTCTCCACCTACAATGTGTCCCAGATAAACCACTTTCCCCTGCCCTTTCTGGCACTTTGAAGCCTTGATAGTGAGGCCTGCCTTTTGCAGGGCCTCCAAAACTTTCCACAGGTGGACCAAGTGATCATCCCAGGTGGAGCTAAAGACAGCTATATCGTCCAGACATGCTGCACTAAAAGCCTCCAACCCTTGCAGGACTGTATTCACCAACCTCTGAAAAATGGCAGGTGCATTTTTCAAACCAAAGGGCATTACTGTGAATTGGTAGTGCCCTCATATAGTAGAAAATGCAGTTTTTGCTTTAGCATCCTCTGCCAATTTGATCTGCCAATACCCTGCTCAAAGGTGCTTAGATACTTGGCAGATGCCAGTGTATCTATGAGCTCATCTTCCCTGGGTATAGGGTGAGCATCAGTTTTTGTTACCTGGTTGAGACCTCTGTAGTCTACACAAAACCCCATCTACCTTTTTCCATCTTTTGAGTGAGGCTTTGGTACAAGCACCACAGGAGTGGCCCATGGGCTTTCAGAATGTTCAACCACTCCTAGATCAAGCACTTTCTGAACTTTTTGCTTTATGCAGTCCCTGACATGGTCAGGCTGCCTATAGATTTTACTTTTGACAGGCAAGCTGTCTCCAGTATCAATTGTGTGTTCACACCAAGATGTGATGCCTGGCACAGTTGCAAAGAATTCAGAAAACTGTCCAAGGAGATTTATGCAGTTGTCTTTCTGCTCAGCAGTAAGACAGTCTGCCAAAACAACACCTTCCACTTAAGCATCATCTTCAGTGGAAGAGAAGAGATCAGGGAGAGGGTTACTCTCTTCTTCCTGTCCTTCATCTGTTGCCATGAGCTGGGTGAGATCAGCCCTGTCATAGTAGGGTTTTAGGTGATTGACATGGAGCACCCTAAGGGGACTCCTGGCAGTGCCATGGTCAACCAAGTAGGTGACCTCGCCCTTCTTTTCAACAATTAGATGGGGTCCACTCCATTTGTCTTGGAGTGCTCTTGGGGCCACAGGCTCCAATACCCACACCTTTCGTCCTGGTTGGTACTGAATCAGAACAGCCTTCTGGTCATGCCATTGCTTTTGGAGCTCTTGGCTGGCCTGAAGGTTTTTACTGGCCTTTTTCATGTACTCCGCCATTCTGGATCTTAGGCCAAGTACATAGTCCACTATATCCTGCTTAGGAGCTTTTAAAGGTTGTTCCCAACCCTCCTTCACAAGTGTTAGTGGACCTCTTACAGGGTGCCCAATTAGGAGTTCAAAGGGGCTGAAGCCCACTCCTTTCTGGGGTACCTCCCTGTAAGCAAAAAGGAGGCAAGGTAACAAGACATCCCATCTCCTCCTGAGTTTTTCAGGGAGGCCCATCAGTCTGGTCAGGATGCAAATGTCACACCCAAGCTCCCTTTCTGTCTGATTGTCTAGAAGGAATGCACAAAGCCGTGCTACCAACAACCCCAAATGTGTTTTCAGAGATAGGCAAAGGCACAGAATGGTTAAAGTGAGAAAATGACAACTTTCCAAAAGTTGCATTTTCAGACTGACAGTTTAAAATCCGAGCTAACCATAAGTTGTAATTTTAAATTGTGAGCACAGAGACACCAAACTCTAAATTTCTATCTTTTCCCAAATAGAAATTAAACTTAAAGGATGTTTTAAGGTAATCCCAATGCTGTTCTATGGGAGAGATAGTCCTTGCAATGATAAAAAATGAATTTAAGAGTTTTTCACTATCTGGACATGGTAAACTTAAAACAACATGTCCAATGTATTTTTAAATACACTGCACACTGTCCTTGGAGCTAACTAGGGCCTACCTTAGGGGTGGCAGGCCTGAGACATGTCTGAAAGGTTTCTGTAGCGGGTGGCATAATCAGTACTGCAGGCCCATAATTTGCAGCTAATTTACAGGCCCTGGGCACATATAATGAACTTTCTAGGAAATTACAAGTAAATTAAATATGCCAGTTGTGGAGAAGCCAATGTTACCAAGTTTAGAGCACAAATGCTCTTGCACTTTAACACTGGTCAGCAGAGGTAAAGTTCCCATAATCCTAAAAAGTCAGAAAACAGGAGGTCAGAGGGCAAAAAGTGAGGGGAAACCATGCCAGGATGCCAAGTCTTACAGATATTTAAACAACTGTCGTGCTAGGAGGATGTAGCAAACAGTGTCTCTTTCCAACTATATTTAATGAAGACCATGAGGCACATGGATACAGTGATGGGCCGTTGACGAGCTATATGATAATATTCTCACAGTCAGGGGAAGCTAACCAAACCTGCATGTGCAAGAGGATTAGAGTAGATCATCTGATTCTGGGATGATTGCCTGCCCAAGACAGTTTTATCATCAGTTGCTTCAGACTATCAAAAGAGGCTTGATTAAAGCCATGGGGATATTAAAGAAATAATACAGGAGCTGTAGCAAAACTATAATCTTCATAATGCTATATTACCCATTTAGAATAAAGGGAGTTGTATCCATCTTTCTACATAGTCCAATATTTTCTAGGGTTTAGGGACAGTTGTCAGGGGAAATAGTAGAGATTTGATCCAATTTATCTTCAAACTAAATGGCCTACTACATGCAGTATCAGTGAGAGGTTTGTACCCTGGCTCTCTAACATATAGTAAAAGATTGTTCAAATATGCAGATATTTCCTGGGAATCTTAAAACACAGTTAACATCTTTTTCTCTGATTGCCCATGCCAATAGCTCAACTGCCGATGCATAGAGCATCAGGGAGAGCGGACACCCATACTGGGTGCTTCTACTTATCTCAGTGGGCGCAGATGGGTGATTATTCACACAGTCATGGACCATGGGCTGTGTGCACACTAGTTTAATTAGTTTGAGAGATAGCTCTCTGACCTCCAGTTTCTTCAATACAGCAAACACAAATTCCTATTCCACTGAGTCAAAAGCCTTTTAGGCATCTAAAAAAATGCTAGTCGCCTGGTTGTCTAAATCAAGCTGTGTGTCTGTCCAAAAAGGGTTCTAAGGTTAGTGTTTGTTGTGGATACCAGGATGAATTCCAACAGTTCAGGTAGGAATAAATGTGGCATTAATATACTAAGGCAGTTGGGCAATATTTGTGCAAAATTGTTTGTGCCATTATTAAGAATTGAGAGTGGTTGTAGGATGAGCATGCTGCTTTATGTGGTTTCAGTATAGTTACTGTCATGGCTTCACACTTAGTAGGGAAGATATATCCATTACTAACAACTGTTTCAAAGAAAGTCATGATGTGTGGAGTTAATTCTTCCAAGTATTTCTTGTGAAAGTCAGTGATAAGACCATTCAAGCCAGGGTACGGCTGCTCAGCAGGCCATTAATTACCAGTTTTATTTGTGCAGGTATCGATGGAGCCAGTAATTGCCCTCTATGTTCATCTTAAATGGATATATCTATGTGTGTGGCTAGCACGCAGGAGGAGTATATTCCTTTATAATATAGGTTAAGCCTGGGGATAGTATTCATGTTATCACGTTTTCAGTATATTTAGAGTTTATTTCTCTGACAACAGTTGTACTAGGGTGTCAGCCTTTTCTTAATGACCTGACCATAGCGTATCTGCCCATGAAGTTAATCTCACATTCCGCTAAATCCTAAAAGTCTCGGCGTTTGGTCTGAATTGAGCTGAATATGTGATTGTCTCTGTTCCTCTCATGCTCTCTCTTTAATGAGCCAATGTATTGTTCTAGTTTTGGAGGACTATGTTTAATAATTCATTAAAACTCCTGCATATTTGTCAATGCTGACTCCCCATATATGGCCCATATTTATACAAAATGACGCAAAAACTGTGCTAACACAGTTTTACATCATTTTATGTAGCGTTAGCTAGCGCCATTCCATAGCTCCAACCATGTGCCATACTTAAGATGTGATGTACAACGGCACTAAGGAACGGTTAAGCGTAAAACAAATGACGATAACCATTGCACCCAGTCATAATGAAAAATGATGTTAATGCTGCAAAAGTGGCACAAAGCCGTTTTGCAGCACTTAAACATGTCGCAAAAGTGTTACTGACATTTATTGGCCAACTTTTTGCCAAATTTAAACACACAAGCAGGACAGAGTGCAATTGCAACTGAACATGGAAGCATGCCAGGAGGATCCACAGAAGTACCTGGGGAAGGAGAAGAAAAAGCGCAAGTGTTGCTTTATTGAGGAGGAGCGCGACATCCTTGTCAGAGCGATGAACAAGCACCAACACCAGCTCTTTGTCACATCCAAATTGCCAATTGGCAATAAGAGAGGGGCTATATGGTAGCAAATAGTGGACAAAATCAACTGCATGGCAGAAGTGACGAGAACTGTCACTGAGTGCAAGAAGTGCTGGCATGATTGCAAGCGCAGAGCTAAGGAGAAATTGGCCAAGAACAGAAACGCAGCACTGCAGACTGGAGATGGAAGTCCTGCACCACTGAAGGACCTGGATGAACTGTAGGAGATGATTGCAGTGGTCATCCTGGAAGAGCTGGTCACAGAAATCCAAGGACAGTGCAGACTACCAACCACCACCACAAATTTGGGGTAAGTTGCATGGGGGAATTAACTGGAATCTTACAAATGCTGGAACGGGGAAGTAGATAGGACACATCCAATGCATGCTGAAGGATTGCATGGGGACACATTCCCCTGAAGCTAGATGTCCCATGCCCATCCAAGCAACACATGTACACACGCCTAAGTTGTGCTATGCACCCCAACATATACTCAACGTGGAGATACGCCAATCACCAGGGCTATACTCCACCACGTAAATGTGCAGCACATTGGCTGGGAGGGACATGTAAATACTGTGGCTGTGCCATCACAACACCCCTTGCATATTGACAAAGTTCCTGTACCTACACTACTCAGACATCTGAGACTAGGATGGAAGGCAACACCATTGAGTGGGCTCACGGTGGTGTATCTTGCAAAAATGCTCCCCTACCTCTTTGTTGCATTGCCATTACACATGTGTGCTTCATCTTGAAGCAAACACTGAAATGCCACCTTAGCTAACATGACTTGTACATGTGTAGAAAGGAACACTAGCCTGCACATAAACAATTCAACCCCTCAAGGCAGCCACACTTTCATCATGCTGCAACAATGCCTGTCACGGTGCAGGGAGAACAAATCAGTGCATCCCCAGGGGGAATTGCAGTGCTGTCCCGTATCCCACTAAAAATGGCAATTCCCTTCATAACTAACCTGGTGCAGAGTTGAGATACACTTATTGGTGCTGACCATAACTGTGCCACAAGAGAAAAATCTTAATCACTAAAGTTTGCAACCTATGGAACACAACACATACAGGGTGAACCCACAGCAACTCAGACACAACCATATTACCCACATGGGAATGGACAACCAATAGATGAAATACAACACATAGTGCATGTCTGTGAACATTATGGTTCCCTTTACGACATTGGTGGCCAGCGGAGGCCGCCTGCTAAAGTCCTGTGTTGGAAAGACCGCCAGTGAGGTGTTCCCTCTGTGGTAGGCATTAGGAGATTCTGGCTGGGACGGTGGGTGGAAACTGTGTTTCCACATTCCGGTTTAGACAGTGGGTGTAAACCATTGTTTTGGGCTGCCAACTCTGTGGGAAACTCAACACAACATTGACTCTGGCTCGTAACATAGTGAGTGCCAATGTTGGTGTGCGCTTATCACTGCCTGTAAATTGGCCAGTGGAAAATGCAAAGGGGCTGCCAATGGGGGCCACTGCACTGCCCATGCATGGGTAGTGTGGGAGTACCCCACACCCCATTACCACCAGCCTTTGTACTGTGGACGGACCATCATACAACGGCTGGTGGGAAAGTGGGATAATAATCTGGAGGGCAGCGCTGATTGCAGTGCTGGCCTGGAAGATTACGACCAGTGGCACTGCCAGCCCATAGGCTGGAGGAAACCTGGCAGTGTCAGGCCAATGGACCGTGGCGCTTACACCATGGTTCTTATGTGACAGTTGGACCATTGCTGTTGACGGTGGTCTGAGTGCCACTGCAAGACTGGTGGTCGAAGGACCGCCAGACTCGTTATGAGGGCACATGAGGAGGAATTAAAGTATATGTCAACATTGTGCCCTGCTAATGCCACCCATGAGATGGTGTTAGATGTTGGCTCTGCCTCAGGTCTGCAAAAACACATAAATCTGGGGCAGCGTCACAATGCAATGGGTGTTGGCGTGGCCCACCCACAGCAACAGCCATTACATACACCTTCCACACAAAGTGCTGCATGGGAAGGGGCCATATTTATAAGCTGGGGTGGCTTAATGCCACCTAGTAAATACGACTCAGTCCATAACGCCACCAGAGTGTCCCCTTATGTGACACTCCAGTGACACTAGGGGCTACAAATATATACCCCATAATGTACAATAAAATCTTGGGTCTTTAACTAGTCACTGAGCCTCCACTATCAATTAAATGATGTGCCATGTCAACTGCCACAGCAGTCTAAGATTGGCTTTACACTATCTCCTTGTAGATGATGATGGCTTTCCTCCTGTCAACCTGGCTGTCCTGGATTTCACTGATGACCTGGATGACCAGCTGACAACCATCAATGAACTGACTCTCCAGGATGTCCTAGGATCCCTCCAGATACCACCTCCAGATGCAAGGATACACAGTGTTGCGGGGTCTCCACATGAACCACCCCACAACCAAGATATACCACCTGCCAGTACTGACACAGCCCTGAAGTCCGAGGACCCAGAGACCATCTATCCGAGGGCAGTGATAGGAGTCCAGTGGGAGCTGACCAAGCAGGTGTTGGTGGGGATTGAGTCCACGGCAGGCAGCCTAGAGGGATGTGGATGTGCTTCCTAACACCTAATAAAAACAGAGCTGCCTTCTGAGGCACACACACTCCCCACTGCGTGGACTCCAGCAGTCCCTGGTAGACATAGCTGCTGCAATGAAGGAGAGGCCACAACAATTCCCCTCCCCCCAACCTGACAACAGCAGAGCAGACAACAGGCTGGAGTCCATTCAGCAGGAAGTGGCCTCCCTCAGGGAAGACATGGCTGTCTACCACAGCGATATTGCAGCTATATTGAAGTTCCTCCTCGCTGCAGTGATGCCTTATATCTTACCACAAAGGGCAGCATCTGAGAACTTGGACTCTACATCTTTATCCCCTGAAGTGTGTGTGGTCCCCTCTACGTCTACAGCAGTACCACCAATGGCACAAGAGCCACCACACACATCAGAGGATGAAGATGTGGAAGAAATTACTTTCAGTACGAAGAGTACCCGGTAGCACCAGTCTGTGCCACATGGACAATTCTCCTTAGTTCTGGCCTTAAGATCATACCAGTGTAGTGGCAGTAGTAAATGTGTTCTCTTCACCCATCCACTGTTGACTTGTACGCTATGTACTGTCATTCCCTTTGACATACCAATTGACAATTTTTGTTCCTCCTCACTAATGGGCACTACTCCTAAGCATATCTCATGACATGTCCCTCAAGCTTGGACACTGATTGCGTCATATATCCATGAGTTTCACTAATGGGGTCTCAGACCTGGACATTGTAAATAATTCACTTTCAAACTTCCACCTGTAAATAAACATCTTGTACACATTTAGCATGTCTATGTTTTCTGTGCTCCATTTCCTCAGCTAAATGATTGAATTGTGTGAATCCATGTCAATGATTACAGAATAGCAATACATGAGTACAGGACTGTGGGACACAAAGCTACACACAAAACTGCTAACATGAGAAGGGTGTATGATGGTGTTGTCTGATACAACCAATTCATTGAACATAAAAACAAAAATGTATGCATGTATAATTTACAGCAGGTATGGTTTAGAACCAAGTCAATGACAATATAGCCAGCTGGGAGTCCGTTAACAACTCATTTGTGCGGTACAGAAGTAGGTAACTTAATCAGTGATGGGTACTTGTCAGTGTTGCAGGACACAGTTCCAATGGCAACTGTTGTCAGATGTGTCACGGTTCCCAAAATTGAAACTACAAGACCCCACCGCTGAATTACCACACTTACCTGTCCAAGACAAAGTATACATAGACATTTGGAATGGCGGGTACACTGGATGGCAAATGCATTCACAAGTAGATGGGATGTTGCAGCCAATGTGAAATCTCCTTCGTCAATAGGGGAAGCACATGTTAAATCAGGGATATCAAGACAGTAAGGATTCCATTGACCTTTCCCCAATTTGCCAGTGTACTCACGAGAAGACCCAGATACTCAGGCAACTTCCAAAAATGTATGCTATTATAAAGAGGATTTATTATAAAAACATTATCCTATATATCAACTAAAAATGACCCTATCCTAAACTAACCTATGTTAACTATACCCACCATGAACTACATCTTCCTAACCCAATCTAAACTTAACTTACACATGGAACACCACACTCTAAACGTTGGCCCCCACCTCCCTTAAGAAGCAAAATACCTGCTAGACTAAGTGAGGGAATCCAGCTCCCAGTATCCTCGGAGGCTAATGGGGAAGAGCCATTCCAGGTAGCCATAAAAGACACTGAAAGAGCATACTGCGTGGGACGCGCAAGGCTAAGTGAGGGACTCCAGCTCTCAGTATCCTTCAGAGGCTGACGGGGAAGAGCCATTCCAGGTAGCCATAAAAGACACTGAAAGAGCATACTGCGTGGGACGCGCTAGGCTAAGTGTGGGACTCAAGCTCCCAGTATCCTTGGAGGCTGACGGGAAGAAGCCATTCCAGGCAGCCATAAAAGATACTGAAAGAGCACACTTCACGGAATGCGCGCAGGCCAAGGGTGGGCCTGTTCACCCCCATCAGAGTCCGGAGGAGGCTGGGCCAGCCCTCCAACCTCACTGGTAAGAGTATTGGACGGGATTGGTAAAGCGCGGCGTAGGCACCATTATTTTCAGGGAGTGTTTTATTGCCACTCACAGTAACCTTGCTAAAATCTGGAAGAGAAAGCATACCATCACAAACTCTTTATCCACCACAAAAGATTGTGCTCTATATTAAAATATATTTCAGGCACAATGGGAGTGATTGACGAGCAAATCATAAGTGTTGAAGAAAAACTGCTGTCATGTGGTGATAATAAAGCGCCTCTTGCACTGGCCCCTGTAACATCACCTAGACTTACTAACTTTCAGGTACCCGTATATTTGCAAATGAAAAACAAATTAGCTGCAATGATAATAATGGGTGAGTCCAATTTTGTATAGACGATATATCAGCCACTGATGAAACGTCACCCCGTCTAATCGTCCAAGAAAGCCTGTGGAGCATAGGGTGGTTAAGGCTCCTAATGAAGGAAAACTCCTAATGGAAGAGATGAATGAGCTAGCTAAGACAACAGGAAAGCAGCCACCAAAGAAACTGAGTTCAAGTAGAACCCCCAAAAAACCTGCAGACACAACCTTAAACCTCCTTGCAAATTTTTATGATCTAATTAATATTCTGAAGCTTTCAATTAAATCATCACTGGACTCTCTCTCAGATCATTTGCAAAAGATGGAGAGCAAACTTGAGACAAGTCTAGATTTTATAAAATCCACTCAGTTAGGGGGATCAATTGGCTCTACCCAAGTTACTGCCACTTGCCTCTCAAACGTCACTCCTATTCCCACCACTCCTCTATCTTTACCATCTGCATTCACAAGGCAAACACAGCCGGAACCTTCCATCATAAAGGTCCCCCCAGGCAGGCTTCCTTGAATTAGTACACACTAATTTGTGAATAAAAACGTAATTTATACATCAGTGGCACCACCGTCTCTCCCAAGTGACTTATTGCACCTTCCTCCAGAGGCAACCCCTTATGTAGAGGTCTTGGCTAATGTCCCAATTATGGCCAACCAAATCTGGGAATCATGGACATCATTGGCTCTCGAATGGAATCTGGCAGCATCGGCCCCATTTTGATGACATAAAAATAGTGAGGAGAGTAAAATAGATAGGAAGTAGCCAGAAATCTCTTTCGGAAGACTGCGTGGTCCTTTCTTTTAAATCACCAGGCCTAGCAGACAGCATCATCCGTAACCGTGGTGCAGGGCAAGTCACTTCAGATGCTATATTGGTACTCCCACTGAGATACAACTAAGCCCCCTTCAATACCTACTTAGAACTGATTCCAAACTTTGTCAGCCTTTGAAGAAATGAAGTGATGGCGTAGCGAGAATGCAAAGCTACACAAAAAGGAGGTATCAGTCACAAATGCTAATGACGGGCACTTAAGGAATGGTGAGCCACTTAGGACACATGTACCTAGGCTGAATTAGGAGACATGCAAAGCTCAGGCAATACCACTCATAGTTACACAGTACTCATGCACAAGTAAAGACAATGTTCAGTGTTACCAAAAATAAAGGTAGTTTATTTGGGTGACACAGTACCAAAAATATCTCAGAGGCAATACTCCTACTGGAGGTAAGTATTATACACAATATATACACTAGACACCAAAATAAGGTAAGTAATTAGACATAGGATAGTGCAAGCAATAGGAAATGCTATAGAATGCAAAGGGAAAAAATAGATCTAGGGGTAACACAAACCATATACTAAAAAAGTGGAATGCGAATGCGAATCACAAATTCCCTCCTAGACAAGTGTAGTGTGTGCAGAATCGCTGGGAGAGTAAGAATTCAGTAAAGGTAAATAAATTACCCCACCCCATAGCCCAGAAAAGCAGGAAAGTAGTACTGCAGGTTTCCTTAGGACACACTATACCTCATGATTAGAATTATTGCAAGAACCAACCAAGTCTGCAAACAACAAGCAGTGGATTCCTGGACCTGAAGACCTGTAAAAGAAGGAAACCAAGTCCAGAAGTCGAAAGAAGTTCCGGGAAGGACAGGAGCCCCTGCCAACCCAGAAGAGGGTGCAAACGAAGAGTCCCCATTTGGACGAAGACTGCATAAATGCACCCTAGGAAGATGCCAGCGGGTTCCTGCATGATGCAAAGGATGTCCCACATTATGAAGTTGGATACAAGCGAGTTTTGGCACTGGATTCCTCAAATAAGCCTTGGTTCCAGCAAAGTCGCATTTTGTGTCAACAAGCTGCTATCTGGACCCAGGAGGGGCCCGGGGCCCTCAACTCTGCGTGAGGTAGAAGAGGGGGCTCTCAGCACTTCAGAGAGCCCTCAGAGCACCAGATAGCACGCATGGGAGCCCCAGGAGACAGGGCCAAAGGAGGTGAAAAATGTGGTAGGTGCAGCACTACAAAGGAATGTCCCGTGCCACCGGAGAACAACTCAGTGAGTTGAGGGTCGCACAATAGAGTGTTGGGGACCTGGGCCAGGCTGTGCACAAAGGAATTTTGTAAATAGTGAACAGAGGCAACAGGAGGTGAAGAAGACACAGTGCACATGGATACTGTCATTCTGGGGGAAGGCAAGGTCTTACCTCCTCCAAATTGGGACAACAGGACCTCAGGAAAGTCTGTTTCGATGGAGTCTACCTTCTGTGTTCCAAGGAGCACGCTCTGCGCCAGGAGAGGAGTCCAAGAGAAACGGTTGTTGACTTAAAAGGTGCCTGCGTGAGCAGGGGAGTGACTCCGTCATTCCACTGGAGATTTATTTGGTCCTTCTGGTGCAGGGTGAAGACAGGGAGTCCTCAGAGCGTGCACACTGTGGAAACTGTTGGAGTTGCTGGCTGGAGCTGAAGTTGCAGAGGAAAAGTATCCCTTCTGGATATTTTGTTGCTGTTACAGCGGTTCCGGGAGCAGGCTGTGTTTGATCCGAGATCAGAGGATGAAGTAGTAGTTGCAGAGGATTCCTGCTGAAAACTTGCAAGTAGAATCTGAAGAGAATCAACAGGAGAGACCCTAAATAGACCTGAGAGGGGGATTGCCTACCTTATCAGGTACGGACATATTGGGAGGGGTCTCTGACATCACCTGCTGGCACTGGCCACTTAGAGCCCTCCAAAGTGCCCCCACACCTTGCAAAGCAAGATGTCTGAAGTCTGGGACACACTGGAGGACCTCTGGGCACCACCCCTAGGGTGGTAATGGACAGGGGAGTGGTCACTCCCCTTTCCTTTGTCCAGTTTCATGCCAAAGCAGGATACAAAGGATCATTGAACTGGTGTAGACTGGCTTATGCAAGGAGAGCACCATCTGTACCCTTCAAAGTATTTCCAGAGGCTAGGGGATGCTACCCCTCCCCAGCCTGTAACACCTATTTCCAAAGGGAAAGCCAATTACTGGGGGCACCACCATGGACCCCTGTACTGCCAAACCAGCTCTCTGAAGCTTGCACTGCTGCCACATCGAAGACAGGGTTCTGCCCTCCTAGAGTCTGGGCAGCCCAGTCCCAGGAAGGCAGAACAAAGCATGTCCTCTGAGAACAGGGTTTTACACCCTCTCCCTTTGGAAATAGGTGTTACAGGCTGGGGAGCCTTATGTAATGCATGTTTGTTCTTACTCGTTTGAGACTAGACCTCTTCCACCGATTGGTAACTTTCCCGACTACGAATGATTGGAGTGTGGCATTACAATACTGCCGTTGTGACTTGGTCTCAGCACAAAGTACAATACATGTGGTGTTATTTTGTAAATCTATGATATGCTGAAGAAACAATAAATAACTCCTCTTTTAAGAACTCTTCACATACAACACGTCGCCCTGCGTATTTATATCTAGAGTCGCTTCCGACCATTGAAAGATGTTACGTTTTAGCAAACTTATTATGCTTTGTTTTAATTGTCAGAAAGCACTTAAACAAAACTGTAACCTCAATGCCTCACTCTGAATCATTGAGGACAATGTATTCAGAATAGTTAGGCCTGGGTTCTAGTCATTAAATTATTTGCACGGGCAGATAGATGACCAATTTTCCATGAAACACAAAAAATGTCTTCACTGAGTCATCACAGCCAACTCAACGAGGTTAAGGAACTTTGATCCACATTTTAGAGATATGTACTATTTGCACCAAATCAAACTGAATTTTATCTTAGTATTGAGCATTTTGTGCAAAACGTGTTTAGCTGCTGTCTTTATCCTAATGAGACTGAGAATATGTTAGTTTGATTAATTATTTTCTTTTTTATGAAATTTGTTGTATGTATTATGTTTTTATGATCTCTTTTGATCGAATAAAGAATTTTGATGATGATGATGATGATGAGAAGCAAAATGCAAGCAGGACAACAATTGCTATAAGTACACATGTATTAACATCCTATGGCCTATAGAAATATATATTTTGTAATTTCTTTATATATTTGTTTTTTTAGTTTTTTTAATAAAAACATATACCCCAACAAGACCCAATCCAACCCCCACCAATAAAAACATAATAAGAAAAACTTGTCATCCCAACCTAAAACGTAAGTTAACTTTAATAGGGAGGGGAAAGAACTGGGAGGTAGTCCACAAGTCCAAATGTTTCTTTCCCTTTTTGACTTTTTTTAATGAACTTCAACATCCTACTGTTGTTAGCTGATTCCTCCTCCAATGCGTCCAGTCGCTTGAGGATTGCATTCAGGCCCCTCCTGAGGTCCAGCTCAAATTGAGTGGGTACACCAGTTGCTGATGGCAGTACCTGTGGCTATGTGGAGACAGGCGGAGCTGATGTTGAAGGTGTAGGTCCAGCTGTGACCTCCTGCATCCCTGAAGAGATTGCTCCTGTGTCCCTTGGTGCCTGCTTTGTTGGAACACCATGTGCAAAGGCACGCCATTCCCGAAGCTTTCTCATGCCTGAATTGCCTGGCCATCTTGCAGTATCCCGCTTCCATCTCAAGGATGTGGCGGTAACGTTCTGCCTTCTTCATAAACATGTGCCTCTGCTCTTGAGTCATGTTGGCTGCTGAACTATGAGGACAAGCAAGCATCAGTATCTGCATTGGGAGGAGTTTATACAGATTTTTAAATTACACTGCAACAGCAACTAACACTTACAGTCCAATACACATTCCACAACAATGACTTCCTCCTCATTTATATCTATTTCCAACCAGACATCACCAGTATCATGTATATGTCAGTGAGATGACAGCAATCCATTGTAAATCAAAAGGTCCCAGAGCTGATAGTAACAAATAAAACCCTAATCAACATTTGTGTCGTCTAACTTGTGAGGATCACGTGCCTCTGTAGGTCTGGATTTACTGTATCCCTATGCATAAGGGTGGCTGGGCATGCTATCCATCTCCTCAATACCCCTGGTGATTCATTAAGGCCTGGCCTGAGCACTCATTATGGAGTCACGGTGTGGCCCATATTATAGCAGGGGTGCTAACTACCAACCTGCTATTCTGAGGTTTGGTAAATCTACATTCAAGTGGCCTGGTGTAACACCTAGCCTGAGCATACGTTACGGAGGGCAATCCCATTTCCCATGATGTGCCCACATGTACAACTGATGCAATGTTAAAAGAAGAAAGGTTGGGCAGAGCCTGAGCTGCACATCACAGTTGTCAACACATTACAGAACTGAAGCCCCATACCCTGTGATTTGTAGTCCTACATGTGTTAAACGGCACACACAAGGTGGCTGTTTGGATGGCCTTAAGCCCACAGTGATTTTGGCACTGCATTGGGTGCTGCAACTGTATCCTGAAAGGTGTTACATCATTAAAACATGCATGTCATACATCATCAAAGTACCAGCTGTAGGAGGCTGGCCTGGCTTTTAGTGGGTACCTTGCGGTACTTACACTTTGTGCCAGGTCCAGTTATCCCTTATTAGTAGATTAGAAGTGTTCTAGCAGCTTAGGGTGATAGAGGTAGCTATAGCAGAGCAGCTTAGGCTGAACTAGGAGACATGCAAAGCTCCTACTATACCACTTATATCATATAGCACTATATCATAAGAAACACAATACTCAGAGTTACTAAAAACAAAGTTACTTTATTTTTGTGACAATATGCCAAAAGTATCTCAGAGGATATATTCCCTTAGGAGGTAAGTAATATACACAAATATACACACACAAACCAAGTCAGGTAAGTAAACAGTTAGAAAAGTAGTGCAAACACTGTAGGACACAATAGAATGCAATACGGAAAAATAGGCCTAGTGGCAATACAAACCATATACTCCAAAAGTGGAATGCGAACCACAAATGGACCCCAGGCCTAGTGTAGTATGTAGATGGTTGTTGGGAGTGTAAGAAAACACTAAGGGTGTCCAAGATACCCCAACCCAAGACCCTGAAAAGTAGGAGTAAAGTTACCCTATTACCCCAGAAAGACAGTAAAGTCGAGATAGGAGATTCTGCAAGGACAACAATGGACTGTAAAGCACTGAAGACGGATTCCTGGACCTGAGGACCTGCAAAGGAAGGGGACCAAGTCCAAGAGTCACGCAAGTGTCCGGGGGGACAGGAGCCCCCTACACCCCAGATGAAGGTGCAAAATGGCTGCCTCCAAGTGGAAGAAGCCAAAAATTCTGCAACAACGGAAGGTGCCAGGAACTTCTCCTTTGGTCAGAAGATGTCCCACAGCGTGCTGGAGGATGCAGAGTTCCTTCCGCACAGAAAGACCGCAAACAAGCCTTGCTATCTGCAAGAGTCACGGTTGATTTTGGGTGCTGCCAGGGGCCAGGAAGGACCAGGAGGTCGCCCCTTGAAGGAGGAGACAGCGGGGGGCACTTCGCAACACAGAGAGCTCACGCAGAAGCAGGCAGCACCCACAGAAGCACCTGAACAGGCATGCAGAAGATCTGAGCACGACAGTCGACAGCAAAAGGGAGTCCCACAAAGTCGGAGTCCAACTGAGCGAGTTGCGCAAAGCAGGACGGAGTGCTGGGGACCTGGGCTAGGCTGTGCACAAAGGAAGTCTTGCAAGAGTGCGCAGAAGCCCTAGAAGCTGCAGTTCACACAGGATTACTGTCTGGCGTGGGGAGGCAATGACTTACCTCCACCAAATTTAAACAGAAGGGGCACTGTACTGTTGCGGACACTTGGATCCAGCTCCTGTGTTCCAGGGACCACGCTTGTCAGGATGAGAGGGGACCCAGAGGACCCGTGATGCAGAAGTTTGGTGCCTGCGTTGGCAGGGGGAAGATTCCGTCGACCCACAGGAGATTTCTTCTTGGCTAACAGTGCAGGGTGAAGGCAGACAGCCCTCAGAGCATGCACCACCAGGAAACAGTCGAGAATGCCGGCAGGATGAGGCACTACAATGTTTCTGGTAGTCTTCTTGCTACATTTTGCAGGCGTCCTGGAGCAGTCAGTGGTTGATCCTTGGCAGAAGTCGAAGAGGGAAGTGCAGAGGAACGTTGGTGAGCTCCTGCATTCGTTATCTCATGAGAAACCTACATGAGAGACCCTAATAGCCCTCAGAGGAGGATTGGCTACAGAGAAAGGTAAGCACCTATCAGGAGGGGTCTCTGACATCACCTGCTGGCACTGGCCACTCAAAGGTGTCCATTATGCCCTCACATCTCGGCATCCAAGATGGCAGAGGTCTGGGACACACTGGAGGAGTTCTGGGCATCTCCCCTTCAGAGGTGCTGGTCAGGGGAGTGGTCACTCCCCTTTCCTTTGTCCAGTTTCGCACCAGAGCAGGGCTGGGGGGAATCCCTGAACCGTGTAGACTGGCTTATGCAAGGAGGACACCATCTGTGCCCTTCAAAGCATTTCCAGAGGCCAGGAAGCTACTCCTCTCAGGCCCTTAACACCTAATTCCAAAGGGAGAGGGTGTAACACCCTCTCTCAGGGGAAATCCTTTGTTCTGCCTTCCTGGGACTGGGCTGCCCAGGCCCCAGGGGGGTAGAAACCTGTCTGAGGGTTGGCAGCAGCGGTAGCTACAGAGAAAACCCCGGAGAGTTAGTTTGGCAGCACCCGGGCTCTATGCTGGAGCCCTGGGGATGCATGGAATTGTCTCCCCAATACCAGAATGGTGTTGGGGTGACAATTCCATGATCCTAGACATGTTACATGGCCATGTTCGGAGTTACCATGGTGACGCTACATATAGGTATTGACCTATATGTAGTGCATTGTGTAATGGTGTCCCCGCACTCACAAAGTCTGGGGAATTTGCCCTGAACAATGTGGCGGCACCTTGGCTAGTGCCAGGGTGCCCACACACTAAGTAACTTTGCACCTAACCTTAACTAAGTAAGGGTTAGACATATAGGTGACTTATAAGTTACTTAAGTGCAGTGTAAAATGGCTGTGAAATAACATGGACGTTGTTTCACTCAGGATGCAGTGGCAGTCCTGTGTAAGAATTGTCTGAGCTCCCCATGGGTAGCAAAAGAAATGCTGCAGCCCATAGGGATCTCCTGAAACCCCAATACCCTGGGTACCTATGTACCATATACTAGGGAATTATAAGGGTGTTCCAGTGTGCCAATCCGATTTGGTAAAATTAGTCACTAGCCTGCAGTGACAATTTTAAAAGCAGAGAGAGCATAAAGACTGAGGTTCTGGTTAGCAGAGCCTCAGTTATCAGTTAGGCACCACACAGGGAACACATACAGGCCACAAACTTATGAGCACTGGGGTCCTGGCTAGCAGGATCCCAGTGACACATATCAAACATACTGACAACATAGGGTATTCACTGTGAGCACTGGGCCCTGGCTAGCAGGGTCCCAGTGAGACAGTAAAATACCCTGACATATACTCACAAACTGGCCAAAAGTGGGGGTAACAAGGCTAGAAAGAGGCTACCTTCCTACACCAGCTACACACACATGATTCACATTATATGCATTTGTGATGTGAGCTACATCAGCAACAATTATCATGGTGGCAGGACCATGTTGTGAAAACCGCAGACATCTGGTATGGTAGAATCATAGACTTTTCCAACAACCATCTGGAGTGGAGTTGTCCACAAACTGTGTACAATACTGACTGTTGTGTAGCACATTATGGCTCCTTGCAGTTTTACAAACTCATTATATCTGAATGTTACTGAGACACCTGTGGTGTGTGTGTCTCCTACATAATCCCCCCAGGGACTTCTGCAGATAGAAGTGAGGACCTCATGTCAATTATTGTATGCTATGTGTGGCACACAGTGCTGACAATGGTGCTGTGACAAAATGGTTGTCAACAGGCATGCTATGTACACATACAGCTGCCCTGTGACCTATAATGGTAGACAGCAATGAATATGTTGTCAGCCATTACTATTCCTATTACACCCAATTTCATGCCAGCACACGTTGGTCTGTGAACTACATGCAAGCCATTCTCATTACATAACATTCCAACATACATGATGTAACCGTCCATCCTCCTATGATATTGGATCATTGTCAGGTCAAAAGTGTCTATCGTTGCATTCCACACTTCTGACTGACTCACAGCGTTCCCTGGATTTGCTCACAGGATGCACAATATGACACTTACTGGATGCTTCAAGGTCTTGAAAACACACCACCACTCCAATGGTGTAGGGCGGTGGTCCACCTACAAGACAAGAGTGGAAAACATTGCTTAGTGTAAAAGCCAATTTTCAGTAAATGGATAACATTGTACAGTGTAAACTTGTTAGGCTGAGTGAGTTAGTCATCCTAGTGGTAAATCATAGTAACTGACCAACATCTATGATCACTCAATCACACATACTCTTAGATAAGGTAGACCCACGCACCTACAAACCATCACTGTCCCTGACACTCCGGTGGTGCTTCTCACTGCACCATTTATGCATGACATTGTTGTGCAGCTGTCAGTTAGCACGATACCTCCATTACCACATCAGACTGCTTAATAATGTATTTTGCATCTCAGGGGTATGCAATGGTTGTTGCAGTGCCTGGCACATTGTAAGACCAATAGTATTTCAACCTGCATCAGATGTTGTACACATCTACATCTTTGTCACAGCAAACTATCAAACTACTACCCTGGGGTTGTGTGGGTATTCCAAAGTGTTAAGGAATGACTCATACATCCTTCATTGAAGTAAGGAATATGTGTGTGCCATCTCAAGGCACACATACTTTCTAAATTGCTTCAGGAGTATACTCTTTTGAGGTTGATGTATCTACCTGCACATTGACTGGATGAAATCATGGATGTGGTACCAATAGTGTGTGGCTTGCCATTGTTGCCATGGTATACCATTGTTAGTCTAGTGAGGGATAAGAACATGGGAATAGAAATACCGCTTAACATAGACACACTTGCTCAGTGGTCAAAGGATACATCCACTGGTGCCGGTTAGTGAGTGGTGTGCCAGTGATGGAGCTGATGCAGGTAAGCCCCAGACTGTCAGTGACAAGCGTCAGGCCTGTGGAACTGACTTAGCACGTGTCTGCTTACAGACATTGTATAGGCTGTCTGTGATATACAATGAATTGGAACATGGAACTGCTAGTAGTCTGGACCATTGCATGATCAAGCACCCTCACAAGGCATTGGCTAATTACACAAAGGGCCTGATAGAACTACAGTGATGCAGCACAATTGCATCTGTACTGTCCTTGTGGCCCTCAATGCACCCCTTACTCACCACCATGTATGTGCATAATCATAAATATGTCACAGCATGATGTAGGTGTCGTCCAACATCATCTATTCATGTGAAGGTCATAACCATCCCCATCAAATTCTACAGTATAGCCCACATTAAACCAGAATTTTCACAGAAAATTCAATTAATAAATTAACTTATGTCATTTATTACATAGGAGTGGACAAAAGTCACCCCAAATAAATATTTTTACCCCCAAGTAGTACCTTATGAATATAAAAGTAGAACACAAATGATTGTGAAGGTCAATGATGTACTCAGCAGAAGATGCAATAGATCATTACAACTACTGCTGACTACATGGGGACACCTCTCCTACATTTATATGCCCTCATTACACACCTTCTCCCAGCAGCCGGTCTGAGTGCTAGAAAATGATACAAAGGGAATTATCTTCTGACTCGGAGGATAATACTTTGGGATCCCAACAACATTTTGGGACCCACTTTCCTGCATGTTGCATGGCGCATGCCTCATTGTAGCTGCTCATCACCTAGTTATACAATGCATACATCACAACACTTTGAGATGGTAGTGGAGGGTAAATTGCACACCTGTCCTGAATTTGCTTCCGTGTTGTACAAACGAAATGCAGACCTGATGTGGGGCTTGGACTCTTCATACAGGACCCATACAATATGTCTCCACCCATTGCATGCAGCACTCAAACTTAACAGCAACTGTTATACACATGCTAACAAAAGGAGATTGCATGTCAATGGGAGACTTACCAAAGGTTCCACCAATCTCAATTCCCAAATGGTCAAGCAGATCCTGCTCCATTAACACCAGATCTGCCCAGCAATGCTTAATTTGGTGGTCGTTCCTTCCTATTGCATTGCAAAAATCTGGGTAAGGTGGTGGAGCACCTTGCCCCACTGCAGCTGCCTTGCCTCCGTGGGGTAGCCAGTATCACCCGGCCACCCAGTCGTAGCATCATGGGGAGGTAGTGTGGAACAAGCCAGATTAACCCTCCCAGCTCATCTGCAGACAACCGGCTCATATCTTTTTTCCCAGACATTCCCAGTGGTGAATTAATTTCACCCCCAAAAAATAGAAATTGAAAATAGAAATAAAACGTAACCCTTACACCTACCCAAATTACCACAACTACTAAACTTCCCCAGACAAACATGCGACAATACAGAGACAATAACAGTACACACACTATGCATAATAAACGTTTTGAGACAATTAGTATACAAAATAACACAGGAAACAGCACAATTCACACTACAAACACCTACATGTGTGGCCTATGTCCAGCACATGTTAATGCTTGTGACAACCATGAAAGTTTCTACACACAGTACTCAGTGGACTTGGCCTGCATTAACATTATGTCAACTCTGCCAATTTGCCTGTGTATGTGTGTTCACTCTGTGATGTGTTGTTGGATTTCCCTTCATGTTGCTTTGCTACACATGTGCCATTGGTGCCCCTATGCACTATAGTTGCAGGAGATGTCATGTACGTGTGTGTGTGTATGGACATGTGTTTTCTGTCACATATGACAATAGTGGTGTGTTCATGGGATGTGAAACCTTATATTACTATCTTCCAGCATGGACACATGTTGCCATTTGACAAATGTATGTGTTATCACATCAGTGCCACCCATATTTCTGTATGTCGGAACACATGTGTAGCTCATTTCAGACAGTCACTGATCAAGTGATCCCATACTGTTGGGCTAGGTTTCCTTTTGCTCTTAATCCTTACACATTTCCAAGCCTGAGCCAATACAGTGGTACATGTGTGCAGACATATGTGGCATATGTGTGCATGTCATCAGCTAGGCACCCATATTTGTCCACATCAAGTGAGTGTTGACTGTCACATACATTGGCCACAGTGTCACAAACTGTGCCACAGTGTTGTAGCCTGGCATAGCTGCCAGTCTCTTCATCATCACAACAGTGTGAGTTTCTATAGCAACACATATCCATGGTTGCATGTGAAGAGGTAAGTCAATGGAACCCCACTTTAGTCAGGCCCCTGACAATGTGATGTGTTCATGCAGCTAGAGCAGTGGTGTGTGGGTTAAATAGGCAGGGGCCTAGCTTCTTCATGTTAGCCGCTCAGCAGTACTATGCACACTCGCCAGCAGACAGACACATGCACAATTGTGGTCATACAGTCCTGGATCTCACATTTACGACTGCCATACTTGAAGTCAGCTTTCCCCTCTCATGTGCAACACTCAGGTCTTGCACATTTTGTATATGTGACATGTTTTGCTGTCCTCAGCAGTTCCCTTGGGCATCTTCTGGGGCTTGTATCTCTGTTGTGCATTCAACATTGGAAACGTGCCAGGGTACAGATGGTGTTCTCTATCACAGCCTCATTTCATGGTGGCGTGTGATAGGCAAATACTGTAGTATGCAAGTGGTCAACATGACTGGGTGATGTACTGACCAGGCCATCCTCTCTGTACATATGTGAAATGTTGACATGTAGACATTGATGTGTTGTACAGTCAGTGTTGATCTATGTGTATCCCTTCTCCCTGAATTTCTGCACTACTTGTGAGGCATATATTGCCACCTACATTGCTCCCATTCTTTAGTCTGTTTGCACTCTGTGCACATCTCATTCTGCAAAATTGTCTATACATACATGGACATAATGCAACATGGGACTTGTTCATGGAAGATGCTTACTGCAGACTTGATAGGTACGGTTCCATTGTCAGTATTTGTGAGTTTTCATGAGTCGCACACACACATATGACATCACTCCTGCCACACCACTTGTGCTTTCTCCATTTGGCATCCCATGTGGTATTTGCAAGTATCTGTGGGTGTCTGGAAGCAGTTCATCCAGTATGTCCATTGTACATGTGTTTGCATTTCTTCTAGCATGGCACAGCCTAGGTAACTCTTACCATGACTGACTGATAATGAGGTGTCACATCATCTCAGTGCTGAAGAGTTCATTAGCCAATAGCAACATATAAAGCTAGGTCTACTCCCCCTCTGTGTGGTGTTGTGTCTCAGATGTATTTCAACAGTGCTGGACAGAGTAGCACATCCCACACCTGATTGCAATGTTGGAGGCCATGACATGTATGAAACTCTTTGTTCATGTTGCTATCATGCACTTGTTCTGTTATTTGGCTGACAATGGGTGGTGTTTATTGCTCTGTGCTGTGTTATGTAGTTGTACACAGCATGTTAGATTTACATGCTGACACATCAAGAGCATACACCCATACATCAGTCTGCAAATGTTTGCCATCAAATTGGTCTAGCCATGTGTCAGGGCAGCAAATTAGTGTGACACCTTATGTACATCGTGAATATTTGCTGATCTGCCTACATTCAACCCAGTTGAATATGTGGCCGTGCATTGTCCCAAAATATCCATGGATTGTGAGTATGGGTAGTGATTCTGCACCCATAGCTGCTTATGTAGTTAAGGCAAGCCATTTGTGAGGTACAGTCCACAATGTTCCAGGGTTGTGCACAGTTGCAGTGCTGGGACACAATTCCATGGATACACTGTGTAGGCTCAGCATCAGACATTGGTTACAATCCCAGGGCTTTAACTGAGTTCACAATGATGTACCACCTTTGTCACACATGTACATAAAGGCAATGCTACTCTCACCATGAGTTGTGACAGTGTTCTGTTTCTGCATAACTTGATATCCATTTGTTGACATCAAGTGTGCCCCCTTTGCATTCATCCTGTTATGCATGGTGTTGTTGTCGTGGATGGGCTAGGTATTGGCACCTTGACAACTTGATGGGGTGACATATGTGGTGGTCCATAGATCTCGACCTTCAGGATTCATATGCCTGCAAATTGTGTGTCACTGATATTTGAGATGGAGGCTGTGAGAAATGGGTTCTTTGGTTGGCAGTCAGGTTACCCCCTGTCCAAGCAAGGACCCTCACGTTAGTCAGGGTATAGGAGAATCACCCTCAGTCAACCTCTGCTAACCTCCTTCATAGCTTGGCACGAGCAGGCAGGCTTAACTTCAGAAGTAAGGTGTAAAATATTTGTACCAACATACACAACATAGGTTTAGAACAATAGGTAAAATGTATCTAAACAAAACAAGACTGAAACAATAAAAATCTGACATACACAAGTCAACTTATTAATTTTAAAAGAAAAAGAGTCTTAAAACCTTAAGAAAACACTGAGAACACTGTTATTGCACAAAAGTACCTGGGTAGCATCAAAATAAAGCCAAATGGGTGAGTGTGCATCGGAAAAGGCCAGCAATGCGTCGATTTCTCACTCAGAAATGAGAGCGTGCATCGTTCCTCCTCTGGGCGGGTGTGCATGTGTCATTTCTTCTCTCCAGCAAGAGACCGATGCGTCGATTCTGGATAGGCACCCCGGGTCCGGGCAGCCTTTGTGTTGATTTTCCCCGCCCAGAGATGTTGCGTTGAAATCCGGTTGCATGGTGTCAAGAAACCGCACTGCGTGGGGGCTTGTGTCATTAATAGCAGCCACTGCGCGTATTGTGTGGGTGTTGTGCATCGTTTCTCCAGCCGTGTTGCATCGATCTCCCAGCCACGATGCAGATGATTTTAGCATGAGGCTGGTGGCGCATTGTTTAGCAGCCATGAGAAGGGTGGTGCATCGAAAGTTTCCCCACACGGCAGTTTTTGCATGGATCTGTGTCCTTTTACACCAGCTGCAACACTTGGCAGGCAGGACTATCAGCAGAAAGTCCAAGTACTGGCAGAGAGAAGTCTTTGTTGTCTCTGAGACTTCAACAACAGGAGGCAAGCTCAATTCAGCCCTCGGAGATTCTTCACCAGTGGGAAGTCACACAAAAGTCAGTCTTTGTCCTCTTTGTAGAAGTAATCTGATATTCGGGGGATTTGGGTGCTCTTCTTATTCCCCTCTCTGCCCCTTGAAGTAGGCCTACTTCAAGGAGAAGTCTCTGTTGTTTTCAAGATCTTGCCTTGCCCAGGCCAGGCCCCAGACACACACCAGGTGGTTGGAGACCGCATTGTGTGATGGCAGGCACAGCCCTTTCAGGTGTAAGTGACCACTCCTTGTAGGAAAGTACCATTGCCTGGCATATCACCCCCATTTTTACTGTATGTATGTTTGTTTTTGCCGGTGTCACTGGGATCCTGCTAGCCGTGACCCCAGTGCTTGTAAAGTATGCCCTGTATGTGTTCCCTGCACAGTGCCTAACTGTATCACTGAAGCTCTGCTAACCAGAACCTCAGTGTTTGTGCTCTCTCTGCTTTTAAAATTGTCACTGCAGGCTAGTGACTCATTTTACCAATTCTGATTGGCACACTGGAACACCCTTATAATTACCTAGTATATGGTACATAGGTACCCAGGGTATTGGGGTTCCAGGAGAAACCTATGGGCTGCAGCATTTCTTTTGCCACCCATAGGGAGCTCAGACAATTCTTACACAGGACTGCCACTGCATCCTGAGTGAAATAACGTTCATGTTATTTCACAGCCATTTTTAATTGCACTTAAGTAACTTATAAGTCACCTATATGTCTAACCCTCACTTAGTGAAGGTTAGGTGCAAAGTTACTTATTGTGTGGGCACCCTGGCACTAGGCAAGGTGCCCCCACGTTGTTCAGGGCAAATTCCCCAGACTTTGTGAGTGCAGGGACACCATTACAAGTGTGCACTACATATAGGTCAATACCTATATGTAGCGTCACAATGGTAACTCCGACCATGGCCATGTAACATGTCTAGGATCATGGAATTGTCACCCCAATACCATTCTGGTATTGGGGGGACAATTCCATGCATACCCGGTTCTCCAGCATAGAGCCCGGGTACTGCCAACTAACTTCCTGGGGTTTTCTCTGCAGCTACCGCTGCTGCCAACCCTCAGACAGGTTTCTGCCCCCCTGGGGCCTGGGCAGCCTGGTCCCAGAAAGGCAGAACAAAGGATTTCCTCTGAGAGAGGGTGTTACACCCTCTCCCTTTGGAAATAGGTGTGAAGGGCCTGGGAGGAGTAGCCTCTCCTGGCCTCTGGAAATGCTTTGAAGGGCACAGATATTGCCCTCCTTGCATAAGCCAGTCTACACCGGTTCAGGGATCCCCCCAGCCCTGCTCTGGTGCGAAACTGGACAAAGGAAAGGGGAGTGACCACTCCCCTGACCAGCACCTCCCAGGGGAGGTGCCCAGAGCTCCTCCAGTGTGTCATAGACCTCTGCCATCTTGGAGGTGCAAGGGCACAATGGACAGCTCTGAGTGGCCAGTGCCAGCAGGTGACGTCAGAGACCCCTCCTGATAGGTGCTTACCTTTCTCCATAGACAATCCTTCTCTGAGGGCTATTAGGGTCTCTCCTGTGTGTATCTCACCAGATAACGAATGCAAGAGCTCACCAGAGTTCCTCTGCACTTCCCTCTTTGACTTCTGCCAAGGATCGACCACTGACTGCTCCAGGACGCCTGAAAATCTCAATAAAGCAGCAAGAAGACTACCAGCAACATTGTAGCGCCTCATCCTGCAGGCTTTCTCTACTGTTTCCTGATGGTGCATGCTCTCAGGGCTGTCTGCCTTCACCCTGCACTGGAAGCAAAGAAGAAATCTCCTGTGGGTCGACAGAATCTTCCCCCTGCCAACGCAGGAACCAAACTTCTGCATCACCGGTCCTCTGGGTCCCCTCTCATCCTAACGAGCATGGTCCCTGGAACACAGGAGCTGGGTCCAAGTGTCCCCGACAGTCCAGTGGCCCTTCTATCCAAATTTTGTGAAGGGAAGTCCTTGCCTCCCCATTCCAGACAGTAATCCTGTGTACTGCGTGAACTGCAGCTGCTAGGGCTTCTGTGCACTCTTGCAAGACTTCCTTCGTGCACAGCCTAGCCCAGGTCCCCAGCATTCTGTCCTGCATTGCCCAACTCTCTGAGTTGGACTCCGACTTTGTGGGACTCCTTTTTGTTGTGCTGAGTCGACCGTCGTGCTCAGATCTTCTGAACGCCTGTTCAGGTGCTTCTGCAGGTGCTGCCTGCTTGTGCGTGGGCTCTCTGTGTTGCTGAGTGCCTCCTCTGTCTCCTCTTCCAAGGGGCAACCTCCTGATCCTTCCTGGGCCCTGGCTGCACCCAAAGCCTTCCACCGTGACTCTTGCAGCTAGCAAGGCTTGTTTGCAGTCTTTCTGCATGGAAAGAACTCTGCATCCTCCTTCACGCCGTGCGACATTTTCTGACCAAAGGAGAAGTTCCTGGCACCTTCCGTTGTTGCAGAATCTTTGATCTTCTTCCACCCGGAAGCAGCCCTTTTTCACCTTCATCTGGGGTTTAGTGGGCTCCTGCCCCCCCCGGACACTATCGTGACTATTGGACTAGGTCCCCTTGCTTTGCAAGTCCTCTGGTCCAGGAATCTTCAGTGCTTTGCAGTCAGTTGTTGTCCTTGCAGAATCCCCTATCTCGACTTTACTGACTTTCTGGGGTAGTAGGGTAACTTTACGCCTCCTTTTCAGGTTCTTGGGGTACGGTATCTTGGACACCCTTAGTGTTTTCTTACACCCCCAGCGACCCTCTACACACTACACCAGGCCTGGGGTCCATTTGTGGTTCACATTCCACTTTTGGAGTATATGGTTTGTGTTGCCCTTAGGCCTATTTTCCCCTTTTGCATTCTGTTGTGTTCTACAGTGTTTGCACTACTTTTCTAACTGTTTACTTACCTGATTTGGTTTGTGTGTGTATATTTTGTGTATATTACTTACCTCCTAAGGGAGTATATCCTCTGAGATACGTTTGGCATATTGTCACTAAAATAAAGTACCTTTATTTTTAGTTACTCTGAGTATTGTGTTTTCTTATGATATAGTGATATAAGTGGTATAGTAGGAGCTTTGCATGTCTCCTAGTTCAGCCTAAGCTGCTCTGCTATAGCTACTGCTATCAGCCTAAGCTGCTAGAACACCTCTAATCTACTAATAAGGGATAACTGGACCTGGCACAAGGTGTAAGTACCGCAAGGTACCCACTATAAGCCAGGACAGCCTCTTACACTTCTCCCCTCACCCTAGATGGTTCATCAGGATATGCAGGCTACACCGCAGCTCTCTCTGTGTCACTGTCTACAGGATAGGTGCAAACAGTTCAACTGATAAATTGATCCAGACAGGGAATCCTCAAGCAAGCTGAGTCACTGAATGGTTTAAGCAAGAAAACACCTACTTTCGAAAAGTGCCATTTTCAAACTAACAATTGAAAAACCAACTTCACTAATAGATGTATTTTAAAATTGTGAGTTCAGAGATCCCAAACTTCACATTTTGCATCTGCTCTCAAAGGTAAACTGCACTTTAAGTTTATTGAAAGGCAGCTCTCATGTTAACCTATGAGACTGATAGGCCTTGCAACAGTGAAAACCGAATTTGGTAGTATTTCACTGTTAGGACATGTAAAACACATCAGTACATGTCCCACCTTTAACATCCATTGCACCCTTCCCATGCCGCTACCTATGGCCTAGCTCAGGGGTGCCTTACATGTATCAAAAGGGAAAGGTTTGGGCCTGGCAACTTGCTACACTTGCCAAGTTGAATTGGCACTTTGAAACTGCACTCTCAGACCCTGCAGTGGCAGGTCTGAACCATGTTTACAAGGCTAATATTGTGGGTGGCACAACCAGTGCTACAGGCCCATTAGTAGCGTTTGATTTACAGGCCCTGGGCACATCCAGTACATGTCACTTAGGACTTACTAGTGAATCAAATATGTCAATCATGGAAAAGCCAATTACATATAAAATTTGCACAGGAGCACTTACACTCTAGCACTGTTCAGCAGTGGTAAAGAACCCAGAGTACCGAAAACAGCAAATATAGAGTCCAGCACACAGTCAAAACATGGGAAGCAGAGGCAAAAAAGATTGGGGAGACCATGCCAAGTCTAAAACACACCATTCTACTCTATAACATGCCACTCCACTCTATGACACGCCAGTCCACTCTATGCCACTTCACATTATAATCCTTTAAACTAAGATACCATAGGATATGCTGTCTTATGAGACATTAGTCCACTGTACTATACCACATGCCACTCCACTCTGTTAATCTATTCTACAACACTCTACGGCACTGTATGCCCCTGTATTCCACTCTACTCAACAACACGCCCCTTTATTCCACTCTTCAATACACCACTCCATTCTATGACATGTCAGTCCACTCTAGGATGTGTCACTCTACTCCATGCCACTCGACTCTTCTCCACTCCACTCACTTCACTCCACTCCACTCCACTCTGAGACACCCTTTGAGATGCCTTTCCACTCTACAACACTCAAATCTACAACATTTGATGCCACTTTACGGTACACTACTCCACTCTATGACATGCCACCCCACTCTCCAACATCCCACTCCACTCTCTGACATGCCATTCCACCCTACGCTACTCTACCCTACAACACTCTACTTCACTTTATGCGCCTCCACTCTATGCTACTTGTGAGAAGGTAGCCTCTTTCTAGCCTTGTTACCCCCACTTTTGGCCTGTTTGTGAGTGTATGTCAGGATGTTTGTCACTGTTTTCACTGTCTCACTGGGATCCTGATAGCCAGGCCTCAGTGCTCATAGTGAAAACACTATGTTTTCAGTATGGTTGTTATGTGTCACTGGGATCATGCTGGTCAGGACCCCAGTGCTCATAGGTTTGTGGCCTATATGTATGTGTCACTGGGACCCTGTCACACAGGGCCCCAGTGCTCATAGGTGTGCATGTATATGTTCCCTGTGTGGTGCCTAACTGTCTCACTGAGGCTCTGCTAACCAGAACCTCAGTGGTTATGCTCTCTCATTACTTTCAAATTGTCACTAATAGGCTAGTGACCATTTTTACCAATTTACATTGGCTTACTGGAACACCCTTATAATTCCCTAGTATATGGTACTGAGGTACCCAGGGTATTGGGGTTCCAGGAGATCCCTATGGGCTGCAGCATTTCTTTTGCCACCCATAGGGAGCTCTGACAATTCTTACACAGGCCTGCCACTGCAGCCTGAGTGAAATAACGTCCACGTTATTTTACAGCCATTTTACACTGCACTTAAGTAACTTATAAGTCACCTATATGTCTAACCTTTACCTGGTAAAGGTTAGGTGCAAAGTTACTTAGTGTGAGGGCACCCTGGCACTAGCCAAGGTGCCCCCACATTGTTCAGAGCCAATTCACTGAACTTTGTGAGTGCGGGGACACCATTACACGCGTGCACTACATATAGGTCACTACCTATATGTAGCTTCACCATGGTAACTCCGAATATGGCCATGTAACATGTCTATGATCATGGAATTTCCCCCTCTATGCCATCCTGGCATTGTTGGTACAATTCCATGATCCCAGTGGTCTGTAGCACAGACCCTGGTACTGCCAAACTGCCCTTCCTGGGGTTTCACTGCAGCTGCTGCTGCTGCCAACCCCTCAGACAGGCAGCTGCCCTCCTGGGGTCCAGCCAGGCCTGGCCCAGGATGGCAGAACAAAGAACTTCCTCTGAGAGAGGGTGTGACACCCTCTCCCTTTGGAAAATGGTGTGAAGGCAGGGGAGGAGTAGCCTCCCCCAGCCTCTGGAAATGCTTTGTTGGGCACAGATGTGCCCAATTCTGCATAAGCCAGTCTACACCGGTTCAGGGACCCCTTAGCCCCTGCTCTGGCACGAAACTGGACAAAGGAAAGGGGAGTGACCACTCCCCTGACCTGCACCTCCCCTGGGAGGTGTCCAGAGCTCCTCCAGTGTGCTCCAGACCTCTGCCATCTTGGAAACAGAGGTGCTGCTGGCACACTGGACTGCTCTGAGTGGCCAGTGCCACCAGGTGACGTCAGAGACTCCTGCTGATAGGCTCCTTCAGGTGTTAGTAGCCTTTCCTCTCTCCTAGGTAGCCAAACCCTCTTTTCTGGCTATTTAGGGTCTCTGTCTCTGGGGAAACTTTAGATAACGAATGCATGAGCTCAGCCGAGTTCCTCTGCATCTCCCTCTTCACCTTCTGATAAGGAATCGACCGCTGACCGCGCTGGAAGCCTGCAAACCTGCAACATAGTAGCAAAGATGACTACTGCAACCCTGTAACGCTGATCCTGCCGCCTTCTCGACTGTTTTCCTGCTTGTGCATGCTGTGGGGGTAGTCTGCCTCCTCTCTGCACCAGAAGCTCCGAAGAAATCTCCCGTGGGTCGACGGAATCTTCCCCCTGCAACCGCAGGCACCAAAAAGCTGCATTTCCGGTCCCTTGGGTCTCCTCTCAGCACGACGAGCGAGGTCCCTCGAATCCAGCGACACCGTCCAAGTGACCCCCACAGTCCAGTGACTCTTCAGCCCAAGTTTGGTGAAGGTAAGTCCTTGCCTCACCTCGCTGGGCTGCATTGCTGGGAACCGCGACTTTGCAAGCTACTCCGGCCCCTGTGCACTTCCGGCGGAAATCCTTCGTGCACAGCCAAGCCTGGGTCCACGGCACTCTAACCTGCATTGCACGACTTTCTAAGTTGGTCTCCGGCGACGTGGGACTCCTTTGTGCAACTTCGGCGAGCACCGTTTCACGCATCCTCGTAGTGCCTGTTTCTGGCATTTCTCCGGGTGCTACCTGCTTCAGTGAGGGCTCTTTGTCTTGCTCGACGTCCCCTCTCTCTTCAGGTCCAATTTGCGACCTCCTGGTCCCTCCTGGGCCCCAGCAGCGTCCAAAAACGCCAAACGCACGATTTGCATGTAGCAAGGCTTGTTGGCGTCCTTTTGGCGGGAAAACACTTCTGCACAACTCTCCATCGCAAGAGGGATCCGTCCACCTAAGGGGAAGTCTCTAGCCCTTTTCGTTCCTGCAGAAACCTCAGCTTCTTCTGTCCAGTAGAAGCTTCTTTGCACCCGCAGCTGGCATTTCCTGGGCATCTGCCCATCTCCGACTTGCTTGTGACTTTTGGACTTGGTCCCCTTGTTCCACAGGTACCCTAGATTGGAAATCCACAGTTGTTGCATTGCTGGTTTGTGTCTTTCCTGCATTATTCCTCTAACACGACTATTTTGTCCTTAGGGGAACTTTAGTGCACTTTGCACTCACTTTTCAGGGTCTTGGGGAGGGTTATTTTTCTAACTCTCACTATTTTCTAATAGTCCCAGCGACCCTCTACAAGGTCACATAGGTTTGGGGTCCATTCGTGGTTCGCATTCCACTTTTGGAGTATATGGTTTGTGTTGCCCCTATCCCTATGTTTCCCCATTGCATCCTATTGTAACTATACATTGTTTGCACTGTTTTCTAAGACTATACTGCATATTTTTGCTATTGTGTATATATATCTTGTGTATATTTCCTATCCTCTCACTGAGGGTACACTCTAAGATACTTTGGCATATTGTCATAAAAATAAAGTACCTTTATTTTTAGTATAACTGTGTATTGTGTTTTCTTATGATATTGTGCATATGACACTAAGTGGTAATGTAGTAGCTTCACACGTCTCCTAGTTCAGCCTAAGCTGCTCTGCTAAGCTACCATTATCTATCAGCCTAAGCTGCTAGACACCCTATACACTAATAAGGGATAACTGGGCCTGGTGCAAGGTGCAAGTACCCCTTGGTACTCACTACAAGCCAGTCCAGCCTCCTACACTACTCTACTCCACTCTATGACACTCTTCAACACACCACTTCACCCCACTCCACTATACATCCCACCACTCAACTCTGTTCCATGCCACTCCACTCTACGACACAGTACTCCACTCTATGGCACTCCACTCTTTGCAATTCCACTCCACACCACTCCACACAACTTTACATTCCTCAACCCTAATACACTCTATGATACACCACTCCAAGACATGACACTCCACTGTACTTTACGGCACATTATTCCACTCTACAACACTTTACTTCACCCTAGGACACCACTATAGGGCATGCTACTCTACAACAAACCACTCCACTCTATGAAACCCCACTACTCTCTACATCACTCCATTCTGCGCTGCTCAAGTTGAGACCAATCCACTTTATGCCACTCCACTTTACACTGCTCCACACCTCAACACTCTACACCACCACACTCTACACTACCAACAACAATCTACACTTCAACACTCTATGCCACAACACCCTATGACAATACTGTCTTACACCCCACTATACGCCGCTCCACTCTATGCCACTCCACTGTATGCCACTGTACAACACTCCACTCTATGACATGCCACTCAACTGTACAACACTCAACCATACTCTGTGACACTCCACACCACTCCAGTCTATGACACAACACTGTCCAACACTCCACTCTACGTCACTCCACTCTAAGCCTCTCCAGTGTACTTCAATGTACAACACTCCACTCCCCTTTATGACACACTGTTTCACTGTATGACAGGCCAATGCACTGTACGACTCTCAGCTCCACTCTGTGACGCTCCACACCACTCCACTCTGTGCCACACCACTCCACTGTACTAGATGCCACTATACTCTACAACACATCACTCCACTCTATGACATGTCACTCCACTTTACAGAACTCTAATTTACGCCCCTCCACTCTAAGGAACTCTACTACAAGACACTCTCCTCTACTATACAACATGCACATACATTCTATTTCACTTACCCACTCTATACTACTCTACTCTACACAACTTCACTCTAACACTTCCCCACTGTACACCAAGACACTCAATGCCATGACACCATTCTACTACACTCTACGTCACAACACTCTGCAACATGATGCTCTATGATACTCCACTCCATGGCACTCCACTCTATGGCAATCCACTCTACAACACTCCACTCTACAACACTTACAACTCTCTTTCCCTGAACAGCACTTCATTAAACAATATTCCAATCTGAAATTGAAACACATTTGTTATTAAAGAAAAGTACAGTGAAATTCATTGAAAAAATATAGGTTAAAGATTAGTTATAGCTAGAGGAATTTAATTTGTTATTTCTATACTACACAAACTTCAACTACACAAACATTAAAAATGCAAAGCTATAGTTATGATTAAATGTATAATTTGACCCAACCCAAAACGTATTATAACTCACAGACCTCTGTACAGTGTTTTGTGAATTCACTAGCCAGAGTACATTACTATAACTCGCCCCTCTACAATGCACAGTACTCACATAGATTATGTAATTTAAGATGTCATGAATGTTCTTATGAACTATGATTGAACATGATACAAGTGATATAATATGTTAGGGTATAAGCTTTGCATGTGGAAGGTGCATGTTATAGGTAATGTAGCTGGCCATAGAGTTCACAACACTGTGTATGGAGGTCTGTGAGTTATAGTAAGTTGTGTGAGCCTACAAAAGTGGAATATTAAACGTGCAGTAATGGCTGATTTAAACGATTTTGATCTGATATCATTCTCATTTTGATATATGTGGTTGTTGCACTCTGTGGTACCAGTTACATCTCGTTCTATTTGGAATATCTGCAACCATTCTATAAAACATGTAAAATGAACCAGTACCAGACTGTCGATAAAACGTAGCTTAACTCTGAGTCTTGAAAAAGATTATAAATTCAATATTTTGTTAGTAGTTGTATCCATGTTCTAGGAGCGACAGACTGATGTTAAAAAAAATATTGTCTGCTAGAGTCTCCATTTATGGATGCCAACAAAATTAATACATTTGTATTTCAATGAACAATCGCTCTATACCAGAGTGATTGTCTTCACATGAAGATCGATCTTATCTTTTAACGCAAATTGCAAAACTCATTTCCAAGTTAAAGCTATGATGTAAATGAAAGTCTAGGGTTTTTATAAAATTGTACTGCTTTGATCTTAATGAATTGAAATTGACTCGGTCAGTATTAAAATATTCATCGTTTGTCTTCGTTATTGCCATGTAGGCCAAGGCAGGACAAATTATCTACTACAGACGGAATTACCTTTCTTTGAAGGTCCCAGTGAAGATCTGCTTTCTTTTCTGAGATCGAAGAATTAGTGCATAATTTCAGGGTACACTAAAACTCTCTGTAGGGTGTGTGTAGCTGCAAAGTTTTTCATGCACAAATTTATGGAAATTCTTACAGCATTGCAAATGTTACGAAGTTTTATGATCTGTGCATCATTTGAGTGAAAAACATGACTTATTCAACATGTCGTGGTACAAAAAGAAAACCTGCAGTAAAAGATTTTCCCTACTTTTTCTATTATGCCTTGAAATGTCAGCAAAATGTAACGTTCAGGGAAAATATCTGTATACAATTCCCATTTTGACTATGTTTGATTATTGACAATTTATTTCGCAAAGTAGTGGAAAGACATTTTGCAATGTGCAGATAAACGTTGCATCAGCAAAGCTAAGAGATACTGTAACACTTTGCAATCCTTCTGAAGACAAAATTATTAAATTTTGCAAAACCTTGCCAAGCTATGCATACCTCTAACAGAACCCGAAAACCAATAAAAAATAGTCAGTTACAGTTGAGTTCTATTTCAGTGATGTACAATGTGAGGTCATAAGCAGTGCATGACATGCGTGAAAATAATAGTTAATTACATTAACTAAAACTGACGAGTTTCAATAGCTTTTAGTCTGTACTCCTAGCTGCACATTAACTGTATTTTTTCAGTACATTACAGAGGTTTATTTTCAGCATTTGTTAAAATTAGATGACTAAACCTAACTTTAATTACACCTTTGGGTTTTGCTGGGAACATATGTAAGTGTGTGTGTTTTCCTATAAAATAAATATTTATTTTGGTTTATTGATTATGTCACTTACGAATGAGTACGAAGGCGATTTTAGGATTTAATGGCCGTAGATGTTTTATTAGGATTCAAGTTTGGATAGTTTTAAGGGGTTGTAAAGAGTTTTTTTGTGGATCGGAGGGGTATTTGTGGTTATGATATAATTTAAACAAGAAAACAAGGAATATATTTTTTATATTAAAATAAACATATTAGAGTATATGAAAACAATATATGTACACACAATTATAGATCCACAACAACCACAGTGTCCCGTCCTCGGTCACTTCCATCCAAACTGGAGCAGGTGCAAAATCACAGCGACGGGCCACCATGCACATAAATCAAAGTTTGGTCATTTGTTTCCATTACCAAGAAGGAATTCTCTTGTGCAGATGCAATTTAAAAGAAAAATGTATTCGGCAACGCGTTTCAACTAACAGGTCTTCGTCACAGACATATGACAAATAAACAGTGCCCCACCACCTATAAAAACATTTAGACAAAAAATGTAAGTGGTAGAAAGACCTGATACAACCATGGTCCCATGAAGGTTTTTGTTTATGTTTCTTCAACAAGTCTTTGTTCGTATCTCTACAACATAATTACCCAATATTATGGCAAAATTTACCTGATATCTTATGATTATTGTGCATGGCCAAGTGGCGTAATGAACTGCATAGCTGCCAATATGGATATATAATACAATAATGACCTATTTGAGCAATTTCCCCGTAATTTAATTTATCCTGCAGCAAATTTTGGTTCTTATTTCTTCAACAAATTTACCAAATATATTCTTCAATGATTTTTCATAATACAACAATACGAACACATTAAAAAAAAAACATACATTTTATTTTCTTTACAAAAACATTCATTATGGCTAAGTGGCCTTGTGACCCCCCCCAGCTGTCAGAAGATTACCCATTAAATCAAGCTTCCACGGGAGCAGATGCCATTTACCCAACTCCCTCCAACCGATGCGTGCTCAGACTCAAACTAATTATCTGAACCCTGCATCCACTAGAGGGAAAGGGGAATGGGAATAGAAAAAGAGAGACCACCTACAGATCCAGTTCCAGCTTATGTTTCCTACTTTAAGAGAGGATATTCAGAGTGTGTCTCTGAAAAACCTGCACCTTTCTTCTTATTGGGATTTCTTTAAAGGTAGGACCAGCAGTCGGGTGATAAGAGCATAGATAAGTACATTCCTACTGATCATTTAGCTGTTCAGCCATTCACATTGACCCAATTGCATTGTTCTCCTAACCTGGATCTTTTGAGAGACTAGCCTCTCTCTAAGAGAACAATGTTAACTTAATATCTTCTTGTCTGCAGGAGACAGAGATTTCCAAGGGTCTCTGGAGAACAGTTCAAAAGTTCACAATTATAAGACCTCCTAGATCGGACCGCCGGGCGGCCACCAATGCAGCCGCACCCCCGCCGCAGCCATTTGGAGATCCCAGCTGGGCCAGCGGGTGGAAACCTGGTTGTTGCAGCCGTGCGACGGGTGAAAAGCTGCACAGGGCCCTGTCAGGGGCCCCCTGACTCCCTTTACCGCCAGCCTTTTCCTGGCGGTTCAAACCGCCAGGAAAAGGCTGGCGGTAGGGGACTCGAAATCCCCTGGGCAGGGCTGCAAGCAGCGCTGCCCTGGCGGATAAAAACCATCGGGCCATTGTGGTGGGAAACCGCCGGCCCCGGCGGTGCTACTGCGGCACTTCCGTCTGGGTTGTAATGAGGGCCAATGTCTTTTACAGGAAATGAAAACTCCTTCTCAAGGTTCAGTTTTCTCAGTCACAGTCTCTAAGAATTAGTCTGAGCACTGAGGTTTGACTTTAAGACTGAAAAGTCTGCAAAGTAAAAAGTTCTTGAATATATATGTACATATATATATTGGCAAGTCTGGAAATCATATAAAAGGATTCCTTACTGCAGTTGCTTGAAATTCGGTTAAGCCAAAACAAATTCTTCTCAGAAAGCCAATAGCCAGTTTTTGGAGGAAGGAAATAATTCAGCTTCTTCAAAAGGGAAAAAGTAGCTGGTGTGCACACCGTAACAAGAAAACAAATTAATTACTCAAAACTGTAAGAAGTCTCTATGAAACAATTGCCTCTGGATCACTGCTCATTCTCCTCAGGATGACAGTTGGAGTGCAGGGCTCCCAGAGAGAAACAGCTGGAGAGAAGATTCAGCACAAGACTAAGGTAGAAACACTAAGATTTATGGCCACCATCAGAACAAGGAAAAGGGGAATCATTTTTGCTGAGGGAAGAACTTAACAACGCTGGCAATAGTTTTCCTGACACTAGATACCAAATCCATAGTACATTCAACCTCACTATTATCCTAAATCTAAAGTCCCACTCCTAATGCTCATTCAAAAGATTTGAGAATCTGCACAAAAAATGAACACAGCTACCAACATGAGTAAAATGCTATGAAATTACTACAAGAATCAGACTAATTACATCATATTACCCTAAAAAGAACAAAGAAAAGAAAAGGAAGAAAATACCACAGAAAAGGGAAAACATTATATCAGCAATTATGCTATATCATTAAGGGTTCATCAGAGCATACAAAAACTTCCCAAGATTTTTAGAGATTGTGAGCAAAAAAGAAGCAGAAGAAAGGGAACTACTGCCCAATGTGGACATGTAGTTCCTCATCGCAGTTTAAACCACCAGGGAACTTGCTGTTAAGTAGTATCATATATAGAGATTCCATTCTTCTCATCCTTTTCTACCCGTCTCCACCTCGCTGATTTGCTGACACCCTGTCAATGCCAAAAAAGGACAATTTATCATTGACTCCTACATGCTCTTGATGCCAATATCTAGCAATGGGATAATTCTGATCTCTATTTTTGATTGCTCTAAGATGTTCCAATATTCTTTTTTTCACTGGAAAGATGGTATTCCCAACATACATCAATCCGCAGGGACATTGTAGGACATATATTACAAAATCACTTGTGCAGGTTATGAATTTTTGTATTTTATTTGACCTTCCTATCAGCGACATATACTGATTTTTGTTTTCACTATGTTGACATGCTTTGCACTTGCCACATTTATAGAAACTCTGCTGTACTTTAGGGTATCATAACTATATACCAAAATGTCCCTTAAAGATTTACTTCTTCTGTAAGTGGCCTTAAGTTTGGAGCTTACCAATTTCCCTATTACTGGATCAGATTTTATCTAATACCAATATTTGTCCATCATGTGTTTACCATCATAGAATCATTGTTGAATGTAGTGATAGACCTTACTGACTCTTGTTGTGACTTTTTTGGCTTTTTCTGTAATAAACTTACTCTCATCTTCCCTTCTACTTTCTCACAGGCTGCTTTTATGCATTTCGCAGAATACCTCTCTCAACAAATCTGGTCACCATCCTCCTCTGTTCCATCTTAAATAGATTCAGAGCACTGCATTTCAAACTTTTAGGGTGGTGGCTACATGCATGCAGAACACTATTTCCTGCTAAACTGTTTATTCAGGTAAAGGTACCTCTTTCCATATCATCATTAACATCTTTTTACTGATATTTCAATATCCACTGTGGGGTGCCTGGGTTGTAATATGTATTTTGCAGTACAAATATAAATACTTGCTCCCTGATCACACCTATACGTCTAACCAGGACTGGGAAGTTTAGAGACATTTTATTCCCCATCATAATGGCTTCAGACCAAGTATTATTAAGGAGATGGTCCCTGCCAGCAAGCCTTCTCCAAATTATCATTTGGATCAAATGTATTATATGCTGCAACTGAGAAGCAGCATCATAAAGGAATAAGTCTGGGAGCCCAAGTCCACCCTGCACCCAGAGAAGTTTCAACATGTAAAGTTTTACCACCCCTGACTAATGGCTGCAGGAATCTATCAACGGAGCGAAATAGTTTGGGGGGCAATGGGCACATTGCGTTTCTGCAGGATATACAAACACAGTGGCAGAGTTACCATTTTCCCCAGGGATATCGATGGAAAAGGGAAGAGGCAGAATAGCTGCCCAGTGCCGGAGCCCTCAGTGCTTGGCGGGGAGGAGGGGTTTCCAGCAGGAGCTCGATTCATGGCGGCACAGACTTATCCACTGTGTTTCGAAAGCAATTTAGAAGGGATTTATGGACCAGGACTTCATAGAGACCTCAGTTTATTTGACGACTGTGAACCGGACGAGTTGACTGACTGGTGTATGGGTGGCAGATGTTCATTGTGTTGCTTACAAAAAGAAACCCTCATTGAATGTACTCTCACTATCTATTCTTCACAGTCTACTCCTACTGAGGAACGGTTATCTCAGGTTCAGTACAATACTGACGAGATTGAATGCCAAGCAGAGAATTACCTAAATGCACTCTTTCGAAAGAAAGATATTCCTCAGAACTGTAATCCAAACATTCCCTTAGTTGCTTAGGAATTAATGAAAAAGGTGATACGTCAATTTGCAATTGAATATGTTTCAAAAAGCTGAAAACTTCAGGAGAGCAAAAATTGATCTTCTTTTATCTCAAATTGTACATGTAATGGAGTCAAAATGAACCAAACTCAAGCTCCTTTTCATGAAGAGGAAGGGCCTTTGGACCTTACTGTCACACAAACTGGGGAACAGAATATGAAGCAAGGAGATGGTGTACTAGATCTTTCTACTGAAAAAGCAAGCTTATATTCAGAAAAAATAACGACATTGGATTCATTGTATGAATCTCCATTGTTGCGGATACGACATAGAGACCGAGAGGACTATTTTGAAAGAAGCGTTGAATTTGCAGATGGTTTACTTTCAAAAGCTATGACATTCACTCAGGAGCACTGGACATGAATAAAGCAGCCATACTTTATGGCATACCTCAGAAAACGTTATTTATCCACTTCAAAGCCTTAACAGCAGGAACACTTGCATATTTTAAAAACAAAACTTGAAATTTTAATGATAGTTATTTGTATAAAAACAATAAAGAAACCTGTTAAGTGATGCAAAAAGTAGCCTTGTGGGCAAAAGCTCAAGCAGAGCGCACAGATAAAAATAAGCTTAACTTACTTGAAACCTCCTAGGGATATACATCTCACAACTGACAGTGGTAGTGTTTTTCAGAAATCTACTGAATTAGTGAGGACTGTTAGTACTCTGCCCACGTTCAGGTTATGTTGGCGTGCTGTTCAGTGGTAACTGGTTTTCTCAAACAGTGAAAATGTTCTACCTGCCACTTTGCGTCTACATTCCGGAGTCCCTCAGCTAAAATCCATCTGATGTCTCCTAATGGATGTTATTGTAACTTGTTCTAGTTGTTTTTTTGGCCCCATAATATCATCGTATTTATTCAGGTTAACAAGAAGAACCTTGTGTCAATTGTTCTGGATCTCTCAGCTAGACCATCATGTCACTCGCATAGAGACACAACATGTGTTGTTACTCCAACCTGTATGCTCCACCATGCCGTGAATACACACAGTTTACAGTCTAGGGGCTTTGTGATAATTTAAACAACATATTTGTCAATGGACACCCCTGTTGCACCCCCATGAGCAGTGTCCATCCATTTGACAGGCAATCACTGGTGCATACTCTTGCCATGGGTTACTCACATGATAGTCATGTTTATGCGAGAAAGTTAGGTCCAAATTCCATTTGTTCCACCATAGGCCACCGATTTTGCCATGAGATGGTAATGAAGGCTCATTCTATGTCTAATATTGCTAGAGCAAAACCCCCTTGGGATTCTTTAAGTAGGGTTATGACAGGAGATGCCAGTAGTTTGATATTTTGTAAGTTTGTTGCAAAATTCAGGTAATTTGCTTTCATCCAATTATGGCAAAAATATGTGGTATAATATGTAATTTCATGAAATACACGTTTGTCATTTTTCACTTTATTTAATTATTTTAGCACAAAATGCGTCCTCACTTCTCTTTTTGTGCAAGAGCACCTAACTAATAGCCTTTCACATTCTGATGTTCCAGTGCGTTTGCAGAAAAGTTTTTCTGTGAATTACAAGAAATTGTACCATTCGGTGCAAATTATTATCACAGTGTATAATTACAGGAAGTGGCTGAATGGTGACATTTTGCTTAATAAGTTTAACATAAAATTATGTGAATTACGCTGACATAATTTAAATTTCACCCAAGCGTCATATTATCTAAAGTGCTGTTCTCCGATTAAACTGATTGATTGGTCAGTGCGTATTAGAAAGTTGATCAGCTTCAGAATCCTGTTAACTAATGCTTTGCTGAGCACCTTTAAATCTCTAATCAGCACGAAATTGTGTGTTAAAAATCCAATGGTGTCAGGTCTTTAGCCATTTTTGGAATTAGACTAATCAGCGCCTGTCACAGTGATGAGGGCAACAGGCCAACATTTCCACCCTCTTCAGAGACCAGTTAAAGTATTTGTGCTACTCGATTGGACAATAGCTAAACAGATGTTCCCTGGAACAAGATTAGCGCCATTTGGAAGTAGCAGTCATAGTATGCGTTTATGGGGGTTCCCCTTTTACAGTAATCAAGCTAACATTCTACCGACCTTTCACCTTCTTTGTAGGGTCTTGCTCTGCAATGCATGTGGATAAATCTATCCAATCAATCCCAAGTACAAGCTAAAGGAAAATGTCTTTTTTTGCATGATCACTCCAATTTTTTTGACTGATGCTGCAAGTTTTATGACTCTGTACTATAGCACTGCACTAGAAAACTGCTAGCCAGACCCCGTGCATGTGTTCTGACTCCTAAAACATGTTGAAATTGGCTATTCTACCAATTGGTATGTTTAACTTACCTACACGGCCCTAGCATATGGTACAAGGTGTACCCAGGGTCTGTAAGTTAAATGTTACTACTAAACTAGATCATCCATTGTGCCTCCCCTACAGTGGCAGTGCTAGCATGACAGCAGACCTATCACTTTAACCTGCCTATGCAGTTTTAAAACTGCAGATTGAACCTGCACAAATAACCCCTTTTGGAAGGGCAACGCCCTCCTTTTAATTCTTAATATGTCACCCCTAAGTAGACATTAGTACCCAGAAGGCAAGGTGCATGGTATTTAAAAGTAAGACTTATACAAGTTTAACATTAAACATGTCCTTACAGTGACAAAGCACCAAAAGCTATTTTCACTGAAGCATGGTTAGTAGTTCAAAAGAAAAGCAAGGGGATACATTTTTAAAAATGAATGTTTTCACTGGTAAAGTTGGATTTGTAATACATAGTGTAGAAAATTCAAGAAAGATTCCTCTTCACTACCTAAAGCCACTAGAAGTCGCTTTTCTTAAGTTTCCAACTATCAGCAAGGAACTAAGTAGCCCTTTTAGAGGTAAACTTGCTCCCAGTGCTGTAACAGAGGCCTTGTGTGTGGGTAGGTGTTGTGTTCCTCTGACAGGATGCCCATTTGGGCTGTGCTTAATTGCCTAATTATTATCAAAGAGGTTGTCCCTTCACCTGGAAATGTTAGCTGACACATGGACAGGACCCTCCTTTGTCCACCTAGCCAGGCATGCACCAATCCTAGTGCAAGAGGAGCTGCCCACATAACTGGGTTGAAGTGACAACAGAGGAGGGGTGCCCATTTCCCTGACTTCACACCTCTGGGGTGAGCACAGGCGATCTGCACAGGGAATAAATATTCTGAGATCTTGCTTTTAGGTTGAGAAAGCAACTGTGGGATTTTTCAGATAAAGTAGACAGAATTAACCTGGGGACCTTTTTTCCTATTGGTTTGGTCACCCCACCTACAGGCTAGTGCCAGGCATTAATGACACATCTCTCAGCACCCTCTTCAGAATACTACTAGACCTGTGTGGAGACAGATGAAGGACAGAAACTACTGGTACAAACCATGAGGAGATCCAAAAGTCTGGGCCTGCTCCCACTTGTACTCAGGGCACAGAAGTGGACTCCAAGGGTCATCTGGCGGACTTTCTGTTAAGCTACAGGGACAAAGCAAGTTGCTAGAAGCCCTTTTCCTGAAGAGTCGAGCTGACCAGTTCCAAATGAATCTGCCCTAAACACAGCTGGTATCTTCTGATGGAGTGAGTTGTAACCCACAAGGGCTGTTCCTGAGGTTCTGGGACTCTTGACTGAGGCAAAGTGTACTCCATCTAACAGCCTGAGAGCCTGGGATTTAGAAACACTTTAGCTCCAAAGACCCCCAGAGGACTGGGACAAACCTGCCAACTCAACCAGACAAAAGTGCAATGCTGCTGGACCAAATAATCTGGTTGTTTCCCATCAAAAGATTTCTGCAGTAGCAAATCCATTTCAGCGAGACATCACACAGAGAGTGTCTGGCCTTATGGAGCTCACTTTGCTGCTTTGCCATACTGGAAGAATTCAAGCTCCAAACAATTGACTACATCTAAATTTAGAAATCTTCACTGAGTGAACGTGCCAAAAATATTTGGCCTGAGAAGGACCTTTCTTGGGTACTTGGGTAAAAATGTTGAATTTCCTAGGTCCTGGTCAAACGCAACCAGAAGTCAGAGGTTGGTGTTCAATGTTTTTCAGCACTATTTTCATGTAAATCTTTAAAAATTCATATCTCCAGAGCCCCTTATTTGGTGTTTCTCATTATGGTACCATTTTGGTAATCAGATTTGTCTCTATTTATTTTTAATAAGTTAGGGTATTATTTTTATTATGTTGCATTTTCAATATTATAACTACTTTCAAACTCCTAAATGCTTTACACATTTGGTTAAATTAGAACTGTCTTCTCGGACCCAGAGTTACCATGGGTCGAGCTCAAGTTTAAATTATACAATTCTTTACTGAACCTAAGAAGAAGAGTGACATTTTTACTTAGGGTGGATGCTATCCACTTCAAATAGTAATCCTCATTCTCACATCAGTCTGTCTTTTTTGCATTTGGCAGTTGCATTTGGCAGTTGGAACATGTTATAGAGATCAGGATCCACCTCTGAGTGTTAACCAGTTTGTCTCTGGATCCTGGATTATTGTCTCCTGGTTAATTTTAATCCCTACAATCCATGTGGTGCATTCCTCTCTCAGGGCAAACTTGGAGGCCTCCCACTCTAGTGACCTACTTTGCATTTAAGCTTTGTTGCTTTAAAAAAAATATTGTTTAGTTTTTAATGTGAGACAAGGACTGTGGGTCAGTCAGGGCCTTGTGTCTGATTTTCTTCAATGATGTTTAGCTTCAGGGTGAGCACTATCAAGGAATGATCTGAAGGAAATCTATTCAAATAAGCTGGTGCACCCATCCCCTGTAGAATGCCATGTGTTGTCAGTGTTTAGATGACTCTACTGTTGATGTGATGTGTGGGCGAATAGCATGAATACTGATTACCAATCTGTTGGTGATACCGCCAAACGAGTACTTTAACTGTTTTCAGACATTATGGCCCTGATTGAGGAGGACCTAGAGCCTCCTTGTGCCACATTCAAGTCATTTGTTTGCGCTAATGTGGCCCAACGAGGCCAAACTCACCACACTAGATTTACAAAGTGGTGCAATGCATGCATTGCACCACTTTGTAACGCCTTCTGCTCATTATGCCCACGCCGGGCATAATGGGTGCCAGAAAGACGTTCCCCAATGGGGGGGGTTGAAAAAATGGTGCAAAGAAATTTAAAAGATGCCTTTGTGCCGTTTTGTGCAGCATTTTAATGACTGCACAGCACAGGTGTTAAAAGGAGGCACACCGTTATTCATAATTAGCCTCAATGTGCTTTGCAGGATTAGTGTAAACATTATTTATGCTAATCCTGCAAAGCACTAAAATAGCATCACAGATTCTGATGCTAGTTCCCTACCTACCTCCATTGTGCACCGTATATTAAATATGACCCACACGTGGAGCTGACAGGGGGGTGCTAAGGGGAGCCAGAAATGTGGTGTTGCAGTGGGTTCAGTCCCAGTTTTCTTAAATCTGGCCCGATATGTCTCAGGGTTGACACCACTCCTGCCTATCCCCCATCTTTAGAAGGGTTTATGCGCATTGTTGATTCAGTGACATAGAAGCCTTCATTAGTATCAATAGCATCTTTTACAATGGTCCAATTATCTCGCACTAATAATCACAGTGTCTGTCTATCAAGTCTTGTTGCTCAGATTGGCTCTGTTATTCTAGTCTTGTGCCTGCTATGAGTCCATGTCCAGTTGTGTTCCTGCCTGGTTCTCGTCTTCTTCCAGGTGGAACCAAGTCCCTCAATTGCAGCCAGGACCATACCTCTTCTAATGCATCAAATAAATTGCTTTTTAAATTCTAAAATATTTTGAGGCATGCTTGGTAAAGAAGCATCTATCTTAGGCTGAGTGCTTTAGGTTTCTGCTTCACTTCACTGAACGTCATTCTCTTCATTTGAACCCTTTTTGTGCAGTCTGGTAAAATAGCAATTGAGTGATTCCAAACTACAATGTTCTGTCTTGTCACTTGTGGGATGTAATATCTAACCTTATAATTTAGAAATCTGGCTATAATGGTACTCGGCGGAGGCCCTGGGTGTTAGCATACTGTATGCTTCCTCATTTTAAAACAATGGTGACAGGGCCTGGTGAACGTTTGCATAATTCATTGATCCAGAAAGGATTATGGGAATGTGCCTTGTGATTTTTCAGGACACCCCAGAAAACACAAATTATTATGTTTAGAGCACCCTGCTCAGTCTTATGCTTAATTTTCAAGTGCGTTAGTCAAAGTTTCAAAGTTTAATGGTTGATCAAAAATATAATTTAATCATCAAAACATCATAAAGTGAATTGATAATGAAATAAATCAAATATTAAATAGATCAATCTCCAAAGTACTCACATATTTACAAATAGTAAAATAAAAAAGGATTTTTAAATTGGTAAAATATAAAGTGCAGGAAAACAGGACTCAATAGGCATAATTTCATCAAGGTTTAGGTAGCAGTTTTTGTCTGGTGATCCAAGCTGCGTACAAAAACTTTGATACAGCACTGTAACTATTGTTGAGAAATTGATTTTGCAAATCCTACGTGCTTGACCTTTTTCCCTTTAAACTTAGGCATCGACAAAGGGGGTGGGGGGCGGAATCCACTTACTTCTGGCTGTAGCATACAACAGAAAGAACAAGTGTTCCTCTGTTTCATCTACAAAGGTACAGAAAAAACAAGGTTGGTGTGTGGATCTGCCGGCATCCCATGATGAGGTTTAGGCTCAATTGAAAGGGACCCATGTCTAAACTGCTAAAACACTGTGCAAGCATGTGCCGGATAGATACAATTTAAACATTATTGATAGATTTGTGCAATAAAAAACATCTAGTAAGGCTGCACCTGGAATTCTGCAACTCATTTAGGTTAGCAACTTTCTTCTGAAAATGCAATGTTACCATTGGGACTGCATTGTATAGACAGAAGAAAGATCTTCACAAAATTTGCCAAACCAAGATCCAGACAAGCTTTCATTCATTCATATCAAACTTTATTTCAGCAATTGGCATAAAATCACATAAATTAAGGCATATCAATACAGTAACAGTTAAAAACTTTACAAACCATCACATTAAAAAACTATTAAAAACAACGTACAATAAGCAGCAGAAAAGGAGAGGTACATTCAAAATAATAGGAAGGCTTAGTAACCTAACAAAAACCAACAACCCCCTCCCATAGCCCAAACACAGCATGGGATTCATAAAAATTAATCCAATAGCTAAGGGCAAACAAAATAAAAGCAATACCCATGGCCTAAATAGGTGGCAATAAAACAGCTCTTATCTAACTTATCCACATATAATGCAAATAATGAGAGACTATAAATACTTAAAGGAAACATAAAGTGCATATAATACCAGTAGCATAGCCTGATAACAGCAGAGCAGCCCTTTTCTGCCTATATCTCCACATATAAAGCAAATAGTGTAAACCTGCCAATACAGTCTGCTGGGCTGTGTCAGATCTTTGTCCTTGGTCCTTGTTACGACTTTATAGTCCCTAACACCAATTTTACGACACAGCAGGAGAATACATGTCCTCCTTCACACATTGTAGTGAGGGCAAAAGAAAAGGATATGATCTATGGATTCCTTAACCTCAGGACTGAGAGAGCAATTCAGCACTGATTCAATGAGGAGGCAGCGCCACTTCGCAGTAAGTGTTCAAAGTGGCAGGGTCCCTATGTGAAATTTAATGTACAGGGTTCTAGCGGCAGAGGGCTCAATCGCTTCCAAGTACTCTTCCAGGGAGTAATTGGCCTTAAACTAAATGAATGCTGCAGTCAATGAACACGTCTCCCAGACCTATAGGGGCTATCATCCACATGGCTCCAGTACATTCCCTTTAGCATAGACTTAGATACACTACATGATTCCTCAGGGTGGGTCCGTAAATCCTCACACCCGATCTCTGTCAAGCAACTTTTAAAACACCCCAGTAACAGAATCCTAGTTGCACCAGGGAGTTTTAAAACTGCTTCCACTTCCACCAACAGTGCAGTTAGTCCTTAGAGGGCTGGATCTTCCTCCATTATAACACAGGTCTGAGTCTAACTCTGTGGACAAGAGATTGCATACCTAAGTGTAACCAGAGTGGGACAGGAGGGGTACTTACAGGGAGATTGGTAGTTCAGTGTATAAAATAATTTTCTGCCAGTTCCAAGTCATTAATATTATAATGCCCCCATAGTTCCCCACCATATAATGACCCCCCACACACCTAGGACTTTCAGGTTATACATTTGCAGTGTAGGGAATAATGGGCAAAAGTCAGAGCCCTGTGAAGCTCTCAAAATTTCTTAGTATAGTTCTCCAGCCGAAGTTTGCACTTTTTAGATCTGAGGAAACCAGCCAAAATGCTCATTGAGAATGTACCATAAGTACTCAAAGGTGCAGAACCTCTCCATTGGAAAGCCATTGAAGACTGAGTGTAAACAGGTTGAACGGCAGGGATTAAGTACCATTTATTTGGTTTTACTAAGTTTAATCTCTAGCCCTCTCAGTCTGCAGAAAACACCAAACTGATTCAGTAGGTATTGAATACCCATAGGAGATTTCAACATCAGCAAGGTGTTGTTCGCAAACAGGAGTGCTGGCACTTTTCTTGCATCATGCTTGGATAGCTCCAACATAGACACCGTATAATTAATGAATAGCAAAAACAAGGTAAGGGCTATAATGCATCCCTTCTTTACGCTCCAAGAAATTGGAATGGGGTTTGTCAATTCTCCAGCTCGGCCATTGATAACCTGTGCAAAGTTATCCAAGTGAAGGCTCCATAAAACATCTACTAGATATTTTGGAGCACCATTTTCAGTCAAAACTTTCCACAGGACCTCCCTTGGAACAAGAACAAATGCTGAACGGAGGTCAACGAAGATTAAGTAGAGGTGTCTGCCTCCTAGCCTGACATATTTCCAATAGATGAGTTATAAGTGGAGTACTTAGTCTGTGGTGCTGGTCCCAGGCCTAAACCTGGCTTGCATGAGAGTCAGTACTCCAACGTCCTCCATCTAAGTTTGTAGTCTGCTCAACAGAATTTTACTAAACAGCTTCTGTGGGCTATCAATGAGACTGATGGAGTGGTAATTGGATGGGAGAGACAACAAGCCATTTTTGAAGATAGGAATAATCTCAGCCCCTGCCAAGTTCATGGCATAGTGAGCCCATTCTTGATGTTGTTACAAGAAATGAGATGCTTCATGTAGGAAAGTTCAATTTTTCTTGGCATGTTACTCCCAATTTCTGCCTGTTGTTTTTACTGTCTCACTGGGAGCCTGCTAGTCAGGACCACAATGCTCATAGTTTGTGGCCTATATGTGTTGTCAGTATGGAGTTCTGCTAACCAGAACTCCAGTGCTAATGCTCTCTCTGTGTACCAAAGCTGTCACTATAGATTAGTGACTCCATATACCAATTCTAATTGGCACACTGGTCCCCCTTTTAAGTCCCTATTATATGGTACCTAGGTAACCAGGGCATTGGGGTTCCAGGGTATTCTTATGGGCTGCAGCATTTCTTTTGCCACCCTTAAGGAGCTCATACAAACACTCCTTCAGGACCGCCATTGCAGCCTGAGTGAAATAGAGTGCACACTATTTCACAGCCATTTTTCACTGCACCAGGTAACTTATAAGTCACCTATATGTCTAACCTTCAGTCAGTGAAAGCTAGGTGCAAAGTTACTGTTTGTAAGGGCACTATTGCACTAGCAAAGGTGCCCCCACATTGTCCAAGGCCAATTCCCTGGAATTTGTCAGTGCGGGGACATCATTATAAGTGTGCACTACATATCTGTCAATACATATATGTAGCTTCACAATGGTAACTCTGAATATGGCTATGTGAGGTGTCTAAGATTGTGAAATTGAACACCCAAACCAAATCTGGTATTAGGGGCGGCAATTCCATGCACACTAGGGGCTCCACAATGGACCCCAAGTACTGCCAAACCAGCTCTCTGAGGTTTCCACTGCAGCCCCAGCTGCTGCCACCTCACAGACAGGTTTCTGCCCTCCTGGGAATTGAGCAGCTCATTCCAGGAAGGCATTACAATGAATTTTCTATAGGAGAGGAGTATTACACCCTCTGCCCTTAGAAATAGGTGTTACAGGCATGGGAGGGGAATCCTTCCAGAGCCTCTGGAAATGCTTTGAAGGGCACAAACGGTGCCCTCCTTTCATAATCCAGCCTACACCAGCTCAGGGACCCCCAGTCCCTACTCTGGAGTGAACCTGGAAAAAGGAAAGGGGAGTGACCACTCCCCTGACCATTACCACCCCAGGGGTGGTGCCCAGAGCTCCTCCAGAGTGTCCCTGGTGTTAATCATCTTGGATTCCAAGGTGTGGGGACCCTCTGGGAGCATCTGAGTGGCCAGGGCCAGCAGGTGATGTCAGAGACCCCTCCTGATAGGTGCATACCTGGGTAGGTAGCCAATCCCCCGCTTAGGGCTATTTAGGGTCTCTCCTCTGGGTGTTTCCTCAGATTCGGTTTGCAAGACTCCACCAGGACTTCTCAGCATCCTCTGATTCAGCTTCTGACCATCGGATCAACAGCAGACTGCTCCAGGAACTGCTGTAACTGCAACATTTTATCCAGGAAGGCTCCTGTGTCCTGCAACTTCAGGCTCCAGCCAGCAACTGCAACGGCTTCCAGGTTGTGCATACTCTGAGGACTGTCTGTCTTCATCCTGCACCAGAAGAACTGAAGGAATCTCCTGTGGAGTGATGGAGTCACTTCCCTGCTTCAGCAGGCACCTCTCTGCAAAAGCAACCAGTGCTATGGGACTCTTCTCCTGTCGACGAGCATGATCCCTGGAACACAGGTGGTGGACCTAAGTGATCCTGACTGTCCAAAGGTCCAGCTGTCCAAATATGGTGAAGGTAAAGGCTTGCCCCCCCATGCCAGACAGTAGCCCTCTGCATTGTATCCTTTGCAGCTCCTTGGGCTTCTGTGCACTTCTTCTAAAAGTTCTTCATGCACAGCATAGCCCCGGTCCCTAGGACTCTATCCTGTGATGGTCAGCTCCCTGAGTGTCATGACCACACAAACTTGCCAAGTCAAATCAAAGAAGTGCATGAGAAAAGTAAAGAGATATCCTCAGTGGAGACAGCAAAGCCCAAACTGGAAGAAGGTTTGCAGAGTAATCTTGCGCTTATTTCAAAGGAAGAATCAAGAAGAGAAGATCCAAGATGGCTGCTGTGAGTCCTGAAGGTTAGTTACAGTTCTAGTCTTGCAATCGGTTGGTTGCTAGGTTACGAGCTCTCCAGCTGGAAGCCTTGCATTTCAACTGAGGTCTGACAGGAATCAGCTGTGTGGAGAGAGAGCGCGCTTCAGAACAGAAACTCCTGTGAGGTAAAATTACATTTGAAGATTAGTTTACAGAAAACTGATAAATATTGTCAAGGTTGATTCGAAGAGTTTGATAGTAGACCGTTCCCGTGGAAGTCGGCAAGGCTACAGAGTTAATGTATGAATTAACCTTATGTTTACAAGGTTCTTGTTTAAGATATTAAAGTCAAAGAAAAAACAAACTTTAAAAGAGCAAGTATCTACAAATGTCAAGGTTATAAACAAAGGCCAAGTTTAAAGGAGAAACAAACTGTTAACAAATAAGCATTTACAAATTCAATGGTAATAAACCAAAATAGAGTTTAAAAGAGTAACAAACTTAAATAAACAAGCATTTACAACTAAAAGTTATCGACAGATGTCGAAGTAAGGAAGGAGAAACTAACTGTAATAAACAAGCATTTACAAATACAAGTATTGACAGAAGTCACAATAAGACAGGAGAAATTAAATAACATCAGCTGATTTGAACAACGCATTATCACCAACTATATATATAAATATATAGCAACATAAAACCAATCTCTAACAAAGGTTGAGAAGTTCTTCCAGAATCAGTAATAAGCATTTTTTTAAGAAGAGCTATCATTTATAGAGAGAAGCAAGGCTACAGAGAACTCAGGGTGAGTGAAGAAATAATAGAATTAAAGAGAATTAAATGTTGAGAGTAGAAAGTGAAAAACTGATGTTGTATGTCCCTAGTAATTGCGACTGTGACTCTTGCAGGTGCTGTATCCAATCTTAGATGTGAAGAGGCAGACTGAGTACTGGTGTTCATCATCTCTGTGGCAGTCTCTCTACCATCCCATTCCCCTTTCCCCCTCCGGGTTACTCAGCACGAAGGATTAATATTCGTTGTGAGTAGCTCGGGTCGGGACTGAGGAGTTATCTTCTGCTTCTGAGGAAATCGAATTGAAGTATCCTGACACTGAGTTGATCGCCGGTGGTGTGGGATCCTTCTGTGTAGTGCTGCGACAACCGCACTTTGCAACTCCCTGGTCCCCGTGTCCTGGGACTCCCGTGGTTGCTGCCTAGTCTTATGAGGACTCTCTGAAGTGCTGAGATCCTCCTCTGTCCGAGTTGAAACCCCCAGGTCCTTCCTTGGTCCGGGCAGTTCCTCTTTGACACAAAATGCTTTCTTGCGTGAACCAAGACTTGTTGGTGGAATCCAGCAAAGCAAACAGCCTGCATCCAGTGACTCGACCTGGGACATCTCTGGCACCAAGCAGGAACCCACAGCTATCTTCTTTGGTGCATTTCTGTCATTTTCTTCCAACCGGAGAATCTACTTTTGCACCTTCTTCCAGGTGGGTGGGGGCTCCTGTTCTTCCTGGACTCTTCATCGACTTCTGGACTTGGTCTCTTCTCTCCACAGGTCTTCAGGTCCAGGAATCCATTGTTGGTTGCTTCCAGTCTTGCTTGGTTCTTGCATGATCCTTCTCCATGACTTGTAGTGTGTTCTGAGGAAACTTGCTGTACTTTACTCCTGTTTTCCTGGGCTCTAGGATGGGGTACTTTACTTACCTTTGGTGTTTTCTTACACTCCCAGCACTCCTCTACACACTAGACCTACCTAGGGTGGAATCCAACTTTCGCATTCCACTATTTTAGCATATTATTTTTATTGCTCCTAGGCCCATTGCAATCAATTGTGTTTTTCACTGTTTGCACTATTCTATGACTGTTTACTTACCTGAGTTTATTTACTAGTGTATATATTGTGTATACTTCTTACCTCCAGTAGGAGTATTGCCTCTAAGATAGTTTTGGCCTTGTGTCACTAAAATAAAGTACCGTTATTTATGGTAACACTGAGTATTGTGTTTTATTCTGTATAAGTACTGTGTGTCTATAGTGGTATTGCAAGAGCTTTGCATGTCCCCTAGTCCAGCCGTGGTTGCTCTGCTACATCTAACCCTAGACAGCCTAAGCTGATAGACATTGCTTACATTTCACTAATAAGGGATATTTGGAGCTGTTATAGGGTGTAAGTACCTTCGGTACCCACTACAAGCCAGGCCAGCTTTCTACACTTCAGATTTCTTTCCCAGCTTTAACCGGATCCCCCCAGTACCTTCTCCAGCCCTGGCGCTTTCCTGGGGTAATCCAACCTACAGTGTCGCCAACTTCTTTCACAGTGATTGAACAAAAGGTGCCATCAGGCTGAACTTCCAAGTTTACAAGGGATCCTTTAACGGTACTCACTGCAACATCAGCAGTTGGAAATAAAGCCAGCTCAATCATCCCAGTATGTCATGCATAAAGCCTGTAAAATGATCCACCCAGGCTGCAGCTGATATGTTGCTACTCAAAGGGGCTACATTGTCTACTCCATTCTACTCTAATGATGTATAAAGGTATTGACATTTGGGGGGTCATTCTGACTCCCGCCGGCCGCGGTAACCGCAGGGCCGGCGGGAGCCGCCAGAATACCGCTGCGCGGTCAGAAGACCGCCGCGGTTATTCTGAGTTTCCCGCTGGGCGGGCGGGCGACCGCCAGAAGGCCGCCCGCCCGCCCAGCGGGAAACCCCCTTCCACGAGGATGCCGGCTCCGAATGGAGCCGGCGGAGTGGAAAGGGTGCGACGGGTGCAGTTGCACCCGTCGCGATTTTCAGTGTCTGCATGGCAGACACTGAAAATCTTGGTGGGGCCCTGTTACGGGGGCCCCTGCAGTGCCCATGCCATTGGCATGGGCACTGCAGGGGTCCCCAGGGGCCCCACGACACCCCTTACCGCCATTCTGTTCCTGGCGGCCAAAACCGCTAGGAACAGGATGGCGGTAAGGGGGTCGGAATCCCCATGGCGGCGCAGCAAGCTGCGCCGCCGTGGAGGATTCCCCAGGGCAGCGGGGAACCGGCGGTACACCGCCGGTTTCCCGTTTCTGACCGCGGCTGTACCGCCGCGGTCAGAATGGCCAGGGATGCACCGCCAGCCTGTTGGCGGTGCATCCGCGGTCCCCGGCCCTGGCGGATTTTACCGCCAGGGTCGGAATGACCCCCTTGGTGTCCTAGAGTAAAAATATGTAGACTGCAAACCAAATTAGATTTGGGAGCGACAAGCTTGCCATTAGTGTGCAGTCAGTCCACCTGAGTGAATGTGGAAGAGGTCGCCAGAGAAACAGGCTGGGTCACATGAGAACTAGTTCTGTCTGTGCAAGGGACCACTAATCAAGGAAGAAAAATTTGTGGCACAGGCCAAGTCCCAGGTCTCAAATGGTGGTAGAGAAAACCAAATGGGAGGAAAACTATGTCAGCGTAAACCACCATATTGGAAACTATTAACCAGTAAATTGTTCACAATATTTGGATACCTGAAATTGATAATGACTCAATCTCCTTCAAAGGGTTTTGCCAATGGATAATAATTCCCTCACTTCTAACCATCAGCATTTTTGAGGCATATATAAATATGATAGGCCAATAAAAGCATGCAACCAGTACAGGACATTGCTCTTGAATTGCACAAACAATTCAACGAAGTCTGCATGTAAACAAGGAACATTAGACAACACAATAACATATGGTCCTGCATCAGGGGGAAGTTTTACCAAATTAGAATTGAGTACATAGGCCAGTGTAACCCCCCATTGCCTGTAATGCCCCACACACCCATTTTTAACCTTCCCCTTTTCCAACCAGGTATAATAGGTTGAGCTTTCAGTTCACGGGGAGCCACACTAGGTCAAGTTGCAGATACTACAATTAAAGAACAATTTCCAGCTGGTACAGCAGCACATAGTATATTGGGAAATATAGTAGAAGAGGTAGTGGCAGCCACAGAATGAGAAGGGACAGGTCACACTGTGACCTACTGCTATTGACTAGGGATACTGTTAGGGTTTGTACACAGCAAAGAGCATGTCCCCTCTCACTGCACTAGTGGGTTCTGTAATAGCTCCCTTTTAAACTTACTATTGAAAGCCTTTCTTGTTATCTCACATTCCCCCCCCTAGGCTTCTGTGTATGTTGTTTAATGTGCTGTTTTGTTTACACATTGGGCCTTGCTTTTACCAAGGCTTCTTTAAAATACTCCTCCCTAGGCTATGTGTTAATCCAACTCATTTGTATAATAACTGAAACTCTGCACACCTTTCAAGAACATGTGCAGCATGTGAGGACCACACCCAGCTCTTCAAACCACACCCAGCTCTGCACACCTTCCAAGAACATGTGCAGCATGTGAGGACCACACCCAGCCCTTCAAACCACACCCAGCCCTGTCTATAAAAGCTTGTGCTCGTCTACCTCCCGCTTACCTGAGAACAGATCCCTCGGCGCTGGCACTCCTGCTCTTTACAGACTTTCATTGACTTCAATGGGCGCAGCTTCTGGCTCTTCCTTCTTCTGGTTTCCGGTTCCTCCTTGCTTCAGCCTCTCTCCTATGAGTAACCTGCAAAAGAGAAAGAAGACAAGGTTAGACTGATCAGTATCTCTTGCCAGCAACAAGTAAGTGCAAAATCTTTTATTACCTGAAAGAACTTTGACAACAATTTCTGGATTCGTGTACAGAACTTTGTGAAGCAAACATTGTTTTTTCTCATGGAACTTTTAAGAATCGAACCGTGGAAACCATTAACAGCAAGGCAAACAGTAAATCAAGGACTTGCACAAATTACATGCTGTATTTTGATGTAAAAGTACAGTATTTGTTTTATAAAAGATTCGGGAAATATGGGAAAAGTGAGTCTGCTATTGGGAATTTAGGCTTTAGTTATATTATGATGAATGTTTGATATTGGTAATTCTGATAACGGTATTTGTTTAATGTTTTAGAAGCTTTACAGTAATAGAAAACACATCCCAGAGCAGTAACACATTCCAAACCTGGAAACTAGAGACCAGGATCCAAGAGGTACTTTTAGAAGAGAATTTCTAATAAATAAAGGGATAGTCAGGAACCCATTTAGGAATAGGTTGCACTTATCTGTTCTTTGTTTATGTTTCATTAGGCACCAGTTTCTACAGAAGTCAGAAAGGGCCGCAGATTTGTGCAGCACTTCAACAGTGGAAACGCAAGAACGGTGTTGTCTCTCTTTTTTATTTTATCCACTTCCCCCCTTCCCTTGAGCTTCTGTTCTTAGTGCACTGTTTTAAAAACTAGTGTGCTGGAACAAGCAGTTTCAGGGTGGGGTCGGATTGTCTTCAACCTCCATCAGCACTGAGCAAGAACTCAGGTGAGCTGGGCTTTGACAGAAGCACAAGCCGTAAAAAAATTCCGTTCTGGTGGACGATGAATACCGGGGAAGAAATAGAGGGCATTGACGTCACGGATATGGCGCAGGCCCTAAATGAGGACTTGGCTCATAATGAATCAGTGTCTGGCATCTTGCAACATATGCAAGAGGAAATAGAGAGATTAAAGATGGAGAATACCTCTTTAAAACAGGATTTAAGCAGGTATAAATTTAGGGGATCTCAGTGGAACACAGCTTCTACGCCTTTGTTTAAAACCTCCTCAGAGACAGGGGCGCCATCAAAACATACAACTTTGCCTTCCCCGGTTGAGGTTACTGTTAATGTTCCTAATGTTGTGCCCTTAGCAGCACCTGAACGTTTTCATGGAGATAGTAACAAATTCCATGTTTTTATCAATCAATGTCAATTACACTTCATTTGTAAGCCACAACAGTTCCCTACTGATGATACGAAAGTGGCATTCGTCTTGTCTTATTTGGGTGGCACAGCAGCCAATTGGTCAATTCCTTTCGTGGATAGAGATGATCCCATCCTCCATAATTGGAATCAATTTAAACGTACCATGACCAGCCTTTTTGCAAAACACACTTTCATGCAGGCAAGTCATAATGAGCTTTTAAATCTTAAACAAGGCAACAAGGATTTATTGACCTATCTCACTAGTTTTAATCGTTTACTCACCGAGACACAGTGGCCAGAAGAAAAGCGTGTCTCCCTTTTTTATAAAGGTTTGAGAGACGAGTTAAAAGACGCGCTGGCTCATATCGTTGATTTACCAAAAGACTATTCGGACTTTGTAGATTTAGTTGTGAAATTAGAACATAGACTTGGAGAAAGAAAGGGAGATAAATACAAACTGGAATCACGGTTAACTTTTATTAGACACGAGAAGAAAGACACAGATAATAAACTCCCTGAACCAGAGCATATGCAAATAGGGACACTCAGAGGTCCACTCACATCAGAGGAAAAAGAAAGAAGGAGAACATTTCAATTATGTTTATATTGTGGCAGGGCAGGTCACTTTGCCAGAGAATGTCCAGTAAAGCCTAAAACTCCACGAAAGGGTGCTGTTTCCTCCACCTCCTCAACTGAATCGGGAAACGATTAAGCTCGACAAGGGGAGAGGTTACTTGTTCGAGAAAACATCTTAATCAAACCTCTAATGCTGCAGCCTTCAGGGTACCGCACATACCTAGACATTTCATAATTCAGGTCGTTTTACTTGTTACTACCCAAGTGAGGCATTCTCTCCCTGTCCTACTGGACTCAGACGCGACAGGAAATTTTGTGGATAATAAGTTAGCTGAAATCTTAGGACTTCCTATGTGCCTAAAGCCTTGTCCAGAAGCAGTATGTGCAGTGGATGGGTCAGAATTGACCTCTGGATTAATCACAAAACAAACAAGTCCACTTGTTATGGTCTGTCAGAACGGGCACACAGAGGTGATTAGCTTTGATCTGATAGATACTCCTAATTTTGGTTTGATTCTCGGGGTACCCTGGTTAACAACTCATAACCCAAAAATTGATTGGGTGAATAGAACTGTTACTTTGGATTCCTCTTTCTGTAGAACCAATTGCTATCAAGAAGCAGGTACAGAACAGAGCACAGTATTACACTGTGCTAGTGTTACACAAGATGAACCAAGTCTCCCTCCTGAATATTCTGACTTTAAAGATGTCTTTGATCCAGTAAAGGCTAGTGTGCTGCCCCCACATTGGTCTTATGACTGCCGTATAGATCTTATCCCAGGGGCCCCTTTACCTAATAACAGAGTATATGCTTTGACTGACGAAGAAACCAAATACTTAAGAACCTACCTAGATGACCTACTACAGTCTGGGTTCATCCGTCATTCCACATCTCCGGTGTCATCTCCACTCATTTTTATCCCGAAGCCGGATAAATCCCTGCATGCGTGTATCGATTATAGAGGACTAAATAAGGCTACAATAAAGAATAAATATCCTCTTCCTCTAATACCTGTGTTGTTGGATCAATTAAGACATTCTACTGTATACACTAAACTAGATCTGCGGGGAGCTTACCACCTGGTCTGAGTAAAAGAGGGGGATGAGTGGAAGACAGCTTTCAAGACAAAGTTTGGTTTATTTGAGTACACAGTAATGCCCTTTGGGTTATGTAATGCCCCTGCGGCCTTTCAGTTCTTTATAAATGAGGTCCTACACGAATTCCTGGACGTTTGTGTCATAGTATACATAGACGACATCCTCATTTACTCTAAGAACTCAGAAGAACATACCCAACATGTTCGTGCAGTATTATCAAAGTTAAAAGAAAATCATCTTTTTGCTAAGTTAGAAAAGTGTACTTTTAATGTCAACAAGGTGGACTTTTTAGGATACTGCCTGTCACCTCAAGGAATAACTATGGATGTAAAGAAAATCAGTGCTATTGCTGATTGGCCAGAACCATCCTCTGTAAAAGATATTCAGAAATTTCTGGGTTTCGCCAATTTTTATAGGAGGTTTATTGCACATTTTGCAGACATTGCGGCCCCAATAACTACCTTGTTGCGGAACGGGCAACAATTTCTTTGGACTGATGAGGCGGCACACGCCTTTCAACTCCTAAAACAAAAGTTCACTTCAGCCCCAATTCTGAAACATCCTGATCCTGACTTGCCCTTTTTTGTTGAAGCGGATGCTTCACAAGTAGCTTTAGGAGGAGTTCTCTCTCAACGAGATGCAGTAGATGGCCAGTTACATCCTATAGCCTTCTATTCTAAAAAGTTATTGCCAGCTGAACAAAATTACACTGTGGCTGAAAGGGAACTACTAGCTATCAAAGTAGCCTTTTCAGAATGGAGGCACCATTTAATGGGAGCCAAGTACCCAGTTACAATCTTTTCTGACCATAAGAACCCACAGTTTTTTGGATCACTTAAAGCACTAACACCACGTCAGATGCGCTGGTTAAATTTTTTTAGCACATTTGACTTTGTTATAACCTATAGACCAGGTGCACAACAAATTCAATCTGATGTGTTATCTAGATACGGACATACCTCAGACATGAAACAAGATAAAATAGGAGAACCCATTATTCCTCCCCAAAAGTTGTTGGCACCAGTACAACAGAAGGATTTCATCACAGATCTACAGTATATAATGCACACATGCAAATAGCACCTCAGGATTGGTTAAAGGATTCCCATAACACAATACAACGAGGTTTATTGTATCACGACAACATGCTGTTAGTGCCCACCTCTGAATTACAAACACAGGTGATAATTTGGCATCACGCCTCACCGTTGGCAGGTCATCCTGGTTGGGTAAAAACCCTGGAAAATGTGCAAAAACACTTTTGGTGGGACACTATAAGAAAGGACATTAAGCAATTTGTCACTTCCTGTCCAATTTGTGCAAGACATAAATCTTCTCATAAGGCTCCTGACGGCTTGTTAATACCAATGCCAACACCCAAACAACCCTGGCACACTGTGAGCGTAGACTTTATTGTAGGTTTACCACCTGTAAAATCCTTCACAACAGTGTTGGTTATAGTGGATTTTTTATCTAAAATGGCACATTTTGTACCATTATGGAAATTACCCACGGCAGCAGAATTTGCCGATATTTTTATAAGGGAAATTGTGCGTTTACATGGTTTGCCAAGCAAAGTGGTGTCAGACCGAGGGAGCCAGTTCAACTCCAGATTTTGGAAACAATTATGTGAAAAACTGAAAATAGATGTGGCCTTATCCACTGCTTTCCACCCAGAGACAGATGGACAGACTGAACGACTGAACCAAACCTTTCTTCAAATGCTACGTTGTTTATTGGCTGATTATTCTAGTGAATGTTTGGAAGCTCTCCCTGTAGCAGAGTTTGTTTATAATAATACTGAGCATTCAGCTCTACTTTGCTCACCATTCTATTTCTTGCAGGGGTATCATCCAAGAGCTATACCCATTTTGTTAGAAGATTCCCTGTTGCCTACAGTAACGGATAGACTAACGAGGTTAGGTGACATACAAGACAAAGCCAGGAAACATTTATTAAAGTACAAGGAAAGCATGAAAAGACAAGCAGACAAACACAGGTCTGAGGCCCCAATGTATAAAATTGGTGACAAGGTATGGCTCTCCACAAAGAACCTAAACATAGAGGGATCCCGAAAGCTGCAACCACGTTTCATTGGACCCTTTAGTATAACTGCCATAGTAAACCCGGTAACAGTAAAATTAGATTTACCAAAAGAATATCCAGTACATTCTACATTCCATGTGTCCTTGCTTAAGCCGTACAACTCCAAAACCCGACCTGAACCACCACCTCCACCCATACCAATTAAGGGAAATCTGGAATATGAAGTGAAAAGCATAAAAGACTCAAAAAGAATTAGTGGACGTCTGTTTTATTTAGTAGAATGGAAAGGATATGATGAATCTGAGAATTCATGGGAACCAGCATCATATGTACATGCCCCACAGCTGATTAGACGGTTTTATTTAAAAAATCCAGGAAAACCCCGTCCTGTAGGAGGGCCTTTGAGGGGGGCAACTGTTAGGGTTTGTACACAGCAAAGAGCATGTCCCCTCTCACTGCACTAGTGGGTTCTGTAATAGCTCCCTTTTAAACTTACTATTGAAAGCCTTTCTTGTTATCTCACCTTCCCCCCCCTAGGCTTAGGTGTATGTTGTTTAATGTGCTGTTTTGTTTACACATTGGGCCTTGCTTTTACCAAGGCTTCTTTAAAATACTCCTCCCTAGGCCATGTGTTAATCCAACTCATTTGTATAATAACTGAAACTCTGCACACCTTTCAAGAACATGTGCAGCATGTGAGGACCACACCCAGCTCTTCAAACCACACCCAGCTCTGCACACCTTCCAAGAACATGTGCAGCATGTGAGGACCACACCCAGCCCTTCAAACCACACCCAGCCCTGTCTATAAAAGGCATCCCCCGAGCCTCACCCAGTGCTTGTGCTCGTCTACCTCCCGCTTACCTGAGAACAGATCCCTCGGCGCTGGCACTCCTGCTCTTTACAGACTTTCATTGACTTCAATGGGCGCAGCTTCTGGCTCTTCCTTCTTCCGGTTTCCGGTTCCTCCTTGCTTCAGCCTCTCTCCTATGAGTAACCTGCAAAAGAGAAAGAAGACAAGGTTAGACTGATCAGTATCTCTTGCCAGCAACAAGTAAGTGCAAAACCTTTTATTACCTGAAAGAACTTTGACAACAATTTCTGGATTCGTGTACAGAACTTTGTGAAGCAAACATTGTTTTTTCTCATGGAACTTTTAAGAATCGAACCGTGGAAACCATTAACAGCAAGGCAAACAGTAAATCAAGGACTTGCACAAATTACATGCTGTATTTTGATGTAAAAGTACAGTATTTGTTTTATAAAAGATTCTGGAAATATGGGAAAAGTGAGTCTGCTATTGGGAATTTAGGCTTTAGTTATATTATGATGAATGTTTGATATTGGTAATTCTGATAACGGTATTTGTTTAATATTTTAGAAGCTTTACAGTAATAGAAAACACATCCCAGAGCAGTAACACATTCCAAACCTGGAAACTAGAGACCAGGATCCAAGAGGTACTTTTAGAAGAGAATTTCTAATAAATAAAGGGATAGTCAGGAACCCATTTAGGAATAGGTTGCACTTATCTGTTCTTTGTTTATGTTTCATTAGGCACCAGTTTCTACAGAAGTCAGAAAGGGCCGCAGATTTGTGCAGCACTTCAACAGTGGAAACGCAAGAACGGTGTTGTCTCTCTTTTTTATTTTATCCACTTCCCCCCTTCCCTTGAGCTTCTGTTCTTAGTGCACTGTTTTAAAAACTAGTGTGCTGGAACAAGCAGTTTCAGGGTGGGGTCGGATTGTCTTCAACCTCCATCAGAACTGAACAAGAACTCAGGTGAGCTGGGCTTTGACAGATACGTTCAGCTTACATAGCTCTGCCTTAGTTGCACCCAAACAAATGTAGATTGATGCTAATCTGCTCACCATGGTCTCTAAGAGTTTGTTTCATAAATCCTTCATTATGTCTCCTATTTTCTCCATTCCAAGATCTGACAGTCCTTGTGTGGGAGAAGAAGAGCATACCCTCTTGGATTTAACTCCCATTTCAGTTCTCTTCCTCTTGCTCACTGAGCCCTTGGGAGAAAAGTTAGAAAGTTGGTACTGGAACTCCTTGGACTCCCCGAGGAAAGTGCTAGAAAGGGGTCTTAGACAACCTCCCCTCAAGTCTGAATGAGCAACTGTGGATCGAGCATTGGTAAATGTAGGTACCAATGGGACAGAAACTGCAAATACAAATGCAAAAGAAGCTAAGGAGAGTGACATGCAACATTCTGCCAACTCAATTTCTGTATTTCTGACCACTACTACCCTCTGAAGAAACCCATCTATAGATGTGCCAGTCTGGGCTTTGGGTTGATTTGCTGAGGGCTTGCACTCCTCATTTTAAAGACTGGATCAAACTCGTAAGTACCTGCTTAGTGTCAAGTAGACAGCAGTCTCCTCATGCTAGTTGGTGTTTTTTTGTTGATGTCCTGCCTTCTCCACCACTCAGCAACATGAGTGATTCTGGTCAATTGAGTGCCCCAAGCAGAAATCTTGCCATGCACGTTCCACATAAAGGGAGTATCCTCAAGCCATATAGCACTTTTGGATGATGTCCCTGTCTACTCTGCCACTCAGCAATAGCAGGGATTCTAGTAAACTGAGTGCCCCAAGCAGAAATCCTTACATGCACATCCCACACAGTGGCAGTATCCTCGTGCTATATAGTACTTTTTGGTGATGTCCCAGCCTCCTCCACCACTCGGCAACAGCAGTCTCCTTGCGCTACATAGGATTTGTGATGATGTCCTTGACTCCTCCACCACTCAGCAACAGCAAGGATTCTGGTCAATTGAGTGCCTCAAGCTTAAATCCTTACATGGGCATGTGTTAGTCAATTTTGTCAGTATGGTCACTGACTTTTGTAGAGTCGACAGCTCATTCTGCAGCCTTTTGATGTCTTCTTTGGTTGTATGGACTTGGTCTTCCAGTTTCCTTATGTCAGTGAATAGTAATTTTACTTCAATGTCAACCTAATTGGTTTTGGTGTCTAGTGCCTCCCACAATTCTTTAATGACCAGAAGAAATGGTGTCATTGTGTGATTACTAGTTGGGGCTTGTGACTCTAATGCAACAGCATCACCCAGTTGCCTCATTTGCCACTGAGGCACGGCTGATGCAAATTGTACTGGGAAATAGTGTTGCTCTGTGCAAGGTTTGACTGTTTTGACTTTCCCATTACACTAGCCTGGACGATGAACTGCCCACCATCTCTGCCGGTGCTAGTGGACAGGAGGCACCGCCACAGGATCACGACACTAGCACCCCACCACCTGCAGATGGAGAACCACCCCACAAGCGGTCCCTGAGATCCAGGACAAAGACAGAGAACAATGCCATGACCCCCGCCAAGAAATGAGACCACCGTGATTGTCATCCTTCTGTCCCACTTTGTCACCCTGTCCATACTTAAACTGGCTCTACTTCCTATGCCCCTTTGGGCAATGCACCTCTCAGACTAATAGACTGGACTCTGCCATGGACAATCCTCCACCATCACCCTTGACCATTTTAAAACCCCCTCCACTACTTGGCACTTAAATAAACACCCTTAAATCACAAAACAATCTGGATTGTGGATTGTGTATTTCCAATAACTATGGAAAAATGCTATATCCAATGTAATGTTAACATACCTATGTCACACAGCTCTAGTCCATGCGGAAACAAAGCAGAGGTCACGTAGTGGGACCCACATCTGTGAAATCGAAAGGGAAAGTGACAACTCAGTGTCCATACTCTGGGTGAAAATGACAGACAGATGAGAGATAGAAGAATTAAATCAGATGTAGCAGGCAGTGTTGTCTTCTTACCTGTGTCTCACTGGAAGTATTGTTGGATCACCGTGTTCCTATTGTCTATGTCCTCTTCTTCTGCTTCCTCGTCTTCACTGGCCACAGGCTCCTCAGCTGCCACAACACCTCCATCTGGACCATGCTCCTGCAGAAAAGGCACCTGTTGTCGCAAAGCTAAGTTGTGAAGCATACAGCAGGTCACGATGATCTGGCACACCTTCTTTGGTGAGTAGAATAGGGAACCACCTGTCATATGGAGGCACCGGAACCTGGCCTTCAAGAGGCCAAAGGTCCTCTCTATAATCCAGAAATGGAGTACTGACAGCACCTGCTCTAGAGGGGGGATTCCTGTGGGAAGGCAGATATCTGACATCAGGTCTGGCTCCATCTGGGCACACAGTTCCAGGATTGTGGTACGATCAAGTCTGTAGGTGACAATTACATGTCGCTCCTCCATTGTCGACAGGCCCACCAGCGATCTGTACACCAAAGGATGCCGCCATCTCCTCACCTGCCCCAGCGGACGTGCTCTATGGATGAGAACAGCGATCAGAGGGTCAGCCAACACTGAGGTACGTGAACACAACTTAATAGGAAAATGTTTGAAAATCGACGTATGGCTGTATTAGTGTTTAAGCAAAAATGAATGCCATGTGGCCCCCTGAAATGGCGGCTGCCTGACCTGTAATGTGGGACAAGGAGATTTGAGGTAACTGCGCTGGCGTTGTACACCATCGCGGTAGGCGGTCGAAGACCGAGGTGCAATCCTGCATTAATTAACATTGGACCCTATGGGTCCCAGGAGCCAATGACGATGTACGCCGGCGATGATGGTACGTACTGCTGTGGACATCACCACCATTTTCTGTCTGTTCAATCACTTGATACCTGATCTTCGACAGGAGAGGACCTACATTGCACGTACTGCTGTGACCTCAGTCTGGAAAAGACAACGGCTCGTGTGTCTGGGGAAAGGGCCATTGCCTTCAGCACGGAGGAGTTGGAGAAACTAGTGGATGGTTTCCTCCCCCAGTACACGCTACTCTACAGTCCTCCAGAGAAACAGGTGAGTACACTGTGAGCATGCTGTATGGGCAATGCCTGTTTGGAGTGGTGTTGATGAAAGATGGGGGGGGGAATGAGGCGTGCATGATACGACGGTGAGTGCATGTGCATCACGGCAAGGGTAGGGATGCTAGCCAATGACTGTGACGGTGTGGACGGTCATATCTTCTCCTTTTCCCCTGTACTATTCCTGTAGGTCAGCGCCCACCAGAAGAAGGTTATTTGGCGTGCCATCGCCAAGGAAGTCCAGACCCTGGAGGTCCACCACAGACTGAGCACCCACTGCTGGAAAAGATAGGAGGACATTCGCCGCTGGTGCAAGAAGATGGCAGAGGCCCAGCTGGGGATGGCCTCCCAACGTGGAAGGGGTGCCCGTTGCACCATGACCCCCCTGATGTTCCGGATCCTGGCAGTTGCGTATCCGGAGTTGGATGGGCGCTTGAGGGCATCACAGCAGCCACAAGGGGGTGAGTACACTCTCATACTGCTGATTCAGGGCGCATTGTAGGTGTCTGGGTGGGGGAGGTGGGCTGTGGGTTCCCCTAGGCCAGGGCGAGTTTAGTAGGCAAGGTCCCTTCTTTAGGCAGGCCCTGTGGCACCCCACCCCACCTGTGTTCAGAGCCAACTACACATAGTCAGACTCCTGTGACTTCCATGTGTGCAGCAATCGGGCATAGGCCTTGTAACCCATGTCCTTGTGATTAATTAGGGAAATCTAAGTGCACAGCGTAGTGCAGGGGGCTTCTGTGTCTGTGGTCTCTGCCAACGGTAGCGGTATTGGATGCACTCAACATGTCTTTCTTCTGTCTTCCCCCCCTTTTTTGTGGTCTCCCAGTTCTTGTGTGCATTAGCATCATCAGGCGGAGGAGCAGTGGCACCGGAGCTGGAGGGAGCTGCATCCCACATGGCCCTGGAGGGCGACACAACGGAGTCAGAAGCCACCAGTGGGACGGAGGGCGAGGGTAGCACCACGGCGGGGACAGGAGCTGAGACCAGTGAGACAGACTCCTCCTCTGATGGGAGCTCCCTTGCGGTAGCGGGTCCCTCTGTGCCCCCTGCATCAACAGGTACAGCCGTCACCCCCCCACCAGCACCGCCCTCCCAGCAGCCCCTCAGCGTGTGCCCCGTTGCCGCTCACCCAGGAGGGTGGGCATCTCCTTCGCCCCATGCACCTCAGCCCCTGCCCCAGTCAGCCCTGCTGCCCTCGGTGAGGAGGCCATTGACCTCCTCAGGTCCCTCACTGTTGGGAAGTCTACCATTTTGAATGCCATCCAGGGTGTAGAGAGGCAGTTGCAACAAATCAATGCTTACCTGGAGGGCATTCATTCTGGTTAGGCATCACTTCAGTGACCTTTTCAGACTCTGGCCTCAGCACTGATGGCAGCCATTGTCCCTGTCTCTAGCCTCTCCCCTCCAACTTCCTCCACCCAGACCCAATCCCCTGTACCTCAGCCTATCCCAAGCACACCATCAGACCAGCATGCACACACGTCAACACACAAGGGAAGCCCAGGCAAACATAAGCACCACACATCCCACAGGCACTCATGCAAGCATCATACACATGCAGACACACCAACAGCCACTGCCTCCACTGTGTCCCCCTCCTCCTCGTCTCCCTCCTCCCTCCCAGTCTTGTCTCCACTCACACCTGCATGCACTACATCTTCAGCCACTACCTCCATCACATGCACCTTCACCCAAAGCCAGCAAACGTACACCTCCTACAACCACTACCTCTTCCTCCACTCCCAAACTCCCTCCATCTACCCGTCCCAGTGTGTCCAAAAAACTTTTCCTGTCCAACCTTGACCTCTTCCCCTCACCTCCCCCACCTCTTCAGTCTCCTAGCGCCCGCCTTTCCAGGTCCCAACCCAGCACCTCAGCCACAACATCTGCGGGAACAGTGGTGCCAGTAGTAACCGGCTTTTGGAGTGCGCCAGGCAGCAGGACAGCCAGTGTGCCAAGGAGCCAGAGCACGGACAGTCACCCACCTCAAAAGCACAAAAAGTTGGCCAGTGCCTGGTGGAAGAGAGGCAAAACATCTACCACCAAAGCCTCTCCCAGGGGTACAGTTGGGAGTGTGAAGACAGCTGTGCCACCATCCAAGGTGGGGAAGGGGCACAGTAAAACAGGCAAGTCTGCGAAAACCTGCACGGCGGACAAGAACGCCACCAGCACCGCTGAACGGGACACCGCCGCCATCAGCACCGCTGAACAGGACACCACCGTCACAAGCACCGCTGCCAAGGCCACCGCTGCCACCAGCACCACTGAAGAGGACACCGCCGCCACAGGCACCGCTGCCAAGGACACCGCCGCCACAAGCACCGCTGAATAGGACACCGCAGCCACAAGCACCGCAGCCACAAGCACCGCTGCCAAGGACAGCGCTGCCACAAGCACTGCTGCCAAGGACACCGCCGCCACCAGCACCGCTGAACAGGACAACGCCACCACAAGCACCGCTGCCAAGGACACCGCCGCCACCAGCACCACTAAACAGGACACCGCCGCCACATGCACCGCTGAACAGGACACCGCCGCCACCAGCACCGCAGGCAATGAGCGCCAAAGCTTCTGACACAACTGAGGCCGCCACAAGCAGGATGAATCACTCTGGGCACAAAGCTCCCTCCAGAACCAGTGGAGTAAGGCATCCACTACCTCTGTACTTGGCAGGATGAAGCACTCTGGGCACAAAGCCCTCTCCAGAACCAGTGGAGTAAGTTATCCACTACCTCTGTCCTTGGCAGGATGAAGCACTCTGGGCACAAAGCCCCCTCCAGAACCAGCGGAGTAAGGCATCCACTACCTCTGTCCTTGGCAGGATGAAGCACTCTGGGCACAAAGCCCCCTCCAGAACCAGTGGAGATTTACCTCCTCGACCTCTGTCCTTGGCAGGATGAAGCACTCTGGGCACAAAGCCCCCTCCAGAACCAGTGGAAACTGTTATCCACTTGAGAGACTGTGGCTTTGCACTCCCCAGGATGTAGCAGTGGGCAACCCACTCACTGGAAAGACTTGTGAGACTGTGGCTTTGCACTCCCCAGGATGCAGCAGTGGGCAACCCACCCACTGGAAAGACTTGTGAGACTGTGGCTTTGCACTCCCCAGGATACAGCAGTGGGCATGGAGCCCCCTCGTAGATCTGGCTTCGTGCACTCATCCGGCTGAGGTGCTCCCCCTTTCCTTCCCCCTGAGGTGCCTGTTGTATTTCTATCTGATGCCCCAGCAGTGTTCTCTCTGTTTTGATCGGGTATTGAGCATGGGCCTCTCCCATGCATTTTGGGCCCAGTGGTCCACGGACAATGATTGTGGAATACCTTGAACTTGTATTCTTGGTGTATATATTTGTTTATAGTGTATATATATATATATATATATATATATATATATATATATATATATATATATATATCTGTATTATTGATTACTGTATTTTAATGGATTACAAACGTTCAACCCTTTTGTCCTTGCATTCTTCCGGGGGTGTTGGGGGTTGTTAATGTAATGTATCAACATGGTCTTGTGTGTGTGTTGTAGTGGGTGAGGGTGGGGGTGGGAGTATTGCGTGTTGCGTGTGTGTGTCACTCTTTTTTCCCTCCCCCCTCCCCTGTGTCGTAGGTGCAGTACTCACTGTGGTCTTCGCCGCCGTCTTTGTTGTTCCTGGTAGAGAAACAGGAAGATAAAGGCTGGGAGTATCTGGAACTCGGGTTCCATGGCATCCTGGTTTCTCGTGGGGTGTGTAGAGGCGAGCGTTTTCCCTTCCAAGTCCTGTTTCCGCCGTGTTTTTGTTTGCGGTGAATCCGCCCTGGAAAAGGTGGTGGATTGGACTGTTGTAATACAGAGGGCGGAACCTTGTCTTCAGCCTGTCTGTTGGCGGTTACCGCTGCTGTGTTTGTTTGTACCGCCGTGGCGGTCTGAGTGTTAAAGTGGCTGTCTATGTTGGCGGTTTCCGCCATGGTCGTGATTCCATTTTTTTTACCGCCGGCATGTTGGCGGTTTCACCGCCGCTTTAACACCGACCGTCAGGGTTGTAATGACCCCCTCAATTTCAAATCATATATGGTGGCTGTATAGGCATGTTATCTGTTAAGTTAAGGTTGATAATCTGAGTGATATCATATACCTTGTCTTGCGCCTGTCTGTTAGCGGTTAACGCCGCAGTGTTTGTTTGTACCGCCGTGGCGGTCTGAGTGTTAAAGTGGCTGTCTATGTTGGCAGTTTCCGCCATGGTCGTGATTCCATTTTTTTTACCGCCGGCCTGTTGGCGGTTTCACCGCCGCTTTGACACTGACCGCCAGGGTTGTAATGACCCCCTCAATTTCATATCACATGTGGTGGCTGTATAGGCATGTTATCTGTTAAGTTAAGGTTGATTATCTGTGTGATATCATGAATAATTTTATCAGTTACATTGTTTATAAAGTGAGCAGTCCATATGTGTTGAATGCATACATCGCTAAATACAGTCTTTTAACTTCAGTGGTTTTGTAGATTTTGGGGACAGATTTTCAAGGTTTTTTTGCCTTCTCAAACAGCCCGATTCACAGATTCTGGTCCTTTGCGACCACAAAAAAGCATTTTACTATGTACGAAAGGAAAATTGTGATTCAGTAACTTGTAACCAAATTGAAATTTGCATTTGCTACCAAATACCGGTTCAGTCTTTAGAAGGGGCCTTCCTTCCAAATACAGAATCAGAATATTATGAATTAATGTTTTGTGACCAATTTCTGGTCGCAAAGCAGTAGTACTTTACCACCAGTTTACAACTGGCGGTAAGCCAATTACAAAGACGAGGGGCTCCCTTGGGGGCCTATCCCCCATCAAGAATGTTAAAAAACATAATTTTAAGAGCAGGTAGGTGTCCCAAGAACCATTACTTACTTCTTAAAAATCAAACTGCAAAGTTTAGTTTTTTTCAGTTTTTCAATACATCCCATTTTCCTTTAAGGAAAATGGGCTACGTTTAAAAAGAAAAGATTGCCTCATTAAAAAGTAATCACAGATCTCAGCAGAACACCATCCCTGTGATGTCATGAATTCCTAATAGGCTGCAAACCTCATTAATATTCATGAGGTAGGTGTTAACCACCAACTAGGAGAGAATCACAATTAGGAAACTGGCATTCCTAATGTGTCTACATCTGGCCCTTGGATCATAATGTCTATTCAACAGAAGATTCTTTATTAGAATTGTTTTTTTCATAGGATATGATTCATGGTCAGTATCCCTGTGGCCAGTACAAGTAGGACATAGGCCCTCATTCTGACCTTGGCGGTCGGCGGAGAGGCGGCGGTCGGACCGCGAACAGACCGGCGGTCAGAAAAATGGCATTCTGACCGCGGCGGTCAACGCCGCGATCGACCGCCACTTCCCCACTCCGACCGCCACGGCGGTCATGACCGCCGGGCTGGAGTTTGCGCACTCCGGCCCGGCGGTCGTCCCAAGACCGCCAACGGTATCATGACCCTGCCTACCGCCGCGGTTTCTGGCGGTCGGGAACCGCCATGCGAACCATGGCGGTAAGCACTATCGGGGCCAGGGAATTCCTTCCCTGGCACTGATAGGGGTCTCCCCCACCCCCCACTACCCACCCGAGTCCTCCCCCCACACCCTCCACCCCCCTGCCACCCCCCAGAGGTGGTACGAACCCCCTCCCCACCCCCACCCCGACATGCACATACATGCACCCCGACATGCACACACCCCCAACATGCACATATACACACCCCCTACACACACATACACAATGGGGACACATACCCACACACATACATGCAGACATGCGCACCTGCCGAACAGCACACATTACCCATAGACACAGCAGCACCCCCCGCCCGCATACACGCACTCACACACCCCCTCTACACACTCACACGCACACCCCCATGCACGCCCACATCACACAACACCCCCCTCCCCCTCCCCTCACGGACGGTCAACTTACCTTGTGCGTTGGTCCTCCGGGAGGCGACGGGAGCCATGGGGAGGTGACCGCCAACAGAACACCGCCAACAGAAGACCGCCACACAGATATGTGGGTCGTAATTCTGTGGGCGGTGTTCTGCTGGCGTGGCGGTGGAGGTTGACCAGTCTCCACTTTTCCGCCGACCGCCAGTGTGGCTGCTGGCGGTTTCCCGGCGGAACGCTCCCAGCGGTCGGAATGGGCACAGCGGCATACCGCCGCGGTCGGCGGCCTTCACCGCGGCGGTAACTCGGCGGTCTCGCGAAAAGACCGCCAAGGTCAGAATGAGGGCCATAGTCTGCTGCTGTGTGCAATGGGAATGAAGCACAGGCTGTGGGATGTGTGACATGGCTGCAAGATGTGCCCTGTAACCCTTCCCCGAATTCCTGCCAGTAATTACCCAAACTCAAAAAGTAGCAATATGTATATCAAGTGTGTTCTCTGTGTAGGGCATGGTTTTCAGCCACTCCTTGAATTCAGTCTCTCTTTCCCAGACTATGCACCTAGTACACGTCCTCATAGCCCACATGATGTATCCTTGAACAGATCCGAGTGGCTGGTCACACAGCAAGTGATTTTGTCAATGTCCTGTGAATATTGTACTTGTACTGACAGCCCCATTGTTCAAATCTGACAAACAACTACTAATATTGCCACTGAGTGTTTACCTACCACACGTAAATATAAGGATTCAAACCTCAGCCTCCGTGACCATCAATTGCCACCTTCCTTCGATGCCCTTGCTTGCCATCCCATTTTATGGTATATTTATACACAGAAGGCCAAATGAAGACAATTATTAAAAAAAATATGTACTGCCCCATCCTGAATATCACAGTGACATTCAAATCTTGCAAGGCGTTGAATTCTTAATGTGGCCTTATTGATCACTGGACTTTCACTGGTTTGATATAAGAATACACTTTCTCTACTTGGTTAGGCTGCTCTTAATATTCAACAAAGTACATTTTTGTTGCAGCATGTGCTTTTCATGCATGATAAACAGGACAAAGCTCAATAGTGTACTTGTGGGGTCTAGTCGTAAGCATATTACAGAATCCACAATGTGATGCCAATATGCAATCAGAAATGTACACTGTGCTTTCTAAGTGAAGTTTTCATTAGACTTCAATATATTTACAGTTTGAGAAATATTCAGGTAGCATGATGAGCCTAGATTCAATTCGTTTCTGGTCAAGTGCAAAAGTTGAAATGAAAACTCTGGTTCCAGGTTCCAAAGAAGCAATGTTATAATTTCTCCCTTAGACCTTGCTCAACTGAAAAATGCAAAGCAAATATTTATTTTAAAATGACTGATAGGTAAAAGTACACCCTCTTTGTATGTTAGAATAATGTGAGTTAGAGTTGTGGAAATCTTCAGGATTATCGTTGGTGAGGTATTGTGGTTTTCTGTACCTCAGTATCCTTGTGTAATCATTAAACAAACCCATCTACTGGTCAGACGGATCTTTGGTTGTCAACAGAGTGATAAGGAGATCTCATTAGCAAAAGAACATAAGCAAATATTAAATCTTTTATTTCAGTCAAATACAAGAGTTAGAGCAAGTTAGGAGCTTTATTCATAAATCATTTAGTTTTCTTTTCTTTTACTAAATTTGTATTAATCTTCAACTCATTAATAGATGTTAATATGATCCATCAATAAATATTTGATTTTAAAGTAAAATAATAGATTAGTCAAAATTACAGTCAATATAGTAATGATACAACAGGAATGTTTCATAACACAAAGTTTTGTAATCTATATTAGGATTGCGAGAAAAGGTGTCAGTTCGGAAACCCATTGATTTCTGATGTGAGAAATCAAAGCATAAGCACAAAGATTTTTGTAGAATCAGCTGGAAAATATTCTTAGCTCTAATCAGTGGACAATCAGAATTTAAGCTCAGCAGTCTCCCATGAACAGTGACTCCTGCAACAATGCAAGTGAGAACAAATCTCCCTAAAGAAGGCTCTATCCCTACTAGGAAAGAGAAACGAGGCCTCTCTCTGTGTGGCCGAGAGCGTCCCTTCCATCTATCCAGACCTGTCCCTCTACGATAGTCATGTACAAATATAAACGCATACGTTCTATATTGCAACATTATTTCTTTTATCTTCTTCACCCACCAACAGAATATCAGCAAACTCCTGGGAACAGATTCACTTCTCACACTCTTACCAGAGCATAATAGACATTCCAACATTAGTCCTTGAATGTTGTTGAGTGGTTTTCTTGTGGTCCAAACTCTTCTCATGAATCATTCTTCTTTTTGCTTCCATCTCCTCCCGGTAAGATGCTCATTATTAGTTGTTTAATGGAAATCAGGTGGCTATTCACTAGCTAACAGTAGGTTTCTGAAATGGCAACATCTGCAGTAAAAAAAGAAAGAAACACATTTTGCCCAGACAACTATTCAAACATGAAAAACAGGCTTTCAGTGTTTAATGTATTATTTTTCATTAAATTGGCATCATCAGGCTAAATTTAAGTCAATATTTCATCTTCATTTTACAGGCCTAGACTATTTAAGTTTGGTTACCTATTACAAAATATGCATTTAGCATGTATTTTAGTTTTAACATGCTTTGAAAATCATTTTAATAAAGCAGGTGGCAGCAAATAGTGTTGGCTAAATGTTCAGGTATATTTAAAAAACACATCAAAACACAAATTGCCTCAAAGATTACTTCTACTAAGACAATCAATGTCCATTTGAAAAAGCATATCCAGAGTGCCTAGGGTTCTGTTCATAAACCTTATTTGGTATATAAAAAAAAGCCATTAAAACAAATAAATAAAACATTAAAATCAATCAAATCATTAAAGTCAGTCACATACACAGAAATATAAAACATTCATAATGATAAATAATTAAAATATTCCCAAAAAGACTCATATATATGTTTCATACCATTGTGTACACACTTACTACGTAATGCACAATACTTTTTCTCACATAAATAGCTTTTAAAACATAAACAGCACCATTGTCACACAAAAAAGGGTCATTTAAAGCAACCAGAAACGTCATAGCGGCTGAATGGACTCTGATATTAAGATAGAAATGCCTGTTATGCACATAATATTTGCATAACAGCATATGGTGCATTGAGTTTTGTTTACTAAACCCCTCACATGGTCATGGAACCATGTCCGATGGACAGGACCTCAACTTAGGGAACACCACTAAGTGGTGCACAATTCCCAATCTAAATCTTATCAAAAGAATGCGGTGCTGCATATTAGTAATGCAAGATAAATATCTTTTACAACCTTCCTCTGGGGTAAGACATATAAACACCAACTGTCAATTTCATCATTTCTGCACACCTCCTAGGGTCCATTCTATACTGTAGAGAGGATTCTTTAATGTGCTTTTTAGAAAGTGAAAGCACTTGTGAAGGGTCCGACCTTATAGATGGTTTAAACAAGGTATTAAAAGAAGACTCAATATAGGCTAACCAAGACATCTCTAAAACTTTATACAATTTTAAACAATCTTGAATGATCTGCTTAGTAAAATTAGTTTCCTCTTTTGCCCAAATGTTATACCATAGTAACAAAAGACTTGTCAGAAGCGCATCCTCCAGAAACTGTAATCCTACCCCCTGATGTATTATCCAATTAGACGCTGAGGTAGGTAAGCAGAGTGAATGTTTAAAAAAAATGTTTTCCTCCATTTGCAGGGAAGTGCTTTCTGTATGCCACTGGAGATCAGGCCCATAAGTGGCTGTGGCAACAACTCTTGCCCTATAAAGATCTACTATGCCTCTAATAGGATGACTACCTATTTTACTTGCAAATCTAAAAATCCATTGTGAATTCCTACTCATTTTTGGTTTAACAGTAGAACTTTGATGTTACCAAGACCCATTACTTGTAAATAGAACTAAGGGAATTTACATGAATGAGCGGGGTATTATGGATAAAAATAGGTTCTACACTTCTTGACTTTATGGCCACAAATCATTGAAAAGGTTTTTGTTTTGTTAATCACCATTCCCTTTGATGTCATGAAAACCTCAAATGCATTGATTAGATTCTGTAGGCCCTTCAGGGCCCTAGTTGCAGGACTGCATCGTCAGCATATAACAACATGGGTATATTACACGCTGCCACACAGGGTGCATCAGCCTGAAAGCATTGCGAAAACTGATCCACACTGTTAATAAATAAATACAAAATTAGAGGGGGGGGGGCTAGGACACCATCTTGATGAATGCCTCTCCCAACTTTAAATTAAGGAGTACATTCAACTATAGGCCCAACTTTACACAATACGTTTTTATAACATTGTAGTGAAAATAGATGTGTTTTACCACTGACTTTGTGTTGCACCACTTTGCATATTAGTTGTTCAGTGTTCACCAGTTGCATTACATTTGGTATTCAGTTTAGCTGCCTATTGGCTTTATCGTGGCATTAGACTTTGCAGTTGAGATATTGCAGTTGAGCTATGTTTTTCCACATGGTAAACTAAGCTTGTTTCTTCGTATTTCTTCCTCACCGAACACGAACAGTTCATGATAAGAGAGCACATATTTTTAGTTTTCTTCAGTGCAGAGAACAGGTTGGCCTGGGAAGGAGAGCCTTGAAAGGCTGGCCAGTTTTCAATGTTTTTCTTCCAACTCTGACCTACAGTAGCCAGCATGTTTGAATATTTCCATTTGAGAGGAGGGGTTTTCTCCTGGAAGCCCTTTTGGTTTTTTAAAGGTATATAAAGGTGGCCCTTCTCAGTAGCGAGAGAATTTCCATGACTTCCGACAGGATTGGACGTCGAATTCCTGACACACACACTTGTCCCATGAGGGTGGATATCTCTTTCTCGCAGTTGAATGGGGTCCTCTTCTAGCTGGCATGAGAAAGATGAAGAGCTTGGCAGGTCCTACGGTGATTAATTTTTACTTTATTCTTTGCTTTGCAATTATGCTACAATATAATCACATATATTTGCTGTGTACATTGCAGTTTAGAATCATTTTGATATATTTTCCATTCATTGCTGTGACTATTTTTAAACATGTGCTTTCAACCTACTAATCTCCTTCATTTTTTAGGAACCACCTGATGAAGTAATAATAAATGTCTTCTTTTAACTAAGAAGTGCATTCCAGAGTTTTTTGTCATCTCTTTCATTAGTGAAAGCAAAATAAACCTCGAGCCAAAAAGCCAATAATTTACTTCGGGGGACCCAGATTAAACAACATAGACCACAAAAAGTATGCCCAAAAGATCAAAGGCCCTGCTTAGGTCTACAAAACAAGGATACAAAGCCTCTGTTTTTGCCCTGGGAAACTTCTGATTGAGTAAGTCCAGGTTTACACACTGCTCAATAGTACACAAGCCCTTTCTGAAGCCATATTGGGCAGAGGATAAAATATCATGCTCCTCTGCTCACTCTTCCAGTCTTAAAAATATCCTACTTTAGCATTTTCACAAAGGAGTCCAAATGCGACATTGGGCGGTAGTTTTTGAGATCTTTTATTAATAGGGATAGTTATGGAAGAGTCCTATGAAGATGGAATCCCACTAACAGCTACGGTATTAAACACACTTTTAAGGATAGGTTCCAATAAATGAATGGCTAATTTAAATACACCTACTGGCAACCTATCAAGGCCCAGCACCCTACCCCCAGTGCTATCATGGAGAGCTAGAAGTGCAGAAATGTTCAGGAGAACAGGGTTTCCAATCCTCATCTCCTCATCCCCAACTAAGCCACCGATCCTACTATTTAACTTAAAAACTTTGGAGAAATGGTTCACCCACACAGAACAGGGTACAAAGGTCCCAATCTCAGGGGGCTCCTCATTAGTTATAAAGGGGCATTAACCATCTCCAAAAACAAATTATTGTCATTCATAAGCCCAGACAATGTCAATTTCGTCCAGGCGTCCTCCTGGTGCGCTTTCTTCCTTATCTTCAGAGCCTCACTGTACTTACAATGGAGGGACTTAATTACCTCAGGGTCATTTGGGGTACTATGGAGAGAAAGCGTTAGCTCCTCCAGAATCTTGGTACCTGCTGGTTGAACCATCTCCTTTATTTTGTAATCCGAGTGACTTTCGTTTGGGGTGCCTGAAGGGCATTGCTCAAACAAATAATGTGATCAAAGGAACCTCACAACATATTCTGAGGTACCAGACCTTGTAAGCAACAGCTTAATTCCAAGGAATTCCCATTCACAATTTTCTGTGAAATGCAGTCAGGGTCAATGTCTGTCCACTTTATTCTCACCCTGTTGGGCCTATAAGTCGCAATATTATTCACTGTGGTGAAAGCCTCCTGCCTTTGGCCCCAAAATAAAAATGAGAGAATAATAGATTTGTGGTCACTTAATATAGGTTGGGCAATTCAAAGGAGTACCCACAAGTCATTTGCAGATGAAGACACCAGGACATGGTCATTAATGGATGAGGAATTCCTTCCTGTGAAGGTTGGGATCTCCCCCCATTTAACATCTGTTAGAAATGGGGCCTTTGATTGGCAATCAGGTTACTCCCTGTCCAAGCAAAGACCCTCACTCTAGTCAGGGTAAGTCACACAAAATCCAAATTATCCTGTGCCCACCCTCGGGTAGCTTGGCACTGAGCAGTCAGGCTTAACTTAGAAGGCAATGTGTAAAGTATTTGTGCAATAAATCATACAATAACACCATATAGCACCACAAAAATACACCACACAGTGTTTAGAAAAATATATAATATATATATAATATAATATTTATATGGATAAATGCAGGTCAAAAACGATAAAAATGCAATAAGTAGATGTTGAGATATCAGAGTAAGAGTGATATAAAGTGTCTTAAGTCTTTGCAAAACAAATAAGTGTCTCTTAAAAACAATAAAGGTCTCTTGCAAGCACAAAGTACCTGGTTTGCATTCAAAATCTCCGTAGGGGACCGCAGATGCGATGCGTGGACAACGGGGAGGTGTGTGTCGGTTTTTCCATGCAGGGGAAGACTTTGCGTCGATTTCCGGAACACGGACTTGGTTCCTCTTCAGGCTGAGGGGTTTTCTGGTGCCCCGGGGACTGTGCATGCAATCCTGAGCTTGCGGAGTGGAGTCACAAGCGCTGCATCGATCCAGTGGGAGTTACGTGGAAATTTCTCCTGCATGCAGGCGCTGCGTCGATTCCTCTCTGGAAGTCGGGCTGTGTCGTCCCAGATTGCCTGAGCGCGATCCGGTGGGCCGTGCGTCGAAGTTCCGGTCATTGGTCTAGTGGGAAACTCCTAATATGACCGGTGGGATGGTCACCACTATGGCAGTGGGAACCCTGTCCCTTTCTAGTCTGTCCAGCTTTTCTTTGAGCAGTGACAGCAGGTGAATTGTTGCTAAAATGTTACTCCAAATTGGGCCACCAAAAGTGACCTCTAAGGGAGGGGGGAATCACCAGCCTCTGAGTGGGGGGAGCAAGTGGGCCCAAGTTTTGAGTTGTAGCCTTGCTACACCACTTTTGTTTAGCTGCAGGTGAATGTACAACAGATGTAAAGGCAGCAGCAGCAATATCCAAAGATAATACCTCCTTTATAGTAGACCCTTGCCTCCCTGCTGACTCCCATTCCTTGCCAAGGTCAGTGCCAGTAGTTTGGTCTGCAGGTCCTGGTGATGGCACAATTACTTCACTAAGCCCGGCCACCTCTAAGGGTAGGCACTGTTCTGCCAGATCAGTTTTCTTGGGGATGACACCAACAGCCCACTCTAAGAAAGAGTGGATTGTGGTACAGGTTGCATCAGAAGCAGGCTTATTACTCTCAGTCTTACACTTACCCATGATGTTGATATGATCAGAAACACATGAACCCCCAACTATAATGTATAAGGTACAGGGATCCCTCTCCCGTGTAATGGGGCTCCAGCAGGGTGTCTCCAACCCATTACAAAGTGTGGTATTATTAAGAAGCATGGGCGGCCGCAACTTCACTTACTTCTTACTTCTTGATCCCCCTGGGACTTGTCCTAGGAGGTCACCTGAACTCATTTTAAACTAGGCTCAGGTTCCAAAACCCCAAAACATTCAAGAAGTTAAAGGAGACAGAACAAAAGGAACTGGGCCTGAGACCCAAGAGACAGACCCAATCTGGCCTCGTTTGGCCACTCACAGGTGCACATGGGCGAGCTTTTTTCCCAGTCTTTGCCCAGGTATGTGCTCAGGACCATAAAAGTCCTTTTGTGTACCCCCAGGCTGCTGGGCTGTATAGTGCACTGCCTCCCAACTCAGTACCAAGTGTCCCGCCCAGCAGGACCGCAAAGTTCCTTTTGGGTGCATTCGGGCTCAAGAAATAGTGGAGAGCAGCCCCCTGCTGTACGGTCTGCTGAGCTGTGTGATGCACACCACCCCCAGCCAGATAATGAGAGGCCCATCCAGCAGGATTGCAAAGTTCCTTTTGTGTGCCTCCGGGCGCAAGATATGATGGTGAGCGGCCTCTTGCTGCGCAGGCTGCTGGACTGACTGTCTAGAGTTTTTTTTAGTATTAGGATTATAGAAGGCAGCTATAGTGTTTGGGCTGTTCATCACTATCTGATTTCTCTTTAAAGTTGTTTTTTAGTCTTCAGAAGTGTTCTCTATACAATCAATCTTTCTTGGTTCATGAAGTTTATGGGGTTTATAGATGCCATACTACCCATGGTCTTCATAGTCAAAATGCAGGCCTTCATAATTCATTCATTTATACAAACAACTGAGCATGGACAGCAATTTGCAGAAAATGCTCTTCAATTGAATAAGAAGCCCGATGAATTGCAAAAATTCAATTCATTCAGCTATTCTAGTCCAGCGGTTTAGCCTCTACTATGGCTGTTGTATCAGAACACTGTCTGGAAGGCCTCACTGAAAGTGTGAAATAATCATGCAGTATAGAAGTCATGGTAAGAGTGAAAATGCACGATACCGAACAAGTTCAAATATGATACTTTATTTCTCTTCATGAAAAGTTAAAACTGACCCCCATTACAGCTCCCTACGAGGAAAGGACAAGCTATATTACAGTGAAAGCACATCAGTGCTATACAGATTATAAAAAGAGAAGAATTTCAGAGAGCTGGAATGTATATGATGGTAGCATCGTACCTAAATCATGCTGCTCTGCAAAGTAAGAGTGAACATTTTAAAAGTAGCTGTAGGAGGCTGGCCTGGGTTATAGTGGGTACCTAATGGTACTTACACTTTGTGCCAGGTCCAGTTATCCCTTATTAGTTGATTAGTAGTGGTCTAGCAGCTTAGGCTGATAGAGGTAGCTATAGAAGAGCATCTTAGGCTGAACTAGGAGACATGCAAAGCTCCTACTATACCATTTATTTCATATAGCACAATATCATAATAATCACAATACTCAGAGTTATTAAAAATAAAGGCACTTTATTTTAGTGACAATGTGCCATAAATATCTCAGAGGATATAGGCCCGTATTTATACTTTTTTTAGCGCCGCATTTGCGCCGCTTGTTGACGCAAAACGGCGCAAACCTACAAAATACAATGGTATTTTGCAAGTTTGCGCCGTTTTTGCGTCAAAAAACGACGCAAATGAGGCGCAAAAAAAGTATAAATACGGGCCATAGTCCCTTAGGAGGTAAGTAAAATACACAAAATATACACACAAACCAAAATCAGGTAATTAAACAGTTAGAAAAGATGGTACAAACACTGTAGAATACTATAGGATGCAATAGGCCTAGGGGCAACACAGACCATTTACTAAGAAAGTGGAATGTGAACCACTTAGGGACCCCAGGCCTAGTGTAGTGTGTAGAGGGTCGCTGGGAGTGTTAGAAAACTCTAAGGGTGTCCAAGATACCCCACCCCAAGACCCTGAAAAGTAGGAGTACATTACCCTACTTCCCCAGAAACACACTAAAGTTGTGATAGGAGATTCTGCAAAGACCACAACAGACTGCAAAGCACTGAAGATGGATTCCTGGACCTGAGGACCTGCAAAGGAAGGGGACCAAGTCTAAGAGTCACGAAAGTGTCCACGGAGGGCAGGAGCCCACTAAACCCCATATGAAGGTGCAAAATGGCTGCCTTTGGGTGGAAGAAGCTGAATATTCTGCAACAACGGAAGATGCCAGGAACTTCTCCTTTTCACAGAAGATCTCCCATGGCGTGCTGGAGGATGCAGAGTTGTTTCCATGCAGAAAGACTAAAAATAAGCCTTGCTTGCTGCAAAGGTCATGGCTAAAGAAAATGGATGCTGCCCGGGCCCAGGAAGGACCAGGAGGTCGCCCCTTGGAAGAGGGGACAGAAGAGGCACTCAGCAACACAGAGAGCCCATGCAAAAGCAGGCAGCTCCTGCAGAAGTACTTGAACATGGGTTCAAGAAAACTGAGCACGGCAGTCATCTTAACACTACAAAGGAGGGTCCCACGAAGCTGGTGGTCAACTCAGAGAGTTGAGCAATGCAGGATGGAGTGATGGGGACCTGGGCTGTGCTGTGCATGAATAAATCCTTTCAAAAGTGCACAGAAGCCCTAGCAGCTGCAATTCATGCAGTACACAGGATTACTGTCTGGCGTGGGGAGGCAAGGACTTACCGCCACCATATTTGGACAGATGGACCACTGGACTGTCGGGGACACTAGGATCCAGCTCCTGTGTTCCAGAGACTACGCTTGTCACGATGAGAGGGGTCCCAGAGCACCACTGAAGCAGAAGTTTGGTGCCTGCGTTAGCAGGGGGAAGATTCCGTCGACCCACTTGAGATTTCTTCTTGGCTTCCAGTGCACGGTGAAGGCAGACAGCCCCCAGAACATGCACCACCAGGAAACAGTCAAGAAAGCCGGTAGGATTAGGCGCTACAATGTCACTGGAAGTCTTGTTGCTACTTTGTTGCAGTTTTGCAATTGTCCTGGAGCAGTCAGCGGTCGATCCTTGGCAGAAGTCGAAGAGGGAGATGCAGAGGAACTCTGGTGAGCTCTTGCATTCGTTATCTGACAAGAAATCCACAGGAGAGACCCTGAATCGCCCTCAGAGGAGGATTGGCCACCTAGTCAGGTGAGAACCTATCAGGAGGGGTTTCTGACGTCACTTGCTGGCATTGGCCACTCAGAGGCCTCCATTGTGCCCTCACAACTCTACATTCAAGATGTCATACGTTTGGGACACACTGGAGGAGCTCTGGGCACCATCCCTGGGGTGGTGATGGACAGGGGAGTGGTCACTCTCCTTTCCTTTGTCCAGTTTCGCACCAGAGCAGGGGCTAGGGGATCCCTGAACTGGTGTAGACTGGTTTATCCAAGGAGGGCACCATCTGTGCCCTTCAAAGCATTCCCAGAGGCCAGGAGAGGCTACTCCTCTCAGGCCCTTAACACCTATTTCCAAAGTGAGAGGGTGTAAGAACCTCTCTCAGAGGAAATCCTTTGTTCTGCCTTCCTGGGACTGGGCTGCCCATACCCCAGGAGGGCAGAAGCTTGTCTGTGGGTTGGCAGCAGCGGTAGCTGCAGTGAAAACCCCAGGGAGCAGGTTTGGCAGTACCCGGGGTCCATGCTGAAGCCCCGGGGATGCATGAGATTGGCATCCCAAAACTAGATTTAGCATGGGGGGACAATTCCATGATCTTAGACATGGCCATATTCGGAGTTACCATTGTGAAGCTACATATAAGTATTGACCTATATGTAGTGCACGCGTGTAATGGTGTCCCCACACTAACAAAGTCCGGGGAAATTGCCCTTAACTATGTGGCAGCACCTTGGCTAGTACTAGGGTGCCCTAACACTTAGTAACTTTGCACCTAACCTTCACCAAGTGATGGTTAGACATACAGGTGACTTATAAGCTACTTAAGTGCAGTGGACGTTATTTCATTCAGGCTGCAGTGGCAGTCCTGTGTAAGATTTGTCAGGGCTCCCTATGGGTGGCAAAAGAAATGCTGCAGCCCATAGGGATCACCTGGAACCCCAATACCCTGCGTACCTGCTAACCATATACTAGGGAATTATAAGGGTGTTCCAGAATGCCAATTAGAATTAATTAAAATGGTCACTAGCCTGAAGTGACAATTTTAAAGGCAGAGAGAGCATAAGCACTGAGGTTCTGGTTAGCAGAGCCTCAGTGACACAGTTTGGCACCACACAAGGAACACTTTCTGGCCACAAACAATGAGCACTGGGGTCCTGGCTTTTGCCAATGGACAATAATTCCCTCACTTCTAACCATCAGCATTTATGAGGCATATATAAATATGATAGGCCAATAAAAGCATGCAACCAGTACAGGACATTGCTCTTGAATTGCACAAACAATTCAACGAAGTCTGCATGTAAACAAGGCACATTAGACAACACAATAACATATGGTCATGCATCAGGGGGAAGTTTTACCAAATTAGAATTGAGTACATAGGCCAGTGTAACCCCCATTGCCTGTAATGCCCCACACACCCATTTTTAACCTTCCCCTTTTCCAACCAGGTATAATAGGTTGAGCTCTCAGTTCACGGGGAGCCACACTAGGTCAAGTTGCAGATACTACAACTAAAGAACAATTTCCAGCTGGTACAGCAGGACATAGTATATTGGGAAATATAGTAGAAGAGGTAGTGGCGGCCACAGAATGAGAAGGGACAGGTCACACTGTGACCTACTGCTATTGACTAGGGATACGTTCAGCTTACATAGCTCTGCCTTAATTGCACCCAAACAAAGGAAGATTGATGCTAATCTGCTCACCATGGTCTCTAAGAGTTTGTTTCATAAATCCTTCATTATGTCTCCTATTTTCTCCATTCCAAGATCTGACAGTCCTTGCGTGGAAGAAGAAGAGCATACCCTCTTGGATTTAACTCCCATTTCAGTTCTCTTCCTCTTGCTCACTGAGCCCTTGGGAGAAAAGTTAGAAAGTTGGTACTGGAACTCCTTGGACTTCCCGAGGAAAGTGCTAGGAAGGGGTCTTAGACAACCTCCCCTCAAGTCTGAATGAGCAACTTTGGATTGAGCATTGGTAAATGTAGGTACCAATAGGACAGAAACTGCAAATACAAATGCAAAAGAAGGTAAGGAGAGTGACATGCAACATTCTGCCAACTCAATTTCTGTATTTCTGACCACTACTACCCTCTGAAGAAACCCATTTATAGATGTGCCAGTCTGGGCTTTGGGTTGATTTGCTGAGGGCTTGCACTCCTCATTTTAAAGACTGGATCAAACTCGTAAGTACCTGCTTAGTGTCAAGTAGACAGCAGTCTCCTCATGCTAGTTGGTGTTTTTTTGTTGATGTCCTGCCTCCTCCACCACTGAGCAACATGAGTGATTCTGGTCAATTGAGTGCCCCAAGCAGAAATCTTGCCATGCACGTTCCACATAAAAGCAGTATCCTCAAGCTATATAGCACTTTTGGATGATGTCCCTGTCTACTCTGCCACTCAGCAATAGCAGGGATTCTGGTAAACTGAGTGCCCCAAGCATAAATCCTTACATGCACATCCCACACAGTGGCAGTATCCTCGTGCTATATAGCACTTTTTGGTGATGTCCCAGCCTCCTCCACCACTCGGCAACAGCAGTCTCCTTGCGCTACATAGGATTTGTGATGATGTCCTTGACTCCTCCACCACTCAGCAACAGCAAGGATTCTGGTCAATTGAGTGCCTCAAGCTTAAATCCTTACATGGGCATGTGTTAGTCAATTTTGTCAGTGTGGTCACTGACTTTTGTAGAGTCGACAGCTCATTCTGCAGCCTTTTGATGTCTTCTTTGGTTGTATGGACTTGGTCTTCCAGTTTCCTTATGTCAGTGAATAGTAATTTTACTTCAATGTCAACCTAATTGGTTTTGGTGTCTTGTGCCTCCCACAATTCTTTAATGACCAGAAGAAATGGTGTCATTGTGTGATTACTAGTTGGGGCATGTGACTCTAATGCAACAGCATCACCCAGTTGCCTCATTTGCCACTGAGGCACGGCTGATGCAAATTGTACTGGGAAATAGTGTTGCTCTATGCAAGGTTTGACTGTTTTGACTTTCCCATGACACTAGCCTGGACGATGAACCACCTCCGCCGGTGCTAGTGGACAGGAGGCACCGCCACAGGATCACAACACTAGCACCCCACCACCTGCAGATGGAGAACCACCCCACAAGCGGTCCCTGAGATCCAGGACAAAGACAGAGAACAATGCCATGACCCCCGCCAAGAAATGAGATCACCGTGATTGTCATCCTTCTGTCCCACTTTGTCAACCTGTCCATACTTAAACTGGCTCTACTTCCTATGCCCCTTTGGGCAATGTACCTCTGAGACTAATAGACTGGACTCTGCCATGGACAATCCTCCACCATCACCCCTGACCATTTTAAAACCCCCTCCACTACTTGGCACTTAAATAAACACCCTTAAATCACAAAACAATCTGGAGTCAGTCTGTCCTTTCAAAAATGAGTATTTCCAATAACTATGGAAAAATGCTATATCCAATGTAATGTTAACATACCTATGTCACACAGCTCTAGTCCATGCAGAAACAAAGCAGAGGTCACATAGTGGGACCCACATCTGTGAAATCGAAAGGGAAAGTGACAACTCAGTGTCAATACTCTGGGTGAAAATGACAGACAGATGAGAGATAGAAGAATTAAATCAGATGTAGCAGGCAGTGTTGTCTTCTTACCTGTGTCTCACTGGAAGTATTGTTGGATCACTGTGTTCCTATTGTCTATGTCCTCTTCTTCTGCTTCCTCGTCTTCACTGGCCACAGGCTCCTCAGCTGCCACAACACCTCCATCTGGACCATCCTCCTGCAGAAAAGGCACCTGTTGTCGCAAAGCTAAGTTGTGAAGCATACAGCAGGTCACGATGATCTGGCACACCTTCTTTGGTGAGTAGAATAGGGAACCACCTGTCATGCGGAGGCACCGGAACCTGGCCTTCAGGAGGCCAAAGGTCCTCTCTATAATCCAGAAATGGAGTACTGGCAGCACCTGCACTAGAGGGGGATTCCTGTGGGAAGGCAGATATCTGACATCAGGTCTGGCTCCATCTGGGCACACAGTTCCAGGATTGTGGTACGATCAAGTCTGTAGGTGACAATTACATGTCGCTCCTCCATTGTCGACAGGCCCACCAGCGGTCTGTACACCAGAGGATGCCACCATCTCCTCACCTGCCCCAGCGGACGTGCTCTATGGATGAGAACAGCGATCAGAGGGTCAGCCAACACTGAGGTACGTGAACACAACTTAATAGGAAAATGTTTGAAAATCGACGTATGGCTGTATTAGTGTTTAAGCAAAAATTAATGCCATGTGGCCCCCTGAAATGGCGGCTGCCTGACCTGTAATGTGGGATAAGGATATTTAAGGTAACTGCGCTGGCGTTGTACACCATCGCGGTAGGCGGTCGAAGACCGAGGTGCAATCCTGCATTGGTTAACATTGGACACTATGGGTCCCAGGAGCCAATGACGATGTACGCCGGCGATGATGGTACGCACCGCCGTGGACGTCACTGCCATTTTCAGTCTGTTCAATCACTTGATACCTGATCTTCGACAGGAGAGGACCTACACTGCACGTGCTGCTGTGACCTCAGTCTGGAAGAGACAACGGCTCGTGTGTCTGGGGAAAGGGCCATTGCCTTCAGCACGGAGGAGTTGGAGAAACTAGTAGATGGTTTCCTCCCCCAGTACACGCTACTCTACGGTCCTCCAGAGAAACAGGTGAGTACACTGTGAGCATGCTGTATGGGCAATGCCTGTTTGGAGTGGTGTTGATGAAAGATGGGGGGGGAATGAGGCGTGCATGATACGACGGTGAGTGCATGTGCATCATGGCAAGGGTAGGGATGCTGGCCAATGACTGTGACGGTGTGGACGGTCATATCTTCTCCTTTTCCCCTGTACTATTCCTGTAGGTCAGCGCCCACCAGAAGAAGGATATTTGGCGTGCCATCGCCAAGGAAGTCCAGACCCTGGAGGTCCACCGCAGACTGAGCACCCACTGCTGGAATAGATAGGAGGACATTCGCCGCTGGCGCAAGAAGATGGCGGAGGCCCCGCTGGAGATGGCCTCCCAACGTGGGAGGGGTGCCCGTTGCACCATGACCCCCCTGATGTTCCGGATCCTGGCAGTGGCGTATCCGGAGTTGGATGGGCGCTTGAGGGCATCACAGCAGCCACAAGGGGGTGAGTACACTCTCATACTGCTGATTCAGGGCGCATTGTAGGTGTCTGGGTGGGGGAGGTGGGCTGTGGGTTCCCCTAGGCCAGGGCGAGTTTAGTAGGCAAGGTCCCTTCTTAAGGCAGGCCCTGTGGCACCCCACCCCACCTGTGTTCAGAGCCAACTACACATAGTCAGACTCCTGTGACTTCCATGTGTGCAGCAATCGGGCATAGGCCTTGTAACCCATGTCCTTGTGATTAATTAGTGAAATCTAAGTGCACAGCGTAGTGCAGGGGGCTTCTGTGTCTGTGGTGTCTGCCAACGGTAGCGGTATTGGATGCACTCAACATGTCTTTCTTCTGTCTCCCCCCCCTTTTTGTGGTCTCCCTGATCTTGTGTGCATTAGCATCATCAGGCGGAGGAGCAGTGGCACCGGAGCAGGAGGGAGCTGCATCCCACAAGGCCCTGGAGGGCGACACAACGGAGTCAGAAGCCACCGGTGGGACGGAGGGCGAGGGGAGCTCTGCGGCGGGGACAGGAGCTGAGCCAGTGAGACAGACTCCTCCTCTGATGGGAGCTCCCTTGTGGTAGCGGGTCCCTCTGTGCCCCCTGCATCAACAGGTACAGCCGTCACCCCCCCACTAGCACCGCCCTCCCAGCAGCCCCTCAGCGTGTGCCCCGTGGCCGCTCACCCAGGAGGGTGGGCATCTCCTTCACCCCATGCACCTCATCCCCTGCCCCAGTCAGTCCTGCTGCCCTCGGTGAGGAGGCCATTGACCTCCTCAGGTCCCTCACTGTTGGGAAGTCTACCATTTTGAATGCCATCCAGGGTGTAGAGAGGCAGTTGCAACAAATCAATGCATACCTGGAGGGCATTCATTCTGGTTAGGCATCCCTTCAGTGATCTTTTCAGACTCTGGCCTCAGCACTGATGGCAGCCATTGTCCCTGTCTCTAGCCTCTCCCCTCCCACTTCCTCCACCCAGACCCAATCCCCTGTACCTCAGCCTATCCCAAGCACACCATCAGACCAGCATGCACACACGTCAACACACAAGGGAAGCACAGGCAAACATAAGCACCACACATCCCACAGGCACTCACGCAAGCATCATACACATGCAGACATACCAACAGCCACTGCCTCCACTGTGTCCCCCTCCTCCTCTTCTCCCTCCTCCCTCCCAGTCTTGTCTCCACTCACACCTGCATGCACTACATCTTCAGCCACTACCTCCATCGAATGCACCTTCACCCAAAGCCAGCAAACGTACACCTCCTACAACCACTACCTCTTCCTCCACTCCCAAACTCCCTCCATCTACCCTTCCAAGTGTGTCCAAAAAACTTTTCCTGTCCATCCTTGACCTCTTCCCCTCACCTCCCCCACCTCTTCAGTCTCCTAGCGCCCGCCTTTCCAGGTCCCAACCCAGCACCTCAGCCACAACATCTGCGGGAACAGTGCTGCCAGTAGTAACCGGCTTTTGGTTTGCGCCAGGCAGCAGGACAGCCAGTGTGCCAAGGAGCCAGAGCACGGACAGTCCCCCACCTCAAAAGCACAAAAAGTTGGCTAGTGCCTGGTGGGAGAGAGGCAAAACATCTACCACCAAAGCCTCTCCCAGGGGTACAGTTGGGAGTGTGAAGACAGCTGTGCCACCATCCAAGGTGGGGAAGGGGCACAGTAAAAGAGGCAAGTCTGTGAAAACCTGCACGGCGGACAAGACCGCCACCAGCACCGCTGAACAGGACACCGCCGCCATCAGCACCGCTGAACAGGACACCACCATCACAAGCATCGCTGCCAAGGCCACCGCAGCCACCAGCACCACTGAAGAGGACATCGTCGCCACAGGCACCGCTGCCAAGGACACCGCCGCCACAAGCACCGCTGAAGAGGACACCGCAGCCACAAGCACCGCAGCCACAAGCACCGCTGGCAAGGACAGCGCTGCCACAAGCACCGCTGCCAAGGACACCGCCGCCACCAGCACCGCTGAACAGGACAACGCCACCACAAGCACCGCTGCCAAGGACACCGCCGCCACCAGCACCACTGAACAGGACACCGCCGCCACCAGCACCGTTGAACAGGACACCGCCGCCACATGCACCGCAGGCAATGAGCGCCAAAGCTTCCGACACAACTGAGGCCACCACAAGCAGGATGAATGACTCTGGGCACAAAGCCCCCTCCAGAACCAGTGGAGTAAGGCATCCACTACCTCTGTACTTGGCAGGATGAAGCACTCTGGGCACAAAGCCCTCTCCAGAACCAGTGGAGTAAGTTATCCACTTCCTCTGTCCTTGGCAGGATGAAGCACTCTGGGCACAAAGCCCCCTCCAGAACCAGCGGAGTAAGGCATCCACTACCTCTGTCCTTGGCAGGATGAAGCACTCTGGGCACAAAGCCCCCTCCAGAACCAGTGGAGATTTACCTCCTCTACCTCTGTCCTTGGCAGGATGAAGCACTCTGGGCACATAGCCCCCTCCAGAACCAGTGAGAGACTGTTGCTTTGCACTCCCCAGGATGCAGCAGTGGGCAACCCACCCACTGGAAAGACTTGTGAGACTGTGGCTTTGCACTCCCCAGGATGCAGCAGTGGGCAACCCACCCACTGGAAAGACTTGTGAGACTGTGGCTTTGCACTCCCCAGGATACAGCAGTGGGCATGGAGCCCCCTCGTAGATCTGGCGTCGTGCACTCATCCGGCTGAGGTGCTCCCCCTTTCCTTCCCCCTGAGGTGCCTGTTGTATTTCTATCTGATGCCCCAGCAGTGTTCCCTCTGTTTTGATCGGGTATTGAGTGTGGGCCTCTCCCATGCATTTTGGGCCCAGTGGTCCACGGACAATTATTGTGGAATACCTTGAACTTGTATTCTTGGTGTATATATTTGTTTATAGTGTATATATATATATATATATATATATATATATATATATATATATATCTGTAATATTGATTACTGTATTTTAATGGATTGCAAACTTTCAACTCATTTCCTTTTGTCCTTGCATTCTTCCGGGGGGGTTGGGGGTTGTTAATGTAATGTATCAACATGTACTTGTGTGTGTGTTGTAGTGGGTGAGGGTGGGGGTGGGAGTATTGCGTGTTGCGTGTGTGTGTCACTCTTTTTTCCCTCCCCCCTCCCCTGTGTCGTAGGTGCAGTACTCACTGTGGTCTTTGCCGCCGTCTTTGTTGTTCCTGGTAGAGAAACAGGAAGATAAAGGCTGGGAGTATCTGGAACTCGGGTTCCATGGCATCCTGGTTTCTCGTGGGGTGTGTAGAGGCGAGCGTTTTCCCTTCCAAGTCCTGTTTCCGCTGTGTTTTTGTTCGAGGTGAATCCGCCCCGGAGAAGGTGGTGGATTGGACTGTTGTAATACAGTGGGCGGAACCTTGTCTTCTGCCTGTCTGTTGGCGGTTTCCGCTGAGGTGTTAGTTTGTACCGCCGTGGCGGTCTGAGTGTTAAAGTGGCTGTCTATGTTGGCGGTTTCCGCCATGGTCGTGATTCCATTTTTTTTACCGCCGGCCTGTTGGCGGTTTCACCGCCGCTTTAACACCGACCGCCAGGGTTGTAATGACCCCCTCAATTTCAAATCATATGTGGTGGCTGTATAGGCATGTTATCTGTTAAGTTAAGGTTGATAATCTGAGTGATATCATATACCTTGTCTTCCGCCTGTCTATTAGCGGTTAACGCCGCAGTGCTTGATTGTACCGCCGTGGCGGTATGAGTGTTAAAGTGGCTGTCTATGATGGCGGTTTCCGCCATGGTCGTGATTCCATTTTTTTTACCGCCGGCCTGTTGGCGGTTTCACCACCGCTTTAACACCGACCGCCAGGGTTGTAATGACCCCCTCAATTTCATATCACATGTGGTGGCTGTATGGCATGTTATCTGTTAAGTTAAGGTTGATTATCTGTGTGATATCATGAATAATTTTATCAGTCACATTGTTTATAAAGTGAGCAGTCCATATGGGTTGAATGCATACATAACTAAATACAGTCTTTTAACTTCAGTGGTTTTGTAGATTTTGGGGACAGATTTTCAAGGTTTTTTTGCCTTCTCAAACAGCCCGATTCACAGATTCTGGTCCTTTGCGACCACAAAAAAGCATTTTACTATGTACGAAAGGCAAATTGTGATTCAGTAACTTGTAAGCAAATTGAAATTTGCATTTGCTACCAAATACCGGTCCAGTCTTTAGAAGGGGCCTTCCTTCCAAATACAGAATCAGAATATTATGAATTAATGTTTTGTGACCAATTTCTGGTCGCAAAGCAGTAGTACTTTACCACCAGTTTACAACTGGCGGTAAGCCAATTACAAAGACGAGGGGCTCCCTTGGGGGCCTATCCCCCATCAAGAATGTTAAAAAATATAATTTTACGAGCAGGTAGGTGTCCCAAGAACCATTACTTACTTCTTAAAAATCAAACTGCAAAGTTTCTTTTTTTTCTGTTTTCAATGCATCCCGTTTTCCTTTAAGGAAAATGGGCTACGTTCAAAAAGAAAAGATTGCCTCATTAAAAAGTAATCACAGATCTCAGCAGAACACCATCCCTGTGATGTCATGAATTCCTAATAGGCTGCAAACCTCATTAATATTCAAGAGGTAGGTGTTAACCACCAACTAGGAGAGAATCGCAATTAGGAAACTGGCATTCCTAATGTGTCTACATCTGGCCCTTGGATCATAATGTCTATTCAACAGAAGATTCTTTATTAGAATTGTTTTTTTCATAGGATATGATTCATGGTCAGTAACCCTGTGGTCAGTACATGTAGGACATAGTCTGCTGCTGTGTGCAATGGGAATGAAGCACAGGCTGTGGGATGTGTGACATGGCTGCAAGATGTGCCCTGTAACCCTTCCCCGAATTCCTGCCAGTAATTACCCAAACTCAAAAAGTAGCAATATGTATATCAAGTGTGTTCTCTGTGTAGGGCATGGTTTTCAGCCACTCCTTGAATTCAGTCTCTCTTTCCCAGACTATGCACCTAGTACACGTCCTCATAGCCCACATGATGTATCCTTGAACAGATCCGAGTGGCTGGTCACACAGCAAGTGATTTTGTCAATGTCCTGTGAATATTGTACTTGTACTGACAGCCCCATTGTTCAAATCTGACAAACAACTACTAATATTGCCACTGAGTGTTTACCTACCACACGTAAATATAAGGATTCAAACCTCAGCCTCCGTGACCATCAATTGCCACCTTCCTTCGATGCCCTTGCTTGCCATCCCATTTTATGGTATATTTATACACAGAAGGCCAAATGAAGACAATTATTAAAAAAAATATGTACTGCCCCATCCTGAATATCACAGTGACATTCAAATCTTACAAGGCGTTGAATTCTTAATGTGGCCTTATTGATCACTGGACTTTCACTGATTTGATATAAGAATACAATTTCTCTACTTGGTTAGGCTGCTCTTAATATTCAACAAAGTACATTTTTGTTGCAGCATGTGCTTTTCATGCATGATAAACAGGACAAAGCTCAATAGTGTACTTGTGGGGTCTAGTCGTAAGCATATTACAGAATCCACAATGTGATGCCAATATGCAATCAGAAATGTACACTGTGCTTTCTAAGTGAAGTTTTCATTAGACTTCAATATATTTACAGTTTGAGAAATATTCAGGTAGCATGATGAGCCTAGATTCAATTCGTTTTTGGTCAAGTGCAAAAGTTGAAATGAAAACTCTGGTTCCAGGTTCCAAAGAAGCAATGTTATAATTTCTCCCTTAGACCTTGCTCAACTGAAAAATGCAAAGCAAATATTTATTTTAAAATGACTGATAGGTAAAAGTACACCCTCTTTGTATGTTAGAATAATGTGAGTTAGAGTTGTGGAAATCTTCAGGATTATTGTTGGTGAGGTATTGTGGTTTTCTGTACCTCTGTATCCTTGTGTAATCATTAAACAAACCCATCTACTGGTCAGACGGATCTTTGGTTGTCAACAGAGTGATAAGGAGATCTCATTAGCACAAGAACATAAGAAAATATCAAATCTTTTAGTTCAGTCAAATACAAGAGTTAGAGCAAGTTAGGGGCTTTATTCATAAATCATTTAGTTTTCTTTTCTTTTACTAAATTTGTATTAATCTTCAATTCATTAATAGAAGTTAATATGATCCATCAATAAATATTTGATTTTAAAGTAAAATAATAGATTAGTCAAAATTACAGTCAATATAGTAATGATACAACAGGAATGTTTCATAACACAAAGTTTTGTAATCTATATTAGGATTGCAAGAAAAGGTGTCAGTTCGGAAACCCATTGATTTCTGATGGGAGAAATCAAAGCATAAGCACAAAGATTTTTGTAGAATCAGCTGGAAAATATTCTTAGCTCTAATCAGTGGACAATCAGAATTTAAGCTCAGCAGTCTCCCATGAACAGTGACTCCTGCAACAATGCAAGTGAGAACAAATCTCCCTAAAGAAGGCTCTATCCCTACTAGGAAAGAGAAATGAGGCCTCTCTCTGTGTGGCCGAGAGCGTCCCTTCCATCTATCCAGACCTGTCCCTCTACTATAGTCATGTACAAATATAAACGCATACGTTCTATATTGCAACATTATTTCTTTTATCTTCTTCACCCACCAACAGAATATCAGCAAACTCCTGGGAACAGATTCACTTCTCACACTCTTACCAGAGCATAATAGACATTCCAACATTAGTCCTTGAATGTTGTTGAGTGGTTTTCTTGTGTTCCAAACTCTTCTCATGAATCATTCTTATTTTTGCTTCCATCTCCTCCCGGTAAGATGCTCATTATTAGTTGTTTAATGGAAAACAGGTGGCTATTCACTAGCTAACTGTAGGTTTCTGAAATGGCAACATCTGCAGTAAAAAAAGAAAGAAACACATTTTGCCCAGACAACTATTCAAACATGAAAAACAGGCTTTGAGTGTTTAGTTTATTATTGTTCATTAAATTGGCATCATCAGGCTAAATTTAAGTCAATATTTCATCTTCATTTTACAGGCCTAGACTATTTAAGTTTGGTTACCTATTACAAAATATGCATTTAGCATGTATTTTAGTTTTAACATGCTTTGAAAATCATTTTAATAAAGAAGGTGGCAGCAAATAGTGTTGGCTAAATGTTCAGGTATATTTAAAAAACACATCAAAACACAAATTGCCTCAAAGATTACTTCTACTAAGACAATCAATGTCCATTTGAAAAAGCATATCCAGAGTGCCTAGGGTTCTGTTCATAAACTTTATTTGGTATATAAAAAAAAGCCATTAAAACAAATAAATAAAACATTAAAATCAATCAAATCATTAAAGTCAGTCACATACACAGAAATATAAAACATTCATAATGATAAATAATTAAAATATTCCCAAAAAGACTCATATATATGTTTCATACCATTGTGTACACACTTATTACGTAATGCACAATACTTTTTCTCACATAAATAGCTTTTAAAACATAAACAGCACCATTGTCACACAAAAAAGGGTCATTTAAAGCAACCAGAAACGTCATAGCGGCTTGATGGACTCTGATATTTTGGGCAACAAAGAGGGGTTTAAGATAGAAATGCCTGTTATGCACATAATATTTGCATAACAGCATAAGGTGCATTGAGTTATGTTTACTAAACCCCTCACATGGTCATGGAACCATGTCCGATGGACAGGACCTCAACTTAGGGAACACCACTAAATGGTGCACAATTCCCAATCTAAATCTTATCAAAAGAATGCGGTGCTGCATATTAGTAATGCAAGATAAATATCTTTTACAACCTTCCTCTGGGGTAAGACATATAAACACCAACTGTCAATTTAATCATTTCTGCACACCTCCTAGGGTCCATTCTATACTGTAGAGAGGATTCTTTAATGTGCTTTTTAGAAAGTGAAAGCACTTGTGAAGGGTCCGACCTTATAGATGGTTTAAACAAGGTATTAAAAGAAGACTCAATATAGGCTAACCAAGACATCTCTAAAACTTTATACAATTTTAAACAATCTTGAATGATCTGCTTAGTAAAATTAGTTTCCTATTTTGCCCAAATGTTATACCATAGTAACAAAAGACTTGTCAGAAGTGCATCCTCCAGAAACTGTAATCCTACCCCCTGATGTATTATCCAATTAGACGCTGAGGTAGGTAAGCAGAGTGAATGTTTTAAAAAAATGTTTTCCTCCATTTGCAGGGAAGTGCTTTCTGTATGCCCCTGGAGATCAGGCCCATAAGTGGCAGTGGCAACAACTCTTGCCCTATAAAGATCTACTATGCCTCTAATAGGATGACTACCTAATTTACTTGCAAATCTAAAAATCCATTGTGAATTCCTACTCATTTTAGGTTTAACAGTAGAACTTTGATGTTACCAAGACCCATTACTTGTAAATAGAACTAAGGGTATTTACATGAATGAGCGGGGTATTATGGATAAAAATAGGTTCTACACTTCTTGACTTTATGGCCACAAATCATTGAAAAGGTTTTTGTTTTGTTAATCACCATTCCCTTTGATGTCATGAAAACCTCAAATGCATTGATTAGATTATGTAGGCCCTTCAGGGCCCTAGTTGCAGGACTGCATCGTCAGCATATAACAACATGGGTATATTACACGCTGCCACACAGGGTGCATCAGCCTGAAAGCATTTCGAAAACTGATCCACCCTGTTAATAAATAAATTCAAAATTAGAGGGGGGGGCTAGGACACAATCTTGACGAATGCCTCTCCCAACTTTAAATTAAGGAGTACATTCAACTATAGGCCCAACTTTACACAATACGTTTTTATATCATTGTAGTGAAAATAGATGTGTTTTACCACTGACTTTGTTGCACCACTTTGCATATTAGTTTTTCAGTGTTCACCAGTTGCAGATTACATTTGGAATTCAGTTTAGCTGCCTATTGGCTTTATCGTGGCATTAGACATTGCAGTTGAGATATTGCAGTTGAGCTATGTTTTTCCACATGGTAAACTAAGCTTGTTTCTTTGTATTTCTTCCTCACCGAACACGAACAGTTCATGATAAGAGAGCACATATTTTTTGTTTTTTATTCAGTGCAGAGAACAGGTTGGCCTTGGAAGGAGAGCCTTGAAAGGCTGGCCAGTTTTCAATGTTTTTCTTCCAACTCTGACCTACAGTAGCCAGCATGTTTGAATATTTCCATTTGAGAGGAGGGGTTTTCTCCTGGAAGCCCTTTTGGTTTTTTAAAGGTATATAAAGGTGGCCCTTCTCAGTAGCGAGAGAATTTCCATGACCTCCGACAGGATTGGACGTCGAATTCCTGACACACACACTTGTCCCATGAGGGTGGATATCTCTTTCTCGCAGTTGAATGGGGTCCTCTTCAAGCTGGCATGAGAAAGATGAAGAGCTTGGCAGGTCCTATGGTGATTAATTTTTACTTTATTCTTTGCTTTGCAATTATGCTACAATATAATCACATATATTTGCTGTGTACATTGCAGTTTAGAATCATTTTGATATATTTTCCATTCATTGCTGTGACTATTTTTAAACATGTGCTTTCAACCTACTAATCTCCTTCATTTTTTAGGAACCACCTGATGAAGTAATAATAAATGTCTTCTTTGAACTAAGAAGTGCATTCCAGAGTTTTTTGTCATCTCTTTCATTAGTGAAAGCAAAATAAACCTCGAGCCAAAAAGCCAATAATTTACTTCGGGGTGCCCAGATTAAACAACATAGACCACAAAAAGTATGCCCAAAAGATCAAAGGCCCTGCTTAGGTCTACAAAACAAGGATACAAAGCCTCTGTTTTTGCCCTGGGAAACTTCTGATTGAGTAAGTCCAGGTTTACACACTGTTCAATAGTACACAAGCCCTTTCTGAAGCCATATTGGGCAGAGGATAAAATATCATGCTCCTCTGCTCACTCTTCCAGTCTTAAAAATATCCTACTTTAGCATTTTCACAAAGGAGTCCAAATGCGACATTGGGCGGTAGTTTTTGAGATCTTTTATTAATAGGGATAGTTATGGAAGAGCCCTATGAAGATGGAATCCCACTAACAGCTACGGTATTAAACACACTTTTACGGATAGGTTCCAATAAATTAATGGCTAATTTAAATACACCTACTGGCAACCTATCAAGGCCCAGCACTCTACCCCCAGTGCTATCATGGAGAGCTAGAAGTGCAGAAATGTTCAGGAGAACAGGGTTTCTAATCCTCATCTCCTCATCCCCAACTAAGCCACCGATCCTACTATTTAACTTAAAAACTTTGGAGAAATGGTTCACCCTCACAGAACAGGGTACAATGGTCCCAATCTCAGGGGGCTCCTCATTAGTTATAAAGGGGCATTAACTATCTCCCAAAACAACTTATTGTCATTCATAAGCCCAGACAATGTCAATTTCGTCCAGGCGTCCTCCTGGTGCGCTTTCTTCCTTATCTTCAGAGCCTCACTGTACTTACAATGGAGGGACTCAATTACCTCAGGGTCCTTTGGGGTACTATGGAGAGCAAGCGTTAGCTCCTCCAGAATCTTGGTACCTGCCTGGTTGAACCATCTCCTTTTTATTGTAATCCGAGTGACTTTCGTTTGGGGTGCCTGAAGGGCATTGCTCAAACAAATAATGTGATCAAAGGAACCTCACAACATATTCTGAGGTACCTCGTCTTTTAAGCAACAGCTTAATTCCAAGGAATTCCCATTCACAATTTTCTGTGAAATGCAGTCAGGGTCAATGTCTGTCCACTTTATTCTCACCCTGTTGGGCCTCTAAGTCGCAATATTATTCACTGTGGTGAAAGCCTCCTGCCTTTGGCCCCAAAATAAAAATGAGAGAATAATAGATTTGTGGTCACTTAATACAGGTTGGGCAATTCAAAGGAGTACCCACAAGTCATTTGCAGATGAAGACACCAGGACATGGTCAATAATGGATGAGGAATTCCTTCCTGTGAAGGTTGGGATCTGCCCCCATTTAACATCTGTTAGAAATGGGGTCTTTGGTTGGCAATCAGGTTACTCCCTGTCCAAGCAAAGACCCTCACTCTAGTCAGGGCAAGTCACACAAAATCCAAATTATCCTGTGCCCACCCTCGGGTAGCTTGGCACTGAGCAGTCAGGCTTAACTTAGAAGGCAATGTGTAAAGTATTTGTGCAATAAATCATACAATAACACCATATAGCACCACAAAAATACACCACACAGTGTTTAGAAAAATATATAATATATATATAATATAATATTTATATGGATAAATGCAGGTCAAAAACGATAAAAATGCAATAAGTAGATGTTGAGATATCAGAGTAAGAGTGATATAAAGTGTCTTAAGTCTTTGCAAAACAAATAAGTGTCTCTTAAAAACAATAAAGGTCTCTTGCAAGCACAAAGTACCTGGTTTGCATTCAAAATCTCTGTGTGCGTCGGTTTTTCCATGCAGGGGAAGACTTTGCGTCGATTTCCGGAACACGGACTTGGTTCCTCTTCAGGCTGCGGGGTTTTCTGGTGCCCCGGGGACTGTGCATGCAATCCTGAGCTTGCGGAGTGGAGTCACAAGCGCTGCATCGATCCAGTGGGAGTTACGTGGAAATTTCTCCTGCATGCAGGCGCTGAGTCGATTCCTCTCTGGAAGTCGGGCTGTGTCGTCCCAGATTGGCTGAGCGCGATCCGTTGGGCCGTGCGTCGAAGTTCCAGTTGTTGGTCTAGTGGGAAACTCCTAATATGACCGGTGGGATGGTCACCACTATGGCAGTGGGAACCCCGTCCCTTTCTAGTCTGTCCAACCTTTCTTTGAGCAGTGACAGCAGGTGAATTGTTGCTAAAACGTTACTCCAAATTGGGCCACCAAAAGTGACCTCTGAGGGAGGGGGGAATCACCAGCCTCTGAGTGGGGGGAGCAAGTGGGCCCAAGTTTTGAGTTGTAGCCTTGCTACACCTCCTCTTTTGTTTAGCTGCAGGTGAATGTACAACAGATGTAAAGGCAGCAGCAGCAATATCCAAAGATAATGCCTCCTTTATAGTAGACCCTTGCCTCCCTGCTGACTCCCACTCCTTGCCAAGGCCAGTGCCAGTAGTTTGGTCTACAGGTCCTGGTGATGGCACAATTGCTTCACTAAGCCCGGCCACCTCTAAGGATAGGCACTGTTCTGCCAGATCCGTTTTCTTGGGGATGACACCAACAGCCTACTCTAAGAAAGAGTGGATGGTGGTACAGGTTGCATCAGAAGCAGGCTTATTACTCTCAGTCTTACACTTACCCATGATGTTGATATGATCAGAAACACATGAACCCCCAACTATAATGTATAAGGTACAGGGATCTCTCTCCTGTGTAATGGGGCTCCAGCAGGGTGTCTCCAACCCATTACAAAGTGTGGTATTATTAAGAAGCATGGGCGGCCGCAACTTCACTTACTTCTTACTTCTTGATCCCCCCGGTACTTGTCCTAGGAGGTCACCTGAACTCATTTTAAACTAGGCTCAGGTTCCAAAACCCCAAAACATTCAAGAAGTTGAAGGAGACAGAACAAAAGGAACTGGGCCTGAGACCCAAGAGACAGACCAAATCTGGCCTCGTTTGGCCACTCACAGGTGCAGATGGGCCAGCTTTTTTCCCAGTCTTTGCCCAGGTATGTGCTCAGGACCATAAAAGTCCTTTTGTGCACCCCTAGGCTGCTGGGCTGTATAGTGCCCTGCCTCCCAACTCAATACCAATTGTCCCACCCAGCAGGATCGCAAAGTTCCTTTTGGGTGCATCCGGGCTCAAGAAATAGTGGAGAGCAGCCCCCTGCTGTACGGGCTGCTGAGCTGTGTGATGCACACCACCCCCAGCCAGATAATGAGAGGCCCATCCAGCAGGATTGCAAAGTTCCTTTTGTGTGCCTCCGGGCGCAAGATATGATGGTGAGCGGCCTCTTGCTGCGCAGGCTGCTGGACTGACTGTCTAGAGTTTTTTTTAGTATTAGGATTATAGAAGGCAGCTATAGTGTTTGAGCTGTTAGTCACTATCTGATTTCTCTTTAAAGTTGTTTTTTAGTCTTCAGAAGTGTTCTCTATACAATCAATCTTTCTTGGTTCATGAAGTTTATGGGGTTTATAGATGCCATACTACCCATGGTCTTCATAGTCAAAATGCAGGCCTTCATAATTCATTCATTTATACAAACAACTGAACATGGACAGCGATTTGCAGAAAATGCTCTTCAATTGAATAAGAAGCCCGGTGAATTGTAAAAATTCAATTAATTCAGCTATTCTAGTCCTGCGGTTTAGCCTCTACTATGGCTGTTGTATCAGAACACTGTCTGGAAGGCCTCACTGAAAGTGTGAAATAATCATGCAGTATAGAAGTCATGGTAATAGTGAAAATGCACGATACCGAACAAGTTCAAATATGATAATTTATTTCTCTTCATGAAAAATTAAAACTGACCCCCATTACAGCTCCCTACGAGGAAAGGACAAGCTATATTACAGTGAAAGCACATCAGTGCTATACAGATTATAAAAAGAGAAGAATTTCAGAGAGCTGGAATGTATATGATGGTAGCATCGTACCTAAATCATGCTGCTCTGCAAAGTAAGAGGGAACATTTTAAAAGTAGCTGTAGAAGGCTGGCCTGGGTTATAGTGGGTACCTAATGGTACTTACACTTTGTGCCAGGTCCAGTTATCCCTTATTAGTTGATTAGTAGTGGTCTAGCAGCTTAGGCTGATAGAGGTAGCTATAGAAGAGCAGCTTAGGCTGAACTAGGAGACATGCAAAGCTCCTACTATACCATTTATTTCATATAGCACAATATCATAAGAATCACAATACTCAGAGTTATTAAAAATAAAGGCACTTTATTTTAGTGACAATGTGCCAAAAATATCTCAGAGGATATAGTCCCTTAGGAGGTAAGTAAAATACACAAAATATACACACAAACCAAAATCAGGTAATTAAACAGTTAGAAAAGATGGTGCAAACACTGTAGAACACTATAGGATGCAATAGGCCTAGGGGCAACACAGACCATTTACTAAGAAAGTGGAATGTGAACCACTTAGGGACCCCAGGCCTCGTGTAGTGTGTAGAGGGTCGCTGGGAGTGTTAGAAAACTCTAAGGGTGTCCAAGATACCCCACCCCAAGACCCTGAAAAGTAGGAGTAAATTACCCTACTTCCCCAGAAACAACCTAAAGTTGTGATAGGAGATTCTGCAAAGACCACAACAGACTGCAAAGCACTGAAGACGGATTCCTGGACCTGAGGACCTGCAAAGGAAGGGGACCAAGTCTAAGAGTCACGAAAGTGTCCACGGAGGGCAGGAGCACACTAAACCCCATATGAAGGTGCAAAATGGCTGCCTTTGGGTGGAAGAAGCTGAATATTCTGCAACAACGGAAGATGCCAGGAACTTCTCCTTTTCACAGAAGATGTCCCATGGCGTGCTGGAGGATGCAGAGTTGTTTCCATGCAGAAAGACTAAAAATAAGCCTTGCTAGCTGCAAAGGTCATGGTTAAAGAAAATGGATGCTGCCCGGGCCCAGGAGGGACCAGGAGGTCGCCCCTTGGATGAGGGGACAGAAGAGGCACTCAGCAACACAGAGAGCCCACGCAAAAACAGGCAGCTCCTGCAGAAGTACTTGAACATGGGTTCAAGAAAACTGAGCACGGCAGTCATCTTAACACTACAAAGGAGGGTCCCACGAAGCTGGTGGTCAACTCAGAGAGTTGAGCAATGCAGGATGGAGTGATGGGGACCTGGGCTGTGCTGTGCATGAATAAATCCTTTCAAAAGTGCACAGAAGCCCTAGCAGCTGCAGTTCATGCAGTACACAGGATTACTGTCTGGCGTGGGGAGTCAAGGACTTACCGCCACCATATTTGGACAGATGGACCACTGGACTGTCGGGGACACTAGGATCCAGCTCCTGTGTTCCAGGGACTATGCTTGTCACGATGAGAGGGGTCCCAGAGCACCACTGAAGCAGAAGTTTGGTGCCTGCGTTAGCAGGGGGAAGATTCCGTCGACCCAGTTGAGATTTCTTCTTGGCTTCCAGTGCACGGTGAAGGCAGACAGCCCCCAGAACATGCACCACCAGGAAACAGTCGAGAAAGCCGGTAGGATTAGGCGCTACAATGTCACTGGAAGTCTTGTTGCTACTTTGTTGCAGTTTTGCAGGTGTACTGGAGCAGTCAGCGGTCGATCCTTGGCAGAAGTCGAAGAGGGAGATGCAGAGGAACTCTGGTGAGCTCTTGCATTCGTTATCTGACAAGAAATCCACAGTAGAGACCCTGAATCGCCCTCAGAGGAGGATTGGCCACCTAGTCAGGTGAGAACCTATCAGGAGGGGTTTCTGATGTCACTTGCTGGCATTGGCCACTCAGAGGCCTCCATTTTGCCCTCACAACTCTACATTCAAGATGTCATACGTTTGGGACACACTGGAGGAGCTCTGGGCACCATCCCTGGGGTGGTGATGGATAGGGGAGTGGTCACTCTCCTTTCCTTTGTCCAGTTTCGCTCCAGAGCAGGGGCTAGGGGATCCCTGAACTGGTGTAGTCTGGTTTATCCAAGGAGGGCACCATCTGTGCCCTTCAAAGCATTCCCAGAGGCCAGGAGAGGCTACTCCTCTCAGGCCCTTAACACCTGTTTCCAAAGTGAGAGGGTGTAAGAACCTCTCTCAGAGGAAATCCTTTGTTCTGCCTTCCTGGGACTGGGCTGCCCATACCCTAGGAGGGCAGAAGCTTGTCTGTGGGTTGGCAGCAGCGGTAGCTGCAGTGAAAACCCCAGGGAGCAGGTTTGGCAGTACCCGGGGTCCATGCTGAAGCCCCGGGGATGCATGGGATTGGCATCCCAAAACTAGATTTAGCATGGGGGTACAATTCCATGATCTTAGACATGGCCATATTCGGAGTTACCATTGTGAAGCTACATATAAGTATTGACCTATATGTAGTGCACACGTGTAATGGTGTCCCCACACTAACAAAGTCCGGGGAAATTGCCCTTAACTATGTGGCAGCACCTTGGCTAGTACTAGGGTGCCCTAACACTTAGTAACTTTGCACCTAACCTTCACCAAGTGATGGTTAGACATACAAGTGACTTATAAGTTACTTAAGTGCGTTGGACCTTATTTCATTCAGGCTGCAGTGGCAGTCCTTTGTAAGATTTGTCAGGGCTCCTTATGGGTGGCAAAAGAAATGCTGCAGCCCATAGGGATCATCTGGAACCCCAATACCCTGCGTACCTGCTTACCATATACTAGGGAATTATAAGGGTGTTCCAGTATGGCAATTAGAATTAATTAAAATGGTCACTAGCCTGAAGTGACAATTTTAAAGGCAGAGAGAGCATAAGCACTGAGGTTCTGGTTAGCAGAGCCTCAGTGACACAGTTAGGCACCACACAAGGAACACATTCAGGCCACAAACAATGAGCACTGGGGTCCTGGCTAGCAGGATCCTAGTGCGACAGGCAAAATCAAACTGACACACAAGTAAAAATGGGGGTAACATGCCAGGCAAGATGGACTTTCCTACATTAGCATCATCAAAATTAAGGCCTCTTTCGCTAGAATAAACCAAAATAGTCCCACAGTATATTTTCACTTTGTTAACAAATACACTAAACGGCTGCAACTTCATATCAAATATTTAAAAGAAAGGAGTGAACTTTTTTCAAAAATACTTGTTGAAGTGATTTGAATGAATGAACTCGTCCTACCCTAGAAACAAGATGGCAAAACATTACACACTTTAGTTACAAAAACAAATAGGGTCTGGAACAATTTTAGATAAATTACTGCGCATGAGCTACATACGACAAAAACGAATATTAAACAATCATCTCTCTACACTGATGCAATACAGGTCACCATACTGAAAGAGATCACCCCAGCTATTGTCTCATTCTGGGCAAGTGTAGATCTCCGATAATTTTACAAGACATGTCACTTCGCACCTAAAAATTAGAAGTTTGTCTCAAAGAACTAATTATAATTATCACCTGTTTTCAAATCTATGCTTCTTTTGTGAAAGTCTTAGGACATTATGCATTTAGACAACTCAAAAAGTACACAGAAAAATGAAACCTAAAATGTTTAATGCTCTATGTTCTGGATTTTAAGTCACGATCAAAGAAGGAAACCATACTTAAAATTGTCATTGACAAAGATTTCCTAATAGACAAGGGTGACGTGCGTGTGTCTATTCACTTTCCTAGACCTATTAGTAGTATTTGATAGGCTAAACAATAATCTGGTAGATCCTTTTCTGGGACAGGGAGTGTGACAGGGCTTATTTCTATCTAAATCGTTTTTATTCTATAATTGTTACTTTTAAACACTCAAACATCTTCTATCATCCCTTTATAGTTGATAAGCAGTTGATGAATTAGTCCTTTCCAGAGGACATTCTTCTTATTGACAGACTCTACAAAACAATCCGCAAGGAATGCCTTTTGACCATCTGAAATATTAAATTAAACATGCCTATGAACAAATACCTCCTTTTCACTCCTACTACTCTCGACCCCCGTAAATCAATGCTGGACCTATTCAGGATACTGAACTGCAAATTTCACATCAGTGAATACAAAAAGTCTTGAGTTCGTGCTAGATTCAAATGTAAAAACCTGAGCCTGTATGCTCCCATATGATCCCATGACTTCATACCAATGTAACAATCAAGTGTCAAGTCATGACTCAACTGATGGAGTGCATTTTTCATAGGTGTTTTCAGGATGCAAATGGATACTCTGAGGGCAGGGTTGCGTACCTAAGTAGGTTTGATCATATCCCCAATACTTAATGATCTCTTGCTATTCAAAAGAAAATACATTAAAAAAGGCTTGCATCATGCAGAAAGCATCACACTTTAGCACCACAAAATATCTGGGACAAAAATGAACCACATCTAGCGCTATGGGGAATACTGCTCTCTATTAAAGTCGAACAATAGGCTCCCGAACTGCCTCCGTTCAATCAATCAATCAGGATTTTTTAAAGCACACAAATCACCTGTGAGGGTCTCAAGGTGCTGTAGTTGCTAGCTGCTTCGTGGTGCACTGTTCATTCAAACAGCCATGTCGTGAGTCTTTTTCTGAATTCCCGGAGTAATGCAGTATTCCTGAGGTGCAGGGGAAGGTTATTCCAGGCTACTAGGTAAGAGAAGGAGCTTCCTCTACTGTTGGATCAATGGATTCAGGGGGTATCCTTAAGGAAAATGGAGGCAGATAATACATTTTTGGTCAGATAGTGGAAGGTAATTTGTTTGTTGATGCATGCTGGTCCTTCATTGTGCAGGGCTTTGTATGCGTGGGTCAGCATCTTGAACTGACACCTATTCTGCATCAGAAGCTAGTGTAGCTTCTTGAGGTGCAGGGTGATGTGAGTTCATCTGGGGAGAATCGTGCCGTTAAGTGTTGTATTGTCAGTAGCCTCTTCAGAAGGCGTGCAGTGATTCCTTCATGAAGAGTGCTAACATAGTCCAACCTGCTAGTGATGAGAGCCTGAGTGATGGTACTTCTGGTGTTGATTGGGAGCCACCTGAAGATCTTACAGAGCATGCGTAGCGTGTGGAAGCAGGCAGACGAGACTGCATTTACCTGTTTCTGAATACATAACTTTGTGTTCAAGATGATGTCTAGGTTGGGGCGTGGTCTGTTGCGATGGGGGAAGGGCAGAGTTCAGCAGGCCTCCAAGTTCGCTGGTGAAGTGATGTTCCCAAAGATTCTATCTTGTCCATCTTGCACTTGAGACAGTTTTTGTTAGACTTGGCATACTTGGCGTGGTCTCCCCTAACTTGTTGCATCTTCTTCCCTGGTTTTTGATGTGTGGCTGGACTGTGTTTTTGCTGTTTTTGTTACTCTGGGCACTTTACCACTGCTATCCAGTGCTAAAGTGCAAGTGCTCCTATGTAAAATGTATGTGTAATTGGATTTCCATAATTGGCATATTTGATTCACTGATAAGTCCCTAGTACAGTGCACTAGAGGTGCCCAGGGCCTGTAAATCAAATGCTACTAGTGGATCTGCAGCACTGGTTGAGACACTCACATTAGTAGCCCTGTAAACATGGCTCAGACCTGCCACTGTAGTGTCTGTGTGTGCAGTTTTAAGCTGCCAATTCGACTTGGCAAGTGTACCCACTTGCCAGGTCTAAACGTTCCCTTTTCTTACATGTAATACACCCCTAAGGTAGGCCCTAGGTTTCCCCATAGGCAGGCTGCAGTGTATGTTGAAGGTAGTACATATACTAATGTAGTATATATGTGCTGATAGTGAAATACTGCCAAATTCAGTTTTCACTGTTGCAAGGCCTATCTCTCTCATAGGTTAACATGAGGGCTGCCTTTAAAAATGATTAAAGCATAGATTCCCTTTGAGAGATAGAAATGTGAGGTTTGGGGTCTCTGAGCTCGCAATTTAAAAATATATCTTTTATTAAAGTTGTTTTTGAGATTGTGTGTTTCAAAATGCCACTTTTAGAAAGTGGGCATTTTCTTGCTTAAACCATTCTGTGACTCTGCCTGTTTGTGGATTCCCTGTCTGGGTTAGTTTGACAGTTGGGCTTTTTGCACCTCTCTCTAGACAGTGACACAAACTGAGTTGGGGTGTAGCCTGCATATCCTGATGAGCCATCTGTGCTAGGAGGGAGAGGAAGAATGGTCACTTATACATGAAAGGCCTGTGCCTGCTCTCACACAACGCAGTCTCCAACCCCTTGGTATGTGTCTGGGGCCTGACTTTAGCAAAGCAGGATTTCACAAACAAGAGAGACTTTCCTTTGAAGTAGACCTACTTCTAAGGCAGAATTGGGTATATAAAGAGCACCCAAACCTCTGAAAATTAGATCCCTTCTGGACATCAAAAGGAACTTCTGCCTGGAGAAGAGCTGAGGAGAAGTGCTGCCCTGCATGTGACTGTGCTTTGTGGAGCTATTCTGCAGTTGCTGGTTCTGTCTGTGCAAGGGGACAAAGACTGGACTTTGCTGTGCATTCCTGCTTGTGAAGAAATTTCCAAAGGCTTGTCCTGAGTTTGCCTCCTGTTGTTGAGGTCTCAGGCCCATCAAATACTTCTCCTGCCAGCACCAGGACTCTCTGCTGAGACACCTGCCCTGCCAAGTGTGCCCTATCCCATTCCTGGGGCCTTGGGAGGTGAAGCTGGCAGACCAAGACTGAAAATCCACGCACAGACTGTCATGCAGGGAAAATGTTGACGCACCTTCAGAGACACGGCTGAGAAACGACACGTTGCCAGCTTTGCAGCTGAAATCTATGCTCAACCTGCATCACAGCTGGAAGATCGACGCACACGGCTGGAGAAACAACGCCAACTCCCAGTGACGGAGGCTGATAACATCGCAACCCACATAGTGTGGTTTTGCTGACACCATGCAGCAGGATTTTCGGCGCATACCTCGCTGGGCACGGAAAAACGACAAAGCCTGCCCAGACCTGAGTGCTTGCCAGGATCGACGCATCACTCTCCTGTGGAGAGGAAAACCAATGCATGCCGACCTGACCATAGGAGGAACGACGCACAGTCTTGCGTGCGAGTGAGACATTTATGCATCACTGGCTTTTTTCAATGCACACTTGCCTGTGCGGTGTTATTTTGACACAATCCATGTACTTTTTCACGCTAACAGTGTTAGCGCTGTTTCTAAGGATTTAAGATTCTTTCTTGCTTTTTAATTCATAACTTGACTTGTGTATGGTGGATTTTTGTCATTTTGGTTTTGTTTTGTTTAGATAAATATTGCCTATTTTTTATATACCTGAGTCATGTCATTTTGTAGTTTTTTCACTGAGTTACTGTGTGTGTTGGTACAAATACTTCACACCTAGACTCTGAAGTTAAGCCTGCCTACTTGCGCCAAGCTACCAAGGGGGTGAGCAGGGGTTAACTAAGGGTGATTCTCCTTTACCCTGACTGGAGTGAGGGTCTTTTCTTGGAGAGGGGGTAACCTGACTGCCAACCTAAGACCCCATTTCTAACAATTGTCTTTCATTCAGCCAGTGACATTCACCATACATCTATGGATGTTAGTTCTGGTAGTGGAGGCGTCTTCTGACAGCGAGAAAATGAGCTGGGTGTCGTTGCCATAGTGATGATGTTGAGTCCATGTGATCTGGTGGGTTGGTCAGGGGGGTCATGTTCATGTTGAAGAGGGTGGAGATGAGGGACAATCCTTGTGGGACTCTGCAGATGATCTCCTTGTGTTCCGAGGTGAACGGTTGAAGACGGATTCTCTTGGCTCTTCTGGTGAGGTATAAGCTGATCCATTTGCGGGCATCTCCCTGAATTCAGATTTGGTGGAGTCTGTTGATCATGATGTGGTGGGAGATGGTGTTGAAGGCAGCTAACAGGGCCATGGGGATGAGAGCTGCTGTTTTGCTGATGTTGTCGGTGGCTGGGATAAGGGCTGTCTCCTTGCTGTGGTTGGCTCTGTATCCAGATTATGAGGGGTCCAGGATGTTTTATTGCTTCAAGTGTTTGGAGAGTTGCTCGTTGATTACCTTTTCGAAAACCTACTGGAAAGGGGAGCAGGGAGATGGGCCAGTAGTTCTTCAGAACGTTTAGATCAGCGGATGGTTTCTTCAGGAGATGGAGGCCGTGATAATGGAGGCATTCAGGACTTTCATGAGCTTGTTGCCAATTGTCTTGCTACCAAAGTTGAAAATGTGGTGTGGTCCTAGCATGCCACTTAGTGTACAGAGTTCATGATGGAGATTAGGTTGTAAGAGGGCCCCAACGTGTGAGCAGGGGTTCAGGATTTGTGTTTGTGGGTGTGAATAGGCTGATGCTGTCAATGAAGGGGGGGTTGGAGTTTGAGTTTCTCATAAATGGCTGATATTTTCCTGTGGAAGAATTCCGCCAGGATGTCACAAAGTTCTTGGGAAACAGTAACGAAGTTTCCCTGGCTGCGGGGATAGAGAACTCCTAAATGATGGTGAATGCTGAGGTTTGTGCTAGCTTTTCTGTGGTCTGCTAGAACATTCTTCTTTGTTTCTCTCAGGAGGCAGTGGTACTGGTTTAGTGCTGTCTAGTAGGTAGTATAGTCTTCTGTCTTTTCACTAGATTGCCACTTCCTTTATAGTTGCTGGCAGCTGCACTTGGATGATTTCTGCTCTGCGGGGAACCAGCTGACTCTCATGGCTGGTACTTTAGGGTTGGCTGGCTTGGCGGGGCAATTGTGTTGATGCTTTACGTGATCCACTAGGAATTGGACAAAGAATCATTTTCAATTATTTTTTATGAAGCGCCCCAAAATGTAGAACCCAAGTTCCAAAATCATCCTTACAATGCCTTTTTAATGTATTTCAAAAGGAACTTAATTGAATACTGCTCCAGTAGTATCTAAGACTAAAAAGGCAGGTTCTTCAAAGAAACATTTATTTTTCAACCTACCCTTGGTAACATATGTATTGTGCATTAACTATAACCATTCTTTTATGTTTTGACAGTTTGGCAAAAACACTGTGTTAGAAATTGGATCTCTAGTTGGCAGAGGTTTGTACCATGTCCAGGTAGGGACCACAATCCTAGTCAGGGTAAGTCAGATATACAACCTAAATTAACCTATTCTCACCCTCTAGTAGCTTGGCACCAAGCAGTCAGGCTTAACTTGCAAGGCAATGTGTAAATTATTTGTGCAACACATAAATTACAACAACACAATGAAAACACCACAAAAAGACAAAAATATTTTTATGAGTACAGCAAGACCAAAATGGCAAAAGTCCAGTAAGCAGAACTTGAGTTATGATTTAAAGAATAAACTGTAATAGAGTGCATAGACATCAATAGCACTCAAAGCTTACTTGAGGTCACGGCAGACCAGGGTAAAGCCAAAGTTCAGGCTGACCACGAAGGAGGGCAGGCCGGCTACAGCACCCATGCAGGACCTGCTGAAAAGTACCTTGGATGGAGGGTTGTTTCAGTGTCAAGGAGGCAATGCAAATCCGAGGGGTCAGTTCTGATCCGCACAGTCCGGGGGATGCAACCCTATGGAGCCACACAGTGATCCGAGTGATGTCCTCGGGGTGCGGTGTAGATCCTGAGCCACACACAAAGGCAAAAGAATCTCTAGAGTCCATCAGCACTGGTGTGGCCTGTTCCAGGATGATGTTCCACTGCAAAGTCCATTCCCTGTAAGGAGATGGACCACCTAAACAGTTTGGGATTGTCACCCCCAATCTGCATTAACCATCTGAGGGGCTGATAGTCTGTCACCCAGGAGTGAATGCCAAACAGGTATGGCTTTAGCTTGATCAGCAATTAGAACAGAGCAAAGGCTTACTTTTTAATTTGTGTCTGTCTAGGTTCCCTGGGGAGCAGCCTCCTGCTAATAAAGGCTACAGGTTGATTTAGGCCCGCTCTATTTAGCTACAAGAACACAGCCCCCTTTGGAATGCTCTGATGCATCAGTCTGCACCACAAACTCATGGGAGAAGTCTGGGGCCTTCAGCTCAGGTGCAGTGCACATGGTCTCCTTCAGGATGTCAAAAGCTGTCTGGCATGCAACTGTCCAAATTACCTGATGTGGGTGCTTTTTAGAAGTCAGCTCTGTCAAGGGGGCAACAATGGTGCCATATGCCTTGATGAATCTTCTGTAGTATCCAATGAGGCCTAAGAATGTGGTCTCCTGGGTCAATCTCATAGAAGCACCATGAAGTGAGGCCTGGGTAAGTGAGAATGAGAGAGACAATCTGTCCTAGCTACTAAAAGATGTCTGCTGTTGATCTAGGATTAGTGTAGGGGAGAGGCTGACACCCTACAATAACCCTTCCTGCTCTTTGGACAAAAGGAGGTCAGGGAGAGGTCCACTCTCCTCTTCCGCCCATTCAGAAGTTAATAAGAGCATGGAAATCTCAGTCCTTTTAAAATGGGACTGGAGGTGATTCACTTGCAGGACCCTCCAATGTGTTTTGAAGTCCACCAGGTAGGTGACATTGCTCTTGTGCTCCTTTACCTCCGAAGGCCCAAGCAGTCTTGTAGAGCACAGGGCTCCATCAGCTCCATTACCCACATTTTAAGGCCAGGCTGAAAATCCACCAAAGTGGCATTCTGGTCACACCAGCATTTCATGTCCTCCTGACTGGCTTCTAGGTTTTTTTGGCAAAGTTTCCTGAAGTATGCTGTCTGCTTAAAGAGGGCCAGCATGGAGCTGACCGCATCCTGGGGGGAGGGCTCTCCCAGGAGTTTGCTCCCAAGCCTCTTTCACCAAACCGAGAGGCTCTCTCACTGGGTGCCTATACAGACATTCAAAGGGGATGAAGCTAACTCCCTTCTGCTGTACCTCCCTATAAGCAAACAACAGGCATGACAGGAGGATGTCCCACTTACATCTCATGAGTTTGGGTAGATACATAATCTTGCCCTGCAGGGTTCAGCTGAACCTCTCAACCAACCCTTTGGTTTGGGGGTGGTAAGGAGTGGAAACCTTGTAGGTGAGCCCGCACTCCTTCCTCGTGGTCTTCATGTAGTTGGTACCCCTGTCATATACCACCTCCTTAGGGAAACCCACATGGGTGAAGATCTCATTAGTGCCCATGGCTGTCTTGGGATCCAGAGGCCCCACAATGTTGATGCGACCACACTCAAAAGGGGTGCTAATGTCAGAAAGAGGTTGCCAGGTGAACTTGCACTTCCCCATGACTTACCATTTGCCTGGCAGGTAGGACAGGACCTGCAGTATGCAGCTGAGGCTTTCTCATTTGAGGCCAATCAAAGTAGGTGACAAGCATGTCAACTAGGCTTATCTTGGACCAAATGACCTGCCAGAAGCACATCATGAGTGAGGCACAATAGGAAGGGTCCTGTATCACTTAGGGACCACCAACACTTGTCACAACAGGTTGAGGAGATTTTGGCTCACTATACAGGAGATCATTCTCCCAATAAATCAGGTGCTTGATAGAGGTGTCACCGGCTTCCTGGGCCTTAGCCTGCTGCCAAAGACCCACAGGAGTAGGGCACTCCATTGGTGCCTTGCAGAACTTATCCCTGGTGGGACACCCTTCCTGCTGCTGGTTGGACAGCTCAGGCAGGTTCCCCAAATTGACCACTTATTTCCTTATAGGTACAAGGCTCTCTCCTTCTAGTTCAGCCTCCTCCCTGATCCTGGGAATTTCAGGGCAGGATCCCTGTGCCCTATCCTCCTTCTTCTTGGCAGGCCTCTATCCATTTTTCAAGGCTCTGGGTCTTTCTGATCATCCTCCTGGGCTGCCATGGACAGTGTGGTCAGACACACCCATTCAGACAACCCCAACATTCTCAATTGTGACATGAGCTCTACCTTTTTCCATATTGTATGCTACAGGTCATTGCCCAGTAGACAATCCTCAGGCATGGATGGACTCACAACTACCTTAAGCAGACCTGCGACCCCCCCAATTCTAAGGGAACCAGAGCCACTGGGTAGTGGCTCTCACGAATGTCAGCAGCAACACCTGGTAGAGCACATTAGAGACTAGATGGTCTGAAGACACCAGATGACTCCTGATGGTTGTCATGCTGGATCCTGGGTCTCTCAGAGCCTCCGCCTGCTGTCCACTGATGGTGACCCACTGTCGGTAACCTCTACACTCCCCCCCAAAGCTATCTGGGACAATCTCCTCCCCATGCGCTGCTCTAGTCAACCCCAGTCCCTGCTCACTGGTGGGGGGCTGTGCCCTCTTGGGACACTTGGCATCTCCCTTGTAGTGTCCTTCTTGCAGATACTCATAACACACAGGAGGCTTCCCTGCAAGCTTACTGTCTGGGAAACCTTCTTCTTCTCAGCAGGGGGAAGGGAACCCTGACTCACAGAACTAGTTTATGGCAGATTAAAGCATTTCTTTTTCTTTTTCCGCCCTCTCCTTCTTCTGGTGAGGGCCCCAGTAGGGCTCCACCCACCCTCCCACCGACCCTTGTGGTGATCCCCCGAGATACCCTCTTGTGGGCCCTGGTGCTGACCTGGTGGCCCACCTCTTAGCAATCTGTCTGTGGTCAGTGAGCTTACTGTTAACAAGGTTCTGGCCCAGACCAATAAACAAAGCCTGGTGCTCTGTTGAAAACAAATTGCACAAACCCCGGAGCCCCTCACCCTGTCTGTACTTTTCTGGGGTCAGACTAAACTTCAAGATTAGGGTCTCTTTCTTGGGGATACCGCATTCTGTCACTTAAAGACTGTTTCAAGTTAATCTCCATGTTAATCGATGGGAGCAATAGACCTTGCAGTAGTGGAAAAACAAATGTAATCGTTTTTCACTACCATGACCTGTTAAACTCAAAAGTGCATGTCCAACTTTTAGATACACTGCACTCTGCCCTTGGAACTAGCCAGGGCCTACCATTAGGCATTAGCAATGTTTTAAAAGTCTACTTAAGTGGGTGGCACAATCAGTCGTGCAGGACACTATTAGCATTTAATTTACAGACCCTCTGCACACATGGTGCACTTTATTAGAGACTTACAAGTAAATGTGCCAATTGTGGATAAGCCAATATCACTATGTTTAGAGCACCCAAACTTTAGGAATGGTTAGCATTGGTAAAGTACACAGAATTACAAAGCCAGCCAAAATGAAGTTAGAAAAACAGGAGGTCAGATGGCAAAAAGTCAATGGAAACCACGCCAAGGATGCCAGGTCTAACACATTATAAATAGAACTTACGTTTAACTGGTGCCAAATCTGTATTGTCATTCTGGCAAAGGAGACACAACATTAACCCCATGGGAGCCCAGGACGAGCTGGTCTCGCCCACGGCAATGGTTGCCCGGTGCCGAGGACAAGACGAGCTCGTCCTGCTATGGTCCCTCGGGGGCTGTCTAGCACTCCCCTCGAGGGCCAAGCACCCCCCTCCCCTGGGCAGGGATGGATGGGGAATTGCTTCCCTTTCCACCTCCACCCCTCCCGGGCATCTGATGACATCATCAGAGGCAAAAGCATTTCTCCCCTGATCATGTGGAGGGAGAGAGGCATCAAAGGAAAGGAAAGACCTTTCCTTTCCTTTGATGTCTCTCAACTAGAACACCATTGCGATTGGGCAGCAGAAATGCCACTAGACACCAGGGAATTCTTTTGTTTTTTTTATTTTTGAATAAGGGGAGAGGCCCCTTGGGCAAAAACAGCTCCCTGGGGGCAAAATATTTATAGCCCTTTTCTGGCCCCTGGAGGCAGATAGGCATATTATAATTAGACCTATCTGCCCCCAGGGGGGACAGAAACCCCCAGGCACCAGGGAATTTTTTTTTTGTATGGTTTTATTTTTATAAGTGGGGAGCAACCCCCTGGTGGCAAAATGAACTCTAGGCCATTTCTGCCCCCATTGGGGGCAGATCGGCCTAGTTCTATTAGGCCGATCTCCCTCCCGGGGGGGGGGTAGAAACCACTTAGGCACCAGGGATTGGTGGGTGTGTAGGTGTGTGTTTTGTTTCAAGGGGCAGCCCCTTGGGCAAGGGTCGCTCCCCATTGGAGGAAATTTGTTTTAGGCCATTTCTGCACCCTTGTGGGCAGATCGGCCTATTGTAATTAGGCCGATCTGCTCCTAGCTGGGGGGGGGGGGGGATGGTGGGGGCAGAAACTCCTAGAAACCAGTGATCTTTTTTTTTGCTTGTATTTTATTTTTTTATATGCAGAGAGCGGCCCCTTAGGCAAGGGTTCCTCCCCTGGGGGGTAAATTGTCTTTAGGCCATTTCTGACCCCCTTGGGGACAGATCGGCCGATTTTTATTATGCCAAACTGCCCCCCAGGGGGGCAGAAACCACTAGACACCAGGGATTTTTATTTTTTGCATCAATTTCACGCTAGGGGAGTGACCCTTTAGGAAAGGGTTGTTTCCCTGTGGCGCTAATTTATTTTAGGCCTTTCTGCCCCCCTTGTCTGCAGATTGGCATATTTCTCTTAGGCCGCTCTCCCCCTGAGGGCCAGAAACCACTTAGGCACCAGGGATTGGTGTGTGTGTATGTGTGTGTTTTGTTTGGTGGGGGCAGCCCCTTGGGCAAGGGTCACTCCCCATGGGGGTACATTCGTTTTGGCCATATCTGGGGCCAGATCGGCCTATTTTTGGAAGGCCCATCTGCCTCCAAGGGGGGCAGAAAGTCGACCAGAGACCAGGGAAGATTTTGTTTCAAAATAAGGAGGAGGTATGGCCATACCTGACCCAAAATAAATGGGGCCAAAGTTGTTCTGCCCACCAGTGGACAGATGGGTCCTGGGGAAATTACCCCCGATCTACATCCTGGGTGGGCAGAAAGACTATTAGATGCCAGGGAATTTAAAAAAAATAGCATGGTGGTGGTTACCAACCAGTATGGGCCTGGTTATGTCCCCACCCCAAATGAAGGATATAACAGTATTTCAGCTGCCCCCCTGCACACTAAAACATCTTATCCCACAGTAAGCAAGCAGAAATTTGATTATTCTGGGTTTCGGTTTTACATTTGGGCTATGAGAGCTTGGCTAACTCTCAAAATCGTCCCACTTGGAATGGTGAGGGCTGCAATTTTTGGACTTTGGGACACTGCCATGTAGAAAAATCCACAAGACCTAGACACATCTGAAAGCATCTGGGTGAGTCCAGGGTGGTGTGCTGCACATGCACCCCACACCATTTCTTACAAACAATGCCCTGCAAACCTCCAAATTTGCTAGAAATCACACATATTTTCCAAATTTTTGTGATGGAACCTTCCGGAATCTGCAGGAATCCACAAAATTCCTACCACCCAGCATTGTTTCATCTATACCGATAGAAATTCTGCCCCACTAGTCAGCTTAAAAATGTTTTTTTTCAAACTGCCCTTTTGGACTCACTTTGGTTCCCCCTCAATTTCAACATGTTTTTGGCTCTTCTCTGTCACAGGCACTGGGCCCCCCTACACAAGTGAGGTATCATTTTTACAGAGAGACTGAGGGGAACGTTGATTGGTACGAAATTTGTCCCAGTGCAGTGATCCCACACAGAAATGTGGGAAAAATTAGATTTTTTTTAGCTAAATTTGAGGTTTGCTGAGGATTCTGGGTAAAAAACACTGGAAGATCTACGCAAGTCACACCTCCCTGGACTCCCTCTGGTGTCTAGTTTTCAGAAATGTCTGGGCTTGGTATGTTTCCCTGTATGGCTGCTGAGCCCAGGACCAAAAACGCAGGTGCCCCCACCACGCAAAAACAGGTAGTTTTCTATTTCATAATTTTGATGTTATCTTGATAGTGATTTGGTGCATTTCCTTTCGCGAGCACTAGGCCGGCCCACACAAGTGAGGTACCGTTTTTATCAGAAGACTTGGGGGAATGCTGGGTGGAAAGAAATTTGTGGCTCCTCTCAGATTCCAGAACTTTCTGTCACCGAAATGTGAGGAAAAAGTATTTTTTGGCCACATTTTGAGGTTTGCAATGGATTCTGGGTATCAGATCCTGGTGAGAGCCTCACAAGTCCCCCCATCTTAGATTTCCCAAAGTGTCTAGTTTTCAAAAATGCACAGGTTTGGTAGGTTTCCTTGAGTGCCGGATGAGCTAGATGCCAAAATCCACAGCTTGGCACTTTGCAAAAAACAGCTGTTTTCTTTCGGAAAATGTGATGTGTCCATGCTGTGTTTTGGGGAATTTCTTGTTGCGGGCACTAGGCCAACCCACACAAGTGAGGTACCATTTTTATCGGGAGGCTTGGGGGAACGCTGAGTAGCAGGAAATCTGTTGCTCCTCTTAGATTCCAGAACTTTCTGTCACCCAAATTTGAGGGAAAAGTATTTTTTTGGCCACATTTTGAGGTTTGCAAAAGATTCTGGGTAACAGAACCTGGTGAGAGCTCCACAAGTCACCCTATCCTGGATTTCCCTAGGTGTCTCATTTTCAAAAATGCACAGGTTTGGTAGGCCGAGCAAGAAGCCAAAATCCACAGTTTGACACTGCAAAAAACATATCTGTTTTCTTTGGGAAAATGTGATGTGTCCACATTGTGTTTTGGGGTATTCCCTGTTGCGGGCGCCAGCTATACCCACACAAGTGAGGTACCATTTTTATTGTATGACTTTGGGGAATGCTGGGTGGAAGGAAATTTGTGGCTCCTCTCAGATTCCAGAACTTACTGTCACCAAAATGTGACGAAAAACAGTTTTTTAGGCCAAATTTAGAGGTTTTCAAAAGATTCTGGGTAACAGAACCTGGTGAGAGCCCCACAAGTCACCCCATATTAGATTCCCCTAAGTGTCTAGTTTTAAAAACTGCACAGGTTTGGTAGGTTTCCTTAGGTGCCAACTGAGCTAGAGGCCAAAATCCACAGCTTGGCACTTTGCAAAAAACAGCTCTGTTTAGTTTGGGAAAATGTGATGTGTCCACGTTGTGTTTTGGGGCATTTCCTTTCATGGGTACTAGGCCTACCCACACCAGTGAGGTACCATTTTTATCTTGAGACTTGGGGGAATGCTGTGTGGAAGGAGGTTTATGGCTCCTCTCAGATTCCAGACCTTTCTGTCACCAAAAAAGTGTTTTTTGGCCAAACTTTGAGGTTTGCAAAGGATTCTGGGTAACAGAACCTGGCAAGAGCCCCACAAGACAAACCATCTTGGATTCCCCTATGTGTCTAGTTTTAAAAAATGCACAGGTTTGATAGGTTTTCCTAGGTGCTGGCTGAGCTAGAAATCAAAATCCACAGAAAGGCACTTTCCGAAAAACACGTCAGTTTTTAATGTAAAAATGTGATTTGTCCATGTTGCGTTTCCTGTGACGGGCGTTAGGCCTACCTACTTGTTTTCTCTACATTTTTTCCTTCCAAATTTAAAACTGTATGTAAAAAAGACCTCTATTTGAGAAATGCCCTGTAATTCACTTGCTAGTATGGGCACTCCGGAACTCAGAGATATGCAAATAGCCAATGTTTCCTAACACTTTGGCCCTCATTACAACCCTGGCGGTTGGTGTTAAAGCAGTGGTAATACCGTCAACAGGCCGGCGCTAAAAAAAATGGAATCACAACCATGGCGGAAACTGCCAACACAGACAGCCACTTTAACACTCCGACCACCAAGGCGGTAGAAACAAACACCACTGTGGTAACCGCCAACAGACAGGCGGAACACAATGTACTGCCCACTGTATTACAACAGGCCTAGCTGCCACCTTTTCCGGGGCGGTACTAACGCCATCAAAAGCACGGCAGAAACAGTCTTTGGAACGAAAATCACTCACCTCTCGACAACCAACGAGGAACCAGGACGCCATGGAGCCCGAAGTTCAGGTGTTACCAATGTTGGTTTACCTCCTCTTCTACCAGGAGCAGCAAAGAAAATGGCGGTCCGGTCACGTCCGTGGTGGTGCGTACCGTCACCGCTGGCATACATCATAATTGGCTCCTGGAACCCATAGGGCCCAATGATAACCAATGCTGAATTGCGCCGCGGTCTTCGACTGCCTACCGCGACGCTGCACAACGCTAGCGCGGTACCATTTCCGTCCTTACTGGTCAGGCAGCTGCCATTTCAGTGGGCCACATGGCATGCCAACTAACTGCACTACAGCAACTTTGGCCAGGAATTAAGACAGACAAAGCCACACACCGATTATATCATGATTGTGCTAAACAGCCTTGTGAAACCTGTGGTGGATGACCCGCTGCTCACCCTTCTCCTCCATAGGGCACGTCCGCTGGGGCAGGTGATGAGATGGCATCATCCTCCGGTATACAGACCCCTGGTGGACCTGTCGACAATGGAAGAGAGACACATCATCACCTACAGACTTGATCGTGCCACAATCCAGGAACTGTGTGCCCAGTTGGAGCCAGACCTGATGTCAGCTATCCGCCATCCCACAGGAATTCCCCCTCTAGTGCAGGTCCTGTCAGTACTCCATTTCCTGTCCAGTGGTTCCTTTCAAACAACAGTGGCCATTGCATCAGGGATGTCACAGCCAATGTTCTCTAACGTGTTGTCCAGAGTGTTATCTGCCCTGCTGAAACAATCAATCAATCAATCACAATATTTATAGAGCGCACTACGTACCCGTTAGGGTTTCAAGGCGCTGGGGTGGGGGGGGGCTGCTGCTACTGGTCGAAGAGCCAGGTCTTGAGGAGTTTCCTGAAGGTGAGAATGTCCTGGGTCTGCCTCAGGGGGGTTGGGAGGGTGTTCCAGGTCTTGGCGGCGAGGTAGGAGAAGGATCTGCCACTGGAGGTCTTGCGTTGGAAGCGGGGAACGATGGCAAAGGCGAGGTTGGCGGAGCGGAGTTGGCGGGAGGGGACAGAAGTTGGCTGGCAGGTAGGCTGGTCCGGCATTGTAGAGTGCCTTGTGAGCGTGGGTGAGGAGCTTGAAGGTGATCCTCTTGTCCACGGGGAGCCAGTGGAGGTCTTTCAGGTGGTGGGAGATGTGGCATCGGTGGGGTACGTCGAGGACAACACGGGCAGAGGCGTTTTGGATGCGTTGGAGGCGTCGGATGTCTTTTGCTGGGATGCCTGTGTAGAGTGCGTTGCCGTAGTCTAGTCTACTGCTGACGAGGGCCTGGGTCACTGTTTTTCTGGTTTCCGTCAGGATCCATTTGTAGATTCTACGGAGCATGCGGAGGGTGTTGTGGCAGGAGGAGGAAACTGCGTTGACCTGCTTGGACATGGTGAGGGCGGAGTCGAGGACGAAACCCAGGTTGCGTGCATGGTTGGCTGGCGTTGGAGGGAGTCCCAGCGCGGTGGGCCACCAGGAGTCGTCCCAGGCCGAGGTGGTGCGTCCGAGGATGAGGACCTCCGTCTTGTCGGAGTTCAACTTCAGGCGGCTATTTCTCATCCACTCGGCGATGGACTTCTTTCCCTCGTGGAGGTTGGCTTTGGCGGTGTGTGGGTCTTTGGTGAGGAAGATGATGAGCTGGGTGTCGTCGGCGTAGGAGAGAATGTTGAGGTTGTGCTGACGGGCCAGTTGTGCGAGGGGGGGCATGTAGATGTTGAACAGCGTCGGGCTTAGAGAGGAGCCTTGGGGTACGCCGCAGATGATGTTGGTGGCTTCGGAGTGGAAGGGTGGGAGTCGGACTCTCTGGGTTCTGCCGGAGAGAAAGGAGGAGATCAAGTTGAGGGCTTTTTCTTGTATTCCGGCTTAGTGGAGGCGTGTTAGTAGGGTGCGGTGGCAAACCTTGTCGAAGGCTGCGGAAAGGTCCAGGAGGATGAGGGCTGATGTTTCGCCGTTGTCCATTTGTGGCTGATGTCATCTGTGGCGGCGAGGAGAGCAGTCTCGGTGATGTGGTTGCATCTGAAAATGGACTGGGAGGGGTCCAGGATGGAGTTGTCCTCGAGGTGGTGGGTGAGCTGAGCGTTGACAATCTTCTCGATGACCTTCGCCGGGAAGGGGAGGAGGGAGATCGGGCGGAATTTTTTGAGGTCGTTGGGGTCTGCCTTGGGTTTCTTGAGGAGGGCGTGGATTTTGGCGTGCTTCCAGCTGTCCGGGAAAGTCGCGGTTTCGAAGGATAAGTTGATGACCTTTCGGAATTGGGGGGTGATGGTAGAGTCGGCTTTGTTGTAGACGTGGTGGGGGCATGGGTCTGAAGGGGATCCTGAGTGGATGGAGTTCATGATCTTGCAAGTTTCAGCGTCGTCTACGTGGGTCCAGGCGGTGAGGCGGTTGGCGCAGGTAGAGTTGTCAGGGGTGGGGTCTGACGGAGACGTGGTGTTGAGGCTGTCGTGGATGTCAGTGATCTTCTAATAGAAGAAGGTGGACAGGGCGTCGCAGAGTTCTTGGGATGGTGAGATGTCGTTGACATTGGCGCTGGGGTTGGAGAGCTCTTTCACGATGCAGAAGAGTTCTTTGCTGTTGTGTGTGTTGTTGTTCAGGCGTTCTGTGAAGTGGGAACAGTTGGCGAGTCGGATTAGCTGGTGGTGCTTGCGGGTAGCCTCCTTTTGGGCTGCCAGGCTGTCGGGTGTGTGTTCGAGGAGCCATTTCTTCTTTAGTTTCTGGTAGGTGCGTTTGGAGGTGAGGAGTTTGTCAGTGAACCAGGCGGCTTTTTTCTTTCCTTGGTTGTCGGTGGACCTCTTGAGTGGTGCAAGGGTGTTGGCGCAGTCGTTGATCCCCTGTCGTAGGTTGAGAGCGGCGGTGTCTGGGTCGGTGGAGTCGGTGGGCGGGTTCTGGGCGAGGGTGCCGGTCAGTTGGTCTTCGGTGACTTTGCTCCAGCGGCGGTGAGGTGGTAGTTGGGTGCAGTGGTGTTCGATGTGCTTCTTGAATGTGAAGTGGATGCAGTGGTGGTCGGTCCAGTGGAGTTCAGTGGTGTGGCTAAAGGTGACGTGGTTGCTTGCGGAGAAGAACACATGCGCAGCTACATCGTGTTCCCACAGGTGGAGGATTTGTCCACAGTGAAAGGTGACTTCTATGCCCTGGGACTTATCCCCAACATAATTGGTGCCATTGATGGTACACATGTGGCATTTGTCCCCACCCCCGCAGGAATGAACAGGTGTACAGAAACCACAAAACTATCATTCCATGAATGTGCAGATGGTGTGTTTGGCAGACCAGTACATCTCCTATGTGAATGCCAAGTATCCTGGCTCTGTGCATGATACTTACATTTTGAGGAATAGCAGCATCCCTTATTTGATGGGGCAACTCCTGAGGCACCGGGTGTGGCTAATAGGTGAGCCCAAGGTCCCAATTCTGTTGACATACTGTAGGTGTCTGGGTATGGGAGAGTCCCTAAGAGTTGGAGGATGTCTAACAGGTGTCCCTCGATATTTGCAGGTGACTATGGTTACCCCAACCTGTCATGGCTACTGACCCCAGTGCGGACTCCCAGGACAATGGCAGAGGAACGCTACAATGAGGCACAAGGGCGAACTAGGAGGATAATAGAGCACACCTTCGGCCTCCTGAAGGCCAAATTCCGGTGCCTCCATCTGACAGGTGGCTCCCTGTACTACTAACCGAAAAAGGTGTGCCAGATCATCGTGGCATGCTGTATGTTGCACAACCTGGCTTTGCAACGGCAGGTGCCTTTTCTGCAGGAGGATGGGCCTAATGCTGGTCTTGTGGCTGCTGTGGAGCCTGTGGTCTGTATAGAAGAAGAGGCAGAAGAAGAAGATATAGACAACCGAAACAACATCATCATGCAATACTTCCAGTGAGACACAGGTAAGAGGATGGCACTGCTTCTCACATATCATACTACTGTAGGACATTGCATAAATCTACCTTTTTACCTCTGTGTATGGACCCTGACATGTCACTTTGCCTGTCCATTTCACAGATCTGGGTCCCACTTTGTGCCCTCTGCTATGTTTACTGCTGCCCAACAACTGTGTAACATTGGTATGTGAACATGAACATTGACATTGCTATATTTCTGAGAGGTTGCAATTACACATTTGTGAAAGTTCAGACTGACTCCAGATTGATTTGTGATTCAAGGGTGTTTATTTCTGTGCAAATAAGTGGAGGGGTGTGTGCAATGGGCTGGGGTGATGGTGGAGGAATGTCCATGGTAGAGTCCAGTCTCTTGGTCTCACAGGTGCATTGTCCAAGGGGGCATAGGAAGTGGAGTAATGGCAGTTCAAAGTTGTCAAGGTGACAAAGTGGGACAAAAGGGTGACAATCGGGACGGTCTTATTTCCTGGCAGGTGTCTTGGCAATGTTCTCTGTCTTGTGTCTGGATCTCAGGGACCATTGGCGGGGTGGTTCTCCTTCTGCAGTGGGTGGGGTGGTGGTGGCCTGTTGGTCCTGTGGCGGGACCTCCTGTCCACTAGTGTCGGCGGAAGTGGAGGGCTGTTCATCGTTCAGGCTAATGTCAGGGGGCTGTTTATGTGCCACTGTGTCCATGGTGTTGGCCATGTCTGCCAGAACCCCTGCAATGGTGACCAGGGTGGTGTTGATGGACTTCAAGTCCTCCCTGATCCCCAGGCAGTGTTCCTCCTGCTGCCGCTGGATCTCCTGAAACTTGGCCAGTACTGTGCCCATGGTCTCCTGGGAATGATGGTATGCTCCCATGATGTTGGAGAGTGCCTTGTGGAGAGTAGGTTCCCTGGGCCTGTCCTCCCCCTGTTGCACAGCAGTCCTCCCAGTTTCCCTGTTATCCTGTGCCTCTGTCCCCCGAACCATGTGCCCACTGCCACTGCCCCCAGGTCCCTGATTGTCTTGGGTTGATGGGTTTGCCTGGGGTCCCTGTAGCGGTGGACACACTGCTGATTGACGTGTCCTGGGGACAGAGGGAAGGGCCCACTGGGTGGGTGTTGTGCTAGTATTTCCTGAGGGGAGTGGCTCTGTGGTGGTTTGTGACAGTGGTAGGGGAACCAACTGTCCAGAGGTCCATGATGGGCCGGGCTGGTCATCTAGATCCAGACGTGCAGAGCCTCTTCTGTGGGGGGACTGGATATGTCTGGCACCTCCTGTCTGGTGACGTTGGGTATGGGTCATGTTGGGGTGTAAATGCATAGTTATTGTATCTGTGTGTGCCATCTTGTGCATTTGGTGAGTTACCCTCTACTTCTGTGCTTGCATTGTTGTGTTTGCCCTTATGTGATTAGTGTTTTGGGGTCTATGTGGGTATCTGTACTGGACATGCTTTGGTAATGGGTATCCATGCAGAGGTATTGCATGCAGGGCTTGGTATTAGGATGGGTGGGTTGTGATGGTGGGGCATATGTGAGGTGTTGGAGTGATGGGTGGGGGTATGTGATGTCATGCCGGTGGGGTGGGGGGATATGGTAGTAAAGATATGACTTACCAGAGTCCAGTCCTTCTGCTACTCATGCGAGGCCCTCAGGATGCAGTATTGCCAAGACTTGCTCCTCCCATGTTGTTAGTTGTAGGGAAGAGGTAGGGGTCCACCTCCAGTCCTCTTTACTTCTACCTGGTGTCTGGATACCACGGAACACACCTTCCCTCGTAGGTCGTTCCACCTCTTCCTGATGTCATCCCGTGTTCTTGGGTGCTGTCCCACTGCGTTGACCCTGTCAACGATTCTTCGCCATAGCTCCATCTTCCTAGCAATAGAGGTGTGCTGCACCTGTGATCCCAAAAGCCGTGGCTTTACCCAGGTGATTTCCTCCACCATGACCCTGAGCTCCTCCTCTGAAAACCTGGGTTATCTTTGAGGTGCCATGATGTGGTGTGCGTAATGTGTGAGGTGATGTTTGTTGTGCTGTGTGATGTGTTGTGTTGGGGTGTGTTGTTTGAGGTGCATGGATGTTGTATGAGTGATGGTGCTGTATGCTTGTGGATACTGGTGTTGTGTTTGCTATTCTCTCCCTCTGCTTCTTCACAAAAAATGTCAGTGTAAGGGGTTGTGGGTAATGTGGGTGTGTGTTTTATAGTGTTGTGAGTGTTTGGGTGTGGTGTGTGTATGTGGATTAGGTGTGTGAAATTCGAATTGTCCAATGTGGTTGTGTTTTGTAAGTGTGTGAGTATTTTGAGCGCGGCGGTGTGTACCACCAATGGATTACCACGGTTGAAAGACCGCCACCATGATCCGTGGGTCTTAATAGTGTGGCCGTATTCTTGTTGGCGTGACGGTGTGGGTTTTGGTATCGCCAGTTTATCACTGACCTTTGGTGTGGCGGACTTATGCGGGTGTCTGTATTGTGGCAGATTACGAGATGTGGGTCGTAATACCTGTAGCGAATTTCCACCACGGTATGTTAGCGGCCTTCAGCGTGGCGGTAAGCGGGATTTACCGCCAGGGTTGTAATGAGGACCTTTATCTTGTGCCCATTTTGGAATTACAAAGGTTTCCTTGATACCTATTTTTCACTCTTTGGCCCATATTTATACTTTTTGACGCAAAACTGCGCTATCGCAGTTTTGCGTAAAAAAAATTTGCGCCGTCTAACGCCATTTGGATGCGCCATTCGGGCGTCAAATTTATACTTTGACGTACGGCGGCGCAACCAACAGGTGGGAGTCATTATTTCGTGACGCAAACAGCGTCGGTCTGTCGTAAGGGAAACCCACGTAAAAGGGACGCAAATCACTGTGGGTCGATTTACGACAGCGCAATCGTGAAAACACCGTTTTTTTCACGCTATTGCGTGACATTTTAGCGCGAAAACTGCACTTACAGGAGAGGAGACCCAAAATGGATCCCAGATGCCCCAACAGACCCCAGGAGGATGAGAGCAGACCAGGACCCAGCCAGGAGGAAGCATACAGGAACCAGGACATGTTAAAGAAAAAAAGAAAGTGTCGCTTCAGTGCAGAGGAGCAGGAAATCCTGGTGAAAGAGGTGACGGAACACCAGCACCAACTTTTCATATCCTCAAAATTGCCACTCAGTAGGAGAGAGGCCATCTGGAAAGAAATTGTGGACAAGATAAACAGTGTGGCTGAAGAACGCCGGACAGTCACCGAGTGTAAGAAACGCTGGCATGACTGTAAACGTAGGACCAAAGAGAAAATGGCCAGGAACAGGAAGGCAGCAATGCAGACTGGAGGGGGGAGTCCAGCACAACAGGAGGCTCTGGACCACATGGAGGAGATGGTCGCAGCCGTCATCCCGGAGGAGATCGTCACAGGGATACAAGGACTGGACAGCGCAGACTACCACGACACTACGCACATGCAGGGTAAGTCGCATGGGGAATTACAATGCAATAATGGGGACTGTAAGCAGGGGGGGGATACCTACTACACAATGCATGTAACTTAGCACATATATGAAGTGGCATGGGGAAAGGGGCACGGCAGGGGGGAATGGCCAGTACTGACAATAGCCGGGGCACGACAAAATACTGCCACCACTACAGTCCCATGGGGACATCCTGTAATTACAACAAGAGAGCCAAGGGAAACCAGTGACAGGTGGGAAGGACACTACCCTGAATCCACATCCAGGCACTTGTTTTGCACAAACTATTCCCCATCAACTAGGTCCCTACCTGTAATGCAGTAGCAAATACAACAACTGCAACTTAACTGCCACCACAGTTGACAATAACACCTCTCATCTCTGGGCAGCTATAGTACCAAATGGCAGAAACCCCACCCTGGAACATACATTCCTAAATTAGGGGGTGAGGATGACATCTGCAACTACTCCTAGAAATAAGACAAAGGTACTAGTACACTTAAATGCCGAATGTCCATAACTGACACATACATAAGCCTAGGTAAACAGCAATAGGAGCCACACAGCACTAACGACACACACATGCTGCATACGTCAGGGTCCCTCACGTGCCTGCCTAACAATGCTACATCACAAATGTCATACTGCTCAGACAACAACATTGACGAGGGGACACAGGCAACTGGTCAATGAAACACATCTGCACAGTCTAACCAAAAAATAGGACATTCATACGCTAAACAGGCCAATCCAGTAAGACACACATGAGACCCCATCAGATACAAACATCAACAATATTTACATCCATACCACATCCTAACATTGACATACATAGGTCATGCCACCTAACATGTACAGATCATGCAATGTGAATAAAAAGTGTATGGTGCAGGGCCTGTGAGGCAAGTGTGCTGGCAGGGCAGTCACAACACCCACAGTCAGTCAAAGTGTAGCGTGGCAAGTGAAACGTATACTTTGCGCAATAGCCTCAGGCTGGAGGCCTTTGTGCATCTTACCCTGAATGTACTTATACTCATTTGCTCACATCTAAGTGCCTCAGAGCACTTTGCACTAAATGAATCTCATTGCCCTTCCTATCAGTTAATGTAGCAAATAGTCAGTCCTAAGGTGTTGGCAATTAGTCAAATCACCCTGTTTTGCCTACTTCTGCACTGGAGTTTGCCAGAACATCTTCACTCTGTGGCCCAGTCAAGGATACCGTCTGGTTCGTTGATGATAGATGTGGTAGGGGTTAAGGTTTGCCATTCCTGCGTAGGGAAACTTTGTCATCACAATGACATATGTCTTTTAAATTCACTTCCTCGTCCCAAGACACGCATGGGGGAGTTTACAAACAGAAAATCACATCTAGATGCTGCCTGCCTTGCTGCTGATGCACAACCAGATCCCAGCCCATTCCTCTGATATGAGGGATGATGTCTCCCCTGTGATTCAGACAGCCAAGCTCCAAACTTAACATGCAGTGCTATATATAGAACAAGCAGAGGGAGAGTAGAAACTGTTAGGCACCATGATAGCTGTGTACCAATGTATTACTCTCCTGCGGACTATTTCAGTTCTAACTGTGTGTATTGTTTTGGTTATTGGGGCTCACACCTAAATTCCTACAAGTCAGTTGTACAATGAAACTTCATATCAAACAAATACTGTCTGTGTCATTTGTGTATGGGAACATACCGGAAAAGATAGAAATGTGTAGGACCTGAGTGACCACCACTTCCCTGAGAAGTCCCAAAGATGTCATGGGCTTGGACTTCTAAACATTCCTCTGTTGTGGGAGACCAGAGGCACTGCTAGTCTGTCTGAGCTAAATAGAATATCTGGGTGACCGAGTTATTTACAAGTGGGTCAAACTTAGTCCCCCACACCATTAGCTATCCTGCTGCCTAGAAAGCCAAGAATCACATGTAGGATAATGAGAGCCCACCCAAACAAATGTCCCTCCATAACAATAGTGAAACACCGAGGGAGGAGTAGGACAAAAAAATGCATATTCCGAAATAATTACAAATCAACACCTAGAGATGACCTGGCAGGCATGTCTGATAGCTCCATATCATATATGTGACACACAGGTGGGCCATAGGCCTACAACAATGCCCTATGACAGACAGCAGATACCAAGACAAAATCAGAGTACAAAGTTAAGGCATCCAAAGGCTTGTATCTTAGTGCTAAATGATCTCAACACAGACACACTAATTGTACCCTGTTTCTTTGCAAAGGAACACGGATCTCCTGCCGATATGCCTGTCCATGAGTTCCCTGATGACATGGATGACGAGAACATCAACCTCACACAAGAGACCATTGACATGGTCCTCGAAAGCCTCCAAACCCCCCCTTCAGTAACAAGGAGGAGCCAAGAAGAAGCAGCCACCACAGTAGAACCACCCGCCACCCCAATTGTAAGACCTGCCAGCTCCAACACAGCTGAGGACTCTGACGACACTGGCACCAGCTTCGAAAGAACAGTCGTTGGGGTCCAGCGGGAGCTGGCCAAGGAGGTGCGGGTGGGGATGCAAACTATGGCAGCCAGCCTTGAGGGGGTGCGTTCGTGCATGCTGTCAACTGCTGATCAGGCAGCTGCAATGCAAGCCAGAACATCGCTGTTGGAGGAACTTTTAGTAACACAGAAGGCAATCTGCACAGCTGTCATCCAGTTGACCAAACAACTCCAACAGCAAGCCAGTCAGCGTGTGCACGAATGCAACATCGAACCCCTCAGGGCAGACCTGGCTGCCTACCATCGGGATGTGGCTGCCATTCTGAAAAACCAGCACGCTCTCCTTGCTGCAGTACTGCCCTTCATAACTGGACAGGGATCAGCCCCCGGGATGTCTGCCTCCATGTCTTCTGACACTGAGGTGTGTGTTGCCCCTTCAAAACCAACAACAACAAGGACACACCAGGCAACACACACATCAGAAGAAGAAGACATGGAACAGATAACATTCACTCGCAAGAGTACCCGGAAGCCCTAGTCCCTGCACCATGCCCCACTCTGACCAAGGTCCTACGTTTTGACACATGCCAGCCTCACTCCAACTACCCTCAATGACTGTTCGGCAATCTACTGTTTAACTTGTCCACATTGGCTGTAAATGTTTCTCTCCTACCATTTGGCAATTCCTGTTCCTCTGCACCGTCTGTGACATCACCCCAGCATGTCAGGAGCATCATCCACACCCTGTAAATAGGATCACCATTTAAGAATGCACCAGAACGGACTCACCTAACATTGTTAATGGACTTTTTGCACTACTCCACCTAAAAATAAATATCACTTGCACACCTATTGTGTCTCTGTGTCATTTCACACTTCAACTGTGCAGTACATAACTCCAAAGTGGCTGTGTGGCAACCATGTTGATTCTCTATACTACTGTCCTGATTTCATGTATACTGAAACATCTGTGCAGTGGCCAGGATTGCATCATAGCTTTACTAGACTGAGGAAAATAACTGATGTAGGGACTAAGCACACACAATCATGCTGTGTTGGACAGAATGAGGCCCCATCCATAGCTATTCTAGACAACTAATGGTGGATGAGAAATGTAGGCATCTTGCGATACTAAAACAATACATTATGCTGTAAAATGAAAGGAATGATAACCAAATTACACTGCATCAATCACCCTTACAGCGTATGCTACCATGAAGGAAAGTCATGCTCAAGCAGTACACACATGATGTAGGTCAGCAATGACAGCAACAAGACAAGAGTGTGAACAAATACTCATCTACAAAGCTCTCCCTGAACTTCACAATGCTGTCCGACCTATCTATTTACCTACAAAATCAACTCTGGAAGCACTCTTTGTGAAGTAGGGTACATACCAACCCCAAATCTTGATGATCTATGCACACTACCAATGGTGGCTCTCCCACACGGTGGATACTTACCAAGTTAGCACACGGGTAGCTGGCATGTTAAACCTCAATAGCCTGGGGATAGCGAGCATAGGACACAAATGTCATACTAAAACTTTCTGCTACACTGATGTCAAGGCCATGAAAAGGTAGCACCTAACGCATCAGGTAAAGGGTTAACAAAATTTTTATTTCCAATAAGTAAGAAAAGAGGCAACTAAGGGAAAGATAAACCTACACTAATCTAACCTGACTACTACTAACCCACAACTGTCCCTAACTAACCTAAGCTAAACTTACTCTACACATGTAACAAAACGATCTAAACATCAACCCCCCACCCACCATTATGAGACAAGACACATGCAGGACAACACTTACTAACCTACACACATACTACACTATCCTAAACAAACATATATTTTTTTGTATTTTTTTTGTTTTTATAAAAAAAAAATTTTTTTTATTTTAAACAGGAATCCCAACATTGCCCCCCACCCACCCACCCACACAAAAAGATAAGATATAAAGAAGAAGGACCCCCCACCCTCTTACCTAACACTAACTAAGCTAATTACCTACACTTATCCTATAACTAACCCCCCAAACCCAACTAACAGTATGAAATAGGAAAGAGGTGAGAGGGGAGGGGTAAAAGTTCTGGAGGGCAAAATGTCTACGGATTTGCCCTCCGTACTGTTCGCCGGATGGAGCGCACCTTCTTTTTCACCTCAGCCATGTCCTCCGTCAGGGTGTCAACTTTTGCAATCAACCTGTCTAATTTCCTTGACAATGCGTGGAAGTCCGCTGGGTTGATCGGAGGGTCAGTGCAGGTCTGGGTGCCGGTGGAGGTGGATTGTGTTGGTGGAGTGGTGTGGGCACGGGACTGCCCTGCTCCCACCACACGGCTGGGTCCAGGTCTGGATGAGGATGCCTGGTCCGTTGCTGGGTCCACTTGGCCAGACCTGGTGGATGTAGTGGCGGGGGTTGTTGGGGGCACCGTTGGGGGAGCCTGTGGTGTGGCATACCACGCCCCGGAGGCCCGTTCCGAATTGTATCTGCGGGCCATCCTCCGATACCCACACTGCACCTGCAGGATGTGGCTGTACCTCATTGCCCGGCGCTCAAACTGGTTGCGAGCTGCGGCACTCAGGTTTGCAGCTGTGAAGGGAAAAGGCAAATATTGAGCATAGAATTTACAGTGGGTTGAATACCACAATGGGTAATTTGACCATTACTAGCAATGTATTGGTTGCAGCAATTGTTACAACATATTTCACGGGAAGGCTCAGAGGAAGTACATGTGAATCATGCATACTGAAGGGCATATCACATATAGCATATCCATGTCTCTAAATGATGGATGACATCACCCTAAACTACTCCTACAATTCATACCTAAGCCATTATACATTATGGCACCAGCTCGTCCGCATACTGACTTCACTACATATGTCATTCTATGTGATAAGAATCACACTCCTCACTCAATGGCATTTCGAAATAGTTGTGTGCTAAGATTGAACCCCTGGCCATGAATCATATGTCGACACTATGGGCCAGATGTAGGAATTGATGGGAAATCAACTAGCAAATTGCAAAGCTGAACGGTGTCTCTGACACCGTCTGCGAGTCACTATGGGGTCCCTAAATCCCACCTCATGAACATCAATGATGTGGGTTCCAACTTGCACCACCTTAGCAACTATGGGCACTCACGGGGATGGAGGCCTGCTGGGAACAGCAGAACTCCATAGACGTGACTGCTTTTAAATGAAGCAAGTTATTTTTCACCAAGTGTAGGCCCTTTATCTGAAAGGAAAATGAGCTGCGATTAGTTTAAATTCACAACAATTGATTGTTCGTAATTTACACAATAATTATTGCTCCCCTAGACCACTGGCTGTTTTGTGCAGGAGTATTTTGGTCCACTCACAAAGGTGAAGGTTCACAATGAGGACCCCTTCCAGTCAGCAAGTTGGTTAGCAGCCACTTCAAGTGGATGATAACAGCTACTCACTTTGCAACCACGTACTCGTTAGCAAATGGGATTGCCTAACACTGTGATTTGCAAGTAGGGCTGGTAAACTCCTTTATTTTTTTACTTTAGAAAAGCATTTTGCGAATATGTACATGACCACCAAAAACATTTCGGATTAGGAAACAGATGTTTGCAACTCACTAACATCAAATTATGCTATTTGCAATGTGGAGACATTTTGCTACATCTGGACCTAGGTACAAACTCAAGTCACAAAAGTTGTTAAGTACGTGTAACATACTGTTTGCTACAGTCCTAGGTATCCTGTTTCACAGTAACATCCCAGTCTTTGTGGGTGGTGTGGGAAGAACAAACAACAATCCCATGATCAATGCACAACCAGGAGTGTACAGAAAGTTCAACAAGCATGTGCCTTCACACACAACACCTATGAAGGGCTAGCAACACGTTGGAGTCAGCCCAACCTTGTCACATCCCAGGTCCACACATGTCAAAATGATATGACTTAGCCAAACATAACATACTATTAGTGAGGCATGTTTTACAACACACACAGAGGAGGTAGAACACCCATTCACATGATTCAACAGAACACCTAGGCCATTGCACTCAAGTCACACACACTTCGAGGTCACCTTGTGGAAGTACATGCCCCCGGAAGATCCGACCTACAGTGTACACAGTCCATCCTCAACTAGGAAGAAGCACTTGTCATCGAAGCCATGTGCCTAAGCTATCTGGGAGACTGTCAGTCTGATATGCTGACTCAGTTAATGGCAAGTTCCTGACCAAGTCTAACATTGACCAGTGTATTCAAGATGAGTCATGCTATTCCCAATTGTCGCACTAATTGAATGACCTACTGCCCCTCAATCTGAGAGATGACTAGGTATTGCTTTACGAAACATTATTCCAATTTGATATCACACCAAAACAACAAAGCCAATGAACGGCCAGCACATCATATCATGAATTGTCCTGAACACACAGTAATCCATCATGCTTCATTTCCAAACAATGTAAATAGCACTTAGGCAACACTCACTGTAGGTATCGGGGTCGTCAAAATGGGCTACCTCACCAACGGTGTACGGGGCTGGTCCACCTGTAAAGCATGAAAGGAAGATTATACTCAGACTGGGTGAACAGACAAATAATTTCTGTTACAATGACAGTGTGTGAATATTACATGGTAATGATACACTTTCACACATGCTCATCCTGCCTGGCTGACTTTGTATTCTAGATTATCATTGGATGAGTCTCCTGCTCCAGTGACACACCCTACTACACTCATGCAGTGGCCAGGACAGTCATGTGTCGTCCAAGTTACTCCTCCATTAGTAGGCCCGAACAATCAGGTGATCCATACATCTCAGCATGTGCATCCCAGAGAGAAACATTCCACAACTGGTTCCATGAGGACTGCATGACCACTCACAATCAAACAGGCTATGTGGACAGGTTCAACACACAGCAACCAGACACACATGTGACATATGTGTGGACAACATGACTAACTTCATGTGACGTGAAGGCAACACACAGGTGTTGCATCATCATGTGTTTGCAATTTTCGGTCTAGCTATGGCGTCTACATATGTAGGTATGTTGTTTCTACATGACGTACTCACTGGCCATTATGACCAGTAGAGTACAAATAGAGCAGTTCACGTGTTGCTTTTCAGACACAAATGCAACACTACATTCCATGCAGCTACCGCCATCTGGTATGTGTTGCAAAAATGAGGCATCGGCCTGGTAGCATAGGTCTTCATACACACCCGGCAACAAATACACATTTGGACACATATGTATACCTTTGTAGCGCAGCATTTGCATCATTTTGTGACGCAGAGAGGGGGCTACTTAGAAAAATACAAATAGATGTTGCATTTTACTGCTGTTATTGGGTGTACATGTGTAGCAAAAATGGGGATTTATGTGTATGCCCATGGGCCTAGGTTTCCCTAGTATAACACGCAGTCAGCTACTTATTTTGCAGATTGGCTACCAATCATCATATGTTCACGCACACATTCCTATTATTCCCATGTAATTGATTATTACTCACCAACATAGCCACCAATCCGGAGTCCCAGGTGGTCCAGCAGGTCCTGTTCCCTGCTGATCAGATCTGCCCAGCGGTGCTTGAGTTGATGGATATTCCTCAGACTCCCGTAGACCCGGACCAGGTGATGGCGCACCTTCTCCCAACGGATTTTCCTCGCCTCCGTGTGATACCCCTGTATCACACGGCCCCCAGCCTCCAGCATCAGTGGGAGGAAATGGCTTACGAGCCATATGAAGCCCCCCAATTCGTCCTCACCCATCCTGGACAGGCGAGGCCTACCTGACATGATGCGAGGTGGAAAAAAAGTACCAAAGAAAAATGAAAGAAAAAGTGGAAAATGGGGAAAGTTAGAGGTGTGAAAGAAAAAGAAGAAGGAGAAAAATAGCCCAACTAACCCCCCAAACTATGCTATCCACAACAGACTCCCACAGACAATACAAACTATCACAGGGATAGACAAAACAACACTAAACAGACTGAGACAATGTTTGACAACAATAAAAGATTGACACAAAGACAAAATACAAGGCACACAGGACACTAAAGCAGTAAAACACAGGACAACACCTTTCACACAACCACACAGTCTAGATAACTCTGAGACTGCAAAGTGAAAGTGAAAGTCAACTCCCAGTACAGATTTGGTAAACAGGATATCCTATTACATCACTTCCTGCATAAAATGGCCGCCGTTTTTATTTTTGCGTAATGTGTCATATTTTCACGCATACACAGATGTGCGTCATATTTTTTTGACGCATTACAGTGCACATGATGCGGAGTGTAAAAATATGCTATGAATATTAATATTTCAAATTGTACATGAGATGACCAACATATTGTGCATGTAGCGTCAATTTCACCACGCATACATCATGGGCGTCGTTTTTTTTACACGTACAGTGGTGCACATGATGCGGAGTCAAAAAATATGATATGAATATTAATAATTAATAATGTACATGAGATGACCAACATATTGTCCATGTAGCGTCATTTTTACCACGCATACATCATGGGCGTCATTTTTTTTACACGTACAGTGGTGCACATGATGCGGAGTGAAAAAAATGGTATGAATATTAATAATTCATACTGTACATGAAATGACCAACATATTGTCCATGTAGCGTCATTTTGACCACGCATACATCATGGGCGTCATTTTTTTTTACACGTACAGTGGTGCACATGATGCGGAGTGAAAAAAAATGGTATGAATATTAATAATTAATACTGTACATGAAATGAGCAATATATTGTGCATATAGCGTCATTTTGACCACGCATACATCATGGGCGTCATTTTTTTTACACGTACAGTGGTGCACATGATGCGGAGTGAAAAAAAATGGTATGAATATTAATAATTAATACTGTACATGAAATGAGCAATATATTGTGCATATAGCGTCATTTTGACCACGCATACATCATGGGCGTCATTTTTTTTACACGTACAGTGGTGCACATGATGCGGAGTGAAAAAAAATGGTATGAATATTAATAATTAATACTGTACATGAAATGAGCAATATATTGTGCATATAGCGTCATTTTGACCACGCATACATCATGTGCGTGGTTTTTATTACACGTACAGTAGTGCACATGATGCAGAGTCAAAAATATTGTGGATGTAAATAATAATTTGAAGGTGAAATATCAAGACACTTTTGGATACATTTGTATCTGACTCTGCATTGTGTGCACTCATGTACATGAACAAATTATGACGGCCATGCTGTATGCGTAGAATATGGAGCAAATTTATCCAAATGTCTTCATGTGTTTAGCTTTGGAAAGGTGATTTGTCATGGTAAAACGGTGCGATGTGAGACACATTTGTGTTTGTATATGACAAATGTCCGTACTTTTATGTATAGACGGCCTTCACACTGTGATGTTTGGGATACGTTAACTAATGTATTGACCATATTTGACAACATATTTGGTGTAATTGCTGATGGCTATTTTGAAATGAGGTTTTTGATACCATTATGTATTCCGTCTCCAAAATGTCCCCACCTTTATGATGGGGATGCTTTTATCTGTAGTCCTAACAGGGAGTGGGAGAGTCACTTTCAGTTTTTAGAGGGCTGACCATGTCCCATTATGATTTTGTGTTTCATATTTGTGTAGGACTTGTGACATGGAGGCCACACATGTGCCTTATGCATGTGTTTAGTTCACAAGTACATGATTCCTGTATGTTTTGGGGGTGGTAGAGGTGGAGTTAGGCCCCCAGCACCCTAGGATTTGACCATCCAGAATAGCTACTGTATCCATGGAGTATTTTTATCATATCCTGGCAAACCTGCAGCAGCAGGCGAATGTAAGGCCATTTGGTATGAATGACTGTTGACCATTCATTCATCTCATTAGCCCATTTGACGTTTGCAGTATTGATGATTTGGAGCTAAGTTGCATACCATTTTCATATGACTAAGGGGGTCATTCTGACCGCGGCGGGCGGCGGTCGCCGCCCGCCAAGCGGTTCCCGCCGAAAGACCGCAGCGGTCATTCTGGCTTTCCCACTGGGCTGGCGGGCAACCGCCAAAAGTCCGCCCGCCAGCCCAGCGGGAAACACCCTTCCCACTCCATTCTGAGCCGGCGGAGTGGGAAGGTGCGACGGGTGCAGTTGCACCCGTCGCGAATTTCAGTGTCTGCAAAGCAGACACTGAAATTCTTTGTGGGTCCCTCTTACGGGGGCCCCTGCAGTGCCCATGCCATTGGCATGGGCACTGCAGGAGCCCCCAGGGGCCCCGCGGCACCCCCTACCGCCATCCTGTTCCTGGCGGAAGACCCGCCAGGAACAGGATGGCGGTAGGGGGTGTCAGAATCCCCATGGCGGCGGAGCGCGCTCCGCCGCCATGGCGGATTCTCAAGGGCAGCGGGAAGTCCGTTTCTGGCCGCGGCTGAACCGCCGCGGTCAGAATGCCCATCGGTGCACCGCCAGCCTGTTGGCGGTGCTACCGCTGACCTCCGCCATGGCGGTAATTACCGCCAGGGTCAGAATGACCCCCTAAGTTTGCAAGACTCTCAGCGTTCACGATGTGATAATGCGAAGATTGTTTTGCTTGTCTGTGTCCCTTTCTGCATAAACTGGTTTAGTGTCATGTTACAATCTTCCTGCTAGGTTCAAACTGGGACACAACTGTGATGGTCTACTTTCAAATATTAGGTTGGTTGTATGACATATGTGTACATGTGTGTGGGAATGTGGATCCAGTATGACCTGTCTGTGTGTATGTTGTCACTGTAACTTCAAGGTCTCCTGAGTTAGTGGCAGCTGATGTTGTTGCAATTGTGTATTGCTCACATCATACACTTGAGAGAAGCCATTGATGACATGTTCACGTACACATGGATGGTCCCACCCTGTCTCTGAACACGTGTGATGTGACTTTCAAATGATCTCAAATTTTGAGCTGGATGAGAGACTGTTTCAGTTGTTTGGATCCGGCATGTCTAATTGTCACATTTGTACTCTTGTTGGGCTCTGTGTATGGTAATGTAACATGTCACATCCTACCCTCTGTGCATACAGTTGTGATGTTTATTTTTGGTGTGATGAATTTTAATGGCATTCTTGATCAATGAGACGACATTCATCTTCAGCTATTTCAAACTAAAGGTGGTCATAAAGGAATAGGCCAAAGCATGATGTGGTGTTTGTGATCTGTGTTTATTTACAAGTGTGGAATACAAGTGATTATAATGACTTAAGTAAAAAAATTGGTCACAAGCTGTTGGCGCCTACGCACTCCTGCTGCGGTGTTAGGTTGTTCCCCCTCCTGTTGCAGGCCAGCATCCTCCTCATCATCATCCTCAGGCATGTCTGGGTCCGGTTCAAGGAGGGGAATGTTCCTTTGTACACAAATATTGTGTAATATGGCACAAGTGAGTATGATTTTGCATACCATCTCTGGGGAGTATAGTAGGCTTCCGCCAGTGATGTCAAGGCAGCGGAACCTTGACTTTAGGATCCCAAAGGTCCTCTCCACAATGCTGCATGTCCTCTTGTGGGCGTCATTGTATGCCCGCTCAGCAGCAGTATTTGGGTTCCCATATGGTGTCATTATCCAAGGCTGGATGCCATACCCCTGATCAGCTGAAAGAGAAACACAGAATGGTATCAATTAGATGTAGGAGGCACTGTTGTACGTATCTTTGATAGCAGTAGTTGTGTTGTGTTGTCTGTGACTATTTTGTGTACTAATGTGACAACCTATGGTTGTTGGTGGAAACTTTGGCAGTGTTTTTTTTCCTTGGCTGAGCAAGTGTTTGTTGTCTAACTGTTTGTCAGCAGGATGTATTGGTTTCTCAAGTACTGTGTGCCCTCCCTTGCATTGTGACTTGTGACACAGGTGTCCGTGTGTCCTCACTGGGGGTGTGATGATAGTTCCATGCAGAGTTGAAACATGAAAGGGTATTAGAAACGTCCATATGAACATAGCCAGGCCATCCCATCCCTTAAAAGTTATGCATTGTATTAGTGTACAGGTTATTGTGAGACTTCCAATTTGCAAGGTGACATTTAGGCAACCACAGTCATGAATGTCTTCACACTAAGCTGTGGAGTAAATTCAAATGTGTGAGAGGTTCAATGGTGACTTGTGACACATGGCTAGTGATGTGAGTACCTCAGTGTGTCCCTGTCTAGGTGTTGCTATTGTGGTGTATGTGTTGTTTATCCTAGAGGCTTTCTGTGCAGTGAGTATATAAGTAGATTTTTGTCCTTACCAACAAGTAGTCCATTGCCATACCGTCCATCCTGGAAGTGTTGGTTGATGGTGGAGTGACGGAAGATGAATGCGTCATGTACACTCCCAGGATATTTAGCCACAATGTTGCTGATCAGTCCTTGGTGATCGACTATGGCCTGCACGTTGATGGAATGTGTGTGCTTCCTGTTGCGGTAGAGGTGTTCACTCGCAGCAGGTGGCACAAGGCGTACGTGTGTGCAGTCAATTGCACCAAGGACGTGCGGAAAGCCACTGATGGCGTAGAACCCCTGTTTTGTTTCCTGCTGCTTCTGCACTGTGTTAGGGAAGCAGATGTGGCGGGGTGTCAGTCCAATGATGGCATCCAGTACTTTAGGCAGGAATGCGGAGAAAGATGGTTGTGATATTCCACCAACCAGGGCACCAGTTGTCTGAAAGGAGCCACTTGCCAGCATGTGAAGTACGGCAAGCAGCTTTGTTTCAGTTGGGATAGTGCGTGGAGTCACTAAAGTGGGGGCCAATTGCTGTTCAATATTTGTCAGCAGCTGCTGAATGGCCTGCCAGTTCAACCGGTACCTCTGGATGATGTCTCGTTCCCTGAGGCCATGCAGGGTTGTTCTTGGGCGGAATATCCTCTCCTGCCTTCTGCGCTGTCTTTGGGGTCCCTGCTGTTGTTGTTGTGGCTGCTGTTGTTGCTGCAGGGCTCTGCATCTACGTGCACATTGAAGAAAAAGCACCTCCATGTCTCCCTGTTGCTGCTCTGCTGCTCTGCTGCTCTGTTGTTTGTTCTGTGTGTTCTGATTAAGTACAGGTGTGTTTGCCCCATTTTAACGCCTGCCCTGACCCAGGCGTTAAAATTTCACGCTATTCGTGCTTTGCGCCATTTTTTTGCGCCGCCTGCCGCGCGGGAGTGATTTTTGCCCTGGAGCATAAATACCACGCACCGCTATATGCGTCTGTTTTTAGACGGGAACGCCTTCCTTGCATCTCATTAACGCAAGGAAGGCGTTCACGCCAAAAAATGACGCTGTTTGCCCATACTTTGGCGCTAGACGCGTCTAACGCCAAAGTATAAATATGGCGTTAGTTTTGCGCCGAATTTGCGTCGAAAAAAACGACGCAAATTCGGCGCAAACAAAGTATAAATACGGGCCTTTATATTTTAGCAAATGAATTGCTGTATACCTTGTATACAATGAAAAGCCATTGCAAGGTGCAGCTCATTTATAGGCTCTGGGTACCTAGGATTCTTGATGAACCTACAAGCCCATATATATCACTGCAACCAGAAGAGTCTAGCAGACATAATAGTATATTGCTTTAAAAAATCTAACATCGCAGGAAAAAGTTACAGACTAAAACGTGGACAAAAAATGCAGTTTTTTTCACCACAGTTTCAATATTTTTTTATTTCAGCTGTTCTTTTCTGCAGGAAAACCTTGTAGGATCTACACAAATGACTAATTGCTGAATTCATAATTTTGTCTACTTTTCAGAAATATTTAGCTTTCCGGGATCCAGCACTGGTTTCACACCCATTTCTGTCATTAACTGGAAGGAGGCTGAAAGCACAAAATATAGTAAAAATGGGGTATGTCCCAGTAAAATGGCAAAATTGTGTTGAAAAATGTGGTTTTCTGATTCAAGTCTGCCTGTTCCTGAAAGCTGGGAAGATGGTGATTTTGGCACCATAAACGCTTTGTTGCTGCCATTTTCAGGGGAAACAAAACACAAGCCCTCTTCTGCAGCCCTTTTTTCCCTTTTTTTTTTTTTTTTTTACTTTTCGCTGTACTTTGGCTAATTTCTTGATCTCCTTCAGGGGAACCAACAAACTCTGGATACCTCTACAATCCCTAGAATGTTGGTAAAAAAGGACGCAAATTTGGCATGGGTAGCTTACGTAGACAAAAAGTTATGGGTATATAAGCGCAAACTGCCCCAAATAGTAAGAAAAAGGACTGACACCTGAGGGGGAAGAGGTCTGGCAGCGAAGTGGATATTGTAACATTAAATCGACATTCAAATGAAATATTGCTTGCTTCCATAGATCTTGAACACACATTATGAAACAGCAAATGAATAAATAAATAAATCATCAAATAAATAAATAAATACATACATGTACCACACCTTGTGAGAAGTAGATAAATGCTCTGTGTCAGCAATTGGATTCAGTAGTTAGTTATGAACTTGACTCCTGGCTCAGCCACTTGACAACAACTGTGATTTCGGCCAAGGTACTTAATTATCTTATTTTGTTTTACTGAAGTGCTTTTAAAGGTGTTGAATAGGCTTTAGGATAAAAATTAATTTGTATGTACTTGTTGTATACAATTCTCTCTTCACATTGTAGCAAGTGGCTTATGCAATTACAGCACATTTTACTGTCTCACTATATAAAATTATGATATGTAAATGATGTACATATTTTCACAAAGTAATCAAGCTCACTTTAAAACATCGGACATCGATTAAGAAATTGTAACTTAAAAATGACGACACGACTTCAAATATCGGATAAAAATTCTTCTTATTTGATCCTATGCTCACAGGTGACATAGGTTTCATGATAACGTAGATCAAATATACAGACGCTAATATTCCAGTGAGTATGCAATTGGTAAAACCCTTCTCTTTGTTGTGACAAATTCATGGTTGTAAACTGGTGTCATGGACTAAGAAAGACAGATCCACTTAGAAATAACAACAAAAATAGTTCTTTGAATGAAAAAGTGAACATAATGAAGTATGTCATAATCTTCAATTTCCTATTACTAAAATTATTCATATTATCTACTTTGAATATACTTTTCCCACTGAAATTGTTATACTACATTACAAGTATGCTAATTCGGAGAACAGGAGAGATAATTCTAGTGGTAAATGTTAGCACGCTGTCGAGAATTTGTCCATCTCTGGCTTTTATCCTCAGGGTCATGACATGTTCCTAAAGATTTAAAACTCATTTAGAGTGTTCTTTCTCTCTTAATAAAGTAGGAAAATGAGAGCGTCGACCCATTGCTGCCTTTTTTTCAGAGCCTTGAAACAAGGTAGTCATCAATGAGTGGGAAATACAAAGCAAGCAAGCCACAAGAGAAAACACACCAACAGCTTCATTAAATTATTCTATTAAAATATTGGACTGCTTTAGATATGTTATTGAAGCAGATATGCTAATTAGAAATTATGAATTAATGTTTATGTGTTTTGATTAACAAAAAGTTAATAGAGAAATTAATTGTAGAGAAAATAATCTACACGTTTGAAAATGTGCCAACGGAGAATATCAGTCACTTATACAAATTTGTACTAAAATGATAAAAATGCGTGAAATAAAAGAAAAATATAATAATAAAGTAGTAATGTGCCATATTGAGATGTATAACCTGTTTTGCATTATATTGTAGAGTTAACTTAGCTGAAGTTGTGGCCCAGTTTTTGCCAGGCCTTATGCAGAAGCTAAATTATTAGAGCATGCTGGAGTGAAGCTGAGATGTTGAACTAACCTTGGACCACCTGATGTTAAAGCCTGCTTAGCTAGAATTTTCTGCAATGTACTGATGAACAGGAGATGATGGAATCAAAATGATACAATTGAGTGTAGAGTAGGCTGGATGTACTTTCCCAGGACTCAAACAATAGAGACACTGGCTGAAGAGGAAGATGCAACAATTTTGATACCTGATGAGTCGGATGATGAGGACATCCTACAGTGAACCAATCAATGAACTGAGAACTGCAAAATATGAGAATTCATAGATTTGTAGAATTGAATGTATTGCGTAGTGTCACATATGGTGATTAATTGACCAATTAGGAACGAGGGGGATGGACTGGAAAACTCTAATAAAAAGTCATGACATGGGGCTAAAACTTCAGATGTGAGGGGAGAATTGATGATGTCGAGAGACGCGGTTTGAGATTCTGTTATTGGGCTTCTGCGCTTGAAAGCCTGATGTGTTGATGATCAATTGATGACCTGAAGACGAAGACTGACTTTGTTGCTGATCCATTCTGTGGAAAGCTAGCTATGACAATGTGACTGATTAACTTTTGTGCCTTTTATTCTAGGTACAAACTGCGCTGTTTTTATAATTTTTCTCTTACGTAGATGTTTTCCAAATTCATTTTTTCTAAATTGTTTTCGCATGAAGTCACACATACTGATGCTAATCTGGGTTAGGTAGGGATTCTTTGGGTGACGGTTGACAGTGACAAATGATTGATGAACTGACTGCTGAACTCTGCTACTGATGTTGACATATTCATTTTTGTTGGCTTATGTTGAAGCATTAGAGCATAGGTTTTCTCAAGTTATGATTAGAATGTTATTGGTGGTTGCTAATAAACTAATTCTGAGCTGATTGAATAAAGTTTGAGTTAGCCTTATGCATTAGAATTGTAACTAATAGGGAAATAAAATTGTTGAAACGTATATTGAGTTGTGGGTATTCATGAATGTTGATATAATTGTCTAATGATTAGTGATTTTCTTAGTGGTTATTGATGGGTCATATTGAATATTGATACCATTGGTCACTACGTGGCAAGGATACTCCATGCGATCCAAAAGGTTAATTAGCCTATAAGCATCCCCTTGTAAGTTTAATTACTAAGGACCAGGTGTAGGAGGCTGGCCTGGCTTATAGTGGGTACCTGATGGTACTTACACCTTGTGCCAGGTCCAGTTATCCCTTATTAGTAGATTAGTAGTGTTCTAGCAGCTTAGACTGAGAGAGGTAGCTATAGCAGAGCAGCTTAGAGTGAACTAGGACACATGCAAAGCTCCTCCTGTACCACTTATATCATATAGCACTATATCATAAGAAACACAATACTCAGAGTTACTAAAAATAAAGGTACTTTATTTTAGTAACAATATGCCAAAAGTATCTCAGAGGATATACTCCCTTAGGAGATAAGTAATATACACAAAATATACACACAAACCAAAATCAGGTAAGTAAACAGTTAGAAAAGTAGTGCAAACACTGTAGAACACAATAGAATGCAATAGGAGACAATAGGCCTAGGGGCAACACAAACCATATACTCCAAAAGTGGAATGTGAACCAGGAATGGACCCTAGGCCTAGTGTAGTGTGTAGGGGGTCACTGGGACACTAAGGGTGCACAAGATACCCCACCCCAAGACCCTGAAAAGTAGGAGTAAAATTACCCTACTACCCCAGAAAGACAGTAAAGATGAGATAGGGGATTCTGCTAAGACAACAACTGACCGCAAAGCACTGAAGATGGATTCCTGGACCTGAGGACCTGCAAAGGAAGGGGACCAAGTCCAAGAGTCACGCAAGTGTCTGGAGGGGGCAGGAGCCCACTAAACCCTGGATGAAGGTGCAAAAGTGCTGCCTCTGGGTGGAAGAAGCCAAAGATTCTGCAACAACGGAAGGTGTCAGGAACTTCTCCTTTGGTCATAAGACGTCCCATGGCATGCTGGAGGATGCAGAGTTGTTTTCACGCAGAAAGACCGAAAACAAGCCCTGCTAACTGCAAGAGTCGCGGTTGAAGATAATGGGTGCTGCCAGGGCCCAGGAAGGACCAGGAAGTCGCCCCTTGGAGGAGGAAACAGAGGGGGCGCTCAGCAACAGAGAAAGCCCATTCAGAAGCACTTGAACAGACATTCAAGAAATCTGAGCATGGGGATTGTCTCAACACAACAAAAGAGCGTCCCACAAAGCTGGGGGTCAACTCAGCGAGTTGAGCAATGCAGGATGGAGTGCTGGGGACCTGGGCTGTGCTTTGCACAAAGGAATCCTTGAAAAAGTGCACAGAAGCCCTAGCAGCTGCAGATCACGCAGTACACAGGATTACTGTCTGGCGTGGGGAGGCAAGGACTTAACTCCACTAAATTTGAACAGAAGGACCACTGGACTGTCGGGGTCACTTGGATCCAGCTCCTGTGTTCCACGGGCCACGTTCGTCAAGATGAGTGGAGACTCAGAGGACCGGTGATGCAGATGTTTCGTGCCTGCGTTAGCTGGGGGAAGATTCCGTTGACCCACAATAAATTTCTTCTTGGCTTCCAGTGCAGGTTGAAGGCAGACAGCCCTCAGAGCATGCACCACCAGGAAACAGTTGAGAAAGCCGGCAGGATGAGGTGCTACAATGTTGCTGGTAGTCGTCTTGCTACTTTGTTGTGGTTTTGCAGGCGTCCTTGAGCAGTCAGCGGTCGATCCTTGGCAGAAGTCAAAGAGGAAGATGCAGAGGAACTCTGGTGAGCTCTTGCATTCGTTATCTGAAGAGGAACCCACAGGAGAGACCCGAAATAGCCCCCAGAGGAGGATTGGCTACCTAACCAGGTAAGAGCCTATAAGGAGGGGTCTCTGATGTTACCTGCTTGCACTGGCCACTCATAGGTCTCAATTGTGCCGTCACACCTCTGCATTCAAGATGGTAGAGGTCTGGGACACACTGGAGGAGCTCTGGGCACCACCCCTGTGTTGGTGATGAACAAGGGAGTGGCCACTCCCCTTTCCTTTGCCCAGTTTTGCACCAGAGCAGGGGCTGGGGCTCCCTGAACCGGTGTAGACTGGCTTATGCAAGGAGGACACCATCTGTGCCCTTCAAAGCATTTCGAGAGGCTGGGGGAGGCTACTCCTTTCCAGCCCTTAACACCTATTTCCAAAGGGAGAGGGTGTAACACCCTCTCTCAGAGGAAATCCTTTGTTCTGCCTTCCTGGGACTGGGCTGCCCAGATCACAGGAGGGCAGAAACCTCAGAGAGCTAGTTTGGCAGTACCCGGGGTCAATGCTGGAGCCCCGGGATGCATGGGATTGGCACCCCAATACCAGATTTGGCTTGGGGAGACAATTCCATGATCTTATACATGTTACATGGCCATGTTCGGAGTTACCATTTTGAAGCTACACATAGGTATTGACCTGTATGTAGTTCACACATTTAATGCTGTCCCCGCACTCACAAAGTCCGGGGAAATTGCCCTGAACAATGTGGGGCACCTGGCTAGTGCCAGGGTGCCCTCACATTTAGTAACTTTGCACCTAACCTTCACTAGGTGAGGGTTAGACATATAGGTGACTTATAAGTTACTTAAGTGCAGTGTAAAATGGCTGTGAAATAATGTGGACGTTATTTCACTCAGGCTGCAGTGGCAGTCCTGTGTAAGAACTGTCTGCGCTCCCTATGGGTGGCAAAAGAAATGCTGCAGCCCTTAGGGATCTCCTGGAACCCCAATACCCTGAGTGCCTAGGTACCATATACTAGGGAATTATAATCAGTCAGAATTGGTGAAAATAGTCACTAGCATGCTGTGACAATTTTAAAAGCAGAGAGATCATTAAAACTGCGGTTCTAGTTAGCAGAGCCTCAGTGATACAGTTAGGCACCACACAGGGAGCACATATAGGCCACAAACGTATGAGCACTGGGGTCCTGGCTAGCAGGATCCCAGTGACACATATCAAACACACTGACAACATAGGGTTTCCACTATGAGCACTGGGGCCCTGGCTAGCAGGATCCCAGTGAGACAGTAAGAAACACCCTGGCATATACTCACAAACAGGCCAAAAGTGGGGGTAACAAGGCTAGAAAGAGGCTACCTTCCTACACCAGGCGTGCTAGCATTGTTGTGTCAGCTAAAAGCTGTCTGTTTTAGTTTTAGTGTCTTCTTCACTTGCAACAACAGCAAATATCTAATTCCCTATAATTTTACATGAGTGTTCATTAACTATCCACTAAAGGTGAACATCTTAATACATTTTTGAAATGCCAAATGCGTTGAGAACTCTGGCTCCAATTCACAACGGGAAACTTAGACATTGGGTCTAAACTTAGATGAAACGTCTAAGTTTAGGATTTTGGGAATTTACAAAGGGCATTTACAAGTAGTATCTTTAGGTCTGCGGTCTGGGCAGATCTCCACCCCTTATGCGGACCTAAAGATACTACTTGTAAATGACGCTCAGGTCAGAACGTGTTGCTGAAAAACAAATTGGTAATAAATAAACCATTACCATTTTAATTTTCAGCTGCTCTGGGGCATTTTTTTTTCAGTGGGGCGACACTCCTCTGATCTCATGGGGGAACCATTCCTATATGTTCCTGACTGTATACTCTATTCATTTGTTGGTAAGATATATGTTAAAACTGTGCTAATGTTTTCTGCTTCCTTGCATCCTACTCTTCTGTGTGTCTCCTGCATTGATATGGTTCTGCCTGGATGTTCTGTCCATATTTCTGGCTTGTGACACCTATTTCATTCTTAAATAATAAGGTAATGTCTTAACGTCCGCTTCTCTCACTCTCTGATAGAGTCTAACGGGGATATCACGTCTTTCTCACACAGAACTCCACTTTAACCTTTATTTTTTTCCGTGAATATGTACTTTCTTTCAACACAGTTAAAATCATTCCACCTTCCCTATGTAAGACTCCACATTAACCTTTTATTTTAATGATTTTTCTTTACCATAAAGTAATATCTCATTGCAATGCAACTGTATCCAACCCCTTGCCACACACGGACAAAGATCATAAATAGTGAGTGCATAGCTTGTGGTCCACGAAGCACAGTGGACCACATTGGCTCCCACGAGAACCCCGTCGGGCTACACAGTCGGGCCATGCTGGATGCCTCAGGACTCTTGTGAGAGCTGTCAAAATCTCCTGAGAGGGTCCCATTAATGACAGGCCAAATTGTTTTTATTTTAGCACCCGCATTAAGGGCCAGTAGGTCAGGGTACCTCTACCCTGCCTCATACTATTATAATTGTTTTTAATTTTCAGGACAAGAAGCCGGAGTCCTGTAATGCAGCCACAAAATATTTCTTCACTTTGCGACCATGCACCCAGAGTTCGAGCCACTGCAGGACAATATCACTCCAGCAGGAGCAAGACAGCTGACAATAAAAAAGTCCTCTCAGTCAAATGGTTCACTCTATTTTTTTAAATTCCAGCCCTGCAGGACTCCTGAGCTACTCTCGCTGGACCAACCTTTGATATATGTGTTAATTACAAACCTTAATTTCTCAAAAACTAATGAACACATTTACATCCAATTATACAGATCACCTTTTCTAAGTGAAGAATTAAAATTCAGCCTAAGTTGGTGAAATTTTATTTAGCCATATTTTTTCTATATATTTGCATAACTTTTCCTGTCAAAAAGTCTTGCGAATCACCATTTTCTTGCCCCTACTTGAAGGATGCCCGTAAAAAAGTTTTGGGACCTGCTGTTTTTTAAAAACTTTTGTGAAGGTTTGTCAAATGGTGCCAAACAGCAAACCAAAAAACGTTCTTCCTATAGAAAAGCTGGCTCACTTATAACTACACTGTGGCAACGATATATACATATCAATAAAATAACTGTGTCCCACTAACATTTGGCATTTAACACAATTGTAGAGGCATTCACATATCCACTACTGCAGAGTGAATCTTAAATTTGAGTTTATGACCATAGTAAAGCAAAAGTAACATAAGAAAAACATTTTTACTGCTTCAAAGATTGCTTGAGCTAAATACTTCAAGCGCGAAAATAACTTAGTAAAACAAATGTGCTCGTCCTATCCAAAGCCAGACCTAACTGTAACTATAAAGTGATACTCACTCCTGTGTGATACATATTGTGGAAATATATCCGTATTTATTAATGTTTGCTGTTTATAACACTGAGAAATATTACAACTTATAAAATTGAAATATATTTGCAATATGGTGAAGAAGTAAATTCAAATACTGAACTTTGTAAAACATTCTCTTTAATTACCATAGTGGTTCCACAGTCAGGAGATTATCTATGCATGGTAATATGTTGAAGAAAAAAGTTAATTTAATTAAAAAATAAATATTATGCATATTTTTAAGTTAAATATTAATGTAAAATATTGTCATGAATTCAATTTAAATGTAAAGCAGAATAAAAAGGTTATTACATTGAAACACATTCTGAAGTTCACATTAAAATATACATTCCTGCCTACACAAAAATACTTACACTCGGATTTTTTGTTTTAGAAAAGGAGAAAAGTACTAAACTATCTCAATGTGTAAATTACTCAAAGTGTCACCACCAACTTTAATCTGATGATAACATGAAGTGCAGAAGTAAATCATGAGGTAATATCACACACATTCTTCGCTGTTCTTCACATTTTGACAGGGATATGCACAAATTTGGTTGGAAAGGTAAAACTGCAATGTTACCCTCAATGATACGTTTTTGCACCCAATGTTTTTACTAGGGTCTAACCAGAGATTTTGTTCATTAGCTTCAAAGTTCCAAACTCAGCATCACAGTACCCACATTTGTAATAATATTTCCTTCTAAAATGTCAAGGGGTTAATTGAAACACAAGCACAGGACCTGTCTGGAACTTTCAGCACTGTCACCCATGAGCTTCTATTCTTCCTCTTGAAAGTAGCACGGGTGGGGGCTCTTCCTTTTACTGTTTTGCATCCTTTCTGTCAAACCATGCCCATGAAGTTCTAATCCAACAGTTGACATCCAGCATTTGAAGAAACACCTGTCCTGCCCTCTAGGGCTAAGCCTTTAACCCAACAACCTAATCTTTATATGGCTTCCCTGGTGGGAACCATTTTCTACTTTTTTTATCATCCACTCTGTTAAACTGTTACCGAGATTAGACAGAAATTTTACAGACCAGCAAATGAAATTCAGATGCTGTATGATATCCATTTCTTAATGGATGAATGCAAATTATCCTGATACTTAATAATATAAAAACTGTAGATGGAGGAGTGTACAAGTCTACCTCATCAGGTAATGTAGCATTTTCTGGAGAGATGGAAGGATCGTACTTGGTATGTTAGAAGCATGGTGATTGGTGGTTGTATTTTTTAATTTTCATGATTTTATCATAGAAATATGGTTGTCAAATGTTATTAGAGTGCGAGTCATCAGAAGCACTACTCAGCTTCCTGACTATATTGAGGACATCCTTGGATTTGTTTTGTGAGCCCTGAATTTGCTCAGTAAAAAGATGATCCTAGCAGGTCCAACTTTTTTTGTAAATCTGAAGGACTCATTGATGGACCATTTTCTCACCTGGCTAATAATGGCACTTCCATTTGCATTTTAGAAGCTCACACTTTGCTTCTCAATTCTAAGGTCCTGTGTGTATCATGAGGAAGAATGTATTTACCACTACACTTATGCGTATTCAATTTCAAAGGAGTCAAGGACTTTTCTATTCATGTATTAAGTGTAAAAGTACTTCCTTCTATGGTATTCATTAAAATGGGAGAAGTTAGCTCAGTGCCTTTTGAAACTAATATTTAGTGGTTTTGTTTGAAGGCAGCAAAGGGTGCCTCATAATTAGAAAGAAAAAAAAAGCTGAGTGGTCAGACAAGGCAAGGGGGAAGCAGGCACAGCAAGGCTGAACTTTGGGGAGACAGAAAGGAATCCTAGAATGTGCCATTTATTATGAGTAGTTTTTTTTACATGTTGTGTCAAATATATGTTGCAACAAAAGTCAACTAGTGGCGTGATTCTTCATTTTTCAGTGATTCAACATGAAGAATAAAATAGTAAGAGGCATATTTAAGAATGGTGACACTGCACCTAGTGCAGCACTACTTTTTTTGTGCCCTTTATTGCACCCTTAACGCCACTATGGGTTCGCCATATTTAATACACAACGCACTATGGCAGTAGTTAGAGAACTAGTGTCAGAATTGTTGGCGCTAGTTTGGCGCTTTGCAGGATTAGCATTAAAAAAATTGATGTTAATCCTGCAAAGCACCCAGAGGCCCATTGTAACCAATGGGAGCGTCCTTCAAAGGAGGCCTTAAAAGGTGCCAAAAAAAAGCAAACAAATCTCTTTGATTTCTTTGCGCCGTTGTTTCGGCCCCTCTGGCGGGGGAACGCCACCTTTGCATACATTATGCCTGGTGCAAGTATAATGTAGCACATAGGATTACAAAGTGGTGCAATGCACGCATTGCACTACTTTGTAAAAATGGCACAGCATTTTTGCCCATCTAATGCCATATCAGCGTAAAAAATGATGCTAATTTGTAGTTAGAATGAAGCTCGGCCCTCTTAAATCTGGGCCTAAGTTTTGCAAAAACTTGAATGAAGTTGTTTTTGTTTATGTGATCTATACATTTTTAAATGTTAGATTAGGAGAAGATGAATGAGTTTCCAAAATTTTAATGTGATTTTCTTTTTAAATAATGTTTAGTGCACTGCCTATTATTTTTAAAGGAGTCTGTTCTGGTGATCAAGTATTCAGGACAGAGTGTTGTGTACATCAAAAATAGAAAGGTCCTTTACCAGGTCTCTGCTATAAAGAGAACTTTCATCTGGCTCTCTACAATAAGGTTATGAATTTTATTTGATATGCAGTCTGTTCCTGCCAAAGAAAATTGCCTCACAGTAATGCACCAGATGGGCTAGGAGTGGTAGATGCATTAATGCCCAGGACCTCCTCTGGAGAAGGGTAACCTGAGAGTTTAACTAATACAAAAGTATCAGTGTAATTAAAAATGGCAGGTGCACGTTTGTCCACAGCCTCCTGCAGAATGGGGGGAAACAGAAAAAGGAAGTATTAATGATAAAGTGAGTATATCATTTGAGAATGTATGCAAATAATCCTGAGGGGTAAAAGGTTTGTGAGTTAACGTCATGGTGTACGATCTGTGCCCTAGCAGCGCAGCCTTTAAACCTACATGCCATTTTCGTTCTGAAAAAAGTATGTCAAGTAGGCAAGGGATGTGGTAAGTCCAGGGAGTGTATGAAATAGATAAGAGAAAGTGAGGGTTTAAAATAGTAATTCAAATGTGTAACCGTGCAATGCGTAGCTCACCTGAGAACTCCTTCCTGCACAAAACTACAAAGACCAAAACTAGAATACCTATGAGAAAATGACCAAAAAAGATATTGTTTGGGGTAATAAAAACCATTAAACAAGCAATGCATAAAATGCATTACTGAATCAGTTGTGAATACAATTATTCCAAGGATTCTGCCTCAACCATTTCCTGCTAGCAAAAGACACATATGGGAAAGACGAAGGAAGAGAAAAACGAAAAAGCATCACAAATGGAGAAAGCAGAAAGTGGCAAAAGTGAGCTGAAGGATTAGGGAGTGGCTGTAAATGAATTAAACAGGTTAGCGATGGCTTCCGGATTACGCTGCCTCAATATTCCGTGCTCACACATTTATTTGCAGCAGCTGAGAGTTTCAGTGGAGGGCTTTGGGCACCGGGACGTTTTTATTTACAAACAGTGCTTTAAATGGGCCGGTACTGTCCGGTACTGAGTTCCAGCACTTTTTGATTTTGAGAGGGAGAGTACCGGAGCATCTCAAGAAAAACTTAATACTTTTAATTTGAGAGTACTGGCACTTCTCGGAAACAAGCAGGTACTCTGGCACACTGTTCACAAATTAAGCACTGGGTAAAACCACATGATTGCAATCAGTAAAGCGCCGTAGTGTCTTTGAAATGGAATCAATAAAAGTTGGTTTAAAAGAAGAAGGAGAAAAAGAGAAGAAATATAATCATAAAAAGCATAGGAAAGATGTGGCAAACATAAGGTGCCCAGAAGCGGAGGGTGAGAGTTTATCTGGTCAGTTTTTTTGTGACAGGTCTGGCATAAACAGTTTGAAAAAATGAGGAGCTAACACACAGCCTTGTTTGAGGCCTACTTCTGTGGGAATTATTCTTGATAGTCTTATGCCATCGGCTAGTACCCCACAACAGGGACCGGTCTACTCGATCAAGCACCAACAGGGACCGGTCTACTCGATCAAGCACCACTTGAAAGCCTGTAAAACATAAATGTAACTTTTTTCTTAGGCGTTTCCACTTGTCTCCTATAAGTGCAACAACTAGGATGTCTGTGGTTGTCCCAAACCGTCTTCGGAAGTCTGTCTGATTGATTGGGACTATATTATTCAAGTTTTGACCATTCAACCAGTTTTTCGAGGATTAGTGAAGCGTAATATGTTGCTTTTGAGTATATAAGCTGTATCAACCTGTAGTTGGCCATGTTGGACCAGTCACCACCCTTGTAGAACTGATTTATTATTGACCCTCTCTAACTACTGGGAATAGTGTCTGTCAGACCCACCTTCTTATATAATGCTGACAACAGGGTTGCCCAATTTTCAGGATTGTGTTTAAAAATAGCCTGTGAAATGCTCTTTGGCCCTGGTGCACCATCTTTTCACCCTGCTCTTATTACTTTTGCAACCTTATCTGTAGGATAATACAGGTTAATCTGCTCAGATGGATCATCCGAAATGAGCTATGAATTGCTTTTGGCTATTTTTTTTTGGGGGGTGGGTATTAATATTATTTGCTTCTTTATCCCCTGGAATGTAGCTCCTAGATGATCCAGGGGTGTACCTATTGTAAACATCTTGGTTAGATGGACAATCCAAGCTTTCTCTGGCTCACTTGAATTGTTTATTGCACTTGTGGATCTGCTGATGCCATTTACAGTTTCCTAGAATGCTCTAGTTGTGGTTTGTTTAGCATTAAAAAGGACCATCGTCCAACTTATCTCTGTTGGCATTTTCCAGTCTTCCCAAATTTCTTTTTATATTGCTTCCTCAGGTTTTTAATTTTTTCCGATGTATGTTTTGGAGCATTGGACCATCTTGCACTCCTGATTCAACAGTCCACTTGTTGACTTGCCTCTTAGAGTGTTTTACTGTTGGAGCGTGTATTAGCAATCTCCTTGAGACGTCCGACCAAAGTTCAGCTTGGCTGCATTTGGGTGTATTGTTACACTCAAGAGTCTTTTCAGAAAACTGGCTAGGTCAGGAAGTTAATTTCTTTGTCCACCTAAAGCACTTCAAGTTGGTTGTTTATATAAGCCTAGTTCAACTTGCGCACTCCTGTGCCTTGGAGGATTTATACTTAGCTCCAGGAGCTGATATGAGTGGTCACTCTGCGTTGTATGTTCAATAACTTATTTCATCCAGTGCTGTAGTAGAAATAAAGTGAGGATAGTCTATTATTGACCATGAATTAGCTCTGTGGTATGTAGTCTTTGGAGGCATGTCGTCCTGAAGTCTGCTGTTTGCTACTCCCAAACCTAAGTGTTTCAAGGCTGTGACTATTTTTTGCCCCTTAAGATCACAATGATTTGATGGGGGACCAAATTGTGGGTATAGCACCCAAATTGCATTTTCCGTTTCCAATTGCTCATATTCATCTGGTGTGTAAATTAAATCAGAGCTAAAGTCACCTGTCACTATTATTTCCCAGGATGGGTTCATAAACCTTACTTCAAGTATCATAGAGATTATGGCCTCATTACAACCCTGGCAGTCAGTGATAAAGCAGCGGTAATACCGCTAACAGGCCGGCGGTAAAAAAAAATGGAATTACGACCATGGCAGAAACTGTCAACACAGACAGCCACTTTAACACTCCGACCGCCACAGCGGTAGAAACAAACACCGCGGCGGTAACTGCCAACCAACAGGCGGAACACAATGTACCTCCCACACTATTACAAGGTGCCAATCCGCCAGCATTTCCGGGGCGGTACGAATGCCTTCAAAAGCACAGCGGAAACAGGATTTGTAAGGGAAACCACTCGCCTCTCGACACTCAACGAGGAACCAGGACGCCATGGAGCCCGAATTACAGGTGTTACCAATGTTGGTGTATCTTCTCATCTACCAGGAGTACGAACGGCGGCGGCGAGGACCACGGTGAGTACTGCACCTAGCATGAGGGGAGTAGAAAAAAGAGAGTGACACAAGCACACAACACCCCCACCCCCCACCCACAACAACACACACACACATTTCCAATCACATCACAGATACACCCCGTCACCCCCTGGAAGGACCCAATGAAATGAGTATAACTAGTGTAATATTCGAACAATCAAATAGCCCAAGAGAACAGTAAATACTCAGTATATACAAATATTTACTGCAAGTACATAAGTCCGTACACTGTCCCATGAAATGTCCATGGACCAGTGGTCCCAAAAAGCATGGGCGAAGCCAACACATGACACCTGCCTCAAAACGGAGAGAACACTGAAGGGGCATCAGGTCGAAAAAAACCAGGCACCTCAGGGGGAAGGGGAGGGGCGCACCTCAGCCGGATGATGGGACAACGGCACTGCTCCTCGAGGGGGCTCCATGTCCACTGCCTGGTCCTGGGGAGTGCAAAGCCACAGTCTCTCAAGTGGGGGGTTTGCCCACTGCTTGGTCCTGGGGAGTGCAAAACCACAGTCTCTTAAGTGGGTGGTTTGCCCACTGCTTGGTCCTGGGGAGTGCAAAGCCACAGTCTCTCAAGTCTCTCAAGTGGGTGGTTTGCCCACTGCTTGGTCCTGGGGAGTGCAACGCCACAGTCTCTCAAGTGGGTGGTTTGCCCACTGCTTGGTGCTGGGGAGTACAAAGCCACAGTCTTTCAAGTGGGTGGTTTGCCCACTGCTTAGTCCTGGGGAGTGCAAAGCCACAGTCTCTCAAGTCTCTCAAGTGGGTGGTTCACCACTGCTTGGTCCTGGGGAGTGCAAAGCCACAGCCTCTCAAGTGGGTTGTTTGCCCACTGCTTGGTCCTGGGGAGTACAAAGCCATAGTTTCTCAGGTCTCTCAAGTGGGTCCACTGCCCACTGGTGGCTCCTGGGGAGTGCAAAGCCACAGTCTCTCAAGTCGCTGACATGTTCCACTGGTTCTGGAGGGGGCTTTGTGCCCAGAGTGCTTTATCCTGCCAGGGCATGTGTTAGTGGATGCTTTTCTCCACTGGTTCTGGAGGGGGCTTGGTGCCCAGAGTGCTTCATCCTGCCAAGGACTGTGTTAGTGGATGCTTTTCCCCACTGGGTCTGGAGGGGGCCTGGTTCCCAGAGTGCTTCATCCTGCCAAGGACTGTCTTAGTGGATGTTTTTCTCCACTGGTTCTAGAGGGGGCTTGGTGCCCAGAGAGCTTCATCCTGCCAAGTACTGTGTTAGTGGATGCTTTTCTCCACTGGTTCTGGAGGGGGCTTGGTGCCCAGTGAAGCTGCACCTGGGGTGTGGCAGTTTCCATTCCATTACCTGGGTGTCTGAGCCACGAAAATTTCAGGGAACAGGTAACATGATACTCCATGGAGGCAGAGCCACACTCCACCCTGGGGCGACTTAGGCTGCAAACTGCTGGCAGTACCAGTGCTGGTGGTGGTGCCTCATGTAATGTGTACAGGGTCCAGGACATCTCCTGCAGCCTCAGATGCCTGCCCACTGGGGATGCTGCTCATGTCCGCTGTAGTGGCACTGTCTGTGCATGTAGTGGGGCTGGTGGCGGTGGCTGCGGCGGTGGCTGCAGCGGAGATGCTGCCGGTGCTGTCCGTGGTGCAGGTGTCTGTAGTAGTGGAGGGAGACACCAGGCCGTCTCCAGCAGCCTCGGACAGCTGCCCACTGGGGATGAGGCTGGTGACTGTAGTTGTGGCAGCTGCCGTGCAGGTGGCGGTGCAGATGGCAGTGCAGGTGGCGGTGGTCACCGAGGTACTGGTTACTGGCCTGTCATGCAAAATGGGGGTCACCATCCCTCACCAGGAGGCTCCGTGCCCTGAGGTGACTTTCCTTTGCTTTTGTGTCCCTTCCCCACCTTGGTAGTCGCTGCTGGGACCTTGGCACTGTCCTCTTTGGTTCTGGATGAGGCCTTGCTGGGTGGGTGGTGTGTCTTTTCCCTTTTGCATGCTGGCCCCTTCTTTACCTTGGCAGGTGGCGGAATTGGGTGGTCCTTAGCTTCAGTAGGTGGCACAATGGCAGCCCTGATGGGTGCCCCCTTTGATCCTCCCGGACTTGCAGGGACCACAGTGGATGCCGATTTGGTGGTTAAGGTGCTGGTCTGGGCTCTAGACATCCTGGCCCTAGGGGGAGGATGGGGGAGTGTAGGGAAGAGGTCAATGTTAGCCAGGAAAAGTTTCTTTGACACACTGGGACGGGAAGATGGAGGGGGAGTGGGAGTGGAGGATGAGGTAGTGGTCATAGGAGGTGTACGTCTGCTGAGTATGGGTGAAGGTGCATGGGCTGGAAGCTGTTGTGAGGTGGATGGCTGTTGGGTGGGTGGGTGCCTGCATTTGTGTACTTTGGGAGGAGGGCTCACAGACACACTGGGAGAGGACACAGGGGACGTGTGCATGGTTGTGGGGGTGGTGATTGCTTTTGAGTGGTGTGTTGTGATGGGTGTGCTGGTGATGGAGGCAGTGGCTGAGGATGTAGTGCATGCAGGTGTGAGTGGAGACTAGACAGGGAGGGATGTGGAGGACATGGAGTGGGGACACAGTAGAGGAAGTGGATGTTGGTGTGTCTGCAGGGGTATGGTGCTTGTGTGAGTGCCTGTGGGATGTGTGGTGCTTATGTTTGCCTGAGCCACTTGTGTGTGTTGATGTGTGTGCATGCTGGTCTGATGGTTTGCTTGGGATAGGCTGAGGTAGAGGGGATTGGATCTGGGTAGAGGAAGTTGGAGGGGGAGGCTTGACACAGGGACAATGGCTGCCATCAGTGCTGAGGCCAGAGCCTGAAATGCTCTCTGTTGGGCCACCACGCCAGAATGAATGCCCTCCAGGTATGCATTTGCTTGCTGCACATGCCTCTCAACACCCTGGATGGCATTCAAAATGGTTGGCTGCCCAACAGTGAGGGATCTCAGGAGGTCAATAGCCTCCTTACTGAGGGCAGCAGGGCTGGCTGGGGCAGGGCCTGAGGTTCCTGGGGCGAAGGAGATGCCCACCCTGCTGGGTGAGCAGGCACGGGAAACACACTGAGTTGCTGCTGGGAGGGAGGGGCTGGTAGGGGGGGTGGAGGCTGTACCTGTTGTTGTGGTGGGCACAGAGGTGCCCGCCACCGCAAGGGAGCTCCCATCAGAGGAGGAGTTGCTGTCGCTAGTGTCCCCTCCTGTCCCCGTCGTGGAGCTCCCCTCGCCCTCCGTCCCACTGGTGCCTTCAGACTCCGTAGATTCACCCTCCTGGGCCATGTGGGATGCAGGTCCCTCCATCTCCGGTGCCTCTGCTCCTCCGCCAGATGATGCCAATGCTCACAGGGACAGGGTGACAAAAAAAAATGGGGGGGAAAGACAGAGGTGACACATTGTCAATCCCAGCAACACCACTACCGTTGGTGGACACAACACACAGGGAGCAGCCCTATGCACTAGTCCATGCATGAGCAGTTAGTAGGAAAAACACCTGCCCATGGGGGACTATGCCTAAGCCCATTTGCTGCACACCTGGAACCCACAGGAGGCTGACTAGTTGTATATGGCCACTACCACTATTGGGGTTGGAGTGCCACAGAGCCTGCCTACCAAGGGACCTACCCTACCAAGTTTGCCCTGGCTTAGGGGAACCCAAAGCCCACATCCCCCACCCAGACACCTCGTAAAGCGCACAGAGTCAGCTGAATGAGACTGTACTCACCCCCTTGTGGCTGCTGTGATGCTCGTCAAGATACGGAACATCAGGGGGGTCATGGTGCGACGGGCACCCCTTCCACGTTGGGAGGCCATCCCCAGCTGGGCCTCCACCATCTTCTTGCTCCAGCGGCGCAGGTCCTACCATCTTTTGCGGCAGTGGGTGCTCCGTCTATGATAGACACCCAGGGTCCGCACTTTCTTGGCGATGGCACGCCAAATACCCTTCTTTTGGTGGGCGCTGGCCTTTAGGAAAGGTATAGGATGATAGGAAATTATTCCCCCGTCCAGTTTGTCATACTCATTGCCCACCACTTCCCACCCATGCCCTGACAGACCTACACTCACCATCCTCTCATGCAAGCCCTAAGCCCCCAACCCCACATATATCTTCCATCCACACCACTCCATACATTCATGTCCCACGCATCATGCTCACAGTGTACTCATCTGTTTGTCTGGAGGACCGTAGAGTTGCATGTACTGGGTGAGGACCCCATCCAGTAGTCTCTCCAACTCCTCCAAAGGGAAGGCAGGGGCCCTTTCCCCAGACACTCGAGCCATTGTCGCTTCCAGACACAGGTCACAGCAGCACTTGCAGTGTAGGTCCTTGTTGGAAAGTACCATCTTGCCTGGCATGTTACCCCCATATTTCACTGTATATATGTTGTTTTAGTGTATGTGCTCAGAAGTGTGCCCTGTATGTGTTCCCTGTGTGACGACTAACTGTCTCACTGAGGCTCTGCTAACCAGAACCTCAATGGTTATGCTCTCTCTGCTTTCTAAATTGTCACTAACAGGCTAGTGACCAATTTCACCAATTCACATTGGCATACTGGAACACCCTTATAATCCCCTAGTATATGGTACTGAGGTACCCAGGGTATTGGGGTTCCAGGAGATCCCTATGGGCTGCAGCATTTCTTTTGCCACCCATAGGGAGATCTGAGAATTCTTACACAGGCCTGCCACTGCAGCCTGAGTGAAATAACGCCCACGTTATTTCACAGCCATTTACCACTGCACTTAAGTAACTTATAAGTGACCCATATGTCTAACCTTCACCTGGTGAGGGTTGGGTGCTAAGTTACTTAGTGTGTGGGCACCTTGGCACTAGCCAAGGTGCCCCCCTCATCGTTCAGGGCAAATTCCCCGGACTTTGTGAGTGTGGGGACCTCATTACACGCGTGCACTGTACCTATGTACAGCGTCTCTATGGTAACTCCGAACATGGCCATGTAACATGTCTAATATAATGGAATTGTCACCCCAATGCCATTCTGTCATTGGGGAAACAATTCCATGATCCCCGAGTCTCTAGCACAGACCCGGGTACTGCCAAACTACCTTTCCCGGGGTTTCACTGCAGCTGCTGCTGATGCCAACCCCTCAGAGAGGTTTCTGCCCTCCTGGGGTCCAGCCAGGCTTGACCCAGGAAGGCAGAACAAAGGACTTCCTCAGAGAGAGGGTGTTACACCCTCTCCCTTTGGAAAAAGGTGTCAGGGCTGGGGAGGAGTAGCCTCCCCCAGCCTCTGGAAATGCTTTGATGGGCACAGATGGTGCCCATCTCTGCATAAGCCAGTCTACACCGGTTCAGGGATCACCCAGCCCTGCTCTGGCGCGAAACTGGACAAAGGAAAGGGGAGTGACCACTTGCCTGACCTGCACCTCCCAGGGGAGGTGCCCAGAGCTCCTCCAGTGTGCTCCAGACCTCTGCCAACTTAGAAACAGAGGTGCTGCTGGCACACTGGACTGCTCTGAGTGGCCAGTGCCAGCAGGTGACGTCAGAGACTCCTTCTGATAGGCTCTTACCTGTGTTGCTAGCCTATCCTCCTTCCTAGGTAGCCAAACCTCCTTTTCTGGCTATTTAGGGTCTCTGCTTTGGGGAATTCTTTAGATAACGAATACAAGAGCTCATCAGAGTTCCTCTGCATCTCTCTCTTCACCTGCTAAAGGATCGACCGCTGACTGCTCAGGACGCCTGCAAAACCGCAACAAAGTAGCAAAGACGACTACTGCAACCTTGTATCGCTGATCCTGCCGCCTTCTCGACTGTTTTCCTGGTGGTGCATGCTCTGGGGGTAGCCTGCCTCCTCTCTGTACTAGGAGCTCTGAAGAAATCTCCCGTGGGTCAACGGAATCTTCCCCCTGCAACCGCAGGCAACAAAAGACTGCATCACAGGTCCTCTGGGTCTCCTCTCAGCACGACGAGCGTGGTCCCTGGAACTCAGCAACTCTGTCCAAGTGACTCCCACAGTCCAGTGACTCTTCAGTCCAAGTTTGGTGGAGGTAAGTCCTTGCCTCCCCACGCTAGACTGCATTCCTTGGTATGCGTGATTTGCAGCTGCTCCAGCTCCTGTGCACTCTTCCAGGATTTCCTTTGTGCACAGCCAAGCCTGGGTCCCCGACACTCTAACCTGCAGTGCACAACCTCCTGAGTTGTCATCCGGCATCGTGGGACTCCCTTTTGTGTCTTCGGGTGAGCTCCAGTTCACTCCTCTCTGTAGTGCCTGTTCTGGCACTTCTGCGGGAGCTGCCTGCTTCTTTGAGGACTCCTTGACTTGCTGGGCGCACCCTCTGTCTCCTCATCCAAGTGGCGACATCCTGGTCCCTCCTGGGCCACAGCAGCATCCAAAAACCCTAACCACGACCCTTGCAGCTAGCAAGGCTTGTTTGCGGTCTTTCTGCATGGGAACACCTCTGCAAGCTTCTTCAAGACGTAGGACATCCATCCTCCAAAGGGGAAGTTTCTAGCCCTCTTCGTTCTTGCAGAATCCACAGCTTCTACCATCCGGTGGCAGTTTCTTTGCACCCTCAGCTGGCATTTCCTGGGCATCTGCCCACTATCGACTTTGTCGCGACTCTTGGACTTGGTCCCCTTGTTCCACAGGTACTCTCGTCCGGAAATCCACTTTGGTTGCTTTGTTGGTGTTGGTCTTCCTTGCAGAATTCCCCATCACGACTTCTGTGCTCTCTGGGGAATATAGGTGCACTTTACACCTACTTTTCAGGGTCTTGGGGTGGGCTATTTTTCTAACCCTCACTGTTTTCTTACAGTCCCAGCAACCCTCTACAAGCTCACATAGGTTTGGGGTCCATTCGTGGTTCGCATTCCACTTTTGGAGTATATAGACATTAACAAGTGGTTTGCTGCACTTGAGAGGGCCTATGTTGTACAGGGGGTCCCTCAAAGGCAGTGGGCTGCTATCCTATGGCTTACTGTGAAGGAAAGTGATGCCAATAATTTTACAGTTTTAAAGAATGCACTCTTGGATGGATTTGGCTTATCCACTGAACAATACAGGATTAAGTTCAGAGAAACCAGAAAAGAGTCCTCACAAGACTGGGTAGACTTTGTTGACTATTCAGTGAAGGCCTTGGAGGGGTGGTTACATGGCAGTAAAGTTTCTGACTATGAAAGCCTGTACAATCTAATTTTGAGAGAGCATATTCTGAATAACTGTGTGTCTGATTTGTTACACCAATATCTAGTGGACTCAGATCTGACCTCTCCCCAAGAATTGGGAAAGAAGGCAGACAAATGGATCAGAACAAGAGTGAACAGAAAAGTTCATACAGGGGGTGCCAAGGATGGCAAGAAGAAGGATGGTAAGTCTTCAGACAAGGGTGGGGAAAAATCTAAAAATGAGTCTTCATCAGGCCCACAAAAACACTCTGGTGTGGGTGGTGGGTCCAAATCCTCTTCTGATCAAGTAAAGAAACCATGGTGCTATTTATGTAAAGTAAAAGGCCATTGGACAACTGATGCCAGTTGTCCAAAGAAAAGCACCAAGCCTCCCACTACCACAACCCCTACTGCTACACCTAGTGCCCCTAGTAATAGCAGTAGTGGTGGGAGCAAACCTACTAATAGCCAATCCAAGGGAGTAGCTGGGCTCACTTTTGGTAATTGGGGTTGGTCTTGTTAGGGAGACCACAGAGGCTGTGTTAGTCTCTGAAGGTGCAATTGATTTGGCCCCCTTGGTTGCTTGCCCCCTTAATATGGATAAGTACAAGCAACTTCCCCTAATAAATGGTGTTGAGGTTCAGGCCTACAGGGACACAGGTGCCAGTGTTACCATGGTAATAGAGAAACTGGTACACCCTGAACAACACCTACTTGGTCACCAGTACCAAGTGACAGACGCTCATAACAACACTCTTAGCCACCCCATGACTGTTGTGAATCTCAACTGGGGGGGGGGGGGGGGGGGTTACTGGTCCAAAGAAAGTTGTGGTTGCCTCAGATTTACCTGTATACTGTGTACTAGGGAATGATTTAGAGACATCAGCTTGGGCAGAAGTGGAGTTGGAGGCCCGTGCAGCAATGCTGGGCATTCCTGGGCATTTCTTTGCTTTAACCAGGGCTCAGGCCAAAAAGCAAAAAGGACAGGGTGACTTGGATCCTGGAACAAATGGACCAAGTGCTCCCTAAAGCTAGGGTTAGTAAGGGTAAATCCCTACCCACTATCCCTCCCTCTACAGATGATTCAAATTCTGAGGAAGAAGAATTTCTCCCCTGTGCAGAACCTTCACCAGAGGAGCTGGAAGCAGACACTGCTGAGCTTTTGGGTGGAGGGGGGCCTGCCAGGGAGGAGCTGAGTGTGGCACAGCAAACCTGTCCCACATTAGAGGGTCTAAGACAGCAAGCTGTCAAACAGCAAAATGGGGATGTCAGTGACTCACATAGAGTTTACTTGGAGGACAACCTCTTGTATACAGAGACAAGGGACCCAAAACCTGTAGCAGCCAGGAGATTGGTCATTCCCCTGCAATACAGAGAGTTCCTCCTAACTCTGGCACACGACATTCCCTTGGCTGGACATTTAGGGCAAATTAAAACATGGGAAAGGCTAGTCCCCCTGTTTCATTGGCCTAAAATGTCAGAGGACACAAAAGACTTTTGTAAGTGCCTGCCAAGCCAGTGGCAAGACTGGTGGCACACCAAAGGCTCCCCTTATTTCACTGCCTGTGGTTGGGGTCCCCTTTGAAAGGGTAAGGGTTGACATAGTTGGCCCCCTTGACCCTCCTACTACTTCAGGCAATAGGTTTATCTTTGTGGTAGTGGACTGTGCCACAAGATATCCTGAAGCAATTCCTCTAAGGACCACTACAGCACCTGCAGTGGCAAAGGCCCTCCTGGGAATCCTTTCCAGGGTGGGTTTCCCAAAAGAGGTGGTATCAGACAGGGGCAGCAACTTTATGTCTGCATACTTGAAGGCCATGTGGAAGGAATGTGGTGTAACATACAAATTCACCACACCTTATCATCCACAAACAAATGGACTGGTAGAGAGGTTTAATAAAACTCTCAAAGGAATGATAATGGGACTCCCTGAAAAACTCAGGAGGAGATGGGATGTCCTGTTACCTTGCCTCATTTTTGCTTAGAGGGAGGTACCCCAGAAGGAGTGGGCTTCAGCCCCTTTGAACTCCTATTGGGACATCCTGTAAGAGGTCCTCTAACACGTGTAAAGGAGGGTTGGGAACAACCTCTAAAAGCTGCTAAGCAAGACATAGTGGACTATGTACTCGGCCAAAGATCCAGAATGGCTGAGTACATGAAAAAGGCCAGTAAAAACCTTCAGGCCAGCCAAGAGCTCCAAAAGCAATGGCATGGCCAGAAGGCTGTTCTGATTCAGTACCAAACAGGACAGAAAGTGTGGGTCTTGGAGCCTGTGGCCCCAAGAGCACTCCAAGACAAATGGAGTGGACCTCACATTATTGTTGAAAAGAAGGGAGAAGTCACCTACATGGTTGACTTGGGCACAGCCAGGAGTCCCCTTAGGCTGCTCCATGTCAATCGCCTGAAACCCTGCTATGATAGGGCTGATCTCACCCTGCTCATGGCAACAGATGAAGGACAGGAAGAAGAGAGTGACCCTCTCCCTGATCTCTTCTCTTCCACAGAACAAGATGCTCTGGTGGAAGGTGTAGTTTTAGCAGACTGTCTTACTGCTGAGCAGAAAGACCACTGCATAAATCTCCTGGGTCAGTTTTCTGAACTCTTTTCTACTGTGCCAGGCACCACTTCTTGGTGTGAGCACACTATAGATACTGGAGACAGCATGCCTGTCAAAAGTAAGATCTATAGGCAGCCTGACCATGTCAGGGAGTGCATAAAACAAGAGGTTCAGAAAATGCTTGAACTGGGAGTGGTTGAACACTCTGAAAGCCCATGGGCCTCTCCTGTGGTGCTTGTAGCAAAGCCTCACTGAAAAGATGGGAAAAGAGAGATGAGGTTTTGTGTAGATTACAGAGGTCTCAACCAGGTAACTAAAACTGATGCTCACCCTATACCCAGGGCAGATGAGCTCTTAGATACACTGGCATCTGCCAAGTATCTAAGCACCTTTGATTTGACTGCAGGGTATTGGCAGATCAAGTTATCAGAGGATGATAAAGCAAAAACTGCATTTTCGACTATTGGAGGGCACTACCAATTCACAGTAATGCCCTTTGGTTTGAAAAATGCACCTGCCACTTTTCAGAGGTTGGTGAATACAGTCCTGCAAGGGTTGGAGGCTTTCAGTGCAGCATATCTGGACGATATAGCTGTCTTTAGCTCAACCTAGGATGATCACCTGGTCCACATGTGGAAAGTTTTGGAGGCCCTGCAGAAGGCAGGCCTCACTATCAAGGCTTCAAAGTGCCAGATAGAGCAGGGGAAAGTGGTTTATCTGGGACACCTGGTAGGTGGAGAACAGATTGCACCAATTCAGGGGAAAATCCAAACTATCATAGATTGGGTTCCCCCTACAACTCAGACCCCGGTGAGAGCCTTCTTAGGCCTCACTGGGTATTACAGGAGGTTTATTAAAAACTATGGCTCCATTGCAGCCCCACTTAATGACCTCACCTCTAAGAAAATGCCTAAAAAGGTATTGTGGACAGCTAGCTGTCAGAAAGCTTTTGAGGAGCTGAAACAGGGTATGTACACTGCACCTGTCCTAAAAAGCCCATGTTACTCCAAGAAATTCATTGTTCAAACTGATGCATCTGAATTAGGGGCAGGGGCAGTCTTATCACAACTCAATTCTGAGGGCCAGGATCAACCTTTTGCTTTTATCAGCAGGAGGTTGACCCCTAGAGCAAAGCATAGAGAGGGAGGCCTTTGCTGTGGTCTGGGCACTGAAGAAGTTGAGGCCATACTTGTTTGGCACTCACTTCATTGTTCAGACAGACCACAAACCTCTACTTTGGCTAAAACAAATGAAAGGTGAAAACCCTAAATTGTTGAGGTGGTCCATATCTCTACAGGGAATGGACTATATCTGTGTATTGTGTTTTCTTATGATATTGCGCATATGACACCAGTGGTATAGTAAGAGCTTTGCATGTCTCCTAGTTCAGCCTAAGCTGCTCTGCTATAGCTACCTTCTATCAGCCTAAGCTGCTAGAAACACCTCTTTTACACTAATAAGGGATAACTGGACCTGCTACAGAGTGTAAGTACCCCTTGGTACCCACTACAAGCCAGGCCAGCCTCCTACAGTCCTCTCCTGTTGAAGGTCAGGTATCAAGTGAGTGAACAGATAGAAAACGGCAGTCACGTCTGCGGCGGTGTGTACCGTCACCGCCAGGGCACATCGTCATTGGCTCCTGGATCCCATAGTGCCCAATGATAACCAATGCTGACCGCCTACCGCGATGCTGCATAACGCAAGTGCAGTTACCTCATTTCCCTTTGTCCCTCCTTACAGGTCAGACAGCCGCCATTTCAGGGTGGCACATGCCATGGCACCTAACTGCGTCATAGCACATTTGGGCAGAAATACAGACTGACAATGCCACACACGGATTTACTCACATTACTGCAGAAAAAATTGTACAACCTATGTGGTACATGATCCTCTGCTCACCATTCTCCTCCATAGGGCACATCCGCTGGGGCAGATGATGAGATGGCGTCATCCTCCTGTGTACAGACCCTTGGTGGACCTGTCGACAATGGAAGACAGAAACATCATTATCACCTACAGACGTGATGGTGCCACAATCCAAGAACTGTGTACCCAATTGGAGCCTGACCTGACATCAGCTATCCGCCATCCCACAGGTTTCCCCCTCTAGTGCAGGTCCCTTCAGTGCTCCATTTCCTGGCAAGTGGTTCCTTCCAAACAACAGTGGCCATGGCATCAGGGATGTCTCAGCCAATGTTCTCTAACGTGTTGACTAGAGTGTTATCTGCCCTGCTGAAACACATGTGCAGCTACATCGTATTCCCCCAGTTTGAGCATTTGGCCACAGTGAAAGCTGACTTCTATGCCCTGGGACATATCCCCAACATCATTGGTGCCATTGATGGTACACATGTGGCATTTGTCCCCCCCACAGGAAAATACAGGTGTACAGAAATAGAAAAAGCTACCATTCAATGAATGTGAAGATGGTGTGTTTGGCAGACCAGTACATCTCTCATGTGAACGCCAACTACCTTGTCTCTGTGCATGATGCTTACATTTTGAGGAATAGCAGCATCCCTTATGTGATGGGGCAACTCCAGAGGCACCGGGTGTGGCTAATAGGTGAGGCCAAGGTCCCCACACAGTATGAATAGGTGTCTGGGTATGGGGTAGTCCCTAAGGGTTAGTGTCTGTCTAACAGATATCCCTCGACATTTGTAGGTGACTCTGGTTTCCCCACGGTCTCATGGCTACTGACCCCAGTGAGGAATGCCAGGACAAGGGTAGAGGAACGCTACAATGAGGCACATGGGCGAACTAGGTGTATTATTGAGCAGACGTTCGGCCTCCTGAAGGCCAGATTCCAGTGCCTCATCTAACAGGTGGCTCCCTAAAGTACTCAACAAAGAAGGTGTGGCAAAAAATCATGGCATGCTGCATGTTGCACAACCTGGCTTTGTGATGCCAGGTGCCTTTTCGGCATGAGGATGGGCCAGATGATGGTTTTGTGGCAGCAATGCAGCCTGTGGACAGTGAAGAAGAGGAGGCAGAGGAAGACGATATTGACAACTGAAACAACATCATCATGCATTACTTCCAGTGAGACACAGGTAGGAGACTGTAACTGCTCATCTCATATCTGACAAGGGTGTTTGTTTAAGTGCTAATAAGTAGAGGGGGATGTGCAATGGGCTGGGGTGATGGTGGAGGAATATCCATGGTAGAGTCCAGTCTCTTGGTATCATAGGTGCATTGTCCAAGGGGGCATAGGAAGTGGAGCAATGTCAGTTCAAGGTGGACAGGGTGACATAGTGGGACAGAAGGGTGACAATCAGGAGAGTCTTATTTCCTGGCAGGGGTCTTGGCAATGTTCTTTGTCTTTTGCCTGGACCGCAGGGACCGTTTGCAGGGTGGTTCTCCTTCTGCAGTCGGGGTGCTGGTGGCCTGTTGGTCCTGTGGCGGGAGCGAGTTGAGCAATGCAGGACAGAGTGCTGGGGACCTGGGCTAGGATGTGCACAAAGGATTCCTTGCAAAAGTGCACAGAAGCCCTAGCAGCTACAGTTCACGCAGTACACAGGATTACTATCTGTAGAGGGGATGCAAGGACTTACCTCATCCAAATTCGGACAGTTGGACCACTGGACAGTCTGGGTCACTTGGGTCCACCATCTGTGTTCTGGGGGCCACGCTCATCAGGATCAGAGGGGTCCCAGAGTACCGGTGACGCTGAAGTTTGGTGCCTGCTGGAGCAGGGGGAAGATTCTGTCAACCCACTGGAGATTTCTTCTTGGCTTCCAGTGCAGGGTGAAGGTAGACAGCCCCCAGAGCATGCACCACCAGGAAACAGTTGAGAAAGCTGGCAGGATTAGGTGCTACAATGTTGCTGGTAGTCTTCAGGATTCTTTGTTGCAGTTTTTAAGGTGTCCTGGAGCAGTCAGCGGTCAATGCTTTGTAGAAGTCAAAGAGGGAGATGCAGAGGAACTCTGGAGAATTCTTGCAAATCGTTATCTGAGGAAAAGCCCAAAGGAGAGACCCTAAATAGCCCTCTCAGGAGGATTGGCCTCCTAGTGAGATAAGCACCTATCAGGAGGGGTCTCTGACGTCACCTGCTGGCACTGGCCCCTCAGATTACGCCATTGTGCCCTCACACCTCTGGATTCAAGATGGCAGAGGTCTGGGACACACTGGAGGAGCTCTGGGCACCACCCCTGGGGTGGTGATGGACAGGGGAATGGTCACTCCCCTTTCCTCTGTCCAGTTTTGCACCAGAGCAGGGGCTGGGGGTTCCCTGAACCGATGTAGACTAATTTATCCAAGGAGGGCAACATCTATGCCCTTCAAAGCATTTCCAGAGGCTGGAAGAGGCTACACCTCCCCAGCCCTTAACACCTGTTTCCAAAGGGAGGGGGTGTAACATCCTCTCTCAGCAGAAATCCTTTGTTCTGCCTTCCTGGGACTGGGCTGCCCAGACCCCAGGAGGGCAGAACCCTGTCTGAGGGTTGGCAGCAGTAGTAGCTGCAGTGAAAACCCCAGAGAGCTGATTTGGCAGTACCCGGGGTCCATGGTGGAGCCCCAGGGATGCATGGAATTGGCACCCCAATACCCTATTTTTCATGGGGGGACAATTCCATGATCTTTGACATGTTACACAGCCATATTCGGAGTTACCATTGTGAAGCTACATATAGGTATTGACCTATATGTAGTGCACACATCTAATGGTGTCCCTGCGCTCACAAAGTCCGGGGAAATTGCCCTGAACTATGTGGGGGCACCTTGGCTAGTGCCAGGGTGCCCTCACACTTAGTAACTTTGCACCTAGCCTTCACCAAGTGAGGGTTAGACATATAGGTGACTTATAGTGCAGTGTAAAATGGCTGTGAAATAACGTGGACGTTATTTCACTCAGGCTGCAGTGGCAGTCCTGTGTAAGAATTGTCTGAGCTCCCTATGGGTGGCAAAAGAAATGCTGCAGCCCACGGGGATCTCCTGGAACCCCAATACCCTGGGCACCTAGGTACAATATACTAGGGAATTATAAGGGTGTTCCAGTGTGCCAATTAGAATTGGTAAAAATGGTCACTAGCCTCTAGGGACAATTTTAAAGGCAGAGAGAGCAGAAGCACTGAGGTTCTGATTAGCAGAGTCTTAGTGACACAGTTAGTCACTACACAAGGACACACATTCAGTCCACAAACTATGAGCACTGGGGTCCTGGCTAGCAGGATCCCAGTGAGACAGGCAAAAACAACTAACATAAAAGTAAAAATGGGGGTAACATGCCAGGCAAGATGGTACTTTCATACAGCTGCCAAGTGGTTAAACTTAATTATCTGGAGACAAGGGGATGGAGAAGGCAGCTGTTCCGAAATGATGTTTAATGCTTTTGATACATATACTGCAAGTCCCTCATTTTGTCTCCTGAATTGGTGTGATCTTATGGCTTCAACTTGATTTAGTGTATAGCATACCAATTGCACATTCTCAAATAGCCACGTCTCTTGAAGAGCAATGATCTCGTATTTACGCAAGCTTAGTGGGGGGACACCGTCATGAAATGTGCACATTGCCCCAGCAATATTCCAGGAGAGAAGGTTAAGTGAAACCTCTTGGGGATTGGTGATCCTTGTTTTAAAGGTTCACACTTTCTTAGGGGCATTTAAGAATGACTCTATCCTAGTCCATTTTTCTGGTTCCACTCCCTTGGCTGTTCATTTTTTGTTTGAACAGTAATTCCGTAATTCCATTGGCACTCCATAGAACCGAATACACTGAGGTAGGACCTAATTTGGTACATAACCGCCTGACCAGAATTAGCAGAGGTAGGGGGTAGCATGGCTTTGAGTGTTTCTATAGTGTTATGCCCCATGCATGCTTCAAACTGTTGGCTACCATACATTATTAAAAGTGCAATATCTTCCATTCTCCAAGTGGAGAGGGTTTGTTCGGGTTGTGTAATATCCTCCTAAGGGAGAAATGGAATCAATAACAAGTCTTAAGATATGAGAAACGTACAAGAGTATAAAAGAAATAAAAGCTGAGTCTGCAGCAGTCAAGAAAATATGAAAATTACTTGTGTGATGGCTTCAGTCAATACAAGGACAACAAGAGTGAGACATTTTCAAATAAGTCTCTAAACAGTGATGGGCAACTGTATGTAACTTGTGATCTGTGATCTCATCCCTTTCAGATGTTCGCCCAGTCTTCTTTCAAGGTGTTTTAAAATATTTTCCCCAAAAATTCACACTAACTTGTATATACTTCACTGGGATCTGCCTGTGAAGTTCATAGTCACCAACCGTGTCTGTTTTGACCAAGTACTTTTGTCAATGGTGGTTCAAGATTGCCTTCAACTGCATGCTATTCTGTTAAGCTCCTTTAGTCCTTTTGGTATCCTTATGATCTATATATATACATCATAAAAACATATTACCAGAAAGATTATTTGAGATATGGATATGCCAACTTTAAATGCTACACACCAGTTTGGCGCTTAGTTTTGTTTAAAAGCTTTTCCCAAATCGGGTAAATAACGTTCATTGATATCTGTATTGCTCACTTCTGGGCTGCCTCGTTAAATTTTGTGTGATGTCACTAGTAACATATCCAATGGACCTAGGAGGGATTTCCTAATCCCCCCAAGATCCATCAAGGATCAAGCTCGTAGGCAAACCTTAGGAAAGGACTAAAATGCAGCAAAACCTGCCCCAGGTCCTCCTTAGTCATGACCACATTCTCAATCCGCATTATTCTGTTGGAGGTAGAGATGGAGGTAGGAGAGAGGACATGGAGAATAGCCCAGCTAGTTCAATCCTTTCTCCACCATTAGAAGAAATGGACCAGGAGATGGAGTTTGGAAGAGGTGGACTACAATATCCATGTCGGAATAATGTGAATAATGTTTGGTGAGCAGACATAGCAATTTGGACACTGGAGAAACAAATCGGCTGAAAGAAGCCAGGCCGACAAAAACGGAAAACAGAGGCACCAGAGCACATGTCCAATACAACCAGAAACAAGCATCGAAGAGGAGTAGATACGAGATGTGCCAATGCTAGCAGACAATGCAATAATCATGGCCTGTAAATCTTAACAAAAATACTTTTTAACCATGTTTTCTGGCTCCACCCATCTTTGACAGAAATTCAAGTACAGAACACATATAGTTGGTATGCTTTAAACAAACAATATATACTATGCAGACCTCAACTACTGTTGTGTGCAACAAAGTCAAGGCACCTAATTGATTCATCCATAGTTAGTTTTTTATGGAGATGATGCATATCACATAATAGAACCTCATCAAGACTCACTGAAGTCTGAACACTGTAAATCACTCTAGAGAAATCCAAGCAAGGGTTGCTGACATATAAACACTTGCATTTATTTCTTTTAACTGATCTATTTAGACTGATTGGTAATATAGTTAGAAAGGAATCTCAAAGATTTGGACACTACATCTAAATCAACCGCACCTCGGCCAGACGAGAACCCTTAATGCACATGGGTTTGAAACATGTTGACACCTCATCCAAGGGGAATTGGATATTTCTTTTTCAAAGGCAACTTGTAAAAAAACAATTAGGTGATCATAGCCTTTGGTTTGCAGTGTATAATTGTTGGGTGAAGGAAAGCAATGTTATAAGTGTAAAAAGCCATTCGTTCTCTCCTAAAAAAAACAAAAATCAGGGGCTGGTGAAGGCGGTGTAACAAGGCTGAGGGTGATCCATCAATTGCGAGCCACAGAGTTGGTGCTGCGATGTCCTCATCCTCAGAGGTAGCAGCAATGCGTCGGCATTGAGGAGAGATGCAATGGTTCTCATTGGCGCATTGACAACGATGCGTGAATTTCTGTAGAAGACAGCTGCAGAACCACTTCCAAGGGCCCAAGATTGGCACCACTTGGTGGGTAGGACTCACAGTTGGCAGCAGAGTCCAGAAGCTGAAGCAGAGTTGGGTGAAGTATTTGATGTCCCTGAGACTTCAGAACAGGAGGCAAGCCAGCAAGCACTTGGAGTCACATTGATTCTGGGGATGTCTAGTATAGTCCTTCTCACTCCCAGACAAGGATGGTAGCAGGCAGCAGGGTAGGTACATCAATGCAGGAGTCCATCAAAGTCCAGCAGAGTGACAGTCCCTTTAGCAGCACAGCAGTCCTTCTCCCTGGCAGAATGTCCTGAGGTCCAGATGTGTACTGATTTGGTAGGATGTGGGTTCAATACGTGTACCCGGTTGTGCCTTTGAAGTGGGGGAGACTTAAAAGAGAGGCCTTTGAAGTGAACAAAGTCCCCTCCCCTCCTTCCCTGGCTCCAGACACACTACAGGGATTATGTAGCTCTTTGTGAGGGCTCAAAACCCATCCCATTGAGGTGTAAGTGTCAGCTACACTCTCCCATCCTGCCCATGATGACCCATCAAAATGTTAATGGCCCATCAGGATGTGGATGACCTATCAGGCACACCTATGCTCCCAAGATGTGCATTTAAATGGAAATATTTATATTTATCTATGTACCAGTTTATTTAGATTTTTTGCATGCGTTGCTTGCCAATTTTAGCTATGTCACAGGGCTATGCAAATTAGAGGCAGTACAAGTGACAAGGTTGAGACTCCTGGTCTGATTTAGATCTTGGCAGAGAGGAATAGTTTGTGACAGAGTATTACATCCACCAAGATCTAAATCAGGCTCACAGTCTGAAGTCTAGGAAGGGAGGGGCCATGTAGTGCTTCATAGACATTAAACTGAAGCATGAACATGACAGCAGGACTGCCCAGAGGATAGAATAGAAAGATGGGAAGGACATAGACGTGGTAGACTCATGAATATCCATGAAGTGGCCAAATGCAGAAGCTGGTCTTATACCTATGAACATCTGAGTGTGAGCAAGATTATGAAAGAGAAGCAGCACATGCTTAAACATATCCCATGAAGCAAAACTAATCAATCTATGACAGTATGTTGAGAGATCTCCTGTGCATCTTAGATGTGCAAGTTGGATTTTACAGAATGTCAAACTTTGCATACACAGAGAAATTGCTAAAAATATATTTGTATCAAATGGGGCAAGAATGAGAGCCTTATGGGTAGCTGGCTATAGGTCCTCTGTAGGAGTCAAGGCTAGGTACTTTTAGGCCCATATTTATACTTTTTATTAGAGTTTTGCGTCAAAAAGTATAGCGCATGCTTGCAGCATCCCAGAGCACCAGCTGGTGCCAAATTTATGGAATCACGCAAGCTGGCGCAAACGGTGGGCTAGCGTCTGGGAAAATGACCTTAGCCGGGTAGGGATAGCGGTATGGGGGAAGGAGGCTTTGCACCACAAAATGACGCTAGGCTGGTCAGAGGAAAGAAAATGCCTTTAACCAGCCTAGCATAATTTCCTGATGCAAAACCATCTGTGCCATATGACACTTGTCTTTATAAAAGACAAGAGTCATGTACACCATCCCAATTGCCAGCACAGGGGACAAGGGTCCCCTGGGCATGGCCATTGCACCAAGTGTCATGTAGGGGGGCCCATTTAAGGGCCCTCAATGGTACTTTAAAGTAATTTTAAAAATACTTACCTCTACTTACCCTACCTACCTGGTATAGGGTCCCCCCATCCTGTGGTGTCCCTCTGGTGTGGCTGGGGCTTGGGATCGGCACCTGTGGGCTCTTTTGATGGTTTTGATGATCCACATCATTGCTGCTGTGTAGTTTTTTATGGTGAGGGTTGTCCATTCGGTCAGGTGACTGTGTTGGTTTGTGGTCGGAAGGTTAACAATCAGTTCTCTATGGTTCAGTTGGTGTGCAAAGTTGTAGTGGATGCTTGTTGTTTTGCTGTGGAAAAAGTTGGTATGGTTGTTATATATATATTGGGATGTAGTGATGTAGTTGACAGTGGTTGAGGGCAGCATGAAATCCTTTTTGATCAAGAAGATCTCCTTACAGCTATTAGAGCTTCCTTTGATGTGGTCCACTAGTGCTTTTGTCTTGGTGTCTCTTATTTGCTGGTAATAGCATCTAAGAGGAGTCTAGTAGATAGTTCTGTTGGTGGTTCTGTCACTGGCTCTCCATTTCCTTTCTAGCTGTTTACAGTGATGATTGGTGGCCTCAACAACCCATGCCATCACCACATCTACAACCTCTATCATGTCCAACATGTTCCTGGATGAATATAAAATTAATATAAAATTGCAGAAATTAAGAACATCCTCAAGAAGCTCACAGTGAACCTGACTCAACCAAGCAATTTCCTACCCATCTCCCTGTTCCCCTATCCAACCAAAGTGATTATGAAGGCCATCAACAAGCAACTAACAATCTTCCTCAAACTTCATCGTCTTCTAGCTCAGAAACAACACTCATTGCGGCCATCAACAATATTCAAAACATCCTGGACTGAAGAGAAACACCTGCACTTGTCCTGCTTAACCTCTTCGCAGCCCTCAGCACCGTCTCCCAGAACACTCTCATCAGAAGACTCCACCAGATTGGCACACAAGGATCCACTCTTGAATGGATCTGTTCCTTCCTCACGGGAAGAGCAGAAATGGTCAGGTTGCCACCCTTCAAATTAGAGGCTAAGGAACTATTATGTGAAGTTCCAAGGTATCATTCCCTTAGACCTACCCTCTTTAACAAACATGTGACACCATTCACCAACATCATTCAATCAAAAGATTTCACCATCATCTCCTATGCCAATGACACCCAAGTCATCCTCTCCCTGATGGACAAGACAACCACCACCAGAACAAACTTCATTGTTTGCCTGACCATGGACGCAAACCAACTGACTGAAGCTCAACTCTGATGGTTCAGAAAGAAGATCACCCCATGGGACTCCACCTGGTGGCTGTCGGAGCTAGGACCAACACCCACAACCACATACCATGCAAGAAATCCAGGGTCATCCTAGGTGTCAAGCTCTACATTATGGATCAACTAAAAGCCGTGTGCTCCTCCTGCTTCCACATTCTATGCATGCTGTGAACAATCTTCAAATGTTTATCCCAGAACACCAGATAGAAGGTCTCCTTTCTGCTGGGAAAAATGTCTAAATTTTGCACTTTGTGATGGTTTGAGTCACTCTTATGATGCCAACCCAGAGCAAAGTGTTAGAAAACATGGGCCGTTTTCTATAGCTTGAGGCACTACATACTATGGGGGTCATTACAACATTGGCGGTAAAAGCCGCTTACCGCCGTGCAGAAGACCGCCAATACACCGCCGCGGCCGCGGAATTCCGCCACAGCTATTATGACACACATCTCGGAATCCGCCGAAATTCAGACACCCACACAAGTCCGCCACACCAAAGGTCAGTGATAAACTGGCGAAAACAAAACCTCCACCTCCACGCCAACAGAAACACGCCCATGCTATTACGACCCACAAATCCACGCGGCGGTCTTTCACCCGAGGTATTGCATTGGCGGTATACACCGCCGCACTCAAAATACACACACATCTCCAAAACACCGCCACATTGGACAATTCCAAATACACACACCTGATACACATACACACACCACTCCCACATACCCAACACAACATAAAACACACACCCACATCACCCACAAACCCCTATGACCACAATTCACGACCGAAGGTCAGAGAGACAGAGAGCACAGCAACTGAGAACCCCACCACACAGAGGCACACAACACCATCACCCATACAACATTACACGCACAATACACCACACACCACTACACATCACCACACACATCAACACTGACACCACCCCACACATCACCCACACCACCCCATGTCACGCCAAATACACCCCCGGTTTTCCGAGGAGGAGCTCAGGGTCATGGTGGTGGAAATCCTACGGGTAGAGCCACAGTTATTTGGCTCACAGGTGCAGCACACATCCATAGCCAGGAAGATGGAGCTATGGCGAAGAATAGTCGACAGGGTCAACGCAGTGGGACAGCATCCTAGAAATCGGGAGGACATCAGGAAGAGGTGGAACGACCTATGGGGAGGGGCATTCAGTGGTCTCCAGGCACAACATCGCGGTACAGCGGACTGGCGGCGAACCCCCACCTACTCCCCCACAACTAACAACATGGAAGGAGCAAGTCTTGACCATCATGCATCCTGAGGGCCTCGGAGGAGTCGGTGGAGGAATGGACACTGGTAAGTCAAATCTTAACTATTATATCCCCCACCCTACCTGCATGCTATCACACAGGGAGGGCTGCTGTGCGACAGGGGGCGGACAGGCCAAGGGAACCCACTCTCCACGAGGCCCTCTCCTCCATCATGGGAGCCTACCACCACTCCCAGGAGACGATGGTGACGGTCCTGGCCAAGTTTCAGGAGACCCAGCTCCTGCAGGAGGACCAGTATTTGGGGTTCAGGGAGGAACTCAGGACCATCAGCTCCACCCTTGGCACCATCGTAGGGGTGCTGAAGGACATACAGCAGACCATGAGGGACACCGTGGCACTCCAAGGGGCCTCTGACACTAGCCTGGACGATGAACTGCCCACCACCTCTGCCGGCGCTAGTGGACAGGACGCCTGGCCACAGGATCAGCACCCCACCCCCTGCAGATGGACAACCACCACGCAAGCGGTCCCTGAGATCCAGGAACAGTACAGAGCAAGATGGCAAGACCCCGCCAGGAAATTAGACCACCCTGATTGTCCTCCCACTGTCCCACTTTGTTACCCTGTCCATACTTAATCTACCCCAGCTCCACTTCCTATGCCCATTTGGGCAGTGCACATGTGTGACCAATGGACTGGACTCTGCCATGGACATTCCTCCACCGTCCCCCATCACCATATTACAACCCCCCTCCATTTTTGAGCACTTCAATAAACACCCTTGAACCACAAAAAAATCTGGAGTCAGTCTGTGATTTTGAAAATATGTATTATCAATGACCGTGTCATAATGCATTTCCAATTGTAAAGCCAACATACCTATGTCACACATCACAAGTCCTTGAAGGATGCAATCAGATGACAAACGTTGGTAACCACACCTGTGAAACCGTAATGGAAAGGTACAACTCAGTGACCAAATACTGCTATTAAATGACAGACAGGATAGAGGTAGACGTGTGAAAGTTAATGTAATGGTAACAATGAATATGTTCTCAGCTGTGTGTCACTGGAAATATTGCTGTATGACTGACTTCCTGTTGTCGATGTCTTCTTCCTCAGCTTCCTCCTCATCCCTGTCCACAGGCTCCACAGGCTCCACAGCTGCCACAACACCGCCATTTGGAACATCCTCCTGCAGAAAAGGCACCTGGCATCACAAAGCAAGATTGTGAAGCATCGAGCAGGCGATGATGATCTGGCACACCTTCTTCGGTGAGTAGAATAGGGAACCACCTGTCATATGGAGGCACCTGAACCTGGCCTTCAGGAGGCCGAAGGTGCGTTCGATCACCCTCCTAGTCCGCCCATGGGCCTCATTGTAGCGTTCCTCTGCCCTGGTCCTGGGATTCCTCACTGGGGTCAATAGCCAGGACAGGTTGGGGTAACCAGAGTCCCCTAATAGCCACACCCGGTGCCTCTGGAGTTGACCCATCATATAAGGGATGCTGCTATTCCGCAGGATGTAGGCGTCATGCACTGAGTCAGGGGACATAGCATTTACCTGTGAGATGTACTGGTCTGCCAAACATACCATCTGTACATTCATGGAATGATAACTCTTCCGGTTCCTGTACACCTGTTCACTCCTGTGGGGGGGACCAGAGCTACATGGGTCCCATCAATAGCACCTATGATGTTGGGGATATGTCCCAGGGCATAGAAGTCACCTTTCACTGTGGGCAAATCCTCCACCTCAGGGAAAACGATGTAGCTCCTTACGTGTTTCAGCAGGGCAGCCAACACTCTGGACAAAACGTTGGAAAACATAGGCTGGGACATCCCTGATGCCATGTCCACTGTTGTCTGAAAAGACCCACTAGCAAGGAAATGGAGCACTGACAGCACCTGCACGTCAGGGGGGATTCCAGTGGGATGGCGGATTGGTGACATCAGGTCTGGCTCCAACTGGGTACATAGTTCCTGGATAGTGGCACGGTCAAACCTGTAGGTGTCGATTAAATGTCGCTCCTCCATTGTCAACAGGTCCACCAGCGGTCGGTACACCGGAGGATTCCGCCATCTTCTCAAATGTCCCAGCTGACGGTGCCTAGGAAGGACAACAGTGACCACAGAGTCAACAAATTCCCAGGTATGTACCCACAGATACACAGAACACGACACAAAACACTTCCTGTATGTGTGTTGAGTGTATGCCTAGCTATGTGTGACGCAGTAGTAAATGAAGCCATGTGGGCCCCTGAAATGGTGGCTGCCTGACCTCTAAAGTGGGACAATGGGAATGTGAGGTCACTGCGCTGGCGTGGTACCCCGTCGCGGTAGGCGGTCGTAGACCCCGGCGCAATGCTGCATTGGTTAACATTGGACCCTTTGGGTCCCAGGAGCCAATGACGAAGTGCGCCGGCAGTGATGGTATCTGTCTATCTGTTCAATCACTTGATACCTAATCTTCGACAGGAGAGGACCTACACTGCAAGTGCTGCTGTGACCTCGGTCTGGAAGAGACAATGGCTGCTGCGTCTGGGGAAAGGGCCCCTGCCTTCACTGCTCAGGAGTTGGAGAAGCTAGTAGAAGGGGTCCTCCCCCAGTACACGCCACTCTACGGTCCTCCAGACCAACAGGTAAGTACACAGGGAGCACGTTGTATGGGCTATGCCAGGGTGGAGAGGGCTGGTTGTAAGAGGGAAGGGGGCAGAGTTCAGGGAACATGAATGCATGTGAATGCATGTGCCACATGGCAATGGTAGGGATGGGGGCCACTCACATCGGCGGTGCAGTTGGTAATGACTTCTCTTCTTCCCTTGTGCATGTCATGTAGGTCAGCGCCCACCAGAAGGAGGACATTTGGCGTGCCATTACCAAGGAAGTCCGGACCCTGGGGGTCCACCAGAGACGGGGCACCCACTGCCGTAAAAGATGGGAGGACATTCGCCGCTGGAGCAAGAAGACTGCGGAGGCTCAGCTGGGGATGGCCTCCCAACGTCGGGAGGGGTGCCCGTCGCCCCATGACCCCCATGATGTTCCGGATCCTGGCGGTGGCCTACCCGGAGTTGGATGGGCGCTTGAGGGCATCACAGCAGACACAAGGGGGTGAGTACACTCTCATTCTGGGGACTTGGCGCGCAGTTGAGGGGTCTGGGTGGAAGTGGATGGCTGTGGGTGTACCTAGGCCAGGCAGAAATACGTAGGCTAGGCCCCTCTGTAATGCAGGGCATGTGCACTCCACCCCACCTCAGTAGTGGGCCAAGTACAGATATAGATGCCCCTGTGGCATCCATGTGTGCAGATGTCCACCATAGCCATGTAGGCCATATCCCAGCAATTGCATCTGTAGAGGCCAAGAGCACGGCGTAGTGCAGGGGGCTGCTGTGTCTGCAATGTCCGCCAACGGTAGCAGTAAGCCATGCACTCAACCTATCTTTCTTCTGTCGTCCCCTCCCCCTTTTTCTGCTCTCCCTGTTCTTTTGTGCATCAGCATCATCAGGCGGAGGTACAGTGGCACCGAGGCATGAGGGAGCTGCATCCCACATGGCCATGGAGGGCCACACCACGGACTCAGAATGCACCAGTGGGACGGAGGGCGAGGGGAGCTACACGTCGGACACCGGATCACCAACCAGCGACACAGACTCGTCCGCCGATGGGAGCTCCCTTGTGGTGGCGGCACCATCTGTGCCCCACACTTCTACAGGTACAGCCGCCACCTTCTCTACCAGCAACACCCTCCCAGCAGCCCCTCAGCGTTTGCCCCGTGCCCGCTCACCCAGGAGGGTGGGCATCACCTTTGCCCCAGCCACCTCTTGCCCTGTCCCAGTCACCCCTGCTGCCCTCAGTGAGGAGGCCATTGACCTCCTCAGGTCACTCACTGTTGGGCAGTCTACCATTGTGAATGCCATCCAGGGTGTAGAAAGGCAGTTGCAACACACACTAATGCATTCCTGGTGGGCATTCATTCTGGTTAGGCTGCCCATCATCGAACCCTGCAATCTCTGGCCTCAGCACTGATGGCAGCCATTGTCCCTGTCTCTAGCCTCCCCCTTCTAACTTCCTCCACCCAGACCCAATCCCCTGTACCCCAGCCTGTCCCAAGCACACCATCAGACAAGCATGCATACACCTCAACACCCAAAAGTAGCTCAGGCAAACATAGGCACCACACAACCCACAGGCACTCATACAAGCATCACCCACATGCAGACACACCAACATCCACTGCCTCCACTGTGTCCCCCTCCTCGTGGTCTCCCTCCTCCCTCCCAGTATCGTCTACACTCTCACCTGCATGCACCAGAACACCCAGCACCACACCCCGCTCACATGCACTCACCACCCCCACTCCCATTTACACGTCCCCTGTCTCCTCTCCCAGTGTGTCTGTTACGCCCCCTCCCAAAGTACACAAGACGGGCACCCACACACCCAACATCCATCCACCTCACGACAGCCTCCAGTACCTGCACCTGCACCCAAAACACCTAAAGTGACAACTCCTACAACCACCTCCTCTTCCTCCACTCCCAGACCCCCTCCAGCTACCCATCCCAGTGTTCATCAGAAACTGTCCCTCAGCAACGTTGACCTCTTTGCCCCCACCCCCACCCCTCCAAGTCATCAGTCCCGTCGTAGCGCCTCAGCCAAAAAGACTGCAGTACCAGTGGTGCGTGTTACAGGTGTGTGGAGTGCACCGGCCACCAGGGCAGGCAGTGTGACACGGAGCCAAGGCACTGCCAGTCCACCCCCTGTAAAGCATCTCAAGTTGGAAAGTGGCCGACGGGACCGGGTGAAGACTCCTGGAGGCAAAACTACTCACAAGGGTCCCAGGGGCATTGCAGAGTCAGCTGTGACTCCTCCAAAGGTGGGGAAGGGCCAGAAGAAGTCTGCACAGCCTGCTGTGAGCAGCACAGCGGAGAAGGGCGGCATCCTTCCCGGCGGGCGGGACACCACCGCCAGCACCGTCGTCACAGGTCAGGAAACCACCGCCGGAGTCCTTGCCCAGGAGGGCCCAAGTATCGTCACTGGTCAGGAGACCACCGCCGGAGTCATTGCCCAGGAGGGCACAAGTATCGTCACTGGTTAGGAGACCACCCCCGGAGTCATTGCCCAGGAGGGCCCAAGTATCGTCACTGGTCAGGAGACCACCGCCGGAGTCCTTGCCCAGGAGGGCCCAAGTATCGTCACTGGTCAGGAGACCACCGCCGGAGTCATTACCCAGGAGGGCACAAGTATCGTCACTGGTCAGGAGACCACCGCCGGAGTCATTGCCCAGGAGGGCCCAAGTATCGTCACTGGTCAGGGGACCACCGCCGGAGTCCTTGCCCAGGAGGGCCCAAGTATCGTCACTGGTCAGGAGACCACCGCCGGAGTCATTGCCCAGGAGGGCCCAAGTATCGTCACTGGTCAGGAGACCACCGCCGGAGTCAGTGCCCAGGAGAGCACGAGTATCGTCACTGGTCAGGAGACCACCACCACCTCTGGAGTCAGTGCCCAGGAGGGCCCCGGCTGCCACAGCCCCACTGGGCAATGAGGAACCGTCATGCCACACACCAATGCACAGGTCAGAGACCGCCATGGCAAAGCACCGCTGAAAAGGGCAAGCACCGCTGAACAGCCCAGAGACCGCCATGGCAAAGCACCGCTGAACAGGGCAAGCACCGCTGAACAGCCCAGAGACCGCCATGGCAAAGCACCGCTGAACAGGGCAGAGCACCGCTGAACAGCCCAGAGACTGCCATGGCAAAGCACTGCTGAACAGGGCAAGCACCGCTGAAGAGCCCAGAGACCGCCATGGCAAAGCACCGCTGAACAGTGCAGAACACCGCTGAGCAGCCCAGAGACCGCCATGGCAAAGCACCGCTGAACAGGGCAAGCACCGCTGAACAGCCCAGAGACCGCCATGGCAAAGCACCGCTGAACAGGGCAAGCACTGCTGAACAGCCCAGAGACCGCCATGCAAAGCACCGCTGAACAGGGCAAGCACCGCTGAACAGCCCAGAGACCGCCATGGCAAAGCACCGCTGAACAGGGCAGAGCACCGCTGAACAGCCCAGAGACTGCCATGGCAAAGCACCGCTGAACAGGGCAAGCACCGCTGAACAGCCCAGAGACCTCCATGGCAAATCACCGCTGAACAGGGCAGAGCACCGCTGAACAGTTCAGAGACCGCCATGGCAAAGCAACGCTGAACAGGGCAAGCACCGCTGAATAGCCCAGAGACCGCCATGGCAAAGCACCGCTGAACAGGGCAAGCACCGCTGAACAGCCCAGAGACCGCCATGGCAAAGCACCGCTGAACAGGGCAAGCACCGCTGAACAGCTCAGAGACAGCCATGGCAACGCACCGATGAACAGGGCAGAGCACCGCTGAACAGGGCAGAGCAACGCTACAGAAGGAAAAGACCGCCACATCAAGGATCGTTATCCCATGTACAGCTGGGACAGTGACGGGACAGGAACTGTCACGGGAGCCTAATCCAGTCTAGGCACCATTCCCCCTCCAGAACCAGTGGAAAGGTACATCCACTACCTCTGTCCTTACCAGGATGAAGCACTCTGGGCACCAGTCCCCCTCTATCCACTTGAGAGACTGTGGCTTTGCACTCCCAGGATGTAACAGTGAACAAACCACCCACTGTAGAGACTTGAGAGACTGTGGCTTTGCACTCCTCAGGATGGTACAGTAGACAAACCACCCTCTGTAGAGACTTGAGAGACTGTGGCTTTGCACTCCCCAGGATGTAACAGTGGGCAATCCACCCACTGTAGAGACTTGAGAGACTGTGGCTTTGCACTCCCCAGGATGTAACAGTGGGCAAACCACCCACTGTAGAGACTTGAGAGACTGTGGCTTTGCACTCCCCAGGATACATCAATGGGCATGGAGCCCCGTTGTGGATATGGCGTGGTGCTGTAATCCGGTTGTGGTGCCCCCCCATTCCCTTCCCCCTGAGGTGCCTGTTGTATTTCTCTCTGATGCCCCGGCAGTGTTCTCTCCGTTTGTGGACAGGTATCTTGTGTGGGCCTCGCCCATGCATTTTTGGCCCAGTGGTGCACGGACATTGAGATGTGCATATCTGCACTACTTATCGTAATGTATATACTTTTGAATGAGTTTATATATATCTGTAGATATTTGAAACATGTATTTTGATACATTACAATGTTTGAACTGATTTCCTTTTGTGTTTGCATTCTTCCAGGGGGGTTGTGGGTTGTTACTGTGATGTTTGGAAATGCATTGGTGTGTGTGTTTTAATGTGCGAGGGTGGGGGTGGGGGTGTTGCGTGTGTGTCCCCCAGACTTTTGCCTCCCCCATCCCCTATGTCGTAGGTGCAGTACTCACCGTTGTCTTCGCCGCCGCAGGCGCTGGTGTTCGTAGATGAGTGGGAAGGCAAGGGCAGGTAGGATTTGTAATTCCGGCTCCATGGTGGCCTCCTTCCTCGTGGGATGTGTTAAGGTGAGCGTTTTCCCATTGCAACAGCAGTTTCCGCCGTGTTTTTATCCACAGTGAATCTGCCCCGGAAAAGGTGGCGGATTGGAGGGTTGTGATACTGTGGGCGGTACATTGTCTCCCGCCTGTCTGTTGGCGGTGACCGCCGCGCTGCCTGTCTGTACCACTGTGGCAGGCGGAGTGTTAAAGTGGCTGTCTTTGTTGGCGGTTTCCGCCACAGTCATAATTCCCTTTTTTTGTCTGCCGGCCTGTTTGTGGTATTACTGCACCTTTAATACCGTCCGCCAGGGTTGTAATGACCCCCTATATGTCTCTATAACTCAATTTAATTGTTATGTTCAAAGAGGTTTAATTAAATGGAAACCAACAGGTAGCACAAAAGCGCAACTAAAAAGACCAATAACAGAAGCCAGCCCTGAAGATTGATTGATAAAGTTACCATCATGACTCTTAATTGTTACAGATAAAATAGTTCACTAAATGTTGAAATACTTAAAGAGCAGATAAGTGGTTCTTTAAATGGGCACTTCTGATGTTAAGTTCTTCCCATTTTTAAAATTATTTTTTTATCTTGTTTTACAAGTTAAAGAATGTAATGCGGTTCATGCAGCTTTGCTGTTTGTTTTCTCTGGTACCGTTCTGTCAGTCAGCATCTGATCTAGTGCAGGAGGTTGAGGCTATGAAGACTCTAATTTTAACTGGAATTAAATTCATTAATTAATAATGTGAAGACATTAAAACATTAATGCTTGATTTATATTATTCTACATGTTGAGGAAAAAAAAATAAAAATTAGCCCTTAATGACAGTGGACAATATGATCATTGTTCTGAAATATTGATATTGTTTGCAACCTTGAGCAGAACTGATGCATCACCACTGCTGCATGGATCAGAAACCATAGCAAAGACCAGAACTACTGCTGCACAATGCATTCTAGGCACAGGTCCTTGCATCCCTCTTAGGCAACAGCCTTGATTACGATGCCTGACGATGCCTGACTCCGCACTGCAGCCTTGTAGCTCCTCAGAACTAATGCATCGTCTCAACTGAGGGACTCATCCTCGACTGCAGACTTTGCATCACAAGCCATGGTGGACTACATCCATGACTACAATGCAGGACCTCACAACGCAGCCTCACCGCACCTCAGAACTGGCGCATTGCTTTGGCTTCATGACACATCTTTGGCAGTGATCTTCACAAGGCATCCCCAAGGATTTTAAGTACTTTGTTCAGTGGAACTAATTTTGTCGCTGTAGCTTGCCGTGCTTTATCACGGTCGGCCTTTACTCGTGACTTTGTCCTCATCTGGTGCAAGTAGATATCCATAGTTGACACTTTTTTAGTGCTATTTTCACTAAAATATTTAAAGCTGCATATTCCTGGTTCTACTAATTGTATTTTGTGTCATTTTGGTCCTGTTTCATTTATTACAAGTTACTTCTTTTCTCTACCTGGTGATTAATTCTTTTTCTGTGGTGTTTTCATTGTATTCCTGTTTGAAGTGTTTCACAAGAACTTTACACATTGCCTGTAAGTTAAGCTGGGCTGCTTTGTGCCAACTACCAGAGGTTTGAGCTCAGGTTAATTTAGGTTTGGCTGGTTCATTATCCTGACAAGGATTGTGGTTGCTGCTTGATGTTGCTGCATGTTCAGGGCTCACTCCGCAGTCAACCAAAAACCTAATGACCAGCGGGGAGGATTAGCACTTGTGTTTGTGTAGCCCCATACAGTGTTTTTGTGTAAACCAACATCCCAGGCCTAAGACCAATTCAAGTTTAAATTCAACTTGATTGGCTTCTTTTTGTTTTTCCCAAATTCCCTCTCTGACGGCTGTGTTTGAGACCATTCCTGCAAGGATGGAATTCAAGCTTGCCAACATGGATGTGTACACTGTGGCCCAGCTCAAGGAGTTCTGCAAGGAGATGGGACTTCCCCCCAAGTATACCACCAGGAAAGTGGAACTTCAAAAGGTACTGAGAGCCTGGGCAGAAGCTCACTAATCATTGGCTGAAGCCACAGAATTGGGTGATGATGTAGAAGCACAAGGAGGGAGAGGACCCATTAAGACGCAGCCTTCGGCTGAGGGGGTTGACTTGACCTCTGAATTGGAAGTCCACACCAGAGCAGGGAGCATTGTGTCTTCCCACAACCTGTCCCCAGACGAGCTGGCAGAAAGGAAGGCAGAATTAAGCCTAGCTGCTCTCTGCCAAGCAACCAGATAGTTGAGCACAGGTTGATTTAGGGTCGGCTTGGTCACCCTGAAAATGACTGTGGTTGCTTCTTAGCCAGAACTCACATCCTAGTCAACCAACAATCCAATTTCTTACAATATGCAGTTCACATACAATACCTAGGCCCTGATTATGAATTACAAGTTACTGGCTGAGTGTAAACTCCACACCCGCAATTACCTTTGCCATGTAGTAACACATTACAGTGCCTTGCAATTATGAATTAGACTCTTCAAAATGGAGTCTGTGTTGACATAGACTTGCTGTCTTCAAACATGCAAAGTTCCAAGAGCTCAATTATCAAATATCAGATCACCCTGTTAAGGCATCTACATAGAACAAACATTCTGCTCAGTAGCTGAAACAATAGTGACAGTCCTTTCACTGATGATGAATTCTGGCAAGATGCCTGAACAAAAAGATTTCTTGAATTTTGCAGTGAGATCTGCATATTGCTGAAGGGTAAGGGTGATGAGTGCAAGAAGCTCAACTATTATTGCTTAATAATGTGAACACAAGTGTTCACCCTTCTTCAAATAACAAATGTAGGGTGCCAAATTCTTTACAGTCAGTCTCAGGTCTGCATGTTCGGTCACCTGAACACATATGACTTGATTAAATGTCGGGCATGTGGTACACCAGTCTGCATGATCCCATTCGGCCTCAATATTCAAACACCAGCCCTGGCGGTACTGGGCAGAAATCCAGCCAGTAAATTCATATGTGAATCAGGCTGGCCCTTTCCCTCACTCTTGCCGGGACCCATCCTATGGCACAGTCAGTGCACAATGCTCCCCTTCTCTAGCACATAGGCCCATATTTATACTTTTTTAGCGCCGCATTTGCTTCGTTTTTTGACGCACAATCGGCACAAACTTACAAAGTACAATTGTATTTTTTATGTTTGCGACGTTTTTTGCGTCAAAAAGCGACACAAATGCGGCGCTAAAAAAGTATAAATATGGGCCTCAGCCTCTCCTACTTTGTTCCACCTAGTGCTATCCTTCCCCAACCCATGCATGCTCTCCACTGTCACTTTTGTCCTCTTTACACATGGTAGTTAATGGAACTGATTTGTGCTTGAAATTGGAATCCTTAATGTGGTTTTGGACCGTGCAATTCTCAGTCTTCAAGTTATTCCTATTTGGGAACACATTATAGGAATAACTGGTTATGAGTGGGAGATACTGGCCAGAATTTATGTTTCCAGTCCCACAGTAGACCAACCCTAATCAGGCTCACTTATAATCCTGGCCATAGTTGTTGGCTATGTATCTTTGCTTCTTTCCATAATTCTATGACAATGAGCACTGGAAAGATCAAAACCCATGCAAACTGGTATACTAGTGAAACCTCCATTAATCTAATGCATATTGAGGAGTATTCCTTTAAGATGTCATGTACAGATGGCACTAACTCCCACTGCCAGAACAGCTCACAAAAACTGGGCCTCTGTAACATTTGAAAGAACTGCTTGCTACAGCACTATCCTAGATCATGGTAGTCAACAACATGGGGTAGCGGAGGTATCATAGTTATGGAAGCTACTGAAGACCAAGGCTAGAGCTGAACGGAAGAAGACTGATGCCCCCTCTGCTACCTCAACATGCTAGAAGTGGAAGTTCAAGTAGAGCATTGAACCCGAGACTCCACTTATCATAAGGATATAGACAGGAATTCTTCAGTGCAGCAGTAGGACATTCCTCTTGTCTTTGCATAGACATGACAAATATTCCCATTTAGTGGTTCACAAATAGGGCTTTAATTGACATACCAATCAGTCATTGCTGAACAGATCAAGTTTAAAGTAACAACATTTTTCCAGTTTTTTACTACAAACGCCACATCAAAAAGTTGTACTTTGGACTATCAAATCAATCTAAGACATCCATGTACCAAAAATCTAAAATAATAATTCCCTGTTACAGCAGAGAATAGCTGTTTCTTCCCTTCCAACACCCTTTAGCCAGTAGGATTCAAAAGAAGTCTTCACACACAAATTTGGCCTAGACCTTCTACTGTGCCGGGCTTTACCTGGTCTTCAAGGCCATTATTTCAAATATGAAGAGATGCTTTAAAGTTTGTTTACTCATACATGTACCATTGGTTAAGCCCCAGTGGGGCCTTCCCCAACATCATGCTTATTGGTTCTAATCCCTTCAACTGGCATCACCAACAATCCTATGGAAACATACCAAGGTTATGTCATGGACCTTGCTATCTTTGTGACCTATGTGTGGTTTCGTGCAAATTAAAATGTCAAGAACGCTTGTTGTTTGTGTGTTTTATTTTGAAGAAGATGACAAATTACAGCATTCTAAGCATGAGTCACTCGTCTAGCACTCTTAGGGGTATTATTAAAAGCCCCTTGCATCTCCATGCACTGCCCTAGCATAATGTGTTTATGCTAAGGATGCGTTAAGGAGGCCTCCATTGTGTGTCATATGTACAAAGTGGCGCAATGCATGTATTGCTCAATTTTATAACCCCTTGCTCCACATTTCACCTGTGCCAGATATAACATATGCAAGGGAGTGTTCCGATGCAGGGAGGCCCAAAAAAAATGGTGCAGTGAAATTCACAAGATTTCACTGTGCTATCTTTTCTGTAATTTTTAATGCCTGCTCAGAGCAGTCATTAAAGTGATGCTCCCATAATAACCTATGGGCCTCCTTATGCTTGGATGCACCACCCCCAAACTATATGGTGCTAATTCAGCAAAGCACCACAAAAAGTAACAAATTATGACACTATTGTGCTAACGTGGACCCTGGTGCGCTGTATAGTAAATACATTGCTACCATGGTGACATAAGGGAGGCGCAGGGCGACTTAATAAAAGTGGCGCATTAGAGCTGATGTGCCACTTTCTTGTAAATATGCCCCTTAGTGTGAGTCATATCAGCCAGCATATTTCAGCTTTATAATGGGTCATCCTAGGTAGCATGAATCACCCTAAATGTCAGTTATCCTGTGGTGGTTCCCACTATAAAAGGGAGTCACACCCAGGATTATGAGCTCAGTATTGAGGTTTCACTGAGTGAGGAACTCTGTTGGTTCACTGTTCTGAGATACATCTTGAGGAAGAACAAAGGCTGCAAATCTGGCATTACTGATCCAGTCATAGCAGTTTAACACTGCAGGTAAATACTCCAAATAGGCATTCATGCTTACCTCTCATTGGATTCAAGGTAGGAACATGCTATTCCATAAACATCTTTGAAGTAAAAATCATTGTTTTTGTTTTTTAAAGGAACACTTTGGTAATTTGAGATTCTGTAAGAGAAAAGGCATGATCTGAGAGACATAAGTTTGTTGATAGCAATTTACTTAATTTTCATTGAAGACTCCATAGGAGAGAAAGCACAATTTTGAAAGAAAACCTTTGATTAACTGGACTCCTTGAATGGTGTACTGCTTTAGGATAAAGAGAACACTTTATCTATCTTAAGATGGAAACATGAAAAAGTCTTATTCACAGACTAATTGAATTAAGGAAAGGAAATGTTTGTAAGTTGAGACACCAAAGAATTTAAAGGTTTTTTGTAAAGGGTTGTAAGAGTGTAGGAAAGTCTTCTTTTTTTTTGACAGGTACTGGTGGTTACTGACTCTTGGCTGTGCCCTGGGTACTGCCTACCAGTCCCAGGGACAGTGCTCAGTGTAAAGTGGATATGCAAATGAGGCTAATTATAATTGTCAAAGTTAACCTACCTATACGTCCCTAGTATATGGTAGGGCATGGAGGTTAAGGGACCCCAGCATAGGTAGTGCCCCCATAGGTGCACTGCTGAGGTGCCCAGTGTCATTTTAAAGGCAAGCCTGCCTTGCTGGCTGCTTTGAAATTAAAGTTACATGCAAATTCGACTTTGGAATTAAAAGTAGTTCCAAAGTATTAAAATACCTTGGGGCATATTTATACTCCGTTTGCGCCGGAATTGCGTCGTTTTTTTTGACGTAATTCCGACGCAAAACTAACTCCATATTTATACTTTGGCGTTAGATGCGTCTAGCGCCAAAGTCCATGGAGTTAGCGTCATTTTTTTGCGTGGACACCTACTTTGCTTTAATTATATGCAAGGTAGGCGTTCCCGTCTAAAAAATCGACTCCGAGGCATGTGCGTCGGATTTATACTCCCGGGCAAAATTCACGCCCGGGAGTGGGCGGGTCAAAAAAAATGACGTACGGCCGCTTTTGCGCCGTTTTTTAGCGCCTGCAAAAGGCAGGCGCTAAGGGACCTGTGGGCTCTGAAGGAGCCCAGAGGTGCCCTCCCATGCCCCCAGGGACCCCCCCTGTCACCCTTGCCCACCCCAGGAGGACACCCAAGGCTGGAGGGACCCATCCCAGTGACATTAAGGAAAGTTCAGGTAAGTGTTTTTATTTTTATTGCCCCCCTACATGCCACTATGCCCAATGACCATGCCCAGGGGACATAAGTCCCCTGGGCATGGCCATTGGGCAAGGGGGCATGACTCCTGTCTTTGCTAAGACAGGAGTCATTTCTATGGGGGTTGGGAGTGAAAAAAAATGGCGCAAATCGGGTTGAGGCGAAAAAATTGCCTCAACCTGACTTGCCCCATTTCTTGACGCCCAAGCCCCATATCCCCCTACGCCGGCGCCGGCGCTGCCTGGTGTACGTCGTTTTTTTTAACGCACACCAGACGGCTAACGTCATTCAATAAAGACGGTGCCCGCATGGCGCTTCAGAATGGCGTTAGCCGGCGCTGACTTTATTCTAATTTTAAAAGTCCCCTTAAGAAACAGATACAAAGAGTTTGGTTTCAAATTAATAGTTATAATAAATCCCGCAACTTCCAGTTGTTGGATTTAATATAACTTGTTCAGGTAAAGAGTTTTAAACTTTACCTGAAAAGTTGCCAACTTCAGCCCTGCAGTGTTTTTGCTGCTGTGCTCTGATTAGCCAGCCTCTGGCAGCCTGGCTAGGCCGCCTTGATGAGGTGTGAAGTGGCCTGGCTTCACACAAAGAGATGTGCCTCTGGGAGGAGATCTACCCTCAGCAGATGATGAGCAGGAAGGGGGAGGGCTGCCAAGCTGGTCATCAAAGGCAGAGAAGGACACTTGGAGCAACCCAGCAACCCAGCAACACCCCCACATCCTGCAACCCCAGACAGTTAGTTGCCCCCTTGCTTAGATTAGGAGAGGGCAGGGCAGGGGTGTGTTTAGGATTTTTAGCCACACCAGTGGGTGGGCTAAGCAAGATGTACCCTCCAAAAATCACTCTCAGCCATGATGGATTTTTGAGGAATGTTGCCTCCTGGGATTGATCTTTGCCACACTGCCCAGGAAGTGGTCATCACCGGGGGAAGGACCCTGCACCTGATTGGAGAACCAGGACCCCCCTGTTTTTCACCCAGGAGCAAGGATAAAACTGGCAGACCTGCACCCACACCTCAGATCCCCAGCAGATTCCCACAAGGAAGAACTACAGGAGAAGAGGGACTGCCCTGCTGGACCCCTGGCCTGCACCTGAACCCTGCACTCTGAAGGACTGCACCAGCTGCACACTTGGGCTTCACCACAAGAAAGACTTTGCCTGGCTTCAACTGGCTCAAGGAGGGACTCCCTGTTTCCTACAGGTGAAAAATCGCTAACCAGAGTCGCCTACACCAACTCCTGAAGAAACTGACCAGCTGACCACTGTCCAGTGGCCAAAAAGGAGTTTGCACCAGGTGCATTCTGGGAGTTGTAGTCCACACCCCCAAGGATCATCTCAGAGCTTCTGGAACTTTGGGGTGAGCTGTGGACCCCAAAAGAACCTTAAAGGAACATCTGGAAGAAGATCCAGAAGTTTGGAGACATTTGGAGAACTTTTGAAACAAAAGCTCCATAGAGGGACCGACCTGCCGCAGCAACTCTAGCCAGCTTGCCTCAACCGCTATCCGGCCTGATTTGCAGGTTTGTCCCGGTGAAGAAAATCTCCAAAAAAGAGACTAAGGTGGTCATTACAACCCTGGTGGACGGTGTTAAAGCTGCGGAAATACCGCAAACAGGCCGGCGGACAAAAAAAGGGAATTACGACCCTGGCGGAAACCGCCAACAAAGACAGCCACTTTAACACATCGCCCGCCACGTCGGTACAGACAAACAGCACAGCCGTCACTGCCAACTGACAGGCGGGAGACAATGTATCGCCCACACTATTATGACAGGCCAATCCGCCACCTTTTCCGGGGCGGATTCTCCGTGGATAAAAACACGGCGGAAACAGCTTTTGCTATGGGAAAACGCTCACCTGAACACATCCCACGAGGAACGACGACTCCATGGACCCAAAACTCCAAATCCTACCTGCCTTTGTCTTTCTGCTCCTCTACGACCAACAGCGACGTAGGCACAGAAGATACCGGTGAGTACTGCATCTATGACACGGGGGAGGGGGGAGGCAAAAGTTAGGGGGACACCCACCAAACACCCCCACCCTCGCATATCACAACATACACACCAATGCATTTACAAAAATCACATGAACAACCCACAATCCCCCCGGAAGAATGCAAAGACAAAGCGAATTGCGGTCAAACATTGTAATGTGCCAATATAAATGTCATACAAAAAAATACTGATATATATCTCGAAATCTGTCATAATTATATATACAATACAAGAAGTAGTGCAGATATGTACACAACAATGTCCGTGCACCAACAGTCCAAAAATGCATGGGCGAGGCCCACAATAGATACCTGACCAAAATCCGAGAGAACACTGCCGGGGCATGAGATAGAAACACTACAGGCACCTCAGGGGGAATGGAAGGGGGGGCACCTCAGCCACATGAATGCGAAGCCAGATCCACGATGGGGCTCCATGCCCATTGATGTATCCTGGGGAGTGCAAAGCCACAGTCTCTCAAGTCTCACAAGTGGGTGGGTTGCCCACTGTGCCATCCTGGGGAGTGCAAAAGCCACAGTCTCACAAGTCTCTACAGTGGGTGGGTTGCCCACTGTTACATCCTGGGGAGTGCAAAGCCACAGTCTCACAAGTCTTTACAGTGGGTGGGTTGCCCACTGTTACATCCTGGGGAGTGCAAAGCCATAGTCTCTCAAGTCTCACAAGTGGGTGGGTTGCCCACTGTTACATACTGGGGAGTGCAAAGCCACAGTCTCTCAAGTCTCACACGTGGGTGGGTTGCCCACTGGTCCATCCTGGGGAGTGCAAAGCCACAGTCTCACAAGTCTTTACGGTGGGTGGGTTGCCCACTAGACCATCCTGGGGAATGCAAAGCTAAATTTTCGCAAGTATCTGCAGTTCTCTACTGGTACTGGGTGGGACTGGTGCCCAGACAGGATGAGTCTCCCCGTGAAAGTTCATGTCCTGTCACTGTCCCAGCTGCACATGGGATAAGGATGCCAGATGTGGCGGACTATTCATACCCACACGGTGTTTGCCTTGTTTAGCGATGCTTAGCCATGGCAGTCTTTGCCCTGTTCAGCGGTCTTCACCATGGCGGTCTTGGCCCTGTTCAGCGGTCTTCACCATGGCGTTCTTTGCCCTGTTCAGCGGTGCTTAGCCATGGCAGTCTTTGCCCTGTTCAGCGATGCTTAGCCATGGCGGTCTTGGCCCTGTTCAGCAGTGCTTTGACATGGCGGTCTTTGCCCTGTTCAGCAAAGCTTAGCCATGGCAGTCTTTGCCCTGTTCAGCGGTCTTCACCATGGCGGTCTTGGCCCTGTTCAGCGGTCTTCACCATGGCTGTCTTTGCCCTGTTCAGCGGTGCTTAGCCCTGGCAGTCTTTGCCATGTTCAGCGATGCTTAGCCATGGCAGTCTTTGCCCTGTTCAGCGGTCTTCACCATGGCAGTCTTTGCCCTGTTCTGAGGTCTTCACCATGGCGGTCTTTGCCCTGTTGAGCGGTGCTTAGCCATGGCAGTCTTTGCCCTGTTCAGCGGTGCTCTGACATAGCGGTTCGGATACTGACATTGGTGTGTGGCATGACGATCTCCTCACAGGACATTGGTGTGTGGCATGACGATCTCCACACTGGACATTGGTGTGTGGCATGACGATCTCCACAATGGACATTGGTGTGTGGCATGACGATCTCCACACTGGACATTGATGTGTGGCCTGACGTTCCATCATTGCCCAGCTGGGCTGTGGGATCCTGGTCCCTCCTGGGCTGTGACTCCGGCGGTGGTCTCCTGACCAGTAACGATACTTGGGCCCTCCTGGGCTGTGAATCCGGCGGTGGTCTCCTGACCAGTAACAATACTTGGGCCCTCCTGGGCTGTGACTCCGGCGGTGGTCTCCTGACCAGTAACGATACTTGGGCCCTCCTGGGCTGTGACTCCGGCGGTGGTCTCCTGACCAGTAACGACAGTGCTGGCGGTTGTGTCTCGACTGCTGGAAATGATGGCGCACTTCTCCGCCGTGACACTCACAACAGGCTGGGCAGACTTCCTCAGGACCTTCCCCACCTTCTTTGGAGTTACAGCTGACTCACCAATCGCCTTCGATCCCATTTCAATTGTTGTCCCACCAGGAGTCTTGACACGGTCCTGTCGTCCACTCTCCAATTTCAGAGCCTTTACAGGGGGTGGGCTGCCAGTGCCTTGGCTCCGGGTCCTACTGCCTGCCCTGGTGGAAGGTGCACTCCAAAAACCTGGAACACGCACCACTGGCACTGGAGGCTTTTTGGCTGAGGCGCTACGACGGGACTGATGAACTGGAGGGGGGGGTGGGGGCAAACAGGTCAATTTGACATAGGGACAGTTTCTGACGGACACTGGGATGGGTAGCTGGAGGGGGTCTGGGAGTGGAGGTAGAGGAGGTGGTTGTAGGAGGTGTCACTTTGGGTGTTTTGGGTGCAGGTGCAGGTACTGGAGGCTGTCGTGAGGTGGATGGATGTTGGGTGAGTGATTGCCGGCCTTTGGGTACTTTGGGAGGGGGCGTCACAGACACACTGGGAGAGGACACAGGGGACGTGTAAATGGCAGTGGAGGTGGTGAGTCCAGGTGAGCGGCTTGTGGTGCTGGGTGTCCTGGTGCGAGTCCTAGTGCCTGTAGATGTGGTGCATGCATATGTGTGTGTAGACGACACTGGGAGGGAGGAGGGAGAAGAGGAGGAGGGGGACACAGTGGAGACAGTGGATGTTGCTGTGTCTATATGGGTGTGATGCTTGTGTGAGTGCCTGTGGTGTGTGTGGTGCCTATGTTTGCTTGAGCTACTTTTGGGTGTTGACTTTTGTGCCTGCTGGTCTGTAGGTGTGCTTGGGATGGGCTGGGGTACAGGGGATTGGGTCTGGGTGGAGGAAGTTGGAGGGGGGAGGCTGGACACAGGGACAATGGCTGACATCAGTGCTGAGGCCAGAGATTGCAGGGTTCGCTGAAGGGCAGCCTGACCAGAATGAATGCCTTCCAGGAATGCATTACCGTGTTGCAACTCTCGTTCTACACCCTGGATGGCATTCACAATGGTAGACTGCCCAACAGTGAGTGACCTGAGGAGGTCAATGGCCTCCTCACTGAGGGCAGCAGGGGTGACTGGGGCAGGGCCTGAGGTGCCTGGGGCGAAGGTGATGCCCACCCTCCTGGGTTAGCGGGCACGGGGCGAACGCTGAGGGGCTGCTGGGAGGGCGGGCTGGTAGGGGAGGTGGCGGCTGTACCTGTAGAAGTGGGGCGCACAGATGGTGCCGCCACCACAGGGGAGCTCACATCGGCGGACGAGTCCGTGTCGCTGGTTGGTGATCCGGTGGCCGACGTGAAGCTCCCTTCGCCCTCCGTCCCACTGGTGCATTCAGAGTCTGTGGTGTGGCCCTCCATGGCCATGTGGGATGCAGCTCCCTCGTGCTCCGGTGCCACTGTACCTCCGCCTGATGATGCTGATGTACAAAAGGACAGGGAGAGCAGGAAATGGGGGGGAGACAGAAGAAAGAGAGTTTTAGTGCATGGCATACCGCTACCGTTGGCGGACAAGACAGACGCAGCAGCCCCATGCATTACGCCGTGCTCCTGCCCTCTGCACATGCAATTTCAGGGATATGGCCTACATGGCAATGTTAGAAATCTGCGCACATGGATGGCAAAGGGGCAACTATACATCAACTTGCCTCTGTTCTGAGCTGGGGTCCAATGTTAACCCATGCAGCATTGCGCCACGCTCTACGACCGCCTACCGCGACGGTGTCCAACGCCAGCGCAGTTACCCCACAATTCCATTGTCCCAGTTTAGAGGTCAGGCAGCCGCCATTTCAGGGGCCCACATGGCTTCATTTAATACTGCGTCACACATACCGAGGCCTACACTCAAAACATTTCCCAGATGGGTTAATTGTCTGTTGTAGTCTTGTGTGTGACTGTGGGTACATATCTGGAGGAATGGTGACAGTTTTTTCGCTGTTGTCCTTCTTAGGCACCGTCAGTTGGGACATATTGGAAGATGGCGGAATCTGCCGGTGTACCGACCGCTGGTGGACCTGTTGACAATGGAAGAGAGACATTTGATTGTGACCTACCGGTTCGACCGTGCCACAATCCAGGAACTATGTACCCAGTTGGAGCCAGAGCTGATGTCACCAATCCGCCATCCGACTGGAATCCCCCCTGACGTTCAGGTGCTGTCAGTGCTCCATTTCCTTGCAAGTGAGTCATTTCAGACAACCGTGGCCATGGCAACAGGGATGTCCCAGCCTATGTTTTCCAACGTGTTGTCCAGAGTGTTGTCTGCCCTTCTGAAAAACGTAAGGAGATACATCATTTTCCCTGAGGTGGAGGATTTGCTTACAGTGAAAGGTGACTTCTATGCCCTTGGACATATCCCGAACGTCATAGGTGCCGTTGATATGACCCATGTAGCTCTGGTCCCCCCCGCAGGAGTGAACAGGTGTACAGGAACAGGAAGAGTTATCATTCGATGAATGTCCAGATGGTCTGTTTGGCAGACCAGTACATCTCGCAGGTAAATGCTATGTTCCCTGGCTCAGTGCATGACGCCTACATCCTGCAGAATAGCAGCATCCCTGACATGATGGGTCAACTCCAGAGGCACTGTGTATGGCTATTGGGGGACTCTGGTTACCCCAACCTGTCCTGGCTATTGACCCCAGTGAGGAATCCCAGGACCTGGGCAGAGGAACGGTACAATGAGGCCCATGGGTGGACTAGGAGGGTGATCGAACGCACCTTCGGCCTTCTGAAGGCGAGGTTCAGGTGCCTCCATATGACAGGTGGGTCCCTATTCTACTCACCGAAGAAGGTGTGCGACATCATCATCGCCTGCTCCATGCTCAATAATTTGGCATTGCGACGCCAGGTGCCTTTTCTGCAGGAGGATGATCCAGATGACGGTGTTGTAGCAGCGGTGGAGCCTGTGGAGCCTGTGGACAGTGATGAGGATGAAGCTGATGAAGAAGAAAACGACAACAGGGAGTCAGTCATACAGCAATATTTCCAGTGAGACACAGGTGAGTACATTTTCAGGTTTAACATAACATTAACTTTCACATGTCTACCTCTATCCTGTACCTACATTTCACTCACTATTTGTTAACTGAGTTGTCCCCTTCCATTTCAGTTTCACAAATGTGGTAACCTACGTGTCAACAGCTTGCACCCTTGGAAGGCTTGTGATGTGTGACATTGGTATGTTGGCCTTCCAATGGGTATCCATTTTTGACACTGTAATTGACAATACAAAGTTCAAAATCATTGACTGACTCCAGTTTTATTAGTGTTTCAAGGGTGTTTATTTAAGTGCATAACAATGAAGGGGGGTTGTGAAATGGGGATGGGTTATGGTGGAAGAATGTCCATGGCAGAGTCCAGTCGATTAGTCTCACAGGTACATTGCACATCTGACCATTGGAAGTGGAGCTGGGCAGTTCCGATTTGGACAGGGTAACAAAGTGGTACAGTGGGGGGACAATCAGGGTGGTCTTATTTCCTGTTGGGGGTCGTGCCATCTTGCTCTGTCCTGTTCCTGGATCTCAGGGACCGCTTTCGTGGTGGTTGTCCGTCTGCAGGGGCTGGGGTGCTGGTGTGTTGGTCCTGTGGCGGGGCATCCTGTCCACTAGCACTGGCGGAGGTGGTGGGCATTTCATCGTCCTGGCTGGTGTCAGGGGCCCCTTGGAGTGCCACGGTGTCCCTCAAGGTCTTTTGAATGTCCGTCAGCACCCCTACAATGGTGCCCAGGGCGGAGCCGATGGTCCTGAGCTCCTCCCTGAACCCCAAATACTGCTCCTCCTGCAGACGCAGGGTCTCCTGCAACTTGTCCAGGACCGTTGCCATCGTCTCCTGGGAGTGGTGGTATGCTCCCATGATGGAGGAGAGGGCCTCGTTGAGAGTAGGTTACCTTGGCCTGTCCTCCCTCTGTCGCACAGCAGCCCTCCCAGTTCCCCTATGTTCCTGTGCCTCCATCCCCTGGACCGTGTGCCCACTACCACTGCCCCCAGGTCCCTGTTGTTGTTGGGGTGGTAAGTTACCCTTGGTGCCCTGTAGTGGTGGACACACCGCTGATTGACCTGTCCTGGGTAGGGAGGTATGGGCCCGCTGGGTGGATGCTGTGCTGGTGTTACCAGAGGGTGGAAGGTCAGTGTTGGGCTGTGGCTGGGCAAGGGGAACCGACTGTCCTGAGGCCCACGATGGTCTGGGCTGGTCATCAAGATCCAGTAGGGCAGAGCTGCTGTCGTCACTGTGGGCCTCTTCTGGGGGTGGAGTGGTGTTGTCTGGACCCTCTGGTGTGGTGACGTTCCTTCGGGTTCCTGCTGGGGTATAAGTACATGATTATTGCATGTGTGTGTTTCATGGTGTGCAATGGTTGGGTGTGCGTGTACACCAGTGCAGGCATTCCTGTGTGGGGGCTTGTGTGCTGATGGTTGGGGGGTGTTCTGGGTATGTGCAGTGGGCATGCTTTAGTGATGGGTATCCATGCTTAGTTGTGTCATGCAGGTCTTGGTGTTGGGATGGGTGGTTGGTGTTATGGGTACATTAGTGAGGAGTTAGGGTGATAGGGGAGGGTTTGAGGGTCGGGTGTGTGATAGCATGCAGGTAAGGTGGGGGATATGATAGTTAAGATTTGACTTACCAGTGTCCGTTCCTCCAACGACTCCTGCGAGGCCCTCAGGATGCAAGATGGACAAGACTTGCTCCTCCCATGTTGTTAGTTGTGGGGGAGGAGGTGGGGGTCCGCCGCCAGTCCGCTGAACCGTGATGTGGTGCCTGGATACCGTGGAACGCACCTTCCCCCGTAGGCCGTTCCACCTCTTCCTGATGTCCTCCCTATTTCTTGGATGCTGTCCCACAGCGTTGACCCTGTCGACTATTCTTTGCCATAGCTCCATCTTCCTGGCTATGGATGTGTGCTGTACCTGTGAGCCAAATAGCTGTGGCTCTACCCGTACGATTTCCTCCATCATGACCCTGAGCTCCTCTTCGGAAAAGCGGGGATGTCTTTGGCGTGCCATGGGGTGGTGTGTGTGATGTGTGAGGTGGTGTACGTGGTGATGAGTGTGGTGAGTGTAGTGGTATGTGGTGTTTTGTGCGTGAATGTTGTGTGGGTGATGGTGTAGTGTGCCTCTGTGTGATGGGGTTCTCTATTCTGTGCTGTCTCTCTCTGGCCTTCTCTCTAATTTTGGGTCGTAGGGGTTTGTGGGTGATGTGGGTGTGTGTTTTATATTGAGTTGGGTGAGTGTTGTTTGTAGGTGTATCAGGTGTGTGTATTTGGAATTGTCCAATGTGGCGGTGTTTTGGAGCTGTGTGTGTATTTTGAGCGCGGCGGTGTGTACCGCCAATGGAATACCGCGGTTGAAAGACCGCTGCGTGGATTCGTGGGTCGTAATAGCATGGGCGTGTTTCTGTTGGCGTGGAGGTGGAGGACTTGTTTCCGCATGTTTATCGCTGACCTTTGGTGTGGCGGTATTGTGTGGGTGTCTGAATTTCGGCGGATTCCGTGATGTGTGTCATAATAGCTGTGGCGAAATTCCGCGGCAGTGTGTTGGCGGTCTTCTGCACGGCGGTAAGCGCCTTATACCGCCAATGTTGTAATGACCCCCTAAGTCCGGACGTAGGAAGTTGACCGGGACCTCCCAGCCAGCATATCCGAGGAGGGCTCCTAGGATGACGGCTCAAAAAAATTACTACGTCCGAAGGTAAAAATCTCCACTGAGGGCTTCCGCGACGCATATCCGGAGAAGAGTTCCAGGAGGTCAGATTGGACTGGCAGGTTCATCCCGCTGAAGAAAATCTTCAGAAAAACGACTAAGTCCGAAGGTAAACTTTTGACCTACGCCTCCCGCGGGCTGTAGCCGGGCCGATCACGGTGGGCCTTAAACTTTGACTTTGCCCCGGTTGAGGTGCGACCAGATGACCAGATTGGCGCTTTTTGTTTCTAGGCGCTAGAAAACAATAATTCTTTAAAAATTCATATCTCCGGTTCCCCATATCCGATTTTATTTGTTTTTGTGTCATTTTAAATATAAAAATATAATCTATTTTTATGAATTGGTTTTAGATCTTTAAACTGTTTCCTGTGTTTTATTTAACTACTGTTTTGTGATATTTGAATACTTTATACTCTGTCTCCTAAATTAAGCTGGGATTAATTTACTGAGACCTAACTGGACCTAAGTGGAGGTTAGTGGCCTATTGCTAAGTGTAGGTACCTACCTGCCCTTACCAATAACCCATTTTCCAACAAAGTGCAATTAAATTTTTGTAGAGATGACTGTGTGACTAAATTACAGACAATCTGAGAGCTGCAAGATACTAGGTAAAGAGGTTATGAGTACGTTTCTGAGCACTATGTGTGCGTCAATATGTATTTAAGTTAATTGCATTCAACTCTAAATTGTTGATTCCGTGCAGTTGTCCTCGTTGAATACAAGCATACATCATTCTTGGTTTGTGCAGATGTCCATCTAGGGTGAATATAAACCTATAATCCAAATTATGGAAGACCCCCTCTCATGAATTACAGGTAGAAAAGTTATCTGATCTGCTGGGAAAGGTGGAAGCAGGTAGCCCATACACATTGCTAATTAATTTTCCTTTATCATTTCAGAGTTTCCTGCCAGCTGTTTTCTATCCCAACACCCTAAACCTTACCTGGCGACTCCAACACCCTGTTCTCTTCGGGTAAATCATCATGGAACTTGTGCTGCCTGGAGGTGATAATATTTTGAGTATTTTATCATCTCTCAGGATCACTGTGGACCTGATACGTCCACATAGAAGTGAAACCCAAATCTTCAGATTCCTCCTAGACACCCTAAAGCTTGAACTCATCTCTCACCCAATCAACTAAATGTCTGATGCCAGCATCCTTTTAAATATCTTTAGCAAAGTTACGTGGGCATCCATGCCACAAGTGCAACAAATAAGTGCAAGCTAAAGCCTTAAAGACACTGGGCTTATAAATTTCTTGCTTACAAAAAAAATCTAACTGGAGCCATAAACAAAGTGTTAGATAAACAGACATCATGAGGACCTCGTGATACTGATACTGAAGTCCAGCAATGCAAAACACAGACAGTTTATCACCTCAGTCAAAGCAAATTAGTACAGTAACACAATCAATGTAGTCACCAAAAGAAGCAAAATGCTGTTCAATGCAATCATGTACTGCATCAACCCCTACCAGACCAACCTAATTATTACTCTATAAAAAGCATAATGCCATCAACCTCTTCTTCATTGAAAAATACAGAAAATCCACCATCTTAACAATACCAAGCCTGTTTCACACCCACCCCTTCCAGTTGAATCATGCAATGATTGGCCTTTGAGGCCCTATCCCTGCCTGATCTTGCTGACATACTCAACTCCCTCATAGCACTTCTTATGAAGATAAAAATGAAGATAATGCCTTACCATCATCTTTCATCAAAGCTCTCTCTGGGGATGCTCTCTTACCACTACTTACCATTGTAATGCCTCCCTCACTCAAGGGATCTTCCCGGATGCTATCAGGATAGGCCAGATCCTCCCACTCCTAAAGAAACCCACACTAAACCATGATGACCTTGCCAACTACTGGCCGTCATTCACCTACCATTCATCTTCAAACCCATTAAAAAAGCAGTCTATGATAAAATCAAAGATCATATCAAAGCTAACCATCTCCTGCACGACTACCAGTCTGGCTTCATTTCATGTTACAGCACAATGCCTGCTACCTTACATATCACAGATGTTGCACTTTTCACCACAGATGAAGATGAACCTGCCTCATGATGTTGCTGGCACTCCCTGCTGCCTTTCACACAGTCAACCATCAAACCCTCATATGCACCCTCGGATTTTTAATGGAATTCACTGATGACATCCTTCACTGTTTCTCCTACACTTTTCCAAATGACACCAGTTTTTTCACATGGGCACATTCATGTCACAAAAAAAATCCTTATCAACTGTGGAGTCCCTAGGATTCCATACTATTCCATGTCACCTTCAACCTTTACATGGAGCCATTTGATGCTCTACTCACCAATAACAGCATCAAGATTCATCAGCATACCAAAAAGAAATAGCTCAAGGTGTTTTTTCAAAATCTACATTAAACATTTAGCAATCTCGCTGAATAACAGGAATTTCCCTCACTCGTACGTCTAAGATAGGGTTGGCTATGACATTCTATTTGTAGTCTCACTAGTGTTTTATTGCCTGTCAATGATAATGCAGTCTGTACATTCTGGGAAGCCTCAGCCAACAGCCATGTTATCTTCAGTGCCCAGTTCTCCCCTCAGGAATAGCCACATTGTCTATGTAGCTGTACAATTATCAAATAGAGACAGATGTATGAATGCAATCATTCACAATCCATCCATTTCAGCAACCCTGCAGTACCTACATCAGCTGCGCTTTTTAGCATACTAATAGCAGCACACATTTTATTTTCTGGATCGCCTCAGGCTCTCAGGCACAATTCCTGCATGCAGAGTCGTTGGTAAAAATCAGCCAAGATGTCATCAGCTTGGTGGTTAAAGGTTGGGTGTATCCAGGATCAGGTGATGAGGATCCTAGTGAACCTAGTCCCAGTGGCTATAGTGGCTATGAAAAGAGGAGGTAAATGAGTTATGGATGGGTAGAATGGTGACATGTATTCTTACGTTAATAGAATGAATCATTGTAATTTCCTCTGCCCTCCTCATTTGAACCTCTCCTGGCCATGGGCTCTTAACTCTAACTTTATGTTTTTTCACATCTTCTATTTATCTTCTTGACCTCTCTACGTTCCTGCTGGTTTTTTCTATAAGTTGTTTTGCCAACACTGTGCCTCAACATGGTTACAACAGCTAATGCCAAAAGGTGCCACATTATCTGTCCCACCACTTCTTTATGCCCCAAAACAGTACCTTTTTGTTGATCGATGCTTGTGCTATGATTTTCTATGCTACTTCATATTGGTTACACTACCTGCATGTGCCTCCCAAATCTAGGAAGCTTTGCCTTTATGACATGCTCCTTGTGGCTTACTCTGTACAACATGCTTCCCTGAGGCCTGTGACTCCCTGGAGTTCTCTTGTGCTTTCTCAATATTTCCTGGATGCTCCCTGTCTACTTACAGCTATGTATTTATACCTCATTTTTTGTCCATCTGCTTGTGTTGTCGCCTTGCCCGTGCTCCCATGTTTCTGTTCAAGCCACTAATGTCCCTTTGATTTCTATGGTTCCAGTGAATGCCTCTGCCACTCATGTACCTCTCCATGGCCGTCTGTGTCCACTGCCCTTTTAGTGTATCTCATTCCTACTTGTCTCTTATATCCATTGTGCAACTCCAGTACTTGCAGTGCACCTAGGCCTCATGTGCTTCTCTAAGGCGTCTTTATCTCAAATGTGATTTATGTAACATGCACTTCCTTTTCCCATGAATCTCTTGTTTCTTCCTGATTATGCTCTTACTGTGCCACTCTGCTTGTGACCATTCTGTACTTCCCTGCTTAGCTGCTCTTGAGCACTTCTACCTTTGAACTCATGGCACGATGCCCACATTACTTCTCAGCCATTTTTATTCCATTTTGGCAATCAGTGTTATGCCTTTGTATCTTACGCTAGAGTTACCGTGTTGGGAGAGGTCGCTTCTCTTCAGATTTAGGTCAGGGAGCATTTGGCACTTAGGATGTTTTAGTGATGGGACCAAGGTGTGGGCTGGCTGGCTGCCCCCTTGTCCTTGTAATGGTAGGGCAGAACAATCTTTGCTGCAGATTATGTTTTTGGCAGCTTTTATTGTAGTTTTTTCAGTTTTGCCATAGCTTTTCAGAAAGATAGAGTGACCAAAGTGTTTGTACAAATGTTAAATAGCCTGAGGTACTGGGTTTTTCAGAACCGGTACTGATCCGGTAACCCAGCGGTGCCAGGGTATACCCAAAGACCTCGGGTACTTTCCTGATTCAGACTACAGAAACTCAGAGTCTTCTAGGTGAAGTCAAAGATCGAATTTATTGGCTGCAACCAATTGACAAGTGTCCTAGAAGTACAACAGCACGATTTGTATGTTCTCAGGAGACTGTGTTTCAATGCAAAGTCAGGTTTCCTTATATACAGTTTTTTAAGCTTCAGGCAAACATTCTTGACATTTTGGTTGGTCATTCACATGTTTTCACTACAAAGGAAAAAACAGTGTCATGATGAAACCTTATATTTCATGTCATCCAACCCATAATAAATTACCCGGCAAGGCCTAGTATTTTACATCAGATAAGTGTGGACCCCTAATAAAAACGGGCACCTCCCCCTCGAAAAGTAAGAAGAAGAATAGAGCAGGTGCAGGTGTGAGCAAGTTAGGCAGGGTGTGTGAGCGATAATAAGGGTTTTATGGCCTGGTGTGCCTTGATGCTATCTGATTCGGCCACTGGGAGAGGGACTGACCAAACAGGTTTGGCCTGAGGCAATGGTTCCAGCTTGCCCAGGTCAGAGAAAAGTCAATCAAGGTGTACGTGTCCTTGGAATCAAATCTGACTGTATTATAAGCCTATGTGAGGGCAACTTTTAAAAATGGCTGCCGTGTATAAAATGGGAGCCACGAGTGCAGGACGAAAATGGCGATTTCGAGGTGAAAACGCTGCTGGAATTGAGCGAAAATGCTCATGCTTAGTGTACTAGTCATTATCGGTCTTTTGATACTAAAATCGTACTGCTGTAGCAAATTAAATTACATGGGTCCAGAATTTTTAGAACCACAAACCCTCCTTTTGCCCTTACATAGGTAATAAACCTATTCTCATGCTAATCTGAGTCCAGGTCTATGTTTATAAGGCCATGGAGATGTTTTGCTGGAGCAAAATTCTAGTACTTGGTAACTCTCTCTGGACAGGTCTCCTCGAACATGAAGTAGCACAAAAGGCCACATATGGCAGGACAAAATAAGGAATACCTCTATCTGCAGTAGGTGGCATAAGATCACACACCCAACAATTAGTGATGTTCACTACTAACTAGTGTTGATGCAGAAGCTGTACAAAAGAATTGCTTACAAATTCTGATCTTCTGACCTGCTCATGTTCAGGAAAAGGGTGAAAAGAGTGCAAAGAAACAATAGTAGGAAAAGACATAGGTTGGGAAGTGGGTGCAGAAGTCAATTGAGTAGAGAAAAACAATCCCACCCATAAATGACAACGTCATGTTTAAAAGACACTAGAAAACACGTTATTAAGAACATATAGACAACGGGAGAAAGTAGTGACCACTATTTACAAATGAAATAATAATTTTTCACAACCCTAACCAAAAAGCAAATCCTAAAATTATCTAGTAACATTTTTAGGGCTCCTCTGCATTTCAGTAATTTTTGTATGTTCAGGTGGAACAGTGGTGACTCTCAGCAATGCTCTAAGGTGAAAAGGGGGTACTCTTTCCACAGAAAATGGACTTTATTCTGCTTTTACTAAACAGAATAGTACTTTAAAACAATGCCAGCAAAACAATCAGTCTCCTAACACCTAGTCTATACAATCACACGGAAACCTCTTGTGAAACCAACTATGCCCAGAGTCCGTTCAAAAAGCCTCTCTGGCAGGCTTCTATTGTCCATCAAATTTTCTTTTGTTGTTTTCTTTCGCATGGGCCTCTCAATTCAGGCCTCTTCGTGAGAAAAGTACTGCTTAGTTGGAGTGCCCTCCTGGCAAGCACCCACAGCTCACTCGAAAGTCTCAATGTCTTAAAGCAATGCACCAGTGTCTCTCCTCTGTGGCAGACACTACAAACAATGTGCTCTTCATTGATCAAGGGCACAAATCATCTCGTGCAGACGCAAGCACCATTAATTGGGAAATAGCTCAAGCTCAGCAGCACTTTCAGACTCCAACACTCATTATTTAGTGTCAGAGGACGCTCAAGCTGCTCTTTCATGGGCACCACAATATAGTGCCTTTTTCCAAACTTGAAATCTCCGGTGCACTGCCCTTTTTCCGTTGGAGCAAAGAAAAGGGGGTGTGTGGCCAAAACTCAGGCCAAGGGGCTCAAGGGATTGCACACTGTCAGAGGTTACCAGCACATGACAGGTAGAGAAATGAAACCTCAAAACAGCTCTGCCATCAACAACAGGAATCCTTCTCTTTAGTTCTTTTACACTGAAACTTTGGTTTTGTGATGTCCAACGCCGTCTGATGGAGCAAGTACGATATCATGCGCTGGCGATCGCTGTCCAGCTTTGCTACTTCCTGGGTGCTGAGACTGTAGGGCCAAGACGTCCGTCTTTCATCTGTAGCTCTCACTGATGGGAATTAGGCTTAAATCAATGTCCTGCAGGTTATTATGACTTGATACCCGCAGAATCTAGTGACGTAGGAAGTGTGCCACAGCTGTTAGTTTCCTTCAATTTAGTACAAAAACAGTTCATGGTTTTTAACAAGGGGACTGCAAGCAGGTGGTCTGCAATCTTCAAAGGAGTAGCCATACACCATGGGCATAAAATACAACGACAAAGGCAGAAGGGCAAAACAGGGTCTGTAGCATCTTTAATTCAGTTCTCTCCATTATTCTCTGCCATCTATAGCTACATGAGAATTCTATCTGAATGGATTTCCTCACACAGTGGCATTGTCTAATGGGGTAAACACATATTTGCCTCAATGATTAAGTCTAGGTGTTCCTCCTTACCTTAGAACATCTCAATAGAGAAATCACATGATACCGATTATCAGGGACATGTAGAAACCTTCCTTTAAAAACTGTGCATCAGGTGCACTATGCAATACACAGGCTAATAGTCAAATGTGCAAACAAAAAGACAAGAACTAGAGGGTCCTGATATTTGCATGATTAGGACACATCTGATCCCACAAAAAATTAAAGTAGCAGGAACAGAAGGGAACCGAAAACCAAATTAAAATAGACATTGAAAATTCGTCATGTTCAAAAAGGTAAACATAAGATATCTCCTATTGAGATAGAAAACTTGTCTTACTATAATATTGAGTCAGTTAACCAGTCTATCGCTACCCTGACAGTCAGGCTGGAAAACATTGAAGCAGGCAAATTCTTGAAAACCAGTCTGGTCATACCAAAGGGAATTATACATAACATGGGGGTCCCTGGTACATCACTGCAGTCTGGAAATGTGAACCTGAACAATACATCAATAATAATAAAAGGGCTGACTGGTGAAAGGAATTCGAAAAAGAGAAATGGGACTAGGACATAGCTAAAATCTCAATAACTAAGCATGGTGCGACATTGGTCAGGGGAAGTAACCAAAGAAAAAATCTATAGAAAGAACAAAAAAAATTATTTGGGTGATAGTCAGGCATGTGACACAACACCAAGAGTACGGGTGATACACAAAGGCCAAAGTTACACAAATTTTAACTCTACCATTGGCGACTACACCATATACGGTACTCCTAGCTAATGTTTCAGTTCCTTCTTCAGGAAAAAATGAAAACCTGTTTTTCTTTTAAGGAACGAAAGCCATATGCTACTTAGGAAACAGAACATCATTAACTAATGTAATATAGAAATTAGGCCACCTTGAGTCACAGATCTATAATTTCATCCTTAGGTCCAATCAAGGATACATAAATGTAGGGCTGCCTGTTCCTTTAAGGGAAGGGGCAGTAACGTGACTAACTGCAGGTGACACACTTTGATCCTGTATATCTCTTTTTATTTTCCTTCAATACCATTATAGCCAAATAGACATTCACTGGTGAAGTGGTGTCTTTTATGTTCACAGCATGAAATATCATTATCTGTGGAATTTAGTAACCAGAACAAGTTCAACCAACTGTTGCGTAGCGATGGGCATCGTCATGACCATCCCCTCACAACACAGGGGAGCTTGTAATAGTATCAAAAGCAGCAACAAACATGCAAAAAACAAATAAAAAATAATAAAAACGCACAAAACGTCAAGCCATCAGATATACTTGCTGTGTATCAAGCACAAAAAGTATAGACAAAACAATAGCATGTGTGAATAAGCGGTGACACACAACACCATGTCATGTACTTTATGCACTGTAAACCTGCAGCCCAAAACCCAATATTTGGGCCTGTTTAATTTGTCAGGTTTAAAATCCTTACCCTCCTTTTGACAGTAGATCACCAGGCAATGGAAATCTGCTGTCAAATATAACTTTACTGTTTCTCTTCTAACATACAGGACCAGCAAGAACAATTCATGATAGGACCAAATACATGAAAATAAATTTCCATTACTTAACTGTTACCCTCTTGTCAGTTACTTCGCAACATCAAGCCACCTTAGTTTTACCTTTCTAAAAGTAAAAATTGTTACACTGACACTCCATATTAATTTGGCACCTACAATTTCCACTGTGAAAAATAAGTCTTAATTGGCAAATCGTTCTCATTAAGGCATGTAGCCTTCAAAATTTTTAAAAAAAGGGCTGCATCTTATTTTCTGTCTAAGACTTAATGCAACACTTCGTTTTCTGTCAAATAAAAGCAACTAGCAGGCATAATTTTATTTTTTTAGAGCGGAGACACAAATGTATCAGTTCTGCAGAGCATTTAACATGATGTTGGGACATTCGAAGAAACCCCTTTTTTTTATATTTTCCCTTTGGAATTAAGTTCTTTAATTGTATTGATGTTCTTCTGGAGAAACCAGAAATCCCACTTTTAGAGGCCCATAGGGTCATTCTGCATTTCACAGAGACAAGGCCCTAAGTTAAAAGGTCACAGGTGTCAACATGACAGCCTCCTCCATTGTTTATGGGAAAACTAAAGATAGCATCTCAGCAGCGTGACTTGAGCCAGCCTCTGTAGCTCTCCTAGCTTCTGCCACTCTGAATCTGTCAAAGACAGTAGGCCTTCCTATTTTCCTTCTAACCTGCAATAATTCACTCTATTTAAAAAAAAAAAAAAATCCTTTTTAGGCGCTAAAAAAATTATCTCTATTTCCAGATTATTAAACTACATTTACTGTGAATAATTCACAAACCTTAATAACACACATACCAGTTGTTAGAATAATTGCTTGTTGCAATCCCATGCAATGGTACATATTTCATCAACCTCGAATGAATGAACGTCTCAGTAGGCCCAGCTGAAGTTAGAACCTTCAACCTTGATATTAAAACAAGCCTTTGTACTGGCACATTGACTCATTGAATCATAAGAAGGCACAACCTGCAAATATATATCAAACCTAAATGTATGCATTTACTGAAGCCTGAGACACTTTAAAAAGTACTCTGAATGAAAGAAAATGCAGTTTAAACAGTGCTTTTGCCCAAAATCGACTTTGATATTTTAGGCATTAAAAAATCAATATCCTACAAATTTCTTGCATAATATGCATTACCAGAATGTCTATTACACAATCCATGAGTCAGCCATTGAAAATATTAACTTATACTTTATAGAAATGAGCTTGTTTGCTCCTGCGCCAAGGGAAAATTGCACATACAAATGTCATTTTAGCGGTGCAACATAACTTAAATTAAATTTTAATGTTAGGAGGTCATAGTATAGGTATTAAGCTTTATAAATATTTAAAAACGATTTTGAAAGGCCCTTATTTTTTAAATAATTTTTCCATAATTAATAATTTTCTTTTTTTAAAAAAATAAGAACCCAATTATTCTTTTTTTTTTTTTTTGATAATTCCACATATAAAAGCAAGCTGCATCCCTTGCCTATTATTTGGGATACATTAACTCACAAGCCTAAGCGCATAAGCCTAACTTGAAATGCGTCACATTTTTGCGCCACTTTCATTTAAAAGGAAGGTTATTCCACCCATATTTAACTGGGAAAGTGCTGGCTGAATTGAAAATTGATAATTTCGTTTTTTTGGGGGGGGGCCCTATTTATATCTATTGAATGTGTTTTCTAATTTATTAAGCATTTAACGGCAGTTTTGTATATGTGCACAATTGCTCATTCTATAAATTAAAGAGCAACATATAGCTATGTTAGCACATCACATGGTTCATTTCTGGATTTTTTCTAAGTTTCTACTTAATATTAATTAACCAACATTTTACTTAACAAACTGAAAACATCAAGAAGACCCACAAACACACATTGAGCTCATTTCAGATATAAACAGAAAACACTCAGGACACACAATACAGCGTGCTTTAGCCATTTTTCATAAATAGCGCCGTCGCAATTTACTTACAGAACCGTTTGCAGATCCTAGTTGTAAGTCATATTTACAAGAAAAAAAAAAAACTTTTCTCAATTATTTCCGAGAATAGCGGACCCATACTTTATTAAACGTGATGGGGCCCACTCCGTGCTTCACATATAGTTCAAAGGTTGGAGTTCCAATCGGAGGAACCGGACATGAGTCCTCCAACCGGGAGTCCCTTTTACAACCAAGACAAAACAAATTTCCAAGTCTGCTAAGACCAGGCATCTTCGCTCACTAGTCTAGCTTCAAACTTCAAAGGATTATCGTTTACGATAGTCTCGTGAATACACGAGCCCTTCGGCTTTGGTACTTGCAAGTTCCAAATCAAAGTGATCCCAAAGGGATACCAAACCAAATGTCCAATTAAGGACCAAACCAAGTGTCCAACTAAGGACCAAACCAAGTGTCCAACTAAGGACTGGGAGACGCTCCACTTATACTTAACTGAAAATATCAATGACGTCACCAGAAGACTCGTCTTATCGTTTCGCTCTACCAAAAATCAAGGGTCCAAATCAGGGCGATAGCCAGGGCAGCAGTCCTTCATAGCCGTCGGGAAGCGGGGAACCTCGCAACAAAGACTTTCGGACCACGTCGACATGCAGGGGTCGATGAAGTGGCGGCCTTACTCCAGAATTTTCACACGAAGCTCCCCACGGACCTCAGGCTTGGACCGGTACCGCTGGTATCGCCCCACGTTGGGCGCCAACTGAGGTACTGGGTTTTTCAGAACCGGTACTGATCCGGTAACCCAGCGGTGCCGGGGTACACCCAAAGACCTCGGGTACTTTCCTGATTCAGACTACAGAAACTCAGAGTCTTCTAGGTGAAGTCAAAGATCGAATTTATTGGCTGCAACCAATTGACAAGTGTCCTAGAAGTACAACAGCACGATTTGTATGTTCTCAGGAGACTGTGTTTCAATGCAAAGTCAGGTTTCCTTATATACAGTTTTTTAAGCTTCAGGCAAACATTCTTGACATTTTGGTTGGTCATTCACATGTTTTCACTACAAAGGAAAAAACAGTGTCATGATGAAACCTTATATTTCATGTCATCCAACCCATAATAAATTACCCGGCAAGGCCTAGTATTTTACATCAGATAAGTGTGGACCCCTAATAAAAACGGGCACCTCCCCCTCGTAAAGTAAGAAGAAGAAAAGAGCAGGTGCAGGTGTGAGCAAGTTAGGCAGGGTGTGTGAGCGATAATAAGGGTTTTATGGCCTGGTGTGCCTTGATGCTATCTGATTCGGCCACTGGGAGAGGGACTGACCAAACAGGTTTGGCCTGAGGCAATGGTTCCAGCTTGCCCAGGTCAGAGAAAAGTCAATCAAGGTGTACGTGTCCTTGGAATCAAATCTGACTGTATTATAAGCCTATGTGAGGGCAACTTTTAAAAATGGCTGCCGTGTATAAAATGGGAGCCACGAGTGCAGGACGAAAATGGCGATTTCGAGGTGCAAACGCTGCTGGAATTGAGCGAAAATGCTCATGCTTAGTGTACTAGTCATTATCGGTCTTTTGATACTAAAATCGTACTGCTGTGGCAAAGTAAATTACATGGGTCCAGAATTTTTAGAACCACAAGCCCTGGCGTCTGCTTTAGAGTGTGCTGCTTCCTAAAGCTGGCTATTCACAGTAGAGAATCAATAGAGGGCAATTTGCCGCGCAAACATGAGATTGGGGTGATCAGCCCTGTATCATTTTAATTTTGTTTTATGCGATGGGTTTTATTTTAAAGGCTTAAAATAATGAACTGTGACTGTTAATATGTATTATTGTATTGTTTACTGAGTGATTTTATGATCTTTTTTATGATTGAATGAAGACTAGTGGATTGGCTTGGACTTCTCAGCGCAGTGTCTCTCCACCTGTCACCCTTGTGTCTTCCTTTCTCTGATATCATCTGCCTACCAGCCCTAGATTATGTTACACTCTCCCTCACTTCTACTGAAAGTTGTACATCCATGTGCTGCTTCTCTCTTCTGTTTCTTTGTTACCCACACTCCCAGCTCTACAACTTATTAAGTCTTGACCTCCCTACCAATCACTAGATTGCTTGGATATCTATGCTCCACTGGCCTTCACATTCACCCCCTCCCATATGTTTTCCCCTGCATGTTGTCTCTGCCCTTTGTGTCTTCTGTGGCTTCTTAGAAACATATCTGCTTGGTACTTGTGCCTCTCTTCCCATCCCCCACTGACTGTATTCTCTGTACATTTAGTATAGTTATGTTGAGCAATAGTAATACTGATGATTAAGAGGTATCATAAAAGCTAGAAGTGCAATATGGAGCGCTGTATGAAAAAACAGTAGTTTTGTAAGTATGTTTATTGATTCAAGATGTGATCCAAATACTACAAATGATAACAGGTATAAAAAAGAAACAGAACACTTAAACAACATTATTGACATGGAAAACACCAAGTTCTCCATAATTTGAAACAACGTTGTGATCATATCGATCTTATCCATTCATCAGAAGTAATGATTAAAATCAAGTTGTAATTGTGACATGTACAATTTATTTGAGGAAGGGAAACACAGTAAGGGCCCTGGTCCTAAAGATACGTTTATATGTATTCGAGATGCTGATGTGCAATTACCTTTATTCATGCAATCAAAAACTGTTTTCTTATTTCAAATACAGAGTTTTGCACTCATAAACAGTTTTAGGGCCTGATTATGGGGCACAGTGGCTTTTGGACCACTGCGGCTGTGGCAGTCCGACCACCACATTATGAGGTTGGCGGGCAGAACCGCCAACCTACCGCCGTCCCCGCCAGGATCTTATATCCCGATTGGCTGATGACAGTGTAGGTTGTAATCAGCCATGGCGGCGCTGAAGTCAGCGCCACCCTGCTGATTACATCCTTATTCTCTGACAGCCTTTTCATGAAGGTTCAACCAAAGTGAAAAGGCTGGCGGAGAACAAGTGCAGGGGACCACAGGGGGCTGTGAAGACAGTGCTCATTTCTAGGGTGCTGGTACCCCCTGCATGCTGCAGCATTGCCCCCGGCTCTACTTTTTGCCTGCCTCCATCCATTTTTCAGACCCTGTTTTTGCTGGTTTTAGGACCACTGCGGACCAGTGCTAAAGAGCATGTGCTCTCCCCTAAACATGATAACTTTGGTTCCTACCCAATTGGCATATTTAATTTACTTGTAAATCCCTTGTAAAGTGCACTAGTTGTTGCCTGTAAACTAAACACTACTAGTGGGCCTGCAGCAGTTTTTTGTGCTACCCATAAGTAACCCCTTAACCATGTCTCAGGCCTGCCATTGCAAGGTCTCTGTGTGCAGTTTCACTGCCACTTCGACTTTGCATTTACAACTACTTGTGAAGCCGTCAACCCCTATTGTTCTACATGTGAGTCACCCCTGAGGTAGGCCTTGGTAACCCCTAGGGCAGGGTACTATGTAAGTAAAATGCAAGACATGTTCTTATTTGGTTTGCATGTCCTGGTAATGAAAAATTCACAAATTCATTTTCCAATGCAGCTCCCCTTGTGAATTCCACCCAGACAGATATAAACACAGGGCACTCAGTCAAATCTGAATTAATCTGCATACTGAATGGGTCTCACTGGGCAGAAAGGGCAGGGGGGCTCTCCCTTACATTTCAAGGGACAGTGACCTGCCCTCACACAAAGGACTGATAACCCCCACAGGGATCCTGGCAGACAAGGCAGGGTTGAACTTGTGCACTTCAAAACCACTATTTGATGTTTCCTCCCATTACAAATACATTTCGGGTCCCTGACCCCTCCAAATCAGAGACTTCTGGATCTGCAACTGGACTCTGTCAGAGGGACTGCCTGACTGCTCAAATGACTCATCTGGACTGCTTTGTTGACAAGCACTGCTGCCCTGCTTGTTACCCTGCTGCCTGCTGGCCCCTGACTCCACTGGAAGGACTCTTCCTTCCCCACACTGTTTTAAAGCCTCATGGCCACAAAGACCTCACCTGCAAAAAACAAATCCCTGTACTTCAGAAAAATCGATACACCTGTATAAATTGACACAGCGCCTGCCTTGCGGCTGAAAAATTGCTGTGTCACCTACCAGATCGACCCAATGCCTGTTCCTTCTCACCAGCACATCATGGATTTTCAAAGCATCTTTCTTGGGTGTCAAAATATCCTTGCATCTTAGTGAGCAGCCAAGGCTGCGCCCCTGGAAAATTGGAGCTCCTGGAAATTGACACATCACCTTGCAGCGTACAAATGAGGCATTGTCTTTGCCGCACCAGAAAGTGCAATGCAGCGCCTTATTTTTTTATGCATCTCCTCTTCTGTGGGCCCTGTGCGTTGGTATTTTGACTTATCCCGGGTACTGTGTGTTACAAGGAAATAACCACTGATTCTTAACGATTGAGACTCTTTTAAATATCTAAAAAGTGAGATCTCAACGTATGCATATTGGATTTTTTACATTTTAAGGTTATTTTATTCAGATACATATTATCTATTTTCCTAACCTAGTGTGGAGTACTTTTTGTGGTGTTTTCACTGTGTTACTGTATGAGTTATTGCACAAATACTTTACACATTGCCTTCTAAGTCATGCTTGCCTGCTCTGTGCCAAGCTACCAGCAGTTGAGCACATGATAATTTAGATAGTGTTATGACTCACCCTGACTGGGATAGTGGAACCTACTTGGACAAGGGTGTATATGTCTGCCAACTAGAGACCAAATTTCTAACAAATGCCATTGGTACATAATATATTTTCTCAAATATACTGTTGTCCAAAACACCATGCAGCAGATTATCAAAGGTAAAAATATAGGGCCTAATTTAAGAAAAGTTATGTTGCACCCAGTGCAGCACAATTTTTCTTACACCCCATAGCACCCCCATAGTGCCACCATATGTGCTCTGTTTCTAAGTTACAGTGCACAATGGTGGTAGTTAGCCTAACTAGCATAAACATTTTTTACGCTAGTTCGGAGCTTTGCAGGATTAGCGTAAAAAATGTTCATCCTATTCCTGCAAAGCCCATTGAGGCCCACTGTAAACAATGGTGTGCCTCCTTTTAACACGTGCTCTGAGCAGGCGTTTAAAGTCCTGAAAAAAAATCTAATAGATTTCTTTGCCCCATTTTTTTCGGCCCCCCTAATCCCCCCTTTACATACATTATTCCTGGAGCAGGCATAATGTAGCGCAAAGGGTTATAAAGTAGCACAATGCATGCATTGCGCCACTTCGAAAATTTTGAGTGGTGATTTTGGCCTCGGTGGGCCACATTAGCATAAACAAATAATGCTAATGTGGTGCAAGGAGGCACTAGGGGCTCTGAAATCTGACACATAGTTTTTTAACTTTTAAAATTATTAAAGTGTATGATAGAATTTTGTCTAGTGTCAATGTAACTGTTGTAATTTCTTGTTTGCCTCATCTTTGTAAGTTTTTTGTATCACAATATTTAGTCTTTTACAAACACACGCACATAATGATATTTTGGAATATTGTTCTGTAAAGTGAACTATATTTAAATAAATATGTAGCTTTTTATTAACATTTGTTTCCATGTTTTTGAGTTGTTGGGCCTGTACGAGAATAGGGAAGCACACATTTTACAATGAAACTTCAGTCAGTCAAAGAACTTAATTCGGCAATTGCCATAAAAGTGCATACAAAGACACATATTACAAATCTGTAAATAGTATAAGACACAATTAAAAACTGTAAAAGCAATTTCTAAAAACACCATGTAAACATCCGATCTAAAAACCCCTTGACATGTAACAAATAAGTATACTAAAACATAATTAAGAATCGCAAAAACACAAAATTTACAGATGTTATCTCAGAATAGAAATCTCTCACAAAGATATAGAGATTAAAATGGAGTAGACCTTTTCCAAATACTTAAAGAAGCTGTAACAAAACTTAGTACATGATGACAAGTTTGGATATCTGTCAGTCTCTAAAAATATAATAGAGCTTCCTTATAATGGATAGGTCTAAGATGACATAAAATGGGTAAAATAAAAGCCTTTCTAGGAGCAGCATATAGAGAACAAAAGAGAAAAAAATGTGAGGTACTCTGCTTTAATTTGGAATCACAGGGGCAGGGACGTAAATCCTTTTTCCAAAAACATGGTTTGGGAAAGGCTACCTTAAAGTGAATCAAATTAAATCTAAAAAATGTTAAAAGAGAGGTTATTTTAGAACTTGAAAACCAGATCAAATAAGGTTCAAGACATGGGAGAGTTACAATCTGGATATAGGGATCGAAAGATTTCAATTTCAGGGAGCAAATCTCAAGTCTGATATGTGCTCAAAATAAGTTGACTTCAAGACAGACCTAGAGTTTGTGGTAAACAATTGGGGTTCTTCAAACATGTACCAGAGCCCTAGCTTCTCAAAGGAGTTTCGCAGGAACACAAGCCAGGGAATCCTATTTGAGTTGTCCAATTGTAAGCAATCAGCAATGCAGTCTTGAACAAGTTTTGCCGCAGGGTTCAGCCAGCATCTAATCCAGAGCAGGAAAGGAGTGATAGAGACCCTGTCCTACAAAAAACGTCGACCAATTTCCTCATGACTGATGATGTTTGCTATATTATTTTGGAACCGTCAGTAGCCTACGCAGGAATTTATTTTCAGCATTTTGGAGAGAGGATATTTTGTTATAGCCCCAAACTCCTGCCCGGTGTAGGACTGCTGCAGCACACTTGGAGTTATAAAGTGTTTTCATCTGTGCAAGGGGTCTGTGACCTAATTTACTAGTAAAGCGAATAATCGCTTCATTATTCCTTGTGAACTGTTGGAACTTGAAATTATTGTGAGTCTTCCAGGACAAAGAGGAACTCATATACATACCTAAATAATTAATTTTTTTAACCTTATTTAAAATATGTCCTCCCATAAAAAATTGTTTAGACTTTGTATTACGTGGGCCACATGTCATAACAAAAGTCTTAGGGTAGTTTACTTTCAGATCAAGGTCCAACATAAAATTGTAAAATAGGTCCAACAGTCCCTGTAAACCATTTGCGGTACCAGCAATTAAAACTGCATCATCAGCATATAATAAAACTGGAAGCGGTCTCTGGCCCATCTTTGGTACATCCTTTCCATGTTTTACCAGCGAATCATAAAGCCCATTTATATATATCAAGAAAAGAAAAGGCGCTAGGATACATCCCTGTCTTACGCCCATTGTTGACAGAATAGGAAAAGTTCTCTGACCATATAAACCAGTATGAACTGAAACCGTTAAATCTGTATGTAGGCATTTAATAAGCTCCAAAAGTGACGTATCACAACCTGAAGCTCCCAGAATTTGCCGTAACTTCGACCTATTAACCATATCAAAAGCACTAGTTAAATCAATAAATGCCATATGAATAGACTCTTTTTTGGCTGTCACGTATTTACTAAGTATCAGATGCAGATTTAAAACTTGCTCAACTGTGCCTACACTGGGTCTAAAACCAAATTGAATTGGGGATAAAATCTGGGCCTCAGTCACCCAATCTTCTAAACGGGATAAGATCACACTTCCTAAAATCTTTGCCATTGAATCAATAAGAGAAATTGGTCTATAACAGGAAGGATCTTGTCTGTTTCCTTTTTTGAAGATGGGAACAATAATAGCCGATTTCCATGAAATAGGTACTTTGCTATTTACCGCGCTAATCAACACATTTGTAACTGAAGGACCACAAAGATCAATTTCAGATTTAAAAAGATCAGCGGGGACCCCGTCAGGGCCAGGAGCCTTTCCCTGCCGATTAATGGCGCTTAGGACCTCATAGAGATCAAAGGTAATATCTAGGGCCTTGATATTAGAGTCTGAAATAGAATTTGCAGTAAGGTTATCTTCTATATACAGGTTCTCATTATCATTGTTTCCTAGGCAAAATACTTTCCTAAAATGGGTCACCCATACATCCTCTGCAATGAGACAATCATCGGCCTTAGTTTTGTTATCTGAAAAGTAAGGATGATTTATCACCTTCCAGAATTTAGTGTCCTTCAGCTCAGAGGCAGCCAGAAGTTCATCCCGAGCCTTAGCCCTAATTCCTGATTTCCTTTTTTCAAGAGCAGCCTTATAATTGGCTCTAGCTAGTTTAACTAGTTGGCAGGAGGGGGGAACTGCTTTAAGAGCATCTTTAAGTTTTTTTATGAGCAGAAGAGCACACAGAAACAAACCATCTATGGACCACTGGCCCCTTCAAGGGCCTGTCCACCACCAGGGCTCGCGAGATATCAGTACTTAGAGATTCAAATTCATGAACTATACATTCAGGATCTAACTGCTGAGACAGACACATATTAATAGAGTCAGACCTAGTTCTTACAATTTCCTGATTAAATAATTTAGGATTTATTTTGTCCCATTTTAAGCGTAAACCGCAATTTGTACAGGGAGTGCAGAATTATTAGGCAAGTTGTATTTTTGAGGATTAATTTTATTATTGAACAACAACCATGTGCACAATGAACCCAAAAAACTCATTAATATCAAAGCTGAATATTTTTGGAAGTAGTTTTTAGTTTGTTTTTAGTTTTAGCTATGTTAGGGGGATATCTGTGTGTGCAGGTGACTATTACTGTGCATAATTATTAGGCAACTTAACAAAAAAAAATATATACCCATTTCAATTATTTATTATTACCAGTGAAACCAATATAACATCTCAACATTCACAAATATACATTTCTGACATTCAAAAACAAAACAAAAACAAATCAGTGACCAATATAGCCACCTTTCTTTGCAAGGACACTCAAAAGCCTGCCATCCATGGATTCTGTCAGTGTTTTGATCTGTTCACCATCAACATTGCGTGCAGCAGCAACCACAGCCTCCCAGACACTGTTCAGAGAGGTGTACTGTTTTCCCTCCTTGTAAATCTCACATTTGATGATGGACCACAGGTTCTCAATGGGGTTCAGATCAGGTGAACAAGGAGGCCATGTCATTAGATTTCTTTCTTTTATACCCTTTCTTGCCAGCCACGCTGTGGAGTACTTGGACGCGTGTGATGGAGCATTGTCCTGCATGAAAACCATGTTTTTCTTGAAGGATGCAGACTTCTTCCTGTACCACTGCTTGAAGATGGTGTCTTCCAGGAACTGGCAGTAGGACTGGGAGTTGAGCTTGACTCCATCCTCAACCCGAAAAGGCCCCACAAGCTCATCTTTGATGATACCAGCCCAAACCAGTACTCCACCTCCACCTTGCTGGCGTCTGAGTCGGACTGGAGCTCTCTGCCCTTTACCAATCCAGCCACGGGCCCATCCATCTGGCCCATCAAGACTCACTCTCATTTCATCAGTCCATAAAACCTTAGAAAAATCAGTCTTGAGATATTTCTTGGCCCAGTCTTGACGTTTCAGCTTGTGTGTCTTGTTCAGTGGTGGTCGTCTTTCAGCCTTTCTTACCTTGGCCATGTCTCTGAGTATTGCACACCTTGTGCTTTTGGGCACTCCAGTGATGTTGCAGCTCTGAAATATGGCCAAACTGGTGGCAAGTGGCATCGTGGCAGCTGCACGCTTGACTTTTCTCAGTTCATGGGCAGTTATTTTGCGCCTTGGTTTTTCCACGCGCTTCTTGCGACCCTGTTGACTATTTTGAATGAAACGCTTGATTGTTCGATGATCACGCTTCAGAAGCTTTGCAATTTTAAGAGTGCTGCATCCCTCTGCAAGATATCTCACTATTTTTGACTTTTCTGAGCCTGTCAAGTCCTTCTTTTGACCCATTTTGCCAAAGGAAAGGAAGTTGCCTAATAATTATGCACACCTGATATAGGGTGTTGCTGTCATTAGACCACACCCCTTCTCATTACAGAGATGCACATCACTTAATATGCTTAATTGGTAGTAGGCTTTCGAGCCTATACAGCTTGGAGTAAGACAACATGCATAAAGAGGATGATGTGGTCAAAATACTAATTTGCCTAATAATTCTGCACTCCCTGTATTGTAGATAGTACTAACTCTCAAACTTTTATTCTTAGGAACCTGGTTAATATTTAAATCCAGATTAATGCTATGGTCACTGGCGCAGTGAGGCGTGATCTTAAATTCTTGAATTAGATGATAATCAGAGGAGCCAATAAGTATATAATCAATGATGCTCCCCTTCGGTTTCCCTGTGAAGATTGGTATATGACAGGCGTCAGCAGCCAGTTTCTCCGTAACGTGTACCAAATCAAACTTACATATAAAATAGTTTAGGGCATCTCATTCAGCAGTGTGAGTGAAATGGATTGATGACTCTCTGTCCTCATCAGGGAAGGCACACAGTTCTGTGAGTTCCTTGCTACACAAAGGAGTGTTAAAATCGCCCACCCATAGTATAATTAGATCGCTATCCTGTAAAATATTTGATGAATCAATGAAGTCTGATACCTCCTCCAGACATCCCATAAGGAGACCTCGGGGATAATATTGTAAAAATGTAGAAACAGAATATCTTTTTGTCCACTAATAGATACTAAAACAACCATAAAATGAGGGGAAGACCAGATTAAGGACAAGTTTAATAGAGGGAGATGTAAGGATACAAGAACTAAAAGGCTGCCACGTGCTCTCCCCATTGGGGAGGTTATAGCCGGCTGACACAAAGAAGTAAATCCATTCAGAAGGATCGTATCCTTAGACTAAGGGGGTTATTCTAACTTTGGAGGAGGTGTTAATCCGTCCTAAAAGTGACGGAAAAGTGACGGATTTACCACCAGCCGTTTTACGAGTCCATTATATCCTAAGGAACTCGTAATACGGCTGGTGGTATATCCGTCACTTTACCGTCACTTTTGGGACGGATTAACACTCCTCCAAAGTTAGAATAACCCCCTAAGTCTCCTGTAGACAAATTTTGTCATAAGAAGAAATAAAGCTCTGTCAATCCGAGTTGTCAGTTTTAGACCGCAAACCCACTATATTCGAACTAAGCAGAGTTAGTGGTCTAAACCCAGGACATGGTGTTAAAACTCTAGTATTTATAGGAGTTGACAAATTCCAATACAGACTTTCCTGCCTCCCGAGTATATTCATTGTAAACATTCCCAGCTATTGATCTCGCCATACTAATAGGGCAGGGGTAAACCGTCGCCGTCAGTCAATCGTTCTCATCAAGATAATTGAGAGCCAAAAACCGATTGCTAGTGGGTACATTTACCTGCAATTGGGACCTTACTGGGTCAGGTGTGTGGGTTTTTAGGTTAGTAGCAGAGCGATGTGGTAGGAGCGCGGGGTCATAAAATTGACACAGGGGATTTATTTGGATCCTATTACATGACCTATTGCATTGTTCAGAGTTGGTCAAAAAATAGTCCACTGAACAAGAATTTGCAAAATTTTGAACAACATAATCTCCCTCCCCCATTTTCTTTGAATATCCAACACTCCTCACTCTGCGGGCCATAAGAATCTTATCATTATGGTGAAAATTAGATTTAATATTAGATTTCAACCAGTGACCAGCTTTCCTAATTTGGGATTGGGTATCTTCTATTTTAGAACTCACCAAAGGGGGAACATTTGATAGAACCAATTGGTGGAAAATGGGTTATTGGTAAGGGCAGATAGGTACCTACACTTAGCAATAGGCCACTAACCTCCACTTAGGTCCAGTTAGGTCTCAGTAAATTAAACCCAGCTCAACCCTTGGTAGCTTGGCAACGAGCGTCAAGGCTTAACTTAAGAGACAGAGTGTAAAGCATTCAAATATCACAAAACAGTAATTAAATAAAACACAGGAAACAATTTAAAAATCAAAAACCAATTTATAAAAATAGATTATATTTCTATTTTTAAAATGACACCAAAACAAATAAAATCGGAAAAGGGGAACCGGAGATAGGAATTTTTAAAGGTTTTTTTTTTTTTTGCGCCTAGAAACAAAAAGCACCAATCGGGTCATCTGGTTGCACCTCGACCGGGGCAAAGTCAAAGTTTAAGGCCGACCGCGATGGAGCCCTGCTCGGCTACAGGCCGCGGGAGTCCTCGGTTAAAAGTTTACCTTCACACTTAGGCCCTCATTCCAACCCTGGCGGTCGGTGTTAAAGCGGCGGCCAACCCGCCAACAGGCTGGCGGTCCAAAAAATGGAATTCCGATCCTGGCGGGAACCGCCAACACAGCCCGCCACTTTAACACTCCGACCAACACGGCGGGACAAGCAAACAGCGCGGCGGTCACCGCCAACAGACAGGCGGGAGACAATGTACCGCCCACACTATCACGACCCACCAATCCGCCACCTTTTCCGGGGCGGTTGCCCCGCTGATAAAAGCACAGCGGAAACAGACTTTTCTAACGGAAAACGCTCACCTCTACACACTCCACGAGGAATCTGGACAGCATGGAACCGGAACTACACATCCTCCAAGCCATTGTCTTCCTGCTCCTCTACCAGGAGCACGAACGCCGGCGCAGACAACAACGGTGAGTACTGCACCTACGACACAGGGGAGGGGGGAGGCAAAAAATTACGGGGACACACATACGCCACACACCCATCCCCACCCTCACCCACTACAACACACACATCAAAGCAGAGCAACAAGTCAGAGTGACACCCCCCAGACCCCCCAGAAGAATACAAAGACAAAATAAAATGATCATTAAAAATAAAGTATATTATAGCATAATTGAAGTTTAGTGAAATATGAAATATATAAATAAAATATATTACATCATGAACAATATATACATAGGTCAAAATTCCGGCCCATATTGGCTATCATCCATTGTTCGTGGGCCAATGGACCTAAACACATGGGCAAAGCCCACACACGAGACCCGATTCCATTGGAGAGAACACTGCAGGGGCATCAGATAGTAAAACTACAGGCACCTCAGGGGGAAGGGAATGGGGGGCACCTCAGCCAGTTGAGTCCACGACGCCAGATCCACGAGGGGCCTCCATGCCCACTGTACCATCCTGGGGAGTGCAAAGCCACAGTCCATCAAGTGGATTACAGACTCCACTGGTTCTGGAGGAGGCATGGTGCCCAGAGTGCTACGTGAAGCCCTGGCCGACACAGATCAGGCCCTGCCAATGGGCCAGCGGTGCTTGAGATGCAGGGCCCAGCGGAGCGGTGCTTGAGATGAAGGGCCCAGCGGAGCGGTGCTTGAGATGAAGGGCCCAGCGGAGCGGTGCTTGAGATGAAGGGCCCAGCGGAGCGGTGCTTGACAGGAAGGGCCCAGCGGAGCGGTGCTTGAGATGAAGGGCCCAGCGGAGCGGTGCTTGAGATGAAGGGCCCAGCGGAGCGGTGCTTGACAGGAAGGGCCCAGCGGAGCGGTGCTTGACAGGAAGGGCCCAGCGGAGCGGTGCTTGAGATGAAGGGCCCAGCAGAGCGGTGCTTGAGATGAAGGGCCCAGCGGAGCGGTGCTTGAGATGAAGGGCCCAGTGGAGTGGTGCTTGTCAGGAAGGGCCCAGCGGAGCGGTGCTTGACAGGAAGGGACGAGCGGAGCAGTTCAGAGACGGCGGTGCCCAGCAGAGCGGTGCTTGACAGGAAGGGCCCAGCGGAGCGGTACTTGACAGGAAGGGCCCAGCGGAGCGGTGCTTGAGATGAAGGGCCCAGCGGAGCGGTGCTTGAGATGAAGGGCCCAGCGGAGCGGTGCTTGTCAGGAAGGGCCCAGCGGAGCGGTGCTTGACAGGAAGGGCCCAGTGGAGCGGTGCTTGACAGGAAGGGCCCAGCGGAGCGGTGCTTGAGATGAAGGGCCCAGCGGAGCGGTGCTTGACAGGAAGGGCCCAGCGGAGCGGTGCTTGAGATGAAGGGCCCAGCGGAGCAGTGCTTGAGATGAAGGGGCCTGCGGAGCGGTGCTTGTCAGGAAGGGCCCAGCGGAGCGGTGCCTGACAGGAAGGGCCGAGCGGAGCAGTTCAGAGACAGCGGTGCCCAGCGGAGCGGTGCTTGACAGGAAGGGCCCAGTGGAGCGGTGCTTGACAGGAAGGGCCCAGCAGAGCGGTGCTTGTCACGGCGGGGCCCTGTTCAGCGGTGCTTGTCACGGCGGGGCCCAGTTCAGCGGTGCTTGTCACGGTGGGGCCCAGTTCGGCGGTGCTTGTCACAGCGGGTCCCAGTTCAGCGGTGCTTGTCACTGCGGGGCCCAGTTCGGCGGTGCTTGTCACGGCGGGCCCTGTTCAGTGGTACTTGTCTTGAAGGGCCCAGTTCGGCTGTGCTTGTCACAGCGGGGCCCTGTTCAGCGGTGCTTGTCACGGCGGGGCCCTGTTCGGCAGTGCTTGTCACGGCGGGGCCCTGTTCGGCGGTGCTTGTCACGGCGGGGCCCTGTTCGGCGGTGCTTGTCACGGCGGGCCCTGTTCAGCGGTGCTTGTCACGGCGGGGCCCTGTTCAGCGGTGCTTGTCACGGCAGGGCCCTGTTCAGCGGTGCTTGTCACGGCGGGGCCCAGTTCAGCGGTGCTTGTCACGGCGGGGCCCTGTTCAGCGGTGCTTGTCACGCCAGGGCCCTGTTCAGCGGTGCTTGACATGTGTTCCCAGGGAACCAGATCGGGCCAATATTTTCCGCTCAGTCGCCATCCGACCTTTCGCTTGCGGGGCCCTCCTGTGCTGGAGTCCTGGGCGAAATGGGGCTGGTGGGGCCCTCCTGGGCAGCTCGCCCGCTGCCGGACTTGTCCGCCCTGCTGCCCTTGCCCTCCTTCGCCGATTCTCTGGGGCCCTTGCCTCCCTTTGTGGATGTACCAGGTGACGGTGCCAGGGCAGTGCCTTTGGGGGCTGCCATCTCTGGCCTTTCGCGCTGGCCCTTCCCTTTTTTAGTTTTTTTCCCAGGGGGTGGGCTGGCTGTCCCCTTGTTGCTGGCCGATGTTGCTGCCCTAGAAGCTGGTGGACTCCAATAGCCCTGGACTATGGTCCTTGTAGGTGCAGGGCTTGTGGTGGCTGAGGTGCTGTTTGGACTCTTATGAGATGGAGGGGGTGGGTCAGGTGATGCAAAGAGGTTAATTTTGGAGATTAAAAACTTTTTAGGAGCAGTGGGAAGGGTAGGTGCAGTGGGTATGGGAGTGGAGGAAGAGGATGTGGTTGTAGGAGAGTCAAGTGTGGTGTCTTTGGGTGCAGGTGCTTGTGACGGAGGCTGTCGTGAGGTGGATGGCTGTTGGGTGGGTGGCTGCCTGCGTTTGTCTGGTTTGGAAGAGGGGGTGACAGACACACTGGGAGAGGACAAAGGGGACGTGTAAATGGCAGTGGGGGTGGTGACTGCACGTGTGTGGAGTGTTCTGGTGGGTGTGCTGGTGATGGACGTACTGGCTGATGGTGGTGTGCATGCAGGTGTGAGTGGACACATCACAGGGAGGGAGGAGGGAGACGAGGAGGAGGGGGACACAGAGGAGGCAGTGGCTGTTGGCATGTCTGCATGTGGATGTTGCATGTGTGAATGCTTGTGTGATCTGTGGTGCTTATGTCTGGATGAGCTGCCCTTGGGTGTTGATGTATGTGCAGGCTGGTCTGTAGGTGTGGCTGGGATAGGCAGAGGAACAGGGGAGTGGGACTGGGATGAGGAAATTGGAGGGGGGAGGCAGGACACAGGGACAATGGCTGCCATCAGTGCTGAGGACAGAGCGTTGAACGATCGCTGATGGGCAGCCTGACCCGAATGAATGCCCTCCAGGTATGCATTGCTCCGGTGCACCTCCCTTTCTACACCCTGGATGGCATTCAAAAGGGTAGAATGCCCAACAATGAGCGTCTGGAGGAGGTCAATGATCTCCTCACTGAGGGCAGCAGGGGTAACTGGGGCAGGGCCTGAGGTGCCGGGGCGAAGGAGATGCCCGCCTTCCTGGCCGAGCGGGCACGGGGCGAACGCTGAGGGGCTGCTTGGAGGGCGGAGCTGGTGCGCTGGGTGGTAGGCTGTACCTGTTGTAGCGGTGGGCACGGATGTTGCCGCCACCACAAGGGAGCTCCCTTCCGAGGGCGTGTCTGTGTCGCTGACGTCTCCACGGGTCCCCGTTGTGGAGCTCCCCTCGCCCTCCGTCTCACTGGTGAACTCGGAGTCGGTTGCATGGCCCTCCGGGGCCATGTGAGATGCAGCTCCCTCGTGCTCCGATGCCACTTCTCCTCCGCCTGATGATGCTAATGCACACATGAACAGGAAGACCAAAAAAAAGGGGGGGGGAGAAAAAATGACATGTTGAGTGCATGCATTGGCGACACCGTTGGCGGAGAGGACAGACACAGAAGCCCCCTGCACTACGCCACGCACTCGGTGTACAATACTCAATTATTATGACTTGGCCTACAAGCCTATGGACGACAACTGCACACATAGGTGACCCAGGGCCATGGATAGCTGTACTTAGCACCCTACAGAGGTGGGGGGCGGGGGCACAGGGCCATGCCTTACGGAGGGGCCTAGCCTACAGAAATCGCCCTGGCCTAGAGATACCCACAGCCCTCCTCCCCCACCCAGACACCTCCACTGTGCATTAATATAGCAGAATGTGCTGGTACTCACCCCCTTGTGTCTGCTGTGATGTCCTCACGCGCCCATCCAAATCGGGTTAGGCCACCGCCAGGATCCGAGACACGTGCAGTCACCACCCCCTAGGATGTGGCACCCCTCCTAGGTTGGGAGGCCATCCCCAGCAGAGCCTCCGCGGTCTTTCTGCTCCCGCGGCGGATGTCCTCCCACCTCTTTCGGCAGTGGGTGCCCCGTCTGTTGTGGACCCCCAGGGTCCGGACGTCCTTGGCGATGGCACGCCAAATGTCGATCTTCTGATGGGCGCTGACCTATGTGACATGGACAGGGTGGGAAAATAAATATCATCATTTTCTGCATGGTCGATGTGAGTGGCCCCCCCTCCCCAACCTTGCCATATGGCACATGCTCTCATCTGTCTTGCGATGCATGCCTCATTCGCTCCCCTCCCCACCATCTTTCATCCACCCCACTCAACACAGGCATTGCCCACAAAGCATGGTCCCAGTGTACTTACCTGTTGGTCTGGAGGACCGTAGAGTAGCGCATACTGGGGGAGGACCCCATCAACAAGTTTCTCCAATTCCTCAGATGTGAAGGCAGGGGCCCTTTCCCCAGTCGCAGCAGCCATTGTATCTTCCAGACCGAGGTCACAGCAGCACTTGCAGTATAGGTCCTCTCCTGTGGATGATCAGGTCTCGAGTGATTAAGCAGATAGAAAATGGCGGTCACGCCCGCGGCGGTGCGTACCGCGGCGGTGCGTACCGCGACCGCCGGCGCACATCGTCATTGGCTCCTGAGACCCATAGGGTTCAATGGTAACCAATGCTGCTTTGCGCCGCGGTCTTCGACCGCCTACCGCCACGGTGTGCCACGCCAGCGCATTGACCTCACATCCCATTGTCACACTTCACAGGTCAGGCAGCCACCATTTCAAGGGCCCACATGGCTTAATTTCTACTGCGTCACACAGGCCTAGGCCTTGCATTGCCACTCATACAAGCCATTCAATGCATAGCGAATCGTGTTCTTTGCAAGCTGTGGTTACGTACCTGTGGGTTGCTGTTCTGCTTTCCTTCTTATCTCGTATCCAGAGCTTACAGAACATATCAAGAATGCACTTCTAAGTTAAAAAAAGACCTTTATTGTTGTTAATTCTTCCCCACCCACAAGTTCTTGAGGGACGAATTATTAGATTTCAAGCACAAAAAGTATTGCAGCAATGAAAACAAAATATATCACAGTTGCAATGTACACAGCAGGTTATATATATAAGATATTGATAAGATATTGAATGCAAAGCAAAACAAATACTTCACCGTGTGAGAAACTATTTAGAGCTTCATCTTTCTGGGGTCTGCAAGTTGATGACTCCGGTCAACTGCGAGAAAGAGATTATCTACCCACACGGGAGACTGGCAACTGGCGCCAAGTTCCAGTGCGAAGTCAGGCAGAAAAGAATCTAATTCTCTGAAGCCCGTGTCATCCGTTACAAAAGCGTGCCCCCTCCTCTCAGACTCGGGAAAACTACGCAAGCCTTTGGAGACTGGCCAGATCTCCTAGACTGCTCCTCTTCCCAAGCTTGAGCAGAAAGGTAAACACCAAATGTACTCTCTCTTATCAGGTCTAGTCTAGTGTGAGAAGAAAAACATCTTGGTTCATCTTGTGCAAAAACACAGCTTGGAAAAATACAGCTTGGATTCTCAACTGCAATGTCTAACTCCACGTTAAAGGCAATAGGCAGCTAACCTAAATATCAAATGCAGGCCCGTATTTATACTTTTTGACGCTAAACTGCGCTAACTCAGTTTAGCGTAAAAAAAATTAGCGCCGTCTAACGCCATTCCGAAGCGCCATGCGGGCGCCGTATTTATGGAATGGCGTTAGCCGGTGCAAGCAGACCGGCGCTGCCTGGTGTGCGTGGAAAAAAACCACGTAGACCAGGCAGCGCCGGCGTAGGGGGAAAATGGCGCTTGGGCGTCTTAAAATGGCGCAAGTCGGGTTGACGCTAAAAAATCGTCTTAACCCGATTAGCGCCATTTTTTCGACGCCCAGACGCCATTTAAATGACTCCTGTCTTAGTAAAGACAGGAGTCATGCCCCCTTGCCCAATGGCCATGCCCAGGGGACTTCTGTCCCCTGGGCATGGTCATTGGGCATAGTGGCATGTAGGGGGGCACAAATAAGGCCCCCCTATGCCACCCAAAAAAAATTGAAAAATAACAAAAATTATACTTACGTGAACTTACCTGAATGTCCCTGGGGTGGGTCCCTCCATCCTTGGGTGTCCTCCTGGGGTGGGCAGGGGTGGCAGGGGGGGTCCCTGGGGGCAGGGGAGGGCACCTGTGGGCTCATTTTGAGCCCACAGGCCCCTTAACGCCTACCCTGACCCAGGCGTTAAAATGTGGAGCAAATGCGGGGTTTTTTGACCCGCCACCTCCCGGGCGTGATTTTTGCCCGGGAGTATAAATACGACGCATTTGCGTCGCCGTCATTTTTTTAGACGGGAACGCCTTCCTTGCATCTCATTAACGCAAGGAAGGCGTTCACGCTAAAAAATGACGCTCTTTGCCAATACTTTGGCGCTAGACGCGTCTAACGCCAAAGTATAAATATGGCGTTAGTTTTGCGCCGAATTTGCGTCGAAAAAAACGACGCAAATTCTGCGCAAACGGAGTATAAATACGGGCCGCAATGTCTAATGTCATGTGAAAGCCAATAGGCAGCTGAACTGAAGACAAAATGCAATGTCTAATATCATGTCAAAGCCAATAGGCAGCTGAGCTGAATACAAAATGCAATGTCTAATATCATGTCAAATCCAATAGGCAGCTAAACTGAATACATCATGTCAAAGCCAATAGGCAGAATACAGAATGTAATGGCTAATGCAATGTCAAAGCCAATAGGCGGCTAAACTGAATACAGAAAATAATGGCTAGGCCATGTCAAAGCCAATAGGCGGCTAAACTGAACAAAACATATAGGCCCGTATTTTTTTTTTTTTTTGCGCCGCATTTGCATCGTTTTTTGACGCAAAAACGGCGCAAACTTGCAAAATGCCATTGTATTTTGTAGGTTTGCGCCGTTTTGCGCCAAAAAGCGGCGCAAATGCGGCGCTAAAAAAAGTATAAATACGGGCCATAATGTGCTACTGATGAACATTGAGCAACTAATATGCGCAGTGGTGAAACACAAAGTCATTGGTCAAACAAAACTAATAGCATCACAGTTGCTTGACTCTGTGCTCCATGTTGTCCTTCCTAGGCACCGTCCGCTGGGACTTGCGAGGAGATGGAGGAATGATCCCGTGTACAGACCGCTGGTGGACCTGTCGACAATGGAAGAAAGACATGTCATACTGACATACAGACTTGACCGAGCCACTATACAGGAACTGTGTGCCCAGCTGTAGCCAGACCTGATGTCCCCCATTCGCCAACCCACAGGGATTCCCCCTCTGGTGCAGGTTCTGTCAGTACTCCATTTTTTGGCAAGTGGATCATTCCAAACAACAGTGGCCATATCATCAGGGATGTCTCAGCCTATGTTTTCTAAGGTTTTGTCCAGAGTGTTGTCTGCCCTGATGAAATACATGCAGAGCTACATTGTTTTCCCTGAGGTGGGCGATTTGGCTACAGTGAAGGGTGATTTCTATGCCCTTGGACATATTCCCAACATCATTGGTGCCATTGATGGGACACATGTGGCTTTGGTACCCCCCAGAGAAAGTGAACAGGTGTACAGGAACAGAAAAAGTTATCATTCGATAAATGTCCAGGTGGTCTGTTTGGCTGACCAGTACATCTCCCATGTAAATGCCAAGTTCCCTGGGTCAGTGCATGACGCGTACATCATGCGAAATAGCAGCATCCCTTATGTGATGGAACAGCTACAGAGACACCGTGTGTGGCTAATTGGTGACACTGGTTACCCCAACCTGTCGTGGCTACTGACCCCAGTGAGGAATCCCAGGACAAGGGCGGAGGAACGGTACAATGAGGCCCATGGGCGTACTAGGAGGGTGATCGAGAGGACCTTCGGCCTCCTGAAGGCCAGGTTTAGGTGCCTGCATATGACAGGTGGATCCCTAATGTACTCACCAAAGAAGGTGTGCCATATCATCGTGGCCTGCTGTATGCTTCACAATCTGGCTTTGCCATGCCAGGTGCCTTTCCTGCAGGAGGATGGTCCAGATGGTGGTGTTGTAGCAGCTGTGGAGCCTCTGGAGAGTGAAGAGGAGGAAGACGACGGGGACGACACAGACAACAGGGACACAGTGATACAACAGTATTTTCAGTAGCACACAGGTACGAATCAATCCCGCCATTTTACATTTACTTAAAGTCTCCTGCCTCTCTACTGTAAGTGTTTCCCCCCAGTTCCTGTTAACTGAGTTGTGACTTTCCCTTCCGTTTTCAGAGCTGTGGGCCCCACTGCGTGACCTCTGCTTTGTTTGCCCATGGACTGCATCTGTGTGACAGTGGTATGTTGTCATCACAATGTAACTGAACATTTTGGCACCGTTATGTCTAATACATTTGTTCAAAATACAAGCAGACTCCAGAATTTTTAAGTGCAATAAGTGATTTTATTAAAGTGCTAAATTTAGGGACATGATTGTAAAATGGTGATGGGTGATGGTGGAGTAATGTCCATGGCAGAGTCCAGTTTTCAGTCTCACAGGTGCATTGTCCATATGCCTGTGGAAGGATGGAGCAGGGGCAGTTTATGTTTGGACAGGGTGACAATGTGGGACAGTGGGATGACATCAGGGGGTATCGTTTGCTGGTGGGGGTCTTGGCATCCTACTCTGTCTTCTTCTGAGATCTCAGGTACCGCTTGCGGGTGGTTCTTCTTCTGCAGGAGGTGGGGTTCTGGTGGCATGTCGTTGTGTGGGGGCCTCCTGTCCACTAGTGCCGGCGGAGGTGGTAGCCTGGTCTGGGTCCATGCTAGTGACAGGGGCCCTTTGTGGTGCCACATGGTCCCGCAATGTGGTGACTATCTGGTTAAGGGCCACGACGATGGTCCCCATTGCGGAATTAATGTTTCTCAGTTCCTCTCTGAACCCCATGTACTGTTCCTCCTGCAGTACCTGGATCTCCTGGAACCTGGCCAGTACAGTAGCCATCATCTCCTGGGAGCGGTGGTATGCTCCCATGATGGAGGAGAGGGCTTCTTGGAGAGTCGGTTCCCTGGGCCTGTCCCCCCCCTGTCGCACAGCAGCCCTCCCAGTTCCCCTGTTTCCCTGGGCCTCTGTCCCCTGGACCGTGTGCCCACTACCACTGCCCCCAGGTCCCTGTTGTTGTTGGGGTGGTGGGTCAACCTGGGTGCCCTGTAATGGTGGACACACCGCGGATTGACGTGTCCTGGAGACAGAGGCATGGGCCCGCTGGGTAGGAGCTGTGCTGGTGTTCCCAGAGGGGGTTAGGTCTGCTGTAGCCTGTGGCTGTCTGTGGGGAACCGACTGTCCCGAGGTCCCCGATGGGCCGAGCTGGTCATCTGGGTCCAGGGAGACAGAGCTGCTGTCATCACTGGGGGCCTCTTCTGGGGGTGGGATGGACATCTCTTGACCCTCCTGGGCGGTGTGGTGGCGTTCGGGTCCTGCAGGGGTATAAGAATATGGTTATTGCTTCTGTGTGTGCCATTTCGTGTAATGGGTGGGTGGCCGTGTACCCCAGTGCTGGCATTCCCTTGTGGGGGCTTTTGTGATGGTGGCTTGTGGGGGAGATGGGTATGTGCAGTGGGCATGCTTTGGTGATGGGTGTCCATGCTTTGGGGACGCATGCAGGGCTAGGTTTTGGGATGGGTGGGTTGTGATGGTGAGCCATTTGCAAGGAGTTGGTGTGATGGGGGTGGGGGTGAGGGTGGGGGTATGATTTGGCATGCAGGTGGGGTGGGGGGAATGAAGTAGTGAAGATTTGACTTATCAGAGTCCATTCCTCCGCCTACTCCTGCGAGGCCCTCAGGATGCAGGATATGCAAGACTTCCTCCTCGCATGCTGTGAATTCTGGGGGAGTAGGTGGGGGTCCGCCGCCAGTCTTCTGCACCGCGATGTTGTGCCTTGATACCATGGAACGCACCTTCCCCCGTAGGTCGTTCCACCGCTTCCTGATGTCGTCCCGATTTCGTGGATGCTGTCCCACAGCTTTGACCCTGTCCACTATTCTTTGCCATAGCTCCATCTTCCTGGCAATGGTGGTGTGCTGCACCTGTGTCCCGAAGAGCTGGGGCTCTACCCAAACTATTTCCTCCACCATGACCCTGAGTTCTGCGTCAGAGAACCTGGGGTGTCTTTGGGGTTGCTATGGGGGGGTGTGGATGAGGTGAGGGGTGGTGTATGTGTTGTAGAGTGTGGTGAGTGTGGTGGTGTATGGTGTTTTGTGCGTGGATATTGTGTGGGTGATGTTGTGATTTGCCTCTGTGTGATGGTCTACTCTATTCTGTGCTGTCTCTCTCTGTCCTTCAGTCGCAATTTTGGTCGTAAGGGTTTGTGGGTGATGTGGGTGTGTGTTTTATATTTAATTGGGTGTGTGGGAGTGGTGTGTGTATGTGTCTCAGGTGTGTGTATTTTGAATTGTCCAATGTGGCTGTGTTTTGTAGAGGTGTGTGTATTTTGAGCGCGGCGGTGTCTACCGCCAATGGAATACCGCGGTTGAAAGACCGCTGCGGGGATTTGTGGGTCGGAATGGCATGGGCGTATTTCTGTTGGAGTGACGGTGGAGGTTTGGTCATCGCCAGTTTTTCGCTGGCCGTTGCTGTGGTGGAGTTTTGTTGATGTCGGGTCTTTGGCGGTTTGCCAGTCGCGGGTCAGAATGACCGTGGCGGTTTACCGCGACCGCGGCGGTGTTATGGCGGTCTTCTGACCGGCGGTAAGCACCTTTTACCGCCGAGGTCAGAATGACCCCCTTAGTCTCTTTTTCGAAGATTTTCTTCAGCGGGAAGAACCTGCCAGTCCAATCCGACCTCCTAGAGCCCTTCTCGGGATACGCGAATGGGGAATCCTCGGTGGAGATTTTTACCTTCGGACTTAGTTTTTTTTTTGAGGTGAAAATCCTTTGACCGGGGTAAACCTGTATCTTGATCCGACGTCCCTGGAGCCCTCATCGGATATGCTGGCTGGGAGGTCCCGGTCAACTTTTTACCTTCGGACTTTGTCTCTTTTTCTGAGATTTTCTTTACCGGGACGAACCAGCAAATCAGGCCGGGTCACGGCTAGAGTTGCCGCGGCGGGTCGGTCCCTCTATGGAGCTTTTCTTCAAAAGTTCTCCAAACTTCTCCAAACTTCTGGGGCTTCTCCCAGATGTCCTTTTAAGGTTCCTTTGAGGTCCACAGCTCACCCCAAGGGTCCAGAAGTTCTGAGATGGTCCTTGGGGGGTGCGGACTACAGCTCCCAGAATGCACCTCGCGCAAACTCCTTTTTGGCCACTGGACAGTGGTCAGCTGGTCGCTTTCTTCAGGAGTTGGCGCAGGGGACTCTGGTCAGCAATTTTTCACCTGTAGCAAACAGGGAGTCCCTCCTTGAACCAGTTGAAGACAGGCAAAGTCCTTCTTGTGGTGAAGCCCAAGTGTGCAGCTGTTGCAGTTCTTCTGAGTGCAGGTTCCAGGTGCAGGCCAGGGGTCCAGCAGGGCAGTCCTTCTTCTGTAGTTCTTCCTTGTTGGATGTGGTAGGGAACTGAGGTGTGGGTGCAGGTCTGCCAGTTTTATCCTTGCTCCTGGGTGAAAAGCGGGGGGTCCTGGTTCTCCAATCAGGTGCAGGGTCTTTCCCCCTGTGATGACCACTTCCTGGGAAGTGTGGCAAAAATCAATCCCAGGAGGCAACATTCTCCAAAAATCCGTCATGGCTGAATCTGATTTTTGGAGGTTACATCTGGCTGAGCCCACCCACTGGTGTGGCTAAAAATCATAAACACACCCCTCTCCAGCCCTCTCCTAATCTAATCAAGGGGGCCCCTATTTTTCTTTGGTTGCAGGATGCAGGGGTGTTGCTGGTTGCTCCAAATGTCCTTCTCTGCCTTTGAAGACCAGTTTGGCAGCCCTCCCCCTTCCTGCCTCACCATCTGCTGAGGGGAGATTCCCTCCCACAGGCACATTCCTTTGTGTGAAGCCTGGCCACTTCACACCTCATCAAGGTAGCCTGGCCAGGCTGCTAGAGGCTGGCCAATCAGAGCACAGCAGCAAAAACAATGCAGGTCTGAAATTGGCAACTTTTCAGGTAAAGTTTAAAACTCTTTACCTGAACAAGTTATATTAAATCCAACAACTAGAAGTTGTGTGATTTATTACAACAATTAATTTGATACCAAACTCTTGGTATCCATCATTTAAGGAGACTTTAAAAATTAAAATAAAATCTCCCCATTCTAGCCTATGAAGGCCATTTACTACAATGAGGGAAAAACGAATTTGGCTGTTTTTACCTCACCAGGGCTTATAAAACAATTTTTATAAGGTCCCTGCTTATAGTTACATGGCACCTAGCCCTAGGGGCACATAGGGCACACCTTAGGGGTGACTTATATGTAAAAAGAAGGTAGTTTAAGACTTTGGAACTACTTTTAATTCCAAAGTCGAATCTGCATATAACTTTAATTTAAAAGCAGCCAGCAAGGCAGGCCTGCCTTTAAAATGACACTGGGCACCTCAGCAGTGCACCTATGGGTGCACTACCTATGCTTTGGTCCCTAAACCTACATGCCCTACCATATACTAGGGACTTATAGGTAGGTTAACTTAGCCAATTATAATTAGCCTAATTTGCATATCCATTTTACACAGAGCACAGGCCCTGGGACTGGTTAGCAGTATCCAGGGCACCATCAGAGTCAGGAAAATACCAGCAAAAAGTGGAAAATGGGGGCAAAAAGTTAGGGGGCATCTGCAATCAGCCCTGTTTTCTCACAACAATACATACGGATTGCAATCTGGAGGTAGATGTAAAGAATCTGCATGGTTTGTAGATTTATTATGACCCGTAACATGTAAACTAGATGAACAAACTTCCCTGGTCAACCAATGTGCAGAATCGTCAGCTAAGTTTCCTTGGCCAGAAACGGCCCGTAGATTGGGCGAGGGATTACTTGCTCCTTGAGGTAACAAAGTAGATTGGGGGTTGGTTTGATGAACCGGGTCTTGGCTGGGAGATTTTCCCGTACTTACTAATCCTGGCTTCAGTAAATGAGATAAAGTACTAGTCACATCATTACAAAAACAATCAAGCCTCCTAGTAATCATTGTGATAAGCTTCGCCTCTAAGGTTGCACGAAAAGATTTGAGTATAGAATCTATAACACTTGTAAAATCTTCAGGGGCATCCTTTCTCAGAAAACATTCAGGAGTGGAAACCAGGGAAACTGGATCTTTAGCTCTTAAAACCAAAAGGGTGGATGTTCTCATTTTAGGGCCCAAGGCCTTTTTTGTATTTTTAGACTTTTTCCCGGCTCTCTTCTTCAGAGGAAGAGAATCAACCTGAGAACAAGAGCTTTCCCGAGGTGGATTAACAAATGGGGTAGGAGAATTGTTGAAATCTGTAGGAGGAAGTATATCATGGCCCAACTGTATAATACTAGAAGGCCGGGCCGGTAGTAAGGGCCTGGTTCTTGAATTAGTGTTTATATGAACAATAGGTTCCAAAGGGGGCTGCTGAACAGTGCTTTAGACAGCCCCAATCCTTTCTTCTACTTGCTCTAGTTCAGATTCAATGGCCCCCATCACAGAGGATAAATAGCTAGTAATGGAGGACTGGAGAGAGCTGGGCCCACCTTCCCCCTTTTGCAAGTTAATCTTTCTCTTCCCCATTATAGATGACGGTCTCCCACAGCACCTTTAACAACTTCCAAAAGAATTTGCTGCAAAACGGGAGGAAGAAACGTTAGAGGGGTCCCAGCCCAGCCTCTTCCGGTCGATGACGGGCGAAGGATGGGCCTGCCCTTGGCCCGGGCGCTTGCTGCCGCCTCCGCCTCCTCCCAAAGCGCATCCCGCGAGGCGGGAGCGCTGTGATGACTTTAAAGCGCTCCTGCCCTTTCAGTTGCTGTTGCCTCCGCCTCCTCCCAGCGTGCGTCCCGCGAGGCGGGAGCACTGTGATGAATTTAAAGGGCTCCTGCCCTTTCAGTTGCTGCCGCCTCCGCCTTCTCCCAAAGCGCATCCCCACTGAAACTTAATTAACTGTGTAATGTGTTAACAATTACATGATTTGTTTTATTAATTTCTTAGGTAGTGTAATATTTTTTTACACTTTTTAATTTGAAGTGCATTGATGGGTTTGTTGATGAGTACAGTTGGATTTTTTTAAATCAAAGGAGTTATTTAAGCTATTTCTGAAGGTTAATTGATAGATTTATTCATTTAATATTTACTAAATTCAATTAATCATTTTCATTATTTATTTATGAGTTGTTGGATTTGTAGGGAAACAACAAGATGTCTTTTATTGGAACTGTGTTTTTAATTATACAGGTTGTTAAATTATTATGATTTACATTTAGAATGATTATTTTGTTACCTAATAATCTACAACTTGCAATTTCCAAATTGTTAATATATTGCTATTTTAATTGTTTAAAATAATGCTTCTAAGTTTATAATAGTGTATCTATATGGAATATTGGTATACATATTATAGATTGGAAATTAGCTATTTTTCCTTTAATTTATTTTTGACAATTGTTGTTTTTAATTAAATTAAATATGAATGTACTTATTAATATATTTCACTATATTGCAATTTTAAATATTTCATATTTAACTAGGCACTATTTGTTTATAGAAATAATATGAGGATAATAAGTTATCTTTTCATTAAAATTGGTGTAATTATTTTTAACTTGACATAAAATAAATATTATTAAGGAATAATAAATGGTTGATTGCTTTAAAGATGAATAGATAGATAATTTAATAAACTAATATTGCAAAATGAATTTATTAATAAACTGGTAATACACTTATAGAATGTAGATACTTTAATGATTAATAAATATTATTTTTTAGGTAGAAATATTTTAACTATGTGTGTGTTTTGAAATAGTGAATCTGAAAGGTTCCCATTTATTGGCTGGGTTGAATTTAAAATTTTATATCAGCACTTGATAAAATTAAACACTTTCTCCAGTCATAGTTGGTTTAGAGTTAGACTGCTATTTATGAACTTCCCAAAATGAAAAACATCCACCAACTGGATTGGGGTGAGACTAGAGAACCTGCACTACCCAAATGTAAGCGCTTTCCCTGAAGATATTTGGGTTGCAGTGAGAATAGCATCTACAATCTTAAAAATTAAAGACGTTTCCCAATATCAGTTGGATTGGGATTAGAATAGCATATCATACACTTTCCCCAATGGAATTTGGGTTGGTGTTACAATAGCAATTCTGAGCATACTAAAATCAAACACTTTCCCCAATGATAGCTTGGAGTTAGTATAATGTGAATGAACTCCCCAAATATAAAGACTTTCTCTAGAGATGGTTGTGTTGGCTGAAGAATAGTAAATTTGCAATCCCCAAAATTAAAGCCTTTCCCAGTGGAATTTGGGATGGGGGTTAGAGTACTACATTTAAAACCCTGAAAATCAAAAATAGTCCCCAGCTTTCAAAACGTAAAGACATTCCTTAAAGTTTCCTAATTTGGAATTCCAATATTGTAGAATGTAAATTCAAAGGATTTTATAATAGTTGGATGTTTGGGTTCGCCTATATAGTTTTTTTTATGTTAGTACATATAATTTATCATGTCTGACCACATTTACCTTTATAATCCTTAGCAAGTGTTTGTTTGTTAACAATAGCTTCCTTATGTATTTTATTTATTTAATATATATTAAAGCCATTTCTTTGCTTTAAAAATAACTTTAGGGTTTTACATCATGTTTCGTTTGCTTAAATCATACATACTAATGTAATAATATATTTAGGATAGATTTAATCCATGATGTATGTGAATATACAAATAATAATCATATTTGAAAGTACATTTTAAGAAAGGAATATTTTTAGTAAAAATAATAACTAGGTAAATAATTGCTGGACTTCAGTATATAGATAGTTAGCATATTTACTTTTTAGCAATTATGTGGTTTCAGTGTGTTGATTACTGGTTTGAACCCTGGGGGCTTCTTCTCGGGCATGCTCATGGTTTCTATTTCTTTTGGCCAGATGTGCAGCAGTTTGTGTGTTTTCCCTGTTCTTTATTTCTACTCTCTTTAAAGTAGCTCTGTTTATCCATGTGTTAACCATTTTGCTTTTGAATATGGATAGTTAAAATTCTAACTAAGTGTTTTTTATGTATTAGCATATCTAGAATATGCTACTTGAAGTGATTTTCAAGTGAGTTATGAATATATTTTTATGAATGTAATTTGTATTTAGTGGTGAAGTTATATATATTTTGTTTTAATGTATATTTTTTTTAATACTTTTAATTTTATGAAAAATAGTAGATTATATTTCTGCAGTTTTACATTAATTTTAAAGAGCTATCAGTTCCTAAATACCCTATATTTTTCTTTTCCACATTGTTGGTCTTCTTTTATTTTAATGGCAACTTTTGTATAGTTGACATTTTCGTTATTTATGCAGGGGATTTAGGAGTGTCGATGCTATGGTTTTCAGTGTTCTTATGATATTTTTCTACATTAAATTTTTCCTTGCAACTGTTTTATTTTTGCAGGCAATTAATTGTTGGTTAAGGCACAACTGATCATGAGAATCTAAACATACACTGCATGATGATGGGGTTAGATCCATGAGATTTAGTAAACTATAACAAAAGTTACATTTATTGGATATTTCATGCAAATTGCTTCCTAATCACATAAAAAATATTACAGGATTCAAAAACTGTCTGATAATCTTCAGGTTTTTCGAAAACAGGCTCTTTGTGCACTGCTCATGTAGATACTGCAAATAAAAGCAGTAAAAGCTGTACAGCATTATGATGCTATACTTAAGCAAAGAGCATGTCTTCAAGAAAATTTCAAACATTATAGACAGCATTTACATTGGGACACTGAAAACCCACAAGCAGACCAGTTATGAACTCAAGCTAGTACAGTTGACAAATGTGTGTACCACCACCACAAAACTCCTTACGTGAACCCCTGGTGTTGGAAATAACATCAGCTTTGTTGCTAATGATAAAGTCCTCCTGAGCCCCAGTCAAGATATCATATGGTCAGCTCTCTTCTTCTGCATGGGTGAACCATGAGCTAAAAATGAAAAACAAAGTGAAAATTATATTGTGCTTTTGATAACACTGCAATTTCTCTCATTAAACATGTAAAACCGTGTATACATAAACATATCTATTCCAAACAAAATCAAGTGAACCGTACGTAATTCTCAAAGTGTTACAATATTGTGTATGACACTAAAATGATGGCCAGAAAATAGAATTAAAACAATTATTATGTATTGTTTTGGGCCTGATTAAAAAATAAAGCTGTTATTCTGCCCTTGCAAATTTAACTTATCTTCATGCATAGATTTTGGACTTTCTCGAATCCACAGACCTCCAAGAACATGCAATGAAAGCTGTGTCAGGTAACAGGATAGGATTTGCTGTGAATGATTTTGTTTTTTCACAACCCTTTTCCTACATCCCTATTTAACATGGGGAGATCTGGAAGGTGAGTTACACCAGCTTCGACTCGAAAAAATCTCAGTTTTTTTCCACAGTGGAAAGGGGACTTAAAGGAGTGTGTGAATGCTGGCAAACAGGTATGTTAATGGGCATTTACAAACTTTCAAGGTAAGTCCCTCCTTGGAAACCCCAGTTCCAACTCCTTGATTGCGATTCAGGGGTGCAGAGAACTCCACAGGATGGAGATCTCTACATATGTACATGTGCTCAAGACTATCAGCAATCCCTCTGTGAACTCCATACAATGCAATTATATGTTTATGGCCGAATTTTCCTTCAAGAGTAGGCTACTGCTTGTTTTTTTCAGTAAAAAACAAAGATAACAATTTTTTCAAAATCATATGTAATGAAATAGGGGCCTTTCAGTTTAAAAGGACAGCTGTAGTACTAGATCGTCCAGGTACTATTTTAAGATTCCTTTATTCCCGCCTTTGTTTCATTCCTGCCTTTGGCCTTAATTTTTTTCCTCTTTCAGATTGGTGTACAATGACATCTTAATGCGTCTCTGTGCTTGGCCGAGCCTGGGGAAGATAATGTTGTTTGCATAAGCAGTACGCCTTTGCTCCACCGGGTTTAGGATTTTCGCTGATTTATGCAGCACATTTATGTCAGCCAGCACGCCAAGTTATTACGCGCCTCTCTTTTGTTATTTAATATCATATTCAATGTGACTTGCAAAACAATAGTCAGAACACACATCTTTCTCAACATAAGTGTCGCACAAATCTCTGGCACTAAAAACACAACAGGAGCAATATGAATATTTCTCAGTGGAACAGTTGCGTGTGGTCCTTCTTCGTCTCCTCAGCACACAAAGCTTTCAGAGAGATTGAAAAGATGCGCACAGGGTGACACGAGGCAAGGCTTCTCGCTTGATGAAAGCTCCTACAAATGATTTACTGCAAGGCTTCTGAAAGCTGAAGGGAATGACAAAATGGGTTACAGGAGTATTCAATCTGTCAAGGCCCGGCAGACCACGGGATGGTGCTTTTAATAAAGAAAGGACAGGGGTTCTGAGCTGCAGGATCAATTAGTCGGACGGGCATAGGCTTTTGACAATATGAGGCTCAGAACTTAGCAAATCCGGGTCAGCGCTCAAACGCACTAAGGGACATATTTATACTTGTTTTGTGCCATTTTAGTGTCATTTATTTGGACGCTGAAACGGTGCAAAGTTAACTCCATATTCATTTTTTGACCCTAGACCCGTCTAGGGTCAAAATATAGGTCTTAGCACCATATTGTGGATGCAGAAAACTACCTTGTGCTAGAAGCAGACGTTCCGTCCACAATATCACGCTAACCACCAAACACCTTATTTATACTTCGGCGCAAAAATGACAGGCAGTAGGCGGACCCAAATAATGGTGCTAAGCCTGTTTAGCACCATTATTTAACAACTGGGACTGACCAGGCATTAAGGGACTTGTGGACCCATTTCCGTGGCTAAACACCATGGAATGGGCCCACAGGTGCCCCCTCCAAGGCCCCGAAACACCCCCAGCCATACCAGAGGGACGCCACCCTGGGTAAGTAGAGGTGAGTACAATATTTTATTTTCCAGTGCCATTGGGGGCCCGTTACATGGGGCCCCCTGCCTGGCACTGGGTATGATGGTCATGCCCATGGGACACTGGTCCCCTGTGCTGGCCATTGGGGTGGTGGGCTTGACTCCTGTCTTTACTTAGTAGTCATGTTTAGGTGGTAGTGTGTCAGGAAATGATGCTAGGTTGGTTAGCGGCAAATTTATTGCGCTAACCAGCCTAGCGTCATTCCTGGCACACTAACTTCTTTTCCCCTCCTGCCATCCTCCCAGCCAACGTCTTTTCTGTAGACACAAGCCTGTCCATAGCACCATCCGTGCACCATTCCATTAATATTGCGCCACGGAGGCGCTCTGAAATGGCTGTATATGCCGCTCTAGATTTTGATGCAAAACTGCGCTAACGCAGTCTTGCATCAAAATCCATAAATATGGGCCTAAGCGTGTGTAATACAGTATCTTCATTCTTACAATGGAATACAATTAATATCTGAACAGTACCAATATAGTTCCTAGTTTGTGCTAAGGTACAGCAAAATATGAGTTTCTTTGAATTTTTTATGAAACTCTAGGAGCAAATTCAACGTGATTCTATTGTAATTGTAAATGTGTTTATAAAGCACTTACTACCCCTGACAAAGTGTTGAAGCACTTTAGAATGGGTAGCACACTACTCTGGAACCTAAGGTTAGTGGTTAATCTAGGGTTAATGTTGGTTATTGGGTTTAGTCAAGTACTCTTAAGAAAAAATTGCATGTACTTCAGTTACTTGGTGATCTATTAATACCAGTTGGTGTGATAATTAGTGGGGCTATATAATTTCAGGTGCCTCAGAATTGCTTTCTTTCAGCTGGGCAGCTAAATGTCGTGCCGAAAACCTCTAGGCTGGAGTCTGTGGCATTCAGTCAGAAAGATGGTTCTGCATGTGCTGAAATCCAAGCGCCCACCATTTACATGCATTTTTCAACGATTTCCCAGCAGGGTACTATAGCAGGTGTAAGTGTCCATTGTGCAGTTCAATCGCCGTGTATGTGATGGGGTTTTAAATATTTCTCTATAGAAATGCTTTTGGCCATTTTGTGTTGAACAGATCACTGACACATAGGGGCATATTTACAAGGGGAGTTGTGTTGCTCTTGCATCTCACAACTGTTGTAAGCATGACGCAATCCCAAAATGCAATTTAAGAAGTCACACGAGGCCACCTTGCATGGCTCTGAGTGGTTTCATAAATCTGGAGTAAAGTATTACAGCACACATTGCTGCATTGCATTACTCTGCCTCAGTGAGGTGTTCCATGGGTGTTGTGTGAGGGTTCTCACTCAACATCCATGGATTTTGAGGCATTACCAGATTTACCAGAAGTGGTTGACCTGGGAATGTCCCAAAATTCTACACCTTCCCAAGTGAGGTGTAACAAGGAGAAATAACTTTACTTCTCCATGTTTTTTCGTCTTTCTATGTGTGCTGCATTCAGCAGTACACATAGAAAGAGGAAAATGCCTTGAGGGATTGTTTTTTTGCAAGAAGGAGTCCCTTCCTACACAAAAACTATCCTCTTTTCAATGCAGGCACCCTTGCACCATGTGCCTTCATTGGCACTTGACAGCCAAAGCAATGCCAGCACAGGGACAAATGCAGGAATGTGTTCTTTTAATTACGGTGAATTCCTGCCCTTCCCCTGTTATGCAGCACAGCAAAGTGACTTGCAGTGCTGCATGACTTGGCCAGAAATATGGCCCTTAATATGAAACACGTTGCAATTTGAAAGAAAACAGAGGCAACAATTGCACTATTCTTTACAAAAATGGAGAGACACCCTCTCATCATGTTGTTAGCAGATCATTTTTAAAGGAGAATCCTCATTAGTGTTCAGAGTGTGAGTAGGCTGTGAAAAGATTGTAACTTAAACCCCTTCGAAAGTATTTCTTAAAAATGTAACATATTATAAGAAAATACTACTGCATGGCATAGTACTGGGGTAGAGGTAAATCTTGCTTCCTGGGGACTGTTTGTGCTTTCATTATGAAGTTTCATAACAGCATACAGTTTCAGGTTTCGATATGGTTCATTACCTGGAAGCTTCAATTTATTCACTCATTGATCATTTAAGAAATATGCATCAGTAATTATATCATGAGGTATGTAGTTATGTAAATTTCTGCTGGATATGAAATTCGATATGCCGAGTCTGAGTATCATTGGATTGAAACACATTTACTATCCACAAATAAAGGTTTTCCGGTGCTTAGTTTTCAAGGTTACCATTAGGCAGCAGGTGCAGTAGCACTGTGTCCGAGGGTGAGCTGTTCCCCAGCTTTCACTGTCTTTTACTACTAGACTTGCAGGGAGGGCATTTCCATGCTTGCATTAGGGCCGATGACACCCTTGCTATATCACTGATCTGATTAAATGGATATGATAATCCTTGACCATGGCACACATTCTAATGCTGAACTTCTACCATAGGTTATAATTTGAGGGTCAATTACAGGATATCATAGTGGGTTTGCCACTTGGTTGATTATGCTGTATTTTCAATTTGCATTGTTGAAATAGTCATGGCAAGAATGGCCTTTCAGTCTGCTTGTAGGCCCCTACAAAAATAAAAGTATGACGTCTTACTACATAACCCCCAAACAATGTAAAATGTTCCCAGAACTAAGATTCTGAACATCTTCCGTAAGAGAGCTAGATAGTACGGTCTGAAAGCAAGCTGGCTGCAGTCAGAATGCCTTTTTCTTTTTGCACAGATACTTCCAGTATTGAAGGAATTAAACACACATTTCTGTCATGTTTAGCCAAATATGATGAAAAAGACTATGGCCCTGAATTAACGTTTGGTGAGAAGGTTAGTCATGAAGGATATCCCCTCTGCAGTACTATGCCTATGGAACTTGTAATATGGTGGATGGGATATCCGTCACGTTAGTGACAGAGTAGCCCCTCCGCCAAACTCCTAAATCAGGTGCTATGTAATTTAAATCTTGTAGCCCTTCCTCTCTTCTCCTTGTTTTTTCCTACTCAGAAGTTTATATTAACTGTCTCCTTTCACTGCCCCAAACTATTAACATTTCCCCCTTCCCTCATTTCATATATTTCTTATATTGATTTTTGTATTCCATTTGAAACACCCAGCTACAGCGGGCCTGGAAGGGTCAACCCATATTTTTGTCTGTCCCCCTCCCACACCCACCAAAAATGCTTTTGATGGCAGGGGTGGGAGGTTGTACTTTTAAATGTATCTGCTAACGTTATCTTGTAACATGGACAAAACGAAAGCTGTAGTGAACGGTATGCAGTACATAAACACTTAAAGAGGAGATAATATTTTCTTTTTCTTAAGTACACCAAAAGCCCTAGTGAAGGAAGATCTTTATAATCAACTGTCAAAAAGAGAATTAGGCTGTAACTTGAACATTGAGGATCGATAATGCTTCATTGTAATACATCCATTTCTTAAATGTGTGATACACAACAAGGCACTGCGATCTAAACGACTGCATGAAAGATGTAGTACAATTACTTGAAGGAACCAGGTGAAGCCAGCACGTCGAACACTCATTCAAATGTTTTCATGCATTCTGCCTCAAGAAAGGTTTTTAAAAAATGTAATGAAGTGATATACTTCACAACCCAATTTTATCAGCATATATGTTAATAAAAAAGCCCAAAAAGTTATAACGCTCGTAATTTCTAACTCTTTAGCATTATTCTTCGGAGCATTAAAGCCCATATTCGCGTAGCACAGTTAACAAAGCCGTTTTCAGGCAGTGATGGGTACGTATATCTGAGCGTTGAAGGCAGCCAAGTCCAAACAAATGTGTTCTAACTAGTTAGCACAGCCATTGAAGATGGTTTAGAAATGTATGTGAATTTATTCCTTAAAAAACTGTTAATTTCAACCTTCACTTGTGTAATATACGCCACAGCCACAAAGTGTAAACCAGATGAGAATATACATCATCATCATGCAAAAATGCACAGTCTCCTCCACCATGCTTATAGCATATAGTCAGAGTTAGCAACTTTAAATACACCAGTGGGGGCAGGGCCAGCTGACCCCAGGAGTGGCACTGTGTTTAGAAATAACTCTTGGTTTTAAAAGCACCCCCTGTTTCCTTGTGTGTCGAGCTGCTTTCAGGCGAAAATAATAATGTCAGGTTAACTCAATTGATTAATGTTCCTGCAGAGAAATATCAAAGTTTTATCTAGTAGCAGTTTTGTCTCATCATAAAGTAGCATCAGTGGCTGTTCCTCTGTGGGAATGAAGGAGTGTTGCCCCCCTGCACTGCTGTGCAGAAAGCGTAAAAAATAAAATGGTAATACAATGATTTTATTACCATTTAATTTTGATGCTTCCTTCAAACAAAAAAAATGGAAGGGCAGGGTTGGGCCAGTGCGTTACTGCTGCCAGTGATTGGCAGCAGTTAGGAGTGGCCCCTTTGTTAGAAGTCTGTTTTCGCATCTGACCTTAATAATTAACCTTACAAGGGGACGCGAATAGGTTGATGAACCCAATTAAGATGTTCTTACCATAGCTCTAGTACATTATCAATAACCAATACACAATATCAATAATAAACAACAATCAATAATATCAATAATCAATGAAGTTAGTAATTGTCACACACCATGACCTTTCAGTCATTAATAAACACACCTTTTAGTAAAAATTAGAATATTTGTTTCCCTATATTACCAATACTAAGGTCATGTAAATTAATCTCAAAATCAAATGAAACACATACAGAAACAATATTGGCTGTCCAAAGCGGTGGAAGAAACGTAATCTAATCAAAGATTGAACTACGACACATTTTAAGGTTATGGTACAAATTAATAACAAAATCAACTGTGTCAGAGTGATTACATACATTTGAATTCAGCAGAGAAATTCATCAAGCATTGTTCCCTATTAACTTAATTTCATTAGTGAAGATTCTTAACTAACATCAGATTAGCATCAGCGTGTTGGGCTTCATGCAAAACAATTTAGTAACACCAGTTTGGAAAAACATCTAACTATGGCTCTATCAAAACAGTGCAGTTGGTACCTAGAAAGGAAAAGCAAATACACATGATAGTCAACAGTCTAATTCATAATACCTATCCTCAGTGCCGATCAGCAAGCAGAGTCAGTCTTCGTCCTCAGGACGCCAGTCGATCAGCAAAGCATCAGGATTCAGCATCAAAAATCAGAAAAAGCAAAGTCTTTAAGCATTAAAGATAAGCACGTCTTTTGGCAGGACGCACAAGAAAATGTTGACCTATCGGCCAGCAAGAAAATGGGCAATGACGGTCTATGGCAAGTGTAGAATGCTGGATTCTTCTCAATGCAATGTCATTATGTTAAATCTACTTCCCACATCCCTTTTGTTCAATTAATCGCATGTTCACACTTTGTCCAATAACACTAAAACTCCAACTCTATTAATTCTACCATTACTCCGTTCACATGTCGTTGATTTGTTTGTCTTGTAATGTCCTCATCATCCGGCTTGTCAGGTAACAATATTGTTGCAGCTTCTGTTCCAATCAGTATCTCCATTGTTTTCCTCATGAGAAAGTCAGTCGCACACACATTACACACAAAATGGTACATTAGCAAGAACAGCATCTTCTAGCAGTCGGTTCTCGTGAGAACCTTCTGTTGTGAGCACATTTAAACAATGCAAAATGAAAATCACAGTTTAACTCTCTAGAACAGCCATTTATTAAACCTTAAGAAATGCAGCTTTGACATGAGGCCTGGCAAACAGGCCAAGGCATTTGCTAAGTTAAGACCTACAATTAATGAAGCTGGAGCATAATGCATAACCCTTTATATGATGTATTGCTATATTAGTCAAACATATATTCAACATTTCACAATATTAATCTACTAATAAGTACACTTTGTGAACATTGGCCGCCACTCTTCATAATCACATTTTCAAATGTGTGTATTATTTTTCTACGTTATTATATTTTCTACACAAACCCCTTATTCAGAATGCATGAACACTCATTAATAATTTTACTAAAACACCTGTGCTAGCAGAAGTGTGCATGATGGTTTGGCCAGCTACTTTGCTACTGCCAAACCAACATGTGCATTTCAATTCTCTCCAACTTGACTGTCTTACACAGCTAGGTTGGAAAGAAGGCACAGGCATAACATGCCTTTTGGAGTGTGGAGCAGGCCCACTCCAATCAATCAAGAAACTTCTTCCTGCTGCTTAACAGCTTGAAAACAGTGTCTTGATTAGATGAGGGAGTTGGCTGTGGGCTTCACACTCTGAGGACATGCTGCAGAACGATGGCGTGCAGCAGAACATCAAGTAAGGTAAGTGTTCTCTGTTTAATTTATATTGGTGTGCATGTTGTGTGTGTATAATATGTGTGTATGTTATGTTATGTTCATGTTGTAGTTTTTTGCACTCCTCCAATTCATTTTGCTGCCAGACACAGCTGGGGTTGATATGCCTGTTGCAAAGAATATCTGCATGCAGATTACAAAATAGGAACCCTCATTGTTTTATGTAACATTTCCTATGAACTGATTTACACACGTAAGATTCATTGCCTCTGGATGAGTAGTGCTATAAAACACAAGAAATGCATGTGAGAGAGGTGCTGTGGAGAGATGAGCAGCACTGTTGGAAGGCGGTTTTGAGGGAATCTGCAGAGAAAGAGACCACTGGGCGTGGAGTGCCAAAACAGACTGTCACACCAAGCACCTCTAACTCTAAAACTGTCCGTAAGTGGGGGTGCCAGAGTATGCAAAGGACCACTCGGACTTAACTTGATGGTGTATCGAAAACATTTGTAAAGATATGCTCCACACTATTCAGCATATGAAAAATCCAGATGTGAATGCTGCTTAAACTGTAGGAAAGTGCATCAACATGTTAAGCTCTGGGATACTGTGAGGATTGTTCTCCTCTTCTTTGTACATTTTTGGAAAAACATCACAATCTTCACAGCATTTGCAAAAATCTTGCAAAAGAAATAGATGTATCCCATTGCTCGAATTAGGATTGTGATTACAAACCTCTGATAACACCCACTTTTAGCAGGTCATGTGCTTCATAGCAACTATTTGTGCGAATACTCTCTAACAATTTATTTCTCCAAACGTCTCTCAAGTGCTATGTTGGGGAAATGAGGGAACTGCAAAAGGTGAAGTGCAAAGTTGTTTATTTTTTGTACAACTGTTTTAAGAGGTTGTATGATGAAGAGGTGTGTTGGAGAAATCACATTTAAATGAAATAGAAAATGAACTTAAAAGTTAAATGAAGAATTTCATAAACCTATTGATGTATAGTGGACCAATAAGTGCAATACTTATATGCATAGGGATGATGAAACTGGCTAGGAGGTTTTTGATAATGTCGTCTTATGTGTGTCTAGTAGCTACTATATATATACCTTATGCATATGTAAGTTTGAATGTTTTGTGAACCTAAAAACATGTTCTGAGACAGCGATGGAGCCAGTGACTACACACTAGGCAACAATCCCCCTATAAGCCCCCCATATGACTCATGAGCGCTCTGTGAATCATCCCTCTGCCAAACGTTCAACAGGAACTCCACTGAAAGAGCTAGGAAGGATGTCTGCTGTGTTGTCCTGCAACAGGTAATGGGGACATTGCTTGTATATGTGTATCCCTGTGGACACTTTGTCTTCTTGCTGTACTTATGCACACATGATTGTTTGCAAATGCCATTGTAACTGCCTACAAAATTGTGGCACTAAACCTGAACAGTATATTGGGGCCCATTGTAAACAATAGTGTGCCCCCTTTTAGCGCCTGCTCTGAGCAGGGGTTAAAATGCCAGAAAAAATGGTGCAAAGAAATCTCTGAAATTTCTTTGCACCATTTTTTCTCCCCCCAATGGGTGAACACCCACTTTGCATACAATATGCAGGGTGCATGCATTATGTAGCACAAAGGGTTACAAAGTGATGTAATGCATGCATTGCACCATTTTGTAAATATGGTGTGGCATTTTTGGCCATCTAATGCCACATTAGAGTAAAACAATTACGCTACTATGTCGTTAGATGGTGCTAGTCCCACTTAAATCTGGGCCCATATATTTATGCTCTTTCAGAGGGTAAGGAGGGGAAGGGTTCAGTATCCTTTTTTACCACAATTGGTTAAGATAGCTTCCTCAACAAATTTAAATATACAGTGAGCACACAGACTGGATCAACGCCTCTCTACTTCTGCCCCCACATACTAAAACTCAAGGAATAAGTGACTTATTTTTGGAGTTTACTAAACTTTAAAAATAATGAATGTGGCTTAATCCAAGAAACAGGTTGTGTGGCCTGGCAAGAAGATTTTTATCATGCAAGACATCTCCAATTCTACAGCCTACAGATGAAAAGCCTTTTTCAGCCTTTGTCCTGCCCTTTGTACTTTGTGGGCTTGTCACAACCTCATTCATCCAAGTTGCTTTAAGGTCACTTACCAAAAGAAAACTACAATGTATGAAGACCCGTCTGAACTGAAAATGTACAAACTCTCATATGGTGGATAACATGGACATAGCAAGTCCCCCTACATGCTAATGACTACCATAACATTTATATTGGCTCTTTGGGCCTGATTTCGTGTTGGGGTTTAGTGAACCGCCATAGTGATGGTGGCAGTCCGACTGCCATTGGCTTGGCATTTGAACCACTGTATTACGATGCCAGTAGGTGTATAGAGCAAAGAGCGTCACAGTTCCGACGGCACTGCCAGGCAGTGCAGACCGTTACGGTGATGAGACAGGAAAAACAGGCCGGAGGAGCCTGTGTTTCCGCCAGACTCATTATGATGTTGCACATTGCCAATGTGACCGTGGTGGTACAACAACCATGTCTCAGCAGACAGAAACCAAGACTATATACGAAGTAATTAACCTGCAGGCAGTGTTACATGTCCTGTGCCATCAGGGAACCCATCACACATGTGCTGCGGCTGCAGCTTCTCATCGAAGGTGCCCAAAATCCACACCACTGTGGATGCAACCACTGGTGATTACACACACCTACCTGTGGCATTAAGCTCAACTGCAGATCGTCGTGCCATTTTCCACATGACATGGGACTCAGACTGTGGGCACCAAATACACCCGCCATTGTGTACACAGTTGGAGTCATTCACAACACATTACACATTAACAGCCATTAAACACTGCCCCCTTTGGGCAGGTCCCTGACACTGCACTGCAACACTACACAAAAACACATGTTTTCCCATCTCAGACACAGGGACAGAAAAGTGTACACAACACTGTGTCACACAACAGCAACAACACAGCAACATTGCACATAATTGAACTGACACCCTCACATGCCATGACCTGTCATCAGATTGAACACACATATGTATGGAGGTATCATAGAACACAAACACCCCTCCTATCAAATAGCCCTGCAATGGACCCACACATCACACGCATTGCAACACGATGGAAGGGAAATGGGATGCACAGTAGTTTAAGAGACCAAAGCTTATTATGAAAACAATCCTGAACAATATGGGTGGGGACATCAGGATGCTGCACTGGGACACATTTCTCTTTGCACATGCCTCAAAACACCATTTGCACAGCAACTGTCCCTCAGGGTCAAACAATAGTACAGCCAAGTGACATGCCTATCTGCCCTATCTGCAGAATGTTGAAGTGTGAGTCAAGAAAGCACACACAACTGCAACAGCCTGGGCCATACATCTAGATGAAGTAGCTGCAAGGTACACACATCAAATTGGACACAGGCACAGTCAAATGCAAAGGAAGCTAGCACAATTAAACAGCCTCCATGTCTGGACAAACAAAACTTTAGCATCCACACATGAGATGAATGTACAATCTTTATTATGTCTAACACCATACATGCTGATTTTGGACAAGACAAGATGAAATACCTACCATACCAAACAGAACACAATGCAATAACACTCAATTGCATTATAAACTCATATCCATAAAGTCAACATCTACCCTTGTATTTATGGGTTTATGTTGAGTGCCTGTTTTCCAGCGTGTCTTGTGGTGTTTGTGTTGATGTGTCTGTGTGTTAAGTAAGGGAATAAGGGATTTGGATTGGGAAGAGGGAGGTAGAAGGGGGTGCGATGTGGGGGGTGACTGTCTGCCATCAGTGAGGACGCCAGAGCCTGAAAGGAACTTGGTAGGCCAGACATGGCACTATGAATGCCTTCCAAGAAATGATTGGTCTGCTGAAGTTGGCTAACCAACCCCTGGATGGCATTCACAATGGCATTTTGACCCATAGAGATGATCTTTACATGGTCAATACCCTTCCAACCCAGGGCAGCAGGGGTTAAAGGGGCTGGGGAGAAGGTGCTTGTGGCAAAGGAGACACCCAGTCTCTTGGGGGAGGTGGCACAGCAAACTAGGGGGGGGGGAGCAACAGGAAGAGTGGCAAAAGAACTGAGGGTGGTACAGAAGGATGGTACAGGAGTAGGCCCTGATGGGTCCACCACCATAGGAAGTGACCACTGGAGGTAAAATCCTATGGTGAGCATGTAGATCTGGTCTCCTCCATGGCACTCCCCTAAACCTCCAGGCCACTGGGTCCCTCCATGTCGGTGGTCACATAACTGGAGGTCCTGTGGCCAGAAGTTTCCCCACTTGGTTTTGCTCTGACTCCCTTGCTTTCCTGGGATGATGCTGAAAATATAAAAGGAAAAAGGGTCATCACATGTTCCTGATCACACTTGAACAATAGCTGTGATTAGCAAATCCCATCACGTCCCATCACGTCAAGTAGGCACCAGCAACAAAATACATCAAAGTGACTTCTACATGAACCATTCCATATGCTTGCATGCCATCTGAACTGTCAACAGTTGCCAAAACAAAAGGATGATGGACGGAGTGCTGCAAATGAGTCTTGATCCTGTTCCCCATGGGAATAGTCTAGCCCAAACTGCCAGGTCTGGTTTGAAACTTTCCAAACACTCACCCCCAGTCACAGATCTGGGTTTAATCCATTATTCTGTGGATCCACTCCAGTTTGGACCCAGCCATGTGTAAATCAGTCTTGACCCTGTTCCCCATTGAACAGTGCTGCCTGAACTGCCAGGGCTGAACTGGGGGTGAGTGTGTGAAAAGCTTCAGCACTCTTCCATCATCCTTTTCTGTTACGAAAGTTGCCCTAAGTTGCCAGGGTATGCCGAGACGTGGGACTCTTGCTCACTATGCCACTGGATTCAAGCAAGTCTGCTCATAAGGGTTGATACCCTGAAAGCCATCCCAAGATGATTGTTTCCGGTCCAGGGAGGACCTGGCCTGGCAGTTCAGGCTGGACTGTTCCCGTGGGGAGCAGAGTTATGACTGATTTGCATATGGCACAGTCTGAACTGGAGTGGCCTGGTGCACAAACAAATGATAGATTAAACCCAGATCTGTGACTGGGGGTGAGTGTTTGAAAAGTTTCAGCACTCCATCCATCATCTTTTTGTGTTGCTAAAGTCACCCTAAGTGGCTAGGGTATGCCCAGATGTGGGTTCATTGCTCACTGTGCCACTGGATTCAAGCTAGCCTGGCTACTGAGAGGTACTACCCCGAAACCAGTCCCAGGATGCTTGTTTCCAGTCCAGATTTTCCGGCCTTGCAGTCCTGGCTGAAGTGTTCCCATGGGGAGTAGGGTCAAGATTGATTTGCATATGGCTCAATCTAAACTGTGGTGGCATGGTGAGCAAACTCAAGATGGATTAAACCCAGATCTGTGACTGGGGTTGAGTGTTGAAAAGTTTCTGCACTCCTTCTGTCATCCTTTTGTGTTGCCTGTGAACAGACAACTACAACTTCATGGCTGAAGTTGTGCAATCACAGTAACCATTGAAAAAGTAGGAGGCCAAAATCACCTTCAAAGCTTTGCCTCATGGGGCATACCTCAATTACCTATTGTCATTAGGCCTGGGCATAGAAATCGGCTCCACCGGTGGAATTTGCGAAGTTGGGGCTCTTCATGCTATGCAGTGTAATGCAGAGTTCCCAAATTTTGCACTCCAGTATGGAGTGGAGTTAGTTTGTGCCTGCAAGATTGGGTTTTTGCACTATCTTGTGAGTGTGACGATACTTCTGGGCCACTAGCGAGAGAACGTGAGACTCCTTGTTTGCTCGCTCTGATTCTGGCTGCAACGGCGGCAATAACAGTGCCGCTCATCAGCTCTAACTCACTTCTGGAGTAGATTTTCTTTTCCAGAGCCACTAAATCTAGTCGAAAAGAGATTTTGACTAGATTTTCTTTGCCAATAGACCCTCAATTTGCCTTTCAGATTGCGAACCCTTTTTTGGTCAAACAGGTAGGAAGTGTGTCAGAGACTCCAACTTACTTTTCCTGACCAGCAGGCTATTTCTAGTGCTTTGTCAATCTCCTGGTCAACTTTCATTTGGATTTCGAGGTGTACGGATCATTCTCTTTGTCTCCAGGATATACCTTTGGATTTAAGGCCTTTGTTTTTGTTTAATCACACAAGAAAGTTAAAAAACAAAAACTACTGTATAAGGGTGTTGTTTGTTTGCTTGGGCATGCACCAGTATTTCTTTGTACTTTCATTAGATTGTAAAATCTTATAGTGGTGGGTGGCCTGGAGTTTTAGTACAGGCCTAGTTTTTATTAATTTTGCATTTCATTGATTTTTCACCTTTTGTAAAGGAAAATTGTTGCACAGCTCAGTACCTTTTCTACATGTTTCTAACATTTGCAATATTATTTTAGTATGTGGCTTAGATTTCCAAAGGGCCATCTAGCCAGACGGAATCATCACTAGTAATCATCAATGTATGAAATAAATGTTTCAGTGGTATATGTTGTTAAAACTTTATTTGGGGCAGGGATGGCATTGGAATAATTGAAAATGTTGGCTATTGTTTGCATTTCATTTTTTTTTTTTTGCATAACGTGTATATGCTCTGGGGTAGAATGATGTGTGTTGCTATTTTATAGCTCATCTAATATTCATGTTTTGCATTGCTTAATTAATGTTGGTCACTTTTCTTCAGTGTTACCACCACCATGCTCCTTATGGCCAGAGAGTGTGTGTCTGTCTGTGTGTGTGTGTGTGTGTATGTGTGTGTGTGTTTGTTGTCGTACACATTTCTGTTTGTTTTCCATGCAGTGTGGCCACTGGCCATTTTCTGTCCAGAGGCTTGCAAGCGTTCTTTGTTCTGCATGCCTCCTTGTTTGCAGTTGTTGTCTGACCATGTGTGTGGGAGTCCTTTTGTCCATACAGCCAGTGTCCCTTTGCCATAGGCTTGCACGTGTTCTTTGTTCCCCATGCCTCTTTGTTCACTGTTGTTATTTGACCATGTGGTAAGCAGCCATTTGGTCCATCCAGCCAGTGTCCCTTTACTATAGGCTTGCAAGTGTTCTTTATTCGCCATGCCTCCTTGCTCCTTGTTATAGTTTGATCATGTGGCTGGCTGACAGCCATTTTGTGCATGCAACCAATGTGTCTTTGCCATAGGCCTGTATGTGTCAATGGTTTGCAATGCCTCCTTGCTCCTTGTTGTTTGACGATGTGGCTGGTGGCCATTTTGGCCATCCAGCCAGTGTGGCTTTACCATAGGCTTGCATGCGCTCTTTGTTTGCAATCCCGCCTTGCTCCTTGTTGTTGTTGTTTGACCATGTGATTGGTGGCCATTTTGTCGATCCAGCCAGTGTCAATTTATCCTAGGCTTGCACGTGTTCTTTGTTTGCCATGCCTCCTTGCTCCTTGTTATTGTTGTTTGACCATATGGCTGGTGGCCATGTTGTCCATCCAGCCTGTGTCCCTATACCATAGACTTGTATGTGACCTTTGTTTGCAATGCCTCCTTCCTCCTTGTTGTTGTCGTTGTTTGACCATGTGGCTGGCTGGCAGCCATTTTTTGCATGCAGCCAGTGTGTCTTTGCCATAGGCTTGCATGTGTCCTTTGCTTGTAATGCCTCCTTGCACCTTGTTGTTGTTTGGCCATGTGGCCGGCGGCCATTTTATCCACCCAGCCACTGTTTCATTACCATAGTCTTGCATGTGTTCTTTGTTTGCCATGCCTCCTTCCTCCTTATTGTTGTTGTTTGACCATGTTGCTTGCTGGATGACAGTTTGTGCATACAGCCAGTGTGTCCTTGCCACATGCTTACATACAAACATTGTTAATTGTTAATCATTTGTTTTTAAACTTTCTATTTTAATTTTAAAAAAAATCTATTTTAATATTTTATTCTTATATTCTATTTTCCTTTTTATTTTAATTCTCTATTTTATTTTATTTTAATTACATTTGTATTTCATTTTTTACTTTTTTTATTTGATTTTTTAAAAATGTTTAATAACTTTTATATTTTTTTATTTTAATTTTCTATATTGGTTTTAAATGATATTTTCTTTGTTTTTTTTATTTTAATTTTTATACTTTAGTTTTTTAGTTTTTTATAATTTGTTATTCTCATTTATCCATTCATCTATCCACCAAAGAAATGCAGTTGCACTACAACATTCAGTTTCTTTAGGTGTAATTCTATTTCCTCCAGGATACCCTGGCTGCGGAGCTCTGCAGACAAATCAACAGCATAATTCATTTTGTTCATGATTATTCCATTTCTCCTGGACCACCTTGCCACCTTAGGCTTTTTAAAGGATTATTCATTTTACCCATGCACCTCTCTCTTACTACCTCAGGCATCTCCTTTAAAACAGCTGGAAATAAAGGAAAAGCTAGATCTGCATGTTGGCATGCTGTCTGATTTGAAATGTAATTTTTTAATGACGTGGTGGGGTGGTGTGACTTTACAAGGTTTGAATAAATTGGAATTGTATTTATTAGATATGTAACTAACAGCACTAAGATTGCATTTGTCTGTACTATTTCAACTTGCAACAATATCACATTTCACTAACTACATGTTTTTCTTGGTTGGTTGTTTTTGGGTGTACAAGAGAAAAAACACCACATCATCCGCAGTATTGCCAAAGAGAAGGCCTTACAGTTACTTTGGACCTTCTATCTCTTTTGTTTGTGCATCTTAGTGCCACTGCCAACCTAGACCTTAAGATGGCCCAAAGAAAGTTTCTCTCAAGAAAAAGGCAAGTGAGAAGAAGCAGCTTTCTGGCAGTGGCATGCCAACTGCAACCTCTTTTGGGAGATATGTGCCTGCCACACTGGCCTCTGGGGAGGAACCTGGAAGCAGCACTGCCGCATTATTAACACCACCACAACCTAAGCCGGAGACTATGGTGGTCATTACGACCCTGGCGGATTACTTCCGCCAGGGCCGCGGGACGCGGTGGCACCGCCGACAGGCCCGCGGTGCCCCGCGGGGCATTCTGACCGCGGCGGCTTAGCCGCGGTCAGAGAAGGGAAACCGGCGGTCTCCCGCCGGTTTCCCGCTGCCCCCAAGGAATCCTCCAAGGCTTGGGGATTCCGACTCCCCCTCCCGCCATCCAGTTCCTGGCGGTTCTCCCGCCGGGAACCGGATGGCGGGAGGGGGAGTCGCGGGGCCCCTGGGGGCCCCTGCAGTGCCCATGCCAGCGGCATGGGCACTGCAGGGGCCCCCGTAAGAGGGCCCCAAAATGTATTTCACTGTCTGCCTTGCAGACAGTGAAATACGCGACGGGTGCAACAGCACCCGTCGCACCTTCCCACTCCGCCGGCTCGATTACGACCCGGCTTCATGGTGGGAAGGTCGTTTTCCCCTGGGCTGGCGGGCGGCCTTTCGGCGGCCGCCCGCCAGCCCAGGGGAAAACTTGGAATACCCTCCGCGGTCTCTGGACCGCGGAGCGGTATTCCTGACGCGCAACATTGACGGGCGGCCTCCGCCGCCCGTCAATGTTGGAATGAGGGCCTATGTCTGTCAGTGAGGCAGCCACTGCAATCTTGGTGACGCCGACGGGCAATGATGTAGAATTGGATTTGCACCTTTCACAAAGTAGTACCCAGTCATTTCAAGAAACAGGGCAGAGTGGACAGCAGCCACAGCTAACAAAAGTAGATGTTCCCAAAGTTGGAGCAGAACAGGAGATTGAGCTTTCTGTCAAGTAAGAATCTCCTCTTTCCGAATTAAGGGCTCCCAGATCTCCAGCAAGAAATAGGAAGGGTAGTACTCTACCATCTTCTCCAAGCACCACTTCTGATGACGATGATAGAGACATGGAGTGGACCTCGCAAAGTCGAGGAGCTGTCAGGAGAGGCAAGGGAAAAGAAAAGTTCCAGAAAGCCTTAGAACAGAGGTTTTAAAACTTTTTTATATTGTACCCCCCTTCAGATGGCAAAACAAAGCATTGCCCCCCCCCCAGGAGTTTTTCACAATTATTCCAATAAGTTGGCAATGTTTAACTATGTCTAGACTTATTTTAACATTGCAGTTAAGTTCTGCTACCTTTTAAAAAATAGAAAGAAATTATTTTCTGTTTAAAACAAAGCACTGTTATCTGCATAATGCTTCTTTTGGCCTAAGCCTGGCACCCCCTTGGAATCACATGAGGCTCCCGCTAGGGGGGCCTGCCCCCCAATTTGAAGACCTCTGCATTATAATGATGGAAGGGGATGATAAAGATAATGATGATGAGTCAGTCATTTTGGAAGCTGGCAAAGAGGAGACCAACATTACTATCCAACCTGGGCTATGATATGGGTAGCAGCACTACCTTTCATACTTGTAAGGCCCCAGCAGGGACCTGTACCACTCCATACCCCAGTAGTAGTATGCAATGCAGAAAGACAATTGCCACACCCACCTACTTCCAGCTCTTCATCAGACATTGGCTGTGGCCCAATTTGAAAGTATTCCTCTCTAGTTTGGTACTTTTTTACGATTAGTCAAAAGGAGGAGAACATTGCGATATGCTCCATTTGCCACGCTAGGAGGAGCACCTTAAAAATGGCTGAACATGATTGCAGTGGTGAAGGTGAGAAGAGCCTTCAGCTACAACTGATCAAATAATGGTGAAAGGTGAGGAAGAAATGGGTGACATCCTCATGCTAAGAAGCCCTGTCCCCAGCAGTGCACCAGAATCAGCCCCTTCAGCTACCTTACAATGGCACAGGAAGACTCTAAGTCACATGGCATACCGTTACTGCACAACAACACACATTGAATCTGCCACCACCTACTACTTTTTGAAAGTTACCTACATCAGTGGCCCCTGGAAAGAAGAAAATCCAGGCGACTATTACAGCCATGATTAGACAGGAGGGCCCCTAAAAATGCAGCCACCGACTGTGGTATGTTTGTGCTAAGGGAGGCAGGCAAAAATGATACCACTAGACCTCCTCCCGTTTTGTTCTGTGGAAGGTTTGGGATTCTTAGAGTTTGTGGCAGTCATGTGCCCAAAATGGAAGATTCCGAGTTGGACCTATTTTGCCAGAGTTACTGTTCCAGCTCTGCAACATGATGTGCTGCAATTGGTTGGACAAAAGTTGCAGCAAAGTGTTGTCCATTCTATCCACCTGATGACAGATATGTGAACCAGTATTCAGGGGACTGAGTACATATGCATCACTGCATCCTGGATCTCTCTTGTGGGAATAAATCATGAGCTATCTATGGTCTTGGCCCTGAAGAAAATTTTAGGAGCACCCTGTGGCATGCAACCTTAGCTATTTTCGCCATGGAGGAAACACACACAGCTGCAAACATCTAGGAGGGCTTCAATAGCAAGATGGCTGAAATATTGAAACCCAGAGGTCTTCAAATTCGATATGTTGCCACAGACAATGTCAGTAACATAGTCAAGGCCATGGGAGACGGAAACAATTTCAGGGCCATGTGCTTGGAGCACTTGATTAATCTGGTGGTGCAAGACTTTCTTTAAAAAGAAGATATAGTTAGCATGCTGACCACCCGCAGATGCATCTTTACTCATTTCAGCCAATCTTTTAAAGCTCAGCAACAGTTGTTGATTATTCAGCGATGTAACAGAGTACCTGTGAAAGGCCTGATACAGGAGGTGCCAACGCGTTGGAACTCACCCCATTATAATGTGCAGCATCCTTTTGAGCAGTACAAATAGATCAATAACTATGTAGTTCAGAGATTATTGGATGTAATTGGGAAAGATATGAAAATGAATGCGACCAAATAGGGCCTAGTCAAATGCCTCACACAGATGCTGCTCCCTTTGGAGGTTTTCATGCAGGAGGTTAGTCAGGAGGACAATACAGTGGGCCAAGCTATCCAGTTATTGCATCTGCAACAGGAGCAGCTATAGAAAGTGTCTGAAAGGTTTGCATTCGGAGGTGCAAACTAAAAACAAGAAGCCCATGCATTGGTTGAGAGCATAAGCTTTTGCTTGACTTGTAATGTAAGGCTGCAAAATGACATTATCTCCTCCAAAGAGTACATCTCTGCCACCATACTTGATGAAAGCCACGAACCATTCTGCCCACTTTCATTGTTTTTTAACAAAGAGGATGTTTCACAGTACAAAAGGTGGATTGTTGAGCAAAGCAGAGAACTAGAAGAACGGCTGGAAATTAGAGTTCCACTCCACATTTCTGGGGTGCCACCTTCAACTTCTAGAGTGGGCAGTCTTGCCTCAATGAAGCCAATACCAGAAACAAGGACACCGGCGACAACAGAAACAGTGGAATCAGACCCAACCTCTGGATTGGCTTGGCTTCAAGTGGCAGGTCTTAGGTCCAGTGCAGAGGCAAAGGCATAAGCGAGCGAGCAAGTGGCAGCACCAATGACCATTCAGAGGATGTTCTAGGAGTATCTGATTGACCCGAAGGAGGTGTATGTGGATCACACTGCATTGGTGTATTGATAGGGGAAAATGCAGCAATTGCCAGAGCTCAGCAGACTGGCAATAAGGTTTCTGGCTTGTCCTGTAGCCAGTGTGTCTTCTGAATGTGTGTTCAGTGCAACTGGTGCAGTTGTTACAGTGAGAATGACCAGTCTCTTGGCTCAAAACGTGGAGAGATTAACCATGATCAAAATGAACCAGCATTGTGTACCACCTGATTATACAGTTCCTAAAAAAACACAGGAGGAGGAAGAGATGATTGGTCAGAATCACATGTGCTAGTTGACCAACGTCTTGGTGAACCACCAGAGTTTGAGGATGAACTCTACTTTCCAGACGGAGTATGCCAGTGCCACCATAGAACTTTATAATTCTAATTTCTTTCTTTCTTTACAAAAGAAAATGCTAGCAGAACCTTATGTTTGGGTTGGATTTGTACTGCCCACCATTTTGTAGTCACATATATTAGCTAGGATTGGAGTTGGACCATGTGCAGCAAAGAAGTCCTCACATACCCTTCAGTACACTGGAGACATTGCCTGCCTGTCAGGAGTGTCATGCACTGGACATCTGGATTTAACAGGAGCAGAAGCTAGTCCCAATGCCTCTCCATTAATATCCACACCAAATTTCAGACTATTACCAGTATGAAATATCAACAGGAGGGAAGGGGAAGTGACTAGAGAATTAAGAGAGACTGCCTTGCTGGGGAATCTTCGCTGCTATACTTCGTTTTTGAAAGATGTTATAAATGACAGCCATCTGCAAAGGATGACAAACACAAACATGCAATTTGCATTTCAATTCATATTTTAATGTTACTAAACCCTATTTCTATTACAAGTTAATCAATGTTCCATACCCTTATAGAGCAAGGCTCTGTTATAAATAGAATAAGATTTTGAATTTTTCTAAATTAATATATGGTTTTAACACTGTGACAGTATGCCAGTATAGCGGTTGTAGTATTTGATTGTGTGAGTGGATACAGTTCGGTAGTGAAGACATTTATTGTTTTTCGTAGTTGTGCTTCAAATGACATGTGAATAGATGTTTTTATTGAAGAATGAGCAAATTCAATGTATTTTTGATTATTTACAATATATTAATTGAGCCATGAGAATTCTCTGAGAAAAGTTTCTCGTAATGTACAAAGTCTTAATTTTTTCCTAAAACGTTATGCCACTTGAAAAGTATCTCTTATCTGACCTTTGCAAAGAAGTTAAATGAGGAGCTAGCACTCAAACTCCTTTTGAACTGTGAGTGCTGCAGAGAACTGAAATACTTGCTGTACGATGAAGAAGAGACACTACTCCAATATGCGTGAGCTGCTTTCCATGAGCAGAGTAGTGTCTTTTCAGATGAGGAATCTTCTGTTAGGTAAATATCTGCAGTGGAGAGGCACTACCAGTGCCTCAGGAGCCTAGTTGAACTGCCTGGCCTTCCTTGACAAGCGCTTGCATGTCGAGCTGAGATTTCACACAAACACTAGACCGCTAACCTTCCACGAACATCTGCCATTTTGAAGATCTCGAAGTTGGTACGTGTAGCAAACATGAGGATGTCCTTCAAACAACAGTTTTGTGGACGGCTTATCATGCAACCAATGTGGATGTGGCTGGGCTCTGGTCAATCTCTAGCATTTTGGTCTTTTGTACAAGTAAGTCTATGTTCCTGCGGCTGAATTCCTGACAGTACCTCCCTTCAAAAGGGGGCCTCCCCAATTTTGGCTTTTTGGGGTACAGCTTATGAAAGGCTTTTATCAAACTGGGGGTGTGCACATTTACTTTGGGTTCCCAGGGTCCTTCCTCTGGGCCAATACCATTCCATGCAACGAAATATTGCAATTTTCCCTTCACCTTTTTTTAATCTAATTTTCAGCTAACTTTACATTCTTCTTCTGAACTCATGGTTACCTTCGGTTGGACACTTCAGTATTTTCATCCCTGTAGGGCTCTTTTTTAACAGAGATACATGAAACACAGGATGGATTTTTATCTGCACTGGGAGCTGTTGTTTTACAGTAACTGGATTTATTTTTATTACCTTGAAGGGACCTATGTATCCAGGCTGAAACTTCCTGTTACACTTCAATTGCAAATGACGAGTAGACAACCCCGCCTGATCTCCCTTCTCAAAAACTGGTCCCAGCCTACTATTTCTACCTGCATAATTTGTATAAGATGTCTTAGCTTTTAACAGGTTTTCTTTAGCAGACTGATGAGTCTTTTGTAAATTATTGACTCTCTTTTCTACTTCTGGGACTGATCGATCTTCTTCATCTAGCATAACATTTGGATGTCTACCTGAGTTTAGGTAAAATGGGGTTTAACCAGTGAAATTATGAATGGAGTTATTGTAGGCAAATTCTGCAGACCAAATCAAATCAGGCAATTGTCCTCCTGATCCAGAAGATAGAGTCACAAATATTGCTCCAACTCCTGGTTGATGGTTTCAGTTTGTCCATCAGTTTCTGAAGGATAACAGGTGGCGAACCGAGTGACCATTCCCATTCAGTATGCAAAGGACTTCCAAAACCTGGACACAAACTGAGACCCCCGATCAGAAACCACCACCTTCGGAATGCCATAAACTCCAAATTATGGCTCTCATTATGACATTGGTGGTAAATGCCGCTTGCCGCCACACTGACAGCCGCCAACTTGCCGTCGCGGCGGCAGATATCCGTTTACCATACTATGACACACACACACCAATCTGACAGAATTCAGCCACATACACAAATCCGCTAGCCCAAAGGTCAGTGATAAACTGGCGGTTTTAAAACCCAAAGCATTACACCAACAGACAATGCCCATCAAATTATTTCCTCCGAATCACCACGGCGGACATTCAATGGAGGTAAACCATTGACGGTACATACTGCCGAGCTCACAATGGACCCCCACAGAAAAAACAACACCATATTGGACAATTCAAACAACACACGCCTGACACCCATACACACACCACACCCACACACCCATACCACTATAAAACACACACTCACATTACCCACAACCCTTTACAATTACAATTCATTGCCACCAGAGAGACACCAAGACCACTGACAACTAGAGCCACACACTACTCACACCTATACACCAGTCACACACTCCACATAACACACGCCAACACATTACCCAACACACTCTCACCAGCACACCTCACATAACACCCATGGCACCACAAAGACACCCCCGTTTCACAGAGGAGGAGATAATGCTCATGGTGGAGGAAATTGTCAGGGTAGAGCCACAGATATTTGGAGCACAGGTGCAGCAGATATCAATGGCCAGGAAGACGGAGCTATGGTGGCGAATCGTGGACAGGGTCTACGCCGTGGGACAGCACCCCAGAACTAGGGATGACATCAGGAAGAGGTGGAATGACCTATGGGGGAAGGTACATTCCATAGCAGCAAGACACCAGCTTGCTATCCAGAGGACTGGTGGTGGACCCCCACCTCCTCACCCACAACTCATAGCATGGGAGAAGCAAGTCTTTGCAATACTACATCCTGAGGGCCTGGCCAGAGTTGGAGGAGGAATGGACTCTGGTAAGTCAACTCTCTACTATTATCACCCCCCATACCTGCATGCCATCACATACCCTCACCCTCACTCCCATCACTCCACTCCATCTCACACGCTCCACCATCACATCTCACTCATCCCAATGCCAAGCCCCGCATGCTGTACCAATGCATGGACACCCCTCATAGCCCTGCACAGACACTCATCACCAAAGCATGCACAGCATCGAGAACTAACAATCCCACCATACACTAACATACAAAAGTGAAAGTTGGCAGGGCAAATCCGACCATAGAGGGGAGGCCAGGGATATACAATATGCCATACACAAAAAACATAACACATCATTTACATCCCCACGGGTACCCCAGCCAATGTCACCAAAGAGGAGGTGCCAGCACTATCCAGTTCCCCAACAGGAGAGGGCCACAGTGATGACAGTAACTCTTGTCTTCAGGATCTGGACAATCTACCTGGCCCACCACGGACCATTGGAGAGCCGGTTACCCAAGCTCAGTCTCAAACTACCACAGAGCCTCCCCCATTAGGAAACAACACCACAGCACCCACTCAGCGTACCCACACCTTCATCCTTAGGATACATCAATCAGCAGTGTGTCCACCTCTATAGGGACCCCTGGGCACACCTCACACACAAGACAATCAGAGACCTGGGGTCAGTGGCAGTGAGCACACAGTTCAGGGGAAGAGGCACAGTCCAACAGGGAAACTGGGAGGACTACTGTGCGCCAGGAGAGGACAGGCCCAGGGAACCAACACTCCAGAAGGCACTCTCTGAGATCCTGGGAGCGTACCAACATTCCCAGGACACGAAGGGCCAGATCCTGGACAACGTGCAGGAGAACAGGCAGCTGCAGGAGGGACAGTACCAGGGGATCAGGGAGGACTTGCAGGCCATCAACGACACCCTGATCTCCATAGCAGGGGTGCTGGCAGACATGGCCAACATTATGAGGGAGGCAGTCTCACATCTGCGGGCCCCTGCCACTAGCCAGACATCTGAACTGCCTTCCACTTCCACTAGTGGCCAGGAGGCCCCGCCTTAGGACTCACAGGCCACCAGCACCCTGCCCCCTGCTGAAGGTGAACCACCCTGCAAACGTTCCCTGCGATCCAGACAGAAGTCAGAGACACATGCCAAGACCCTCGCCAGGAAATGAGACTCTCCTGATTGTCCCCCTTGTGTCCCACTCAGTCACCCTGTCCATCTTGAACTGCCATTGCTCCCCTACCTATGTCCCCTTGGACAATGCACATGTGGTACAAACAGACTAGAACAATACCTTGGACTTTCCTCCATCATCACCCCATTCCATTGCACTTTTCCCCTATATGACAAAAATCTATTTGGAGTATGACATGTATTTCAAATATGTATTTTTTGAAACAGGAACAAACATTGCAAATGAACTGTACATAGAATGAGCATAGATTAACTACCTGTAGCTGGCTGTAGTGATCACACCAGGAGTATTTGTCAAATCACCAACATCTGCAAAATGAATTGCCAGAGGGAACAGTAAGTGGGCATAGAAGTGGGAAATATCAGCATGCCATTACCACACAGATTACAACAAAAGTCATTGAAATGTAAAGTAACACTGTCTTACCTGTGAGTCATTTAAAGTATTGACGGATCACAGATGTTCTGTTTCCTCATCCTCAACCTCTGCCTCTTCATCCTCACTTCCCACAGAGTCTACTGCTGCCACAGGGGCATATCCAGTCTCCTCCTCCTGCACAAAAGGGATGTGGCGTCTGAGGGCCAGGTTGTGCAACATGCAGCATGCCACTACTACCTGGCAGACCTTCTTGGGTGAGTAGCACAGGGATCCACCTGTTTGAAGGAGGCACTGGAACCTGGCCTTCAGGAGGCCAATGGTTCTCTCAATTATTCTTCTGGTTTACTCATGTGCCTCATTATAACTTTCTTCTGTCCTTGTCTTGGCATTTCTCACAGGGGTGTGCAGCCATGATAGGTTTGGGTAACCAGAGTCACGTGCAAATATTGAGGGAAAACATTTAGCCACACACTATCATATATGGCCCACAACATACACGAACACATACTGGATAGGAGCCAGGGCTTACCTATCAGCCACACCCTATGCCTCTGTAGTTGGCCCATCACATTTTGGATGCAGCTATTCTTCAGGACAAAGGCATCATGCACCGACCCAGGATATTTAGAAATTACGATTACTGAACACCTATTCATTCTGGCGGGAGGGACAAATGCAATATGTGTACCATTAATCACCCCAGTTATGTTGGGGATATGTCCCATTGCATAAAACACGGCCTTCACTGTGGCTGTGAGAAACTGGGGCTGATTGCAGAGGCCCCATAACTTTTTGCCCCCATTTTCCACTTTATGCTGGTGTTTTCCTGACTCTGATGGTGCCCTGGGTACTGCTAAACAGTCCCAGGGCCTGTGCTCTGTGTAAAATGGATATGCAAATTAGGCTAATTATAATTGGCTAAGTTAACCTACATATAAGTCCCTAGTATATGGTAGGGCATGTAGGTTTAGGGACCACAGCATAGGTGGTGCACACCTAGGTGCATTGCTGAGGTGCCCAGTGTCATTTTAAAAGCAAGCCTGCCTTGCTGGCTGCTTTTAAATTAAAGTTATATGCAAATTCGACTTTGGAATTAAAGGTACTTCCAAAGTCTTAAACTACCTTATTTTTACATATAAGTCACCCCTAAGGTGTGCCCTATGTGCCCCTAGGGCTGGGTGCCATGTAACTATAAGCAGGGACTTTATAAAAATAGATTTATAAGCCCTGGTGAGGTAAAAACAGCCAAATTCGTTTTTCCCTCATTGAAGTAAATGGCCTTCATAGGCTAGAATGGGCAGACTTTATTTTAAATTTTAAAGTCTCCTTAAATGTTACATACCAAGAATTTGGTATCAAATTGATTGTTATAATAAATCCCACAACTTCCAGTTGTAGGATTTAATATAACTAGTGCAGGTAAAAAGTTTAGACTTTACCTAAAAAGTTGCCAATTTCAGCTCTGCATTGTTTTTGCTGCTGTGCTCTGATTGGCCAGCCTGCAGCAGCTTCTGCCAGGCTACTTTAATGAGGTGTGAAGTGGCCTGACTTCACACAAAGGAATTTGCTTGGGGGAGAGAATCTCCCCTCAGCAGATGGGGAAGCAGGAAGGGGGAGGGCTGCCAAACTGGTCTTCAATGGCAGAGAAGGACATCTGGAGCACCCAGCAACACCCCCACATCCTGCAACCCCAGACAGCTAGGTGCCCCCTTGATTAGATTAGGAGAGGGCAGGAGAGGGGTGTGTTTATGATTTTTAGCCACACCAGTGGGTGGGCTCAGCCAGATCTCTCCTCCAAAAATCAGATTCATCCATTTTGGATTTTTAGAGACTATTGCCTTCTGGGATGGATTTTTGCCACACTTCCCAGGAAGTGGTCATCACAGGGGGACGACCCTGTCCCTGATTGGAGGACCAGGGCCCCCCTGCTTTTCACCCAGGAGCAAGGATAAAACTGGCAGACCTGCACCCACGCCTCAGATCCCCACCAAATTTCAAGAAGAAAGAACTACAAGGAGAAGAAGGACTGCCCTGCTGGACCCCTGGCCTGCACCTGGACCCTGCACTCAGAAAGACTGCACCAGCTGCACACTTGGGCTTCACCACAAGAAGGACTTTGCCTGGCTTCCACTGGTTCAAGGAGGGACTCCCTGTTTGCTACAGGTGAAAAATTGCTAACCAGAGTCCCCTGCACCAACTCCTGAAAAAGTGACCAGCTGACCACTGCCCAGTGGCCAAAAAGGAGTTTGCGCCAGGTGCACTCTGGGAGTTTAAGTCCGCACTTCCCAAGGACCATCACAGAACTTCTGGACCCTTGGGGTGAGCTGTGGACCCCAAAAGAACCTTAAAAGAACATCTGGGTGAAGCCCCAGAAGTTTGGAAAAGATTGGAGAAATTTTAGAAAAAAGCTCCATAAAGTGACCGACTCGACGCGGAAATTCTAGCCAGCTTGCCTCAACCGCGACCCGGCCTGACTTCGTGGTTCGTCCCGGTCAAGAAAAACATCCGAAAAAGAGACTAAGTCCGAACGTAAAAAGTTGACCGGGACCTTTCAGCCATCGTATCCGAGAAGGGCTCCACGGACGTCGGATCAAGATCCAGGTTTACCCCGGTCGAAGGATTTTCATCTCGAAAAAACGACTAAGTCCGAAGGTAAAAATCACCACCGAGGAAACCGACTTCGCGTATCCGGACAAGGGCTCCAGGAGGTCGGATCCAACTGGCAGGTTCGTCCCGGTGAAGAAAAACTTCAAAATAAAGACTAAGTCAGAAGGTAACTTTTTAACCGAGGCTTCCCGCGACCTGTATCCGAGCAGGGCTCCATCGCGGTCGGCCTGAAAGTTTGACTTTGTCCCGGTCCTGGTGCAACCAGATGACCCGATTGGCGCTTTTTGTTTCTATGCGCTAGAAAATAATAATACTTTAAAAATTCATATCTCCGGTTCCCCTGAACGGATTTTAATCGTTTTTGTGTCATTTTAAAGATAAAAATATAAGCTATTTTTATAAATTGGTTTTGGATTTTTAAACTGTTTCCTGTGTTTTATTTAATTACTGTTTTGTGATATTTGAATGCTTTACACTTTGTCTCCTAAGTTAAGCCTTGACGCTCGATGCCAAGCTACCAAGGGTAGAGCTGGGATTAATTTACTGAGACCTAACTGTACTTTTGTGGAGGTTTGTGGCTTGTTGCTAGGTGTAGGTACCTACCTGCCCTACCAATAACCCATTTTCCAACATAATTGGAAGCAGCGACGGGATCCTGTACTTGTGTTCAATATCACGTTACAGTTTTAGATAAAACAAATTAAAAATCCTTTAAATTGTCCTAGTGCAAAAATTGTTTTTAATTTTTAATTTTAATTTTTTTTAAAATTAATTTGGATTAATTTCAATTATTGAATTTTTGTAATTTTTCTAAATTCTTGTTTCCAATTTTTGCAAAAAGTTTTTGTTGACACAAAACTAGGGAACCATGGAGCTTGATCTGGCTAGCCTACCCACACTGACAGTAGTCCAGCTTAGGGGGTTGTGTATTGAGAGGGGGTTGCCTGCAACCACTAATCTCAGGAAGGAAATCCTGATTAAATCCCTGACAGCATGGGCTGAGGCCCAAGAGGTAGAGACAGAGGAAGCTCCAGAGGAGGAACCAAAAGAGGATGATGCTAACTCTAACCACTCAGGGGAGGAAAGGCATCAGACCCCAAGTGAGGAAGAGGAGGAACGGTCCTCACTGGACACAGTCACTAGGGGCAGACCCAAAGCTAGTGGTAGGAAGAGGGTCCTTTCAGGAGGAGAGAACCCATCCATCAGGGAAAGAGAGCTGGAAGCCCAGCTAGCCTACATAGCTTTGGAGGCAGAGAAGCTGGCCCTAGAGAAGAAAAAGTGGGCATACAAAGAAAAAAGAGATGGAAGCAGCGATAAAGAAGCTGAGGTGTCCATGGGTGGGGGAGTTTGCCCCAGATTACCCAAGGGGGTAGTTCCTGCTTATATAGAGGGGGATGACATAGATAAGTGGCTAGGGGCCTTTGAGAGGGCACTCCAAATGAGAAGGGTTAAGCCTCAATACTGGGGTTCCCTTTTGTGGGAGTTGGTCCCCAACTCAGGGAGGGATAGGCTTCTGACCTTAAGGGGGGAGGAGGCAGATTCATACCCTAGTATGAAGAGGTGCTTAGTCAAGAAGTTTGGTCTGACCCCAGAGCAATATAGAATGAAGTTCAGGGACACCCAGAAGGTCAGTACCCAGTCTTGGGTTGACTTTGTGGACACCTCACTAAAGGCACTAGAGGGCTGGATTATTGGCAACAAAGTAAATACTTATGAGGGGTTATACAATCTGATCATGAGAGAGCACATCTTGACCAATTGTATCCAAGAAAGGTTACGCCAGCATCTAGTGGACTCTAAGCTGACCAACCCTAGAGAGCTAGGGGAGGCAGCTGATGAGTGGTTGAGAACCAGGGTGGTTGTCAAGTCCCAGGGGGGAGACTCCAAGAAGGGGGGGACAGGTCCCCAAAAACCTAAGGAGGGAGGTGGTAAGCCCACCACAGAGACTCCCTCTGTACCCCAGAACCCTAAAAAGGAGGAGAGTAAATCCCACTCCCACTCTGACATGCAGAGACAGGGAGACCCAGGGTTAAAAAAGCTCTTGGACAGTAGGGCTTGCTTTGACTGTCAGCAGACAGGTCACTTCAGAGGAGATGCAGCCTGTCCAAAGAAAGTGGTTAGCACTGGGCTGTCCAGTGTAGCCATAGAGGAGGATTCCTCAGATGATGAAGTCCTCCTAGCATTGTGCTGGGAGACAGGACCAGATGGTAAGCTGGTGATCCCTGAGGGTGGGAGTAGGCACTTCCACCACATTCAAGTGAATGGGATCCCTACCACTGGCCTGAGAGACACCTGTGCCAGTCACACTGTAGTGAGTGACCGGTTAGTGACCCCAGACATGTATGTCCCAGGAAAGACAAAGAAAGTCAGGATAGCCACAGGGGAGGTCACCTCCAAACCTGTAGCCATAGTGCCCCTAGAGAGGGAGGGTATCCTTGACTGGATTAGGGTGGTAGTCAGTGCTGACCTTCCCCTAGATTGTATCCTGGGCAATGACCTCCCAGAGGTGAGTCTGGTCACAGATGGGGTGGTCGCCCAGGGCGCCCCCCCTACCCAAAGTCCTGGGGAGTCAGTCCCTACAGTTAGGAGACAGGGGTCCCCAAGAAAAGGAAAGAAGAAAAGGAAGGGTAGGCCACTCTTAAAGAGAGTTCCAAGGAGCCAAAGGCCTTCTGCCCCAGTAGGGGGGGAGCCCAGAGTTGGCACTGGTGAGGCCTCACCTGACCCCAAGGAAGTCCTGAGTAGTCAGGCAGCTGTCCAGATGCAAGGTGTTGCCCCTGCACTGACAGAAGGGAGAGTGGAAGGAGGGTGTCTGCCACAGGAGGTGGTAGCCCCCCACTCTAGACAGCAAGAGGGGTACCAGGACCCCAAAGATGCCCCTAAAGCAGCTCAGCCACCTGTCAGTGGAGAGCTTAGGGTGTGGTTCTGGGTACTGACAGCTGTCAGTAGCCTCTGCTGGGTGCTAGCCTTCCTGGCAGCACTGTACTTGGCCTGGGAGGCAGACCCCAGGGCCAATAGCAAAGTAGGCCCCCTGACCCTATTGGTCATGGTGGGGTTGCTCAAGTGTTGGGTGACCTCTTTGGGTAAGCTAGGTGTTGCCCTAGCAAAGTTAGGAGTAGGGGAGGTGGGCACCTCACTACCCAAGTTGGCAGAGAGAGAGGAGGAAGACCCCCCTAGAGGGAAGTTTCAGTTTGAATTGGGTCCTTTTACTGTTGGGATGGCTTCACTACCCAGAGGGAGTGACCCTGACAGGAGGATATAAGGCAGAGTAGGCCCTGCAAAGGGACAGCCAGTTTTCTTCACTGTCTTCCTCGCCTAACAAGCCAGGAAGACTCTCCCAGGGTTGGGCTGAGTCTCCTGGGCGTGTGGGCTGGGGGGGGGTTGTGTGAGAAACTGGGGCTGATTGCAGAGGCCCCATAACTTTTTGCCCCCATTTTCCACTTTATGCTGGTGTTTTCCTGACTCTGATGGTGCCCTGGGTACTGCTAAACAGTCCCAGGGCCTGTGCTCTGTGTAAAATGGATATGCAAATTAGGCTAATTATAATTGGCTAAGTTAACCTACATATAAGTCCCTAGTATATGGTAGGGCATGTAGGTTTAGGGACCACAGCATAGGTGGTGCACACCTAGGTGCATTGCTGAGGTGCCCAGTGTCATTTTAAAAGCAAGCCTGCCTTGCTGGCTGCTTTTAAATTAAAGTTATATGCAAATTCGACTTTGGAATTAAAGGTACTTCCAAAGTCTTAAACTACCTTATTTTTACATATAAGTCACCCCTAAGGTGTGCCCTATGTGCCCCTAGGGCTGGGTGCCATGTAACTATAAGCAGGGACTTTATAAAAATAGATTTATAAGCCCTGGTGAGGTAAAAACAGCCAAATTCGTTTTTCCCTCATTGAAGTAAATGGCCTTCATAGGCTAGAATGGGCAGACTTTATTTTAAATTTTAAAGTCTCCTTAAATGTTACATACCAAGAATTTGGTATCAAATTGATTGTTATAATAAATCCCACAACTTCCAGTTGTAGGATTTAATATAACTAGTGCAGGTAAAAAGTTTAGACTTTACCTAAAAAGTTGCCAATTTCAGCTCTGCATTGTTTTTGCTGCTGTGCTCTGATTGGCCAGCCTGCAGCAGCTTCTGCCAGGCTACTTTAATGAGGTGTGAAGTGGCCTGACTTCACACAAAGGAATTTGCTTGGGGGAGAGAATCTCCCCTCAGCAGATGGGGAAGCAGGAAGGGGGAGGGCTGCCAAACTGGTCTTCAATGGCAGAGAAGGACATCTGGAGCACCCAGCAACACCCCCACATCCTGCAACCCCAGACAGCTAGGTGCCCCCTTGATTAGATTAGGAGAGGGCAGGAGAGGGGTGTGTTTATGATTTTTAGCCACACCAGTGGGTGGGCTCAGCCAGATCTCTCCTCCAAAAATCAGATTCATCCATTTTGGATTTTTAGAGACTATTGCCTTCTGGGATGGATTTTTGCCACACTTCCCAGGAAGTGGTCATCACAGGGGGACGACCCTGTCCCTGATTGGAGGACCAGGGCCCCCCTGCTTTTCACCCAGGAGCAAGGATAAAACTGGCAGACCTGCACCCACGCCTCAGATCCCCACCAAATTTCAAGAAGAAAGAACTACAAGGAGAAGAAGGACTGCCCTGCTGGACCCCTGGCCTGCACCTGGACCCTGCACTCAGAAAGACTGCACCAGCTGCACACTTGGGCTTCACCACAAGAAGGACTTTGCCTGGCTTCCACTGGTTCAAGGAGGGACTCCCTGTTTGCTACAGGTGAAAAATTGCTAACCAGAGTCCCCTGCACCAACTCCTGAAAAAGTGACCAGCTGACCACTGCCCAGTGGCCAAAAAGGAGTTTGCGCCAGGTGCACTCTGGGAGTTGAAGTCCGCACTTCCCAAGGACCATCACAGAACTTCTGGACCCTTGGGGTGAGCTGTGGACCCCAAAAGAACCTTAAAAGAACATCTGGGTGAAGCCCCAGAAGTTTGGAAAAGATTGGAGAAATTTTAGAAAAAAGCTCCATAAAGTGACCGACTCGACGCGGAAATTCTAGCCGGCTTGCCTCAACCGCGACCCGGCCTGACTTCGTGGTTCGTCCCGGTCAAGAAAAACATCCGAAAAAGAGACTAAGTCCGAACGTAAAAAGTTGACCGGGACCTTCCAGCCATCGTATCCGAGAAGGGCTCCACGGACGTCGGATCAAGATCCAGGTTTACCCCGGTCGAAGGATTTTCATCTCGAAAAAACGACTAAGTCCGAAGGTAAAAATCACCACCGAGGAAACCGACTTCGCGTATCCGGACAAGGGCTCCAGGAGGTCGGATCCAACTGGCAGGTTCGTCCCGGTGAAGAAAAACTTCAAAATAAAGACTAAGTCAGAAGGTAACTTTTTAACCGAGGCTTCCCGCGACCTGTATCCGAGCAGGGCTCCATCGCGGTCGGCCTGAAAGTTTGACTTTGTCCTGGTCCTGGTGCAACCAGATGACCCGATTGGCGCTTTTTGTTTCTATGCGCTAGAAAATAATAATACTTTAAAAATTCATATCTCCGGTTCCCCTGAACGGATTTTAATCGTTTTTGTGTCATTTTAAAGATAAAAATATAAGCTATTTTTATAAATTGGTTTTGGATTTTTAAACTGTTTCCTGTGTTTTATTTAATTACTGTTTTGTGATATTTGAATGCTTTACACTTTGTCTCCTAAGTTAAGCCTTGACGCTCGATGCCAAGCTACCAAGGGTAGAGCTGGGATTAATTTACTGAGACCTAACTGTACTTTTGTGGAGGTTTGTGGCTTGTTGCTAGGTGTAGGTACCTACCTGCCCTACCAATAACCCATTTTCCAACAGTGGCCAAATCCTCAACCTGGGGGAAAACAATGTAACTGCACATGTGTTTTATCAGGGCAGACAACACTCTTGTCAGCACGTTTGAGAACATTGGCTGTGACATTCCTACTGCCAAGCCCACTGTCACTTGGAAACAACCATTTGCCAGGAAATGGAGTACAGATAGCACTTGCACAAAAGGGGGTATCCCAGTGGGATGACGGATAGCTGAGATTAGGTTAGGTTCCAACTGGGCACATAGCTTTGACTGTGGCCCTGCCCAGTCTATAGGTGAGTATAATGTGCCTATCCTCCAGTATAGCCAAGTCCACCAGGGCTCTGTACACAGGGGTATGCCTCCATCTCCTATTCATCTGAAGTGGTAGGTATCTAAGGGACACAAGAGAGAGGATGCTGTCACAAACTGAACATTGGGGCCACAACAGTAGTTAGCATTCTGTAAACACGTAATGTGTCAGTGTGATTTGTCCAGTATGTGCCTATTTCTACTGTGACCCAGAATGATTCACTAGGGCTGGCTCCCCCATAAAATGACGTCCATATGTCCTGTTTGGAGGGACAGGTGGAAGTGAGGTAATTCCACTGCTGTGCGCTGTGGTGGGAGGCGGTCGTGAACCGCCATGCAAATCCTCATTGGTTAATATTGGGCCCTATGGGTTACAGTGGCCAATGGTGATCTAGGCCAGCGGTGACGGTATGCACCGCCGCGGACATGACCGCCATTTTATATCAGATTCCTTACTTGCTACCTGACTTTCCATAGGAGCGGACCTAAACTGCTTGTGCTGCTGTGACCTGTGTTTGGAACCTTCCATGGCCTGTGTGACTGGGGAAAGGGCCCCAGCCTTCATTTCAGAGAAGTTGGAAAGACTGGTGGATGGGGTCCTACCCCAGTATGGACTGCGGTATGGGCCTCCAGACCAACAGGTGAGTACACTGTGGGCACGATGCATGTGGCATGCATCTATGTAGGTGTGTGTGATGGCTCCATGTATGAGGCGAGGGATGTCATCCTGGCAGGGCACACATTGGGTGCTGGGCTCTGTGTGCTCCAGTGGTGCTATAAACGGGTGTGGTGGGCCATATGTGTAACTGGCTGGACTGTTTGCCTAATGGTGTTTTCCTGTCTGTATTGCCTTTGCAGGTCAGCGCCCATCAAAAGAAGGGTGTATGGCGTGCCATCGCCAAGGACTTGCGGACCCTGGGGGTCTATGGCAGGCGGAGCACCACTGTCGCAAACGGTGGGAGGACCTGAGACGCTGGGCATAGAAGACGACGGAGGCCCAGCTGGGGATGGCCTCCCAAAGAGGAAGGGGTGCCCGTCGGACCCTGACTCCCCTGATGGCCCGCATACTGGCGGTGGCCTATCCAGAGGTGTATGGGCGCTTGAGGGCATCACAGCAGCCACAAGTGGGTGAGTACAGTGGCTAACATTACAACTTACGGCTGGTGGGGTGGTATCCTGGTGGTGGATGTGTATTAGTAGGTGCCCTTAGGCCAGGCCTGACATAGCAGCGTAGGTCCTCTTGTGGCTAGGGTTGTGAAGGGATTATCCTGCCTTCCTAGCTTGTAAGCATCTACTACTGGTCATGGCTGTGTGGGTTCCAGGTGTGCTGCAGTTGGCGGTGTGTGCCCCTCCTCATGCCTTGGTGGCTAGCAATATCAATGGTGGTGCAATGCGAGGGTGCTGTGTCCGCCAACGGTGGTGATGGTGTAGCCATTGACTCAATGTATCCTTTGTCTCTCTCCCCACCTTATTTGTTTTGTCATCCTTTCCTTATGTGCATTAGCATAATCTGGGGGAGGAGCGGAGGCACTGGCGACAGAGGGAGCTGCATCCCACAGGACCCAGGAGACAGAGTCCACTGATGCAGAGGGCACCAGTGGGACGGAGGGCGAGGGGAGCACCATGGCAAAGACTGGAGGGGACGATTCTGATACAGATACCTCCTCCGATGGAAGCTCCCTGGTGGTGGAGACCACCCAGCTACAGGTACAGCTGCCATCCCTGTACCAGCACTGCCCTCCCAGCAGCCCCTCAGCGAGTTGCCCATGGCCGCTCACCCAGGAGGGTGGGAATCTCCTTCACCCCAGGCACCTCAGGCACCTCAGGCACCTCAGGACCTGCCCCAGTGAGCCATTCTGCCCTGAGTGAGGAGGCTATTGACCTCCTGAGATCCATTTCTGTAGGGCAGTCCACCATTGTGAATGCCATCCAGGGGCTGGCAGCCCAGATGAAACAATCTAATACATTCCTGGAGGGCATTCACACCGGATTGGTGGCCCAACAGCGAATGCTCCAGGCTTTGGCCTCCTCTCTGATGGCAGCGATTGCCCCTGTTTCTGCCGTCCTGCCCTCCAAATACCACTTTCCAATCCCAACCCCAACCTATCCCAAACACCCAGCCAGACAAGCATACACCCAGGACAACACCCCAGAGTGTCACAGGCAAACATTAGCACCAAACTTCATCCCACAGGCACTCAAACCAACACCATTCAGTTGCAGACCCAACAATATCCACTATTTCAACTGTCCCCCCTTCCTCCTTTTCAACCTCCCACCCAGTTATGTCTGCACTCACACCTGCGTGAATAAACCTCCACAACATCCATTCACACATCCCCTGTGCCCTCTTCCACATTGTCTGTCCCCCCTCCTAAAGTACACAAACGCAAGCACAGATACCCAACAGCCATGCACCTCACAACTGCATACAGCCCATGCACCTGCACCCAAATCCAGCAGATGGACACCTCCAACAACCACTCCCTGATCCTCCACTCCCATTAATTCTCCCTTTTCCTACCCCAATGTCCCTAAAAAGCTTTTCCTTTCCACCATTGACCTCTTCCCTACCCCTCCCCCCAGTCCTGCACTTATGGCCAGGGTATCATGAACCCAGCCAAGAACCTCAGCCACACAGTCCACGGGCCCAGTTCCATCTGCACCTACTTGTGGTGGAAAGGATTCCAGGCCACATATAGTGAAGGGGAAGGAGCCTGCACCAGCCAGCTGAAAGAAGACAAAGCCTACACCAGCCAGCTGAAAGGGGAAGGAGCCTGCACCTGCCATCCGAAAGGGGAAGGAGCCTATACCAGCAGGCAAGAAGGGCAAGGATCCTGTAACAGAAGGCAAGAATGGGAAGAAGCCTGCACCTGCCACCCGAAAGGGCAAGGAGCCTGCACCAGCAGGCAAGAAAGGGAAGGAGCCTGCCCCAGCTGGCAAAAAAGGGCAAGGAGCCTGCACCAGCAGCTGTCACGGAGCCCCCACCACCAACCGTGGTGGGGCAGGGTGCAGGAGCTGTGCAGGAGCCTCCCACCACCACCACCAGCGCCACCACAGTTCAGCCATCCGAGGGTGCAGGGGCTGTGCAGGAGCCACCACCAGCATCACCAGCGCCACCACAGTGCAACCAACCGAGGGTGCAGGGGCTGTGCAGGAGCCTCCAACCACCACCACCAGCACCTCCACAGTGCAGCCATCACCGCCGGTGGATGCAATGTGATCCAGCCTCCATGGACTGCTGTGCAGCCCATCCCTTCCTGAACCAGTGGGAAGACACCCACTCGAGAGACTGTGGCCTATCACACCCCAAGACAAAGCACAGGGCATGTTGCATCTTCCAGAACCAGTGGTCTTGTTTCCGCTTCCAGCTGAGGTGCCCCCCCACTCAGGAGCCTTCCTATTTGCTAACTGATGCCCCTGCAGTGTTCCCTCCGTATTGATGCTGGTAACAAGTGGGGACTTGGACTTTGCCCTGTGGCCGTGTGGCCCACACAAACTGAGGACTGGGCAGTGTCCCTTTTTCTGTAGCATTGGCTAAATTATTATTTATACTGTGTTGATCTTTTACGATCACTTTGGTAGATTCCTGTTGTCCTTGCGTTATTCAGCCAATTTAGGGGCATTCACTTGTTTCTTTGTGCACCTGTTTGTGTCTACGGTGTGTGTGTTTGTGGGGTGTGTATTGCATGTGTGTATGTGTCACTCTTGTTTTCCTCCCCCCCCTTGTGTGCTAGTCGGCTGTACTCACCGTAATCGTCTTCCCTAGCATTGGTGGTGGAGCAGAACCCAGAATATCATTGGAAATACTTGCAGTTCTGGTTCCATGGCGGCGTGAGTCTTCCCTGTATCTCCAATGGTGAGTCCTTTCACTTCTGTGCAGTGTTTCCGCCAGGCTTTTGATGTTGTTGGTACCGCCCCAGAAAAGGTGGTGGATTGTCTGGTCATAATATGGTGGGTGGAACTTTGACTGCCGTCCTGCTGTAGCCAGCTACCACTGTGTTGACTGTTGTTTCTGCCCTTGCGGTTGGTGTGGTGCATTGGCTGTCTTTCGGAGATCTTTCTGCCATAGTCATAATTTGCCTCTAGTTACCACTGGCCTGTTGGCAGTATTACCGCCACTTTATCACTAACCGCCAGGATCGTAATGAGGGCCTACGTATTGTGTGAACAATTGAGCTAACTGTGGGGCTTTAGAGATGGACTTTAGTGGAATGAAATCACTCATTGTGGTAAGGAAATCAACGAAAAACAAAATAGTATTGCACCCTTAGCTGGAAGGTCGATCTACAATTAGATCCATAGATACTGTGTGCCAAGGGTGAGGTGCAATTGGCAGACGTTGTAACAGTCCTTGCAGGGCTTGTCTACCTGACTTCCCTTTCATGCACTTATCACAAGTTGACACATATTGTCTGATTTGAGCTGCCATGCTAGGCCACCAAAATTGCCCTTTAATTAAATCTATAGTGTTCTTTAAACCCTAGTGGCCAGCCATAGAGTCATCATGAAAGGTCTTCAATGCTAGTTCTTGTTGTTTTTTAGTGGGAAAATATACAGCATCTCCATTGAATGGGAGGACATCTTTAATCTTTCTTGCTGGATCTGCCTTCACCCAATCAATAATTTCTTTTTCTGGTAGTTCTGGTATCTCTTGGGTAAATTTCACAAATTGAGTGGGACACACAAACTTGGTAGATAGAATAATGCTTTCTGATTTTGGAACCACAACTTCTTCCACATTTAATTGAGATAAGGCATTGGCCTTACCATTAATGGCACCAGGCTTATAAGTGATCACAAAATTGAAATGTGCGAAATAAATAGACCATCTTAATCGACAGGGTGTAAGAGTCCTAGCAGATTTCAAAAACTGAAGTTTCGATGATCAGTAAAACTGTTACAGCAAGTTTGGCTCCCAGGAAATAATGTATCCTATCTCTAAAAGCATCCTTAACTGCCTACAATTCCTTGTCTGCAATTGAATAATTATTTTCTGTGTTTGTCACCCTTCTGGATTGATAAACTACTGGATGTAATTGTTCAGTTTCTTTATTTCTCTGAGAGAGCACTCCTCCAGTAGCATGATCTGATACATCTGTTTCTACATACAAGGTCTCTTCTGGATTTGGATGCTGCAAAACTGGGGCTGTCTTGAACTTTTCTAAAAAGCCTTATCTGTTTCTTGAGTCCACTGAAATTGTACTCTTTTCTTCAACAACCGAGTGATGGGGCTTATTATGGCAGAGAAATTGTGGATGAATCATTGATAAAAGTTAGTAAAAAAACAGTAAAGCATGAATCTCTTTCACATTTCTTGGTGTGGGCCAGTGTCTGATAGCAGACACCTTAGAGGAATCCATGGAAACCCTCTTAGAGTATATAATTGTTGGACATGAAAATAAAATGTTTCCAATTTCACATAATGATGGTTTTCCTGTAATTTTGGTAGAATGCTTCTTACATGCTTTGTATGTTCTTCTTTAGTTTCATAAAAGATCAGAATGTCATTGTGGTAAACCGCCGCTACTCGATCCCAGTACTACTTTGAAACATCATTCACACAAGGTTGGAAGGCTGCTGGAATGTAGCACAATCTGTAAGGTATCACCTGGTATTCATAGAGGCCAACGTTAGCCTGAAAAGCTGTTTTCCATTCATCACCTTTGGCTACTCTCACCAAATGGTAAGCTCCTCTCAAATCTGGTTTAGTGAATATTTCTGCCCCTTTCACTTAATCTACTAACTCTGAGATCAGTGGTAGAGGATTTCTATTCTTAGCAGTTACTTGGTTCAGTGTTCTATAATCTATACAGGTGTTGAGATTTCCATCCTTCTTAGGAATGAAGAATAAAAGGAAAGAGGTCAGAGATTGGGAAGGACGAATGAACCCATTCTCCAATTATTCTTCTATATATTTCTTGAGATATTGAAATTCCGCTTTAGTCACAGCGTAGATGCAACTAGAAGGTAAGATTGCTCCTGGTTCCAATTCTATCTTGTAATCATAGTCTCGATGATGAGCAATTTTTCTGCATTCTTTTGATCAAAACCACTTGCCAAATCCCGATACTCTACAGGTATCTCTTTTAGATCCATGGCACAAATTGTGCAGAGCTTCGATGCCAACACTGTGGCCGGAGAATCAATCATTTTGTCATATTTCCTCCAAAAGCACTGCTACTGATAATACTCTGAATTCAAATCAACTGTACATTTGTCCCAATAAATCTTTGGATTATGTTCAGTCAACCATGGCAAACCCAGAATCGACTGCAATTGAGATGCGTTAATTAACTTGAATCTCAACAATTCCCTGTGCCCAACAGTACTCAATAATTCTATAGTTTCAGCTTCTTTAGTTATCGGTTCAGAAGTTAAATTAGTCCCATCTACATCTTCAACTGTCTCTGGGATATTTCTTTTGACAATATGTATTCCCTTCTTCCTAGCATACATCTGATCACAAAAATTCCCAGTGGCCCCAGAGTCAATCATTCCTGGAACATGTTTTATTTCTTAATACTGGTGAGATTTGTCTTTTCCCGACAAACAGGTCTTGGGTGTCTTGGTAAATTCTTTCACAAAATGCCCTGGATTTCCGCAATACACATATGAGTTGTTTAGTCTCCTCCTTTCTCACTTTTCCTTGGACAGCAGGCCTCTAATGGAGCCTATCTGCATAGGTTCTTCTCCTGAAGAATGTTCTCCCTTACTAATTTTCATCTTGACTCTATCAAACCGAGAAGGAGGGCAATGAAAATATCTTCTTATTTCAGATCTTCTTTCGCACATCTGTGATCAATCTGCAGAACAAAATCAATTAATTTGTCATTTCTTGAGGTCAATTTGGAATTTGAGCTAAGGCACCTTTGAGTTCATCCTTCAGTCTGTGATAAAAAATTACAGCACACATACTCTCAGGCCATCCTGTTTCTAAGATTCATTTAATAAATCATGCCAAATATTAAATTAACTTTCCTTTCGATTTCCTTGTCATAGTTCTAACTGTTCATTGTATGTCAGTTGGTTGGCTGAACGTCTATCAAAAATCCTGAGGAGTACTAACTTGAACCTGTCAAACCCTCCACCATCTTCTGCTCAGGTGGAATCAGCTGAATTGGCACTTCAATCTGTCAGGACTGTCACCTACTGGACAGTTAAATTCCTCAGGAGCAGAAGGTAGTCCCTACACCCATCCACTAATATCCACATTGACCTTCTGATTATCACCACTGTGAAATATCAACAGGGGGAGCGGAAGTGGATAGAGAAATAAGAGAGACTGCCTTGCAAATAAATATTTTCTGCAATACTTTGTTTTTGCCTGATGTTACAAATGAAAGCTACCTGCAAGGGAATACAAACATGCAATTTACATTTCAATTCATATTCTAATGTTACTAAACTATGTTTCTAGTACATGTACATCAATGTTCCATACCCCTATAGAGCAAGACTTGTGCTCCTCTATTTTAAATAAACTCTGTCACAAATAGAATAAGATTTAAAATGTTCCTCAATTAGTTATTTTAACACTGCAACAGTATGCCAGTATAGTGGTTGTAGTATATGATTGAGTGAGCGGATACAGTTCGAAAGTGAAGAAATCTATTGTTTTTCATAGTTGTGCTCCAAGTGACATGTAAATAGGTGTTTGCATTGGAGAATGAGCAAAGTTCATGTTTTTTCGACTATTCACAATATATTAATTGAGTAGTTAGAATTCTCTGATAAAAGTTTTTCATAATGCAGAAAGTTTTGATTTTTTTGTTCAACGTTATGCCACGTGAAAAGGTATCTCTTATTTGACCTTTACAAAGACATTAAGGCCCACATTACAACACTGGCAGTCGGTTGTAAAGCAGCGGTAAAACCGTCAACAGGCCGGCGGAAAAAAAAATGGAATTATGACCGTGGCGGAAACCTTCAACACAGACAGCCACTTTAACACTCCGACCGCCACGGCGGTACAAACAAACAGCATGGCAGTCACCGCCAACAGACAGGTGGAAGACAATGTACCGGCCACACTATTTCGACAGGCCAACCTGCCACCTTTTCCGGTGCAGACTCAATGCGAACAAAAACACGGCGGAAACAGGACTTGGAAGGGAAAACACTCACCTCCACATATTCCACGAGGAACTAGGACGCCATGGAGGCTAAACTCCAAATACTGCCTGCGATTGTCTTCCTGCTCCTCTACCAGGAGCACGACCAACTGCGGCGACGACCACAGTGAGTACAGCACCTACGATACAGGGGAGAGGGGAGGGAAAAGAGAGTGACACACACACGCAACACCCCGACCCCAACCTCACCTACAACAACACACACACCAATACATGCTGAAACATTACATTTACACCCCCCAACCTCCCCTGGAACAACGCAAGGACAAAAGGAAATGATTGTAACCATTGTAATCAATAAACATCCATTAGTCCAACATTGATATACACTATAAACAAATATGTACACCAAGAATTCAAGTCCAGGTACTGCACCTCCATAGTCCATGGACCACTGTGCCCAAAATGCATGGGCGAGGCCCACACAAGATACCTGATCGAAATGGAGAGAACACTGCAGGGGCATCAGATCGAAATAAAACAGGCACCTCAGGGGGAAGGGAAGGGGGGGCACCTCAGCCGAATGAGTGCACGACGCCATCTCCACGAGGGGGCTCCATGCCCATTGATGTATCCTGGGGAGTGCAAAGCCACAGTCTCTCAAGTCTCTCCAGTGGGTGGTTTGCCCACTTCTCTATCCTGGGGAGTGCAAAGCCACAGTCTCTCAAGTCTCTCCAGTGGGTGGTTTGCCCACTGCTCTATCCTGGGGAGGTCAAAGCCACAGTCTCTCAAGTCTCTCCAGTGGGTGGGTTGCCCACTGCTTTTTCCTAGGGAGTGCAAAGCCACAGTCTCTCAAGTGGATAACAGTCTTCACTGGTTCTGGAGGGGGTTGTGTGCCCAGAGTGCTTCATCCTGCGAAGGACAGAGGTAGTGGATGTATCTCTCCACTGGTTCTGGAGGGGGCTTTGTGCCCAGAGTGCTTCATCCTGCCAAGGAATAAGGTAGTGGATGTGATACTCCACTGATGGTGGGGCAACCTGGAAGCTGCCCAGGCCCCTGGAACTGACCATCAGCCACATACGGATGACCACTGGGGATGGCAGCCATGTCTGCGGTGGTGCCACTGGCTCAGGTTGTCGCGGGACCGCTGGTGGGGCTGGCGGCGGTGTCATTAGTGGTGGTGCTTGCGGCGGTCATTGTGGCGGTTGTGCTTGCGGCGGTCATTTTGGCGGCGGTGCTTGTGGCGGTCATTGTGGCAGCGGTGCTGGTGGCTGGCTCACTGACTGCCGTGCTGATGGCTGGCTCACTGAATGCAGTGCTGGTGGCTGGCTTCCTGACCGGGGTGCTGGCGGCGGTGTCTGTAATGGCGGTGCGGGTGGCAGGCTCACTGACCGCGGTGCTGCTGAAGGGCTCTGTATCTGGGCTGTTGGCAGTGGTGTTCTTGGTGGCGGTGCCAGTGGTGGTCTTGTCCGCCGTGCAGGTTGGTGGCGACGTTGACTTGCCTTTCTGCTTCAGGCCCTTCCCCACCTTGGATGCTGGCGCAGCTGTCTTGTCACTCCCCACACTTGTCTTGGGATGTGGGCAACTTCTTCTGTTTTGGAGGTGGGGGAATGTCCTTGGCCTCGCTCCTTGAGACACTGGCAGACCTGTTGCTTGGCGCACTCCAAAAAACGGGTATTGCTGGCACCACTGTGCCCGGTGATGTGGTGGCTGAGGTGCTGGGTTGGGACCTGGAAAGGTGGGCCCTAGGGGACGGACGGGGGGGAGGTGTAGGGAAGAGGTCAACATTTAGGAGGAAAAGTTTTTTGACACACTGGGACGGGTAGATGGAGGGGGTTTGGGAGTGGAGTAAGAGGTGGTTGTATGAGGTGTTTGTTTGCTGACTTTGGGTGCAGGTGCATGGGCTGGAGGCTGTCATGAGGTGGATGACTGTTGGGTGGGTGTGTGACTGCGTTTGTGTACTTTGGGAGGAGGGCTCACAGACACACTGGGAGAGGACACAGGGGATGTGGGAATGCGAGTGGGGGTGGTGAGTGCAGGTGAGTGGTGTGTGTGGTGATGGGCGTGCTGGTGATGGAGGTAGTGGCTGAAGATGTAGTGCATGCAGGTATAAGTGGAGACGTGACAGGGAGGGAGGAGGGAGACGTGTAGGAGGGGGACACAGTGGAGGCAGTGGATGTTGGTATGTCTGCATGGGTATGATGCTTGTGTGAGTGCTTGTGGGATGTGTGGTGCATATGTCTGCCAGAGCCACCCTTGTGTGTTGCGGTGTGTGCATGCTGGTCTGATGGTGTGCTTGGGATCAGCTGAGGTAGTGGGGATTGGGTCTGGGTAGAGGAAGTTGGAGGGGGGAGGCTGGACACAGGGACAATGGCTGCCATCAGTGCAGAGGCCAGAGCCTGAAATGCTCTCTGTTGGGCTGCCTGGCCAGAATGAATGCCCTCGAGGTATGCATTTGTCTGTTGGAACTGCCTCTCTACACCCTGGATGGCATTCAGAATGGTAAATTGCCCAACAGTGAGGGATCTCAGGAGGTCAATAACCTCCTCACTGAGGGCAGCAGGGCTGACTGGGGCAGGGCCTGAGGTGCCTGGGACGAAGGAGATGCCCACCCTCCTGGGTGAGAGGCCACAGGACACATGCTGAGGGGCTGCTGGGAGGGCGGTGCTGGTAGGGGGAGTGGCAGCTGTACCTGTAGATGCGGTGGGCATATATGCGGTGCGCACAGAGGAGCCCGCTACCGCAAGGGAGCTCCCATTAGATGAAGAGTCTGTGTCGCTGGTTTCAGCTCCTGTCCCCGCTGTGGAGCTCCCCTTGCCCTCCGTCCCACTGGTGAATTCAGACTACGTTGTCTGGCCCTTCAGGGCCATGTGGGATACAGCTCCCTCCTGCTCCGGTGGCACAGCTCCTCCGCCTGATGATGCTAATTCACACAAGAATAGGGAGACCAGAAAAAGGGGGGGAAGGAAGTAGAAAGACATGTTCAGTGTATACAATACCGCTACCGTTGGCGGACGCTACAGACACAGCAGCCCTCTGCACTACACCATGTACTTGGAGTTCCCTAATTAATCACAGGGACATGGGGTACCTGGCCTATGCCTGATTGCTGCACACATGGAAGTCACAGGAGACTGACTAGGTGTGGATAGCTCTTACCAATAGTGGGGATGGGGTGCCAGTTAGCCTGCCTCACAAAGGGTCCTTGCCTACAAAGCTCGCCCTAGCCTATGGGAACCCACTGCCCACCTCCCCCACCCAGACACCTCCAATGCGCGCAGAGTCAGATGGATGTGATGGTACTCACCCCCTTTTGACTGCTGTGATGCCCTCAAGCGCCCATCCATCTCCAGATACACCACCGCCAGGATCCGGAACATCAGGGGGGTCATGGTGCGATGGGCACCCCTCCCACATTGGGAGGTCATCCCAAGCTGGGCCTCCGCCGTCTTCTTGCTCCAGCGGCGAAGGTCCTCCCATCTTTTACGGCAGTGGGTGCTCCGTCTGTGGTGGACCCCCAGGGACGTCCTTGGTGATGGCACGCCAAATATCCTTCTTCTGGTGGGCGCTGACCTAGAGGAATAGTACAGGGCAAAAAGAAAAACTGTAACCGTCCAGACCGTCACAGTCATTGGCCCACGTTCCCAACCTTGCCCTGACGCACATACACTCACCGTCAGATCATGCAGGCCTAATTCCCCTCCACCCCCGTATCTTCTATCCACACCACTCTAAACAGGCATTGCCCATACAGCATGCTCACAGTGTACTCACCTGTTTGCCTGGAGGACCGTAGAGTAGCGTGCACTGGGGGAGGACCCCATCCACTAGTTTGTCCAACTCCTCCGATGTGAAGGCAGGGACCCTTTCCCCAGACACATGAGCCATTGTCTCTTCCAGACTGAGGTCACAGCAGCACTTGCAGTGGAGGTCCTCTCCTGTCGAAGATCTGGTATCAAGTGAGTGAACAGAGAGAAAATGGCGGTCACATCCGCGGCGGTGCGTACCGTCACCGCTGGCGTACATCGTCATTGGCTCCTGGGACCCATAGGGTCCAATGTTAACCAATGCAGGATTGCGCCGCGGTCTTCTACCGCCTTCCGCGATGGTGTAGAACGCCTGCACAGTTACCTCATATCTCCTTGTCCCACATTACAGGTAGGCAACCGCCATTTTAAGGGGCCACATGGCATTAATTTTAAATGCGTCACACATATTGGCACATAGCGGATTGACAAATGTGTGCAATAAAGTTGTTTTTTTAGTACCTCAGTGTTGGCTGACCCTCTGATCGCTGTTCTCATCCATAGAGCACATCTGCTGGGGCAGGTGAGGAGATGGTGGCATTCTCCAGTGTACAGACCGCTGGTGGACTTGTCAACAATGGAAGAGCGACATGTAATAGTCACCTACAGACTTGATGGTGCCACAATCCAGGAACTGTGTGCCCAGTTGGAGCCAGACCTGATGTCAGCTATCCGCCACCCCACAGGAATCCCCCCTCTAGTGCAGGTCCTGTCCGTACTCCATTTCCTGGCAAGTGGGTCTTTTCAAACTACAGTGGCCATAGCATCAGGGATGTCCCAGCCTATGTTCTCAAACGTGTTGTCCAGAGTGTTGTCTGCCCTGCTGAAACACATGCGCAGCTACATCGTTTTCCCTCAGGTGGAGGATTTGCCTACAGTGAAAGGTGACTTCTATGCCCTGGGATATATCCCCAACATCATAGGTGCCATTGATGGGACACATGTGGTCTTGGTACCCCCCCCACAGGAGTAAACAGGTGTATAGAAACCGGAAGAGCTACCATTCTATGAATGTGCAGATGGTGTGTTTGGCAGACCAGTACATCTCCCATGTGAACGCCAAGTTTCCTGGCTCAGTGCATGATGCTTACATTCTGAGGAACAGCAGCATCCCTTATGTGATGGGGCAACTCCAGAGGCACCGTGTGTGGCTATTAGGTGAGGACAAGGACCCTATACATTGTGAATTCTTTTCTGGGTCTGGGGTTGCCCCTAAGGGTTAGTGTGTGTCTAACAGTTGTCCCTCAACATTTGCAGGCGACTCTGGCTACCCCAACCTGTCATCGCTACTGATCCCAGTGAGGAATCCCAGGACAAGGGTAGAGGAACTCTACAATGAGGAACATGGGCAAACTAGAAGGCCAGGTTCCGGTGCCTCCATATGACAGGTGGTTCCCTATACTACTCACCAAAGAAGGTGTGCCAGATTATCATGGCCTGCTGTATGCTTCACAACTTGGCTTTGCGACGACAGGTGCCTTTTCTGCAGGAGGATGGTCCAGAAGGAGGTCTTGTGGCAGCTGCGGAGCCTGTGGACAGTGAAGAAGAGGAGGCAGAAGAAGAGGACATAGACAACAGAAACACCGTGATCCAGCAATACTTCCAGTGAGACACAGGCAAGAAGACATCACTGCCTCCTACATCTGATAAAATTGTTCTGCCTCTCATCCGTTTGTCACTTTCACCCAGTGTATGGACCCTGATTTGTCACTTTCCCTTTCGATTTCCCAGATGTGAATACAATGGACATTGCTATTTCCCTCACTTATTGCAAATACACATTTGTGAAAGCACAGACTTACTCCAGATTGTTTTGTGATTCAAGGGTGTTTTTTTAAGTGCAAAATAGCGGAGGGGGTTGTAAAATGGGCAGGGGTGATGGTGGAGGAATGTCCTTGGCAGAATCCAGTCTATTTGTTTCACAGGTGCATTGTGCAAAGGGGCATAGGAAGTGGAGCTAGTGCAGTTTAAGGATGGATAGCGTGACTAAGTGGAACAGAAGGATGACATTCAGGGTGGTCTCATTTCTTGGCGGGGGTCTTGGCATTGTTCTCTGTCTTTGTCCTGGATCTCAGGGACCACTTGTGGGGTGGTTCTCCATCTGCAGGGGGTGGGGTGCTGGTGTTGTGGTCCTGTGGCGGTGCCTCCTGTCCACTAGTGCCGGCGAGGTGGTGGGCATTTCATCATCCAGGCTAGTGTCAGGGGCCCCTTGTTGTGTCACAGTGTCCCTCCTGGTGTTCACAAGGTCCTTCAGCACCCCTACAATGGTGCCCAGGGTGGTGTTGATGGATTTGAGTTCCTCCCTGAACCCCAAATACTGTTCCTCCTGCAGCTGCTGGGTCTCCTGAAATTTGGCCAGCACCGTTGCCATCATCTCCTGGGAATGATGGTACGCTCCCATGATGTTGGAGAGGGCCTCGGGAGAGTGGATCCCCTGTGCCTGTCCTCCCCCTGTTGCACAGCAGACCTCCCAGTTCCCCGGTTTTCCTGGGCCTCTGTCCCTGGAACCGTGTGCCCACTGCCACTGCCCCCTAGGTCCCTGCTGTTCTTGGGGTGGTGGGTTAGCCTGGGTTCCCTGAAGTGGTAGACACACTGCTGCTTGACGTGTCCTGGGGACAGAGGTATTGGCCCGCTGGGTGGGAGCTGTGCTGGTGTTTCTTGCGGGGGAGGCTCTGTGGTGACTGTGACTGTGTCAGGGGAACCGACTGTCCCAAGGTCCCAGATGGGCCGGGCTGGTCATCTTGATCCAGTTGGACAGAGCTGCTGTCATCACTGTGGGCCTCTTCTGTGGGTGGAGTGGACATGTCTGGAACCTCCTGTCCAGTGACGTTGGGTAGGGGTCCTGCAGGGGTATAAAGGCATGATTATTGCATCTGTGTGTGCCATGGTGTGCAATGGGTGGGTGACCCTGTAACCCAGTGCTTACATTCCTGTGTAGGACCTTGTGTGATAATTGTTTAGGGGTCTGTGTGGGTATCTGTAGTGGACATGCATTGGTGATGGGTGTCCATGCTTTGTTGTTGCATGCAGGACTTGGTGTTGGAATGTGTGGTTTGTGATAGTGGGACATATGTGAGGGGTTGGAGTGATGGGGGTGAGGTCGAGGGTGGGGGTATGTGATAGAATGCAGGTAGAGTGGGGGATGAAGTAGTTAAAGCTTTGACTTACCAGAGTCCATTCCTCCAGCTACACCTGCAAGGCCCTCAAGATGCAGTATAGCCAAGACCTCCTCCTCCCATGTTGTTAGTTGTGGGGGAGGAGGTGGGGGTCCACCGCCAGTCCTCTGAACCGCAAAGTGGTGTCTTGAGACCATGGAACGCACCTTCCCCCGTAGGTCATTCCACCTCTTCCTGATGTCATCCCGTGTTCTTGGGTGCTGTCCCACTGCGTTGACCCTGTCCATGATTCTGCACCATAGCTCCATCTTCCTAGCTATGGAGGTGTGCTGCACCTGTGATCCGAAGAGCTGTGGCTCTACCTGGATGATTTCTTCCACCATGACCCTGAGCTCCTCCTCAGAAAACCTGGGGTGTCTTTGTGGTGCCATGGGGTGGTGTGGGTGATGTGTGAGGTGGTGTGTGTTGTGAAGTGTGGGGTGATGTTTAGGGGTGTGTGGTGTTTTGTGCGTGGATGTTGTGTAAGTGATGGTGTTGTGTGCCTCTGTATTCTGGTATGGTCTTTGCTTTGCTATCTCTCTGCTTCTTTCAAATTGTTTGTTGTAAGGGTTTGTGGGTAATGTGGGTGTTTGTTTTATATTGTATTGGGTGTGTGGGAGTGGTGTGTGTATGTGTATCAGGTGTGTGTATTTGGAATTGTCCAATGTGGTAGTGTTTTGTAAATGTGTGTGTATTTTGAGCGGGCGGAGTATACCTCCAATGGAATACCGCAGTTGAAAGACCACAGCGTGGATTCGTGGGTCGTGATAGTGTGGGCGTATTCCTGTTGGCGTGACGGTGGAGGTTTTTTTTTTGCCAGTTTATCACTGACCTTTGGTGTGGCGGACTTGTGTAGATGTCTAGATTTTGGCGGATTCTGAGCTCTGGGTCGTAATAGCTGTGGCGGAATTCCGCGGCCGCGGCGGTGTGTTGGCTGTCTTCTGCGCGGCGGTAAGCGGGATTTACCGCCAATGTTGTAATGAGGGCCTAAATGCGGAGCTAGCACCCTTTGACCTATGAGTGCTGCAGAGAACTGAAAAACTTGCTGTCCAACGAAGAAGAGACACAACTCCAAGATCCGTTAGCTGCTTTCCATGACCACAGTAGGGTCCTTTCTAACAAGGAATCATCTGTGAGGTAAATATGCATGCTGAAGAGACACTATCAGTTCCTCAGGAGCCCAGTTGAAGTGCGCCACCTTCCTTGATGAACGCTTGCATGTTGAGCTGATATTTGAGCTCTGGTGCAAACACTAGACCACTAACCTTCCAGGATCGTTCGCCATTTTGAAGATCTTGAAGTCGGTGCATGTATCAAACACCCGGAGGATGACCTTCAACAATAGTTTTGCAGTTGGCTTACCATGCCCCCAATGTGGATATCACCGGACTCTTGTCCATCTCTGGGGTTTTGGTCTTTTGCACAAGGAAGTCTTTGTTCCTGCTACTGAATTCCTAACACTGACTTCCTCACATGCCATTGCCTATCCTATTTGTTTTTTTTCACCTGGCAGGGTTGCCCTAGAAGATCATTGATTAAAAGACTGCCAGTGCCCATGCCAAATTCCAATATGTTGATGATACCATCAAAGAGGAGATATTTTGTTAAACCTCCATGCTTGGATTGAAAGTTACAACCACTAATAATTGCACCAGTGAGTGGTAATATATTGAGTGACTGTGAGTGATGACTGATGATGTATGTGGTAGCTTTCTGACAGTGAGGCAGGGAGTTCAACAATTTTGTAAACTTGTTTCTGATGTGTTACAATGTTTTAGGCCTGATGGGTGATAATTTTTCCCGAAAGTGATTGGTCTTTCATGTTTAGTGAAATTAACTGCAGGGCCCACTCCTTTTTTTCTGGTTCCTCAGACCAGACCAGTTACTTTAGTTACCAAATACAAATCTACACAAACTACCTACACAGGTCTACCTCACACGGTTTGGGACTGGGACACAGTTACTCAGAATCAGGAGGAGGAGGATGGAAGGACTCAGGGTAGGACTAACTCAACAACTAGGAGGAGAACGTTCTTGACTTCAAAGTCAAACCATGATGATAGTGAAGACTCTGAGGCCTAGTAATCACTCAGTTCTGTGGACTGGAGAGAGATGCGTTGATTTGGTAAGTGCTGCTTATTATGTGTTTGCTGCTTTGCTGGCTCAAATGTGAAACTCATCTTTATGTTCTTGCTCTGCCTCTCAGTCTTCTTGGTACATTCCTGACTCCTCATGAAGCCTACATTGCTTAAAATCCTTTTGTCTGTGTCCTTTACTCTATGATACAGTTATTTTGTTTTCAATACGCAGGCATCCTCCTAGTACTCCACAAAGACATATTTGTGAAAACTCAAGTCTCCAGCTTACCTACCAGACATGTTCAGCCAGGCACCCAAGAGTGACAGACATTCTAAGAAGACATTCTAGGAAAAATGGAGATACACCACCCAATTTGGCAAGACAGTATCATTTTCCTTTTTAAGAAAAATATTTTTGAGAACTGAATGGATATCTTAGTTTAATCCCCATAATGCGGACGGTGTTAAAGCAGCGGTAATACCACCAACAGGCTGGCGAAAAAAAAATTGAATCACGACCATGGCAGAAACTGCCAACATAGACACCCACTTTAACACTCTGACCGCCACGGCGGTAGAAACAAACACCGCATCGGTAACTGCCAACAGACGGGCGGAGGACAAAGTACCGCCCACTGTATTTCAACACGCCTATCCGCCACCTTTTCTGGGGCGGACCCAACGCTTTCAAAAGCACGGCGGAAACAGTACACAGAAGGGAAACCACTCACCTCTCGACACCCAACGAGGAACCAGGACTTCATGGAGCCCAAGTTACACGTACTGCCCATGCTAGTCTTCCTCCTGCTGTATCAGGAGCAGGACAGACGCCGTTGATGACCATGGTGAGTAATGCACCTACAACACAGGGGAGGGAAAAGAGAGTGACACACACATGCAACACGCAATACCCCCACCACCACCCTCACCCACAACACCATACACAAAAATAGATGCCGCAAAATTACATATACACCCCCTCAACCCTGGAAGAACGCAACAACAAAATTAATTGATTGTAACAAGTGTAATCATGAAAAATCCAATAGTGAAAGTTCAAAAACCAGTATATACAAATATGTACACCAACTATGCAAGTCCGGATAGTGTACCAATCATTGTCTGTGGACCAGTGGTCCCAAAATGCCTGGGCGAAACCCACACAAGATACCTGATTCGAAACGGAGAGAACACTACAGGGGCATCAGATTGAAAATAAACAGGCACCTCAGGGGGAAGGGGAGGAGGGGCACTTCAGCCGGATGAACGCAAAATGCCACTGCTCCTCGAGGGGGCTCCATGCCCATTGCTGTATCCTGGAGAGTGCAAAGCCACAGTCTCTCAAGTCTTTCCAGTGGGTGGTTTGCCCACTGCTCTATCCTGGGGAGTACAAAGCCACAGTCTCTCAAGTCTTGCCAGTGGGTGGTTTGCCCACTGTTCAATCCTGGGGAGTGTAAAGCCACAGTCTCTCAAGTGGATGTGATTCTCCACTGTTTCTGGAGGGGGCTTGGTGCCCAGAGTGCTTCATACTGCCAAGTGCAGAGGTAGTGGATGAGATTTTCCACTGGTTCTGGAGGGGGCTTGGTGCCCATAGTGTTTTATCCTGCCAAGGACTGAGGTAGTGGATGTGATTCTTCACTGGTTCTGGAGGGGGCTTGGTGCCCAGAGTGCATCATCCTGCCAAGGACAGAGGTAGTGGATGTGATTCTTCACTGGTTCTGGAGGGGGCTAGGTGCCCTGTGAGCTCCACATGCAGTGTGGCTGGTCCCATTACCTCACATGGGTGTGTATGCCACGATATTGGCTAGGAATAGGTAGCATGATATGCCATGGAGGCAGAGACATACCCCACCCTGCTGCTTCTTCACCTTCCACCTGCAGGTGCAAACAGTGATGAGAGTCATGCCTCATGGAAGCTGGGCAGGGTCCAGGAAGTCTCCTCCAGCCTCTGACGGCTGCGCACTGGGGATGGTAGCCATGTCAGCTGTGGTACCACTATCCGAGCACGTCATGGGGCTGGTGGCGGTGCTTGTGGCGGTGTCTGTGGCGGCGGTGCTGGTGGTGGTGCATGTGTCAGCACCTGGGACACAGCAGGACGTCTCTTGCAGCCTCGGACGGTTTCCCACTGGGGAAGATGCTGGGGACTGTTGCTGAGGCTGCAGACATGCAGGTGGCAGTGCAAGTGGCTGTGCAGGTGGCATTGCTGGTGACGGTGCAGGTGGCGGTGCTGATGGCGGTGCAGGTGGCGGTACTGGTGGCGGTGCAGGTTGCGGTGTTCGGCGTCGTACAGGTTTGTATAGTCGTTGACAGAAGGGGTGACAATAGTCCCTCAGTCGGTGCCACCGTGCCCTGCCCTGACCTGCTCTTCGGCTTTTGTCCCTTCCCCACCTTTGATGGTGCCACAGGTTACCTGCCACAGTCCCCTTTTGTTTTGGAGGAGCTCTTGGTGGCTGGTAGGTGCGGGTTCTCCCTCCGGGATGTGGGCACCTCCTTCACCTTGGCAGGTGGCAGAATGTCCTTAGCCTCACAAGGTGGAACACTTGCAGCCCTGATGGATGGCGCACTCGATGACCCCGCAGTTGCTGGCACCACTGTTCCTGGGGATTTGGTGGCGGAGGTGCTGGGCTGGGACCTGAAAAGCCTGGTCCTAGGGGAAGGACGGGGGGAGGTGTAAGGAAGATTTCAATGTTAGCCAGGAAAAGCTTCTTAGACACACTGGGATGGGAACATGGAGGGGGTTTGGGAGTGTAGGAAGAGGTAGTGGTTGTAGGAGGTGTACGTTTGCTGGATTTGGGTGAAGGTGCATGGGCCAGAGGCTGTTGTGAGGTGGATGTCTGTTGGATGGGTGTGTGCCTGTGTTTGTGTACTTTGGGAGGAAGGCTCACAGAGACACTGGGAGAGGACACTGGGGATGTGTGCATGGTAGTGGGGGGGGTGATTGCACGTGAGCGGTGTGTGGTAATGGGCATTCTGGTGATGGAGGTAGTGGCTGAGGATGTAGTGCATGCAGGTGTGAGTGGAGACGAGACAGGGAGGAAGGAGGAGGACAAGGAGGAGGGGGACACAGTGGAGGCAGTGGATGTTGCTGTGTCTGCATGGGGATGGTGCTTGTTTGAGTGCTTGTGGGATGTGTGGTGTTTATGTTTCCCATGTCCACTCTTGTGTGTTGATTAGTGTGCATGCTGGTCTGATGGTGTGCTTGGGATAGGCTGAGGTGCAGGGGATTGGGTCGGGGTGGAGGAAGTTGGAGGGGGGAGGCTGGACACAGGTACAATGGCTGCCATCAGTACTGAGGCCAGAGCCTGAAATGCTCCATGTTGGGCCGCCTGCCCAGAATGAATGCCCTCCAGGTATGCATTTGTTTGTTACAAATGCCTGTCAACACCCTGGATGGCATTCAAAATGGTAGATTGCCGAACAGTGAGGGATCTCAGGAGGTCAATAGCCTCCTCACTGAGGGCAGCAGGGCTGACTGGGGCAGTGCCGGAGGTGCCTGGGGCGAAGGAGATGCCCACACTCCTGGGTGAGCGGGCACGGGACACAAGCTGAAGGACTGCTGGGAGGGCGGTGCTGGTAGGGGGGTGGCGGCTGTACCTGTTGATGCGGTGGGCACAGAGGTGCCCGCCACCGCAATGGAGCTCCCATCAGAGGACGAGTCGCTGTCGCTAGTGTATGCTACTGTCCCTGTCGTGGAGCTCCCCTTGCCCTCCGTCCCACTGGTGGCTTCAGACACTGTTGCTTTACCCTCCAGGGACATGTGGGTTGCAGCTCCCTACTGCTACAGTGCCACTGCTCCTTCGCCAGATGATGCTATTGCACGCAATAACAGGGAGACAAAACAAAAAGGGGGGAAAGATTGAAGAAACACATGTTCAGTGCATGCAACACCACTACCGTTGGTGGACACAACACACAGGGAGCAGCCCTATGCACTAAGCCATGCACTAACACTTCCTAGCAAATTCACATGCTCATGGGGGAGGAGGCCTAAGCCCAATTGCTGGACACCTGGAAGTCACAGGAGCCTGTCTAGGTGTAGATGGCTATTACCAGTAGTGGGGTTGGGGTGCCACAGAGCCTGCCTAACAAGGGACCTAGCCTACCAAGTTCGCCCTGGCTTAGGAGAACCCACAGCCCACTTCGACCACCCAGACACCTCGTAAAGCGCACAGAGTCAGCTGGATTAGTGTGCACTCACCCCCTTGTGGATGCTGTGATGCCCTCAAGCGCCCATCCAACTCAGGATATCCTACCGCCAGGATCCGGTAATCAGGGGGGTCATGGTGCGACGGGCACCCCTTCCACGTTGGGAGGACAGCCCCATCTGGGCCTCCCCCATCTTCTGCCTCCAGCGGTTCAGGTCCTCCCATCTTTTATGGCAGTTGGTGCTCCGTCTATGGTAGACCCCCAGGGTCCAGAAGTCCTTGGCGATGGCACATCAAATACCCTTCTTCTGGTGGGTGCTGACCTAGAGGAAAAGTGAAGTAAAAATGGATGTTTCTAGCCTGTACATTTCATCTCACGCATTGCCAAACACCTCCCACCCTGGACCAGTCATACACACACACACAATCCTGGCATGCTGGCCTGTCCCCCTCCCCACCCTCTTCCATCCACGACACTCCATACACTCATGTGCCATCCACCATGCTCACAGTGTACTCACCTGTTTGTCTGGAGGACCGTACAGTTGCGTGTACTGGGGGAGGACCCCATCCACCAGTTTCTCCAACTCCTCTGAAGTGAAGGCAGGGGCCCTTTCCCCAGACACTGCAGCCATCGTCGCTTCCAGACACAGGTCACAGCAGCACTTGCAGTGTAGGTCTTCTCCTGTTGAAGGTCAGGTATCAAGTGAGGGAACAGTACGAAAATGGCGTCCATGTCCACGGCGGTACATACCGTCACCACCTGTGTACATCCTCATTGGCTCCTGGGACCCATAGGGCCCAATGTTAACCAATGCTGAATTGCGCAGCGGTCTTCGGCCGCCCACCGCGATGGTGTACAACGCCAGCACAGTTACCTAATTTCCCCTTGTCCCACCCTATAGGTCAGGCAGCCGCCATTGGAGGGGGGCCACATGGCATGGAATAAAACTGCGTCACACCTATTTAGGCCTGGAATACAGACAGATACCGGCACATTGCGATTTTCCAAAGTTTTACCAAAAAACACATTGTGATATCTAAGTGTTGGATGACCCCATGCTCGCTGTTCTCCTCCATAGGGCACGTCTGCTGGGGCAGGTGATGAGATGGCGGCATCCTCCGATGTACAGACCGCTGGTGGACCTGTCGAAAATGGAAAAGAGACACATCATTATCACATACAGACTTGATTGTGCAACAATCTTGGAACTGTGTGCCCAGTTGGAGCCAGATCTGATTGCAGCTATCCGCCATCCCACAGGAATCCCCCCTCTAGTGCAGGTTCTGTCTGTACTCCATTTTCTGGCCAGTGGGTCTTTTCAAACAACAGTGGCCATGGCATCAGGGATGTCCCAGCCAATGTTTTCTAATGTGTTGCCCAGAGTGTTACCTGCCCTGCTGAAACACATACGCAGCTACATCATTTTCCCTCGGGTGGAGGATTTGCCTACAGTGAAATGTGACTTTTATGCCCTGGGACATATCTCCAACATCATTGGTGCCATTGATGGTACACATGTGGCATTTGTCCCCCCCGCAGGAATGAACAGGTGTACAGAAACTGGAAAAGCTACCATTCCATGAATGTGCAGATGGTGTGTTTGGCAGACCAGTACATCTCCCATGTGAATGCCAAGTTTCCTAGCTCTGTGCATGACGCTTACATTTTGAGGGATAGCGGCATCCCTTATGTGATGGGGCAACTCCTGAGGCACTGTGTGTGGCTAATAGGTGAGCCCAAGGTCCCAACACAGTTGACATAGGTGTCTGGGTATGGGGTTGTCCCTAAGGGTTAGTGTCTGTTTAATAGTTGTCCCTTAACGTTTGCAGCTGACTCTGGTTACCCCAACCTGTCATGGCTACTGACCCCAGTGAGGAATCCAAGGACAAGGGCAGAGGAACGCTACAATGAGGCACATGGTCAAACTAGGAGGATTATAGAACGCACCTTCGGCCTCCTGAAGGCCAGATTCCGGTGCCACTATCTTACAGGTGGCTCCCCATACTAATCACCGAAGAAGGTGTGCCAGATAATCGTGGCCTGCTGTATGCTGTGCAACCTGGCTTTGCAACGCCAGGTGCCTTTTCTGCAGGACGATGGGCCAGATGGTGGTCTTGTGGCAGCTATGGAGCCTGTGGAGAGTGAAGAATAGGAGACAGAAGAAGAAGATGTCGACAACTGAAACAACATCATCATGCAATACTTCCAGTGAGACACAGGTAAGAAGATGTAACTGCTTCCCACATCTCATACTATTGTTGGAGCTAGCATAAGTCTGTCATTTTCACTCAGTGTATGGACGCTGACTTGTTACTTTGCCTTTCCACTTCACAGATCTGGGTCCCACTTTGTGCCCTCTGCCATGTTTACTGCTGGCCTACAACTGTGTTACATTGGTATGTGAACAGGTACATTGACATTGCGTGCTTTATATTGGATTGGGTGTGTGGGTGTGGTGTATGTATGTGTGTATTTTGAGCGTGCCGGTGTGAGCCGCTAATGGATTACCGCGGTTGAAAGACCGCTACGTTGATTTGTGGGTTGAGATACTGTGGGCGTATTCCTGTTGGCGTGACAGTGTAGGTTTTGGCATCGCCAGTTTATCTTTGGACCTTTGGTGTGGCGGACTTGTGTGGGTGTCTGTATTATGGCGGATTCTGAGCTGTGAGTCGTAATACCTGTAGTGGAATTCCGCAGCTGCAACTGTATGTTGGCGGTCTTCTGCACAGCGGAAAGTGGGATTTACTACCAGGGTTGTAACAAGGGCCTTAGTTTTATGCTGTCTTGGGTCTCTCTGAGGCTGAAGGACTGTTTGAAATGCATGTAACTGAACTGTGTCATACTTATCCCTTCATCATTTCCTTCCATGACACATTGATGATTGTGTGATGCTCTGTGCAAAGGTGAATATTGTCACTGTTTCTTTTGTGTGGTGTTTGTCTTTGTCACACCTTTCCCCAAATACCCTTTCCCATCCATTCATTAAACCTCATAACCCTCTTACCCTCTTACCCTCTTACCACGGGCTGTGTAATTTATTGAGGTCTGACTTAAATTTGCACCTTAAATGGATCACACACTTACTGGGGTGGATGTGAAGAAAGCGACACCAACTCACTGCATGATCGTCTATTACCTGACAATATTCCACACCAGCCCCATCAACTTCATCATTAAGGCCTGCTATGCTGTGTGTTAAATAAACAGTTAAGCTCATCCAACCACTCTTGATTCTGAGCCCACTTCTCCTGATTCCATGATTTCATTTCCTAACTTTAGTTTTGAAATACTAGCTCCCCATCATTGCTCAGAAGAAGTCGATATTGCTAGTTGTTTTATTATCATACTAGGTATTCTTTGTTGTGTGTCAACTACTGTCATTGTGGTAGTCTGGTCTCAGCCTTCCTAAAGCTTTGATGTAATATGACGCAGCAACTTTCGGTTTTCTTTCAATCTAGTTGACAGAGATATATAACCCTTAGATTAATCCTGCAGTTGGAGTTCATATAAGTAGGAGTGGCACCTCCGCCTTCCCTGTTAATGCACTTGCCTGCCAATACTACTGCCTACTACCCCCTTAAGATGCCATCTTGGGAAAACCCTGTAGTAAACGACTCCCTCACTTCAGCTATTCAGGTAAGAAAAAAACTATGGATTGAAGTTAACTTGTTTATTAATTCCTCCTAAAGAAGCTGTTGTCTTACTTCTCTATGTGTATCTAGGTTTTTGTAGGGATAACAGGCAATGGCAATGATCCCCTAGGGGTCAACATAGTTGTTGAGTTTGATAAAGCAAGGGTAAAAGTAAATGAGACACTTTTTTGAGCAATTTTAAAAAACAGGCTACACTAAAAGACAGCAGTGCAAACTAAAACAACAAACTAAACATTTGATGTATAAATCAAGTGAAATTGATTATCCCCCTTATTTTAAACAAATACAAAAATCCACCCTTTTCACCCACAACAGGCCCAACCTTCTACCCAAAGAAATAGCCCTGTCCCCAAAAATTCCAATAGGAAATAAGTAATACTAATATTATTGAAAAAAAAAAACGTGTCCCAACTACCTCTCCACCCTCTCCATCCACAACAGGTGCCCCTCCCACCAAAACAAAAAAAATTAGAAAAGAGTCAAAAGAGAGCATTCTCGACACAGGTCCAGAGACCTTCGAGGGTTGCCTCCATCTGTGCCATCTGGTGCTCCAGACGTGAAATGTATTGGAGGATGCGGTGTTAGAAAAGGCAGTCCACGCACGGGGGCAGTAGGGCTGATGCTTCCTGGTGGCTGCCATGTTGATGTCACTAACAGGCCAGAGTCTCTGGCGGCTGGTTGGAGGAGGTAGGGCCAGCGCTGGCAGTCACTGCTGCCTTGCCCTCATTCTCCAATTCCTAAAGGGCCACCAGCCACCAATTTTCATTGTGGATGCCCTCCAGCCTCTGCTGCTGCAGTCGGGCTGCAATCTCCTGGTTAGTTGGATGATGTCCACCAGGAGTAGCTGGGGCAGGAAAGAAAAAGGAAAATGACAAATTATAAACAGTGCTCTGTGCAAATATTTTTTTTAATGTAGAGTGGCACAGTAGCAGTAAATTGCTGATCCACTGGGCCATTGGAATTTGATGTGACTGATTATGATGAGTCACAGGGCCATTGTTTTACCCACATATGCCTCACTCTAGTTGACGAATGTCTGACATGAATCTGTTATGGAAACCATGAAATATTAATCAATTATAAATAAATGTGGTGCATGCAAGGGATTTTTAATTTTATTTTTTTTGGCTGGGACAGAACTTCAGAAAGAAGTTTAGGACTGAAGTATTAAGAGGTGACAGCGTGGGCACTGGGAGATAAGGGAGACACAACTTTCAAGTTTGCAGTGCATTGAAAACTTTGTAAATGTTGCATTAACTGGAGCAGTTGCATATTGCACAGAACACACTATTGTACTGCCGTATTGAACCATGCTGCAGTTACATCATAGTAGCATTGGTGACTAAGTAATGGGCATGGAGGTATGATTATGGGTGAGAGGACGCATATTTGCCTTGCTTCAACTACTGTGAGTTTAGGGAGGGAAAATACCCCTACACTGAACCAAAGCTTTGATAACTGTGCAAACCAAGTGAAGAAGGTTAACAGCAGACATGTCCCTCTCTACAACAGCTCCCTTATTTCTTGATCCAAGTAATTATACGTTCATCTTTTTATTCATCTATTCTAATCAGTCTTTGATACCCACCATTTAAGCTTTACACTCTCTCATTAAGTCTTGCACTATTTCAATGCAGCCATCCATAATTATCTACCATCCATCCATCCATACATGTCACTCACCTATCCAGTAGCCACTCTTTCAAACATCCTGCTTTCACCTATCCATCCATTCACCCAGGTATCGTTTGTTACCATCCACCCATTCCTCACCGAGCATCGGCTTTTACCCATTCATCATTCACCCACTGAGGCATCCTTTCACCCCTTTCATCTATCCTTTCACCAACCCATGCATCTCCTATCACTCACCTTTGCATCTTTTCTTTTCATCCACACATCGTTTCACTCAAATACCATTTCACCAATTATTTCTTTTAGTCATTCATCTTTAGTTTGCTTTTCCATCAAGCCATCTTTTGTAGCGTTTGTTCATTATGAGCTTTTGTCTACTGATTTGCAGAGAGAGGGAATCATTAAGAACTCAACCCCGCTGCAGCTGCAGTGCTAAACCAGAGTCTTCACAGAAAACACTCTTGCAGTGAGTATATTAGAAATTGTCATTGAGAAAGAGCAAAATGACTTACCAGCACCAATTCCTGCTGCCACCAGTTCTCACCCTCCCACCCTTGCTGCATCTGGCCCACTGATGCTTCCACTTTCCCTTGCACTAGTGGTCAGTGTACCTGGAAAAAATGTTACACATTTTAGTTCCAACAAAATACAACCACAACAGATCATTAAAGTTCATTCTTCTTCTTCTGTCATTCCCTTTAGAAATATTGTCAGTTGTAAGAAAAGTTAGGTAGACAAATCAATCGGAAATGTTTCATAATAGAAGAGCTAAGTCACTGAAGCGCACTAAAAGGGTGGATAATATTTTTAATCTAGGAGAACCTATGGTGAGGTCTTGGTTGGCAAATAAAATGGGCATTAGCAAGAGAAAAAAAACCTTCACAAACATGCGTCGAAAAGCTGACTTGGGCATGTAATATTGCTGGTAGAGTTCCTGTCCTAAAAATCTGTCCTCTTAGTTTAAAGTACTAGTCTGAAAGATATAAAAGGTGAGAAGGGAAAGCTAAGTTTAGTAACCAAGCATAAGAAAGCTAGTACAGACAGGAGGAAGCCAGGTACAGAAACATGAAAATTAGATAAATGCAGGATAGATGGAATTTATTTACCAAAGCTTAGATAGAATGAAAATAAGTACAAAAAAGGTAGACAGGCACAATAAAATTAAAAGAAAACGTATTCATAGTGAGGAGAGGTGAAAATTAGTGAAATGATACTAATTTAACAGAAAGACGTACTGGTGGGCAGCAGATCCACAAGCATCTGATCTGGTGGTGACAGTGCCATCCTTGTCTCCTCCTAGATCGGCAGCTGATGTTGCCCTCTTCTTCTCTTTGGATGCTACAGTAATAAATAAAGAAGATAAAAAAAGCTTAGTGATACAGTTAATCTCCCAAAAATATCTTAACAGGCAGAGGCAATCACAGTAACATAGGAATTTCCTATATCAGATTACCAGGTCTCAACACCTCAACGCCCACCAGCTTGAGCAGGTCCTATTCCCAGTCTATGATGTCAGGCCAATGCTGAGTCAACTGCTGCTGGGTGCGCTGGACCCCAGTATGCCTAGGAAACAACCAGCGCACCCTCCTCCACAGCAGTTGACAGTCCTGAAGGGCGTACCCGCTCCCAGGCCAGTCACCTGCTGCCAGCATGGAGAGGAGTTGGCGCTGCACAAAAAGAATAGTGCTGTGTCCTCTGCCTCAGTGAAAATGGGGCATTCTGCACCCATTGGGTGCATCGTCGCCCACAAGTTAAGCGGCTAGCAGTCACATTGGCACCATCACTCCCTCTGCCGCCCTCTGCCAAAGCGCTGGGTGGGAAAAAGAAAGGGGAAGAAATTGAAGGTATGAGGCAAGAAAAAAATGAAAAAGGGAAAGGGAAAAGAAAAAAAACAATAAAGCATTCAAAAGTTGCAAAAACACACAAAATATATATAAAATACACAAACACAAAAACACACACTGATAAAACAAAGGAAAATGAGGGGTGAATAATTTAGAAAAGGAGTGGATGAAAAAATAGGGCAAGCACCATGCACAGGGACAGAGAAAACAAAATAGCCATACCAATGTGAACCGCGTGATATAGTTTGCACAATATTTGCAACGTGAAAACGCATATCGCGCTCCCCAATGTGAAAAACATAGTGCGAACGGGTGCGCCAAGAAAATTCGACCACTTAAAGAATTCCGCAGAGCTCACAGAGTTTTTAACCACTTTGAAGAATTCTACGTAGTTCCGCTCACCCCAAGTTGTCATTCAATAGTAGACCAATGCCATCTTCATTCCCACAGGTCATGCAGACATCTATTTGACAAATACTCAATAACACAACAATAAGAAATGATGCTCCTAAAACCTGCTATGTTGCTGACAACAGTACAGGAGCCTGGAGAAAGTGACATGGAAATACTCATGTCACACTAGAAACATATCAACAATGTACACTTTACCATGTGAAATTTGTCCTAATGGAGTCATGGAGGTAGTACCAATGTTTCTCAGATATGCTACACATTTGGCATGGAAATGTACACTGGAGGCAAAATGTGCATAATGTCAGGGAGATATGTGTCTAAAATCCACGACACAATGGATCACCAAGCCCCAGGGAAATCATCTCTAATGTCTAGCATCCCTCACAATGATATATTCGGATTGCATCAGTAGAAGCCACTAGTCCTTTGTATGTTGAAGAGGTCCAGATATTTGCAAGTACATGTAGAAGGCCCTCAAAACGTTTTGCTAATGGGAAGCTACATCACTGTCTCCAATTTGGTCCTGCAAATCCAAATGTCTGTTGGTGAATGGTTGTACCCAATCACATATGATTCCAACATAACAGCAAGTCACTCTTTGATGCATGCCTATAGTCAGGTAACAAACCTTTCCCATTACATAAGTGTAGTGCCCTTTTCCACATGATGCCACATCAATGCATGGAAATGCACATTGTGGGTGCACACTGTAGTCCTACCCGTCATGTCCCTCATTGCTACTGCAGTTGTACTTGCCAAATTACATGTTATGATTGGTGATGGTATGTGTGAGCCAACAATCAATGGTGATACACTCTTGTCTCTGGCACCACATGAAATGTATCCCCATTGCAAATGTCATATTACAAACACAGGCTGCATTGCACATATAAGGGAATGCAGAAATTATCCCATGAACACAGGTTGACCATGCATGAAACAGCAGTGTACACATTTTGTCAAAAGAGTAAGCAACACATGCTAACATGCAGGCACAAGGAATGTTGGCAACAATGATGGCACATAAATCATGTCAATGGACATTACCCACTTACCAAGGGAAAGTTCTCATCTGTAGCTGACCCAAAGAACAATGTAGGCTCTTTAACATGTTTTAACGGCCATTTTCACATGACAGACAGTAGAGAGGTACCAGCACTCATCACACACTAAAGACAAGTGGCCTCAGGGGGCAGATGCGAATTACTCACTTGACCAGAAGCATGACAAATGACAGTGATCCATCATTTATTTTTCTTTGGGCTGTAACACTGATGAGTAGTGGTCTCTAGTACAGAATTTACACCCACAACAACAACAAACATTACTTGGTTGATCAATGTAAGCAGCCATGTGTTGTCCCTGGAGAGTAAATTGTTTATGGAGTGTATACAGTTGTGTCCTAGGTCCCTGGGCCACGAGGAAAGGCACATCAGAATGCACCATATTACCTGTACACAATTACTCATCTACGGTGTCACACATGACTCATCCCTAATCGTCAAGTTGAGATGTCAGAACCTAACAAATTAACTTGGCTATGTGACAGCAGAAATATGCCTTGTACTCACCCCCTTGTGGCTGCTGTGTTTCAGTCACACCCCCATCAAGGTCCAGGTACACCACCGCCAGAATGTGGGCCATTAAGGGGTCACGGTCCGACATGCACCCTGCCACATTGTGAGGACAGCCCCAGCTGGACCTCTGTAATCTTCCAGGCCTTGCACCTTCCAACCTCTTGCAATAGTGAGCACTCCACCAGCTGTCGACCCCCAGAGTCTGCACCTTCTGGGTAATGACTCTCAAAAGCACCTTATTCTGATAGACGTTTACCTGTATGGATGCCGGACACAAATCAAGTGATTACAATCACACCTTTTTGCCCAAATGGTAGTGGCACACACATGTCAGAAACACCAAGCAAAAAATGGTAAATTTGTCAACACACCACAAGTTTAAAGCACACATGCCAATAATTACAGGGACATGAATACAGCATTTTGTATCCATCTGCAGAATAACCCACTACCCTGCTCATGGCCTATAATGACTAAGCCAGCCTACTCATATAAGATAGCTGAGGCTCCAGAAACTTGTATTGTGATGTGAGCCATAATGAAACACTACACATGTATGTGGTTTTTGAAGGGTAAACTCCTTAGGCCTGACTAGACAAACATATTCACAGTCTGTGAGATTGACTTACTGCATACAATCCCTACAGGTATCTTCCATAGAAGAGACTTCAGCTTTACACTTGAGTGACAATGAAGCACCTGGCATGGTGGATACAGAAAGTGTTTTCCCCCGTGCATGTGCAGACATGTGGCCTCCCAAATTCAGACTTGTGCCACTTCAGAGGGGGGTTCTGTGGTATGTACTTGTATTACAGAATACTCCTTTGGACTTAATTGTCTAAACTACAGAGATGACATCCAACATATAAAGGTATGCATTGTACAGCTTCTGATATTTGACTAAGCTACTGAGTTACATGTCATGGCCTCCCAGGAATCTACACATTACCTGCAATGTAGTTCTGTCATTTGTGCAATACAGCTGTACCGGACAATTATGACTTATGTGAATGTGACAACAGAGCTGTGGGAGTAAGGGACATGTCATGAGTGAAAGGCACATATTAATAATGATGCAAAATGCACATATGGACTAGTTCAGGAATGTATCTGTGTACACATTCCTAAGCTAGTCAATGGACTAAGGCATTCAGGGCAAGTTGTGCACTAGAGCATCATATTGGCCACATGACTGGATCCCCCATTCTGGACTATGGGCCAGATATATGAAAACTGGAGTTTGCGAATCGCAAATTGCGATTTTTAAGAAATCGCTATTTCCGAGTCACAATTGGCCATGTAACAAAATTGCGATTCGGAAATAGCGATTTCTTAAAAATCGCTATTTGTGGTTTGCGAGGCCCATTTACCGAATCGCAATTTGCATTATCGCAAATTGCATTTTTTTTGTGATTTGGTAAAAAATCACAAAATGCAAGAAAGTTTGAGAATGCACACCTGGAGGAGCCTGATGACATCACCAGCAGGAAATGAGTCATCCCAGGCAGTTTCAGGTGCCACACCCAAACCAGCATCCTGAGAGAGAGCAGCCCAGCCACACAGAGCAGCACTCAGAAGGAGCAAGAACACCTGAGCCAGGATGGATACCCCAGGCCAAGCACAGGAGAAGGCTGAAAGGAAGCGCAAGCTGAAATTCAGCGAACAGGAGCTTGAGGTTATAACTGAGGAGGTGGTGAGGAGCCATGACCGCCTGTTCGGAAAAAGCTCACTCCAGGTGCCTGAGAGTGAAAAGAGGAGATTATGGCTGGACATACAGTCCAAAATCTGTGCCAATGGAGTGGCACAGTGCTCCATCGAAGAGATCAAAAAAGGTGGTACGACCTGTGCTCCCGTGCAAAGGAGAGGGTGGCAAGGAGACTTGCGGAGACCAGGGGTACAGGTGGCGGACCACCAACAGAAGCACCATCAACACCATTGGAGGACCTAGTGGAGTCCACACTCCTCCCTAAAGCTGTGACTGGGGTCATAGACATCGCCACCTCCAGCACACCGAGTACCAGCCAAGATAGGCGCAATATTGTATATGCACAAAAGCCCCTTAGAAATTAGCATTTAATGTGAAACAGTGTGTGAAGTAGTCCAGTCCACATCTTAGAAGCAGCACAACAATGCATTATGGGAGTGGCAGTCCACAAACTAGTACTGAAAGTAGCATAGCAATGTAATTAAGTACAGTGACACCCAAAGTAACACAACACACACAACACCATGTAGAGCAGTACCTGTACCTTTATTGCCATTGTCTGACAGATAATGTAACATACAGAACTGACATGCTGCATATTGTTGTTGCAGGTGGGCCAGGCCCAGCAGCCACACCATCTACATGTGTAGGCGAGACAGACACCCATCAGCCCTCAGATTCCAACACCAGTGGGTCCCTCCACATGTCGACTGTCCGACGCACGCCCAGGGCACTGCCACTGCCAGAGCTCAGCAACGACTCTGATGAGCAGCAGGAAGGGCCAAGCACACCATCAGCACAAGACAGGCCCAGCCAGATTCTGGAGGGCCGGGGTCAGCCAACCACAGCACCACGCAGGATTGTGACAGAGTCCCGGGCTGTCCGTGACCTCTGCCAGGAGCTGCGCCATGAGAGGGTTAGCCGGCGCAGACAGGAGCACAGATTCCGGACAATGTTTGGCAGCTACTGCAGGTCCTCTAACAGGATGGCAAATTCCACTGCATTGATCGCCTGTCGTGCAGTGGCTGCACAAGTGGAGGCTGCACATAGCAGCAGGGACGTTGTCCAGGGACTTGTTCAGATCACGAATGTGATAGAACACATAATGGGACAAAGATCAGCCACTCCAAGTGAGGTAGCACTGGAGGACACTGAGGACAGTTCCAGCCTCAGCAGTGTTTCCGTGCCAGCAGCAGACACCAGACGGCGCAGTGCCAGGCACAGCACTGCCACTGAAGGTGACAATAGAGGTGCCAGTGACGTAACTGGGCACCCGAGTGGTGTGCGTGGGAGAAAAAAAAAACTCTTGCTGCGATTAGACTGCTGTTGCCACTATGAGGAAATAGTGCATTACTCTGGTCATTAGTTGTTTTGCGTTTGTCACATCACCTGTTTCATTTATAACTCACTCATACATTACCTGATGTAAGGTAATAAATTTATATCACTACAGGTACAGTTGTCAGTGGATTTGTGTCATTCATACTCACGTCTGAAATGGTTGTGTGTGATGTCGGCACGCCTTTGCCTTCCCTCTGCTGCACTGGTCCTGTCTGCTGGCTGTAAAGGTGGTATGGGATCGTCATCCTCATCTGATTCAGTGTCACTGATTTCTACAGGTATGCCACTGGTTGTAGCTATATTGTGCAAGATTGCACAAGTAGCCACTATTCTACATGTAGTCTCTGGACTGTACTGTAGTGCCCCTCCACTTTTGCGGAGGCACAGGAAGCGACTCTTCAGCAGTCCAAATGTGCGCTCCACCACGTTGCGGGTTGCCCTGTGTGCTGCATTGTATCTCCGTTCAGCTGGTGTTGTAGGATTGAGGTAGGGCATCATCATGTAGGTGCACACTGCGTAGGCACTGTCTCCTGGAAGGAACAGAGGGTATAAAGAGTAAGTGAGCCATCTGACGTCACAACGGCATAAACGCGCCAGTGTACAGAGGGACAAAACCTAGTAGATATCCTTCACCAAACTCCCCAGCTAGCAGTCTTGTGTAAATGCCGCTGTGGCAAAAGATATACGAATCATGTTTGCACCCTGGGTACTTGGCCACAAGATCTGTTATGATATAGGAGGCATTGCATATCACCTGAATATTCATGGAATGTTGGTATTTACGGTTTCGGTACACATACTCTGTGGCTGATGGCGGACATATTGCCACATGTGTGCCATCTATGCAACCTTGGACGTGAGGGAACTGTGCTATCTGGTAAAACTCTATTTTTGTCTGCTGTATTTTCTGTGGGGTGTGGGGGAATCTGATGTACTGTTGTAGTTTGGCTCACCATGGCGTTGATGAAAGAAGTAAAAAACCTGGAGAGGGTACTCTGTCAGACCCCTCCAGCTGCTGCTATGACCCCTTGATAGCTCCCTGAGGCGGGTAGGTGCATAATACCTGCACATGGGTGGGTATGCTATGACTCCTATGTGTTGCGCGCTGCAGTATGGGTTGTAGCTCAGCTATCAGGTCAAGTATCATGGCTGAGTTCAACCTATACCTCTCATATATTTCCTCCTCTGTCAGGTCAAAAAGTGTAATGCGCACTCTGAAAATGCGCTCCTGTCTTCTCCTCCCTCTCCTTTAACCTGCCATGATCCTCATCCTCCTCGCCATGACGTAGAGTGCAGCCATTGTGGAAAAGAGTCTGAGGTATTCTGGGCCTCTTTATATAGGTTGCACCTGGTTACCACCTGGTTTCAGTTCATGGTATTTTCATGTGCAAAATGCCAATCTGCGAAAAATCTCAATTTGCGATTTGGATTTTGCGAATCGCATTTTGTTCCTCGCAAATTCCTACTGGAAATACCGAATCGCAAAATGTGACTCACAAAACCAGCTCACAACGCAAAAAATCGCAAAAATTGCGATTTCTTATTTTCGGTCTGCGAATGCCTTTCATGCATCGCAGACCACGTTTTTGCACTCGCAAAAGGCCAATTTTTGCGATTCGCACCGTTTGCGAGTGCAAAAACTTTTCATACATCTGGCCCCATGTCCCATACTGGGAGATATATTTGACAGGCCCTAGTATCTGCAGGCTGGGCATACAGAACCTACATGATACTCACATTTCCATCACTTCCATGTATGACAGCACATGATGTGCCCATCATCAACTTGATTTTTGCTTTGTGTGGCAACTTGAAGGGCAGACTGAGTCATTATTAGGGGTGGGAGATGACGTCTGCTCTGCTCACAGAGTTTCAAGAGTTTTTTGCAATCCACGCTCCGCTTAGAGCACGGAGTTCTGAAAAACTATGCAGACCAGAGTTTTTTCCTAGCTCGGGCTCACCAACATTATGTTTGTGAGTGAGGAAAATCTTACTCCAGACATCCTCCCTGCAAGATTTTTCAACGTGGTCTGTTGTGGATGGTCACTATCGCCTGCATTGAGAAACCATCTGTTCGCGTTGAGAAAGCTGCCACTCAAGTAGAAAATCTGCTTGAGTGGCAGAAAAGAAGCAGCACCGTCTTGCACGTGGTGCAGTTCACGCTGCTTTTACAGCATGGGACAAAGACCTAGTGCTAAAAATCAGCACAAACAGCGTGACCTTACACAATCCACCATTTTTCAGAACTCCTGTAGCATGGCAGAGGTTCTTGGTCACTTCATGGAGTTCTGTGTCACAGAACTCCACGAACTCCACCCAGGCCTAGTCATGCTATGCCTTCCAGACAACAGTATTGCAAGGCCCGATGTGGGTTGAAACTTCTGTGGCACTATACACATTGCTTACAAGATCCCCAAATGACTTAGACAAGATACATACACAACTCATGCTGTCATGCACATATTTGTTGTGTAACATATACAGCCATCACAAAGAAATAAATGTCATTGGACGGCTCTAAACTCTCCTTGCCTAATTATATGCATCCAACAATAGGAAGATCTAGGACACCAAAAACACATAACACAACGCAATGTGAATGTTAACAACATATAGTACTGTTCGCCAATATCCGCACCATGTGCATCCCATTGATACCATGCAGGCTGCAAAAAAAGGTACACAAGAAGTCCAACTGGCACACAGGGGCTGATTGTAGCCTGTGAAGAGGGAAAGAATTGTGTTGAATAGATTCACTTGTGCACATGAGGTACTGACCTGCTCCTCTGATGAGACATAGAACTGACCATACAAAGGAAAGATCTCATTTGCAAGCCTCTTCAACTCCTCGCAAGAGGAGGAGGGGACCTATCATCTTCTGGATGTAGCAATATTGCTCTCAGCGGTGGCACACAGCAGCTTAAGTAGGGGAGGTTTTGCAGGCAGCAGTGTCAGTAGTCAAGTGAGTGAATTTGCATGTCGGTCACGTCCGCCACATAGGCGATCATTACCGCTGATGGATATAGCCATTGTGCAGTGACCAGCACAGGCAACAAGTTAGCCTATGGTTGTAAATGCCACTGTTGGAACGCCTACTGCCTGGACGACTTACACCAGCAATTACGGGCGGTTCATAATGTCCAGTAGCAGGTGAAAATACTGTATATGGCTGTGTAAAGTGCATCACACATAGAATATATGTGTAGGATTATCACAAACATCCTCATGCTGTCTTTTTAAATAGATCCTACTACACAACCACCAGTGTAGTGTGTTGCAGGGCATACATGTCATAAGACTGAGGTGCACGGTCCACCACCACCGACGGTAGTTTTTGGCAGTCAGAAAATGCAGTCACATTCTGGTGGGCAATTTTGTAGCATATAGTTGGGTATCACCCAAATCCATGTTGTGGACATGTGTAGATAACAATGGGGCTCACATGTGACCCTTGTGTAGTTGCCAACTGGGATGTGTACTGTATTATTGTCAGCTGAGTGTCAATTCCTCGGGATCTGTATGAAGGGTGTGGGATCGGGTCAGCGAGGGAAGGAGACCTGAAAAGAAATATGGTTACACAATTCTCATAATAATCTCTATTGATCCATAGAAATTCCAGGCTTTGATAATATTGCCGCAACAGTAACTCTTTATGACAATCATTTGAATTTCTTTCCCATAATCATTACTTTCCTAAAGCTTTTGAATATTCCTTAACATCCACATTCATGCATACCAAAACAACATACATTTCAATAAAACTGCCAGGAAAAAAGCTTCCTTGAAACAACTCAAGAAACCTCGTTCATCAAATATCAACGTGCTAGTGAATTGTGCAATTGCCAGAGATAATTGGTCACTTTCGGATAATTTCAATTCACTACTTAGTTATCCCCGAAGTATTCCTTTCCAGGATGCGCTCGATAATGAGCCTTGCAAAGCAAAGGTAATTAAACCTTACCTTACAGAACCAGGCCTGTTCTGAGTCAGCGCATGAGGGAAGAATCTTCCTTGTGCAAGGTGCACACCAGAAGGATCGGGCAAAAAACACCCGAAAATCAGACGCTTGATTAATGCAGCCACGGCAAAGAATGACGAGGGAATGGAAGTCCTGCGGAGCAAGCATCTCATTGCAAGGTCATCCCAAGTAGAGAAAACCAGGAATCGATGGAGGAAGACAGGAAACCAGCTCACCTTCGAGAGGATCCAGAAAGAATAGTGAGAACCGGTTGTTGGGTAGGGCGGGGTTTATACCGGCTGCACATCCATTATGGCATCTATGCAGCTTGCTGGGAAATGTAGTCTCTTAATGGCTACTACACATCTAAAAGGGAAAAATGTAGCATAACAACAATAAAGATAGGAAACCAAATACAGACAGCTGAAGAACAACAAGCATTATCTCTAATCATGTACAATGAACTGTAGTTGTGAGAATGTGTGGAGTTGAACATTTTGGAAACAGTTTGGGAGCTGATACTCTGCAATATTCAGTCAAAGGCTGCTTGATAAGATAGCTTTTGACACATTCCCACCTTGATTATATTTCTTTGTTTGTGTCAGTTTCCTTGCAATGTACTTTGTTTTCAAGATGCTTGCTATGTGACTTGTGTCATAGGTATGGTTTCAAGCCTATTCTCCTTGTTTTGTTCTTTGTACAAGTACCTTCACCATGACATCTTCATATGGGCATTTCAGAGTGCCACTGGCAGGCATGTCATGTTGTTCTAACATACAAAGTAGACATTGATTGTTCCAGGCAACAAAGGTCACAGAGTTTGGGTGTGTGAGACCTGTACCAAGACGCATGCATCATGTGTATCATCACGTGGTCATCACATATGTAGTCCTAGCTTATGACCAAGTAATTTTTCCTTCACATTGGCTAAACACTTTTTGTATGACCTGTATGTAGCTGTAGATGTGTTTCATCATTGTAGGCCACAGTGCCTGTGCCACAGCACTTACATATGTTTGTGTCATACCATCAGATGCATGGGAAATAGATGATGATGGTTCTGTGTTCGGGGACTGTTGTACTGTCATCTGTCTGTACCTTGGATTATGTGATGTTTAATTACTTTGGTGTGGTATGTGATAAGGATCAAGCTGCTGACACCAACCACTCCAATGTTTGCCTATTATAGAGGACAATGTGTGACAAATCCCTCCCTTCCGAGGTCGTGGTTCTGTATCCATCAATATGTTAATTTACTCAGTATGAGTCAATCAATAGTTCAGACATATTGACAGTGTATATGCTGAATGCTGTAATAGAAAATTTAGTTTGACCAGACACTTGCATTTGTGTCTTTGTGTGGGAGGGTTGTAATCCTGAACTGGACACTGTGTACAAGCAATATATCCTATCAAATCGAAATTAGCAGACAAAGAGTCAGTGATGGTTGATTTTATTCTACAGCTACAACTAAATAAAACATTTTTTTGTTAAATCTGTTTATTGGTGTTTTAGCTTGGATACAACACACATAGGAAGACAACACTGTATAAATGTTCTATTACATATCGTGAACGAGCTGCAATACAACCATGCACAGAAAGTGAACACTAGGACTATGGAAAAGAGAAACATATTTGTACCAGCAGGGCATCGCCTGTTATAAAAAATAAGGCATAAATAAGGTGGTGCATCGTGCGTGGATCGAATATTAATATAAATATTATAACACATCTTTACAAACAGAAAGTCAAAGATACATGTGCTAATAATTGAGCATATAAAATTCTAAGATCAGAGACATCATGGGTCATAATGTAATCCGACAGAGGAAAAATATAGTAAGCTACAGGAACCAATAAGATCATATTACAATGAAAACAACAATAAAGAGCTACTTGGTGAAGAAGAGGCACATCAGCAAACAGTTTGGATAGGCACATCATAGAGGAAAGCGCAATAGATTCACGTGAAATATTTACATTTAGAGAGGGGGGAGGCAATAAGTGATGCAACACGGCAATTGTAAAGTAGGGGTGAGACGATGTGAGAGAGCAGGGAGTTCAGAGCATGAAAACGGCTGGCGGGTCGGGACTATGGAACTGACCTATGCAATAAGTTTAGCTGGGATTGGCTGGGGTGTCCACACAGAGTGAAGCGATGGGGGCAGGAGCGGCTAATTTATCTTCTACTTTCACTAAATACGTGTCCCATAATGTAATCCCACCTACACCCCCACGTTTGCGGCTGTCACATTCAAGTGCTTGTGCTTCAGCCGTAGCCCAGTGTAGCACCCCTCAAAGCCATTGCGATATATCAGGAGGTTTCAGAGCCTTCCAGCTCATAGCAATCAAGCGTTTAAAGAGGATAAGGGCGAGATCCACAAACTTTAAATAATACTTGGACAATTTAGATCTGCGAGTTATCCCTAAGAGACATAGAATTGGGTCTAGAGGGATGAGAACGTCAACAATATCGGAGATATGTTGTACAATGTTTGCCCAGGTCAGCGCATTCCCATGTCATATGTAGGAAGGTGGCGTTGTCCTGGTCGCATCGTGGGCACACGAGAGAGCTCCCGGAAATATTTGATGCAGTCTATGAGGAGATAGGTAAGTTTGATGGATGTAATTCAAATGTGTAAATTTCAGTCTAGCATTCCGCGAAACGTATTTGACTTGTTGTAAGGCCATCGTCCATTGGGGGTCTGTGAGGGCCACTCCCAGGCCCTGGTCCCATTTAGATCTGCTATGGGAATGGGGTAACACAGGTGTATCTCTCAGTAGGGCGTATAAATTGGTAATTGCTTTCCTTTCCCCCTGTCAGGGTCAATAAATGGTGGAGTATGGTGTGAACTGGATGTTCTAAGGAGCTGAGGCACCATATTTGTCGAACTACAGCCTGTAGAGCTGCATGGGCTAGGAATTGTCCGGGATCTAAGCGATAGAGGGTACTGAGTGCTTGAAAAGTATGCAGTTTCCCATCTCCAAATAACTCACCGACGCGGAACAGCCCTCCCTCGCGCCACGCACAAAAATCATATCGTCGCTGGAGGTCATGAACCTGAGGCAGCTCCCAGAGCGGGAGCTCCGGGGAATAGGGAAATCGCTGTCGCCGTCTGCGGATAACCTTAACCCAAGTGGCCTTCGCCATGCAGAGGAGCAAGCCCACACGTGTGCTGGGCTGAGGATGGCTAAAGGGCCAATGTAACACCCCCGTGCCACCTGTCATCTGGCGGATCATGGTCCCCTCCATGGAAGGGGTCTCTGATAGCCAAGTCATAAGCCAGTGGAGTTGAGCCGCAGCATAATAACGGCACAAATCCAGAATCGCCATACCCCCCTCCTGAGTTGGGTGGTGTAATACATCAAGGGAAACCCGTTTGCGGCCCGAGCCCCAAATGAGGGAGGTCAATAAACTGTGTGTGGCTGCGAAAAAAGGTCGCCCGGGAGGAATGGAAGGGCAATGAAGAGATTTAAGAACCGGGGAAGTTTTAGCATTTTGGCAATAGCCCCTCTACCCATCGGGGAGAGAGGCAAACGCAGCCAAAAGGGCATGGACCCATGAATGGAAGAGAGCACTCTATTATAATTGCCTTCCCCAAAATCTGTGGCAGTGTGATAGACATCTACACCGAGATAGCAGAAGCTGTCAGCCACCCACGGGAGTCTGTCCTGGGGAGAAAACCGAGGTGCAGCGTCATTATTTCTACAGAGGGAAAACATACAGGACTTACCCCAGTTCACTCGAAGGTCAGATAATTCACCGAAATGTTCTAACAGGAGGAATAAATTGTCCAAGGCAGTGGTCCTATCACGCAGGTAAATTAGTACGTCATCAGCGTATAACGAGGTAATGTGCCAGTTACCATCTACCCACAAGCCCCATGAAGCTTCCTCCTGCCATAATCGTATAGCAAGAGGTTCCATTGCCAGGGCGAAGAGTATCGGTGACAGGGAGCAACCCTGCCGGGTCCCCCTTTGAATGGGAAAGTAATCAGATACGCAGTGTCCAGTACGATCCCTAGCACAAGGAGCTGTATAGAAAAGTTTTATCCATCGCAACATCTGGGGACCAACACTAAAACACCACAATACCCACAATAAATACAGCCATCCCAGAGTATCAGATGCCTTTTCAAAATCGAAAGACTCCGCCACCGGACAACCGTCCCTCCCGGACAGTGTATCAATGAGGTGACAGAGACATCGAACGTTACCATGAGTAGTTCTATGAGGGACAAATCCATTTTGGTCGGGATGAATCAGGAAGGAAGAAGGGGGAGCAACCTGTTAGCCAATAATTTACTAAGGATCTTATAGTCATTATTGAACATGGAGAGGGGACGATAGGAGCCCACTTCAAGGAGATCCTTACCAGGCTTTGGAAGGACCACAATAGGGGCTTCATTCAATGTGGAGGGGAGCGCACCTCGTTGGTACGATGCCTCGTACAAAGTCAATAATTTGGGTGCGAGCTTGGTCCCCTAGGAGGCATAAAACTCTACGGGGAGACCGTCTGGACCTGGAGTCTTCCCTCTAGCCATCTGTTGTAGTACGAGGATCACCTCATCAATTTGTAGTGGGTGGTCCAGGTCCTGTCTCTGTTGTTGTGTAAGGGAGGGCACCCGAAGATCGCTTAATAACGGATGAAGATCAAACGTAGGGGGGGGTCGGTCGCGCTGTATATAGATTTTTAAAATAATGAGCAAAGGCTGCGTTAATTGCTTCCTGCGTATTGACCACTACACCATGCTCGTTACGGATTGCACCTAGTACTGTTCGTGGAACCTCAGAACGCAGTAACCACGCTAATATACGTCCTGGTTTGTCACCCTCTCTGTGTTGTTGTAGAGAGTATGTCTTATAGTCCAATTTGCTGAGTCTGTGGGAGTCCTCCCGGTGTTGGTGGTGCCGCGCGGACAAACATTGACGGGCGGAGGGAACAGTGACAGCTGCCACTTCCAATTGCCGTATTTCGTGTTCAAGCTTCCCCACACTGCGGGTAAGGGCCGATCTCACTCCCCAGGAAGAGGCCATGCAATGGCCCCGAATCACAACCTTCATAGCATCCCATTCTATTCTGGGGTCCCCAACAGAGCCTTCATTATGTTTAAAATATTCCATAACGGTGGTAACGAGTTGAGTTTTAAACGGCGCGTCTTGGAGAGCTGCCACTTGCAGCTTCCATAGTGGGATTTGCGGCCTGGCTGGCCCCCATTGGAAAGACACCCTAAGAGGATTATGGTCCGACCAAGTTCTATCCAGATATTCAGAGCTACGGACGTGTGGCCACAGAAGGGAATTACAAAAAATATAATCTAGCCTAGTGTGTATATGGTAGCCAGGGGCACAATACCAGTATTCCCTATCGTCTGGGTGATGTAAACGCCATATGTCAGATTGGTGCATAGTGTGTGACCAGTGTCGAAAATGTTTAGTGGCTAGGAGACCAGGGGTGTTTGACAGAGGAGGAGTCGAGCGATCCATTGCAGTGTGTTGAATACAATTAAAATCACCACCCCAGAGACTGGGAGTATTGGGATCTAACAATAAGGTACGAGTTAAATCATTGAAAAACGTGCCTTGTAGGGTTTTAGGGCCATATACAGAAGTCAAGAGAATGGGGCTCCCATTTAGAAGGCTGTCCAATATGACATACCAACCATCCTGATCCATATGAGACCTAGTTTTAGTGAATGGTACCTCCGGCGCGAGCCATATCAGGGCGCCTCTGGCATACGCAGAGTAGCCAGCACCAAAAACTTGACCCTTCCAGCGCCGCTGCAATTTGAGTAATTCACCATGAGTGAAGTGTGTTTCTTGCAGGCAGGTGATATGGATAAGGCGCAGTGGAAGGTAAGTGTAAATTCTATATCTTTTTATGGGATTTCCCAATCCATGGATATTCCAGGTTAATATATTATAGTACGAAGACATAGGTAGTTAGAAAAAAAAGGCATAGTAGTACCCTCCCCTCCCACCCCCCGAACTCCCAAAAAGAAGCGATCACCCTCATGTTAAACACCAAGCAGACTCTAACTACAAAAAACATCAGAACAACTTCCAGAACCCAGTCCTGTATCGCAACAGATAGCATGTCACAACCCCATAAAAAAGGAACAAAAACACATAGAACTTTATGAGAAACAGCTCTGACAAAGAGATAGTGTACATGCAGTATCCCCTGTGGTCGGGGGGTTGTATGTATCATAAAGTGCAACAAAGAGCATCCCAAGGACCCCGGAGTAACAACATACAATTGTGCTCGGGGCCACGAGAGAACAGGAGGCGCCACTAATATGGAGGCTTGGGACAACAAAAAATGGACAGAACATCACCAATATTCCCGTAGGTTGTGGTGTGTCAAAGATCATCAGCCAGTCTCGGAGTCATCAAGGGGGCACGTTCATCACCAGAGGCCTTGGAGGGTGACGTGGCCCCAGTATCTGAATCGGAGGGGAACTGAAACTTGTCGGATAAAGCCAAAAAGGAGTTATGAGAGAAGTGCGCCGTTTCCTGTATCGCTTTCTCTTGTTCAGTAACCGCTTGAGCACGAGAAGGACCAACTTTACTTGATTTCCGCTTGCGTCGTTTGGAATGTGGGGTCAGCCAAGTGGTGTCTTCCAGAGTATCTGAAGCTGAGTGCACCAAACCCTTCGCATGCAACCAGGTCCACATATTGGGGATTGAAAAAGTCTAGTGGCCTCACCGTCAATCACTCGCAATTTAGCTGGGAATAAGAGTGCATATTTATAATTTAGTTCTCAGAGGCATTGTTTTATTTTGGTGAAGGAGTTACGTTTCGCCTGTACTTCAGCGGTTCGCCCGCCAGGAACAGGATGGCGGTAGGGGGTGCCGCGGGGCCCCTGGGGGCCCCTGCCGTGCCCATGCCAATGGCATGGGCACGGCAGGGGCCCCCGTAAGAGGGCCCCACAAAGTATTTCAGTGTCTGCCTAGCAGACACTGAAATACGCGACGGGTGCAACTGCACCCGTCGCACCTTCCCACTCCGCCGGCTCAATTCTGAGCCGGCATCTTAGTAGGAAGGTTGTTTGCCCTGGGCTGGCGGGCGGCCTTTTGGCAGCCGCCCGCCAGCCCAGGGCAAATCCCAAAATACCCTCAGCGGTCTTTCGACCGCGGAGCGGTATTTTGGTGGGGGAACTTCGGCGGGCGGCCTCCGCCGCCCGCCGAAGTTAGAATCACCCCCTAAGTCTCTATCGTGGAAATTCAATAACCGGGCAATAATAGGTCGTGGCGGTACCCCTGGGCGAGGGGTTCTGCCGGGGACTCTGTGCGCTCTCTCCACGGAGAAAAATTTGGGAGGCTTGCCGTCTAGGATGTGGTCAATCAGCCATTGCTCCACAAAGAGTTCATTATTGGGTGATTCAACCTGCTCAGGAAACCCTACAAGTCTAATGTTATTCCGACGAGACCTGCCCTCGGCGTCCTCTGCGCAGTTATGTAGGGTAGTAAGATCCAATTGCATTTGTGTCAGTTGGAAATGCAATTCTTGCACCGTGGGACAGAGGGCTGCCAATGAGGATTCCATTTCCTCCACGCGATCAGTCAATTTACGATGGTTGGCCCGGAGTAGAGTAACGTCTGTGGCGATTGTGTCAATTCTGGTTTCCAAGGACGTTTTAGTGTCGAGGATAGCTTGAAGAACCTTATCGAATTGGGCAGAATGGGATTTGAGTGTAGCGTCCAGCTGTGCCAGGGTCTCCAAGACTCCCCCTTCCTTTAAGGGGAGATCAAGCTCAGGCCCCGGAGCCCTAGATGCCTTAGGTTTGTCCATCATTGCCGCCCAAAGAGGAATACAGCGGAGCAACAGAGAGGAACACCAGGTAAGCAAAGTAAGTGTTGTGCTGCTACTCATGACCCAGGATTGGTGGGTACTAGATGGTAGACACTTTGCTGGGGACACAGATTGGGGAGTGAATGGTTGCCTGTGATGTTGATACAACAGGGTTGGGAGGTGATGCTGTGGGCACAGTGAGACTTACTGTTGCTATCTGACCAGGTTGTCCAGATGGGCAAGAACTGTCCTCCAGGTCCATAAGTCCAGGAGTCTCATTTTCAATCAGGGCTTCATATAGGAGTGTAGTGCCAGTCTGCTCCGTGGCATCTATGTGCCTAGTGGCATCATGACATGTTGTTGTAAAGCGTCCAATGTTACTGGTTGTACTGTGACATCTACCTCCAAATGTTTAGAGTTACAGTAAGCAGAGACCTTGTACAAGGTTTAGTTGTGGTTAATCCAATTGTAGCAAGTAACCATGGTATTGGGTGATTTGACATGACATATGTGAAGCATACCAACCCAATTTGACTCAAGCCGTTGCTGAGATGTGCAGATCAGTTGCACTTGGGAGGATGGCCCGAAAATGGCATCTTGCCACAAGCGCAGGCAAAACAGTGGCTAGGCAAGACATGGCTTTGACCATTTGGAGGCCTAGTTGGTTGTGATGCAGGCAGTCGCAGGACTTTGTTGTATATGTGACTGGAGTCACCATGTGCACAGTGCTGTATCAATGTGTCTGCTGCCAATACCAATCTGGTGATGCAGCTTGAGGCCCTATGAATACTTGTTGTACATACAGAGTAAGGTGGCATTCCTATCCTCAAAAATGTCACCTTTGATCAGCAAATCTAGATGGAACTATGTCAACAGACACGTCTCTGATTTGTGCATGATCTGTGCTTGATCACTCCCAGGTGAGTATACTTCATTTGGTAGCTGGCAAACAGGAGTATTTGGACTAGTGACCACGTTGCTGGTGTTTGGAGTTACAGAAACAGGACATGCTGGGAGTTGCAGTCAGGTCAATGCCTGTTCTACACACACTATGCAAATGGTATTCCCCCAGCTGAGTACACTTCATTTGAGAGTTAACAAACAGGGGTCTATTGACAAGTGACCACTGGGCTGATGGCTGGAGTTAGAGGAACAGGGCCTCCTGCTAGTTGTAGTCATGTCACGCTCTCTACTGCCCAACAATTAACAAATGGTATCCTCCCAGGTGAGTAAACTTCATTTGAGAGTTTCCAAACAGGGATATATGGGAAAGTGTTCATTGGGCTGGTGGTTGGAATTGGAGAAATAGGGCCTAAAGGGCTTTTCAGTCATGTCACTCTCTCTAATTCTCAACGCTTTACAAATGGTATCCTCCCAAGTGAATGCATTTCATTTGAGAGTTAAAAAACTAAGGTATATGGGCAAGTGTACACTGGGATGGTGGTTGGATTTACAGAGACAGGGCCTTCTGACAGTTGTAGTCAAGTCACTTCCTCTACTTCCCAACACTAGACAAATTGTATACTTCTAGGTGAGTAAACGTCATTTGAGAGTTAACAAACAGGGGTATATGGACAAGTGACCACTGGGCTGGTAGTTGAAGTTAGAGAAACAGGGCTTCCTGCTAGTCAAGTCATTTTACTCCCTCTACTTTCCAACACATGACAACTGGTATCCTCCCAGGTGAGTAAAATTCATTTGAGAATTAACAAACAGGGGTATATGGACACGAGTGGACTTGGCCAGTATTTGGAGTTACAGACACAAGGCCCACCTAGGAGCTGCAGTCAGGTCACACACACTATGCAAATGTTATCCCCCAGGTGAGTAAACTTAATTTGGGGGTTGACAAACAGGGGTATTTGGACAAGTGCAGACTTAGCTGGTCATGGAGATGTAGACTCAAGTCCTGCTGGGAGTTGCAGTCAGATCACTCTCTCTACTATACACACTGTACAAATGTTACCCCCCTAGGTGAATAAACTTAATTCGCAAGTTTGCAACCCGGGGTCCTTGGACAAGTGAACACTGGGCAGGTGGTTGGAGTTACAGAAAGAGGGCCTGCTGAGAGTTGCAGTCAGGTCACTCTCGCTACTACACACACTAAACAAATAGGTCCTCTTTGCAACCCTGGCGGTCGGTGATAAAGTGGCGGTAATACCCCTAACAGGCTGACGGTAACAACTGCCAAATTATGACCATGGCGGTGACAACTCAGTTACACAGCCACTTTACCAAATGGACTGCCAGGGCGGAAAAAACTGCCACCACAGTGGTAGCCAGCAACAGCCAAGAGGAAGTCAATGTTCCGCCCACCGTATTATGAGACAGGAAACCTCCACCTTTTCCGGGGCAGTACCAACTACATCAAAAGCCTGGCCGAAACACTGCACAGAAGGGAAAGGACTCACCTTTGGAGACACAGGGAAGAACCACGCCGCCATGGAGCCCGAACTTCAAATATTGCCAATGATTTTCAACGTCCTGCATCACCACGAACACCAACGACAGTGAAGACGACCAGGGTGAGTATAGCCACCTACCACACAGGGGAGAATGGGAGGTAAAGGGGGTGACACACACACCAACACACACACAACCACCCCAACACCATATACACAATCAGCTGCAGTAATAAAACATATTTACCCCGTACCCCTGAGAAATAATGCAAGGACAACAGGAATGTGCAAAAGTGAGTGTAATAATAACAACACTGTAGAAATATGAAATTGCAATGTAATGGTATATACATATCTACAGTTCAAGGGACACTGCCCGGTCCTCATTGTGCGTGGGCCACAGGGCCTCAGATCAAAGTCCAAGGCCCCACTTGTCACCTGCACCAACATGGAGAGAACACTGAAGGGGCATCAGTTGGAAAATAGACAGGCACCTCAGGGGAACCGGGAATTGGGGGGCAACTCAGCGCAGATGGAATACGATCACTGGTTCTGGAGGGGGAAACATGCCCTGTGCTTGGTCCTGGGGAGTGCAAGGCCACAGTCCCTCAAGTGGGTGACTTCCCCACATGATCTGGAAGGGGCATCATGCCCTGTGCTTGGTCCTGGAGAGTGCATGGCCACAGCCTGTCAAGTGGGTGACTTCCCCACATGCTCTGGAGGGGGCAACAAGCCCTGTGCTCGGTCCTCGGAAGTGCAAGGCCAAAGTCTCTCAGGTGGGTGTCTTCCCCACTGGTTCTGGAGGGGGCATCCTGCACTGTGCTCTAGATCCTGGGGAGGCTGGGGTAGGTGGGTGTCTTACCCACTGGTCCTGGAGGGAGCATCCTGCCCTCTGCTTCTGATCCTGGGTAGGCTGGGGTAGGTGGGTGTCTTACCCACTGGTTCTGGAGGGGGCATTGTGCCTTGTGCTTCTGATCCTGGGGAGGGTGGGGTGGGTGGGTGTCCTACCCATTGGTTCTGGAGGGGGCATCGTGCTCTGTGCTGCTGATCCTGGGGAGGCTGGGGTTGGTGGGTGTCTTACCCACTGGTACTCGAGGGGCCATTGTGCCCTGTGCTCTTGATCCTGGGGAGGCTGGGGTTGGGTGGTGTCTTACCCACTGGTTCTGGAGGGGGCATTGTGTGTCAGGAATCCCCAAGGTGCCTCCTGCATTATCTGTCAGCATCCCCAGGGATTAGGGTTAAATCATATCTCTGTTCTTGGTTAAACCTTCGTGTTTCTAAGTAAATATAATGTGCTGTGTTACACAATTGGTTTTATCAATGAATGTTTTACCAATGCTTGTTTGCTAATGTGAGCAGGTGTAGACATGTGTTCTAGTTTGGGTGTGGTGTAGACATGTGCTTCTAATTGGGTGTGGTGGCTCATCCACATGTGGAAACTCAACTGCTTTCCTGATTGGCTATAAATAGCAGAGTGAAGCATGCCTCCCTGTTTGGCTTTGTTTTGCTTCCTGATCTCAGCATCTGATTTGGCAGTACAGCCCCTGCTGTCATCCTTGTATTCATGACTTTTGAGGCAATTCTTTTCTTCCTTCCTGTACCAGCTTACATCAGGCATTCCTCCAGCACTCCGGAAAAGACTGCAGCTAAGTGACTAGTATTCTCCAGGGAGTTTGTTCTTTGAGCACAGCGCTTTCCTAGAACAGCTCGTATTTTGGCAGAGTGCTTATCTTGAAGAGACAAATGCATTTCTGAACATTCTACATTATTATTGTAGTTAATTGCCTAAATGTGCTTCAGGAAATCTGCTTGAGCTCAAGTACTACAAAAAGTGACAGTGCAATTTTAAAGGAGCATTTATGTGACTTTTCTTTCTCTAATAGCATAACTCTTGGATTTAGATTGTGTCATTCATGCCTGTGTTTTAGGTTTGAGGAAATTGCTTTTGAAGGGTTTTTCAGACACACAGTGAAAACAAACCAAACTGTGCCACCTTAACGGTTTAAATTCAGAGTGGACATTAGTATTTCTTGGATTGTTTTTGTTCCTTTTATTTTAACCCTATGCATGCAGGAACGTTATATGTGGTATAATTAATGTCTTTCTTGTGTATGATAAGTGCAACCACAGTTCTAATTGTAGTGTGCAACAGTGAATCTCTGTGAAGCCAGCCCTAGTTTTGCAGTACTTATTGTTATGGTACTCAGTTTGGGTTTTTGGTAATGCAGTGTTAGTAATTGTGCCAACAGTTATTATTATCCAAGAAAATAGAGCATCCCAGTGTTCTTCTACCGCTCCCATGCCCATATCAGAATGAGAGATTCAGTTTCAAGGAAGTTGAGTGCACTGACTCTACTATTACTCTGTCAACAAAGACCTGCCCCCCCCAAAGATACAGGGTGCCGGCTGGATCGGCAAGACGTGGCAGTGCTTTGTCTCTTTCTCTTCTACTCCCCCTTTCCTTCTGGGACACCTGGCGGGGTTGCTCTGTCCACCAGGAAGTGCTGAGAGGTGTTCCAGGAGGTCAGGGGGCATACCATCGCCCCTGCAGACATCCTGCTTTTCAGGTGAGTGGTCCTGTCTTGGCATCGTGCCCTGTGCTTCTGATCCTGGGGATGCTGGGGTTGGTGGGTGACTTACCCACTGGTTCTCGGGGGGCATTGTGCCCTTTGTTCTTAATCCTGAGGAGGCTGGGGTAGGTGGGTGTCTTACCCACTGGTTCTGGAGGGGGCATCGTGCCCTGTGCTCTTGATCCTGGGGAGTGCAAGGTCACAGTCTCTCGGCTGGGTGTCATACTCACAGGATTTGCAGGGGGCAGGCCGCACAGAGGCCCATGGAGGCAGGACTACATACCGTCCGCCGGTGGTGACGGCTGCTCAGTGGTTGTGCTGCTGCAGCCGCTGGTAGGGGGAGTCTCCTGCCCATCCCCTGCAGCCTCAGATGGATGCCCACTGGTGGTGGTGCTGCTGCTGCCGCTGGTGGTGGGTGGAAGCTCCTGCCCATCCCCTGCAGCCTCGGATGGCTAAGCACTGGTGGTGGTGATGCTGCTGCTGCTGGAGTTGGTGGGGGGGTAGCTCCTGCCCATCCCCTGCAGCCTTGGATGGCTGCCCACTGGTGATGGTGGTGCTGCTGCAGGTGGTGGGGGGAAGCTCCTGCCCAACCCCTGCAGCATCGGACGGCTGCACAATCATGGTTTGTGGTGGGTGCTCTGTCTGAGTCCCTTCACCAGGTTCCTTGCCCCTCCTGGTAGCAGCTAGGGATGGCTCATTTCCCTCCCTGCCAGCAGGTGGGGCAGGCTCCTTGCCCTTCCTGGCAGGATCTGGGGCAGGCACCATGCCCTTCCTGGCAGCAGCTGGGGCAGGAACCTTGGTCTTCCCACCAGCATCTGGGGCAGGCACCCTGTCCTTGAGGCTGCCTGGTGCCCTGGATCCTTTCCCACCACGAGTGGGTGTGGAGACTACTGAGCCCATGGAGTGGGTGGTTGAGGGGCTTGCCTGGGTTTTTGCTACCCTGGCCAGACGGGGGGAGGGGTAGGGAAGAGGTCAATGGTGGAGAGGAATAACTTCTTAGCGACATTGGGGCAGGAAGAGGGAGAAGGTTTGGGAGTGGAGGAAAAGTTAGTGGTTGTAGGAGGTGTCTGTCTGCTTATTTGGGTGCAGGTGCACAGGCCGGATGCTGTTGTGAGGTCAATGGCTGTTGGGTGTCTGAGTGCTTGTGCTTGTATATCATGGGGGCAACAGACACAGTGGGAGAGGACACAGAGGACGTGTGCATGGCTGTTGTGGCGCTGTCTTCCAGTGAGTTGTGTGTTCTGCTAGGCGTGGTGGTGATGCTGGTAGTGGATGAGGATGTAGTGCATGCAGCTGTGAGTGTAGATGCAACTGGGAGGGAGGTGGAGGAGGGGAAGGAGGAGGAGGGGGAGACAGTGGAAATTGTGGATGTTGGTATGTCTGCATCTGGATAGTGTTTGTGTGAGTGCCTCTGGGATGATGTTTGGTGCTTGTGTTTGCCTGTGCCACTCTTGTGTGTTGTCTTGTGTGCATGCTCATCTGCTTGTGTGCTTGAGATAGGTTTGGGTTGAGGGGGATGGGATTGGGAAGAGGAAGTTGGAGGGGGGAGGGCAGAAACAGGGACAATGGCTGCCATAAGAGAGGAGGCCAGAGCCTGGATTGATCTCTGTTGGGCCGCCAAACCAGTGTGAATGCCCTCCAGGAATGCATTTGTCTGTTGCATCTGGGCTTCCAGCCCCTGAATGGCATTCACAATGGTTGACTGCCCTACAGAGATGGATCACAGGAGGTCAATAGCCTCCTCACTCTGGGCAGCAGAGCTAACTGGGGCAGGGCCTGAGGTGCCTGGGGCGAAGGAGAGGCCCACCCTCCTGGGTGAGCGGGCACGGGCAACTCGCTGAGGGGCTGCTGGGAGGTCAGTGCTGGTACGGGGGTGGTGGCTCTACCTGTAGCTGACATGGGCACATAGGTGTCCGCCACCTCCAGAGAGCTTCCATCGAGAAGGTATCTGTGTCCGAACTGTCCCCTCATGTCTCCATCGTGGTGCTCCCCTCGCCCTCCAAGAAGGATAATCGAATGAACCTTTGGCCTCCTGAAAGTCAGGTTCAGGTGCCACCATCTAAATAGGGGATCCCTGTGCCACTCACCCAATAAGGTCTGCCAGATAATCGTGGCATGATGCATGTTGCACAACCTTGCCTTGAGATGCCATGTGCCTTTTCTGCAGGAGGAGGAGGAGGCTGGAGATGGCCATGTGGCAGCAGTGGACCGTGTGGAACCTGTGGGCAGTGAGGATAAGGAGGCACAGGATGAGGATGAGGACCACAGAACAGCAGTGATTCGACAATACTTCCAATGACACACAAGTAAGACAGTGTTACTTCACATTTCATTGTCATTATTTAGATTATCTTTGGTACTGGCATGCTGTTATTTCCCACTGCTGTGTCCACTCACTGTACCCTTTGGCAACTCATTTTGCAGATGTTGGTGCCCCACTATCACTCCTGGTGTAATCACTGCAGCCAACTACAGGTCTTTTCTATGTGAATATTACTGTACAGTTGAATTGCAATGTTTGAACCTGGTTAAACAAATACATACTTAAATAAGTTTGACAAACTCCATACTTGTATTTCCTGGTGGAGGTCTTGGCAATAGTCTCTGGCTTCTGCCTGGATCACAGGGAACGTGTGTGGGGTGGTTCACCTTCTGCTGTGGGAGGGGTGCTGGTGGCCTATTGGTCCTGTGGCGGGGCCTCCTGTCCACTAGCGGCAGCAGAGGTGGAAGGCAGTTCAGATGTCTGGCTAGTGGCAGGGGCCCGCTGTTGTGAGAATGCCTCCCTCATAATGTTGGCCATGTCTGCCAGCACCCCTGCTATGGAGACCAGGGTGGTGTTGATGGCCTGCAAGTCCACCCTGATCCCCTGGTACTGTACCTCCTGCAGCTGCCTGTTCTGCTGCACGTTGTCCAGGATCTGGCCCAGCATATCCTGGGAATATTGGTAGGCTCCCAGGATCTCAAAGAGTGCCTCCTGGAGAGTCGGTTCCCTGGGCCTGTCCTCCCCCGGCACACAGTACTCCTCCCATTTTCCCTGTTGTCCTGTGCCTCTGTCGCCTGAACCGTGTGCCCACTGCCACTGACCCCAGGTCGATGATTGTCTTGGGTATGAGGTGTGCCCTGGGGTCCCTGTAGTGGTGGGCACACTGCTGATTGTCGTGTCCTGGGGACAGAGGTATGAGTACGCTGGGTGGGTTCTGTGGTGGTGTTTCCAGATGGGAGAGGATCTGTGGTGGTATGTGACTGTGGCTGAGGTCCCAGATGGGCCAGGTTGGTCATCCAGATCCAGGTTACCAGAGCTGCCGTCATCACTGTGGACCTCTTCAGTTGGGGGACTGGATAGTGCTGGCACCTCTTCTCCTCTCACATTGGCTGGGATAAATGTGGGGATGTAAATGCTGTGTTATTGTTTCTGTGTGTGAAATATTGTGTATTGGTGGGTTGCCCTCTTTGTTTTTATTTGCCCTGGCAGCTTTCACTTGTGTACGTTGGTGTATGGATGGAAGATTAGTTCTCTCTACTATGCATGCTTTAGTGATAGGTGTCCATGCAGGTCTGTGAGTGGTGTCCATGCACTGGTATGGCATGCAGGGGTTGGGACTGAGATGAGTGAGTTGTGATGGTGGGGGTTGTGGGAGGTAATGGAGCGATGGGAGTGAGGGTGAGGGTGGGGGTATGTGATGGCATGCAGGTAGGCGGATGATAGTAGTATAGAGTTGACTTACCACAGTCCAGTCCTACTGCTACTCTGGCCAGGCCCCCAGGATGCATGATTGCCAAGGCTTGCTCCTCCCATGTTGTTGGTTGTGGGGGAGGAGATTGGAGTCTACCGCCAGTCCTCTGTACAACTAGTTGGTAACTTGCTGCAATGGAACGCACCTTACCTCATAGGTCGTTCCACCTCTTCCTGATGTCGTCCCTTGTTTTGGGGTGCTGTCCCACGATATTGACCCTGTCTTTGATCCTCCACCATAGCTACATCTTCATAGAAATGGATATCTGCTGCACCTGTGCTCCAAATAGCTGTGGCTGTACCAGGATGATTTCCTCCACCATGACCCTTAGGTCCTCCTCTGAGAATCTGGGGTGTCTTTGTGGTGCCTTGGGTGTTGTGTGAGGTGTGTAGGTGAGGGTGTGTAGGGTGTATGTGTTGGGGTGTGTGATGTGGGGTGTGTGGGAGGTGTATAGGTGTATGTGGTGTTTGGCTCTGTTTTTTTCTGTGGTGGTGGTGTCTGTCTCGTGCCAGTGGTTTGTATCCGTAAAGGGTTGTGGGTAATGTGGGTGTGTGTTTTATAGTGGTGTGGGTGTGGTGTGTGTATGGGTGTCAAGTGTGTGTTATTTAAATTGACCAATGTAGTGTTGTTTTGTATGTGTGTGTGTATTTTGAGCGCAGTGGAATGTACTGCCAATGGTTTACTGCCATTGACTGTCCGCTGTGGTGATTCGTGGGTCATAATGTGGTGGGTGTAGTTCTGTTGGCGTAACGGTGTGGGTTTGGATACCACCAGTTTAATACTGACCTTTGATGTGGGGGATTTGTGTCTGTGGATGAACAGTGATGGATTGGTGTGTGTGTGTGTTATAATATGGTGAACTGATATCAGCCGCCGCTGCAGTATGTTGGTGGCAGTCAGCATGGCGGTAAGTGGGATTTATAATTAGGATTTATAATGAGGGCCATAGTATATCCCCAGGTAGGTATGCTTCAATTGAGAGTTCAAGGACAGGGTCTTTGGACAAGAGTATACTGTGCTGGTGTTTGGAGTTATAGAAACATTGCCCCCTGGGAGTTGCAGTGAGGTAACTCTCTCTACTATACACACTATAAAAAGCTTGATGCTTACATATCTGTATGCAAACTGCATTTAGGTTTGGACCTACATTTACATAATGAGACATACCATGAGCCCTTATAATCTTTTTGTACACTGAAAGACTTACAGACACCTCATAATGCGGTTTGTTTGGTCGTATGGTAAGATACATAGAGCTAGTAAATAGATGACATTATCAAGGGAAAAGGGTGGATGGTCTTTTCCCAATTTTAAATTGTACCAGACGGCAGCGGCAATGCAGTATATGCAACCTTTGTTTAAAAACAGATGCCTGGTAAACGACGGGGAGTACGTCCCGAATATTTATGCTGCAAATGGAGCACTGCTCACATTCTTAGAGCCCAGCTACTTTAAGAAGGTTCAGTTTAAAGTTTTAAATGCTGCTTTGAAAGACTGGGATCCTTGGCGGAAGAAATTTGGGCTCAGTAGATATAATTACTATACTTTTATTAAGAATAATACTTTTCTCCCCGAGATTTTCCGAGATAATATCATGGAAAGGTGGAATCAACAGGGGATACAAAGATTAGGTGACTTCATTGAGGGTTCAACAATCACCACATTTGAGAATCTTCATGGGAAATATGGTTTAGCCCAAAGGGGCTTTTTTAAATATCTACAAGTAAGGAATTTTATCTTTCAGAAAACTGGTGGGGCAGCAGGGTTTGTAAGGAACCCTTTACTAGAGATGATGATCTCCTCTGCTAAGATTACGATACAGTCAAGATATGCTAGATTGACTGATGATTTACCTGAGGATTTGGCTAAGCATAGTAAAAAGTGGCGCGATAAGTTGAATGTGGAAGAGAAGGATTTTTATGAGTCCCTTCAGGCACAACATTATAAAACAATTTTCGATCTGTATATTACGCCTGGGAAATTTGTGCAAAAGGGCCGGGTAGAGGGGGTGCACTGCCCAAGATGTCAGCTATATGGTGTGGATGTAATTCATATGTTTGCCACCTGTATAAAGCTGGTGAATCTGTGTGATAAAGCTGGGCAGTTTATTAAAGAGGTTGCCAAATTAGAAATTGAATTAACACCTGGGGTTGTGATACTCGGGGTTTCGGAGTTAAGCAAGTCATCTGTTTCTAAGTTTATCTTCGTAGCTATGTCAGTGTATCGATTGTGTATTTGCTCCGCATGGCTAGATCAACAACCCCCCACATATCAAAGTTGGCTAAATCGCCTCCTGGCAATATACCAGTTGGAGCAAGCTCTGTATGATCGAAAAGGGAAGAGAGGGTGACGTAAAGGGCAAGACAAATTGGAGGTATTGGGTGAATGGTTAGCTAATAGGAAATGGCTGTATAGCGTTATTGTATAGTTGGGTAAATGCTTTCTTTGCACATTGTGATATAATATGATTGTCCATTCTGATGAATTATATTTGTATTTTATTGGGTACAACAAAAAAAAACAAATTAAAAAAAGAAAGACTTACAGACACCATTTGGACAAATGGCATGTGATGGTCCATGGTAGCTGTGATTTTGGTTGAAATAATACAGATTGACAGTGTTAACACTCAGATACTCTGGGCATTAAATGTTTGTGGGGTGCTTGAAGTGACAGTGGCAGAATCACTTGTACTGTGGGGGACTGAGTCTGAACCCACTACAGGTGACACCTGTCAGCCTAATCTGGGTTTTTCTCTAGCTAACTAGCAGTGCCCCATCTCCACCCAAGAGCAGGAATTATAGGGCAGTCGAGCGCATGACACAATTGACATGACTCTTTGATATTGATCAATAGGCAGTGCATTTGCCAGAGCTGGGTATTCTAGTTCATATTGCAAAAATTCTTCAGTTTGTAACTTTGGGTCAAAAATGTAGTCATCATCAATGGCTGTCAAAGACGTTGCCCATTGAATCCAACATGGATGTAATGCTTTAGCTGGCTTTGGTAACAGCCTTAAAGGCTGGAATTGCAATTATGTGTTTCCCCTGGGCCAGTGCTCTTTCTTTAATGACAGGCATCTGAACATCAGTGAAATTTTATCAGTCGGAGCAAAGCGTTGTTCTGCTGATGAATACACATGTGATTTGTATGCTATTGGGACTGTCTCACCCTCATTGAAAGTTATGTAGGTGAAACCAATGGCACCAGCAATTACTCTGATGACCAGATGTTTTTTGTTGTCCCTTGTGTGTAAGAGTTGTGCTGCAACCATGTCTGTTTGCAAAGCTCTGAGAATGCATGTGTGTTTGACTTTCCAAAATTTACTGGAAAAGTCAGGAAGAATTAAAGCATATAAAGGTTTTATGCATGATGCGTAATCTGGAATGCAAGTTCTGCCAAAATTTAGAAAACACAATATGGATTTGAGTTTTTTTATTGTATTTGGAGGTTGTAATTGTGCACATTTTCCCAAGAATTGTGGTGCTAGGCTCTTTCCTACACTTCATAGCTCAGATCCCAAAACAGAACGCTAAGGAAGGCTAACTTAGTTTTTTTTAATTGAATTTGTAGCCATGCTCGGCAAATCCCACGATGCGGGCTACCCATCTTAGATGTTGCAGTAATTCATCGTCAGTGAGATAAATGTAATCTACATAGGACAATGCTTCAGGGTCAATGCCGTGTAATATTGAAGTTACATGAGCCACAAACAGTCCTGGACTGTTCTTGTACCCCTGGGGTAAACAACCAAATTTTTTCTGGCAGCCTAGTGCGCTGAAACGTTTTAAATCTCAACTCTTGGGAGCTATATTTTGGCAGAAGAAACCATTGGAAACGTCCAGTGTTGTTTTGTATTTTTTATGCACTACGCTGTGCTTTGTGAGTTTTTTGTAGGAAATGTACGTGTATGACTGTTTAAATGTCTGTAGTCTAAGACTATTCTGTACGAATGATCTGGTTTAGCTACTGGGAATAAGGGATAATTCATTCGTGAGACACAGGGTTCAATTACGCCCTGGTACTCCAGTTGTGTGAGGATTTCCATCACGGGTGTTTTTGCATCATGTTTTATTGAGTATTAGGATTGTGGTTGTGGTTCATTTTTAATAAAAATAACATGATAGAGGGAATCTTTATCTCACCCTATGTGGTTGCTATATAACGCGGGTGCCTGCGGCAATGCGCAATCGATGGCGTAGGATTCTGCGAGCTCATCGGAACAAACGGTGAGAAAGAAGGTTTAATAACATCTTCCCTATACTGGAAAGTACGGACAAATTCAGGTGGCCAATCCCTTTCGGACAGTAGAACATCATACATGTTTACGACGCAGTCCCAAAAGATTGCATCAATTGTGCGTTCAATGTCTCCTTCTAACTGTAACGTTACTTTGTACACCCTATCAGGTGTGGAGACACGCATGTCTTCAGTTTCAACTTGTAGAAAGTCATCAGTTGCTTTCACCTTCAGATGCTCTAGAAGATTCTGGAGAACTATTGTGACCTCTGCCACACTTTCTAAGAGTGCTAATGCTCACTTCATGTTCCTCAAAAGAGCCCTCTTCTTGAGTGGCATGTCGAACTGCAACTGATGCCACTTTTTTCTTTTTGAATTTGGGTTTTAGCTGGTGAAGTTTCTGTTCTTTTTTAACACAAACTTCTGTTGAGCGTTGTAAATCCTGTCTCGGTTTCACGTACTCAGTTCTTCGCACTGACCGCCCCCCCTCTCTCGCTGCTTTTTTCCAGTGAGTCCTGAAAGGAACAAGATTAACATGTATCAGTATATTGATATCTTTCAGGTGTTTTTATATTATCTCTATTTCTGTGATTATATCTATTTTGTGGGGTCTCCGTATGCAGAGGTTCTCCCCTCTCTTTTTTAGGTGTTTGTTGTTTTTTATCCCAATGTTTCTTAGAACCCTCAGGAACTTGCTTGGTAGAATCGTTATTAGATTTACCCTGGAATTGTGGTTTTGTTGGTCTAGCCCCCAGGCTGTCTCGACCAATTCTAGAGTAGGTCTCCGCGATAATCTTTGGCAGCTCACGTTCATGATCCTGTGGAGGAACATCCTGGAGCTGCATGTGCACCGCTAGTGCAACTGCTTCCCCTTAAAGGTTACTTAATATAATTGAAGATACTGTGGCACAGTTGCCCATTAATTGCATCCCCAAGTCCAGGGCCGGGGCAGCCCCATATTCATCTTGAATTTGTTTCAACACTTCCGGTAAATTGGCAAGTGTTGGTGTACTGTGTGCGGTAGTATAGAGTGTGGCAAATACCGTGCCACAAGTATTGCAGTTATCTACTGTGGGAACCATCCCAAATGGCAAGCACATAGTTAATATTCTATGCCTACCCTGAGGTACCGTATGGGGAAATACCACTTTCAATGTGTTTATTTTTTGAGCTCACCAAAATTGAATTTCTCCTTGTTTGGCGGGTACTTTACCCATGATCGAATGTATAGGTGCTGGATTAATGCCTGGTGTTACTGTATGTGGTTGCACCAGAGCAGCAAGTGCTGGGTTTGTATTTACTGTTTGCATTACAAACAATATTAATTGTCTGTTTATTTCCATCAGCTCAGCATATAAGCGGCAGACTTCAGCTACCGTCAAGGTTGCATGCATCAGGGTGTGGTGTATAATTGGCAAATAAAGGCCAGGTAGACCATTATTACTTAGAGGACCTAACCTAACATGTAGAATTGTGTGGGGTAGGGCGCCATCAAGCCAATTATTATGTTCTTGATGAGATAGAAGTTTTTCTAGATATGCATATGCTCTGTATTGTGCAGGTATATTTGCAGGTGTATAGTACTGAAATGTACTTGTGTTCCCATCGGCTGCCGGAAATGTGACCCAAGAATAGAAAATTTCTGTTCTATGGGCTGGATGAGCCTCAACAACAAATGTAACTGGTCCATCCTGGGCCGTTAGGCCATGTGGCAGTAAATTTGCAGTAAGGGGTGAATACATATTGACTGCACTTCCTACCCGTTGCGGGTCCGCCATAGCGAATGGTAAATTTTGTTCAGAGATAAGCACACCAAATGGGGATTATCCTTTTAATGGTTCAAGCTTGAACAACCTACAGTACTAGTTAGGTACTCCCTACTTAGCTGAGGAGGAAAATCCTCATTACCATGGACATCTCCGTATACAGTATAGTACTGAGGTGTCTTTGTATGTAGTGAGACAGAGATACTCAGGAGGATCCGGAAATTAGAGCCTGACCAAACGTTGGCAGTACTATGTCGCGTAGGCTCTCATTATCCTAATGAGACTACTAGATTTGGGCGGCAGAATCACTTTTACTGTGGGGGACCTTGTCTGAATCCACTGCAAGTGACCCCTGTCTGCCTAATCTGGGTTTTGCTCAGGCTAACTAGCAGTGCCTCATCTCCACCCAAGAACAGGGATGATTTGGCAGCTGAGCGTCTGACACAATTGATGCCTCAGGGAAATCGTAGTCACTCAGATCGCATCCGTTTCTCTCAGTTACATTAGTCTCACACACACAAGGACAATAGGATGCAGTATATGTTTCAGGAAGGTTTTAATGAAGCAACTGCATCTTGCATAATAAAGCATGGCTGCAATAACTAGGAAGATGAAGCACGACAGGATTACAATTGTGACAAGGAGAGTAAAGAATAAAAATAACACTACCATATTGTCACTTGAATCATTAAGATAATTCCTACGCAGGCTATGTTAGAGCACAGCATGTTAAGCTCTAGTTCTGCCCTTCAGGCTCCCCTGGGAAGACATCATCCCTCATACCTGAGCAAGAGGCCTGAAGTCTACATAAGTAGCTGTAGCGAAGCGTTCAGCAATCAGCATGCAATCATGGTCATCAAGCTGGAATCTCCATCTAACGTGTATGGTACAGAGAAGTGTTTTTATAATAAAACAGCTGATTTTCTCAGAAAATGTCCCTGCATAAGGATGTGTATGTTTCTATGAACACTAGAGACAAAGCATTACCATGTTTACTGGCAACCTATCTTTCTGCTGCCTTGAGAAAAGCACAGAGTGAAAGAAATGTTTTGTTTAAGAACGCCATGCTGACCTAGGCAAAGAATAGCTAGATAGAGAGAAATACATCAAGACTGCAAATGTGGCTATTTTTAAAATAATAAACAGAGCTGAATAAAATATATCTAGGTTAACTTGTAAAGTGGCAGGCCTAGTTTGCTAAAATAACGAAATATGGAGCAATAGCTAAAACGGCTACACAACAAGGTGAGCTACAAGCATGTAAGATATTGCAATTTTGTGGCATTTTTTGTGTTGTGATTTACAGACTCCACTCCCCCAAGGTATTCCTGTCAAGCACCCAGGATGCAGGATGGCTAAGACATTCTCTTCCCAGGGAAAGAGTATTAATGGGGCACTGGGAAGGTCATTGCTAGGCTAGTCATCATGGCCTGCAGCTGGTGCCTGGAGACCAGGGAACAGACTTTGCCCCTGAGGTCATTTCACCTCTTCCTAATGTCCTCTTTTGTGCACAAGGTGGTGCCTAAAGCATTCACTCTGTCAAGGATCCTCTCCCACATTTCCATTTTCCTACTGAAAGGAATGTGCTGGACTGGTGCTCCAAACAATTGTGTCTTTCCTCTTATGATTTCATCCACCATGACGCTTAACTAATCTTCTAAAAAACAGGGATTTTTTTAACGTGAGATGGTGGAACAAAAATATGAGTGACTGGGACTTACTTAACAGGGGATATGAAATAGGGTGTGGATGGACAAAAGTGTGTGAAGGGTGTTCGATGGGATGGTGAAAAAAAGGGGTGCCTAATCAATGAAGTCTATGGAAAATAAGGTGCTCAGGCTTTGACATCTTTACATATGAACTTGAACTTGAACTATCTGAATTTTACTTATTACCACAAGGTGTTTGAACCACGTCAAGCTTTACTTTAGATCTTTGAGCATGCTTCTCCTTTCTCTCCTCTATGGCTAGACATTGAGAAAAAGTTACTTCATCCTTTTACCCCAAAGGATGTTCTCTTGTCTAAATCATCTATTACTGCCTCTCCATTATTAAACATGTGTATACCTTGCTATGGTGAAGCTATGCCCCTGCTGTTCTATCCTGGACTACCTTCTTAGAAGTGCCTATAAGGTATAATAAGTGAATTACAATTAACAATAGACCTGTTTTCTGGAGATATTGGAGCGAAAAGGTATTATTTGGGTCGCACAATTTCACAATTGCTATATGTTGCTTGTAAATACTATCTTTGATGTTCTTTTCAAATTAGAGGTTACTTGGCCCTTGGTACCTCATACTTCTGAACTGACTAGACTCCTCACTTCATCTCCTAAAGTTTCCATATTTTATAAACGTATTTCACGTCCAAATCCTTTACATACCAAGTTCAAAGCTGAACACCTCTGGTAGAGTGATTTGGGGATTATCTGGCATATTAGATTATGGAAAAATATATGATTATATATTTATAAAAACCCCAGATCAGATTGTACAACTCAAATATTGCTCCCCTCCATTGTGCTACATTTTCTATAGCTACATCAACCCAATGTTTGTCTTGTGATTTTCCCAAAAATTATATTATGTTTGTTTTATTTTGGTGCCCTCAAAACTTGTTCTTTTTGGCATAGAATCTGGGCCAAATTAAAAAAAAGTTTTTAAGATACAACATTCTTTTAGTATTCCTAATCTCCTTTTAGGAACACTATCCAGTGAGCTCACTTTCACTTTCCTCAGACCAAATTGCTGGACGTCTTTATGGCAATAGCATTTAACAAATTGCTATGAACTGGAAATGTTCTTCTAAAATGTTGCATAAAGCTTGGTGGAATTTTGTCTGTTATCATCATAACCTGGATATGTCTTCCTGTTCTTTTAATAATAGACATACTTTGTGCTTACCATTAACTACCTTTCTTAACAACAATGAGAATATCGTTTCTACTACAATATGTACTCTATCTGAATATTTCCAGCCACCATGAGTACTTACCTCTCTGTCTTCCCTATTTTACAACATATTGTTGCCTTATTATTATATTCTGATTGGAATACTTTATCATAATGTATCTAAGTCATTTGTGAGATCTTTATTTTCCTTAGTGATGAAATGCTTATACTTTGGGCCTGATTCTGACTTTGGCGGGAGGCGGAGGCCGCCCGCCAAAATCCTGCCGACAAATGACCGCACCGCGGTCAAAAGACCGCGGCGGCCATTCTTACATTTCCGCTGGGCCGGCGGGCGCTCTCCAAAAGAGCGCCCGCCGGCCCAGCGGAAATGCCCCTGCAACGAGGATGCCGGCTCCGAATTGCAGTGGCACCCGTCGCGTATTTCAGTGTCTGCATTGCAGACACTGAAATACTTTGTGGGGCCTCTTACGGGGGCCCCTGCAGTGCCCATGCCATTGGCATGGGCACTTCAGGGGCCCCCAGGGGCCCCGCGGCACCCCCTACCGCCATCCTATTCCTGGCGGGAGACCCGCCAGGAACAGGATGGCGGTAGGGGGTGTCAGAATCCCCATGGCGGCGGAGCATGGAGGATTCTCCCGAGTAGCGGAAAGTCGGCGGGAGACCGCCGACTTTCCTTTTCTGACCGCGGCTGAACCGCCGCGGTCAGAATGCTCGACGGAGCACCGCCAGCCTGTTGGCGGTGCTCCCGTGGTCGGTGACCCTGGCGGTCACCGACCGCCAGGGTCAGAATGACCCCCTTTATGTCTCTTGTTTTTCTTCCCTTCCCTTTCTCTCCTTTCTCCCTTTGAAAGTTTTAAAAGGCTTCTGTCCTCTATATAATTTTTCTTATCTGACATTTGAAGTTATGATGCTCACTCGGATTGCAGTGAAGTGGATTTTACTCCAGGTAAAGACGTGTTTTGACTATCACACGGACTTGATCTCTCATTGGATATCATTGTGCACACAACATAAATAGTGGGGCTACAAAATAGAAGAAAGACAGTGACAAATGAACTAGCCCATCACAAGTGTGGTTGCCATCTTAGAATGGTCCATAAAAATGAAAGTTCACGTTGCTACTCTGAGAGCCAGTTAGTACAGTTATGAACAATATCAAGGTAAAGAGTATGTGACCTGCTGGGCTGCAAAAAAATGTACTTAAAACAAGAAATATGTGCACATACATAACGTGGGCAATGTAATGAACACTTTGAAAGTAAATATACACATAAAGGGCATCATTATGAGTTTGGCAGTTTGACGGTATGACCGCCGGAGTGGCGGCCACCAAAAGACCGCCTTGTCAGTGGTAATCTGACTCACACTATGAAGACCACCAAAAAACAGCAGAGACTGCCAAGAGACTGGAGGATGGAAAAGAGGCGGTCCCACCACCCCCACCAGCACCACCAGCACCACCAGCCAGACGAAATACCTCCCACCAGATTAAGAGCTACAAATACAAAGAGCTACAAATACCCACAGCGGTTCTTCCATGGCAGAAAGCCATTTGCGGCCCAACCCGCCACAGTCAGAACCCTCATCAGTCAGAACACCACACCACATTTGAAAGTTTGAATATCCCACACCAGACACACCTACTGACTACACTATATAACACACCCCTGCACAACCCACAATCCTTTGCAAGCAGAACACCATACACATACTCAGAGAAGCCAATAAGATAGATATAGCACTTTTACACCATAGACACACATACGCATCTCAACATCATGCCCCCCCACATCAGCTAAACTAACACAATATACACAACACTGGCACACACAATCTGCGACAACAGTCAGCCCCTCAAATGCAACAACCACACCACACCTATTACTCAGCACTGCACCCTTACACTCACAGCACACCCACACACCATCTACATAACCATGTCCCCACAAAAACACCCATGTTTCAGTGATGACGAGCTGAGGGTCATGGTGGATGAAATTGTCTGGGTAGAGCCACAACTCTTTGGAGCACAGGTCCAACAAACATCGATTGCCCAAAAAATTGAGTTGTGGCAAAGGATAGTTGGCAGGGTCAATTCTGTAGGCAGTCATCCACCTACAAGAGACGACATCAGGAGAGGTGGAACGACTTACAAGGGAAGGTGCGTCCATGGCATCCAGGCATGAGATAGCCATGCCGAAGACTGGTTGTGGGCTCCATCTCTTCCCCCACAGTTCACAATATGGGAGGAGAAGGTCTTGGATGTACTGCAACTGGAGGGTCTGATTGGAATACCTGGTGAACTGGAGTCTGGTAAGTACCCACAAAAGTAATGTCACACAATTGACTAGTTCTGCATGCTGCCTCACCTCCCAAATCCTCTCTAATTAACTATATATGCCACTACACCTATCACCTAATCACTTAGGGGGTTATTCTAACTTTGGAGGAGTGTTAATCCGTCCCAAAAGTGATGGTAAAGTGACGGATATACCACCAGCCGTATTACGAGTTCCATGGGATATAATGGACTCGTAATACGGCTGGTGGTAAATCCGTCACTTTTCCGTCACTTTTGGGACGGATTAACACCTCCTCCAAAGTTAGAATAACCCCCTTAATGCCTACCACCCAACTCAGCCCAACTGCCCTCACAGTCCTTGGAAATGGCAAATGGCTAATCAGATCAATATGACCACCAGAATGCACTAACCCATCACAGTAAAAACCTTGATTGTGCACACCACATCACATTTCATGCATCTATGACTAATGTGCTAGCTACACCTACTGGATTGTTCCACTGAGGACCAGTACATGGCAATGACAGCAATGCAGTGGCATACACACTACAGCAGCCCAAGCAAAACACTGCTACAGCCCAGTGACCTTTCCCAATGGCCACAGATCAAAGATCCCAAACCAGAAAATGTCATACCAGGGTTGGAAAGTAAGATGGCATTCACCATACACATGCACAAAATCAAGCTACATGACAATTTCCCCTGCATACTCGCATACTGTGTACCTACTACAACACCATAGTGCATTGTGCAGGTCCAATGTGAGACAACTAGCATGCCTTACCATTCACTACGTAACAGAGATGAACAGTCATGTCAATCATCAAACAATATCAGATCCCAACAGCACAAAAACCTGTATCTAATTAGTATGACAACATACAACGTGGAGTAAGGAAAACAAGTCACTGAGGTGTATGTACAATTAAGGTATGCTGTGCTGCAACTGTCATTGTCATTGCAGGGAATCTTCTTATCTGCATCTCACTAATAGTTAACCTAACACACAATCTAACCTGAACTCTGTGTCTCACAGGTAACCCTGCCATTGCCACCATGGAGAGAATACCTGAGACTGCCAGTCCCCCTCAGGATGAAGGCCCCAGTGAGGACAACACACCAGGATTTTGGGACACTGCCGAACAACCTGGTCGATCTGGGGCACCGGGTCAGTTAATGACTCCCAGCCTCATCTCGTCCACAGTACAGGGACCTCATTCGAACCTTGACACCCACGGCAATGATGGTACTGCAACCACAGGCAGTAGACACACTGTGCCAGGGGCACAGAGGCATGGGGCTAGGGTGTATGGGGGGATACTGTGGACCAGAGGATGGGGCCTCAAATGGACTCCACTGACCAGGAAACCATCTCCCAAGTCTTAGGAGCATACCCAAGTTCCCATGACAGGATGGGCCAAATAATCAAAATGTTGGGGGAAAATCAAAGGCTGCAGAGAGAACACCACCAGGAAGTCATGTAGCAGTGGTACGCGCAAAATGCCCACATGGCTACCATTGCAGGGGTGCTGAGGGACATCAATACCACCCTGATGACCTTCTCCTTACAAAATTAGGCCCCTTCCACTAGCAACTTGACATCTTCCCCATCTACATTGGTGGCAGCTAGTGGAATAGAGGCCCTGCCAGGGGAAGCACATGCCTTGGACACTCCTCCCTCTGTAGCTGAAGAGGATAGCCCCCCACAAACATGGACATCCAACCAGAATTCCAGCTGGGGCAAATGTCAAGGCCAAACCACCTGCCAGGAAGTGAACTTCTCCTGATTTGTTACCCCTGCGTGACACCCTATTGACTGTATCGAAACATAAGTCCATTTTCCCTTTGTACAAGGATACTGGACGTGTGTAATCAACTGGTGTAGCAGCTACTCTGATGAATCCATCTACCATGACTTAACTCATCACCTTAATTTTCATTTATGCACTTTAATTTTGACTTTCTGTATTTTGGAAGGCACATTGAATCACAGCTACTGTATATGTGTCATTTATAATACATCAACAATAGTCATGCTTGCCAACTGTGGTCTGGTCATGCCCCCCTGAATTAATCATCCAGTGTAATGACATCGGACATAGGATCCCTCAGCAGGAGACACATTACAACATAAATGTCACAGGACAGATGTAATTGAGGTAGAAATCCAGGTCTACACAACAGTATAGTCTGTATTTAAATCTGCAAATAGAGCATAACAGAGAATACCATCAGGATGTCAGTCTTGGTGTCATACAATGCAAATATAAAGGTAATAAATGTTAGGCTCATCGTATACTACCTACTAAGTAGGGGCACCAGATTGGACCTACACATTGCCAGGCACAGGCTCTTCACATACCCATACCATAGCTACATATATACATATCCCATATAACAAACAAAGAAAATCACAGAATATAACAGAGGAACCCAGTGCTTCAACCATACACAAACAAGGCCCCATACCTGTAGGATTGGCACTCACCTATGTCAGCATACAGTTACCTCTACCTTTGTTAGCTAAGTCAGAACACAAACACACCTAGGTCCCATGGCAATCACAAAGTACTCCACCCATTGTGAAGTCAGAGGCCATGATTCAATCATCACACATGGGCCACTAACATCGCCAGACACATAATACACCTTTGTACATTCCCCCAACTCCACTGGTAAAAGAAAATACACAGTTATCACCCCACCTTGTAGGAAGGCTGTACTAACAAGGTATCATCCCACTGAAACTAAATCCATATAACTAGGTATCTGTCAGGTACACCTCTCAGCAATTGCCATTGGCTACTGACAATAAATACCTCAGGCCTAGGTTGCAGAGTCAAACAAGACATTGCTAAATCGGTGAGTGAAGGAAAAGAGGATATGGGATTGTAGCAAACACACCACAATTCTGGGAAGTCCATAACAGAAGTGTATGTATGTATCTGAAGTAACAATACATGACATAGCAGAAGATACTGTACTGTACACATTACACAGCATTACATAGATCTCAACATATATACTCCCTCAACACATTACTTTGTAATGTTTTGGACATTATGCTGCACAAACATAATGGCACTATATAGGATACAACATTTAGGGGGAGTAAGTGAATTACGCAGATTAGTAAACAAATTTATCGAAGAAATGTGACAAAAATGGCAGGCAACTGGCGTACTGTAGTGGACAGTTGGAAGTGATCGAAGTCCGCCGGTGGACGTCGTCATGGTGGTAGACTGCTGCAACTGCTGTGCAACTTGCTATTGGGCAACATTGTTGCCTTTGGCGGACTTTGGCCAATGGCGTTTATCACCAGCGGTAATAGTCCTGTATGTGATAGCTGTGACCACCATTTTCTGAACTATTGCTCACTTGACTGTGGACACTCCTGCCAGAAAGACCTCCACGATATGAGCTGCTGTGTACTGCCTCTAGGAGCCATCATGCCACATCCTGCAGGTGATAGGGCCCCTACCTTCACCCCAGTAGAACTTGAAAGGCTGGCAAAGGAGGTCCTACCCCTGTATGAGCAGCTATATGGGGTACCAGAGGAGCAGGTGAGTCCAATAGCCGAGCCATGTGTGATAGATGTTGTGTGTGACATTGCACCGGCCATGTGAACTTGTGAGGGTGTAGATGAATGTAGATGGCTTATTGTGAAGGTGTGTGCAGAGAGGATAGGTATGTGTGCCTACTTGCTGTGACTGATGTGCAGTGGTCACTCCTATTCGTATTGTGCATGTGTACATGACTTTCTCCTTATGCCTGTGCCATCCATGCGGGACAACACCCATCATAAGAAGGGGATTTGGTGTGCCATCGCCTAGCAAGTGCGGACCCTGGCAGTCCAGAGACAGCAGAACACCAATTGCAGAAAGTGGTGGGAGGACCTGAGATGCTGGTCCCTAGAGGCTGCAGAGGCCCAGCTGGAGATATCCTGCTAATGAGGGAGGGGCGCCCGCCAGACCCTGACCCCCTAAGGTCCTGCATATTGACGTGGCCTACCCTGAGGTGGATGGGTGTTTGAGGGCAGCACAACAGCCACAAGGGGGTAAGTACTGACTGTATCCTTGTAGTTAGCTTTGCTAGTTTGGTGTTTGCTGTAACACTTTAGCAGCTGTGACAATGTAGTAGGTGCTACATGTATGTTGACTAACGGAAATACATAGTACTCATTTTACCTGACTAAGAGATTGAGATCTGGCCTTAGGCCTGCACATGTGTAGGTTTTGATCACTTGTGTTAAGGTACATCTATGACTGCATGTGGAGATGCACAATTGACAGTGCCACATGTTTGACTCGACTCCATCCAGCCATATATATGTTTGTAAGCTGCTGTAGCATCCTGCTCATCTAGTATTTCCAGGTCCATACATCTGAATATTTTAATATGTAGCTCTAAGGTGTCAGACCACTCCCATTTGTGTAGATCAGCTGTATTTGCTACAGATTGCCTGACAAATTTGGTACAGGGCCTAATTACCTTTTATTCTGGTACCGATGTAGAATCCATGTGAGTCTAGCACCTCAATCAGTCAACAGATTCGGACAGTATTGGACTGTACATATGGGTTTGTTGAAGTTTCCCCATTGTCCCTTCATATGCATACTATGAGGAATGTGTAGGTTGTAACAGAAGAACATCCAACTATGGGTGTCTGATATTGTCTACTTAGCCTTATCAAGCATTTCCATGTCATTGAAATGTAGACGATTCAGTATGATCCCAATGCCTTTGTTTTAGAGGAGGTAAGAGATTAGGCTGTCTGACCCTTCAACAATGTGCAATGTCCATACAATATGTGCCAATCGCCTACCAATACTGGTGCAACAAATGGTATTAGTTGCCTATGTCATGTCACTATGGTTACTTGGGGCAGATCTTGTTGAGTGGGACAATCATTTCTTCCCTTAGCCTAGCTGATGTGGACAGGTTGGATAGCCATTGGTTTTTGGGTCACTTCATACTTTGAGATGTAATGGTTTGGCTGTACTACTGTTTGTCATACAGGTGTTGTTGTTGTGGGATATGTTGTAAGTGCAATGGGAGTTGTATAGGTCCATGTGTACATCATGTGTACATGTCTTTTCAGTGGGATATGTGTGTTGTCTGTGCAGGTAATCACATGTCAGGGTTGGTGTGAGTGATGCTGGTTTAATAATGTTGTCATGTTGTGACTCTGTATCTGCATGTCGATCATGTGCCCTATTATGAATTAGTTGGCTGTCCTTTTTTTATCTGTTGTTACACTGCTCTCTATGATTGTCAGTTGATGTCTCATGTGTTCTTGGAAGGCCACTGTTATTGTACATGCATGTGTGGTGTGATATTGAGTATCTGTGTTCTGTGACTGAAGCTATTCCTGTAGGATTTGGTACATGTAATGACAGAGCTGTTCTCCAGACATGAAATCTAAGAATCAGATGGCACCTGTATCGGACTGCCACATGTTGTGGCTTCATCAGGGATTGTGTCCATTGTGGTATATATGTACAGGGGGTTAAACTACGGATGTGATTGAAATGGCAGATGCTGTGTCGTTTGTGAATTGAGTTGTCTTTACCTGCATGGAATATTACTGATGGACATGGACTGGTCAGGTGTTGAATCGAAACATGCATGATATGACGTTATCAGTTAACTTCTGTTCGTAAAGCTGATAGGAGTATGGGTAGATATCGAAATGATTAGGGCGGAATATCAGCTTTAGCAACAGCATGATGAGCATACGGACATATGTTTACAGGTGAATTGATAGAAAGCTCCAGTAGTGCTATCTTACATGGAATATGATGTCAGTGACAGATATGAAATGAATGGGTACATAGAAGTAACCTGTTGGGACATGATGTATGATATGTGGTATTCTACGTTAGATTCCCTAGCCAGGAGATGTATACCTACAGTTGTGCATGTTGTAATGTGTGTATGTGAAGAATGTGCTGACTCTCTCTCCCTCTCTCTCTCTCTCTCTCTCTGCTTGAGTGCATCAGCATTGGCAGGTGAAGGAGATGGAACACAGGCAACTGGGGATGCTGCCGGCCACGGGACCTGGAGTGCTGAGACCATCGACAGTGAGGGACCCAGCGGCCCGAAGGGCAAGGGGAGTGCCACAGGGGGACATGATCTTCCACTTCATCATCTTTGGAATCGTTCTCCAGTGGACATTCCCTGGCAGTGGCAGACCCTTCTGGGACCACCACAGCACCATCTTTGTCTGCCACCCCTCTTACTATCACCGCCCTCCTTGTAGCTCCCCACCCAGTTATCCGTGCCCATTCACCCAAGAGGATGGGTGTCTCCTTCGCCACATGCACCTCTGCCCCTGCCCCAGTCAGCCCTGCTGCCCTCAGTGAGGGGGCTATTGACCTCCTGAGGTCTATCTCTGCAACCATTGTGAATGCCATCCAGGGACTGGCAACTCAAGTTCAGCAGAGTAATGCGCTCCTGGATGGCATTCATGGTGCACTGGCTGGCCTACAGAGATCCTTTCAGGTTGTGCCCTCCACACTGATGCCATCCAGTCACCCTTTGTCTTCTCTCCCCCCTCCACCTTCATCCTCCCAATCACTAACCCCTCTTTCTCGACCCAGTCAAAGCACACAAACAGACAAGCGTGCACCCACCACAACATCCAAGGGTAGTGCTGACAAGCACAGGCACCACAAGACACACTACTGGCATGCACACAAACAACACCCACCTGCAGACACACCAACAGTCACCACCTTCACTGACCCCACCACCACTACCATCACATGCACAACACCTGATATACCTGCAGTCACCACACCAACATTCACCGATATAGCTACATCACCTATCCCACCTATCCTACCCACAATCAGCACAATGGCAGACCCTCAGACACCCATCCCAGTCACCACATCTGCAGTCACCACAACCACAGACACACCTACATGCAGCACATCCACCATGCCGGCAGTCACCACCCCAACAGACAGTCACCCATCTACTATGGCGTCTCCCAGCACCTCCTCCCCCCTCCCAAAACACATAAACACCCACATTCCCCCACCCAACAGACACCCAGCACCCACAGGCATACCTTGCACACAGATGCACCCACGACTTCCACAAAACCACCTCAGACAACTACTCCCTCTCCCTCAACACCTAAACCCTTTTGCCTTGACCATCACTGTGTATCTAAGAATTTTTTCCTCTCAGAGTTGAACCTTTTCCTTACTATTCTTCTACCCCATATGACCCCTAAATGCTCTCCGTCCCTCCCCAAGTCCAGCCCTTCCACCTCCAAGACCTCTCCTGGCCCCCTGCAAGTACCCATGACAGTCCCCACCAAAAAGTTGAAGAGTTCCAAGCCCTCACCCAAGACCCCCTCTTTCAAACCCAAGCCCAATGGTTCCCCTCCCAACCCTCAGCCCAAAGTCTTCCCTCCGGCACCCCCCAATTCCTGAGGTGCCTGCCTGTTCCCTTGATGCCCCTACCTGTGGAGGTTACATGGCAGTCAGGAGTCAAGTTGGGGAACTTACCAGTACCATATGAGCACGTTGCACATATCTGTTTCGACTGGCCTATGGCCTTTATGTTTGTACATATTTATATATGTATTTATATTTACAAATGTATATATATCTGGGCCAACCAGTTGTTGGTTCGAAGGTTACATCTTTGTCCTGCCTTTATTTTCTTAGGGATGTTTTGTTCTTGGCAGGTTTTGTTTGTGTGTAAGTACATTTTGTGTGAGTGGTGGTTGTGCTACCAGTTGTGTCAAGGCAGCATGTGTGATTGTGTGCTTTGCTTTTGTCCCACAGTGATGGGTCTGCATTGCATGATGGGCACATGTATGTTGGGGACATCTAATTGTGTTTGCATTGTGTGGTTTTAGTGTTGACATGTGTTATTTGCAGTGTTGTGTGCCTTTGTGTGGTTGTACTGTGTGCGTGAGTGTGTGTTCATCTTCTGATGCTGTTACGTTGTATTGTACGTTTAATTTGCCAAGTGGAGGTGTGTATTTTGGGTGCTTTACGGTGCTTTTGTGGTGTTGCGGTTGTGGTGTAGTTAGGTTGTTTGGTGGTGTTGTTGTGTGTGTCTTACCAGTACTGTGTATCTGGGGGCTGGTGGGTGTTCCAGCCGTGTGTGATGGCCGTAGTGTGTGTTCTTTGTCTGTGCGTGAGTGCATGTGTGTTGGAAAATGGGTTATTGGTAGGGCAGGTAGGTACCTACACCTAGCAACAAGCCACTAACCTCCACATAGGTACAGTTAGGTCTCAGTAAATTAATCCCAGCTCAACCCTTGGTAGCTTGGCAACGAGCGTCAAGGCTTAACTTAGGAGACAAAGAGGCTTAACTTAGGAGACAAAGTGTAAAGCATTCAAATATCACAAAACAGTAATTAAATAAAACACAGGAAACAGTTTAAAAATCCAAAACCAATTTATAAAAATAGTTTATATTTTTATCTTTAAAATGACACCAAAACGAATAAAATCGGATAAAGGGAACCGGAGATATGAATTTTTAAATAATTATTACTTTTCTAGCGCTTAGAAACAAAAAGCGCCAATCGGGTCATCTGGTTGCACCTCGACCGGGGCAAAGTCAAACTTTCAGGCCGACCGCGATGGAGCCCTGCTCGGCTACAGGTCGCGGGAGGCCTCGGTTAAAAAGTTACCTTCTGACTTAGTCTTTATTTTGAAGATTTTTCTTCAGCGGGACGAACCTGCCAGTCGAATCCGACCTCCTGGAGCCCTTGTCCGGATACGCGATGTGGGTTTCCTCGGTGGAGACTTTTACCTTCGGACTTAGTCGTTTTTTCGAGATGAAAATCCTTCGACCGGGGTAAACCTGGATCTTGATCCGACGTCCATGGAGCCCTTCTCGGATACGATGGCTGGGAGGTCCCGGTCAACTTTTTACCTTCGGACTTAGTCTCTTTTTTGGATGTTTTTCTTTACCGGGACGAACCACGAAGTCAGGCCGGGTCGCGGTTGAGGCAAGCCGGCTAGAATTTCCGCGGCGGGTCGGTCCCTCTCTGGAGCTTTTTTCCAAAAATTCTCAAATCTTTTCCAAACTTCTGGGGCTTCACCCAGATGTTCTTTTAAGGTTCTTTTGGGGTCCACAGCTCACCCCAAGGGTCCAGAAGTTCTGTGATGGTCCTTGGGGGGTGCGGACTTCAACTCCCAGAATGCACCTGGCGCAAACTCCTTTTTGGCCACTGGACAGTGGTCAGCTGGTCGCTTTCTTCAGGAGTTGGTGCAGGGGACTCTGGTTTAGCAATTTTTCACCTGTAGCAAACAGGGAGTCCCTCCTTGAACCAGTTGAAGCCAGGCAAAGTCCTTCTTGTGGTGAAGCCCAAGTGTGCAGCTGGTGCAGTCCTTCTGAGTGCAGGGTCCAGGTGCAGGCCAGGGGTCCAGCAGGGCAGTCCTTCTTCTTCTTTAGTTCCTTTCTTGTTGAATTCTGGAGGGGATCTGAGGCGTGGGTGCAGGTCTGCCAGTTTTATCCTTGCTCCTGGGTGAAAAGCAGGGGGGCCCTGGTCCTCCAATCAGGGACAGGGTTGTCCCCCTGTGATGACCACTTCCTGGGAAGTGTGGCAAAAATCCATCCCAGAAGGCAACAGTCTCTAAAAATCCAAAATGGATGAATCTGATTTTTGGAGGAGAGATCTGGCTGAGCCCACCCACTGGTGTGGCTAAAAATCATAAACACACCCCTCTCCTGCCCTCTCCTAATCTAATCAAGGGGGCACCTAGCTGTCTGGGGTTGCAGGATGTGGGGGTGTTGCTGGGTGCTCCAGATGTCCTTCTCTGCCTTTGAAGACCAGTTTGGCAGCCCTCCCCCTTCCTGCCTCACCATCTGCTGAGGGGAGATTCTCTCCCCCACGCACATTCCTTTGTGTGAAGCCAGGCCACTTCACACCTCATTAAAGTAGCCTGGCAGAAGCTGCTGCAGGCTGGCCAATCAGAGCACAGCAGCAAAAACAATGCAGAGCTGAAATTGGCAACTTTTTAGGTAAAGTCTAAACTTTTTACCTGCACTAGTTATATTAAATCCAACAACTGGAAGTTGTGGGATTTATTATAACAATCAATTTGATACCAAATTCTTGGTATGTAACATTTAAGGAGACTTTAAAATTTTAAATAAAGTCTGCCCATTCTAGCCTATGAAGGCCATTTACTTCAATGAGGGAAAAACGAATTTGGCTGTTTTTACCTCACCAGGGCTTATAAATCTATTTTTATAAAGTCCCTGCTTATAGTTACATGGCACCCAGCCCTAGGGGCACATAGGGCACACCTTAGGGGTGACTTATATGTAAAAATAAGGTAGTTTAAGACTTTGGAAGTACCTTTAATTCCAAAGTCGAATTTGCATATAACTTTAATTTAAAAGCAGCCAGCAAGGCAGGCTTGCTTTTAAAATGACACTGGGCACCTCAGCAATGCACCTAGGTGTGCACCACCTATGCTGTGGTCCCTAAACCTACATGCCCTACCATATACTAGGGACTTATAGGTAGGTTTACTTAGCCAATTATAATTAGCCTAATTTGCATATCCATTTTACACAGAGCACAGGCCCTGGGACTGGTTAGCAGTACCCAGGGCACCTTTAAAGTCAGGAAAACACCAGCATAAAGTGGAAAATGGGGGCAAAATGTTATGGGGCCTCTGCAATCAGCCCCAGTTTCTCACACAACCCCCCCCCCCAGCCCACACGCCCAGGAGACTCAGCCCAACCCTGGGAGAGTCTTCCTGGCTTGTTAGGCGAGGAAGACAGTGAAGAAACCTGGCTGTCCCTTTGCAGGGCCTACTCTGCCTTACATCCTCCTGTCAGGGTCTCTCCCTCTGGGTAGTGAACCCACCCCAACAATGAAAGGACCCATTTCAAACTGAAACTTCCCTCTAGGGGGGTCTTCCTCCTCTCTCTCTGCCAACTTGGGTAGTGAGGTGCCCACCTCCCCTACTCCTAACTTTGCTAGGGCAACACCTAGCTTACCCAAAGAAGTCACCCAACACTTGAGCAACCCCACCATGACCAATAGGGTCAGGGGGCCTACTTTGCTATTGGCCCTGGGGTCTGCCTCCCAGGCCAAGTACAGTGCTGCCAGGAAGGCTAGCACCCAGCAGAGGCTACTGACAGCTGTCAGTACCCAGAACCACACCCTAAGCTCTCCACTGACAGGTGGCTGAGCTGCTTTAGGGGCAACTTTGGGGTCCTGGCACCCCTCTTGCTGTCTAGAGTGGGGGGCTACCACCTCCTGTGGCAGACACCCTCCTTCCACTCTCCCTTCTGTCAGTGCAGGGGCAACACCTTGCATCTGGACAGCTGCCTGACTACTCAGGACTTCCTTGGGGTCAGGTGAGGCCTCACCAGTGCCAACTCTGGGCTCCCCCCCTACTGGGGCAGAAGGCCTTTGGCTCCCTGGAACTCTCTTTAAGAGTGGCCTACCCTTCCTTTTCTTCTTTCCTTTTCTTGGGGACCCCTGTCTCCTAACTGTAGGGACTGACTCCCCAGGACTTTGGGTTGGGGGGACGCCCTGGGCGACCACCCCATCTGTGACCAGACTCACCTCTGGGAGGTCATTGCCCAGGATACAATCTAGGGGAAGGTCAGCACTGACTACCACCCTAATCCAGTCAAGGATACCCTCCCTCTCTAGGGGCACTATGGCTACAGGTTTGGAGGTGACCTCCCCTGTGGCTATCCTGACTTTCTTTGTCTTTCCTGGGACATACATGTCTGGGGTCACTAACCGGTCACTCACTATAGTGTGACTGGCACAGGTGTCTCTCAGGCCAGTGGTAGGGATCCCATTCACTAGAATGTGGTGGAAGTGCCTACTCCCACCCTCAGGGATCACCAGCTTACCATCTGGTCCTGTCTCCCAGCACAATGCTAGGAGGACTTCATCATCTGAGGAATCCTCCTCTATGGCTACACTGGACAGCCCAGTGCTAACCACCTTCTTTGGACAGGCTGCATCTCCTCTGAAGTGACCTGTCTGCTGACAGTCAAAGCAAGCCCTACTGTCCAAGAGCTTTTTTAACCCTGGGTCTCCCTGTCTCTGCATGTCAGAGTGGGAGTGGGATTTACTCTCCTCCTTCTTAGGGTTCTGGGGAACAGAGGGAGTCTCTGTGGTGGGCTTACCACCTCCCTCCTTAGGTTTTTGGGGACCTGTCCCCCCCTTCTTGGAGTCTCCCCCCTGGGACTTGACAACCACCCTGGTTCTCAACCACTCATCAGCTGCCTCCCCTAGCTCTCTAGGGTTGGTCTGCTTAGAGTCCACTAGATGCTGGCGTAACCTTTCTTGGATACAATTGGTCAAGATGTGTTCTCTCATGATCAAATTGTATAACCCCTCATAAGTATTTACTTTGTTGCCAATAATCCAGCCCTCTAGTGCCTTTAGTGAAATGTCTACAAAGTCAACCCAGGACTGGGTACTGACCTTCTGGGTGTCCCTGAACTTCATTCTATATTGCTCTGGGGTCAGACCAAACTTCTTGGCTAAGCACCTCTTCATACTAGGGTATGAATCTGCCTCCTCCCTCCTTAAGGTCAGAAGCCTATCCCTCCCTGAGTTGGGGACCAACTCCCACAAAAGGGAACCCCAGTATTGAGGCCTAACCCTTCTCATTTGGAGTGCCCTCTCAAAGGCCTCCAGCCACTTATCTATGTCATCCCCCTCTACATAGGCAGGAACCACCCCTTTGGGTAATCTGGGGCAAACTCCCCCACCCATGGACACCTCAGCTTCTTTATCGCTGCTTCCATCTCTTTTCTCTTTGTATGCCCACTTTTTCTTTTCTAGGGCCAGCTTCTCTGCTTCCAAAGCTATGTATGCTAGCTGGGCCTCCAGCTCTCTTTCTCTGATGGATGGGTTCTCTCCTCCTGAAAGGACCCCTTTCCCACCACTAGCTTTGGGTCTGCCCCTAGTGACTGTTTACTGAGGACCGTTCTTCCTCTTCCTCACTTAGGCTCGGATGCCTTCCCTCCCCTGAGTGGTTAGAGTTAGAATCTTCCTCTTTTTCTTCCTCCTCTGGAGCTTCCTCTGTCTCTACCTCTTGGGTCTCAGCCCATGCTGTCAGGGATTTAATCAGGATTTGCTTCCTGAGATCAGTGGTTGCAGGCAACCCTCTCTCAATACACAACCCCCTAAGCTGGACTACTGTCAGTGTAGGTAGGCTAGCCAGATCAAGCTCCATGGTTCCCTAGTTTTGTGTCAACAAAAACTTTTTGCAAAAATTGGAAACAAGAATTTAGAAAAATTACAAAAATTCAATAATTGAAATTAATCCAAATTAAAAATTAAAAACAATTTTTGCACTAGGACAATTTAAAGGATTTTTAATTTGTTTTACCTAAAACTGTAACGTGATATTGAACACAAGTACAGGATCCCGTCGCTGCTTCCAATTATGTTGGAAAATGGGTTATTGGTAGGGCAGGTAGGTACCTACACCTAGCAACAAGCCACTAACCTCCACATAGGTACAGTTAGGTCTCAGTAAATTAATCCCAGCTCAACCCTTGGTAGCTTGGCAACGAGCGTCAAGGCTTAACTTAGGAGACAAAGTGTAAAGCATTCAAATATCACAAAACAGTAATTAAATAAAACACAGGAAACAGTTTAAAAATCCAAAACCAATTTATAAAAATAGTTTATATTTTTATCTTTAAAATGACACCAAAACGAATAAAATCGGATAAAGGGAACCGGAGATATGAATTTTTTAATAATTATTACTTTTCTAGCGCTTAGAAACAAAAAGCGCCAATCGGGTCATCTGGTTGCACCTCGACCGGGGCAAAGTCAAACTTTCAGGCCGACCGCGATGGAGCCCTGCTCGGCTACAGGTCGCGGGAGGCCTCGGTTAAAAAGTTACCTTCTGACTTAGTCTTTATTTTGAAGATTTTTCTTCAGCGGGACGAACCTGCCAGTCGAATCCGACCTCCTGGAGCCCTTGTCCGGATACGCGATGTGGGTTTCCTCGGTGGAGACTTTTACCTTCGGACTTAGTCGTTTTTTCGAGATGAAAATCCTTCGACCGGGGTAAACCTGGATCTTGATCCGACGTCCATGGAGCCCTTCTCGGATACGATGGCTGGGAGGTCCCGGTCAACTTTTTACCTTCGGACTTAGTCTCTTTTTTGGATGTTTTTCTTTACCGGGACGAACCACGAAGTCAGGCCGGGTCGCGGTTGAGGCAAGCCGGCTAGAATTTCCGCGGCGGGTCGGTCCCTCTCTGGAGCTTTTTTCCAAAAATTCTCAAATCTTTTCCAAACTTCTGGGGCTTCACCCAGATGTTCTTTTAAGGTTCTTTTGGGGTCCACAGCTCACCCCAAGGGTCCAGAAGTTCTGTGATGGTCCTTGGGGGGTGCGGACTTCAACTCCCAGAATGCACCTGGCGCAAACTCCTTTTTGGCCACTGGACAGTGGTCAGCTGGTCGCTTTCTTCAGGAGTTGGTGCAGGGGACTCTGGTTTAGCAATTTTTCACCTGTAGCAAACAGGGAGTCCCTCCTTGAACCAGTTGAAGCCAGGCAAAGTCCTTCTTGTGGTGAAGCCCAAGTGTGCAGCTGGTGCAGTCCTTCTGAGTGCAGGGTCCAGGTGCAGGCCAGGGGTCCAGCAGGGCAGTCCTTCTTCTTCTTTAGTTCCTTTCTTGTTGAATTCTGGAGGGGATCTGAGGCGTGGGTGCAGGTCTGCCAGTTTTATCCTTGCTCCTGGGTGAAAAGCAGGGGGGCCCTGGTCCTCCAATCAGGGACAGGGTTGTCCCCCTGTGATGACCACTTCCTGGGAAGTGTGGCAAAAATCCATCCCAGAAGGCAACAGTCTCTAAAAATCCAAAATGGATGAATCTGATTTTTGGAGGAGAGATCTGGCTGAGCCCACCCACTGGTGTGGCTAAAAATCATAAACACACCCCTCTCCTGCCCTCTCCTAATCTAATCAAGGGGGCACCTAGCTGTCTGGGGTTGCAGGATGTGGGGGTGTTGCTGGGTGCTCCAGATGTCCTTCTCTGCCTTTGAAGACCAGTTTGGCAGCCCTCCCCCTTCCTGCCTCACCATCTGCTGAGGGGAGATTCTCTCCCCCAAGCACATTCCTTTGTGTGAAGCCAGGCCACTTCACACCTCATTAAAGTAGCCTGGCAGAAGCTGCTGCAGGCTGGCCAATCAGAGCACAGCAGCAAAAACAATGCAGAGCTGAAATTGGCAACTTTTTAGGTAAAGTCTAAACTTTTTACCTGCACTAGTTATATTAAATCCAACAACTGGAAGTTGTGGGATTTATTATAACAATCAATTTGATACCAAATTCTTGGTATGTAACATTTAAGGAGACTTTAAAATTTTAAATAAAGTCTGCCCATTCTAGCCTATGAAGGCCATTTACTTCAATGAGGGAAAAACGAATTTGGCTGTTTTTACCTCACCAGGGATATAAATCTATTTTTATAAAGTCCCTGCTTATAGTTACATGGCACCCAGCCCTAGGGGCACATAGGGCACACCTTAGGGGTGACTTATATGTAAAAATAAGGTAGTTTAAGACTTTGGAAGTACCTTTAATTCCAAAGTCGAATTTGCATATAACTTTAATTTAAAAGCAGCCAGCAAGGCAGGCTTGCTTTTAAAATGACACTGGGCACCTCAGCAATGCACCTAGGTGTGCACCACCTATGCTGTGGTCCCTAAACCTACATGCCCTACCATATACTAGGGACTTATAGGTAGGTTTACTTAGCCAATTATAATTAGCCTAATTTGCATATCCATTTTACACAGAGCACAGGCCCTGGGACTGGTTAGCAGTACCCAGGGCACCTTTAAAGTCAGGAAAACACCAGCATAAAGTGGAAAATGGGGGCAAAAAGTTATGGGGCCTCTGCAATCAGCCCCAGTTTCTCACAATGTGGCTGTGTGTGTGTCAATGTGAGATTACGTGTGTGTCGCCTTCGCCAACTGTTTCTGATTTGCATGTTGTGTGTGCATAGGTACTTTGGCATTTTGCAACAATGATAGGTAAGTGTGTATACTCACCGTTGATGTTGTCATCGTCGTAGCTGGTTCTGGAGTCATTGGGTGAGCTTGAGCAGCTGGAAGACGTGTAGCTCCAGTTCCATGGCGGCTCCGGATGAGTACGGCTTCCTGAAGATGAGTGTCTCCTTTTATACTGTTGGTTTCCGACAGGGTTTCTGTGGTGGTGCAACCGTAGCAGAAACCTTGGCGGTGTGTAGCCTTGTAATATGTCAGATGGAAACATGGTTTCTGCCGGCCTATGGGTGGCTAAACTTGACCGTGGTGGCTTGACCGGTGCCTGTGATGGTTTAGCTGTATTCTGTTGTGAATACCGCCATGGTAATAATTTGGCGGTCTTCTCCACCAGCCTGTTGACGGTACGAATGCCAACATGGGGTCCTGAGACTGCCAAACTCATAAGTCCCATAGTGTGTCTGGCTACACTGAACACAAATACCATTAGAACTGTGGTCTTTCATGAAAGTATACACACAAGTAATGTTATTATAAAAATTCACCACCTCTAAAAAGAAATTGCTCGATAATCTAATGGTAATAATTTGAAAACACTCCTTTGACACCACCAGGCACACGTTGATGGAAGGCATTCAAATTGACATATAAGTACTCCCGAAAGTAGATGGAATAGCAGGAGTGTGGTATGTTTTATTGCTGTTTAAATTTATAGGTTCCACTAGCCAGGTCTCTTGAAAACACAGTAAGTGGAATCCTATAATGAACTCGGTCCATTTACCAGACAGCAATTTACTTTTTTAACCTGCTATATTCCAAAAAACGTTCTTGGCCCTCCCACACTGATCATGATCATCAAAGGCATGAGGACGATCTGGAGATTTGAAAACTCCACTATTACAAGGGGAAGTCAATTGCGAACTCTTTGACTGATAAATGTCATGCAGCGTACAAACAGCATACTTAGGGGAACTTAATACAACAGTGCAGGTACCCAAGGATCCCAAGACCAGGCAAGTATTCAGTCAATCAACACCATCTGTAGATGCCAGGCTACTAAATCTATTCTTAGTTGGGAGAGCATATACAAGACCCATGGAGTGAGCACAAGCACTTAAGCACTGGCTAACAGTCAACAGAAGCAAAATTCTACAAACAATGGAAGGCAAGTAGGCAAAAAGGTTTGGGAAAGACCCAAAGGGGCATATTTAAGAGCCCCTAGCGCCTCATTGCACCACATGAAAGTCATTATTTTACGCTAGTATGGCCTAACGAGGCCAAAATCGCCACACCAGATTTACAAAGTGGCACCATGCATGCATGGCTCCACTTTGTAACCCCTTGCGCCAGATTCTGCCTGTGCCAGGCATTATGTATGCAAGGGGGGGATTTCCCTCATTAGGAGGGCCGAAAAAATGGTGCAAAGAAACCTACAAGATTTCTTTGTGTCACTTTTTTCCACATTTTTAATGCCTGCTCAGTGCAGGCGTTATAAGGGGGGATGCCATTGTTTTCAATGAGTGCCTATGTACTGTTCAGGGTTAGCTCCAACATTTGTGAGCTAACCCTGAACAGTACATCAATAGCGGCAGCAATTCTGACACTCTTCCCCTATCCTATGCCATGGTGCATCATGTTTTAAAGACGGAACACACATGATGGTGGTAGGGGTGCAAGGGGACACAAGAAAAGGGGTGCTTCATGCAATATAGCACCACTTTTCTCATATCTGGCCCTAGGTTAGAAAGGTCTAATAGTAATGGTTACCAATTTTGTCAGTAGGCATCTGAAACATTTAACCAGTAAATATTCCCAAAAGACGACATTAACGCAGCTGCTTACACTTGTGAATAATTTACACATGTAACTTTACTCTTACAGTTTTTAATATAATTAGCACATTTGGCTGGTCAAAAAGTCCTATTTTAAACTTCCTCAAAAGTAAGAGTAGACTCACCCATTTATACCCCCTGAAAAAGAGGGTAGAGTAAAATTTACTAATGTAAGTTACTACTAAAAAACCAATAGTACTGCAAGACCCTCCCATTGGACATAAAGGAGGCAGTGATTTAAAGGTAAGCCCCATAGGAAATAATATTAGTTTAAATTAAATATTTTTAAATGGGTAAAAGCATACATATTTTCAATATAATGTTGAAAAATGTAAAAGTACTACAAATTTTTCAATTAATTAAACATTGTAATCACTGTTTTTCATTTAAAATGTAATGTCAAAATAAATTGTATTAAATAGAATTAAATTATATTGAATTAATATTATACATCACTTTTAATCATTATTAATGTATAGTATGTTTTTAATTTTTATGGGAAAGTATTTATTAATTTAAAAGTGAGTGATATAATTTTAATGTAATGTAGTATGTTTAAAATATATTTTATTTCAAGATTTAGTTAATAGTACTGTTGCATTGTTTTTCTTTAGTTCCACATTTAAAATAAATATTACAAGAATAATTTGCATTAATATTTAACATACAAATACGTGCATAAACTTTTCAAAGCAGAGTAAACCTTTAACTTATCTTACTACTTTACCATATGGAGATCTCCATCGATTGGAGAGCCACCCGGTGGTAATATATAGAGAACTTTTCCAGTATGGTAAAATATAGAGAAAGGTAAAAACATGTATTAAACTTGGAAAAAGTTTGTAAAATGTTTCATGTCATATATTACTGCAAATTAATTCCATACATATATTTTAAATGTACAACTAAAGAAAAAATACTCCATCACTATAGACTAATTCATTAAATTACTCTTTAATTAATGTAACTATACTAAATTACAATTATTTTTCTCAAGTTGAAAATAGAAAGTAAATTCCCACCTCAAGTAACACCTTCAGTTTTAATATGCTATATTGATTCTCAAAAATAATATATATATATAGATATAATTAATGAACATTAACAATTATATTTAATATATTTTGTTGTTTCTTTGCTTTCTGTATACTAAAAAAGGTTATTAAAATGTTAAGATTAAATACAAATATTTGATAATTGTGTCTTTTTCAACATTAATAATATATATTTATTTTTTCAATAATCTTAAATAATCAAATTTTTAACGTTATTTCATAATTTCATATGGGCTTTAATATTAAATCCATATCTCTATTATTTTCTGTAGGTGGATGTTGCAGTATTAATGTTTGGACATGTGTGGTTGTGGACTTACTTCAACTCTGAGCGGGAATAATTTGCTATCATTTTGTGACTCTTTCTGGTTCTAGAGTTTGTGAATAGTAATAGGCTTACTTTTTTGTGGGTGGGTATACGTCTCTCCCTAAATACCTTCCTGTGACTCCCTTAACAGGTTAGTCCTCCTTAATCCTTCCCTTTCAGTTGGAATCATTCCCCATTTTCTACCACTTCCCCTGTCCCTCCCACATTTACTACTGAAGTAGATACTTACATTTATGGATACTCCACAGTCTGGATGGAGAACTCCACACAGAAAAAAGATGCGAGAGGCAGGGGCATAATCTCCACATGGAGGTTTGTAAGTAGCATTTTGAAGAGCATTTGTAATACTACAAAAGGTACTACAAAATGCAGCTTATGAATAGGTCCCTATTTGTAGTAACTTTGGAAAATTCAATTAACTTCCTTAGTTTGCTTTTTTTTTTACATGTTGACCAGAAATCCCTTGTGCAGTGCCTACAACAGAGAATGAGGTGTTGTACTTTTATGTTATTTATTAATAAAGCCAATCTAAACCTCATGCAAGGAAAGAGTTGGACAATGTCGGCAGTCCCTTCACCTGTTGGGAATTAATGGCAATTAAGGAAAGACATGCAAAGCAGTTTTTGCTGCCCTAGACAAATTCCATTGCTACCCTTTGTCTCATGGGGCATGGAGGCAGCAAAAGGACCAAAGAATCGACAGGGCTCGAAAAGCATTATTTTATTTTCTGTATTTTGGACCTCTAGTCTTCCGCTAGCTTCTAAGGAGCAACTTGCTGACTAGTAAGTGTTCAAAGTTATGACAATTGGTCAACCATGCAAAGTCATCAGAAGTCAAAAATATCACCTCAGATTTTACTGGCCTTTTGAGGAATTGATATCTAGGCTGCTGGTAATCTCTAAGGACAGAGGAACTCTGTGCAATCTGTCTTGTCTTGAGACCTGGAAAGCAATGTCACCACTATTGCTTCTACAGTACTACCGGGGGTTAGGATGGATAATAGAAAGAAAAAAGTTGACATAGTTATAAATGATGTAATTACCTAGCAGGTCTATGTATTCTTCTTGGATTTCCCGTGAGCAATGTCCAACACAGGTAATCATCAATTCAAAATTCTAGGACTTATTACATAATTGTATGAGGTGTTAGATTTTCAGAAGTATTGGCATGTGGCTCATGTAAAGCATTTCTTTCAGCAGCAAGAAAGGATAATAAAAGCAAAAAATAAAACTGATAAATGTCATCTGTTGGGTAAACTGCAATAGCCAGCAGCCTCTGGTGTAAAAATGTCATGACACATAACATAGGTAGAACATTAGAGTCCTGTAAATGTCTGTGGAAGTGTTTGACACTCCGCTTTCTTGCTGTTCAGGCAGTCAGTTAAGTTAATTTCTCTAGTCTATGTTGAAATATATAATTTCAAAATTGATTCTTATGTTGCAGTTTTATGGTTTATTATTGAATATTCATGCCTTTAAACTACCAGTCACTAGAAAAGGTGAAACCTTTCTTCCTTCAATCGCCCTCAGCAGCTTTTTACAAACACCATTAAAACTTAGAATGAGTATGTAGTTCCTCCTGCTGGAGTCACCTATGACATTCAGGCCCATATTTATACTTTTTGACACTAAACTGCGCTAACGCAGTTTAGCGTCAAAAAGTTTTGCGCCGGCTAACGCCATTCTGAAGCGCCATGCGGGCGCCGTATTTATTGAATGGCGTTAGCCGGCGCAAGCAGACCGGCGCTGCCTGGTGTGCGCGAGAAAAACCACGTACACCAGGCAGCGCCGGCGTAGGGGGAAAATGGCGCATGGGCGTCTTAAAATGGGGCAAGTCAGGTTACGTCGAAAAAATCGTCGTAACCCGACTTGCGCCATTTATTTTCGACGCCCATCCCCCATCAACATGACTCCTATCATTGTAAAGATAGGAGTCATGCCCCCTTGCCCAATGGCCATGCCCAGGGGACTTCTGTCCCCTGGGCATGGTCATTGGGCATAGTGGCATGTAGGGGGGCACAAATCAGGCCCCCCTATGCCAAAAAAAAATATTAAAAAAAAATAAAAAAATACTTACCTGAATGTCCCTGGGGTGGGTCCCTCCAGCCTTGGGTGTCCTCCTGGGGTGGGCAAGGGTGGCAGGGGGGGTCCCTGGGGGCAGGGGAGGGCACTCTGGGCTCATTTTGAGCCCACTTGTCCCTTAACGCCATGCCTGACCCAGGCGTTAAAAAGCGGCGCAAATGCGGCGTTTTTAGCCACGCCCACTCCCGGGCGTCTCTTTTGCCCGGGAGTATAAATACCACGTAAAGGCCTGGGAGTCATTTTTTAGACGGGAACGCCTCCCTTGCATATCATTAACGCAAGGAAGGGGTTCACGCTAAAAAATGACGCACATTCCGGGAACTTTGGCGCTATTCGCCTCTAACGCCATAGTATAAATATGGCGTTAGTTGGCGTTAGTTTAGCGTCGAATTTGCGTCGAAAAAAACGACGCAAATTCGGCGCAAACGGAGTATAAATACGGCCCTCAGTCCGCAGCAGTCTCTCCACTTGAAGCACTGAACATGTTTTTTTCTTCATCTAGGCTATTCCTGTAAGACAGAGTGCATAACCATAGTACACTCATCCGAGTCTTAATTTCATAAGCCTTCGTGGAGATGACACCTTCCAATTACAGTTTTCTTCCTAGTTGTATAGTGGATTTTTTGGATTTTAAACAAACATGCCACAGTGAAGCATCCTTGAGGATAAGTATGAAAAAATGTAATGATAATGAGAAGATATTTTACCCCTTCCCTGCCAAGGACATAGGGCCTCATTCTGACCCTGGCGGCCGGTGACCGCCAGGGTCACCGGCCACGGGAGCACCGCCGACAGGCTGGCGGTGCTCCGAAGGGCATTCTGACCGCGGCGGTTCAGCCGCGGTCAGAAAGGGTAAACCGGCGGTCACCCTCCGGTTTACCGCTGCCCTTCTGAATCCTCCATGGCGGCGGAGCGCGCTCCGCCGCCATGGGGATTCAGACACCCCCTACCGCCATCCTGTTCATGGCGGGAAACCCGCCATGAACAGGATGGCGGTAGGGGGTGCCGCGGGGCCCCTGGGGGCCCCTGCAGTGCCCATGCCAATGTCATGGGCACTGCAGGGGCCCCCGTAAGAGGGCCCCGCAAAGTATTTCAGTGTCTGCTATGCAGACACTGAAATACGCGACGGGTGCCACTGCACCCGTCGCACCTTCCCACTACGCCGGCTCAATTCTGGGCCGGCGTCCTTGTGGGAAGGTTGATTTGCCCTGGGCTGGCGGGCGGCCTTTTGGCGGCCGCCCGCCAGCTAGCCCAGGGCAAATCTCAGAATCACCGCAGCGGTCTTTCGACCGCGGTGCGGTGTTCTGACGGGGTTACTTTAGCGGGCGGCCTCCGCCGCCCGCCAAAGTAAGAATGACCCCCATAATGGTTATGTGCGTGGCTACAGCACTGAGGCGTCATGGACATAACCATTATGTCCTGGGACCAGCCCTCGGTGGAAACGATAGCGATCTCTCTGAGGGCCGCCCCCTAGGTCAGGGTTGGAAGGGGAATCGCTTCCCCTTCCACCCCTAACCCCCGCACCCCACCAATGACATCAGCAGGGCAATCACGATCTGACATCCTCAGAGGGTGCCAGACGCGCTGGAAGCCGTATGCTTCCAGCACGTCTTCGAGAAAGGAGGTAAGTGTTTCCTCCGGGCGGGGGGGATAACTAAAACAGAGGCATTGGGGGAAAGGAAAGGGTTTTCCTTTCCCTCGATGTCTCTTTCAGCATTCCTGCTGCCCAATCGTGACACGATCAACAGCAGGAATGCCCACTAGACACCAGGGATTTGTGTATGTGTGTGTGCGTTTTAAGTATAGTGTGGGGGAGCGACCCCCTTGGACAAGTGTCGCTCCCCTTGAGGGGGGCCAATATATTAAAAGCTGTTTCTGCCCCTGTTGGAGGCAGATTGCCCTTATATTGTTAGGCCGATCTGCCTTCAAGGGGGGCAGAAGCCACTAGAAACCAGGAATTGTTTTTGTGTGTGTTTTTTTGTGTTGGGGGGCGACCCCTTGGGCAAGGGTCACCCCCAAGAGGCAAAAAGCACTATTGGGCAGTTCTGCCCCCCTTGGGGGCAGATCAGCCTATTTTTTGTTTTTAGGCCCATCTGCCCCCAAGGGGGACAGAGAACACTCGACACCAGGCAAAATATATATCAATGTTTGATGGCGGGGTGCTTGTCAACTGGCAAAGTATTTGCATTTGTGATTATAACTGTTTATTTCTCCTTTTTGTTCTAGTTCAAAGCTTTTGCTTCCTGTGTTGTGGCCTGTTGCCATTTTGGCAGTGGTTGTCCAGCAGTTTGCATGGTTGCATGCTGTAGGTAAGTAAATACATTTACTCCAAAGGAGTATTGTTGTCATGCATGAATGTCATGTTTGTAGGTGGTGTACTAAATGCAGGATTGTGTGTGAAATTGTCCCTAGATTTAAGCACAATGATATTTGTGTTGTCTTATGTCTAATTTGCTTTTCTTTTTTCTTTTTAGTGGGATATCATTGGTGATTGCTTTGACTGTGCAGAGTAGTTGCTGGTGAGTCCAGCTTTTTCAGGCAAGTGAGCGGTATAGTTTTTGAGTTTATAACTCTTAGTGATAAAGCTGCACTTTGTTTATTACTTATCTTACACAATGCTGGTTGTTGGTAGTGCATTTGTCCAGTTACTTTTTGTAGGAAGGATTATGGCTAGCCGTAGGACGACTCCTAAGCAGGTTGTTGGTGTGCTTTTTGAGTCGTCTTCTGACCTTGATTATGAGATTGACTCTGCATCTGAGGCAGAGGAGCAAGTGCAAGATTCTGGAAGTGAATATTCTGTCAGAGGGAAATCATCTGGTGATGAAGCCACCCTCAGTGGTGACGAAGTGCCTGTTTTAGAGGAGGACACTAATGTGCCAATGATGCAGCAGCCAGCGGCTGAAAGGTTTCCCATTGGAAGACCTGACACCTGGGGTGCACCAAACATGGAGAAGCCACAGTTTCCTGACATTACTGGTTTCCCAGGGTGTAGAGTGAATACGGAAAACTTTTTGCCTGTCAACTTCTTTGAGTTGTTTATGGACAATGTATTTGTGGAAGAGATTGTGGAGCAGACTACTTTGTCTGCAGAGCAGTATTTGAGGGATGACACTGCCAGTGTTAAGACACACTCTAGAGCTAGCCGGTGGATTCCCACAAATCTGGAAGAGTTGAAAAAGTTCTTGGGTTTAACTTTTTTGATGGGGCTGATAAGGAAGCCATCACTGTCTTCATATTGGTCTACTAGTCCCTTGATGGCAACTGTTATATTTCCCGCAATCATGAGTAATAACCAGTATGAGCTTCTACTTCGGATGTTGCATGTTGTAGATAATGCTTTAGCTTTGCCATGAGATCACCCTGATTCTAACCGTATTTTTAAGATTAGACCTGTCCTTGATCATTTTGTAGATCGGACTTCAGAGATCTATGTTCCAGGCAAAGAAATATCTGTAGATGAGTCTTTGGTCCTGTTCAAGGGTTGTTTGGTTTGTAGGCAGTACATTCCTAGCAAGAGGGCACGGTGTGGAATTAAATTGTATTTGCTGTCTGAAAGTAGTACAGGATATTTTTATAATTTCCAGGTCTATACTAGTAGGGATTCCAGTATTGAACCCCCTGGTTGTCCACACACGTTTGGAGTTAGTGAGAAAATTGTGTGGGAACTTGGTGGATGACTGTTTAACAAAGGTCACCATTTATATGTAGATAACTTCTACACTAGAGTTCGCTCATTCAAAGAATTGTTCAGAGTGGACACTGTTGCTTGTGGCACAATCAGCTCTAATCGGAAAGGCTATCCAAGAAAGCTTATCTGTAAAAAACTTGAGAAGGGACAGTGCAGTGCCTTGTGGAATGATGAGCTGCTAGCTCTTAAATTTGCAGACGGGAGGGATGTGTACATGCTAACTACCATCCATGATGAGAGTACTTCACCTGTGGCTGTTTGGGGTCAAGTAATTGAAGTGCGCAAACCTGTGTGTATTTTAGACTACAATAAGCACATGGGTGGTGTTGATAGAGTAGATCAGAGGTTGGAACCTTACACTGCTTCTCGTGAGGCTTGTTTGGTATAAGAAATTAGCAGTTCACCTGGTCCACTTGGCAACATTTAATGCTTTTGTTGTGTTCAAGGATAGTTCTCCAGAGTCAAGGATGATATTTGTGAAATTTCAGGAGTCTATCATAGCATGCCTTGTTGTGCTGGAACAGGCAAGAGTTCCTAGTGAAGCAGTGGTGGAGGATGTGGCTAGATTGAAAGATCATCACTTTGCTGAGCACATTCATCCCACAGCCAAAAAATAACTTCCTGCTAAGAGATGTAGAGTCTGTGTTCCAAGAGGTATCAGGTAGGAGACTAGGATGTAGTGCCGTGATTGTCCTTCAAGCCTGGGCTGTGTGTGGGTGGCTGTTACAGAAGTTACCACACACAGAAGAATTATTGGGAAATACCGTGAGGGTAAACTGCTGTTTTATAATTTCATATGTTCAGTTTCACGTTTGGCATTACTGTCATGTATTCAGTTAGAGCTTTTGTGTTTGTAGTATTGTACTTATTTATAATTAGTGGTTTCTTTGTTGTTTAAAAACAAAAAAAGTGATGGTAGTGTTCATTGACTGGCGCTTGACTGGTGGTGTGTGTGGAGTGGCGCTTGGCTGGCGGTGTATGTGGGGTGGCGCTTGGCTGGCAGTGCTCATGGGGTGGCGCCTGGCTGGCGGTATATGTGGGGTGGCGCTTGGCTGGTGGTGATGGTGAGGTAGTGCTTGGCTGGTGGTGTACGTGGAGTGCCGCTTGGCTTTTTGGTCCCGAGTGCGGCCTTCATCTAGGGAAACCTACCAAACCCATACATTTTTGTAAACTAGACACCCCAAGGAGTCCACGGAGGTGTGGCTTGCATGGATCCCCTCAAATTTTCTTACCCATTCTCCTCTGCAAACCACAAAATTTGCTTAAAAAAGCATATTTTCCTCACTTTTCTTTGTAGGATCACTGTTTCGGCATTCCCCTCAGTCTCCCAAGTAAAATGATACCTCACTTGTGTGGTTCCCCAAAGCAGAGTCAGCTTAAAGATGTATAAAAGAAAAATATGTGCTTATCAACTCCCTGTGCTATCCCCTCAATCTCTACAGGTTTTCAGCCTTTTTCTGTTGCAGACACCTAGGCCACCCACACAAGTGAGGTACCATTTTTATAGGGAGACTTGGGGGAACGCTGGGTGGAAGGAAATGTGTGGCTCCTCTCAGATTACAGAACTTTCTGTCACCAAAATGTGAGGAAAAACAGTTTTTTTGGCCAAATGTTGAGGTTTGCAAAGGATTCTGGGTAACAGAACCTGGTGCGAGCCCCACAAGTCACCCCATCCTGGAGTCCTCTATGTGTCTACTTTTAAAAAATGCACAGGTTTGGTAGGTTTCAATAGGTGCCAGCTGAGCTACAGGCCAAAATCTACAGCTAGGGACTTTGCAAAAAACGCGTCAGATTTCAATGTAAAAATGTGATGTGTCCATGTTGCGTTTCCCGCCGCGAGCATTAGGCCTACCCACGCAAGTGAGGTACCATTTGTGTCGGGAGACTTGGGGGAACCCAGAATAACAAAACAAGTGTTATTGCCCCTTGTCTTTCTCTACATTTTTTCCTTCCAAATGTAAGACAGTGTGTAAAAAAGGCATCTGTTTGAGAAATACCCTGTAATTCACATGCTAGTATGGGCACCCCGGAATACACAGATGTGCAAATAACCACTGCTTCTGAACACCTTATTTCATGCCCATTTTGGAAATACAAAGGTTTTTTTGATACCTATTTTTCACTACAGAATGAAAATCCATTGCAAGGTGCAGCTCATTTATTGGCTCTGGGTATCTAGGGTTCTTGATGAACCTACAAGCCCTATATATCCCCGCAACCAGTAGAGTCCATCAGACAGAACATCTGACATCGCAGAAAAGAGTTACAGAGTAAAACATGGAGAAAAATGGCAGTTTTTTCACCTTTATTTCAATACATTTTTATTTCAGCTGTTTTTTTCTGTAGGGAAACCTTGTAGGATCCACACAAATTACCCCTTGCTTAATTCAGACTTTTGTCTACTTTTTAAAAATGTTTAGCTTTCTGGGATCCAGCATTGGTTTCACACCCATGTCTGTCACTAACTGGAAGAAGGCTGAAAGCACAAAAAATAGTTACAAAAATGGGGTATTTTCCAGTAAAATGCCAAAATTGTGTTGAAAAATGAGGTTTTCTGGTTCAAGTCTGCCTGTTCCTGAAGGCTGAGAAAATGGTGATTTTAGCACTGCAAACCCTTTGTTGATGCCATTTTTAGGGAAAAAAACACAAGCCACCTTCTGCAGCCCTTTTTCCCATGTTTTTGAAAACAATTATATTTTCGGTGTACTTTGGCTAATTTCTTGGTCTCTTTCAGGGGAACCCACAAAGTCTGGGTACCTCTAGAATCCCTGGGATGTTGTAAAACAAGGACGCAAATTTGGCATGGGTAGCTTATGCGTACGAAAAGTTATGAGGGCCTAAGTGCAAACTGCCCCAAATAGCCAAAAAAAAGGCTTGGCACCTGAGGGGGAAAAGGCCTGGCTGCGAAGGGGTTAAAGGGTATTCAGAACATCTATTTGATGCTTGCGTTTTGACATCTGTTATACAAGCTGTAGCTGCTTCAATGTATCTTAAAGTTTTAAGGCATTGGATAAAATGTTGAGGATGTCTTGATGGTCTAGATCTAACCTGCTAGTAATAGTTGGCTGAAATCAAATACAACTGCATCCAATGACTGCCCAAATCTTTCACATAAGGTGGTTTTCTCTTTGATATCTATCAAGGGCAACTCATCAAGCATTTGCATAAAACAATCAGGCATTATAGAGTAAGATCAGGACTACTGCCTCTAGGGATTCTTATATTGTCAGCCAAGAAAATGAGTCTGGTTTATACTTTCAAGAGCCTGACTGTCAGACAAGTACTAACCATTTCTGAAAGAGGTGGTTTCCAAGAAGAGAGAAATGACTTTTCATTTGGAAATCAAGATGATAACAACTCTGATGAGGTGATGTACCAACGTTTGACCCTGAAGCTGGTCATTGGGCGGATTTAGAAATAGTGTGATAAAAAGAAAAGTAAAAATAAAATAGTCTCAAAATTTGCCAAAGAAATCCTCTTTCATTAACAATTTGGGATGAATCTGTTTGATCCCCCATTTTTATCCCCCTACCAGTTCACAGGATGATCAATGTACAATTAAAGCTCTATTAGATAAGCTGTCAGAAATCAATTCAATCAAAATGCCCAATATGTTTGATTTCTGATCCAATTTTACTTTGTAATCAATCATGAACATTTCTGTTTCTTTTCCAAAGATTGAACAGTCCTCCTAAATCTGTTGCCCGCTTTTGACACCAGTGACCATTTGATTTTCTCACCAGGTCAGATGAAATTGGGATTCAGAACACTGGTCTAGATTGACTTAAATATTACCTATCTAACCATTGGCAAGTATTGGGGTACCCCCTTATGAACTATAATTCAAAGCTCTCAGCTGTGTGTCTCCCAAGGTTCCAGTCTTTCCTCACTATTATTTAATATTCACAGGCATTCCTTGGCTGGACTTCTTATTCAAGCAGGTTCAAAATTCTAAATGCACACGGATGACACACAGCTGATCTTTGGGTTAAAATAGGATGCAACCTCTGTCCCATTGTTGCATGATACCTGGCATCTAACACATTTTTGGACTGCTGATCCTGCCGGGATAACAGTCTCAAACAAGATTCTATCTTGGCCTTTGCTAATAAATCCTTGCCCCTATCAAGCCCATTGCCAGCAACATATTTGCAATATTCTCCCCTATGTAGACAAATGTCTTCACATTGCTATAGTCAATGCTATCATTTAATCCTGCATATCCTATGGGAATGCTATCTTTCTATCTGCTTGTTAGAATTTGGGTTTTTGGTTGGCAGTCACGTTAACCCCTGTCCAAGCAAGGACACTCACTCTAGTCAGGGTAAAGGAGAATCACCCTCAGGTAATCCCCACTCACCCCCTCGGTAGCTTGGCACTAGCAGATAGGCTTAACTTCAGAAGCAAGGTATAAAATATTTGTACCAACACACACAGTAACCCAGTGAACCCACCATAAAAAGACACAACACAGGTTTAGGAAAATAGAAAATATTTATCTAAACAAAACAAAAACCAAAATGAAAAAAATCCAATATACACAAGTCAAGATATGAATTTAAAAAGAATAAGGGGGTTATTCTAACTTTGGAGGAGTGTTAATCCGTCCCAAAAGTGACGGTAAAGTGACGGATATACCACCAGCCGTATTACGAGTTCCACAGGATATAATGGACTCCTAATACGGCTGGTGGTAAATCCGTCACTTTTCCGTCACTTTTGGGACGGATTAACACCTCCTCCAAAGTTAGAATAACCCCCTAAGAGTCTTAGGGGGTCTTAGGGGGTCATTACAACCCTGGCGACGGTGTTAAAGGTGCAGTAATACCGCAAACAGGCCGGCGGACAAAAAAAGGGAATTATGACCGTGGCGGAAACCGCCAACATAGAGAGCCACTTTAACACACCCCCCGCCACGGCGGTACAGACAAGCAGCGCGACGGTCACCGCCAACAGACAGGTGGAAGACAATGTACCGCCCACAGTATCACAACCCGCCAATCCGCCACCTTTTCCGGATAGGCTGGGGTACAGGGGATTGGGTCTGTGTGGAGGAAGTTGGAGGGAGGAGGCTAGACACAGGGACAATGGCTGCCATCCGTGCTGAGGCCAGAGATTGCAGGGTTCGATGATGGGCAGCCTGACCAGAATGAATGCCCTCCAGGAATGCATTAGTGTGTTGCAACTCCCTTTCTACTCCCTGGATGGCATTCACAATGGTAGACTGCCCAACAGTGAGTGACCTGAGGAGGTCAATGGCCTCCTCACTGAGGGCAGCAGGGGTGATGGGGCAGGGGCTGGTGATGCCCACCCTTCTGGGTGAGCGGGCATGGGGCGAACGCTGAGGGGCTGCTGGGAGGGCGGTGCTGGTAGGGGAGGTGGCGGCTGTACCTTTAGAAGTGGAGCTCCCATTGGCAGAGGAGTCCGTGTCGCTGGTTGGTGATCCTGTGCCCGACGTGAAGCTCCCCTCGCCCTCCGTCCCACTGGTGTATTCTGAGTCCGTGGTGTGGCCCTCCATGGCCATGTGGGATGCAGCTCCCTAATGCTCCGGTGCCACTGTACCTCCGCCTGATGATGCTGATGCACAAAAGAACAGGGAGAGCAGAAAAAGGTAGGGGGGATGACAGAAGAAAGACAGGTTGAGTGCATGGCTTACCGCTACCGTTGGCGGACAATACAGACACAGCAGCCCCCTGCACTACGCCGTGCTCTTGGCCACTACAGATGCAATTCCTGGGATCTGGCCTACATGGCTATGGTGGACATCTGCACACATGGATGCCACAGGGGCATGTATACCTGTACTTGGCCCTCTACTGAGGTGGGGTGGAGTGGCACATGGCCTGCATTACAGAGGGGCCTAGCCTATATAAGTCTCCCTGGCCTAGGGAAACCCACATCCCTCCTCCCCCACCCAGACCCCTCCACTGCGTGCAAAGTCCCCAGAATGAGAGTGTACTCACCCCCTTCTGTCTGCTGTGATGCCCTCAAGTGCCCATCCAACTCCATGTAGGCCACCGCCAGGATCCTGAACATCAGGGGGTCATGGTGCGACGGGCACCCCTCCCACGTTGGGAGGCAATCCCCAGCTGAGCCTCCGCTGTCTTCTTGCTCCAGCGGCGAATGTCCTCCCATCTTTTCCGGCAGTGGGTGCCCCGTCTCTGGTGGACCCCCAGGGTCCGGACGTCCTTGGCGATGGCATGCCAAATGTCCTTCTTCTGGTGGGCGCTGACCTACATGACATGCACAGGGGAAGAATAAAAGTCATTTCCAACTGCCCCTTCGATGTGAGTGGCCCCCATCCCTACCCTTGCCATGTGGCACATGCATTCACAGTTCTTCATGTTCCCTGAACTCTGCCCCCTTCCTTCTTATAACCAGCCCTCTCCACCCAGGCATAGCCCATACAACGTGCTCCCTTGGTACTTACCTGTTGGTCTGGAGGACCGTAGAGTAGCGTGTACCGGGGGAGGACCCCATCCACGAGTTTCTCCAACTCCTGAGTAGTGAAGGCAGGGGCCCTTTCCCCAGACGCAGCAGCCATTGTCTCTTCCAGACCGAGGTCACAGCAGCACTTGCAGTGTAGGTCCTCTCCTGTCGAAGATCAGGTATCGAGTGATTGATCAGATAGAAAATGCCGGTGACGTCCGCGGCGGTGCATATCATCACTACTGGCGCACTTCATCATTGGCTCCTGGGACCCATAGGGTCCAATGTTAACCAATGCAGCATTGCGCCGCGGTCTATGACCGCCTACCGCGACGGTGTACAACGCCAGCGCAGATACCTCAAATCCCATTGTCCCAGTTTAGAGGTCAGGCAGCCGCTATTTCAGGGGCCCACATGGCTTCATTTACTACTGCGTCACACATACCTAGGCCTACACTCAACACACATAAAGGAAGAGTTTTGTGTTTGGTGTCATGTTCTGTGTATCTGTGGGTACATACCTGGAAATTTGTTGACTCTGTGGTCACTGTTGTCCTTCCTAGGCACCGTCAGCTTGGACATTTGAGAAGATGGCGGAATCCTCCGGTGTACCGACCGCTGGTGGACCTGTTGGCAATGGAGGAGCGACATTTAATCATCACCTACAGGTTTCACCGTGCCACTATCCAGGAACTATGTACCCAGTTGGAGCCAGACCTGATGTCACCAATCCGCCATCCCACTGGAATCCCCCCTCAAGTGCAGGTGCTGTCAGTGCTCCATTTCCTTGCAAGTGGGTCTTTTCAGACAACAGTGGCCATGGCATCAAGGATGTCCCAGCCTATGTTTTCCAACGTGTTGTCCAGAGTGTTGTCTGCCCTGCTGAAACACGTAAGGAGCTACATCGTTTTCCCTCATGTGGAGGAATTGGCTACAGTTAAAGGTGACTTCTATGCCCTTGGACATATCCCCAACATCATAGGTGCTATTGATGGGACCCATGTAGCTCTGGTCCCCCCCCACAGGAGTGAACAGGTGTACAGGAACTGGAAGAGTTATCATTCAATGAATGTACAGATGGTATGTTTGGCAGACCAGTACATCTCCCAGGTAAATGCTATGTTTCCTGGCTCTGTGCATGACGCCTACATCCTGCGGAATAGCAGTATCCCGTATGTGATGGGTCAACTCCAGAGGCACCGTGTGTGGCTATTAGGGGACTCTGGTTACCCTAACCTGTCCTGGCTATTGACCCCAGTGAGGAATCCCAGGACCAGGGCAGAGGAACGCTACAATGAGGCCCATGGGCGGACTAGGAGGGTGATCGAACGCACCTTTGGCCTCCTGAAGGCCAGGTTCAGGTGCCTCCATATGACAGGTGGTTCCCTATTCTACTCACCGAAGAAGGTTTGCCAGATCATCATCGCCTGCTCGATGCTTCACTATCTTGCTTTGCGACGCCAGGTGCCTTTTCTGCAGCAGGATGGTCCAGATGGCGGTGTTGTGGCAGCTGTGGAGCCTGTGGACAGTGGTGAGGAGGAGGCTGAGGAAGAAGACATAGACAACAGGGAGTCAGTCATACAGCAATATTTCCAGTGACACACAGGTGAGAACATTTCCTTTTTACCATTACATTCACTTTCACACTTCTACCTCTATCATGTCTGTCATTCCATAGTACTATTTGATCACTGAGTTGTACCTTTCCATTACGGTTTCACAGGTGTGGTTACCAACGTGTGTCATCTGCTTGCATCCTTCAAGGACTTGTGATGTGTGACATAGGTATGTTGGCTTTATAATTGAAAACGCATTTTGACACTGTCATTGATAATACAAATGTACCAAATCACAGGCTGACTCCAGATTGTTTAGTGGTTCAAGGGTGTTTATTTAAGTGCTCAAAAATGGAGAGGGGTTGTAAAATGGTGATGGGGGACGGTGGAGGAATGTCCATGGCAGAGTCCAGTCTATTGGGCACACAGGTGCACTGCCCATATGGGCATAGGAAGTGGAGCTGGGGCAGTTAAAGTATGGACAGGGTAACAAAGTGGGACAGTGGGAGGACAATCAGGGTGGTCTCATTTCCTGGCGGGGGTCTTGCCATCTTGCTCTGTCCTGTTCCGGGATCTCAGGGCCCGCTTGCGTGGTGGTTGTCCGTCTGCAGGGGGTGGGGTGCTGGTGTGGTGGTCCTGTGGCACGGCGTCCTGTCCACTAGCGCCTGCGTAGGTGGTGGGCAGTTCATCGTCCATGCTAGTGTCAGGGGCCCCTTAGAGTGCCACAGTGTCCCTCATGGTCTTTTGTATGTCCTTCAGCACCCCTACGATGGTGCCCAGGGCGGAGCTGATGGTTCTGAGTTCCTCCCTGAACCCCAAATACTGCTCGTCATGCAGGCGCTGGGTCTCCTGAAACTTGGCCAGGACCGTCGCCATTGTGTCCTGGGAGTGGTGGTATGCTCCCATGATGGAGGAGAGGGCCTTGTGGAGAGTGGGTTCCCTTGGCCTGTCCGCCCCCTGTCGCACAGCAGCCCTCCCAGTTCCCTTGTGTTCCTGTGCCTCCGTCCCCTGGACCGTGTGCCCACTACCACTGCCCCCAGGTCCCTGTTGTTGTTGGGGTGGTGGGTTATCCTGGGTCCCCTGTAGTGGTGGACACACCGCTGATTGACGTGTCCTGGGTACGGAGGTATGGGCCCGCTGGGTGGGTGCTGCGCTGGTGTTACCAGAGGGTGGAAGGTCAGTGTTGGGCTGTGCCTGTGCAAGGGGAACCGACTGTCCCGAGGCCCACGATGGTCCGGGCTGGTCATCAGGATCCAGTAGGGCAGAGCTGCTGTCGTCACTGTGGGCCTCTTCTGTGGGTAGAGTGGAGATGTCTGGACCCTCCGTTGTGGTGACGTTCCTTAGTGGTCCTGCAGGGATATGAGAGCATGATTATTGCATCTGTGTGTGTAATGGTGTGCAATTGGCTGGTGTGCTTGTACCCCAGTGCAAGCATTCCTGTGTGTGGGTTTGTGTGATGATGGTTAGGGGGTTGTTCTGGGTATGTGCAGTAAGCATGCTTTGGTGAGGGGTGACCATGCTTAGTTGTGTCATGCAGGGATTGGTTTTGGGATGTGTGGTTTGTGTTATTAGTACATTAGTGAGGATTTGGGGTGATAGGGAGGGGGTGAGGGTGGGGGTGTGTGATAGCATGCAGGTAGGGTGGGGGATATGATAGTTAAGATTTGACTTACCAGTATCCATTCCTCCACCGACTCCTCCGAGGCCCTCTGGATGCATGATGGTCAAGACTTGCTCCTCCCATGTTGTTAGTTGTGGGGGAGGAGGTGGGGGTCCGCCGCCAGTCCGCTGTACCGCGATGTTGTGCCTGGAGACAACAGAACGCACCTTTCCCTGTAGGTCGTTCCACCTCTTCCTGACGTTCTCCCGATTTCTTGGATGCTGTCCAACAGCGTTGACCCTGTCCACGATTCTGTGCCATAGCTAGCTCCATCTTCCTGGCTATGGAGGTGTGCTGCACCTGAGAGCCAAATAGCTGTGGCGCTACCTGTAGGATTTCCTCCACCATGAGCCTGAGCTCCTCCTCGGAAAACCGGGGGTGTCTTTGGCGTGACATGGGGTGTTGTGGGTGATGTGTGGGGTGGTGTAAGTGTTGATGTGTGTGGTGATGTGTAGTGGTGTGTGGTGTTTTGTGCGTGGAATGTTGTATGGGTGATGGTGTTGTGTGCCTCTGTGCGGTGGGGTTCCCAATTGCTGTGCTCTCTGTCTCTCTGGCCTTCGTTCATGAATTATCATCGTAGGGGTTTGTGGGTGGGTGTTTTATATTGAATTGGGTGTGTGGGAGTGGTGTTTGTATGTGTGTCAGGTGTGTGTATTTGGAATTGTCCAATGTGGCGGTGTTTTGGAGATGTGTGTGTATTTTGAGCGTGGATTCGTGTGTCGTGATAGCATGGGCGTGTTTCTGTTGGCGTGACGGTGGAGGAATTGTTTTCGCCAGTTTAACACTGACCTTTGGTGTGGCGGAGTTGTGTGGGTGTCTGAATATCGGCCGATTCCGAGATGTGTGTCATAATAGCTGTGGCGGAATACCGCGGCCGCGGCGGTGTTTTGGCAGTCTTCTGCATGGCGGTAAGCGGCTTTTACAGCCAATGTTGTAATGAGGGCCTTAATCCTTAGAAAACAGTGAGAACGCTGTTAGCGCACAAAAATACCTGGGTAGCGTCAAAATAAAGCCGCCTGGGTGAGGGTGTATGAGAAATGTCCAGAGATTTATCGATTTCTCACTCACAAGTGAGTCTGTGAGTCGTTCCTCCTCCGGTTGGGTCAGCTTGTATCATTTCTTCTTTCCTGCAGGAGAGTGATGTGTCGATACCTGACTGGCACCTCAGATACAGGCAGGCTTTGTGTTGATTTTCTGCATCCAGCGATTTTGCATTGAAATACGGTCACACAGTGTCAAGAAACCGCCCTGCATGGGGGCTTGCGTGGTTAACAGCAGCCACTGCTGGTGTTGAGTGTTGTTTCTCCAGCTGCATTGCATCAATCTCCCAGTTGCGATACAGGTGGAGCATCGATTTTAGCCAGGAAGCCGGTGGCACATCTTTTATCAGCCGTAAGGCGGGTGGTGCATTGAAAGTTTCCCTGCACTGCTGTCTTTATGTGAATTGCTCTCCTTTTCCACCAGCTTCACCTTTCAAAGGCCCAGAGACAGGTTAGGTTACCACTTGGCAGGCAGGACTCTCAGCAGATAGCCCAAGTGCTGGCAGAGATAAAAAAAAATTGTCCCTGAGACTTCAACAACTGAAGGCAAGCTCAGTTAAAACCCTTGTTGATTCTTCTCCAGTGGGATGTCTCACAAAAGTCAGTCTTTGTCTTCTGTCAGGCAGAAGCAGCTACCGCAGGCCAACCCAGCAAAGCACAGTCACAGGCAAAGGGGCAGTACTCCTCCTCCTCCAGCTCTCCAGCTCCTCTCCTTGGCAGAGGTTCCTCTTAGTTCCAGAAGTAATCTGATTTTCAGGGGTTTTGGGTCCTCTTCTTATACCAATTTCTGCCTTTGAAGTGGGCCTACTTTAAAGAGAAGTCTCTGTTGTTTTCAAGATCTTGCCATGCCCAGGCCAGGCCCCAGACACACAAAGGGGTTGGATACCGCATTGTGTGAGGGCAGACAGAGCCCTTTCAGGTGTAAGTGACCACTCCTCCCCTCCCCTCAGCCCAGATGGCCCATCAGGATATGCAGGCTACACCCCAGCTCCCTTTGTGTCAACCTCTAGAGAAGAGATGCAAATACCCCAACTGTCAAACTGACCCAGACAGGGAATCCACAAACAAGCAAAATCACAGAATGGTTTTAGCAAGAAAATGCCTACTTTCTAAAAGTGGCATTTTCAAACACACAATCTAAAAACCAACTTCACTAAAAGATATATTTTTTAATTGTCAGTTCAGAGACCCCAAACTCCACATGTATATCCGCTCCTAAAGGGAATCTGTACTTCAATAATATTTAAAGGCAGCCCCCATGTTAACCTATGAGAGGGATAGGCCTTGCAAAAGTGAAAAACAAATTTGGCAGAATGTTACCATTAAGACATGTAAAACACATAAGTTCATGTCCCACCTTTAACATGCACTGCACCCAGCACAAAGGGGCTAACTATGGCCTACCTTATGGGTGCCTTGCATGTATAAATAGGGAAGGTTGAGGCCTGGCAAGTGGGTACACTTGCCAAGTCGAATTGGCAGTTTAAATCTGCACACACAGACACTGCAGTGGCAGGCCTGAGCCATGTTTATAGGGCTACTAATGTGGGTGGCACAACCAGTGCTGCAGGCCCACTAATAGTATTTGATTTACATGCCCTAGGCACTTCTAGTACACTTTACTAGGGACCCATGCTGTCACTGCAGTAAATCAAATATTCCAATCATGTATGAGCCAATGTACACATATAATTTATACAGGGAACATTTACACTTTAGCACTGGTCGGCAGTGGTAAAGTGTCCAGAGCAAACAACACCGAAAAAATAGAGTCCAGCACACAGAAGCAACCTGGGAAGTAGAGGCAAAAACTGAGGGGAGACCATGCCAATGATTCCAAATCTAACATTGCTCCTGCCAAAACAATCAAATATTTGCAGTTAATTTAAATTGTTGCAGCATAACTGATCAGTGGTGTCTCTATACACCACCTTATCTCCCCTATAGTAAAGCAACTGCACTGGCTTCCAGTAGACCAATGAATCTCTTTTAAAGCAATGACCATTGCTCATTGTATTATTTACCAGCATAATCCCAATTTTATCACCAGAAAATTCTGCTGTAAAGACCATCACAATCTGAGATCAAATTCCCAATTTCTATTATCTGTTCCAATACCCAAAACCTCTTCCATTGGGTTTTGTTCCTTCTCAGTTGCTGCTGTCATAATGTGGAGCTCACTATATTCTCTCTTCATTCAGAACCAAGTTCCAAATGTTTCATTAGGCCTTTGAACATCTTTCTCTTTTCACTGTAACTTGGTACTCCAACACACATCACATCTGTATCAGGTAAGTCATGCAAAGAAACTGTAGGAGTACTATATAAATTCCATGAACATATTATAGCATACAACTGAAGAAGTGACTAGACCTGACATTGTTATCTTGACAGGACTAGTTGTTTGACTTTATGGACCCAGTCTCTAAAATGTTCAATATCGCCAAACAAACTAAAGAGATTCCTCAGTGTTTGAGACAGCACATTTGTATCCATGAATACAATGTGTGGTTTGTTTCTTAGTCAATACAAACATTGTCATGTCTCATGAATATCACGTAGCTGTATCAATTAAACTAAATTGCAAATGCTCTGAGTTACCCTCAACTGAGACAGGTTCACTTGCAATAAGTATATACTGTTTGGCTACATTTTCAATAAAGACATTAAAATATCTTAGGGTCTGATAATGCGTTTGGCTGTCCGAGGACCGCTGCAGCATGTGTCTGACTGTTGCCATGTTGGTGATCCGACTGGCTGTTAGGATTCATGCACTTTCATAGACGAAAGACCGCTGCGGTCCAGCCGCCACTGCCAGCAACACTAGATTGCAGAAAAATAGGCCAATACGCCTGTCAGAGGGTGGACTGCCAGTGTTTCCCTGGCCCAATTATGATGCTGCTTTCCACTGACATGACTGTGGTGGTACAACTACCACATCTGAGCTGGCGGGATGGAAGGATATAAGGTAGAAACTCACCTGCAGGCAGCATCACACATCCTGTGCCACCATGGAGCATATCCTTCATGTCCTGCTGCTGTTTGTGCTGCTCGATGGTGCACAAAACAACCACCATCATGTAGTCAACCGAAGGTAAGCCAAACACTGACATGTTTCATCCAATTCCACAGCAAATCGATGGGCCACAATTGACTTGATTTATGGGCAGTGCTCCATGGCCTAAATATATTATGTGTTCCCCGCTTCAGAGTTGTACAAAACGTATAACCCATTCACAGCCTCATGAAGCCACCTTTAGCCAGGTCACTCACACTGCACTACCACACTCCACAAAACTTGATATGTGTGCACATCCTACTTTCAGGAATAGTGATGTGTTCATAACATTGTCTCACTCAATTGTAAAACCTCATCAATATCACAACTAAAAATTGAAGTGACACCCTTACATTGTTCACATGCCATGTCCTTCTCTGACACATCATATACACTTCTACAGCTGTGTCATTGAACGCAAACACACCTTCCCTGCAAACTCCTTGTCATGGACTGACACATATCACCCACATTGCAAGAGAATGTAAGATGAATGGTTTGCAGAATAATTTGTGTGACAAACATCCAAAGCTCCAAATGTAAACAATCCCTGCAAAATAAGTATGTCAGCATCACTGGGACCTGAGAAAGGCTGCTGCCCTGGGACACATTTCACTCTGCACATGCCTCAAAACCACTATTTGCACAAGAACTATGACTTTATGAATATCAGGGACAGTCAAGATTATAACCAGGTTACATTCCTACGTGCAAATGTGTAAATGCAAGTCTAGAAAATAAATACAGCAGTAACAGCATGGGTCACACATTTAAATCAAGTAGGTGTAAGGTACACACATCAAAATGTACATTCAAATGTATAGGGTGGTATTACAATTGAACACCCTCAATGTGTGGACAAACAAACCTCAAGCTTGCACACATGTTACAAATGTCCAATCTACATCAGGAGGAGAAATATAACCCAAATTATGTTAGATTGGTCAAGGCAAGATGAAATACTTACCATATGAAACACCACTCGTGCAATGCCACCCCAATTGGATTACATCCCACACATCCATTCATCAAACATTTCCCCTTGCCCTGGGTGACTCCAGCACTGGTTCCAAAGTCAGATTTTACCAAGCACAACAAACGACCATCAATCATGGTGAAACAAGCACAACTGTAGTCATGCATCACAAATTATTCATGAACATCAAAAAAGGTAGAGAAGTAATGGCAGGGCCAATGTGTAGTAAAACAACCAACTGATGTTGTCAACACTCCAAAAATGGAGAAAAGGCCAATGGCCAGTCTTTGTCTTTGTGCCAAATGCGCTGAGCACACTGCTGTGCCACACACCTTTCCTCACATATCACTGCCACAGGAACCTCCCCAGGAAGGAGCATCCTTTGGGCACTCTAGGCACCTCAATGATAACCCTTGGCTGGGATGGGGTCGGGTTTCAGATGGGTGAGTTTGGTCTTGGGAGGGGTGAGCTTTACTTTGGGAGGGGTGCTTTTTTGGGGGGTTTGGTAAGCCTATAGCTGGTGTCAGCGGGCAGGTGTAACAGAGGAGCACATGGACATGGAAGGGTTGAGGTGTAGGTGGGTTCCTTTTAGCTTTGGCAACAGGATTACACAGGTCAAGGGCAAACATGAAACTTTCTTGGAGAAAATTGGCAGGGTGTTTAGTGGGGATTAGAGGTGGGGAGGTTGAGGAAGTGCTTGTGTCTGGTTTGGCCATTGTTGGTGCTGGTGTATGTGTGTCTGAAGTATGTGTTTTTGGGGTCTGTTGCATCCCTGAGTGTGGGCATTTGTATCTCTTGGTGGGCTGTGACGTGGATGTGATGGGTAAGGTGGGAGTGATGGACGTGTCTGTATGGATTGGGGTGGTATCTGGGGGTATGGTGTGAGTGGTGGCTACTTTTGTGGGTATTGGGGTAGTGTCTGGGGATATGTTGTTAGTAGTAGCTATATCTGTGGGTACTATGGTGGTGTCTGGGGGTATGTTGTGAGTGGTGGCTGTGAGTTTTGGGGTGGTATCTGGGGTATGTGGTGAGTGGTGTCTGTGTCTGTGGGTGTTGGGGTGGTATCTGGGGGATGGGCTGTGTGGTGGCTGTGTCTGTGGGTGTTGGGTTGGCCTTCAGGGGATAGTGTGAGTATTGGCTATATCTGTGGGTATTGGGCTGTATCTGGGGTATGGGGTGAGTGGTGGCTATGACTGGGGGTGTTGGGTAGGTGTATAGAGCTATGGTGTGGGTTGTGGCTGTGTCTGTGGGTGTTGAAGTATTCTCTGGTGTGAGTGGTGACTTTGTCTGTGGGTTTTGGGGTGGTGTCTGGAGGTATGGTGTGTGTGGCAGTTGGTGTGCGTGAGGTCTCTGTTGAGTGCTTGTGTGTCTTGTGTTTTTTTTATTTATGTGTGCTGCTTGAGGCTGTTGAGATATGTGCAGGCATATGTGTGAGTGTGCTTGGGACAGCTCTGGGAATAGGGAAATTGGATAGGAAAGAGGAAGGTGGGGAGAGAATGGTTGGGAGGATGAAGTCTGCTGTGAGAGAGGAGGCCAGAGCCTTAAAACATCTCTGTAGGCCAGACATACCACTATGAATACCTTCCATCTGTTGGAGCTGGCTGCCCTGCACCTAGATGGCATTCAGAATGGCAGTCTGACCCACAGAGTTGCTCCTCGGGGTCAATGCCATCCTCACTCAGGGCAGTAGGGTTAACGGCAGTGGGTGAGGTGCTCGGCATGAAGGAGACAGCTACCCTTTTTGTGGGGGTGGGCCCAGCCAACTTGGTAGGGAGCAACATGGAGGGATGAGATGGAACTGGGGGTAACAGAAAAGTATGGAACAGGTGTAGGTCCACAGTGTTCCACCACCACTAGGGAGTGTCCATTGGAGGTCGACTCAGAAGAAGACAATGTTGAGCCGGTGTCCTTTGTGGCACTCCCCTAACCCTCTGGGCCACTGGGTCCCTCAGTGTGGCAAGCTGCTTCCCCACTGATGTCAGCTCTGCCTCCTCTGTTTGCCTCTGATGATGCTGAAATGACAAATAGGGTAATTCCATGTGCCTGAACACATTTGAAAAACAGCTATGATTATAAAACGTTACCATGATGTACAGTTGCATCCAGCCGCACAGTCCTGCAAAGTGGCTTCAACATTTGCAACACCACATGCATGTATGGTGGATGAATTGCAAATAATTGCCCACAGGAAAATAAGAACCACAGACAACTTTAATTTCATGAAAGAAGTTCTCCAATCACAATACCCATGGACCAAGTATGAGACCTTGTTCCCTTGAATGGTGGCTCTTGTAGCACCCCTCAGTAACCTGTTGAAATCAAATCTTATGGTAATGCCAAGTTCAGTCTCACAGAAACACCCATGTCACACTGTAAAAACTCATCAATGGTAACTTTATGATATGTCCATTTCCTAATAGTCTCATGGAAGTTGGACTAATGTTGCTTCGCTAGATAACAGAACTCGCACAGAAAGTTAAAATGGAATCTTGTCAAAATGTTGGAGAGATTTGTCTACAAATATCCACAGAACAGTGAATCAGCTAGGCCTAGGGAAATCACATGTCTTGCTGTACTGCAGAGAACAACCTTCTAATATTGCATAGTTAAAAGGCAATGGTCCATTGAACGTTTTTGTGACTCGAGGATTCTCCATAATCTGAAGGGGGCCTTCAACATATTTCTCAATGGGAAGGCTTTTTTTTCACACAAACACAAATTCCATTGGATTGCTGAGTCTCACACTCCAAAATGTCAGCATGTCACTCCCTGATGCATGTCAACAGTCAGGCAATGAACCTTCATCAATAAACATGAGCAAAGCACTTAGCTAAATGATTCAACATCAGTGGCATGTAAATGCACATTGTGAGTAATTACTCTAGGTCTACTTATGAAGTCCTTCATTTCTTCTGTATTTGTTCATGATAACTGACTGGAAAACCAGGTTAGGGTATGTGTGACGCAATAAACACAGTTCATACACTCCTGTCTGTGGTACCACATGAACTATGGGACAGATGTATGACCTAGAGTTTTGCGACTTGCAATTTGTGACTTATTTGCAAAACCATATGTGAAACGGTGTACCTCACACTGTTTGCAATTCCAATGGGGTCTCAAATGACCTACCTCATTAATATTCATGAGGTAGGTCACAATTTGCGACCCCATTGTGAATGGCTGCACTTAGATGGATGGTGGGCTCCTGGGGCAGCAGACCACCATCTCCGTGACTGCTTTTAAATAATGCTGTTTTTTTTTTTTTTTAAATGCAGCCTGTTTTTCATAAAGGAAAGCAGGATTATTTTCAAAAACAAAAATGAAAGTTTTCTTTTCATACTTTTCAGAGCATGCAGTGGTCCCACTGACCACTGCCTGCTCTGAAAATATATTTTCGCTACAAGTCACAATAGGGGAGGGGTCCCATGGGGGTCCCTTCCAATTTGCAAATGGGTTAGCACCAATCTGAAATCGGTGCTAACTGCAATTGTTTTGTGACCACATTTATGGTCACAAAACAATCATACAACGCGCTGTGACTCGCAATTAGGAAGCAAACACCCCTTCCTAATTGCGACTCACAAACCTATTTTGCATAACAAAATGCTTTTTTCTTGTCGCAATTCTATGAATAGGGCTGTTTGCGACAAGAAAAAGGCTACATACATCTGGCCCTATATTCCATCATATAAAACTATTTTTTAAGAGAGTTTGGCATGCACACAAAGTGATGAAACCAGACATCATCCCATGAAGACAGGTAGATCATGTGTGAAACAATAGTGGAAATGATTTGACAAAAAGTACAAGGTACACATGCTAACCTGTAGGCAAGGGCTAGTGCAAGTATTGGTCAATGACTGCACACAAAGGACAATGGGCCTCAACATGGCGGCCCGTTCCGCTATGCCGGTAGTGGCGGTAGAAACCGCCAACAGAGGAGCGGTCTGTACCGCCAAATAATGATCCAAACGAAACACACGTATCCCGCAAACCACCCACTGCCAGGAGATGAGTCCCACCGACGACGGCAGAGTCCACCCACAGGCCGTCGGAAAGGCCCAACCTGCCCATCAAATAATGAACCACCATCCTACTGCCAGTTCTGGGGCTGGAACCACCGCCACACAAAGCCAGGCAGAAATGAACCAAATATAAGGAACCACGTACCGGAGTCCTACAGAACGTGCAGCGGAAGCCATGGATAGAGAGCTGCAGATCATGCCAGCCCTGCTCCTTGCCATATACCTACCGACGAGACCGCCCACGAAGACGATGACGGTAAGTACCGCAACCTACGACACAAGGGAGGAAAGGCCACAGTTACATACCCACCCACTCTACCCATCTGGCAATGCCCCCGAGCCCTTCCCAGCAGCACAAGTCATACACCCCACACCAAGAGGTATGTACCCGACCGAAGGCTAATGCAACTTGACCGTAGTTTATACAAAACTTATAAGTTTGCATGCTAATAACTGACACATTGCATAAAAACAGCCTGTCTGACAAAGGGACATAACAATGACGAGTCTGTATTGAACCATTTTTAGGTGATTCTGGCTATCCAAACTTTCGTTGGCTCCTGACACCAGTGAGGAATCCCAGGATGGATGCAGAGAGGAAATACAATGAGGTCCATGGAAGTACTAGGAGGGTAATAGAGCGTACTATAGGTCTCCTGAAGGCTAGATTCCGGTGTCTACATATATCTGGGGGTTCCCTGGCCTATGGGCCTGATAAGGTGTGCAGAATAGTGGCGGCCTGCTGCATGCTGCACAACATGGCAGTGAGACATCCTATCTCCCTCTTGGAGGTGGAGGATGCTATAGGTCCAGATCAGCTACCTCAGAGAGGTGAGGAGAGTGATGGTGAGGCTGAGGAAGGGGAAGATGTCCATTCCAGGAACCAACTGATACAACTCTACTTCCAAATACTGTGTGGGACTTAAGCCTGTCATTGGGGTTAGTGACTAATACTGTCAGTGTGCTCTGTCATGTAGGGGTATTGGTCATGGTAGGCAATACATGGACCACTTCTGCATGGTATTGACAGAAAATATATGCATTCCCTCCTTGCCACCATTTGGGCACACAGTACCACCATCAAGCACAAATTGACAATAAAGTGGTTCTCTGCCAGTTGCATCCATACTCCGCTTTGTTCAAAATTTAAGACAGGGGACAGTGTTACAGTTGTGAAAAGTGTTTTATTGGTGGAATTGAGTGAATTGTGCTATATACAGTGATGGGAGTTGTAAGGGTTGGGTGTCCTCAAAACCAACTTGGTGGCAGCCTTGTTGGATGGTTTAGATGGGTCCATTTTGTCGAGCAGTACTTCATATTGGCCTCAGCTAAGTGTTGTTGGTGAATGAGTGGAATGGTTGCTTTGCATTAGTAGCAGAGTCAATTTTTGGAGGAGGCCTTGTTCTTAACTAGGTTTCCAGTGCCATATCTTGGCCTAAGAGTCCGTTTGGGCGCCTGCTGTGGAGCTTCTTGGAGTGGCATGGTTGGCCCTTGGGTTTCATGGTAGGGTGTTTCCTGGGATGTTTCTGCTACTTGGGTCATCAGATGCTGGTTGTCCAGGGCTGTTGTGGGGGACTCTTGTCCGGTGTGGGTGTCAGACTGTTTTTTTTTGCCAACTGCAGCAGTGCTCCAGCAATGGTGGCCATTGTGGCATTGTGCTCTTTCCACTGCTCCATGGCCTGTTGATGTTGTTGCTGCTGCATCCTCTGACTTTGCTCCAGGCTGGACACAATCTGTGACGCTAATTCGGTGCAAACAGAGTATAAATATGCCGCAGAGTATAAATATGCCCCTAAATATGGCGTTAAGGCCATAGAGTCATTTTTTGCACGGGAACGCCTACCTTGCATCTCATTAAGGCAAGGTAGGTCTCCACTTTCAAAAAATGACTTTAACTCCATAAATTTGGTGCTAGAGGGGTCTAGCACCAAAGTATTAATATGGAGTTAGTTTTGCACCGAATTAGAGTAAAGAAAAATGACACTAATTTGGTGCAAACTGAGTATAAATATGTCCCTAAGTGTCCCCCGGTCTTTAAACACAGTACTCACCTAATCCACATCACAGGCACTGCTCAATCCTCGAAAAAACGAAACCGCTCCAATAGCAACCAATGTCACCAATCCATTGTTGCTTTGAGGCACCCCATTTTATCCGATCCTGCTCTTCCCTCGCCATTGCGCGCTCATGATAGACACTAAAAATGGACTAAGAATTATAAAACTCAATATCATGGGCCCACTATAGTGGCCATATTGGAATGAATAGATATAACAAATGAATAGAATAAATGTAACCTGGGAGTTCAAATACTAAGGTGTAACTGTTAATAATACTCACAAAATTACACAAGAAAAGGTCCCTAGTTGCAAGGAATAGCGCAACTCGGCGGAAACAAAAATAGATAGTTCTTTGCACTCGCAGACTTCAGGAATCCCTATAGCCACCTAGAGTGCCACAGTTCATAATCAAGCACCCCAGTCTCTCATAAAGCTGGATGATACATAAATGCTAATAAATCACATTCTGCCGCGGAATTTCCTCATTGAAACCTTTTTGGCAGGTATCCAGAAAGAAAATCCAAAAAACTTCCAGTTTTTTCCCTTTCTTATCTACATCTTCTCCCTCCTTCAATGTAATCTTTTTCCAGAATCGTCCATTCAATGTCTTCTTCATTATGCTTATATTCTGACCAATGGGATGCAAGTGGGCCATTGTGTTTTTGGGTCCTGCACGCTGAACTATGTTCGTAATATCTAAATCTAAATTCTCTTGCTGTTTCGCCCACGTAACCTAGCTTACATGGGCAAGGGATTAGATATACTATATTCTTAGTTCTGCAATTGGTCATACTTCTCAATTGAATATTTTTATTGTTGCAGGTAAACATACTAGATACTATGGCACCATTGCAGGCTTCACACGTGCCACATTGATGGTTGCCCAAAATCGGCTCTTGACCACAGATGGATTTTGTACCAGTCCTTTATGGATATTCATATCTGATTTGACCAAGTTATTGTTTTTTTTTAAAAGCAAAGAGTGTTTTTTTCATGTGATTCAACCTCTGATCTAGAATTAAGAATGTGCCACTGTGAATTGATTATTTTAAGGATTTTGTCATTCATATTTGAGTGGTGAATAGAACATACCAATCTTTCACTGACTTTACTTTTATTCCTTTGGAACATTAGCTGTCGGTCGTAGTACTTAGCTCTTTTAAGGGAATCTTTGATAAGTTTAGGGTGGGTACCCTCTTGATAAAATTTTTTTGCTAGAATATCCGAATGATCCAAAAAATGACTCATCCAAGTACAATTCCTTCGCACTCGTAAGAATTGGCTGAATGGAATATTCTGCCTCTGGCTACTTGGATGGTAACTTTGGTAATGCAACAATGTATTTCTGGCTGTCGGTTTGACATAAAGCGATACAGTAAGAGCTCCCTCATTATGCATAATGCATATATCTAAAAATTCCACCTGATTTCGATCACACATCATTGTGAATTTTAGATTTGTATCACGTAAGTTCAACCGAATAAGAAACTCCTGTAATTGTTCCACTTGCTCTTTCCAAATAAAGAACACATCATCTATATATCTTGCCCATCTAGTGATGTTTTCATAAAAAGGGGCAACCTCATTATAGATAAATTTGGCTTCAAGGAGTCCTACATAGAGATTAGCCACACTTGGAGCACATGCTGCTCCCATGCTGACTCCTTTAATTTTTGGAAACACGATTGAATTGAACTCAAAAAAATTGTTGTAAAGGACTGTCTCCAAACAATATCCAATATATTGTTTTAGAGAATTCGATTGTATATGTTGTAAACTTTGTTTCACAACCTCCAGAGCTTGTTCTTGTGGGATGTTTGTATATAATGCCTCTAAGTCCATAGTGACCAGAGCTCTGTGTCTGGATTGAATTGTATACCCTCTATTTTCGAAATGATATGACCAGTGTCCCTGACACAAGAGGGTAGTTCTGCGACCAATGGTTTTAAAAAAGTTTCCAAATATTTAGACAAAGGCTCAATAGCCGAACCTATCACAGATACAATTGGTCAAAGAAGGTGATTAGCCGAATTCTTATGAATTTTGGGTAAACCATATATCACTGGGAGTCGAGTGTTCCTTGGAGTAAGATATTCAAATTCTTTCTTACAGATTACCTCCTGTTGTAGTGCTAGCTGGTTTCTTTCCCTAATCCTATTTTTAATCCGCACTTCTGGATTAAAAAATATTCTCTTATAAAAATCTTTACATTGTAGCATGTTATGCATCTTTGTAATATATTGGTCAGTATCCAAGGCTACAATTCCTCCTCCCTTGTCACAGGGTTTGATAACAATCTGCTCGTTGTCTTGTAAATTCTTTAAAGCAAGTTTTTCGTCTTTCTGTAAATTAGGACGTGGTTTACGAATAAACTTCAGTGCTTGGGTAAATTTGTTGAGAACTGCTCTTTCGAAAATTAAAACGTCTGCTCCCAGAGATTCAATTTCCGGAGTGAACTGCGATACCGGTCGTAGACCGGATTTGTTATTATTCTCTAGAGAAGAGGGCGTGGTTCCAAGTATTTCTTCAGCCTAATCCTTCTAAAGAAGGCATGAATGTCTTTTAACATATCAAACTTGTTAACAGATGAACGTGGAACAAAAGACAGTCCCTTAGAAAGTACTTTTTCAGTGGAAAAGTCAAGAAATACTGTACTCAGATTGAATTTTGATATATTGTCTAGTCTTGCCAGTATTGGTTCGTCTGGTTTGTAAAAACGGGGCTGGTTGTTCAGAATTTACAAATCTGTTGCTCCTGTTGTAACGGGGTCTCAATCTGTAGTTGTTTCTCCTGTTGCCTAAAAAAAGAGTATTCGAAAATGTTTGATCCCCCTGGGTGCGTCTATTTCCATAGAAGTCAAATTGATGTGAACTACCCTCACCTTCCGACTCAGAAGTATCAGAAAAGGTAACTTTCTTTTTGGATGTCCAATCTGATACCGGTTGGGATTCTGTTCACCGCTGACATGGCGGTCGGCGGTCTTTCCCGCCATGTTCATAATGACCGCCAATGTATGCTATTTCACATGTATGATGGCCACCATCACATGAGAGACAGTAGTGACACACCCGCATTCTTGACACACTGAAGACAAGTGGCCTGTTAGGTACAGATGCCAAAATACTCTCTTGAACAGACACATGGCTGTGTACAGAGCTCTATTACCTCATGTGTTTGATGTTGGGGCTGACACATTAAAGACAAGTGGACTGTTGAGTACAAATGACAACAACAACATGAGATGATTGAGCATTGTACTCAGCCATTTGTATGCCCAAGGGAGTATATTGGTAGTGGACTGTACTGTGTTGTGTCCCTGGTCACTACGACAATAGGCAAGACATCAGCATGCACAAACTACATACTTACACAAATGATAACACATCTTATGTATCTCACATGGGCCATCTCCAAAATTCATGGGGAGATGGCTGCCACTAACACATCAACCTGACAATAAAACAGGTAGGAATCTCCCCAGGACTCACTCAATTGTAGCTGCTGTGTTTCCCTCAAATGCCCATCAAACTCGGGATAGGCCACTGCCAGAATGTGGGCCATCAGGAGGGTTAGGCTTCCCGGGTGTGCCCTACCCACATTAGGAGGGCAGGCCCAGCTGGACCACAGTGATTTTCTGGGCCCAGTATCTCAGGCCCTCCGACCTTTAGTTCTGCCGGCGATAGACTCCCCAGGGTCCACATCTTTCAGGCAATGGCTTCCCAAATCCCTTGCTTCTGATGGACATTGACCTGTATGGATGCAATAGGCAAATGGAGAGGCCACAATTGTACTTTATTAGGGTAGGTGGTTGTTTAACAAACATTTTGGAAACACCTAGCACAAGCATTTTGTAATTGGCAACACACTACATGCATAAAGCACACATGGTGTTTAGCACAGGGACATAAACACATACTTTTGGAGTCATCTGCTGACTATCCACAACCCTGGTCATGGCCTACACTAACTAAGCAAACCCACTGACATTATGTAGCCCCAGGCCGAGTACGATGTACTGTGTACTGTGATGACAGTACATCCTGTGGCCAGTTTTACATTGTTGTCATATGACAGGTTGCCAGGATCTGATCTGGGCTGAGTGATTTGTGGGACTTTACATATTGCTAACAGGTCTATCAGAACATGAAGCACTTCCATTCTATCAACATGCAAGTTGTCTGCTTCTCAGATCTGTACAGTTCGAACGTTTGTGCCCAGTTCCAAGGTTTATCTCATGATTCCTTTGTAATGCAGAACAGCACCATACCCCAGCTGATGTCACAACTGCAACTGGATAGGATCTGGCTTGTTGGTAAGTCACATCTGTCCTGTTCATGTGTGTGGACTGTCAGGTGGTACAATCAGGAATTGTGTGACTCATTGTAGCATGTCTCATTATGCAACAGTAGACTCCAGAAATCCCAACTGTCCTTGGTTGTTAATATCACTGAGGAATCTACTTATGTCAGGGGAAGTCCAAATCAGTGAGGCCCATGGAAGAACACAGCAGCAATTTGAGAGGATTTTTGGGCTCCTGAAGGGAAGGTTTCACTGTCTGGGCAAGACTGGGGAAGCTCTTCTCTACTTACCCACAAAGTTGTGTCAAATCACTGTGCCCTGCTGCGTGCTCCATAACATTGCCCTGCAAAGGAACATCCCTTGCATCCCTGAGGAAAGGGGAGCCCGAGGTGCCACCGGGTAAGAATCTGGAAATGCCAAATGAAGATTATAGTGATGAAGAGGAAGGAGCTGACTTGTGACAAGATCTCATCAACTGTTTGTTCTCATGAGTGTAAGTATGTCATGAGATGTCATGACTTTGACTGTACAATCAAACCTTGTTGTCATGATGTGAGGAATATATTTTTTGGAAGCGGAAGCTCTGGCAAATACTGGCAAAGTGTGTATAATGAGGAAGGTTTGATACACTCACATTTGAAAAATGTTAGTTTGTTTGTGTCAGATTTATAAAATGGACTGAGTTTGTCAGACGTTTGCTATGTGAATTGTGTCATATGTATGGTTTCATAACTATAATCCTTCTTTTTGCGTGTATTCAGATACCTTCACCATGACACCTTTATTGGTACATTTCCGATCTGTGACATTGGCAAACACATGACGCTATTGGGACATGCAAAGTGGACATGGCTTATTCCTGTGTATGTCACAGACTTTGGGTGTATAAGTCCTATGTCAAGACAGCTTGCATAGTGAGAGGATGGAAGTGTAGAAGTCTCTAGCTGTCTTATTCCTTGTTGTGTGGTGGCTGAGATGCATCATATGTGTCATCATGTGGCAAGAAAATGCGTAGTCCTTGTCCGAATTCATATTAATTTCCCTTCACATTGCCTAAACACTCTTTTTTTTAAACTGTATGTGGCTGTTGCTGTGTTTCATCAGATGCAGAAGTACTGGATTGCATTTAACCTGCTATCAGAAACTGCTGAACTGCTTTCTGTCTAAGTCTTGCATTACATGATGTTAGATTCCTTTTGTAAGGTAGGCGATATGGCTCCAGTTAATGACATCAACCAATTTTATTCTACAGGCCAGTGTCTGATATAACCTTTTCTTCCATGTACTGGAGGCCTGTACCTGTAAATTTGTCATATATACAGTATGATTCAAATCTGTGTGATTTGCTATGTTTCAGACACATTGACAGCCTATGCGCTAAACAATGTAATAACATTTCTTCTTTGACAAGACCCTTGTATATACGTGTTTGTGTGGAATGGTTGTAATCCTGAGCTGGAAAATGTGTTCGTGCAACATGTCCCTGCTTTCACAAGTAGCTTGTTTTTTTATTGTATGGTTCACATATTCTTACATATCTACATTGCTAAATGTGAAACTTAAGACAACAGACAATGAGGTTGTGACTAGTGAATTTATTACAGTGCTAAGGTTGAAAAACAACTTTTGAAAAAAAGTAACATAAATGAAAAGTGAAGGGATCAGACATGGTAAATGAAATCATAGAAGTAGATGCCACACCATCAGAAGTCCAAAGTCCAGAGTATTCCTACCATCAGAAATAGAAAGTGGTTCAGAATAAGTCCACAGAGTGAAAGTGTGACAGACAAAGGAGGACATTAAGGATGAAGTTTCTTGCTGGCAGTGACGGGTGTCTTGCCATTCACACCTCCTGGATTTTTACATGGATGTCCCACTTGCAAGGGCGGGGGTCTTGACTGCTGTAGAGACATGGGTGTCTGAGGGTGGTTGGTCCTCTGACAGGGCCTCCCATCTGTGCCTGCCGCAGATGTACTTGGGCTTGATGTAGTTGGGCCACAGAAAGAGGTGGATGGTGGGGGGCCCTGCTCAAGGTTGTATGGATGTCCCTAAGAAGCCCTGTCAGGGTGCCCATGTTGGTGATATGGGCCTCTATATGTAGGCTCCTGTCCCTCTGCAGCTGCTTGATTTCCAGAGTTCGGTTAGGACCTGGCCCATCACACCTTGGGACTCATGATAGACCCCCAAGACTTAGCTGGTGGTATCCTGGTCATGAGTGGCCACAGTGACCTCACTCTGCTGGCGTACAGCATCCCTCCCATGGATCCAACCCCCTCAAGGCTGTGCCCTTGGCACAGAGTGCCCTCTCCAACTAGACCCTCAGTGTCAGGATTGTTGGTTTGCAGCTCAATATCCAGGACTGGGGGCACAAGATGGTAGCAACCATGCCAGTTACACTGGTTAGGAGGCATGCCTGTGATGTAGAAGCAACTGGGGTAGGAGGTGTTGTTGTGGGCAGGCGTTAAGGGACCTGTGGGCTCGGAAGGAGCCCAGAGGTGCCCTCCCCTGCCCCCAGGGACACCCCCTGCCACCCTTGCCCACCCCAGGAGGACACCCAAGGATGGAGGGACCCATCCCAGGGAAGTAAAGGTAAGTTCGGGTAAGTATTTTTTTCAGATTTTTTTTGTGGCATGGGGGGCCTGATTTGGGCCCCCCTACATGCCACTATGCCCAATGGCCATGCCCAGGGCATGGCCATTGGGCAAGGGGGCATGACTCCTGTCTTTTCTAAGACAGTCATGTCAATGGAGGTTGGGCGTCAAAATAAATGGCGCAAATCCGGTTTGAGGCCTGAATTTTGCCTCAGACCTGACTTGCCCCATTTTTTGATGCACAACCCCTATTTTCCCATACGCCGGCGCTGCCTGGTGTGAGTCATTTTTTTGACGCACACCAGTCCGCAGCGCCGGCTAACGTCATTCCATAGATAAGGCGCCCGCATGGCGCGTTGGAATGGCGTTAGCCGGCGGTAAAATGTTTGACGCACAACTGCATTGGCGCAGTTGTGTGTCAAAAAGTATAAATATGGGCCTTAATGTCTTAGAAATAATTGATGTACACACTTGGTATGGTATCATTCCGGTCCTCAATAGTTTCATTTTGGGATAACAGGACAAGAGCAACCTGGGTAGACATACGCATCTCTGTGTTGAGCATGATATGTAGTTTGCTCATTCCCATGTGAGTAAACATCAGTTGTGAGATGGCAAACGGGTGTAATTGGGCAAGTGCAGAATGTCCTATTGGTTTGAGTTACAGAAAAAGGGCCTCCTGCTAGTTGCAGTCATGCCACTTACTGAGTCCTCACACTGCACAAATGCTAAACGCCCAGGGAAGGGTACATCATTTGAGGGATGACACACAGGTGCATTTGGTCAACTGCACACTGGCCTGTTGATTTGAGTTACAGAAACAGGGCCTCCTGGTAGTAGTAGGCATGTCACTTGCTAACTCATCACACTACACAAATGCTAAACTCCCAGTAGAGGATACATCATTTGAAAGATAGCACACAGGTGCATTTGGGCAAGTGCACAATGGCCTGCTGGTTTGAGTTACAGAAACAGAACCTCCTAGTAGTTATAGGGATGTCACTTGCTAACTCCCCACACTACACAAATGCTAAACGCCCAGGAGAGGGTACATAATTTGGGAGATGGAACAGAGGTGTATTTCTCCAAGTGCAGAAGGGCTAGTTGGTTTGAGTTACAGAAACATGGCCTCCTGGTAGTTGTAAGCATGACACTTGCTGATTCCTTACACTACACAAATGTTAAACCCCCATGGGAGAGTACATCATTAGAGAGATGGCCCATATGTTTTTGGGCAAGTGCAGAATGGCCTGTTATTTTGAGGTACAGAAACAGGGCCTCCTCGTAGTTGTAGGCATGCCACTTGCTGGCTCCCAAAACTATACACATACCAAACTACTAGGTGCATGAACATCAGATGTGAGAGAGAAAACAGTTATTTTGGGCAAGAGCACAAAGGCCTGTTGGTTTGAGTTACAGAAACAGGGCCTTCTGGTAGTTGTAGTCAGGCCACTTGCTAACTCCCCACACTACACAAATGCTAAACTCCAAAGGGAGGGTACATATTTTGAGAGATGCCACACAGGTGTATTTGGGCAAGTACAGAGTGGCCTGTTGGTTTGAGTTACAGAAACACGGCCTCCTAGTAGTTGTAGGCATGTCACTTGCTGGCTCCCAAACCTATACAAATGCAAAACTCCTAGGTGAATGAACATCAGATGTGAGAGAGCAAACAGGTATATTTGGGCAAGAGCACAAAGGCCTGTTGGTTTGAGTTACAGAAACAGGGCCTCCTGGTAGTTGTAGTCATGCAGCTTGCTAACTCCGACACTACACAAATGCTAAACTCCTAGGGGATGGTACATCGTTTGAGAAATGGTACACAGATGTATTTGGGCGAGTGCAAAATAGCTTGTTAGTTTGAGTTACAGAAATATGGCCTCCTAGTAGTTGTAAGCATGTCACGTACGGAATCCCCACACTACACAAATGTTAAGCCTGCATGGGAGAGTATATCATTAGAGAGATGGCACACATGTTTTTGGGAAAGTGCAGAATGGCTTGTTATTTTGAGGTACCGAAACAGGGCCTCATAGTAGTTGTAGGGATGTCACTTGCTGGCTCCCAAACTCTACAAGTGCCAAACTCCTAGGTGCATGAACATCAGATGTGAGATGGCAAACAGGTATACTTGGGCAAGAGCACAAAGGTCTGGTGGTTTGAGTTATAGAAACAGGGCCTTCTGGTAGTAGTAGTCATGCCACTTGCTGACTCACCACACTACACAAATGCAAAACTCCCAGGGAGGGTACATCATTTGAAATATGGCACATAGGTGTATTTGGGCAAGTGTGGAATGGCCTGTTGGCTTGAGTTACAGAATCATGGCCTCATGTTAGTTATAGTCATAGCACCTGCTGGCTTCCATACTACACAAATGCTAAACTCCCAGGGTAAGGTTTATTATTTGAGAGATGGCACACAGGTGTAATAGGGCAAGTGCAGAATGGCCTGTTGATTTAAGTTACAGAAACAGGGCCTCCAGGTAGTTAATAGCATGTCATTTGCCAACTCCCCACACTACACAAATGTTAAACTCCTAGGGGAGGGTACATCATTTGAGAGATGGCACACGGGTGTATTTGTGCAAGTGCAGAATGGCTTGTTGGTTTGATTTCTAGAAACATGGGCCCCTGGTAGTTATAAGCATGCCACTTGCTGACTCCCCACACTACAAAAATGCTAAACCCCCATGAGAGAGTACATCATTAGAGAGATGGCCCACATGTTTTTGGGCAAGTGCAGAATGGCCTGTTATTCTGAGGTACAGAAACAGGGCATCCTCATAGTTATAGGCATGTCACTTGCTGGCTCCCAAAACTATACAAGTGACAGATTCCTAGGTTCATGAACATCAGATGTGAGACGGCAAAGGGGTATATTTGGACAAGAGCACAAAGACCTGTTGGTTTGAGTTACAGAAACAGGGCCTCCTGATAGTTGTAGTCCATTTCCATTTTCCATTTTGCCCTTTATTTAAGCGGTATATTTTGTTTAACCAAGAGCTTAAACCAGCAATATTCATAGACAGTATTTATCCGGAGGAAAAAAAGGCTCTCTACTTTAAATTCCGTATGGGCACACTACCTGTGACGGCGGTGGTCAACAGATGGCAACCCGCTCCTCTGGGTAGATTAGAATGCTGTCCATGTCTTCATGGTGGCCCAGAAACACTTTCACACTTCCTTTTATTATGTCACTTTACGCTTAAACTCCGTAAACTGTACCTACGTCCACTTTTCAGATCTCACGGAGTTAGGAAGTGCAAGGAGGCGGAAGCGCTATGTATGCGATCAGACGAGAAATACATCGTGACAAAGGTCTCAACTTATATCTTGGAAGCATGGAAATTACGTCTATCAATGCACCCATAGTTGGCATAAGCATAACAGCCTATGTTATCCCGTAGCTATCTAGCTTGGGAAATTGGTGCAGGGTAGCGTAAAACTGGGTTAGGCCTCGGGCTTCTATTAAATGGTTGGAAGGCACTGCAAGGTCCCAAACGATTCGTCCCAGAACAAGACATTTTAAATATTAGATTTATAATGCTTTTCTAGAATAAGTTAAGTTTTTATGTAAATTATGGCTATATATCAGGTTTTACGATATTGTATGGTAAATCGGATACATTTCGGTACATGTTAAATCAAAAATTCAAGCACAGTTTCCCTTTTTACTGAGATGTTTTATTTAATGTGATTTTTATCGAGTGTGATGGATTGATATTTATTGTGTGATTATTGTTAAGGCGGGATAGGCTAACAACAATTAAAAATAAATGGATAGTTGTAGTCATGCCACTTGCTGACTCCCCACACTATACAAATGCTAAACTCCCAGGGGAGGGTACATTATTTGAGATATGGCACACAGGTGTATTTGGGCAAGTGCAGAATGGCCTGTTGGCTTGAGTTACAGAATCAGGGCCTCCTGTTAGTTGTAGTCATGTAATTTGCCCACTTCCCACACTATACAAAAGCTAAACACCAAGGGGAGGGTATATCATTTGAGAGATAGCACACAGGTGTAATAGGGCAAGTGCAGAATGGCCTGTTGGTTTGAGTTACAGAAGCCGGGCTCTGCCTCCTGTTAGTTATAGGCAAGTCACTTGCTGACTCCCCACACTGCACAAATGCTAAACTCCTAGGTGAGGGTACATCATTTGAGAGATGGCACACAGATGTAATTGGGCAAGTGCAGAATGGCCTGTTAGTTTGAGTTACAGAAGCAATGCTTCCATGTTACTTGCCGACTCTATACACTACACTTGATTTGAGGTACAGAAACATGTCCTCCTGGTAGTTGTAACCATGCTATTTGATGGCTCCCAAAATTATACAAATGTGAAACTCCTGTGTGCATGAACATCAGTTGTGAGAGGCCAAACATGTATTTGGCCAACAGCTCAAAGGCCTGTTGGCTTGAGTTACAGAAACAGGACATCCTGAGAGTTGTGTCATGTCACTCTCTTTACTTCCCAACACCTGACAAATGTTTAGTTGTACATATCTATTGCCACACTGCAGTTAGTTTGGTCTATACATTTACATGTTGACACATACCATGGGTCATGGGAGGAAAGTTTGATAATGAAACACCCACAGACTCCATACCAACATATGGTATGTAGATTGATACATGTTATGTTATAATGACAAAAAACATTGACCAGCTTACGTCTCTGCTACTTTGGGTATTGCATGTAGGGAAAGTAGATGAACAATGCAGTGGCAAAAAGGTGAGATGTGAGCATGCAGGACATTGAAGATTTGTGAAAGTTTTTGTGTTGTAACATACCAGACTCCGTTCACCCTGGCATTCCTGTCAAACCTCTGGATGCAAGATGGCTAAAACCTTCTTCTCCCAGGTAAAGAGTTGGGAGGACCACCACCAGTCCTGTTGACCTCCATGGAGTGCCCGGAGGCCAGATAATGCACCCTCCCACTCAGGTCATTCTACCTCTCCCTAATTTTCTAATGTCTTCCTTTGTGTGCAGGGTGGTGCCCACAGCATTCATTCTGTTGTGTATCCTTTGCCACATTTCCATTTTCCTCCTGAGAGGAGTATGGTGGACTTGGGCTCCAAACAATTGTTGCTCTTCTCTTATGATTTCATCCACAGTGACTCCCAACTGATATTCAGAATAACAGGGATTTTTGGGACGTGACAAGGATGTAAATTAAAGTGGGTGACAAAACTTACTTAACTAGGAAAGTGATATAGGAAGTAAATGGACAAAAGTGTGTGAAATAAGATGGTGACAAGAAGGGTGGTCTCTGGTCTCTTCCTTGCCGGGATGTAGTAGAAATGTACATGATCACAGTCTGGGAAGGGCTGTGTTTTATGTTGTGATTTTCAGGAGTGTCCACTGGGCCAATGTATATCAGCTTTGTTGTTTCTGAATCCATCCAATGGACATTTGTCTGTTGCTTTGCTGGATGTGTGCTGTGGTGGCTGACCATCGTCAGCTAACCACCTCAAGGAGACAGCCACGTCGACTATGTTTTTGTATTGAGCTCTGCAGTTCCCCGCACCATGATGGCAAAGGAGTGTGCACCGCCAAGATTGCAGGCTGCTGCACAGCTGGCGGGCCGCCATTTGTCTTGGCGAGCGGTGGTTCAGCCTGTATATATCGTAATACGGCAGTCTGGAGACCGCCACCTCGATGGCCTGGCGGTCCGACCATCAAACCCGTAATCGGTCCCTTAGTTTGTTTACATCAATAAAGAAAACACAGTCATCCTTGCGTAAAGTGTTCACACAATGAGTATTTGGCCTGACCAGTAAAAAAGGGGACCAGTACCCTTCATTGTGCATTTAACCTTAGGGCCCAATTCAACAATGTTACCAGGAGTCAGTAGTCATAAAACCTTTATTTGGGTTTGAGAAAATCCATAAAAGCATATAATTAAAACAGAATCACATTTCATCAACAATACTGCATAAATGTGATGAATAAATAGATGAGATTAATGCATGATTAAAATCATGAACAACCAGAAACACTTACATAAAGGGCAAATTATTGTCATTTTGGGGTATATCATCAAAATACATTCATTGGTTACAGCTTATGAAGACAAAGAAAATTAGTACACAGGACAAACCACTCCTTAATTCCCAAACTTACAGAGTTTTACACCCTCGCAGTATAATAACCCATCGAAACTTGTTCTTATCTCTTTCTAAGTGCCATGGATTTTCTTTAAAACTTCAGAACTGTCCAACAAACATCTCATACCCCTACCACTGCAGGTAACATAAACTATCCAAATGAGTTCTAATGTTTGCTCTCTGCAGTGTAGGTACTAAAAACTCATGCATTGGAGCCTCAAATAAAGAGCAGAAGAGCAAAAAAATTGCATGTATTTTGCACTAAGGATTGGTCACACCTGCACAATGTCCAACTGTATTGAGTAAGGAAGGCCACAGTCAAATGAATCATAGAGAATCTGAAAAAGAGCAATACCAATGATAGAGAGGATTCGCCACCCAGGACAGGTAAGGTTCCATGCCCTCTGTTGTCAACAATGGGACATATCTCATCAATGTTGGTATACTTGGAGCTTTCCTTAGCCCAGTAGTAGAATAATAAGTTAAAACAATATTTTATTATATCTTTTTTCTATGTAGTGATGGTAGTTGGATGATCATACATCCCTTTGAAACCAATCTCTTCAAAAGTCCTCTCAAGGTAAGACAACCAGGGAATATGGGCCACCCTTGTCAGGCTTCAGCAGTCAGATATACAGACACAAACCGAAGAGGCCTCACGATTTAACCATACCTTAACCCAATACAATAGAGGAGTGAGTGACATCATGTGGGCTTGAAACACCAAGACCTAAACTATCAAGATGGGGAGTGCAGTACTGGAGAAGGTACATCGTTTTAATTGTTTTTGGATTTTGTTTAGTACCTCTTAACTGTTAGGATAAATTACTACAAATTCAATATCAAAGCACTTTTCAGACTCTATCAGAAATTAGGCCAAAAACATTCTAAAGAGCTAATATGCTTGTATAAAATGAAATGTATACATTTTTTTAAGGTCTAGAATGGTCATGTAATTTTTAAAAAACATCTAATAAATTTCAAGCAACAAGAACAGCATTGTCCACTTACAATAAAATCACAATCTGATGGCCCTCCATTCAGGGATATCTTTCCCAAGTTGGACCAGGTGTTTAGCAATTCTGTTTATGTACAGCAAAAATAGAAAAGGTCAAGGATGAATCCCTGCATCACTCCACTTGTGAGTTTTATAGGAAGAGTCAGTTCACACTGAGGCCCAAAGTGTACTTTCAATATCAGATCCTGGTATAAACACTCTAATAATGCTAGAAGTTGTGACTCTACTCCTATTCCCCCATCAGGGCTCAAGGTTTATGAAAATTTACTAGATCGAATGTGGTCGATATATCAATATATCGGTGGTCACTCCCCTTTCCTTTGTACAGTTTCGCCCCAGAGCAGGGATTGGGGGTCCCTGAACTGGTGTAGACTGGATTATGCAAGGAGGGCACCATTTGTGCCCTTTAAAGCATTTCCAGAGGCTCTGGGAGGATACCCCTCTCATGCCTGTAACACATATTTCCAATGGGAGAGGATGTAACACCCCTCTCCTAAAGGAAATTCATTGTTCTGCCTTCCTGGGATTGAGCTGCTCAATCTCCAGGAGGGCAGAAACCTGTCTGTGAGGTGGCAGCAGCTGGGACTGCAGTGGAAAAGCACAGAGAGCTGGTTTTGCAGTACTGGGGTCCATGGTGGAGCCCCCAGGGTGCATTGAATTGCCCCCCCCCCCCCAATACCAGAATTGGATTGGTGTAAAGTTTGTCAATCTTAGACACTTCACATGGCCATATTCGGGGTTACCATTGTTAAGCTACATATATGTATTGAAATATATGTAGTGCACGCTTATAATGGTGTCCCCGCACTCATGAAATCCGGGAAATTGTTCTTGGACAATGTGGGGGCACCTTTGATAGTGCAAGGGTGCCCTCACACACAGTAACTTTGCACCTAGCCTTCAGTAACTGGTGTTTAGACGTAGGTGACTTATAAGTTACCTGGTGCAGTGAAAATGGCTGTGAAATAGTGTGTGCATTATTTCAGTCAGGCTGCAGTGGCAGTCCTGAAGCAGTGCTTGTATGAGCTCCTTATGGGTGGCAAAAGACATGCTGCAGCCCATAAGAATCTCTGGAACCCCAATGCCCTGAGTACCTAGGTACCATATACTAGGGACTTATAAGGGGGGTCCAGTATGGGCATTTTCCTTCATAAAATAGTTTGTCATGGACTTAAGGTAAAAGTAGCTATGCAAAACGTTTGGCGAAATAGGCGTCTTTTCTTTCATTTTGATTAAAAAAGCTTGCAGTACTGATAGTAAGAATCTGTTTGGTATGTTTGCAAGAGCAAGTTGTCCTTTGAGTTTGCTAGTGACTATCTGAGCTAAGAAAAATAGGACTACATGGCCAATGTAGTCTGAATGCTTCTTTGTAATACATAGCAGGAGAAACACCATGATGTAAATGTTAACAGGATTGCATTTGTGTCATCAAATCAGGAAGAAAATGGATTTGAAATGCAATTCTGAAACCCAGGCCTTTGTGTGCTGTATTCTTTCTATTTTTAGGCAGCAGTACCATGTAAGAATAGATTGATATTACTACTGACCTTCACAACGTTGTTTGCTAGATGTCCTTCAATGACAGTGAGAATAACAATGTTTTCTTCCATGCAGCAGTGTGCGTAAGGTCTAAGAATGCTATTATTATTATTTGTATTATTATTTTTATTATTATTATTTTTAATAATATTACTATAACTACTACTGCTGCTACTACTGCTGCAGTGAGCGCAAGAAGCAGCATAACATATGTTGCGGTGATACTTATGCACAAAGTGCGATTTATAAGGTGACTGTGCTTTTGAACTGTTGCCTTTTTTCACTGAAAGCATTTTCCTATTCCAGACACCGAATGACACACATAGGGAGAGAAGTCAAAATAAAGTACTCTCACTTTGCACATCCAGGACACTGGCGCCACACTCGGCTTTATCATATCTACCTTGTGCCCAGTGGGGCTGGAAAGATATGTGAGTGGAGTCCTGCCCGATAAGGAGACTTTAAAAAATCCATAGGGTATATTTGAAAGTGTTTCTTTGAAAACACAAACATACTGTCAGAAGAACACTTCTTGTTCACTCTCGGGCTAAACTCTCTCAAGTTTTATGGGGGTGTTGGAGCACCTTATACTCCGTTAGTTCCAGTGACATTGCCAATGCATTCACCCTCTTTTCCTGTCAGCATACCTGTAGAAGTTAAGTGGGCTTAAAACGCTTATTATTGTCAATAGTTGCCTTTACATTTATAAGAATTGCTGCCTTCAAATTTCACAACATAATTCTCCTTATTTTTGGGTCCTCGTGTGCAGCTGTGGGGCAGATTGGCACAATGGGGCATTCTTAAGACCTGTAGGTAATAGCAGTTTCTTTTTCTTGACAAATTAAAATTGATGCTTGATTCTACTTTGCCTGGTTTAGTGTGGTGGCCTGCAGATGACATTCAAATCTCAGCAATGGATAGGAACTTCACTATTTTATAAGCCCAAATATCAAAAACATCTGCAACAAGGACTATTTAGCAATTACTTGCATCTCCCCGTAGTAAAATACACCGACATTTGCACTAGTAAGGCTGTGTAATCTGCAGAGTTGCAGGGCTCGACTTTCAAACCGGATCCTCTTATTACAGTGCACTATATTTACAACGTATTTTTCCTAAAGCACTGGAAAATATTTTGTAAATGCATTACAAATAAAGAGTTTAAATGGTCCTTAAGAGGAAACAGGAGATGTGGAGCAATCAGAGTAAACATAAAAGACTCGCTAAATGTAATGCAAGAAGAAAACGCGACGACAATTTGCGACTCGCAAATGAAGTCGCACCACAGATAGCGAGTCCGCTGTTTGCGAGGTCACTTTTTGCGACCGCGCAAAAAACGGACACGCAATTTGCGAGTGGGTTTCGCAAATTGCGACTGTACTGCAAATTGAATGCAGGTGCTGCAGAACACTCTGGAAAACACTTCCTGGCACATGATGATGACATCACAGCCAGGAAGTTTACAAATACACCTGGGAGGAGGGAGGACCACACCCATTTCAACAGCAGAACTGCAAACAGACAGAACAGCAGCTCTCATGGCAGAGACACCAAGGAAGCGGAAACTCAAGTTTGCAGAGAAAGAGCTGGAGGTGTTGACCGAGGAGAGTTGTCAGCACCATGACCAACTGTTTGGAAGGGAAGCCCTCACCGTGCCAGAGTTGGAGAAAAAAAGACTATGGATGGACATCCAAGAAAAAGTGAACTCCCTTGGTGTCAGCCACCGGAGCATCGAAGAACTCAAGAAAAGGTGGTACGACCTGCGCTCCCGGACCAAGGAGTAGGTGGCAGAGTGGCTCCGGAAGATGAGGGGCACCGGAGGGGGACCGTCAACATTACCACCACCCACACCCCTGGAGGAAAGGGTAGAGGAAACCCTTGAGCCTGAGGCAGTATGCAGGATGGGAGAGCTGGACACATCTGAGCCAGGACCATCAACCGGTGAGTACCATGAGACATGCATGTACCCTCATTAATGCCACACCCCCACCCACCTTGTACACAGGAGCATGCACAACCAAAATAGCTCCATTTCAGAATAGCAATCACCAGAATGGTGCATTATGGGCAATGTAGTCAAGTAGGCAGTTTATAGGCAACAGTTTATTAGGAAGTTGACAACAGATAGTAGATACTGACAGTGTGTGCCCTATGTCCCACAGGTCTCCCACAAGACACCCCCACCAGCCAAAGCAGCCAGGGGCCACTGGTCAGCCAGCAGCCAACAGAGGGATCAGGACCAGCCACCACTGCGACCTGCACCACCAACACCCTGTCCCCTCACGAGACACCAGTTGGCATATTGGTGTGTGAGCCTGCACCAGGTCCCAGCCACAGTGCCACGGTAGACGTCACAGAGCCTCCACCGCGTCGCAGGCCACGTGGAAATTCATCATCACAGCGGCAGGCAGAGTCAGGGGATGCCTCCATGTCACGTATTGAGGCCGCACTCCTACGGGGTCAGCGCCTGCAGACACAAGAGATTAGGAGGATTACAGGGGCATTGTGGCACATGGAGCGCAATCAAGGCAACAGCATGCTGCTTGTACATTCAGAGTTGCAACAAATAAATACACACATGGGCGACCTTGCACTCTCCATGCGTCAACTTGTGGCTGGACTGCTAACGCAGACAGAGAGTGCACGGCGTCGGGACAGGCAGCTACTGAACCGCCTGGACAGAATATCAGCATCCATTGTAAGGCTGGCCGTGAACACTACTGGTCTTTCTAGGCGCACGGTCAGCCTCCAAGTGGACATGGGCCACTTTGCCAGTGACGTGGCACGTGGACTGGGCCGTCTCAGCCACGCTGTTGATTTAATGGAGGCACAGCAGGTGGCCAGGGGCGCAGGCGACATGCCGCAAGATAGCGAGGAGGGCTCCACCGTCAGCAGTGTCTCTGCTGGTGACACCAGGGTGCTGCGCAGTGGAAGCGTAAGGCAGGGCACTGCTGACCCCCCAAGTACCAGCCATGCTGGCCGAGGCCGGTGTAGGGTTTGAGCTCCACACAGTCCTGGGGTTGGGGCACATGAAGTCAATGTGTCCCATGCCAGGTGGACTTTTACAGCCCCTGACCTGTTCAAAATGTATATAGTTTTTTTGTTTGCACTAATTAAATCACTTGTTCTTTCCACTTAACACATGGACTCTTTGTGTGTGACATTAGTGAGTATGGTAACAGTTAGCACGTACCGTCCAAAGTAATGGTTTGCAATGTGTTCCCGTCTCAGTCTGCCTTAATTTGCTATGCTTCTATCCCCATGATGGCAATGTGGTAGCTCTTGCTCTTCATCCTCAGAATCAGGGTCTTCAGTGGTGAGAGGTAGCTCACGTCTGGTGGCAATGTTGTGCAGTATAGCACATGCAACAATGATCTTGAAAGCTGTTATTGGGGTATACTGGAGGGCACCTCCACTTCTGTGGAGGCCTCTGAATCTTGCTTTCAGCAGTCCAAAGGTCCTTTCAATTATATTCCTGGTCCTCTTATGTGCACTGTTGTATCGCCTCTCTGTCTCATTGCTGGGTGTTAAGTACGGGGTAAGTATCCATGGTCGGAGTGCATATGCACTGTCACCTGTTTGGCAAAAAATGTACAATGTTAGCTGGGCATGGATGGTTTCCACATTGACCTGTGTGTATGTCTGCAAGGTGTATTCAGCTATACCTAGGAGGCATCCGTCTCCAAACTCCCCACGTTCTAGGCGTTGGTGTATCCCACTGTGCCTAAAAATGTAGGAGTCATGAGTACTCCCTGGAAATTTGGCAACCATGTCAGTGATGACATAATGGGCGTCACATACCACCTGGATGTTGAGTGAGTGGGTACACTTCCGATTGCGGAACAGATATTCCAGGTTTGCAGGAGGGCATATTTGTATATGTGTCCCGTCTACACACCCTATGACATGGGGGAAGTTGGCAATCCTGTAGAATTCCAACTTGGTGCTGTTGATTTCTGCCTCATTCCTGGGTAGGTATATGTATCTGGACATGTGTGTGAGTAAGACGTCTAGGAATGCCCTAAAGAACCGTGAGAGTGAACTTTGGGGTACCCCACCTGCCACAGCAATGACCCCCTGACAGCTACCCGAGGCCAAGAGGTGCAGTGAGCAAAGCACTTGCACATGCGTAGGGATGGCGCAGCCGCGCACAGTCTGGCGTTGTAGCTGTGCTTTGAGTAATTCTATTAAATATAGTATAGCTGCACTGCTGAGTCTATATTTGTCATAAATCTCCTCCTCTGTTTGTTGGAAAAGTGTCTGCCTGGTTCTGTATATCTTTTACTGTCTCTGGCTCCTCCTCCTCCTCTGCTGTGCGGCGTGGGCTCTCCTCCTCATTCCTATCACATATATCTAAGCCATCTTGAGTAACTAGGAATGCCTTCTGGGTCTCCTTTTATACTTTGGTACTGGTTACCACCTGCTCTGAGTTAGTGGTAATTTGGAAGTGCAAAATGGGCTTTTTGCGACTAGTCGCAATTTGCGAGTTGCTATTGCATATGGTTTGCGACTCGCAAATTGTGACTTCCTATTTGCGGGTCGCAAAATGGGGTTGCAAATTTTGCGAGTCAGTAAAGGCTTGCGTCACATTTTGCGAGTCGGAAATGGGATTTTTGCATCCCATTTCCGATTTTGCGGGGTCGCAAATTGCGATTCGGGCTATTTGCGACTTGCAAAAGTTTCCTACATCTGGCCCCAGATTCGTAATGAGAAAGAGAGAACATAGAAGGCATGGGCATATGGAATTATCAAGAAAGAACAGTGAATCTATATTATACATAGATGTGTACTTTCAAAATATTCTTGATTATTAAGCAACAATTTTTTTGTATGATGATATTTCTGTCCTTGAGATTCTACCATAGACTGATGTGTGACTGTGCTGCTAGAAATTGTTGGTGCTGTGCCTTTAAAGTTATGAGAATCCTGCCGGTAAGCCTAGATTACAAAAGCCTGGGAGCAGTTGTTGCTGTTCATAGCACCTGCTGAATAGTGGTTGGGAATTCACCAGGTGCAACAAATAATATGATTTTATGAGTCTGTCCCTAAAAATGGATTCACAGTAAATAGTGGTATCTGAAAATGCTAAAGATGCATACTAAAAATTGTCTGAATTGATACAGAGAAAGCAGCTGAACAGAATTAACTACATTTGTCTTAAAGTTAGAACTTTTCACAGAAAGTGTGCTTGTTGTTATACTGTATGATGTAAATCCAGCTAGCCATTTTTGAGAAATTCGTGTTTAAAGAGGTATCCTGGGAAGTCATGAAGGGGTCCATAAATAGTTATGCATGGACTGTTGGTGTCCAGTCATACCCCGATTGGCCACTTCACAGGGGTCAGTAAATCATAATAACCTGAACATATGTTGTGGCAGCCATTGCAGGGCTTAGGAACATGCAAACTACATCCTAAAAAAAGAATGAAAAAAATATATCATGAGGATAATAGAGGTAGGGTGAGCACATCCCGACCCCAAGAGGCATGTGCTTCTGCTTGATTGGCTAGCCAAAACATAGTCAACATTTTGTTGCAGCCACTACAGGAGGCAAGGTCATAGTACATGTTGAAATGAATGGTAGTGAGTGGAAGCAAAAATGTCCACATATAAACAATGATTTTAGTCACAATATAAATTATTTGTATGTGGTTTTATACTAATTTTAGGAACTGTGATGTGGTCTAAGGTGATTTTACTCTGTGAAAAATGTGTGTCCTCTGCTGGGATTTCCTGAACCAAGTTTGAGAGAAAAGTTATGGAAGGTGCTCCACTAGCAAATATTATAGCATCTTTTCTATAAATTCACCCAATCTTGCTCACCCATTTTAAGAGAAAGTCGGACATTGTGATTAAAACATGTGCTTTCACCATAGGAGCATTCAGGCAGCTGATTTCCCAGTGTGCTAATGCAGCCTCCTACAGCATTCTAAAGACCAACTAGAGCAGTGACATTCTGTATTTATGACAGATGTGTTGTTCACCAGAACTCATCTTGATGAATTTAAAGCTGTAAAACACAAAACATTTGCTTTAGAAATTAACAGAATTAGAGGTTTTTAATGTTTTTAAAATTCTAGTTAAAATGAGCGCACACAGGTGGCATGGGCATTGGGAGCATGTCGCATGATGGAAGGCAGGAGTAAGGTAGCAGGGTCTCACACACACACACACACACATCAGAGGGCAGGAAGGTGAGAATCAGGGGCAGCAAGCTGACGAAATAGGGCAGCCCGCCAAGGGTGGTGACAACACAATGAACCACTGAGAGGAGGAGGAAGGGGGTATGCACATGGAAAACGGAGGGAAGAAGGACAGGGGATGAGGAATCAAGCAGACCAAAGCAGGCAGACTGGCATAGGCAGCATTAGCAAAGTAACCACAAAGGGCAGGTGGAAGGGAGTAGGGACATAAAGACAGTGAAGAGAGGGCAGGTAAGAGGAGGACAGGGGAAGCATGTTGTGCATGGAAGACAGCAAGTATCAACAGGGGAAGAACAGATGATCACTGAGAACAGGAGAGAAGAGGCAGCAGCATGTGAATGAGAAACAGAGGGCAGTGGAGAGTGGCTGGGATTGGAAGCTGACTACAAAGACTAGCAGGTGCAGAATAATGTACCATGGAAGGCAGTAGAGTTTGCCGTACCTTATGTAATTTCCTGTATCATAATCATGCGATATTACCCACAAAACCCACAATATTGTGGCAAATTAAGTAAGAAAAATATTCCTGCATTTAGAGTTATTTTCTTAGCCTGGTAAAGTACCCTCCCTTATCCAAAATGAATGGAAGAGATCATGAATAGCAACAGTGGGCAGTCACTCACTAAATGTGAACTTGAGGTAGGATTTCCCCCCAACTTACTCTTGGCATATTTTGCTTTTGTCTTAGAGCTAAATGCACAAGAACATGAATCTCAATGTGTGCTTGCAGTAGGATTTTTTTCCCAAATAAGTCTTAGCTCCGCAAACTGGTTTTATTGCAGTAGTATTGGTAATTCTGCATCAAAGAGTAATACATATTTAATAAAAAAATGTGATTACTCCAGCATAATTGAAGTTATGCCCAGGCCTAGAAGGCAAGAGGTAAGGGGGCAGCCGCATGTACATCGGCAGTGACAGCAAGCTGATCTCAGACGGCAGACCAGAGAGCAGGTGCATGCAGATGGAGAACAGAGGACAAGCAAGAGGGTGTGGCAACAGGGGCAGCAAGCTGACCACAGAGGGCAGACCGACTTGGGCATGGGCAGCAAGTAGGCCTTGGTAAATTTAAATTACACAAGCCTATTTCACAGAATGTTGGGAGTTTTGCACTATGCTTGTTACACACAATTTCCAACATTACACAATAGAGCCACTACGTGTAATTACGGGCCATTTATGTAAATATTTATAGCACATGTATATGAACAACAGAACACTAGCAGTTGTTGTTTGTGGTGCCCATGTTTGAATGTATACCCACACCAAAAAATAATGTGAGGATGCAATTTGTGTTAGGAGGGAGGCAGCAGGGGCACACAAATAGGGAATGGAATGCAGGCAGAAGGGGGCGGGGACAGCAAGGTAACCACTGAGGGCAGGCTCCTGTGGGTTGGGCACTCATGGTTGGTGGGCCTGGGACTACCCTCTACTGCACATGACCAGTGACCATGCACATTTGGGATATTAAATGAATATGATTCCAAACAGTAATTCACTGGGAAAAAAACAAATGTTAAAGAGACGTTATAGTTAGGAATAGTTAGTAATAGTAAAACTGTTGTCCCTTTCATTAAAGAAAAATCAGAAATTCACTGAAAAGCAAAAGTTAAAGTGATGTCATAGTTAGGTGTTGAAACATGTTAAAACCTGATTCAGAAGATATAGTTCATTGTACTATCCATAACTTGTGCCATGACATCATCCAAAGAGTGTGACTGTTCACTATATGCATTTCATAGTGAAAGGTATTGAGCAAATTACATCTAGAATCATTTTGATAACCTACTTAGTGCTAAAGATAGTAACCTTTTCTAACATGCAGAACATAAAGCATATCGCAGGCAAATACATCTAGATTTGACAATATCAAGCATAGAAATATTGAACCACATACTGCCATCTGCTATTTAAATATATAGACAATATTAAAAGTATGGAAACAAATAATAAAAATAAGGAACCATAAACTCTTTTTTAAATTCAATGAATATGAAAAATAAATAAATAAACAAACCACACAAAAATCAATATGTACAAACAACAAAAATAAAAAATTAATGTAAATACATTTACTATTAAAAATACACACATTTTAAAAACTGAAACAGTATTACAAGAATAAAACACACATCAAAAATGAAAAAAATAAATGTAGCATTTAAACTATGTTGAGAATACAACAATCCAACACATACGTGTATTTGAAATTTAAACAGAAACGTTAATGAACATCCACCCAAAAAAGTAATAACTGAAGAAAAAAAACGAAATACCCACAATTTAGCTGATAAAAAATTACAGTAAAACAAAGTAACATATAAAAATATAAACATAATTAATATGATTAAAAGAGCAAAAAACCTCACAATTTTTCACAACAAAATCATAACAACTTCAACAAAATGACAATCTGTTGGACTGCACAACGAAAACCCAGAAGGGAGGCTTCAACAAGTAAGTTTTAAAATTAAATCAACTACAATGTGAGCTGACATAATTTCAAAACACAGCTATCTAAATGAGGGGCACATTTGTACTCACACAAATTCAATGCAAACTTAACTCCGAATTTATATTTTGACGCTAGACCCGTCTGGTGTCAAAATATTGGAGTTAAAGTCATATTTTGGATGCGTAAACCACCTTGCATCAATGAGATGAAAGGTAGGAGTTCTCGTCCAAAAAATGACTCAAAGCCCCTAGCTCCATATTTATCCTCCTGTGCAAAAATGGTGCACGGGGAGAGGAGGGCCTAAATAATTATGCTAAGCCTGCTAAGCGCCATTATTTAACACCTGGATCAGAGCAGGCATTAGGGGACTTGCGGATCCATTTCCATGGTCAATCACAATGGAATGGGCCCACCGTTGCCCACCCCATGAAAACAGGAACACCCCCACCCACACCAGAGGGACACCAGAGGATGGTGGAACGCCATCCCAGGTAAGTAGGGTGTGCAGAGATAAGTATTTGAAAATATTTTTTAAGTACCATTGCGGGCCCTGAAATGGGCCCCCCTACATGGCACTGGGTGCAATGGCCATGCCCAGAGGACACTTGTCCCCTGTGCTGGCCGTTAGGAAGGTGGGCATGACTCCTGTCTTTTATAAGACAGGAGTCATGTGGTATAGATGGTTTTGCATCAGGAAATGACACTAGGCTGGCTAAAGGCATTTTTTCTGTGTTTAACCAGCCTAGCGTCATTTTGGGACAAAACCCCGTTCCCCAGTACGGCCACCCCACACGGCTAACATGTTTTTTACTGACATTAGCCCAGCCAGTGCGCCGGCTTGCGGGATTCCATATATCTGGTGCCCGGCTGGCGCTCTAGAATGGCGCAAGCCAGTGCTATACTTTTTGACTCAAAACTGAGAAAATGCAGTTTTGCGTCAACAAGTATAAATATGGGCCTAAATTACTAAATGCTCTTTTTATTATGTATACTAACACTTAGGTACTAAAGAAACACTTTTGTATTAACAAAATACTTCACACCAACAAATTCAGCTCTAGACTCATAAACCTGGGCAACGGCATTTTCAAAGCAAGTGAAACAAAAACAATTTAAAAAATAAAAATGTTTTTGTATTTTAATATTAAAACCAAAACCCCACCAAACCCACCGACTAGCCAGACCTGCATTTTTAACAAAGATCTAAAACAAACATTTTCTCACCAGCAGACAAGGAAAAAAAGCCCATTTGTCCAAAATATCAATGACATCAATGAGAAATCGTAATATATCAAGTGTACTTCAAGGTAACAGCATATAAGATCAAGTGCAGCACAAAGCAAAAACACATATGTAAGTATAACTATATATAATAATTGAAAGCATGTCTACATTATATCAGGAAACATGATACATGTTTTTGGCAAAACAAATAGTTTTAAATGATGCTACTTTCATATAGAATAACAGAAAGAGTCACACATATTAAATCACAAAAAGGTAAGCAATAGCTTTAGTACATGAGATACACATGAGATACACATATATCCCAGAAAGAACAAGCATTGAGTACCTGATTCGGAAATGCACAAAATATTATGGAAATGCTTGTTATGGGAGAGCTACAATGGAAAACAATATTATAATTAACACACAAGAAGACAACCACCCCTCAAATATAACAGAGATAGAAGTAAGGCACATGCAAGGTTTGATTGAGGCAAGCATTAGCTCCCGAGAGGTAACTACTAAGATCTAATAGACATTCTCACTAAAGTAACTGAGCACCTTATAGGTCAGCTAGCAGAAATCCCATCTACTGTTGTATAGGTATTTTAGCCATGTTTTAGACACGTTGTTTTAGCTAACCAGGCCTGCCGCTGTGCACTTTAACCCAATTACATTGTATTCAGCTTTGCTTTATTTTAGCAATAGCTACATTTGCGGTGCTGTTTTATTTTCTCTATCTTATTGCTCTTTCACCTAGGAAAGCATTACATTCTTAGTAGGACATGTAGTTCACTTTGTGCTTTCTCCAAAGCTAAAGTCAGATAGGGTTGTCGACAACTGTGGTATGCTCATACGTGAGGACCATTTCTTAGAATGTTAGCTGTTTTAGTATAAAACACCCCTTCGTCCCAGACAAGTTAGTGGGAGATTCCAGCCAGATGACCACGATGAGCAGATAGCTTCATTACAGCTATCGGCCTAGAGGACCGAGCCCTGATCCAGATGGGGATGGTGTCTTTTTGGACTTCAGGCCTCTTCTCCAGGTATGAGGAATAATGTTCTCCCAAGACAGTTTAGGCTTAGTATGCTGTGCTCACACTTAGCATAGGTGAGGGGTTATAGATCCACTTCTCCGTTTAGGCAGCATGGTAGGACTGTTTTGTGTTTTACACTTTTATTCACATGCCTCTTCCTATTGTTTTTTATCATCCTTGTTATTGCTATACACATGTTTTTATCTAAGATGCAGATATTTTGATAAATGCTTACTGAAATATATTCTGCCTCCATTGTTTTTGCCTGAGTGAGATCTTGGCATGTGAGAGAAAAGCATGCGACTTGATGTACCACGATTCCCTGAGGAGTCCATCTTGCCATGAGCCCGTTTGCTGCAATCATCTTGGTTAGAGTTGGGGCACTGCTAGTTAGCCAGAAACCCCGGATTAGGCCGATAGGTGTCACCTGGTGTGGAATTGTACTCAGTACCCACAACCCATGCGATCCTACTGCCCAAATCCAGTAGCCTCATTAACTTAATGAGAACCTATGTGACACTGCGCCACCAACGTTTGGTCAGCCACAAATTATCTTATCCTCCTAAGTATCTCTCTCTAATTGAAGGCTAAAACACCTCAATACCATACATGGAGAGGTCCATGGTATATGGGATTTCCTCATCAGATAGGTAGGTGGTACCTATCCTGACCTGTGGGTTGCTCAAACTTGAACCATAAAAGGATTGATCCCTAGTTGGTATCCTTATCTCTGAATGCTTGAAACCAGTAATATGGCAAACTCTCAACGGATAACAATCGCAGTAAGTATGAGAGCCCCCCTTACTGCACATTTATTGGCAAATGGTCTAACGGCCCAGGGAGGTCCGTTACATTTTTTGTAGAAGCTCATGCAGTCTACGGAACAGAAATTACTTATTCTTAGGTCACCTTTCCAGCAGTAGACGGGAACACAAATACATTTCACAACTATACACCTGTAAATCCACCTGCACAATACAGAGCTTATGCATATTTAGAAATACCTTTATCTTATCAATCCACAATAATTGGCTTGATGGTGCCCTACCCCATAATGAATCATTAGACTCAGAGCTGTGGAGGAGGGTATTAACACTGATAAAGATTTACACACCTTCCTAGAATTCACTGTGCATATCTGGTATGCTTCCTTGATAATACAATATCTTTTTTTTTTTTTTTTTTCAACTTCTGTATGTGCTATCAATAAATGTTTAAATTCTATGTTAAGATGGCTACTTCTTCAATGACGTCACTGTGTCTCCACCGATGTTTATATGATTGCATTTTTTTCCATGCTAATATTCATCTAACTTATACCTACTTGGTAAAGTCTTTAGTCACGTTACTCCACTGTTGCCTCGAAAAACGTATGCTCCCTATGACGTTCTTACACAACATACACACTTCTATTGCACCTTTTGTGTTCTGACACTACCTATTCACCTTTAACTTCTTATATGTTTTTACTCCATTTCAAAATGGCCCCCATTTCGGGTCACTTGACCTCTTCCTTTTTTTGGTAACAGTCCTTTCTCTATTTCCATACCCATTCCCTCTTTGCCCGGCTTTAAAATTCCACCCGTATACGCTGAGACAAAGCAAAACACAAACGCTGTGGGATAGCGTAACTAGATGGACGGAATGCAGAACCAATCAAACATTCACCCCCAGTCACAGATCTGGGTTTAATCCATCCATTATTTTGCTCACCATGCCACCCCAGTTTGAACCCAGCCATATGCAAATCAGTCTTGACCCTGTTCCTCAAGGGAACAGTCCAGCCCGAACTGCCAGGCCAGGTTCTCCCTGGACCGGAAACAAGCATCCTGGGACCGGTTTCAGGGTTTCACCCCTCATCAGCCAGGCTAGCTTGAATCCAGTGGCACAGTGAGCCCGGGACCCACGTCTGGGCATACCCGGCGCACTTAGGGCGGCAAAAGCAAAGCAAAACACAAACGCTTGGGATAGCGTAACTAGATGGACGGAATGCAGAACCAATCAAACATTCACCCCCAGTCACAGATCTGGGTTTAATCCATCCATTATTTTGCTCACGATGCCACCCCAGTTTGAACCCAGCCATATGCAAATCAGTCTTGACCCTGTTCCTCAAGGGGACAGTCCAGCCCGAACTGCCAGGCCAGGTTCTCCCTGGACCGGAAACAAGCATCCTGGGACCGGTTTCAGGGTTTCACCCCTCATCAGCCAGGCTAGCTTGAATCCAGTGGCACAGTGAGCCCGGGACCCACGTCTGGGCATACCCGGCGCACTTAGGGCGGCAAAAGCAAAGCAAAACACAAACGCTGTGGGATAGCGTAACTAGACCTGGCCTAGCAGTTCGGGCTGGACTGTTCCCATGGGGGACAGGGTCAAGACTGATTTGCATATGGCTGGGTCCAAACTGGAATGGCATGGGCAGCAAAAAAACGATGGATTAAACCCAGATCTGTGACTGGGGGTGAATGTTTGACAATGTTCAGCATTCCGTCCATCACTTGTTGTTTTTGCATTTGTCGCCCTAAGTGGGAAGGGTATGCCCAGACGTGGGTCCCGTGCTTCCCATGCCACTGGTTTCAAGCTAGCCTGGCTGATGAGGGGTGAAACCCTGAAACCGGTCCCAGGATGCTTGTTTCCAGTCCAGGGAAGACCTGGCCTAGCAGTTCGGGCTGGACTGTTCCCATGGGGAACAGGGTCAAGACTGATTTGCATATGGCTGGGTCCAAACTGGAATGGCATGGGCAGCAAAAAAAACGATGGATTAAACCCAGATCTGTGACTGGGGGTGAATGTTTGACAATGTTCAGCATTCCGTCCATCACTTGTTGTTTTTGCATTTGTCGCCCTAAGTGGGAAGGGTATGCCCAGACGTGGGTCCCGTGCTTCCCATGCCACTGGTTTCAAGCTAGCCTGGCTGATGAGGGGTGAAACCCCGAAACCGGTCCCAGGATGCTTGTTTCCAGTCCAGGGAAGACCTGGCCTAGCAGTTCGGGCTGGACTGTTCCCATGGGGAACAGGGTCAAGACTGATTTGCATATGGCTGGGTCCAAACTGGAATGGCATGGGCAGCAAAAAAACGATGGATTAAACCCAGATCTGTGACTGGGGGTGAATGTTTGACAATGTTCAGCATTCCGTCCATCACTTGTTGTTTTTGCATTTGTCGCCCTAAGTGGGAAGGGTATGCCCAGACGTGGGTCCCGTGCTTCCCATGCCACTGGTTTCAAGCTAGCCTGGCTGATGAGGGGTGAACCCCCGAAACCGGTCCCAGGATGCTTGTTTCCAGTCCAGGGAAGACCTGGCCTAGCAGTTCGGGCTGGACTGTTCCCATGGGGAACAGGGTCAAGACTGATTTGCATATGGCTGGGTCCAAACTGGAATGGCATGGGCAGCAAAAAAACGATGGATTAAACCCAGATCTGTGACTGGGGGTGAATGTTTGACAATGTTCAGCATTCCGTCCATCACTTGTTGTTTTTGCATTTGTATACGCTGAGACGGCACACTTACCAGATACCGACGCGACCTGCACGGTATTACTCCACACTCAACTAGGTAAGAATTATTGGCTTACATGAGCGCGATTTCTTGTTCATTCCCTGCATGCCATGTTATATTTACCAGCTGGTCACTCTCGGATGGCATACTGGCCCGTTTTCGACGCAACCGGCACAGAGTTACTTCTTTCACGCCTGCTCAAGTAGAACAAAACCTGGGATACTACGAGCGTAATCACCGCTCGTTTGTTCATTATCTTTTCTCTTTCACACCAGCACCACTTGATGCCGTATTTTGCACTTTGACCTCATTCAGTTTTGCTCGCTTTAATATTGATGTCTTCCCCAACATTCCCGGCTTTAAAATTTCCTAGCCGTACACGCCGGGACGGCACACTTACCAGTTACCGACGCAACCGTTACTCAGTGCCGCAATTTGCACTTTGTTTCAAACAGTTTATTTTTTGCGTTAATAGTGTTCCTCTCAAACATTATTCTAATCGGGTTTCCTCTCACACTGCCTCAATTTATTGGCACTTTACTCGGGCCAATTCAATATAATTGAATAGTCGGTAGTCTCAACTATGGGTTAATATGTTTAACTTTGTGGTTTCTTTAACCATGTTTGTTGGTCTTGCACCCTTGCACTGCCTGCTGCAGGTCATTTAGCCCACCAGATGGCCCCTACACACCACGACCTTAGGCGTTCGTGACCAAGGTAAGCCATATTACATACGGCTACCTCTTTTGATTAAACATGCCACTCGATTCATATCGGTCTCTTTTAGTGCCAGTGTATTTTGATATTCCTTTCTGTTTTTTCCACATTAGGCTTATCATGGTCATCATTGCTACCTTTACTCCTTATGATTGACTCACCGGGAGTGCTACGTCAACCATCTGTTTGGAACTCCTGTTTACTTCTCCCTACTTACATATGTCCGCATAGCTTAAGGTATTTGACCTCTGACTTAAATCTCCTGCACTTGCTTACTATTACGCTTTCTATTTTTGCTTTTTTCATTTGAAAAATCATTTTTTCTTTTCTACATTCACCTGCTTGACCTACACAATCACCTCTCCTTTTTGACACGGTTCCCCCACCTGGTAAATTGCCTTCTATGTGTTCATTGGTGTAATATCACTTCTGGGTGCCATGCTTGTCCCCACTCTATAACTCTTATTCGTTTGCTCATTACTTCCATAGTGTGCACTCTTTTCTGTGCATGATTTTTCACCTGTGGTGCACATCCCTCACTCTAAATCGTGTGATCATTTTAGTCACACTGGTTTCAGTTGTCTGGCCTTTCCCCCTTTTTCCTACAATGGACGTTGATGTTGGATACCCTATTGTATATTTCCTATCTCATCTATTTGTATATATTGTTCATCTATTTCACAGCCTTGACAAAGTCTAGAAGACAAAACACGTGTCAGCTGTTTTGCTGTATGGACTTATGTTGCATGTGGTCATTTGATTGGAACTTTGACCACTTATTCTCATTATAATAAATATCCAGTGTCACCTGCTTGCTGGAATTCGGCTCAATTCTTGAAACACTACTTGGATCAACTACACTGAGTTTTACTTTGGGTGTGCCCTGGCCTGTGTGTTTTCGTTGTACAGGCAACCACTCACTGCTCCAGTGTGTTGTCCTCTGACACCTGTGGTGGCAGGTGTATGGCTAGCCTGGCACCCATTACTATCTGTTGCTTGTAAAGGACTATTACGGATGGACATTAGATAAACCTTTGTTGATGTGCAAGCGCTTTTGGCATTCTCCACCCTCTTTCGCTTTGAAACAACTCCATTGCGGTAGGCCTGAATTTGTGAGTTTGAGCTAGCTCAATGTGACCAGATACCCATGAGTGACACTTTTAGACTTTTGCAACAATTTTCACCTAACACTTTAGAAACTCACAACTTTGATTCTAAGGATTGGATTTGTGTCATTTTGGTGGAATTATATATGCTGAAATTAGCCCTATTTTCTAAATTGATTTGGGATTTTTCTTGTGTGGTATTTTTAATGTGTTGCTGTTTGAATGCTGCATAAATACATTATACGTTGCCTCTACATTAAGCTTGGTAGTTTTGTGCCAAGCTACCAGGGGGTAAGCACAGGTTTGCTTTGTGACTTTCATGGTTCACAAGGGCTATCTTTACTACTAAAGTGGGGTTTTCACAACCCTCAACTAATTTCCCAATTTATTACACTATTAAATCATGTAACAGACTAATGGACTTTCAGAGGTAGATACTTTCATGGTAGGTTCATATTTCTCACGGTCTTGCTTAACTGAGGTACACTTCAACAACAAACTTCACCTTTTCTGATAAAACTACTGCCAAAAATAAATAAGAACTCTCAACCACTCATTCATGATACTACATACATATATAGTATGTAGATGTTGACAAATTAGTGACTATTTTCTCCATCTTTTCAACTCTAATGAACAGCCTTCCTGACCTGCACTGGAAAGTAAGACCTGGACCTTTAATCACGAGAACATCTTTCTTATCACAGCTGTTCAAAATGGCCCTTTTTGCAGGGTCATCCCTAAACTTTGTTGCCTCCTTTCTCCTACTTTTTCGGACCTGCTTTTGTTGGCTTTAGGACACTGGGCACTTTACCCCTGCTAACCAGTGCTAAAGTGTTTTTGCTCTCTGTGTAAATTGTGTTGGTGATTAGTTTATCCATGATCGGCATATTCGATTTACTAGTAAGTCCCTAGTAAAGTGCACTAGAGGTTCCTAAGGCCTGTAAATGGAATGCTACGAGTGGGACTGCACCACTGTTGTGCCACCCACATTAGTAACCTTCTAATCATGGCTCATACCTGTCACCGCAGTTTTAAACTGCCAATTCGACTTGACAAGTGTACCCACTTGCCAGGCCTAAACCTTCCCTTTTTATATATGTAAGGCACCCCTAAGGTAGGCCACAGGTAGTACCATTGGCTGGGTGCAGTGTATGTTAAAGGTGGGACATGTACTAATGTGTTTTACATGTCCTGACAGTGAAATACTGCCAAATTCAATTTTCACTGTATCAAGGCCTATCTCGCTCACAGGTTAACATGGGGGCTGCCTTTAAATACTATTAAAGTGCAAATTCCCTTTGAGAGCAGATAGAAATATAGAATGTGGGGTCTCTGAGCTCACAATTTAAGATATATCTTTTTGTGCAGTTGGTTTTTGGATTGTGAGTTTGAAAATGGCACTTTTAGAAAGTAGGCATTTTCTTGCTTAATCCATTCTGTTTGTGGATTCCCTGTCTGGGTCGGTTTGACAACTGGGCTGTTTGTACCTCTCTCTAGACAGTGACACAAAGGGAGCTGGGGTGTAGCCCGCATATCCTGATGAGCAATCGTCGCTAGGACAAGAGGAAGGAGTGGTCACTCACACCTGAAAGGGTTGTGCCTGACCTCACACAATGTAGTCTCCAACCCCCTGGTGTGTGGCTGGGGCCTGGCCTGGACATGGAAGGATCCCACAAACACTTGAGACTTTGCTTTGAAGTTTGCCAACTTCAAAGGCAAAAAGGGGATTAAGTATTGGACCCAAAACCCCTGTAAATCAGATTACTTCACGGATCCAAGAGGAACCTCTGCCTGGAGAAGAGCTGAAGAGCTGAGGAGAAGTGCTGCCCTGGCCTGTGACTGTGGTGTGTTGGGCTATGCTGCAGTTGATGCTTCTGCCTGTGCAAGGGGACAAAGACTGGACTTTGTTTTGCATTCTTGCTTGAAGGTAACTCCAAGAGCTTGGAGTAGAGCTTGGCTCCTGTTTGGAAGCATCAGGGACAGTGAAGGCTTCACCATCCAGTGCTGAGTATGCATGCTGTTGACTCTAGCTTGCCAGAGGGTGGCATTCTAGTTCCTGGGCAACTAGAAGTGACCTGTCTAACGATGCCAGACAACATAGTGCAACTTCGCAAATTACACCACTGCCTGGAACCACTATGCTGTCTGCCCCGAGGACATGGACCTCGCAGAAGTGCGACGACCCCGACAACCTTGTAGGCTTCATGTTGCTACAGCCCCTGATCCCACCTGACTTCGCTGACTTTGGAGTTTTTGTAAGTCCGACATACATGACATCTAATGCCATTGCAGTGCCTGCAGACCTGTGACATCATCACGACCCCATGAGGTCACGTCGCAGTATTGTGACTTCTCCGGACTTCATGCCTGCGGGAACCAAGGGCCCAACTTCACAACCGACGCTGCTTCATCTCTACCGCTCTGCAGTGAGGACCCCACGCCGCTGCACGACGCCTCTGCCCTTCTGCTCCGTAGCAGCAGAACCGTAGCCGCATTAGGACCAGCATCACCGCTCTCCTCGACTCCGTGCACAGGCCTGTTTTCTAGTTGTTTACTAAGGTACTGTATCTGGGGATCGAACGACTCCGTCAACTGCGCTATTGGCGTTGGATTTTAGGAAACGACTCCGTCACAATGCCGCTTAATACCAACTTTCAGTATTTGTGCCTCTAGCCACTATTTTTGTTCTTTTAAGTGCTAAATTCATATTTTTAACATTGTATTGTGTATTTTTTATCATTTTTGGTCTTGTTTGTTTAGATAAAATATTTACTATTTTTCTAAACCTGTGTTGTGTAATTTTTTAGTAGTTCACTGTATTACTGTGTTTGTTTGTACAAATACTTAACACATTATCTCTGAAGTTTAGCCTGTGCCAAGCTACCAAGGTGGTGAGTGTGACTCTCTTTTACCCTGTCTAGAGTGAGGGTCCTTGCTTGGACAGGCGGCAACCTGACCGCCAACCAAAGACCCCATTTCAAACAACAGCGAACATTCATTAAATTCTAGGTAAAGACTACAAAATACTGTTGAAAACATGTACTAAATCTTCCATCCTGGTACTATGCCACTATTCAGCCTTGCAGAGGCTTTCACATGGATAACATGTGTGTGCCCCTTCATACAGCATGAAGGAAAGGTGAGGACAAAACACACAAACACGCACTCACACATACTCATGCACTAGTTGTTACAAAATACCTGCTCACTCCCAGACTCCAGCATAGCTCAGCTCATGTGCACGCAGTTCCACCAATACCTCCCCTGTTCAAAACAACTTTTTAGAAATAACCCAAACCATTTTAGCCCCACTGAACTTCCAGGCCTGCACTACACCTATATCATTTGAGTTAGACATTAACAACTTCACAAAAATTGAACTCAAATGTGGTAGACCTCCTTACCAAGTCCAAACATCAGTGCCCTTCATTAACGCTTTAAGTGAGTATTTCAGTTTCACTGTCAAGGTGGTCACCCAATGATAAGGCATGATGTTGCCTATTGACCACCTCCCACAAAAAAAAAAAATGAACAACAAATGCATATATAAACTGCCCTTCAAAAAGCACTCAAATATATTGACACCAACTTATCCCCCAAAGGATATGAGCAAATGCATCAATTCCCTCCCATTCAAAAAATATGGATGTTCTCTCAGACTAAAAATGTCACTAGCTGACCCCTGGTCTAATTGACAAGTTGCAGAAAAATATCAAAGTCTACATTAAACGTATACACAGTTATCCTGCTGAGCTTATTCGTCTTCCCTGTATCTACACAATGTCCCCACTTTCTCAAAAAATGCATTGAATATAAAAATAACATACCTGTTTTGACAAAGTTAAATAGAAGGCAGGAAATACAGGCACTACAGAACCAGAAGATGAAATGTTATACTCTCTGGAAAGTGCATGCCCCTGTATGAGTATTTTTGACTATTATGTCTGTTAATACGTTTCTTAACAGAGTTCTTAGCACGCTGCAAGCAGGTTTTCATGATGGTATTGGAACCATACACCAAGTCTTCTGATTGCAAATGGAAGTGTGTGACATTGAGGGGTGGTCGGCTTCATGTCATCTTTGTTGACCCCCGAGCTGCCTTTGACCTTGTGCCTAGAGGATCCTTATGGAAGGTCCGCTTATGGAAGAACCTGGTGGAGATGGGGGTCCCTGCACATCTACTAGAGATGATAGTTTGTCTTTAGTCGAACACTTTTGCACAGGTTAGATATGGCCCCCAGAGCCAGTTAACTGAGCCTGTTCCGGTAAGGCAGAGATGTGTGTTGGCCCCTACCCTTTTTCTTCTATATATCAACAATTTTTTTCCTTTTTGGCAAACTGTGGGGTGACGTCCCGTCTCTTGCTGGAGCTGCGATTCCTGCACTTTTGTTTGCAGATGACACCCTGCTTCTATCCAGGTCGCTTATGGTCCTTCAGAAAATTTTGTATAAAGCAGGGCCTCGAGATCAATCTCAGCAAAATCAAGTATATGTTTTTAACCCTTGTCCCTTTACTCACCTGAATCCAACCCTTAATGGGGAAAGGCTGGAACAGGTTTGAGTGTTTTCTTTACATTGACAGAGGAGTTTGATTGGTCTTCTCTGGTCCAAAAATGCAAAATTTTGTTAGAACAGTACTTTGGGGGCATTTCAAGAGTTCAAAGATCCTCTGTGTTTCAAACTCTCTCCCCTGCTCTTGAGATGTAAAAGCATCAGGAGTATGGTGCCTCCCCATATGGCAGTGATTTATGGAGACACTTAGAAGTTAACTCCCTTGTTTTAGTTGAGAATCGATTTATCGGGATTCTCAACAATCTACTGGCTAGTGCTCCTCTGCTTCCACTGTGGATTGACTATGCCTTGAGAAAAATAAGTGATGTGGTGAAGCTTAAAATGTTCTGGTAGAGACTGTTGACTGTTCCTGAATTAATCTTAATTTGCAGGGCTTTTATTGAGGTGATGGCAGCAGCTGGGGCTGATAGGATTTCCTGGATTAGGGCTGGGTGATGATGTTTAAGACAGATAGGGCTTGGAGGCCTTTCTTTTAACCCTGATTAACCTACTTGCATCTCCAAATCGGCTCTAAAAAAGAGCGTTTTAAACTTTTTGAAGATCAGCGGGATGTGGGCATCCCCAGTGTGGGAAATATAACAACTGCCTTTTTGGGGTTTAAATTCAAGTACTTCTTTCTTTATGAGGTTGAGCCACCTTTCACCAAAACGTTGCACATTAAGTTTTGCCTATGGATTTTACCCCTCAGTTCCTTTACTACTGTGTTTGGGTGTCCCACTCTAGACCCATCAACTGCTTGTCGTTTCTGCCCAGATGAGGTGGAGGTGGCTGAGCAGGTTTTATTGTTTTTTCTAGCATACATAAGTGCAGAAAAAGTGGATACTCCCGTTGTGCCACAAACTGGGGCTTAGGCATTACAACGTTTTTAATTGGAGGAATAATGTTATGTGAGGTGTAATAATTGTAGCTTTCATGTTTTTTATTTCTTTTATGTTTTTTATGGCCCTAACTTGACTTGACATTTCAAATGAAGTAAAACACCATTTTTATTTCAGAAACTCAATTTCAAGTGAGTGTTTTCTAGGAATGGTTTTGTAAAATCCTTATGAACTGCTAAAAAATGAGAAATGGATTACATTTTCAGCTGCACTAGCTGTGCACAGATTTGGTGCATAATTTATCTTGTGTCAGACTGAAACTGGTAAATAAATCCGGTATGAGAAACATATTAACTTGGGTTTAAACGTAAGGGAAATAAGGAGCATTTCCAATTTAATGAGAAGCAGATTCGGGGACTTTGCAGAATTTTGAAGATAAAGAAGTACGTCTGCACACTTCTAATTAGGACTTTGAGGAGATCAGGTCTGAAAATGAATAATTGATCTGCACTTTTCCTATCTTATTTGATTACTCCTGTATCACCAGTATATTTTTCTTGCAACGTTCTCTGTGCCTTATTCAATAAAAATATTACATTTACTGAACGAAATTCACTGCTATGTACCTCTCACTGTAAAATAAGTAGCTCTGTATCGATTTTTAACATGAAGATTCTTTGTCTGTCTAATGTTGCATACTTTTAGGGCCGTATTTATACTTTTTGGCGCACAACTGCGCCAACGCAGTTGTGCGTAAAAAAATTTAACGCCGGCTAATGCCATTCCAAAGCGCCATGCGGGCGCCATATTTATGGAATGACGTTAGCCGGCGGAGCTGCCTGGTGTGCTTAAAAAAAAATGACTTACACTAGGCAGCGCCGGCGTAGGGGAAAATGGAGCTTGGGCGCCAAAAAATGGGGCAAGTCAGGCTGAGGCAAAATTTTCGCCTCAACCCGATTAGCGCAATTGTTTTTGACTCCCAAAGCCATTGAAATGACTCCTGTCTCAGCAAAGACAGGAGTCATGCCCCCTTGCCCAATGGCCATGCCCAGGGGACTTCTGTCCCCTGGGCATGGTCATTGGGCATAGTGGCATGTAGGGGGGCACAAATCAGGCCCCCCTATGCCACAAAAAAAATATTTTAAAAATACTTACCTGAACTTACCTTAAGTTCCCTGGGATGGGTCCCTCCATCCTTGGGTGTCCTCCTGGGGTGGGCAAGGGTGGCAGGGGGTGTCCCTGGGGGCATGGGAGGGCACCTCTGGGCTCCTTCTGAGCCCACAGGTCCCTTAACGCCTGCCCTGACCAGGCGTTAAAAAATGACACTAAAACGGCTGGATGTCATTTTTTTTGACCCGCCCAATCCCGGGCTTCATTTTTGCCCGGGAGTGTAAATACGGCGCACATGCCTCAGAGTCATTTCTTAGACGGGAACGCCTACCTTGCATATCATTAACGCAAGGTAGGTGTCCACGCTAAAAAATGACGCAAACTCCAAGATCTTTGGCGCTAGACGGGTCTAACGCCAAAGTATAAATATGGAGTTAGTTTTGCGTAAAAAAACGACGCAAACAGAGTATAAATATGCCCCTTAGTATCTCAGGAGTCTAAGCAAAATTCCTTTCTTAATTGGCCACAGGTGATCACATTGAAGTTAATGATTCCAACCATGACAACTTACAAACCTCTAACATTTTTCTATTTCCCTATCTATTTTTAGATCTTGCTATGTGCATGTCCCTTTATCAGATATCAGGTCATTGTGATACACACCATCAACATGGATAAAAATGGAAATAAGCCAACAGCGGTGCTCCAAACACTCTCTCCCCCAACACATAAAATGCTGTACTTAAAAATTCTGTAAAGTAAAGCTTGAATGTGACCTTTTTGTTCTTTTAATAGCGTTTGTGATACTTTTTATTTGGAAGTTGTCTTTCTTTTCTGGACATTGATAATTTCACAGTTACTCTTCCCATCTATGTTACATATTCCTCTTGCAAAGTACATGGACGGGAGCCCTGTTAACCATTTTACCACATTCCAGCAGTAATTTATACACAAATAATGTTGTTTTAGGCCAGTTATTCCAGGGTTCTTCTTCCATGCCTCAACTGGGGTCAAATCTTACAATTGAGGTGGTGGAGACGAGGCAGGGCTTTTCTATGACAAAGTCGCACTTTGAGTGCAATAATTATCCCTATCTATCCTTTTCGTTAGGTAATATAGGCCTTTATTCCATTGGAGGCTACACCAGTAATGTGCCCTGTCGTAACACAACATTCACTGGTCTTCTGGTTATCAGGGACAGCAAGTGATATTTGAAAGTGGTGTACCCCAAATGTTACGGCAGCAGTCCTACAATTATGGACGTGATTAGCAGAGTGTGGTCAGGTCAGGTGTAACAGTCAGAGCTAGCTCTATTCTGAGCATGTTCTGGGTGTAATCTGTCTTTCTAATGACATTCAGAGTTAAAGTTAGCATTTTCTATGAAGTAACTTACTTGTTGTTTTGTTGTGCCCAGAATTCACTCTAGTAAGAACCACCCTTGGGACATTTCCCCTGAATTATATCTACTTCTGAAAATCAAATCATTGGCTGTGACAGCGTTAGCTTCCACGCCACTTCACCGTGTTTTAGAAAACGGGCTCTGCTGTATGTTGGTGGTGATTACTGATAACGCGCCCCGTCTTAGGTAATTTACTTTGTCTGGGACTCGTTTTAGGCCAATGAATCTTTTTACCCTGATTGAAGACACCTTAGGACGAGATAACTAATCAGCATATAAATCACTAGGTCAATAATTTTCTCAATATCCACTATGTCAAAGTAAACCAATCTAGATAAATGCATCAATAAAGTTTGATCACATCATGACCTTTCAACCATGAATGACCACACAAAGATTAGTAGGACTTACGTTATTTTATTCCCTATTGATTACACTCTACTAGCAAGTTTATTAATCTCAAAACCAGAAAACACATCAGCAAAGTCACAATATGGCAACTAGAATAAGATTTCATCAAGGCCAAGATCATAAACATTAGAACAAAACCCAACGTCAACATGGATTAACTTAAGCAGAGCATCATTAGCACATTATTCAACAAAGTATTGATTCAGTCATTTGTCCATTTGCGTCCGTTTAATGAACTCCCTAACTAACCTCGAATTAGCAGTAGCATGTTGGGCTTCATGCAAAACAATTTATCAACACAAATTTAGAAAATGTCTATCTATGGTCTCTATCAAAAGAAGCAGTTGGTACCTAGAAAGGAAAGGCAAACAGACAATTACAATTTCATTATCATATAGTTACCCTCTGTAATGGGTCAGCATACAGAGTCAGACTTCGTCCTCAGGACATCAGTTGATTCGCCATCGGCCAGGAAACACAGCAAAGTCCAGCAAGACAGGCAATACAGGGCACTTCCCTCATAAGGAGGAAAAGTATGAATCGGGCAAGACAAAGATAAGGATGGTTCGAAGAATGAAACCGCAAAGTCTTTAAGACAGAGTGACAAAGTATCTAGGCAATCGCAAAGGCACGTAATGGCTGATTTCTCCTCGTGTCATACGATTATATCAAACTTGTTGTACAGTCCCCTAATTTTCAATTGGGCAAAAGTTTGGTGCACCATTATCTCCATCCAATGATCATGTAATCACCTCATTAGAAATGCCACTTTAGAACAGTTCTCATGTAGTTTATTGGCTCCTGTAATTGACGTCTCCAACGGGTAGAAAGTCAGGCACAAACTTTTTAGTCTCTCAGGCTCAGTCAGTAGTTCCATTGTCTTTACCAGTTCAGGCGAGTTTGTACCTGTTGCAAGTTTACACTGTTGCATTCAGCAAGAATGTCTCCTTGAGCAAGTCGAGTCTCATGAGAAAGAATTTACTACGGTTACACACATCTTCTAGCTTCTGGAGAGGTACAGCTACATGTCCTTCAGCAAGTCAGCATATTGCACGTTAGAAAAACACATTTAATATGAGACCATCAGCTAGGCCCGGACTCATGCTAACCAAGGCCTAGAAATTAATTCAGCAAAACCTTAACATGTAATTCTAAATGCTAACATAAATCATACATTAGTACATTAATAATTCATTATTAGTCAATTTCATTAATCATCGTATACATTGGTGGCCACTGATTATAATACCTACACTCCAACAATCCCTCCTCTGACGACACTTGTCATCACACAAATCCATTCTTTTTCAATTCCTTCATTTCTATTTCCTCTTTCTGCTTTGCCTTTTCATATTTTGCCCTGAACATTTTTCCCTTTTAGTTTCCTCCCTCCTCGCTTTATATTTTGCCCACTTTACTTTACTTTTTTCGCAAATTTTGTTCAATACCCATAGTCCGAATAAACAAGCCAAAACAATTACTATTCCCTGTATTAGTTTCCCCAAGAACCCATGCCATAGACCATTAAACCAACTTCCCACACGCGCAAATCCTTCTCCAACCTTTTACCAGACTCCTGGTTCTTTCATGCTAACCAAGGCCTAGAAATTAATTCAGCAAAACCTTAACATGTAATTCTAAATGCTAACATAAATCATACATTAGTACATTAATAATTCATTATTAGTCAATTTCATTAATCATCGTATACATTGGTGGCCACTGATTATAATACCTACACTCCAACAATCCCTCCTCTGACGACACTTGTCATCACACAAATCCATTCTTTTTCAATTCCTTCATTTCTATTTCCTCTTTCTGCTTTGCCTTTTCATATTTTGCCCTGAACATTTTTCCCTTTTAGTTTCCTCCCTCCTCGCTTTATATTTTGCCCACTTTACTTTACTTTTTTCGCAAATTTTGTTCAATACCCATAGTCCGAATAAACAAGCCAAAACAATTACTATTCCCTGTATTAGTTTCCCCAAGAACCCATGCCATAGACCATTAAACCAACTTCCCACACGCGCAAATCCTTCTCCAACCTTTTACTAGACTCCTGGTTCTTTCAGTTCCTTCAAAACTGCACTATCTCTTGTTAGGTTAGTAAGCATACTTCTAATCTCAATACTATTGTCCGGTATGTAGGCACAACAGTGGTGCTCATTAAGCATCTTACAGACTCCACCACTTTCCGCTAAAATAATGTCTAAAGCAAGCCTATTTTGAGGAGTCATAGCCCTCTCTGCAGTAAGTTCAGTATCCATCAGGAATATAGCCCCTGTGAAGTTTGTCAGCATGTTATCCACAATAGTAGACAACTTTCAAATCTTTATGGAGTTCAAAACAACTTCCACTGAAGGAATTATTGCTCCAAATATGTCTCCTACTACACCAGCAGCAGTTTCTCTCTTTTGTCTAGCACAGAGTAATACTGTCACTTTCGGAAATTTCTTTAAATCATCTAGTTGATAAATCTTTGGAAAGACTATTCCCAAATAACATGTCCCATAGCATCCCTTTGGAAAACGGTAATAAGCACTAAGGGCCAGATGTATCAAAAAATGTTGCATTCGCAAACGGTGCGAATCGCAAAATTTGACCGTTTGCGAATGCAAAAACGTGGTCTGCGATGCATGAAAGGCATTCGCAGGCCGAAAATAAGAAATCGCGAAAATAGCGATTTTTTTTTTTGCGTTGCGACCTGGTTTTGCGAGTTGCATTTCGTGTAGGAAATTGCGAGGCGCAAAATGCGAATCGCAAAACCCAAGTCGCAATTTGATGCATCAAAAAATCGCAAATTACGATTTTTCGCAGAATGGCATTTTGCACATGCAAAATACCACTAAGTGAAACCAGGTGGTAACCAGGTGCAACCTATATAAAGAGTCCCAGAATGCCTCAGACTCTTCCACAATGGCTGCACTCTACGTCATGGTGAGGAGGATGAGGATCATGGCAGGTTTGAGGAGAGGGAGGAGGAGACAGGATCACCTTTTCAGAGTGCGCATTACACTTTTTGGCCAGACAGAGGAGGAAATATTTGAGAGGTATAGGTTGAGCTCTGCCATGATACTTGATCTGATAGCTGAGCTACAACCCATACTGCAGCGCAGAACACATAGGACTCAAAGCATACCCACCTATGTGCAGGTATTATGCTTCCTCCACCAACTTGCTCCAGGGAGCTATCAAGGGGTCATAGCAGCAGCTGTAGGGGGTCTCACAGAGTACCCTCTCTAGATTTTTAAATGCATTTATTAACGCCATGCTGAGCAGAATGCACCAGTACATTCGATTCCCCAAAACCCCACAGGAAATACAGCAGACAAAAATGTATTTTTACCAGATAGTACAGTTCCCCCACGTCCTAGGTGCCATAGATGGGACACATGTTGCAATCTGTCCACCATCAGCCACAGAGTATGTGTACCACAATCGTAAATACCAACATTCCATGAATTTACAGGTGATATGCGATGCCTCCTACATCATAACTGATCTCGTGGCCAGGTACCCCGGGAGCACACATGATTCATACATCTTTTCCCACAGCGGCATTCACACAAGACTGCTAGCTGGGGAGTTTGGTGAAGGATATCTACTAGGTATTGTCCCTCTGTACACTGGCGCATTGATGGCGTGTTGATGTCAGATGGCTCAGTTACTCAATATACCCTCTGTCCCTTCCAGGAGCCAGTGTCTAAGCAGTGCGCACCTACATGATGACGCCCTACCTAAATCCTGCACCAGCAGAACGGAGATACAACGCAGCACACAGGGCGACCCGCAACGTGGTGGAGCGCACCTTTGGCCTGCTGAAGAGTCGCTTCTGTTGCCTCCACAAAAGTGGAGGGGCACTACAGTACAGCCCGGAGACGACCTGTTGAATGGAGACTTGTGCAATCTTGCACAATATAGCTACCACCAGGGGCATACCTGTGGAAATATCTGATTCTGAATCAGATGAGGATAATGATCCCATACCACCCCTACAGCCAGCAGACATCACACACAACCATTTCAAATGTAAGTATGAAAACACAAATCCACTGGAAAATGTACCTGCAGTGAGTACATTTATTACCTTAATGCCAGGTAATGAAAGTTCAACGAGTACCAACAAAAGTAATTGTGAAGAAAAACAATAGCAGGTCACAGTAAAGCACTATTCCTTTATAGTGTCATCATTCCAGAAATATAGACAGTCCCCTGTGGCCACTACAGTCACTTCTTTCGGCCACGCACGCCACTCGAGTGCGCAGTTGCCTCACTGGCACCTCAAGTGTCTGCCTCTGTGGCAGTGCTGTGCCTGGAACTGCGATGTCTGGTGTCCAATGCGGGCACAGCTAGGCTGCTGAGGCTGGATGTGTCCTCCGCGTCCCCAGTCCAAGTTCACTAGGAGTGGCTGACAGGTTTCCCATTATATTGTCTATCACATTAGTGATCTGTACAAGTCCTTGGGCCACATCCCTGCTGCTGTTTGCTACCTCAACCTGTGCAGCCACAGCACGACGTGATATTAGGGAGGTAGAATTAGTCAGCCTAGTCACAGAGCGACAAAAACCTCCAAACATGCTCATGATGCGTCGCTCCTGTCTGCGGTCGCTTACCCTGTCATGGCGCAGCTCCTGACATAGTTCCTTGACAGCAGTAGTCAGCTCCCTTGTATCCTGCAATGCCTGGACCTGTCCCTCATGCAGCTGTTCAATGTTGGCATTGAGGCACTCCAGCTGGTGATGCAGGCCCCCCATGTTTGCATTCTGTTGCTGCATCTGCCTATGTAATGCCGTGATCTTCTTATTTTGCAGGCGCTGCTGCTGTAACACAGCTGATTCCAGGCCACCAAATAAGGATGTTCCCTCACCTGCCTCATAAGCCTGTGTACCTGCATATGTAGGCATCCTGCAGGGTGCTGTGGTCTGCTGCAAACGGGGCTCCTGCATCCGAGTGCATCTGCCAGTTGGGGCGGTATTTGTGAGTCTTCCTGCTGCTCATCAGAGTCCTGACTCAGTTCTGGCAGTGCCCTAGGCCTGCGTCGGAGTGGCGCAATGTTCTGAGACTCACTCGTATTGGAGTCTGAAGCAGGATGGTTGTCTGTCTCCCCTGCACTGGCACATGCTGTGGCTGCTGGGCCTGGCCCACCTGCAATGACAATATGCAGCATGTCAGTTATGTTTGTTACAATTAAGGTCACACAATGGTAATAAAGGTACTTCTCTTCACTGTGTTATGGGTGTTGTGTTCTTCTGTGTGTCGCTCTGCCTCTTACATTGTATGTGCTACTTTGAGCTCTGGGCTGTGGACTACCACTCCCATAAGGCATTGTTGTGCTGCTTCTAAGATTTGGAATGGACTACTTCTCACAATGTTTTACATTACTTGCTAATTCCTACGGGGCTTTTGTGCATACACATATGGGGTTACATTTCAATATTGCACTTACCTTTACTGGTACGTGGTGTGCCGGATGTGTCAATGTCAGTGACCCCACTGACTGCTTCTGGGAGGAGTGTGGACTCCACTAGGTCTTCTATCGGGGTGGAGGGTGTTTCTGTGGGAGGTCCGCCTCCTGTGCTCCTGGCCTCCTGCAGTCATCTTGCCATCCTCTCCTTGGCACAGGACCGCAGGTCGTACCACCTCTTTTTGATTTCTTCAACAGAGCGCTGTGCAACTCCAACAGCGCAGATCTTTGTCTGGATATCTGTCCAGAGTCTGCGTTTTTCACTCTCAGGCACCTGGACAACTGGTCATGGCTCCTAACCACCTCCTCTGTGAGCACCTCCAGCTCTTGCTCACTAAACTTCAGCTTGCGCTTCCTTTCTCCCTTCTCCTTTCCCTGGGCAGAGGTGTCCATGTTTGTTCTGCTGTGCTGCTTTCTTCAGAGACTTGCTCAGTGTGGCTGGGCTGACTCTCTCTGAGTGCTGGTTTGGGTGTGTCACCAGCAATCTGCCTGGGATGACTCACTTCCTGCTTGTGATGTCATCAGGCTCTTCCAGGTGTGCATTCTCGCAATTTGCGATTTTCAATTACTGAATCGCAATTTGCGAAAATGCAAATTGTGATTCGGTATTTGGGCCTCGCAAACCACAAATAGCGATTTTTAAGAAATCACTAATTCCGAATCGCAATTATGATACATGACCTATTGCGACTCAGAAATAACGATTTCTTATAAATCGCTATTTGCGATTCGCAAGGCCATTTCATGATACATCTGTCCCTGAGTCCACAAATATAATAGACCCCGGGGATCGTTTGATCCATTCCATTTAGCATGAAAGTCCATTTATACTGAAACAAAAACACATGCTTACACTCACTTGTCCCCACAAACACAGTGTCATAATATGACTTTGGTCGGGTTATGCAAAGCCTACCTACATGTTTCGCATCTAAAGCTAGCTTCTCTTGTTCCCTAACCCGATTATTACTATTACTAAGGAATGATCGTTGCTGCAAGCCCTTTTCTAATTTCCCCTTTAAAACCCTCCTTCTATCTTCAGTGTGATCTAGAAAGCTCTTTTCTACAGGTGTAAGCAAGCATGTCAAATTATTGCGGTGTGCATATGAAGCACTAATTGTCGTTCTGGGCTCAAAGAATCCCTGAATCAGCTTTATAGCATAATACTTAGCTAAACTATTCAAATCTTCTATGATAGGCACATTAGAGAACACTAAATCATAATTTGAGTAAAAATATTGCACTTCTTCTTGATTATAGAAACGCGTTAGTAACAAACTACAACTAATCCCGTAGGTTAATGGCAAGCTGTGATACGTAACTCCCTCTTGGACTGAAAGGGGAATTTGTGTACACACATAACAATCTCTCGCATCAATAGTGTCTACATACTCACTCAGCAAGCGATAGAAAACGTTAGTAGACAGCTCCCCTTTTGTATTAGTTTCATCATGCAAATACTTTGTATCTTGCTCAAACTTATCCCACGGTGTTAGTGTAGCAGTCTCAGAAACGGTAGCATTGTTAGCTTCACTCTCATCCTCCAAACGCATTTCCACAAACAGAGCTATAATGAAAATCACACACACAACACCCAAAGCAATACCCAAATATTTACAACGCTTATTTCCCTCAACGTCATCTCCTGACCTAGGCATGATCTGTAAAGAATCAGAAAGTAAAGTACTACAAACGCAATCAACTAATAGGAGGATGGCTAATAATTTTCCCACAAAAGCTAATGCAAAAGGCTTTCTTCAGCAAGTATTTACAATTTCTCTTTCACTCCAGAGCCTTTTGTCAATCCAGTTAGCAGCTTGTCACAATCGGGCTTTTCAAAAGTCAACTCAGGTTAGCAATGTCACATCCGGTAATTTATCAGTCTCTTTTCTCCGGTTTCCCTTTCATTCAATTTCAGCTTAATACAGTCTCTTTTATTTCTAGCCAACTTCAGGTACCATAATATTGACCTGGAACTTCACGATCAAAACAGAAAGCCAAGAACTCTTGTTGCCACTCGTCTGTTGTTGCATAAGCCCACTCAGGACCTGCGTATCTTCTGTTTGCAATTCTCTTTCTTTTCAGCTTGCGGTCACACTGCAATTCTCCTTCACTCAGATATTCTTTCCTTGTGGTATTGACCTCTCATTAATGACCACTTTCCCTTTCTCAGCTTGCGATTCTGGCCACTTATCTCCTCTCAGTGCCCTTTTACTGTTTGGCTTTTCAGGTTGCAGTTCAATGCCCTCCTCTTGTGCTAAGGTGTTTTCTCTTGATGGATCTGCAAGTGGCTCAGGAGGAGTCAGAACACTTTGACTTCCCTCTGTTTCACCTCCTTCGCCTTCCGGGTCTGTCAGGTGTTCAACTTCAAACCCGTAACCGTCTGCTTCTGGGAGAACCTCTCTTTGGGTCGTTCCTCCTGGTGCCTCAGTTGAGATAGGCTCGCTGTCACCTTTCTGGATCTTGGTTGCTGTTGGAGTGACCAAGCCGTCCTCAACAGAATCCCCTTCAGTCTCAGTTCCCCTTTGATTACACTCCGGCCCTGAGACTGCCTTCTCTGTAGCTGTTAGTTTCGACAACTCAATTTCCTCATCAGTTGGACACGTCACCTTCTTTGTGTGACTGGCATGAATCCAGTTTGGAATTCCCACACATTTCACTGCAGTAGTAGTTGTCAGTATTAATCTCTGGCCTCAGTCCTTCAACGAACCTGAACACAAGGTGATTCATGGCTTTTGTGTCTATGACCTCTGTGCCACTGTAGTGTTTGAATGCCTATAACAACCTCTCATAGTAGGCATGTATCGACTCTTTGCCTTCTTGTGTCGTTCGATCAATTTTCTGCCAATCAATATTCTGTGGCGACACTTTCTGCTTCAAAAACTCAATCACCTTATAGTAGTATTTCATCACCTCAGGAGATGGTTCTCCTGTAGCCCTGTCCCTCGCCGGTTCTGTCGTCAGCCAATCCACACTCCTCTTGCACTCAAGCCACAAGTCAGCTGGAACTATAATCTCAAACAGGGTATTCAAGTCCTCCCAGAGACACTTTGCAAGCTTCACAAACCTATCCGTTTGCTGATACTACTCTATCGGCTTTTTCCTCAGCCTGGGATAGTCATTTGTGAATGACAGAATTTCACCTCTAGACCATGGTACATGAACTAGAACCCCTCCAGCTGTCTCCCTCATCGGTAACATCTTTATTGTTCCTGTGTCTGAGGAAGCCTTTGCTTGCTGCGGTTCCAGGCAGTCACTTTTCCTCTTATCTCTCTTCTTTGCCCATCTGCCTTCCCACTTCTCTAATGCTCCCCACACCTGCGCGCTCTGTAGAATTTCTTTAAGGTGTGCCTTCATCCCAGTGGACCTCATGTGATCAAAGTCTTTAGGTTTGAAGTCTAATCTATAACTCCTCTTTAGATGCTTAGTATTGTCTAAGTCTATGCCTTATTTGTCTGCCACGTTCGCTAACCTCTGGTGCACCTTACTCACTTTTTTGGTTATTTTTGGGCACAGATATCTTAATTCTGCTTCAGTATATGATTCTAATCTGTTCACTCCCATGCTCCCTTCTACTAGCTAAGCTGCTTCCACCCCCAACCTCACAAAATTCAGGTATGACTCTCTTTCTGACCGCTCTGCTGTAGCAGGAGTAGTCTGTGGAGTGTTGAGCTTGTCTGACCACTCAGTTAACTGTTGCGCCATTAAGCCTTGCAATGAGATATTTCCAGCCTGCACCATCAGGGTTTGCAACAGGTTTGCACTTATTACCTTTGGGGTTAGTAGACCCAAACCTGCTTGTCTCATTGTCTCTAAAGGAACCCCAATCGGACTGAAGTCCAACAAGGATCTAGATCTCTCCGCCGTCTGCTCTCCCGGTGTCATCCCTTGGGAACTTCCTGTAAACCCTCCTCTTATCACCTCTTGAGTCATTACTCCTTGGTCTCAACACACTAGGTTTTGCTTGCGCATATAGCGGTACTGGCGGACCAACGCTAATTGGCAAAGATATAGCAGTGGGTGCCTGTCCATTTCCCAATCCTGGTGGGGCATTAATTCCCATAGCTTGGTTCATTACAGGTGCCGTAACTTTCTGCAGTCCTGTGACCGTGGTGTAATTCGGGACCACCTGTTGCTGCAGCTGGAGCAGCAGTCATGGAGTTGGCTCAATCTGCGTTAACTTTGATCTCGTGTACACTGGATCAGATGGCACCATCAAATTCATAGTTGTCTCTAATACAGGGACATCAGGGTAGAGCCTCTGAACTGGTGGTGGTTGCAACCGTATCTGCGTCTCAGGTGCAGTGGATACACTAGAACCATTCTGTATCGGAGCTGATGTGGTAGTATTATTTGTCTGTACTGTATTTGTGATCCCCTGATTCTGTGACGAATTTTCAGGACCTGCACTAGTACTCGGTCTATTGTCATTTATGGCATATGGTGGCGGTCGATCATGTAACAACTGATTTAGAAACTCATCATCATCAGAATCATCTGCATCTACCCAAGACTTCTGAGTCTCCTTTTGCCTATTAGAGCCCTTGTCGGTTTTGCAAGTGGCCTTTCTTCCCTGTGTTTCGGCCTCTTGAGTTATTGCCGGAAACATCCTAACTCCGTCTATTATTTCCCTTCTCCACATCTTGGTCTATCCCATCTAGCCTCCGCTAGAGTCTTTTCTGCTTTTCTCATTCTCCTCTCGAATTTCTGTTGCCTCTGTCGTATGGCCATTAATTCCCAAATCGCTAACGCCTCAAACTGAGCTGGTGTCGGAGGCGGCTTTTGCTCATTTAACACTTTCCACAAATTTTCTAGAATCCCTATATTAAAGGTTCCATTCTCTGGAGACGCCAAACACCCATCTTTCTCTGTTAATTTGCACCATTGCCTTAGCCAAAGACATGGCGCGTCTTCTTTCTCCTCCATCACGGCATAAGCCGGAGTATCCTCTGGCGGTGTAGGATCCCCCACACTCGCTGTAATGTACGTATCTCCCCTCAAAGCACTCTTTAAAGCCTTGAAAAACTTAATTTTGCGTCTTTTATTTTGTTTAGAATCGAATCAGGACGTGACTTTAGTTCCCATAACACCCTTCGCCCACCTTTTCAACCAATTGCCTCTCACGGACGGCTGCCAATCCGTGTGCAATCCTTCTTACTAGCTGACCTATCCCAGCGTGGCTCCAATGACGTCACACCCCCACACACACTGCTGCTGACAAAGTCTTGCGGCTTGTCTTCCTCACTCTAAATCCACACAAAACTAATGCAATATATTGCGAGCACCTTAACAACAAACTCAAATTTGCCGGTTTACTACAGGAAGGGTAACACAATCGCTTCAGAACTTTACAGAGATTTCACTTGAAGCCTCAGCCGCTACTCTCTTCTTCTCAGATCCCACACCCGCAAGCAGAATTTGACTCGCAAATTCTACTCTCGGCTTGTCAATGGTTCGTTCTAGTGCACTTTAGAACTTGCCAAATCTCCATCAAAGGTTTCACTCACACACTTTGACTCAAATCCGATTTGTCAACCGCGCCCGATTGACCTATCAAACTGCACAAATTACAACATAAGCCAAGTATCTCATACACTTACCAATATACTCCGAAGTCTTAGACCATGCCGGGTCAGTACATCACCAACAACCATGTGGACAGTTTTTGAGCACAAAGTGCCACACTCACATGAAATTCGCCGACTTACCTACTCTCATACTGCGGAGTATGCCCACTCCTACTAAAACATTACCTGGCCTAAATTCTCACAAACCTCACAATTCATCTGCGATATGCATAAGCTGAGCAAGCGCAAATTCTACATCATGCATACTATCACTAGAATACCGAGAACATACCCAACTCACTTCGGCAAGCCCCGAGATTCCGGGAAAGTCATTTGGGACTTAGGGGCACAACATACCTCCAATTTGCATTATTTCAAAAATACTTCTAAAACAATGGTCCCTCGTCCTAGGGCCCCAAAGGGCCTAAACCGTCCTCTGCTACCAGAACTGATAATACGTCCCGTCTTAGGTAATTTACTTTGTCTGGGACTCGTTTTAGGCCAATGAGAAGCAGATTAGGTGACTCTGCAGAATTTTGAAGATAAAGAAGTATGTCTGCACACTTCTAATTAGGACTTTGAGGAGATCAGGTCTGAAAATGAATAATTGATCTGCACTTTTCCTATCTTATTTGATTACTCTTGTATCATCAGTATATTTTACTTGCAACATTCTCTGTGCCTTATTCTATACAAATATTACATTTACTGAACAAAATTCACTGCTATGTACCTCTCACTGTAAAATAAGTAGCTCTGTATGGATTTTAAACATGAAGATTCTTTGGCTGTCTAATGTTGCATACTTTTAGTATCTCAGGAGTCTAAGCAAAATTCCTTTCTTAATTAGCCACAGGTGATCACATTGAAGTTAATGATTCCAACCTTGACAACTTACAGACCTCTAACATTTTTCTATTTCCCTATCTTTTTTTAGATCTTGCTATGTGCATGTTCCTTTCTCAAATATCTGCTTATTTTTCAGGTCATTGTGATACACACAATCAACATGGATAAAAATGGAAATAAGCCAACAGCGGTCCTACAAACACCCTCTCCCCAACACATAAAATGCTGTACTTAAACATTCTGTAAAGTAAAGCATGAATGTGACCTTTTTATTCTCTCAATAGCGTTTGTGATACTTTTTATTTGGAAATTGTCTTTCTTTTCTGCACATTGATAATTTCACAGTTACTCTTCCCATCTATGTTACATATTCCTCTAGGAAAGTACATGGATGGGAGCCCTGTTAACCATTTTACCACATTCCAGCAGCAATTAATACACAAATAATTTTGTTTTAGGGCAGTTATTCCAGGGTTCTTCTTCCATGCCTCAACTGAGGTCAAATCTTACAATTGAGGTGGTGGTGACGAGGCAGGGCTTTTCTATGACAAAGTCACACTTTGAGTGCAATAATTATCCTTATCTATCCTTTTCGTTAGATAATATAGGCCTTTATTCCATTGGAGGCTACACCAGTAATGTGCCCTGTCGTAACACAACATTCACTGGTCCTCTGGTTATCAGGGACAGCAAGTGATAGTTGAAAGTGGTGTACCCCAAATGTTACGGCAGCAGTCCTACAATTATGGACGTGATTAGCAGTGTGTGGTCAGGTCAGGCGTAACAGTCAAAGCTAGCTCTATTCTGAGCATGTTCTGGGTGTAATCTGTCTTTCTAATGACGTTCAGAGTTAAAGTTAGCATTTTCTATGAAGTAACTTACTTGTTGTTTTGTTGTGCCCAGAATTCACTCTAGTAAGATCCACCCTTGGGACATTTCCCCTGAATTATATCTACTTCTGAAGATCAAATCATTGGCTGTGACAGCGTTAGCTTCCACGCCAATTCACCGTGTTTTAGAAAATGGGCTCTGCTGTATGTTGGTGGTGATTAGTGATAACGCGTCCCGTCTTAGGTAATTTACTTTGTCTGGGACTCGTTTTAGGCCAATGAATCTTTTGACCCTGATTGAAGACACCTTAGGACGAGATAACTAATCAGCATATAAATCACTAGGTCAATAATTTTCTCAATATCCACTATTTCAAAGTAAACCAATCTAGATAAATGCATCAATAAAGTTTGATCACACCATGACCTTTCAACCATGAATGACCACACAAAGATTAGTAAGATTTACGTTATTTTATTCCCTATTGATTACACTCTACTAGCAAGTTTATTAATCTCAAAACCAGAAAACACATCAGCAAAGTTACAATATGGCAACTAGAATAAGATTTCATCAAGGCAAAGATCATAAACATTAGAAAAAAAAACACGACGTCAACATGGAGTAACTTTAGCAGAGCATCCTTAGCACATTATTCAACAAAGCATTGATTCAGTCATTTGTCTATTTGCGTCCGTTTAATGAACTCCTTAACTAACCTCGAATTAGCATTAGCATGTTGGGCTTCATGCAAAACAATTTATCAACACAAATTTAGAAAACTTCTATCTAGGGTCTCTTTCAAAAGAAGCAGTTGGTACCTAGAAAGGAAAGGCAAACAGACAATTACAATTTCATTATCATATAGTTACCCTCTGTAATGGGTCAGCATACAGAGTCAGTCTTCGTCCTCAGGACATCAGTTGATTCGCAATCGGCCAGGAAACACAGCAAAGTCCAGCAAGACAGGCATTACGGGGCACTTCCCTCATAAGGAGGAAAAGTGTGAATCGGGCAAGACAAAGATAAGGATGGTTTGAAAAATCAAACCGCAAAGTCTTTAAGACAGAGTGACAAAGTATCTAGGCAATAGCAAAGGCACGTAATGGCTGATTTCTACTCGTGTCATACGATTATATCAAACTTGTTGTACAGTCCCCTAATTTCAAATTGTGCAAAATTTTGGTGTACCATTATCTCCATCCAATGATCATGTAATCACCTCATTAGAAATGTCACTTTAGAACAGTTCTCATGTAGTTTATTGGCTCCTGTAATTGACGTCTCCAACGGGTAGAATGTCAGGTACAAAATGTTTAGTCTCTCAGGCTCAGTCATTAGTTCCATTGTCCTTACCAGTTCAGGCGACCTTGTACCTGTTGCAAGTTTACACTGTTGCATTCAGCAAGAATGTCTCCTTGAGCAAGTTGAGTCTCATGAGAAAGAATTTACTACGGTTACACACCTCTTCTAGCTTCTGGAAAAGTACAGCTACATGTCCTTCAGCAATTCAGCATATTGCATGTTAGAAAAACACATTTAATATGAGACCAGCAGCTAGGCCCAACTCATGCTAACTAATTCAGCAAAACCTTAATATAAATCACACATTAGTACATTAATAATTAATAATTAGTCAATTTCATTAATCATCGTATACATTGGTGGCCACTCCCCGTGGGCACATTTCAACCTTGCGTTTAGTAAAATACAGCAATACAATTGCTATGCAGCATCATTAGACATTAATTTGCAAAGATTTCATGTTAATTTTGATTATAATAACTACACTCCAACATCAGTTACACTTACAACAGGCTAATCGGTCACATTACCACCAGAGACCTGTTAGTGGAGACTACCAAGGATGGGAAAATGTATGAAATTGTAAGGTACAGGCCAGTTACTGAGCAGTCCTACAATGGGGAAATGAATGAAAATGACAGCAAAGATCCAACCAGTGAGATTGCTATCAGAGGGCAATTGGTGATATCTATGATGATAGGCAAATACATGGGACTGTAATGCATAGGCTAATTATTGAGCAAGCAGAAAATGTGTCAATTAAAGTGTCAACAGTGTCTCATATTTTGATGCTGCCAGTCACCAATCAGTCAGTAAAACTGGCAGACATGTGCCAATTTAGGAGATGGCAAACAATTTACTGATTAATTAGATTAACAGTGAGATTTCCAGCAAAAGCCAGGCTGCCAGCAAGACTAGAACTGCCAAGATTGCTACTGTATTTGCGGGTAAGTGAACACATACTTGTTACTTGCAGTCACAGTGCCTTCAGTCTCAGCTCTTATGTCCAAATGAAGACATGGATAGAGTGGTGATAAATACAATACCAAAAAAACTTAGATACTGCTGGCCGCCAAGAGACTGATCAAGTTAACTTTCCTTAAAAAAAAAAAAGCCAACAAACTTAACCAAGCCTGGAGCTGCTGTCATGATGTTTTGAGCATGAGAAGAGTGCCAAGATTGGTTGGAGAAGGTTAACCTAGTGCTCCTTTTCAGACTAGGAACCTTTGTCTGTAATCTGTCCGGCTGTTTAAAACAGCTTGGATTAGTACGGTCTGAAGTGTGCATGTTGGGCTGGCCATCACAAGAAAGCTGACCAATCTGACGTATGCACTCCTCATTTTACATTTTAGTCATCCCTGCTGCCAATTATTAGGAATCATCCCTGCCCCTGCACTGTCTCACACCCGAACTAGAACAGTGCATGCACTGCACTTTATTATAATATGATAATAATCATTTCATTAATTTACATTTGCTCCTGCATGCGTCTTGCAGCAGGCAGGCCTAAACTCCTCCTCCGTAAAGGAGGAACACCCACTGCCGGGTATTCCTTTCTATACGAATTCCAATGCACAGGCTGACATCAACAAAACTTGCCATTTCGTCTAGACCTATTTAAATTGTATTTTCTCGTGGATTTTGGGGACACCCACTAAACTGAGTATTTGCCACATTGTTTAGTCCTATTGATGCCACAGCGCATGATAATGTCACATTAACTCATTTGTTTCTCACATTATTTGACAGAACTGTGAAAAGAAACAGTGTACCGTGTACATGACCCATGCTAATGTATGGTGTTTGGGGTTTCAATGAATGTAGCGCAAAAATCTCTTGTAAGAAAGTTAGGTGTGTCTGGCTACAGTCTCATAATAACTATGTCAAAACATCTATGTTCGGACAATTTAGAAGTTCCAGTTACCAGACCTAACTGCTCTATTTCTTGTGCAACTGAGGTTTGCTAATAGAAAAATGCTAGAGACCCATCCAGAATATTTTGGCACCATCAGACTTAGATGTCATAATTTTTAACGCTAGTCCTGTGCTTTGCAGGATTAGCACAATAAATTATGATGCTAATCCTGCAAAACACCAAGAGGCCCATTATAATCAATGGGAGCCTCTTTTTAACGCCTGCACTTAGCAGGCGTTAAAAAATGCCGATAAAAATGGTGCAAGGGAATCTCATAGATTCTTTTGAGCTATTTTTATGCTCCCGTCTACTATTGGAACACCCCACTTGCATGCATTATGCCAGGCGCAGGCATAATGTGGCGCAAGGGGTTACAAAGTGGGGTAATGCAAGCATTGCCCCACTTTGTAAACATGGTGCAACATTTTTTCCGTTCCAATTCTTCGTTAACGTCAAAAAATGGCACTAATGTGGCGTTGGAACGGCACAAGGGCTCCATCAATCTGGCCCCTAGATTTTCTCCCTGTTCATCATGGTCAATGGCTATTTTTTCTAGTTAGGTCTGCCATGCCTCACATGACGGTCATGGACACTGAAATCCAGCAATGGTTGCCCTGCTCCACTGTCACAAAAGAGCAGTTCCACTACCTCTAATAGAATGAGGGAACATCAAGGTTGGAAAATGGGGCACCTCCTCTTTTTAGCGCATGCCACACATTTAGTAACCGCTAAATGAGGCCCTTAGAATTTTCCGTCTATTCCAGTATGTGCTGAAATAAAAGTATTTGTATAATGTTATACATAAAAATTCTGCACCTCTTACTGAATAAAGGCTAGGGAACGGTTGCAGACCAGTGCAATTAGCCCATGTGTTTTCTCCATTACTATATAAAGTAACAAATGACTTATTTTGCTTGTGAAATTGTACGTACAACAGGACATACTCAACATGTAAGCAGTGATGGAATTTCCTCTGTCTATACATTGCATGAATGAACTCATGGAAACTAACTAAATATTAAAAAGGTCCTCCAAGCAACGTGGGACTGGTTATGCCCTGATAAGGGCTCATCAACCTGATATAGCTTGGTTCCAGTGGGAGGTGAGCATGGGAACCTCGGCATAAATTAAATGACATATTTGATTTTTTTAATCATCTTAAATTAGTACACAGATGATGAAGGATGTCTACGAGCCAAATATCAGCTTGTAGATAATTTAGTTTAATAGCAAAATGGGCTTGCACACCGGTATCTGCATAAGCTAGACATTGTTTTCAAACCTAAGAAAGCATGTTTTGTTTTTCACAGACAGACATATCCCTTTATAATTCAGCCATAGGTGCCTTATAATGTTATATACAGCTGTTTAGTGAGAAAATGTAATAAGTAAAATGTTTGAGCTACATGTTGGCTAAAAGGTTGAGTGGGCATAGACCGATTTTTGTGCAGGGCAATTTAAAGCAATGCTTTGAAAAAAGATCTATATCATCCAACTTCTGTAAAGAAACAACATTCTCGCAGCATTTAGGAAGTTGCAGAAAATAAAAACACTTGGATACATAGGATTTTGCTAAAATGACTTGTGGAATGTTGTCACAATCACCATAAAAAGGTGTGACCAGTCCTAATGTGTCCTACGACTTCTAGGGCTCAGAGTCGTTAGTTTTTCCCATACCTCATTACCTCTGGAGAGAAAGGTGAACGACTTCAAGACCTTACCTGAAGAAGACCTTGCAGACAATACAGCTCTCCAGTTCTTATCTGCCTGTCAATAGAATATAGCTCAATTGTTTTCATCAGAAAAGGACCAAGGCAGACCTGTAAGATCCATTAACCATTCCGATTGGTGCAGTTGTGCAAAGAGGGACGGAATTTTTACGTGTTCATCTGGGGCCAGAGTAGAAGGAATTGGAGGAGTTGTAGAGGAAGATATGTATGTAGGACTTAGAGTTGAAATTTTGAAACGCTGCCAAGAAAGACACAGTGGGGTTATTTTATCAGTGAGGTCTAACTGTGGCACAGGATCTGGGCCCCACTACAATAAACGTTGGGTGCATAATGGACAGGAACTTGATTTTCATAGTGACTTTTGCCTGTCACAGCTGAGTTCAGCAAGCTGTTCAGATTGCAACAAACTCATCTGTTTGAGAGGTTAGTAAGTCAGGAAAAAGGAAGATACTAAACAAAAGGGGAAAAGGAGAGTGAAAGGGGAGGGTCTATCCTCCTTCAAGCTTCAGTAAACGTATTTAGAGACCCAACCCAGAAGGGAAAAACTTCCACAGAAAAAAAAAAAAAATTGTTAGAAAAAACCACACCCACCAGGGTTACCCCTTGGTGACATGCTTCATCATTGGGTTTCTTCCCGTTCTGCTGCAAAATAAGGCGTACTGCGACCCACGGAATACATAGGAGCACTGTTGGTATCGGCGATGTGGATGCTAGAAAAGGATAGGAGTGGAGGGGTTTTGATAAGTTAAAAATACCCCCCTCTGGACGATATTACTAGTTTAATATGTTTCACAGGGGAGGTATGATCAAAAAGGGGTCTCAGGAGGGTGGGTATATTATGTACCTGTGCTCCTTAGTGGTCTACATGTTTCAGAGTTTACCCCTAAACTCCTCTTCAGGACCAAAGTGATCTCCCTAGTATCACTCCTTGTGCGCCTTCCACTAGTGGAATTACTCTTACTATTTACTGTGGTAAGAGGATAAATATACCAATGAAATCAAATTAGATACTACCCATCAGTGTCAATGCTCTGCTGGGCACATTTTCAGTGTTTATGCTAATTGCATCATAGGTCCTCCGGGAGTGGGGTGTGCTTATAGTCACACGTTCCTCAAAGCGACACTCCAGACAAAAAGACTACTCCTCACCTCGCCGTGGCCTGAGAGGAAAAAGAAGATGCATGGCATAAGAATTCCCCTCTGCCTGGTATAGTCCATTGAAAGAAATTTTAGGCCTTACTCTGAACTTCTGGGACTAGAAGTTGCTTAAAGCATTGGCAAAGCTAGGGAAGATTTAAGGAAAGTGTTGCTGCACCAAGTGCCACTGCTTAGCTCCCCCCCCCTACCGCAACCATGTGTGTGCTGTATTTAAAATATGGCACACCATGGCGCAGGGTAGGGGGCAATAGCATAATTTTTTTACGCTATTGATGTACTCTGCAGGATTAGCGTCAAAAGTTTGGCACTACTCCTGCAGAGTACATGGGGTCCCATTATAAATAATGGTGTGCCCCCTTTTAATGCCTGCTCCGAGCAGGCATTAAAAGTGGCAAAAAAATGGTGCAAGGAAATCTATTAGATTTCTTTGCACTATTTTTTATGCCCCACATAACGGAGAAATGCCCCCCTTGCATACATTATGCCTGACGCAAGGCACTTTTTAAATATGGAGCAGGGAAAATGCCACTTTACCAAAGCCTTAGCATGAAAACAAATGATGCTATTGCGATGCTAAGGTGGATCTAGGGGCTCCTAAATATGCCCCCTAGTATCTTGCTAACAACCCACAAAAAGATGCAAGTCTTCAGCCAGCCAATCTGCTGTGACACCTATTGTTCGGGACTGCTAGAGTGCAGAGGATGCAGAAGACAAAGGAAACTATATGCACCTGGAAAAATATAATACCAGTAATAACTGCACAATTGGTTTTGGGTATAACTAGAAGAGATGAAAAGCGGGGCTGGGTAAAATAGAATCATATTTTTCCCACAAAGCTTTAATTAAATTAGGCTTATGTAGTGAAATGTGATTTTACAGTATCATGCATTATTGTTTTTGTACCCAAGCACTTCATACAGGCAACTGCTTTAAATAAAAAAAATTATTTTGTTAAGATATGTTTTGTGTGAACCAGTCTCTTTCGTGTATCTCATGTGACTGTATATTGCAAGATATTTACTCAGTTAAAAAACAATATGCAAAATTTGATAATGTGTTCTTTTGAGAAATGTTATGAATTTTCCAAAATTTGAGTATTTCAGGAATTTCTACAAAGTAAATTAAAATAATTGCAGGCCTAGTCAAATGGCTTTGCACAACTGAACACACTGTCTACTATTCACATATCTGTAACCTGACCCCTGCAGTTTTTAAACCTTTAATGCAGACCTCTCAAAATTCTGCATTATGCATAAGGAGAACACTACTTTTAAATATGAACCCCTCGGGTGTCCGGGATTAGGTGGTTACGTCCGCTACCGTGGTGCTCATGCGCCAGGGATGTAACCACCTTGTCCAGCGACCGGCCCTCTGGGGAATGGATAGCGGTTCCCCGGAGGGCCTGGCACCCCTCTCCCCTGGGCAGGGATGGAAGGGGAATCGCTTCCCCTTCGACCCCCACCCACCCTGACCCCCTTGTGGTGTCTGATGTGGTCAGCACGCATTTGTGCACTGACCTCGTCAGAGAGCGCAGATCGGAAGAGAAATGCAAAAGCACTTCTCCTCCAATCATGTGGAGCGGGAGAGAGGAAAGGCCTTTCCTCTCCTTTCATGTCTCTCTGCATTACTGCTGCCCGATTGCGATGGGATCGGGCAGCAGAAATGCCACTAGACACCAGGGAAATTGTTTGTTTTGTTTATTTGTGAATGAGGGGAGCGGCCCCATGCACAAGGCCAACTCCCCAGGGTGGCAAAATATTTTTAGGCCTTTTCTGCCCCCCGGGGCAGATCGGCCTATTATAATTAGGCCAATCTGCCCCCCGGGGGGGACAGAAACCCCTTGACACCAGGAATATTTTTTCTTTTTGTTAACTTTATTTTTTTATATATGGGGAGCGACCCATTAGACTAGGGTCTCTCCCCTGGGGGGTCAAATTGTATGTAGGTCATTTCTGCCCCCTTGGGGGAAGATCGGCCTATTTTTATTAGGCCAATCTGCCCCCAAGGGGGGCAGAAACCACTTAACACCAGGGATTTTAATTTTTTTGCGTCAATTTCACGCAAGGGGAGCGAACCCTTAGGCAAGGGTCGTTCCCCTGGGGGGCAAATTTATTTTAGGCTATTTCTGCCCGCCTTGGGGGAGATCGGCCTATTTTTATTAGACCGATCTGCCCGCAGGGGGCGGCAGAAACCACTTAGGCACCGGGGATTGGTGTGTGTGTTTTGTTTGGAGGGGCAGCCTCTTGGGCAAGGGTCACTTCCCGTGGGGGCACATTACTCTTGGCCATATCTTCCCCCCTTGGGGGCAGATTGGCCTATTTTTGGAAGGCTCATCTGCCCCCAAGTAGGGCAGAAAGCCCACAAGAGACCAGGGAAGATTTGTTTTTCAAAATAAGAGGGTGGGGGTATGACCCAATAAATGGTGCCAAAGTTGTTCTGCCCACCAGTCGGCAGATGGGGTAATTACCCCCAGTCCACACCCCGGGGGGGCAAAAAGTCTACTAGATGCTAGGGAATTTAATAAAAACTAAAAATAGTAGGGTGGTGGCTACCAACCTGTATGGGCCTGGTTATGCCCCCACCCCAACTGAAGGGGGTAACAGTCTTGCAACTCTCCCTCCACACACTAAAACATCTTATCCCACAGCAAGCAAGAGGACATTTGATTATTTGGGGCTTTGGTTTTACATTTGGGCCATGAGAGCTTGGCTAACTCTCATAATCGTCGCACTTGGAATGGTGAGGTAGCAGTTTTTGGACTTTGGGACGCTGCCATGTAGAAAAATCCACAGGACCTAGACACATCTGAAACTAAACATCTGGGTGAGTCCAGGGTTATGTGCTTCACATGCATCCTGCACAATTTTCTTACCCACAATGCCCTGCAAACCTCTAACTTTGCTGGAAATCACAATTTTTTCCCACATTTTTGTGATGGAATCTGCAGGAATTTGCAGGAATCCACAAAATTCCTATCACCCAGCATTGTCTCATCTATACCGATAAAAATTCTGTCCACTTGTCAGCCTAAAATGTTTTTTTCAAACTGCCCTTTTGGACCCGCTTTGGTTCCCCCTCAATTTCAATATCTTTTTGGCTCTTCCCTGTGACAGGCACTTGGCCCACCTACACAAGTGAGGTATCATTTTTACCAGGAGACAGAGGGGAACGTTGGGTGGTAGGAAATTTGTCCCGGTGCAGTGATCCCACACAGAAATGTGGGTAAAATGTGATTATTTTTTAGCTAAAAATGAGGTTTGCTGAGGATTCTGGGTAAGAAATCACTTGGGGATCCATGTAAGTCACACCTCCCTGAATTCCCTCGGGTGTCTAGTTTTCAGAATTGTCAGGGTTTGGTAGGTTTCCCTAGATGGCTGCTGAGCCCAGGACCAAAAACGCAGGTGCCCCCGCAAAAACAGCTAGTTTTTTATTTGATAATTTTGATGTGTCCTGATAGTGTTTTAGGGCATTTCCTTTCACAGGCACAAGGCCTATCCACACAAGTGAGGTACCATTTTTATTGGGAGACTTGGGGGAACACTGGGAGGAAGGAAATTTGTGGCTTCTCTCACATTCCAGAACATTCTGTCACTAAAATGTGAGGAAAAAGTGTTTTTTTGGCCAGATTTTGAGGTTTGCTAAGGATTTTGGGTAACAGACCCTGGCGAGAGCCCCACAAGTCGCCCCATCCTGGATTCCCTTAGTTGTCTAGTTTTCAAAAGTGCACAGGTTTGGTAGGTTTCCCTAGGTGCCAGCTGAGCTAAAGGCCAAAATCCACAGCTTTGCAAAAAACAGCTCTGTTTTCTTTGGGAAATTGTGATGTGTCCATGATGTGTTTTGGGGCATTTCCTCTCACGAGCACTAGGCCTACCCACACAAGTGAGGTACCATGTTTATCAGGAGACTTGGGGGAACACTTGGTGGAAGGAAATTTGTGGCTCCTCTCAGATTCCAGAACTTTCTGTCACTGAAATGTGGAAAAAGTGTTTTTTTAGTCCAAATTCTGAGGTTTACAAAGGATTCTGGGTAACAGAACCTCCAGAGAGCCCCACAAGTCACCCCATCTTGGATTCCCCCAGGTGTCTTTTTTTATTAAATGCACAGGTTAGCTAGGTTTCCTTAGGTGCCTGCTGAGCTAGAGGTCAAAATCGAAAGCTGGGCATTTTTTTAAAAAACAGCTCTGTTTTCTTTGGGAAAATGTGATGTGTCCACGTTGTGTTTTGGGGCATTTTATTTCGCGGGCGCTAGGCCTACCCACACAAGTGAGGTACAATTTTTATCGGGAGACTTGTGGGAACACTAGGTAGAAGGTAATTTGTGGCTCCTCTCAGATTCCAGAACTTTCTGTCACCAAAATATGAGGAAAAATTGATTTTTTGCCAAATTTTGAGGTTTGCAAAGGATTCTGGGTAACAGAACCTGGTGAAAGCTCCACAAGTCACCCCATCCTAGATTCCTCTACGTGTCTAGTTTTAAAAAACGCACAGGTTTAGTAGGTTTTCCATGGTACCGGCTGAGTTAGAGGCCGAAATCTACATCTTGTCACTTTGCAAAAAGCACTTCAGATTTCAATGTAAAAATGTGATGTGTCCATGTTGCGTTTGCTGTCGCGAGCATTAGGCCTACCCACGCAAGTGAGGTACCATTTTTATCAGGAGACTTCGGGGAACACAGAATAGCAAAACAAGTGTTATTGCCCCTTGTTTTCTCCACAATTATTTCTTCCACACGTAGGACAGTGAGTAAAAATGACGTCTATTTGAGAAATGCCATGTAATTCACATGCTAGTAGGGGGACCTCGGAATTCAGAGATGTGCAAATATCCACTGCTTCTGAACACCTTATTTTGTGCCCATTTTGGAAATACAAAGGTTTACCTATTTTTCACTCTTTATATTTCAGCAAAGGAATAGAACGAAAACCTATTGCAAGGTGCAGCTCATTTATTGGCCTTGTGTACCTAAGGTTCTTGATGAACCTACAAGCCCTATATATCCCCGCAACCAGGAGAGTCCAGCAGACATAACGGTTTGTTGTTTTAAAAAATCTGACATCGCAGGAAATAGTTACAGATTAAAAAGTAGAGAAAAATGGCTGTTTGCTTTACCTCAATTTCAATATGTATTAATTTCAGCTGTTCTTTTCTGTAGGAAAACCTTGTAGGATCTACACAAATGACCCTTTGCTAAATTCAGAATTTTGTCTACTTTTGGGAAATGTTTTGCTTTCTGGGATCCAGCATAAAATATAATGAAGGAAAAGTGGATAATAAGGAAGCCTATGTATTTGTGAAATGTGCACAAGATACTGAGTCCAGGAACAGTTGTTATTTGTATGCCTCTGAATTTAGAGTTACTCATATTCTCATGTTATACAAAGGGTATATTGCAAAATGTCCTCTTTCTTGCAAACTGGCTTACATTTGGAAGCCACAACGGCACAGAAATCAAACTGTTAATAACAAAGATTCTACTATTCAGTGTTACCACACATATTCTGATAGAAACAGTACCCTACTTGAGTGGTTTAGGCCTACAGCCTACAACACAAAACATCCATAAACACAACCAGGATATATCATATTTTACCAACCAGAATCAATATTTTTCTCAATATGGGTAGCTGTGGGTTTTAGACCCTAGCTCAAAGGGCACCCAGTGCAAACATTTAATGTTGACTAAAAACACACATTTATTTCTCACAGGGAATGTTCTGGCCTCTCTAATGAACCACACAGTTCGCCCATGTGTTTGAATATAATGGTACTTTACTTGTTTAGATGTGCCTAGCACCCATGACATGAAAAGTCCCAAAACGCAACATGAACAGATCAAAAGTTTCCACTCAAAACCTATTTTTTTATGCAATGTGGGGGGCTCTGGATTTTGGGCCTTAATGTAGCCAGTGCCAGGTGAACCCTCCCAAACCCACACATCTCTCAAAATTAGACACTCAGGGGAGTCCAGAGTGGTGTGACTTGTGTGGCTCTTGCCAGGCCTTGCAAACCTTTCACTTGGCCAAAAACACACATTCCCTCATATTTCTGTGACTGAAAGTTCTAGCCACACATTTCCTATCATCCAGCATTGTTAGTAATAATAATAATAACAATTTTATTTTAATTTTTTTGCAGGTTGTTGAGTTGGTACGGGAGTAAGTTGGGAAGTGTTTTAGATATATACATATATTTGCAGAATTTTTAATTAATAATCATTTTTCAATTTGGTAATTTGCTTAGTAAGTATGTAAATGAATACATCTTTTGAATGGTTTATTAATATCTGGTTGTTTTGAAGAAAGTAAAATATATATTTTCATCATTTATGTTAATTCATATATTTTATTATTTTTTGTCTCATTATGAGTTCGTCCGTTGAACGAGCCAACCGCTAAGATCGTAGGAGGACACCACCATCAGTCTGGTGGCATCCCCCCAAGCATATTCAATGTTCCCGCCGGGCTGACTGGCAATGAAATATTTTATTTACTTTTTAAATGTATGTATTAATAATTATTTGGTGAATGTGTTTAAATATTTTCTATTTAGTTTAGATATTTTGTTTTATATGTTCATAATTTGTAATACATGCATGCATTGTTTAAGTAAGTACTATATTTAAATGACAAGCTTATGTGAGTGTGTTTTTTAGTTATTTATGTTTATGTATTTTTAAAGTTTTTTATATTTTCAATATTATTTTTATGCTATGACTTTATGAATTTGTATTTATGTGGATTAGTATATCTATTTACATCAATTTAAATGTGTGCATTGTGTTAATATCACTTTAGTGGTAACTATTCATAATATATCTGTTGTATTTGTATTTATTTTGTTTTTCTCTGTATTTTTCCATTGTGTAGAATTGTGAATAGTGATTTTTTTAAGTATTAAACTTTTTCTGATGTTGATCAAGTTGGACTGATAATACAAAATAGGACCCCCCTAATGTCCAATGATCACCTAGAGAGAAGAGACAGATGATCTGTAAAAATTCACAAAGGCAACTGCAACCTGAGAATTATTGCCCACAGCTTATCCAGATAACCTAGGAGTAAACCAAGATATAAGAATACGGGAAACAACCACTGGACAAATTGGACTCAGCTAATGTAGAACACAGATCTACCAAATACCATTTAAATTCCCATACTGTACCAATGAACAATGGAAACATAAAGCCAGAGTCAAATAAAAAAGAGGTGGATTGAATACCCTAACCCTGATATAAAGCCAGTCAGACACAGGAATAGATTCCAACCCAAATTGAAACCTTCCCACTTACTCAGTAGTGAAGGCAGTCAAGAATAAGTTCCGCCAAAGGGTGCAGAAGCCTCCCACACACAGACAAAACTGATTTCAGACCATTTTAAGAACAAGGCCATTGAGCAGTGCCATATGACCGGACCAAAAGTAGACAACTTGAGAAAGGCCAACAATATTTTAGGAGGAGCCCAAATAAGAATCAGCTTTAAAATTCATCATGAAAGAAGCTAATTATATAAGGAAATCCAAGTCATCAAAAGGAGAAAGCCATAAGATAGAATCATTGGCCACTTAAAATGAAACACAAATTCAAAAACAAGCCTAAGATGTCTTCTTCCCAGTCTCAAGCTCCCCTTTGCAACTAAACCACCCCCACCATGGCACAAACACATACAGGTTGTTTCCTTTCTCCTCATACTATAATTTGGTAGCACAGCAACAGTACAATGAGACCTAATTCAAGGCAGGGAAATGGACCTCCCTGTCCCCTGCATGGAGGTAAATATAACCATAATTTTGGTTCAGTTTTTCACTACTCTGGTCCCACTGCACCTGCTGTACTAATTCCTTGTAACAAGATAGTATCTGTCAGTAGCTGTGCGATCTTCATCCATGTAAACTAGCTTTCTTACGCTTGTGACTGAGACTTAAACTTGAGATCCATCAGAGAAAGTACCCATACAGTACAACAAAAATCCAAAGACTTTAAAAGCCTTAGAGCCTCTCAGAACTGAAAAAGTTACTTGTATTTCTCTGTGTTTAGCCATTACTTGATTGAAAAGAAGACATTAGGCAGAGGAACATTGTTATGTCCACAGCCGTGGCACATCACAGCTTTCTAGCACAATACTGTAATTGGAGCTAAAACAGAAGGCTGTGCATGTGCATTTCCCAAATTCAGACACAGCTCGTATGTGATTAGTTTTCTATTGGCCAGCTCCTGAATAAGTCATAATGGAGATCCTGTAAACGTTAGTGGAAGCCATCCCACATATAGGCCATGCTCTCACAGATAACATGTGGAAACACAGCATCAGGTCTTTAGTCCAAGATTAAAACTATAACTCCCCTTAGGAAATATACCCAATGATCCTAATAGCGGTGATTAAGTCATACACTCTAGGGCAGATTCTCACATAGAGTGCCTCTATCCCCAACACTGGGGGACCTGGAAGACCACACGTTTAAGTCCAGAAGGTCTACCAGAGCTCTTGTCACAGCAAGACAGAAAAAACACAGGATGAATGTCAGTCCTTTATGGCACCCACCTGATAAGCAGGACGTTCATTTTCAGCATTTCTTTAGGAATACTGTTAGACCTGTCTGTTCTTGGAATGGTTTCCCCTGTCTTTTTGTCTTCTGAGTTCCTGTTTTTATCCTGTGCTGGATTTCGGTTTTCCTGGCTTTAAGACTCTGGGCACTTTATGATTGCTAACTAGTGCTAAAGTGCAAGTTCTCTCTGTCTAAAAAGGTATTACTAATTTGTTTACCCATGATCAGAATATTTTGTTTACCAGTAAGTCCCTAGCAAAGTGCACTATGTGTGCCCAGGGCCTGTAACTCAAATGTTACCAGTGAGCCTGTAGCACTGATTGTGCCACCCACATGAGTAGCCCTGTAAACATGTCTCAGACCTGCCACTGCAGTGTTTGTACAATTTTTACTGCCAGTTCGATCTGGCAAGTGCACCCACTTGCAGACCTAACCTACACTCTAATCATATGTAAGTTGCCCCTGAAGTAGGCCCAAGGCAGCCCCATTTGCAGGGTGCACTGTATTTAAAAGGTAGGACATGTACTAGTTTGTTTTTCATGCACTGAAAGTGAAATACTGCTAAATTTTGTTTTCACCATTGCAAGGCTTCTCTTGCCCTTGGTTAGCATGAAGATTGCCTTGAAATATATTTTACCTGTAATTTCCCATTGAGAGCAAATGGCAATAGGGGGTTTGAAGTCTCTGAACTCACAATTTAAAAATACATCTTTTGGTGAAGTTGTTTTTATTAAATTGTAAGTTTGAAAAGACCACTTTTAGAAAGTATACATTTTCTTTCTTAACCATTCTGTTCCTCTGCCTGGTTGAGGAATGCCCATCTGGGTCAGGGTGACAGTTAGGCTGTTTGTGAATTCAAACTAGACAATCACACAAAGGGAGCTGAGGTTGTTCCGGCATATCCTGATGGGTCTTCCTGGGTTAGTGTGGCGAAGAAAATTACACTTGCACCTGAATAAGGCTGTGCCTGTCTTTGCAGAAAGAAGTATCCTTCCTCCTGGAGTGTGTCTGGGGCCAAGGCAGGAAAGGCAGAGTCCTCTGCACTTCAAAGACTTTCCTTTCAAGTTTGCCTACTTCATAGGCAGAAATTAGTATAAGTATTGGGCCTCTGATTGCACAACTTCAGAACACTTGAGTACTGAGGATATTCTGCCAGGAAGAAGAGGTGGATGTTGTAGTAGGGAGTGCCACTCTGCCTTTTCCTTTGCTGTGCTGGCCTGCTGCTTGCTTCTTCTGTCCTGGGAGAGAAAGGACTGGACTTTGTGTTCTACATCCTGCTTTCCAAGGTTCTCAGAGGGCTTGAACTGAGCTTACCTCCTTTTAAGAAGTCTCAGGGATGTCAAAGACTTCATCTGCCTGCACCGGGGCTCTCTTGCAGAGAGTCCTGACTCACCAAGTGGTGCCAAATCCAGGTCCTGGGCCCTTGGGAGTGAGTTTTGGTGTAACCAAGAAGAAACCAAGTGTATCGCCTTTAAAGCAACTTTGGAAAAAAAGCTGCTGATTGGCTAGGAGCCGTGGTCCTCACCGAGTGCAACAACCATGACTGATGCCCCACGCCCGACGCCACTGCAGTGCCTCCGAAGTCTCTCCACAGCATGAGTCCTGAGTGCTGTGTCTCTCAAACCATAAGACACCAACGCCTCACTTCCCCTGCCTGGCAGTAAGGAACTGACACCTCACCTCCCCGGTAGCAGTAAGGAACCAACGCTACACAGGCTCCTATGATGCCTCACCTCCCCGACTCCATGTAACATATTTCTTTCATTGTTTACCAAAGGTACTGTTCCTGGGGTCTGTGCAACTCTATGTCAAGCCTGCACTCCCTCGCGAGTAGCATTGGACTGTTGGGAATGACTCTGTCAATGACGTTGTGACAGCTCCAGTTGGAATGATTATGTTTCAAAGCATTTTTATTGAGATTTAACCTTTAAACATGTGTATCTTTGCTTGTGTTGTTTTATTCAGATAACTATTGGCTGTTTTCTAAGATGGTGTAGAGTCTTTCTGTAGTGCTTTCACTGTGTTACTGGGTGTGTGTAGAAATACTTTACACATTGCCTCTGAGATGGCCTGACTGCTCGTGCCAAGCTATCCAGGGGGTGGGAAGGGATTATCTTAGTCCCTTTTTTTCACAGGGTGCAAACCACTGCTCCCTAGAGACACCATTTCTAACGTACCATTCTCAAGCTGTGTTTCACTGAATACGTAATGACTGGGACGAGGATGAGGGAGAAAGAAGTAAGGTCTGTCCCCTATTGAAGACAGGTATTCCTACTTCAAGGCATACTTCTCTACCCAGAAGTGATTCTGAAATTCAGTTTATGAATAGCAACTTGAAGTATTCCTAAACCTGCATAAATCTGTTATTGTGATAATCAGATAAATAACTGTGGAAAATAAGTTAATTCAGAGTGAAGATGTGTTGTTGTACTATGACCCATAGCTATTCAGTCTATTAATTTATGAGTTGGATGGGCACCCCTCAAATCTCATCCATGGTGTCCTGCAAATATAAAGCAGGTGCACATTTTGAGCACCTTATGGGCAATAATCTGACACCTCACAACTTCAACTGATCCTCTATGCTGTTTTAAGCTGAAAAAAATAAAATTTGATGTGAACCAAGAGTCACCTAAGCTAGTAGGTCTTAGAAAAAAAGTGCTAACCTATGAAAAGAGCATTTTTGAATACCGATGTTTGCATGTTATATCTCACTAAATCAATGTCTATTGGTTTTGCCAGTGCTTGCTGCTCTCCTATTTCAGCTCTGAAAGTTATCATCACAAATATCTAGTAACTTCTCCTCCAGCCCCCTATTGTAAAAAGGGGATGGACATTTCAAACTTTTGAAATGTCAAAGGCTTTGGAAACTGCCATTGTGTCACAGTGGTAATACTACTGTAGTGCACTGTACTCCTGCCTAACCCATTGTCTCATCGGCAAGGATGTGTGCAAGGATCCAGACTACATTTGATGCTCTTCAAGTCGTACATGTAAAACTTAGCTCTCTTTTGAGGCAATCTAAATTCTTGTAGTTGGACGTACTATGGAACATTCAGTTGTGGATCTCACTCCAAACTCTAAACCACAGAAAAAAATCAGTTCCTTCTAATAACTCCCGATCACAGCACCAAGTAATGCAAGCCTTGCTCAATGAAAAAATATATGTGTTTGCAAGGCATCTATTGTTGACAAAAACCTGAATCGTTATGTACACATTACATTTTACCAAAATGAACAAAATCCCACATCATACCACTCAGTAAATCAAGCCAACTTTCCCATCTGAATACATCAGGCAGTAGTGCCATCCTAACCAGTAACAGGAGATCACCAATACTTCATGCAAGATGGCACTACAAAGGTCAAGTAAAGTAAGATCTCCTGTACCTCCTACACCTAACAGAACTCATCCGAACTAGACAATAGCATAGTTTGGTGTTGCAAAGGGTAGTGAACCTAGACTGTGCATGACTTCGAGCCATATTTGTGGCTAAGAAAATGGATACCTATCTTTTCCAAAATCTTTATTGGGAACAGTAAACTAAGAAATCCCACAAAAGTTGCTTAAGATAGTGGCTTTCTTCTTTTTTCATGAGCATAGTAAACATGTTCAGTTTCTTATCAGTAATGTTCAATACCCTGATTAACTGAATATATGACACCTGTTGTGTGATCCTCCTTGTCCCAGTCCTAATCAATGAGGAAGTAACCAAGCATAAAAAAACAAGTGAGCACCAAAATTTGGTATCCATACAAAGGTTTATTTACAGAAAAACAGGAACTTCATTTAGAAGCAGCTGCTAAGACAGCGGATTCAAAATGCTCATCAAGATCGCCAAAAACTGAGAGACGGTAGTGGGAAAGTAAAGTATGAGGGGATGACCAAATGGCTGCCCTGTAAATTCCTAAGAGAGACCCATTATGCTTCACCCAGGATGTAGGCACTGCCCTAGTAGACTTCTCTTGTACAAACTCCACGAGAGACTCCCTCATTGCAGTATAAGCCTGTGAAATAGCCTGCCACACTCACCTACTACTAAGAGTCTGAGTAGAGAACATCTGGCTCGGGAAACTGAACAATACGCAATTAATAAGGATTGAGAAACAAAACATGGTTTAGTGCGATCCAAATAAATCAGAAGAGCCCTTCTGACATCCAGGGTAAAAAGAAGAGACAAAGAGACCTCTTCTTCCTGAGAGAAATGGAAAGAGGAGGAAATCTTAGGGACGAACTTAGGGTCCAGTTTGAGAACTACCCTTCTGGGAAAAACCTCAGGTAGGGAAAAAAAGCCAACAAAGTACCTATGTTCCCCAAATGTCTTGGTGAGGTTATAGCCACCAGGAAAACTACCTTGGCAGACCACTAGACCAACTCAGCTGTCTCCAAAGGCTGTTGCAACTTAAAAATCTTAAGCAACTGCAAAACCAAGGAAGAGAAGGTAGAAAAATCATCTGAAAAGGAACGACAGGCCAAAGGTGGTACTCACTGAGCTGGAAGACTGCTAGAAAAACCATATAATAAAAAAATCCACTATCTTAAATAGACTGCGCCTGACACGAGGGAGCAAAAGACCCTCAATGCTTACCAATAGATTTTAGGGGAGATTGTTTCCTAGAGTACTGAATCTACTGAGCAGCCTGTGAGGAACAATCCAACTGAACAAAGCATTTCTGTTCAGTAGGTAGGCCCCTAGACACAACTGAGACGTACTCCGGCAAGACACGAGTGTAAACGGAAGGGGAGATGAGGGGCAAGAAAAATCAATAAACAGACCCTTGGCCAGAGTGAGAAAAAGTGGAAACCAAGGATGGTGGGATCAGTAAGAGGCAATGAGAATCTTCTTCACCTGTTCCACTTGGATGTTCTTCAGCACCTTCTACAGGAAAAGAATCAAAGTAAATGCACACAACAACCCGAGAAACCAAGGGATTGAGAGAGCATCCACCACCCTAGCCTGTGGAGAGGTATGTTCCATGCAAAATTGAAGGCAATGAGCAGTCCCGAAGAGGCAAACAGGTCCAGCCAAGGCACCTTGAACCTTTGGCACACTCTGATGAACAGAGGATAAGCCAATTGATCAATCACAGAGGGCAGCAGGTTCTGGATGAGACTGTCCGCCCAAAATTTAATTCCACCCCGATGTACACAGCCTTCTGAGCCAGATCAAACAGCTCTGCCCATGGACAAATCCAAGCTGCAACCAGATTCAGGGATGCATGTGTGCCCACTTGCCACTTGAGGTAGTCCCTTGATACTTGGTTGTCTGTCCTGACCACCACATTCAGACCTTTCAGAGTCTCCTCAAAAACAAGCAACACCCACAACACAACCATGAGCTCCCTCCAATTCGAGGATTGGCAACACTCCCAAGGCAACCAAGGTGTACTTCATTCTAGGTGACCCAACTTCGTCCCCTAGTCCCACTCCCTGGCATTGATTGTCAAAAGAACTGGGGGTGTGAGCTGAAACAGAACCCCTCTTTCAAAGTTGGCCCTGACCAACCACCATGACAAAGCTGGGGAAACCTGAGCTGAAAGAGGAATATAGACTGCATGGTCTCTGGAACTGGGATCCTAATGCCTGAGAATGCGAGTCACAATTGGCTTCAAATAAAACCTCACCTAAGGAACCACTGCATTGGAAGCCGCCAGCAGCCCTTGCACCCTCAATCAGCATCTTGCAAAATTGTGTGAGTGAGAGAGTAAGTCTCTCACAGGACCCTGGAGAGACAGAATCCTGTCCTCTGGAAGAACTGCTGCTACTAGCCGAGTGTCCAGGCAAGTGCTGATGAACATCTTTACTTTGGAAGGAGTCAGATGAGACTTTGGAGGGTTCACCAGTAGGCCAAAATCATTCAGAGCCCAAAGTACCAGCTCCATATCCCATTGAGCCTTCAAAAGAGATGGAGCAGTCAATAACCAGTCATCCACGAATAAAGCACAATATCTTTCAAATGTAAAAAAAGCAACAAAAGAGGCCAGTAGCTTTGTGAAGACCCTGGGTAAAGTAGCCAGGCCAAAAGGAAGGGCTTGAAACTGAAAATGCTGTCCGAGGACCTTGAACCTCAGGGATGACTAACTCTCCACATGGACTGGCACATAAGAGAAGGCATCTTGGAGGTCCTTCTACTTCTGAAGAGGAATGATTGACTGCAAGGACACCATCTGAAAAGGTTCAACCAACACAAACTTGTTCAGGGAGATTGAGAAAGGGCCAAAATGACCCGTCTGGCATTGGAACCAAAGACAGATTAGAATAAAATCCCTAATTCTGTTGAGCGGTAAGTACATGAACAATTCTTCTTTTCTGAAGGAGTAACTTCAACCCCACCTGGAGACTTTGCGACTGACTGGTATCCTTTGGAGAAAGACTAGGCCTGAAACGTGGAGGAGGAGACAAATCTTTGAAGGGCATCTCATAACCATGTTCTACTGTGGAAAGGACCCAGCCATTTGCCATGGCAAGCTTCCACTGGTGGAAAAAGTCTTTCAGTTGACCTACTACTACTAAGAAACGATGGCATGATTGCAGGTGCAGGACTAAGGAGAAACTGTCCAGAAACTGAATGGCAGCATTGCAGACTGGAGGTGGAAGTCCCACACCACAGGAGGACCTGGATAATCTGGAGGAGATGGTTGCAGTGGTCATCCAGGAGGAGCTGGTCACTGGAATTGCAGGACAGCGCAGACTATCAAAAACTACCACAAATGTAGGGTAAGTTGTAGGGGGGCTATCTGGAATCCCACAAATGGCAGAAGGGGGAGGCACGTAGGACATACTCAAAGATTGCAGGAGGGTTGCATCAGGACACATAGGCCTTGAATCAAAACGCCCCATCGCCACCCAAGTCACATTTGTAGTGGCGTTCTGTCATATAGTCATTATGGCTGTTGGGGAGAAGGGGCAGTGGAAGAAGAGGGCTGAGATTTAGTGTAGAAGTTGGTACCCCGACCATGGGCCCTACCTTGAAAGGGATGGTGTTCATTGCCCTGGAAAACCCCTTTACAAACACCAAATTGTTTCTTATCAGGCAGAGGTTTAAAAGGCTGCAGGACCTTCTTCTCCTCTGCCCCCTTTGAAACCATTTCCTTAAGTTCTGGACCAAACAGCTTCTGGCCAAAAAATGGTAATTTATAAATCAAGCAGCGTTGACCATTGTCTAATTTCCAAGACTTTAACCACAATGACCTCTAACCTGCAATGGAAGCACAGGCAGCAGAAGTCAAGACCCAAAGACTTTCAAAGACTGTATCAGACAAAAATTTGGACAACAATACCATATGTGCCAACAATTTAGAGGGATCATCATGAGCCTGCAGACAGTCAAACAAAGAATGAAAGTCCTTCACAAGAACATGCATGGCATATCCCAAATAAGTGTTAGTACGAATACCATAATTAGAAGCAGCATAGGCCCCTTTCGAGGCTGATTCCACTTATTTACAGGGTCCAGAAGGACAGCATTCTCAGTTTACAAGAAGGAAGAAGATGACATGGGCGCCAAAATAGTATTAACCATAGACGGTTGAGGAAAAAGTTCTTCAAAATCCTCCAATTAATACTTTTTATGGACAAAGTGAAGAAATGTAGATTTGTCCACGTCATTCTATTCCTTAAGGAGTAGAGACTTAATGATCTCATGAAAGGGCAAACAATCTACCTTCACAGTATTATTCTGTGCCAGAAACTCAACTTCTTCAAGAGCAGGGGTCTCAAACCACAGTTGGTCCCTCATATGAGACACACCTCCCTCAATTGGTCACACAGAACATATCTGCCTTTACATTCATCAGTCTCATCGGTTCTATCCTCCAACCTTGGTCGCTTTGCAGGGACCTCTTTTTCCTGCAGAGAGGAATCCACAGCTTCCTTAATCAAGGACTACAAGTCAATCCTAGCTGCAGGAAATTAATATGTTTGGACTTCTCCAAACGTTTAGCCATTGCAACAAAATGGAAGGGGCTGCTGAGTGCAGAACCCACAAGATCCTGTGCACAATATAGGCACCGTTCACCAGAAATTGAAACCAGAAATGTACACTAGGAATCAGAAATATGAGCTTTAGCAGAGTGTGTGGTTCCTTTTATAGGCATCACTGGTCAACCGGGGTTCGCCTCGCGAGATCCTGGTTGCCACAAGAAGGAATCAAGCTCTGACAACCCTGTCTAAGGAGACATCTGCAGAGACAGAGAAGCCACCAATGCTGGCCCTAAACAACTCCTCCTCAATGCAAGAGCATTCTCCTGCCCTAGCTCAGCACATGAGCAGAAGGCCCATATAAGGAGCTGGGAAATCACCATCACCCGCTCCAGTCAAGCCAGCCCAATCTGCACGAACTGCGTGCGATGAAAACTGTAAGTAAAAAAGCAAACATCAGAAAAAACAATAAAACATATTGAAGAAAGAAGTGGACGACACCACCTATTTGCATAAAAAGCAAACATAACAGGAGATGGTGGGGAGGAGTAGACATTATAAAAAAGTGTGTAAAAACAGAGAAGGAACTTCTGTGCTAAGACTGTCAGGGATTTATCAAACCTCATTGGTTAGGACTGGGATGAGGAGGATCACATGAGGAGGTGATATGATGGTTCACTATAGGATGCAATTTAGCAGTTGTGATATACAATTTCACAATAAAGTCAAAACGTAATAAATCTATTGGGAGAAAGAAGAAAATTGTGTGCCTACATGTTTCAAGTGAAAAATCATAATGTATTGAACATGTCTGTGATTTGGTAGTGTCTACTGTCAGAAAAAAAAAAAGTCAGTTTTGGTGTCTGAGGATCTTCTGTTCTATCTTACATGAGGGAGGTTAAATAAGCTAGAAATGATTGAGAGAAGAACACCATTAGTGAGTTGTGATCAGATTGTGGTTGATTATACAAAACAGCTCTTTTGCAAAACGTGATTCCAAAGGGATTGTTTGGACTAGAAGAAAAAGAAAGCAGTAGGGGAACAATAGGCAGAGGGATAGGCTGATCTTCTCATTCTCTGTGGTAAGTTGCCTTCTTGCATCTAGCAATAGATCTTCTTACATGTTTAATGAGGTTTGTGATAACTAAGGGTATATATGTATGGCATTCACACTGCTAATGATAGCAGTGAATATATGCTCAAATGTTTGAATTCGTTATTGCTAACCCTATGCACTAAGGCCCAGATTTATGAAATTTGACAAACTTGAAAATTAAAGTTTTTTATCACGAGCTACCATCATTCCCTAGAGCCTTCCATGCACCATGTTTAAAAAATGATGCACGATGGCGCTAAGGAATGGTTAGCGTTAAAAAAAATGATGTTAACCATTGCAACATGTCATAAGAAAAAATTATGCTAATGCTGCAAAAGTGGCTCTAGACCATTTTGCTGCACATATTTTTGATGCAAAATGGATTAGCACCATATTTAACTGCATAATTGCAACAAAAAGCACGATTGCAAGAAACGATGGCATGTTTGCAGGTGCAGGACTAAGGAGAAACTGTCCAAAAACTGAATGGCAGCATTGCAGACTGGAGGTGGAAGTCCCACACCACAGGAGGACCTGGATAATCTGGAGGAGATGGTTGCAGTGGTCATCCAGGAGGAGCTGGCCACTGGAATTGCAGGACAGGGCAGACTATCAAAAACTACCACAAATGTAGGGTAGGTTGTAGGGGGGCTATCTGGAATCCTGTAAATGGCAGAAGGGGGAGGCAAGTAGGACATACAGCCGCGGTCGGAATGGGCAATGAAGCACCGCCAGCCTGTTGGCGGTGCTTCAGTCGTTCGTGGCCAACCCCCATAGTCCTTGAATCAAAACGCCCCATCGCCACCCAAGTCACATTTGTAGTGGCGTTCTGTTTGCGCACTGCACTCTGACATATTCACAATGTGGACATAAGCCACTCACTTTGGCTATATTCCACCATGTAAATATGCAGCACATTGCCTGGAAGTGGCGAGCAAAATAGTGTGGCTGTGGCTGTGCCACAACAACACCAATTCCATATTGTCACAGCCCCTGGCCCAACAAATATTGTACATCAGAGACTGGGACTGAAGTCACTACTACACAAGGGGTGGTGACAGGATGTCGTAACAGGGCAAAATGCTTCCCTTCCTTCTTGTGTCATTGCCCTTCTCATGTGTGCTGCATCCTGCAGCACACATTGAAATTGCACCTTGCAAAAATAGCTTGTAAATGTGCAGAATGGGACACCTCCCTACACATAAACAACCTATCCCCTCAACGCAGGCACCCCTTCATCATGCTGCAAGAATGCCTGCCTTGGTGCAGGGAGAACAAATCTGCAAAGGTTCAAGGGGATTTGCAGGGGTGTATCGTATTTCAATAAACATGGTACACCCCTGCATTTCTAAACTGGTGCAGCATTGTGCAACACATATTGCTGCTGCATTAAGCTGTACCACTTGAGCAAAAATCAGGCCTAAAATCTGCAACTTGTGGAACGCACACCGCACAATGTGAACCAACAACAACTCTCACACACCTGCCTGCACCATTTGGGAATAGCCACAAAAGTCAACACATATATCACATGGAGCATGTCTGTGAATATCATGTGTGCAGCTGTTCAAGCAGCTGCAATCTCACCATCTGACAAGATTGAGTGTGTTGTGTGAATGGTTGATATACTGCTTACTGGTACAATCAACATGTGTAAGCACTGACATAATTGGCATCAATGTTGCACTACCAGTACAATGTATCTGTAATGCAACTGGAACATTATTCAAATAAGAGCTCATGTGGAACCAAGCTGCACATTCCCTTTGTGCCACATCAACAAAGACAACAAAATGAATGCATTGATCCACATTCAACACTCTTATACCAACACATTCCTGTTGTCAATATTTTGTGTGCAAGGATATGTTCCACATTTAGGGAGGGACAATCTAAAGGGGAAGACAATGCATAATGGTTGCACTGTCCCTTCCAATTAGCACATGTGTGGGGCCTGCTACAGGCAGATGAGAATGTAACAAAAGCATTGTATGCAATGGACCTACCTGTGCTATGCTGCAGTAGTCCCATCATTCATGGTGTCAATGCATCATAGCAACTAGAGAGTGACAGCACACATTACACCACTGTGGCCATGTCCACCAGGGTGAATAGGAGGGCTAATGTCATGTCACAATGGAGTCAGTGGCAGGAACAAGGAGCCTGCAAGGAAGTAGGTGGTTTGGGACCAAAGCACAAATGGCCAGATGTACTGCGCACCGTCATCTTCAAAATTCAGGGATGCACACTATTTACTATATTATGTGGCATCCCTGTGTTACTTCCTGCGCTAACACTAAATTAACTGGTTTGGGCCAATGCAGCAACCCTTGCACCATAGTGCAAGGATGGCTGCGTTGAGGTGTAGATTGTTTTGTGCAGGAAGGAACACTTTTCTGCACAAAAACATTCTGAAAAGCCCATTAGCTATGTCTATGTGTGTTGCATACTGCAGCACACATAGAAAAAGTGAAATATGAGGAGAGAACATGCCTTTTAACTTTGTTGTACCATGCCAACACCACCCCTGGGGTGGTGTTATATTTTTGCAATGCCAAATTTGAGTCACTGTCAAAATGTAATGGGTTTTGCTGTGGAACGCCTCCAGCAAAACCCATTTCATACCTCTGCCATACAATGTGCTGCATGTGAAGGAACCATTTTTACAAGGTAGCATTAAGCCATAATATGACACTTATTGCCACCTTGTAAATCAGGCACAGGACATTGCGCCACTCGAGGGTCACGAAAAGTAACGCTCCGGTTATGCCCCAAAATACCTTGTGAGCTTGCCCCATGTGTGATGCCTAATGCTACACATAATATACAACTACAAACGTGGGTCTGTAACATGTCATTTAGCCTCCAGTAGCATGTAAATCAACATCCTCCACAATCCAAGACTGAAATTTCACTATCTCATTGCAGAGGATGATGCCTTACTGCTTGCCGACCTGCCTGTCCTGGCCATCAATGAAGAGACTCTCCAGGATGTCCTAGGTTCTCTCCAGACACCATTTCCAGTCACAGGGAGGACACCCAGCAGAGCGGGGTCTCCACATGAACCACCCAGCTACCAACACACAGCACCAGCCAGTCATAACACAACCCTGAACTCCGAGGACCCAGAGATCACCTTATAGATGACAGTGGTAGGAGTCCAATGGGAGCTTGCCAAGCAGGTGTGGGCTGGGATGGAGACCATGGCAGGCAGCTTAGAGAGAGTGCAGAGGTATCTCAGTCCAATTAAGGGCATTTCTGCTGCCATCAAAGGCACCCACTCCCTGCTACGTGGACTCCAGCAGTCACTGGCCAACATAGCTGCTGTCATGAGGCAGAGGCTTCAACAATTGCCCTCCCAAAGTGGCAGCAGCATGACAGACTAGAATAGGCTGGGGCTAAATAGAATGCCCTGCAGCCCATGCAGTGGGAAGTGGCCTCCCTCATGGAAAACGTGGCTCCCAATCACCATGATGTTGCTGCAGTGTTGAGAAATCAGCAGTTTCTCCCTGCTGCAGTGAACCTCATGTGTTCCCACAAAAGGCAGCTGCTGGGACATATGACTCCACATCTCCATTCCCTGATGTGTGTGTGGCTATCTCAACAACAGCACCATCCATGGCACAGGAGGCATCACACACACCAGAGGATGAAGATGTGGAAAGAATAACATTCACAAGGAAAACCACCCGGTAGCATCAGTCTGTGCCACATGGACAGTATCTCCATACTTCTGTGCTTAAGATCATGCTTGTGTTGTGACACTGTGCCCTCTTCATTTAACCACTGTTGACTGGTCTGCTATGTACTGTCATTGTTTCAAATCTTACCTATTGGAAATTTGGACACCTTCTCACAAATGCACACTTCCTAACCATGTCTCACTACATGTCCCTCACCCCTGGACTCCGATTGTACAACACATGCCTAAGGATATCTCATGGAATCTGTGAGCTGGACATTGTATAGCATTAGAAAATACACTTGCGCCTGTAAATAAAGCACCTTGTTCACATGTAACATTTCTACGTTTACTGTGATCCATCAAATCATCGAAATTATTCCACTGTGTGAAGCCATGTCAATGAGTACAGAACATAATTACATGAATGCATTACTGTCTGATACAAAGCCGCACACTAGAATCCTAACATAAAAAAAGATGAATGATGGTGTTGTGGGCTACAACCAACTTACAGAGTACATATATTGAACAAAAATCCTTGGAAGTTGAAATATAGCATGTATGGGTCTGAACCAAGCCTATGGTAATTTACCCAGATGGCAGCACCAGTACAACCAATATGTGTGGTTCAGAAGAGGCTAATCTAATCAGTGGCGGCAGCTGTCAGTATTGTAGGATACAGTCCCAAATTTGGCTATTGTCTTATCGGCCACACTTTACAACAATGATACTGCTAAACCCCACCAATGACAGTTGAAGTTCCATACTTACCTGTCCAAGATAACAAATGCATACACAATGTGAATGGCTGGAACAGTGGATGACAAATGTATTGACTAGTTGATGTTGTTTAGCATACAATCTGACAGCTGTTTGGTCATAGCGATGCACATAGTAATCCATGGAAGTGAAGACAGGAAGAATACCCCAAGCCATTCCTCCTCTTTGGCCAGTGCACACAAGAGAATACCCAGACACTGAATCAACATGGAGAAAAATAGTCTAATACTAACAGGATTTATTTCAAAATATTTAAGACTTATGATCTAAACCTATCCTAAAAACTACCCTGCACTAAACAAATCTAAATTAACTTAACTTAACTTCCACCTACACCTATCTAACCTATTCTAAAGTAATCTTCTACATGTAATGCCACACTCTAAACATTGTGCCCCTAAGCCCCTTAAGAGACAAGGGGGCATATTTATACTCCGTTTGCGCCGGATTTGCGTCGTTTTTTTTTACGCAAATTCGACGCAAAACTAACTCCATATTTATACTCTGGCGTTAGACGCGTCTAGCGCCAAAATCCATGGAGTATGCGTCACTTTTTAGCGTGGACACCTACTTTGCGTTAATGATATGCAAGGTAGGCGTTCCCGTCTAAAAAATTGACTCCGAGGCATGTGCGCCGTATTTACACTCCCGGGCAAAAATCACATCCGGGAGTGGGCGGGTCACAAAAAATGACGTCCAGCCGCTTTAGCGTAGTTTTTTAGCGCCTGGTCAGGGCAGGCGTTAAGGGACCTGTGGGCTCGGAAGGAGCCCAGAGGTGCCCTCCCATGCCCCCAGGGACCCCCCCTGTCACCCTTTCCCACACCAGGAGGACGCCTAAGGCTGGAGGGACCCATCCCAGGGAACATAAGGTAAGTTCAGGTAAGGTTTTTTTTTTGTGGCATAGGGGGGCCTGATTTGTGCCCCCCTACATGCCACTATGCCCAATGACCATGCCCAGGGGACATAAGTCCCCTGGGCATGGCCATTGGGCAAGGGAGCATGACTCCTGTTTTTGCTAAGACAGGAGTCATTTCAATGGGGGTTGGGAGTTAAAAAAAATGACGCAAATCGGGTTGAGGCGAAAATTTTGCCTCAGCCTGACTTGTCCCATTTTTTGGCGCCCAAGCTCCATATTCCCCTACGCCGGCGCTGCCTGGTGTACGTCATTTTTTTTCACGCACACCAGGCAGCTCCGCCGGCTAACGCCGGCTAACGTCATTGAATAAATACGGCACCCGCATGGCGCTTCAGAATGCCGTTAGCCGGCGTTAGATTTTTTGACGCACAACTGCGTTGGCGCAGTTGTGCGTCGAAAAGTATAAATATGGCCCAAGATTTCTTTCACAATCTGACCTGCTTTGTTTGTGGCTATTGCAGAGGTCCCCCATGTGGGAATGCATGCCATGCCCCTGTGGCCTTCTTCCGAAATCTCCTCTCCATCCTTTGGGACCTGGCATTCACCTCCAAAATGTGCCCGTGCCTGTCTGCCCGCTTGTGGAAAGCATGTTGTTCTGCTAGGGTCATATTGGCTGCTGAAATATGAAGAGAATAAAGCACTAAATACAGCATTGGGTGGAAGTAGAATAGACATGCAATGTACACAGCATCCGCAGATGACTACAAATATTTAACTAATTTCTACCAGCCATCAGTGGTATCATTCATTTCACTGAGATAATGGCTATCCGTTGATGACCATCAGGGCCCAGAGGTGAGTGGACTACTGAGTCCTTGCTCAACATTTGTGTGAACAAACCAGTGAGGATTAAGTGGCCCAACAAGTCTAGATTCCCTGTGCTAGTGTCAATATGAAGTACTTTGTATGCAATCCACCAATTTTACATCCCTGGTGCTACATCAAGCCTTGCCAAGGCATCATGGATGCAAGGTGGGGGGTCATCTGATGGGGGGCTGGAAACTTACTACCGGCTATTCTAAGGTTAGGTAAAGCTTCATTCATGTGTCCTGGGTTAAGACCTGCTCTGAGCATATGTTGCAAGAGGGCATACCATTGCTCATGATGTGCCCACATTTACAATAAATGCAAAGTTCCCATATAGTTTAGGCAAAGTCGAAAAAGCACATCAAAGTTGTCTATAGATTTTGTAACTATTTCCCCCTACCCTGTGCTATGTTGTGCAACATGTGTAATGTGGCACACATATTGTGGGTGTATGGGTGCCCTTAGGGCCACAGTAAGATTGGTACTGCACTCAATGCTGCTACAGTATTCCTATCTATTGAACGACGTACACATGCATATTAGACATCACCTAAGTACCAGGTACACACTCAGCATTCACATTGCACATATGATATGACAAAGATCACTCACAAATATCATGATGGGTGGGCCAAGTTGGTAAATCTGCTGAGATCTAGCTTGCTACAATCCATAGACTTTTCCCACAACCATCTAATAATTGTGTACTCTGCTGACTGTTTCCCAGCACAATACAGCACCTTGCACAACTGTGGCCTCAATTTAAATCTGAAGATTACTGAGCCACCAGTGGTGCAAGTGTCTCCTAAATAAGTCCCCTAGAGACCTCTATACATTTCATTGATCTGTACCGTTTCATGAGTAACTGAAAGCTAAGTGTTGCACACATTGCTGTCAAAAGTGCTGTAACAAAGTTGTTTGTAACAGGCATCCTAATCACATAAACAGCAGCCCAGACACCTATCATGATTGCCATCAATGTATATGTGGGAATGCTTTCCATTTCCTAACACCCGTAATTCCATAGCAGCACACGTTGCCCCTTGTGCAACAATCAAGCCACTCGCAATGTTCAGACATGATGTCAACATCCTAACTCAGATGATATTTTCCATTGGTCACACAACACTTTTTATCACTGTATTGCACACATCAGACGGTCTTACACAAAACCCTGGAATGCCACATGTGACGCGCAAGGTGACACTTACTGGCAGCATTGGGATCTTCAAATCTGGACACCTCTTCACTGGTGTAGGGTGGAGGCCACCCTGCAATGTATGAAGGGAGAGCACAGCTTTGTGACATTCAGAAATTTCTGAGCAAGTCAACCTAGTGGTAGACATATGGTCAGATAATGGAGACCCCAGCACCTACAAAGCATAAGTTTCCCTGACTCTCCTGTGGCGCATTTAATTGAACCATATGTACATAGAAATGTCATGCAGGTGTTTGTTACTTTACACCTCCATGAACATAAGGGGCTGCATGACATTGTATTCTGCATCTGAGGGGCATGCAATGGTTGTTGCAGTGACCATCTCATTGTGACACCCATAGCTTTTGACCCTGCCCCTGATGTTGAAGACATCTAACTCATTATCACCACTAAAAGACAGACATCTGCCCAGGGTTGTATCAGTGCTGCAAAGTGTTGAGGAATGCTTTGATGCACCCTTGCTTCTTGTTTCTAATATGTGTGTGCCATTAGAAGGCACACCCACTTGAGCTATTATGCCATGGCAGTTTACTTATGTTCATTAAGTTGTTCCTACCTGCACCTTAACCTAATGACATTAGGGATGCCTTGACAATACTGTGTGGCCAGCCATTGTTGCCATGGTATACCATTTATTCTCCAGGAAGGGATACCAACGTGTGCATAGACATTCCCCTCAACAAAGACACACTTGCTCTGTGGTCCAAGGAGTCCTGTGTAGGTGCAGGTTTCTGAGTAATATGCTAGTGATGATGCAGATGCAGGCCTGCCCCATACTGTCTGTAAGACTTGACATGCCTGTGGTACAAATTCAGCACATGGGTGTGGGGTAGTAGACCCATTTTGAGGTGTACACAGGGGCCCATCATATACAATGATAGGCCACCTTTTAACACCTGCTCTGAGCAGCCTTTCAGAGTGCAGGAAAAATGGCAATAGGAAATGTATCATATGTCCCAAGCCCATGTACTTTAGCCCCAATACAATGGTATGGCCCCCCTCCCATATATGATGCTTGGAGCAGACCTCATGATGTGCTGGTCTAAACTGAGTGGCATAATGAATGCATCATACCACTGAGTTATTATGCTGCAGGGAAGATGGCACATTTGCCCTAGCTCTGCTTCATTAATAGAAATCATAATGGCAGCATTAAGGTGGCGCTGGAACTCTTAATGCAGGCCCAAAACAACATGTCCAGGTCCCTTGACAAAACATGCTGCACTCAACCTTATCTGTACCTGTCATGCAAATGAAAAAAATTGGTTTTGCTCAGCAAATAGGATGCTTACCAACTGCTTACCACCATGATGACTGCCGCCAACATACCGCAGCCACAGCAGATATCCGTTCAGCATATTATGACACACACACACACACCAATCTGTCACTATTCAGCTACAGACACAAGTCCACCACACCAAGGGTCAGTGATAAACTGGTGGTATCAAAACCCACACCGTTACTCCAACAGAACGACACCCACCACATTATGACCCACAAATCAACACAGCGGACATTCAATGGTGGTAAACCATTGGCGGTACATACTGCTGCACTCAAAATACACACACATACAAAACAACATTACATTGGTCAATTTAAATAACACACACCTGACACCCACACCACTAAAAAACACACACCCACACTACCCACAACTCTTTATGACTACAAACCATTGGCATGAGACAGACACCACGACTACAGACAAAACCAGAGCCCCACACCACCTACACTATACACCACCCACCCACCCCACATCACACACCCCAACACATCACCCTACACAGGCTCACTTATACAACTCACACAACACCCATGGCACCACAAAGGCACCCCAGATTCTCAGAAGAGGAGCTAGGGGTCATGGTGGAGGAAATCATCCGGGTAGATCCTCAGCTATTTGGTGCTCAGGTGCATCAGATATCCATTGCTAGGAAGATGGAGCAATTGCAGGAGGACCATGGGCAGGGTCAATGCTGTGGGACAGGACCCAGAACAAGGGACGACATAAGGAAGAGGTGGAATGACCTACGGGGGAAGGTATATTCCATTGCAGCAAGACACCAACTCCCTGTACAGAGGACTGGCGGTGGACCCCCACCTCCCCCCCACAACTAACAACATCAGGCATCCTGAGGGCCTGGCTGGAGTAGCAGGAGGACTGGACTCTGGTAAGGCATATCTTTATTACTTTATCCCCCCATCCCACCTGCATGCCATCACATACTCCCACCCTCACACCCATCACCCCAACAACCCACAAATACCCCACAAACACAACCCACACATCCCAAAATCAAGCCCTGCATGTAACACCAATGCATGAAGACCCATCAGCAAAGCATGTACAGTAGAGAGACTCACTCATACCCCAAAATCACCAATCACACAAGGGCCACAGCTTTAATGCAAGCAGAGGAGTAGAGGTTAACTCACCCACTGTGCAAGATGGCACACACAGATACTAACATTATGCATTCACACCCCAACAGGACCCCTACCCAATGTCACCGGACAGGATGTGTCAGACATATCCAGTCCCCCCACAGAAGAGGCCCACAGTGATGACAGCTGCTTTGCACGCCTGGATCAAGATGACCAGCCTGGCCCATCAGGGACCTCAGGACAGTCGGTTCCCCTGGCACAGTCACAAACTACCACTGAACCTCCCCCTTCAGGAAACACCACCACAGCAACCACCCACCTGGCCCATCCTTCTGTTCCCAGGACACGTCAATCAGCAGTGTGTCCACCACTACAGGGAACCCAGGTAACCCCACTAACACAGGACAATCAGGGACCTGGGGGCAGTGGCAGTGGGCACACGGTTCAGGGGACAGGGGCACAAGATAACAGGGAAGCTGGGAGGACTGCTGTGCGACAGGGGGAGGACAGGCCCAGGGAACCCACTCTCCACGAGGCACTCTCCAACATCATGGGAGCTTACCACCATTCCCAGGAGACCATGGGCATGGTACTGGACAAGTTTCAGGGGACCCAGCGGCTGCAGGAGGAACACTACCTGGGGATCACGGGCGACTTGAAGTTCATCAACAACACCCTGGTCACCATTGCAGGTGTGCTGGCAGACCTTCTCAACACCAGGAAGGACACACAGGCACACCAACGGGCCCCTGACACTAGCCTGGACAATGAACAGCCCTCCACCTCCGCCGGCGCTAGTGGACAGGAGGCACCGCCACAGGAACAACAGGACAGCAGCACCCCAACCCCTGCAGAAGGAGAACCACCCCGCAAACGGTCCCTGAGATCCAGGAACAAGACAGAGAACATTGCCAAGACACCCGCCATGAAATAAGACCCCACCTGAATGTCACCCTTCTGCCCCACTTTATCACCCTGTCCACCTTAATCTGCCATTGTTCCACTTCCTATGCCCCATTGGACAATGCACCTGTGAAATAAATAGACTGGACTCTGCCATGGACATTCCTCCACCATCCCCCCAGCCCATTTCACACCCCCTCCACTTATTTGCACAGAAATAAACAAACTTGAATCACAAAACAATCTGGTGTCTGTCTGTGCTTTCACTAATGTGTAATTGCAAAACCTCTGGAATATAGCAATGTCAATGTACCTGTTCACATACCAATGTAACACAGCTGTAGGACAGCAGTAAACATGGCAGGGGGCACAAATTGTGACGCAGATCTGTGAAATGGAAAGGCAAAGTAACAAGTCAGGGTCCATACACTGAGTGAAAATGACAGATATGCTAGCTCCAACAATAGTATGAGATGTGGGAAGCAGTTACATCTTCTTACCTGTGCCTCACTGGAAGTATTGCATGATGATTTTGTTTCGGTTGTTGACATCTTCTTCTTCTGCCTCCTCTTCTTCACTGTCCACAGGCTCCACAGCTGCCATAAGACCACCATCTGGCCCATCCTCCTGCAGAAAAGGCACCTGGCGGCGCAAAGCCAGGTTGTGCAGCATACAGCAGGCCATGAATATCTGGCACAACTTCTTCAGTGAGTAGTATAGGGAGCCACCTGTAAGATGGAGGCACCAGAATCTGGCCTTCAGGAGGCCAAAGGTGTGTTCTATAATCCTCCTAGTTCACCCATGTGCCTCATTGTAGCGTTCCTCTGCCCTTGTCCTGGGATTCCTCACTGGGATCAGTAGCCATGACAGGTTGGGATAACCAGAGTCACCTGCAAATGTTGAGGGACAACTGTTAGACAGACACTAACCCTTAGGGACAACCCATACCCATACACCTATATCAACTGTGTTGGGACCTTGGGCTCACCTATTAGACACACACAGTGCCTCAGGAGTTGCCCCATCACATAAGGGATGCTGCTGTTCCTCTAAATGTAAGCATCATGCACAGAGCCAGGAACTTGGCATCCACATGGGAGATGTACTGGTCTGCCAAACACACCATCTGCACATTCATGGAATGGTAGCTTTTCCGGTTTCTGTACACCTGTTCATTCCTGCGGGGGGAGGGGAAAATGCCACATGTGTACCATCAGTGGCACCAATGATGTTGGGGATATGTCTCAGGGCATAGAAGTCACCTTTCACTGTGGGCAAATCCTCCACCTGAGGGAAAACGATGTAGCTGCACATGTGTTTCAACAGGGCAGATGACACTCTGGACAACACGTTATAGAACATTGGCTGGGAAATCCCTGATGCCGTGGCCACTGTTGTTTGAAAAGACCCACTGGCCAGGAAATGGAGTACAGACAGAACCTGCACTAGAGGGGGGATTCATGTGGGATGGCGGATAGTTGAAATCAGGTCTGGCTCCAACTGGGCACACAGTTCCAGGATTGTCGCACGATCAAGTCTGTATGTGATAATGATGTGTCTCTCTTCCATTGTCAACAGGTCCACCAGGGGTCTGTACACCGGAGGATTCCTCCATCTCATCACCTGCCCCAGCAGACGTGCCCTATGGAGGAGAACAGCGAGCAGAGGGTCATCCAACACTCAGGTATCACAATGGGTTATTTGGTAAAACGTTGGAAAATGGCAATGTGCCGGTATCTGTCTGAATTCCAGGCCTAAATAGGTGTGACACAGTTTTTCTCCATCCCATGTGGCCCCCTGAAATGGCAGCTACCTGACCTGTAAGGTGGGACAAGGGGAAATGAGGTAACTGTGCTGGCATTGTACACCGTTGTGGTGGGCGGTCGAAGACCGCGGCGCAATTCAGCATTGGTTAACATTGGGCCCTATGGGTCCCAGGAGCCAATGACGATGTACGCTGGCGGTGACGGTACGCACCGCCGCAGACGTGGCCGCCATTTTCTTACTGCTCACTCACTTGATACCTGACCTTCAACAAGAGAGGACCTACACTGCAAGTGCTGCTGTGACTTGTGTCTGGAAGCGATGATGGCTACAGTGTCTGGGGAAAGGGCCCCTGCCTTAACTTCGGAGGAGTTGGAGAAACTGGTGGATGGGGTCCTCCCCCATTACACGCAACTGTATGGTCCTCCAGACAAACAGGTGAGTACACTGTGAGCATGGTGGATGGCACATGAGTGTATGGAGTGTCGTGGATGGAAGAGGGTGGGGAGGGGGACAGGCCAGCATGTCCGGATTGTGTGTGTATGTATGGCTGGGCCAGGGTGGGATGTGTTTGGCAATGCAAGAGATGAAATGTATGGGCTAGAAACATCCATTTTTACTTCACTTTTCCTCTAGGTCAGCGCCCACCAGAAGAACGGTATTTGGCGTGCCATCGCCAAGGACGTCCAGACCCTGGGGTTCTACCATACATGGAGCACCCACTGCCGTAAAAGATGGGAGGACCTGCGCCGCTGGAACAAGAAGATGGCGGAGGCCTAGCTGGGGATGGCCTCCCAACGTGGAAGGGGTGCCCATCGCACCATGACCCCCCTGATGTACCAGATCTTGGCGGTGGCCTATCCGGAGTTGGATGGGTGCTTGAGGGCATCACAGCAGCAACAAGGGGTTGAGTACACTCTACTTCAGCTCACTCTGCGCGCTTTATGAGGTGTCTGGGTGGTCGAAGTGGGCTGTGGGTTCCCCTAGGCCAGGGCGAACTTGGTAGGCTAGGTCCCTTGATAGGCAGGCTCTATGGCACCCAAACCCCACTACTGGTAATAGCCATCTACACCTAGTCAGGTTCCTGTGACTTCCAGGTGTGCAGCAATTGGGCTTAGGCCTCGTCCCCCATGAGCATGTGGATTTGCTAGGAACTGTTAGTGTATGGCTTAGTGCATAGGGCTGCTCCCTGTATGTTGTGTCTGCCAACGGTAGTGGTGTTGCATGCACTGAACATGTGTTTCTTCTGTATTTCCCTCCCTTTTTGTTTTGTCTCCCTGTTCTTGCGTGCAATAGCATAATCTGGCGGAGGAGCATTGGCACCGGAGCAGGAGGGAGCTGCAACCCACATGGTCCTGGAGGGTGAAGCAACGGAGTCTGAAGCCACCAGTCGGACGGAGGGCTAGGGGAGCTCCACAATGGGGACAGGAGCATACACCAGCAACACCAACTCCTCCTCTGATGGGACCTACCTTGTGGTGGCGGGCTCCTCTGTGCCCACCGCATCAACAGGTACAGCCGCCACCCCCCCACAGGACTGCCCTCCCAGCAGCCCCTCAGCGTGTGTCCCGTGCCCGCTCATCAAGGAGGGTGGGCATCTCCTTCACCCCAGGCACCTCAGGCCCTGCCCCAGTCAGAGCTGCGGCCCTCAGTGAGGAGGCTATTGACCTCCTGAGATCCCTCACTGTTGGGCAATCTACCATTTTGAATGCCATCCAGGGTGTTGAGAGGCATTTGCAACAAACAAATGCATACCTGGAGGGCATTCATTCTGGGCAGGCGGCCCAACAGAGAGCATTTCAGGCTCTGGCCTCAGCACTGATGGCAGCCATTGTCCCTGTGTCCAGCCTCCCACCTCCAACTTCCTCCACCCCGACCAAATCCCCTGTACCTCAGCCTATCCCAAACACACCATCAGACCAGCATGCACACTCATCAATACACAAAAGTGGACATGGCAAACATAAGCACCACACATCCCACAAACACTCACACAAGCACCATCCCCATGCAGATAGAGCAACATCCACTGCCTCCACTGTGTCCCCCTCCTACATGTCCTCCTCCTCCCTCCCTGTCTCGTCTCCACTCACACTTGCATGCACTACATCCTCAGCCACTACCTCCATCACCAGCACGCCCATCACCACACACCGCTCACGTGCAATCACCACCCCCACTACCATGCACACATTCCCAGTGTCCTGTCCCAGTGTGTCTGTGAGCCCTCCTCCCAAAGTACACAAACGTAGTGTTGGAAAATGGGTTATTGGTAAGGGCAGGTAGGTACCTACACCTAGCAACAAGCCACCAACCTCCACTTAGGTACAGTTAGGTCTCAGTAATTTAATCCCAGCTCAACCCTTGGTAGCTTGGCAACGAGCGTCAAGGCTTAACTTAGGAGACAGTGTGTAAAGCATTCAAATATCACAAAACAGTAATTAAATAAAACACAGGAAACAGTTTAAAAATCCAAAACCAAATTATAAAAATAGTTTATATTTTTTCTTTAAAATGACACAAAAACGAATAAAATCGGAAAAAGGGAACCGGAGATATGAATTTTTAAAGAATTATTATTTTTCTAGCGCTTAGAATCAAAAAGCGCCAATCGGGTCATCTGGTTGCACCTCGACCGGGGCAAAGTCAAAGTTTCAGGCCGACCGCGATGGAGCCCTGCTCGGCTACAAGTCGCGGGAGGCCTCGGTTAAAAAGTTACCTTCTGACTTAGTCTTTATTTTGAAGATTTTCTTCAGCGGGACGAACCTGCCATTCGAATCCGACCTCCTGGAGCCCTTGTCCGGATACGCGATGCTGGATTCCTCGGTGGAGATTTTTACCTTCGGACTTAGTCGTTTTTTCGAGGTGAAAATCCTTCGACCGGGGTAAACCTGGATCTTGATCCGACGTCCGTGGAGCCCTTCTCGGATACGATGGCTGGGAGGTCCCGGTCAACTTTTTACCTTCGGACTTAGTCTCTATTTCGGAGATTTTTCTTTTCCGGGACGAACCACCAAGTCAGGCCGGGTCGCGGTTGAGGCAAGCCGGCTAGAATTTCCGGGGCGGGTCGGTCCCTCTCTGGAGCTTTTTTACAAAAATTCTCAAATCTTCTACAAACTTCTGGGGCTTCACCCAGATGTTCTTTTAAGGTTCTGTTGGGGTCCACAGCTCACCCCAAGGGTCCAGAAGTTCTGAGATGGTCCTAGGGGGCTGCGGACTTCAACTCCCAGAATGCACCTGGCGCAAACTCCTTTTTGGCCACTGGACAGTGGTCAGCTGGTCACTTTTCAGGAGTTGGTGCAGGGGGACTCTGGATAGCAATTTTTCACCTGTAGCAAACAGGGAGTCCCTCCTTGAACCAGTTGAAGCCAGGCAAAGTCCTTCTTGTGGTGAAGCCCAAGTGTGCAGCTGGTGCAGTCCTTCTGAGTGCAGGTTCCAGGTGCAGGCCAGGGGTCCAGCAGGGCAGTCCTTCTTCTCCTTTAGTTCTTTTCTTCTTGAAATCTGGCGGGGATCTGAGGTGTGGGTGCAGGTCTGCCAGTTTTATCCTTGCTCCTGGGTGAAAAGCAGGGGGGTCCTGGTTCTCCAATCAGGTACAGGGTCGTCCCACTGTGATGACTACTTCCTGGGAAGTGTGGCAAAAATCCATCCCAAAAGGCAACATTCTCTAAAAATCCAACATGGCTGAATCTGATTTTTGGAGGTTACGTCTGGCTGAGCCCACCCACTGGTGTGGCTAAAAATCATAAACACACCCCTCTCCTGCCCTCTCCTAATCTAATCAAGGGGGCACCTAGTTGTCTGGGGTTGCAGGATGTGGGGGTGTTGCTGGTTGCTCCAAATGTCCTTCTCTGCCTTTGAAGACCAGTTTGGCAGCCCTCCCCCTTCCTGCCTCACCATCTGCTGATGGGAGATTCTCTCCCACAAGCACATTCCTTTGTGTGAAGCCAGGCCACTTCACACCTCATCAAGGCAGCTTGACTAAGCTGCTGCAGGCTGGCCAATCAGAGCACAGCAGCAAAAACAATGCAGGGCTGAAATTGGCAACTTTTTAGGTAAAGTCTAAAACTACTTACCTGAACAAGTTATATTAAATCCAACAACTGGAAGTTGTGGGATTTATTACAACAATTAATTTGATACCAAATTCTTGGTATGCAACATTTAAGGAGACTTTAAAATTTAAAATAAAGTCTCCCCATTCTAGCCTATGAAGGCCATTTAATTCAATGAGGGAAAAACGAATTTGGCTGTTTTTACCTCACCAGGGCTTATAAATCTATTTTTATAAAGTCCCCGCTTATAGTTACATGGCACCCAGCCCTAGGGGCACATAGGGCACACCTTAGGGGTGACTTATATGTAAAAATAAGGTAGTTTAAGACTTTGGAACTACTTTTAATTCCAAAGTCGAATTTGCATATAACTTTAATTTAAAAGCAGCCAGCAAGGCAGTCCTGCCTTTAAAATGACACTGGGCACCTCAGCAGTGCACCTAGGTGTGCACCACCTATGCTATGGTCCCTAAACCTACATGCCCTACCATATACTAGGGACTTATAGGTAGGTTAACTCAGCCAATTATAATTAGCCTAATTTGCATATCCATTTTACACAGAGCACTGGCCCTGGGACTGGTAAGCAGTACCCAGGGCACAGCCAAGAGTCAGTAACCACCAGTACCTGTCCAAAAAGTGTGGGGGTGACCAGGGCAAAAAGGAGGACTTTCCTACACGTAGGCACACACTCACCCAACAGTCATCCACCTCACAACAGCCTCCGGCCCATGCACCTTCACCCAAATTAAACAAACGTACACCTCCTACAACCACTACCTCTTCCTCCACTCCCAAACCCCCTCCATTTTACCATCCCAGTGTATCTAGAAGCTTTTCCTGGCTAACATTGACCTCTTCCCTACACCTCTCCCCACATCCTTCCCCTATGGCCAGACTTTCCAGGTCCCAGCCCAGCACCTCAGCCACCAAATCCCCAGGCACAATGGTGCCAGCAACTGCGGGGTCATTGAGTGTGCCACCCATCAGGGCTGCCACTGTGCCACCTTGCGAGGCCAAGGACATTCCGCCACCTGCCAAGATGAAGAAGGTACCCACATCCCAGAGGGAGATGCCGCACCTACCAGCCACCAAAGGCTCCTCCATAACAAAAGGGGACAGTGGCAAGACACCTGCGGCACCATCAAAGGTGGGGAAGGGACAAAAGCCGAAGAGCAGGTCAGGACAGGTCACGGTGGCACCGACTGAGGGACTAGTGTCACCCCTTCTGTCAACGACTACACCAACCTGTACGGCGGCGAACACCGCAACCTGCATCGCCACCAGCACCACCACCTGCACTGCGACCAGCACCGCCACCTGTACCGCCACCTGCACAGCCACCAACACCACCACATGCTCGTCTGCAGCCTCAGCAACAGTCCCCAGCATCTTCTCCAGTGGGCAGCCGTCCGAGGCTGCAGGAGACGTCCTGCTGTGTCCCTCAACAGGTGCTGACACACGTTCCACTGCCAGCACCGCCGCCACAGACATCGCCGCAAGCACAGCCACCAGCCCCGCAACGTGCTTGGACAGTGGCACCACAGATGACATGGCTACCATCCCCAGTGGGCAGCCGTCCGAGGCTGGAGGAGACTTCCTGGACCCTGCCCAGCTTCCATGAGGCATGAATATCATCACTGTTTACACCTACAGGTGTAAGGCGAAGCCGCAGCATGGTGGGGTATGTCTATGCCTCCATGGCCTATCATGCTACCTGTTCCTAGGCAATCTCGTGGCACACACACCCATGTGAGGTAATTGGACAAGCCACACTGCATGTGGAGCACTCTGGGCACCAAGCCCCCTCCAGAACCAGTGGAGTAGCACATCCACTACCTCAGTCCTTGGCAGTGTCGTAGTTTGGACTCTTGCTCTGATCAAGACTGCTGGTCTCAGGATGACAGTACTTTCGTTTGTAGGTGACTAAGGGGGTCATTCCAACCCTGGCGGTCGGTGTTAAAGCGGCGGCCAACCCGCCAACAGGCAGGCGGTCAAAAAAATTGAATTCTGACCCTGGCGGAAACCGCCAACACAGACCGCCACTTTAACACTCTGACCGCCACGGCGGGACAAACAAACAGCGCGACGGTCACTGCCAACAGATAGGCGGGAGACAATGTACTGCCCACCCTATCACAACCCACCAATCTGCCACCTTTTCCGGGCTGGAGCCCCGCCGATAAAAACACGGCGGAAACAGACTACGAACGGGAAAACGCTCACCTCTACACACTCCACGAGGAATCTGGACAGCATGGAACCAGAACTACACATCCTACCTGCTATTGTCTACCTGCCCCTCTACCAGGAGCACGAACGCCGGCGCAGAAGACAACGGTGAGTACTGCACCTACGACACAGGGGAGGGGGGAGGAGAAAAGATTACGGGCACACCCACCCTCACCCACAACTACCTACACATCAATGCAGAGCAACAACTCAGAGTGACACCCCCCAAACCCCCCGGAAGAATGCAAAGACAAAAAAAAATGATCATGAAATTTAAATATATTGTAAGGCTAAGTAAAAAAAAAATTCTAACATCTATAACTATATACACATATGTAAATTGTCCTGTCCAATTTGGGTTTCAGTCATTGTACGTGGGCCGATGGGCCTCAACACATGGGCAAAGCCCACACAGGAGACCCGAATCCATTGGAGAGAACACTGCAGGGGCATCAGATAGAAAAACTACAGGCACCTCAGGGGGAAGGGAAGGGGAGGCACCTCAGCCACATGAGTCCACGACGCCAGATCCACGAGGGGCCTCCATGCCCCCTGTCCCATCCTGGGGAGTGCAAAGCCACAGTCTCACAAGTCTCTACAGTGGTTGGCTTGCCCACTGTTACATCCTGGGGAGTGCAAAGCCACAGTCTCACAAGTCTCTACAGTGGGTGGCTTGCCCACTGTGCCATCCTGGGGAGTGCAAAGCCACAGTCTCACAAGTCTCTACAGTGGGTGGCTTGCCCACTGTGCCATCCTGGGGAGTGCAAAGCCACAGTCTCACAAGTCTCTTCAGTGGGTGGCTTGCCCACTGTTACATCCTGGGGAGTGCAAAGCCACAGTCTCTCAAGTGGATTACAGACTCCACTGGTACTGGAGGAGGCATGGTGCCCAGAGTGCATCGTGCAGTCCTGCCCGACACAGATCCGGCCCTGCCCCTTCTGCCAATGGGCCAGCGGTGCTTGAGATGAAGGGCCCTGTTCAGCGGTTCTTGAGACGGCGGTGCCCTGTTCAGCGGTGCTTGTCTTGAAGGGCCCTGTTCAGCGGTTCTTGAGACGGTGGTGCCCTGTTCAGCGGTGCTTGTCTTGAAGGGCCCTGTTCAGCGGTTCTTGAGACGGCGGTGCCCTGTTCAGCGCTGCTTGTCTTGAAGGGCCCTGTTCAGCGGTGCTTGAGACGGCGGTGCCCTGTTCAGCAATGCTTGTCTTGAAGGGCCCTGTTCAGCGGTGCTTGTCTTGAAGGGCCCTGTCCAGCGGTTCTTGAGACGGCGGTGCCCTGTTCAGCGGTGCTTGTCTTGAAGGGCCCTGTTCAGCGGTTCTTGAGACGGCGGTGCCCTGTTCAGCGGTGCTTGTCTTGAAGGGCCCTGTTCAGCGGTTCTTAACATGTGTCTCCAGACGCCATATCCGGCCAATATATGGAGTTCACTCGCCATCCGACTTCTCGCTTGCGGGGCCCTCCTGTGCTGGAGTCCCGGGCACGTGGGTGTCCTCCTTCACACCCGGAATGGGGCTGGTGGGGCCCTCCTGGGCAGCTCGCCTGCTGCCAGACTTGTCAGCCGTGCTGCCCTTGCCATCCTTCCGTGATTCTCTGTGGCCCTTGCCTCCCTTTGTAGATGTGCCAGGTGGCACCCCACTTCCTGACGGTGCCAGGGTAGTGCCTTTGGAGGCTGCCGTCTCTGGCCTCTCGCGCCGGGCCTTGCCTTTCTTGGTTTTCTTCCCAGGGGGTGGGCTGGCTGTCCCTTTACTGCTGGCCGATGTTGCTGCCCTTGAAGGTGGTGGACTCCAATATCCCTGTACTATGGACCTTGTAGGTCCAGGGGTTGTGGTGGCTGAGGTGCGGATTGGACTCTTACGAGATGGAGGGGGTGGGTCAGGTGATGGAAAGAGGTTAATTTTGGACAGGAAAAACTTTTTAGGAGCAGTGGGAAGGGTAGGTGCGGTGGGTATGGGAGTGGAGGAAGAGGATGTGGTTGTAGGAGAGTCAAGTGTGGTGTCTGGGTGCAGGTGCTTGTGACGGAGGCTGTCGTGAGGTGGATGGCTGTTGGGTGGGTGGCTGCCTGTGTTTGTGTGGTTTGGAAGAGGGGGTGACAGACACACTGGGAGAGGACACAGTGGACGTGTAAATGGCAGTGGGGGTGGTGACTGCATGTGTGCGGAGTGTTCTGGTGGGTGTGCTGGTGATGGACGTAGTGGCTGATGATGTTGTGCATGCAAGTGTGAGTGGAGACGTTACAGGGAGGGAGGAGGGAGACGAGGAGGAGGGGGACACAGAGGAGGCAGTGGCTGTTGGTATGTCTGCATGTGGCTGTTGCTTGTGTGAATGCTTGTGTGATGTGTGGTGCTTATGTCTGGATGAGCTGCCCTTGGGTGTTGAGGTGTGTGCAGGCTGGTCTGTAGGTGTGTCTGGGATAGGCAGAGGAACAGGGGAGTGGGACTGGGTGGAGGAAGTTGTAGGAGGGAGGCAGGAGACAGGGACAATGGCTGCCGTCAGTGCTGAGGCCAGAGTGTTGAACGATCGCTGATGGGCAGCCTGACCCGAATGAATGCCCTCCAGGTATGCATTGCTCCGGTGCACCTCCCTTTCTACCCCCTGGATGGCATTCAAAAGGGTAGACTGCACAACAATTAACGTCCTGAGGAGGTCAATGACCTCCTCACTGAGGGCAGCAGGGGTAACTGGGGCAGGGCCTGAGGTGCCTGGGGCGAAGGAGATGCCCGCCTTCGTGTGCGAGCGGGCACGGGGCGAACACTGAGGGGCTGCTGGGAGGGCGGAGCTGGTGCGCTGGGTGGCGGCTGTACCTGTTGTTGCGGTGGGCACAGATGTTGCAAGGGAGCTCCCTTCAGAGGACGTGTCTGTGTCGCTGATGTCTCCACGTGTCCCCGTTGTGGAGCTCCCCTCGCCCTCCGTCTCACTGGTGAACTCCGAGTCAGTTGCATGGCCCTCCAGGGCCATGTGAGATGCAGCTCCCTCGTGCTCCGATGCCACTTCTCCTCCGCCTGATGATGCTAATGCACAGATGAACAGGAAGAGCCGCAAAAAATGGGGGGGGAAATAAAGACATGTTGAGTGCATGCATTGGCAACACAGTTGGCGGAGAGGACAGACACAGAAGCCCCCTGCACTACGCCGCGCACTTGGGGTACACTACTCAATCATTGGGACTTGGCCTACAAGCCTATGGATGACAACTGCACACATAGGTGACACAGGGCCATGGATAGCTGTACTTGGCACCCTACAGAGGTGGGGGGCGGGGGCACAGGGCCATGCCTTATGGAGGGGCCTAGCCTACAGAAATCGCCCTGGCCTAGGGATACCCACAGCCCTCCTCCCCCACCCAGACACCTCCACTGCGCGCTAAGATAGCAGAATGTGCTGGTACTCACCCCCTTGTGTCTGCTGTGATGTCCTCACGCGCCCATCCAAATCTGGGTAGGCCACCGCCAGGATCTGAGACATCAGGGGGGTCAATTGACGAGTGGCACCCCTCCTACGTTGGGAGGCCATCCCCAGCAGAGCCTCCGCGGTCTTCCTGCTCCCGCGGCAGATGTCCTCCCACCTCTTGTGGCAGTGGGTGCCCCGTCTGTTGTGGACCCCCAGGGTCCGGACGTCCTTGGTGATGGCACGCCAAATGTCGATTTTCTGATGGGCGCTGACCTATGTGACATGTACAGGGGGAGAAATAATATTATTATAATTTTCTGCATGCTCGATGTGATTGGCCCCCCATCCCCACCCTTGCACATGCTCTCATCCGTCGTTTGATGCATGCCTCAATCGCTCCCCTCCCCACCATCTTTCATCCACCCGACTCAACACAGGCATTGCCGCCAAAGCATGCTCCCATTGTATTTACCTGTTGATCTGGAGGACCGTAGAGTAGCGCATACTGGGGGAGGACCCCATCCACGAGTTTCTCCAATTCTTCAGAAGTGAAGGCAGGGGCCCTTTCCCCAGTCGCAGCAGCCATTGTATCTTCCAGACCGAGGTCACAGCAGCACTTGCAGTATAGGTCCTCTCCTGTGGATGATCAGGTCTCGAGTGATTAAGCAGATAGAAAATGGCGGTCACGTCCGCGGCGGTGCGTCCCGCGACCGACGGCGCACTTCGTCATTGGCTCCTGAAACGCATAGGGTTCAATGTTAACCAATGCGGCTTTGCGCCGCGGTCTTCGACCGCCTACCGCCACGGTGTGCCACGTCAGCGCACTGACCTCACATCCCATTGTCGCACTTCACAGGTCAGGCAGCCGCCATTTCAAGGGCCCACATGGCTTAATTTCTACTGCGTCACACATGCCTAGGCCTTGCATCGACACTCATACAAGCCATTCAATGCATAGAGAATTGTGTACTGTGCAAGCTGTGGGAACGTACCTGTGGGTTGATTGACTCTGTGGTCGCTGTTGTCCTTCCTAGGCACCGTCCGCTGGGACTTGCGAGGAGATGGAGGAATGTTCCCGTGTACAGACCGCTGGTGGACCTGTCGACAATGGAGGAACGACATGTCATTCTGACATACAGGCTTGACCGAGCCACTATACATGAACTGTGTGCCCAGCTGGAGGCAGACCTGATGTCACCCATCCGCCAACCCACAGGGATACCCCCTCTAGTGCAGGTGCTGTCAGTACTCCATTTCTTAGCAAGTGGGTCATTTCAAACAACAGTGGCCATTTCATCAGGGATGTCTCAGCCTATGTTTTCCAAGGTGTTGTCCAGAGTGTTGTCTGCCCTGCTCAAACACATGCGGAGATACATCGTTTTCCCTGAGGTGGGGGATTTGCCTACAGTGAAGGGTGATTTCTATGCCCTTGGACATATTCCCAACATCATTGGTGCCATTGATGGGACACATGTGGCTTTGATACCCCCCAGTGAAAGTGAACAGGTGTACAGGAACAGAAAAAGTTATCATTCCATGAATGTCCAGGTGGTCTGTTTGGCTGACCAGTACATCTCCCATGTAAATGCCAAGTTCCCTGGGTCAGTGCATGACGCGTACATCATGCAAAATAGCAGCATATCTTATGTGATGGAACAACTACAGAGAAACCGTGTGTGGCAAATTGGTGACTCAGGTTACCCCAACCTGTTGTGGTTACTGACCCCAGTGAGGAATCCCAGGACAAGGGCAGAGGAACGCTACAATGAGGCCCTTGGGCGAACTAAGAGGATTATAGAAAGAACCTTCGGGCTCCTGAAGGCCAGGTTTAGGTGCCTGCATATGACAGGTGGATCCCTAATGTACTCACCAAAGAAGGTGTGCCAGATCATCGTGGCCTGCTGTATGCTTCACAACCTGGCTTTGCGCCGCCAGGTGCCTTTTCTGCAGGAGGATGGTCCAGATGGTGGTGTAGTAGCAGCTGTGGAGCCTGCGGAGAGTGAAGAGGAGGAAGACGAAGAGGACGACACAGACAACAGGGACACAGTGATACAGCAGTATTTTCAATAACACACAGGTAAGAATCAACACCAGCATTTTACATTTACTTACAGTCTCCTGCCTCTCTACTGTCTGTCCTTTTCACCCAGTGTATGCTAACAGAGTTGTGACTTTCCCTTACAATTTCAGAGATGTGGGCCCCACTGCGTGACCTCTGCTTTGTTTGCCCATGGACTACAGCTGTGTGACAGTGGTATGTTGTCATCACAATGTAACTGGTCATTTTGGCACGTTTATGTCTAATACATATTTTCAAAAATACAGGCAGACTCCATATTATTTGTGTGCAATAAGTGTGTTTATTAAAGTGCTCAATTTTGGGACATGGTTGAAAATCGGTGATGGGTGATGGTGGAGGAATGTCCATGGCAGAGTTCAGATTCTCAGTCTCACAGGTGCATTGTCCATATGCCTGTGGAAGGTGGAGCAGGGGCAGTTTAAGGTTGGACAGGGTGACAATGTGGGACAGTGGGATGACATCAGTGGGTATCCTTTCCTGGCGGGGGTCTTGGCATCCTACTCTGTCTTCTTCCTAGATCTCAGGCCCCGCTTGCGGGGTGGTTCTTCTTCTGCAGGAGGTGGGGTTCTGGTTGCCGGTAGTTGCTGTGTCGGGGCCTCCTGTCTACTAGCGCCGGCGGAGGTGTTAGCCTGTTCCTGGTCCATGCTAGTGACAGGGGCCCTTTGTGGTGCCATATGGTCCCGCAATGTGGTGACAATCTGGTTGAGAGCCACAACGATGGTGCCCATTGCGGAACTAATGTTTCTCAGTTCTTCCCTGAACCCCATAAACTGTTCCTCCTGCAGTACCTGGATCTCCTGGAACCTGGCCAGGACCGTCGCCATCGTCTCCTGGGAGTGGTGGTATGCTCCCATGATGGAGGTGAGGGCCTCATGGAGAGTGGGTTCCCTGGGCCTGTCCCCCCTGTCGCACAGCAGCCCTCCCAGTTCCCCTGTTTCCCTGGGCCTCTGTCCCCTGGACCGTGTGCCCACTACCACTGCCCCCAGGTCCCTGTTGTTGGGGTGGTGGGTTAACCTGGGTGCCCTGTAGTGGTGGACACACCGCTGATTGACGTGTCCTGGAGACAGAGGCATGGGCCCGCTGGGTGGGTGCTGTGCTGGTGTTCCCAGAGGGGGGTAGGTCTGCTGTAGCCTGTGGCTGTCTGAGGGGAACCGACTGTCCCGAGGTCCCTGATGGGCCGGGCTGGTCATCTGGGTCCAGGGAGACAGAGCTGCTGTCATCACTGGGGGCCTCTTCTGGGGGTGGGATGGACATTTCTGGACCCTCCTGGGCGGTGTGGTGGCGTTCGGGTCCTGCAGGGGTATAAGAGTATGGTTATTGCTTCTGTGTGTACCATAGCGTGCAATGGGTGGGTGCCCGTGTACCCCAGTGCTGGCATTCCTTTGTGGGGGCTGTTGTGATGGCGGTTTGTGGGGGAGATGGGTATGTGCAGTGGGCATGCTTAGGTGATGGCTGTCAATGGTTTGTGGTGGCATGCAGGGTTTGGTGTTGGGATGGGTGGGTTGTGATGGTGAGACATTAGCAATGAGGATGTGTGATGGTGGTGGGGGGGAGGGTGGGGGTATGAGTTGGCATGCTGGTGGGGTGGGGGTGATGAAGTAGTGAAGATGAGACTTACCAGAGTCCATTCCTCTGCCTACTCCTGCGAGGCCCTCAGGATGCAGGATGTTCAAGACCTGTTCCTCCCATGTTGTAAATTCTGGGGGTTGAGGTGGGGGTCCGCCGCCAGTCCGCTGCACCGCGATGTTGTGCCTGGATACCATGGAACGCACCTTCCCCCGTAGGTCATTCCACCGCTTCCTGATGTCGTCCTGATTTCGTGGATGCTGTCCCACAGCGTTGACCCTGTCCACTATTCTTTGCCATAGCTCCATCTTCCTGGCAATGGTGGTGTGCTGCACCTGTGTCCCGAAGAGCTGGGGCACTACCCAAACTATTTCCTCCACCATGACCCTGAGTTCTGCGTCTGAGAACCTGGGGTGTCTTTGGGGTGCCATGGGGTGGTGTGGATGAGGTGTGGGGTGGTGTTTGCGGTGATGAGTGTGGTGAGTGTGGTGGTGTGTGGTGTTTTGTGCGTGGTTGTTGTGTGGGTGATGGTGTAGTGTGCCTCTGTGTGATGTTGTTCTCTATTCTGTGCTGTCTCTCTCTGGGCTTCGTCTCTGATTTGTGGTCGTAGGGGTTTGTGAGTGATGTGGGTGTGTGTTTTATAGTTAATTGGGTGTGTGGGAGTGATATGTGTATGTGTCTCAGGTGTGTGTATTTCAAATTGTCCAATGTGGCTGTGTTTTGGAGCTGTATGTGTATTTTGAGCGCGGCGGTGTGTACCGCCAATGGAATACCGCGGTTGAAAGACCGCTGCGTGGATTCGTGGGTCGTAATGGCATGGACGTATTTCTGTTGGCGTGACGGTGGAGGTTTGGTCTTCGCCAGTTTAACGCTGGCCGTTGGTGTGGCGGACTTTTGTTGATGTCGGGTTTTTGGCGGTTTGCCTCTTGAGGGTCAGAATGACCGTGGCGGTTTACCGCGACCCCGGCGGTGTTGTGGCGGCCTTCTGACCGGCGGTAAGCACCTTTTACCGCCGAGGTCAGAATGACCCCCTAAGTCTCTTCCTACAACTAGTTGTAACTGTTGTCCAAACCTTACCGGCTTACTAGCAGTACCTCACCAGAAGCAAAATAGTAAAAGGTGATTTGTAGCAGTCGCTTACGCATGGACTCAAAGTAAGATCTCTCAGGGTTGTCGTGGTTAAACAAAATTACCCTTTTCTCACAGATTTATTATGTCTCATGCAAACAAAGGCAATAACACAGATGCAGTGAAGTTATAATAGTTTTTATTCAACATAACTGCAATTTGTGATAAGTTGCATGAACTGCAATGATTAGGATAATGAATATACCAAGCAACAGTATTGTGAAGAAGAGAGTCATTGTTATAAAGACCCCCACCATTGTGCAATATATGAAAGAAATATATGTATATGTATAAGATGGAATAAGCCCTAACACCCTAAGGAGAATAGGTCTAACCTCCTACCTAAAAGGAGAGCTGGGTTCGTTAAACCTAATCTGCCAAAGCCGTGTCCATGAGAGGAGCCCCCAACCCTCGTTACCTTGGAATGAGGTCTCTATCTCAGACTCCGCAGGGACACGAAGACTGGGTCAGCGTCAAGATGACTACAGCATCGGTATCAGCGATGGTGGCGATGCCCTCTGGGCGGAATCCCTCTGATTATCTGTCTAAAGTGTGTTGTATTTATACAGATCTACAAGGTCCCCTGACATAAGTGTTATTCATAACAATAGATAACAGGCATGCTTGGGACGGCAATTAATATCAACAATCCCTCGAAAGTATAGAGAGGGAAAATCCCTAAGTGTGAATACCTACTGTATGTTTGTCTTTCGTGCTTGATGTTGACGCCTTGGCGCAGTGACACTGATAATAGAACCCATAACAAGTTGCCTAACTATAAACAAGGCCGCCATCTTAAAGGAAATAAATAATTAAATGGACTAAGACAGAGCAAGCTAAGTAGGTTAAAAGTCACTGGGTGACGGGGGCACGAGTTTACAAGCCTACGGCTAAGCTAACTCCTGTTATCCTGTTAAAACAAACTAGGATTCACTACAGCAGGATGAAGAACTCTGGGCACAAGGCTCCCTCCAGAACCAGTGGAGAATCACATCCACTACCTCAGTCCTTGGCAGGATGAAGCACTCTGGGCACCAAGCCCCCTCCTGAACCAATGGAACATGTCAACAACTTGAGAGACTGTGGCTTTGCACTCCCCAGGATAAACTAGTGGGCAATCCACCTACTGGAAAGACTTGAGAGACTGTGGCTGTGCACTTCCCAGGATAAAGCAGTGGGCAAACCACCCACTGGAAAGACTTGAGAGACTGTGGCTTTGCACTCCCCATGATAAAGCAGTGGACAACCCACCCACTGGAAAGACTTGAGAGACTGTGGCTTTGCACTCCCCAGGATAAAGCAGTGGGCAAACCACCCACTGGAAAGACTTGAGTGACTGTGGCTTTGCACTCCCCAGGATACAGCAATGGGCAAGGAGCCCCCTCGAGGAGCAGTGGCTTCGTGCATTCATCCGGCTGAGGTGCCACCCTCCCCTTCCCCCTGATTTGCCTGTTTATTTACGATCAGATGCCCCTGCAGTGTTCTCTCAGTTTTGAGTCAGGTATCTTGTGTGGGCTTCGCCCATGCATTTTGACACCACAGGTCCACGTACAATGATTGGTACACTATCCGGACTTGTGCAGTTGGTGTACATATTTGTATATACTGATTTTTGAACTTTCACTATCTGATTTTTCATGATTACAATCGTTACAATCATAAAATGTTGTACTTGCGTTCTTCCAGGGGGTGAAGGGGTGTATATGTAATGTTGCTGCATGTATTTGTGTGTATGGTGTTGTGGGTGGGGGTGCGGGTATTGCATGTTGAATGTGTGTCACTCTCTTTTCCCTCCCCCCTCCCCTGTGTTGTAGGTGCAGTACTCACCGTGGTCGTCGACGGCGTCTGTCCTGCTCCTGATACAGCAGGAGGAAGACCAGCATGGGCAGTACGTGTAACTTGGGCTCCATGGCATCCTGGTTCCTCGTTGGGTGTCGAGAGGTGAGTGGTTTCCCTTCTGTGTACTGTTTCTGCCGTGCTTTTGATAGCATTGGTTCCGCTGCAGAAAAGGTGGCGGATAGGCGTGTTGAAATACAGTGGGCGGTACTTTGTCCTCTGCCTTTCTGTTGGCAGTTACCACAGCGGTGTTTGTTTCCACCGCCGTGGCGGTCGGAGTGTTAAAGTGGCTGTCTATGTTGGCGGTTTCTGCCATGGTCGTGATTCCATTTTTTTTTCCGCTGGCCTGTTGGCGGTATTACCGCTGCTTTAACACCGTCCGCCAGGGTTGTAATGAGGGCCAAAGTTCCTTATGAATCTTAGTTGCAGTAGATGGTGTACTCACGTGTTAATGAAGGTTGTATTTGCTGCGTGTATAGAAATACATGTGTAGTGTCATTTCAGTAACATATGACCACAGCGGTGTGTTCACGAGATATGAAAAGTCACATATCTATCTTGTGCATGGACACATGTTGGACTTTGACAAATGCCTGTGTAGTCTTATCATTGCCACCTATGTTTCCGTATGTTGGAACACATGTGAAGGTCATTTTATTCTGTCAATGATCTTGTGATACCTACGCACTTACATTTGTGCAAAGTTCCCTTTCGTTTCGACTCCAATACACATTACCAGGCCTGTGTCATTTAAGTGATACATGCATGCAGAGATATCTAGCATATGTGTGCATGCCACCAACTAGGTACTCACAATGGACACCATCATGTTTGTTATGACTGTCACATACAATGGCACACCAATGTGTATCAGTGTTGCAGTTTAGTAAAGATGGCAGCCTGCTCAACATCACTACTGTGGGAATTTCCATTCCCACACAGACCCATGGTTGAGTGTTTAGGAGCAGTGTTACGGTGCTTCACACTACTCAGTCCACTGTGCATATGCGTCATGCCCCTGACAATGCCAATAGTCTATGTAGCCAGAGCAGTGGTGTCATGGTGTTTTGGGTGGGTATGTAGCCTCTTCATGATTGCTCTTCAGCAGAGCAATGCACTGTCCACTGCAGAAAGACACATGCACATTTGTGATCAAAGGGACTGGAATATAATTTTTCCTCTGGGTACTTGATGTCAACCTTCCCCTATCATGTACTGAGGACTGGCTACTTGCACATGTAGGACATGCCTCATCATTTGGCACAGTCTGATATACATGGTATTATGCCCCTAGAAATTTCCATGGGCAGCTTGGTTAGGGGTTGTATCTCTATTATAACTTCTAAATTAGGAACATGCCAGGGCACAGATGGTGTCATCTGTCACTGCCTCCTGTCATGTTGGTATGCGACGGACAACTAACAGGTTATTGTAGTGCAAATATTAGTGGGCTATGTACTGAGCTAGCCATTGTCTCTGTACATATGTGGGGTAATCACATGTTGACATTGATATGTTGCGCAATCAATATTGGTCTATGTGTTTATGTTGGAAAATGGGTTATTGGTAAGGGCAGGAGGGTACCTACACTTAGCAACAGGCCACTAACCTCCACTTAGGTCCAGTTAGGTCTCAGTAAATTAAACCCAGCTCACCCTTGCTAGCTTGGCAACAAGCGACAAGACTTAAATTAGGAGACAGAGTGTAAAGCATTCAAATATCAGAAAACAGTAATTAAATAAAACACAAGAAACAGTTTAAAAATCCCAAACCATAAAAATAGATTATACCTTCGCACTTAGTCGTTTTTCTGAAGATTTTCTTCAGCGGGATGAACCTGCCAGTTCAACCCGACCTCCTGGAACTCTCCTCCGGATACGAGTCACGGGAGCCCTCGTTGGAGATTTTTTCCTTCAGACTTAGTCATTTTTTTTAGTTGAAAATCCTTCGACCGAGGTAAACCTGGATCTTGATCTGACGTCCTTGGAGCCCTCCTCGGATACGCTGGCTGGGAGGTCCCGGTTAACTTTGTACGTTCAGACTTAGGGGGTGATTCTAACTTTGGCGGGCGGTGGAAGCCACCCGCCAAAGTTCCCCCGACAGAATACCGCTACGCGGTCAGAAGACCGCCGCGGTTATTCTGTGTTTCCCGCTGGGCTGGCTGGTGACCGCCAGAAGGCCGCCCGCCAGCCCAGCGGGAAACCCCTTCCCACAAGGAAGCCGGCTCCGAATGGAGCCGGCGGAGTGGGAAGGGTGCGACGGGTGCAGTAGCACCCGTCGCGATTTTCAGTGTCTGCATGGCAGACACTGAAAATCTTTTAGGGGCCCTCTTACGGGGGCCCCTGCAGTGCCCATGCCATTGGCATGGGCACTGCAGGGGCCCCCAGGGGCCCCACGACACCCCCCACCGCCATCCTGTTCCTGCCGGTCAAAACCGCCAGGAACAGGATGGCGGTGAGGGGGTCGGAATCCCCATGCTGTGCCGCCATGGAGGATTCCTCAGGGCAGCGGAAAACCAGCGGGAGACCGCCGGTTTTCCTTTTCTGACCGCGGCCATACCGCCGCGGTCAGAATGCCCTTGGGAGCACCGCCAGCCTGTTGGCGGTGCTCCCGCGGTCGTTGACCCTGGCGGTCAATGACCGCCAGGGTCAGAATGACCCGCTTAGTCTCTATTTTGGAGATTTTCTTCACGGGACGAACCTGCAAATCAGGCCGGGTCGCGGTTGAGGCAAGACGGCTAGAATTGCTGCGGCGGGTCGGACCATCTATGGATATTTTTTTCAAAAGTTCTCCAAACTTCTCCAAACTTCTGGATCTTTTCCCAGATGTTCCTTTAAGGTTCTTTTGGGGTCCACAGATCACTCCAAGGGTCCAGAAGCTCTGAGATGATCCTTGGTGGTGTGGACTACAACTCCCAGGATACACCTGGCGCAAACTCCTTTTTGGCCTCTGGGCAGTGGTCAGCTGGTTGATTTCTTCAGGAGTTGGTGCAGGGGACTCTGGTTAGCAATTTTTCACCTGCAGCAAACAGGGAGTCCCTCCTTGAACCAGTTGAAGCCAGGCAAAGTCCTTCTTGTGGTGAAGCTCAAGTGTGCAGCTGGTGCAGTCTTTCAGAGTGCAGGTTCCAGGTGCAGGCCAGGGGTCCAGCAGGTCAGTCCTTCTTCTTCTGTAGTTCTTCCTGGTAGGGATGTGGTAGGGAACTGAGGTGTGGGTGCGGGTCTGCCAGTTTTATCCTTGTTCCTGGGTGAAAAACAGGTGGGTCCTGATTCTCTAATCAGGTGCAGGGTCCTTCCCCCGGTGATGACCACTTCCTAGGAAGTGTGGCAGAAATCAATCCCAGGAGGCAAGATTCTTCAAAAATCCATCATGGCTGAAAATGATTTTTGGAGGTTACATCTGGCTGAGCCCACCCACTGGTGTGGCTAAAAATCATAAACACACCCCTCTCCTTCCCACTCCTAATCTAATCAAGGGGGCACCTGGTTGTCTGGGGTTGTAGGATGTAGGGGTGTTGCTGGATTGCTCCAAATGTCCTTCTCTGCCTTTGAAGACCAGTTTAGCAGCCCTCCCCCTTCCTGCTTCACCTTCTGCTGAGGGGAGATTCCCTCCCACAGGCACATCTCTTTGTGTGAAGCCAGGCCACTACACACCTTGTCAAGGCATCCTGGCCAGGCTGCCAGAGGCTTGCCAAACAGAGCACAGCACCAAAAACAATGCAGGGGTGAAATTGGCAACTTTTCAGGTAAAGTTTAAAACTCTTTACCTGAACAAGTTATATTAAATCCCACAACTTCCAGTTGTGGGATTTATTATAACAATTAATTTGATACCAAACCCTTTGTATCTGTCACTTAGGGGACTTTTAAAATTAAAATAAAGTCTCCCCATTCTAGCCTATGAAGGCCATTCACTGCTATGAGGGAAAAACAAATTTGGCTGTTTTTACCTCACCAGGGTTTATAAAACTACTTTATAGTATACACATAGGGCACACCTTAGGGGTGACTTTTATGTAAAAATGAGGTAGTTTAAGACTTTGGAACTACGTTTAATTCCAAAGGCGAATTTGCATATAACTTTAATTTAAAAGCAGCCAGCAAGGCAGGTCTGTCTTTAAAATGGCACTGGGCACCTCAGCAGTGCACCGATGGGTGCACTACCTATTACCTATTGGTGCACTACCTATGATGGGGTCCCTAATCCTACATGCCCTACCATATACTAGGGACTTATAGGTAGGTTGACTTAGCCAAATATAAATAGCCTAATTAGCATATTGATTTTACACAGAGCACAGGCCCTGGGACTGGTTAGCAGTACCCAGGGCACCATCAGAGTCAGGAAAACACCAGCCAAAAGTGGAAAATGGGGGCAAAAAGTTAGGGGGCCTCTGCAATCAGCCCTGTTTTCTCACACAAGCCCCCCCAGCCCACACGCCCAGGAGATTCAGCCCAACCCTGGGAGAGTCTTCCTGGCTTGTCAGGCGAGGAAGACAGTGAAGAGAACAGGCTGTCCCTTTGAAGGGCCTATTCTGCCTTACATCCTCCTGCCATGGTCACTCCCTCTGGGTAATGAATCCATCCATCCATGAAAGGACCCATCTCAAACTGAAACTTCCCTCTAGGGGGGTCTTCCTCCTCTCTCTCTGCCAATTTGGGTAGTGAGGTGCCCACCCCTCCCACTCCTAACTTTGCTAGGGCACCACCTAGCTTACCCAAAGAGGTCACCCAACATTTGAGCAACCCCACCATGACCAACAGGGTCAGGGGGCCTACTTTGCTTTTAGCCCTGGGGTCTGCCTCCCAGGCCAAGTACAGTGCTGTCAGGAAGGCTAGCACCCAGCAGAGGCTACTGAAAGCTGTCAGTACCCAGAACCAAACCCTAAGCTCTCCACTGACAGGTGGCTGAGCTGCTTTAGGGGCAATTGTGGGGTCCTGGCACCCCTCTTGCTGTCTAGAGTGGGGTGCTACCACCTCCTGTTGCAGACACCCTCCTTCCACTCTCCCTTCTGTCAGTGCAGGGGCAACACCCTGCATCTGGACAGCTGCCTGACTACTCAGGACTTCCTTGGGGGTCACGTGAGGCCTCACCAGTACCAACTCTGGGCTCCCTCCCTACTGGGGCAGAAGGCCTTTGGCTCCCTGTAACTCTCTTTGAGAGTGGCCCACCCTTCCTTTTCTTCTTTCCTTTTCTTGGGGTCCCCTGTCTCCTAACTGTAGGGACTGACTCCCCAGGATTTTCGGTTGGGGGGCGCCCTGAGCGACCACCCCATCTGGGACCAGACTCACTTCTGGGAGGTCATTGCACAGGATACAATCTAGGGGGAGGTTAGCACTGACTACCACCCTAAACCAGTCAAGGATACCCTCCCTTTCTAGGTGCAATATGGCTACAGGTCTGGAGGTCACCTTCCCTGTGGCTATCCTGACTTTCCTGGTCTCTCCTGGGACATACATGTCTGGGGTCAATAACCAGTCACTCACTATAGTGTGACTGGCACAGGTGTCTCTCAGGCCAGTTCTAGGGATCCCATTCACCTGAATGGGGTGGAAGTGCCTATTCCCACCCTCAGGGATCACCAGCTTACCATCTGGTCCTGTCTCCCAGCTCAATGCTAGGAGGACTTCATCATCTGAGGAGTCCTCCTCCATGGCTACACTGGACAGCCCAGTGCTAACCACCTTCTTTGGACAGGCTGCATCTCCTCTGAAATGATCTGTGTGCTGACAGTCAAAGCAAGCCTTACTGTACAAGAGCTTTTTTAACCCTGGGCCTCCCTGTTTCTGCTTCTCAGAGTGGGAGTGGGATTTACTCTCCTCCTTCTTATGGTTCTGGGGTACAGAGTTAGCCTCTGTGGTTGGCTTACCACCTCCCTCCTTAGGTTTTTGGGGACCTGACCCCCCCCTTCTTGGAGTCTCCCCCCTGGGACTTGACAACCACCCTGGTTCTCAACCACTCATCAGCTGCCGCCCCTAGCTCTCTAGCGTTGGTCAGCTTGGAGTCCACTAGATGCTGGTGTAACCTTTCTGGGATACAATTGGTCAAGATGTGCTTTCTCATGATCAGATTGTATAACCCCTCATAAGTATTTACTTTGTTACCATGAATCCAGCCCTTTAGTGCCTTAAGTGAGGTATCTACAAAGTGAACCCAAGACTGGGTATTGACCTTCTGGGTGTCCCTGAACTTCATATACTGCTCTGGGGTCAGACCAAACTTCTTGGTTAAGCACCTCTTCATACTAGGGCATGAATCTGCTTCCTTCCCACTTAAGGTCAGAAGCCTATCCCTCCCTGAGTTGGGGACCAACTCCCACAAAAGTGAACCCCAGTGTTGAGGCCTAACCCTTCTCATTTGGAGTGCCCTCTCAAAGGCCTCCAACCATTTGTCTATTTCATCCCCCTCTACATAGGCAGGAACCACCCCCTTGGGTAATCTGGGGCAAAATCCCCCACCCATGGACACCTCAGGTTCTCTGTCACTGCCACCATCTCTTTTCTCTTTCTTTGCCCACTTTTTCTTTTCTAGGGCCAGCTTCTCTGCCTCCAAAGCTATAAATGCTAGCTGGGCCTCCAGCTCTCTTTCCCTGAGGGATAGGTTCTCATCTCCTGAAGTGACCCCCTCCCCCAACTAGCTTTGGGTATGACCCTAGTGACTGTGTGTAGTGAGGCCCGGTCTTCCTCATCCTCACTTAGGCTCAGATGCCCTCCCTCCCCTGAGTAGTTGGAGCTAGCATCCTCCCCTACTTCTTCCTCCTCTGGGGCTTCCTCTGTGTCAACCTCTTGGGCCTCAGCCCATGCTGTCAGGGATTTGATCAGGACATGCTTCCTGAGGTCAGTGGTTGCAGGCAACCCTCTTTCAGTACACAACCCCCTAAACTGGCCTACTGTCAGTGTGGGAGGCTAGCCAGATCAAGCTCCATGGTTCCCTAGTTTTGTGTCAACAAAATCTTTTTGCAAAAATTGGAAACAAGAATTTAGAAAAATCACAAACATTCAATAATTGAAATGTATCCAAATTAAAAATTGAATTTTTTTTTGCACTAGGACAATTTAAAGGATTTTTTATTTGTTTCACTTAAAACTGTAATGTGATACTGACCACAAGTACAGGATCCCACTGTTGCCACCAAAAATGTTGGAAAATGGGTTATGGGCAAGGGCAGGCAGGTACCTACACTTCGCAACAGGCCACTGACCTCCACTTAGGTCCAGTTAGGTCTCAGTAAATTAAACCCAGCTCAACCCTTGGTAGCTTGGCAACGAGCAACAAGTCTTAACTTAGGAGACAGAGTGCAAAGCATTCAAATATCAGAAAACAGTAATTAAATAAAACACAGGAAACAGTATAAAAATCCAAAACCATAAAAAATAGATTATATTTTTATCTTTAAAATGACATGAAAACAAATAAAATCGGATAAGAGGAACCGGATATATGAATTTTTAAAGAATTATAGTTTTTTTAGCGCCTAGAAAAAAAAAGTGCCAATTGGGTAATCTGGTTGCACCTTAACCGGGCAAAGTCAAAGTTTAAGGCCGACCGTGATGGAGCCCGGCTCGGCTACAGGCCGCGGGAGGCCTCGGTCAAAAGTTTACCTTCGCACTTAGTCTTTTTTCTGAAGATTTTCTTCAGCAGGACAAACCTGCCAGTTCCATCCGACCTCCTGGAACTCTTCTCCGGTGGAGATTTTTACCTTCGGACTTAGTCATTTTTTCGAGGTAAAAATCCTTCGACCGGGGCAAACCTGGATCTTGATCCGACGTCCTTGGAGCCCTCCTCGGATACGCTGGCTGGGAGGTCCCTGTCAACTTCGTACGTTCGGACTAAGGGGGTCTTAGAACCCTGGCGGTCGATGTTAAAGCGGCGGTAGGACCGCCAACAGGCTGGCAGTAAAAAAATTGGAATTATGACCGTGGCGGAAACCGCCAACAACGACAGCAACTTTAACACTCCGACCGCCACGGCGGTACAAACAAACAGCGCAGCGGTCAGTGCCAACAGACAGGCGGAGGACAATGTACCGCCCACAGTATCACAACCTACCAATCCACCACCTTTTCCAGGGCGGATTCACCGCGAAAAAAAACACGGCGGAAACTGGACTTCGAAGGGAAAACGCTCACTTCTACACACCCCACGAGGAACCAGGCCGCCATGGAGCCAGAGCGTCACATTTTCCCAGCCATTATCTTGTTGCTCCTCTTCCAGGAGCACGAAAGCCGGCGGCGAAGACCACGGTGAGTACTGCACCTACGACACAGGGGAGGAGGAGGGAAAAAACAGGGACACACACACGCAACACGCAATAACCCCACCCCCACCCTAACCCACTACAACACACACACAAGTACATGTTGATTCATTACAGTTACACCCCCCAACCCCCCGGAAGAATGCAAAGACAAAAGGAAATGAGTGTAACCATTGTAATCTATTAAAATCCAGTACGCAAAAGCATATATACACTATTAACACATATATACACCAATAATAGAAGTCCAGGTTTTGCTCCATTTAAGTCTGTGGAACACTGGGCCCACACTGCATGGTCAAGGCCCACACAAGGTACCCGAACATGACAGAGAAAACACTGCAGGGGCATCAGATAGAAATAAAATAGGCACCTCATGGGGAAGGGAAAGGGGGGGCACCTCAGCCGGTTGAGGGGACGACACCAAATCCACGAGGGGGCCACATGCCCACTGTTCAATCCTGGGGAGTGCAAAGCCACAGTCTCTCAAGTTGATAACAGTCTCCACTAGTTCTGGAGGGGGCTTTGTGCCCAGAGTGCTTCATCCTGCCAAGGACAGAGGTAGTGGATGCCTTTCTCCAATGGTTCTGGAGGGGACTTTGTGCCCAGAGTGCTTCATCCTGCCAAGGACAGAGGTAGTGGATGCCTTTCTCCACTGGTTCTGGAGGGGGCTTTGTGCCCAGAGTGCTTCATCCTGCCAAGGACTGAGGTAGTGGATGCCTTTCGCCACTGGTTCTGGAGGGGGCTCTGTGCCCAGAGTGCTTCAACCTACCAAAGACAGAGGTAGTGGATGTAAATCTCCACTGGTTCTGGAGGGGGCTTTGTGCCAGGAGTGATTCATCCTGCCAAGGACTCAGGTAGTGGATGCCTTTCTCCACTGGCTCTGGAGAGGGCTTTGTACCCAGAGTGCTTCATCCTGCCAAGGACAGAGGTAGTGGATAACAGTCTCCACTGGTTCTGGAGGGGGCTTTGTGCCCAGAGTGCTTCATCCTGCCAAGGACAGAGGTAGTGGATAATAGTCTCCACTTGTTCTGGAGGGGGCTTTGTGCCCAGAGTGCTTCATCCTGCTCATGGTGGACTCAGGTAGTGGATGCCTTTCTCCACTGGCTCTGGAGGGGGCTTTGTACCCAGAGTGCTTCATCCTGCCAAGGACAGAGGTAGTGGATAACAGTCTCCACTGGTTCTGGAGGGGGCTTTGTGCCCAGAGTGCTTCACCCTGCCAAGGACAGAGGTAGTGGATAATAGTCTCCACTTGTTCTGGAGGGGGCTTTGTGCCCAGAGTGCTTCATCCTGCTCATGGTGGACTCAGTAGCATCAGTGCTCTTGGCGCTCATGGGCCAACGGTGCTTGTGGCGGCGGAGTCCTGTTCAGCGGTGCTTGTGGCGGCGGTGTCCTTTGCAGCGGTGGTTGTGGCGGCAGTGTCCTTTGCAGCGGTGCTTGTGGCGGCGCTGTCCTTGGCAGCGACTCAGTTGCTGGCGGTCCTGTCTGGGCCTGCGGGGCTGCTGCTGGCGGTTGCCTCCTGGCCAGCGAAGCTGGTGCTGGCGGTCCTGTCTGGGCCTGCGGGGCTGCTGCTGGCGGTCCTGTCTGGGCCTGCGGGGCTGCTGCTGGAGGTCGCCTCCTGGCCAGAGGGGCTGGGACTGGTGCTGGCAGTCCTGTCTGGGCCAGCAGGGCTGCTGCTGGCGGTGCTGATGGTGGTTGCCTCCTGGGCAGCGGGGCTGATGGCGGTCACCTCCTGGGCGGCGAGGCCAATGGCGGTCTCCTCCTGGGCAGCGGGGCTGATGGCGGTCTTTTCCACTGTGCCGATCTTCCCAGACTTGCCGGGTTTCTTGTGCCCCTTCCCCACCTTGGAAGGTGTCGCAGCTGACTCCACACTCCCACCTGTACCCCTGGGAGCGGCTTTGGTGGCTAGTGTCTTCCCCCTCTCCCACCGGGCACTGTCCAACTTTTTATGCTTGACAGGTGGGGGACTGTCTATACTGTGGCTCCTTGCCACACTGGCTGCCCTGCTGCCTGGTGCACTCCAGAATCTGGTGACTACTTGCACCACTGATCCCGCTGATGTCGTGGCTGAGGTGCTAGGTTGGGACCTGGAGAGTCGGGCCCTAGGAGACTGTCGGGGTGGGGGAGGTGAGGGAAAGAGGTCAAGGGTGGACAGGAAAGGTTTCTTGGGAACACTGGGACGGGTAGCTGGAGGGGGTTTGGGAGTGGAGGAAGAGGTTGTGGTTGTAGGAGGTGTACGTTTGGTGACTTTGGGTGAAGGTGCATGGGCTGGAGGCTGTCCTGAGGTGGATGGCTGTTGGGTGGGTGTGTGTCTGCGTTTGTGTACCTTGGGAGGTGGTGTCACAGACACACTGGGAGAGGACATAGGGGATGTGTAAATGGTAGTGGGGGTGGTGAGTGCACGTTAGCTGGGTGTGGTGGTGTGTGTGCTGGTGATGGAAGTAGTGGCTGTAGATGTAGTGCATGCAGGTGTGAGTGGAGACAAGACTGGGAGGGAGGAGGGAGACTAGGAGGAGGGGGACACAGTGGAGGCAGTGGATGTTGCTATGTCTGCATGTGTGTGATGTTTGCGTGAGGGCCTGTGGGGTGTGTGGTGCTTATGTTTGCCTGAGCTTCCTTTGTGTGTTGGGGTGTGTGCATGCTGGTATGATGGTGTGCTTGGTGTAGTCTGAGGTACAGGGGTGTGGGTCTGGGTGGAGGAAGTTGAAGGGGGAGGCTAGAGACAGGGACAATGGCTGCCATCAGTGCTGAGGCCAGAGTCTGAAAAGCACGCTGAAGGGCTGCCTTACCAGGATGAATGCCCTCCAGGAATGCATTGGTTTTTTGCAACTGTCTCGCTACACCCTGGATGGCATTCAAAATGGTAGACTGCCCAACAGTGAGGGACCTGAGGAGGTCAATGGCCTCCTCACTGAGGGCAGCAGGGGTGACTGGGGAAGGGCTTGAGGTGCCTGGGGGGAAGGAGATGCCCACCCTCCTGGGTGAGCGGGCACGGGGCAAAGGCTGAGGGGCTGCTGGGAGGGTGGTGCTGGAAGGGGGGATGGCGGCTGTACCTGTAGATGGGGGGGCACAGATGGGCCCTCCACCACAAGGGAGCTCCCATCAGAGGACGAGTCCGTATCACTGGTTTCAGCTCCTGTCCCCGCCATGGAGCTCCCCTTGCCCTCCGTCCTAATGGTGAAATTAGACTCCATAGTGTCGCCCTCCAGGGCCCTGTGGGATGCAGCTCCCTCCTGCTCCGGTGCCACTGCTTCTCCGCCTGATGATGCTAATGCACACAAGAACAGGGAGACCACAAAAGGGGGGGGACGACAGAAGAAAGACATGTTGAGTGCATGCATTACCGCTACCATTGGCGGACACGACAGACACAGAATCCCCCTGCACTACACCGCACACTTGGGGTCCACTATTCAATCCCTGGGACATGGCCTACAAGGCTATGGCCGCCATCTGCACGCATGGATATCACAGGAGCCTGACTAGGTGTAGTTGGCACTGTACCCAGGTGGGGTGGGGTGCCTCAGGGCCTGCCTGAAAAAGGGGACCTAACTAGCACACTCGCCCTGGCCTAGGGGAACCCACAGCCCACCTCCCCCACCCAGACACCTCCACTCCGCGCTACTCACCCCCTTGTTGCTGCTGTGATGCCCTCAAGCGCCCATCCAACTCTGGGTACGCCACCACCAGGATCCTGAACATCAGGGTGGTCATGGTGCGACGGGCACCCCTCCCAGGTTGGGAGGCCATCCCCAGCAGGGCCTCTGCCGTCTTCTTGCTCCAGTGGTGAATGTCCTCCCATCTCTTCCAGCAGTGGGTGCTCCGTCTGTGATAGACCCCCAGGGTCCGGACGTCCTTGGCGATGGCACACCAAATATCCTTCTTCTGGTGGGCACTGACCTACAGGAATTGTACAGGGGAAAAAGAGAAGTTATTACCAACTGCACCGTCAGAGTCATTGACCCGCATCCCTACCCGTGCCATGTGGCACATGCACTCACCGTCCTTTCATGCATGCCTCATTCTCCCCCCCCATCTTTCATCCACCCCAGTCCACACAGGCATAGCCCATACAGCATGCTCCCATTGTACTTACCTGTTTGTCTGGAGGGCCGTAGAGTAGCGTGTACTGGGGGTAGACCCCATCCACGAGTTTCTCCAACTCCTCTGATGTGAAGGCAGGGGCCCTTTCCCCAGACGCACGAGCCATTTTCTCTTCCAGACTGAGGTCACAGCAGCACTTGCAGTGTAGGTCCTCTCCTGTCGAAGATCAGGTATGAAGTGATTGAACAGATAGAAAATGGGGGTCACGTCCGCGGTGGTGCGTACCGTCACCACCGGCGTACATCGTCATTGGCCCCTGGTACCTATAGGGTCCAATGTTAACCAATGCAGAATTGCGCCGCGGTCTTCGACTGCCTATCGCGATGGTGTACAACGCCAGCGCAGTTACCTCATATCAAATTGTCCCACTTTACAGGTCAGGCAGCCGCCATTTCAGGGGCCCACATGGTTCTATTTTTAACTGCGTCACACATACCTAGGCCTTGCCTCAACACTCATACATGCTAATTCCGGATTATGAATCGTGTTCTGTGTAAGCTGTGTGTACGTACCTCTGAGTTGGTTGACTCTGTGCTCGCTGTTGTCCTTCATAGGCACCGTCCGCTGGCACATGTGAGGAGATGGTGGCATACGCTGGTGGACCTGTCGACAATGGAGGAAAGACATGTAATCATTACCTACAGGCTTGATCATGCCACAATCCTGGAACTGTGTGCCCAGTTGGAGCCAGACCAGATATCAGCTATCCGCCATCCCACAGGAATCCCCCCTCAAGTGCAGATGCTGTCAGTACTCCATTTCCTTACAAGTGGGTCTTTTCAAACAACAGTGGCCATAGCATCAGGGATGTCCAAGCCTATGTTTTCCAACGTGTTGTCCAGAGTGTTGTCTGCCCTGCTGAAACACATGCGGAGCTACATCATTTTCCCTCAGGTAGAGGATTTGCCTACAGTGAAAGGTGACTTCTATGCCCTGTGACATATCCCCAACATCATAGGTGCCATTGATGGGACACATGTGGCTTTGGCCCCCCCGCAGGAGTGAACAGGTGTACAGAAACCGGAAGAGTTATCATTCGATGAATGTGCAGATGGTGTGTTTGGCAGACCAGCACATCTCCAATGTGAATGCCAAATTCCCTGCCTCAGTGCATGAGGCTTACATCCTGCGGAATAGCAGCATCCCTTATGTGATGGGGCAACTCCAGAGGCACCGTGTGTGACTATTAGGTGAGCACCTGGAATCACATCAGTGGGAATAGTTGTCTGGGGATATCCCTACAGGTTATTGTGTGTCTAACAGTTGTCCCTCGCCTTTTTCAGGTTACCCCAACCTGACATGGCTACTGACCCCAGTGAGGAATCCCAGGACAAGGGCAGAGGAACGCTACAATGAGGCCCATGGGCGAACTGGGAGGATTATAGAGAGGACCTTCGCCCTCCTGAAGGCCAGGTTTAGGTGCCTCCATGTGACAGGTGGTTCCCTATTCTACTCACCAAAGAAGGTATGCCAGATCATCGTGGCCTGCTGTATGCTTCACAACTTAGCTTTGCGACGACAGATGCCTTTTCTGCAGGAAGATGGTCCAGATGGAGGTGTTGTGGCAGCTGTGGAGCCTGTGGACAGTGAAGACGAGGAAGCAGAAGAAGAGGACATCGACAACAGGAACTCGGTTATCCTGTAATACTTCCAGTGAGACACAGGTAAGAAGACAAAGCTGCCTATTACATGTAATTTAACACTACTACCTCTCTAATGTCTGTCCTTTTCACCCAGTGTACGGCCACTGAGTTGTCACTTTCCCTTACGATTTCACAGATGTGGGTCCCACTGTGTGACATCTGCTTTGTTTCCTCATGGACTAGAGCTGTGTGACATAGGTATGTTGACATTACAATTGAAAGAGCATTTTGTCACTAATTGCTAATACACTATTTCGAAATCACAGACAGACTCCAGATTGTTTTGTGCTTTAAGGGTGTTTATTTTAGTGCTCAATATTGGAGAATGCTGTAAAATGGTGAGGGGTGATGGTGGAGGAATGTCCATGGCAGAGTCCAGTCTATTTGTTTCACAGGTGCATTGTCCAAAGGGGCATAGGAAGTGGAGCTGGGGCAGTTTGAGGATGGACAGAGTGACAAGGTGCGACCAAAGGATGACATTCAGGGCAGTCTCATTTCTTAGCGGGGGTCTTGGCATTGTTCTCTGTCTTTGTCCTGGATCTCAGGGACAGTTTGCGGGGTAGTTCTCCATCTGCAGGGAGTGGGGTTGCTGGTGTGGTGGTCCTGTGGTGGTGCCTCCTGTCCATTAGCGCCGGCGGAGGTGGTGGGCAGTTCATCATCCAGGCTAGTGTCAGGGGCCCCTTGTTGTGCCACAGTGCCCCTCCTGGTGTTGAGGACTTCCTTCAGCACCCCACGATGGTGCCCAGGGTGGAATTGATGGATCTGAGTTCCTCCCTGAAGCCCAAAAACTGTTCCTCCTGCAGCCGCTGGGTCTCCTGAAACTTGGCCAGTACCGTTGCCATTGTCTCCTGGGAATGATGGTATGCTCCCATGATGTTGGAGAGGGCCTCGTGGAGAGTGGGTTCCCTTGTCCTGTCCTTCCCCTGTCGCACAGTAGCCCTCCCAGTTCCCCTGTGTTCCTGGGCTTCTGTCCCCTGAATGGTGTGCCCACTACCACTGCCCCCAGGTCCCTGTTGTTGTTGGGGTGGTGGGTTAGCCTGGGTTCCCTGTAGTGGTGGACACACTGCTGATTGACGGTCATGGGGACAGAGGTATGGGCCCGCTGGGTGGGTGCTGTGCTGGTGTTTCCAGAGTGGGAAAGCTCTGTGGTGGCCTATGACTGTGTCAGGGGAACCGACTGTCCCGAGGTCCCAGATGGGCCGGGCTGGTCATCTAAATCCAGTTGGACAGAGCTGCTGTCATCACTGTGGGCCTCTTCTGTTGGTGGTGTGGACATGTGTGGACCATCCTGTGCGGTGACGTTGGGTAGGGGTCCTGCAGGCGTGTAAAAGCATGATTAGTGCATCTGTGTATACCATGGTGTGCAATGGGTGGGTGACCGTGTAACCCAGTGCTTGCATTCCTGTGTGGGACCTTGTGTGATGATGGTTTAGGGGGGTGTATGGGTATGTGTTGTGGCCATGCATCAGTGATGGGTGTCCATGCTTTGGTGTTGCATGCATGGCTTGCTGTTGGGATGTGTGGTTTGTGATAGTGGGACATGTGTGAGGAGTTGGATTGATGAGGGTGAGGGCGAGGGTAGTTAAGATTTGACTTACCAGAGTCCATTCCTCCAGCTACTCCTTCGAGGCCCTCAGGATGCAGAATCGCCAAGACTTGCTCCTCCCATGTTGTTAGTTGTGGGGGAGGAGGTGGGGGTCCACCGCCAGTCCTCTGTACCACAAGGTGGTGTCTGGATACCACGGAACGCACCTTCCCCCATAGGTCGTTCCACCTCTTCCTGATGTCATCCCTATTTCTTGGGTGCTGTCCCACTGTGTTGACCCTGTCCACTATTCTTCGCCATAGCTCCATCTTCCTAGCAATGGAGGTGTGCTGCACCTGTTATCCAAATAGCTGTGGCTCTACCCCGATGATTTCCTCCACCATGACCCTGAGCTCCTCCTCAGAGAACCTGGGGTGTCTTTGCCGTGCCATGGGGTGGTGTGGGTGATGTGTGGGGAAAGTGTGTTGTGATATGTGGGGTGATATTTAGTGGTGTGTTGTGTGGGGTGTGTGGATGTTATGTGGGTGATGGTGTTGTGTGCCTGTGGATGCTTGTTTGTAGTTGTAGTGTCTCTCTCTGGCCTTCTTTCGGGATTTTTGTCGTAGGTGTTTGTGGGTGATGTGGGTATGTGTTTTCTATTGTATTGGGTGTGTGGGAGTGGTAGTGTATCAGGTGTGTGTATTTGGAATTGTCCAATGTGGCTGTGTTTTGTAAATGTGTGTGTATTTTGAGCGCAGCGGTGTGTACCACCAATGGAATACTGCAGTTGAAAGACCGCTGCAATGATTCGTGGGTCTTGATAGTGTGGCGTATTCCTGTTGGCGTGACGGTGGAGGTTTTGTTATCGCCAGTTTATCACTGACCTTTGGTGTGGCGGACTTGTGTCGGTGTCTGGATTTTGGCAGATTCTGAACTGTGAGTCATAATGACCGTGGCGGAATTCCGCGGCGGTTTGTTGGTGGTCTTCTGCACAGCGGTAAGCGTATTTTACCGCCAATGTTGTAATGACCCCCTTTGTCTCTTTTTTGGAGATTTTCTTCACTGCGACGAACCTGCAAATCAGGCAAGCCGGCTAGAGTTGCTGCGGCGGGTCGGTCCCTCTATGGAGCTTTTTTTCAAAAGTTCTCCAAACTTCTCAAACTTCTGGATCTTCTCCCAGATGTTCCTTTAAGGTTCTTTTGGGGTCCACATCTCACCCCAAGGGTCCAGAAGCTCTGAGATGTAGGGGTGTGGACTACAACTCCCAGAATGCACCTGGTGCAAACTCCTTTTTGGCCACTGGGCAGTGGTCAGCTGGTTGATTTCTTCAGGGGTTGGCGCAGGGGACTCTGGTTAGCAATTTTTCACCTGTAGCAAACAGGGAGTCCCTCCTTAAACCAGGGGAAGCCAGGCAAAGTCCTTCTTGTGGTGAAGCCCAAGTGTGCAGCTGGTGCAGTCCTTCAGAGTGCAGGTTCCAGGTGAAGTCCAGGGGTCCAGCAGGGCAGTCCTTCTTCTTCTGTAGTTCTTCCTGGTAGGGATGTGCTAGGGAACTGAGGTGTGGGTGCAGGTCTGCCAGTTTTATCCTTGCTCCTGGGTGAAAAACAGGGGGGTCTTGATTCTCCAATCAGGTGCAGGGTCCTTCCCCCTGTGATGACCACTTCCTGGAAAGTGTGGCAAAAATCAATCCCAGGAGGCAACATTCTTCAAAAATCCATCATGGCTGAAAATGATTTTTGGAGGTTACATCTGGCTGAGCCCACCCACTGGTGTGGCTAAAAATCATAAACACACCCCTCTCCTGCCCTCTCCTAATCTAATCAAGGGGGCACATAGTTGTCTGGGGTTGCAGGATGTGGGGGTGTTGCTAGGTTGCTCCAAATGTCCTTCTCTGCCTTTGAAGACCAGTTTGGCAGCCCTCCCCCTTCCTGCCTCACCATCTGCTAAGGGGCGATTCCCTTCCACAGGCACATCTCTTTGTGTGAAGCCAGGCCACTTCACACCTCGTCAAGGCAGCCTGGCCAGGCTGCCAGAGGCTGGACAATCAGAGCACAGCAGCAAAAACAATGCAGGGCTGAAATTGGCAACTTTTCAGGTAAAGTTTAAAACTCTTTACCTGAACAAGTTATATTAAATCCAACAACTGGAAGTTGTGGGATTTATTATAACAATTAATTTGATACCAAACTCTTTGTATCTGTCACTTAAGGGGACTTTTAAAGTCTCCCCATTCTAGCCTATGAAGGCCATTCACTACTATGAGGGAAAAACAAATTTGGCTGTTTTTACCTCACCAGGGCTTAAAAAACTACTTTTATAAGGTCCCTGCTTATAGTTACATGGCACCCAGCCCTAGGGGCACATAGGGCACATCTTAGGGGTGACTTATATGTAAAAATAAGGTATTTTAAGACTTTGGAACTACTTTTAATTCCAAAGTCGAATTTGCACATAACTTTAATTTAAAAGCAGCCAGCACGGAAGGCCTGCCTTTAAAATGACACTGGGCACCTCAGCAGTGCACCTATGGGTGCACTACCTATACTGGGGTCCCTAAACCTACATCACCTACCATATACTAGGGACTTATAGGTAGGTTGACTTAGCCAATTATAATTAGCCTAATTTGCATACTGATTTTACACAGAGCACAGGCCCTGGGACTGGTTAGCAGTACCCAGGGCACCATCAGAGTCAGGAAAACACCAGCCAAAAGTGGAAAATGGGGGCAAAAAGTTAGGGGGCCTCTGCAAGCAGCCCTGTTTTCTTACAGTTTACCTTTTCCACCTTTTACCACATAACTCGTTAGGAATATATTGTATCCTACATTACTGCCAATCTTTAGGCTGCTTACACTTTGTACACATCTTCTACAGCAACATTGGCCTGTCATACCTGGACAGGATGCAACATGTGCCTTGTGTAAATTGTAGATGTGCACATCTTCTACCACTGGATACATGATAGTTACCATCCCATTGCCTGGCTTTGAGAGATTATGTGACTTCCACACAAACATTACATTATACCTCCACCCGCACTTGTCGTCTCCAAGTGACCTCCCATGTTATATCTCCAAGTATATGTGGGTATCCCTCAGCTGTCCATCCACATACTTAAGTGAACATGGGTATGCATTTATTCCAGCATTCAACAACCTATGTCACTCTTACCATGAGTGTATGATGTTAATGTGTGAAATCATCTCAGTGCTGCGTTTTTTATTAGCCATGTGCAACATACCTGTCTATTTCTACTCCCATTCATTTTTGATGGGTCTGTGACATGTTTGGACATTGCTGGACATAATGGCACACCTCACACCTGGTTAGCATGTTGGAGACCTAGACATATTAGTTTTTTTTCAATGTTGGTAACTTTCTCTTGGTCTGGCATGTGAGTACAATGAGAGGTGTGTATTGATATGTGCTGTGTGATGGTGTAATACAGACTGTACTAGGTTACCTTTCAGACACATGACAACCATTGTTGGTAGTTGCAAACCCTTTGCTACTTAGACCACACACCTGTACATCAGTATTCACATGTATATCCAGATTAGCTGTAGCCATGTGTCAAGGCAGCAAGTTTGCTTGACCAGTGTGTATAGAATGTACCTAGGGAGTGGACCACACCACTTCTACATTCTGCCCAGACAATAATTTGGTGGTGCATTGTCTGATTTTAATCTTAAATCCTGACAAGGGGCCATATGTTTGGAGAGTGATTCAGCACCCACTGCTGCTTCATTTGTCTGGCAAACCATAGCGCACTCCACATCCAACGTGTGTGTGCGTATGTGAGGTACAATGCACCATTTGGCAGGTTTGGTCCCAATGGCAGAGACAGGACATAAGCCCATTGATATACAGTGCAGGCTCTACCACTAACATTGGTTATTGACCCTGAACAGTAAATGAAGGTCCAAAGTTACCAATAGTGTCCCCCTTTCTCATACATGCACAGTGGTGGCATAGCAGTGATCCACCTGAGATGTGACACTGTTCAGTTCTTACATTACTTAAACATCATTTGATAACAGCCCCTACCTTATGTATGACCCACTTGCATACATCCTGCCAGGCGTGTGGATGATGTTGGGAAAGGACTAGGTTTTAACACATTACCCACTTAACGTCACATATTTTGTGGTGCATGGATCTAGTCGTTCAAGAGCCACATGCCTGTGAGTTATGTGACACTGAAGTGTGACGTGGAGGCACTAGAACTTCTAACATCACAAACTATGTTGCAGCAATACTTGTAACTTGTGTTTCTTTCCTGTTCTTTGAGGTATGAGGTATGAGTTACATTCCAATGGTATATGTAGTGGGGAATGAGTAGAACATGGAGATTTAGGTGCTAATTAATTTAGTGGCAAAATTTACAAAGTAATAATATTTGTACAGTGACTATGTGTAGAAGTTCTGTACAAATTGTAGTCTCCTGCAAACTCCTGCAACAATGTTTTGTAGTTCCTCCTCCAAATGTGCTGCACCCTTGTCATCCTCTTCCTCATTGGGGACATCTACCTGTTCATCCCAGCAAACATTGGTCCTTATACATATGTTATGCAAGATTGCACATACCCTTATCATCTTACATACCAGTGGTGGAACATACAACAGTCTTCCTTCTGTGAGGGCCAGGCATCTGAACCTTGACTTCAGAAGCCCAAATGTCCTCTCCATCACATTTTGTGTTCTTCTGTGCCCTTCATTATGTGTATGCTCTTCCACCATTGTGAGATTGCCAAATGGAGTCATGACCCATGGCTGTATGCCGTAACCTTGGTCGGGTGCAAAGGAATGAGAGAAGATGTGTTGGTAATGCTTGATGATGGTTCGGTATGTACCTTGCAGTTGCTAGTTTTAGGTGCAGTGGTGACTCAGACTTGCTTCTGGTATATTGTATGTTCCTGTTTTGTGAAATGTTTTCATAGGTCCGTGCTGATGGACATGACAAACTTGGGTTGTGGCTCAGGGACCTGGGGATTGTAATATTTAGTCCAAACTGATGGTTCAGCCATTGCAAATATGTGTTGTTTTGTCCATTTGTGCCAGTGTCCTGTTGTTGGTGGAAACTTCCACCTTCTTGCACCACAGTGGAGTCATATGTAGACACACCATGGTAGCCCTGCAAAGTCAAACTCTGGTCTCCATGTTAACATGTGGCACTATGCTTGCAGTGCAAACACACAGTGACACTTTGTGGCAGATGATAGCTGTGCCAGCCATCAAGTGTACTAGGGTGTGAATCACACCATTGGAGGATGAGCAAAAGTTGATACAATGGAATCTCCTATGTTCCTATACATGATTCATCACAGACACTTACAGCGCATTCACAGTGCAGGCTTTGGGAGTGGGCACACCATTCTTTTACATGGGTCCCCATACACGGTGCATGAAAGGTCAGATATAACCTCTATACTCCTACAGAGTCTTACTATGGATCCATGATCTTTACAGTATTGCACAAACTCTGCCCCATGATGGGCCATTTCTTGTATATGGCACACACATGCTGGTGTTAGGGGAGCGCTAAGGGGCGCATGTGAGATAGCACTGGACTAGGTGTTGCACGACTTCTCTTTATTCTGCCCAATGGTCTTTCATGACAGGCATTGTTGTATTCATATGGGTGCAAAGCAATGCAGCAGACAGGTGAATGTGCAGACTATAGGTATCTCAGGTATGTGTAGGTGATATGTAGTTGGTCATGGCAACAATTGGGTGGCATTTGATATTGGTGCTGCCAAAGGCTTGAACCCCATGACTGATGTGGGGCTGTGCCTATGTGTGTATTTCTTTACATTGGCATTGCCTATGCCATTCACATTGCTGAGCTGTACATTATTAGGTGTAATGTGTGTGAGATCTGTATTTAGGTGTCAATCAGTGGACACTTGTTGTGATGTGGGCCTAGGTTCTATATGCAAACGGGTCATACCTCCACATGTCCTCACGTGGTGCGCCAATTAGGTTGTGGCTGTTTTGTGTAAATGTAGTGTATATGTGTGTGATATGCAATAACTGTGTGTGGTGTGGCATGTGACATGTGGCATGTTTGCTGTTGCCTGTACACCTGTGTTCCCCTGCCTATGCGTGTTTAGTGTGGTGTATGTCTTGTTTGTCCTACATGGTAGGTGTGTTGTCTGTGTACTGCTTGGTATGGCAGCTTGCCTACGAGTAGGCCTTTGCCATATGCCCATTCTGGAACCGCTCATTGATGGTGGAATGCTGGAATATGTAGGTATCATGTACGCTGCCAAGTATCAGGTAAGGATGTTTGAGAAGAGCCCAGGGTGGTCCACAATCACTTGCGATTTCTGTATAGGTGTTCCGTTGCTGCAGTTGGCACCAGTTGGACATGGGTGCAGTCTATTCCATTCAGCACATGCAGGAACCCAGCAATTAGATAGAAACCTCGCTTGGTCTTCTGCAGCCGTTGCTGGGTGTTGGGGAAGCAGATGTGCTGGGTTGTGAGGCATATGATTGTGTCTTGAACCTTTGGAAGGAAGACCGAGAAGGATGCCTGTGAGATACCTGCTACTTGTGCAAAGATTGTCTGAAAATATCTTGACACCAGCATATGGAGTACAGCTTGGAGTTTGGTCATGGGTAGTATGTTTGTTGGAGTTGCCTTCCTTGCAGTGATGTCTAGGGCAATGTGGTGCATCAGGAGTACTATTGACTCCCTGGTTCAGACAGTAATTCCTGATGACATCTTGTTCCCTGAGCTCAAGGATGGTTGTACGCTGTCGAAATATTCTCTCCCGCCTTCTGTGCTGCCTTTGTGGCTCCTGTGGTGGTGTTTGGGGTTGCTGCAGTGGTGGTGGATGGACCTGTTGTCATTGCTGATGTCTGCAGCTTTTGCCAAACTGGAGCAATAACAGTTCCATGTTGTCCTGGAGGTTGCCAATGCTCCTTCTGTGTTTTCCTTAAGTGGTGTTGTGTGGGGCTCTTTTTGACACTTGGTTTAACCAGACTTTAACATGTAATGCAAATTGCCTTTGCATAATTTTTTGGGTCTGTTTTACTTTCTGTTCGTCATTTTTAGGTAAATATGGCGCTGGAGGGCTGGCCTAATTTTTTGGAAGGGAATGTCTACCTTGCATATCATTGTCACAATTCGATGCAAGGTTCATTGGCGCTCCCAAAAAATGACCCTAACTCTGATATTTTGACGCTAAATGGTTCTAGCATCAAAATATTAATATGGTGTAGGCTTGCACTGCTTTTGCATTAAAAAAATTATGCAAAGGCACGCAAACTTTCCATAAATATGGGCCATAATGTTTGCAAACATTTTCACACATTAAAAAAATAAACAGATGCCTCAGGTCTTAATTTAGAATTGCATGTCTTTAGGCATTTTGTCTGACTATGTTTATTGAGGCACTGTAATCCTGCCACTAGATGGCCTGTATAAATAAGTACAGAAGGGGCTAGTTGTCAAGAGTGCATGGCTGGGAGACCCACTGAGGGACTATAGTTTAACAGTCCCCCAAAGTGTGCCACAAAAGCAAACAAATATCATGGAGAACTCAGCAAAGAGGAAAAAATGATGGGGTTGATACAGTTACACAGGGGTCAAATAGTGTTAGACTTGGCATCATTTGCATGGTCTTCTCTAACATTTGCCTATACCTCCAAGGTTGCTTCTGTGTGCTGGACTCTGTTTTTGCTGTTTTTGTTTGCTCTGGACAGTTTACCACTGCTGACCAGTGCTAAAGTGGAAGAGTTCCCTATATAAATTGTATGTGCACAATGGCTTATCCACGATTAGCATATTTGATTTACTAGTAAGTCCCTAGTAAGGTGCACTAGAGGTGTTCAGGGCCTGTAAACCAAATGCTACTAGTGGGCCTGCAGCACTGGTTGTGCCACCCAAATTAGTAGCCCTGTAAACATTGCCCAGACCTGCCACTGTGGTGTCTGTGTGTTCAGTTTTAAGCTGCCAATTCGACTTGGCAAGTCTACCCACTTTTCAAGGGCTTGAACTGAGCTTGCCTCCTGTTGTAGAAGTCTCAAGGACAACAAAGAATTATCTCTGCCAGCACTTGGCCTTCTGCTGAGGGTCCTGCCTGCCAAGTGGTGCCCTAAACTGTCTCTGGACCTTTGAATGGTGCAGCTGGTGGAAAAGGACAGAAATCCACACAAAGACCGCAGTGCAGGGAAACCTCTGACACACCACCCACCTTGTGGCTGATAAATGACATGCCACTGGCCTTGCGGCTAAAATCGATGCTCTACCTGCATTGCGTCTGGGAGATCGATGCAACACGGCTGAGGAAACGATGCGCAACACCCACAGCGGCTGCTGTTAATGACGCAAGCAGCCACGTAGTGCAGTTTCTTGACACTGTGCGACCAGATTTCAACGCAACATCGCTGGGCACGGAAAGTCAACACAAAGCCTGCCCGGAACTGAGGTGCCCAACCGGATCAACGCATCACTCTCTTGCAGGAGAGAAGAAACGATGCACGCCGAACCTAGCAAAGGAGGAACGACGCACGTTCTCACTTGCAAGTCAAAAATCAACGCATCGCTGGCCTTTCCCGTCACACGCTCACCTGTGCGGCTTTATTTTGATGTAACCTATGTACTTTTGTGCAATAACAGCATTCCTGCGGTTTTCTAAAGGATTTAAGACTCTTATTCTTTTTTAAATTCATCACTTGTGTATGCCAGATTTTTATAGTTTTTGTCTGGTTTTGTTTAGATAAATATTACCTACTTTTCTAAGTCTGTGTTGTGTCATTTTGTAGTGGTTTCAATGAGTTACTGCGTATAAATACCTTATACATTGCTTCTGAAGTTAAGCCTGCCCGCTCGTGCCAAGCTACCAAGGGGATGAGCAGGGGTTAACTTGCAGTGATTCTCCTTTACCATGACTAGAGTGAGGGTCCTTGCATGGACGCGGGTAACCTGACTGCCAACCAAAGACCCCATTTCTAACAAATATGTTTCTAGTTACAGGGCTCCTTCTGATACTCCTTTAAAATGAAACAGATCCCACCCTTGTTCAATTATATCCCTCTGCACTAAACTCACAAATTAAACATGCTAACCTTATTAGCTTATTTTCCATGATCCAAACAGCCCATATTGTCCATAAGCACATCAAAGGCCAGTAGTCATATAAGGTCCATTGTCTGTCACTACCATCACTTTGACAGTGTCTATCACTGTAATAAGGTATACTTCAATGTTTACTGATTAAGTGAAATACCAGAAACCTGCATCTCTTTTCCTAGTTTTTTACCCTTGATACTTATGAATATTGTCTTGTACGTGTGACTATTTGCCCCTCATGAACATCCCTGTCTCCTTTGAGAAATGGCTCACCTCCTTTTTAGCAATGATATATGGTTTTATCCAAACTGACCCCTCAAGATATTCATCCTTTCATCAGATGTATTTCTCAGAGCCCCATTCTTCCATGATGTTCAAACTCTACATATTAGTGTCTTTAGCAATATTCATCCTACAGGAACTTTCTGTCAAGCATCACATAGACAGCATGAATGACTTCTTCAAACAATCAGTGACTAATGCCATACTGCACCTTATAGATTGGCTTGTCACATTCCAAATCTGAATGTTTCCTGTGTAGATATAAAACTTAACATTGTCACGCCTGAATATGTACCTATCAACAGCAGTCCAATACAAACCAAAGAAAAGGGTTGTAAAACCAATATATCAATTCTTCCTTCAGTGTTTATCACAGAAGCATATTCCCATATATTACACAAACTCTCTGTCTTGCAAGTCCCGCACCACCCTGCCCAGAGGCAGAAGGAAAGTAATGTGAAAACCAAGGGCCTGATTAAGATATCGGCTGATGGGTTACTCCCTCACAATGGTGACGGATGGCCCTCCACTGAAATATAAATGGCATATGATATAATGGTATTTATATCTCGGCAGACGGGCTATCTGTCACCATTGTGATGGAGTAACTCATCCCTTGAAAACTAAATCAGGCTCCAAGTCTCTAGATAATATATATTAGATAAAAATTTATGAGTTCAAGTTGTATGCATAATATGTTAAAACTATCACATAGACAAAAAGACATATACTACGCATAACCACAACAAAGGAAGTCTCTTTTTATGACAAATCAATTTGACTTAAAAAGACATACACCTTCTTCCATACGTATCATTTAGTATCCAATAACTTTCTTTAATCATATAAGAATGTCATGTGTCTGGATATTTTGTTACAGTCATTTGTCAACACATTTTGGCTGGATTTATCTATACGGTCCACCTTCTTCAAGACCATAAACATGTATACTTACAAAACACACATTTCCATACAAAAACACATTTTTTGCAACAGCTGTAAGACAAAGAAAATAACACAAAAAACGTAAATACTGTACAAAATAAATTTAAACATGACAAACATAGAAAAACGTTTACGTATTAGCTTAAATACAAAAATAGTCAGACAGCCTCGTTGTAAAAAATTCACTCACAAAATAATAAATATCTTCTTACATTCAAATCTATCAGTCCATTGTATAGAACTGCCTTCCCCACAGATATAGTAGTAACTCCCTTCTCTCTGGGGTCCTGACTCCCACATTGTCCTGTTGAAGGTTGCCTTTCCTAATGATGTGCAACTGACCACAGGAAAAGGGAGTTCAACCGTATTAGTCTGAACGTGAACAATTTTAGATAGGAACCGTCCAGTTTATGACAAATTAAAAATATACTGTATATATATATGGAGTAGCATTGACGAACAACAGAACTATCTTGGGGAATCATTAGTAATTTCATTGGCCTTCACAATAACTGCAGCTCAACCCTCAAAGTCTCTGAAAGTGAGAAGGAGTAAATTTAAGGTTTAAGCTAAGGTTAGCGCTGGAGACAGTGAAAAAGGATATTGGTGTTTATCAGAATTTCTCAATCCATTCAATGCTTCAACAAAAACAACACTAAGTCATCTTCTATTTATCATACTCTAACTAATCATTAAAAGGCACATTCCTGCCTCCAAGCCACACTCACTCATGGTCTCCATCCCCCAAAAGAAATGAATTCACGTCCCTTCGAGCTATTATGGTTAGGATTGATTTGTCCAGAGTTCAAAGTATTGCATGTAAACCACACATACGACACACACAATTACAGGCTTGGGCCTATCTCAGTTATAGGTAGAATCAGTGTTAACAGTGGCTATTAATATCCGATTTTAAATGTGTATACACTGACATGATTTGAGTTATCTCTTCTATTTATGAGCTAACAGATAAAACTTATTTTTTTAGACATGGTGAATGAAAAGTTACATCATATGTTTAGCTGGAGGAAAACTAATTAGGTTGAGCAGATGGCCCATAAAGAATAGCTGTTAAATGTACATTTTGACACCATGCCTCCATGGATGGAATCATAGGCTTATTTCCAAGTCCACCTTACTAGCACTTGGCCATAAGGATGTCTCAATGGCATTGTGAAATGATAGAAATCTTTAGGCGAAGAAGGATTTGTGAAAGCAGTAAACGCATATCTTTTGTCAGTGGTTCATATGTTAATGCTGTTTTACCTCTTTTGGCCACTTAAGACTTGCAACAGCGCAGTGGAAGTTTACCTGTATTATCATGACGTACCTAAAAGACCACTTCATAGTACCACAAATATTTTAAACAGCTGTCACATGCCTTTATATTGTGAACAAAGATGTTATCATGAGCGTTGATGCAGGACATAGGAATGCTACTTCAAATATAATAACTCCAATTTAACTATCGTGATTGTGGATAGGAATCTTGAATATCAAAGGGACAGAATATCATTACCATTTCAATGGACAAAGTTTGAAAAGTAACTGCGCAGGAGGAGGTAAGGATTTACTGTTTTGAACTCCACATCTGCGTACCTTGAAGATATATAAATTACCAAGCTACATATATTCGTAGTTAGTTATAGAAACGTAAGTTTCAATATTTCTTCCTCGATAATGTTGTAAAAATATTCTGTCCAGTCAATATCTGAGATTGGACATGTCCAGTCTACACCAGTGATGGTGTGTGAACCATCCCCAATGCAACAGTAATGGGTGACCATTTGTTCTATTATTCTATCAATTTGTAGTTAATCAGAAATCTCTTCAACTGGTACGTGCATGTACTTATGCAGTCTAAACAATGAAGCCTAGGTCTCCTTTTATTCATGTGAAAATGAATGAGCAGCATGCTAACAGCGTGGTCAATGACAAATGCCTGTAAATGCCAAGTATTCAAAGCACGTATCTGTAAAGTGAAGAATACGCACAGGTTTGGGTAGTGATCACTAACTGGTGACACTATTTTATTATACTAATGATATATCCCTATATGATCAGGGCATGTTGCAAACATTGCAGATGTAAAAGATGATACCTCATTTCAGTCGCGGCTCGCAGGAGGGAAAAGGGCTTCGACAGCCCGACACGTGGAAGGGAGGGGGGGGAGGCACAAAAAATAATCATAATAATAAAAATTAAACTTACCTTTTTTCCCGCACAGCGCCGCTCCATTCGCTCGGCTCCTCCATCACAGTCTGCAAGCAGGCACAGGCTCCCAGCCTGCCCTGTGGCCAATCCTGACGCTGCTCAAAGCACCGTCAGGATTGGCTGGGAGAACCCTGCCAGAGTGCTTCCAGGCAGACTGGGAGCCTGTGCAGGCTTTCTCCAGCCCAGCAACATAGTTACTCGGCTGGAGAGAGCCCTGTGCGCATGGGTGTTTGGCGGCCTCAGACAGCCAGCCAAACATACCTGTGTGCACTCCCCCTCTGTCCACGTCATTCCTGTGGCCCTGTCCACTTTTATAGAAACAACATAATAAACTGAGTTTATTATGTTGTTTCTATAAACATTTTGCAGCTCCTGCTGCTGGCAGGGTAGGGGGGGGGCACGCTCCTCCGCCCCTGCTTCATTTGTTCATCTCATAATTATATAAACTCGAGAAAAGAGATCAAAGTGATGAAAAGTGAGAAGAAAAATGTGCAGTCCCTTTTTACGTTATGTAAATGAATAACACATATCTATTTAGGGCTTTCAGGTAGTGTGTTCTGTAATAATGAGTCAAGATGCAGACTACCAGTAAAGTTTATTGTTGCTAGACAGCTGACATTAGCAATGACTTTTTTAAGATTCATTCACAACTCATTCACCAATTTATTGCAAGGAAGGACCATAACAATCGAAGTTTGTATTCTAAATGTAATTGGTAACAGTCTTAAAATTGAAAATTGTCGATGTTTATGTTACTTTGAACCAATGGCTAGCATTCTGCTTATTTTCATTTAACACTCATTAACTATTCTCCCGGTTGCATGTATTACGCTAAGTCATGAACATGTACCTCTTTTCCTTTTGCTTTCAGAGCCCAGATGAAGGGCATTCAGTTATTTCTAACCTTGACTTTAGAAAGACATAGGCTCTCATTATGACATTGGCAGTAAAAAACGCCTTCCACCGCTGCAACAGCCACCAAAAGACTGTCACCGTGGCTACCAGCCGTCCGCCATGATATGACACAGCCCGATTTCTGCCAGAAGGATGGCGGAAATCCGGCTATGGCTATGCCGGCGGATGGCGGTAAGGTGGCGCTGCTGTCAGCAGCAGCACCACGCCAGTAGTCCGCCGCCAGCCGTATTATGAGAATTAATATGGCCTGGCGATGTTCTGCTAGCGGACGCTGCTGCTGGCAGCAGCGCCCGTCCCGTCTCCTGCCGGATGACCCTCTATACAAAGGTAAGTAGGTGCTCTGACAGGTAAGGGGGGGAGGGGTGTTGTGTGTGTGTGGGGGTGTGTGTGTATGTCTGAGCGTGGGTGTGTGCTGCGTGTTGTATGTGTGTGCATCTGTGGGGTGGGACTGCGTGTATGTTGAGTTGGGTGAATGCGTGTCTGCGTGTATGTATGTAAATGTGTGCGGATGTGTGTGTGAATGGATGTATGCATGCGTGGATGAATGTGGGAATGCGTGTGTTTATGCCTGTGTGCGTGTGTGAAGGGAGGGGCGTGTATGAAGGGGGGTCTGGAGAGGAAGGGGGGCAGGAGAACCTGTGGAGGGGAGGGGGTTGGGGATGACCCCTATCAGTGACAGGGAAGGGATTCCCTGTCACAGATAGTGCCTACCGCCATGGTTTTCGTGGCAGTCATAAAGCAACGAAATCCAAGGTGGTAGGCGAGGTCATAATCCCGCAGGTATTCAAGTGATGGCCGCCAGGCTGGAGATTGATGTCTCCAGCCTGGTGGCCGTTACCGCCGTGGCAGTTGGGTGTTACATTGGCGGTTTGGCTTTAGCCAAACCGCCAATGTCATAATATGGAGGAAAGTACCGCCAGCCTGTTGGCAGTACTTTCCTCCATATTACCGCTGGCCGCCGGGGTCGTAACTACCCCCTATGTACAGAGATACCGATTTTAATACCAATTTCCTAAGAGCGATTCCTACAAGGTAAGAATCGCTCTTAGGAAACTGGTATTAAAAAATCCCAATGCATTTTAGTCAATGGGCCGGTTTTGCATTTCCTAAATAGCGATTTGCTATTAAGAAATCGATATTTAGGAAAAGCAGAACCAGGGATGGAAAAGTGCAAAAGAACCCTCTGGGTGCACCCCATATATAGGGTGCACCTTTAGAGCACACATATGCCTAAGGGGAGTATGTATGCTCTATTGCAATTTTTGGAAAAAAAACACTTTGAGGTGCTTTTTTCAAATTGCAGCTCGTTACCAATGAATTCAAGTTGGTGGTAATTGCATCTCCTCAGTGCCCATTTAGGAAATGCTTTGTACATAAGAAAAGGAATTGCAAATAGAGAATCCCTATTTGTGATTCCTTAAGGGGCTTTGTACAAAAGAAGAGGCCGTTTTACAATTCTTAACAGCCCGAAATGCCAATTCGGACCGTTAAGAAATGCAAAAAAGCATTGTACATCTGTCCCCAAATTACTGGGTTGAAAATATTGATGATGAGACCGATATAATTAGACTTTCGAAATTTTTAAGTCATTCTCCACTGAATACATAGTAAAATGGTTCAAGACTATGGCCCTCAATACAACCCTGGCGGTCGGTGATAAAGTGGCGGTAATACCGCCAACAGGCCGGTGGTAATAACTTTGAAATTGTGACCACATCAGAAACCGCTCAGACAGACAGACACTTTAATACACCGACCGCCAGGGCGAAATCAACAGGCACCACGGCGGTACCCACCTACAGCCAAGCGGAAGACAATATTCCGCCCACTGTATTATGAGACACCAATCCGCCACCTTTTCCGGGGCGGCACCAACAACATCAAAAGCCTGGCGGAAACACTGCAAAGAAGGGAAACGACTCACCTCTGGAGACTCAAGGAAGAACCACGCCAGCATGGAGCCTGAGTTGAATGTTTTCCCCATACTCTTCTATGTGCTGCTCCAGTGCAAACACTAGCGCCGGCAAAGACGACCATGGTGAGTACTGCCACCTAGCACATACGGAGGGGGGAGGAAAAAGAGAGTGACACACACACACAACACCCCCTCCCTCACCCCCAACACCATACACAGAAGCAGATGCAGTAAGATAACATATTCACCCCATACAACTCAGGAATAATGCAAGGACAACTACAATACAGTAAAAAGAGTGTAATAAGCTAAATATAGTAGTAATACGTGCATCCAAATCAAAAAGTATATACATATTCACAAATCAAGGGACACTGCCCAGTCCTCAAAGTCTGTGGGCCACAGGGCCACATCACAAAGGCCCCACCTCACTCCTGCAACAACACAAGAGAACACTGCAGGGGCATCAGGTCGAAAATAGCCAGGCACCTCAGGGGAATGGGGAATGGGGGGGCACCTCAGCTGGAAGATGGTACAAAGCCACTGGTCCTGGAGGGGGCAACATGCCCTGTGCTCGATTCTGGGGAGTGCAAGGCCACAGTCTCTCAAGTGGGAGACTTGCCCACTGACTTGTCCTGGGGAGTGCAAGGCCACAGTCTCTCAAGTGAGTGACTTGCCCACTGGTTCTGGAGGGGGCATCTTGCTCAGTGAGCTTCATCCTGGAGAGGATGGGGTGAGTGGATGTCTTCTTCACTGGTTCAGGAGGGGGCATCGTGCCCAGTGAGCTTCATCCTGTTGAAGATGGGGTGAGTGGATGTCTTCTCCACTGGTTCTGGAGGGTGCATCGTGTCCTGTGAGCTTCATCCTGGGGAGGATGGGGTGAGTGGATGGCTTCTCCACTGGTTCTGGAGGGGGCATCGTGCCCAGTGAGCTTCATCCTGGGGAGGATGGGGTGAGTGGATGTTTTCTCTACTACTTCTGGAGGGGGCGTCATGCCCTGTGATGCAGATCTTGGGGAGTGCAAGGTCACAGTCTCTCAGCTGGGTGTCAGACCCACAGGATTTGCAGGGGCCATGCCGCACAATAGCCCATGGATGCAGGACTACATGCTGTCCGCCGGCGGTGACAGCTGCTCAGTGGTGGCAGTGGTGGTGCTGCTGGTGGAGCTGGTAGTGGGGGGGGGGCTTCAGCCCATCCCCTGCAGCCTCGGACAGCTGCCCACTGGGGCTGCTCCTGCTGGTGGTGGTGTTGGCAGTGGTGGGGGGAGGCTCCAGCCCATCCCCTGCAGCCTTGGATGGCTGCCCACTGGGGCTGCTGCTGCTGGTTGCAGTGCTGGCAGTGGAGGGGGAGGCTTCAGCCCATCCCCTGCTGCCTAGGACAGCTGCACCACTATGGTTGGTGGTGGGGGCTCCGACTGAGCCCCAGCACCAGACCCCTTTCCTCTACTGCCTGCTGTTGCTGGCCCCTTGCCCTTCCTTCCAGCAGCTGGGGCTGGCTCCTTGCCCTTTTTGTTCTAGCAGCTGGGGATGGCTCCTTGCCCTTCCTTCCTGCAGTTGGCTCCTTGCCCTTCCTTCCTGCAGCTGAGGCCACCCCCTTCCTTCCTGCAGCTGAGGCTGACTCCTTGCCCTTCCTTCCTGCAGCGGTGGCTGCCTCCTTGCCCTTCCTTCCTGCAGCTGGGGCTGCCTCCTTGCCCTCCCTTGAAGCACTTGGGGCAGGCCCCCTTTCCGTATGGCTGGCTGGCTGGTGGTTTTGACCACCCTGGCATGAAGTGAGGGAAGTGGGAGGTCTAGGGAAGAGGTCAATGTTGGTGAGGAAAAGCTTATTAGGGACATTGGGGTGGGAAGAGGGAGATGGTCTTGGAGAGTGGTTCAGCACCCACTGCGTTTGTGTAATTTGGGGGAGGGGGGACAGACACAGTGGGAGAGGACACAGGGGAAGTGTGCATGGATGTGAGGGTGGTGACTGCGAGTGAGGGGTGTGTACTGATAGTTGTGCTGATGAATGTGGTAATGGATGAGGATGTAGTGCATGCAGGTGTGAGTGGAGACGCAACTGGGAGGGAGGTAGACGATGAGGGGTGGGCCACAGTGGAGGCAGTGGATGTTGGTATGTCTGCTTCTGGATGGTGTTTGTGTGAGTGCCTGTGTGATGAAGTGTGGTGCTTGTGTTTGCCATGTCCACTCTTGCGTGTTGCCCTGGGTGCCTGCTCATCTGCCTGTGTGCTTGGGATAGGTTGGGATTGAGGGGAATGTGAGTGGGAAGAGGACGTTGGAGGGGGAGGGTGGAAACAGGGACAATGGCTGCCATCAGAGAGGAGGACAGAGCCTGGATTGATCTCTGTTGGACCGCCAAGCCAGTGTGAATGCCCTCCAGAAATGCATTGGACTGTTGCATTTGGGCTGCCAGCCCCTGAATGGCATTCCCAATGATTGACTGCCCAACAGAGATGGATCACAGGAGGTCAATAGCCTCCTCACTCAGGGCAGCAGGGCTAACTGGGGCAGGGCCTGAGGTGCCTGGTGCGAAGGATATGCCCACCCTCCTGGGTGAGCGGGCACAGGAAATTCGCTGAGGGCCTGCTGGGAGGGTGGTGCTGGTACGGGGAACGGTGACTGTACCTGTAGCTAGGGTAGGCACAGAGGTGTCCGCCACCACCAGGGAGCTTCCATCGAGGAGGTATCCCTGTCCAAACTATCCCCTCCACTCTCTGCTGTGGTGCTCCCCTCGCCCTATGTCCCTATGGTGCCCTCACCGTTGGTGGATTCGGCCTCCTAGGTCCTGTGGGATGCAGCTCCCTCCATCGGCGGTGCCCGAGCTTCTCCGCCAGATGATGCTAATGCACAATGCACATAAGGACATGTTGACAAAACAAAAAGGGGGGGAGAGACAAAGGATACACTTGGTCATTGGCGGCAACAACACCACTGTTCCCGTACACCACACAGTCACACACAGGGAACAGCCCTACGCATTAGGCAATGCACTACCAGTCACTATGCTAGTCACCAGCCTATGAATAGGGGCACCTAACGCAAATTGCAGCACACCTGAGACCCACAGACCCCTGCCCAGTAGTGGATGCCTACTAGCTTGGTTGGAGGACTTTCACATCAGAATCCTTCCCAACATGAGACCTACTCTGCAAAGCCAGGCCTGGCCTAGGGGCACACACAAGGCCCCCACCCGGATACCACCTCACCAGGCGTGAGTTGTAAATTAGGGCACTGTACTCACCCACTTGTGGCTGCAGTGATGCCCCCAAGTGTCCATCTAGCTCCAGATAGGCCCAGCCAGTATGCGGGCCATCAAGGGGGTCAGGGTTCGAAGGGCACCCCTTCCTCGTTGGGATACCATCCCCAGCTGGGTCTCCGCCGTCTTCCATGCCCAGCGTCTCAGGTCCTCCCACTGTTTCTGACAGTGGGTGCTCCGACTGCTGTAGTCCCCCAGGGTCTGCACGTCCTTGGCGATGGCATTCCATGTACCCTTCTTTTGTTAGGCGCTGACCTACAGGGAAATAGACACAGGAAAAAGTATTAGTCCGACCGTCCTGCCTATTACACTTATAGCCCACCATGCCCCTTCCCATCCCCATTAGCCCAGACATGGCCCAGCATACATGCTGCACGCTGCCCAGGGCCCAATAACCGCCCCCCCCCACGAGGCCTTCACACACAGCACTCCGTGCATTCACGCCCCATGCCTCGTACTCACTGTGTACTCATCTATCGTTCTGGAGGCCCATACAGCAGTCGCTACTGGGGTAGGACACCATCCACCAGTCGCACCAACTCTGCTGAGGTGAAGGCTGGGGCCCTTCCCCAGCAACACGAGCCATGGTTGGTTCCAGACACAGGTCACAGCAGCACTTGCAGTGTAGGTCCTCTCCTGTTGAAGGTCAGGTAGCAAGTGAGTGAACAGATAGAAAAGGTGGTCACCTCCGCAGTGGTGCGTACCATCACCACCAGCGTACATCACCATTGGTCACTATACCCCATAGGGCCCAATGATAACCAATGAGGAGCTGCACAGCAGTTCTCAGCTGCCTCCCGCAACGGCGCACAATGTCAGAAGAATTACCTCATTTCCATCTGTCCCTCCAGAACAGGCGGATGCCATTTCAGGGGGGTTGCTGGCCATGGATCCTAACTGCTTCACAGAACACAAATGCAGTATTTGGACATCTCCAATAAAATAATGTTACAATCACAATATGCATTGAAGTGTAGTGGTTAGAATGTACAGAAAATGACCAGCTGGTCAATCTTTTGCCCCATAGATTGCGACCGCTGGGGATGAATAGGCGATGGAGACATCACCCGTGTATAGACCCCTGGTGGACTTGGCAACAATGGAGAACAGGCACATTATCCTCACCTATAGACTTCACAGGGCCACAATCACAGAGCTGTGTGCCCAAAGGTAGCCTGACCTAATATCTGCTATCGTTCATGCCACCCGGATCCCCCTTTGTGCAAGTTCTATCAGTGCTCCATTTCCTGGCAACTGGTTCTTTCCAAGTGACAGTGGGTTTGGCAGCAGGAATGTCACAGGCAATGTTCTCAATGGTGCTGACAAGAGTGTTGTCTACCCCGATTAAACACATGTGCAGCTACATTGTTTTCCCCCAGGTGGATGATTTAGCCACAGTGAAAGCTGACTTCTATGCAATGGGACATATGCGCAACCTCATTGGGGCAATCAATGGCACACATATTGCAGTTGTTACCCCCCTCCAAGGGAATGAACAGGTGTTTAGAAATCAAAAAGGTTTTCACTCCATGAATGTTAAGATGGTATGTCTGGCGGACCAGTACATCTCCCACGTCATTGCAAAGTATCCTGGGTCTGTTCATAATGCCTTTATCCTGAGGACTAGCAGCATCCCAAATGTTAAGGTCCAACTCCAGAGGCACAGGGTGTGGCTAATAGGTGAACCCAGTTTCCCACCCAGTGGATGTTGGTGTAAGGGCATGGTGTGGGCCCTGAGGGTGAGTGTGTGGCTAACAGTTCTCCCTCGATATTTGCAAGTGCCTCTGGTTACCCCAACCTCTCATAGCTACGGACCCCTGTGAGGAATGCCAGGACAAGGGAAGAGGAACATTACAATGAGGCACATGGGCAAACAAGAAGGGTTATAGGAAGGACCTTTGGTGTCCTGAAGGCCAGGTTTCGTTGCCTCCATCTTACAGGTGGATCCTTGTGCTACTCACCCAAGAAGGTCTGCCAGATCATCGTGGCATGCTGTAAGTTGCACAGCCTTGCCTTGTGATGCCATGTGCCTTTTGTGCAGGAGGAGGAGGCTGGAGATGGCTGCGTGGCAGCAGTAGACCCTGTAGACAGTGAAGATGAGGAGTCAGAGGATGAGGACAACAGAAGTGCAGTTATTCTTCAATACTTCCAATGAGACACAGGTAAGACAGAGTTAATACACATATAATTGACAGTTTGAAGTGTGACATTGTCACTGGCAGGCCGTGTATTCCTACTTATATGCCCACTCCTTTGGCATCCTTTGGCATCTCTTTTTGCAGATGTTGGTACCCCACTATTGCTCCTGGTGTGGTCAGTGTAGCCAACTATATGTCTTTCCTATGTAAACATTACTGTGCAGTTAAATTGCAATGTTTGAACCTGGTTAAACAAATACATTTTGAAAGCATTTGACATACACCATAATTGCATTTGTTCAAAGTGTGCTTATTGCAGTGCTCTGAAGAGAGGGGGTAGTGCAGTGGGCTGGGGTGATGATGGAGGAAAGTCCAGGTTAGAGTCTAGTCTATTTGTATCACCGGTGCATTGTCCAACGGGGCATAGGAAGGAGAGCAATGGCAGTTCAAGGTGGACAGGGTGACAGAGTGGGACACAAAGGTGACAATCAGGAGAGTCATTTCCTAGTGGGGGTCCTGGCAACAGTCTCTGGCTTCTGCCTGGACTGCAGTAAACGTGTGCGGGGTGGTTCTCCTTCTGCAGGGGAGGGGTGCTGGTGACCTGTTGGACCTGTGGCGGGGCATCCTGTCCACTAGCGGCAGCGGGGTGGAGGGCTGTTCAGTTTTTTGGGTAGTGTCATGGGCCCGCTGTTGTGCCACTGTCTTCCTCATACTATTGGCCATGTCTGCCACCACCCCTGCAATGGAGACCAGGGTGGTGTTGATGGCCTTCAAGTCCTCCCTGATCTCCAGGTACTGTCCCTCCTGCAGCTGCATGTTCTCCTGGACTTGTCCAGTATCTGGCCCAGCGTATCCTGGGAATGTTGATATGCTCCCAGGATCTCAGTGAGTCCCTCTTGGAGGGTTGGGTCCCTGGGTCTGTCCTCCCCCTGTCACACTGCAGTCCTCCCAGCTTCCCTGTTGTCTTGTGCCTCTGTCCCCTGAACCGTGAGTTCACTGCCACTGACCCCAAGTCCCTGATTGTCCTGTGTTTGTGGTGTGCCCTGGGGTCCCTGTAGTGGTGGACACACTGCTGATTGACGTGTCCTGGGTGCAGAGGTATGGGCCCGATGGGTGGATGCTGTGGTGGTGTTTCCTGAGGGGAGTGGCTCTGTGGTGGTGTGAGAGTGTGCCTGGGTAACCGACTGTCCGAAGGTCCCTGATGGGCCAGGTTGGTCATCCAGATCCAGGTGACCAGAGTTTGCTGTCATCACTGTGGGCCTCTTCTGTGGGGGGAATGGATGTTGCTGACACCTCGTCACCAGTGACATTGGCTGGGTTACCTGTGGGGATGAAAATGCAGTGTTATTGTTTCTGGTGTGACATATTGTGCATGGGTGTGTTGCCCTCTATGGTTATTGTTGCCTGGCAGCTTTGTCTTGTGTGAGTTGTTATTTGGTGTGCTCAGTGATTCCCTCTAGTGTGCATGCTGTGGTGATAGGCGTCCATGCAGGTCTGTGAGGGGTGTCCATGCATTGGTGTTGCATGCAGGGCTTGTCATTGGGATGAGTGGGTTGTGATAATGGGGTGTGTGGGAGGTGGTGGAGTGATGGGAGAGATGGTGGGGATGGGGTGTGTGATGGCATGCAGGTAGGGGGGTGATAGTAATAGGGAATTGACTTACCAGATTCCAGTCCTCCTGCTACTCCTTCCAGGCCCTCAGGATGCATGATTGCCAAGACTTGCTCCTCCCATGTTGTTAGTTGTGGGTGAGGAGGTGGTGGTCCACCGCCAGTCCTCTGTACAGCAATCTGGTGTCTGGATACCTTCCCCCATAGGTCGTTCCACCTCTTCCTGATGTTGTCCCACTGCGTTAACCCTGTCGACAATTCTGTGCCATAGCTCCATCTTCCTTGCAATGGATGTCTGCTGCATCTGTGATCCGAATAGTTGTGGCTCTACCCAGATGATTTCCTCCACCATGACCCTCAGCTCCTCCTCAGAGAACCTGGGGTGTCTTTGTTGTGCCATGAGTGTGCTATGAGTGGTGTGTGTGAGGGTGTGTAGGGTGATGTGTCAGGGTGTGTGATGTAAGGTACGTGGGTGCTGTACAGGTGATGGTGCTATGTGCTCTGGTTGTGTGAGTGCTCTTGCTGTCTCTCTCTGCTGCCAATTATTTCTAGCCGTAAAGGGTTGCGGGTACTGTGGGTGTGTGTTTAATAGTGGTATGGGTGTGTTGGTGTGGTGTGTGTGTATGTGTGTCAGGTGTGTGCAGTTTGAATTGATCAATGTAGTGTTGTTTTGTTAGGTTGTGTGTATTTTGAACATGGCGGTATGTGCCGCCAATGGTTTACCACCATTGAATGTCTGCCGTGGTGATTTGTTTGTCATAATGTTGTGGGCGTTGTTCTGTTGGCGTAACGGTGTGGGTTTGGATACCGTCAGTTTATCACTGACCTTTGGGCTGGCAGACGTGTGTGTGGCTGTATAGTGAAGGATTGGTATGTGTGTCATAATATAGTTTGGGGATATCTGCGGCGGCGGCAGCATGTTAGTGGCAGCCGGCATGGCTGTAAGCAGGATTTACCACCAATGTCATGATGAGGGCCTACGCGCGAAGATGAGAAACGTTTGCTGTTGTTTTTCTCGGAGAGTGACAATCAGCTTTAAACACAACAGTCCGGTTCAAAAAACAATTTTACTAGTGCTATTTTATGTCCTTTGTGGTAAGTAAGGCAGTAGTGGGGTCAACACCTGAGTTGTTTTTTGTCAAGGAGGAAGTCCAATGGGTGGTACATGAACATTCCTATGCTGCCACCCATGGTTTCTGATGCAAAGCCCTATCTACTAATTGTACACAGGACTCTGCACCAAAACACATGCCTCCTTGGTGTAGGTGCCAAGTAGGAGAATTTTTTTATTTCCAAACCTTTCCGAATTCACGTATGAGCTGCAATGTATAGCACACATACAGACTAGGAAAAGTTTTGAAGTATGTCTACGTATACTATTTTGTACTGGATGGGTAGTCTTTGAGAACAAAATCTATATCATGCACAAACATTTGCTCTCTGGTGTAAATGTGTCTGAGTGGCTCTATTCGTATACCAGCGCAAGGGGAAAAAAGCAACAGCATAATATCTCTCTAGATGAGGAGCTATCCTGCAAGCTCCCTTTCATGCAACAAAATGCAACATCTTAAGGCACTGCATTAGATGAAATGATGTTAGATTTGCCCCCATATATGATAAGGCCCAAATACTTTCACAAGTGTACTTGCCATTTAGTGGCTATATCATGACCAATTGTGCGGGATTAGTGGAGAATCTAGATCCTGTTTTTATGTGCTTGCAGGATAGAAAGTGCATTTATTTAATTTGCTATTTCTCTGAAGTAGAACATGATTTTTATATGGCACCACTTGCAAACAGTAAGCAGATTGTGTTTCTTTGTTTTCTTTCCAAGTTGTGTTGTCTCAAAATCATGTGATAACTAATAAGAAATATCAGGTTAAACTGATGCACTCTAAGCAATGCAATTCTATCAAAAATAAGCCCTATTCTGCAGTGAGCTGGCACAACTGTTCATGATACTGCCCTTTTGTATATATTACCAATAGGCAGTTGTTAGAAATGGGGTCTTTGGTTCGCAGTCAGGTTACCCCCTATCCAAGCAAGGACCTTCATTCTAGTCAGGGCAAAGGAGAAACACACCTGGTTAACCCCCACTCACCCCCCTTGGAGGTTTAGCACGAGCATGAAGGCTTAACCCAGAAGCAATGTGTAAAGTATTTGTACCAACACACACAGTAATACAGTGAAAACACTACAAAATGGACACCGCACCAGTTTAGAACAATAGGTAATATTTATCTAAATCAAACAAGACAAAACAACAAAAATCCAACATACACAAGTCAAGATATGAATTTTCAAAAGTATATGAGTCTCACTCCATAGAATACAATAGAAATGTTGTTGTTAAGCAAAGAGTCTGTTTTGCATCAAAAATGAAGCTTCACTGGCGAGCGTGCATCAGAAAAATCAGTGATGCATTGATTCCTTACTCGCAAATGAGGTTGTGCTTCATTTCTTCTCTGGTCGGGTAGGTGATGCATCATTTTTCTCCCTATCAAGAGAGCGATGTGTCCATTTCCAGACAGGGTACCTCGGATCCGCTCAGGTTCACAATTACTTTTATGCCCAACGATGATGCGTGTGTAATCTGGCTGCAAGGTGCTAGAAAACCACACTCTGAGAGGTTTGCGTCATTATCAGCAGCCGCATGTTGATGATGCATCGTTTCTCCAGCCATGATGCATTGATCTCCCAGCTGCACTGCAGGTGGCGCACCGTTTTTTAGCCGCATTGCAGGTTGTGCGTTGAAAATTTCCCCGCACAGCATTCTGTGCGTGGATTTCAGTTCTTGTACTGCCATCTTCACCACTCAAGGGCCCAGAGACCAGACAGGGCACCACTTGGCTGGGCAGGAGTCTCAGCAGAGAGTCCAGGTGCTGGCAGAGGAAGCCTTTGATGACCCTAAGACTTCAAAATAGGAAGCAAGCTCATTTCAAGCCCTTGGAGATTTTTATCAAGCAGAAATGCACAACAAAGTCCAGTCTTTGTCCTCTTTCATGCGCAAGCAGCAACTGCTGGCCAACCCAGCAAAGCATAGTCACAGGCGAAGGGGCAGTACTCCTCCTCCAGCTCCTCAGCTCTTCTCCTTGACTGAGGTCCCTCTTGATCCCAGAAGTAATCTTAAGTCGGGGTTTTGTGTCCACTACATATCCCCCTTTCTTCCTTTGAAGTAGGCAACCTTCAAAATAAAGACCCTCATTACAACCTCAGCGGTCTTTTCAAAAGACTGCCGAGGCTGCGGGAGCCAGAATACCGCCAGTGCCGGCGGTATTTCTTGCTCCCTATTACGACTTTTCTGCTGGGCCAGCGGAAAAGTCATATCAACATTGCTGCCGGCTCGTAATAGAGCTGGCAGCAATGCTGATGTGCAGCTGGTGCAGTAGCACCCATCGCGCATTTCACTGCCTGAAATTCAGGCAGTGAAATGCCTGACGGGGCTATGCCTGGGGCCCCTGCACTGCCAATGCCAAGTGCATGGGCAGTGCAGGGGCCCCCCGGGGCACCCCAAGTCCCCCTTACCGCCAGCCTTTCCATGGCGGTGTTTTCCGCCGTGGCTAGGTTTTTGGTTGGGTACTCATAATCCCCAAGGCAGCAGTGCTTGCACCGCTGCCCTGGGGATTATGACTGCCAGGCAAAAGCCTGGCGGTATTGTGGAGGGACCAGTGGTATGGCTGTGGCTATAGCGCCACGGTCATAATAGCTGGCGGAACACCGCTTACAGCCGGCCGCCAGGGTCATAATGAGGCCTAAAGTCTGTGTTGTTTACAGAATCCTGCCTTTCCCAGGCCTGGCCCAGACACACACCAGGGGGTTGGAGACTGCATTATGTGAGGGCAGGCACAGCCCATTCAGGTGTATTTGACCACTCCTCCCTCTACTCTAGCTCAGATGGCTCATCAGGGTATGCAGAATACACCCCAGCTCCCTTTGTGTCACTGTCTAGAGGGAATTCACAACAGCCCAACTGTCAGTCTGACCCAGATGCGGAATACACAAGCAGGCAGCGTGACAGAGTGGTTTACGCAAGCAAATGCCCACTTCCTGAAAGTGGCATTTTCAAACTAACAATCTAAAAACCACCTTCACTAAAAGATGTATTTTTAAATTGTGAGTTCAGGGACACCAAACTCCTTATTTCTATCTGCTCTCAAAGGGCATCTACACTTTAAGAACATTTAAAGGCAGCTCCCATGTCAACCTATGAGAGAGCTAGGCCTTGCACTGTGAAAACTGAATTTAGCAGTATTTCACTGCTAGGACATGAAAAATACGAGTACATGTGCCACCTTTAACACACACTGCACCCTGTCCATGGGGCTACCTAGGGTGTACCTTAGGGGTGCCTTACATGTATAAAAAGGGAAGGTTTAGACCTGGCAAGTGGGTACACAAGTCGAATTGGTAGTGCAAGACTGCACAAACAGACACTGCAATGGCAGGTCTGAGATATGTTTACAGGGCTACTCATGTGGGTGGCATAACCAGTGCTGCAGGCCCACTAGTAGCATTGGATTTACAGGCCCTAGGCACCTCTAGTGCACTTTACTAGGGACTTACTAGTAAATCAAATATGCCAATCATGAATAAACCAAACACTGATACAATTTACACAGAGAGCATGTACACTTTACCACTAGTTAGCAGTGGTAAAGTGCCCAGAGTCCTAAAGCCAACGAAGACTTGTCAGAAAAAATAGGAGGAAGGAGGTAAAATGTTTAGGGATGACCCTGGAAAAAGGGCCAGGTCTAACAGCAGTGTTTTATTAGAAATAGAATACTGAGACTCAAAGGGGTATATTTATGAGCCCCTAGCACCAATGGAGCGTTGTGTGACGTGATGCTCGGGTGGCGCTATGACCTGCGGCGTGTTTACAAGGTGGCATTAAGCCACTTTTTGTGACTGAATGCCACCTTGTAAATACGGCTTCTTTACACGCAGCAATTTCGGTGGAAGGGTTGTGTAATGGGTGTTGCTGTAGGCATGCCACGGCAACACCCATTGCATTTTGACGCTGCCCCAGATTTACATGTTTTCATAAACCCGAGGCATAACCAAAATCTCAAGGCGGAACGAGGAGGAATACTTTTATTCCTTCTTGTTCTTTGCTTTTATATGTGTGCTGCATTCTGCAGCACGTATAACAAGAGAAAAATGCCAGAAATTATTGTTTATTGAGCTGCCTAGTGCTTACGCAGGCATCCCTGCACCATCATGCAAGGATGCCTGCATTGAGGGGTTTGTTTGTTTATGTACGGTAAGGTGTCCCTTCCTGCACATAAAAAAGCATTTCAAAATGACGCTTTTGCACTTCTGTGTCTACTGCTTTCTTCAGCACACACAGGAATGCCAAATCACTATTACTGATTGTTTAATTGCAGGAAGGGACACCTTACCGCACATAAACAATCAAACCCCTCAACGCAGACATTCTCGCACGATGGTGCAAGGATGACTGCGTAGGCACTAGGCAACTCAATTTCGCACCAGCGCAGGGGGAAACACAGGTGTGCACCGTATTCTAATAATACAGCACATCCCTGTGTTTTTAAAATGACGTAGTGCGGCGCTAGTAATTTTGGCGCAGCACCGCACTGTGCCACTTTTGAGTGAATATGGCCCAAAGTCTGATGATGAAAAATAAGTCCTGATCCCCAAAAACGAGTGCAGGTGCGGGCCACATGCAATGAGTGTCTCACATTAAGCACTGCAGGAGGGTTTGCTCAATGAGTTAAATTTTTACCACTACTCTAAAGCAGAGATTGCTGGGTCAGTAGTTTGACTCCGACCAAGAATGACTCAGCATTCCATCCGTCCAAAGATTGGTAAAATGAGCACCAGAAATGGGATAACAGTAACAACTATCACAATGTTTAAAAGCCTGAATGTCTATTTTAAAAAAGTAGTTATTTTTCCTGTGAGAAATCGAAGGGGTCAGTATTACTGTAGATATGTAAAAATCTTTTCAGATCTGTTAAGAATTGTAAATATAGCCAGTGTCATTTGCATATTCCTTTCAATGACTCTAAAAATGCAGGAATCCTTGGTATTTTCCAAATTACAAAATACAAAGGACCAAATATACTAACCATAATCATAGTTGCAAATGCTCCAATTTAGCTTTTGCAACTGTTATGATGATTTGTGCTATATTATAATTGTATTTTTAATGGTCTTCATAAAAGGTGGAATTTAGTATCTGGGAGAGGAATGTTGTAGGCATTCTTTCTAATTACTGAATCAGTATGCTATGTATGATTGTTTTGAGACTGAAATCTAGTTGTGAAACATTAAAAATATTCTGACACCTTAATGGTGGTGGTAATGAATTCACAAAAGGTACCACTTTGTCCTTTGTTAATGGAAAATTGTGTTAAAGAATAGGGAGTGGTCCACCTTTTTTGTAAATGCAGATTTGTTTTCTTTAAGGAAAATGGGCTACATTTAAAAATAAATTGCTTTATTTGAAAGCAATCATAGCCCTAGCGGTATCCTGATCTAAGCAAACTAAAATATTTGTCATCGTTACAAATGCAGTGGGTAGCAATTTGTGTCATACCTCATTAATATTCATCATGGAGGTCTGATTGCGACCATCTACAATTTTAATTGTTAGTGCAAGGGTTGATTCTTAAAATTCTTTACTGTGCAAAAATACTGCCCACAATATGAAAGAGTATTTTGCAATCATTTATTCATGCATATAACCTGCATTTGTTAAGTATATGGTATGCGTGTGCTTTTTTCTCTCCTGAACTGTTGGTTGAATAACCAACCACCTTGCTTTAGGCACAAGATGTACTTTGTGATGAACACAATTCACTTTTTATTGTTGTATTCCTGACTGTAAAAATGTTTCTAAATTCCTGAGGTACTTCTTTGGATTTACGTATCTGATTTACAGTTATAATGGTTGTACAACATATTTAGCTTCAATTATAAATGAGCTAACATTTGAGAGGTCTTCCGGGTCTGATGTTTTTTAATCAAATTTTGATTTGCTACTGAACTGAAAATATTTTTGACTTTGGCGTTATTTTTCCTGATAGTATTTTACTGCATTGATGTCTATGTTCACATGGTACAGTTTACAACTTTACATTTTCTACATTAACATTGACCGTACCATTTGAAGATATTTTATGAATTATTCAATGAATGATGCAGAAGGTTGAGAAAGTCCACTGTAGAGATAAACCTATGTAATTAATAGGGACATATGTGCAACTAAATACATGGACACTGTTTGGGGTTCTGAAATCAACATAGTTCACACAAATCATCTACTCACTGCCTAGATTTGTTCTATCACTTAAAATAAGCCAGTTGGACTGCAACTACCCTGCAATCCACTGAGTAATATATAAATGAGCTGCATTTGAGATAATAATCAATTCTAGTCTATGTTGCAGGGATAATTAGTTGAACTCAAATAGTTTTCCATTATGGAAAGGCACACTCAAGAACACTAGGAAACCAGGCATACATGTAAAAATGTCTTTTTTAAAACAAAATCCTATCCTAGTGTGCACAATATGTATTATAAATATATACAATATACCAGCAACATAATTCACCAGAAGTGTGCATTGTAAATAATACTGTAACATATTAGTAAAATGATGAATGTTCCTTTATGTCAATATTTTCCAATCCAATCCCCACCTCTTTCACTAACTAACCTGATCTGAGCTTCAAACAAAGGGCCTAATTTGTGGTTCAGACATTGTTCACACCCACTTATTTTGTCTGAACAAAGAACTAGTTTTCATTAAAATAGTACTGACTGCTGTTCATGTCTGCATCTAAAGGTAAATAGATAAGTCTGATGAGCAAAGACTAAGGGGCATATTTATACTCTTTTTGTGCCAAATTTGTGTCATTCTTTTTTAGGCAAATTAGTCGCAAACAACCCCATATTTATATTTTTACGCTAGACACGTCTAGTGTCAAAATATTGGAGTTCACACCATTTTTTGGATGCGTGAACCTACCTTGCGTTAATGAGATGGAAGGCAGGCGTTCCCATCTAAAAAATGGTGCTATCCCCATAGCCCCATATTTATCCCCCACTGTTAAAATGATGCATTGGTGGGAGGAGCGGCTAAATAATGGTGCAACATTACACACATTCACACACCCGACACACATTCACACACCCGACACACCTACACACTGTACTATAAAACACATCCCTACACAACCCACAATCCTTTGCAACCAGAATGCCACTCACAGTGAGACACTAGCAAAGAAATGTGTGTCTAGCTAAACAAACAATAGGCACCCCTACACATTACACTCAGCACACATCCCACACTTGCACAAAATACACACACAATTTTCAAAACCACACAATACACAACCGTCAACCACTCACATCACAGCACCCACACCTCATCACAAACATTTTTCATCCTTTTTTCACTACCTCACTGTCTTTACCACCATTACCATGTCCCCACAAAAACATCCATATTACACTGAGGGTCATGGTGGATGAAATTGTCAGGGTAGAGCCATATCTATTCGGAGAACAGGTCCAGTAAACATCAATAGCAGGAAAATGGAGTTGTGGCAAAGGATAGCAATAGGGTGAATGCAGTAGGCAGTTACCCACACACAAGGGAAGACATCAGGAAGAGGTGGTACAACCTTAGGGGGTAGGTACATTCCATTGCATCCAGGCAGTAGCTGGTGGTCCTCAAGCCCGGCAGTGTGCCCCCCTACCCCCACGTTCACATCATGGGAGGAAAATGTCTTGAACATCTTGCATCCTGAGGGCCTGAAAATAATACCTAGGGGAGTGGAGTCGGGTAACTCACAACAACATTCATGTCACCAATTTGTCTTGCATGCTCACTCATCAGCTTTCCCCACCCACTACCCCTCTGTCCAAATCTCCAAATATCCTACAGTAAAATGATCTTGGGCCACAGTGTTTGCGAAGAGCATGTGATGTCCTGGGAACTGATAGTACTACAACTCCTAGAAGGCACTATTCCAACATTAACAAAACAAGAACTGTGTAATAAATTTCAAATGTTTTGTGTCAGACTGGCATCCTTGGCGTGGTCTCCCCTAACTTTTTGTCTCTGTTTCCCAGGTTGTTTATGTGTGCTGGACTGTTTTTGATGTTTTTGATACTCTTGGCACTTTACCACTGCTATCCAGTGCTAAAGTGCAAGTGCTCCTTGTAGGAAAGTACCATCTTGCCTGGCATGTTACCCCCATTTTTCACTGTATATATGTTGTTTTAGTTGTATGTGTCACTGGGACCCTGGTAACCCAGGGCCCCAGTGCTCATAAGTGTGCCTGAATGTGTTACCTGTGTAGTGACTAACTGTCTCACTGAGGCTCTGCTAATCAGAACCTCAGTGGTTATGCTCTCTCATTTCTTTCCAAATTGTCACTAACAGGCTAGTGACCATTTTTACCAATTTACATTGGCTTACTGGAACACCCTTATAATTCCCTAGTATATGGTACTGAGGTACCCAGGGTATTGGGGTTCCAGGAGATCCCTATGGGCTGCAGCATTTCTTTTGCCACCCATAGGGAGCTCTGACAAATCTTACACAGGCCTGCCACTGCAGCCTGAGTGAAATAACGTCCACGTTATTTCACAGCCATTTTACACTGCACTTAACTAACTTATAAGTCACCTATATGTCTAACCTTTACCTGGTAAAGGTTAGGTGCAAAGTTACTTAGTGTGAGGGCACCCTGGCACTAGCCAAGGTGCCCCCACATTGTTCAGAGCCAATTCCCTGAACTTTGTGAGTGCGGGGACACCATTACACGCGTGCACTACATATAGGTCACTACCTATATGTAGCTTCACAATGGTAACTCCGAATATGGCCATGTAACATGTCTATGATCATGGAATTGCCCCCTCTATGCCATCCTGGCATAGTTGGCACAATCCCATGATCCCAGTGGTCTGTAGCACAGACCCTGGTACTGCCAAACTGCCCTTCCTGGGGTTTCACTGCAGCTGCTGCTGCTGCCAACCCCTCAGACAGGCATCTGCCCTCCTGGGGTCCAGCCAGGCCTGGCCCAGGATGGCAGAACAAAGAACTTCCTCTGAGAGAGGGTGTGACACCCTCTCCCTTTGGAAAATGGTGTGAAGGCAGGGGAGGAGTAGCCTCCCCCAGCCTCTGGAAATGCTTTGTTGGGCACAGATGTGCCCAATTCTGCATAAGCCAGTCTACACCGGTTCAGGGACCCCTTAGCCCCTGCTCTGGCGCGAAACTGGACAAAGGAAAGGGGAGTGACCACTCCCCTGACCTGCACCTCCCCTGGGAGGTGTCCAGAGCTCCTCCAGTGTGCTCCAGACCTCTGCCATCTTGGAAACAGAGGTGCTGCTGGCACACTGGACTGCTCTGAGTGGCCAGTGCCACCAGGTGACGTCAGAGACTCCTTGTGATAGGCTCCTTCAGGTGTTAGTAGCCTATCCTCTCTCCTAGGTAGCCAAACCCTCTTTTCTGGCTATTTAGGGTCTCTGTCTCTGGGGAAACTTTAGATAACGAATGCAAGAGCTCATCCGAGTTCCTCTGCATCTCCCTCTTCACCTTCTGATAAGGAATCGACTGCTGACCGCGCTGGAAGCCTGCAAACCTGCAACATAGTAGCAAAGACGACTACTGCAACTCTGTAACGCTGATCCTGCCGCCTTCTCGACTGATTTCCTGCTTGTGCATGCTGTGGGGGTAGTCTGCCTCCTCTCTGCACCAGAAGCTCCGAAGAAATCTCCCGTGGGTCGACAGAATCTTCCCCCTGCAACCGCAGGCACCAAAAAGCTGCATTACCGGTCCCTTGGGTCTCCTCTCAGCATGACGAGCGAGGTCCCTCGAATCCAGCGATTCTGTCCAAGTGACCCCCACAGTCCAGTGACTCTTCAGCCCCAGTTTGGTGGAGGTAAGTCCTTGCCTCACCTCGCTGGGCTGCATTGCTGGGAACCGTGACTTTGCAGCTACTCCGGCCCCTGTGCACTTCCGGCGGAAATCCTTCGTGCACAGCCAAGCCTGGGTCCACGGCACTCTAACCTGCATTGCACGACTTTCTAAGTTGGTCTCCGGCGACGTGGGACTCCTTTGTGCAACTTCGGCGAGCACTGTTTCACGCATCCTTGTAGTGCCTATTTCTGGCACTTCTCCGGGTGCTACCTGCTTCAGTGAGGGCTCTTTGTCTTGCTCGACGTCCCCTCTCTCTTCAGGTCCAATTTGCGACCTCCTGGTCCCTCCTGAGCCCCGGCAGCGTCCAAAAACGACAAACGCACGATTTGCGACTAGCAAGGCTTGTTGGCGTCCTTTTGGCGGGAAAACACTTCTGCACGACTCTCCAAGGCGAGAGGGATCCGTCCACCAAAGGGGAATTCTCTAGCCCTTTTTGTTCCTGCAGAAACCTCAGCTTCTTCTGTCCAGTAGAAGCTTCTTTGCACCCGCAGCTGGCATTTCCTGGGCATCTGCCCATCTCCAACTTGCTTGTGACTTTTGGACTTGGTCCCCTTGTTCCACAGGTACCCTAGATTGGAAATCCACAGTGGTTGCATTGCTGGTTTGTGTCTTTCCTGCATTATTCCTCTAACACGACTACTTTGTCCTTAGGGGAACTTTAGTGCACTTTGCACTCACTTTTCAGGGTCTTGGGGAGGGTTATTTTTCTAACTCTCACTATTTTCTAATAGTTCCAGCGACCCTCTACAAGGTCACATAGGTTTGGGGTCCATTCGTGGTTCGCATTCCACTTTTGGAGTATATGGTTTGTGTTGCCCCTATCGCTATGTTTCCCCATTGCATCCTATTGTAACTATACATTGTTTGCACTGTTTTCTAAGACTATACTGCATATTTTTGCTATTGTGTATATATATCTTGTGTATATTTCCTATCCTCTCACTGAGGGTACACTCTAAGATACTTTGGCATATTGTCATAAAAATAAAGTACCTTTATTTTTAGTATAACTGTGTATTGTGTTTTCTTATGATATTGTGCATATGACACTAAGTGGTACTGTACTAGCTTCACACGTCTCCTAGTTCAGCCTAAGCTGCTCTGCTAAGCTACCATTATCTATCAGCCTAAGCTGCTAGACACCCTATACACTAATAAGGGATAACTGGGCCTGGTGCAAGGTGCAAGTACCCCTTGGTACTCACTACAAGCCAGTCCAGCCTCCTACATTGGTTGTGCAGTGGTGGGATAAGTGCTTGAGACTACTTACCACTCTTGTCATTGTACTTTTCATAAGAGAAAAATATACAAAACAAGGTCAGTGTATATACACATAGCCAAAAAGTTTTGCATTTCCTCTTTTCACTCTTTTCTAAGTGCTGAAAAGTACTCCTAAACTTTCAAAAAGTTCTTAAAAGTTTAAAAAGTTTTTTTCTGTCTTTCCAAAAAGTTCTGAAAACTTTTTTCTCTTTTTCTATCACTTTAACTCTCTCTAAAAAATGTCTGGCACAGGCCAAAGTGTTGATCTGTCCAAACTTGCATATGACAACCTTAGCTGGAAAAGAGCAAGGAGTCTCTGTATAGAGAGAGGTTTGAGTGTAGGGAAGAATCCTTCTTTGGAACTGTTACTTAACATGCTTAGAGAACAGGGTAAGGCCATAGGTGCCCCATCTGTTGAAAAAGTACCTAATAGTTCCCAATCTGATTCATGGACTCCCCCAGGAAAAGATTCAGGAAAGAAACTTCCTAGCCTGCCCATTACTAGACAATCTAGCATAGATGGTAATGATGATGAGCCACACCAAATAAATAGTGTTGTCTCACATCATAGCAAAAGCATTTATTCTCACCATACTGGTAGTAATGTTTCTGTAAACCAAGCTGTTAGGGTGGCTTCTGTAAGGGACAGGTCTCCTTCTGTTCATTCCCATCATAGTTCTGTTTCTAGAAATGTCCCTCCCACCAACCCTGATGACAGAATGTTAGAGAGGGAACTCAATAAGTTGAGGGTGGAACAAACCAGACTGAAGCTTAAAAAGCAACAGCTGGATTTGGATAGACAGTCTTTTGAATTAGAGAAGGAAAGACAGAAGTTGGGTTTAGATACCCATGGTGGCAGCAGCAGTATTCCCCATAGTCATCCTGCAAAAGAGCATGATTCCAGGAATCTGCACAAGATAGTTCCCCCTTATAAGGAGGGGGATGACATTAACAAGTGGTTTGCTGCACTTGAGAGGGCCTGTGTTGTACAGGATGTCCCTCAAAGGCAGTGGTCTGCTATCCTATGGCTATCATTTAGTGGAAAAGGTAGGGATAGGCTCCTTACTGTGAAAGAAAATGATGCTAATAATTTCCAAGTTCTTAAGAATGCACTCCTGGATGGTTATGGCTTAACCACTGAACAGTACAGGATAAAGTTCAGAGAGACCAAAAAGGAGTCTTCACAAGACTGGGTTGATTTCATTGACCATTCAGTGAAGGCCTTGGAGGGGTGGTTACATGGCAGTAAAGTTACTGATTATGACAGCCTGTATAACTTGATCCTGAGAGAGCATATTCTTAATAATTGTGTGTCTGATTTGTTGCACCAGTACTTGGTGGACTCTGATCTGACCTCTCCCCAAGAATTGGGAAAGAAGGCAGACAAATGGGTCAGAACAAGAGTGAACAGAAAAGTTCATACAGGGGGTGACAAAGATGGCAACAAAAAGAAGGATGGTAAGTCTTCTGACAAGGGTGGGGACAAATCTAAAAATGAGTCTTCATCAGGCCCACAAAAACACTCTGGTGGGGGTGGTGGGTCCAAATCCTCCTTTAATCAGAACAAGGAAAAGAAACCATGGTGCTATTTATGTAAAATAAAAGGCCATTGGACAACAGATCCCAGTTGTCCAAAGAAAGGCACCACAGCTCCTACCACTACAACCCCTACTGCTACACCTAGTGTCCCTACTAATAGCAGTGGTGGTGGGAGCAAACCTACTAATAGCCAATCCAAGGGAGTAGCTGGGCTCACTTTTGGTAATTTAGTTGGGGTTGGTCTAATTAGGGAGACCACAGAGGCTACTTTAGTCTCTGAAGGGGCTATTGATTTAGCCACTTTGGTTGCTTGCCCCCATAACTTGGAGAAGTACAAGCAACTAACCCTAATAAATGGTGTTGAGGTCCAGGCCTACAGGGACACAGGTGCCAGTGTCACAATGGTGATTGAGAAACTGGTGCACCCTGAACAACACATACTTGGACACCAGTACCAAGTAACCAATGCTCACAACATAACACAAAGCCACCCCATGGCTGTTGTAAATCTCAACTGGGGGGGGGGTAACTGGTCCAAAGAAAGTTGTGGTAGCTTCAGATTTACCTGTAGACTGTCTATTAGGGAATGATTTGGAGACATCAGCTTGGTCAGATGTGGAGTTGGAGGCCCATGCAGCAATGCTGGGCATCCCAGGGCATATTTTTGCTTTGACAAGGGCTCAGGCCAAAAAGCAAAAAGGACAGGGAAGCTTGGATCCTGGAACAATGGACCAAGTGCTCCCTAAAGCTAGGGCTAGTAGAAGCAAACCACTTCCTACTATCCCTCCCTCTACAGTGGATTCTAATTCTGAGGAAGAAGAATTCCCTCCCTGTGCAGAACCTACACCAGAGGAGCTGGAAGCAGACACTGCTGAGCTTTTGGGTGAAGGGGGGCCTGCCAGAGAGGAGCTGAGTGTGGCACAGCAAACCTGTCCCACATTAGAGGGTCTCAGACAGCAAGCTGTCAAACAGGCTAATGGGGATGTCAGTGACTCTGACAGAGTTTACTGGGAGGACAACCTCTTTTACACTGAGCATAGGGATCCTAAACCTGGAGCTGCCAGGAGATTAGTGATTCCTCAGAAGTACAGAAAGTTCCTCCTTACACTGGCACATGACATTCCCCTAGCTGGGCACCTGGGTCAAATGAAAACTTGGGACAGATTGGTTCCATTGTTTCATTGGCCTAGGATGTCTGAGGACACAAAGGAATTTTGTAAGTCCTGTGAAACCTGTCAAGCCAGTGGCAAGACAGGTGGCACTCCAAAGGCACCCCTTATCCCACTGCCTGTGGTTGGGGTTCCCTTTGAAAGGGTAGGGGTTGACATAGTTGGCCCCCTTGACCCTCCTCCTGCTTCAGGCAATAGGTTTATCTTAGTGGTAGTGGACCATGCCACAAGATATCCTGAAACTATTCCTTTAAGGACCACTACAGCACCTGCAGTGGCAAAGGCCCTCCTGGGAATATTTTCCAGGGTGGGCTTCCCAAAGGAAGTAGTATCAGACAGAGTAAGCAATTTCATGTCTGCATACTTAAAGGCCATGTGGAAGGAGTGTGGTGTAACGTACAAGTTCACAGCACCCTATCATCCACAAACAAATGGACTGGTGGAGAGATTTAATAAAACTCTCAAAGGCATGATTATGGGTCTCCCTGAAAAACTCCGGAGGAGATGGGATATCCTTCTACCATGCCTCCTTTTTGCCTACAGGGAGGTACCCCAGAAAGGAGTGGGCTTCAGCCCCTTTGAACTTCTTTTTGGACACCCTGTTAGGGGTCCACTCACACTTGTAAAGGAGGGTTGGGAACAACCTTTAAAAGCTCCTAAGCAGGATATTGTGGATTATGTACTTGGCCTCAGATCAAGGATGGCTGAGTACATGAAAAAGGCCAGTAAAAACCTTCAGGCCAGCCTAGAGCTCCAGAAGCAATGGCATGATCAGAAGGCTGTTTTGGTTCAGTACCAACCAGGGCAGAAAGTGTGGGTCTTGGAGCCTGTGGCCCCAAGAGCACTCCAAGATAAATGGAGTGGTCCCCACACAATTGTTGAAAAGAAGGGAGAAGTCACCTATTTAGTTGACTTAGGCACTGCCAGGAGTCCCCTTAGGGTGCTCCATGTCAACCGCCTGAAACCCTACTATGACAGGGCTGATCTCACCCTGCTCATGGCAACTGATGAGGGACAGGAAGAAGACAGTGATCCTCTACCTGATCTCTTCTCTTCCACAGAACAAGATGCTCTTGTGGAAGGTGTAGTTTTGGCTGATTGTCTTACTGCTGAGCAGAAAGATAATTGCATAAATCTCCTAGGACAATTTTCAGAACTCTTCTCTACTGTGCCAGGCACCACTTCTTGGTGTGAGCACACTATAGATACTGGAGACAGTTTACCTGTCAAAAGTAAGATCTATAGGCAGCCTGACCATGTCAGGGACTGCATAAAGCAAGAAGTTCAGAAAATGTTGGAACTAGGAGTGGTTGAGCACTCTGACAGTCCATGGGCTTCTCCTGTGGTACTGGTACCAAAACCCAATTCTAAAGATGGAAAGAAGGAAATGCGGTTTTGTGTAGACTATAGAGGTCTCAACTTGGTAACCAAAACTGATGCTCACCCTATACCCAGGGCAGATGAGCTTATAGATACACTGGCATCTGCCAAGTATCTAAGCACTTTTGATTTGACTGCAGGGTATTGGCAGATCAAATTATCAGAAGATGCTAAATCTAAGACTGCATTTTCTACCATTGGAGGACATTACCAGTTTACTGTAATGCCTTTTGGTTTGAAAAATGCACCTGCCACTTTTCAGAGGTTGGTGAACACAGTCCTGCAAGGGCTGGAAGCTTTCAGTGCAGCATATGTGGACGATATAGCTGTCTTTAGCTCCAGCTGGGATGATCACCTGGTCCACCTATGGAAAGTTTTGGAGGCCCTGCAAAAGGCAGGCCTCACTATCAAGGCTTCAAAGTGCCAGATAGGGCAGGGTAAGGTGGTTTATCTGGGACACCTTGTTGGTGGGGAACAGATTGCACCACTTCAGGGGAAAATCCAAACAATTATTGATTGGGTTCCCCCTACCACTCAGACTCAGGTGAGAGCCTTCCTAGGCCTCACTGGGTACTACAGGAGGTTCATTAAGAACTATGGCTCCATTTCAGCCCCTCTTAATGACCTCACATCCAAGAAAATGCCTAAAAAGGTATTATGGACAGCAAACTGTCAGAAAGCTTTTGAGGAGCTGAAGCAGGCCATGTGCTCTGCACCTGTCCTGAAAAGCCTTTGTTACTCTAAAAAATTATATGTCCAAACTGATGCATCTGAATTAGGAGTAGGGGCAGTCCTATCACAACTTAATTCTGAGGGCCAGGATCAACCTGTTGCTTTTATTAGTAGGAGGTTGACCCCTAGAGAAAAGCGTTGGTCTGCCATTGAGAGGGAGGCCTTTGGTGTGGTCTGGGCTCTGAAGAAGTTGAGGCCATACCTGTTTGGCACTCACTTCATTGTTCAGACAGACCACAAACCTCTACTTTGGCTAAAACAAATGAAAGGTGAAAATCCTAAATTGTTGAGGTGGTCCATATCCCTACAGGGAATGGACTATACAGTGGAATATAGACCTGGGAGTAGCCACTCCAATGCAGATGGACTCTCCAGATATTTCCACTTAGACAATGAAGACTCATCAGGTCATGGCTAGTCTTATTGTCCTTCGTTTGGGGGGGGGGGGGTTGTGTAGGAAAGTACCATCTTGCCTGGCATGTTACCCCCATTTTTCACTGTATATATGTTGTTTTAGTTGTATGTGTCACTGGGACCCTGGTAACCCAGGGCCCCAGTGCTCGTAAGTGTGCCTGAATGTGTTACCTGTGTAGTGACTAACTGTCTCACTGAGGCTCTGCTAATCAGAACCTCAGTGGTTATGCTCTCTCATTTCTTTCCAAATTGTCACTAACAGGCTAGTGACCATTTTTACCAATTTACATTGGCTTACTGGAACACCCTTATAATTCCCTAGTATATGGTACTGAGGTACCCAGGGTATTGGGGTTCCAGGAGATCCCTATGGGCTGCAGCATTTCTTTTGCCACCCATGGGGAGCTCTGACAAATCTTACACAGGCCTGCCACTGCAGCCTGAGTGAAATAACATCCATGTTATTTCACAGCCATTTTACACTGCACTTAAGAAACTTATAAGTCACCTATATGTCTAACCTTTACCTGGTAAAGGTTAGGTGCAAAGTTACTTAGTGTGAGGGCACCCTGGCACTAGCCAAGGTGCCCCCACATTGTTCAGAGACAATTCCCTGAACTTTGTGAGTGCGGGGACACCATTACACGCGTGCACTACATATAGGTCACTACCTATATGTAGCTTCACAATGGTAACTCCGAATATGGCCGTGTAACATGTCTATGATCATGGAATTGCCCCCTCTATGCCATCCTGGCATAGTTGGCACAATCCCATGATCCCAGTGGTCTGTAGCACAGACCCTGGTACTGCCAAACTGCCCTTCCTGGGGTTTCACTGCAGCTGCTGCTGCCAACCCCTCAGACAGGCATCTGCCCTCTTGGGGTCCAGCCAGGCCTGGCCCAGGATGGCAGAACAAAGAACTTCCTCTGAGAGAGGGTGTGACACCCTCTCCCTTTGGAAAATGGTGTGAAGGCAGGGGAGGAGTAGCCTCCCCCAGCCTCTGGAAATACTTTGTTGGGCACAGATGTGCCCAATTCTGCATAAGCCAGTCTACACCGGTTCAGGGACCCCTTAGCCCCTGCTCTGGCGCGAAACTGGACAAAGGAAAGGGGAGTGACCACTCCCCTGACCTGCACCTCCCCTGGGAGGTGTCCAGAGCTCCTCCAGTGTGCTCCAGACCTCTGCCATCTTGGAAACAGAGGTGCTGCTGGCACACTGGACTGCTCTGAGTGGCCAGTGCCACCAGGTGACGTCAGAGACTCCTTGTGATAGGCTCCTTCAGGTGTTAGTAGCCTATCCTCTCTCCTAGGTAGCCAAACCCTCTTTTCTGGCTATTTAGGGTCTCTGTCTCTGGGGAAACTTTAGATAATGAATGCAAGAGCTCATCCGAGTTCCTCTGCATCTCCCTCTTCACCTTCTGATAAGGAATCGACTGCTGACCGCGCTGGAAGCCTGCAAACCTGCAACATAGTAGCAAAGACGACTACTGCAACTCTGTAACGCTGATCCTGCCGCCTTCTCGACTGATTTCCTGCTTGTGCATGCTGTGGGGGTAGTCTGCCTCCTCTCTGCACCAGAAGCTCCGAAGAAATCTCCCGTGGGTCGACGGAATCTTCCCCCTGCAACCGCAGGCACCAAAAAGCTGCATTACCGGTCCCTTGGGTCTCCTCTCAGCACGACGAGCGAGGTCCCTCGAATCCAGCGACTCTGTCCAAGTGACCCCCACAGTCCAGTGACTCTTCAGCCCCAGTTTGGTGGAGGTAAGTCCTTGCCTCACCTCGCTGGGCTGCATTGCTGGGAACCGCGACTTTGCAGCTACTCCGGCCCCTGTGCACTTCCAGCAGAAATCCTTCATGCACAGCCAAGCCTGGGTCCACAGCACTCTAACCTGCATTGCACGACTTTCTAAGTTGGTCTCCGGCGACGTGGGACTCCTTTGTGCAACTTCGGCGAGCACTGTTTCACGCATCCTCGTAGTGCCTGTTTCTGGCACTTCTCCGGGTGCTACCTGCTTCAGTGAGGGTTCTTTGTCTTGCTCGACGTCCCCTCTCTCTTCAGGTCCAATTTGCGACCTTCTGGTCCCTCCTGGGCCCCGGCAGCGTCCAAAAACGCCAAACGCACAATTTGAGACTAGCAAGGGTTGTTGGCGTCTTTTCGGCGGGAAAACACTTCTGCACGACTCTCCAAGGCGAGAGGGATCCGTCCACCAAAGGGAAAGTCTCTAGCCCTTTTCGTTCCTGCAGAAACCTCAGCTTCTTCTGTCCAGTAGAAGCTTCTTTGCACCCGCAGCTGGCATTTCCTGGGCATCTGCCCATCTCCGACTTGCTTGTGACTTTTGGACTTGGTCCCCTTGTTCCACAGGTACCCTAGATTGGAAATCCACAGTGGTTGCATTGCTGGTTTGTGTCTTTCCTGCATTATTCCTCTAACACGACTACTTTGTCCTTAGGGGAACTATAGTGCACTTTGCACTCACTTTTCAGGGTCTTGGGAGGGTTATTTTTCTAACTCTCACTATTTTCTAATAGTCCCAGCGACCCTCTACAAGGTCACATAGGTTTGGGGTCCATTCGTGGTTCGCATTCCACTTTTGGAGTATATGGTTTGTGTTGCCCCTATCCCTATGTTTCCCCATTGCATCCTATTGTAACTATACATTGTTTGCACTGTTTTCTAAGACTATACTGCATATTTTTGCTATTGTGTATATATATCTTGTGTATATTTCCTATCCTCTCACTGAGGGTACACTCTAAGATACTTTGGCATATTGTCATAAAAATAAAGTACCTTTATTTTTAGTATAACTGTGTATTGTGTTTTCTTATGATATTGTGCATATGACACTAAGTGGTACTGTAGTAGCTTCACACGTCTCCTAGTTCAGCCTAAGCTGCTCTGCTAAGCTACCATTATCTATCAGCCTAAGCTGCTAGACACCCTATACACTAATAAGGGATAACTGGGCCTGGTGCAAGGTGCAAGTACCCCTACAAGCCAGTCCAGCCTCCTACACTCCTATGTAAAATGTATGTGTAATTGATTTTCCATGATTGGCGTATTTGATTTATGAGTAAGTCCCTGGTACAGTGCACTAGAGGTGCCCAGGGCCAGTAAATCAAATGCTACTAGTGGGCCACAGCACTGGTTGTGCCACCCTCATTAGTAGTCTTGTAAACATGGCTCAGATCTACCACTGTAGTGTTTGTGTATGCAGTTTTAAACTACCAATTCGATTTGGCAATTGTACCCACTTGCCAGGCCTAAAACGTCCCTTTTCCTACATTTAAGGCACCTCTAAGGTAGGCCCTAGGTAGCCCCATGGGCAGGGTGCAGTGTATATTTAAAGTAGGACAAATACTAATGTGTTTTATTTGTCCTGACAATTAAATACTACCAAATTCGGTTTTCACTGTGTAAGGCCTATCTCTCTCACGGAGGCTGCCTTTATATATTATTAAAGTGCATATTCCCTTTGGGAGCAGATAGAAATGTGGAGTTTAGGGTCTCTGAACTCACAATTTAAAAATACATCTTTTTAGTAAAGTTTTTTTTAAGATTGTGTGCTTGAAAATGCCACTTTTAGAAAGTAGGCATTTTTTTGCTTAAGCCATTCTGTGACTAGTCTTGTTAATGGACTCCCTGTCTGGGTCAGTTTGACACTTGGGCTGTTTGCACCTCTCCTCTAGACAGTGACAAAATGGGAGCTGGGTTATAGTCTGCATATCCTGATGAGCAATCTGTGCTGGGAGGTAGGGGAGGTGTGGTCACTTACACCTGAATGTGCTGTGTTCGCCTTCATATAATGCAGTCTTCAACCCCCTGGTTTGTGTCTGGGGCCTGGCCTGGGCAAGCCTGGATATTACCAACAAGAAAGACTTTCCTTTGAAGTTTGCCTACTTCAAAGGCAGAAGGAAGTATAAGTAGTGGACCGAAAACAACTGAAAATTAGATCACTTCTGGAATCAATAGAAACCTCTGCCAAGGAGAAGAGCTGAAGAGCTGAGAAGTGCTGCCGCTGCCTGTGACTGTGCTTTGTTGGGCTATCCTGCAGTTGCTGCTTCTGTCTGTGAAGTGGACAAAGACTGGACTTTGTTGTGCATTCCTGCTTGAGAAGAATCTCCAAGGGCTTGATCTGAGCTTGCCTCCTGTTGTTGAAGTCTCAGGGCCATCAACCACTTCCCAGCACCTGGACTCTCTGCTGAGATTCCTGCCCTGCCAAGTGGTATCCTATCCAGCCCCTGGGTACTTGAAAGGTGAAGTTGGCAGACAAGAACTAATAATCCATGCGCAGAACTCTGTGCAGGGAAATTTTCAACACACCTTCCGCAACGCAGCTGATAAGTGACACATCACCAGCTTCGTGGCTGAAATCTACGCTCTATCTGCATCACTCCTAGGAGATTGACGCATTGCTTACTGAGGCTGATAACGGCACAATCCTCACTCAACAGGTTTTCTGATACTGTTCTACCAAATTTTTTTTGCATTATCCATGGACGTCAAAGTGAACCCGACTCTGCCTGGATCCAAGATGTCCCGTCTGGAAATCGACACATCGCTCTCTTGGGAGGGAGAAAAATGACGCATCGCTGATGCGACCGGAGAAGGAAATGACGCACGGTCTCACTTGCGAGTAAGGAATCGACACATTGCCAACTTTACAAACGCACGCTCGCCTGTGCGGCTTGATTTTTTATGCTAACCAGGTACTTTGTGTAAAAACATCATTCTTATTGTTTTCTAAGGATTAAGACCTATTCCTTTGAAAATTCATATCTTAACTTGTGTACTTTGGATTTTTGTCGTTTTGTTCTTGCTTGATTTAGATAAATATTACCTACTTTTTTAAACTGGTGTGGTGTTCATTTTGTAGTGTTTTCATTGTATTGCTCTGTGTGTCGGTACAAATAATTTACACATTGCTTTTGAAGTTAAGCCTGCCTCCTCGTGCCAAGCTACCAAGGGGGTGAGCGGGGGTTAACTGAGTGTGATTCTCCTTTACCCTGACTAGAGTGAGGGTCCTTGCTTGTACAGAGGGTAGCTTGACTGCCAACCAAAGACCCCATTTCTAACATCTTGCATGTGAAACTAACAATCAAAGTAATCCATCCTGAATGGTCCACCATTTAGCAGTTCATGGTAGTGACAGCTATGCAATGGCCCACTACCAGTTCAATTACAAGCAATTCACAGCTACAGCTGTATCCCATACCAAACTATGAAAAGCTCCCCAATAATGTCATATACTCACCTGGGGGGACACCAAAATGGCAAGATGGACCCACTTGCAGTACATGCAGACAGAGGCCCAGGTAAAATGTTAACACCTATATTCTATGCCTGCTCTGACACAATTTTGCATTGTTCAGCTTCTAGTTGACTCAATGATGCCATACACCTTACTAGGAGAAAAATGTACATTGCAGTGTCTTTATTCAGACAAGATATGAGGGTATTAGCAGCCATCCAAACACCAACATACTCCATGAGTTCGGAGCATGCTGTATGCAATTGCAAATCTCTGTGTCCCACATTGCACTAACCCAGATTAAGTAGCAGCAGTCATTGTCATTTCAGGGGACCATGTAAGGGCAATGTGTGCATCTCACATACCATGTTTAGCTGTCTAAATTATACATCCCTTGTTGCATCATTTACACCAACTGTGTGTTCCAGTTCTCCTATAGGTAATCTTGCCATCCCCAACATGAAGAGAACACCAGAGACTGACACTACCCCTATGGATGAAGGTCCCAGTGAGGAAAACACCCCTGGATGTCTAGACACTGAGGATGAAGCTGGCCATAAGGGACACCTGGTCAATCTACAAGTGTCAGCCTCACGCTGCCCACAATGACTCCTCCCAGCCCTGTTGCAACTACATCACAGGCAACCATTTGCCCCCAAACCTGTGTCCTAAGGTAAGTCTCTTCCTTGTGTGCCCTCCAGTACAGGTACCTGAGTCTCCTAATGCCACCCCTGACAATGATGGTCCTGCCACAAGTGGGCGTGGGCACACTGTACCAGGGGCACAGGTATACGAGGGTAGGGTGCATGGGAGGGATCATGTGAGCCAGAGGATGGGGGCTTTGAGGGACACAACTGTTCAGGAGACCATCTCCCAAGTCTTGGGAGCCTCCCAAAATCCCCAAGGCATGATGGATCAGGTACTGACCATAATGGGGGAGATCAGACAGCCGCAGAGGGACAACACCAGGAAGCCATGCAGCAGTGGCAGGCCCAAAATGCCATCCTGGTTTCCATTACTGGGGTGCTGAGGGACATGAACACTACCTTGAGTAGGTTTGGCACCCAACATCAGGCTTCTTTCACTAACAATGAGACATCAGGCCCTTCAACATCTGTGGCTGCTAGTGAAATTGAGGCCCTGCCAGGGGAAGGGAACGTCTCAGAAACCCCACCCTCTGTAGCAAAAGAACCCCTTGCAAATGTGGACACCCACCTACATATCCAGGAGGCACAGATGCCCAGACTAAACCCACTGCCAGGAAGCGAACCTTTCCTGATTAGTTCCCCTTGTGTGTCACTGATACGCCCTGTTGACTGTTCTGATACCTAACTCCAGTTTCCTATCGTACAAGGGCACTGGACTTGTGTTTCAAAATGGTGCAGCAGCTACCCTGGTGATTTCATCCACCATGACTGTAACCTTCACTGACTTTTTTGTCATTTCTGTTTAAAATCACTCATTTTGTTGTGCACTCTCCAATAAATGCCAGTTAATCACAGAGCCTGTGTAAGTGAGATGTATCAACCATAAACAATTGTCATGTATGACAACTATTGTAGCTCCTCTCCAATTTTATACCTTTGTTATGGTCATCACACATGTACATGACCACCAGGACACATACTGCATTGGGAGTGTAACATAGATATGACACAAATCACCTGTATTGTATATCTCCACATATTTATTTGGATAATGGCAATCAGCACATTGTGAAATCATGCTATAGACTTCAGTGTTTCAGCTTAGGTGTCATTCACTACCAACCCACAGAACACAGAAGTTAGGGACATGTCAGTCTAGCACCATCCAATGAGGCAGACAGATTGGTTCAATATATTATCAGCTAAAGCCTTATCATGTACCCATACCTTATCCTTACAATTGACCATACTCCATGAAACAGACAGAGGTGAGTACTAATCTCCCCAGTCATGAAACCTTCCACTTATCATGGTCAGACTTCAGACACATGCACATTGGTCTGCAATGAGTAAATACACTGACAGCTATGCACAAGTTAGGTCACATACAACACAAACCATAATGATGGTAGAGGGTCTAGATACCACATTATGACATATGTTAGACACAAATGGACACACACGGCACCATTTGACCCACCTCCAATACCAACCAGGTCTTTTTTTGTGGAAAAGTGCGCTTCCAAACCACTGTTCTGATAGTATGGGCATACAACTTACACACCACAACTCTCATGCTAAACCGTACCTGGTTTAATCCATGTCCACTTCTCATGTCAGTCTGCAAATCCCATCTGTCTGTGACACCATCTGAGATTGCCAAATGAGGATGAGCCAAACAGCTAATCTGCAAATCTCTCATTTACAAAGATAAGGTATAGGCCAGAGTGGAACACATACATCACATTGTCTATTCATAACTACAAATCTTACATTGATTGTGCATTTTCTAAACAATTGACTATGTACATAACAGTTCTGTACACAACTCCACGTAACATTCTGCACGCACATCTGAGCCATGGCCTTTGGAGCCACTTATGACCCAACTGATGGTGGTAAAAAAAACATTACATGGCATGCATAACCTCAACAATACCCCATGGAATCTCTATTGTAACATAACATCGCATAACTTGAGTCAGGTGAAGTACTGAATGATGACATCTGACCTGATGCCTCCAGCTTCATTCTCATCATGCTCATTTTCACTTAGCAAATCTGCATTTCCACCCACAGGATGTGCTGGTTCCCCCTCATCTGGTAGGAATGGTTTCTGACCTCTCAGGGAAAGGTTGTGGAGCATGCAATAATTATTTGACATACCTTGTACAGTGAGTAGAGGAGGTCTCCTCCAGATTTGTTTATGCTGAGAAATCCTGCCTTCAGGAGCCCAAATGTCCTCTCCATGACACGCCCTGTCCTTCCGTGGCCCTCATTGAAGCAGACTTCCTCTGGCATGGTTGGGTACCTCACTGGTGTCATTAACCAAAGACAGTTTGGGAAGCCAAAGCCCCCTCTAAGGTATAGTTACACCAATCCAAACTTTAATCTTGGACAGCCACATTTATGGTTGCTGGAAATAAAGATACAGACACACATGAAATATATGACTTAATAACCAGCCAGGCTCTCTCTTTGTATAGTCGTGTCATCAGCAGTGGGACTTTGCTTTTCCTTATGATGAAGGAATCACAGACTGATCCTGGATACCTTGCACACACATGTGCAATGTAGAGCTCAGTCAAACAGACCACTTGGGTGTTTATTGAGTGGAGGTTTTTCCTGCTCCTATATACCTGTTCATTAACACTTGGGGGAACCAAGGCTACATGGGTGCCGTCTGTGGCTTTAACTACATGTGGAATGTGTCCCAAAGCATATAATCTGCCTTTAAATGGGACAAGTCCTCAAGTTGGGGAAATATGATGTAGCTGTCCAGGTGTTTTAACAATGTAGACAGTGCAGCCTTCAAAACCAGACTGAACATGGACTGAGATATCCCTGCAGTTAGGGCCACTGTATTCTGAAAGGACCCAGTGGCCAGGAAGTGCAGGACTGACATGACATGAACAATGAGAGGTATGCTATTGGTATTGTGAATGACAGGCATCAGATCTGTCTCCAACTGATGCCATAGATCCGTTATTGTATGCCTAGCCAGGCGATATATTTGGATTACATGTCGTGCCTCCATGGTCTACAGGTCTGCTAGTGGATGGTACACTGGAGCTTGTCTTACTCTCCTCATGCCAGGATAACTGTGTGGAACAACACCAGAATGTATGTGAATGACTCAATCTATGCATCATGAGTAAGATCACAACACCATCACACATATATCTAAATCATGTCACATGAAACAGTGAATATGTTGTATTCAGCACATAGTGAAGCAAAATATGAAAGTGTACCAGATCCAAATCCCCTAAACCCATGCATGTTCTATAAATGGAGATACATGTCACTGACAGTGAAAGTTACATATATTTGAGGCACCTATACCATGTTCTGATTGTTATCTGTATATTGACAATATTGTTTCATGTACATAACCCAAAATACCTAATTTCGCTCCCTCTACTAATGACATGCACCTTGTTACTTGTAAACAGTAAGCAGGACGTAAGACATTGTCATAGATATACGTTTTCAGTAAATGACACAACTTTTATAACTTCATCATGCATATATGAGCCCTAAAATGGCAGCTGCCAGACCTACTGTACTGGACATCAGGAAGTGACCTGACTCAGCCAGCGGACGTTGTCATGGCGATAGGCGGCTACAACCGCGGTGGACATTGTCATTGGAACACATTGCTGCCTTTGGCAGGTTTGGGCCAATGATGACGTCCGCCGGTGGTGACGGTCCTGTACGTGGCTCACGTGACTGCCATTTTCTGCACAATCCCTCACTTGACTCCTGACACTGCTGCCAGCAAGGCCTCCATGGCCTGAGCCATTGTGTACTGTCTCTGCAAGCAATCATGCCACGTCCTGCAGGTGATAGGGCCCCTGCCTTTTCTCCAGAAGAGCTGGGCAAGCTTGTGGACGAGGTCCTACCATTGTATGAACAGCTATATGGTGCATCAGAGGAGCATGTGAGTTCAATGCTGTTACCCCTGATACATAGTAGGTAGTGTGTGATGTATGTATACCCTGATCCACATATGTACCTTACAGCATTTACATCAATGTTAGTGTGACAAATAGTTGTAAAGATGTACCGTTTTAAGGACATACTTGTGGTCTGGTCTTATGTTTCTAACCAAAACCTAGTACTGGGTATGAATTTTGTATGCCTGACTCCACTTCACGCATGGCTTGACTGCAAAGGGTGACTTGAAAAAGAGTTTGAAGTGTGAGGATAATTGCACTAACTTGATTGTTCACCATATTTGCTTTGTGATGGAGCATGTGTACAAGACTTTCTCCTCTTGTCTGTGTCATCCATGCAGACAAAACCCATCCGAAAAATGGGATCTACTGTGCCATCTCCAAGAAAGTGCATATCCTGGGGGTCCACAGCTGGTGGAGCACCAACTGTATAAAGGGGTGGGAGGACCTGAGATGCTGGGCCCGTAAGACCGCTGAGGCCCAGCTGGGGATGTCCTCCCAAGGAAGAAGGGGTGCCTATCAGACCTTGACCTACCCAATGGCCCGCATATTTGTAGTGGCAACATTGAGTTGTATGGGCATTTGAGGGCAGCAAAGCAGCAACAAGAGGGTGAGTACTGACTAAACTCATTTACATCCCTCTGCAAGGTCAGTGTATGATGTGAAAGACTCTGAGCTGTGACAATGTGGTAAGTGCGAAGGTTTAATGTCTCCTAGAAACACCTACATGTAGAGTCCTCAACATTGGTACATATGTGTGCACATTGTATTGTGTATAGGGAAATATAATTCACCTATGTCATCCCTTCTGTACAGTAGCATATGATGATGCAAATGTGACTGTGTCATATGTGTACCACTATACTGCTCTTAATACCCTGCTGGTTGTTTCTTGCTACCTACAGATCTACACTCCCAATATCCTGATGGTAAGTTGTCCTGCTCTTTGCCCTCTGTCCATTCAAATGCCCCTTGATCCACATCTATGTGAAAAATAGAGCCTAACAAGTTGAAAACTTTCCTACTATTTGTGAGGTTTCCAATGAGTGTCAACTTATTGTGAGGGTGTCTTCTCAATCTAACATTTCCCATGCCACACTTGCCACATTTGTTCAGACCTGTTAGGAGGTAAACATTTGTACTTGTGATATTTCATCAGAATGGACATCCTACATGTACTAAACCATGGTAGTGTAACTAGACTCCTAGCGCAACCCATTTATATGAGAGCCAAGAATATTAGTACCATGTATATGATCCCTGGATGGTAAGTGGCTACACAGCAATTTCCTATTCCAATGTGTTGTGGTCATGCTAAATAGGCCACATTATCTGAGTAGTAGGTGGAATCTACACTGTTTTTTTTTTTTGCCAACATCATGTACACATTGTTAAGTTCAGCCATATATCAACATTGTGATGCAACTAAAGACACTTACTTTTGCTATTGTGAGTATGTGTTGAAGGCTTTTGGTATGGAATCATATTGTTTGTACTGACTTAATTGTGTTGCAGGTGTGGTATGGTATGTGTAGTCAGTCATTTCTCTTCCCTCAAGGTGTATGTTTCTGTCATGCTAAGCTCAGAAGTGTGTAGTGGCATTGTAATGTTTATATACAGATATAAGATTGCTTGTGTCTGGAGTGTGGATAGTGATGTTGCCACTTGTATGATGGGCAATTGATGCTGCCACTCATCATGATTAGTTGTACTGTATGTGGCCTTCATGCACATGACAGGTGTACATTGTATTTAAGCTGTTGATGTGGAACCTGGGGTTGTCTGTGGGTAAATCCTGTGGGCTAATGTGGCCACTATAAGTGTACATGACTTTGTTTACTGGTGGAGAATGACTAAGATGAGTAGCTCCACAAAGTAGGTCTCATCCTTTTCTACATGACCACTGCGACATATGTTGGTTACATGAGTTTAGACTGTATCATACTCCAATTTATGAAAAGGCAAGTATAGTTGTGGCATGTTTGCAAATGTCAATTGTGAAGGTTGTGGATTATGTGACATGAAATGATTTTGGCTTGTATGCAACATGCTGTCTTGTGTTTGGCATATGATGAAGTTCCTTTCCTGGTACATTACATCACTAAAATGTAGGAATGTGTGGATTTTGTGGATTTGATATGTTGAAATGAATGTTAGCACTATTTCCCATTGCTTGGTTGTCGGTTGACTATGTTGTGAATAGGGACTCAGATTCATACTGGCAAGACAGGTTGTCATGGAATTGTTTGTTGCTGTGTTGTGTGGCTTGGTGTGTTTTGCCATTGTGCATGTGTGTGTTTAGTGCATGGTATGATAGATACGATGTGCTGTGTGTGATGTGTATGCTGATTGGTAAGTTGTTTATTTGTGTGATTGTGTGTGCTCATTGCCGGTTGGTTGTGTTGTATGTGTGAGGGGTCCCAGTGTAGTGTCTATTGTGAATGCTTGCCAATATATTGTCAAAGGTGTGGTTGCAGTGTTGTCGTGATGTTTTGTGTGTTATTATGGTTGGCTGGGTCTGTGCTGTCTTTACGTGCTTAAATGTGTGTTTTTGACATGTGTCTGTGTGTTGGTCATAGTGTGTGTACTGTGTATGTGCAGGTGTGTGTGGATGTATGTGAGTGTGCACGTCAGTGTGTAGTAACATGTGTTTGTCCCCCTCATACGCTCTTCCTGATTGTATATTGTGTGAGTGTACATACATTGACAATATAACAGTAACAGGTAAGTGTGTGTACTTACGATTCCTGTCCTCGGTGTAGGCGAAGATTCCTTAGTCTTTCTACAAGCAGAAACAGCTGGAATGACGTCTAGTTCTGGTTCAATGGTGGCTCCGGACGAGTATGGCTTCCTGAAGGTGAGTGTCTCCTTTAATGCAGTTTGTTTCCACCTGGATTTATGTGGTGGTGCGACCGCAGTGGAAATCTTGGTGGTATGTTGTCTCGTAATCTGTCCAGTGGAAACAAGTTATTCGTCGGCCTGCAGGTGCCTTCCGTTGTCCATTGCGGTCTGACTGCAGTGGCGGTGAAGGCGGTGCTTTGGATGTATTCTGTTGGGGATAGCGCCATGGTCATAATTTGTGGTCTTCTCTGCCAGCCTGGCGGTGCTGAGACCACCACACTCATAATGAGGCCCTAAATGTGCCTCAGGGTAGCTGATAGAAAAGGAGCAGAGCCTTGGTCCCAAGTATCTGGTATGAAGTTCCTCTCAGTCCTATCACACTGTGCTCTTAGTTTTCATAACATGCCTTCTCATTGTTAAACCCCATGAAAATAAAGCAGAAAGGCCCTTGGCACCCTTTCACTTACCTACATTCTGTGAACTGTGCTCTTTGTTTACTAATAATAATAAAAGAGAAGTGAAATTATTAGAACAGAAAACTCCATTCAGACGCAATAACACACACACACACTTATATGTGTATGTATGTATATATATATATATATTTAGATAGATAGATAGATAGATAGATAGATAGATAGATAGATAGATAGATAGATAGATAGATAGATAGATAGGTTCAGGCAGACTTTATTATCACAGTGGAATTAATTATGCCACAAATATATGTAAATTTTGTATTCATCATTTATATCTAAATAAATAACATATCTAATTGAAAAAGGGAGAACACTAAAGTGAAAAGCCATAAGTAATATTACAAAGATGCTGTAAATTCTCAATCTTTTAAAACAAAAACCTTCAAACAATTGTGCAAGGAATGTATGTTTCAGAGAAATTTTACTTATAAAATTGGCTACTGAGTTACTGGTATTATACAAAATTCATTAAATCTAGGTGTACAATTTCACATTGGCTATCATTTTTACTATATATGTATCTTCTTTGCATCTTCCAAATTCCACATCCTTTCTTTTGTCAACCTTGACAATTCTAAGTAGATTGTGAGTTACATTTTTAGGAGTCTGCATCTACTTAGAAGTGTCAGAGTGAACAAAATATACTAACTTTGCAATGAGCCAGTCAAAAGCGGGAGAACTAGTGGCATCTTACAGACTCAGCTAGAATCCTTACCAATCTATTTAAAAAAGACCTTACAAGATAGGAAAGAAGACTTTTTCTCCTAATCAGACATGCTCAGACATCACACAGCAGTAATGGAAATAAAATAAACTTATTTATCTAAAATATGGCCAAATAGGTGTTCAAATGCCACTCTGTCCAATGACTACATGAACCCACTCACCAGCATCATCTGCACCCTTTGTAATCAGTCTCATATTCTATTTTGACAACACGCAGCTCATACTCTCCCTATACAAAGAGCCAAAAAGCACCTGACCAATTTCCCCCGCAGCATGTCCAAAGTCACAAGATGGGCGAAAACCAACTGCCTCAAGCTCAACGCAGGCAATACGGAAGTGATAATCTTCTGCAATCACACCTTGCCTTAGAATGTCACCTAGTGGTCTGCTTAACGCAACCCATTACCACACAAAGAACCTGGGAAAACTACTCAACATCCAACTCACCATGTCTGACCAATTGAGCTCTGTTCTATCACCTGCTTCCACAAACTCAAGATGCTCAAGACGATCTTCAATGACTCCACATCAACACTTGAAGAAAAGTCACTCAAGCCCTCATCAACAGAAAGATATAGGAACACATGCTCTTCTGGAATTGACTTTCAACTGAAAGTATAAGCCAGCAACAATTGCATTAACAAGCACAAAACCTTCAACGATACTTCCAGACACCACCACTGAGTTGGAATCCTGCTCACACACAGTCCCCACAGTAGCAGAACCAGATATATCAGTTGATCAGACTTATACCTCGCTCCTAAAGCCTTGAGCGACCTGGCCCTGCATATCAGAGTCTCTCCTACAGTTATTGAAAACTGACAACCTGGCTCTTCACTTAGTCCTGACTCTGGCACAGTGAATACAGCTTCTGCTTCAGTGCCAGCATACCCTTCTGGCTGAGTTGTGTGCTATACAAATACACATAACTGTTGTATGATCTCTTCATTTATTTCTGTATTATGCTGATGTATTCCAAATATGTATAGCAGTGATGTGGCCGAGGCCCACACTGATGCACTACAACTTATTAACCTTGTACTTCACTAATGACAATGTTGTCAGGAGAATGAATGTTACAAATTCATCTCAGAAAACTATCGCTTTTAAAAACTACACTTTAATGCACTGATATAATCTGATGTACTAGGGTGAAACAGTTGTCCATGTTAATTAATTTCCCTGTTAGAATTTTGAAGAAACATTTACAAACTTCTCCATTGTTGGTGTTCTGTGGAACAACTCCCAGTTTTGGGCACTTCTTTCTCTCCATGAAACACAATAAAGTCTCAATAACTCTGTGGAAATGTCTCTTGTGGTGAATGCTTACTTAACAATAATATCACATAGCATGTCAAAAATAACAACCACAACAGTAAGTGCTCTCTGGTATTAAGGAATGTATATCAGCAGCAAGTCTGTCAAAAGCAACATGAATGAAAACTCAACCATCAGTTTTAATGAGCAGAAATGCTAATATTTTGCCTCAGAAGATGAGCTTGCAATATGTAAAAATGCACACATTCTGCTCTCAAATAAAGAGCTTTATTTCAGAAAACAGAAGCTTAATATCAACACAATTGCTTGTCATTCTCATGAACAAATCAATGTTTGTTTCCAGAAATGCCAGCTTTTCAGTTTCAGTAATACAACTTTGGCATCCACCTTATAACTAAGAACTAAAGTTCTCCTATACTACTACAACTAATGGACAGGTTCTGCCTACTTATCATTATCAAATTCTATGCATGTTCATCACATGACAGGGGTTTCCAAAACCATGATGCCAAGGATAGCCACACCTATGTTAGAAGTACACACACATTGTGAAGTATGTGTAAACACTATGACAGAGATAGACTGTTGATAAAGTGCATTGTATGTCAATCTCTGGCTACCATTATACTATTGATACCCAGAATGGTGTCAAAAATGTCCCCAATCTAGTGGTGGATGTGTGTGTGGCTGTTTGGGTGGTGTCTGTGGGTATGCCAGATGTGGTGGATATGTCTGTGTATGTTGGGGTGGTGTCTGCAGGCTGTATGAGTTTGGGTGATGTCTGTAGGTATAGTGAATGTGTCTGGGAATTTTGTGCTCGTATATGGGGTTAAGGTGTCTGAGGTATACAGGCCCATTGCTTGTGAGCTGTTTTCTGGGTAGGTGGGTAAGTGTGGTAGATGTGTCACTGGGTATTGTGGTGGTGTCGGTGGGTATGCTGGATGCGGTGTGTGGATCAGTGGAGGTGGTGGGGGTATCTGTTGAAGTGGTGGCTGATGTGGTTTCTGTGGGTGAACATTGAGTGCCTGTGTTTCGGTGTGTCTTCTGGTGTTTGTGTCAATGTATGCTCCTTGTGTGTGTTAAGGCAGGCACGTTTGGATGTGTCTGAGTGCTTGGGACACATGGGGGAATAGGGAATTTGGATTGGGAAGAGAAAGGTGGAGAGGGGAGGAATGTGAAGATGCTAGTTGCCTGCCATCAGTCAAGAGGCCAGAGCCAGAAAATATCTCTGTAGGCCAGGCATGTTACTATGAAAGCCTTCCAGGAAAGCACTGGTCTGATGAAGTTGGCTTGCCAACCCCTGGATGGCAGTCACAATGGCAGTCTGCCTCACAGAGATACTCCTCATGATACCAATAGCCTCCTTACTCAGGGCAACAGGAGTAATAGGCTGGGGCTGAGTTGCCTGGGGCAAAGGAGATGCTCTTGGGTGAGCGGGCACAGCCAACTGGGTGAGGAGCAACAGGGAGGGTGATGATAGAACTGGGGGTGGCAGACAAGGATGGTACAGGAGCAGGTTCTGATGGGTCCACCACCACTAGGGAGTGACCACTGGAGGGAGTGGCCCCTGGAGGTAGAATCCAATAATGATGAGTTTGATCCTTTTTCCTCCAGGCCACTGGGTTCCTCCGTGTCAGTGGTGTCATGACAAAAGGTACCGTGGCCAGATGCTTCCCCACTCAGTTGTGCCCTGTCTCCTTCACTGTCCTGGGCTGATGCTGCAAATACAAAGAGGAAAGTGTCACCACATGTTCCTGATTACAGCTGTGATTAGCAAACATTGCCATAACATCAAGTAGGCCCCAGCAACAAATACATAAAGTGGTCCTACATGTACCATACCATATGCATGCATGCCACATGAACTGTCAGCAGTTGTCCACAGGAAAATCAGGATCCCAGACAGCTAAAATTGCATTTGGTGAAGTTGTGCAACACAGTAACCATTGAATAAGTAGGAGACCACTCCACCTAAAATGTTTTGGCTCATGGAGCATACCTCAGTTACCTGTTATCATACAATAGTAGGCCAATGCCAAGTCCATTCCCACAGACCTCACACAAGGTCATGCAGACATCTATTTGTCACTAGACACAATAACACAACAATAAGAAATGATGCTGCAAAATCATGCAAAGTTGTTGGCAGCAGTACAGTAGCCTGAAGAAGATGATATGGAAATACTCATGTCACACTGGAAGCATATAATCAATTCACACTTCATCAATTTGTCTTAATGAAATTATGGAGGTAGTACTAATATTGCTCAGCTATACTACACATTTTGGCATGGAAATGTACACTGTTGAAAAAATGTGCAAATTATCAGGGAGATATGTCTCTAAAATCCACAACACGATGAATCAGCAAGCCCCAAGGAAATCACCACTACTGTCTGGCACCCCTTACAATACACATACTCTGGATGCATCAGTAGAAGCCATTAGTCCTTTGTATGATGGAGAGGCCCTGAGATTTGTACTTGAAGAAGGCCTTCAACATGTTGCCTAATGGAAGCTACACACTGTCTACATGTTTGTCCTGCAAAGTCAGATGTTCATGGATGAATGGTTGTACCCAACCATATGTGATTCGATCATAACTGCAAGTCACTCTATGATGCATGCCAACAGTCAGGTAACAAACCTTCCCCATTACACATGTGCAGTGCACATTTCCACGTGATGCCACATCAATGGCATGAAAATGCACATTTGTGTTAAAACTCTAGTCCTACCTGTCATTTCCCTCATTGCTACTGCAGTTGTGCATGCCAAAATACATGCAATAACGGGTGAGGGTATGTGTGAGCCAACAATCAATGGTGACACACTCCTGCGTGTGGCACCACTTGACATGTAGCCCCATTGCATATGTCCAATTCCAGACACAGGTTGGCATGCACATATATGTGAGAGAATACAGAAATCACCCCATGAACACAGGTAGTCCCTGCATGAAACAGCAGTTTACACATATTTTCTCAAAAGAGAAAGAGACACATGCTAACATATTGGCACAAGGAATGTTGGCAACAGTGATGGCACATAAATCATGTCAATTTCCCGCTTACCAAGGGGAGGTTTTGATCTGTAACTGCACCCAAATAACAATGTATGCTCTGTTACATGTATGATGGCCACCTTCACAAGACAGACCGTAGTGAGGCACCAGCACTCGATACACACTGAGTACAAGTGCCCTCAGGAGGCAAATGCCAATCTACTCATTTGACTGGACACATGGCTGATAACAGTGATCCATTACTTCTTTTTCTTTGGCCTGTAGCACTGAGTAGTAGTGGTCTGTAGTGTAGAATGTACATCTACTACAACAATAAACATAACTTGATTGATCACTGTACACAGCCATGTGTTGTCCCTGGACAGCAAAGGTTTTGTGGATTGTACCCAGTTGTGTTCTAGGTCCATGGGCTAATAAGCAAGGTACATCAGTATGCCATATTACATATCTATACAAACAGTTACTCATCTAAGCTGTAACACATAGCCCATCTCTAATGGTCAGGGGAGGATGTCAGAATCTAACACATCAGCTTGGCAATATGACAGGTATGAATATGTCCTTTACTTACCACTTTGTGGCTGCTGTGCTCCCCTTAAACGCCTATCAAGGTCCAGGTATGCCACTGCCAGAATGAGGCCCATTAGCGGGCTCGTGGTCAGACGTGCATCCCACCCACATTGAGAGGACAGCACCAGCTGCACCTCCATGATCTTCCAGGACTAGCATCTCAGGTCCTCCCACCTCCTGTGACAGTTGGTGCTCCACCAGCTGTGGACCCCCAGGGTCCGCACCTTTAAGGCACTGGCTGTCCTTCTTCTGATGGACATTGACCTGTATGGATGCAAGAGACAAATCAAGTGATTACAAACACACATTTTGCACAAATGGTTGTGTCACACACATTTCAGAAACAACAAGCACATTTTAAACTTGCCAACACACAACAAGTGTAAAACACACATACCATTAAGTACAGGGAAATGACTACACACTTTTGGATTCATCGGCAGACTAACCCACTACTCTTATCAAGGCCTACAATGACTAAACAAGCCTACTGACACAGGTAGCCTGTGCTCCAGCAACATCTACTCTGATCAGAGCCATAATGAAAAACTATACACCAATGTGATTTCTGGAGAGTAACCTCCTTAGACCTGAGTGGACAAACACATTTACACGCTGCAAGATTTATTCACTGCATACAGTACCAACAGGCAACTACCACAGTACAGGCTTCACCCTTACACTTCAGTGACAATGAAACGGCTAACATGGTGGGTACGGAAAGTGCCTTCCCTGTGTATGTGTGGATTGTGGCTTACTAAATGCAGACTCATGTCACTACAGGGTGGGCTTCTGTGGTATGTTCCTGTACCACAATACATTCCTTTGGACATATGTTTCTAACTCACAGAGATAGCACACAACATACCAAGGTATATGTTGTACAATTCCTGCTATATAACCAAACTACTGAGTCACATGCCATGACCTCCCAGGAATCTATACACTGTCTGCACTGTGGGTCTGGCATTTGTGCAATAAGCTTGTACAGGACAATTATGACTTCTGTGAAGGTGACAACAGAGCTGTGAGAGTAAGGGACCTGTAATGAGTCAAAGACACACAATGGCAATGATGCAAAATGCACATATGGACTAGTTCTGCCATTTACCTAAGTACCCATTCCTAATCTAGTCAATGGACTAAGGCATTCAAGGAAACTGTTACCACTAGAGCTGACCACCTGATAGAATCTGCAGGTCCATAGGGAGTGGGCACACAGCCACAGTTGCATAGCGACAGTGAATCTCTCACAGCCTGGATTATGTGCAATACTGGTCCATACATTTTACAGACCCTGGTCTACATGACACTCACATTTCCATCACTTCCATGCATGACAGGTCATCATCTGGCCATCATCAATGTGGCTTGTGTGGCAACCTAGAGGGCAGAGGGAGTCATGATTTGCCTTCCAGGGTCATAGTTAGTCCTGAGATGCCCACTGACTGCATTCTGGGGAATCAGTTACCCCTGATGGCAGGAGAACGGAAAGGGGTGACCTTTAAGGGTGCCCTGACAATTCAGTTATCTCGAAGTACCACTCCCCAGATGAGGGTACAGAGTCTCCCCTGATGTAGGGTCAAGGTGAGGGAGGACTCACCCTTGTCTCCTGTTCGGCCTCAGGGTACAGAACCTGGGTTGATTGAACTGTGTTGAGATACTACCCCTGACCTGGTGGGAGGTAGAGTGGAGAAGAGGTACAAGACCCCTGGGACTACCGTCCCCCATTTTGAGATGCCTCAGGAGCCCATGGGGAGCTCCCTGCCAGCCTCATGGCTGGAGGAAAGGCTTACCCAATTGCCCCACTCACAGCCTCCACTTAGCAGTGGATGGCCTGGGGCCAGGCTCCTAACACTGACAGCTGTCAGTGGCCTCTGTTGGTTAGTGTGCTTTTGGACAGAGTTTTCCCTGGGTTGGGGACAGAAGTCAGACCCAAGGAGTGGGGTGGGCCCCATCACTTTGTTGGCTATGGTGGTACGGTCTTCCTATTGGGATGCATCTATGAGCAAATTAAGGTTAGGAGGTATACAGATGGGGTTGCCAGGTGAGGAAAAGGCTTCCCCGTGGTTCAGTGCAGTGGCCCCACAGAGTATGGACAGAGAAGCCCGACTGAGCTCAGAAAGGCATAGAACTGACAAGTGTCCCTGCAGTAGTGGGCCATTGTCCATGTTCTATCACCTTCAGCAGGGAAGTTCATCAAAGTATTGATTACCCTACCCTGGCTTTAGGCTGGAAGGGGGATATGTTGGAAATGGCCTCTTTGCAGAGTCACACCCAAACGTTTTGCTTTCCTCTCATTCTTTTTCTGAACTCATTTTTGCTGGCATTAGGACTCAGGACACTTTACAACTGCTAACCAGTGCTAAAGTGCATGGGTTCTCTCTCTAAACACATGGTAACATTGGCTCATACCAAATTGGCATATTCGATGTACTTGTAAGTCCCTAGTAAAGTGTACTACATCTGCTCAGGGCCTGTAAATTGAATGTTGCCAGTAGGACTGAAGCACTGGTTGTGCCACCCATATAAGTAGCCCCTTAATCATGTCTCAGACCTGCCATTGCAAGGCCTTTGTATGCAGTTTCACTGCCACTTCGATTTGACATTTAAAAGTACTTGCCAAGCATTAAACTCCACTTTTTCTACATATCAGTCACCCCTAAGGTAGGCCGTAGGCAACCCATAGGGCAGGGTGCTATGTAGGTAAAAGAAAGGACAAGTACATGTGTGGTTTATCTGTCCTGGTAGTGGAAAACTCCTAAATTAGGTTTCCACTACTGTGAGGCCTGCTCCTTTCATAGGATAGCATTAAGGCTACTCTCAAATCCTGTTTGGGTTGTAGATTCTGATCAAAAGGGGGCAAACAGGTTGTGTTTAGTATGGCCAGAATGGTAATATAAAATCCTGCTTCTTGGTGCAGTTAGATTTAATATTACTATTTTAGAAAGGCCACTTTTAGAAAGTGAGCATTTCTCTATACCTAAAATCCATCTGTCCCTTACAGCCTGTCTCCAATCCACATCTGGGCTGGGCTGGTTGACAGCTCACTTGTGCATTCCACCCAGACAACCACAAACACAGGACACTCAGTCATACCTGCACTCATTTACATACTGAATGGGTCTTCCTGAGCCGGAAGGGTGGAGGGCCTGGCACTTATATTTTAAAGGCTAGTGGCCTGCCCTCACACAATGAATTGCCAACCCTGACAGAACTGTACTGAAAGGGGAACTTATGCACTTCAAAACCACTCTTTGAAGTCTCCCCCACTTCAAAGGCATTTTAGGGTATATAAACTGGGTACCTGACCCCACCAAATCAGACACTTTTGGACCTGAACCTGCAACCTGTCAAGAGGAACTGTCTGGCTGCCCAAAGAACTAATCTGGACTGCATTGCAGAGAAGGACTGCTGCCATGGTGTTGTTCTGCTGCCCTCTGACTTTGCAGAGAAGTGCTCTCCAAGGGCTTTGATTGAGCTTGCCTCCTGTTTTCTGAAGTCTCAGGGCCAACAAAGGCTTCAAGGAGCTCCTTGTGTACCGAACATTGATGCACTGCCTGCCGGAAACGACGCACAGCTAAGGTGAGACAGAGAAATTTCCGCACAGCCGAACTGAAGATGCAGCCTGACTTCCAGAGGGAAGAATGGATGCAGCGCCTGCCATGCAGCATGAAATTCGATGCACAGCCGTACTGGATCAACGCAACACCTGTGAATTCGTCCCACACGCCCAGGATTTCCCCACATAGTCCCTGGGTGTCAAAAAGAACCCTAGATCACAGTGAGGAACCAAGACTGCGTGCCAGAAATCGACGCAAACCCCTAGCAGCGTACAAAGAAACAAGGCATCATCTGTGTCGTGCCTGAAATTCAGATGCACACCCTATTTTTCCACTCATCTCCTCCTCTGTGGTCTTCGTGCGTTATATTTTTTACACAAACCAGTTACTTTGTGAAACCAAGAGACAACTGTTGATTTCTAAGATTTAAGACTCTTTGTAATCTTGCAAAAGTTTTAATTCAACTTGTGCTTATTGAATCTTTATCATTCGACCTTAATTTAACTAGATAAATAGATTAAGGGGCATATTTATACTCCGTTTGCGCCGAATTTGCGTCGTTTTTTTCGACGCAAATTCAATGCAAAACTAACTCCATATTTATACTTTGGCGTTAGACGCGTATAGCGCCAAAGTTCCTGGAATTAGCGTCATTTTTTTGCGTGAACACCTTCCTTGCGTTAATGATATGCAAGGTAGGCGTTCCCGTCTTAAAAAATGACTCCGATGCTATTGCGTCGGATTTATACTCCCGGGCAAAAATGACGCCCGGGAGTGGGCGGGTCTAAAAAACCCGCATTTGCGCCGGATTTTAGCGCCTGGGTCAGGGCAGGCGTTAAGGGACCTGTGGGCTCAGAATGAGCCCAGAGGTGCCCTCCCCTGCCCCCAGGGACACCCCCTGCCACCCTTGCCTACCCCAGGAGGACACCCAAGGATGGAGGAACCCACCCCAGGGACAGAAAGGTAAGTCCAGGTAAGTATTTAAAAAAAAAAAAAATTGTGGCATAGGGGGGCCTGATTTGTGCCCCCCTACATGCCACTATGCCCAATGACCATGCCCAGGGGACAGAAGTCCCCTGGGCATGGCCATTGGGCAAGGGGGCATGACTCCTGTCTTTGCTAAGACAGGAGTCATTTCAATGGGGGATGGGCATCGTAAAAAAATTGCGCAAATCGGGTTAAGACGTTTTTTTTGCCTCAGCCTGACTTGCCCCATTTTTAGACGCCCAAACGCCATTTTTCCCTACGCCGGCGCTGCCTGGTGTACGTGTTTTTTGTTCACGCACACCAGGCAGCGCCGGTCGGCTAACGCCGGCTAGCGCCATTCAATAAATACGGCGCCCGCATGGCGCTTCAGAATGGCGTTAGCCGGCGCCGGCGTTAGCGCAGTCTTGCGTCAAAAAGTATAAATATGGGCCTATATTTTTCTAAACCTGTGTTGTGTATTTTTGTTTTGTTTTCACTGTGTTACTGTACAAATCCTTTACACGTTGCCTTCTAAGTTAAGCCTGACTGCTCAGTGCTAAGCTACCAGAGGGTGGACACAGGATAATTTGGACTGTGTGTGACTTAACCTGACTAGGATTGTGGTCCCTATTTAGACAAAGGTAAATACCTCTGATGGTGTTGATCAGAGTCAATTGTGCACATAAAGTACTGACCTGCTCCTCTGGTGAGCTATAGAGCGGTCCAATTTGGGGAAGGACCTCTCTCACAAGCCTTTCCAGCTCCTCTGGATAGAAGGCAGGGGCCCTTTTACCTGCTGGACATGGTATGATTGCTATCAGAGGAGGCACACAGCAGCTAAAGTAGTCGAGGTGTTGCTAGCAGCAGTGTCAAGAGTCAAGTGACTGATTTTGCACAACGCAGGGGACACATACACCATGTAAGCGGTCATCACCGCAAATGGACACAGCCATTGAGCTGCGACCACCACAACCAACAATGTTACCCTATGGTTGTGTCTGCCATGGTTGGAACCACCTACCGTGCAGACGACTTCCTCTGGTGGCTGGAGGTAGTTCCTAATGTCCAGTGGAATAGGTCAGGCATATGACATTTTGGCGGTTTGAAATACTGTATATGGCCCTGTAAAATGCGTCACACCAACAATATATGTGTAGGATTATCACAAACATACTTATTCTATCTTGTTATGTAAGTCCTAATACACAACCACCAGTGTAGTGTGTTGCAGGGCATAGATGGTACATGACGGCGGTGTACTGTCCACCAAGGTTGATGGTATTTTTGGTGGTTGGAAAATACAGTCACATCTTGAGGGGCAATTGTGTAGAAGATAGCTGGGTGTCGCCTAAATTCATGATGTGGACACGTGCTCACAACTATGTGGGTCCCATTTTACCCTTGTATAGTTGTGTGCTGGATGTCATGCCTCTTCAGTCACAAATGCTTTATCAAATGATATTGTCGGCATGCATCATGTATGTGGCTGTGGACACAGTGACTGATGTTCAAAATCATGTCTTTTCACATATAGGTACCCTGGGAGAGGGAGGATGTGACAACCTCCTGTCTATCGTCCATTGCCAGACTTTCAGACCATGGAGGAATGCCACGACATTCAGCTGTACCATCTGAAAAGGCACAAAATAGTGGATTTATCCCATCAGTTGAAGCCAGACCTGATGCCAGCTAACAGTAATCCATACTGCATAAAACCCATTATAAAAGTCATTACAGTATTGCACTTCCAGGCCACATGGTCATTTGAACATACAGTGGCACTATCTGCTGGCGTGTTCCAACCTATGTTCAGTGTGGTGTTGAGAGATTTCCCATCAGCAATGTTGAAAGACATTGACGGCTGTGTCAGGTTCTCCCAACGTGAGGATTTAGCCAATGTGAAGGCTGACTTCTATGGTCTTGCCAGCCTCCAACATGTTGTGGGGGCAACTGATGGCACAAATGTTGACTTGGTGCCAGTGCAGGCCACTGAAGTAGTCTATAACAACAGAAAAAACTTCAATTCCATCAACGTGCAAGTTGTCTGTTTGGTGGATCTCTACATCTCAAATGTGTGTGCCCATTTTCCTAGATCAGCCAATGATTGCTTTACAATGCAGAACAGCACCATACTCCAGCTGATGTCACAACTGCAACCAGAGAGGGTTTGGCTGGTTGGTAAGTCATGTCTGTCCTGATTGTGTGCGTGCAATGTCAGGAGCCACAGTCATGAAGTTAGTGACTCATTGTTGCACTTATGTACTGTTAGACTATTGATCCTTGGCGTGGTCTCCCTTAACTTTTTGCCTCTGTTTCCCAGGTTGTTGATGTGTGCTGGACTCTGTTTTTGCTCTTTTCGTTACTCTGGGCACTTTACCACTGCTAACCAGTGCTAAAGTGCAAGTGCTCCTTTACAAAATCTGTATGTAATTGGCTTATCCATGATTAGCATATTTGTTTTACTAGTAAGCCCCTAGTAAAGTGCACTAGAGGTGCCCAGGGCCTGTAAATCAAATGCTACTAGTGGGCCTACAGCAGTGGTTGTGCCACCCACATAAGTAGCTCTGTAATCATGTCTCAGACCTACCACTGCAGTGTTTGTGTGTGCAGTTTTAACTGTAAATTTGACTAGGCAAGTGTACCCACTTGCCAGGCCTAAACCTTCCCATTCCCTACTTGTAAGACACTCCGAAGGTAGGCCCTAGGTAGCCCCAAGGGCAGGGTGCAGTGTATGGTTAAGGTAGGACATATAGGCCCTCATTACAACCCTGGCGGTAAATCCTGCTTTCTGCCGTGCAGAAGACCGCCAACATACCGCTGCGGCTGTGGAATTCCGCTACAGGTATTACGACGCACAGCTCGGAATCGGCCACAATACAGACACCCACGCAAGTCCGCCACACCAAAGGTCAGTGATAAACTGGCAATAACAAAACTGACACCGTCACGCCAACAGGAATACGGCCACAGTATCACGACCCACGAATCAACGCGACGGTCTTTCCACCGCGGTATTCCATTGGCGGTACACACCGCCGCGCTCAAAATACACACACATTTACAAAACACACCCACATTGGACAATTCGAAACACACACACCTGATACACATACACACACCACACCCACACACCCAATCCAATATAAAGCACACACCCACATCACCTACAAACCCTTGCAACCAAAATTTAGAAAGAAGGCCAGAGAGAGAGACTACCTAAAACAACACCAGCATCCACAGACACACAACACCATCACTTACAAAACATCCACGCACCTCAAACAACACACACCAACACATCCCCTCACACATCACAACAGACACTACCTCACACATCAACCACACCACATCATGGCACCTCAAAGACACCCCAGGTACTCTGAGGAGGAGCTCAGGGTCATGGTGGAGGAAATCGTCCAGGTAGAGCCACAGCTACTCGGATCACAGGTGCAGCAGAAATCCATTGCAAGGAAGATGGAGCTATGGCGCAGAATTGTCGACAGGGTTAATGCAGTGGGACAGCATCGAAGAACACGGGATGACATCAGGAAGAGGTGGTACGACCTACGGGGGAAGGTATGTTCTGTGGTATCCAGACATCAGATTGCTGTACAGAGGACTGGCGGTGGACCCCCACCTCCTCCCCCACAACTAACAACATGGGAGGAGCAAGTCTTTGCAATTATGCATTCTGAGGGCCTCGCAGGAGTAGTAGGAGGACTGGACTCTGGTAAGACATATCTTTACTACTCTATCCCCCACACCGCACCTACATGCCATCACATGCCCCCACCCTTACCCTCACATCCATCACCCCAGCAACCCACAGATACCCCACTAACACAACCCACAGATCCCAAAACCAAGCCCTGCATGTAACACCAATGCATGGACACCCATCACCAAAGCATGTCCAGTACAGAGATTCACTCATGCCCCAAAATCACCAATCACACAAGGACCAAGGACCAAGCCAATAATGGAAGCACAGGAGTAGAGGGTCACTCACCCATTGCACAAGATGGCACACACACACAGACACAATAACTATGCATTTACACCCCAACAGGACCCATACCCAACGTCACCGGACAGGAGGTGCCAGACATATCCAGTCCCCCCACAGAAGAGACCCATAGTGATGACAGTAGCTCTGCACGCCTGGATCAAGATGACCAGCCCCGCCTATCAGGGCCCTCGGGACAGTCGGTTCCCCTACCACTGTCACAAACCATCACAGAGCCTCCCCCCTCAGGAAACATCAGCACAGCACCCACCGGGCCCATACCTCTTTCCCCAGGACACGTCAATCAGCAGTGTGTCCACCACTAGAGGGAACACAGGACACCCCACAACACAGGACGATCAGGGACCTGGGGGCGGTGGCATTGGGCACATGGTTCAGGGGACAGAGGCACAGGATAACAGGGAAGCTGAGAGGACTGCTGTGTGACAGGGGGAGGACAGGCCCAGGGAACCCACTCTCCATGAGGCACTCTCAAACATCATGGGAGCTTACTACCATTCCCAGGAGACCATGGGCACGGTACTGGCCAAGTTTCAGGAGACCCAGCGGCTGCAGGAGGAACACTACCTGGGGATCAGGGAGGACTTGAAGTCCATCGACAACACCCTGGTCACCATTGCAGGGGTGCTGGCAGACCTTCTCAACACCAGGAGGGACACAGTGGCAAACCAACGGGCCCCTGACACTAACCTGCATGATGAACAGCCCTCCACCTCCGCTAGTGGACAGGAGGCACCGCCACAGGAACAACAGGACACCAGCACCCCACCCCCTGCAGATGGAGAACCACCCCACAAACGGTCCCTGAGATCCAGGAACAAGACAAAGAACATTGCAAAGACCCCCACCAGGAAATAAGACCCCCCTGAATATCACCCTTCTGTCCCACTATGTCACCCTGTCCATCCTTAATCTGCCATTGCTCCACTTACTATGCCCCTTTGGACAATTCACCTGAGAAACTAATAGACTGGACTCTGCCATGGACGTACCTCCACCATCACCCCAGCCCATTTTACAACCCCCTCCACTTATTTGCATAGGAATAAACACATGGGAATCACAAAGCAATCTGGAGTCAGTCTGTGCTTTCACTAATGTGTAATTGCAACATCTCTGAAATATAACAATGTCAATGTACTTGTGCACATACCAATGTTACACAGCTGTAGGCCAGGAGTAAACATGGCAGAGGGCACAAAGTGGGACCCAGATCTGTGAAATGGAAGGTCAAAGTGACAAGTCAGTGTCCAAAAACTGAGTGAAAATGACTGACTTATGCTAGCTCCAACAATAGTATGAGATGTGGGAAGCAGTGACATCTTCTTACCTGTGTCTCACTGGAAGTATTGCATGATGATGTTGTTTCGGTTGTTGATATCCTCTTCTTCTGCCTCCTCTTCTTCACTGTCCACAGGCTCCACAGCTGCCACAAGACCACCATCTGGCCCATCCTCCTGCAGAAAAGGCACCTGGCATCGCAAAGCCAGGTTGTGCAGCATACAGCAGGCCACGATTACCTGGCACACCTTCTCTGGTGAGTAGTATAGGGAACCACCTGTCAGATGGAGGCACCAGAATCTGACCTTCAGGAGGCCGAAGGTGCGTTTGATTATCCTCCTAGTTCGCCCCTGTGCCTCATTGTAGCGTTCCTCTGCCCTTGTCATGGGATTCCTCACTGGGTTTAGTAGCCATGACAGGTTGGGGTAACCAGTCACCTGCAAATGTCGAGGGACAACTGTTAGACACACACTAAGCCTTAGGGACTACCCCATACCCAGACACCTATGTCAACTGTATTGGGATCTTGGCCTCACCTATTAGCCACACACGGTGCCTCAGGAGTTGCCCCATCACATAAGGGATGCTGCTATTTCTCAAAATGTAAGCATCATGCACAGAGCCAGGATAATTGACATTCACATGGGAGATGTACTGGTCTGCCAAACACACCATCTGCACATTCACTAATTGTAGCTCTTCTGGTTTCTGTACATTTGTTCATTTATGCGGGGGGCGAGGGCAAATGCCACATGTGTACCATCAATGGCACCAATCATGTTGGGGATATGTCACAGGGCATAGAAGTCACCTTTCACTGTGGGCAAATCCTCCACCAGAGGGCAAACGATGTAGCTGCACATGTCTTTCAGCAGGGCAGACAACACTCTGGACAACACGTTAGAGAACATTTGCTGGGACATCCCTGATTCCATGGCCACTGTTGTTTGAAAAAACCCACTGGCCAGGAAATGGAGTACAGACAGGACCTGTACTAGAGGGGGTATCCCTGTGGGATGGCGGATAGCTGACATCAGGTCTGGCTCCAACTGGGCACACAGTTCCAGGATTTTTTCACGATCAAGTCTGTATGTGATTATGATGTGTTTCTCTTCCATTGTTGACAGGTCCACCAGGGGTCTGTACACTGGAGGATGCTGCCATCTCATCACCTGCCCCAGCAGACATGCCCTATGGAGAAAAACAGCAAGCAGAGAGTCATCCAACACTGAGGTATCACAATATGTTATTTGCAGAAACGTTGGTAATTCGCAATGTGCCGGTATCTGTCTGTATTCCCGGCCTAGATAGGTGTGATGCAGTTATTATCCATCCCATGCAGCCCCCTGAAATGGCGGCTGCCTGACCTGTAAGGTGGAACAAGGGGATATGAGGTAACTGCGATGGCTTTGTACACCGCCGCAGTAGGCAGTTGAAGACCGCGGCACAATTCAGCATTGGTTAACATCGGTCCCTATGGGTCCCAGGAGCCAATGACGATGTACGCCGGCGTTGATGGTACGCACCGCAGTGGACGTGACCGGCAGTTTCTGTCTATTCACTCACTTGATGCCTGACCTTCAACAGGAGAGGACATACACTGCAAGTGCTGCTGTGACCTGTGTCTGGAAGCGACGATGGCTACAATGTCTGGGGAAAGGGCCCCTGCCTTCACTTCGGAGGAGCTGGAGAAACTAGTGGATGGGGTCCTCCCCCAGTACACACAACCGTACGGTCCTCCAGACAAACAGGTGAGTACACTGTGAGCATGCTGCATGGGCAATGCCTGCTTTGAGTGGTGTGGATAGAAGATACATGGGGGGGCCTGAGGCCTGCATGTGCGGATGGTGAGTGTATGTGCGTCAGGGGATTGGTGGGAACTGGTGGGCAATCAGTATGACAGTCCGGACGGGTGAGTAATTTCCTTTCCCTCTGTACCATTCCTCTAGGTCAGCGCCCACCAGAAGAAGGGTGTTTTTGGCGTGCCATCGCCAAGGACGTCCAGACCCTCAGGGTCTACCACAGATGGAGCATCCACTGCTGTAAAAGATGGGAGGACCCGTACCACTGGAGCAAGAAGACGGCGGAGGTCCAGCTCGGGATGGCCTCCCAACGTGGAAGGGGTGCCCATCGCACCATGACCCCCCTGATGTCCTGGATCCTGTCGGTGGCGTATCCGGAGTTCGATGGGCGCTTGAGGGCATCACAGCAGCCACAAGGGGGTGAGTACACTCTCATTCAGCTGACTCTGCACGCATAACGAGGTGTCTGGGTGGGGGAGGTGGGAAGTGGGTTCCCCTAGGCCAGTCCGAACTTGGTAGGCAAGGTCCCTTGTGAGGCAGGCTATGTGGCACCCCAACCCCACTAGTGGTAAGAGACAACTTCACATCGTCAGGCTCCTGTGACTTCCAGTTGTGCAGCAATTGGGCTTAGGCCTCGTCCCCCATGGTCAGGTGAAATTTCAAGGAACTGTTAGTGCATGGCATAGTGCAGAGGGCTGCTCCATGTGTGTTGTGTCTGCCAACGGTAGTGGTGTTGCATGCACTGAACATGTTTTTCTTCTGTCTTTCCCCCCGCCCTTTTTGTGGTATCCCTGTTCTTGTGTGCAATAGCCTCATAAGGCGGAGGAGCATTGGCACCGGAGCAGGAGGGAGCTGCAACCCACTTGGCCCTGGAGGGTGAAGCAACTGAGTCTGAAGCCACCAGTGGGATGGAGGGCGAGGGGAGCTCCACGACGGGGACAGGACCATGCACCAGTGACAGTGACATCTCCTCTGATGGGAGCTCCCTTGCGGTGGTGGGCACCTCTGAATCAACAGGTACAGCCACCACCCTCCCTACCAGCACCGCCCTCCCAGCAGCCCCTCAGTGTGTGTCTTGTGCCCACTCACCCAGGAGGGTGGGCATCTCCTTCGCCCCAGGCACCCTCAGGCCCTGCCCCAGTCAGCCCTGCTGCCCTCAGAGAGGAGGCTATTGACCTCCTGAGATCCCTCACTGTTGGGCAATCTACCATTTTAAATGCCATCCAGGGTATTTAGGGGCATTTGTAACAAACAAATCCATGCCTGGAGGGCATTCAATCTGGGCAGGCGGCCCAACAGAGAGCATTTCAGGCCCCCCTCCAACTTCCTCCACCCAGACCCAATCCCCTGTACCTCAGCCTATCCCAAGCACACCATCAGACCAGCACGCACACATATCAACACACAAGAGTGGCTCAGGCAACATAAGCACCACACATCCCACAGGCACTCACACATGCACCATCCCCATGCAGAGACACCAACATCCACTACCTCCACTTTGTCCCCCTCCTCCACGTCCTCCTCCTCCCTCCCTGTCTCATCTCCACTCACACCTGCATGCACTACATCCTCAGCCACTACCTCCATCACCAGCACGCCCATCACCACACACTGCTCACGTGCAATCACCACCCCCACTACCATTCACACATCCCCTGTGTCCTCTCCCAGTGTGTCTGTGAGCCCTCCACCCAAAGTATACAAACACAGGCACACACCCACCCAACAGCCATCCACCTCACAACAGCCTCCGGTCAATGCACCTTTACCCAAATTCAGCAGACATACACCTCCTACAAACACTACCTCTTCCTCCACTCCCAAACCCCTCCATCTTCCCGTTCCAGTGTGTCTAAAAAACTTTTCCTGGCAACCCTTGACCTCTTCCCTTCCCCTCCCCCCCATCCTTCCCCTAGGGCCAGGCTTTCCAGGTCCCAGCACAGCACCTAAGCCACCAAATCCCCAGGCACAGTGGTGCCAGCAACTGCGGGGTCATTGAGTGTGCCACCCATCAGGGCTGCCAGTGTGCCACGTAGTGAGGGCAAGGACATTCCGCCACCTGCCAAGGTGAAAAAGGTCCCCACATCCCGGAGGGAGAAACTGAAACTACCAGCCACCAAGGGCTCAGCAAAAACAAAAGGGGGATAGTGGCAAGACAACTGCGGCACCATCAAAGGTAGGGAAGGGCCAAAAGCAGAAGAGCAGGTCAGGAGAGGGCATGGTGGCATCAACTGATGTACCAGTGGCACACCTTCTTTCCAGGACCACACCAACCTGTACGGCGGCGAACACCGCTAGCTGCCCTGCCACCACAACCGCCACCTGCACCGCCACCGGCACGTCTACAGCATCAGCGACAGTCCCCAGCCTCTTCCCCACTGGGCAGCCGTCCGAGGCTGCACGAGACGTCCTGCTGCGTCCCTCAGCCGGTGCTGACCCATGCACCGCCGCCACAGACACTGCCGCAAGCACCGCCACCGGCCCTGCGACGAACTAGGAAAGTGGCACCACCGCTGACTTGGCTACCATCCCCATTGGTCAGTTGTCTGAGGCTGGAGGAGAGTTCCTGGACCCTGGGCAGCTTCCATGAGGCATGACTTCCATCACTGTTTGCACCTGTAGGTGGAAGGCGAAGCATCAGCAGTGTGGGGTATGTCGCTGCCTCCATGGCGTATCATGCTACCTGTACCTCTACAATCTCGTGGCACGCACACCCAGGTGAGGGAATTGTACCAGCCACTCTGCACATGGAGCACTCTGGGCACCATGCCCCCTCCAGAACAAGTGGATAGATACATCCACTACCTCAGTCCTTGACAGGATGAAGCACTCTGGGCACAAGGCCTCCTCCAGAACCAGTGGAGAATGACATCCACTACCTCAGTCCTTGGCAGGATGAATCACTCTGGGCACAAGGCCCCCTCCAGAACCAGTGGAGAATGACATCCACTACCTCAGTCCTTGGCAGGATGAAGCACTCTGGACACAAGGCCCCCTCCAGAACCAGTGGTGAATGACATCCACTACCACAGTCCTTGGCAGGATGAAGCACTCTGGGTACAAGGCCCCTTCCAGAACCAGTGGAGAATGACATCCACCACCTCAGTCCTTGGCAGGATGAAGCACTCTGGGCACAAGGCCCTCTCCAGAACCAGTGGAGAATGACTTCCACTAACTTAGTCCTTGGCACAATGAAGCACTCTGGGCACCATGCCCCCTCCAGAACCAGTGGAGAATGACATCCACTACCTAAGTCCTTGGCAGGATGAAGCACTCTGGGCACAAGGCCTCCTCCAGAACCAGTGGAGAATGACATCCACTTGAGAGACTGTGGCTTTGCACTCCCCAGGATACAGCAGTGGGCAAACCACCCACTAGAGAGACTTAAGAGACTGTGGCTTTGCACTCCCCAGGATATAGCAGTGGGCAAACCACCCACTGGAGAGACTTGAGAGACTGTGGCTTTGCACTCCCCAGGATAATGAAGTGGGCAAACCACCCACTGGAGAGACTTGAGAGACTGTGGCTTTGCACTCCCCAGGATAATGCAGTGGGCAAACCACCCACTGGAGAGACTGTGGCTTTACACTCCCATGATACAGCAATGGGCATGGAGCCCCCTCGTGCAGCAGTGGCGTCGTGCGTTCATCTGGCTGAGGTGCCCCCCCTTTCACTCCCCCTGAGGTGCCTGTATATTTTCAATCTGATGCCCCAGCAATGTTCTCTCCGTTTCCAGTCAGGTATCTAGTGTGGGCTTCTCCCATGCATTTTGGGCCCAGTGGTCCACTGACAATGATTGGTACACTATCTGGACTTGTGTAGTTGGTTTACATATTTGAATATACTGAATTTTGGCTATCTGATTTTTCATGATTACACTGGTTACAATAATTTCCGTTTGTCCTTGCATTCTTCCAGGGGGTGGGGGGGTGTATATGTAATGTTGCTGCATGTGTTTGCGTGTATGGTGTATGGTGTTGTGGGTGAGGGTGGGGGTATTGCGTGTTGCATGTGTGTGTCACTCTCTTCCCCCCCTCCCCTGTGTTGTAGGTGCAGTACTCACTGTGGTCGTCGCCACCGCCTTTCGTACTCCTGATAGATGAGAAGATACACCAACATGGGCAGCACCTCTAACTCGGGCTCCATGGCATCCTGGTTCCTCATTGGGGGTCGAGAGGTGAGTGTTTTCCATTCTGTGTACTGTTTTCGCCGTGCTTTTGATCGCATTGGTTCCGCCCTGGAAAAAATGGCGGATAGGCGTCTTGAAATACAGTGGGTGGTACTTTGTCCTCCGCCTGTCTGTTGACGGTTACCGCCGCGGTGTTTGTTTCTACCGCCGTGGTGGTCGGAGTGTTAAACTGGCTGTCTATGTGGGCAATTTTCGCCATGGTCGTGATCCCATTTTTTTTTCCGCCGGCCTGTTGGCGGTATTACCACCGCTTTAACGCCGACTGCCAGGTTTGTAATGAGGGCCATAGTAAGGTGTTTTATATGTCCTGACAGTGAAATATTGCTAAATTCATTTTTCACTGTTGCAAGGCCTGTCCCTCTCATAGGTTAACATGGGGGCTACCTTTAAATCTGATTAAAGTGTAGATTCCCTTTGGGAGCGGATGGACATGTGGAGTTTGGGGTCTCTGAGCTCACAATTTAAAAACACATCTTTTAGTAAAGTTGATTTTAAGATTGTGTATTTGAACATGCCACTTTTAGAAAGTGAGCATTTTCCTGCTTAAACCATTTCTGTGACTCTGCCTGTTTGTGGATTCCCTGTCTGGGTCAGTTTGACAGTTGGGCTGGTTGCACCTCACACTAGACAGTGACACAAAGGGAGCTGGGGTGTAGTCTGCATTTCCTGATGAGCTATCTGTGCTAGGAGGGAGGGGAGGAGTCGTCACTCACACCTGAAAGAGCCGTGCCTGCCCTCCCACAATGCAGTCTCCAACCCCCTGGTGAGGTCTGGGGCATGGCCTGGCAAGGCAGAATTTCACAATCAAGAGAGACTCTGCTTTGAAGTAGGCCTACTTCAAAAGAGAAAATGGGTATAAGAAGGGCACCCAAAACTACAGACTTTAAAACACTTCTGGAAACCAACAGAAACCTCTGCCTGGAGAAGAGCTGAAGAGCTGAGGAAGAAGAGCTGCCCTTCCTGTGCTTTGAGGAGCTATCCTGCAGTTGCTGCTTCTGCCAGAGTAAGAGGGCAAAGACTGGCCTTTGTGTGGCTTCCATCTTGTTAAGATCTCCAAGGGCTTGATTTAGAGCTTGCCTCTTGTTGTTTGAAGTCTCAGGGACAGCAAAGACTTCTCTCTGCCAGCACCTAGAGTCTCTGGAGAAAAGATCGATGTAACTCCAATCTGTTGCTGAAAAATCAACATGCCATCGGCTTCCCGGCTAAAAATCGATGCTCGCCTGCAACGCAACCGGAAGATCAAAGCCCAGAGCTGGGGAAACAATGTGCATCGTCGCTGACAGAGGTTGGAGAAATCGCAACCTGTGTTGTGTGGTTTTCGGATCATCGTGGGGCCAGATTTCCGACGCAAGTACCGCTGGGTGTGCTAAAACAACGCAAGGCCTGTCCGGACCCGAGAGTGCAGACCGGATTGATGCATGCTCTCCTGCGGAGAGAAGAAACAACACATGCTGACCCGACTAAAGTAGAAACGACGCAAGGTCTCACTCATGAGTGATATCAACGCATCGCAAGCCCTTTATGATGCGCACTCGCCCGTGAGGGGTTTATTTTTTAAAACACCCAAGGTACATTTTCACGCTAACAGCGTTAGCATTGTCTTTAAAATTACATGAAGACTCTTTTTGCATTTTTTGTGATAACTTGACTTGTGTATTGTGAATGTTTGTCATTTTGGCCTTGTTTTGTTTAGATAAATATTCTAGATTTTTCTAAACCTGTGTTGTGTCATTTTGTAGGGGTTTCATTAAGTTACTGTGTGTGTTGGTACAAATACTTTACACATTGCTTCTGAAATTAAGCCTGCCTGCTTGTGCCAAGCTACCAAGGGGGTGAGCGGCGTTAACTGAGGGTGATTCTCCTTAATGCTGACTAAAGTTAGGGTCCTTGCTTGGACAGGGGGTAACCTGACTGCCAACCAAAGACCCCATTACTAACATGTACCATTCCTTAACATTTGACTCAAAATCATGTATTTTCACATATAGGTACCCTTGGAGAGGGAGGATGTGACAACCTCCTGTCTACTGTCCATTGACAGACTTTTAGACCATGGAGGAATGCCATGACATCCAGCTGTACCATCTGAATAGACAAACAATAGTCGATTTATCCTATCAGTTGAAGCCAGATCTGATGCCAGCTAACAGTAATCCATACTGCATATACCCCATTGTACAAGTCATGACAGTATTGCACTTCCAGGCCACATGGTCATTTGAACATAAAGTGGCCCTATCCGCTGGCGTGTTCCAACCTATGTTCAGTGTGGTGTTGAGAGATTTCCCATCAGTAATGTTGAAAGACAATGACGGCTGTGTCAGGTTCTCCAAACGTGAGTATTTAGCCAATGTGAAGGCTGACTTCTGTAGTCTTGCCAGCCTCCAACATGTTGTGGGGGCCATTGATGGCACACATGTTGACTTGGTGCCAGCACAGGCCACTGAACTAGTCTATTGCAACAGAAAAAACTTCAGTTCCATCAACGTGCAAGTTGTCTGTTTGGTGGATCTCTACATCTCAAGTGTGCGTGCCTGTTTACCTAGATCAGCCAATGATTCCTTTTTAATGCAGAACAGCACTATACCCCAGCTGATGTCACAACTGCAACCAGAGAGGGTTTGACTGGTTGGTAAGTCATGTCTGTCCTGATTGTGTGTGTGCAATGCCAGGTGCCACAATCATGAAGTTAATGACTCATTGTTGCACTTATGTACCATTTCTTAACATTAGACTCAGCATATCCAAACCGTTCTTGGTGATTGACGCTGCTGAGGAATCTAGCTATGCCAGGGGAAGTCCACTTCAATGAGGCACATGGAAGAACACAGCGGGCAGTGGGTGGTGCAGGCTTTTTGGCTCCTGATTGCCAGATTTCGGTGTCTGGACAGGACTGGTGGAGCCCTATTCTACTCACCTGGGAAAGTGTGTCAGATAACTGTGGCATGTTGCATGCACCACAACATCACCCTGCAGAGGAATATCCCATACATCCCAGAGGAAGGTGAGCCTGCAGTGCCACTGGGTAAGAATGCTGAAATGCCAACTGATGATGACATGTGTGAAGAGGAAGGAGCTAACTTGGGAGAAGATTTCATTCACAGCTACTTCTCATGAGTGTATGTATGTCATGTGATGTCATGACTGTGATTGTACAATGACCTTTAGCTGTGAAAATGTCTGGAGTTTGGTCCTTCCAAACAGCTAGGGAGCTGATACACTGCAAAAATCAGCAAAAGGCTGATTGATAAGATAGATTTGGCACATCCCCACCTTGATGATGTTGCTTTATTTATGTCAGAATTATAGCAGTGTACTTTATTTTCCAGATGCTTGCTTTGTAACATGTGTCGTGTGTATGATTTCACACATATACTCCTTGTGTTGCTCTTTGTACAGGTACCTTCAACATGACATCTTCATTTGGGTTTTTCAGAGTTGTGACATTGGCAGGTATGTGATGCTGTTCTGACATATGAAGTGGACATGGATTGTTGCAGGTAATGTAGGTCTCATAGTTTTGGTGTATGAGACCTGTGCCAGGACAGCTTGCACCGTGTTTGAATGGAAATTCAGAAGTGCCCATTGGACTTGTTTTGTGTCCTGTAGTGGGCCTGAAACTTCATGTGTGTCATCACTTGGTCATAAAATATGTAGTCCTAGCTTACGAACAAGTCATTGTCCAATCACATTGGATAAACACTCTTTTTGTATGAACTGCATAATACCTGTGAATGTGTTTCATCACTGTAGGCCCCAGTGCCTGTGCCAAAACACTGACAAATGTTTGTGTCATACCACCTGATGAATGAGCATTGGATTATAATGATCCTGTGATCAGGAACTGTTCCACTACCATTTGTCTGAATCTTGAATAATGTGATGTTGGAGTACATTGCTGTGCCATATGATAAAGCTCAAGCAGATGATATTAACCACTTCAATGCTTGCCTATTCTACAGGGCAATGTCTGACAAATCACTTCCTTCCATAGTCTGGAGGTCTGTGCCTGTAAACATGTTAATTTACTCAGTATGAGACAATCATTTAAGTTTCCACTAGTTCAGACATATTGACAGTCTATGTATTGAACACTGCAATAAATTGTTCAGTTTGACCAGATACTTGTATAAATGTGTTCGTGTGGGATGGTTGTAAGCCTGAGCTGGAATCTGTGTATATGCAACATAACACATCTTGGTTCAAATGGTCTGACATGTCTATGTGGCTCAATACGAAAGCAAAATCAGCAGACAACGAATCAGTGATCGATGATTTTATTGTAAAGCTACAAATAAGAAAAAATATATGTCATGAAGCAAGCAAAAACAATGTGAAGAAGTCAGTCATGGTGAATTACCTCATTGAAGTAGATGCCACACCATTGGAAGTCCACACCCTAAAGTGCTCCGCTCATTGGAACTGGGATGTAGTTCAGGATTGGTACACAGAGTGAATGTATGGCACACCAAGGAGGACATTAAGGCAGAGGTCACTTGCTATCAGTGATGGAAGTCTCACTATCTGCACCTCCTGGATTCTCTGCTTACGGTGGGTGATCAGCTCCTGCAGAGGCAGGGATGTCTGTGCCTGGTTCTTCCTTTGGCAGGGTCTCCCTTCCTGTGGCTGGCATAAATGTTAATGGGCCTGCTGTTGATGAGCCAAAGGAAGGGCTACGGTAGTTTTAAAAAGCCGTGCTCAGGGTGATATGTATGTCCCTAAACACCCCTGTTAGGGAGATCATGTTGGAATTGTGGGCCTTCATCTGTTCATGAATGTTCCTCTGTAGCTGTTTGATTTCCCAGAGTTCGGTCAACACCTGACCCATCACGCCTTGGGACTCCTGATAGACCTCCAAGACATGGCTGATGGTGTCCTGGCCAACAGCAGCCCTAGTGGATTCTGTCTGTCCGCTGGCCCATACTATCCCCCCATGCACCCTACCCCCACTGGCCTGTGACCTTGACACAGGGTGCCCTATCCAACTTGTTCAAAGGCCCCCATTGTCTGAAGTATTGCTCTGAAACTCAAGATCCAGGATTAGGGGCACAAGATGGTGTACACTGTGCTAGGGACACAGGTAGGGGAGCAAGTGGTTTCCTGTGATGTTGATGGAAGGAGGCTAGGAGGTGACTCTGTTGCTACTGTGAGACTCACTGTTGCCACCTGACCAGGTTGCCCAGATGGTCCAGAACCATCCTCCACATCCAGAAGTCCAGGAGTGTCATCGTCACTGAGGGCTTCATCCAGGTGGCTAGTGATAGTCTGTTCGCTGCCTCCATGTGCCGAGCGCCATCTCAACCTGTTGATGAAAAACTTTCATTGTTACTGCCTGAATTGTGACATCTACCTCCAAAGGTTTGGTGTTACCTTAAGCAGAGACCTTGGACAAAGTTAAGTTGTAGGAAATCCAATTGTGCCAAGTAACCATGGTATGTGGTGATTTGACATGACGTGTGCAGCAAGCCAATCCAATTTGACTCAAGCAGCTGATGAGATATGCCAATCAGTTGCACTTTGGAAGATGGCCTGAAAATGAAATTTTACCACCAGTGCAGGCAACACAGTGGAGAGGCAAGATATGGCCTTGACCTTTTGGAGAGCTAGTTGTGTGGGATGCAGACAAACACTGTACTACGTGGTATATGCAACTCTAGTCATCATGTGCAAAGTGCTGCATCAAAGTGTCTGCTGCTGATACAAGTCTGGTGATGCATTTTGAGGTCTTAAGAATACTTATTGTAAACAGTGCGTAAGGTGTCATTCCTATTCTCAAAAGTTCCATCTTGGGTTAGCAATTCAAGATGGAGCTAGGTAGACGCCCATGTCTCTAAGTTGAACATGATCTGTATCTTGATCACTCCCAGGTGAGTACACTTAAATTGAGATTAGACAGACAGGTGTATTTGAGCAAGTGAACACTGTGCTTGTGGCTGGAGTTAGAGAAACAGGGCCTATTGGACTTTGCAGTCAGGTACCTCCCTCTGCTTCCCAACATCTGACAAATGGTATGCTCCCAGGTGAGTAAAGAGCACTAGAGATATTACAAACAGGTGTATTTGGGCAAGTGACTACCGGGCTGGTGGTTGGAGTTACAGAAACAGGGCCTCCTTGGAGTTGCAGTCAGGCCATTCTCTCTACCACACGCACTATACAAAGGGTATCTTCCCAGGTAAGTACATTACAGTTTACAGTTTAGGAACAGGGGTATTTGGCTAAGTGAACACTGGGCTGGTGTTTGGAGGCACATACACAAGGCCTCCTGGGACATGCAGCCAGGTCACTCTCTCTACTACACACATTATAAACATGGTATCCTCCCGGGTTAGTGTACTTCAATTGAGAGTTAGCAAACAGGGATATTTAGACAAGTGAATATTGGGCTGCTGCTTGGAGTTAATGAAACGGTGCCTCCTGGGGGTTGCAGTCATGTCTTTCCCTCCACTAAACACACTATACAAATGGTATCGTCCAGATGAGTAACTTCAATTGAGAGATTACAAAAATTAGTTTGGCAAGAGATCACGGTGCTGGTGGTTGGAGGTCAACAAACAGGGCCCCCTGGGAGTTTCAGTCAGGTAACTCTCTCTACCACACACATTAGACAAATTTTGGGTATTACATATCGGTATGCCAGCTGCATTTAGGTTTGCGTATACATTTTCATGTTGAGACATATCAGGAGTGCTGGGATGATTTTTTGGTGTTGTAAGACTTAAAGGTACCATGTGGACATATGGCATATGCTAGGCCTTGGTAGCTGTGGTGTTGGCTCCAACAATACAGATCAACAGTGTTAGCACTCACATACTCTGGGTATTGAATGCTGGTGAAGTACATGTACAAGACAGTGGCAAAAGCTGACCTGTGAGCATGCATGACATTGTAGTTTTGTGACAGTTTGTGTGTTGTGACTTACCAGACTCCACTCCCCCAGGTGTTCCTGTCAAGCCCTCAGGATGCAGAATGGCCAAGACCTTCTCCTCCCAGGGCAAGAGTATTAATGGGGCACTAGAAGGTCCACTGCCAGTCTTCTAGATGGTACCAAGAGACCAGGGAATGTACCTTGCCCCTGAGGTCATTTCACCTCTTCCTGATATCCTGTCCCACATTTCAATTTTCCTACTGAGAGGGGTGTGCTGAACTTGGACTCCAAACAATTGTGGCTCTACTCTAACCATTTCATCCACCATGACTCTCAACTCACTCTCTGGAAAAATTGATTTTTGGACCGTGACATGACTGAAAAATAAAGGGAGTGACTAACTAATTAAGACAAGTGAATATGGGGAAAAATATAGACGATGTGTGTAGAGGGTGTAAAATGTGATGGTGGAAAAAAGGGCAGCCTTATAATGAAAAATGGATGACAAGATGTGTGGTCTCTCTTGCAGTGAAAATGTAAAGGATTGTGGTCTGTGGAGAGATGTGTTTTATAGTGTGATGTGCAGGTGTGTCCACTTGGCCAATGTACCTCAGCTGTGGTGTTTTTTAATTCATCCAATGTGTACTTCTCTGTTACTTTGGTGGATGCGGATTGCTTTGTTCAACTGCCATTGGCTGACCACTGCATGGAGACTGCCACAGAAACTATGTGTTTGTAATATGCTCGGTGGTTGGATGCGGCGTTGGAGGTCAGACCATCTAGTTACAAGCCACTGCACCTCTGGCAGTCTGCATTTTTTGCTTGGTGCATGGCGGTCCTGTCTGTGTAACCTGTAATATGGTGGTCTTGGGAATTCTGATGTTGCTGTTTTTATAGGACCGCTGACATGGTGGTCTGTCGGTCCTACCGGCAAACTCATAATCAGGCTCCCACTATTTATATGTAAAATCTTTTCTCTGAAGGTATACCACAATTTGACCCTATCAAACTGAACATTCAATAGAGAAATTTTTGTTTTAGAGATTAGTGTCTGCTGACACTAATGCGTATTACTGTATTCGACTGACATCTCTGTGTTCGACCGCCATTGGCTTATCGCTGCTAGGGTACCGCCACAGAAACTGTGTGTTTGTAATAGGCTTGGTGGTTGTCGAGGCACAGGAGGTCAGACTGCCTAGTTAGAAGCAAAAGCACCTCTGGCAGTCTGCATTTTTTGCATGGTGGATGGCGGTCCTGCCTGTATAACCCACAATATGGTAGTCTTGGGACTTCTGGTGTTGCTGTCTTTTTAGGACCGCCGACATGGTGGTCTGGGGGTCCTACCACCAAACTCGTAATCAGGCCCACACTATTGATATATAAATTATTTTCTCTCAAGCTATATCACAATTTGACCCCATCACAATGAACATTCAATAGAGGCATTGTCGTGTTAGAGATAAGTCTCTGCTGACACTAATGCGGATTGCTGAGTTCTACCGCCATTCCGGTGTTCGATGTCCATTGGCTCACCGCTGTGTGGAGACTGCTACAGAAACTGTGTGTTTGTAAAAGGCGCGGTGGTTGCCTGTGGCCTCTGGCAGTCTGCATTTTTTGCTTGGTCAACGGCGGTCCTTCCTGTATAACCATAATATGGTGGTCTTGGGACTTCTGGTGTTGCTGTCTTTTTAGGACCACTGACATGGTGGCCTGGTGGTCCTACCACCAAACTTGTAATCAGGCCCATACTAATGATGTATAAATTATTTTCTCTGAAGCTATATCACAATTTGACTCTATCACAATGAACATTCAAAAGAGGTTTTGTAGTTTAAGATTAGTGTCTGCTGACATGCAAAAGATGAAAAGCATACAATACCTGGGTCTAGCCCACATTAAGGGTGATATTTGACCTTTGTGAATTTTCCCTATGTTTGTCCCCTGTACTTTGTAAGATAAGTCATTGTTTGCTTTGTTTAGCTTTTTTTATTGCCATCTTGTTCACATTTGGAATTGTGTATTTAGTATTTACTTTTATGTGTATTGAAGTATGTTAATTTTTTAAAGAAAAAGCAGTGGCTGAGTACTAATTTTTTGAGTTTTGTCTTCTGCACTGCTGATTTCCGAGTCTCTAAAATCAGCACATCCCTGAGTAAGACTTATCAAGTGCTAAAAGGCACACCTAGGGGCATATTTACAAGCCCCTTTGTGTTGCCGGAACATTACTTTTAGTGATGGTCCGCCGGCTCAAATTGCAGGTCCATATTTACAAGGCCACATAAAATCACCCTGCTACAGGGAGGCGTGCCATGGGTGTTACACCTCCCCAGGTAAGGCATGTGGGGGGCGCAAAGATGAGAACTACCGCTATTTCTCCTTATTTACCCTTTTTATGTGTGCTGTGTTCTGCAGCACACACTGAAAGAGAAAAAATCCTCTTGTTATTGTTTTTGTGCAGCAAGATGTCCCTTCCTGGATAAAAACAATCATCCCTGCAAAGCAGAAACCCTTGCACCTTGGTGCAAGGGTGCCTGTATTGGTACATGGCATCCCATTGTCCGCAAGCACAGGAGAAAAGGATAGGAATGCACTGTATCTTATATATACAGAGCGTTCCTGCCCTTTTGTTTTGATGCAGAACAGCACAGAAAGAACGCTTGCGGCGCTGCCCTGCATCAAAATATTGCAAATATGCCCCTAAGTTTCCAGTTTAGGCGTCCAGAGCATGGGTGGGTCAAGGAAACCAGAAAGGAAATACCCTGGTTGTAGAAATTGGTGCAAAGTAGTTGCTGTTCGCCCTTGGAACCTATTACCTAAATATCTCACAGGAGTGATTAAACCTGTCACCTTAGAAAATGCTTCCAATTACCACTTGTTTGGAAGAATTTGTAAGGTGTAACAATATAACCTTGATATTAGGAAAGGTATTGATTGAACCAAGAAAATAGACCAATTATTTTAAAGGAGAGAGTATATATTTAGGGACAGATTTAAGAGAAAATGAGGGTGCACGTTGTTGCGCCAAAGTTGGCAGCGTCACACACCATCATTTTCAAAATCCAGAGATGTGCTGTATTTACAAGAATACGGTGCACCCCTGTGTTTCCCCCTGCACTGGCGCTAAATATGCTGCCATGTGCCAACGAAGCAACCCTTGCACCATAGTGCAAAGATGGCTACGTTGAGAGGGAGATTGTTTTGTGCAGGAAGGAACACCTTCCTGCACAAAAAACAATCTTAAATGGCAATTTGCTCTTTCTATGCAACACACATAGAGCAAAAAACAAGGAGAAAATAAATTATTTCACCTCGTTGCGCCATGCTAACGCCACCCCTGGGGTGTTGTTAAGTTTTGGCGCTGACTCAGGTTTAAGAAAACTCATGAATAGGGGGCAGAGTAAAAATGCAACGGATGTTGCTATGGCACTCCCACAGCAACACCCATTGCACTCCAATTCAACTGAAAGTGCTGTGTGTGAAGGGGCCATATTTACAAGGTGGTGTTAAGCCACAAAAAGTGGCTTAGTGCCACCTTGTAACTGCAATGCAGTGCATAGGGCCACTATAGCATCACTGAAAGTGACGCTCCGGTGGCGCTAGGAGCTTTTACATATACACCCTTTAGTTTTCAACTGATAGAATAGTCACAAATATAATGTAAATGTATGCTTTTCAGTAGAACACACATTCAGTGAGGATCCTGAAAGAGGGACAAGACCACACTCATGTTTCGTAGATGATGTCGCTATTTTTTTGTACTTGACTAGGAAGTTAGTTTACTTGATATTGGACTGCTGAGTAAAATACATGGAAAATATTTACTACAATTTAAAACTCACAATGCACATTGGGGATGTCAAAAAGAAAATAAAAAAGCTGTGTTCAGCAGTTTCATCCCGACATGATGAATGAAGCACCATAATGGGAGCAGATATCAGCTGCAAAACTCTATAATTTGCAAAAGTCAAACCTTCTTACCAATACAAGTAGGAAGTGTAGAAAAAATACTTTGAAATAAAATGAGAAAAAAACAAGTTATTTGATTGCAAAATGCCCATAACGCCCACCCTGTTGTCAGTCATAACAATACCCATTCATGATGAAATAGTTGAAAATATAAAAAAAACTACTTGATATGTTCTCTTAGACCTAGTAATACTACTCAGCCTGCCTGCTCATCCCATATCCCAGCATGGGTGTGGGGCAGTGTAATCTCCCTAAACACTACTAGTATAATTTACGCTGCCCTGTTGCTGTGCCCACTAATTGGTCTTTGGATCTTTGGAGTAGCTGTTAGGTATGCAATATGCTGCAACATCAACATTGTTAATCACAATTAATTCTATGGGAGACAACGAAGAGAGTTTAGGATAGTATAATATTTATTTAGAAATAAAGTGATACATTTTATTAATCAATTCAGCGTACAGAACAATTGCCAGTAGCATTTCCTGAAACTGTTCCTGTTCTATTTGTCGAACTCTATTTGACAAATTATCCCAGCGCTTATGCCAAGTATAGCTGCAGTTTGGTCTAGTCTCATTGAAGAAGTCTGGGAAAGTACAGTAAAGAATTAAAGAAAGTTATTCTTCAATCTATCTCTAAAACAGTCCTCACAGCAATCAGCTCAGTAAGATTCAGTTATGGTGCTATTCTGCAACAGTCTATCCAGCTCCCAAGCAAAATAGATAAAATTACTAAGTACAATTTGAGTGAGAAAGAGATGCCATGCACAACGAACCCAAGCAGCACCCTCTTGTATCTGTCTTGCTCTGCCTTGGGTGCCCCTACTATTTCCCTTGGACACCTTTTATAACTAAAATTAATCTACAATCTAACAATTTAACATAAATGTAATATCTCTTGGCGTGTTGAAACTTTCAAAACACTAGGGGCCTGATTATGACCCGCCAAGGTACCGCCGCTGAATGACCGCACTGCGGTCAAAAGACCGCGACGGCCATTTAGACATTTCCTCTGGGCCGGCGGGCGCTCTCCAGAAGAGCGCCCGCCGGCCCAGAGGAAATGCCCCTGCAACGAGGACGCCGGCTCAGAATTGAGCCGGCGGAGTTGCAGGGGTGCGACGGGTGCAGTTGCACCTGTCGCGTATTTCAGTGTCTGCTTAGCAGACACTGAAATACTTTGCGGGCCCTCTTACGGGGGCCCCTGCCGTGCCCATGCCTTTGGCATGGGCACGGCAGGGGCCCCCAGGGGCCCCGCGGCACCCCCTACCGCCATCCTGTTCCTGGCGGGCGAACCGCCAGGAACAGGATGGCGGTAGGGGGTGTCAGAATCCCCCATGGCGGCGCAGCAAGCTGCGCCGCCATGGGGGATTCTAAGGGCAGCGGTAAACCGGCGGGAGACCGCCGGTTTGCCTCTTCTGACCGCGGCCGAACCGCCGCAGTCAGAATGCCCTGCGGGGCACCGCCGGCCTGTCGGCGGTGCACCCGCCGACCCTGGCCCCGGCGGTCTTAGACCGCCGGGGTCAGAATGACCCCCCAGGTTTGTTCAATTTCAGAGGTGAATGGCACATTTTTTCAGGTTCTCATGCATTGTTTACTTAAGAAAGAATAAGGAACATACATGAATACAACTGGCATCTCTCTTCCCATAGCTGTCACACTATAGATCCATTCATAAAAGAAGCAATTCGGTAAGTATGCGCATTCCAAAGCAGGTTAGCAAGTAAAATATTATACATAATACTGCTTCCATAGTTTAAGATTGAAGAAGTTTGCAACATGCATAGGACATGCATGACAGACGCAAAATATTTGTTGAGCAAAGAAATGTGTTAACGTTAACAGTTTTTCCTCAGCACATCAAGCAGCATAGGTAACACAGAGTTTAAAATGAGTTTATGACTATGAAAAGCAACTGCAATTAGACCTAGCTTGATTCTCTCATTTTAATAATTTCATATTGATTTATTTTCTATTGGAAGCTGTAGCAGGTGAATTATGTACAAGTCAGAAAAAGAGTTAAAGGCTTTGGTATTAATCATATTTTTCTCATGGTGCTAGAAGACTGAAGAGATTAAAAAAAAGACACATGACTGGGCATATTTAATATGAGGTACTCTACAGTATTCCAAATGTGATATAAAAAAATTGAATTTAAATTTGATTGGCAATTTCAAAGGTTACGTATGTGTAAAATGAAAGAATCAGTTGTTTTAAGAAGATGGAACCTATAATATTACATTTCATAGAGGGGTTGGGGTCCTACATAGTTGATCATATGGAGCACCAACAACGTCTAACAACACACATGTCCTTTTAGTTGTGGCTCATGGTGTGTTTGTTGTGAGGTAATATGGTACTATCTGGACTATGTGCTCATCACAGGGTATTGTGACATGAAAAAGGGTATGAGTACTTGTAGGAGGCTGGCCTGGCTTGTAGTGGGTACCAGAGGTACTTACACCTTGTGCCAGGTCCAGTTATCCCTTATTAGTGTAGAAGAGGTGTTTCTAGCAGCTTAGGCTGATAGAAGGTAGCTATGGCAAAGCAGCTTAGGCTGAACTAGGAGACATGTAAAGCTCCTACTATACCACTGGTGTCATATGCACAATATCATAAGAAAACACAATACACAGAAGTACTAAAATGAAAGGTACTTTATTTTTATGACAATATGCCAAAAGTATCTCAGTGACTACCCTCAGTATGAGGATAAGTTATATACAAAAGATATATTTACACAAACCCAAAATTATGCAGGCAATAGCAAGAAAAGTAATGCAACCAGTGTAGAATTACAATAGATTGCAATAGGAGCACATAGGCATGGGGGCAACACAAACCATTTACTCCAAAAGTGGAATGCGAACCACGAATGGACCCCAAACCTATGTGAGCTTGCAGAGGGTCGCTGGGATTGTAAGAAAACAGTGAGGGTTAGAAAAATAGCCCACTCCAAGACCCTGAAAGGTAGGTGTAAAGTGCACCTACTATCCCCAAAGAGCACAGAAGTCGTGATAGGGGAATTCTGCAGGAAGAACAAACACCAGCAATGCAACAGCAGTGGATTCCCGGACCTGAGTACCTGTAAGACAACAGGACCAAGTCCAATAGTCGCGACAGTGTCGAGAGTGGGCAGGAGCCCAGGAAATGCCAGCTGAGGGTTCAAGGAAGCTGCCACCTGTTGGAAGAAGCTTGGAGTTCTACAAGAAAGAAGAGAACTAGGAACTTCTCCTTTGGAGGATGGAGGTCCCACGTCACTACGAAGCTTGCAGAGGTATTCCCACGCAGAAAGACTGCAAACAAGCCTTGCCAGCTGCAAGGGTCTCAGTAGAGGTTTTTGGGTGCTGCTGTGGCCCAGGAGGGACCAGGATGTCGCCACTTGGAGGAGCAGACAGAGGGGGCACCCAGCGACTCAGGGAGTCCTCACAGAAGCAAGCAACACACACAGAAGTACCTGAACAGGCACTTGGGAGAAGAGTGAACCAGAGTCCACACCAAGTCACATAAGGGAGTCCCACAACGCCGGAGGACAACTCAGAAGGTTGTGCACTGCAGGTTAGAGTGTCGGGGAACCAGGCTTGGCTGTGCATGAAGGAAATCCTGGAAGAGTGCACAGGAGCTGGAGCAGCTGCAAATCATGCGGTACGCAGCAATGCAGTCTAGCATGGGGAGGCAAGGACTTACCTCCACCAAACTTAGACTGAAGAGTCACTGGACTGTGGGAGTCTCTTGGACAGAGTTGCTGAGTTCCAGGGACCACGCTCGTCGTGCTGAGAGGGGACCCAGAGGACCGGTGATGCAGTCTTTTGGTGCCAGCGGTTGCAGGGGGAAGATTCCGTCGACCCACTGGAGATTTCTTCAGAGCTCCTGGTGCAGAGAGGAGGCAGGCTCCCCCCAGAGCATGCATCACCTGGAAACAGTTGAGAAAGCCGGCATGATGAAGCGATACAAGGTTGCTAGTAGTCATCTGGCTGCTTTGTTGCAGTTTTGCAGGCATCCTGAGCAGTCAGCGGTCGATCCTTTGGTAGAAGGTGAAGAGGGAGATGCAGAGGAACTCTGATGAGCTCTTGCATTCGTTATCTGGTGAGATCCCCAAAGCAGAGACCCTAAATAGCCAGAAAAGGAGGTTTGGCTACCTAGGAAGGAGGATTTGCTAGCAAGAGAGGTAAGAGCCTATCAGAAGGAGCCTCTGATGCCACCTGCTGGCACTGGCCACTCAGAGCAGTCCAGTGTGCCACAGACACCTCTGTTTCTAAGATGGCAGAGGTCTGGGACACACTGGAGGAGCTCTGGGCACCTCCCTTGGGAGATGCAGGTCAGGGGAGTGGTCACTCCCCTTTCCTTTGTCCAGTTTCGCGCCAGAGCAGCGCTGGGGGATCCCTGAACCGGTGTAGACTGGCTTATGCAGAGATGGGCACCATCTGTGCCCATCAAAGCATTTCCAGAGGCTGGGGGAGGCTACTCCTCCCCCGCCTTCACACCTATTTCCAAAGAGAGAGGGTGTTACACCCTCTCTCAGAGGAAATCCTTTGTTCTGCCTTCCTGGGCCAGGGCTGCCTGGACCCGAGAGGGGCAGAAACCTGTCTGAGGGGTGGCAGCAGTAGCAGCTGCAGTGGAGACCCCGTAAAGGCAGTTTGGCAGTACCCGGGTACTATGCTAGAGACCCGGGGAGTCATGGAATTGTCCCCCCAATGCCAGAATGGCATTGGGGTCACAATTCCATGATCTTAGACATGTTACATGGCCATTGTTCGGAGTTACCATTGTGACGCTGTACATAGGTATTGACCTATGTACAGTGCACGAGTGTAATGGTGTCCCCGCACTCACAAAGTCCGGGGAATTTGCCCTGAACGATGTGGGGGCACCTTGGCTAGTGCCAGGGTGCCCATACACTAAGTAACTTTGCACCTAACCTTCACCAGGTGAAGGTTAGACATATAGGTGACTTATAAGTTACTTAAGTGCAGTGGTAAATGGCTGTGAAATAACTTGGATGTTATTTCACTCAGGCTGCAGTGGCAGGCCTGTGTAAGAATTGTCAGAGCTCCCTATGGGTGGCAAAAGAAATGCTGCAGCCCATAGGGATCTCCTGGAACCCCAATACCCTGGGTATCTCAGTACCATAAACTAGGGAATTATATGGGTGTACCAGTATGCCAATGTGAATTGGTAAATTTAGTCACTAGCCCGTTAGTGACAAATTTGGAAAGCAGAGAGAGCATAACCACTGAGGTTCTGGTTAGCAGAGCCTCAGTGAGACAATTAGGTATCACACAGGGAACACATACAGGGCACATACTTATGAGCACTGGGGCACTGCCTGGTAGGGTCCCAGTGACACATAGACTAAAACAACATATATACAGTGAAATATGGGGGTACCATGCCAGGCAAGATGGTACTTTCCTACAGTACTTCATTCCGTGTTTTAATAGATTTGAGTAATAAACAGTGCAGAGATATCCTCCCCATTACACATTAACACGTTCATCTATCAAAGGTTTGGGTGATGTTCTTGGTAAATTCTACTGTTTTCTTATTGAAGATGTGATGAGCTGTGACTGCTCTGCAGTACAGAAGTATCATCAATGTTGGTGCTAAGAATGTGTGCAGTGATAGTTTCCACATGGAGTCGATGACATGTCATAATGAAAGTACTACTAACTACATTGAACAGCCTCTATTCTTTAAACTCGTTAAAAATTTGGTAACTCTCTGCTATGACGTAGCAAAAGTTTAATACAAAACTCGTCATTTATGTCTTCCATGCCAGGCAGACAGCTTTCTCTGAGAGCTTGTCAGTGCACCGGTGCTTGTTTGCTTTTACTGAAAGCAGTACGTACAGCTGCAGGAGGGAGAAGGAGAGCAGGGAAGGTGTTTGCTGTTCATTAAGGGTGGGAGGCAGGTATTTATATGTTATGTATGGCTCCTGCATTGCTCCTCTGTCCCTGTGTAGTGGTTGAAAACAGGGACAGGTGATTTTGGGGGCCAAACATACCATAAAATTATAGATGGATAAAAAGTGAAGTGAAGTACAGGGATGTTTTTCACCTCAGGGTTCTGAGTACCATCTTCATACACAATTTAAGCTACACTCTTGTTGTATATTTAATGGCACTCAGAACCCCTCAGTGAAAAACATCTCCATAATTCACTATTACCCATCTATAATTCTATCAGTTTTCTCTGATCCGTGACCCTGGGTGAGAGATTACCTAGATGGAAATGAAAATGTGTGCTGCCCCCATCCAGAGAAGCCTTTGCTGATGGAGTACAGGCTTATTCTGGTTGTTGTATGCATAGGAAAGTGTAGTTGTTGCAGTATGGCTAAAGTTGTGTGATTGAGTGATCACTGGCCCCCTTTAGTCTGTGGAGAGAAGAGACCAGTGGGTTCTCAAGCCTTAGTGGCTGTGAGATGATGTGGTGGTGGATGTGTAGAGAAGACAGGGTGGGCTAAATGGTAGACTGAGCTTTCAAGTTCTAGTAGTATTAGCAATTCTAATTCAAGAGTTTCAGGTCTGGGTAGGGTTGGTTCATCCTTCTGAGGTGGATGTTTTCAGATTGAACCATGAACATTGTTGAACTGCAGCAGTTAGAAACAACAAACAAGAGAGGTATTTATAAGCAGGGGACTAAAAACAAGGTCTTCACGGTGCTGTGGTAACAGAGTATATCAAATGAACTAGTGTTGTTCTGGGCTGCCCCATATGACTGACGGAATTATGGCCCTCATTACAACCCTGGCGGTCGGTGATATAGTGGTGGTAATACCACCAACAGGCCAGCGGTAATAATTATGAAATTATGACCAAGGTGGAAACCGCTCAGGCAGACAGCCACTATAACACACCGACCGCAAGGGCGAAATCAACAGGCACCCCGGCGGTAACCACCTACAGCCAGGCGGAAGACAATGTTCTGCCCACTGTATAATGACACACCAATCCCCCACCTTTTCTGGGGCGGTACCAAGGACATCAAAATCCTGGCAGAAACACTGCACAGAAGGGAAATGACTCACCCCAGGATACTCAAGGAAGAACTGACTGCAATGGCGAAATCAACAGGCACCATGGTGGTAACCGCCTACAGCCAAGCAGAAGACAATGTTCTGCCCACTGTATAATGACACACCAATCCACCACCTTTTCTGGGGTGGTACCAACGACATCAAAAGCCTGGCAAAAACACTGCATAGAAGGGAAACAACTCACCTCAGGAGACTTAAGGAAGAACCATGCCGCCATGGAGCCCGAGGTGCATGTGTTCCCCATGCTCTTCTAAGTTCTGCTCCACTACGAACACCAACGCCAGCGAAGACGACCACGGTGAGTACTGCCGCCTAGCACACGGGGTGGGGGGCAGGAAAAAGAGAGTGACACACACACACGCAACACCCCCCCCCAACACCATACACACAAGCAGATGCAGTAACATTACATATTCACCCCGTACCCCTCAGGAATAATGCAAGGACAACTACTATAGAGTAAAAAGAGTGTAATAAAATAAATATAGTAGTAACACATGCATCCAAATCAAAAAGTATATACATATTCACAAATCAAGGGACACTGCCCAGTTCTTAATGTCTGTGGGCCACAGGGCCACATCACAAAGTCGAAGGCGCCACCTCACTCCTGCAACAACACAGAGAGAACACTGCAGGGGCATCAGGTCGAAAATAGGCACCTCAGGGGGACAGGGAATGGGGGGGCACCTCAGCCGGAAGATGGTACAAAGACACTGGTCCTGGAGGTAGCACCATGCCCATCACTGTCCTTAGGAGTGTAAGGCCACAGTCTCTCAAGTGGGTGACTTGCCCACTGACTTGTCCTAGGGAATGCAAGGCCACAGTCTCTCAAGTGGGTGACTTGCCCACAAGCTCTGGAGGGGGCAACATGCCCATTACTCTGTCCTGGGAGTGCAAGGCCACAGTCTCTCAAGTGGGTGACTTGCCCACATGGTCTGGAGGGTGCAACATGCTTGGACATGGGGAGTGCAAGGCTACAGTCTCTCAAGTGGGTGAGGTGCCCATTGGTCTGGAGGGGGCATCATGCCCTGTGAGCTTCATCCTGGGAAGGACGGGGTGAGTGGATGGCTTCTCCACTGGTTCTGGAGGGGGCCTCGTGCCCTGTGAGCTTCATCTTGGGGAGGATGGGGTGAGTGGATGGCTTCTCCACTGGTTCTGGAGGGGGCATCGTGCCCAGTGAGCTTCATCTTGGGGAGGATTGGATGAGTGGATGGCTTTACCACTGGTTCTGGAGGGGGCATCGTGCCCTGTGATGCAGATCTTGGGGAGTGCAAGGTCACAGTCTCTCACCTTGGTGTCATACCCACAGGATTTGCAGGGGCCAGGCCGCACAACAGCCCATGGATGCAGGACTACACAGTCCGCCGGCAGTGACGGCTGCTCATTGGAGGCAGTGGTGCTTCTGCTGGTGGAGCTGGCAGTGGTGGGCGAGGTTCCAGCCCATTCCCTGCAGCCTTGGATGGCTGCCCACTGGGGCTGCTGCTGCTGGTGGCGGTGCTGTCAGTGGTGGGAGGAGGCTCAAGCCCATTCCCTGCAGCCTCGGACAGCTGCTCATTGAAGCTGCTGCTTGTGGTGCTGGTGGGGGTGCCGGCAATGGTGGGGGGAGGCCCCAGCCCATCACCTGCAGCCTCAGATGACTGCCCACTGTGGCCGCTGCTGCTGATGGCAGTGCTGGTGGCGGTGCTGGCAGTGGTGGGGGGAGGCTCCAGCACATCCCCAGCAGGCTCGGACAGCCACACCACCATGGTTTGTGGTGGTGGCTCCGACTGAGTTCCAGCACCAGGCCCCTTGTCTCTACTGCCTGCTGTTTTAGGCCACTTGCCCTTCCTCCTGCAGCTTGGACTGCCACCTTGCTCTTCCTTCCAGCAGCTGGGGCTGCCTCCTTGCCCCTCCTTCCTGCAGCTGGGGCTGCCTCTTGCCCTTCCTTCCAGCAGATGGGGCTGCCTCCTTGCCCTTCCTTCATGCAGCTGGGGCTGCCTCCTTGCCCATCCTTCACGCAGCTGGGGCTGCCTCCTTGCCCTTCCTTTCTGCATATGGGCTGACTCCTTGCCCTTCCTTGATGCACTTGGGGCAGGCACCCTTTTCAGCTGGTTGGCTGGTGGCCGGGATCCTTTCCCACCGGGAGCAGCTGGGGACACTACTGTGCCCGTGGACTTTGTGCTGAGGTGCTTGCCTGGGTTTTGACCACCCTGGCCTGATGTGAGGGACGTGTGGGAGGGCTAGGGAAGAGGTCAATGTTGACGAGGAAAAGCTTCTTAGGGACTTTGGGGCAGAGGTGTCAGTCTGCTGTGTTTGGGTGCAGGTGCATGGGCTGGATGCTGTTGTGAGGTGGATGGCTGTTGGGTGTCTGAGTGCTGGCGTTTGTGTACTTTGGGTGGATGGGGCACAGACACATTGGGAGAGGACACAGGGCACGTGTGCATGGATGTGGGGATGGTGACTGCCAGTGAGGGGTGTGTAATGATAGGTTTGCTGGTGATGGTGGTAATGGATGAGGATGTGGTGCATGCATGTGTGAGTGTAGATGCAACTGAGGTGGAGGATGAGGAGGAGGAGGAGACAGTGGAGGCAGTGGATGTTGGTATGTCTGTTTCTGGATGTTGTTTGTGTGAGTGCCTGTGGTATGAAATGTGGTGCTTGTGTTTGCCATGTCCACATTTATGTGTTGTCCTGGGTGCCTGCTCATCTGCCTATGTGCCTGGAATAGGTTGGGTTTGTGGGGAATGGTATTGGGTGGAGGAAGTTGCATGGGGCAGGGTGGAAACAGGGAAAATGGCTTCCATCAGAGAAGAGGCCAGAGCCTGGATTGATCTCTGTTGGGCCCCCAAGCCAGTGTGAATGCCCTCCAGAAAGGCATTGGACTGTTGCATTTGGGCTGCCAGCCCCTGGATGACATTCACCATCGTTGACTGCCCAACAGAAATGGATCGCAGGAGGTCAATAGCCTCCTAACTCAGGGTTTCAGGGCTGACTCGGGCAGTGCCTGAAGTGCCTGGGGCGAAGGAGGTGAGCGGGCACGGGAAACCCACTGAGGGGCTGCTGCGAGGGTGGTGCTGGTACAGGGGGGTGGTGGCAATACCTGTAGCTGGGGTGGGCACAGTGTGTCCGCCACCACCAGGGAGCTTCCATCAGAGGAGTAATCCGTGTCCGAACTGTCCCCTCCAGTCTCCAACATGGTGCTCCCCTCACCCTCTGTTCAACTGGTGCCTTCATCCTCGTTGGATTCGGCCTCCTGGGTCCAGTGGGATGCATCTCCCTCCGTCGCCAGTGCCTCTGCTCCTCCGCTAGATAATGCTAATGCACATAAGGACACAGTGACAAAACAAAAAGGGGGGGAGGAGACAAAGGATACACTCTGTCAATGGTGGAAACAACACCACCGTTGGTGTACACAACACTCTCACACACAGGGAACAGCCCTACGCATTAGGCAATGGACTACTAGTCACAATGCTAGTCACCAGCCCATGGAGAGGAACATCTAACGCAAATTGCAGCATACCTGAGACCACAGACCCCTGCCCAGTAATGGATGCCTACTAGCTTGGTTGGAGGACTTTCACATCAGAATCCTGCACAACATGGGACCTACTCTGCAATGACAGGCCTAGCCTAGGGGCATCCACAGGGCCCACAGCCCCCACCTGTATACCAACCCCCTAGGTGTAAGTTGTAAATTAGGGCACTGTACTCTCCCCCTTCTGGCTGCTGTGATGCCCCCAAGTGCCCAACTAGGTCCGGATAGGCCACCGCCAGTATGCGGGCCATCAGTGCGGACAGGGTTTTGACAGGCACCCCTACCTCGTTGGGAGGATATCCCCAGCTGTTCCTCAGCCATCTTCCATGCCCAGTGTCTCAGGTCCTCCCACCATTTCTGACAGTGAGTGCTCTGCCTACCGTAGACCCCCAGGATCCGCACGTCCTTGGCAATGGCACGCCATATACCCTTCTTTTGATGGGTGCTGACCTGCAAGGAAATAGACACAGGGAAAGGTATTAGTCTGACCGTCCTGCCTGTTACACTCATGGCCCACCATGCCCCTTGCCATCCCCATTAGAACAGACATGGCCCACGGTACATGCTCTACGCTGCCCAGGGCCCATCCACCAACCCTACCCTACATGAGGCCTTCACACACAGCACTTCATGCACTCATGCCCCATGCATCGTACTCACGGTGTACTTGCCTGTTGGTCTGGAGGCCCATACATGAGTCGGTACTGGAGTAGGACCCCATCCACCAGTCGCTCCAACTCCACTGAGGTGACGGCAGGGGCCCTTTCCCCAGTAACACGAGCCATGGTCGGTTCCAGACACAGGTCACAGCAGCACTTGCAGTGTAGGTACTGTCCTGTTGAAGGTCAGGAAGCAAGTGAGTGCACAGATAGAAAATGGCGGTCACGTCCACAGAGGTGCGTACTTTCACCACCGGCGTACATTACCACTGGCCACTGGACCCCATAGGGCCCAATAATAACCAATGAGGAGCTGCACAGCGGTTCTCGACCGCCTCCCGCAACGGCGCACAACATCAGCAGAATTACCTAATTTCCACCTGTCCCTTCATACAGGACAGGTGGATGCCATTTCAGGGGGGGGGGTGCAGGCCATGGATCCTAACTGCGTCTCCGTACACAAATGCACTATTTGGACATCTCCAACAAAATAATGTTACAATCACAATATGCACTGAACTGTAATGGTTGGAATGAAGAGATAATGACCAGCTGCTCACTCTTTTGCCCCATAGATTACAACCCCTGGGGATGAATAGGAGATGTAGACATCCCCTGTGTACAGACCCCTGGTGGACTTGGCAACAATGGAGGACAGGTACATTATCCTCACCTATAGACTTGACAGGGTCACAATTACAGAGCTGTGTGCCCAATTGGAGCCTGACCTAATATCTGCTATCCGTCAACCCACCGGGCTCCCCCTCTTGTGCAAGTCCTATCAGTGCTCTATTTCCTGGCAAGTGGCTGTTTTCAAGTGACAGTGGGCTTGGCAGCAGGAATGTCACATCCAATGTTCTCAATAGTGCTGACTAGAGTGTTGTCTGCCCTGATTACACACATGTGCAGCTACATCGTTTTTCCCCAGGTGGAGGATTTGGCCACAGTGATAGCTGACTTCTATGCAATGGGACATAGCCCCAACATCATTGGGGCAATAGATGGAACACATATTGCATTTGTCCCCCCGGCGAAATGAACAGGTGTTCAGAAATTGAAAGTTTTCACTCCATGAATGTCCAGATGGTGTGCCTGGCGGACCAGTACATCTCTCACATCAACGCAAAGTATCCTGGGTCTGTGCATGATGCCTTTATCCTGAGGAATAGCAGCATCCCAAATGTGATGGCCGAACTCCAGAGGCACAGGGTGTGGCTAATAGGTGAGCCCTGGTTCCCACCAAGTGGATGTTGGTTTATGGGTATGGTATGGGCCCTATCGGTGCATGTGTGGCTAACAGTTGTCCCTTGATATTTCAAGGTGACTCTGGTTACCCCAACCTCTGTGAGGAATCCTAGGACAATGAATGCCAGGACAAGGGTAGAGGAACCCCTGAGAGGAATGCCAGGACAAGGGTAGAGGAACATTTCAATGAGTCACATGGGTGAACAAGAAGGATCATAGAGAGGACCTTCGGCCTCCTCTGAAGGCCAGGTTTTGTTGCCTCCATCTAACAGGTGGATCCCTGTGCTACTCACCCAAGAAAGTCTGCCAGATCATCGTCGCATGCTGTATGTTGCTCAACCTTGCCTTGCGTCACCACGTGCCTTTTCTGCAGGAGGAGGAGGCTGGAGATGGCTGTGTGGTAGCAGTGGATCCGGTGGACAGTGAAGATGAAGAGTCAGAGGAATGAGGATGAAGACAACAGAAGTGCAATTATTTGTCAATATTTCCAATGACACACAGGTAAGACAGTGTTAATACACATGAAACTGACAATTTGATATATGACATTGTCACTGGCAGGCTGTGTATTCCTACTTCTATGCCCACTCATTGTACCCTTTGGCATCTCTTTTTGCAGATGTTGGTGCGCCACTATTGCTCCTGGTGTGTTCAGTGCAGCCAACTACAGGTCTTTCCATTGTAAACATTACTGTACAGTTGAATTGCAAAGTTTGAACCTGGTTAAACAAATACATTTTGAAACCATTTGACATACACCATAATTGCATTTGCTCCAAGTGTGTTTATTGCAGTGTTCTGAAGGAGAGGTGGTAGTGGAATGGGCTGGGGTGATGAAGGAGGAAAGTCCAGATCATAGTCCAGTCTATTTGTATCACAGGTGCATTGTCAAAGGGGGCATAGGAAGGGGAACAATGACAGTTCAAGGTGGACAGGGTGACAGAGTGGGACACAAAGGTGACAATCAGGAGAGTCTCATTTCCTGGCGGGGGTCTTGGCAATAGCCTCTGTCTTCAGGCTGGATCATTTGTGGTTCTCCTTCTGCAGGGGTAGGGTGTAGGAAAGTACCATCTTTCTTGGCCTAATGTGTGTGTCTGTATAGTGCTTAACTGTGTCACTGAGGCTCTGCTAATCAGAACCTCAGTGCTTCTGCTCACTCTGTTTTTAAATTCGTCACTATAGGCTAGTGACTTAATTTACCAATTTCAATTCGCACACTAGACCCCCCTTATAAGTCCGTAGTATATGGTACCTAGGTATCCAGGGCATTGGGGTTCCAGGAGATCCTTATGGGCTGCAGCATTTCTTTTCCCACCCATAAGGAGCTTAGACAAACCCTTTCACAGGATTGCCATGCAGCCTGCGTGAAATAACGCACGCATTATTTCACAGCCATTTTCACTGCACTTTAAATTATAAGTTACCTATATGTCTAACCTTCACTTGCTGATGGTTAGGTGCAAAGTTACTAAGTGTGAGGGCACTCTTGCACTGGCAAAGGTGCCCCCACATAGTTCAGGGCCATATTCCTGGACTTTGTGAGTGTGTGGACACCATTACACATGTGCACTACATATAGGTCAGTACCTATATGTAGCTTCACAATGGTAACTCTGAATATGGCCATGTAAGGTGTCTAAGATCATGGAAATGTTCCCCTATTCCAAAATCTGGTATTAAGGAGCCAGTTCCATGCATCCTGGGGGCTCCACTGTGGACATCCTGTACTGCCAAACCAGCTCTCTGAGGCCTGCACTGCAGCTACAGCTGCTGCCACCTCACAGACAGGGTTCTGCCCTCCTGGTGTCTGAGCAGCTCAGTCCCAGGAAGGCTAAACAAAGCACTTCCTTTGTGAGGAGTGTGTTACACCCTTTCCCTTTAGAAATAGGTGTTACAGGCTGGGGAGGGGTAGCCTCCCCCAGACTCTGGTAATGCTTTGAAGGGCACAGATGGTGCCCTCCTTGCATAAGCCAGTCTACACCGGTTCAGGGACCCATTGTGCCCCTGCTCTGGCACGAAACTGGACAAAGGAAAGGGGAGTGACTACTCCCCTGTCCATCGCCACCCTTAGTGTGGTGCCAAGAGCTCCTCCAGTGTGTCCCAGACTTCAGCCATCTTGCTTTGCAAGAGGTGTGGGCAGCCTGGAGGGCTCTGAGTTGGCAGTGCCAGCAGGTGTCGTCAGAGACCCCTCCTGATAGGTCCTTATCTAATAAGGTAACCATTCCCCCTCTCAGGGCTATTTAGGGTCTCTCCTGTGGATTCCCTGCAGATTCTACTTGCAAGTTTCCATCAGGAATCCTCTGCAACTACTACTTCATCCTCTGACCTCGGATCAACCGCAGCCTGCTCCAGAAACCACTGTAACAGCAACAAAGTATCCACAAGGGATACTTTTCTTCTGCAACTTCAGCTCCAGCCAGCAACTGCAACAGTTTCCACAGTGTGCATGCTCTGAGAACTCCCTGTCTTCACCCTGCACCAGAAGGACCGAAGAAATCTCCCGTGGGGTGACAGAGTCACTCCCTTGCTCATGTAGGCACCTTCTAAGTCTATGACCGGTTTTCTTGGACTCCTCTCGCAGTGACAAGCGTGCTCATTGGAACACAGAGGGTGGACCCCATCGACACAGACTGTCCTAAGGTCCTGCTGTCACAATTTGGAGGAGGTAACACCTTGCCTTCTCCCAGAACGACAGTACCCCTGTGCACCGCATCTTCTTCACCTACTGAGGCCTCTGTGTGCTATTTTCAAATGTCCTTAGTGCATAGCCTGGCTCAGGTCCCCGGCACTCTATCCTGTGACCCTCAACTCACAACTGCGGCGGTGTGGGACCGTCCTTTCTAGTGCTGCACCAACCACATTTTGCACCTCCTTTGTCCCCGTGTCTTGGAACACCTGTGGTTGATATCGTGTGCTCCAAGGGCTCTCTGAAGTGCTGAGAGCCCCCTCTTCCTCCTCACACAGAGTTGAGGCCCCCAGGTCCCTCCTGGGTACAGATAGCTCCTAGTTGATGCAAAACGGGACTTTGCTGGAACCAAGGCTTGTTGGAGGAATCCAGCTCCAAAACACACCTGCATCCAACTTCACGACGTGGGACATCCTTTGCATCATGCAGGAACCTGCTGGCATCATTATGGGTTGGCAGGGGCTCCTGTTCTTCCTGGAACTTCTTTCGACTTCTGGACTTGGTCTCCTTCTTTTGCCGGTCTTTTGGTCCAGGAATCCACTGTTTTTTGTTTGCAGACATGGTTGGTTCTTGCAATGATTCCAATCACAAGGTGTAGTGCGTCCTAAGGAAACTTGCAGTATTTTACTACTGCTTTTCTGAGATCTGGGGTGGGGTAATTTACTTACCTTTACTGTAATCATACTCTCCCAGCAATTCTGCACAAACTACACTTGTCTAGGGGGGGATTCATGATTCACATTCCACTTTCTTAGTGTATGGTTTGTGTTGCCTCTAGACCAATTTTCTCCCATTGCATTCTATAGCATTTCCTATTGTTTGCACTATCCTATGTCTAATTACTTGCCTTATTTTAGTGTCTAGTGTATATATTGTGTATAATACTTACCTGCAGAAGGAGTATTGCCTCTAAGATATTTTCGGTACTGTGTCACCCAAATAAACTACCTTTATTTTTGGTAACACTGAGTATTGTCTTTACTTGTGTAAAAGTACTGTGTAACTATAAGTGATATTGCATGAGCTTTGCATGTCTCCTAGTTCAGCCTAAGCTGCTCTGCTATAGCTACCTCTATCAGCCTAAGCTGCTAGAACACTACTACATTTCACTAATAAGGGATAACTGGACCTGGTATAAGGTGTAAGTACCCAAGGTACCCACTACAAACCAGGCCAGCCTCCAACAGAAGGGTGCTGGTGGCCTGTCGGTCCTGTGGCGGGGCCTCCTATCTACTAGCGGCAGCGGAGTTGGAGGGCTGATCAGTGGTTTGGCTAGTGTTAGGGGCCATGTGGTGTGCCACTGCCTCCCTCATACTGTTGACCATGACTGCCAGCACCACTGCAATGGAGACCAGGGTGGTGTTGATGGCCTTCAAGTCCTCCCTGATCCCCAGGTACTGTCCCTCCTGCAGCCACATGTTCTCCTGCAACTTGTCCAGGATCTGGCCCAGCATATCCTGGGAATGTTGGTATGCTCCCAGGATCGCGGTGAGTGCCTCCTGGAGGATCGCTTCCCATGTCGCACAGCACTCCTCCCATCTTCCCTGTTGTCCTGTGCCTCTGTCCCCTGAACCGTGTGCCCACTGTCACTGACCCTAGGTCGCTGATTGTCCTGTGTTTGTGGTGTGTCTTAGGGTCCCTGTAGTGGTGGACACACTGGCTGTATAGTGACGGATTGGTATGTGTGTGTCATAATATGGTTGGTGGATATCCGCCGCAGCAGCAGTATGTTGACGGCAGTCGGCATAGTGGTAAGTGGGATTTACCGCCAATGTCATAAGGAGGGCCTAGGTGTGCCATCCAGTTACATGTGTAGCATCTATTCAAAGGAGCATGTGGTGGAATGGCAGAATGGTAGGGGATGAAATATCAGGAAGGGAAATTGGTTGCCATGCTATAATACTTTGTAATACAACATGCTGTTAGCACTTTACATGTGCATCTTGTTATTAGCACCATCCACAGGACTTTGGGCTTGCTTACCTGCAGCTCTGCGGACTCCAGATCTGCTACCGCATGGCCTCCCAGGTAAGTGAATTGACTTTACTTGCCTACCCTGGCTGCTGGGTGTCCCAGAATCATTTTTGTTTGGGGCAGTGTCAGCGGTTGGGTTGGTGGCAGGCGGTGTGGGGATAGGGGGAAATTATGGTTGAGAGACAGGTTCTGTGTGCCTCTCATTCATATCTCAAGACCAGTTAGCGTTTCGCTGGGATTGGGTGGCAGTGGTGTAGAGCCTTTTTGTAAGGATACTGTGTGGCATGTGGTGATCACATTATGTCACAGCTCTGGCAGTTGTGGCAGTTTGGCTTCTGCACTGGTGTTGGCATTGGCATCACTGTTGGCCCTTAGCTTGAGCACGCAGAGGACATCTTGGTGTCCTTGTCTGTTTGTTTCTGTGCCACACACCATGTAGGAAAATACAACTTTTCTGTATTCACATGTTTATTTACACTTTCCTGCTTTGGTTTACTACTGGTTACTGGTAACTTGTAACCCCAACCTGTCCACATAGTTGTAATCAGTGTTTTTGAGACCTAATTCTGACTGATAGCCAAGATAAGAGTTGATCATGAAAACCCACAACCAAACCTTGAAACGCCAGGAATTCCTAGAGTCCCTGTACTCGAAGAAAATAAATCAGTCTTTTTCTCAATACCACCCAAGAACCGGTCTGACTCAAAATATGGATCTTTTGTTAATGTTTTTGAGAACATTTTGGAAAGCCAGGAAAAGCTCAATTTCCAGCTTTACCTCTCTCAATCAATAATCACACGTTGTAGCTTCTATCTGCCCTAGCTTCACCAATCTCTGGTGACACTGATCTTGTCAAGGTGAATGTTATTTGTAACACTGTTTCTGCTCAGAAATCCAGCACGCAGCAACTCATTAGTAACTGTTTTGAGCCTCTTATCAAACTGTGCGCACTTTCACTCTTAAATCCAGGTGATATGCCCACCACCTCCAGTGCTCCTTTTAAATACTTTCTCACCACTGTTGAATTCAACTTATCCCCTTTGTCTTTCTCTGGAAAGTGACTCTATTTGTGGTTGTGAGGGTGTTGAAGATGAAATTCTGGAGGACATTGCCAGCACAGAATATCTCAACAGGCCTGTTAATGCTGTGAGAATAATTACAACAGTTGATATGTTGGTTAATTCTCTTGACAATTTTGATAATTGAATAAAACTAGACCATCTCTCTGCCAGAGTACTAGGCCAGCATGCATTATTCGTAAATAATCCATTTAAAGAAACATTATAGTTGAATAATGCTATCTGACACATTGATGAACCTTTGACTCCTCTGCCCTATCAAGCACCTGAAATGCTGGGAGCAATCAGCTTCACTCTAACTAAGATCTCCATACATTAATCAACTAGTTTCCCTTGCATGCCGAACAGGTCTCGTTCTTGAGACTCTGAAACTATCACTTTGAATAAAAAATCAATAGTACTAAACTATTTCCTCTCTTTGCTCAATCAGTTACTCATACTCACATTGCATTGACAATTTATGCTGCCATTTAAAGTATCACCATTTTGAACTCCACTTCTCCAGAAGCGTATGTCTTGAACTGACCGATATCACCTCCTCTAACAGTTTCGAATAACCTTCCTGTAACATTTCCTCAGATGGTAGGTTAGGGCTGAATTTTAGACTGAGTGAGACCTAATGCAGTGGAAATTCGGAAGAGTCTGAACTCAGAGGACAAGTCTAATAATCAAACCCTGACTCACTATACATTATCTTCGTCCACTGTTAACAAACCATCCATGTCCTCTGCAGTGACTAACAGCGACTTGAATAATCCTATATGCTCTTCACAAGCCAACTCACATGTATGCCTAACCGTTTGTCTACATTCCAAAGCTGGGACCAATTTGATGAGAGTTTCAGACACTTCTGACATATGTAATTGGAAAAATCATGCAGCCTTCACAGAATCCATGCAATATGGAAGAAGGGACTATCATGAATTCCCTACAGAAAATCAACTGAATGTGGATCCACTAGTAGCTCGGTCTGAAGATAACCTTAACACCAATATTCTTCCTTTTAAAAACTCTCATGATCCATTTACTCTGGTTTTCTCTCCCTTGTACTCCTCAGAAGGCCCATGACATCCTGGATAATCAGAACATCCTTAAGCTTCTGAGATGTTACCCAGAAACATGTGAGATCAAATTTATTGACTTACTAAGTGATAAATTCCTTAATAGTAACAAAACGTATAGGTATACAACTCACATGTGCTGGACATAAAGGCTTATTGCTAATTGTATTTAGGAAAGAAGAGAAAACATTTTATCAAGGGGTAACCTGTTTTTTTCATCCACCAAAAGCTAAATACCCTGACATTTTAAGGACTGTGGCTGCTTTTTATTCTTTTTAGTTTGATAAAACACAACTTGCATAAAACCTCTCATGATCCATTTACTCTGGTTTTCTCTCCCTTGTACTCCTCAGAAGGCCCATGACATCCTGGATAATCAGAACATCCTTAAGCTTCTGAGATGTTACCCAGAAACATGTGAGATCAAATTTAGTGACTTACTAAGTGATAAATTCCTTAATAGTAACAAAACATATAGGTATACAACTCACATGTGCTGGACCTAAAGGCTTATTGCTAATTGTATTTAGGAAAGAAGAGAAGACATTGTATCCGGGGGTAACCTGTTTTTTTCATCCACCGAAAGCTAAATACCCTGACATTTTAAGGACGGTGGCTGCTTTTTATTATTTTTAGTTTGATAAAACACAACTTGCATAATAACAGTCATTTCAAAGGTCCAGATTACCCCAGGTTTACCAACCAGGGACATTTTGAATTTGTCCTTGAATTTAGACTCTGATAGAAGCATCAGACAAAGACAAATTGTGTGTTCCAGAGATTCCTCCTTGTAACCAGAGAGTCTTCAGGTTTGGGACTTGGGGCCTTTAAAACTCCATGATTTGCCAAACCCCAAGAGTGGAATATATGAGAACCTACAGCTCATATACTTGTGTTTTATATGTAGTTTTACAACAGAAGTTAAATAAGCTTGGAAACCAGAGCTATAGGTATCAAGTATTGAATCTGTGTTTTTCCTATTTTAAAAAGGCAAGTAAGTTGCTAAGGTGATCCTTGTATTTCAAGGCATTCCTTATGCAATGTTTATGTTCCTGCCCGTGCCCTCTTCAAAACTTGCATTATCCCCTTCCATTCACTCATCACCTCAGGAACTAGGGGGCATATTTATACTTTTTGACGCACAACTGCGCCAATGCAGTTGTGCGTAAAAAATGTTACTGCCGGCTAACGCCATTCCAACACGCCATGCGGGTGCCTTATTTAAGGAATTACGTTAGCCGGCGTAGGGGAAAATGGGGGTTGAGCGTCAAAAAATGGTGCAAGTCAGGTCTGAGGCAAAAATCATGCCTCAAACCAGACTTGCACATTTGTTTTGACGCACAATCCCCATGACATGACTCCTGTCTTAGCAGAGACAGGAGTCATGCCCCCTTGCCCAATGGCCATGCCCAGGGGACTTCTGTCCCCTGGGCATGGTCATTGGGCATAGTGGCATGTAGGGGGGCCCAAATTAGGCCCCCCTATGCCACTTTAAAAAAACTTTAAAAAATACTTACCTGAACTTACCTTTACTTACCTGGGATGGGTCCCCCCATCCATGGGTGTCCTCCAGGGGTGAGCGAGGGTGGCAGGGGGTGTCCCTGGGGGCAGGGGAGGGCACCTCTGGACTCCTTCCAAGCCCACAGATCCCTTAACGCCTGCCCTGATCAAGGCCGTTTTTTAAGGCCCACCCCCTCCTGTGTGTCAAAATGTCGCTGGGGTATAAATAAGGCGCACAGGCCTTGAAGTCATTTTTTGGGCGGGAACGCCTACATTGCATATCATTAATGCAAGGCAGTTTCCCGCTCCATAAAAATGCCGCACATGGTGGAATTTTGACGTCTGCGGGGTCGGGCGTCATTGTTTAAATATGGGGCAAGGTTTGCGCCGAATGTGCGTTAACATTTTTGATGCACATTCAGCGCAAACAGAGTATAAATATGCCCCTAGAGGTCTTCCACCAATTTGCTCTCACTGGGGGATGGGAGATGCCAGGGAATCACCAACACAGTTGAATCCCATGACTACAATCATTGGCTGAAAATATTGCCAGAAATGCATCAGGAGAACAAACTGATACTCTGCCCACACAAGGACTTAATTGCAGGCCTAAACCAAACAATTTATCTGTACTTTCTTCATGTCAAAGTTTGACTAACAACCGTTGTACTAAGCCAGGATTACTTTATTGATTTTTCCCTTCATCTAAATGAATGTGATGTGATTGAGCACATGTTGTCCTATCCTTTAAAAAAATATTTCGGAATACCTTTGCAAAATTGTCAATGCTAATAAGGTGTATTAGACCTTCCAAAATATAGCATTATTTAAAGCATTTACTATTTGTCATTCACAAAAAAGCAATGTGAACTGTATTCAATAGAACTGTCAGTGTAGTTACATAGTTATGCTAAAGTTGAACATCTGAGTTAACTGCTTAATTAGACCTGGTGGTTGCAGGTTGGGCCCACCAGCAGTCATTTTTGGAGACTGGCACTTATTTTTCCTCATAACACTTTGACCCACAGCCAGAGAGACATAAAAACATAATGGGAATGAAGAAAGAAGAGAAAGATATAAAAACCTGTGACAAAGGGAGAAAGCAGGAAAGGTGGTGCATGATATAATCATGAGGTGAAATCAAGACTACACCACAGCAATGATATTTGGCACCACAATGCTGAGTAGTGCCGGCTGCTTCCTTCTAAGAAAATCTTTGGGTTCCAGGTAGGCCTGGGCAGAGCTCTTGGAGTTCTGCTGTGCGGAATTCCAAAGAGTGGAATAAAAACTCTGCAAGCTTACATGAAATTTAAAGCAACGGGTCGAATTGCTCAATGTGCCTGTTTATGCTATGTTTTCTATGTTTAGGAGTGTGATGCATATTCTTATGCTGAAATATTGCCCGAAAGGCACCATGCCATTTGCATATGCACATCCATTTTCTTTTCTTCTCTTTTTCTGTGCATGGTGCTGGGCCTAACTTAATACACCCTTAATGCTTCCAATCCCACTCTCATGTAATTCATCTACCCCTCATTTTTCTTTATTAAATTCGTATGTTTCTTTATGCTTGTGTATTTTACGTTTTTGTCATTTTTTTGTGTTTTTCGTGACGTTTGATACTTTTTTTGCTTTTCCCTTTACTTCTTCATCTTTTCTTTCTTCATTCCTTTCTGTCTTCTATTTCTTCCCCTTTTTTTCACCCAGTGCCATGGCAGACCAGGTGGGCAGAGAGAGTGTCAGCTCCGGTGTGGCTGCTAGCTTTACACCTTGAGGTCATTGGCGCCATCAAGGGGTGCAGCCCGACCGATTTTTACTGAGGTGCAGGTGACAGTTTTTTGTGCAGCACGATCTCCCCTTCATGCTGGCAGCAGGCGGCAGACCTGGGAGCGGTTACGCCCTGGGGGAGTGTCGACTGCTATGAGAGAGAGTGTGCCAGTATGTGCGTCGGCACAGTGGGGTCCACTGCATCCAGCTGCAGTTGACGCACCGTTGGGCAACCATTCTGGACCACAAGTAGGACCTGCTCAACCTGCTGGGCATCGAGGTGCCAGGGCTTAGTGAGTAACTAATGATATATTTGTTGTGTGTGTTATACAAAGGCATTTTATTCAAATAGCAGTACTGACTCTGGGAGGTAAGTTAAGTTTATGTTACGATCAATATTACATGATCCAATTTGAGCTACACAGGAGCTCAGCGCTACCTAATTGTAGTGATTTTCACTCATTTGGGCTTACTATTTAAGAAGCCATACAGACTGTGACTTCTCTGTACTGTCACTAAGATAGTTTTTGTTGTAATATGTAATATCAGTGAGTTAGCATTCTCGTCTCTGTGCCTTACTTTATATAGCTTATGCATTCCCAATCACAATCTCACAGTGATGTGTAGCATGCATCTATGCATTTAAAAGGGAGACTGAGTTGGCCGATCTAAGGCGGTTGAGGAGCAACGATCATTCATTGTAATGCATCAGTAGCTGTAAATGTAGTTTAAGTTTAGGAAATTTTGAATAGGGCTTAGTTTTTTTTTATTAATAGGTCAATTCGATAGTAGTAGAATAGGCAATCTGATTTAGAAAAGTACAATGCCGCTGTGTTTGCCTTTTCCTCTCAAAATATTTTTGGGGAGATTAATTGTACGACTAATCTTTTTATTTTAACTTATTTATTTCTTACCTCAGCACCCAAGGGGAAGAAGAGGGCAGGTTTTGAAGTGGGTCCTACGAATCTTAGTTCTATCTAAGCTTTGTTAAATTCTTTCTGAGTTATCCTAATTCTTCCTAAATTATCCCTACATTGTACTGTTTTGTCTCTATATTTCATGTTTCTGTGGCTGACTTCCTACTGTCTGCACTAGTAAGTAGCTTTCTTCTGTTTTGTTAGTAAGCTTAGCGTTCCCCTCTCCCCTTATATGTCTACCAAGAAGATTGAATGCCCAATTAAACTTTTTTACGCATTTGTATTGAGAAAGCTTTCCTTTCTTTGCTCATGCTCAAACAATAAAATGAGAGAGTGGCAATTGTCATGATGGCCCCCATGTTGGGTGTATGTATTATTTATTTATACAGTAGTATACCATTTCATATGAGGGTTATATTATTTATATCATAAGTTTAGAAAGACTGGGACCAGACTACCATGATGATGACATACAGCAAAGAAGACCTGATGTCATTACAGAAATTAGTAATATCAACGTTTTCTGACAGGGGAGCTATTATTCAATGAAAACAAAACTTATCAAACGAAATCCTTGAGTCCAGAGAACTGGGCTCAGATTCACGGGTGGATTGAACAAGGTTAAGGGTTTACGCAACACAACCCGAATGATAATGTTGACAAATGATGTGTGGTAAATGGGGCCAGTGTGGGCTATTGCTCAAGTAAAAGAAGATCATGCAGTGAGTTGGAGTTGCTTTCACCATGTCTGTCCCAGCAACTGTGTGATCCATTTATGGTGTAAAAATAAGTCACCCCTCAATAAATCAAATAGGCTGGGGAAGAGGGTTATGGTTGTGATGAATGGATGCAAAAGAGAATCAGGTGAACGGTGTGACAAAGACAAACACTACACAAAACGACAACAATATTCATTGGGGCGCAGAGCAGTACACCATCATCAATTTGTTGTGGAAGGAAATGAAGGCATAAGTAAGACACCGTTCTGTTCAATGCATTGCGAACAATTCTTCAGCCTCAGAGAGACCCAAGATAGTATATAACTAAATGTTTAACCATCTAGGTTTGTAAAATGCAAAATATGGAGGAGTGAAGTGAACCAACCCAGTTCTAAAGATTATGGCCCTGATTCTGACTATGGCGGGCGGCGGAGGCCGCCCGCCATAGTCCCGCCGACAAATGACTGCACCGCGGTCAAATGACCGCGGCGGCCATTCTTACATTTCCGCTGGGCCGGCGGGCGCTCTCCAAAAGAGCGCCCGCCGGCCCAGCGGAAATGCCCCTGCAACGAGGATGCCGGCTCCGAATGGAGCCGGCGGAGTTGCAGGGGTGCGACGGGTGCAGTGGCACCCGTCGCGTATTTCAGTGTCTGCATGGCAGACACTGAAATACTTTGTGGGGCCCTCTTACGGGGGCCCCTGCAGTGCCCATGCCATGGGCATGGGCACTGCAGGGGCCCCCAGGGGCCCCGCGGCACCCCCTACCGCCATCCTGTTCCTGGCGGGAGACCCGCCATGAACAGGATGGCGGTAGGGGGTGTCAGAATCCCCATGGCGGCGGAGCGCGCTCCGCCGCCATGGAGGATTCTGTAGGGCAGTGGTAAACCGGCGGGAGACCGCCGGTTTACCCTTTCTGGCCGCGGCTGAACCGCCGCGGTCAGAATGCCCTTGGGAGCACCGCCAGCCTGTTGGCGGTGCTCCCGTGGTCGGTGACCGCCGCCAGGGTCAGAATGACCCCCTATGATTGTTAAAAAATGTGAGTTACCAAAGAGGGTGATGCATTTGCATTCTTCTTGGAATGTCTGTCACTCTTGGGTGCCTGGCTGACCCTTACAGGTGGATAAGCAGAAGTGTTGAGCTTTCACCAAGTTTTGCTTGTGCAGGAGATGAGAAGGGTAGGCATAAAGTGGATTCAATGGTCTACAAAAAATACACAGAGGTGGAACAAGAGAATAAGAGGAGTTTCATGTTTGAGACAGCAATGCAGCAAACACACTCAACAGCATCTTCCAAATAAACACACCTCTAACCAGTCCACAGATTTGAGTGAGTACTAGGTGTCAGTCACCATCATCATCATCATGATTTCTGCTTGAAGTCGATAATTTCCTTCTTCTAGCTGTTGAGGTAGTCCACCCTGAGTTCCTCCATCCTCCTCCTGACTCCGAATAACTCTGTCCCACTCACAACCTGAGCAAGATAGACCTGTAGTGTACTCCTGCTGAAGAACAAATAGACAGACAGAAATGGAGTACTTTGTGTAGATTTATGTTTGTTAACTAAAGTGACTTGTCTGGTCTTTTACGAAACAGAAGAAATGAGTGGACCCTGCAGGTAAATTTTGTTAAGTTTGAAAGGCCAATCACCTTCAGGAAAAATCATCATCCATTAGGCCCCAACCTTGCGAATCATTGAAATCAAGTTTACAAATAAACACCATCCCTCACTGATGTTCAATCCTCACTCACAATCACTCAATAATAAATCATCACTCATTGGTGCAAGAGTGAGTAGTTACCTCTTCAAAACCAAGCATGGTAGTTGATAAAAAACTGTATCTCCTCGTTGATGCAAGCAACATTTTGGAATTTGGCACTAGCATTGGCAGTCTTGAAAATCAATGATCTTCTGGCACAGCTAAGTGATTCAAAAAAAGGATAGGAAATGGTATGCGAGGGAGGCAGGCATTGGCTCAAAGGTCCTGAAAAGAATGTGGAGGCTTCTTCACTGTATAGTAATCTAAATCCAATCTGGCTTTACATGTGACTAAAAAATAGTGGAGCAGGTTCAATTAGACACAAACATAATGATCCACTAGCTAGATCTTTTATTTTGGTGAGGGCAGAGAAAGAAGTTCAACGATAAATAATTAAAAGGTTCTATGATGGCATACTCATTCAGGGAAGTATAGTTCATCCTCAGACTCAGGTGGTTTGCCCAGAAGTTGATCAGCTAACACACTTGATTCTGACCAATCATTCACCTCCTCTACCAGTGCTGTTTCAAGAATAATATAATGACAATAATGTCAGAAATGTTGGTTCAGTTTGATCAGAGTCAATCACTCCACATTTGAGGTAAGAGACTGTTCATTTTCAATGTGACAATTGTGCCAGGTACATTGATCACACACTCAGTAGACATATTAGCTTAAGGACAAGCCAGATACTTTATTGCCTGTCTGCTAAGTTGTGGCCGTTGGTGTATCCTCCCCTACCAATACTCAAATAGGTTTTGATTCACATAGACATCTTTTGGATCATCCTGATACCCCTGGAACATCATCTGAATGGTCTTTGTTGCCGTCACTCACATGACCTCTCTTCCCTTCGCTTCTGTAGTGGACTTAAAACCTGACACTTGAAACCAAGCCAATGCAGAGGTTGGATCCAATTCTTCTGTTGCTATTATTGCCGGTCTTCTTGTTGCTGGTGTTGGCTGCTGTGAGACAAGACATCCCTCTCTGGAAGTTGAAGGCAGCATCCCAGAACTGCAGAGAGGGACTCTGATTTCCAGCCGTTCTACTTTCAGGTCTCCAGCTTGCTCACCAATCCCTCTCTTAAATTTTGAAGTACCCCTTTCAGAAAAAGAAATGAAAGTGGGCAGAATTTTTCATACCATGGATCAAGTAGAGTGGCACAGATGTACTCTTTGGATGAGATTATGTGATTTTGCAGACTTGCATTACAATCCAAGCAAAATATTAAGTTCTCAATTAAGGCATAAACTTCTGAGTTTTCATTCAAACCTGAAACTTCTAACCTTTCAGACACCTTCTTCAGCTGGTCCTGCAGCAAATGCAACAACGGGATAGCTTGGCCCATCATACTGTCCTCCTTGCCAGCTTCCCATGTGAAAACCACAAAAAGGAGTAGAATCTGTGTCAGGCATTTGACTAGGCACCATTTGCCCTCATCCATTGTCATAACTTTCCAAAATACATCCTCTCCTCTTTGAGTGACATAGTCATTGATCTGGCTTTACTGCTCAAACAGACATTGCAACACATAATCGGGCAAGTTCCAAATATGTTTGCACCTCTTGTATCAGGCCATTAGCTGGTATATTAGCATGCTGCATAATCTGCAACTGTTTCTGGGATTTAAAAGAATTGCTGAAATCAGTGCAGATTCTTCTGCAGGTGGTCAGTATGTTGCTGACTATGTCTTCTTTTTTTAGAAACTCTCATACAACCAGGGTGATGCAATGTGCAAAACACAGGACCCCGAAATAGCCACCATCTGCCACGGCCTTGACTAACTTAATGCCATTTTCCGTGCCAACTAATCCAAACTGGAGACCTCAAGGTGCAGCCATTCAGACACCTTGCTGGTAAATTTGTCCAAGATGATTGCAGCGGTATGTGATTTGTCCATGGCAAAGATGGCTATTGTTGCATGCCGCCAAATGCTCTTAAAACATTCCTCTGGGCTAAAAGATGTGGGTAGCTGTTACCTTACCTCTGCAAAAGAGATCCAGTGTGCAATGATGCACATGTAATCAGACACCTGACAACTGATCCTCATGTCTGCCGTCAGGTGAAGTGTGAACAGTACCCTTCTGCAAAGCTTGTCCAACCAATTGCAGCACATCTTGATGCAGCACTGATACAGCAACTCTGGCAAAAGAGGTTCAACTTAGAACCTTTCCTTTTGGCCAGATAATGAGTACAAATTCTAAAAATCCTACTCTATCCTGAAAAGAAAAAGGGAGGAAGTCCAGCGCTAACATTGTTTTCTGCATTTCACCATACAAACAAGTAGCTTAGAGCGTGCTGTCACAGGGCCCCTCCTGCCTAAACGTGCCCACAATAGCCTGGGTTTTCTGCTTTTCTCAGGCCACTGACACAAGTAACTTTTGAGAAGTAGGAGGTCGTAGACTCAATGTGCGTTGTAGTGCAGTCACTGCATGCTGTTGTGTCTCCATCAGACTTTGAGTCTTCCTGTGCCATTGTGAGGTCGCTGAGGCATTTGATTCTAGTGCACTGCTGGGGTAAAGGCTGCTATGCATTAGGAAATCACCCTGTTCTTCCTCATAACCTCCCACTGTGATTAGGTTTGTAGCTGAAGTTTCCTGGCTTTCCTCAACTTCCCCACCATGACCACATTTAGCAATGTTTGAAAGATGCTTCTTCCATTAGATTGTTCTTGCAAATAGGTGTTTTGACTTCTACAACCATAATGTGTAACAGGCTTAACTTAACAAACATATGTATGGCAAATGGAGCCTCTTGCAATGGTCTCCTCCTGTTTACTGAGCATATAAAAGTCCCAAACTGGAGAGAAGTACTTTCTAAAGGAGAACTGGAGGTTGGTGGGTGTGTCATTGATTGCCTCTCTGCAGTGCATACTTATACTGAGATAGGAGTTGGTGCAGGTGTCAGCTGGGGCTTTCCAAATATGGAAGCCTGCAGTGGTATCTGTGCCACATCCCTAGGAGCAGGTTGAATAGGAGGAATAATGTTGGACTCCTCGTGCCAGCTTCCACAATGACTGGCTCATTGTCGTCATCCTCCTCATCACCCCCTTCCATAATTCTAAGGCTTTAAGGAACTTCTATTTTCCCTTGTTTCTACTGGCATCTCTCACACTCTGTCGGGGCTCACTCATAGTCTTTATCATCTTATTCAGAAGCTGTAGTTGGAGAAGATGGTGGAGTACTTTTCCTTTTCCTTGCTGGAGATCTGACAGCAAATGATTCTAATAGAGGTGGTTCTTGTTCAGAAGGAAGCTCAACCTCCTTTTCTGCTCCATCTTCAAAAAGATCTACTATTGCTGACTCGGCTGCTGTCCACTTTTCTCTGTTTCCTGAAATGATTGGGTACTATTTTGCGAAAGGGACAAATTCAAATCAGCGTCACTGCTTGTCAGCGTCACCATGATTGCATTGTCTGTCTCACAGACAGACATAATCTTGGGTTTAGGTTGGGGTGGTGCTGTGGCCGGTGCAGCAGGCATAGGCCTCCTGAAAAAGGTTGTGTTTGGAACAGCACTGTTGGAAAGTTGCTTACTCTACTGACCACTTTCTTGGGAGCAACTTTCTTTGGGCCCATCTTAAAGCTCTCAGTTGGCATTGGCACTAAGCTGCACAAGAATAAGAGATTGGAGGATTGACATCACTGTACAGGCCTTCTGTTTAGTAGCACTGCTGGTGATATCTCTTCTTCTCTTGTGCACCTAAAAGCAAACAAGCAAGAAAAACAGTTACTTAGTGAGACATGGCATTGTTACAGTTTGAATTAGTAAGACAAGAGATATTAGTGTAGTTGGTTACTTAGGCAATAAATAACAATTTATCCAAACATTTTAAAGTCAAACCACACCACCATACAGTAAAATGTAAGTTCTAATCAGGATAAGAGAGCATACATATATAGCTCTTTGCTTTATATTTATCTATTCTAAAGGAGGCACCTGTGACAGTCAGGGGGATGCATTGGTAAATGGAATACACCTTAAAAATAAAGTTTAGTGTGTGCCTATGGCAGACAAGGTGGTCTGGGGAAAACAGAATGAATATTTTTAAAAAGAATGATGCTGTTGTGTCTGCTGTGCGCTTACTCAATGGCAGGCAGGGTGTCCAGGAAGAAATGGAATTAAATCTAAAAAAATGAATGCAGTTGTGCACCTATGGTGGATGGATGGATAGGGGCAAAATGCATAAAAAAGCCAAATTAAATAAATACATAAAAAATAAAATAAAAATGGAAGCATAAAAAAATATAAAAATATTAATTAAAAAAGTTACTTTCATCTATTCAAGCCTTTGGCAAAAGCACACTGGCTGGATGCACAAAATGACTGCCAGCCATATGGTCAAACAACAACGCGATCAGGGAGACATGAGGAACATAGAAGACATGCAAGCCTCTGGCAAAAGCACACTGGCTGGATGCACAAAGTGGCTACCAGCCACATGATCAAACAACAACAGCAAACAAGGAGGCATGGAGAACAAAGAACACATTCACATACCTGACCACCTGCCACCCACCATCACCACTTCCGCAGCACATCTAATATGACCATTGCCAGGGCAGGCATGAAGCACAAATGCTGCTGATCCCTATGACACCTCAAAAAACATATCAGTGCAGACGTTTCTAATGAAAATCTTTTATTGAACATGATATAAGAAAGAGGGTTTTAGACACAAAAGTAATAGTAGATTTGCAAATATTACACATTTTATGAATAGATAAACAAAAAATGTTTTGTGTTATGTGCACTGATCCAAATATTGTAAAATAGTAGATTGTAGGAATTCACTAATCCCAAAAGAAAGCAGCCACTGAATGAATTGTTAAACTTCATGAAGACATTTAAATCCACAGAAATATTAAGGACTAACTGCAAAGCCAACAGGAGGCCACAAAGTGAGCTCCGTTATTAACTCATTGCCATCCTTGAAAAGAAACACTAAAGGATAAATCACTGACAACAGTGAAGGACACCGGAAGTATTAGAAGATTTCCACAGAGGAAGACTGAACATTTTTCATCGAGGTGGTGTCCAAAGAAAATGACAAAGTTTATTGCAACAGCCTATTGAAGGTCCCAGAGAGCACTGTAAACGCCCTTCTGGACCAGTACGGAGAGCAAAGTTAATACCCTCATTGTGAGACAACATGAGGTGGACAAACTACTGCATAATTTGGGGTGTAAGCTGAAATCTTGCACAAAGAAGAATGGAGTAATACACCTGCTGTGCTGGTGACTGACTAGGGGCCACACCCTCCATAACCCCACTGTGAGCCCAGGAGCAGGAGCTACTTTGCTTAAAAGCCTGCTGTTAAAACGAGGGCATAGGGCGCTGCTGCTTCTGTGCTGGTCACAGGCTGGGGGACCACAGCCTCCACAGTCCCACTGTGAGCCCAGGAGGAGAGGCTACTTTGCTTAAGAGCCCGCTGGAGACCTATGAGCACAAGATGCAATTGGAGTCAAGACCGGGCCTAGGGTGGGCCTGTCCGTGCCTGTCAGAACCCAGATAAGGCTGGTTTGGGCCCCTTCTCACTGGCCTGCATTTTGGAAGGTAATCTCTCTTCATCCTCTATAGTTTGTGGTAGAAGCGTTATAGTGCCAGATGGGAAAAGAAGATCACTGGTGTTTGAATGACTTTCCTGCTAATAGCACTTCCAACGGCAAGATGTTGGAAAAGGCTGTGGGGGTTATTAGCATGGGACTTGGCCTCACAGAGTGATGGCTCTCTCTGAACTCTGGTGCAGGCATACCTCCCATTGTGGACCTAGCACCCTCTTCTAAGTTGCTGTCACCTCCTTGTACTCTTGCAAATGCACCTGTTAAGGCCACATTGCAAACCAAAAGCTTGGCTTAGGCTTCCTGTAAGAGCCCCACGCAGACAGTCACTAACAAGAGGTTACAATGGGGCAGCCTAACCCAGCCTAACCGACAGAGGCTAAAAACTAAACTAACCATCAACATCTTCTTCCTGGTAATGAGCACTTTATGAAGGGTTGCATCAACAAAATCAAAGAGCTGGTACACACTGAACTTCCCCCTCAATTCTCTGATTAGAATCACAGCTCACTCTCTTATTGTTGGTGAAGCCTCCTCCTTATAGTGCTGGTGTTGGGATTCTCAACAATATTTATTCCCTGTTGCAACTTCAGGCTAACCCTAACAGCATGAATGTTCTGAGTGAGGCAAAGGGTGTCTCAATGACCAATTTCCAGGCAAACTCATAACCCTAGGAGCCTGGACTTATTCATTATGTGACTGTGCAAGCGACAGCCACAGTCAGGCAAGTCCTTACTAGCCAAAGAGGGGGGTTAATTTCTGGACCAAAAAGGATTGGGTAAGCTCAGAATGTAAGAGGCAGCAACTCTTTCCTAGCCAAGAGCATATTAACCTTCTGCCTGCTGCTTGCCCTTATGTTACCATTCTCATAGGAGTGCCCCCCACCTTCAGGAAAATCAGATGGAATCCCAAAAGGAGCTTTTTAAAAAAGACCATTCCTGGTATGTTCATCTCAAGGGTTTCCCTTCACATCAGGCACAGAACATCTTGTTAACCAGGAGGATTTGCTGGATTGGCCTCGGACCTACTGAACTTTGGGACGACTTTGTTATCATGAATTTTAGATCTTCACAATTGTTACAAAGGCTGCTGTTTGGCAACTTGAGCAATAGTCTTGTGAGGAGCTCTATCACCCTGGTTTGACTTGGCTTCTTTTATAAGCCCCGCCACTACCAACACTCACATCAAGATCTAAGGCCCTCATTATGAACTTGGCGGTCAAGAACCCCCCATGCTGGTGGTGGCGGAAATTGCCACCGCCGGCATGGCGGTCTCCTCCGCCACATATTGAAGGCAGTGGGGACCACCACAGGTGGCCTTCCACCACCACCAGGCTACCGCCGACAAGCAGCACTGCCATGCGGATAAAGAACCCTTGTTCCACCAGCCATTCCCTCATGGGTTTACCCACAAGGGAAAGCCTGGAGGAAGGGGAGCTCTGGGCCCCTCCAGGATAGGCAGTGCAGGGGCCCCCGTGCAGTGCCCTGTTGCGCAGGTCACTGCCTGATTTACGGGCAGTGATCTGCACGACCAAGTGCTTCTGCACCCGCCGCACATTGGCATTGACGACGGCTCCATGTGCAATGTCAGCAATGTCCCTGCCCAGCAGAATGTCTATTATTCCGCCGGCAGGGTCTCAAGGGGGCTGGCGGTTTGTGATAAAACTGTCAGCATGAACACAGCGGGGATTCCTGCCGTGTTCATAATGACCCCCTAAATCTAGTGGCAGAGGCCTTACTAATCTGCGGAACCACCTTCTGGGACCATAGCTCCACAGCAGCCAGGTCCACTTATTACCCTTGTGGATCAAACAAGGGATTGGTTTATGGTGCTAACTGATTTGATGCTCTATCTAATATTGACTGACCAGCACCAAGTTTCCCAGCATCTCTGCCTTTGGTGCACAGTAAAGGGTCTGTGGTCTCAGCAGGGGCTAACTCTTTGGTGGCATTATGCACCAGGTGCCTCTTTTCTTTTTGAGTTAGAACACTGCAGATCTTAAGGTCAGGATTACTGACTCATATTGGCTCCATTTTATAGAAAATTATGATGTTGTTTCCCTTCAGGAAACTTGGGCCACTTTACCACTCTCCTGTCCCAGTTTTGACTATTAATGAATTAATGAAGCCCAACTGTACCATCTACACGGGGAAGAGCTAGGTGTGGACTTTCATTTAGTTTCAACTGAATCTTAATGTAAAAATGTGACAGTTATCAACATGTGTTTTGTTTCTTTTCATGCTCCCTGTAGGAAGGACAACTTGAGCCATTTTTATTTTTAATTGATTAATTTCTATGACAATGATTTCTCTAACTCTGTTTGTGTTTACTTTAGGGAACTGTTTAGTTTTTTATGTAATTTGAACTTTACATCGTCTGTAGCTACTTTGTAACCAAAATACATTCTTTGCTGAGATTTTAATGCCAAGTTCATAGCAAGTACTTAGGTGATTGAAACCAAGGGCCCTCTTATGTACAAGGGTTTAAGAGAGTACAGAGGGAAAGAGTTGAGTCATTACCTAGCTGAGAATGATTTGGTGGATATGGTTCTCTTTTTTTAATGGGGATGGTCTGAATTTACAATGTTTTCAAGGTAACAGGTGGGCCTAGATTATAGATTTTATCTTTGCTATCAGAGATTTTTTGTTCCCTGGTTTTCCCAGAGTACATCTTAGAGACCCGGTGGGGGACCATAACGCACTCACAGCAGTTGGGAATATCCCAGTTTGACAGGATAATATCTGGTAGTAGCCTTTGAGATCTCCCAATAGTCAGGTTATGGATTAATATATGGTTTCTAAAGAAACCCAGAGTAACCCTTTGTTTTCTTGTAAATACATTTTTGCCATCCTTATTGGGCTCTTTAGCGGAGAAGAGTGGGAAAGTACTTCTGGCCCGCTATAGTTCTCTATGTACTAGTATCAAGAACTATCTGATGAAACCTATTAGACCAGCTCTGAAATGTCCCCAGTGGTTTTATGGAGCTTGCTCGGCCGCAAACCACAGGTTGAAAAGGGTTCTTGCAGCTACACCATGGAATCTCAAGGAAGTCTATGAGGCAATGAAATCTTATAGATACACTCTAAGGAGCAGGATGAATTTGTTGATTAATCAGGACTGGTAACAGCTTGTGTGGGGAGCTAAGAGAAACTGTGGCAAAGTGTTCGGAGACACAGTTAATAAGGTATGACCGAGAGACACCCCACTTTTAACTTATAAAATTACACATTCTGCTAGGGTCACACACTTTTGTTCCATCTATCAACTAGCAGAAAATATGACACTATCAGAACTAGTGATGGTTAGTCTGAGTGATATTCTTCCACTGCAAAACACTCTGGCCCTCATTCCAACCCTGGCGGTCTATGACCGCCAGGGTGGAGGGCAACGGAAGCACCGCCAACAGGCTGGCGGTGATTCCAGGGCCATTCTGACCGCGGCGGTAAAGCTGCGGTCAGAAAAGGGGAACCGGCGGTTTCCCGCCGGTTTTCCCCTGGCCCAGGGAATCCTCCATGGCGGCGCTGCTTGCAGCGCCGCCATGGGGATTCCGACCCCCTTCTCGCCAGCCTGTTTCTGGCGGTTTACACCGCCAGAACCAGGATGGCTGGAACGGGTGTCGTGGGGCCCCTGGAGGCCCCTGCACTGCCCATGCCACTGGCATGGGCAGTGCAGGGGCCCCCTAACAGGGCCCCATGAAGATTTTCACTGTCTGCTTTGCAGACAGTGAAAATCGCGACGGGTGCTACTGCACCCGTCGCACCCCTGCAACACCGCCGGCTCCATTCGGAGCCGGCTTCTATGTTGCAGGGGCTTTCCCGCTGGGCAGGCGGGCGGCCTTTTGGCGGTCGCCCGCCGGCCCAGCGGGAAAGCCAGAATGGCATCTGCGGTCTCCTGACCGCGGAGTGGGCATTTGGCGGTGACCGCATGGCGGGCGGCGACTGCCGCCCGCCGCGGTCAGAATGACCGCCTCTGTCTGAGGTGGAGGAAGCGTTAAGGAAACATCCGGCAGTACAGCTCCAGGGCCAGATTGGGTTCCCATGGAACTTTTCAAATGTAGCAGCAATCTCTGGAGCCCCTTGCTTACGAATGTATTTAACAACTACTTTAGCTGTAAGATTCCAAGGTCTTGGGTGCTTTTGATCATTATCCCTATCTTTATGGAAGAGATCATATTTTGGCAATAAGTCACTGCCCAATCTCCCTTATTGATAGTACAGTTAAGATTATTGGTAGGGCAATATTCAAGGGTAGAAGAACCTGGTCACATTGGAATAATTTCTTATCTCCCTTTCAATATGGCTTAAGCGCTGGGTTTGGCATGGAGGAACAGTGACTGATCTTGGGTAAATATACTATTGTCAGACACTACCCACTTTATGTAGATTTCATGGATCTATCTACAGCTTTCAATCCTGTTAATAGGATAAAGCTGTGGCTAAAGTTGCCTAATATGGAAGTTGAAATAACTCTTTTAATTTTTATTCACATTCTGCATGGGGACCTAGCAGCTAAGGTGCACTATGGTCCAGCTGGTGGCACCTCTGACGTTTTTCCTCTAGCCCATGAGGTACGATTTATTTTATAACTATATTGAGTTATGTCCTCACCTAGGAGTTTCTACTGATGGCTAGGACCCAGAGACCCTTGTGTAGATTAGTGGAATGTTTGCTTTATTAAAGGAGAGTATTGACCCAGCAACGACCTTCAAGAAATCCCATATTATGGCGTATAGCCCATGAGTAGTTTTTGTCATCTTGGGGTCATTTTCAACTCGGCCGGTTCTGGCATTCAAAGATCAATGTCTCACATATGAAATTAAGTAGGGCAGCATGGGCCATTTGGAATGTCTCACAGCCTACCTTGAGAGGCTCAGTTTCACCTTTTCTTCAAATATATAACCCATCTGCTTTACAGATTAATGAAAATTTTATCTGCAGTCCTACCAGCTCTCTTTTTATTTTACACTCAAACCTCCTGTATGTTTTTGAAAGGGTGAGTTTGGCCTCCCTTTTCTGTGGCTCAGTGTTTAGATTAACAAAGAGACAGGTTTTAATAGGGAGGTAATCTCAGATTGAGTTAAACTTGAAAGAGGCCTCTCTATCCCTTGGTTGAATTATGTTAACAGGGCCTTTAGTGAACTTAAGGGCATATGTATGGAAAGTGGCACTGCACTTACTGCAGCGCTACTCTCCCTCTGCCCCTTAGCACCCCCCTACCTCCACCATGTCTGCACAATATTTAAAATACGGCACACCATGGCGCAGGGTAGGGGGCAATAGCATAATTTCTCATGACGCTATTGATGTACTATTCAGGAGTAGTGCCAAAATATTGGTGCTAATCCTGCAGAGTACATAGGGCCCTATTCTAAAGAATGGAAGCCCTCTTTTAACACCTGCTCTTGAGCAAGTATTAAAGGTGCCATAAAAAATGGCGCAAGGAAATCTCATAGATTTCCTTACATGATTTTTCCGGCTCCCCTAATGGGGGTACACCCCTTTGCATACATTATGTCTGCTGCAGGCGCCACCCTGTAAAACCTGGTTGGGGACTTTGGCCTTGTTGGGCCACATTAACGTAAAAAATAATGACATTAATGTGGCGCAGGGTGGCACTAGGGCATTCTAAATATGCCCCTTAGATTACCTGAGTTTTTTTTTTCACACTGGCTAAATCATATAAATTACTGGTGAAGACCAGTTTTAGGGATTCTTGTTTTAGCCATCAATTGGATTTGGAATATACCCAAGGCTCTGTTAGGGACTATTTTGTAACCTTAGCATCATCATTGTTATCATTTTAACTTACCCTGGATTTCACCAGATGAGAAGGAGCACTTCTTTTCTGTCTTATGACTGGTACAGTGCGGAGGCTACTATTCTTTCAGGGTGAAGCGCACCCATGGGGAACCACTTTGCTTGCCTGCCCCTGTGAAGGGACCTCTTAAGCAATCCTTGCTGCACTTTTTGTTGTTTTGTTGATTTTAGCGGCACTATTTTGTTCTACTTGTCAAACTAATTTTAAAACATCTAGCATTTGTGAAGTGCTGCGAAGCCCTACTAAAACTGCAGCCTTTTAGGAAGCCCTTAGATGTGTTTTAATATTTTTCTTTTCTTGAATTGCCAATAGAGAGCAGGAAGACAATAAAAGGATGATAAGATGGTTTGATGGGTGTGTGTAATTCTTGCTGATGGGATTTACCTTGGTATGAGAATCTCTTTTCTTTTCTTTTTATGAGAGTTAATTGAATGAATACACTTTAAAGGAGATATGTATTTTTAGTGCTTAGTATTTATTATTGTGCTAACATCTAGTTTGTATTATCATGTTTTAGTGCTAATACGTTGCACTTGATTTTTTTATCTTTTATGGTTTGCTACAAACCAAATAAAGATTGTTTTGACTTTGACCTTGAATTGAACTATGGGCCTGATTTAGAATTTGGCAGTCTCCTGCAAGCTGTGTCGGTGGCGGACCCAAGAAGACCATTAAGTCAATGGTGTTCTGCTTGCCGTATTTAGATGTTACAGAACAGGTGGTGATTGGGTGACAGAGGGAGTACATCAAAGGGCCCAATGGACAGCAGACAACAGCAGTGGCTGTGGAATAGAGGTAGGAGGCACACACACACACACTGTACCTTTGCCATATGTGTCAACACACAAAAAAACACACAATTATCCATTGTCATTCAGCTACAACACAACACGTACATGCATACATTCACCATTGACACTGCACCTACACACAACACAATCTCAACAACCAACACATTATACACTCAGCTACACAAACACAGGCATACACAAGCATACCTACACACATGACGAAAATGACAAACACATAACATCACTCACCAGACTATTGCACGCAGCAACATAATACAACACAAACATAAACAACAACATCACAGCAATATGCATGTGGCACACATACTGACACAGCCTCAACACCCACTCCAGCTCCCTCCCCATCACCCAGCCAATCGCATTGCATGCACACACATGTACTAACTCACACACACTACTTGCAGCACAACATGACAGGTACAGGTCCCCTGGCAATGTGTACAGATTGACACAGCTAACAGGTGTGAGTGTACTGTCATTGTGGTTGCAGTATTCATTTGCCAATGAATACTGGCACCATAATGACAGTTGGGTATGTGTATGATATGTATTCTGTACCAGTGTGTCCCCATGTGTGTCTGACCCACTTGTGTTCCCGTCATATGCATATCACAGTAACTTTAAAAATATACTTGACATGTATATGCCTGCAGTGGTCCTGACCTCCAGTGCAGTGCCTACCGAACGTATCCTGGCAAGGCGGTATCACTACCTTTGGGTCTGGCGATGGGGAGGAAGTGTTTTTTTTCTGTGGGTCACTGGCAGCAGTGACAGCAAACATTGTCCAGTCATGTCCAGTTGGAAACAAGGGTTTAGAGTGGGGAGAAAAAGTGAGTGTTCACCCCTTTTCATCTCCAATCCTCCAATTCAGAAGTGTAGGTAAGATTGCCACTTTTTTCCTTTTTGATAAGGCACATCCAGATTTTCACAGTGGATGGCATTTCTTGGCAGAGACAGCTGTTTATATGTGAGCTTTCATCTATGTCACTGGCAACATCTAAGTACGGCAAGGGGATTGCCACAGTGGCAGACAGGTTTCCGGTCAAAACGTTGATGGCTGAACCATTAACACCAACATCTAAATCAGGCCCTTAGTCTGAGAGGCTCATGGATATGTGGTGGGTCTCTAAACAAGTTCCGTTAATATTTATAAGGACCTTTTAAAGGTATGCCTTAGACCTGAAGCTGTGCATGGACAACCTGGCATGAACTAAACTGCAATTAAAGTTGTGGAGGGGATAAAGAATTCAGATGGTAAGTGTGGATGTATATAACCCTTTGTGCTTTGTATTGCTCATCATATCCTTCCCATCCCCTCAGTGAATTCTCATTGCCTCTTCTCTCTTTTCCCCATTTTTATTAATGACTGCTCATAATGACGTCTCTATATCCTCCCTTCTGTTTGTCCCTATATCACCTCTTTTACTTTTACTTCCACCTTTCTCAGTACTCTCATCTTCTTCAAATGTATAATCATCAAGTTCCTTCAAGTAACAAAGAATATGTTTATTTTGCTCTCTAATCCAGTCATGATTTCCATCTCAGCTGTGATTATGGTACCTGGTACAATGTAGGAGAGATTTCTCTCAGTTGCTAGCTATCTCTGAAGTGCAGGGACACCACTGTAGTTATGCTGAGGTATATAAAAATGTAAAATAAATAAATTAGCAGTGAAAACACACAGAGTTTGGATGCAAAGCATGATCTCAAGCAATCAAGAAAATTAATGTTGTGAATGCAAACAAAATATTATTCGAAGATCCATTAATATTGTCTGCAAAGTACAATTAATCTACATATGAGTGCACATGGGCCCTCATTACAACAAGGTTGATCCACCGAGTGGCCGCTATGTGGCTGCAATCCTGCCGGCTGCATTACAACATCCCCGCTGGGCCGGAGGGCAGAAACAGAGTTTCCACCCGCCGGCCAAGCGGGGATGTCAGCCGTAACATTGGAGCCGGCTCCTGATGGAGCCGGCGGTGTTGTGGCTGTGCGACGGGTGCAGCTGCAGCTGTCGCGCTTTTCATTGTCTGCTGTGCAGACAGTGAAAAGCATGGTGGGGCTGTGCCTGGGGGCCCCTGCAATGCCCATGCCAAGTGCATGGGCAGGGCAGGGGCCCACAGGGGCCCCGCAACTCCCCTTTCCACCAGCCTTTCCATGGCGGTCTCTACCGCCATGGACAAGCTGGCGAGAAGGGGAGTCATAATCCCCAGGGCAGCGTTGCCCAAGCGAATTAAAACCACTGGGACAATGATGGTGGGAAACCACCAGTCCTGGCGGTGGGCCACAGACAAAATATGGCAATTTGTACCACCAACCTGTTGGCGGTATGATCGCCAAAACAACCCTGCCGGTCATTGACCGCCAGGGTTGTAATGAGGGCCACAATGTGTTAAAGACTTTATCCAATCTGGGATGTAATGACATCAGAGCAAAGCATTATAGCACATGAAATTCCAATTATATCCATGTCATTAACCTTCTGCCTGTATTAACTATTTGTATCTTAAATTTTGATAACCCAATACTTGCATTCTGTATTCACAGTAAACTAAAAATATTGGTGTAATGTAAACAGCACTTTACATCTCCTCAGGACCAATGTAGCATGAGGTGCACAGAAGGATGAGACTTTGGCTATGGTGAACATACAGGTGGAGAAGATCACTTCATCAAAAGCAGGCCCTGGCACTGCAGCCATTAACCAAACATATAAATCACAAAATCATTATCATTACACAGTGGCACACATCTATGGTGTGTTTGTCCAACACCCACGTCATAAAACAATGTGTGCCTACACTTACACCAATTTGTGTGTTTGAAAAATATATTAAATATACGGAAGCTGAATTAGCGAGCCATGAACTTCATTGGCCATTAGAAAGGTGAATTTGCAAGTACCTTTACAGAGGTAAGTTGTGACAAGAAGCATTAGGTGCATGAAGGCAAGCAGGGCATAAAGTAAGCTGTTGCCCCGATGACAGAGAACAGTGTTCACATATGCCCAGATAGGCGCATGGCTTAAAATGTGGCACAGCCACAAATGTGACAGTGAGTGAGTTAGATGGCAGCACTACCTCATACTATGCACATTCAGACTTCATGAGTACCTTGTCAAGGGCAATGCAGATGTAGCAAGGGAGCTATTGTAGTTTCCACCTGCACGTTTCAGCCACAGCTGAATTTCTACCATACATACTGGAAGGGAGTCATCAAGTATTGATAATGTGCTATCTTTCACATGCTCAAGCACTATGGGCCACAAAAGAGTATGCAAAGAAAGCCAGAGAAGTGATGTTGGCCCCTTGGAACATTAATGCATAGGCATTGGTTAATCATTGGCAATCTTTACTGTGCAATTTGCACATGGTTAAATTTGTTGATGTTCATTTCAGTTATAGTAAAGATGTGTTCATTAAAGTGAAGAACGTTTAATAATGTATCAAAAGATTATTTGTTGCTTGAATTGCTAAACTATTGGTTATGTATCCCAAAAATAAGTGTGAGTAACTTAATTCTTCCCGGCACATCCTTCCAGGGCTTTATTGCCTTTATACATCACACTACTAAGAATTTCACGGTACTGGCTGGATGAAAACTCTTCACTTATAAAGGCTGGTACCTTGCGAAAACACCATACAAGTATCGTGCAAGTATAAGAAAATCTCCGGGGAGTAACCATAAAAAAACATTTTCCCCAATCCTAGCTTTACCATTTTCTTGCAGATCATCACTACCCGTTTCAGCTGATTTATATTCGGCCCCAAGTGAGGTCTAGCTGTGTTAGTCAGTTGTGATGCATGTTAGCCTTTATTTATAGTTTGCAGTTGGCCTAACTAATACAAAGCTTGATCATTTTACTCACAACTGTGTACTAGTTAAAAACATTGGGGGCATATTTAACAGCCCCTAGCGCCATTACAATGACACATTAGCGTCATTTATTTTACTATAATGTGTTGTTAGAAGGCCAAAATTGCTGCACCATAAAAAGGGGTCGTTGCCCCAATAGGGGGTCCAAAAAAATGGGTTCTCTGTGCTGTTTTTTCGGCACTTTAACGCCTGTTTCCATTGCTTACAATGGGCCTCTGGGTGCGTTGCAGGATTAGCATCAACATTTTTTACGCTAATCCTGCAAAGTGCTGAACTAGCGTCCAAAATTCTGATGCTAGTCCCCTAACTACCGCCATGGTGCGTGGTATCTTAAATACAGCCAACACATGGTGGTGTTAAGGGGGTGCAAAGAGGTGCAAGAAAAGTGGCGCTGCACTGTGTTCAGCGCCACGTTTCTCAAATATGCCCCTTTGTATTCATATGCATGCCCATGGTGATTTGTAAAATGGATTTCCCGTCACTATTTTCTTCACATTTTCGCTAACGAGGTTGAAATGCAATCAGATGCTATGTGCTGTGACTTTATAAAGCATTTTGCACGTCCTGTGGGGATTATAAATTTCCTTTGCATTGTTGCAAAGCCATTCGCGAGTTTTAGAAAATTTGCAATGATTTTGTGCATCAGGAATAGTGGTTATAGTAGTGACATATTCATGGGCATCTCATAATTTGATCCAGAGTGAGACTTTGTGTGCTGTAATTTATGTGTTCTCTTTTTATTGCCATGTTATGGGCATTCGTATGCAAGAAAAATATAAACAAACAAATTAGCTTTCAACCCTGGTCCCACAGCTGCTGCTAGATCATTCACCTGATTAGCAATTAGTTTCCTTTTAATTATCTTCAATATTTTGGTAATAGAAGATTTGCTGTAGCTAAGATTATTTTATATTGGAACATTCGCTGAGAACATTATTCTTTAATCAACCATTAACATTTGAACTATTTCCAATGTATATATATATAGCACTGAAATTCAATTACCTTTGTATTTTTAGTTATTTAATATTTCAATCACTTAATGCTTTGTTACCAAATACCAAGACAGGACTGGTGACATAGTGGGCATCACAAGTTTCCCTGGGAGACTTAAAGGCTAGGGGTCACTTTTGTTAAAGGGGGACAGCTTCTGTAGTGTAACAGTTTTAAAAGCATTGCAGCGTTCCTTGTACATCCAACAGTTTTCAGGCTACAATAAAAGTGCCAAGATAACTCAGGGTGATTAATGTTCCTGCTGGAGAGAGATCAGTGTTTTGTCTAATGGCAGTTTTGACTGATCTGAGGTAGCTCAGAGAGTTAATATTCCTGCTGCAAAGAACGGTAACTATGCAGGTTACAAGACAGTATTTTATGTGCATAGCTCAGATGGATGCTGCTTTTGTCAGCTCATGTTACAATCATAATGTAGCACAAAGAGCTATGAACTGCCATCAAAGAGGTCCATGCAAACTGAATGGTACAGGTTAGAAAGTTAAGTTTATTCCCAGTCCTTAATTTTGTTAAAAAGGTTCATTTGAGCAGAAATAAACTGCTTTTAGTAAAGTCAACCCTAACTCCTGTTACAGTCTGAATCCTAAGTTTATACTTCCCCAGATCAAGCACTCTTAACAAATGCCTTCCAGTATGGACCGCATGTGAATCCTATAACGTGTAGTCCCTTTTGTCTTATATAACATTTTCTTTTCACTGATTTACAAATGTATGATTAATTGTCTCTGTATGTGTGTGTGATGTAAAGGGCTCCAAAACATTACACTGGTAAGAGAGGTGCCATAAAACAAATTGTAAGAAGACAGGGCTGATTGCAGAGGTCCGCTAACTTTTTGGCCCCATTCTTCACTTTTTGCTAGTGTTTTCCTGACTATGATGGTGCTCTGGGTACTGCTAACCAGTCCCAGGGCCTGTGTTCTGTAAAAAATAAGAATGCAAATTAGGCTAATTATAATGGCTATGTCTACCTCCCTATATGTCCCCCGTATATGGTAGAGCATGTAGGTTTAGGGACATTAGCATTGGTGGTGCACCCATAGATGAGGTGCCCAGGGTCATTTTAAAGGCAGGCCTGCCTTGCTTGCTGCTTTTAAACTACAGTTATATGCAAATTCAGCTTTGGAATGAAAAGTACTTCCAAAGTCTTAAACTTTCTTATTTTTACATATGTTACCTTCAAGGTATGCCCTAAGTGCCCCTAGGGTTGGGTACCATGTAACTATAAGCAGGGATCTCATAAGCATATAAGCCCTGATGAGGTAAAATAGCCACACTTGTTTTCCCCTCCCTGTAGTGAATAAGCTCCATAGGCTAAAATGGGGAGACTCTATTTTAATTAGTAAAGACTCCAAAGGAGCAAGATATGGCAAGTTTGGTCTCAAGTAAATTTTTATAATAAATCCCACAACTTGCCATTGTTGGATTTAATGTAACTAGTTAAGGGAAGTTACCAGTTTCAGCTCTGTAGTGCCCTTCTCTGATTGGCCAGCCTCTGGCAGCCGGGCCATACTGCCTTGATGAAGTGTGAACTGGCCTTGACTGAACACAAAGGACGTGCTGGAGGAGGAGATCTGCCTCAGTAGATGGTGAAACATGATGGGGAGGACAGCTAACATGGTCTTCAAATGAGGGAGAGATATTTGGAGCAGCTCAGGACCTCCCCCTTTTCCTGCAAACCCAGACAACCAGGTGCCCTCTTGATTAGATTAGGGGAGGGCAGGAGAAGGGTGTGTTTAGGATTTTTAGCCACACCAGTGGGTGGGCCCAGCCAGGCCCAACCTCCAAAAATCTGTTTCTGCCATTTTTGAGTTTTAAGGAATGTTGCTCCCTGGGATTGCTTTTTGCCACATTCCCAGGAAGTGATCATCCAAGGGGGTAGTGTCCTACCTGTGACTGGACAGTCAGCCCCTCTTGCTTTTCACCCCGGAAGCAAAGATAAATATGGCGGAGCTGTACCCATCCCTCAGATCCCTACAAGGAACATCATCATCAGATGAAGGACTGCCCTGCTGGACTCCTGACCTGCACTTGGACAATGCACTCTGAAGGACGCCCCAGCTGCACACTTGGACTTTACCACTAAACGGACTTTGCCTGTCTTCATCTGGTTCAAGAAAGGACTTGCAAAAGGTAAAATATAGCTAACTAGAATCCCCTGCATCAAAACCTGAAGGAACTCACCAGTGGCTAGTGGTATTTTTTGGATTTGAACCAGGTGAACCAGGTGCATTCTGGGAGTTGGAGTCCTAACTCTCAAGGAGCAACTCAGAGCCTCTGGAACCTTGGGGTGAGTTGTAGACTCCTAAAGGACCATCTAATACCTTCTGGAAAAAGCTCAAAAAGTTTGGAGAAGTTTGGAGAACTTTTGGAAGAAAGCTCGATATAGGGACCGACCCACCGTGGTGAGCAGCCTTACTTAAACAGTGACCTGGCCTGACATGCAGATTCGTCCCGCTGAAAAGCTCCGGAGCCCCAGAGTTCCAGGATTTCAACAGAGGCTCCTGGAAAGGTGATCTGATGACCTTGCATCAAAATCGGCTTGCTGAGGGTGGTTGACCCCCATCAGAAGTAAAAAGCTCAGTAAAAGTGACAAAGGCTGAATGAAAAAAGTTGACCAGGACTTCCCGCACAGCGTATCCAAAGAGGGCTCCAAGGACATCGGATCAAGATTCAGCTTTGGCCCAGATGAAAATTTCCATTCTGAAAAATCATCTAAGTCCGAAAGTAGAATTCTTCACTGAGGTCTTCTGCAGTGCGTAACTGAAGAGGGATCCAGGGAGGTCGGATCGGATTGGTTACCTTGTCACTCTGAAGAAAATCTTCAAGAAAAAGAGTAAGGCCCTCATTATGACATTGGCGGTAAATCACGCTTACCCTCGCGCTGATGGCCGTCAACTTACTGCCGTGATGGCGAATATCTGTTCACCATATTATGACACACACACACCAATCTGACAGAAGACAGCCACATACACAAATCTGCCAGACCAAAGGTCAGTGATAAACTGACGGTCCCAAAACCCATACTGTTACAGGGGTAAACCATTGGTGGTGCATACTACCGTGCTCAGAATGGACACCCACATACAAAACAATACTACATTGGACAAAACTAAAGACACACTCCTGACACTCATGCACATACCACACACACCCACCAAAACCACTATAAAACACCCACCCACATTACCCACAATCCCTTAAGTACAACAATTGCCACTAGGAGAATGAGAAGGAGAGCACAGAGACAACTAGACACACACACCACATAAACCCATACACCCGTCACGCACTCCACATCACACACCCCACCGCATTACCCAATACACCCTCACCAACACACATCACACAACACCCATGGCACTACAAAGGTACCCCTGTTTCACTGAGGAGGAGTCAAGTGTCATGGTTGAGGAAATCATCAGTGTAGAGCCACAGCTCTTTATAGCAAGGAAGATGGAGCTATTGTGGAGAATCATGGACAGGGTGAACGCCGTGGGACAGCATGCAAGAACAAGGGACGACATCAGGAAGAGGTGGAATGAACTACAAGGGAAGGTATGTTCCATTGCAGCAAGTCATGAGCTCGCCATACAGAGGACTGGTGGTGGACCTCCACCTCCTCCCCCACAACTCACAGCATGGGAGGAGCAGGTACTATCAATACTGCATCCTGAGGGACTCACCGGATTTGGTGGAGGACTGGAAACTGGTGAGTCAACTTTCAACAGTTATAACCCCCCCATACCAGCATGAAATCACAAACCCTCACTCTCACAACTCCATCACATCCCATAAACTCCACCAACACATCTCACTAATCCCAAATCCAGGCCCTACATGCTGTACCAATTCATGGACACCCCGCCCAACCCTGCATGGGCACTCATCACTAAAGCATGCACAGCATAGGGAAACTAACATAACCACAATACACCAACATACACAAGCAAAAGCTGGCAGGGCAACACCAATCATAGAGGAGAAGCTACAGAAGTACAAATGTCATAAACTTGAAGCTTAATACATCATTTACATCACCACAGGTCCCCCAGCCAATGTCACTGGAGAGGAGGTGCCACCACTATCCAGTCCCCCAACAGAAGAGGCCCACAGTGATGAAAGTAACTCTGGACTTCTGGATCCGGACGACCTACCTGGCCCATCAGGGACCACTGGACAGCCAGTCACCCATGCCCATACACAAACCACCACAGAGCCTCCCCCAACAGGAACCAACACCACAGCACCCACCCAGCGCACCCACGCATCTGTCCCCAGGACACGTCAATCAGCAGTGTGCACACCTGTACAGGGATCCCAGGACACACCTCGCACACAAGACAATCAGAGACCTGGGGTCAGTGGCAGTGGGCACACCATTCAGGGGACAGAGGCACAGGCCAACAGGGACACTGGAAGGGCTGCTGCGGCCCAGGGGGAGGACAGGAGCAGGGAACTGACTCTCCGAGATCCTGGGAGCCTACCAACATTCCCAGGACACGATGGGCCAGATCCTAGACAGCGTGCAGGAGAACAGGCAGCTGCAGGAGGGACAGCATCAGGGGATCAGGGAGGACTTGCAGGCCATTAACAAAACCCTGATCTCCATACCAGGGGTGCTGGCAGACATGGCCAACATCATGAGGGAGGCAACAGCACACCAGCAGGCCCCTACAGACTAGCCAGACATCTGAACAGCCCTCCACTTTGGCTGCTGATAGTGGCCAGGAGGCCCCACCACAGGACTCACAGGCCACCAGCACCCCTACCCCTGCAGAAGGTGAACCACCCCACAAACATTCCCTGTGACCCAGACAAAAGCCAAAAGCCAAAGACTCTTGCCAAGACAACCGCCAGAAAATCAGACTCTCCTGATTGTCCCCCTTGTGTCCCATTCTATCACCTTGTCTACCTTGAACTGCCAGTGCTCCCCCTCCTACGTCCCCATGGACACTGCACCTGTGCTACAAGCAGACTATAACAATACCCTGGACCTCATCACCCCATTCCATTGCACTTCCCCTCAATTTCTTAGTACTAAAATAATCTTCAACTACTAGTATTTCATGTACTGCAAATTTGTAGTGATTGAAACAGCTACAACCATTGCAAATGAACTGTACATAGTAAGGGCATAGAATAAATGACCTATTGCTGGCTGTTGTGATCACATAAGGACATTGTTCTCATATCACCAACATCTGTAAAATGACAATCCATAGGTAACAGCAAGTAGGGGAAACAAGTGGGTAACACCAGCATGCCAATGGCACACAGAACACAACAATAGTCATAGAAATGTGAAGTTGCACTGTCTCACCTGTGTGTCATTGGAAATACTGATGGATCACAAATGTTCTGTTGTCCACATCCTCATCCTCTGCCTCCTCATCTTCACTGTCCTCAGGGTCCACTGCTACCACAGGGTCATGTCCAGTCTCCTCCTCCTGAAGAAAAGGTACATGGCGCCTGAAGGCCAGGTTGTGTAACATGCAGCATGCCACTACTATATGGCAAACCTTCTCGGGTGAGTAGCACAGGGATCCACCTGTCAAATGGAGGCACCTGAACATGGCCTTCATGAACCTGAAGGTTCTCTCAATTATCCTTCTGGTTCACCAATGTGCCTCATTGTAATGTTCTTCTGCCCTTGTACTCACAGGGGTCAGCAGTCACAATAAGTTTAGGTAACCAGAGTCACCTGCAAATATTGAGAGAACATTTAGCCACACTCTATTCTATTTGGTCAACAGCATAGGCATACACCAACATACACCGGGTGAGGACCAAGGCTCACCTATAAGCCACAACCTGTGCCTCTGTAGTTGGGCCATCACATTTGGGATGCTGCTATTCCTCAGAACAAAGGCATCATGCACTGACCTAGGATACTTAGCAATGATGTAGGAGATATACTGGTCCGCCAGGCACACCATCTGCACATTCATGGAGTGGAAACTCTTGCGATTCCTGTACACCTGTTCATTTTTGCAGTGGAGAACACCATATGTGTACCGTCAATCACCCCAATTATATTGGGGATATGTCCCATTGCATAAAACCCGGCCTTCACAGTGGCCAAATCTTCCACCTGGGAGAAAGCAATGTAGCTGCCCATGTGTTTTATCAGGGCGACAAATCACTTGCCAGCACTATTGAGAGCATTGGCTTTGACATTTCTGCTGCCAAGCCCACTATCACTTGGAAAGAACCAGTTGCCAGCAAATGGAGCACTGATAGAACTTTCACAAGAGGGGGATCCCAGTGAGATGACGGATAGCTATGATCAGGTGAGGCTCCAACTGGGCACACAGGTCTGTGGTTGTGGTCCTGTCCAGTCTATAGGTGAGTATAATGTGCCTGCCCTCCAGTGTAGCCAAGTCCACCAGGGGGATGTACACAGGGATATGTCTCCATCTCCTATTAATCCGCAGCGGTAGGTATCTAAGAGACAAAATAGTGAGTAGGCTGTCACAATTTGAACAACTATACCACAACAGAAGTCCACATCGTGCAATCATGTTTTGGGACAGTGGAATTTCAAAGTATGTGCGTTTTATCGTGCAGCGCAGCAATTATCGATAGTCCTGTCCCCCCCTGAGATGGTGACTGCCTGTCCTGTGTGGAGGAACAGGTGGAACTGAGGTAATTCTGCACACGTTGTGCACCGTCGCAGTCGTGAACTGCCTTGTAATTCTTGATTGCATAATATTGGGCCCTATGGGGTACAGTGGCCAATGCGAATGTACGCCGGCGGTGACGGTATACACCGCCGCAGACGTGACCGTCATTTTATTACTCAATCATCACTTCCTTCCTGACCTTCCACAGGAGAAGACCTACACTGCATGTGCTGCTGTGACTGTGTCTGAAACCTACCATGGCCCGTGTGACCAGGGAACAGGCCCCAGCCTTCACTTCTGAGGAGTTGGAGTGACTGGTGGATGAGGTCCTACCACAGTACGGACTACTGCATGGGCATCCAGACCAACAGGTGAGTACACTGTGGGCAGGATGCATGTGGCATGAATGCATGGAGTTCTGGGTGAAGGCATCGTGTAAGGGTGGGTGGGGGGGGGTTCTTCCCTCTTGGCATTGTACATGTTGTGAGCTGGCCTATGTGTTTTTCCAGTGTTGATGGGATTGGGTATCGTGGGCCATGTGTGTGACAGGCTAGACTGTTCGTTTAATGGAGTTCTCCCATATGTATTACCTCTGCAAGTCAGCGCCCATCAAAAGAAGGGATTATGGCATGCCATCGCCAAGGAGGGGAAGACCCTGGGGGTCTATAGCAGGCAGAGCACCCACTGTCGCAAACGGTGGGAGGACCTGAGATGCTGTGCACAGAGGACCACAGAGGCCCAGCTGGGGATGGCCTCCCAATAAGGAAGGGGTGCCCATCAGACCCTGAGCCCCCTGATGGTCCACATACTGGTGGTGGTCTACCCTGAGCTGGATGGGCGCTTGAGGGCATCACAGCAGCCACAAGGGGGTGAGTACAGTAGTTTATTTTTACAACTTATGGCTGGTGGGGTGGTATCCAAGTGGTGGTTGTGTGTTAGTGGGTGCCGTTAAGGCCAGGTCAGACATAACAGTGTAGGTCCTCTGAAGGGTCAGGGTTGCATGGAAAATACAGGTAACTTAGCTTATTAGTATTCACTTCTAGGCAGGGCTGCATGGGTCCCAGGTGTGCTGCAGTTGGCGGTGTGTGCTCCTCCTCATTCCTTGGTGACGAGCCATATCACTGGTAGTGCAATGCATAGTGCGTAGGCCTGTTCCCTGTGTGTGAGTGTGCTGTGAATGCCAACAGTGGTGTTGATGCTGACTCTGACCCAGTGTATCATTTGTCTCTCCCTCCCCTCCTTTCTTGTTTTGTCATCTTGTCCTTATGTGCATTAGCATCATGTGGTGGAGGTGCAGAGGCACTGGCAAAGAGGGAGCTGCATCCTACAGGACCTAGGAGGCAGAGTCCACCAACGATGAACCAGTGGGATGGAGGGTGACGGGAGCACCACGGCGGAGACAGGAGGGGACAACACAGACTCAGATACCTCCTCTGATGGGAGCTCCATGGTGGTGACAGACACCTCTGTGACCACCCCAGCTACAGGTACAGCCACCACCCCCATCCCAGCACTGCCCTCCCAGTAGCCCCTCAGTGAGTTGCCCATGCTTCCTCTCCTTGGAAGGTGGGCATCTCCTTCACCCCAGGCCCCTCAGGCCCTGCCCCAGTGAGCCCTGCTGGCCTGAGTGAGGAGGCTATATACCTCCTGAGATCCATCTCTGTAGGGCAGTCTACCATTGTGAATATCATCCAGAGGCTGGCATCCCAGATGCAGCGATGCAATGTGTTCCTGGAGGGCATTCACAGTGAATTGGCAGCCCAACAGAGATCGATTCAAACTCTGGCCTCCACACTGATGGCAGACACTGTCCCTGTTTGAACTGTCACCCCACCAACTCCCATTATCCTCAACCCCAACCCATCCCAAGCATACAAACAGACAGGCATGCACACAAGACAACACCCAAGAGTGGCACAGGCAAACACAAACACCATACTTCATCCAACGGGCACTCACACAAACACCATACTGTTGCATACACAACAACATCCACAGCCTCCACTGTTTCCCACTCCTCATCCTCTTCCACCTCCTTCCCAGTTATGTCCACACGTGCATGCACTACAACTACATCCACCACCAGCATCACCACACCAAGCAGAACACACACCTAACTGGCAGATACCTCTGTAACATCCATGCTTGTGTCCCCTGTGTCCTCTCCCACCTTGTCTGTCCACCCTCCTAAAGGACACAATGCAAACACTCAACACCACAGCCATCCACCGTACATCAGTATACAGCCCATGCACCTGCACCCAAATCCAGCAGACATACATCTCCGACAACCACTCCCTCATCCTCTACTCCCATTACTCCTCCCTCCTCCTGCCCCAACGTCCCTAAAAGGCTTTTCCTTGCCCAACTTGACCTCTTCCCTACCCGTCACCCAATCCTGCACGTATGGGCAGGGTACCAAAGTCACAGCCCAGCACCTCAGCCAAACAGTCCACGGGGACAGTGGTAGCACCACCTTCTCGTGGTGGTAAGGTTGTAAGACCTACAACACTGAAGGGGAAGGAGCCAGTACCACCAGGGATGAAAGGGAAGAGTCCTGCTCCAGCTGTGAGGAAAGGGAAGGGGTCTGCCCCAGCTGTGAGGAAGGGGAAGGAGCCAGCACCAGCTGTGAAGAAGAGGAAGGAGCCTGCATCACCAGGCAGAGAGGGGAAGAGCCCATCCACCCCTGCCAGGAACGGTGAGGGCTCCCCGACCCATGAACAGGAGGAGAAGAGGCACTCGACGCCAGCGGAAGCTGTCAGGCACACACTGCCACCACCACCAGCTGTCACGGGCACCCACTGCCGGCTGTGGATGTGCAGCCATCAGTGAGTATAGGGGCTGCCCAGGAGCCTCTCCCAAACACCACCACCATGCAGCCATCACCGCTGGCTGATGCAATGCAGTCCACACTCCAGCGGCTGCTGTGCGGGCTGCCCCCTCCAGAACCAGTGAGCAAGTCAGCAACTCAAGAGACTGTGGCCTTGCACTCCCCAGGACAAAGCAATGGGCATGTTGCCCCCTCCAAAACCAGTGGGCTTGTTCCCGCATCGGGCTGAGGTGTCCCTCCCAGGTGAATGCCTCTTTGCAAACTGATGCCCCTCTAGTGTTCTATCTGGATGTGCTCGGGATTCGAGTTGAGTTTTAGATTGTGCCCTTTGGCCATGTGGGCCCTTTGAACTTTGGACTGGGCAGCACCCCTTTTATGTACATGTGTACATATCTGTTTAATTGCCAAGTCAAATTATTAATTTTGATGTTGATCTGATTACAATCACTTTAGTCAATTCCCGTTGTCCTTGCATTATTCTGCCATTTTTCGGGGACAAATAGATTTTCTTGTGCAGCTGTTGTGTGTATGGTGTGTGTGTGTATCAGGTGTGTGCTGTGCGTGTGTGTGTAATTCTTGTTTGCCTCCCACCCTCCCTTGTATGCTAGGCGGCTGTACTCACCGTCATCATCTTCGTTGGCGTGGGTGTTTCAGGTGTAGCATAGAAGATCATTAAGAAGACTTGCAGTTCAGGTTCCATGGTGTTGTGGTTCTTCCCCGTGTGTCCAATGGTGAGTCCTTTCACTTCTGAGCTCTGTTTCCGCCAGGATTTTGTTGGCATTGGTACCACCCCAGAAAAGGTGTCGGTTTCCTGTGTCAAAATATGGTGGCAGTACTTTGTCTTCTGCCTGACTGTTGGCAGCTACGGCCGTGGTGGCTGTTGTTTCTGCCCTGGCGGATGGAGTGGTATATTTGCTGTCTATGGGAGATATCACAGCCATGGTCATAATTTGGCAGTAATTACCACCAGCCTGTTGGATGTATTACCGTCACTTTATCACCCAACGCGAGGGTCATAATGGGGGCCTTATTCTTTAAAAATTCATATCTCCGGTTCCCCTTATCTGATTTTCATTGTTTTGGTGTCATTTTAAAGATAAAAACATACTCTTTGTTTATAAATTGGTGTTGGAATTTTATTGTGTTTTATATTTTACTTAATTACTGTTTTGTAATTTTTGAATGCTTTTACACACTTCCTACGCTAAGCCTTGTCACTCATTGCCAAGCTACTAAGGGTTGAGCTGGGTTTAATTTATTGAGACGTAACTGGACCTAAGTGGGGGTTAGTGGCCTATTGCTAAGTGTAGCAACTTACCTCCCCTTGCGAGTAATCCACTTTCAAACACAAATGAAATACATGTGAGAGAGAGGCTATGGAGAGATGTGAGGCACTGTTAGATGGTGATAGTGAGGGAATCATTGAAGAGTCCCAATAAAGATTGATGTATCCCGGTGCTCTGTAAAGTCATCTTTCCTAAGATTTAAAAACGAATACAATTGAAAATATAACAAAAAATATGTTGTAGAATGCACAGTTTTTACCATTTCTTTTTGCATTTTATTGGGGGGAGAACCCACTAAAACCGTGTGTGGTGGTCAGGGTCGCTTGTTATGGGTGCTGATCTAACAAAATTTGCCAGGGCTGCTTTGGGTTCCCAATCCAGCCCTTCTAAATACAACTGTACACACAGAGGTACAAACACTAATTGCTGAGTAGAAGGAAAATCACAGCAAAGGTTGAAATATTACAATTCACAAATTATTCTTCAGATGTGAGTAACATTTTTAATCTACAAATATTTTTTCGAAGCCCCGTCTGCAGAGTATCATTTGAAGCATTGCCAACTAAGTAACTCCAGAGAAATGTTCAGATAAAAGTTAATCCCCATAGTTCAGTCAAAGTCAATTTGACTTACATTGCTCTTAGAAGACAAAAACAACACTTTAAACAACGTGATGGAAGAGCTTAGAAAACTTAACCCATACAACGGAAGAGCACAATTTGTTTTACTAAAGGGTTAACAACTATAATATTCAGCATGGTTCCCCTATAGCTATCTTCTCATCACTTAGGACTGTGCCCACTTCTTAGACTAATGTAAAATTCTAGTAACATTCTCTACAAAACTAAGGATTCCTCTAAACATATTTACTTTTTGCTGATTATCTCTGTACACAAGTTTTTGGCAAACATGGAAATCATATGAAATTGTGTTAATTGAACTTTTTCCTATAGTGACCAGTATTTTGCTCTGTCACAAAGTGTTGCAAAGTCATGCAAAGAAGTTCATTGTTTTTTCTGCTACAACTTTGCCTTCCTTTTCAGCAAGTGGGTGTTACTGGGACATTCAGTGCTTAATTTGTGAAAGCAAATATGTGCCAGGGCATTGTCAGGATACCACTGCTGCTTCAACCACCCATTGCCCAAACTACCACTGCCAAAGACAGTACCAACACAACTACTAATCATCACACTCCTACTAGTGTGACTAATCTGTCCATTTCAGGCATCCAAAGCTAATAAGAAATGGATAGGCAGCATGTTATAGTTTTAGTAATTTGTTATGGTTCTTATCTCTAGATTAGGTGATAATCTCTAAATTAACAAACATCACCATCATGTGAAAACCCGCTTTAATTGTTGGTATTGACAATTAAGTGCCTCTTGAAGGTTCAATAATTCCATAGTTTCAGATGCCTCTTTTCTTACTTCCTATACTGCTTTCATTAAGGAATACTTCCAGTTCAATGATAATAATCAATCGCCACTCCACTCTGCTTGGGATGCCTTAAGGCGGTTCATCATAGGTTTTGTTCATTCTAAGAAGTTTGTGCAGCACAAATCTGCTTCTATTCTTCCACGTATAATTCCCTGAAACATTATTGTTCTACTCATAGAACCAATAACCTAGATCCTGACGTCTTAATTTAATTACAGCTAAATTAGAATTCAACAAGTATACAACTGAAGAAATTTGTGGTACATTTCTTAAAGTTAACACCAAACATTACGGTGGAAACAACAAAGCTGGTTCTCTTTCAGCTCTTTCTTTAAAATGCACATGGGAAAAAACAACTATAAAATCAATTTTTGACAACAATGGCGTTAACCTGTTCAGGGATGCAGAGATTGTGACACGCTTTGCTTCTTATTATAAGGATTTATAGAGTCCTGAACACATAATAATTTCTCTAAACTTAAACCTAAAACATTGCCACTAGTTGGTCATTAGAACAACCACTTCAAATTGCAGAACTTTATACAACCTTAATGTCTCTTCCCAAAGTCAAAGCACCAGGTCCAGTTGGTTTCACAGTTGAATTCTATCTCCACTTTGTAAAACTCCTCTTTCCCAAACTCTTTAAACTAGTTAAGTACTTCACAACTTGAAACTCAACTTCTAGCTCCTTTGCAGAGGCTATGATGTGTTTAATTCCTAAAAAGCATCATGATCTGACCCAATGCAAAAACTAGAGACCCATTTCCATAATCAATCAGACTGTAAAATATTTGCCAAAGTCTTATTTATTCGCTAGCTCCCTTTCATGTCTGATCTCCCAGAAGTAACCCAATCTGTCTTAATTCCCTATAGATATGTTACAGATTATTCTCAGATTTTTTAAACATCATTAATAAAGCTTATAATATGAAGGATCCCTTAGCTGCATAATCTTATTATCTTTAGATGCAGAAGGGCATTTGACAGGGTGATTTGGAGTTTCTCAGTAAATGTTTTAAAATGGCACAGTCTTGTTCCTAATTTTCAAAACCTTATTTCATTGTTGTGCTCCTAATCACAGTCCTCGGTTATAACAAAAAGTATTTCATCGCCCTTTCTTCCTCCTAATATGGGGACACATCTGTGATGCCCCTCATTTCCCTATAATTTGTTTTTGTTGTCGTACCTTTTCTTCACCAACTGAGGACTTTGGATGAATTTATAGGTTTCAAAATTAACAAAACTCACATTCAGATTACTGCATATGCTGATGATATTGAGTTTATGTTACATCCAGAGGGTTCCCTTCCTGCTTTCTTTCATGAAATGAATCTCTATTCTACTATAACAGGATGTAAACGTAATGTAGATAAAACAGAGAAATTAATACTTAATAAACACTGTTCTAAATATGTATTTGTCAATGCTGGCCTCTCTTCGAACTCTTCCAAAATTCAATGTTTGTGTATATGGTACAGCAATACCCTTAAGGGCACACTTAAGATTAATTCAGATGTCTTATCAGACAAACTCCTAACTTTCTCTTGGTCCCTGCTGCATCTCTCCTGGTGGGGTTGCCTACCCACTATCAAAATGATGTCCCTTCCTATCTTCAACTTCTTTCTCATGATGCATCCTATGAAGATACCCAAGTCCATTTCTGGCTTACTTGATAAGATCTGTTCAGATTTCTATGGCAGGGTAAACCCACTCAAACCTCTCTCTTGAAATTAACACTACCTAAATCCCTGGGTGGAGTTAACTTTCCAGATTTTCTCAACTATCATAAGGCTTTTGGCATCAAATGCCTACAATTATACCTGCCTACACCATCTTATGTTCCATAAAAGTTGTGTTTGTCTCTGGAGCAAGCTTTGCTTTCACCCTTTCTCACAAACATGGTCTTTTTATGTTTAACCCCCAAGCCTATGCTTACCTAGCACTGTCTCTTATGCATGTACTATACTGAAATCTTACTTTATTTCACACCTCACCCTAACAATCAATTCTTTAATAGTGCCAATTGACAAGTTTCAAGTTTATTTTTATTTATGTTGCAGAACTTTGTAAAAGTCCACATAAAAATCATCAAGGCATAAATTTACAGAAGAGATAAACAATTGTCATTTGTATGGTGCAATAAAACGACCTTGATATATTTGTCCTAAAAAAGTCTTTAAAATATCCCATAATAAAAGGAGACATCTTATCAATTACATCCTCTCCATTTCATCTTATCAATTTTATGGTGTAGCCAAACTAATGCACATATGGAATAGATAAAGTAACTATTGTGCACAGAATAGAATGACATGAGCCTTATCTGATTACAGGCAAACACTAGTGAATTACATCTTATCACTTCCACAGTATGATCAAACTTTTAAAAAATAAAATAAGTTTAAAAAAAATAATATCATACCTCTGGATAAAAAAACGGCATACACCTTATCCGATTACAAACACTTAATAAATCAAAAAAGGATGCCTAGTATCCTCAGTTTCTATTATGTCAAAACATCAACAGCATCAATACTACATCTTTAAAAATCACTTTAAAATGTTTTAAAGTCTATAACAAAACATTTCATTATTAGAGACACAGAGGACATTTAACAACATTGGGGCAGAAAGAATAGACAATTGCAGGCAAATAGGCCTCAACCACTTACAGGTTAATAAAGCTGGGTATAGAAAGAGAACATGATTGAGCCATTTTGCCACAAATTAAAAATCAACGAAGTACATACCACTTAGCCAGCAAAGGGTTTAGTGAAAGGATACCATGCCTTAAGAGACACCAAACACTTCTCAATCCATGAGGAAAATTCCAAGAAATATAAGGTTGCACTTTATTTATCAATCGAGGAATCTATTTCATTTTGACAGCCTTCATGTCTAGACAAAAACTCAAGGACCATGTAGCTTGTTTTAAACTAGCTTTTAATTACTGAAGTGATAATAAAAGAACCAAAACAGGATCCAATTGCAGCATTTCAATCACAACAACAAATTCCTTTGAATCAATGATTTATCTTTTAGACCAGTCAATATTTTTTTCTTTACACATAACCTTAAGGAGCCTTCATCGCTTTTTACAAGGTACACAACCGAACGCACCCCCTTGACAGACCCTGGACAAAAGCACTTCTCGGGCCAAATTCTAGCATTTGGGCTGCTGCAGAGAGGTTGTGTGCACTGAAGCTAGGTTTCTAAAAACACGACCTTCCGACACATTTAGAAAACTCCTTTTGGCGATATAACTCAATTCTAAGCCGTACAGCAGGGAGGCAGAGATTTTAGCTGGTTAGAACGGCAGCAAAAATGAGAAATGCTTCGCCCTACAGCCTTACATAGCACACCTAAGCCTTTAGTCTGAGAGAGGGCTTTGATCTTATTATTTCCTATATGTGCTTTCTCACTTAGATTTACGCATACTGTCTTACCCAGAAAACCATACGATTTTACAGTTTCAAATTCTTGGGCACCCTGGGATCATATATAATTTCCATATTTCGACTTCTTGCTTCAGTGAAAACACATGGTTTTACTTTTGGACACATTGATCTTCATGAAATATGTACCAGCAAATTGTTGTAATGCCTGCAGATGACTATTTAATCCTTTTAGGGTAAGATCAAAGATTACGATGTCATCTGCATAAAGCAAGCAAACAATAGGATCCAATAGGATCCAAGTAATGGAGCCATACCCTTTTTTCGAGACAAGTAGTTTAGAAAGTCGGAGGTATAAAGGGTAAAGAGGAGCGGGGCTAATAGACAGTCTTGCTTTATTCCATATAAGGTGGGAATAGCTTAGGACAAAACCCCTATCCCCACCCAGAATCACCCTACACCAAGTACCCCAATGAAGGGAAATAACTAAGGCGGTCATTACAACCTTGGCGGTAAAAGCCGCTTACCGCCGTGCAGAAGACCGCCAACACACCGCCGCGGAATTCCGCCACAGCTATTATGACCCACAGCACTGAATCTGCCAAAATTCAGACACCCACACAAGTCCGCCACACCAAAGGTCAGTGATAAACTGGCGGTAACAAATCCTCCACCGTCAAGCCAACAGAAATACGCCAACGCTATCACGACACACGAATCCATGCGGTGGTCTTTCAACTGCAGTATTCCATTGGCGGTACACATTGGCGCGCTCAAAATACACACACATTTACAAAATACTACCACATTGGACAATTACAAATACACACACCTGATATACATATACACACAACACCCCCACACACCTAATACAATATAAAACACACACCCACATCACCCACAAACCCTTACGACCAGAATCACCGAGAGAAGGCCAGAGAGAGACACTACAAGCTACTACCAAGCATCCACAGGCACACAATACCCTCACCCACAGAACTTCCCCGAACCTCACACAACACACCACTACATATCAGCACACTTATCACCACACACACCACCCCACACATCACCCACACCACCCCATGGCACGGCAAAGACACCCCAGGTTCTCTGAGGAGGAGCTCAGGGTCATGGTGGAGGAAATCATCCGGGTAGAGCCACAGCTATTCAGAGCACAGGTGCAGCACACCTGCATAGCTAGGAAGATGGAGCTATGGAGAAGAATAGTGGACAGGGTCAACGCAGTGGGACATCACCCAAGAAATCGGGATGACATCAGGAAGAGGTGGAATGACCTACGGGTGACGGTGCGTTCCGTGGTCACAAGAGACACCACCTTGCGGTTCAGCGGACTGGTGGTGGACCCCCACCTCCTCCCCCACAACTAACAACATGGGAGGAACAGGTCTTGGCGATCCTGCATCCTGAGGGCCTCGCAGGGGTAGATGGAGGAATGGACTCTGGTAAGTCAAAGCTTTACTATTACATCCCCCACCCTACCTGCAGGCCATCACATACACCCACCCTCACCCTCACCCCCATCACTCCAACTCCTCACAAACCACACATCCCAACACCAAGCCCTGCATGCAACAACAAAGCATGGACACCCATCACCAATGCATGCCCACTGCACATACCCATACACACCCCTAAACCACCATCACACAAGGTCCCACACAGGAATGCAAGCACTGGGGCACACGGTCACCCACCTATTGCACATCATGCCACACACAGATGTAATAAACATCCTTTTATACCCCTGCAGGACCCCTACCCAAAGTCACCGGATAGGAGGGTCCACACAGGTCCACACCACCAACAGAAGAGGCCCACAGTGATGACAGCACCTCTGTCCAACTGGATCTAGATGACCAGCCCGGCCCATCGGGGACCTCGGACAGTCGGTTCCCCTCACACAGTCACAGGCCACTACAGAGCTTCCTCCCTCTGGAAACACCAGCAGAGCACCCACCCAGCGGTCCCATACCTCTGTCCCCAGGACACGTCAATCAGCAGTGTGTCCACCACTACAGGGAACCCAGGATAACCCACAACCCAAACAACAACAGGGTCCTGGGGGCAGTGGTAGTGGGCACACGGTCCAGGGGACGGAGGCCCAGGAACACAGGGGAACTGGGAGGGCTGCTGTGCGATGGGGGAGGACAGGCCAAGGGAACCCACTCTCCACGAGGCCCTCTCTTCCATCATGGGAGCCTACCACCACTCCCAGGAGACTATGGCAATGGTACTGGCCAAGTTTCAGGAGACCCAGCGGCTGCAGGAGGAACAGTATTTGGGCTTCAGGGAGGAACTCAAATCCATCAATTCCACCCTGGGCACCATCATAGGGGCGACCTCTGACCCTGTTCACCAGGCAGGTCGCTCCCCTCACCGCCACGCAGCCCCTGTGTGACCGCTGACCGCTGCTCCTTACCTGTGTCCTGTTGCCGCCTTTTTCGCTTCCTCACCTTCTTTGGTCCTGTTCCTGGGTCCCTGCGCCCAGCGTCTCCCCCTGTTTCCTGCCGCCGTTTCCCGCCACCGCGACCCGTAGCTCCGCCCCCCTCGCTCCCCATTGGCCGCCTCGCTCCCACCTCCCAGCTGCTCCTCCCTCCCTCTCCCACTCTTATGGAGGCCGCGAAGCAGTAGAGAGAGCGACCTCTGACACTGTTCACCAGGCAGGTCGCTCCCCTCACCGCCACGCAGCCCCTCTGTGACCGCTGACCGCTGCTCCTTACCTGTGTCCTGTTGCCGCCTTTTTCGCTTCCTCACCTTCTTTGGTCCTGTTCCTGGGTCCCTGCGCCCAGCGTCTCCCCCCGTTTCCCGCCGCCGCGACCCGTAGCTCCGCCCCCCTCGCTCCCCATTGGCTGCCCCGCTCCCACCTCCTAGCTGCTCCTCCCTCCCTCTCCCACTCTTATGGAGGCCGCGCAGCAGTAGAGAGAGCGACCTCTGACCCTGTTCACCAGGCAGGTCGCTCCCCTCACCGCCACGCAGCCCCGGTGTGACCGCTGACTGCTGCTCCTTACCTGTGTCCTGTTGCCGCCTTTTTCGCTTCCTCACCTTCTTTGGTTCTGTTCCTGGGTCCCTGTGCCCAGCGTCTCCCCCTGTTTCCCGCCGCCGCGACCCGTAGCTCCACCCCCCTCGCTCCCCATTGGCCGCCCCGCTCCCACCTCCCAGCTGCTCCTCCCTCCCTCTCCCACTCTTATGGAGGCCGCGCAGCAGTAGAGAGAGCGACCTCTGACCCTGTTCACCAGGCAGGTCGCTCCCCTCACCGCCACGCAGCCCCTTTGTGACCGCTGACCGCTGCTCCTTACCTGTGTCCTGTTGCCGCCTTTTTCGCTTCCTCACCTTCTTGGTCCTGTTCCTGGGTCCCTGCGCCCAGCGTCTCCCCCTGTTTCCCGCCGCCGCGACCCGTAGCTCTGCCCCCCTCGCTCCCCATTGGCCGCCCCGCTTCCACCTCCCAGCTTCTCCTCCCTCCCTCTCCCACTCTTATGGAGGCCGCGCAGCAGTAGAGAGAGCGACCTCTGACCCTGTTCACCAGGCAGGTCGCTCCCCTCACCGCCACGCAGCCCCTGTGTGACCGCTGACCGCTGCTCCTTACCTGTGTCCTGTTGCCGCCTTTTTCGCTTCCTCACCTTCTTTGGTCCTGTTCCTGGGTCCCTGCGCCCAGCGTCTCCCCCTGTTTCCCGCCGCCGCGACCCGTAGCTCCGCCCCCCTCGCTCCCCATTGGCCGCCCGCTCCCACCTCCCAGCTGCTCCTCCCTCCGTCTCCCACTCTTATGGAGGCCGCGCAGCAGTAGAGAGAGCGACCTCTGACCCTGTTCACCAGGCAGGTCGCTCCCCTCACCGCCACGCAGCCCCTGTGTGACCGCTGACCGCTGCTCCTTACCTGTGTCCTGTTGCCGCCTTTTTCGCTTCCTCACCTTCTTTGGTCCTGTTCCTGGGTCCCTGCGCCCAGCGTCTCCCCCTGTTTCCCGCCGCCGCGACCCGTAGCTCCGCCCCCCTCGCTCCCCATTGGCCGCCCCACTCCCACCTCCCAGCTGCTCCTCCCTCCCTCTCCCACTCTTATGGAGGCCGTGCAGCGGCCGCGCCGAAGGCAAGCCCGTCCGCGCCCATCTGCGCCCGTCCGCGCCTGGCCCGCGCCCAGCGCCAGATCCCCTGGCCCCCACAGAGGCCAGCCCACCCGCAAGACCTACAGCGCCACCACCCTCCTCGCACTCAACACCGGCCGGATCCCCGGGTGCTGCCGTGCCGCCCCAAGACGCACCCACGGACCCTTCACCTGCCAATCCTGCAAGTTCTCCTGCATCCAGACCCGCACCGCGCCCGCCAAACCAAGCACCAGCAGCAACCCCCTGAAGTGCATCCTGCTCAACACCCGCTCCATCCACAGACACGCCGTGGAACTCTGGAACCTGCTCGACACCACATCTCCAGATGTCGCCTTCCTCACAGAAACCTGGATGAACGCCTCCTCAGCTCCCGACGTCGCCATCGCCATCCCGGACGGATACAAGATCACCCGGAGGGACCGCGTCAACCAGACAGGAGGAGGCATCGCCATTGTCCACAAGAACACCATCCGCATCACGACCAACTCCGACGACACCCTCACAGCTGCCGAACATCTCCACTTCCAGATTCACACCGACCCCAAGACCACACTCAGAGGCACCCTCATCTATAGACCCCCAGGACCCCGCACACAATTCAGCGAAGACATTGCAGACTTCATCAGCCCACACGCCCTCCCCTCCGCTGACTACATCCTCCTAGGGGACCTCAACTTCCACCTGGAGAACAACAACGACAACAACACCACCACCCTGCTGGACAACCTCGCCAACCTCGGACTCAAGGAACTGGTGAACACCCCCACCCACTACGCCGGACACACGCTTGACCCAGTCTTCTCCTCCAGCAAGTACATCTCCTTCAGCCACTCCACCGGACTCCACTGGACAGACCACAGCTGCGTCCACTTCAGCTTCAGAAAAACCACGACTCACCACCACCCACAACAGGCTCCCCGCAGGAGCTGGAACAAGATCACCACCGACCAGCTCTCCACATCACTGAGCCAGAACCCTCCCGCCAGCTCAGCGGACCCCAACCAAGCAGCCAACAACCTCACAGAGTGGATCACCAACTGCGCTGACAACCTCGCACCTCTGAAAACCCATCCCATCAGGCCCAACGGCAAGAAAGCCTCCTGGTTCAACAACGACCTCAAGAACTCCAAGAAGAACTGCCGCACCCTCGAAAAAGCCTGCCGAAAAAACCCGACTACAGACAACATGACCGCCCTCAAGTACGCGTCCCGTAAACACCACCAGCTGATCCACACCACCAAGAAGACAGCATTCAAAGAACGACTAGACAACAACGCACACAACAGCAAGGAACTCTTCAGCATCGTCAAAGAGCTCTCCAACCCCAGCGCCGGAAACAACAACATCACCCCCTCACAAGACCTCTGCGACTCACTCGCCTCGTTCTTTCACCGCAAGATCACCGACATACACAACAGCTTCGGCGCACAGACCACGCCCCCAACCACCAAACCGACGCCCCTCAACACCACCCTCCGCGCCTGGACACCGGTCAGCACCGAAGACACCATCCATACGATGAACACCATCCATTCCGGATCACCAACCGACCCATGCCCCCACCACGTCTTCAACAAGGCCGACTCGGTCATCGCACCCCATCTCCGGGACATCATCAATTGCTCCTTCAACACCGCCACCTACCCGGAGAGCTGGAAGCATGCCGAACTCAGCGCCCTCCTGAAGAAACCATCAGCAGACCCCACCGACCTCAAGAACTACCGCCCCATCTCGCTCCTCCCGTTTCCTGCCAAAGTCATCGAGAAGACCGTCAACAGACAGCTGCCCGCCTTCCTCGAGACTAATGGATCCCTCGACCACTCACAGTCCGGCTTCCGAGCCAACCACAGTACCGAGACCGCTCTCATCTCAGCCACTGACGACATCCGAGCCCTGCTCGACAACAGGGAAACAGCGGCCCTCATCCTCCTGGACCTCTCCGCAGCGTTCGACACTGTCTGCCACCGCACCCTAGTGCAGCGCCTCAGCAACATCGGAATTCAAGAGAAGGCACTAGAGTGGATCATCTCGTTCCTCACCGGAAGAACCCAGAGAGTCCGCCTCCCCCCGTTCAGATCCGAGGCCACCAAAGTCATCTGCGGCGTACCACAAGGATCATCACTCAGCCCCACCCTCTTCAACGTCTACATGAGCCCCCTCGCAGCCATCGCACGCCATCACAACCCCAACATCATCTCCTACGCCGACGACACCCAGCTGATCCTCTCCCTCACCAACGACCCAGCCACCGCCAGAACCAACCTGCACGAAGGGATGAAAGACGTAGCCGAGTGGATGATGAACAGCCGCCTGAAACTGAACTCAGACAAGACGGAAGTCCTCATCCTTGGATCATCACCCCCTGCCTGGGACGACTCCTGGTGGCCCCCTGCCCTGGGCAGCGCACCCAAACCAACGGACCACGCACGCAACCTGGGCTTCATCCTGGACTCCTCCCTCTCGATGACCAGACAAGTCAACGCCGTCTCATCATCATGCTTCAACATCCTACGCATGCTCCGAAAGATCATCCGATGGATCCCCACCGAAACCAGGAAGATGGTAACCCAGGCACTCGTCACCAGCCGACTGGACTACGGTAACACCCTCTACACCGGAACCACGGCCAAACTACAGAAAAGACTCCAACGCATCCAGAACGCCTCCGCACGCCTCATCCTTGACATCCCCCGACACAGCCACATCTCCGAACACCTGAGAGACTTGCACTGGCTCCCCGTCAGCAAGAGAATCACATTCCGCCTCCTCACCCACGCACACAAGGCCCTCCACGACCTGGTTCCCAGGTACCTCAACTACGGCCTGACCTTCTACACTCCCACCCGCCAGCTACGATCGACCAGCCACGCCCTCGCCGCCGTGCCACGCATTAGAAAAGCCACCATGGGAGGAAGATCCTTCTCCTACCTGGCAGCCAAGACTTGGAACTCCCTCCCCATCCACCTCCGTCTGACCCAAGACCACCTCTCCTTCAGGAAGCAACTCAAGACCTGGCTGTTTGAGCAGTAGCGGTCCCCCCTCCCCCAGCGCCTTGAGTAGCGCGCTATACAAATTTCTTGATTGATTGATTGATTGCTGAAGGAAGTACTCAACACCGGGAGGGACACTGTGGCACAACAAGGGGCCCCTGACACTACCATGGACGATGAACTGCCCACCACCTCCGCCGGCGCTAGTGGACAGGACGCCCCGCCACAGGACCACCACACCAGCACCCCACCCCCGCAGAGGGAGAACCCCCCGCAAATGGTCCCTGAGATCCAGGACAAATATAGAGAATGATGCAAAGACCCCCGCCAAGAAATGAGACCACCCTGAATGTCATCTTTCTGTCCCACTTTGTCACCCTGTCCATCCTCAAACTGCCCCAGCTCCACTTCCTATGCCCATTTGGGCAATGCACCTGTGAGACGAATAGACTGGACTCTGCCATGGACATTCCTCCACCATCCCCCCTTACCATTTTACAACCCCCTCCAATATTGAGCACTTAAATAAACACCCTTGAAGCACAAAACAATCTGGAGTCAGTCTGTGATTTCAAAATAGTATATTAGCAATTATAGTGACAAAATGCTCTTTCAAATGTAATGTCAACATACCTATGTCACACAGCTCTAGTCCATGAGGAAACACAGCAGATGTCACACAGTGGGACCCACATCTGTGAAATCGTAAAGGGAATTGACAACTCAGTGACCATACACTGGGTGAAAACGACAGACAGTAGAGAGGTAGTAGTGTAGGCAGCACTGTATTCTTACCTGTGTCTCAATGGAAATATTGCAGGATCACCGAGTTCCTGTTGTCCATGTCCTCTTCTTCTGCTTCCTCGTCTTCACTGTCCACAGGCTCCACCGCCATCTGGACCATCCTCCTGCAGAAAAGGCACCTGTTGTCGCAAAGCTAAGTTGTGAAGCATAAAGCAGGCCACGATGATCTGGCAAACCTTCTTTGGTGAGTAGAATAGAGATCCACCTGTCATGTGGAGGCACCGGAACCTGGCCTTCTGGAGGCCGAAGGTCCGCTCTATAATCCGCCGAGTTCGCCTATGGGCCTCATTGTAGCGCTCCTCTGCCCTTGTCCTGGGATTCCTCACTGGGGTCAGTAGCCATTACAGGTTGGGGTAACCAGAGTCACCTGCAAATGGCGAGGGACAACTGTTAGACACACACTAACCTGTAGGGATATCCCCAGACCCAGACAACCATTCCCAATGTCTTGCTCCCAGGTGCTCACCTAATAGCCACACACAGTACCTCTGGAGTTGACCCATCACATAAGGGATGCTGCTATTCCGCAGGATGTAGGCGTCATGCACTGAGCCAGGGAACTTGGCAATCACATGGGAGATGTACTGGTCTGCCAAACACACCGTCTGCACATTCATGGAACAATAACTTTTCTGGTTTCTGTACACCTGTTCACTCCTGCGGGGGGTACCAAAGCCATATGGGTCCCATCAATGGCACCTATGATGTTGGGGATATGTGCCAGGGCATAAAAATCACCTTTCACTGTCGGCAAATCCTCCACCTGAGGGAAAACGATGTAGCTCTGCATGTGTTTCAGCAGGGCAGACAACACTCTTGACAACATGTTGGAAAACATAGGGCCTGATTCTGACTATGGCGGACGGCGGAGGCCGTCCGCCATAGTCCCGCCGCCAAATGACCGCACCGCGGTTAAAAGACCGAGGCGGCCATTCACACATTTCCTCTGGGTCGGCAGGCGCTCTCCAAAAGAGCGCCCGCCGGCCCAGAGGAAATGCCCCTGCAACGAGGACGCCGGCTCAGAATTGAGCCGGCGTAGTTGCAGGGGTGCGACGGGTGCAGTTGCACCCGTCGCGTATTTCAGTGTCTGCAAAGCAGACACTGAAATACTTTTTGTGGCCCTCTTAAGGGGGCCCCTGCAGTGCCCATGCCATTGGCATGGGCACTGCAGGGGCCCCCAGGGGCCCGCGGCACCCCCTACCGCCATCCTGTTCATGGCGGGTTTCCCGCCATGAACAGGATGGCGGTAGGGGGTGTCTGAATCCTCATGGCGGCGGAGCGCGCTCCGCCGCCATGGAGGATTCCCCCGAGCAGCGGAAAGTCGGCGGGAGACCGCTGACTTTCCGCTTCTGACCGCGGCTGAACCGCCGCGGTCAGAATGCTCATGGGAGCACCGCCAGCCTGTTGGCGGTGCTCCCGTGGTCGGTGGCCCTGGCGGCCACCGGCCGCCAGGGTCAGAATGACCCCCATAGGCTGGGACATCCCTGATGCTATGGCCACTGTTGTTTGAAATGACCCACTTGCAAGGAAATGGAGTACTGACAGCACCTGCACTTGAGGGGGATTCCTGTGGGATGGCAGATAGCTGACATCAGGTCTGGCTCCAGCTGGGTACACAGTTCCTAGATTGTAGCACGGTCAAGCCTGTAGGTGATGATCACATGTCTTTCCTCCATTGTCGACAGGTCCACCAGCGGTCTGTACACCCGAGGATGCCGCCATCTCCTCACATGTCCCAGCGGACGGTGCCTATGAAGGACAACAGCGAACACAGAGCCAAACAACTTGGAGGTACGTACCCACAGCTTACACAGAACACGACTCATAATCTGAAAAGTGGCCTGTATATGTGCTGAGGCTAGGCCTAGGTATGTGTGACGCAGATAAAAAATTAAGCAATGTGGGCCCCTGATATGGCGGCTGCCTGACCTGTAAAGTGGGACAATGGGATGTGAGGTAACTGCGCTGACGTTGTACACCGTCGCGGTAGGCGGTCGAAGGCCGCAGCGCAATGCTGCATTGGTTAACATTTGACCCTATGGGTCCCAGGAGCCAATGACGATGTACGCCGGCGGTGATGGTATGCACGGCCGCGGACATAACCGCCATTTTCTATCTGTTCAATCACTCTATACCTGATCTTCGACAGGGGAGGACCTACACTGGAAGTGCTGCTGTGACCTCGGTCTGGAAGAGACAATGGCTCGGGGAAAGGGCCCCTGCCTTCACATCGGAGGAGTTTGAGAAACTCGTGGATGGGGTCCTCCCCCAGTACACGCTACTCTACGGTCCTCCAGACAAACAGGTAAGTACACTGGGAGCATGCTGTATGGGCTATGCCTGTGTGGAGTGGGGGGGTGAAAGTTGGGGGGGGGGAGATTGAGTCGTGCATGAAACGATGATGAGTGCATGTGCCACATGGCAAGGGTGGGGATGGGGGCCAATCACTGTGACAGTGCAGTTGGTAATAACTTTTCTTTTCCCCCTGTACAATTGATGTAGGTCAGCGCCCACCAGAAAAAAGTTTTTGGGCGTGCCGTCGCTGAGGACGTCCGGACCCTGGGGTTCTACCACAGATGGAGCACTCACTGCCGGAAAAGATGGGAGGACATTCGCCGCTGGAGGAAGAAGACGGTGGAGGCACAGCTGGGGATGGCCTCCTAACGTGGGAAGGGTGCCCGTGCACCATGACCCCCCTGATTTTCAGGATCCTGGTGATGGCTACCCGGAGTTGGATGGGTGCTTGGGGGCATCACAGCAGCCACAATGGGGTGAGTACAGTCTCATCCTGCTGATTTTGCATGCAGTGGAGGTGTCTGGGTGGGGGAGGTGGGCTGTGGGTTTCCCTAGGCCAGGGCGAGTTTAGTAGGCAAGTTCTCTCCACAAGGCAGGCCATGTGGCACCCCACCTCTGTAGAGTGCCAAGTACACCTAGTCATGCTCCTGTGTCATCCATGTGTGCAGATGTCGTCCATAGCCTTGTAGGCCATTTCCCAGGGATTGAACAGTGGAGCCCAAGAGCGCGGTATAGTGCAGGGGGCTTCCGTGTCTGTCGTGTCCGCCAACGGTAGTGGTAATGCATGCACTCAACATGTCTTTCTTCTGTCGTCTCCCCCCTTTTTGTGGTCTCCCTGTTCTTGTGTGCATTAGCATCATCAGGCGGAGGAGCAGTGGCACCGGAGCAGGAGGGAGCTGCATCCCATATGGCCCTGGAGGGCGAGACAACAGACTCGGAGTTCACCAGTGGGACGGAGGGCGAGGGGAGCTCCACAGCGGGGACAGGAGCTGACACCAGTGACACAGACTCGTCCTCTGATGGGAGCTCCCTTGTGATGGGTGCAACATCTGTGCCCCCCGCATCTACAGGTACAGCCGCCACCCCTCCTACCAGCACCGCCCTCCCAGCAGCCCCTCAGCCTTTGCCCGTGCCCGCTCACCCAGGAGGGTGGGCATCTTCTTCGCCCCAGGCACATCAGGCCCTGCCCCAATCACCCCTGCTACCTTCAGTTCAGGTCCCTCACTGTTGGGCAGTCTACCATTTTGAATGCCATCCAGGGTGTAGAAAGGCAGTTGCAACAAACAAATGAATTCCTGGAGGGCATTCATTCTGGTCAGGCGGCCCTTCAGCAAGCTTTTCAGACTCTGGCCTCAGCACTGATGGAAGCCATTGTCCCTGTCTCTAGCCTCCCCCGTCCAACTTCCTCCAAGACCTCCTTCCAGACCCAATCCCCTGTACCTCAGCCTATCCCAAGCACACCTTCAGACCAGCATGCACACACGTCAACACACAAGGGAAGCTCAGGCAAACATAAGCCCCACACATCCCACAGGCACTCACGCAAGCATCACACACATGCAGACACACCAACATCCACTGCCTCCACTGTCTCCCCCTCCTCCTCATCTCCCTCCTCCCTCCCAGTCTCGTCTACACTCACACTTGCATGCACTACATCTACAGCCACTACTGCCATCACCAGCACACACACCACCACACCCCGCTCACGTGCACTCACCACCCCCACTACCATTCATACGTCCCCGGTGTCCTCTCCCAGTCTGTCTTTGACCCCACCTCCCAAGATACACAAGCGCAGGCACACACCCACCCAAGAGCCATCCACCTCACGACAGCCTCCAGCGTATGCACCTTCACACAAAGTCACCAAACAAACACCTCCTTCAACCACAACCTCTTCCTCCACTCCCAAACCCCCTCCAGCTACCCATCCCAGTGTCTCCCAAAAACTTTTCCTGTCCAACCTTGACCTCTTTCCCACACCTCCCCCACCCCGTCCATCTCCTAGGGCCCGACTCTCCAGGTCCCAACCTAGCACCTCATACACAACATCTCCGGGACCAGTGGTGCCTGTAGTCACCGGAATATGGAGTGCACCGGGCACCAGGGCAGTGAGTGTGGCACGGAGCCACAGCACGGACATTCCCCCACCTGTCAAGCATCAAAAGTTGGCCAGTGCCCGGCGGGAGGGGTAAGACTCCAGCCACCAAAGCCGCTGCCAGGGGTCCAGGTGGGAGTGTGGAGTCAGCTGCGACACCTTCCAAGGTGGGGAAGGGCCACAAGAAAGTCAGCAGGTCTGGGAAGATCAGCACGCCGGAGAAGACCGCCATCATCTCCGCTGCCCAGGAGGCCACCACCATCATCCCTGCTGCCCAGGAGGCCACCGCCATCATCCCCTCTGCCCAGGAGGCCACAGCCAGCACGTGCCCTGCTGCCCAAGAGGCCACCGCCAGCACAAGCCCCGCTGGGCTAGAGAGGACCTCCAGCACAAGCCCCGCTGGGCTAGAGAGGACCGCCAGCACAAGCCCCACTGGGCTAGACAGGACCGCCAGCACAAGCCCCGCTGGGCTAGAGAGGACCGCCAGCACAAGCCCTGCTGTGCTAGACAGGACTGGCAGCACAAGCCCTGCTGGGCTAGACACCGCCGCCACAAGCACCGCTGCCAAGGACACTGCCGCTACAAGCACCACTGAACAGGGCACCGCCGCCACAAGCACCGCTGAACAGGGCACCGCCACCACAAGCACTGCTGCCAAGGACACCGCCGCTACAGGCACCGCTGAACAGGGCACCGCTGAACAGGGCACCGCCGCCACAAGCACTGCTGCCAAGGACACCGGCGCTACAAGCACCGCTGAACGTTACACCGCCGCTACAATCACCGCTGAACAGGGCACCGCCGCCACAAGCACCGCAGGCCCATGAGCACCAAAAGCTCTGACGCTACTGAGGCCAACACGAGCAGGATGAAGCACTCTGGGCACCAGGCCCCCTCCAGAACCAGTGGAGAGATACATCCACTACCTCAGTCCTTGGCAGGATGAAGCACTCTGGGCACAAGGCCCCCTCCAGAACCAGTGGAGATTGACATCCACTACCTCAGTCCTTGGCAGGATGAAGCACTCTGGGCACAAGGCCCCCTCCAGAACCAGTGGAGAGATACATCCACTACCTCTGTCCTTGGCAGGATGAAGCACTCTGGGCACAAGGCCCCCTCCAGGACCAGTGGAGACTGTTATCTACTTGAGAGACAGTGGATTTGCACTCCCCAGGATGGAACAGTGGGCAACCCACCCACTGTAGAGACTTGTGAGACTGTGGCTTTGCACTCCCCAGGATGGCACAGTGGGCAACCCACCCACTGTTGCCCCTCATGGATTTGGTGTCGTACACTCAACCGGCTGAGGTGCCCCCCCTTTCCCTCCCCCTGAGGTGCCTGTTTTATTGGTATCTGATGCCCCTGCAGTGTTCTCTCCGTCATGGTCGGGGATCTTGTGTGGGCCTCACCCATACCGTGTGGGCCCAGTGTTCCACGGACTTCAATGGAGCACTACCTGGACTACTATTGTTGGTGTATATATTTGTTTATAGTGTGTATATATATTTTTGCGTACTGGATTTTAATATATTACAATGGTTACACTAATTTCCTTTACTCTTTGCATTTTTCCGGGGGGGGGTTAGGGGGTGTAACTGTGATGTATCAATATGTATTTGTGTGTGTTGTGGTGGGTGAGGGTAGGGGTGTTGCGTGTATGTGTCCCTGTTTTTCCCTCCCCCTCCCCCTCCCCCCGTAGGTGCAGTACTCACCGTTGTCTTCGCCGCCGGCATTCATGCTCCTGGTAGATGAGCAAGAAGATAAGGGCTGGCACGATATGCAGCTCTGGTTCCATGGCGTCCTGATTCCTCGTGGGGTGTGTAGAGGTGAGTGTTTTCCCTTCGAAGTCCTGTTTCCGCCGTCTTTTTGTCCGCTGTGAATCCGCCCCGGAAAAGGTGGCGGATTGGCCTGTTGTGATACTGTAGGTGGTACATTGTCCTCCGCCTGTCTGTTGGCGGTGACCGCCACGCTGTTTGTTTGTACCACCGTGGCGGTCGGAGTGTTAAAATGGCTGTCTTTGTTGGCGGTTTCCACCAGGGTCATAATTCCCTTTTTTTTACCGCCGGCCTGTTGGCGGTCTTACAGCCGCTTTAACACCGTCCGCCAGGGTTGTAATGACCACCTAAGTCTAAAAAAGTTTATGAACCACCTAGTTACAGCATATTGTTCAACTAATACCTGAAAGGCAGTTAAGCTATCAAGAATTCCATGTCTACTCTTAAACCCTGTTTGCTCCACTGGGATAACTTTATTCTTTTCCACCCATCCATTGTGAACGGCAATACACATTTAGCAAAGACTTTGCTCACAACATCAAGGAGGGTAATCAGACGATAATTTTCCAGCAAATTACGGTCTCCCTTCTTGAAAAGAGGGACTATAACACTTTCCGTCCAAGATGAGGGAATCGCCTAGTACTGATATAGGGATTCCACTGGGCCCCAATGCTGCCGAGGTACACATTCCACGGATTCCCTGGGTCTAAACTTGTAATGTAGGTGGGGCCACACAGCCCCCCCACAACTTTGGGGAACTCCACCTTCCTGGGGCTAAAAAAAAAAAATTAGTGGGGTCCCTGGGGCAATATACATTAGAGTAGTCAATGATGGCCTGGGGGACTGCCAACCACCGGGAATGGCTGCTGGTATGTCCTTGGGTGCCCACCCCTGGGACACAACAGTTTGCTCAGATTTGTCAGGAGCTTTGAGTCAGAGCAAAAACTTGACTTTCTGCAAGTGAGAGCTGTCAAACAGAAAGTGAAGTTTTCATCTGTGTCCCTGCACGCAAATATGTATGCAGGGATACAAATGAAAACATTGCTCCTGCAAGGAGACAGCTACTATTTAAAGCAGCTCCCTGCTTTTGGGAGCAATGCTGGCTCCCTCAGGATGCAGGGAGCAGGCAAGGACCGCTCCTCCTGCAGTCCTGTCACTCTCTGTCTTCCATCCCATAATAGCTACCTCCGTGGGGCTATAAATTGAAGGGAGTCTGTGTGGACCCCCTCGAGGAGCCACAGATGGCCCGTGGACCGCCACCCCCCAGGGACAGCTTCTGCTATGTCCTGGGCTGCCCATACCAGGACATAGCTGTTTGCTCTGACTTGGCAGGAGCTTTGACAGCTCCCACCAAGTCGCAGCAAACACTCTGCTCACAGCGAGGGAGAGCTGTCAAACCTTTTTCTTGGCCCACACAGGGACATGTGGCAGGGGTTCCTGCAGCTGAAATCAGCCTAGAGAGGCTTATTTCAGGAGTAATTGGGCCTAGGGAGGTGGTGGACCTGGGGGCCTGGGGATTCCTTGCAGTCCCCATACTTATTTTTAAAATAGCCCTAGGGAGGTAGTGGTCCCTGGGGCCCATGGGGGTCCTCGCAGCCCCACTATATATATTTATAAAATCACCTAGGGAAGGTGGTGGTCCCCAGGACCCAGGGAGTGTCCGTGCTACCTCCCACATATTGTTTTAAAATGGGGCCTTGGAGAGGTACAGGTCCCTGGGGCAGGGGGCATCAATGCAGACCCCCATATATTTTTTTTAATGTTGACCCGGAGTGGTGGTGGTCCCCAGGACCCAGGGGGTCTGCGCAGCCCCCCTAAGATTTTTTACTATGTCACCCCGGGTAGGTGGTGGTCCCTGGGGCCTTGATGATTCCTTGCAGTCCCCATACCTATTTTTAAAATAGCCCTGGGGAGGTACTGGTTCCTGGGGCCCAGAGACTCCTTGCAGCACTACTATACATATTTATAAAATAGCCAAGGGGAGGCGGTGGGCCTCAGGGCCCAGGGAGGGTCCGTGCGACCTTCCACATATTCTTTTAAAATGTAACCCTAGAGAGGTAGAGGTCCCCAGGGCACGGGGGCATCCATGCATGCCCCCATATCAGTTTTTTTAACGTTGACCCCGGGTGTCCACAGGACCCGGGGGTCTGAGCAGCCCCCCTACGTTTTTTTTATTATATCACCTCGGGTAGTTGGTGGTCTCTGTGGCCCAAGTTGGGTCTGCGTGGCCCCCAACAATTTTTATTAGGTGGCCCTGGGAGGTGCTGGCCCCTGGGGGACTCTGAGGCCACCCTAAATATATATATTTAATGTTGTCCCTTTAAGCTCCAAACCCCTTTGGCCGTGCAGGGTGTGGGGTGTTAGCTGCAGGGCCTGGCTGAGTGTAGCTCTGGTTTGATTAAGGTATCATAATAAAATTACTTTAAGGTGAAAAACATACACATTTACCTAAAAAACAAAGGTTACAGAAACAATATAGTTAGGAAATACAATTAAAATATAGATATTCACTTAAAAAAACAAATCAAGGACATTACAGTTGGGCTCACATTTTAAACATACAAAACCTTAGAAATTCATCATTGTAGAGTTATTTCAAGTAACTATAACTTGTGCCCTAAGGTAACTATAACTTGTTCCCTCGCCACACACTGCTAATTACCCAAGCTATTACAGAACTCATAAAATCTTTTATAGTACCATTGATAATGTCACATTAACATTTGCAGTAAAATTATTGAGAAGATAACTGTGCATGGGGGGTCACAAGTTATAGTTACCTTATGACACAAGTTATAGTTACTTGAAATAACTGTAACTAAAACAAATTAATTTCTATGGTTTTGTACATTTAAAATGTGAGTCTATATAACTATAACTATGGCTGGGCAGAGTGCATGGAGTCACGCTACTCAGAAGTCCACAAAGTTTAAAAAATACTACACCATGCTACGCGGAGTTCTGCGAATGGGCGGATTTCTCTGTAGCACCCATTCGAGTTGCGTTTGATATCAAAAGCAATATGACATACGTATTCAAGTTGAAATTTGCGCACAAACAACACCATGCTGTTCACAAGGTCACGGTCATCTTGTTTTTCACTCTGCTTATGGTGCTGGGCCTGTTTTTCTATCCCTTTGTTATCCAATTAATCCACCCGCCTCCTAAACTATCTATCCCCATTTTTATTTATTTTATTATCCTCTCTTATATTTAATCTATATTTTTACATTTTTTAACAAACATTCCTGTTTTTTCTGACTTTTTGTCCTTTTGTTTATTTTTACTATTTTGTCCTTCCTTCATTCTCTTATCTCTTTATTCCACCCCACCCAGCATCATGGCAGATTACGGCAGCAGCAGCGGCCTACCTTGTGGGTGGTGGCGCCACCAAGGGGTGCAGCATTGCCCCATCTTCATTGAGGAGGAGGTGTTAGCACTAGTCTTTTTGTGCAGTGCTACCTCCCCTCCATGCTGACATCAGGCAGCAGGCCTAATTTGGTTGCGCCCTTCGGGAGCCTAGATTGATGTAGGGGAGGGTGGACCTGCTGATTCGTCTGCACACTGCGAGCCAGGTCTCCCAGCAGCATTTGATAAAATGTAGGGTGGACATCATCGACTGTGAACAGGACCTGCTCGACCTGTTGGGAGTCAAGGTGTTGGGGCTTGGTGAGTAATAGTTATTTCTTTTTATTTATTGTTGTGTGTGTTGTTCCACAATGCTGTGTTGACTCACCCTGCAACAGGGAGGCATGGAATGGTTGTTGTGGTGAAAAAGTCATCTTGAAATTGTTTTTTCTAGTAAAGTGTCCCTTCTTGGACACAAACAATCATCCCCTCAACTTATCCAGCCCTGCAGCATGGTGCAGGGTGCCTGCATTGGCTCATGGCAGCCCACTGTGCAACTACACAGTAAAAAAGGAGGACAGGAATGGGCCATACCTATTGTAGGTGCAGCACATTCGCACCCTATCCTCTTGACACGGGGAAGCACTGCAAGAAGGCTTTCGGCGCCATCCTGCATTAAAAGTTTATCAATAATTATATGACTTGTAGTTTAGGAAACATGGAGTAGGGTTTAGGTGTAGTAATTAGGAAAGTAAAAGTAATAGGTCAACTTGAGTTGAGTCCATATTTTTGGGGATATTAACTGCACCACTAGGGCCAGATGTAGCAAACGTTTGCGAGTCGCAAATGGCCCGAATCGCTATTTGCGACTCCGCAAAATCGGAAATGGGATGCAAAAATCCCATTTCCAACTCGCAAAAAGCGATGCGAGCCGTTTCCGACTCGCAAAATTTGCGACCCCTTTTTGCGACCCGCAAATAGGAAGTCGCAATTTGCGAGTCGCAAACCATATGCAATAGCAACACGCAAATTGCGACTAGTCGCAAAAAGCCCAGTTTGCATGTCCAATTTACCACTAACTCAGAGCTGGTGGTAATCATTACCAAAGTATAAAAGGAGACCCAGAAGCCATCTGGGTTACCCAAGATGGCGGAGATATACCTGATAGCAGTGAGGATGAGAGCCCACGCAGCCCAGCAGAGGAGGAGAAGGAGCCAGAGACAGGAGAAGATTTACAGAACAAGGCAGACACTCTTCCAGCAAACTGAGGAGGAAATATACGATAAATATAGACTTAGCAGCGCAGCTATACTAGATTTAATTGAATTACTCAAACCACAGCTAGAATGCCAGACTCTGCGCGGCTGCGCCATCCCTACGCATGTGCAAGTGCTATGCTCACTGCACCTCTTGGTCTCGGGAAGCTATCAGGGGGCCATTGCTGTGGCAGGTGGGGTATCCCAAAGTGCACTATCAAGGTTCCTCAGGGCTTTCCTAGATACCTTACTCACACACATGTCCCAATACATATACCTACCCAGGAATGAGGCAGAAATCAACAGCACCAAGTTGGACTTTTACCGGATTACCAACTTTCCCCATGTCATAGGGTGTGTAGATGGGACACATATTCAAATATGCCCTCCTGCAAACCTGGAATATCTGTTCTGCAATATAAAGTGTACCCACTCACTCAATATTCAGGTTGTTTGTGACGCCCATTATGTCATCACTGACATTGTAGCTAAATTTCCAGGCAGTACTCATGACTCCTACATTTTTAGGCACAGTGGGATACACCAACGCCTGGAACGTGGGGAGTTTGGAGACGGATATCTATTAGGTAGAGCTGCATACACCTTGTAGACATGCACACAGATCAATGTGTACACCAACCAGGACTTTCTAACAGTGTACTTTTTGTGCCCAACAGGTGACAGTGCATATGCACTACGGCCATGGATACTGACTCCGTACTAAACACCCAGCAATGAATGCGAGAGGCGATACAACAGTTCACATAAGAAGACCAGGAACCTGATAGAACGAACCTTTGGATTGCTTCACCGAAGTGGAGGTGCCCTCCAGTATACCCCCATAACGGCATTCAAAATAGTTGTCGCATGCGCTATCCTGCACAACATTGCCACCCGACGTGGGCTACTTCTCACCCCTGCAGACCCAGATTCTGAGGATGAAGAGCAAGAGCAACCACATCGCCATCATGGGGATAGGAGCATCGCAAATCAAGGCAGACTGAGACGGGAACACATTGCAACACAATACTTTGGCAGGTACGTGCCAACTTCTACCATACTCACCAATTGAACAAACACTCCATTTGTTAAGTGGAACAAAAAACGTATTTAAAATGTGCAAAAACCGAACTATATACAATGAAAAACTGTTCAGGGACTTCAAAAAGCCCACCTGGCATGGGACACATTGCCATCATGTGCCCCAACATCAGGGACAGTGTTTAGTTTACAGCCTATGGTGGCCTCTGCCAGCCTGGCTGGTACCAGGTTGCTCAGCAGTGCTCTGCCTCGTACTCCCACTCCGGAGCACCCTGGTGTCACCAGCAGAGACACTGCTGACAGTGGAGCCCTCCTCGCTGTCTTGTGGGGTGTCACCTGTACCCCTGGACACCTGCCGTGCCTCCATGAGGTCTATCACACGGGTGATCCGGCCCAGGCCCCTTGCCACACCACCCGCAAAGTGGCCCATTTCGACCTGGAGGCCGACTGTTCTCCTTGACAGCCCAGTAGTGTTCACTGCCAGTCTGCAAATAGAGGAGGCCATCCTGTCCAGCCTTTGGAGCAGCTGGCGGTCCCTGCGCCGCCCTCCCTCGCTCTGTGTAAGCAGTCCAGCCACCAGATCACGCATTGACAGGGCTAGGTCACCAGTGTTGTTGCCAATTACCTCCAGTTGTGCATGAACCTGCTGCATGCTGTTTTCATTGTGCCTTACGAAGCGCTGCAGAACCCCACTAATCCGCCCTAACATTTGATTCTGCAGCCGCTGACCACATAGCAGTTGTGCCTCTGTCAGTGTGGTGGATGGAAGCCCTGACTCTGCCTGCAGCCCTGCTCTCCTCATCCTGCGTCGCCTGCGCAGCGGTGGATGCCCTGTGATGTGTGCTGTGGCACTCCTGGTTGTTGCTGGTGCAGGCTCCGAAACCACTGTTGCAGCGGGTGTTACCATAGAGGGGATGGTGTTGGTGGTGCAGGTGGGAGTGGTGGCTGCTCCTGTTGTCTCCTCATGGGGCTGGCTGACCAATGGCACCTGGCTGCTGTGGCTGGTGGTGGGGTCTTGTGGGAGACCTGTGGGACATGGGGAAAACACTGTCAGTGTCTACTATCTGTTGCACACTTCCTAATAAAAAATTGCCTATTAACTGCCTACTTAACTACATTGCCAATAATGCATCATGCTGGTATCTGCTACTCTAAATGGAGCTATCTTGGTTGTGCATGCCCCTGTGTACATGGTGGGTGGGGGTATGGCATTGATGGGGGTACAGGCATATCACATGGTACTCACCAGTTGATGTTCTGGGCTCAGAGGTGTCCAGTTCTCCAAATCCTGTTACAGACTCCGGCTCCAGGGTCTCCTCCACCCTTTCCTCCAGGGGTGTGGGTGGTGGTATGGAAGATGGTCCCCCTCCTGTGCCTCTCATCTCCCGGAGCCTTTCTGACACCCTCTCCTTGGTCCGGAAGCGGAGGTCATACCACCTCTTCTTTATCTCATCGACACTCCTGTGGCTGACCCCCAGGGAGTTTACCTTCTCCTGAATTTCCTGCCAAATTCTTTTTTGGCAGAGTCTGGCACATTGAGGGCTGCCTTCCCAAATAGCTCATCATGGTGCTGACAGCATTCCTCTGTGAGCACCTCCAGCTCCTCTGCAAATTTCAGCTTTCTCTTTCTGGGAGTGTAAGCCATGGTTTCTGTTGCTCTGTTAGCTGTGCAGCAGTTAAAAAGGGTGTGGTCCTCCCTCCTCCCAGGTGTATTTGTAAACTTCCTGGCTGTGATGTCATCATCATGTGCCAGGAAGTGTTTCCAGAGTGTTCTGGAGTGGTTTCTGGAGTGTTCTGCAGCACCTGCAATCAATTTTCAGAAAAGTTGCAATTTGCGACACCCACTCGCAAATTGCAAGTCCGTTTTTTGCGTGGTCGCAAAAAGCAACCTCGCAAACAGCGGACTCGCTATCTGCGGTGCGACTCCGGGTGCGAGTCGCAATTTGTCCCCGCAAATTGTACCTGCATTCCAGTTAGCGACACGCAAATTGCGAGTCGCACATGCTTGCAAATTGCGAGTCGCTAATTTTTGTGTACCTACATCTGGCCCTTAGTCTTTTATTTTTATCTTCTTTATTTCTTACCACAGCACCCTGAGGGAAGGAGAGGGCAAAAGCATCCAGGGGTCTAGAAGGAGAGAGTGCCAGTACTTCCATTGCCACCACCAGTGTGGATGCTGGCAGATCATCTGGTCCCAGTAAGGCTTACTGTTATATCATTTTTATTTCTCTACTTTTATTTTTAACCTCTCCTAATTTCAAACCATTTTTTACTGTGCCTGTCTATTTTTATGAACTTATTTTTGTTCTATGTAAGCTTTGTTAAATTCTTGTTATCCCTGCATTTATGTTTTTATTTACATGTTTCTTCTGTACCTGAATTTCTCCTGTCTGCAGTCTATATTAGCTTTCTTCTGCTTTGTTACTATTTACTAAGCTTAGCTTTCCTTTCTCCACTTATATATCTTGGACTGGTACTTAATGCTAAGAAGACATATTTTTATGACAGGTACCCTACCAACAAGATTTCATGCAAAGTCAGCTTTTCTACACATGTTTGTTAAGGTTTTCTTTGCCTCGCTCAGGCCCATTGCATTTGCCAACCAAGACCTCATCATAGGTTCTCCTGGACTGACCAAAGTATTAATGGTGCTGTTAGGAGGCTGGAGGCACTGGCAGCTGGCTGGAGGAGCTAGGGCTGGCAGCCATAAGTGCTGCCTAAGTCTCCTCATCCTCCTCCTGGAGGTCTACCAACCACTAATATTCATTCCTGATGCCCTCTAGCCTTTGTTGATGGAGCCGTGCTGCTATCTCCTGGCAAGTTGGATGATAATGTCCACCAGGACTAGCTATAGCAGGAAGGAAAAAGGAAATGACAAATTATGAACCGTGCTCTGGACAAACAATTTAAAAGAAAAGTACAGTGGCACAGTAGCAGTAAGTTGCTGGGTCCTAACCCCATCCCAGTTCCACCACTGCTGCCCCCCATCCCACACAAGGCCCAGGACCGCTTATCCCAGTGCTGCATCCTACAACACCTTGCGTGACTGGCTTCTAGGTGGAATGCATTGAGGCAGCCCTCAATAATATCCAGACCTTACTCTAGTGAACTTGGATGAGCCCTCTTCGGACCCTTTTTTAGATTTTATGTTTTAGTGGGAGGGACACTCGTTGTGGGTAGAGAAAGTGATGAGGGAGTTGGCACAGGACTTACTTGGACTTTTCGTTGTACTTTTTAGGGACAGGGCTATTTGGGGAGAGGGGTGGCCTGTTGTGGGTGGAAATGGTGGGTGTTGTTCTATTATTTATGCCTCAGTCCAAAGTTTATTTTGGTGTCTTTTAGTATGATCTGTCTTTTAGAGTAGCCTGTCTTTTTAAATCTGCTAAACAAAGTATATGGCATTTATTTACACGGTTACCCTTGCTCTATTGCCCTCTGCAACTGAATTATATTGATCATTAGTGGATGATTGCCAGTGCCTATTTTGCCTAACAAAACTTAGATACACATAGGCAGGTAAGATAGCATTTTTAGTAGGAGTTAAATTACTAACTAAAGAAACTAACTACTTCAATCTATAGTTCTTTTCTTACCTGAATAGATAAAGTCAGGGAATCGTCTTCTTATTGCAGGGTGTTTCCAAAGATATCATTGTAACTCTTAAGGGGGTGGTAGGAGGCTAGCATGCTAACAGAGAAGAACTTCACAGAAGGTGCCACTCCCACTACAGGATTAATTAAACGGTTATGCATCACTGTCAACTCAATTGAAAGAAAAGTAAAACGGTGAGTGAGTCATCATATCATATCTTTAAGAAGTCTGAGACCAGACTACCACAATGCCAGTATTTGACACAGAGCAAAGAAGAGTCAGACCTGATATGATAAAAAAAATCCAGCAATATCAATTTCTTCCAAGCAATGATCGGAGGCTATAAAATCTAAACGTAGGAAATTAAATCAATGAGTCAGGAGAAGTGGGTTCAGACTCACGTGGCTGGACCAGGTTAAGCATTTACAGAACACACATAAAAGGCTTGAATGATTATGATTTGATTGGGCTAGTGTGGAATATTGCTCAGGTAGATGAATGCAGAGTTTCATACAGCAAGTGTGTGATTCATTTACGGTGTGAAATTAATTCACATCTCAATAAATCACAAAGCCCAGAGGAAGAGGTTTAGGGGCTCGATGATTGGATGGGAAAGGGAATTTGTGGAAAGGTATGACAAAGAAAAACACTACACAAACCCACATCAATATTCTTTGGTGCACTGAGCAGCACACCATCATCAATCTGTTGTGGAAGGAAAGTGGAAACAAAGGGATAAGAATGACACAGTTCAGTTAAATGCATGCAGCAAGCTGCCCTTCTGCCCAGAGAGGCACCAGATAGTGAGCCTCATTTAGAGTTTGGCAGATGAAAAACTCCATGAAAATGCTGCTGAAGAACAAGGTCATAATCAATAGGGCATCCCTGGCGGATTAGGATCCCAGCCATCACCGGGAACCAAGATCCTGGCTGAGCTGGGGGTTCCCAGGCAGTCGGACCGTCAGTGTTGTTATGTGGCGGTCGGACCGCAGCATGTGCAGCAGTCCAGACCGCTATGCAAGTGTGGCGGCCGTAAGACAGCCACACTCGTAATGAAGGCCATTATATCCTAAAAGTTATGTCTTCTATTTTTGAAAAATTTAAATTATGGAAGATTAAAGTTAACCAACAGAGTTCTAAAAATCATGATTGTTGAAAGGAAAATGATACTGTATTGCCAAATTGGGGTGATGCATGTCTCCATTCTTCTTGGAATGTCGGTCACTCCTGGGTGCCTGTCTGAAGTCTGAACTTGTGCAGTAGGTGAGTTAGGGTCTTGAGCTTTCCACAAGTTCTGTTCATGAAGGTAACAACTAGAAGAAGACTTGCATATTGAGAAAAAACAGCAGCTGTATTATAGAGTGAAAGAGAAGGACAAAAAGAAGCAAGGTAAGCTTCATTAGGAGTCAGGCTTGTACCAGGAAGACTTAAAGGCACAGCAAAAATATGAAGAGTTTCACGTTTGAGCCAGCAATGCAGCAAACACATACTACAGCATTTTCAAATCAAACGCACCTCTCTCCAGTTCACAGAACTGAGTGAGTGAGTACTAGGCCTCAGAGCCTTCGTCATCATCATGGTTTCTCTTTGAAGTCAATATCTTTCTCCTTCTAGCTGTTGACATAGTCCCACTCTGAGTCCTTCAATCCTTCTCCTCCAGATTCTGAGTAATTCTGTCCCAGTCCCAAACCGAGCAAGGTAAACCTGTAAATGTGCAATGCAGTTGAAATGAAGATTAAAACAAATAGAGAAACAGAGCTGAAGTATTTCGTGTAGATTTGTGTTTGGTAACTAAAGTGGCTGGTCTATTCTGAGGAACCAGAAAACACTAAGGAATGGATCCTTCAGGTAAATTATACTAAGTTTGGAAGGCCAATCACTTCCAGGAGAAAATGATCACCCATCAGCCCCCAAACATTGCAAATCCTTAGAAAGAAGTTTACAATTTTCTAGAACTCCCTCCCTCAATGTCAGGCACCACAAACATCAGTCATCACTCACAAATTTAAAAAAAACACTTAATATATCACCACTCTTTGGAGCAAAAAGAGTTACTTTAGTAATAGTAGTAGTTACCTCTTCCAATCCGAGCACAGTGCTTGAACAAAATATCTCCTTTTTGATGGCAACTCAACACATTGTTGACACTGTCACTGACAGTCTTTTGCTGTATGTTCTCCTAGGGCAGCCCTGCTAGGTGATGTAAAAACAAATAGCATATGCAATGGCATGAGAGGGAGGGAGGCATCGTCTCCAATGTCCTGAAGGGTATGTAGGGGCTTCTTCACAGCACACGTGTCCAACTCTAATCTGGGCTTCAGATATCGGACTATAAAATGGTGGGGCAACATAAAACAGACCCATATATAATGTTCCACTTTTTTTTCAAATAGGGAAAGACAAAAATATTTGACACAGACATTTTCAGTCCGGGAAGTTGAGTTTGTCCTCAAACTCTGGTGGTTTACCCCAGAAGTTGGTCAGCTCACACACTTGATTCTGACCAATCATCTACTTTCTCCTCCTGTGGTGTTTTGGGAACGGTGTAATCAGGTAATATAAAATGCTGGTCCATTTTAATAATGGTTAATCTCTACACATATTGAGGTGAGAGACTGGTCCTTCTGACTGTTACAACTGCACCAGCAACACCGAAAAAAGTCCAGTAGATGCGCTGGCTACAGGACAAGCTAGATACATTATTAGCAGCCTTCTGAGCTCTGGCCATTGGTGCATCTTCCCATCCTAATACATCGATGGGTTTTGATCCACATACATCTGTTTCCGATTATCCAAATACTCCTGGAACATGCGCTGAATGGGCATTGGTGCTGCCATCTTCTCAACCGCATTTTCCTTTGCCTCTGCACTGGACTTAAGATCTGCCACTTGAAACCAAGGCAGTGCAGATATTGGGTCCTATTCTTCTGTTACTGTTGTCTCTGGTGTTCTTGTTGGTGTGGTTGTCGTATGTGAGACAAGACTGCCCTCTATGGAATTTGAAACAGCAGCCCACAACTCTGGAGTGGGACTCTAAGTTCCAGCCATTCTTCTTCCATTTCTCCTGTTTGCTCAACATTCCACCTCTTCTATTGTGAAACATCCCATTCAGAAAAAGGAACAATAGCAGAAAGAATTTGAAGCATAGCTCAAGTAGGCTGGCACAGACGTATACCTTGTACAAGTTGATGTAATTTTGCAGCCTTGCATTACAAGTCAAGCGATAGCTTAGGCTACACTTCTGGGTTTTTGTTCGCACCCCCGAATGTGAACCTTTGAGACACCATCATTAGCTGCTCCTGTGGCAGATGCAATTACAGGATAGCTTGGCCCATTGTATTGTCCTCCTTGCTAACTTCCCATGTGAACACCTCACAAGGGAGCAGCATCTGTGTAAGGGATTTGACTAAACCCCATTTGTCCACATCCATGGTCAAAGCTCTCCCAATTGCATCAGCTCCTCTTTCAGTGGCATAGGGGGTCATTCCGACCCCGGCGGGCACCGCCCGCCGGGCGGAAACTGCCAAAAGACCGCACCGCAGTCAAATGACAGCGGCGGACATTCTAACTTTCCAGCTGGGCCGGAGGGCGATCTCCAAAAGATCGCCCGCCGGCCCCGCGGGAAAGCCCCTGCAAAGAGGAAGCCGGCTCCGAATGGAGCCGGCGGGTTTGCAGGGGTGCGACGGGTGCAGTGGCACCCGTCACGAGTTTCAGTGTCTGCAAAGCAGACACTGAAACTCTTTGAGGGGCCCTGTTTGGGGGCCCCTGCACTGCCCATGCCAGTGGCATGGGCAGTGCAGGGGCCCCCAGGGGCCCCACGACACCTGTTCCCGCCAGCCTGGTTCTGGCAGTGTAAACCGCCAGAAACAGGTTGGCGGGAAGGGGGTCGGAATCCCCATGGCGGCGCTGCAAGCAGCGCCGCAATGGAGGATTCCCTGGGCCAGGGGTAAACCGGCGGGAAACCGCCAGTTCCCCTTTTCTGACCGCAGCTTTACCGCCGCGGTCAGAATGGCCTGGGAAGCACCGCCAGCCTGTTGGCGGTGCTTCCTCTGCCCTCCACCCTGGCGGTTTCAAACCGCCAGGGTCGGAATGAGGGCCATAGTCATTGATCTGTTTGTACTGCTCAAACAGATTTTGCAACATGTAATAGTTTGAGTTCTAATATGTTGGCACCTCCTGTATCAGGGCTTTAACTGGTTCTCTGTTATGGCGCTAAGTTATTCACAGCTGGATTCAGACTTTAAAAGAATGGCTGAAAAGGGTGCAGATGCATCTGCTGGTGATCAGTATGTTGCTGACTGTCTTCTTTTTTAAGAAAGTCTTGTCCAACCAGGTTGATGCAGTGCGCAAACAACAGGGCCCTGCAATAGTCACCGTTTGTCATGGCGTTGACTATGTCATTGCCATTGTCCTTGGCAACAAATCCAACTCAAAGACCACTGGGTTGGAGCCATTCAGACACCTTGCTATTAAATTCCTCCAGGATGTTTGCAGTGGTGTGTAACTTCTTCACGGTGAACATGGCTACTGTTGCATGCCGCTGAAAACCGGTAAATATTTCTTCAGGGCTAAGACCTGTAGATAGCTTTTGCTTTACCCCCAAAAAAGAGTTCCAGTGTGCAGTGATGTACATATAATTAGTCACCTGACAACTGATCTACATTTCTGTTGCCACATGGATAGTGTGGACAACACTTTGCTGAAAAGCTTGGTAACCAATTACAGCACATCTTGATGCAGCACTGGAACATCAACTCTGGCAAAATAGGTCTGGCTTGGAACCTTCCATTTCAGACAGAGGGCTGCCACAAACTCTAAGAATCCCATTCCTTCCACAAAAAAAGGGAGGAGGTCCAGTGCTAACACTTTTGCCTGCCAGCTTGCCATTTTACAAATGTGCCAATGGGTGGCTGCGATCATAGGGCCCCTCCTGCCTAAATATGCCCGTAATTGTAGTCCGGATCTTCTTTTTTTGTGGGGCCACTGCCCAGGTGACTTTTCAATTCACGTCGTAGTGTAGTCACCATACACTGTGGTGTCTCCATCTGACTCTGAGTCTTCCTGTGCCATTGTGAGGTCGCTGAGGCAGGTGATTCTGGTGCACTGCTGGGGACAGGGCTGCTTTGCATGAGGATGATGTCACCCTCTTCTTCTTCACCTTCCACCGTGATTTGACTAGGTGTAGCAGATATTTCTTGGCTCTCCTCTCCTTCACAACCGCAACCACATTGAGCCGTTTTGTTTAAGGTGCTTCTCCCACCAGATTTCTTGTTGTTTTTCATATGGGTCATCTGGCCTCCAGTACCATATTGTGAACAAAGCTTACCTTGATGAACACTTGCATGGCAAATGGAACATATGGCAATGTTCTCCTCCTGTTTGCTAATTGTAAAAAAGTCCCAAAAATGGGAGGAGTACTTTCTTGTTGGGCCATTGCCAATGCATGAAGAAGAACTGGATGTAGGTGGTCATGTGTGTGTTCATTGCCTCTCTGCAGTGCATACTTGTACTGAGGTAGCGGTTGTTGCAGGTCTCTGCTGGGGCTTTATAAAGTTTGGAGCTGGTAGTGCCTCCTGTGCCACAACCCTTGGAGCAGGTTGGATAGTAATGTTGAACTCCTCTGTGCCAGCTCCCACAATGACTGTGTTGTCTTCATTCTCATCATCCCCTTCCATGATTCTAAGGCTTTCTGGATCTTTTCTTTATCCTTGCCTCTCCTGGCGTCTCCCGGAATCCGTGGGTGTTCACTCCATGTCCTTATCATTGTCATCAGAAAAGCTGCTTGGAGAAGATGCTGAAGATCTGGAAGCCCTTGATTTCAGAAGAGGAGGTTCTTGTTTGACAGAAATCTCAACCTCCTGTTCTCCTCCAACTTCAGGAAGATCTGGCTGCGGCTGCTGTCCACTTTGCTGTTTCCTGAAAAGATTAGGTGCTACCTTGCGAAAGGGACAAATCCAATTCAACATCACTGCTCCTCGGTGTCGTCATGATTGTAGTGGCTGCCTCACTGACAGACATGAGCTTGAGTTGGGGTGGTGCTGTTCATGTGGAAGTGCTACCTGGTTCCTCCCAAGAGGCCGGTGTGGCAGCAGACACATGTTTCACAAAAAAGGTTGTGATTAGCATGCCACTGGTAGAAAGCTGCTTCTTCTAACTGTCCACTTTCTCTGGAACAACTTTATTTGGGGCCATCCTAACTAACTCTAGGTTGTCAGTGGCACTAAGATGCACAAGCAAAGACATTTGGTGCCTGTGGACCAAAGAAACTATAAGGCCTTCTCTCTGGTTGTACTGTTGGTGATGCAGGGTCTCTTCTCTTGAACACCTAAAAGCAACCAAGTCAGAAAAATATGTAATTATTGAAATGTGGCATTGTTGCAGCAGGTTTAAAATAGTACAGAGAAATGCAATCTTTGTGTGGTTGGTTACTTATGTAGTACCTAGTATTTATTCAAACATTGTAAAGGCAAACCACTCCACCACACCATAAAAAATACATTTCAAATCAGACAGTACAACAGGCAGATCTAGCTCTTTGCTTTGTTTCCATCTCTTTTTAGTAGACACCTGGGGTACTCGGAGAGAGGTGCATGGATAAATGGAATAATCCTTTAAATAACCTAGGGGAAATGGAATTATCACTAACAAAATTAATTATGCTGTTGGTTTGTCTCATAGCCAGGGTGTCCTGGAGAAAATGGAATTACACCTAAGAAATGGAATGCTGTACTGCAGCTGTGCATCTTTGGTGGATGGATGCTTGGATGGAGAAACAGAATGCATCAGATGGATGGATCAAGGCAACATGCAAAATTTAAAACAAATAATATTACAAATACTAAATTATAAAACATAAAATAAAACCAAAATATAACAAAAAAATGTAAAAATCAAAATTACTTTTTTTTTAAATTAAAAAAGTAAAAACAAATATAAAAATTAAAATACAAAATAAATTAAAAAAATAAATTAAAAAAATGAAACAAATTATAAAATATAAAACTAAAATGTAAAATTTAAAATAAAAAAATAACCTCCCAAGAGCTCTAAAGAACTATAATGCGGGGGCCACTTGGCCCCCAAACAACTCTGGAGAACACCACCTCTCCAGGGCTGTGTGACATTGGAGGAGGGTCGTGTGGCCCCCCCTGAGGTACCACTTATGGCCCTGGGGACCGCCATCAACCAGGTCACACTCCTGCTATGTCCGGGGGTAACCACCCATGGGACATAGTTGCTTGATTGTGCTTGGTGGGAGCTGACAGCTCCACCCAAGCAAAAGCATTCAAAGTCTGCTTTATGACAGCGGTAGCTGGCAAACATCTCCCAACTTCCGAAAGCCAAGTTTTGCAGGGAAGATAGATGAAAACATTGCTCCTGCAAGCAGGAGCTGCTATTTAAAGCAGCTCCCTGCATTTAGGAGCAATGCTGACTCCTGCAGGTTGCCGGGAGCTGGGTAGGACTGTGATGTTAGTCGTCAGATTGTGCTTTTGTGATCAGGTGTAATCCCGTTCAGAAGCTTTATAGAAATTAAGGGTCACAAATGTTTGAATATCTGGATGGTTGGGTGTGCAAAAGACTTGAGGAACTCACATAGGAGTGACAGTTCAGAAATAGAGTGTTCATATTGGCTCAGGGAGCTTTTGTACCTTAGGCCAATTTGTTCCCACAGGAGACAGACATTGTTAGCAATACAGATATCAGGGTGCAGAGTAGGGAGCTCTGCCCACTCAGGCGCCATCGGGTGATCCAGAGAGACCAATTACTTGAGCCATTTTTTTTTTAAAAGAAGGTAATTTTTGCTGCGAACCTACAGGATTCCTATGAGATCAATAAAAATAATAAACCACAATGGTGGCCCAGGGTTGCATTGGTAAATTAAGGGAGAGGGTGTGTGTGTGTCCCTAACATGAGAACATGCATATACCAGAAAGCTCACCCCAGAAAGCTCATGGCAGGGGTGCACGTTATAGTTAGTTCGGCTAACGGCAACTATTAAATTTCTTTTTTTTTTTTTTTTCAAGGCGTTAGCGTTGTCACTAAAAAATTCACCTAATGTTACTTTAACCTTTGTTTTTTTCAGTGAATTTCTAGTTTAAAAAAAAAGTAAATTAGTTATTTTTGTGAATTTATGTATGATAGAACAAATGAATAATATATAAAAAATTAACATGTTGTTTAAGGTATGAAAATCAATTGTGTATTGCTCTATAGAAGATATAAAGGAAGCATTTTTTTCTCACAGTCTGCATCACGTCATAAAGGAAAACTACGTTAACGTGGCAAAAATGACCGTGAGCCGGTACACGGGGATGCAAACCGGATACATGCCGTTTTTTTACGCAATTGCGTCAAAAAGTGCCGCAAACACTGCAAAATGTGCATAGGAGAGCCAAAATGGATCACAGATGCTTGCACAGACCCCAGAAAGATGACAACAGACCAGGAACCAGCCAGGAGGACCCACACAAGACCCAGGACAGGGAGAAGAGAAAAGAAAGTGTTGCTTCAGTGCAGAGGAGCAGGAAATTCTGGTTAAAGAGGTGACGGAACACCAGCACCAACTGTTTGTCACCTCAAAGTTGCCAATCAGTAGGAGAGAGGCAATATGGCAATCAATTGTTGACAAGATCAACAGTGTGGCAGAATTATGGAGAAAAGTCATCGAGTGCAAGAAACGCTGGCATGATTGCAAGCGCAGGACCAAGGAAAAAATGGCCAGGAACAGGAAGGCATCACTGCAGACTGGAGGTGGGAGTCCAGCACACAAGTAGACCCTGGACCACATGGATGAGATGGTCGCAGCCGTCATCCCTGAGGAGATCGTCACAGGGATTCCAGGACAGCGCCGACTACCAGGAGACAATGCACATGCAGGGTAAGTCGCATGGGGAATTAAGATGCACAAATGTTAACTGTAAGCAAGGGGGGTGGACATACCTACTACAAAATGCATGTGAGTCATGATATTCAGGGAGTGGAATAGGTAAAGGGGCACGGCACGGGGCATGGCCTGTTCTGAGGAAACCTGGGGCACACTACTACACAACACCAATGACCTTTGCATGGGGGTATACTACCATGCCAAGGATGTTGCTAAGGTAAAGCCAGGCCAGGAGGACAGGGTTCAACGTAAAACTGGCAGCCCGTCACAAGTCAGCCAGTATTCTCCCTACAGTAAATAGGGCCCAATTAACAACCTCTGGCCATACCTGCAAGTGGAATGTAACAATGACAACAGTTGCCACTACCACCTCTTCTTTGTGTGCAAGTCAAGTAGCTAATGGCAGTAACGTACCCATGGATCAAACACAACCAAATTAGAGGATTCAGGATGACAATGTTATCAATTCCCTGAAATCAAGACAAATGTTCCAATCCAGTCAAATGTGATTGTCCAAAGTTGCTGCAAACATCAGCCATTGTCAATAACATTTGGAGGTACACAGCACTAATGTCATACCCATGCTGCATATGTCAGGGTCCACCCTGTGCCTGGGTCACAATAGCTCCAATGACACCATGCAACATCCCAAAATATCATACTGCTCAGACAACAGCATTCAGGGGGAGGACACATGTAACTGGTTACAGAAATACACCTGCACAGTCAGAGGCAGAAATAGAACACTGCCACAACTATCAGAGCAATCCAATGTACCACACATTCCCCAACATCAGCAGTACACATTACCAATGCTGACATCCATATTGTGCCATAACAAAGCTAGACATAGTATATGCTACATCTCAACTACATATAGGTGGATGTGAAAGATCAGAGACTGGGGCAGGTCCAGATTGTTAAGTGTGGTGCTAGTACCATCAGACCACCCAGCCAGTGAAAGGCCTCACCATGAGAATGGAAGTAGACGGAGGGTTGAGTAGGACAAGAAGGTGGCAAATCACAATTTGGCCTGAACCAACACCTAGAGGATGTGATGCTGACAAGTCCACAAACTGACCACAATACATGTGACATGCAGGTGGGGCATAGACTGGGGAGAATGCTAATATGAAAGACAGAAACAATGAACAGGAACCAAGATCACAATGTTAAAATAATCGGAAGGCAGGCACGTCACATTACAAAGCCCATAACACAGATACACTAATTGTACCGTATCTCATTGCAGAGGACGATGGCTCTCCTACGGATATGCCTGTCCTTCCCTGATGACATGGATGACACGCTGACAAACATCAGCCAGCAGCCCATCCAAGATGTCCTTGGAATCCTCTAGACCCCACCTTCAGTCACAAGGAGGAGCACAGCTACAGCAGCCATCACAGAGGACTCACCCACCACCCCAATTGTACGCCCTGCCAGCTCCAACCCAGCTGAGGACTCTGACGACCCTGGCACCAGCTTTGAGCGAACTGTAGTTGGAGTACAGCGGGAGCTGGCCAAGGAGGTACGGGTGGGAATGCAAACTATGGCAGCCAGGCTAGAGGGGGTGCGTTCGTGCATGATGTCAACTGAAGAGCAGGCAGCAGCTATGCAAGGGTGAACAACAATCTTGCAGGAAGTTGAAAAAAGGTTGAAGGAAATCAGCACAGCTGTAATAGAGTTGACCAAACACCTACAACAACAATCCTGTCAACCGGTGCACAAATGCAATATTGAACCCCTCGGGGCCGACCTGGCTGACTACCACTGCAATTCTCAAGAACCAGCCGCTCCTCCTTGCTGCAGTACTGCCCTTAGGACCCCCAGAGTTAGCAGCTACCGGGATGTCTGACTCCACGTCTTCAAACACTGAGGTGTGTGTTTCCCCTTCACTACCACCACCACCAAGGGCAGAGGAGACTACACACACATCAGAAGATGAAGTCGTGGAGCAGATCACCTTCACCCGTAAGAGTACCCGGTAGCACTAGTCCCTGCCACATGGCCACCTATTACCAAGGTCTAGTGCTTTGTGACATGCCAGTCTTGCAACAACTGTACTTAAGCACTGTTCTTCAACCCATTGTTTATCTTGTCAGCCTGCCCTGTGATTCTCTCTCACTAACTGATTGGCAAATCCTGTCCCTCTGCACTGTCTGACAATTCACCCCAGCCTTTCCAAGGACATGTCCTTTTGCACTTGTGTAGGATCACAATGGAAGATGTCACACTAATGGACTCACAATCATAGACAATGTATATATAGCACTACAGCACTTTTAAATAAATAGCACTTACACAACAACTTTGTCTCTGTGTAATGTGACACATCAACCGTGATGGCCATCAGTGATGTCAACCTCAGGTCAAGGATCATTGATTGTTTATACACCTGACCTGAATGATTCTTGGCTGATAACTATGCACAGTGGCCTGGATTGTACCATCATCTGCCCTCCCTGAAGGTTATTTCTGAGGAAAATATTAACTATCCACCAAAATGCTGTGTTGTACAGAATAACGCCTCCTCAAGGGATGTCTAAGCCAGAAAATAGTGCCTTCGATTGTTACTGAAAGTCAAAACTTACGTATGTGACATTTTCACCAATTTTTACCTAACACATACCAAACAGCATGAAGGGATGTGTATGAGTTTCCATACAAATAAGGAACCATGCTGAACATTGTAACAAATGAAATGTGTAAGTTATGTATACCATACTACATGAGAGCATACTACCACTCACCTTATAAGGATTTGCTTGGACATCAGGCTGCAGGGAGACTTAACACAGTGTCCCCAATACCAAATCTGGTAGCAAAGTATGTGACATTGAAAACATACAGCCCAAAATAACCACACTTTGGAATCCTTAGTAACCGTGAGTGGTGGGTGCAATGGATGGCCGAATCTTAGCTAAGAACCTTTGGTGTAGCTGCCAATGTAACAGCTCAGTTTGGATATGGTTGCAGCATGGGACACAAAAGCTAATACAAAAGAGACACTGTTCACTCATGGCAAGGCCCTGATCTACAAGCATTATGACACAGACTGTAAAGGGTTACCTAGATATTTATTAAACTGTAAAAACAGAAGCTAAAACCAGGGGAAACACCTAACATAACCTAATCTACTCTAACTACACATTACCCACAACTGTCCCTAACTAACCTAAGCTAAACTTACTTATCACATTTAACTAAACGATCTAAACATCAACCCCCCACCCCTCTTATAAGACGGGACACATGGAGGACAACAGATACTAACCTAAACACATACTATCTAATACTAAACAAATATATATTTTTTTGTATTTTGTATTTGTTTTCTCCATTTTTTTAAACACCAAAACCCCAACATTGCCCACACACATAATAAAAAACAGTTGAAAAAAGAATGCAACCTCCACCCCCACCCACTACTACTAACTAAACTAACAGCCTATACTAACCTAACACTAAGCCCCCTAAACCCACTAAGTTAAAGGACCAGGAAAGAGGAGGGAGGGGAGGGAATCATGTCTGAGTATAAGCCTACAAGTTGGCCCTCCTCAGGGTCTTTTTGATGGCATGCACCCTCCCGTTAACTTGTGCCACCTCCGGCTGCAGTCTGGTCATTTTCCGTAGGACACAGTCCAAGTTCCTTTGCATCTGGGCAAAAGCTGCAGGGTCTATGGCTGCAACAGGGGTGGTCTGGGTGCCAGTGGATAAAGTATGGGCCCTTGTCGGTGCCATGTCCGTAGGCTGAGGTGCAGGTGGTGCTGTGACTGGTTCTGGAGCTGTTGCTGTAGATGGTCTAGCAATGGTTCCAGCTACTGTTGGTGTCACCTGGGTTGTAGTAGTGGTGCTGGTGGTGATGGCTGTGGTGGACACAGAAGGGCCCCCTTGTGCAAATGCCCTCCCATTTCGGAGGCTCTTTCATGGTGATATCGTCTTGCCACGTTGCGGTACCCAGAATCCACATCCAGAATGTGGCAGTAACGCATTGCCCTGTGCTGAAACTCTGGAAGCTGAATGGGAGTCATATTGGCAGCTGTTAAGACAAATAGAAAACCAAACATTAGGTACTGCATTGTGTGAAATGGCTCAAGAAGTAAATCAGACAATGCATCTAATGTACCTGTAACAGCCCACATCATCATACAGATCACTGATAGTCCCAGAGTAAGTACATGGCAAGCCAGCCTACACATGTCCTATCATCAAATAGCACATCCAAACCCTACAAGATGGGTAACAACTGGAATGACTTTGACATCATTGTTCTGCCAGTTGTCAGTTAAAAATCATGCTGCACATCCTCCACCACTGACAGGCCAACAGATTTCTATGTTCTGGATGGCAATCTAGGGCCGCAAGATCTGTGAGTTGTAAATGGAATTGCCAGTATAGACTGCAGGTGCTAATCATGAGTGGGTATCCTAGGTTTGGACAAGTGATTTACTGATTTACATGTCTGTGTACCAAACATGGATCATCAGTCCTAAGTACACTATTCATAACCCTACGCATGTGTCTGAGGGGGGGTGGACAAGCAACTAATAATTTCTAACAACAAGGACACCCAGGAAGCTTTGGAAAGCTGTACATGGGTTTGGCCAGCACACCACAGGTAAGGAGGAACTCCAAATAGGATACACCCAAACCTTGGACAATCCCATCAACACTTATATTTGGAAATGCAGTCCATTGTCTACATAATTTCCTACCAGTAAGCCATGACTTACAAAAAACAGATAGATGCAAGCACACCTCTGGTCATGAGCTGCATGCACACCTAGGCCATTGTACCCAAGTGCCTCATACTCTCAGCACAACATGTGGAGCTACATGCTGTTAGGAAGTTAAACATACAGTCAAACATGTTCATTAGTGAATAGGGAAGCTGAAGTCCCTGGGTAAGACTTTGGCAACCCTATTCTGGGAGAATCAGGGTCTGACTGGCTGACTAATTAGCTAATATGACCACTGCTACATTTTCTGATTTCAAGTTTTATCCACATAACTCATCCCTATTCACATTGCCGTGCCTACAGGACTGACCTAGAATCCCAAAATATGACAATACAATAAGGATTGGCAAACTCAAAGATGGTGATAAAATAATACTCCACTCAAGGAACAAAACAAATGATTGACCAGCGCATCACACCTTGCTATGTGCCCAACATGCAGGAGTCAATCACACATCATCAGCAAACACAACACAGAACAGAAATATCAGCACGTACTGGAGATGTCTGGGTCCGCAAATCGAGCCACCCCTCCAATAGTGTAGGGTGCACGTCCACCTGTAAGGCATGAAAGGGAGAAATGTGCTCAATGTCCGTGCACTGTACAACTCTTCAAAATACAAAAACTATGTGTAATATTGACTCAGAAAGTAAAGCCTCTCAGACATGATGATACTGCATCCTACAAACAACTGCAAACATGTACAGACCCGGGGACTCCGGTGAGTGATACACACATATCCGCACACATGCAGTGGCCCTCACTATCATGTGGTGGCAAACATGCTCCTTCATTAGTGAGCAGACAAAATCATGGAGTGTATTCCTCTCATCATGTGTATCCATGAGAGACATCCAAAGCCACCTTCTGTGAGGACTGCAATACCAGTCACCCAGACATTGTGACTAGGACCAATTTTAGACACACAGGTACAATGTACAGAGGGCCAGGGACAGTTGTTAGCCCTCAATTTGTTTCATTTTCTTCATTTGATGTGCCACAGCTATGGTGAGTTGCACCAACGATAGAGATATGAACCTGTGTGCATACCTTTTGCCAGCCATCCCTAATTTAAATGTTGCACTACAAACTCAAAATATCAGTCTAAGATGTTACCTGAGGTAAGCTATAACTTGTTACGTATATGTCAGAATCCAGTTCAGACATGTATCCGAAAACAATTGAGGGACACAATATTTTTGGAAACTTTCTGGATTTCCAAGATATGTTTCATGATACACTCACCGACCACACATGAAACATATGTTTGAGGCACATTGCCATCATCAATTGATGTGAAGCCAGCACTAATTTTCAGTCTCCTGTTGTGTTTAGAAAGTTAGTCTGGCTGTTGCGTCCTACGGTAATGTGTAGGAAATTTGTATACCTCACAGGCAACTGTGGCCCATATCTATACATATTTTGCACTGCATTTGTGTTGCTGTTTGACACAAAGGCGGCGCAAACTTACAAATTACAATTGTATTTTGTAAGTTTGTGCCGCTCTTGCTTCAAAACAGGTCGCAATTGCGGTGCTAACAAAGTTGAAATATGGCCCTGTATGTTTCACTAGCATTCCACTTCTTCAAAAACATTGCCAGCATAATATGAAAAAATCAGCTACTGTCACTAGAGAGCATTTAAACATGCACATTACTCTGATTTGTACTCACCAACAGGGCCACCAATCACAATCCCCAGGTGGTCCAGCAGGCAACAAGTTTAGCCCAGCGGTGCTTCAGCTGGTGGTCATTTCGCGGTGTGTTGTATATTCTCTGCAGATGATACAACACCTTTGCCCACCGGAGTCTCCTTGCCTCTGTGTGATAGCCTTGGATCACACGACCACCTGCCTCTATCATCAGGGGTAAGAAGTGGCACACCAGCCAAATCAACCCACCCAGTTCCTCCTCTCCCACCCTCCAAGACGAGGCCTACCCAACATTATTGAACCAAAAATAAAGAGGGAATAAAAGGGTACAAAGGAGAATAGAGGGAAAGTAGGACAGGAAAATGCAAAATAACTACGAACACAGCCCAACTATACCCATACTACCACTACTCACAGCAGACTCCCAACAAAACAAAGACAAATGTTGACAACACAAATGACCTCAAAAACACAGGATACCACAGACAGTTATTATACACAAAAAAGACAATTTAAAGACCACACTGGAGACAAAATCACAAAATGCACAAAGAGACAAGTCTATACAGAGCCACACAGTCAGGAAATACCACAGATTGTAAAGTGAAAGTACACCTACTGTACCAAATCTGTAAACAGGATATCCTATTACATCACTTCCTGCCTCAAATGCGGTGCATTTTTCTTGTTATGCGTCAAAATATTATGCCAACTGTGGCTCAATGTTGCACAGCAGCTGCTGAATGGCTTGCCAGTTAAGCCTGTACCTCTGAATGATGTCTTGTTGGCAAAGTCCCAGAAGGGTTGTCCTGGTGCAGAATATCCTCTCCTGCCTTCTGCGTTGCCTATGGGGTCCCTGCTGGTGTTGTGGAAGCTGCTGTTGTTGGTCCTGTGCTCTGCGTCTGCGTGCATGCTGGATGAAAAGCACCTCCATGTCTTCCTTTTGGAGCTCTGATGTTGCTTCTGTGTGTTTTCCTTAAGTAGGGATGTGTTTACCCCATTTTAACGCCTGCCCTGACCCAGGTGTTACTTTTTGAACCAAATCGGGTTGTGCATCATTTTCTGACTCCACCTCCCGACCGTGCGTCAGTTTTGAGCTGTAGCATAAATAAGGCGCACAGGCGTTTAAGTCATTTTTTGGACGGGAACGCCTACCTTGCATGTCATTAATGCAAGGCGGTTTCCTGTATCCAGAAAATGATGCACACAGCGGGATTTTGACATTCGCGGGCTCAAGCGTCAAAGTTTAAATATGGTGCACGGTTTACGACGATTGTGCATCAAAATTTTTGACACACATTCGCAGCAAACAGAGTATAAATATGCCCCTTAGTGCATATGCAGGGGTGCCTGTGTTGGTGTTAGGCAGACAAAATGGCACCAGCGCACAAACAAAGACAGGAATCCACCATAACCTTTAAAGTACAGCACATTCCTGCCCTTTCCCTGTGACACAGTGCAGTGCAGCGGGGTGACTTTCTGCAATGCATCACAATCCTATCAATATGATCCTACATTTATAATCTCGCCACTCTTTTGTCTCTCCTCACATAACTTCACGTAGCTCCTGAACCTTACTCATTGTGCTGAGCACTCCTCTTATTACTGAGATCTCCATACAACACCATGTGTCTCCTCTAGATGTTGGGACACAGCTTTATACACTGGCATTAATTAACATGCCATTAATTGTGGTACTGACAAAAAATTTGGATTTCCAAACATAGCCATTAGTTGGATTGTCCATAGAGTTCTGAAGCAGCATCAATTTCTACAAATGGTTGAGAGCATTTTGGATTGTGAGTACCCAGACCTGATGATAGTGCATTGTGGTGGCAATGACCTAGGCACAATCACAGGTGTTGCAGCTGAAATCCAAATGGGGACCTTTTCACAATTGATGTCTCTCTTTCTTCAAACTGCCTTTGTATATTCAAACATATATATGACAATGGCAAAAATGGCAATGGTCAAAACTTTTCATCGAGATCATTGAGAAATCTCGGACGCACATCAATAAAACCGTTTCTGCATGTCTTTGTGACCATGGCATGGGCTCTACATATCACAACAACATTTGGTTTGATATGACAGGTTTATAGGCAAGATGGTGTGAACTTTACTGCAGAAAGGAAAAGAATCTTCCTTAATAACATCAAGTAATGCATCCAGTAACTGAACATTACACACTATAAACACAAAAGCTCTTGCCAGAGCCACGCTATTGCAACGTTGTATGTGACTATTTCATAGTATTATCCCATTTGTACAATTCTGACATCCACGAGAGTCTTGCGAGACAGGGAGCACTTAAACACCTGGTCTTATTTGTATATTTGTCCAGCTCTTGTGAAAGTCTCACAAGCATAAACAGTCAAATTATGTTTAATGCATAATAGTTCTTTATCGTAGGATGTGATTATTAGACTGTGCAAACCCACAAGCCTCTGTTCTGTAACCTTTCTCCTCAGAAAGGTTTTCTATACCCACTACTTTTTTTTGATCCCACAAGAGTCTTGTGAGTTTTTAAGAAATAGTTCAAAGCAATGTATATTTACAATCTTCACAATAGTTATCCTTAGACACCTCCTCTCTATAGCTAGGGGGACAACATGGCCTTCTACGGCCTTCTAATATAGCTTTTTTAACTTCATTTCCACAACAGATCCAATTTTCCACAATAAGCAGTAATGGTGACCCTTTCATTTCTAACATTTGAAAAGCCAGCCATTCAGAGAACTCGCTCTTGCGAGACGCGTGGGAGCCACTTGTGCCCCCAAGACTGTGAAGGTTCACAGGAAAAGCAGGACTCTCAACCAATCACAGGACTCCATTTTGGATTTTGCTCTCTTGCAATATACCCCCGACACTATTGTGAGCCAAACTGACAAAATATACAATTATTCTTGAATCTTAATTCCTCAAAACCTACTGAATGGATTTACATCAAATCACAAAAAGCACAATCTACGCACCAAGATCTAGCTTCCTGGTGTAATTGCGTTCAGCAGCAACCCACCATGGACAGTTTTCTCATCAATAATTTCACTTCAAATGTTGCAGTGATATTATCAATGATGTCATAGAAGATGTAATGACTGATGTAATGTGTGCAGCAATTAGCAATGCATGGCAAGGGCATGAGTTATAACTACCTTAGATCATGAGTTGTAGTTACTTGAGAAACTATAACTATACCTGCTAAATTTCTATGGCCTTTGTTTGTAAAATTTTAACCTAACTGTATCATCCATGTAACTTTTGTTTTTTTAGTGAATTTCTAAGATTTTTTTTCTATTTCCTAACTATAACGCCCCTTTAATCTTCATTTATTTCAGTGATGTTCCATGTTTTTTAATACTATTTCCTAACTACAACATCACTCCAACCTTTTTTCAGTAAAAGTCTAGGTTTCTTTAATGTGAAGTAATAATTAATTACCATACTTTAATGCAACCCTGTGCCCAACCCCAAAAATGCAGCCAACCCCACGCTGTGCACAATCTCTGACCATGTGCAGAGGGAGGTTAGCTGCAAGGCCTGGCCTGTAGCAAGGCCCTGTGACCAACCTCCCACATAAATCCATGTATACTTATATGTATATGCATCTATATATGTATATCCATAAAAGTAAACAAAATAAAAACTGACATAACTTATACACACATATAATCACATGACACTTCATAAGTTGGTACTATGTAAAAAAGTCCCCTCTATATAAATTACCATATGTGCACAGAAGTAGTAATATTTACATGGTATGAGGTGCACATTTTATCTTGTCATTTTTTAGAGTTTTATTAATAGACATAAACCCTTCTATTTATGCACCTATACGTACACAGAAGCAGCACTTATGACATTGTCTGATTTACACAAGCCTCTTGTGGTGTAATGCACAATTTTTCCTTATGTGAATGTATCTGATTATGACAGGAAGCATAGTTCAATGTACAATGATATGTATAACAACAACTTCATCTGTATACTGTCAGAAACATAGTTGGTCATGGCTGAGTATACTGTTGTGGCACACTGTTGTGTTGAGAGTAAGGTTGCCATGTGAGGAGAGCAAGCTTTTGAGTAACGTTCTTAAGCTACGATGGTTGTGAGCGGATCTTATAGGCATAGGCAGTGTATTCTAGCTGGATGCTTGAACAGTGAAATATGTTTCATTCATGTTTTTTCTTGTATGCAGGAACGCTGAGGCAGGGAGATCAAAATGCACCACATGCTGTGGTACAAACTGGATTCTTATGCCTGAGAAACGTAGTTCAGCACTGAGGACAGAGGTCCCTAGAAAGTCTTCATTTCCCTCCATTCTCATGTTATTGAGCACAGAAACAATCACAAGCTGTCCATATGTCTTGTCTAAAGCATGCTCACACATACACACATATTGTGAGAGAAAAAGCTTTACCTCATAGCCACAAATTGCACGCTTGTGATATATCCAAACATCCAGGTAGGATGTATGTCGGAACAAAGCATGGTGGGAACGGCACATGCCTGAACAGCGCGGTCGGAACAATGACAGTGTTGTTACCACTAATGCCTTTACCACAAATGCCTTAACAATGAGGCATTCATGGTAAAGGCATTAGTGAACAGCATGCATGGTTCCAGCATGCGACCACCATGGCCCCCACCCTGCCCCTAAAATTACCGCGACCCCCACCCCCGCATCTAAAATCTAAAAACACCCCACCCACCACCCCTGCCCATGAAACTACCCCGACCTCCCACACTTCCCCTAAAATTACCGCAACCCCCACCCTGCCCCTAAAACCTAAAACATCCTCAACCCCTCACCCCACACCCAAAAACCTAAACTACCCCAATGCCCCACTCTTACCCCTAAAACTACCGCAACCACCCACCCCAGCCTCTAAAACCTAAAGCCACTAATATTACTGTGACCCACCACCCCGCCCCTACAACCGAAAACCACCCCAACCCCACCCCACCCCTAAAATTACTTTGACTCCCCACCCTGCCCCTAAAACCACCCCAAACCCCCACCCTGCCTGTAAAACTTAAAACCACCCCACCCCCACCCCTAAAATTACCACGACCCCCCTCACCTCAAAAACGTAAAACCACACCAACCCCCCCACCCTGCCCTTAAAACCTAAACTACCCCAACCCCTCACCCCTCACCCCCAAAAAGCAAAAATACCCCAGGCCCCCCGTCCCCACCCCTAAAACTAGAAATGCCCCGACCCCTCTCCCCCACCCCTAAACCTAAACCAACCCAAACCCCACCCCCAAAAACAAAAAATGCCCGAACCCCACCCCGCCCCTAAAACTAAAAATGCCCCGACCCCCCTCCCTTGCCTCTGAATCTAAACCGCCCGACCCCCCACCCCTAAAACTAAAAATATCCCAACCTCCACCCCAGCCCTAAAACTAAAAATACCCCAACACCCCTGCCCCCACCCCACCCCTAAAACAGCTCCAGTCCCAGCCCCACTTACATGATCACGTCCTCCTCCTCAGCTGACTCCCTTCTTCTGTGCCTTAACCACGCATGTGCGTGGTTTAGCATCTGCGTGGTTAAGGCACCGAACAAGGAAGTTGTGGTTAACAAAAGCGTTGTTCCGCTTTCATTGTCCACGACTTCGTTGTTCGGGCATCGTGGTTTAGGCCTCTTCCCATCCAGGTAGGATCACTTCCAAAAGTGGAGGGTCCCTAGCAAGTAGGAAAATCTATTGTAATGGTAATGTTTCTATATTGTGCTCCAGTGACAGGATGCAGCACAAAGAATTTCATGCGAAACCGTTTGGAATACATAGGAAAATACAAAGATGACCCTTATGTACGATACTTCCATCCTGTTAACCATATTAATACACAGGCACAAGCAGCTTTGGTATGAAGGTGACAGAAATCAAGTTCATCCTTTCTGCTGAGGACATAATTCCTATGATGTCTTTAATTGAGTGCTCAATGTTAATTTGACGGTGGGTGGAGTTGTGCCAGAGGACACAGTCAGGGGACGCCCAAGGAAATATCAAATATTTTTACATAAACTTCATAGAGAACTAGAAAACGTAGAATGTGTTGATGCCCCTGTGGGCCACGCTACAACTCGAGCTCAAGAGAAAGTTAGAGCGACTATTCTGATAAGGATACAAACTAGGGTGAGTATAATGCACATTTCCATTCTATCCCCTAACAAATACGCCAAAAAAGCAAGAGCTTGTCGCACAAATAGCTAAGTCTGATGGCTCAGATGACTAACACATCCATATCAGATTCTGTATTTCACAGCATGGTTAAATTCATTGATCCTCGTAGGTTCACCAAACCTTTCATCCTACTGAGATTAACAAAAAATGACTAACATTAAGTTGGATGTCAATATACATTTGCTATTCAGCAATAAGAATAAATAAATGTGCACTTAATATGGTTCTTTTATAAGGGAATATAATAATAGTGACAATTTACACTATTATTTTTTTCTATTGGTGTCTGAAATTCATATTTTTAAACCTTATAGCTATGCGACAGTGACGTGAATGAGCATACTCAAGATGTGATGTAATTGTAGAGCAAGCACTCTCATAATAAATCTTGTGGTAGGGGCTATGGGTAGTGAATCTTGATCAAACAAATACGTTTCCCATCTTTTACAGGATGGTAAATGCAAACAACGATCTACCAGTGGATGTGAATTCAGTACTTTGAATCGCATTTGCCGTAGATAGACACAGATGTGTATTGAAACTGAAATGAGTGAGTGAGTTATGCTGGGAATACATGTGCTGTATAAACCTAGTGAACCAAAAGCAAGCTGTGGGCATAACTTGATTTGATTATGATCCTATTCATATAGAAAGCCCGATCAAGTTAACGGTAGACTGTTGTATCAAATATCAGTTCCTGCAAACTGAAACAACGCATTTTATGCAGATAAAAGATAGGATATGCAGGTATTTTCAGAGACTTCAATAGGTGGCCATGGAGCGCAACATATCCACCAGGCAGCTAAATTAAATTCAAGATTGGACTGTGGAAAACAGTAGTACTGACCAGATCCTAAACAAGGCCAACAGTAAACGCTTGTGTTATCTCCCAAATATATGTGTTTTTAAATTTCTGTTAAAGTTGTGTTTTTTTTCTAGTTTGTTCATATTTCTATGTTTGTGTTTTTGCGTACTTATGTTACCCTCCATATAGAAGACGTATTGTCCAGTCATCAAGTGATTTATAGTTTGATACTCTGTGGTGGAAGGGTTTCAAAGTCCTCAAATAACATTAACTTCCTTTCAGGAAGCCTGCAAAGTGTGCACGTCTTTGATGCGGCTCAATTAATATTCATTGCCAATTGTCATATTGGCGTTGCTAACCTGTTTAATCCTCTGCTGCATCTCATAGAAGAAGCCTCTATAGGCAATTAATATTTGGTTATACTCTAGTGATATGCTACTGACCCTTTCATACTAAGGGCTGTATTTATAGGCCGCTAGCACCACAGGAGCGTCACTTTTTGTGACGCTTCTGTGGCGCTAAGCACAGCGCCGTATTTACAAAGTGGCATCAAGTCACTTTTTGTGGCTTAACGCCACCTTGTGAATACAGCCCCTTCCCACTAGCACTCTGCGTGGAAGGGGCATGCAATAGGTGTTGCTGTGGGTGTGCCACAGCAACACCAATTGCATTTTGATGCTACCTCAGATTTATGAAATTTTGTAAACCTGAGGCACCGACAAAATCAAATGCCACCCCCAGGGGTGGCGTTAGCAGGTCGTAACGAGGTGGACTACTTTTATTCCTCCTCGTTTTTTGCTTTTACTATGCGTGCGGCATTCTGCTGCACGCATAGAAAAAGGCAAAATGCCAGAAATTATCGTTTATGTGCGGGAAGCTGTCCCTTCCTGCACATAAACAATCATTTGAAAATGACGCTTCGGCACTTCTGTGTGTGCTGCATTGTGCAACACACACAGAACTGCCAAAGCGCCATTAGTGATTGTTTATGTTCAGTAAGGGACACCTTCCCGCACGTAAACAATCACACCCCTCAACACAGACATCCTTGCAGGATGGTGCAAGGATGCCTGCATTGCTGCTGGCAGCTGAATTTAGCACTAGCGCAGGAGGAAACGCAGGGGTGCTCCATATTCTCATAAATATGGCACATCCCTGCATTCCTAAAGTGATGCAGCACCGTGATCCCAATTTTGGCACAGCACTGCTCTGCGCCACTTTTCTTTAAATCTGGCCCTAATTCGTGGTCTATAAAGATTATATTGGTATTAAGATGTTATCCAGTATTATAATGGTGCATACACGAGTAATTGATGACATCTTGTATAAGGGAGCTTCAGCAACTAATTGAATACTTCACAAATATAAAAATGTGTGCCTTCCATATTATATATTAAACCTGAATCGTCAAGTGTTTCATTATGTTTTTATATTTATTGCACCTACTTTAGAACTATATTGCAGGATGCTGTGGGAAACAATACATTTCTTGCCTAAAGCAATGATTACAAATAACGCTTGCTTTAAAAAATCATTCAATATTCCTCTAAAAATACATAAACTGGGTGTGACAAACAATAGGAATACAAGTGAAAGAAATGGTGGAAACACTGGCAGTAGGGGTATAATTTGTTGATAAAAAGGAAAGAAGTAATTGCTTTGAAATTTAGGATTGATTTTGTCCCCCAGCTCCTGAGATTTGAAAATTGCGTCTTAGCACGCTAAGGCCCTATTTACTATTCTACTGTACTGGCATCCAGGGGCCTTATCACACAAAGTGCCCGGGGGTGCAACAGGCATTTGTACCCACTTTGCACATTCCCGGGAAACTTTAGTATTACAGGAGGGACTGCAAACACTTGTTTGGCACTTTCTGTAATATAGATAGCACTGGTGCACATATAGCACCAGTACTATCATCAGAGGGTGTTCCCTCATTTGCATGCAGACCTGGACCTGTGCAAATTAGGGAATCCCTTTGCCTCTGCTCCCCTGCAGTATTATAGCCTCAGGTGCAGAGAAAAAGAAGTTGTCAGGAGGGGCACTGTCAGTGTTCCCCTCACGGCAGCCCTCTGGACCACCCCAGACATCACCTTGCAGGTGGATCCCACCTTTAATCCACCTTAAAAGTGCAGTCGGGTTGCCGCCTGCACAGTGAAACACAGAACAGCTGCTTCAAATCTGCTCTGTTTTTCACTTGAGTGCACTGCCCGCAGGGCAGGGCTAGTTTGCAGCTGCCCAGGGACAGTGCTTTCATGAAAAGGAATACCCGGCACAAACAAAGAAAATGTGCTGTATGTGTGATACGGCCCAAGTTAGGTAAAGAGGCAGTGCATGATGGAAAGTAGATCAAACAGCAGGTCAATCGAATTCCATGAGCAAAAGTATTTTGCAACAAATAGTTGACATTAATTCACCGCAAAACAATTGTGTCACATAGAGTCAGGCCTGGTCAATGTATAAAAAGAAGTGTAATGGAGTGGGAACAGCAAAAAATAACATACCATTACCTTGCTTTGCACAACGTCATACTTTCAAAATAAAGTAGGTGCAAATAACGGGCAAAATTAAACTGTAAAACTTTTCCTATGCAAAATATATGTAAATACCCTGAGTACAAAAGTCACAGAAGGCAACTTTGTGATGTGTACATACAACACTTAGCATTGCATACAAATTGTTCTACTTGACCAAGCACTGCTGATGACATCATCAGCATGTGGCTCCATAAATATGCCGCTGCACAATACTTTTACCTTTTAGGCAGCTACTCACTTTTTAGGAAAAATGTTCATTGATAATGTAGCCTTCTCAACACATATTTGGATGTGGCTGCTTTCTTGTTGTGTTCAATGCACACTCTGCTGAACTATCTACTATAACTATGGGGGTCATTCTGACCCTGGCGGTAAAATCCGCCAGGGCCAACGACCGCGGGAGCACCGCCAACAGGCTGGCGGTGCTCCCTTGGGCATTCTGACTGCGGCGGTACAGCCGCAGTCAGAAATGGAAAACCGGCGGTGTACCGCCGGTTTTCCGCTGCCCTGGGGAATCCTCCATGGCGGCGCAGCTTGCTGCGCCGCCATGGGGATTCCGACCGCCATCCTGTTCCTGGCGGTTTTGGCCGCCAGGCACAGGATGGCGTTATGGGGTGTAGTGGGGCCCCTGGGGGCCCCTGCAGTGCCCATGCCAATGGCATGGGCACTGCAGGGGTCCCCATAACAGGGCCCCACCAAGATTTTCAGTGTCTGCCATGCAGACACTGAAAATCGCGACGGGTGCAACTGCACCCGTCGCACCCCTTGCACTCCGCCGGCTCCATTCGGAGCCGGCATCCTCATGGAAGGGTGTTTCCCGCTGGACTGGCGGGCGGCCTTCTGGCGGTCGCCCGCCATCCCAGCGGGAAACCCAGAATACCCGCGGCGGTCTTTTGACCTCGCAGCGGTATTCTGGAGGTCCCAGCCAGGCCGGCGGCTTCCGCCGCCGCCCGGGGTCAGAATGACCCCCTATGTGTCTATATCATTCCTATGCCTTCATGCAGGCCTAGGTACCCGAACAATACAAAGATGGTTTGCAGGTTGGACCCTGAATGTATGCTGGCTGTATGCTGGCTGCAGCTCTGCTGTTCCTCATATAAGTGAAGTGTAGCCCAGGTCTAAGGTACCCCTGCACCTGCTGCCAGCACAACAGCACCTGAAAGCAGTGAAAGAGGGTGAAGTACCACCTTCAGCACCACACTTGAGGGGCCTCCACACAGCTGATTCTCACTGTAAGAGGGGAGAAACCCCTGCACTCCTGAAATGCCCATGTGGAAGAAGAGACTGCACTCACAGTGAGGTGGCTGAAGTGCCCGGAGATGAGAGGTGCGGAGATTGGTCATGCCACATCCACTAGGAATGTTGCCCACTGCAGCCATGAGTACGCAGCCCTCATAATAAGGCAAGGCAGGCAGCACTGGGAAGGCTGCCATGGTCTATACTTGAAGAGGGACCATTTACCAGAATGACTTGAGGAGGTGGCCCCCACCGGTGCTAACTTTGTGAGAAGAGCTGCCCACATTGTCAGCCTCCATCTCTAGATCCAGCCCCGTGCAGCCTATATCTAGAGAGAGACTGCAGCCGTGGTGAAGGAGTAACAGCAGCACCATCTAGTGGAACCCACTGCAGCGCACCAGGGTCCAGTAAGGGACTACAAATGAAGGTGGCCCTGACCAGCTATATGAGGGGAAAAGGATGAGTTGCACAGACATCACATGCCCCAGCTCCTGCATCTCCGGCACCTCATGTCCTGAGGCTTCAGGAAAGACTGTCACAGCCTCATGCAGCAGAGCCACTTAACGATTGCTCATTAAATTGCACCAGGCATTTGAGGCAGCTTTGCACTCAAAATGGCTTCAACTTGACCCACATTACCGGCACAGCAGGTTCAGGGAGGCTGCCATGGCCAATGAGAGAAACTGCACAGAACCTAATGGCTGTTAACAGTACTGCACCTGACTACACCTAGGCCTCTGCCTAACTGGATAAAGCAAAGGAAATTAATGCCTACAGTGTACCCCTTAATTCCATTTGTATACGGCAGCGGCCAGGCTTCCCTTTCAGTGCTGAGGTCTGCAATGAGAAGTCAAAACATGTGTTGTGTGCTCAGCTCAACTTCTAGTGGTAACAGGCCACTACAGCTCTGCCACCACAATAAAAAGGCTGCTCAACTGAGTGCCACATGCCCCATGTGGGCTGCCTATCATTTTGGAGGGGAGAGACTGATAACCCCCACAAAGCCCAAAGCTACCCACCCAAGAAAATTGAACCAAAAGCAGTGAAACCCCAAGTAGTAAAGCCAAAGGCAGCAAGCCTGGCTAGTCAGCCAGCAAGCCCACTAAAGGCATGAGGAGCACTGTGTTCTGTGGGTGCACCCCGTAGAAGCCATCTGCCACCACCGCAATCAAGAAGACAGCTCTGCATGCCCCCTAGTGATGAACGACTAGCCTGGCAAGCAGGAAGAGCAGACATGCAAAGAGGCAGCAGAGGGCACAACTTCAAGGGGCACAGAGACAATATACCTTTGCACCGGAGAGCCCCACTTGAGAATCTAACAGCAAGGGCAGGATTCCTGGAAAGAAAGAGCCCTCAGAGAGTGAGAGGTAATGCTGCATGACAGAAGTTGCGCCAGCTTGCCACCGCAGAACAAAAAGGCCACCATTGGCCTGCCATTGAAAATGTCATAGGAAGTGACTAACACTTCCAAGCATGCTAGAATTTAAGGAGGACAAAGCAGCGCAACAGCGCAACCTTGAGGCACCTTGAGGCACAAGCACTATGCCTGTCAGAGAACCTGTGAGAGTTCGACAAGGAGAGAAGAGACAAGTCCTACTGACAGGTCTAGGCCTGTGAGAGGTCCTTGGTGAAGTAGGATACACAGCCCTCTGAACAGGACACGACCAGCGAGAGGTCCATGTGAAGCCCACATGTGACACATGGCAGGATGCCACATCACAGTGAGAGACCTGGTCAGAAGAGAGAAGAGTGTGTCACAACACCGCATCAAGATTAGAATGGGAAAGGAGAAGAGAGTGGCATGATGCCATGTTGTGAAGGAGATGTGAAGAGGAGAGAAAGGTGTGTGAAAGACTTATCACGCAGAAATTCCTGACACCCACAGGTGCACAGGAGAAATGAAGAAACATGACAAGATTAAGGACTTGTGCCACTACCCGAGAGTGCATCTATCAACTCAAGCCAGCCAGTGGAGTGGAGCGACGTCACTGGAGCCAGTTCAGCGGGAGCACTGAAAGAAGGACACGTTAGTGTGCATATTGCGTATCTGCCCCATTCTTCACAGTGCAACTATCCAGCCACCTGTCACCGGATGCTTGAGGCAAATAGCATGCCTGCTCACAACCACACAAGCCAAAGAAGGAAAGAACCACACCAAAGATGCAACAAGTCAAGTGGCCACGAAGTCCCTGCAGTCATCTACACTCCAAACAAGTCAGCACCACCTGTCATACGAGTTGTCAAATGGTTCAATGTCATCATTACACCGTGCATCACCACAGACAACTAAGGAGCATCACACCACCAGAGTGGAGTCTTATGCCTTCGAACAATCAGGAGACCGATGATGTGCTCCTGGCACTATGGACGACGAATCGTCCTAGAGACCATCTAGTAGACCCAACGTGGACTTGAGTCCTACTGGCAAGAGCTCACCGGACCATGACTCACCTATCCTTGCGGTTGCATGAGCAATTTGGCCATAGCTCTGTTGGTGGCTCTGCAGTGACCCCTTCATGCGGGCTATGAGAGGTCCTGCACAGTCCATGCGGTGCTGTGGCAGCCCAGCAAGAGTAGCTTCAAGGGATTTCCTGCAAGAGGGAATCCCGGCAAGACTGTGTGGCATGCCCAGGTGAGGAGATGAGATGTGTTGTCTTCTCTCCAACTTTCAAGCTGAGACTCCAATGGATCCAACCATTGGGACATGTGCAGTCTTCAAACCAATCAATCAATCAATCACTAGTTAAGAGCGCTGCTCACCCGTTAGGGTCTCAAAGCGATGGGGGGGGGGCGCTACTGCTCGAATAACCAGGTCTTGAGACATTTCCTGAAGGTTGGGAGGCCCTGGGTCAGACGTAGGTTGACAGGGAGAAAGTTCCAGGTTTTGACAGCGAGGTGGGAGACGGATCTGCCGCCGGTTGTGGTACTGGCGAGGGCGAGGTTGGCGGAGCGAAGCTGGTGGGTGGGAACGTGGAAGTTGAGATGCTCATTGAGGTAGGCCGGGCCTGCGTCATGGAGAGCCTTGTGAGTGTGGATCAGGAGTTTGAAGATGATCCTCTTGCTGACGGGGAGCCAGTAAAGGTCTCTGAGATGTGTTCGAGGTGTGGGAGGTTGAGGATGAGGCATGCAGAGGCGTTCTGAATGCGCTGAAGTTTCCTCTGGAGCTTGCCCGTTGTTCCCGCGTAGAATTCATTGCCGTAGTCCAGTCTGCTGCTGACGAAGGCGTGTGTGACTGTTCTTCTGGACCGTTCTTCTGGTTTCTCCTGGTTTCAGATATCTTCTGCTCTCTGATGCTTCAGCACCCAGGTGCAAGGAGCAGAGGTCAGAGAGTGAAGATGTCTTGACAGTCAGAGGAGACTCTCCTGAGGAGAGGTCAGTGCCATGTATTCCCTCCCACCTCTAAGCATTGTATTAAAATGTATTGCAAAAGCACTTTGATAGTGTTAGTTTCCCGGGCAAGCCAAGAGACTACAATCACGCTGGACTTGTGAGTTAAAATCTGCAATAAAGATATTCTGGGCCCTGTATTCCCCACAGGCATCAGGGTCCCATTGGGTCTAAAGAAATTGAGCAGCCAGTAGAAATACAAACGTCTCTGGCACTGATGGCTCAATTCAATTTTTTTCCCTTTATGCTTTTGGTGGTGCACTCCAGCCCCCAGAAATGCTAACATAAGACCTCCTGACTACTACAATTTTGGTTGTTTCACTCTTAATGCTTTGTACACAGATGTTTTCTCTCTCTTAGCAGAAGGGACTGTAAGGCTTGATACCCAGCTTCCTGTTCTAACCCTTGGTAATCCCCTGACCTGGGGTATTCCTGTAGCAGTAGCCCATAGTTCCCATGTCTTCAGGCACATTATTCTCCCTAGCTGCACTCCGAGGCACCTCAGGCCTTGCACCACTCCAAGAGTGTCTATATGTCCAGCAGCAGCCTGAAATACTTCGTCCCAGGGCTCCTCCTACAGTGACCAATTTTTGGTCGTCCAAAAGGACCGCCTTCCTTTAGGTTCCCTAGCATATCCATCTCCTACTTTCCCTAGAGGTAGTGTGGGAGCCAGGTTTATTGGCTATTGAGGCAGAGTTTAATAGGATTTTATGAGGTACAAGTCCAGAGTACTTGCTCCCTACACAGGAGTCATCATCAAGCTGGACCATCCTTCTTCTGTTTCCAGACTCTCCTCAAAGTCTCTTCTCTTGTACAGAAATTGAAAAATGGAGATGGAAAATTCTAGAAGTAGGGAGTCCCTACCCAATAAAGAGAAGCCATATCATTTATTCACCATTGGCTGTAATTTGTATGGAGCAGCCCATCGGCTTTAGACCATCCTACACAAGAATTCAAACATGATTGTTTCAACTAAGGTTTAAGAAGAACAACCTGGTTTCTTCAAAGGGAAACTATTGGGTGACGTGTATGCCTGTCTTTCCTATGTCACTCTGAGAATAACTTACTCAGGCTTGCCTGAGGGAGGCAAAAAATCAGGATATGACGATATCTACCATGCCTCCTTTTTCTCAGAAAGGAAGGCTAATCCAACCTAATGAGCCCAGTTTTTCAGGCAGGGACTAGGACTGCCAGCTTGCCAACTGAAGTTAATTTGGCTTAAAGGAGAGCAAAACCAGAGTCTTATTAATTCTGTCTCTGGGAAACTCTGCAAATTTTAAAATAGGAAAATGAGAGTATATAGGTCAGATTTGATACTGAATATGCTTTTGGGACCCAGGAAAATAGATGAAAGGTCATGTTAATGGCTTTTATAAATGTTGCCAACCAATACCTGCATTTTAGCCTTGTTTTGGTCAAAGCATTATTTTAAAAGGAGGGCACTATCTGTGACAGATAAGGTCCAAGTACACTACCTGTAGAACTACGCAGCATGTCATCCCCCTCCAGCAGATAGGCAATACATCCAAGAAGGCGATTTCCATGTAAACTACAGCTTGCCATAAACTATGTCTGGGACTTCTATCCAATTCATAGAGAAATGGAATAAGACTGATGTGTTTTTCAATGAAGAAGGAAGGAAATGAGCAACAGTAAATATTTTACATCAATTGGAATTCAGTTACACTGACTACCATGTGTTGTAGATAATTTCATGGATTGAGAGTTACATATTGGAGGGGATAGTTGTAGGAAAGTACCACCTTGTCTGGCATGTTACCCCCATTTTACTTGTATGTCACTTGTGTTTGCCTGTCTCACTGGGATCCTGCTAGCCAGGACCCCAGTGCTCATAGTTGTGGCCTGAATGTGTGTTCCCTGTGTAGTGCCTAACTGTGTCACTAAGGCTCTGCTAATCAGAATCTCAGTGCTCATGCTCTCTCTGCATTTAAAATTGTCACTGCAGGCTAGTGACCATTTTCACCAATTCTAATTGGCACACTGGAACACCCTTATAATTCCTTAGTATATGGTACCTAGATACCCAGGGTATTGGGGTTCCAGGAGATCCCTATGGGCTGCAGCATTTCTTTTGCCACCCATAGGGATCTCAGACAATTCTTACACAGGACTGCCACTGCAGCCTGAGTGAAATAACGTCCACGTTATTTCACAGTCACTTTACACTTCACTTAAGTAACTTATAAGTCACCTATAAGTCTAACTCTCACTTGGTGAAAATTAGGTGCAAAGTTACTAAGTGTGAGGACACCCTGGCACTAGCCAAGATGCCCCCACATAGTTCGGGGCAATTTCCCGGGAATTTGTGAGTGCGGGGACACCATTACATGCATGCACTACATATAGCTTCACAGTGGTAACTTCGAATATGGCCATATAACATGTCTAAGATCATGGAATTGTACCCCCCCATGCCAACATGGAACCCAGGTACTGCCAAACCAGCTCTTAGGGGTTTTCACTGCAGCTACCCCTGCTGCCAACCCACAGACAGGCTTCTGCCCTCCTGGGGTCTGGGAAGCCCAGTCCCAGGAAGGCAGAACAAAGGATTTCCTCTGAGAGAGGGTGTTACACCTCTCTCTTTGGAAATAGGTGTTAAGGGCCTGAGAGGAGTAGCCTCTCCTGGCCTCTGGAAATGCTTTGAAGGGCACAGATGGTGCCCTCCTTGCATAAACCAGTCTACACCAGTTCAGGGAACCCCCAGCCCTGCTCTGGCGTGAAACTGGACAAAGGAAAGGGGAGTGACCACTCCCCTGTCCATCACCACTCCCTGGGTGGTGCCCAGAGCTCCTCCAGTGTGTCCCAGACTTCTGCCATCTTGAATCCAGAGGTGTGAGGGCACAATGGAGGCCTCTGAGTGGCCAGTGCCAGCAGGTGATGTCAGAGACCGCTCCTGATAGTTGCTTACCTGACTAGGCGGCCAATTCTCCTCTGAGGTCTATTTAGGGTCTCTCCTATGGGCTTTTCCTCAGATAACGAATGCAAGAGCTCACCAGAGTTCCTCTGCATCTCCCTCTTCGACTTCTGCTAAGGATCGACCGCTGACTGCTCCAGGATGCCTGCAAAACTTCAACAAAGTAGCAAGAAGACTACCAGCGACATTGTAGCACCTAATCCTGCCGGCTTTTTCGACTGTTTCATGGTGATGCATGCTCCTGGGACTGTCTGCCTTCACCCTGCACTGGAAGCCAAGAAGAAATCTCCCGTGGGTCGACGGAATCTTCCTCCTGCTACCACAGGCACTAAACATCTGCTTCACCGGTTCTCCGGGTCCCCTCTCATCGTGACGAGCGTGGTCACTGGAACACAGGAGCTGGACCCAAGTGACCCAGACAGTCTAGTGTTCAATCTGTCCAAATTTGGTGGAGGTAAGTCATTACTGATGCAACACCACACTACTTGGTTATTCTCCTTAAATTAACTGAGCCACATGATGTTTTGTTGAATATTTATTATAACAATGTTTTTGATTCCTCAGACATTAACCTAATCAACGGTCTTGAGACAAGGGTGCATAAGCTACAGAAGAAGGAACCTTTGATTATCTGGGTTGAAGATTTTAACACCCATTTGTGTGAAACTAAATGTTTATACTGTTGCGGGATCCCTGATGAGTATGATTGTCCCATACAGCACTTTAAACATTCCCCCCATGGGAATGCACTCAACAGAATGCTGGCTGCAACCCTATGATCTTTCCATCCCCAGAAGTCAAGGGGGTCCCTATGTTTTGGGTGGAAGTGCTGAAATCCAAAATTGACTTTATAGTTGATTCAAAAGATTTAACCCCCTCTGTAGGAAAGTTTAGTGTGACGCTAACTTATATGAGTGATTATAACCCCCCTAACTCTGGAAACTAGGATGGGTTTGGATGAGAATTCTGGCGTTGAAGTCCGGCAACCAAAGTTTAGGCTCAATGGATAGAAAGGGCTGACCATCAAGTGGGAAAACATTGATAAATGTAGCTTTTATAGAGACCTGATGAAATCAAATAAGAAGGAAGAGGTCATGGCTGCTCTGGGGGACAATACTTCTGAACATAAAATTATTGAGGCATTTTCTGCCTCAACAAGCTGTATGGCAGATAAGTTACAGCGAGTAGGTGTCAATAATGATAGGAGCCGTTGTTGGCTCAATCATGCATGCACGCCCGCTCTCAAAGCCTTAAAGAAGGCTATTAGCACTTCCCCACGTAATCAGACCGATATCAGATTGGCAAGAAAGACACACAAGGACACCCTTGTTGCCTGAAAGAAAGAACAGAGGGAGAAGGCTTGGAACAAGTTAATCAAAGCAAGTAATAATAAAGATATGAAGACTTTTTGGCGAGTGCTTGATTCCACCCCATTGGCTGACAAGGATAGTGCTGTAATAGATACTGTCATCCCAGCCCAAGTGTGGGTGGAATACTTGGTTTAAAATGTTTAAAACCGGGGATAATACCTTTCAGGAAGCAGTGAATGGCCCTATTGATGGGATTAATGTCTCTCTAGCCAAAGCCGTTAGTAACTCAATTGAGGTATCTGACGTTCTTCAGGCCATTCAAGATTGCCCTCCTGACAAAGCCCCGGGACCTAATAGAATCCCTGATGATGTATATAAAACTATACCAGAATTTTGGGGGCCACTACTTACCAATGTTTTCAGATCTGCTGTGATAGGCCCCCTGATAGACACCCAATAGTACAAAAATTTACAAAGGGCCAAAAAAGACTGGTCCATCTAGCCTTTATGGATCTGTCCTATGCTCTTAACACAGTTGACTGTGGGCTGTTATGTCAGACATGGGGGTGGATAAAGGTATAATTTATCTTCTCAGCAGCCTCGATGTCTATACTGCTGCTAGGGTCCGTTTCAGTCAGGGGGGCGATCTGACAGTGGAATTTCCCTCTTTAAAGGGCGGTAGACAGGGATGTGTGCTGGCACCTTTCCTTTTCCTTCTCTATATAAATGGTCTGGATTATTTTTTGTGTGAGGTGGGGAAGGATTTGCCACTTATTAATGCCCAGCAAGTCCCAGTCTTACTCAATGCTGTCCTTATTTCAAACACTGAGTGCACTTACATGCACTCAGGCACACCCATGCAAACGCTCACACGCACACGAACACCCCCATTCATGCGCACACACACACGCACACATACATTCACATTCACTCGCATACACACACGCAGACACTCTGCCCCCCATCCGAATACACATACTCACGCACTCACACATGCAGACACCCCTCCCCCTGCATTCAATACATGAACACACACACTCACACACACAGACCCCCCCTCCCCCACATTCAATACATTCACACACGCACTCACACATGCAGACACACACACACATAGACACCCCCGTTGGACGATCACTTACCTTATCCAGCGAGGAGGCAGTCCAGGAGGGGGTAGGTCTCGGCGCTTCCACCGCCAGCATCGCACCACCATCAGGACACCGTTGTGCTATATTATGGGTCATAATACAGCCGGTGGAGTCCTTTTGGTGTGGCAGTCCCAGCAGTGGAACTGCCTCTCCATCGCCATAAGCCAGGCCGACTGCTGTCGAATTTCCACCTCAAATCAGGCAGAAATCTGACAGCAGTCATAATATGGCAGTCTTTCAGCGCCCGCGGCTTCAGTGGTCTTTGTAAAAGACTGCTGAAGTCGTAATGAGGGCAAATGTCTTTTATGGCTCTTTTGAGTTGAATAAAGTATGATTGACTGAATGACTGAAATTGTAACATTTCCTGCCAAATACATTTTAGATATATACAATGCCTCATGGGATTAAAACATGTTGCATATATATACTTTAGATTATAAGAAGGACAGAAAAGACAGAAAAATAAAAAAAGAAAGAAAGAAAGAAAGAAAAAGGGAGGGATATGGGAAAGTGTCAGAATATCTATTGGAAAGAAGGAAATAGGAGACTGAGGAACAACAATGTGTAAATATCAAGGCACTGGCAGCATTTCATCAATAAAAGTATTTAAAAGAGTACACATATATAAAATGGATATTAGTAAATTTACAGAGGTTTGGAAACTTCTTCCAAACGAGGATGATGTTTTGCTTTGAAGTTTGGGCACAAAGTAAAAAGATAGCAACAGGTTACCAGTGAAGGAGTGAAATTGGAGTAGCACGTGATCCATCTAATCGATGATTATAATATACACTATACTTCCATTCTTGAAAATAAATTTGTGAAGAGTGTTTCGAGTTTTTTCTAATCTGCTTAAAAATGCAACTGCAACTAATATGTCTAGTATAATAGTTTTAGGATCAATATTTTGCCAAACTTCTGAAAGACTTCCAAAAGAAACATTTGAGAAGGAAAATGGTATGGATGTACAAAGAATAGCATTGATTTGGACCGTACCTTTAACTAAAATTGGTAAGTATGCGGGCAAGCTAAAAAAATATGGTCTATAGCTCTGCTCCGCCGACCTCGCACTCACTGCTGTTCCACACTTCCAAAGTGCCACAGCCAGAGGAGGATCCTTCTCCCACTACACCGCCAAGATCTGGAACTCCCCTCCCATCCACCTCAGAAGATCTCCCACTCTGTTGCAATTCAGAAAGGACTTCAAAACTTGCTATTCACCTGATCATCAACAGCCTCTCACTTACTGCCCTCCCCCAGCGCCTTGAGAACCTAGCGGGTGACCAGTTGTGCTTCACTAGTATTATGATTGATTGATTGATTGATCTTTGCAGAAGTAGTTTTACATGACCAACATTTAGATAAGAATTCTATGTTCAATTTATGCAAATTAGCTTAGCTAAAAATAAGTCTATTATAGACAAAAATAGAGTTTGCGTAGTGGAGGCAGATTTTGAAATTTTGAGTGTTTTCAACCACAGTTTAGCTCAAAAGTCAGTGGTCCATGAAGCCTGGAAATCACATTCCCATTGTTCTGATTTGTCCCTGTATTCTGGAGTTTTGGTAAGTATTTTGTAAATGGATGAGGCAGTAGTATGAAGAGATAATAGAAGGATAAGACAAAGTATTATCAGCTAGGGTAGGATTGTGTGATGTTAATGATGCTAAGATGTGAGCAATGGTTTCGATTAAAGTATTACATTTATTGTTATATTATTGTGGAAAGTTGAAGAGTAATTGTGCCTGTGGAAATGTAAAAAATGAGTTATTTGAGTATAATTGGGGAATCCAAAGTAGACCTTAATCTCTCCCTGCTTTCCCAAAAATTGATCTATTAGTGATTTTTAGAAGATTGTTGTGCAAAACAGAAGAATGGAGGATTTCTTCTCTTGCTGAGAGATGTGAGAAAATTAGTAGATTTATGAAATGGGTGAAGATAGAAAACATGTTGTGCTAGAAAAGATGGAAAATTCCCTGAATGAAAAGGTGATTAAAAGGGATAATTCAGTATCTTTCCAAAGAGGAGAGAATTCTGTTGAAGATTCAATTAGGCATTTAGGAATCTATTTCAGCAGAAATGCTCTATGATAAGATTTTAAATCAGGAAAATTAACACCTCTTTGTTCTTTACTACGTTTAAATTTGAGGGAGGATATACAGGGCTTTTTGTTATTCCATAAAAATGTGGAGAGTATAGAGTGCATTTTAAAAAGAAAAAGTAATAAGGAATAGTAAAAGGCAAAGTAGAAATGGAAAAAACAAAATAACAGGGGCAACCATAATTTTCATTGTATCGAGTCTTGGCAGTTAAAGTGGATTAGGTAGTGATAACTGCATTAAGATTTAGTAATAATGTATTTTTAAGAGTGGGAGAAAACCATTGCCCCAAATATTTAATTTTATGAGGACTCCATAGAAAGTTAGAGTGATAGAAGTCAGGTTTGAAACAACAAATGTTGAGTGGCAGAATCTCTCATTTATTGCAATTCATTTTATAACCACAAAGAGTGGAGAAAAAATCAACTTCAGTAAGAAAAGCTGGAAGAGAGGAATCAGGTTTGGACAGCAACAGTGTAAACCCTAAGTTTAATTTGAGTATTCCCATTTTGAAAACCAACTATATTAGGGTTTTGTCTAATCCTTGCAAAGGAAAGATTCCAATGTAAGAATAAAAAGAAGTGGGGATAGGGTAAATCTTGCCTCACTCGCCTTTGTAAAGAAAAGGAAGAAGGAATTAGATTGTTTGCAAAAATGAAAGATTTCGGAGTAGAATATAAGAGGGATATCTTTGAAGTAAAGTTAGGGCCAAAATCAAACCAGGAAAGCGTATGAAAAATAAAAGTCCAATCCATACGGTCAGAAGCTTTTTCTGCATCCAGAGAAATAGCTGCTAGTGAATGTGGGTATTTATTAGATTTACTTAGTATATTAAAAAATACTCTAGTATTATCCAAAATATATCTACCTTTGCTGAAATCTGATTGTTCTTTACCAATAAGAAGTCTTCAAAAGGGGTCCATACAAAGGGCAAGAATTGTATATATTTTATATTATATTTTATAATCAGAATTTACTAAGGAACTCGGTCTGTAATTTTGATGCATGTGTAGGTCCCGGCCCTCTTTAGGAATGAGGCAAATAAGCGCCTCTTGAAAAGTGCATCTGATGTTTTTGGAGATATAAAATGATTGAAAAGATCATAAAGTTTTGGTAGTAAAACATTGAAAAAATGCAAATAAAATTCAATAGGAAACCAGCTGGTCCTGAAGCTTTTCCTTTTTTAATTAGCTTCATAGCTTGAAAGATATCTTTAATGGATATATCGGCCTCTAATGAAAAAAGATCTGATTGGTGTAAAACTCTTTCTGAACATTGGATAGATAATAAAGTATGTTATCTGGAGTGTGAGTGGATCCAGGGGTATAAAGAGTAGCAAAAATGATGTGCATTCTTCTAAGATTTCTGTATCTTTAAAAAACAAAAGGGGGAATTTGGTTTCAAAATGAATTCAAATTTAGTTTGCTCTTTCTTTATTTTAAGGTAAGTAACAAGTAGTTTGCTTGGTTTTTTTTGACCCTCATAGTACTGAGCAGTACAATTGAGGAGGTAGGAGGCAGCATTTTCTATGGAAAGTTTATTATATTTGAATTTTTCAACAACGAGGTTATTAAGGTGAGTGTTAGAATTTGATATAGTATAATGAGTTTCCAAATATTTAATAATTTCATAATATCAATTGCTTTTCAAGAGTTTATTTCTTTCTTTTTAGAGTCATAAGAGAAAATAAAATCTCTAGCCAAAGCTTTAAATGAAACCCAAACAATGTGAAAGGGAAGACTGGAAGATAAATTAATAGAAAAAAAATGGTAATGAAAGATTGAAATGTGGAGGTAAAAACCAGGTCAAGTAACAAAGAAGTATTAAAACACCATCTTCTATTGCCACTGACATGAGGGAGTAGCTCCAGATCAATTATTACTGGAGCATGGACTGATATCATTATAGGATCAATATCTGCATGTATAATGTGTTGTACTAGTGGATTGGGGACAAATAAATAATCAATTTGCGACTGAGACAGGTGTGTGGGAGAGAAAAAGTATACTCACGTAGTAATGGATTACATCATCTCCTGGAGTCAATGAAAGGTTGATAGTTGTGAATTATTTATGCACAGTAGATAGAACAAAAGTAGTCTGAGATGTCCGATCTATTTAAGGAACAAAAAACAAATTGCAATCCCCTCCAAATATTACATATTCTGTGGATATAGACATTAGTTTGGTGGAAATAGCAAGCCAAAATAAATAATCAATTTTATTGGGGGCATATATACTAAATAAATAAACAGGAATATTATTAATCTGAAGATGTGTAATCACCCATCTTCCTTCATTATCTTACTTTTGGGAAGGGAGTGTAATTTAAAGTATTTTGGCAGAGTATAATAACTCCATCACTTTTCCAAGATGCAGGGGAGGAAAAACATTTCCTACACACTGATCTTTAAGTTTTGAACTTTCTGAAGCAACAACATGAGTTTTATGCAAAAAACATCTTTGTCTGCCTTAAGTTTGGATAAATGAATATGTACTTTTTGTCGTTTAATAGGTGATCCATGAGTTCCATGAGATAATGTCATTTAGTAAAGATTACATTTCTTAAATATACTTTGTATTTATTGTGCAAAACTGAATCAATATGATAATATGAAATGACACTCTACAAAGAATATCAGATAATGAGTAAATGATAGATGTGGTGAAGATATATACAAGGACAAAAAAGAGAAAGAAGAGTATGAAGAAAGAAAAAGAAAAATAGAAAGAAAGAGGAGATGATATAATCTATATAGAGAATAAACAAAATGACATTCCAAAAACTCAAATAAAAATCAAGGGTGATGAGGCCACATTAGTGATATGACATGACTGGGTCGAGCTCCAGGGCAGACCAGAAGGAGGACGGACCATTCCAACAAATGAAGAATGAATGATTGATCAAACAAGAAGACATCACCTAACGAAGACAAAGGAAAGAACATGATGAATTTTGTTCAGGACAGCTTACGAGTATATCAAACAAATAAAACCTTTGATATTAGAACTTTACCCAACATTAATAAAGACTATATAGGCCATGAAAATTGTCATTTATCAAGCAGCAGAAACTCTTGTAAAATCCATTTCTTCCTCTCTGCAGTTGTCTAGGAAACAGTGTAATAATGCAGGATCTTCATAGGTCATACTTTTATTTTTGTCTGTAACTTTAAAATGACAAGGATTAAAGAGAGCAAGGGGCTCATTATGAACATGGAATGGCAGTTCAGACCGCCATACTGGCGGTGGCGGAAATCACCACCACTGGCATGGCCGTCTGGACCGCCATATTACTAACAAAGGCGGCCCTCTGCCACTGCCAGGCTACCGCCGACAGGTAGCCTGACGATGGCTGATTTCTTTATCTGACAGGGCAGCGCTTCAAGAAGTACGTGAACTGTGACATAATCTGTGTGCCTGCTGAATATTTAATACTGGTGATACAGGAAGATTCAAAACATTTTGGAGAAAAGATTGAACAAAGGAGATAGGTTTGGAGCCTTCCAAACCTTCTGCTAGGTCATAAATAAGTACATTATGACATCTATTGTGGTTTTGAATTTCCTCTACCTGTTTCTTAAGATGTAATATTTCCATTAATAGAATTGAAAGTTGATGAGCAATGACTTGAATAGATTGCTGTTTTTGTTGTATATTCGCAACTTCAATGTCAATAGTGGACCATTTGTCATCAAGATTTTGAATGCAGAGTTTCGTCTCTTCCACATACGACTTAAGGGCTCGTATTTCTTCAAAAAGAAGTTCCATGGATAGTGGCAGAGGTGATTTAGCGGACGAAAGGGGATCTTTTTTGAAACTTTTATTTGAAGAAGCTGCTGATTTTGAAGATTGTTTGGTAGCTAGGAGTGGTATACTTAATACAGAACCTCCTGCGGACGAATGTTGATTACGAAGTTCCAAGTCTTCCATGACTTCTTGTAATATAGAGAACTGATTAGATTTTAACAGAATATGGGACGTAGGAAGTTATATCCAAGAGGCTTTGGCCTTCATTTCGACCCGAGCAGCGGGTGACAAAGTGGCGGCAATACTGCCAACGGGCTGGCGCAAGTACTGCCAAATTATGACCATGGCGGTGATATCTCCGATAGACAGCCAATGTACCACACCAACTGCCACAGCGGAAACAACAGCCACCATGGCGGTAGCCACCTTCAACCAGGTCGGAAGACAAAGTTCCACCCATCATATTAAGACCCTGCAAACCACCAACTTTTCCGGGGCGGTACAAAAGCCTGGAGGAAACAGAGCACATAAGTCAAAGGACTCACCATTGGAGACACAGGGAAGAACCACACCACCATGGAACCCTAACTGCAAGTCTTCCCAATGATCTTCTACGTTGTGCTCCACATGGAACACCAAGGCAGATGAAGATGATGATGGTGAGTACATCCGCCTTGCACACAAAAGTAGGGTGGAAGGAAAAAGAAAGTGCCACACACACGCACCACAAGCCGCTTACCGCCGTGCAGAAGACCGCCAACATACCGCCGCGGAAAACCGCCACAGCTATTATGACGCACAGCACGGAATCCGCCAAAATCCAGACACCCACACAAGTCCGCCACACCAAAGGTCAGTGATAAACTGGTGAATACAAAACCTCCACCGTCACGCCAACAGAAATACGTCCACACTATCACGACACACTAATCCACGCGGCGGTCTTTCAACCGCGGTATTCCATTGGCGGTACACACCGCCGCGCTCAAAATACACACACATCTACAAAACACAGCCACATTGGAAAATTCAAAATACACACACCTGATACACATACACACACCACTCCCACACACCCAATACAATATAAAACACACACCCCATCACCCACAAACCCCTACAACAACAAAATCACAAACGAAGGCCAGAGAGAGACACCACCAATAACAATACCAGCATCCAAGGCACACAACACCATCACCCACATAACTTCCACGCACCTCACACTACACACAACTACATATCAGCACACTTATCACACCACCCACACCACCCCACACATCACCTACACCACCCGATGGCACGGCAAAGACACCCCAGGTTCTTGGAGGAGGAGCTCAGGGTCATGGTGGAAGAAATCGTCTGGGTAGAGCCAAAGCTATTCGGATCACAGGTGCAGCACACCTCAATTGCAAGGAAGTTGGAGCTATGGCGAAGAATAGTGGACAGGGTCAACACAGTGGGACATCACCCAAGAAATCGGGAGCACATCAGGAAGAGGTGGAATGACCTACGGGGGAAGGTGCGTTCCATGGTCTCGAGACACCACCTGGCGGTTCAGCGGACTGGCGGCGGACCCCCACCTCCTCCCCCACAACTAACAACATGGGAGGAGCAGGTCTTGGCGATTCTGCATCCTGAGGGCCTCGCAGGAGTAGGTGGCGGAATGGACTCTGGTAAGTCAAATCTTAACTATTACATCCGCCACCCTACCTGCAAGCCAGGACATACCCCCACCCTCACCCTCACCCCATCACTCTAACTCCTCACAAATGTTCCAACATCACAAACCACACATCCTAACCCCAAGCGCTGCATGCAACAACAAATCATGGACACCTATCACTAAAGCATGGCCACTGCACATACCCATACACCCCCCTAACCCATCAACACACAAGGTCCCACACAGGAATGCAGGCACTGGGGTACACGGTCACCCACCCATTGCACACCATGGCACACACAGATGTAATAAACATCCTTTTATACCCCTGCAGGACCCCTACCCAACGCCACCGGACAGGAGGGTCCACATATGTCCACAGCACCAACAGAAGAGGCCCACAGTGATGACAGCACCTCTGTCCAACTGGATCTAGATGACCAGCCCGGCCCATCGGGGACCTCGGGACAGTCGGTTCCCCTCACACAGTCACAGGACACCACAGAGCTTCCCCCCTCTGGAAACAAGAGCACAGCACCCACCCTGCGGGCCCATACCTCCGTGCCCAGGACACGCCAATCAGCTGTGTGTCCACTACTACAGGGAACCCAGGCTAACCCACCACCCCAACAACAACAGGGACCTGGGGGCAGTGGTAGTGGGCACACGGTCCAGGGGACGGAGGCCCAGGAACACAGGGGAACTGGGAGGGCTGCTGTGCGACAGGGGGCGGACAGGCCCAGGGAACCCACTCTCCACAAGTCCCTCTCCAACATCATGGGAGCATACCACCACTCCCAGGAGACGATGGCAACGGAACTGGCCAAGTTTCAGGAGACCCAGCGCCTGCAGGTGGAACAGTATTTGGGCTTCAGGGAGGAACTCAGATCCATCAATTCCACCCTGGGCACCATCGTACGGGTGCTGAAGGAAGTACTCAACACCAGGAGGGACACTGTGGCACTACAAGGGGCCCCTGACACTAGCCTTGACAATGACCTGCCCACCACCTCCGCCGGCACTAGTGGACAGGAGGCACCGCCACAGGACCACCACACCAGCACCCCACCCCACCCAGCAAGCGGTCCCTGAGATCCAGGACAAAGACAGAGAACGATGCCAAGACCCCCACCAAGAAATGAGACCACCCTGATTGACATCCTACTGTCCCACTTTGTCACCCTGTCCATCCTTAAACTGACCCAGCTCCACTTCCCATGCCCAATTGGGCAATGCACTTGTGAGACTAATAGACTGGACTCTGCCATGGACATTTCTCCGCCATCACCCCTCACCATTTTGCTACACCCTCCAATTTTGAGTACTAAAATAAACCCCCTTAAAGCACAAAACAATCTGGAGTCAGTCTGTGATTTCGAAATAGTGTATTAGCAATTACAGTGTCAAAATAATCTTTCAAATGTAATGTCAACATACCTATGTAATACAGCTCTAGTCCATGAGGAAACAAAGCAGATGTCACACTGTAGGACCCACATCTGTGAAATCGTAAGGGAAAGTGACAACTCAGTGACCATACACTGAGTGAAAAGGACAGACAGTAGAGAGGTAGTAGTGTTAAAGTACATGTAGTAGGCAGGTTTGTATTCTTACCTGTGTTTCACTGGAAATATTGCTGGATCACTGAGTCCCTGTTGTCCATGTCTTCTTCTTCTGCTTCCTCGTCTTCACTGTCCACAGGCTCCACAGCTGCAACAACACCGCCATCTGGACCATCCTCCTGCAGAAAAGGCACCTGTTGTCGCAAAGCCAAGTTGTGAAGCATACAGCAGGCCACGATGATCTGGCACACCTTCTTTGGTGAGTAGAATAGGGATCCACCAGTCATACGGAGGCACCTGAACCTGGCCTTCAGGAGGCCGAAGGTCCACTCGATTACCCTCCTAGTTCGCCCATGGGCCTCATTGCAGCATTCCTCTGCCCTTGTCCTGGGATTCCTCACTGGGGTCAGTAGCCATGACAGGTTGGGGTAACCAGAGTCACCTGCAAATGGCGAGGGACAACTGTTAGACACACACTAACCTTGAGGGATAACCCCAGACCCAGATAACCATTCCCACTGTCTTGCTTCCAGGTTCTTACCTAATAGCCACACAGGGTGCCTCTGGAGTTGACCCATCACATAAGGGATGCTGCTATTCAACAGGATGTAGGCGTCATGCACTGAGCCAGGGAACTTGGCATTCACATGGGAGATGTACTGGTCTGCCAAACATACCATCTGTACATTCATCGAATGATTACTCTTCCGGTTTCTGTACACCTGTTCACTCCTGTGGGGGGGTGGACCAAAGCCACATGTGTCCCATCAATGGCATCTATGATGTTGGTTATATGTCCCAGGGCATAGAAATCATCTTTCACTGTAGGCAAATCCTCCACCTGAGGGAAAACGATGTAGCTCCGCATGTGTTTCAGCAGGGCAGACAACACTCTGGACAACACATTGGAAAACATAGGCTGGGACATCCCTGATGCTATGGCCACTGTTGTTTGAAATGACCCACTTGCAAGGAAAAAGAGTACTGAAAGCACCTGCACTTGAGGGGGTATTATTGTGTGATGGCGGATAGCTGACATCAGATCTGGCTCCAACTGAGTACACAGTTCCTGGATTGTAGCACGGTCAAGCCTGTATGTGATGATCACATGTCTTTCCTCCATTATCGACAGGTCCACCAACGGTCGGTACACCGGAGAATGCCGCCATCTCCTCACATGTCCCAGCGGACAGTGCCTATGAAGGACAACAGCGAGCACAGAGTCAAACAACTCAGAGGTACATACCCACAGCTTACACAGAATACCAATCATAATCTAAAAAGTGGCCTGTATGTGTGTTGGGTCTGGGCCTAGGTATGTGTGACGCAGTTGAAAATGAAGCCATGTGGGCCCCTGAAATGGCGGCTGCCTGACCTCTAAAGTGGGACAATGGGATGTGAGGTAACTGGGCTGGCGTTCTACACCGTCGCGGTAGGCGGTCAAAGACCACCTACAGCAATGCTGCATTGGTTAACATTGGACCCTATGGGTCCCAGGAGCCAATGACGATGTACGCCGGCGCTGCCATTTTCTATCTGTTCAATCACTCGATACCTGATCTTCGACAGGAGAGGACCTACACTCCAAGGGCTGCTGTGATCTCGTTCTGGAAGAGAAAATGGCTAGAGTGTCTGGAGAAAGGGCCCCTGCCTTCACATCGGAGGAGTTGGAGAAACTCGTGGATGGGGTCCTCCCCCAGTACATGCTACTCTACGGTCCTCCAGACAAACAGATTAGTACAGTGGGAGCATGTGGTATAGGCTATGCCTGTGTGGAGTGGGGTGGATGAAAGATGGGGGGGTTGTTTGAGGCGTGCATGAAACGACGGTGAGTGCATGTGCCACATGGCAAGGGTAGGGATGGGGGACAATGACTGTGACGTTGCAGTTGCTATTAATTGTCTCTTCCACCTGTACAAATCATGTAGGCCAGCGCCCACCAGAAAAAATATATTTGGCGTGCCATCGCAAAGGACGCCCGGAACCTGGGGGTCTACCACAGACGGAGCACCCACTGCCGGAAAAGATGGGAGGACATTCGCCGCTGGAGCAAGAAGACGGCAGAGGCTAAGCTGGGGATGGCCTCCAAACTTGGGAGGGGTGCCCGTCGCACCATGACCCCCCTGATGTTCAGGATACTGGCGGTGTGCGTACCCGGACTTGGATGGGCGCTTGAGGGCATCACAGCAGCCACAAGGGGGTGAGTACACTCTCATTCTTCTAATTTTGCATGCAGTGGAGGTGTCTGGGTGGGGGAGGTGGGTTGTGGGTTTCCCTAGGCCAGGGCGAGTTCCGTAGGCAAGGTCCCTCCGTAAGGCAGGCCATGTGGCACCCCACCGCATCTCTGTAGAGTGCCAAGTACACCTAGTCATGCCCCTGTGTCATCCATGTGGGCAGATGTCGTCCATAGCCTAGTAGGCCATTTCCCAGGAATTGAACAGTGGAGCCCAAGAGCGCGGCGTAGTGCAGGGGGCTTGTGTGTCTGACGTGTCCGCCAACGGTAGCGGCTATGCATGCACTCAACATGTCTTTCTTCTGTCACCCCCCCCCCCTTTTTTGTGGTCTCCCTGTTCTTGTGTGCATTAGCATCATCAGGCGGAGGAGCAGTGGCACCGGAGCATGAGGGGGCTGCATCCCACATGGCCATGGAGGGCCACACTACGGACTCAGACTTCACCAGTGGGACGGAGGGCGAGGGGAGCTCCATGGTGGGGACAGGAGCTGAGACCAGTGACACGGACTCGTCCTCTGATGGGAGCTCCCTTGTGGTGGCGGCAACATCTGTGCCCCCCCATCTACAGGTACAGCCGCCACCCCCCCTTCCAGCTCTGCCCTCCCAGCAGACCCTCAGACTTTGCCCCGTGCCCGCTCACCCGGGAGGGTGGGCATCACCTTCGCCCCAGGCACCTCAGGCCCTGCCCCAGTCACCACTGCTGCCCTCAGTGAGGAGGCCATTGACCTCTTCAGGTCCCTCACTGTTGGGCAGTCTACCACTTTGAATGCCATCCAGGGCGTAGAAAGGCAGTTGCAACAAACATATGCATTCCTGAAGGGCATTCATTCTGGTCAGGCGGCCCTTCAGCGAGCTTTTCAGACTCTGGCCTCAGTACTGATGGCAGCCATTGTCCCTGTGTCTAGCCTCCCCCCTCCAACTTCCTCCACCCAGACCCAATCCCCTGTACCCCAGCCTATCCCAAGCACACCTCTAGACCAGCATGCACACACGTCAACACATAAGGTAAGCTCAGGCAAACATAAGCACCACACATCCCACAGGCATTCACGCAAGCATCAGACACATGCAGACACACCAACATCCACTGCCTCCACTGTGTCCCCCTCCTCCTCGTCTCCCTCCTCCCTCCCAGTCTCATCTACACTCACACCTGCATGCGCTACCTCTACAGCCACTACGTCCATCACCAGCACACCCACCACTACACCCCGCTCATGTGCAGTCACCACCCCCACTACCATTCACACGTCTCCTGTGTCCTCTCCCAGTGTGTCTGTGACTCCCACTCCCAAGATACACAAACGCAGGCACACACCCACCCAACAGTCATCCACCTCACGACAGCCTCCAGTGCATGCACCTTCACCCAAAGTTAGTAAACGAACACCTCCTACAACCACAACCTCTTCCTCCACTCCCAAACCCCCTCCAGCTACCCGTCCCAGTGTCTCCCAAAAACTTTTCCTGTCCAACCTTGACCTCTTTCCCACACCTCCCCCACCCCGTCCGTCTTCTAGGTCCTGAACTAGCACCTCAGCCACATCTCCGGGACCAGTGGTGCCTGTAGTCACCGGAATCTGGAGTGCACCGGCCACCAGGGCAGCCAGTGTGGCACGCAGCCACAGCACAGACAGTCCCCCACCTGTGAAGCATCAGAAGTTGGCCAGTACCCGGCGGGAGAGGGGGAAGACTCCAGCCACCAAAGCCACTCCCAGGGGTACAGGTGGGAGTGTGGAGTCAGCTGTGGCACGTTCCAAGGTGGGGAAGGGGCACAAGAAATTCAGCAAGTCTGGGACGAGCAGCACGGCGGAGAAGACCGCCATCATCCCCGCTGCCCAGGAGCCCACTGCCAGCACCAGCCCAGCTGCCCAGGAGGCCACCGTCAGCACCAGCCCTGCTGCCCAGGAGGCCATTGCCAGCACCAGCCCTGCTGCCCAGGAGGCCACTGCCAGCACCAGCCCTGCTGCCCAGGAGGCCACCGCCACCAGCCCAGCTACCCAGGAGGCGACCGCCATCATCACCGCTGTGCCAGAGAGGACCGTCAGCACAAGCCCAGCTGGGCCATGAAGGACCGTCAGCACAAGCCCAGCTGGGCCATGAAGGACCGCCAGCACAAGCCCAGCTGGGCCATGAAGGACCGCCAGCACAAGCCCCGCTGGGCTAGATAGGACCGCCAGCACAAGCCCCGCTGGGCCAGAGAGGACCGCCAGCACAAGCCCCGCTGGGCCAGAGAGGACTGCCAGCACAAGCCCCGCTGGGCTATGAAGGACCGTCAGCAGCTGAGTCACTGCAAAGGAGCCCGCCGCTCCAAGCACCGCTGAACAGGGAACTGCCGTCTCAAGCACCGCTGAACTGGGCACCGCCGTCTCAAGCACCGCTGAACAGGGCACCGCCGTCTCAAGCACCGCTCAACTGGGCACCTCCATCTCATGCAACGCTGGCCCATGAGCGCCAAGGGCACTGACCCTACTGAGTCCGTCACAGGCAGGTTGAAGCACTCTGGGCACCATGCCCCCTGCAGAACCAGTGGGGAGGTCCATCCACTACCTCTGTCCTTAGCAGCATGAAGCACTCTGGGCACCATGCCCCCTCCAGAACCAGTGGAGAGATCCATCCACTACCTCTGTCCTTAACAGGATGAAGCACTCTGGGCACCATGCCCCCTCCAGAACCAGTGGAGACTGTTATCCACTTGAGAGACTGTGGCTTTGCACTCCCCAGGATTGAACAGTGGGCAACCCACCCACTGTAGAGACTTGAGAGACTGTGGCTTTGCACTCCCCAGGATGGAGAAATGGGCAACCCACCCACTGTAGAGACTTGAGAGACTCTGGCCTTGCAATCCCCAGGATGGAGCAGTGGGCAACCCACCCACTGTAGATGGATCAGTGGGCAACCCACCCACTGTAGAGACTTGAGAGACTGTGGCTTTGCACTCCCCGGGATTGAACAGTGGGCATGTAGCCCTCTCGTGGATTTGGCATCGTGGACTCAACCGGCTGAGGTGCACCCCCTTTCCCTCCCCCTGAGGTGCCTGTTTTGTTGCTCTCTGATGCCCCTGCAGTGTTCTCTTCGTCATGGTCGGGGATCTTGTGTGGGCCTCGACTTAATTGGAGGACTACCTGGACTTCTATGCTTGGTGTACATTTTGTTAATGGTGTATACATATATTTTTGCCTACTTGCTTTTAATATATTACAATGGTTACACTCATTTTCTTTGGTCTTTGCATTCTTCTGGGGGGGTTGGGTGTTGTAACTGTGATGTATCAAGATGTATTAGTGTGTGTGTTGTCGTGGGTGAGGGTGGGGGTGGGGGTGTTGCGTGTTGCGTGTCCCTGTTTTTTCCCTCCCGCTCCCCTGTGTTGTAGGTGCAGTACTCACCGTGGTCTTCGCCGCCGGCGTTCATGCTCCTCGTAGAGGAGCAGGAAGACTATCGCAGGGAGAATTTGGAGTTCCGGATCCATGGTGTCCTCGTGGGGTGTGTAGAGGTGAGCATTTTCCCTTCGGAATCCTGTTTCTGCCGTGTTTTTATTTGTGGTGAATCCGCCCCGGAAAAGGTGGCGGATTGGTAGGTTGTGATACTGTGGGCGGTACTTTGTCTCCCGCCTGTCTGTTGGCGGTGACCGCCGCGCTGTTTGTTTGTACCGCCGTGGCGGTCGGAGTGTTAAAGTGCCTGTCTTTGTTGCCGATTTCCGCCATGGTCGTAAATGCAAAAATTTTACAGCCGGCCTGTTGGCAGACCACCAAAGTCTTTCTTTATCCCTGCGAATATAGAGTTGCTGCCAGAACTACCACGGGGAACTCAGTTGGAGTCTATCATATCAGAAACCCCTGCCAATTTTAAAGAGAGCCCCAATCTGAGCATGTCTAACCAGCAGGATAGCGCGTCACCTCCCATGAATTGTTCTAATCGTTTCCTACTCCTTGTCTCCCTGACAACCTCTAGTATAGAGAAGAGCGCACCAAGGGAAGCTGAGGAGGAATTAACACACTTAGTCACTCAGGGGGAACGCCCTGTTGAGGTACAGCTAATACAAATAAGAGCAGAGATAGTGAGCCTAAGAGAGTATCTTACATCCTTCAGTTACATGATACATGAGAAGCTGGACGACATAACCGCCGTAATTGGGGACATAAGGAAATCCTCTTCTAAATCTGAGTTTAACTCTCTATCTATGCAAACCCAGCAAATTGAAATATCTACGGCAGGAAAACATAGGGAGAAGAGGGCTGGAGTGACATCACAAAACTGCCAATGGGATGATTGTGTAGGCTCCGAAGCGGCTAATTTAAACAAACGTGATACCAACTTGATAAGAGGGGTAGACTATGAGGTGTATAGAAATAAGCCTTTAGATAACAGCAATAAAGACCCCCCCATGGAGTACTTTGTCAAGTCAGATCAAGCATAGTCAGTATGATGTATATATGATGAATATTCTAAAGTTAAACTTCGATTCAAAGGAACAAGGAGACTCACTCAAAAACAAAGTAATTCACTGGATAAGGGGTGTAAAGAAATGCAGGTCCGTTATAAGGAATTACATAGTTACTGCCCTGAGATATTCAAGTGACAGCTCAGAAACGGACCTCATAGGGCTGAAACTGAACAGCCAGAGCCTAGTAAAGGGTTTTCTAGCGCTTGAGCAAAGATTGAGACCTGGTACTTTATCCCAAGTGATTCTTACCCAAACGATCCCACCACTAATGGCTAACTTGTTTTTTAGAGGCCGCCCTAACAACCCACTGCTTTCCAGTATATGTACCTCAAGGTGGGGCCATAGGAGTAGCCCAACTTCAACTGTGGATTGACGCAATGCCCCCAAAGCGAAGGCAGGGAGGGATGATGTACTTATTAAAAGGGTTCTGGAACCCTGTGCCCTAAGCAATCTGTCACTGGGCATTGTGGGAACAGAGATAGGAACGCATTGCAATGACCAAGCAGAAGGGAGGGACCGTGGACTAGCATCCTCTATAAATAAGACCAATGAGAGATTGCAAAATACCGGGGATGGTAATGATCCCCTAATTAAATTCTTATCCTGGAATGTGGCAGGTGTCCTATCAAAAACAACCAACCCAGAGTGGTGCAGTTTCATAGACCAACATCATATCATTCTACTACAGGAGACATGGGCCCCTTCTATGATCTATAGAGCAGGTTATTGGACCTTCCAGAAGGTTGCTCTCCCATCGCCATCTGGGAGGGCATCAGGGGACCTGATAACTTGGCTAAAGCACGATCTGCTCCCCAAGGCAAAGGAGCTTTTCACCCCAACCAGGGATATATTAGCTGTGGAGGTTGAATTTAGCAGTCCAAGGGGGCCTATTCTCATAGTATTTGTAAACATATATATTAGACCTGGCCCACAAAGCACTCAGGGGCTAAGAATAGTAAATGGAAACACGGAGTCGGACACTCCGGCGTTGCCTACATATAGAAAAGGACCATACTCGAGCCACCTAGATTATATCTCAGTAGATGATATACTCTGGAACTCTCTTATTGATATGGCTGTCTCTCCAACAGACGATAGTGACCACAAAGCTCTCTGTACAGCCTTCTAAATTTCTGCATTTAATTGTAACACACTGACTAAATGGGTGAAGGGTAACGTTTTAATCGCGACAAACGATTATAAAAACGTGAGCTGGGAAATGGTGGCAGAAGATGTAAATTTTCAGATATCAATATATAAAGTAGTTATATCAACGCTTCTCCCCCTGAAGTAAACTGATTTTGTACTGGTTGACCTGATTTATTTGCATGATACCTTGGTCAACCAATTAAGACCATATTTTCAGGTAGCAAGGAGGCGGATAGAAACTAGGGACAGATCACTGAGATGGTTCTCTAGCACCTGCCGACAGGCCAAAATACAGCTATTGGGAGCATTGAAGGCAGGGAGTCGCCAAGAGATAAGAGCAACCTGGACTGCATATAAAACAACACTGAAAAATGCCAAAAAAGAGTGGGAAACCAAACATTGGAATGCTTTGGTAGATGCTCTCCATGAGAAGGATACAAAACTGTTTTGGAAATTAGTGGCAGAAAAAGACATTCCCAAAACGTGGAGAGCTATCCAGCAATCCAGCCAGAAATCTGGGTGTCACACTTTGGAAATTTGTACAGAGTGGCTCAGACTAGCTGCATTACTGTTCCTCTATCAACACCAGAGGGGTCTCCTATTTCTTATACACCAACCTCTGGGGTAGCTATTTCATCTAATTTTGATTTGGACTTTTTCTCCCTTAAAGAAATAACCTTTGCTCTTCACACATTACGCGAAGGAAAGGCTCCTGGGTTAGCTGGTATCCCAGGTGACTTGTAATTGTCTCGACCCAGAACTTGGTCTTTATATCTAAATGCACTTAGTAACGCGATTCTGAGGGGTGGTGGGCTTCCCCCCACATGGCAAGGAGAAGTCATAGTTCCTATTTTTAAAAAGGGGTCTAGGGAATTACCAACTAACTACAGACCAATAAGTTTAATTGATGTGAGCCAAAAAGTATTCTGCAAGCAGGTCCTGACCAGACTGCACACATGGATAGAGGACTTTCAGATCCTCTCCAATTTTCAGGCAGGATTCAGGAAAGGAGTGAGTACAGTAGACCAGGCGTTCAGGTTTAACCTCCTTTGCTGGAAATACCTGATACTCAACAAGAGCCACTTGTATGTGGCCTTTATTGATTTACAAGCCGCCTTTGATATGGTCCTACGGGACTTATTGTGGAATGTCTTGGAGTCTTACAAACTTGATAAAGAACTGCTGAGATTGATAAAGTATATCCATGAGGGTACTTATGCTCAGGTACGCTGGTCTCAAGGTGGAGATCTTACAGAAGCCATACCCATTGATAGGGGGGTCAGACAGGGGTGTGTCTTGGCTCCAAAACTGTTTAACCTCTTTATCAACGGTGTGGTAGATCAGCTGATGCATTGTAACCATGATGCCCCGAAGCTAGCAGGAGTCCCTGTCCTTATTTTAATGTTTGCGGACGATACTTTACTGATTTCAAGAACCCCAATGGGCCTCCAAAATGAACTTGATGCTTTTTAAAATTTCTGCAACGAGAGGGGCCTTGAAATAAATCCAACTATGACCAAGTTTATGGCCTTTAATCCGCATAAGCCATTCAGGGGGAAAATGACCATAGCTGGACAATTGGTAGAGAGAGTTAGCCAATTTGATTATTTGGGGATCAGACTAGCGGGTGACCAACAGTGGTCGGCACAGATTGGAAAGAGTTTGTCTGTCCTTCGTCAGAGGTCATCAGTGATAGGGAGGAAAATTGCCAACATCTCGGAAGGGGAAATTTCACCTGCCATGACAGTATACAGTGTGCAGTGGCTGCTTCAATTTATGGTGCCGAGCTATGGGGGTATTATAATTCCAGAAGTTTGACAATGGTAAAAAATTGCTTTATGCATAACTTTTTGCGGTTGCCGATGAGCACTCCTCTCACACCCCTCAGATTTGATCTAGCTCTAAATGAGATTCATAATGAAATTGCCCTAAGACCTCTTTTGTACTGGGTGCGTCTTTGGACATCTGAACACCTGTCCAACTATCAAGCAGCAGCAGCTGAGCTTTTAGCGGATGGTGGTGCATTAAAAATTCCTTGGTTTAAATACATTAGAGACAAGAGTCAATTCATTAAAATGGAGGAGGTGCGGAGAGATCCTTGCAATTTAACCAAGGAAGTAAAAGCATGCTTAAGGCGGTGCTACTGGGAGACTATTTTGGTGCAGACTTGGACTAAAAAGGCTTAAGGTAGTAGGACACTACAGTTTTTAGATCATAAATGCAGTCCCAAGTTTGAGGCCTTATGGACAACATAAATCCTCCCTACACCAAAAGCCTTTTTATTAAATTCAGGCTAGGGATTTTGCCACTCAAGACATTCACTGCAAGGTGGAGTAAGGAGGACAACAACTCAAGTTTTTGCCATTTTTGTCATGAGCAACCAGAGACACTTGCACACTTTATGTTTTTTTGCCCTAGACATTTGGCTTCTAGGAAGAAGTGGATTATTCCTCTATGTAGATCAATGGGGATAAGGAAATACAATACATCCTTACGAATTTTGATAAGCGATACAAGTGATAATGTAATTTTCACAGTCGCAAGATATCTCCAAAGGGCATGGGCTATAAGAACTAGAGAAAATCTTGCTGACTGATTGGCAAAACCAAAAAGTACTCAAGGCAGAAGTAGATTATTAAGTGAAATCAAGATAGAAAGGTTCTTGTGTTTTAATAATCTATTTTAGAAGAAACTGTCAGGGCTTTTTAATGTATTGTGTGGCACCCTTCTTTTTTATTCTTAATTATTTTATTGTACGATTATGGTATGTTGTTTTGTTGGATACTTTTATGGCTTTCAGCCGAAATAAAGTTATTTATTGATTATTGATTGAACAGGACTTGATGAAAGTGATTGGAATCAGTTCAGAATCCAAATTAATAATCAGATTTCGCCATGAAACAGATATGTACATTTGTATAGAAAAGGGACACTTTCCAGTCCAAAGTTCAAAGGGCCCACATGGACACAGGGCACATTCCAGGGCCAACTCAAAACTTGAGCACATCCGGATAGAATAGTGCAGGGGCATCATTTTGCAAATAGGCAGGCACCTCAAGGGGAGGGGGCGCACCTCAGTTGGATGCAGGAACAAGTCCACTGGTCCTGGAGGGGGCAACATGCCCATTGCTTTGTCCTGGGAAGTGCAAGGCCACAGTCTCTCCAGTGGGTGACTTGCCCACTGGTTCTGGAGGGGGCAGCCCGCACCATAGCCCCTGGAGGGTGGACTATATGGCGTCTGCAGGCAGTGATGGCTGCATGCTGATAGTGGTTGGGGGAGGCGCCTGGGCAGCCACTGCACTCACTGATGGCTGCATGCTGATGGTGGTTGGGGGAGGCTCCTGGGAAGCCCCTGCACTCACTGATGGCTGCATGCTGGTGGTGGTTATGGGAGGCTCCTGGGCAGCCCCTGCATCACTGATAGCTGCATGCTGGTGGTTGTGGGAGGCTCCTGGGCAGCCCCTGGACTCTGTGATGGCTGCATGCTGGTGATGGTTGAGGGAGGCTCCTGGGAAGCCCCTGAACTCTGTGATGGCACCACATCCACAGCTGGCGGTGGGGGCCCAGTCACAGCGGCTGGTGGTGGCGGTGTTTGCCTGACAGCTTCCACTGGCGTAGAGTGCCTCTTCACCTCCTGGTCATGGGTTGGGAATCCCTTACCCTTCCTGGCAGGGGTGGATGGGCTCTTCCCCTCTCTGCCTTTGTGGTGTAGGCTCCTTCCCCTTCTTCACAGGTGGTGCAAGCTCCTTCCCCTTCTTTCCAGATGGTGCAGGCTCCTTCCCCTTCTACCCCGCTGGTGCACGCTCCTTTCCCTTCCTCACAGTTGATGCCGGACTCGTCCTTTTCATCCCAGGTTGTCATGCTTCCTTCCCCTTCAGTGTTGTTGTTCTGGTATCCCTACCACCACGAGTAGGTAGTGCTACCACTGTCCCTGTGGACTGTTTGGCTGAGGTGCTGTGTTGTGTCCTTGCTACCTTTCCCATATGTGCAGGGCGGGGGGAGGGGTAGGGAAAAGGTCAATCTGGGAAACAAAAAGTTTTTCCGGGACGTTGGGGCAGGAGGAGGGAGGAGTAAAGGAAGTGGAGGATGAGGGAGTGGTTGTCAGATGTGTATGTCTGTTGGATTTGGATGCAGGTGCATTGGCTGTATGCTGTTGTGAGGTGGATGGCAGCTGGGTGTTTGAGCGCTTGCGTTTGTGTCCTTTAGGAGGGGGGGACAGACACACTGGGAGAGGACACAGGGGGCACGTGCATAGATGTTGTGGAGGTGTCTGCCAGTGAGGTGTGTGTTCTGCTTGGTGTAGTGAAGATGCAGGTAGTGGATATTGATGTAGTGCATGCAAGTGTGAGTGTGGACGTAACTGGGTGGGAGGTGGAGGAGGAGGAAGGGGGGAGACAGTGGAGACAGTGGATGTTGTTGTGTCTGCAACTGAATGGTGTTTGTGTGAGTGCCTATGGGATGAAGTGTGGTGCTTGCGTTTGTCTGTGACACTCTTGTGTGTTGCCTTGGGTGCATGCTTGTCTGTCTGTGTGCTTGGGATGGGTTGGGGTTGAGGAGTATGGGACTGGGAAGTGTAAGTTGGTGGTGGGACAGTTGAAACAGGGACAATGGCTGCCATCAGAGAGGAGGCCAGAGCCTGAATCGATCTCAGTTGGGGCGCCAGTCGACCGCGAATGTCCTCCAGGAATGCATTGCATTGCTACATCTCGATGGCATTCACAATGGTTGATTGTCCTACAGAGATGGATCTCAGGAGGTCAATAGCCTCCTCACTCAGGGCAGCAGGGCTTACTGGGTTAAGGCCGGAGGTGCCTGGGGCGGAGGAGATGCCCAGCCTTCTGGGTGCGCGGACACAAGCAACTCGCTGAGTGGCTACTGGGAGGGCGGTGCTGGTATGGGGATTGGTGGCTGTACCTGCAGCTGGGGTGGTCACAGAGGTGTCCGCCACCACCATGGAGCTCCCAATCGGAGGAGGTATCAGAGTCTGTGTTGTCCCCTTCAGTCTCTGACGTGGTACTCCCCTCGCCCTCCGTCCAACTGGTTCGCTCAGCGTCAGTGGGCTCTGCCTCCAGGGTCCTGGGGGATGCAGCTCCCTCTGTCACTTGTTCCTCTGCTCCTCCACCAGATGATGCTAATGCACATAAGGAAAGGATGACAAAACAAGAAAGGTGGAAGAGAGACAAAGGATGCACTGGGTCAATGACTGCACCAACACCACCGTTGGCGTACACAGCACCCTCACACACCGGGAACAGGCCTATGCACTGTGCATTGCACTACCATTGAAATGGCTAGTCACCAAGGCATGAGGAGGGGCATGCACCGCCAACTGCAGCACACCTGGGACCAACGCAGCCCTGCCCAGAAGTGAATACTAACAAGCTAGGAAAGCAGTATTTTCCAATCAACCCTTAGCCTCCAGGGGACCTGCACCGCTATGTCTGGCTTGGCCTAGGGGCACCCAATGACACATAACCACCTCCCGGATACCACCCCAACAGCCGTAAGTTATAATGATAGCCACTGTACTCACCCCCTTGTGGCTGCTGTGATGCCCTCAAGCACCCATCTAGCTCGGAGTAGGCCACCACCAGTATGTGGGCCATTAGGGGGATCAGGGTCCAACGGGCACCCCATCCTCGTTGGGAGGCCACTGGGCCTCCGTGGTCTTTCGTGCCCAGCGTCTCAGGTCCTCCCATTGTTTGCAATAGTGGGTTCTCCACCTGCCATGGACCCCAAGGTCTGCACCTCCTTGGCGATGGCACGTCATATTACCTTCTTTAGATGGGTGCTGACCTGCAGAGGTAATACAGACAGGAGAACACCATTAGACAAACAGTCCAGCCTGTCACACAAATGGCCCTCCATACCCGTTTGCATCACCATTGGCACACACTTAGCCCAGGGCACAACATGTACACCGCCTAGAGGACATCCACCCACCCCCTTACACGATGCCTTCACACACAACTCCATGCAGTCATGCTACATGCAATGTGCCCACTGTGTACTCACCTGTTGGTCTGGAGGCTCATACAGCAGTCTATACTGGGGTAGGACCCTCTCCACCAGTCGCTCCAACTCCTCAGAAGTGAAGACTGGGGCCCTTTCCCTGGACACACGGGCCATGGTAGGTTTTCAGACACAGGTCACAGAAGCACATGCAGTGTAGGTCCTCTCCAATGGAAGGTCAGGAAACAAGTGAGGAATGTGAAATAAAATGGCAGACACGTCCGCGGCGGTCCATACCGTCACCGCTGGCGTAGATCCCCATTGGTTACTGTACCCCATAGGGCCCAATATGAACCAATGAGGAATTGCACAGCGGTTCACGGACACCTACCGCCATGGCACACAATGTCGGCAGCATTACATCACTTCCACCTGTCCTGCCACAAAGGACAGATGGTCGCCATTTCAGGGAGGGTGAACAGGCCTATCTGTAATTGCTGAGTCACAGGATAAAGAGGCACATACATTTTAAATTACACTGTCCCAAAACATGTTTGAATGATGTGGACTGCTGTTGTGGTATAGTTGTTCAAATTGTGACAGCCTACTCACTCTTGTGTCCCTTAGATAGTTAACGCTGTGGATGAATAGGAGATGGAGTCATACCCCTGTGTACACCCCCCTGGTGGACTTGGCTACACTGGAGGATAGGCACACAATACTCACCTATAGACTGGACAAGACCACAATCACAAAGCTGTGTGCCCAGTTGGAACCTGACCTGATGTCAGCTATCCGTCATCTCACTGGAATCCCCCATCTTGTGCAGGTTCTATCAGTGCTCCATTTCCTGGCAACTGGTTTTTTCCAAGTGACATTGGGCTTGCGAGTCTTCCCTGATAAAACACATGTGCAGCTACACTGCTTTCCTCCAGGTGTAGGATTTGGCCACTGTGAAGGATGGCTTTTATGCAATGGGACAGATACCCAGTATAACTGGGGCGATTGACGGAACACATATTGCAATTGTCCCCCCTCCCTGGCAAAATGAACAGGTGTTCAGGAATCGTAAGAGTTTCCACTCCATGAATGTGCAGATGGTGTGCATGGCGGGCCAGTTCATCTCCCAAATCAATGCTAACTATTCAGTGTCAGTGCATGATGCCTTTGTCCTAAGGTATAGCAGCATCCCAAATGTGATGTCACAACTACAGAGGCACAGGGTGTAGGATGCTGGCCTAGTTTGTAGTGGGTACTTTGGGTGCTTACTCCTTATACCAGGTCCAGTTATCCCTTATTAGTAAAGTAGTAGTGTTCTAGCAGCTTGACTGATAGAGGTGGCTATAGCAGAGCAGCTTAGGCTGAACTAGGAGACATGCAAAGCTCATGCAATACCACTTATAGTTACACAGTACTCACACACAAGTAAAGACAATACTCAGTGTTACCAAAAATAAATGTATTTTTTTGGGTGACACAGTACCAAAAATATCTTAGAGACAATACTCCTTCTGGCGGTGAGTATTATACACAATATATACACTAGACAGCAAAATTAGACTTGTAAATAGCAATGCAAGCAATGGGAAATGCTATAGAATGCAACAGGAGAAAATGGGTCTGGGGCAACACAAACCATATGCTAAGAAAGTGGAATATGAATGACAAATTCCCCCTAGACAAGTGTAGTGTGTGCAGAATTGCTGGAAGAGTACGAATATAGTAAAGGTAAGTAAATCACCCCACAGCCCAGAAAAGTAGGAGTAAAGTACTGCAAGTTTCCTTAGGACACACTACACCTAATTTTTGGGATTTTGCAGCAGCCAACCAAATCTGCAAAGAACAACTGCTGGATTATTGGACCTGAAGACCTGCAAAGGAAGGGGACCAAATCCAGAAGTCGAAAGAAGTTCCAGGAAGGACAGGAGCCCCTGCGAACCCAGAGGAGGGTGCAAAAGAAGAGGCCCCGGTTAGTCAAAGACTGCAGAAATGCACCCTAGGAAGATGCCAGCGGGTTCCTGCAAGATGCAAATGTTGTTCCACGGCGTGAAGATCGTTACAGATGAGATTTTGTGTTGGAAGGCGCCAACAAGCCTACGCTACGACAAAAGTGCATTTTGCCTCATCATTTCACTGGAGGGACCTGGGGGCCTCAACTCTATGTGAGGAGGAAGAGAGGGCTCTCAGCACTTTAGAGAGCCCTCAGAATGCAATCTAGCACCCCCAGGAGCCACAAAACCTGGGTACACGGTTGATGAAGCACAACAAAAGAAGGAGCCACGCCGCTGGAGAACAACTCAGCGAGTTGTGCGATGCAGGATGGAGTGCTGGGGACCTGGGCCAGGCTGTGCACAAAGGAATTTTGCAAAGAGTGCACAGAGGCCTCAGAAGGCAAAGAAGACGCAGTACACAGGGTTACTGTCACTCTCAGGGAAGGCAAGGTATTACCTCCTCCAAATTGCATCAGCAGGACCTCAGGACAGTCTATGTCAATGGTGTCCACCCTCTGTGTCCTTAGGAGCATGCTTGTCACTTTAGGAGGAGTCCCAGGGTACCAGTCATCATCTTGGAAGGTGCCTGCTTGGAGCAGGGGAGTGACTCCATCACTCCACAGGATATTACTTCGGTCCTTCTGGTGCAGAATTAAGACAGGGAGTCCCCAGAGGGTGCACACCATGGAAACTGTTGCAATTGATGACTTGGAGCTGAGGTTGCTGAAGACAAAAAGGTCTCTTGTAGACACTTTGTTGCAGTTACAGCGTTTCTTGGAGCAGGCTGTGGTTGATCCGAAGTCAGAAGTGTCTGAGGTTGTTGCAGAGGATTCCTGAAGGAAACTTGCAAGCAGAGTCTGCAGAGAACCCACAGGAGAGACCCTAAATAACCCTGAGAGGGGGATTGGCTACCTTATCAGCTAAGGACCTATCAGGAGGAGTCTCTGACGTCACCTGCTGGCACTGGCCCCTCAGAGGCCTCCAGCGTGCCCCCATACCTTGCAAAGCAAGCTGGCTGAAATCTAGGACACACTGGAGGAACTCTGGGCACCATCCCTGGGGTGGTGATGGACAGGGGAGTGGTCACTCCCCTTTCCTTTGTCCAGCTTCCCACCAGAGCAGGGGACAAGGGGTGTCTGAACCGGTGTGGACTGGTTTATGCAAGGAGGGCACCATCTGTGCCCTTCAAAGCCTTCCTAGAGGCTGCCTTCCCAGAGGCTGGGGGAGGTTACCCCTCCCCAGCCTGTTACACCTATTTCCAAAGTGAGAGGGTGTAACACCCTCTCTCAGAGGAAATCCTTTGTTCTGCCTTCCTGGGACTGGGCTGCCCAGACCCCGGGAGGGCAGAAGCCTGTCTATGAGGTGGCAGCAGCTGTAGCTGCAGTGCAAGCCTCAGAGAGCTGGTTTGGCAGTACTGGGGGTCCCCAGGATGCATGGAATTGGCTCCCCAATACCAGATTTGGAATGGGGGGACACTTCCATGATCTTAGACATGTTACATGGCCATATTCAGAGTTATATTGACCTATATGTAGTGCATGCGTGTAATGGTGTCCCTGCACTCACAAAGTCTGGAGAAATGGCCCTGAACTATGTGGGGGCACCTTTGCTAGTGCAAGGGTGCCCTCACACTCAGTAACTTTGCACCTAACCTTCACCAAGTGATGGTTAGACATATAGGTGAATTATAAGTTACTTATGTGCAGTGAAAATGGCTGTGAAATAACGTGTGCGTTAATTCACACAGGCTGAAATGGCAGGCCTGTGCAAGGGTTTGTCTGAGCGCCCTATGATTGGCAAAAGAAATGCTGCATCCCATGTGGATCTCCTTGGACCCCAATGCCCTGGGTACCCAGGTACCATATACTAGGGACTAAGGGCCAGATGTAGCAAATTCCGATTTTGGGAATCGGAAATTGCGAGTCGGTGCGACTCGCAATTTCCGATTCGCGAAATGGGATGCTGTACGGTGTCTCAGACACCAACTGTGAGTCGCTATGGTGTCGCAATGACCCACCTCATTAATATTAATGAGGTGGGTCACATTTTGCGACCCCATAGCGAGTGCCTGCACTCACAGGGATGGTGGCCTGCTGAAGTCAGCAGACCTCCATGTCTGTGACTGCTTTTTAAATAAAGCAGTTTTTTTTATTTATTTTGCAGCCCGTTTTCCTTAAAGGAAAACGAGTTGCAAAATAAAAAAAATAACGAAACCTTTTGTTTTTGATTTCTCAGAGCAGGCAGTGGTCCATTGGACCACTGCCTGCTCTGAAAAACCCTTATTGGCAACATTCACAAAGGGGAAGGGGTCCCATGGGGACCCCTTCCCTTTTGCGAATGGGTTACCACCAGTGTGACACTGGTGGCAACTGCGAATTGCTTTGCGACCGCATTCGCGGTCACAAAGCAATTTAGCATAGCGATGCAAGTCGCAAATAGGAAGGGAACACCCCTTTCTATTTGTGAGTTGCATTCACAATTTGCGAGTCGGTACTGACTCGCAAATTGTGAATGTGCATCGTAAAAGGCTTTTTGCATGGCGCAAACTGCGATTTTCGCCGTTTGCACCATGCAAAAAGCTTTCTACATCTGGCCCTTAGTTCTAGTATGCCAATTGAAATTGGTAAATGTAGTCACTGGCCTACAATGACAAATTTAAAAGCAGAGAGACCAAAAGCACTTAGGTTCTGATTAGCAGAGCTTCAGTGGCACAGTTAGGCCACAAACACAGGCATACAAATTCAGCCACAAACTACGAGCACTTGGGTCCTGGCTAGCAGGATCCCAGTGAGACAGGCAAAACACACTGACATATAGGTTTTTATCTATGAGCAATGGGGTCCTGGGTAGCAGGATCCCAGTGACACAGTAAAAACACACTGATACACACTCACAAACAGGCCAAAAGTGGGGGTAACCATGTTAGAAAGAGGCTACTTTCCTACACAGGGTGTGGCTAATAGGTGATCCCTGGTTCCTACCCAGTATATATTTGTGTATGCCTATGCTGTTGGCCATATAGGATAGTGTGTGGCTAAATGCTGTCCTTCAAACTTGTCATGGCTGCTGACCCCTGTGAGGAATGCCAGGACAAGGGCAGAAAAATGATATTATGAGGCACATGGGCAAACCAAAAGGATCACTGAAAGGACCTCTAGCCTCCTGAAGGCCAGGTTCAGGTGCCTCCATCTGACAGGTGGATCCCTGTGCTACTCATCCAAGAAGGTTTGCCAGATAGTAGTGGCATGCTGCATGTTGCACAACCTAGCCCTCAGACGGCATGTACCTTTTCTGCAGGCGGAGAAGACTGGAATTGACCCTGTGGCAGCAGTGGACCCTGAGGGCAGTAAGGATGACGAGGCAGAGGATGAGCATGTGGACAACAGAACATTGGTGATACGTCAGTATTTTCAATGACACAGGTGAGACAGTGCTACTTCACATTTCTATGACTATTGGTGTATTCTGTGTGGCATTGGCATGCTGGCATTACCCACTAATTTCCCCTACTTACCGTTACCTATGGATATTCATTTTACAGATGCTGGTGATATGACAACATTCTCCTTATGTGATCACAACAGCCAGCTACAGGTCATTAATTCAATGCCCATACTATCTACAGTTCATTTGCAATGGTTATAGCTGTTTCAATCAATACAAATTTGCAATACATGAAATACCAGTAGTCAAGTTTTATCCAAGGGTGTTTATTGTTGTGTTAAAATATAGAGGGAAATGTGCAATGGAATGGGGTGATGATGGAGGAGAGTCCAGGGTATTGTTCCAGTCTGTTTGTAGAACAGGTGCATTGTCCATGGGGACAGAGGAAGGAGAGCAATGATGGTTCATGGTCGACAAGGTGACAGAGTGGGACAATCAGGAGAGTCTCATTTCTTGGTGGTGGTCTTGGCAAGTGTCTCTGGCTTCTGTTTGGTTCCCAGGGAAAATTTGCGGGGTGGTTCATCTTCTTGGCCACTAGCGGCAGCGGAAGTGAAGGGCTGTTTAGATGACTGGCTAGTGGTAAGGGCCCGCTGGTATGCTGTTGCATCCCTCATGATGTTGGCCATGTCTGCCAGCACTCCTGCTATGAAGATCAGGGTGTTGTTAATGGCCTGCATGTCCTCCCTGATCCCCTGATACTGTCCCTGCTGCTGCCACTTCTTCTGCACGTTGTCAAGGATCCGGCCCATCGTGTCCTGGGAATGTTGGTACGCTCCCAGGATCACGGAGAGTGCCTCATGGAGAGTCTGTTCCCTGCTCCTGTCCTCCCCCTGGCTCACAGCAGTCCTCCCAGTGTCCCTGTTGGCCTGTGCCTCTGTCCCCTAATGATGTGCCCACTGCCACTGACCCCAGGCCCCCGATTGTCATGTGGGTGAGGTGTGGCCTGGGGCCCCTGTACAGGTGGGCACAGTGCTGATTGACGTGTCCTGGGGACAGAGTTGTGGGTACGCTGGGTGGGTGCTGTGGTGTTTGTTACTGATGGAGGAGGCTCTGTGGTTGTCTGTGAGTAGTCTTGGATGACCGGCTGTCCAGTGGTCCCTGATGGGCCAGGTAGATCGTTCTGATCCAGAAGTCCAGAGTTACTGTCATCACTGGGGCCTCTTCTGTTGGGGGGCTGGATAGTAGTGGCACCTCCTCTCCAGTGACATTGGCTGGGGTACCTGTGGGTATGTAAATGATGTATTATGCTTCAAGTGTATTACATTTGTACTTTTGCAGCTTCCCCTCTATAGTTGTTGTTCCCCTGTCAGCTTGTGCTTGTGTATGGTGGTGTATTGTGGGATTGTTAGTTTCCCTGTGCTATGCATGCTTTAATGATGAGTGTCCATGCAGGGTCGGGAGGGATGTCCATGCATTGGTACAGCATGCAGGGCCTGGCATTGGGATTAGTGAGATGTGATGGTGGAGTGTGTGGGATGTGGTGGAGTGATGGGAGTGAGGGTGAGGGTGTGTGTTGTCATGCAGGTTTGGGGGGTGATAATTGTTAAAAGTTGACTTACCAGTGTCCAGTCCTCCGCCAACTTCGGCGAGTCCCTCAGAATGCAGTATTGCCAGTACCTGCAACTCCCATGCTGTAAGCTGTGGGGGAGGAGGTGGGGGTCCACCACCAGTCCTCTGTATGGCGAGCTGATGTCTTGCTGCAATGGAATGTACCTCCCCTGTCGGTCGTTCCATGCCTCCTGATGTTGTCCCTTGTTTTTGGGTGCTGTCCCATGGCATTCACCCTTTCCACGAATCACTGCCATGGCTCCATCTTCCTTGCTATAGATATTTGCTGCACCTATGCTCCAAAGAGCTGTGGCTCTACCCTGACGATTTTCTCCACCATGACCCTTTACTCCTCCTGAATGAAACGGGGGTGCCTTTGTGGTGCCATGGGTGTTGTGTGATGTGTGTTGGTGAGGGTCTGTTGAGAAATGTGGTGGGGCGTGTGATGTGGAGTGCATGAGGGTTGTGTAGGTGTAAGTGGTGTGTGTGTGTAGTTGTCTCTGTGCTCTTCTTCTCAGTCTCCTGGTGACAATTGGTGTTCGTAAGGGATTGTGGGTATTGTGGGTGTTTTATAGTGTGTGGGTGTGGTGTGTGTATGGGTGTCAGGTGTGTGTTTTTGTTTTGGTATGGGCCAATGTAGTGTTGTTTTGTATGTAGGTGTCCATTCTGAGCGCAGCGGTATGTACCACCAATGATTTACCGCTGTTGTATGTCCGTCATGGTGACTCGTGGGTCATAATGTGACAGGTGTTTTCTTGTTGGTGTAACGGTGTGGTTTTGGGACCGACAGTTTATCACTGACCTTTGGTCTGGTGGATTTGTGTATGTGTCTTTATTCTGTCGGATTGGTGTGTGTGTCTCATAATATGGTGAATGGATATTCGCCAGGGTGCCGGAAAGTTGGCAGCCGTCAACAGGATTTACTGCCAATGTTATAATGAGGGCCTTTGTTTTCCCCATAAACACAATATAGGGTAGCAATAACTTCCTATATTTTTGTATCTAATGGCAATGTTTTTAAACTCCCAGCATCATTTAAAAGATGGAGAGGCAGAAATAGAGATGCAGTAATTTCATGAAGAGTCACTAACGTAAATTAGAACAGTGTCCATTTCTGATAATGAAGAGGTAAAAGTCATGGGTACCTGCCCGAAGGTTTTGCTATGACTTATATATTAACATGAACTGAAAGAGACCAAATTGCTAATACATTAGAAACAAATCTGATATATTGAAGAGGGTGTCTTTGAATACCATTAGACTGAAGTTAGAGGCTTATTCATGTGCATTTGCTGGTATTTAATTAGTTATTTTGTTTTGTTTTAGTTTCTTCATAGCATGTCACGAGGAGACATAGGCCCTCATTATGATTCCGGCGGGCGGCGGAGGCCGCCCGCCAGAATTCCGCCCTCCATAATACCGCTCCGCGGTCAGAAGACCGCAGAGGGTATTATGAGTTTTTCCCTGGGCTGGCGGGTGGTCTCCAAAAGACCGCCCGCCAGCCCAGGGAAAAACTCCCTTCCCACGAGGATGCCGGCTCGTAATAGAGCCGGCGGAGTGGGAAGGTGCGACGGGTGCTGTTGCACCCGTCGCGTATTTCAGTGTCTGCAAGGCAGACACTGAAATACTTTGCGGGGCCCTCTTACGGGGGCCCCTGCCGTGCCCATGCCATTGGCATGGGCACGGCAGGGGCCCCCAGGGGCCCCGCGACCCCCCCCTACCGCCATCCTGTTCATGGCGGCTTTCCCGCCATGAACAGGATGGCGGTAGGGGGGGTCAGAATCCTCATGGCTGCGGAGCGCGCTCCGCAGCCATGGAGGATTCACACGAGCAGCGGAAAGTCGGCGGGAGACCGCTGACTTTCCGCTTCTGACCGCGGCTGAACCGCTGCGGTCAGAATGCTCGTTGGAGCATCGCCAGCCTGTTGGCGGTGCTCCCGTGGTCGGTGGCCCTGGCGGCCACCGGCCGCCAGGGTCAGAATGACCCTCATAGTGTATCAAGCGGTGTCGCTCGAAGAGAATAGCAGAGATCAGACGCAGCAGAAGAGAAAATGGCTGGCGCCACTCCTGAAGTGAGTGCCCGGTCAAAAGAACAAAGAATAGCACAGTGTTTACCGCTTACCAGACAAATGTCACCAGATATTCATATCTGGGCAACATTGGCACAACATACGGGCACATTGTAAAGCTGCAGAAGCATCTTGTCCGGAAGGAGGTTGACAATCTCCTTGAGCCTCAGTGGGGCTGCAGAGTCAAGCGGCCATTCCAATCAGCGTCAAGCCACGCCCTCCCCCATATGGACTTAACTACTCACAGTTTAAACTGCTTCAGACTCACATACATTCTGTGAGTCATGAGCCAAAATGTTATAATTTTCATGTTATCTGCATCTCACTTATGCTTCGAATTTAGTCAGTGGTAGAATTATTTTCTCCAATTTTGATAACAGTCCTGTATCCATCTGTAATGTACAAAGACTCTTCAATATTTGAGGAATGCAGCAAGATTGCAAATATGATGTGTAACCATTAGAGCTACCAAGGGGAGAAAAAAACTGTGGGGACGTGGAGTGGCAAGAAGCTAACAGTTTTCTTACAGCTTCATCATCTACTTATAGGTTTTCTGAAGCATGGCCATCCTTACTAATCTTACTGATTCTTGGAAATGTGCAAATCTACAATAAAAATGATTCCAGAGGACCTTAGGTTAGCCATTACAATCATCCCATGGTAAATTATTTTAATCTATTTCAGTTCAGAGACATTTTCACACATTCCACATATGAAGATTATGTTGCAGTTCACTTTGAAATATAGTAATGGTGTTAAATGATAAAACATTATTTTAATGTATTATTTTAAAACATAACAATTAAGGGGCATATTTAGACTCTGCGCTGAATTAGCATCAACTGTTTTTGCGCTAATAGAGCGCAAACTCAACTCCATATTTATATTTTGACGCTAGACCCATCTTCATTTTTCAGATGTGTGAAGCCTCCTTGCGTCAATGAGATGCAAGGTAGGCGTTCCAGTCCAAAAAATGACTCAAACTCCCATCACCATATTTATCCACCCATGCAAAAAAGACGCATGGGTGGGAGGTGGACCCAAAAAATGATGATAACACCGATTTACATCAAAATGTAATGCCTGGGTCAGGGCAGGCGTTAAAATGAGGCAAACACATCACTACTTAAGGAGAGCTCACACAAGCAACATTACCAACCCACAGGAGAAGATGGAGGTGATACTGATCCAGCTTGCGAGACGACGCCGAGGACAGCAACAACTACAGCAATCACCACCACTACAACACGGCCCACAAAGTCAAGGCAGAAGGCAGGAGAGGGTCTTCAGACTCAGGACAACCCTCCTTGACCTCAGGGACCAGGACATAATTAGGACCTACAGACTGAACCAGAAATCCATACTACACCTACTGCACCTCATTGAGACAAAAATTACAGCCAGCTTGCAGACTCCACACAACATACCACCAGTGATAATGCTGATATCTGTCCTGCACATGCTGGCAAGTGGCTCCTTCCAAACAACAGGTGCCCTGGTTGCTGGGGTTTTACAACCATAATTCTATGCAGGTGTTAGATGCTATCATCTCTGACACCCCGCCACATCAGCTTCCCCAACACCGAGCAAAATCAGCAGGAGAACAAACAGGGTTCCATGAAATCCATGGCTTCCCACATGTGCTCGGTGCAATTGACTGCACCCATGTCCGGCTCCTACCACCTGCAGCAACAGAGCACATATACCGGCATCGCAAGCACATGCATTGCATTAATGTGCATGCCATAGTGAACCACAGGGGACTATTCATAAGCATTTTATTCAAGTATACCGGGACTGTCCATGATGCCTACATATTCCGGCACAGCAGGATCAATGAACAATTCCAGGATGGACAATTTGGAAAAGGCCTTCTTGTGGGTAAGTCAACAAACCTAACAATATACACACAACACACAAACCCTGTTGGACACACAAGACATACATCAATACATTAATACATGGCCCGGGTAACACAGGTGTGGAACTAACAACACATATGCACCATGCTGCAGTACAGCACAATCAGTGCACACCACAAACATGCACCCACATGTACATAACACACCCACAACTTGACAGGCACACCACAGGAAGTACAGGTGCAGACATGTACCCTTTGTTAAAGAACAACTACGCAGACCTCTACAAGAGCCCATAATTTGCTTACTACCTATACTTCTCACACAGTACACCAAAGAATAGCACAGACATGTCAATGGCATACACCATGTCATGTAAGTTCCATATAGGCACAGATCCCTCAAGTCATGCCATGCAAATTACTGCCAGAACAAACATCAAATACCAGACAACCTGCGCCTATACCAACTACATCACATTAACACATACCTGACTTACCTGTAGTGTGCAGAGACATCTGCCTGACGCATTGGCTCAAACACATAGGAATACAAAATGAATGCCCATCACATACCATGTGCCAGATGTGTGATAAGTAGTACCACACCTACTGTAGTGCCACCTCACATGCAACACTCACTGACTCACAACACCATCATGTCTGTACCAGATACAATAAATGGCTAACCATGGGGCAGAGTCTCTGTCAGACAGTGCAGATCAGGGATGGCATAGTGGGACCCTCTAGGAGAAAACAGAAAATCACTGACCTCACATGCACTGTGCCAAGGGACACATTTGCTAAGTAACTGAGCTCCGTCCCATAGCCTGCACTGTGCATGTGTCGCCAGTATAAATGCTGATTCATGGGTTGGAAGATAGGAGAGACACTGGTAGTTACGTTGATCATCCTGTAACAATGGGCTACACACCCTTGGATACCCCTCATGGCTGTCACACACATTAGCTGCCAATCTTGATCACCAAGGGACCTATGTAAAAGCGAACAGTGCCATTGTCATGGCCTGCACTGTATGTTCAACTTGGCAGATGACCATTTCTTAATGACTTTAAGTCACATTGTAAAAAGGCCACCCTCCCATGCTGTATGTAGTGTGGAAGTGGGGTGCAATGTGTGTCGCTGCAGGTCTGTCACCACACGATCCATAGCATGATGATGCTGACTCAGATGTAGCTGTCACCTAAAACCTGAGGCAGTGCCAACAACAAACATCACCCCAGGGGTGCTGTATGCAGGTTGCAATAAGGAAGTAGACTGTGCTTTGAACTCAGATGATTGTGCCGCCAATGCATGCTGCATACTGCTGCACACACAAAAAGAGCCAATTGGCCATCAACACAGCATATGTATAGGGTGGTGCCCCTGCCTGCACAGATACATATACCTCCACAAGACAGCTAGCCAAGTACCCTGGTGCGAGGTAGGTAGTGTAGGTGCATGGCTGCATATGAGCAACTGGCTCAGAGGACAACAAAGGGTTGCCTAGCAACATGCAACACATGGTGCATTCTTGCATAGTCTAAATGTTGCAGGACAGTGCAGCCAATTTTAGAGACGTGTTGTGCATTGTCAATTACCAATTTCAAAATTCCTAAGTGTCACACATCATCGCCAATGACACATGTTAAAATGGATGGGATGTCCAGGCTCTGTAGTGCTACCATGTTGCCACCACATCTGACCCCATTGTGTTGTGAGGATGCGTCATGTCCCCTCTAGTGATAGCACACTGATACAAAGGTGCACTACACAAAGCATGGTACATACATTATGACAATCAGTTTGAAATCCAAATCATATGTCCCAGGTCCATGAGCCAAACACAAGATTATCATGTCCAACAACCCAGTGCTGAGGAGACATTACACAAGGATAGGAACTCACAGCATACCACAAACATATATGAGTCACAACCAACTCAAAATATCAACTGCCATGCTACATGACAAACCTGTTGCAAGCCCTAACAACAACTTACTCCTTTAGGGGCATATTTATACTCCGTTTGGGCCGAATTTGCGTCGTTTTTTCGACGCAAAACTAACTCCATATTTATGCTTTGGCGTTAGACGCGTCTAGCGCCAAAGTTCATGGAGTTAGCGTCATTTTTTTGCGTGAACACCTTCCTTGCGTTAATGATATGCAAGGTAGGCGTTCCCGTCTTAAAAAATGACTGCGATGCATACGCGTCGTATTTATACTCCCGGGCAAAAATGACGCCCGGGAGTGGGCGGGTCTAAAAAACCCACATTTGCGCTGGATTTTAGCGCCTGGGTCAGGGCAGGCGTTAAGGGACCTGTGGGCTCAGAATGAGCCCAGAGGTGCCCTCCCCTGCCCCCAGGGACACCCCCTGCCACCCTTGCCCACCCCAGGAGGACACCCAAGGATGGAGGGACCCACCCCAGGGACATTAAGGTAAGTCCAGGTAAGTATTTTTTTTAATTTTTTTTTGTGGCATAGGGGGGCCTGATTTTTGCCCCCCTACATGCCACTATACCCAATGACCATGCCCAGGGGACAGAAGTCCCCTGGGCATGGCCATTGGGCAAGGGGGCATGACTCCTGTCTTTGCTAAGACAGGAGTCATTTCAATGGGGGATGGGCATCGTAAAAAAATGGCGCAAATCGGGTTGTGGCGATTATTTTGCCTCAGCCTGACTTGCACCATTTGTGGACGCCCATACGCCATTTTCCCCCTACGCCGGCGCTGCCTGGTGTACGTGGTTTTTTTTTAACCCACACCAGACAGCGCCGGTGGCTAACGCCGGCTCACGCCATTGAATAAATACTGCGCCCGCATGGTGCTTCAGAATGGCGTTAGCCGGCGCAAATTTTTTTGGCGCAAAACTGCGCTAACGCAGTTTTGCGTCAAAAAGTATAAATATGGGCCTAAATCTTTTGCAGCAGATCAGTGTTATGGCATACAACCATGAATAATGACCCCATTTCCCAACCCAAGCACAGCAGCAGAGCGTGCATATAATGAGGGACATCAGAGGTTACGGACTATTGTGGAGAGGACATTTGGCATCCTGAAGTCCGGATTCAGGTGCCTGGACATCACAGGAGGCAGACTCCTATGTGCCCCACACATTGTCTGCAAGATTATATTGACGTGCTATCATTATATGAGCAGCTTGATGACCTGCCTGAGGAAGAGGAGGAGGATGGTGGAGAAGAAAATGAGCGGGAACAGCACAACACAGCTGCTGGGATACGCTGTAGACTGCACATTGTTGAGAACTTCTTCACTTAATAATTAGATAACTCACCTTGAGCATTTTCTCAATAAACACCTCACTTATTCACACAATTCGGGTTCGGTCTCTTCGATCTTTACAACATGTACTTCAGGATTGTGAGTCTAACCTCTGGGAGCATTTTACAAACACTAATATGAAGAGTAATGTAGCAACATCACATGTGATTTGTAAGATTGAACTGCTACTATCACACACATCACCAATAGCCTCATCACTTGAATATGACAACTGAAGGACACAATCTATGGACCACAACATATTATTTACATCCACGTTGCCAACTTGTACAACAGCAGCTCATCACACAAAACTACAACATGTTCAAATAGGAGGTAAACAATGGGCCCACACATGAGCCAGGTGATGTCAAAATATGGTGAGACTGTAATGTTTGAACAGACCACTGACCCCAACTCAGTGTAAGAGTTGCAATGGCTGCATGGCGCATGTGTGACAAGAGGAGGACATCATTGGTGACGATGGTCATCATGATTAGCCCAGGAATGACAAGCAGTGGAAGAAGTTGAGGCTGTGAAGTACATCCATGGAAATCAGTCCTGTCACTGCCATAGGGCCCAATCCTGACACAGGTACACATGACCTCACATTTTGCACGAACACGCCTGTGGAATGCAAGTCAGAATGGATAAGAAAATATACAGCTAGGGCTGCAGGTCCACCACACAAAAACAACAACAACTGCTAAATGTAATTACTTTAATCGGACTAGTGTGTTCAAAACATGATATGGGTAGAATGTAGGCAGAGTGTGTCAATCACAGTATGTACCAAATATGTACACGTCAGTCATATGTGTATTCCACACACAAGTCACCATATACTCAAGATCAACATGTGGAGACAGTTATCGGGTAACATTTTCTAGATAGCATTCATCAGCAATCATCACCAATGCCGTAGCTGTGTATGCCATCTAAAATGTTATGATCTGTAAGACAAGTAGACACATCACATAAGTAAACACAATTCACAATGACATACCACAACTGTTGCATAGTGCTGATTGCCATACATATATGGAAAAATAGACACTGTTGTCACACATGCATACATATACATGATGTGAAAATATTTGCATGTGTTGATTCTGTAACACATGGGTACTCACAAACTTTTTCTCGGGGGCCAAAATTGCAGTAGGGTTTGCGGCCGAGGGCCGCACTGAAGTGACAGCGGGGGGCGGGGCTTAGAGGGGGTGGGGCTTAGAGGGGGAACAACCACCCCACCCCCTTTTTCAAAACAATGCCCCTACCCCAGTAACACACACAGCGCGCACACATACAGCGCCATCTGCTCTCACCCCTACCCCAGTAACACACACAGCGCGCACACACACAGCGCCATCTGCTCTCACCCCTACCCCAGTAACACACACAGCGCCATCTGCTATCACCCCTACCCCAGTAACACACACTGCGCCATCTGCACACAGCGCCATCTGCTCTCACCCCTACCCCAGTAACACACACGGCGCCATCTGCACACAGCGCCATCTGCTCCCACCCCTACCCCAGTAACACACACAGTGCCATCTGCTCGCACCCCTACCCCAGTAACACACACTGCGCCATCTGCACACAGCGCCATCTGCTCTCACCCCACCCCAGTAACACACACACACAGCGCACACACACAGCGCCATCTGCTCTCACCCCTACCCCAGTAACACACACAGCGCGCACACACACAGTGCCATCTGCTCTCACCCCTACCCCAGTAACACACACTGCGCCATCTGCACACAGTGCCATCTGCTCTCACCCCTACCCCAGTAACACACACTGCGCCATCTGCACACAGCGCCATCTGCTCTCACCCCTACCCCAGTAACACACACAGCGCCATCTGCTCTCACCCCTACCCCAGTAACACACACTGCGCCATCTGCACACAGCGCCATCTGCTCCCACCCCTACCCCAGTAACACACACAGCGCCATCTGCACACAGCGCCATCTGCTCTCACCCCTACCCCAGTAACACACACTGTGCCATCTGCACACAGCACCATCTGCTCCCACCCCTACCCCAGTAACACACACAGCGCCATCTGCTCTCACCCCTACCCCAGTAACACACACTGCGCCATCTGCACACAGCGCCATCTGCTCTCACCCCTACCCCAGTAACACACACACACAGCGCACACACACAGCGCAATCTGCTCTCACCCCTACCCCAGTAACACACACAGCGCGCACACATACAGCGCCATCTGCTTTCACCCCTACCCCAGTAACACACACAGCACGCACACACACAGCGCCATCTGCTCTCACCCCTACCCCAGTAACACACACTCACAGCGCAATCTGCTCTCACGCCTACCCCAGTAACACACACTACATTAAAAACAAATAAATAAATAACCAAAGAGCCTTACCTGACTCAAAGCACTGTAAAGATGCCACAAATGTGGAACAGCAGGCAGGCAGGCGGGCAGCAGACGACCAAAGCCCCATAAAAGTTAGCTGCAAGCGCTGACTTTTATGGGGCTTTGGCTTCCAGGATCGTCAGGGCAACGCCATAAACAATGGCCGCCGTATGTAAACATAGAGGAGGGCCGCGGGAGCATGCTCCCGCGGCCCTCTTCTATGTTTACATACTGCTGCCATTATGATGTGGCGTTTGGTGTGCGTCTCGCGGGCCGCCAAGCTAGGTCCGTGGGGCCGCTGGCGGCCCGCGGGCCGTACTTTGAGTACTGTTGCTGTAACACATACATCGATGTAACAGACTAATCACACCCAAATCACATTGCTGTATGGACTACCACATGTGGCCATACACAAAATGCCACTGCAGCCCAGTCCATTCCATTTGTATGTTGATAGAGGGTGCATCCATAGTCAATGGAACAAAATCACGCAATCAGAAATAGAGTTAAAAAAAATATGCAAAAGTGTCAAAAACATCTGCAAAGTATATGACCCATGGGCCCTTAGTGTGAATTCCACCTTCGCACTCATCTCAGTGCTGATTTACAGTTAAATCGATGCATAAAGGTAATGCATCAAAATAAAAGACGCATGTAGGTCACGCACCTGAAATACTCACGTAACTATCAGATGTAATAAATAAATTCATGCATGACAGAAAACGTGACGCACGGGGTCAAGACGTGGTACAATAGGAAATCCTTTGTACAGGCATGGTACAGTGGATGTACTTTTACTTTCTCTTTACGGTCTGTGCCTCATTTGATTGTGTGGTTGTGTCCTGGAGTTGGTGGTGTGATCTTGCTCTGTATTGTATTTTGTGGTGTCCCTCCTGTTGTGTTTTTTGTATTTTTGACTGTACTTTGTCCGATTGTTAGTACATTTGTGTGTTTTTTTGTATCTGTCACTGAACTTGTACTGTGGGGTGTCTGTCTGGGATAATTGTTAAGTTGGGTTAGTTGGGATTATTTTTTTGGGCCTTAAGTTTTCTTTAATTTAATTTTGTTTATAATCATAATTGTTGTCAACCTGAACCTAAGAGATATGTCTGGCAGGGGGAGTCTGACAAGGACGGGGAAGGAGGAACTGGGAGGCTTTGTGTGGCTGGTAGCCCACTACCTCCCATTAATGTTAGAGATGGGGAACGTGTGATCCAGGGCTACCAGATGTGAGAAGGTAGCCTCCACAGGGAAGTAACCATATAGTGGATGATAAAGGGAGTAACCAGTCTATTGCAGAGCTACTCTCTACTTATCACCACTTAGACAATAAAGTCTCAACTGGCCAAGGTTAGCCTTATTGTCCTTCGTTTGGGGGGGGGTTGTGTGAGAAGGTAGCCTCTTTCTAGCCTTGTTACCCCCACTTTTGGCCTGTTTGTGAGTGTATGTCAGGGTGTTTGTCACTGTTTTCACTGTCTCACTGGGATCCTGATAGCCAGGCCTCAGTGCTCATAGTGAAAACACTATGTTTTCAGTATGGTTATTATGTGTCACTGGGATCCTGCTGGTCAGGACCCCAGTGCTCATAGGTTTGTGGCCTATATGTATGTGTCACTGGGACCCTGTCACACAGGGCCCCAGTGCTCATAGGTGTGCATGTATATGTTCCCTGTGTGGTGCCTAACTGTCTCACTGAGGCTCTGCTAATCAGAACCTCAGTGGTTATGCTCTCTCATTTCTTTCCAAATTGTCACTGACAGGCTAGTGACCATTTTTACCAATTTACATTGGCTTACTGGAACACCCTTATAATTCCCTAGTATATGGTACTGAGGTACCCAGGGTATTGGGGTTCCAGGAGATCCCCATGGGCTGCAGCATTTCTTTTGCCACCCATAGGGAGCTCTGACAAATCTTACACAGGCCTGCCACTGCAGCCTGAGTGAAATAACGTCCACATTATTTCACAGCCATTTTACACTGCACTTAAGTAACTTATAAGTCACCTATATGTCTAACCTTTACCTGGTAAAGGTTAGGTGCAAAGTTACTTAGTGTGAGGGCACCCTGGCACTAGCCAAGGTGCCCCCACATTGTTCAGAGCCAATTCCCTGAACTTTGTGAGTGCGGGGACACCATTACACGCGTGCACTACATATAGGTCACTACCTATATGTAGCTTCACCATGGTAACTCCGAATATGGCCATGTAACATGTCTATGATCATGGAATTGCCCCCTCTATGCCATCCTGGCATTGTTGGTACAATTCCATGATCCCAGTGGTCTGTAGCACAGACCCTGGTACTGCCAGACTGCCCTTCCTGGGGTTTCACTGCAGCTGCTGCTGCTGCCAACCCCTCAGACAGGCAGCTGCCCTCCTGGGGTCCAGCCAGGCCTGGCCCAGGATGGCAGAACAAAGAACTTCCTCTGAGAGAGGGTGTGACACCCTCTCCCTTTGGAAAATGGTGTGAAGGCAGGGGAGGAGTAGCCTCCCCCAGCCTCTGGAAATGCTTTGTTGAGCACAGATGTGCCCAATTCTGCATAAGCCAGTCTACACCGGTTCAGGGACCCCTTAGCCCCTGCTCTGTCGCGAAACTGGACAAAGGAAAGGGGAGTGACCACTCCCCTGACCTGCACCTCCCCTGGGAGGTGTCCAGAGCTCCTCCAGTGTGCTCCAGACCTCTGCCATCTTGGAAACAGAGGTGCTGCTGGCACACTGGACTGCTCTGAGTGGCCAGTGCCACCAGGTGACGTCAGAGACTCCTTGTGATAGGCTCCTTCAGGTGTTAGTAGCCTTTCCTCTCTCCTAGGTAGCCAAACCCTCTTTTCTGGCTATTTAGGGTCTCTGTCTCTGGGGAAACTTTAGATAACGAATGCATGAGCTCAGCCGAGTTCCTCTGCATCTCTCTCTTCACCTTCTGATAAGGAAACGACCGCTGACCGCGCTGGAAGCCTGCAAACCTGCAACATAGTAGCAAAGACGACTACTGCAACTCTGTAACGCTGATCCTGCCGCCTTCTCGACTGTTTTCCTGCTTGTGCATGCTGTGGGGGTAGTCTGCCTCCTCTCTGCACCAGAAGCTCCGAAGAAATCTCCCGTGGGTCGACGGAATCTTCCCCCTGCAACCGCAGGCACCAAAAAGCTGCATTACCGGTCCCTTGGGTCTCCTCTCAGCACGACGAGCGAGGTCCCTCGAATCCAGCGACACCGTCCAAGTGACCCCCACAGTCCAGTGACTCTTCAGCCCAAGTTTGGTGGAGGTAAGTCCTTGCCTCACCTCGCTGGGCTGCATTGCTGGGAACCGCGACTTTGCAAGCTACTCCGGCCCCTGTGCACTTCCGGCGGAAATCCTTCGTGCACAGCCAAGCCTGGGTCCACGGCACTCTAACCTGCATTGCACGACTTTCTAAGTTGGTCTCCGGCGACGTGGGACTCCTTTGTGCAACTTCGGCGAGCACCGTTTCACGCATCCTTGTAGTGCCTGTTTCTGGCACTTCTCCGGGTGCTACCTGCTTCAGTGAGAGTTCTTTGTCTTGCTCGACGTCGCCTCTCTCTGCAGGTCTAATTTGCGACCTCCTGGTCCCTCCTGGGCCCCAGCAGCGTCCAAAAACGCCAAACGCACGATTTGCGTGTAGCAAGGCTTGTTGGCGTCCATCCGGCGGGAAAACACTTCTGCACGACTCTCCAAGGCGTGGGGGATCCATTCTCCAAAGGGGAAGTCTCTAGCCCTTGTCGTTCCTGCAGTATTCACAGTTCTTCAGCCTAGTAAGAGCTTCTTTGCACCAACCGCTGGCATTTCTTGGGCATCTGCCCATCTCCGAGTTGCTTGTGACTTTTGGACTTGGTCCCCTTGTTCCACAGGTACCCTCAGTCAGGAATCCATCGTTGTTGCATTGCTGATTTGTGTTTTCCTTGCATTTTCCCTCTAACACGACTATTTTGTCCTTAGGGGAACTTTGGTGCACTTTGCACTCACTTTTCAGGGTCTTGGGGAGGGTTATTTTGCTAACTCTCACTATTTTCTAATAGTCCCAGCGACCCTCTACAAGGTCACATAGGTTTGGGGTCCATTCGTGGTTCGCATTCCACTTTTGGAGTATATGGTTTGTGTTGCCCCTATCCCTATGTTTCCCCATTGCATCCTATTGTAACTATACATTGTTTGCACTGTTTTCTAAGACTATACTGCATATTTTTGCTATTGTGTATATATATCTTGTGTATATTTCCTATCCTCTCACTGAGGGTACACTCTAAGATACTTTGGCATATTGTCATAAAAATAAAGTACCTTTATTTTTAGTATAACTGTGTATTGTGTTTTCTTATGATATTGTGCATATGACACTAAGTGGTACTGTAGTAGCTTCACACGTCTCCTAGTTCAGCCTAAGCTGCTCTGCTAAGCTACCATTATCTATCAGCCTAAGCTGCTAGACACCCTATACACTAATAAGGGATAACTGGGCCTGGTGCAAGGTGCAAGTACCCCTTGGTACTCACTACAAGCCAGTCCAGCCTCCTACACCAGACGGAGGTGAGGCAGCTGCGGTGGGGCAAGGCACTCCACCACCTGAAGAGGGTGTCCCGCAGCAGCAGCAATGAGACCAGCTGAAGCATCGCTGGCAGATCTGGTGGCCAGAGAGCAGGATTTGCTTGACCAGCTAGGTGTGGTGATCAGTGGCCCTGTTGGTGAGTCTCCCATTGGTATACTATTTACTGTTCACTGCTCTTGAATGACAGTAGCAGATGTGTTGGTGTGCTGCTTGCAATGATTGTGGACAGGTTGCGTACAACCAGAATGAAGTGCAACTGCACCAGTATGGACATGGAGTTCATCTGTCCTACCATTTTACCAAAGGAGATCATATGTTTGGTGAGTCTTGTACAACCATCACTAAATCACACATTTCAGCGGCCATGGAAACATCTGTGCCCCAGCATTTGTGTCATGTATGATAAGCCAAGACACCGCCAGCATACCATATGTAACTGAATTGTGATGACAAAGTCGGGCAATCCATGTATAGCGCTACATTGTCATCATTTCACACACATTATCCCTGCCATTATGTTAGCAAAGGAGCATACCCGCCTTAGGGGGCACTGGCAATGGGGAATTTGATACCATCAAACAACTTTGACACATCAGACATGGATTACTCAATGCATGTTCATTGCAGACTAAAAATTGAGCCACTTGTCCATCACAAAGTGCCTCTGTGTGCCTTGCAGGGTAAGCTAGATTACCTGAGTCAGTTGTTTTGCAGAGCACCAGGGTAGTGTCATGTATCTGTCACCCAACTCCCCCTCATACCATCGAGTTCCATTTTTTATAGATTGCTCACATATGGTTGTTGCAGGGTGTAGCACTACATGAGTCTCAGGCCCAGTGTAAGTATACAGATGTGTGGCTCCCACTCACCTGAGTGTAAGTGTCATCATGAATTTGCAATGGTGTGTCTGTTGCACTGTCTTCAACCTGGATAATTAGCTCACTCCTCTAAAATAGTACACACTGTAATATGTTGTCCACTAGTAGTGACAGTGATATGGCACTAAGCATGGTTTTCCATCCATATCTTACTAATGTACAGGTGGACCTGCCCCCTACACCATTGGCGAAGTGGCAAGATTAGAGGACCCAGATGTATCCAGTAAGTGTGATAATGTCTGTCCTGTTTAGTGAGTGAGGTTTTTGTGTGAGTGTGTCATGTGTGGTGCACACAATGCTAGAAGTGATGAGCTGTCAGATGATCAGATATCAGAGTAGACTGGATGGTGACTTTGTGTCCCATGTAAGGGTTACCCATGCACGAGAAGAGAGTTACAGCTTGTTAGGCTTGTGGTTCTCAATTGGCAGCATCGTGTAAACAAGGTGATGACAAGCCACATGTAGGCCCATGTGTGACTTAGAAGTGCATTGCTGTGAGAATATTGGCACTGGGACACACCGCCATTCTCACTATACAGTGATGCACCATTTTGAACACAAATTGGTGCATCCCTGTATTGTAATGTACTTGTGGGACTAGGTGGGCAATTGTCCCCCCGCATGGTGCCCCATATTTTGTACTCCATTTATGTGACACATATATAGAATGTAATAGGCATGCATGCAGGTCAAGGCCAGACGTGTGCTGGCATGGATATGGGTGTGTATGAAATAGTATTGGCTGATCAGGAATTGATGGGTGTCTACACCTGGACACATGAATGTAGATGTGAACGACTTATGGATACCAGCTTCCTAGTTGTCAGCCCCCCTTTAATATGGTCTACTTCCTGACTCCATTTATGAGTGGGCATGCATTGGTGGATGACCTGGACAGTTCAGATGATGAATTGCAAGGCCAGCCCCCCTGCGGCACAGGGGGTGAGGAACAACAAAGTTGGTAAGTAGATGTGATGCTCACAGTGTAGGTGACAGTCCTTTTGATCGGGCTTGCATGTCTACCTATCATACATTGTTACACATGGAACAAAATCAATGCTCACCTAATTTGGTTTGGTTCCTAATCTTGTTGTGAATGGCTTTGGTGTCAATAAAATTATGCTAAGGCAGCATTGTCATTTCATTCATCGGGCCATTCTTTTATCCGGAATGTGAGTTGCAGTACATGTGCAATTCGATGTAGAGTGTAAGCTAATAATCTGGTCATACTCCACACAATGCTGACACTGATGGTTGCCTGTCTCAATTTAACAGCTGCCAACATGAACAATGAGGAAATATCTATCCTGCTAACCTGCTAAACTGACCAGTGGCAATTACAGATGAGGTTAAGTACCTTTGTTTCACACCAATGTGTTCTACTGGTGCTCCCAACTGATGATAATGCCCGAGAACGGTTTCACAGCCATTCCTGCCATATGTAGTGGGTGAAGCATACATGTATTGAACATTTTTGACATACTCATGCAGGCATTCATCATGTAGGTACCTTTTTCATAGATATGTGCCCCCACATTCCAGTACCCTTGTACTGACACTCTGTGACTAAAGACATATTACACACATCACAATTCATAAGCCTAGTAGACGTGTCACAATACACAAAGACATGCTGGTTGTGTAGGTGGTGTTTAATTAAAAGTGTCGTGGTACAATATTTACAATGTCCAGGTCTGTGATCACATTAGTGGAATCCATCCAATTGTCACACAACACAAGTCCAGGGTTGAGGGACATGTCATGGGACATGCTTGGGTAAAGTGTCTTTCAGTGCAGGGGAACAGAAATTGCCAATTGAAAAGGTACAGGCAATTGCAGCCCATAGCAGAAAGGTCAACAGTGTGTCAGTGAAGAGTGCATATCTGCATCAGTGGTAACACTGGCATGATGTCAAGCACAGGACAAAAGAAAACACTACCCATGCGGCATGGGCTGGTGCTACCGGGAACTCCTAAGGGTGAAGATGATCTGTTCTACATATTCATCCTCCGATGTGTATGGTGTCTACTCTGCCCTTGATGGTGGTAATGGGAAGGTAGAGGGAGCCAAACACACTTCAGTGTTTGGCGATGTGGACTCCCAATTCCCAGCAGCTGAGATCTATGGAACTACAAATGGCTTCACTGCAGCAGGAGGAGCTTCTGTTTTTTGAGTATAGCAGCAACATCCCTGTGGTAAGCAGCCATGTCTGCCCTGAGTGAGACCATTTTCCGTTGCATGGAGTCCATTTGTCCTCAAGAATGCTGATGCTTGTTTGGGAGGGCAGTTGTTGTGGCCTCCCCCTCATGGCAGCAGTTATGTCCCTCAGACACTTCTGGACCCCAAGTATTGGGGAGTGCGTTCCTCGGTTGGCTGCAGTCTGTTCAGTAGCCATAATCATGCACGTGCGCATACCCTCCAGGCTGACTGCCATAGTTTGCATCCTCACCTGCACCTCCTCGGCCAGCTCCCGCTGGACTCCAACCACTGTCCTCTCAAAGCTGGTCCATGGGTCCTCAGAGTCCTCAGCTGTGTCGGTGCTGGTAGGTCATACTATTGAGGTGCTAAGTGGGGCATGTGGGATGTCTGCTACATCAATACTCCTCCTTGTGACTGGAGGTGGTGTCTGGAGGTTTCCAAGGACTTCTTGAATGGTCTCTTGGCTGATGGTTGCCAGTTGGTCATCCAGATCATCAGGGTACTCCAGGACAGGCAGATCCGCAGGAGAGCCATCATCCTCTGCAATGAGATGGTGTAAAATCCATCTGTCTGTGTTGTGGCAGTTCATATGTCACGTCAGTGACTTGATATTTGAGGCTCATTGTCATCTTAGGGCCAGATTTATGGAAAAGTGATGCAGCGCCAAAATTGCCAGTGCTGCGCTGTGTCACTTTAGAAACGAAAGTTATGTGCCATATTTAAGTGAATACGGTGCACTCTTGTGTTGTCCCACGTGCTAATGCAAAATTCAGCTGCCAGTGCCAACGCAGGTATCCTTGCACCATCATGCAAGGATGTCTGCGTTGAGGGGTGTGATTGTTTATGTGTGGGAAGGTGTCCCTTCCTGCACATAAACAATTACTAATGGTGCTTTGGCACTTCTGTATGACTTGTAGAATGCAGCACACAAAGAAGTGCCAAAGCGTCATTTTCAAATGATTGTTTATGTGCAGGAAGGGACACCTTCACGCACATAAACAATGATTTCTAGCATTTTGATCTTTCTATGCGTGCTGCAGAATGCAGCATGCATCGGAAAAGCAAACAAAAGGAGGAATAAAAGTATTCTTCCTCGTTGCACCCTGCTAAAATCACCCCTGAAAGGTGGCGTTAGATTTTGGCATTTGCCTCAGGTTAATAAAATTCCATAGAACTAAGGCAGCATCAAAATGGAATGGGTGTTGATGTGCCACCCCCACAGCAACACCCATTGCATGCCCCTTCCATGCACAGTGCTGCATGGGAAGGGTCCATATTTACAAGGTGACGTTAAGCCACAAAAAGTGGCTTAACGGCACCTCGTAAATACGGCACAGTGCTTCCCGCCACAGGAGTGTCACTAATAGTGACGCTCTTGTGGCAGTAGAGGCTTATAATGTGCCCCTTAGTTCCAAAGCATTGTTCCTGTACATCATGGCTGCAGTCTACAGCCCTATGCCCCACCTGTATGTAACATGAGGGAAGCCAAGTTGGCACAATTGGCTGTGTCATATCTTCTAGGTGTGATGTCTATCCTTTTAGTGGCTTGACACCAGCTTGTCGTTGTCAACTCTCCCTATGCATCCATTTGCATAGTGAAGCCTTGCAATGGATGTTGCTATGCTCAGACCACAGCACCACAAATGACAATTTTCACCGGTCATAGTCTTACATGTTTCACATACACCCATGCAGTGCTGAGACTTTTCACCACCCCAGGGATGGTATTGCCAGGACACTATGCTCTTGTTACCATTGATGGCTTCTCATGTTGCTGTTTGTGTATATGTCCTACATTGCATGGCACTCATGGACCTTGCAGAGTTCAATTTAATCTTATGTCTGTGTACGTGTGTTTACCTTCCTACACACCGATGTCCTCTCCCTCAATGCAGCCCTCCTTGCACTATAATACATGAGTGCTGCATGGTGAAAGTGCAGCTAATTTGACACAAGCACAGGGTTAGACCCAGGGATGGCCAGGATGGGTATGATATTTCTGCTGTGTACATCATTCTGTATGTGACAGTGCCTGATGGTAAATGATTCTATGGACATAGCCAGTTAAGAGGAGTTGTACTTAGGTCAAGGCCTGAAGCTAGTTTGAGGTGATTCTGGAGGTACTCATACTGGTCCCTCATTTCAAGTGCGTCAGTCCTATGGGACCTGACTGCCATTCTGTATTTGACCACCTCAGCAGCACAGGTGGTGGCAACTGTTGTCAATGTGGAATGCCCCATGGGACAATGGGCTGGCACTGCCAGGTGTCCAGCAGCTTACGGACTGGCAATGACATCTGTCCTGTGACAATAGACCAGTATTATGTTGTCGCATTTCCACCAGCCTTTGCATTGTGGTGAAACCCCCATGCAAAGGTTGTTGGTGATACGGTGTGGTGTGCCCCTGGGTGCCCCCTCACAGCCCATGCACTTGGCATGGGCAGTGTAGGGGTCCCATGCCCTGGCCCTTTGCCCTTTTTACTGCTTGATTTGCAGGGCTGAGCCCAAAACTGTTACTGAATCTATTTGATCCATCAAGAATGATGTAGTAAGTGCCTCACAGAGTTACCATGAGCAGACAGATTTCCAGCCGCCATCCCAATGTGTGACTCATACTGGCAACTGCAAAGAGTACACTGCACTGGCACTCTTACCAACACTGGACTTGCCCATGCACCATCCCCCGCCCATCGATGTGGAATTATACACCATAATGTTCACAGTCATACCCCATGTGTTGTATGTGTGTGTTTATTTCCCCATTTACAGGTGTCTGACATGGTTGTGTCAGAGTAGTTGTGGGCTCAGCCTGTGACTGTTGTGACCTACTATTTTCTATCTGTGGTACATATTTTCTGTAGTAGCACATTTCAGTTCAGCATCAAGATGTGTGGTTCAACACAACTTCAGTTTAGTTGGTCTGGGTAGTGGCATGTTACCAATGATACAGGTCCAGCCTGCTATTCCCCCAGCGCCTGTTCAGTGCATTGTTCCATGCACCCAGGGGACACCCTGACTGCATGATGGAGTGGTGGCTGCCTCAGGTGGATCTGTTGTCAATGTGCAGTGTGGGAGTGCTACCAGCACATTGTCAGGGTACTGTTGGGATAGTTGCAATGACTGGTGTGCTGTGAGATGCAGCACACATGCATTTGGGCAATGAGGCAAGGCAGTTGCAAGGTGTTACTGCAAGGGACTCCACTATGACGTAACCCCAGGAATGGCATTGACTGTCTACCTAGTCTCTGAGATCTTGGTCGTGTTGGTGATGTTCAAATGAGTAAATGCAAGGGATGTTGTGATGACACAACCAGTGGCACAGTGTTTATACATGCAATCCATCCCATGTGCTGCATATGCACATGTAGGATTCAAGCCCGGTGTTCAACAAATGTCCAGGTTGTGTATGTGTTATCGTGCATGGCACTACCAAGGCGTAGGTACATGTGCAGCTTATATCAGCATGGTGCAACTTGCTTAGTGTGCATTGTGTCCCTCTGCGCTCCTTTGACATGTATTGTGTGAGTCCTATGTGCCTCTCTCTTCTTGCACTTAACATTTTAGCATAGATGCCCCGCATGCAACTTACCCTGCATTTGTGGTGTTTCCTGGTAGTCTGCGCTGCCATGCGATTCCTATGATGATTTCCTTTGGGATGACTGCTGCAACCATCTCCACCATCTCGTCCAAGTCCTCTTGTGGTGCTGGACTCCCACCTCCAGTTTTCAGTGCTGCTTTCCTGTTCCTTGCCATTTTTTCCTTTGTCCGCTTGCAGTCATGCCAGCGTTTCCTGCACTCAGTTACAGTTCTCCTGACCTCTGCCAATCTGTTAATCTTATCCACTATCTGCTGCCAGAGAGCCTCTCTCCTTTCAATTGGCAATTTTGAGGTGACGAAGAGTTGATTTTGATGCTGCGTCACCTCTCTCACCAGTATTTCATGCTCCTCTGTACTGAAACAACACTTTCTCTTTTTCTTCTCCCTCCCCTGGGTCTTGTCTGTGTCCTTCTGGCTGGTTCCTTGTTGGATGGGGTCTCCCTGGGGTCTCTCCTGGTTTCCTGGCTCCATTTTGCCTCTCCTTTGCACTGTTTTCTCCGTTTGCATCTATATTTGATGCTATTGTGGGCAAAAATGGTACATTTCCGCTTTGAAATGTGTTTACATAACGTAAAGCGGATTAGAGTCATTTTTCCTCTGTTAGTGTAATTTTGCCTTACGACAAGGCGCAATAGTTAACATCGGGAAAAATTACTCTAACCTATTTTTAGCACCACCCAATGTAATAGTATAAATATTATGCTTAAAAAATGGCGCTAGTCAGAGCTAAACTTTTTGACACAAAACTGCGCTAGCACAGTTTTGTGTCAAAAAGTATAAATCAGGGCCGAAGTGTGTGTATTGTGCTGTGTATTTTAAAATGTACACAAATATAGGCACTCATTACAACCCTGGCGGTTGGTGATAAAACATGCCGGAGGTAAAAAAAATGGAATTATGACCACGGTGGAAACCGCCCAAATATACAGCCACTTTAACACACCGACCGCCAGGGCGGTAGCAACAAGTACAGTGGCGGTAACCGCCAACAGGCAGGTGGAAGACAATGTACCACCCTCTGTATTAGAACAGGCCTATCCGCCACCTTTACCAGGGCGGTACCGACGACATCCCAAGCACAGCAGAAACAGAACACAGAAGGCAAAGGACTCACCTCTGTACACTCAAGGAAGAACCACGATGCCATGGAGCCACAAGTTGCACATATTTTCCATGGTTGTATACCTCCTAATACACTACGAACATCAACGCCGGCAAAGACGACCACAGTGAGTATTGCCGCCTAGCACACAAGGGAGGGGGGAGGAAAAAGAGAGTGACACACACACATGCAACACACGCAACACCACCACCCCAACCCCCAACACCATACACATAAACAGATGCAGTAACATTGCATAAACACCCAATAACCCCCCAGGAATAATGCAAGGACAAAGGGAATTGATTAAAGAGAGTGTAATAAGATACAATACTAGAAATTTGTGATTCAAAATCAAAACAGTTTGCACATATATGCAAATAAAGGGACACTGCCCAGCCCTCAATGTCCATGGGCCACAGGGCCACATCAGATAGGCCCACAGCCCCACTTGACTCCTGCAACAACACGGAGAGAACACTGCAGGGGCATCAGGTTGAAAATACACAGGCACCTCAGGGGGACAGGGAATGGGGGGCGAACCTCAGCCGGAAGATGGTACAACACCACTGGTCCTGGAGGGGGCTACATGCCCTGTGCGATGTCCTGGGAAGTCCAAGACCACAGTCTCTCAAGTGGGTGGTTTGACCACTGCTTGGTCCTGGGGAGTGCAAAGCCACAGTCTTTCTAATAGGCGGTCTGCCCACTGCTTGGTCCTGGGGAGTGCAAAGCCACAGTATCTCAAGTGGGTGGTTTGCCCACTGCTTGGTCCTGGGGAGTGCGAGACCACAGTCTCTCAATTGGGTGGTTTGCCCACTGCTTGGTCCTGGGGAGTGCAAGGCCACTGTCTCTCTAATGGGTGGCTTCTCCAATGGTTCTGGAGGGACCCTTGTGCACTGTGTGCTTCATCCTGGCAAGGAGGGGGTGAGTGGATGGCTTCTTTCACTGGTTCTGGAGGGGGCATAGTGCCCTGTGTGCTTCATCCTGGCAAGGAGGGGTTGAGTGAATGGCTTCTTCCACTGGTTCTGGAGGGGGCATTGTGCCCTGTGTGCTTCATCCTGGCAAGGAGAGGGTGAGTGGATGGCTTCTTCCACTGGTTCTAGAGGGGGCATTGTGCCCTGTGTGCTTCATCCTGGCAAGGAGGGGTTGAGTGGATGGCTTCTCCACTTGTTCTGGAGGGAGCCTTGTGCCCTGTGTGCTTCATCCTGGCAAGTAGGGGTCAAGTGCATGGCTTCTTCCACTGGTTCTGGAGTGCATTGTGCCCTGTGTGCTTCATCCCGGCAAGGAGGGGGTGAGTGGATGGCTTCTTCCACTGGTTCTGGAGGGGGCCTTGTGAGCTGTGTGCTTCATCCTGGCAAGGAGGGGTTGAGTGGATGGCTTATCCACTGGTTCTGGAGGGGGCCTTGTGCCCTGTGTGCTTCATCCTGGCAAGGAGGGGGCAAGTGGATGGCTTCTTCCACTGGTTCTGGAGGGGGCATTGTGCCCTGTGATGCAGATGTTGGGGAGTGCAAGATCACAGTCTCTCACCTGGGTGTCAGACCAACAGGATTTGTAGGGTCCAGGACGCAGTACAGCCCACGGAGGTAGGACTACACAGTGCCCACCGGCAGTGACTGCTGCTTAGTGGTGGTGGTGCTGGTGTTGGGCTGGCAGTGGTGGGGGAAGGCTCCAGCCCTTCCCCTGCAGCTTCGGACGGCTGCCCATTGGGGCTGCTGCTGCTGGCAGTGGTGCTGGTGGTGGTGCAGGCTGTGGTAGGGGGAGGCTCCAGCCCTTCCCCTGTAGCCTTGAGGGCTGCCCAGTGGGACTGCTGCTGTTGGCAGTGGTGCTTGCAGTGGTGGTGGTGGTGGTTCTGGTGGCGGAGCTGGCAGTGGTGGGGGGAGGCTCCAGCCCTTCCCCTGCAGCCTCGAAAGGCTGCCCACTGGGGCTGCTGCTGCTGGCAGTGGTGCTGGCAGTGGTGCTGGTGTTGGGGATGCCAGTGGTGGGGGGAGGCTCCAGTCCTTCCCCTGCAGCCTCGGACGGCTGACCCACCATGGTTGGTGGTGGGGGCTCAGAATCAGTCCCAGCACCAGGCCTCCTGTCCATCCTTCCTGCAGGTGCAGGCCCTTTACCCGTCCCCTTGACAGCTTGTGGTGCCTCCTTGACCTTCCCCTTGGCAGCTGGTGGTGCCTCCTTGCCCTTCCCCTTGGCAGCTGGTGGTGCCTCCTCACCCTTCCCCTTGGCCGCTGGTGGTGCCTCCTCGCCCTTCCCTTTGGCAGCTGGTGGTGTCTCCTTGCCCTTCCCCTTGGCAGCTGGTGGTACCTCCTTGCCCTTCCCTTTAGCAGCTGGTGGTGCCTCCTTGCCCTTCCCCTTGGCAGCTGGTGCAGGCACACTGTCAGTGCTGATGGTTGGTTAAATGGAGCCTCTCCCACCTGCAGTAGCTGCCAACACTACTGTGGCTGTGGACTGGGTGGTGGAGGTGCTAGCCTGGGTTCTGACCACCTTGGTCCGACATGAAGGATGGGGGGAAGGGGTAGGGAAGTGGTCAACGGCAGAGAGGAAAAGCTTCTTAGGGGCACTGGGAAGAGGGTGAAGGTTTGGGAGTGGAGGAAGAGGGAGTGGTTGTTGGAGGTGTCTGCGGTGTTGGGGTGCAGGTGAATGGGCTGGATGCTGTTGTGAGGTGGATGGCTGTAGTGCGTGCAGGTGTGAGTGGAGATGCCATAGGGAGGGTGGTGGGGGACACAGTGGAGGCAGTGGGTATTGGCATGTCTGCATCTCGATGGTGTTTGTGTGAGTGCCTGTGGGATGATGTGTGGTGCTTGTGTTTGCCTGAGCCACTCCTGTGTGTTGTCTTGGGTGCATGCTGATCTGAATGTGTGCTTGGGATAGACTGGGGTTGAGGGGAATGGGACTAGGCAGAGGAAGTTAGAGGGGGAGGCTAAAGACAGGGACAATGGCTGCCATCAGGGAGGAGGCCAGAGGCTGGATTGATCTCTGTTGGGCCGCCATGCCAGAGTGAATGCCCTCCAGGAATGCATTTGTTTGTTGCAAATGGCATGCCAGCCCCTGACTTGCATTCACTATGGTTGACTGCCCAACAGAGATGGATCGCAGGAGGTCAATAGCCTCCTCACTCAGGGCAGCAGGGCTAACTAGGGCAGGGTCTGAGATGCCTGGGGCGAAGGAAATGCCCACTCTCCTGGGTGAGCGGGCATGGGAAACTTGCTGAGGGGCTGCCGGGAGGGCGGAACTGGTAAGGGAGGTGGTGGCTGTTCCTATAGTTGGGGTGGGCACAGAGGTGTCCGCCACCAACAGGGAGCTTCCATCGGAGGAGGTATCACTGTCCAAACTGTTCCCTCCTGTCTTCGCAGTGGTGCTCCCCTCGCCCTCCATCCCACTGGTACCCTCACCGTCCGTGGATTCGGCCTCATGGCCCCTGTGGGATTCAGATCCCTCCGTCGCTGTTGCCTCTGCTCCTTCGCAATATGATGCTAATGCACATAAGGACAGGGTGACAAAACAAAAAGGGGGGGAGACAAATGATACACTTATCAATGGCAGCAAAAACACCACTGTTGGTGTACACAACACACACACACACAGGGAATAGCCCTACGCACTAGGCAATGCACTACCAGTCGCAATGCTAGTCACAAGCCCATGGACAGGAATACCTAACGCCAATAGCAGCATACCTGAGACCCACAGACCCCTGCCCAGTAGTGGATGCCAACTCGCTTGGTTGGACGTGGTGTTCATCAGCCCCTGCCCAACATGGAACCTACCCTGAAATGTCCAGACTGGCCTACGGGCATCCAGAGGCCCACATCCCCCACCCGGATACCACCCCACCACGCACAAGTAGTATTTTTGAAAACTGTACTCACCCCCTTGTGGCTGCTGTGATGCCCTCAAGCGCCCATCCAGCTCCGGATAGGCCACCGCCAGTATGCAGGCCATCAGGGGGTCAGGGTTCGACGGGCACCCCTTCCTCGTTGGAAGGCCATCCCCAGCTGGGACTCCACCGTCTTCCTTGCCCAGCTTCTCAGGTTCTCCCTCCGTTTGCGACAGTGGGTGCTCCACCTGTCCTCACATCCTTGGCGATGGCACGCCATATACCCTTTTTCTGATGGGCACTGACCTGCAGAAAAAGATACATAGAAAAAGGTATCAGTCATACCGTCTGGCCTGTTACACTCATGGCCCACCATTGCCCTCACATGCCCTTACGCACAGACATTGCCCAGCATACATGCATCAGGCTGCCCAGAACCCTTCCACCAACCCCCCCACACGAGGCCTTCACACATACCACTCCATACATTCATGCCCCATGCATCGTGCTTACAGTGTACTCACCTGTTGGTCTGGAGGCTCATACAGCATTCGGTACTGGGGTAGGACCCCATCCACCAGTCTCTCCAACGCCACAGCGGTGAAGGCAGGGGCCCTTTTCCCAGTGACACGAGCCATTGTCGGTTCCAGACACAGGTTACAGCAGCACTTGCAGTGTAGGTCCTCTCCTGTCGAAGGTCAGGTAGAAAGTGAGTAAACAGATAGAAAATGGTGGTCACGTCCACGGCGGTTCGTACCATCACCGCCGGCATACATCACCTTTGGCCACTGTAACCCATAGGGCCCATAGACAACCAATGAGGAGTTGCACGGCGGTACTCGACCGCCTTCTGCAATGTTGCACAACGTCAGCAGAATTACCTCATTTCCACCTGTCCCTCCAAACAGGACACATTGACGCCATTTCAGGGTGGTGCAGGCACTTGGCACCTAAGTGTGTCACAGTACACATAGACACTATTTAGGCCTATCCAATGACATATTATTACAGTCAGAACATGCAATGCAGTGTAGTGCTTGGAAATGTGGAATACTGACCAGCTGCTCCCCGTTTTGCCCCTTAAATTACACCCACTGCGGATGAATAGGAGATAAAGGCATTCCCCCATGTACAGACCGCTGGTGGACTTGTCAACAATGGAGGCCAGGCACATTATCCGCACCTATAGACTTGACAGGGCCACAATCACAGAGCTGTTTGCCCAACTGGAGCCTGACCTGATATCTGCTATTCGTCACCCCATCGGGACCCCCTCTCTTGCGCAAGTTCTATCTGTGCTCCATTTCGTGGCAACTGGCTCCTTCCAAGTGACAGTGGGCTTGGTAGCAGTAATGTCACAGCCAATGTTCTCAATAGTGCTGACCAGAGTGTTGTTTGCCCTGATTAAACACATGTGCAGCTACATTGTTTTCCCCCAGGTGGAGGATTTGGCCACAGTGAGAGCTGAATTCTATGCAATGGGACATATCCCCAAAATTATTGGGGCAATTGATGGCACACATATTGCATTTGTCCCCTCCCAGAGAAATTAACACGTGTTCAGAAATTGAAAGAGCTTTTACTCGATGAATGTGCAGATAGTGTCCCTGGTGGACCAGCACATCTCCCATGTCAATGCAAAGTATCCTGGCTCTGTGCATGATGTCCATATGCTGAGGAATAGCAGCATCCCATATGTGATGGCTCAACTCCAGAGGCACTGTGTGTGGCTAATCGGTTCCTATCCAGTGGATGTTGGTGTATGGGTATGTTGTGGGCCCTAAGGGTCAGTGTGTGTCTAACAGGTGTCCCTCAATAATTGCAGGTGACCCTAGTTACCCCAACCTCTCATGGCTACTGACCTCTGTGAGGAATCCCAAGACACAGGCAGAGGAACCTTACAATGAGGCACATGGGCGAACAAGGAGAATAATTGAGAGGACATTCGGCCTCCTGAAAGCCAGGTTTCAGTGCCTACATCTAACAGGTGGATCCCTGTGCTCCTCACCCAAGAAGGTGTGCCAGATAATCGTGGCATGCTGCATGTTGCATAACCTTGCCTTGAGACGCCAGGTGCCTTTTCTGCAGGAGGAGGAGGCTGGAGATGAGCGTGGGGCAGTAGTGGACCCTGTGGATAGTGAAGATGAGGAGGCAAAGGATGAGGATGAGGACAATAGAACAGCTATTATACGACAATACTTCCAGTTACACACAGGTAAGACACTGTAATTTCACTTTGCAGTGACAGTTTTGTATTTGACATTGTACATGGCAGGCAGATTCTCCCACTTCTATGGCCACTTACTGTACCCTTTGGCATCTCTATTTTCAGATATCTGTGCCCCACTCTGGCGCCTGGTGTGTTGAGTGCAGCCAACTACAGGTCCTTCCTATGTATACATTACTGTACAATTGTATTGCAGTGTTTAAACCTTTTTAAATGAACTCATAGTGAAATCATTTGACATACTCCATACTTTTTTATATTTTTTCAAAGGGTGTTTATTTAAGTGCTAAAAGGTAGAAGGGGATGTGCAATGGGCTGGGAGATGATGGAGGAAAGCCTGGGATAGAGTCCAGTCAATTTGTATTACAGGTGCATTGTCCAAGGGGGCATAGGAAGGAGAGCAATGGCAGTTCAAGGTAGACACGGTGACACAAGGGTGACAATCAGGAGAGTCTTATTTTATGGCGTAGGTCTTGGCAATGTTCTCTGGCTTCTTCCTGGATCACAGGGACCGTTTGTGGGGTGGTTCTCCTTCTGCAGGGGGAGGGGTTCTGGTGGCTTGTTTTTCCTGTGGCACGGCCTCCTGTCCACTAGTGGCAGCAGAGGTGGAGGGCTGTTGATCTGTTTGGCTAGTGTCAGGGGCCTAGTGGAGTGCCACTGCCTCCCTCATGGTGTTGGCCATGTCAGCCAGCACCCCTGCAATGGTGTCCAGGGTGTGTGTGGATGTTCTTCAGGTCCTCCCTGATCCCCAGGATTTGTCCCTCCTGCAATCGCTTGGTCTTCTGCAACTTGTCCAGTATCTGGCCCATCATCTCCTGGGAATGGTGGTATGCTCCCAGGATGTTGGTGAGTGCCTCGTGGAGAGTTGGTTCCCTGGGCCTATCCTCCCCCTGTCGCACAGCAGTCCCCCCAGCTTCCCGGTTGTCCTCTGCCTCTGTCTCCTGAACCAGGTGCCCACTGCCACTGACCCGGGTCCCCTGACCCTCCGGTGTTTGTGGGGTTGCCTGAGGTCCCTGTGGTGGTAGACACACTGCTGATTGACTTGTCCTGGGAACAGAGGTATGGGCCCACTGGGTGGGTGCTGTGCTGGTGTTTCCTGAGGGGGGAGGCTCTGTGGTGGTATGGGACTGTGCCTATGTAACCGACTGTCTGGAGATCCCTGGTGGGCCAGGTTGGTCATCCTGTTCCAGGTGAGCAGAGCTGCTGTCATCACTGTGGGCCTCTTCTGGGGTACTGGATGTTGCTGGCACCTCCTCTCCGGTGACGTTGGGTGGGGGACCTGTGTGGATGTAAATGCAGTGTTATAGTTTCTGTGTGTGACATCTTGTGCATTGGTGTGTTGCCCTGTATAGCTGTGATTGACTTGCGTGAGTAGTGATTTTGTGGGCTAGGTGATTCTCTCTAATGTGCATGCTTTAGTGATGGGTGTCCATGCAGGTCTGTGATGGGGGTCCATGCATTAGTGTTGCATGCAGGGCTTGGTATTGGGATGGGTGGGTTGTGATGGTGGGGTATATGTGAGTTGGTGGAGTGACGGGTGAGGGTAGGGATGGGAGTTTGTGATGGCATGCAGGTGGGGGGGTGATAGTAGTAAAGAGTTGACTTACCACAGTCAAGTCCTCCTGCTACTCCTGCCAGGCCCCCTGGATGCAGTATTGCCAGGACTTGCTCCTCCCATGTTGTTAGTTGTGGGGGAGGAGGCGGGGTCCATCGCCAGCACTCTGTAATGCTATCTGGTGTCTTGCAACAACGGAACATACCTTCCCCGTAGGTTGTTCTACCTCTTCCTGATGTCATTCCTTGTTCTTGGGCATTGACCCTGTCCACGATTCTCCCCCATAGCTCCATCTTCTGGCAATGGATGTCTGCTTCACCTGTGATCCAAATAGCTGAGCCTCTACCCAGATGATTTCCTCCACCATGACCCTTAACTCCTCCTCTGAGAACCTGGGGTGTCTTTATGGTGCCATGGGTGTAGTGTATGTGGTGTGTGTGAGGGTGTGTGGGGTGATGTGTTGGGGTGTGTGCTGTGAGGTGCGTGGATGGTGTATGGGTGATGGTGTTCTGTGGCTCTGGTTCTGTGGGTGCTCTCTGTGTTTCTCTCTCTCAGTTGTCAATATTTTTGAGTTCTAAAGGGTTGTGGGTAATATGTGTGTGTGTTTTATAGTGGTGTAGGTGTGTGGGTGTGTATGTGTGTCAAGTGTGTGTTATTCAAATTGTCCAATGTGGTATTGTTTTATATGTGTGTGTATTTTGAGTGCTAATGGTTTACCGCGGTTGAATGTTCGCCGCCGTGATTCGTGGGTCAAAATGCTATGTAGTTCTGTTGGCGTAACGGTGTGGGTTTTGGTACCACCAGTTTATCACTGACGTTTGGGCTGGCGGACTTTTGTGTGTGTCGGGTATGGGTAGGGGTAAACCGTTGTGGCGATGGTATGTTGCCGGCAGTCAGCATGGCAGTAAGCGGTACTTACCGCCAATGTCACAATAAGGGCCATAATGTCTTAATTACTTACTGGTAATTCCTATGATCTTAATTCATCTTCCATGTCTGAATAACTGCTGTGATGAGATTTTTGTCTTCACCTCAAACCACCCCACGTCAGACCTAAAACAAAAAAGCTGTCCTGAATCCTCAGGCACTATATACACAGAGCCTTTCCCACCACAACTCATGAGTGGTATTCTAAACTCTAAACAAAAAAGGCCTTACGTCTACTCCAGGGCTGTGTCAGTATTTGTTTTGTACACATTAGTTTAAGGAACATGGAATGAGAAGGATTTTATTATTTATGGGAAACTTAATTATAGTACATATATATGTGAGGATATAATCAAGAGTTATCAGTATAAACCACCATATTAGGAGGCAGAATGCACATAGCAAAATCAAAAAATTGAACTACTAAGCATCACCACAAATAACAACACACATGAACCAATGATCCCTGTGCCTGCTTCCACAACAATGCTCTCATCAGCCTTGTGTGTGAACAAATAGAAGAGGAAGAATGCCCAGCAGCAACATCACAGACGACTAACAAAGAGCCATTAATAGCTGTTACCTGGAAGATATTCAAACTCAAAGAGGAGCACTCCAGTACACAGAAGACAAAACCCAAGTACCTTACGTTATGGGGCTGAGACTGCTGGATTTGTGCTGCAGCGCCACCTAGAATGGGGATCTGAGTCTTATCCCACACCATCTAATAGCTGTCAGCCTAACCCTTTTGCCACACTAAAACCCAGAAAAAAAAGTAGATTTGTGGCAGTCTGACGCATGACACTCTATGACTTCTCAGGGAAGTTGTGGTGGAACAGGTCTGACCCCTTTCCCTCAATGTAACATTCAAAAGAGAGACAGAAGCAGGATTTGGTTTCATACATTTTACGGAAGCAACTGCGTTCTAAGCATGGATTGCGATTATTAGGGCAATGAAATACATAGCTATTATTACGGTGACCAGATAGAAAGTCCCAACAGCCTGTGACATTAATGAATCTAAAATCTCTACCTGCACTGCAACACATCTACATGAGAGTGATAGCAGAGTTAGCCCTTATCTGCCCACACTAGTCTCTGAAAGGAAGCCCCATCCCCCATTCCTCAGCAATGTAGGGATTTTGCCTATTGGTCTTCTGGCAGTCCTACCAAGTGGATGGAGTGATGAGGCCAAGCTCAGCATAGCTGCTATGACATGTTACAGCAGAAGATGGCTGGCTGGCTGGCTGGCTGGAATACTTCCTTTCTAACTTAGTTTCTGGCATCGTCTTGTTTTATAATAAAACATGTTGTGGTTCTGAGAACTGCCCTGACATCATAATGCGTCTTTCCTCTGTAAGGTAGACATTGTACTCTTTGGACCATCAATACTCAGTAAATAATCAGATGGAACCTTCTACAGCCTTGGGCTGAGCACCAGAAATAATGTTGTGTAACAGAACTAATAACAAGTTCTGCACAAAAAGGCAACAGATAAAAATAATAAAACATCATAGCTAAAAGGATGCTTTTGCTAAAATAATTAAAAAGGAATAAACTAAATGAACTAGGTAATATGACACATGCCACAGGCCCAGAGCTAAAATAAATATGCCAGTACAAATCACTAAAATAACCCCATGATGGCCTCCCCATTGCCGGCGGAAGAATGCAGAAGTCTATTCTAAAAACTCTGCACTAAAATCACTATTCCTACATTATTATTTACAGCAGGCTAAAATATACATAAAAGAGATTAAAATGTGCATGTTGACAAGCAGGACAGACCGAAGTCAGGCCAAATGAAAACATAGACTTTGATTATAAGTGAATGAAAATTAAGGCCAAATGTCAATGTTCAGCAATAGTTGTGATTCTAAAAAAATCACCAATATCATCAACAGTGATGGAATCCAGGAAAGATCCCACTCTGACAGTTGATAAGTTAACCAGCTCGTTAGCAAGGAAAACGAGGGAACACTCAAATTCTGGTGCCTCAGCCATAGGTCCGGCAGAGGAGGCAGCATTAGGTGCAGTGGCAGGTGTTGTAGCACCAGGAACCACTAGATTTACATAGGGCGGCTCATCGAAAGTACCCCACACCAACTACAATCTCAATGGACAAGTCTGGCAGTGAACTCTCAGCAAGAACACAATCAGAACTGCTTCCAAAGAAAGTACACACTGCATAGCTTCTGGTGCATGTTTGAATGGGCACTACAAACACTGATAAATGGGTTCCATGTAATTCAGAACTGGCCTGAAAGACAATTATCAGTTCAACTCCAGCTCTTCCAGGAGTGGCACTTCAAAGTACCGCATCATACAGTCGCAAAACAGTTGGGATGGTGGAAGCACATTCATTTGCGTCTTTTTTTTTTACGCAAATCCGACGCAAAACTAACTCCATATTTATACTTTGGCGTTAGACCCGTCTAGCGCCAAAGATCTTGGAGTTTGCGATATTTTTTAGCGTGGACACCTTCCTTGCATTAATGATATGCAAGGTAGGCGTTCCCGTTTAAAAAATTACTCCGAGGCATGTGCGCCGTATTTAAACTCCCGGGCAAAAATGATGCCCGGGAGTGGGCGGGTCAAAAAAAATGCCGTCCAGCCGCTTTTGCGTCATTTCTTAACGCCTGGTCAGGGCAGGCGTTAAGGGACCTGTGGGCTCGGAAGGAGGCCAGAGGTGCCCTCCCATGCCCCCAGGGACACCCCCTGCCACCCTTGCCCACCCCAGGAGGACGCCCAAGGATGGAGAGACCCATCCCAGGGAACTTAAGGTAAGTTCAGGTAAGTATTATTTTATTTTTTTTGTGGCATAGGGAGGCCTGATTTGTGCCCCCCTACATGCACTATGCCCAATGACCATGCCCAGGGGACAGAAGTCCCCTGGGCATGGCCATTGGGCAAGGGGGCATGACTCCTGTCTTTGCTAAGACAGGAGTCATGTCAATGGAGGGTGGGAGTAAAAAAAAATGGCGCTAATCGGGTACAGGCAGATTTTTTGCCTCAGACCGATTTGCCCCATTCTTTGACGCCCAAGCTCCATTTTCCCCTACGCCGGCGCTGCCTGGTGTGGGTCATTTTTTTTTACGCATACCAGTCAGCTCCGCCGGCTAACGTCATTCCATAAATAAGGCGCCCGCATGGCGCTTTGGAATGGCGTTAGCCGGCGTTACATTTTTTGACGCACAACTGCGTTGGCGCAGTTGTGCGCCAAAAAGTATAAATACGGCCCCATGTGTTTTTTAAAACAAAAAAGCCTTCAGTCTGCTCAGCTTCAAAATTTACATTAGAAGTAGAAATATGAAGTCATAGGTCTGCTACGTTTATCTCCTGTGTGGGGGGAAAGCACATTTCCGAGACAAGTCCCAAATCAGGATACCAAAATCAGCCTGCATCCCACAAAGCTTTCATCGTTCAGATTAAAAAAAACTCCTACTTGAGAGCACCTGGAATGCTGAGCGATAACAAGCTAAGTCTGCTACTGAAGCATTACATGCTCCATGCAAGGACAGCTGTTTACAAATCATTGATTGGCGCACAGAACTCTCATATTCACTGCCCCAAAGAAATACCTTCTTCATCACATTGAAACATTTGCATGTAAAGGGTAGCCCCTACACCTCATAAATGTAATTATCTCCTAGCCGCTCAAATCTGCTTACTGGAAAGTGTTTCAAACATGAGGTAAACTGAAACATTCAAATGGCCAAATTAATTACCCTCTATATTAACCTAAGGGATGATGGTTTTTCCCCCACCTTAAAAGGCATTTGTTTAGGGGCGTGGCCAAGGCGTGAAGATGGCGGACACACTTCTGTAGTGCTCCAGACCCGTCCATCTTCCTCCTTGAGTCCACCCAGAATCCTTCCTCATAGATGACACCCTCCTGCCGGGAAGACCTTGCAGCTTTCCCTTCCCGGGACTGGTGGCGAAGATCGGAGCCTGGACCCGGCAGAGGGGCTTGGCGGTGTCCGGAAGATTCACAGCCCAGAATCGGCCTCGAGGCGCGGCAGACGATATTGGGAGCGCTGGAGGCCCCGGGAGCGGCGCTGGTCTTGGTGGGGCTGCTCCGGAGATGGGGGTCGCCGCCTGCCTTTCTTCCTCCCCCCCCAGAGGACGAGGAGCCGGGCCGGATTCCTGATCGAGACCCTCGCTAAAGATGGTGACCGGGCAGGCGGCAGGGCAGGAGAAGCCCGATAGGAGGGCCGGCCCTGGTCGCGGCCGCTGAGTGAGAACACCGGAGCTGCTGGAAGTGGCGCGTGACTAGGGGAGAGCGACTCGCCGCTTGAGCGGCCGCGAACAGAGGTATCGAAGCTGGGGCCCCTGGGGGTCAGGGATGTGATGGAGAATCTGGCACTGACCCTCGTGAGAGAGGGGCCCCTTTCCTCAGAGGCAGGCCCTTCCTCTGTCCCCCTCCGCCCTCCCTTGGGGCCCCCTCTCTTTTTCTTCCCCCTGGGGGGCGACGGGGAAGAAAAGGTCCAACGCCCAGTGCCCAGTGGGGCCAAAGGATGGAACACATAGTGGGGTGCTGACCCCCCCTCTGCTTCTCCTTCCTCTCCTGCCCCCCTTGCGATCCTGCACTTCCCAGGCCAGAGCGGCGGCTGGGGCGCGGTGGGGCCCAGAGACTGCGCTGCATTAATAGGACGTCTGGACGCCCCCCCGGCGAATAGTTGGAGGAGGGGGGGTCGGTGGCCCTTGAAGACACATCAAACCCCGGCCTGGCACCAATGGATTTCACCCCCGGGCCCGGACGGTGAACTGCTGGAGACAGACAGGTGGAAAGGGCGGGGACCTGGCTTAGACTGTTGCCGAGGCGGTGGGCGTCCGGGGTCCTGGCCCGCGCCCAGAGAGAGGCCCCAGCTAAACTCCGACCCAGATCCCGGCAAAGAGGCACAGTAGGACAATGGGCAAAGATAAAGCAACGTGACAATCACCAGCCCAAACGCGCATAGAACAATTTGGCCGAGCGCAGCTGGGCCCTGAGCAGAGGCCTGTGCTCCGGGCGAAAAGGAAGATCAACCGACATCTGGAGATTTAGAGATGATTCTTCGAGCCATCCATACATCCCAGGCCGCAGTGGAGGCCAGGGTGGGAGAGGTCAGGGAAGAGGTGTCCCTGGTCCGGCAGGGCTTCGCAATGCCTACGGAGGCAGAGACCAGGATATCCGCAGTGGAGGACGAGGTGAGGGCCCTCAAGGCACAGGTATCCACACTCACATCCCGTACGTCGGAGCTATACCGAAGGGCTGAAGATGCCGAGAATAGGTAAAGACGCAACAATCTCAGCGTGGTCGGACTTCCGGAGGCCACGGCTGCGGCTTCCCTTGCCACGTTCTTGGAGGAGTGGTTTCGCTCCTGGATCCTGGTGGACTGTCTCACCCCATGGTTTGCCATCGAGCGGACCCATAGAGCTCTACAGATGAAGCCCCCGCCAGGATCTCCGCCAAGACCAGTGATACTCCGCCTTTTTAACTTTAAAGACAGAGACATGATCCTACAAGAGGCCCGCTCTAGAGGGGACCTCCTTTGCAACAGGGTTAAAGTCCTCCTCTTTCCCGACTACACACGAGATGTACAACAATTGCGGCGCTCATTTCTTGAAGTCAAACAAAAACTGAGAGCAATGGATATTCAATATCGTCTACTGTTCCCCGCAAAACTACGAGTGGTCCTTGGGAACAAAACCTACTTCTTTGTGCAACCGACCGCGGCATGGACATGGCTGGCGGAGGAACTGCCGCTTGGACCGACTGGTAAGCAATCTGTTTGGTCACAGAGTGGAAACCGAGCCAACACCCGGCCAAAATGACTAAATACTAAGGGACACCGCACGCTGTCGAGGAGGCGCAGGGGAGGCAGCGGTTCACGCTCAAACTCCCCACTATTGGCCGCATCTGATAACTCGAAGGACCACCGGCCGCCACAGAAACCTGAAGAGGATGAGAGAGACTCGGAGCAGCGGAGCCTGTCTCGGGCTGGGGCTAACTCATCAGGGACCACAGATTTATCATGCAGCCCGGCAATATAACTTGATACCCAGAGAGAGGTCTACGGGGGGATGTATGCTACATTGAAGTATTAATGTTATAGATAACTAATCATCATTAAGTGCTTTTATTTCAGTGATCCGTCACTATGGAGGGGTCCACCACTGCTCAATTAGTTACAGTTACTGTTACCATCCCGCCAGGTTAAGGGGCACGATGTTCATGGGTAAGGGCAACAGATGCTTCTGGGGGAAGTATGGGGTGGGGTGGGAGTTGGGGGTAGGAATGTTAAGTCCTATAGTAGGGGGTATGATACTGTTCAATGTCAAGTTGACATGCTTGTTGGTTTTGGGTTTTGTTAAAGTACAAGACAAACCACAGACAGACCTAAATGTCACAATAAAGCTCTCAAATCTAAACATGGGGAATAGGAAGGGAGACACCTCAAACCCAGAGCAACTGCACCCGAGGGGCAGAACCAAGACGGTTACTTACACAGATCTTGATGAACCCAGTACAGGCCATCTTTGGAATGTCAATGGACTCTTAGATAAAATCAAGCGCACTGCAGTGTTTACCTTCATACATAGATACCGACCCGAGATGCTCCTACTGCAAGAAACACACCTTGCCGGGGAACGATGCCCCTTCCTGGAGCGAAGAGTGTTTGACAAAGTCTACCATGCGGGGTTCATGCGAGGCTCAAGAGGTGTTGCGATTCTCCTGCACCGCTCTTTTCCTTTGAAGGTAGTGCAGATCTGGAGAGACAGTCAGGGTCGGTTTGTGGCCATTACTGGTAGAGTGGAAGGGGTGACGATCAACATAGTCAGTGTGTAAGTTCCCCCAATGCTACAGCGTGGAACCACCAAGGAGCTGACTCAGCTTCTCCTGGGCCTACCTCCGGGGCTCACTATGCTGGGGGGTGACTTTAACGCAGTCCCAGAGTCCACCTTAGATGTAGAGGGCCCAATAACTACTCACAGGTGCGAAATGGCGACAGGCCTTGCGAACTGGTTGACGGCGACGGGGCTCTGCGATGCATGACGGCTGTTGATCTGATACTGCTGCCTAGCACAGACTGCAGCACCCTAACTTACATTGAGATTCTAGCGAGAGGCATATCTGACCACGAACCACTCGGCTTTGTTATAGGCCATACCCGACTGGCGAACCGCCCCATGTGGAGGCTTAACGCCTGGTATTTGCAAGACGAAGAGTTTGTAGGGCAAATACAACAGGTGCAACTCCACTATCTTAGCCTTAATGATGGATCAGTGTCCTCTCCTGGCACCTTATGGGCTGCAGGTAAGGCTGTACTGATAGGGTCAGCCTAGGGCCTAATAAGAGAGATAGAGCACCTAAAAACCCATGGTATTGAATTACTAGAGAAGCAGGCAGCAGAGCTCAAGCATGTACAGGAGAAAGAACCCAGCGAGAAAGGGGCACAACAGCTCTCCCTAATACGTGAGGAAATCAGAGACCTTTCCCTAGAAGCAGCAAAAGCCCTATGGTGAGCGAGCACTGCGAGAATATATGGGTGAGGGGACAAGACACGGAAATTACTCCACCGGCTGGTTTCCCACCATAAAGCCTCGGGCATTATTCCCAAAATTTGGGATGAAGACCATGGTAAGGTTGAGAGACACCAAGACATAGCAGAGGCCTTCGCCCGCCACTACAAAGCGTTATATAGGGCCTCAGAATTAGTTGATCCGGTCCATGCTCACAGGCTATTGGATGACATCTCCCTGCCCCGGTTGCCCCCTTCAGAGGTACAGATCCTGGACGAACCTCTGAGTGCAGAAGAGATAAATGGAGCTATCTCGGGGCTGAGAGCTGGGAAGACCCCAGGCCCAGACGGCTTCCCATCAGAATACTACAAGAAATATAGGAAAGAACTGGTACCCCATTTGATGGACCTCTTGGTAGAGGTGGAACAACGTGAGTGCTTTCTGAAAGGATTAGACGAAGCCACTATAGTGATGATCCCAAAATCACAACCCCCATCACTGCATTGTGCGGGCTATAGGCCGATCTCGCTGATCAACTGCGAGGTCAAAATCCTTGCCAATATTCTTGCAACGCGCCTTAAAAGAGTCTTACCGCAACTGATCCACTCAGACCAATGCGGATTCATGGCAACCCGAAGCACCTGTCATTGTATCCGTTGACTTCACGTGGCTCTGATGAGTGACATAGGTTGCCCCAGGATTTAGCACTGCTCTTTATTGACTTCAAAAAGGCCTTTGACTCAGTGGACTGGAGCTTCCTCTCCTTGGTGCTCCAGAAGGCAGGCTTCGGACCGAGGTTCTGTCGCCTAGTCCGAGCGCTGTATGCAGATCCCTCGGCCCGGGTGCAGGTCAATGGGACCATGTCATCACTTTTTGAAGTCAGAAGGGGAACAAGACAGGGCTGTCCACTGTCCCCCCTCCTTTTTGCTCTAGTTATAGAGCCCCTGGCCCAGATGTTCCGGCAGACCTGGAGTATTGTGGATGGAAATGGGGACACGCCAGGGAAGATAGAATATCCCTATAAGCGGATGATGTGCAACTCTACATGGGCACACCAAGCATATCGGGCCCACGTAGCCTCCAACTCCTTAAAAGCTACGCAAGGGCATCAGGCCTGAAAATGAACCCCATGAAGTCAGTGCTGGTTCCCTTGACAAACAACCATGACTGTTTTGACTGGCAGGACACGATACCCCTCAGCAGACTGAGTTTTAAATATCTTGGCATCTGGATGACACTCCTACCGGAACTGACCTGGGCAAAGAACGTGGAATCGCTACTGACACGGGTTAAGGCAGACCTGCAAAGTTGGCAGATACTGCAGTTGAATATAATGGGTCATGTCGCCTTGTATAAGATGAGGATTCTACCCAGATTACTGTATGCTTTCCAGAACTTCCCTTTTCCAATCCCTCGCTCGTTGTTTCGGACCTTGGAAGCAGCCACAGCACAATTCCTCTGGGGAGGAGCCAGACATTGAGTGGCAGCAAAGTACTGTAGGAGAGGAATATATGAGGGAGGCCTGGGGGCGTCCGATCCATACCTATACTATCTTGCGACACAGTTACTGGTAATTCATGACTGGTTTAATGGAGGGTGGTCAGATCCAGCATACCAGGTGGAATTAGGTATTCTGGGTTTCCCACATATCCTTGACACGCTGTATGGTACACCTCTCCCCCATTGCATGGGCGGTATTACTAAAGAAGTTTTTCTGGCATGGCGAGCAGCGTTACGATACACCTACTGGAACGCTGTAGTTACTCTGCAGACTCCGTTGTGGAGGGGGATATGGATGAGCGCTACCGCTGCGCTGGAGGGATTTGTGGAATGGAACTTATTGGGGATTTCTTAGGAAGGTGATGTGTGGAAAGGAGAAGCACTAAAGTCCTTCCAGGAACTACAGACAGAATTCCAGTTATCCCTAACATAGTTCTTCAGATACCTCCAACTTAGGCATTCCATAGGAACACATCTCTCGAAGAACCCACTGCCAGAATCCAGCCCCCTCGAAGCTAAACTACTAATGGGGAACCTGGGAGGGAAAGGGGTTTCACAGATTTATAAAATGCTAGGTAACAACACACCAGAGGGCACGGATCTGACAAGGACGGGGTGGGAGACATGGGTAGGAGCCCTAGACGACTCAGAGTGGTCAGAGGCACTAGAGGCCCCCAGGACCCTAGCCATATCGGCGAAACTACGCACCATACAGTTTTACTATTTTCACAAAGCATACCTAACACCTGTCAGACTCCACCGAGCTGGACTGTGGACAAATAGCCGTTGTCCTCGCTGTAGCTGGGACCACGCAGATTTCTTCCATATGGTCTGGTCATGTCCAACCTTGCAGATCTACTGGGGAAGGGTACTGTTCGACTTAAACAAGACATTGGGTACTGGGCTACGGCTTTCTGCCAGCACGGTACTACTAGGGGTCATGGAGGGGGTAGTGAGATCATGGACTAACAGTGCTTTCATTGGAACGGCCCTGCTAGTGGCAAAACAAGATGTTGCTGCGGCTTGGACCTCCTCCTCTGGCCTGTCCCTACAAAAATGGAGAACAGGAATGGACTGGTGTGCAAATCAAGAGAGACGAGTATACAAATCGAGAGAATGTCTCAGGAAATATGAAAAGATATGGGGTCCATGGCTTGGGCCGTTGTCATAGGCCGGACTGAAACAATCTCTTCTCTACTGTGCCTGGTTGAAGCAACACATACACTCCCCGAGAAGCTACGTATACAAATGTCACTAATGCATTAAATTGAACTGCCTCCTTCTGTCTGTACTAAGGCCCATATTTATACTTTTTGACGCAAAACTGCGCTAACGCAGTTTTGCGTCAAAAAAATTAGCGCCGGCTAACGCCATTCTGAAGCGCCATGCGGGCGCCGTATTTATTGAATGACGTTAGCCGGCGTTAGCCGCCGTCGCCGTCTGGTGTGCGTTAAAAAAAACGACGTACACCAGGCAGCGCCGGCGTAGGGGAAAATGGAGCTTGGGCGTCAAGAAATGGGGCAAGTCAGGTTGAGGCAATTTTTGCGCTTCACCCCGATTTGCGCCATTTTTTTTTCACTCCCAACCCCCATAGAAATGATTCCTGTCTTAGCAAAGACAGGAGTCATGCCCCCTTGCCCAATGGCCGTGCCCAGGGGACTTCTGTCCCCTGGGCATGGTCATTGGGCATAGTGGCATGTAGGGGGGCACAAATCAGGCCCCCCTATGCCACAAAAAAAAATAAAAAAAATACTTACCTGAACTTACCTTAATGTCCCTGGGATGGGTCCCTCCAGCATTGGGTGTCCTCCTGGGGTGGGCAAGGGTGACAGGGGGGGTCCCTGGGGGCATGGGAGGGCACCTCTGGGCTCCTTCAGAGCCCACAGGTCCCTTAACGCCTGCCTTTTTTGCAGGTGCTAAAAAACGGCGCAAAAGCGGCCGTATGTCATTTTTTTTGACCCGCCCACTCCCGGGCGTGATTTTTGCCCAGGAGTATAAATCCGACGCACATGCCTCAGAGTCGATTTTTTAGACGGGAACGCCTACCTTGCATATAATTAACGCAAAGTAGGTGTCCACGCTAAAAAATGACGCTAATTCCATGGACTTTGGCGCTAGACGCGTCTAACGCCAAAGTATAAATATGGAGTTAGTTTTGCGTCGAAATTGCGCCCAAAAAAATGACGCAATTCCGTCGCAAACGGAGTATAAATATGCCCCTAAATGTTTGAAAATATATATTTTGGAAAACAATAAAAAAAATGTATAAAAAAAAGGCATTTGTTCACATTTTTCACTGTTAAGCATGATATAAGTAGTTTATTTCTTAGCCTATATCTGTTGTTTTTGTGGTAAATTAAATGTGGCAAAGAACTCCTTGGAGTTAACTTACTGCCAGGGTATTTGACCCTTTTTAAGGACCTGTAACATCCAACTTACTGTAAAATGGACCTAAGTTGACTCTGTCCATGATGTAAAAATGACATATAGTTTTGAATAATGTAAATTGCAGATGATACAACGATATTGAGGCCCATATTTATACTTTTGTTTTGCCTCATTTATGTCATTTTTTCACTCAAAAGCGGTGCAATTATATTTTGTAGGTTTGCGCCGCTTTTGCGCCGGAAAAATGATGCAAAAATGGTGCAAAACACTATAAATATGGGCCTTAGTGTGTAAATGTGGTTATACAATGTGTTCATACCATTATTGACAGTGGCTAGAACTTTCTGCAAGTTTTCCTGATCTATTTGCCTTAGCCGGGCACCAACTTTGTTTTTTGGAAAGGTTCCAAATTTCATTATTTATTGCATATAAGAAATGTTTTGTGCATTGTTTTCTAGGACCTAACAAGTAATCTTCTGAGTCTATATCTTCTGATAGGAGACTAAGGCGTTCTTTAACTGTTGTTTGCATGCAAGACTTGAACTATTATTTACATATTTTGTCCACGCTATATGTGGTGACAATACCAGAGCGTTGTGTGGTAATGTAACGAGGATCAGGCGGGCTCGCTCTAAAACCCTGGGTGGCGTTAACAAAACATCTATGACAAACATTTGTGTCCACTGGCCACAATAACCACCAGCTGGGGATGGAAAGTGTTGAATTAAAAGTGCCATTCTGGACACACCCATTGAACAGTTCTTCATAAAATAAAATCACAATTTTTCAAATTTGGATGGTGAGAGAATACTGGGCGCTTTCAATTCTTAATATTTTGCCATGCTTTAACAAATTGTTTGTTGTACAATTTCTTTAGGAAATATAATTTGTAACAGATTAGGAATGCAGTAAATACAGTTTCCCTACCCTGTATTTGCCAAAACCTTGTACACGCACAGTTTTCATTTCAAACCAATACTCATAGCCTTATGTGGCCAACTGGGAAACAAAGGAATCAGAATAAATCAATTTGGTATCAGTTAGCAAAAAGTCCCTCAATTTTGATGGTGGCAATTTGAAATAATAAGACTCAGCATTTTTAACATCATGCCCAGTGAAACATGAAAATGTTTTTACATATGTGGTGGCTATCCCTACTTTCAGAGTCGAACAATGTTCCCATTGTATGTAATTATAAACAGTTCTCGGGTACTGGATTTGTACAGAAAATAATGTCCATAATGTGTCACGATTTGTCTTTGGCTTACCATCCAGGCCAGATGGGGATGGCATGCGGCCTTTGTTCTTGCAAGTCCTACTCTGGCCGAGGTAGGGGTAACCCCTTCTGGTAGCCACTGTGCTGCTGACAGTAGTACGCCACCACAGTCCGTGCCCTCCAGAAGGAGTCCCATAGGAAAAACCCCATAGGGAAAAAAACCTCCAGACCGGAACTCCCTGGAACAGAAGGAGGACACCAGAAAATTAGAACTTTGATGCCAGGAATATCACTGGAAGAACAGAGGAAAAACAGGAGGAAAAACTGGAGTCCAATAGAAAACCAGCGGGAGCGTGACCACCACAGGAGAAGTGTTGCAACGCAAAGAGAAGAAGAATCTATCCCTTTCTATACCTCTGGACAGGAAGTGACATGCAGGAAGAAGAGAACTGCCATATTGGATTGGGAAAGGGTCTATCGAACAAAATAGGAAAGACACCATTATGGTAAGGGGAACAGATGCATGTAGGGAAGGTGAAGGAGAATGGTATGCTGGGAAAGAGAAATCATGGCTCGTCCAAGAAAAAGAAGGAAAAAGAGAAAGCCCTAGAATGGGGTACCAGGTAAGTGGAAAGACCGAGGGGGATCCCGGGCACCCCGCGACAAGACCCGGCTGAGCATTATGAGCGGCGAGGACCGACGCCCAACCCTGGGCCACCGGCTCGCTGCGGCAGAGAAAACAGAGCGTGGCCGGAAAAAAGGCCTGCGGTGGGCCCCACTACCCTCAACACAGACCGCGGCCCCCACCGCAGCCCATGCAGGAGATGCAGCAGAAGCCTGCAACATAACAGTAGGCCCCCTCGAGCCCCAGGTTTGTGAGGGAAAAGTCAGAAAAAGCGACAGACCAGTCGAGGAGCATGAACTGAAGAGTTGTCCTCCCAGGAGCATTCACTCATAGGATATCCTTTCCAATGGATGAGTGTGGGGGTAACCTGACTGTCAACCAAAGACCCCATTTCTAACAATGAGGAACTGAAGATCCACGGAAGAACCAAGAGTCACAAATCTCCTGAACCTCGTATTCAGGCAAATCATCAACACATTGAGGAGGAGGACAGGAGAATTGTCTGTGAAAAGGATCATAAGGTTTTAGCTGAGACACATGAAACAGGATGTATTTTCCAAGTCTGAGGCAAACGAAGACGAACAGAAACAAGAGTGATCTTTAGAAGAATTAGAAATGAACCATAATACCGGGGTTGGAACTTATTTTGGGATAATCGGAGAGGTCAGAATTTAGCGGAAAGACAGATTTTATCATTGATTTGATAAGACGGGCATCACACAGTCTTTTGTCAGCCATTCTTTTCATGTGTATCTTGGCGGCTTGAAGATTAGAATGTATCACACGTTGGATACCGCATAGTCGTCAGACAGATGTTGTGATGGCAGGGAGTGTAGATGATTCTCTGAGAGTGACAGGAAACGCCTTAGGATGGAACCCATACAAGCAATAAAAAGTAGAAACCTTTGAGGCGCTATGCACTGCATTGTTATATGAAATTGTGGCATGTGGTAAGTACATAGACCAATTACTCTGTGTAGCATTGCAGAAACTTTGTAGATATTGTGCAAGAACTTGGTTTAGACGTTCTGTCTGTCCATTTGTTTGAGGATGGAAGCCAGATGACAGAGCCACGTCGATCTTGAGTGTTTTTCAGAATTGTTTCCAAAAGCGTGAGATGTAGTGGGAACCAAGGTCAGAGACGATGACTTGAGGGATGCCATGAAGCCGAAAGATCTCCTGACTAAAGATTTGACTTAATTATTTTGCAGTGGGTAACTTTTTCAATGCAGGGAAATGAGACAATTTAGTGGATGAGTCAACTGTCACCATTACTACTCGATTCCCAGCAGAGGGAGGCAGAGAACACATGAAGTCAGGTGATATAGTGTGCCACGGACCCAGTGGAACAGGTAAAGGATGGAGCAACCCTCCTGGTCTATTACGAGGTGTGTTCGCTGGTGCACAGATGGGACAAGAAGTCTCATAGCTTTCAGTGTCTGCTTTAAGTATGGGCCACCAAAAGGAGTGAAGAAGGAGATCTTTGGTGGTTTTAATACCACGATGACCTGCGATTGGGGAATCATGGCACATTCGTAGGGCCTCTGTCTGGACTATTTTAGGAGGCAGGAACAAGGCTTACTTGTGATAATAGTATTCCTTACCCTTACGTTACTGTGGATGTCATTTGTTCATTTCAGTTTTATCGAGATTAGAATACTCAGCTTTGACTTTGTCAAGAAAGGATTGTACTAAACCAATGATTCTATCAGGTTCAATTAAGTTTTGTGTAGTAGAATCACTACATTCAGGATAGCGTTGTGATAGAGCATGTGCCAAAATTTTTGGGGAACCAGGGATATATTTTATATAGAAGTCATATTGACTAAAAAAGCAAGCTCATCAAGCTTGACGACTATTTTGGCATTGGAAGATTCTTAAACACTAGAAATTCCTTTGATCTGTTCTCGCCTCAAAAGGTTTTTAGATCCCATAAGGAATTGTCTCCATTCCATACAAGCCATCTTCAAAGCGAGCAGTTCTAGTTCTAAAACTGAGTAATTTTGTTCAGAGTCAGACAGTATGTGGGAAAGGTAAAATACAGGATGTTGTAACCCATCATCACTTTGTTTTTTCAGTAAAGCCATTTCTGAGGCATCTGTGACAACAATAAATTATTTGGTGGTATCTGGATGCCATAAAATGGGAGCTTGCGTGAAGCAGTTTCCGCTTCTTTGGTCCATCGTTGGTCCAACTAAAACCTTTCTGTAGGTTTTCTTTCTTAAGAGTTTGCGTGAAATGACTGGTCTGCTGGGTGAAGTCAGCTATGAATTGGCGATAGAAATTGGCCAATCCTAGAAAACACTGGGTTTCTTTGATGGAGGAGGGGGATGGCCAATCCAGAATGGCTTGGACCTTGTCTGAGTCCATAGCTATACCTACTTGGTTGATGTAATACCCTGAGTATTTCACTTCAGTCTGATCAAATTCACATTTTTCTGGTTTGCAGAATAGAGAATGTTGCCTAAGTCTTTCTCTAGTTCTTGCAGTACATGTTTAGTGTGATGTTCTGGATAAGTGGAGAATATAAGAATATCATCCAAATAGACAACCACTGTTTGGTGTAAAAGATCAGAAAAGATAGCGTCCATAAATCTCTGAAATATGGAGCGAGCGTTGGTTAGTCCACAGTGCATTACCCGATACTCCTAATGGCCAAAAGGAGTTCTAAAGGCAGTATTCAATTCATCACCCTCTTTTATCCTTAAAAGATGGTAGGCTCCCCTAGGATCTAATTTGGTGAATCTGTCTGCTCCTCTGACGGCTTCCAAAATATCTTTAATGAGGGGCAGAGGATAGCGATCCTTAGTGGTGATCTTAATTTAATACGCGGAAGTCTATGCAAGGACGTAAGTCCTTCATCTTCTTTGGTATGTAAAAGAGGGGAGCCCCTGCAGGTGAAGAGGAAGGGGCAATCATACCACTCTGTATGTTCTCCTCTAGATATTCTTTGAGATACTTCTTCTCAGGCTCGGTAAGAGAATACATTCTCCCAAAAAGAACTACATCATCAGGTTCCAAAGGAATGGCACAACCATATTCTCTATGAGGTGGCAGTACTGGTTTATCCGGTCTTTGAAATACATCTGCATATTCACAGAGGGGGTCATTCCGACCCTGGCGGTCATGGACCGCCAGGGCCGGGGACGGAGGAAGCACCGCCAACAGGCTGGCGGTGCTTCTGGGGCAATTCTGACTGCGGCGGTAAAGCCGTGGTCAGAAAAGGGAAACCGGCGGTTTCCCACCGGTTTTCCCCTGCCCCAGGGAATCCTGCAAGCAGCGCCGCCATGGGGATTCCGACCCCCTTCCCGCCAGCCTGTTCCTGGCGGTTTACACCGCCAGGAAGAGGCTGGCGGGAACGGGTGTCATGGGGCCCCTGGGGGCCCCTGCAGTGCCCATGCCACTGGCACTGACAATCGCGACGAGTGCCACTGCACCCGTCGCACACCAGCAACTCCGCCGGCTCCATTCGGAGCCGGCTTCATCGTTGCTGGGGCTTTCCCGCTTGGCGGGCGGGCGGCCTTTTGGCGGTCGCCCGCCCGTCCAGCGGGAAAGTCAGAATGACCGCTGCAGTCATTTGACCGCGGTACGGTCTTTTGGCGGTCTCCGCCCGGCGGGCGGCGCCCGCCGCCCGCCGGGGTCGGAATGACCCCCATAATCACTGGGTTACTCCTTGGCAGAGGTTAATGGAACAACCTACTTTAGTTGGTATTAATAACGGTTTCTTTGGGGACCAATAAGTTCCTGATAAATAACAGTGCTGTTGACAAAATTGGGAAGAAAGTGAAATTGTTCTGGTTTCCCAATTAATATAGGGATTGTGCCGGGTTAGCCATGGAATGCCTAGAACCATAACATGATTCAGTGAAGATATCAGATCGAAAGAGACATATTCCTGATGTTTCCCGAATTGTAAACACAAGGTAGGAGTGGTATTAATGACAGGTCCAGGGGCTAGAAGAGAACCATCCGCTGTATGAACTTGCTCTGGTACATCCTTGGTACCCAAGGGATTTTTCTTTCCAGAGCCCATGTTTCATCTAAGTATATACCACTGGCTCCACAATCCAATAAGGCTAATGCTCTTTCTTCTCGGCCATCGGCTACTTGTAAGGTGATAGGTAAAAGGAAAAGAGCTGTTACTTCTTCTCTAGAGGAACAAATGGAAGGTATCTTGGAAAATCCTGTCTTCTCCCTTCTCACAGGGGAAGGGAGTTAGCGTTTCCCAGGAGCTTTGACAGACGTATTGGACAGGTATGGATTAGATGACCCGAAGCACCACAATAAAGATATAGGGGGTCATTCTGACCTCGGCGGTAAAAGCCTTTTACCGCCGGTCAGAAGACCGCCATTCTACCGCCGCGGTAAACCGCCACGGTCATTCTGACCCACAACTGCCAAGCTGCCAAAAACCCGACATCCACGGAAGGCCGCCTCATCAGCGGGCAGCGATAAACTGGAGATGACCAAACCTCCACCGCCACGCCAACACAAACACGCCCATGCCATTACGACCCACGAATCCACGCGGCGGTCATTCAACCGCGGTATTCCATTGGCGGTACACACCACTGCGGTCAAAATACACACCCAGCTCCAAAACACAGCCACATTGGACAATTTGAAATACCCACACCTGATACACATACAAACACCACTCCCACACATCCAAGCAACTATAAAACACACACCCACATCACCCACAAACCCCCACTAGTAGGAAATCGGAGAGAAGGCGATAGAGAGAGAGAGAGAGAGAGCACAGCAATCGAAAACCCCAACACACACAGGAACCCAACATCATCAACCACACCACATCTACGCACACATCACCACACACCACCACTCACATCACCACAAACACCACACCACCCCATGGCACCCCAAAGACACCCCAAAGACACCCCAGGTTTTCAGACCAAGAACTCAGGGTCATGGTGGAGGAAATAATAAGGGTAGAGCCCCAGCTCTTCGGCACACAGGTGCAACACACCACAATAGCCAGGAAGGCGGAGCTATGGCAAAGGATCGTCGACAGGGTCAACGCTGTGGGACAGCATCCCAGAAACCGGGAAGACATCCGAAAGCGCTGGAACGACCTACGGGGGAAGGTACGGTCGATGGTCTCAAGACACAACATCGCTGTGCAGAAGACTGGCGGCGGACCTCCACCCACTCCTCCCGAATTCACAGCATGGGAGCAAGAGGTCTTGAACATCCTGCATCCTGCGGGCCTTGCTGGAGTAGGCGGAGGAATGGACTCTGGTAAGTCTAGTCTCAACTACTCCCCCCCCCAACCACCAGCATGCCAACCCACACCCCCACCCTCACCCCCAACCCCCCAGCACACATCCTCCCTGCCAATGTCTCACCAGCACAACCCACCCAACCCAAAACCAAACCCTGAATGCCAACACAAACCATGGACACCTATCACCTATGCATGACCACTGCACATACCCATCCCCCCCACAAACCACCCTCACAACTCCTGCCACAAGGGAATGCCAGCACTGGGGGACAAGGGCACCCACAAATCGCACACCATGGAACACACAGAAGCAATAACCATACTCTTTCACCCCTGCAGGGCCCGAACGCCAACACACCGGCCAGGAGGGTCCAGATATGTCCATCCCACCCCCAGAACAGGCCCCCAGTGAGGACAGCAGCTCTGTCGACCTAGAACCTGATGACCAGCCCAGACCATCGGGGACCTCTGGACAGTCGGTTCCCCACACACAGACACAGGCCACAGCAGACCTAACCCCCTCTGGGAATATCAGCACAACTCCCACCCAGCGGGCCCATGCCTCTGTATCCAGGACAGGTCAATCAGCGGTGTGTCCGCCACTACAGGGCACCCAGGCTGACCCAACACCCCAACAACAACAGGGACCTGGGGGCAGTGGTAGTGGGCACACCATCCAGGGGACAGAGGCCCGGGGAAACAGGGCAACTGGGAGGGCTGCAGTGTGACAGGGGGGGGAGGACAGGCCCAGGGAACCGACTCTCCAAGAGGCCCTCACCACCATCATGGGAGCATACCACCGCTCCCAGGAGACGATGGCGACGGTACTGGCCAGGTTCCAGGAGATCCAGGCACAGCAGGAGGAACGGCCCTGAACCTGGCCCTGAACCTAATAGTCACCACATTGCGGGACCATGTGGCACCCCAAAGGGCCCCTGTCACCAGCCCGGACCAGGAACAGCCTACCACCTCCGCCTGCGCTAGTGGACAGGAGGCCCCCACACAACGACGGGACACCAGAACCCCACCTCCTGCTGAAGATCAACCACCCCGCAAGAGGAACCTGAGATCACAAAGGAAGACAGAGTAGGATGCCAAGACCCCCACCAGCATAAGACCCCCCGGATGTCATTCCATTGTCCCACATCGTCACCCTGTCCAACCTTGAACTGCCCCTGCTCCATCCTTCCACAGGCATATGGACAATGCACCTGTGCGACCGAGAACTGGACTCTGCCATGGACATCACTCCACCCCCCCCCATCACCGTTTTACTATCATGGACCTATATGTAGCACTTTAAATAAATCACTAATTGCACTTAAAACACTCATGAGTCTGCTTGTATTCTTAACAAATGTATTACACATAACGGTTCAACAATGTTCAGTTACATTGTGATGACAACATACCAATGTCAATGTGCTTTACTCCATGGGCGAACAAACCTCCTCTTCACTCTCCACAGGCTCCACAGCTGTTACAACACCACCATCTGGACCCTCCTCCTGCAGGAAAGGCACCTGGCGTCGCAATGCAAGATTGTGAAGCATACAGCAGGCCACGATGATCTGGCACACCTTCTTTGGTGAGTACATTAGGGATCCCCCTGTCATATGCAGGCACCTAAACCTGGCCTTCAGGAGGCCGAAGGTCCTTTCTATGATCCTCCTAGATCGCCCATGGGCCTCATTGTACTGTTCCTCTGCCCTGGTCCGGGGATTCCTCACTGGGGTCAGTAGCCACGGCAGGTTGGGGTAACCAGAGTCACCTATTAGCCACACACGTTGTCTCTGTAGCTGTTCCATCACATAGGGGATGCTGCTATTTCGCTTAACATACGCGTCATGCACTGACCCAGGGAACTTGGCATTTACATGGGAGATGTACTGCTCAGCCAAACAGACCACCTGCACATTCACGGAATGGTAACTTTTTCTGTTTCTGTACACCTGCTCATCGTCTTTTGGGGGTACTAAGGCCACATGGGTTACATCAATGGCACCAATGATGTTGGGGATATGTCCAAGGGCATAGAAGTCACTCTTCACAGTGGCCAAATCACCCTCCTCAGGGAAAATAATGTAGCTCCGCATGTATTTCGTCAGGGCAGACAACACTCTGGACAAAACCTTAGAAAACATAGGCTGAGACATCCCTGATGACATGGCCACTGTTGTCTGAAAAGACCCACTTGCCAAAAAATGGAGGACTGACAGAACCTGCACCAGAGGGGGAATTCCTGTGGGTTGGCAGATGGGGGACATCAGTGCTGGCTCCAGCTGGGCACACAGTTCATGTATAGTAGCTCGGTCAAGTCGGTATCGAAGTATTAAAAGACGTTCCTCCATTGTCAACAGGTCCACCAGCGGTCGGTACACGGGAGGATTCATCCTTCTCCTCGCAAGTCCCAGTGGACGGTGCCTAGGAAGGACAACATGGACCACAGAGTCAAGTAACCCACAGGTACGTAACTACAGCTTGCACAGTACACGATTCTCAATGCATTGAATGGCTTGTATGAGTGGCAATGCAAGGCCTAGGCCTGTGAGACACAGTAGAATTTAAGCCATGTGGGCCCTTGAAATGGCGGCTGCCTGACCTGAGAAGTGTGACAATGGGATGTGAGGTCAATGCGCTGGCGTGACACACCGTGGCGGTAGGCGGTCGAAGACCGCGGCGCCAAGCCGCATTGGTTAACATCGAACCCTATGGGTTTCACGAGCCAATGACTAGGTGCGCCGGCGGTCGCGGAACGCACCGCGGCGGTACGCACCGCCACGGGCGTGACCGCCATTTTCTATCTGGTTAATCACTCGAGACCTGATCATCCACAGGAGAGGATCTATACTGCAAGTGCTGCTGTGAACTCGGTCTGGAAGAGACAATGGCTGCTGCGACTGGGGTACGGGTCCCTGCCTTCACTACAGAAGAGTTGGAGAAACTTGTGGATGGGGTCCTGCCCCAGTATGCGCGACTCTACGGTCCTCCAGACCAACAGGTAAGTCCACTGGGTGCACGGTGAATGGGTTGTGTATGGTGGATGTAAGATGGTGGGGTGGGGAGCGAATGAGGAGTGCAAGGCACGACAGATGAGAGCATGTGCCACATGGCAAGGTTGGGGAGGGGGGGCCAATCGCATCTATCATGCGGAAAATTGATGACATTTCAAATTCCACCCTGTACATGTCAAATAGGTCAGCGCCCATCAGAAAGTCGTCATTTGGCGTGCCATCGCCAAGGAAGTCCGGAATCTGGGGGCCCACAACAGACGGGGCACCCACTGCCGCAAGAGGTGGGAGGACATCCGCTGCGGGACCAGGAAGACCGCCGAGTCACTGCTGGGGATGGCCTCCCAACCTAGGAGGGGTGCCAGTCGTACCCTGACCCCCCTGATGTCCCGGATCCTGGCGGTGGCCTACCCCGATTTGGATGGGCGCGTGAGGACATCACAGCAGACACAAGGGGGTGAGTACCAGCACATTCAGCTATCTTTACGCGCAGTGGAGGTGCCTGGGTGGGGGAAGAGGGCTGTGGGTGACATTAGGCCAGGGCGCTTTCTGTAGTGTAGTACTCTCCTTTAGCCATGTCCCTGTGCCCCCGCCCCCCACCTCTGTAGGGTGTCAAGTACAGCTATCCATGGTCCTGCATCACCCATGTGAGCGTTTGTTGTCCCTAGACCTGTTGGCCTAGTCACAAATACTGAGTAGTGTACCCCGATTGCGCGGCTTAGTGCATGAGGCTCCTGTGTCTGTCCTCTCTGCCAACGGTGTTGACAATGCATGCACTCAACCTGTTTTTATTTCTCCCCCCACCCTTTTTCTTTATCTTCATGTGCATGTGTGCATTAGCATCATCAGGCCGAGGAGAATTGGCACCGGAGCACGAGGGAGCTGCAACTCACAAGGCCCCGGTGGGCCATGGCACAGATACCGAGGCCACCAGTGATACGGAGGGCGAGGGGAGCTTCACAACGGGGAGCCGTGGTGACACCAGCGACACCGACATGTCCTCGGATGGGAGCTCCCTAGCGGTGGCGGCAACATCCGTGCCCCCCGCCTCTACAGGTACAGCCGCCACCCAGCGCAGCAGCTCCGCCCTCCCAGCAGCCCCTCAGCCTTCGCTCCGTGCCCGCTCGCCCAAGAAGGCGGGCGTCTCCTTCGCCCCAGGCACCTCAGGCCCTGCCCCTGTTACCCCTGCTGCCCTCAGTGAGGAGGTCATTGACCTCCTACAGACCATCATTGTTGGGCAGTCTACCCTTTTGAATGCCATCCAGGGGGTAGAGAGGGAGGTGCATCGTAGCAATGCATACCTGGAGGGCATTCATTCGGGTCAGGCTGCCCATCAACGATCGTTCAATGCTCTGGCCTCAGCACTGACGGCAGCCATTGTCCCTGTTTCCAGCCTCCCTCTTCTAACTGCCTCCAGCCTGTCTCTGTCTCCTGTTCCTCTGCCTATCCCACCCACACCATCAGACCAGCCTGCACACACCTCAACACCCAAGGGCAGCTCATCCAGACATAAGCACCACAGATCACACAAACATTCACCCAAGCAACACCCAGATGCAGACATGCCAACAGCCACTACCACCTCTGTGTCCCCCACTTCCTCGTCTCCCTCCTCCCTCCCTGTGACGTCTCTACTCACACCTGCATGCACACCACCAACAGCCAGTACTTCCATCACCAGCACACCCTCCAGTCCAGTCCGCACACGTGCAGTCACCACCCCCACTGCCATTTACACGTCCCCTGTGTCCTCTCCCACTGTGTCTGTCACCCCCTCTTCCAAGACACACAAACGCAGGCAGCCACCCACCCAACAGCCAACCACCTCACGACAGCCTCCAGCCCATGCACCTTCACCCAAGGACAGCAACCTGACTCTCCTACAACCACCTCCTCTTCCTCCACTCCCATAACCACTGCACCTACCATTTACCTTGGTCCTAAAAAACTTTACCTCTCCACTCTTGACCTCTTTCCCTCACCTGACCCCCCCCCTCCATCTGCTAAGAGTCCCAAGAGCGCCTCAACCACCACCAGCCCGGCTTCAAGGGTCACCGTAGTGCATGGATTTTGGAGTCCCCCCTTTGCCAGCAGTGATACATCGGTCAGCAGCAAGGGGACAGCCAGCCCCCCCCCTTGAAAGAGGACCCGTAAAGTAAGGGGCCGCCGCGAGAAGACTGACACGGCTGCCCCCAAGGACCAAAGTTCTGCCACTTCACCTGCCACAACATCCAGGGGAGGCAAGGCCCAGAGAGCCACATCGAAGGAGGGCAAGGGCAGCAGGGCCGAGAAGTCAGCCAGCAGGAGCGCGGACCAGGAGGGCCCCACAAGCCCCATCCCGGGTGTGAGGGAGGACACCCAAGGGCCCAGGACACCGTCACCGAAGGGTCCAGCAACTGCACGGTCGGAGGGCGACTGAGCAGGGAGTCGTGGCCAGGTCTGACTCCCTTGACTTACAGAACAAGCACCGCTGAAGAGGGCCCCGCCGTGCAGAAAGGCACCGCTGAACAGGGCCCCGCCGTCCAGAAAGGCACCGCTGAACAGGGCCCTGCCGTGCAGAAAGGCACCGCTGAACAGGGCCCCGCCGTCCAGAAAGGCACCGCTGAACAGGGCCCCGCCGTGCATAAAGGCACCGCTGAACAGGGCCCCGCCGTCCAGAAAGGCACCGCTGAACAGGGCCCCGCCGTCCAGAAAGGCACCGCTGAACAGGGCCCCACCGTGCAGAAAGGCACCGCTGAACAGGGCCCCACCGTCCAGAAAGGCACCGCTGAACAGGGCCCCGCCGGGAGGAGCACCGCTGAACAGGGGCCCTTCCTGTCAAGCACCGCTCCGCTGGGCCCCGCCGTCTCAAGCACCGCTCCGCTGGGCCCTTCATCTCAAGCACTGCTCCGCTGGGCCCCGCTGTCTCAAGCACCGCTCCGCTGGGCCCTTCCTGTCAAGCACCGCTCCGCTGGGCCCTTCCTGTCAAGCACCGCTCCGCTGGGCCCCGCCGTCTCAAGCACCGCTCCGCTGGGCCCTTCATCTCAAGCACCGCTCCGCTGGGCCCCGCCGTCTCAAGCACCGCTCCGCTGGGCCCTTCCTGTCAAGCACCGCTCAGCTGGGCCCTTCCTGTCAAGCACCGCTCGGCTGGGCCCCGCCGTCTCAAGCACCGCTCGGCTGGGCCCCGCCGTCTCAAGCACCGCTCCGCTGGGCCCTTCCTGTCAAGCACCGCTCCGCTGGGCCCTTCCTGTCAAGCACCACTCCGCTGGGCCCCTCCGTCTCAAGCACCGCTCCGCTGGGCCCCGCCGTCTCAAGCACCGCTCCGCTGGGCCCTTCCTGTCAAGCACCGCTCAGCTGGGCCCTTCCTGTCAAGCACCGCTCCGCTGGGCCCCGCCGTCTCAAGCACCGCTCGGCTGGGCCCCGCCGTCTCAAGCACCGCTCCGCTGGGCCCTTCCTGTCAAGCACCGCTCCGCTGGGCCCTTCCTGTCAAGCACCACTCCGCTGGGCCCCTCCGTCTCAAGCACCGCTCCGCTGGGCCCCGCCGTCTCAAGCACCGCTCTGCTGGGCCCTTCCTGTCAAGAACCGCTCCGCTGGGCCCCGCTGTCTCAAGCACCGCTCCGCGGGACCCCGCCATCTCAAGCACCGCTCCGCTGGGCCCTTCCTGTCAAGCACCGCTCCGCTGGGCCCTTCCTGTCAAGCACCGCTCCGCTGGGCCCCGCCGTCTCAAGCACCGCTCTGCTGGGCCCTTCATCTCAAGCACCGCTCCGCTGGGCCCTTCATCTCAAGCACTGCCTCGCAGGGCCCCGCCGTCTCAAGCACCGCTGGCCCAATGACAGTGCCAGTTCTGTGTCGTGCTACTGTTCACGCTGCACTCGGGCCACCCTGCCTCCTCCATTGCCTGTGGAGACTGTTATCCACTTGATAGACTGTGGCTTTGCACTCCCCAGGATATGCCAGTGGGCAAGCCACCCACTGTAGAGACTTGAGAGACTGTGGCTTTGCACTCCCCAGGATATGCCAGTGGGCAAGCCACCCACTGTAGAGACTTGAGAGACTGTGGCTTTGCACTCCCTAGGATTGAACAGTGGGCATGGTGGCCCCTTCTTGGATCTGGCGTCGTGGACTCATGTGGCTGTGGTGCCCCCCCCTTCCCTTCCCCCTGAGGTGCCTGTAGTTTTATCATCTGATGCCCCTGCAGTGTTCTCTCCAACGGACTCAGGTCTCCTGTGTGGGCTTTGCCCATGTGTTGATACACTTTGGCCCACGGACAGTTGAGATTTCAGTGACTGTGCTGGACTTATTGCCTCTATTTATCGGTTACGCAATGTTTATACTTGAATTTTTTTGATTCATTTTCCTATTTTCCCATGACTTCAATGAACCTATTTTATACATAAATTTAGTTTCTCACTTTAATTATATCTTTTCATTATTCCGGGGGGTTTGGGTGGGGTCACTTTGACTTGGTGCTCTGCATTGGTGTGTAGATTGTTGGGGGGTGTGTGTATTGCGTATGTGTGTGCCCGTAACCCTTCCTCCTCCCCCCCTTCCCCTGTGTCGTAGGTGCGGTACTCACCGTTGTCGTCTGCGCCGGAGTTCGTACTCGTGGTAGATGAGCAGGTAGACGAGAGCAGGTAGGATGTTCAATTCGGGCTCCATGCTGTCCTCCGTCCTTGTGGAGTGTATAGAGGTGAGCGTTTTCCCGTTCGTAGTCTGTTTCCGCCGTGTTTTTATCGGCGGGGCTCCCGCCCCGGAAAAGGTGGCGGATTGGTGAGTTGTGATAGGGTGGGCGGTACATTGTCTGCCGCCTGCCTGTTGGCGGTGACTGCCGCGCTGTTTGTGTGTCCCGCCGTTGCGGTCGGAGTGTTAAAGTGGCGGGCTCTGTTGGCGGTTCACGCCAGGGTCAGAATTCCATTTTTTGGACCGCCAGCCTGTTGGCTGGTTGGCCGCCGCTTTATCACCGACCGGCAGGGTCAGAATGACCCCCATAGGCCCTTATTACAACATTGGCGGTAAATCCCACTTACCGCCATGCAGAAGACTGCCAACACACCGCTGAGGCAGCGGAATTCCTCAACAGCTATTACGACCCACAGCTCGGAATCCGCCATAATCCAGACACCCACACAAGTCTGCCACACGAAAGGTCAGTGATAAACTGGCGATAACAAAACCGACACTGTCACGCCAACAGGAATACGCCCACACTATTACAACCCTCGAATCCACGTGGCGGTCTTTCAACTGCTGTGTTCCATTGGCGTTACACACCACCGAGCTCAAAATACACACACATTTACAAAACACAACCACATTGGACAATTCAAAATACACACACCTGATATACATACACACAACACACCCACACATCCAATCCAATATAAAACACACACCAACATCACCCACAAACCCTTACTACCAAAATTTTGAAAGAAGGCCAGAGAGAGACACCTCCAGAAACAACACTAGCATCCACAGACACACAACATCATCACTCACAGAACACCAACGCACCTTAAACAACACACAACAGCACATCCCCTCACACATCACCCACACCACATCATGGCACCTCAACGACACCCCAGGTTCTCTGAGGAGGAGCTCAGGGTCATGGTGGAGGAAATCATCCGCGTAGAGCCACAGCTATTCGGATCACAGGTGCAGCACACCTCCATTACTAGGAAGATGGAGCTATGGCGCAGAATCATCAACAGGGTCAATGCAGTGGGACAGCATCCAAGAACTAGGGATGACATTAGGAAGAGGTGGAACGACCTACGGGGGAAGGTGCGTTCCGTGGTCTCCAGACACCAGATTGCAGTAGGGAGGACTGGCGGTGGACCCCCACCTCCTTCCCCACAGCTAACAACATGGGAGGAGCACGTCTTGGCAATTCTGCATCGTGAGGGCCTCGCAGGAGTAGCAGGAGGAATGGACTCTGGTAAGTCAGCTATTAACTATTATATCCCCCACCCTACCTGCATGCCATCACAGACCCCCACCCTCACCCCATCACTCCAACACCTCACATATGTCCCACTATCACAACCCACCCATCCCAACACCAAGCCCTGCATGCAACACCAAAGCATGGACACCCATCACCAAAGCATGTCCACTACAGATACCCACACAGAACCCAAACCAAATATCACACAAGGACCTAGACAAGAATGCAAGCACTGGAGTACAGGGTCACTCACCCATTGCACACCATGGCACACACAGATGCAATACTCATGCCTTTACACCCCTGCAGTATCACTCCCCAACGTCACCAGACAGGAGGTTCCAGACATATCCAGTCCCCCCACAGAAGAGGCCCACAGTAATGACAGCAGCACTGCACAACTGGATCAAGAAGACCAGCCCCGTCCATCTGGGCCCTCAGGACAGTCGGTTCCCCTGACACTGGCACAAGCCACCACAGAGCCTCCCCCCTCATGAAACACCACCACAGCACCCACCCAGCGGGCCCATCCCTCTGTCCCCATGACACGTCAAGCAGCAGTGTGTCCACCACCACAGGGAACCCAGGCAAACCAACCGTCCCAAGAAAATCAGGGACCTGGGGGCAGTGGCAGGACTGCTGTGAGACAGGGGGAGGACAGGCCCAGGGAACCCACTCTCCACGAGGCCCTCTCCAACATCATGGGAGCGTACCATCATTCCCAGGAGACAATGGCAATGGTACTGGCCAACTTTCAGGAGACCCAGCGGCTGCAGGAGGAACACTATCTGGGGATCAGAGAGGAACTGAAGTCCATCAACACCACCCTGTTCACCATTGTAGGGGTGCTGCAGGACCTTGTCAACACCAGGAGGGACACTGTAGCACAACAAGGGGCCCCTGACACTAGCCTGGATGATGAACAGCCCTCAACATCCGCCGGCGCTAGTGGACAGGAGGCACCCCCACAGGACCACAACACCAGCACCCCACCCCCTGCAGATGGAGAGCCATCCCGCAAACAATCCCTGAGATCCAGGAACAAGACGGAGAACAATGACAAGACCCCCGCCAGGAAATGAGACCCCCTTGAATGTCACCCTTCTGTCCCACTATGTCACCCTGTCCATCCTTCAACTGCCCTTGCTCCACTTCCTATGCCCCTTTGGACAATGCACCTGTGAAACAAATAGACTGGACTCTGCCATGGACATTCCTCCACCATCACCCCTGCCCATTTTACAACCCCCTCCACTTGTTTGCACAGAAATAAATACAATTCAATCTCAAAACAATCTGGAGTCAGTCTGTGCTTTCACAAATGAGTAATTGCAATAACTATGGAATATAGCAATGTCCATTTAATTGTCCACATACCGATGAAACACAGCTGTAGGGCGGGAGGAAATATAGCAGAGGTCACAAAGTTGGACCCACATCTGTTAAATGGAAAGGCAAAGTGACAAGTCAGGGTCCATACACTGAGTGAAAATTACAGACTTATGATAGCTCAAACAATAGTATGAGATGTGTGAGGCAGTGACATCTTTTTACCTGTGTCTTACTGGAAGTATGGCTGGATAACATTGTTTCTGTTGTCGATATGCTCTTCTTCTGCCTCCTCTTCTTCACTGTCCACAGGCTCCACAGCTGCCACAAGAACTCCAGGTGGACCATCCTAATGCAGAAAAGGCACCTGTCGTCGCAAAGCCAGGTTGTGCAGCATACAGCAGGCCACGATGATCTGGCACACCTTCTTTGGTGAGTAGTAGACAGAACCACCTGTCATATGGATGCACCAGAACTTGTCCTTCAGGAGGCCGACGGTCCATTCGATCACCCTCCTAGTTTGCCCATGTGCCTCATTGTAGCGAACAATGCCCTTGTTCTGGGATTTCTTACTGGGGTCAGTAGCAATGACAGGTTGGGGTACCCAGAGTCAACTGCAAATTTCAAGGGACAACTGTTAGACACACACTAACCCGTAGGGACAACCCCATACCCAGACAACTATTCACACTGTATAGGGTCCTTGTCCTCACCTATTACCCACACACGGTGCCTCTGGAGCTGCCCCATCATATAAGTGATGCTACTATTCCTCAGAATGTAAGCGTCATGCACTGAGCCAGGAAATTTGGCATTCACATGGGATATGTACTGGTCGGCCAAACACACCATCTGCACATTCATCGAATGGTAGCTCTTTGGGTTTATGTACACCTGTTTACTCCTGCATGGGGGTACCAAGGCCACATGTGTCCCATCAATGGCACCTATGATGTTGGGGATATGTCTCAGGGCCTAGAAGTCACCTTTCACTGTAGGCAAATCCTCCACCTGAGAGAAAACGATGCACATGTGTTTCAGCAGGGCAGACAACACTCTGGACAGCACGTTAGAGAACATTGGCTGGGACATCCCTGATGCAATGACCACTGTTGTTTAAAAAGACCCACTTGCCAGGAAATGGAGTACTGACAGGACCTGCACTAGAGGGGGGATTCCTGTGGGATGGCGGATAGCTGACATCAGGTCTGGCTCCAACTGGGCACAGAGTTCATGGATTGTTGCACGATCAAGTCTGTAGGTGACTATTACGTGTCTCTCTTCCATTGTCAACAGGTCCACCAGCGGTCTGTACACCGGAGGATGTCCCCATCTCATCACCTGTCCCCGTGGACGTGCCCTATGGAGGAGAACAGCAAGCAGAGAGTCAGACAACATTGAGGTATCACAAAATGTCATTTGCACACATTTATTAATCAACAATGTGCCTGTTACTGTGTGTATGCAAGGACTATATAGGTGTGATGCAGTTATTTTTAATGGCATGTGGCCCCTGAAATGGCGGCTGCCTGACTTGTAAGGTGGGACAAGGGGATATGAGGTAACTGCGCTGGCGTTCGACACCGTCGCGGTAGGCGGTCGAAGACCACGGTGCAATCCTGCATTGGTTAACATCGGACCCTATGGGTCCCAGGAGCCAATGACGATGTACGCCGGAGGTGACGGTACACACCACCGCGGACGTGACTGCCATTTTCTGTCTGTTCACTCACTTGATACCTGACCTGAAACAGGAGAGGACCTACACTGCAAGTGCTGCTGTGACCTGTGTCTGGAAGGGACGATGGCTCATGTGTCTGGGGAAAGAGCCCCTACCTTCACTTCAGAGGAGATGGAGAGACTAGTGGATGGGGTTCTCCCCCAGTACACACAACTATACGGTCCGCCAGACAAACAGGTAATTACACTGTGAGCATGCTGCATGGGCAATGCCTGTTTGGAATGGTGTGGATGGAAGATGCATGGGGGGAACTGAGGCCTGCATGAGCGGACGGTGAGTGTATGTGCATCAGGGCAAGGGTGGGAACGTGGGCCAATATGATGGCCGTCCAGACGGGTAAAGATATTCCTTTTCCCCTGTACTATTCCTCTAGGTCAGCGCCCACCAGAAGAAGGATATTTGGCGTGCCATCACCAAGAACGTCCGGACCCTGGGGGTCCACCACAGACGGAGCACCCACTGCCGGAAAAGATGTGAGGACCTTCGCCGCTGGAGCAAGAAGACGGCAGAGGCCCAGCTGGGGATGGCCTCCCAACATGGGAGGGGTGCCCGTCGCACCATGACCCGCCTGATGTTCCGGATCCTGGCGGTGACGTATCCGGAGTTGGATGGGCACTTGAGGGCATCACAGCAGCCACAAGGGGGTGAGTACAGTCACATTCATCTGACTCTGCACGCTTTAGGAGGTGTCTGGGTGGGGGAGGTGGGCAGTGGGTTCCCCTAGGCCAGGGAGAGCTTGGTAGGCAAGGCCCCTTGTGAGGCAGGTTCAGTGGAACCCCAACCCCACTAGTGGTTAGTGCCATCTACACCTAGTCAAACTCCTGTGACTTCCATGTGTGCAGCAATTGGGCTTAGGCCTTGTACCCCATGGGCATGTGAATAATCTAGGGGCTATAAGTGCATGGCGTAGAGCAGAGGGCTGCTTTGTCTGTAGTGTACGCCAACGGTAGTGGTGTTGCATGCACTGAACAAGTCTTTCTTCTGTCTCTCCCCCCCCTTTTTGTGGTCTCCCTTTTCTTGTGTGCAGTAGCATCATCAGGCGGAGGAGCAGTGGCACCGGAGCAGGAGGGAGCTGCATCCCACTTTGGCCCTGGAGGGTGAAACAACAGATTCTGAAGCCACCAGTGGGACGGAGGGCAAGGGGAGCTCCACGACGGGGACAGGAGGTGACAGCAGTGACAGCGACTCCTCCTCTGATGGGAGCTCTCTTGCGGTGGCGGGCCCTTCGGTGCCCCCCGCATCAACAGGTACAGCTGCCACCCCCCTACCAGCACTGCCCTCCCAGCAGCCCCTCAGCGTGTGTCCTGTCCCTGCTCACCCAGGAGGGTGGGCATCTACTTCGCCCCAGGCACCTCAGGCCCTGCCCCAGTCAGCCCTGCTGCCCTCAGTGAGGAGGCTATTGACCTCCTGAGACCCCTTACTGTTGGGCAGTCTACCATTCTGAATGCCATCCAGGGTGTTGAGAGGCATTTGCAACAAACAAATGCATACCTGGAGGGCATTCATTCTGGCCAGGCAGCCCAACAGAGAGCATTTCAGGCTCTGATGGCAGCCATTGTCCCTGTGTCCAGCCTCCACCCTCCTACTTCCTCCACCCAGACCCAATCCCCTGTACCTCAGCCTATCCCAAGCACAACATCAGACCAGCATGACCACCTCAACACACAAGGGTGGCTCAGGCAAACATAAGCACCACACATCCCACAGGCACTCACACAAGCATCACATCCATGCAGACATACTAACATCCACTTCCTCCACTGTGTCCCCCACCTTCACGTCTCCCTCCTCCCTCCCAGTCTCGTCTCCACTCACACCTGCATGCACAACATCTTCAGCCACTACCTCCATCACCAGCACACCCATCACCACACACCGCTCATGTGCACTCACCAACCCCACTACCATTCACAAATCCCATGTGTCCTCTCCCAGTGTGTCAGTGAGCCCTCCTCCCAAAGTACACAAACGCAGGCACACACCCACCCAACAGCCACCCACCTCAAAACAGCCTCCATCTACCCGTCCCAGTGTGTCTAAAAAACTTTTCCTGGCTAAGATTGACCTCTTCCCTACAACACCCCCCACCCCCGTCCGTCCCCTAGGGCCAGGCTTTCCAGGTCCCAACCCAGCACCTCAGCCACCACATCCCCAGGCACAGTGGTGCCAGCAACTGCGGGCTATTGGAGTGCGCCAACCATCAGGGCTTCCAGTGTGCCACGGAGTGAGGGCAAGGACATTCCGCTACATGCCAAACTAAAATAGTTGCCCACATCCCAGAGGGAGAAGCAGAAAACACCTGCCACCAAGGGGTCAGGCAAAACGTAAGGGGATAGTGGCAAGACAGCTGCGCCACCATCAAAGGTGGGGAAGGGCCAGAAATTGAAGGGCAGGTCAGGAGCGGGCATGGAGGCACCGACTGAGGGACCAGTGTCACACCTTCTTTCCATGTCAAAGCCAACCTGTACGGCAGAAAAGACCACCACCTGCACCGCCACCAGCACTGCTGCCCCAGAGCCCGCAACCAGCACTGCCGCCACAGAGCCCGCCGCCAGCACTGCTGTCACAGACCCCGCCACCAGCACTGCTGCCACAGACCCCGCCGCCACCACCGCTGCCACATAGGCCGCAACCAGCACCGTCGCCACAGAGCCTCCCGCCAGCACCGCCGCCACAGAGCCCGCCGTCAGCACCGCCGCGACTGACACTGCCGCAGGCACCGCCAGCAGCCTGCGACATCCTGAGCCAGTGGCACCACCGCAGACATGGCTGCCATCCCCAGTGGTCAGTCGTCTGAGGCTGGTGGTGAGCTCCATGAGCCTGGGCAGCTTCCATGAAGCATCACTTTCAGTGGAGAAAGGCATTCACTACCTCAATCCTTGGCAGGATGAAGCACTCTGGGCACAAAGCCCCCTCCGGAACCAGTGGAGAGATACATCCTCTTCGTCAGTCCTTGGCAGGATGAAGCACTCTGGACACAAAGCCCCCTCTAAAACAAGTGGAGAATGACATCCACTACCTCAGTCCTTGGCAGGATGAAGCACTCTGGGCACAAAGCCCCCTCCAGAACCAGTGGAGAGTTACATCCACTTACTCAGTCCTTGGCAGGATGAAGCACTCTGGGTACAAAGCCCCCTCCAGAACCGGTGGAGAGATACATCCACTTCCTCAGTCCTTGGCAGGATGAAGCACTCTGGGCACAAAGCTCCCACCAGAACCAGTGGAGAATGACATCTACTACCTCATTCCTTGGCAGGATGAAGCACTCTTGGCACAAAGCCCCCTCCAGAACCAGTGGAGACTGTTACCCACTTGAGAGACTGTGGCTTTGCACTCCCCAGGATAAAGCAGTGGGCAACCCACCCACTTGAGAGACTTGTGAGACTGTGGCTTTGCACTCCCCAGAATAAAGCAGTGGGTAACCCACCCACTGGAAGGACTTGAGAGACTGTGGCTTTGCACTCCCCAGGATAAAGCAGTGGGCAACCCACCCACTTGAGAGACTTGAGAGACTGTGGTTTTGCACTCCCCAGGATAAAGCAGTGGGTAACCCACCCATTGGAAGAACTTGAGAGACTGTGGTTTTGCACTCCCCAGAATACATCAATGGGCATGGAGCCCCATTGTGGAACAGTGGCGTTGTGCGTTCATCAGGCTTAGGTGCCCCCCTCCCCCTGAGGTGCCTGTATATTTCTGGTCTGATGCCCCAGCAGTGTCTTCTCCGTTTCCAGTCAGGTATCTAGTGTGAGCCTCGCCCATGCATTTTGGGCCCAGTGGTCCACGGACAATGATTGGTGCACTATCCAGACTTGTGTAGTTGCTGTATATAATTGTATTTTATTGGATTTGGTGTTTTGACTACTGGATTTTCATTGATTACAATCGTTCAAATCATTTCCTTTTGTCCTTGCGTTTTTCAAGTGGGGGTGGGGGGATGTATATGTAATGTTGCAGCATGTATTTGTGTGTAGGGTGTTGTGGGTGAGGGTGTTGCGTGTGTGTCACTCTCTTTTCCCTCCGCTGTGCTGTAGGTGCAGTACTCACCGTGGTCGTCGCCGCCATCGTTGGAGCTCCTGATAGAGGAGCAGGAAGACAATCACTGGTAGGATCTTCATTTCTGGCTCAATGTCGTCCTGGTTCCTCGTGGGGTGTGGAGAGGTGAGTGTTTTCCCTTCTGTGTACTGTTTCTGCTGTGTTTTTATTTGCATTGGTACCACCCCGGAAAAGCTGGCGGATCGCCGTGTTGTGATATGGTGGGCTGTACATTGTCTTCTGCCTGTCTGTTGCCGCTTACCGCCGTGCTGTTTGTTTCTACAGCAGTGGCGGTCGGAGTGTTAAAGTAGCTGCCTGTGTTGGCAGTTTCTGCCGTGGTCGTAATCCCATTTTTTTCCCGCCGGTCTGTTGGCGGTATTACCGCCACTTTAACACCGACGGCTAGGGTTGTAATGAGGCCCATAGTCCTTTTCGTCGTCTTGTTGCACGCTCACTAGTCGATAATGGTCAATGGGCCATATCAATTTGCATAGGTTCCTCGTCGGTAGATCCTTTAGATTCAGACCGAGTCTCCTCAGAACGATGAGGAATGGCACGTTAAGTTTCTGAATGTGCTGGTATACGGTTCTTTTTCTTCTCCATCTACCGCTCATTAAGACGATACTCTATGGGGAGAGTCAAGTCCATCAAACCCTTAAGGTCCTCCACTCTAGCGGAATGCACAAATTCGTCTTTGATTTCTTCCCGAAGACCTCTTCGGAAAAGGGTAACAAGGGTATGTTCTACCCACGAGGTTTCAGCTGCCAATTGCCTAAACCGTGTGATATATTGTAAGATGTCTTGACTTCTTTGTTGGATATCGCATAGGGCTTCTTCTGCCAAGGATTCAAGTCCAGGACACTCAAACATCTGCGTAAAGCCAGCGTCAAAGGCTGGAAAGTTAGACAGACGGGAATCATTGGAGGTTACCAGAGGAGTTCCCCAGGCTAAGGCAGGACCAGACAGGGCCCTGATCAAATATTCAACCTTAGTCTTGTCCTGCATGAATTGTGAAGGTCGAAATGCAAAGTAGACTGTCTGGTCATCTAGGAATTCTCACAACTTATTAGGATCCCCAGAGAAAAGAGGTGTACTGGCAGAGATGGTGGGAACATCAGTGGTCCTAGAGGCTAAGGCTTGTTGTAAGGCCGCATTTTCGGTTCGTAACTGTTGTAGTTCCTGGGTTTGTTGGTGGGTCGTCAGGAGCAATGTTTGGCTTGTTGGTTCCATATTTGTTGAGGGCTTCTCCATGATCCCAGCCCACGACTGGAGTTTTGGGCGTTGCAATCTGTCACGATTTTTCTTTGGCTTTGGGGATGGTGTGCGGCCTTTGTTCATGCAAGTCCTACTCTGGCCGAGGAAGGGGCGACCCCTTCTGGTATCCACAGTGCTGCTGACAGTAGTACGCCACCACAGTCCGTGCCCTCCAGAAGGAGTCCCAGAGGAAAAACCCTGCATGGAAAAAACCTCCAGACAGGAACTCCCTGGAACAGAAGGTGGGCACAAGAAAAATAGAACTTCGATGCCAGGAATATCACAAGAAGAACAGAGGAAAAACAGGAGGAAAAACTGGAGTCCAATAGAAAACCATCCGGAGCGTGACTCCCACAGAAGAAGTGTTGCAACGCAAAGAGAAGAAGAATCTATCCCCTTACATACCCCTTGACAGGAAGTGACATGCAGGAAGAAGAGATCTGCCATATTGGATTGGGAAAAGGTCTATAGAACAAAATAGGAAAGACACCATTATGGTAAGGGGCACAGATGCATGCAGGGAAGGTGAAGGAGAGTGGTATGCTAGGAAAGAGAAATCATGGCTCCTCTAGGAAAAAGAAGGAAAAAGAGAAGGCCCTCAAATGGGGCACCAGGTAAGTGGTAAGACCGAGGGGGGGCGTGGGCACCCCGCGACAACACCAGCGCTGCCCATTATGCACAGAGAGGACCGTTGTCCAATCCTGGGCCTCCGGCCTAACCGTGGCAGAGAAAACAGAGCGCAGCTGAAAAAAAGCCCACGGTGGGCCCTACGACCCGCAAGACGGACCGCGACCCCACCACAGCCCAAGCGGAATTACATAATGATGGTAACAGTACATTTCCCTATAATTTGTTTGATAAATATCTTCAGTTTCAAATACAGTGTAATATTCAAGTCTGGGGCATAGAATTAACTGTTTTTATGACCCAGTCATCAGAAACCCCTGGTGTTATAATATAATTTATGGAAATTTTCAATACACATGGACTTTGAATCATTTCTCTAGGCCCTTGTTAGACCTGTCAGACCTAGGCATAGTTTCCCCTTCCTTTTTTACATCTGACATCCTGTTTTTGATCCTGTGCTGAATTTTCTTTTTGCTTACATTAGGATTCTGTGCTCTTTACCACTGCTGACCAGTGCTAAAGTGCAACTGTTCTGTTTAAGTTATATTGGTAATTGATTTACCCATGATTAATCTTATACTTATATTAAGTATAAAATGTACTCATTTTGGCCTTTGAAGTAGGCAAATTTCAAAGGAAAGTCTTTGTAATGCACAAAATTCTGCCTTTCCTGCCCTGACCCAGATACACTACAGGGAGTTGGAGATTGCTCTGTGCAAGGACAGGCACAGACCTATTCAGGTGCAAGTGTCAGCTCCTCCCACCACTCTAACCCAGGAAGGCCCATCAGGATATGTGGGGAATACCTCAGTTCCCTCTGTGTGACTGTTTAGAGTGAATTCACTAACAGCCTGACTGTCATCCTGGCCCAGCCATGTATTCCATAGTCAGGCAAAGGCACAGAATGGTTAAGCAAAAAAATGTTCACTTTCTGAAAGGAGCATTTTCAAACTTACAAATTAAAACCAACTTCATCAAAAGATGTATTTTTGAATTGTGAGTTTAGAGACCCCAATCTCCTCATCTCTATCTACTCCCATTGGGAAATTACACTTGAAAGATATTTTAAGGCGATCCCCATGTATGGGAGAGATAGGCCTTGTAATAGTGAAAAACAAATTTAACAGTTCTCTATCAGGACATGTAAAACACACCAGTACACGTCCTACCTTTTAAATACTCTTCACCCTGCTCATGGGGCTGCCTTGGGCCTACCTTAGGGGTGTCGTACATGTAGAAAAAGGGAAGGTTTGGGCCTGGCAAGCGGGTGCACTTGCCAGGTCGAACTGGCAGTTAAAACTGCACACACAGACAATGCAGTGGCAGGTCTGAGACATTTTTACAGGGATACTCATATGGGTGGCAAAATCAGTGCTGCAGGCCCACTAGTAGCATTTGATTTACAGGGCCTGGACACACATAGTGCACTTTACTATGGACTTACTAGTAAATCAAATATGCCAATTATGGATAAACCAATAACCAATACACTTTAGACAGAGCACTTGCACGTTAGCACTGATAAGCAGTGGTAAAGTACCCAGGGTCCTAATGCCAGCAAAAATTAAATTCAGCACAGGATCAAAAATGGGAGATCATAGGCCAAACAGAAGTGAGTCTCAAACAGGTAGGGTCTTAGCTTCTTCAGTGCCCAGACCACAGCAAAAACATCCCTTTCTATTGTGCTCCACCTCTGTCCCTGGGAAAGCAACCTCCTACTAATGATGGCTACAGGTTGATCTAGGCCCTTTTCATTTAGCTGTGAGAGCACAACTCCCACACCATGCTCTGATGCATCTGTCTGCACCACAAATTCTGTGGAGAAGTCAGGAGCCTTGAGCGTGGGTTCTGTGCACATGGCCTCCTTCAGGGTGTCAAAAGAGGTCTGGCATGCCTCTGTCCAGCTCACCTGACGGGGCTGCTTCCTGAAAGTCAGCTCTGTCAATGGGGCAACAATGGTGCATTACCTCTTGATGAAAGTCTTCTAGTACCCCGTGAGTCCTAAAAAGGCTCTCACTTTTCCCTGGGTCTTTGGGGGGGTGCCCAAGCCAGAATGGTGTCAATCTTGACTTGTAAGCGTGCCACCTTGCTGCTCCTTACCTGGTGTTCCAAATAGACCACAGAGCCCTGCCCTATGTGGCACTTACTGGCCTTGATAGTGAGGCCTGCACTCTGCAGGGCCCTCAACACTTCCTGGAGGTAGTACAAGTGGTCCTCCCAGCTAGAGCTGAAGACAGCAATGTTGTCCAGGTAGGCAGCACTGAAGTTCTCCAACCAGCCAGGACCTGGTTGACCAGCCTCTGGAATGCGAATGGGGCGTTTTTCAAACCAAAGGGCAGAACGCAGAACTGGTAATGCCCCTCTGGCATTGAGAACACTGACCTCTCTTTGGTCCCCTCGGTAAAGGCATTCTACCAGTACCCAGAGGTTAGATCAAATGTGCTGAGAAACCTGGCAGCTCCCAACCGGTCAATGAGCTCATTAGCTGGGTGGATGGTGTATGCGTCAGACTTAGTGATGACATTGAGCTCCTGGTAGTCAATACAGAACCTCATTTCTGGTGTGACACCTAGTAGCGCAGCCTTAGGGACCAGAACCACTGGGCTGGACCAAGGACTGTTGTAGTGCTCAATTACCCCTCACTCCAGCATCAGAGAGACTTCCTCTTTTATACTGTTTCTCACTGTTTCAGGCTCTATGTTAGACTTGTGCTTAACAGTTATGCTGTACCCAGTGTCAATGTCATGAGTACACCACTAGGTGACTCCCGAGGTGAGCGAGAAAATAGAGGCAAATTGTTTCAGTAACTGCCAACAGTCCCTCTGCTGCTCTAGGGTCAGAGAAGGGGAGAGTTTCAGACCCTCCACTGACCCATCTTGCTCTTTGGAAGACAGGAAGTCCAGGAGATGTTCGCTCTCCTCATTCATCCCATCATCCATAACCAAGAGCATGGTCAACTCGAAGGACTTCCCGAAGTGTAGCTTTAGGTGGTTAACATGCAGAACCCTCTATTGCACTCTACCTCTGTTCTGTAGACTACATGTCCACCAGGTAGGTGACATTACTCTAGTGCTCCTTCATCCCAAATGGCCCAGACCAACAGTCTTGGACTGCATGGGGTTCTACCATGGCCATCACCCTCCCCTCAAATTTTGGCCCAGCTGAAACTGAACCAGAGTGTATTCTGGTCGTACCAGAGTTTCATATCCTCCTGGGTAGCTTCCAGATTCTCCTGGGCGAGCTGCCAAAAGTGTGCTGTCAAGTTTCTGAAGGACAGCATGCAACTGAATACATCCTGGGGTGGCTTTTTTGGAGCTTGTTCCCAGCCCTCCTTCACCAATCTGAGAGGCCCACTCACAGGGTGCCCATACAGAAGCTGTACAACCCCCTTCTGCTGTACCTCATGTAGGCAAACCATAGGCATGGTAACAGGGCATCCCACTTTCACCTCAAGGGTTCTGAGAGACCCCTAATAATGCTCTTTAGGGTACAGTTGAACCTTTCAACCAATCCATTGCTTTGGCGGTTATAAGGCATAATGAATTTGTAGGTAACACCACACATCTTCCACATGCCTTTCATGTATAACAACATGAAATCGGTACCCCAGTCAGATACCACCTCCTTGGGGAAACTCACATGGGTAAAGATTCCCAGAAGTGCCCTGGCCACTGTGGGCACAGTCACTGTCCTCAGAGGGATAGCTTCTGGATACTGGGTGCTATGGTCCACCAAGACCAGGATAAACCTCTTACCCATGGCTGGCTTGGGATCCAGAGGCCTCACAATGTCAATGCCCACCCGCTCAAAAGGAGTACTCATGACAGGAAATGATTAAAGTGGAGCCTTGCACCTCTTCCCAGATTTGCCACTCGCCTGGCAGGTGAGACAAGTCCCGCAGAACACATCTGAGGTCTTCCTCAGTTGGGGCCAATAAAAGTGGGTGATAGGCCTGTCAAAGGACGTGTCCTGCCTCAAATGACCTGCCAGAGGCACCATGAACCAGACCCAGTAGAAAGGCTCTGAAACACTGGAGTACCACCAGCGCACAGGCTGCCCCAGGCTCAGCAACATTAGGCTCCTTATACAGGAGATCATTATTTCAGTAAATCAAGTGATATCTAGGGCCAGCACCAGCTGTCTCAGAAGACCCTCAAGAGTGGGGCACACTTTCTGCACTGCATAGACCTCCTCCCTAGTGGGGCCTCCTTCCTGCTGCCAGTGGGTCAGCTCAGACAGGCAGGTCCCCCAGTTTGGTCACTTTTACATTGTAGGTTCAGAGGCGTCCCCCTCAGGTTCAGCCTCCTCCTGGACCATGGGAACCTCAGGAGTGGGTTTCCTGCCCCCTTACCCTTCCTCCTTCTGGCAGGGACTTGGGCCACTGTTTTAGGCTCCAGGTCCTTCTGATCAACCTCTCTGGTGGCCATGAACTGTGTGGCGATGCACACCCAATCTGACAATCCTAACATCTCCAAGTGAGACCTGAGCTCCACCTCCTTCCAGTCAGTATGCTCTAGGTCGTTCCCTAACAGACAGTAAACAGGCATGGATGGACTCACAGCTACCCTCAAGAAATCTGAGATACCCCCATTTAAAGGGACCCTAAGCTACCAAACATTGGTGCTCGCTGCTGTCTACTGCTACTACCTGGTGAACCACATTAGGGATCACCTGCTTCTCAGATACCAGATGACAGCAGACAGTTGTCATACTGGCTCCTCTGACTCTCAGATCATCCACCTGCTTCCATTGATGGTAACTCACTGGCTATAATTTGCAGTGTTGTTAGGCATGAGGGTTCTCTGAACTACCTCACCCTCACCCAGAGACACTAGGGTTAACTCAGCCATCTTCCCATCACTAACTGGGGCCAACTCCTTCCCAATCACTACACTCACCACCCCTAGTGTCTGTCCACCGGTGGGACACTTGGGACTCTCCCTGAAATGCCCTTTCTGGCCACTCTATCACAAACAATCCCATCAGGTATTGGATCAGCTGATATGTTCACTGGGGACAAGTCTCTTTGGACCTTATGAGAAGACAGGCAAGGTTTTAAAACCTCATCCACCAGTTCAAGATCAGAGCATTCAGGAAGATAATGACCATGTATCAGCAAAGTAAACAGTGACAAAACCAATCCAAAGAGAGAATGCAAGCTAAGTCAAACATATCCACAAATAGTACCATGGATGAATCACATAGTTGTTTTTAAGCCAGCTGAAAAGCTTATGTGCTCTTGATACAGATGCTGCAGAAGATGTTGAAGAATTTGAAAATGAGTCATTGATGTGGGCAAAATAACCAGAAGCAGTTTGTGCAACTACTGGAGCTGGTGCAGATGAAGGCGAATTGGCAGACGTATCTCTTGGTGGTTCATAGTAAACAATACCATTTATTTGAGTTGAATTTGAAGAAAATAAATCAGCATTTTGGACATTTCTTGTCGTTGATGTGGTGATAGGAACCAATGAAAGTTGATTTTCCACTCTCCCCAAGCTCAGGGAAGTATCATCATCAATGTTTAGTTGTTGTAGTGGCAAATGCTTCTTGGCAGTGAGAGGGGTATGGTAACTACCCAGGAGTCCTCTTGGTCTACTGTGTAGGACTGGCCACATGGTGTAGCTAAATAGTGTCAAATGAAATGAAACAGTTTTCTTTAGAACCAGGCAGTGGTGATAAAATGACAGTTCTGGTACCGTGTATTCTCAGGACTGGAGCAGGTGCTCTATGTGCTAAGCCACCTTCTTTCTTTACAGCAATTTTTTCTCACACTAGATCCCCAACTTTAGGAATCCAGATGGTGGATGTTGTTGACAAATCCCTCATTACCAAGGTGGTGGCATGTGTACATGAATTTTCATAACTGAACTGTTGTAATTCCTGCAAGAGAGGGACACGTTAATTTATGTCAAAAGCCGTGCAAGAGCCATAATGAACTGGGATATACATAGGTATCCCAAACAGGGCTTTGTATGGAGTAAGTCTCCCCATTACCTTATGGGCAGAATATTTAGTACTCTCTGGAACCAATACAGGTGGTTAAGCCAACTACAACCCATACCTAATAATCTTGCTGTTAAGGATTGCTTTAAGTCTCAGATTTTCTGCTCCACAACATCATTTTCCTGGTTATGGTATGGAGATGAGAAATTGAGTTGAACACCCATCATCGCCATGGCATCCCTAAATGTCCTGGAGGCAAAGCCAGGGCCCTCGTCAGATAATCATTGTGGAAATACCCACAGAAATATGGAACATGAATCAACAGTGACCAACATATATTTGCTTGCATCATAAGGTTGTAAGGGACCACAATGGTTGAGCTACACACATTGAAGTGGTTTGCTGGAAATTAGGAAGGGTGTCTGCAGTGGGCGCTTGATGGTGGACCCTTTAATTTGCTGACAGATGTCACAACAAAGGACATACTGTTTGGTCTGTTTGTGTAGACCTGGCCACCAGTAGCATTTTTGAAGTAATGAAATAGTAGCCACCACATCAACATGGACAGAAGCAGCCCATGTGCTACAGCAGCCAGTGTTTCATCATACAACCTTTTACAGAAAGAAGTAAATACAGCAACAGAAGCCGTGGCTATTGCTGATTTAGCTGCCTCATCAGCCAAAGTGTGTCCTGCAAAGTGTATTCCAATACATTGGTGACTCAAAGTATGAACTAAATGGGTCTTTGGTAGCTTGTCTTTAAGATCTTGTACCTCTCCCATCTGTGTGTTCCAGTGCCAAGATTAGAGCCTTATGCTCTGCAAGATGTGCAGTGCAGTCCCTATGGGTCTGCGTGCAGGGATTTTGCCGGAGGAATTTACCATCCCTCATTACCCCACTCACTGCTGCGTAAGCGGTGGGGTATTGGTGTTTGGTACCGACAGCTGGTTGAACTGAACCACCAAGGTAAATCATGATTTTTAAGTGGTAAAATGTTTTTAGGCATTGGGTATTTAAGTTCATATTGGAGAAATTCTTGGTACCGAAGTTTTGGATCAAAAACATAGTCACCATCAGTGCCCATCAGAGATGTTGCCCATTGGATCCAACGTGGATGTAATACTTTTGGTTCAGAACTGGCTTTTGTAACACCTTCAAGGGTTGATATTTAGGTAACAACATTAATGCATTTCCCCTGGGCTAACGGTCTCTCTTTTATGAAATCCATGTGAACAGCAGTCAGAATTTTTTCAGTGGGAGCAAAATGTTGTTCAGCAGCGGAGTACAAATGTGATTTGTACGCTATTGGTACAGTGTCACCCTCATTGAATGTTACATAGGTGAACCCAATGGCACCACCGGGAATTATTCTGATGACCAAGTTTGTTTTGGTGTCACATGTATGTAATTATTTAGCTTTAAGCATATTCTGTTGCAATGCTATACGCATGCATGTATGTTCAAGTGTTCAATGTTTGCTTGAAAAATCTAAGGGGGTTATTCTAACTTTGGAGGAGTGTTAATCCGTCCCAAAAGTGACGGTAAAGTGACGGATATACCACCAGCCGTATTACGAGTTCCATAGGATATAATGGACTCGTAATACGGCTGGTGGTAAATCCGTCACTTTTCCGTCACTTTTGGGATGGATTAACACCTCCTCCAAAGTTAGAATAACCCCCTAAATGTGTTAAGTCATAAAGTGGTTTTATGTGTTGTGCATAATCTGGAATGCATTTTCTACCAAAATTGAAATAGCCCAACAGAGATTGGAGCTTTCTGATGGTATTAGGAGGTAGTAACTGAGCACACTTTTCTAGAAAGTGGGGTGCCAGACTCTTTCTATCATCCGATAATTCGTATCCCAAAAATAGGACCCTCAGAAAAGCAATTTTAGTTTTCTTTAAAGTAAATGTATAGCCTAATTCAGCAAATCTCACAACATTGCAGTCCACCAGTTTTAAGTGTTTTCTGAGGTCGTCATCTGTGAGGTAGATGTCTACATCGAATGTCGTGGAATCAATATTATGAAATGTTGATATTACATGGGCTGAGAACAATCCTAGACTATTCTTATATCTTTGAGGGAAGCACACTGAAGGCACTAGAATTCTGACTGTCAGGCACTACATTTTGGCATAAAAAAATGTTAGAGATATCCACGGTTTTTGTATTTTCTGAGCACTAAATTGTTAATAAGTGCTGTGCTGAATGTGTTTTGTATTGCAAATGTGCATGTGTGATTGTTAAGGCATCTGTAATCTAAGACTATTCTGTATGAATGGTCCGGCTTAGCTACAGAAAACAAAGAGTTATTCAATGGTGATACATAGGGTTCTATTACTCCCTGGTACTCAAGCTGTGAGAGTATTTCTCTCACTGGTGCTTTAGCCTCATGTTAATGGGGTATTGTGGTTGGCCCTGGGGTGTTGACCTAATTGGTATAACATGGTAGGAATCTCTATCCCATCCGTGTGGTTGAGGTACAGCACTGGAGCCAACGCCAATGTCCAATCTATGGCGTAGGCTTCTTTCAGTGTATCCAGAATGAGGACTGAAAAAGAAAGCATAATGACCTCTTCCCTTCGTGGGGGATCACGGACAAATTCAGGTTGCCAATCTTTTTCTGTCAGGAGGATGTCATAACTAAGTGTTAGTCTTCCCCAAAATATAACTGTAATTGTGCGCTCTGTGTCTCCTTCAATGTGTATTTTCACTTTGTAAACCCTGTCGGGTGGGAAGTCGTGCCTGTCCACTGTGTCGACTTCAAGAAAGTTGTTAGATTCTGTGACAGTCAGAAGCTCTTGAAGATTATGCCAAACTACTGTGACTTCTGCTGCGCTGTCTAGCAAAGTCACTGACATATTCTGTTCTTCAGCAAAGTTATCAATATGTCTGGCCATTTTCAACAAGATGGCTGCAGCCTTTTCTTTTTAAATTGGGGCACTTGTTTGGGAAGATTCTCTTCCATTTTTATTCAAACTTCAGATTAGAGGAAAGAATCTTTTTTGGTTTCACATACTTGTTTCAGTGTTCTGACCACCCTCCTCTCTCACTACATTAGTCGGGTGAGTCCTAAACAAAACAAGAGTGGTGAGAGTCAGTATATCGGTATCGACTGAGAGTTTTTAATGTTTCCCTATTTCTAAGATTGTAGCATTTCTCAGAGGTCCCGAATGCAGAGATTCTACTGTTTCTTTTTTAATATTGTTATTTTCTTTTTGCTTATCCCAGCCTTTTTTAGAACCCTCACATGCTTGCTTGGTTAAATGGTTAAATCCTTATTGGATTTACCTTGTAATCGTGGATTACTTGGTTTGGCTCCCAGACTATCCCTACCGACACTAGTATAGGTTTTGGCGATAATCTTAGGCAGCTTGCATTCTTGGTTCTATTGAGGAATGACCCAGAGCCAATGGTGTACTGCCAATGCTATTGCTTCTGCTTTTAAATTACTTAATATTATTGAGGATACTGTGGCAAAATGATCCATAAATTGCATCCCCATGTCTGGGGCTAGGGCTGCCCCATATTCAGCATGAATCTGTTTTAACACTTGCAGGAGATTCACAAGTGTTGGTGTACTGTCTGTGGTTTTGTATGGAGGAGCAAGTACTGCAACCCATTGAGCACAGTTGTCCATGGAGGGAGCCATCCAAAATACCAAGCACATTGTGAGAATTTGGTGCAATAGATTTCATTGAAGCAACTGGGTTCTATGTAAAAAAGGATGAATTATGATTATTAGGATAATGAAACAAAAAACAATGAATGTGGTGACCAGAAAAGTGAACCAGATTAAAAGTCCCAACATTCTGTCACACTAAAGAATCTAAAATTCCTACCTGCACACTTAAAAATCTACATGAGTGTGATAGAAGTGTTAGACCTAATATACCCGCACTAGTCTCTGGAAGGAATCCCCATCCTCCACACATGAGCAAGGTAGAGATTTTGTCTGTTGTTCTGCTGGTAGTCCTTCTAAGTGGATGGAGTGACAAGGCCAAGTTCAGCAGAGCTCCGAAAACATGTTACAGTGTAAGATGGCTGGCTGGAATGTCCTCCTTTAACTTAGTTTCTGGCAGCGTATTGTTTTTATAAAAAAACATGTTGTCATTTTGAGAACTGCCCGACTTGATAGTGCGTCTTTTCTGTGTAAGGTAGATGTTGTACTCTTTGGACATGCAATACTTAATAAATAATCATGTACAGACTTGTACAGCCTTGGGCTGAACACAAGATGAAATGTCATGCAAAGGAACTAACCACATATTCAGCGCAAAATGGCAACTGACAAAAATAATAAAACATAATCACTGAAATGGAGCTTTTGCTAAAATAATAAAATGGAATAAATTAAATGAACTAGGTAAAAGTGCATAGGTTGCAGGCCCGAGCTAAAATAAATGTACCCATGCAAAGTGCTAAAATTACCCCACTACAGTAGATGGCAGAATGAAGTCACGTCTAGTGATCCAAAAGAGCCCCAATGATGCAAGATGATCTGAAACAAGGCAACAACCTGGCATACATTCAGGAAATTAAAAAATCGCCTCTAGAAAGTACGAAATAGGAATAAGGATTGGCACAAAAATGCTTTAGAAAGCGAGAAGTCACCTGTCAAAAGCACATCAGGGCACGGGTGCACGCCCTCGACACCACAAATCCTCACTAGTTGAAATGGAGAGGCAATAGTAGAGATGGCCCTCAGCAACAGAAACAGAAGGGGAAGAAGCCAAAGAGCATGAAATCCAAACAGTGGGCTTTGCACACAAATAGAAACAAAGACATACATCAGAGGAGGACTGCAGTTGAGGAAGGATTGAGAAACTCCTGCAAAAAAATTCCAGCGAATGTCTTCACCAGCTTGAACCTGAGGAGGGTGCACAGGTGACAAAGAAGGCCCTGCACAGGACTCAGATGAGTTAGCTGTGAAATCCAACTCAAAACTATCCAGTGGGAAAGTGAAAGGGGTGCATGTCCACCCACAGATCCCTTTCTGTGCTTCCAAAAATGGAATAAAGCCCTTAGGGTAACACAAGGTGCAATTACAATAGCAGAGAGATTTAATCAAGAGTAGACTGGGGCAGGAAAAACCTTTCATTAATAGCCCCTAGTCAAGAAGGCTTCCACTGAAAACATCCAATGCAGACTCAATTTATACAGAGCAAGAATGGCTAGATCCAGAAGAACCAATTGGTCCCTTTTGAGCATATCATCTGTAAGCAAAACCAAACAAGTTAACTATGGAGGACCAAAAAGATAGGAAGGAAGGCTCTGAGAAGCAGAGTCTGAGGTACCCACAGCTATAGGTGAATGCCAGAGACCTCAAATCAAAGTAGATATTCACAAGATGTCACAAAGACCCATGTAATCTAGAGTAAGAGACACAAGCAGGGAGCAGAAAATGAGACTATGGGCCTGATTTAGATCTTGACTGTGGGGAATACTCCGTCACAAATGTGACGGCTTTCCCATCCACCATATTACAATCCCATTAAATCTTATTGGGGTCATAATACAGTAGATGGGATATTCATCACATTGTGACTGAGTATTCCATCAGCCAAGATTTAAATCAGGTCCTATGTTCCCAAGAAACTCAAATCAATTATCTTGCCCTGAAACCCCACAGGCCATAATGAGCAAGGTGCCAAAAGTAAAAGATGAAGTGTGGCCTCAACCACACAACCCCAGGCACAAGCAGAAACTGCATTCCCAAGTCCATCAAGAGCCTGAAACTAGTCAACCAGTGGCCCCGTGAAGGATAAGGGTGAAGGGAAGCATGAGGTGGAATGAGAGAGCAGCACCCTGTAGAGTCCAGATGAGGCCACTCTCACAGGAGAACCAGAATAATGATACACTGAATGACAACCATGCTTGCTGTCGGCTAATGAGACAAGGAGAATTACATTTTTGAGGAGGAGAATTGTAGTGAGCCACTCTAGGACCCTACCGGGGTCACAAAAGAGCACACATACATCCCCCTCTCCTGGAAGGAACAGTCCCGGGGCATAGCTGGAATGTCAGGACTGCTTGAAATAGTGATTTCAATTGATGATTCAAAAGAGAACAGTCCTCAAATGTCATTACAAGACGCACCATCTCTTTGAAGGCAAAGGCAGAGCAGTCGTGTCCCTGGATGAAAAATTGGCTTTGAATGCAAACACACATTCCAATGGCATGAGCAGCATGCTAACAAAGGGCTGGCCAATATATGTAGATCCATGGTGTGAATCTACATAATTGCAGTCATACAGACACACTTTGTAGTCCAGTTCCCAGCACAAACGTGAAGGCAAACCTCGACAGAAGCACAAGAATAAGTACCAAAGGCCAGAGTCCAATGAAGAAAAGGGTGAGAGCAAGCTGGCTAGGATAACAATTATCACCAGAAGTGTAGTAGAAACTGTGCTCCCTAGGATCAGGAAGGATCCACAAAGCCCTAGAATAGATTAATTTGTGCTAACCGTAGGCAAGATGTTTGCTGAATAGCGTCACTGAGGAATATCAAAGGTAGTTTGAAGAAACAAGATACTGGATCAGTAAGATCATGCTCAGAAAAGTATGAATATGTTTTATAACTCCCCACTGGTGAAGTCGGACAATGTTCCTATTATGTGTAGTTAAAATTGTAATTGAAAATTGTATGTAAGTTGCGAGCTCTACGTAGGTAATAGTGTGCATAATGGTGATAACAAAACATTTCTCAATAGTCTGCGGAGTTTATGTACATATCTTCACTTTCAAATAAAGTATACCATTCAAGCTCAGAAACATTGAAGAAACTGTTTTTACATCCCAATCATCGAACATAATCCCATGTGTGATGACATCGCCCATAGACATTTTGAAAACATTCTGAATAGTTTCTGTAGGACTAAAAATATCACATGGAACTTTATTCCAAACAGTCTCTTCAGGAACTGGAACAGCAGAAATGTTCACAGGGGACAGTTCTTTTCACACTTTATGTGGAGACAAATGAGACTTCAGTACCTTGTCTACCAGCTCAGCAGCAGAGCATTCAGGAAGATAATGCCTATTTATAAGCAAGAAGAGAACAGTTACAAATCAAATTCCCAGGAAAAGAGCAAGCAAAGTCAGTGTAATCCACAAACAGGAACATGGGCGGATGAGATAACAGTGTTTAATACAATACAAAAGCGTATGATTGCCATGCAGAAAAGTGGTACTCAAATCTGAGAAGTCATCAATGTTGATAAAATACCCAAAAGCAGTGTGTGTGAAGACAGGAGCCGCTGCAGGTGAAAGGGACTGGTTGACTCATCCATTGGTGGTTCATCATAAACAACTATGTTGTATTGAGAAGTAATTGAAGAATGTATATCTACTTCTAAGTTATTCTGGTGTTTCTAGTAGTGATTGGAATCAACAAAAGTTCATTCTCTACTTAAGGGGAAATAATTTCAGCATTGATCTAAACTTGAAAAAGTATTTTTTGTATGGTGGTGAGAGACGATAGGAAACTACCCAGGAGTCCTCGAGGCCTTCTGTGTAGGATCGGCAACATGATGCAAATTAACTTGATCAATGGGGATAAAGCCTTTTTCTTTATAATCTGTAAGCAGTGGAAAGATCACAGTTCTGGTACCTTGATTTCCAAGGTCTTGCACCTGTCTACATTATGATGGGCCAAATTATTTTCTCACCGCAATCTTTTCTCAGGCTAGATCCCCAACTTTTGGAATCCAACCTGTACATGCTGGTATATCCCTCATTCCCATAACAACAGTATGTGTGTTAGAACACTCATCTATGACATTTTACAGTTCCTGTAAGACAGTGAGATGTTTAATGACATAAAAACGGAGTTTATGCCACCACAGTGCAAGGACCATCAATATCTGGGACAGAAATTGGGATGCCAAACAGTACTTCATATGGGGTAAGGCCACGCAAAGATCTTCTAGGAAGATTATTTAATGCTCTCTAGACCCGATATATGTGATAGATCCATCTACAACCTGAACCTAATACTCTAGAAGTAAAGGATTCCTTTAAGTCTAGATTCTTTCTCCCCATCTTTGAATTTCATATGGGATGATAATGGAAAGAAAAATGCACAGCTACACCCAGGATTCCCATGGTGTCCCTGTATGCTAATCTTTAATAACAGTGCTAGAGTCAGCTGATCATTGTAGTCATATCCAAGGGAATCAGGAGCAAGAATCTACTGCTAGCAGAATGTATGCACCATAAGAATTCAAGGGACCACAATTATCAAGGTACACACACTGCACAGGCTTGCTTTAGACCAAGAGGGGTGTCTGCAGTTGGCACTTAATAATAGAGCCTTAAATTTGCTGGCATGTGTCACAAATAAGGACATACTGTTTTGTCTGTTTGTACAGACCATGCCGCCAATAGCATCTTTGTAGCAGGGAAATGTAGCTGCCACACCAGCATAGGCAGGAGCAACACCTTCATGTGCTGCTTGAATTAGTTCTAGCTTACGGTCTTGGTAGGGGCACACATGATCACTCATCCCTGGAATAATTACATGAGGAATGTTTTGGGCACATACAGCGAAATGTACACACCATTTGGGCCTTTTGGGGCTGGAAAAAAGCTTTTTCAACTGTGCAAAAGGCAAAATGTGATTCTGTAGCTTGTTACCAAATTGCATTTTGCTTTTGCGATTCGGTATTTGGAAGGGGCATGTTTAAGGCTTCCCTTCCAAATACCGAATCGGTATGGTATGTATTATTGTTTTGCGACTAAATTCCAGTTGCAAAACAGTACTACTTTACCACCAGTGAGTTTCAAACCGCTTGTAACCCATGTGCATAGGGGAAGTGGTCCACAAGATCCTCCTTCTCCTTTGAGAATGTAAATAATAATGGCGGTCATTACAACATTGGTGGTAAAAGCCGCTTACCGTCGTGCAGAAGACCGCCAACCCACCGCCGCGGCCGCGGAAAACTGCCACAACTATTATGACCCACATCTCGGAATCTGCCAAAATCTAGATACCCACACAAGTCCGCACACCAAAGGTCAGTGATAAACTAGCGAAAACAAAACCTCTGCCGTCACGCCAACAGAAATACGCCCACACTATCACGACACACGAATCCACGCGGCGGTCAGCACCCAAGAAATCGTGAGGACATCAGGAAAAGGTGGATTGACCTTCAGGGGAAGGTGCGTTTCGTGGTCTCAAGACACCACCTGGCGGTTCAGTGGACTGGCGGCAGACCCCCACCTCCTCCCCCACAACTGACAACATGGGAGGAGCAGGTCTTGGCAATTCTGCATCCTGAGGGCCTCGTAGGAGTATGGGTGGAATGGACTCTGGTAAGTCAAATCGTAACTATTATATCTCCCACCCTACCTGCATGCCAGCACATTCCCCCACCCTCACCCCCATCACTCTAACTCCTCACAAATGTCCCAACATCACAAACCACACATCCCAAGACCAAGCCCTGCATGCAACAACAAAGCATGGACACCCATCACTAAAGCATGCCCACTGCACATACCCATACACCCCCTAAACCATCATCACACAAGGTCCCACTCAGGAATGCAAGCACTGGGGTACACGGTCACCCAACCATTGCACACCATGCCACACACAGATGTAATAAACATCCTTTTATACCCCTGCAGGACCCCTGCCCAACGTCACCAGACAGGAGGGTCCACACATGTCCACACCACCAACTGAAGAGGCCCACAGTGATGGCAGCACCTCTGTCCAACTGGATCTAGATGACCAGCCCGGCCTATCAGGGACCTCGGGACAGTCGGTTCCCCTGACCCAGTCACAGGCCACCACAGAGCTTCCCCCCTCTGGAAACACCAGCGCAGCACCCACCCAGTGGGCCCATACCTCCGTCCCCAGGACACGTCAATCAGCAGAGTGTCCACCACTACAGGGAACCCAGGCTAACCTACCACCCCAACAACAACAGGGACATGGGGGCAGTGGTAGTGGGCACACGGTCCAGGGGACGGAGGCCCAGGAACACAGGGGAACTGGGAGGGCTGCTTTGTGACAGGGGGCGGACAGGCCCAGGGAACCCACTCTCCACGAGGCCCTCTCCTCCATCATGGGAGCCTAAAACCACTCCCAGAAGAAGATGGCAACAGCACTGGCCAAGGTCAGGAGACCCAGCGCCTGCAGGAGGAACAGTATATGGGCTTCACGGAGGAACTCAGAACCATCAATTCTACCCTGGGAACCATCGTAGGGGTGCTTAAGGAAGTACTCAACTCCAGGAGGGACACTGTGGCACTACAAGGGGCCCCTGACACTAGCATGGACGATGAACTGCCCACCACCTCCGCCAGCGCTAGTGGACAGAAGGCACCGCCACAGGACCACCACACCAGCACCCCATCCCCTGCAGAGGGAGAACCACTTCGCAAATGGTCCCTGAGATCCAGGAACAAGACAGAGAATGATGCCAAGACCCCCGCCAAGGAATGAGACCACCCTGATTGTCATCCTACTGTCCCACTTTGTCACCCTGTCCATCCTTAAACTGCCCCAGCTCAACTTCCTATGCCCATTTGGGCAATGCACCTGTGAGACTAATAGACTGGACTCTGCCATCACCCCTCACCATTTTACAACCCCCTCCAATATTTAGCACTTAAATAAACACCCTTAAAGCACAAAGAAATCTGGAGTCAGTCTGTGATTTCGGAATACTGTATTAGCAATAAGTGTGGCAAAAAGCTATTTCATTTGTAATGTCAACATACCTATGTCACACAGCTCTAGTCCAAGAGGAATCAAAGCAGATGTCACACTGTGGGACCCAGCTCTGTGAAGTCGGAAGGGAAAGTGACAACTCACTGACCATACACTGGGTGAAAACGACAGACAGTAAAGAGGCAGTAGTGTTTAAGTACATGTAGTAGGCAGGTCTGTATTCTTACCTGTGTTTCACTGGAAATATTGCTGGATCACTGAGTCCCTGTTGTCCATGTCTTCTTCCTCTGCTTCCTCGTCTTCACTGTCCACAGGCTCCACAGCTGCAACAACACCGCCATCTGGACCATCCTCCTGCAGAAAAGGCACCTGTCGTCGCAAAGCCAAGTTGTGAAGCATACAGCAGGCCACGATGATCTGGCACACCTTCTTTGGTGAGTGGAATAGGGATCCACCTGTCATATGGAGGCACCTGAACCTGGCCTTCAGGAGGCCGAAGGTCCGCTAGATCACCCTCCTCGTTCGCCCATGGGCCTCATTGTAGCGTTCCTCTGCCCTTATCCTGGGATTCCTCACTGGGGTCAGTAGCCATGACAGGTTGGGGTAACCAAAGTCACCTGCAAATGGCGAGGGACAACTGTTAGACACACACTAACCTGGAGGGATATCCCCAGACCCAGACAACCATTCCCACTGACTTGCTTCCAGGTGCTCACCAAATAGCCACACACGGTGCCTCTGGAGGTGACCCATCACATAAGGGATGCTGCTACTCCGCAGGATGTAAGCGTCATGCACTGAGCCAGGGAACATGGCATTCACATGGGAGATGTACTGGTCTGCCAAACAATCCATCTGTACATTCATGGAATGATAACTCTTCCGTTTTCTGTATACCTGTTCACTAGTGTGGGGGGGTACCAAAGCCACATGTGTCCCATCAATGACACCTATGATGTTGGGGATATGTCCCAGGGCATAGAAATCACCTTTCACTGTAGGCAAATCCTCCACCTGAGGGAAAACGATGTAGCTCCGCATGTGTTTCAGCAGGGCAGACAACACTCTGGACAACACGTTGGAAAACATAGGCTGGGACATCCCTGATGCTAAAGCCACTGTTGTTTGAAATTACCCACTCTCAAGAAAATGGAGCACTGACAGCACCTGCACTTGAGGGGGGATTCCTGTGGGATGGCGGATAGCTGACATCAGGTCTGGCTCCAACTGGGTACACAGTTCCTGGATTGTGGCACGGTCAAGCCTGTATGTGATAATCACATGTCTTTCCTCCATTGTCGACAGGTTCACCAATGGTCGGTACACCGGAGGATGCCACCATCTCCTCACATGTCCCATCAGCGGTGCCTATGAAGGACAACAGCGAGCACACAGTCAAACAACTCAGAGGTACGTACCCACAGCTTACACAGAACACCATTCATAATCTAAAAAGTGGCCTGTATGTGTGTTGAGTCTAGGCATGTGTGACGCAGTTGAAAATGAAGCCATGTGGGCCCCTGAAATGGCAGCTGCATGACCTGTAAAGTGGGACAATGGGATGTGAGGTAACTGCGCTGGCGTTGTACACCGTCGCAGTAGGTGGTCGAAGACCGCGGCGCAATGCTGCATTGGTTAACATTGGACCCTATGGGTCCCAGTAGCCAATGACGATGTACGCCGGCGGTGACGGTACGCACCACCGCGGACGTGACCGCCATTTTCTATCTGTTCAATCACTCGATACCTGATCTTCGACAGGAGAGGACCTACACTGCAAGGGCTGCTGTGACCTCAGTCTGGAAGAGACAATGGCTTGAGTGTCTGGGGAAAGGGCCCCTGCCTTCACATCGGAGGAGTTGGAGAAACTCGTGGGTGGGGTCCTCCCCCAGTACACGCTACTCTACGGTCCTCCAGACAAACAAGTAAGTGCACTGGGAGCATGCTGTATGGGATATGCCTGTGTGGAGAGGGGTGGATCTAAGAAGGACGTCAGGGACGTCCGGACCCTGGGGGTCTACATCAGATGGAGCACCCACTGCCGGAAAAGATGGGAGGACATTCGCCGCTGGAGAAGACGGCAGAGGCTCAGCTGGGGATGGCCTCCCAACATGTGAGGGGTGCCCGTCACACCATGAGCCCCCTGATGTTCAGGATCCTGGTGGTGGCGTCCCCGGAGTTGGATGGGCGCTTGAGGGCATCACAGCAGCCACAAGGGGGTGAGTACACACGCATTCTGCTGATTTTGCGTGCAGTGGAAGTGTCTGGGTGGGGGAGGTGGGCTGTGGATTTCCCTAGGCCAGGGTGAGTTCCGTAGGCAAGGTCCCTCCGTAAGGCAGGCCATGTGGCAACCCACCGCACCTCTGTAGAGTGCCAAGTACACCTGATCATGCCCCTGTGTCATCCATGTGTGCAGATGTCGTCCATAGCCTAGTAGGCCATTTCCCAGGAATTGAACAGTGGAGCCCAAGAGCGTGGCGTAGTGCAGGGGGCTTCCGTGTCTGTCGTGTCCGCCAACGGTAGCGGTTATGCATGCACTCAACATGTCTTTCTTCTGTCGTCCCCCCCTTTTTGTGGTCTCCCTGTTCTTGTGTGCATTAGCATCATCAGGCGGAGGAGCAGTGGCACCGGAGCACGAGGGGGCTGCATCCCACATGGCCATGGAGGTCCACACTACGGAATCGGAATTCACCAGTGGGACGGAGGGCGAGGGGAACTCCATGGCGGGGACAGGAGCTGAGACCAGTGACACGGACTCGTCCTCTAATGGGAGCTCCCTTGTGGTGGCGGCAACATCTGTGCCCCCCCATCTACAGGAACAGCCGCCACCCCCCCTCCAGCACCGCCCTCCCAGCAGCCCCTCAGCCTTCGCCCCGTGCCCGCTCACCCGGGAGGGTGGGCATCACCTTTGCCCCAGGCACCTCAGGCCCTGCCCCAGTCACCCCTGCTGCCCTCAGTGAGGAGGCCATTGACCTCCTCAGGTCCCTCACTGTTGGGCAGTCTACCAGTTTGAATGCCATCCAGGGTGTAGAAAGGCAGTTGCAACAAACAACTGCATTCCTGGAGGGCATTCATTCTGGTCAGGCGGCCCTTCAGCAAGCTTTATAGACTCTGGCATCTGCACTGATGGCAGCCATTTTCCCTGTGTCTAGCCTCCCCCCTCCACCTTCCTCCACCCAGACCCAGTCCCCTGTACCCCAGCCTATCCCAAGCACACCTACAGACCAGCATGCACACACGTCAACACCGAAGGGAAGCTCAGGCAAACATAAGCACCACACATCCCACAGGCACTCACGCAAGCATCACACACATGCACACACAGCAACATCCACTGCCTCCACTGTGTCCCCCTCCTCCTCGTCTCCCTCCTCCCTCCCAGTCTCGTCTACACTCACACCTGCATGCACTACCTCTACAGCCGCTACTACCATCACTAGCACACCCACCACCACACCCCACTCACGTGCAGTCACCACCCCCACTACCATTCAACCGTCCCCTGTGTCCTCTCCCAGTGTGTCTGTGACGCCCCCTCCCAAGATACACAAATGCAGGCACACACCCACCCAACAGCCATCCACCTCACGACAGCCTCCAGCGCATGCACCTTCACCCAAAGTCAGCAGACAAACACCTCCTACAACCACAACCTCTTCCTCCACTCCCAAACCCCCTCCAGCTACCCGTCCCAGTGTCTCAAAAAACTTTTCCTGTCCAACCTTGACCTCTTTCCCACACCTTCCCCCCCCCGTCCGTCTCCTAGGGCCCGAACTAGCACCTCAGCCACAACATCTCCGGGACCAGTGGTGCCTGTAGTCACCGGAATCTGGAGTGCACCGGCCACCAGGGCAGCCAGTGTAGCACGGAGTCACAGCACAGACAGTCCCCCACCTGTGAAGCATTAGAAGTTGGCCAGTGCCCACCGGGAGAGGGGGAAGACTCCAGCCACCAAAGCCGCTCCCAGGGGTACAGGTGGGATTGTAGAGTCAGCTGCGACACCTTCCAAGGTGGGGAAGGGGCACAAGAAAGTCAGCATGTCTGGGAAGAGCAGCACGGCGGAGAAGACCGCCATCATCCCCGCTGCCCAGGAGGCCACCGCCAGCACCAGCCCAGCTGCCCAAGAGGCCACCGCCAGCACCAGCCCAGCTGCCCAGGAGGCCCCTACCAGCACCAGCCCAGCTGCCCAGGAGGCCACCACCAGCACCAGCCCAGCTGCCCAGGAGGCCACCGCCAGCACAAGCCCCACTGGGCCATGAAGGACCTCCAGCAAAAGCCCTGCTGGGCCATAAAGGACCGCCAGCAAAAGCCCCGCTGGGCCATGAAGGACCGCCAGCAAAAGCCCCGCTGGGACAGAGAGGACCACCAGCACAAGCCTCGCTGGGCCATGAAGGACCGCCAGCACAAGCCCCGCTGGGACAGAGAGGACCGCCAGCACAAGCCATACTGGGCGATGAAGGACCGCCAGCAGCTGAGTCACTGCAAAGGAGACCGCCGCTCCAAGCACTGCTGAACAGGGCACCGCCGCCTCAAGCACCGCTGAACAGGGCACCGCCGCATCAAGCAACGCTGAACAGGGCTCCTCCGCATCAAGCACCGCTGAACAGGGCACCGCCGCCTCAAGCACTGCTGAACAGGGCATTACCGCATCAAGCACCGCTGAACAGGGCACCGCTGCGTCAAGCACTGCTGAACAAGGCACTGTTGCATCAAGCAGCTCTGAACAGGGCACCGCCACCTCAAGCACCGTTGAACAGGGCACCGCCGCCTCAAGCAACTCTGGCCCATGAGCGCCAAGTGCACTGACGCTACTGAGTCCGTCACAGGCAGAATGAAGCACTCTGGGCACCATGCCCCCTCCAGAACCAGTGGAGAGATCCATCCACTACCTCTGTCCTTAGCAGGATGACGCACTCTGGGCACCATGCCCCCTCCAGAACCAGTGGAGAGATCCATCCACTACCTCTGTCCTTAGCAGGATGAAGCACTCTGGGCACCATGCCCCCTCCAGAACCAGTGGAGAGATCCATCCACTACCTCTGCCCTCCCTCCTCCCCTGTGTCGTAGGTGCAGTACTAACCGTGGTCTTCGCCGCCGGCGTTCGTGCTCCTGGTAGAGGAGCAGGAAGACAATCGCAGGGAGAATTTGGAGTTCCGGGTCCATGGTGTCCTCGTTCCTTGTGGGGTGTGTAGAGGTGAGCGTTTTCCCTTTGAAATCCTGTTTCTGCCGTGTTTTTATCTACGGTGAATCCGCCTTGGAAAAGGTGACAGATTGGCCTGTTGTGATACTGTGGGCGGTACTTTGTCCTCCGCCTGTCTGTTGGCGGTGACCGCCGCACTGTTTGTTTGTACCGCCGTGGCGGTCGGAGTGTTAAAGTGGCTGTCTTTGTTGGCGGTTTCCGCCACAGTCGTAATTGCAAAAATGTTACCGCCGGCCTGTTGCCGGTCTTACTGCTGCTTTAACACCGACCGCCAGGGTTGTAATGACAATCAATGTTATTTAAGAGCAGGCTAAACTGACACTTCAAAGTTTCTTTTTCTTCTTTTTAAATGCATCCCATTTTCCTTTAAAGAATTTGAGCTGCATTTAAAAAAAGTGCTTTATTTAAAAGCAATAACAGGCATGGCAGTCTGCTGACCTGAAAAGCCACCAATCCTATGATGGCTGAGATTCCTATTGGGTTGCAAATTGTGACTTAACTCATTAATATTGATGAAGTAGGTCAATTTGCAACTCACAAGGAATCACAAAATAATCTAAAAAGAGTTTCATATATTGAGAACACTGATTTCCTAATTGCGATTCAGAGAGAATCACAATGAGCAAATTGGCATTCCTAATGGTAAAACATCTAGCCCTTAAATGGTGGGAATATTTTACTGGCAATGCTTTTAGTAAAGGGGCACTGTCAGCCTGGGCTTTCACAGCAGCCAGCATTTCTTCATTCACCCTCGTCTGAGAACGAGTAATCACAGGTACAGTTGCCAAAACAACTGCAAATTTGGCTGCTTCATCAGGCAATGGATTCCCTACAACGTGCATTCCAACACGTTGATGGACCAATACATGTATTCCATGAGTCCATGGCAGTTTGTCTTTAAATTCTGCCAACTTTTCCAAAATCACTTTATGCTTGATAATGTTTCCTTTAAATCTCTGAATCCATTAAGGCACCAGTAATGCAATTTATTTTGAAAGACTGCAAAGACAAAGTAGAAGGAATCACTCACTATAAGTGTGGGTAATTTGAGTTTGCTATGTTCCAGTGCCAAAATCAGAACTTTTAGTTCATCTGGTTGTGCAGTGCAATTTCTCAGCGACTGTGTAAAGGTTGGTTGAGGGTGGAACTCTCCATCCCTCATTACTCTATAAACAGCTGAGCAAGCCGTGGAGTATTGATGTTTAGTACCTACAGCTGGTTGAGCTGAACCATCAGTGTAAATAATATATTTATACCGATCAAGAGGCATAATATTAGTGGAGATGAGGTACTCCAGTTCATACTGGAGAAACCCATGAGTTTGTAATTTTAGGTCAATTGCATAGTCAACATCTGTGGCAGTCAAGGAAGTGGCCCACTGTATCCAACTCAGATGTAAGGCTTTTGCATTTGGAATGCTAGCATTTGTGACAGCGTCTAAGTCTGGGACTGGAGTGATGGCAATGATTTATTCTACATGAGCCAGTGGTCTTTCATGAATGACAGCCATCTGAATTGCAGTCCATATTTTTTCAATGGACGCAAAATGCATCCCAGCATTGGAATGCAAATGATATTCAGATGTGATCGCCACTGTCACCTTCATTAATTGTGACATAGGAAAGCCAAAGGCACCTGGAATTATCCGTATGACCAAATCTGTTTTGTTTACATGTGTATATAGGTGTTTTGCTCCACGCATGTCAGTCTGTAATGATCTGAGTATTTCTGTGTGTTCATGTGTCTAATAATTACTGGATCTGGATGCTTTAAGTCATAGAAAGGTTTTATGTAATTGCGCATTATTCAGGTATGTATGTACTGCCAAAGTTGAAAAATCCTTACAAGGATTGCTATTTGTCAAAGTTATTTGGTGGTTGTAATTCTGCACACTTCTCAAGGAAGTATAGTGTCAGGTTCTTTCCCTCATTTCATAACTTGTATCCTAGGAGCAAGAGACTGAGAAAGGCAATGTTAGTTTTTGCTAAATTTAATCTGTAGCTATGTTTAGCAAATCTCAAAACAATGCAAGCTACTCTGGCTAAATATTTGTCTAAGTCTTCATCTGTCAAATATATGTTATTAACATGGGACTATGCTTCAGGATCGATATCATGCAGTATTAATGTTACACGAGCAGAGAACAACCCTGGAATGTTCCAGTACCCTACAAGAAGTCAGCAAAATTTGGCGCTGGGAGCTGAGCATGTAAAAAAGCAGTTAAATACCTGATTTCAGGTACTATATTTTGGCAGAAAAAAAACTGTTTGAAATATTCAAGATTGTTTTGTATTTTTTACTTACAATATTGTTATTTAATGCCATTTTGTGTGAATTTCGTAATGCAAATGTGAGTGTGTGACTATTCAAATTTCTGTAATCTAAGAATATTCCATGGGAACGTTCTGGCTTAACTACACCAAATAAAGGGTTATTCATAGGGGAAATGCAGGGTTTCATTACTCCCTGGTACTCACGCTGTGAGAGAATTACCCTCTGAGGTGCTTTTGCTTCATGCTTTATAGGCTACTGTGGTTGCACTTAATGACGTTATGGGTATTACAATATCCCTATCCCAGCCCATATGATTGTGTTGCAGAGCTGGGGCTTGTGCAAGATCCCAATCTGCAGTATATATGCTTGTTTTACTTGCTCTGGAACTAGGACACAGAAAAATTGTAAAATCACATCTTCCTCTTGTTAGAGCACTCTGATACACTCCGGTGGCCAGTCCTTCTGAGCCGAGAGATTGTCACGGCTCAATGTTAGTTTTTCCCAAAATATTACCTGAATTGTGCGAGTTATGTCCCCTTTGCATTAATTTTCATTTTATAGATGTGGTCTGAAAGGCCGACTCAACTGTGTAGGGTTGCGACTTCTACATTGTTGTTAGTTGCTCTCACATCCAGAAACTCTTGAAGATTCTGGCAAACTATTGTGACTTCTGCTGCATTGTCCAGCATAGTCACTGTTCACATCCTGTTCTGTCATAATGTTCTCAGTATGTGTGGCATATTTTGCCAAATTTCCATCAACCTTCTTCTTTTTTTAATTGGGGGTTTTGTGGAGGAAGTTTCTTATTTATTAAAATGTCTGACAAAGGTTGTGAATCCTTTTTTGATTTCATGTACTTCTCTTGTCTGCTGTCTGACTGTTCTGCTTTTTTTGAAAGCTTGTTGAATGAATCCTGAAAGGAACAAGAATGGCATGTATAAGTATACTGATTACTGCAGCATCTTGTGTGATTTAGAACAGGACCTGTATGGCTCCCAGCAGATTCCATTTCAGTGTGATGTAATCACTAGAATAAAATGCAATGAATGCTTGGTTTAGAATATGGGAGTTCACAGGTACACACTGAGGAATACAGATGTGTGATTTACAGCTCAGTTTGTGGCCTAGTCACACACCTCAGTGTTTGGCCTAGTCGTTTAGCAGGTACCAGGCTGGGGAAGATGCTACAACTGGCAACGAGATAGGGGATAAGTAACCAGAAGAAGAAAATGCTCTCCTGGAGGGTTTGCTGTGGTTCAAGCAAGCTGCTTGTCCATGCCACACGTGCATTTGTCAAAGTGCAGAGTCAACGGTTGGCATATGTGGAGTCAAAGCACAGCTCCAGCTAGTGTGAAGCGTGTGAATGAAAACAGAGCTTCACTAAGAAGTCTAAGCATCATTGGTCATTAAACTATGAGCAAAATCCTGCAAACAAAGCTCTGTGCTGCCATGCAAAATTAAGTTAAACAGTGAATGGAGCATTAATGCTGAAGGCGTATTCAACCAGATTTACAAAATGCAGTTAAAGACAATTATCAGATACAAAATAATGCTGGAAGACAGGGAATAAACCAGGTGCACCTAAATACTAGTTGAAGTGTAAAAAGGATAAAGTAGATGGCTCTGAAGAGAGTTGTTGTACCGCAGTAGTCAACAAAGTATCTTTAGAAGAAATGCTCCAGGTTGTTCTTACAGAGCTGTCCATACCCAAAACAGTTGCTCATGAAGCTGCTGAGTGGGGCTCAGAACAACGTCATAGGTCTCCAAAGAGTTAAGTACTGAAGGCAACAGTTGGGTCTGCGAAGTTTGAGGATTGCAGCTAAGAAAGAAGATGCCATTCCAATTAATAATAAGGATGATCCTGTGGCTCATACGTACAAAGATTTTAAAGAGATTTGCACAAACTTAATCATCTTACAGCATCAGGCTACACCTTGCTCTTAACATCAGTAAGTTCCACATTGGTCTAAAATGCTGCTGCATTCCTGAAACCACCACCACCTTTCGATATCAGCAAAAATCAACAAATTGGCAATAGATGGACTGCATGGATAGAGACCTTTGAAGATTTCATTTCTTAGGTGTGTCTGACATATAGATAGGGCAGTGCATGGGACTATGCCATAGTTTTGAGGACACCATAGCAATGTTGCCCATTAATGTCATCCTCAAATTCAGGGCAGGGGCAGCACCGTATTCAATTTGTAGCTGTTTTAACACCTCTGGTAAAGCCACAAGAGATGGTGTACCATTAGTTATGGTATATTTTGCAGCAATGAATGTGCCACAGGTAGCACAATCGTCTATAGAGGAGACCATCTCAAGTGGCAAGCACATTGTGGGAATTCTATGTTTATCCTAGGGTGTTCTGAATGAGGAAATACTGCTTCCTTCTGATCTGTTTTTTGAGCAATCCAAAATGGAATTTTCTCCTATTTGGTGGGTACCTTACCTATAATAGTATTAATAGTCACTGAGTTTATCTTAGATGCAGCCAATTGATGTTGACCAGCTGGAGCAGCTCTTGCTGGGACATTATTATTGTGCGCATCACAAATTGTGTTAAGCGTCTGCATAATATAAGTAGATTATTGTATAGTGAGTGAAGATCAAGTGCTGCTAAATTGTGTATATTTGAATATGGCACACAGGCAGCCAGAACTGGTCATGTGGCCCTGTTTTTACCAAGGGAACCCAATCTAACGTGTTCAATAGCGTGTGGTAGGGCACCTTGGAACTAATTTTGATATTCCTGATATGTCAGAGGTAGTTCTAAATTGTTGTATGCACTGTATTGTGGTAGAATATTGGCTGCAGTGTATGTATGAAATATAGCCCCAAACCTACCGAGGTGGGAGGTGATTATGGCAACTTGAACATGACGCTCAGACACCCCAAGAAGCTGTGGAAAAATATCTTGGCACTTTCTGTTGCTACTCATGCATGTCAAAGTGATAAAAAAGCAAGATAGGTTTGCAATGTATTTATTGAAACAGTTGCAATCTGGTATATATACAGGGTGAACTGCTATAATTAGGCAGATGAAACAAAATACAGACATAAGCACTATACACATGGTGAAGAAGAACATGAACAGTTCAACCATGATGTATGGAGTTCTAGATGTTCTAGAGTTTCCTACCTGACCCTGAGTCTACACTGAGTACATAGGGGGTATACCCTCTGTCTGGCCTGAACTAAGAGATTATCAGCAAACCCATACCTGGAGACAGTGCCAGGAGTCGGTTGGTGATGTAGATGTCAATCCTTGCAGCAAGCTGGAAGATCAGCACCAGCTGAGTGATATGTCAAACAGTATGTGTCCCTGGATAGTCATGTCTGGAATGCTCTCTTCCTCCTTGGGTCACTGTTCTGTTTAGATAATAAACCATACTGTATTGTTCCTCATATTCCTAGAATAAAAGTAGGCTGAAACAAATATGTAAAAATCATCGCTAAAAAGCAGCGAAACTAAAATGAATACAACATGAATGATAAAAGTGAAGCTAAAACAGGGGAGACCCATGCAGGTCCACGAGGTCTTCACAACTGTATTGACTGCAGGAGACATGACAAAGTAATGGTAGAGTACCTACCTAACAACCTTCAGAAAGACAAAGGTGACCAGGAAGAGAAGAAGAAAGAGGCCGATATTTGGGGGATAATGATTCTTTTTTTTTTTTTATATCTTTTATTGATTCCAGTAAATTCCCCAATTCTCGCTAGTAACCCCCCCCCCCTTATTGCACTTAAATTAGCACATTATTTTCCTGAGCTGACAGTTCCTGATGGACTAAGCAGAGCATCGATCGCCCTCAAAGTTCTATGTTGTAGATGTGGGAATTGTTTCTGGTTCGGAGTCTGAGGTCGTCGGATCGTTTTCAGGTTCCGGGGAGTCTATGGCTTTCAAACTTTTCAGTATTGAGTCCCATTGTATAGTGCCATCTCTTGGCCTCCGTCCCTGTAGCGCTTCTCTTAATAGTGCAGACCCCCTCAGATTCAGCCCATTTTTCTATTGCTTCTTGCCATCTCTTAACCTGCGGACCAGCTGAGTCTTTCCATTGTGAGGTAATTTCTCTTTTGGCCAGGACTAGAGCCAAATCAATACCTTTATTGGACATTTTGTGAGCTGTGGGGCGGGGGAAGTCTCCCAGCAGGGCCACCAGCGGGGACAGGGTGATCGTTCTGCTAGTACTGTTGGAGATTCTCCTAAATATCTCTGACCAATATGAGTTGAGTTGTGAACAACTCCACAACATGTGTACTAGTCCTGCAGCTATTTCGATGCATCTAGGGCATCTTGCTTCATTTGTATTGTATATTTTAGTTATCATTTGGGGTGTTAGGTAGGCCCTGTAATATATGTATAGATTTATTAATTGAAATCTGGGATTTCTAGATACCGAATAAGTATGGGAGGTGATCTTTGACCATTGTGCATCTTCAATTGTTGTGTCTAAGTCAGCCTGCCACTTGTCTCTAAGTTTGTTTAGGGGTGTGCAAGTGCTGTAATGATTTGTATGTTTCTGAGATCACTCCTTTCCTTTCTCCTACTGTACAAAGGATGTTACAGCCATTGTGAGTTGGGGGTTCGAGAGCTGCTGCCCGCAGATTTTTTGTGTGGTTCTGGTGACTGAGTTATATGTAAGGAACAATCCTGATGGGAGATTAAATTGACCTTGAAGCTCTGAGTAAGTGCGGAGTCTTCCGTTGTTATATATGTCGAAACATTTTGTGATGTTGTGTTCTTCCAACTTATGGAGACCCTTGAGCATTTGGTCCCCCATAGGATATGCCAAGCAAGCTAGAGGCCCCTCAGGTGTGTATGTTTTTTTATTCGGGTTTGTCTTAGGTATTGTTGCTAGCAGTGTCTAGTTGATTCCCACTCCAATGGTAATTGCGACCTTGATTTCCTTGGATTCAATACCACCCCAGCACCTTTTTAGATGGGCAATTCAGTGGGATCCGTAGGTCTTTCGCACCTGTGGGTTCACTGATGAGTTTTGCTAGCCATTGTAGTTGCCCTGCCCAGTAATAGATTTCTAGGTCTGCGGCAGCTAGGCCTCCTTTCGCAGTGGTTCTCTGTAATGAGCTTAATGCAATTCTGTGCCTGCCCGGTCCCCATATGAAACTCGCAATCATAGATTCTATACTTCTGAATACTGCTTTCGGGATTACCAATGGAATGGTAGAGAAGTAGTATAGCATTCTGGCCAGCACTATCATTTTGAGTAGGGCAGTTCTGCCGGACACCGTCAATGGTAGGGTTTCCCAGAAGCGCATGCTAGCCCTCTGAGTGCTCTGTGAATATTTCCTTCTAGGAGGTCTTCCGCGGTATGGTATATGTTTACTCCTAGATATTTAAACGTGTTAGGAGACCAGGGTAACCCTCTTGTTTCAATCGGTTCAGGTGTGCCTCTAGTCGTGGGGAATATAGTGGATTTTCTCCAGTTAATTCGGAGACCGGGGCTATTCCATATTTCTCTCACATAGTTATTGCTCCTGGTAGATCATCTTCCAGGTTTTGGAGAAAGAGGACCATATCGTCAGCATGAAGGGAGATATGTGTCCAGTCATTAATTGGAATACCTTGAAACTGCTGCCCAGTTCTACCCATTTGGGCCCGGGGTTCCACTGCTACTGCGAAAAGGAGAGGGGATAGTGGACATCCCTGTCTAATTCCCCTCCCTATCGAAAAAGAATCAGATATGGTGTTACCTGTTCTCACCCTAATAGTGGGATTTGAGTATAACAACCTAGGTCAACGTGTGAATCCCTTTCCCATCCCCAGTCTCAGAATGACCTGTTCTAGATAATCCCATCGCAGGCAATCAAAAGCCTTTTCTATGTCTACCGAGATAATTGCTGCTTGTGTCATTTCCGGAGGCATAGAATGGAGAACAGACACCAGGCGTCTAATATTTTGTGCTGTGCTACGTTGTGGGATAAAGCCAGACTGGTCCTGGTGGATTAACAATGTCATGTTGGGCAAGAGTCTGTTCGCAAGTATCCTACTTAATATTTTATAATCTATATTGAGCATGGATAATGGGCGATAAGAGCGGACATCCGTTGGTGGTCTATCGGGTTTTAGTAGGGGAATCATAATGGCTTCATTAGTAGATTGAGGTAAGCTGCCACCGCTCCATGCTTCTGCATATATTGTGCTGATGTGTGGGGCTAGTAGGTCCTGAAACAGGAGGTAGAACTAAAATGGGAGTCCGTTGGATCCTGGGACTTTGCCTTTAGCCATGCCTTGGATCACTGTTTTAATCTCTGTGATCGTTATTGGGGCTGCTAGGGCTGAGCTCTCCTCTTCCCCAAGCTGGGGGAGGGCGAGGTCTTCCAGATCTTGTAACTGGAGGTTAGTTAGAGTCTCGGTGGGGGGAGCGTATAGTGTTGAATAGAAGTTGATAAAGCTAGAGTTAATCTATTTTTGGCTGTAAACTTTGGTGCCTGAGGTTCCTTCAATTTTCACTATAACAGTTTGTTGCTTAGGTGGGTTAGCCAGCCACGCCAGTAGGGCGCCTGGCTTGTCCCCCTCTGAGTGTTGTTTGACTAAGTGCTGTTTATAATCATAACGTAACAACTTAAAGTTTAGTTCTGTTATTTAGTTTTTGGTGTCTTTCAGCAGGGGGGCCAAATCACGTTGTGTAGGGTGTCCATGCTTGAGGTCCCAGAGGGAGTCCTCCAGGCCATGAAGCTCGTTTTCCATAGACTTCCGAGCCCCTATGTTCTCGCAGATACAGGTGCCCCTTATGACTATTTTGAATGTTTCCCATTCAATGGATCTTGAGGACGCAGTTTGTGCGTTGTGTTTAATGAAATCAACTATGGTTGTATGCAAAAGATATTTAAATGCCTCACCCTCAAGCATTTCAGCTCTCAGTCGCCATGTTGGAATAGTCGTTCTCTCCCTTCTCCAGGACAGCGATAGTACCAAAGGGTTATGGTCAGATATTGTACGGCTCAGGTATTCAGTGGAAATTACATCCTTTTGAATTTCAGGGGAGAATAAGAAAGTGTCCAGCCTGACATGTAGGTCGTGTACTGCAGAGTAATAAGAGAAGTCCTGTGTGTGAGTTAAGCTGCCTCCAGCTATCTCCTAGATGCCAGTGTTTTTGCCACTCTACAAATGATTTGGCAGTTTTTAGAGTTGGGGACCGTGTGGTGGGGGTGTGTGATCTGTCCAAATTAACATTTGCTATACAGTTAAAATCCCCCCTATTGTATTAGGACCTGTCAGGAATGAGCCTATTTCAAGGGACAGTTTGTCGAAGAATTTCCCCTGGTCCTGGTTTGGTTCATATATCCCGCTTATTGTTACTTCCCTCCCTTCTAATCTCCCAAATGCTGCTACATATCTCCCTTCCTTGTCTTTGATCTTGTGGAGTAGTTGAAAGTGCGCCCCAGTCGGATCCAGATCAATACTCCCCTAGCGAATGCTGAGTAACTAGTGGCAATTATTTGACCCCTCCATCGTTTGTAAAGGGCGTTAACTTCCTGCTCTACCAGGTAGGTTTCCTGTAGTAAAGCAATGTGGATACCCCTGCGCTTTAAATGGTTGTATACTTTATAACGTTTGGACATATTATTTAGGCCTCTAACGTTCCAGGTTATTATTTTATACTTTGTGGTCTCCATTTAGGTTTCTAAGCATGCAGAGGCTAGGATGGGTACAAAAACTACTGTGTATAGGTTTATGTTGTGGCTGTGTGATTTTAATGCGTGATCTGTCAGCCTCATATGTGGTAAGTGCTTGATTAACTCCCAGTACTAACTTGATAAATTCAACTCCCATCTCCCGCACCTCAGGACCGGTGATCGGAACTATTCCCGTCCAAATCATTATAACTTGTCTTAAAATCCTATAGGTGGGTGGCGTGCCAGCGACCGAGAGCTAACACTCCAGGCCGATTCCGGGACCCAGCGTGACTATATTAAGCTACCCATTAAATTGTTGCACAGGTCATGTTGAGTGTGGTCATTTCGAGGAATTGTTTGTGTGCTATCTAGACCATGCTGATTTAGTGCTTCTCAGCGTTCCTTTAGTAACAATTCTATCAGTGGAGGGTCAGATGATTTCTTTCGAGGATCTCAGAGTCACTTTTGGTAGGCTGGTAAGGGTGTCCCGTGACGAATTCGATGAGCTCCCACAGCACGAGTCATGGTCCGAAGTGAGACCAGAGTTTTGGGATGAGGGGAGGAAACCCCCACTGAGTGCTGCAGCTGCATCCACTGCCTCGCACATTTCTTGCAGAGCTTGGTGCCTTGGAGGTGCAATCTCTTTGTTTCGTTCGGTGGATATGCTGCGCTTCCTGGGGGTTGTGCTATGTGTTCCACGGTGGGGGCCCGGGGCTGTGATATTCTTGGATTCCAGCCATTCATCGATTACCTGTGGGGATGTGAAGAAGTGTACCTTCCCTTCATATTCCACTCTTAGGGGGTCATTCCGACCCTGGCGGGCCGGGGACCACGGAAGCACCGCCAACAGGCTGGCGGTGCTTCCCAGCCCATTCTGACCGTGGCGGTAAAGCCGCGGTCAGAAAAGGGGATCCGGCGGTTTCCCGCCGGATTTCCCCTGCATGGGCTGAATCTCCATGGCGGCGCTGCAAGCAGCGCCGCCATGGAGATTCCGACCCCCTTCCCGCCATCCTGTTTCTGGCGGTTTTTACCGCCAGGAACAGGATGACTGGAACGGTCTCGTGGGGCCCCTGGGGGCCCCTGCACTGCCCATGCCACTGGCATGGGCAGTGCAGGGGCCCCCTAACAGGGCCCCATATAGATTTTCACTGTCTGCTTAGCAGACAGTGAAAATCGCGACGGGTGCAACTGCACCCGTCGCACCCCTGCAACTCCGCCGGCTCCATTCGGAGCCGGCTTCCTTGTTGCAGGGCCTTTCCCGCTGGGCCGGCGGGCGCTCTTTTGGCGGTCGCCCGCCGGCCCAGCGGGAAAGCCAGAATGGCATCCGCGGTCTTCTGACCGCGGAGCGGCCATTTGGCGGTTCCCGCCAGGGGTCAGAATGACCCTCTTAGTTTGGCCGGGAAGAGCATGGCGTATTTTATCCCATTTTCACGGAGGATACGTTTGGGGTTGTTGAAAGAGGCCTTTTGCTCCTGTGTTCCTTCGGTGAAATCCAGAAAGAACATAATACGCTGATTGTGGCGCATTTGTGACAGAATGTAATCCCTGTCTTTAAAATGCAGGAGTTTTGCCACTATTGGATGAGCTCTCGCTCCAGGTGGAGGAGGCCTGCTAGGCACCCTGTGTGCTCTTTCTATGGCAAAAAACATTTATTAACCCTTGGGAGGTATTGTGTCTTTGATCCAGTGTTCTAGGAAGGATTCCATATTTGCTGTCGCTGTTTCCGCTCCCTCCGGGATACCAATCAGCCTTATGTTACTCTTGCAAGCGCAGTTTTCAGCATCTTCCGCTCTTGCTTCTAGAGCCTTTACACGAGATGTAATTTTTAAGAGTTCTTGGGAAGAAGACTTCTGGGTTGAGGTCATGAGCCCAATCACCTTTTCATTTGTTCCCACTCTCTCCGCAAGCCTGCAATGATTATCTTGCAGTAGGGAGAGATCCACCGTCAGATTGTCAATTTTTTGCTCTAGTGCTTCTCGGGATTCACTGATGGCCTGGAGCACCGTGTCCAGGGTTGTTTCCTGGCTTGTCGTTCAGTCCTGGGAGTCCACCCTATGGGATCGGCCTGGAATTTGGGAGCCGACGGAGTCTTCTGGGCCCTGCTCCTCATGTCTCTTGGGCTTCTCCATCTACGTTATACGGTGGGTGGCCTCAGCCAGCAGGGACCAGGGCCATGTGCACCAAGGTATCACGCCCGGCAGCAGTAGGGTAGAACCAGTCGTCTCGATCAGAGAAGAGGGTTCACTTCTTCTATGCGTTCAGGGCTCCTTCGCCATTCTTGCCTTAGTTGAGGGGGGTACGTGCTGGAATTTATGTCTCCCCCCTCCTAGGCTCGCGGCGATAACCCCCAAGAATGTTCACGGTCTGAGAGGGTGCCCGGGGGGGAGGTCACAGAGGCCGGGTCCAAGCGCGTATTTGACTCGCCACTCACCTCTCCACCACCGTTGTCAGTAACGCACTGGGCCATCCATTAAATCGGGCGCGTAGGCCCGTCAACTTGCATTCCTGCTGCAGCGTCGTCTCCCCTCAACCGCGCCCCGAATTTCTGTACCTTTCAAGGTGGGGGTCGAGGGTTCCTCCAGTGCTGCAGGGCCTCTCGATGAAAGATCTAACTTCGCAGCTCCTCCTTCCGCTGCAGGTAACCCATTTGCGTTCCTCAGCTGGTTCTGCCCGGGCCACGGTCCAAGGCGATTCACGTCGGGCCGTCGCCTTGCTAGGCCGCTGCTATGTTGCTCGTCCGCATCTGCGTGCCCGCCTCTGCACCTTGCTCAGCGGAGGCAGGGGTTGTTGTCTTTCTCTGCTGGGTCGCTCCAGGGGTGCGGGTGATCTCACCCTGCTCCAGGCAGGTTTTTTGGTTTCTCCTCTCCAAGGCCCGGGTTCAGCCGAGCCGAGGCTCCGAAGTAGCCGCCATCGTGGTTCCTCGGGGTCATCGAGGAGACACGCTGTGTCCTTCTCAGCTGCTATTCTTTGCTCGCCGGCGTTTACTCCACATTTATCAGGCAGGTTTCCGCTCACTGGTGCTTACCTTGCCATTCGTTTTTGGGGCTTGGAAATGCAATTATTTCGGCCGGGCACCATTCACGGCACCGGAGCGTCACGCTAGGCGTGCAGCCTCATCGGCTGCAGGCCACCCCCCCCCCGGGTACAATGATTTGTGATACAAAAAGAAAAAGGAATAGCACAAAGGGCCTCAAAATTACCTCTGGAAAGTACCTGAAATTTGGAATACCACCATATGTAGTCAGCATTGTTCAGGAGCCACAAATTAAGCATGGGCCGTGGGAAGGAGCCACATCCCAGATGAAGCCCAAAGACTTGGTTTCGCAACTCTGAACTCAGCCCTCCACATGAGTAAGTCAACATGTACCAAAGAAGCCAATGCTCAAAATAACAAGATGCATCTAGCCAGGACTTACACCTATCCTGCTCTTATACAGTGGTCCCATTAACCACCACAACTGGGTGGGTAAGAAGAATGGGAGACATCCTGTCCCCTCACTGCTGCCGTTAGAATATCAGCGTGGAAGTAGATGCAAGGACAGCAGGTAACATGGTTGGCAACATACCCTCTGGTAAAACACACCCATTGCCAACACTGGACTGACAATGAAACAGGACGAGAGAGCAAGGAAATAGGACGCAGGCCATATCCACAACAAAGAAGACTTTATCTTTCAACAGCAGTATAGGGATAATGTCACTTCATGGGTCAGGGTCTGCTGGAACCAACCAAATCCAAAAGGTTGGTCTGAAATGAAATATTCATCTGGAGATAGTATAAGTCGGTGTAATAGGCAATTCCTGGAGGGAAATGGGATTAGGAGGGAAAGAGAGGGAGAGAGAGAGAGAGAGAGAGAGAGAGAGAGAGAGAGAACAAGAGTGAGAGAGAATGACAGAGAGAGAGAGAGAGAGAGAGAGACTTAGGTCAACTCTTCCACGCAATAGTCTTTGTTTGCAAGGACTCTCTCTAGAAGAACATAATTATCACATAGTGTGGCTAATTGTGTCTTGCTGATAATGGATGTAAGTCTATCAGGTAAGTATATCTTTTATTAATGAGAGACATAAACTGTCTTCCCCTATTGTATCAGCACCCTCCAACTTCCGCACAACAGGGCACTTTGAACATAGGACCATCAGAGTAAAGACAAAGAGGGACGCCCAGAAACATGCTGAGAACAGAGGTTGAGGGAATATGGAAAACATGGCCACCTATGAGGCACACATTGCTTTCACAGTGTTGGAAAATGGGTTATTGGTAGGGCAGGTAGGTACCTACACCTAGCAACAAGCCACAAACCTCCACATAAGTACAGTTAGGTCTCAGTAAATTAATCCCAGCTCTACCCTTGGTAGCTTGGCATCGAGCGTCAAGGCTTAACTTAGGAGACAAAGTGTAAAGCATTCAAATATCACAAAACAGTAATTAAATAAAACACAGGAAACAGTTTAAAAATCCAAAACCAATTTATAAAAATAGCTTATATTTTTATCTTTAAAATGACACAAAAACGATTAAAATCGGTTCAGGGGAACCGGAGATATGAATTTTTAAAGTATTATTATTTTCTAGCGCTTAGAAACAAAAAGCGCCAATCGGGTCATCTGGTTGCACCAGGACCGGGGCAAAGTCAAACTTTCAGGCCGACCGCGATGGAGCCCTGCTCGGCTACAAGTCGCGGGAGGCCTCGGTTAAAAAGTTACCTTCTGACTTAGTCTTTATTTTGAAGTTTTTCTTCACCGGGACGAACCTGCCAGTTGAATCCGACCTCCTGGAGCCCTTGTCCGGATACGCGAAGTCGGTTTCCTCGGTGGTGATTTTTACCTTCGGACTTAGTCGTTTTTTCGAGATGAAAATCCTTCGACCGGGGTAAACCTGGATCTTGATCCGACGTCCATGGAGCCCTTCTCGGATACGATGGCTGGGAGGTCCCGGTCAACTTTTTACGTTCGGACTTAGTCTCTTTTTTGGATGTTTTTCTTTACCGGGACGAACCACGAAGTCAGGCCGGGTCGCGGTTGAGGCAAGCCGGCTAGAATTTCCGCGTCGGGTCGGTCACTTTATGGAGCTTTTTTTCAAAAATTCTCCAATCTTTTCCAAACTTCTGGGGCTTCACCCAGATGTTCTTTTAAGGTTCTTTTGGGGTCCACAGCTCACCCCAAGGGTCCAGAAGTTCTGTGATGGTCCTTGGGGGTGCGGACTTCAACTCCCAGAATGCACCTGGCGCAAACTCCTTTTTGGCCACTGGGCAGTGGTCAGCTGGTCGCTTCTTTCAGGAGTTGGTGCAGGGGACTCTGGTTAGCAATTTTTCACCTGTAGCAAACAGGGAGTCCCTCCTTGAACCAGTTGAAGCCAGGCAAAGTCCTTCTTGTGGTGAAGCCCAAGTGTGCAGCTGGTGCAGTCCTTCTGAGTGCAGGGTCCAGGTGCAGGCCAGGGGTCCAGCAGGGCAGTCCTTCTTCTTCTTTAGTTCCTTTCTTCTTGAAATTTGGTGGGGATCTGAGGCGTGGGTGCAGGTCTGCCAGTTTTATCCTTGCTCCTGGGTGAAAAGCAGGGGGGCCCTGGTCCTCCAATCAGGGACAGGGTCGTCCCCCTGTGATGACCACTTCCTGGGAAGAGTGGCAAAAATCCATCCCAGAAGGCAATAGTCTCTAAAAATCCAAAATGGATGAATCTGATTTTTGGAGGAGAGATCTGGCTGAGCCCACCCACTGGTGTGGCTAAAAATCATAAACACACCCCTCTCCTGCCCTCTCCTAATCTAATCAAGGGGGCACCTAGCTGTCTGGGGTTGCAGGATGTGGGGGTGTTGCTGGGTGCTCCAGATGTCCTTCTCTGCCTTTGAAGACCAGTTTGGCAGCCCTCCCCCTTCCGGCTTCCCCATCTGCTGAGGGGAGATTCTCTCCCCCAAGCACATTCCTTTGTGTGAAGTCAGGCCACTTCACACCTCATTAAAGTAGCCTGGCAGAAGCTGCTGCAGGCTGGCCAATCAGAGCACAGCAGCAAAAACAATGCAGAGCTGAAATTGGCAACTTTTTAGGTAAAGTCTAAACTTTTTACCTGCACTAGTTATATTAAATCCAACAACTGGAAGTTGTGGGATTTATTATAACAATCAATTTGATACCAAATTCTTGGTATGTAACATTTAAGGAGACTTTAAAATTTAAAATAAAGTCTGCCCATTCTAGCCTATGAAGGCCATTTACTTCAATGAGGGAAAAACGAATTTGGCTGTTTTTACCTCACCAGGGCTTATAAATCTATTTTTATAAAGTCCCTGCTTATAGTTACATGGCACCCAGCCCTAGGGGCACATAGGGCACACCTTAGGGGTGACTTATATGTAAAAATAAGGTAGTTTAAAACTTTGGAAGTACCTTTAATTCCAAAGTCGAATTTGCATATAACTTTAATTTAAAAGCAGCCAGCAAGGCAGGCTTGCTTTTAAAATGACACTGGGCACCTCAGCAATGCACCTAGGTGTGCACCACCTATGCTGTGGTCCCTAAACCTACATGCCCTACCATATACTAGGGACTTATAGGTAGGTTAACTTAGCCAATTATAATTAGCCTAATTTGCATATCCATTTTACACAGAGCACAGGCCCTGGGACTGGTTAGCAGTACCCAGGGCACCATCAGAGTCAGGAAAACACCAGCATAAAGTGGAAAATGGGGGCAAAAAGTTAGGGGGCCTCTGCAATCAGCCCCAGTTTCTCACACAACCCCCCCCCCCAGCCCACACGCCCAGGAGACTCAGCCCAACCCTGGGAGAGTCTTCCTGGCTTGTTAGGCGAGGAAGACAGTGAAGAAAACTGGCTGTCCCTTTGCAGGGCCTACTCTGCCTTACATCCTCCTGTCAGGGTCTCTCCCTCTGGGTAGTGAACCCACCCCAACAATGAAAGGACCCATTTCAAACTGAAACTTCCCTCTAGGGGGGTCTTCCTCCTCTCTCTCTGCCAACTTGGGTAGTGAGGTGCCCACCTCCCCTACTCCTAACTTTGCTAGGGCAACACCTAGCTTACCCAAAGAGGTCACCCAACACTTGAGCAACCCCACCATGACCAATAGGGTCAGGGGGCCTACTTTGCTATTGGCCCTGGGGTCTGCCTCCCAGGCCAAGTACAGTGCTGCCAGGAAGGCTAGCACCCAGCAGAGGCTACTGACAGCTGTCAGTACCCAGAACCACACCCTAAGCTCTCCACTGACAGGTGGCTGAGCTGCTTTAGGGGCATCTTTGGGGTCCTGGTACCCCTCTTGCTGTCTAGAGTGGGGGGCTACCACCTCCTGTGGCAGACACCCTCCTTCCACTCTCCCTTCTGTCAGTGCAGGGGCAACACCTTGCATCTGGACAGCTGCCTGACTACTCAGGACTTCCTTGGGGTCAGGTGAGGCCTCACCAGTGCCAACTCTGGGCTCCCCCCCTACTGGGGCAGAAGGCCTTTGGCTCCTTGGAACTCTCTTTAAGAGTGGCCTACCCTTTCTTTTCTTCTTTCCTTTTCTTGGGGACCCCTGTCTCCTAACTGTAGGGACTGACTCCCCAGGACTTTGGGTAGGGGGGGCGCCCTGGGCGACCACCCCATCTGTGACCAGACTCACCTCTGGGAGGTCATTGCCCAGGATACAATCTAGGGGAAGGTCAGTACTGACTACCACCCTAATCCAGTCAAGGATACCCTCCCTCTCTAGGGGCACTATGGCTACAGGTTTGGAGGTGACCTCCCCTGTGGCTATCCTGACTTTCTTTGTCTTTCCTGGGACATACATGTCTGGGGTCACTAACCGGTCACTCACTACAGTGTGACTGGCACAGGTGTCTCTCAGGCCAGTGGTAGGGATCCCATTCACTTGAATGTGGTGGAAGTGCCTACTCCCACCCTCAGGGATCACCAGCTTACCATCTGGTCCTGTCTCCCAGCACAATGCTAGGAGGACTTCATCATCTGAGGAATCCTCCTCTATGGCTACACTGGACAGCCCAGTGCTAACCACCTTCTTTGGACAGGCTGCATCTCCTCTGAAGTGACCTGTCTGCTGACAGTCAAAGCAAGCCCTACTGTCCAAGAGCTTTTTTAACCCTGGGTCTCCCTGTCTCTGCATGTCAGAGTGGGAGTGGGATTTACTCTCCTCCTTCTTAGGGTTCTGGGGTACAGAGGGAGTCTCTGTGGTGGGCTTACCACCTCCCTCCTTAGGTTTTTGGGGACCTGTCCCCCCCTTCTTGGAGTCTCCCCCCTGGGACTTGACAACCACCCTGGTTCTCAACCACTCATCAGCTGCCTCCCCTAGCTCTCTAGGGTTGGTCAGCTTAGAGTCCACTAGATGCTGGCGTAACCTTTCTTGGATACAATTGGTCAAGATGTGCTCTCTCATGATCAGATTGTATAACCCCTCATAAGTATTTACTTTGTTGCCAATAATCCAGCCCTCTAGTGCCTTTAGTGAGGTGTCCACAAAGTCAACCCAAGACTGGGTACTGACCTTCTGGGTGTCCCTGAACTTCATTCTATATTGCTCTGGGGTCAGACCAAACTTCTTGACTAAGCACCTCTTCATACTAGGGTATGAATCTGCCTCCTCCCCCCTTAAGGTCAGAAGCCTATCCCTCCCTGAGTTGGGGACCAACTCCCACAAAAGGGAACCCCAGTATTGAGGCTTAACCCTTCTCATTTGGAGTGCCCTCTCAAAGGCCCCTAGCCACTTATATATGTCATCCCCCTCTACATAAGCAGGAACCACCCCCTTGGGTAATCTGGGGCAAACTCCCCCACCCATGGACACCTCAGCTTCTTTATCGCTGCTTCCATCTCTTTTTTCTTTGTATGCCCACTTTTTCTTTTCTAGGGCCAGCTTCTCTGCTTCCAAAGCTATGTAGGCTAGCTGGGCTTCCAGCTCTCTTTCCCTGATGGATGGGTTCTCTCCTCCTGAAAGGACCCTCTTCCTACCACTAGCTTTGGGTCTGCCCCTAGTGACTGTATCCATTGAGGACCGTTCCTCCTCTTCCTCACTTGGGGTCTGATGCCTTCCCTCCCCTGAGTGGTTAGAGTTAGCATCTTCCTCTTTTTCTTCCTCCTCTGGAGCTTCCTCTGTCTCTACCTCTTGGGCCTCAGCCCATGCTGTCAGGGATTTAATCAGGATTTGCTTCCTGAGATCAGGGGTTGCAGGCAACCCCCTCTCAATACACAACCCCCTAAGCTGGACTACTGTCAGTGTGGGTAGGCTAGCCAGATCAAGCTCCATGGTTCCCTAGTTTTGTGTCAACAAAAACTTTTTGCAAAAATTGGAAACAAGAATTTAGAAAAAATTACAAAAATTCAATAATTGAAATTAATCCAAATTAAAAATTAAAAACAATTTTTGCACTAGGACAATTTAAAGGATTTTTAATTTGTTTTACCTAAAACTGTAACGTGATATTGAACACAAGTACAGGATCCCGTCGCTGCTTCCAATTATGTTGGAAAATGGGTTATTGGTAGGGCAGGTAGGTACCTACACCTAGCAACAAGCCACAAACCTCCACATAAGTACAGTTAGGTCTCAGTAAATTAATCCCAGCTCTACCCTTGGTAGCTTGGCATCGAGCGTCAAGGCTTAACTTAGGAGACAAAGTGTAAAGCTTTCAAATATCACAAAACAGTAATTAAATAAAACACAGGAAACAGTTTAAAAATCCAAAACGAATTTATAAAAATAGCTTATATTTTTATCTTTAAAATGACACAAAAACGATTAAAATCGGTTCAGGGGAACCGGAGATATGAATTTTTAAAGTATTATTATTTTCTAGCGCTTAGAAACAAAAAGCGCCAATCGGGTCATCTGGTTGCACCAGGACCGGGGCAAAGTCAAACTTTCAGGCCGACCGCGATGGAGCCCTGCTCGGCTACAAGTCGCGGGAGGCCTCGGTTAAAAAGTTACCTTCTGACTTAGTCTTTATTTTGAAGTTTTTCTTCACCGGGACGAACCTGCCAGTTGAATCCGACCTCCTGGAGCCCTTGTCCGGATACGCGAAGTCGGTTTCCTCGGTGGTGATTTTTACCTTCGGACTTAGTCGTTTTTTCGAGATGAAAATCCTTCGACCGGGGTAAACCTGGATCTTGATCCGACGTCCATGGAGCCCTTCTCGGATACGATGGCTGGGAGGTCCCGGTCAACTTTTTACGTTCGGACTTAGTCTCTTTTTTGGATGTTTTTCTTTACCGGGACGAACCACGAAGTCAGGCCGGGTCGCGGTTGAGGCAAGCCGGCTAGAATTTCCGCGTCGGGTCGGTCACTTTATGGAGCTTTTTTTCAAAAATTCTCCAATCTTTTCCAAACTTCTGGGGCTTCACCCAGATGTTCTTTTAAGGTTCTTTTGGGGTCCACAGCTCACCCCAAGGGTCCAGAAGTTCTGTGATGGTCCTTGGGGGTGCGGACTTCAACTCCCAGAATGCACCTGGCGCAAACTCCTTTTTGGCCACTGGGCAGTGGTCAGCTGGTCGCTTCTTTCAGGAGTTGGTGCAGGGGACTCTGGTTAGCAATTTTTCACCTGTAGCAAACAGGGAGTCCCTCCTTGAACCAGTTGAAGCCAGGCAAAGTCCTTCTTGTGGTGAAGCCCAAGTGTGCAGCTGGTGCAGTCCTTCTGAGTGCAGGGTCCAGGTGCAGGCCAGGGGTCCAGCAGGGCAGTCCTTCTTCTTCTTTAGTTCCTTTCTTCTTGAAATTTGGTGGGGATCTGAGGCGTGGGTGCAGGTCTGCCAGTTTTATCCTTGCTCCTGGGTGAAAAGCAGGGGGGCCCTGGTCCTCCAATCAGGGACAGGGTCGTCCCCCTGTGATGACCACTTCCTGGGAAGTGTGGCAAAAATCCATCCCAGAAGGCAATAGTCTCTAAAAATCCAAAATGGATGAATCTGATTTTTGGAGGAGAGATCTGGCTGAGCCCACCCACTGGTGTGGCTAAAAATCATAAACACACCCCTCTCCTGCCCTCTCCTAATCTAATCAAGGGGGCACCTAGCTGTCTGGGGTTGCAGGATGTGGGGGTGTTGCTGGGTGCTCCAGATGTCCTTCTCTGCCTTTGAAGACCAGTTTGGCAGCCCTCCCCCTTCCGGCTTCCCCATCTGCTGAGGGGAGATTCTCTCCCCCAAGCACATTCCTTTGTGTGAAGTCAGGCCACTTCACACCTCATTAAAGTAGCCTGGCAGAAGCTGCTGCAGGCTGGCCAATCAGAGCACAGCAGCAAAAACAATGCAGAGCTGAAATTGGCAACTTTTTAGGTAAAGTCTAAACTTTTTACCTGCACTAGTTATATTAAATCCAACAACTGGAAGTTGTGGGATTTATTATAACAATCAATTTGATACCAAATTCTTGGTATGTAACATTTAAGGAGACTTTAAAATTTAAAATAAAGTCTGCCCATTCTAGCCTATGAAGGCCATTTACTTCAATGAGGGAAAAACGAATTTGGCTGTTTTTACCTCACCAGGGCTTATAAATCTATTTTTATAAAGTCCCTGCTTATAGTTACATGGCACCCAGCCCTAGGGGCACATAGGGCACACCTTAGGGGTGACTTATATGTAAAAATAAGGTAGTTTAAAACTTTGGAAGTACCTTTAATTCCAAAGTCGAATTTGCATATAACTTTAATTTAAAAGCAGCCAGCAAGGCAGGCTTGCTTTTAAAATGACACTGGGCACCTCAGCAATGCACCTAGGTGTGCACCACCTATGCTGTGGTCCCTAAACCTACATGCCCTACCATATACTAGGGACTTATAGGTAGGTTAACTTAGCCAATTATAATTAGCCTAATTTGCATATCCATTTTACACAGAGCACAGGCCCTGGGACTGGTTAGCAGTACCCAGGGCACCATCAGAGTCAGGAAAACACCAGCATAAAGTGGAAAATGGGGGCAAAAAGTTAGGGGGCCTCTGCAATCAGCCCCAGTTTCTCACACACAGCATGGGGAATGAGCACCTGAATTGGCGAGGTGGAAGGCACAGAAAACAAAGACAAAATAGGCGCCCTTTAGGCACAGTTTTTTCACAAAATGGACACAGACATGGCATGCAGGAGACATGGATGACAAAGATAATGTATGTGCCTGTTCTTGCTGTTTGCAAAAAGAGCAGAAATAGATTACCTAAAGATGTACCTTGGGCCCATCCACAGGTCTTTACATCACCAGTAAATCAACAAGAGTGACCAAAGTCATTCAAGGTAAAAATAATAACAGCACAGCAACATAGGAACTCAAATAAATTGTTCAAAATAAACTTTAATAATGCCACAAACACAAATAGCCTGAGGCAATAAGGGGCAAATTTACACTCTGTTTGCGAAGAATTAGCATCATTTTTTATGCTAATTCAGTGCAAAACTTAACTCCATATTTATATTTTGGTGCATGACATGTCTAGGGCCAAAATATTAGAGTTAAAGTCATTTTTTGCCTGTGGAAAACTACCTTGCGTCAATGAGATGCAAGTGGCCTTAGCACTTTATTTAACCCCTGTGCTAAAATCAAGCACAGAGGATGGGGGACTTAAATAATGGCACAAAGCTTGCTTAGCACCATTATTTAACGCCTGGGTCAGGACCTGTGGACCTTTTTCCATGGACAGCGGAGGATGGGGGACCCCTTCCCAGGGATGTATAGGTAAGTAAAGGTAAGTATTATTTTGTAATTTCTGTAGTGTCATAGAGGGGCCTAACTTGGACCCGCCTACATGGCCCTTAGGCATGGCCATTGGGGTGGTGGGCATGACTCCTGTCTTAATTAAGACAGGAGTCATGTCCATTGGGTTTTAACATCAGAAAATTACGCTAGTCTGGTTAGAGGCATTTTTCATGCCTCTGCCTATACTAGCGTCATTCTCTGATACTAAACTCCCTGTTCACCCTACACCTCCCCCACATGGCTAGCATCCTTTTTTATGACGCTAGCTGAGCCTTACCTCCGGCTACCGTCATACCATAAATATGACGCCTTTCCGGTGTCTTGGGATGGCACTAGCCGGCGGTATACTTTTTGACACTAAAATGCATTAGCACAGTTTAGCGTCAAAAAGTATAAATCTGACCCTCAGTACTCCAGCCAAAGATTTCGACATGAAATACACATTAATCAACCATCTACCTCGCTCACGCATATAAAATAGCAGGCACGCACATGGTGAAGAGGGTGGGTGGAAATAAGGGAATTTGTGTGGTGACAGAGGCCCGAGATTCTTGGAGCCACAAGCACCACAACCTCCAAAAGGAAGATGCAGACAAAAATAAACTAACTTTGTCATGACTATCCACAGGCCCCTAGAATAGCAGCAGAGTGAATGTGAAAAATCCGTTTAAAATTACTTACACAGCCTACGATAGACGACACGTAAAACACAAAAGTATGATCACAAATCTGGAAAGAAACACAAGGAAATGGAGGAATTGTAACCCCAGGCCTCTGCCGCTAGAAGTACCCATTGCCTTTACACTGCTATATCTTAATCTCCAAAGAAGCCGCCCTGCATCCACTAGTCCAAACTCTAGGCCTTCTAGCAATAAGCAGAGTAAAAAAAAAAAAAAAAAAAAGTAAAATAAATTGTGGTGCCTGCTCACCCTCAAACACCAAGCATTGTGCTGCCTTGAACATAATTTTTCCCGAAAAAATATAAAAACTTTTCAAGGGACGATTATGCAGCAGAGACTTTAGACAAATGATGAGTGATGCTTTCTCTCTAGGGCATAAATCCAAAATGACCAAGGCCTCAACAAAGAACTGGGCGGTGTTTCCAGGACAGGAACATTTATGCACAATAGTCACTGTCTATGACACGTTCTCTGTAAATATAAATAAATAAATAAATAAATAAATAAACAAATAAATAAATAAAAAATAGAAGAAATGCATTTCGAGTTAAAAGAAAAATACCAGAGCTATCTGCTTGGGTAATAACTCAATTAAAAATAAACTTTTGAGTTAATTATCGGTGTCGGTGCTAAAACAACAGTAGCTTCTGTTTGGTGAGATCTAGCATTGTTCCTGCGTTCCTACAATTTGTTTTTGGCCCTAATAAGATTTTGTTTACACAGTGTGGCTAATGGAGTAGTATGGAGCGTTAGATGACTCTTCCATCTTGCAAAAGAGACCCTCAATTCAGAACCAGTCTCAAAAATAATTTTGCAATTCGGAAAGGCTTTTCCGTTTTCCAAAAGTAGTTTGCCATTTTGCAGTTGCAAATACTGTGATCTTGTGAATTGTCCCTGCGTCTTCTCAAATTAAAATCACGAGAAGAACTAAAGGCTGCTGCTGAAGAGATGATGTCAGCAAAAATAAATCACAATTTGTCGTCCTTAAGAGTCGCCTAAAGTTCCCTGTGTAATATAAAAGCCCACATGCATTGCACTTCATTTGATATATGTATTACAGCAAAAATAGGCTTTTTAGCGACATAACGCATATTTAGCATTCTAATTTATTTTTTCCTCTCCCATATTTTACTGATTCTTTAATGTAATAGCTTGTTCCCTCTTCTGCTTAATTTACAAAAGTAACATTATTTTACACAAGGAGTTTACCTAAACTGATAATTTAATTGTTAACCTCTGTTTTAGCTCCTGCATAATCTTGTAGATTAACATTATTCAAATTATACTCTTGTGTTAATCTTGGACTAATCAACTAATGCTTCTGACGTACGTCATTACTGTTTCAACACATTTAGAGCGCATTTAGATAATAAGATTGCAATTAACCGTATATTATTTAATGGAATCTTGCGTGCAGAATGTGCGCAGCAATGTTTTAATTACCTCTAATCCTAGTCCTCAATCAAATCATGTTAGTTTTATTGATAGAAGTAATCCTCGTTTCTTTAATTTTATTTTCATCAACAATGAGAAAAGTGAATGACCTGAAATGACACCACCAGAAGAAACCAGAAAAGATTTTGCAGTGTATTAAGGGTTCTGAGTTAAAACGGGTGGTAAATCCCAAAGATCATTCAGCATTTGCCCTTGGTTTTGGCCTAGGATTTTGCAACAAATTATCATTTGACACTATGACTGGGGAGCAACAACGAATACATGCCATTTTTGTTGTTAAATCTCAAACGAGTCAGGTGATGATTCTCTGTCAGGGCTTGTGATCTGAGGAGGGTGCAACAGAGAGTTATGATACCACAACTGTAAAGGAGGGGTTTTAAGGCGGGGTATTGGGGTGCCACCCTTTTAAACCTCACAGTGGACTGCAGGCTTGACAGCAACAAATAAAATAATAGGAGCATGCTACTTCCAATGTAGCCGGTACTTTTACTCCCATAATTGACATTAGAATTGGAGGGGGTTAATGCCCTACCCTTTGCATTACAGTGACATTTTATTCCAATTACAAGCACATAGATTGTAGCAGCCAAAGTCTACACTTTTAAGTTATTCACCCTTTCTAAGTGTAAAGTTACTTCTAGGTAAAGACCTACATGCCTCTCCTGCCTCAAGTCAGGGCTTGGAGCCTAATACCTTGTAAATTATAACATTAAAGTTGCTGCTAGTAACTTTACAATTTTATTTAATTTTGGTGGCTATCTCTGCCCCCTTGGCAGGGTACTTCACATGCAAAGTAGAGAGCACTGAGGAAGAAATTTAGAACTCTAAGGCCCAGATTTATGAAAAATGATGCACAACTGCGCTAACGCAGTTGTTTGTCAACATTTTTAATGTGAGGTACTGTTATTTCCCAAAGCTATCAGTGTGCCATTTTTAAAAAATGACGCAGGATGATGCTATGGGCTGGTTAGCACCAATAAAATTATGCTAACCATTGTGATATGCCATAAGAGAAAATGGAGTTAATGCTGCAAAAGTGTCTCTTGACCGTTTTGTGGCATGTTTTTTACACAAAAACAGTTAGTGCCTTATTTAACCGCATTAGCGTGAAAACAAAACATGCAAGCAAGAAAAAAATGTTTGGAAAGACAAAATGGAGATTGCAGGCCAGGAGAGATCCCAGGGATGTACCAATCAGCCAAGTACCAGCCAGGAGCTTCCAGCAAAGTCCCAGAAGAAGGAGAAGAGGAAGCGGAAGTGTCACTTTAGTGAGGAGGAGCATAACATCTTGGTCAGAGAGGTGACAGGTCACCAACACCAGCTCTTCGTCACCTCCAAATTGCTAATATATAGGAGAGTAGGCAGTAACCACTTGCTATGGCTTTACACCACCAGGTAAACATGAAGCACATTGCCTGGAAGGGACAAGCAATTAGTGTGGCTGTGTCACAACAACACTCATTGAATGTTGGTATTGTCCCTGATCCAACAGAACATGTTCAACAGAGACTTGGCCTGAAGTCAATACCACCCCAGGGATGGTGTCAGGATGGCGAAACAAGGCAAACTGCTTTCCTTCCTTTTTGTGTCTTTGCCCTTCTCCCGTGTGCTGCATTCTGCAGCACACATTATAATGCCACCTTGCTAATAGCTTGCACTTGTGCAGGAAGGGACACCTCCCTGCACATAAACAATCTATCTCCTCAACAGAGGCACCCCTTCATCATGGTGCAGCGATGCCTGCCTTGGTGCAGGGAGAACAAATCTGAGGGGGAATTGCAGGGATGTGCTGTATTTCAGTAAACATGGTGCACCCCTGCATTTCAAAACTGGTGCAGCGCGTGCAACACATATTGCTGCTGTACTGAGCTGTGCCACTTGAGAAAAAATCAGACCCTAGGTGTGCAACCTGTGGAACGAAAATGGCACAAGGTGGACCAACAACAACTCTCACACACCTCCATGCGCCATTTGGTAATGGCCTCAACAGTTAACTCATACAATACATGGACCATATCTGTGAACATCATTTGTGCAGCTGTACAAGTAGCTGCAATCTCACCATCTTACAAGATTGAGGGGGTCATTATGACTCCGGCGGTCGGTGAAATAGTGCCAGTATTACCGCCAACAGGCTGGTGGTACATATCGCCACTATTATGACATTGGCGGTTTGGCCAAAGCCAAACTGCCAATTTAACACACCGACCCCCATGGTGGTAGCGACCGCCGTGCTGAAGACTACAGTCTCCAGCCCGGCGGCTGTCAAAAGGCCGCACATGGCATTATGACCCCGGCCCCCGCGATGGTTTCTGTGGCTTCTGTACCACCACAAAAAACCATGGCGGTAGGCACTATCAATGCCAGGGAATTCCTTCCCTGGCACTGATAGGGGTTTCCCCTGCCCCCCTCCACCTCCCCTGAGTCCTCCCCCTCCTGACCCCCGACATACACACACCTACACGCACGTACATACACACTCATACACACACGCATGCATACATTCATACGCACACACAGCAAAACTCACAAACATACATACTAGCAGACACGCAATCACAGGTACACTCACACCCATTCATGCACACACACGCATTACACACGCCTCACACCCGCATGCACGCACACAAACACAGTCACACACACCCCCACACACACATAACATCCCCCACCCTCCTCCCCTGTTGGAGAACACAACTTACCTACTTGCAGGGGGTCCTCCGGCAGGAGACGGGACACGGCGCTGCTGCCAGCAGAACACCTGAATGGCTCATGATATGGTCCAGCATTTTGCTGGTGTGGCACTGCTGCTGTCAGCAGCGCCACCTTACCGCCATCTGCCACCATGACCGGAACCGGAATTCCACCAGCATTCTATAAAAATTTTGGCTGTGGTCATAATTTGGTATACGGTTGGTAGCCACGCAATGGTATGTTGGCGGCTGTCGCCGTATGGTATGCGGCATTTACCGCCAATGTTATAATGGGCGCCTGAGTGTGTTCTGTGAATGATTGGTATACTGCTTAATGGGACATTCAACATGCATAAGAAATGGCACAAGTGGCATCAAAGATGCACTACTGCACTACCAACACAATGGGCCTCATTAAAACCCCTGGCGGTCTTTTGCCGATTGTACCGCCAACAGGCTGGCGGTACAATCTGCCTTATTACCACCACAGTGGTAGCGCCACGGTCGCAACGCCGGGACCGGCGGTTTCCCTCATGGTTGTCTCGGCGGTTTTAATCCTCCAGGGCAGCGCTGCTTGCAGCGCTGCCCAGGGGATTACGACTCCCCTTCCCGCCAGCCTGTCCATGGCGGTAGAGACCGGCATTGAAAGGCTGGCGGGAAGTGGAGTCGCGGGCCCCCAGGCACAGCCCCACCCTGCTTTTCACTGTCTGCACAGCAGATGGTGAAAAGCGCGATGGGTGCAGCTGCACCCTTCGCACGGACGCAACACCGCGGTCTCCATTAGGAGCCGGCTCCCATGTTACAGCCGACATCCCCGCCGGCTCAGCGGGGATCTCATAATGTGGCCGGCGGTATTGTGGCTGTATTGGCAGCCACTCAGCAGTAAAACCTTGGTGGGCGGCCTCCGCCGCCCACCGAGGTTGTAATGAGGGCCAATGTCACTAGCCCGTAATGCAACTGTGCTATCATACAAATAGTTGCCCATGTGAATTCAACCTGCACATTCCCCTTGTGCCACATCAACAAAGTCTCAAAATGCATGCATTTATGCACATTCGACATCCTTCCGCCAACAAATGCCTGTGGCAGATATAATATATACAAGGAAAAGTCCCAAATGTAGGGAGGTACAATCTAATGGGGCAGACAATCCATAATGGTTGCACTGTCCCTTCCAATTAGGAGATGTGTGAGGGCCTGCTACAAGCAGATGAGAATGTAACACAAGGATTGTATGCAATGGACCTACCTGTGCTATGCTGCACTAGTGTCATCATTCATGGTGCTAATTCATTACAGCACCAAAAGAGTGGCAGCGCACATTACACTACTGTGGGAATGTCCACCATGGTGAATAGGAAGGCAAATTAAATGCCACCATGGTGTTAGTGGCAGAGACAAGGAGCCTGCAAGGAACTAGGTGGTGTGGGATCAAACCACAAAATACCTTACAAGGTTTCCCCATGTGTGATGTACAACGCTACACATAATGTACAACTACAACCTGGGGTCTGTAACATGTCACTGAGCCTCCATTAGCAAGTAAATGTTGGGCCATGTCAACAGCCACCACAGTCAAAGAATCACATATCAATATCTCTTTGTAGAGGATGATGCCTTACCTCCTGCCAACCAACCTGTCCTGGATTTTACAGATGGCACGACGACCAGCTGCCGATCATCAATGAAGAGACTCTCCAGGATGTCCTAGATTACCTCCAAACACCACCTCCAGTCACAGGGAGGACAGACAGAGCTGTGGGGTGTCCACATGAACCACCCACCTACCAACACTGAACACCAGTGAGTCCTGACACACCCATGGACTCTGGGGACCCTGACATCACCTTTCAGAGAACAGTGGTAGGAGTCCAGTGGAAGCTGGCCAAGCAGGTGTGGGTGGGGATGGAAACCATGGAAAGCAGCCAAGAGGCAGTGTAGAGGAGCCTCAGTCCATTAAGGACAACTCAGCTGCCAACCGAGGCCCCCACTCCCGCTAGTGGACTCCCACAGTCCCTGGCCAACACAGCTGCTGTCATGAGGTAGAGGTTTCATCAATTGCCCCCCCAGAGTGGCAGCAGCATGATAGAACACAGGCTGGGGTCTATGCAGAATACTCTAGAGTCCATACAGCAGGATGTGGCCTCCCTCAGGGAAAACATGGCTGCCTACCACCATGATGTTGCTGTGGTGTTGAGAAATCAGCAGTTCCTCGTTGCTGCAGTGATGCCTTATGTGTTCCCACAAATGACAACTGCCAGGACCTTTACCCCAAATCTCTATCTCCTGGTGTGTGTGTGGCGCCATCAACCTCAACAGCAGCACCACCCATGGAACAGGAGGCACCACATACATGAAAGGATGAAGATGTGGAAGGAACAACATTCCCAAGGAAAGCCACCCAGTAGCCCCAGTCTCTGCCACATGGACAGTATCTCCTTAGTTCTCTGCTTAAGATCATGCCAGTGTTGTGACAGCTGGCAAAGTGCCCTCTTCACTCAACCACTGTTGACTTGTCTTGTAGGTAGTATCATTGTCTCAGATGTTACCTATTGGCAACTTGGATGCCTCCTCACTAACCACACTTATCATAACCATGTCTCATGACATGGCCCTCACCCCTGGACTCTGATTCTACAACAATTGTGTCAGGATCCCTCATGGGTTCTGTGAACTGGACACTCTATAGCACTGGAAAATGCAATTGCACCTGGTAATAAATCACCTTGTTCACATGTAACATGTCATGGTTTACTGTGATCCATCAACTCAGATAAAAGTATGCATTGTGTGAAGCTATGTCAATGAGAACAGAACATAATTACGTGTGTGGCCTACTGTCAGACACAAAGCCACACATTAGGATCCTAGCATGAAAAAGGTGAATGATGGTATTTTGGGCTACAGCCAAGTTACATCGTTTTAAATACATGTATTGAACAGATATCCATGGAAGTTGATATATGGCATGTATGTGTCTGAACCAAGTGCATGGTAATTTACCCAGATGAAAGCACCAGTACAACTAATATGTGAGATTCAGAGGATATATGTGTCTGAACCAAGTGCATGGTAATTTACCTAGATGAAAGCACCAGTACAACTAATATGTGTGGTTCAGAAGAGGCAAATGTAATTAGTGGCAGGCAGCTGTCAGTGTGGCAGAATATAGACCCAAATATGGCTAATGTCATATGTGACACAATTTCCACCAATAATACTGCCCGACGCCAGCAATGAAAGTTGAAGTTCCATACTTACCTGCCCAAGATACTGTATACATACATAATGTGAATCCCTGCAACTGAGGATGACAAATGTTTTGAGTAGCCGATGTCATTTTGCAGCCAATCTGACAGCTCCTTGGTCATAAGAATGCACATGGTCATCCTTCAATACAAAGACAGAAAGCATACTCCAAGCCATTGTTTCTACTTGATTAGTGCACACAGGAGAACACCCAGACACTCAATCAACATGGAGAGATAATTGTCTAAAACCAACATGATTTTTAAAATCATTTTAATAACATCACATCAAAACCTATCCTATTCACTACCCTACACTAAACTAACCTAAACTAACTTAACTTAACTTACACCTTTACCTATCTATCCTATTCTAAACTGACCTTACACATGTAACGCCATACTCTAAACATTGTATTCCCAACCCCCTTAAAAGACACAAGTAGGACAACATAAACTAAGGCTATACTCATACTAACCTAACCTATTTCCTAAACAAATATATATTTGTTTGTGTTTTTTTTTTTTTTTTTCATATTGTTTTCTTGACATAGAAACCCCAACATAACCACCCACCAACACCCCAAAATAAAAAAATGTACTTAAACCCACCCCGCAACTATCCTTAGACTAACCTACACCTAAACTACACTATTTTACTATCCTATCACTACCCACCTATAGCCCACTAAAACATTTAATATCAGTAAAAGGGAGAGGGAAGGAATTGGGAGGCTGTGGCACAAATTGTTTCTTCTTGCAGTACTTTAGTAGTTTGTAATTATGGGCATTGTCTCCTTCCAACTTATCCAGCCTTGCCGTCATGGCTGCCTTGTCCTGTCTCATGTTGGATTAGACGGTAGAGCATGTGGCTAGAACAGGTGGCTGTTGGGGTGCCTGGCTGTGAATTAGTGAAGTAGAATTGGAGGGGGTAGGACCAGCAGAGGCCCCCCTGACCCGAGATTTCTTCACAATGTGGCCTGACCACTTGTGGGCTGTTATGGAGGTCCCCCATTAGAAAATAAATGCCAAGCCCAAGTGGATTTCTCCCTCCTATATCTCTTCTCCATCCTTTAGTACCCGGCCTGTACCACCATTATGTGCCTGTACCTGTCAGCCCTCTTCTCAAAGGTGTGTTTTTAAGCTAGGGTCATATTGGCAAATGAAACATAAGGGGAACATGGCATTAAATACAGCATTGGGTGGAGGTAGAACAAACATGCAATCTACACATCATCCTCAAATGACACATGTTGACTACCATACATTCCACAACACTGACAGACTCCAAATCTATACAAACTTCCTACCAGCCATCTATGGTATCACACACATCTCACTGTGGAAACAGATCTCAATTGATGCCCATCAGGGTCCAGAGGTAAATGGACTACTGCATCCTTGCTCAACATTTGTGTCATCACACAAGTGAGGATCAAGTGGCCCTACAATTCCAGAATGCCTTTGTCATTTTCAATACTTGGTGCAAAGAATGCAATCTAACACTTTGACACCCCTGGTGCTACATCAAGCCTTGGCCAGGAATAATGGATGCAAGGTGGGAGTCATCTGAAAGGGGGACAAGAAACTTCTCACTGGCAGATCTAAAGTGTGGCAAAGCATCAATCATTTGTCCTTGGATTAACACCTGCTCAGAGCACGCTTTACAAATAGGAACACCATTGCTCACAATGGCCCCACATGTACAGTTCAGGCTTAGTACCCATATAGGTTGTCCAAAGCATGAACAGTACATCTACATTGTCTACAGATTTGGTACCTACTGCCCGCTACAATGGATTATCTTGTGCAAATTGGGTAATGTGGCACAGTAAGATTGGCACTGCACTAGGTGCAGCTACAGTATTCCTATATTTATTGAACAACATGTGCACATGCATGTCAGACATCTCCTAGGTACCAGGTACACACTCCCCATTCACATTCTATGCACATGTGATGTGACCAATGCACACCTCTAGCTTGCTACATACCGTAGACATGTCCCACAACCTGCTAGAGCAGACTTGTATTCTTATTGTGTACTCAACTGGCTGTTTGCCAGCATAATAAGGCTCTATTCACACCCATTGCCTCACTCAAAATCTGAAGAGTAGTGAGGAACAGGTGGTGCAAGTGACTCCTCCATAAGCCCCCTACAGGCCTCTAAAGATGTACATCATCTGTACCTTTTCCTCAGTAACTGAAAGCTACACCTGGCACATAGTGCTGTCAAAAGCGATGTGACACATATGTTGGCAACAGGCATGCCAATCAGATAAACAGCAGTTCAGACACATCATGATTAACATCAATGTATATGTGGGCATGCTTTCCTATTCCTAACACCCACTTATCCATAGCAGCACACATTGGCACTTGTGCAAAAATCAATTCATCTTCTATCCTCAACATAGCATCAGACATGATGTCCATAGCCTAACTCAGATGACGTCATCTCATTGGTCACACATTATGTTTCATCACTGCATTGCACACATCAGACCCACTCACACAAAACCCAGGAATGACACATGTTACGCACAAGGTGACACTTACTAGCTGCATTGAGATCTTCAAATAAGGACACTTCTCCAGTGCTGTATGGTAGAAGCCCACCTGCAATATATGACAGGAAAACATAGCTTAATGATTTTTGGAGATTTCCTTGCATGGACAACAGTTTCACATTCAACTTGTTAAGCTGATTAAGCAAATCAACTTAGTGGTAGGTCAGAACATCTGCCAAGCATATGTAATCTGCCTATGAGATGAAGGGCCAGATAATGGACCCTACTCTACTAAAGCATCACTTTCACTGACGCTCCTGTGGTGCATGTCACTGAACCATATGTACATGGATTTGTCATGTAGCTGTTTATTAGCATTACACAGATTTTTCCACATGGAGCATCAGAAGGCATGCAGTGGTTGTTGCAGTGCCCGTCTCATTGTAACACCCATTGCTTTTAACCCTGCCTCTGATGTTGAAGACATCTTACTCGTTATCAGTGCTAAAAGACTAACAACTGCCCAGAGGTGGTGTGACCAAAGCAAGGTGCTGAGGAATGCATTGACATATCCTTGTTTCTTGTCACTAATATGTGTGTGCCATTTTAAGGCACACACATTGGAACTAAAATGCCATGGCAGTTTCCTTATGTTCACATAGTTGTCCCTTCCTGCACATTAACTGAAAAACATTAGGAATGTCTTGCCAATACTGTGTGGGCAGCCATTGTCACCAAAGTAGACCATTTATGTCCAGGAAGGGATACCAACCTGTGCATATACATTCTCCTCAACACAGACACTCTTGCACTGTGGTGCAAGTATACCTGTGTCGGTGCTGGCTACTGAGTAATGTGCTAGTGCTGTCACAGATGTAGGCCTATCCCATACTGTCTGCAAAACAGGGTAGGCCAGTGGTACAAATTCAGCACATGTGTGGCAGATAATCAAAACATTATGGGGTGTATGTGATACACAATGTACACAAAGAGGAATGTGCAAGTATTCTGGACTCAGTGCCTAGCTAAGCTCCCTAAAATTCCGCTGGCCAAAGACACAAAGTGGCTGATTTAAGGAAAGTGGTGCTGCACCTAGTGCCTCGCAACTGTCCTAGCGCCTCTTAGCGCCCCCCTTTCTACCATCATATGTGTGCCATATGAATATAAGGTGCACCATGCCGCAGGGTAGGGGGCAATTGTGTCATTTCATACAGAAGCAAAATATGTACTCAGCAAGAGTGGCAGCAAAAATTTAGCACTGCAGAGTACATAGCGGACCACCATTTATGAAGGTATGCTTTCTTTTAACGCCTGCTCTGAGCAGGCATTCAAAGTGCGGTAAAAATTGAGCTAGGATACATAAAGTTATTCCCTGTCCCATTTTTTTGCCCCTCTTACATGGAAAGGCCCCCCTCTCATACATGATGGCTGCCACAGAAATCATGTTGTGCAAGGCTTAACAAAGTGGCACTATGCGTTCATCTCACCACTTTGTTAATTTTGCGCTGGGAAAATGGAACTTGAGCCCTGGCTTAGTGTCATTTGTGAATTTCACAATGGCAGCGCTAAGGTGGCACTAGGGACTCTTAATTCTGGCCCGCAACAACCTGTCCTGACACTTGAAAAAACATGCTGCTCTCACCCATAAGTCTGCCTGTCATGCACATGCAAATAAGGATGTAGCAATGCAAATGGGGTACTTCCCAACTGGTCCACCAATCTGTATCACCAGGTGATCCAGTAGATCCTGCTCCCATGCTATCAGGTCAGTCCAACAGTGCTTTAACTGGTGGTCGGTGCACACTACTCCAAATATTCTGCACATGTGGTGGAGCACCTTGCACCACCTTCATCTTCCATGCCTCTGTGAGGTAGCCCTAGATTATGCGGCCACCCAAAACTAGCATGAGCGGAAGTTAATGCAGCACCAACCAAAAGAACCATCCCTCTTCATCAGCTACAATCTTGATTGCCCTCCCTTTCCTAGACATTATGCAGTATGTGCAAACTGCAACTGTACCAACCCAAAAAAACAAATTTAACAAACTACCCCCTAACCCCAATTACCCAAACAGACTATGCTACCCCTGGACAAACACACCACAATACAATCACAAATACAGGACTAAGGGCCAGATGTAGGAACCGTTTTGCATGGCGCAAACTGCAAAATTTGCAGTTTGCGCCATGCAAAATGGGCATCGCGATGCACATTCCCATTTTGCGAGTCGGTACCGACTCGCAAAATGGGAATGCGACTCGCAAATAGGAAGGGGTGTTCCCCTTCCTATTTGCGATTTGCACCACAATGCAGAATTGCTTTGTGACCGCGAACGCGGTCGCAAAGCAATTCGCAGTTAGCACCCATGTGAAATGGGTGCTAACTCATTCGCAAAAGGCAAGGGGTCCCCAGGGGACCCCTTCCCCTTTGTGAATGTCGCCAAAAATATTTTTTCAGAGGAGGCAGTGGTCTAATGGAAACCAAATGGTTTCATTTTCCCGAGTGGATTGCAACTCGTTTTCCTTTAAGGAAAACGGGCTGCAATACAAAATAAAAACTGCATTATTAAAAAAGCTGTCACAGACATGGTGGTCTGCTGTCTCCCGCAGGCCACCATCCCTGTGGGTGCAGGGAATCGCAAGGGGGTCGCAAATTGCGACCCACCTCATTAATATTAATGAGGTGGGTCTTTGCTATCCCCTTGTGATTCGCAGATGGTGTCAGGGACACCATTCTGCATATGGGATTGCACCTCGCAAATTGCGACTCGCAATCCCAAACTTACCTACATCTGGCCCTAAAACACTAAAAAGGCTGCGGAACAAGACAAAAAGCACACAACAGCAACATGACACAGCACAAAACTCTCCAACAACATCAATCCTCCACCAGCACCAGCTTCACACCCACTCACACTCACAGACAAAAAGACTGCAAAGTGAAAGTGAATGCAATGTACCATGTATGCAGCCAGGAAGTCCTGTTTCATCACTTCCTGGGCCTGTGCATCATTTCTGATATGCTTCGTTTTTTTTTAATGCATTACAGTCATGCGTAGATGTTTTGCCATTGAGGCTGACAAGGCCTTAAGACTTTCTTTTGATGTGCGGGGCCAGCCGTCATTTTTTCCTTAGCAAAGTTAGAAGTATTGGTGTTTGCATCTACGTTTTTGACACATGACGGTTATGCGTGGTATTCCTTTCCATGAAGCTTGACAAGGACTGTGGACTTGTGATTGACATGCAGAGGCCAGGTGTCATATTTTTGGCATAGCGGAGTATTGAATATTGCCGTTTGCGTGAAAATTTTTGACGCATAATGGGAATGCATGGATTTTGTTGGAAAGGCTGACAGTGTACCCAGATTCAACTTCCATGTCACAAGGGTTATGCATGTATGTAGTAAGTATGGTATGGCTACCTGTGTATGCATTTGTGTAAAGATCTTAACAGTAACATCGGTATGTGTTACCATTGTGTTTATATGTGTTTATGATGCATGCAATGACTGATAACATTTGCATAAATGCATGTGTTGCTAAACTTTGTACATATACATGTTACCACGTGTGTACTAGGAGTGTACATATGTGATCTAACACATAAATGTGGGTCTACCACATTGTAATGTCTGATTTCCAAATGTACAAATGACTACAACACAGTTGATTTATTAGCGACGTCCAGTACATGGTAATGCATGTGATACCCATGACAAATCATACTCAGAAGATGCAGTAAACAACAGCTTTATTGATTTCATGTTACACCTGGCAGTGTGAGTGCATGTGTGTCCATAGTGAAGTGTTTTGTTACGTTCAGGCTTCAAGATTGTCTGCTACACATGTGACATATAGTTCCCAATGCATCTATAATGCAGGAGAAGGTCTACTCACATGTGTCAATGAAAGTTGGTATGTGCCATGTGAGTTGGAAGACACGTGCAGTGTCATATGTGCAAAATTGTGCAGTAAAAGGACGGAGAGCTGCCAACGGTCATAATAGGCCGAGCGGCAAGCCGCCACCACTGGCGGTCTTCCACACGGCGGTCCCTCGGCGGTATTCAAAAAAGACTGCCGAGATCAAAATGACCCCCATAGACAGGCTGCATTTTATTTACACAAAGCTGTTGAGAAAGACCTTGAGACCTTACTAAAGCATGAGATAATTGAGCATTCTTCTGGTCCAACTCTGTGGTTTTTGCCCATAGTAGTAGTAGTACCTAAAAAGGACAGTGAAGGAGACCTGTACGCAGTTGTGATGACATGCATCATAGTTTGGTTTCCTCATCTTGATGAGAGAGTCGAGAAAACATTGAAAGGCTGTCATGTGTGCAATTGCTTATCTCTCAAAGTCCCTCTACATAGCTTGAATATGTTGCAGGTGCCAAAACATATATGGGAGAGGATGCTGTGGACTTCTTTGGTTCTCCTTACAATGGATATCACCTGATGGTAATTATTGATGAGTATTCTATTTTTCCACTTGTCAAAGATGTTTCACCAATTACTCAAGAGAAAGTCCTTGAAAGATTAAACTGAATCTTTGCATTATGGCGTGTTCCCTCAATTTTGAAATCTGACAATGGCCCACTGTTAGACCTGACAGCATTAAGGTGGTCACCCCTAACTTTTTGCCTGCCTCCCTCCACTTTTTAGATTCTGTTTTGCTGGTTTTAAGACTCTGCACACTTTACCACTGCTATCCAGTGCAAAAGTGCATATGCTCTCTCCCTTTAGACATGGTAACATTGGATCATACCCATTTGGATTATTTTATTTACTTATAAGTCCCTAGTAAAATGCATTATGTGTGCCCAGGGCCTGTAGATTAAATGCTACTCATGGGCCTGCAGTACCGATTGTGCCACCCACTTAAGTAGCCCCTTAACATTGTCTCAGGCCTGCCATTGCAACGCATGTGTGCGCAGTTTCACTGCAAATTTGACTTGGCATTTAAAAGTACTTGCCAAGCCTAAAACTCCCCTTTTTCTACATATAGGTTACTCCTAAGGTATGCCCTAGGTAACCCATAGGGCAGGGTGCTATGTGGGCAAAAGGCAGTACAGGTACCTGAGTAGTTGCATGTCCTGGTAGTGTAAAACTCCTAAATTTGATTTTACACTGCTGTGAGGCCTGCTCACTTCATAGGCTAACATTGGGGCTGCCCTCATACATTGTTTGAGCTGTAGCTGCTGATCTGAAAGGAGTAGGAAGGTCATTTTTATGGCCAGAATGGTGATACGAAATCCTGCTGACTGGTGAAGTTGGATTTAATATTACTACTTTTGAAATGCCACTTTTAGAAAGTGAACATTTCTCTGCACTTAAATCCTTTTGTGCCTTATAATCCATGTCTGGCTGGGTTTAGTTGACAGCTCCCTTGTGCATTCACTCAGACACACCCCAAACACAGGACACTCAGCCATACTTGCATACATCTGCATTTTGAATGGGTCTTCCTGGGTTGGGAGGGTGGAGGGCCTGACACTTGCATGTAAAAGGACAGTAGCCTGCCTTCACACAAAGGACTGCCACACCCCCTACTGGGACCCTGGCAGACAGGATTGAGTTGAAAGGGGACCTTGTGCAATTCTAAGCCACTCTTTGAAGTCTCCCCCACTTCAAAGGCACATTTAGGTATTTAAAAAGGGCCTCTGTCCCTACCACACTTCCTGGAGAAGAAACCTGAGCCCGAACCTGCATCCTTCCAAGAAGAAGTGCCTGGCTGCCCAAAGGACTCATCTATCTGATTTCTGTCCAGGACTGCTGCCTTGCTGTTGCCCTGCTGCCTTGCTGCTCTCTTGATGTGGTGAAGAAGTGTTCTCCAAGGGCTTGGATAGAACTTGCCTCCTGTTCCCTGAAGTCTCAGGACCAAAAAGGCTTCATCTCTACAAGAAGGACTCCTTGTGCAGCAGAAATCGACCTCAGTCTGCCAGAAACGATGCACAGCCTGCACCGCGGTAAAAAAACTCACCGCAAGCCAAACCGGAATGACGCAACCCGACTTCACATTGAGAAGATCGACACAGCTCCAGTGTAGCAACCTTAAATTTGGCGCACAGCCAACCGAATCAATGCACAGCCGAACCAGAATGACGCAGCCTGACTTCCAGAGAGGAATCGATGCAGCGCCTGCCATGCGGTAGAAAATTCGACGCAATGCCAACAGAATTGACGCAGCTCCTGTGACTTCATCCTGCCAGTGCAGGAAATCCATGTATTGTCCCCGGGGTGTTTGAAAACCCCACAACCTGAGGAGGATCCACGACCGAGCTCCAGAAATTTACGCACAGCCGTCCCTGCGTGAAAACTAAATGATGCATTGTGCGTGTGCGGCCTGAGAAATCGACGCACACCACTTTGTTTCCACGCATCTTCTACTCTGCAGTTCTTTGCGGAGATTTTGCATGAAAACCAGGTACTTTGTGTTTGAAAGAGACTTTGGGGGTCATTCCAACCTCGGCGGTAAAATGCCCTTACCGCCAAACAGAAGACCGCCATAACACCGCTGCGGTCGCGGTAAATCGCCACGGTCATTCGGACCCACAACAGGCAAACCGCCAAAATACCGACATCCACAAAAGTCTGCCACACCAAAGGTCAGCGATAAACTGGCGATGACCAAACCTCCACCGTCACGCCAACAGAAATACACCCATGCCATTACGACCCACGAATCCACGCGGCTGTCTTTCAACCGCGGTATTCTATTGGCGGTACACACCGCTGCGGTCGAAATACACATACTCGTACAAAACACTACCACATTGGCCAATTCAAAATACACACACCTGATACACATACACACACCACTCCCACACACCCAATACAATATAAAACAGACACCCACATCACCCACAAACTTCCACTCCTAGAGATTCGTGAACACGCACCGAGAAAAGACATCCGAGCACCCAGACGCCCAATTCACTGTCACCCTGCAATATTAGCACGCACTTCACACAACACAACAATACACATCACCACACTTAGCACCAAACATACCATCCCACACATCACCCACACCACCCGATGGCACCTCAAAGACACCACAGGTTCTCAGATGATGAACTCAGGGTCATGGTGGAGGAAATTGTACGAGTAGAGCCCTAGCTGTTCGGGACACAAGTGCAGCACACCACCATTGCCAAGAAGATGGAGCTATGGAGCAGAATAGTCGACAGGGTCAACGCTGTGGGACAGCACCCAAGAAATAGGGACGACATCAGGAAGAGGTGGAACGACCTACGGGGGAAGGTGCGTTCCATGGTATCAAGGCACAACATCGCGGTACAGCGGACTGGCGGCGGACCCCCACCTCCTCCCCCAGAATTTACAACATGGGAGGAGCAAGTCTTGAACATCCTGCATCCTGAGGGCCTCGCAGGAGTCGGTGGAGGAATGGACTCTGGTAAGTCTCATCTTCACTACTTCACCCCCCCACCCCACCTGCATGCCAACTCATACCCCCACCCTCACCCCCACCCCATCACAACTACCCCTTGCAAATGTCTCACCATCACAACCCACCCATCCCAAAACTTAGCACTGCATGCGGCCCCAAAGCATGGACACCCATCACCAAAGCATGCCCAATGCACATACCCATCACCCCCCCCCAAAACACCGTCACAACAGCCCCCACAAAGGAATGCCAGCACTGGGGTACACGGGCACCCACCTACTGCACGCCAATGGCACACACAGAAGCAATAACCATACTTTTATACCCCTGCAGGACCCGAACGCCAGGTCACCGCGCAGGAGGGTCCACAAATGTCCACTCCACCCCCAGAAGAGGCCCACAGTGATGACAGCAGCTCTGTCTCCCTGGATCTAGATGACCAGCCCGGTCCATCGGGGACCTCGGGACAGTCGGTTCCCCTCAGACAGTCACAGGCCACAGCAGACCTTCCCCCCTCTGGGAACACCAGCACAGCACCCACCCAGCGGGCCCATACCTCTGTCCCCAGGACACGTCAATCAGCGGTGTGTCCACTACTACAGGGAACCCAGGTTAACCCACCACCCCAACAACAACAGGGACCTGGGGGCAGTGGTAGTGGGCACACGGTCCAGGGGACGGAGGCCCAGGGAAAGAGGGGAACTGGGAGGGCTGCTGTGCGACAGGGGGGGGACAGGCAAAGGGAACCCACTCTCCACGAGGCCCTCTCCTCCATCATGGGAGCATACCACCGCTCCCAGGAGACGATGTCGACGGTCCTGGCCAGGTTTCAGGAAAACCAGCTTCTGCAGGAGAAACAGTATATGGGGTTCAGGGAGGAACTAAGAAACATCAGTTCCGCCATGGGTACCATTGTAGTGGCCCTGAATGAGTTAATCACCACACTGCGGAACACTGTGGCACCTCAAAGGGCCCCTGTCACTAGCATGGACCAAGAACTGGCTACCACCTCCGCCGGCGGTAGTGGACAGGAGGCCCGACACAAGACCAACAGGCCACCAGAACCCCACCCCCTGCAGAAGGAGAACCACCCCGCAAGCGGGCCCTGAGATCCAGGAAGAAGGCAGGGTAACATATCAAGACCCCCGCCAGCAAAGGATACCGCCCTGATTGTCATCCCACTGTCCCACATTGTCACCGTGTCCAACTTTAAACTGCCCCTGCTCCACTTTCCACAGGCATTTGGACAATGCACCTGTGATACTGATAGTCTGGACTCTGCCATGGACAATCCTCCACCATCACCCCTCACCGATTTGCAGCCACCCATCCAAATTAGAGCACTTGAATAAACACACTTATTGCACATAAACAATCTGGAGTCTGTCTGTGATTTTAACAAATGTATTAGACATGACAGTGCCAAAATGTTTATTCACATTGTGATGCCAACAAACCGCTGTCACACAGCTGTAGTCCATGGGGAAACAAAGCAGATGTCACGCAGTGGGGCCCACAGCTCTGAAATCGGAAGGGAAAGTCACAACACTGTTACCATACACTGGGGAAAAAAGTCAGACAGTAGAGAGGTAGGAGTCTTTAGGTAAATGTAATATGCCGGTGTCTACTCTTACCTGTGTGTCATTGAAAATACTGCTCTATTACTGTGTTCCTGTTGTCTATGTCGTCCTCTTCGGCTTCCTCCTCTTCACTCTCCACAGGCTCCACAGCTGCTACAACACCACCATCTGGACCATCCTCCTGCAGAAAAGGCACCTGGCGTTGCAAAGCCAGATTGCGAAGCATACAGCAGGCCACGATGATCTGGCACACCTTCTTTGGTGAGTACATCATTAGGGATCCACCAGTCATATGGAGGCACCTGAACCTGGCCTTCAGGAGGCCAAAGGTGCGTTCGATCACCCTCCTAGTCTGCCCATGGGCCTCATTGTAGCGTTCCTCTGCCCTGGTCCTGGGATTCCTCACTGGGGTCAGTAGCCAGGACAGGTTGGGGTAACCAGAGTCCCCTAATAGCCACACCCGGTGCCTCTGGAGTTGACCCATCACATATGGGATGCTACTATTCCGCAGGATGTAGGCGTCATGCACAGACCCAGGGAACTTGGCATTAACATGGGAGATGTACTGGTCAGCCAAACACACCATCTGTACATTCATGGAATGATAACTTTTCCTGTTCCTGTACACCTGTTCACTCCTGCTGGGGGGTACCAAAGCCACATGTGTCCCATCAATGGCACCTATGATGTTGGGGATATGTCCAAGGGCATAGAAATCACCCTTCACTGTAGGCAAATCCCCCACCTCAGGCAACATGATGTAGCTCCGCATGTGTTTGAGCAGGGCAGACAACACTCTGGACAACACCTTGGAAAACATGGGCTGGGACATCCCTGATGCTATGGCCACTGTTGTTTGAAATGACCCACTTGCTAAGAAATGGAGTACTGACAGCACTTGCACTAGAGGGGGGATCCCTGTGGGTTGGCGGATGGGTGACATCAGTTCTGCCTCCAGCTGGGCACACAGTTCATGTATAGTGGCTCGGTCAAGCCTTTATGTCAGAATGACATGTCGTTCCTCCATTGTCGACAGGTCCACCAGCGGTCTGTACACAGGAAGATTCCTCCATCTCCTCGCATGTCCCAGCGGACGGTGCCTAGGAAGGACAACAGCGAGCACAGAGTCAATCAACCCACAGGTACGTTCCCACAGCTTGCACACCACACGATTCACTATGCATTGAATGGTTTGTATGAGTGTTGAGGAAAGGCCTAGGTATGTGTGAAGCAGTAGAAATTAAGCCATGTGGGCCCTTGAAATGGCGGCTGTCTGACCTGTGAAGTGTGACAATGGGATGTGAGGTCAATGCGCTGGCGTGGCACACCGTGGCGGTAGGCGGTCGAAGACCGCGGCGCAAAGCCGCATTGGTTAACATTGAAGCCTATGGGTTTCACGAGCCAATGACGATGTGCGCCGGCGGTCGCGGTACGCACCGCCGCGGTACGCACCGCCGCGGGCGTGACCGCCATTTTCTATCAGCTTAATCACTCGATACCTGATCTTCCACAGGAGAGGACCTACACTGCAAGTGCTGCTGTGACCTCGGTCTGGAAGAGACAATGGCTGCTGCGACTGGGGAAAGGGCCCCTGCCTTCACTTCTGAAGAATTGGAGAAACTCGTGGATGGGGTCCTCCCCCAGTATGCGCTACTCTACGGTCCTCCAGACCAACAGGTAAGTACACTGGGACCATGCTTTGTGGCCAATGCCTGGGTTAAGTCGGGTGGATGAAAGATGGTGGGGAGGGGAGCGATTGAGGCATGCATCAGACGACAGATGAGAGCATGTGCCACATGGCAAGGGTGGGGATGGGGGGCCACTCACATCGAGCATGCAGAAGGTGATGACAATTTTTCTCTCCCTGTACATGTCACATAGGTCAGCGCCCACCAGAAAGTTGCGATTTGGCGTGCCATCGCCAAGGACGTCCGGACCCTGGGGGTCCACAACAGACGGGGCACCCACTGCCGGAAGAGGTGGGAGGACATCCGACGCGGGAGCAGGAAGATGGCGGAGGCTCTGCTGGGGATGGCCTCCCAACGTAGGAGGGGTGCCAGTCGTCAATTGACCCCCCTGATGTCCCGGATCCTGGCGGTGGCCTACCCCGATTTGGATGGGCGCGTGAGGACATCCCAGCAGACACAAGGGGGTGAGTAAAAATACATTCTGCTGACTTTGCGCGCAGTGGAGGTGTCTGGGTGGGGGAGGTGGGCTGTGGGTATCCCTAGGCCAGGGCGATTTCTGTAGGCTAGGCCCCTCCGTAAGGCATGGCCCTGTGCCCCCGCCCCCCACCTCTGTAGGGTGCCAAGTACAGGTATCCATGGCACTGTGTCATCTATGTGTGCAGTTGTCGTCCATAGGCTTGTAGGCCATGTCCCACGGATTGCGTAGTGGACCCCAAGTGTGCGGCGTAGTGCAGGGGGCTTCTGTGTCTGTCTTGTCCGCCAACGGTAGCGGTAATCCATGCACTCAACATGTCTTTATTTCTCCTCCCCCCCTTTTTTGTGGTCTTCCTGTTCATGTGTGCATTAGCATCATCAGGCGGAGGAGAAGTGGCATCGGAGCACGAGGGAGCTGCATCTCACATGGCCATGGCGGGCCATGCAACTGACTCGGATTTCACCAGTGAGACGGAGGGCGAGGGGAGCTCCACAGCGGGGACTCGTGCTGATGTCAGTGACAGCGACAGCGACTCGTCCTCTGAAGGGAGCTCCCTTGTGGTGGCGGCAACATCCGTGCCCCCCGCAACAACAGGTATAGCCACCACCCAGCGCACCAGCACCGCCCTCCCAGCAGCCCCTCAGCGTTTGCCCCCTGCCCGCTCACCCAGGAAGGTGGGCATCTCCTTCGCCCCAGGCACCTCAGGCCCTGCCACTGTCACCCCTGCTGCCCTCAGTGAGGAGGTCTTTGACCTCCTAAGGACCATCATTGTTGGGCAGTCTACCCTTTTGAATGCCATCCAGGGTGTACAAAGAGAGGTGCACCAGAGTAATGCATACCTGGAGGGCATTCATTCTGGTCAGGCTGCCCATCAGCGATCGTTCAACGCTCTGGCCTCAGCACTGATGGCAGCAATTGTCACTGTCTCTAGCCTCCCCCCTCCAACTTCCTCCACCCAGACCCAATCCCCTGTACCTCTGCCTATCCCAGACACACCATCAGACCAGCCTGCACACACCTCAACACCCAAGGAAAGCTCTTCCAGACATAAGCACCACACATCACACAAGCATTCACACAAGCAACATCCACATGCAGACATACCAACAGCCACTGCCTCCACTGTGTCCCCCTCCTCCTCGTCTCCCTCCTCCCTCCCTGTGACATCTCCACTCACACTTGCATGCACAACATCTTCAGCCACTACGTCCATCACCAGCACACCCACCAGAACACTCCGCACACGTGCAGTCACCACCCCACTACCATTTACACGTCCCCTGTGTCCTCTCCAAGTGTGTCTGTCACCCCCTCCTCCAAACTACACAAATGCAGGCAGCCACCCACCCAACAGCCATCCACCTCACGACAGCCTCCAGCCCAAGCACCTGCACCCAAAGACACCAGACTTCACACTCCTACAACCACATCCTCTTCCTCCACTCCCATACCCACTACACCTACCCGTCCCTCTCTTTCCAAATTGATTTTCCTTTCCAAACTTGACCTCTTTCCTACAACTCCCCCACCCCGTCCGTCTCATAAGACTCCAATCAGCACCTCAGCCACCACAAAACCGGGACCAGTGAAGACTGTTGTCCATGGACTGTGGAGTCCCCCACCCTCAAGGGCATCCATTTCAGCTAGGAGCCAAGGCACGGCCAGCCCACCACCGGAAAAGCATCCTAAGATTGCCAGTGCCCGGCGCGAGCGACCAAAGACCCCAGGGACCAAAATCCCTACATTGGCACCGTCAGGAATTGAGGTGCCACCTAGCACACCGCCAAAGGTGGGAAAGGGCCAGACGCATGCAGGGAAGGGTGGGAAGGGCAGCACGCCCGACAAGTCCGGCAGCAGGCCAGCTGGCCAGGAGGGCCCCACCAGCCCCATCCCAGGTGTGCAGGAGGACACACACAGGCCCGGCACTGCAGCCCAGGAGGGCCCCGCCAGCCACAGCCCAGCTGCCCAGGAGGGCCCCGCCAGCCACAGCCCAGCTGCCCAGGAGGGCCCCGCCAGCCACAGCCCAGATGGGCAATGAAGGACCGCCAACTCAAGCACCGCTGAACATGGCAAGGACTGCCAAGGCAAGCACCGCTGAACAGGGCAAGGACCGCTGAACAGGGCAAGGACCGCCAAGGCAAGCACCGCTGAACAGGGCAAGGACCGCCAAGGCAAGCACCGCTGAACAGGGCAAGGACCGCTGAACTGAGCCCTTCATCTCAAGCACCGCTCCGCTGGGCCCTTCATCTCAAGCACCGCTGAACTGGGCCCTTCATCTCAAGCACCGCTGAACTGGGCCCTTCATCTCAAGCACCGCTGAACTGGGCCCTTCATCTCAAGCACCGCTCCGCTGGGCCCTTCATCTCAAGCACCACTCCGCTGGGCACCGCCGTCTCAAGCACCGCTGCACTGGGCCCTTCATCTCAAGCACCGCTCCGCTGGGCACCGCCGTCTCAAGCACCGCTGAACTGGGCCCTTCATCTCAAGCACCGCTCCGCTGGGCCCTTCATCTCAAGCACCGCTCCGCCGGGCACTGCCGTCTCAAGCACCGCTGAACTGGGCCCTTCATCTCAAGCACCGCTCCGCTGGGCCCTTCATCTCAAGCACCGCTCCGCTGGGCACCGCCGACTCAAGCACCGCTGAACTGGGCCCTTCATCTCAAGCACCGCTCCGCTGGGACCTTCATCTCAAGCACCGCTCCGCTGGGCACCGCCGTCTCAAGCACCGCTGCACTGGGCCCTTCATCTCAAGCACCGCTCCGCTGGGCACCGGCGTCTCAAGCACCGCTGCACTGGGCCCTTCATCTCAAGCACCGCTCCGCTGGGCACCGCCGCCTCAAGCACCGCTGAACTGGGCCCTTCATCTCAAGCACCGCTGGCCCATTGGCGGAAGGGGCAGGCCCGCATCTGTGTCGGGCAGGGCTGCACGAAGCACTCTGAGCACTAGTCCCCCTCCAGTACCAGTGGAGACTGTTATCCACTTGAGAGACTGTGGCTTTGCACTCCCCAGGATTGAACAGTGGGCAAACCACCCACTGTAGAGACTTGAGAGACTGTGGCTTTGCACTCCCCAGGATGGCACAGTGGGCAACCCACCCACTGTAGAGACTTGAGAGACTGTGGCTTTGCACTCCCCAGGATATGGCAGTGGGTAAGCCACCCACTGTAGAGACTTGAGACACTGTGGCTTTGCACACCCAAGGATATGGCAGTGGGCAAGCCACCCACTGTAGAGACTTGAGAGACTGTGGCTTTGCACTCCCCAGGATGGCACAGTGGCCATGGAGGCCCCTCGTGGATCTGGCGTCGTGGACTCATCAGGCTGAGGTGCCCCCCCTTCCCTTCCCCCTGAGGTGCCTGTAGTTTTCCTATCTGATGCCCCTGCAGTGTTCTCTCCGTTGGAGGCAGGTATCCTGTGTGGGCTTTGCCCATGTGTTTTGGCCCAGTGGCCCACGAACAATGGCTGATGGACATATCGGACTGGACAATTTATGTATATGAAGTTATAGATGTGTGATATATTTTATACTCAGTCTTACAATATAATTCTATATTTATAATCATTTCCTTTTGCTTTTGCATTCTTCCGGGGGTTTGGGGGTGTAACTGTATTGTGTTGCTATGCATTGATGTGTGTGTTGTAGTGGGTGAGGGTGGGTGTGTCACATATGTGTGTCCCCGTAATTTTTTGCCTCCCCCTCCCCTGTGTCGTAGGTGCAGTACTCACCGTTGTCTTCTGCGCCGGCGTTCGTGCTTCTGGTAGAGGAGCGAGAAGACAATGGTAGGATGTGTAGTTTGGGTTCCATGCTGTCCAGATTCCTCGTGGGGTGTATGGAGGTGAGTGTTTTCTGTTTGAAATGTCTGTTTCTGCCGTGTTTTTATCGGCGGGGCTACCGCCCCGGAAAAGGTGGCGGATTGGTTGGTTGTGATAGGGTGGGCGTTACATTGTCTCCCGCCTGTCTGTTGGCGGTGACCGCCGCGCTGTTTGTTTGTCCCGCCGTGGCGGGCGGTGTGTTAAAGTGGCGGTCTCTGTTGTCGGTTTCCCCGAGGGTCGGACTTTTTTTTTACCGCCAGTCTGTTGGCGGTTTGACCGCCGCTTTAACACCGACCGCCAGGGTTGGAATGACCCCCTTTGTTTGCTTTTAAAAGACTTAAGACACTTTATATCACTTTTACAGTGATATCTCAACATATACTTATTGCATTTTAATCATTTTGACCTGCATTTATCCAGATAAATATTATATATTTTTCTAAACACTGTGTGGTGTATTTGTGTGGTGCTATATGGGGTTATTGTATGATTTATTGCACAAATAATTTACACATTGCCTTCTAAGTTAAGCCTGAATGCTCAGTGCCAAGCTACCAGAGGGTGGGCACAGGATAATTTGGATTGTGTGTGACTTACTCTGACTATAGTTAGGGTCCTTGCTTGGACAAGTGGTAACCCGACTGCCAACCAAAGACCCCATTTCTAACACCCACCTTTCAACACACCTTTGACCACAAGCAAATGGCGCTGGTGAATTATAGAAGGTTAGGGCATGATGTACAGCTGATTTGCAAATAGGTTGCGCTCAGCTTTGCAAATGCAAAAAACAGCTGCACATGATGTACAACAAGCATTTTCAAAGCCGAAATTGTGATGCAAGTTTTTTGCAAGTCGTAGAAGAAAGCGATGGGAAAATGTGCATCACAATTTGGAAGTCAGTAAATGCGAGTTGCAAAAATGCATGTACAAATGGGTATCATTTTGCAAGTAGTTGCAAAACAGCCCGTTTGCACAGGCAATTTAACATCAATCCAAATAGGTGTTAACTTGATCCAACCGATAAAAACAGGTCCCAGAATGCATCAGGGACTACCCACAATGACTGCCCTGTTCCCGATGGCAAGGAGGAGACAAATACTGGCTAACCAGTAGCAGCAGAGGAGGGTGAGACAGGAAAGGATCTTCAGTGTCAGGCTGACCCTGTTTGAAAAGACTGGGAAGGAGATATTTGAGCAGTAGCAATGTGATCCTAGAGCTAATTGCCACCCTAAAGCCACGGCTTCCGAGCATGACACATAGTAGCAATACAATTCCCACCCATGTCAAGGTCCTGTGCTCCCTCCACCTATTGGACAGTGGTAGCTACCAGCTTCTCATAGCATTGGCTGAAGAGGTGTCACAGAGTGCTCTTTTAAGTTTCCTATACAACTTCCTACACACCATGCTCCAGCATATACACCAGCACATATACATGCCCAGATACAATTTGGAAATGCAGCATACCAACACACAATTTTACCAGATAGTGGGATTCCCACAGGTCATTGACTACATAGACAGGACACATGTGCCCATTTGTTCCTCATCCCATCTAGAATGCATATTTTGGAACCACAAAAGCACACATTTCATGAACATACAAGTTGTGTGCAATGCTCAGAACATCATCACAGACCTTGTAGTTAAATACCCAGGGAGCACACATGACCCTTATGTGTTCAGGCACAGTGGGCCTATTCCAGTGACTAGAAAGAGACGCAATTGGTGATGTATTCCTACTAAGTACTTAAATGGATGTGCACATAAATGTCTAGTGGCACATTCATACATATGCCTGTATGTTGTTTAACCCTCATTTGTGTGTTCACAGGGGACAGTGCATATGCCCTATGTCCTTGGCTCATGGCTCCCTACTTGACTCCCAACACTTGCCAGGAATGGTGCTACAACATGGAATATATGTGCACAAGGACTGCGATTGAACATACGCTTCACCTTCTGAAGTCATGCTTATGGTATCTAACACAAGAGTGGGGGAGCCTTGCAGTATACATCTGAAACAGTATGCATGAAAGTGACAACCTGCACAATATTGCACTACATAGCCTGCAGGTGTGACTTACACGTAGAGGTATCTGGATCAGAACCTGAGGAAGATGACATTGCTCTACCTGCACAACAGCCGGCCAAGGGACTCATAACAGCAGAGGGGAGAAGGCGCCGGTAACAAATAGCAAGGTAATATCAAGGTAATATTTTGCACAGCAAGAAATTCACATATAAACAATACCCTTCATGAAAGACAAAAAAATGTTGGTTTCAAAGACAAAAGGCAGCACTTTAATGTAAAAGTTGTCAACAACAGGGATAGACACCCTGTTCATCATGAGTGCAATATGTATTGCGGTTGCACATTTTGTGCGGTTACGTCACCGCATGGGGACACATACATTTGAACCCAACACTGGCACACTGTCAGTGTGAAGTCCTTTCCTTGCACTACATCTGAATTGGGGTGCTAGCTTTTTTAGGTGCTGAATGGTGGTTTCTGCTCCAATGCAGGTCAGGTGTGCTGTACACCTCACTGTATGCTGCGTCACCTGTTGCCCCACTGGCCATGCTGGCTGTCTGTACTGCCTCTACAGCTGCAGTTATTTGATGCAGCCCTCTAGCCACATCACCACTGAAGTGACCTAAATCCACCTGCAGGGCCAGTGTGCATCTGCTGTGCTGTGTTGTTGCCTGGGCTAGCCTGCCAATTGCCCTGGTCATGCGACCCAATCTCGTTGCACAGTTTTGCTCACAGAGCCCTTTTTTTTTATTTATGCATAAAAAAGAACACATATAACTATGCACTACATTATAGCAGATTACATTTAAGCGAGATTACAGTCAGCCAACCGGCCAATGACGGTACCAGTTTGAGACCCCAACATACATTGTGCTCTGACTTAGTAAGCATAGACAAATAAAACATTTATGGTACTAGACTAGGTCGAACCAACCACCGCAAACTGAGTAGGTACCTTGATTAGCGGCGCCAACCACTACATATTCAGCGCAGTACATTTCAATACATTAACTATCAAACAAACAGAACTCCGTGATTATAGCAAGCACTGACAGAACAGGAGATAGTGCAACAAAGTCCATACGACATCGAAGGCATCACGCAAACCCTTGAGACACACCCACCATAAAACCCCAAAACTCACAGCTATGCCTCTATAACCCCCAACCTCATTCCTTGAATGGTCTAACTATGTCCAGAGTTCAGCAAGTGGAAGCGTCTTTTAAGGGGTCCTCCCCCTCACCCCCTCGCACACCAGGTAACTCATTAACCATGGCACATCAGAGCTCCAAGTCGCGGTCAGCATGTTTATCCACTCAAAACTTTTGTAGGTGACACTCCTCTGCGGTGGCCCATTCAGCCAAGTCACTCTGCCAATCAGCACGCAGGCTAGCCCATCGGATCGCAATACGCCTCTTCGCCAAGATAAGCTCCAGCTGTGCAAATCTATACGCCATCTTACGACCCTTCTTAGGGACAGGGAGCAGGCCCAGCAAACAGTGTTTCATTGTTACCTGCACTCGCACAGCTGTGACCTCCCTCAGTGCCTCCACAACCTGACGCCAAAGGGGTTGGACAGAGCTACAGACCCATGCCATATGATCAAATGAAGCCGATGGCCCCCACAATCGCCACAGCTGTCAGGTCTTGAGGGGGATATTCTATGCAGGCGTTGAGGTGTCAGGTATGCTCTATGCAAGTAATAGAAGTGCGTCAACTTAAATCTAGCATTGCTAGTCTCATCCCACACCAGTGAACAGGCTCTATTCCATTTCCCATCTGTGAGCACCACTCCCAGGTCAGCTTCCCAGCAGCCCCTGTTTCTCTGCGTTCCAGTTAGCCTGTCACCCTTGAGAGCTTTATAAGTTCGGGACAGGAGACAGAGGTCTGCAATTCTGCCACGCACCTCAAGGCAATCCAACCCTGACGCGTCGCCGTTATCTACTTGGTACTGTAAGGCTGCCAATACGTCTTCCTGCTGCGTGAGCTCCTGGTCCAAGCGCTTCCTGATACCATACGTTTTACTGAGGCTTTCCCCTCTGATAACTACTTTCAATGCATCCCATTGGAAGCCTCGGACCGTAGCCATACCCCAATTTTACTAAAATAACCATTCAGCACACCTTGAAGGTCTTGTTTATATTTGGGATCAGCTAGTAGTTCAGGCCGAAGACGCCACAGGGGGATCGTTGGCTTGGGTATGTGTGTTTCACATTCCAAAAGGAGAGGGTCATGGTCCAATACGAACCGGACCTGATAAACAACACGGCGGACGTCAAGTTATCCGTCATTGGCAAGGCGAAATCTATCTAGGCTGGTGTAAGCCCCATGGGTGGGTGTGTAACACAAAAATATTCTGGAGGTGGGATACATCTCTCTCCACACATCCACAAAGTGTAAGTGTCTCAAAACGTTCCTCAATTTGGCAGTCATGTGCGACTTAGTGTTCATCTTTGGCGGGTCCCTATCTAGGATGCAGTCTAGGACACAATTAAAATCACCAGCCTCAAAATAGGCATCCTAGTGCAAGATATTAATTCCAGTTGGAGTTGATAATAGAATCCCGCATCATCAGTGTTGGGGCATAAACATTCAACACACAGAGCTCCCGGCTGTCTAATACCCTGTGTAAGTATATGCATCAGCCTTGCACATCTGCTTTTAGAGTTCTTAACGTAAAGGGAGTCCCCGGAGCAATCCAAACAGAGACCCCCCTAGCGCAGGAGGAATAGGTCACCAAATAAAACTGCCCCCTCCACTTTTTCTGCACTTTTTGCGCTGTTTTCTTTCAAATGAGACTCTTGTAGGAAAGCAATATGTACTCCAAGCCGCTTAAGATATGTGTGTACCCTGTAGCGCTTCACAAAGGAATTCAATCCTCGAATATTCCCTGTAACTATGCGCGCCAGGGGACCCACCATATTCTGTTCCACTCCACTTGATCCACTACAGTGTTCGACTGCCACCTCATCACCCACATGCAGCTCCCCCAGCACCACCCCCGGCACGGCGCACTCACAACCCGATGATCCAATGCCTTCTCAGCAGAAGAATGCCCAGAGTGCTCACAGTGTCAAAAACAGAACACCAATGCCAACTAGAACTCACATAACACTCCCACATCCCACCCCGGGTAAACACCACCCACAACTAGTGTCTGCCCAATCGTGTGTATACCCCGCTATCACTTCTAGTGCCCAGAAGTGGGGAACAATCGCTGCTCCCGCTCGATAGCCAGATTCAGGTCTGGACTACACTGCAACACTCCCAGCACACGCCAATCGTCCGGCCCGCACACACACTGTTCCCAAAAAGTGAACTAACAATGGGGGGGTATCACAGGCCCACCACTCTTCCACAGACCCTGACCAACCGCCAACCCAGACCCCCGGGTCCCCAGTACCTAAAGGCAGCAGTAGATAGGAGAGAAAAAGGGCCAGAGGGCCAGAGGAGAGCTAAAAGAGGAAAGACCCTGTGCATCGACCCAGAATCAAAGTACTTGACTCCAAACATAACGGAAGGTCCAATGAATCATTCAGGTGACCTCAGCTTCCCCTTCTGGAGACAAACCACTCATGACACAGGGGGATCCGGATGGCGAGGATGGCTCCGACGTGACAGCTTGTGCCAACAGTTTAGCCTCCTCACGCTCCTGTCTCCTACGCTCAAGACTCAGAGTGCCGTCCGAGCGCACAATCACTCGGCTTCCATGGCAGGCACGATGGCATCTGGTACTTCTGGCGCTGCAGTGCACACTTCTGCTGTCTCTCGGAGTCTCCCACCACTCTCTCCCCGCAGGTATTCCGGCGTTCTTGTCCCATTATTCCACGCTGCTTCAGGAGATTGAAAGAAATGTGAGTGGCCCGCATGAAGAACCTTCAACTTGGTGGGATACAATAACATATATGTTTAACCCAGGTCTTTTAGTTTACGTTTAACACCAGCATATGACTGTCGTTGGAGCTGCACTGCCCTGGTGTAGTCAGGAAAAAAACAGATAGTGTGATTCTCAAATGTAGGATCTCCATGTTTGCGCATCTCCTTCAAGATTGTGTCGCGGTCTCCATAGTTAAGGACCTTGGCTATGATCGTTCATGGAGGGGCTCCAGGCAGTGGCGCCCAGCGGGCTAAGGCCCTTTGTGCATGCTCCACCACAAACACAGCCAACAAGGGGCATCAGGCAATCATTTATGGATCCAGTCATCTAGGAAGGTCTCAACATTCACCCCCTCTACTCTTTCGTGGAAGCCCACTATACGGAGGTTACAGCATCTCGCCCTACCCCCGCATCCTTGACACGTGGTTCCAGTTTGCGCATTTTAGCTTTGAGGATGGCCATCAAGGCCTTCAGCGTGTCCACATCAGACTGCATGCATGTCACTTGTTGCTCAGTGGCCACCGATCGTTCTGCCACCACCCTCAAATCGGCTCTCAGCAGGTTGACATTTACTGCTATGGCCACAATCTGAGTTTGCGTTGCCCGGCTAGATGACTTCATAGCAGCCAGGATTTTTGCCCCGGTCGGCTCGGCTCCCTTCTCCAAGGTGCCAGGGGAATCTTTATGCAGACTCACTCCTGCGCTCTGCGCTGTGTATTGATCAATCCGTGTTTGCTGCGTTCCCTTATTCGCTCTGTGTTTGCCCATGGTGCACACTGCCGCAGAAGGGGTACCCCCCCAGAACTAGCTCAGCGACTACCTATGTACGTTCAGTGCAGCTCCGTACGTCTCCGGCAGCCCAAGCGTGCTTCTCATCTGGCCAACGACCGACACCCTGCAGCATTCAATTCACCATGATGGGCCTCCAGGCCTGTGGGAGGGGCCACCTCCAGCTTCATACAGGGGGAGAGGGGGGTGCCAGTGGGTGTGCGGTGCCAAGGGACCACTGAGTCTCTACCTTGAAAGCCCCACTGACAGGGTCGCTCCCCCTAGATTGTGCTTCACTACCGCTTCAATCAGTTGAATTTGACTGATTTTCAAAACGTGCCCGCGATCGCACCCGCCATCTTGGGGTCATGCGCTCTTCACACGCACTCCCCCGCAGCGCCACACCTTCCACCGGTTGTTGGTGCTCCCGTCTCTCTCCCCTCTGCTCCAGGGGACTCCAGGACCCGTCTGCTGGGTTTGCGGGGACCCGGGGCGGCAGGATTGTGAAGTACACCACTTCCTGTTTTGCCTGTTTTGGATTACTTACAGTTCACCAGGAAGTGTTTGTGCACTTTTTAAAGGCGCATTCGCTATTTGTGTATGCACTCACAATTTACAACTGTGGTTGCCATTAGTGAGCAGTTACCGACTTGCAGATTGTGTTTTTAGTAACTGCAATGCAACCGGTTTTTGAGTCGCAATTTGATGCTCTAAATTGTATGTATATCGGAAATTGTGACTTGCAAATTGTGAGTCATAAACCTACGCAAATTATGAGTCACTATTTCGGGGGTTGTATATCAGGCCCATGGTTTGAAGTCAGCTCTCCATGCTACTCTTTCAGCATACAGATCAACTCCTCATTCAACAACAGGTGAGAGTCCTGCACATCGATGGTTGGGAAAACCATGACAAGTGAGTTACCATAATGGATCAACAGAAGATCTACCACTGATGGTGAACTTGGCCAGAAAGACTTGAGTGGTAAACAAAAGATGAAACTGTGGGGCATATTTATACTTTGTTTGCACTGCATTTGCGTAATTCTTTTATGCAAATGCGGCGCAAACTTAACTTCATATTTATATTTTGATGATAGCCCCGTCTAACATCACCATATTGGAGTTTGCGTCATTTTTGGGATGTGGACCGGAAGCAAGCATCCTGGGACAGGTTTCAGGGTATCACCCTTCATCAGCCAGGCCACCTTCTTGAATCCAGTGACACAGTGAGCAAGGGGCCCTCGTCTGGGCATACCCTTCCCACTTAGGGCAACTTTGGCAACACAAAAAAAATCAATGAGATGTAAGATAGGCATTCCCATTGAAATAATAACACTATCAACATAGCGCCATATTTATCCCCATGTGCTAAAATTACGCACAGGTGGGAGGTGGACCCAAATAATGGCACTAAGCTTGCTTAGCGCCATTGCTTAACGGCTACCCATATTCATGGTCAGACACCATGGAATGGGCCCACAAGTGCCCATCTCAAGCCCTAGGAACACCTCCGCCCACACCAGAGCAACATCAGAGGATAGGGAGCACATCCCAGGTAAGTATATGTAAGTAATTATATTTTTTTAAAGTGCTATTGGGGGCCCTGACATGGGGCCCCCTGCATGGCACTTGGTGCAATGGCTATGCCCAGGGGACAATTGTCCCCTGTGATGGCCATTGGGGTGGTGGGCATGACTCCTGTCTTTTCTAAGACAGGAGTCTCCTGTAATGGATGGTTGTGCATCAGGAAATGATGCTAGGCTGGTAAGCAGCATTTTTTGCCTCTAACCAGCCTAGCGTCATTTTTTGACACTCAACCTCCATCTCTTCTACCGCCACTCCCACCCCACCCAGCTAGCGTCTTTGTTTTTAGATGCCAGCTTGTGCCTTTCTATAAATACGGTGCCCGGCTGGCATTGTAAAATGACGCAAGCTGGCACTAAACTTTTTGCTTCAAAACTGAATTAGTGCAGTTTTGTGGCAAAAAGTATAAACCTGGGCCTGTATGCTGACAAACGTAAAGGTGTCAACAACATTACATTTTGTGTGTTAGTACAACAGAAGAGAATGCATAAATCTGATGCTCCCTTTGATGCTGAACTGTTTGAAGCTGTAACTCGTAAGGGACACATGGTGATTGCTCACTGTCTTGAGAAGTCCATTATGTGAGAATCTTCACACTTAAGTCGTCTGTCTCAACCGTCATCAGTTCCTAATGTCCTAGTTGGGACTGTTTCGAGTGAGAACGCAGAGCAACCCCTGACTGAATCTTTCTATACATCACCTGTGCCAGTCATGGACACTAGTTGTCTCTCTCTCTCTAGCTTCAAAGGACATGATCTGGTTGTTTGGTAAAAGTCCAAAGAAGAGTTGTGATATATATATATATGTCTGTAAAAAAGATTATTTTTTGTTTAACAAGGGGAAGGATGTAGTGTTGTGTAAGTAGTAATGGTGGGACCATTTTTGTTCCTGAAAGACTCCTTAGAACTGTGATGTGAGTGTTCAGTTTTAGATTGTGGAGTTCACAATAGCCCACAGAAGAATAAAGATGTGTGAAAACAAACTCTGGGTGTGGCGTGTTCATTTAAGAGTACGCAGTCCAGGGAGGATGCTACAGGAACCTCGCTCTGTCACCAGAAAGCAGAAAACAACTATCAAATGGAATAGGAACTTCCCAGATGAGGAGACATCCCTTGTTGTTGCATTTGTACTAAAACCTACAAATAACTACATGGGTCGGCTCTTAGTGGAAAATAGGAGGCAGCCTTGAAGCGGGAGGTCACTGACTCTGTAAATGCTTTGGGTAAGGAGATCCTTGCTCTGGTGAATATTACAAAAAATGACAGAATGAGAGGAAGAGGGTGAAAGAAGTATTTTGGGATTCAGCTGGCCAAAGTTCTTCCTGGAGCAACACTTGGATTCAGTCTCTGTCTCACACCCCTGGGGGATTCTGTCCACTCCATAATGCACCTTCAACTGTCATAGGGCTGCCTTTGACACATAAACCTAATGCTATGCCAGGAAATAACTAAACCCTAACTTTCACTAAAAAATATCTACAGCCACTCTGCCAACCCCATACTTCCATGGTTCTATATAATTGTGAAGACATCATAAACCCATCCCTCAGAAATAAGTCCATATTCCAATTAAATTAGTTGCAACAGCTAGCCCAGAAGTAATTTGTAGTGTGACAGGGAAACAGACAGGGCATTTCTCCAATTGTAACCCAACACCACTCACAGTTATGTCTTACGCTACTAAGTTATTTTTATTTGCTCCTCATAATGATATCACCATAAGCTCCAACTAGAAAACTGACAACCTCGTAGACTCATGACGGACATGTCCTTCTATGTCATGGGATGGGGTGGGATCCCAGCCTAGTCAGTCAAGGATGATTAATCATTAGACCTTTTAGCACCTTAAGCTCATAAAAACGTTAAGAGGTCCCAGAACCGTTTCCCATTCCTCTTTGCTTCTCTTTTATCTACTTCTCTGAAGAAGAGTACAGATTTTTCCATGCATGCCAACTTGAAGCAGAGGTTTGGCTCCAGCTTCTACAAATTTCTCTCCTTGCCAGTAATATCAAGTAAAACACCATGGTGGTCCTTATAACCCTGGCGGTCAATGTTAAACAGTAAAACCGCCAACAGGCCGGCGGTAAAAAAAATTGAATTACGACCGTGGCGGAAACCCCCAACATAGACAGCCACATTAACACTCCGACCGCCATGGCGGTACAAACAAACACCGCAGCGGTAACCGCCAACAGACAGGCAGAAGACAATGTACCGCCCACACTATTACAGCAGTCCAATCCGCCACCTTTTCCAGGGCAGATTCCCCGCGAACAAAAACACGGCGGAAACAGGACTTGGAAGGGAAAACGCTCACCTCTACACACCCCACGAGGAATCAGGACGCCATTAACCGGAACTTCAGATGCTCCCAGCCTTTATCTTCCTGCTCCTCTACCAGGAGCACGAACGCTGGCGGAGAAGACCACGGTGAGTACTGCACCTACCACACAGGGGAGGGGGGACGGGAAAAGAGAGTGACACACACAACCAACACCCCCACCCCCACCCGCACCCACAACAACACACACACTAATACAGCATGATACATTACATTTACACCCCCCAACTCCCCCGGAAGAATGCAAGGACAAAAGGAAATGAGTTGAATAATTGTTATATATTCAATTACATTAATCAAAAATATTTGCATATATATACATTTACACTATAAACAATTATATACACCAAGAACACAAGTCCAAGGGATTCCACCATCATAGTCCGTGGACCACTGAGCCCAAAAGGCATGGGCGAGGCCCTCACTCAATACCTGAACAAGAAGGAGAGAACACTGCCGGGGCATCAGATAGAAATAAACAGGCACCTCAGGGGGAAGGGAAGAGGGGGGCACCTCAGCCGGATGAGTGCATGACGCCAGATCCACGAGGGGGCTTCATGCCCACTGTTCAATCCTGGGGAGTACAAAGCCACAGTCTCTCAAGTCTCTACAGTGGGTGGGTTGCCCTCTGTTCAATCCTGGGGAGTGCAAAGCCACAGTCTCACAAGTCTCTACAGTGGGTGGGTTACCCACTGTTCAATCTTGGGGAGTGCAAAGCTACAGTCTCTCAAGTGGATAACAGTCTCCACTGGTTCTGGAGGGGCCTTGGTGCCCAGAGTGCTTCATCCTGCCAAGGTCTGACGTAGTGGATGCCTTTCTCCACTAGTTCTGGAGGGGGCTTGGTGCCCAGAGTGCTTCATCCTGCCAAGGACAGAGGTAGTGGATGCCTTTCTCCACTGGTTCTGGAGGGGGCTTGATACCCAGAGTGCTTCATCCTGCCAAGGACAGAGGTAGTGGACGTGAATCTCCACGGGTCCTGGAGGGGGCTTGGTGCCCAGAGTGCTTCATTCTGCCCATGGCAGCCTCAGTAGCGTTGTAATCATTGGTGCTCACTGTCCTGCGGTGGTGCTGGCGGTCTTGTCCTGGGCAGCAGGGCTGCTGCTGGCGGTCTTGTCCTGGGCAGCGGGGCTGCTGCTGGCGGTCTTGTCCTCGCAGCGGGGCTGCTGGCAGTCTTGTCCTGGGCAGCGGGGCAGCAGCGGGGCTGCTGTTGGTGGTCTTGTCCTGGGCAGGGGGCTGCTGCTGGCGGTCTTGTCCTGGGCAGCGGGGCTGCTGCTGGCGGTCTTGTCCTGGGCAGCGGGGCTGCTGGCGGTCTTGTCCTGGGCACCGGGGCTGCTGCTGGCTGTCTTGTCCTGGGCAGCGGGGCTGCTGGCGGTCTTGTCTGCCGTGCTGATCTTTCCAGACTTGCCGGTTTTACTGTGCCCCTTCCCCACCTTGGATGGTGTCGCAGCTGTCTCCACACTCCCAACTGTACCCCTGGGAGCGGCTTTGGTGGCTGATTTCTTTCCCCTCTCCCGCCGGGAACCGGACAACTTTTTATGCTTCACAAGTGGTGGACTGTCCGTGCTCTGTCTCCTTGCCACACTGGCTGCCCTGCTGCCTGGTGCACTCCAGAATCCGGTGACTACTGGCACCACTGGTCCCGCCAATGTTGTGGCTGAGGTGCAAGGTTGGGACCTGGAGAGTCGGGCCCTAGGAGAATGAAGGGGTGGGGGAGGTGAGGGAAAGAGGTCAAGGTTGGCCAGGAAACGTTTCTTAGGAACACTGGGACGGGTAGCTGGAGGGGGTTTGGGAGTGGAGGAAGAGGTAGTGGTTGTAGAAGGTGTACGTTTGATGAATTTGGGTGAAGGTGCATGGGCTGGAGGCTGTCGTGAGCTGGATGGCTGTTGGGTGGGTGTGTGGCTGCGTTTGTGTACCTTGGGAGATAGCCTTACAGTCACACTGGGAGAGGACACAGGGGACATGTGAATGGTAGTGGGGATGGTGACTGCACGTGAGCGGGGTGTGGTGGTGGGTGTGCTGGTGATGGATGTAGTGCATGCAGGTGTGAGTGGAGACGAGACAGGGAAGGAGGAGGGAGACGAGGAGGGGGACACAGTGGAGGCAGTGGATGTTGGTGTGTCTGCATGTGTGTGATGCTTGTGTGAGTACCTGTGGGATGTGTGGTGCTTATGTTTGCCTGAGCTTCCCTTGTGTGTTGACATGTGTGCATGCTGGTCTGATGGTGTGCTTGGGATAGGGTGAGGTACAGGCGTGTGGGTCTGGGTGGAGGAAGTTGGAGGCTAGAGACAGGGACAATGGCTGCCATCAGTGCTGAGGCCAGAGTCTGAAAAGCTCGCTGAAGGGCTGCCTGACCAGAATGAATGCACTCCAGGTATGCATTGGTTGGTTGCAACTGCCTCTCTACACCCTGGATGGCATTCAAAATGGTAGACTGCCCAACAATGAGGGATCTGAGGAGGTCAATGGCCTCCTCACTGAGGGCAGAAGGGATGACTGGGGCAGGGCCTGAGGTGCCGGGACGAAGGTGATGCCCACCCTCCTGTATGAACGGGAATGGGGCAAATGCTGAGGGGCTGCTGGGAGGGCGCTGCTGGTGGGGGGGTGGCGGCTGTAACTGTAGATACGGTGGGCACAGATGGGCCCGCGCCGCAAGGGAGCTCCCATCAGAGGAGGAGTCTGTATCGCTGGTGTCAGCTCCTGTCCCCGCTGTGGAGCTCCCCTCACCCTCCGTCCCACTGGTGAATTCAGACTCGTAGTGTCGCCCTCCAGGGCCATGTGGGATGCAGCTCCCTCCTGCTCCGGTGCCACGGCTCCTCCGCCTGATGATGCTAATGCACACAACAACAGGGAGACCACAAAAAGGTGGGGGTGAGACAGAAGAAAGACATGTTGAGTGCATTCAATACCGCTACCGTTGACGGACACGACAGACACAGAAGTCCCCTGCACTACGCCGTGCACTTGGAGTCCACTATTCACTCCGAGGGGCATGGGATACAAAGCTATGCCTGATTTCTGCACACATGGATGTCACAGGAGCCTGACTAGGTTTAGTTGGCACTGTACACAGGTGGGGTGGGGAGCCACAGGGCCTGCCTCAAGAAGGGTCCTTGCCTATTAAACTCACCCTGGCCCAGGGGAACCCACAGCCCACCTCCCCCACCCAGACACCTACAATGTGCGCTGAATCGGCAGAATAAGAGTGTACTCACCCCTTTGTGTCTGCTGTGATGCCCTCAAGCACCCATCCAACTCTGGGTACGCCACCGCCAGGATCCTGAACATCAGGGGGGGCATGGTGCGACAGACATCCCTCCCACGTTGGGAGGCCATCCCCAGCTGGGCCTCCGCCGCCTTCTTGCTCCAGGGGCGAATGTTCTCCCATCTTTTCCGGCAGTGGGTGCTCTGTCTGTGGTAGACCCCCAGGGTCCTGACTTCCTTGGCAATGGCATGCCAAATGTCCTTCTTCTGGTGGGCCCTGACCTACATGAATTGTAGGGGAAAAAGAGAAGTAATTACCATCTGCGCCTACAGGAATTGCAGGGGAAAAAGAGAAGTAATTACCATCTGCACTGTCACAGTCATTGGCCCGCATCCCTACCCTTGCCATGACACACATGCACTCACCGTCATTTCATGCACGCCTCATTCTCATCCCCCCTCCTATCTTTCATCCACCCAACTCCACACAGGCATTGCCCATACAGCATGCTCACAGTGTACTTACCTGTTTGTCTGGAGGACAGTAGAGTAGCGTGGACTGGGGAGGACCCCATCCACGAGTTTCTCCAACTCCTCCGTGCTGAAGGCAGGGGCCCTTTCCCCAGACACACGAGCCATTGTCTCTTCCAGACTGAGGTCACAGCAGCACTTGCAGTGTAGGTCCTCTCCTGTCGAAGATCAGGTATCAAGTGATTGGACAGATAGAAAATGGCAGTCACGTCCGCGGCGGTGCGTACCGTCACCACCAGCGTACATCGTCATTGGCTCCTGGGACCCATAGGGTCCAATGTTAACCAATGCAGGATTGCGCCGCAGTCTTCGACCGCCTACGGTGACGGTGTACAACGCCAGCGCAGTTACCTCATATTCCCCTGTCCCACTTTACAGGTCAGGCAGCCGCCATTTCAGGGGCCCACATGGCATTATTTTGCACTGCGTCACACATATCTAGGCCTTGCCTAAACACTCATACAGGCATATTTCGATTTGCTAATATTTTCTGAGTAAGCTGTGTTTACGTACCTCAGAGTTGGTTGACTCTCTGCTCGCTGTTCTCCTCCATAGGCACCGTCTGCTGGGGCATGTGAGGAGATGGCGGCATCCTCCGGTGTACAGACTGCTGGTGGACCTGTCGACAATGGAGGAGCGACATGTGATCATCACCTACAGACTTGATCGTGCCACAATCCAGGAACTGTGTGCCCAGTTGGATCCAGACCTGATGTCAGCTTCCGCCATCCCACAGGAATCCCCCCTCAAGTGCAGGTGCTGTCAGTACTCCATTTCCTTGCAAGTGGGTCTTTTCAAACAACAGTGGCCATAGCATCAGGGATGTCCCAGCCTATGTTTTCCAACGTGTTGTCCAGAGTGTTGTCTGCCCTGCTGAAACACATGCAGAGCTACATCGTTTTCCCTCAAGTGGGGGATTTTCCTACAGTGAAAGGTGATTTCTATGCCCTGGGACATATCCCCAACATCATAGGTGCCATTGATGGGACACATGGGGCCTTGGTCCCCCCTCAGGAGTGAACAGGTGTACAAAAACCGGAAGAGTTACCATTCCATGAATGTGCAGATGGTGTGTTTGGCAGACCAGAACATCTCCCATGTAAATGCAAAATTCCCTGGCTCAGTGCATGGCGCTGACATCCTGCGGGATAGCAGCATCCCTTATGTGATGGGGCAACTCCAGAGTCAGCGGGTGTGGCTATTAGGTGAGGACATGGACCCAATACAGTGGGAATAGTTGTCTGGGTCTGTGGATGTCCCTATGAGTTAGTATGTGACTAAAAGTTGTCCCTCGCCATTTGCAGGTGACTATGGTTACCCCAATGTGTCATAGCTACTGACCCCAGTGAGGAATCCCAGGACAAGGGCAGAGGAATGCTTCAATAACTAGGAATATAGAGCGGACCTTCGGCCTCCTGAAGGCCAGGTTCCAGTGCCTCCATATGACAGGTGGTTCCCTATTCTACTCACCAAAGAAGGTATGCCAGATCATCGTAGCCTGCTGTATGCTTCACAACTTGGCTTTGCAATGACAGGTGCCTTTTCTGCAGGAGGATGGTCAAGATGGAGGTGTTGTGGCAGCTGGGGAGCCTGTGGACAGTGAAGACGAGGAAGCAGAAGAAGAGGACATCGACAACAGGAACAAGGTGATCCTGCAATACTTCCAGTGAGACACAGGTAAGAAGACAACATTGCCTGCTACATCTGATTTACATCTACTACCTCTCTACTGTCTGTCATTTTCACCCAGTGTATGGCCACTGAATTGTCACTTTTCCTTATGATTTCACAGATGTGGGTCCCACAGTGTGACATCTGCTTTTTTTCCTCATGGACTAGAGCTGTGTGACATAGGTATGTTGACATTACATTTGAAAGAACATTTTGCCACTGCAATTGCTAATACACTATTTCAAAATCACAGACAGACTCCTGATTGTTTTGTGCTTTAAGGGTGTTTATTTAAGTGCTCAATGTTGGAGGGGGTTGTAAAATGGTGAGGGGTGATGATGGAGGAATGTCCATGGCAGAGTCCAGTCTATTAGTCTCACAGGTGCATTGTCCAAAGGGGCATAGGAAGTGTAGCTGGGGCAGTTTAAGGATGGACAGGGTGACAAGGTGGGACAAAAGGATGACAATCAGGGTGGTCTCATTTCTTGGCGGGGGTCTTGGCATCATCCTCTGCCTTTTTCCTGGATTTCAGGGACCATTTGCGGGATGGTTCTCCCTCTGCAGGGGGTGGGGTGCTGGTGTGGTGGTCCTGTGGCAGTGCCTCCTGTCCACTAGCGCCGGCAGAGGAGGTGGCCAATTCATCGTCCAGGCTAGTGTCAGGGATCCCTTGTTGTGCCACAGTGTCCCTCCTGGTGTTCACGAGTTCTTTCAGCACCCTTGCAATGATGCCCAGGGTGGAATTGATGGATTTGAGTTCCTCCCTGAAGCCCAAATACTGTTCCTCCTGCAGCCGCTGGGTCTCCTGAAATTTGGCCAGTACCGTTGCCATCGTCTCCTGGGAATGGTGGTAGGCTCCCATGATGTTGGAGAGGGCCTTGTGGAGACTGGGTTCCCTGGGCCTGTCCTCCCCCTGTCGCACAGCAGCCCTCCCAGTTCCCCTGTGTTCCTGGGCCTCTGTCCCCTGAACTGTGTGCCCACTGCCACTGCCCCCAGATCCCTGGTGTTGTTGGGGTGGTGGGTTAGCCTGGGTTCCCTGTAGTGGTGGACACACTGCTGCTTGAGGTGTCCTGGTGACAGAGGTCTGGGCCCGCTGGGTGGGTGCTGTGCTGGTGTTTCCAGAGGGGGGAAGCTCTGTAGTTGCTTGTGCCAGTGTGAGGGGAACCGACTGTCCCGAGGTCCCAGATGGGCAGGGCTGGTCATCTAGATCTAGCAGACAGTGAAAAGCACCCCCGTCGCATGGCCGCAACACCGCCGGCTCCATTCGGAGCTGGCTTCAGTGTTGCAGGCCTCCTTCCCGCTAGGCCGGCGGGCGCTAACATGGTTAGCGCCCTCCGGCCCAGCGGGAAGGTTGGAATGCCGGCAGCGGTCTTTTGGAATGACCGCCTAAGTCTCTTCCTACAACTAGTTGTAACTGTTGTCCAAACCTTACCGGCTTACTAGCAGTACCTCACCAGAAACTAAATAGTAAAAGGTGATTTGTAGCAGTCGCTTACGCATGGACTCAAAGTAAGATCTCTCAGGGTTGTCGTGGTTAAACGGAAATTACCCTTTTCTCACAGATTTATTATGTCTCATATAAACAAAGGCAATAACACAGACACAGATGCAGTGAAGTTATAATAGTTTTTATTCAACATAACTGCAATTTGTGATAAGTTGCATGAACTGCAATGATTAGGATAATGAATATACCAAGCAACAGTATTGTGAAGAAGAGAGTCATTGTTATAAAGACACCCACCATTGTGCAATATATGAAAGAAATATATGTATATGTATAAGATGGAATAAGCCCTAATACCCTAAGGAGAATAGGTCTAACCTCCTACCTCAAAGGAGAGCTGGGTTCGTTAAACCTAATCTGCCAAAGCCGTGTCCATGAGAGGAGCCCCCAACCCTCGTTACCTTGGAATGAGGTCTCTATCTCAGACTCCGCAGGGACACGAAGACTGGGTCAGTGTCAAGATGACTGCAGCATCGGTATCAGCGATGGTGGCGATGCCCTCTGGTCAGAATCCCTCTGATTATCTGTCTAAAGTGTGTTGTATTTATACAGATCTACAAGGTCCCCTGACATAAGTGTTATTCATAACAATAGATAACAGGCATGCATGGGACAGCAATTAATATCAACAATCCCTCAAAAGTATAGAGAGGGAAAATCCCTAAGTGTGAATGCCTACTGTATGTTTGTCTTTCGTGCTTGATCTTGACGCCTTGGCGCAGTGACACTGATAATAGAACCCATAACAAGTGGCCTAACTATAAACAAGGCCGCCATCTTAACGGAAATAAATAATTAAATGGACTAAGACAGAGCAAGCTAAGTAGGTTAAAAGTCACTGGGGGACGGGGGCACGAGTTTACAAGCCTACGGCTAAGCTAACTCCTGTTATCCCGTTAAAACAAACTAGGATTCACTACACTGCTAGCTTCCCACTCCTGTGACACCTTTTCCTCCATCATGACCCTGAGCTTTAACTCTGAGTCTTGTAGCTCCTCCAACAATTCCACCCTTCCTGCCTTGTTTAAAGTGTTGGTTTTTAACACCTCTTCTGTTGCATAGGCTCTCATTATTCTAATGAGACTACTAGATTTGGGTGGCAAAATCGCTTGCACTGTTGGGGACTGAACCCACTACAGGTGCCACCTGTCAGCCTAATCCAGCTTTTGCTCCGGGTAACTAGCAGTGCCTCATCTCCACCCAAGAGCAGGGATGATTGTGCAGCCAAGCGCATGACACTATTGACTCCTCAGGGAAATCGTGGTCACTCAGATCGCATCCGTTTCACTCAGTTATATTAGTCTCACATACAGAAGGACAAACAGAGGCAATACATATTTCAATTAGGTTTTATTAAAGTAACTGCATCTTAGACAAAAAAGCATGTGCTGCAATAACTAAAATGATGAAGCATAACAGGATTAAAATAGTGAGAAGGAGAGTAAAGCATAAAAATAACACTACCATATTGTCACTAGAATCATTAAAATATTTCCTACTTAGGCTATGTTAGAGCATAGCAGGTTAAGCTCTAGTTCTGCCCTTCAGGTTCCCCAGGGAAGACATCATCCCGCATACCTAAGCAAGAGGCCTGTAGTCTACATAAGCAGCTGCAGCGAAGCACTCAGCCATCAGCATACAGTTGTGGTCATCTGGCTGGAATCTCCCTCTAATGTGTATGGGACAGAGAAGTGTTTCATAATAAAACAGCTGATGATCTGAGAAAATGTCCCTAAGTAAGGATGTGTATGTTTCTGTGAATACTAGAAAGTTACCACGTTTACCGGTAACCTATCTTACTACAGCCTTGAGAAAAGCACAGAGTGAAAGAAATGTCTTGTTTAAGAACGCAGTGCTGACCTAGGCAAAGAAAAGCTAGGTAGAGAGAAATAAAACAAGACCGTAAATGTGGCTATTGTTAAAATAATAAAAAAGCCAAATAAAATATATCTAGGTTAAAGGTCACAGCGGCAGGCCTAGTTCGCTAAAATAACGTGTATGAAGCTATAACCAAAATGGCTACACAACATTTCCAGTCTCGCAATCTTTCCTTCCAATTGGGCTGTTGTGATTTCTCCTGCCTCACCCCGTGGGCCGCTAAACTAGTTATTATCCCTCTTAGCCAGCCGTTGTGTCCCATACCACATGTATTGGGGCGGACTCCTTGTTCCAGGAAAAAAACTCCTTAGATTGTTGTAATCTCTTATCAACTAATTCAGACTGTGCCTACATCCTTCTGTCAATTATCCATCTCCTTTCTGCCCAAATATTCTTCTGTTTGATTTTTAACAGCAGAGCCATGTGGTCTGATAGATGGATGGGCAGATGATTGAAATCAATAACTTTCTCTATCTTGTTTCTTTCCATAGAGAAATAAGCTAACCTTGAGTAGTGTCTTTTTTTTTTTTTTTTACTAAGGAAAGTGTATTCTCTATAATTCCCTTTCTGTCTCCACAAGACATCATATAGCTCAAAGACTTCCATCACGGCCAGCAGATAGGCACTCATCTTTGGTGAACTAATCTATATCCTCTCAGAGGACCTGTCTAGCACGTTATCAAATAAGACATTAAAGTCCCCCCCTAAATAACAGCGCTTTAAAAGGAAGGAGATTTGCAAAAAGCTCAGATAACGAGGTAATTTCATCCACATTTGGGCTGTAATAGCTTGCTATGGTATACAAAAAGTTGTGAACCCTTATATATGCAATTATCCATCATCCTCCTGCATCCGCCTTATACCGGACTAGACTCACCCCTGACTTTACTTTTAATACTGAGGCAACTCCTTTGGTACAAAGTGCTTGATCTGTTGCTACTATGGTCTCCACCCACCTTTTCTTCGAAAATAGCTCCTTGCACTCCTGACACAAGAGATGTGTCTCTTGAAGCATAAGTGTCTGAGGGTTACTTTCTTTTAAATATTGTATGACTATTAGCCGCCTTTTGGCTACCCGAAGCCCATTTACGTTCCAACAGAGTATCGCTCAGGTTTTCATGATATTTCTCTCACCCAAACCCATTCCTACTATTCCAATTTCTGCTGTGCCCTAAACCCATAGATCTGGTTGGTGCTACCATTTGACTACTGTATGCCTGATCAAATTTGAGGACATCAATTTTTCTCCCACTGCTCACCACCACAAGTGACCTCCCTTGGGAACCCTCCCATCCTAACGCTACTAAGTTCACCAGTACCAGTATATGAATACCATTTATGTAACTGTGATTGTTCCGTTTTACAATTTTTCATTAATAATCATAAATTCTGAATAATAAATGCACTCAAACATTGTTTGATATTCAGATTCTTAAAAATAATTTGCTCACTTATTTATATTTTCATTTAATTTCAAGGCTATGTTGTCCCGTCCCTCACCTGTAACAACATCTTATTCTGCTCTTAGCACTACACCAAGACCTGGGCTTTCTACGAATAGCAAACAGATGCTGGAAACTGATAGTTAAACTGCCTGCTGCATCTGCTTTGTTTCTAATCTTTCTTCCTATTTGTAATAGCATGTATATTACATTCACAGACTACACCATCCCTATATCCAGGTAAGTCCATACATATTATATGTTGTCATTATGATTGACTTTGTCATTGATATGTACTGTTAGACTTGACATTGACATACAACAATATAATATTTATGGTCTACTTTGTGTTAATTAGTAGGACAGAAATCTGAACATTTGATACTTTCAATTAAAACAATTAACAGTGCATCATTACATGCAGCTTTTAATGGCTCATTCTTCTTTATATGTCTCTGGCTCTCCTGTCGGCTAGAACTACTTACTTATTACATAATGTTATCAACCAACCAACATGCAGAGACCTCCACCTCCACCCCCTATTTTGTATGTGTCCAAAATACTACATAAGAAAGCTATTGTTAAAAACTGATTATTAAAGTTTTAGGGGGTCATTCTGACCCTGGCGGTCAGAGACCGCCGGGGCCAGGGTCGGCGGGAGCACCGCCGACAGGCCGGCGGTGCCCCGCAGGGCATTCTGACCGTGGCGGTTCGGCCGCGGTCAGATGCGGAAAACCGGCGGTCTCCCGCCGGTTTTCCACTGCCCTTGTGAATCCCCCATGGCGGCGGAGCGCGCTCCGCCGCCATGGGGATTCTGACACCCCCTACCGCCATCCTGTTCCTGGCGGGTCTCCCGCCAGGAACAGGATGGCGGTAGGGGGTGCTGCGGGGCCCCTGGGGGCCCCTGCAGTGCCCATGCCAATGGCATGGGCACTGCAGGGGCCCCCGTAAGAGGGCCCCACTTTGTATTTCAGTGTCTGCTTTGCAGACACTGAAATACGCGACGGGTGCCACTGCACCCGTCGCACCTTCCCACTCCGCCGGCTCAATTCTGAGCCGGCGTCCTCGTGGGAAGGTTGATTTGCCCTGGGCTGGCGTGCGGCCTTTTGGCGGTCGCCCGCCAGCCCAGGGCAAATCCCAAAATACCCTCAGCGGTCTTTCGACCGCGGAGTGGTATTTTGGTGGGGGAAGTCTGGCGGGCGGCTTCCGCCGCCCGCCAGACTTAGAATGACCCCCTTAGTCTATGACTCTGTCTATGCAAGTTACAGCACTTCTTCATTGCTCTTCTGATAAGTGAATCTGGATTTGCCAAGAAGTGAAAAGTGTAAGGGACCCAATTCATAAAATAATTTATCAGGATGGGAAACTACAGGATTTGCTTACAAAAGTAGCAGATTTATTAAACTGTTCGAATAATTAAAATCATTACAGTGAAAATATGCATCCCCCTTCACCTCCCAAGAGATCCCCACTTCCCAATAGTGATAAAATAATCCTGACACAGTCTTAAAATAATTATTTACACATTTCCATGATAACACAATTCAGATAATGCAAATATTATCAAAAATGTCCCAGTCTCACATCAGGGTCCCTGAAGCCGAATTCATAAACCCAAATTAAAACACATGCCAACCTATAATACTTGAAGTTTAAAATTGTGATATTATCTTTATTAGTCATAAACCCACCCTATGAAATAGGGTGAACCCTCCAAAAGTTGTGATTAGTAATTTATCACACATAGGGGTATTGGGCTATGGATTGTCCGGGCCTTGTGTTTTTTACAGGTATAAGTCTGCTCAGTGCACCAGTCTGAGGAGCGGTACATTTGATAAAATCTTCAATTACAATAAGGTAGTTACCATTTTATTACACAACCAGTCATAGTAGAATTCTTGCCCATTGCACCATTCCCATTCTTGCATACAGCCCGTTGTAAGTTAAAGCTCTACTATAATGCTTAGCAGATGAAAATCTGTATTCAGGATGACACACTTCTCATTATTTCACTCAAGCCTCTTTCGCTCACTCCTATATGCCTTTGTGAATTGATCTCAAAATATCCAAAATGGCAAAAAAATTGAAAATTTGGGAAATATTCATCCACTACCTTAAATGTTTTTTGAATATTTGTGAGATATTGAACATTTCAGGTCAGATTCAGAAGGGCATAAAAGAGTACTCCTGTAGTGCTATTTCCAATACTTAAGAATGCTTTTGTGAGATGGTCCTTGATGCATTTTTACAAGATGGGTGGAATAAGGTGGGATATTTAAAACATGTATTAAAAAACATTACTCCAGGGTGAAGTATTAACTATGGTGTGGTAAGTAACAATTATACTGACCTTTCAACTTCAAAATGGGGCATAACATGCATAATCCATATTTAAAACATACAATTCCACATCTTGTTTTTTTACACTAATAAACTATAGATTGTTTGCCCTGCCAGAATTTATCAGTGCAAACTATGAGAGCATGATAATTATAACACATCTCATAATTCTAATAACAGGGATGTGTCTCATGGGATAGCAAGGCTAATCCCACCTTCTCACCTTAGAAGTTGTACCACTCCGTATATCACTATACAGGAGAGTAGGGAACACCTATTTTAACTTGTGGGACAAGTGGGTTAAGGAGAAGAGAAAGAGAGTGAGGCTCTTGTTTCCAGCAGGATTTATTTAAATACCTGAACTGGACTTTCTGGGGTACCGGATGGAATAATATTGCAAAGGCATACTATGGCTCACTATCAAGAAGAAAAAAATGAGAGACATTTATTATTTGGGCAATGGTACAGAGGTCTCTAACAGTCAAGTACATTGTCATAAACATTAGCATCTCTGGGGTGTGCGTGGCAGTGTCTATGTAACTAACCCCCAGATAAATCAGGAAACTCAGGTGAATCAGTGAGAAGATGAGTTTATCCCTTGTTTGATCAAAATGTTTTTTTAATAGCTGTAAGGAAATGGGTTCTGCCCATCAAATCCGGCAGGATTTTAGTTTTTCGACCACCTGGTATGTGACCTTGTTACTGTGGGTGAACCTCATAACCTGTGACTCATCCACGAAAAACTCAGGGTAGATGGACTGTGTGTGTCTACTGCCAGTGTCTACCTTTTAAGATAAGGCTGCTGCAATGCAGCAATGCTAAGGAGCACATAACTGGTTACATATGAACATATGTGCACATGAGTGTACACACATTTGAGGGCTGCACAGGAGAGACTCCTGTTGTGTGCAGTGCAGTAACTGCACACAGGTAGCCCAATGCAGAGGGAACTCTGCAGGATTTGGTATTGACCTGGGGTAGGCCTCATACTGTTATTGTACACTCTTAGGGACATTGTGATTTACTTTTTTATATGCAGTAATATTCCAGTATATACAGTACCGATGGGGAGGGCAGCCTTGGAGTCCAGCTTCACTTCCCCTTGGTCTACAGACACCAGAGATGTATCAATTTACAGCATAACCTGTGTGAAATGATCAATTCTGCAAGTCAAACGAGACGTCTATACAGATAATGGATTATCCCGGAAGGTCATATTTCTCTCCTGCAGCAGGACCAAATCCCTCTTCACGCAAAGATAGCAATTAACGGTGCTTACCGCAGCTCCTGAGGAGGAAAGAGGTGGGGCAGAATGCTCTGCATCAATTAGCCAGTTGTCAAATTGTGCCAGGGATGGGCCTGTCCAAGCCCACTAAACAAAGGAGGGAGCCCATAGCTCTGATGCCAACTCAGAAGGACACTTCCTTTGAGGATTTGCTGAGGAAGGCCCAGGCCAAGATGTCAGTGAGAGGGAGAGCTGACACCTCCAGAGCAGGTGTGGCAAGTGGCTCCTGTGTGATGCCATTTAGAAATATCCCAGCAAGCTGTGTAGGAAGGTTGGGACAGTGATGTGGCATGCTATGATAGGCCAGAAGTGTATCTCTGCTGGAACCCTTCCTCCCACTTAAAAAGAGTCATGCTCAGGGGGAGGAGAACTCTCTCTTGGTTGTGATTTTCTGCTGGTGACTGGGACTTGAGGCAACACCATGGGCAATTAGAAGGAAGAGCCCCCTGAGGCCACCTGGACTAAGGGCTCTGACTTCAATTGACCCTAAGGGACCAGAGGAAAACAAGGAGAAAGGCTAGCATATGGAGCCATTGAAACCAGCTACCTGTAAAGTTCAATGCCTATGAGGCTCCAGGTGGCTAGGGATTCTCGCCAGGAGCAAACAAGACTAAGATCAAGAAAAACGGGCCACCAGGGCCCAACATGTAAGCCTGCAAAAGATTTCACTTTTGACCCCCTCAGTGAGGCCCGGAGCATTAGAATCTATACTGCTGGAGCCTTTCTAACCCCCTGGGGAAGGCCAGTGCCCAGGGGTCACCGCTTAAAGAAAGCCCAGAAGTCCAGAGGTATTTTCATAAGCCTTATGTATATTTGTAAATTATTGCCTAGTATTGAGTAGTATTGAGTAGTATTGACTAGGGTAGGTCGCTACCCCCGCCGCTGCAGCTCCACCTGCTCAGGCCCCTGCCACCTCCAGCAGACCGTAAGTGCTCCTTTGCTCTCTCCCTCGTCCAGCCCCACGCCTTTTTTTTGTCTCCTGTGCTCTCTCTCTCCGTCCAAACTCCTCGTTATTCTCTCTCTCTTGTTATAGCTCCTCGCTTTTCTCTCTTTGTCCAAACTCCTCGTTTTACTCTCTCTTTTGTTCTAGCTCCTCGCTTTTCTCTCTCTGCCCAAATTCCTCGTTTTTCTCTCTCTCTTGTTCTAGCTTCTCGCTTTTCTCTCTTTTTGTCCAAACTCCCCGCTTTTCTCTCTTTTTGTCCTAACTCCTCGTTTTACTCTCTCTCCTGTTCTCCGTGTTCTAGCTCCTCGCTTTTCTCTCTCTGCCCAAATTCCTAGTTTTTCTCTTTCTCTTGTTCTAGCTCCTTGCTTTTCTCTCTTTTTGTCCAAACTCCTCGTTTTACTCTCTCTTTTGTTCTAGCTCCTCGCTTTTCTCTCTCTGCCCAAATTCCTCGTTTTTCTCTCTCTCTTGTTCTAGCTTCTCGCTTTTCTCTCTTTTTGTCCAAACTCCCCGCTTTTCTCTCTTTTTGTCCAAACTCCTCGTTTTACTCTCTCTCCTGTTCTCTGTGTTCTAGCTCCTCGCTTTTCTCTCTCTGCCCAAATTCCTAGTTTTTCTCTTTCTCTTGTTCTAGCTCCTCGCTTTTCTCTCTTTTTGTCCAAACTCCTCGTTTTACTCTCTCTTTTGTTCTAGCTCCTCACTTTTCCTCTATCTTTTGTGAATTTCCCCTTCTCTCTCCAACTTTCTCCTCTTTTTCGGCCCCCGCCCTCTGCTTTCCCGCCGCTGCCCCCCCGCTCCCATTCGTCGCCCCCTCCCGCCTCCCGCCCCCAGGTGCCCCCTCCTCCCCCCCACCTCCCTCTTATGGCGGCCGCTGCACGGCCGCGCTGCTGGCGCACCAGAGGCAAGCCCGTCTGCGCCCGTCCGCGCCTGCGCCACGCCCAGCGCCAGAACCCCTGACCCCCAGCGCTCCCAAAACCCGCAGCACTGCTACGACGCCGCCTCCCTCCACGCACTCAACCCGGGATGTACCACAATCTGCTACCAAGCCAGCCTAAAATACACTCATGGACCCTTCACATGTCAAACCTGCAACCCGCCCATCAGCCCCCACCGCGACTGCAACCCGCCCATCAGCCCATGCGCCAACAACCACCTCAAGTGCATCCCCATCAACGCACGCTCCGTCCACAAGCACACCATTGAACTATGGGACCTCCTGGACTCTACTGCACCGGACGTCGCCTTCATCACTGAGACCTGGATGAACACCTCATCGGCCCCTGACATCGCCATAGCCATCCCCGTCGGCTACAAGATCGCCAGGAAAGACCGCACCAACCAAGTCAGAGGAGGAATCACCATCATATACAAGAGCTCCATCAACGTCACTACCTCCACCGAAGACACCCCCCTCACCGTCGAACACCTGCACTTCCAGATCCACACCGACCCCAGGACCACCCTCAGAGGAACTCTCATCTACAGGCCCCCTGGACCACGCGCCCCATTCAGCGAATCCATCACAGACTTCATCTCCCCTCACGCCCTAGCCTCGCCAGACTACATCCTCCTCGGAGACCTGAACTTCCACCTGGAGCAGAACAACGACACCAACACCACCACCCTGCTCGACAACTTCGCCAACCTCGGCCTCAAGCAACTGGTGAACACCCCCACCCACATCGCTGGACACACGCTCGACCCCATCTTCTCTGCCAGCAACCACGTATCCTTCAGCCACTCCCCCGAAATACACTGGACCGACCACAGATGTGTCCACTTCACCTTCAGACGCAAGACTCTCCACCGTCGCACACAACCTATCTCACGCAGACCTTGGAACAAAATCTCCACAGAACAACTACTCTCCACTCTCAACCACAACCAACCTACCATCACTTCCGACGCCAACAACACAGCCCTCAGCCTCACACAGTGGATCACCAACTGCGCTGACAACCTCGCCCCCCTCAGACGCCTCCCAAGACAGACCAACACCAGTAAACCTCAATGGTTCACAGACTCCCTCAAAGAATCCAAGAAAACCTGCCGTACCCTCGAGAAAAACTGGCGCAAAGAGCACACCGCAGAAAACTTGTCAGCCCTCAAAATCGCCACCCGCGAACACCACCAGCTGATCCGCGCCACCAAAAGAGCATCCTTCAAAGAGAGACTGGACAAGAACACCCACAACAGCAAAGAACTCTTCAACATCGTCAAAGAGCTCTCCAATCCCAACGCCAGCTCCAACACCATCACGCCCTCACAAGAACTCTGCAACTCCCTCGCTACCTTCTTCCATCGAAAGATCACCGACCTACACGACAGCTTCGGTCCACAGATCCCGCCGACCTCCACGGAACCCACAGCCCCAGCCGTCACCCTCAACGCCTGGACCCCCATCAGCACCGAAGAGACCAAAACTACCATGAACACCATCCACTCCGGTGTCCCCTCGGACCCCTGCCCATATTACATCTTCAACAAAGCCGACGCCAGAATCGCCCCCTATCTCCAGACCATCATCAACAGCTCGTTTGCATCTGCCACCTTCCCCGAGAGCTGGAAACACGTGGAACTCAACGCTCTCCTGAAGAAACCCACGGCGGACCCCAGCGACCTGAAGAACTTCCGCCCCATCTCGCTCCTCCCCTTCCCGGCCAAAGTCATCGAGAAGGCCGTCAACAAACAACTGACCAACTTCCTTTAAGACAACAACCTGCTCGACCCCTCCCAATCTGGATTTCGGGCCAACCACAGCACGGAAACCGCCCTCATCGCAGTCACCGACGACATCCGAACCCTGCTGGACAACGGAGAAACAGCCGCCCTCATCCTCCTCGACCTCTCGGCTGCCTTCGACACTGTCTGCCACTGCACCCTAAAAACCCGCCTCCGGTCCACCAGTATCCAAAGACAGGCCCTGGACTGGATCACCTCTTTTCTCTCTGACCGCTACCAAAGAGTCTACCTCCCGCCTTTCCGCTCGGATCCCACCGAGATCATCTGCGGCATCCCTCAGGGCTCTTCGCTCAGCCCTACTCTCTTCAATGTCTACATGAGCCCCCTCGCCAACATCGCACGCAAACACAACATCAACATCATCTCCTACGCCGACGACACCCAGCTGATACTCTCCCTCACCAAAGACCCAGCCACCGCCAAAACCAACCTGCAGGATGGAATGAAAGACGTCGCTGGAATGGATGAAACTCAGCCGCCTGAAGCTGAACTCAGACAAGACGGAAGTCCTCATCCTCGGAAACTCCCCGTCCGCCTGGGACGATTCCTGGTGGCCCACGGCCCTGGGCACCGCACCGACCCCCTCAGACCACACACTCAACCTCAGATTCATCCTGGACCCCCTTCTTACCATGACCAAGCAAGTCAACGCCGTCTCGTCTTCTTGCTTCCTCACACTCCGCATGCTCCGAAAGATCTTCCGCTGGATCTCCGCCGACACCAGAAAGACTGTGACCCACGCCCTCGTCACAAGCCGCCTGGACTACGGAAACACCTTATACGCAGGAATCACAGCAAAACTTCAGAAACGTCTTCAGCGAATACAAAACGCCTCTGCATGCCTCATCCTCGACGTACCACGCCACAGCCACATCTCCACCCACCTGAGACACCTACACTGGCTACCTGTCAACAAAAGGATCACCTTCAGGCTCCTCACCCACGCACACAAAGCCCTCCACAACAAGGGCCCCGAATACCTCAACCGTCACCTCACCTTCTACACGCCCACCCGTCAACTTCAATCCACCAGCCTCGCTCTCGCCGCCGTCCCTCGCATCCACCGTACCACTGCTGGTGGGAAACCCTTCTCCTACCTGGCAGCCAAGACGTGGAATTCCCTCCCCGCCCACCTCAGGACCACACAGGACCACCTCGCCTTCCGGAGGCAACTCAAGACCTGGCTCTTCGAGCAGCAGTGACCCCCCGCAGCGTCTTGAGACCCTCACGGGTGAGTAGCGCGCTGTATAAATATAACTGATTGATTGATTGATTGATAGTGTGTGTTTAAAGAATGTACTTTTTTTTTTTCAAAAGAAACTCCCAGACTGGACAATCATTTATTGAATGTTATTATTGCATGCCAATGAATGGAAATTATTAGCAGACCACCTCCTTTGAAGTAGACCTTGGACTGCTCTGCTTTGCTACCCTGAGTGAGTCAAGCACTCCAATGGGGTGTTTGGTTCCCAGTGGAGGACATATGTTGAGCCATTACTTGTGCAGGCCACTTAACTAATGGCCTGTTTTCCTACAAAAGAACATGCCTTGCTCCTTTTTATGAATTTAAACAGCACCTGGTGATGAGCCATAACAAGGCTAGGGTTGAAACATCGTCAACCTGAAAGGGAGAATGGAACCTACATCCATTGATAAACCAATAATTGAAAAGACATTAATGAACATTGATCATCTACTGCTTTGATTCCTCTGCTCATTTTATTTGTGTGCATACTTCATTATTTGTTTGTCATGTATCTCTATATAAACAATCTTGAGCACTGAGTATTGTTTGCATAGCAGTAAACATATGGGATACTTAATTATGGGTCTGTCTGCTTCCTTATCTGTGTTTTTAAATTGTCAAACTGAATTCTGTAAAAGAACACATTTCTTATTACATGGAACTGTTGTTTAGCACAGAGAAAATGAGACACTACACAAAAAAATCTGGGTGCATAAATGCAAGTAAAAGAACAACAAAAACAACTAAAAGTGATCCCTAATAAACCTCCTAAACCATTGGTCTCACCCTAAGGTTCAAGGCCTGCATGCTGGCAGATTGGTTCTGCTATCATGAAACAAGTTCTCTTGAGTAATTTTGCAGCAAGGTAAGGAGGAAGAGTGGCAACAAGAGTTAGGGGGACTGTGAGAGAAAAATTAGGATTGAGTGACAGACTTTCTCTAATCACTGCCTAGTGCAAAGGGTAAATCTGGAACCTCAGCCACCAAATGCTTAAAAACTTCCAGGACCTTAAATAATTCTGCCTGAAGAAGAAGGCTCTGCTGGAAGAACACAAATGATTACTAAATTGTGTGGGAATTAGAGGACTGAAGGGCATCCAGACTGAAATGGTTGGTTTCCTTCAGGGACACAAAATATAGATAGAGTCTTTGCTCCTAGAAGGCCCAGTTGACCACAAAGGACCAAACACTGCAAGACATCTGACTACTAGTGGGTGATAAATTCCGCTCCACCAGCAGAGTTAGCAGAATTGTGGCTACTCCCTATTATGCTTGGAAATTGGAGTTGCAGCCAATTTCTGTCGCTTCCATATGATGGAAATTGTTTTCATGTGCGGCTCACCAACAGTAAGTTGGCTGGTGTGAGAGAGAATTGGCATCCCTTAGTTCAATATTTGGGCACCAGGAGGGTACCCAGTGAGAACTTTTCTCTGCGAACGAACGTGACCAATCGCAGTTAGAAAGCTGACACTCGAGTTGAAAATAAACTTGAGAGGCAGTAAAATTAGCTCAAGCTGCAGCGCCTTCTAGCGTGCCATGTGGTAACATTCACAAAGATTTTTCAGCATTGAATAAGCTCCTTGAGCTCAAAACCAGCACAAGCAGCGAAACATGCCAATTTCCACCCATTCACAGAACTCCACAGAATCTCATAGAGTTTTCATGTGACTGCGGAATTCCTTGGAGTGAAACACCACGAGTTCCGCCCACCCCTACACCTGACTAGAGTCCTAGAGGGCTTCAATACAGAAAGTATGAATTTTTACTGAACTTTGAAAAAGTGTGACTTGGGACCCAATTTAGAGTTTGTTGGATTGGATACTTTTTGCTACTGGCAACTGAGTACCTTGTCCAGCAAAATCTTTGTTTGCTCACCCAATTTTGAGCCTGGCAGATCTCCAATAGAGTACAATTTACTCCACTGGTATAAACCTTCCTCTGACAGTGCAAGGGAGTATGGTCCATGCGAGGTAAGCAATCCAACCATTTGCTCTATCTGACCTTTCACTCTATTTATATTTTTTTAGTGTCCAGTTCAGGACAGTAAAGATAAAAAAAAGATCCCCATGACCTGGGAGCAAACTTTCATGTTGTGGGGGCCATTACTTTTTACTTTTTAAAAAACAATCTTCTGAATGTGACTTTGTCCTTTACCACTACCAGAGTATTGCTTGGTGTGCCTCTCCCGGTCTAAAAACACCACAATCCATGAGACAGGCTTAGGTCGTGGTGCATATCCATGACAAAAGAGTTTGTACCAAGGATCCAGATATCGCTGCAGTTTAAGCACTCAGTTCAGGGGTGCACATCCATCACCATGAAGGAGACTTTTCAATCCCCACAAAGGAGAAATAGAAAAGCAGATATATGTTAAAGAGAAATCCTTTTAGCTTTTTTTACAGAAATATTGGTGGTTTCCCAGCTGCCTCATTCTGAGTAAAAAAAAAGATCTTCATAGCAAAAGAGCATCTCCAGAGAAATATTTTCAGGAAGTGAAGCGCGATTTGAACATTTTAGATTCCAAGCGTAGATTGTCTGCACTTGCGCCGTGCAGCCCATAACTAGGTTGTAGTGCACACCAGGTGAGCTCTGCTCCGCTGGTGGAGCTAGCTGAGTTTTTTTTACTAACTCTGAGCTCCAAGCAGAGCACAAAGTTCCAAAAACTCCATTAGCTCTGCCACCGGAGCAGAGTTCCCTGCACACCCCTGTTGTAATTCCCTGCATCACATTATAACTGCACTAGAAATAATGTAGGCAGAGTGTGCAATCCCAGAGAAAAGCCACATAGAACTGATGCAGTGAAATTGACAACCTTTCTCTGCATCACTCTATGACTTCACTGCATCAACATTTTACCGCCTGCTCTGACCAGGTGTAAAATTGATGCAGGGCTTTTCCAATAAGACTCTCCTCGCATTGCTGGATTTGTGTCAGTTTATCAACGCAAGTATAGCAATGCATTACTTTAGCGCCAACAGATGCATCTACATTTCTGATGCATCTGTGAAAATGTATGCTGCGGAACTCTGTATTGTAAATACAGTGCATCCATGGCATTGTTAGGGCATGTGAAGTAGATGCAAGAAATGTGATGCATCAATGATGATGCATCAGTTTCTTGTAAATTAGGCCCTGAGTCTGCAGTCTGATAGGTCGTGGAATTTGGTGTGCTGAGAACCATAATAGATGATGAGTTTGTCTGCAAGATAAGCAAGGGTGCTTATTGTGATAGCTTTGCAACTGATGCAGCTAGCTTTGACGATGGTGCAGGCCCTAAGGGGTGCCAGTGTGAGATTTGGGAGGCTATGAAATAGAGCATTATCCCCATCTGGCTGCAAGAGCACAAGGGATTGAACAGTAGTATTGACATAATCTTCTAGAAGTGGTTTAACATTTTTTAGATGAGAGAGCTGATACCAGACGGTCTTTGTTTTTGGTAATGTGTTCCTTGAGAGAGATGTTAGCGTCAAAGGTGAATCCAAATGATCTGGCATTCAGTGAGTTAGGGTTAGAATCTGTCATGCTTCATGTCATAGAAGTAGGTTGTACTCTATCATGTTGCTCTTGGCAAATAACAGAGATTCTGTCTTGGTTGACCTTAGTTTCAGGTTTGCGCTGGACATCCAGGTTATTTAATATACAAGAAGTGTGTGCTACATTGAGTACATAAAGCAGAGAAGACTTCCAGATACACTTCAGAGCAGACTTTCAAGTAGAGATGCATGTCATCAGCACATTGTTGACATTTATGCTGTTATCAGTGAGTACAGCACCAAACATCTCCATGTAAAGTCTGAAGATGTCAGGAGACAGTATGGAACCTTGGGCTGTCTTCAAATGTTATAGGGATGTTTATAACTGGGAGACCTCCATTGGCTATTGTTAGATTCCAGAATCAAGTTCAAACCCAACTTATACCATAGAGGACACTCAAACATCAACAACCCTCTTATCTTCATAAATTCATAGCCCCTTATTTCAATCACAGGTGCTATCTATCTCACCTGATAAACAACGATGCCACTGGATACGTTATGATAACTATCTCCTATTATTACTTTTTCTCAAATAACATGCAGATTTTAGCACTCAAATCCACATGATACAGTAAGAAATGTATGCTTTTCACCTGTTAAATGTTGAAAGGTTTGAACTTTCTAAATAGAAGGATGGTTGAGGTATTTTACGTATACAATAATTATTGGATGTGTTAAATACCTTCCAAATCATAATTCTGACCAATGCATGAAGAAGGGCTTATGCTCAAGTCCAGTTATACCAACCAATTTGTAATCAGGCCCTAAAGTTATGTGGTGGTACTAAGATTCTTAGGCACAAAACAGCACGATGCTTGGAAGAAGTACTGAATTCAGGTCAGGGCCATAGGCAGTAAAAGAAAGGTGGCGTTTCTGACCTGTTGTGCACTGGCCTTCCCCGTGTGCACTACACATGGGACAGACTGATGCACAACAGGCCTGAAAGAGCTGCTTTTACTGCCTACAGCCCTTTGCTAAATGCGCCTGATCTCAGAAGTACAGCAGGGTCTGCCCTGGCTGACTAGGCCCAACACTGCATAGCACTTCCAAAATCAGACGCAATCAGGACTTTGCATGTCACCAAACTCCGCCTCCACAGAATTCCACTGAGTTATTTTTCAACTCTGTGGAATTCAGCGGCGTTGGACTCCGTGAACTCCACCCAGACCTACTTTACAAACTGCCACACTTAGCCCTATGCGTCAGTTTATAAATATGGAACAGTGAAGTGTACTGATAGTGTACTGATAGTGCTGCCGCTGCTTTAAAAGAATGAAGCAATGGAATTGCAAAGGGGTAGTAAATGACTGTTAGAATTTGGGTTTCTGGTTGGTTAGGGTATGCACCTAAGCCAGGCAGAACCCACCCACTCTAGTCAGATCAAGGGGGTTACACGTCCACGATAACCCCTGCTCACCCCTTTGGTAGCTTGGCACGAGCAGTCAGGCCTAACCCGGAGGCAATGTGTAAAGCATTTGCACAACACACACAACACATGTGACGCAATAAATAAACCACAAAGGAACACAACACTAAGTTTTATCAAAATAAACTGTATTGCACAAAACATAATTAGACCATACATAACATGTCAGTAATACCCTGCTACCTTAGCAGTTGTCAGAATGTTAATACTCTGCAAGAATAAGCAGTAGTCACACTAGAACACGTAAGTACTCAGAATTCTGTATCATAAGGAGTAGTCAGGAATCACATTCTAAAACCAATATACTTATTATCGTACTACCATAAGAGGAACATTAGAAAGCATAGGTTATGTCATGAAATACATAGGTTAGCATATCACTCTACAATGTCCTTTCCAGGAGCATAAGAGCGAGTATGTCCAAAAAGTACCTGCATAATGATGTGGAGGCACTCCTAGTGCCAAAAGATCTATATAGGGGCCCCTGGTGCTCCTATGTGGAAAATGGGGGCTATTTATAACAGGGGGAGGGGGCAGCACCCCCCCCTTTCGTTTCCCTTTAGCGGGGCCCCTCCTGCGACCTGCATGTACTTGGGTTCCCCTCCACGAAAAAAGGGGGGGGGACCAAAACCCCACAAAGGATGAGAAGAAGAGACCTTGCGACGCAGGGGCCTCCAATGAGGCATCCGCCCACTTGTGATCCCTGGGGAATAATTAAGGTGCTTGGTGGGGGGGAAAGCCTCTGTTGAGGCTTCCTTCCCCTGCCCATCTTCGTTGGCTTCTGGAAGGCCCGCCTGGACTGGTGCTGTGAGCAGGCACCAGAGTAAGTGCCTGCTCACAGCACCAGGGCGCTCCTCGGAGAGCATTTCACCATGGGGGCATGGTAGGAGTCCACTTGCTCCTTTTCTGAGTTCAAGGGTGCCCCAGGGGGTCCCAGTGCCAGTGGGTCACTTGCGCTTGTTGGAAGCAGCCCTCCTGGGCTGCGGCGGTGAGCCTTACTTAATGCAAGTGCTTTTCAGTGCACTACGGCCAGATCACGGCAATGAGTTTCCAAAGCAACGCACTCTGGAAACGCAAGAGGGGTGTACAGTGGAGCACTCACAAGGCGCTGTATGCAAGCACAGAAACGCGCCCTCCAGGCGCTGTATGATGTGATTATGCACTTCTTGAGCTGGATGTAGTTGCAGGGGTCAGGGGCCACAGCACCTTGCCCTGGAGGCAGAAGAAGGGGGAGCACAGTGCTAACCGACCCAAACAACATGCCAGCACAAGGGATGCAGATGGTGGCAGATCCTCCTAGTGACCTAGGTCACAAGTTAGCAGTGCAGCAGCAGTCCAAGGTGGGTCCTGGTGAGTCCATTCAGCACCATTCTGTGTCCAGTTCCAGAAGTTTCTCTGACGTCTCAAGAATGTCTCAATTGTGAGGAAAATTCCCATGTACTTATACTCAGTTTACAGTGTGTTTCGCAAAGGAAGGGGAGAGGAGATTCCAACCAGTTACAGCTGGTTCTGGGAGTGGTCCCTCTCTCCTATAGGACAGGCTGCAAACATCAATTGGGGGTAAACCACCCTTTTTTGAGAGGCCAGGTCACAGCCTTTACAGATGCAGGGGTGCCCAGCCTCTCCCTTCTCTCAGCCCAGGGGGACTATTCAGTATTCAGATGCACCTCTATGATACCTCCACTCTCCCTGTTCACAGGCTGTCTGAAAAGTATGCATAAAGTCCAAATGTCACTCTGCCCAGATGTGGATTAGAGTCAAGCTGCAAAACACAAGAGTCAGAAGCACAGAGAAATCCACACTTTCTAGAAGTGGCATTTCTGTAATAGCAATAACAAATCCACTCACAGCAGTAAGCAGCGTTTCTCACTACCATTACAACCATACCAAACATGCCTACGCTACTCCTCATACATCAGACAATACCCCCTACACTCAAGGCAGAGAATTCCAATGTAATCCTATGAGAAGGCAGCACTCACAGCAGTGAGAATCCAAATAGGCTGTTACTCACAGCAGTGAGAATCCAAATAGGCTGTTTCTCACTACCAGGACAGGTCACGCAACCAGGCACATGTCCTACCTTCTACATACATAGCACCCTGCCCAGAGGGATAGCTCGGGCCTAACTTAGGGGTGACTTACATGTAGTAAAAGGAGAGTTCTGGGCCTGGCAAGTAAGTTTAGATGTCAGGACCATGTGGCAGAAAACTGTGCACACAGGCCCTGCACTAGCAGGCCTGAGACAGGGTTGAAAGACTACTTCAGTGGGTGGCGTGAGCAGCGCTGCACGCTACAAGTAGCATTTAATTTGCAGTCCCAGGGTATAGAAATACTACTTTACAAGGGATTTACTGGTAAATTAAATATACCCATTAGGTATAAGCCAATCATACCAAGTTTACAAGGGAGATCACATGCACTTTAGCACTGATTAGCAGTGGTAAAGTACCGGGAGTCATAACATCAGCCAAAAAGCCTCAGCAAAATAAGGAGGAGAAGGCAAATAGTTTGGGGAATAACCCTGTAAAAAGGGCCTGGTCTAACAATGAGGACCTGAGTATGTGTAAAAATTTTAAAAAACAAGGTAGGTCTTTTCCATCAGTGTATCCTCATTTCCATCCGGACTGCCCTAGCACTGCTCCAGTTTATTAACAACACACTAGGCATAAGAAGGTATGCAAAGGGGGTATTCCCCCATTAGGGGGACAAAAAAAAATGGCTCAAAGAAATTTAACAGATTTATTTGCGTCATTTATTTTGGCACTTTTGCCACCTGCACAGAGCAGGCATTAAAAGGAGGCACACCATTGTGTACAGTGGGATTCAATGGGCTTTGTAGGATTAGCGTCAACATTTATTACACTAATCCTGCAAAGCTCTGAACTAGCGTAAAAGTTTTTGATGCTAGTTCCCTGACTTCTGCCATGGTGCACAGTATCTTAGATACACTGCACACATGGTGGCATTAGGGGGTGCTAAGGGGCGCAAGGAAAGTGGTGCTGCACTGGGTGCAGTGGAACTTTCCTGAAATCATGCCCTAAATGTATGCTGTTTCTATTATTCATTTAATATTGTTGCTATTCTGCATTGTTCTTTTGGAGTGTTTAATGATAAATGCTCTGATTAGATTGAGATTCTGCAGGAGTTTTGGACAGCCTGAGATGTTTCTGTATTTCTATCATTTGGTCTTGCGCATAAGTTACGTGATCTTAGCATTGTTAATCTCAAGGGCAATAAATGTTTAAACTTTATTACACTGATATGATGATTCATGGCCACGAAAGTCATGGTGTGTTTAAATTACTGACTCTATATTGAATATTTTGATTATTGAATTATTTATTTGATCTTCATTGGTTCATAGTGTCTGATTGGATGATTTCACACTCCTGTATGAGTCAAAAGGTCCGAGTCAACCTCTGAGGGCAAAATATGTTTTACCCTTTACGAATAAGGTCTGACACACCCACAGCTTTTGGTAGCAAAAGAGGATGGTCTTGTCTCAGTAGGAGGAAACGTCCTAGTTTTAATGGTTTTATATCAATAGGATAGAATTGAGAGATTTAGTTTTGCCAATGCTTGTTGAAATTTTGATTTTTGGAAATTTGGTTTTGCTAGTGCTTGTTTAGCTGACATTTGGTATTGTCAATGTTTGTTTGTATGAGATATGGCATGTTTCCAGTGTTGCCAGTGATTGGTTGTGTTCTGAGTAGGGTTTGCGTTTGCAAATTGCAAGTTAGTTGTGATGTGGGAGAGAAATAGGGAGTTTGCCTTCTCCACCATAGTTGATTAGTGAGTTGACTTACTCTAAAGGGTGAGAGTAGAGACAGTGTACTTCAAGTGAATGTGGCGCTTTGTGCTCAGACATTGCCCATGTGGTTGTTGATCTACAGGCCCTGTGTGGTCTAAAGCTCCAGAGTATTGTACAAGTGTATGAGACACTTGGTTGTTGTGTAACTTGTTTGCTGTATTTGGTCAATCAGGCATGGTTGACAAATAGTATTTCTTAGTGTGCATTTCAAAGCTAAAAGAAGCATTTGAAAATTCCGTAAAGCTTCCGAATTGATTGAGCCCCTACCTCTAGTAAGCAGAAAAGTCAGTTTGTTGATTTTTCTTTGGTGCTCGCAATATTTTGCATTTAGTTTTCGTGTTAATCGAGTTTGGGGAAAGTGTCCGAAGTCGCCGTGTGGTAGTGTGACCTCACTGGGTCATGCTGGGATAGGTCGGTTGGTGAAAAGATGCTGCGAACTGATTGGTTGACAACCGTGAATCACTATTGATCGAGAGTCGCTTGAGCGTCATTTATTTTGATGCCAAAGCGTCGCTAACTTAACTCCATAATTATATTTTGACGCTCAACCTGTCTAGCGCCAAAATAGGAATCACCAACCCACCTTGCACCTCATTGTGACAATGAGATGCAAGATAGGCGTCACCTTCCTAAAAATTACATTAGCCCCCAGCACCATATTTACCTACCAATGCGGAAACCACGAACACCTAGGAGGCAGACCTAAATAATGGTGCTAAACCAGATTAGCATCACTATGTAAAGCTCGGTCGGACCAGGGGGGTTATTACAACTTTGGAGGAGGTGTTAATCCGCCCCAAAAGTGACGGTAAAGTGACGGATATACCACCAGCCTTATTACGAGTTCCATAGGATATAACGGACTCGGAATTTGGCTGGTGGTATATCTGTCACTTTACCATCACTTTTGGGACGGATTAACACCTCCTCCAAAGTTGTAATAACCCCCCAGATCTTAAAGTGCTGGTAGGCCCATTTCCATGGGGCAATACCATGGAATGGGTACATAGGTGCCCACCCCAACCCCCACATGACCACCATACTCACCACAGGGACACAACTAGTAAGTGCATGTGTATGTGTGTGGTGTGCCACTGGGCCCCTTACATGGGGCCCACTGGCTGGCACCTCGTATTTTGGGCTTGTCCTGGGGACACTGGTCCCCTGTGGTGGGCATTGGGTTTCTGGTAATGACCACTGTCTGTACATTTTATGGCTGCTTGTGTGTCAAAAATGTACGTTAAGCTGACTAGCAGCAGATATTTTGCCACTAATCTGCCAACCATCATTTCTGACCCACTAGTGCCATTTCCCCTAATGCCATCCATCACCTGAGTCCCTCAGTGTCTTTTTTTGAGACACTCACCATTCTTTTGCCCTATTGTGCGTCTTTTTCTTAAAATAGTGCACGGATGATGCTAGCTTGTGGTAACAAAAATGATGCACAAATGCGCTAACGTAGTTGTGCATCATTTATCATAAATATGGGCCTTTATTTGTAGTTTGAAGTCAATTAAAAGTAATAATGGCATCTTTCAAAGCGTTAAAGAGTTCGATAACAAGAGATGCTTTTATTCCAGTTGGAATAGGTGAAAAAGCCCCTCCAGAAGGTACGCCCGCATACATGGTAATTGAAGAGAAGGATCCTTCAGCATGCCTTTGGTTAAACAATGGTGCAAATTTACAGAGAATGAAGGGAGTTTAGTATTTCCTGCTCATAGAAGTTTTAAGATATCACATGCTATGTGAAAATTGGGTCAGATCCTATACCAGAACTTACAAATAAGATCAATAAAATTTTAAAACAGTGTTTTGACCAACATTTACTGAACGAGGACGAATACATGTATCTTCGAGTCTTCAGACCTAGATACCCGTGTATATACACCTTACCGAAAATCCACAAAAATCTGAGTTTCCCACCAGACAGGCCAACAATATCAGGAATGGGAGGTCCAACGGAGAGACTTTCTGAATACGTAGACATCTTTTTACAGCCCTTTGTGGTTAATCTACCTTCTTTCATTAAAGATACTAAGCATGTCTTGAGTATCCTAGCGGATATTAATTGGGAATCAGGAATGACTTTAGTAACCCTTGATGTGACATCCCTTTATACAAGCATCAATCACAACTTAGGAATGATTGCCTTACGCCACTTCCTCCATAGTAGATCAGCCAGTCTGTATGAACATACCAAAATGCTGTTAACTATGGTTGACATGATCTTGGAGAACAATTTCTTTTTATTTAAGAAGGAATGGTATCGTCAAAGACACTGGGTTGCCATGGGTTCCAGATTTTCACTGGCATATGCAAATCTCTTTAATGGATATTTTGAACAGAAAGTTATTTGGAGTACTGAAGGTAATAGATGGAATACAGAAATGCTCTTTTGGGGCAGATATATTGAAGACTGCCTAATGATATGGATGGGAGATATACAGAAACTCAATAATTTCATAGTATATCTGAATTCCAATGATCTCAATATTAGATTCACTTGGGATCATAGCACAACAAGTATTCCATTTCTGGACGTAGAACTTTTCATTCATGACAACAGGATTGAAAGTCGGCTATTTAGAAAAAGTACAGCTTGTAACTCTATATTACACGCAACAGGTTCACATCCCAGACACCAGATTAATTTGATTCCATATGGTGAAATGGTGAGGGCAAGAAGGAATTGCAGTTTGGATACCGAATTTTTGAAATGCATAGATGATATGGAAGTCAGATTTAAACAATGAGGATATCCGCTGTGTACTCTGGAAAAAGCATGCAATAGAGTCATGTGTATGGCAAGGACAGACACTCTTAGACATAGAGCAAGACCAACCAATACTAATATTCGTTGTATAGTTAACTACACACAAACCTCTGCTTGTTTACGTACATATATGACCAAACATTGGCATGTGCTAACAGCTGATACAACCCTCAAGGGACTCATTTCAGATACCCCGATTTTTACATACCGTAGGGGACGGACCCTTAAGAATACATTTTGCCCTAGTTACCCCAGTGTACATCAACATGAAGATTGGCTCACTAGTCGCAGTAAAGGATTCTACAAATGTGGTCACTGCAGGTTGTGCAGATGGGCCAGATCTGGAATTTCTAACTTTAGCAGTCAGACTGGTGACCAATTCCGCATTGTTACGAACATCACATGCAACAGCAGTTATGTTATATACATGGTTATCTGTAAATGCAGACTATATTATGTAGGGAGTACTATTGGACCACTAAGAACAAGAGTTAGTGAGCATTATAGGGCTCTGAGACAAGAGGATGATCGGTATCCTATAGCAACTCACATGAAACAATGCCCCAAACAAGGTCAGTCTAAGAGTCTAAGAGCTTTGAATGTTTTGGCTTTGAGTACATACATAGAGATCCTCGAGGAGGGAATAGGGAACTATCACTCAGAAAGCGAAAATGTTATTGGATCCTTAAACTTAGGGCAGTGGAAGAAGGCCTTGATACAAACTAGGAAATGGAGTACTTCCTGGGTGAATAATTTGGTCATGCATAATAACTAGTTTCTCATACTGTTTACAATCTCACTGTGAGTAAGTTATGCAATTAGTTACGGATTGTCTCAGCCTAACTCATGTTGATGGGAGAGGGAAGGCAAAAGTTAAGAAGAACCAAATAATTGTTATTTGTGTTCATCTGAATTATTTATTTTTAAACACTCTAATCGTCAGGACGAATTACTAGCCAATGGGGATTGTCTATTCATTATATTATGAAAAGTATACTATGTTTTGGTTATTGCTCATATTGATGTTATAATGGCCATGACACACGTGTGAATTATTTTGATCTTAAATTACTTGATCTTATTTCTATCCCTTTCCTCTTTTTTTCTGACTAAAGAGGATGCCTTTTATATTCTTTCATTGTTTATTATTATATTTCTTTTTTCAGTTATATTAATATATATATTTTTTGGGGGGTTTTCCTGTGTGATTTATTGATATACGGGTTATATTCTTCTGGGTATGTTCTGATTAGGTTACCTGTCCCTGATCTTTAACCACATTTTTCATGAGAACTATTTTTTCATATTGATGCCCACTGACGATCCAATTATTTCTAGTATCGGATCTTCAAGAAACAACAGATTCCACATGGAATCGTTGTTTATACGTTCAAGATGGCGCCCGCAAATAGGGAATTGTCCCTTTTCACTTTCTTTTATCGACAATGAGGATCCTTTAAAAGAAGGTTTCCTCACGGTTCCGGCTCGCTAACACACCGACTGGGGAGTGGGATTCAGTTCTCAGGACACGTTATTTCGTGTCCTCCGGGTCATTCGAGAGGTAAGCGAACTTAGAGGTATTCCTTTTGACGAAAGCGGGTTTTGGGACCACAAGGGTGTTCTTTCTTTGATTTCAGACAGGAGGTGTATTTACAATCACCCCACACTTACATATGTGGACTCACTACTACAGTGTTCATTACTGGGTAGGTGTCTACTTTGATTTTGTACACTCAAAAATTTTGAGTCGCCAATTTTACTACAAACCTTGTCATGTAACTTAGCCATTAAGGGGGTCATTACAACCCTGGCGGTCTTCGACCGCAAGGGCTGTTATGGAGGAAGCACCGCCAACAGGCTGGCGGTGCTTCCAGGGGCATTACCACCTCAGCAGAATCGCTGCGGTCCCACTGCTTGCAGCACTGCCCAGGGGATTACGAGTCCCCCTCCCGTCAGCCTTTTCATGGCAGTAAGAACTGCCATGAAAAGACTGGCGGAAAGGGGAGTTGCGGGGCCCCACTGGCATGGGCAGTGCAGGGGCCCCCTGCCACAGCCCCATGGAGCTTTTCACTGTCTGCTATGCAGAACAAGAGGCAAGTCCAGGTACTAGTATTAGTCAAAGTGCACCATCTTCAGTTCTGGTAACACAGAGCCAAGTACAGGTTGCAACTAATGTTCCTAATACTAAAGTTACTCAAACTCCTGTGATTCAGTTTGTAGCACAGCCTGTAGTTTATTCTACAGTTCCTATTGTGAGTTCTGTACCGAGTATAACAGTACTGGTGGCACCACAGATTTTCCAGAAACCAATGATGGTTCATGTGGAGTCTACACCTAATTCAATGACTACTGTGCAAGTTGTTAGTCAAGCCGAGACAATGCCAAGGTATACTCCATTAACAGTATTGCAAACAAGTTCCTCATTACTTACAAGTCAGAATTCTGTGGTAAGTTACTTGAGAAATCAGAAAGTTCCATCAAGCCCAGAAGCAAGCATTAACAGTTCCTGTTACAATTGGTCACGTTGTTCCATTATATACTAAGAGTAATAATGAGAACAATATAAGGAATCTTTTCAATGCAAATGCAGAAATGGAGAAACTCAATTTTGAATACACCTGAGAAAGTAATGGGTCTGCCATGTAATAATCCACAGTGCATGCCCAATGTGAATAATAATGTTTCTTTACAAGACTTGACAGCTGAGCAGTTAACAGATTGATTGAAGAAAGTGAGTGAGGCATCATCAATGAAATTAGTTGCTTAAGGGCAAAGAAAACTCAACCTAGCAACATTAAAATTCGAATTAAATGAAATGATTGAGGGAACACTTGAAATAACTAGATTTGACACATCTAATGATGATGAGTTATGCTTCCTGTGTAAATATGTCACAAACAGAGCAGGGTTGGCACAGCAGCAATTTTCGGAACTTGCAGAAAAATCTGAAGTAGATATTGAGAAATCTAAACCATTAAAAGGAGTTACAGATTATAATTATATTAAAAAGACACTGAGAACATGAGATCATCTGAAATTAAAATTCACATTAGAGAATTAATTCAAACATTGGAAGCATTAGTTAAATATGAAGGTAGATGGGCAAACAAAAGAGAGCAGAAGAAAAGAGTCTGTGAATTTGAACTCTACTGATACACAGCATACTGATAGTCCAGTAAAGATATTACCAATGAGAGAAATTCCTGGAGGAAATTATGTTCATATCCTTTGGAGCAGAAGTGATATTTTATTATTCACAAATGATTAACTGAGATTCAGAGAGAAATCAGTTGAATGGTACCAGCAAACAGATAGGTTTGTGAAACTCGCAAAGTGCCTTGGGGAGGATTTAAATCCTATTTTAGAAATAGTGGTCCCAGCTGATCATTGGATTGAGTGCAAAGGAAGTGTTGATTGGCTGACAAGAGAGCCTTCATCAGATCCAGTTACAGTTGCACTGTATCCTGAAGTAATGACAAGCTATTATAAAGTGATTTAATTTTTTAAAACAAACAATTGCCCTAAAAATATTGACTGGCAGAGAATTAATAGGACAGCTCAGGAAGAAAAGGAGTCAATACATGCATATCATGAAAGGTTGCTGCATGCATTCAAACACTACAGTAGTACAAAAACAATTGAGCCCAAAGACATGATTCATTTTGTGTTCAGGTTTGTTGAAGGATTGAGACCTGACATGTGCCACATGATTAAGAGTCATTTAATTTGCTGGCACGCAAAACCATTTGATGAAGTATTACAGTTTGTTAAATATTGCAGTGACGAGATGGAAATGAAGCATAGGAGATTGAAAGAAAAGACAATGGTCATGCAGATTAGAGCAGCACAATCAGGGATGCAGGGAATTCCACAACAACAGGAAAATATGCAAGTAGTTCATAGTCAGGAATTGGCGAGAGGCAGAGGACACAGTGTTTTTTTAAATGGAAACAGAAATCGTGTTGGTGTTGATCTGAATTCTAATGTTAATTTAGGTGATATGCAGACAATGGAGATGATGTTACCTTGTCACGCTTGAGGGGGTCTTGGAAATTGGAAACAGGAGTGTCCAATGATAGTGCAGGAAAGTGTTATGAAGATGAATGAACAATATCAATTTCCAAATCTGAAAGGGCTGAGAAATCAGAATCCTAATGTAAATATTCAGAATATGAGTAATCAACTGCAGATCCCACAGCAAATGCAAATTCCCCAACAGCAGGTACAGATGCCACGTTTTCAGGTACCACAACAGCAAATGCAACAGCAGATACAAATGAGGCCACAATAGCAAATGCAAATACTTCAAGCTCCAATGGCACAGAAGCCAATAGTAGTTCCACAGCAGAACATGGGTCAAAAGTTAAGTTAAAATGGTCAACCATGCATACAGCATTACCCTCTATGCAGTGAGGATGAATCGAGTGATGAAATTGTGAATGAAAGTTCAGGTAAAGAAGGCTGTGTGCTGGCAGCTTTATTAGAAGTGGATCAGAGTGGTCCCTATGTAAATGGAAAAGTTCGAGGATCAAAATGTTTTATTCCTGATTGACACAGGAGATACAAGCTCTACTGTCAGAACTGCAGAAGTTCCCAATGTGCCACTTTCTGGGAAAACAGTACAGATTGTAGGAGTAGCAAATCAACATCTGACAAATCCGATTACTGAGCCGGTTCCTGTTAAAACTGGTAATTTTGAAGACATGCACAGATTCGTAGTCTGTGACTCAAGTCCAGTAAATCTATTGGGAAGTGATTTGTTGTGCAAAACAAGATGTTTGATTACTTGAACAAATGATGGAATTGCCATCCAAACAAATAGTGATGATGAGAAATGCTGTTTACCAGTTGGAAATGGTCATTTTATTAATGAGGAGTGTCCATTAATTACTCTTTATCCTGCATTTACAGTATTGGACCAGCCAATTGATTTACGAAATACACTTCTTTCAAAAGTTTGAGATCTTTATGGAAAAAATATTGCTTGAACCAGTCAGTCACAGTGAAATCTAATGCAGTTTTTCCAAAGACTCCTCAGTATCACATTGCACCATATGTAACTGAAGGAGTTACTCCTCTAATTGCAGATTTTGTTAAACAAAGGGTTTTGAAAGAGGTACTGAGCAACCCATGTAATTCACCTTTCAGGGGTTTGAGAAAACCAAGTGGGAAATTCTGCATTGTTCAGGATTTGAGAAAAATGAATGATGTTGTGGTCAAATGTTGTCCAGTGGCATCAAATCCAGCAGTGATTTTCTTTAAAATTCCATATGACGCAAAATGGTTCACAGTAGTGGACTTATCGCAAGCATTTTTCTCAGTGCCTCTACATGATGATAGAAAATGTATTTTCTGTTTTAAATACTGCAATCATGTGTATTGCTAGTGTAGGATCCAACAATGGCTTTTCAGAATCCTCATCCATATTTAATTGGTGTTGAAAAATTATTTGGAATAATTGGAAATGCCTTTGCAATCAACATTGGTTCAGTACATTGATGATTTATTGGTTGCTTCAAAGACACAAGAAGCATGCAGACAGGATACTATTTCCTTGTTGAATACTTTGGGTGTAAATGGATATAAAGAGTCTCCAGCTAAATTACAGTACTGTCAGAAAGAAGTGAAGTACTTGGGACATCAAATAGAGAAAGGCGCAAGGAACGTATCCAGGGAAAGGGTTACATCTATTTTACAAATCAACCCTCCTATTACTCAAAGAGATGTCAGGATGATTTAGGGAATGGTGAGTTACTGTCACCAAAGGATTCCCAATTTTACTGTTATTTCTCAGTCATTACATAGATTTACCCACAAAGATATCATTGATCCTGTTCCATTTGAAGAATCTTGCATGAAAGCTTTTAGTGAGCTGAGAGAGAGTCTGTGCAGAGCACCAGCTCTGAGAATGCCTCATGACTACATAAAACCATTTCCACTGTTTTGCCGTGAATGTGATTATTATGCACTTTCTGTCCATACACAGGGATATTATTAGGTATATGAGGTGTAAATCACACTCTAACTTATTTTTTAGCTACAGTGGATCCCGTGGCTCCAGCTTTGCACGGCGGCCTAAAAATGTGGCTGCGGTTGGTTTGAGCCTCGCTCACATTGAGTGCATTGTGATGGAACACCACTTAACTGTTCTGGTCCCTCACTGAGTTTAGGCATTGCTTACCAGGACTAAGACTCAGCATTTGACAAATGTTAGATTAACCAAATATGAATTGATAATTTTAGGTTCCCTGAATGTGTCCCTTAAGAAGTGCACTGTGCTTAATCCAGCAGCCCTGTTGCCTATAGACCTTGCTGAATCTGAAAATGTAAATGAAGTTGAACATGACTCCCTAGATGTTACTGAACTGTGCACCGAACCCAGACCTGATATTCCGGATACACCATTAAGAGAAAATGGTCAAATCATTTTTGTTCATGGTCCCTGTCTAAGAGATAATGCGGAAACATTGAGACCTGGTTATGATGTATGTGTTATTTGTGGCATACTCAAAGCTTCATGGCTTCAAGGAGTGTTTTCTTCACACGTGGCTGAATTGGTGGCTTTTACTAGGGCATGTTGTATTTCTGCACAGCTCAAAATTATGATTTTTACAGACAGCCAGTATGGATTTGGTGTTGTGCACGATTCTGGAGAGTTATGGTCACAGAGAGGTTTAATTACCTCTTCTGGCTCACCAGTTAGAAATGGTGATAGAATTAATGATTTATTACAAGCCCTACAATTGCCTGAAAAGATTGCAGTGGTTAAATGCGGTGCCTACTAGAGGTGATTTCATCTCCATGAGAAATTTCTATAGAGATCAAGTTGCTCATTTTTCCACATTAAACTGAATCACCTTTAAGGAAGAATGGAAAATGTTTGTGTAATGAATATTGATGAGACAAGTCAAAATGTTATGTTGACAGTAATTGACACTTGTGAGGAAATAAAGATACTCCAAGGTAAGGTTCCAAATGATGAAAATAAAAGCTGGACAAAATTGAATTAAACACAAAGAGATATTGATGAATTTTGGGTTTCAAATGAAGGGCAGGGGGTTTTGCCAAACTGTCTACTGATGCAAATGCCTAGATATTATCATGGTCAAACACACATTGGCAGGTATGCAAAGATTCAAACACTTAAGCAATCTCAGTTCAATCCAAAGTTTAGACAGGTTGCAGAAGCAATTTGTCACAGATGCATTACATCTCAACGAATGAACGTGGGAAAGAGAACTGTTGTCAATTTGAGTCACATTGGAAGAGCAGGTGGTCCATTTAACATTATACAAATGGATTTCATTGGGATTCCTCTGTGTGGTGGTTTGAGGTATGTGTTGGTGAGTGTCTATATATTTAGTCACTGGATTGAAGCCTATCCCACATGTAGAAATTATAACCTCACAGTAGCACAGCTGTCACTTAGAGAGTTGATCTCATGTTTTGGATTTCCAGCCTCTTTAGAATCAGAGAGAGGAAGTCACCTCCATAACGAGGTGATTAAATTACTATGCACGGCCTTAAACATTGCTCAGAAGCTACACTGTAGTTATTGACCTGATGCTTCTGGATTAGTAGAACAAATGAATGGAACTTTGAAAGCTCGATTAGCAAAAATGTGTGCATCCATAAATCTGAAAAATCTGAATTAGCCAGATGCTTTACCTTTGGTTCCAATGAGCATGCAAAGTGCTCTTCATAGAAAGACTGGACTCTCTCCCCATGAAATCCTGATGGGCAGAGCAATGAGAGTGGCAACTCTTCCTCAAAATGCACTTTTAAACATAACAGATGATTTGGTGATGAATTACTGCAAGGGTGTAGCTGATGTGGTTCGCTCTTTGTCTCACCAGGAGAAAACAACAGCTGTGGCACCATCCCAAGATCAGTGTCACAGTTTCCAAGCTGGAGATTGGGTGGTGATCAAGAAACATGTGCGGAAGACTTGCTTGGAGCCTAGATGGAAAGGTCCTTACCAGATTATTCAGTTGACGACGACTGCTGTGAAGTGTGCTGGAGTTCTGATCTGGGTCCATGCCAGCCACACTCATACCACCTGAAATAATACAGTCTCAAGAAGAGCAAGTGACAAAACAGAGCAAGAGACTACAAAAGTAAAGACAGTGCAAACTGGTGAAGATCCAGGTACTCCTTTGAGAGATGAAATAGGGGACAACCCTGATACTTCTCTATCAGCAGAATTAGAAGTGGATGTACCAGGAGAGTCAAGTTTGAGGAGGACTCTCCCAGAAGCAGACGATTTGGAAAAAGCAGATCACATTTCCTGAAGAAGCCGAAAGTACAGTTGAGTTGAATCAAAGTCATGTAGATTTGACTCCTCCTGAAGTGGCTTATGGTACAGGTGAAGCAAGTCAAAGTCAAAGAAGTGCTTGTCAAAAACCCTGCTGAACCAAGAGCAATCGTCAGTCCAGTTTTTTCATCACTGTCTAGAAAAACTGCAAAGGAGATAAATGGCCTACTTCGCACACAACTGAAAATGCTCCTGATGAGAAAGAGAGTTGCAAGTCGAAGATTCACAGGTCCTGAATGAGCATACCTTGCAGCTGATGATTGGGAGTACAAGTTTATGTCCTTTTCTTTTGACTGTTAGAATCCAGTTCTACATTTTGGAACTTGAAATTGCGTTGGAACTGAGATTTGAAATCACATTGCCAAAAAAACAAGAGAGACATTATACACTGAAAGTAATAGGTAGTGATCAGCAATTTATGATCTAACAAGAGACATTTGAAACTGATTTTGAGAAGCTGCTAAGATGATTTTTGACAAGTTCTTGAGAAAGCCTGAAAGCTGTTGTAAATAATTGCAAAGAAGACTGAAGATTATTTTTGATTTTTGTTAGGCTGCACAGTTAAATATATATTTACAAGTCATGGATACCAGCCGCAATCGCAATAGAAACAATCGGTTTTGCAAGTGTATGTGTGTTGGATTGGCAATTGTATGTGTAGTGATAAGTTTGTTGCTGATTGTAAATATGAGTGTTTCTGATAAAGCTGAAACAAATTATACACCTCCTCCAGAGACTACTACACTTTCTAAATTAGAGAAGAATAATGAAGATGAGAAATACTTACACTTAGCTCACAAATAGATTTTTTCTTCTAATGTTTTCTATTGATCATTGTATGAATATGTTGAGACAATGGATGTGAGAGAATGTTATGTGTGTACTCAAATTCCTCCACAGTACAAGAAGAAATCCCATATCAAAGTTTACCACTAACATATGTGATTAGTTGCCGTCTTCCTGAAACAAGCATTTATAATCACAAATACATAAGATGAAACACGAACAGAGGAGGGAACAAACAAGGGCCCATATTTATACTTTTTGACGCACAGCTGCGCCAACGCAGTTGTGCGTCAAAATTTTTACCGCTGTTTAACGCCATTCCAACGCGCCATGTGGGCGCCTTATTAATGGAATGACGTTAGCCGGCGCTGCGGACTGGTGTGCGTAAAAAAAAATGACTCACACCAGGCAGCGCCGGCGTATGGGAAAATGGGGGTTGTGCGTCAAAAAACGGTGCAAGTCAGGTCTGAGGCAAAATTCAGGCCTCAAACCGGATTTGCGCTATTTTTTTTACACCCAACCTCCATTGACATGACTCCTGTCTTAGCAAAGACAGAACTCATGCCCCCTTGCCCAATGGCCATGCCCAGGGGACTTATGTCCCCTGGGCATGGTCATTGGGCATGGTCATTGGGCATAATGGCATGTAGGGGGGCCCAAATCAGGCCCCCCATGCAACAAAAAAAAATCGGAAAAAAATACTAACCCGAACTTACCTTTCCTTCCCTGGGATGGGTCCCTCCATCCTTGGGTGTCCTCCTGGGGTGGGCAAGGGGGGCAGCGGGTGTCCCTGGGGGCAGGGGAGGGCACCTCTGGGCTCCTTCCGAGCCCACAGGTCCCTTAACGCCTGCCCTGACCCAGGCGTTAAAAAACGGCACCCATCAGGCTGTGCGCCGTTTTTTAAGGCCTGCCCCCTCCCGTGCGTCAAAATGACGTTAGAGTATCAATAAGGGGCACAGGCCTTAAAGTCATTTTTTGTAAGGGAACGCCTACCTTGCATATAATTAACGCAAGGCTGGTTCCCCCTTCCAAAAAATGACGCACATGGTGGAATTTTGACGCCCGCGGGGTCGGACGTCAAAGTATAAATATGGGGCAGGGTTTGCGCCGATTGTGCGTCAAAAATTTTTACGCACATTCAGCGCAAACAGAGTATAAATATGCCCCTAAGTTTTGAGTTGTCTCACTAGTATTAATATATTCTTTTGTGATGGCACATTTAGTCATCAGAAGAGGGATTGTTAGAAAGCAAACATTATTAATAAAAATGTGTGACTAAAACATAATGTGAAATAACGGCTAATAACGGGCCTAATTGAAAAAAGTGTGCTAGAAAAATAAATGTGCAGCTGATATGGTGGACACCATAAACAACGTTTATTATGTGAAAAAATAATGTCTACTGAAGATGTATTTTGTTTAATTATAAGTAAGTGCAAGATGTACGACCCACAATTGCGAATCACAAATTGCAAATCTTTAAATTGCAATACAAAATACACAACTGTGTAACTCACACTGTTTGCTATTCCCAAGGGGCTGCAAATGATCTACCTCATTAATATTGATGAGGTAGGTCACAATTTGTGACCCCATTGGGAGTAGCCGCACTCACAGGGATGGTAGCTTGCTGGGGGCAGCAGACCACCATGTCTGTGACTGCTTTTATATGAAGCAGTATTTTTTTTTAATGCAGCCTGTTTTTCCTTAAAAACTTTTTAAAAATTTTTTCAGAGCAGGCAGTGGTCCATGGGACCACTGCCTTCTCCCAAAAAGTATTTTTCATGCATTCACAAAGGGGAAGGTGTCCAATAGGGACCCCTTCCCATTTGCGAATAGATTATCACCAATTAGAAATTGGTGCCACCTGTGATTGTTTTGTGACCACATTCACGGTCACAAAACAATCATACATTGCACTGCGACTCGCAATCAGGAAGGGAAGGTCCCTTCCTAATGGTGACTCTCAAACTTTTTTTGCAATTCAGTAAAGAGATTACTGAATCGCAAAATTGGGTTTGTGTTTTGCAAAATGCTTTTTTCTTGTTGCAAATGACCCAATTCTGTGAATCGGGCCATTTGGGACAAGAAAAAAGCTTTCTACATGTGGCCTTAAATGTACTGAAAAAAGATGATTATTAAAATGGACTACACGATTAATGGTTTAAATTTAAAACAAAATGTTTTATTCTTCATGTTTTAGTATTAGTTAAAAGTCCTTTCATTCTAGTAATTTTCCAGAAACACAATTTTAAATGTGTGCTAACTTTGCAAAATAATGTTTCTTCAAACATCCTGTGTGACTTGCACAGTAGACATTTCTGTCCTGATTTTACTGCTGGTGTTGCATATTTCTTCTTTGGGATAAAAATTGATAGTTTTCAACAATGAGCCTCTGTGCTCAAAGTTGTGTTTTCATGTTGCATATCTTGTTCTTGCTTGAGTTTTAGTTTTTGGCAGGAAGCACGTCATGTTTCCACACTGCTTAAATGTAATTTTTTAAGCAGAAGCTGCTGACCATTGACGAAAGAAGAGTGACATCGTAAATCAATCCTGGGTGAAGATAACAGAAAAGAGATAATCTGAAGTGCAGATGATGTTTTATTGGCTGCACACTAAAACACCTCATAGTCTTGTCCAATAGAAACTTAGTAACTTTTGTGATTTTAATATAGCAAAGTTTTCGGTGATGTAAGTCAGTTGCCCATTTTCTGAGCTTCTTGTTAGTTTTGCATTTTCTGAGATTCTGTTCAGTTCTCCATTTACCAAGCTGCAATGCTGCTTAGTTCTTGCCTATGATTCTAATAGTTCAGATATATTAGACCCAACTTTGTTGAACTGGTTCCCTTTCATGTCCTGATGCTGACTAATGAAGACCTGAAGGTTCCTGTGCTCTGCTGATGAAGGTGCTGCAAGCTGCAGATCCATTTCAGAGTGGTACAAGAAATGTTAATTTGTCTTTCTTTTTAGGTTTTCTCTTTAGGAAAACCAACCACTTATTTTGGTTAGCACCACAGTTAGATGTTTTCCAAATGAATTTTTGTCTTATTTTCATTTTTGCGTGAAGCCAACACTTGCTTTTTGAATTAGAGTGTTAGTTAGGGATGCCTGACCTAATATTTGATTATGAATGTATATTCATTGATTTTGATTTATTCAACTGCATAAAGTAAATGTATACTGTTTCTATTATTCACTTAATTCTGATGCTATTCTGTGTTGTTCTTTTGGAGTGTTTAGTGATAAATACTTTAATTAGATTGAGATTCTTTAGACTTTTTGGACAACCTGTGTTATTTTTTATTTCTATCATTTGGTCTTGCACATCATTTACATTACTTTAGCATTGTTAATTTAGGGCAAGAAATGTTTAAACTTTACTAAACTGGTCGTGTGACTCATGGTCAGGTGTGTTTAAATTATTGACTCTAATTTGAATATTTTGATTATTGAATGATTTATTTGACGTTTATTGGCTTATATTGTCTGATTGTATGTCCAAAGATCCGAGTCGACCTTTGAGGCAAATAGATGTAATAGATGTTTTGCCTTTTGCGTGTCACCTCATCATATAAATATAAAATAAAATAAGGTCTGACAAGTCCACAAAAACAACCCCTATGGTTAACTGCATGAATGCATGCAACAACAACAATGGTCACATGCCTATTATAATCCCCTTTAGAATCAGCTGTTGTATATTTTCAATCAGATAGTGTGATGTAGGAAATAATTAACTTCATTTCTACTATTGTAGGAGGATGTATCTGTATCCAATGTACTATTTCCAAACTGTTAGGTAGAACTAAAGAGAGCAATGTTCTGCCACTTCGAATCTCTCTTTGATCACCAAGCAAAAGGCCTACTCAGGCTTGTGAAACAGAGGTGTGATGACAATACTTGAAAATCCTCTCCTGCTCTTGTGAATGATAGGCTCGGTTTGAGGTCCATGATTGTCCATGAATTCAACACATATCCAAGAATCGGCAAATTAGTGAGTAGAGCAGTAACCTATTGGAAAACACAACTAACAAATAAAATATAACGTCAAGTGCTACAGATATTTTACACTTCAAGACAAGGACAGTGCAGTTATTTTAAAACACTAAAGCATCCATAACAAGTATTTTTTGCTGAATGGGGTTAGTCATGTTAATCTTCTTGAACCCCACTGTAGCTAGCTTGATGGTATAAGAGAATGAAGCAAGGCCTCTGCCTGATCTGATTCCTGTAGGTTTCAAGGACACTTTATTGGAGGGATACCTCTCTCTATTTAACCGATTTGTAAAGAGAAGGTAGGCAGATGGTACCTGTTGAAGCAGTTTCCTGGCTTGATTAACCTTACAGGAGGCTCACTAATTATTTTGTTCACGGCATCAATACCATGAATAGTGTGCCTTCTGCATAGGTCAATATGATCTATCAAAGACACTAATTTCTGTGTGACAGCATTAGAGGTGACTGTTTTCCAACTCTCGCTAGTGAAGCACAATGTCTGGGGTTACAAAGCTGATGCGACATAACTGGAATTTTGTGTGGACTACTGATGACTCAGTTTCTTCAACAAGACTGATGCCCATCTCCCATTTTGGATTGATGTTCTGATATATATTTTGTTGGCATGTAATGTTATTGCAACATTTTGCATGCCAGGTATAAATCAGTGTATAGACCTAACATATGATCTGAAAGTCAGCATTACCAATGCTTAGAACAGCGTTCAACTTGACAGGATTTCAGTTGAATGAATGGAGGCTCAATATGCCTAGAAGAGGATTGTACGACAGGTCCTACCAGTTTTGGTAGTGCTCTGTTTCACCTATTGGTGGCATGTTGACATTGCTTACTCTGGTACCTTTTGTGTTAATAACTTGGCACAGCTTCACATGTCCACTGAACTATGAACTCTACAATATTCTAAATATGTACTATTTGTTGGCCATCTTGAGTCACAAGGAGGTAAGTACAGGGTTCTTCAAACCCAAAACACACGCTACTCATCCACCCTTACAATTAGATCATTTTAGAATTCAATCCTAGACAAATCAATTTCTAGAAATGAAGTGAAACTACAGGAACGTCACAAAAGTTTGTAGTAGTAGACAATTCAGCATTAAACAATGAAGAATAATATGGGTTGAATGCAGAGAGAATAAGGTCCTCCAAAAATTGCCTTACATTAGAAAGTATCAGCTATAGTATTGCCTTACTGTAAATTGTCCCACAGTGTACCACATCCAGTGACATCCTTCCTAACATAATCTTTCTAACCCTTGAGGTGGGTGGGTCTAGGGAAGAGAGCAACCACACCCTAATGCTTCTAGGACCAGTTCCTATCCCACTGCGATGGAAGCTGGATGGCTACAGTGTGTCCAAGGATCAAAAGACCTCTCATCTCCAGATCTCAGTTAATATTTAACTCTGAATGGGCAGGTTCTACTCAGGTCCATTTCAAGTTAATGATGTTCAGAAAGCCTCCACAAATTCTTTGCCTGTTGGGAGATGAGCCACATACCTCAAACGCATGTTTTCTTGCCAAAAAGCTCAAATCATTGTCTTTACTGTGGGAGCTGTTTTCAAACATCAGTAGGAAGGCCCTGATAGGGAGGACTTCTGGAGGCAAAATATTGCTTCTTAACCCACTGGAACGTAGCGTGGCCTGCGTGGCAGCAATGGTGGTCGCGTCAAAGTGCTGCTCCGCCGAGGCCTACCAGAAATCCTTCTTTTATGGCCCCGGAGGAGTCCCGCGACGGAGTCGGGATGGCAGAACAGTGAGCAGGGGTGCAGGAGCCCATGGACGGCTGCCTGGTGCCCGAGTCTGAGGGCCGCAAAGAGGCCTCCGGCCTGGATCGGAGTGTGGCCTTGCAAGAAGACGTGACCCGCAACTGGCCTGAAGAGTGAACTGCCGGGGCGGTGAAGGTGCGACCCGCGTGGCGGATGGCTGGAGCAGATCGGTGATGGCAGATGCCTAGGGGACAGATCAAAAGCTGCGGTAGCGCTGTAGGAGGAAAGTGTGCGGGAAGAGGCGAACTGCAGAAAGGGGTGCAGTGACAGTGGAAAAGCGGACCGCGTGACTGGCGGTCAGAGGAGCGGATCAGGAGCCGATCGGCAAGGTCTTGAGTGGTGGCCCTGGGGCTCTGGTACTGCTGTGGAGAGAGTGCGGGAGGAAGAGCGGCTGAGAGGTTGGTGGCTCTGGTCAGCGGAAGATGGCTGAGAGGTAGAGAAGGGACACCTTTGGAGGCAAGCTTTCAGGGTTGGCCTGCGGGGGCTCCCCACCCACTGACACCTAACCCAGCGGCACCATACTGAATAAAAATGGAGCAGAGGTGAGCGTTGGGCTCTGGGAGGGGATGCAGACAGATCCTGGACAGGGGAAATAAGCTGCACATCTGGAGAGCGAATGCAGCGACTTGATTGGACCTGGCGGGATCGCTGACTTGGGGGCCTGAATGGGAGAGGGACCTGGCAACGGAGCAGGGCTCGAACTGAGGGCAGAGGAACACGCCACGGCCATAATCCAGCAGTAAAAGCACACCACAGGTGCCCATCCCGTCCTAAAAGACAGAAGGTGCTGCCCGGGCCCCGGGGCACAACCCGAGAAGGGAAAGAAGTGACCAAAGGGGTCGTGCCGCTGGGAGTGAATGACCACGTGATGAGGAGACATCCACGGACCACATCTACCCCAAGCAGGTGGAGAAGCGAATAGGCGCGTATCCGCTGCGATTGTTGGTGGCCTGGAAGGAGAAAGTATCGAAGCCCCTGCGGCCGCATGTCTGCCAAAAACCACAAGAAGGGAGGAAAACAAGGGAAAGACTGCGTTGATGACCAGAGTGCTTCAGAAATGGCTGAATTGGTGCAGCAATCCCTACAAATCACTTTTGATAAAATATTAGGGGCCATAGAGGAGTCCAAGACCACCCTCCAATGAGAAATTGGTCAGGTATCAGTGGAATTAGACCTACTGCGAGTGGACCACCAGAAATTGGCAGATAGAGTTAAAAGCACAGAGACGAAGCTCATAGACTTGGCCCCAGCACACCAAGAGATAAAAGCCACAATTACACAACTAACAGACCGGGTACAAAGACTGGAGCGACGGGTCGGGGACGCTGAAGGATGAAACCGGAGAAACGACTTGCGCAACATTGGCCTACCAAAGGAGCTGAGGGAACGGATGCAGTAACCTTCCTCGAAAGATGGATGCAGCAGGAGGTAGCACAGGGCCTACTCACCCCATTCTTTGCTTTGGAGAGAGCCCACCAAGTACCGGCTAATCCAACTGCACCTGGAAGACCCCCGCGAACAGTTATAGCCAAACTGCTACACTATAGGGACAGGGACATTCTGTTGAAATGGGCCAGGGAAGCAGGGCCCTTCAGGATGGATGATGGAACAGTCACTCTCTTTCCAGACTTTACCGCCAAGGTGCAGGCCAAGCGAGCATCCTACATGGCGGTGCAAAGGGCCATGAGAGATCGGGAGTACAGGACTCGCTCTTGTTCCCAGCACGTATGAGAGTGATACAGGAGGGGTACACCACGTTCTTCCGGACACCAGAGGAGGCCTGGGAGTGGCTGGAAGTGCATAATGCGGAGGGAGGCTCTGGTGCCCTTCAGGGGGAGCAACGCAGGCAAAGGCACAGGGAAGAGAAAAAACACCGGAATAGATCCCGTCCGAGAACCAAACCTACACCAGAACAGAGGGATCATGACAAAAGATTGGCCCTAGAGGCTGTAGCATTGCTGGGGCAGGGGAATGGGACCGAAGAGGCCGGCAGTGGAGACTCGGATCACCAAACTCACTCCGAGGACTCGGATGCCCACCAGGCGGACAAGGCTCTGAGAGTGACCACGTGGTCAGCCGATGACTTATAGGGAATGTAAAGGGCACGGAGATGATCCCACCTTCAGGGCCATGACATGGGCAGGGGCCTGTAGGTGAGCATGGTTTTCCTGCTCAGATTCTCGACCACCAAGCACCTAATGGTGAGAACACTATGGCCCTCATTACAACCCTGGCGGTAAATCCTGCTTTCCGCCATGCAGAAGACCGCCAACATACCGCTGCAGCCGCGGAATTCCACTACAGGTATTACTACCCACAGCTCGGAATCCGCCACAATACAGACACCCACACAAGTCTGCCACACCAAAGGTCAGTGATAAACTGGCGATAACAAAACCAACACCGTCACACCAACAGGAATACGCCCACAGTATCACGACCCACGAATCAACGCAGCGGTCTTTCAACCGCGCTATTCCATTGGCGGTACACACCGACGCGCTCCAAATACACACACATTTACAAAACACAACCACATTAGACAATTCGAAGAACACACACCTGATACACATACACACAGCACTCCCACACACCCAATCCAATAGAAAGCACACACCCACATCACCCACAAACCCTTACTACCAACATTTTGAAAGAAGGTCAGAGAGAGATACTACCTAAAACAAAATCAGCATCCACAGACACACAACCCCATCACTTACACAACATCCACACACGTCAAACAACACAGACCAACACATCCCCTCACACATCACAACAGACACCACCTCACACATCACCCATACCACATCATAGCACCTCAAAGACACCCCAGGCTTTCTGAGGAGGAGCTCAGGGTCATGGTGGAGGAAATCATCTGGGTAGAGCCACAGCTATTCGGATCACAGGGGCAGCAGAAATCCATTGCACGGAAGATCGGGCTATGGCGCAGAATTGTCGACAGGGTCAACGCAGTGGGACAGCATCCAAGAACACGGGATGACATCAGTAAGAGGTGGAACGACCTACGGGGGAAGGTACGTTCCATAGTATCCAGACACCAGATTGCTGTACAGAGGACAGCCGGTGGACCCCCACCTCCTCCCCCAAAACTAACAACATGGGAGGAGCAAGTCTTGGCAATTATGCATCCTGAGGGCCTCGCAGGAGTAACAGGAGGACTGGACTCTGGTAAGACATATCTTTACTACTTTATCCCCCACATCCCACCTGCATACCATCACATACTGCCACCCTTACCCTCACACCCATCACCCCAACAACCCACAGATACCCCACTAACACAACCCACACATCCCAAAATCAAGCCCTGCATGTAACACCAATGCATGGACACCCATCACCAAAGCATGTCCAGTACAGAGACTCACTCATGCCCCAAAATTACCAATCACACAAGGACCAAGCCAATAATGCAAGCACAGGAGTAGAGGGTCACTCACCCATTGCACAAGATGGCACACACAGATACAATAACTATGCATTTATACCCCAACAGGACCCATACCCAATGTCACCGGACAGGAGGTGCCAGCAACATCCAGTCCCCCCACAGAAGAGACCCACAGTGATGACAGCAGATCTGCACGCCTGGATCAAAATGACCAGCCCGTCCCATCAGGGAACTCACTACAGTTGGTTCCCCTGACACAGTCACAAGCCACCACTGAGCCTCCCCCCTCACGAAACACCAGCACAGCTCCCACCCAGCGGGCCCATCCCTCTGTCCCCAGGACACGCCAATCAGCAGTGTGTCCACCACTACAGGGAACCCAGGCAACCCCACTAAGACAGGACGATCAGGGACCTGGGGGCAGTAGCAGTGGGCACACGGTTCAGGGGAGAGAGGCACAGGATAACAGGGAAGCTGGGAGGACTGCTGTGCGACAGGGGGAGGACAGGCCCAGGGAACCCACTCTCCACGAGGCACTCTCCAACATCATGGGAGCATACCACCATTCCCAGGAGTCCATGGGCAAGGTACTGGCCAAGTTTCAGGAGACCCAGGGGCTGCAGGAGGCACACTACCTGGGGATCAGGGAGGACTTGAAGTCCATCAACATCACTATGGTCACCGTTGCAGGGGTGCTGGCAGACCTTCTCAACACCAGGAGGGACACAGAGGCACACCAACAGGCCCCTGACACTAGCCTGGACTATGAACAGCCCTCCACCTCTGCCGGCGCTAGTGGACAGGAGGCACCGCCACAGGAACAACAGGACACCAGCACCCCACCCCCTGCAGATGGAGAACCACCCTGCAAACGGTCCCTGAGATCCAGGAATAAGACAGAGAACATTGCCAAGACCCCGCCATGAAATAAGAACCCCCTGAATATCACCCTTCTGTCCCACTATGTCACCCTGTCCATCCTTAAACTGCCATTGCTCCACTTCCTATGCCCCTTTGGACAATGCACCTGTGAAAAAAATAGACTGGACTCTGCCATGGACATACCTCCACCATCACCCCAGCCCATTACAACCCCCCTCACTCATTTGCACAGGAATAAACAAACTTAAATCACAAAATAATCTGGAGTCAGTCTGTGCTTTCACAAATGTGTAATTGCAACATCTATGGAATGTAGCAATGTCAATTTACTTGTTAATACCAATGTAACAGAGCTGTAGGCCAGGAGTAAACATAGCAGAGGGCACAAAGTGGGACCCAGATCTGTGAAATGGAAAGTCAAAGTGACAAGTCAGTGTCCATACACTGAGTGAAAATGACAGACTTATGCTAGCTCCAACAATAATATGAGATGTGGGAAGCAGTTACATCTTCTTACCTGTGTCTCACTGGAAGTATTGCATGATGATGTTGTTTTGTTGTCGATATCCTCTTCTTCTGCCTCCTCTTCTTCAATGTCCATAGGCTCCACAGCTGCCACAAGACCACCATCTGGCCCATCCTCCTGCAGAAAAGGCACCTGGCGTCGTAAAGCCAGGTTGTGCAGCATATAACAGGCCACGATTATCTGGCACACCTTCTTCGGTGAGTAGTATAGGGAACCACCTGTCAGATGGAGGCACTGGAATCTGGCCTTCAGGAGGACAAAGGTGCGTTCGATTATCCTCCTAGTTCGGCCATGTGCCTTATTGTAGCGTTCCTCTGCCCTTGTCCTGGAGTTCCTCACTGGGGTCAGTAGCCATGAAAGCTTGGGGTAACCAGAGTCACCTGCAAATGTCGAGTGACAACTGTTAGACACACACTAATGGATGAAGCACTCTGGGCACAATGCCCCCTCCAGAACCAGTGGAGAGATACATCCACTACCTCAGTCCTTGGCAGGATGAAGCACTCTGGACACCAGGCCCCCTCCAGAACCAGTGGAGGCTTTGCACGCCCCAGGATTAAGCAGTGGGCAAACCACCCACTGGAAAGACTTGCAAGACTGTGGCTTTGCACTCCCCAGGATAAAGCAGTGGGCAAACCACCCACTGGCAAGACTTGAGAGACTGTGGCTTTGCACTCCCCAAGATAAAGCAGTGGGCAAAGCACCCACTTGAGAGACTTGAGAGACTGTGGCTTTGCACTCCCCAGGAAAAAAGCAGTGGGCAATGCACCCATATGAGAGACTTGAGAGACTGTGGCTTTGCACTCCCCAGGATAAAGCAGTGGACAAACCACCCACTTGAGAGACTTGAGATACTGTGGTTTGCACTCCCCAGGATAAAGCAGTGGGCAAACCACCCACTGGAGAGACTTGAGAGACTGTGGCTTTGTACTCACCAGGATACAGCAATGTGCATGGAAGCCCCTCGTGCAGCAGTGGTGTCGTGATTTCATCTGGCTGAGGTGCCCTCCCTCCCCCTCCCCCTAAGGTACCTGTATATTTTTGGTCTGATGCCCCTGCAGTGTTCTCTCCGTTTCGAGTCAGGTATCTACTGTGGGCTTCGCCCATGCATTTTGGGCCCAGTGGTCCACGGACAATGATTGGTATGCTATCCGGACTTGTGTAGTTGGTGTACATATTTGTATATACTGAATATTGAATTTTGACTATCTGATTATACATGATTACAGTGGTTACAACCATTTCCTTTTGTCCTTGCGTTCTTCCAGAGGGTGGGGGGGTGTATATGTAATGTTGCTGCATGTGTTTGCGTGTATGGTGTTGTGGCTGAGGGTGGGGGTATTGCATGTTGCGTGTGTGTGGTACTCTCTTCACCCCTCCCCTGTGTTGTAGGTGCAGTACTCACCGTGGTCGTCGCCGCCGCTGTTCGTACTCCTGATAGATGAGAAGGTACACCAGCATGGGCAGGACGTGTAGTTCGGGCTCCATGGCGTCCTGATTGCTCATTGGGTGTCGAGAGGTGACTGATTTCCGTTCTGTGTACTGTTTCCGCTGTGCTTTTGATCGCGTTGATTATGCCCCAGAAAAGGTGGCGGATAGGCGTCTTGAAATACAGTGGGTGGGACTTTGTCTTCTGCCTGTCTGTTGGCGGTGACCGCCACTGTGTTTATTTCTACCGCCGTGGCGGTCGGAGTGTTAAAGTGGCTGTCTATGTTGACGATGTCCGCCATGGTCGTGGTTACATTTTTTTCTGCCGGCCCGTTGGCGGTATTACCGCCGCTTTAACACCAACTGCCAGGGTTGTAATGAGGGCCTATGTGACTTAAAGTTATTGTTTTGTTTGTTGAGCGTATATTGGACAACTGCTCGTTGCGGAATTGTCCTGGGAAGAGGGAGTTGGGAGAAGAGGTTTGTGTTACATTATATGCCCAGGGAACCAGTTATAATAGAACTTATACAGGCACAGATGAGGCGGAGAGGTGAGACAAGACCTGGTGGTCACCGGGAGAGGGTGGTGACCTAGACTGCTCCAACACATACATGCAGACGTCCTATAAGCTAATAACTTGGAACATCCGGGGGATGGGTTCACCTGCTAAACGTCATAAGATCCTATCCTACCTAAAGAGAAGGGGGGTGCATATCGCAATGCTCCAGGAGATGCACCTTACCACCGGGGAGGTGGATAAATAGAGACACAGGTGGATGGAGCAACTCTTCACCAATGCACACTCAGCGTTTGCAAGGGGGGCAATGATTTGGGTCAGAACCGGGGTCCCGTTCGAAACCCTCTCTACGGACTTGGACCCAGACGGTAGATATGTTATTGTGGAGGGCAGGTTACACGGTAGGCCTATAGTGCTGTGTTGTGTGTATGCCCCTAATCAGGCACAAACTGCATTCTGGCAGACGCTCTCTGGGCGATTGGCCTGACACTCAGGGGATTGCCTTCTGATCGGGGGAGATTTTAACTGCATGCTGGACACTGGGCTGGACCGCCCCCTCCCCTCCTTGCTTGGGGCGGCGGCACATACAATGGCAGAGAACCTCAGGGAACGGGCGAGACATTGGGGATTGGAAGATGTATGGAGGTTACAGCACCCACAAATTAGAGACTACTCCTTTTACTCAGGACTCCACCATTTACACACCAGAATAGACCACATGATGAGTTCTGGATCAGTCACCCATGAGATGATCCACTCTGTGTACCTGTGCCGGACATTGTCAGACCATAGCCTGTTACTCATTACCTGGCGGGGATCGGGGAGTGGTCACCCATCCCGACATGAAGGCTCCTGCCAAGAGTTCTGGAAGACCCAGTATACAGGGAGGGGCTCCAGTCCCACCTTGTGGAACACATCAGGATTAACAAGGACTCTGCGCGGTTGCGCAGTCTGTAATGGGAGACCCTTAAAGTGTTGATGAGCGGGTACTGTCTAGGACAGACAGTGGGGATTAGGCGGACTTTATAAATAAGCTGAACCAGACGGAGAGGGAACTTCATGATAGGAAGGTTGAGCAGGGAACAGACCCAGAGGCGCAGCACAGGCTTCTCAAGGTTAGAGAATCATTTAATCAGACCCTAGAGAGGCTGAGATGCCATGATTATCGGAAGCATGTGACTGCCGTGCAGGCGGAGGAGGGTAGAGCGGGCAGACTACTGGCATTGTTGGTACGGCCTGGGGGAAGTAGCACCCCAACAACAAGTGTGCTGGGGGCGTCTGGGGACTATGTTCTCACACCATCAGACATAAATAATGCCTTTAAATCATACTACACGTCCTTGTATAGGCACCCTGGAGATGATCTATTGCGGTCGTTGGAAAGCTATATGGAATTGCTCCCATTGGTCACCCCCGGGAAGGAAGACAGGGGCCCTCTGGGAGAACCGTTCGCATTAGACGAGGTGAAAACTGCCATTTCACAACTGGAGGGGGCAAAACACTGGGCACAGACGGACTACCTATGGAGTTCTATAAAACATATGGGGATATCCTGGCGCCAGTGCTGGTTAATCTATATGCTGAGGCCTTTGAGACGGGCACTCTTCCATGAACCCTGCGTTAAGCGTTGGTGATCCCTCTACCTAAGACAAAGTCACCTGAGGGATCAGCAACTGACTTTCGCCCCTATCTATGCTGAATTGCGATTTCAAAATTTTAAGTAAAGCATTGGCTAATAGGTTGTTACAGCATAACACGCACCTCATCCATGAGGACCAGAATGGTTTTATATCTGAACGCAGTACCTCACTAAACTTGAGGGCAACTGCATCAAACACCTGAGGAGCAGAGCCCAGAGACTCTGCTCCTATCTGTAGACCTAGAAAAGACATTTGATTCAGTGCGGTGGGATTATCTCACCGCAGTGATGGCCAGGATGGGGCTGGGAAAGAAGTGGATGAGATGGGTCGAACTGTTGTACCATCATCCAGTAGCCCAGGTGCGTGCGGGAGGAGTGATGTAAGACCCCTGCCCCATGGGCCGCGCACTAGACAGGGCTGCCCGCTCTCACCCTTACTGTTCGCGATTGCTATTGAACCACTGCAGCACAATTCCGGAAGGAGGGGCAGGGGGTGTCAATGGGTCGGGAGGAACACATTATATCGCTGATGCGGATGACCTGCTGATTTACCTACGAAGTGGAGGGAACAGGATACCCTGGGCACTGGGGTTACTCAAGCGGTTCGGTGCCCAGTCGGGTCTTAGGGTCAACAGGAGAAAAACGTATGCCTTCCCACGTGTCCGGATGATCTCTCGTGGGCATCCCGCTCCTTCAAGTATTTGGGTATTCAGATTTACCACGAGTTAAATGATTTATGTGATGGGAACCTAGGAGCAGCACTTTGTTCCCTACGATCCTCTGTGGTGTTCTGCCCCTCGCTGAGACTCCCAATGATGGCCCGATTGGCCCTGTCTAAAATGGTCATGCTACCACGGCTCCTATACTACTTCACCACGCTACCTGTGACTATCCCGAAGAGGTGGTTCAGGGAACTGAATGCACTCCTTAGGGGACTACTCTGGGATGGGGGACGCCAGCGGATGTCTCTCTCCACCCTGTGCCGGCCTACGTTGGAACTGGGGCTGGCAGTCCCAGATTTTGAACTGTATTATCTGTCATGCCAACTCCAGTAGATGGCGCGCTGGGTATCCAGGAGACACCGAACGGGATTAAGTGTAGCTAGTGACGAGATACCGCCGGGGCGTCTCATAGCAGGATTGGTGGAGCCTGGAAACCTTCCACGTAGGAGGTCTGGACTACTGAAAGTGGCCACCACCTGTTGGAAAAACTGCCTGAAGCACACTGGGGTGGCGGTACAATACTCCCCAGAGCTGCCATTGACTGCTGTACCGCTAGGAACAATGAGCTGCGCTCTGACTGGAAACCAAACGAGGGCTTGGACGCAGGACGCGGAGGGGGTTCTACGCACCTTTGCGGGACTAGTAGAAGAAGACGGAATCCTGAGGGGTCAGTTCCTGACATACCAGACACTAATCTTTGCAGTTCGCAGACTATGGTCCACAGTAAATGCAGAGCCAGAGACACATGCTAATCTACATTTGCTATTAACGGGGGGAAAGGACAGATGCCTGGTTACTAAACTTTACAAGGCCCTTACCGATACTACGTTAAAGTCCTTACAGACCCTGAGATCAAAATGGAAGGAGACAGCGGGCAGAGAGCTGACAGATACAGAGTGGCAGAAAGTGTTAGCGTACCCTCGGACTGTGTCTAGAAACACAAGGTTCCGATATATTCAATACAATTATGTTCACAGAACATACCTCACTCCACACTGACTTAGGATGATATATGGGGGAGAACCCAGGGATTGCCCCAGATGTCAGACGGTGGACCCGGACTTTGGCCACATGGTCTGGGAATGCCCACCATACAGAGGGGTTGGATGGAAGTGATTGAGGACCTAGGGGGGACCTTGGGGACACGATTATACCCAGACCCTCTACTATGCCTGGTGGGTTTACATGGCAGATCGGCATCCAAGAAAGTAGGAAATAGGTTCCTGGACCTTGCCCTGGTCCTGTACAGGTGCTGCATTGCATTGGCCTGGAAATACCAGACGGGTCCACGGATGGAGGATTGGAGGAATGATGTCTCGAGATGGGGTCAGGCCGAACAGCAGGCGCTGCAGGGAGAAGAGGCCCGGGGGATACGAGCGAGACCTACAGCCCCACTGTCGACAGAAATAATAGAGGCTTGGGAAAGCCAGGCGCGGAGGGGAGAGGGGACATCAGAAAGTGGAGAAACAATGGCGTAGGGAAGGAGAATGAGGAGATAGATGACAGGGCAGGAGGAGGACGAGAAGACAGCGGCTCATGGAACATGTTCCAGAGGAATAACCCAGCCCCCATGGTTGTTGACTATTCCCAGGGCAGGATGAGAGATGCTACTGCTCACGGGTAGTAGAGAGAACCATATTTGTAGTGAGGGGGACCCCAGTGAAGGGGGATAGAACCTATAAATGAAGTAGAGGCAGGAAGACATTTGAGGGGACCACACCACCAGACCGAATTAGATATATTGGCAGGACCTAATTCTAAGGTGCCATATTGTAAAAACCCACATATAGTTTGTTTTTCCTTTTTTTTTTTTTTCTTTTGCTCGTTCCTTTTTTCTATTCTAGGTCATTGCTTTATTTCTTTATTGAGGTTAAGTTAGTTCAGAGTTTAGTTGGCGACACAAATTGCGCTGATGGAAATTGGAAACGAGAATAAGTGGGAAGTGTCAATGTTCTGTGCATGTGGTTGGCCTCAATGGTGACCTATGGAATAGTGCCATAAATTATCCTGTGCATATGCTCTGTATACAACAAGTTTGATTACACAGCATGTAAAGAACAACATACACATGTATTTATGACTATTGCCTTCTAAGAAAAACCAATAAACAAAGTAAAAAAAAAAAAAACTGGAACGTAAATCGAAAAAAGTGTAACTTCCTCAAAGTTACTTTCCCTTTATAATGATCAAAAGCACAACTTTGCTGTTTAATTTGATTTCAATAATATTACAACAGTGGTTGAATGATCTCTACAGCTTATTGCAAGTTACCTTACTTGACACCCCCTACTTAGAGGTAGGTATGTCAGCCCTACTTGGGTAATCTAGCGGTCCTGTCAGGTCATGTGGTAAAAGGATAATGTTTTATGGAGAGCAAGCCTCACACACTAATCAAGCAAAGCTTCATCCTTGGCAACCTCTCCTCATCCTGGTAGGTCAATGTCACCAAGTCGAAATCAACTTCCTGTAGTTTGAAAAAATGAAGGAGTGTGTTTTTATATAAAATTATATTGAACAGTGATGGGAGTGCTCTAGAGTTGAGGCTGGGGAAAGAGTTTCTCATAATGCCTGTTAGTGGGCCAAAAGGGTGTTCAGAACTCATTCTCATCCAATTGTTGGCCTATCTGCAAAGTGCAGAGCAATGGTGACATGCTCCAGCTGTAATTCTGATTCAGTGCAAATGTGTGTCTGAAGCAGACACAGAGTTGTCAAAATATCGACAAGGTGAAAGTAAAAGAAAATGCTGTTATAACAAGTGAGTGGGTTCATTGTGTGCTTGGTGATTGTAAAGTGAAGGAGATATGAGGAAATGCATTCAGGATGGAGTGAAAAGAAGGTGCTAAAGAGGATACAGTTGAGATGTCAGAAATACTGGTGGACAAGGGAAAAGTCCCAACATTTGTAAAGGAGTCAACATACCAATACTGGTTAAGACACTCTGAAGACCACTACCCATTCCACAGGCCTCAGTAATTTTTATTTCACTGTCTCATAATTTCAGATTTGAAATGTTTTAATATCAATGATTTATTCTCAAGATAACTGTATGAGAAATATAACAGGTCCTAAAAATCAAGAGGAAAGTAAAGTCCCTTTAAATCTATTTTTTTTGATTTTATCAAAAACAGATATTGCTGTGAAAGAACCACAAGAATGAACAGAAATTGTCATTTACAAAAGCAATAGTTGCACTTAGCATAATAGACATCTATACCTGTAGGCTCATCATATCCCATTTTATGGGACAATCGTCTGCAGCAAAGTCTACATCTGTTTACTCGGATTGAACTACATCCTCCCATTACTCATTCCAGCATTCTTCGAGCAGCTGTACACAAAGTTTTCCCAACTGAGAGCCAGCACATAGAGTTCAAACTGGAGATACATGAACTTGCCTCAGTGTGCATTTTCTGTATTTGAAGATAGCAAATACTTATAAATCATGTTCTTCACAACATACAGGAAAAAGACATCTGGTGACTATGAAGATGAAGGGTAAACCAAGCACCCCTGCCTGAAAGCAGCTGAACAAACATAAATTTCATGCCTTGCATTTGGAAAAATGCCAAATGATGCCCCCATAAAAGAAGAAAAATATAAAGTAAAAAACTTGGAACCCCAATAACCTAAATGATGAACCCACATCCAGAATTGAGTCTCCAAAGCCACCTTCAATGTACCAGTTAGAAACATAACAGTTAAGGCTAAAAAACGGAGGCCCTCATTACAACTCTGGCGGTAAATCCCGCTTACCGCCGTGCAGAAGACCGCCAACATACGGCTGCTGCTGCGGAATTCCGCTACAGGTGTTCCGACCCACAGCCCGGAATCTGCCACAATACAGACACCCACGCAAGTCCGCCACACCAAAGGTCAGTGATAAACTGGCGATAACAAAACCGACACCATCACGCCAACAGGAATACACCAACAGTATCACGACCCACAAATCAACGCGGCGGTCTTTCAACCGTGGTAAACCATTGGCGGTAGACACCGCCGCGCTCACAATATACACACACTTACAAAACACAACCACATTGGACAATTAGAAATACACACACCTGATACACATACACACACCATACCCACACACCCAATCCAAAATAAAGCACACACCCACATCACCCACAAACCCTTACTAACAGAATTGTGAAAGCACGCCAGAGAGAGCCACCACCTAAAATAACACCAGCATCCACAGACACACAACACCATCACTCACACAACATCCACGCACCTCCAACAGCATACACCAACACACCCCTTCACACATCACAACACACACCACCTCACACATCACCCACACCATATCATGGCACCTCAACAACACCCCAGGTTTTCTGAGGAGGAGTTCAGGGTCATGGTGGAGGAAATCGTCCGGGCAGAGCCACAGCTATTCGGATCATAGGTGCAGCAGCCATCCACTGCAAGGAAGATGGAGCTATGGCGCAGAATTGTCGACAGGGTCAACGTAGTGGGACAGCATCCAAGAACTAGGGATGACATCAGGAAGAGGTGGAAAGACCTACGGGGAAAGGTGCGTTCCGTGGTCTCAAGACACCAGATTACTGTACAGAGGACTGGCGGTGACCCCACCTCCTCCCCCACAACTAACAACATGGGAGGAGCAAGTCCTGGCAACACTGCATCCTGAGGGCCTCACAGGAGTAGCAGGAGGACTGGATATCTTTGCTACCTTATCCCCCCCACCCCAGCTGCATGCCATCACATACTCCCACCCTTACCTTCACACCCATCACCCAAACAACTCACAGATACCCCTCTAACACAACCCACACATACAAAACCAGGCCCTGCATGTAACACCAATGCATGGAAACCCATCACCCAAGCATGTCCACTACAGAGACTGACTCATGCCCCAAAATCACCAATCACACAAGGACCAAGCCAATAATGCAAGTCCTGGATTAGAGGGTCAACCACCCATTGCACAAGATGGCACACACAGATACAATAATTATGCATTTACACCCTGTCTGTTGGCGGTGACCGCCGTGCTGTTTGTTTCTACCGCCGTGGCGGTCGGAGTGTTAACGTGGCTGTCTATGTTGGTGGTTTCTGCCATGGTCGTAATCCCATTTTTTTCTGCCAGCCTGTTTGCGGTATTACCGCCGCTTTAACAGCGACCGCCAGGGTTGTAATGAGGGCCTGAATGTCCTATTTCCAAACATGTGAGAAACTCATCCTTCTGGCCCTAATCACCCCTAAACGTATTGACTGATACTGGTGGTTACTGACTCTGACTGTGCCCTTGACACAGCTAACGAGTCCCAGGGCCAGTGCTCTGTGCAAAATGGTTTATGCAAATTATTCTTAATTATAATTTGCTCTGACAACTTAACTTTAAGTCTCCACTATATGGTAGGGCATGCAGGTTTAGGGACCCCTGTGTATGGGTACCCATCACTGACCTGCTATATTCTCTGGTGTCACTGTAAAAGCAGGCCTGCATTGCTGAATGCTTTGAAATTAAAGTAACCCCAAATTAAAAGTACTTCTAAATTCTCAAACTGCCTTATGTTTTTTATATATGTCACACCTAAGAACTGCCCTAGGTGTCATTAGGGTTGGGTGAAGTGTAAATATAAGCAGGGACTTTTCAAAAGATGTTTTATGAGCCCTGGTGAGGGACATATGTTTTTCCCAATTGTAGCTCCTTAGTCCATGGGCTAAAATTGGGAGGCTTTATATAAAATTAATAAAAACTCATTTCCAGTAGAAAAGAGCTAACTCTGTCAAGTTAGGTTTCACTGTTAAAGTTAGAATAAATCCAACAATTTGCCAAGGTTGGATTTATTATAAATAGCCCAGATAAAGAGATTTAGAACTCTTTCTGAAAGTTACCATAATCAGCCATGTGGTGCCTTCTCTGATTTTTCCGTCGCTGGCAGCCGGGCAAGGCTTCCTTAATGAGGTGTGAAGTGGCCTGGGCTGAAAAAAATGAAGCATCTGGTGGGAGGAGATCTGCTGTAGCAGATGGCAGAGCAGAATCGGGGAAGAGTGGAAAAACTGGCCTTCAAAGGAGGGAAAGCCACCTTTAAAAAAAAACTAAACTTTCCCCATTTCCTGCTCTCCCAGTCAGATGGGAGTACTCATAATTAGATTAGGAGTGGGGCTGTAAGGGGGTGTTAGGAAAACCTAACCACACCAGTGAGTGGGCTCAGCCAAATGCAACTTCCAAGGAGAGATTTTCTCCATGGTGGATTTTTGAAGAATGTTGCTTTCTGGGATTGATTTTTGCCATCCTGCACAAGAAGTAGTTACATGAGAGGGTAGCACCCTGCATTCCATAGGTCAGGGGTGCCCCCCTGATTGCAACACAGGATCAAGGATACATATGGCAGAGCTGCCCAGAAATTCAGATCCTTGCTGGAAGAAGATACTGGAGAAGAAGGACTGCCATGCTGAAACCCTAGTCTGCAGTTGAAAGACTTCCCCAGCTGCACACTTTGGCTTCATCAAGAAAAGTACTTTGCCTTGCTTCTGCAACTCCAGCAGTGACTCCCTATAAGCTACAGGTGCAAAGGAGCTGACTAGAGTCCCCTGCATCAAGTCCTGCAAGAGGAGTACAGCTGACCAGCATCCAGTAGCCATTTGAGGACTCTGAGAATTGTAGACCCAAGCAACTCACAGCTTCTGGAACCTTGGATAAAGTTTGCGGACACATCATGGACCCAAAAAGGACTTCTGGAAGAAGATCCAGTAGTTTGGAAAAAAGATCCATAAGTGGACCGACCCGATGTTGTGAATCAAGCCGGCTACCTTCAACCGTGGGCCGGACAAAATTTCAGGTTTGTCCAGCTGAAAACTCCGTGCTCCAGACTTCCAGTATTCGATGGGGGCTTGCAGAAATGCAATCCGATGACATTGCATTGAAGTTGGCTTGCTGGAAGGACTGCATGACATATAGAGGGAGAGAATCTCCAGAAAAATGAATAACTGAGAAGGTAAATCTTTGACCGAGCCCTCCTGCTCAGTGAATCCGAGCATGGCTCCTTTGCTGTTATCCTCAACTTTTGACTTTTCCCTGGTCAAGGGCAACCAGATGTCCCCAGTTGGCGATTTTCTTTTTAGGCTCTAGAAAGCATATTTTTACATTTATTCTTTAAAAATTCATATCTCTGGTTCCCTTCATTGGAGTTTTGTCATTTTAAGGAGAAAAATATTTTCTTTTTTCATAAGTTGGAGTTGGATTTTTATTCTGTGTGGTTTACTTATTTACTGTTTTGTTGATATTAAGTGCTTTTCACACTTGTCTCATAAATTAAGCCTAACTTCTCGTGTGCCAAGTTACCACAGGTTAAGCAAGGATTAATTTATTGAAACTTTGAATGGACCTAGTGAGATAATGTGGTCTATTGCTATCTACCTGCCCTTACCAATAACCCACTTTCCAGTACTTGTATTTAAAGTCACAATAGAGTATTAAAGTGAAGCAAATAAAAAACAAACCTTATAACTTGTCCTAGTCTCAAAATTGTTCTTGATTTTAAATGTGGACTAATTTCAATTAATTAATATTTTTTTATTTTTCTAAATTCCTGACTCAATTTTTGGAAAAGTTTTTTTGTGTGACATGGGTACCATGGGGCTTGATTTGGCTAGCCTATCTACCTAAATGTGGTTCAGTTTAGGGAATTGTGTAAGGACTTGGAATTACCAGCAGCTACTAATCTTAGGAAGGCTGAGCTAGTTAAGAAGCCCCTTAGGGTGTGGGCAGAAGCCCAGCAGGCAGGCACAGAGGAAGCTACTGAGGGGGAAACAAGGGAGGATGATACTTCCAACCCCCCAGGGGAGGAGAAATCCTTAGAGATGAGGAGAAAGGGGGGGTAATCTATCCACACAGTGACCAGGACCCTGCCTAGCGCTGGTTGGGTAAGAGGATCGACCTCAGGAGGGGCAAACCCGTCCCTCAGGGAGAGGGATTTTAAGGCACAGCTAGCATATATAGGCTTAGAAGCCAAGAAGATGGCCCTAGAAAAGAAAAAGTGGGCAAAAGGCGAGTAGAGAGACAGTGGCAGCGAAGTAGAGGTTGAGGTGTTCAAGGATGGATGGTTTTCCCCAGACTACTCAAGGGGATTGTCCCTAACTGCCAGGAGTTTCATGACGTAGACAAGAGGCTGATGGCCTTTGAGAGGGCTCTCAGGGTAAGAAAGGTTAGTCCACAGTATTGGGCTTCACTTTTCTGGAAATTGATTGGAGTAACTGGGAGTGATAGGCTCCTTATCCTAGGGGACGGTAACAAAATAAATACTTATGAGGGGCTATACAATATAATCATGAATGGGCACATCCTGACTAACTGTAGCTCAGAGAAGTTACATTAGTATCTAGTGGACTTTAAGCTGTCTAGTCTCAGGGACCTGGGAGAGGCAGCTGATGAGTAGTTTAGAACCAGGGTTTCCAACAAACACCGGGGGTGCTCAGAAGAAGGGGGACACAGTAGATAAAAAGTCATGAGTACTCAAAAGAGCCACAAAACCTGCACAAGGAGAGAAAGGCCCATGTCATGCAACTTCCAAGGGGACAGGGTATCAGAGGAAGCCCTTTGATGCAGTTAAGGCAGAGAAGTTCTATGAGCTTGCAAAGGTAGGGAAGTGGTTTGAGTGTTTCCAGCAAGGACACAAAATAGGGGATGCTGTCTGCTCCAAGAATCCCCCCCCCCCCTTTGCTGGGGAGTCCCATGGGATTGCTATTGTGGGTGTGGCGGTGGAAGTTGGTCCAGATATGGGGTCAGGATATACAGAGATGACCTTAGTGTCCGTGGGATGGGTGGATGTTGCAGCCCTGACCACCTTACCTCCAAGCATGGAGAAGTACAGGCAGAGACCTAAAGTCAACAGGACTAAGGTTGAGGCTCTGAGTGATACAGGAGCTAGTGTGACTATGGTCACAGAGAAACTGCTTTAATAAAGAGCAGATCCTACCTGGTGTATTCCACAGATGACTTGTGCAGAAAACAGAACCAAGCTCCTTCCCATGACCATGGTGAGACTTGAGTTGGGAGATGTGACTGGCCCCATTAAGGTAGGTATGTTTCCTGCCCTCCCAGTAGAGTATCTACTGAGAAATGATCTTGAAGCAGCTGAATGGTTAGAGGTGGAAAGAAGGGTCCATGCAGGGATGCTGGACCTCCCTGAGTGAGTGTGTGCAGTGACCAAGTCACAGGCCTCACAACAGGGAAGTTCTAGACACTTGGACCCTGGAACAATGGCCAAGCCTCCAGAAGCAAGAGAAAGGGCATAAGGGAAGCCAGGCAAGTAATTCCAGAGGTCCAGAGGCACAGGAGGAATCAAATTCTGAGGTGGAGGATCTGACCTCTGAGGAACTCTGGCTTGACTTGGCACAATTGCAAGGAGCAGGTTGATCCCTTAGGGAAGAGTTGTGCCTGGGGCACAGGGAGAGTCCCACTCTTGAGGACCTAAGGCAGACCGCATCCAGGCAAGAGCAGAATGATGTTAGGGTTTAGGGTTAGGGTTTACTGGGAGGATGGAGTCGTCTATACTGAGGCAAGGGACCCCCTACTAGAAGCAAGTAGGAGAGTGTTGGTCCCCCAGAGGTACAGGGAATACCACTTCACCTTAAGCCACAACATCCCCTTTGCAGGACATTTGGGTTAGACCCAAATCTGGAATAGGCTGGTCAACCATTTCTATTTGCCCAACTTGTCTGTCAAAGTGAAGGAGTTAGCTCCTGTGTAACCTGTCATGCCAGTGGCAAGACAAGGGAAAAGGCCAAAGGCTCCCTTAGTACCACTTCTAGTGGTTTGGACTCATTTCGAGAGAGTGGGGACCAATATCATATATCTGGTACCCTAGGGTAAATATAACTGGCACCCCAGCCATACACAGTTTTCTCCTCAATAGTTTTACTGCAAATGTTACAGTAACATTATTACTGATGTTATTAAAAAAGTCATAAGTGATGTAATTTGTGCTGTAGTTAGCAGTGCATGACTAGGGCAACCCCTATAACCACCCATCAGCAATAGACACTTGTTTTGAAATGTGTGCCCTGGGAGGTGGGGCGTCCCCGGACCTGCAGGGAGGCTGGGTGACCCACCCACATTGGATTGAGAGATGTACCCTGGGGAGGTGGTGGTCTCCAGAGCTGCGGAGGGCTGCACAGCCTCCCCATTCAATTTTTATTTCGGCCCCATAGATGTGGCAATCCTAGGAGTTGCCGGGACATGGCCATCTTCCCCCATGCACTGAATTTTAGTTTCTGCCCCTGGGCGGTGGCAGTCCCCAAGGCCCGCTCATCTATTTTCTTTAAAGCCCTGTGGAGGTAGTTGGCCCTGGGCTGCGGGGGGCAAGGTGGTCCTCCGTACACATAGGCCCTCATTACAACCCTGGTGGTCGGTGATAAAGTGGCATTAACACCACCAACAGGCCGGTGGTAATTGGCGCCAAATTATGACCACAGCAGAAACAGCTCAGACAGATAGCCACTTTAACACACCGACCCCCAGGGCGGAAACAACAGGCACCATGGTGGTAACCGCCTACAGCCAGGTGGAAGACAATGTTCCGCCCGCTATATTAAGACATGCCAATCCGCCACCTTTTCCGGGGCGGCACCAACAACATCAAAATCCTGGCGGAAACACTGCACAGAAGGGAAATGACTCACCTGTGGAGACTCTGGGAAGAACCATACCGCCACGGAGCCCGAGTTGCATGTCTTCTCTTATGCTCTTGTACATGCTGCTTCACTACAAACACCAATGACGGCAAAGACGACCACAGTGAGTACAGCCACCTAGCACACAGGGGAAGGGGAGAGGAGTGACAAACAACCGCAACACGCAACACCTCCACCCCCAACACCATACACACAAGCAGATGCAGTAACATAACATATTAACCCCGTACCCCTCAGGAATAACACAAGGACAACTCCAATAGATTAAAGTGAGTGTAATAAGATAAATATTGTAGGAATATGTGCATCCAAATAAATAACTATATACATATGTACAACTCAAGGGACAGTGCCCAGTCCTCAATGTTCGTGGGCCACACGGCCACAGGGCCACATCAAAAGACCAAGGCCCAACCTCACTCCGGCAACTACACAGAGAGAACACTGCAGGGGCATGAGGTCAAAAATAGGCAGGGACCTCAGGGGGACCAGGAAAGGGGGGCACCTCAGCCGGAAGATGGTACAACGCAACTGGTCCTGGATAAGGCAACATGCCCATCACTCTGTCCTGGGGAGTGCAAGGCCACAGTCTCTCGAGTGGGTGACTTGCCCACTGGCTCTGGAGGGGGCAACATCCCCTGTGCTCTATCCTGGGGAGTGCAAGGCCACAGTCTCTCGAATGGATGACTTCTCCACTGGCTCTGGAGGGGGCAACATGCCCATTGCTCTGTCCTGGGGAGCGCAAGGCCACAGTGTCTCGAGTGGATGACTTTTCCACTGGTTCTGGGGGGGGCATCATGCCCAGTGATGCAGATCTTGGGGAGTGCAAGGTCACAGTCTCTCAGCTGGGTGTCATACCCACAGGATTTGCAGTGTTCAGGCCGTACAATAGCCCATGGATGCAGGACTACACACTGTCCGCCGGCAGAGATGGCTGTTCAGTGGTGACAGTGGTGGCAGTGTGGTGCTGCTGCTGCTAGTGGTGGGGGAAAGGCTCCAGCCCATCCCCTGCAGCCTCGGATGGCTGCCCACTGGGGCTGTGCTGCTGGTGGTGGTGGCGGTGCTACTGGTGGTGGTGGGAGGAGGCTCCAGCCCATCCCCTGCAGCCTCAGATGGCTGCACCACCATAGTTGGTGGTGGGGGCTCTGAGGGAGTCCCAGCACCAGGCCCCTTGTCATTACTGGCTGCTGGTGCAGGCCCCTTGCCCCTCCTGCCAGCAGCTGGGGATGGCTCCTTGCACTTCCTTCCTGCAGCCGGGACTGGCTCCTTGCCCTTCCTTCCTGCAGCTGGGGCTGGCTCCTTGCACTTTCTTCCTGCAGCTGGGGCTGGCTCCTTGCCCTTCCTTGAAGCACTTGGGGCAGGCACCCTTTCCATCTTGCTGGCTTGTGGCCGGGATCCTTTCCCACCTGAAGTTGCTGGGGACAATACTGTGCCCATGGACTGGGTGGCTGAGGTGCTTGCCTGGGTTTTCACCACCCATGCCTGACGTGAGGGACAGGGGGAGGGGGAAGTAAGAGGTCAATGGTGGAGAGGAAAAGCTGCTTAGGGACATTGGGGCGGGAAAGGGGAGAAGGTTTGGGAGTGGAGGAAGAGGGAGTGGTTGTAGGAGGTGTCAGTCTGCTGTGTTTGGGCGCAGGTGCATGGGCTGGATGCTATTATGAGGTGGATGGCTGTTGGGTGTCTGAGTGCTTGCATTTGTGTAATTTGGGAGGACGGGCCACAGACACAGTGGGAGAGGACACAGGGGACGTGTGCATGGATGTGGATGTAGTGCATGCAGGTGTGAGTGGAGACACTACTTGGGAGGGAGGTGGACGAGGAGGAGGAGGGGGCCACAGTGGAGGCAGTGAAGGTTGGTATGTCTGCATCTAGATGGTGTTTGTGTGAGTGCCTGTGGCATGAATTGTGGTGCTTGTTTTTGCCATGTCCACTCTTGTGTGTTGTCCTGTGTGCATGCTCGTCTGCCTGGGTGCTTGGGATAGGTTGGGGTTGAGGGGAATGGGATTGGGTGGAGGAAGTTGGAGGGTGGAAACAGGGACAGGGCCTGGATTGATCTCTGTTGGGCCGCCAAGCCAGTGTGAATGCCCTCCAGAAATACATTGGTCTGTTGCATTTGGGCTGTCAGACCTGGATGGCATTCACAATGGTTGACTGCTCAACAGAGATGGATCGCAGGAGGTCAATAGCCTCCTCAGTCAGGGCAGCAGGGCTCACTAGGGCAGGGCCTGAGGTGCCTGGGGCGAAGGAGATGCCCACCCTCCTAGTAGAGCGGGCACAGGAAACTCGCTGAGGGGCTGCTGGGATGCCGGTGCTGGTAGGGGGTGGCGGCTGCACCTGTTGCTGGGGTAGGCACAGAGGTGTCTGCCACTACCAGGTAGTTTCCATCGGAGGAGGTATCCGTGTTATAACTGCCCCCTCTAGTCTCCGCCGTGGTGCGCCCCTCGCCCTCCGTCCCACTGGTGCCCTCACTGTCGGTGGATTCGGCCCCCTGGGTCCTGTGGGATGCAGCTCCCTCCGTCACCGGTGCGTCTGCTCCTCTGCCAGATTATGCTAATGCACATAAGGGCAGGGTGACAAAACAAAAAGGGAGGGAGAAACAAAGGATAGACTTGGTCAATGGTGGCACCAACACCACCGTTGGCGTATACAACACACAGGGAACAGCCCTACGCAGTGGGCAATGCACTACCAGTCACAATGCTAGTCACTAGCCCATGGATAGGGACACCTAATGCCAATTGCAACATACCTGAGACCCACAGACCCCTGCCCAGTAGTGGATGTCTACTAGCTTTGTTGGAGGACCTTCAAATCTGAACCCTGCCCAACATGGGACCTACTCTGCAAAGTCAGGCCTGGTGTAGGGGCAACCACAAGGCCCACACCCCCCTCCCGGATACCACCGAACCATTTGTAAAGATGGGCACTGTACTCACCCACTTGTTGCTGCTGTGATGCCCCCAAGCGACCATCTATTTCCGGATAGGCCACCACCAGTATGCAGGCCATCAGGGGGGTCAGGGTTCGACGGGCACCCCTTCCTCATTGGGAGGCCATCCCCAGATGGGCCTCCACCATCTTCCATGCAGAGTGTCTCAAGTCCTCCCACCGTTTCCAACAGTGGGTGCTCCGCCTGCCGTAGACCCCCAGGGTCCGCACATCCTTGGCGATGGCATGCCATATACCCTTATTTTGATGGGTGCTGACCTGCAGGGAAATAGACACAGGGAAAAGGTATTAGTCTGACCGTCCTGCCTGGTACACTAATGGCCCACCATGCCCCTTCCCATCCCTATTAGCACAGACATGGCCCAGCATACATGCTGCATGCTGCCCATGGCCCATCCACCAACCCCTCCTACATGAGGCCTTCACACACACCATTCCATGCATTCACAGCCCATGCATCATACTCATGTTGTACTCACCTGTTGGTCTGGAGGGCCATGTAGCAATTGGTACTGGGGTAGGACCCCATCCACCAGTCTCTCCAACTCTGCTGAGGGGGAAGGCAGGGGACCTTAACCCAGTCACCCGAGTCATGGTCAGTTCCAGACACAGGTCACAGCAGCACATGCAGTGCAGGTCCTCTCCTATTGAAGGTCAGGTAGTAAGTGAGTGAACAGATAGAAAATGGCGGTCAGGTCTGCGGCAGTCAGTACCGACACCACCGGCGTACATCATCATTGGCCACTGTACTCCATAGGGCTCAATAACAACCAATGAGGAGTTGCACGGTGGTTCTCGACTGCCTCCCGCAGCGGTGCACAACGTCTGTGGAATTACCTAATTTCCACCTGTCCCTCCATACTGGAAAGGCAAACGCCATTTCAGTGGGTTGCAGGCCATGGATCGTAGCTGTGTCACATTACACAAATTCACATTTTTTACCTATTACACCTAAATAATGTAACAATGACAATATGCATACAATTGTAGTGGTTGCTATGTATACATATATGATAATGACCAGCTGCTCACTCTTTTGCCACATAGATTGCAACCCCTGCGGATGAATAGGAGATGGAGACATCCCCCCATGTACAGACCCCTGGTGTACTTGGCAACAATGGATGACAGGCAAATTATCCTCACCTATAGATTTGACAGGGCCACAATCACATGCTGTGTGCCCAATTGGAACCTGATCTAAAATCTGCTATCTGTCACCCTACCGGGATCCCCCCTCTTGAGCAAGTGCTATCTGTGCTCCATTTCCTGGCAACTGGTTCTTTCCAAGTGACAGTGGCCTTGGGAACAGGAACGTCACAGCCAATGTTTTCAATAGTGCTGCCCAGAGTGTTGTCTGCCCTGATTAAACACATGTGCAGCTACATTGTTTTCCCCCAGGTGGAGGATTTGGCCACAGTTAAAGCTGACGTCTATGCAATGGGACATATCCCCAACATCATTGGGGCAATTGATGGAACACATACTGCATTTCCCCCCCCCCAGTAGAATGAACAGGTCTTCAGGAATCAAAAGAGTTTTCGCTCCATGAATGTCCAGGTGGTGTGCCTGGCGGACCAGTACATCTCCCACCTCAGTGCTAATTATCCTGGATCTGTGCATGATGCCTTTATACTGAGGAATAGCAGCATCCCAAATGTGATGGACCAACTCCAGAGGCACAGGGTGTGGCTAATAGGTGATCCCTGGTTCTCACCCAGTGGATGTTGGCGTATGGGTATGTTGTGGGCCCTAAGGGTGAGTGTGTGACTAACAGTTGTCCCTCGATATTTACAGGTGACTCTGGTTACCCCAACCTCTCATGGCTACTGACCCTTGTGAGGAATCCCAGGACAAGGGCAGAGGAACATTACAATGAGGCACATGGGCGAACAAGAAGGATAATAGAAAGGACGTTCGGCCTCCTGAAGGCCAGGTTTCGTTGCCTTCATCTAACTGGTGGATCCTTGTGCTACTCACCCAAGAAGGTCTGCCAGATCATCCTGTCATGTTGTATGTTGCACAACCTTGCCTTGTGCCGCCATGTGCCTTTTCTGCAGGAGGAGGAGGTTGGAGATGGCCGTGTGGTAGCAGTGGATCCTCTGGTCAGACAAGATGAGGAGGCAGAGGATGAGGACAACAGAAGTGCAGTCATTTGTCAATACTTCCAATGACACACAAGTAATACTGAACCGTGTGCCCACTGCCTCTGACCCCAGGTCCCTGATTGTCCTGGGTTTGTGGGGTGCCCTGGGGTCCCTGTAGTGGTGGACACACTGCTGATTGACGTGTCCTGGGGACAGAGGTATGGGCCCGCTGGGTGGGTTCTGTGGTGGTGTTTCCTAAGGGAGGAAGCTCTGTGGTGGTGTGAGACTGCGGCTGGGTAACTGATTGTCCGGAGGTCATTGATGGGCCAGGTTGGTCATCCAGATCCAGGCGAGCAGAGCTGCTGTCATCACTATGGGCCTCTTCTGTGGGGGGACTGGATGTTGCTGGCACCTCTTCTCCGGTGACATTGGCTGGGATACCTGTGGGGATGTAAATGCAGTGTTATTGTTTCTGTGTGTGATATCTTGTGCATGGTGTGTTGCCCTCTATGGTTGTTATTGCCCTTGCAGATTTGCCTTGTGTGTGTTGTTATTTGGTGGGCTGGCTGATTGTCTCTAGTGTGCATGCTTTAGTGATGAGTGTCCATGCAGGGCTGTGAGAGGTGTCCATTCATTTGTAAAGCATGTAGGGCTTGGCATTGGGATGAGTGAGTTGTGAAGATGGGATGTGTGGGAAGTGGTGGTAATGCAGGTACGGGGGTAGTAGTATTATAGAGTTGACTTACCAGAGTCCAGTGCTCCTGCTACTCCTGCCAGGCCCTTAGGATGCATGATTCCCCAGACTTGCTCCTTCCATGTTGTTAGTTGTGGAGGAGGAGGTGGGGGTCCACCACCAGTCCTCTGTACAGCAAATTGGTGTCTTGCTGCAATGGAACGTACCTTCCCCCGTAAGTCGTTCCACCTCTTCCTGATATCATACCTTGTTCTGGGGTGCTGTCTCATGGCGTTGACCCTGTCCACGATTCTCCGCCATAGCTCCATCCTCCTCGCAATGGATATCTGCTGCACCTGTGATCAAATAGCTGTGGCTATACCCGGATGATTTCCTCCACCATGACCCTCAGCTCCTCCTCAGAGAATCTGGGGTGTCGTTGTGGTGCCATGAGCGTGTCATAATATGGTTAGCGGATTTCCGCGGCGGTATGTTGGTAGCAATCAGCATGGCGGTAAGTGGCATTTACCACCAATGTTATAATGAGAGCCATAATATTTTCAGCACCGGAAAGGTGGCAGTCCCTGGGTCTGCGGGTGTGGCAAGTAGCCCTCACACATTAGATTGGGAGATGTGCCCTAGAGAGGTGGTGGTCCCCAGGGCTGCAGAGGGGGAGCAAGCCCCCCACATTAAATTTTTATTTCTGCCTGCGGAGGTGTATATCCCTGGGGCTGCAATGGGGGGGGGGGTAGGTGCCCCCTGCATTAAATTGAGAGATGTGCCCTAGAAAGATGGCAGTCCCTGGGGCTGCGGGGGGAGGTTGTCCCCCCCTTCCACACATAGGCCGTCATTACAACATTGGCGGTATAAGGCGCATACCGCCGTGCAGAAGACCGCCAATACACCGCCGCGGCCGCGGTAGACCGCCACACCTATTATGACACACATCATGGAATCTGCCGAAATTCAGACACCCACACAAGTCCGCCACACCAAAGGTCAGCGATAAACTGGCGGAAACACATCGTCCACCTCCACGCCAACAGAAACACGCCCATGCTATTACGACCCACGAATCCAGGCGGCGGTCTTTCAACCGCGGTATTCCATTGGCGGTACACACCGCCGCGCTCAAAATACACACACGTATACAAAACACCGCCACATTGCACATTTCGAAATACACACACCTGATACACATACAAACAACACTCCCACATACCCAACACAATATAAAACACACACCCACATCACACACAAACCCCTACAACCAGAATTTCTGAGAGAAGGCTAGAGAGACAGCACAGCTATTCACAACCCCATCACACAGAGGCACACAACACCATCACCCACACTACATCCACACACAAAACACCACATACCACTACACTCACCACACTCATCAACACATACACCACCCCACACATCACACGCACCACCCCATGGCACGCCAAAGACACCCCCGCTTCTCCGAGGAGGAGCTCAGGGTCATGGTGGAGGAAATCGTACGGGTAGAGCCACAGCTATTTGGCTCACAAGTACAGCACACATCAATAGCCAGGAAGATGGAGCTATGGTGCAGAATAGTCGACAGGGTCAACGCCGTGGGACAGCACCCAAGAAATAGGGAGGACATCAGGAAGAGGTGGAACGACCTATGGGGGAAGGTGCGTTCCACGGTCTCCAGGCACAACATCGCAGTGCAGCGGACTGGCGGTGGACCCCCACCTCCTCCCCCACAACTAACAACATGGGAGGAGCAAGTCCTGACCATCTTGCATCCTGAGGGCCTCGGAGGAGTCGGTGGAGGATGGGACACTGGTAAGTCAATTCTTAACTATCACATCCCCCACAATCCCTGCATGCTAATACACACCCTCCCCTATCACCCCAAATCCTCACTAATCTACCCATGACACCAACCACCCATTCCAACACCAAGCCCTGCATGACTAAACTAAGCATGGGCACCCCTCACAAAAGCATGCCCACTGCACATACCCAGAACACCCCCCCAACCATCACCACACAAGCCCCCACACAGGAATGCCTGCACTGGGGTACACAAACACCCACCCATTGCACACCATTACACACACACATGCAATAATCATGTTCTTATACCCCTGCAGGAACCCGAAGGAACGTCACCACACCAGAGGGTCCAGACAACACCACACCACCCCCAGAAGAGGCCCACAGTGACGACAGCAGCTCTGCCCTACTGGATCCTGATGACCAGCCCGGACCATCGTGGGCCTCAGGACAGTCGGTTTCCCTTGCTCAGCCACAGCCCAACACCGAGCTGCCACCCTCTGGTAACACCAGCACAGCACCCACCCAGCGGGTCCAAACCTCCGTACCCAGGACAGGTTAATCAGCGGTGTGTCCACCACTACAGGGCACCCAGGCTAACCCACCACCCCAACAACAACAGGGACCTGGGGGCAGTGGTAGTGGGCACACAGTCCAGGGGACGGAGGCACAGGAACATAGGGGAACTGGGAGGGCTGCTGTGCGACAGAGGGAGGACAGGCCAAGGGAACCAACTCTCCACGAGGCCCTCTCCTCCATCATGGGAGCATACCACCACTCCCAGGAGACGATGGCCAAGGTCCTGGACAAGTTACAGGAGACCCGGCGTCTGCAGGACGAACTGTATTTGGGGTTCAGGGAGGAGCTCAGGACCATCAGCTCCGCCCTGGGCACCATCGTAGGGGTGCTGATGGACATTCAAAATACCTTGAGAGACACCGTGGCACTCCAAGGGGCCCCTGACACTAGCCAGGACGACGAACTGCCCACCACCTCCGCCGGCGCTAGTGGACAGGACGCCCCTCCACAGGACCAACACACCAGCACCCCATCCACTGCAGACGGACAACCACCACGCAAGCGGGCCCTGAGATCCAGGAACAGGACAGAGCAAGATGGCAAGACCACCGCCAGGAAATAAGACCACCCTGATTGTCCCCCCACTGTCCCACTTTGTCACCCTGTCCAGATTGGAACTGCCCCTGCTCCACTTCCTATGCCCATATGGGCAGTGCACCTGTGAGACTAATAGACTGGACTCTGCCATGGACATTCCTCCACCATCACCTATCCCCATTTTACAACCTTCCTTGATTTTTTTAGCACTTAAATAAACACCCTTGAAAGCCAAAAAAATCTGGAGTCAGTCTGTGATTTGGAACTTTGTATTATTAATTACAGTGTCATAATGGGTTACCCATTGTAAGGCTAACATACCAATGTCACACATCACAAGCCCTTCAAGGATGCAAGCAGTTGACACGTAGGTAACCACACCTGTGAAACTGAAATGGAAGGGTACAATTCAATTAACAAATAGTGAGTGAAATGGAGGTACAGGATAGAGGTAGACGTGTGAAAGTTAATGTAATGTTAAACATGAAAATGTTCTCACCTGTGTGTCACTGGAAATATTGCTGTATGACTGACTCCCTGTTGTCGTTTTCTTCATCCTCAGCTTCATCCTCATCACTGTCCACTCGCTCCCCAGGCTGCCACAACACCGTCATCGGGATCATCCTCCTGCAGAAAAGGCACCTGGTGTCGCAATGCTAAATTATGGAGCATTGAGCAGGCGATGATGATGTCGCACACCTTCTTCGGTGAGTAGAATAGGGATCCACCTGTCATATGGAGGCACCTGAACATGGCCTTAAGTAGGCCGAAGGTGCGTTCGATAACCCTCCTAGTCCGCCCATGGGCATCATTGTACCGTTCCTCTGCCCTGGTCCTGGGATTCCTCACTGGGGTCAATAGCCAGGTCAGGTTGGGGTAACCAGAGTCCCCCAATAGCCATACACGGTGCCTCTGGAGTTGACCCATCATATCAGGGATGCTGCTATTCCGCAGGATGTAGGCGTCATGCACAGAGCCAGGGAACATAGCATTTACCTGCGAGATGTACTGGTCTGCCAAACAGACCATCTGGACATTCATAGAATGATAATTCTTCCTGTTCCTGTACACCTGTTCACTCCTGTGGGGGGGACCAGAGCTACATGGGTCCCATCAATAGCACCTATGACGTTCGGGATATGTCCAAGGGCATAGAAGTCACCTTTAACTGTAGGCAAATCCTCCACCTCAGGGAAAATGATGTATCTCCTTACGTGTTTCAGCAGGGCAGACAACACTCTGGACAACATGTTGGAAAACATAGGCTGGGACATCCCTGATGCCATGGCCACTGTTGACTGAAAAGAGCCACTTGCAAGGAAATGGAGCACTGACAGCACCTGCACGTCAGGGGGGATTCCAGTCGGATGGCGGATCGGTGACATCAGGTCTGGCTCCAACTGGATACATAGGGCCATATTTATACTTTTTGACGCAAAACTGCGCTAACGCAGTTTTGCGTCAAAAAAATTAGCGCCGGCTAACGCCATTCTGAAGCGCCATGCGGGCGCCGTATTTATTCAATGACGTTAGCCGGCGTTAGCCGCCTGCGCTGCCTGGTGTGCGTGAAAAAAAATGATGTACACCAGGCAGCGCCGGCGTAGGGGAATATGGAGCTTGGGCGCCAAAAAATGGGGCAAGTCAGGCTGAGGCAAATTTTTCGCCTCAACCCGATTTGCGCCATTTTTTTCGACTCCCAACCGCCATTGAAATGACTCCTGTCTTAGCAAAGACAGGAGTCATGCCCCCTTGCCCAATGGCCATGCCCAGGGGACTTCTGTCCCCTGGGCATGGTCATTGGGCATAGTGGCATGTAGGGGGCACAAATCAGGCCCCCCTATGCCACAAAAAAAATAAAACATTATTACTTACCTGAACTTACCTTATGTTCCCTGGGATGGGTCCCTCCATCCTTAGGCGTCCTCCTGGGGTGGGCAAGGGTGACAGGGGGGTCCCTGGGGGCATGGGAGGGCACCTTTGGGCTCTTTCTGAGCCCACAGGTCCCTTAACGCCTGCCCTGACCAGGCGCTAAAAAACGACGCAAAATCTGCTGGAGTGTAAATACGGCGCACATGCCTCGGAGTAAATTTTTAAGACGGGAACGCCTACCTTGCATATCATTAACGCAAAGTAGGTGTCCACGCAAAAAAATGACGCAAACTCCATGGACTTTGGCGCTAGACGCGTCTAACGCCAAAGTATAAATATGGAGTTAGTTTTGCGTCGGAATTGCGTAAAAAAAACCGACGCAATTCAGGCGCAAACAGAGTATAAATATGCCCCATAGTTCCTGGATTGTGGCACGGTCAAACCGGTAGGTGACGATGATATGTCTTTCTTCCATTGTCAACAGGTCCACCAGCGGTCGGTACACCGGAGGATTCCGCCATCTTCTCATATGTCCCAGCTGACGGTGCCTAAGAAGGACAACAGTGAAGAACCAGTCACTATTCCTCCAGGTATGTACCCACAGTTACACACAAGACTACACCAGACAAAAGCTCTTCCTGTATGTGTGTTGAGTATAGGCCTAGCTATGCATGACGCAGTAGTAAATTAAGCCATGTGGGCCCCTGCCTGACCTCTAAACTAGGACAATGGGATTGTGGGGTAACTGCGCTGGCATTGCACACCGTCGCGGTAGGCGGTCGTAGACCGCGGCGCAATGCTGCATTGGTTAACATTGGACCCTATGGGTCCCAGGAGCCAATGAACAGGTGCGCCGGCGGTGATGATGTGCACCGCCGCGGACTTCACCGCCGCGGACTTCACCGCCATTTTCTATCTGTTCAATCACTAGATACCTGACCTTCGACAGGAGAGGACCTACACTGCTAGTGCTGCTGTGACCTCGGTCTGGAAGCGACGATGGCTGCTGCGTCTGGGGAAAGGGCACCTGCCTTCACTGCACAGGAGTTGGAGAAATTTGTGGATGGGGTCCTCCCCCAGTACACGCTACTCTACGGTCCTCCAGACCAACAGGTTAGTACACAGGGAGCACGTTGTATGGGCTAGGCCTGGGTGAAGAGGGCTGGTTGGAAGAGGGAAGGGGGCAGAGTACATAGATTAGTCATGCATGGGAATGAATGGGCCACATGGGCAGAGTAGGGAGGGGGCCACTCACATTGACAGTGCAGTTGGTAATGACTGTTCCTCTTTCCTTGTGCATGTCATGTAGGTCAGCGCCCACCAGAAGAGGGGCATTTGGCGTGCCATCGGCAAGGAGGTCTGGACCCTGGGGGCCCACCAGAGACGGGGCACCCACTGCCGTAAGAGATGGGAGGACATTCGCCGCTGCAGCAAGAAGACGGCGGAGGCTCAGCTGGGGATGGCCTCCCAATGTGGGAGGGGTGCCCGTCGCACCATGACCCCCCTGATGTTCCGGATCCTGGCGGTGGCCTACCCAGAGTTGGATGGGCGCTTGAGGACATCACAGCAGACACAAGGGGGTGAGTACATCCTCATTCTGTGGACTTTGCGTGCAGTGGAGGGGTCTGGGTGGGGGAGGTGGACTGTGGGTGTCCCTAGGCCAGGGCGAGTTAGGTAGGCAAGGCCCCTCCGTAATGTAGGCCATGTGGCACTCAACCCCACCTCAGCAGAGTGGCAAGTTGAGGTATAGTTGCCCCTGTAGCATCCATGTGCGCAGATTTCCACCACTGCCATGTAGGCAATGTCCCAGACATTGCAAGTGCAGAGGTCAGGAGCACGGCGGGATGCAGGGGGCTGCTGCGTCTGTCTTGTCCGCCAACGGTAGCGGCATTCCATGCACTAAAACTCTCTTTCTTCTGTCTCCCACCCTTTTCCTGCTCTCCCTGTCCTTTTGTCCATCAGCATCATCAGGCGGAGGTACAGTGGCACCGGAGCACGAGGGAGCTGCATCCCACATGGCCATGGAGGGCCACACCACAGACTCTGAATGCACCAGTGGGATGGAAGGCGAGGGGAGCTTCACGTCAGCCACCGGATCACCAAGCAGCGACACGGACTCGTCTGCCGATGGGAGCTCCCCTGTGGTGGCGGCACCACCTGTGCGCCCCACTTCTACAGGTACAGCCGCCACCCCCCTTACCAGCACCGCCCTCCCAGCAGCCCCTCAGCATTTGCCCCATGCCCGCTCACCCAGGAGGGTCTGCATCACCTTCGCCCCAGGCACCTCAGGCCCTGCCCCAGTCACCCATGGTGCCCTCAGTGAGGAGGCCATTGACCTCCTCAGGTTGGGCAGTCTACCATTGTGAATGCCATCCATGGTGTAGAACGAGAGTTGCAACACGGTAATGCATTCCTTGAGGGCATTCATTCTGGTCAGACTGTCTTTCAGCGAACCCTGCAATCTCTGGCCTCAGCACTGATGGCAGCCATTGTCCCTGTGTCTAGCCTCCCCCCTCCAACTTCCTCCACCCAGACCCAATCTCCTGTACCCCAGCCCATCCCAAGCACACATACAGACCAGCATGCACACAAGTCAACACACACAAGTAGCTTAAGCAAACATAAGCACCACACACACCACAGACACTCACGCAAGCCTCACCCACATACAGACACAGCAACATCCACTGTCTCCATTGTGTCCCCCTCCTCCTCTTCTCCCTCCTCCCTCCCAGTCTCGTCTACACACACACCTGCATGCACCACATCTACAGGCACTAGGACTCGCACCAGGACACCCAGCACCACAAGCCGCTCACCTGCACTCACCACCTCCATTCCCATTTACACGTCCCCTGTGTCCTCTCCCAGTGTGTCTGTGACGCCCCCTCCCAAAGTACACAAACGCCGGAAATCACTCACCCAACATCCATCCACCTCACAACAGCCTCCAGTAGCTGCACCTGCACCAAAAACAGCTAAAGTGACACCTCCTACAACCACCTCCTCTTCCTCCACTCCCTGACCCCCTCCAGCTACCCATCCCAGTGTTCGTCAGAAACTGTCCCTATGTCAAATTGACCTTTTTGCCCCAACCCCCCCTCCAATTCATCAGTCCTGTCGTAGCCCCTCAGCCAAAAAGCCTCCAGTACCAGTGGTGCGTGTTCCAGGTTTTTGGTGTGCACTGTCCACCAGGGCAGGCAGTAGGACCCGGAGCCAAGGCACTGGCAGCCCACTCCCCGTAAAGGCTCTGAAAATGGAGAGTGGACAACGGGACCGTCTCAAGACCCCTGGTGGGACAACAAGTGACATGGGATTGAAGGGGATTGGTGAGTCAGCTGTAACTCCAACAAAGGTGGGGAAGGTCCAGAGGAAGTCTGCCCAGCCTGTTGCGAGTGTCACGGCGGAGAAGTGCGCCATCATTTCCGGCGGTCCAGACACAACCGCCAGCACCGTCGTCACTGGACAGGAGACCACCGCCGGAGTCCCAGCCCAGGAGGGCCCAAGTATCGTTACTGGTCCAGAAACCACCACCGTAGTCACAGCCCAGGAGGGCCCAAGTATCGTTACTGGTCCAGAAACCACCGCCGGAGTCACAGCCCAGGAGGGGCCAGGATGCCACAGCCCCGCTGGGCAATGATGGAACGTCATGCCACACACCAATGTCCAGTGTAGAGAACGTCATGCCACACACCAATGTCCAGTGTAGAGATAGTCATGCCACACACCAATGTCCGTATCAGAACCGCCATGGCAAAGCACCGCTGAACAGGGCAAAGACCGCCATGTCAAAGCACCGCTGAACAGTCCTGAACCACCATGGCAAAGCACCGCTGAACAGGGCAAAGACCGCCATGGCAAAGCACCGCTGAACAGGGCATGCACCGTGAAGGAATGAATGGACCGCCACATCAAGCATCCTTATCCCATGTGCAGCTGGGACAGTGACAGGACAGGTACTTTTATGTGGAGACTCATCCAGTCTGGGCACCAGTCCCCCTCCAGAACCAGTGGAGACCTGCATCTACTTGAGAGACTGTGGCTTTGCACTCCCCAGGATGGTCCAGTGAGCAACCCACCCACTGTAGAGACTTGAGAGACTGTGGCTTTGCACTCCCCAGGATGGTCCAGTGGGCAACCCACCCACTGTAGAGACTTGAGAGACTGTGGCTTTGCACTCCCAGGATGGTCCAGTGGGCAACCCACCCACTGTAGAGACTTGAGAGACTGTGGCTTTGCACTCCCCAGGATGGCACAGTGGGCAGCCCACCCACTGTAGAGACTTGAGAGACTGTGGCTTTGCACTCCCCAGGATACTTCAATGGGCATGGAGCCCCTTCGTGGATCTGGCTTCGCATTCATCTGGCTGAGGTGCCCCCCCCTTCCCTTCCCCCTGAGGTGCCTGTTTTATTTCTATCTGATGCCCCGGCAGTGTTCTCTCCGATTTTGGTCAGGTATCTATTGTGGGCCTCGCCCATGCATTTTTGGACTGTTGGTGCACAGACATTGTTATGTACATATCTGCACTACTTCTCAGATTGTATGTGTAAATAAGAGTGATTTTTAAATTTATATATCTGTATATTTTTTTATGACATGTAACTTGGCACATTACAATATTTGCCCGATTTTGGCTTTGTGTTTTCATTCTTCCAGGGGGATTGTGGGTTGTTACTGTTATTTTTGTGACTGCATTGGTGTGTATGTTGTGATATGCGAGGGTGGGGGTGTTTGGTGGGTGTCCCCCTAACTTTTGCCTCTCCCCTCCCCCTTGTCGTAGGTGCTGTGCTCACCGGTATCTTCTGCCCCTACGTAGCTGTTGGTCGTAAAGGAGCAGAAAAACAAGCGCAGGGAGTATTTGGAGTTCAGGGTCCATGGAGTCCTCGTTCCTCGTGGGATGTGTTGAGGTGAGCGTTTTCCCATAGCAAAAGCTGTTTCCGCCGTGTTTTTATCCACGGTGAATCCGCCCCGGAAAAGGTGGCGGATTGGCGGGTTGTAATAGTGTGGGCGGTACATTGTCTCCGCCTGTCTGTCGGCGGTAACCGCTGCGCTGCTTGTCTGTACCGCAGTGGCGGGCGTTGTGTTACAGTGGCTGTCTTTGTTGGCGGTTTCCGCCAGGGTCATAATTCCCTTTATTTGTCCGCCGGCCTATTTGCGGTCTTACCGCCGCTTTAACACCGTCCGCCAGGGTTGTAATGACCCCCATAATCTTTTCAGTCCGAAGAGGTGGCATTCCCGGTGACTGGGGGGTGAGATGGGCTCCCTCAATAAAAATGGCAATACCCCAAGGTCATGGCCCACCACTTCAGATTTACCAAGCACGGGAAACGTGTGCTTGATTCTCAAAACGTTTTTCCAGCAAATGTGTGAACTCATTACTAATTTGCAGCAATTGTTTTTAAAAATTGTGTTTTTCTGCCTGTGGGAACCAGAGCTAAGAGGTCAGGGTGCCCCTACCCTGGCCCCTTGTCCTATTATTTAACTATTTTTTCTGGAACTCGGTTGATGCCGAGTCGCGAGATGGCTGCAAAACGCTTTGTAGTTGAAGTGTTGGCAGCCAATCAGAGCTGTGCATTTCTTTGCACGAGCTCTTATTATTTGTGAATCCTTCACGCCTTTAGAAATCTATATTACTTTTTCTTTAAATATCTCAAAAACTACTGAACAAATTTACACCAAACAAATCAAAAACACTTCTTTCTGGACCAAAAGCTACCTTTTTGTGAAAGTTGTGTAATTCCGATCAGCAGTTCATACTATAGTCATGTTCAAAATCCCTATATGAATGAACATGGGAAACACAACTGTTTTGAGCCACCCCTTTTTTTTAGCCTCTGCTTGACGAATCACCGCAAAACTTTCCATGTGCAACAAGATTCTCAGGGACCTTTTTTTGAAAATGTTTGTGAAGGTTTGTCAAATGGTCCCAAAGATATAGGCAAGTCAAAAAAGGCTTTTTGAATGGAAACATGGTCCTAACTAAAACTACCTAGTGGCGACCAACAGTAGGTATAAACATCTAAATATATATGTATATATATATATATATATATATATATATAGAGAGAGAGAGAGAGAAAGAGAGAGAGAGAGAGAGAGATACACACACACATATAAAGGCTAAGCTATGTTTATTAAGCTATGTTGAGAATGTGAGAATGATGGCTACATACACCTGTCTATGTACCTGGATTTATGCTACCTTGTATAAGGATATCCATTCATATGCATATTATGCCTCATATGGATATGTTTTTTCAGATATCTAACTTTGCTGTGTACACAGACAAGTATGGATCGATATGGTGTAAGCTGTGATCGATCACAAAGAGAGAGACAAAAGCAAAACAATCTCAAATCCTCTGACAAAACAACCAGGTACCACAAAAAGATATGATGATAGTAGCTGTAATGCCTTCTCAAGGCACAAACTTGAACACTTACTGATAACTGTATGGCCCTACTTATGCTTGCAATTAAACAATGACACCACTAGATATGCCAATCATAATGCATAAGGAAGCCTCAGCTATGTTTTGTGGCAAGCTTCATCCTTGGCAACCTCATCCCAACCTGGTAAGATGGTACTGCCAGGGCGGACTCAACCTCAGTAATAAGAAATTCTTAATAAAAAGTGTGCTTGATAAAGAACGGATCCAGAAGAGTTAAAAATTAAAATACCTTGAGGTAAACCTAGAGTTGTACATTTATTGGTGGGTACCTCAGGTATATATAAAATAAGAAAAAGAAGGGTGGCATTTCTCTAATTCACAAAATCCTGGTGTTGCACTCCCTGTACCTGATGGGCCTGCTGTGGTAAAGGTGGGAAGGGTAGGTGAGTCCTTGGACAAGGCAGACAGGAGGGATGCCTGCATGGTACCCCATATACTAGCGATCTCAGCAAGGCTCTGACTTGTTCAATTCAAGGTTCTTGAGCAGGCCTTCTTGACATCCTGCCAGTTGTAAAGGGTGGGATTTCAAGCCTCCCTAGAGTGTAGTAGGTGCCAGGACCCCAGCATTGTCTTCTTCCATAGGATGTGACAATGCCCAGTCATTTAGACTTACTAGATCAGTGTAATTTCTACTCTGGCCCAGGTAGTGGGAATGTACATTGTGGTAAACTCCAGGATGATATTTTTGGTCAAAATGGAAGATCTGGGAGGCCCCAGAGTATGGAGGTACATTTAGGTGGTGACCTTCCTTCTTTTTCTTTTTTTGCCATATGCTTGCCATAACAATTAAAAAAATATACTAACCATTGCACCAACATGCTATAGCTAGGCCTATTGGGTTTCCGTATCCCTTTTAAGATTGGTTTAATACAATATGTTTTGATGACTCTGGAACTGACAGATGCATGAGTGCTATGGCTGCTATGGAAGCAGGGATTTCTTAAAGAACACTTTAATTTGTGCATGAGGAAAAGAAAGCAGTCTCCATACTTCTTGTTATGTTTATACTTCTGATCAGATCATTGGTTTCTATTATTGCTGGTGCGGTCAAAGAACACATCACATGTTCATAGAATACATCTCAGTTAATAGTGATTCTTTTTTTTTAACCTGAGACTCTCTTATTGCTGTTAAATAGACACAATTGAGTGGCAATTAATCAGAAAGGACACATAATTCAAATTAAAGGTGGAGAGTAGAATATTAACCCAGCCACTGTTCAAAGGGGAATGGTTAAAATATTTTCACTCTGCTGTTTTAGTAAGTAGGAAAAACTTTGCAGTGAGTCAATTCAAAATGAATAACTATTGAATCAATCAGGTTGCTTGCTCTCACACTTTCGTTTACCATTATCCACTCGCCGACTCTGCCAATCAATTTCCACTTATAGACAGAGAAAATGCTGGTTAGCTGATTCAGGGGGTCATTACGACCTTGGCAAGCGGCATTAGCCGCCCGCCAAGATCTGACCACCATGTGGGGATCACGGCCGCAACATAGGAGCCGGCTCCAAATGGAGCCGGCGGTGTTGCGGCCGTGCGACGGGTGCAGTTGCACCCGTCGCGCTTTTCACTGTCTGCACAGCAGACAGTGAAAAGCCGCATGGGGCCCTCTCAGGGGGCCCCTGCACTGCCCATGCCAGCGGCATGGGCAGTGCAGGGGCCCCCAGGGGCCCCACGACTCCCCATACCGCCAGCCTTTTCCTGGCGGTTCAGACCGCCAGAAAAAGGCTGGCAGTCGGGGACTCATAATCCCCTGGGCCGCGCTGCAAGCAGCGCTGCCCTGGCGGATTATATCCACCAGGGCCATTGTGGCGGTAAACCGCCGGCCCTGGCGGTAGCGCCGCGGTCAAAATACGCCGGGAGGCACCGCCAGCCTGTTGGCGGTGCTCCCGTCGTTTTGGCCCTGCGGTTATAATACTGCCAGGGTCACAATGACCACCTCAGTCTCAAATATTAATTTGAATCTTGCAAATATGCTAATGAGGTGGTGTGGGGACGCCTCCGCCATGCAGTTTGTTCATAAATGATTTAACTGCAAATCAGTACATTGATATTATGAATTATGTACCAAAGATGTCATGAGTGCCATAATTTGTGTGTTAATTAGCAGTGCATGGTGAGAGCGTGAGTTATAGTTACCTTAGGGCACAAGTTATAGTCACTTAAGGTAACTATAACAGGTGAATTTCTATGGTTTTGTACATTTAAAATGTGAGCCCAACTATAACCTCCCTGTAACTTTTGGTTTTTTGAGTGAATTTATATGTTTTTAACTCTCTTTCCTAACTATAATGTCCCTGTAGCCTTTGTCTTTTTCAGGGAATGTCTATGTTTTTTTTAACGTATAGTAATTTGAATTACTATACGTTAATCCAAACACCACCACACCCGGGTGCCAACCCCCTATTAGGACCCAACCATGTGCATCCTTCATCCATTGGCAGGGGAGGTTGACATACCACCTAAACACCCAAACCCACGCTGTGCACAGCCCTTTTGCCGTGCATGGTGGAAGTTAGCTGCAGCTTCTCTGGGTGTAGGAATAGGTATACGAGGGTGTATCGGGGGTGAGAGTGACTGTAAGATTGTCTGTCTGAGTGTGAGAGTGTGTACATCAGTGTTTTAGTGAGTGTATCATTGTGTGCATGGGAATGTGAGTGTCTTCATGAGGGTGTCAGTGGGTCTGTGAGTGGGTGCCTGAGTACCTGAGTAGGTCTGTGAGTGGGTGTGTGAGTGTCTGAGTGGGTCTGTGAGTGGTTGCGTAAGGGTCTGAGAGTGTGAGTAGGAAAAATTGATTGAAAGAGAAACAGAAAGAGAGAAAGAAAGTGAGAGAGAAAACAAGAGGTTTTTTTAGGCTTTCTCATATACTTAGAATTAGATATTTTTGTCAGATTAAACAAAAAATGTATTTAATTTTTTAAAGTATAATTTTTTTTTTTTTTTTATTAAACTGATAATAAAATCTTTTTGAAAAGATATCTAACTGCTTTTTTTGGTGTGTTTAATTTTGCACTAAATATTGTAATGTAATCCTTCATGTTTGCAAACATGCCACCTTTTTCACATGAAAGAGCAATGCAACAAGGCCCAAATTTATTACGATTTTGCACATAGGTTGTATCACTTTGGTGGCAAAGGCCCAACACAAAATTCTATTTGACACCTACTCAGCCACAGAAAGCCATTTTGTATGGCTTTGCATGGTTAAATAAATAGCACTGCCTTTCACTACTTTGCGATAGATTGGCGTTATATGGTTTGAGCATGGGCATTATCATGCATCCACCCATAAATTTTGACGCAAACGCAGATTGACAGAGACTTGTGAACCTGAGTGTGTGGCAAAATATCCATATTTCTCCTTGTTATATCCTCTTTCCATGCCTCTTAAGATTGTTTTCTCACAAGAATGTATTCCTTCCAGCACATAAAACATCCTTTCCATAATGCAAGCACCCTTGCACTATGGTGCAAGGATGTGTGCACTGCCGCTAAGCAGCACACAGTGCGCCAGTTGAAGTAAAGAGCGGAAATAATAAAACTCATTGTATACATGGATCATGCCTTTTCTCTACCTTTCACACAAGGCAGCCCAGAAAGTTCCCTTGTTTCACTATGTTGCTTGAAATAATAGAAAATGTGCTCCCAAGTCTTTAAATTGATATGTGTGAAATGTGGTGTTATGTTGTATTATAAGAAATAAAGTATCCTGCCATACATTACAAGGCTAGTTCAAGTTAGCTTGGTGTTTCATGAACTTATCAAGGACCTCAGCCTCATTACGGAACTCCTTAATGACTTGCAATATCATTATAATGTACCACACGGGTTACTTTACCCCATATATAATAATTTAAACAGCACAAACCTTGTCAAAAGAATTTTGTGTCAGTTTTTAACAAAGCGACGAAAGCACAAAAATAATTAAATCTTCAAATAATCATCAATAACTAAAACAAAACAAATATACGTTTCAAAAGACAATGAACAAAAATAAATGTATTCAAATGCATTAGGAGATAACATTTCTAAAAAGAACATTTTAAAGACTTGCCAAAAACACATCAGAGGAAACCAACTGAAAAAAATAGAGGCGTATTCCAATCTTTTTACTAATACCAAGTGTTTTTTCTCAATTGACAGATTATAGAGAAAGCCTAAAAACTGTACTCTAAAAATCAGTAGTAGGGCTGGCGGTTTGGGGTACCATATCACAATGTGAACCAAACATAGTTCACAATGTAGCAGTAGCAATACTTTTCCAAAGTCAGAGAGACTAAATTGAACACAAATGTTAAAACTCCAAAAGATGAAATATCAACATGTCTGGTGCAATATATATAGAGTATGCTGTACAAAAAAAAGACCTAAGGACTAGTGGTAACCCTTGCAAGGGGAGGGGCGGTGGGGGGAGGTACTGTGAGGGAGTGGGAATAACAAGATATTTTCAAATAATGTACCTCTTCCTGTTGCCATTGCTGCCGCAGACTTTCCAGCAATCCTGGCACTGCATTCATGCTAAACTTATCATGAAAGCACTGCCAGATTGGTCTGAGAAGCTTGGACTGCCGTTCAGACACTGCCCTGGAGTATGTGCAGTTTCTCCAGCCCTGCTGTTCAACATTGCTGTGCTGGAGCAACCTAAGTCGGCATGTGTGTTTGGTTGGCCTAAGACAGCCAGCAAAACACACATGCACACTTAGGTGCACTCTCTCCTCCTCCTTCGGCCGATAAAAGGCATAAACAGGACCTTCTTCCCCCTCCAAAACTTACATCTCCTATTTCTCCTGATACTGTAATGGATGGGCCTTGAGACCATTTATTGAGGAAACTAACACACGTATTCAAAACATGGATGATAGATGGTCCTCTATAGAATCTACAATGACATTGGTTGAGAAACCTGTTAATAATATAAAGGAATCATCCCCTAAAATTTCATCGTTGGAGAAGGATGTTTTAATGTTGAAAAAGCATGCTGAATATTTAGAAAATAGAAATAGTCGGAACAATCTGTCTATATATTGTCTTCCAGAAGGCATTGAGAGTGGAGATCTGATTTCTTTCTTCACTTCTTTTCTGCTGAAATTGTTTGATTTGCCTACATCCTCCAATTTAAGCAACCAACAAGCCTTAGACTAGGTCCCTGATTTACATTGTAGTGTATCCTATTTAGTTTTATTGAGAATCAGGAGTTTAGCTTAATCTTCTGGCTTACAGGCCCGACCCCTTCACCTTATGCCTTTAAACCCACTTGGCCTGCTCTGTTTTAGCACATTTATTTAATTGATTCTTCTAGGATGGCTACTATGATTATAGTTAGGAAGACTCTGTGAAGGTGTCACTATCAGCATCAAAGACAAGTGATATACATAGTTATTCACATCATGTCCCTTTCTCAACTTGCATGTGATAGGAACATAATGTACATTTGGAGAGAATTGTTTATGTAATTGCCACCCGAAGCATGCCTTCATATCTATTGTTTGGGAACATAGCTGCGTCAGGGGTCCTACAAGACCTGTATAAATACATCTCACGCAGACAAGGTTATCAGAGGGATTCTTCTCAGGTGCCCTCAACGCAATCTATGCAACACGCTGCCTTGATGCAGAGCCAGCCTTCGTGTCCCCACGAAGTCTGATCTAGAGACCTCATTTCAAGGTAACGAGGGTTGAGGGGGGCACATCTCATGGACCAGGCACTGGCAGATTATGTTTATAACACCTAGCTCTCTTTAAGATAGAGAATAGGTTCATGATGCTAGGGAATTACGGCTATTTCACATCTCATGTGATTGCAAGATAGTGGGGGTCTTTATATTGCAATCTTGTTAATAAAACATATTAAAAACGTTACTGCATCTCCTTCATTGCCTGTGTGTGAGACTGAGAGATATTGCTCATGTGAAAAAGGGTAATCTCCGTTTAATCACAACTCTCCTGAGAGGTCGCACTCTTGAATACATTCGTAAATGCTGCCAGAAATCACCTTTTACTTTTTGAGTTTTTGGTGAGGTACTGCTTGTGAGCCAGGAGGGTTGGACTAGTCACCTACAAACAAAAGTGATGCCATCCCTAAACCAGCAGTCTTGCCTAGAGTAAGAGTCCAACTACTACAACATTGTCATCTGCTACAACAAGATCCCCATGTAATTATTTTATTTTTGATGTTTGCAGATCTCTTGCAAGTTTTAAAACCAATCCAAACAAATAACAACTTTTATGGTCTGGTGCCAAACTGTTCTTCTCATAAGATGTCTCTAGGAGCGAGATATGGTTTATTGGTTTATTTGATCCATCCACATTAAAACTTACATTTCAGAACAATACTTCTTTTGAGGATCCTGCATACCTCAGAAAATGTATCCAATGTCATTCAACGGATTTGATGGATATCGCTGGTGCTTCCTCTTCAAGATAATTTGATGTTGAACTTCAATGTTGTTTCTATTATGGATTCTTCAAAGTAAGTATTGAATGTTTATTGTTTGTTTACTAATATATCTTTTAATCCTTTTACAGGGTATCCAAATTCTTCATGTACCCGTTCCTACTTATTCTATGTGGCATTTTGGTGTGGTGCTTTCCTCCTTGCTGACCGTGCTGTCTCCTGTGTGATGCCGTCCCTTGTTTCTTCTCTGTTCCCTATTAACCCCTTTACTGCCAGGTCTTTTCCCTCTCAGGTGCCAAGCCTTTTTTTGGCTGTTTGGGGCAGTTCGAACTTAGGCCCTCATAACATTTTTGTCCACATGAGCTACCAACGTCAACATTGAGTCCTTTTTTTTCAACATCCTAGGGATTCTAGAGGTACCCAGACTTTTTAGGTTCCCCTGAAGGAGACTAAGAAATTTGCCAAAATGCAGTGAAAAATTTGTTTTTTATCAAACAAATGGGAAGAAAGGGCTGCAGAAGAAGGCTTGTGGTTTTATCCCTAAAAATGGCATCAACAAAGGGGTTATGGTGCTAAAATCATCATCTCCCCAGCTTTCAGGAACAGGCAGACTTGAATCAGAAAACACAATTTTTCAACACTATTTCGGCATTTCACTGGGACATACCCCATTTTATACTATTTTTTGTGCTTTCAGCCTCCTTCCAGTTAGTGACAGAAATGGGTGTGAAACCAGTGCTGGATCCCAGAAAGCTAAACATTTATGAAAAGTAGACCAAATTATGAATTCACTAAGGGGTAACTTGTGTAGGTCCTACAAGGGTTTCCATTAGAAGATAACAGCTGAAATAAAATAATATTGAAATTGAGGTGAAAACAACAGCATTTTACTCTGTCACTTTTTCCTGCAAAGTCACATTTTTTTAAAGCAATATACTGTTAGTCTGCTGGACTCCTCTGGTTGGGGAATATTTTGGGCTTGTAGTTTCGTCAAGAACCCTAGGCACCCAGAGCCAATATATGAGCTGCACTTTGCAATGGGGTTTCATTCTGTACCGGGTATAGAGCAATTCATTTGCTGAAATATAAAGAGTGAAAAATAGGTATCAAGAAAACCTTTGTATTTCCAAATTGGGCAGAAAATAAGGTGTTGAGAAGCAGTGGTTATTTGCACATCTTTGAATTCAGGGATGCCCATAATAGCATGTGGATTGCAAGGCATTTCTCAAATAGATGCCATTTTTACAAACTGTCTTACACTTGGAAGGAAAAAATGTAGAGAAAGACAAGGGGCAATAACACTTGTTTTACTATTATGTGTTTTCCCAAGTCTCCTAATAAAAATGGTACCTCACTTGCGTGGGAAGGCCTCATGCTCGCGACAGGAAACACAACATGAAGACATCACGTTTTTACATTGAAATCTGACGTGCTTTTAGCAAAGTGCCTAGCTGTAGATTTTGGCCACTTGCTCAGGCGGCACCAAGGGAAACCTACCAAACCTGCACATTTTTTAAAAATAGGCACCTAGGGGAATCCAAGATGGGGTGACTCGTGGGGCTCTCACCAGGTTCTGTTACCCAGAATCCTTTGCAAACCTCAAAATTTAGCCCCAAAATTACCTTTTCCTCAAATTTCTATGACAGAAAGTTTTGGAATCTGAGAGGAGCCACAAATGTTCTTCCACCCAGCATTTCCCTAAGTCTCCTGATAAAAATGGTACCTCACTTGTGTGGGTAGGCCTAGAGCCCGCAACAGGAAATGCCCCAAAGCACTATGCAGACACATCACATTTTCCCAAAAGAAAACAGAGCTGTTTTTTGTAAAGTGCCAATCTGTGGATTTTGGCCTCTAGCTCAGCCGGTACCTAGGGAAACCTACCAAACCTGCTCATTTTGAAAACTAGATAGCTTAGGGAATCCAAGATGGGGTGACTTGTGGGGCTCTCACCAGCTTCTGTTACCCAGAATCCTTTGCAAACCTCAAGATTTAGCCAAACAAAACACTTTTTCCTCATATTTCGGTGACAGAAAGTTCTGGAATCTGAGAAGAGCCACAAATTTCTTTCCACCCAGCATTCCCCCAAGTCTCCCAATAAAAATGGTACCTCACTTGTGTGGGTAGGCCTAGTGCCCACGAAAGTAAATGCCCCAAAACATCGTCTGGACACATCAAAATTATCAAATACAAAACTACCTGTTTTTGCGGGGAAAACCTGCATTTGTGGTCCTGCGCTCAGCACCCATCTAGGGAAACCTACCAAACCTAGACATTTCTGAAAACTTGACACCTGAGGGAGGCCAAGGAGGTGTGACTTGCATGGATCCCACAATTTTATCTTACCCAGAATCCTCAGCAAACCTCAAATTCAGCTAAATTTCTGTGTGCGATCACCGCACCGGGACAATTTCCTACTACCCAACGTTTCCCTTAGTTTCCCAGTAAAAATGATACCTCACTTGTGTAGGTGGGCCAAGTGCCTGTGACAAGGAAGAGCCAACAAAATGTCAAAATTGAGGGGGTTCCAAAAGGGCAGTTTGAAAAAAGAAAACATTTTTAGGCTGACAAGTGCAGCAGAATTTGTTTCGGTATAGATGCGAAAATGCTGGGTGGTAGGAATTTTGTGGATTCCTCCAGATTCCAGTGTTGCGTAGGGTCTCATTATTCTAATGAGACTACTGGATTTTGAGCAGCAAGATCGTCCACAGTGTAGGAGACTGAGTCTGACCCACGGTGGGTGACACCTGTCGCTCCAAATCCGGGTTTTGCTCCGGCTAACTAGCAGTGCCTCATCTCTCCCGAAAGGTAGAGATGATTGGGAAGCCGAGCGCATGACACATCATACTTCTCAGGGAAGTCATGGTCACTCAGATCACATCTGGTTCTCTCATTCACAATTCGGTCTCATATACAAATGACAATGAAAGCAGTATAAGTTTTAAAAACTGTTTAAATAAAACAACTGCATTTTAGATAGCAAAGCGTGAGCTACAATAACCAGAACGACATAACATAACAATATTAAAATGGTGAAGATGAGAGTGATGAATAAGAATAATGCTAATATATTGCCACTAAAGTTGATGGACTATTTTCTATCTGAATCATAATTTGAGCATGGCATGTTAAGCTCTAATCCTGCCTTTCAGGTTCCCCCGGGAGGACATCAACCCTCATACCTGAGCAAAGGCCTGTAGTCTACGTTAGCATCTTCAGCAAAGCATTCAGTATACAGTTGTGGTTCCCTGGCTGGAATCTCCCTCTTAACTTTTAATGGGACTAGGAAGTGTTTTTATAATAACACAGCTAATGTTCTAAGAAAATGTCCCTACATAAGGATGTGTATTTTCTACGAATTTTGGAGACTAAACTTCTACCACGTTCACCGGCAATGTACCAAACTGTAGTCTTGACTGAAGCACAAAGTGACTAAGAATGTGTTGTTTGCGAACACAGTGCTGGGCTAAGCAAAACAGTTAGATAGAAGAAATTAAAACAAGACCGTAAAACTGGTTATTGTAAAAATAACAATGCGAAGCTGAATAAAATATATCAAGGTCAAGGTGCACAGCGGCCTAGTGTATTAAACTAACTTGCATGAAGCTATAACTAAAATGGCTGCACAACACCAGAAGGTTCCAACACAAAAATGTGGGAAAAATGTGTGATTTCCAGCAAAGGTGGAGGTTTACAGGGCAATGTGGGTAAGAAAATGGTTTGGGGTGCATGTGAAGCACACACCCTGGAATCGCCCAGATGTTTCATTTTCAGATATGTCTATGTCTTGTGGATTTTTCTACTTTGGAGCGTCCCAAAGTCCAAAAAGTGCAGACCTTACCATTCTAAGTGGAACGATTTTGAGAGTTAGCCAAGCTCTTATGGCCGAAATGTAAAACCAAAACATAAAATAATCAAATGTCCTCTTGCTTGCCATGGGATAAGATGTTTTAGTTTGCGGGGAAGAGCTGAAAGACTGTTACCCCGTTCAGTTGGGTGGGGGCATAACTAGGCCCATACTGGTTGGTAGACACCACCCCACTATTTTTTTTTTCAATTCACTGGCATCTAATAGACTTTCTGCCCCCCTGTTGTGTGGATTGGGGGTAATTGTCCCATCTGCCCACTTGTGGGCAGAACAACTTTGGCCCATTTATTTGGGGTGGGGGTATAGCCATTCCCCCACCCTCTTATTTTGGAAAAAAAACTTCCCTGGTTTCTGCCCCCCCTTGTCGGCAGATGGGTCTTCTAAAAATAGGCCGCTCTGCCCCCAAAGGGGGCAGATATGGCCAACAGTAATGTGCCCCCATGGGGAGTGCCTCTTGCCCAAGGGCTGTCCCCCAAACAAAACACACACATACACACACCAATCCCTGGTGCCTAAGTGGTTTCTGCCCCAAGGGGAGCAGAAACGGCCAAAAATAAATTTGCCCCGCAGGGGAGAGACCCTTGCCTAATGGGTCGCTCCCCTTGCGTGAAATTGGAGCAAAAAAAAACCTTGTGCCTAGTGGTTTTTGCCCCCCTTGGGGACAGATCGGCCTAATGAAAATAGGCCAATGTGCCCCCAAGGGGGGCAGAAATGGCCTTAGATAACTTTGCCCCCCTGGGGAACGACCCTTGCCTAAGGGGTCACTCCCCTTGTGTGAAATTGACATAAAATAATAAAAATCCCTGGTGGCTAGTGGATTCTGCTAACAATAATAGGGGCAGAAATGGCCTAAACACAATTCCCCCCCGCCCCCCCCCCCCCCAGGTGAGTGAACCTTGCCTAAGGGGTCACGCCCCAGATATAAAAAACAAAAGTAAACATAAAAAATATATATCCCTGGTGTCTAGGGGTTTCTGCATCCCCTGGGGTAGATTGGCCTAAAAATATTTTGCCCCCCCCCGAGGAGTGGCCCTTGCCCAAGGGGCCTCACTCCTCTTTCAATAATATAAAAAAAAAATTCCTGGTGTCTAGTGGTTTCTGCCCCCAAGGGGGGGGGGGGCAAAAATAGCCTAAAAATAATTTGCCCCCAAGGGGATTGGCCTTTACCCAAGGGGCCACTCCCCTCATGTCAAAATCCAAAGATAAAAAACACTCCCTTGTGTCTAGTGGGCATTTCTGCTGCCCGATCACTTCGCAATCGGGCAGCAGAAATGCTGAGAAAGACATCAAAGGAAAGGCCTTTCCTTTACTTTGATGCCTCTCTCGGCCCCTCCATGTGATTGGAGGAGAAATGCAAAAGCATTTCTCCACTGATCCATGCTGGAAGCTGATCGTCCAGCGCGGAGGGGCAGGCCTCTGATGAGGTCAGTGCGCGATAACACGCTGACGTCTTCAGTTGCCACAGGGGCAGGGGGGTCAGGGGTGGAAGGGGAAGAGATTCCCCTCACATCCCAGCAGTTGGGGGGCGGAGGGAAGGCTCATGGGGGGACACAGCCAAGGACGTAACCGTTACTTCCTTGGCTGCAAAGGGGTTAAGGTACGTAGATCAGACATCATTTTGACATGTAGTGCCTCTCTTATTGTATTTGATCATATAACTTTTTTATTTTCCATTTTATTTCCTTATATCTTCCTATGTTTCACATTTTTATTCCCATTCTTTATTTATTTGTCGCTTTTCCTGTATTTCCAATTTTTGCATTACTGTTGATTGTTTAGTTTTATATTTGTTTATTGCTGATTACATTCAGAGTAATATCTTGTAATGAGAAAGGTTTTGTCAAACCTATAAAAAGGCAGAGAATATTATCACACCTAGCCTCTTATAATCCAAATTTAGTACTTTTACAAGAGAGACTCATCTTACAGAAGCAGAGGTATTAAGCTCAACGAAATTGGGTGGAGTTAGTTTTTGTTTCCCCTACTTCTACTAAGAAAAATGGTGTAGTTGTTTTATGTCATAAAAAGTTAAATTATACTGTGATTACTCAAGAAGATGACTCTGAAGGTAGATTATTGATTGAAAAAGTGCTTATAATTGATGTCCCGTTAACTATTTTTAATGTACATGGACCGACACAACCAGATTTGTTATTCTGGCCCAATATCACTAATAAATGTCTTCAATACAAATTTTATTTTTTTCTTTTAGGTAGAGACTGTAACTAGATTTTGGATCCATTTACTGATCTACAATCTCAAATTTGTTTTTCTCTCCATAAGATTCACAGGCTATCTCACTCTACTATCTAACAACACTCATTAGTTGATGCATGGAAATTATGCACCCCCACTGCAAAAGAATACACTTTTTACCCCCCACATGGTTAATGTTCCCGCTTAGATTTTATTTTTCTCAATAAATCATTAGCACAAAACCTCATCTCCTCCACTATTGAACCTATTGTTATACCTGAACGTGCCCTAATTATCACAGACTTAGATTTGGTCCCATCATGTCCCAAATCAATAAGATGGAGATTTAATTATGCTCTTTTATTAGACCCAATTTTCTGAACCTCATTTATTTCTTTTACTAATGAATTCTTTCTATTTAATACAACTTCAGAAATAACTCCTCAATTATCATGGGATACTTTTAAGGCTGCAGGTTGCGGCTTTTTATTGACTTTGGCCCTCATTATGACATTGGCGGTAAAAGCCGCTTACCACCGTGCAGAAGACCGCCACCACAACGCTACAGCTGCGTAATTCCGCCTCAGCTATTATGACCCACAGTTCGGAATCCGCCAAAAGTCAGACACCCACACAAGTCCGCCACACCAAAGGTCAGTGATAAACTGGCGAAAACAAATCCTCTACCGTCACGCCAACAGAAATACACCCACACTATCATGACACACGAATCCACATGGCGGTCTTTCAACCGCGGTATTCCATTGGCGGTACACACCGCCGCGTTCAAAATACACACACTCTTACAAAACACTGCCACATTGGACAATTCCAAATACACACACCTGATACACATACACACACCACTCCCACACACTCAATACAATATAAAACACACATCCACATTACCCACAAACCCTTATGACAACAAATCATGAACGAAAGCCAGAGAGAGACACCACCAACAATAACACTAGCATCCACAGGCACACAACACTATCACCCACATAACTGCCACGCACCTCACACAACACCCCACTACATATCAGCACACTTATCACCACACACACCACCCCACACATCACCTACACCACCCCATGGCACGGTAAAGACACCCCAGGTTCTCGGAGGAGGAGCTCAGGATCATGGTGGAGGAAATCGTCCGAGTGGAGCCACAGCTCTTCAGATCACAGGTGCAGCACACCTCCATAGCTAGGAAGATGGAGCTAAGGCAAAGAATAGTGGACAGGGTCAACGCAGTGGGACAACACCCAAGAAATTGGGAGGACATCAGGAAGAGGTGGAACGACCTACGGGGGAAGGTGCGTTCCGTGGTCTCCAGACACCACCTGGCGGTTCAGCGGACTGGCGGTGGACCCCCACCTCCTCCCCCACAACTAACAACATAGGAGGAGCAGGTCGTGGCGATTCTGCATCCTGAGGGCCTCACAGGAGTAGGTGGAGGAATGGACTCTGGTAAGTCAATGCTTTACCTACTTCATCCCTCACCCACCTGCATGCTATCACCTACCCCCACCCTCGCCCTCACCCCCATCACTCCCACAAACTTCCCACTATCGCAAACCACACATCCCAACACCAGGCCCTGCATGCAACACCAAAGTTTGGACACCCATCACTAAAGCATGCCCACTGCACATACCCATACACCCCCCTAAACCACCATCACACAAGGTCCCACACAGGAATGCTAGCACTGGGGTATACGGTCACCCACCCATTGCACACCTTGACACACACAGATGCAATAATCATGCCTTTATACCCCTGCAGGACCCCTACCCAATGTCACTGGGCAGGAGGGTCCACACATGTCCACACCACCCACAGAAGAGGCCCACAGTGATGACTGCACTTCTGTCCAACTGGATCTAGATGACCAGCCCGGCCCATCGGGGACCCCTAGACAGTCGGTTCCCCTGACACAGTCACAGGCCACTACAGAGCATCCCCCCTCTGGAAACACCAGCACAGCACCCACCCAGCGGGCCCATACCTCCGTCCCCAGGACACGTCAATCAGCAGTGTGTCCACCACTACATGGAACCCAGGCTAACCCACCACCCCAACAACAGGGACCTGGGGGCAGTGGTAGTGGGCACACAGTCACAGGGGACGGTGGCCCAGGAACACAGGAGAACTGGCAGGGCTGCTGTGCGACACGGGGCAGACAGGCCCAGGGAACCCACTCTCCACGAGGCCCTCTCCTCCATCATGGGAGCCTACCACCACTTCCAGGAGACGATGGCAACGTTACTGGCCAAGTTTCAGGAGACCCAGCGCCTACAGGAAGGACAGTATATGGGCTTCAGGGAGGAACTCAGAACCATCAATTTCACCCTGGGCACCATCGTAGGGGTGCTAAAGGAAGTATTCAACACCAGGAGGGACACTGTGGCACTACAAGGGGCCCCTGACACTAGCCTGGACGATGAACTGCCCACCACCTCCACTAGCGCTAGTGGATAGGAGGCACCGCCACAGGACCACCACACCACACCAGCACCCCACCCCCTGCAGTGGGAGCACCACCTCGCAAACGGTCCCTGAGATCCAGGAACAAGACAGAGAACGATGCCAAGACCCCCGCCAAGAAAGGAGACCACCCTGATTGTCATCCTACTGTCCCACTTTGTCACCCTGTCCATCCTTTAACTGCCCCAGATCCACTTCCTATGCCCATTTGGGCAATGCACCTATGAGACTAATAGACTGGACTCTGCCATGGACATTCCTCCGCCATCACCCCTCACCATTTTGCTACCCCCTCCAATTTTGAGCACTAAAATAAACACCCTTAAAGCACAAAACAATCTGGAGTCTGTCTGTGATTTCAGAATACTGAATTAGCAATAACTGTGGCAAAAAGCTCTTTCATTTGTAATGTCAACATACCTATGTCATACAGCTGTAGTCCAAGAGGAATCAAAGCAGATGTCACACTGTGGGACCCACATCTGTGAAATCGTAAGGAAAAGTGACAACTCAGTGACCAGACACTGGGTGAAAAAGACAGACAGTAGAGAGGTAGTAGTGTTTAAGTACATGTAGTAGGCAGGTTTGTATTCTTACCTGTGTCTCATTGGAAATATTGCTGGATCACTGAGTCCCTGTTGTCCATGACTTCTTCCTCTGCTTTCTCGTCTTCACTGTCCACAGGCTCCACAGTTGCAACAACACTGCCATCTGGACCATCCTCCTGCAGAAAGGGCACCTGTCGTCGCAAAGCCAAGTTGTGAAGCATACAGCAGGCCACGATTATCTGGCACACCTTCTTTAGTGAGTAGAATAGGGATCCACCTGTCATATGGAGGCACCTGAACCTCGTCTTTAGGAGGCTGAAGGTACATTCGATCACCCTCCTAGTTCGCCCATGGGCCTCATTGTATTGTTCCTCTGCCCTTGTCCTCACTGGGGTCAGTAGCCATGACAGGTTGGGGTAACCAGAGTCACCTGCAAATGGCGAGGGACAACTGTTAGACACACATTAACCTGGAGGGATATCCCCAGACCCAGACAACCATTCCCACTGACTAGCTTCCAGGTGCTCACCTAATAGCCACACACGGTGCCTCTGGAGTTGACCCATCACATAAGGGATGCTGCTATTCCGCAGGATGTAAGCGTCATGCACTGAGCCAGGGAACATGTCATTCACATGGGAGATGTACTGGTCTGCCAAACATACCATCTCAACATTCATCGAATGATAACTCTTCCGGTTTCTGTACACCTGTTCACTCCTGTGGGGGGGACCAAAACCACCTGTGTCCCATCAATGGCACCTATGATGTTGGGGATATGTCCCAGGGCATAGAAATCACCTTTCACTGTAGGCAAATCCTCCACCTGAGGGAAAACGATGTAGCTCTGCATGTGTTTCAGCAGGGCAAACAACACTCTTGACAACACGTTGTAAAACATAGGCTGGGACATCCCTGATGCTATGGCCACTGTTGTTTGAAATGACCCACTTGCAAGGAAATGGAGCACTGACAGCACCGGCACTTGAGGGGGGATTCCTGTGGGATGGCGGATAGCTGACATCAGGTCTGGCTCCAGCTGGGTACACAGTTCCTGGATTGTGGCACGGTCAAGCCTGTATGTGATTATCACGTGTCTTTCCTCCATTGTCGACAGGTCCACCAACGGTCCGTACACCGGAGGATGCCGCCATCTCCTCACTTGTCCCAGCGGACGGTGCCTATGAAGGACAACAGCGAGCACAGAGTCAAACAACTCAGAGGTACGTACCCACAGCTTACACAGAACACCATTCATACACAAAAAGTGGCCTGTATGTGTGTTGAGGCTAGGCCTAGGTATGTGTGATGCAGTTGAAAATGAAGCCATGTGGGCCCCTGAAATGGCGGCTGCCTGACCTGTAAAGTGGGACAATGGGACTTGAGGTAACTGCGCTGGCGTTGTACACCGTCACGGTAGGCGGTCGAAGACCGTAGCGCAATGCTGCATTGGTTAACATTGGACCCTATGGGTCCCAGGTGCCAATGACGATGTACGCCGGCGGTGACGGTACGCACTGCTGCGGATGTGACTGCCATTTTCTATCTGTTCAATCACTCGATACCTGATCTTCGACAGGAGAGGACCTACACTGCAAGTGCTGTTGTGACCTCGGTCTGGAAGAGACAATGGCTCGAGTGTCTGGAGAAAGGGCCCCTGCCTTCACATCGGAGGAGTTGGAGAAACTCGTGGATGGGGTCCTCTCCCACTACACGCTACTCTACGGTCCTCCAGACAAAAGGGGAGTGCACTGGGAGCATGCTGTATGGGCTACGCCTGTGTGGAGATGGGTGGATGTAAGAAGGAAGGGGGGAGAGTGCGGCGTGCATGAAACGACGGTGAGTGCATGTGCCACATGGCAAGGGTAGGGATGGGGGCCAATCACTTTGACGGTGCAGTTGGTAATTACTTTCTCTTCCCCCTGTACAAATCATGTAGGTCAGCGCCCACCAGAAAAAAATATTTGGCGTGCCATCACCAAGGACGTCCGGACCCTGGGGGTCTACCACAGACGGAGCACCCACTGCCGGAAAAGATGGGAGGACATTCGCCGCTGGAGCAAGAAGACGGCAGAGGCTCAGCTGGGGATGACATCCCAACGTGGGAGGGGCGCCAGTCGCACCATGACCCCCCTGATGTTGAGGATCCTGACGGTGGGGTACCCGGAGTTGGATGGGTGCTTGAGGGCATCACAGCAGACACAAGAGGGTGAGTACACTAGCATTCTGTTAACTTTGCGCGCAGTGTAGGGGTCTGGGTGGGGGAGGTGGGCTGTGGGTTTCCCTAGGCCAGGGCGAGTTCCATAGGCAAGGTCCCTCCGTAAGGCAGGCCATGTGGCACCCCTGCCCACCTCTGTAGAGTGCCACGTACACCTAGTCATGCCCCTGTGTCATCTATGTGTGCAGATGTCGTCCTTTGCCTTGTAGGCCATTTCCCAGGAATTGAACAGTGGAGCCTAGGACTGCGGCGTAGTGCAGGGGGCTTCTGTGTCTGTCGTGTCTGCCAACGGTAGCAGTAATGCATGCACTCAACATGTCTTTCTTCTGTTGTCCCCCCCTTTTTGTGGTCTCCATGTTCTTGTGTGCATTAGCATCACCAGGCGGAGGAGCAGTGGCACCGGAGCACGAGGGAGCTGCATCCCACATGGCCATGGAGGGCCACACTACGGACTTCACCAGTGGGACGGAGGGCGAGGGGAGCTCTGCGGCGGGGACAGGAGCTGAGACCAGTGACACGGACTCGTCCTCTGATGGGAGCTCCCTGGTGGTGGCAGCAACATCTGTGCCCCCCATCTACAGGTACGCCCGCTACGCCCCCTTCCAGCACCGCCCTCCCAGCAGCCCCTCAGCCTTCGCCCCGTGCCCGCTCACCCGGGAGGGTGGGCATCATCTTCGCCCTAGGCACCTCAGGCCCTGCCCCAGTCACCCCTGCTGCCCTCAGTGAGGAGGCCATTGACCTCCTCAGGTCCCTCACTGTTGGGCAGTCTACCATTTTGAATGCCATCCAGGGTGTAGAAAGGCAGTTGCAACAAACAAATGCATTCCTGGAGGACATTCATTCTGGTCAGGCGGCCATTCAGCAAGCTTTTCAGACTCTGGCCTCAGCACTGATGGCAGCCATTGTCCCTGTGTCTAGCCTCCCCCTTCCAACTTCCTCCACCCCGACCCAATCCCCAGTACCTCAGCCTATCCCAAGCACACCTCTAGACCAGCATGCACACACGTTAACACAAAAGGGAAGCTCAGGCAAACATAAGCACCACACATCCCACAGGCACTTATGCAAGCATCACACACATGCAGACACACCAACATCCACTGCCTCGACTGTGTCCCCCTCCTCGTCATCTCCCTCCTCCCTCCCTGTCTTGTCTACACTCACTGCTGCATGCACTACCTCTACAGCCACTACGTCCCTCTCCAGCACACACACCACCACACCCCGCTCACGTGCCGTCACCAACCCCACTACCATTCACACGTCCCCTGTGTCCTCTCCCAGTGTGTCTGTGACGCCCCCTCCGAGGATACACAAACGCAGGCACACACGCACCCAACAGACATCCACCTCACGACAGCCTCCAGCGCATGCACCTTCACTAAAAGTCAGCAAACGAACACCTCCTACAACCACAGCCTCTTCCTCCACTCCCAAACCCCCTCCAGCTACCTGTCCCAGTGTGTCCCAAAAACTTTTCCTGTCCAACCTTGACCTCTTTCACACCTCCCCCACCCCGTCCATCTCATAAGTCCCGAACTAGCACATCAGCCACAACATCTCCGGGACCAGTGGTGCCTGTAGTCATCGGAATCTGGAGTGCACCGGCCACCAGGGCAGCCAGTGTGGCACGGAGCCACAGCACAGACAGTCCCCCACCTGTGAAGCATCAGAAGTTGGCCAGTGCCCGGTGGGAGAGGGGGAAGACTCCAGCCACCACAACTTCTCCCAGGGGTCCCGTTGGGAGTGTGGAGTCAGCTGTGACACCTTCCAAGGTGGGGAAGGGCCACAAGAAACCCGGCAAGTCTGGGAAGAGCAGCACGGCGGAGAAGACCACCATCGTCCCCGCTGCCCAGGAGGCCACTGCCAGCACCAGCCCAGCTGCCCAGGAGGCCACCGCCAACACCAGCCCAGCTGCCCAGGAGGCCACCGCCAGCACCAGCCCAGCTGCCCAGGAGGCCACCGCCAGCACCAGCCCAGCTGCCCAGGAGGCCACCGCCAGCACAAGCCCAGCTGCCCAGGAGGCCACCGCCAGCACAAGCACTGCTGGGCCATGAAGGACCGCCCGCAAAAGCCCTGCTGGGCCATGAAGGACCGCCAGCAAAAGCCCCACGGGGCCATGAGGGACTGCCAGCAAATGCCCCTCTGGGCCATGAAGGACCGCCAGCAAAAGCCCTGCTGGGTCATGAAGGACCGCCAGCAAAAGCCCCGCTGGGCCATGAAGGACCGCCAGCACAAGCCCCGCTGGGCCATGAAGGACTGTCAGCAGCTGAGTCCCTGCAATGGAGACTGTTGTCTCAAGCACCGCTGAACAGGGCACCGCCGTCTCAAGCACCGCTGAACAGGGCACCGCCGCCTCAAGCACCGCTGAACAGGGCACCGCCATCTCAAGCACCGCTGAACAGGGCACCGCCGCCTCAAGCACCACTGAACAGGGCACCCCCGACTCAAGCACCGCTGAACAGGGCACCGCCGTCTCAAGCACCGCTGAACAGGGCACCGCCGACTCAAGCACCACTGAACAGGGCACCGCCGTCTCAAGCACCGCTGAACAGGGCACTGCTGCCTCAAGCACCGCTGAACAGAGCACCGCCGACTCAAGCACCACTGAACAGGACACCGCCGTCTCAAACACCGCTGAACAGAGCACAGCCGTCTCAAGCACCGCTGAACAGGGCACCACCGCCTCAAGCACCCCTGAACAGGGCACCGCCGCACCAATCACAGCTGGCCCATGAGCGCCAAGGGCACTGACGCTACGGAGTCTGTCACGGGCCCAATGAAGCACTCTGGCCACAAGATCCCCTCCAGAACCAGTGGAGAGATACATCCACTACCTCTGTCCTTAGCAGGGTGAAGCACTCTGGACACAAGGCCCCCTCCAGATCCAGTGTAGACTGTTATCCACTTGAGAGACTGTGGCTTTGCACTCCCCAGGATGGAACAGTGGGCAGACCACCCCCTGTAGAGACTTGAGAGACTGTGGCTTTGCACTCCACAGGATAAAGTAGTGGGCAACCCACCCACTGTAGAGACTTGAGAGACTGTGGCTTTGCACTCCCCAGGATGTGGCCCCCTCATGGATTTGGCGTTGTGCACTCAACTGGCTGAGGTGCCCCCCTTTCCCTCCCCCTGAGGTGCCTGTTTAGTTGCTGTCTGATGCCCCTGCAGTGTTCTCTCCTTCATGGTCGGGGATCTTGTGTGGGCCTCGCCCATACCGTGTGGGCCCAGTGTTCCACAGACTTAATTGGAGCACTACCTGGACTACTATGCTTGGTATATATTTTGTAAATGGTGTATATATATATATTTTTTTTGCCCTTCTTGATTTGAATATATTACAATGGTTACGCTCATTTTCTATTGTCTTTGCATTCTTCCGGGTGGGGGGGTTGGAGGGTGTAACTGTAATGTATTAATATGCATTAGTGTGTGTGTTGTAGTGGGTGAGGGTGGGGGTGTTGCGTGTGTATGTCCCTGTTTTTTCCCTCCCCCCTCCCCTGTGTCGTAGGTGCAGTACTCACCGTGGTCTTCGCCGCCGGCGTTCGTGCTCCTGGTAGAGGAGCAGGAAGACTATCGCAGGTAGAATTTGGAGTTACGGGTCCATGGTGTTCTCGTGGGGTGTGTTGAGGTGAGCGTTTTCCCTTTGGAATTCCTGTTTCCGCCGTGTTTTTATCTGCGGTGAATCCACCCCGGAAAAGGTGGCGGATTGGCCTGTCATAATAGTGTGGGCGGTACATTGTCTTCCGCCTGTCTGTTGGCGGTGACCGCCGCGCTGTTTGTTTGTACCGCCGTGGAGGTTGGAGTGTTAAAGTGGCGGTCTTTGTTGGCAGTTTCTGCCACGGTCATAATTGCAAAAAGTTTACCGCTGGCCTGTTGGCGGTCTTACCGCCGCTTTAACACTGTCCGCCAGGGTTGTAATGGCCACCTTTGTCTCTAAAAAGAAGAAACATTTTGCACAACAACAGAAACTTTTATTATCTAATGTCAAACGTTTAGAACACCATGTTTATTCCTTGGCCTCAGACTCCACTTTACAAGAACTTGTTCATACCAAATTAGACTTTAATAAAAAAAACTACTGATCAAACCTCCTCTATATTAATATGTAACAGTGGCTGACACTATAGCGGCCACAATAAAGCAGGGAAATTATTAGATAATTATTTGAAGATCGGGTAAGAACGCTCTTTTATTGAATCAATTCAATCATCAGATGGGAAACGTTTATTCAAAGATGGAGACATTTTGGACGAATTCACGAAAGTTTATAAAAAACGATATGCTCCGGAATATACCACTCACTCTTGTAGTATTGAGACATATTTGAATACTATTACACCTCCTGACCATAATTAATTTGATTTTGATCCTCTTGAATGTGAATTATCGATTTCAGAAATAACCACAGCCTTTTAATCACTTATAAAAGGGAAAATCACCAGGCCCAGATGGTTTTACAATAGAATTGTATTCACAATTTCCCAATATTCTGTCTCCTAAATACTTACAACTCTTTCAATTGTTCATTCTCACTTGCAAAAGTGGAGGTACTTTTCAGGATGCTGCAATTTATCTAATTCCACAAAGATGGTCAGGACTCTCAACAATGTAAAAATTATCATACTATATCTCCGGTAAATGTAGATTATAAAATGTTTGCCAAGTCACACACTAGGTGGCTTGAACTTCTTTTGCCCAAATTAATAGGTAAATAACACTGTGGCTTTATCAAAGGTCGATTGACGTCAGATAACTAGATTACTTTTTAATGTATTAAATAAAGCGTCTTCTCTTTCATATCCTCTAGCAGCTATTTCTGTAGAGGCTGAAAAAGCTTTTGACAGAGTGAACTGGTCCTTTTTGCTCAAAGCATTGAATTGGTATAGTTTCAGTACCAAATTAATTTCATTCATAGCTTTGCCTCATACAGATCCAAAAGCTGCTATATTAATCAATGGATGATTATCCCACTATTTTTTCCTACAACAAGGAGTTTGTTAAGTTTGTCCATTATTTCCCCTTTTATTTGTTTTAACTCTTGAACCTTTTCTTTCTCGTATTTGCGAAAATAATCTTATATCAGGCTTTTAATATGGTGATAACCATTTAGAATTATCTTCCTCTGCAGATGATATTCTTCTTTTTTTCCAATCTTGATGTCACAATCCCTACCTTATTTAATGAAATTCCAAAGTTTTCATCATTTTCAGGGTATTAAATTAATTCTGAGAAAACAGAAATTTTGCTTATTACTAAATGTTGTACTAAACAATCCTTCAACTCTAGTAACTTTTGTTGGACTAATTGTAAAATTAAATACTTAGCCACTTGGTTTACTAACTCTTTGCATAACCAGTTAAAATTAACATGAAAGAAATATTCTTTAGAATAGATAAATTGCTATCCTCTTGGAATCAACTTTATTTGTCATGGTGGTGGTCCTCTTGACTCTATAAAGATGATGATTACTCCTAGTTTATTATATATTCTATCCATGATTCCAGTTTATATTCCAGTTACATATTTAAAAACAAACAAGTGATTCCTTTCTTTCCAAATTTCTTTGGAATATGAAAAAATCTCGAATTTCCCTCTTATATCTTAAAAAACCCAATGCTGGTGGAGATGTGAATTTTCCAGAATTTTGAACATACTATGAAGCTTTTTGTCTGAAAAAAGCTACCAAATGGTTATCTTCTATCTCTTCCACCTTTACACCCTTACGGCTTGCTATTGACCTTTCCATCCTTGCTCTTTTCTCTGTTAAGGAAGTTTTAATATTCTCCTCAAAAAACACCATGATCTCTTCACCATTATTTAATCACACATGTTTTTTGTTAAAGCCTTATTACCAAATACAAATTATATCTAGAGATTCCTTTTCACATTACCCCCTTTGGTGTAACCATCTCATTACTTTAAATACCAGAACCCTATATTGAAAAACTTGGAGATAGAATGGAATGATTTCGGTCTATGACTTATTTGTCAGTCTAAATCCTCGCTCTTTCCCTCAAGTTCATGTAGCTTTTGTTTGTCCTCAATCTTTTAGGCAGAAATTTTCAATTCTTATGGAAACCGTCTTGGATATCCTTTATAAGCTACCATCACATTTCACAGCTTGCTCTCCCTCAGATTCACTTTTACAATTACTGTCATTCAGTCCTAAGGCATCTCTTTTACACAAATATTTTCTAGCTCCAGACTCTTCTCGACCTAAAACCAAGGTAGAATTTTCTTGGAATTTGGAATAATATTAGACTATTCTTCTCTGGAACAAAATATGGTCTAGAATATTTAAAATTTAAAGAACAGTCTCTACCACTCAATCTATGTTCTTTCTTTGTCATAGATTATATCATACACCTTCATCCATGGCCAAATTTGTGAATATGACTAGTATGGCTTTTTGGTCATCTGGATACTCTCATAGAGATTTACTTCATCTTTTTTTATGTCCCCCTACTGCTGCTTTTTGGAAGACAATTTGCTCCCAATTAACAATAATTTTCAACTTACTTTGTCCTATGTGGATATACCTAATTTTTTGGTAGTTTATGAGATATTATTACATTAATAACACATGAAAAAGGGTTATTTAACCTCATGCTGGCCTTAACTTTTCAGTAAATCACAAATTAATTGGATCTTGCACTAACATATCATTTATAGCTGCGTGGAATAATGTTTGTCACTATCATCGGTTAGATACTACCTTTACTTATTCATGCAGACCACATGTTAATAGAGATTTATATTGGTGTCCACTAACACATTTTCAAAATAAAACTGTTAAGCAGAGTATTCAACCCATACGTTCTGAAAATGTTAAGCCTCCGTAATTCGTAATCTTTCTGCTCTTTTTTCAAATATATGGTACTTGTTTTCCCATTACATTCATGTATTATTGTATCCTTCGACCCGATCTCCAATGGCAGATTTTTATTTCATCCCCCATTTGTTTTTCTTCCTTTAAACTCCTATTTTTTCCCCCTGAAATTATAAAATTGTAAACAGCTTTAATTTGATGATTGTTAACAGTTGTGTATTTTTATTCTTTATCTTAAGTATTCTTTTCATTGTTTTGTTTTTTTAAATAAAGGTGATTAGACACAGAAACAGGTGTGAGCACTTTAATAGGTGCCTGTCCTGACTAGGAAGACATCTTTCGGGCTATTCCAATTTTGTTTAAACTGTATTAATTTCAGTAGAAATACAAATTCCATAGCATGCCATTCCAGCTAAATACAAATGGTTTACGTCACATAAAAAAATAAATTCTAACCAGCAAACTTCAGTAATCCTAATCCTCTCTGATTGGAGTGCACACAATGCCTGTCTTGTGAAAAAAACAGTTGTAGGATTTATGCCATTGGCTGCAAAGTGCAGAGCCATTAATGAAACATTTATTTTTCATTTTATTGGCACTCTGCTTGCCAGCGGAAGATAAGCCGAAGGTAATTATTAGGAACTGAAGATTCTATCACTTCAAAAACTATTAAAAATATACTTTTGACTCCTGCTTTGCTTGGTTCTATTCCGGTACACGGCAAGGGAGCTTTAAATAAAGACCACCTAAAAACACATTGAGACACAGGACTAAGGTAAATGTTCAGAGCTCATTTGTTCTGAGATAGGGAAGCCAGCCTTTTCTCAGGAGGGGATACAAAGATGTTGAAAGAAAGTGGAACTCTTTGAACAACCAGAGGTGATAAAATTTAAAATCAGTGTGTAAGAAAAGCTCTTTATAAATGAGGTGTAAAAGTTTTTACTTGTGGGATTGCATCTGCTAAAAGCAGGTAAAAAATGTGAGCTGAAAAGTCCCTGGTATATGGGAAAGACATGCAGTAAAAGTCCTGCTAAATCTGGGATATGCCTGATATGGGCCCTTCTAGTTCAAAAGGTTCTGGTTGTAACAACACCTGGTAAATTCTTTGTACAGGAAGGGGTCGCTTCCAGTACAAAAAATATGCTTTAGGGCATTTCCCACTTTGTATGTCTGCTGCAGATTAGAGCACACAGGCTAAAATTAAACAAATGAGGAAAAAATATTCCTCCTCCATACACCAGCCTTAAGGAGGTGCAGGATTTCAGTAAAAATCCCTGTCTAAAATTCTATGTAGATAGGATTTTGAGTAAAAACCCATGGGTTGCTGCATGGGGATGCCAATGCACCTGCCATTACATGCCCCCTTGATGCAAACTAATGCAAGGCAATGCATTGCACATCTTTGCCTCACTTTTGGTTACAATTCAAAGCAAATCACGATTTGTGTTGGATTGTAAATCCCACCACTGCACTTTGCATCGGGTTTGCATTGATAATAAAATGCAAACCCAATGCAAAGTGTTTGTAAATCTCTGCAAATATTTATTTGAAGTTTCAACGGGGAATGACAGTGAAACAGCTTCATTTGAGGGGAGCAGTTGGGTACCATTAGCCCCAACAGCCCCTGTGGTGTTGGGGGGAAGGGGACTGATCTCCAGGTGGCCCCATCAGCACATTAGACTGACTGGTTCTGAAAGGTGTTAGGTGGTGGGCCAGGGGAGTTGGGGCCCCCGCCATGTACTGTGCAGGGGGTCTCCCCTAAAATTTCGTTACACCACTGCAGCCAACTGTTTATCATTCAATTTGACCACAACATTCAAACATGAAACTATGCAGGCAGCCCGACACACCCATGCAACACTGGCACGAGGCCAAGTGTGAACATGCAAACATAACACGCTCCTTCAGTGTTATTGTCCTTTTAATCACATTAATTTAAAACAACTTTGCTGGATAATTAAAAACCAATACCAAAAAGAGACACTCTTTCCACTCCTTGTATGCCTACATTGGTTAACAGTGCATCCAGTAGGGATTGATAATAATGTGTAGATTATTCTGAGCACATTATTTCTAAAGCTAATTTTGCTTACATGTGACTCAAATATTAGACACAGCACATGTGGAGAGACTGCTCGTGAGAAAATGATATTGTTGAACTGTGCTCAAATCTAAAACTAGGTCAGCACGTCAACATGAATTTACAAAAAAATAGTTTGAGCTTGTTCTTTAGCATAATTTAGATCAGATTCAGAGGTGTTCCAATTTCTACTGACAAGATATACAGCGAAAGATCTTCACAGAGTCCTAAATTAGGTGTCTTGAGCGGTGCAGATAATAGAGAACAGGCAGTGCGAAAAGAAACAATTAACTACATCAAGTGCTGTTGGGTGTAGTTGGGTAAATAATCTCACTTCTCGTGGAATTTCACTTGCATTCAAAGATTCTCTAAGAATGATTTTCAAGTGATATATGTTATGAGAGTTTTACATCTACTTTATTGGAATGTAGTTATATTATTCCTTTGACAAGGGAAATACTCATGACTGATTCCAGCGGGGCTCATTCAATGTTCGTAGATGCATGCGAAATTACATAAAGTGTTCCATGAAATTTAGCAAAATATCATGAACACTTTGGTAAAAAATGTCAAATGTTTTTCGAGCGAAATGTGGTTTGCTGATATCTCGCATGACTTCATGCTATGTAAAAAAAAAAAAAGTCTACAGTAGACAGAAATTAGGTGAAATTGCCTAAAATGCAATTTCAAGCAATTCCACAATTTGTTGTGCAAAATTCAGGACCGTCATTTATTTCACCAGCGTAGTTTGAATTTCGCCAGGCTTAGCTCTGCCCTTGTAACCATTTCTTTGAGTCTGAAAAGACAGACCTCAAACTTAGGTGCTATCTTTCTAAATAAAAAGTCCAACTGGCACTAGGATGGATGCTTCTTTTTACAGTTCGTTTGTGATACTGATGTTGGTGGTTCACTCGCATCATTTCTTGGTGTTGCCTTGGTGCACTTTGGGCTGTCTGAATTGGGAGTACTGGCATGACTCTAGAGTACTGCTTTGCAATGCTTTGTTCTGTCTAGTGTACTGTGGATATTTATTTCTCATTTGGTAGTATAGCCCAGGAACATTCCATATGCAATGCTTGCTTTGTCAAGCCATTCATGCATGCATTCACAGCATATTCTGTAGTTCTTCTTTACATGTCGGTTTGCAAGTTAGATTTAATGGTGCTGATCCTAGAGGTTATCTTATGCTTTAGTGTAATGAGAGAAACCAAAGGGCTCCAGCTATTATTTGACGTTGACACCTGGTCATTTTCCATTATTGATACATCTTAAGGTCTCTGAATGTTTGTTAAAGTAGTGGTCCTTAAGAACCTTTTACCAAAAATATACGAAAACTATCCTACAAGACTACTTTCCGACAGTTATTTCATGCATTTAGAAAACATTTACAGGAAACTTCGCTAGTAGGTGAAGTTGGGTAAAGATCACACATTTCGCAACATTTTAAATTTGTAAAGCCCTGAAATTCACAGAACAGAAAGCCCTTGGACTGAGTTATTACATATTAGCCTCTTGATGAGATATTACATAGTAGTCCGAATGCATCTGTATATTTGAAGTGTGTAATTGTTTTATAATGTTGGATATCATCTCAATAAATACATTGGTGCTGAGATGGTGTCAGATTCCCTGTCAGAGAGCCAAGGGACAAGAAGTAGCTACTGCGCCAAAACATGGGGTTTATGGGTTTTTACTGCCCATGTCACAGGCCCCAAATACTATACTACCCCATCCGGTACTTGACTCTCAGTGATAGTGCTGGTCCAACAGTCAAAAGCTTCTTGGGGGGGAAGTGCTAGGGAACATAGGCTCATAACTCAAGAGACAAACAGTAGCAGCAATAATTAGATTGTCCAGTCAAATACAGGCGTTTATGAAACACACTCAAAGCATGTACAACACACAAAATAATTCACACTGTACTCTTAAGAATAGCATGTTAGTGCTCGCCTTGGCAGAATCCCAAGCCTTTTTGTCATTTCTCATATGAGTAGTTGTTCCTCATTGTATTCTAGATGAGGTTCCCTCATGCATCTCATGCTGTGCACCCAAAGTCAATGCTTTCCCTCAAGGCATCTAGATGCTGATGCAAGGCATCAGAAGGCCTGCCAGCCTGGAGCAGCATTATCTGACCCAGTTGCATGTGGCAAAACAGGGAGACCCTTAATGATCATCTGCAGCCTCTGGTCTCCTGCTCCCGAGGGCTCATGCCCTTTCGTGGTCTTTCCCCGATGATCCAGTGCCATTCTCAGTCCTTGGACATCCCACACTGATGTCACACATCTGTGTTTTGCTGCAAAGACGAGCAGTAAATGTACCCTCTGGCTTTCTTGGTATAATGATCTAGGGCAACAGCTCAGATCAGATGGTGACCTCCTAGCCGGTCATGTGGTGTTCTCTAAGCTCCACCCACACAACTGCAATGGCCTGAAATTCATGGAAGCCCACTTCCTGCTAACAGAAGTTATCAATGACTTCTGTTTAAACATGTGCAAAGGCTCTCACTGCACAGTGACCATCTTTCTGGTCAACTGGTGGTCTCCAAATTGTGCGCCCAACCTGATGAGTGTCTGCTCTTCAAGGTGGTCTTTTCCTTCTCCCTTGTGTGTCAGAACTCTGGCGCACAGACATGGATAACATCCCGACTTTCATTGTGATCCCTGTCTTGGCAATACTGGGGACCACCAGACTGACAAGTCTTACACTTCGCTCACTAGGATCCGATTGCCAGGATCTCCACAGAGCCTTATTACCTCCAGATGCTCTCCTTCTTCTGACAGGGCTTATCTTGCCTTGGCAAGCAGACTGGCTCTAGGTTCTCTCCTCCTCACAGGGTGTGTTAGTGTGGGTAGGCAGACAATCTCTAGACACTTTCCTCCTCTTCACAGGACTCACTTTTCTTGGCAGGCAGACATTCTTGTGGAGCTCTCCTTACAGGGTGTTGAGGTCTTGAAAGGCAGAAAAAGGGTTGGTGCTGGAGGCTCAGGACAAGTGATGTTGACTCACAGGTGATGTCCCCTCACCCAGCAGAGAGACGGACAGACCTTGGCCCCCCATCCTGATCCATGCAGCGAAGATGTGTTGACGATCTTCTCTTGATGAGATGGTGCACTTCAAATATGTATGGGACACAGGCCCCACCTTTATAGTCCAGATTCAGATACATTTGTTATTATCAGGCTAGCTTTTTAAATTAATGTTAGTGTTATTTTGTCTTTGAAGTGCTCTCTCCTTTGTCAGAGGGACAGTCTGTCACAGCTGGAGATTTAGACTTAGTAGCAACTTTACAGGTGGATCTTGTGTATAGCTAAAAGTTGTAAAGTTGCAACAAACTGTAATATTAAACATACTTGTATAAATTGAGCACCAAGTGAAAGTTACCTTTGTGAATTACCCTCATGCTCTGTGGACATTAATGAAGGTGCAAACAATGACAAAGATCTTACAGAAAGCAAATTAGATCTTTTGGCACATTACATTTAACTAAGCATACAGAAACTGAAGTATTGGTGGGAAGAGATCATAATTCTCCAAAAAGGGATAGTGAAGATAATTTAAGTCTTTATTTCAAGATAAGATTCCATTTTTGGTTTCTTCCAGGGGAATGCTATATTGCAAATGCATTTCTTCCATGTTTTTGAAGTATATTTTATACTGACTTAGCAGGTGACAATAGTGAATGTAACATTTAGAAAATGTCTTATTATTCAAGCAAAAATTGCTACTTCACTGATTTACATATATATTAGGTCTGATTTAATAGTGCAGTTGTCTGGAAAAACTGCTATTACTGAATTCCTACAGTATGCTGAAAGGACCCTAATTGTCGGTGCAGTAGGTATGAACTTTATTGTTCCTCCTGAGAAAACATGTTCTGATAGACATCCATTCATTTTCTTATTTTAGAATATTTAACTTGAAACCATTATGTTAATGGTCATTTCTCAGTTTGAAACCAGCTCGATTAAAATCTGAATCCGTTTTCAAACAATTATTAAACTATCCAACAGTGACTAAGAACTTATAAATAATATAAATTATACTGCTTCAAGAATTGTTTGAAATGTTACACTTTTTAATTGGTTGGATTATGTAATCACATTTGTTGCAATACGTTTGTAAAGTTTTTTTATTATTGTTAGATTTATAATTTGTATTTTTAGGCTATTATTTTGATTTTCAGCATGTTACCAAAATATAATTCATCACTATGGGTCATAAAGAGTTTGGCAATGTGAAAGCCCACCATAAATTGGCATGGAACCTGTTTCTAGTACCATGGTTTCGTCATCTCATTTAGAGTTAGTGGCACAGTCCAGTTTTAGAAGGGAGAGCCGTAGCTGGCTCCATTGCTGGAAATGTTTCACAAGCAGCCCATATGGTTTTGTAGCCAACTATTCATGAAAAAGAGCATGCCCAAGACTGTAAAATCTTAATGGGACACTTTCTTGGATAAGCGTGTACTGTCTGAGAATGCTTATTACCATGTCAGTTGTACAACCCATTTGAATCTTACATTTCCTGACTTCATCTCAGCTACAAAAGCCAATCAATCAGGAGTGTGAAAATGTTAACGGAACACCTACACTATCCTGATAGGTACTTCACACACATATAGTTATACGTATGTATTACTACAGCTACAAACACGCACATCCACACACACACACAGAAAAAGAGATGCATTCATTCAGGGGGTTTCAGTCAGCTCTCTTCATCCATATTTCTATTCAAATACTGTTCACATGTTGCTTCTGATCACAACAGCATACAGCATGGGGTAATATGACATTCCATTTCATCAACTGAGCTCATTGCATGTGTGGATCTGTGGAGGTTTCCGCATGACCTCAAAGTATGCAAGGCTGCAGTCCATCGGAGCCCTTGCCACTGTCAGGCAGGGAGCTGGAGGCTTCGTAAGCCACTGAGCTAAGACTGGAAGTCCCTCTCGACTGGGACCCAGCAGAATTAAATGTGTAATGCCTTGGGAGTCACCACCTATTGGTGCCTGATCACCCTGTATTGGGACCATCGGGCACCTGTACTGTGGTGATATCAAAGATCCTGAGAAGGAGAATATTTGCTGGACTTTTGTGAGATAGCGTGTGGCAGTGAACCACCTTCAGAAGGAGTGGCCTTCTAAATATTGTGTTCATTTCTCATGTTTCAGCCACTGTTCATTGACTGTAACTATTTGGATCAGTGACTGCTGCTGGATGGAGTCAGCACATGTGTATATGCCCCACCTACTGGCAGGGAAGATGGATACATACAAGTAAGGCTGTTTGATGATTGTACTCCCTACATATCTATTTAGAGGCGCAAACACAGCTTGCTTTGTCTCTCCCATGTTTAGTACCAGGCTGTACTGAGCGGTTTCAGAGGAGGGCTATGGCTGGTGCAGTTGCTTACTCTATAACCGACTGTATCCGAGTGATGTAAGTTCAAACTGTAGTCGGTGTTTGTAGTGTAGTCTAGGTGGAACTGTTACTATGTGTAAAGCTGAGCAGAAGCAAAGGAAATTGCAGTTCGATAAACAGCAGGTTCCAAGTAAGGTGGACAAGCACTAGCAAACATAGATTGACTCTCAAGACAATGAAGCTACCTTATACCAAGAAATGAAAGTGGACCAACAATTCATAAATGGAGAAAAATATAACCTCACTGCATGCATGGACCAACTGAAAGTATGTAATTACAGCTTACACGCTGACCATCACACTGCGGGTGCCATGGTTAAACTGATGCAAAAAATGAAGACAGTGAACTGAAGAGTGAGGATTTGTAAAGCTGCTCACACCAAAACAATCTGTGCATCACCAGAAAACTGGAAACTGAAGTGCTGTCTAAAATGGAGAAGTTTGTGGAGAAGTTGCTATTATCCTTTTTTTGGCCGGAAGACTTTCTCCTCGTTATTCATTAAGGTAAGGGTGCACAGAACACTTGCCACTCTGCCTGTGCTAGATTACACCAGGGGCAGTATGCCTCTTCTACAGGGACATTATACTGATATGAAACCTTCAGTTTAGGGCTACCCAGAAGCATTCAATCCCAACTTCACCCCAAAGGTACAGGTAGCTCAATGCTCGCTGTTAGAAATTGAGAAGGCACTATGGGCCAGATGTATCAACAGATTTTGCACTCGCAAACAGCGAAATCGTCCGTTTGCGAGTGCAAAATCGAGGTCTGCAATGCTCCAAATGCATTCGCAGACCAAAAACCGAAAATCGCAAAAATTTCGTTTTTTTGCGTTGCGTTTCGCAGAATGGTATTTTGCACTTGCAAAATACCATGACCTGCAACCAGGTGGTAACCTGGTGAAATTTTTTAAAATGCAGTACAACTGCATTTTTTTCAAATTAGATATGTAAAGCACACATGCCCTTTTGGCATGTGTGTACTTTACAAGTGCAAAAAAAAAAAAAATGGGGTGCAGGAGATGGGGCCTTAGGCCCCCAGCACCCTGGCCATTTGCTTTTCCCAAATTGCGATTTCTGTTTCAGAAATCGCAATTTGCGAAATGCAAAAAATTTACAGCTATGGGCCAACAGGCCCATAGCCGCGAATGGGGCCAGTATCGCAATTTGCGATTTGGTCATTGCATTTGCGATTTTTAAGAAATCGCAATTACCGAATCGCAAATGTGATACATGGCCCTTTGCGAGTCGGTAATTGCGATTTCTTAAAAATCGCAATTACCGAATCGCAATGGGCCAGATTCATACATCTGGCCCTATGTCAGACATTTACTGGATACCTTGTTATGTACCTACCTGAATTAAAAGTCAGGTTAAAGGATAAGGCTTTACTTAACTGGAAGTAGCACACATTCATAGATTTGTACCTGAAGACCAACAGAGGAATGAGATTCAGCTCTAACAGCCCTGGCTCCTTTTGTAGAGGTCATAGTGCTGGGGCTATGAATCTATGAGGATTAAATGTTTGATACATTTCACTGTGGATCAATTATTATGCCTACATCATACTAGGTTGGACTATTATAGTGGTTGCGATACAAAGTAAGCGTAATGATATCATATTTGTAACAGTCTTTTAACTGCTATATAGTTTTGATTGAATCTCAGTTCCCCTGCATGTCTATTTGCACATGTGATTATGGCCCTCATCATGACTTCGCCGGTCTATAACCTAGACCGCCGAAGTCCCGCCAGCCACAAGACCGCCATGTATGGCAGTCATCCAACCGCCATATTATGACTGCTGGCAGCTCTCTGTCAGAATTTGGGCGGAGAGCCGCCAGCAGCCATACTGGCAGTTGGCGGTGCAGTGGCGGCTGCTCCTCTTGCACTGCCACATCATCACAATGCTGTCACACCTATTATGAGTTGGTAATAGGCATGGTGGTGTTGTGGTGGTGGGGCAGTGCGGGCTGAGCAAGCCCCAAGAATCCCCTCCCCTCCCGGACGTCCACTGTGTAAATGTAAGTGCCCGTCCAATAGGGGAGGAGAGTGATGAGTGGTGTGTGCCTGGATGGGGGTGTGCATTTGTGTGATTGGAGGGGGGTGGGGTTTGTGTGCGTGTATGTGTGTGATTGTGAGTGTCTGTGTGAGTGCATGAATGGATGCAGGGGTAGTGGGGGGGTGAGAGTGTATGTGTGTGTCTGTGTGGGTGCGTGAATGCATAATTACATGTGGGTGAGTGTGTGTGTGGGGTTCGTGCATGCTAGGATGGGGTGAGGGAGAGGGTCTCTAGGGCGCTAGGGGGGACCTTGACTGTGTGAGGGGGCTGGGAGGAGTTGCATACTGGCGATAGGAATGAAAATTCCTGTTGCCAGTATCCTTTCTGCCAGGGATTTCCTGGGGAGGCTCCAAATGCTGTTGGCGGTCTATGGTGGACCACCGGGGCGAAGGTGGTCCACCTTCACCCCGGCGGTCCGACCGCCCTGGTGGTACAGGCGCTGAACTGGCTGCTTTGCCGCCTGTTCACCACCATGGTCATAATCTGCCAGGCCAGCACCGCCACGCCGTTGACGGTGTTATCACCACCGCCAGTGTGGCAGAGCTAGACCGTCAATGTTATAATGAGGGTCTATGTTGTTAGACATGAAAATAAGATGGTTGATGGCTGGGTGATGGGGCTGGTGTGCCTGCATATATCAAAGTAATGGGTTCACATAGGTCTGGCTCAGTCACGTTCTTCTCGGCACCCTTCACGCATGGAGTGCACTTGTGATGATGAGGTCCATTGCGCTATTTAATTTCTCTTCATTTCTAGGTAGAGCATTCAATAATGACTGGGGTTGGTGTGCTAGGTCGGTGGGTGTTGGGAGGTTTTGCAGTTTTACAAAAGGTCTCTCATACCTAGATGACACTGGGAGACTGATACAGGAAATATTGATAATGTATACATGTTTGACTAACAAAATAATAGATTACATAGCTATGGGGCAGCATCGTGATCACTGAGAATAATTAGTTGAAATATATGCAAAAGTAATCATCTGCATAAAACATGACAAGTGCTTGCTTACCTTGATCATCATAAAATTGGTGTAGCCCTTCTTTAAGGGGCACATATTTCACCACTCACTTGTTCTTCCTCTGCTTCTACATTTGAGGAACATAGATATTTTTCACCTCACTCCATGAACTCCAGAGGGGTGGTGACCCTAATTCTGAGAACTACACATTTCACCTTGCAGGAGTCGGCGCGTTACACAGGGGCATGCTGTGATAGTTCCTGGGAGCAGTTTCTACTGGATGAATATAAATGATGATAGACCTGGCATCCTTGTGTAGTTTCCGCTAACTCTTTGCCTTCTGAACTCTTGTTTTGCTGACCTAGTTTTTGCTGGATTTAGGATTCTGGGCACTTTATCACAGCTGACCAGTGCTAAAGTGCAGGTGCTCTCTGCTTAAAACATGGCAACATTGGCTTATCCACAGATGGCATGTTTAATTTACTTATAAGTCCCTAGTAAAGTGCACGACCTGTGCCCACAACCTGTAAATTAAATGTTACTGGTGGGCCAGCAGCACTGATTGTGTCACCCACTTCAGAGGCCCTTTAAACAAGACTCAGGTCTGCCATTGCAGAGCCTGTGTGTGCAGTTTTAAACTACCATGTCGACCTAGCAAGTTAAATCTCTTGCTAGGCCCAAAACCTTCTATTTTAATCCATATACGTTGCCTCTAAGTTAGTCCCAGGACAGGCACAGGAGCATAGTGTACTGTATTTAAAAGGTTAGAATGTGATGTTAAACTGTACATGTCTAGATAGTGAAAAAAACTCCTACATTTGTTTCCACTACTGCAAGGCCTATCTCTGCCATCATTTTACATTGGGTTTGCCTTATTACATTGATACGTGCCATTTCCAACAAGACCTGAAAGTCTGGTGTCTCTCGAATCACAATTTAATATCACAACTGATGGTGAAGTCAGATTTTAAACTGTAATTCTGAAAAAGTCATTTTTAGAAAGTTGGCATTTTCTTACCTTAAATCATCTAGTGCCTTCTGCCTGTCTCTGAATACAGTTCTGAATGGTTGACAGTTGGGCTCTTGTGCATTGCCCCCAGGCAGCTTAGGTGTGATTGAGTGCCCATCCTGGGGCAGGATGGGAGGGAGGAGCTGACACTTACTCCTGAATGGGCTGTGTCCTGATCATGCTCAAAGGGCTGCATTACCGCTTATAGTGAGCCTGGAGCTGGGGCCGGAAGGGCAGGAGCTCTGTTCACTTCAAAGGCCTCTCTGCCACTCTGCTGGACTCTGCTGGACTTTGCTGGACTACTGCTCTACTGTAAATATAATATGTAAGGTGGTTGGGAATAGTGGCGCACTTGCTGTTCTTAGTCCGAAATAGCTTCCAAGTTGCAGGTGCTCAAGGAGAAAGGAAGAACTACCTTACTTCCTTACTTAGAAAGTTCTCCTTTAATACTCAACAACTCTGAACACACTTGAAATAATCCATGTTAGGGTCAACAGTAAGTCAGTGTAGCGTTATTTTCTTTTTAAGCAAACCATCATTGCCCATACAATGCCAACACATGTTTTGTCAAGACTACATGAATTGTACCTGACTTCTTCAGGGATATAATCAATCTAAAATCATACATCAGTTGGTGGAGGAGTCAAACCTTTTGAAAGAAAATCCCATCACCAAAGTTATGTAGTCATAACATTTGTGCATCAAACCACAGATGTGGCAATCATATGTTTATAGAGAAGAAGGGCGTCATCTTACTCTCTTTGGTTAGGTGTCAGATGAGAACCACATACCCAAAGGAAATAGATCATGTTCCAACACTCAAAGTGTGTTGTACTTCCATAAATAAAATGGAAAGTGTTCATAGCATACTACGTCATCACATCTTATATGCCTTGTGTGTGTCTGTGCCTCAGCAGCAACTGTCTCCTACAGTTCAAAATTGCAGTTTCCCCTGTGTTTGACGTGTAATCACAGTCACAAACGTGAGTATATTAAACCTCAAAGAAATTGAGTCATGCCTTACCTCTTATTAATTATCCACTACTACAGTAAAGGTTAGTAGCCATTCAAAATATAGAGTAAATGGCAGCTACAAATGGTGGAGACGTCTATCGACACCTTAATCAGATTATCTGAAATACCAGTACAAGATATCATCACCCGTCTTATATATCCTCAAATCTTACATTATGCCATCTTGAGTTACTACCAAACAAGAACAGAATCAGACGCTGTTGTTCAAAATAGCCACATGTGAAGTCAAAGTATACCATATCCCCTGCTGCCCTCAGAGCCAATATGAGTGTGCTCAGAATACAAGCCTCTCTGTCCATTAGCATGCTGACCCAGTAAATTAAGCTGGGTATAAAACTTAGATTGCACTGTTCACAGTAATCTGCACCCTGACAGAAGCGATCTGTGTTGTAACCATTACAGGTGTATAGCAGAATATACAACATCCTGTAAGACTAATCACCTACCTGCACTAGACTGATTACTAGTCTTTAATGCAAAACCATCAAAATTCTCCATAAGTCCACTACCTTGCCATGAAAGGGCTGTATACAGGCCCAAAGTTGAGCTTACTGTAGAGAGTACTCTCATCAATCGGTGGCATCCGTATCTTGATTGCCAGCGTGGAAAATGGGCACCAACTTGAAGGAGCCTTACTTACAGGATGTACTGCCCCCCATGCATATCTCAAAGTAACATCAGAAGAGGACTCCAGCCCTGCTATGCCAGGACACCATCTTGTAATGTACACCTATACATGACATACCCATTTCAAAACGGTTTGAAGTGATATATGACATACATGATGTTTCCAATGTCACGTACAAGATACGTTATATGTTATATGTAAGACATCCAAAATCCCTGGTAACAATGCTCTTCTCTGTGAGTATGCTGAGGGTAAAGTCAGCGTATACACTGTTGTTGGCATCTCCCCACCAGTACAGTATCTAGTCTGCAGCATATGTAAATCAAATATTGTATCTATTTGGCCAAACCATATCATAGGCATTCAACAATAGTTCAACATTGTAAATATAACGGAGTACTGGTATAACTATTTGTAACCCATCGTAGTATATAGGAATGGAAGTCACGGTGGTCTGCACCTTTTCTCGGCTGTTTTATATCATCATCTAGTACAGCAAGGGCACACCCGTCACACTGTATCCATGCGACGTTCATTAAATAGTTAAATCACAACCATGATTAATGAATACAAAAATTTGCATCCAAATCCCAACTGTGCAGTCACGCCAAAGTAGGGGGCACAGAGTAAGGTTAGTAAGTGATATGAGGATTCCAAAAGAAAATTGTGAGACAATACTTATCAACAAATTGTAACAAATGATGAAAATTGGAAAAGGAGAGGACCCCATCAAACTTGTATTGTACAAACATGATGGCCATAGGTGCATCAGCTTTATCATATTCAGCTCGGTGATGGGATTTCCTTTCAAACCAATTAACTCATCCATGAACTGATTTATTATTTTTAGTATAGCCCTGAAGAAGTCAGCTACAACTCATGCACCCTTGACAAAACACATGTTGTTATTATTTGGGCAATGATGACTTGCTTAAGAAGAATATAAAAATACACTGGCTTACTGTTGAACCTAATATGGATTCATTAAAGTGTGCTCAGAGCTGATGAGTATTAAAGTGGATGCTGCTCTACTGTGCCTGTCTGTCCACCTGCTGCTCTCCTTGCCTAGGATTGAGAAGGACTAAACTTGCATCTCTAAATCGCCAGAACCAAAGTGACACCAAGGGCTTTCAGGCTTGCCTTCAGTTCTGAAGTCTCAGGGACATCAAAGACTTCATTTCACCCAGCAACATCACCTGGACTTTGCTTGCTGCAAGTCGTGCCATGCCAAGTCGTGCCAATCCAGTCCTGTACCCTTAAAGTAGGTATAATGTGTTGCAGTTGCAAAGTCCATGTATTGGTGTCGATGAGCTCATCTGAACCAATGCATCTCAACTCGACTCCGACCCATCACTGCTGCAGACAAAGACAGCACATCACTAGTTGCACAGCTCAGCGATGATGCATCGCCTATATCGTTAAGAAACTGCTGATGGTGCATCTCAGATTGCATGGCTTGGAACAGACTCATTGCCTACATCCAGCAGGATTGATGCCTACACATCACCTATTCTGCTCCACACATTGGACATCGTCGATGGTGCAACAAGGTACTATTTCAGCAGGACAAGGTTAGTCCCTGTATCTAACCCATGCTCCATCGGTCTGATTTTTCAGATCACACCCGGTCTAGCGCGACCAGATAGCCTTGGTTGGCTGTTTATTCCTTTAAGCACTATGGCCCTCATTATGACCCTGGCGGTGATTGATAAAGTGGCAGTTATACCGCCAACAGGCTGGTGGTAAGTCCTGCCAAATTATGACCATGGTGGTGATAACTATCATAGACAGCCAATGTATTACACCAACCGCCAGGGCGGAAACAACACTCACCACGGCGGTAGCCAACAAAAGCCAGGCGGAAGACAAAGTACCGCCCACCATATTAAGACACTACATTCCTACACCTTTTCTAGGGCATTACCAACGCCATCATTAGCCTGGCAGAAACACATCACAGAAGAGAAAGGACTCACCATCGGAGACACAGGGAAGAACAACGCCGCCATGGTACCCGAACTGCAAGTTTTCCTAATGATCTTCCATGTTATGCCCCACCTGGAACACCAACACCGATAAAGACAACAACAGGGAGTGCAGGGGCCTATCACACAAGGAAGGGTGGGAGGAAAACAAGAGTGACACACACATGCACGACACACACCTGACATACACACACCGTACACACAACCAGCTGCACACAAAAAACAATTTGTCCCCGAAAAACAGCAGAATAATGCAAGGACAACAGGAATAGACAAAAGTGATTGTAATCAGATCAAATTCAAAATCAATAATTTGATTTGTCAATGAAACAGATATGAATACATGTACACAAAGGGACATTGCCCATTCCAATGTTCAAAGGGCCCACATGGCCACAGGGCGCAGTCTAAGGCCCTACTCGAATGCTGACCACATCCGGGTAATACACTGCAGTGGCATCAGTTTGTAAATAGGCAGGAACCTCAGGGGGGAGGGGGTACCTCAGATGGATGCGGGAACAAGCCCACTGGTTCTGGAAGGGGCTCCATGCCCATTTCTCTCTGCTGGGGAGTGCAAGGCCACAGTCCGCCAGGTGGGTGACTTTCCCACTGGTTCTGGAGGGGCATCATGCCCATTTCTCTGTCCTGGGGAGTGCAAGGACAGAGTCTCTCGGGTCGGCAACTTTCCCACTGGTTCTGAAGGGGCAACCCACACAGCAGCCCCTGGAGTGTGGACTACATGGCATCCGCTGGCGGTGATGGCTGCAGTGTGGTGGTGGATGAAGGATCCTCCTGGGCAGACTCTGCACTGTCTGATGGCTGCAGCGTGGTGGTGGATAGAGGAACCTCCTGGGCAGCCTCTGCACTTTCTGATGGCTGTAGTGTGGTGGTGGATGGAGGAGCCTCCTGGGCAGCCTCTACACTTTAAGATGGCTCCAATTCATCAGCTGGCGGTGGGGGCCCTGTGACAGCTGGTGGTGGTGGAAGTGTCACTCTGACAGCCTCCACTGAAGTAGAAGGCGTTGTCTCCTCCAGTACATGGGGCATGGATCCCTTACCCTTCCTAGCAGGGGTGGATGGGCTCTTCCCCTTCTTTCCTGGTGGTGCAGGCCCCTTCTCCTTCTTGCCTGGTGGTGCTGGCTCCTTCCCCTTCTTTGATTGAGGAGTGGTATCCTTACCACCAGGATTAGGTGGTGCTACCACTGTCCCCATGGACTGTGTGGCTGAGGTGCTGGGCTGTGTCATTGGTACCCTGCTCATATGAGCAGGAAGGGGGAGGGGTAGGGAAGAGGTCAATTTGGGAAAGGAAAAGCTTTTTAGGGACGTTGGGGCGGGAGAAGGGACGGAGTAATGGGAGTGGAGGGTGAGGGTGTGGCTGTTTGAGCTGTATGCCTGCTGGACTTGGGTGAAGGTGCATGGGCTGTATGCTGATGTGAGGTGGATGGCTGTTGGGTGTGTGAGTGCTTGTGTTTCTGTCCTTTAGGAGGGGGGACAGACAGGGTGGGAGAGGACAGAGGGGACACGTGCATGGCTGTTGTGGAGGTGTCTGCCAGTGAGGTGTGTGTCCTGCTTGGTGTGGTAATGCTGGTAGTGGATATTGATGTAGTGCATGCAGGTGTGAGCGTGGACATGACTGGGAGGTAGGTGGAGGAGCAGGAGGAGGAGGAGGGGGTGACAATGGAGGCAGTGGATGTTGTCATGTCTGCAACTGCATGGTGTTTGCGTGAGTGCTTGTGTGATGAAGTGTGGTGCTTGCGTTTGCCTGTGACACTCTTGGGGGTTCTCTTGTGTGCATGGTCATCTGTATGTGTGCTTGGGATGGGTTGGGGTTGAGGAGAATGGGACTTGGAAGTGGAAGTTGGATGGGGACGGTTGAAACAGGGACAATGGCTGCCATCAGAGAGGAGGCCCGAGCCTGAATCGATCTTTGTTGGGCCACCAATCTACTGTGGATGCCCTCCAGGAATGCATTGCATTCCTACATCTGGGATGCCAGCCACTGGTTGGCATTCACAATGGTTGACTGCCCTACAGAGATCGATTTGAGGAGATCAATAGCCTCCTCACTCAGGGCAGCAGGGCTCACTGAGGCAGGGCCTGAAGTGCCTGGGGCAAAGGAGATGTCCACCCTCCTGGGTGAGCGGGCACAGGCAACTCGCTGAGAGGCTGCTCGAAAGGCTTGATATGGACTGCTAACAAGCTAGGTGACCTGTATTTGCCATACACCCATTACCCTTCAGATGACCCAAGCTGCAATGTTTCGTCTGGCCTTAGGGGCATCCACTAACACACCCGGATACCATCCCACCAGCCAACATATGTATTGATACCCACTGTACTCACCCCATTGTGGCTGCTGTGATTCCCTCAAGCGCCCATCCAACTCAGGGTAGGCCACCACCAGTATGCGGGCCATCAGGGGTGCCAGGGTCTGACGGGCACCCCTTCCACATTGGGAGGCCATCCCCAGCTGGGTCTCCGTGGTATTCCATCCCCAGCAGCTCAGGTCCTCCCACCGTTTGCGGCATTGGGTGGTCCACCAGCCATAGACCCCCAGGGACTTCACCTCCTTGGCGATGGCACAGCATAATCCCTTCTTTTGATGAGCGCTGACCTACAGAGGCAATACAGACAGGTGAACACCATTTAACAAACAGTCCAGCCCATCACACAAATGGCCCACCATACCCGTTTCCATCACCATTGGCACACACATGGCCCAGCCCACAACATGTACACTGCCAACAGACAATCCCCCACCCCCACCCACCCTTGCACGATGCTTGCACACAGATTTCCATGCATCCTTGACACATGCATTGTGGCCAAAGTGTACTCACCTGTTGGTCTGGAGGCCCGTACAGCTGTCCGTACAGGGATAGGACTCCATCCACCAGTCGCTCCAACTCCTCCGAAGTGAGGTCAGGGGCCCTTTCCCCGGTCACACGGACCATGGTAGGTCACAGCAGCAAACGCAGTGCGGGTCTTCTCCTGTTGAAAGTCAGGAAACAAGTGAGGATTAAGTTAGAAAATGGCGGTCACATTTGCGGCGGTGTACACCGTCACCGCCGGCGGAGATACTCATTGGGCATTGTACTCCATAGATCCCCATATTATCCAACGAGGAATTGCATGGAGGTGCAAGGCCACCTTCCGCCATGACGCCCAACGGCATATTGACATTTTCTACTTCACAGATTAGATTGGTGCATACTTCTCCATTAACACTGTCCCAATACATAAGTGCACCATGTGGACTGCGGACGAACAGGAGGTGGAGACATACCCCTGTGTACATACCCCTAGTGAACTTAGCTACATTGGAGGACAGGCACATAATACTCACCTATGGACTGGACAGCACCACAATCACAGAGCTAAGTGTCCAGTTGGAGCCTGACCTGATCTCATCTATCCATCACCCGACTGGGATCTTGTACAAGTGCGATCTGTGCTCCATTTCCTGGCAACAGGTTCTTTCCAAATGATAGTGGCCTTGGCAGCAGGAATGTCACAGCCAATGTTCTCAATCGTGCTGGCAAGAGTGTTGTCTGCCCTGGTAAAACACATGTGCAGCTACACAGCTTTCCCCCAAGTGGAAGATTTGACCTCTGTGAAGGCCAGATTCTATGCAATGAGACATATCCACAATATTATATTGAGGCGATTGACGGGACACATAACTTGTGTTCAGGAATCATAAGAGTTTCCACTCCATGAATGTGCAGATGGTGTGCCTGGCAGACCAGTACATCTCCCACATCAATGCTAAGTATCCTGGGTCAGTGCATGATGTCTTTGTCCTGAGGAATAGCAGCATCCCAAATGTGATGGCCCAACTATAGAGGCACAGGGTGTGGCTAATAGGTGAGCCCTGGTCCCCACCCACTGTATGTTAGTGTATGTATCTGGTGTTAACCTCATATTATAGTGTGTGGCTAAATGTTGCCCCTCAATATCTGCAGGTGACTCTGGCTACCGGAACCTATAGTGGCTGCTGACCCCTGTGAGGAATGCCGGGACAAGGGCTGAAGAATGTTATAATGAGGCACATGGGCGAACCAGAGGAATCATCGAGAGAACCTTCGGCCTCCTGAAGGCCAGGTCCAGGTGCCTCCATCTGACATGTGGATCCCTGTGCTACTCACCCCAGAAGGTCTGCCAGATAGTAGTGGCATGCTGCATGTTGCACAACCTGGCCTTCCGGCGCCATGAACCTTTTCTGCAGGAGGAGGAGACTGGAGATGCCCCTGTGGCTGCAGTAGTCCCTAATGACAGTGAGGATGATGAGGCTGAAGATGAGGTGAGGACAACAGAACATTAGTCCTTCCAATGACACACAGGTGAGACAGTGCAACTTCACAATTCTGTGATTATTGTTGTATTCTGTGTGGCTGTAGCATGATGGCTTGAACCACTTTTTACCTCTACTTACTGTCACCTATGGATTATCATTTTACAGATGTTGGTGAAATTACAACTGTGTACTGATATGCTGACTACAGCCAGCTACAGGTCATTATTTCTATTCTCTCACAATGTACAGTTAATTTGCAATGGATGTAACTGTTCCCATAAATACACTGTTTCGACACATGACAAACAAGTATTTGAGTTGTGTTCAAGGCTGTTCATTGTAGTGCTAAGAAATTGAGGGGAAAGTGCAATGGAATGGGGTGATGACCGAGGAAAGCCCAGGGTATTGTTCCTGTCTGCCAAGTGGCCATAGGAAGGGGAGCTATGGCAGTTTAAGGTGGACAAGGTGACTGAGCTGGACACAAGGGGGATAATCAGGAGAGTCTCATTTCCTGGTAGTGGTTTTGGCAAGTGTCTTTGGCTTCTGTATGGGTGACAGGGAACATTTGCGGGGTGGTTCACCTTCTGCGGGGAGGGGTGCTAGTCACCTGTGGGTCCTGTGGCGGGGCCTCCTGCCCACTAGCGGCAGCAGAAGTGGAGGGCTGAACAATGGACTGGCTAGTGGTAGGGGCCTGCTGGTGTGCTACTACCTCCCTTTTGATGTTGGCCATGTCTGCCAGCACCTCTGCTATGGAGATCAGGGTGGTGTTAATGGCCTGCAAGTCCTCCTTGATCCCCTGATACTGTCCCTTCTGGAGCTGCCTGTTCTCCTGTATGTTGTTAAGGATCAGGTCCATCATTTTCTGGGAATGTTGGAAGGCTCCCAGGATTTCGGAGAGTGCCTCCTGGAGAGTCGGTTGCCCGGTCCTGCCCTCCCCCGGCGCACAGCAGTCCTCCCAGTATCCCTGTTGGCCGGTGCCAATGTCCCCTGAACGGTGTGCCCACTGCCATTGACCCCAGGTCCCTGATTGTCTTGGGGGTGAGGTGTGGCCTGGGCTCCCTGTACAGGTGGGCACACTGCTGATTGACTGAGCACTGGGTGGGTGCTGTGGGGTTGGATCCTGATGGGGGAGGCTCTGGGATGTTCTGTGAGTGGGCTTGAGTGACCAGCTGTCAACTGGTCCTTGATGGGCCAGGTAGGTCATATAGATCCAGAAGTCTAGACATACTGTCATTACGGGGGGCGTCTTCTGTTGGGGGACTGGATAGTTGTGGTACCTCCTCTCCACTGACATTGGCTGGGGTACCTGTGGTGATGTAAGTGAGGTATTATGCTTCATGTGTGATACATTTGTACATCCCTGGCTTCCCCTCTGTTGGTGGTGTTGCCCTGCCACCTTTTGCTTGTGTATGGTGATGTATTGAGGGAATGTTAGTTTCCCTATGCTGTGCATGCTTTGTTGATGGGTGTCCATGCAGGGCTGGGAGGGGTGTCCATGCATTGTTATAGCATGTATGGCTTGGCCTTGTGGTTAGTCATATGTGTAGGTGCAGCGTGCGGCATGGGGTGGACTGATGGGAGTGAGGGTGAGGGGGTGTGATGGCATGAAGGTATGGGGGTGATAAGTAGTAAATGTTGAATCACCAGTGTCCAGTCCTCCGGCTACTCCGGAGAGTACCTCAGGAAGCAGCAATGGCAATACTTGCTCCTCCCACGATGTGAGCTGTTGGGAGGAGGTGGGGGTCCACTGCCAGTTCTCTGTATGGCGAGCTCGTGCCTTACTGCAATGGAACGTACCTTTACCCGTAGGTCGTTCCACCTCTTCCTGATCTCGTCCCTTGTTCTTGGGTGGTGTTTCACAGCGTTCACCCTGTCCATGATTCTCCGCCATAGCTCCATATTCCTGGAAATTGATATCTGCTGTACCTGTGTTCCAATGAGCTGTGGCTCTTCTCTGACAATTTCCTTTACCATGACCCTTGACTCCTCCTCACTGAAACGGGGTGCCTTTGTGGTGAGATGGGTGTTGTGTGGTGTGTGTTGGTGAGAGTGTGTTGAGTAATGTGGTGGGGTGTGTGATGTGAAGTGTGTGAGTGTTGTATGGGTATAAGTGGTGTGTGTGTGTAGTTGTCTCTGTGCTGTTCGTGTCAATCTCCCGGCAGTAATTGTTGTTCATAAAGGGTTGTGGGTACTGTGGGTGGGTGTTTTATAGTGGTGTGGGTGTGTGGGTATGGTATGTGTATGGATGTAAGGTGTGTGTTGTTTGAATTGTCCAATGTGGTATTGTTTTGTTTGTGCGTGTCCGTTTTGAGCGCCGCAGTATGTACCGCCAATAGTTTATCGCAGTTGAATGTCCTCCGTGGTGATTCGCGGGTCGTAATGTGGTGGCCGTTGTTCTGTTGGGCGTAATGGTATGGGTGTAGGGTCTGCCACTTTTTAACTGACCTTTGGTCTGGCAGATTTATGTATGTGGCTGTTTTCTGACAGATTGATGTGTGTGTGTCAAAATATGATGAATGGATATTCGCCACCGTGGTGGTATGTTGACAGCCGTCAGCGAGTAGTCAGTAGGTGGCTGTCAGAAATAAAACCAGCAAAACCAGTATCTCAAAAATGGAGGGAGGCAGACAAAAAGTTAGGGGTGACCACCCTAAGGCTGTCAGGCCTAACAGCTGCATATAACGCCAATGTCATAATGAGGGCCTATATTTTTAGTACATTTCCTACTAAGTTAAGCCTGCCTGCTCTGTGCCAAGCTACCAGAGGGTGATCACAGGATATTTTATGCTGTGTAACTGACTTACCCTGACAAGGAGTGTGGTCCCTACTTGGTCAGGGTGCATACTTCTGCCAACTAGAAACCCGGGGCATATTTATACTCTTCCTGAGCAGGATTTGTGTAATTTTTTTTAATGCAAATTAGATGCAAAACTAACACCATATTTATACTTTGACACTAGATCCCTCTAACGTCAAAATATCTCAGTGTGCGTCATTTTCTGGATGTGTGAAACCGCCTTTCCCTAATGACATGCAAGGTAGGCATTCCCGTCCAAAAAATGGCTTAAACACCTGTGCGCCATATTTATCCAGACGTGCAAAAGTCCTGCACGCCTGGGAGGCGGAGTTGAAAAATGACGCACAGCCCGATTCACGTAAAAAATTAATGCCTGGGTCAGGGCAGGCATTAAAATGAGGCAAACACACCAGTACTTAAGGAAAACCCACAGACGCAACATCAGAGCTCCAAAAGCAAGACATAGAGGTGCTATTCTTCCAGAAGACGCGGAGCACAGGACCAACAGCAGCAGCTTCCACCTCATCAGCAGGGACCCCAAAGGCAACGCAGAAGGCAGGAGAGAATATTCCGAACCAGGACAACCCTTCAGGGCCTCAGGGAACATGACATCATCCAGAGGTAGAGACTAGATTGGCAAGCCATACTGCAGCTGCTGCGCAACATTGAGCCACAGTTGGCACCCAGCTTGCAGACACCCCACATCATTCCACCAGAGACCAACCTGCTAGCTGTCCTGCACATGTTGGCAAGTGGCTCTTTTCAAACAACTGGTACCCTGGTTGCTGGGATCTCACAGCCCTCATTCTTTGCCTTCCTACCCAAGTTATTGGATGCCATCATCTCCCTCACACCCCACCACATCAGCTTCCCAACACACAGCAGAAGCAGCAGGAGATCAAACAGGCCATTGTGGATCACCGGGAATTGATCACCAACATTGTGGCAAATTATCCTGGGCGTGTACATGATTCATTCATCTTCCGCCCCTGCACCATCAATCAACACTTCCAGGATGGATGATAAGGAAATGGCCTACTTGTTGGTAAGTACAGAAACCTATTTATAGATACACAGCACAGCAACTCTGTAGGACCTACAACACATACACCACTACATGGACACGTGGCCAGGAAGACACTGAGGTTGTGACACTACTAGTCATGTTTGAAATCCTAACCAATGGTATACACACCTATGGACAAATGACAGATGCAAATAACAACAGATGTCACTCCAGAGCCACAAGACACCAATTTAAATCCACACAGTGACAATGACAAGGCCTTAAGTGGCAATACAACTTGGAAGATGAATCTTACAATATCACATCAATAATACTCAATCACACACCCTTCCAAGCAATACATACTGTGTAATGGGTGTGTAATGTGTTTCGCTACAGGTCAAACATCATGAGACACATCGAATGATGATGCTGACTCTAATGAAGGTGACATGGAATCATTGAGGCAGTACCAACATCTCACATCACTCCTGGGGTGACATTGCCCGCTACCAATAAGGAAGTGGACTGTGCAAAGAACACATATTGATGTCACAATATTGCAAAGTGCACATTGCTACACAAACGGATTGAGACAATTACACATATACACAACAGATGTACAGGCACATGGACCTTCTGACACTTAAACTTTCACCCCCACAACCAAGTTAGCCAGCTTACCTGGACCGGGTTCTTTAGTGTATGTACACGTTTGCACATGAGCCAACTCAGTGAGGGCACAAAAATAGGTTTGCACGGAACTTGTCACACATGGGATATTTGTGCATTGTCAATTGTGAACACTTTAGTGCTGCAAACTTATGGAGATGTGTTGTACATTGTCACCTAGCCAAATCAGAGGTCCTCACTGTTGTTTTTCATGTGCTATTACACATGTTGAATTGGATGGGATGTTCAGGCCATATAGTGTAACCGTGTTACCACCACAGTGGAATCGATTCTGTGTGTGGAAGTATCATGTCACCTCCAGTGAAGGCACATGGATACTTGTTTCACATGATCTAATGCATTGGAGATACACAATGAACTGCAAGTTCACAAATATACAGCTGATATCCGGTCAATCAGTCAAACACCAGTTTAGATAAATAAACAACCCAATGCTGAAGGAACATCTTAGAGGCCTAGGATCCCACACAATAACACAAACATGGAAGAGTCACAGACGATACAAGATAACAACTGCCATGCAAAGTGACGATCAAGGTGCAACCAACATCCAAATATTTACACTCATTTTTTCTTTCAGCTGATCAGGGTTACGGGATCCAGCCATGGTTCATGACCCCATTTGCCAACCCAACACAGCATCAGAGTGTGCCTATAATGAGGCACATCGGAGGACACTCACCATAGTAGAGAGTACCTTTGGCATCCTGAAGTCAAGATTCAGGTGCCTCGACATAACCGGAGACAGCCTCTTATATTCCCCTGAAATGGTCTGCAAAATCATTTTGACCTGTGCCATGCTGCACAACATTTGTGTAAGGAGGAACATTCCCCTCTATGAACCAGACCCACAAATACCTGAAGAGGAGGAAGAGGAGGATGCTGTTCGTCAACATGAGGGGGACCATCCAAGCACGGCAGCAGGATTGCGTTGGAGACAACACATTGTACAAAATCTTCTTCGAACTATAGTCACCATCACCACTTTCTTACCATATGTCATTAAACACCTCACTTCATCACTCAATAATGCTCTGGTTAATTTTTTATGCATCACATGATCCCTAGGAATCATAATCAGAGTTTAGCCTCATGGAGCATTGCAGTAATACAGATTAGGATACTGTAAAAGCCACATCATATTTGATGGGTATGAATGTACACCAAACATCGCACACAATGGAAATGACATATGTCCTGTCTATTTCACATGTGAAGGGCAAAATGAGAAGACCACAGCTATGACACACATCCATGTTGCCAACATAGTTCATTGCAGCACATGACACACAACTAAGGGGGTCATTACAACCCTGGCGGACGGTGTTAAAGCTGTGGTAATACCGCAAACAGGTCGGCGGACGAAAAAAAGGGAATTATGACCATGGCGGAAACTGCCAACATAGACACCCACTTCAACACTCCGACCGCCGTGGCGGTACAGACAAGCAGCGCGGCGGTCGGCGCCAACAGACAGGCGGAAGACAAAGTAGCGCCCACAGTATCACAACCCGCCAATCCGCCACCTTTTCCGGGGCGGATTCACCGTGGATAAAAACACGGCGGAAACAGCTCTTGCAATGGGAAAACGCTCACCTCAACACACTCCACGAGGAAGGAGGCCACCATGGAGCCCGAACTACAAATACTCCCTGCGCTTGTCTTCCTGCTCCTCTACGATCACCAGCAACGTAGGCGCCGAAGACAATGGTGAGTACTGCACCTACGACATAGGGGAGGGGGGGAGGCAAAAGTCAAGGGGACACACACGCAACACCCCCACCCGACCCTCACCCACTACAACACACACACAAATGCACACCAAGGAAGTTCCCATCGGCGGACGAGTCCTTGTCCCTGTTTGGTGATCCGGTGACCGACGTGAAGCTCCCCTCGCCCTCCGTCCCACTGATTTATTCAGAATCCGTGGTGTGGCCCTCTACGGCCATGTGGGATTCAGGTCCCTCGTGCTCCGGTGTCACTGTACCTCCGCCTGATGATGCTGATACACAAAAGAACAGGGAGAGCACAAAAAGGGGGGGGGAACGACAGAATAAAGACAGGTTGAGTGCATGGCTTACCGCTACCGTTGGCGGACAATGCAGACACAGCAGCCCCCTGCACTACGCCGTGCTCTTGGCCTCTACAGATGCAATTCCTGGGATCTGGCCTACATGGCTATGGTGGACATCTGCACACATAGATGACACAGGGGCATGTATACCTGTACTTGGCACTCTACAGAGGTGGGATGGAGTGCCACATGGCCTGCATTCCGGAGGGGCCTAGCCTACGTAACTCGCCCTGGCCTAGGGAAACCCACAGCCCTCCTCCCCCACCCAGACCCCTCCACTGCACGCAAAGTCTGCTGAATGATGTTGTACCGCCAGGATCCGGAACATCAGGGGGGTCATGGTGCGACGAGCACCTCTCCCACGTTGGGAGGCCATCCCCAGCTGAGCCTCCGCCGTCTTCTTGCTCCAGCGGCGAATGTCCTCCCATCTTTTACTGCAGTGGGTGCCCCATCTCTGGTGGACCCCCAGGGTCCGGACGTCCTTGGCGATGGCACGACAAATGTCCTTCTTCTGGTGGACGCTGACCTACATGACATGTACAGGGGAAGAAGAGAAGTCATTAGCAACTGCACCGTCGAAGTGAGTGGCCCCCATCCCTTTCCTTGCCATGTGGCACATGCATTCACACTCCTTCATGCTCGCTGAACTCTGCCCCCTTCCTTCTCACAACCAGCCCTCTCCACACAGGCATAGCCCATACAACGTGCTCCCTGTGTACTTACCTGTTGGTCTGGAGGACCATAGAGTTGCGTGTACTGGGGGAGGACCCCGTCGACTAGCTTTTCCTGAGCAGTGAAGGCAGGTGCCCTTTCCCCAGACGCAGCAGCCATTGTCTCTTCCAGACCGAGGTCACAGCAGCACTTGCACTGTATGTCCTCTCCTGTCGAAGATCAGGTATCGAGTGATTGAACAGATAGAAAATGGCGGTCACGTCCGCAGCGGTGACATCCACGGCGATGCGTATCATCCCCGCCGGCGCACTTCATCATTGGCTCCTGGGACCCTTAGGGTCCAATGTTAATCAATGCAGCATTGCGCTGCGGTCTACGACCGCCTACCTCGACGGTGTACAACGCCAGAGCAGTTACCTCACATCCCATTGTCCCACTTTAGAGGTCAGACAGCCGCCATTTCAGGGACCCACATGGCTTTGTTTACTACTGCGTCACACATACCTAGGCCTACACTCAACACACATACAGGAAGAGTTTTGTATTTGGTGTCGTGTTCTGTGTAGATGTGGGTACATACCTGGGAATTTGTTGACTCTGTGGTCACTGTTGTCCTTCTTAGGCACCGTCAGCTGGGACATTTGAGGATATGACGGAATCCTCCAGTGTACCGACCGCTGGTGGACGTGTTAACAATGGAGGAGCGATATTTGATCATCACCTACAGGTTTGACCGTGCCACAATCCAAGAACTGTGTACCCAGTTAGAGCCAGACCTGATCTCACCAATCCGCCATCCCACAGGAATGCCCCCTGAAGTGCAGGTGCTATCAATGCTCCATTTCCTTGCAAGTGGGTCATTTCAGACAACAGTGGCCATGTCATCAGGGATGTCTCAGCCTATGTTTTCCAACGTGTTGTCCAGAGTGTTGTCTGCCCTGCTGAAACACGTAAGGAGCTACATCGTTTTCCCTCAGGTGGAGGATTTGGCTACAGTGAAAGGTGACTTCTATGCCCTGGGACATATCCCCAACATCATAGGTGCTATTGATGGCACCCATGTAGCTCTGGTCCCCCCACCCAGGAGTGAACAGGTGTACAGGAACCGGAAGAGTTATCATTCCATGAATGTACAGATGGTATGTTTGGCAGACCAGTACATCTCCCAGGTAAATGCTATGTTCCCTGGCTCAGTGCATGACGCCTACATCTTGCGGAATAGAAGCATCCCGTATGTGATGGGTCAACTCCAGAGGCACCGGTTGTGGCTATTAGGGGACTCTGGTTACCCCAACCTGTCCTGGCTATTGACCCCAGTGAGGAATCCCAGGACCAGGGCAGAGAAAGCTACAATGAGGCCCATGAGCAGACTAGGAGGATGATCGAATGCACCTTCGGCCTCCTGAAGGCCAGGTTCAGGTGCCTCCATATGACAGGTGGTTCCCTATTCTACTCACCAAGGAAGGTGTGCCAGATCATCATCGCCTGCTCGATGCTTCACAATCTTGCTTTGCTACGCCAGGTGCCTTTTCTGCAGGAGGATGGTCCAGATGACGGAGTTGTGGCAGCTGTGGAGCCTGTGGAGCTTGTGGACAGTGATGAGGAGGAAGCTGAGGAAGAAGACATAGACAACAGGGAGTGAGTCATACAGCAATATTTCCAGTGACACACAGGTGAGAACAATTGTTTTACTATTACATTCACTTTCACACTTCTACCTCTATCCTGTCTGTCAATTAGTAGCAGTATTTGGTAAATGAGTTGTACATTTCCCTTACGGTTTCACAGGTGTGGTTACCTACGTGTGTCATCTGCTTGCATGCTTCATGGACTTGTGATGTGTGACATAGGTATGTTGGCAATTCATTTGAAAACGCATTTTGTCACTGTCATTGCTAATATACATTTCCCAAATCACAGACTGACTCCAGATTGTTTTGTGGTTCAAGGGTGTTTATTGAAGTGCTAATTATTGGAGGGGGTGGCAAAATGGTGATGGGTGATGGTGGAGGAATGTCCATGGCAGAGTCCAGTCTATAAGTCTCACAGGTGCACTGCCCATATGGGCATAGGAAGTGGAGCTGGGGCAGTTCAAATCTGGACAGGTAACAAAGTGAGACAGTGGGAGGACAATCAGGGTGGTCTCATTTCCTGGCGGGGGTCTTGCCTTCTTGCTCTGTCCTGTTCCTGGATCTCAGGGACCGCTTGCAGGGTGGTTGTATGTCTGCAGGGCGTGGGGTGCTGGTGTGGTGGTCCTGGGGCGGGGCGTCCTGTCCACTAGCGCCGGCAGAGGTGGTGGGCAGTTCATCATCCATGCTAGTGTCAGGGGCCCCTTGGAGTGCCATGGTGTCCCTCATGGTCTTTTGTATGTCCTTCAGCACCCCTACGATGGTGCCCAGGGCGGAGCTGATGGTTCTGAGCTCCTCCCTGAACCCCAAATACTGTTCGTCCTGCAGGCCCTGGGTCTCCTGAAACTTGGACAGGACAGTCGCCATCGTCTCCTGGGAGTGGTGGTATGCTCCCATGATGGAGGAGAGGGCCTCGTGGAGAGTGGGTTCCCTTGGCCTGTCCGCCCCCTGTCGCACAACAGCCCTCCCAGTTCCCATGTGTTCCTGTGCCTCCGTCCCCTGGACCGTGTGCCCACTACCACTGCCCCCAGGTCCCTGTTGTTGTTGAGGTGGTGGGTTAGCCTGGGTTCCCTGTAGTGGTGGACACACCGCTGATTGACGTGCCGAGGGTACGGAGGTATGGGCCCGCTGGGTGGGTGCTGTGCTGGTGTTACCAGACGGTGGAAGGTCAGTGTTGGGCTGTGCCTGTGCAAGGGGAACCGACTGTCCCGAGGTCCACGATGGTCCGGGCTGGTCATCTGGATCCAGTTGGCCAGAGCTGTTGTCGTCACTGTGGGCCTCTTCTGTGGGTGGAGTGGGGATGTCTGGACCCTCCTGTGTGGTGACGTTACGTAGTAGTCCTGCAGGGGTATAAGAGCATGATTATTGCATGTGTGTGTGTCATGGTGTGCAATGGGTGGGTGTGTGCGTACCCCAGTGCAAGCATTCCTGTGTGGGGGCTTGTATGATGATGGTTGGGGGTTGTTATGGGTATGTGCAGTGAGCATGCTTTTGTGCTGGGTGTCCATGCTTAGTTGTGTTATGCAGGGCTTGGTGTTGGGATGTGAGGTTTGTGTTATTAGTACATTAGTGAGGAGTTGTAGTGATAGGGGAGGGGGTGAGGGTGGGGGTGTGTGATAGCATGCAGGTAGGGTGGGGGATATGATAGTTAAGATTTTACTTACCAGTGTCCATTCCTCCATCGACTCCTCCGAGGCCCTCTGGATGCATGATGGTCAAGACCTGCTCCTCCCATGTTGTTAGTTGTGGGGGAGGAGGTGGGGCTCCGCCGCCTGTCCGCTGAATCGCGATGTTGTGCCTGGAGACCACTGAACGCACCTTCCCCCGTAGATCGTTCCACCTCTTCCGGATGTCCTCCCGATTTCTTGGATGCTGTCCCACAGCGTTGACCCTGTCGACGATTCTTCACCATAGCTCCATCTTCCTGGCTATGGAGGTGTGCTGCACCTGTGCTACAAATAGCTGTGGCTCCACCCGTAGGATTTCCTCCACCATGACCCTGAGCTCCTCCTCGGAAAACCTGGGGTGTCTTTGGCGTGACATGGGGTGGTGTAGGTGATGTGTGGGGTGGTGTATGTGTTGATGAGTGTGGTGATGTGTGGTGGTGTGGGGTATTTTGAGCGTGGATGTTGTATGGGTGATGGTGTTGTGTGCCTCTCTGTGGTGGGGTTGTCTATTGCTGTAGTCTCTCTCTGGCCTTCTTTCAGATTTTTTGGTCGTAGGGGTTTGTGGGTGATGTGGGTGTGTGTTTTATATTGTGTTGGCTGTTTGGGAGTGGTTTTTGTATGTGTGTCATGTGTGTGTATTTGGAATTGTCCAATGTGGCGGTGTTTTGGAGATGTGTGTGTATTTTGAGTGCGGCTGTGTGTACCGCCAATGGAATACCGCGGTTGAAAGACCGCCGCGTGGATTCGTGGGTCGTAATAGCATGGGCGTGTTTCTGTTGGCGTGACGGTGGAGGATTTTTTTCTGCCAGTTTATCACTGACCTTTGGTGTGGCGGACTTGTGTGGGTGTCTGTATTTCGGCGGATTCCGAGATGTGGGTCACAATAGCTGTGGCGGTATTTCGCGGCCGCAGCGGTGCATTGGCGGTCTTCTGCACGGCGGTAAGCGCCTTTTACAGCCAATGTAGTGACCCCCTAAGACACCATCAATCATAAGGTAAAAAAGTGTTTCATACATGAGGCAGTGGATGTGCTATTGCATTGTTAACAGGAATGTATGACCAGACCCTTGACAGCAGTAAGTGTGACATCAGCTATCTTTGCAAGGAGCATGTGTGACAAGGAGTCCAAGTACGCTGAAAATGGATAGCACGAGTGCCCTAGGTATGACAAGCATTGCTCACAAGACATGCCCTTGGCAGTCCATCCCAGGTAATAAGTCCTGCCACTGCCATTTTTTCAGTCTCTGCCCACCTTTCTCTGGGTGGCCCTGTAAATGGACTATCTGTATCCTGATAACCTTCATCTACACCCACCCAGACTCCCATTCTGACTCCTGTGTGCTTCCTTCTTCAGTATGGCATGCCATAGTCATAGTTCATCAGTCTGCATGGACCTCAGGTCCGATAATGCACTGCCTGATAGTCGGTAGGACCTATAATCAGATGTTCATTGCATCCCATCTGAAAGGTCCAGGTGGCCCTTTGAACTTGATTCTCAACTACAGGACTTGTGAGAGACTGAAGCTGCACACACCTGTGAGCACTTCCATGCAGACCAGCCATTTGAACCTGCACTGCCATTGCTGCTGCCTGGAACTGCTTAGAAGATGTCATTTTCTGAACATCCTTGTTGTGCATTGCCGTATAAATCACTTGTATAACAGAGCCCTTGGGGGATTGTGTAATGTTGCAGCCCACAGCACAAATACAGTTTTTAGTTCCCACAGTTTTGTTCCAGCTTTTCGCAGTCTGAGTCTGCTCACTTTGTATTTGCCTTGTTCATGTTTGTTCCTGACAGAGCCTGCCTCCTGTTAGCCTGACTGGTTCCTGTCTTTGCATTAACCATAGAGGTTCCCTGTGGCTACATTTGTCTCACAGTTGCTTTCCATGCCCTCTCTTTCCTCATGGGGTATAGTGGCTGGTAGGTCTACGATGAATCCTCAAATCTATAGTATGGTTTAATCAGTTTACTTATCGTATTATGGTCCGGGACATGTATTCAAATTGCCTAATCCAGCCCCCATATCTTGTCTGGGTTTCATGTATTCATGAGTGACAAACAGTGACAGTGTACTACGGCTGTATGCATGGATTTTTTTGTACTGTGCCTCCAGCACAACAAACAATGGCCCTAATTGCAACTTTGGCGGGCGGCAAGCGCTGCCCACCAAGTTGTATCCGCTGCGCGGCCGCCAATGCGGTTGCCATTTGGAGATCCCCGCTGGGCCAGCGGAGATGTCGGCCGCAACACGGAAGCCGGCTCCAAATGGAGCTGGCGGTGTTGCGACGGGTGCAACTATGCATACAGTGAAAAGATCCATGGGGCCGTGGCATGGGGCCCCGCGACTCCCCTTTCCACCAGCCTTTTCATGGTGGTTTCTACCACCATGAAAAGGCTGGCGGGAGGGGGACTCGTAATCCCCTGGCCAAAGTGGCGGGAAACCACTGGTCCCGGCAATGCGACCGCGGCGCTTCCGCCGTGGTCGTAATTCCATGGGAAGCACCGCCAGCCTGTTTGCGGTGCTTCAGACAAAACAGCCCTGGCAGTCTTTGACCGCCAGGTTTGTAATGAGGGCCAATGTTTGCTAATGTGTCTGAAAGGACAAAACATGTTTGTGTCCTGACGGTCCACACACAGATTCACTTCGGCCGGAACATATTGATGGGGCTTGCGTAGTTACTAGCTGTGAGATTAATTAGCACAGAAGCACTGATGTTCCCTGATGCAGTGGGAATTTTAGAGGCCACCCTTTGTACAAATGTTGTGATGAAACCTGCCTGTTTCCTATTACTGATCCATAAAGCTTTTGAGCACACCAAGGTTGCCCTGTTGTCAGCCTTATAAAAGTTATGCAGTGCCATAGCTGGACTATCCCTATGTGTGTCATCAATTTATCTTTGGCTTTAGGTCAATTCTGCTTTGAAGGATACTCTGTAATGCAGGGAATGGCTCCACAGACTAATGACTAGACCTGCACGTAACTGTGACAACATGGAGGCCAATACTAACACAGGGTAGACATGGCCACACACTTGAACTGGACACCTTTGTGCAATTAACCACTGGAAATATGTGAACACACGCAGCATGGTCTGCTGGTCCTCCTCTGCCACAGGAGAAACATAGGTCATTTATATGACTCAAACTGTGGTGTAACATAACTTTTTTGGATTGGTTTTGGGACTCTGTGTCACAAGCACTGTACCTACTTAGCATGTTCAAAAGGCTGACTCATGGGTAGTATACAAACAAGTGACCAGGAACTTGAATCCAACATTCCAGTACATGTGATGGCATACCCTTGTAACATTGCTATTATCAACCGTCCTCTATCTATCCTGTGTATAGTTTGTAATGGGAGATGTTTTGTCCCCAAAGTCAGGGAAGTTTACACAGCTTTAGACACTATGGGTATGACAAACACATATCCTGACTGACGTACCACAATGAATGGCAACTGATGGTTATCCATATTTACAACACATGCATACAAGATTATTATGCAAAACACATCTTGTGACGTTCACACAGAGGCACAACAACAATTGAAATAGCCAATTCACAGACATATGCACACAGGCCATGAGTCAATGTATTAAGTTGCGTAGCCTTGCTATCCTCTATTGACGCACCACCTGCTCAAATTAGGGAATACCAATTTTTATTCCAAATGTTTGGGTTGCTGTTGCGTCAGTTAAGAGTGCTAATCCGGCACAACAACATGAGTAATATGGTCCGCAGTAGTGTGGTCTGCCACATGTGCCGAAACACTGGAACACACATAGCAGGCCCTAACAGCCTATCTCTGTATAGTTACAGCGTTCATGTACGTTAAAAATGAGAAAAATTACACAAACACAGTTAAAGACAGATATTTTGATGCAAACGCATCAAAAAAGATGCATATGCTTCAAATTTTGCCATATGTGTGTTGAAAAATGATGCTCACAGCCATTATACATCCATTGGTCCCTAGCGGTAATTCCAACACTGCACCCCATGAAATAGGTCATCCATGAAAAATATATTGATCTTTGAATGCAGAGTAATTTGTAAGCATTTGCGTCAATTTTTTTTGCTGCAAAGCCCGTAAGCGTCAAAAAAAATTCACGCATCGTTATATAAATGCACCGCATTTGAGACAGGAAGTGATGTAATAGGATATCCTGTTTACAGAAATGGTACAGTGGGTGTACTTTCACTTTCACCTTGCAGTCTGTGATTCTTCTAGACTGTGTGGCTGTATTGAGAGTTTTGTCATTCCAAATTGTGCTTTTGTCTCCTGTGTGCCATTCCAGTTGTCAACTGTTGTTTTTGTAATTGTTTCAGTAAATCAGTGTAGGTGTGTTTTTGTCATTTTTTGTGTCTAATTTTGTCTTTCTACTGTTGGGAGTGTGTAGTGGGTATTTTTAGTTGGGGTATTGTTGGGCTGTTTGTGGGTTCTTTAAGTTTAATTTTCCTACCTCCTTTCCCTGAATTTTCCTATTTTCCTTTTCCTATCCCTATTATTTTTGTCAGGTTGGGAAGGCCACTTCTGGGAAGAATGGTGAGGAGGAGCTGGGGGCTTTCCTTTGGCTGGTGTGCCACTTCCTCCCCCTGATGTTAGAGGCTGGTGGCAGGGTGATACAGGGGTATCACACCGAGGCGAGGAGGCTCAGGTGGGCCAAGGTGCTGTTCCATCTGAAGAGAGTATTCAACAGCCAGGGCAACAACCACCAACTCAAGTATCGCTGGACTGACCTTGTGGCCAGAGACAAAAACCTGCTGGACCACCTGGGTGTGGTGATTGGTTGCCCTGTTGGTGAGTACAAATCAGACTAATGTGCACATTTAAATGCTCTGTAGTGACAGCAGCAGATTTGTTGACATGCTGGATGCAATGTTTGTGGACATGTGAAATGCAAGTTAAATATACTGCGGCCCTGATTTATACAATATTTGCTACACATTACTGTCATTTGTTGACGCAAAAGCTGCACAAACTTACAAAACACAACTTGATCTTGTAAATTAGTGCTGCTTTGTCGTCAATAGATGATGGTAATGTGACTCAAACATATGTTTTATTCATAATTTGTGAGTGTACCAGGAATGAGATGTATTTCACCACAGAAGCCGAGCAAGATGGTGGAGGCGTAGAGCGGACGCAGCCTTGCGGCCACGCTCACCCGACTCCGGATGCCAAGGAGTGAGGACGCGGCTACGGGCGCAGAAGCAACGAGAGGGGAGGCCCCCCTTTCCATGTACTTCCAGGCTATGCCGCAGCCTCGGACGGCCGAGATGAGCATGCCGGGGTTCGCCCCCGAGGGCATAATCGGAGCCGAAGGACGTTTTTTCAGCTGCTGGCCTCGATCCTTGATTTAATCAATCGCGCTGAGGGAGAACGACGTGGGGGGAAGCATCGGCCTCCCCCAGGAATTTTTGGAAAAGCAGGGGAAGACATATGGAAGTAGCCCTGACGGCTACCCCCAGTTAATCACTCCCTGCAGTTTTACGCCGAGCTACATACCTAGGTAAAGGAAATAAATACCTGGGAAAAGAAAGGGGAAAGCAGTCTTTCATTTTGCCTGCCTGCTCTGCGCTTTCAATTATGGACTCTGCAAGAAGGAGGAGCAGTAACTCCAAGTAACTTCAAGTAAGCTAAGGGGGGGAAAGTGGTCTGAATGATTGACTGAAACTCCAGAAAACATGTTAGTTTAGACACACTTCCCTTCTCAAATTTAAAAAAAAAAAAAAAGGAGGGGGGAAAGAACTTTATCAGATTTCAAGGTGTTTTTGATTGTTGATCCGGATGGCAGAGGGTCTATGGTGAGCTGCCTCTGCAAACTAGGACCCCTCCAATGTTATTAATCGCGGAGGCGGATATTAATCACTCATGTACTCATTCCTGGACTACTAAGGGCATTATTAGAAGTGCGATATATGGCGCAGCACATGATCTGATAGCAGCAATAGTAGGGCTAGCCAGGTTGGTGAAATTATTCCCCCATTTTTTTAAAGTAAGGATGGCGCCTAAAATACCTTGGAACCCTGGAGATAAGACTGACAATGCTAAAACATTGCGTTCAGGAAAAGATAAAGGGGACCTGGCCGGGGCAAACAGACGGCCCACCTCAATTGTGGGGAGGCAATTTGGGAGAAGCACAACTGGCCAAAGTAAAGATCTTAAACTGAGTGATAACATAACTCCCCCTGCGGAAAATAGGGGGAAGAGTAAAACTCAGGCCACTATCACTTCTTTCTTGGCAGGAGGGGCACAAGAAAACAAAACTACACTTTTAACTCCCATGTTGGGAGGGGAACAAATCTCTACAGAAAGCACATATGAGGGGGCTTCCAGCGAAAAGTCTGGAAAGGAAAGATCATCCCAACCGGGAATTATAAGGTCTGACAGCGGCACGATGGAGAAAAGGCAGGAAACTCCCTCGACGCAGCAGCATGTGCCCGAAATACAAGGAAAGGACTTGAGTAATATAAAGCAAACGCGGGGTAGGGCAGAAGGGCAAGGCAGGCCGCAGAGTTTAGGAGAAAGTGATAAGAGCAATGGGAAGGAGATAAAAAACTTGGACTGGTCAAAAGATACTGGGGATACATTTTATTCATTAACAGAGGAATCAGAATTCAGTAGCGCTGAGGGGCACAGCCTTAATGACTCTGGTAGCAGCATATCCCCGGAGGAAGGGAATGCTTCATCGAATAACGAACTCACAGTGCGGCAGAGGCACCGCCAGCGTAAGTGCATCAAAACGAGGTCTGGTTCACAGGAGGGTACTGATTTCTCCGCCTCTAGCGGGAGCAGGACTTTGAAGTGGGATTACTCCAGTATCAATCTAACAGATGTAGCTTGCACAACGAATAAATCAAATATGGGCGATCAGCAGCCGCCGGGGAATAACGACAGAGGAGATAATATCGAGGCTGTAAAGAGCGATATGCGCAGCGAACACAGACTATGGGATGCTACAATCAATATTTAACTCAATCAAAGAATTCCACATGGAAACTCGGGTAGAAAGTCGCCGAGCCAGAATGGCTACAAAACGGCTGCAAGGATCAGTGAGTAAGGTGGCAAATCATGTATTGAGATAGAAACTAAGCTATGCACAATGGAAGAGAGGATAGTAGCAGTCGAAGAGGAAGTTGATACGCTGAAACAACAGAATGCCATGCAAGAAAGCCAAATGACTGACGTGATGTGGAAACTGGAAGATTTGGAGAGCCGGCATAGAAGGAATAATCTATGCTTTTTGGGCATAGAGGAAGGGCTGGAAGGAAATGACATTCGGGACTACATGATCAAGCATTTGCAGCGGGCCTTTCCCGAACTGAACCACTGGGATTGGAATAATGAGATACAGCGGGCACATAGATTTCCCCCGACCAGGAGGGAGGGGGCGTACCCAGTTCCTTCAAAATATCCTAGAGCCATTTTGGTGTTTTTTGGGAATTTTTTACTGCGTCAGGCAGTTTTTGATAAAGCACGCCCTAATACCCCGCGACAGGTGGAAGGGGTAACCTTTTTCACGTGACCAGACTTCTGTCATACAAATGTGGAGCGGAGATGGCGGCTCCGACAGTTGATCAAGCCCTTTTTCGATAAGGGAGGAGAGGCTTACTTGATTTCCCCTGCTCGGCTGAAAACAGTGGTTAATGGGAAAGTGAGATGGTTTTCGTCAGAGATTCAGGCAAAGGAATACTTGACGGAGTTGAAATAATTATTTTTTTTTAGATATAAATGGTTTCGGTGGTGGGCGGGGCACTCTGCATCTACACTTCGCCAACACTCGAGCCAAGAGGCTCGATTACTCTACAAGAAAGGGGGGCTGGCTGAAAGGGAGGGCCCCCAGCCAGCCCTTAGGGGGAGGGAGGGGAGGGAGGGGGGTAGACGGGTGTGTGGTGGGGTGGGGGGATCTGGAGGGGATGAGAGGTGGGAGGGAGGGGGGAAGGGGAAGGAAGGGATGAAAAGATTGGAACAGAAACAGAATAGAAGGACCAGAGAGAGCAGAGGAAGTAAGGTCAATGCAAGAGTATATACAATTGGAGTAAAAGGCCAAACAGGAAGACTGGGAGGTGGAGAAAGCTGGGGGAGGGTAGAAAGAACTAAAAATGCCCAGACTCCGTATTGCTTCTATTAATATCTTTGGTCTAAATGATCCCAGGAAAAGAAGGAAAATTATGGAAGAGCTAAAAATTCTCAGGGCAGATATCTTCTGCTTGCAGGAAACGCATGTAGAATATAGGATTCGAGGGATACTAGGGTCACTTGGCATGAGAGTGATAGCATGTTCAAAACAAGAGGTGAAAACTAAAGGGGTGGCAATATTGGATCAGAGCAATAAAGTGAAATTTGCGAGGCAGAAGGTAGATAAGAACGGAAGATGGGTAATTGTAGAATGCCTATATAGGGAAGGTAGCTTTACGTTGTGTTCTATATATGGGGCAGTATCAGATGATCCAACGGTAATTTACTCTATGGCTGTAGAATTAACTGGCTGGCCGACCCCGTATATTCTATGCGGAGACTTTAACTTCAATGGGTCTTGGGACGGGCTACACAATCTAACAATCAAACAGGGCCCGTAGCGAAGAGATATCAGGGGCGGAAGCCTCGTGTTCTTAAGGCTATGGTAGGATTGCAAAAAAAGCTAGGACTGGTGGATGCTTGGGCCAAGCTGTGCGATCCAGATCCGGGGTACACTTATTTTTCTGCCCCTCATGTGAAACTGGCCCGATTAGACTTTTTTCTGATATCATCTGAATGGTTGTCGCAGGCTAGCATGGAGTTATATCCACGAGTCATGTCGGATCATAATCCATTGGTATTGGACTTGGAGTTAGATGGTCTAGAACATAAAACCAGGAGATGGACCTTTGAAAGGGGGCTTCTCAGTGACTCTGAATATCTGGAGTATATGAGGGATTGGATAGTGGAATTTCTAGAGTTTAATAGAGGCTCTGCTCCTATAGAAATAGTATGGGATACTTTGAAAGCAGGGATACGGGGAGCAACCCTAAGTTTCAGTCTGAGTAAACAAGGAAAGGCCCAAAGGAAAATTAGAGACTCCCATCTGAAGCTTAGAGATCTAGAAATGCAACTGATTACAGTTATAGAGAGGGGGGAAGACATGAAGAATGTTCAGGAGCGAATTGCTATAGCAAGAGCAGCAATAAACGAGGGTAATGCAGATAGAGTAGCTGGGAAATATCTCGCGCAACGATCTGAGAGGTAAGAGTATGGTGAAAGAACTGGTCACCTGCTGGCAGTAAGGGCAAGTCATAAGGCCGCAGCAGGGGCGATCCGAGAGATTCAAGATCAACAGGGACAAATAGTGATAGATAATGAAGGTATTAGGAAAGTGTTCCAGGGGTATTATATCGATCTATATAAGGACACAGATGGATTCTCGGCAATAGAGATGCAGGAATTTCTTCGCCCCATCAGGTTTAATACAATCTCAGAAGAAGATAACTCGCAACTGGAGGGTCAGATTGGCAGCTTAGAAATAGATAAGGCATTTAGGTGGTCATTACGACCCTGGCGGTCTCTGGCGTCCGTACCGCCAACAGGCTGGCGTTACGGAGACCAGTATTACGACTGTGGCGGTAGCGCCGCTGTCGCACCGCCGGGCCGGCGGTTTCCCGCCGTTTTAGCCCCGGCGGTGACAATCCGCCTGGGGATTATGACCCCCCTACCACCAGCCTGTTTCTGGCGGTTTGCACCGCCAGGAAGAGGCTGGCGGTAAGGGGTGTCCTGGGGCCCCCTAACAGGGCCCCGGCCAGCTTTTCACTGTCTGCATAGCAGACAGTGAAAAGCGCGACGGGTGCTACTGCACCCATCGCACGGCCGCAACGCCGGCAGCTCCATTAGGAGCCAGCTCCTATGTTGCGGCCTCATCCCCGCTGGGCCGGCGGGCATAAACTTAGTTTGCGCCAGCCGGCCCAGCGGGGATGTCGTAATGGGGTCCGCGGGAGTACGGCCACATTTGCAGCTCGTAATGACCTCCTTAGTGATCTCGCCGCCGGCAAAGCATCCGGTCCAGATGCTATTCCATTAGAGTTCTACAAAACTTTTAAATTAGAGTTACACGCACTGATGCTCGAGCTGTTTATTCAGGTACAGAGTGGTGGAAAGACCCCGCCCTCTTGGGGAATGGCTAATATGGTAGTTTTCCTTAAGAAAGGGAAGGCCCCGCAGAATCCGGCTTCTTACCGGCCAATAACATTAATTAATAGTGATGCCAAATTATATTCTAAAATATTGGCTGCACGCCTATCTTTAGTAATTAGGAAATTGGTAATGCCCCGGCAACACGGATTTGTCACTGGTAGAGATATGTCAGAGCATATTCAAAGACTTATTGCTCTGTTTGACGCAAAAGAAGTAGCGGAGGAACCTATGGCGGTGGCCCTACTTGACGCAGAGAAAGCATTTGACCAAGTTAGTTGGAAATACCTCTGGGAGGTCATGGGGAAATATGGCTTTCGAGACCAATTTATAGTGGCAATAAAGGCCATGTATAAGTCACCGGGAGTAAGAATCCAACTAATGGGAGGGCAGTCCGATTGCATCCACGTGGGGAGAGGCACTAGGCAGGGATGCCCTTGTTCTCCGCTGCTGTTTGCCCTATATATAGACCCTCTGCTCAGACAGCTTGAAGAAAATAGGCAGATTATTCCGGTACAAAGATATGGGTGGGACACAAAAGTCCTGGCCTATGCAGATGATATTGCCATTATAACTTCCAATCCGGATACAGCACTGAAAGAAATCGAAGAGATTACTACTAAGTTTGGGTCATTCTCTGGGTATTTTTTAAATAGGACCAAAACCCAGCTATTGGTTAATCAATTTACGAAATCACAGGATAATCAGAGGGTGGAGCAGGCAATATACCTCGGCATTAGTATCTCACCAAGGGTAGGAGACATTGTCAGCATGAATTTGGATCCAATAATGGTTAAAGCTAGAAACGATTTGCACAGATGGAACAACTTGCACATGACCATAATAGGGATGTGTAATATGGTCAAAATGATTCTTCTCCCCAAATTACTATACTTATTCCGGACCATACCTCTGATCTTTACAAAAGCTCGCTTTGAAGACCTAGAACGGATGATCATGAGATTTATCTGGGCATATGGCAAGTGCAGAAGGTCGGCCAAGCTTATGTCTTTACCTCGCGAAAGGGGGGGGGTGGGCTTTGCCTAACTTGAAGCTATACCAATTGGCAGCTGCTTTCCAATATATGCGCCCACTATGGGGGGAAAGACCAGGGGAGAGTAAGGGGGAAAGTACTCCTTATATCCCTAATATATACAAACTACTTGTGGGCTCCGCCTCAAAGGGGTGCTTGCTAACGTTTCACGAGCCAGGGTACTATAAGAAAACACGGTACAAGGTACTAGAGGCGGCTTATAAATGCTGGCGGCCCTGGCGAACAAAGAATGGGCTTGGGAGATTTAACTACTATACCCTAATCAAGAATAACCCGTCGCTCCCCGATATTTTTAAAGACAGCTATATGACAAAATGGGCTTCCAAAGGGGTAGTGAGGTTAGGGGACTTTTTTGATGATGCTGGAATTAAAACATTTACGAGTCTCCAAGAACGGTTTGCTTTAGAACAAAGGGACTTTTTAAAATTCTTACAGGTGCGAGACTTTCTGAGCAAGAAGACGGGTGGGTCACAGGGGTTTAAAAGTAACCAACTGTTAAAACACATTCTGGGAGAATCGAATCTGACTATCAAAGTAATTTACTCCTTGTTAATGGCAGAGCAACTGGATGATTTGGAGAAGCATAGTGAACAATGGAGCGGAAAATTGTCCGATGGAAGTGTCAATTTTTTTAATTCACTTGAGTTAGGTCACACTGTGCTATTATCCTCGTCTTTACAGCCACAACATTATAAAACTGTGTTTAACTTGTATTATACACCAGCCCACCTTGCTAAGTTGGGGGGGGTCAACAGGAATCAATTGTCCAAGGTGTGGGGATCACGCAACAGATGTAATACATATGTTTGCCACCTGTAGAGAATTAAAGACACTGATAGATGGGATGCAACTTGTAATAAAATAAATTTTGTGGTACGAGGTGGCCCTTACCCCAGAAATTCTGGATCTAGGGACCGCAGAACAAACAAGGGGACGACAGAGGGCTTTCATCTTTCTTGCTATGGCAGTGTACCGTTTATGTATTTCCTCTGTATGGTTGACCAGATTACCACCATCATGGCAGCAGTGGCTGGGCAGGTTAATATCAGTATATTATCTAGAGATCTCCCTGTATGAGCGGAAGGGAAGGCTGGCCAGAAGAAAAGGGAACATGGTCTGGAGTCAATTTCAGAACTGGCTCATGGTTAATGACTGATGTACTAAGTTGATATTCCCTTTTGTTATGATTCCCTGTGTAGGGACACATGGATGAAATGTATCTAATTGTATATTGTATCTATTTATTTGCTTTTGAAAATAATAATAAAAAAATAATAATAATAAAAATAAAAAAAACATGCGTTTCGTGACACTATGGAGGGACATATTACTATGATCTGCCAGTCGCTGTGAGTACAGGCATGGCCCAAGTCTGCATCCCAATGGGCTCATAGTCGTGTAAGGGACATACATACATATCCCCTTTACTTTGCTCCCTAGAATGTATGATAGGTGACTTTCTTTGGCATAACATGCATTGCAGAGTGGCCTTGCGTAAACTTTATCTCTCCCAGATAGCGGTGGACTCAATGTCCCTAAACTTGAGCATTATTATTTAGTGTCACAACTACAGTGGATGTCTCATTGGTTTAGCAGCCAGCAACTTTCAGACACTGCATCCAAAATGTGACATGGGACAGACCCTCACCTCTTCCATCCATTTGCTAAACCCTCATCACCACATATACCCCTTTTACTTGTGGAGTATTGCTGCTTTTGTAGAGCATTGTTTGTTACAAGATCTACCCTGCCCTATGGCCCGGCAATGCCTTTACTTGGTCTGCTGTGGGAACGCACTGTTACTACTCTTCAGGAGCTATATACTATAGGTGACTGCATACTATAGGCGACATACACGGAAGGTGCTCTTTTTTCATTTGATGACCTGATAGCGAACAATGAACTCCTGCCTCGTCAATTCCTGCTACATGCTTCTGTTACCAACATACTAACTCACACGTGGGCCGAGGTACAACAGGAACCCATGCAATAACTGGTCCTTCAATAAATACACACATTCGGAATGGGGATATACCATATCCGCTGGCTTGCCAGTGCTTTACGCACACAAACTGCCTTTTCCCTTACACTACGAGCCCATTGTATCTCGCCCAGGTTTGAGTTAGTATGTTGGTAATATTTATAACATGGCCAAAGCCGAGACGACAGGCCAAACTGCAGTTCGACCCCCGTCACACAACATGGGGACCTAACACTGGTCCAGAGCAGATGACTAACGGAAGCTCCACTCCAGATGAGCCAGCAGAATCAGTGGAAAAGAAACAACTTTTGGTTGCTGTGCAACAAAGTTTGACATCTGTTGAAAACAAAATGGACAACATGTGCACAAGAATGGACTCAATCACAAACAAACTTGAAAAACATGACAGGCGTGTACGAGAAGCGAAAGAGCACCTAAAAAAAAAAAGAAAAAAAAAAAGAGATGTATTTCAAATGCTAAAGCAAGGAATGAATGTAGTCCCCAATTATTTTGAATACATGTCTGAACTGTATTCATGGCCATAAGTACAAAGTTCTTCCTAACCTCTGGTAATATTTTAGGCTTCTGCTTTGACTTGGTTTGTGCAGCATTTAAATTAGAAATGGATGCCAAAGTAATGCACACGGGATAATATCTAAATGTTTGGTGCTACTTTCCATAGCTGTAGCGTAAAAACATGAAGCAAATTCTACACATTAAAAAAAAAAAGAATATCTGGCCCTATCTTCATCGTTCCTATGTGTTTTAATTTGCCTTGGGCACAATTGCTGGTACAGAGCTGATGCATTTGCCATCTGTTCACTTTATAGCCAAGCAATTTTTATAAGTTAATGGGTCAGCATGGGATCCCTGAACTTGGTGAATGTATGATCATAAATTATTTTTTTGCATGATGTTGTGCAAGGGACCCTTGACTGCTTCCATCATACATTTAAAGTGACAAAATAGTTTGCTAGTTTACGTTTGGTACACCCCTGCTGATCTAGTGCAGCATATGTTCAATAGTTAACTTCTCAGTATGAAGGCTATCACAGACATGGGTGTGTGCTACGATCAGCAGACCAGCATTCCTGTGACTGCTGCCATTCCCAAGGTGCATGCAAATTGAGACCTACCTCATCAAGATTGCCACAGTAGGACATTTGCTAAACCATGTTTCAATTAGGGGACAGTGTCAGTTCGTTGTATAACCACAGATCACACAACTCGCAAATGTAAGATGATGAATGTGGCTAACTGTGATTTACAATACCTGATATAGGTACAGAGCGCCCTGAGTAACACATTTCAGGTGCAATGACTACACCTGTGCCCATGCATTCTGTCACCGATTATCAAATTAGACACTGTCAGCATATATTTGTTTGTTGTATTGATTTTGATAAATGGCCAATCCATGTTTAGCGTAACATTGACATCAAGTAACACACAGGATCCCTGCCATCATTGTGTCATCTGGGACATATGTGGCTCTGGGTACACTGGCAATGTGGCATATGTAACCTATAGACAACACAGGTCCACATATAATGGACCATAGAAAGCATAATAATTCATGAGCTAAAGTCAACCCACATGAGCATCACACAGTAACTGATTGTCCCTTGATGGACAAGGCACAATACCTGAGTGACTAGTATTGCAGTGCACCAGAAATGTGGCTTTGCATGTCTCTCATAACAACAAATGAAGAAATGGAGTACCCTCTATAAATAATTCTGCATCAAATTGAGTATTCATGTTTGTCACCACATGATTGTTAGGGCCAGAGCATGTGTGCATATGTGTGTCTATCACTCACTGGAGTGACAGGGTCAATACATGTTTGCAGTGGTATGTCTGTTGGGGTGTCTGCATGCCAGAGGTGCTGATCTATTATATAAAATGTCACACACAGTGAGTTTTTGTTCCAAGTTTTGTACAGTGAGCAGACATTGAGCACATTTCACCCTTCCATGTTTTACAGGTGGACCAGCCCCCTACACAATTGGAGAAGTGGCTTGATTTGTGGACCCAGACATATCCAGTAATTGTTGATATGTTAGTTCTGTGTTGTGTTTGCAGCTGTTGTGTGATTGACTCCTGTGTGATGGACACATAGCAAGGTATGATGTGCTGGCACATGATCTGATATGTGACTTAACTAGAATTTGACATTTTGTTCCATTTTTGAGTTGGACAATCAGTGGCAGAGAGTCATATTTTGGGAATCTAGTGCTGCGCTGAAGGCATGGGCAAGTGAACAGGGTGATATTTGTTGCTACATTTATGCCAATTAAAAATTTGCCATTTTCATGATTTAGTCAGCAAGTCATACCCTGATTCACACAGAGCAGTGATGTTGAAGTATTACCCACAGACTTGAGCCTCCCTGTTAACTAATGAACATGTAGGACTGTATGTTTGACTTCCTAGCAGCATCTAGCTCCACATGTTGTGCTACGTTTATGTGGCGCTTGAGTAGATTGTCATAGGTGTGCATGCAGCTCAAGCCCAGATGGGTGTTTGCATCTATGTGCTTGTTATTGGAAAGGTATTAGTGAGATCAAATGATGTTGACAATTGTCTGCAATTAGGAACATAAATGTGGATGTGATTGTCCAATGTTTGTGTCTAATCTAGTTGGTAGCCCTCCTTAACTGTGGTGGACTGACTAATCCCATGCACAGCTGTTCAAAGCTTCCTAGTTGTTCTTGATGTTTGAAAGTATGTGTTGCCTGTCTGTCCGTCCGTGAGGCACAGGGTGAGGTTCATGTAATATGTTCACCTAGGTGTGAGGATCCCAGTGTAGAAGACAGACATGCAATTCCAATATTCCTATGTTCCCACCTAGGATACCCCCTCATGATTAGCAACTGCATACCGTCTGGGCAATTCCATTTACAAATCACAGATCTTGTGGCCCTTGATTGTCATCCAGAAGAGAGTCATTATTTGGCCTGTTACACGTGGAATACTAATGGCAGAACAATGACGCATAGATCATTTAGGTAGGTACACACCTTTTTGAGCATTGCAGTGCTGTTAGATAGGAGATGTGTAGGCTGCAACTGCATGAAATTCTTCAGGGACAATCTATGATCTATACTGTGATTTGGACTGTTTAAGCTAATTTTGAGGAAGTGTTAGAATATCATCAGTAGATGTATCACACAATAATGTAACTAATGTTTGGCTTTCTCTATTTTTAGACCTGCCAACATGGATGCCAATCAGATCAGGGAATTCCAGAGGAGGACACATTCTAGATGTGGAGTCTGGGTTCTGCAACATGGCACGGCATTATCTCCATGAGAGAGCCTCAGGGGTCTCTAGGGCATTTGCTTAAGGGGGGCCATCCTTGCCCACAACAGCCACCACCACCAGCACAACCACTCTGACCACAGTCGCAACAAGGATGACAGTCACTGTTGCAGGTCCCTCTACATCATCACCTCCAGGCCCACAGACAGCAGCTCCTGCATCTCCCCCTCCAAGCACGGCACCGGGACCAGCACAACCATCCACTAGTGACACACAGACAACCCATGCTGCAGTGATAGACAATGGCGAATTTATGAACATGAGACGTGACATGCAACAGATATTGCGCAGGAAGGACAGGCTGCAGCAGTAGGAGTCCGGCAATAGCAAGAGACTGCATGGGATAAAGAAGATCCTGCGGAGGGTAAAACTTGTGACTTTGGGACCCTCAGCCAAGATTCCCTCCCCTCCCTCCTCTTTCCTGGATCTTATATTTAGTGGGTTTAGGGGGCTTAGTGTTAGGTTAGAAGGTGGAGGCGATTATATTTTTACATGTGTTTTTTTGTGGGTGGGTGGGTTAGAGATGATGTTGGGGCTTATGTGTATACAAAATAAAAAAATTAAAAATTAATTACAAAATATATATATATATATATATATATATATATATATATATATATATATATATATATATATATATATATATTTGTTTAGGATAAGCTAGTATGTGTTTAGGTTAGTATATGTTGTCCTACATGTGTCCCGTCATATAAGTGGGGTGAGGGGTTGATGTTTAGAGTGTATAGTTAAATGTGATAAGTAAGTTTTGTTTAGTGTAGTTAGGGCCAGTTGTGGGTAATGTGTGGTTAGGATAGGTTAGGCTAGATAAGGTGTTTCCCCTAGTTTTAGTATCCTTTTTTACTGTTAAATTATTATTTAGGTACTCCTTTACAGTATGTGTCATATGCTGGGGGATCAGGGCCTTGGCATGGGTGAACAGTGTCAATTTATTATTTGCATTTGTATTCCACCCTGTATCCAAATCCCATTATTGACTTGGTTATTCCCAATTCCAAATGAGCTGTCACATTGGCAGCTACACCAAAGCTACTTCTCTACGCATCTGCCATCCATTTCACCCACCACTGAAGGTTACTATGGTTCCCAATGTGTTGTTAAGTTTGGATGTGTGTTTTAAATCTGTCATCGTTTGAGACCTGAATTGGAATCTTTGGCACTGTGGTACATCTGCCTGCAGCCTGATCTTCATGTGAACCCTGATAAGGGGAGTGATGATATATTCTTATGTAGTATTGCATACATAAGTCACAACTATCATTTCTTACATTGTACTCCCAGGTTACATATTTGTCCATACACTTGTACACATCCGTTCTTGCTGTATGGTGTGTGTGTGTGTTTGTGTGATGAATGTTTATAGTCAGATGTCACACACATAAAGATTGTCTTGAAGGGAATTTTGAACACATTGATTTTCTGCTTAAACATACCTTGAAGCTGACGTTTTCAGTCCAACACAGCATTATACTATTAGTTTTCTATTCACTTCAGAAATAATCCTCCGGAAGCGCAGATGATGATACAATCCAGACACCAGTGCATAGTTATCATCCCACAATCTTTCAAGGCAATTGTATTGACATTCTATGGCATTGACATGTGACATACATCACTGATCTTCTACACAATTGATGTGTCAGATAACACAGAGACCAAGTGGTTGTCTAAGTACTATTTAAGTGCTGTAGTGCAATATTTACATAGTCCACGATTGTGAGTCCAATGGTGTGACACTTTCTATTGTGATACTACACAGGTGTAATGGACATGCTGGGTTGAAGTGTCATACAGTGCAGAGGAACATGAATTGCCAATGAGGTAGTGAGAGACAATCACAGAGCATAGTGTCAAGGTAAACAGTGGGCTGGAGAAAGTGCATGTGAGCAGCTGTTGCAAGACTGGCATGTTAACAAGCACAGGACCTAGGATATAAGTGCCCATTTGGCATGGGCTTGTGCTACTGGGGACTCTTACGGGTGAAGGTGATCTGTTCCACATCTTCATCTTCAGATGTGTGTGTCACCTCCTCTGCCCTTGGTGGTGGTGGTTTGAAGGGGGAACACACACTTCAGTGTTTGAAGACGTGGAGTAAGAAATGCCAGTAGCTGCCAACTTTGGGGCTATTAAGGGCAGTACTGCAGCAAGAAGGAGCTGCTTGCTCTTAAGTATAGCAGCTACATCACTGTGGTAGACAGCCAGATCAGCCCTGATGGGGTCATGATTGCATTTGTGCATGCAGTGAAAGGTTTGGTGTGCGAGGTGTTGTGGCAACTCCTTTACTGCAATGGTGATTTCCTTTACACTTTGTTGAAGTCCTTGCAGGATAGATGTCCGTGTTTGCATGCCTGCTGCCTGTTCTGAAGATGACATCATGCACAAACACATCCCCTCGAGGCTAGCTGCCATATTTTGCATCCCCACCCTCACCTCCTTGGCCAGATCCTGTTGTACTCCAATTATAGTCCTCTCAAAGGTGGTGCCCATATCCTCAGAGTCCTCAGCTGGGTTGGAGCTAGCAGGTCATACAATTAGGCTGGTGGGTGGTTCCTCTTTGATGGCTGCTACTTCTGTGTTCCCCCTTATGACTGAAGGTGGAGTCTGGAGGGTTCCAAGGATATCTTGGAGGGTCTGCTGGCTAATGTTTGTCAGCTCATAATCCATGTCATCAGGGAAGTCCAGGACAGGCATATCCCCAGGAGAACCATCGTCCTCTGCAATGAGATATTGTACAATTTGTGTGTCTGAGTTGTGGCATTTGTAATGTGACGCGCTTGACTTCCTATTAGTTGCACATTGTGATCTTGGTTCCTGTTCCTTGTTACTGTCATAAAGATTAGCATTCTCATAGGCCTATGCCCCACCTGCATGTCACATGTACTGTGGGCATTTTGGGGAATTGTCTGCGTCACATCCTCTAGGTGTAGGTTCTGGCCAAATTGTATGTTGCCACCTTATTGTCCTACTCAACCCTGCATCTACTTCCATTATCGTGGTGTGGCCTTGCACTGGCTGTGGTTGTTCTGATGGCACTTGCACCACACTTAACAATCTGGAACTGACCCAGTCTCTGATATTTCACATCCACCTATATGTTGCTGAGACCTACCATATACTATGTATAGCATTGGGATGGCACAATTAAGGTGTCAGCATTGGTAGTGTGTAATTCTGATATTGGGGAATATGTGCTACATTTGATTGCACTGATGGTCCTAGCAGTGTTCCATTTCCTCTTATGACTGTGCAGGTGTGTTTCACTAGCTGGAAACATATGTCCCCCCTCAATGCTGTTGTCTTAGCACTATGATACTTGGGATGTTGCATGGTGGCATTGCAGCTATTGTGACACAGGCACAGGGTAGACCCTGACATGTGCAGCATGGGTATGACATTACTGCCGTGTACCTCATAATGTGAGATACAATACCTGATATTTGTAGCGCCTATAGACATGAGCATTTGACAGGATTTTCACATGTATATTAATTACAGGGGATTGATACGTGGTCATTGTGAACGCTCTAATTTGGGTGTGTTTGATCCATGGGCACATAACTGCCATCAGCTACTTGACCTGCACACACAGCAGAGGTGGCAGTAGCAACTGTTGTCATTGGTAAATACCACTTGCGGATATGGCCTGAGACTTAGTTCATTTAGCGACAATACCAGCTGTCGTGTGACAGCAGGCCAGTTTTACGTTGTACCCTACCTTCCTGGACTGGCTTTGCCTTTCCAACATTCTTTTATAGTACAAACCACAGAGGGTAACCCAAATAACCCCAAGGGGCTGGGTAGAAGCTTTGTTACAAAAACTACAATGCCCCCATAGGAGACACACATTACTAACAAAACAATTCTACACAATAACAAACAGAATGGGAATATATTTAATTAAAGAGCTTATTTTATTATTATAGATACAAAATAAAATCCAATCTTACATAAAAGACACACATCAAAGGAAATCCCTATCTCAACACCCTAAAGTAGAAGGACAGGAAAACGTGCATAAATCAAGTGCTCGTGATCAGAAAAGGAAACAAGAGATAATAAATCTAATAACCATCTAATATAACATATACTAAAAAACAGCCTGTTGGTTAATCTTCTTCTGCATTGAATCAATCTTCAATTCAAAAAGGCATTAAATTGCCATTTTAGTCCTTCATCCACCCTATATACAGTAACCAAATTCAGGCTAGAGCATCATCGTCGACGTTTCGACCTCCTTTCCGCTCTTGGGCCAATTCATAAGCTCCTCCACGGGTCTTCTTCAGGACTAACGGATAGGGACCCCTAAAATAATTCAAATAAAATCAATCAATCCAAACGTCTCACTATCCCATTCTGTTACAAACCATCACCATATATACTTACCCATTATTCCAAATTGAATTGTGTCATCACATTTTTCTCTGAAAATTCTTTCAAATCGAAACCAATCTATTAATCCAATCAAAAATTAACTCAATTAGTCACCTCAGCAAACCCTTACCAAAAAAGTCATCTATAACAATGAAAGAGCGTAATCTAAACATTACCTATTTTAGATGTGGAAATGCTTATATTTAACAATGCTGCATTAATAAAATATTATTCATTGAAACGTATTATAAACGTGAAGAATTATTGTATGCATATACTAATGTCAACTATAAGAAATGATTGCTTGTATTATGATTAATTGAATACATTAACATCTACGAAGATTGCATTTGTATTAGAACCCATAAGCCTTAAATTAGCGTGAGTCGAAGAATTAGCTGTGTAGCTCTCATATTAAAGCATATTTTTCTGTTTCTCCAGTGTGCTGACTCGCAAAAGGCCATGACCCAGCATGTGTTCTCTTCTTTGTTTCATGTAACAAACTTAAGCTTATTTCCATCCGCATGCTAGCTGCTTTAGTATAAGTTTTATACGTTTTTGCAACATTTACTGAAACATCCAAGGACATTCAACCATGGAAAAGAGAACTTTTGACCCGAAGAATGTGCCAGAGAATGAAGTAACCCCGGATGTGCCACCTACGAAAAACGTCAATTATGAAGACCAATCAAATGTTATGAATTATCATGAAATGACAAGTGCATTACTTAATGTATAATTTGATAGGTTAAAGATAGTGGGGTGTAACGACTATCCAATAGAATTTTGGGGGAACGTATCACGAAAAAGGGACAAAAACTCATGACACAGGAGACTCAAGAGAACTAGGTAGGGAATGATATCGATTGCATCCAGAAACTCTGTCACTCTGTTTGGTGATTTGAGAATTAATAAAACCATCCTCACCCTTTAGCTTGCCCGATTACACTTTTCCTCCTTATGAGGGAAGTGCCCCCTGCCCTTAGACTAGATAGACTGACGACGATCCAACTGATGTCCTGAAGACGAAGTCTGATCCTGTATGCTGACTCATTCCGAGGAGGGTAATTATGACAGTTGCTCTTGTAATTTGTCCATTTGCTTTTCCTTTCTAGGTACCAACTGCTGTATTTTGGGATAGAGACCACAGTTAGATATTTTCCAAATTAGTGTTCTAAATTATTTAGCATGAAGTCCAACATGCTGATGCTAATTAGTGGTTAGATTAGATATTCACCTTGACTGACAAACAGACATGACTGACGTTGTACTATGCTGAACTGGGTTTATATGATGTTCTATGCATTCTGATCTATGTATCTTCTATGTTAGTGTCTTAATGGTTGTGATCTTTGCATTGTCAAAATCTTATCATAATTGCCATATCGTGACTATGCTCTTTTGCTTTTTGGTTTTGAGATGAATACATTTGCTATTAGATTGTAATCAATAGGGAATAAAATTCACAAAACTTCAATAAAGGTGTGGTTATTCATGACTGAAAGGTCATGGTTGCGCTGACAGTTTTAACCACGGTCTAAACTGAAATATATTGTGGTGATATATGTTGATAATATTATTGATATATTGCTTGACATATTGATCAGTTACCTCGTCTTTCTGTGTCTCACCACTGGGTCAAAAGATTCATCGGCCTAAAAACGAGTCCTAATGTGTATAAATTGACATAGAAGGATGAGTTATCAGTTCTGGTAGCAGAGCGACGGTTTGGCCCTTGGTGGCCCTAAGACGGAGATTCATTGTTTAATTTGTTTTTCTGTGATAATGCAATTCAGAGGTATGATGGGTTTCTAAGCTCGCCATGGCTTTTCCTGGGATCTCGGAGCCTGCCTAAATGAGTTGGGAATGTTCTCGGCGCCTTAATGTATGTGGTTAGGGTTTTTGCACTTGTCTAAGCTTACGCATTTTGCAGGTGATTGTGAAAAATCTGTGTGTATTTAGGCCAACTTAAGTGTTGTTTAGCAGGAGTAGGCGTACTCCACAGTATGAGAGTAGGGAAGTCGACGTATTTCATGTGAATGTAGCGCTTGTTGCTCAAAATTATCCACGTGGTTGGCTGTTGTGTACGGACCTGATGAGGTCGGAGTATGACGATAAATGTGGTCTTTGTTGTAATCTGTGCGGTTTAATAGGTCAATCAGGTGTGGTTGACAAGTCAAGTTTGAGTTATAATGTGTGCATGAAACCTTCGATGGAGATTTGACAAACTCAAAAGTGCACTAGAGGGAGTCTTTGACAAGTCGAGAGTAGAATTTGCGGGACGAATTCTGCTTGCGTATGTGGGAACTGATAAGGAGAAAGTAGCGGCCGAGGCTTCAAGTGAAATCTCTGTAAAGTTCTGAAGCGAATGTGTTACTCTTCCTGTAGTAAACCAGCAGATTTGTGTTGTCATTTAAGGTGCTCACAATAATTTGCATTGGTTTGTATGATTGTAGGGGTCAGTGAAGAGCGGACAAGCAGCAAGACTTTGTCAGCTGCTGTGTGTGTGTAAGTATGACGTCAGTGGTGCCGCGCTGAGATAGGTCAGATGTCGAGAAGGGTCGCGCACGGATTGGCTGCCGTCCGTGAAAGGCAATAGGTTGAGAAAGGGCGGGTGAAGAGTATCCTGGGAACTAAGCCATTTATGATTAAATACAAAATAAGAGAATTGCAAAAATGAATTTTGTCAAAGCATTCAAGAGCGCTCTAAAGGGACATGTATATATTGTAGCAACTGATGGGGAACCTACACCACCTGAGGGTACACCAGCTTATACGGTTATGGAAGAGAAAGGTGTTGCGCCTTGCTTATGGATGAAACAGTGGCGCAAATTAACAGAGAAAGAAGGGTGTCTAGCTTTCCCAGAACATGGGACGTTCAATCCAAAGGTACTAGAAAATCTGAGGTGGATGTTAAGTACACAAAAGCCACCTCCAAGACCGGCACAATATGAGGCTTTAGCGATTTGGGACTTAATGGCTCTTAAACATAGACAAGAAAGGTTTCAGAGAAGACTGAGAAGGGCAGAAAAATCTTATGCAGAGGCCAGATGGGATAATGAGAGCAAAATGTGGGGACGGGGAATTGTAGATGGGCTGAAGTTATTCCCAGCAATAACTCAGGGAGAAGAAACACAGGGAAAGAAAGCCTCTTGTAAAACTGACAAAGACTCAGGTAATTCTAAAGAAAATAAGAGATCTTGGGAAGAGGACGATGATTCAGACGATGAAGAATTCATGGATAGACTGTTACATGATCGTCCGCCACCGTATGTGGTGAGCGACAGCGCTCCAAGTACTAGTTTAGATCCTGGGAACCAGACACAGGAAAAGGGAGTTACCGATACGGCACAGACTAGTGATACAGCTTTGATACAGAATGGTGTCAGAGTACCCACTGCACCCGACATGCCGATACAGTTACAACCTCCACCACAGATAAAGAGAATCTATCCTGATGTCCTGGTGCTTGAAACTACCACAAATTTAATAGTACCACCAGACCCGATATAAACGAAGCCAAAGCTAATACAGATTGAATCAACTCCGAAATTAATGTCCCAACCACCACAGTTGATACCAGGGTATAACCCTGTAGCGGGACCACCGTTAGTACCCGTTCCAGGTACATAGGAACAGACTTATGGTGTCGAAGCACCAGGAAGTCTGGGTCCAGGTCAGACACCTGCCGCTATATTATTACCTATTACTGTTGGTCCCCCCGTACCATTGTATGCACAAGGTAAAGCAGGGGTGTGTGATCAGGAAGTGATGACTCAAGAAGCGATAAGAGGAGGGCATATGGGAACACCACAGATAATGGCCCCTGGAGAGCAAGCAAATGAGCCACCAAGACCCTTAATGGACCTTAGTCCAGTGGGGGCACCTCTCGAAGCAATGCGTCAAGCAGGTTTGGGAGTTCTAACTCCCCAAACCATGAGTACGAATACTTCACACTCTCCAATGATACATGCAGGGAACATTTCACTGCAGGGATTTACGGTACAGCAGTTAAACGAATGGTTAGAGAAAACCTATACTTCGCAAAAGACTACAGTGACCACAGTTGAACCCGAGAAAGAGAAACAAGACGAATACCTGAACCTTGTACGACTAGGGGCAGAAGCTGCCGAGTTAGTGGAAGGGACAATGGGAGTAAATAGATTGGAATCATACACAGAAGCAGAATTAAGATACCTGTGTCCCAAAATTACCAAGGAGGTAGGCAAAGTACATCAGAGATTGGCAAACTTAGCAGACAAATACAATATCGATATCGGAAACACTAAACATTTGAAAAGGAGTTACAGATTAGATTTCGATTCAAAAGATTTCAAACACATGAGATCTGCAGGCATGAAAGCACATTTGAGAGAATTGCTGCAAAGTGCACAGATTTGGGGTGCATTGGAAAAGTGGGAAGGCAGATGGGCAAAGAAAAGAGATAAGGGAAAGAGTGATAGTCCAGGGTCTAATCAAGCTAAGACCTCACCTGATTTGGATTCGGTAAAAATATTACCTATGAGAGAGACAGCTGGTGGTATTTTAGTACATGTGCCATGGACTAGAGGAGACATTCTATCTTTTACTAACGATTACCCTAGACTGAGAGAGAAGCCGATCGAATGGTATCAACAAACGGACAGGTTTGTGAAACTTGCAAAGTGTCTTTGGGAAGACTTGAATACTTTGTTTGAGATCATTGTTCCGCCTGATTTGTGGCTTGAGTGCAAGAGAGGGGTAGATTGGCCGACGAAGGAGCCGGCGAGAGATAAGGTGACCGGAGCACCCTCAGAAGAGGTGATGAAATATTATCATAAAGTGATTGAGTTTTTGAAACAGAAGGTGTCGCCGAAGGTGACAGATTGGCAGAAAATAGATCGGACCTCTCAAGAGGTTAAAGAGTCAATTCATGCTTATTACGAGAGATTGTTGAAAGCATTTAAGCATTACAGTGGTACTGAGACAATTGAACCAAAAGACATGAATCACCTTGTGTTTAGATTTGTCGAAGGATTGAGACCAGAAGTTACTCAAATGATTAAGAATCATTTGATCTGTTGGCAAGCTAAACCGATTGATGAGGTATTGCAGTATGCAAAGTACTGTAGTGATGAGATCGAATTGAAGCAGAAAAAGTTGAAGGAAAAGGTGATGGTGATGCAGATAAGGGCTGCACAGGCTGGAATACAGGGAAATGGAGTTCAGCAGATGATGCAACAACAACCGCAAATGAATGGTGTGTTTCAGGCACAACCAAGAGGCAGAGGTCGAGGGTTTGTGAACTGCGGTTTGGATATGAATAATGTTGTTGTCCAAAATGATGTTGGGGTGAAAAAGATGTCACCATGTCAAGCATGCGGGGGCGTGGGGCTCTGGAAACGGGAGTGTCCAAATATGGTGCAGGATGGTGCAGTTCAGCAGAGCACTAATGTTGGTACATTACAAAATTCACAAGGTCCGAAAGTGAGACATCAAAACCCGAATTTTCAGAATAATTTAGTACAAATGCAAGGGGTACAGCCCATGCAGCAGATGCAAATGCCGCATTTTCAGTCAATACAAATGCAACCAGTCCAACAGCAGATTCCTATGGTGCCTAGACAGCAAATGCAATTACCAATGGCTCCAATGGGACAGCAACAGGTGATGCTTCCTCAGCAGGCCACAGGTCAGGTAACAAATCAAAATAACACTGTACAACAGTTTCCATTACGAGGAGAAAATGTCATGAATGAGGACTGGTCAGATGATAGCTCAGACAGTGAAGAGTGCAGGCTTGCAGCATCCCTAGAGGTGGATCAGAGAGGCCCATATGTAGAGGGAAAGGTGATGGGCTATAAGGTTTCATTTTTGGTTGACACAGGAGCTACACGCTCTACAGTTCGAAGTGCAGAAGTCCCAAGGTTACCTCTCTCAGGGCGTACCATACGAGTGGTTGGAGTAGCAAATCAGTATTTGACTAACCCAATTACCGATCCGGTGCAAGTTGAAATTGGCAACTTCCAAGCACTACATAGATTTGTAGTATGTGATTCAAGTCCAGTATTCCTATTGGGAAGGGACTTACTGTGCAAGACAAAATGTTCAATTACCTGTTCCAATGATGGAATTAAGGTTCAGACAAATAGTGAACACGAGGGAGATGAGAGTCAATTTATAGAGGAAGAAGCAGGAACAAATGAAGATTACCCTTTGATTACTTTATTCCCAATGCATACATTGATTGACTTACCTGTTGAACTACAGGGAACAGTGACAGAGAAACTGTGGGATTTGACCGGAAAGGAAGTAGGATTAATAAAAGGAGTAGAACTAGTCAAAGTTCAGATCAAACCAAATGCAGTGTTCCCACAAGTATCACAGTATCACATGACCCAGGATGTCCTTATAGAAGTGTCACAAATAATTGCAGATTTTCTCAGACAGGGAGTTCTGAAAGAAGTCTTGAGCAGTCCATGTAACTCACCCATCATGGATTTAAAGAATCCCTGTGGAAAAGTTCGAATTGTGCAAGACTTGCGGAAAATAAATGAAATTGTGATAAAATGTTGTCCTGTGGTACCCAACCCAGCGATAATAATGTTCCAAGTTCCCTGTGATGCTGAATGATTTACCGTAGTAGACCTATTGCAAGCTTTCTTTTCGATACCTCTTCATGAGGACAGCCAATTCTTATTCAGTTTCAAATTCCTGGATAAGGTGTATAGTTGGTGCCGAATTCCTCAAGGGTTCTCAGAGTCACCATCCATCTTCAATCAGATACTGAAAAAGGATTTGGAACCTCTTGTGCTGCCTTTTAATTCAACTCTTGTGCAGTACATCGACAATTTGCTAATTGCATCCAAAACCAGAGACAGTTGTAAATACGACACCATTGCATTACTGAATCATCTGGGAAAGAATGGACACAAGGTGTCGCCCAGAAAGTTACAATATTGTCAGAAAGAAGTAAAATACTTGGGACATTTGATTGAGAAAGGGTCCAGAAGAATATCAAAGGAAAGAATAACAGCTGTTTTGCAGATGAATCCTCCAGCAATAAAAAGAGATGTCAGGATGTTTTGGGGAATGGTGGGCTACTGTCGTCAGTGGATACCCAACTTCTCAATCATCTCAAAACCGTTACTAAAATTGACAGGAAAAGAAGTCAAAGATGAGCCATATACTATAACTTTGTCAAAAGAGGAGCTTGAGTCATTCGTAGAATTAAAAGAATGCATGTGCAGGGCACCAGCATTGGGAATGCCAGACTACGAAAAACCTCTTCTGTTGTTTTGTCATGAACGTGATGCTTGTTCTTTGTCTGTCTTAACACAGGTCCACGGAGATGCAAATCGCCCTGTAGCATATTTTTCAGCTACTTTGGACCCTGTCGCAGCAGCCTTACCGGGTTGTTTGCGTGCAGTCGCAGCAGTTGGTCAGAGCCTTTTACAATGTGAAGGCATAGTCATGGGATACCCTCTGACAGTAATGGTTCCACATTCAGTTGAAATTCTGTTGACACGAACTAAGACTCAATACATGACAAATGCACATGTCACTAGGTATGAGACGATCATACTGGGGTCACCGAATGTCACTCTTAAAAGATGCACTGTACTGAACCCGGCAACCTTACTTCCTAATGAAAATACTGAAATCAAAGATGGGGAAGAATTTGAACATGATTGTCTTGAAGTGACTGAACTCTACCAAACCTCGTCTAGACATACAGGATACCCAGTTAAAAGAAAATGACTGCATTATGTTTGTTGATGGGTCCTGTCTAAGAGATTCAGCAGGGACATTGAGAGACGGTTACGCGGTATGTAACATAACTGGCATTGTCGAAGCATCCTGGCTCGAGAGAGTGTTCTCTGCATAAGTGGCAGAATTAATCGCCCTTACTAAGGCGTGCCACGCAGCTGTAAATTTGAAAGTCACCATCTATACTGACAGCAGATACGGATTCGGAATTGTACATGATTTTGGCCAACTTTGGTCACAAAGGGGTTTTATGACCTCCACTGGTTCTCCTGTGAAAAACGGTGAACAAATAAGAGATTTGTTGCATGCGATTCAGTTACCTCAAGAAATTGCCGTGGTGAAGTGCAGTGCTCACATCAGGTCACAAGATTTTGGGCCTGATTCTAACCTTGGCGGACGGCGGAGGCCGTCCGCCAAGGTTCTGCCGCCAAATGACCGCACCGCGGTCACAAGACCGCGGCGGCCATTCTAACATTTCCTCTGGGCCGGCGGGCGCTCTCCAAAAGAGCGCCCGCCGGCCCAGAGGAAATGCCCCTGCAACGAGGACGCCGGCTCAGAATTGAGCCGGCGTAGTTGCAGGGGTGCGACGGGTGCTGTTGCACCCGTCGCGTATTTCAGTGTCTGCATGGCAGACACTGAAATACTTTGCGGGCCCTCTTACGGGGGCCCCTGCAGTGCCCATGCCATTGGCATGGGCACTGCAGGGGCCCCCAGGGGCCCCGCGGCACCCCCTACCGCCATCCTGTTCCTGGCGGGAGACCTGCCAGGAACAGGATGGTGGTAGGGGGTGTCAGAATCCCCATGGCTGCGGAGCGTGCTCCGCAGCCATGGAGGATTCCCCCGAGCAGAGGAAAGTCGGCGGGAGACCGCTGACTTTCCGCTTCTGACCGCAGCTGAACCGCCGCGGTCAGAATGCTCGTGGGAGCACCGCCAGCCTGTTGGCGGTGCTCCCGTGGTCGGTGGCCCTGGCGGCCACCGGCCGCCAGGGTCAGAATGACCCCCTTTGTGTCTATGGGAAACAGCTATGCAGATCAAGTCGCAAGATTTTGTGCATTGAACTGTATATCGTTTAAGGAACTATGGGAATTGTTACCACAATCTGAAAACGACACATGTTTAAATATGGCATTACGAGTGGTTGACACCTTAGATGAACTGAAAACATTACAAGGTCGTGCGAGCAAAGAGGAGAAATGCCCTTGGCAAAGAATGCAATGTGTACAAAGAGCTGATGACTTATGGGTTTCAGAAGAGGGAAAATTGGTCTTGCCAAATAGCCTTTTGTCACAGTTTGCCCGGCTCTATCATGGGCAGACACATCTAGGAAGGGATGCCATGATCAGGTCCTTTAAGATTGATTGGTTCAATCCAAAATTCAGACATGCCGCAGAAATCACTTGCCACAGGTGCGTCATCTGTCAACAGATGAATGCTGGAAAAGGAACTGTGGTAACTTTGAGCCACATTGGGAGAGCTGGAGGTCCATTCGACAAAATGCAAATGGATTTTATCGAAATGCCTGTTTGTGGAGGATTGAAGTACGTGTTGGTGATTGTGTGTGTTTTCAGTCATTGGATTGAGGCATATCCCACACGTAGGAATGACAGTCTTACAGTTGCAAAACTACTACTCAGGGAACTGATTCCAAGATTCGGGTTTCCGGTTTCTATAGAATCAGATAGGGGAAGACACTTTGACAATGAGGTGATTAAACTCCTGTGTGCCGCACTCAACATTGAACAAAAGCTGCATTGTAGCTATCGCCCTGAAGCATCAGGACTAGTTGAGCAGATGAATGGTACTCTGAAATCAAGGATGGCAAAAATGTGTGCAGCAACAAACATGAAGTGGCCAGATGACTTACCTCTAGTACTGATGTCAATGAGAAATACTCCTGACAAGAAAACAGGATTATCTCCCCATGAAATCCTCATAGGCAGAGCAATGAGATTACCAGCAGTACCTGCAAATGCACTAGTGAATATTACAGATGATATGGTGTTGGATTACTGCAAAGGTTTGGCTGACGTGATTCGCTCTTTTTCTCACCAGGTGGAAGCTAACACGTTGCCACCGATTGGCGATCCAAGTCACTCTCTACAAGCCGGTGATTGGGTGGTTGTCAAGAAGCACGTGAGAAAATCGTGTCTAGAACCACGTTGGAAAGGACCGTATCAAGTAATATTGACGACCACCACTGCTGTGAAGTGTGCCGGGGTTCCCAACTGGATACATGCCAGTCACACGAAAGAGGTAACATGTCCTGTTGAAGAGGAACTTGAAATTTCCGGTACAGCAACTTCAGGAAGAGAAGTCTCAGAGTCAGAGAATAGTCAAGAAGGAACTGAGACTACTGGAGAGCCCACTGAGAATAGCCTTGTCCCTCAAACAGTCAATCAGTTCGAGAGAGGTGACAGAGTGCCTATCTCAGTAGAGGCACCAGGAGAACTAAGCCAAGGTGAGGTTCTCCCAGAAGTGGACGAAAACGGGTTAGAATCTGAACCCAACACTGAACCAGAGGAAGAAAGAGAAGGAGAAACTATAGATACAACTCAAAGCGTGTCAGAGTATCCTGAACCAGTTGCAGGTCCGTCAAGAGAAAACACCATATTACAAGAGGAGGGCACTGTCCAACGTCCTGAAGGAAAACATCGAGGAAAGACACATAGAGGCGACAATTGGCCAGACAAGTCACCTCCTAAGATAAGAGAGGTATCAAATGACACAATCATAGAAGAGAGTGATACCTCACAAGCAAACCATTTGAGTGAAGGAGAACAACAAGGTCAACGAAGATTAAAAAGAAAAAGAATCGCGAACAGAAGATATACAGGTCCTGAATGGGCGTATGCTACAACCTCCGAATGGCAACAAGAATTCCTAGCATTCTGTTTTGATCGAGAAGTACCAGGTCAATACTACGGTACCTGAAAAGGAATTCAAAGAAAAACCTGGCTAAAATTAAAATTCCAGAAAAACTGAAAAGAAAGAGACTTTAGAAACTACCGGAAGTGACACTAAAACTGAATTTGACTCTTAAAGAAACCTTATTATGACAAGCTGCTATCCTGAATTGACAAAAAGGGTCCTGGAGTGAGTGAAGACGCTGTAAAAATCCGCAGAGGTTTATTCTCAAGTTGATTGTTGATCTGCTATTCTGATTCTATACAAACATGGCTTACAATAGAAACAGTAGTAAAGGGAGTAAGGTGTGTGGTTGGTTAGGCCTTATAATAGGTGTTGTTTGCGCAGTGATAATTGTAGGAGTGATTGTGGGAATACCGTGGAGAGAGAAAGAAACTATTAACGCAACTTCAAAACCTGAGACTACTACTAAACTAACACCATGGGGGAGATTTGAGCAAGATGCAAGACATATGCATGAGGGAACTAATGCAAAAGGGGAACTTTCTACTAATGTGTTCTATTGCTTACTAAACGAATATGTGGAAACCATGGATGCGAAAGATTGTTATGTATGTACTAAAATTCCTTTGTCTGTACAGGAGGGAGTTACCTATCTTAGCCTCCCTCTCTCTTATGGAATTAGTTGCAGCTTGCTACTAACAAGATTCTATAATCAAGAGCATGTGCAATATTTTTATTCAAACTTGGATGTTGTGTTTTCTTTTGTGCCTGTGATTGAATTTTTGAATAAATTAGCTAAAGAGCATGATATAAAAATAGTTGGAGGATTCTTTGAGCCAACACTTACATTTGGGAATGCTTATGCACATCGCAATAATTGGACTTGCTTATTGTCACCTGTAGAAAAAAGCTTTTTAGATCACACAGATGATAGACGCAAAGCACTGAAAGAAAGATTAGAAAAAGGATTAGAGAAACGTACATATGCAAATGATTATGCTTATAGTGCAATCAAAACACAAGGCAAACTAGCTATAGATGCATTACACGTAGGTAGACTCTGTGTCTATAGACCAAAATCTGATCAAGATAATTTGTTTGTGGGTACGAGTGAGTGTAGGCATGTGTTTTTGTTTCAGAGTAAATGGACCTTTATGCTGAATGGACAAGATCCAGCGATCCCTGGAATCTATTACATCTGTGGGCTAAATGCTTATTACCGTCTCCCTAAGGGATGGTATGGGACATGTTATTTGGGAATAGTATTCCCAAAGATAAACCAGATTGATGACTTAAAACAAATACCTAAAACATCTGAATTGCAACATTCTAGACAAAAACGAGAATCAGTGGCGGCTGTCATTGGTGATATATTTGGAGCTCTAATCCCATCAGTAGGGGTTATCTTGAATTCTATGAAAATTCAAAAGTTGTCTACTATTGTGGATAACATGCTGACAAATTTTACAGGGGCTATACTCCTGATGGATACTGAACTTGCTGCAGAAAGAGCTATGACTCTTCAAAATCGGCTTGCTTTAGACATTCTTTTAGCAAAAAGTGGAGGCGTCTGCAAAATGCTTAATGAGCGTCATTGTTACTCACTCATACCTGATAACAGTAAAAAAATTAGGAGCATGCTTACTAACCTTACTAGAGATAGTACAGACTTGAAGGATCTGAAAGAACTTGGTGTTTGGGAGAAATGTGGGAAAGGAATTGCCCGAGTGGGAAGCTGGTTTACCAACATTTGGAATGGGGTACTTGCAAAAATATTAATGGGTCTATTAATTATTTTGGTTTGTTTATTAGGATTATGGGGTACATGTAAAATAAATGACAAGGTAAAAAGAAATTGGACCAAAAGAACCAGACGAAATGAAGAAAGTGAGAGAGAGAAAATGTTCAATGAAATATGGGAAAGTTCTCATAAAGGACAGGATGTTGAAATGCGCATCATGCGTAAGGTGACAAATTTAAAATGAAGGATCAAAGAAAGATTTTTGTGATGACGAGCGTCATCAGAGGAGGGACTGAGAGAGCGTAATCTAAACATTATCTATTTTAGATGTGGAAATGCTTATACTTAACAATGCTGCATTAATAAAATATTATTCATTGAAACGTATTATAAATGTGAAGAATTATTTTATGCATATACTAATGTCAACTATAAGAAATGATTGCTTGTATTATGATTAATTGAACACATTAACATCTACGAAGATTGCATTTGTATTAGAACCCATAAGCCTTAAGTTAGCGTGAGTCGAAGAATTAGCTGTGTAGCTCTCATATTAAAGCATATTTTTCTGTTTCTCCAGTGTGCTGACTCGCAAAAGGCCATGACCCAGCATGTGTTCTCTTCTTTGTTTCATGTAACAAACTTAAGCTTATTCCCATCCACATGCTAGCTACTTTAGTATAAGTTTTATACGTTTTTTCAACATTTACTGAAACATCCAAGGACATTCAACCATGGAAAAGAGAACTTTTGACCAGAAGAATGTGCCAGAGAATGAAGTAACCCCGGATGTGCCACCTACGAAAAACGTCAATTATGAAGACCAATCAAATGTTATGAATTATCATGAAATGACAAGTGCATTACTTAATGTATAATTTGATAGGTTAAAGATAGTGGGGTGTAATGACTATCCAATAGAATTTTGGGGGAAGGTATCACGAAAAAGGGATAAAAACTCATGACACAGGATACTCGAGAGAACTAGGTAGGAAATGATATCGATTGCATCCAGAAACTCTGTCACTCTGTTTGGTGATTTGAGAATTAATAAAACCATCCTCACCCTTTAGCTTGCCCCATTACACTTTTCCTCCTTATGAGGGAAGTGCCCCCTGCCCTTAGACTAGATAGACTGACGACGATCCAACTGATGTCCTGAAGACAAAGTCTGATCCTGTATGCTGACTCATTCCGAGGAGGGTAATTATGACAGTTGCTCTTGTAATTTGTCCATTTGCTTTTCCTTTCTAGGTACCAACTGCGGTATTTTGGGATAGAGACCATAGTTAGATATTTTCCAAATTAGTGTTCTAAATTATTTTGCATGAAGTCCAACATGCTGATGCTAATTAGTGGTTAGATTAGATATTCACCTTGACTGACAAACAGACATGACTGACGTTGTACTATGCTGAACTGGGTTTATATGATGTTCTATGCATTCTGATCTATGTATCTCCTATGTTAGTGTCTTAATGGTTGTGATCTTTGCATTGTCAAAATCTTATCATAATTGCCATATCGTGACTATGCTCGTTTGCTTTTTGGTTTTGAGATTAATACATTTGCTATTAGATTGTAATCAATAGGGAATAAAATTCACAAAACTTCAATAAAGGTGTGGTTATTCATGACTGAAAGGTCATGGTTGCGCCGACAGTTTTAACCAATGTCTAAACTGAAATATATTGTGGTGATATATGTTGATAATATTATTGATATATTGCTTGACATATTGATCAGTTACCTCGTCTTACGGTGTCTCACCACTGGGTCAAAAGATTCATCGGCCTAAAAACGAGTCCTAATGTGTATAAATTGACATAGAAGGACGCGTTAACAACAATATTTCCCTCAAGTTCTTATTATGCACTTATTAGCATACCTTTTCACTCGTTGCAAATTAATTTCAAAAGGTGCATCTCATGTATTACGCCTTCAATAGTCATTTTCTCCTTCAGAAAAACAAAATACACTAAATATGACTTGTTCCCACATAAAATCAAATCCTCACTTATGGGTTTCTAAGGACCAAATCCACATTAGTGTTCGTTTTTCCTTCATGTCCCTTCAACCAATGTCCCTTCAATCTTTTAGACTCGGTCAATGAGGGACTTAACGAATATGAAGAAATATCTAGGCAGACAGCTGATTTGGTCAATGGTTGATTGAGAGTAACTTGAGTTTATCGATATAATTGGTCATGAAGTTGGGTATTAACATGGTGTGATACAGAGAAACAAAAAAACTGGAAAATAGAATTTATGCTACATCCAGACTTGATCAGGGTGTTTGTTGATGTAAATAGGTTTATGGTGATATGATTTTTTGATTTGGAGATGACAGAATGTCCTTGATGGTGAGAAATCCATTAGTGGATAAATATTAAAATGAGGCAATAAGATGATGCAATTTGATACAAAGGTTTCAAATTTGCCGATTTCTGTTTGGGTTCTTTCAATGATTGCTGTGCATTTTAAGGCATTATAATGGAGTTGAGTCAATACAGCACAAGGTGAAGAGATTACTTTAGCCTGCTTCGGTTTCCAAGCGGCCTTTTATATCAGGTGAAACTGACAAAGGCGAGTGTTTACATTCTTGAAATACCTGAATACGTACTAGAGTTAGTTAAAGTGAAGCAATTGCTTTTGTCTGTCTCGGTTCCCGAGCGGGCATTTAAATCAGGTGAAACTGACGAAGGCAGAGTGTCTATATGCTTAAAATACCTGAATACACCATTAATTAGACGCGGGGACGAAGAGTATATAAGCATGATCTTTGACACGCGGCGCTTTTAACTCCGTGAAAGTAGTTCCGAAAATGATGAAAGCAAGACATTAATGGCTTAAAGGTAACATGATCGAAGGATCCATGAGTTTGTTGAGTGGGTTTGTTTTCACAAACTGCTTGGGCTACGTAGCTACTTAGAGCATGTTATGTTCTTGAGCCAGTGAACGGTATGAGTGTCATTTATTTAAGATGTTTGAAGGGGCAGTGATCCTTGGTGGTGATCGCTCTCATTTTTTAAGAAGGAATGGAAGGAGTATGGTTTGGATTTGTTAAAATGTTATTGGGGAAATAAGACGGTCAAAAATAAATTAAAAAAAATATATATTTTTTTTACATGCCCATTTCCTTGTTTGTCGAATGGCTGGGGCACAAGATTAAGCGAAGAACAAGGAAGTATATGCAATTTGGTGGTTGAAGGGACATGAAGGAATAACGAACACTAATGTGGATTTGCTCCTTAGAAACCCATAATTGAGGATTTGATATTTTGTGGGGACAATTATGATTGAGTGTATTTTGTTTTTTGGAGGGAGAAAACAACTATTGAAGGAGTAATACATGAGATGTACCTTTTAACATTAATTTGCAACGAGTGAAAAGGTATGCTAATAAGTGCGTAATAAGAACTTGAGGGAAATATTGTTATAGATGACTTTTTGGGAAGGGTTTGCTGAGGTGACTTTTAGTGTTGATTTTTGATTGGATTTATTGATTGGTTTTGATTTGAAAGAATTTTCGGAGAAAATTGTGATGACACAATTCAATTTGGAATAATGTGTAAGTATATATGGTGATGGTTTGTCACAGAATGGGATAGTGAGAAGTTTGGATTGATTGATTTGATTGGAATTATTTTAGGGGTCCCTATCAGTTAGTCCTGAAGAAGACCCGTGGAGGAGCTTTTGAATTGGCCCAAGAGTGGAAAGGGGGTCGAAATGTCAACGATGATGCTGTAGCCTGAATTTGGTTACTGTATATAGGGTGGATGAAAGACTAAAATGGCAATTTAATGCCTTTTTGATTTGAGGATTGGTTCAATGCAGAAGAAGATTAACAAACAGGCTGTTTTTTTAGTATATGTTATATTAGATGGTTATGAGATTTATTATCTCTTGTTTCCTTTTCTGATCACGACCACTTATCTTTGCACTTTTTCCTGTCCTTCCACTTTAGGATGTTGAGATAGGGATTTCCTTTGATGTGTCTTTTATGTAAGATTGGATTTTATTTTGTATATATAATAATAAAATAAGCTCTCTAATACACCCATTCTGTTTGTTATTGTGGAGAATTGTTTTGTTAGTAATGTGGTCTCCTATGGGGACATTGTGTTTTTTGTAACAAAGTTTTCAACATCCTTGGCATGGCAGAATACCCCCATGCAAAGGTTGCTGGTGTAGTGTTATGCTGTGCCCCAGGTTTCCCCTGCACAGCCCATGCACCCGTGCTGTGCCCCTTTGCCCTTTCCACTACCTGATTATCATGGCTGACATGCATTGTGTAGCAGGTATGTTCCCCCCTTCTTCCAGTTAACAATTAGGTATTTTTGTTCCCCATGCTACTTACCCTACACCTGTGTTGTATCCTGGTAGTCTGTGCTATCCTGCCCTTGAATCCCTGTGACGATTTCCTCAGGGATGGCAGCTGCCACCATCTCCTCATTGTGGTCCAGGGCCTCCTGTGGTGCTGGACTCCCACCTCTAGTCTGCAGTGCTGCCTTCCTGTTCCTTACCATCTTTTTCTTGGTCCTGCGCTTACAGTCATGCCAGCGTTTCTTGCCTCGGTGACTGTTAGCTGTACTTCTGCCACACTGTTGATCTTATCGACAATTTGTTGCCAAATTGCCTCTCTCCTTTCAATCGGCAATTTAGAGGTGACAAAAAGTTGATGCTGGTGATCCATCCGACACTTCCTTTTCTTCTTCTCCCTCTCCTGGGTCTTGTGTGGGTCCTCCTGGCTGGTTCATGGTCAGTTGTCATCTTCCTGGGGTCTCTCCTGGCTTCTGTGATCCATTTTGGGGCTCCATTGCACATTTTGCTGTGTTTGCACTGCTTTCTGATGCTATTGTGGTGAAAAGTGGCATGCATCCGATTTGCGACATCGTAAACTGGATTAAAGTCATTTTCCCCACGTTGACGTCATTTTTCTTTACGACATGGCTCATTGTTTTGAGTAAAAGAAAATGACTCTAAGCAGTGGTTTGTGCCGCCAAGCGTCAAAGTATAAATTTGAAGCCCAGGTGGTGCAAGGAAATGACGTTAGCCAGCGTTAAACTTTTTGACGCAAAACTGCGTCTGCACAGTTTTGCGTCAAAAAGTATAAATATGGCCCCCAGTTTCTTACATATGGACTTAATATTGATGTTCCAGAAATTTTTTATGATGTTATGACAAAATGTTGTAAGTTTGTGGAGATTCCTATTGCACTTGGCTTCTAGATAGGGTTACCAGTGCGCACAGACAGCTATCAAAAGCAAGTAGTACACTGAGTCGTATTGTGCAACTACATGATCTAGTTGACACTTGAAGGACTTAACATCCGCAGGCAATGCAATGCACTTATTATTCATCACCGTATGGTGCAAACTCTGATATTGACTTATAGTTAGCCCCACAATCCAATGTGAGACAAGTAAGGGAGATAAATATTCCATACCACCCCCCTATGATTCTTTCATTAGGTGTCCCTCCTCCACTGCAACGTTTCATATGTTGGATGTAAGAAATTGAATACTTAGTTGTGCAGGATGTGAGACCTGAGCACATAATAGATCCACATAATAGATCCACTATTTTTGCTCACTGGGAATCAAGCACCCCATTGTAACACTTCACTCTTTTAGAGGAGCAAAGCTGAGCAGTCCAAGGCCTACTCAGAGCAGGTGGCGTAGGCTAGTAATTGTCATTCCCTGGCACGCAATATTAACGCTCAGTAAATGATTGTCTGTTTTTTTCTGTGGAAAAGGAAATTTGCATTTATTGCACATGCAATGCTAAATACCAATCACCAATTTAAAAATATTTGCACATCAGAGACATATAAGATACAAATAACTTTGTTGACATTCTGAAATCACATTTGACCCCTACTGGCTCATGACCCCCCCGAATCAAAGCACTACCTATATCCATACCAGGTAGAACATTGTAATAGGAGGGGGTATCACTTTACATGAAGCAGGCCTATTATCTTTGCCAAAGCTCACAACATATGTAAGGGAAGCCAATTGATTTTGTCAAGGGATCATCACAACAATGACATAAAACAGGCCTACTGGCTTCGTCAGAGTCACCACACCAATATAAAGATAAAGCCTATTGACTTTATCAAGGAATCACCACAGTAAAAGACCAATAACCACATGTTAAAAATCACCATTACACCACTGAAGCCAATATCCATGGTTAGATACAGTCATTACTGTCAATAAAGCATTGATATGGAACTCAAAATCACTGTCAACAACATATTGTTAATAAAGCATTTAAAAGCAGCATAATGTCTGAATCTTTCTTTAAAACTTGCAGTCTACATAACATGCAGCCGTCGAACCAATCATTAGAGGTTGCTGCACTCACAGGCTTCAGAACAAAGGCTTCAGCCTTAGAAATTGTTAGACAATAAAGAAAAAAGTCTCTCCAGGTCATGCTTCCTTTGGCCTGAGAGATCAAAGAGTTACTTTAGAGGATCCCATTTCTTGCAGAGCTACTTTGCCTCTTGCAGCCCCAAAGTACTTTTAAGCCAGGTTGGTAGTGCCCCTACCTTTCTTGGGGCACCACAAGCATGATTCCATAGACTAAATAAGCGCAGCAGGGCATTATGAGGTGCTCTCTCCAGGGAAAAATTTATAAACAGTGGCTCCGGCTGCTTCTTCAATTCCATGCAGCTGAGTGCTACATGTCTTTTTCTTCCCTTTTTTTTCAAAGAGGATTGACAAGTCTCACCCTGGACACTCCAAGCCTTCTATCATGTTGAGATAGCACAGAGAGTCTGTTCTGCGCTGCCTGGCCTGCTCGCAGAAAGTTTGCCTACTCTTGTCAGTGGGTGCAGCCTCCCTTTCTGGCTCTTGCTTGTGAGGGAGCAGTGTCCATTTCTCCTGGGTCCTGGGGATGGAGTCCTCGACCCACTTGTTGTCTTTGGGGCCTGATGATGGGCTCACGGGTCTCCTTTCAGTGTACCGTGGCCCCATGGACGGGGTCCCCTGGCCATGACAGAGTCTGGTAAGAAGGGTTCCACCTATGCCCCCTTTTGGAAATAAAATAATTACATTTGTTTTATACCTTCCCCCAGGCGCTGGTCCACCTCGGGGGTAAGTTTAGAATTTGCTCTGTAGTGCCAGAGGGGTCAAACGTCAAATCTTTAAATTAGCCTAACTCGATAGGCTGATTTCAATGACCTTGAACTCAGATCTTGGGCTCATTCTAAAACCAAGCCCTTAAGGACTCTGGCCCTTATTATGAACTTGGCAGTAATCACTGCCGACCTCCGTGGCAACAGTGAACAGAAGACCGCCAGTGGAGGAAGACTGGAGACCGCCAAATTATGATGCCAAAAAGTAATACCTCCAAAAATCCTGTAACCTCCACCCACCATCAGGGCCCACAATGACAGAAAGGCAGTACACCCCACCCCGCCACCGCCATGCAGACAAATCCTCCACCCACCAAATAATGATAATGAAGCACAAATTAGCTTGGCAGATAGTGGATGCTGAATGACTATTGGCGGTACGGACTGCCACTGCCAGCAATGAGACCCACCAACATCAAACGCGCACATTGGCAACTTTGAAACCAACACACCTGACATACATCCACAACACTATAAAACTCTAATATACACACCCCACAATCCTTTGCATCACCAGTAGGACAACTGAGATTGACAAACAACACGCATACACTGAACACAACATAACACAAGTCACACACACAAATACACTACCAAAACACATACAAACCCCAAACTCCTTATAAGCCATACACATAACCACACAACAGCACCCTGACCAATACACCCACAACACACACCATGGCACCCTTAATTCCCCTCGCTTCACAGAGAGGGAGCTAAGGACCTTGGTGGATGAAATACTTAGGGTCGAGCCACAACTATTTGGGACACAGGTGCAGCAGACACCCGTGACCAGGAAGATGGAGCTATGGCAGACGATTATCAACAAGGTCAATGCAGTGGGAAACCATCCACGCACAAGGGATGACATCCAGAAGAGGTAGAAAGATCTGTGCAGGAAGGTTCGGTCAATGGCATCCAGGCACAACATTGCTGTAAAAAAGACTGGTGGCAGTCCCCCACCTACACCCCCGATTACACTGACTGGGAGGAGAAGAAACTGGCTATCCTGCATCCGGAGGACCTCACTGAACTCACTGGAAGAATGGACTCGGGTAGTGTCAACTACAATACCTTAACAGTCACCCCACCTATAATGCACCCCACCACTCTCACTACCACCAGGACCCCATCCCCAGCCAGTCCACAATACCGACATCCAACTACCCTGCATGCCCACAATCCCACAAAAAGACCACCATCCTGCCCCCTGTGCACAGTCACCTACCTCTGCATGAATTCCAAATGGCACTACAGCACCCACAATGCACCACATAAAATGCAAAAATATGTGCAAGAAGGGAGCTTGCATGCCACGACAGGGGAATACTCAGGATACCACTGACAGCCCTACCACCCAGCCACCATCATCAGCTCGGGCCAAAAGACCCTACACCAGTGTCTCCCGGCCACAGACTGGTGGCCCACATGTACAGAGGCCACAGTTTCCACCCACCAACAGGCAGGATGATGAAGGGCTCAGTAGAAGGGGGACTGCCAAACCTGTGCAGGGGACACAGGCACAGTGGGCTAGAGCCAGTGGGAGGACATCAGTGGCCCAGGGGGGTGGCCAAAGCATGGATGCAGCAGCCCAGGAGGTGATATCTGAGGTCCTGGGAGCATACCACCATACCCCAGACAGGATGGGCCAGATCCTGGCCACCTTGGAGCAGAATCAGAGGCTGCAGATAGCAACCTACCAGGAGGCCATGAGCAATAGAAACAGCTAAATTCCACCATGGCCACCATTGCAGGGGTGCTGCAGCACCAGTACCACAGCCAGTCTGAGACCTCCACCAACCTGCAAGCCCCTACCACTAGCCAGGACACTGCTCTGCCATCTACATCTGCAGCAGCTACTGGATTGGTGGCACTGCAAGAGGACACCCAGGAAACCAGCACCCCTACCTCTGCAGCCCAGCTCCAGTCATGCAAACATGCCCTCAGACCGAGACATGACACTGAAACACCAGCCAAGACCAAGGACACTGCTAGGAAGTGACTCTGCCCTGAATTGTCTCCCTTGTGTGCCACTGTGCTCCCTTGTTGACTTGGCACTGCCATCACACCATCTACCAATGGCCAAATGGCAACCCAGTGCTACCAAAAGCTGAGAATATGTACCTGAGTATGGATATGCAACATGTGCCCACTCCCTATCACTGTTCCATGAAATATGTATATTTTGTCACTTAAGAAACACACCTATGCACTCAAATCATATGTCCCGCGTCAATATGAGAGACCAATTGTGAGTGTGTATGCATTAGCCAGTCGATTTCATAATCATACCTTTATTGCAGGAGGGGATCCTACACACTGTAGTATCTGAAGTATCTCACACTGTACCTACTCTTGTGTTACCTGGAACATGCCACTTCAGTCATCAGTTAACAGTGTCAATGACTATAGACACCACATTACCAATTACATGAGTCAGACTGAAACTATGCAGTGAAGACATCAGCATCAATCAACAGTACCTTATAGTCACTGGAAGTATAGGCAGATCAGCTGGTTCCTGGAGTTAAGATCTTCCCCCTCTTCTTCCTCACCATCACTCTCATCCCCTCTCTGAGGTTGGTGGACTAGTTGGACAGAACCCTCCTCTTCCAGAAGGGGGATAGCTTTTCTCGCAGCCAGGTTGTGCAGCATGCAGCAGGCCACCACTATTTTACACACCTTGTCAGGGACATAACAAAGGGATCTCCCAGAGAGAGGGAGGCAACACAATCTAGCCTTCAGGGACCTATACTCCGCTCAATCACCCTCCTAGTACATCCATGGGCCTCATTATCATTCCTCTCTGCATCTGTCCTGAGATTCCTCAAATATGTCAGGAGCCATTGCAAGTTGGGGTAGCCAGAATCACCTGCAAAAATGGGTGAAACAGGACCTTAAGAAACTGACTTTACATGCATATTGGCTGGCTGCCAGCTATGTACAGATCCAGTGTCATACACACTCACCTATGAGCCATCCTCTGCTTCCTTGTAGTTGTCCCGTCAAGTGTGATACACTGCTGTTTCTCAGGACAAAGGAATCATGGACTGAGCCTGGGAACCTGGCATTGACATGTGAAATGTACTGGTCAGCAGTACACACCAATTGTATATTAACTGAGTGATAGTTCTTTTGATTCCTGTACACCTGTTCATTCACTCTTGGGGGTATAAGAGCTATGTGAGTTCCATCAATGGCACCAATCACAAGTGCGATGTTAGCAAAGGCATAAAATCCAGAATTGATGGCAGGAGGTTCAGCCCTTTGGGGAAACTGGACATATGTTTGTATGTGTTGGATGAATGCATCCAGGAATTTTGACAGGATGAGGCTGAACATTGGCTGTGAAACCCCTGCACCCATGTCCACTGTCACCTGAAATTAGCCTGTAGCCAAAATATGGAGTACAGATATCACTTGCACAGTTGTAGGAATGGCAGGCTGATTCCGATTAGCTTGTTTCAGTACATGATCCATTAAAGCACAGAGGTCATGAACAGTAGCTCTATTGAGTCTATAGGTGACAATGATGTGACGTTCCGCCATAGTTTCCAAATTAACCAGAGGTCTGTAAACAGATGTGGCCCTCCCTCGCCACATGGGTCTGCACCTATGGTGGAGGAAAGAACACATATTGATTGTAAATATTGCATCACATGATGTTACTGTATCTATGTAAGTGCGACACGTAGGTAACATACACAGATGCAAAGTATGAAGTACACCGTCAGTCATATGTGTGGTGAGTCAACTCTGTAATAATGACGTCCCAGTGTGGACAAAATTCCAAAGATGGGTGCATGTGAGGATCACAAACTCATGTAAGCAGGCTTCTAAGGTTGGAGATTTGGAGGCCCTGTATGAGGCCCGTCGCCAGGCTATGGTAATGTGGTGGCAGCAAAATGGCAGCCTCCTGCCATCCAGGTATGAGGGAGTGGAATGACTTAATTCCGCTGGCATTAGTCGTCATTGCGGAAGGCAGTGTTCAGCACCGTGCACTGGATCATTAGGTTACAAGGTTGTCAATGGGTAACCTGGGCCAATCATTATCTCTGCCAGCGGTGACGGAGCACACCACTGCAGTACCTGCGCCATTTCGTCAGACCCTTGATGCTTGACTCCTGATTCCCCTGCAGGGTAGTACTCCACTACGTGTGCTGCTGTGTCCTTGAGAAGGTGCGGGTCACAGGGGAATGGGCCCCGGCCCTCACCACGGAGGAGCTGGAGAAGCGGTTAGACAGGGTTCAACCCTTGTATGCCAAGTTGTATTGGTGACCAGAGGAGCAGGTGAGTTGGCGTCTGTCATCCTCAGATGTGAGTGATTGTGGCGGATGCCTGTATGCACGTGGGATCGATTTGTCACTGCCCAGCCCAGTCTGGCATGTACTGCATGTAAGTTAATAACATAGCTTTCAACTATGGCCATTCCATAGGGAACAACATGTCATCTGTATTCGATGCACACATACTGGAATCTGTTTCTGTGCTCTGTGTGTCCCTTGCACGTCAGCGCCCATCAAAAGAAAGGCATGTGGCAAGCCATCGCCAAGGAGGTGTGGACTGTGGGGGTCTACAACCAGCAGAGCATCCACTGCAGGAAGTGGTGGGAGGATCTGAGGTGCTGGGCAAGAAAGATCAGAGAGGCCCAGCTGGGGAAATCCTCCCAACGAGGAAGGTGTGCCCGTCAGACCCTGACCCCCCCCAATGGCCCACATTCTGGCAGTGGCCTATCCGGATTTGGATGGTTGCTTGAAGGCAGCACAGCAGCCACAGGGGGGTGAATAGCAACACTGTTGTTATACTGCTTTGTTGGATGTATGTTGGTGCTGAAGTATGCATGCATTCTGGTGCCAGGCACTTGGACAGATGTGTTCCTGCAGTCCTGCCCCCTCAAAGTCCCTGCAATGGTGTGAGGGCTAGTTTGGGCAGTCTCAATAGGCCCATGGGGGTCCCCTTTCTGTCATCTGGTTTGCTTTGTGGCCTCATTTACTTGTAAGTGCATTGGCTGGGCATGGTCACTCATGGGTGTTCTCCACAGTTTATCAGGTCCGTGTTTCCTGTGGGGAATTTTGTGTATTCTGAGGTAATGGCCACTAGTCAGGGGTACAGTTATGACGTGTGTTGTAGGTACTGAGTGAAGGTGTGTGACCTGGATGGGAATGTGTGTGAGCCAGAGATGCACATATATTCAGGTTTTAACAAATTCTCCCATGTTTTGTCTCTCCACCCCTGTGTCTTTTGTGTAAATCCGCTTCACTGGGCGAGGGAGCAGCGGCACTGGCGAGTTGGGAAGCAGCAGCCCACGGTCCCAAGGAGGCAGAGTCTACAGACGCCAAGGGGTTGGAGGGCGAGGGAAGTACCAGGGGGAGGCAACTGCCACTGGAGATAGTGACTCTGATACCTCCTCCGATGGGAGCTCCCTGGTGGTGGCAGACTCTACTGTGCACACCCATTCTATACCATCTTCCACCACACCCCATGCCATCACCGCCCTCCCAGTTGCTCCCCACCCAGTTTTCTGTGCCCACTCATCCAGAAGGGTGGGTGTCTTGTTTGTCCCAGGCACCCCATCCTCTGCCCCAGTCAGCCCTGCTGCCCCTCATGGAGGAGGTTATTGATCACCTGAGAACCATATCTGGAGGGCAGACAACTATCGTGAATGCCATCCAGGGGCGAGCATCCCAGGTGCAGCAATACAATGCATACCTGGAAGGCATTCACAGTGCCATGTCTGGCCTGCAGAGACCTTTTCAGGCTTTGGCCTCCTCTTTGATGGCAGCCAGTGTCCCTGGTCTTTCCGTCCCCCCTCCAACCACCTCTGCCTCTTCCAGCACGCCACTCCCTTCACTCATCCCAAGCACACGTACAGACAGCCATGCACACACGTCAACACACAAGAAGCAACACACTTCCTACCACAGGCAGGCACACATCCAACATACCAAAGCACACACAACAAGATCCACTTCCTCCAATGTGTCATCCTCCCCGCCACCCTGTCTGTCACCTCACCATGCACAACCACACGCACTGCACCATCAGTCACTGCTGCTGCCCCATTCATGCAGTCACCACAACATCTGACATTCAGACATGCACCCCAGACACCGCACCTGCACTCACCACAAATATTTTGTCCAACTGTGTCCATCCTTCCTCCTCCCAAAACACTCAAGCATTTGCAGACATCCACACCACACACATCCACCACACATCAGGCACCTGCATCCATGTCCGACACATCTACACCTGATACAAGCACTCCCTCAACCTCCACTCTCAGACCTGCCTCCAAATCCCCTCCAACTGCCCCTAAGAAGCTTTCTTCTCCTGTATTGACCTGTTCGAACCCACTGGCCCACCCCGTCTCGTCCCTAAATGTGCCCATCTCCTTGCCCAGTCCACTCCTTCCACATCCAATTCCTCTCCAGTCTGCCCTTCCAATTCCCGTGCCCCTTCCCCAGGGAAGAAGAAGACCTGTGTTTCCCCCGGTCCCTCTGCCACACCCCAGTCCAAGCCTACTCCCCCTCCTTTCAAGGGCAAGGCCAAACCCCCTTTACCTCCCAAACCTAAGCCCAAGCCCCCCCTTCCAGACGTAAGACCCACCCCGTCATCCCCTGCCCCTGTTCCCTGAGGTGCCTGGCTGCCCTATTCATGACCCTTTCAAGTGGAGTACCCTTTGCACATATGGGAGTCAAGTTCAGCCTATTTTGGCCCTTCAGGGTATTTACATTGGACTGGCCAATGGCCTTATTTGGACAGCACATTTTTTCAAGTTAATAAATTTGAGTACCCAGTAGTGCTGTTGGCACAATATAATGACGTTGTTCAGTGTTTCACAGTGGAGGTGTGGTGTGCACATGTGTGTATTTTTGTGCAGGTCTTTGTTGCCTGGTGTCTGGTAAGTACATCTTGTTAAGGTATGTATGGCTTGAGATGGAGGGAGGGGTTGGGAGTGCGTTGCAGTGTGGTTGCAGGGGTGTGTAACTGTGCCCTTTCTTGCCATGTGTACTAGGTTGCGATACTTACCGTCGTCGTCTTCGTCTGCAGTCACGGTCGTGGAGGTACATGGCAAGGAGCAGCACTGGTATTATTTCCAACTCTCTCTCCATGTCTGCATCGGCGTGTTGCTTGTGCCTCCGATGAGTGTTTCCTTTTATATTGTTTGTTTCCACCACGCTTTGACTGGTAGTGGTTCCCGCCTCGGAACTGCTGGCGGTCTTGTGTTTCATTATGTGGTGGGAAGGTTGGACCTTTCCACCGGCATGTGTGCGGCCTCCTTCATCCCCATCGGGACTACAAAGATGGCCGTGTGTGGATGGACCTCTACCTGTTTCTCATGTGCTTCAATATTTGGCGGTTCGGACCGCCGCATGCTGGCGGTACTTACCGCCACCTCCGGCCGGGCGGGGTTTACCACCATGTTCATAATGACCACCTCTGTGTGGCCCCATTACACATTCCCCAGTGATTGAGCCATCGCCAGCCCATACAACTGGAAACTCCCACAACTTTAGGGAGGAAAATGCCAACGTTCTAAAAGTGGCATTTCTAAAATATTAATTTAAAATTCAACCTACCCAATAAGAGGACTTTAAATTATAACTAAAAAGAGTGTAAGTATATTTTTAGGGGCTACCAATCTGAATTTAGACATTTAATACATTTAACACTGTAGCCCAATTATTTCCTATGGCATCAGCCAGCGTTGCTACAGTGAAAATCATTTTTGAAGATATTTCACTGTAAGGACATCTTCAACATCAATGTCTACATGCCCTGTTTTAAATACCCACACCCTGCCTTTCTAATCAATGATGCCTACATATGGGCGACTTATGAAAATTTAAAAGGAAGCTTTAGCACTTACAAAAAGCATCATTTTCATCTGACTTGCAGTGTAAAACTGCCACAGGCAGGTTAGCTGTGTACAGCTGCCAGCCCTTGCAATATTTTAATCTCTCACAGGCAACCTCTACCCGTGCGCACATGGGTACAGGGGTCATATGTAAGCAGACCCTTACTCTAACTGCATCACAGCAGCCTTACCTAAAAAGGCAGACATTGACTGCAAACAAGTGCAGTCCAATTTATCTTAAAAATACTAGGAGTGGGACTCAGGTAGTGAGACTTGCCTGTCATAAATTTCCAAAACTCAGTGATCAAAAAGCAAAAAATGTGGGCATACTAAATGGCCAGAACCCATCTGCAACCCTGGAGATTGAAGGGGTCCTTGATTTTTCATTCTGAATTTAGGGCTTCCTTTATGAAATATATATGGAATATTTCACACTAAATGAGGGGATTAATACAGATACAGGTATCCTATGGAGGCCTTGATGGCATATATCCACGACTCATGTACCTCTGCGGGGTTGGGTTTTTGAGATCACTGTGCACACAACCGGGAGTTTTTGGAGAGGGGATTTATGCAACTTTAGAGTGATTATGAATCAAATAAAGATAGGACCACATTTCTCAAACTATGAGATACACTGAAAGAGTTCTACGTGGAAGCAGACCATGAAGTGCTCTATTTTGTTAAAAACACACGGGTCAGATTGTTTGGAGTAGAAGATGGACCTGGCAAAAAGTCAGCATGAGTTGTGAAAGCATTTACTTGCTACCGCACAGAAATTGATCATATGTCCAGATAAGGGTCTAGTTACAGCAGTGCACTCTGCAATTCTAGATGTCTTTAGGTAGTATTATCAACACTTCTGTTCATCTCATCTAGCCTACTCTGCAGATCAAAATGCTAGTTATGTAGATGTTGCACTTGCCTGGATGAAGGGCGAGAGAAGTGAAATTCTTAATTCCTCCTTAACAGTTCAAGATTAGGCCTGGGCGGAGATCGTGGACTGCCGAAAAAGCTCTGCAGTGCTAGGCGGAGTTCTGCAAGAGGCAGAGTTTGGGTAAGTCTTGCTGCTCCCACGCTGTAAACAGCATCATGAAGAGCGCCAGAGGTCATTAACTTCTTTCTGACGCTGGAGTAGATTACAGTGCAAGTATTTTAAATGCAGCATCCCAAAGATATGAGAGATTAAAATAGGAAGAGGTTTTATTTAAAGAAACCCAAGGTTGCTAGAGGTGTCCAATGCAGTAATTCTCATGTGCATCTTACCCTCATCAATATAAGAAGCCACAATCACTGTACATCTGAAACCAGATTGTGACTCCAGTAAATGCTCTTCATGCAGGCCACTCTCATTGCTGAATGTAGATAACAAAATGCTTCCCAAAATCTTGCATCAGAAGTTTCAACCTCAGATGCAGATGTTAGTCCATACTCCAAAGATCCAGAGGTCCTGATTATGGCATTGAAGGTCCCTCCACTGGACTGCCAATGCCACAAGTAGGACGCCACCCCCATGCCGGTGACGTTGCCCCCTTTTGTATTACAGTGTTCCTACAGGACTGACCGCAGGAACATTGTAAGATGACGTTCCTGCTGAGCTCACCAGCAGGAACAGTGCTACGGTATTGGCCTCGGCTCCCTTAAGGGAGCCGAGACCAATACCAAAACACAACAGCACCATCCGAATGCGCGCTGTCTGCAAAGCAGACAGTGCACATTCGGATGTTGCTGGGCAAGGGGGGCCCTGCACTGCCCTTGCCATTGGCAGTACAGGGACCCCCTTGTGGCCCCAGCACTGGCTTTCTACCAGCCTTACCATGGCAGGGTGTCAGCCATGGAAAGGCTAGGAAGACCTGAGTTGTGATCAGCACTGCAGCGCTGAGTTCAGCACATCACTGGCGGAGCACAACCCAGACCACCGTCAGCCCGTCGGGAACAATGTTCCTGGTGGTGAATGTGGTCTTTAGGTGGTCACACCTACCAGAGTTGTAACATAGAAGTAGGACTGCCTGGAAGGTGGTGGTCCCACTGAAGACCACCACACTCGTAATGAGGCCCTTAGTCATTAAGTTGTTCCTACTGATGGCTCTTCTACAGCTAATAGAGCTCAAAAACTACTAGCTACTTCCATGTTGTTTGATGCTGAAAAAGCATTCCACACTCTGGAGTGACATTCATGAATGAAGTACGTAGATGCCTGGGACTGGGTAGCTATATTTCTGCAGCTGATAACATTACACCGACCCTGGTGGTAACTTGCAATGCTCATCTTTGTTGAATGCAGCACATAACCTTCTTCTCCCATCTATGATTGAGAAAACCACCAAAAATATTCTGAAAGTGATGAGGATAGTGGTGCGGGGCAACCTGCTCCCTAACAGTGTCTTTATACGTTTTCAAGAGATTAAAACAAAAGAAGGTAATAATGCATTAGAAATGTTGTTATATTATAGTATACATTTAGTTATGAAGTCTGCTGCTGCAGATTTTATTCACCCTTACACATGAATCTTATACAGCTCACAAAAATTATTCTTATGGGGCACTGGTGACAAAACAATCTCCTTTTTGTCTGCAGAATTAATGGCTGTAAGAAATGGACAGGTGTACTCGGCCAAACAAACTTGGCAAACCTGATTTAATTTCACAGATTAATGATAAATACTGGGAATACTGTTGCAGTCAAGTCAAGTTCACCCCATTTAAATAGAGACACAAATTAATCAAATTTATGTAGCCCCATCGCCTATAATACACCCCAGAGCATTTAGTAGTTATACTACTGAACAGCGACACCAACAATATCACAGTAGAAGAATATCAAGGACAGAATATTGAGTGACAAAATATGAAAAGATACGTGCAAATAGGGAAGTATAGATTTACTATTCCTAACTTCACATCTACATATCTTGAAGATATATGTACAACGTAGGTACACACCTGTGGGGTTTAGTATAGAAAATCTACACTTAAATGTTGAAATTTGTTTGATATTTTTTCCTTGATATTCTGTCCCACCAATCTAGTAGGTTCGCTATAAAGGGTGTAAACCATAGATAGATGAGATCTCTCTTGATGAGATAATGGAATGATTGAATTATAAGGAGGAAACTGGGGTAATTCTTCATATGTCTGGGTATGCCATATCAGCTCTGGGTGCAAATGTTCTGGACAGATATCTCTACTTCCTTGAGACAATGGGGAGGGGCTACTGTGGCTCCATTGTGTGAGATTCTTAATGGGGAGCTACCTAAGAAAGTGAGCAGATTTCTATCTATGGTGTTGTTCTTGGTCAAATGATGCGCAGTAATGGTCCAGATGAGCAGTAAGTTGCCTAAACAGATAATGTGGCTCCAGGACACGGTTTACTGTTGTGACCAATTGGAATCCTATGTCACTCCTGTGCATCCTAAATCCAAACCAAAAGACTTCTTGCTACACTCTTTCCTGTTGCAAAGGGTAACTAAGCCTGAAAAATAAGCTCCTGTGGAGGACAACAGGGGTGTGTGAAATTCCCATCATTTGCTTTTACATACCTATGCAAAATTATGGCAAAGTTGCATGAAAACATGCATAAGTACACAAAATGCAAATCAGTCATTTTGCATTGTATTTTAGTGTGAAATATGCCACTGCATCAATGTTTGAGATGAGGACAGATTTAAACTAAAGCAAGGCAAACAACAGTCACTCTTGATCTTTTGTTCCTGTGCATTTATAGTAAATTTGTACCACAAATTTAGTATTCAATGTACATTTTACAGTGAATGGCATGTAATTACGTGAAGTCATGCAATGGCAGCTTCAGGAATTTCATGTAACAAGTAGTATATGAAATCCCTTAAAGTATGCAAATTACACTGGTTAAAAGAAAATTTCAACCAGGCTCAAAGGTGAGAGCGTGAGTTATAGGGCCAGATGTACCAAAGGATTTTACCCATTCTGTGTCTATGGGAAAAAGCTTTCGTACATATGGCCCTTAGTTATTTTATAGAACTCTCACCATAACTGCTGAATTTCCATGGTTTTGTATGAGCACATTCTAATCCTAGCTATAACATCCCTGTAACTTTTGTTTTTTTCAGTGAATACAAATATATATATAAATATATCAACACAGCGCACTTTGAATATAGAGACAAAGCTGCACTCCCAGCAATTATGCAGATTGCAAGGGTTATTAAGCTAAACACAACCAACGCTTTCCAGTCCTCCTGGGACCTCTGTGTACACAACACTTTCTCCCTATTCCCTCCCCTCAGGGGGAGAAAAGGATTTCCAACACTGATATCAAACACTGCTTACAATGGTATTGACACTGAATACTTTAGACGTTCAATATCTCCATTGTGTACCTTCCAGAAATGCCTGTCAGTAAGCACTGTCCATGATTTTGATTGCCCTTAAGTGTCACACAACCCACGTATGGACTGGTAAAATAGTACTACCCATTTACATAAGATTGCAGCTACATTTCAACATACTGCATACTTTCCATTACATATACGGTGCTTGGAAATTCCTATCCTGCCCAAATTAGGCTCATATCATATTCACATTGAAGCCATGCCTGCAGGCCTTACACTTATGCACTTAAAATGCCACTTTTGGCTTCAGCCACCCAATCTGCTTGCTTCTGATGTCATTGTATGCCAGCCTGTCTTTTAAAGATCTTGCCCTCCTGTATGAGATAAGGGGTTTGCAAATGATCGTCTCTGAAATTATCAAATCCCTTTATAAAAGGTGTCAATGCTTCTGAAGAATCCTCATCACAGAAAAATGGTCCCTATTGTATGTGGTGATAAACCTCACCTCTGAGTCCTTCTTTAATGGCCTTATTGCTTTTTATTTAAATAAATCTTCTTCCTATTTTACTCTCTCAAATATTTGGGATGCTGCATTTAAAAGACTTGCACTGCAACCCCTATGTCTCTTTTTTCCACTATGGCCCTCATTACAACCTTGGCGGGCAGTGGAGGCCGCCCGCCTAGGTTGGACCGCCGAGCGGCCGCATTACAACATCCCTGCTGGGCCGGTGGGCGGAAACAGAGTTTCCGCCCGCCCAACGAGCGGGGATGTCGGCCGTAACATTGGAGCCGGCTCCTAATAGAGCCGGCGGTGTTCTGGCCGTGCGATGGGTGCAGCTGCACCTGTTGCGCTAAAGCAGGGTGGGCCCACAGGGGCCCACGACTCCCCTTCCCGCCAGCCTTTTGCCATGGACAGGCTGGCAGGAAGGGGAATCATAATCCCCAGGGCAGCGCTGCAAGCAGCGCTCCCCTGGCGGATTATAACCGCCGGGTCAACGATGGTGGGAAACCGCCGGGACAACGATGGCGGGAAACCACCAGTCCCAGCGGTGCGACCGCGGCGCTACCGCCGTGGTCCTAATATGGCAATTTGTACTGCCAGCCTGTTGACGGTACAATCGCCAAAACAACCCTGGCACTCTTTGTCCGCCAGGGTTGCAATGAGGCCCTATATGTGTATTTGAAACTCTCCTCCTTATTGCACACTCTTCTGGCTCTAAATAATTCTCCATGGGTGATACTTTTTACCAAACTCTCTGGGTGGCAACTGTGGGCATTTTGGCCCTCATTATGACATTGGTGGTAAATCACGCTTACCGCCATGCCGACTGCAGCCAACATAATGCGGCCGCGGCAAATAACTGCAAAGCATATTATGACACACACATACCAATCCGTCACTATACAGCCACACATACAAGTCCGCCAGCCCAAAGGTCATTGGTAAACTGGAGGTATCCATACCCACACCGTTATGCCAACAGAACAACTCCCACAGCATTATGACCCACAAATCACTGCAGCGGACATTCAATGGCGGTAAACCATTGGTGGTACATACCGCCACGCTCAAAATACACACACTCAAACAAAACTACACCACATTGGACAATTCAAACTACACAACCTGACACACATACACACCCACACCACTATAAAACACAGAACCACACTACCCACAACCCTTTACGACTAGAAAGAATTGCCACCAGAGAGAGACAGCAAGAGCACTGTAGGAAAGTAACATCTTGCCTGGCATGTTACCCCCATTTTTACTTGTGTGTCAGTTTGTTTTTTCCTGTGTCACTGGGATCCTGCTAGCCAGGACACCAGTGCTCATAGTTTGTGGCCTATATGTGTTCCCTGTGTGCTGCCTAACTTTATCACTGAGGCTCTGCTAACCAGAACCTCAGTGTTTATGCTCTCTCAGCTTTAAAAATTGTCACTGCAGGCTAGTGACTATTTTCACCAATTCTGATTGGCACACTGGAACACCCTTATAATTCCCTAGTATATGGTTCCTAGGTACTCAGGGTATTGGGGTTCCAGGAGATCCCTATGGGCTGCAGCATTTCTTTTTACACCCATAGGGAGCTCAGACAATTCTTACACAGGACTGCCACTGCAGCCTGAGTGAAATAACGTCCACGTAATTTCACAGCCATTTTACAATGCATGTAAGTAACTCATAAGTCACCTCTATGTCTAACCCTCACTTAGTGAAGGTTAGGTGCAAAGTTACTAAGTGTTAGGACACCCTGGCACTAGCGAAGGTGCCCCCACATTGTTCAGGGCAATTATCCCAGACTTTGTGAGTGCGAGGACACCATCAATACCTATATCTAGCGTCACAATGGTAACTCCGAATATGGCCATGTAACATGTCTAAGAGGATGGAATTGTCCCCCATGCCAAATATGGTATTGGGGTGCCAATCCCATGCATCCCCGGGGCTCCAGCATGGACCCCGGGTACTGCCAAACTAGCTCTCTGGGGTTTTCACTGCAGCTACTGTTGCTGCCAACCGACAGACAGGCTTCTGCCCTCCTAAGGTCTAGGCAGCCCAGTCCCAGGAAGGCAGAACAAAGGATTTCCGCTGAGATAGGGTGTTACAGCCTCTCCCTTTGGAAATAGGTGTTAAGGGCTGGGGAGGAGTAGCCTCCCCAGTCTCTGGAAATGCTTTGAAGGTCACAGATGGTGCCCTCCTTGCATAAGCCAGTCTACACCTGTTCAGGGATCCCCCAGCCCCTGCTCTGGTGCAAAACTGGACAAAGGAAAGGGGAGTGACCACTCCCCTGTCCATCACCACCCCAGAGGTGATGCTCAGAGCACCTCAAGTGTGTCCCAGACCTCTGCCATCTTGAATGCAGAGGTGTGAGGGCACAATGGAGGCCTCTGAGTGGCCAGTGCCAGCAGATGACATCAGAGACCCCTCCTGATAGGTATTTACCTGCTGAGGTGGCCAATCCTCCTCTGAGGGCTATTTGGGTCTCTTCTGTGGGGTTCTCTTCAGATAACGAATGCAAGAGCTCACCAGAGTTCCTCTGCATCTCTCTCTTCAACTTCTGTCAAGGATCCACTGCTGACTGCTCCAGGACGCCTGCAAAACCGCAGTAAAGTAGCAAGACAACTACCAGCAACATTGTAGCGCCTAATCCTGCTGGCTCTCTCAACTGTTTCCTAGTGGTGCATGCTCTGAGGGCTGTCTGCCTTCACCCTGCACTGGAAGCCAAGAAGAAATCTCCAGTGGGTCAACGGAATCTTCCCCCTGCTAATGCAGGCACCAAACTTCTGCATCACCGGTCCTCTGGGTCCCCTCTCATCTTGGTGAGCATGGTCCATGGAACACAGGAGCTAGATCCAAGTGACCTCGACAGTCCAGTGGTTCTTCCATCCAAATTTGGTGTTGGTAAGTGCTTGCCTCCCCACGCCAGACAGTAATCCTGTGTACTGCGTGATTTGCAGCTGCTAGGGCTTCTGTACACTTTTGCAAGGATGCATAGCCCAGGTCCCCAGCACTCCGTCCTGCATTGCTCAACTCACTGAGTTGACCACCGACTTTGTGGGACCCTCCTTTGTAGTGTTGAGACGTGGTCGTGCTTAGATTTTTTGAACACCTGTTCAAGTGCTTCTGAGGGTGCTGCCTGCTTCTTTGTTGGTTCTGTATGCTGCCCCCTCTGTCTCCTCCTCCAAGGGGTGACCTCCTGTTCCTTCCTGGGCCCGGGCAGCACCCGTTTTCTTTAACCGTGACTCGTGCAGCTAGCCATGCTTGTTTGTGGTCTTTCTGCGTGGAAACAACTCTGCATCCTCAAGCACACTGTGGGACATCTTCTGACCAAAGGAGATGTTCATGCCACCTTCCGTTGTTGCAGAATCTTTGGCTTCTTCCACCCAGAGGCAGGCCTTTAGGGACTTCATCTGGGGTTTAGTGGGCTCCTGCCCCCCCCCGGACACTTGCATGACTCTTGGACTTGGTCCCCTTCCTTTAAAGGTCCTCAGGTCCAGGAATCTGTCTTCAGTGCTTTGTAGTCAGTTGTTGCCTTTGCAGAATCCTCTATCTTGACCTCACTGTCTTTCTGGGGTAGTAGGGTAACTTTACTCCTACTTTTCAGGGTCTTGGGGTGGGGTATCTTGGACACCCTTAGTGTTTTCTTACACTCCCAGTGACCCTCTACACACTACACTAGGTCTGGGGTCCATTTGTGGTTCGCATTCCACTTTCGGAGGATATGGTTTGTGTTGCCCCTAGGCCTATTTTGTCCTATTGCATCCTATTGTGTTCTACAGTGTTTGCATTACTTTTCTAACTGTTTACTTACCTGGTTTTGGTTTGTTTGTATATTTTGTGTATATTTCTTACCTCCTAAGGGAGTATATCCTCTGAGATATTTTTGGCACACTGTCACTAAAATAAAGTACCTTTATTTTTAGTAACTCTGAGTATTGTGTTTTCTTGTGATATAGTGCTATATGATATAAGTGGCATAGTAGGAGCTTTGTATGTCTCCTAGTTCAGCCTAAGCTGCTCTGATATAGCTACTTCTATCTGCCTGAGCTGCTACAACACTACTAAACTACTAATAAGGGATAACTGGACCTGGCACAAGGTGAAAGTACCATCAGGTACCCACTATATGCCAGGCTAGCCCCCTACAAGCACCCACACAACCAGAGCCACATAACATCATCACCTATGCACCATCCACACACCTTACATCACACACCCCAACACATCACCCCACACACCCTCACCCACACCACTCACACTACACCCATGATCCACAACAACACCCCGGATTCTCTGAGGAGGAGCTGGGGTCAGGGTGGAGGAAATCATCTGGGTAGAACCACAGCTATTTGGAGCACTGGTGCAGAAGACATCTATTGCTAGGAAGATGGAGCTATGGTGGAGAATTGTGCAAAGGTTCAACGCAGTGGGACAGCACCCCAGAACAAGGGAAGACATCAGGAAGAGGTAGAACGACCTACGGGGGAAGATATGTTCCACAGCAGCAAGACACCAGCTAGCCGTACAGCGGACTGGCGGTGGACCCCCACCTCCTCCCCCACAACTAACAACTTGGGAGGAGCAAGTCTTGGCAATCATGCACCCTGAGGGCCTGGCAGGAGTAGGAGGAGAACTGGACTCTGGTAAGTCAAATCTCTATTACTATCACCCCCCCCACCTGCATGTCATCACAAATCCCCACCCGTTCCCTCACTCCCATCACTTCATCACCTCCCACATACCCCACCATCATAACCCACTGATCCCAATACCAAGCCCTGCATGCAACACCCCTCACAGACCTGCACACGCACCTATCACCACTGCATGCATACTGGCGAGAATCACCTAGCCCATCAAATAGCTACTCACTCAAAGGCAAATCTGCCAGGGCAACAACAACCATAGAGGGCAACACACCCATGCACATGATGTCACACACAGAAACAATAACACTGCATTTACATCCCCACAGGTCCCCCAGCCAATGTCACCAGAGAGGAGGTGCCAGCAACATCCAACCCCCCCCCAGGAAGAGGCCCACAGTGATGACAGCAGCTCTGCTTGTCTGGATCTGGATGACCAACTTGGCCAATCAGGGATCTTCAGACAGTCGGGTACCCAGGCACACTCTCACACCACCACAGATCCTCTCCCCCCAGGAAACACCACCACAGCACCCATCCAGTGGGCCCATTCTTCTGTCCTCAGGACACATCAATCAGCAGTGTGTCCACCACTACAGGGACCCCAGGCCACCCCACAAACACAGAGACCTGGGGTCGGTGGTAGTGGGCACACGATTCAGAGGACAGAGGCACTGGACAACAGGAAAGCTGGGAGGACTGCTGTGCGACAGGGGGAGGACAGGTCCAGGGAACTGACTCTCCAGGAGGCACTCACCACGATCGTGGGAGAATACCAACAATCCCAGGATACATTGGGCCAGATACTGGAAAAGTTACAGGAGACCCAGCATCTGCAGGATGCAGGACCTGAGGGACATCCACACCACCCTGGTCACCATTGCAGGGGTGCTGGCAGACATGGCCAACACCATGAGGGAGGCAGTGGCACACCAACGGGCCCCTGACACTTGCCACAACGATGAACAGCCCCCCACCTCCCCTGACGCTAGGGGACAGGAGGCCACCCCCACCAGAACAACATGCTACCAGCATCCCTCCCCCTGGAGAAGGAGAACCACCCCGCAAACGGTCCCTGCGATCCATGCAGAAGCCAGAGAACATTGCCAAGACACCCGCCAGGAAATAAGACTCTCATGATTGTCACCCTTGTGTCCCACTCTGTCACCCAGTCCACCTTGAACTGCCATTGTTCGCATTCCTATGCATCCTTCGACAATGCACCTGTGATACAAAGAGGCTGGACTCTGTCCTGGACACTCCTCCACCGTCACCCAAACCCACTGCACATCCCCATTACATTTTCAGCAAATAAATAAACACCCTTTTAAAAAATGTAGTATGTCAAATGATTTAAGTATGTATTCCTTTAACAATTTGAAGACATTGCAAGTAGACTGTACAGTAATGTATACATAGGTATGACCTGTATTGTGCCGCAGTCAATGCACCAGGAGCCAGAGTAGGGCACAAATGTCTGTGAATAGACATGTCAAAGGGTACAGTAAGTGGCCATAGTAGTGGGAACAGCAGCCTGCCAGTGAGAATTTACACCACAAAACTGCAATGGAAGGTGACGTTACAGTGTCTTACCTGTGTGTCACTGGAAGTACTGTTGAGTGATAGATGTAATGCTCTCCACATCCTTATCCTCTGCCTTCTCTTCGTCACTGTCCACAGGCTCCACCACTGCCACACGTGCATCTCAAGCCTCATTCTCCTGCAGAAAAGGCATCTGGCGTCTCAAGGCAAGGATGCGCAACATGCAACACGCTACGATGATCTGGCACACCTTCTTGGGTGAGTAGCACAGGGATCACCTGTTAGATGGAGGCACCCAAACCTGGCCTTCCAGAGGCCAAAGGTTCGCTCTGTAATTTGTCTTGTTCGCTCATGTGCCTCATTGTAACGTTCCTCTGCCCTTGTCCTGGGATTCCTCACTGGGGTCAGTAGCCATGAGAGGTTGTGGTAACCAGAGTCACCTGTAAATATTGAGGGATACCTGTTAGCCATACACTCACCCTTAGGGCCAACCCCACACCCATATACAAACATACACTGGGTGGGGACCATAGGCCCACCTATTAGCCACACCCTGTGCCTCTGGAGTTGAACCATCACATATGAGATGCTGCTATTCCTCAGGACATAGGCAACATGCACAGCCCCAGGATACTTTGCATTCACATGGGAGATGAACTGTTCCACCAGGCACACTATCTGCACATTCATGGTGTGAAAGCTCTTTTGATTTCTGTACACCTGTTCATTTCTCTGGAGGGGAACAAAGACAATATGTGTACCATCAATTGCCCCAACAATGTTGGGGATATGTCCCATTGCATGGTCGTCAGCTTTCACTGTTGCCAAATCCTCCACCTGGGGGAAAACAATGTAGCTGCGCATCTGTTTCATCAGGGCAGACAACACTCTGGTCAGCATGTTTGAGAACATTGCCTGGGCTATTTCTGCTGCCATTGCCACTGTCACTTGGAAGGAGCCACTTGCCAAGAAATGGAGCATAGATAGGACTTGCACAAGAGGGGGGATCCCAGTGGGCTGACGGATAGATGAGATCAGGTCTTGCTCCAGTTAGGCACACAGCTCTTGGATTGTGGCTCTATCAAGTCTGTAGGTGAGGATAATGTACCTGTCCTCCATTGTTGCCAAGTCCACCAGGGTCCTGTACACGAGGGGATGTCTCCATCTCCTATTCATCCTCAGAGTTTGTACTCTAGGGGGAAAAACGATGAGCATCTGGTCAGTATTCAACATTTCTTCAATGTACAGTGCATTGCTTGTTGTGACAGAAACAGAATGTTTATGTTTATTCGCAAAATGTGCTTATGTCGGCTGTGACACAGTTAGGTGCCATGGCCTGCCCCCTCTGAAATGGTGGATGCCTGTCCTGTGGAGAGGGACAGGTGGGAATAAGATAATACGGTTGACGTTGTGAGCCTTTGCTGGAGGCAGTCGAGTACCGCCGTGTAACTCCTCATTGGTTAACATTGGGCCCTATGGGTTACAGTAGCCAATGGTGATGTACGCTGGTGGTGACGGTACGAACCGACGTGGACATGACCCCCATTTTCTATCTGTTCACTCACTTGCTATCTGATCTTCAACAGGAGAGGATCTACACTGCAAGTGCTGCTGTGACATGTGTCTGGAAGCGACCATGGCTCGAGTCACTGGCGAAAGAGCCTCTGCCTTCACCGCTGCAGAGTTGGAGAAACCGGTGGATGGGGGTCCTACCCCACTACCTATTGCTTTATGGGCCTCCAGACCAACAGGTGAGTACACTGTCGGCACAATGCATGGGGCATGAATGCATGGTGTGATGTGTGATAGTGTGATGTGTGTGAAGGCCTTGTGTAACAGGCTGGTGGTTGTTGGGTCCAGCATGTATGGTGAGCAATTTTTGTGCGTAAGGGAATGGGAGGGATATGGTGGGCCGTGGGTGTAACAGGCCGGTATGACTAATCTCATTTTCCATTTTCATTTTTCTGCAGGTCTGCGCCCTTCAGAAAAAGGGTATAGGGCGTGCCATTGCCAAGGACGTGTAGGCCCTGTGGGTCTACGGCAGGCGGAGCACCCACTGTTGCAAACGGTGAGAGGACCTGAGACGCTGAGCAAGGAAGACGGCGGAGGCCCAGCTGGGGATGGCCTCCAAACTAGGAAGGGGTGCCTGTCGAACCCTGACCCCCCTGATGTTCCACATACTAGCGGTGGCCTATATGGAGCTGGATGGGCACTTAAGGGCATCACAGCAGCCACAAGGGGGTGAGTACAATTTCCAAATCTGCAAACTGCGAGTGGTGGGGTGGTCTCTGGGTGGGGGATGTGGGCCTTTGGGTGCCCCTAGGCCAGGCCGGACATTGCAGGGTAGGTTCCATGTTGGACAGGGGCTGATGCACTCTACCACCAAACATGCCAGTGGGCATCTACTACTGGGCAGGGATCTGTGGGTCTGCTGCTATTGGCGTTAGGTATTTCTGTCCATGGTCTGGTGACTAGCATTGTGAGTGGTAGTGCATCAGCATGTGTGTAGGGTTGTCCCCTGTGTGTTGCGTACGCCAACAGGGGTGTTGGTGCTGGCATTGACCAAGTGTATCCTCTGACTCTTCCCACACTTTTTGATATGTCACCCTGTCCTTATGTGCATTAGCATCATCTGGTGGAGGAGCAGAGGCACCGGCGACAGAGGGAGCTGCATCCCATTTGGCCCTGGAGGCTGAATCCACCGACTGTGAGGGCACCAGTGGGATGGAGGGAGAGGGGTGCACCACAGCAGGGACTGGATGGGACAGTTCGGACAGTGATACCTCCTCTGATGGAAGCTCCCTGCTGGTGACGGACACTTCTGTGTCCACCCCAATTACAGGTATTGCCGCCACCCCCCATACCAGCACCACTGTCCCAGCAGCCCCTCAGCAAGTTTCCCATGCCCACTCACCCAAGAGGGTGGGCATCTTCTTCGCCCCAAGCACCTCAGGCCCTGCACCAATTATCCCTGCTGCCCTGAGTGAGGAGGCTATTGACCTCCTGCGATCCATCTCTGTTGAGCAGTCAACCATAGTGAATGCCATCCAGGGTCTAGCAGGGCATTTGCAACATACAAATGCATTTCTGGAGGGCATTCACTCTGGTGTTGGATCCCAACATAGATTATTCCAGGCTCTGGCCTCCTCCCTGATGGCAGCCATTGTCCCTGTCTCTAGCCTCCACTCTCCAACTTCTTCTACCCAGTCCCATTCCCCTCAACCCCACCCTATCCCAATCACAAAATGGGACCAGTATGCACCCAAGACAACACACAGGAGTGGCTCAGGCAAACACAAGCACCGCACATCATCCCACAGGCACTCACACAAACAGCATCCAGAAGCAGACACACCAGCATCCACTGCCTCAACTGTGTCCCCCTCCTCCTCCTTGTCCACCTCCCTCCCAGTAGCATCTCCACTCACACCTGCATGCACTACATCCTCATCCACTAACTCCATCACCATCACGCCTCTCACTACACACCCCTTACTGGCAGGCACCACCCCACATCCATGCACACGTCCCCTGTGTCCTCTCCCACTGTGCCTGTGCCCCTTCTTCCCAAAAAACACAAGCACAAGAACACAGACACCCAACAGCCATCCACCTCACAACAGTACCCAGCCCATGCACCTCCATCCAAACACAGCAGACAGATGCCTCCATCAACTACTCCCTCTACCTCCACTCCCAAACCTTTACACTCTTCCCGCACCACTGTCCCTAAGAAGCTTTTCCTCTCCACCCTTGACCTCTCCCTACTCCTCGCCCACCAGTCCTTCACTTCGGGCCAGGGTGGGCAGAACCCAGGCCAGCACCTCAGCCACCCAGTCTTCGGCCACTGTAGTTTTGGCAGCTACTGCAGGTGTGAGAGGCACCAAGGAGACACCCATCAGCACTGGAAGTGTGCCTGCACCAGCTGCCAAGGGCAAGGCCAAGGAATAACCACCAGCTACCAAGGGCAAGAAGGGACCACCAGCTGCCAAAGCCAAGGATGCACCACCAGCTGCCAAGGGCAAGAAAGCACCAACAGCTGCCAAGGGCAAGGATGCAACACCAGCTGCCAAGGGCAAGGGGGCACCACCAGCTGCCAAGGGCAAGGGAAAAGGGCCTGCCCCTGCAGGCAGGAGGGACAGGAGGCCTGGTGCTGTGACAGGATCTGAGTCCCCACCACCAACCATGCTGCTTCGGCCATCCAAAGCTGCAGAGGAAGGGCTGGAGCCTCCCCCTACCACTGGCAGCACCGCGTACACAGAGTTGAGGCCCCCAAGTCCCTCTTGGGTCCTTCCATTTTGATGCAAAACACACTTTTGTCGCAGCCAAGGCTTGTTGGTGACTTCCAACACAAAATCACGTCTGAAATTATCTTCATGTCGTCGGACATCCTTAGCATCATTCAGGAACCTGCTGGCCTCTTCTTAGGATGCATTCCTGCAATCTTTGACTAACTGAGGACTCTTCTTTTGCACCCTCTTCTGGGTTGGCAGGGGCTCCTGTCCTTCCCGGAACTTCTTTCGACTTCTGGACTTGGTCCCTTTCCTTTGCAGGTCTTCGGGTCCAGAAATCCAGCAGTTGTTGTTTGCAGACTTGGTTGGTTGATGCAAAATACCAATCATGAGGTGTAGTGTGTCCTAAGGAAACTTGCAGTACTTTACTGCTGTTTTTCTGGACTCTGGGGTGGGGTAATTTACTTACCTTTACTGTATTCTTACTCTCCCAGTGATTCTGCACACACTACACTTGTTTAGGGGGGAATTCATGATTCACATTCCACTTTCTTAGTATATGGTTTGTGTTGTCCCTAGACCTATTTTCTCCCATTGCATTCTATAGCATTTCCTATTGTTTGCATTGTTCTATGACTATTTACTTGTCTAATTTTGGTGGCTAGTGTATATATTGTGTATAATACTTACCCCTAGAAGGAGTATTGCCTATAAGATATTTTTGGCCTTGTGTCACTAAAATAAACTCTCTTTATTTTTGGTAACACTGAGCATTGTCTTTACTTGTGTACTCTGTAACTATAGTGGTATTGCAGGAGCTTTGCATGTCTCCTAGTTCAGCCTAAGCTGCTATGCTACAGCTACCTCTATCAGCCTAAGATGCTAGAAAACTACTACATTTCACTAATAAGGGATAACTGGACCTGGTATAAGACTGTTTCCCTATTTTGGGAGGCTGGGGATATGCCCATGCTGAGCAGCCCACACCCCTACAAAAAATGTAATCCTTAATGTTTAGTGGGCGTTCTGCCCCATAGAGCGGCAGATGGGGCAACCATGATGGGATGGGTGACTGTTTCCCTTTTTGGTTTGGTGGCATGGGCATGCCCATGTTGGGCAGGCCCCACTGATACTAATAAAAAAAGTAATCCCTGGTTTCCAGTGGGATTTCAACTCCTCCGGTGGGCAGAGGAGGTAATTAGCTCCATCTGTAACCCTAGGGGACATAAAGAATGTTTCCCTATTTTGGGGGACATGGCCATGCCCATGCTGAGCAGCCCCACTGATAGAAATAAAAAATAAGTCATCGCTGGTTAATTGCCTCCATCTGCCCCATTGAGACAGAAAGACTGTTCTCATCTGTGTGTGGGGGTATTGGTATGCCCATTGTGGGCAGCCCCTACCCTTCCATTTATTGAAATAATTCCTAGTGTCTAGCAGGCTTTCTGCCCCGTGGGTCAGATTTGGGGTAATTTTCCCCTTCTGCCCCCCAGGAAGACAGAAAGGGCAGTCTTCACCCCTCTTTTATGTTAAAAAAATCCCTGATATCCAGAAGACTTTCTGTCCCCCCGGGGGGTTGTTAGGGGGTAATATCCCCCATTGTCCCCACCCCTAAATTTCACATAAGAAAATAATCCCCAGATCAAATGGGCTTTCAGAGCAGATTCCGGGCTACTCCCCCCATCTGCCACTTGGTGGAGCAGAAAGACTGATTATTGCACAAAATCAAGAGGGGAGAAAAAGCCCTTGCCCAAAGTGCTGCTCCACCCTCCCTGATGTCTAGTGGGCAAATCTCTATTTGGAGATCGCCCTCCTGTGTCGATCCCAGAGCAAGGATTCCCCAACAGGGAAGGATACTATTGGAAATGATACCGCTCCCATCGGCCTAGTTGCTCAGTGGCTGAGATAGCCCCACAAGCACCTAGGCAGTGAAAGTGAAATGAACCGATCGGCTCATTTCACTTTCGTTTTCAGTGAAAGGAAATTCTGTGCATGCTGCTCATCAATTCACTGAAAACCCAAAATAGCTTCTAGAGTTGGGAAAGTTCTTTCCCAGCTCCTGAGGTTATTTTGTAGAGAAAGTGAAACCCTCTGCAGGAAACAGAGGAGAGATTTGCTGGTCAACTGCAGAGGATGTAGCAGTTACATCATCAGCACATGATCACCATCCTGCATTATGTCCTCAGCATGGAACTTGTTAAAGGATACACGCAAAATCAGTCTGACCCTTATGGCCAGACACTCTGCATTACAAGCACTCCGCACCTGCTTGCCTTTGGCTCTGACTCTGCAGATCTTTTTCTCTGAGCAACCTAGATGTAAGTCCAGAAGAAACAATACCAACAATGCTCTTTTAGAATTTTAAAGTTGTCTAAAAATGCCACTTTTTTATTTAAGAAGTACTATGGTTGACATGCAAAAATATATATATTTATCTCATCATATCGGTGAGCTTCTTCCCACCAAGGGCAGCCGCACCACAGCAATAGTTTACAGCGCCACTCATCAGAGAAAGACAGCCGAGCAGCAGGAGATCGATTTGATTCATGTATTTTCCATAGTGCTTCACTCATATAAACGTCAATGCATTATACCTTAGTGCGTTCCACTGGACCATATATTTATATATATGTATATATTTATATATGTATATATATATCTATTCACTGAAGGAACAAAAGGTTACAAGGACGTTAGAGACTCAAGTAACTGAAACTCGCGCCCTAAGGTCATCAATAATTGTATTGCAAATGCTGCAGAAAGAATATCAATGATGCCATAGAAGGTGTCATCAATGATGTAATATGTGGAAAATTAGCTGTGCATAGCAAAGGTGCAAGTTATAGTTATCTTAGGGCATGAGGCATAGTTACTTGAGTTAGCCATAACTATAATTTTTAAGGTTTTGTGCGACTAAATTCAGAATTATAATGTTCCTGTAAACTTAGGCCCATATTTATACTTTTTGACGCTAAACTGCGCTAACGCAGTTTAGCGTCAAAAAATTTAGCGCTGTCTAACGCCATTCTGAAGCGCCATGCGGGCGCCGTATTTATGGAATGGCGTTTGCCGGCGCAAGCTGTCCGGCGCTGCCTGGTGTGCGTGGAAAAAAACCACGTAGACCAGGCAGCGCAGGCGTAGAGGGAAAATGGCGTTAGGGCGTCTTAAAATGGGGCAAGTCAGGTTGAGGCAAAAAAATCGCCTCAACCCGATTTGCGCCATTATTTTCGACGCCCAGACGCCATTTAAATGACTCCTGTCTTAGTAAAGACAGGAGTCATGCCCCCTTGCCCAATGGCCATGCCCAGGGGACTTATGTCCCCTGGGCATGGTCATTGGGCATAGTGGCATGTAGGGGGGCACAAATAAGGCCCCCCTATGCCACACAAAAAAAATTAAAAAATTATACTTACCTGAACTTACCTGAATGTCCCTGGGGTGGGTCCCTCCATCCTTGGGTGTCCTCCTGGGGTGGGCAGGGGTGGCAGGGGGGGTCCCTGGGGGCAGGGGAGGGCACCTGTGGGCTCATTTTGAGCCCACAGGCCCCTTAACGCCTACCCTGACCCAGGCATTAAATAGTGGCGCAAATGCGGGGTTTTTTGACCCGCCACCTCCCGGGCGTGATTTTTGCCCGGGAGTATAAATACGACGCATTTGCGTTGCCGTCATTTTTTTAGACGGGAACGCCTTCCTTGCATCTCATTAACGCAAGGAAGGCGTTCACGCAAAAAAATGACGCTCTTTACTCATACTTTGGCGCTAGACGCGTCTAACGCCAAAGTATAAATATGGCATTAGTTTTGCGCCGAATTTGCGTCGAAAAAAACGACGCTAATTCGGCGCAAACGGAGTATAAATATGCCCCTTAGTTTTTTTCAGTGAATTTCTATGTTTATTTTAGCACACACAGATGTAAATATAAGCAGCGTTGTGCACTAAATTTAGCCATAGAGGTATCATTTTTATCAGGAGACCCCAGGAAATGCTAAGTGGTCGGACATGTGTGGCTCCCCTGATTCCAAAACTGTCCTTCACATAAATGTGAGGAAAAGTTGTTTTTTAGTCAAGGTTTTGAGGGGATTCTGGGTAAAACAACCTGGTGAGAGCCACACAAGTCCCCCATCCCTGATTTCCCTAGGTGTCTAGTTTTAAAAAATGTACAGGTTTGCTAGGTCTTTCTACATGCCAGCTAAGGTAGGGCCCAAAAAACACAGCTACCCCTATTGCAAAAAACAGGTCAGTTTTGCGTAGACAATTGTGATGTATCCATGTTGCGTTTTAGGCCATTTCCTGTCATGGACACTTGGCCTACCCACACAAGTGAGATTTTCATCAGAAGACATAGGAGAATTCTGGGTGGAAGGATGTTTGTGGCTCTGTGCAGATATGAGAACTTTTCATCACAGAAATGTGAGGAAAATTTGTTTTTATGTCAAAGTTTAAGGATTGCAGAGGATTCTGGGTAAAGCAACCTGGTAAGAGAAGCACAAGTCACCCCACCATGGATACCTCCTGCAGTATAGTTTTCAAAAAATGCATATATTTGCTAGGCCTCCTAGGTATCAGCTGAAGTTGGTCCCAAAAACAATAGCTACCCACTTCACAAAAAAAAGGTCAGTTTTGCTTAGAAAATTTTTATGTATCCATGTTGCCTTTTGGGTCACTTCCTGTTGCGGGCACCAGTCCCACCCACACAAGTGCGGTACCATTTTTCTTGGGAGACTTAAGGGAACACACAATAATAGAGCAAGTGTTATTACCAATTATATTTCTCTGCATTGGCACCTACCAAATGTAAGATAATGTGGAAAAAAGTAATTTTGAGAAATACCCTGCAACTCACATGCTAGTATGGGCACCCACAAATTCAGAGATGAGCAGCACACAACCCGTGCTTCCAAACCTCATATCATGTGCCAATTTGAGAAATGAATTGGTTTCCTTGATATCTACTTTTCACTATTTATATTTTACCATATTGATTGCTGTATACTTGGCACATGATGAAAACACATTGCAAGGTTTAGCTCAGTTATTGGCTCTGGGTACTTTGGGTTTTTGATGGACCTACAAGCCCTATATATCACTGCAACCAAAAGGGTCTTGTGGATCTAACTATATATACTTTTGAAAATCTGTCATAGTTAGAAAGATTTACAGATGAAAATTTAGACGCAAATGACTATTTTTTCCCTTCAATTTCAATACTGATTTTATTTCAACTGTTACTTTCTATAGGAAAACCTTGAAGGAGCTACACAAATGACCCCTTTCTAAATTTAGAATAGTGCATACTATTCAGAAATGTGTAGCTTTTTGGGGGGTTCACCACTCGTTTAATACCCATTTCTGCCACTAACTGGAATGAGTTTTTTTTTATTAAAGTCTACCTGTTCCTCAAAGCTGGCAAGAAAGTGATTCTAGCACCACAAACCCCTTGTTGCTGCCATTTGCAGAAAAAAACAGACACTTTCTTCTTTAGTATTTGTTTATGATTTTTCCCAATAGTCATATTTTGTCACTTTTCTTGGCCGCCTCCAAGGAAATAGACAAACCCTGGGAACCTTTAGAATCGCCAGGTTTGGTTAAAAAGGACACACATTTGCCATGGATACATTATTTGGACAAAAGGCTATGGCGGCCTAATTGTGAACTACCCCAAATAGCAACAAAAAAACACTTAGCACGGAAGGGGAGGCCTAGCAGAAAATGGGTTAAGATAGTCAAGGTAAGCAGGCTCTGGACCCCCGGAAGGAGGAGGAAAAGAGCATGAGATGCACTATAATTGTTCCAATGTCACCCTGTTAAAACATTAAGAAGTGCAGATTGAATAACATCTGTGAATTTCCCTAAACTCGCTAGAGCCTTTGGACTGTTGGTGGAGACGCAAAAGTCCCAGGCTTTTCTGTAAGATCTTTTTCCATTGGCCCAGAAAAAGGGAACAAGCAATCATTGGCAGTCACTGCTATGTTTGGGGAACAGCACAGCTGATGGAGCCAGGTTTCTCTGCATTAGTTGCAATGTCTTCAGGATATTCGGTCTTCCTTCCTCGCCCAGGGGGGTTAAAGTCTGTGACTGGTAGGGTAAGGAGTCTCATCGAAATGATTTTCCTGTGTGTGTAGTCTGTGAGGGCTTAGTAAAAGTAAGGCTGAACCTGCCTCAGTGTAAAAGAGGCTTCAAATGCCTCCAAGTTGGAACTGCAACTGAGCCTTTCAGTATCCCATTGAAATGAGATTTTCATAATCTGAACATTGCCATCACTTATGTCATTGACCACATCATGAATGATGTAATATGTGAGGTCATAAAATAGTGCATTCGGGGGTGTAAGATATAGGTGGTCATTACAACCCTGGCGGACGGTGTTAAAGCTGCGGTTATACCGCAAACAGGCCGGCGGACAAAAAAAGGGAATTATGACCGTGGCGGAAACCGCCAACATAGACAGCCACTTTAACACTCGAATCGCCACAGCGGTACAGACAAGCAGCGCGGCAGTCACCGCCAACAGACAGGCACCAGACAATGTACCTCCCACAGTATCACAACCCGCCAATCCGCCACCTTTTCCGGGGCGGATTCAGCGTGGGTAAAAACACGGCGGAAACAGCTTTTGCAATGGGAAAACGCTCACCTTAACACATCCCACGAGGAAGGAGGACACCATGGAGCCTGAATTACAAATCCTACCTGCCCTTGTCTTCCTGCTCATCTACGAACACCAGCGCCGGCGGCGGCGAAGACAACGGTGAGTACTGCACTTACGACATAGTGGAAGGGGGAGGCAAAAGTCAGGGGGACACACACGCAACACCCCCACCCCCCCTCACACATTACAACACCCACACACACCAATGCATTTCCAAACAACCCTGTAACAACCCACAACCCCCCCGGAAGAATGCAAAGACAAAACAAAATCAGTTCAAACATTGTAATGTATCAATATACATGTTTCAAATAAATACAGATATATATAAACTCATTCAAAAGTGTATACATTACGAGAAGTAGTGCAGATATGCACATCTCAATGTCCGTGCACCACTGGGCCAAACATGCATGGGAGTGGCCCACACAAGATACCTGTCCACAAACGGAGAGAACACTGCCGGGGCATCAGAGAGAAATACCACAGGCACCTCAGGGGGAAGGGAAGGGGGGCACCTCAGCCGGATTACAGCACCACGCAAGATCCATGATGGGGCTCCATGCCCATTGATGTATCCTGGGGAGTGCAAAGCCTCAGTCTCTCAAGTCTCTATAGTGGGTGGGTTGCCCACTGTTCAATCCTGGGGAGTGCAAAGCCACAGTCTCTCAAGTCTCTACAGTGGGTGGGTTGCCCACTGCCATATCCTGAGGAGTGCAAAGCCACAGTCTCTTAAGTCTCTACAGTGGTTGGGTTGCCCACTGCCATATCCTGGGGAGTGCAAAGCCACAGTCTCTCAAGTCTCTACAGTGGGTGGGTTGCCCACTGTTCCATCCTGGGGAGTGCAAAGCCACCGTCTCTCAAGTCTCTACAATGGGTGGCTTACCCACTGCCATATCCTGGGGAGTGCAAAGCCACAGTCTCTCAAGTCTCTACAGTGGGTGGGTTGACCACTGCCATATCCTGGGGAGTGCAAAGCCACAGTCTCTCAAGTGGATAACAGCCTCCACTGGTTCTGGAGGGGGACTGGTGCCCAGAGTGCTTCATCCTGTGAAGGACAGAGGTAGTGGATGGATCTCTCCACTGGTTCTGGAGGGGGAATGGTGCCTAGACTGGATTAGGCTCCCCGTGACAGTTCCTGTCCCGTCACTGTCCCAGCTGTATATGGGATAACGATGCTTGATGTGGCGGTCTTTTCCTTCTGCAGCGGTGCTCTGCCCTGTTCAGCGGTACTTTGCCATGGCGGTCTCTAGGCTGTTCAGTGGTGCTTGCCCTATTCAGCGGTGCTTTGCCATGGCGGTCTCTGGGCTGTTCAGCGGTGCTTGCCCTGTTCAGCGGTGCTTTGCCATGGCGGTCTCTGGGCTGTTCAGCGGTGCTTTGCCCTGTTCAGCGGTGCTTTGCCATGGCGGTCTCTGACCTGTGCATTGGTGTGTGGCAAGATGGTCCCTCATTGCCCAGCGGGGCTGTGGCAGCTGGGGCCCTCCTGGGCACTGACCCCAGCGGTGGTCTCCTGACCAGTGACGATACTTGGGCCCTCCTGGGCACTGACTCCGGCGGTGGTCTCCTGACCAGTGACGATACTTCTGCCCTCCTGGGCACTGACTCTGGCGGTGGTCTCCGGACCAGTGACGATACTTCTGCCCTCCTGGGCACTGACTCTGGCGGTGGTTTCCGGACCAGTGACGACGGTGCTGGCAGTGGCGTCCCGGCCGCCGGGGAGGATGCCGCCCTTCTCCGCCGTGCTGCTCTCACGAGGCTGTGCAGACTTCTTCTGGCACTTCACCGCCTTTGAAGGAGTCACAGCTGACTCTGCAATTCCCCTGGGACCCTTGTGAGTAGTTGTGCCTCCAGGAGTCTTCACCCGGTCCCGTCGGCCACTTGCCAACTTGAGATGCTTTACAGGGGGTGGACTGGCAGTGCCTTGGCTCCGTGTCACGCTGCCTGCCCTGGTGGCCGGTGCACTTCACACACCTGTGACACGCACCACTGGAGCCACTTTTTGGCTGAGGCGCTACTACGGGACTTATGAATTGGAGGGGTGGGGGTGGGGGCAAAGAGGTCAACGTTGCTGAGGGACAGTTTCTGACGAACACTGGGATGGGTAGCTGGAGGGGGTCTGGGAGTGGAGGAAGAGGAGGTGGTTGTAGTAGGTGTCACTTTAGGTGTTTTGGGTGCAGGTGCAGGTACTGAAGGCTGTCGTGAGGTGGATGGATGTTGGGTGTGTGGGTACTGCGTTTGTGTACTTTGGAAGGGGGCGTCACAGACACACTGGGAGAGGACACAGGGGACATGTAAATGGGAGTGGGGGTGGTAAGTGCAGGTGAGTGGGGTGTGGTGCTGGGTGCTCTGGTGCGAGTCCTAGTGCCTGTAGATGTAGTGAATGCAGGTGAGAGTGTAGACAATACTGGGAGGGAGGAGGGAGATGACGAGGAGGGGGACACAGTGGAGGCAGTGGATGTTGCTTTGTCTGCATGTGGGTGATGCTTGTGTGAGTGCCTGTGGGTTGTGTGGTGCCTATGTTTGCCTGAGCTACTTTTGGGTGTTGAGGTGTATGCATGCTTGTCTGATGGTGTGCTTGGGCCAGGCTGGGGTACAGGGGATTGGGTCTGGGTGGAGAAAGTTGGAAGGGGGACGCTAGAGACAGGGACAATGGCTGCCATCAGTGCTGAGGCCAGAGATTTCAGGGTTCGATGATGGGCAGCCTGACCAGAATGAATGCCCTCCAGGAATGCATTAGTGTGTTGCAACTCTCTTTCTACACCCTGGATGGTATTCACAATGGTAGACTGCCCAACAGTGAGTGACCTGAGGAGGTCAATGACCTCCTCACTGAGGGCAGCAGGGGTGACTGGGGCAGGGCCTGAGGTGCCAGGGGCAAAGGTGATGCCCACCCTCCTGGGTGAGCGGGCACGGGGCGAACGCTGAGGGGCTGCTGGGAGGGCAGTGCTGGTAGGGGAGGTGGCGGCTGTACATGTAGAAGTGGGGGGCACAGATGGTGCTGCCACCACAAGGGAGCTCCTATCGGTGGACAAGTCTGTTTTGCTGGTTTGTGATCCGGTGAACGACGTGTAGCTCCCCTCGCCCTCCGTCCCACTGGTGCATTCTGAGTCCGTGGTGTGGCCCTCCATGGCCATGTGGGATGCAGCTCCCTCGTGCCCCAGTGCCACTGTACCTCCGCCTGATGATGCTGATGCACAAAAGAACAGGGAGAGCACAAAAAGGGGGAGGGGACGACAGAAGAAAGACAGGTTGAGTGCATGGCTTACCGCTACCATTGGCAGACTATACAGACACAGCAGCCCCCTGCACTACGCCGTGCTCTTGGCCTCTACAGATGCAATTCCTGGGATCTGGCCTACATGGCTATGGTGGACATCTGCACACATGGATGCCACAGGGGCATCTATACCTGTACTTGGCCCACTACTGAGGTGGGGTGGAGTGCCACATGCCCTGCATTACGGAGGGGCCTAGCCTACGTATTTCTGTCTGGCCTAGGTACACCCACTGCCCTCCTCCCCACACAGACCCCTCAACTGCGCGCCAAGTCCCCAGAATGAGAGTGTACTCACCCCCTTGTGTCTGCTGTAATGCCCTCAAGCGCCCATCCAACTCCGGGTAGGCCACCGCCAGGATCCGGAACATCAGGGGGGTCATAGTTCGACGGGCACCCCTTCCACGTTGGTAGGCCATCCCCAGCTGAGCATCTGCCATCTTCTTGCTCCAGCGTCGAATGTCCTCCCATCTTTTCTGGCAGTGGCTGCCCCGTCTCTGGTGGACCCCCAGGGTCCGGACGTCCTTGGCGATGGCACGCCAAATGTCCATCTTCTGGTGGGCGCTGACCTACATGACATGCACAGGGGAAGAAGAGAAGTCATTACCAACTGCACCGTCGATGTGAGTGGCCCCCATCCCTACCCTTGCCATGTGGCACATGCATTCACAGTCCTTCATGTTCCCTGAACTCTGCCCCCTTCCCTCTTACAACCAGCCCTCTCCACCCAGGCATAGCCCATACAACGTGCTCCCTCTGTACTTACCTGTTGGTCTGGAGGACCGTAGAGTAGCGTATACTGGGGGAGGACCCCGTCTACTAGCTTCTCCAACTCCTGAGCAGTGAAAGCAGGGGCCTTTTCCCCAGACGCAGCAGCCATTGTCTCTTCCAGACCGAGGTCACAGCAGCACTTGCAGTGTAGGTCCTCTCCTGTCGAAGATCAGGTATCGAGTGATTGAACAGATAGAAAATGGCGGTCACGTCCGCGGCGGTGATGTCCGCGGCGGTGCGTATCATCACCGCCAGTGCACTTCGTCATTGGCTCCTGGGACCCATAGGGTCCAATGTTAACCAATGCAGCATTGCGCCGCGATCTATGACCGCCTACCGCGACGGGGTACAACGCCAGCGCAGTTACCTCACATTCCCATTGTCCCAGTTTAGAGGTCAGGCAGCCGCCATTTCAGGGGCCCACCTGGCTTCTTTTACTACTGCATCACACATACCTAGGCCTACATTCCACACACATACAGGAAGAGTTTTGGGTTTGGTGTCGTGTTCTGTGTATCTGTGGGTACATACCTGGGAATTTGTTGACTCTGTGGTCGCTGCTGTCCTTCCTAGGCACAGTCAGCTGGGACATTTGAGAAGATGGCGGAATCCTCCGGTGTACCGACCGCTGGTGGACCTGTTGACAATGGAGGAGCGACATTTAATCGTCACCTACAGGTTTGACTGTGCCACTATCCAGGAACTATGTACCCAGTTGGAGCCAGACCTTAAGTCACTAATCCGCCATCCCACTGGAATCTCCCCTGATGTGCAGGTGCTGTCAGTGCTCCATTTCCTTGCTAGTGGGTCTTTTCAGACAACAGTGGCCATGGCATCAAGGATGTCCCAGCCTATGTTTTCCAACGTGTTGTCCAGAGTGTTGGCTGCCCTGCTGAAACACGTAAGGAGCTACATCGTTTTCCCTGAGGTGGAGGATTTGCCCACAGTGAAAGGTGACTTCTATGCCCTTGTCATATCCCCAACATCATAGGTGCTATTGATGGGACCCATGTAGCTCTGGTACCCCCCCACAGGAGTGAACAGGTGTACAGGAACCGGAAGAGTTATCATTCCATGAATGTACAGATGGTATGTTTGGCAGACCAGTACATCTCCCAGGTAAATGCTATGTTCCCTGGCTCAGTGCATGACGCCTACATCCTGCGGAATAGCAGCATCCCTTATATGATGGGTCAACTCCAGAAGCACCGTGTGTGGCTATTAGGGGACTCTGGTTACCCCAACCTTTCCTGGCTATTGACCCCAGTGAGGAATCCCAGGACCAGGGCAGAGGAACGGTACAATGAGGCCCATGGGCGGACTAGGAGGGTGATCGAACGCACCTTCGGCCTCCTGAAGGCCAGGTTCAGGTGCCTCCATATGACAGGTGGTTCCCTATTCTACTCAACGAAGAAGGTGTGCCAGATCATCATCGCCTGCTCGATGCTTCACAATCTTGCTTTGCGACGCCAGGTGCCTTTTCTGCAGGAGGATGGTCCAGATGGAGGTGTTGTGGCAGCTGTGGAGCCTGTGGACAGTGATGAGGAGGAAGCTGAGGAAGAAGACATAGACAACAGGGAGTCAGTCATACAGCAATATTTCCTGTGACACACAGGTGAGAAAAACTTTTTATCACATTACATTCACTTTCACACTTCTACATCTATCCTGCCTGTTATTTAATAGCAGTATTTGGTCACTGAGTTGTTCCTTTCTATTACGGTTTCACAGGTGTGGTTACCAACGTGTGTCATCTGCTTGCATCCTTCAAGGACTTGTGATGTGTGACATAGGTATGTTGGCTTTACAATTGAGAACGCATTTTGACATTGTCATTGATAATACAAAATTACCAAATCACAGACTGACTCCAGATTGTTTTGTGGTTCAAGGGTGTTTATTTAAGTGCTCACAAATGGAGGGGGGTTGTAAAACGGTGATGGGGGACGGTGGAGGAATGTCCATGGCAGTGTCCAGTCTATTGGTCACACAGGTGCACTGCCCATATGGGCATAGGAAGTGGAGCTGGGGCAGTTTAAGTATGGACAGGGTAACAAAGTGGGACAGTGGGAGGGCAATCAGGGTGGTCTCATTTCCTGGTGGGGGTCTTGCCATCTTGCTCTGTCCTGTTCCTGGATCTCAGGGACCGCTTGCGTGGTGGTTGTCCGTCTGCAGGGGGTGGGGTGCTGGTGTGGTGGTCCTGTGGTGGGGTGTCCTGTCCACTAGCGCCGGCGGAGGTGGTGGGCAGTTCATCGTCCATGCTAGTGTCAGGGGCCCCTTGGAGTGCCACGGTGTCCATCATGGTTTTTTATATGTCCTTCAGCACCCCTACGATGGTGCCCAGGGCGGAGCTGATGGTCCTGAGCTCCTCCCTGAACCCCAAATACTGGTCCTCCTGCAGGCGCTGGGTCTCCTGAAACTTGGCCAGGACCGTCGCCATCGTCTCCTGGGAGTGGTGGTATGCTCCCATGATGGAGGAGTGGGCCTCGTGGAGAGTGGGTTCCCTTGGCCTGTCCGCCCCCTGTCGCACAGCAGCCCTCCCAGTTACCCTGTGTTCCTGGGCCTCCGTCCCCTGGACCGTGTGCCCACTACCACTGCCCCCAGGTCCCTGTTGTTGTTGAGGTGGTGGGTTATCCTGGGTTCCCTGTAGGGGTGGACACACCGCTGATTGACGTGTCCTGGGTACGGAGGTATGGGCCCGCTGGGTGGGTGCTGTGCTGGTGTTACCAGAGGGGGGAAGGTCGTTGTTGGGCTGTGCCTGTACAAGGGGAACCGACTGTCCCGAGGCCCACGATGGTCCGGGCTGGTCATCAGGATCCAGTAGGGCAGAGCTGCTGTCGTCACTGTGGGCCTCTTCTGTGGGTGGAGTGGACATGTCTGGACCCTCCTGTGTGGTGACGCTCCTTAGTGGTCCTGCAGGGATATAAGAGCATGATTATTGCATGTGTGTGTGTCATCGTGTGCAATGGGTGGGTGTTTGTGTACCCCAGTGCAAGCATTCCTGTGTAGGACCTTGTGTGATGATGGTTAGGGGGTTGTTATGGGTATGTGCAGTGAGCATGCTTTGGTGAGGGGTGTCCATGCTTTGTTGTGTGATGCAGGGCTTGGTGTTGGGATGTGTGATTTGTGTTATTAGTACATTAGTGAGGAGTTGAAGTGATGGGGAGTGGGTGAGGGTGGGGGTGTGTGATAGCATGCAGGTAGGGTGGGGGATATGATAGTTGAGATTTGATTTACCAGTGTCCATTCCTCCACCAACTCCTCTGAGGCCCTCTGGATGCATGATGGTCAAGACTTGCTCCTCCCATGTTGTTAGTTGTGGGGGAGGAGGTGGGGGTCCACCGCCAGTCCGCTGTACAGCGATGTTGTGCCTGGACACCACTGAATGCACCTTCCCCCGTAGATCGTTCCACCTCTTCCTGACGTCCTCCCGATTTCTTGGATGCTGTCCCACTGCGTTGACCCTGTCGACTATTCTGCGCCATAGCTCCATCTTCCTGGCTATGGATGTGTGCTGCACCTGTGAGCCAAATAGCTGTGGCTCTACACGTAGGATTTCCTCCACCATGACCCTGAGCTCCTCCTCGGAAAACCGGGAGTGTCTTTGGCGTGACATGGGGTGGTTTGGGTGATGTGTGGGGTGGTGTCAGTGTTGATGTGTGTGGTGATGTGTAGTGGTGTGTGGTGTATTGTGCGTGTAATGTTGTATGGGTGATGGTGTTGTGTGCCTCTGTGTGGTGGGGTTCTCTGTTGCTGTGCTTTCTGTCTCTCTGGCCTTCGGTCGTGACTTGTGGTTGTAGGGGTTTGTGGGTGATGTGGGTGTGTGTTTTATATTGTGTTGGGTGTGTGGGAGTGGCGTGTGTATGTGTATCAGGTGTGTGTATTTGGAATTGTCCAATGTGGCGGTGTTTTGGAGATGTGTGTGTATTTTGAGCGCGGCGGTGTGTGCTGCCAATAGAATACCGCGGTTGAAAGACTGCCGTGTGGATTCGTGGGTCGTGATAGCATGGGCGTGTTTCTGTTGGCGTGACGGTGGAAGATTTGTTATCACTGACCTTTGGTGTGGCGGACTTGTGTGGGTGTCTGAATTTCGGCGGATTCCGGGATGTGTGTCATAATAGCCGTGGCGGAATTCCGTGGCCGCGGCGGTGTATTGGCGGTCTTCTGCACGGCGGTAAGCGGCTTTTACCGCCAATGTTGTAATGACCCCCATAGTTAGCTAAGGTAAGTAACTGCTGAATTTCTACGGTTTGATGCATGTAAAATCTGAACCTAACTATGTTTTTGTAACTTTAGTTTTTTTAATTCTGTTTCCTAACTATGATGTTCCTGTAACCTTTGTTTTTTTCAATGAATATGTATATTTGCTATATTCTGCTGTGGCCAGGAGGCCTGTAAGGGGACTTGGGCCCTGATTTATACTTTTTGACACAAACCTCCTCTAAAGCAGGTTTGCCTCAAAAAAGTTTAGCACCGCCTTGCCATATTCCAGGATTCCAGCCAGGGGCCATATTAATGGAATGGCGCAATTCGGCGCAAAGGGTGGGCTAGCATCAAAACATTTATCGGTATGGGAGATGGGTGTTTAGCACCAAAATATGATGCTAGGCTTGTTAGAGTAAAAAAAAGATGACTCTAACCAGATTAGCGTCATTTTATGGCCCTAAACCTACCATGCCACATGGCTCCTGCCTTAGAAAAGGCAGGAGTCATGCCCACTAACCCAATGGCCAGCACAGAGGAGAAGGGTCCTCTGGATATGGCCATTGCACCCTGTGCCATGTATGGGGGCCCATATCTGGCCCCCCTATGGCATTTTAAAAAAAATATAAATACTTACCTTTACTTACCTGGGATGGGGTCCCCCATCCTCCGCTGTCCCTCTGGTGTGGGTGTTGGTGTCTCTGGGGCCTGGTGACGGCACATGTGGCTCATTCCATGGTGTTCCATCATGGAAATGAGCCCACAGGTCCCCTAACACCTGCCCTGACCAGGCGTTGAATAATGGTGCTAATCAAGCTTAGCGCCATTATTTAGGCTCGCCTCCCTCTCATGCACAATTTTTGCACGGGAAGATAAATAAGGCACACGGACCTTAGAGTCATTTTTTGCCTGGGAATGCCTACCTTACATCTTATTGACGCAAGGTAGTTTTCCGCAGGTAAAAAATGATCTTAACTCCAATATTTTGATGCTAGACGAGTCTAGCATCAAAATATTTTTATGGAGTTAAGTTTGCGGTGAAATAGCACTAAAAGAGATGACGCTATTTCAGCGCAAACAGAGTATAAATATGGACCTTGTTGTCACAAGATTCACCCAGCCAGCCAGCCCAAGGAGGAGGGGGTTCCTGCTGCATTCCTGTCTGCTGCAGCGCATACAGTGCTACAACACCTAACACGGAGTTGCGTAGGCTCTCATTAATCTGATGAGACTACTGGATTTTGAGCAGCAAGATCGTCCACGGTGTGGGAGACTGAGTCTGACCCAGTGTGGGTGACACCTGTTGCTCTAAATCCGGGTTTTGCTCTGGCTAACTAGCAGTGCCTCATCTCTACCAGAGGATAGGGATGATTGGGCAGCCGAGTGCATGACATATTAGGCTTCTCAGGGAAGTTGTGGTATCTCAGGTCGCATCCGGTTCTCTCATTCACAATTCAGTCTCACATATAAATGAAGCAGTATATGTTTCAATGATTGATTTAATAAAACAACTGCATCTTAGATAGCAAAGCATGAGCTGCAATAACCAAGGACAACACAACATGACAGTATTAAAATGGTGATGAGGAGAGTGAAGCATAAGAATAACACTATCATATTGTCGCTAGGATCGATGGACTATTTCCTATCTAAGTCAAAATCTGAGCACAACATGTTAAGGTCTAATTCTGCCTTTCAGGCTCCCCCGGGAAGACATCAAACCTCATACCTGAGCAAAGGCTGTGGTCTGCATTAGCATCTGTAGCGAAGCATTCAGCAATCAGCATACAGTTGTGGTTCCCTGGCTGGAATATCCCTCTTAACGTGTAATGGGACTAGGAAGTGTTTTTATAATAACACAGCTGATGTTCTAAGAAAATGTCCCTACGTAAGGATGTGTATTTTCTACGAATGTTGGAGACTAAACGTCTACCACGTTCACCGGCAATGTACCAAACTGTAGCCTTGAATGAAGCACAGAGTGATCAAGAGTATCCTTTTTGAGAACACAGCACTGGGCTAAGCAAAAACAGTTAGATAAATGAAAATAAAACAAGACCGTAAAACTGGTTATTGTAAAAATAACAATGCGAAGCCGAATATAATATATCTAGGTTAGAGGGCACAGTGGCCTAGTGTGTTAAATTAACATGCATGAAGCTATAACTAAAATGGCTACACAACAACAGCATGTAACACTTTGCTGCATTCTGATGTGGCAAGGAAGCCTGTAGGTGGACTTGCTGTCCCAGGATTCACCCTACCAACCAGCCCATGAGGAGAGGCTCCTGCAGCAGTCCTGTGCTGCCGCTGTGCATATAGCACTACCACATCTCCGTGGGCATAGGACGTGCCTGGGCAAAGCCCAGGCCAAATGCAGGCCCATTCGGTGAATTCCAGGAATTAAATCTCAAATGACATAGGGAACCATTATAGATAAGTATCCAATATGCACCAAAATCTATGAGACAGGAGACATAAAGTTAGTGTGGAAGCAGGACCATCAGCTATGGATTGCCCGGCTGGTGGCTTAATAAAATGGGTTAAGACCTCCCTTGCTTGCAGGATTAAAAGATTGAACCTTAACTCCGCTGAAATCCTGGGTGTAGATTAAACTCAACAAAGGGGCACCTTTGGAATAAGATTGATTAACCTGTACAATCTGTGCAATTGTCCTGCAAATCCAAATCATGAATCAGAAACATTGGCATTACTTGCAGACCTTCTGGTAAATGATAATACAAAGAACAACTTGGTTATAGCTGGTGATATGAATACGACTTTTTAACTTATTGAGTTTATACAGGATTTAGGGCCAGATGTAGGAAGCCTTTTGCGCCTCGCAAACGGCAAAAAACACAGTTTGCGAGGCGCAAAAGGCTGAACTCGATGCAGAGTCACATTTTGCGAGTCGGAACCGACTCGTAAAATGTGATTCCGACTCGCAAATAGGAAGGGATGTTCCCTTCTTATTTGCGACCGCATCGCAATGTAGATTTGCTTTGTGACCGCGAAAGCGGTCGCAAACCAACTCGCAGTTACCATCCACTTAAAGTGGATGGTAACTCATTCGCAAAAGGGAAGGGGTCTCCATGGGAGCCCTTCCCCTTTGCGAATGCAAAACAAAATATTTTTTCAGAGCAGGCAGTGGTCCGATGGACCACTGCCTACTCTGAAAAAAACGAAACTAAATGGTTTCGGTATTTTTTCATTTTGCTGCTCGTTTTCCTTTAAGGAAAACGGGCTGCAAAAAGAAAAAAAAAACTGCTTTATTAAGAAAGCAGTCACGGACATGGTGGTCTGCTGTCTCCAGCAGGCCACCATCCCTGTGAGTGCCTAGACTCGCTATGGGGTCGCAAACCCATAGCGAGTCGCAGAAGGTGTCTGAGACACCTTTCTGCATTTCATATTGCGAGTTGCAATTTGCGAGTCGCTATGACTCGCAAATTGCAAGTCGCAATATGAAACCTACCTACATCTGGCCCTAGATGTTGGAAGAAGATAAGGAGAGGGGCATTCCAAGTCTGCTGAATCCAACATTGAAGAGAAATACAAAATGTGCCTTGAAGTTGGCTTCAATTACCCTTATGAATGGTCTAAGAGCATATAATGGGTATACAAAATCGGACAAAGGGGCAAACTATACCTATAAAAGGGCAAACACCAAAAGCAGGATAGATTTAATTTTAATTGTTTTAGATCTATGGCCAAATTTGCATGAAATGAATGTCATTGACAGGTCATTTACAGAAATGACAGTGATATCAATACCTTCATTTAAAAAACATCCTACCCAGTAATCAGAATTTGTGCATGTTGGATCTGTCAATTATAAGAACAAATTATGGTAGGAGGGCAAATTGGCCACAGGTTAAAATGAACAGGGATGTTCTTGCACAGTTGTACACTGTAATTGTAAATGACCTCAATATGATTAGGAATTCAGTGTGAATTGAAATGGTAGTCATGGAAATACTCAATAACCTGATTATTTCTATTAGGATTTTTTTTTATTTACTGAACACCTAAGATTAAAACTGTAAGACACAAAGAGGCAGAATGGTTTAATGAAGACAGCAAATTAGCTAAAGCTTACCTGGTATTGGCTGTAAAAGATGGGGACAAAATAGGGTGATTGAAGGGAGGAAGGTATATAAAAACACAGATATATGCAAAGAGAACCTGGGAGGAGGAAAATTGTTGAGACAATTGGCATTTCTGGCATCTTCTGGCAAAGGGAGTACCTTATACTGAATACAAAGATAACTTTCACATACAGCTAAATACCTGGGAGCAAAATGTTACCAAATTATATTTTGCACAAACAGAGAGTCTAATACAAGAAAATAGAATGGACAACATGAATTTAGTTCAGGTTCAGGATAGCATGCTGCCTGTCATATTTACCATGGAGGAAATCCTTACAGCAATTTCAAGTATGAAAAATAGAAAGGCACCAGAACTGGAAAGAATTCCAGAAGACCTATAAAGCTTAGAACCAATTATTTGGAGCTATATGTTATACTGAACTGCAAGTGCCATAGCGAGAGGGGGCCCAATCCCGGACACATGGAAAGGGGCAGAAGCTATCCCCATATACTAGAAAGGGGATGAAGGGGACCCAGCCAACTACAGACCTATTAGATTTATTGAACAGCACACAAAAAACATTTAGATTTTGTCTAATGAACAGATGTGGATGGAGGAGGAACAGATTTTATCCCATTTACAAGCAGGGTTTAGAGCTCACACGAGAACCACTGATCAGGTGTCCGAATTCTATTGATTTTATTGACATGGGTTCTAATTAGTAAAGGGCATCTATAGATAGTATTTTCGGACCTCAAATATGCTTTTGATCTGATTCCCCGGGGTAAACTGTGGTCAATATTAAAAGGATTAGAAATGCCCATGGAGTCGCTATACTTAGTATTTTTGTCTGCACAGTGGGAACTATGGCCAAGTAACACAGGGTGGAGAGGGCAAATTGACCAAACATATCAATGTTTCCAGTGGGACGCGCAGAATCTTTTTGGCCCTTTTTTATTTACTCTATATATGAATGGAGTAATACATATAGGCCCTCATTCTGACCCTGGCGGTCGGCGGAGAGGCGGCGGTCGGACCGCGAACAGACCGGCGGTATTAAAAATGGCATTCTGACCCTGGCGGGAACCGCCAACACAGCCCGCCAACTTAACACTCCGACCGCCACAGCGGTACAAACAAACAGCGCGGCGGTTCCCGCCAACAGCCCGGCGGCAGACAAAGTACCGCCCACCCTATTACGACCCACCAATCTGCCACCTTTTCCGGGGCGGGAGCACCGCCGATAAGAACACGGCGGAAACAGACTACGAACGGGAAAACGCTCACCTCTACGCACTCCACGCGAGATTCCGGCAGTATGGAGCCAGAGTTGCAGGTCATCCCCGCACTCCTATTCCTCCTCATATACCAGGAGCACGCCCGGCGGCGCGGAAGACATCGGTGAGTACTGCACCTACGACACAGGGGAGGGAAAAGATTACCGGCACACACCCACCCACCCACACCCACTACAACACACACATCAATGCATTCCCACAGATCACTGTCACAACCCACAAACCACCCCCCTCCGAAATAATGCAAAGACCAAAAGAAGAGATCATAAACGGCCAGATATATTGAAATATGGACACCAGTAATCCAAATAAATAAATAAACTATGTACAAAATATATACAGCTACTAAATGTAGTCCAACCACTGTCCGTGGATCACAGGGGTCCTGTGCAAAGGGGCAAGGCCCAGTCCCACGACAAGAACTCCACGGAGAGAACACTGCAGGGGCATCAGAAAGAAAATAGGACAGGCACCTCAGGGGGAAGGGAAGGGGGGGCACCTCAGCCACTTGAGTACACGACGCCAGATCCACGAGGGGACTCCATGACCACTGGCCCATCCTGGGGAGTGCAAAGCCACAGTCCATACAGTCCATACAGTGGGTGGCCTGCCCACTGGGCCATCCTGGGGAGAGCAAAGCCACAGTCCATACAGTCCATACAGTGGGTGGCCTGCCCACTGGGCCATCCTGGGGAGAGCAAAGCCACAGTCCATACAGTCCATAGAGTGGGTGGCCTGCCCACTGGGCCATCCTGGGGAGAGCAAAGCCACAGTCCATACAGTCCATACAGTGGGTGGCCTGCCCACTGGGCCATCCTGGGGAGAGCAAAGCCACAGTCCATACAGTCCATACAGTGGGTGGCCTGCCCACTGGGCCATCCTGGGGAGAGCAAAGCCACAGTCCATACAGTCCATACAGTGGGTGGCCTGCCCACTGGGCCATCCTGGGGAGAGCAAAGCCACAGTCCATACAGTCCATACAGTGGGTGGCCTGCCCACTGGGCCATCCTGGGGAGAGCAAAGCCACAGTCCATACAGTCCATAACAGACCCCACTGCCACTGGAGGAGGCAAGTTGGCCAGAGGACATCCTGCAGCCCTGCCCGAGATAGATCCTGCCCTGCCACGTCTGCCAAAGGGCCAGCGGTTCTTGCCCTGAAGGGCCCAGTTCAGCGGTTCTTGAGACGGCGGGGCCCAGTTCAGCGGTTCTTGCCCTGAAGGGCCCAGTTCAGCGGTTCTTGAGACGGCGGGGCCCAGTTCAGCGGTTCTTGCCCTGAAGGGCCCAGTTCAGCGGATCTTGAGACGGCGGGGCCCAGTTCAGCGGTTCTGGAGACGGCGGGGCCCAGTTCAGCGGTTCTTGCCTTGAAGGGCCCAGTTCAGCGGTTCTTGAGACGGCGGGGCCCAGTTCAGCGGTTCTGGAGACGGCGGGGCCCAGTTCAGCGGTTCTTGCCTTGAAGGGCCCAGTTCAGCGGTTCTTGAGACGGCGGGGCCCAGTTCAGCGGTTCTTGAGACGGCGGGGCCCAGTTCAGCGGTTCTTGCCTTGAAGGGCCCAGTTCAGCGGTTCTTGCCTTGAAGGGCCCAGTTCAGCGGTTCTTGCCTTGAAGGGCCCAGTTCAGCGGTTCTTGCCTTGAAGGGCCCAGTTCAGCGGTTCTTGAGACGGCGGGGCCCAGTTCAGCGGTTCTTGCCTTGAAGGGCCCAGTTCAGCGGTTCTTGAGACGGCGGGGCCCAGTTCAGCGGTTCTTGCCTTGAAGGGCCCAGTTCAGCGGTTCTTGCCTTGAAGGGCCCAGTTCAGCGGTTCTTGCCTTGAAGGGCCCAGTTCAGCGGTTCTTGCCTTGAAGGGCCCAGTTCAGCGGTTCTTGAGACGGCGGGGCCCAGTTCAGCGGTTCTTGCCTTGAAGGGCCCAGTTCAGCGGTTCTTGAGACGGCGGGGCCCAGTTCAGCGGTTCTTGCCCTGAAGGGCCCAGTTCAGCGGTTCTTGAGACGGCGGGGCCCAGTTCAGCGGTTCTTGCCCTGAAGGGCCCAGTTCAGCGGTTCTTGAGACGGCGGGGCCCAGTTCAGCGGTTCTTGCCCTGAAGGGCCCAGTTCAGCGGTTCTTGAGACGGCGGGGCCCAGTTCAGCGGTTCTTGAGACGGCTGACGGTCTATGGCCAACTGCTAATTGCCTGGTGGTGCCCTCCTGGGCAGCGGGGATGGTGCTCCTTCACTGCCCACCTGGGCTGTGGGTGGTGGGGCCCTCCTGGCCAGCTGGGCTGGGTCCTCCCTGGGCAGCGGCTATGGGGGTGGTGGGCTCTCCCGGGGCAGCTGTGCCGGTTCCTCCCGGGGCAGCGGCTATGGGGGTTGTGGGCTCCTCCTGGGCAGCAGGCCTGCTGCCTGACCTCTCCAACTTGCTGCCCTTGCCCTCCTTAGTCGTCGGCCTGTGGCCCTTGCCTCCCTTTGGAGCTGTGGCTGGTGACTGTCTCTGGGTGGTGTCCGGGGGGGATGTAGAAGGCGGGCTCCTGCGGCGCCCCTTCCGCCTTCTGCTCCTCTTCCCAGGGGGTGGGCTGGCTGTCCCCTTGCTGCTGGGCGAAGATCCAGACATGCGGGCTGGCGGGCTCCAATACCCCTGCACCCTTGTCAAGGGGGCTGCAGGGCTGGTGGTGGCTGAGGTGCTCTTCTTACCCCGACGAGAAGGAGGGGGGGGCTCAGGGTCAGGAAAGAAGTTAGTAGTGGCGAGGAAGAGCTTCTTGGGACAATGGAGAGTGGTAGGTACAGTGGGAATGGGAGTGGAGGGAGAGGATGTGGTTGTAGGTGAGTCACGTTTGCTGTCTTTGGGTGCAGGTGCAGGAGGGATAGGCTGTCGTGAGGTGGATGGCTGTTGGGTGGGTGGGTGGCTGCGTTTGTGTGGTGTGGAAGAGGGGGTGACAGACACAGTGGGAGAGGACACAGGGGACGTGTAAATGGCAGTGGGGATGGTGACTGCACGTGTGCGGACTGGAGTGGAGGGTGTGCTGGTGATGGAAACACTGGCTGATGGTGAGGTGAATGGAGGTGTGAGTGTAGACGTCACAGGGAGGGAGGAGGGAGACGAGGAGGTGGGGGTCACAGAGGTGGTAGTGACTGTTGGCATGTCTGCATCGGAATGTTGCGTGTGTGAATGTCTGGGTGATCTGTGGTGCTTATGTTTGGATGAGCTTCTCTTGGGTGTTGAGGTGTGTGCAGGCTGGTCTGATGGTGTGGGTGGGACAGGCAGAGGAACAGGAAACTGGGAGGAGGGAGTTAGTAGAGGCAGGCAGGAGACAGGGACAATGGCTGCCGTCAGTGCTGAGGCCAGAGCCTGGAACGATCGCTGATGGGCAGCCTGACCCGAATGAATGCCCTCCAGGTACGCATTGCTGCGATGAACCTCCCTCTCCACCCCCTGGATGGCATTCAAAAGGGTAGTCTGCCCAACAATGAGCGTTCGGAGGAGGTCAATGACCTCCTCACTGAGGGCAGCGGGGGTAACAGGGGCAAGGCCTGAGGTGCCTGGGGCGAAGGAGATGCCCGGCTTCCTGGCAGAGCGGGCACGGGGCGAACGCGGAGGGGCTGCTGGGAGGGCGGAGATGGTGCGCTGGGTGGCGGCTGTACCTGTAATGGCGGGGGGCACGGATGGTGCCACCCCCGCAAGGGAGCCCCCTTCCGAGGACGTGTCCGTGTCGCTGCAGGCTCCAGTCGTCCCCGTCGTGGAGCTCCCCTCGCCCTCCGTCTCACTGGTCCAGTCTGACTCTGTGGCATGGCCCTCCTGGGCCATGTGAGATGCAGCTCCCTCCTGCCCCGATGCCACTTCTCCTCCGCCTGATGATGCTGATGCACACAAGCACAGAAAGACAAACAAAAAGGGGGGGGGAGAGAGAAATAAAGGGATATTGAGTACATGGATCTCCGGTACAGTAGCGGACATGACAGACACAGATGCCCCCTGCACTAAGTTGCGCACTTGGGGTCCGCTACGCATTCCGTGGAACATGCCCTACACGCCTAGAGTTGTCAACTGCACCCATGGATGACACGGCCCAGGGATGGCTGTACTGACACACTACTGAGGGTGGTGGCTGGGGACACAGGGGCTTACGGGGGTGCCCAGCCTACAGATATCGCCCTGGCCTAGGGGGACCCACAGCCCTCCTCCCCCACCCAGACACCTCCACTGCACGACAACAGAGTAGATGATGCTTGTACTCACCCCCTTGTGTCTGCTGTGCTGCCCTCACGCGCCCATCCAAATCAGGGTAGGCCACCGCCAGGATCCGGAACATCAGGGGGCTCAGTTGACGGCAGGCACCCCGCCTACGTTGGGAGGCCATCCCCAGCAGAGACTCGGCGGTCTTCTTGGTCCCGCGGCGGATGTCCTCCCACCTCTTGCGGCAGTGGGTGCCCCGTCGATGGTGGACCCCCAGGCCCCGGACTTCCTTGGCGATGGCACGCCAAATCCCGATCTTCTCATGGGCGCGGACCTATGTGACACGTACAGGGAGGGAGAAATACCACGTTCAAGTTACTCAGCATTTTCCTTTCAAGTGGCCCAACGCCCCCCATCCCCGCCAGGCCCCCCGCCAGGCCCCCCGCCATGCCCAACATGCCCCCCATCCCCGCCAGGCCCCCCGCCAGGCCCCCCGCCATGCCCAACATGCCCCCCATCCCCGCCAGGCCCCCCGCCAGGCCCCCCGCCATGCCCAACATGCCCCCCATCCCCGCCAGGCCCCCCGCCAGGCCCCCCGCCATGCCCAACATGCCCCCTATCCCCGCCAGGCCCCCCGCCAGGCCCCCCGCCATGCCCAACATGCACCCCATCCCCGCCAGGCCCCCCGCCAGGCCCCCCGCCATGCCCAACATGCACCCCATCCCCGCCAGGCCCCCCGCCAGCCCCAACATGCACCCCATCCCCGCCAGGCCCCCCGCCAGGCCCCCCGCCATGCCCAACATGCACCCGATCCCCGCCAGGCCCCCCGCCAGCCCCAACATGCACCCCATCCCCGCCAGGCCCCCCGCCAGGCCCCCCGCCATGCCCAACATGCCCCCCATCCCCGCCAGGACCCCCGCCAGGCCCCCCGCCATGCCCAACATGCACCCCATCCCCGCCAGGCCCCCCGCCAGCCCCAACATGCCCCCCATCCCCGCCAGGCCCCCCGCCAGGCCCCCCGCCATGCCCAACATGCCCCCCATCCCCGCCAGGCCCCCCGCCAGGCCCCCCGCCATGCCCAACATGCCCCCCATCCCCGCCAGGCCCCCCGCCAGGCCCCCCGCCATGCCCAACATGCCCCCCATCCCCGCCAGGCCCCCCGCCATGCCCAACATGCACCCCATCCCCGCCAGGCCCCCGCCAGCCCCAACATGCCCCCCATCCCCGCCAGGCCCCCAAGCCAGCCAGTGGCCCCAAATCCAGATAGAATTAAACTCACTTGTTGGTCTGGAGGACCGTAGAGTAGCGCATACTGGGGGAGGACCCCATCCACAAGTTTCTCCAACTCCTCTCCAGTGAAGGCAGGGGCCCTTTCCCCAGTCGCAGCAGCCATTGTCCCTTCCAGACCGAGGTCACAGCAACACTTGCAGTATAGGTCCTCTCCTGTGAATGTTCAAGTCGCAAGTGGATAAGTAGATAGAAAATGGCAGTCACGTCCGCGGCGGTGCGTACCGCGGCGGTGCGTCCCGCCACCGCCGGCGCCCTTCGCCATTGGCTCCTGAAACCCATAGGCTTCAATGTTAACCAATGCGGCTTCGCGCCGCGGTCTTGGCCCGCCGCCCGCCGCGGTGTGCCACGCCAGCGCATTGACCTCACATCCCATTGTCACACTTCACAGGTCAGGCAGCCGCCATTTCCAGGGCCCACATGGCTCAATTTCAACTGCGTCACACAGGCCTTGCATAGCCACTCATACACGCCATTCACTGCATAGAGAATCGTATACTGTGCTAGCTGTGAGTACGTACCTGTGGGTTGCCTGACTGTGTGCTCCATGTTGTCCTTCCTAGGCACCGTCCGCTGGGTTGGGCGAGGAGACGGATGAATCCTCCCGTGTACCGACCGCTGGTGGACCTGTCGACAATGGAAGAACGCCACATTATCCTGACCTACCGTCTTAACCGTGCCACTATCCATGAACTGTGTGCCCGGCTGGAGCCCGACCTGATGTCCCCCATCCGCCAACCCACAGGGATTCCCCCTCTGGTGCAGGTCATGTCAGTACTCCATTTCTTGGCAAGTGGGTCATTTCAGACAACCGTGGGAATTGCTTCTGGGATGTCTCAGCCCATGTTTTCAAAGGTGTTATCCAGAGTGTTGTCTGCCCTGATGAAATCCGTGAGGAACTACATCATTTTCCCTGAGGTGGGCGAACTGGCTACAGTGAAGGGTGATTTCTACGCCCTTTGACATATTCCCAACGTAATTGGTGCCATTGATGGGACCCATGTGGCTTTGGTTCCCCCAAGAGACAGGGAGCAGGTGTACAGGAACAGAAAAAGTTACCATTCAATGAACATCCAGGTGGTGTGTTTGGCTGACCAGTACATCTCGCATGTAAATGCCAAATTCCCAGGGTCAGTGCATGACGCCTACATCCTCAGGAATAGCAGCATCCCTTACGTGATGGAACAGCTACAGAGACACCGTGTATGGCTAGTGGGGGACTCTGGGTACCCCAACCTGTCGTGGCTACTGACCCCAGTAAGGAATCCCCGGACCAGGGCAGAGGAACGGTACAATGAGGCCCATGGGCGTACTAGGAGGGTGATCGAACGCACCTTTGGCCTCCTAAAGGCCAGGTTTCGCTGCCTGCATATGACCGGTGGATCCCTAATGTACTCACCTAAGAAGGTGTGTCACATCATCGTGGCCTGCTGCATGCTTCACAACCTGGCTTTGCGCCGCCAGGTGCCTTTCCTGCAGGAGGATGGTCGAGACGGTGGTGTTGTGGCAGCGGTGGAACCTGAGGAGAGTGACGAGGAGGAAGACGACGGGGCTGAAACAGACAACAGGGACAGAATCATTGAACAGTACTTCCAATAGGACACAGGTAACATTTCAAAGATAATGTAGTAAAAGTTAACTACTCTGCAGCATCTCTGCTGCCTGTCTATTTGCCCCAGTGTATGATGACTGAGTTTTGGCTTTTCCCTCCCTATTTCAGATCTGGGGTCCCCACTACGAGTCCTGTGCTTCGTTTCCCCATGGACTACAGCTTTGTGGCAGCTGTTTGTTGACTTCACCATGTACAAGGACATATTTGCACTGTCATGTCAATTACAATCTATTGAAATCACAGCCAGACTCCTGATATTTTGGTGCAAAATAGGTGTTTATTGAAGTGCTCAAAATGGGATGGGTGGTTTCAAGTGGGTGGGGGCTATGGTGAAGGAATGTCCATGGCAGAGTCCAGAGTAACAGTCACACAGGTGCATTGTCCAGAGGCCTGTGGAGAGATGGAGCATGGGCAGTTCGAGGATGGACAGGGTGACAATGTGGGACAGTGGGATGACATCAGGTGGTATCCATTGCTGGCGGGGGTCTTGACATCCTACTCTGTCTTGCGAGATCTCAGGGCCCTCTTGCGGGGTGGTTCTTCTCCTGCAGGAGGTGGGGGTCTGGTGGGCTGCTGCTGTGCGGGGGCCTCCTGTCCACTAGCGCCGGCGGAGGTGGATGGCTGTTCTTGGTCCCGGCTAGTGGCAGGGGCCCTTGGGTGTTGTTCAGTGTCCGCCCTGCTGTTTACGAGGTCCTGCAGCAGCCCTACCATGGTAACCAGGGTGGTGTTGATGGCTCGGATGTCCTCCCTGTACCCCCGATAGTGTTCCTCCTGCAGCACCTGGATCTCCTGGAACCGGGCCAGTACCGTCGCCATCGTCTCCTGGGAGCGGTTGTATGCTCCCATGATGGTGGTGAGGACCTCGTGGAGAGTGGGTTCCCTGGGCCTCTCCTCCCCCCCCTGTCGCACAGCTGCCCGCCGAGTTGCCCTGTTTCCCTGGGCCTCTGCCCCCTGGCCGGTGTGCCCACTACCACTGCCCCCAGGTCCCTGTTGTTGTTGGGGTGGTGGGTTATCCTGGGTGCCCTGTAGTGGTAGACACACCGCAGATTGACGCGCCCTGGAGACAGAGGCATGGGCCCGCTGGGTGGGAGCTGTGCTGGTGTTCCCAGAGGGGTTAGGGTCTATAGTGGCCTGTGCCTGTGTGAGGGGAACCGACTGTCCAGAGGTCCCCGATGGTCCGGGCTGGTCATCGGTGTCCAGATCGACAGAGCTGCTGTCATCGCTGACGGCCTCTTGGGTGGGGGGTGTGGATAATTCTGGCCCCTCCGCCGCGGTGTGTTGACGGTCGGGTCCTGCAGGGGTATAGAGGTATGGTTATAGTTTCAATGTGTGGCATATGGGTGTATCTGTGGGTTCCCGTGTCCCCAAGTGCTGGCATTCGTGTGTGGGGGCTTTGGTGAGGGTGGCTTGTGGGGGGGATGTGTATATGCATTGGGCATGCTTTGGTGATGGGTGTCCATGCTTAGTGGACGCATGCAGGCCTAGGTTTTGGGATGTGTGGGTTGTGATGGTGAGACATTGGCGGGGAATAGGTGTGCTGGGGGTGGGGGTGAGGATGGTGGTGGGGGTGAGGATGGTGGTGGGGGTGAGGGTGGGGGTGAGGATGGTGGTGGGGGTGAGGGTGGGGGTGAGGATGGGGGTGGGGGTGAGGGTGGGGTTCGAGGATGGGGGTGAGGGTTGGGGTCTGATTTGGCATGCAGGTGGGGGGGAAGCAGTATTGAAGCTTCAACTTACCAGTATCCATTCCTCCGCCGACTCCTGCGAGGCCGTCAGGATGCAGGATGTTCAAGACTTCCTCCTCCCATGATGTGAATTGTGGGGTTTGAGGTGGGGGTCCTCCGCCAGTCTTCTGCACGGCGATGTTGTGCCTGGATACCATGGAACGCACCTTCCCCCGTAGGTCGTTCCATCGCTTCCTGATGTCTTCCCGATTTCTGGGGTGCTGTCCCACTGCGTTCACCCTGTCGACAATCCTCTGCCATAGCTCCGTCCTCCGGGCAATGCTGGTGTATTGGACCTGTGTGCCGAACAGCTGGGGCTCTACACGAACGATTTCCTCCACCATAACCCTGAGTTCTTCGTCTGTGAAGCGGGGTTGTCTTTGGGGTGCCATGGGGTGGTGTGTATGATGTGTGGGGTGGAGTATGTGTATTTAAGTGAGTTGAGTGTGGTGGTGTGTGTTGTTTTGTGTGTGGATAGTGTGTGGGTGATGGTGTTGAGTGGCTGTGGCTGTTATGTTTTGGATGCTGGTGTCTCGCTCTTGCCTTCTTTACGATTTTGTAAGCGTAGGGGTTTGTGGGTGATGTGGGTGGGTGTTTTATATTGTATTGTGTGTGTGGGAGTGGTGTGTGTATGTGTATCAGGTGTGTGGGATTCAAATCGTCCAATGTGGGTGAGTTTTGTTCGTTGGTGGGTATTCTGACCGCGCCGGTGTGTCCCGCCAATGGAATACCGCGTTTGAATGACCGCCGCGTGGATTTGTGGGTCGTAATGGGATGGGCGTATTTCTGTTGGCGTGGCGGTGGAGGTTTGGTCACCTCCACCTTTCCGCCGACCGCTGGTCTGGCGGTCTGTTGTGGCGGTCGGATTTTCGGAGGTTTGCCTTCTGCGGGTCAGAATGACCGTGGCGGGTTTCCGCGACCGCGGCGGGATTATGGAGGATTTCTGACCGGCGGTAGGCGCCTTTTACCGCCGAGGTCAGAATGACCCCCTTATTGTACAATTGTAATCATGAGCCCCCTAAATTGACAGGCCAATAAATTGCTGCTCTTTTATTTGCCGATGACATGCTGCTTATCTCGAAAACTGCCAGGGGTTTACACAACATTTTAAACAGGTTCATAGAGTTGTGTGAGATTTTGTAATAGAAATAAATGGGCTTAAAACTAAATTCATGCCTATTCGCCCACACAAGTCCTTTAAAGGGAAAATCAAGTTTGGCTCAGGGAACCTGGAACAAGTCAAGTAATTTGACTATCTAAGAGTAAGGCTAGCAAGTAATTCATCATCGCCGCCTCAGGTCCTGAAATGTCAAATGATGCTCCAACATGTAGAGTCTGCAATCTTTAAGAAAATTATTTGCTTGATTTATCGACCCATTATTCCTGCATTAAAAGTATATCACGAAAGGGGTCTTGTTGCTGACTTCCATGGTACAGAATTATGGTAGACAGATTAAATAAAAGGAGTAGAAGGACTAGAAATAAATAGAAAACAAATTGTTGAGAGCAATATTATCTATGCCCCAGAGCTCTTCCCCACAGATGCCTAGATTGAGGTTTAAAGAATATATCACATATTGCTGCACTAAAACCTCTAATTTACTGGATTGAGATCTGGATGGGTAAAACTCATGCTATGTGGAACTCCACAAAGTGGCTAAAAAACTCCATCGCAATACGTGGAGTTTGGCTGGTGGACAAAGTTCTCCGTTGCACCCGTTAGCATTGCATTTGATGTCAAACGCAATGCCAAGCATGTACTTGCATTCAAAATCATGCGCGAATGGCACCATGTGGTTCGAATGGGCGTGACCATCTTGTTTTTCACTATGTTTATGGTTCTGGGCCTTCAACTTTTTATCCGACCTCAATCTTTGTAATCCTCCACCCTTACACTTAATCTATCTCTATTTTTTATTTATTATATTAGTGTGTCTTTTTGTGTCTGATAATGTTTCCTTGTTTTATTTTTTGTGTGTTTTTTGTGACTTTTTGTATTTTTGTTTAATGTTCCTTCATGTCTTCCATCCTTCCTTTTCCTCCTGTTTCTCTTCTTCTCTTCCTTACCCAACCCCAACCAGCACCATGGCAGAGAAACGCAACAGTGGCCGCCTGCATTATGGGCGGCGCCACCATCAAGGGTTGCAGCCTCTCATGATCTTTAGCAAGGAGGACGTGGCAGCATTGTTTTTTTATGTGTAGCGCCACCTCTTCTCCATGCCGCCAGCAGGTGGCCGGCGGCAGGCCTGGGAGAGGTTACCACCTGCGGGAGCATTGGCAGCATCAGGCTATGGTGCGCCAGTTGGTCAGGGCAGCCTCCCAGGTCCAGCGCACCACCCAGCAGCTGATGCACCGCTGGGCAGATATAATCAACCTTGAGTAGGATTGCTCGAGCTGCTTGACCTTCTAGGTGTCGAGATACGAGCTTGGTGAGTATTATATTTTTATTGTGTTTGTGTTCTACAATGCTAAATTTTTTTCCAAATAGCATGCAGCTTCCACTCAGAAGTAAGTTATGTCTAGTTTACAGTAAGAATGTTGTTTATTATGTGATCCACCTAGAGCTAGTCAGGTGCTCAGAGCTACATCATGGTACTCATAGGTAGGCACTGGCTTTTGCTGATTATTTAAGAAGACATTGCAACACAGACTCCTCTGTCCTCCTGTCTCCATAGTGAATTGGTGATATTAGTGAATTAGCTTTATCTGTGAATTTATGTAGCTCATACAGTCCCAAGTGACTTCACAGTGATGCAAGTATGCGTGCATTGCAAAAAAAGGAGACTGAGTTGGTCCATCAAGGGGCTTAAGAAATTAGAATAGAATGAAAGATCATTCATTGCAATGCATTCATTCCAAATGTATTTTTTTTAAAAATCAGCAATAGTTGATCATTCTAGTATAGTACCATAGGCAATCTGATTTAAGTACAATGTTATTGCATTTTCCTGTTATATAATAATGTTGTGGAGATTAACAGTACCACTATTTATTTTTTATTTCTTACATCAGCATCAAAGGGCAGGAAGAGGGGCACTGCACCGGTGGGTGCAAAAGGAACTGGGGAGGAAACAACCACCAGCGCCAATGCTGATGGCTCTGCTCATCCCAGTAAGTCTTATTTAATATTATTATTATTTCCCTAACTTTTACCTCTCCCCCACTTTTATACTACTTTTAATTTTGCCTTGTTTACCCTTTTTATACCGTCTACCTTTTTTCCAACTCCCCTATCCAAGTTTTGTTTAACTCCTGTTATATCTGCATTATATTTCTTTGAAATCTTTCATTAACCATTTTGTATTACACCCCTTCATTGTTCTTCAATGATTCTGAGTCATCCTCAATCATAGGATATAGCTCAGCCCCTCTATCACACAAAGGTTTTGGCTGGGTTAACTACCTGGCTTTTCTATCATTCTAACAAAATGCCCAGGATGATATTTTTGACAAAAGATACTGCAATGCTAACCAAACTGTAACAATGTATTGAGGTTGCATTTATTTTTAATAAAAAAAATTAAGAATGGGAGGTGTACCTGGCATCTAAAAACTGTAAACTGTTTTTGTATAGCCAACCCAAACAGTGGAGACGGCTCAAGTTCTACCGCTGCTGAAGGAGATGGAGTGGGGTTTGTGGTAACGGGATGGGAAATTGTAAGTAAAATTTCTTGCTCATTGACAATTACTCTCACTCACTAGCTACAAGGGCGTTGTTGTGATCTGATTCATGACCCCCTACATTACAGCTACAGCGGTGGTTGGGTTACTTATGGCCTCTTCTATCTGCAACTCAGCAAAAGCACACATAATATATACTAAATGAAGACTTGATGGAAATGTGAAAGAACAGAATGTTAAAAGAAAATATGGGTGAAAAAATTGAAAAGAAAGGATGTGTGGGTGGATGAAAAAGGATGAGTGGGTGAGCATTGGTATTGGGTAAATGGATTGTTGGGCAAAAGGATGATTGAAGGAAAAGGTGGATAGTGTGGGTACTGTATGGATGCATTAAGGATTGTGAATGTGGGTAAAAGACTGGATGCGAAAAAGACAAGCTTAACTTATGGTGGTTATGGGTGTATGTAGGGGGACAATGAAAGGACTATTGAGCAATTGCTTGGATAAAGAAAAAAGGGAGCTCTTCTGTAGAAAGAACTGTGATGCCCCTCGATTCTTTTATAGGAAAATCTCTACTTACCTCCCTAATCTATCTGCCATACTCTGCAGTAGAGTAAGTCTAGTGTCTTTACTTTCCTTTCTGCCCAGCGAATCAATTTGTTGGAAAGAATTTGTGATGTGGGTGAGACCAGTGAGTAAAGTGTGATTAGTAAGTGTCGGATTTGATTTCAAGTTTGGCATAGGGGCTACTCTGTGATGAACATGCCAAATACAATTTATATAGTCCATTCCTTTCCCTGTAGTGCAGTGCATCATTCCCCTGTCTACCTATGGCAGACAGGATGAATATATCCACATTTTATACATGACGTGTGTGATGCATCATTCATTCATCTGCCTCTTTAGAGTCAGGGTAGAAACTAAACTAAGTGAAAGGCATGTGGGAAAGAGCAGGATCATTGGAATTAAAGATAGATAATTTCCAGTTTCAACTGTCTGTGCTGCAGACAGTAGCAATGTACTTTGAGCTTTGGCTACCATGTCACCAATTATTTGGTACAACAACTTGTACTTCATAGTGCATAATGTCTTACTAATCATAATAAGAGGTAATTCATTTTTATTTCTCCACTAAATGTATCTGTGTAGTTACAGAAAAGCCTTTGAAAGAAAAAACAAAACAAATCACTGTTATGAATCTGGTCGTATTCTGCCTCAATTTTTTTCTACCAGACAGAGTCATGTGTAGGTAATAAAATAAAATATTGGTTCTGTGACTCTCCTAATCAAATGTGCATCAAATTCCAACATCCCTAGGGGACCAGCAACAATGTGCTGCTGTGCCACCCACTATCTATCATTTGAAGAAGTGTTTGCTTGTTGCATTGTTTGCTATTTGTCTTTTTTTCTTTATTCTAATATAGCTACTCCTGCTCAATGACCACCACCAACCAGGCAGGAGATAGCAGCCCGTCTGCAGCAGAAGAGGCTGGGGAACATTTGGGAAGAATACCAAAGCCTGGTGATCCTGGAGGAGGCAGAGGCCGAAAAAGCTGCTTCAAACCCAGGACGCCACTCCCCAGCTTCCCAGCCAGTACACCTCTGGCACTGCCACCAGCACTCAGGGTCCATGACTGCACCTGTTGCTGCACCCTCCTGCTCCAACAGGGCACTGCTCAGACACATCTTACAGCCAATAGACTGGATGGAGAGTCAGCTCGCCATCATTGAGCAGACCCTGGACCAGCTCTGGACCCATATTGACAGTGCCCTTTTTTAAGCTATTTAAATTGTTTTGCTTTGGTGGGAGGGACTTTTTATGGGTGGAGAGGGTGGGAAGGACTTGGGCTGGACTTTGGACTTTTTTGCTGGACTTTTTGGGGATAGGGTTATTTGTATGGGGAGATGGGTGGGACTGTCGTGGGTGTAAAGGGAGGGGTTTCTATTTGTGAATAATGAAGGGGATAATTTGTTTATTTCATTTGCATCTCAATCTTTATTTTGGTGTTTTTCACTTCTATCTTTTAGAGTCGCTTTTTATTTTAATCTGCTAAAAAAGTGTCTGTCATTTACTTAGATCCTGGCTCTAGTGCCCTGAACTATATGTAGACCATTTGGGGATGATTTCCCTTGCCTATTTTGCCTACAAAAACCCAGTACACACAGACAACATCTTCTTCAGTAGGAGTTAATTACTAACTGAACTGAGGTTCACTTCAATCCACAGTCCTTCTCTTACCAAAATAGATGAAGCAAGGAAGTCTTCTTATTGTAGTGTTTTTCCTAAAGAGGCATGTTAAGGAGGTGGTAGGAGAAGTAGCAGCAGGCTAGCACGTTAACAGGGAAGATAGAAGATGCCACTCCCACCTATGCAAACTCTAACTGCAGGATTAATTAAAGGGTCATCGATCATTGCCAACTAGATTGAAAGAAAACAGAGAGTTTGTGGATCATATGACATAACTTTAGGAAGACTGAGACCAGACTATGTCACTGACAGCATCTGAGAGACCATGAAGAAGACTATGGCCCTCATTATGACATTGGCGGTAAATGCTGCTTACTGCTACAGTGACAGCCGCCAACATACCGCCACTGTGGTGAATATCCGTTCACCATATTATGACACACACACACCAAACCAACAAAATACAACCACATACACAAATCCTCCAGCCCAAAGGTCAGTAGAAAAGTGGCGGTCCCAACACCCATACCATTACGTCAACAAAACAACAACCAACACATTATGACGCACAAATCACCACAGTGGACATTCAACAGCGGTAAACCATTGGCAATACATACCGCCGCGCTCAGAATGGACACCCAAATGAAAAACAACACTACATTGGCCAACATGAAAAACACACACCTGACACTCATACACACACCACACCCACACACCCACACCACTATAAAACACCCACCCACATTACCCACAATCCTTTACGAATACGAATCATTGCCACCAGACTGACACCAACACCACTGCGACTACTACACACACACGTCTTACACCCATACATCCCTCACGCACCCCCCATTACACACCTCACCACATTACTCAGCAAACTCTCACCAACACACACAACACCCATGTCCCCACAAAGGCACCCCGTTTCACTGATGAGGAGTTAAGGGTCATGGTGGAGAAAATTGTCAGGGTAGAACCACAGATGTTTGGAGCACAGGTAGAGCAGATATCCATTGCAAGGAAGATGGAGCTATGGTGGAGAATCGCGGACAGGGTGAAGGCTGTGGGACAGCACCCAAGAACAAGGGACGACTTCAGGAAGCGGTGGAATGACCTACAGGGAAGGTATGTTCCATAGCAGAAAGGCACCAGCTTGCGATACAGAGGACTGGCGGTGGACCCCCACCTCCTCCCCCACAGCTCACATCATGGGAGGAGCATGTCTTGGCATTACTGCATCCTGAGGGACTCACCGGAGTAGTCAGAGGACTGAACACTGGTAAGTCAACATTTAACACTCATCACCTCCCATACCTGCATGCCATCTCACACCCTCATCCTCACTCCCATCACTCCACTCCATCCCACATACTGCACCAACGCAGATGACCAACCCCAATGCCAAGCTGTGCATGCTATACCAATGCATAGACAGCCCACTCAGCCCTGCATGGACACCCATCACCAAAGCATGCACAGCATAGGGAAACTAACAATCTCACAGTACATTTCCATACCCAAGCAAAAGGTGGCAGGGCAACACCAACAAAGAGGGGAAGCCAGGGATTTATGATATGTCACACATATGAAGCATAATATATCACTTATATCCGCACAGGTACCCCAGCCAATGTCAGCAGAGAGGAGGTGCCACAGCTATCCAGTCCCCCAACAGAAGATGGCAGTATCTCTGGACTTCAGGATCTGGATGACCTACCTGGCCCATCAGGGACCACTGTACAGCTGGTCACCCAAGCCCACTCACTGTCCACCACAGAGCCTGCCCCTTCAGTATCCAACACCACAGCACCCACCCAGCATACCCACACCTCGGTCCCCAGGACACGTCAATGGGCAGTGTGCCCACCTGTACAGGGACCCCAGGCCACACCAAGACACCAACACAATCAGGGACCTAGGGTCAGTGGGCACACAATTGAAGGGACAGAAGCACAGGCCATAAGGGACACTGGGAGGACTACTGTGTACCGGAGGAGGACAGGACCAGGGAACCGACTGTCCAGGAGGCACTCTCTGAGATCCTGGGAGCCTACCAACATTCCTAGGACACGATGGGCCAGATCCTTGACAACATGCAGGAGAACAGGCGGCTGTAGGAGGGACACTATCAGAGGATCAGGGAGGACTTGCAGGCCATTAACGCCACCCTGATCTCAATAGAAGGGGTGCTGGCAGACATGGCCAACATAATGACAGAGGCAACAGCACACCAGTGGGCCCCTACCACTAGCCAGTCTATTGGCCAGCCCTCCACTTCTGCTGCAGCGAGTTGGCAGGAGGCCCCGCCACAGGACCCACAGGCCACCAGAACTCCCACCCCTGCAGAAGGTGAACCACCCCGCAAACAGAGACACTTGCCAAGACACCTGCCAGGAAATGAGACTCTCCTGATTGTCCCCCTTGTGTCCCACTCAGTCACCTTGTCCACTTTGAACTGCTGTTGCTCCCCTTCCTATGGCCCCTTGGACACTGTACCTGTGCTACAAGCAGACTGGAACAATACCCTGGACTTTCTTCCATCATCCCACCATTCCATTGCACTTTACCCTCAATTTCATAGCATTACAATAAACACCCTTGAAACTACTTGACTACTAGTATTTTATGTATTGAAATTGTGTATTTATGGAAACAGTCACATCCATTGCAAATGAACTCTACACTGTGAGAGCAAAGAAATATTGACCTGTAGCTGTCTGTAGTCAGCACATCAGTACACAGTTGTCATATCACCAACATCTGTAAATTAACAAACCATAGGTGACAGTAAGTTGAGATAAAAAGGAAGCTGCCGAGGAGGCCTCTCCATCCGCTACCACACTGCAGCCATTACCGCCACTGGACACCATGTAGGCCACCCTCCAGGGGCTGCTGTACGAGGGGGCCCCCAGAACCAGTGGGCAAATCACCCACCTGAGAGATTGTGGTCTTGCACTCCCCAGAACAGAGCAATGGGCATGTTGTCCCATCCAGAACCAGTGGGCAAGCCATCCACCTGAGCGACTGTGGCCTTGCACTCCCCAGGACAGAGCAATGGGAATGTTACCCCATCCAGAACCAGTGGGAAAGTCACCCAACTGAGAGATTGTGGCCTTGCACTCCACAGGACAGAGCAATGGGCTTGTTGCCCCATCCAGAACCAGTGGGACAGTCACCCACCAGAGAGACTGTGACCTTGCACTCCCCAGGACAGAGCAATGGGCATGTTGCCCCATCCGGAACCAGTGGACTTGTCCATAAATATGGATGAGGTGCCCCCCACCCCCAACCCCTTGAGGTGCCTGCCCACTTGCAAACTGATGCCCCTGCAGAGTTCTATCCGGATGAAGTCAGGATTCGAGTTGGGCCTTAGACTGTGCCCTGTGGCCATGTGGGCCCTTTGAACATTGGACTGGGCAGTGTCCCTTTTGTGTACATCAGTACATATCTGTTTATTGAAAATTTGACCTTTATTGGCTGTTGATATGAATACATTCACGTTCGTGGATTCCTGTTGTCCTTGCATTATTCTGCCGTGTATCGGGTGGAAATTGTTTTTTATGTGCAGCTGGACTTGTGTATGATGTGTGTGTGTCGGGTGTGCGTTGTATGTGTGTGTGTGTGTGTGTCACTCTTGTTTTTCTCCCTCTCGCCCTTTTGTGCTAGGTGGCTGTACTCACTGTCATCATCTTTGTCGGCGTTGGTGTTCCAGGTGGAGCATAAAGTTTAAGATCATCGGGAAAACTTGCAGTTCAGGTTCCATGGCAGCGTTCTTCTACCCTGTGTCTCCGATGGTGAATCAGTTTTCTTCAGTGATGTGTTTCCGCCAGGCTTTTGATGTCATTGGTACCGCCCCGGAAAAGGTGGCGGTTTGCAGTGTCATAATATGGTGGGTGGTACTTTGTCTCCCACCTGGCAGTTGGCGGCTACCGCTGTGGTGAGTGTCATTTCCGCTCTGGCAGTTGGTGCGGTACATTGGCTGTCTATGGGAGGCACCATGGTCGTAATTTAGCGGTAGTTATCACCAGCCTGTTGGTGGTATTACCGCCACTTTATCACTCACTGCCAGGGTCGTAATGAGGGCCTATATGTTAATAAAATCTAGCAATATCAATATCTTCTGAGCAATAGTGGGGAGCTGTAAAATAAACTTATGAAATGAAAACACAGAGTCAGGAGAAGTGGGTTTGGACTCAATGTTTACACAACACACGCAAGTCATGAATGTCAGGGCTGGTGTGGAATATTGCTTTGGTTATAGAAGGTCATGCAGTGGATTGGTGTTGTGTTGCTTTCACCCCATCCGTCCAAGCAAGTGTGTGATTCAATTATGATGTAAATTTAAGTCACACCTCAATAAATCAAACAGCCCGGGGGAAGAGGGTTAGAGGCTCAATGAATGGATGTGAAAGGGGATTTAGGGAGTGATGTGACAAAGACAAACACTACACAAAAGAAATAATGGCTATATTTATTGGGGTGCTAAGCAGTACACCATTATCAATCTGTGGTTGAAGGAAACAAAGGAATAAGTAAGTATGACACAGTTCAGTAAATTCAGTGTAACTGTCTTTCTGCCCCACAGAGACCCCAGATAGTATGTCCTAAGTGTTATGTCTTCTAGTTTTGAAATATAGAAGATTGAATGTAACCCACTCAGTTCTGAAAATGTTGATTGTTAAAAGGAAACCTATACTGTATTTCCAAATTGGCAGATTCATCTCCATTCTTCTTGGAATGTCCATCATTCTGGTTCCTGTCAGAACCTATATGGTAGGTAGGCTGGAGTCTTGAGCTTTCACAGTTTTGTTCATGTGGGAGAGAACTAGGAGAAGGTCTGTGTATTGAAAAAAGCAGTAGCTGTATTATAGAGTAAAGGAAAAGGTGAAAATAAAGTAAGGTACGCTTCATGAGGATTCAGGAGTGTACTAAGATGACTCAGAGACAGAGTACGAACATGAAGAATTTCACGTTTGAGCTAGCAATGGAGCAAACACATACTCAGCCGCATTTCCAAATAAACACACCCCTTTCCAGTTCACAGAGCTGAGTACTAGGCCTCAGAGTCTTCACCATCATCATAGGTTCTCTTTGAAGTTGAAAACTTTCTCCTTTCTAGCTGTTGAGGTAGTCCCACCCTGAGTCCTTCCACCTTCCTCCTCCAAATTCAGACTAACTCCGTCCCAGTCCCAAACTGAGCAAGGTAGACCTGTGAAGTGCACTGCTGTTGAAGAAGAAATAAAGAAACAAAACTGGAGTATTTTTGTGCAGATTTGTGTTTGATAACTGAAGCGGCTGGTTTGTTATGAGGAATCAGAAAAAAGAAGTAGACCGCATGTAAATTTCACTACTTTTCAAAATCCAATCACTTCCAAACCAAGCATTCTGGTTGAATATCTCCTCTTTGATGGTATCCACACATTGGAGTTAGGCATTGACACTGGCAGTCTTTTAATCAATGACCTTCTAGGGCAGCCCAGCTAGATGATATAAAAGAATAAGATAGGCAATGGCATGTGAGGGGGGTCAGGCATCATCTGCTGTGTCCAGAAAGGTAGGTGGGGGCTTCTTCACTGCACACGAGTCAAACTCCAATCCGGAATTACATGGGATTATAAATTCAATTGCGGGGCAGCATAAGTCCGACACAAACATAATGTTGCACTAGCATTTTGTTTTTTGAAAAGAAAGAGAAGAAAAAGCTGAAAGAGAAATAAATAAAAAAAGTTCCATGGTGGCACTCGCATACTCATTCTGGTAAAAAGAGTTCATCCTCAAACTCTGGTGGTTCTCCCAGAAGTAGTTCAGCTAACACGCTTGATTCTGACCAATCATCTTCTTCCTCCTCCTGTAGTGTTTCAGGAAAGATGCAATCAGGTGGTCCAAAATGCTGGTTCATTTTTATCATGGTCAATCTCTTCACGTTTTGAGCAAAGGGACTGGTCCTTCTCACTGTAACAACTGCACCAGCTGCACTGAACACAAGTTTAGCGGACAAGTTAGCTGCAGTACAAGCCAGAGACTTTATTGCCAGCCTACTGAGCTCTGGCCATTGGCCCATCTTTCCATACCAACATACTAATGGTGTTTGATCCACATACACCTCTTTCGGGTCATCCAGATGCTCTTGGAACATTCTCTGAATGGTTGCTTTTTACTGCCACATGCTCAACCACTTTTTTCTTTGCCTCTGCACTGGACTTAAGACCTTCCACTGGAAACCAATCAAGTGCAGAGGTTGGGTCCAATTCTTCTGTTGCTATTATTGCTGGTTTTCTTGTTTGTGTGGTTCGTTAATGCGAAACAAGACTGCCCTCTCTGAAAATTGAAGGCGGCATCCCAGAACTGCAGAGTAGAGCTCCAAGTTACAGCCGTTCTTCTTCCAGTTCTCCTGCTTGCTCAACAATCCTACTCTTGTTATTGTGAAACATCTTCTTCAGATAAAGGAATGATTGCGGAAGGAATTTTTGTTGTTGCGTGGATAGATTAGGCTGGCAAAGATGCACTCTTTGGACGAGATGATGTAATTTTACAGCTTTGCATTACAAGTTAAGTGATAGCTAAGGCTATTAACTGAGAGATGGGCTTCTGGGTTTTCGTTCGCACCCTTGAATGTGAACTTTACAAACACCTTCTTCAGCTGCTCCTATAGCAGATACAATAACAGAATGGCTTGGCCCATTGTACTGTCCTCCTTGTTAATGTCCCATGTGAAAACCTAAAAAGGAAGCAGCAACTGTGTGAGGCGTTTGACTAGGCCTCATTTGTCCACACCAATGATCATAGCTTTCCTATTTGCATCAGGTCCTCTTTGAATGACATAGTCATTGATCTGTTTGTACTGCTCAAACACACTTTGCAACAGATAACAGGTTAGGTTCCAACTTGTTGCCACCTCCTGCATAAGGGCTTTAACTGGTACTCTGTTATCACCCCGAATAATCAGCAATTGTTTCCAGGCTTTAAAAGAATGGCTAAACATGAATGCAGATGCATCTGCAGGTGTTCAGCATGAGATACCTTGACATCAGGACCTACGCCAAGAAAGTGCAGCAGCTCCTTTGTACTAAAAATAAATGTAGCATTCCTTAAGACATGTGATTAGTTAGCATTGACTACAGCTACACCAGTGCATTATGGGATGTGTAGTACATTACCCATAGTATTTGGTTCTGGTTAATTTTATTGTGACTAAACAACAAAGGTACATAAGGTGTATTCAAATCATACACAAACAAGTAACTACAAGGTTCTTCTGCACAATAGATGCCGTTGTACACCACACAGATGGGGCAGAGTTAGAGAGAGGTGATGTACTTGCGGTCAATTCAGACCTACAGTGGAGCCTCCACATCACATGGGCACACTCAGTAGTGTTGTTTTATCATTGCAATCTGCATCAGGAGAGGAGGAGTAGGGCCAATCACATCAAAGTCCAGAACTAGCTCCTGTAGTTAGACCACATCAGCAGCAACTTTTGGGACATGGTCGACCAAGATGTAGGCCAGGATCTGTGCCACAAGGAATGTCATCCAAAACACAATCAGTTGAAGTCACAAAGGTTTTTGGAGGGCTTGAGAACTCCATGTTGCAGGTTCCACGCCAGGAACAAAAACAAAAAAATTAGTGAACAGGAAGTTTATATAATTTGGATTCAGACATGTGGCCAGATGATCGGGTGAAAATAAAAAGCAAATAGACAACAAGATAGACAGCATGATAGCTGCTCTTGGAAAGTTTTTTTTCCAACTAGCAGACACTGTTTCTAACGAAAAACGCAGGGAGAAGCACAGTGCAATAAGAATGGAGACTCTAAGCCAACCATTTGCCAGAATGGCACATGCAACATCAACCCTGTGTAGAAGAACAGTTAATCTACAGGTGGAAATGGGCCACTTTGGTGGCCCAATTTGAAGGGAATTGCAACAGATCACAACAGCAGTTGAGGCAATGCAAACTGACTGTATTGCAGATGGCGCAGCAGGGGAAGTTCAGGAGAACAGTGACCCATCTAGCAGTAGCAGCATGTCCACCTCAGATGCCAGGTTCCAGAGATGCAGCAGCAGTTGGGCACATGCTGCAACACATCCTGAAAAGTACCCCATCAGGTTGTAGGAGCAGAAAGCATTTATGTTTTTTGGTGTTTATGGTGGTAATACTCATATCTGGTGAACTAGCATAGCAGAAGTTTCTAATTATTTGTTTTGTTAAAATATGAAATACATACCTGACATTAAAATAAATTAGCTTTCAGATTTCAACACGGATTTGTGTTTAATTAACAAGCTTAAATTCATTATTAATTTTGCCCTTGTGGTCCCCTCACAGTGTTCCCTCCACTGTTCTCCTTTCAACTGCTTGCTGCTATGCAGGAGTTGGAATGTTGTCAACTTCAGAGGCTAACACTGTGATGTATAGTCCTGTGCTGGTGACTATGTGAAATATTGCACAATTTGTGACATTTTTACACAATGTTTATGGGGCATACTATAGTGCCCCACCACTCTTATATAAGCACTGAAATTTGTTTTCAACAACCCAAAAGTCACCTGAATCTTCCCCCGTGTGCCAGATGAACAAAGTTGTAGCACTGCTCACTGGGGTTATTTGGTAAAAGATATGGTATCAGTATTTAGGGCCATAAAACATGTGCCCTGTCATCTGTGGAAGACATGAACGTGAGTGTCTGGTTTCAACATGAATGCTACACTACACTTCATCACACTTTTCAGTGCACATAATTATCTAAAAGGTATCCATCATCAAAATCTCCCGGTTTTACCCGTCTGTAGATGCCACTGTGCCTGAACATGAAGGAATCATAAGTGCTTGTGAGGTACTGGGCTACGGTGTCAGTTAAGATGTTGTTTGCATTACACACCTCCTGTATGTTAAGTGAATGTGTGGTTTTACTGTTTCAGAATATATATTCCAGTTGAGATGGGGGCATATTGTCACATATGTTCCATTCACAAACCCTACTAGAAAATTAGCAATCCAGTAAAAATCTAATTTATGTGCTTGGATTCCAGTGGCATTTCTGACTTCATAGATGTAATGGTTGATATATATATATTAACATGGCATTAACGAATGACTGAAAAAAATGTGACAATGCACTCTGACACACCCCGCCAGCAATATCACTGTCACTTTGGTAAGTACCAGATGACAACAGGTGTAGTGAGCACCGCACCTTTACATCTGTGGGGATAGAATTAATGGGCATTTTGTTGCTTTAAAGGTGTGGTCTCAGGAGTGCAATATCTAAAATTACAGCACACTCAGCCTGTATTTGTCATAGATCTCCTCCTCTGTTTGGTTAAAGATGGCCAGCCTGACTCCGAATATCCTCTCCTGCCTTCTCGTCCTCCCTAGAACAGGAAAAATCCTCAGTCTCCTTCGAGGTTCCAAAGATTATCTTTTAAAAAACTGGACTGGAGCATGCAGTCCCTCATAACTTGAGGCAACCTTTGTCTGGCTGCATCCCGCCCTCATTCCCTCCTCTGTGCTCCCCTCCGCCTCTGCACAGTGCACAATTGCTTGGTTTGTGCAATATAAATCCATAGCCATCCGTTTCTGGCTCAGGTACATTTATCATGTTGTTATTTTGCTGCCAAGGCGATCATAAAACATATGCTTGCTCTGCATGCATGCACGGACATAAAACAATAAGCGTGACGCGAATGTTCTACTTTGTAAACAAGATTTAGATAATAAAGTAAAGTAACAAATTCAGCAGAAACTGTCTAACTGAGCAGCAAATTCTGAGAAATTGTAAAAATCCCAGAGTGAACAGATGTAAAACATCTGATCACTCTTCCATCGATTTACCAGCTGGATACAATCTAATTAAATACACTAATTGTGATAGGTACATCATTATCTAATTGGTAGCCACTTGTTCAACTAAGCACTATAATGAGGCCAGAATTTCAAATGAGAGCCAAATATAGAAAGGAAAGGAGCGAGGAGGCCTGAGAGTGGAAAAGAGGTGAAAAGTGAGTGGAGGAAGGTGATACCATTAATAGGAGAAAGCACGCATTTTGATCATTAGACGAAAATGAGCTTTAAATATGCATTATTTCTGAAGATATTTCACGTCAACGACTGCAATCCCAAATATAGCACAAGTTTTACCAACCCAAGCTTCTGTATATTGCTTCCTCAATTGTATTTGGCTACTACTCTGTGTATATAGCCAACTCTTGAGCACGAGCATGAGTTAAATAAGGAGTTTTGCCCCCTTGATGTTTTTTTCAGAAGTGTGAATACACTCTGCACTTTCTCCGTTGGAATTTATGTCCCTTTTTTAAAAATGTGACTTTGATATACACGGTCTGAAGGGTAGACATTTCTTCTAATCTCTTTCCAGCTTTCTGCTACGTATTTCTTCCTTAGTCTTCTGATAACACGAGCGGCAAAAAACACAAGCACCACTCTGAGTCAGGGATGTCCTACCTTTTTTGTTTCATGCTTGGTAGCCATAAGAATAAAAAGGAGCGATGAGTGTTGAAGCCAAAATTGATGTCTTTCTGTACAAGCTGCAGGGTAATCTGATTGGTGGGCGTGGACCAAAGCGGCAACGCACTCGCCCCTGCACACACAGTGTTCGCGCTCAATCCCTCCCCTATCTCATATTCTTTACTTTTGAACATCATCTCATGCACTGCCCGTTGTGTTGAATTGTTCGAGAAGAAAGACCTATCTTCGGATTATAGATGAGTGAGGTTCATCATTGGTATGAAGGTGTTCATTTCATTTACAGTGGGAGGTGTGGTAGGAAAACGGAGTGTGAGTCAATATAATGTTAAACTAACATACTTGATTTCTGCTCTACAAAATCTGTAACCTGGTAGATGAGCATTAAGGACAAATTATATTCTTGTTCCAGATTGGTGCAAAACATAATAAAAATGATTTTCTAGAAATAGGCTCGCCAGAGAAAAAATTCAAAAATCCTATTGACTGGGAAGATATCTTCCCAAACGTTAACACGAGAAATATCTCTTGAAGAAGTATTTTATCGTGTTGCACTGTCGTTTAACACCTTCACTGGCCAAAGAGAGATTACAGCAGATGATACCGAGATTAACTTCAGCACTCCTTAGCTCATTGTTGGTATCCTCAATCGGAGGAATGGCAGTCAAGCCACAGAAAAGTGTATGACGGTGTTGTGTATTTCAATTTACCAACAACAAGTGGGTTCAAAGAAATAAAGAACTTAGGGCCGGATTTAAGTTAAAATGCCGTTGTGGATTGCTGCACCAAATGTGGCAGCATCGCACACTGCCATTTTCACAATGAAGGGTTGCACTGTATTTAATAGACTACTGCGCACCCTTGTGTTTCCCCCTGTGCCGGTGCTGAATTTGATGCCGTGGGCCAACGCAGCAACTCTTGCACCATTGTGTAAGGATTGCTGCATTCAAAGGGAGATTGATTTCGTGCAGGAAGGAACACCTTCATGCTCAAAAACAATCTTAAATGGCTATTTTCTCTTTCTATGTGTTCCGCAGAACGCAGCAGCACACATAGAGCAACACACGAGGGGAAATGGAATCATTTCTCCTCATAGTTCCCTACTAATGCCATCCCTGGGGTGGCGTTAGATTTTGGCGCTGCATCAGGTTTACGAAAACTCGCAAATCTGGGGCAGTTTCAAAATGTAATGGGTGCTGCTGTGGCACGCCCACAGCAACACCCATTGCACACCCCTTCCACGCAAAGTGCTGCATGTGAAGGGATCATATTTACAAGGTGGTGTTAAACCACAAAAAGTGGCTTAATGCCACCTTGTAAATACTGTGCAGTGCATAGTGCCACCGGAACGTCACTAAAGATGCTCCGGTGGCACTAGGGGCTATTTAATCTGCCCCTTATTGTCTGCACTATGTTAAGGAGAAACAGAAATAAATAGTAAGAAAATAAAGCAAAAAATGAAGACATTCATGGCACTGGTTCATGCATCATGCAAAAGGAAAAATAGCCATCTTGAAATTAAATCCCAAAATCTTTGCTTGAGTTCAATGTAAAAACTGAAAAATGTGTAAAAATTTCAGGTGTTCAATTGGAATGTGTGATCTTTAACTCCTTGAAAAGTGAGGGCATGCACTGAGATAAAGGGAACAAACTGGTGCGGATAAAACATTTTTCTTTGGACAAAGAAAACATTACTGAAAGTGAAGACATTAGGCAAGATTACCTTTAAGACTGTGTCTGAGAATTACTCCATAGAGGTTGGATGCAAAAAACTCAGACTTCTCAATCACAAAGTGGTCAATTCTACGATTCAGTCCTGAGGACCAGAATGCTAAATGATGTGCACTGCTAGTTTTTTGGACAGGCTTAACTGCTAGTTTTGTGGACAGGCTTATGGAAAGGGCCCGGCTTTAGTCCAGGCCCTGCACACAGATTCCAAGGGCTACAGGTAAAAGCATTGTGCAGTTCATTTATACGAAATGGGGGCTGTCAGAGGCCCTGCAGGCGAAGGCTGCGCACAAATTGTTCATGAGGGATGGAGGAGGGTGCAGCTCCTAATTGTAGGTCAGAATCTTCAACTTGTATTGTTCAAAGAAAAAGCGCATACAGAGTGAATGTTTGCTTTGTCAATCAAATAGGATACATCACCATACAACCATGAGAAATTAATTGAAAATACATTTGTGAAATGAGAATTATGGTAGTGTACTCAGAAGAGAAAAACAATTGGTAGGTAAACATACAATGAAATTCAATTGTAATTCCTTAAATACATTTCGGTTGAAGAGATCATATGATGACTTAAAACCAACTTAAATTGACTATAATTTCCCTGTTATGGTGACAACACAACCGTACGTCAACACATTTCTATTAACTGCTCATAACCTGATTCATGATGCTACAGATGACCTTCCAAACGAATTAATCCGTGACATTTTTTTTTGGATAACATATATCAACAGTGGCATTACCACTGACATCAAAGATGACATCACGATTCATACCAACCTAGTTTTAGTTCAAAACACACCAGTTTAAACCTGACCAGTCGCCACATTAAATGCGAAACAGCTAAAACCAGAAACCATTATTGCTGCATCGATAGGACAATAATGTAAATTTTGCCTTTAGACTTGCTGCTGGATGCGAATTTAAGAGTTGGATGTAAGAAATAATTTTGCAATTGTAAACTTTGCGACTTGCAAACTCACTTGGGTTTTGGCTGTAAAATGTATTTTTGTTTTGTATAAAACCTATTTTACAATTCAGAAAAAGTTATGACTCATAAAATCTGTTTTGCAATGCGCTTCAAATTGCAGATACAAAGGGAATAAAAGGTGGGCTTTTCTTCCAAACTGTAGTTTGATATGCAATGTATCATGGTTTGTGATTACATTTCAGTCATAATCGTTGAACAGCTACGTGCACCTCAAAGGATGTGGCAACTAATTTGCAGAGGGGGTGTGGTCTCCTTGGGACCCCTTGTTGCTGTTCCACAGCAACACCCATTGCTTTTGACGCTGCCCCAGATTTACAAGTATTTGTAAATCTTTGGTAGCGCCAAAAACTAACGCCACCCCAGGGGTGGTGGTGTTAGCATGGCACAACAAAGGGAAATACTTATAATTTGCCTCGTTTTTGCTTTTTTCTTCTGTGCTGTATTCTGCAGCACAGAGAAAGAGCAAAATGCCATGAATGATTGTTTATGTGCTGGAAAGTGTCCCTTCCTGCATATAAACAATCATCAAATAATGATGATTTGCTACTTATGTGTGTACTGCAGAATGCAGCACACATAGAAGTGCCAAATCACCATTGTAGATTGCTTATGTGCAGGAAGGGACACCTTCCTGCACATAAACAATGATTCCATTTAACTCAGACACTCTTGCACTTCGGTGCAAGGATGCCTGTGTTGGCAGCTGAATTTAGCACCAGCACTAGGGGAAACATAGGGGTGCACCATATTTTTGTAAATAAAGCACATCCCTGCATTTCAGAACTGACGCAGCGTGGAGCTGTCAATTTTGGGGCAGCCCTGCGCTGCACCAGTTCCTTGTAAATCTGGCTCCTTATCTTTAAAGAATCGTATTGGCCATCATGTGAGCTGTAGACCATGGTCAAGGAAACGACTGCCTGCTTTCTTGATGTTCTCCCCAACAGAAAATGTTCATTTTGTTTTGTTTAAAGCTACACTGATTCTGTAATGTTTTCCATTTGGGTATGCAAATCCAGAGATGGTTGTCTGCTTTCTTTTCAGGCCACAATGTCTGTGTTTGTAGCAAATTACATCAAGACACAACTTGCAAACTAACTAATCACTATTCATTGGGTTGGTCATTTTAAGTCACCCTGCACATGGTGATTTTGCTAGGTGACCTTTTTGTACCTAGATTTCTTTGCTAAGTCAGCAGCATTGGCTCCTCCACAATGGAAAATGAGTGTTGCCCCACTGGCTAAGAGCCAGCAGCTGAAAAATCAAACAATATTTTATTATTGTTTGATTTTTCAGCTGCTGGCTCAGCCATCGTGTGCAGGGAGGGGTGGGGCTGGGCCATGGGAGAGAGGAGGAGGAGGGGAGTGCACTTAAGTGTGCATGTCAGTTTGGCTGGCTATCTTAGGTGGGCCAAACTGACATGCGTGCTTAGGTTCTGCAACCCGGCTATGTTGCACAGCCGGGTTACAGAAACAGCACAGATGTCAATGCTGTTTCAGACCAAGCTGCTCAGACCAATCCTGGTGCTGCTGTCATGTTAGGTATAGCATGAGAGCAGTGCCAGGAATGTGTGGGGAGCCTGTGTTCGTGTCCCAGGGACTGCTGGGATCCCATCAGGATCAAAAAGAGGAGTGAGGTGGCCGGTAGCGGAAGGACGGGTATGTTTTTTTGGTGTTTCCCCTGCCCCCCCTTTGAGATTTGCAGCAGCCACCACTGTAAATCAGAGGCCGTTCTGAAATAGGCAGTGTGTAGTTTATGAATTCTTGGTACACCCAGCCCATAGGTTCTTGATTGGGAGCTGAACCTGTGAAATATTTTACACTGCAAACGTGAATAGTCATGTTTGTTCAGTTAAGTCACTGGAGAAATTGTAAACCCAGACACGGTATTTATATATCTGGGTGCTATATATGTTTTTCTTTTTTCTGTTCATTTTTACAACATGTACATTAAGGGTTGTATTGTATTGACTGTTTATTTACCTAATTGAAACATTATCCCTACAGGTAGCATTGTAGCTAACTAGTAGTTTGTCACAGTTGAATATATACCTAAGCATTACAGTACTGTACATGCATTTTTCAAGCAGATATCACATTATTAGTCACACAGTCTAAGACCCGATTTTATTGTATACGCAATTAAAACGTGTAAATAATTAAAATAACTTATTACACAAATAAGGTTGTTTTTGGTCAGCAATGTGCATTGACTGTGTAGCAGGACACCTCCATTTGCAACTTCTTTGTCATGTAGACTTAGAACCAGATATAGAGCTCAACCCAGAGACCGTTTTTGATGGATAAGCATATATTCATCCTGCACATTTTGAAGTATGCCACAGCTACAGCAGGATAAAGACACAAATTTAAGTGTTTGTAGATTAAACACATGTGAGAAAAAATACGTTACCTGCATATGTGCAGAAAGATGTGGTTCTGAAGCTTTGGATATATTGATTTTCCATTATCTTCTTCTTAACTACACTAGCCAATTCGCTCTGGTTGAATAAAGAAGTATGTCTGCATCCAAGCGGTCATGTATGCGAGGGTGAAATGCATGGGATGTGCCCTACATTACAAGCATTGCAATATCTTGCCGTCATGTGTACTCTGTTGGTGGGTTATCAAATCTCCCAGAAGATAAAGGAAGGAGGAAGAAGGGAGTAGTAGTTATGCTGCTTTCAGAACTACCTGCTCCATGGCACAACTCTGGGACACGCAGAGCAACTTATAATTACCTCATTTCTATACTGTTGGTCGAGAGATCTTCCATTAACTTATTTCAATGGTGTGGAGACCACGTCTGTTTGAAGTGAATTTGTAATTATGAAAAAAAAAAAAAGAAGGTTGACCAAGCGACAGAACTGTAACCAGATGATAAAAAAAGGGTTGTCATAATAGAAAAAAATATGCACATACTGCATCAATCAGATTGTTTTGAAAATTCTAGTTTTGAATTCATAGTATCATGTTTCCGATTACATCAGCTTTTTATGTCTTGTATTTATAACACCAATATTGTACAGATTACATTTTTAGCTTTACTTACTAGAATAGATGGATTGAATTCAATCAAATTGTCAAATCTGAATTGCATTGCACTCACTCAGGGATTTATAGATGAGTCGAAAAAGCACTACCTCTGGCAGGTTTCTGGCCTTAATGAAATCTCATGCTATTTGAAATTGCCCAATTAGTTCAAAAAGGTTGCCTTAGATCAACTATATTATATTCTAATTAGGTATTCACACCGTATTAGTAAAGTGATTTTTTGGACCTACTAAGAAGAAACTAGAACTTTGTTTTGTAGATCTCCTACTGTGTGTGTAACAGCATCCTTGGAATGGATATGTACCTAATACATTGTTTTCCAAATTGTGGCAGATTTTTGGTGAGATGCCAAAGTCCAGGCAATAAACAAAGATGCCTTTAAATTTTGTAGTTATGTGTCACATTTGCTGTGCTTCAAAGACAAAGGTCACATTTCAGGCTAGGTCTTCTAATGGGGTACCTTTTAGCACGAAGATTGTTGTTTAGGAATTCCTCTCACTTTGAAGTGGGAGAAAGAAAATTAAATTGAATTATGTGACAATTCTGCTGAGGTGCATGAAGTATGAAAGTAAACCAGGAATATGTTTTTTTTCCTACCATACAACACAATTTACCTGTAAATGAACTGTACATGTTCAGCAGTTAGGGAAGCAGAACGAAGCATGTTTTTTGTAATACTGAAGAGTGATGGAAACAGAGACTTTAGTAGGATCCGAGCAAATCAAGACACTTTAAATGCCGTGTAGATAGACAGACTTCCAGTAGACATTTAAAGGTGCACCAAAGGGGCAATGAAATACTGGCTGCACACAATCCAAAACTGGTCAGAATGACAAAGACTAGTCGCACTCCAGTTGTGTCAGGAGTGGTGCTTCGAAGTATGCGTTCATGACACAGTTGCGCTGGTGGCAGTGCTTTCCGTCCTTCCCGTTGCAAAGGGACAGCCATTGCACAGAAAATGTAGCAACGGCAGAATGCCACCAATTATAGCCAAAGTAATCAGATATCCCCCAAAAACACTTGAAAAAATTCAATGTATGGTTGAAGTTATTAAACCTAATATGGAGGAGAAGGTGTGAACGAAACCTGAACCAACAACCTTAAAAAAGTGGGGTGTTCCAGTAGTACTGAATGCATTGAATCTAAGTCTCATGAGTTCACCAAAGTGTCTCAGAAAATTAGTACTTAAAAGGGACTGGATCTCCGCTGATTACCTCACAACCTTAAGAGCATAGGTGTTGCAGGCTGATGTAAGAGCCACATGTTTTTGAAACAATAAAGCCTTTAGTCTGCTCAATTTTTCAAAATTTACATCAGAAGTAGCAATATGAGGCTAGATGTCCACTACTCCTTTGAATTGTGCGGGGAAAAAAGGACATTCCTGCAACATGTAACAATTTGGGAGACTGAAATGACATGAGGAATTCCGTCTCGCATTCCACAGCTGTTCTCACTGTTAAGGAGCACATAGCGCCCATTGAAAAGCACCTGGAATGCAGGTCTAATCAAGGGGACTGGGACTCCCTTCAGATAACAAGCCAAATTTGCAGTGGAGGCATTGCATGCCCCGTGCAAGGACAGCTGTTTACAAACCATTGAATGACTCACAGAAGTGTCACATTCACTGCTGCTAACAAAGACCTCTTTCATGCCATTGAAACATTTGTATGAAAAGGGAGGCTCCCACACCTCATGTTTGTAACTATCGCCAAGCCTTTCATACATACCTACTGGAATGTGTTTCAAACAGTCCGTTAATTGAAGTGTTGAAATACGCAGATTAATAACCCCAGGTGTTGACCACTCAGCAGATGGTACTTTAGCCACAGTAAAAGGCAACTTTTCTAAATTCTCTATACTCAACATAAAATATGTTGCTTCCTTCTTAGCCATCATCTGTTGCTGTTGTGTTAAATTAAATGTTGATGGAATCTGCCTTGCACTCACATGTTTCCAGGGGATGCGACCTGCCTTCAGTGTCTGTAATGTCCAACCTAACTGCATGATGGATCTTAGCTGACTTTGTCCATGTTGAAAAAATGACACGTCACTCTGTACTATGTCTATTGCAGAGGACACAATATTATTTAAAGTGTGAACTCAGTCAGACACAGTTTTAGTTCCATTATCCACAACTGCTAATGCTTTCTGTACATTTTCCTGATCTATTTGCCTTAACCGGGCATCCGCTTCTTGTTGGGAAAGTTGCCAAATTTCATTATATGTTGCATATAAGAAGTGTTTTCTTCGTTGTCTTCTGGAGCCCAACAGGAAATCCTGTAAATTTGATTTATTGGATAGGAGACTAAGATGTCACTTGACAGCGTCCAGTGAGGAGCCGTTCAACCATTGCTGGCATACTTTTCCCACACTATCGTGGTCATTATGACTTTGACGGTCTACAACGTAAACCGCCAAAGTTCTACCAGCCACAAGACCGCCAGTGATGGCGGTCTACGGACTGCCATATTATGACTGCTAGTGGCTCTCCTCCATAAATTGGGAGGAGAGCCGCCAGCAGCCTCACTGGCATTTGGCGGTGCAGTGGAGGTTGATGGTGACGGGTTGCTGGCAGCAGAGCAAGCGCCATGGACCCTGTTCCCTCCCGGACGACCACCGCAACCACCAGGTAAGGTGATCGCCCAACAGTGAAGGGGGGTGAGGGGTGTTGTGTGTGCGTGCCTGAGTGCGTGTTTGGATGTCTGTATTGATGCATGTATGAATGTTTGTCGGGATGTATGAGTGAATGCATTTATGGCTGTGGGATATGTGCCTGTGTCTGGGTGCATGAATGGGTGTTGTGTGTGGGGGTGTGTGCGTGTCTGTGGGTGTACGCGTATGATGGTGTAGAGGGGTTAGTGTATGGAGTGGGGGTTAGTGTATGGAGTGGGGGTGGTGGGGTCAGGTGCTTGCTGGGGGCTGAGGGACCCACCTACCAGTGACAGGGAAGGAATTCCCTGTTACCGGCAGCCCTAACACCATGATTTTCGTGGTGGGGCTCCCGCCACAGAAAACATGGTGGTAGGCTGGGTCACAAAACTGCTGGCGGCACTCTTGGGGCCGACGGGCTGGAGTTGAAGTGGTATATGAGTGGTGTTATGGCAGGTTGCCAGCTGCAAACCCGCCATGGTCATAATGTGGCAGTATGCACTGCCAGCCTGTTGGTCAGAAGACCACCAGGGTCATAATGACCACCTACATGTTGTCACAATACCGGAGTGTTCTGAGGATACATAGCGAGGGTCCAGCCTATTGGTTCTAAAACCCCCAAGGAGTTTACAAAACGTCTATTGCACCCAATGGTGTCTACAGGCCACAAACACCACCCACCAGGACATGAAAAGAACGTGTGTTATGTTCCATCCTGGACCCATTCATCGAGCTGATCTTCAGAGGCATTCCTATACTTTATATACTTTTGCCATTTGTTAAATTGTGCAGGGGCAGGAATGCTGGACTCTTTTGATTATTTGATGCACCTAAACAACTGGTTTGTTGCACTGTTTAATTTAAAAATATCATTCGAACATGAATTATTCAGGCTCTGAATAAAGCTTCTATTCCTCTAATTTGCAATTTCTTAGTTCCCCACACAGTTTTTAAACCAATTGATTTCAACCAATGTTCGTAACCTTCTATGGCCAAAAAAAAACATATAATACTGTAGATCAGACATCAAAGTATCATTTGTTTTTACATCCCAATCATCAGAAACCACACTGGGTGTAATTACCTCAGTTAATGAAAGTTTGAAAACATATGGAATTTGAACGACCTCTGTAGGCCCATAAATATTGAATACTACTTTATCCCAAACAATCCCATCAGGAATTGGAATAGCTTAAATTTTCACTAGGGAAAAGTCTCTGCGAATTTTGTGATGAAAAATGTGGGTTTAGATACACCAGTTCAGCTGTAGAGTGTACAGGAAGGTAATGACCATGTATAAGAAGAAAGATAACAATGACAAAACCCATCTGTAAGGAAATGCCTCCTTGGCATGATTACCCCCTGACATTTTGCCTTTGCTGCTGCTAAGTTATGATTTGAAAGTGTGCTGGGACCCTGCTAACCTGGCCCCAGCACCAGTGTTCTTTCCCTAAACTGTACCTTTGTCTCTACAATTGGCACAACCCTGGCACTTAGGTAAGTCCCTTGTAACTGGTACCCCTGGTACCAAGGGCCATGATGTCAGGGAAGGTCTCTAAGGGCTGCAGCATGCCTTAAGCCACAGTAGAGACCCCTCATTTAGCACATGCACACTGCCTCACAGCCTGTGTGTGCTGGTGGGGAGAAAATGACTAAGTCAACATGGCACTCCCCTCAGAGTGCCATGCCAACCTCACACTGCCTGTGGCATATGTAAGTCACCCCTCTAGCAGGCCTTACAGCCCTAAGGCAGGGTGCCCTATACCACAGGTGAGGGCATATGTGCATGAGCACTATGCCCCTACAGTGTCTAAGAAAAACCTTAGACATTGTAAGTGCAGGGTAGCCATAAGAGTATATGGTCTGGGATTCGGTCAAACACGAACTCCACAGCACCATAACTTCTCAGCACAATAAATGCACACTGATGCCAGTATGCAGTTTATTATAAAATACACCCAGAGGGCATCTTAGAGATGCCCCCTGAAAAAATACCCGACTTCCAGTGCGGGCTGACTAGTTTTTGCCAGCCTGCCACACACCAGACATGTTGCTGGCCACATGGGGAGGGTGCTTCTCACCTCCCTCTGCAGGAACTGTAACACCTGGCGGTGAGCCTCAAAGGCTCACCCCCTTTGTTACAGTGCCACAGGGCATCCCAGCTAGTGGAGATGCCCGCCCCTCTGGCCACTGCCCCCACTTTTGGCAGCAAGGCTGGAGGAGATAATTAGAAACACAAGGAGGAGTCACCCACCAGTCATGACAGCCCCTAAGGTGTCCTGAGCTGAGGTGACTCTTACTTTTAGAAACCCTCCATCTTGTGGATGGAGGATTCCCCCAATAGGATTAGGATGTGCCCCCCTCCCCACAGGGAGGAGGCCCAAAGAGGGTGTAGCCACCCTTAAGGACAGTAGCCATTGGCTACTGCCCTCCCACACCAAAACACCCCCCTAAATTCAGTATTTAGGGCCCCCCAGAACCGAGGAGTATAGATTTCTGCAACCTAAAGAAGAAGAAGGACTGCTGACCTGAAGCCCTGCAGTGAAGACGGAGACGACAACTGATTTGGCCTCAGCCCCACCGGCCTGTCTCCCTACTTCGACAAAAACTGCAACAGCGGCGCATCCAACAGGGACTAGCGACCTCTGAATCCTCAGAGGACTGCCCTGCATCCAAAGACCAAGAAGCTCCCGAGAACAGCAGCCCTGTTCAACAAACTGCAACTTTCTGCATCAAAGAAGCAACTTTAAAGACTCCACGTTTCCCGCCGGAAGCGTGAGACTTTCCACTCTGCACCGACGCTCCCTGCTCGACCTGCGGAAAACAAACACCTTAGGGAGGTCTCCCTGGTGACTGCGAGCCCGTGAGTAACCAGAGATGACCCCCCCTGAGCCCCCACAGCAACGCTTGCAGAGGAAATACAGAGGCTCCCCCTGACCGCGACTGCCTGTAACAAAGGACCCGACGCCTGGAACCAACACTGCACCGCAGCCCCCAGGACCTGAAGGAACCGAACTGCAGTGCAGGAGTAACCCCCAGGCAACCCTCTGCGTAGGCCAGGTGGTGGCTACCCTGAGTAGCCCCCCCTGTGCCTGCCTGCATAGTTGAAGAGACCACGGGGTCTCCCAATTGCTTTCAATACAAAACACAATGCCTGTTTGCACTCTGCACCCGGCCCCCCCTGTGCCGCTGAGGGTGTACTTTCTGTGCCTGCTTGTGTCCCCCCCAGTGCCCTACAAAACCCCCATGGTCTGCCTTCCGATGATGCGGGTACTTACCTGCTGGCAGACTGGAACCGGGGCACCCCTGTTTCCATTGAAGCCAATGTGTTTTGGGCACCTCTTTGGCCTCTGCACCTGACCGGCCCTGAGCTGCTGGTGTGGTAACTTAGGGGTTGCCTTGAACCCCCAATAGTGGGCTACCTTGGACCCAACTTTAAACCATGTAAGTGCTTTACTTACCTGTGAACTTAACAATGACTTACCTCCCCCAGGAACTGTTAATTTTTGCACTGTGTCCACTTTTAAAATAGTGTATTTCCATTTTTGTCAAAACTGTACATGCTATTGTGATTATTCAAAGTTCCTACCTGAGTGAAATACCTTTCATTTGAAGTATTACTTGTAAATCTTGAACCTGTGGTTCTTAAAATAAACTAAGAAAATATATTTTTCTATATAAAAACCTATTGGCCTCGAGTAAGTCTTTGCATGTGTGTTCCTCATTTATTGCCTGTGTGTGTACAACAAATGCTTACCACTACCCTCTGATAAGCCTACTGCTTGACCACACTACCACAAAATAGAGCATTAGAATTATCTCTTTTTGGCACTATCTTACCTCTAAGGGGAACCCTTGGACTCTGTGCACGCTATTTCTTATTTTGAAATAGTATATACAGCGCCAACTTCCTACACCATCCAAAGAAGAAAGGCAAATATAGTTAATGAGAGCCATAGACAGTTCCATGGACGGATGAAATAGTTATTTTTTAACCAATGTAGTAGCTTACGTGCTCTTGACAGTTCTGTCACAGTTGAGGCAGATGAGTCTGTGAAGGAGTCATTAATGTTGACAAAATATCCGGAATTTGTGAATGTAAATATCGTAGCTGTATTTTGAAGAGAAGAAGTTTTAGAAGACTCCCTCGGTGGTGCATAGTAGATTATGCCATCTGTTTGTGTCGAATTTGTAGAATTTTGCTCTGTATCAGCAGAAATCAATGTAGAAGTAGTTAGTGGAACCAATGAAAGCTCATCTTCCTCCCTCCCCAAGCTCAGAGACATGTCTGCATTGCTGTTGATGACTTGTAGGGGAACATCCTGGTTTGTAGTGGGAGGGTTTCAGGTACTATCCTGGAGTCCCCTAGGTCTGCTCTGCAGGATCAGACACATGGTGAAACTTGACATTGTCAATGGGAACAAAGTGATTCTCTCTCGAACCAGGCAGCTGTGGTAGAATGTCAGTTCCGGTACCGTGTATTCCCAGAACTGGAACCTGTGCTCCATAGGAAGGACCAAACTCCTTTTTCCCAGCAATCTTTTCACTTACTAGATATGCTAGCTTAGGAATCCAGCCAGTAGATGTTACTGGCACATCCCTAATTCCAGAGGAGGTAGCACTTGCAGATGCAATGTCATCATGGAATTGTTGTAACTCCTGCAAGACAGTGACACACATGTTCATTTATGTAAAAAGGTGTATCTGCTGCCTCCATGCCAGGAGCATCAAGATCTGTGTTAGAACTGACAGCCTCAGGGTGGTCATCCCTAACTTTTTGCCTGCCTCCTTCCACTTTGTGGACACTGATTTGGCTGATTTTAGGACTCTGCACACTTTACCACTGCTAACCAGTGCTAAAGTGCATATGCTCACTCCCTTAAAACATGGTAACATTGGTTCATAACCAACTGGATTATTTAATCTACTTTTAAGACCTCAGTAAAGTGCACTGGTAGCATTTAATCTACATGTGCCCAGGGCCTGTAGATTAAATGCTACCAGTGGACCAGCAGCACTGATTGTGCCACTCACATAAGTAGCCTCTTAACCATGCCTCAGGCTTGCCATTGCAAGGCCTGTGTGTGCAGTTTCACTGCCACTTCCAATTGGCATTTAAAAGTACTTGCCAAGCCTTAAACTCCCCTTTTTCTACACATAAATCACTCTTAAGGCAGACCCTAGTTAACCCATAGTGCAGGGGGCTATGTAGATTAAAGGCAGGACATGTACCTGTACAATCTATTTGTCCTGGTAGTGTAAAACTCCTAAATTCGTTTTACACTGCTGTATGGCCTGCTCCTTTCATAGGCTAACATTGCGGCTACCCTCATATACTGTTTGAGTGGTAGATTCTGATCTGAAAGGAGTAACAAGGTCATATCTAGTATGGCCAGAATGGTAATGCAAAATCCTGCTGACTGTTGAAGCTGGATTTAATGTTACTGTTCAGGAAATGCCACTTTTAGAAAGTGATCATTTCTCTGCACCTTCTGTGCCTTACAATCCACATCTGGCTGGGTTTTATGACAGGTCCCTTGTGCATTCACTCAGATAACCCCAAACACAGGATGCTCAGTCACACATGCACACATCTGCATATTGAATGGATCTTCCTGGGCTGGGTTGGTGGAGGGCCTGACATTTACATGTAAAAGAAAAGTAGCCTTCCCTCACACAAAGGACTGCCACACTCCCTACTGGGACCCTGACAGATAGGATAGAACTGAAAGGGGACCTTTTGCACTTCTTAGCCATCCTTTGAAGTCTCCCCCACTTCAAAGGCACATTTGGGTATTTAAGCAGGGTCTGTGACCCTACCAACTCAGACACCTCTGGGCAAGATACCACTGGAGAAGAAACTCTGAACCAGAACCTGCAACCTACCAAGAGGAACTGCCTGGCTGCCCAAAGGACTCACCTGACTGCTTTTCTTCAAAGGACTGCTGCCCTGCTGTTGCCCTGCTGCCTTGCTGCCCTCTGACTCTGCTGATACGTGCTCTACAAGGGCTTGGATAGAGCTTGCCTCCTGTTCCTTGAAGTCTTAGGACCAAAAAGACTACATCTCTGCAACAGAACTCCTTCTGCTGTGAAAATCGATGCACATCCTGCAAGAAACGATGCACAGCCTGCATTGCAGTGAGAAAATCACAACACGCCGAACTGGAACGATGCCCGGGTCACCGCAGAGGACATCGACGCAGCGCCAGTGTTGTGATCAGAACTTCAACGCACAGCCCACTGGATCAACGCAAAGCTGAGCCGGAACGACGCAGCCCGACTTCCTGTGAGAAGAATCAATGCAGTGCCTGCCGTGTGACAGAAATGTCCACGCATTGCCCACCGGATCGACGCAGCTCCTGTTACTTCATCCTGCACGCCCAGAATTTCTCCGCATCATCCCCAGGGCATGCAAAAACCCAGCAACCCGAAGAGGATCCCAGTCTATGCGCCGGAAATCAACGCAAAGCCTGCCCTGCATGAAAACTCAACAACGCATCGTAGGTGTGCGCCGGAAAATTCAATGCACACCTCCCCGTTTTCCACACATCTCCTCCTTGCGGCCCCTTGAGGAGAATTTGAACGCAAACCAGGTACTTTGTGCTTGGAAGAGACATTTAAAAAGTTACTTTTTAAAGACTAAAGACTTCTTTTATCATTTCCTACAGTGATAATTTAAAGCGTACTTATCAAATCTTGATCGTTTTGACCTGCATTTAATAAGGATAAATATTATATATCTTTCTACACACTGTGTGCTGTATTTTTGTGGTGTTATACTGTGTTATTGCATGATTTATTGCACAAATACTTTACACATTACCTTCTAAGTTAAGCCTGACTGCTCAGTGCCAAGTTACTAGAGGATGGGCCCAGGATAATTTGCATTGTGTGTAACTTACCCTGACCAGAGTGAAGGTCCTTGCTTGGACTGGGCGTAACCTGACTGCCAACCAAAGACCCCATTTCTAACAATCTAGGATATACATTTGAGTTCTAAACAGGCACTCATATGAAGTACACCCCCCCAGGGACCTTCTGAGCAGATTATTAAGTGCTCTCTGAACTCCATACAGGTGTGTAAGCCAACTATGACCCATGCCTAATACCCTAGCTGTTAAGGGTTGCTTTAAATCGTCAAAGCACAACACTATTTCCCTCTTGGTGAAATAGAGAAGAGTAATGCAGTTGGGCCCCTAATGAAGCCATGGCATCCCAGTAAGCTCTTGAGGCTAAAGCCAGGCCCCAGTCCGAGTGGAAAGCCGCAACAGCATATGTACTGATAAAGACTTGTAAATCTTTAATAACAGTTTGAGCATCATCCGAGCATTGTGGCCAAATCCATAGAAATCTCAAGCATGCGTCAACAGCGACTAAAATATATTTGCATGCGCTGTGTGGTGCCAGGGGACCGCAATGGTCCAAGTACACACATTGTAATGGTTTGTTGGAAATTAGGGGGTGTGTCTGCGGTAGGCGTTTGGCGCTGGATCCTTTAATTTGTTGGCAGGTGTTACAACAAAGAACATACTGCTTGGCCTGTTTGTATAGACCTGGCCTCCAATAGCATGACTGTAATATTGAAATCATAGCTGCCACACCTGCATGTGTAGAAGCAACTCCCTCATGCAATGCTTTCACTAACTCAGGCTTTAGGTCTTTATTGGGAATCACTCAAACTCCAAAGCCTGGTATTGTTACTTGTACGTCAAACATGCCTGCCATCTGGTAGGCATTTTTAGAAGGATATGCTTTAGGCATGGGTGTGCCATCAACCGAAGCTTTCAAAGCTGCTAGTGTTTCATCATCCACTTTTGCTCTAGAACGAGTTACTGCTGCTGCAGAAGACAGAGCAACCGCCAATTTTGCTGCTTCATCAGATGTCCTAGTGTATATACAACATGGACATTAGCTAGCATTTCTTTCAGGTCTGCTACTTTCCCACACAGAAGTCTGTGTTTAATGGTGTTCCCTTTCGGATTTCTGAACCTGTTTTGTCACCAGTAATGCAGATATTCATTGAAGGACTGTACACAGTAGTATGAATCACAGACAATCAACGTCATCTGTTCAGGATCCGTATGTTCCAGTACCATCACCAGAGCCTTGAGCTCTGAAAGTTGTGTGGTACAGTCCCCTGGAGTCTGTGTGTATGTATTTTGTGGATGGAACTTGCCATTCTTCATACATCCATTCAGGACTGCACAAGCAGTGATGTTTGGTGCCTATAGCAGGTTGAGCTAAACCATCGGAGTACAAGATGGTCTGATATTGTTCAATATGTAGTGTATTTGCTGGGACTAGATGCTGAAGTTCCTATTGTAGGAATTCTTGGGTCTACAATTTGGAGTCAAAGACATAATCAACATCAGTGGCTAAAAGAGACTTTGCACATTGAATCCAACGTGGATGTAATGCATTAGCATTACGAACACTTGCTTTGGTAACAGCCTCAATACTGCATTTCCCTTGGGCCAGAGGTCTCTCTTTAAGGACTGCCATCTGAACAGCAGTGAGCATTTTCTCAGTGGGAACAAAGCATTGTTCAGCTGTGGAGTATAAGTGTGATTTATATGCAATTGGGACTGTCTCACCCTCATTGAATGTCATGTAGGTGAAACCAATGGCACAAGCAATTATTCTGATGACCAAGGGCTAGATGTAGCAAGAAATGGGTTTGCGACTCGCAAATTGCAAGTCTGAGCGACTCGCAATTTGTGAGTCGCAAACCCATATGCAGGATGGTGTCCCTGACACCATCTGGGAATCGCAAGGGGGTCGCAAAGACCCAACTCATTAATATTAATGAGGTGGGTTGCAATTTGTGACCCCCTTGCGATTCGCTGCACTCACAGGGATGGTGGCCTGCTGGAGACAGCAGACCACCATGTCTGTGACTACTTTTTAATAAAGCTGTTTTTTTTGTTGTTGTATTGCAGCCTGTTTTCCTTAAAGGAAAATGAGTTGTAATACACTCGAGAAAATGAAACATTTTGTTTCATTTTTTCAGAGCTGGCAGTGGTCCCTCTACCACTGCCTGCTCTAAAAAAATGTTTTTAGAGCCATTCACAAAGGGGAAGGGGTCCCATCCCCTTCCCTTTTGTGAATGGGTTAGCACCCATTTGAAATGGGTGCTAACTGCAAATTGCTTTGCTACCGTGTTCGCGGTCACAAAGCAATTCTACGTCGTGATGCGAGTCGCATTCCCATTTTGCGAGTCAATAACCAGGTTACCGACTCGCAAAATGGGAATGAGCATTGTGATGCACGTTTTGCATGGCGAAAACAGCGAATCATACAACAATGTGGGTTACCCAGCTTAGATGTTGCATGAGGTCATCGTCTGTAGGGTAGATATAATCCACATAGGACAACGCCTCAGGGTCTATGTTGTGTAATATTGATGTCACGCAAGCTGAGAACAGCCCTGGACTGATCCTGTAGCCTTGTGGGAGTCAGCAAAATTTGCTCTGTGAGCCAAGGGCGCTGAAACTTGTTAAGTCCCTACTTTCAGGTACTATATTTTGGCAGAAGAACCCGTTGGAAATATCCAGGGTAGTTTTGTATTTTTTCTGTCCAGTGTTGTTCATCAGTGCCGTGCCATGTGCATTTTGTATAGCAAACGTCTTTGTGTGACTGTTTAAATGAATATAGAAGACTATTCTATATAAGCGGTCTGGGTTAACAACTGGGAATAATGGATTATTAATTGATGAGTCTGAGGGTTTAATGACAACCTGCTACTCTAATTGATTGAGGATTTCCCTCACTGGGGCTTTTGCATCATATTTTTTGGGTTTTGAGGTTGAGGCTGAGGTTGGCATTTTATAGATATTATGTGGTAGGGGTACTTTTTGTCCCACCCTACATGATTGCGGTTTAAAGCAGGTGCCTGTGCCACTGCCCAATCGATGACGTACATTTCAACAAGCTTTTTAGGAACAATGGGTGAGAAGGATTTTTCAATAATGTCCTCTCCATATGGGAGTTCACGGACAAATACTGGTGGCCAGTTTTTTTCGGCCAGCAAGATATCATAAGTAGAGACAACGTGGTCCCAAAAGATGGATAAGATCCTGTGTTCAGTGTCCCCTTCTAACTGAATAGTTACTTTATACACCCTGTCGGGTGGAGACACTCATGCCCGCAGTCTCTACTTGCAGGTAGTCATCAGCTGCTTTCATCTCCAGATGCTCTAGAAGATTCTGATGAACTATAATGACTTCTGCTGCACCGTCTAGCAGTGCCAGTGCCCATTTCTTGTTCTTTGGTAAAGCCCTCTTCTTGAGTGGCATGTCGGATTGCTACTGCTGCCTTTTAAATTGGGTATTCTGTTTTGGAAGTTTCTCTTCTTTCCTAAGTGAAACTTCAGATGAGCGTTGTGAGTTCTTTCTTGGTTTCACATACTCAGTTCGTTGCTCCGACCGGTCACCTATCTCACTCTGTTTTTCCAGTGAGTCCCGAAAGGAAAACGATTGGTGTTTATCAGTATATTGATATCTGTCAGGTATTTTTAAATTGGCCCTATTCTAGGTTATATCTATTTTGTGGGGTCTCCGTATGCAGAGATTGACCCTTTCATTTTTAGGTGTTTGTTGTTTTTTATCTCAGCGTTTTTTGGAGCCCTCAGGTGGTTGCTTGGCAGTATCCTTGTCGGATCTATCTCGACTTATACTAGAATAAGTTTCAGCGATAACTTTTGGCAGCTCACGTTCTTGATCCTGTACCGGAAATTCACAGAGTCTCACTAACGGAGTTGGTTATTGCTACTGCTTCCCCTTTAAGATTACTTACTATAATTGAAGACACTGTGGCAAAGTTGCCCATTAATTGCATCCCCAGATCTAGGGCCGGGACAGCCACGTATTCACCTTGAATTTGTTTCAACACCTTGAAGATTGGCAAGTGTTGGTGTACCATGCGTGGTTGTGTAGAGCACGGCAAATACTGTGCCCCATGTATTGCAGTTGTCAACTGTGGGAACCATCCCGAATGGCAAGCACATTGTCAGAATTCTAGGTGTTTTCTGAGGTCCTGTATGGGGAAAATCTGCTTCCAGTGCATTTATTTTTTGAGCTAGCCAAAACAGAATTTCTTCCCGCTTGGCGGGTACTTTACCCATGATCGAATGTACAGTAGCGGGATTAATGTCTGCATGTGGTTGCACTGGAGCAGCACATTTTGGGTTTGTATTCAATGTTTGCATTACAAATTGTACTAACAGTCTCCATATTGTTGTAATCTCTGTATATAGGCAGCGAACCTCAGCCACAGTTAGGGTTGCTGCATCCAGGTGTGGTGTATATGTAGCCAATAAAGGCCGGGTCAGGCCATCATTGCTCAGAGAACCTAACTTAACATGTAATATTGTATGGTGTAGGGTGCCATCAAGCAAATCATTATGTTCTTGATAAGATAAAAGTATCTCTAAATATGCATAAGCTCCATATTGTGCAGATATATTTGCACGTGTGTAGTAATAAAATGTTTGTGTGTTCCCATCTGCTACTGGAAAGGTGACCCAAGAATAAACAATTTCTATTCTGTAGGCTGCATGAGCCTCAACTACAAATGTAACTAGACCCCATAGGGCCATTAGGCGGTTTGCCAGTAAATGTGCAGTAAGGGGTCATATTTACTGCAGTTGCTACCCATTGAGGGTTTGCCATCTTCCTGGTAGTTATGTGTTCAGAGATAAGGATACCAACTGGGGATTAATCCTTTTAAGGTTCAAGCTTGAACAACCTAAAGCCCACTATAGGTCCTACCTACTTAGCTGAGAAGGAAATCCTCAATACCATGGAAGTCTCCATATTTAGTATTGAGGTGTCTTTAGCCTTTAGTGAGTCAGAGATACTTAGGAGGATCCAAATATTAGTGTCTGACCAAACGTTGGTGGCGGCATGTCATATAGGGTCTCAATATGCCAATGAGGCTACTAGATTTGGGCAGTAGGATCACATGGATTGTGGGTACTGAGTACAATTCCACACCAGGTGACACCTGTTGGCCTAGTACGGGGTTTCAGGCTAACTAGCAGCACCTCATCCGTGGCTGAGATGATTGTGGCAACCGGGCACATGGCAAGATAGCCACCTCAGGGAATCGTGGTCGTCAGCTCACATCCCTTTCTCTCAGTTACCAAAAGTCTCACTCAGGAAAAGACAACAGAGGCATAATATAGTTCAAGAAGCATTTATTGAAATAACTGCATCTTACATAAAAGTATATGTATAGCAATAACTGGGATGATAAAACACATTGAAAGCAAGCAGGCGAATAGAAATGAAAAACACAAAAACAATCCTACCATACTATCTAAAGGGAGATGGATCTATAATCCTCCTGCCTATGCTAAGTATGAGCACAGCATACTAAGCCTAATTTGACCTTCAGGTTTCCACCTGGGAGAACATCATCCCTCATACCTGGAGAAGAGGCCTGTAGTCTAGAAAGACATAGGGATCACGGGCTCAGCCATCAAAGCCAGTAGCCGTAGCGAAGCATACAGTCATGATCATCTGGCTGGAATCTCTCTCCAACACATTTGGGACAAAAGGGGTGATTTGATAATAAAACAGCTGACATTCTAAAAAATAGTTCCCACGTATGAATGTGTATTTTTCTGTGAATGTTGGAGACACAGCATACCACGTTTGTTGGCAATCTTGTCTGACTGTAGACTTGCAGACAGTACAAATGATCTACTAAAAGCTTACTGTATGATAGCAATAATAAAACAGCACCTCAAAAGTGCCTCCTGCTAGAAAAATAAAGCCATGCTGAGGAAAATGTATCTAGGTGAAAGAGCGTAGCTGCAGGCCTAGTTAGCTAAAATAAGGTGTATAATATATGGCTAAAATAGCTATACAACAATGCCACCAAAGTCCTGGACCCCTAGAAGTTGGGCTAAGTTGCTTGCTACAGTGAATCTGATGCATCTGACACATCTTCTGCTGCAGGAACAGAATCAATGCATTGTGCTGCTGCATGGAGACAATTAATACATCACCTTGACTGTGTGGGTCGAAACTGGTGCAAACAGAACCACATCATCCCTGTACCTGGCATCTTGAAAACCAGCGCATTGGCTTCAAAACCGACACAGTGGCATTTTTCTCAGGACAAGGTCCTCACATACCCATCAATGGCAACCTTGATGACGATGCCAAAACTCCTCATGGCACCCTGTGTGCTCATCGGAACTGACACATTGCCTCGACTCCCCAATGTATCCTCGATGACGAAGCATTGATAACTCACACCCACAACCTCACCACATCTCGAAACCAATGCATACCTGCTGTTGCATGGAGAAAAGCGATACATCTCCTCTACTGCGTGGTTCAGAACAAACACATCACTCTGGAACTCCAAATTTGAGGTACTTTGGTTCAGAGGGCCTAACTTGGTCCCTCTAGCTGGCCTGTGCCCCATCATGGTTAGCCTGAATGTTTTACTTCGTCCCTGTCTGGCATACGCAGATATTGCGATAGGACACTTTTGGCTTCTAATCGCTATTTTGTAGTTTATTCTTTAAAAATTCATAACTCAGGTTCTACTTATTGGATTTGTGTTTTTCAAGTCTTGTTTTATTTATTACATTAAGGATCATCTTTCTAAAGTGGTATGGGATCCTTTTTGTGTCATGTTTTTAATGTTTTACTGTTTGAAATGTTGCACAAATACTTTACCCATTGCATTTAAGTTAAGACTGACTGCTCTGTGCCAAACTACCTGAGGATGAGCACAGGTTAAGTTGGGGTTTGTTTGTGCCTTACCCTGACAACAATTGTGGTTGCTGCTTTATCAGGGCTCACACTCCAGTCAACCAAAAAAACAATTTCTCACTGCAATCAATACTTCATTTCAGTGACAGTAGAGATTTGTCCTGGGGAACAAGCACATCTACTTCTTAGGCAGACTTTTCACAGCCCCAACCTGACTAGACAGAGCCATACCCTGACTCCGCCTCTGCTCCACAATAAGGGTCATTTTATGAATTATGCATTTGGATTTGATAGGTGCCAAGGTGTCTACTGGGTCTTTGAGCAAAGATCCTCACAGCAAAAAGAAGCACAGAAGGTCTGCATTTCTGAGGGTTTGGGTAAATCGTTTATCCATGAAGTATAAAAGAGGCAAAAAGAATGAACATTCAATCATAGCAATCTTGTTGGGAGGTCACATTGACACCTTGGAAACACTGCATCATGGAGTACTTAAGCCCTCTATCCTTCAAGGCATAGATAAAGAGGTGAAGCAGGGAATCACCTCCTGCTAGGTCTGAGAAGAGTGACCTATTTGGATAGGTCAAGAAAAGGTCTGAACTCTTTCCTTTTCTAGCTCACTCACTTTATTTTTTTGCTGGCACCTCTGGAAATTATGCGGTGAATGGAAACCCCTGATGATATTTTATACTTGACTTAACTGATCAATCAGACTAAAAGCTGATGGACCAGGAAATACAAAAATCTTTCCATGCCAAGAATGGCACAAACACAGATTAGGCCTCTATAATGCCTTCAAACCATTACTTACATTGCTTTTTGATGCTCTGAATATGAAGCTAAGGACTAGGAACTATACCTTATTACTCATTCCAGAACACCTTCCACTAACCCTGACGCACCACCAACCAAGCCAGGTGAAATGTTCCCTTACCAAGGTACTGCCTCAAAGAATTTGCTCCAAGCCCCAACCCCTATCTTAGTCAGCACCACGAGTCCGATTCCACTGTTAGTCACAGAGCCACTGTCATTCCAAGCACCTAGGCATTTAGAGATATACAATGCTCTTGGGAATCCATTCCTCTTCCAATTACCCTTCAAAATGTCATGCTTTCTGAATCTAGAAATCAAGCTGGAAACTGTAAGTGGAGGGTAGGAAGACTGGACTCTTCCTTGCAGTTGTGGCCATTGCTTTGGAAGTTATATCAGATGAGAATTTGAACAGTGCTCTGAAGCACATGCTTGTCAACTGGAGGAAGCTGTTATCAGAGGTAGTAATTTAAAATCTTTACACAACTTTTGCAAATTTGATCCATCCATTTACTACCCAAATCTCACTCCAGGTAATTTCATGGTGAATTGAACTGCACATGTTTACCTGAAATGCCCACCTTTTCAGACATGGCTTCTTTAACATAGCTAGGGCAAGGAGCAATGAGCTAGTTACTCATAAACACAAAACATGTGCGCACATGTGTAGGCTGTGCGTGGGAGACTACAGCCGTGCACAGCCTGGTAGTTGCACACAGGTAACCTGCCTGTGGTAGTTTTAAACTGCACATTCAACCTGTCAAAAGAAACCTTTTTGACAGGCCTAAACCTTCCTTTAAAGTATTAGGAAGTCACCCATATGTATTTTAAAATCCTTTTTAATGGTAAAGTTAGATTCTAAATTTTTATTTTTGACATGCCACTTTTAGTAATCTTCATTTCCCTGCCTAACGTTTTGGGGCCTTTCTGTGAGTGGCCAGCTGCCTTATCTGGTGATCATTCTTCTACTGAGAAATGTTTATTGGGGTCAGACAGTGGACATAAGGGCCTGTGCAGAGGGGAGTGGGTAATTCTGACAGTGTGGCTGGTGAGGAGGTGTCCCCTTTCCTGCTTACACTTCAAGGCTATCCCCAAAGGGATACACAAAGTAACCTGACACCAGGACTCTCCCTGCCTTTGTTTACCTATCCAGGCTGGAGCCAAGCCTAGGATAAAGGAAGAAACTAACCAGAACCAGTTTTTGGGTTAAGGAAATGTGTGTCAACAGGCTGGCACTGGGTGTAAACGTGGCATCCCCAGACCCTAAAGAGGAAGCAAGATCCTGTACCTGGATAGAGAGAGCAGCAACACCATGGTCAGCTGGCAAGACAAGCCACCTGATGCCCTGATGCACTAAGGAATCGTTATGCAGATGACCCCAGGACTATATGGGTCACTCCAGGGCCAGTGGTGCTGGTACCTTTAGATGTCCTGAGGACAAGTTGGAGGAAGACCTAGACTTTGGTCCTCAAGGAGGAGGAGAGGAGCGCCAGGATCAAAGCAAATGAGTACGCTGGTGCAGGGGGCTAGAGAAACTAGCTCCCTGCAATGGATGCTTTTTTGAGGCCAGGGGATCTTCTGAAAATGCTCCTTGTGAGTAGGGCTCATACCAGGAGTAACGCAAGCCCAAGAGATTTGAAACTGACCCAACCAGGTGAGAGATAGTCATCTTGAAAGAATTTGACCTCCGACTCCCTGCTCACTACCACTTAAATGACCTCAGGGTGCCTTGGGGTCAGTGCAGGATTACATATTTCAATTGTCCAGGGTGGGTGGTGTGTGTGACTCCCTCCTCAGAAACAATTTTGGGCCTCTGAATGAATCTCCTGGGACAGCAGGGTGGCTATTATCCCATGGGATCCCACCCCCCTGGACCAAAGCATAGGGAAAAAGGTCAAAGCCCCAGGAGCATACCTGATGCCATTCCATCCCACTGTGCCCACATCTGGGGGGTGGAGATGCATGCACCAAACATCTGTTCCCCGCCCACCTGGAGCATGGGTGGAAGAAGATGATGTGCTAGCCAAGCAATGCAGGAGTATGTTTGCCTCTCTACCCCAACAGTGGCAGTTGCTATTCGTGCCATGGGTGGGACTGGGGTACCCCATAAAAATATAAGAAAGAAAAGAAAACCCATGTGTAGCAAAATGGGAGAACTGATGCTATAATATTCACTGTATTGGGGGTGGGGCACCCATTGCGCATAACAAGGGCTTATTTTCTGTATTTCTCTCCCCTGTGACTCCTCAAGGAGGGGTAGGGGTACCACTAATTTCATTTTCCACTGTTGTGTTTACTGTACGGAGTGCAGCAGCCCCCTTCAAAAGTGATTTTCAGAACAACTCATAGGTCTCCTGGGCCACTGAAGTCATAGCCCTAGCGGAGTTATTTCATTTTCAAAGACAAAACACTGACTGGACAATCATTTATTGAGTGTTGTTATTGCATATCTTAAATGGTGATTACTTGATCATACCATTACTAGTTACTTCAGAAAGCCCTGGACTGCTCTCCGGTGCTAACCTAAGAAAGTCAAATCATACAATGGAGCGCTTGGTTGCCAGAAAGGAGACAATTCTGGGTCTATTCCTTAAGCAGGCCTTAAATCCTGAACAACTGATAACCCAATTTCTGACAAAAAGTATAAGATTCTCAATCAAATTCTCTATATATCCCTGACTCTCTCAACACAGTTTATTATGATGTTAGACTCAACAGAGACAAACGACCCAATATATTAAGTGATTTGGTGCTTGTAAACACCGAGAGTGGGTAAATTACATGTGTGGTGATCACAAAATCACTTACTCATATGCTTGAAAAACATTTTGCAAGTCAAAATAATTTTACAACTAATAGAATGGATTATGTCAGTCATATCAAATAACAAATTGGAATGATCATATCATGAGCATTCCTTCTATATTGCAAGGAGATATGGCATGAATCAATGATTTGTGACTTTAAGTCTGGTCACAAACCATTGATCTGTTACCTACTTCCAATGAGAGATAGAAACTGATTTACAAAGGGGAAGGGGTCCCCATTAGACACATCCACATTGTCAATTGGGGTGGCAATTCTCCGGATGTAGACAGCGGTCCAAGGGACTGCATCCTCTTCTCATTGAAGTTTTCCAAAATAGAAAACCTTTTTAAGCACCCCAAACTTCTTTAAATATGTCTGCCAGTGTGGAGAATTCATGCTCGAACACTAGTAGACCTGGATCACCCTTGATGTATGTGTCCTTTAAGTCATGCCGAATGACTATGCTGCACAGTTCTCACTAACCACCACTCTATGCTCCAGGGCCATTCCAAGAACCTTTTCTGGAGTTTGAGAGACTACTCTTATTAGGAACAATAGATAATACACCTAAACTCCTTATTAGAAATTGGGTTACTGGTTGACTAGGGTATGAGCCCTGGTCAAACAGCAAACACAACTCTAGTCAGGGTAAGGCCCAGGCAATCCTAAATTAAACTATGTTCATTATCTGGTAGCTTGGCACAGAGCAGTCAGGCTTAACTGATAGGCAGTGTGTAAATTATTTGTGCAGCACATCATAGAGTAAAACAATGAAAACACCACGTAAAAAGTTTCCATACCAGGTCAGAAAAATAGAACCAAAGTAATAAATAAAACAAGACCAGAACAATAAATATCTAATTATTAGAACCAGAGATATTGAATTTCAAAGTTTTGAGTACAAATAGTGCCAAGAAGTACAAAGTGCCATGACAACATCTGGTTGCACCAGACCAGGACAAAGTCACAGGTTTAGGCAGACTGCAATAGTGTGTAGTCCATCTACAGGGACCTAGTTAGGCTCACTAAACAAAGTACCTTAAATACTTGTTGCCAAGTGATGCATTGACCCGCACTGAAGATGCGTTGCACAACCAAGGCAATGTGATGGTTCTGAGATGTGGCAAGGCTGCAGAGTGAGATTCTGTTGCATCAATGTACTAGTAAGCGCCTTAGGCCCATTTCCAAAGGTCTGGGGTGGCACCACTTCGCAGGGCAGACTCACAGATGGCAGCGTCCAGATGCAGAGGCAGGGTAGTTGAAAGTCCGTGGTGCCTTTATTGTGGGGAGTGACTTCTAGGGCATGACTTTGAAGTTCATAGAGGTCCTGCCCTCCCTAGCCTGTTAAGGATGGCCCATCAAGTCACACCTAAGCTCCCATTGTGTGTGGCTGTCTAGGGTAAACATACAAACTCCAGCTGCTAAGTATACCATGTCATGTAACCAAAGACATACTGCCGGCACCAAATGTCTAAGGCAAGAATTTGTTAACTTTTGGCTATCACCAAGGGACGGATATTACCAGTGTGGGAATTGCAGTGCATGTGCTTCCACTAAAATTGTAAAAACATGTTGTCTAAATGAGAGAACTTGGCAGCTGAAATATTTTTCTAATTGTGGTTCCAAAAATGTTATTTATTGTATTCAATGTCCATGTTCTTTGTTTTACATTGGTGAAATATCTAAGAAGGTCAGAAAATTGATTATTCAACATCGATCAAGAATACGGTGTAATGTTGAGAACGATTCTATGGTTGAACATTATAATCTTATGAAACATGTCCCCAACAATATGCACTGGTTTGTACTTGGTGTTATAAAACACACAAAAAGACGTGTAAATTGAATGTATGTCAGAACAAGGCATGCTGGAACAATGCATGCCTGAAAAATGAGGTCGGAACAACGACCACGTTGTTACCACTAATGCCTTTACCACGAGTGCCTTAACAATGATTTTTCATAGTAAAGGCATTCCTGGTAAAGGCATTAGTGATAGGCATGCATGGTTCCAGCATGCGTACCCCTGGCCCCCCACCCTAATAATTACCGTGACCTCTCACCCCCTCCCCTAAAACTACCCTAAGCCCCAACCTCGTCCCTAAAATTACCACGACCCCAACCCTGCCCCTAAAACCTAAAAGAACCCCAACTCCCACCCCATCCCTGAAACCTAAAGTACCCCAACCCCTACCCCTAAAACCTAAAACCACCCCTGCCCCTAAAACTACCTCGAGCCCCCCACCCCGCCCCTAACACCTAAACCCCCAACACCCAACCCGCCCCTAAAATTACCCGACCCTCCAACCCACCCCTAAAACCTAAAACCACCCCAACCCCCACCCCTAAAACAACCCCAACCCCCACCCCATCCCTTAAACCAAAACTACCCCTCCCCTAAAACCTAACCCCCCAACCCGCCCCTAAAATTACCCAACCCCAACCCAACCCTAAAACCTAAAACCACCCCAACCCCACCCCTAAAATTACCGCAACCCCTCACCCCTCACCCTGCCCCTAAAACCTAAAACCACCCCATCCCCCACCCCTAAACCACCCCAATACCTCACCCCACCCCTAAAAACCTAAACCACCCCAAATACAAAAAATACCTGACCCCCACCTCCCTAAAACTAAAAATCCCCCTCCCCCAAACCTAAACCACCCGATCCCCCACCCTTAAAACTAAAAATACCCCCGACCCCCCACCATCGCCCCTAAAACAAAAAATACCCCTCCCCAAACCTAAACCTTCCGAACCCCCACCCCAAAAAAAAAATACCTAGATCCCCCACCCGCCCCTAAAAGTGAAAATACGCCTCCCCTCCCTCCCCGCTCCTAAACCTAAACTGCCCCGACACCCCCTTCCCTGAAACTAAAAATACCTCAACACCCCACCTGCCCCTAAAACTAAAAATACCCCTCCCCCGCTCCTAAACCTAAACTGCCCGACGCCCCTGCCCCTAAAACCAAAAATACCTCGACCCCCCACCCCTGCCCCTAAAACTAAAAATACCCCACCTCCCTTCCCCGCCCCTAAACCTAAACCACCCATAAAACAAAAATAACCCGACCCCCGCCCCAAAACCACCCTGACCCCCAAAACTAAGAATACCCCTGCCCCTAAAACTAAAACCATAACCCGACCCCTAAAACGAAAAATATCCCGACAACCCAACCCCTAAAACAGCCCCACTTACCTGACTCATTTCGTCGTCCTCCTCAGCCGACTCCCTTCTTCTGTGCCTTAATCACGCATGTGCGTAGTTCAGCATATGCATGGTTAAGGCACAAAACAACGAAGTCGTGGTTAACAAAAGCGTTGTTCCGCTTTCGTTATCCACAACTTTGTTGTTACGGAATCGTGGTTTAGGGCGTTTCCCGTGTAAATGTGGACCCCCTGTTGACCATTGAAGAGAACCGATGGATTTGGCTTGCAGATACAGTTAAAAAGGGTCTGAACCAGCAGGTGGAATGGCAAATACTGACAACATTGTATATAGACTATCTTGCCTAGAACAGTTAAAGTGATGTATTCCACTTAGAGGGTTATGGATCTTAACCACCTTTCATGGTTCTGTGCCTGCAATTGCAGACACTGAATTGAAATATAGCAGTTCTTTTAAAGAGGGTATGGTCCCTTTCAGGTTTTCCTATTGTGTCATTTTCTTTATTGGGATGGTATGAGGACTGTGAGTCCCCTTATATGTACTTTCATTTCTGACATTTAGTTGTATTGGTTGTTGTGGTTGATGTCTAATAATGCCCTGAGCATAATTGGTTGGGTCAATCTTTTCTTTCTGTTTCATGGATAAGCTAGACTCTGGGGCTAACCACAGCAGGGTTGTGAAAGTAGATTTCATATCTGAGAGCATTTAGATGGGCCATTATTACATTTAAAGATGGCCACCACAGTTATTGCATTGTTCATGTGACAAGTGACTACCTGAATGCTCTGTAATAGGGAGGCAGACAGCTTGTGTATCTTACTGACATGGACTGAGCCGATGGCCCAGATGGATGTTTTATCTTACTGAGGTCTAAAACAGTATACTTACCGTAATTAAAATAGTCTCCCTACTCTGGGAATTATTTAGGTATTTTTACCAGTTTAAGATGGCAGCCATATTCACTGGAATGGTCACATGACATTTCACTTTCTTATTTAAACTCACTGGGAAGCCCAACAATGTTTGATTTTGACTCACATGTGTTGAGTGGATGTGGATGGAGACAGATGCTAGTGGTCCCATACTTAAAAGATATAAGTACACTGCAATGGAGGCAGCGTTTTTCTAGAGTTTATGTTGTATGATGGTTAAGCAATGTTAATATTTAAATCTTTGTGGATTTGTTTACTTGGGCTTGTAGGTTGAAGTCCCCTTGTATGTTGCTACAGAGTCTATTTTTGCAACCTGTTATAAGTAACAGAATAGAGCTATTCTGGTTGGGAGCTTGATACAGTGTAGTTCATGGTACATGTTTGCTATGTTTGTAAAGTATTTTGTGAACTTTTCATGTCATATAAGTGGTGGCTTATACTAGTATCTAGACCTGTTTGTATGGTGTTTTCTTGGGTTCAACAGGTGGTAGACATGGTTTGATTTGATAGATTGCATGTACTGCTTTATAATTCATTTTCCTTAAGTGTAGGTATTATTTAACAACACTGAGGCGGTCATTCCGCCGCCCGCCTGGCGGGAACCGCCGAATGACCGCACCGCGGTCAAAAGACCGCGGCGGCCATTCTGGCTTTCCTGCTGGGCAGGCGGGCGACCGCCAAAAGGCTGCCCGCCGGCCCAGCGGGAAAGACCCAGCAACGATGAAGCCGGCTCCGAATGGAGCCGGCGTAGTTGCTGTGGTGCGACGGGTGCAGTGGCACCCGTCACGATTTTCAGTGTCTGCAAAGCAGACACTGAAAATCATTATGGGGCCCTGTTAGGGGGCCCCTGCAATGCCCATGCCAGTGGCATGGGCAGTGCAGGGGCCCCCAGGGGCCCCACGACACCCGTTCCCGCCATCCTGTTCCTGGCGGTAAAAACCGCCAGGAACGGGATGGCGGGAAGGGGGTCGGAATCCCCATGGCGGCGCTGCAAGCAGCGCCGCCATGGAGGATTCCCTGGGCCAGGGGAAAACCGGCGGGAAACCGCCGGTTCTCCTTTTCTGACCGCGGCTTTACCGCCGCGGTCAGAATGGCCCAGGAAGCACCGCCAGCCTGTTGGCGGTGTTTCCGCAGTCGTTGGCCCTGGCGGTCGGTGACCGCCAGGGTCAGAATGACCCCCTGAGTCCTGATGATGGTCTGACAGACCTCTGACTGCCACACAGGACAAAGCCTCAACATTACTTTCTCATTTGGCAAGCTTAGTAGAAAGTCCATGATATTGCTTGAACTGGGACTGAAAACCGAGCAATTATTGTGCAGGACTGTGTCATGAGGAGGGTTATAACCCCTTCCTGGATCTTCTGTCGGGATTCAATATTGTGATCTAGGGGGGTTATATACAGTTGTTGTTTATGAGATGGACATATATTGGACTTGTTGTACATTTTTTGGAACTTCCTGAGTCCTTTTGAGTAATATATTAGATTTTAACAGTATGGAGTTGTTTATTCATTAATTGAAGACTGGATCACATGTACACATACTATATCTAAACAATTCCCCCAGCAGCATTATTAAGTGAGACATTGTCTGTACCCAGTTCCTAGGGGAATACTGGGTTGCCTCTAAGTGTGTTCATTAACTGTCTAAAAGTGGCATTTACAGAATTGCAATTTGAAATCAACTCCCTTTAAGTTAGGATTTTAAATTGTGATTCCACAGACACTAAACGTGATGAAATTATCTCTTTTCATTTGGAAATTATTCTTAGAAAGTGTAGTGAAGCAACTCCAATCTTCTCCTAGATAGGCATTGCAGTAGTGAAAAATAAAGTAAGAGTTATTCACTACCTGGACATGTAAAAGGTAAAAGTAAATATCTTGAATTTTATAAATATTTCACCCTGCCTGCTGGGTTGTCCAGGGCTTACACTAGGGTTGACTTATAAGTATTAAAAAGATAGGTTTGGGCCTGGCAAATGGTTACTTTGCCAGGTCGAAATGGCAGTTTACAACAGCACACACAGGCTCTGCAATGATAGAGCTGAGTCATAGTTTGAGGTCTACTTAACTGCGTGGCAAAATAGTGATGCAGGGTCACTAATAACATTTAATTTCGGGCCCTGGGTCCCTTTAGCACATAGTAAGTATGCTAATTGGAGATGAACCCATAGTGCCATGTCTAGGGGAGCGATCACAAGTATGTTAGCATTGGTTAGCAGTGCTAAAGTGCACAGAGTCCTAATACCAGCAAACACAAGGTCAGAAAATTAGAGGAGACAGTAAAAAAGTTGAGGACAAGAGCACCCTAAGGCTTCCGGGTCTAAAACCTCTTGATAGAAAAATTACAGAAAACTGCCTCATTTTGGATTTAAAAAAAAAAAAAAAATGTCCTCCTTTTGCTGAAGTTAAAGATACTAACGTTCAACCATCCATGGTCAGTGAACCTCTAGAAGTCTTACTTTTATTTATCAGCCCTGCATGAACATAGAAAAAATCTACACGTTGCCATCAGAAATAAACAATGTAAGAGGAGGACACTGCAATTCAGTTCTAGTTCCTCCCTTGGGTTTTTGACAGTTACCTACCCCAAGTGGCAAATATTTGACTGCATCAAAATTCCCGCATTATTCTTTGATATATGTTTGTTTTACCAGCACAAGGTTACAGTGGAGGCAGACACTGGCCCTCTCTTGAATTTTTATGATGTCATAATTTGGGATTTTTAGTGAACTAACTGAGATAACCTTGGTGCCCAATGATAATTTATTGTTTGGGGGAACTCTGAACTCCAGCCTGCAAAAGTATTTCTCTCCTGCAGGGAAGGTAACCACCATCAGCCAGATGAAGGTCCATCTCATGAATGATGAGACCACCTCATCCTGGTGGCTTCTGATTCTTCAGAGATGATGGATATCTTGCAACGCTGGGTGCTCCAGTGGCATGCTCAACATGCTTTCCCCACAGCTTCACTTGATAAATCATTGGAAGCAGTTGCTCTGTGACCAATCCAAACCTGACCATTTAATCCCAACCTTAAACCCAAACGTGCAAAGGAGAGCACACAATCCCAACCTAGATGTGAGACCCCTTCTTCTTTCTTCAATCTTAGGCTATGGTTGGGGGCTCACTGAAGGGAACACCCCATCAATGTCTTGTGAAACAAATCAGAATTGCACTTTCATATAAATGTATTGGAATTGAAAGTAATATTTCTATCATTTCAAGTAATATTTTCACAGTTGACATCATGGACAAGACCACAGTGCTCTACTATGTTGTAAAGCACTATCCTCAGTTCTCCTTCCTAAAGTATATAAGTGGGGATAACCCTTACATCAAACCTTGGGGCATATTTAAAGAAAAGTGGTGCTTCACTATGCCCTTTAGCGCCTCCTACTGCCACCTTGTGTGCGCCATATTCAAAATACGGTGCACCACGGTGTAGGGTAGGGGGCAATAACATCATTTTTTTTTACTCTATTGATGTACTCTGCAGTAATAGTGCTAAACTTTTGGCGTTACTCCTGCAGAGTACACAGGGGCCCATTTTATTCAGTGGGATGCTTTGCTTTAACACCTATTCTGAACAGGCGTTTAAAGTGCAGTAAAAAATGATGCAAGGAAATCTCTTAGATTTCCTTTTGCCATTTATTAGGCCCCCTAACAGGGGAATGCCCCCTTTCCATAAATTATGTCTGATGCAGCCATAATGTAGCATAAAGGGTTAGAAAGTGGCGCAATGCATGCATTGCACCACTTTCTAAATATGGTGTGGCGTTTTTGTCCTTCTAACGCCACATTAGCATAAACAAATGATGCAAATGTGTGGTTAGAATGGCACTAGAGGCTCTTAAATATGTTCCTATGTTTCTGTTTATCTGAGATGACATAAAGAGAAGCCCTTGAATAATCAACCATATACTCCTTTGCCATTTACCTAAATATGAGATTCTTTCAGCTCACCTCCTGCATCTGGGCACGCATTCCGGGCAATGGCTTGATGTTGGACTTGATAACTGCAGTGATATATGTATTTGCTTTAACTTATCTAGTAATTAGACTTTTAGAGATGATCAGGGGCAGCCTGGGATATTTGTTCACTGTATGGTTCCTGTCACTCCTGCTTGATATTATCAACTATGAGACTTAGCCAATAGCACCTATTTCAGGGTTAACATATTTACTTCTTCAAAGAAGTGTCTCCCTGTTTTTCTATTGGTGGAAGGAGGGAGTTTGCTGCATTCCATCCCTCCTCCCCCACAGCTCAACTTCAATGCACAGTTGCTGAGGAACTACTGTTTCTGCAAGTAGGCCTCTTCAGAGAAACTGTACATCCTGACTGCTTACAACAACACCCCCACCAGATCCATCTACAGAAGTAAAGTGCTGAGATTAAAGTATTATACACTGGCAAATAATGGAAACATACAAAATAGCTTGGCGATGGCATTAGGTTTTTTTGCATCATCTGGTTCAAATAGGGGTGCTTGTGCATGGTTGCAAGATTCACCTTGATGCCAGTGGTTAGAAGTATTCAAAGTATTTCTTCCATCACCTTTTATGTATTTAATATACCAACCTAAGTGGCAAAGTTATGCTCGGAAGTGGGTCCAGTGCTCACTGTGCCACTGGAACCAAGCCACACCAACTAATCAGTCTTGGGTTGCTTGTGCTATGGTTCAGGGAGGACATGGCCTAGCACTTTGAACTGGACAGTTTCTATTGGAGCTGGGGCAGGACTGATTTATATATGGTAGAATGCAAAGTGAAGTGGTATGGTGATCAAAAGAATACTGAGTTGAAATGCCATCCCGAGCAATTTCCAGTGTTTAGATGTATTGCAAGCATTGCTCATATCACCTTCTGTGTGTTTGATATGTTGCATATTGATTTTCCAAACTTTTACAAGGCTCGCTGTGTATGAGGATTAGAATAAACAAATACATAGTTAAATGCTTTAAAAAAAGAAGTGGGTCATTTGTAGCGTTGTGTTCATAGTCTGAAGTTGCCTACAGGAAACTATCATTATAACATGAAAATACTGTGGATTCTCCTAACAAATGTTACCAATAAATGTAGATTCCAAATTTGTGATAATGCAGGAAACATTAGAATTGAAAAAGTAGCTAAATATGTGTGCAGGAAGCAGCAGGCAAAATGTATGAAAATTAGGCACCCTTGTTATAGTAATCAGATCTGATGTAATAAAACTTAGTGAAAAGAATAGATCTGTTATGTTGCAAAGGAAATCTTGGCCACACCTTGTTGATGTCCAGAGGTAATGCAAGTATACCATCTCACCACCAGGAGACCATTACCCATGAGAGGACCTGATTGAGAATTATTGGTCCCAATGGGAATTGTGCAAGACACTGATCACAGTTAGCCTAAAGACCCCATAATATTCAAAAGATTAAGGGTATATTAGTTTAAGACTACCCAAGGACTGCGTAGGATACAGTAATCAAAAGAAACAGGATTATCTAAGCCTTGGGAAAACCCCAGGCTTGAAAGCCAAAGATGGGTGAAACACTTGTTGTCTCTACTTGGATAACTTTAAACAATATCTCAAGGATCTGTGGCATGATATATCCTCGGGATGCCATAAGGGTTGACAAATCATATATGAACAGATGAAACCTGCAATGTCAGGAAATGTTTTAGGGCAATTTACTAAGAGTGATGGATATTAAATGAGAATGGTGGACAATATAAAAAAGAAATTGTCAGTAATATTCCATCCTAATTTCAATAACTACTAACTGTGCTACGATGAATTTTACCATTAGGGTAACATAAAAGAAGGTTAACACTTTGTAGGAAATAAACACTTTAGTATGAGTGAATACCATCGTAGCATAGTAAACAAGGAAAACAAACAGGTGTCCCATAAATCTCTCTAAACTTGCCAGAGGCAACTGCATACCTTTGTGGGTTTCCCTTATTATTTTCACAGACCCAAGGCACAGGAAAGTCACCTGAACATGTATAAAATAAAAGAATGGAAATCTTTGCATAGAGATAACATGGTCTTTTCAGTCATTCCCTTCCTATTTTGGCACTGCCACTACAAATTAGCCCGCCATCATGAGAGATGAAAACCATCAATCGAACACTGGTTTTCACAATGGTGGGCCACCCTCAGCCCAGTCTAAATGATGCTGGCTGTATTATCATGCAAGATTGCTTTTGCAGTCCTGACTCCCTGGTAGAAAAAATGGTCCCCTCTGCCTTAAACAGATCATGAGGTAGTATTTATTATGTGTTTGGAAGAGGATGGTGAATAGGTGTCTTTGTGATACTGAGTCACTCTGTGAGGAATCTCCCACACAGCATCATCGATTTCATGCTACACAGATGATACTGATTTTGCCTCGCCCATCCTCCTAATCATTCGTGTTCAGGGCCAATCGCTGTGGAGTCAGAGTCTTCCATTTTGCCAAGGTAATAAAGAGTTGTTTCCATGGGTACCCCCTGACATTGGCACTCTGCATCACTGCCTTTTCCTCACAACTTGCCTTGCTGCACTGTGCCTGCTGTCTACTCAACTTGCACTACTATTTACCCCAGCTGAGAGAGCACACCACCATCTCCCTGGCGCGCCCACAGTCTATTTAGTATTGTTTACCCTGGCTGAGAAAGCACACTGCTATCTTCCTGGTGTGGCTCACTGGTTAAGGTGGGTGCACAGTCCCCCAAACGCTGAGCGCTGCACTCAGAAACAGCACAATCTGTACTATTGCTGACCCGATCAGAGCAAATCTGCTACCACTCTGTTGTTTTTCTCAGCCTGTAGAAGCCCGCCATCTGCCCTACAATGAGGTTCACTAGGCTGTGTGGAGAAGCACCATGGCCAGACGACAGAGTGCTCACCCGCTACTCATCAAACTTGTCTGCCATGTTCTGAGGGAACCCTCCTCCCTCTATCTAATCCTGGCTCTGTGGGTGAAGGTGGGGGCACCGTATATTGATGAGTGATTGTTGCTCATTCATTGCACTATATTGTTTGTTTGGTTCAGGAGGCAGAGAGGCTGTACGTACACTGCACACTGAGCATACAGAGATCATAGTTGGCAGCACTTTCAGAGACTGGAGAAAACATAATAGACGTCTTCAACTGGGTCCCCCTGATGGACCCACATCACTTGTTTGAGGTGGAGTTTTGTAAGTATTAGAGTTGGATCCGAGCTGTCCCAACCTGCGTGAATGGCTCTCCTCACCATTCGGAGTATACTGCATTACTATTGATAAGCCATCCCAGCAAAGGTAAAATTGATTCACCAAAAGAGTAATGACTCTTCCAACAGCAACAGTGGAAAACTATCTCCAAGTGAGGAAATTTTTTATCAGTTGTCTGCCTGAATCTACTACTCTGTGCAGGCGAGCACTACGGTGGCCTGCCTAAAGTCTGGTAGCCGACCTAGACGATCCCCTGAGGGACTACTGAGGTTTTACCTGCTCCGTTTCACTGTGTGAGCCTGGAGCTGCTACAGGGTCAGCTGACTTACTCAATCACAGTGCAGCTCATAAGGTTGTGAACAACCTTGTGACCATCCTTAACCTAGCAAAGGTTGTCTAGGTCAACACCTATAACTTCCCAACTGGCATCAGCCCCCAAAATGTCATCGACAACCGCTGCCACTAACTCCCTCCCATCACCCCTTTCCAAATCCGGCACTATGCTTTCAATATCAAATACCCCCTAAATCTTTATAAGCAAGCAATGATGAAAAACTTGAGACACAAGGCTTGAGAGACTTTCTGGAAATCCTATTTTCAGACCAAAACCACTGCCAATGCAAAGGCACACTCAAAATTGACCTCCTCCTTTTCACACACAACACTGACCTATGGATGAGATCCTTACACAGTTTTCCCCCATCCTCTTCTTCCTATAACATTCCGTTTGGATGCAAACTCAAATGGTACTCCCCTTGGCCCTTTCGAACAACCTTTCCGTATCCATCTACAACAATGGGAAGAGCATGTTCTAAGCCAACAACACAATCCTGGACATGGTCAATTTAATTTATCCCACCCTCAGGCCCTCCTGCTATCCTCTATGATTCCCCTCTCCACCCACACATTACCCTCCACTTGTTCTCCCCCCCTTGCGATCCACTCTGAAAACTTCTTTCCCCCTGGGTTCTCCTACAATTCCCCACAACTCATAGCTTATCACTAATTCCAGCCCTTGAACATCCCTCCTACATAACATCTGCACCATTCCTCTCCAACCTTCCACAAGCCATTATTTCCCGCTACAGCTGCCATTGGCACTCTTCCTTCATCCCCACAATCAATCCATATGTCCCCCCTTCCTTTTTTGCCTCCTGCCCCAACATCTTGAAACACCTGACACCAACAACCAGCACCTCCCTATCTTGCATCTCAACCCCTCGGAGTCTGATCCTGACTGTCCACCCCAATCCTCCCACAGTTACTGAAGATTACCGGCCACTGTTCAACAAGCTCCTTTTCTCATTTTCACACCTCTCTCAAGGAATGGACATCCTCACATCAGCTATATTCCAGCTTAGCAACTCTCTGTCTTCTCATCAGTCCTATCCTCATCACTTCCTGCTGACCCTTCCCCAACACCTTTCTAGCAGACAACCGCCTACCCAGACCCAAACGGACTCAACCACCCCTTGACAACTCAAAGCTACTCCATCTCCTAAAGAGGTATGCAGCTTCAAATTCCGATACTTCCTCCTCATTTCTTCCCTGTAGGGGGCTTCCAGCATTAAAACTCACATCATTCCAGTACAGGATCATCCCCTCTTAACTAGATACAAATCCCAACTACCCTCCCAGATCAGCCACGTCAGAAAGACAACAGCTTCTCCCTGAACTGCATGCTAGAATATTGTCGATCTGCAGTCAAACACTTTCTGGAGTTATCAAACTCGATCTTGACCCATAATCTTGACATCCTGCTCCTCACAGAAACGTACCTCAATGTCTAATCTAACCACGCTCTAGACCTTCTTCTTGCACCCAACTACTCTCTATTGCTCCGCAACTGGGAAGACAGACACAGTGGAAGTCTCATACTTATTCTCTGAAACTCTCTGAGATGCTGAACCCTGCTAAAGACTCACTTTCAGTCTTTTGAAAGCTTGCCGATTGGACTGTCCGCATTCACATCCACTACCTCCAACCTCAGACTGAATGTGATTTACCAAAACAAAACATCCACTTCGTTGAGGAATGCATGGATTTCTTTACCTCTCAACTTATCAGCTCTGAAACCAATATCTTCCTTGGTGACTTAAACATCCGCTGGGGAGAGGTGGGCAACAGTTATTTGGACACTCCTACTTCCTTTCACAATGCAAAAAATCTCCAACAACACTGCCGTAAACCTACAAACCACAAAGCCACCATTCTGGATCTGATAATCTCCAGTCCCCTCTACCTAAAGACATATGACCCCATGCCAGTCGACCGGTCTGAACACATGTAGCTCCCGATCTCTCTAACCGGCTCTTTCAACAAAACATATGGGCAACCCAAGAAAGAGACAATATGGTTTAGAGATACATCCAACCATGACACAAAAGCCATGGCAATCCTGACCTTTCCCACCCTGATTGCGATTATACTCATCTTGACATCAGCGAGGCTACCAAGTTCAACTCATGTATGGAATCCCTTCTTGACAAATGCACACCTCTGAAGAGCAAATTATCCAGTCCAAAACCCTCTAGTCCCCGGCCCTCTGAAGAGGTTTATTAAGAACAAAAGCTTATCAGAAATTATGAGAAAGAATGAGAAACGCACCATCTTTCCTGAGTATGATTAACCCTCTTAAAGCGAGAAAACAAAACAAAGACAAAATCCTCAGAGCTAAATCCTCCCATATCAGAGCCCTCATGAAATCTGCAAAGGATATACAGAAGCACCTGTTCGTGATTATTGCACTGTCTACTAAACCCTCTATCACTTCAACCATTAAGCCATCCATGGTCTAGTGCAATTACTTTGTGGATTTCACATCCATATTTTGCTTTCCATCAATGACTCAGTTGGGTCTCTACCATGCAAGGCCCTACAATCATGGTCATCTCTCTCTTCAATCTCCAGGCAGATCCTGCAACAAACTATATTCAAAGTAAAACCCTCAAACCATCATCAGGATGCTATTCCAGGCTCTAGCAGCAACCTTTTGCCACATAACTACTCCCCATAAAGATCTCCATGGTCAATTCCTTTCTCAAACAGAGCATCTTCCCTGAACAACTAAAAAAGGGTCAATTTACTCCACCCTTACTCCAACAACTTCTTGATCCAGAGAATCTGAACAGCTACTGCCCAGTCTCCACCCTTCCATTTTTAGGCAAAGTCATTGAAAGTTGCACAGCATCCCAACTAGCCACACATTTCCAAGCAACCTCCTAGACACTCTCCAATCAGGCTCCCACCAGGGTTACAGTACAGAAACTGTGGACCTCCAAATAGTCAATGAGTCCCTTAGAATCCTCGACTCCGGCAACCCCCGCCTCCTGGTCCTCCTGGATTTATCCACAGCATTCAACACTGTCAACCATCATGATATCCTTTGAATTCTTGAACTATGCGGATGCAGAGGCACTGTCTTCAACTCGTTCTCAGCTTACCTATCTAACCGTTCCCAAATTTTGAAATGGGGCAATGCGTTCACGAGACCAGCCTCTCAAGGTTAGATCCTCTCCCCAACCCTTTTCATCCTCTGCCTAGAACCAATGTGTTTGTTTCTCAGAAACTCCGGGATTCTCTTCCACTTCTACACTGATAATACCGAAATATGCTTGGAAATTCACCGGAGGACATTGCCATGCTTTTAAATGCACTCTTGAAGATTCAAAACTGGATGTTCAAGCACCATTTAAAACTCAACCCAACTAAAGCAGAATTAAAGCTGAATTCCTATTGATATCACCTCGAAAGCAAATATATCAGTATAAGAATGGATGGCCAATTTTCCCGCCTTTGAAGGCTGCCCAGCCATTGTCATGATTGCCAGATCACTCAGCATTACCCTTGATAATAGCCTCAATCCTCACAGCAACATAGCAGCATTGTCCAACAGTGCACAACACCAACTTAAGGCAGATTTGGAGGATCAGACAACTGATTCCTGAACAAGACGTCAAAACAGTGGTGCAGTCTCTCTTTCTCTCTAGACTAGACTATTAAATTCCCCTTCTCTTAGCCATTCCCAAAGTTCACCGAGGCGCACTGAGAACAATACCACAGGCTTAAGGTCTCAAGAAATTTTACATTGCCCCTGCCCCGCTAACCTTACAATGGCTCCCCATTGAAGTGTGGGCCCAATTCAAAATTGCTTGCATTACCCACAGAGCTCTGCACTCCACCTCACCCTCCTATCCAACCGAGAAACCGAAAATCTCAGGAGCCGGTAGGAGTTCCAGAAATGCCAAATCCCTGCTACTGGAACTCCCCACCTTTATGAGAGAATGATACATGAACCAGTCTTTCTCTGGTAGCATCATTGGAATCTGGAACTCTCTGCCTCACTCACTCCATCTAACCACCTGCCTAGCAACCTTCAAAAAGGACCTCCAGCCCCTTCTATTTGACAGACATCTTGGTAAATTCACCATTGACCAGACTGTAACCCTGTGTGTTGTAAAGCGTTCTGATGACTTGCCCTCGCTATATAAAATTGTAAAGTAAATAAATGAATACGTCTTACAGGTTTGTACAGGTATACTTATGTAAAGGAATAGTAGGCCTAAGTAATATTATTGTTTTTTGTTGGAAATCAACATTAGGTTCGTAATCAACTACCTACGGATTTCCTGCCATAAACTCCACTCTCTGATGTGTTGCACATTTCTGAAAAAAGTGTTTCTAGCTCAAACTGATCAATGGATTTTAAAAACTGTTCCAGACACTTTGCCCATATTACATGTTCACGTTTCACCTACTGCTGACATATTCATGTTTGAAAGCGGTGAATGCTTATGCTTTTCTTCCACTTTTCATTCCAATGTATTTTAATATTCCAGCCTTCACAAAGCATCAGACATTTGAAGACGTCTCTTAGAATGTATTAACGTCCCATTTTACATGTTATGCTTTAATGTTCTCTGTCTTAAATCTTAAAGTGCATCCAAGATATTTAGGCCCTGTTTTCAAATGGACTGGAATGCCGTAAGGTTTCTACTGCATCGCCCTTCCGATGCTGTATTTACCAGGTGCCTTAAAATTCCGTCTATTTTAAATTTCTCCCTTCAAAATTAGGAATTTCATGCAGAATTGAAACTTCCCATCTTGAATTCCACAGGCTCTCAGACTTTAATGTGCATTTCTACCCCGGTAAACTTGGGTGTTTGAACTGTCAAACCTTAACTGGGGTAAAATGTAAGAGCTGCAGTCACTACTACACAATCAGAAATTCCAATTCTTGCTCAAACGGTAGTTTGTTGAAGTATTTGAAACTAACGACCCACTCTTAATCAGGTCCTCAGATAATATAATAAGCATGTAATGCATAACATAGTTCTGCAATGCACCTTGAAAAGAGATGTTTTAGAGGTCAGGTGATGAGAGGACAGAATAAATGAAAAACTGAAGTCAAGAACGCACCTTTTAAATCACGGATGTGTTATGAAGTATACACACGTTTAATTACAAGAAGTGTGCAAATGTAGCATTTTATCTGGTGACTGCAGCACTGAATACACTTTACGCAAACCTTCTTACTCTAGGAGGTAAAAAGAACAGTATTCGTAAAATGATATCTTTGTATTTTAATGCAGTACGAAATTTCTAATTTTAGCACATAAGTTTTATTTCTTGAGAAAAATGTGTACTGTCTAATGTGCTTCGGTCTCGTTTTCATCAATAACTAAAGATGAGGTGCCATATCATGATACTATTCAATGAGGAGAGCAGACACATTGGGCCAGTTTTATGCTGACCTTGTGCCGTTCCAATGCCACATTAGTGTAATTTTTTATGCTAATGTGTCGTTGGAAGGAAAAAAATGCTGCGCCATTTTTACCAAACTGTGCAATACTTGCATTGTGCCACTTTGTAACCCCTTGAACAGTATTATGCCTGCGCCAGACTTAATGTATGTCTGGGGGGGCGTTCCAGCGCTAAGGGGGCTGTACAAATGGCACAAAGGAATCTATGGGAAGGCCAGTGTGAGTCAACATCATAGACCCCATTTGTAATGTGTTAGGGTATGCTAATGAAAAGAAAACAAAGTGAAAGGCCCTTCACCTATTAATAAAGGAACATAACTGGATGAATCCTAGCACCACCATTATACACATGCTTCTGAAATGTCTTATTAGCTGCTATTTCTGGAACCAGGGATGATGGACCAATGACCTATAGCCAATAGAATGTTAATGTTTATGTTTGGGAAGGTTGTGTTTGGGTGAATATGGTGCAAAAACATAATGAACAAAGTCATATATCACTGTATGACGATGGATGTGGTCATTTATTTGTCAATATCATGGGCAGTGCCACTTGGCAAGAGACACCCGAGAGGCGCAGTCTACTTGTAGAAATGACTCTTGTAGAACAGGGTGTACTGTTTCACTATTTGGTTATAAAGTACATTTCAAATGTCCTCAAATATAGGCCAAACAACAAGGACACAAGTCCAAAAGAACAGATAGTTCTCTGTGGGATAAAGTGGTTAAGGATGAGTCTTGTAGTCCCCAGCGCAAATGCAGAGAGGACTGTCCTATGTGCCACAGCAATTTGGTAAAACATTTCATATAAGCCTTTAGTAATGGATAAAGTTCTGGAATTGTTTCTAGCTTTTCCCTGGAGCATGACTGCATTGTGTTTAAGGGTTGAACTAGTCACTCTAAATAATGAAATTGCATAGATTAATGCATGGAACAACATTAATGTCATTGGTGAGAGTAACACTGTCATGCACATCTGCTTTCTGATGAAGACTGAGAAAACAGGAATGTCAATAATTTGGAAAAAAGTCAAAGAATATATCACAATGAGATGAAGAAAAGAACCTGACAAGCATTTTGGGTGGAAGGATTTAAAGCTAGTAAGCTGCTTGTATATGGCCTGAAGCAGTTGTTAAATCAGAAGTAAATACAGGGTGTGAAAAATGCAGATAGCATCTTGGTGACCAACAATGGAAGCATAAACTAATATTTTGCTAAGTTCTATGAAGAAATCTACAGTGGTGTGACTTTTGAATAGGCAGAGCCTTGAGAGTTGATTAGAAGTTGCCATTTCTAAAAATGTTTCCACTGGACGAAAAAACATGATTGATAGTACAATGCATATTGAAGAGGTGAATGCTTCCATGGATTTCATAGCTCATAGGAAAACATTAGGATTTGATGGTTTATCAACCATCTTTCAGAAAAACTTTCATCAAGAATTGGTGCTTATACTATGGACATTGTAAAACTGGAGTGTTGAAAAATGTAATGTTTCCTGTAATTGTAAAGATCACAATGTGCATTTTATTTAAAAAAAAGAAAAAGAAATATCTATAATCATTTGGATAGTTGAATTGAAAGAAGCCATAAATAAAATGAGTATTCATTTCATCATAGTTAAGTTGTAAAACCATAAGACACATATTTGATATTATCAACCTCCTTGGAGGAAGTCTTAAAGCTTGGTTCCCGTTTGGATCACAGATGCAGAATAAACATTGGAGGTAAGCATACTCTGTCACAATGGCAATAGAGTATGCTTACCACCGAGATAATGGTCCACCCACCCGAATTAGATGTGGGTTGACCATAGATTTTGGCTACCACCCGAAAAAGTGAGGAAAGTTAGAGAATGTCTATATGTCTACCCATCCAATAGGGTAGGCAGAAAAACAGCCATTTCTTTACTTCCTCTCACCGCCAGCCAAAATCTAGAGGTGAGGGACAGTAAAAACAGAATAATGGCCCCCTCACCATGGAACATGGCTGAGAGGAAAATTTTCTTTTTTTATTTTCAAAAAGAAAATCTTATTTTGGCAATAAAAACAAAACTTTCATGCAGGGCTCCTTCATGTTGACAGAGCCCTGCACCACACAGTGAGGAGCATCGACAGGAACCACCATAGTGGTGGTTCCTGCAAGTGCATTACAAATGACCGTGAGCTTGGTGATCATTTATAAATTGCTCCAGTGATGGTCAGAGTAATATACTCTGTCCCCCTGTCAGAACAATCGCTATTTTTTAACAGAAAAATTGGGCCCTTAATCCCTGAAATGGAAGTCAGAAATCCTCAGTGGAGCAGGACTGCAGGCTGTGGATGAAGAGGACTACATGTCATCAGATAGCTGCTGGACAAGTTCCTCAGTGAAGTGGTTGATTTTTATTGAGAAAGCTACGACGGAGGAATCCGAATTTCACCAATGTGATAAAGTAACCCGTCCACCAATATCTAAATCTGGCCTTAAGTCTTTTTTTTTGGAGCTAGGAATCTTCCAGTGGGGCAAGGCTTCGGGTTGTAGCCATAAAATGGATCCACAGTGCCAGATACCTTCTCTGTGGGATGCTGTTGAATCAGATTTGCTGCTACTGATAAGCTCTGAGCGGGAACAACCACAATTTTTGGCCCAGTGATGTTTTAGTGGCCTGGTGGATTTGTATGGGTCCTCCAGAGGTCTTTGAATCCAAAACATTTCTAAGTTCCAAGTTTCTGGAACAGTTAAGAAGTGTACACTTTGAATACAGACAAGGTACAAGGACCTTGAGGACAGCACTGTGGGGTCAAGACTCACTACCGGAGAAGCAAAGCAGCAGGGTTCAGGGCATGGCCACTTGGAACTGGTCAGAAGCAAATTTACCAAAAAGACATCTTGTAGCTAGTGTGTCCCTGTTGCCTGAACAGGTGGTCAGCCCTCTGACTCTTGGAGTCCACTTCTTTGTCCTGGTTACAAGAGGCAGAGAAGGTCCAGACTTTTAGGCTATTCTTGGGTCACAGACAACAAATCTGGTTCTCGCCTGTTCTTTCACAGGTCCAAAAAGTGTTCTTTGGCGGGTACTGCCATATTTATATCTTGCAGCAGCCTGTGGGTGAAGGAAAGGCCTGGTCACTTCCAAATCAATTGGGTAAAAGTTTCTATGGGGCACCTTGCCCACTTTTGCAACATTTCCTGTATGGCTTACTACAAACAATCCAATAGTGACCCTCTGTACCTAAAACCAAGAGGCAGAATTCTTCTTCTCTGTTGAGAGCACTTGTGCCCGCCACAGCTAGGGAAATGAGCAGCTCCTCTTCTCCCTTCACTCAAAACTGATTCTGGGGGTATTTCCTCTCCCACTTGGATTTATGCTTGGCTGCCTAGAGTAAGAAAGGAGAGGGCAGGCCTTTGTTTCAACTCTGGAAACAATGTTACACTTTATCAAGGGGTTATTCAGTTCCTTGATGACAGTTGTAGCTTATACAAATGGGCCTCTAGAGGCTTTACACAGGGAAAAGGTAACCTTTTAAAAGTCCTCTTCCAAAATATGTATTACAAATACAACTTCAGTCAAATTTACACTATAACTGTAGTGAGTGGCACAAAGAGGGTGCTGCAGTCTACTGCTAACATTTAACTTGCAGGCCCCACGTTCACATTTGTACCATATACTAGGGACTCACAGGTAAGGTAAATATATCAATTAGGAGTGTGCTGATGTCATCATGTTGAAAGGGGAGCACAGCCACGTTGTGAATGGTTAGCAGGGGAAAATAATCACAATTCTCCAGCGAGCACTCAAAGTCAAGGCAAAAATTAATGGGTACACCTCACAAAATATTGTTATTCCAGCACTATCTTATCCATGTATACACGGTCAAAGGTGGGGTGGTAAGAGATGGACTTTGACCCTACCTGCATACATGATTAATGAAACCTTGCATCTTCTCTATGATCAGATTAAAATTTAAAAGGAGCCAGACAAAGCAATCCCTTTTTTCTTCCATTATTTCAGTGGTTTTTAAACTGTCATGCAGTTGAACATGGAGAGCTCTGGTATTAACATTGTCTAGAATGGAAGTTTCTGTTGTATGCAAATGACATGCTTCTGACACCGACTGAAACGTATTTATTTACCACTGTTGTTCAACCTGATAGATCAAATGGATCAAATGGGAAATGCTAAACTGTTATTGATAGCAAATTGAGTATGTCACCACTTTCTGTAATTTATTCAGAAATAACTTTATGTATTTTAATCTTTTAATGAAAGTGGATTTTGTGAAAGATTTAGGGATATTCCAATGGATTTACCAAATGAACAGTAAGCTCTCTAATGACTGGACTGTCAAGGACTTTGAAAGATGAGTAACTTGAACTTATGTATCAGGGCTTAAGTGCATGCATTTAGGAAAGTGAATTACCCCAATTTTCTCTATAGCTTTCCAAATAAAGCAGTGTATTGCCCTGTTTTCTGATATCAACAAATGCAAAAGCTAATGGTTACATTTTTGTTAACATTAGATAAGGAAATTCTAAACACAAAATCAGCAAATAAGCACCTGAAAAGGGGGTACTAGCTTCCCTGACATGCAGAACTGCCAGAGAGAGGTTGGGCTGCAATATATTATATGTTCTATGAGCTTAATGGGAAATGAAAAACCCAATAGGGGTATTTAGAACTTTTAGATATCTGTGGGCAACGTTTCAGAAATAGTACATTTTCAACTTTTGACTTTTAAATCTGCAAGGCATTTTAAAATAAGGCCCTGATTTATACTTCTTGGGGCAAAACTGCACTAACGCAGTTTTGCACCAAAATGTTTAGCACCGGCTTTTATTAAAAAATCTAATAAAATACTTACCTGTACTTACCTAGGATGGTGACCCCCATCCTCTGCTGTCCCTCTGGTGAGGGTGGGGGTGTCCCTGGGGAGGGCACCTGTGGCTTATTCCATGGTGTTCCACCATGGAAATAGGCCTACAGGTCCCCTAACACCTGTCCTGACCCAGGCGTTAAAAAATAGGGCAAAGTGAGCTTTCACCATTTTTTGACCCCTCCTCCCTCCTGTGCACCATTTTTGCTATTTTTGCCATTTTTAATATGGCGTTAAGGCCATAGAGTAATTTTTTGCACGGGAACGCCTATCTTGCATCTCATAAAGGCAAGGTAGGTTTCCATGTCCAAAAAATGACTGTAACTCCATAAATGTGGTGCTAGACGGGTCTAACACCAAAGTATAAATATGGAGTTAGTTTTGCACTGAATTAGAGAAAAAATATGATGCTAATTCAGTGCAAATAGAGTATAAATCTGCCCCTAAATCTATTCAGGATGAGACTGTTACGTCTAGACGTACATGTTGAATAACACATGTAGGGCAAACACTTAGGGGCATATTTATACTCCGTTTGCGCCGAATTTGCGTCGTTTTTTTCGACGCAAATTCGACGCAAAACTAACTCCATATTTATACTTTGGCGTTAGACGCGTCTAGCGCCAAAGTTCATGGAGTTAGCGTCATTTTTTGGCGTGAACACCTTCCTTGCGTTAATGAGATGCAAGGTAGGCGTTCCCGTCTTAAAAATGACTTCCAGGCATGTGCGTGGTATTTATACTCCCGGGCAAAAATGACGCCCGGGAGTGGGCGGGGCAAAAAACCCCGCATTTGCGCCTCTTTTTAACGCCTGGGTCAGGGCAGGCGTTAAGGGACCTGTGGGCTCAGAATGAGCCCAGAGGTGCCCTCCCCTGCCCCCAGGGACACCCCCTGCCACCCTTGCCCACCCCAGGAGGACACCCAAGGATGGAGGGACCCATCCCAGGGAAGAAAAGGTAAGTTGTGGTAAGTATTTTTTTAATTTTTTTTGTGGCATAGGGGGGCCTGATTTGTGCCCCCCTACATGCCACTATGCCCAATGACCATGCCCAGGGGACATAAGTCACCTGGGCATGGCCATTGGGCAAGGGGGCATGACTCCTGTCTTTGCTAAGACAGGAGTCATGTTAATGGCGTCTGGGCGCCCAAAAAAAATGGCGCAAATCGGGTTAAGACGATTTTTTTGCCTCAGCCTGACTTGCCCCATTTTGGGACGCCCAAACGCCATTTTTCCCTACGCCGGCGCTGCCTGGTGTACGTTGTTTTTTTTCACGCACACCTGGCAGCGCCGGTCGGCTAATAAATACGGCGCCCGCATGGCGCTTCAGAATGGCGTTAGCCGGCGCTAATTTTTTTGGCGCAAAACTGCGTTAACGCAGTTTTGCGTCAAAAAGTATAAATATGGGCCTTAAAATGACTGGTAAATCAGTTAAGTGGTCAAGCTTGTATACATCTGGATTGTTCCCCATGAAAAAAACATGGAAAGCTGGTTCAATCTAGATTAATCAGCAACAGATAGATATGAAGAGCTAAACAAATACGTTGCGGCATCTAGTAGCTCAACAAGTGGACCATATCATCTGCCACATCATCTCCTAAGATATTTGTTACCAAAGGAAGATGATGTTATGTTTTAGAGATTAATCTAGAACACAGAGTTTTGCTTTCTAAATGCCCTGGCACTGAAGACACAGTCAATATGCCAAATAGAGATAGTAATCAGTGTCAGCAAACACCCACAACTCACTGAGCAATACTTGAGTGATATGTGTTTCACATAATGATCAATCTCATGAAACACTGTAGGAAAATCAGTGGAACTCTAAACGCTGTTTCATTAAGTAATAAAACACTCAACCACACTAGTAAATGAAGGATACGCTTCAAGGATTTTTTCAAATAAAACATCTGTCCTACTGCACACAATATGAACTATAACTGCAATAAAGATAAATCAAACAGAAGCTGCAATGTTTGCTAAAAGTTCAAACAGCAAGAAAGTCTCCAACATATTTGCTGTATGATTTTATTGCATTCCTACCCTTATTCTCTACTGCTATTCACTAAAACTAATCTTATTATAAAAGAGATAGGAAACCCTATTTTGAATTTCAAAGATGTTCAGACTCGCATAACTGTTTTCACAATAAGTCTTATGTTCCATATGAAAGGGAAGTCTGCCATTCGCATCGTGCAAGGCTAGTTAGGCTGATAAGCTCAACAAGTCAAGCCTGAATGCCTCCTCAGTATACTTCAGCTATAGTGGGTGATGCAGTTCTACATGCCTGTCTCATTGTTTCTTGGCACAAAGGTTCAACTCTAACCCTTCACACCTTCTGCCAGGATTCTATAACATTATTTAGATTCTGTTGAAGTTTTTAGGATAAACAATCAACAGAAAGTTCTGCAAACTGTGTTTTTTTTAATATTGACAAGAAGCAAGACATGCAGCTATCACCTTTCCCTGAAACTTTGCCCATAATGCAAAAACAATTATTTGGACGGAACCCAAGCAGTCAACACTGATTTAATACTATGGACCAGAAGTATCATTGTATTGTGTTGCTCTTGTGTCACGTATGGCATTGCAAGGACAACACAATACTTACGTCAGATTTACCAATTAATGTAGCCCACATTGTGTGGCCTTGATTTGCTTGTCAAATCTTGCGTGATGCAAAGTAGTGAAAAATCAGGGCCTTCTGTTATTGTACCCTGGGAACTTGTTTCTTGGGTGAAGCGTGTAACCATGGAATTTGATGCATTCCCTGACTTACAATAAGTGGGAAAATTGGGAATGCATCAAAATGCTATGCCATCCCAAGGGAGATGCAGGGAGGAGAATTATCATTGTTCCTCCTTCTTGTTCTCAAAACGCTGAATTCTGCAGCACACTTAGAAAGAGGAAAAAACCTTTAAGGATTATTTTTGTGCAGGAAGATGTTCCTTTCTGAACAAAATCCTACATGCAACACAGGCATCCTGGCAAAATGCTGCCTGTATTGGAGATAGGCAGCAGATTGTGCGCAGGAAGAGAGCAGGAATGCATCCTATATTGGTAAATAAGGAATATTCCTGCTCTCCCTTTCACACAATGCAGCACATTGTCTTGCAGCTTTGCATTGTATGAAACTCTGATAAATCTGGCCATGTGAACATGTTTCATAAATCGGTACTTATGAATAAGATAAAAATAAACGTGTATTCTAAATAACCCACATATATTCACTTCTAAATATTTAACATGTCACTTTAAAGAGGAAATACTTAAAAGAGAAAAGCATGATCAATATAGAAATGAGAAAAGTATCCTTTTTTGAGCTTTGAATATTTACAAAATTATGTTGTGATAAATGATAAAACATGGCATTAGCAAGCACTGCAGATAAGTGAATTTGGAGGTGACATATCAATATCAGAGGCAGATTTAACTAAAGTTGTGCTGCATCTAGTGCAGCGCCACTTTCCCTGCGCCCCCAGCTCCCTCTACCGCCATTATGTGTGCGCAGTATTTAAAATATGGCGCACCATGGTGCAGGGTAGGGGGCAATAGCATCATTTTTTTATGCTATTGATGTACTCTGAAGGAGTAATGCCAACATTTTGCCGCTACTCCTGCAGAGTACATAGGGGCCCATTATAAATTATGGAAGCCCCCTTTTAACGCCTCCTCTGAGCAGGTGTTAAAAGCGCCAAAAAAAATGGCACTAGGAAATCTTTTAGATTTTCTTGTACCATATCTTTGGCCCCCCTCATGGTGGAACACCCTTCCTTGCATACATTATGCCTGGCGTATTCATAATGTGGCGCAATGGTTTACAAAGTGGCGTAATGCATGCATTGCTCCACTTTGTAGATATGGCATGGGGAAAATGCCACTTTAGCACCACCTTAGTGTAAAGAAATGATGCTACTGTGGTGCGAAGCTGGCACTAGGGGCTCTTAAATCTCCCCCTTAGTCTTGTAAAGAGAATGTCTGGATGTCAAGACCAGATTTTTATATCAAGGCAGAATAGTACCACTCATCGCATGCCCCTTAGAAGGGTAACTGTAAGTAGCTTCCCAAGGTGAACCACGATAAGGTGTGGGGATAGGGTTTTGGCTAGGCAACACCAGGGAATGGATCCTGTTGAAAAAGAGGATCCCATCAGGATGGTTCTTTCAAAGTGTTTGATTATTCCATTTTACATTCATGTCAAGTATAAATCTTAAAACCTACATTAGATTAGTGTTTCTTTGGCTTTCAGCTGAGCAATTACTTTTACTTTAAGTGTGCTCTTTCAGCATAATATGAGAGAGTGCGGAGTATCACTGAAGGCAAAAATGAGCACTCCTAAGTTGCCCATACAAGAGTATTTCCCTTTATATCATTCACTGCAACTTACTAGCTTAACCTGTTCAGTGCGGGTGTTGGCGATGACCACACTACGTCCCTGGTGCGGGTCACCAGCAGTGGGCGACACCAAGGAGGGGGTTAAAAAATACTCAGGTGCGTTCCTGGGGAAAACCGACCCAAATGGCATTCACAATATTCGGGAAGGCCTCATTTGAAAGGGGAGACTCTCCCCATTCAGACAAGGCCTTCCCAAATGTGTTCCCTGGCCAGGAAACTCCCACTAGACACCAGGGATTTCACGTGGGGGGTCGGTCCCCTCGGCAAATGGGCTGCCCCCCCGGACACATTTTTTAAAAAAAAGGTAGGTTTAATCCTGGGTGGGCGTGAGTCGCTCCCCCCCAGGGGTGTATAAAAAAAATGAAATGGACAGGGGGTCGCCTGTGAGCAGGGCGACTCCCTCTGGGGGCAATATATTTATTTTAGATATATCTATATACGTATATATATATATGTATATATATATATATATATATATATATACATATATATATATATATGTATATATATATATATATATATATATATGTATAACTGATCCTACGTCAGAGCTGTCCTCTATAACCCGAGTTAGGGCTTGAGCACCAGTCATCCAACGAGATGCCATCTCTGCTACTAGCTAAACTGTTGCTCTAAAACACTGACCTATGTAGACAGTCACAAATTTGCTGGTGGGTGTGTGTGTGATACCTGCAACAGTAGAAGTCACCTTACCTTTGCTTCTTCCCTCAATCAGCATGTTCTCTGAAGACACTCAAAAAAACAAAAAAGACAAACTATTACTTCACATTTTCACATACCAATCATCGCAGTCTTTAGAGCCTCTAGCGCCCAGTCCAACATTCATTATTGGTCCTCCCACTCCCATGACCTCCTCCTCAGATTCTCTCACTACCACCTAGCAAAAGTGCCCTTCATCTCTTCATATCCCCCCTGCACATACATTTCTTTTGTATTATAGTGCAGGTAATGACTGGTTTTACTAATCCACTCAGCTATTCACATATAATACAGTTTTGATCCTTTCAGTAGGCATATAAACCTTCTGCGTTAATTTATGGCATCAAAACTGCCACTAGACAAAAGTCAGATCCTTTTCTAACAGAAACATAATCACAAGATTAACTTGAATTATTGCTGCCTAAAAGCTACAGTTGAAATGCGTCAGTTGAAGTATGTGCATTGCTTTGAAGACACAAGCTGCAACTGCAAAATTCCTACCACACAGTGTTTCTCCACCTGTCCTGATAAAAACGCTACCTCACTTGAGTGCCTGTACCTAGTGCCTGCGTCAAGAATGGATCACCCCAGGGTCAACAGTTGCCCTCATGTAAGGACCAGCATTGACCATTGTGTGATATGTTCCTGTTGTGGGCACTAGGCCTACCCACACAAGTGAGGTATCATTTTTATCAGGAGACTTGGAGGAACGCAGGGTGGAAGCAAATTTGTGGCTCCTCTCAGATTCCAGAACTTTCTGTCACCAAAATGTGAGGAAAAAGTGTTTTTTGGCCCAAATTTTGAGAGTTGCAAAGGATTCTGGGTAGCAGAACCTGGTGAGAGCCCCACAAGTCACCCCATCTTGGATTTCCCTATGTGTCTAGTTTTAAAAAATGCACAGGTTTGGTAGGTTTACTTAGGTGCCGGCTGAGCTAGAGGCCAAAATCCACAGCTAGGAACTTTGCAAAAAACACGTCAGTTTTCAATGTAAAAATGTGATGTGTCCATGCTGCATTTCCTGTCACTGGCATTAGGCCTACCCACACAAGTGAGGTACCGTTTTTATGAGGAACCTTGGGGGAACACAGAATAGCAGAACAACTGTTATTGCCCCATGTCTTCTCTACATTTTTTCCTTCTAAATGTAAGACAGTGTGTAAAAAAGACACATTTGAGAAATGCCCTGTAATTCACATGCTAATTTGGACACCCCGGAATTCAGAGATGTGCAAATAACCACTGGTTCTCAACATCTTATTTTGGAAATACAAAGGTTTTCTTGACATCTAAATGAATTACTGTATACCCGGTATAGAATGAAAAACCATTGCAAGGTGCAGTTCATTTATTAGCTTTGGGTACCTAGGGTTCTTGATGAACCTACAAGCCCTATATATCACTGCCACCAGAAGAGTCCAACAGACATAACAGTATATTGCTTAAAAAAATCTGGAAAAAGTTACATAGTAAAAGATGAAGAAAAATAGCTGGTTTTTTTCACCTCAATGTCAATATTTCTTTATTTCAGCTGTTATTTTCTGTAGGAAAGCCTTGCAAGATCTACACAAATATCCCCTCGGTAAATTCAGAATTTTGTCTACTTTTCAGAAATGTTTAGCTATCCGGGATCCAGCATTGGTTTCACACCCATTTCTGTCACTAACTGGAAGGAGGCTAAAAGCACAAAAAATAGTAAAAATAGGGTATGTCCCAGTAAAATGCCAACATTGTGCTGTGGTTTTCTCATTCAAGTCTGCCTGTTCCTGAAAGCTGGGAAGATAGTGATTTTAGCATCACAAACCTTTTGTTGATGTGATTTTCAGGGAAACAAAAACACAAGCCTTCTTCGGCAGCCCTTTTTCCCATTTTTTTTTTTTTAGCTGAAATATTTGCTGTATTTTGGCTAATTTCTTGGTTTCCTCCTGGGGTACTCACAAACTATGGGTACCTTTAGAATTTCTGGGATGTTGGTAAAAAAGGTCACAAATTTGGCTTGGATAGCTTATGTGGACAAAACGTTATGAAGGCATAAGTGTAAACTACCCCAAATAGCCAAAAGAGGGCTCAGCACTGGGTGGGGAGGGAAAGGCCCAGCTGCCAAGGGGTTAAACAATATACACTTCTAAATGGAAAAATGGAAAACCTGTTAACACCACAATTCTTCCAGATTTCTGAAATAATGATTCTAGCACTCACTCACTTGTCTCGTTCTCTGATAAGGAGTAAACTCTTGTATTGTTTCTTTGAACCAAGGAGCATTAAGAATTCTAATCAGAAGCTCTACTGGCTTAACAGTGTTCTTAGTCTTTGTTTTAAAACATTATTATGGGGGTCATTCTGACCCCGGCGGGCGGCGGTCGCCGCCCGCCTGGCGGGAACCGCCATTTGACCGCTCCGCGGTCAAAAGACCCCTGGCGGCATTCTGACCTTCCCGCTGGCCCAGCGGGAAGGGGGCCTGCAACATTGAAGCCGGCTCCGAATGGAGCCGGCGGTGTTGCAGGTGTGCGACGGGTGCAGTTGCACCCGTCGCGCTTTTCACTGTCTGCTAGGCAGACAGTGAAAAGCAGGCTGGGGCCCTGTTAGGGGACCCCTGCACTGCCCATGCCAGAGGCATGGGCAGTGCAGGGGCCCACAGGGGCCCCAGGACACCCGTTCCCGCCAGCCTCTTCCTGGCGGTGAAAACCACCAGAAACAGGCTGGCGGGAAGGGGGTCAGAATCCCCAAGGCAGCGCTGCTTGCAGTGCTGCCCTGGAGGATTCTCCCAGCCGGGGGAAATCCGTCGGGAAACCACCGGACCCGGCTGGGCGACCGCGGCTGTACCGCCGCGGTCGGAATGACGAATGAAGCACCGCCAGCCTGTTGGCGGTGCTTCCGTCATTCGCGACCCTGGCGGTCTATGACCGCCAGGGTCGGAATGAGGGCCTATGTCCTTTGAGTCTTGAAGTTCTCAATGTACTTCTTTAAGTAGTTAAACAGGATTTGGTGTTTACAGTCAGTGTGTATTTCAAAACATAAAGTTAGATTTCCTCTGAACTTGAGCATAGGCATTCCAGTTTCTTTAGCAAAAAGCAAAGTCAACTCTCTATCACCATTGCCCCCGTATTACCTTTGTGAGATTCTTAAAAGGTCTCATGAACCAACAGTCCAGCGTGTCTGCATCTACCAGACTCATGATCAATTAAATCCACCAGTCTTGGATGTTCAACACCTGGATGGTCACAAAATATCTCAATGCTTATTTTATGTTGAAAAAATATTTTCCTTCAAGAATATACCTTACTTGGAGCTAGAGTGCAATCATCCCTCTGGAGCTTCATTATGCTGCTGGAGTCCCTTCAATCACCAGTGTTCACAAGTTTTGGTCTTTGCTTGAGCATATCCCTATTTATAGAAACAGCACTCCCAGCCTGATGGGAGATGTTGTGGGAACATGTGCGATCCAATATGGTGGCTGGGGCACCATTTAACCACAATGTGTGCTCTGAGCGGCCCACCTTTGTCTGGTCTGAAGTGTTTTAAGACACACTGTAGGCCTCATAGACACTTAATTAGGCCCATCCTTGACCCCCAACAATGCCTTCCACAAGTGCCCCATTTAATGTGGAACCAAACCAAGGGGGGAGGTGAGGGTATGTCCTTGACACTAGATGAAGAGATTCAATAACTGAAACACCAGAAGATTTTATTCAAAGTGATTGGTTTCCGAAGAACATGTTTAAATTATGTTTAATAAGTGTTGATGCAAAGGTTGAGAGAGGATTTCAACTTTTTCTGGGCCTTATACAATTCCAGTTTTGTTTAACTTTGGCTCTAAAAGTTAGATTATGCATCTTCCTGCTTGTTTTTTGTTTTTGTTTTCACAAATGGGTCACAATGAGGTAGATTTAGTTTATTGCTCTACTTTCAAAAGTGAAATAGAAACTATGGGAAACTTCTCTAGTCCAATTTACAGTTTAAATGTGTAATCAGCAAGGAATTCTTCCAGCGACATGATTAAGGTCCTTTTTATAGGTTCATGTTATGTTTTACTCTACTTAATTACTTTAACTGTCTCAGTTTTCTTTGCATTTTTTTAAAAACCGTGTTAATGTATATTTCTGGATGAATGCAGAGTACAATGTTTTATTTTACAACATTTGATTTTGTGAATATATTTTGTGGTGGTATGTGAATTTTATGCAACTTGCTATGTAAATTCTAAACAAACCAGACTGAGCAAAATGACAAATCTCCAATTATCTGTGCAGGCAAATAATCTTGAACATTTTTATCTATGTAGTATTTTCTGACTTTTACTCTATTGCAGGGCCCCAAATTCCTAAGGGCAGCACATCTGGTGTCACAGCGGGACACTATTGAATTTAGCTTATATTGAAGCACCTGTCATTATTTACTTTAACATTTAGTTTTGAGCAGTTGCCCTTCCTAACATATTTGTCATAGGTCATGACTACTAGAACACTGAAGGTTTTTCGGGTCCGGCCGCGGTACTCAGAGATTGGCATACTGGCCCCCTTTCCTTAGTACATTTATTAACATAAGGCACATAGGGGGTCATTCCGACTTTGACGGGCGGCGGGGGCCGCCCGCCAAAGTCCCGCCGGCAGAATACTGTTGCGCGGTCAAAAGACCGCCGCAGTAATTCTGAGTTTCCCGCTGGGCAGAAGGCCGCCTGCCAGCCCAGCGGGAAACCCCCTTCCATGAGGATGCCGGCTCCGAATGGAGCCGGCGGACTGGAAGGGGTGCGACGGGTGCAGTTGCACCCGTCGCGATTTTCAGTGTCTGCTTGGCAGACACTGAAAATCTTGGTGGGGCCCTGTTAGGGGGCCCCTGCAGTGCCCATGCTAGTGGCATGGGCACTGCAGGGGCCCCCAGGGGCCCCACGTCACCCGTTACCACCAGCCAGGTTCTGGCGGTCAAAACCGCCAGAACCAGGCTGGCGGTAAGGGGGTCGGAATCCCCATGGCGGCGCTGCTTGCAGCGCCGCCATGGAGGATTCCCTTGGGCAGCGGGAAACCAGCGGGACACCGCCGGTTTCCCGTATCTGACCGCGGCTGTACCGCCGCGGTCAGAATGCCCATGGGAGCACCGCCAGCCTGTTGGCGGTGCTCCCGCGGTCGTTGGCCCTGGCGGTCCATGACCGCCAGGGTCAGAATGACCCCCATAGTTCCTGTTCAGGTTTAGTGTTTTCAATGAATGTCAATGTCCACAAACATTATATGAATGGTTTCTGCAATAATGATTGTGATAGTGAATATTGGGTCATTTACTCACAGTAGTAGATTGTGGTCACTTTCAGTCCACCTGTTTTAGGTTTACCCTAAGCTAATAAAGGTCAGTTTGTATGATATAATGAGGGGTGGGTGGAGCACTGCTCACAGAGAAGCAAAAAGGACAATTTAATCGCCTTGACTTTCTCTACAGCTTCACTGATCACCAGACACAGTTGGAGGTCGGGTAACTAAACATCGGGGTGTAGCTTGGTCAATAAGACTGGGGAGTGTGAGCTTCAGATTTCCCAACATCATACTGGCACATCATGTTAAAATACATTAGATGCCAAGCAGGTTGCACAAGAGGGACTTAAGGGGCAGTGGAATGTGGATTGGAAGAAGTACTCATTTTGTGACGCAAAAGCAGCACAAACTTGCAAAATACAATTGTATTTTGTAAGTTTGCGCCGTTTTTGCATCAAAAACCGCCGCAAATGCGGCGCTAATAAAGTATAAATATGGGCATAAGTGAGTGAAAGCACCTTCTTATGTGAAGTCTTAACAAGGGAAAGAGTGAGTGCATTAATTTTTGTCTTTGTGTGTAAAAATGTCTGGTGAAAAGTGACAGGCACCTCACCATACCTGACTGAAAGCACCTGTATCCAACTATTTATCAGAAAATACATTTATTGGGGGATGTAGCATCCCAAACAACTCCACCCACGGAAGCTACGCCCCTGCCAAGGATTCCCACCAGTGCAGACCTCTGAAGGTTCAAATGGCCAGCTGCTTTTATGCACTGGTCACATCAGACACCAACATTCATTATTCTAGAAAACTTTTTCAGGTAAATCACACACACGAAAAATAGAGCTTCAAACCATAAAATGTATAATTCTGTTTCCAGTTTCCAAAGATCACTATTATCCTATCCTGTACTAAACAACTTCTCATAGGGAGTGTACATATTACAATTCAGTACAATATAAAAGTGAGAAAAACATCAGCAATATTTTATTGTACACACTCATTTGCAAGTAATATGTTTCCTGACAAAATATAATACATAGTCTTAATTTTTTTCAAATATGTAAGTTCCACAAGCACTCACAGTCTATTCTCATCAAAGGTTTGCTTCCTGATTCAAACTTTTCATCTACTCTAGGAGAATATGAAAAATCATGGGAATGAGCTACACCTGCTTATGAAAATCCAGCACAGCAGTGGCAACTGGACAGTTGGCTGTTGGCTTTACCATAAGTTGTGGGAATCACTTTCTGCTTGAATGGATGTGTTAGTGACCCTGATAATGTATTTAAGACTTCCTTGACCCGCTTTAACACAAAAATTAATAATAATAAAGGTCCAGGTGTACTAAGCACTGGTCACAATATTCGGGACACAATGGTGACCAGTGTTTTTGTGACTAGCATAGTATTTTGTGAACAGATCTATGTACTGATAGGTCAGTTCGCAAAATACAGAATCATAGTGGGTTGCAATTTGACCTACTTCATGCACAATACAGACATAGGGGGTGATTCTAACCCTGGCGGTCGGTGATAAAGCGGCGGCCAAACCGCCAACAGGCCGGCGGTCGAAAAAATGGAATTCTGACCCTGGCGGGAACCGCCAACACAGCCCGCCACATTAACACTCCGACCGCCGCGGCGGTGCAGACAAACAGCGTGGCGGTCACCGCCAACAGGCAGGCGGCAGACAATGTACCGCCCACACTATCACAACTCACCAATCCGCCACCTTTTCCGGGGCGGGAGCCCCGCCAATAAAAACACGGCGGAAACAGACTACGAACGGGAAAACGTGCACCAAAACACACTCCACGAGGAAGGAGGACAGCATGGAACCCGAATTAAACATCCTACCTGCTCTCGTCTACCTTATCATCTACCACGAGTACGAACTCCGGCGCAGACGACAACGGTGAGTACTGCACCTACGACACACGGGAGGGGGGAGGAGGGAAGCTTACGGCACACACATATGCGACCCCCCCCCCAAACTATGTACACACTAATGCAGAGCAACAATGCACAGTGACACCACCCAAACCCCCCTTAATAATGCAAAGACAGAAATAAATTGGGACAAAAAATGTATATAAAAAATAGACTCTGATATGGAGCGGTCAACTATGCTAAATATCCATAACAAAATGATACTATATACACTGCCATGGAGAACCGAAGCAATTAGTCCTGTACATGAAAGTTAAATGGAACAGTCCGTGGGCTACAGTGTAGCGACACAAGGGCAAAGCCCACACAGGAGACCTGAGTCCTTTGGAGAGAACACTGCAGGGGCATCTGATGAAAAAATTACAGGCACCTCAGGGGGAAGGGAAGGGGGAGGCACCACAGCCACATGAGTCCACGACGCCAGATCCACGAAGGGGCCACCATGCCCATTGATGTATCCTGGGGAGTGCACAGCCACAGTCTCTCAAGTCTCTACAGTGGGTGGGTTGCCCACTTCACCATCCTGGGGAGTGCAAAGCCACAGTGTCTCAAGTCTCTACAGTGGGTGGGTTGCCCTCTTCACCATCCTGGGGAGTGCAAAGCCACAGTTTCTCAAGTCTCTACAGTGGGTGGGTTGCCCACTTCACCATCCTGGGGAGTGCAAAGCCACAGTCCATCTGGTGGATGACAGTGTCCACTGCTCAAGGAGGAGGCATGATGGGCACAGTGAACCATAAACAGTGCTTGAGAGGAAGGGCCCAGCGGAGCGGTGATTGAGACGGCGGGGCCCAGCGGAGCGGTGCTTGAGAGGAAGGGCCCAGCGGAGCGGTGCTTGAGACGGCGGGGCCCAGCGGAGCGGTGCTTGAGACGGCGGGGCCCAGCGGAGCGGTGCTTGAGAGGAAGGGCCCAGCGGAGCGGTGCTTGAGACGGCGGGGCCCAGCGGAGCGGTGCTTGAGAGGAAGGGCCCAGCGAGGCGGTGCTTGAGACGGCGGGGCCCAGCGGAGCGGTGCTTGAGAGGAAGGGCCCAGCGAGCGGTGCTTGAGACGGCGGGGCCCAGCGGAGCGGTGCTTGAGACGGCGGGGCCCAGCGGAGCAGTGCTTGAGAGGAAGGGCCCAGCGGAGCGGTGCTTGAGAAGAAGGGCCCAGCGGAGCGGTGCTTGAGACGGCGGGGCCCAGCGGAGCGGTGCTTGAGAGGAAGGGCCCAGCAGAGCGGTGCTTGAGACGGCGGGGCCCAGCGGAGCGGTGCTTGAGACGGCGGGGCCCAGCGGAGCGGTGCTTGAGAGGAAGGGCCCAGCGGAGCGGTGCTTGACAAGAAGGGCCCAGCGGAGCGGTGCTTGAGACGGCGGGGCCCAGCGGAGCGGTGCTTGAGAGGAAGGGCCCAGCGGAGCGGTGCTTGAGACGGCGGGGCCCAGCGGAGTGGTGCTTGAGACGGCGGGGCCCAGCGGAGCGGTGTTTGAGAGGAAGGGCCCAGCGGAGCGGTGCTTGAGACGGCGGGGCCCAGCGGAGCGGTGCTTGAGAGGAAGGGCCCAGCGGAGTGGTGCTTGAGACGGCGGGGCCCAGCGGAGCGGTGCTTGAGAGGAAGGGCCCAGCGGAGCGGTGCTTGAGACGGCAGGGCCCAGCGGAGCGGTGCGTGAGAGGAAGGGCCCAGCGGAGCGGTGCTTGAGACGGCGGGGCCCAGTGGAGCGGTGCTTGAGACGGCGGGGCCCAGCGGAGCGGTGCTTGAGAGGAAGGGCCCAGCGGGGCGGTGCTTGAGACGGCGGTGCCCAGCTTAGCGGTGCTTGAGACGGCGGGGCCCAGCGGAGCGGTGCTTGAGACGGCGGGGCCCAGCGGAGCCGTGCTCTTCTGCACGGCGGGGCCCTGTTCAGCGGTGCTCTTCTGCACGGCGGGGCCCTGTTCAGCAGTGCTCTTCTCCACGGCGGGCCCTGTTCAGCGGTGCTCTTCTCCACGGCGGGCCCTGTTCAGCGGTGCTCTTCTCCACGGCGGGCCCTGTTCAGCGGTGCTCTTCTGCACGGCGGGGCCCTGTTCAGCGGTGCCTATCTTCACGGCGGGCCCTGTTCAGCGGTGCCTATCTTCACGGCGGGCCCTGTTCAGCGGTGCTCTTCTCCACGGCGGGCCCTGTTCAGCGGTGCTCTTCTCCACGGCGGGCCCTGTTCAGCGGTGCTCTTCTGCACGGCGGGCCCTGTTCAGCAGTGCACATCCAGTAGGTCAAGGGAGCCAGACCTGGCCTGGACTCCCTGCTCAGTCGCCCTCTGACCGTGATGCTTCTGGACCCTTCGGGGACGGAGTCCTGGGCCCTTTGGTGTCCTCCTTTCCAGCTGGGATGTGGCATGTGGGTCCCACCCGCTCCGCGCTCCTGCTGCCTGACTTCTCCGCCCTGCTGCCCTTACGCTCCTTAGATGGGGCTCTCGGGCCCTTGCCTCCCCTAGATGATGTGGCTGGTGAAGTGGGCGAAGTTTGCTCCTTGGGGGCAGCCGTGTCAGTCCTCGCACGGCGGCCCTTGTGTTTCCTGGTCCGGGGGGGGGGCTGGATGTGTCCTTGCTGCTGATTGAGGTGTCACTGCTGGCAAAGGGTGGACTCCAGAACCCATGCACAACAGTGACACCCGAAGCTGGGCTGGTGGTGGCTGTGGTGCTCTTGGGACTCTTTGCAGATGGAGGGGATAGGTCATCGGAGGGAAAGAGGTTAAGATTAGCCAGGAAAAGTTTTTTAGGGCCAAGGTAAAGGGTAGGAGAAGTGGTGATGGGAGTGGAGGAAGAGGATGTGGTTGTAGGAGAGTCAGGTGTGCTGTCATTGGGTGAAGGTGCTGGTGCTGTAGGCTGTCGTGAGGTGGATGTCTGTTGGGTGGGTGGCTGCCTGCGTTTGTGTGTCTTGGAAGAGGGGGTGACAGACACAGTGGGAGAGGACACAGGGGACGTGTAAATGGGAGTGGGGGTGGTGACTGCACGCGTGCGGACTGCACAGGAGGGTGTGGTGGTGATGGAAGCACTGGCTGATGTTGGTGTGCATGCAGGTGTGAGTGTAGATGTCACAGGGAGGGAGGAGGGAGACGAGGAGGAGGGGGACACAGGGGTGGCAGTGACTGTTGGAATGTCTGCATCTGGGTGTTGCTTGGGTGAGTGTTTGTGGGATCTGTGGTGCTTGTGTCTGGATGAGCTGCCCTTGGGTGTTGAGGTGTGTGCAGGCTGGTCAGATGGTGTGGATGGGATAGGCTGAGGAACAGGAGACAGAGACAGGCTGGAGGCAGTCAGAAGAGGGAGGCTGGAAACAGGGACAATGGATGCCGTCAGTGCTGAGGCCAGAGCAGTGAACGATTGTTGATGGGCAGAATGACCCGAATGAATGCCCTCCAGGTAGGCATTGCTCCGATGCACCTCCCTTTCTACCCCCTGGATGTCATTCAAAAGGGTAGTCTGCCCAACAATGAGCGTCCTCACAAGGTCAATGAGTTCCGCACTGAGGGCAGCAGGGGTGACAGGGGCAGGGGCTGAGGTGCCTGGGGCGAAGGAGACGCCCGCCTTCCTGGGCGAGCGGGCACGGAGCGTAGGCTGAGGGGCTGCAGGGAGGGCGGGGCTGGTGCGCTGGGTGGCGGCTGTACCTGTAGAGGCGGGGGTCCCGGATGTTTCCGCCACCGCTAGGGAGCACCCATCCGAGGACGTGTCTGTGTCGCTGCTCTCACCACCGGTCCCCGTTGTGGTGCTCCCCTCGCCCTCCGGATCACTGGTGCCCTCGGTGTCTGTTCCTGGGCCCACCGGGGCCTTGTGACTTGCAGCTCCCTCGTGCTCCGATGCCAAATCTCCTCCGCCTGATGATGCTAATGCACACATGCACAAGAAGATGAAGAAGAAGGGTGGGGGGAGAAAAAAGAAGACCAGGTTGAGTGCATGCAATGTCAACACCGTTGGCGGAGAGGACAGACACAGGAGCCTCATGCACTAAGCCGCGCATTCGGGGTACACTACTCAGTACTTCTGACTAAGACAACAGGTCAAGAGAGGACAAACGCGCAGATGTGTGAGGCTGGACCATCAATAGCTGTACTTGTCACCCTACAGAGGTGGGGGCCGGGAGCACAGGGCCATGCCTAAGGGAGAGGACTACACTACAGAAAGCGCCCTGGCCTAATGTCACCCACAACCCTCCTCCCCCACCCAGACGCCTCCACTGCGCAGAAAGATAGCAGAATGTGCTGATACTCACCCCCTTGTGTCTGCTGTGATGCTCTCAAGCGCCCATCCAAATCAGGGTAGGCCACCGCCAGGATCCGGGACATCAGGGGGGTCAGGGTACGACTGGCACCCCTCCTAGGTTGGGAGGCCATCCCCAGCAGTGACTCGGCGGTCTTCCTGGTTCCGCGGCGGATGTCCTCCCACCTCTGACGTGGACCCCCTGGGCCCGGACTTCCTTGGCGATGGCACGTCAAATCTCGACTTTCTGATGGGCGCTGACCTATGTGACATGTACAGGGTGGGAAGGAAACATTCATCAACTTACTGCATGTTAGATGTGATTGGCCCCCCCTCCCCAACCTTGCCATATGGCACATGCTCTCATCTGTCGTGCGTTGCACTCCTCATTCGCCCCCCACCCCACCAACGTACATCCACCCCACTCCACACAGGCATCGCCCATTCCATGTGCACCCGGTGTACTTACCTGTTGGTCTGGAGGACCGTAGAGTAACGCATAAATCAAATCAAATCAAATCATTAACATTTATAAAGCGCGCTACTCACCCGTGCGGGTCTCAAGGCGCTAGGGGGGAAAGGGGGGGTTATCGCTGCTCGAACAGCCAAGTCTTTAGGAGTCTCCGGAAAGCGGAGTGGTCCTGGGTGGTCCTGAGGCTGGTGGGGAGGGAGTTCCAGGTCTTGGCCGCCAGGAAGGAGAAAGATCTCCCACCCGCCGTGGAGCGGCGGGTGCGAGGGACGGCAGCAAGTGCGAGGCCAGCGGAGCGGAGGGGGCGGGTGGGGACGTAGAAGCTGAGGCGTCTGTTGAGGTATTCCGGTCCCTTGTTGTGGAGGGCTTTGTGTGCGTGGGTGAGAAGACGGAAGGTGATCCTTTTGCTGACTGGGAGCCAATGCAGGTGTCTCAGGTGTGCGGAGATGTGGCTGTTGCGGGGTACGTCGAGGATGAGGCGGGCCGAGGCGTTTTGGATGCGTTGCAGGCGGTTTTGGAGTTTGGCGGTGGTCCCGGCGTAGAGGGTATTGCCGTAGTCCAGGCGACTCGTGACAAGGGCGTGGGTCACGGTTTTTCTGGTGTCGGCGGGGATCCAGCGGAAGATCTTGCGGAGCATGCGGAGAGTGAGGAAGCAGGCGGAGGACACGGCGTTGACTTGCTTGGTCATGGTGAGAAGAGGGTCCAAGATGAAGCCGAGGTTGCGGGCGTGGTCTGCGGGGGTCGGTGCGGTGCCGAGGGCCGTGGGCCACCAGGAGTCGTCCCAGGCGGACGGGGTGTTGCCGAGGATGAGGACTTCCGTTTTTTCAGAGTTCAGCTTTAGGCGGCTGAGCCTCATCCAATCTGCGACGTCCTTCATACCCTCTTGTAGGTTGGTCTTGGCGCTGGCGGGGTCCTTGGTGAGGGAGAGTACAAGTTGGGTGTCGTCGGCATACTGGGGGAGGACCCCATCCACAAGCTTCTCCAACTCTTCAGACGTGAAGGCAGGGGCCCTTTCCCCAGTCGCAGCAGCCATTGTCACTTCCAGACCGAGGTCACAGCAGCACTTGCAGTATAGGTCCTCTCCTGTGGATGATCAGGTCTCGAGTGATTAGGCAGATAGAAAATGGCGGTCACGCCCGCGGCGGTGCGTACCGCGGCGGTGCGTACCGCTACCGCCGGCGCACCTCGTCATTGGCTCCTGAAACCCATAGGCTTCAATGTTAACCAATGCGGCTCCGTGTAGCGGTCTTCGACCGCCACGGTGTGCTCCGCCAGCGCATTGACCTCACATCCCATTGTCCCACTTCACAGGTCAGGCAGCCGCCATTTCAAGGGCCCACATGGCATAATTTCTACTGCGACACACAGGCCTAGGCCTTGCATTGCCACACATACACGCCTTTCAAAACATAGATAACCGTGTGCTATGCAAGCTGTGGTGAACGTACCAGTGATTGGCTTGACTCTGTGCTCCATGTTGTCATTCCTAGGCACCGTCCGCTGGGACTTGCGAGGAGAAGGATGAATCCTCGCGTGTACCGACCGCTGGTGGACCTGTCGACAATGGAAGAACGCCACATCATACTACGATACCGACTCGACCGTGCCACTATCCATGAACTGTGTGTCCAGCTGGAACCAGCCCTGATGTCCCCCATCCGCCAACCGACAGGAATTCCCCCACTGGTGCAGGTTCTGTCAGTCCTCCATTTTCTTGCAAGTGGCTCATTCCAGACAACAGTGGCCATGTCATCTGGAATGTCTCAGCCTATGTTTTCCAAAGTTTTGTCTAGAGTGTTGTCTGCCCTGACGAAACACATGCGGAGTTACATTATATTCCCTGAGGAGGTTGATTTGGCCACTGTGAAGGGTGATTTTTATGCCCTTGGACATATTCCCAACATCATTGGTGCCATTGATGGGACCCATGTAGCCTTAGTCCCCCCAAAAGATGATGAGCAGGTGTACAGAAACAGGAAAAGTTACCATTCTATGAACGTCCAGGTGGTCTGTTTGGCTGACCAGTACATCTCCCATGTGAATGCCATGTTCCCTGGGTCAGTGCATGACGCGTATGTGATGCGTAATAGCAGCATCCCTTATGTGATGGAACAGCTACAGAGACAACGTGTGTGGCTAATAGGTGACTCTGGTTACCCCAACCTGCCTTGGCTATTGACCCCAGTGAGGAATCCCCGGACCAGGGCTGAGGAACGGTACAATGAGGCCCATGGGCAAACTAGGAGGATCATAGAAAGGACCTTTGGGCTCCTGAAGGCCAGATTTAGGTGCCTGCATATGACAGGGGGATCCCTGATGTACTCACCAAAGAAGGTGTGCCAGATCATCGTGGCCTGCTGTATGCTTCACAATCTGGCATTGCGACGTCAGGTGCCTTTCCTGCAGGAGCATCGTCCAGATGGTGATGTTGAAGCAGCTGCGGAGCCTGCGGAGAGTGAAGAGGAGGAAGACTCAGAGGACGACACAGACAACAGGGACAGAGTTATCCAACAGTATTTTCAGTAGCACACAGGTAAGAATCACCCACGCCATTTTACTTTTCCTGCAAGCCTCCTGCTTCTCAACTTTGTCTATGACCCCCCAGTTCTTTTAAACTGATGTTTGATTTTCCCTTCCCTTTTCAGTGCTGTATGACCCACTCCGTGACTACTGCTTGGTTAGCCCATGGACTAATGCTTATTGATCTCGGTATGTGTTCAGCACAAAGTTAACAGAACATAATTGATTGGTAATGTGTTATACATTTGTAAATAATACAGCCTGACTCCTGTTTGATTTCAGTGCATTGAGTGATTTATTTTTTGTGCTAGATAATGGTACATGATATAAACACGGTGATGGGTGGGGGTGGAGTAATGGCCATGGCAGAGTCCAGTTCTCAGTCTCACAGGTGCATTGTCCATATGCCTGTGGAAGGATGGAGCAGGGGCAGTTCAAGGTTGGACAGGGTGGCAATGTGGGACAGTGGGATGAGTTCAGGGGGTGTCTCATGCTGGCGGGGGTCTTGACATCCTACTCTGTTGATTTTTTTGATCTCAGGCTCCTCTTGCGGGGTGGTTGTTCTTCAGCAGGAGGTGGGGTTCTGGTGGCCTGTCGTTGTGGTGGGGCCTCCTGTCCACTAGCGCCGGCGGAGGTGGTAGGCTGTTCCTGGCTAGTGACAGGGGCCCTGTGTGGTGCCACATGGTCCTGCAACGTGTCTTCTATCCGGTTGAGGGCCTGGACTATGCTCCCCATAGCGGTAGAGATGTTGGTGAGTTGATTGGTGAACCCCATGTAGCGTTCCTCCTGCTGTGCCTGGATCTCCTGGAACCTGGCCAGTACCGTCGCCATCGTCTCTTGGGAGTGGTGGTAGGCTGCCATGATGGTGGTGAGGGCCTCTTGGAGAGTGGGTTCCCTGGGCCTGTCCTCCCCCCCCTATCGCACAGCAGCCCTCTGAGTTGCCCTGTTTCCCCCGGCCTCTGTCCCCTGGACGGTGTGCCCACTACCACTGCCCCCAGGTCCCTGTTGTTGTTGGGGTGGTGGGTTAGCCTGGGTGCCCTGTAGTGGCAGACACACCGCTGATTGACCTGTCCTAGAGACAGAGGCATGGGCCCGCTGGGTGGGAGCTGTGCTGTTGGTCCCAGAGGGGGTTGGGTCTGCTGTGGCCTGTGTGTGGGGAACTGACTGTCCAGAGGTCCCCGATGGTCCGGGCTGGTCATCAGGTTCCAGGTCGACAGAGCTGCTGTCATCACTGGGGGCCTCTTCCAGGGGGGGATGGACATTTCTGGACCCTCCTGGCCGGTGTGTTGGCGTTCGGGTCCTGCATGGGGTAAGAGAGTATGGTTATTGTTTCTGTGTGTGTTATTGCGTGCCATTGATTGGTGCCCTTGTCCCCCAGTGCTGCCATTCCCTTGGGGGAGGTGTTGTGGGGGTGTTTTGGGGGGGTATGTGCAGTGGTCATGCTTGGGTGATGGGTGTCCATAGTTTGTGGTGGCATGCAGGGGTTGGTGTTGGGTGGGTTGTGCTGGAGAGACATTCTCAGGGAGGATGTGTGATGTGGGGTTGGGGGTGAGGGTGGTGGTGGGGGTTAGCATGCTGTGGGGGGGTGAAGTAGTTGAGATTGTACTTACCAGAGTCCATTCCTCCGTGTACTCCAGCGAGGCCATCAGGATGCAGGATGTTTAGTACCTCTTGCTCCCATGCTGTGAATTCGGGTGGAGTGGGTGGGGGTCCCCCGCCAGTCTTCTGCACTGCGATGTTGTGTCGCGAGACCATCGAACGCACCTTTCCCCTTAAGTCGTTCCAGCGTTTGCGGATGTCGTTTCGATTTCTGGGATGCTATCCCACCACGTTGACCCTGTCCACGATCCGCTGCCATAGCTCCGCCTTCCTGGCTATAGTGGTGTGCTGCACCTGTGAGCCGAAGAGCTGCGGTTCAACTCTTATGATTTCCTCCACCATGACCCGGAGTTCTTGGTCCGAAAAGCGTGGGTGCCTTTGGGGTGCCATGGGGTGGTGTGGATGAGGTGTGGGGTGGTGTATATGGTGATGAGTGTGTTGGTGTGTGGTGCTTTGTGCTTCTATGTGGTGTGTGTGATGGTGTAGTGTGCCTCTGTGTGATGTAGCTCTCTATTCTGTGATGTGTCTCTCTCTCCTTCGTCTCTGATCTTCGGTCGTAGGGGTTTGTGGGTGATGTGGGTGTGTGTTTTATAGTTGTATGGATGTGTGGGAGTGTTGTTGGTATGTGTGTCAGGTGTGTGTATTTCAAATTGCCCAATGTGGCAGTGTTTTGGAGGTGTGTGTGTATTTTGAGCGCGGCGGTGTGTACCGCCAATGGAATACCGCGGTTGAAAGACCGCCGCGTGGATTGGTGGGTCAGAATGGCATGGGCGTGTTTGTGTTGGCGTGGCGGTGGAGGTTTGGTCATCTCCAGTTTTCCGCGGCCCGCTGATGAGGCGGCCTTCCTTGGATGTCGGGTTTTTGGCGGATTCACAGTTGGTGGTCAGAATGACCGTGGCGGTTTACCATGGCCGCGGCGGTAGTATGGCGGAGTTCTGACCAGCGGTATGGGCCTTTTACCGCCAAGGTCAGAATGACCCCCATAGTTTGAATTTGTGACCCATTATGAACCTTTGCCATCTCATGTTTGGTGTCTTGCTGGGGTCAGTAGACCCTCATTTATGTGACTGCTTTTAAATAAAACAATATTATTTACATAATTACATAAATTAAACCTGTTTTTCTTAAAAGAAAACTGGATGCAGTTTAAAAAAATGAGAAATACTTTAACACTTTTTAAGAGTAGGTTGTGGTCTCTGGGACTACAGATTACACCTAAGAATTGTTTAGGCAAACGTTCACAAAGAGGAACAGCGACCTTGGAGACCCTTTCCCATTCCTGAGTGGTGTTCAACTTCCTTTCAGTCGTTGGTAAAATATTAATGTTTTGCAATTTGATTTCAGTTGCAAATTATTAATATTTCCCATTCTGAATTGCTATTTGGAACGAATGCCCTATAGACACTCCTTATAAATACCAAATCAGTATGTAATCGCACATTCAGATTGCGATTTGGTAATGTGCTACCTGAATTACAATTTGGAATTGGTACATAGAAAAAGATCATTGTACAGCTCAGCATGATAGCTGAGTGTTATTAAAAAACATACATTTAAACACATTTCCATATTGCGGATGGATTTTCAGCTAAACAAAAGATCTTGTAAGTTATGAAGTTGGTAGTAAAAGTAAAGAATCTACCTCACTGTGTCCTTAATTAAGAGTTTGGTTGTAAAAACCACCAAATTTGCACTTTCTGAAAAAAGTAATAATAATTAATTCTGAGGTGTTCAGCAAATAAGAAAGACGTGTAATAAATAAAACAGATAATTAGTTTTTACTGTGTACCACAGTACTGAAAGTTACCAGATGTGTTACGTACTAAGGTACATATTTACTTATCTTTCATGTAACACAGGACAGCAAGCAAAGTTGCTGTGCTGCTTTGCTTGAAAGAGAGAGAGCAGAAATGCTACATTTTTACAAAGAAATGTAGCATTTCTGATCTCTACTAGCACTGGCACACTGTATGCTAACTATCATCAATGCAGGCACCTTTGCACCATGGACGAGGGTGCCTGCATTACTGCCAGGATTGTTTTTTTGCAGGAATGTAATGCCTCACTGGGGAAAGTGTAGGATTTTAAAACATTTACAGGTTCACCATCTTTAGTGAATCTGGAAAGTCACCAAAATCCATTGGTGAATGCATGGGAAAGTCAATGCTCCACCCATAGAAAGCCTCTCAGATTGAAATGTATTTTAACACAGAACGAGCAGCTGTGGTGTGTTACATTTCTTCACATAGTCGCACAAGGCGGTACAAATCTCCCCTTGAGTGGCTTTGTAAATAATACTGAAGCCTGTGCAAAGGCTCGATAAACCTGGGCCTGAATGTGTGCTATTTTCTGTGTTTCATATATATCACACCTGATAAATAGCACAAGACCAGAACATCATAAAGTTCCTATTTTCAAGTGTTGTAACTTTCTAAAGTGAGAAAATGAATCCGCACTGAGCAGAAACAGGTAGAACAACACAAACGAAGTATAACAAGACATCCCAAAAGCCAAACAACAACTTCTTCATGTGTGGGAGTGAGCAGGTATTCATTTGGTTTGAACAAAGCATCTTAAAACAAGAACAACAGTATCCATTGCCATCACCTGATGTCACTCAGTCATCAAAAGCAGAAACCTGAGAAACCCTTCCTTCACAGAAGGTGATATGTCACCACAGTATGAATAAGATTAGTTCTCTTCTTGATCATGGCATTGTGGTTTGATCCAGGACATCTAAGACAGTTCAGTATACAAATGTCGACATTACACACCATTTGTACGTTAATAATGTACTTCATTTTTTAATTGCAGCAAACTTGTTCCTGTCTACTTCTGGCCACTAAGTATACATAGGTGCAGACAACTGAGCCCAGGATGTCAGGAAGTATCACTTTAGTATAGAAGTTTGCTTTGCTGTAATGATGCCCAAGGGAAAATGCATACGCAGCCCACTCAGTCTCTGCAAAGTGCCCATCACATAGAGTATTATCCTGAAGTTCGGCTGAGAAATTGCATGAACCAATCCAGCTGTCTGTTATATGGTGCCAGTGGCAAAGAATTCTAGCACTGCTAGCATTTGTAAAGAAGGAATGATGGTGAATCCTTATTTGAGCTCCAGGGTACACGTAATTACAAGAATATGTTTTGTATGGTGCCCATATTAAGACTGTATGTCCCCTTCAATTAAAAAAAAAAACAAAGAGATAGATGGAATGCTTGAAATAATCTCAGCCACTGGTAAGTACTCAGGACTGCATCCCAGTGCATCATTATTATGCAAGCCATGCTATCTCAGTTTGGATATAGCTGTAGGCAAATCAGTCTTAGCCCTGCCTCAATAAGAACAGAAGGGCTAAGCTAGATCATCTCTGATCTGGAACACAAGCAACCCAAAACCGTTTTCACCCTAATTGGGACTTGTCAGTTGGGAACAGCTGGTTCCAATGCCACAGTGAGCATGGGTCCAGGTCTGGGCATACCCGTCAAACATAAGGTGTTGCACTGGAGGAAAACAAAAAATTGATTGATGGAATGCTCAAATTCATCCACTGGTAATTACTCTAGACTGCATCCCAGTGCATTGTTGTTTTGCAGACCATGCCATCTCAGTTTAGATCCAGCCATAAGGAAATCAGTCTTAATACAATAGGAAAAGTCCATCCGGAACTGCCAGGCTGGACCTTCCCTAAACTGGAACACAAGCAACCCAAGTCCAATTTCACCCTGATTGGTGCCCATCAGTCTGGTCTAGGTTTCAGTGGTGCAGAGAGTACAGGACCAAAACCTGGAAATACCTGTTGCACTTGAGGCATTGCACTGAAGCATACAAAAAGGGATGGATATGATGCTTGAAGTAATTACTCTGAGACACATCCTAGTCCATCATTATGTTGCACACCATGCCAACTAAGATTAGACCAGCCATATGCAAATCAGTCTTAACCCTGTTATGATGGGAACAGTTTAGCTCAAACTACCAGGCTACATCCACCCTATTGGGCTGGCCCCAGAAGGAGCAGGTTTGTTACTGATTTGCATAATACGTGTCTTTGTCTAGAGCGGCATGGTGGGCAAAAATGGATGGACTAGAATGCAGCACAAGCAATTGCCAATGGATGACATTAGTTTGAAAATTTGATCCATCCATATACAAAAAGAAAGGGGTATGAAGAGGTGCTGTACAGCCTAGGCTAACCCTCATCTGATACAAAATCTTTGCCCAGACTATAGGGCCCACTACAGAACCCAACTCAATTTGATCAATCTAAGAATACTCTAATCAACCTAAGAAATGGAAAGAAAAAGGTTTCTTTTTACCTATGTTCGACGTTTGGGCTCTATAGTTTATGTAAAGCATTTTAATAATTTCCTTGTTGCAGTAGACACCCTACGTGTGAAAGGTATGCCCAGACATCAGTCCTTTGCTAACTGTGTCAAAGAACTCAAGCTGCATGCTACTGATAAGTACCAATAAGGGTGAAACTGGAATGAGTTTGCCTGTGGTCCCTTCTTGAGTCAGCCTCATTTGGCAGTCTGGGATGGACTGTTCCTAGGAGGATCAGGGTTTGTATTGTTCTGAAAAACAGTGAAATGGAATGCAGTCCTAGTGATTGCTAGTGACTATGCTTAATTAATGCATTTCATCCATCTTCTTGTTGTTGATGGAGTTGACTCCCTTTGTGTGATAGGTATTCCCAAAATAGGTCCCATGTTTACTGTACATTAAAATGCTATGCATACCCTACTGACAAGCCTCAAGTATGGCAAAATCAGTCTGTGGTTTCTTGTAGTCCCTTCTGGAGGGAGACTCGTCTGGTAGTTTGGGTCAGACTGTTCCAAGGAAGAGCAAGGTAGGAACTGATTTGCATGAGGTGGGCCTTTGTCTAGAGTGTTGTAGTGGGAGAAAACTAATGGGCTAGATTGAAGTCCAGAATGATTGCCAGTGGCTGAAATTAGTTCAAGCATTTAATTCATCTTATTGTTGTCACGGTGTATGTCCTCTTTAACTCCAGCTGAATCTTGCTTAGAAGTTCTGTCCTCATTGCTGTACCATTTGAGGTCATTGATTGGTGGTCTGAGTTCCATCCTCATGCTGCATGCTGCCTAGGATTATATAGTGGCCCAGTAGTGATGCATCCCTGGAAGCACATTGAGGAGTGGGTGTGAGCTACTATGATCAATATGTGAGTGCTTCACCTGTGCCTAATGCTTATAGTCTGATCCTATAACAGTGCATGGGGTTTGTTTCTTGTATCGTTGTGTTGGTCCTAGTTTGCATGTATTATTTTACATCTTTCGCTCCCTACACTTTCAGGAAATGTAACTACCTGCTTTTGAATGGAGATATTTTAAGGTGGTATTTCCCTCTGGTTTCAATGAACTCTCATACTCGTAATTATGCTTTAGTTACAGCATATGTTGTTCTTCTGATGTGATAAATATTACATGAAATAATAGTGCACAGACATGCATGATCATTAAATGAAACATGCAATAATAGTGCACCGACATGCATGATCAGGAAATCAATTTGCTATTTACCCTGGCATGCAGTAATTACCAATATATCTAACCACTACACCTAACACATGATCATGGCCAGAAGCCCCACTAGAGGTATTTAGCAAAAGCTGTAAATCCCCCTGTTTTGGGCCTTTGCCCTGTAAATGAGGCACAACATGCAGGCTTGGTATTTATCACTAAAACATGTTTTACATTCTTGCTAGATACGTTTTGACTGGCATATTCCAGTAAAATATGGAAGGGAATAATAGCTGGCTGCAACACATTTTCAGAAACTCAGAATTCTGCTCCCTGTGAAAAAGCTTGTTTTCACATAAATCAGACTTTATTCATAAATCAGGGGCTGTACAGTAGATGCATATTAGTATCTAAATTAAATTGTTACCAAGATGAACACTATCAAGGGTGGTCCATGGTTTATTATGCTGTCTTTTCCTCAAATAAATACTGTCTTAACTAGTTTACATAATTCCCAGCCAGATCGCCTGCCCCAGGTGATGGTGTGAAGAACAATAAATGCAATAATAAAATACAATCTACCCTATCTGTTTGCCGTGGTGAAGGGTGGAATATGAATGCTTTCAGAATTATTTGATCAGAACAGTCTATCTGGTCTGAGTGGAGTAATTGAGTTATAAAACTTGTCTACAGGAGTTGTATTTTCAAGAACCTCTTGATAGTGAGATAATTCATTATGCTTTCCAACACAATCAGATTGTACCCTATAAAATGCACTTGGATTACCAAGTTCTTGAACAATTGACCATAATGATCAAGTTATTTGTAAAACATTGTCTCATGTTGAGTCCAGGTGACCAGAGAGATTTGTAACTGGTGCAGATACCCTTAAGTATCCATCAAATTATATTCAGGGTAGGTGATGGGGGATCGTGTCCCTATTGATTCAAACCACGCTCCCATTTTTGCATCCCATACTCCTTATGAAATATAATATGAACCCCAATATTAAATACATTGTCACAATCATGAGGTGGAGATACATTAGTTAATTCTATTTTTTGTAGGCTTTTGAACCTCCCTTTAGTTACCAAGAAGTCAACAAGAACTAATGTCTATGGAGGATAAGGTAACTGAAGGGAGCTCATCCATTCCACATGTTAAATTATTTCAGGAGAAGGGTGTTGTTTTGCCTAAGAGATGACTGAACAAGGCTCAAATAGCTTCTGTCATGCTGCAGGACCCCGCGGCGTCCCCTGCTCGGGCCGCAGTGAAGTTGGTGGTCTGTTTTTCAGATCGTGGGGGCTTGCCGCAGACTTCCTTCTCAGCCGCGGCATGAATTGTTGCCCTCAGCGAGGTCAGAGGCCCAGTGTTGGGTGTCTGGCCTCAATGCGTTCAATGCACGCATGGGCATTTGCCACGGGGTGTCTGCGGCCTACCCTCTGGACCTTCACATAACTGGTGCCCTGATCTAGGGCTCTTCCTTTTTTCCTTTTTTTCTTTTTCTTCTTTCCTTGAGGGCCATGTTCTCTCCTTCCCAGCATACAGTTCTATTTTTTTTTTCCTGCATGCATCAGTTTCCTTTTCTAATATGGTGCCTTCTCTGCCATTTTCTATAGCACCTTTCCCAATCTAGGATAGCGTTCTTGCTTTTTCCTGCATGTTACTTCCTGCTGAGTGGTATGTAAAGAGCCAGATTCTTGTTCTCTTTGCGTTGCAACATTTCCCTCGTTGGTAATCATGCTCTGGCTGGTTTTTCTCTGATTCAAGTTCTGTTCCAGTTTTTTCCAGCTATATCCTGTTGTTCTTTTCCTGGCGTAGAAGTCCTGATAGTTTGATGTGCCCTTTTTCTGTTCCAGGGAGTTCCTGTCAAATAGGTTTTTTTCCTGTAGGGGTTTTTCCACTAGGACTCCTTCTGGAGGGCACAGACTCTGGTGGCATACCATTGTCACCAGAACTGTGGCTACTGGAAGGGGTTGCCCTTACCTCAGCCACAGCAGGACCTACAAGAATCGAGATCGCACTCCAGCTTCACCTGACCGGTGAGCGAAAGACAGATCGTGACAGCTCTGATTATCGAACTTTGTGCAATATAAGTAATACAATCTCATGTTGTGACAGTTGCATAACTTGAAACTCGAAATGTGAGCTTTAAGAACTGAAGCTCTAGTCAGGTAGGCTTTGTGTAAGTTAAAACATTTGTTGTTCCAAGTCAGCCTTGTAAATGTGATGGCTCATATGGCAGGCTGCATCATATAATTATTTAGTAATGTGTGGTTTTGTAATATCCTGTGAATCTTTAGTTAGCTTTGCTTCACAGGATCATCACAGCAATATTTGGCACACAAAACATGATAAAGTGGGATCCCTGCTAATCTGAGCCAATTGACCCCAGAACATTATGTCCCTAAACTAAGGGAATGCTCCAACACAGCAGTAAAAAATGCTCCCTTGCTTTAATTGTGCAGTCAGATTGTTTCCGTGGGAAACAGGGTCAAGACTGATTTGCATATGGCTGGGGCCAAAGCGGGGTGGCATAGTGAGCAAAAGAACAATGGATTAAACCCAGATCTGTGACTGGGGGTGTGTTTGAAAAATTTCAGTATTCTGTCTATCATCCTTTTGTGTTACTAAAGTTGCCCTAAGTGGGAAAGGTATGCCCAGATGTGGGTCCTGTGTTGACGGTGCCACTTGATTCATACTAACCAGGCTGATGGAGGGTGATACCCTGAAACTGTTTCCAGGATGCTTGTATCCTGTTCAGGGAGAACCTGGTTCAGCAGTTCAGGCTCGACTGCTCCTCTAGGGAGCAGGGTCAAGACAGATTTGCATATGGCTAAGTCTGAACTGGGGTGATGTGGCAAACAAAATAACAATGAATTAAATCCAAATCTGTGACTGGGGGTGAGTGTTTGAAATGTTTCAACACTCATATTATTTGGTTTATGCTGCTATGTGTGACCTAAGTGGCTAGGGTATGCCCAGGTTTGGGTCCCGTGTTTGCTGCGCCACTGGATTCAAGTTAGACTGGCTGATGAAGGATGATATTCTGAAACTGGTCCCAGGATGTTTGAATCCTGTCCAGGGAGGACCTGTCTTGGCAGTTTGGCCTAGACTGCTCCCATAGGGAACAGGGTTAAGATTGATTTGCATATGGCAGTGTCTGAACAGGGGTGGTGTTGCAAGCAAAATAACAATGGATTAAACCAAGATCTGTGACTGTGGGTGAGTGTTTGAAAGGTTTCAACACTCCATCCATCATTTTATATTGTGACGTTTTGTTTAGATATCTGCCAGAAGAAGAAAATATGTCACTGTTATGCTGGATGCTAAATGTAAATGGGTTGATATTGTGTTCATCAGGAACATAAGTACTGAGTCACAATAGCAGAATTTAGGGAGATTTTTATGAGGGAAGACGTCCCTTCTCTCCTTGTGAGTGAGAATTGCATACAGCTCACTTGGCAAAAATGAATGTGTTTTTGCAACACATTGGGGTGAAGCATATGTAGCACTCCAATGTAAGACATTGATGGGCATATTTGCAAGCCCCTAGTGCCACTGGAGCGTCACTTTTTGTGATGCTCCAGTGGTACTGTGCACTGTGCCATATTTACAAGGCGGGGTTAAACCACTTTTTGTGGCTTAACAGCACCTTGTAAATACGGCCCCTTCACATGCAGCACTTTGTGTGGAAGGGGCATTCCATGGATTTTGCTGTGGGTGTTCCATTGCAACACCCATTGCATTTTGATGCTGTCCCAGATTTATGAGATTTCATAAATCTGAGGCAGCATCAAAAACTAATGCCACCCCCTGGTGCAACGAGCAGAAATGCTTTCATTTCTTCTTGTTTTTTGCTCTTTCTCTGTGTGCTGCTTTCTGCAGCACACAGAGAAAGAGTAAATCGCCATTGAAAATTGTTTTTGTGCAGGAAGGTGTCCCTTCTTGCACAAAAACAAATCTCCCCACAATGCGGCCATTCTGGCACCACGGGGCAAGGGTGGCTGAGTTGATGCTTCACAGCAAATTTAGCACTGACACAGGGGAAAACACAGGAGTGCACCGTATTCTTGTTAATACGGCCTGTCCCTGTGCTCCTAAAGTGAATCAGCATGGCACTGCCAATTTTGGCGCAGCACTGCACCACTTTATTGTAAATATACCCCTGAGTTTTTAGCTGAGAAGGGTAGAAGCCCTACTGAGTTAACAAAACTATCTTTGTCAGGTTGAAACACGTGTCACTAAATAAACCTGTGCTTAACCCTCAGGTAGCTTTGCAAAAAGCAGCCACAGTTAACTTAAAAGCAGTGTGTAACGTATTTATGTACCACTCAAAAGTAATATAGTGAAAGCTTAGCTCTATAAATCCCATACCAATTTAGAAATGTGGGGTGCAATTTAATAATTAAAATGACACACCAACAATCAAAAAATCAAAATCCAATCAGTAGAACTGGAGAATTGTGTTTTTAAAGTTTTAGGTGAAAATAGCGCCAAAAATCACAAGGTGCCACTAGTGGGCATTTGCTCACGCTGGGCCGAGGGAAGTCACAAGTTCAGACTGATTGAGATTGAGCTCAGGTCAGATAGAGGGACCGCATTTATACTGCTGAAGACTTACTTTTTCAACTCTGCATGAGGAGTTATCATTGGCAGGGGCCTTGAGGAGGTCATTTTCAGTGCAAGAAGCAGATGGGACAGCATGGGTGGTCTCTGTTGTACCGCCTAGAGTCAGTCATGACTAGAACTTCATGGTGGCTGTCGATGCGAATTGTCACTGCTGGCACAAAGTGCGTGTCTTACTAGAGCCTTTTGTTGGCACTCGTCACGGAAGTTCACTTTTGGTGCAAATGGCATGTCCCTTCAGAGCTTTGCGTTTCTGTCCTTACAGTTGGTCAGTCTCCGCTATAAGAAGTCACTTTGCAGTCATCAGGAGCCCAAAACATCTGTACTTTTACATTTTATTCAGAACCGTCCAGGACCTGTGGGACACCTCTAGGGGATTGCTCTTCGTCACAGGCCAGCAGCAGGGCTGACATAGGTCAAAAGAGGTCCAGGTGGTACTTTCCAGGGAGGCCTCGTGACTCTCAAAAATCACTCAAACTCACTCATTAAACAAATTATAAATGTAAACATATTGTTGAAAATGTTGATGTAGCAATCGCCTTTTACTTTCCTTAAGTAGTTACGAGTGATTATTCCCTGCCATGAAAACAAGTCTGATGCATTTTTTCACAATAATTATTGACATGTTTCCCGTTGAGAAATATGTGACCGTATTTACTCGGATATGTAACTGTATTATAAACTATAGAGTAATCAGAAGTTATTGATGCGTTCTTGCCTCTGGCATTTCATAAGATTTTGATTAAACTCTATTGGTAAGTGCTTTATACTTTTATTTTTGGGCCTTCATGTTGTGCGTGCTGTATTTCTCCGCCACACGTACAAATTAAAAGAGCTGTTTCATCGTATATTGCAGTTGCTTTAGGTATTTGAAATCCGATCTGATGCAAACATTCAATATCTTAAATTAGTTTCACAGCGAGTAGCAACATTACTTTAAGTGATACTGGGAATTATGTTATTCTGAGTAGTTTAATGCTCCTCTTTTGATTTCAGTCATTGAGGTTGAAAAACAAATGTGCCAGTACTACATGAACTATTAAAACGTGTAATAATCCTTATGAATTGCTTGTTTTGATAACTATTGGCAACAAAATATTATAAAGAGATTAGACATACTTTTTACAGCTTTTGATTCGGACTCAGTTACGTAGGTGACATTTTTGTCCACATTTATTTTGCAAGATATTATCTAAAGATGTTTTTGTATCTATTGTAGCTATGTTGGTGTTTACAGTAACCCATGGCAGATTACTATTTTCAAAAAATGATAGGTTACACTTTTTAGTAAAAAAGGTGAAGTTGGATCCTATGCACACGCTGAATTAAACACACATTTGCGGAAGACTATTCAGAAAGGATTGTGATTAAACACAATTTTATACATTCCCCAATTTTGTCTGAAGAGGCCAATCCTCATTAATCTTTTCACATGTAAAATTATAGTCGTATGAGTAGAGTGACTGTTGTTGTGAAGATGCAGACCGAAAAACTTAACTTTTTCACTTTGCCACCTTTAAGGAATGCATTGTTGATAAAGGAATCATAAATATCCAATTCAGAAACAGCGACTACCTTCCAAAAGCTATTGGGCCATTAGTCTAATAACTTTGGCTCAGGACATTCCACAGAAGCTATTAAACCACTATTTTTAAGGGGTATTAAACATTCAATTAATTGGTGGAGTCAGATTCTTAGTAAATATTTGGAAAAGGCGACACATAAAAACTTACACTGTACCTGCCTGGGCCTCTAGTGTGCTAATTAGCATCAGCCCGGTAGACAGACGGCCTGCCAGTGCTTCACCTTAATGAGGTGTGAACCCTGTTCTCAGTGCACAAACAATGGCTTAGGTCTCTTCCCAGTAAGAACTGGGTGTGAGGTATGTGACAGATATCAGCTCAGGAAGAACAGCCACAGCAGGTCCAGGAACTTCATTAACTTGGGACCAGGGTGATGCCCGCCTATTTATTGTTAAAATAAATGGGAGGCATGGGAAAGAGTAGCCTTTTGGCCTATGGACCCTCCGTAGCCTCTTTAGCACCAGCCAAATGAGAGGGAGTGCTGGTTCTAGAACCAGTTTGGTGTAGCTGAGAGGACATCTCATTTTCCTTAACACACCTATACCTGGCATACAAGCTCCCTTAGGAGGTAGAAACAGTCTTCTTTGCTGGATTTGCCTCAGAATAATGCACATTCAGATAATTTGCTATAAGGCAAACAGGGTGTGCTTCAAAGATGGGTAGGGTTAACTCTAGATTTTTTTCTGATTGGGAGTGTCCAGGACTCACCACCATCCACTGGCTAGTGAATTCTAATAATGTGACACCTTACCCACAGCTCATAAGAACACTCTCTGGACCTTTGGAAGAATAGATGAGTACTGGACCTGCTGTTTGAAACAGGTGTGAAGACCTGAAGATTTGGACATGCTCTCACTTGTACATAGGACTGCAACTGGGCTACAAGGGTCAATTGGCTGCTGCCCTGTGTTGGTGCAGGGAAACAACATGTTGCAAGAGGCCTTTCATGTGAGGTGCCCATCTTTCCAATAGCAACAGAAATTGGACTGGACTCACCTGGTGGCCTCTGGTTGATTGAGTCCTGGTCCCTAACTACTTTCCCTGATGTCCCGGGAGCTTAGAAGTGAGCAAAAGGAGTTGATCCAGAAACTCTGAAAGTTAAGACTTAAAAAATGCGCTAGCTTCCAAACTCTTTGTGGCTTCGCGAGGCTGATCTTGAGAGGATTTAATTTGATACAGCTACAGGCTTACCTCACTGGAGGTGTTTGAGGTCTTTGAAAAAGACTAAGGGGCAATTTATATGCTGACAGACGGCCCACAATTCTGCAATAAGAATGAAGAATTTTGCTCTGTCCCCATGATGGACATGCCATCCGCTTCATTTATACATTTCCACCAACCATTTGTAAAAACTTTTCTCTCATGGCGGTTCCTGACAACAGCAGTGTGTGTAGCACAGAATATTTTTTTCTTTACAAAAATAAAATCCCGAAAGAGGATTTTCTTTTTGGGAATTAAAATACAATACTCCCCTTAGCAGGGAAATCATTGTAATGTTTTACTATTCCTCACCACCAAGTTTTACCTGACAGTAATAAACAGTAAAAAGTTAGTACATGTCTGCCCCTCTAAACTGGGCAGGTTGACATGTAGCTTTTTCTTTCCCCAACATTGCTCCCAAGGCCTATTGGAGAAGTTTGACCACAATGGAGACAGAGTAGTCTCAACCATAGACAAATTGAAGGTCTGTCTGTATTTAAATAGGGCAGGTGGACCTTGAAGTTGACGGTATGTACACTCCGCCACCAGTTTCATAGAGTATACATACAGCCAACATATAAATCAACCCCTAAGTCTAGAGGTACAAAAAAGATGTGATGCAAGGGGTGTCCGCTCAAGACATGAACTTCAGTGGCAGTGGGAATTGCAATTCCCCTCACCCTGAGCTGTTCCTGTCTAAATCAATGGCTCTAGTGGGACCTTGGTCGGTCAAAGACTAGGGCCCTCATTACGACATTGGTTGTAAGCTCCACTTACCGCCATGCTGACTGCAGCCAACATACTGCCAGTGCGGCGGTTTACCGCTACCCATATTATGACACACACATAGCAATCCGTCACTCTACATCCAGAAACACAAAAGTCCGCCAGCCCAAAGGTCAGTGATAAACTGGCAGTATCCAAACCCACACCGTTAAGCCAACAGAACTACGCCCACAGTATTATGACACATGAACCACCGCAGTGGACATTCAACAGCAGTAAACCATTGTCGGGACATACCACTGCATTCAAAATACACAAAACCTAACAAAACACTACATTGGACAATTCAAACTACACACACCTGACACACATACACACACCCACACCAATATAAAACACACATCCACATCAACCCACACCCCTTTACGACTAGAAAGAATTGCCACCAGAGAGCGAAAGACACCAGGAGCACCCACAGAACCAGAGCCACAGAACAACATCACCCATACACCATCCACGCACCTTACAGCACACACCCCAACACATCACCCCACACACCGTCACACACACCACACACACTACACCCATGGCACCACAAAGACACCCCAGATTCTCTGAGGAGGAGCTAAGGGTCATGGAGGAGGAAATCATCTGGGTAGAGCCATAGCTATTCGGATTAAAGGCGCAACAGACATCCATTGCTAGGAAGATGGAGCTATGGCGGAGGATCGTGGACAGGGTCAATGCCATGGGACTACACCCCAGAAGAATGGGGAAGGTGTGTTCCATAGCAGAAAGACACCAGATAGCAGTACAGAGGACTGGCGGTGGACCCCCACCTCCTCCCCCACAACTTACAACATGGGAGGAGCAAGTCTTGGCAATCATGCATCCTGAGGGCTTGGCAGGATTAGCAGGAGGACGGAATCTCGTAAGTCAACTCTTTACTACTTCCACCCCCCCTATCTGCATGCCATCACATACCCCCACCCCTACCCTCACCCCCATCACTCCACCATCTCACATACACCCCACCATCATAACTCACCCTTCCCAATACCAAGCACTGCATGTACAACCAATGCATGGACATCACTCACAGCCCTGCAGGGACACCCATCACTAAAGCATGCACATTAGAGAGAATCACCTAGCCCACAAAATCACTACTCACACAAGGCAAAGCTGACAGGGTAATCACAACCATAGAGGGCAACACACCCATGTACAAGATGTCACACGCAGAAACAATAACACTGCATTTACATCCCCACAGGTCCCCCACACAATGTCACCAGAGAGGAGGTGCCAGCAATATCCAGTCCTCCCACAGAATAGGTCCACAGTGATGACAGCAGCTCTAGATGCCTGGATCTGGATGACTAACCTGGCCCATCAGGGATCTCCGGACAGTCGGTTACCCAGGCACAGTCCCAAACCACCACAGAGCCTTCCCCCTCAGGAAACACCAGCACAACACAGCATCTGACCATCGGGCCCATACCTTTGTCCCCAGGTCACATCAGTCAGCAGTGTGTCCACCACTACAGGGACCCCAGGCAACCTCACAAACACAGGACGATCAGGGACCATTGGTCAGTGGCATTCGGCACACGGTTCAGGAGACAGAGGCACAGGACAAGAGGGAAGCTGGGCGGACTGCTGTGTGACAGGTGGAGGACAGGCCCAGGGAACCGACTCTCCACGAGGCACTCACCAACATCCTGGGAGCATACCACCATTACCAGGAGACAATTGACCAGATACTAGACAAGCTGTAGGAGACCCAGCGACTGCAGGAGGGTTTACCTGGGGATCAGGGAAGGCCTGAAGGACATCCACACCACCCTGGTCACCATTGCAGGGGTGCTGGCAGACATGGCCAACTCCATGAGGGAAGCCGTGGCATCCCACCGGGCCCGTGACACTAGCCACACCGAACAAATGCCCTCCACCTCCGCTGCCGCAAGTGGACAGGGGACCCCGCCACAGGAACAACAGGCCACCAGCACCCCTCCCCCTGCAGAAGGGGAACCACCGTGCAAATGGTCCCTGCGATCCAGGCACAAGCCAGAGAACATTGCCAAGACCCCACCAGGAAATAAGACTCTCCTGATTGTCACCCTTGTTTTCCACTCTGTCACCCTGGCCACCTTGAACTGCCATTGCTCCCCTTGCTATGCCCCGTTGATACGAATAGACTGGACTCTATCCTGGACTTTCCTCCACCATCAATCCAGCCCATTCCACTACCCCCTCCACTGCTTAGCACTTAAATAAACACCATTTAAAAAATACAAGTATGGAGTCTGTCAAATGATTTAACTATGTATTCGTTTAACAAGCTTTACACACTGCAGTACAACTGTACTGGAATAAATACATAGGAATGACCTGTAGTAGGCTGCAGTCAACACACTAGGTGCCAGAGTGGGGCACAGATATCTGAAAATAGAGATGACAAAGGGTACAGTAAGTGGCCATAGAATTAGTAGAATCTGCCTCCCATGTACAATGTCAAACACAAAACTGTCAGTGTAAAGTGAAATTACAGTGTCTTACCTGTGTGTCACTGGAAGTACTGTCGTATAATTGCTGTTCTGTTGTCCTCATCTTCTTCCACTGCCGCCTCATCTTCACTGTCCACAGGGTCCATTGCTGCCACACCACCATCTCCAGCCTCATCTTCCAGCAGAAAAGGCACCTGGCGACTCAAGGCAAGGTTATGCAACATGCAGCATGCCACGATTATCTGGCAGACCTTCTTGGGTGAGCAGTACAGGGATCCACCAGTTACCTGGAGGCAACAAAACCTGGCCTTCCGGAGGCCGAATGTCCTTTCTATAATTCTTCTTGTTCGCCCATGTGCCTCATTGTAACGTTCCTCTGCCCTTGTCCTAGGATTCCTCACAGGGGTCAATAGTCATGAGAGGTTGGGGTAACCAGAGTCACATTCAAATATCGAGGGACAACTGTTAGACACCCACTAACCCCTAGGGCCCACACCATACCCATACACCAACATCCACTGGGTGGGAACCAGGGCTCACCTATTAGCCACATTCAGAGCCTCTGGAGTTGAGCCATCACATATGGATCCTCAGGATAAAGGCATCATGCACAGTCCCAGGATACTTTGCATTGACGTTGGAGATGTACTGGTCCGCCAGGCACACTATCTGCACATTCATCGAGTGAAAGCTCTTTTGATTTCTGAACACCTGTTCATTTCTCCGGGGGCGGGGGAAACTTGCAGTATGTGTACCATTGTTTGCCCCAAAGATTTTGGGGATATGTCCCATTGCAAAGAAGTCAGCCTTCACTGTGGCCAAATCCTCCACCTGGGGGAAAACAATGTAGCTGCACATGTGTTTAATCAGGGCAGACAACACTCTGGTCAGCACTATTGAAAACATTAGTGGTGAAATTCCTGCTGCCAAGCCCACTGTCACTTGGAAAGAGCCACTGGCCAAGAAAGGGAGCACAGTTAGGACTTGCACAAGAGGGGGGATTCCATTCGGATGATGGATAGCAGATATCAGGTCAGGCTCCAAATAGGCACACAGCTCTTTGATTGTGGCTCTGTCCAGTCTATAGGCGAGGATAATGTTCAAGTCCACCAGGGGTCTGTACAAGGGGGGATGTCTCCATCTCCTATTAATCCACAGCGGTTGTAATCTAGGGGGCAAAACGGGGAACAGATGGTCAGTACTCCACATTTCCTAACATTACACTGCATTGCATGTTGTGACTGTAACAGTATTTTGTTGGAGAGGCCCAAATGGTGCCTATGTTTACTTTGACGCAGTTAGGTGCCCTAGCCTGCCCCCCCCAAAATGGCGTCCGTCTGTCCTGTGTGGATGGACATGATGAAATGAGGCAATGGTGCTGACATTGTGCGCCGTTGTGGGAGGAGGTCGAGTACTGCTGTGCCACTCCTCATCAGTTGTCATTGGGCTCTATGGGTTACAGTGGCCAATGGTGATGGACGCCGGTGGTGACGATACTCACCACCGTGGACGTGACCACCATCTTCTATCTGTTCACTCACTTGCTACCTGACCTTTAACAGGAGAAGACCTACACTACAAGTGTTGCTGTGACCTGTGTCTGGAACCGACCATGGCTCGTGTCACTGCGGAAAGGGCCTCTGCCTTCACCGCTGTGGAGTTGGAGAGACTGGTGGATGGGGTTCTACCCCAGTACTGAATGCTGTATGGGCCTCTGGACCAACAGGTGAGTACACTGTGAGCACGATGCAAGGGGCATGAATGCATGGAGTGCTGTGTGTGAGGGCCTCGTGTAGGGGGGTGTTCTGGGCAGAGGGATGCATGTATGGTGGGCAATGTCTGTGCGTAAGGGGATGTGAGGGTTATGGTGGGCCATGAGTGTAACAGGCCAGACGGTCTGACTGATACCTTTATCTATGTTTATTTTTCTACAGGTCAGCACCCATCAAAAAAGGGAATATGGCGTGTCATCGGTAAGGACTTGCAGACCCTGGGGGTCTGCGGCAGGCGGAGCACCCACTGTCGCAAACAGTGGGAGGAACTGAGATGCTGGGCAAGGAAGACGGCAGAGGCCCAGCCGGAGGATGGCCTCCCAATGAGGAAGGGGTGCCCATCGAACCATGACCCCCCTGATGGCCCGCCTACTGGTGGTGGCTTATCTTGAGCTGGATGAGCGCTTGAGGGCATCACAGCAGCCACAAGGGGGTGAATACAGTTTCCCTATATACTTCTTGTGTATAGTGGGGTGGTCTCCGTGTGGGTGATGTGGGCTTGTGGGTGCCCCTGGGCCAGGCCGGACATTGCAGGGTAGGTCCCATGTTGGCCAGGGGCTGATGAACACCACCTCCCACCAAGCTAGTTGCCATCCACTATGGAGAAGGGGTCTGTGGGTGCCAGGTATGCTGCTATTGGCGTTAGGTGTTCCTGTCCATGGCCTGGGGACTAACATTGTGACTGGTAGTGCATTACCTAGTGTGTAGGGCTGTTCCCTGTGTGTTTGTGTGTGTGTGTGTCGTGAACGCCAATGGTAGTGTTGGACCAGCCATTTACCAAGTGTATCCTTTGTCTCTTCCCCCCTTTTTGTTTTGTTACCCTGTCTATGCATTAGCATCATCTGGGGGAGGAGGAGAGGCACCGGCGATGGAGGGAGCTGTATCCCACAGGACTCATGAACCCGAATCCACCAATGGTGTGGGTACCAGTGGCACGGAGGGCGAGGGGACCACCACGGCAGAGACAGGGGGGACAGTTCTGACAGTGATACCGCCTCCGTTGGAAGCTCACTGGTGGTGGCGGACACCTCTGTGCTCACCCCAACTACAGGTACAGCTGCCACCCCTGTGCCAGCACCACCCTCCTAGCGAGTTTACCGTGCCCGCTCACCCAGGAGGGTGGGCATCTCCTTTGCCCCAGGTACCTCAGGCCCTGCCCCAGTTAGCCCTACTGCCCTGAGTGAGGAGGCTATTGACCTCTTGCAATACATCTCTGTTGGGCAGTCAACCATAGTGAATGCCACCCAGGGGCTGGCAGCCCATTTGCAACAAACAAATGCATTCCTGGAGGGCATTCACTTTGGCATGGCGGCCCAACAGAGATCAATCCAAGCTCTGGCCTCCTCCCTGATGGCAGCCATTGTTCCTGTCTCTAGCCTCCCCCTCCAACGTCTTCTGCCCAGTCCCATTCTCCTCAACCCCAACCTATCCCAAGCACACATTCAGACCAGCATGCACCCAAGACAACACACAGGAGTGGCTCAGGCAAACACAAGCACCACACATCATCCCACAGGCACTCACACAAACACCATCTAGATGCAGACATACCAACATCCACTGCCTCCACTGTGTCTCCCTCCTCCTAGTCATCCACCTCCTTCCCAGTAGCATCTACACTCACACCTGTATGCACTACATCCTCATCCACTACCTCCACTACCTCCACTACCTCCATCACCATAACGCTTATCACTACACACCCCTCAATGGCAGTCACCACCCCCACGTCCATGAAGACATCCTCTATGTCCACTCCCACTGTGTCTGTGCCCCCTCTTACCATAGTACACAAACGCAAGCACTCAGACACCCAACAGCCATCCATCTCACAACAGCATCCAGCCCATGCACCTGCACCCAAACACAGCAGACAGACACCTCCTACAACCACTCCCTCTTCCTTCACTCCCAAACCTTCACCCTCTTCCCACCCCAATGTCCCTAAGAAGCTTTTGCTCTCCACCGTTGACCCCTTCCCTCCCTCTCCCCCCCCTCCTTCATGTCTGGCCTGGGTGGACAGAACCCAGGTGAGCACTTCAGCCACCCAGTCCACGGCCACAGTAGTGTTGACAGCTACTGCAGGTGGGAGAGGCTCCAGGGAACCAGCCATCAGCACTGAAAGTGTGCCTGCTCCAGCTGCCAAAGGGAAGGGCAAGGAGGTACCAACAGCTGCCAAAGGGAAAGGCAAAAAGGCACCACCAGCTGCCCGGGAGAATGAGTAACCACCAGCTGCCAAAGGGAAGGGCAAGGAGGCACCAACAGCTACCAAGGGAAAGGGCAAGGAGGCACCACTGGCTGCCAAGGGGAAGGGCAAGGGGCTCGCACCAGTAGGCAGGAAGGACAGGAGGCCTGGGGCTGGGACTGATTCTGAGCCCCCACCTCCAAACATGGTGGTTCACCTGTCCAAGGCTGCAGGGGAAGGGCTGGAACCTCCCCTCACCACTGCCTGCACTGCCACCAGCAGCAGTAGCCCCAGTGGGCAGCCATCGAAGACTGCAGGGGAAGGGCTGGAGCCTCCCCCCACCACTGCCTACAACACCACCAGCACAGCCACCAGCAGCAGCAGCCCCAGTGGGCAGCTGTCCGAGGCTGCAGGGGAAGGCCTGGTGCCTCCCCCCACCAATGCCAGAAACGCCACCAGGACCACACCAGCAACACCAGCATCGCCACTGCCAGCATCAGCAGCCCCAGTGGGAAGCCGTTCGAGGCTGCAGGGGATGGGCTGGAGCTTCTCCCCACCACTGCTAGCCCCGACACCAGCCGGCGGGCAGTGTGTAGTCCTGCCTCCATGGGTTGTAGTGTGTCCTGACCCCTGCAAATCCTGTAGGTGTGACACCCAGATGAGAGACTGTGACCATGCACTCCCAAAGTGCAGCATCACAGGGCACAAGGCCCCCTCCAGAACCAGTGGAAGAAGCCATCCACTCAACCCATCCTTGCCAGGATAAAGCACACTGGGCACAAGGCCCCCTCCAGAACCAGTGGAAGTAGCCATCCACTACAGAGACTGTGGCCTTGCACTTCCCAGGAACAAGCAGTGGGAAAACCACCTACTTGAGAGACTGTGGACTTGCACTCCCCAGGACCAGGCAATGGGCAAACCACGCACTTGAGAGACTGTGGCCTTGCCCTCCCCAGGACCTGGCAGTGGGCAAACCATCCACTTGAGAGTCTGCGGCCTTGCACTCCCCAGGACCAGGCAGTGGGCAAACCACCTACTTGAGAGACTGCTGACTTGCACACCCCAGGACCAGACAGTGGGCAAACCACTCACTTAAGAGACTACGGCTTGGCACTCCCCAGGACATCACACAGGGCATGTAGCCCCCTCCAGGACCAGTGGTGTTGTACCATCTTCTGGCTGAGGTGCCCCCATCCCCGTCCCCCTGAGGTGCTTGTGTATTTTCAACCTGATGCCCCTGCAGTGTTCTCTCTGTGTTGTTGCAGGAGTGAGGTGGGGCCTTGGCCTATGTGTAGTGGCCCTGTGGCCCACGGACAATGAGGACTGGGCAGTGTCCCTCCATTTTTATATATGTATATACTGTTTTGATTTAGAAACATCTATTTCTACTTTAATCAATTCCTTTTGTCCTTGCATTATTCCTGAGGGGTACGGGGTGGATATGTAATGTTATTGCACCTGTTTGTGTGTATGGTTTTGGGGGTGGGGGTGTTGCATATTGCGTGTGTGTGTCACTCTCTTTTTCCTCCCCCTCCCTTGTGTTCTAGGCGGCAGTACTCACCATGGTCATCTTCGCCAGTGTTGATGTTCATAATGTATGAAGAGGTATAGTAGCATGGAGAAGATGTGTAACTCGGGCTCCATAGTGTCGTGGTTGTTCCCTGTGTCTCCAGAGGTGATTCCTTTGACTTCTGTGTTCTGTTTCCACCGTGCTTTAGATGTCATTGTTACTGCCCCGGAAATGGTGGCGGATAGGCCTGTCTTAATACAGTGGGCGGAACATTGTCTTCCGCCTGGCTGTTGGCGGTTACCGCCGTGGTGATTGTTGCTGCCACCGTGGTGGTCGGTGTGTTAAAGTGGCTGTCTGTCTGGGCGTTTTCGGTCGTGGTCATAATTCTATTTTTGTTACCAGTGGCCTGTTGGCAGTATTACCGCCACTTGATCACCAACTGGCAGGGTTGTAATGAGGGCCTAAGTCATAAGGGAACGTTTTTGACATGAATTAATTTGCTTGTTGTATCTAACTCAAGCTAGTTTATTCATGAGTCCCTGGTAAAGTGCTGTGTGTGTGCCCAGGGCCTGTACATTAAATGCAACTAGTGGGCCTGCAGCAGTGACTGTGCCACCCGCTACAATAGCCTTCCAAACATGTTTCAGGCATGCTACTGTAAAGCCTTTCTCTGCAGCTTTAAACTACCAGTTCAACCTGGCACGCGTACGTTCTTGCGAGGACCAAACTTTCCTTGTTAGTACATGTGCGTTACTCCTTAAGTAGACCCTGCTTAGCCCCAAGGGAAGGGTGCTGTGTATTTAAGAAGTTGTACCTGTACTTTCAGGATTAACCCCTTCGCTGCCAGGCCTTTTCCCCCTCCTGTGCCAGGCCTTTTTTTGCCTATTTGGGGCAGTTCGCGCTTAGGCCCTCATAACTTTTTGTTCACATAAGCTAACCAAGCCAAATTTGCGTCCTTTTTTTCCAACATCCTAGGGATTCTAGAGGTACCCAGACTTTGTGGGTTCCCTTGAAGGAGGCCAAGAAATTGGCCAAAATACAGTGAAAATTTCGTTTTTTTTTAAAAAAAATGGAAAAAGTGGCTGCAGAAGAAGGCTTGTGGATTTCCCCCAGAAAATGGCATCAACAAAGGGTTTGTAGTGCTAAACTCAGCAGCTTCCTAGCTTTCAGGAACAGGCAGACTTGAATCAGAAAACCCAATTTTTCAACACAATTTTGGCATTTTACTGGGGCATACCCCATTTTTGCAATTTTTTGTGCTTTCAGCCTCCTTCCAGTCAGTGACAGGAATGGGCATGAAACCAAAGCTGGATCCCAGAAACCTAACCATTTCTGAAAAGTAGACAAAATTCTGAATTCAGCAAGGGGTCATTTGTGTAGATCCTACAAGGGTTTCCTACAGAAAATAACAGCTGAAAAAGAAAAATATTGAAATTGAGGTGAAAAACACATCAATTTTTCTCTATGTTTTACTCTGTAACTTTTCCCTGCAATGTCAGATTATGGAAAGCAATATACCGTTACGTCTGCTGGACTCCTCTGGTTGCGGGGATATATAGGGCTTGTAGGTTCATCAAGAACCCGAGGAACCCAGAGCCAATAAATGAGCTGCACCCTGCAGTGCGTTTTCATTCTATACCGGGTATACAGCAATTCATTTGCTGAAATATAAAGAGTAAAAAATTGCTATCAAGAAAACCTTTGCATTTCCAAAAAGGGCACAAGATAAGGTGCTGAGGAGCAGTGGTTATTTGCACATCTCTGAATTCCGGGGTGACCATACAAGCAGGTGAATTATAGGGAATTTCTCAAATAGATGTCTTTTTTACACACTCTCCTATATTTGGAAGGAAAAAATGTAGAGAAAGACAAGGGGCAATAGCACTTGTTTTGCTAATCTATGTTCCCCCAAGTCTCCCGATAAAAATGATACCTCACTTGCGTGGGTAGGCCTAGCGCCGGCGACAGGAAACACCCCAAAGCGCAACGTGGACACATCCTAAATTTTGGAAAAAAACAGAGGTGTTTTTTGCGAAGTGCCTACCTGTAGATTTTGGCCTCTAGCTCAGCCGGCACCTAGGGAAACCTACCAAACCTGTGCATTTCTGAAAACTAGAGACCTAGGGGAATCCAAGGAGGGGTGACTTGCGGGGCTCGGACCAGGTTCTGTTACCCAGAATCCTTTGCAAACCTCAAAATTTGGCTAAAAAAACACATGTCCCTCACATTTCTGTGGCTGAAAGTTCTGGAATCTGAGAGGAGCTACAAATTTCCTTCCACCCAGCGTTCCCCCAAGTCTCCCGATAAAAATGATACCTCACTTGCGTGGGTAGGCCTAGCGCCGGCGACAGGAAACACCCCAAAGCGCAACGTGGACACATCCTAAATTTTGGAAAAAAACAGAGGTGTTTTTTGCGAAGTGCCTACCTGTAGATTTTGGCCTCTAGCTCAGCCGGCACCTAGGGAAACCTACCGAACCTGTGCATTTCTGAAAACTAGAGACCTAGGGGAATCCAAGGAGGGGTGACTTGCGGGGCTCGGACCAGGTTCTGTTACCCAGAATCCTTTGCAAACCTCAACATTTGGCTAAACAAACCCATGTCCCTCACATTTCTGTGGCAGAAAGTTCTGGAATCTGAGAGGAGCTACAAATTTCCTTCCACCAAGCGTTCCCCCAAGTCTCCCGATAAAAATGATACCTCACTTGCATGGGTAGGCCTAGCGCCGGCGACAGGAAACACCCCAAAGCGCAACGTGGACACATCCTACATTTTGGAAAAAAACAGAGGTGTTTTTTGCGAAGTGCCTACCTGTAGATTTTGGCCTCTAGCTCAGCCGGCACCTAGGGAAACCTACCGAACCTGTGCATTTCTGAAAACTAGAGACCTAGGGGAATCCAAGGAGGGGTGACTTGCGGGGCTCGGACCAGGTTCTGTTACCCAGAATCCTTTGCAAACCTCAACATTTGGCTAAACAAACACATGTCCCTCACATTTCTGTGGCAGAAAGTTCTGGAATCTGAGAGGAGCTACAAATTTCCTTCCACCCAGCGTTCCCCCAAGTCTCCCGATAAAAATGATACCTCACTTGCATGGGTAGGCCTAGCGCCGGCGACAGGAAACACCCCAAAGCGCAACGTGGACACATCCTAAATTTTGGAAAAAAACAGAGGTGTTTTTTGCGAAGTGCCTACCTGTAGATTTTGGCCTCTAGCTCAGCCGGCACCTAGGTAAACCTACCAAACCTGTGCATTTCTGAAAACTAGAGACCTAGGGGAATCCAAGGAGGGGTGACTTGCGGGGCTCGGACCAGGTTCTGTTACCCAGAATCCTTTGCAAACCTCAAAATTTGGCTAAAAAACACATGTCCCTCACATTTCTGTGGCAGAAAGTTCTGGAATCTGAGAGGAGCTACAAATTTCCTTCCACCCAGCGTTCCCCCAAGTCTCCCGATAAAAATGATACCTCACTTGCGTGGGTAGGCCTAGCGCCGGCGACAGGAAACACCCCAAAGCGCAACGTGGACACATCCAAAATTTTGGAAAAAAACAGAGGTGTTTTTTGCGAAGTGCCTACCTGTAGATTTTGGCCTCTAGCTCAGCCGGCACCTAGGGAAACCTACCAAACCTGTGCATTTCTGAAAACTAGAGACCTAGGGGAATCCAAGGAGGGGTGACTTGCGGGGCTCGGACCAGGTTCTGTTACCCAGAATCCTTTGCAAACCTCAAAATCTGGCTAAAAAAACACATGTCCCTCAAATTTCTGTGGCAGAAAGTTCTGGAATCTGAGAGGAGCTACAAATTTCCTTCCACCCAGCGTTCCCCCAAGTCTCCCGATAAAAATGATACCTCACTTGCGTGGGTAGGCCTAGCGCCGGCGACAGGAAACACCCCAAAGCGCAACGTGGACACATCCTAAATTTTGGAAAAAAACAGAGGTGTTTTTTGCGAAGTGCCTACCTGTAGATTTTGGCCTCTAGCTCAGCCGGCACCTAGGGAAACCTACCAAACCTGTGCATTTCTGAAAACTAGAGACCTAGGGGAATCCAAGGAGGGGTGACTTGCGGGGCTCGGACCAGGTTCTGTTACCCAGAATCCTTTGCAAACCTCAAAATTTGGCTAAAAAAACACATGTCCCTCACATTTCTGTGGCAGAAAGTTCTGGAATCTGAGAGGAGCTACAAATTTCCTTAAACCCAGCGTTCCCCCAAGTCTCCCGATAAAAATGATACCTCACTTGCGTGGGTAGGCCTAGCGCCGGCGACAGGAAACACCCCAAAGCGCAACGTGGACACATCCTAAATTTTGGAAAAAACAGAGGTGTTTTTTGCGAAGTGCCTACCTGTAGATTTTGGCCTCTAGCTCAGCCGGCACCTAGGGAAACCTACCAAACCTGTGCATTTCTGAAAACTAGAGACCTAGGGGAATCCAAGGAGGGGTGACTTGCGGGGCTCGGACCAGGTTCTGTTACCCAGAATCCTTTGCAAACCTCAAAATTTGGCTAAAAAAACACATGTCCCTCACATTTCTGTGGCAGAAAGTTCTGGAATCTGAGAGGAGCTACAAATTTCCTTCCACCCAGCGTTCCCCCAAGTCTCCCGATAAAAATGATACCTCACTTGCGTGGGTAGGCCTAGCGCCGGCGACAGGAAACACCCCAAAGCGCAACGTGGACACATCCTAAATTTTGGAAAAAAACAGAGGTGTTTTTTGCGAAGTGCCTACCTGTAGATTTTGGCCTCTAGCTCAGCCGGCACCTAGGGAAACCTACCAAACCTGTGCATTTCTGAAAACTAGAGACCTAGGGGAATCCAAGGAGGGGTGACTTGCGGGGCTCGGACCAGGTTCTGTTACCCAGAATCCTTTGCAAACCTCAACATTTGGCTAAACAAACACATGTCCCTCACATTTCTGTGGCAGAAAGTTCTGGAATCTGAGAGGAGCTACAAATTTCCTTCCAGCCAGCGTTCCCCCAAGTCTCCCGATAAAAATGATACCTCACTTGCATGGGTAGGCCTAGCGCCGGCGACAGGAAACACCCCAAAGCGCAACGTGGACACATCCTAAATTTTGGAAAAAAACAGAGGTGTTTTTTGCGAAGTGCCTACCTGTAGATTTTGGCCTCTAGCTCAGCCGGCACCTAGGGAAACCTACCAAACCTGTGCATTTCTGAAAACTAGAGACCTAGGGGAATCCAAGGAGGGGTGACTTGCGGGGCTCGGACCAGGTTCTGTTACCCAGAATCCTTTGCAAACCTCAAAATTTGGCTAAAAAAACACATGTCCCTCACATTTCTGTGGCAGAAAGTTCTGGAATCTGAGAGGAGCTACAAATTTCCTTCCACCCAGCGTTCCCCCAAGTCTCCCGATAAAAATGATACCTCACTTGCATGGTAGGCCTAGCGCCGGCGACAGGAAACACCCCAAAGCGCAACGTGGACACATCCTAAATTTTGGAAAAAAACAGAGGTGTTTTTTGCGAAGTGCCTACCTGTAGATTTTGGCCTCTAGCTCAGCCGGCACCTAGGGAAACCTACCAAATCTGTGCATTTCTGAAAACTAGAGACCTAGGGGAATCCAAGGAGGGGTGACTTGCGGGGCTCGGACCAGGTTCTGTTACCCAGAATCCTTTGCAAACCTCAAAATTTGGCTAAAAAAACACATGTCCCTCAAATTTCTGTGGCAGAAAGTTCTGGAATCTGAGAGGAGCTACAAATTTCCTTCCACCCAGTGTTCCCCCAAGTCTCCCGATAAAAATGATACCTCACTTGCGTGGGTAGGCCTAGCGCCGGCGACAGGAAACACCCCAAAGCGCAACGTGGACACATCCTAAATTTTGGAAAAAAACAGAGGTGTTTTTTGCGAAGTGCCTACCTGTAGATTTTGGCCTCTAGCTCAGCCGCCACCTAGGGAAACCTACCAAACCTGTGCATTTCTGAAAACTAGAGACCTAGGGGAATCCAAGGAGGGGTGACTTGCGGGGCTCGGACCAGGTTCTGTTACCCAGAATCCTTTGCAAACCTAAAAAAATTTGGCTAAAAATACACATGTTACTCACATTTCTGTGGCAGAAAGTTCTAGAATCTGAGAGGAGCCACAAATTTCCTTCTACCCAGCGTTCCCCCAAGTCTCCCGATAAAAATTATACCTCACTTGTGTGGGTAGGACTAGCGCCCACGAAAGGAAAGGGCCCAAAACACAACGTGGACACATCACATTTTTTTATAAAAAGCAGTGCCTACCTGTGGATTTTGGCCTGTGGCTCAGCCGACACCTGAGGAAACCTAGCAAACCAGTGCATTTTTGAAAACTAGAAACCCAGGGGAATCCAAGATGGGGTGACTTGCGGGGCTCTGACCAGGTTATGTTACCCAGAATCCTTTGCAAACATCAAAATTTGGCCCAAAAAACACTTTTTCCTCTCATTTCGGTGACAGAAAGTTCTGGAATCTGAGAGGAGCCACAAATTTCCTTCCACCCAGCGTTCCCCTAAGACTCTCGATAAAAATGGTACATCACTTCTGTGGGTAGGCCTAGCGCCCACAAAAGGAAATGGCCCAAAACACAACGTGGACACAACATATTTTTTCACAGAAAACAGAGGTGTTTTTTGCAAGGTGCCTACCTGTGGTGTTTGGCCTGTAGCTCAGCCGGCCCCAGGGGGGGGGGGCAGAAATGCCCTAAAATAAATTTGCCCCCCCAACCCCCACCCTCCCCCGCCGGGAGCGACCCAGGGGGGCAGAAATGGCCTAAATACAATTTGTCCCCCAGGGGAGCGACTTTTGCCTGATGGGTCGCTCCCCATCTCTAAAAAAAGAAACAACAAAAAAAAAAAAATTGCCCTGGCGCCTAGAGTGTTCTGCCCCCCCCCCCCCGGGGGCAGTTCGGCCTAATAATAGGCCGATCTGTCCCCCGGGGGGGGCAGAAATGGCCTAAAATAAATTTGCCCCCCCAACCCCCACCCCCGCCCCCGGGAGCGACCCTTGCCTACGGGGTCGCTCCCCCTGCGTGACATTGGCGCCAAAAAACAAATCCCCGGTGCCTAGTGGTTTCTGCCCCCTTGGGGGCAGATTGACCTAAAATCGGCCAATCTGCCCCCAGGGGGGCAGAAATGGTCTAAATACAATTTGCCCCCCAGTGGAGCGACCCTTGCCTGATGGGTCGCTCCCCATCTCTAAAAAAAAGAAAGAACAAAAAAAAAAAACACACAAAAAAAATTTGCCCTTGCGCCTAGAGGTTTCTTCCCCCCCTGGGGGCAGATCGGCCTAATAATAGGGGGGGCAGAAATGGCCTAAAATAATTTGCCCTCCCCCCCAGGGAGCGACCCTTGCCTAAGGGGTCGCTCCCTTTGCGTGAAATTCATGCAAAGAAAAAACTCCCTGGTGTCTAGTGGTTTCTACCCCCCTTGGGGGCAGATTGGCCTCATCAAAATAGGCCAATCTGCCCCCAAGGGGGGCAGAAATGGCCAAAATATAATTTCCCCCCAAGGGGAGCTACCCTTGCCTAAGGGGTCGCTCCCCACCAAAAAAAAAAAAATGAAACAAAAAAAAAAAAAAGGTCCCTGGTGCCTAGAGGTTTCTGCCCCCCCTGGGGGCAGATCGGCCTAATAGTAGGCCTAATAGAAAAGGCCTTCCCGAAAATATGCCCCCCCTGGGAGCGACCCTTGCCCAAGGGGTCGCTCCCTTTTGTCAATAACAATAAAAAATAAAAAAAATCCCTGGTGTCTAGTGGTTTCCTCATCAAAATAGGCCAATCTGCCCCCAAGGGGGGCAGAAATGGCCAAAATATAATTTTCCCCCAAGGGGAGCGACCCTTGCCTAAGGGGTCGCTCCCCACCTCAATAAAAAAAAATGAAACAAAAAAAAATGGTCCCTGGTGCCTAGAGGTTTCTGCCCCCAAGGGGGGCAGAAAAGGCCTTTTCAAAAAAATGCCCCCCCTGGGAGCGACCCTTGCCCAAGGGGTCGCTCCCTTTTGTCAATTTCAAAGAAAAAAAAAAAAAATCCCTGGTGTCTAGTGGGGTTTTCAAAAGCCGGATTGCAAGCAATCCGGCTTTTGAAACCCTCGGAGGGACTTCAAAGGGAAGGAAATACTTTTCCTTCCCTTTGAAGCCCCTCCGGGCCTCCCAAGTGATTGAAAAAGAAATGCTTTTGCTTCCAGCGCGACGAGGGAGGCCCCTGTGACACATCAGCGCGCGCGCGCGCGCTGACGTCACAGGGGGGGGTGGGGGGGGGTCGGGGTGGAAGGGGAAGGTCTTCCCCTTCCATCCCCGACTTGGGGGGGGAAGGGGGGTGCACGGGGGGCGCGCTAGCGCGCCCCCAAGTTCCCCTGTGCCATGGACGAGATGATCTCGTCCAAGGCACAGGGGAACTGTAGCCTTGGACGAGATCATCTCGTCCAAGGCACCCAAGAGGTTAACATGTCCAAACAGTGTAAAACATGTTTCTCGCTATTGCAAGCCCTTGCTTTCCCATAGGTTACATTTGGGTTACCTTAAAGCAAACTTTAGGTGTAACTTCCAATTGGGAAAATATGTACATTTAGGAGATTGATGTCTGTGGACTCACAATTTTAAACCACAACTTATGGGAAGTCAGATTTTAAACTGTAAGTCTGAAAACAAGACTTTAAGAAAGTTTCTTACTTTAACCATTCTGTGCCTTTACCCATCTCTGAATTCACATCTGGGGTGGGTGACAGCTGGGCTTTGTGCATTCACTCTAGACAGTCATACACAAAGGAAGCTGGGGTGTGACATTTGCATCCTGATGGCCCATCACAAGGTTAATAGGCCATTAACTGGCTTAATGGGTGGGAAGAGTTTACTATTGCCTCACTTACACCTGAATAGGGCTGTGCATCTCCCCGCTCAAAGGGCTGCATACCTCCCTGTAGAGTGTCTTGAGCCAGGGTCCTTGTGATCTTCAAAGGCCTCTTTGAAGTGTTCCCCCACTTCAAAGGCACAGTTGGGTATAAATACTGGATCTCAGGCTCCACCAAATCAGAACTCTACTGGAATCAAGAACACTCTGCCAGGAAGAAGGACTTCTGTGCTGCCAGGAGGGACTGCCACTCTGCAACTGTATTGTTGTGTTGGCCTACAGCTATTACGACCCACTGCTCAGAAACTGCCAAAATCTAGACACCCACCCAACTCTGCCACACCAAAGGTCAGTGATAAACTGGCGATAACAAAACCGACACCGTCACGCCAACAGGAATACGCCCACACTATCACAACCCACTTATCCACGCAGCGGTCTTTCAACCGGGGTATTCCATTGACGGTACTCACCGCCTCACTCAAAATACACACACTCTTACAAAACACTACCACATTGGACAAATCTAAATACACGCACCTGATACACATACACACCACTCCCACGCACCCAATACAATATAAAACACACATCCACATTACCCATAAAACCTTACAACCAAAAATTTTTAAGAAGGCCAGAGAGACACCAAAGCAAAGACAACACCAGTATACAGAGGCACACAACACCATCACACATACACATCAACGAACAAAACACCACACACCCCTAACCATCACCCCACAAATCACAGCACACACCACCTCACACATCACCCACACCACCACATGGCACCGCAAAGACACACCAGGTTTTCTGAGGAGGAGCTCAGGGTCATGGTGGAGGAAATCATCCGGTTAGAGCCACAGCTATTTGGATCAAAGGTGCAGCACACCAGCATAGCTAGGAAAATGGAGCTATGGCGCAGAATCATGGACAGGGTCAATGCAGTGGGACAGCACCCAAGAACACAGGATGACATCAGGAAGAGGTGGAAAGACCTACGGGGGAAGGTGTGTTCTGTGGTCTCAAGACACCACATTGCGGTTCAGAGAACTGGCGGTGGGCCCCCACCTCATCCCCCACAACTAACAACATGGGAGGAGCAGGTCTTGGCTATACTGCATCCTGAGGGCCTCGCAGGAGTAGCTGAAGAAATGGACTCTAGTAACTCAAATCTCAACTACTTCATTCCCCACCCTACCTGCATGCTATCACATACCCCCCCCCTTGCCCTGCATGCAACAGCAAAGCATGGACACCCATCACCGATGAATGTCCAATGCACATACCCACACAGACCCCTAAACAATTATCACACAAGGTCCTACACAAGAATGTATGCACTGGTGTACAGGGTCACCCACCCTTTGCACACCATGGCACACACAGATGCAATAAGCATGCCTTTACACCACTGCAGGTCCCCTACCCAACGTCACCGGACAGGAGGTTCCAGACATGTCCACTCCACCCACAGAAGAGGCCCACAGTGATGACAGCAGCTCTGTCCAACTGGATCTAGATGACCAGCCCGGCCCATCTGGGACCTCGGGACAGTTGGTTCCCCTGACACAGTCACAGGCCACCACAAAGCCTCCCCTCTCCAGAAACTCCAGCACAGCACCCACCCAGCGGGCCCATACCTCTGTCCCCAGGACATGTCAAGCAGCAGTGTGTCCACCACTACAGGGAACCCAGGCAAACCTACCACCCCAAGAACAGCAGGGACCTGGGGGCAGTGGTAGTGGGCACACGGTTCAGGGGACAGAGGCCCAGGAAAACTGGGGAATTGTGAGGGCTGCTGTGCGACAGGGGGAGAACAGGCCCAGGGAACCAACTCTCCACTAGGCCCTCTCCAACATCATGGGAGAGTACCATCATTCCCAGGAGACAATGGCAACGGTACTGGCCAAGTTTCAGGAGACCCAGCGGCTGCAGGAGTAACAGTATTTGGGGTTCATGGAGGAACTCAAATCCATAAATACCTCCCTGGACACCATTGTAGGGGAGCTGAAGGACCTTGTGAACACCAGGAGGGACACTGTGGCACAACAAGGGACCCCTGACACTAACCTGGACAATGAGCTGTCCACCACCTCCGCCAGCACTAGTGGACAGGAGGCACCGCCACAGGACCACAACACCAGCACCCCACCCCCTCCAGATGGAGAACCACCCCGCAAGCGGTCCCTGAGATCCAGGACAAAGACAGAGAACATTGCCAAGACCCCTGCCAAAAATAAGACCACCCTGATTGTCATCCTTCTGTCCCACTTTGTCACCCTGTCCATCCTTAAACTGCCCTAGCTCTACTTCCTATGTCCCTTTGGACAATGCACCCCTGAGACTAATAGACTGGACTCTGCCATGGACATTCCTCCACCATCACCCCTGACCATTTTCCAAACCCCTCCACTATTTAGCACTTAAATAAACACCCTTGAATCACAAAACAATCTGGAGTCAGTCTGTGCTTTCACAAAAGTGTATTTGCAGTAACTGAGGGAAATAGCAATGTCCATTGTATTGTCAACATACCTATGTCACACAGTTCTAGTCCATTAGGTAACATAGCAGAGGTCACACAGTGGGACCCACATCTGTGAAATCAAAAGGGAAAGTGACAAATCAGGGTCCATACACTGGGTGAAAGTGACAGACAGATGAGAGGTAGAACACTTTTATCAGATGTAGGAGGCAGTGATGTCTTCTTACCTGTGTCTCACTGGAAGTATTGCTGGATCACGGTCTTTCTGTTGTCTATGTCCTCTTCTTTGCCTCCTCTTCTTCACTGTCCACAGGCTCCACAGCTGCCACAAGACCTCCTTCTGGACCATCCTCCTGCAGAAAAGGCACCTGTTGTCGCAAAGCCAAGTTGTGCAGCATACAGCAGGCCACGATGATCTGGAACACCTTCTTTGGTGAGTAGTATAGGGAACCACCTTTCATATGGAGGCATCGGAACCTGGCATTTAGGAGGCCGAAGGTCCTCTCTATAACCCTTCTGTTGAAGTAAGCCTCAGCAAGGCCTACTAGTGCAAGGGGTTCGCCCTTCTCTGCACAAAGTCCGCAGACCATATAGGAAGAAGTTGGCACAGAAACTGAAATAAAAGACAAACTTTATTAAACCTCATGAGGTGGTACTACAGTTCAAACAGCACCCTTCGGTAATGTTTGAAGTAGCACACTGAACTAAGAGAGCATGGTCCTTTTATACCCACGCAGGGGATAAAAGAATGTGGTACAATGATAGAAGCAAGACTTACATACATGTAAGGTCATATGGAAATGCACAGTCGACAGATAGGAGGGGCTAACAGTTTCAAGGACTAGTTGACACATTACTGTCTGTTACTGATTACTAACAGCTGCAGATCTTACTGGGCATGTGCGAAAGTGGGAGATGCTAAATATAACTTGTCACTAGACAGATTTTCAAGAGTAGTTAACAGAAAGGTAGGACAGAGCACATGGCCAGCACATGGCAGAGAAAATGGCTGCCATGAATACAAAATGGATTCCGCCAATTGTTCACAATAGTTGCTAAATACAAGATGTCTTCTGCTAATGCTTAATCTAATCGCTATTAAGTTACAACAGACGACCCTTTCAGCATTAGCTGAAGACATTCGTCTTTTTGGGATAATCTAAATATTCATCTTGTATATTTATGCTCATCATTTCAGCTATTTCCTTATCTAACATGTGTTGTGCTTTCATTTCTGTAATATTTCTTTTGGTAGGCATACAAGCAGTAATACACATGGAGCAGAACATTGGACCACCCTGAATACAGATACAGCATGTGAAAAATATTGCAATCATTACACACAGGATAGTCAGTAGTTTCCAGCCCCAAGCGGAAACAAGAGCCCAAAATCATCCAGAAAAGGTCCAAGTACCAGTCTCTGTGTGGATTTCTGCAGCAATTTTATGCAATTTAGATATTGCATCATATGCTGAAAGTGAGTGATCTGGAATAAAAACACAGCAACTACTACAGATGAAGCGACATGCACCACCTCGATCAGCTAATATCACATCTAGTACCATACGATTTTGGAGCGCTACAATCCTCACAATTTGGAGCTCCTCGTAATATTCCCAAGCGCCAGAGCTGCCTGATTGGTAAAAGCCTCCACAACCCTAGTCAATCGTCTCACTTTCCTACTGTTTAACGCAGCACCCACAAAGGAGAACAACCCTAAATTAAAATCAACATATTGTTGCAGGCTAGTGTCCGTTTGGTCTACCTCATTTGTACTTATTGTCCTTTTATATCTATTTTTAATGATGTCATTGAACAGTTTAAAATCTCGGTGATATGATGTAGGGGCCAAAAACACAGGGGGTAATAGAAAAGATACATAACACACACCTGACCACCCAACAAGTAGTTGGTAATATCCATAGTTACCACAAACAAAATATGTATTATGTGAAGCTGTAAAACTACTATTATTTACACCCTCAATAGTTAAAATCAAGGTACAATCGCTTATCCCTACTGGAATTCGCCCAATGCTACGTATACATAAATCTGCTTTAGTTTTTGTAACAGAAATCACAAATTGTTCTTTCTTGTCAGAGACAGTCATTCTGACCGCCATGCGGTTACCGCCGAATGACCACCCCGCGGTCAAAAGACCGCGGCGGCCATTACAACTTTCCCGCTGGGCCGGTGGGCGACCGCCAAAAGGCCACCCACCGGCCCAGCGGGAAAGCCCCTGCAACGAGGAAGCCGGCTCCGAATGGAGCCGGCGGAGTTGCAGGGGTGCGACAGGTGCAGTGGCACCCGTCGCGATTTTCACTGTCTGCAAAGCAGACAGTGAAAATCTGTATGGGGCCCTGTTAGGGGGCCCCTGCACTGCCCATGCCAGTGGCATGGGTAGTGCAGGGGCCCCCAGGGGCCCCACGACACCCGTTCCCGCCATCCTGGTTCTGGCGGTGACAACCGCCAGAAACAGGCTGGCGGGAAGGGGGTCGGAATCCCCATGGCGGCGCTGCAAGCAGCGCCGCCATGGAGGATTCCCTGGGCCAGGGGAAAACCGGCGGGTAACCGCTGGTTCCCCTTTTCTGACCGCGGCTTTACCGACGCGGTCAGAATAGCCCAGGAAGCACCGCCAGCCTGTTGGCGGTGCTACCGCTGCCCTCCGCCCTGGCGGTCACAGACCGCCAGGGTTGGAATGAGGGCCAGAGTCTCTTATATTTGTGAAGACATATGGTATTGAAACATTGTCCGTTTGATACTCTTCCCATTCCCATTTAGTTCCTTTGGCTTGGGGATACCCATCTTTGTCTTGGTAGCATACTTTGTTAAGGCGAAAAAGAAGTCCGCCCTCTGTACGTTTTCCAGATGCAAACAAAAGCGTATACCAAGCTTGACAAGAACCATTGTGTGAAAAAGGAAGAGGAATTAAAGGTGTTCCTCCTTTCTTTTGATGCGCAGGTATCTTTCCACATACCCATCCGTTAGTAGTATTTGTAGCATTATGAGTATGATGCAACATCTGAATGAAAGTATTATTGAAGTACGATTGACGGTGCTTCTGCTCCTGATAGGGAAGCGTAAAGTAATAGTAATCCTCTGGTACTGGAGTAGTGGCAACAAAAAACTCACGAGCAGGAGCCTTCTTTTCAACAAACCAGGTGATTATTGCTATAACCACCAAAACAACAACAAACCCCATAGTACTAATGATCAGTTTGTTATTCATTTTAGCAACAGTGATAATGGACCCTTTCAGAAATTAATTAAAAACAATCGTTGGAGCTCTTATTCCTGGACAGCCGCTGATTTCTTCACCACGGGCCAAGACGGGTGTCACTACTCTAATGCATGGCTGATCCTTCCCCTTGCCACATTGGCTCTCCTTTTCACTAACCCAGGGTGGTAGGTCAACCATTTTTCTCCAGCACTACGGGGTCTTTCCTCAGTCTCAAATTATATTGCGACACCCCAGAAATCGTATGGTCCGGGAATAACTTCGCAGATTCGTCAGGTGATATGGCACGGCCTTTCTCCGTAGTCAAAATCTCTCGATGATCGGTCAGCACAGCAGGTTCCACCAAGGTAGGTAGCACTCTCTTGCAGTGAGTACTATGGACCCAATTATTTCGGTTCGTCACTCGAACTGCTGTCCTTGTCGCAAGGAGCACCTGTTCTGGGCCTCGCCACCTTGGTTCCAAGCTGCTTGATCTTTCAAAGGACTTAATCATCACCTGGTCACCAGGTCGGAGTTCATGGCCTTCACCTGTAGATCTGTCAGGAAGTGCTTCTCGAACCTGTTGATGAATAGAAACCAAATTGTCGGTTCACTGTGCCAAATAATCATTCATCAGGACACAAGGTACATCATATACAGAATTTGGATTAGGAACTCCCCAAATGTTCATTGGCCTTCCTAACACTATTTCGTGCAGAGTAAGGCTGATTCGAGAGTGTGGCACTGACCTAATAGACAATAATGCCAACAGTAATGCATCCGGCCAAGTTAAGGATGTGGAAGCCTGTATCTTCGCTAACTTCAGCTTCAAAGTAGCATTACACCTTTCCACCAACCCTGCTGATTGTGTGTGGAAAACCGCATGGAACTTCTGTTTGATCCCTAACCTTTCAGGACATACTTAATAACATCCCCAACAAAATGAGGTCCGTTATCATTCCATAAAAGTCTGCAAACACCAAACCTAGGGAAAAATTATTTCAAAAGCACCTTCGCTGTGGTAATGGCAGTATTATCCTTTGTCCAGTTATTGAAGGCACATACCACCACCAAGACATACTTTAAGTTGTTGCAGCATTCAAGCTGAATATAATCCATTTGTAGAACTTCAAAAGGTGCAGTTGGTATAGCAAACCCTCCCGCAGGAGTACGTGTCCCTTTTCCAGGATTGGATTGTAAACAGATCAAACGAGACTGTACTACTCTCTTAGCTGTACTGGAAATTTCTGGATGCTCCCAAACTTGCATAAGCTACTTCGTTATTTTTTAAGCTCCACCATGAGCCAGCCCATGTGCCATCTGAACCATAGGTTGTACAAAAGCTATAGGCAATTTCCATTTATCCATCTGCTTATTCCGCCAACAGCCCTCATCATCCAATTCTCCATCTTCAGACCATTGCTCACATTTTTTCACAGAAGCAGATTTCTGTATATCTAATACGTCTTGTCTAGCATTATGCCAACGTTCAGCTTGTGACTTCACTACATACATAGAAGTAGTACTTTGCTGCATCACAGTCTCACGTGCTACACGGTCCGCAAGGGCATTACCTTGCCCTATCTTATCGGTCACTTTCTTGTGTGCACTACATTTCACAACAGTTTCTTTCTTTGGATATGTCAATGCATTGAAGAGGTTATGCACTAATTCTCTGTGCATTATCTGTATCCCGTGGGATGTGAGAAAGCCTCTCTCCTTCCAAAGCAAACCAAAATCATGAGCCACTCCAAAAGCATAGCGGCTGTCTGTATAAATGTTCACACATAAGTCAGTACTAAGCTCACATGCTTGTATCAAAGGTATTAGTTCAGCTGCTTGAGCTGACTTCTGTGGTATTCGAGCTGTCTCCACTACCGTGTGTATTGTGGTGATTGTGTATGCAGCTGAGGTTGTACCGTCTGGCAACTTCAAATAAGACCCATCAACCCACAATTCCCCGTCTACATCTGGATGGGGCGTATCTTGTAAATCAATACTTTGTCTGTTCTTCGATAAGGAATATACAATCATGTGTTTCTTGTGACTGAGGCTGAGTCACCGGATATGGCAACAAAGTGGCTGGATTTAGTGTTGCACATCTCTGCAGTGTAATGTGAGGAACCACCAATGTCAATTCGTATCCTGTCAGGCGAGCGCTAGTTATATGTTGTGTCTTTGTTTAATTTAAAAGAGCATCCACCGCATGGGGTACTAACACCAACAGCTTATGTGACAAAACTATCCCTTCACTCTGACGTATTGACACAGCTGTTGCGGCATCTGAACGGAAACACCCAGGCAACGCTCAAGCAACAGGATCAAGTACTGCTAAAAAATATGCACAGGGACGCTGCTTATCGCCATGTGTCTGTACTAAAACTGACAATGCACATCCATCTTTCTCATGTACGTAAAGTGCAAAAGGCTTCATGTAATCTGGAGTACCTAACACTGGTGCTGAACAAAGGGCTTGTCGTAGCTGCCAGAAAGCAGTCTCACATTCATCTGTCCATGGGAGGGGCATTGGAGTATCTTTAGTCAAAAGTGCTAGCAAAGGTTTGACAATGTGTGAAAACCCTAATATCCATTGCCTACAAAAAGAAGTAAGACCAAGGTATGCACGAACATCTTTCTGAGAAGAGGGTACTGGTGTGTCTAAAATTGCTTGAATACGATCTGATGTAAGTGCACGGCCCTCCTTAGACAAAAGGTGACCTAAATAGGTTACCTTTGGTCTACAATATTGCAATTTCTTTTGTGACACTTTATGATGGTTTGAAGCAAGAAAAGAAAGTAAGGACAAAGTGCACTTTTCACATTGCTCAGGGGTATCAGCTGCCAACAAAATATCATCAACATATTGTATGAGAGCCACACCTTCAGGCAAAACAAAAGAATCAAGTTGTCGTTTTAACACTTGACTATAAATACTAGGACTCTCAGTATAGCCTTGAGGAACTCCCCAAAATCTAAATGATCGTTTATTTAAAGTAAAACCAAACAAATATCGGCTGTCAGGATGAATAGGGATTGAAAAGAAAGCATTCTTCAAGTCTATCACAGAGAACGTAGTTGCTGCCGGGGGAACCAAAGTAAGAAGTGTTATGATGTCAGATACCACAGGATATTGTGGTATCACAATCTTATTGACTTCTCGTAAATCAATTATGAATCGGTAAATCCTAGTATCAGTATCCTTTTTCATAATAGGAAGAATCGGACTGTTACAAACATTATACGGAACTTCCTCAACAACTCCAACTGCAATAAGATCATGCACAATTCGTGTGAGTGCTTCTTCGCCCTCCTGTGAAATTTTGTATTGACGCAAACGTGGCAATACAGCTCCCTCCTTGACACTAATATGTACCGGTTGAATAATCATTTGTCCCACATCAGTATCTGAAGTAGCCACAACGTACTAGGGAGTGAAGCTAATGCAATATCCTCTTTAACAAGACAAACTCTTTCCATCACAGGATGATTATCATTTAAAATAACATGCACCCCTTCAGGAGAGCATCGTATTGTTGCCCTGAAATGCTTGAGCATATCAAGACCCACAATATTGTCTGGTGTATTTGGAGAAAGCAACAATGGACATGGAGCAGTAAATCTATCAACATGGAATGCAAGTGGTTGTGACAATGGGCTAGGGGAAAGTGTTCCATCGAAACCTATCGATGTAATGGTTAAGCCAGACAGGGGAGCCCTTGGAATCAATTGTTTAGACAAGGTGCTACGAGTAGCTCCTGTATCAACCAGAAACTGATCAGTAGAACCCAAAACATGTGCTGTAACATAGGGACCCCTCTGATCTACTGGAATTTCAACTGATTCCTTACCCCATCCTAGGCAATCCTATGCATAAGCAGAATCTTGGAAATCAGGCTGCACATAGTTAGACATCTGGTATTGGTTGCGTCTATCAAAAGTGTTAAACCCATCTTGCCCTCGTGCATTAGCATCAACCCTAGCATGATCATTCGTGCTTCTTCTAGGCCCGGAATATCCTGAGCGATTTCTCATTTGTCCCCGACCACGTCCACCTCTATCACTACCTCTAAAAGGCGGACCATAAGCTTGAGCCAACATAACCTTCGTCTTTAATTCTTTAATCTTTTTATCCTCGCTACCTTTTGCTTCTAATTCCTGACGTTCATAATACTGACCCATAGTCAAAAGTGAAACTGGAGTAGAGGTAGTCCATGAACTTTCATCAGCTTTTAGACGACTAGCTGTTCCTGGTAACAGATTTGCGACATATTTATCGACAAACAAATGTCTGCCCATATCATCTGACAATAACTGGCCGCTAAAATCATGAAATGCTTCTTCAAAGCGTGTAAAGAAATCAGAGACCGATTAATCTGCCTTTTGCTTACAAGACGCTTAAACAGTCCAATCTATCTTTTTAGGGGGAATAATCGTTTTTAACTTAACTAATATGGCTGCGGGAAGATCTAGAATCAACTGATATGGCTTTTTCGCAGGTTCCCTATCCCTGTCCAGCTGTTCTAATTCTTTCCATGATGCCCCAAAAACTACACGATCAATTTTACGAATATCAATCCAAAAAATAAACCAATGTCAGCCAAAGTCATAGTACAAGAACTAATTGCTCCCTCAACTTCCTCATAAAAGGCAGCTGGATTTTTCCGCGGGTCAGGTAATGCTGTTTTAAGTGCCATTACATCTGCCCTATTCCAAGGAGTATACACCCAATTATGAATAAAATAACCGTTAGCATCAACAGAAGTTTTATCATCACTTGTACCCAATCATTTAGAAGGAATATACAAAGGCGCGGCCTCCCGCATTGGTTTCGCATGAACTATCATAGTGTTATCTGTTCCGAAGATGGAGGCTTGCACCCCGCCGGTCTGAGATGTCCGTACAACTACCTCCACAGCCCTTTTCTCCTCTTGCAAAAGGAATGCCACAACACATAATTTCACCAAACGCCTGATTGCATCAGCCACCTTGGAGAAAACAAAAAGACCATCACGCATTTGCTTATGATCAGCTGCTACATCATCGGGATCTAACGCATCAGAATATTTCCAATATAGTTCAATAACTTCTGTGCCAAATGCCTCAGTAAAATATAGCTGCTCCTTTTCCGTCCACCCTTTCATGTTGTCTAAAAGTTCAGAAGCAGAGACAACGCTACAATTTGTTTTACGAGCAATAGATCTAAGCTCAGACGCACGGTCAGCCGGCAACATAGAGCGACTGTCTCGTATCTTCTGTTGCTCCGAACCGGAGACCTTAGCTAACTCATGAGGGGCAGAAGGAACGACATACGGAGGTGGAGGGCGATCTAGTAACAAAAAATCATTGTGTGGTTTATTAACGATAGGATAGAGGTTGCCTAACGGTGTATTGGCCAGTTAACTGTAATTTACGTTCTTTCTCTTCTAGCTCCTTTAAGTCATTCATTTCTTTCTTTCTCATTTCCAATGCTTTCACATATACATTCTTCCGCTGCTCTTTCTCAAGCAAGGCTTGCTCACACTTGACTCGTCCACGCACTTCTTTCTCCCACATTCGTACAGAGTCAAACAGATCTTGCCTAGACCTTCGCATACACATACATTGTTCCACATACTCAATCTTTCGCAAATCAAATGACCCATGCATAGGCCAACGTAACTCAGGATCCGCACAAGTGTGTTTATTCCATAATGTTCTGTACATTATAGAAGAAAGACCATGTTTAACATACATATCTCTATTGGGCGTCCCCTCTGGGAGTGCCGGTTGCGATTCTTCCAGTCTCAAATTGGTACCATTACAAAAGCAACACATCCTACGAAGTGCACTAAAAACTGGCATGCCAAAAATAGTGCAGAATATGCAATATTATAATCAAAGTAGCACTTAAGGTGCAGTTCAAATCAAAATTAAATTGGAGAAAATTTCCCTCATTACCTACCTATATAAATTGCAATTTATATATCAATTCAAAGGACACAAATTGACTAGTCACCCAAAACACGAGAGCCACAGTAAGTAGTGCTAAACTTCATTACCAAACAAAGGCATCAAAACCCGCAGCAAGTGCCGTAAAAATGGTTCTTACCAATCACAGGGTGTCCAGGTTACAACTGCCAAGTTCTAAAATCGACCAAATGGTCACTGCATGACGAATGAACAAAAAGGATCTCAGTCGCGGACCGACACCACCTGGATGGTCAAATCAGAAAGAAGGGAAAAACGCTGTGATTGCCAAGACTCGGGTCTCCTCAGGCATTAATCGTCCGCAGCGAGATCCCAATCCTTCATCGCGACCAATCCGTTGGGCCTCCGAGTCACCGATGAGTCCCTGTTCGGGCACCAATTTGTTGAAGTAAATAAATAAACTTTGGCCCATATTTATACTTTTTTAGCGCCACATTTGCGACACTTTTTGACGCAAAAAACGGTGCAAACTTACAAAATACCATTGTATTTTGCAAGTTTGCGCAGTTTTTGCGTTAAAAAATGACGCAAATGCGGCGCTAAAAAAGTATAAATATGGGCCAAAGTTTATTAAACCTCATGAGGTGGTACTACAGTTCAAACAGCACCCTTCGGTAATGTTTGAAGTAGCACACTGAACTAAGAGAGCATGGTCCTTTTATACCCACGCAGGGGCTAAAAGAAGGTGGTACAATTATAGAAGCAAGACTTACATACATGTAAGGTCATATGGAAATGCACAGTCGACAGGTAGGAGGGGCTAACAGTTTCAAGGACTAGTTGACACATTACTGTCTGTTACTGATTACTAACAGCTGCAGATCTTACTGGGCATGTGCGAAAGTGGGAGATGCTAAATATAACTTGTCACTAGACAGATTTTCAAGAGTCGTTAACAGAAAGGTAGGACAGAGCACATGGCGAGCACATGGCAGAGAAAATGGTTGCCATGAATACAAAATGGATTCCGCCAAATGTTCACAATAGTTGCTAAATACAAGATGTCTTCTGCTAATGCTTAATCTAATCGCTATTAAATTACAACACTCCTAGTTCACCCTTGTGCCTCATTGTAGCGTTCCTCTGCCCTTGTCCTGGGATTCCTCATTGGGGTCAGTAGCCATGACAGGTTGGGGTAGCCAGAGTCACCTGCAAATGTCGAGGGACAACTGTTAGACACACACTAACCCTTAGGGACAACCCCAGACAACTATTCATACTGTATAGGGTCCATGTCCTCAACTAATAGCCACACACGATGCCTCTGGAGTTGCCACATCACATAAGGGATGCTACTATTCCTCAGAATGTAAGCGTCACGCACCGAGCCAGGAAACTTGACGTTCACATTGGAGATGTACTGGTCGGCCAAACACAACATCTGCACATTCATAGAATGGTAACTCTTCCGGTTTCTGTACACCTGTTCACTCCTGCGGCGGGGTACCAAGGTCACATGTGTCCCATCAATGGCACCTATGATGTTGGGGATGTGACCCAGGGCATAGAAGTCACTTTTCACTGTAGGCAAATCCTCCACATGAGGGGAAACGATGTAGCTGTGCATGTGTTTCAGCAGGGCAGACAACACTCTGGCCAACACGTTAGAGAACATTGGCTGGGACATCCCTGATGCAATGGCCACTGTAGTTTGAAAAGACCCACTTACCAGGAAATGGAGTACTCACAAGACCTGCACTAGAGGGGGGATTCCTGTGGGGTGGCGGATAGCTGACATCATGTCTGGCTCCAACTGGGCACACAGTTCCTGGATTGTGGCACGATCAAGTCTGTAGGTGACTATTATTTGTCGCTCTTCCATTGTCGACAGGTCCACCAGCGATCTGTACACCAGAGGATGCTGCCATCTCCTCACCTGCCCCAGCGGACATGCACTATGGATGAGAACAGCAATCAGAGGGTCAGCCAACACTGAGGTACGAAAAAAACTTTATTGCACACATTTGTCAATCCGCTATGTGCCTGTCGTAGTGTGTATGCAAGGCCTATATATGTGTGACGCATTTAAAATTAATGCCATGTCGCCCCCTGAAATGGCGGCTGCTTGACCTGTAATGTGGGACAAGGGGATATGAGGTAACTGCGCTGGCGTTGTACACCGTTGCGGTCGAATACCGCAGCGCAATCCTGCATTAGTTAACATTGGACCCTATGGGTCCCAGGAGCCAATGACGATGTACGCCGGCGGTGACGGTACGCACCGCCGCCGACGTGACCGACATTTTCTCGCTGTTCACTCACTTGATACCTGATCTTCGACAGGAGAGGACCTACACTGCAAGTGCTACTGTGACCTCAGTCTGGAAGCGATAATGGCTCAAGTGTCTGGGGAAAGGGCCCCTGCCTTCACATCGGAGGAGTAGGAGAAACTAGTGGATGGGGTCCTCCCCCAGTACACACTACTCTAAGGTCCTCCAGACAAACAGGTGAGTACACTGTGAGCATTCTGTATGGCAATGCCTGTTTGGAGTGGTGTGGATGGGAGATGGGGGGGATTGAGACGTGCATGATATGATGGTGAGTGTATGTGCGTCAGGGAAAGGGTGGGAACGTGGGCCAAAGACTGTGACGGTCCAGACGGTTAATGTTGTACCTTTTTCCATGTACTCTTCCTGTAGGTCAGCGCCCACCAGAAGAAGGATATTTGGCGTGCCATCGCCAAAGACGTCCGGGCCCTGTGGGTCCACCACAGATGGAGCACCCACTGCCGTAAAAGATGGGAGGACATTCGCCTCTGGAGCAAGAAGACGGTGGAGGGCCAGCTGGGGATGGCCTCCAAACGTGGGAGGGGTGCCCATCGCACCATGACCCCCTGATGTTCAGGATCCTAGCGGTGGCGTATCCGGAGTTGGATGCACGCTTGAGGGCATCACAGCAGCTACAAGGGGATGAGTACACTCACATCCATCTGATTCAGCGTGCATTGGAGGTGTCTGGGCGGGGGAGGTGGACAGTGGGTTCCCCTAGGCTAGGGGGAGCCTTGTAGGCAAAGACCGTTTGTGAGTCAGGCTAAGTGGCACCCCAACCCCACCCGTAGTAAGAGCCATCTACATCTAGTCAGGCTCCTGTGACTTCCATTTGTGCAGCAATCGGGCATAGGCCTTGTACCCCATGTCCCTGTGATCAATTAGGGAACTCTAAGTGAATGCTGTAGTGCAGAGGGCTGCTGTGTCTGTAGGGTCCGCCAACGGTAGCGGTATTGAATGCACTGAACATGTCTTTCAACTTCCCCCCCCCCTTTTTGTGGTCTCCCTGTTCTTGTGTGCATTAGCATCATCAGGAAGAGGAGCTGTGCCACCGGAGCAGGAGGGAGCTGCATCCCACATGGCCCTGGAGGGTGAGACTACGGACTCAGAATTCACCAGTGGGACAGAGGGCAAGGGGAGCTCCACGGCGGGGACATAAGCAGAAACCAGCAACACTGACTCCTCCTCTGATGGGAGCTCCATGTGGTGGCGGGCCCCTCTGTGTCCCCCGCATCTACAGGTACAGCTGCCACCCCCCCACCAGCACCACCCTCACAGCAGCCCCTCAGCATGTGCCCTGTGGCCGCTCACCCAGGAGGGTGGGCATCTCCTTCGCTCCAGGCACCTCAGGCCCTGCCCCAGTCAGCCCTGCTGCCCTCAGTTAGGAGGCCATTGACCTCCTCAGATCCCTCACTGTTGGGCAGTCTCCCATTCTGAATGCCATCTTGGGTGTAGTGAGGCAGTTGCAACAGACAAATGCATACCTGGAGGGCATTCATTCTGGCCAGGCAGCCCAACAGAGAGCATTTCAGACTCTGGCCTCAGCATTGATGGCAGTCATTGTCCCTGTGTCCAACCTCCCCCATCCAACTTCCTCCACCCAGACCCAATCCCCAGTACCCCAACTTATCCCAAGCACACCATCAGACCAGCATGCACACACCTCAACACACAAGGGTAGCTCTGGCAAACATAAGGACCACACATCCCACAGGCACTCACACAAGCATCATACCCATGCACACATACCAACATCCACTGCCTCCACTCTGTCCCTCTCCTCCACGTCTCCCTCCTCCCTCCCTGCCACATCTCCACTCACACCTGCATGCACTACATCTTCAGCCACTACCTCCATCACCAGCACCCCCATCACCACACACCGCTCATGTGCACTCACCACCCCCACTACCATTCACACATCCCCTCCCAGTGTGTCTGTGAGCCCTCCTCCCAAAGTACACAAACGCAGCCATCCACCTCACAACAGCCTCCAGCCCATGCACCTTCACCCAAAGTCAGCAAACAAACACCTCCTAAAACCACTACCTTTCCCTCCACTCCCAAACACCCTCCATCAACCCATCCCAGTGTGTCTAAAAAACGTTTCCTGTCAAACCTTGACCTCTTCCCTTCACCTCCCCCACCCCTTACGTCCCCTAGGGCCTGCCTTTCCAGGTCCCAACCCAGCACCTCAGCCACCACATCACCGGCACAGGGGTGCCAGCACTAACCGGCTTCTGGAGGAAGCCAAGAAGCAGGGCTGCCAGTGTCCCAATGAGCGAGGCCAAGGACATTCCCCCACCTCCAAAACCAAAGAAGTTGCCCACATCCTGGAGGGAGAAGGCCAAAACACCTGCCACCAAGGGCTCAACCAAGACAAAAGTTGGGAGTGGCAAGACAGCTGCGCCACCATCCAAGGTGGGGAAGGGCCAGAGAAAGAAAGGCAAGTCGCCTCCAACCTGCACGGCGTACAAGACCGCCACTGGCACCGCCACATGCACCACCGCCACCAGCACCGAGGTCAGTGAGCCCCCCACCAGCACCGCCGCTCGTGAGACCGCCGCCCGCTCCGAGGTCAGTGAGCCCCCCGCCAGCACCGCCGCTCGTGAGACAGCTGCCAGCACTGAGGTCAGTGAGCCCACCACCAGCACCGCCCCTCATGAGACCGCCACCAGCACCGAGGTCAGTGAGCCCCCCAGCAGCAATGCCGCTAATGAGACCGCCTCCAGCACCGAGGTCAGTGAGCCCCCCACCAGCACCACTGCCAAATGACCGCCGCAAGCACTGCCGATACTGAGCCCGCCGCCAGCACCGCCAGTGGCCACACCACATCCTGAGCCAGTGGCACCACTCCAGACATGGCTGCCATCCCCAGTGATCATTCGTACGAGTCTGGTGGCCAGTTCCAGGGGCATGGGCAGCTTCCATGTTGCCCCTCCGTCAGTGGAGTGTCACATCCACTACCTCAGGCTTTGGCAGGATGAAGCACTCTGGGCACAAATCCCCCTCCAGAACCAGTGGAGAAAGGCATCCACTACCTCAGTCCTTGGCAGAATGAAGCACTCTGGGCACCATGCCCCCTCCAGAACCAGTGGAGACTGTTATCCACTTGTGAGACTGTGGCTTTTCACTCCCCAGGATAAAGCAGTGGACAGCCCACCCACTGGGGAGACTTGTGAGACTGTGGCTTTGCACTTCCCAGGATAAAGCAGTGGGCAAACCACCCACTGGAGAGACTTGTGAGACTGTGGCTTTGCACTCCCAAGGATGCAGCAGTGGGCAAACCACCCACTGGAGAGACTTGTGAGACTGTGGCTTTGCGCTCCCCAGGATGCAGCAGTGGGCAACCCACCCACTGGAGAGACTTGTGAGACTGTGGCTTTTCACTCCCCAGGATAAAGCAGTGGACAGCCCACCCACTGGGGAGACTTGTGAGACTGTGGCTTTGCACTTCCCAGGATAAAGCAGTGGGCAAACCACCCACTGGAGAGACTTGTGAGACTGTGGCTTTGCACTCCCAAGGATGCAGCAGTGGGCAAACCACCCACTGGAGAGACTTGTGAGACTGTGGCTTTGCGCTCCCCAGGATGCAGCAGTGGGCAACCCACCCACTGGAGAGACTTGTGAGACTGTGGCTTTGTGCTCCCCAGGATAAAGCAGTGGGCAACCCACCCACTGGAGAGACTTGTGAGACTGTGGCTTTGCGCTCCCCAGGATACAGCAGTGGGCAACCCACCCACTGGAGAGACTTGTGAGACTGTGGCTTTGCACTCCCCAGGATGCAGCAGTGGGCAACCCACCCACTGGAGAGACTTGTGAGACTGTAGCTTTGCACCCCACAGGATAAAGCAGTAGCCAACCCACCCACTGGAGAGACTTGAGAGACTGTGGCTTTGCACTCCCCAGGATAAAGCAGTGGGCAAAGCACCCACTGCAGAGACTTGTGAGACTGTGGCTTTGCACTCCCCAGGATAAAGCAGTGGGCAAACTACCCACTGGAGAGACTTGTGAGACTGTGGTTTTGCACTCCCCCGGATAAAGCAGTGGGCAAAGCACCCACTGGAGAGACTTGTGAGACTGTGGCTTTGCACTCCCCATGATGCAGCAGTGGGCAACCCACCCACTGGAGAGACTTGTGAGACTGTGGCTTTGCACTCCCCAGGATAAAGCAGTGGGGAAAGCACCCACTGGAGAGACTTGTGAGACTGTGGCTCTGCACTCCCCAGGATAAAGCAGTGGGCAAAGCACCCACTGGAGAGACTTGTGAGACTGTGGCTTTGCACTCCCCAGGATTCAGCAGTTGGCAACCCACCCACTGGAGAGACTTGTGAGACTGTGGCTTTGCACTCCCCAGGATAAAGCAGTGGGCAACCCACCCACTGGAGAGACTTGAGAGACTTGAGAGACTGTGGCTTTGCACTCCCCAGGATAAAGCAGTGGGCAAAGCACCCACTGGAGAGACTTGAGAGACTGTGGCTTTGCACTCCCCAGGATACATCAATGGGCATTGGGCCCCCTCGTGGAGCTGGCGTTGTGCACTCCTCTGGCTGAGGTGCCCCCTCTTCCCTTCCCCCTGAGGTGCCGGTTTTATTTCGATCTGATGCCATTGCAGTGTTCTCTCTGTTTGGATCAGGTATCTTGTGTGGGCCTCGCCCATGAATTTTGGGCCCAGTGGTCCACGGACTATATAGGTGCAGTACATGGACTAGAATTCTTGGTGTACATATTTGTTAATTGTGTATATAAATTTTTGAGTAATGTATTTTTCTTGATTACATTTGTTAAAATCATTTAGTTTTGTCTTTGCGTTCTTCCAGGGAGGTTTGGGGGGTTGGGGGGAAAGTAACGTTTCAGCATATATTTGTGTGTGTGTTGTTGTGGGTGGGGGTGTTGCGTGTTGCATGTGTGTGTCACTCTCTTTTCCCTCCCCCCTCCCCTGTGTTGTAGGTGCAGTACTCACCGTGGTCGTCGCCGCCGTCCGTCGTGCTCCTGGTAGAAGAGCAGGAAGACAATGGCAGGATGTATGTGGAGTTCCGGCTCCATGGCATCCTGGTTCCTTGTGGGGTGTGTAGAGGTGAGTATTTCCCCTTCCAAGTCCTGTTTCCGCTGTGTTTTTGTTCACGTTGAATCCGCCCCAAAAAGGTGGCGGATTGGCCTGTCATGATACTGTGGACAGTACATTGTCTTCTGCCTGTCTGTTGGCGGTGACCGCCATGCTGTTTGTTTGTACCGCTGTGGCGGTCGGAGTGTTAAAGTGGCTGTCTATGTTGGCGGTTTCCGCCATGGTTATGATTCCATTTTTTTTCCCGCCGACCTGTTGGCGGTCTTACTGCCGCTTTAACACCGACCGCCAGGGTTGTAATGAGGCCATTGTGTCCTCGACGTTGATGTTTTGCTCCATCAAAAGTACTGTTTCAGCAGACCCTGCGTGGGTTCTGTAGCTGGCCTACCCTCCATCACGGGCAATCTGAACTTTGTATTTGCACTAGTCCCTCATGACGTCAAGTAACCTTTGACAGCTAGTAATTTTTAAGCACTGTTTTCACATTTAGGGCCGGATTAAAGTGAAAGAGCCACTTGTGCTATTTTTGCACCTCCTTAGCATCATATTTTTGCCACTAAGGTGGTCTTTTCCCCATGCCATATTTGCAAAGTGGTGCAATGCATGCATTTCACCACTTTGTAACATTGCGCCACATTATGCATGCGCCATGCATAATGTATGCAAAGGGCGCATTGTGGCGTTAGGAGGCCCGCACAAATGGTACAATAAAATCTACAAGATTTCTTTGCACTATTTTTGGCATCATTTCTAATGTCTACTGAATGCAGGCATTAAGAGGACACACCCTTTTTAATCAATGGGTCTCCTTGCACTTTGCTCCACTAGCGTCATTTTTGACGGTAGTGGAGCAAAGCTCCACAATAGTGTCAAAGATTTTGATGCTATTGTTCCTAATACCACCATGGTGCACCGTATCATTAATACGGTGCACACATGGTGGCACATGGGGCCCCGGGGGGGCAAGAAAAATGGTGCTGCATTGGATGCAGTGGCACTTATTTAAAATTCGGCCCTTAATCTTTTAAAAATTAATCTCTCGACTATTGCTTATTAAGTGTTGGTCTTATTTTGCTCAGATAAATATTCTCTATTTTTCTAAAGTGTGTGGAGTATTTTTCATGGTGTCTTTCACTGTTTTACTGTAATTAAGGACTGCACAAATATTTAAAACATTGCCTCTTGAGTTAGGCCTGACTGCTCTGTGCCAACCTACCAGAGGGTGAATACAGGTTAAAATAGGTTGTGTATCTGACTTACCCTGACTAAGATTGTGGTCTCTACCTAGACAGGGTACATACCTCTGCCAACCAGAAACCTAGTTTCTAATACTAACTGTTAGAAATGGCCCTTCTGCAGGGTTATCCCCAGACTTTTTGCCTTCCTCCTTCTCTTTTTCTGACCTCATTTTTGCTGGCTTTTAGACTCTGCGCACTTTACTACTGCTAAGCAGTGCTAAAGTGCATATGCTCTCTCCCTTTAAACATGGTAATATTGGATCTTACCTAATTGGACTATTTAATTTACTTATAGGTCCCTAGTAATGTGCACTGTATGTGCCCAGGGCCTGTAGATTAAATGCTACTAGTGGGCCTGCAGCACTGGTTGTGCCACCCACTTAAGTAGCCCCTTAACCTTGTCTCATGGCCTGCCATTGCAAGGCCTGTGTGTGTAGTTTCACTGCCAGTTCGACTTGGCATTTAAAAGTACTTGCCAAGCCTAAAACTCCCCTTTTTCTACATATAAGTCACCCCTAAGGTGTGCCCTAGGTATGCCCTAGGGCAGGGTGCTGTGTGGGTAAAAGGCAGGACATGTACCTGTGTAGTTTACATGTCCTGGTAGTGTAAAACTCCTAAATTCGTGTTTACACTACTGTGAGGCCTGCTACCTTCATAGGTTAACATTGGGGCTGCCCTCATACATTGTTGGAGTGGTAGCTGATGATCTGAAAGGAGTAGGAAGGTCATATTTAGTATGGCCCGAATGGTAATGCAAACTCCTGCTGACTGGTGAAGTTGGATTTAATATTACTATTTTAGAAATGCCATTTTTAGAAAATGAGCACTTCTCTGCACTTAAATCTTTCTGTGCCTTTCAATCCATGTCTGGCTGGGTTTAGTTGACAGCTCCTTGTACATTCACTCAGACACACCCCAAACACAGGATACTCATCCTCACTTGCATACATCTTCATTTTGAATGGGTCTTCCTGGGCTGGGAGGGTGGAGGGCCTGCTCTCACACAAAGGACTGCTACACCCCCTACTGGGACCCTGGCAGACAGGGTTGTACTGAAAGGGGACCTGGTGCACTTCTAAGCCACTCTTTGAAGTCTCCCCCACTTCAAAGGCACATTTGGGTATAAAAACAGTGTAGGAAGTTGGCTCTGTATATACTATTTCAAAGTAAGAAATAGTGTGCACAGTCCAAGGGTTCCCCTTAGAGGTAAAATAGTGGCAAAAAGAGATAATTCTAATGCTCTATTTTGTGGTAGTGTGGTCGAGCAGTCTGTTTATCAGAGGGTAGTGTTAAGAATTGTTGTACACACACAGGCAATAAATGAGGAACACACACTCAAAGACTTACTCCAGGCCAATAGGTTTTTATTTAGAAAAATATATTTTCTTAGTTTAAGGCCTTCAAGGGAGGGACAGGTTTCTTGCCCCTTACACAGCTGTTCCCTTGTGGGTCCCCCTGGGCCTAAGAGTTCAACCTGATAAGGTTCCAACTCCATTGGCTCAGTTCCCTCAGAGGGTAGAACTTCTTCCTGAGAAGAGAGGTTCTTTTTCTTTTTCTGTGTTCAAGCTGGTTCCCCAGTCTTCTTTCCTTTTCTCTTGGAGGGTTGGGCCATTATTCCAGACTCCAACACATCTTTTGTACCCTGAGACTTGCACTGTGCCCTTGTATTAACACACACCAGTTCTGGGATACCCAGCATGGGTTTTGAGTTCTACCTCAGCCCATGCTGAGGACTCCAGGGTGTTTCCAAGCAAACAGTCTACTGGGATAGCAGAGGAGACCACCACCTTTTTCAGGCCAGTGACCCCTCCCCATTCTAAAGTTACCATAGCCATGGGACGTACTTTAGTCTGATTGTCAGCGTTAGTGACTGGATAAGTTTGTCCAGTCAGGTATTGTCATGGGAAAACCAGTTTGTCTGTAATCATTGTGACACTGGCACCTGTATCCCTCAGGGCTTCTACACTAGTCCCATTAATAAAGAGTTGCTGCCTGTATTTTTGCATATTAGGGGGCCAGGCAGCTGGTGTGGCTAAGTCCACCTCACCCTCAGAGACTAATGTAGCTTCAGTGTGGACCCTGATTTGCTCTGGGCACACTGTTGATCCCACCTGGAGACTGGCTATTCCAGTGCTAACTGGAGTAGCAATAGAAGTGGAACCTTTCTTGGGACAGGCCTTGTCTCCAGTTTGGTGTCCTTGCTGATTACAGCTACGACACCAGGCCTTTTTGGGATAAAAGGTTTTACCCTTGTATCCAAATGAGGATTGTGAAGAGGCTTTGGACCCTCCCTCGTGAGCAGGTTTTTGGGGCCCTGTAGAAGACTCTTTACTTTTTCCCTTGGATGTCTCAACACTCTTCCTCTGGGGAGTCTTTGTGACCCCTTTCTTTTAGTCACCCCCGTGGAAGTCTTGGTCACCCTAGTCTTGACCCAATGGTCTGCCTTCTTTCACAATTCTTGGGGAGAAATTGGAACTAGGTCTACCAGATGCTGATGCAGTTTACCACTAAAACAATTACTTAAAAGGTGTTCTTTCATACACAGATTGTACAGCCCTTCATAATCAGTTACACCACTGCCATTAATCCAACCATCCAGCGTTTTGACTGAGAAGTCAACAAAATCAACCCAGGTCTGGCTCGAGGATTTTTGAGCCTCTCTGAACCTAATCCTGTACTCCTCAGTTGAGAATCCAAAGCCCTCAATCAGGGCAGCCTTCCAGAGGTCATAGGATTCTGCATCTTTTCCAGAGAGTGTGAGGAGTCTATCCCTACACTTTCCAGTGAACATTTTCCAAAGGAGAGCTCCCCAGTGAGATCTGTTTACTTTTCTGGTTACGCCCTCTCAAATGCTGTGAACTATTTGGTGATGTCATCACCATCTTCATATTTTGTTACAATCCCTTTGGGGATTTTTAGAATGTCAGTAGTATCTCTGACCCTCTTTAAGTTGCTGCCAACATTGATAGGAGCTAAGCCCATCTCTTGTCTTTCCTTTTCTATGGCTATGCGCTGTTTCTCCAAAGTCAATCTTTTGGCCATCCTGGCTAACAGGAGGTCATCTTCATTGAGGCTGCCCTCAATGTTTCCAGAGTTGTTGGACTCCCCTGTGGGAGAAGCAGCACCTCTGACTATCACTTGTGGAGTCAGGGTTGGAGGAACCCTGGTCTCTCTAACTAGGACTGGAGAGGTGAAATTGTCCTCCACATCACTAGCTTCCTCCTTTGTAATGTTACCTTCAGAGGGGTTGTCTCTAGCAAACTCTGCCAAGACCTCCTGGAGCTGTACTTTGGTAGAGTTTGGTCCAGTTTTTCTCGTTTTGATTTTACAGAGAGTCCTTAACTCTGACATCTTAAGATGCAGGTAAGGGGTGAGGTTGAGCTCCACCACCATCTCTTCTGTAGTACATTATTTCTCTAAAAGTTGGGATACTTTTTAAGAATCTAAAACTATCTCTAGAACTTAATCCAAACTTTTAAAAAACTTTTAAACTCTAAAAGAAATGCTAACAGGGACTAACACAAAGCCCTAGCAGGACTTTTAAAAATTTAGAAAAATAGCTCAAATTTCAAAAATCTGTTTCTAATGATTATTTTTGGAATTTAGTTGTGTGATCAGGTATTGGCTGAGTAGTCCAACAAATGCAAAGTCTTGTACCCCACTGCTGATCCACCAATATAGGAAGTTGGCTCTGTATATACTATTTCAAAGTAAGAAATAGTGTGCACAGAGTCCAAGGGTTCCCCTTACAGGTAAGATAATGGCAAAAAGAGATAATTCTAATGCTCTATTTTGTGGTAGTGTGGTCGAGCAGTAGGCTTATCAGAGGGTAGTGTTAAGCATTTGTTGTACACACACAGGCAATATATGAGGAACACGCACTCGAAGACTTACTCCAGGCCAATAGGTTTTTATATAGAAAAATATATTTTCTTAGTTTATTTTAAGAACCACAGGTTCAAGATTTACAAGTAATACTTCAAATGAAAGGTATTTCACTCAGGTATTCTGGGAACTTTGAATAATCACAATAGCATGTACAGTTTTGACGAAAATGGCAATAAGCTATTTTAAAAGTGGACACTGCAAAAATCAACAGTTCCTGGGGGAGCTAAGTAAATGTTAAGTTCACAGGTAAGTAAAACACTTACAGGGTTCAAAGTTGGGTCCAAGGTAGCCCACATTTGGGGGTTTAAGGCAACCCCAAAGTTACCACACTAGCGGACCAGGGCCGGTCAGGTGCAGAGGTCAAAGAGGTGCCCAAAACACATAGGCTTCAATGGAAACAGGGTGCCCCGGTTCCAGTCTGCCAGCAGGTAAGTACCCACGTCCTCGGAGGTCAGACCAGGGGGGTTTTGTAGGGCACCGGGGGGAACACAAGCAGGCACAGAAAGTATACCCTCAGCAGCACAGGGGCGGCCGGGTGCAAAGAGCAAACAGGCGTTGGGTTTTGTATTGGAATCAATGGGGAGACCCAGGGGTCTCTTCAACAATGGAGGCAGGCACAGGGGGCACTTGGGGTAGCCACCACCTGGGCTAGGCACAGGGTTGCCTGGGGGTCACTCCTGCACTGGAGTTCAGTTCCTTCAGGTCCTGGGGGTTGCGGGTGCAGTGTTGGTTCCAGGCGTCGGGTCTCTTGTTACAGGCAGTCGCGGTCAGGGGGTGCCTTTGGATTTCCTCTGCAGGAGTCGCTGTGGGGGCTCGGGGGGGTCAACTCTGGCTACTCACGGGCTCCCAGTCGCCAGAGAGTCCTCCCTGTAGTGTTAGTTTTCCGCAGGTCGAGCCGGGTCATTGGGTGCAGAGTGGAAAGTCTCACGCTTCTGGCGGGAAACGTGAAGTCTTTAAAGTTGCTTCTTTGTTGCAGAAAGTTGCAGTTTGTTGAACAGGGCTGCGGTTCTCTGGAACTTCTTGGTCCTTTGGACGCAGGGCAGTCCTCTGAGGCTTCAGAGGTCGCTGGTCCCTGTTGGATGCGTCGCTGTTGCAGTTTTTGTCAAAGTAGGGAGACAGGACGGTGGGGCTGGGGCCAAATCAGACATGTTGTCTCCGTCTTTATTGCAGGGCTTCAGGTCAGCAGTCCTTCTTCTTCTTTAGGTTTCGGGAATCTATCTTCCTCGGTTCTGAGGGCCCGTAAATAATGGATTTAGGGGTGTGTTTCGGTCTGGGAGGGCAGTAGCCAATGGCTACTGTCCTTGAGGGTGGCTGACCCTCTTTGTGCCTCCTCCCTGTGGGGAAGGGGGCACATCCCTAATCCTATTGGGGAAATCCTCCATCCACAAGATGGAGGATTTCTAAAAGTAAGAATCACCTCAGCTCAGGACACCTTAGGGGCTGTCCTGACTGTGGGGTGACTCCTCCTTGTTTTTCTAATTATCTCCCCCAGCCTTGCCGCCAAAAGTGGGGGCAGTGGCCGGAGGGGCGGGCATCACCACTAGCTGGGATGCCCTGTGGTGCTGTAACAAAGGGGATGAGCCTTTGAGGCTCACCGCCAGGTGTTACAGTTCCTGCAGGGGGAGGTGAGAAGCACCTCCACCCAGTATAGACTTTTTTCCTGGCCACAGAGTGAGAAAGGCACTCTCCCCATGTGGCCAGCAACATGTCTGGTGTGTGGCAGGCTGGCAAAAACTAGTCAGCCCACACTGGAAGTCGGGTATGTTTTCAGGGGGCATCTCTAAGATGCCCTCTGGGTGTCTTTTACAATAAAATGCACACTGGCATCAGTGTGCATTTATTGTGCTGAGAAGTTTGATACCAAACTCTCCAGTTTTCAGTGTAGCCATTATGGTGCTGCAGAGCTCATGTTTGACAGACTCCTAGACCATATACCCTTATGGCTACTCTGCACTTACAATGTCTAAGGTTTTGCTTAGACACTGTAGGGGCATAGTGCTCATGCACACGTGCCCTCACCTGTGGTATAGTGCACCCTGCCTTAGGGCTGTAAGGCCTGCTAGAGGGGTGATTTACCTATGCCACAGGCAGTGTGAGGTTGGCATGGCACTCTGAGGGGAGTGCCATGTCGACTTAGTCTTTTTCTCCCCACCACCACACACAAGCTGTGAAGCAGTGTGTATGTGCTGAGTAAGTGGTCCCTAGGGTGGCATAAGACATGCTGCAGCCCTTAGAGACCTTCCCTGGCATCAGGGCCCTTGGTACCAGGGGTACCAGTTACAAGGGACTTACCTGAGTGCCAGGGTTGTGCCAATTGTGGAGACAAAGGTACAGGTTAGGGAAGGAACACTGGTGATGGGGCCTGGTTAGCAGGGTCCCAGCACACTTTCAAATCATAACTTAGCATCAGCAAAAGCAAACAGTCAGGGGGTAACCATGCCAAGGAGGCATTTCCTTCCAAACAGGGCCTCTGCCCTACCACCTCAGACACTTCTTGGGGTAGAGACTGCACCTCACAGACACTTCCTGGAGAAGAAACTTGTAAACAGAACCTGCATCCTGCCAAGAAGAACTGCCTGGCTGCCCAAAGGACTCAGCGGACTGCTTTCTGTGAAGGACTGCTGCCTTACTGTTTCCCTGCTGCCTTGCTGTTCCCTGGCTGTGGTAAAGAAGTGCTCTCCAAGGGCTTGGATAGAGCTTGCCTTCTGTTACCTGAAGTCTCAGAACCAAAAAGTCTTCTCTCTTGCAACTGGATTCCTTGTGCGGCAAAAATTAAACGCACAGCATGCTAAAAACGACGCACAGCCTGTTCCGCGGTGAGAAATTCACCGCACGCCGAACCAGGATGCCGCCGCTCAACTTCGCAAGGAAAAGATCGAAGCAGCGCCTGCGGTGCGACCGGACCTTTGACACACGGCCCACCAGATCTTCGCACAGCCGACCTGGGACAACAACGCCCGACTTCCAGAGGGGAAATCAATGCAGCGCCTGCCTTGAGGGAGAAATTTTTCCTGTAACGCCCACTGGAATGACGCAGAGATTGTCACAAGCCCAGGATTCCACTCACAGACCCCGGGGCATCTGAAAACCCCGCAACCCAAAGAGGATCCACGACCGAGTGCCAGATATCGATGCCCAGCCATCCCTGCGTGGAAACAAAATAACGCATCGACCGTGTGCGGCCCGAGAAATCGATGCACACCCCTTTGTTTCCACGCTTCCCCTCCTCTGCGGCCATTTGCGGAGATTTTGTCACTCAAACCCGGTACTTTGTGCTTGAAAGAGACTTTGTTTGCTTTTAAAAGACTTAAGACACTTTAGGGGGTCATTACAACTCTGGCGGTCCTTGACCGCCAGGGCTGTTTTGTCGGAAGCACCACCAACAGGCTGGTGGTGTTTCACTGGGAATTACGTCCGCGGCGAAAGTGCCGCGGTCGCACCGCCCGGACCAGCGGTTTCCCGCCACTTTTGTCCCTGTGGTTTAAATCCCTCAGGGCAGTGCTGCTTGCAGCGCTGCCCAGGGGATTACGAGTCCCCCTTCCGTCAGCCTTTTCACAGTGATTTGAACCGCCATGAAAAGGCTGGCGGAAAGGGGAGTCAGGGGCCTGCTGCTACGGCCCCATGGAGCTTTTCACTGTCTGCTATGCAGACAGTGAAAAGATCGATGGGTGAAACTGCACTCGTCGCACAGCCGAAACACCGCCGGCTCCATTTGGAGCCGGCTCCCGTGTTGCGGCCAAGATCTCCGCTGGGCCGGCGGGCGGAAACCAGGTTTCTGACCGCTGGCCCAGCGGGGATCTCCAAATGGGCCCGCGGGAGTGCGGCTGCATTGGCAGCTGCCCAACGGTTTCAACTTGGTGGGCGGCGGTGGCTGCCTGCGAAGGTTGAAATGTGGGCCATTATGTCACTTTTCAGTGATATCTTTACATTTTCTTATTGCATCTTTGATCGTTTTGACCTGCAAATATCCAGATAAATATTATATATTTTGCTAAACACTGTGTGGTGTATTTTTGTGGTGCTATATTGTGCTATTGTATGATTTATTGCACAAATACTTTACACATTGCCTTCTAAGTTAAGCCTGACTGCTCAGTGCCAAGCTACCAGAGGGTGGGCACAGGATAATTTGGATTATGTGTGACTTACCCTGACTAGAGTGAGGGTCCTTGCTTGGACAGAGGGTAACTTCACTGCCAATCAAAGACCCCATTTCTAACACTAACCATATTGTGAAATTAGAATTGATTACACTTATGTATGGCAGATGCTTAGGAAGGTAAGAATCTGAAAGGTTGCTTACCTTATAAGATCACATATTCTCTTGGCAGAAGCCAGCCATTCAAATTTGTATATACACCATTTAGAATACCTAGGCAAGTTGTACATCTGATAAAAGTAAACAAAAAGAGGTGAAGTCCCACTCAGAGAGTTCTTGATTTTATTGTTGTGCAAACATTAAAGTCCCAGTTTCACAGTCAGTCACTGGTTAGTAGGACAGAGAACAAAGTCCAAAATCCAAATATGATAAACATAGGATGAATAGAAGATCAGCCAACACGTGTTTCGCCCCCTCTGGCTATATATAGACCGGGGCTTTCTCAAGGCTGAAAATAAAAAGAGATGACAAATTGCCATTCAGAAATATTCATGTGAGTAGATGAAATGTCATTGAGAGGCACCATCAAGAAAGTGAACGAAAAGGGGAATCCCATGCAAGGATCGAAGGGAGTGTGGTAAGTCAGGATGTGAGATAATTGGAGCCCAATGCTAGATAAAAGGAAGAAACGTTGATGCGTAAGTGCAATTAGTGACTACAGTCAGACCCCGACGTATTTGAAAGACCAAGAAAAAAGAGAAACAACCTGTGGTATTTTCCAAGATAAAGTAATGATAAGAGAAATGGTGAGATTGTAGAAAAAATAATAATCCGCAATTAATTCCAAAATCCCAAGTGTCAGATAAGGCTAAAGTACCACCTAGGTTAGCTAGTGCTCGAGACTGAAGGGTGGAAATGCTAACGTACTGACAAACATACCTCGCGAAATGAGGCGGACATGTATTAGTAACAAATTGTAATAATCCTTTTCTGTAAGATAACAATAGTCTATCAGTTAAAACATTCAGGGTTTAACAGTAAGTATATAAGAGAGTATCTTACAATAAGTCAAGCAACTGAAAGACAAGATTTAAAAATACATTACAACATTTAACATTTTTGAAAGTAGTACTTATACTTGAGAATGTGAACAGGAACCATCATATGGCTTAAAATTCAGAAATTACATTGCAGTGTTCAAGATAGGAAAAACGACTGGGAAACTTAAATCAGAAAGAAAAGAAGAAAAAGAAAGGGAAAAATGCTACATGGTAATATATTGAATATGACGTACTGGACAAAAAACAATGAAACAAGGCGGCTAGTATCGATCAATAGATCCGTTAGTTTCAGAGCACAATCACATTGTATAGAAATCGGCTGATTTATTACTTCTATTTTCCTTTTGTTAGGCAATAATACAGTCTTTCTTTTTGTAGTAGATTTTTGGAAGAAATACCTATATAGCATAAATAGATTCTATCGTATCAGCACTCATGTATTTATTTGACTCTTCAGGACAACTATTTGTGTACATTCTTTAACAAAATGGCGCTACTTAGCCCGTTACGGGAGAGTCCTTTCTCCCTTTTGATTATATTCATTTCGACACGGGTTATTTAAACGCGACTTTAGACGCGGGCGCGTCCGTCCCGTTTCCCGTGTTCTTTCTTTTTTTCTGGCCGTATTTGCACGGCACTTTGATTCCGCAGCGCTTGAGGTAAGGGAAAAGACTATTAATGTTCTTAAAGCGAACGTTCGGGCTCTCTGAATGCCGTAACTTCGTTTTCTATGAAGATAGACTTAAGTTCTACACACTGTGCCTGCCATACAGCTGTAGTTAAACTACGTTTTCTATACAATGTGATTGTGCTCTGAAACTAACGGATCTATTGATCGATACTAGCCGCCTTGTTTCATTGTTTTTTGTCCAGTACGTCATATTCAATATATTACCATGTAGCATTTTTCCCTTTCTTTTTCTTCTTTTCTTTCTGATTTAAGTTTCCCAGTCGTTTTTCCTATCTTGAACACTGCAATGTAATTTCTGAATTTTAAGCCATATGATGGTTCCTGTCCACATTCTCAAGTATAAGTATTACTTTAAAAAATGTTAAATGTTGTAATGTATTTTTAAATCTGGTCTTTCAGTTGCTTGACTTATTGTAAGATACTCTCTTATATACTTACTGTTAAACCCTGAATGTTTTAACTGATAGACTATTGTTATCTTACAGAAAAGGATTATTACAATTTGTTACTAATACATGTCTGCCTCATTTCGCGAGGTATGTTTGTCAGTACGTTAGCATTTCCACCCTTCAGTCTCGAGCACTAGCTAACCTAGGTGGTACTTTAGCCTTATCTGACACTTGGGATTTTGGAATTAATTGCGGATTATTATTTTTTCTACAATCTCACCATTTCTCTTATCATTACTTTATCTTGGAAAATACCACAGGTTGTTTCTCTTTTTTCTTGGTCTTTCAAATACGTCGGGGTCTGACTGTAGTCACTAATTGCACTTACGCATCAACGTTTCTTCCTTTTATCTAGCATTGGGCTCCAATTATCTCACATCCTGACTTACCACACTCCCTTCGATCCTTGCATGGGATTCCCCTTTTCGTTCACTTTCTTGATGGTGCCTCTCAATGACATTTCATCTACTCACATGAATATTTCTGAATTGCAATTTGTCATCTCTTTTTATTTTCAGCCTTGAGAAAGCCCCGGTCTATATATAGCCAGAGGGGGCGAAACACGTGTTGGCTGATCTTCTATTCATCCTATGTTTATCATATTTGGATTTTGGACTTTGTTCTCTGTCCTACTAACCAGTGACTGACTGTGAAACTGGGACTTTAATGTTTGCACAACAATAAAATCAAGAACTCTCTGAGTGGGACTTCACCTCTTTTTGTTTACTGTCTTGCCTTAGAGGACGTGGGTCCCTGTCCTCTGGTCAAGTCCCCCAACCTATAAAATAGGCATTTATACAGGAGTCTAGTGGTTCTTGGGCCCTTCCGCTTTTGGATCTGTTTGTTTTGTACATCTGATAAAAGCAGGCGACGGGAAACAAAAAGAAATGCATTTAGCTAGCATATATAAAGTCAAGCACAAGAAGAATCAAAATGTCTTAATATTAGCTTCATTACAAGTATTTAGTATTTTCATTTTAGACATCCCAGAATTCAAAATGCACCATATGGATTTGTCATATACTTCATTAATGGACTACTACTGGGTAGCCAATCTACAAAGACTAAAGCAATGTGTTTGCCATGAAATATAAGATAGAGGTGCCCAACTCTACATTTGTGCTTACACTCACTATAGAAAAAAAGGTCAGACTCTTTGATACAAATGTCATATACAATGGCTGCATATTGGTCATCATGAATTTAAACTATTCAGTTTTGGGAATTACAACCTAGTAGTTTTAAATATTATGCAAAATTAAGTTTATCACTGTGTAGCCATATAATGATGGGTGGTTTGATTGCTCAATCAGTGTTTGAATTAAAGATGGCAAATATGTTTTCATTTTCTTTTGGAACATGAAGGTCATCAGATATTTTGTTGTATCCTGTGCACCAACTATCTATCCCTGTTTTTTTACTTCTTTTTCAGCAAGTATCAGGAAGGGTGTAGAAATGGTAAAGCTTGTCACATTCATTGATGTAAGGAATGGCAATGTTTTAATAATTGCTCTCTTCCCAAAGAAGCCTGCAACATTTCCATCCTCTGTCTTTTAGAGAGCCAGCAGGCATTCTCCAATATCTTGCAAACACGTCAAATGTTTTTCGGGGGTTTAGGGTCCCAAAACACACATAGTAGACTTTCTACAGCTAATATTCTACCCCCAAAGGTGAGTGGTATAGTCCTAGTCCTACCAAATCTTCCCAGAAACCACTAAGCAGCTAAAGTCTACTTCTGGACAAAGCAGATAAAATAACTTAGGTAGTTTGTAGATCAAAGCATTGGAAATAGACCACCGTGGGAAATACCTTACTTTCTCAAATGACACAAGCCTAACAATAACTATAACTCACCTATATCATGGAAAAATGTGTCCTTATGGAATAAAATATGTAATATAGTCTGAGATTATTAGCAACTGAAATACTCGCATCAATTTATTCGTCAACCTGTATGAATGTATGATGTGTGTGGGTGGTATTTCTACAGCATAAACGTAGCTAAGAAGCAATGTTTACAGTCAACAAAGAAAGTACTGCAAAGGAATGAGTGGAGATGGGATCTAAGAGTGGAGGTGTAAATTTTTTTCAAAATGGGTGTCTTCAACTCTTTTGTAAATTAGAACATGGATATTGTGGTATTGTTTGTATACAGACTGCTGTTAAGGATCCTGGGTGCTTAGATGGAGAAGGTGTCTGCCTTATTATTCTGTTTTTTTACTCTTGATTTTCAGTCTCAGAGTGTCCTGGCCAGACCTTGCACATGGTGGCCAAAGCTTACTCCAGAAGGTGGGTGTGCACACTGGATATAAATGTGGTGGTATTGTGAGTGCATATTGTCAAACATATGCATTAAAGCATTTTTGTCAAAGGTAAGTTATCTTTGCCCTTATTAATTTAATGTTAGAAATGGGGTCTTTGGTTGGCAGTCAGGTTACCCCCTGTCCAAGCAAGGACCCTCACTCTAGTCAGGGTAAGTCAAACACAATCCAAATTATCCTGTGACCACCCTCTGGTAGCTTGGCACTGAGCAGTGAGGCTTAACTTAGAAGGCAATGTGTGAAGTGCGTGTGCAATAAATCATGCAATAACAGAGTAGAACACCACAAAAATACACCAAACAATGTTTAGAAAAATATATAATATTTATCTGATAAGATGCAGGTCAAAACGATTAAAATGCAATAAGTATCTGCTGTGATATCACTGTAAAGGTGATATAAAGTGTCTTTAGTCTATAAAAAGCAATAAATGTTTCTTTCAAGCAGAAAGTAACTGGCTTGCGTGCAAAAGCTCTGGAAAGACCTGCAGATGAGAAGATGCGTGGAAACAAAGGCAATGCATCATTTAGTTTTCACGCAGGGATGGCTGTGTATCGATTTCCTGTGCTCGGTCATGGATCCTCTTCTGGTTGCGGGGTTTTCAGATGCCCTCGGGACATAGCATGGACTTCCGGTGCCGACAGGACGAAGTAACATGGGCTGCGTTGATTTGGTGGATGTTGCGTAAGAAATTTCTACCGCACAGCAGATGCTGCATCGATTCCTCTTTGGAAGTCGTTCCGGCTCAGCTGTGCGTCGATCCAGTGGACCGGCCATCGAATTTCCAGTCGCTACGCTGGAGCTGCATCGATCCTCTCATTGTGAAGTCAGTCTGCGTTGTTCTGGTTCGGCGTGTGGTGAATTTTTCACCACAGTGCAGGCTGTGCGTTGTTTCTGACAGGCTGTGCATTGATTTTTGCCGCAAAAGGAGCCCTTCAGTAGACATGAAGTCTTTTTGGTCCTGAGACTTCAGGGAACTTGAGCCAAGTTCTATCCAAGCCCTTGGAGTGCACTTTTTCACCACAGCCAGAGAGCAGCAAGGCAGCAGGGCAAAAGCAAGGCAGCATCCCTTCACAGAAATCAGACAGGTGAGTTCGTAAGGCAGCCAGGCAGTTCTTCTTGACAGGATGCAGGTTCTGGTTCAGGTTCTCTTCTCCAGGAAGTGTGTGAGCTGGTAGGGGCAGTGGCCCAGTTTAAATACCGAAATGTGCCTTTGAAGTGGGCGAGACTTCAAAGAGTGGCTTAGAAATCCACAAGGTCCCCTTTCAGTTCAATCCTGTCTGCCAGGGTCCTAGTAAGGTGTGTGGTAGTCCTTTGTGTGAGGGCAGGCTACTGTCCTTGGACATGCAACTATCAGGCCCTCCACCCTCCCAGCCCAAGAAGACCCAGTCATAAATGCATATGTATGCACGTGAGGCTGAGTGTCCTGTGTTTGGGGTGTGTCTGAGTGAACGCACAAGAGAGCTGTCAACTAAACCCAGCCAGACATGGATTGTAAGGCACGTAAGGATTTAAGTGCAGAGAAATGCTCACTTTCTAAAAGTGGCATTTCTAAAATAGTAATATTAAATCCAACTTCACCAGTCAGCAGGATTCTGTATCACCATTCTGGCCTCACTAAATATGACCTTTCTACTCTTTTCAGATCAGCAGCTACCACTCAAACAATATATGAGGGTAGCCCCAATGTTAGCCTATGAAGGGAGCAGACCTCACAGCAGTGTAAAAACGAATTTAGGAGTTTTACACTACCAGGACATGTAAACTACACAGGTTCATGTCCTGCCTTTTTCCTACACAGCACCCTGCCCTATTGGTACCTAGGGCATACCTCAGGGGTGACTTTTTTGTAGAAAAAGGGAAGTTTTAGCCTTGGCAAGGACTTCTAGATGCCAAGTCGAATTGACAGAGAAACTGCACACACAGGCCTTGAAATGGCAGGCCTGAGACCTTAAGGAGCTACTTAAGTGGGTGGCACAAACAGTGCTGCAGGCCCACTAGTAGCATTTAGTCTACAGGTCCTGGGCACACATAGTGCACTCTACTAGGTACTTACCGTAAATTAAATAGTCCAGCAGGGAATGATCCAATGTCACCATGTTAACGAGGGAGAGAGCATATGCACTTTAGCAGTGGTAAAGTGTGCAGAGTCTTAAAACCAGCAAAAACAGTATCTAAAAAGTGGAGGGAGGCAGGCAAAAAGTTAGCGGTGACCACCCTAATGCTGTCAGGTTTAACAGTTAATGTGTGTTTGCAAAAATGTCAGAAATGTCCATAGAACAACAGCTAAAATGACAATGCCAAACCTAAAACTCACTGTTATTTTGAGGTTACAGTAGGATGCACATACTATAGTTAAAGCTCCTCCAATGTGACTTCCTTGACCCATCATATTAAGCCACGTGGCCTAATTTATGACATCACTAACAACATCACAAATGACATCAGAATCTTAAAATTTTGTTTGAAGAATGCGAGGCCAGACAATCCTAACTGTGCATGGCTAAAGAGCATTTGCTGTTGTATGTATAGACTGAGAAGTTAGGGATCTAATGAGAAAAATAACTGCAAGTGGTCCTAAAGGCTGTCTACAGTTCGTTATGTACGCAAAGTGCTTGGGCACAGTACCTAGCAAGATGCACTGCATTCAAAGCTAAGGACAAATGAAGGGATGGGTGTAATGACTGGCCATTGTAAAAGTCATTCACTCAACCACTTGTGTTTTAGGCTGAAGGGCACACAACTGGTTGTGTCCACTTGTGGACTGTGCGCAATGGCTTCTGTGTACTGTTGAAGCCTATGAACAGTGAGTTACATCCATACTAGGCATAGGTGTATCAGTAAATATCATTGAAGGGCATCCATATATACAGAAAAAAGAGTGCACTGATTAGGGCATAGGTCGTTGTGTACAGGCTACAGGCTGCCCATTCAGCAATGCCCTGCAGCTAGTGAACCAGTTTCACACTGCCAAAGGCATCAGAAAAATTGCCTCTGTGGATATGTAGGGTCTGATTGCTACCTCAAAAGTTCCTATAGAGCTTACATGAAACATTTTATATTTCCCACTTTATTAATATTGCCCCAAACCACACATCTGCAGAAATATAACAACAATAAGCTGAATGCATTAATTATAAACCATATTCTTTTTTTTGTTAATATTTTATTTTTATTGGACACAGATATCATCATAAAAAATACATCATAATTCATACATGAATCTCAAATATCAGTTATTAACATCGTTTTTCTAATAGAATAGAAAAAATATTCAAGCTAGGAGAGCGGAAAAATTAATTAGTAGTCTAGTTTTTTTTATCAGTCCACTCTCAGGGCCCTGAAGCCATGAGCCCAGTGGTGCCCAGATCTTGGAACCTTTTTCCCTAGCTGCGGCACCCTTTATACTATATAAACTGTATTCCAGATGATATGCAGATAGGAGCCACGTAATCCATTAATTCCAAAACGGAGGGTCAGATTCCCGCCAATCAGATGCAATACATCCACATAATACCAACATTGCCAAGAACAAAAATGATCTTGACTGGTTCTTACAGACAGAATCATCAACCACCAGCAACACCAATTGAGGTGTTAAATTAACATTCTGTTTCAGAGCTTTCTTCAAAAATTCAGATATTTCATAAATAAGCCTTGACAATTTCTCGCAATTAAAAAACATGTGGCAAAGATCTGCCTTCAAGCTTCCACATCGCGGGTAGGTATTACCCACTCTTTTTCCCCAGCTAGCAATCTTGGCCGGTGCATAATATAAATTATACAAGACCATATAATGCTGAGCTTGCGGGCTGGGTGACAATAAAACATTCCGAGCCATATCTCTAGAATCAAACACTGCAGACTCATTAGCGCCTACCCGCAATTCCCACTTCTTGACAAGCAGTGCCACATCGTCCTGTGCTAAATTTAGAAGGAGCGGGTACAAATTCCTAATAGTACAGCCTATGGGTTTACCCATAGCCTCCATCAGCTTGATCTTACCCCTGCATGGGTTCTGTTTAAAGGTAGTTAATAAAAAAATCCTAATCTGTAAACATATGAAAAAGTCTCTACTATCTAAGGCAAACTCTGCTTTTAAATCCTCAAATGTCTTTATTTGACCTCCCTTAAAAAAAAGTCCCCCACTTTCTGAATCCCACGACTAGCCCATCTTATACAATAGCTATCTTTAAAGATCTCTGGAAACATAGGTGTGCTCCAAAGCGGTGTGTAATAGCAGATCCCTATCTTGCGCTTAACCTGTGCCCATACCTTAAAAGCAGATCTAATAGTCTTGAATTTAACCTTCTTGTAATAACTAGGTTCCAAAATCCGTAGAAAGACTGCATCTGCCTCCTTGCCCAAGATTAGTGTATAGATTGAGGGAAGAGTATCTTGCATGGTTCTATCCATAACGTATAATGTCTGTGCATATTGTAATACAGCCGCCAGATAATATAGTTTGAAGTTAGAGAGTGCCCATCCCCCTTTCTCTCTTGGAAGTGTTAAAAAGCAAAAAGCCTGACGTGCTTTAGTGTAAGACCATATAAAAATACTAGTCAGCCCTTCCATTAGTTTAAAACATTCCTGTCCAATATCTAATGGTATAGTTCTAAAAAAGTAAAGCACTTTAGGTAGAATGGTCATTTTAATCACATTGCAGCGTCCCATCAGTGAGAGATGCAAATTATTGATATGTTACAGATCCTTCTTGGCTTTTGTAAAAACCGGGGCCAGGTTTATTTTTACTATCTCATCAAGGTTAGCCGTCAGTTTGACTCCTAAATACTGCAACTGGGTCTTTTTTTCAATTTAATGCCTTTATTCGGCTAAAAGCCATAAAAGGAAAAATACAATCAAGCAATACAAAAAGCACATTATTCCAGCAACAATTATTATTCACTTAAATACTAAAATCAAACTATCTAGGTAATGGCCAATGTTAGTCCTAAAAGCAATAAATAACAATCAATTACATTATTACATTTTTTATAAAACCCTGAAATTCTAAAATTTGCCTCCTGTACCATCAAGCACTTGTTTACTTAACTATGGGAGGACTTTTTAATCAATTAAGTGAAGAATAAATAACTGGATCTAAAAGAGAATATAATAAGAAAAAATTTCCTAAAAGCTAATTCCATGAGTGTCAAATGGCAATTCTAAAAATCTTAAAATCCTTCCGATAACTACAGTCCTTGTGTTAGGAGGCAAAATGATTCTATTGTTCATGTTCTTCCCAAGCATTATCAATATCCCCTGGGCTTAATATATCCTTGGCAAAATGTATAACCAGAGTCCATTGAATTACAGGAGACGGCTCCCATTTATCATTTTGGGCACCGTAAATTAACTGTGCGGGTTTTGTCTGAGTTAAAATGCCTAGAGCCTTAGGCCCGCCTTGTCTCTAATAAATGAAATTGCTAATAGAAACCGGCTTAAACCAAAGACAACAAATGGTATAGTACTAGATCTCAAGAATCTAGCTGCTTCATTATAGTTTCTGATTCCTACGTTCCTGCAAATAGGTCGAATCCATTTCCTCCTTGGTTTATCATAAGCTTTGCAGGTTAAAAGAACATGATCCGTCGTTTCAGAGGTCTCCATATTACACAGCCCACAAGTCGCCTTGTGTCTTCTCCCGCTCAAGGGGCCCCATTTGGAAGTAAAAGCCCTAACCTGGAGAGTCCCATATCGAAACTTCATAAATAAAACTTTTGCTCGCCTGGGTTGGATAGTGTCTATCCATTCCTCAGCTCTCGGTAATGGTTTAATATCCAGGAAACTTGAGGTTAGTCTACCTAGGTCCTTGCTGTAGAGAGGGCTGTTTAGAGTGAAGTCCCAAAATACTTGTTTTAGTCGAATCTTAGATTGTGTTGTAAGTGTGTGCGGTTCTTCCCAATAAGATTTCAGCCCTAGATTGTAAAAGCAATGCCTTATATAGTGGAGCCACGGAAGGGAGATGGTCTTGTCTAAGTCCATGCTCTCGATTAATGCTTGCCTATGTTGGATCAATTCAGGGGTTGTCCAAAGTCTACACCAGTAAAGCAAAGGCCTCAGGGCTGCCAGTTTACCTATTTGTTTCATATTAATATCATAGGTTAGAGGAATCAGTGGAGTAGATAGAGGGAGACCCAAAACCCCCCTCATGAAATTATTTTCCTGGGTTACCAGTGGGGTTAGATTTGTAAATCCCCAGAGTTTGGCACCATATAAGTCAGCAGCCTGTGCTTTGTACCTATAGATCTCAAATACTGGTGAAACAATGCTAGATCTTGAACATTTGTAATTTTTACTAATCGCCATGGAACTATGGACTAAGGAGATAGCAGCTTTATTGACGTGCGGTGCCCATGACAACTTGGCATCAAGCAATATCCCTAAATAATTGAAGTTTTTTACTCGTTCCAGTTCCTGCCCTCTAATCCGAATGTTTCTCTTAAGTGCTTTATGGGGGTTAACAGTCAGGTATTTGGTCTTGATTGTGTTTATTTCTAGTCCCTTCAAACTGCAGTACTCACTAAATTTATCTAGTAGGGTTTGCAAGCCCATGGGAGTTTGAGATAATAAGATGGTATCATCTGCAAAAAGGAGGGCAGGAACTGGATCACCATTCAGTCTTGGCGAGTCATGATTACTTTGTTTTAAATGTTTGACCAGATCATTAATATATAATGAGAAGAGGGATGGGGCAAGCACAAATCCCTGTCTCACCCCCCTCTTGATAGGTATTGGGTCTGTCAACTCTCCCTTTGGACCCCACCGAACCTTTGCAAATGTATTTTCGTGTAACCTCTCTAGCTGGCACAGGAGGTTCACCGGCATGCCCTGTTTCCCTAGTGCTGCCCATAAGGAGTCTCTTGGCACCAAATCAAAGGCCGCACGCAAATCCACAAAAGCGATATAGAGGGGTGACCCTTCCTTAGTCTAGTGAATTTCCACATTATTGCCAGTAGCCTAAAGGCCTGATCGACTGTACTCGTCTGCTATCTAAAGCCTGCTTGATATATATTCAATATGCTGTTTTCTTCTATCAAGCTACTAATTCTATTCAGCAACTGTCTAGCAAAAAATTTTTGCATGAGATCTATGAGGCTGATTGGTCTGTAATTCCCAGGATCTTCCCTAGATCCTTTTTTGTAGACTGGGATTATTTCTGCCCCTTTCCATGTCTCGGGCACTAGACCTCCCCTTGCTATAGCATTACTTAAAAGACTTATATAAGGTGCCCAAATTTCTATACTGTGTTTAAACATATCCCCCGGGATCTTATCCAAACCGGGGGCTTTTCCAGGCTTGATCGCTTTAATGGCATTCACCGTCTCCTCCAGGCTAAATTGTATCTCGGGTAGAATGTCCCAAGTAGCTAGGATTTTATGCTTGGAGGGATAGAAGTCAAGGTTGGGGAGATCAGAGTAAAGGTATGTAAAATAGTTAACCCATGTTTTGGGGTCTATATGATGATCTGTATTAAATATCCCCGCTTTGCTGCCGTGAGTAACTATTTTCCAGAAGGTCCTAGCGTCATTACTTTTTGCTGCTTCCAGCAGATCTTGCCATTTTTGATCCTCCCAGTTACTTTGGGCTGTTGCCAGTATTTTTTTGTAACTGGCCCTTGCCTGTTGTACAGCTAGTTGATTTTTTTGCTTTAAAGCCTCCATAAGTACTATTTTCCCCTCCCTGCATTTGATAGTATACCATGGACTAATTGAGGTGGTTTGCACCTTCTCCTTTTTATGCTTATGCTGTAACTGTTTAGTCAGGAAGGGTCTTAGTGCTGTACTCATTGACTGATGGATGGCCGTAATAGGGATATCAATACGTTTTTTTTTAGCATAAGGCTCCAAAAGATCGGAAAATGTATTGTAGATATTTGTCATAGTGTCCAAGTTGCCTAGTATTGCTGGCCATTTTACGACCCTTCTATTATTGCTGAGGGTGGGTTGTAACTCCACCTTATCATGTTCTATATATTCCAAATCCAGATCCAGGAGGTGGGCCCTGAGTTCAATTATTAACGGGAAGTGATCGCTTTCCCTTCTTTTGTCTATTTTAAAAGTCACTAATCTTCCCCATGTACTTATGCTATGCAAAATGTAGTCTATTTTCGAGGTTGAGTTGCCTCTCTGGAAGGTATCCAAATTAAGGCCTCCTTCACCCACTATGCCATTACACGCCCTCAGTCCGTGCTTTAATGTAAGGCCCATGAGTTGCAGGGCGGCCACTGTGCCCGGGACAGTTTTTTCTATTGTTAGATAAGGAATTTGATCTTCTTCTTCTGCTAGGTGTTCTAATCCAATTATAGGTTCATAGTTACAATTAAGGTCACCCCCTATCATCATTGACTCTCCTACTGGGATCTTTTTAAGCAGGTCATCTAATAAAGTTATTTCAGGAGACTCCAAATGTGTCCTTCTAGGCCTTATATATACATTGAACAAGTGGGATGTTACCTTATTTTTTTTTCCCAATACCAACCACAAAATATCCTCTGACTCTGTGACTTGCATACGTATCTCGACATTTAATGACATTTTCACCCATGCAACCAACCCCCCGGACGGCCTCCCTCTGGCAGATGAAGTTGCACTAATAAAAAAGGTTTTATATCCTAATTTATACGGCGGGTCCTTAAGCCAAGTCTCTTGGAAGAGACAAACATGATATTGATCAATGTAGTCCTGCCATTCAGGATCTATAAGCTTATTTTTTAAGCCTGCTACGTTCCAGGAGATCATAGTGACTGTTCCCCTTCCATTTAAGGTCGTGACATTAGAAGTAGGATTCAGATTTGCTGTCGATTCTTTCCTACGGGGCGAAGACTCCACTGCACTCCCTACCCCTCTAGCATGAGGATCATTCCCTTCATGGGGCTCAACTGCTGTTGAGTCCCCATTTGGTCCCAATTGTGCCTGATCTAGCTGGGTTAGTCAATCTACTCTTTCAAGATTGGAATCTCCATTTCTCTTTTGCAATCCCCCATTATTATTATACTTAGCCCTCTGGACTAAAGGTTTAGTAATGAATGGGTCCGGGCTAAACCTCATAGCATTAATTTTGGGGGCGGAGTTTCTTTGTTCCATATCAATCAGGCCTTCAATTAGTCTTTTATCCTTAAGTATTAGTGCAATAACGTCCTGTTGCCCGTCTCTCCTGGCATTCTTTCCGCCCCCCTAATATCTGAACGAATTATAGATAGGCAGTGTCTTTTGGTCCTAATCCAGTGTATAAGCTTATTCTTTAAGGAATCCTTGTCTTCTCTGCTATTTTGGGACAGTTTTGGAACATTTAATAGGTAAACAACATTGGTCCTAGTAGGACACCTATCCCCCTCGAAGTGACGACACCATGTGGTGCAACGGATACGATCATTGTATGCTTGGGGATAGGGGTTCAGAGTAGGTTCCACATTTCCTTTTTGTAGCCCTGTTACCAAGCAGGGTTCTCTTAGAAGATTCCATGTTTCTTTGCGTAGAAAGCCAGCGTTACTTCTAGGATAGTTACGTAATCCGATATTTTCCTCATTTACCCCTCTCATACATCCCTGTGGTTGGTGTAAAATCTTAGCTATAGCTGGGATAGGGTTGGGGTCGATATTCAAACTTTGAGGACGTGTAGGTTTACCTTGTGGATGAAATGGTGTAAGGGGGCTCTCCTTTTCGCTCTGAACTCTATGGGTTCCCCTACCCCTCTCCTTTTCCACAATATCTGATAAGGTTCTTACTTCAAGTTTCAATTCCCTAACTTCCTGGATTAATCCAAAAAGTAGATCATAAAGATCTGCTAGAGTTCTTGTTTTATGTTTTAAATGATTCACTGGTTCTTGATTGGGTAGAGATGTCCTCTCTCTAGCTGACTGTACAATTGGGATGGTTGGGTATGGCTCATCCATGGATTCCCCCTCTTGTGCATTCTGTGCTTTATTACTATCAAGTTCTGCCAAGACTGCATATTTATTGGAGCACACAACTTCGCACTCCTGCGTATGACCCTTCTTCCTAATACTATCTATGGTGTATGGGTGTATGGTTCGAGTTGTAGCAACTTTAGGGCTGCCTATCCTAATATCGGTCGGTACCTCCCCCTCTTGCTGCCTAACAATCTCTATCAGTTTGTCTTCCTCTAATTCAACTTTCTTTGTGTAATAAGAGGTAATGTTTTTATCAGGACCTTCCCGGGAGGTGGCCCTATTACATAGTAGTGACTCTACCTCCTCAATAAGATCATCAATTTCAGCTATAATACAGTACTCGCCCGCATTCCTAAGTTTTTTTTATAGATTTCTCCTTCCCCCTTGGGGGTTCTGATGGCTTACGTTTTCCCATATCTTGAGCCACCTATATAATGCTTCGGCTCTAATGGAACCAGTTCCACAATAAGTATTTGTAATAAAAAAATTAAATAAAAAAAAAAGTTTAAAAGAAGGTCTAGTGGGGGTAAACCTAAATAATGAATATTAACTTCTCTTATGACAGATGTTAAGATATAAATTTTGCTCTCATAAATACTAGCAGACCTCTTGCTGAAAATGAGGAGGCAGAGACCCGGCCCAGCCCCTCTCCAGAATCTAGCAGACAATGATGATAACGCTACACCAATAAAGGGGGTCTTCCGTCCTAGGGCCCTCTATAAAAAGACCTTTTTAGGAGTAATTGCCGGCACAGTACCTTCAGGCAGCCATGTACGTGTGAGCTGCCTAATCCGGACGTCTTTAAATGGATGTCAGGGGGGTGGCCCTGCCCTGCCTCTTCCTGGCAATGACGGGCAAGGACGTGCCCGCCCTTGGTCCGGGCGCCGCCCGTGCGCGTCCCGCGCAGCGGGAGCGCTGTTGAAAGTTTAAAGGGCTCCTGCCCTGGACACACCTCCCAGCACTGACGCGCTTCCCGCGGCGGCAGGAGCGCTGTTGAAAGTTTAAAGGGCTCCTGCCCTGGACACACCTCCCAGCACTGACGCGCTTCCCGCGGCGGCGGGAGCGCTGTTGAAAGTACTGCATAAATACTGCACCTGGGTCTTTTTGCGCTCATCCTCAAAGGCTGCCCAGTCATTAACTAATATTTGACATTTTGTTTTATTCAATAAGTAACCGGACACCATTCCAAACCGTGAAGCCTCATAATCTATTTCCTGGAGAGCGGTTGTGGTGTCGGTTGTAACAACCGCAATATCATCTGCATAGGCAAGTATTTTTGTGCTGCCCCCTATCGATTCCACTGGGCTGATCTGATTATTATTAAGCAGTTTCCTGATCAAAGGATCAATATATAGGGCAAACAACAAAGGTGAACACGGACAGCCCTGCTGTGTGCCTCTCTGAATAATAATGGGAGCTGATTTTAGCCCTGCTATTTGCATAGTGGCGGTATGGTTATGAGAAAGCTGCTGAATCGCCTTAATAAACCCGGGGCCAATATTATTTTTATGCAGAGTTATCCATAGGAAGGGCCAGTGGACCCGATTAAATGCTTTTTCCACGAAGAGCAGTATAACTGCCATTGGAAGCTTAGCCACTGCCCTGGCGTGCAACAGTGCGATAACACGTCTAAATCAAATCAAATCAAATCATTAACATTTATAAAGCGCGCTACTCACCCGTGCGGGTCTCAAGGCGCTAGGCTCTAACATGATCGGCTCTACCTTTTCCTGGGATAAACCCCCCGTACTGCCAAGGAAAAACAAGATTAGAAATCACTGAACTTAATCGATTAGCCAGTATCTTGGCATAGATTTTGGCGTCACTGTTGATTAAAGAAATCGGGCGATATGAGCCAGGTAAATTTGTCTCCTTGGCTTTTTAAAAAAAAACGATTATCTTGGCCTCTTCCCATGAAGTCGGTTGAGGGGACCCTGACTGTATTTCAAGAAATAAGCTAAATAGTTCCTTTCGTAATTCTAAGAAAAAGATCTTGTAGAACTCAAGTGGAATCTGATCTTCCCCGGTTTCTTCGCCACTTGCCAGAGCACTAATTGCCATGCCAATTTCCTTGGCCGTCAGAGAGGCTTCCAGCTCACTCTTATCTCCATCCTCCAGCTGTCCCAACGGAGTATTCCCCATATTTAAGAGCATCTCCTCCTCCTGGGGTTTCCCTTCTTCATTCTCAAGTGTACTGATGCTACCATGAGTATGCTTCTGCCTTATTTTTAAGGCCAACTGCTTACCAACATTCTCACTATATTCATAGCATTCCTGTTGATGTGCCAAAAATTTAGCAGCTGCCATTTCCATATAGATCTTTACGGCCTCTGCTTTTGTAGTGGTTAATTCATGTAGAATGTCTGAAGTCTCTCTCTTACTCCGCATCACCTCCCCTAATTGTTGCTCAGCTGCAGTCAACTTTATCTGTATGGACTTTAATTGTTCTGTACGCAATCTCTCTTTTCTCACTGCATATCTCAATGTTTCTCCTCTAACGGCCACTTTAAATGTATCCTATACTACATGGGACGGGGCAGAACCCAGATTTATCTAAAAAAACTACGGGATCCAGACTTTTATTTGTTGTACATACACTGGGTCCCCTAGTAATGCTCTATCAAAAGACCAAGACTTTTCCTTGTGACCCTTCCTTCCCTAACTCCACTACCAAAACCAGCGGGTTATGATCCGATATGATTCTGGGGATATCTCTCAATCCTTAATCCCTTTTGCAGAGATGCTGACACAAAAAAATCCAACCTGACTGACTATTATGTGGAAAGGAAAAAAAAGTATGACCTGGTTCTAGCGACCTGCACTTCTGCCAAACATCATTCAGCCCATGGTTCAATACTAATGTCTGGAGTGCCAGAAAATCTTAGTTTTTTCTGCCCTGGTACATCGTCTGCTCTTGAATGGGGGTTTCATTATCCACATGTATGTTAAAGTCCCCACATAATACAACCGGGGTTGTCCAGGATACAAGTTCCATGTTAACGAAGTCAAAAATTTCCGGATCATCCACATTTGCTCAGTAAATTGAGCATATTGTAAACTTGGACCCTCTAGCAAAACATTCCAGCAACACCACCTGCCCCGACTTATCTGTAAACTGTTTTTCAACCACTGGAGACATAATTCGTGTGAGTATGGCCACCCCTCTTGTAGTAGTATCCTGTTTGTACATGCCACTAGCTTCCATCCAAGAAGTTCCATCAAATTCTTCAGCGCGCCTACAATGTGTCTTCTGCATGCAAATGACATCGGCCTTAAAGGTCTTGAAGGCTTCCCTTACCAGCTGGTGTTTTTTACCATCATTGAGACCACAGACATTTATTGTAGCTATACGCATTTTATTTTCCTGTCCCATCTTTTACCCTTCTTCTCTCATACCCTACCTGGGCCGGCCACATAATCTTTTCAATTTCTACATTAAAGAAACCCCTCACATTGTTACCATCCTTCTTACTGTGTGTCCCTTTATACCCGCTCCCCTGCCCCTTCCCTGATCAGTCCCAATCCCCTCCCCTCAAAACCAAAACCAACCCTCCCCTCCCTATCCCACCCTCCCACTCTACAAATAGGATCGCCAGGCCCCTAGGCCAGTAAGATGGAAGTCGTCCACCCCACCAGCCCAGCCCGTTAATAAAGCTAACATAATCAAAATTCTTCGCCACCACCACAGCTCCCGCCTGTCCCCAGCAACAGTCACAGTAGAAGAGAAAAAAAAAAAAGAGGGGCACAAACCACACACACGCAGCTAAATTGAGCGGGGGTCTCCTTTTAGACAAAAGAAACATCATTCAATGAACTTTCAGCCCCCCCTTCCCCTAGTCACCCTTGTCACCCAGACCCATAGATCAATTTAATTTCCACCGCTATTGCTGCTTCTTAATTGCTGCAAATATTCCCCTGCTTTTATTTCCGATACAAAAGTCTGTGTTGTTAATTTATAAATAATTTTTAACCATGCAGGACTTAGAAGATAGGCTTCTGCCCCTGTCTCCTGGAACGGTGCAATCAGCTGCCTCAACTGCCACCGCCTCTCTACCGTAGCGTGTACAAAATCTGGTCTTGAAAAAAATGATACTCCCCCTACACTTGTCTTTGAATTGGGTCGAGTTTTTTCAAACACTATTTTCCGCAGCAAGAAGTTGCCAAAATATATAATAATGGCCCTTGGATAGTTCTGTCCTCTACTAACATCAACATCAGGTATTTGTTTTTGAAATCGATGTGCTCTCTGAATCTCTGTCTCCCAGTTCCATTCAAGAAGATCTGGAAAAGCTTCCATAAAAAATTACACTATGTAGGCCCTGATGTCCTGCCCCTCTAGGCTTTGTGCTATTCCCAAACTCCAGAGATTGTTCCGCCGCTGGTGGTTCTCTGCATCCTCTAGTTTTCACTGCATATCCAAGATCTGCTGTCCCTGCATGGCCGTTTGTGCAACTGTAGCCTTAACCTCTGTCTCCAGCGCCTCAGAACGAGTCTCCATTGAGGCAATATGGGTACTTATATCCTGACAGCACTTTACCACTTTTTTGATAGAAGACTGCAGTTGTCTGTTTGCGATTTTAGCCTTCCTGCTCTTTTTCTTCACCTGTTCATGGTTATGTACCATGGTGCGGTAAATAAGTTCCAGCGAGGGGGCCTTGACCTGCTCTGAGATCCCCATTGTAGATCCTGTTGGGATATCATTAGAACTGTCGATCTTTGAGAATGCCTGCTGGGTGGCCGTATAGTCCCACTGAAGTTCACCTACACCGTCTTGATCATTTGGCTGCACCCCCCTATGCATTATCCCCAGGTTACCCTAAGCCGTTCAATTGATTTCCTTCTGCAAGTCAGTTTGTTAAACCCCCAAATACTGGCCGGGGAGCTGCATTCTGAGTCAATATCTGTTAATGGGATCTCTTCATCCGAGTCCTTTGACTGGTCAGATAGGGAAAATAAGCTCTCTGCGGTGTCCGCAAGTCCACAGTCACCTTTAACCCCCAATAGCTTATCCTCCTTTCCCCTATAACTGGGGCTCGATGCTTTGAAATCACATATTGCGGGAGTTTTTGGAACATCCTCGATCTCTTGTAATGTCTCATTTTGGGTTAAGCTGCATGTCCCTGCACCACTACTGGTTTCTCTCAGTTCATTAACCCCCTCTTTCAGTAACCGGGCATTTGACGTATCGTCATCACAAGAGGGGCCCCCCTCCCTATTGCTATTTTTTTTAATCATACCTGTCTTATACAGGCTGTCCGTCCCTCTGGTCACCTTTCCTATAGAAAATGTCTGATCCGCGTTATCGTCCATGGGGCCAGATTGAGCATTGCATAGTTCTTTTTGGGGAAGTGACCGTTTTGTCTTCACTATCTGTGTGAATATTGCAGGGACATGTACAGCATTCCCCAAAGATTTTTGCATCGCCGGCGCCCCTTGCTGTGCTCCTTTTCCTGTTCGATCCTTCAGAGGGAGTGTGGGCTTTTTCTTCTCTCTCCTAGTGCCGGTGGCTTCCAGGCTGGGTTTCCCCCGTAGCGTTCGGGGAGTCTTTGTAATTTTTGGCACCATTAAAAACCAGCCACAGAGAGCCGTGCCTCCAGAGCAGCCGTAAATAACCAGCAGAGCAGCGACCGCCCCAGCAAAGTTCGGGCAGCTGCAAGCCGAGCTAAGCGGCGTGCGGCACCCCCTGCTACACTCCTTGCCGTGCACCACCCTTCAAACAGTCGAGCGGCGCACGGCCCCGAAAACACGGCTTCTGCTCTGAAACTGCCTGCGATCATACCGCGCAGCATGCATGGCTGGACGGTGAGAGCCGCCGTGGCAGTTGTAAAAGGACAGGGCGGGCTGGAAAGCTGGTCCGAATCAGCCAGATCTGCCGGCCTCCATCTTGGATCCAACGTGACAACCATATTCATGGAAGAGTGCCAAAGGTAATTAAAAAATGAATACTTTTTGAACCCACATATATTTTTGTCCACCTTGTAGGATTCGCCCAAAACTTGGATACCAAGGACAAGGAAAAATGTTTTTTGGCAACTGGAGATTTTCTTATCCGCCCTTTGCTTTACTCTGTCTTAGTAAAATTCTGCCTGAAAATTCACTTAACATAATCCTGTTAATGCTTAAGGGATGCTAAATTTTGTGCTCGTTTGTCAGAACAAAAAACAAAATTAAAAGTAAATCAAAAACTACCTGTTCAATGGAAACTACTTAACCATAAATTCTGAATATTCAAATTAAAATACAATGCAAAACACAATTTTATTTTAAATCAGCATTTTGCATCTGAAGATTTCAATTTTTCCTGTACAAGATGGATGCTTTGAACCCCTTTTGTGACGACGTGCATCCTTCAGCTCCAGTAAAGTAGATCATGCCAAACTCGACCAAAGATATATTTTCCCACTTCTCTAAATTTTCATTTGCGCAGAAAATTCCAAGATTGCATAAAAATGTATTAAGTGAACCTTTCATCAACTAATCACATTTCTCAAAAATTTAAATCTGATTGCCAGAAATTATGATTTCAAAATCCCCATTTCAACCTTCCAATGTCTCACAAATATTTTTCCCTTACATGACATCTACCTGTTGAGCTTTTTCACAGAACCTGATGATTGATTTTTCACAAAACGAAAAAAGGATCAGAAGTAGGGCTGGGACATTTTTCTTCATTAATATTTGATTGAAATCCATCCAGCAATATTTGCTTCAGGTGTCAGCATATGTGTAGCTGTTGGTGCCCAGGAAAAATTATTTTGGTGCTAAATTTACTTTTGCCAAAATTGTTACACCTTCACAAATCCTTCCAAGCTTCAGGGGATATGACTGAATTATGCCTTACGAGTGTTTCATGCAGTTCTGTCAAATAGTACCTACGATATTAAGGGGCATATTTATACTCTGTTTGCGCCGGATTTGCGTTGTTTTTTTTTACGCAAATCTGACGCAAAACTAACTCCATATTTATACTTTGGCGTTAGACCAGTCTAGAGCCAAAGATCTTGGAGTTTGCGTCATTTTTTAGCGTGGACACCTACCTTGCGTTAATGATATGCAAGGTAGGCGTTCCCTTTTAAAAAATGACTCCGAGGCATGTGCGCCGTATTTATACTCCCGGGCAAAAATGACGCCCGGGAGTGGGTGGGTCAAAAAAAATAACGTCCAGCCGCTTTTGCGTCATTTCTTAACGCCTGGTCAGGGCAGGCGTTAAGGGACCTGTGGGCTCGGAAGGAGCCCAGAGGTGCCCTCCCATGCCCCCAGGGACACCCCCTGCCACCCTTGCTCACCCCAGGAGGACGCCCAAGGATGGAGGGACCCATCCCAGGGAACTTAAGGTAAGTTCAGGTAAGTATTTTTGTATTTTTGTTTGTGGCATAGGGGGGCCTGATTTGTCCCCCCATACATGCCACTATGCCCAATGACCATGCCCAGGGGACAGAAGGCCATTGGGCAAGGGGGCATGACTCCTGTCTTTGCTAAGACAGGAGTCATGTCAATGGAGGGTGGGAGTAAAAAAAAATGGCGCTAATCGGGTTGAAGCAGATTTTTTGCCTCAGACCGACTTGCCCCATTCTTTGACGCCCAAGCTCCATTGTCCCCTACGCCGGCGCTGCCTGGTGTGGGTCATTTTTTTTTATGCACACCAGTCAGCTCCGCCGGCTAATGTCATTCCATAAATAAGGCGCCCGCATGGCGCTTTGGAATGGCGTTAGCCGGCCTTACATTATTTGACGCACAACTGCGTTGGCGCAGTTGTGCGCCAAAAAGAATAAATACTGCCCTAAATATATAAATAAAAAAAACTCAGTAATACAATAATGAAAACTTTACATATCACATTGCATAGAGATCTATCCAAATTACATCTATATAAATTGTTTTAAATAGTTACAGTAAGAAGAACTTGGGAACTCGCTTCTCAATTGTGTTCTTCGTAAACTACACCTAAAAACGTTTGATTATCACAGTAAATAAAGTACATCTAAAATCGTTGATGATCATTGTAAACTACACCTAAAAACCTTTGATGATCAATTGCGATTTTCACATGTGCTTCTGGAAAATTATTGACCATCCCTAATCTATTGCTTTTCAAGGAACATTAACAAGCATGAACAGAGCTAAAACATTAAAATAGATAAAGAGGCAAATGCATCACGAATGTAGCATGCTTTGTCAGAAGACTATTAACATGTTCAATTAATATGTAACGATGCCTGTGGTTTTTATCTCTGTGTGGTTAAAAGCCAATATTTATATTCGTTTACCTAATGTATAGCAGCGATCATTACATAAAAAAAGAAACAATTTTTAAAATTAGAATCGAAACACAATTCTGAATCGCCTCGCAGGGTACATAAGTATTATGGCCCTCATTACAACATTGGCGGCAAAAGCCGCTTACCGCTGCGCAGAAGACCGCCAACACACCGCCGCGGCAACGGAATTCCGCCACGGTCATTATGACCCACTGCTCGGAATCCGCCAATATTGAGACACCCACACAAGTCCGCCACACCAAAGGTCAGTGATAAACTGGCGAAAACAAAACTTCCACTGTCACGCCAACAGAATTACGCCCACACTTTCACGACCCACGAATCCATGCGGCGGTAATTCAACCGCGGTACTCCATTGGCGGTACACACCGCTGTGCTCAAAATACACACACTCTTTCAAAACACAGCCACATTGGACAAATCAAAATACACACACCTGATACACATACACACACCACTCCCACACACCCATTACAATATAAAACACACACCCACATCACCCACAAACCCCTACGAACAAAATACCGAAAGAAGGCCAGAGAGAGACACTACAAACTACTACCAAACATCCACACAATACCATCACCCACATAACTTCCACGCACCTCACACAACACACCACTAAATCTCACCCCACTTATCACTACACACACCACCCCACACATCACCCACACCACCCCATGGCACGGCAAAGACACCCCAGGTTCTCTGAGGAGGAGCTCAGGGTCATGGTGGAGGAAATTGTCCGGGTAGAGCCACAGGTATTCGGATCACAGGTGCAGCACACCTCCATAGCTAGGAAGATGGAGCTATGGCGAAGAATAGTGGACAGCGTCAACGCAGTGGGACAGCACCCAAGAAATCGGGATGACATCAGGAAGAGGTGGAACGACCTACGGGGGAAGGTGCGTTCCTTGGTCTCAAGACACCAACTTGCGGTTCAGAGGACTGGCGGCGGACCGCCACCTCCTCCCCCACAACTAACAACATGGGAGGAGCAAGTCTTGGCGATTCTGCATCCTGAGGGCCTCGCAAGAGTAGATGGAGGAATGGACTCTGGTAAGTCAACTCTTAAATTACATCCCCCACCCTAATTGCGTGCTATCACATGACCCCACCCTCGCCCTCACCCCCATCACTCCAACTCCTCACAGATGTCCCAATATCACAAACCACACATCCCAACACCAAGCCCTGCATGCAACAACAAAGAATGGACACCCATCATCAAAGCATGTTTACTTCACATACCCATACACCCCCCTAAACAACCATCACACAAGGTTCCACACAGGAATGCAAGCACTGGGGTACACGGTCACCCACCCATTGCACACCATGGCACACACAGATGCTATAAACATCCTTTTATACCCCTGCAGGACCCCTACCCAACGTCACCAGACAGGAGGATTCACACATGTCCAAACCACCAACAGAAGAGGCCCACAGTGATGACAGCAGCTCTGTCCAACTGGATCTAGATGACCAGCCCGGCCCATCTGGGACCCCTAGACAGTCGGTTTCCCTGACACAGTCACAGGCCACCACAGAGCTTCCCCCCTCTGGAAACACCAGCACAGCACCCACCCAGCGGGCCCATACCTCTGTCCCCAGGACACGTCAATCAGCAGTGTGTCCACCACTACAGGGAACCTAGGCTAACCCACCACCCCAACAACAGCAGGGACCTGGGGGCAGTGGCAGTGGGCACACGGTCCAGAGGACGGAGTCCCAGGAACACAGGGGAACTGGGAGGGCTGCTGTGCGACAGGGGGAGGACAGGCCCAGGGAACCCACTCTCCACGAGGCCCTCTCCAACATCATGGGAGCCTACCACCATTCCCAGGAGACGATGGCAGCGGTACTGGCCAAGTTTCAGGAGACCCAGAGGCTGCAGGAGGAACAGTATTTGGGCTTCAGGGAGGAACTCAGATCCATCAATTCCACCCTGGGCACCATCGTAGGGGTGCTGAAGGAAGTACTCAACACCAGGAGGGACACTGTGGCACAACAAGGGGCCCCTGACACTAGCCTGGACGATGAACAGCCCACCACCTCTGCCGGCGCTAGTGGACAGGAGGCACTGCCACAGGAGCACCACACCAGCACCCCACCCCCTGCAGATGGAGAACTACCCCGCAAGCGATCCCGGAGATCCAGGACAAAGACAGAGAACGATGCCAAGACCCCGCCAAGAAATGAGAACACCCTGAATGTCATCCTTTTGTCCCATCTTGTCACCCTGTCTATCCTCAAACTGCCCCAGCTCCACTTCCTATGCACATTTGGGCAATGCACCTCTGAGACTAATAGACTGGACTCTGCCATGGACATTCCTCCACCATCACCCCTCACCATTTTACAGCACCCTCCAATATTGAGCACTTAAATAAACACCCTTAAAGCACAAAACAATCTGGAGTCTGTCTGTGATTTCGAAATAGTGTATTAGCAATTACAGTGTCAAAATGCTCTTTCAATTATAATGTCAACATACCTATGTCACACAGCTCTAGTCCATGAGAAAACAAAGCAGATGTCAAACAGTGGGACCCACATCTGTGAAATCGTAAGGGAAAGTGACAACTCAGTGATCATACACTGGTGAAAACGACAGACAGTAGAGAGGTAGTAGTGTTAAAGTACATGTAGTAGGCAGGTTTGTATTCTTACCTGTGTCTCACTGGAAGTATTGCAGGCTCACTGAGTACCTGTTGTCGATGTCCTCTTCTTCTGCTTCCTCGTCTTCACTGTCCCCATGCTCCACAGCTGCCACAACACCTCCATCTGGACCATCCTCCTGCAGAAAAGGCACCTGTTGTTGCAAAGCTAAGTTGTGAAGCATACAGCAGGCCACGATGATCTGGAACACCTTCTTTGGTGAGTAGAAAAGGGATCCACCTGTCATATGGAGGCACATGAACCTGGCCTTCAGGAGGCCGAAGGTCCGCTCTATAATCCTCCGAGTTCACCCATGGGCCTCACTGTAGCGTTCCTCTGCTCTTGTCTTGGGATTCCTCACTGGGGTCAATAGCCATGACAGGTTGGGGTAACCAGAGTCACCTGCAAATGGCGAGGGACAAATGTTAGACACACACTAACCTGTAGGGATATCCCCAGACCCAGACAACCATTCCCACTGACTTGCTTCCAGGTGCTCACCTAATAGCCACACACAGCATTGCGCCGCGGTCTTCGACCGCCTACCGCGACGGTGTACAACGCCAGCGCAGTTACCTCACATTCCATTGTCCCACTTTACAGGTCAGGCAGCCGCCATTTCAGGGGCCCACATGGCCTAATTACCAACTGCATCACACATACCTAGGCCTACTCTCAACAAAACAAACAGGCCAGATTTTGTGTATGAATCGTGTTCTGTGTAGACAGTGGGTACATACCTCTGACTTGTTTGACTCTCTGGTCGCTGTTGTCCTTCATAGACACCGTCTGCTGGGACATGTGAGGAGATGGCCGAATCCTCCGGTGTACCGACCGCTGGTGGACCTGTCGACAATGGAGGAGCGACATTTGATAATCACCTACAGGTTTGACCGTGCCACAATCCAGGAACTGTGTACCCAGTTGGAGCCAGACCTGATGTCAGCAATCCGCCGTCCCACAGGAATCCCACCTCAAGTGCATGTGCTATCAGTGCTCCATTTCCTTGCAAGTGGGTCTTTTCAAACAACTGTGGCAATGGCATCAGGGATGTCCCAGCCTATGTTTTCCAACGTATTGTCCAGAGTGCTGTCTGCCCTGCTGAAACACATGCAGAGCTACATCGTTTTCCTGAGGTGGAGGACTTGCCTACAGTGAAAGGTGACTTCTATGCCCTTGGAGATATCCCCAACATCATAGGTGCCATTGATGGGACCCATGTGGCTTTGGTCCCCCCCACAGGAGTGAACAGGTGTACAGTAACCGGAAGAGTTATCATTCCATGAATGTACAGATGGTATGTTTGGCCGACCAGCACATCCGGTGCCTCCATATGACAGGTGAATCCCTTTTCTACTCACCAAAGAAGGTGTGCCAGATCATGCTGGCCTGCTGTATGCTTCACAACTTGGCTTTGCGACGACAGGTGCCTTTTCTGCAGGAGGAGGGCCCAGATGGCGGTGTTGTGGCAGCTGTGGAGCCTGTGGACAGTGATGAGGAGAAAGCAGAGGAAGAAGACAATTGACAACAGGGACTCAGTCATCCAGCAATATTTCCAGTGAAACACAGGTGAGAATACATTCCTGCCTACTACAAGTACTTTTACACTTCTACCTCTATCCTGTCTGTCGATTTCACCCAGTGTATTGTCATTGAGTTGTCACTTTCCCTTACGGTTTCACAGGTGTGGGTCCCAACGTGTGTCATATGCTTAGATTCCTCAGGGACTAGAGCTGTGAGACATAGGTATGTTGACATTACTATGTCCTGAAAATTTTGTCACTGTAATTGCAAATACACTATTTCAAAATCACAGACAGACTCCAGATCTTTTGGTGCTTTAGGTATGTTTATTTACATAAAAAATATAGGAGGGGGAAGTTAAATGGTGAGGGGTGATGGCGGAGGAGTGTCCATGGCAGAGTCCAGTCTATTTGTCTCATAGGTGCATTGCCCATATTGGCATAAGAAGTCGAGCTGGGGCAGTTTCAATATGGACAGGGTGACAAAGTGGGACAGTGGGTTGACAATCAGGGTGGTCTCATTTCTTGGCGGGGGTCTTGACATCGTGCTCTGTCTTGTTCCTGGATCTCAGGGACCGTTTGCGGGGTCGTTCTCCATCTGCAGGGGGTGGGGTGCTGGTGTTGTGGTCCTGTGGCAGTGCCTCCTGTCCACTAGCGCCGGCTGAGGTGGTGGGAAGTTCATCATCCATGCTAGTGTCAGGGGTCCCTTGTAGTGCCACAGTGTCCCTCCTGGTGTTTAGTATTTCCTTCAGCACCCCTATGATGGTACCCAGGGCGGAGCTGATGGTTCTGAGTTCCCCCCTGAACCCCAAATACTGTTCCTCCTGCATGCGCTGGGTCTCCAGAAACTTGGCCAGGACCGTTGCCATCATCTCCTGAGAGTGGTGGTATGCTCCCATGATGGAGGAGAGGGCCTTGTGGAGAGTGGGTTCCCTTGACCTGTCCGCCCCCTATCGCATAGCAGCCCTCCCAGTTCCCCTGTGTTCCTGGGCCTCCGTCCCCTGGACCGTGTGCCCACTACCACTGTCCCCAGGTCCCTGTTGTTGTTGGGGTGGTGGGTTATCCTGGGTTCCCTGTAGTGGTGGACACACAGCTGATTGACGTGTCCTGGGACGGAGGTATGGGCCCCCTGGGTGGGTGCTGTGCTGGTGTGACCAGAGGGGGGAAGGTCTGTGGTGGCCTGTGCCTGTGTGAGGGGAACCGACTGTCCTGAGGCCCACAATGGTCCGGGCTGGTCATCTAGATCCAGTTGGACAGAGCTGCTGTCATCACTGTGGGCCTCTTCTGTGGGTGGGATGGAGATGTCTGGACCCTCCTGTCTGGTGACGTTGGGTAGTGGTCCTGCAGGGGTGGAAAAGCATGATTATTGCATGTGTGTGTGTCATGGTGTGCAATGGGTGGGTGACAGTGTACCCCAGTGCTGGCATTCCTGTGTGGGGGCTTGTGTGATAATGGTTTAGGGGGGTGTATGGGTATGTGCAGTGGGCATGCTTTAGTGATGGGTGTCCATGCTTTGTTATTGCATGCAGGGCTTGATGTTGGGATGTGTGGTTTGTGATGTTGAGACATAGGTGAGGAGTTGGGGTGCTGGGGGTGAGGGTGAGGCTGAGGGTGGGGGTATGTGATAGCATGCAGGTAGGGTGGGGGATGTAATAGTAAAGCTTTGACTTACCAGAGTCCATTCCTCCACCGACTCCTGCGAGGCCCTCAGGATGCAGAATCGCCAAGACCTGCTCCTCCCATGTTGTTAGTCGTGGGGGAGGAGGTGGGGGCCACCTCCAGTCCTCTGTACTGCTATCTGGTGTCTTGCAACCACGGAATGCACCTTCCCCCATAGGTTGTTCCACCTCTTCCTCATGTCATCTCTTGTTCTGGTGTGCTGTCCCATGGTGTTGACCCTGTCCACGATTCTCCACCGTAGCTGCATCTTCCTTGCAATGAAGGTCTGCTGCACCTGTGATCCGAATAGCTGTGCCTCTACCCGGATGGTTTCCTCCACCATGACCCTTAGCTCCTCCTTTGAGAACTTGGGGTGTCTTTGTGGTGCCATGGGTGTAGTGTGAGCGGTGTGTGTGAGGGTGTGTGGGGTGATGTGTTGGGGTGTGTGCTGTAAGGTGAGTGGATGGTGTATGGGTGATGGTGCTCTGTGGCTATGGTTCTGTGGGTGCTCTTGGTGTGTCTCTCTCTCTCTCAGTTGTAAAAATGTTTGAGTCTTAAAGGGTTGTGGGTAATGTGGAAATGTGTTTTATATTGATGTGTGGTGTGTGTATGGGTGTCAGGTGTGTGTTATTCAAGTTGTCCAATGTGGTGTAGTTTTGGTAGGTTGTGTTTATTTTGAGCTGGGCGGTATGTACCACCAATGGTTTACCAACTATGAATGACCGCCGCAGTGATTCCTGGGTCATAATGCTATGGGCATAGTTCTGTTAGCGTACCAGTGTCGGGTTTGGTACTGCCAGTTTATCACTGACCTTTGGGCTGGCGGACTTATGTGTGTGTCTGTAAAGTGACGGATTGCTATGTGTGTGTCATAATATTGGTAGCGGTAAACCACTGCGGCAGCGTTATGTTGGCGGCAGGACTTACCGCCAATGTCATAATGAGGGCCTTAGTCATTTACATTAGTGTCCTTATTAACTCCTGCCAAATACAGAAGTCTTTCTTTTACTTCCATGGAGATTTTCTTTTACATGGCTAAGATTAACATTTGCTTTTCATGATTTCTAAACAAACAAATAACCCCTCATCTCTTTCACCCTGGCAATGACCCCATGCATTTCTTTTTTCTTATACAAGCTTTCTGTGTCTCGCATTCAACAATGAAGGGATTTCTTTCACTGCAAACCTTGCCCACCTTCCACATGCAACATCATGGCACATATTTCTGAAATGTAGCAACATGATGAAAAAGGCCACAAATCTCCCTGCCAGTGCTAGGATGTGATGTACAATAGACAACTTTCATTTGGGTAAAATAAAAAATAAAAACAACATAAAAAACAATTTTCTCAAGGTGGGGTGACCCCTGGTCAAAATCAGAACAAATTAATACAGTTAGGGCCAGATGTAGGTAGCGAAAAAAATAGCGACTCGCTAATTGCGACTCTTTGCGACTCGCAATTTCCGACTCGCTAACTGCAATCGCAAAAGGAGTCGCACCGCAGATAGCGAGTCCGCTGTTTGTGAGGTCGCTTTTTGCGACCGCGCAAAAACCGGACACGCAATTTGCGAGTGGGTGTCGCAAATTGCGACTGTGCCGAAAATTGAATGCAGGTGCTGGTGAACACTCTGGAAAACACTTCCTGGCACATGATGATGACATCACAGCCAGGAAGTTTACAAATACACCTGGGAGGAGGGAGGACCATACCCATTTTAAACTGCAGAACTGCAAACACACAGAGCTCCATCAATCATGGCAGAGACTCCAAGGAAGAGGAAAGTGAAGTTTGCAGAAAAAGAGTTGGAGGTGTTGACTGAGGAGTGTTGTCAGCACCATGACCAGTTGTTTGGCAGGGCAGCCCTCACCGTGCCAGAGACAGAGAAAAGGAGACTATGGATGGAGATCCAGGAAAAAGTCAACTCCCTGGGTGTCAGCCACCGGAGTATTGAGGAACTCAAGAAAAGGTGGTACTACCTGCGCTCCCGGACAAAGGAGAGGATGGCAGAGCGGCTCCAGGAGATGAGAGGCACAGGAGGGGGACTATCAACAGTACCACCACCCACACCACTGGAGGAAAGGGTAGAGGAGACCCTTGAGCCTGAGGCTGTATGCGGGATGGGAGAGCTGGACACATCTGAGCCAGGACCATCAACCGGTGAGTACCATGTGACATGCATGTACCCTCATTAATGCCATACCCCCGCCCACCTTGTACACAGGCGCATGCACAACCAAAATAGTTCCATTTCAGAGTAGTAAACACCAGAATGGTGCATTATGGGCAATGTAGTCAAGTAGGCAGTTTATAGGCAACAGTTTATAGGAAGTTGATAACAGATAGTAGATACTGACATTGTGTTCCCTATGTCCCACAGGTCTCCCACAAGACACCCCCACCAGCCCAAGCAGCCAGGGGCCACTGGTCAGCCAGCAGACACACGAGGGAACAGGACCACCCACCACTGCGACTTGCACCACCAACACCGTGTCCCCTCACGAAACTCCAGTTGCAATAGTGGTGTGTGAGCCTGCACCAGGTACCAGCCAAAGTGCCACGGGAGACGTCACAGGGCCTCCACCGCGTCGCAGGTGACGTGGAACTCCATCCTCACAGCGGCAGGCAGAGTCAGGGGATGCCTCCATTTCACCTACTGAGGCCGCACTCCTACGGGATCAGCGGCTGCAGACACAGGAAATAAGGAGGATTACCGGGGCATTGCGGCGCATGGAGCGCAATCAAGGAAACAGCATGCAGCTGGTACATTCTGAGTTGCAACTGATAAGTTCACACATGGGCGACCTTGCACTCTCCATGCGTCAACTCTTGGCAGGACTGCTAATGCAGACAGAGAGTTCACGGCGTCGGGACAGGCAGCTGCTGAACCGCCTAGACAGGAGGTCATCCTCAATTGTAAGGCTGGCCGTGAACACTACAGGTCTTTCTAGGCGCACGGTCAGCCTCCAAGTGGACATGGGCCACTTTGCCAGTGATGTGGCACGTGGACTGGGCCGTCTCAGCCACGCTGTAGACTTAATGGAGGCACGGCAGGTGGACAGGGGCACAGGCGACACGCCACAAGATAGTGAGGAGGGCTCCTCTGTCAGCAGTGTCTCTGCCGGTGACACCAGGGTGCTTCGCAGTGGAAGCACAAGGCAGGGCACTGCAGACCCCCCTAGTACCAACCATGCTGGCCGAGCCCGCCGTAGGGTTTGAGCTCCACACAGTCCTGGGGTTGGGGCACATGACGTCAATGTGTCCCATGCCAGGTGGACTATTAAAGCCCCTGACCTGTTCCAAATGTATATCGTTTTTTTGTTTGCACTTATTAAATCACTTGTTCTTTCCACTTAACACATGGACTCTTTGTGTGTGACATTGGTCAGTATGGTAAAAGTTAGCATGTAGCTTCCAAAGTATTGGTTTGCAATGTGTTCCCGTCTCAGTCTGCCTTGATTTGCAATGCTCCTATCCCCATGATGGCGATGTGGTAGCTCTTGTTCCTCTTCCTCAGAATCAGGGTCTTCAGGGGTGAGAAGTAGCCCATGTCTGGTGGCAATGTTGTGCAGTATAGCGCATGCGACAACGATTTTGAAAGCTGTTATTGGGGTATACTGGAGGGCACCTCCACTTCTGTGGAGACATCTGAATCTTGCTTTCAGCAGTCAAAAGGTACGTTCAATATTCCCGGTCCTCTTATGTGCACTGTTGTATCGCCTCTCTGACTCATTGCTGGGTGTTAAGTACGGGGAAAGGATCCATGGTCGTAGTGCATATGCACTGTCACCTGTTTGGCACAAAAAGTACAAAGTTAGCTGGGCATGGATGGTTTACACATTGACCTGTGTGTATGTCTGCAAGGTGTTTTCAGCTCTACCTAGGAGGTATCCGTCTCCAAACTCCCCATGTTCTAGGCGTTGGTGTAGCCCACTGTGCCTAAAAATGTAGGAGTCATGAGTACTGCCTGGAAATTTAGCAACCATGTCAGTGATGACATAATGGGCGTCACACACCACCTGAATATTGAGTGAGTGGGTACACTTCCTATTGCGGAACAGATATTCCAGGTTTGCAGGAGGGCATATTTGTATATGTGTCCGGTCTAAACACCCTATGACATGGGGGAAGTTGGCAATCCTGTAGAATTCCAACTTGGTGCTGTTGATTTCTGCCTCATTCCTGGGTAGGTATATGTATCTGGACATGTGTGTGAGTAAGGCGTCTAGGAATGCCGTAAAGAACCGTGAGAGTGCACTTTGTGATACCCCACCTGCCACAGCAATGACCCCCTGATAGCTACCCGAGGCCAAGAGGTGCAGTGAGCATAGCACTTGCACATGTGTAGGGATGGCGCAGCCGCGCACAGTCTGGCGTTGTAGCTGTGGTTTGAGTAATTCTATTAAATCTAGTATAGCTGCGCTGCTGAGTCTATATTTATCATAAATCTCCTCCTCAGTTTGTTGGAAAAGTGTCTGCCTTGTTCTGTATATCTTCTCCTGTCTCTGGCTCCTCCTCCGCCTCTGCTGGGCGGCGTGGGCTCTCCTCCTCACTGCTATCACATATATCTCCGCCATCTTGAGTAACCCAGATGCCTTCTGGGTTTCCTTTTATACTTTGGTAATGGTTACCACCTGCTCTGAGTTAGTGGTAAATTGGAAGTGCAAAATGGGCTTTTTGCGACTAGTCGCAATTTGCGAGTTGCTATTGCATATGGTTTGCTACTCGCGTCGCATTTTGCGAGTCGGAAATTGGATTTTTGCATCCCGTTTCCGATTTTGCGGGGTCGCAAATTGCGAATCGGGCCATTTGCGACTCGCAAAAGTTTGCTACATGTCACCCTTAACCACTATACCAGTTAAGTTATTGGTGACATCTTTGGCTAAGTGCCTTGTAATCACAGAAATTATGTCAGCATCCTTCTTTTATTTTCATGATGATTTTATGTTGCGTGCCACAAATTTATAGTTGCTCGTCATTCTTTAGAAACAAATGACCCTTCTTCTCTTTCATCCTGGCACTGGCCCAATGCATTTCTTTCACTTATACCAGCTTCCTCTCTCTCATTCAATAAATTAAGGGATTTCTTTCACTGCAAACCTTACCCCCACTTCCACATACCCCAGCATGTCACAAATTTCTGGCATGACTGTTATGACTAAATAGGCTCTAAAGCTCCCAGACAGTGCTTGGGGGACCATTTTCATTAGGGTAAAATAAAAAAATAAAAAATAACAACATAAAAACACATTTCTCCAGGTTTGATTTTAACCCCGGTCAAAAGCAATACAAACCCTGTAGTTAACAATTATATCAATGGTGTTCTTGATAGCCTAGCTGGGCTAAATGCCTTTTATTCACAAAGATGGTCCTTCTTTTATTTCCATGATGATTTTACAAATTGAGATTTTCCTAGTCTTGGTGTCCATCTAGATTTTATGAAAGACACAGAAGTGCGGATTATGCTGTCTTGTCTTGCTCTTTATTAAACTCTTAGCAGCTGGGCCTAACCCCGCCCTCCAGTGCTGATCCCTTTTTTGGGTATTTGGGGTAACTCGCTCTTAGGCCTTCATAACTCTTTGTCCACATAAGCTATCCATGCCACATTTCATCCTTTTTTTCCAACATCCTAGGGAGTCTAAAGGTTCCATAGTTTGTGGGTTCCCCTGGTGGAGACCAACCAAGAAATTAGCATAAATACAGATACAATTATTTTTTTCAGAAAAATGGGAAACAAAGGGCTGCAGAAGAAAGCATGTGTTTTTTCCCCTGAAAATGGAATCAACAAAGGGTTTGTGGTGCTACAGCTACCATCTTCCCAGCTTTCAGTAACAGACATACTTGAATCAGAAAACTACAATTTTGAACACAATTTTGTCATTTTACTGGGACATACCCCATTCTTACTATTTTTGGTGCTTTCATCCTCCTTTCAGTTAGTGACAGAAATGAGTGTGATCCCAGACAGCTAAGCATTTTGGAAAAGTAGACAACATTTTGAATTCAGCAATGGGTCATTTGTGTAGATCCTTCAAGGTTTTCCTATAGAAAGTAACAGCTGAAATAAAACAAATATTGAAATTGAGGTGAAAAAAAGAGCCATTTCTGTCCACATTTTCTTTCATAACTTTTTTCATCTATGGCAGATTTTTTAAAACAATATACCGTTACTTCTTCTGGACTCTTCTGGTTGTGGGTATATATAGGGCTTGTAGGTTCATCAAGAACCCTATGTACCCAGAGCCAATAAATGAGCTGCACCTTGCAATGGGTTTTTATTGTATACCGGGTATACAGCACTTCTTTTGGTGAAATAAAATGAGTTTGAAATAGGTATCAAGGAAACATTTGTATTTCCAAAATGGGCACAAGATAAGGTTTTGAGAAGCAGTGGTTATTTGCACATCTCTGAATTTGGGTTCCCAATACTAGCATGTTAATTACAGGGTATTTCTCAAATTAGAAAGAGCAAATGTAGAGAAAGACAAGGAGCAATAACACTTGCTCTTCTAATCTGTGCTCCCCCAAGTCTCCTGATTAAATTGGTAATTCACTTGTGTGGGTAAGCCTAGTGCCCACGACAGGAAACACAACATGGACACATCAGATTTTTACATTGAAATATGATGTGTTTTTCGGAAAGTGCATAGCTATGGATTTTGACTTCTAGCTCAGCCGGCACCTGTGGAAACCTACCATACCTGTGTAGTTTTTAAAACTAGACACCTAGGGGAATCAAGGATGGGGTGATTTGTGCTGCTCTCACCAGGTTCTGTTACCCAGAATCCTTTGCAAACCTCAATATTTGGCAAATAAAACACTTTTCCCTCATATTTTGGTGCTGCAAAGTTCTGGAATCTGAGAGGAGTCACAATCTTCCTTCCACACAGCATTTACCAAAGACACCCGATAAAATTGGTACCTCGCCTGTGTGGTTAGGCCTAGTGCCCATGAGAGGAAATGCCCCAAAACACAACGTGGGCACATCACATTTTCCCAAAGAAAGCGTACCGGTTTTTGGCAAAGTGCCTAGCTGTGGATTTTGGCCTCTAGCTCAGCTGGCACTTTGGGAAACCTAGGAAACCTATGCATGTTTTCAAAGTAGACACCTATGGGAATTCAGAATGGGTTGACTTGTGGGGCTCTCACCAGGTCCTGTTACCCATAATCCTTTGCAAATTTCAAAAAATACTTTTTCCTCACATTTTGGTGATAGAAAGTTCTGGAATCAGAGAGGAGCCCCACATTTACTTCCACCCAGCATTTCCCCAATTCTCCTGATAAAAATGGCACCTCACTTGTGTTGGTAGGCCTAGTGCCCACAACAGGAAATGTCCCAGAACACAACATGGACACATCACATTTTCCCAAAGAAAACTGAACTGTTGATACAAAGTGGCTAGCTGTGGATTTTGGCCTCTAGCTTAGCCTCCACGTTGGAAAACCAGGCAAACCTTGACATTTCTGAAAACTGGATACCTGGGGAAACCCAGGATGGGGTAACTTGTGGTGCTCTCACCAGGTTATGTTACCCAGAATCCTTTGCAAACTCAAAATTTGGCAAAAAAACACTTTCCTCACATCTGGGTGATAGAAAGTTCTGGAATCAGAGAGGAGCTACACGTTTCCTTCCACCCAACATTTCCCCAAGTCTCTTGATAAAAATGGTACCTCACTTGTGTGGGTAGGCCTAGTGTCCCTGTTAGAAATAGATCACGCACCGGTCAATGTTAGTCCATGCATGAGGGCAACTGCTGACCCTGGGGTGATCCATTCCTGACGCAGGCACTAGGTACAGGTACTCAAGTGGAGTACCGTTTTTATCAGGACAGGTGGGGAAACATTGGGTGGTAGAAATTGTGTGGATCTTAGCATATTCCTGTAGTTTGTGTGACAGAAATGCAAGAAAAAATAGTTTTTCATTTCAGCTTTGCAGGGTATTCTGGGTAAGAAAACTTTGGGGAATCCACACAAGCTACACCTTTGTTGCCTCCCCGGATATCTAGTTTCCAGAAATGTCTGGGTTTGGTAGATTTCCATATATGGGTGCCGAGCCCAGAACCAAAAACGCAGGTGCCTGCCTTACAAAACTAGGTTGTTTTGGGATATATAATTTTGATGTCTCCACAATACGATTTGGGCAGTGGAATTTGGGGCTGAACTAAATTGGGGAGCTCTCAAGAGAGCATTCTCTCTTTGCTTGCCGCTGCATACACCTGCTTTCTGGGTTGGGCTAACCTGCTATTGTCCCGCTTCACAGACTGTGCTTGCGAAGGGACAACAGGACTGTCCACATCAACTCCCTCAGAATCACTGTAAGAGGAGTTATCAGATGGGACTCCTCTGACTGAAAAATGACTCCTTGAGTGTGTACCATTGTTCTATCCCTAAGATGCTTTTTCAGTATCTGCCGAGTTAGGGCTTGAGAAGCAGCCATCCAATGAGATGCCATCTCTGCTACTGGCTAAACTGTTGCTCTAAAACACTAGCCTATGTAGACAGTCACAAAATTGCTGGTAGGTGTGAGTGTGATGCGTGCAACAGTAAAGGTCACCTTACCTTCGCTTCCTCCCTCAATCAGCATGTTCTCTCAAGACACTCAGAAAAACAAAAAAGGCACACTATTACTTCACCTTGTCACATACCAATCATCAAAGTCTTTACTGCCTCTAGCGCCCAGTCCAGCAATCATTATTGGTGCTCCCACTCCCATGACCTCCTGCTCTGATTCTCTCACTACCTATATATATATATATATATATATATACACACACATATCTATGGGCCATTGTGCCCCCTAGGGAACCAATACAGCTATTAAACAGTTGCCCCACAGGGAGTCAACCCTGCTCAGGGGTGATCCCCTATCAATTTCATAAAAATAAAAAAAAGATAAATAAAATTTTTTAACCCATGAATAAACTCACTTTGATGTTTTAAAAATATGCCCAGGGAGGGGGCATTTTCAGATGGTGCTGAGCCCCTAAGTGAAATCCATGGTGCCTAGTGGGGTTTCCTGTCCCTGATAGGAAACCATTTCAGGAGGCCTTGTTTGAAAGTGAGAATCTCCCCTTTCAAACGAGGCCTTCCCGAACAGTTGGGAGGCCCGTTCGGGTCCGTTTTGCCCACTGGAGTAGGAAGCAGGCTTACCTGCTGCTTCCTGCTCCGGTGGTGAAAGCAAGTGTGATGTCAGCACACCTTGCGGCGTGCTGCTGTCACAAAGGGGCAGGTGGGGGGTTGGGGGAAACAAGAAAGCTCTTTGTGTCTCCCAATGGGGGTTTAAATATAAAAAAAATCGTCTGGTGTTATGCATCAGAGGATTTTTCAAACCCCTTCTTGGTGTCGGCCACTGGTCGTGATCTGCACCAGGGAGGGTATGCGGGCCTCCGCCAGTGGCTGACGCCTACACCTATCGGGTTAAACAGCAGCCAAGTAAAAATGAACACTTCCTTATCCAGAAAATCCGGATAAAAACTATAAACAATGACATCACAACAGAAGCACAAAAAGCACGTTGAGTAACAATTCCTCTTTTTTGAAGCTAGCTAGTCAATATGAGGCATGGACAGAAACAACAAAACTGAACCAAGAGAAATCTGTGCATTCAATAATTCCATAAGCAGGCCAACAGAAGTCAAGGAAACATCCTTAGGACGGGAAGGAAAGATCCATGAAGAAGTCTATCGGGTCCCACTGCAGAAGAGAACCCAGGAGAATTAGGTAGAGGTAGAAGCATAGAAGGATGGTGCCAGAACTGCAAAAAAACAGATCAGGGCGGGTTAATGAAAAGCACTGTGATCATACATGCCTCCATCTCTTTAATAAAATGTAGCCTTTCTGACAACAAGGCTATAAAAATCTCAATTTTATTACAAGACCGTAGGTTCATTTCATGCTTACTCAAAGCATTGGACTAACAAAATCAGATACATGTGCAATAGATTACAATAAAAGGTTCTGAAAGTGTTAACATTCACCTAATCTGTAGGTTTGAGAATGTCAGGCAAACTAGCGCCTGCCCAAAGGCCCTAAAAGCTATAGCCCCTCTGGCTGAATGGGTGCCACTGGAATCAGTATCAATACAAGCCAAAGACATAGGCCCTCATTCTGACCTTGGCGGGCGGCGGAGGCCGCCCGCCAAAGTCCCGCCGTCAGCTTACCGTTCCGCGGTCGAAAGACCGTGGCGGTAATTCTGACTTTCCCGCTGGGCTGGCGGGCGGTCGCCTTCAGGCCGCCCGCCAGCCCAGCGGGAAAGAGGCTTCCACGATGAAGCCGGCTCGGAATCGAGCCGGCGGAGTGGAAGCTGTGCGACAGGTGCAGTTGCACCCGTCGCGTATTTCACTGTCTGCGCAGCAGACAGTGAAATACATTTAGGGGCCCTCTTACAGGGGCCCCGCGACCCCCCCTACCGCCATCCGGATCCCGGCGGTCGGACCGCCGGGATCTGGATGGCGGTAGGGGGGGTCGGAATCCCCTCGGCAGCGCAGCAAGCTGCGCCGCCATGGAGGATTCAATGGGGCGGCGGTACACTGGCGGGAGCCCGCCAGTGGTGCCGGTCCGACCGCGGCTTTACCGCCGCGGTCGGAATCCCCATTGGAGCACCGCCGGCCTGTCGGCGGTGCTCCCGCGGTCCTCCGCCCTGGCAGTCTTTGACCGCCAGGGTCAGAATGACCGCCATAATCTATTTACCCAGAGGGCTAAAGTGGGAGAAGAGACAGATTTGTGGGGTTTATGGAAATAAATCAGCAACTGGATAGCACAGGGGTATCTCAAACCTGCAATTTATGAAAGAAACGATTTAAGACAATTTCCAACACATAACTTTAGTTGAGAAGAGAAAAAAAGGATAATGAATCATAAATAAATTAGACTTTGTACTTCTATCAAACTGAAAAGAAACACCAAGAGGAGAATAACGGAAGGAGGACACATCTAAGGCCATAACATCAGTAACACAATTCAAGAAAATTAAACACAAATGCATTGTCAATTTTTCTGATAAATGTTTGAGAGAAAGGTGCATGTTATTTTGCCATGGCATAAACATATTTAACACCGAATTAACATCCCACAATGTATTGTATGTGGAAACTGGAGAATTCACATAACGTACGCTCCTTAAAAAATGACATATCAAATCAAATGATGTTCACCAATTGGTCTTTCATTGACTCCAAGGTGATCAGCAGAAATGGCAGATCTGTAGGTATTGATCTTGCAATAAGCCCAAAGATTCAAGAAAGGCTAAATAGTTGACAAAAGAATCACATCTGGTGATATGGGATCTGAATCCCTGTCCATACAACAGCTGCACCAGACCAACCAGACTGATTTGCAGATTTTGGAAGTGCCAGGGACCCAAGATTGTTGAATGAAGTGGATAGCCTCCTCTGAAATTCCTGAGGTTCTGCAGGAAGACCCAAGATCCTCCAGGTGATGAGAACTAGAAAGCTCTCTAGAAGCAAGTTGTGTTGAAGTCCCTGAGGATTGAGCAACAAATCGGGGAAGTGAGGGAGCCAAACTGGGAAGTCAGAGGACAGCTCCAAAAGATTTGGATAGCAAGGCTATGCTTGCAAAAAGACGGTGATTAGAACCAGGGATGAAACTGTTATGAGCCTGAGCAAGGACCCGTACAATCAATAGGATGGGAGGAAAAGCACTGAGAGGAGGTTCTGGCCAAGATTGAAGTAATGCAGCGTGGCTAGAGTTTGAGGATCTGGTCTCCAACTGAAAAAGGAAGGAAGTTGGTTATTGAGTCGGGAGGCAAAAAGGTTGATTGACATGGTGCAAAAAATGTAAGAAAGATGATTGTACATTGAAGAGTGAAGTCACCAATCGCTTGAACCTTGAAGATGTCTGGAGTACCAATCTGCTATGACATTCAAATTTCCTGGAAGATAAACTGCTCTGACTGAGATTTGTGTCGGAAAACAATATTCCCAAAGAAGTTTGGAATATCACTAGAACTCTGGAATTTGCTTCCCCGAGATGATTTATGTATCAAACCATTGTTATCTTGTCCATCCAGAAGAGAATGGTGCATTTTGCTTTGCCTTTTGTAAAGCACTGGATGGCAAAGGAACCTGCAAGCATCTCTAAACTGTTGATATGAAAGAATGAATACTGAGAAGACAATGTACCTTCAGTTGAGAATGGATCATATCTTGCACCCCAACCTATCTGACTTGCATCAGATTCTAAGACAAGATCTAGGACAGCAGAGAAAATAATTCTTTGGACTCTGGATCAAAAGAAATGTGATCTGAATAAGCAAGACCTCTGCGGAGATGTCAGATCTTTAATCTTTGAAGGAACCAATAACAAAAAAGGCCTAGAAAAATCACCTGAATTGAAGAGACTAGAAGGCCTACAAAATAGGCTAAGACCTGAGAGACAAACATGAGAGAGTAAGGAATTGACAGATCTTCTTTTTTTATGAGGGCGCCCTTGTGTTGGGAAAGTTGCAGGATAGACCGAGAGGTATCCATTAGGAAACCTAGAAATTTCATCTGACAAGATTTTAATATTGATGAGAAATCCCAGGTGAAGAAGGAGATCCTGGCAAAGGTGTACATGATAAAAATTATACATTCTTGCTCTGGGCCGTAATCAGAAAGTCATCAAGGTAAATGATCAGTCCGATTCCTTGTGCTCCGAGAAAAACTTCAACAGGTTTGAGAATCTTGGTGAAACAACATGGAGCTGAAGAAAGATCCCCATTGAAATTGAAGTTGTTTTCTGAGAGAAGGATGCACTAGAACTGAAAGATAGGCATTGTGGAGGAATTTAATGGAGTTCTATTTGAGAACCTTAAATGTTTTGTATTACCCAGGGATCTGTAGTGAGAGATATCCACGCATTTAGGCAAAGAGCTAATCTTCCTCCTAAAGGAGGTAGGCCAGAAATGGAAACTCTTACCTGAAAATTGTTCCCCTTTGTTTCTATATCCCCTGAAACGGTAACCTTTGGAACAACAGAGCTAGAACAGGGTTTTGTAACCAGTGTAGACGTTGACCTGGGACTGCTGGTTGAAGGAACCTTTGTTGAAGGTTTGACCCTCCTGCAACAGGACTCCTACCTTTGTCGGCCCTGGCAAAAACCAGAGAAGAAAATATTTTCTTGAGGGAAAGTTGGACCTTATCCATTGTAGAAAAAGTGGAGACATATTTTCCAAGTTCTTTAACAAAAGAGTCTCCAAATAAGAGGCCGTTAGCAAGAGGACCGTCTTATTTAGTGGCCAGACTACTAAGTTTAGGATCTATCTTAAGTGGTAGACTTTTTTGCCTTCCCTGCAAGATGTGGATGTTGGCATTGCCCAAAATGCAAATTGGGCCCAATTAGATAAAGTGTCAGGGTCCACTTGCGTGCCTTCAATAATTGTCTCCTCAAGAAAGTCCAAAGTTCTAATCAGCGGACCAACCAAGTCCAAAATTCGAACTTGAAAATTGGACCAGGCTCTCTCCACTCCTTTCTATGGGGGGTCTTTCCCATATTTTGTAAAAAACATTAGCATATTGGGATCAAAAACAGGAGTAGAAGTAATGTTGCTGGGAAGGGAAAGATGTGAAAATTCTGATTTTAACTTATTTCATGATGATTTACCAAGAGCGTGGAGAAGGTAAAAGGAAACCAAACCTGCCACATGCTCTGACGGGAGCCACTCAGAGTTGGGGTGGTGAATAATGGAGGGATCAAAAATGGGCAACCCAAGATGGTCCAATAATTAATTAGACACTGGGTGAGAAACACCACCATCATTAGGAGAAATATTTTGCCTTTTCTCCCAAGTGCCATAATTGTGAGTGTCAACCAAGAAATCATCATCATCCCCACCAGAGTCTTTTAGCTGGGCAATTTGAGGGGAGCGGAAGGGAGCCCTGAAAATGAAACCTCTTGGGTGGGAGGACCGGTGTTTAAAGACACATCAGAGGTAGCTTCACGTTTTCTGCCCTATTTATAGGGACCTTCGGAGGTGGAAGGAAGCATTTTAGTAAGGGACACTTTTTTGACACATCCATCATAGAGACTGCTACAGCCTGCTGAACAGAATCCTCAATAACTGATTTTAAATTGTCTTTAAACACCTGAGTGTCTTCTTCCCCAGACATTGTGTTAACAAAAGGTTATTATTAATAATCTTTGAAATTACAGTAAAACTAATGTAAAATCAGCAAAACTGGATAATTCCCCAAATAGTAACGAAAGAGTTAATATGAGGATAAAGAATAGGGGAGTGGCCGAAGGACTAATGGGTGTGCAACAAGGAGTTGCCCAAGCAAAGGAGAGTTTTCACAGGCTAAAGCAAGCCGAAGAGGACATTACCTCTTGGTGGTGAAGAGGAAAACTCCTAACGAGCTGGAGGCAGGAATCCGCATGAAGTACTGAAGAATAAACAGCAGACGCACTCAGAAACAGCAAGTTGCCTGACGGCGACCAGTGAGAAGGAACAAACAATAAACTGATTATTCAATTAAAAATAATCACTGTGATGAAATATTGTATATAACATTAGAAATATAAGGTTGATAACATGAAAAACAATACTTATCTTGATTGCGAGCAGCAAGAAAATAGGAATTGTTGCTCCAAGTCAAAATAATTATTGAGTTACTCATTGTTTGTAGCTTTTTATCAAGGGTTTCTGGGTAATGTAGGTTTCCTTTTTACTTGTCTGCTGTTTAATAAAGAGCAAGACAAGAGAGCATATCATGAGCCTCAAGTCTTGAAATAAAATTTACAGTTGATTTTCATGCTTTATAAACAAATAACAATTCCTCTCTTTCACCCTGGCACGCACCCCTTGCATTTCATTTTGTTATACAAGCATTCTTTGTCTTCTATAAACTTCCACAATCTCTCATTCTACAAATTAAGGGATTTCATGCCTCAAAAAATACCACATTTTCTCCCTTTCACTGTGCCACTAACCCTCACATTTTCAGTTTTACTATGTCTTTGCTTTTAGATTTCAAGGTTGTTAGCCACAAAAAGACTATTCATTTTTCTCTATGTGTGTTATAGAACTTGATTGGGAAATATTTTCAGTGATGTGACTCCCTGACCTTGTTCTGGCCAGGAGTCCACTTGGCTCCACCAGCCTGCCCCTGAGCCGCTCTGACTGCCGCCTGGACAGCAGTTCAAGGCCCTCCTCCACCCGCAGGCACCCTCCTGCGCCTCATCCCTGGTGCCTAGTGGTAGGCAGCTCTGGTTACTGTGTAAGTAATCCTTTTGTGTTTTTCTATTTCGGTACTCTTGTAGGTTCTGTGTACGTATTTTTTGTATTCTGTATTTTGTCATTTTTTTTATAGTCCCCCACTCCTCCTGTGATCCTCTGCTCTGTGCCTTTTTTGCCCCCCTGCCCCCTGTTCTCAGCGCTCGCTCCGCTCTCTCTCCACCCGTTTTCCCTTCCTCTGCTCTCCGCCTTTCTGTCTCCCGCTCCCCTGTTCTCAGCACTCGCTCCGCTCTCTCTCCCACCCCGTTTTTCCCTTCTCCGGCTCTGGCCGGTCCCCGCTTTCCCTGCTGCTGCCTCCCCTGCGGCCCCAACCCTCACACACACCCATTGGCCCTCCCTCCCTCCTCCCAGCTGTTCCACCCTCCCACCCCACTCTCTTAATGGTGGCCGCTATGCGGAGCCCCATGTGACTCCCTGACCTGGTTCTGGCCAGGAGCCAACTTGGCTCCACCAGCCTACCCCGTGCCCCTGAACCGCTCTGACTGCCACCTGGACAGCAGTTCGAGGCCCTCCTCCACCCACAGGCACTCACCACACCTCATCCCTGGTGCCTAGTGGTAGGCAGCTCCGGTTACCGTGTAAGTACTCCTTTTGTGTTTTTCTATTTCTGTACTCTTGTAGTTGCCGTGTACATATTTTTTGTATTCTGTATTTTGCTGTTTTTTTCATAGCCACCCCACTCCTTCTGTGATTCTCTGCCCTGCGCTTTTCTGCCCCCTTGACTCCCCCGTTCTCAGCGCTCGCGCCACTCTGACTGCTGGCTGGACAGCAGTGCAAGGCCCGCCTCCACCTGCAGGCACCTGCTTGCGCCTCATCCCTGGTGCCTAGTGGTAGGCAGCTCCCGTTACTGTGTAAGTAAACCTTTTGTGTTTTTCTATTTCTGTACTCTTGTAGTTGCCGTGTACGTATTTTTTGTATTCTGTATTTTGCCGTTTTTTTCATAGCCCCCACTCCTCCTGTGATCCTCTGCTCTGTGCCTTTTTTGCCCCCCTGCCCCCCGTTCTCAGCGCTCGCTCTGCTCTCTCTCTCCCCACCCGTTTTTCCCTTCTCCAGCTCCGGCTGGTCTCCGCTTCCCTTGCCGCTGCCTCCCCTCCGGCCCACCCCCCGCTCACACCCATTTGCCCTCCCTCCCTCCTCCTAGCTGTTCCACCCTCCCAGCCCACCCTCTTAATGGCGGCCCCTGTGCGGAGCCCCGTATGACTCCCTGAAGTGGTTCTGGCCAGGACTCCACTTGGCTCCACCAGGCTTCCCCCGTGCCCCTGAGCTGCTCTGACTGCTGCCTGGACAGCAGTTCGAGGCCCTCCTCCACCCGCAGGCACTCGCCTGTGCCTCATCCCAGGTGCCTAGTGGTAGACAGCTCTGTTTACCGTGTAAGTAACCCTTTAGTGTTTTTCCATTTCTGTACTCTTGTAGTTGCCGTGTACATATTTGTTGTATTCTGTATTTAGCAGTTTTTTTCATAGCCCCCCACTTCTCCTGTGATCCTCTGCTCTGCGCTTTCCTGCCCCCCCGTTCTCAGTGCTCGCTCTGCTCTCTCTCTCCCCACCCGTTTTTACCTTCTCCGGCCCAGGCTGGTCTCCGCTTCACCTGACGCTGCCTCCCTGCGTCCCCGCACACACCCATTGACCATCCATCCCTCTTCCCAGCTGTTCCACCCTCCCACCCCACCCTCTTAATGGCGCCCGCTGCGCAGAGCCCCGTGTGACTCCCTGACCTTGTTCTGGCCAGGAGTCCACTTGGCTCCACGAGCCTGCCCCGTGCCCCTGAGCCGCTCTGACTGCCGCCTGGACAGCAGTTCAAGGCCCTCCTCCACCCGCAGGCACCCGCCTGTGCCTCATCCCTGGTGCCTAGTGGTAGGCAGCTCCGGTTACTTTGTAAGTAATCCTTTTGTGTTTTTCCATTTCTGTACTCTTGTAGTTGTCGTGTACGTATATTTTCTATTCTGTATTTTGCAGTTTTTTTCATAGCCCCCCACTTCTCCTGTGATCCTCTGCTCTGCGCTTTCCTGCCCCCCCATTCTCAGTGCTCGCTCTGCTCTCTCTCTCCCCACCCGTTTTTACCTTCTCCGGCCCAGGCTGGTCTCCGCTTCACCTGACGCTGCCTCCCTGCGTCCCCGCACACACCCATTGACCATCCATCCCTCTTCCCAGCTGTTCCACCCTCCCACCCCACCCTCTTAATGGCGCCCGCTGCGCAGAGCCCCGTGTGACTCCCTGACCTTGTTCTGGCCAGGAGTCCACTTGGCTCCACGAGCCTGCCCCGTGCCCCTGAGCCGCTCTGACTGCCGCCTGGACAGCAGTTCAAGGCCCTCCTCCACCCGCAGGCACCCGCCTGTGCCTCATCCCTGGTGCCTAGTGGTAGGCAGCTCCGGTTACTTTGTAAGTAATCCTTTTGTGTTTTTCCATTTCTGTACTCTTGTAGTTGTCGTGTACGTATATTTTCTATTCTGTATTTTGCAGTTTTTTTCATAGCCCCCCACTTCTCCTGTGATCCTCTGCTCTGCGCTTTCCTGCCCCCCGTTCTCAGTGCTTGCTCTGCTCTCTCTCTCCCCACCCGTTTTTCCCTTCTCCGGCTCCGGCTGGTCTCTGCTTCCCGTGATGCTGCCTCCCCTGCGTCTCCGCCCCCTCACACACCCATTGGCCCTCCATCCCTCCTCCCTGCTGCTCCACCCTCCCACCCCACCCTCTTAATGGCACCCACTGCGCAGAGCCCCATGTGACTCCCTGACCTGGTTCTGGCCAGGAGTCCACTTGGCTCCACCAGCCTGCCCCCGTGCCCCTGAGCTGCTATGACTGCTGCCTGGACAGCAGTTCAAGGCCCTCCTCCACCCACAGGCACCTGTCTGCACCTCATCCCTGGTGCCTAGTGGTAGGCAGCTCCAGTTACCATGTAAGTAACCCTTTTGTGTTTTTCTATTTCTGTACTCTTGTAGTTGCTGTGTACGTATTTTTTGTATTCTGTATTTTGCTGTTTTTTTCATAGCCCCCCACTCTTCCTGTGATCCTCTGCTCTGCGCCTTTCTGCCCCCCTGCCACCCCTGTTCTCAGCGCTCACTCCGCTCTCTCTCTCCCTGCCCGTTTTTCCCTTCTCCGTCTCTGGACGGTCTCCGCTTCCCCTGCCACTGCCTCCCCTGTGGCCCAGCCCCCGCACACACCCATTGGCCCTCCCTACCTCCTCCCAGCTGCTCCACCCTCCCACGCCACCCTCTTAATGGCAGCCACTGCGCGGAGCCCCGTGTGACTCCCTGACCTGGTTCTGGCCAAGAGGCCACTTGGCTCCACCAGCCTGCCCCCATGCCCCTGAGCCGCTCTGACTGCCGCCTGGACAGCAGTTCAAGGCCCGCCTCCACCTGCAGGCACCTGCTTGCACCTCATCTCTGGTGCCTAGTGGTAGGCAGCTCCTGTTACTGTGTAAGTAAACCTTTTGTGTTTTTCTATTTCTGTACTCTTGTATTTTGTCGTGTACGTAATTTTTGTATTCTGTATTTTGCTGTTTTTCTCATAGCCCCCAACTCCTCCTGTGATCCTCTGCTCTGTGCCTTTTTTGCCCCCCTTTCTCAGCGCTTGCTCCGCTCTCTCTCTCCCCACCCGTTTTTCCCTTCTGCAGCTCCGGCTGGTCTCTGCTTCCCCTGCCGCTGCCTCCCCTGCGGCCCACCCCCGCACACACCCATTTGCCCTCCCTCCCAGCTGCTCCACCCTCCCACCCCACCCTCTTAAAGGCGGCCACTGCGCAGAGCCCCATGTGACTTCCTGAACTGGTTCTGGCCAGGAGTCCACTTGGGTCCACCAGGCTGCCCCCATGCCCCTGAGCCGCTCTGACTGCCGTCTGGACAGCAGTTCAAGGCCCTTCTCCACCCACAGGCACCTGCCTGCACCTCATCCCTGGCACCTAGTGGTAGGCAGCTCCAGTTACCGTGTAAGTAACCCTTTTGTGTTTTTCCATTTCTGTACTCTTGTAGTTGCCGTGTACATATTTGTTGTATTCTGTATTTTGCAGTTTTTTTCATAGCCCCCCACTTCTCCTGTGATCCTCTGCTCTGCGCTTTCCTGCTACCCCCGTTCTCAGTGCTCGCTCTGCTCTCTCTCTCCCCACCCGTTTTTCCATTCTCCGGCTGGTCTCCTCTTCCCCTGACACTGCCTCCCCTGCGTCCCCGTCTCCCGCACACACCCATTGGCCCTCCATCCCTCCTCCCAGCTGCTCCACCCTCCCACTCCACCCTCTTAATGGCGCCCGCTGCGCAGAGCCCTGTGTGACTCTCTGACCTGGTTCTGGCCAGGAGTCCACTTGGTTCCACCAGCCTGCCCCCGTGCCCTTGAGCCGCTCTGACTGCTGCCTGGACAGCTGTTCAGGGCCCTCCTCCACCCACAGTCACCCGCCTGCGCCTCATCCCTGGTGCCTAGTAGTAGGCAGCTCCGGTTACTGTGTAAGTAATCCTTTTGTGTTTTTCTATTTCTGTACTCTTGTAGTTGCTGTGTACGTATTTTTTGTATTCTGTATTTTGTAATTTATTCATAGCCCCCCACTCCTCCTGTGATCCTCTGCTCTGCGCCTTTCTGCCACCCCGCTCCCTTGTTCTCAGCGCTCGCTCTCTCTCCCACCGTTTTTCCCTTCTCAGGCTCCGGTCGGTCCCCGCTTCCCCTGCCGCTGCCTCCCCTGCGACCCCGCCCCTCACACACACCCACTGGCCCTCCCTCCCTCCTCCCAGCTATTCCACCCTTCCACCCCACTCTCTTAATGGCGGCCGCTGCGCGGAGACCCATGTGACTCCCTGACCTGGTTTTGGCCAGGAGTCCACTTGGCTCCAGGAACCTGCCCCCTTGCCCCTAAACTGCTCGGCCTGTCACCTGGACAGCAGTTCGAGGCCCTCCTCCTCCCACAGGCACCCACCACACCTCATCCCTGGTGCATAGTAGTAAGCAGCTCCGGTTACTGTGTAAGTGATCTTTTTGTGTTTTCTATTTCTGTACTCTTGTAGTTGCCGTGTACGTATTTTTTGTATTCTGTATTTTGTAATTTTTTTCATAGCCCCCCACTCCTCCTGTGATCCTCTGCTCTGCGCCTTTCTGCCACCCCGCTCCCTTGTTCTCCGTGCTCGCTCCGATCTCTCTCCCACCGTTTTTCCCTTCTCAGGCTCCGGCTGGTCTCCGCTTCCCCTGACACTGCCTCCCCTGCGTCCCCACCCCCAGCACACACCCATTGGCCCTCCATCCCTCCTCCCAGTTGCTCCACCCTCCCACCCCACCCTCTTAATGGCGCACGCTGCGTGGAGCCCCATGTGACTCCCTGACCTGGCTCTGTCCAGGTGTCCACTTGGCTCCACCAGCCTGCCCCCATGCCCCTGAGCTGCTCTGACTCCCGCCTGGACAGCAGTTCAAGGCCCACAGGCACCTGCCTGCGCCTCATCCCTGGTGCCTAGTGGTAGGCAGCTCCGGTTACCGTGTAAGTAACCCTTTTGTGTTTTTACATTTCTGTACTCTTGTAGTTGCCGTGTACGTATTTGTTGTATTCTGTATTTTGCTGTTTTTTTCATAGCCCCTCACTTCTCCTGTGATCCTCTGCTCTGCGCTTTCCTGCCCCCCATTCTCAGTGCTCGCTCTGCTATCTCTCTCCCCACCCGTTTTTCCCTTCTCCGGCTGGTCTATGCTTCCCCTGACGCTGCCTCCCCTGCGTCCCCGCCCCCTCACACACCCATTGGCCCTCCATCTCTCCTCCCTGCTGCTCCACCCTCCCACCCCACCCTCTTAATGGCGCCCGCTGCGCAGAGCCCGTGTGACTCCCTGACCTGTTTCTGGCCAGGAGTCCACTTGGTTCGACCAGCCTACTCCCATGCCCCTGAGCCGCTTTGACTGCTGTCTGGACAGCAGTTCAAGGCCCACCTCCACCTGCAGGCACCTCCTTGCGCCTCATCCCTGGTACGTAGTGGAAGGCAGCTCCGGTTACTGTGTAAGTAAACCTTTTGTTTTATTCTATTTTTGTACTCTTGTAGTTGCCGTGTACGTATTTTTTGTATTCGGTATTTTGCCGTTTTTTTCATAGCCCCCCACTCCTCCTGTGATCCTCTGCTCTGTGCCTTTTTTGCCCCCCTACCCACTGTTCTCAGCGCTCTCTCCGCTCTCTCTCTCCCCACCCGTTTTTCCCTTCTCCAGCTCCGGCTGGTCTCCGCTTCTCCTGCCGCTGCCTCCCCTGCATCCCTGCACCCTCACACACCCATTGGCCCTCCATCCCTCCTCCCAGCTGCTCCACCCTCCCACCCCACCCTCTTAATGGCGCCCGCTGCGCAGAGCCCCGTGTGACTCCCTGACCTGATTCTGGCCAGGAGTCCACTTGGCTCCACCAGCCTGCCCCCGTGCCCCTGAGCCGCTCTGACTGCCGCCTGGACAGCAGTTTGAGGCCCTCCTCCACCCGCAGGTTCCCGCCTGCACCTCATCCCTGGTGCCTAGTGGTAGGCAGCTCCGTTTTCCGTGTAAGTAACCCTTTTGTGTTTTTCCATTTCTGTACTCTTGTAGTTGTCGTGTACGTATATTTTCTATTCTGTATTTTGCAGTTTTTTTCATAGCCCCCCACTTCTCCTGTGATCCTCTGCTCTGCACTTTCCTGCCCCCCGTTCTCAGTGCTTGCTCTGCTCTCTCTCTCCCCACCCGTTTTTCCCTTCTCCGGCTCCGGCTGGTCTCTGCTTCCCGTGATGCTGCCTCCCCTGCGTCTCCGCCCCCTCACACACCCATTGGACCTCCATCCCTCCTCCCTGCTGCTCCACCCTCCCACCCCACCCTCTTAATGGCGCCCACTGCGCAGAGCCCCATGTGACTCCCTGACCTGGTTCTGGCCAGGAGTCCACTTGGCTCCACCAACCAGCCCCTGAGCTGCTATGACTGCGGCCTGGACAGCAGTTCAAGGCCCTCCTCCACCCACAGGCACCTGTCTGCGCCTCATCCCTGGTGCCTAGTGGTAGGCAGCTCCGGTTACCATGTAAGTAACCCTTTTGTGTTTTTCTATTTCTGTACTCTTGTAGTTGCTGTGTACGTATTTTTTGTATTCTGTATTTTGCTGTTTTTTTCATAGCCCCCCACTCTTCCTGTGATCCTCTGCTCTGCGCCTTTCTGCCCCCCTGCCACCCCTGTTCTCAGCGCTCACTCCGCTCTCTCTCTCCCTGCCCGTTTTTCCCTTCTCCGTCTCTGGACGGTCTCCGCTTCCCCTGCCACTGCCTCCCCTGTGGCCCAGCCCCCGCACACACCCATTGGCCCTCCCTACCTCCTCCCAGCTGCTCCACCCTCCCACGCCACCCTCTTAATGGCAGCCACTGCGCGGAGCCCCGTGTGACTCCCTGACCTGGCTCTGGCCAAGAGTCCACTTGGCTCCACCAGCCTGCCCCCATGCCCCTGAGCCGCTCTGACTGCCGCCTGGACAGCAGTTCAAGGCCCGCCTCAACCTGCAGGCACCTGCTTGCGCCTCATCTCTGGTGCCTAGTGGTAGGCAGCTCCTGTTACTGTGTAAGTAAACCTTTTGTGTTTTTCTATTTCTGGACTCTTGTATTTGCCGTGTACATAATTTTTGTATTCTGTATTTTGCTGTTTTTTTCATAGCCCCCAACTCCTCCTGTGATCCTCTGCTCTGTGCCTTTTTTGCCCCCCTTTCTCAGCGCTTGCTCCGCTCTCTCTCTCCCCACCCGTTTTTCCCTTCTGCAGCTCCGGCTGGTCTCTGCTTCCCCTGCCGCTGCCTCCCCTGCGGCCCGCCCCCGCACACACCCATTTGCCCTCCCTCCCAGCTGCTCCACCCTCCCACCCCACCCTCTTAAAGGGGGCCCCTGCGCAGAGCCCCATGTGACTTCCTGAACTGGTTCTGGCCAGGAGTCCACTTGGCTCCACCAGGCTGCCCCCGTGCCCCTGAGCCGCTCTGACTGCCGCCTGGACAGCAGTTCAAGGCCCTCCTCCACCTGCAGGCACCTGCCTGCACCTCATCCCTGGCACCTAGTGGTAGGCAGCTCCAGTTACCGTGTAAGTAACCCTTTTATGTTTTTCCATTTCTGTACTCTTGTAGTTGCCGTGTACATATTTGTTGTATTCTGTATTTTGCAGTTTTTTTCATAGCCCCCCACTTCTCCTGTGATCCTCTGCTCTGCGCTTTTCTGCTACCCCGTTCTCAGTGCTCGCTCTGCTCTCTCTCTCCCCACCCGTTTTTCCATTCTCTGGCTGGTCTCCTCTTCCCCTGACGCTGCCTCCCCTGCATTCCCGCCCCCTCACACACCCATTGGCCCTCCATCCCTCCTCCCAGCTGCTCCACCCTCCCACCCCACCCTCTTAATAGCTCCCGCTGCGCAGAGCCCCGTGTGACTCCGTGACCTGGTTCTGGCCAGGAGTCCACTTGGCTCCACCAGCCTGCCCCCGTGCCCCTGAGCTGCTCTGACTGCTGCCTGGACAGCAGTTCAAGGCCCTCCTCCACCTGCAGGCACCCGCCTGTGCCTCATCCCTGGTGCCTAGTGGTAGGCAGCTCCATTTACCATGTAAGTAACTCTTTTGTGTTTTTCCATTTCTGTACTCTTGTAGTTGCTGTGTATGTATTTGTTGTATTCTGTATTTTGCAGTTTATTCATTGCCCCCCACTTCTACTGTGATCCTCTGCTCTGCGCTTTTGTGACCCCCTGACCCCCCGTTCTCAGCGCTCGCTCCGCTCTCTCTCTCCCCGACCGTTTTACCCTTCTCTGGCTCCAGCTGGTCTCCGCTTACCCCTGACATAGCCTCCCCTGCGTCCCTGCCCCCTGCACACACCCATTGGCCCTCTATCCCTCCTCCCAGTTGCTCCACCCTCCCACACCACCCTCTTAATGGCACCCGCTGCGCGGAGCCCCGTGTGACTCCCTGACCTGGTTCTGGCCAGGAGTCCACTTGGCTCCACCAGCCTGCCCCCATGCCCCTGAGCCGCTCTGACTGCCAACTGGACAGCAGTTGAAGGCCCGCCTCCACCAGCAGGCTCCTACTTGCACCTCATCCCTGGTGCCTAGTGGTAGGCAGCTCCGGTTACTGTGTAAATAAACCATTTGTGTTTTTCTATTTCTGTACTCTTGTAGTTGCCGTGTACGTATTTTTTGTATTCTGTATTTTGCCATTTTTTACATAGCCCCCCACTCGTCCTGTGATCCTCTGCTCTGCACCTTTTTTGCCCCCCTGTTCTCAGCGCTCGCTCCGCTCTCTCTCTCCCCACCCGTTTTTCCCTTCTCCAGCTCTGGCTGGTCTCCGCTTCCCCTGCTGCTGCCTCCCCTGCGGCCCGCCCCCCGCACACACCCATTTGCCCTCCCTCCCTCCTCCCAGCTGCTCCACCCTCCCACCCCACCCTCTTAATGGCGGCCCCAGTGCGGAGCCCCGTGTTACTCCCTGAACTGGTTCTGGCCAGGACTCCACTTGGCTCCCCCAGGCTGCCCCCGTGCCCCTGAGCCGCTCTGACTGCCACCTGGACAGCAGTTTGAGGCCCTCCTCCACCCGCAGGTTCCCGCCTGCGCCTCATCCCTGGTGCCTAGTGGTAGGCAGCTCTGTTTACCGTGTAAGTAACCCTTTTGTGTTTTTCCATTTCTGTACTCTTGTAGTTGTCGTGTACGTATATTTTGTATTCTGTATTTTGCAGTTTTTTTCATAGCCCCCCCTTCTCCTGTGATCCTCTGCTCTGCGCTTTCCTGCCCCCCCGTTCTCAGTGCTCGCTCTGCTCTCTCTCTCCCCACTTGTTTTTCCCTTCTCCGGCTGGTCTCTGCTTCCCGTGACGCTGCCTCCCCTGCGTCTCCGCCCCCTCACACACCCATTGGCCCTCCATCTCTCCTCCCTGCTGCTCCACCCTCCCACCCCACCCTCTTAATGGCGCCCGCTGTGCAGAGCCCCGTGTGACTCCCTGACCTGGTTCTGGCCAGGAGTCCACTTGGCTCCACCAGCCTGCCCCCGTGCCCCTGAGCTGCTATGACTGCTGCCTGGACAGCAGTTCAAGGCCCTCCTCCACCCACAGGCACCTGTCTGTGCCTCATCCCTGGTGCCTAGTGGTAGGCAGCTCCGGTTACCATGTAAGTAACCCTTTTGTGTTTTTCTATTTCTGTACTCTTGTAGTTGCTGTGTACGTATTTTTTGTATTCTGTATTTTGCTGTTTTTTTCATAGCCCCCCACTCTTCCTGTGATCCTCTGCTCTGCGCCTTTCTGTCCCCCTGGCACCCCTGTTCTCAGCGCTCACTCCGCTCTCTCTCTCCCTGCCCGTTTTTCCCTTCTCCGTTTCTGGACGGTCTCCGCTTCCCCTTGCCGCTGCCTCCCCTGCGGCCCAGCCCCCCACACACACCCATTGGCCCTCCCTCCCTCCTCCCACCTGCTCCACCCTCCCACGCCACCCTCTTAATGGCAGCCACTGCGCGGAGCCCCGTGTGACTCCCTGACGTGGTTCTGGCCAAGAGTCCACTTGGACAGCAGTTCAAGGCCCGCCTCCACCTGCAGGCACCTGCTTGCGCCTCATCCCTGGTGCCTAGTGGTAGGCAGCTCCGGTTACTGTGTAAGTAAACCTTTTGTGTTTTTCTATTTCTGTACTCTTGTAGTTGCCGTGTACGTAATTTTTGTATTCTGTATTTTGCTGTTTTTTTCATAGCCCCCAACTCCTCCTGTGATCCTCTGCTCAGTGCCTTTTTTGCCCCCCTGTCCCCCTTTCTCAGCGCTCCCTCCGCTCTCTCTCTCCCCACCCGTTTTTCCCTTCTCCAGCTCCGGCTGGTTTTTGCTTCCCCTGCCGCTGCCTCCCCTGCGGCCCCGCCCCCGCACACACCCATTTGCCCTCCCTCCCTCCTCCCAGCTGCTCCACCCTCCCACCCCACCCTCTTAAAGGCAGCCCCTGCACGGAGCCCCATGTGACTCCCTGATCTGGTTCTGGCCAGGAGTCCACTTGGCTCCACGAGCCTGCCCCCGTGCCCCTGAACTGCTCTGACTGTCACCTGGACAGCAGTTCGAGGCCCCCCTCCACCCACAGGCACCCACCACAACTCATCCCTGGTGCCTAGTAGTGAGCAGCTCCGGTTACTGTGTAAGTAATCCTTTTGTGTATTTCTATTTCTGTACTCTTGTAGTTGCCGTGTACGTATTTTTTGTATTCTGTATTTTGTAATTTTTTTCATAGCCCCCCACTCCTCCTGTGATCCTCTGCTCTGCGCCTTTCTGCCACCCCGCTCCCTTGTTCTCAGCGCTTGCTCCGCTCTCTCTCCCACCGTTTTTCCCTTCTCAGGCTCCGGCTGGTCTCCGCTTCCCCTGACACTTCCTCCCCTGCGTCCCCGCCCCCCGCACACACCCATTGGCTCCACCAGCCTGCCCCCATGCCCCTGAGCCGCTCTGACTGCCGCCTGGACAGCAGTTCAAGGCCCGCCTCCACCCGCAGGCACCCGCCTGCGCCTCATCCCTGGTGCCTAGTGGTAGGCAGCTGCGGTTATCGTGTAAGTAACCCTTTTGTGTTTTTCCATTTCTGTACTCTTGTAGTTGCCGTGTACGTATTTGTTCTATTCTGTATTTTGGAGTTTTTTTCATAGCCCCCCACTTCTCCTGTGATCCTCTGCTCTGCGCTTTCCTGCCCCCCATTCTCAGTGCTCGCTCTGCTCTCTCTCTCCCCACCCGTTTTTCCCTTCTCCTGCTGGTCTATGCTTCCCCTGACACAGCCTCCCCTGCGTCCCGACCCTTCGCACACACCTGTTGGCCCTCCATCCCTCCTCCCAGCTGCTCCCCCCTCCCACCCCACCCTCTTAATGGCGCCCGCTGCGCAGAGCCCCGTGTGACTCCCTGACCTAGCTCTGGCCAGGAGTCCACTTGGCTCCACCAACCTGCCCCCGTGCCCCTGAGCTGCTCTGACTGCTACCTGGACAGCAGTTCAAGGCCCTCCTCCACCCACATGCACCTGCCTGCACCTCATCCCTGGTGCCTAGTGGTAGGCAGCTCCAGTTACCGTGTAAGTAACCCTTTTGTGTTTTTCTATTTCTGTACTCTTGTAGTTGCCGTGTACGTATTTTTTGTATTCTGTATTTTGCTGTTTTTTTCATAGCCCCCTACTCCTCCTGTCATCCTCTGCTCCGCGCCTTTCTCCCCCCCTGCCACTCCTGTTCGCGGCGCTCACTCCGCTCTCTCTCTCCCTGCCTGTTTTTCCCTTCTCTGGCTCTGGACGGTCTCCGCTTCCGCTGCCGCTGCCTCCCTTGCGGCCCAGCCCCAGCACACACCCATTGGCCCTCCATTTCTTCTCCCAGATGCTCCACCCTCCCACCCCACCCTCTTAATGGCAGCCACTGAGCGGCCACGCGCAGGGGGCACTCCGCTGGTGCACCGCTGGCGTGCCAGAGGCAAGTCCGTCTGCGCCTATCTGCGTCAGGACCGCGCCCAGCGCCAGTCCCCCTGGCCCCCCAGCCAAGACCCCCCCAGACAACACTACTCCACAAACACACTCCACTCCCTCAACCCAGGACCACACCCCACATGCACCCAAACCAACTCCACACACACATACAAGGAACCTTCACCTGTTATGCCTGCCGTTTTTCCTGCTCCACCTCTCACAACTTTGACACCCACACGCCCCACACCACCCCGGCACCCCCACACCAAACACCACAACCTCTACATAACAGACACACGCACAACCCCCACACACCCCAACAGACCCCACCTAAAAAAAAAACACAACCCCAACACACTCCACTACAACACCTCCACAACCCACAACAACACCACAAGCACCCACACCAACACACAGCAAAACAACAACATCCCCCACAACCATCTGAACTGCGTACTCCTCAACACCCGATCCCTACACAAGCACGCCATAGAACTCTGGGACCTCACACCCACACTCACCTGACATCGTCTTCCTCACAGAAACCTGGACAAACTACTCATCCGAGCCCGACATAGCCACAGCCACCCCTGACGGTTACAAACTTCAACGCAAAGACCACTTAAACAAACCTAGAGGTGGCATTGCCATCCTGCACAATGACACCATTAAGGTCACCACCAACACACACGACACCCTCGACAGCGCAGAACACATGCACTTCCTAATCCACATAAACAATAATACCACCCTCAGAGGTACAGTCACACACAGAACCCCAGGGCCACCCCCCCCTTCTGCGAAACCATCGCCGACACCGTCAGCCCTCACGCACTCATCTCCACAGACTACATCCTCCTTGGTGATTTTAACTTTCACCTGGAGAACCCCCAACTCCTCTTCCCTCCTAGACAACCTCACCAGCATCGGACTCAAACAACTGGTCACGGCACCCATCCACTCAGAAGGACACAAACTAGAAGCAATCTTCACTTCGAGCCAACACATAACCTACACCACCGACCACCACTGCGTCCATTTCTCCTTCGCCAAACCCCCCACACACCACCAGCAACACACCAGGCCCTACCGCTTGTGGGAAAAGACCCCCACAGAACACCTGAACTCCCAACTTGCGCAGAACTCCCCCGCCCACACCAACCACCCCAACACTGCTGCCCACAACCTCACAAATTGGATCACCACCTGAGCAGACACACTCGCCCCCCTCAGAAAAACCATCACCACCCGCAACATCAAGAACGCCCAATGGTTCACCACTGAACTCCAAACGCAAATGCCCCAAAGCTGAGAGGTCTGGCGACAGGAACACTGACCACTAACTTCTCCACCATCAAAACCACCATTCGCACTCCCAACTCATACGCACCACCAAAAGAGCATACTACAAGGAACGCATAGAGAGCAACTCCCACAACAGCAAAGAACTCTTTACCATCTCCAAACCCAAAGCCAGCAACATAGACCCCACGCACACACAACTCCTCTGCGACTCCCTCTAAACCACTTCCACCGTAAAATCCTAGACATACACAATAGTTTCACAACACACACACCCACTGAACCCCCCCTACCCATCCAACACAGACCCCCCCCTCACACCCTCCCAACCTACTTACTACCTGGGCCCCAACCACCAACAAAGAAACTCAAACAACTATGATCTCCATCCACTCTGGATCCCCCTCCGACCCCTGCCCCCTCTGCATCTACAACAAAGCCAGCCCCACCATCGCCCCAAAGCTTCGCGACATAATCAACACCTCATTCAACACCGCCACCTTCCCAGACCCCTGGAAGCATGCAGAAATCACTGCATTCCTAAAAAAGCTCAAAACTGACCCGGACGACTTTGCCAACTACCGCCCCATCTCTCTCCTCCCTTTCCCTGCCAAGGTCACAAAAAAACTAGTAAACACACACCTATCCCCCACAAAACAACACACTCGACCCCTCCCAGTCCGGTTTCCGCAAGAACCACAGCACGGAAACCGCCCTCATCGCATGCACTGATGACATCAGAACCAGAGTCGACAAGGGTGAGACCATCGCAATCATCCTCCTAGACCTCTCCACGGCCTTTGACACAGTCTGCCATCCCACACTCCACACACGCCTCCACATCGTAGGGATTCGACACAAAGCCCTAGACTGGCTCACCTCCTTCCTCACCGATAGAACCCAAAAAGTCTGCTTCCCTCCTTTCCAATGCACTGCCACCAAAATCATCTGCGGTGTCACCCAGGGATCCTCCCTCAGCCCCACCCTCTTATACATTTACATGACACCGCTCGCCAACACCCTCCAACCACACGGAATAGTAATCCTCTCCTACGCAGACGACACCCAACTCATGATCTCACTCACCCGCAACCCTACTACCACCAAAACCAACCTCCACGCTGCACTCCTCGACACCGCCACTTGGATGACAGCCAACCACCTCAATCTCAACTCCAAACAAACAGAAAGAATCATTTTTGGACCCAACAAAACCATATGGGATGACTCCTGGTGGCCCACTGCCCTAGGCCCCGCTCCCACCCCGTCAAACCACGCACGCAACCTCGGCATTATCCTGGACCCCTCCCTCTCCATGACCCAGCAAATCAACGCCGTCACCTCCTCCTGTTTCAACACACTCCGCACGCTGAAAAAAACCTTCAAATGGACTCCCATAGAGACCAGAAAGAACGTCACCCACGCACTCATCAGCAGCAGGTTAGACTATGGTAACACCCTCTACGCCGGCATCACACTCAAACTCAAACACAAACTCCAGAGAATCCAGAACACAGCCGCACGCCTCATCCTGGATCTCCCTCACCATGAACACATCTCACCACACCTCAGAGCCCTTCACTGGCTCCCCATCGACAAGAGGATCACCTTCAAAATCCTCATCCATGTGCACAAATCCCTCCACAACGATGGCCCAGCTTATCTCAACCAAAGAGTGAACTTCCACACTCCCATCCACCACCTCCGATCTGCCGACCTCGGACTCGCCAAAGTCCCCTGCATCAAATGCACCACCACAGGAGGCAGATCCTTCTCCTACCTTGCCCCCAAGGCCTGGAACTCCCTCCCCACCGACCTCCGCAAGACCTAGGACCTACTCTTCTTCAGAACAAAACTGAAGACATGGCTGTTCGAACAGTGACCCTCCCTCCCCCCCTCAGCGCCTTGAGACCCTAACGGGTGAGTAGCACTCCATAATTTTTTTTGATTGATTGATTGATGTGAAATAAGCTAATTATAATCATCCGATGAGTCAGTCTAGAACCCAGAACAACAACCAAGCAGCTTTGTAGTTCCTATATTTAGTCTGAAGGATCTTGCATCCAATATTACAGCAGCAGTCTTTTTTCTATTTCAAGTATTAGTGTACTCACATATGGTATCTTGGAAAAATTATGATCCACTTAGTACCTGGCCTGACAATCTGGGACCACCTCTTAAAGTATCTAAGGAGGTTAGAAACCTTGGAATTACTATAGAGTCCAAGTTGACAATGGATGCCCAAGTGAACAAATTAGAGGACTAAGCTTCATCAGCATGAAAACTCTGCAATGCATCTTCCTCCACCTCGGGTTCCACACAAGGTGTAGGCTACTATCTCTCTTGTACTGTCTAAACTGGATAACACCAATGACCTCTAACATGATCATCTCTGTCTGCTATGAAAAAACTACAACACATTCTGAACTTGGCTGCCAGACTACTCATATTTGTAAAGCCACAAGCCAACATCTCCCCTGCCTTGAGGGCCCTACATTAGTTACCAGTTTCCAGAAGATCCACCTTCAAGCCGTTTTGTATCACCCACAATGCAATCCATGGACAGGACAGCTGAAGATTGGCACCCCACCTCATAACACTGCCATACAAGAAAAAGACAATAGATAGTACATCTTTGTCTGTTCAAGCTGCCTAACTTTGGAATTCATGACCCCCAAATGTAGGATCCCCAGATAAATATGTTTTTCTTCAGAAGACTACTCAAGAGTTGCCTCTATCCTACATAACCATAATTCTCAAACAGTAATGAACTGCATATTCCTGTGTATGTAAATATTTATAATTTGATTATATGTATATATCTAGATATGTGTATTTCTTTATACACATATGTATGATAACACTTTTATCTTAAAATATGTACATATTCTTCAGGCCTGTTTAACAACTGTATATTTTACTTACAGTTAAATGCATGTTCGTAATTATGTGTATGTATGTGTGTGTGTATATATATATAAATAAATATATGTGTGTGTGTGTGTGTATGCATATATATATTGTCCATGTGTATGAATGTATATATATATATATATATCTATATATATATGTGTGTGAATGTTACAAATTGGGTCTTTGGTTGGCAGTCAGGTTACCCCTTGTCCAAGCAAGGGCCCTCATTCTAATCAGGGTAAAAGAGAATCACCGTAAATTGACCTCTGCTCACCCCCTTGGTAGCTTGGCATTAGCAGGCAGACTTAACTCCAGAAGCAATGTGTAAGGTATTTGTACAAACACACACAGTAACCCAGTGAACCCACTACAAAATGACTCACCACATGTTAGAGTAATATTTATCAACTCAAAACATGAGCAAAGTGACAAAAATCCAACATACACAAGTTAAGTTATGAATTTTAAGAAGAATAAGAGTCTTAAATCCTTAGAAAACATTGAGAATTCTGGGAGCGCACAAAAGTACCAGGGTAGCATCAAAATAAAGCTGCACTGGTGGGTGTGTGTCATAAAAGGCCAGAGATACATCGATTTCTCACTCGCAAGTGAGGCCGTGCGTCGTTCCTCCTCTGGTCGGGTCGGCGTGCGTCATTTCTTTTATCCCACAAGAGAGATGCCTCGATCCGGATGAGAACCTCGGGTCCGGGGAGGCTTTGCATTGATTTTCCCACCCAGCGTTGTTGCTTTGAAATCCGGTATCACGGTGTCAAGAAACTGCATTGCGTAGGGGCTTGTGTCATTAATAGCAGCCGCTGTGGGTGTTGGAGGTCATTTCTCCAGCCACGTTTCAACGATCTTCCAGGCATGATGCAGGTAGAGCATCGATTTTAGCCGCGAGGCCAGCGGCACTTTGTTTCTCAGTCTCGAGGCAAGTGGTGCGTTGAAAGTTTCCCCACACAGTGGTCTTTGCATGGATTTCTGTCCTTTTCCACCAGCTTCACGTTTCAAGGGCCCAGAGACAGGTTGGGTACCACTTGGCAGGTAGGACTCTCAGCAGAAAGCCCACGTGCTAGCAGAGAGAAGTCTTTGTTGTCCCTGAGAGGAAAGCTCAGTTTAAGCCCTGGGAGATTCTTCACCAGTGGGAAGCCACACAAAAGTCAGTCTTTGTCTTCTCTCAGGCAGAAGAAGGTACTGCAGGCCAACCCAGCAAAGCACAGTCACTGGCAAAGGGGCAGTACGCATCCTCCAGCTTCTCAGCTCTTCTCCTTAGCAGAAGTTCCTTTGGTTCCAGAAGTAATCTAATCTTTGGGGGTTTGGGTGGGCTTCTTATACCCCTTTCAGTCTTTGAAGTAAGCCTACTTCAAAGAAAAGTCTCTGTTGTTTTCAAGATCCTGCCTTGCCCAGGCCAGGCCCCAGATACACACCAGGGGGTTGGAGACTGCATTGGGTGAGGGGAGGCACAGCCCATTCAATTGTAAGTGACCACTCCTCCCCTCAGCCCAGATGGCCCATCAGGATATACAGGCTGCACCCCAGCCTTTGTGTCACTGTCTAGAGGAGAGATGCAAACAGCCCTTCGGTCAAACTGACCCAGACAGGGAATCCACAAATAAGCAGAGTTACAGAATGGTTTAAGCAAGAAAATACCTACTGTCTAAAAGTGGCATTTTCAAACACACAATCTAAGAACCAACTTTACTAAAAGATGTATTCTTAGATGGTGAGTTCAGAGACCCCAAACTCCACATGTCTATCGGCTCCCAAAGGGAATCTGCCCTTTAATACTATTTTAAGGCAGACCCATGTTAACCTATGAGACAGATAGGCCTTGCAACAGTGAAAAACAAATTTGGCAGTATTTAACTGTCAGGACATGTAAAACACATAAGTAAATGCCCCACCTTTAACAAACACTACACCCTGCCCATGGGGCTACCTAGGGCCTACCCTAGGGGTGCCTCACATGTATGAAAAGAGAAGGTTGAGGCCTGGCAAGTGGGTTCACTTGCCACGTCGAATTGGTAGCTTAAAACTGCACTCACAGATACTGCAGTGGCAGGTCTGAACCATGTTTACAGGGCTACTAATGTGGGTGGCACAACCAGTGCTACAGGCCCACTAGTAGTATTTGATTTACAAGTCCTGGGCACCTCTAGTGCACTTTACTGAGGACTTACCAGTAAATCAAATATGCCAATCATGGATAAGACAGTGTACCCTTATAACTTATACAGGCAACACTAACACTTTAGCACTGGTCAGCAGTGGTAAAGTTTCCAGAGCAAACAAAACATCAAAAACAGAGTCTAGCACACAGAAGCAACATGGGAAGTAGAGGCAAAAAGTTAGGGGAGACCATGCCAATGATGCCTAGTCCAACAGTGTATGTTATTCAAGTTCATAGGCCATTGCATAGTTTCTATTTATGTTGCTTGACTAGATGCTTATGAGTCTCAGTTTTTATTTTATCTATCACAGTACGTAAATATTCTATTCACTATCTACAAACATTTGACTACTGAAATATTGAAGAAAGATAAAAAATGTTATAAAATACACAAATACATTAGCTTCAAATACTGCAACACTTGAAAGTCTATGTTTACACGATACAAGTTTAAATCTCAACATATTATATTCCTTATACATATATTACCTTACTATATAATAATGTATCTGTATATTTATTAATTTAGTCCTGCAGTACGAGAGAAAGAAATTACTCTCTCAAAAGCTTTACTATGTCTCACCATCACCATATACCTCTATCAATCTATCCTCTAACTCAACTCTCTGACTCACCCTAAACCCATTCTACTACTATGATCTGCAAAATAACCCTTCCTAGACTCCTGTCTCCTCTACCCTTCCTGGCTCTCCCCAAGCATAAGTTTACTACTATGTTCTCCCAAACAACCCTAGTAAATTCTCCCTTATTTATCTCTCCTTTGACTCATCCCAAACCATATTTTACTACTATGATCTCACTCATCTCTTTCTACAGACTCTTCCCTCCTCCATCTCTCCTTTACTCATCCCAAACCTCATCATAATACTATGATCTCCCAATTAACACTTATGTATTCTTCTCTCCTCTATCCTTCCATTATTCTGTTCAATTCAACTAACAGACTCACATGCCCTCTGCTGAAATTACCTCATACATCCCCCTACTAATACTAATACTGCAGTCATATTCCCCTATACTAATACACCACTTATCCTTTTGGGTTCTGGAGTAGGGTGCTACTTACCAAAAAGCACTTTGACGCCTCATCAGGGGTAGTGAGCTTTATATATATGAAATTCCAATTACAATCTCCAAAAAGTAGATGTTATTTATTTAAGTATGTTATTATCTGTTTATCTTTTGGCATTATTGAATCTCAAACTATTTGAAATACAGAGCAATATCACAGCTTCCAGTAATTTTTGGGAAACTGAATAATCATATAACTAATATTGGTGAAACAAAGGTGTTAGCATTTGGAGTACAGTATTACACATTTTCTGTGGCTATATGCAGACACATTGCAGATAGAGGAATATTTCCAGTATTCCAGTATTAGTCTTTTCTAAAGGAAACACCATATATTGTCCATATTTATCAACTTCAAATAGAAACAGTTGGTTCCATTACTACATTGATGCAGTTTTTGTGCTATTTGATTTGCTGTCTCTCCAATGCAATCCAGGTACATATTATCACATATATCTATTATGTAGATGTGAACAACCATTTTTTGTTATGGGGGCTTGGTAAGCTACACCAAAATTGAAGTAAAACTGTAAAACATTCCTTTAATATTACCAAAGCGATCAAGGTTCAGACTTTAAGAGTTGAACTTTGAGATTGCAGTTGAGATTTAGGGAATTGCTGTAACGCAATGGGTTTCTTTGGTAATTTTCCTTCAATGGCAGGATGAAGCGCTTTGAAATAAGCTAGAAAAGTAATAATATGTAGAGTGATGCTGATTAATGATTAAAATACAGATCGTGTATATCTGGGGAACAAAAACTCTATGAAGGGAGACGATGGGCATAAGGCAGAAGAGAGAGAGAGAATACCATTGCTGCAGACCCTCGTCCATGGAACTTCTGCAGGTGAACACTACTGGAGAGATGAAATGTGCTTTCCAGCAGCAGGGTGAAATCTTTAAAGAACAGAGTATATATTTAAGTGGTAATTCAATAGGCATGGCAATCTTCAGCTCTCGTGATATATCAGATTTACTGTAAGCTCCAAGTGGTGACTGTGAATACTATGTACCTTAGCAAGACACCCTGGCCAAGTCAGGAGGACAGGAGGCAGTAGGGTGGCACACTGCAGGTAAATGCCACATAGAGCATCAGTGAGATGAAAACTCATCTAAATGAATGTAATACAAAAAGGGGAGCAAACAAAAGAAAGCCAATAAAAAAACTAAAGTGAAGTAACAGAGGAACCTTACCTGAGGAACAATGTTGCTTGTCACCAATTCCAGCTGCTTGTAGTTAAAGTCCCTTTGAAGCACCCACCCTATCCTGTAGCCTGGGAGAGGAACTCTGAATTGGTCCTCTACCAATTTCTATTCCCCATTCCCAGGACCATAGGCATATCCTCTACTTTCTTCACACTGGCCCTGTTCTTTATCTCTTTATTTGTACTTTCCTCATTATAACTCCATGAATCCTTATGAAGTGCCACTGCCAAATATGCAAGTCGCTTATCTCCCCAAAAGACGAGGTTCCCTTGGCCCATCAACCAAGGAGCCAATAGTTTAAAGTGATGGTCATGATTCACTATTGAATGCAGGGTAACTATTTCTCATTTTACATAACTGCTATGTAAATCACAGTGAACCATTGTAAGGAACGTTAAGAATGGCCAAAATGGCCAGGGAGCAAATTCCCTCATATTGTGGCCATTCATTTTTTTCAAGAAACAAACTCCTGCTTTGCAGTTTGTTTCTTAAAAACAAAACAACATTTTACAAAGTAGGTCCTTTAAATATTGTGCCCATTGTGAATACCTCAGGGCTATGAATGGTATCATCACTGATGTTGCACCCTTTACAGCAGAGCTAGCCCTTTCTGTCAAGTGAGGATCTCTCAGTATGGTTAATATTTATTTAGCTATCCGACAAACCAGTGGATGATTTGACCTTGTCTAAATGATCCTCTAAGGATTAATCATGTCGGGCACTTAAAGGCTTGTGGACTCTGTAAACTACATTAGCTTTTATATGTTCGAGGAGTGGTATGTTTTTGTTTCATGAAAAATTGTTTTGCTGTCTGTTTGAAACAGTTAAATGTGCATTGTCAGTGGTGCCTTTCTTGAGCTGTAGCTAATAGGCAGGTACTGTGCGTGTGAGTCCAGATTTATTATGTCATGAACTTCTGACAGCATAAGGAACATTTTAATATCAATTGTTTTAATTTTGCATTGTGTTTTGTACATTTATTGATTGCCAGCACTATAACTTTCCATTTCTGATATTTCATTGTTCTGGTTATTCTAATACATATTTGTAAAAAGCACTGTAGAGAGGTAGTGATTTACTCTCTTATTATTATCTGTTTTTACAGAATAACTGAATAGACGTGGAATTAACATTTTCCAACAAACATGATTTTCATCTAGTGTGCAGTGAAAGGGATTTTTGCCCCTATTGCCCGAAGAAAAGAAAATGCATAGAGCACCATCTTCCACTAAGCATTTGAAATGGGCAAGTTTGCTTGCTAGTGGATCTGATGGTATTGTCATTTATTAATGCATATGCTATACCATTGTCATATCTGCAAAGAATGTGAAGCATAGAGGACTAAATTAGATTGCAATGGCTGCGTAATTATGATGCAGAAAGCATAAATGACACAGCACATTAATTACGAGCAATATATTCATACATTTGTGTCCTGGAAATAACATTTGTGAATTTGCAAATTATGCCAGCAATTGTGTGTTATACAAGTAAAATCCAGAATAATGTAGTAAATGCAGTAGCTAAAGAATCACATAACTTCACTCTTCTCATCAAGTTCGACTTTATACACCAATTTATTTATGTAAGATAAACAAAATCAAAACATTCTAATTCTAATCATTGCCTATTGGTAGCTGCAGTTTGAATAAAACATGTGTCTCAAGCTAACTCTTGCTAAGTAAACCTGTTAAATAAAAAAAATATATAAAGCATAAAATGTTCAAAGAGGTCTTATATATAGGGGTTGTGGAGTTCTGCTATGCAGAACTCTGCGAAGTGCAGAAAACACTCTACCACCCTTCGTGGAGTTCCAAGAGCGGTGGAGTTTGGGTAAGTCATGCTTTTTGAGTTTCTCCCACACTGTAAAATCAACACGAACAGCATCACATGGAGCACCAGAGGGCACTCAGGGCCAGATGTAGCAAAGGTTTTTACCCATTCTGTGTCTATGGGAAAAAGTGTTTGTACATATGGCCCTCAGTTCTTTCTGCTGCTCGACTAGATTTTCTACTCGAGCAGCAGCTTCCTCTATGCAAGCTGCAGCTTTCTACTTGCGAGCGGTCACAGCCTACTGCAACCACTTACTTTCAGAAATCTTGCTCTCGCTTGCCCTCGCCAATTTAGCAATTTTTGTCACTCGGGCTCGCCAATTTAAGATTAAGGAGCAAAAGAAAAAAATCTAATTTGCAGAGTTTTTCAGAACTCTGTGGTCTGTGTGGAGTGGGCACTGGCAAAACAGAATTCTTCACTTACCCCTACTTATGTAGACATTTTGATCTTTTGGTAATGTTTAAAATACACTCAACTATCTAGCTCATGATTTAAAATGTCAGCAAAACCCATATTTTATCATATGTAATATACAATTGGAAACATGGAAAGTTCTGCATTATTCACTTTCCTCGCCCACCACTACAAATGATTTCCAACAAATTAATTCTCCTGACAGTAAGGAGAGGAAGCCTAACTTACTCTACTACAGGGAAGGATAGAGAGATTAGGTGGGCAGGTAGAGCTTTTGCTATAGAACAGAGGGGTGTCACTGATTATTGATTTGTCATGTGCATAACCTTTGGCTTATTCAGTGACTGTAATAGGCAAAAGTCTAAAGGGAAAAATCTGAACAGACATAAAAAAAATATGATGTGGGAAACCAATAAATATATTTTTTGGAATCACTTCACATGGTCATAAAATGTGGCACATGCCAAGAATGGATTTTTCAAATTTTTTGGTAAGCTGGGATGGAAGAACTTTGGAAAGAATAAAGGAGTGAAGTACTAAGAGGTGACTGAGTGGGGGAAGGGAAACACACCTTGTGTGTTGAGTTTGCAATGCATTGAAAACTTTGTAAAAGCCACATTAACTGAAGCAGGCACACATTGCACAGCCAACACTGCAGTCACAAATTGAACCATTCTACACTTTTTGTCAAGGGTGGTGAAATACCATAGGCAGGGAGGAGTTGATGAATAATAATGGGTGGGATACATCTGCCTCACTTAACAAATACAGTGAGCCAAGGGACTAGACCAAAAATTAAAATACCCCCCCACTTTGAATCATAGCTTTCATAATGATAAAACCAAGTAAGTGAAGTAGGTGAGCAGCATGTCCATCTCCAGAAGAGCTCCCATGTTTATTCATTCAAGCAATTATTCTATCATCTTTTTATTCTCCCTAAGTATATTTACCTTTAGCCACCATGATTTAAGCTTTACTTTCTCTCAACCAGTCTTTCACCAAAATTATCAATCCATTATCCATCCATTCAGCATTCACCTTATCTACAATCATACTTCTTTCACCCATCCATACATTTACACAACACTCACCCAGGTATCATTTCATGCACCCACACATCCGTTCTTTTCATTCATTTCACCCATCATTTCTTTTAACCTTCTATTCTTTCCTATTTCCATTAAGCCATCATTTTTAGCGTAACTTAGGTGAGAAGAAGAGGCCATAACTCAACCACTGCTGTAGCTGGTAAAGTGGGGGATGTACAATCACAAGTCATGACAACACCATTGTAGCTACTGAGTATAATAGAGTCAGTAAGAAAGAAATGTGACTTTCTACTGTTCGTACCTGCTGCCTCTTCTTCCCCTGTTTCTTCTACTCCTGCAGCAGCACTTGAGCCGGCATCACTCTGTGTGGCTGGAAAAAACATTATACATTTTTTAGATGCCATATACTCATCTCCTTAATTTTTAAAATAAAAAAAAATACAACCACAATACATCACTACAGTTCAGTTACCACTGCAATACCTTCTATCAAAAATATCACTCTGGACATTTTGTTGGTTCACGTTAGAAAAGCCAGGTAGTCAAGCCAACCAAAACTTTTTCATAATGGAGGGCTGAGCTATAGCCTCTGATGTTAGTGGCTCTGAATCATTGAAGCGCAATGAATGGCTGGGATAATAATTGTCACTGAAAGTCATATGGTGTTGGCAAATGTAATAGAACCTCATACTTTCCAGCCAAGCTGCACTGTCATGGGAACTGCTGGTAAACTCTATGAATGAATTACACAACACAACCTCGGTGTTTGGGGTGGTGCACAATCATGGGCACTTTCTTATTAACTTTTAGAGCATGAGCAAGAAAAAGAAAACCTTTTCAACAAACATACATGGAGAGGGGGAAAATTACCAACAAAGCAAAATAAATCTACTAGTACAGCCCGGAAAAAGTCAGCTACCAAAAAAAATCTTGAAATAAGGGAACAATAGATAATTCAGGGATATCAGGAATAAAACAAAAATTGTATATGGGAGTTGGAAAAAACAGGCCAGTATAAAAAAAAAACAAGGCAAAATTAAAAAAAGTATAGTATTGGGCAGAGGTAAAAGTTAGGGAAATACTAATAATAATTAAATAATTGGATGTACTGGGATGAGCAGTGACGCTGGTGGTCGACACCTCCTCCTCCCCAGCTCTTCCTAGTCTTGCCTCACTGCTGCCCCTGGTCTTGCCCTTGGGTGCTGATGTAAGAAATAAAGAAGATAAAAATAGATTAGTGGTAGAGTTCATCTCCACAAAATGATTACAAGAGGCAAGTACAGTAACACTGTGATTTCCTAAATCAAATCACCAATGTATGGTACTAGTATCAACTATTGTTGAGTTGGCTATACTAATCCTAAACTCTCTATTCCAAATTACCTTAACAAAAACTACATTTGGAATGTAGCAATTGCAGTGAATGATCCCCCATGATGGATCAACTCAGTCTCCCTTTTTTCAAATACAGGGATGCATACTAGGATTACACATCCCTGTGAAATTGCTTGGAACTGTACGAGCAGCATAAAGAAAGTCACAGAAAATGCTAACTCAGTGATATCACTAATTCACTATGGTGACAGGAGGACAGAGGGGTCTCTATTGCAATGGCTTCTTAAATCACTTGCAGTACATCAGCTGGTGGGTGGTGCGCTGGACCTGGCTGGTGCAACCCACATACCTGTGCACCCTCCCTCAATGCAGCTAATCCTCCCGCAGAGGACTCAGCTGGCAGGCCTACTGCCTGCTGCCGGCATGGCAGGGAGAGGGCACTGCACATAAAAAAAACAGTGCTGCCACCTCCACCTCACAAATGATGGGCCAGGGCTGCACTCCTTGGTGGCTCCGCTGCCCACAAGGTAGGCAGCGGCTGCTGCTGGCTGTTCAGGGGGACCTCATGACACTGCTCCCCTGTTCGCCACCCTGCTCTGCCATGGCACTGGGTGGGGGAAGAAAAAAGAAGAAGAGAAGGAAGGAAGGAATGAAGGAAGGAAGGAAGGAAGGAAGGAAGGAATAACTAAAGAAGTAATTGGAAAAATAAACAAAAATACAAAAAGTCACAAAAAAACACCCAAAAATTAAAAAATGTAAAAATACACAGACACAAAAACACACCACTAATACAATAAAAAAAATGAGGGGTAGCTTAATTCGGGGGCGGAAGATAAAAAAAGATTAGGAAGGGATTAAAAAAAAAGGGCCCAGCATCATCAACAGAGTAAGAAAACAAGATAGCCGTGCCCATGTAAACCATGTGGTGCCATTCCAAAGTGATTTTGAATGCAAGAATGTACCCTGTATTGCATTTAGGAGCGGGTGCAATGGGAAACTCCGCCCACCTGCAAAATTCAGCATAGCACTGTGTGGAGTCACAAGTTGCGTGACTCCGCAAACTCCACCCAGGACTAATAAATTGTTGTATACTGGGATGCTTTTAAAATGCCCAACCTTCCCAGTCATGATTAATAAGAATATTTAAGAAATACAGTTGTGAGATCTCGCATTAGGAGTCCACATTCTAGTTGAATCAGCACCATGGGCTGATTTGTGGTAGTTGAAATATACTTCTGAAAATATTTGCATTGAGCCAAGAAACTCAGCCAATCTGTTGAGTAAAGCTCTCCGACCATAAACTGGGGCTGGGGGAAATTGTGCATTGATCACTTTTACTGTAGATCTATGACGTCTTGGTGAGAGCTTTTCTGTTTCCATAATAGTTGTAATTAAGAATGTTGCTCTTGCCCAGGTACCATTTTCTTATTATCTCTGCCAAAAAACATAATATTTGCCTTGCTCAGGTTGGCCTATAATCATTTATTGTTGTTATAGATTTCAAATGAATCCACTGCCCTTTTGCAGGCCTATCACTGTTAAATCCAGGATAATTACATCATCCACATACTGTGATATTTAAGTATGTTGATTGACAAACTTTGGGGGGAATACTCAGGCCGTAATGAATACTATGCCAATGTCCGCTGTCTTTATTCAAACCTCTGTTAAAAGGTCACAGGTTCGAAATGCAAGTGTCACCACCTTTAGAGCCTGGTTTATGGAAAATTAGCACCGCCATTACATCATTTTTTGATGCAAAAGCAGAGCAAACGTACAAAATATAATTATATATTGTGAGTTTGTGCCGCTTTTGCATCAAAAAATTACATAAAGGTGGCACTACTTTTCCATAAATCAGGCCCTTAATTCTGATCCAGTTCAGAAGTCATTGCTCTGAGTAGTAGTACTGGAATTACCCAGTTGTGCAGATTATCTATAAACCCTTCTCTGTACAGCCATAAAAACTCTGAAGCATAGTCAATAAAACATGCATTTGAAGATGTGCAATGGCTGTCAATACAGTCATGGAAAATAAGGGTAAGTGCTATGATGCTATCTTCATTTCAGCAATGGGGCCTCAACCATGTTTAATAGAAAGAGATAATCTGTTTCTCCTCACACCAGTTTTCAAGATCAGTGAGCAGCAAACTTGTGCATGCTTGAATTCAATATGTAAAGGGACAATTAGGTGCTGATGATGCGGATTAGCTATTTCTTTCATTTTGAATAACAGGTGTAAGATAAAGCCTCTCCATGTGTCAGGGACAGAGCCCTATTGAAAGCAGGCATTAAATACTTGGTGTAACCAATTGGCCCAGAATTCTGTATCATATTTATTGAGTACTTTGAGTTATGGTACATCATTGGATCTACTTGGCTGATTGCTTGGATAGTAAACAGACAAGAGATAGTTGAACAATATGGAGGATGTAAAACAAGTAGAAACGTTGACTTCTGTTTTTTGTGTTATAAAAGTGGGTCCCCCTTGATTGAGTATGATTAGTATTCATATAATCTTGAACTTTGGCTCCGTTTTTTTCTGTTATGGATGTTGATATCATCTAGTCAATTTAGAAACTGCCAGAATTTGCTGAGAGTGAAAATTAAGGTCCATCTTTGACTAAGAAATGCCTCTGCATCCTCCTTATTTTCCTTGTAATTTTTGTTTTGCACTGAAAGTAAAAGTGCATCATCCCTTTGGTTTTTTACTATTTTTTTATCTCTATTGACTGTACTCCTTGTTTGTCTCAGTAAATCCAGAAAAATGTGGTTCCCTATCTGAGGTCTGGTTCTTCCTGTATGCTTGTTTGTGCTAACTAGATTCTTTTTCAAGAAATCGCTCAGCCATACTTCATGAATCTGTATGAACTTGTTGTGGCTAGCAGGGAGGTTCCCCTATTCTAGGGTGAGGGTGAATTCCTACCACTCTTTAAATTCATTACGGATTGAGGAACCACTTGATCATATTTAATGAGAAAAACATTCAGCATTTGCAATATTTGTCTAATAAGCAACATATGAGAATTCACATTAAATTCTGCAAGAATAGGAAAGTGGTCACTCTTGTACCTATGAACCACAGTAAATTGAGCACAGGCTTGATACAGTAAACATGAAACAAATATAAAATCTAGTGTGGCCCATCTCCAGGGGTGGCAAGGAGTGAGTGAAATCTTTTGAACAATTAAATCTGGGGCTGTCATTTAGAGGCAAGCGATTCACTGTGTGAAAGAGATGTACAGTTTCAGGGACTTCTGTTCTAGTATTTTTACTGTGGGATCTCCATGGAATCATGAGTAGTTGCCATAGTGTCAACATTATTAATTATCCCTTTGTTTTCAAGTTAATTTAAATTAATAACTCCTGCTATGATCACTGCTGCTCCCAGATTTAAGGGTTTCAGGCTAGTGATATCAGTCAAAAAATCGGAAATAAAATGTTGTGGCCACTTCTAAGCATATTTAGATTGATATTTACTATAGAAATATGGGATTTTTTTCCTAGTATACAATGTTTATTCAAAAGGACCGCTAGAAAAGTCAGTTCAAAATTGTATTATTTTGTAGTCATAGTATTAATAGCTGTAGATCTGTACATTAAAAGACTACCTGGTGAGTGACCATGTTTATATGTCTGTATTGCTTGAAGGTTGATTTTATGGTAGCCTTTTAAGGTCTGAGACTTTGTGTTCCAAATCTCTTGCAAGCATAAAATACACCAGTTGGATGAGAAGGAAACTACAGCATGCTGTAGAGCAAATGTCCCTAGACATGCTGCATTCCAGTATTGCAGGAGATTAAGGAATATGATACTCAATTAGATACATCTAATAATTGATGCACGTTATTAGGGGTGCTGTTTGAGCTGATCCCCATAAATGTCCATGTGCCATAAGCAGTCAACTGGATCAGCGGATATCAAAGCTTATGCAAATTAATTGTGTTAGGAAGTGGATTATTGTTATGGGCAAAGCATATAATAACCCCAAAACAGTAAATGAGTAAAACACTAAACACAATAAAAATCCCACACCAATTTATAAAAATAGATTATAATAGATTATGTTTTCATCTCTAATATGACATTAAAAGTCCAAAATCCAATAAAGAGAAATGGAAATATGAATTTTTAAAAATGAAATGTTTTATAGCGCTCAAAAATCAAAAGTGGCAATCTGGACATCTGGCTGCACTTCACCGGGGCAAAGTCAAAAGTTGAGGCCCATCGTGATGGAGCCCTGCTTGGCTACACTGAGTAGGAGAAAGGCACAAGTTGAGGCCAACCTCTCTGGAGCCCTCTTCGGATATGCGTTGCGGAAGACCTCGGTCAAGAGTTCTACATTCAGACTCAGACAATTTTTGAGGACAGATATATTCATTTGGATAAAGTCAAAGTTAAAGCTGACCTCGCTGGAGCCCTCCTTGGATACACTGCGCGGGAGGCCTTAGTCAACTTTTTAACTTCAGACTTAGTCATTTTTTAGAGATTTTCTTCCCAGACAATGGATGACCCTCCTCAGCAAGCCGATTTCCATGCAACATTGTCTGATTGCCTTTCCACATTTCCGCAGTGAAATACTTGAAGTCTGGAGCTCTGGAGATTTTTAGTGGGATGAACATGCAAGTCAGGCTGTGTCATGGCCGACAATGGCTGGCTTGACTCATGGCATCAAGTCGGTCCACTCATGGAGCTTTTTTTGTATAGTTGCTCCAAACTTCTCCAAACTTCTGGATAGTCTTCCAGAAGTACTTTTAAGGTTCTTTAGATGTCCACAACTCAGCCCAAGGTTCCAGAAGCTCCAATTTGGTCCTTAGGGGTTAGGATTCTAACTCCCAGAATGCACCTGGTTCAAATTCTCCATTGACCACTAGTCACTGGTCAGCTGGGCAATTATTACAGGGCTTGATGCAGGGGACTCTGGTTGGCTCTTTTCTACTTTTAGCTTACAAGAAGTCCCTTCTTGGAATATTAGAAGCCAGACAAAGTCCTTTTCTTGGTGAAGCCCAAAGTGTGCAGCTGGTGCAGTCCTTCAGAGTGCAGAGTCCAGGTGCAGGACAGGGGTCTTTCTTCTTGTCTTGTTCCAGTAGGGGTCTGAAGTGGGGTGCTGCTCTGTCATATCTATCCTTGTTCCTGTGGTAGAAAGCAAGGGAGAGCTCCTGTCCAGTCATGTGCTGGCCACCTTCCTCTTGATGACCCCTTCCTGGGAAGTGTGGCAAAAATCAATCACAGAGAGCAATATCCCTCCAACATCCAAGATGGTAAAAATTAAATCTGAGAGTTTTGAACTGGCTGCGCCCACCCACTGTTGTGGCTAAGTTTCCCTCAACATACCCCTTTCCAGCCCTCTCTTAATCTAATCAGTGGTACCTGGCTTTCTGAGGCTGCAGGAAATGTGGGAGGTACAGATGGTGTCCCAAATGTCCCTCCCTCTTTAAAGTCCAGTTTGGTTGCTGTCACCCCATCCTGTTCTACCATCTGCTGATGCAGATTTCCTCCCACCAGATGCTTCCTTTGTTTCATCCCAGCCCAGGTCAGTTCACATCGCATCAAGGCAGCTGTTGCCTATGTTCTTATTATGGTAATGAGGCTACTGGATTTGGGAGACAGGATAACATGGATTGTGCATACTAACTAGAATTCCACACCATATGACACCTGTCAGCCTAATCCGGGTTCTCCGGCCAACAAGCAGCGCCTCACCTCTGGCCGAGATAATTGTGGCAACCGGGCGCATGACAAAAAGACTCCTCAGGGGAATCGTGGTCAATCAGATCCCATCCCTTTCTCTCAGTTACCAAAAAGTCTTATACAGGCAAAGAGAACAGAGGCAGAATATAATTCAATAAGGATTTATTGAAGTAACTGCATATTAGATACAAAAGGCATGTATTGCAATAACTAGGATGATAAAATACAACAAAAGCAAACAGTTAACTAACAGAGTAAAGCACAAGTATACTCCTATCATACTGTCACTAGGAGTGATGCATATATTTCTCCTACCTAAACTATGTCTGAGCACAGCATGATAAGCTTAATCTGCTCTTCATGTTTTTTCCCTGGGGGGTACACCATCCCTCATACCTTGAGTAAGAAGCCTATGGTCTAAAGAGACACCGTCACCCTGTGGTCAGGGGTTCGGCTGTCTAGTTAAGTAGCTGCAGCGAAGCGGCCAGCAATCAATTTGCAGTTGTGGTCATCTGGCTGGAACCTCCCTCTAACGTGTTGTGGACAAAGGGGTGTTTTTATAATAGAACAGTTGATATTCTAAGAAAAGGTCCCCATGTATGAGTGTAGTTTTCGGTGAATGTTGGAGACTCAGCATACCACGTTTGTCGGCAACCCTATCTGACAATAGCCTTGGAGGAAGCACAAAGTGAAATAAATGTCCTACTAAGAATGTGATGCTTTCCTAGGCAAAAGTACAATGAGATAAAGAAAATAAAACAGCACCACAAATGTTGCTATTGCTAGAAAAACAAAGCAATGCTGAATAAAATGCAACAGGGTTAAAGTGAACAGTGGCAGGCCTAGTTAGATTAAAACAACATGTCGAAAACATGGCTAAAATAGCTATACAACACCCTCTCCTTGCCGTTCAAGGTGGTTTAAAAGCTTAAGGTAAAAGAAATCTAATCATTCTTACACAAATATATATATATATATATATATATATATATATATATATATATATATATATATATATATATGTTAATAGTGACAAGTTAAAAGACACAGAGTTGAACAGGCTGAATTCAAGTCAGATTCACCTTGGAAATCGCCAATTACATCCGGGACAATTGAAACCAGGAGACTTAGATTTGAGGTGATCTCACAAAGAACAGAAGGTACTGTTGTTCTTTCTTTTTCTAGAAGGTTTGCATGATTATTATATAATATGGGGAAAAGAAAGATCAGTCTTCAAAAAAGGGAAATTGGGCTGGGTTCTTCAGTCCGAACATCCATCACCAGCTATTTATCTTCTGTAATTGGGGCCATTGAATCTGAATTGGAGCAAGTGGAAGAAAGGATTGGGGCTGTCCACAAATCTGCTCAGCAGCCTCCTTTGGAGCCTTCTGTTTATATAATTACTAATCCAAAGGTTGGGTCATCTTTGTTGGCTCCGACTACCAGTATTACACAGTCTGTTCAATGTGATACGCCTTTTCACGACCTAACCAAAACCTCTGTTTTAAGTGTTAATTCATCATTGGAATACGCCCAGGCAGATTCTCCCCCCTGAAGAAGAAGAGAGCGTGTATAAGGTCCAAGAATATGAAAAAGATCTTGGGTCCTAAAAAGAGAACCCACTTTCCGTCAGCACCAAGTATCAGCGAACCAGTTAATTTGGTCTCAACTAATGATCCCCTTACGAATAAGGATGTTTCTAGTGACATCACCCGTATAATAGACACTATGCTTACATTTTTCTGTGTAACTTTAGAGGAGAAGCTCAGGACTATGATAACCAAAAGACTTAACAGTTTTTGTAATAATGTAACTACCACCCTTTCTCAAACACTTAATTTAGGATTATCAAGTCATGAAGAGGAAAAAAAGGATAATTTAACACCCAAGTCACAAGCTAAAAGATCCTGCAGTATACCTTTGGCCAATTCTCTGGTCACCCTTGGACAGGATAATACTGCGAATGATATGCGTCAAGGGACGTCTTAGGAAGTGTATTCCATTGGACCTAATCACCCCATGTAATAAATCTATAAACCATGCAGAATCTTTACATTTACCTCCTGATTGTATTCCGGATGTTCTGGTGTTAACAAATGTGCCTCCTTTGGATAGTAACAAAAAAGAAGATACACAAGCCTTAATTCTTAATTAGGAAGTCCACTCATTGGTTGAAATCCAAATTTGAATCCAAGTATCATCCCAACAACAAGATCCTTATGACACGCAGAGTGAAGTGGGTTGGCTATTTAAGGAAAGCGGTTGAGGGTGATTGTGTTGTAATCAAACCGCTATTCAGTTGACTTTTTGTTGGCTAACTCAGAAATATTGTAATAGGTCAGAAAATGTGATTCATATACACTCTCTGTGCCATTTCTATGATCATTCTCTTCTACCAATTTAGTTCCACTGTTGACCATAGTAATTATAGTTTGGACCCAGTTTGGCCACATTTTCAGACAAATGTTCCTACTAGTAATCACTTTTTGGTTCTTAATTCCCTCGATGAAAATGATTGACTCACGGATACTGAAAGTTTGGGTCCTAAACACTTGGCTAGAATATCGATTAATAATGATCATGACAATCCTACACAGGAAGTGATTGAGATCCCATTTAATACTTTCCCTTCCCAAAATTTTGACAATTCAATACTATGTTTAGGACCCAAACCCATAACATTGATCAACTGGAACATTGCGGGGCTTCGGTCCAAATTAAATGATATGGATTGGATGAGTTTTATGTCATCTTTTGAAATAATTTGTTTACAGGAGACTTGGTCAAAAGATATGTTTTTTTTGGACGGGTACACATCCTTTTATCAACTGGCACTAACCTCTCCAATGGGAAGGGCAAGAGGGGGCCTTTTAGTCCTTGTCTCTTTACAATTAAAATTATTGGAGGTATCTCTAATTTGGTCCTCACCCTATTTTATGATCGTTCTATCATCTATTAGGGGAAGTAAAGGTATTCTGATTTAAAAAATTTACAATAATGCTCCTCGAGGTCTCCTCAAGGGAATTCTAGAGGATGCAGTAGGTTTTATTGACTCATCTACCAAATTGCAGGATGAAGATCTAGTGGTTCTATGGGTTGGAGATTTTAATATTCCTCTATGTTGTCGGGAGCCCTCTGAATTGTGTGCCATCCCAACTGAGGGTAGAGAGTTGTTAACGCACTTTATCCACTCAACTGAAGGAGAAGCTCTGACTTTTTTTCTACTCAAGTTTGATTTGGTTCATGCAATGGAGAATGTGGCATTAGATGTTTTAAAAATCCCTACTTTCATAGGGAACTCGAAGGGGAGTGTTATCGATTTTATCTTTATTGGTTCTTCAGACAATCACCTAATTTATTTTTCTAAGCTTATTCCCCACTGTGCTAGTGACCACAATCTTTTATGTATTAAATTAGACTTAAATATTAATCTGGCCCATGGGGTTAAGGGATTGAGAAGAAATACCACTTTTCATATATATTCTGGCCTACGTCTGAAATGGGATAAAATACATCCAACAACATTTAACCAGGAAATTAAAAGATCTAGGTTAGATTCTATTAATATTTGTTTGTCCCAGCAGCTAGATCATGGGCAAGAATTTGAATCTTTAAGTAATGATATTTCAAATGCTTTGGTGGCGGATAGGCCATCTCAGGGGACGGTCGCCCATAGATGGTTTGATTCTGCATGTTCATCTGCCCATAAAAAATTAATAGACAACCTTAAAATAGTTCCTTCCTCCCGTAACTTAATCAAATTAGCTAGGGCCGAGTACAAGGCCACTCTGGAAAAAAGGAAAATAGAAATTAGGTCTAAGGCATGGCAAGACCTATTGGCTGACACTTTTCTAAAGGACACCTCAAACTTTTGGAAGGTGGTAAATCACTCATACTTCTCGGATAGTAACAGTAAAGATGATGACTGTTTTATTGCAGAGGATGTATGGTTAAGCCATTTTAGGAAGGTTTTTTGCCCTCATAATAATATTATGATGAAGGAGGATAATTTTATTAAACAGGAAAATATAGGTTCCAATTCAAATGTCTTAGATATCTCATTTGATCTTTAAGAGGTTCTTGGAGCCATTGTTCGCTCTAAACAAGGGAAGGCACCAGGCCCTGATGGAGTTCCTGTTGACATTTTTAAATCTATTCCCAATTCGTGGGGCCCCCTTGTCACAAATGTGTTAAGAAGTGTTGTTATAAGTAATATACCCTCCTCATGGAAATTGGCAACTATTATCCCTATATTTAAAAAGGGCAATAGACAAGATCCTTCTGGCTATAGACCAATATCTCTTATTGATTCTGCGGCCAAGATTTTGGGTAGTGTGATTTTATCATGCCTGGATGACTGGGTGATAGAGGCACAGATTTTATCCCCAATCCAATTTGGTTTTAGACCAGGCTTAGGCACAGTTGAGCAAGTATTAAACTTGCATCTTATTCTTAGCAAATATGTAATTGCCAAAAAGGAGTCCATTCATATGGCCTTTATTGATTTAACTAGCGCTTTTGATTTAGTTAATAGGGAGAAGCTATGGCAAATCATGGGAACTTTGGGGTGTGATGCAACCCTATTAGAGCTCATAAAGCGCCTACACACAGATTTAAAGGTGTCAGTTCAGTTTGATCCATCGGGCCAGCGGACCTCCCCCATTCCTTCAACTAGGGGAGTAAGACAGGGCTGTCTTTTAGCCCCTTTTCTTTTTTTGATATATATAAATGGGCTTCATGAATTTTTGATAAAATACGGGAAGGATGTACCTAAGATGGGTCAGAAATTGCTCCCAGTTTTATTATATGCAGACAATGCCGTACTAATCGCTTGCACTGCTAATGGCCTACAACGCCTGTTGGATTTGTTCTCAACTTTTATGTTGGATCTTGACCTAAAAGTTAATTACTCTAAGACATTCGTTATGACACGTGGCCCTCGAAATACCAAGTCTAAACAATTTACTATGGGGGGTAATAGCATAAATAAGGTTAAGAATTTTTGATATTTAGGTAAGCATGTGAGTTCTTCTATGTTATGGAATACTCATTTTAATTTTAAGACCCAGCAATTGGCTAAGAATATTGAAGCAATTTTCAGTTTTACTCATAAATTGGGCCATAGACCCCTGTCACAGATTGTAACGCTCTATAACACCAGGTGTGTTTCAGCAGCCCTTTATGGGGCAGGTGTTTGGGGCTATACTAAAGTACCCACTCTCCAACGTGTTGAGAATAAATGTATGTGTAGGCTTTTGATGGTACCTAAATGCATAGCAAACATCATCAGTCACGAGGAGGTGGGCCAATGCTTTCTAGAGGACATGGTTTCCTTCACCCCTCTCTTGCTGTGGATTAGATGTTAGACAAATCCAGCGGCAAGTCTTGTGCAGGAGTGTATCACCGAATGTCTACAGTTGGCCAATTCAAATAGGATCCCTTGGCTTTCGTATTTGCAAACATCTTTTGAAAAGTTGGGGCTTAGATATATGTTTGAAGAACCACAATTGTTAACCATAAATGCTAAGACTTTGTTGAAACTACGTCACTCTGAGCACATATTAGATTTAAGACTTCATAGTTCTTTGAAATTGAAAACTTTTGACTCCAGATGTCCAGATTTTCACGGTTTCTCATATGGAACCCTATTTGACTTGGTTTTCATGTCCAAAAATATATCCTCTTTTAACTTTATTTAGATTGAATCTGATTCATTTAAAAGGTGGCCTTTCCTAGTCAGTGCATTTGGCAAAAAAATCTTCCTCCTTGCCCTTTTGATGCTAGATCAAAGCAGAGTACTTCTAATTTTTTTCTTTTCTGTTCTCTTTATGCTTCCCCTAGACATGTTTTTATTTTACCTCTTCTACGTAAATTAAGGCCTATTAATTATAAGGAAACTCTGACATATTTTCAGAAATTGTCAGAAATTCAAACTTATTATTATGTATTACATTTTATTAGATCTTCTACTGCTATAAGGAATCAGTACTAATATCTTATAAATTATTTAGGCTAACCTTCATATTTTATATTTTTTGTTGTTAAAATGTTTTACATTTTTTTTACAAATTTTATAAATCTTATAGCTTTGCGATCTTATATGGAGTGAGGTTTTTAAAAAATGTTTTAGGTTATTTAAAATGTTGGTACTGCATCCTATTGTTTTATGATATCTGATAACTGTTTTGGTGAGAACTATTATAAAATTGTACATTTTTAAGTGGTTTCAAATTATACCTAGTAAATCCTTTCCCTATTTGTGAAAAGGGGAATTTGGCACAGATGAATTTGGGTTGTTAGAGTAACTTATTTATGCTATGGTACTTGGACTGTTTTATATTGTCTTTGTTGCTTGTTTTTAACATATGTGATCTTGTTTGTACTTTTATGGCAACTGTCAAATAAAGATCTTTTGACTGACTGACTGACATTGAAGGACTGAACACAATAGTACGAATCACAATCAATGTCATCTGCTCAGGATCCGTATGTTCCACTGCCATCACCAGAGCTTTGAGCTCTGCAAGCTGTGCCATGCAGTCTTCTAGAGTCTGCATGTAAGTATTTTGTGGATGGAACTTGCCCTCCTTCATGTAACCACTCACGAGTGTGCAAGCAGTGGAGTATTGATGTTTTGTTCTTATCGCTGGTTGGGCTGAGCCATCAGTTTACAAACTGTTATGATACTGTTTGTTAGGCAATGGATTTGCTGGAAATTCTTCTATTTGTAATTTGGAGTCAAAAACGTAATCAACATAAGTGCTTTCAGAGACGTGGCCATTGAATCCAACATGGATGTAGTGCTTCAGCATTAGGAATGCTTGCTTTCGTAACAGCCTCTAGGGCTGGAATGGGGGAGATGACAATAATGCCCTTTCCCTGGGAAAGAGGTCTTTCTTTAAGGACCATCATCTGGACAGCAGTGAGGATTTTCTCAGTGGGAGCAAAGCATTGTTCAGCTATGGAATATAAGTGTGATTGATATGCAATTGGGACGGTCTCACTCTCATTGAATGTCACATAGGTAATACCAATGGCCCCAACAATTACTCTGATGACCAAATGTTTTTTATTGTCTCTTGCATGCAAGTGTTTTGTTTCAAGCATATCTTTTGCAAAGCTTTTAGAATGATTGTGTGTTTGACCGTCCAAAATTTGCCAGTAAAATCAGGACGTTTTAAGTCATACAATGGTTTTGCTGTGTTCTGCATAATCTGGAATGTTTGTTCTGCCAAAGTTTAAAAAGCCCAATACTGAAAGGAGCTTCTTTATTGTATTTGGAGGTTGCAGTTGTGCGCATTTTTCTAAAAATTGGGGGGCCAGGCTCCTGCCTGTCCAACAATTTGCATCCCACAAACAGGACACTATGGAAGGCTATTTTTGTTTTTTTTAAATTAAATTTATAGCTGATTTCAGCAAATCCTACAACAATGCGGGTTACCCATCTAAAATGTTGCACGAGGTCGTTGTCTGTGAGATAAATGTCATCCCCATAAGACAAAGCCTCAGGGTCAATGTTGTGTAAAATACATGTTACACAAGCTGAGAACAATCCTGGACAGTTCTTATATCCCTGTGGGAGTCAGCAGCAGTTTTTCCGAGACCCAAGGGAGCTAAAACTTGTTAGGTCCATACTTTCAGGTGCTATGTTTTATCAGAAAAACCCATTGGATATATCCAGGGTGGTCTTGTATTTTCTGCCCACTATATTGTTCATAAGTGCTGTGCTGTGTGCATTTTGTATAGCAACTGTTTTTTTGTTGCTATTTAAATGTCTGTAGTCTAAGACTATTCTATAGGAATGGTGAGGTTTAGCGACTGAAAATAATGGATTATTCATGGATGAGTCTGAGTGTTCAATAACACCCTGGTACGCCAATTGTTTGAAGATTTCCCTCACAGGTGCTTTAGCATCATAATCTTTAGGGTATTGGGGTTGTGGCTGGGGTTGGGATTTTATTGGTATTACTCGATAGGGGGAATCTTTGTCCCATCCTACATGGTTGCAATATAACACAGGTGCCTGTTCCCAATGACATCCATTTCAATGAGCTTTCTGGGAACAAGGGGTGGGAAGAATTTTTCAATCACATCCTCTCCACAAGGGCGATTGTAGATGAATTCTGGCGGTCAGTCTCTTTCAGGCAGAAATTTTATAAATAGAGGCGACACGGTCCCAAAAAATAGCATCTGTGATGCGTCCACTTTCCCCTAATCACTGAATAGTTACTCTGTACACCGGATCAGGTGTGGAGACACTCATGTCCGCAGTCTTAACTTGTAAGAAGTCATCAATTGCTTTCACCTCCAGATGCTCTTGAAAATCCTGGTGAACTATTGTGACCTCCGCTGCACTGTCATGCAGTGCCAGTGCCCACTTCTTGTTCTTCAGTAAAGCCCTCTTATTGAGTGGCATGACAGATTGTAACTGCTGCCACTTTTTTCTTTGTAAACTGGTTTTTTTGCTGGGGAAGTTTCTCTTCTTTTTAACTGAAACTTCAGACGGGCGCTGTGAGTCCTTTCTCGGTTTCACGTACTCAGTTCACTCCTATGACCGCCCACCTTTCTCACTGCATTTTTCCAGTGAGTCCTGAATGGAAAGAGATTGGCGGGTATCAGTATGTTGATATCTGTCAGGTGTTTTTATATTATCCCTATTTCTAAGGTTATGCCTATTTTGTGGGGTCTCCGAATGTGGAGATTCTCCACTTTCTCTTTTAGGTGTCTGTTGTTTTTTATCCCAGCGTTTTATGGAATCTCCAGGTGCTTGCTTGGTAGTATCTTTATTAGATCTGCCTTGAAATTGTAAACAGGGTTACAATGTAACAGGGTGGACAGCGGCTGGCCTAGTTAGCCTAAAACAACGTGTCTTAAACATAGCTAAAATAGCTATAGAACACAGCCATGCTCATGCTGCCAGAGGCTGACCAATCAGAGAAGGGCACTACAGCGCTGAAGTTGGTAACTTCTAACAAGAGTTCTAACACTCTTTCTAGGTACAAGTTATATTAAATTCAATAGGGGGAAGTTTTGGGAAAATTAAAGAACTCAGTCTGTGTATAATATTCATAAGAATTATTGATATTTTCCCACCTTTTTGCACAGAACTTCTCTGGCACAATTATGACTGTTTCTTTTTAAATATGACTGTTTCTTTTATGTTTGTACTGGCATAATAATAGGAAATACTGCTTAAATCAGGCATTTTTGAACTAATTAATGTATAATGGCAGCCATGCTTGCCATATTGTTCATATGCATGGTCTAATTGTTGCCATATGTCACATCATTCTGGCTGTACTTGGAAAAGTAATATCTGTGCCTGAAATGCTGTGGAGGTCCTGAATGTTATGGTTGCCATTCATGGAGCACCAGTGGCTCTGACAAAAAGATGGCATAAAGTAGGCATCTTTAGCATTATGGTATGCAGATCTGGCATGTTATAGTAAAACCTGGTCATGCAGAGCAAAATCGGTCAATGTAATTAATTGGTATTAGGAAAATTACAAGCTGGCATTTGGGGGTAATGCTTGAAAACTGTAGTTTTCTTTCCAGACAAAGACAAGATTTTTATTAAGTGTGTTTACCAAATATTAAAAGTTAATATTTGATTGAAAAAGCATGCATTTTGATGAATGGTTCAGAGCTGTGGTTGACGTTGAACTACTCCTGTTAGCATGTGTCCTGATTGAAAATCAGGGACTGTGGTGCAAGGAAATGTGGTTGCACACTTGCTGGGGGTAACAGGAAGTTTTGCCATGAAAAAAATTGCTATGAATAAGTAGGCCCACTTCTTTACAACACATATCTCATAATCTGGCATTATTCTGCAAACTGACCATAATTCATGAACTATTAAAATAGTTAACTAAAACATATATAACTACTATTACATAAAAAAGAACAAGCAGAAGTTAAAATGTGCTATTTAAAATGGTATTCACATAAACATCAAGCTATTAGGTGTTTTATTCATCATTGAATTAACAGCATTTTGCAAACACAACTACTATAAGCAAATTGCCATTATAATATATTTAAATGGAAAAATCTAACAACCATTAACATTTTCTAAACTGTAGATAGCAAGCGAAATGTTAAATATTAAAATGTCAAAAGACAACAAGAAATGAGCAATACTTACAATCTTAAATTGTTGTACATCTATCTATATAATGCAGTGTGACATGAAATAAAAAACTATGCCCCTCATTACGACCCTGGCGGTCGGTGATAAAATGGTGGTAATACCGCCAACAGGCTGGCGGTAACTACCTCCAAACTATGACCATGGCGGAAAGATTTCCGAAAGACAGCCAATGTACTACACTGACCGCCAGGGTGGAAACAACAGGCACCACGGCGGCAGCTGCCTACAGCCAGATGGAAGACAAAGTTCCGCCCACCATATTATGACAACACAATCCGCCACCTTTTCCGGGGCGGTACCAATGCCATCAAAAGCCTGGCGGAAACACTTTACAGAAGTGAAAGGACTCAACATTGCAGACACAGGAAAGAACCATGCCAACATGGAACAAGAACTGCAAGTATTTTCATTGATATTCTACATTATGCTCCACCATGAACACCAACGCCAGCGAAGACAATGACTGTAAGTACAGCCGCCTAGCACACAAGGGAGGGGAGAGGAAAACGAGAGTGACACACGCACGCACAACACACACCCGACACACACATACCATACATACAACTAGCTGCCCAAGAAAACAATTTATCCCTGTAAATCAGCTGACTATTGCCAGGACAACAGGAATTTACTAAGTTGATTGTAATAAAATCAACATATTATTGATAATTTTGCTACTGCTACAGATATGTGCAAATGTACAAAAAAGAGACACTGCCCATTTCTCAGTTTACGGGGGCCACATGGCCACAAGGCAAAGTCCAAGACCCTTGTTACCTGCATTAATACGGAAAGAACACTGGAGGGGCATCAGTTGGGAAATAGGCAGGCACCTCAGGGGGAGGAGAGGCTGGATGTGGAAACAAGACCACTGGTTTTGGAGGGGGCAACATGCCCTGTGCTTGGTCCTGTGGAGTGCAAGACCACAGTCTCTCAAGTGGGTGTCGCCTAGACTGGTTCTGGAGGGGGCAACATGCCCTCTGCTTGGTCCTGGGGAGTGTAAGGCCACAGTCTCTCAAGTGGGTGACTTGCCCACTGGTTCTGGAGGGGGCAACATGCCATGTGCTTGGTCCTGGGAGTGCAAGGCCACAGTATCTCAAGTGGGTGTCTCCCACACTGGTTCGGGAGGGGGGAAATTGCCCTGTGCTTGATCCTCAGGAGTGCAAGGCCACAGTCTCTTAAGTGGGTGTCTTCCACACTGGATCTGGATGGGGTAACATGCCCTGTGCTTGATCCTGGGGAGTGCAAGGTCACAGTCTCTCAAGTGTGTGTCTCCCACACTGGTTCTGGAGGGGGAAACTCTCCCTGTGCTTGGTCCTGGGGAGTGCAAGGCCATAGTCTCTCAAGTGGGTATCTCCCACACTGGTTCTGCAATGGGCAGCATGCCCTGTGCTTGGTCCTGGGGAGTGCAAGGCCATAGTCTCTCAAGTGGGTATCTCCCACACTGGTTCTGCAGGGGGCAGCATGCCCTATGCTTGGTCCTGGGGAGTGCAAGGCCATAGTATCTCAAGTGGGTGTCTCCCACACTGGTTCTGGAGGGGGCAACTTGCTTGTGCTTGGTCCTTGGGAGTGCAAGGCCACAGTCTCTCAAGTGGGTGTCTCCCACACTGGTTATGGAGGGGGCAGGTCGCACAGCAGCCCATGGAGGCTGGATCACATTGCGTCCGCTGGCGGTGACGGCTGCACTGTGGTGGTGGTGGTAGTGGGAGGCTCCTGCTCAGCCCTTGCACCCTGCAATGGCTGCACTGTGGTGGTGGTAGTTGGAGGCTCTTACTAGGCCCCTGCAACTGGTGATGGCTGCTCTGTGGTGGTGGTGGTGGTAGTGGGAGGCTCCTGCTCAGCCCCTGCACCCTGCGATAGCTGCACTGTGGTGGTGGTGGTAGTAGTGGGAGGTTCCTGCTCATCCCCTGCACCCTGAGATGGCTAGACTGTGGTGGTGGTGGTGGAAGTGGGAGGCTCCTGCTCAGCCCCTGCACTGACTGATGGCTGCACAATTGCGGTTGGTGGTAGGGGCTTTGTGACAGTTGCTGATGTAGGCTCCTTCCTCTTTCTGCTGGCTGGTGCAGGCTCCTTCCCCTTCTTGCTTGCTGGCGCAGGCTCCTTCCCCTTCTTGCTGGCTGGTGCAGGCTCGTTCCCCTTTCTGCTGGCTGGAGCAGGCTCCTTCCTCTTTCTGCTGCCTGGAGCAGGCTCCTTCCCCTTTCTGCTGGCTGGTGCAGGCTCCCTCCCCTTCTTGCTGGCTGGTGCAGGCTCTTTCCCCTTTCTGCTTGCTGTTGCAGACTCCGTCCCCTTTCTACTGGCTGATGAAGATTACTTCCGCTTTCTGCAGGCTGATGCAGGCTCATTTCCCTGTTTGATGGCTGGTGCAGGCTCCTTCCCCTTCAAAATTTCTAGACGTGAATCCTATCTACCATGAGTAGGTGCAGATAGAACTGGGCCTGTGGACTGTGTGGCTGAGGTGCTTGCTTAGGTTCTTGATACCCTGGCCATACATGCAGGAAGGGGGGGAAGGTGTAGTGAAGAGGTCAATGATGGAAAGGAAAAGCTTTTTAGAGACATTGGGGTAGGAAGAGGGAAAAGTAATGGGAGTGGAGGATGAGGGAGTGTAGCTGGGGTGGTCACAAAGGTGTCCGCCACCACCAGGAGCTTCCATCGGAGGAGGTATCAGATCTTGATTTGTCACCTCCAGTCTCTGCCATGGTGCTCCCCTCGCCCTCTCTCCCCCTGGTGCCCTCAGTATTGGTGGACTCTGCCTCCTGGGTCCAATGGGATGCAGCTCCCTCTGTCGCCGGTGCCTCTGCTCCTCCACCAGATGATGCTAATGCTCATAAGGAGAGGATGACAAAACAAGAAAGGAGAGAGAGATAAAGGATACACTGGGTCAATAACTGCATCAACACCACCGTTGGCATACAGAGCATCCTTACACACAGGGAGAAGGCCTACACACTATGTATTGCACTACCAGTGTGATATTGCTAGCCGCCAAGGCATGAGGAGGGGCACAAACCGCCAACTGCTGCACACCTGGGACCCACGCAGCCCTGGCTAGTAGTGGATGCTAACAAGCTAGGTGGGCATTCATTTCTGTTCAGATCCCTAGCCATCAGAAGACCTATGCTGCTATGTCTGGCCTGGCTTAGGGGCACCCAAGGACACACTACCACCACAGGATACCACCCCACCAGGCGTAAGTTGTAATAATATCCACTGTACTCACCCATTTGTGGCTGCTGTGAAGCCCTCAAGCATCCATCCAGCTCCAGATAGGCCACCGCCAGTATGCGGGCCATCAAGGGGGGTCAGGGTTCAACGGGCACCCCCTTCTCATTGGGAGGCATCCCCAGATGGGCCTCTGCCATCTTCTGTGCCCAGCGTCTCAGGTCCTCCCACCGTTAGCGACTGTGGGTGCTCCATCTGCCATAGACCCCCATGGCCTGCACCTCCTTGGCGATGGCACGCCTTCTTGTGATGGGCACTGACCTGCTGAGACAATACAGAAAGGAGTACACCAATAGACAAACAGTCCAGCTAGTGCCCTACAATACCCGTTTACAACACTATTGCACACACATAGCCCAGCAATCAATGTATACCCAGCCAGGAGTGCCTTTACACACACCTCAATACAAATATGCCACATGCATGGTGCCCACAGTGTACTCACCTGTTGGTCTGGATGCCCATACAGCAGTCTGTACTGGGGTAGGACCCCATCCACCAGTCTCTCCAACTCCTCCGAAGTGAAGGCTGGGGCCCTTTCCCCGGTCACACGGGCCATGGTAGGTTCCAGACACAGGTCACAGCAGCACATGCAGTGTAGGTCCTCTCCTATGGAAGGTCAGGTAACAAGTGAGGAATCAGATAGAAAATGGCAGTCACATCCTCAGTGGTGCATACCGTCACCACTGGCATAGATCACCATTGGCCACTGTACCCCATAGAGCCCTATATGAACCAATGAGTATTTGAACAGAGGTTCATGACTGTCTCCCTCCATGGTGCACAACGTCAGCAGAATGACCTTACTTTCACCTGTCCCTCCACACAGGACAGACGAACGCCATTTCGGAGGGGGCAGGCCTATGGAATAATGCTGCATCACGGGAGAAATAGGCACATACTGGAGAAATCGCACTGACCCATTACATGTTCACAGAATGCAAACTACTGTTGTTGCTCCATCGTTCAGATTGTGACAGGCTCCTCACTCTTTTTTCCCATAGATTTCTACCGCTGCAGATGAATAGGAGATGGAGACATACCCTGTGTAAAGACCCCTGGTGGACTTGGCCACACTGGAGGACAGGCACATAATACTCACCTAAAGACTGGACAGGGACACAATCACAGAGCTGTGTGCCCAATTGGAACCTGACCTGATATTTGCTATCCGTCACCCCACTGGGATTTTCCCAACTTGTGCAAGTGCTATCAGTACTCCATTTCCTGGCAACTGGTTCTTTCAAAGTGACAGTGGGCTTGGCAGCAGGAATGTCACAGCCAATGTTCTCAATAGTGCTGACTAGAGTATTGCCCTGATAAAATACATGTGCAGCTACATTGCATTCCCCCAGGTTGAGGATCTGGTGACTGTGAAGACCGGGTTTTATGCAATGGGACATATCCCCAATATAATTGGCGACGGTACAAATATTGCATTTGTCCCCCCGCCAGAATGAACAGGTGTTCAGGAATCGTAAGAGTTTCCTCACCATGAATGTGCAGATGGTGTGCCTGGCGGAACAGTACATCTCCACATCAATGCTAAGTATCTTGGGTCAGTGCATGAGGCCTTTGTACTGAGGAATAATGGCACCCCAAATGTGATGGCCCAGCGGCAGAGACACAGAGTGTGGCTAATAGGTGAGCTCTGGTTCCCACCCTGGATATATTGGTGTATGGGTGAGGTGTGAGTCATATAGGATAGTGTGTGGCTAAAGGTTGTCCCTCAATAATTAATTGTAGGTGACTCTGGTTACCCAAACCTATCATGGCTGCTGACCCCTGTGAGGAATGCCAGGACAAGGGCAGAAGAACATTGCAATGAGGCACATGGGTGAACCAGAAGGATAATTGAGATAACCTTCGGCCTAGTGAAGGCCAGGTTTCGGTGCATCCATCTAATAGGTGGATCCCTGTGCTACTCACCAAAGAAGCTCTGCCAGATAGTATTGGCAGGCTGCATGTTGCAAAACCTGGCCCTCAAATGCCATGTCCCTTTTCTGCAGGAGGAGGAGACTGGAGATGCCCCTGTGGCAGCATTGGACCCTGTGGACAGTGAGGATGAGGAGGCAGAGGATGAGGACAACAGAACATCTGTGACCCATCAGTACTTCCAATGACACACAGGTAAGACAGTGTAACTTTACATTTCAATGCCTTTGGTTGTACTCTGTGTGGCGTTGGCATGTTGGTAATTCCCAATTCAGTACCCACTTACTGTTCCCTCTGGCTATTCATTTTGCAGATCCTGGTGATATGACAAATACTTCTGGTGTGATCACTACAGCCAGCTACAGGTCATTAATCTATGCTCATTCTATGTACAGTTAATTTGCAATGGTTGTACCAGTTTCAAACAGTACGTATTCGATATGCATGACATATTAAAAATCGATTTTTTTCAAAGGATGTTTATTAAAGTGCTAACATATAGGGGGAAGTGCAATGGGATGGGATGATGATGGAGGAAAGTCCAGGGTATTGTTCCAGTTTGTTTGTAGCACAGGTGCATTTTCCAAGGGGGTCATAGGAAGGGGAGCAATGGCAGTTCAAGGTGGACAGGGTGACTGAATGGGACACAAGGGGGATAATCAGGAGAGTCTCATTTCCTGGTGGGGGTCTTGGCAAGTGTTTCTGGCTTCTGTCTGGATCGCAGGGAACATTTGCGGGGTGGTTCACTTTCTGACGGGGGAGGTGTGCTGGTGGCCTGTGAGTCCTGTGGCGGGGCCTCCTGGCCACTAGCGGAAGTGGAAGGCTGTTCAGATGACTGGCTAGTGGCAGGTGCCCGCTGGTGTGAGACTGCCTCCCTCTTAATGTTGGCCATGTCTGCCAGCACTCCTTCTATGGATTTGGGTGTTATTGATGGCCTGCAAGTCCTCTCTGATTCCCCTTGTGAGAGTGCCTCCTGGAGAGTTGGCTCCCTGGGCCTGTCATTCTCCTGGCACACAGCAGTCCTCCCATTGTCCCTGTTGGCCTGTTTCTCTGTCCCCTGAACCGTGTGCCCACTGCCACTGCCAATGACCCTAGGTCCCTGATTGTCTTGGGTATGAGGTGTGCCCTGGGGTCCCTGTAAAGGTGGACACACTGCTGATTGACGTGTCCTGGGGTCCTAGACAGCCAAACAAAATGGGAGCTTAGGTGGGGCTATATGGGCCATCACTGGCAGGATGGTAGGGACGAGCTGGGCATAGGCTTGCTTACACCTGAATAGACTATGGGAGTCATTATGAACACAGCAGTAAACACTGTTGTCTTTCCATAGACTGCCAGCCCCCATGAGTCCCGGCCGACCGCATAAAGAACATTCTGCTGGGCCGGCGGGCAGAAACATTGTTTCCGCCTGCCCGCCCGCCCAGCAGAATGCAGGGCCGGGACATTGCCGGTGGATCCAAAATCGGGCAGTGATCTGCGCGACAGGACACTGCAGGGGTCCCCGGAGCACCCCTTACACCAGCCTTTTCCTGGTGGGGGAACCCACCAGGGAAAGGCTGGGGGAAACAGGGTACAATAATCCGCCATCGTCGGGCTGCCTGTCGGTGGTAGCCTGGCAGTGGCGGAGGCCCTCCCTGTATTAATAATATGGTGGTTCAGACCGCCATGCCAGTGGTGGCCTTTCTGCCACCGCCGCCATGGAGGTCTGAACTGCCAAGTTCATAATGAGGGCCTATGTCCTGTCTCCACACAAAGGGCAGTATATCCCCTGCAGTTAGTCTGGAGCCAGGGAAAGCAGGACATCTATGCACTTCAAAGGCACATCATTACAAATCCCCCCCACTCAAAAGGCATCACTTGGTCCTCAGACACCAACACTTCAATATACTTATGGACCTGTGGATACTCTGCCAAGAAGAATTGCGTGCTACTGAAAGGACTGCCACTCTGCTGGACTGCTTCTATGAAGGAACTGCTGCCTTGCTGTGCTGACCTGCTGCCCTCTTGCCTGGGGAGGAAGAACTGGACCTTGATCCCAGTCGGAACCCAGGTTCCCATAGTGACTCAAAGGGCTAGTCTCCTGGCCATGTGGTCTGAGCTTCGGGCACATAAAAGGCTCCTCACCCAGCTCCTGGACCCATCTTCAATGAATTCCTGAAACCCAAGAGAAGCATCTCAGTTCCTCATAAACAGAACTCTTGGGGCCATATTTATACTTTTTGACGCAAAATTGCGCTAACGCAATTTTGCGTCAAAAAAATTTGCGCCGTCTAACGCCATTTGGATGCGCCATGCGGGCGTCAAATTTATACTTTGACGTACGGCGGCGCAACCAACAGGTGGGAGTCATTATTTCGTGACGCAGACAGCGTCGGTCTGTCGTAAAGGAAACCAACGTAAATGCGACGCACATCACTGTGGGTCGATTTACGACAGCGCAATCGTGAAAACGCCGTTTTTTTTCACGCAATTGCATCACATTTTTGCGCGAAAACTGCCCTTTCAGGAGAGGAGACCCAAAATGGATCCTAGATGCCCCAACAGACCCCAGGAGGATGAGAGCAGACCAGGAACCAGCCAGGAGGAAGCATACAGGAACCAGGACATTTAAAAAAAAAAAAGAAAGTGTCGCTTCAGTGCAGAGGAGCAGGAAATCCTGGTGAAAGAGGTGACGGAACACCAGCACCAACTTTTCATCACCTCCAAATTGCCACTCAGTAGGAGAGAGGCCATCTGGAAACAAATTGTGGACAAGATTAACAGTGTGGCTGAAGAACGCCGGACAGTCACCGAGTGTAAGAAACGCTGGCATGACTGCAAACGTAGGACCAAAGAGAAAATGGCCAGGAACAGGAAGGCAGCAATGCAGACTGGAGGGGGGAGTCCAGCACAACAGGAGGCCCTGGACCACATGGAGGAGATGGTCGCAGCCGTCATCCCGGAGGAGATCGTCACAGGGATTCAAGGACTGGACAGCGCAGACTACCACGACACTACGCACATGCAGGGTAAGTCGCATGGGGAATCCTAATACAATAATGGGGACTGTAAGCAGGGGGGGGATACCTACTACACAATGCATGTAAGTCAGCACATATATGAAGTGGCATGGGGAAAGTGGCCCGGCAGGGGGGCATGCCCAGTACTGACCGAAGCTGGGGCACGACAAAATACAGCAACCACAACAGTCCCACGGGGACATCCTGTAATTACAACAAGAGAGCCAAGGGAAAGCAGTGACAGGTGGGAAGGACACTACCTCAAATCCACATCCAGGCACTTGTATTGCAAAATCTATTCTACATCAACTAGGTCCCTATCTGTAATGCAGTAGCAAATACAACAACTGTAACTTAACTGCAAACAAAGTTGACAATAACACCTCTCATCTCTGTGCAGCTATAGTACCAAATGGCAGATACCCCACCCTGGAACATACATACCTAAATTAGGGGGTGAGGGTGACATCTGCAATTACTCCTAGAAATAAGACAAAGGTACCAGTACACTCAAATGCCGAATGTCCATAACTGACACATACATAAGCCTAAGTAAACAGCAATAGGAGCCACACAGCACTAACGATACACACATGCTGCACACGTCAGGGTCCCTCACGTGCCTGGCTAACAAGGCTACATCACTAATGTCATACTGCTCAGACAACAACATTGAGGAGGGGACACAGGCAACTGGTCACTGAAACACACCTGCAAAGTCGGACAAACAAATAGGACCTTCATACGATAAACAGGCCAATCCAATTCAAAACACATCACCCAACATCATCTCAAAACATCAAGAATGTTTACATCCATACCACATCCTAACATTGACATGCATAGGTAATGCCACGTTACATGTACAGATCATGCAATGTGAATTAAAAGTGTATGGGGCAGGGCCTGAGAGGCAAGTGTGCTGGCAGGGCAGTCACAACACCCACAGTCAGTCAAAGTGTAGTGTGGCAAGTGAAACGTATACTTTGCGCATTAGCCTCAGGCTGGAGGCCTTTGTGCATCTTACCCTGAATGTACTTATACTCATTTGCTCACATCTAAGTGCCTCAGAGCAATTTGCACTAAATGATTCTCATTGCCCTTCCTATCAGTTAATGTAGCAAATAGTCAGTCCTAAGGTGTTGTCAATTAGTCAAATCACATTGTTTTGCCTACTTCTGCACTGGAGTTTGCCAGAACATATTCACTCTGTGCCCCAGTCAAGGATACCGTCTGGTACGTTGCTGATAGATGTGGTAGGGGTCAAGGTTTGGCATTCCTGCTTAGGGAAACTTTGTCATCACCATGACATATGTCTTTTACATTCACTCCCTTGTCCCAAGACACGCATGGGGGAGTTTCCAAACAGAAAATAACAACTAGATGCTGCCTGCCTTGCTGCTGATGCACAACCAGATCCTAGCCCATTCCTCTGATATGAGGGATGATGTCTCCCCTGTGATTCTGACAGGCAACCTCCAAACTTAACAAGCTGTGCTATACATAGAACATGCAGGGGGAGAGTAGAAACAGTTAGGCACCATGAAAGCTGTGTACTAATGTATTACTCTCCTGCAGACTATTTCAATTCTAACAGTGTGTATTGTTTGTGTAAATGGGGCTCACACCTAAATTCCTACAAGTCAGTTGTACAATGAAACTTCATATCAAACTAATACTGTCTATGTCATTTGTGTATGGGAACCTACCGGAAAAGATACAAATGTGTAGGACCTGAGTGACCACCACTTCCCTGAGAAGTTCCAAAGATGTCATGCGCTCGGATGTCTAAACATTCCTTTGATGTGGGAGACCAGAGGCACTGCTAGTTAGTCTTAGCTAAATTGAATATCTGGTTGACAGAGTTATTTTCAAGTGGGTCAAACTTAGTCCCCCACACCATTAGCTATCCTGCTGCCTAGAAAGCCAAGAATCACATGTTGGATAATGAGAGCCCACCCTACAAAATGTCCCTCCATAACAATAATGAAACACCGAGTGAGGAGTAGGAGAAAAAAACACCTATTCCTAAATAATTACAAAGCAACACCTAGAGGCGACCTGGCAGACATGTCTGAAAGATCCATATCAAACATGTGACACACAGGTGGGCCATAGGCCTACAACAATGCCCTATGACGGACAGCAGATACCTAGACAAACACAGAGTACAATGTTAAGGCATCCAAAGGCTTGTATCTTACTGCAAAATTGTCACAACACAGACACACTAATTGAACCCTGTTTCATTGCAGAGGAACACGGATCTCCTGCTGATCTGCCTGTCCATGAGTTCCCTGATGACATGGATGATGACACCATCAACCTCCCACAAGAGACCATTGACATGGTCCTTGAAAGCCTCCAAACCCCACCTTCAGTCACAAGGAGGAGCACAGAAGAAGCAGCCACCACATTAGAACCACCCGCCACCCCAATTGTAAGACCTGCCAGCTCCAACACCGCTGAGGACTCTGACGACACTGGCACCAGCTTCGAAAGAACTGTCGTTGGGGTCTAGCGGGAGCTGGGCAAGGAGGTGCGGGTGGGGATGCAAAATATGGCAGCCAGCCTTGAGGGGGTGCGTTCGTGCATGTTGTCAACTGCTGATCAGGCAGCTGCAATGCAAGCCAGAAATTTTCTCTTGGAGGACATTTCAAAAACACTGCAGGAAATTGGCACAGCTGTCATCCAGTTGACACAACAACTCAAACTGCAAGCCACTCAACGTGTGCACGAATGCAACATAGAACCCCTCAGGGCCGACCTGGCTGCCTACCATTGGGATGTGGCTGCCATTCTGAAAAACCAGCAGGCCCTCCTTGCTGCAGTACTGCCCTTCCTTACTCAACAGGGATCAGCCAACGGGATGTCTGCCTCCATGTCTTCTAACACTGAGGTGTGTGTTGCCCCTTCACAACCAACAACAACAAGGACACACCAGGCAACACACACATCAGAAGAAGAAGATATGGAACAGATAACATTCACACGCAAGAGTACCCGGAAGCCCTAGTCCCTGCACCATGCCCTACTCTGACCAAGGTCCTACGTTTTGACACATGCCAGTCTCACTACAACTAACCTCAATGACTGTTCGGCAATCCAGTGTCTGACTTGTCCACCTTGCCAGTGAATGTTTCTCTCCTACCATTTGGCATTTCATGTTCCTCTGCACTGTCTGTGACATCACCCCAGCATGTCAGGAGCATCATCCACACCCCTTCTGTAGGATCACCATGTAATAATGCACCAGAAAGGAGTCAGCAAACATGGTAAATGGACATTTTTCACAACACCACTTATAAATAAATATCACTTGCACACCTATTGTGTCTCTGTGTCATTTCAAAATTCAACTGTGCAGTAGATAACTCCAAAGTGGCTGTGTGGAAACCATGTCGATTCTCTATACTACTGTCCTGATTTCATGTATACTGAATCATCTGTGCAGTGGCCAGGATTGCATCATAGCTTTACTATACTGAGGAAAATAACTGATGAAGGGACTAAGCATACACAATCATGCTGTGTTGGACAGAATGATGCACCATCTATAGCTATTCTACACAACTAATGGTGGCTGAGAAATGTAGGCACCATGCAATACTAACATTTGAAATTATGCTGTAGAATGAAAGGAATGATAAACAAATTACACTGCATCAATCACCCTTACGGCGTATACTTCCATGAAGGAAAGTCATGCTGAATCAGTACACACATGATGTAGGTCAGCAATGATAGCAACAAGACAAGAGTGTGAACAAATCATCATCTATAAAGCTCTCCCTGAACTTCACAATGCTGTCCGACCTATCTATTTACCTACAATAACAAGTCTGGAAGCACTCTTTGTGAAGTAGGATACATACCAACCCCAAACCTTGATGATCAATGCACACTACCAATGGTGGCTCTCCAACATGGTGGATACTTACCAAGTTAGCACACGGGTAGCTGGCATGTTAAACCTCATAAGCCTGGGGATAGGGAGCATGGAACACAAATTTCATACTTAACATTTCTGCTACACTGATGTCAAGGCCATGAAAAGGTAGCACCTAACGCATCAGGTAAAGGGTTAACAAATGTTTTATTTAAAAGTAGTAATAAAAGAGGCAACTAAGGGAAAGGTAAACCTACACTAATCTAACCTGACTACTACTAACCCACAACTGTCCCTAACTAACCTAAGCTAAACTTACTCTACACATGTAACGAAACGATCTAAACATCAACCCCCCACCCACCATTAAGAGACAAGACACATGCAGGACAACACTTACTAACCTACACACATACTATACTATCCTAAACAAACATATATTTTTTTGTATTTTTTTTTTTTATATATATTTTTGTATTTTTTTTTATTAAACAGGAATCCCAACATTGCCCCCCACCCACCCACCCACACAAAAATATTAGATAGAAAGTATAAGGACCCCCCACCCTCTTACCTAACACTAACTAAGCTAATTACCTATACTTATCCTATAACTAACCCCCGAAACCCAACTAACAGTATGAAAAGAGGAAAGAGGGGAGAGGGGAGGGGTAAAAGTTCAGGAGGGCAAAATAACTAAAGATTTGCCCTCTGAAGTGTGCGCCGGATGGAGCGCACCTTCTTTTTAACCTCCGCCATGTCCTCCGTCAGGTTGTCCACCTTTTGAATTAACCTGTCCAGTTTCTTAGACAATGCCTGGAAGGCTGCAGGGTCAATTGGAGGGTCACTGCTGGTCTGCGTGCCGGTGGAGGTGGAGATTGTCGCTGGAGTGGAGTGGCCACGGGACAGCCCTTCTCCCAACACACGGCTGGGTCCAGGTCTTGAGGAAGATGGCTGGTCCGTCGCTGGGTCCCCTTGGGCAGACCTGGTGGTTGTAGGTGGCACCGTTGGTGGAGCCTGTGGAGTGGCATACCACGCCCCGGAGGCCCGATCGGAATTGTATCTGCGGGCCATCCTCCGATACCCACACTGCACCTGCAGGATGTGCCTGTACCTCATTGCCCTGTGCTCAAAATGGTTGCGCTCTGCGGAACTCAGGTTTGCAGCTGTGAAGAGAAAAGGGAAATATTGAGCATTGAATTTACAGTGGGTTGAATCCCACAATGGCTCATTTGTCCATTACTAGAAATATATTGTATGCAGCAATTGTTACAACATAGTTCACGGAAATGCTCAGAGGAAGTACATGTGAATCATGCATCGCTAAGGTCATATCACACCTAGCATATCCATGTCTCTACATGATGGATGACATCACCCTAAACTACTCATCCAAATCATACCTAAGGCATTTGACATTATGGCACCAGCTCTTCCGCATACTGACTTCAGTACATGTGTCATTCTATGTGATTACACTCACACTCCTCACTCAATAGCATTTTTAATTAGTTGTGTGCTAAGATTGAACCCCTGGCCCAGAATCATGTGTCCACACTAGGTGTCAGATGTAGGAATTTAGGAAAATCAACTAGCAAATTGCAAAGCAGAACGGTGTCTCTGACACCGTCTGCGAGTCGCTATGGGGTCCCTAAAACCCACCTCTTGAACATCAATGATGTGGGTTCCAAGTTGCCCCACCTTAGCAACATGGGCACTCACGGGGATGGTGGCCTGCTGGGACCAGCAGAACTCCATAGACGTGACTGTTTTTAAATTAAGCAAGTTATTTCTCCCCAAGTGTAGGCTGTTTACCGGAAAGAAAAATGAGCTGCAATTATTTTTAAATCACAATTGTACTTGGAAAGTTTCACGGTAATTATTGGTCCCTTAGACCACTGGCTTTTTTGCGCAGGATTTTTTTAGTCCACTCACAAAGGCTGAAGCTTTACAATGAGGACCCCTTCCAGTCAGCAAGGTGGTTACCATCCACTTCAAGTGGATGATAACAGCTACTCACTTTGCAACCACGTACTCGGTTGCAAATGGGATTGCCTACCACTGTGATTTGCAAGTAGGTCTGGTAAAACCCTTCATTATATCAATTTTGAAAAGCACTTTACTCATATGTACATGACCACCAAAGACATTTTGGATTAGGAAACAGACGTTTGCAAATCCCACACAGATATTTATGCCATTTGCAACGTGTAGACATTTTTCTCACTCTGGCCCAAGGTACTAACTCAAGTCACAAAAGGTGTTAAGTACGTGTAACATACTGGTTGCTACAGTCCTAGGTACTCTGTTTCACAGTAACATCCCAGTCTTTGTGGGTGGTGTGGGAAGAACAACCAACAATCCCATGTTCAATGCACACCCAGGAGTGTACAGAAAGTGCTACAATTATGTGCCTTCACATACAACACCTATGAAGGGCTAGCAACACGTTGTAGTCAGCCCAACCTTGTCACATCCCAGGTCCACACATGTCAAAATGTTATGACTTAGCCCAACATAACATACTATTAGTGAGGCATGTTTAACAACACACACAGGGGAGGTAGTACACCCATTCACATGATTCAACTGAACACCTAGGGCATTGCACTCAAGTCACACACACTTCGAGTTCACCTTGTGGAAGTACATGCCCATGGAAGATCCAACCTACAGTGTACACAGTCCATCCTCAACTAGGAAGAAGCACTTGTCATCAATGCCATGTGCCTAAGCTATCTGGGAGACTGTCAGTCTGATATGCAGACTCAGTTCATGGCAAGTCCCTGACCAAGTCTAACATTGACCAGTCTATTCGAAATGAGTCATACCATTCCCAATTGCCGCCATAATTGAATGGGCTACAGCCCCTCAATCTGAGAGATGACTACGTATTGCTTTGCAGAAACATAATTCTAATTTGATATCACACTAAAAGAACAAAGCCAATGAACGGCCAGCACATCAAATCATGAATTCTCTTGAACACACAGTAATCCATCATGCGTCATTACCAAACAATGTAAATAGCACTCAGGCGACACTCACTGTAGGTATCGGGGTCGTCAAAATGGGCCACCTCTCCCACGGTGTACGGGGCTGGTCCACCTGTAAAGCATGAAACAAAGATTATACTCAGACTGGGTGAACGGACAAAAGATTTCTGTTACAATGACACTGTGTGAAAATGACATGGTAATGATAGACTTTCACACAAGCTCATCCTGCATGGATCACTTTGTATTCAACATTAACATTGGATGAGTCTCCTGCTCCAGTGTCACACCCTACTACACTCATGCAGTGGTCAGGACAGTCAGGTGTCGTCCAAGTTAATCCTCCATTAGTATGCCCCAACAAAAATGTTATCCATACATCTCAGCATGTGCATCCCCGAGAGACATTCCAAAACTGGTTCCATGAGGACTGCATGACCACTCACAATTAAACAGGCTATTTGGACAGGGTCAACAGACAGCAAACAGACACACGTGTGACATATGTGTGAACAACATGACTAACTTCATGTGACGTGACGGCAACACACATGTATAGCGTCATCATGTGTTTCCAATTTTCTATCTAGCTTTGGCGTCTGCATATGTAGGTATGTTGTTTCTACATGACGTACTCACTGGCCATTATGACCAGTGGAGTACAAATGGAGCCGTTCACGTGTTGCTTTTCTGACACAAAGGCAACACTACATTACATGCAGCTACAGGCATCTGGTATGTGTTGCAAAAATGATCCATCGGACTGGTAGCATAGGTCTTCATACACATTCTGCAACAAATACACATTAGGACACATATGTATACCTTTGTAGCGCAGCATTTGAAACATTTTGGGACGCAGAGAGGGGGCGACTTAGCATAATACAAATAGATGTTGAATTTATAAAGCTGTCATTGCGTGTACATGTGTTGCAAGAATGGGGATTAATGTGTATAACCATGGGCCTAGGTTTCCCTGGCATTACACACACTCAGCTACTTATTTTGCAGATTCGCTAACAATCATCACATGTTCACACACCGATTTCTGTCATTCCCATGTAATTGTTTTTTACTCACCAACATGGCCACCAATCTGGAGTCCCAGGTGGTCCAGCAGGTCCTGTTCCCTGGTGATCAGATCTGCCCAGCGGTGCTTGAGTTGGTGTACATTCCTGAGACTCCCATAGACCCGGACCAGGTGATGGCGCACCTTCTCCCACCGGATTTTCCTGGCCTCCGTGTGATACCCCTGTATCACACGGCCCCCAGCTTCCAGCATTAGTGGGAGGAAATGGCTTACGAGCCATATGAACCCCCCCAATTCGTCTTCCCCCATCCTGGACAGGCGAGGCCTACCTGACATATTGAGAGGGATAAGAATGTACCAACAAAATATAAAATATAAAGGGGGAAATGGGGAAAGGTAGAGGTGTGAAAGAAAAAGGAGAAGTAGAAAAATAGCCCAACTAACCCCCCAAACTATGCTACCCACAACAGACTCCCACAGACAATACAAACTATCACAGGTATAGACAAAATAACACTAAACAGACTGAGACAATGTGATACAACAATAATAGATTGACACTAAGACAAAATACAAGGCACACAGGACACTAGAGCAGTAAAACACACGACAACACCTTTCACACAACCACACAGTCTAGAGAAATCTGAGACTGCAAAGTGAAAGTGAAAGTTACCTCCCAGTACAGATTTTGTAAACAGGATATCCTATTACATCACTTCCTGCATAAAATGGCCGCCGTTTTTATTTTCCCGTTATGCGTCATATTTTCACGCATACACAGTTGTGCGTCAATTTTTTATGACGCATTACAGTGCACATGATGCGGAGTGAAAAAATATGATATGAATATTAATAATTAATACTGTACATGAAATGACCAATATATTGTGCATGTAGCGTCAATTTCACCACGCATACATCATGGGCGTCGTTTTTTTTACACGTACAGTGGTGCACATGATGCGGAGTGAAAAAATATGATATGAATATTAATAATTAATAATGTACATGAAATGACCAACATATTGTGCATGTAGCGTCAATTTCACCACGCATAAATCATGGGCGTCGTTTTTTTTACACGTACAGTGGTGCACATGATGCAGAGTGAAAAAATATGATATGAATATTAATAATTAATACTGTACATGAAATGACCAATATATTGTGCATGTAGCGTCAATTTCACCACGCATACATCATGGGCGTCATTTTTTTTACACGTACAGTGGTGCACATGATGCGGAGTGAAAAAATATGATATGAATATTAATAATTAATACTGTACATGAAATGACCAACATATTGTGCATGTAGCGTCAATTTCACCACGCATACATCATGGGCGTCGTTTTTTTTACACGCACAGTGGTGCACATGATGCGGAGTCAAAAATATTGTGGATGTAAATAATATTTTGAAGGCGAAAGATCAAGACACTTTTGGATACATTTGTATCTGACTCTGCATTGTGTGCACTCATGTACGTGAACAAATTATGACGGCCATGCTGTATGCGTAGAATATGGAGCAAATTTATCCAAATGTCTTCATGTGTTTAGCTTTGGAAAGGTGATTTGTCATGGTCAAATGGTGCGATGTGAGACACATTTGTGTTTGTATATGACAAATGTCCAAACTTTTATGTATAGACGGCCTTCACACTGTGATGTTTGGGATACGTTAACTAATGTATTGACCATATTTGACAACATATTTGGTGTAATTGCTGATGGCTATTTTGAAATGATGTTTTTGATACCATTATGTATTCCGTCTCCAAAATGTGCCCACCTTTATGATGGGGATGCTTTTATCTGTAGTCCTAACAGGGAGTGGGAGAGTCACTTTCAGTTTTTATGGGGCTGACCATGTCCCATTATGATTTTGTGTTTCATATTTGTGTAGGACTTGTGACATGGAGGCCACACATGTGCCTTATGCATGTGTTTAGTTCACAAGTACATGATTCTTGTATGTTTTGGGGGTGGTAGAGGTGGAGTTAGGCCCCCAGCACCCTAGGATTTGACCATCCAGAATAGCTACTGTATCCATGGAGTATTTTTATCATATCATGGCAAACCTGCAGCAGCGGGCGAATGTAAGGCCATATGGTATGAATGACTGTTGACCATTCATTCATCTCATTAGCCCATTTGACGTTTGCAGTAATGATGATTTGGAGCTAAGTTGCATACCATTTTCATATGACTAAGTTTGCAAGACTCTCAGGGTTCATGATGTGATAATGCGAAGATTGTTTTGCTTGTCTGTGTCCCTTTCTGCATAAACTGGTTTAGTGTCATGTTACAATCTTCCTGCTAGGTTCAAACTGGGACACAACTGTGATGGTCTACTTTCAAATATTAGGTTGGTTGTATGACATATGTGTACACTGTAACTTCAAGGTCTCCTCCTGAGTTAGTGGCAGCTGATGTTGTTGCAATTGTGTATTGCTCACATCATACACTTGAGAGAAGCCATTGATGACATGTTCACGTACACATGGATGGTCCCACCCTGTCTCTGAACACGTGTGATGTGACTTTCAAATGATCTCCAATTTTGGGCTGGATGAGAGACTGTTTCAGTTGTTTGGATCCGGCATGTGTAATTGTCACATTTGTACTCTTGTTGGGCTCTGTGTATGGTAATGTAACATGTCACATCCTACCCTCTGTGCATACAGTTGTGATGTTTATTTTTGGTGTGATGAATTTTAATGGCATTCTTGATCAATGAGACGACATTCATCTTCAGCTATTTCAAACTAAAGGTGGTCAGAAATGAATAGGCCAAAGCATGATGTGGTGTTTGTTATCTGTGTTTATTTACAAGTGTGGAATACAAGTGATTATAATAACTTAAGTAAAAAAATTGTTCACAAGCTGTTGGCGCCTACGCACTCCTGCTGCGGTGTTAGGTTGTTCCCCCTCCTGTTGCAGGCCAGCATCCTCCTCATCATCATCCTCAGGCATGTCTGGGTCCGGTTCAAGGAGGGGAATGTTCCTTTTTACACAAATATTGTGTAATATGGCACAAGTGAGTATGATCTTGCAGACCATCTCTGGGGAGTATAGTAGGCTTCCGCCAGTGATGTCAAGGCAGCGGAACCTTGACTTTAGGATCCCAAAGGTCCTCTCCACAATGCTGCGTGTCCTCTTGTGGGCGTCATTGTATGCCCGCTCAGCAGCAGTATTTGGGTTCCCATATGGTGTCATTAGCCAAGGCTGGATGCCATACCCCTGATCAGCTGAAAGAGAAACACAGAATGGTATCAATTAGATGTAGGAGGCACTGTTGTACGTATCTTTGATGGCAGTAGTTGTGTTGTTTTGTCTGTGACTATTTTGTGTACTAATGTGACAACCTATGGTTGTTGGTGGAAACTTTGGCATTGTTTTTTTTCCTTGGCTGAGCAAGTGTTTGTTGTCTAACTGTTTGTCAGCAGGATGTATTGGTTTCTCAAGTACAGTGTGCCCTCCCTTGCATTGTGACTTGTGACACAGGTGTCCGTGTGTCCTCACTGGGGGTGTGATGATAGTTCCATGCAGAGTTGAAACATGAAAGGGTATTAGAAACGTTCATATGAACATACCCAGGCCATCCCATCCCCTAAAAGTTATGCATTGTATTAGTGTACAGGTTATTGTGAGACTTCCAATTTGCAAGGTGACATTTAGGCAACCACAGTCATGAATGTCTTCACACTAAGCTGTGGAGTAAATTCAAATGTGTGAGAGGTTCAATGGTGACTTGTGACACATGGCTAGTGATGTGAGTACCTCAGTGTGTTCCTGTCTAGGTGTTGCTATTGTGGTGTATGTGTTGTTTATCCTAGAGGGTTTCTGTGCAGTGAGTATATAAGTAGATTTTTGTTCTTACCAACAAGTAGTCCATTGCCATACCGTCCATCCTGGAAGTGTTGGTTGATGGTGGAGTGACGGAAGATGAATGCGTCATGTACACTCCCAGGATATTTAGCCACAATGTTGCTGATCAGTCCTTGGTGATCGACTATGGCCTGCACGTTGATGGAATGTGTGTGCTTCCTGTTGCGGTAGAGGTGTTCACTCGCAGCAGGTGGCACAAGGCGTACGTGTGTGCAGTCGATTGCACCAAGGACGTGCGGAAAGCCACTGATGGCGTAGAACCCCTGTTTTGTTTCCTGCTGCTTCTGCACTGTGTTAGGGAAGCAGATGTTGCGGGTGTCAGTCCAATGATGGCATCCAGTACTTTAGGCAGGAATGCGGAGAAAGATGGTTGTGAGATTCCACCAACCAGGGCACCAGTTGTCTGAAACGAGCCACTTGCCAGCAGGTGTAGTACGGCAAGCAGCTTTGTTTCGGTTGGGATAGTGCGTGGAGTCACTAAAGTGGGGGCCAATTGCTGTTCAATATTTGTCAGCAGCTGCTGAATGGCCTTCCAGTTCAACCGGTACCTCTGGATGATGTCTCGTTCCCTGAGGCCATGCAGGGTTGTTCTTGGGCGGAATATCCTCTCCTGCCTTCTGCACTGTCTTTGGGGTCCCTGCTGTTGTTGTTGTGGCTGCTGTTGTTGCTGCAGGGCTCTGCGTCTACGTGCACGTTGAAGAAAAAGCACCTCCATGTCTCCCTGTTGCTGCTCTGCTGCTCTGCTTCTCTGTTGTTTGTTCTGTGTGTTCTGATTAAGTACAGGTGTGTTTGCCCCATTTTAACGCCTGCCCTGACCCAGGCGTTAAAATTTCACGCTATTCGTGCTTTGCGCCATTTTTTTGCGCCGCCTGCCGCGCGGGAGTGATTTTTGCCCTGGAGCATAAATACCACGCACCGCTATGTGCGTCTGTTTTTGGACGGGAACGCCTACCCTGCATGTCATTAACGCAGGGCGGGGTGCCGCTTCCAAAAACTGGCGCACATAGCGCCATTTTCCTGGTGCGCCGGATCGGGCGTCAGGGTTTAAATATGGGGCAACGTTTGCGCTGAAAGTGCGTCAAAATTTTTGACGCACATTCGGCGCAAACGGAGTATAAATATGCCCCTTGGAATCAAACTTGAGAAGGTAAAACTTAAGAGAGACTAATCTGGGGCTGTATCTGACCGTTGCTTTATTGAAGTCAGCTTGAACATTTGACTTTGACCCAGTCCAGCACGACAAGAAAGTCATGTATGGCGCTCTATGTTTTTAGATGCTATAGTGCACATTACTTTTTTTAAAATGCACAACTCCAGTTCTACTGATTGGAGTTTTCTTGTTTTGTAGTTTTAGTCTTGTTTTATTGACAAAATGTTGCTCTATTTTACTAACTTGTGCCACCCACTTAAGTAGTGCATTAAACATGTCTCAAGCTCAACCTGTGTATGTGCACGTTTAAACTGCTATTTTGATTTGGCAAAGTAATTCTGTTGCTAGGCCAAAACCTTCCTTTCTAATACAAATTAGTTACTCCAAGGGTTGGCCCTAGACAGCCCAAAGGGCATGATGCAGTGTGTATAAAATGTCGGGCATGTACTTTTAAGTTTTACATGCACTGGTAGCGGAAAAGTATTAAATGTGTTTTTCACTACTGCCGGGCCTACCTCTCCCATTGGATAACATTGGAATTGCCTCAATGCATCTTATGAGTGTAATTTCCAATTAGGGGGACCACCTTCAAGTCTGGTGCAGTACAACCCTCTGGTGAAGTTGGATTTTAAATAGCAATTCTGAAAATGCCAAATTCAGAAAGCTGGGAGTTCTGGCCTTATTTGATGCGTGCAGCTTGTGTCCGATTACCTGACTGCCTGACTGGGTGTAGTTAACACTGGGCTTTGTGTATTTCTCCTGAACAACCACACACAATGGGAGCTTAGGTGTGGCTATATGGTCTTGATCTTTTTGTGTGGTGTTTTTACTGTTCAAAGTGTTGCACAAATACTTTACACATTGCCTCTAAGTCAAGCCTGAGTGCTTGTGCCAAGCTATTAGGGGGTTGAGCACAGGTTAATTTGGAGTTTGCTTGTTCTTTACCAATACTAGGATTGTGGTTACTACTTGAGCAGGGCTCATACCCCAGTCAACCAGTAAACCAATTTATGTCAGCACTTAATTGCTGTGTATATGTTTCCAAAAAGGCAGAAAATTACAAGTCTGTAACAATTCAAAATGGCAAGTACTTTAGTAGAGTTTCTGAGTTGAAAAACTGAAAATATATTATTGGAATAATTTATGTGAGTAAAATTGAAGATGGAGCTAAAAAATAAAAATTTGTGCTTTAACTTTGGAAATGAACATCTTTTGCTTCATTGAAACCCAGATTCTTGCTATATCTGTTTTTGCTTTGAGTAGAAGTTTGCATATGTTACAGCGGTTAACCAGTGGTGTAGTGCTGGTGTTCCTCCTTTCAACATTTTGAAATTGGTATGCTCCTAACTGGCATATTTAACCTTATCACTAAGTCACTAGTATATGAACCTAGGGCCTGCAAGTTAAATGTCACTATTGGTTTGCTATCCACTGAACTGATGGTATATAGACTTCAGGCTAACCGTTATAGCCGGAGTGGGGCAGTTTAAATATTGAAATTCGTCTTATCAAATTAACCCCTATTCACTAGTCAGAACTTTCTTTTGAAATATTAACATGTCAGCCCTATATAGACCTTTCTGCCCATAAAGCATGATGCATTGTAGTTAAAAGGAGGATGTGTCAAAATTTAGGGGCAGATTTTCAAAAAGGACACACAGCATGTTGCACTAAGACAAACTGCTGTGATAAGTGAATGGGCAAAAGCAGAACAGGGTCACATTACAAACATATGGTGCGGTTCAGCTCTCTACCGACATTGGTGCTAGTTTCCTTTCTCAAGTGAAGGCATACAGAACTAGCAACATTAGCAGAACTAGCAAGATCAGCAATTTCATCAGGACACCTCTTGATATGCTGTCTGTAAAACGGAGTAACATTTTCCAATCCTCCTTTACCAAAATAAATATAATCATGTGTGGGTTGTTAATTTATTCTCAATTTGTTTTGAGTTGGGCTATAAATACCCATTTCTCTTTCAAAATCCTTTCTGCAAAACTGCCTGTTCTTCTTTTTCTGGTCTTGTTGAACTGTCTTTGCTATGTTAAGGCTTTGGAGTCTTTTCTGTTCAATATAGCCCATCTGGGACATGTGTTCATATTTGCAGAAGAACTAAAACAGATTTGTCTGTTTTCTATCCATATTTCACTCTTCAGCCTAAACTTTGTGTGGGTAATTGTCTAAGAGAGTATATTGCAAACATCAAAGATTTGGGAATGTATCCCTCATCTCAACTTCTCATTTCTTTTAGGTTTCTCACAAGGTGGCTTCTTCTCCTACAGTAGCACATTGGGTCAGATAGGTAATGCATTTGGCAGGTATCAACGTTTTTGTTTTCAGGGCAAATTCCACTAGAGGTGCTATGGCATCTAAAGTTTGGGAAAGTTTGAACAACATACTCAAATCTGATGATTGGTCTAATATTTATACCTTTAGAATGTTCTACTCTAAACCCATTCCTCACCTGGCTATTTCCATAGTTGCAATGCTTTAAACCAGCATAATAGAAGCATGCAGTTTATAAATAAAATGGAGAATTGTTTTCCTTTATTGAAAAAAAGTCTTAATTTTAATAAAGACATGGCAGCAAGTGTTAACCCTCAATTCTCTTTCTTAACCATCCCATCTTTTTAATTGTGCCTCTTAAATATTTAAAACTGATGTTGTGAGTAAGAATTCCAGGATGAGATCATCTTTAGCATGCATCATATTCTTGTTAACAAGGATATAAACTCAAAAAGGATGTTCTCACTTTGTCCAGATCTGCAGTTGAAGAGGATAATCATAGTGGATATACGATGGATTTTGCCAGGAATGTTTTTACCTCTCTTTTGGATTTCTCTATTGTTATTGCTTCACTTCTTTTATTGAAAGCTCCTTAATCTGTTCATGCAAAAAAAGAGGACATACTGCTCTCAGTTAAGATGTTTAAAGTATTCCTAGTGCTTGACTGGTTGGTGCTATTGGGATGTCATTTGGTAATTGTTTTTAGAGGCACCACGAGTAATGCAGTTTATTCCTGGCTGCTATTTAATGAAAGCAAAAAAGAAGGTATAATACTCACTCCTGTATCTAATAAAATCCAGACTTTCTTTCACTAAAGCTAAGAAAATCTCAATTTCTAGAGATGGAATTGTATGGGGACAGTGCCAGAGTGAAAGAGAAGGGTTATGTTTTTATAAGTATGAAAAGCAACTGTGAATTTCTGTCTTGAAAAAACATACCACCACTAAAATAAAAGAAGGACTCCCACATCAGATGTCTCATAAATAGGCATTGTGTCACAATATTAATGTGAAGTGAATGATTACAGTGGTGGATCCTATGGGTTTTGAAGGCTTTGACAAGGGTTCAAATCCCACCTGAAAGAAATTGAGTTTGATGTTGTTTTTATTTATTTTCAAAAATTTTACCCAAATGAAGGCGATCCCACTGTAAATCACCCCCTAGCACTGTCTGTTAGATTTGCAGCCTATTTAGTCATGGCTGTGCATGCCAGAAATTCATGACATGCTGCAGCTTGTGGAAGCAGGGGCAAGGTTTGCTGTGGAAGAAATCACTTAATTTGTTGAAAGAAAGATAGAGGAAGCTTGTCTAAGAAAAAGAAATGTATGGGGCCAGTACAAGGATGAAGGAGACGAAGTGTTATTTGTTTATAAAGCATGAAAAACAATTGTGAATTAGTGGCAGGTAAAAAAAAGTTGTCTTTTTGAACTGAAAAGGGACTCTCAAGTCATCGCTATTATATAAAAGCATGTACCGAGTTGATTACATCACTGGAAGTGTTAAAATAGTGGTTAATACATAGACATGATGCCCCTTTTGACAAGGGTTCACGCCCCACCTCAAGAAATGTTTTTTTTTCTTCATATTTTTCATTGTTTTATTTTTTTATTTTACCCAAATCAAAGAGGGTACTTTGGAACTCATCTACTAGCAGTTAGGCATAAAACAGCATAACAGAAATATGTGACATGCTGTTGCACATGTCACATGAATTGTGGCATAGGCCACGTGCCAGAGTGACATATGTTATATACTTGGAATGGGTTTCAACTCTTACTGGTTGCTGTATTATAACACCATTAACTCTTGGCTGCTATCAATGCTAAAATTCTATTCAATTTCGCGGCTGTTGCAGTGCCATGTTTCTGATAGATTTAAAGCGGTTCTGATATCAAGTCAAACCTTATTTGATTTGAGTATAGAATCATACAAGCAATAATACCTAATAAAAAGCACACGGTTAAAACATAAAAAGCTATAAATATATAAAAAGGAGAAAACACATCATCTGCGCACACAAATATCGCAGAACATAATTTTGAAATTGCCCTATTTCCCCATTGCTCACCTAAGATGGACCACTGCTGGGATATACTTGTAAACCATTAAGCAAATAAGTACAGATTGCAGAAGCTGTAGGGAAAAAAGGGTGGGCCTTCATTGCTGGATATTTCAAAACCTGAGAAAAGTTGCTAAAAAACATTTCATTGGGATGACATAAAAATTGAAGAGAAACATAAAATGTAACAAGGACTGGGCAGAGGTGGAATCACAAGGGCACAGATCTAAAGCTGAGTAAAAAAAAAGCCATAACTAATATAAGCAACCAAGAAATGCACAATTTCCAGCCTAAATCTGATTAAATATGAGTTAGAGGAAACAGAAGATAAGGCTCCATCTTATGCATTTAACCAGAGCAAGATGGGTCTCCGAGTTCCTCCATTTCTTGTAGGGTCCTGGTCTGTTATCGCAATATAAAAAATCATTCCCAAGCTGCTTTTGTGAGATATTACACATTGACAGAGGACCGTGATAACTATCCTCTCTCCATATAAAGGAAAAATTTTCCTTCACATAGCTCAGCCATCTACATGTTGAGGCCAGTTTAGAGGACATAGCATCATTAAATAAGGATCTATTGAGGTGTGCTTCCTCTTTGAACCAGATTGCTCTCCATAACAGCAATAGCACTAATTTGACATGATCCACAAGCAGGACCAGCCCCTATTCAGAGTTGTGTATTGAGCTGGGAAAGCTGTTTCGGAGTAAGAGAAGCTTCTTTATTTTCAGCCACTTGCAAGTTGTTAACATCATAATATCCCCAAACTCCCACACCAAAGGTAACCAGTGAGAAACATTTTACTCGATAGATGATCAAGATTACACCCAGTGTTTTCCCACCCAGTGTTTAGGCAACCCTTAAGAGGGCTGCAATAGCTTGCTCCAGTCTAAGCCTTCTCCACTTAATCATATGAGACCAGGAGCTATTACAGTCAAAAGGGATACCTAGATAAGTAAAGGATGTGTGTTTTTCATGAAAAGATAAAAAGAAAAAGTAGACAGAAAAAGAAAAAGACCTACACTAGCTGCTCATCCTATTATATCATTGGTGTTTTGGTGGGGCTACCAACTTTCTTACAGTTTGCTGCGATCTTTGGTAGATTTGTTATCGTTGAGAAGCCCCTCTCCCAGGCACCTTACAGAGATCCTGTTGATAGTTTCTATAAAGAGACACCATAGACATCTAGGACCTCATTTACACCATTTTGGTGCAGCCTTCTTGCTGCGCTGCCCTGTGTCAAAACAAAAGTGTATATACAAGAAATTATACATTCCTGACCTTTTCCCCTGTGGTGGCTCACAAATTTCTGCCATGCGCCAATTCAGACACAGTTGCACCATGGTGCAAGGGTGTCCGTATGATGGGATGATTGATTTTCTGCAGGAAGGGACTCCTTCCTGCACAAAAACAATCATGAGAGGCCTTTTCCTCTTTCTATGTGTGCTACAAAATGCAGCACAAATGGAAAAAGGAAAAGTGGGAGAAATACAGATATTTGACCCTGTTCTGCCACACTTATGCCACCTCTGGGGTAGTGTAGGCTTCTAACGCATTCCCAAGTTTAACAAACCTTGTCAATCTGGGAACACGTCAAAATCCATGAGTGTTGCATGGGAACATGCACTGCAAAACCCATAGGTAGCCTCTATGATGCAAATTAAGGCAAAGCAGCAACCTGTGCTGCATTGCCTTACTCCATATCTACAAGGCCATAAAAAGCCTGTACAAGAGTTTACAGGAGATGGTGTGGTTCCTGTATTAAGCCTATAACAACCAGGGAAGGAAGAATTCTCCCTCTTTTCTCATTTCTAGTGGGGATTTTCTTACCAAGATCAACCTGTTGGATGCATCCGTTCAAATCCCAATAGCTCCACTCTAACAGAAGTTCCTGAGACTTTCTGGCAGGAGGCAACATTTGCAGTTTTGAGTGTTATCTTGTGGGCTGAAGACGTTCGCCAAGGCTCTACCTCTAGTCTTGGACCTCTTTCTTGGCCAGGAAGTAGTATTCAACCTGTATTTAGATGATCTGCTAATCCAGCACCCCCTCCAAAAGCAAGTTATTGAAGAATAGAACATTAACAGTTCAGACTTTGAAACATTTGTGGGTTTCGGTTATATGTCGGATCCACGGGTGCTTCAAGCACCTGTGGCTCAACAACAAGGTCGGAACAACGACGACGATCTTACCACTGATGCCTTTACCACGAATGTGTTTACGATTTTACCGTTGTAAACGCATTCCTTGGCATTAGTGATCAGCTTGCACGGATCCAGCATGCTTCCCCCCCAGCCCCCACCCCCATAAATTACTGTGACCCCCATCCCCACAACTACCCCAACCCCCACCCCCAAAATTACCAGAACCCCAACCCTCTCTCCTAAAACCTAAACCACCCCAACCCCCAACCCACCCCTTAAACCTTAACCCTGACCCCCAAACCCTAATCACCCCCAGCCCCCCACCCCAACCCAAAAACTAAAAATACCCTGAGTACCCACCCCCACCCCTAAAACCCAAACACCCCAACCCCCAACCCACCCCTTAAACCTAAACCCTGACCCACCTCCCCCTAAACCCTAATCACCCCAGCCCTCCACCCCGCCCCAAAAACTAAAAATACCCTTAGTCCCCACCATTGCCCCTACAACCTAAACACCCCAACCCACCCCTTAAACCTAAACCCTGACCCCCTCTAAACCCTAATCACCCCGAGCCCCCCACCCCACCCCCTGAAAAAACAGCCCCAGTCCCAGCCCAACTTACTTCCTCCTTCACCGCGTCAACTCCATTCTTCTGTACCTTAACCATGCATGTATGTGGTTCAGACATGCGTGGTTAAGGTACCAAAACAAGGAAGTCGTGGAAAACGAAAGCGTTGTTTCGCTTTTGTTTTTCACGACTTTGTGGTTTCGGAGTCGTTGTTCCGGGTGTTTACCTTAGGCTTCTAGTGAACTGGTGGGAGTCACACCTCAGTACATCTCAGAAGTTTGTTTATATAGGAGCCATACTTGACATGAACCAGTGGCTAATATTACTTATGGAGTCCAGGAAGATCAAGCTCAGATGCCTCTTACAGATATTATTGATAAGACTAGAAGCTTCAGCAAGATAGTGCCTTCGAATCCAAGGGAATGTGATCATTTTCAGTTATTTCTTGGATACCTTTTGATCTTTGGCCTGCCATTTATTGGAAGATGTCCATTGTTTCTCTTTTTTGCAATTAAATGCAGAAATTCTGAGTATTGTCCAATGAGCACAGCTCTACTTGAGGCCTGTGATACTTTCTTTTTAAATGTTTACCCCTCCAAGAGAATTACTGATATCTATTCATATAACCCAGTCAGTCTGTGAGAGTCTTGCATAATGAATCACTCACCTAGCTTTGAACATGGGGCTCTCTTTGTTTACCCCAACCTGGTGGCACTAACATCAGACACAACAACTTTTCAGATATCATTAGTGATGTAATCAATGATGTTATTGAAAATGTCATGAAATATGTGATATCTAAGGTCATAAGCAGTGCATGATAAGAGCACAGGTTAGCTCATTGAACTATAAGTTGTGAATTTCTGATTTTTGTTTTAAAATGGTATTTGTTTAACTGACATTTTCAACTAACTATAATGTTCCTCTATCCTTTGTTTTTTTTAATGTATTTCCAAGGCTTTTTTTTTTAAAGCAAAATGAGATGTTATCACCATACTTAGTTCTAAAGTCACTTTAACCTTTGTTATTTTCACTGAATTTCTGTATTTTTTACCATTAAGTAAGAAGTTCATTGTCGTTTGGGGTGTGGACTAAGGCACAGGATCTGTGACCAGGCCTTGCGCTCAGTCCCCCTTCTGGTGCCAAACCCACCTCTATGCACAGCAGTTAGTCATAGTTTGTATGGGGTTGGGTGCAGTACGCCAAACTACTGTGGACACCCTTGGCTAACTAGGTAATATTACAATGTAAAGGTTGACCTGGCAGTTTGGGCTGGACTGTTCCCATAGGGAGAAAAGTCAAGGCTGTTTTTCATATGGCTGGGTCCAAACTTGAATGGCATGGCAAGCAAAAAAGAGATCAATTTAACCAAGATCTGTGACTGGGGGTGAATGTTTCATTTGTTCAGCATTCCATCCTTCATCTGTTCGTTTTGCACTTCTCATCCTAAGAGGGAAGGGTGTGCCCAAACACGGGCCCTGTGCTTACCATATTACCGGATTCAAGCTAGGCTGGCTGATGAGGGGGTGATACCCCAATACTACTCTCAGGATGCTTGTTTCTGGTCCAGAGAGTACATGTCCTGGAAGTTCGGGCTAGGCTCTTCCCATAGGGAGCAGGGTCATGATTGATTTGCATATTGCTTGGTCCAAGCTGGAATGGCAGAGTGAGCAAAGAATGATGGTTTAAAAAAAGATCTATGACTGGAAGTGAATGCTTGATTTGTCCAGCATGCTGTCCATCATTTGTTCTTTTTGCATTTGTCGCCCTTAGTGGGAAGGGTATGTCCAGATATAGGTTCCATGCTCACTATGCCACCAGATTCAATATTGCCTGGCTGATAAGAGGTGATATCCTTAACGTTGTCCCAGGATTTTGTTTCTGGTCTAGAGAGGACTTGGCCTGGCAGTTTGGGCTGGACTGTTCCCATGGGGTGCAGAGTCAAGACTGATTAGCAGGTGGTTGGTGTTGGAAATGGTCCTTTTTTGCAGGAATATGCCCAAACCTTTTGCTTTCCTCATCCTCTTTTTCTGACCCTGTTTTTGTTGGCTTTAGGACTCTTTTTCACTGATGACCATTGCTAAAGGGCATGACTCTCCATGATTGATAAGTCCCTAGTAGAGTGCACTATGTGTGCTCAGGGTCTGTAAGCTAAATGCTATTAGTGGACCTGCAACACTGATTGTGCCATCCACTACGGTAGCTTTTCAAAAATGTTTCAGGCCTGCCATTGCAAAGTCTGTGTCTGCAGTTCAAACGGCTAGTTCGACCTGGCAAATCCCAAATGTCCCTTGCCACTTGCCAGACTCAAGGCTTACTTTTAATTACCGATAAGTCACCCCTAAGGTAGGCCCTGGTTAGCCCAAGGGCAGGGCACAGCGTATTTAAAAGGTTGGACATGAACGTTTAAATTTAACCTATACAGGTAGTAAAACATTCTTAAATTCGTTTTTCACTATTACAAGAACTATCTCTCCTATCAACAAGCATTGTGGTTATCTTTTAGATGTAATTTCCAATTTCAAAAAGATAGAAATATAGAGCGCAGTGTCTCTGGACTTGCATTTAAAAATACACATTGTGGTGAAGGTGGTTGTTAAATTGTAGGTCGGAAAATGCTACTTTTAGAAAGTTGACATTTTCTTACTTTCACTGTTCTGTGCCTTAGCCTGTCTCTGAATACACATCTGGGTTTAGGTGACACCTACATCTGTGCATTTTCTCCAGACTGCTACAAATAGAAAGGCCTGGGTGTGAGAGGCAATACATCTGCATTCATCTGCATAGTGATACTCGTCCTGGGTCGGGACAGGGAGAGGCAGTTCACGTGTACACTAAGGGCTGATTACCCCCTAATGGTAGTCTGGAACCAGGGCTGTGTTGAAATGGATCCATGGGCACTTCAGATGAATCATTTGAAGTTGCCCTGCTATCAAAGAATTTTTGGGTATAAGTCCTGGGCCTCTGACACCATATATTTAGAAGACTTCTGGACTGAAGACATTGTACCAGGAGAAGGACCACTGTGCTGTCAGGAAGGCCTGCCACTTTGCTGTTTACTCTGTTTTGTTGGCCTGCTACTTCTTGCCTGGGAGTGAGAGGACCTGATCTAATTCTGTACATTCTGCAATCTAAATTTTCTCCAAGGGCCTGACTGAGCTTGCCTTCTGTTTCTGAAGTCTCAGGGATATCAAAGACTTCACCTGCTTCTTGCTACCAGCATTTGGGCTCCTCTGCTGTGAGTCCCACTCCGCCAAGTGGTGCCAAATCCAATCCTGGGCCCTTGGAGGTGAATGTGGTGCTGCAACACAAGAACTGACGAAGCAATACCGGTGGGTCACTGGAAACCACGCATCTGCAGCAGAAACACCACTTTGCTGACACTGATAGCCAACTGCATGACACAATGATCCCAACTTACAACGTAGCTCCGGCATAGCCGACACAGCACCAATGCATCAGAACCAGTTCTCATTGCTTCTGGACATCAATGCATCAACATTGTTGCCTGATCTGGAAACGACACATCGCCTGCTAGCATGACACATACCTTCCATTGTCACCAAGCACTGATGCAACAAAGATACTGTCGCCAGATCTGAGTGGCTCCTGTACCCTGCCCATGATCCATCACAGTCAGACTGCACCTATGAATTTGCCCCGGACCAGATAGTTCTGGTTGGAGCTATTGTCTTCTAAGCACTGCATTTTGATTTAAACCCTGACAATTCATAGCTTGACTTATGTATGTTGGAATTTTGTTGTTCTGGTCTTGTTTGACTCAGATAAATATTGACTATTTTTCTAAACTGGTTTGGAGTCCTTTTGTGGTGATTTTGTTGTGTTACTGTGTGTGGGACTATTCTGCTCCAAGCTACCAGAAGGTGAGCACAGGTAAAGTTTTAGGCCCATATTTATACTTTTTGACACAAAACGACATTTGCGCAATTTTGCATCAAAAAGTATAACGCCAAATTGCATAATTCCTGGATACCAGCCAGGCCCAATATTTGTGGAATGGAGCAATCTGGGCAAAGGGTGGGGTAGTGTAAAAAAAAAATGACTTTAGCTGGGTGGGGGTGGCGCTATGGGAGGAGGGGGTTTTACACCCAAAAAATAATACTGGGCTGGTTAAAGGCAAAAAAAAATGCCTCCAACCAGCCTAGCATCATTTTCTGACATAAAACCATCCATACCACATGACTCCAGTTTTAGGAAAGAATGGAGTCATGCCCACCACCTCAATGGCCAGCACATGGGACCAGTGTCCCCTGGGCATGACCAGTGCACTCTGTGCCATGCAGAAGGCCCCAAGTTGGGCCCTGATGCCACTTCAATTTAAAAAATAAAATACTTACCTCTATACTTATCCTACTTACCTGGGTGTCTCTCTGGTGTGGGTGGGGGTGTTTCTGGGGCTTGAGAAGGGCACCTGTGGGCCCATTCCATGGTGTTTAACCATGGAAATGGGACCACAGGTCCCCTAACGCCTGGTGTGACCCAGGCATTAAATAGTGGTGCAAAGCTTACTTAGCCTCTCCTCTCACCAGTATGTCATTTTAGCGCAGGGGATAAATGGGACTATGGGGTAGCAACAATTTTTGGGATGGAAATGTCTACCTTGCATCTCATTGACGCAAAGTAGATTCACGCATCAAAAAAATTGTGCAAACTCCAATATTTTGACGCTAAACACGTCTAACATCAAAATATTAAAATAAGTTTTATTAAAAGGCTGTGACTGCACCAGATTATGGGAGTGTGTGTGAGGGCCAGAGAGGAAGAGCGCAGGTGTCTGGTGGGTTGATGGAAGTGTAGACAGTGGTTGATGTAGTCCAGTCCTTGATCATGTAGGGCTTTTTAGGCATGCATGAGGAGGTTGAAATGTCATCTCTTCTGCACAGGGAGTCTGTGAAGGTTTCTGAGGTTGGAGGGTGATGTGGGTACACCTGGGAAGGTCTCGAATGAGTCTGGCGGGGGTGTCCTGTATTGTTTTGAGTTGCTTTAGGAGCTTGGAGGATATGGTGATGTACAGAGCATTGTCCTAGGTTTAAGGTTTTAGCTATTTGCAATTACACAATTTGTAAGTTGGGAGTGGATGCCACCACAGTAACTTTAAGGTTATCTAAGGCACAAAAAAGAAAAATTGTTAACCCCCCCTTTCCTTTTCCAGACAACGAAGGGGTGGCGAGTGAGCAATAAGACATATACGTATTCAAGAAAACAGGATTATGAGCCTACGTTTCCTGATAGCATTTAACATCATAGTTAGCAACATATTTCAGCCAATGCTCATTAAAAAGTTTGAGGATATAAAACACAAACCCAGCCTGTCTCCTGAACTATTCGTGTCAAACTGAGTCATTAAGAGCAGCTTGCCAGGGCCAGGATGAGGGTCACCAACTTTGGAGGCAGTCTCTAATGGTTTGGTCAGAACCCTAGGATCACTGGATACTGATGCAGTCAAACGTCAATCAATATACAGTAGGTCTGAAAGGGCTTCATAACGGTTAGAGTGAACACATGGATCTACAGGATCTAACTGGCTAGGTGGCCTATTATACTTGAGTTGCCCATTATACTCAACCTTCCGGGATAGGTCTAATGGGGGGTGGGTAAAAGAAACCTAATCTTCTAGCCATTATCCTACTTTGTATTTTGTCTATATAGTTCAGCTGAGACAACAGGGAGTGAACCCATTTGGTATTCTTAAAATGTAACACAATACAATCCCCTTCAATAGACTTTAATGAAGGGCCCACTCAACTTACTCTGCTGGCCATAATAATAGTGTTGCTTATTCTATGTTGACATTTAGCGTTTTTCTTACACCAATCCACTGCTTTATTCATCAGGCTTTGAGTATCCTCAGGTTGATCAGCAACCAGAGGCGGGGCCCCGATTAACACCACTGTATAAGGAGTGCACTCAGGGGGTAAATGCAAACAAACAGAAGCCCCCTTAACCTGGGGGGCAGACTGTAGGTTGTACTGTGAAGATTTCGCTTTAGATAAATGATTTATTTGTTTGCCCTGCGTATTAAAGCAAGACCCAGCCTTTTCGCCAGGGCTATTAGTAGAAAATGTAGCGCTAACAGGAACAGCAGTAACAGTAGAATCAACAGATAGCAGGAGGCCTACATTAGCCTGAACTCTCTGATTGCCTACAATAGTATTTAGGAGGGCCTGACCTGCTAACACGGGGGGATCAATCTAAGAATTATTTTTTTAAACAAATATCAGTCGGTCCATTTTGCTCTCAATATGTTCTAGATGCACTGGTATTGGATGCAAAGCGTCAATAATCACCTTCCTAAAGTCTGAGAGCAGGACCTTCTGCACAAACAACAAACCCTCATTGACCACATTGGTCAACCTCCTTCCTGGTGGGGCTTGGAGCGATCTTGTGGGCAGCGACTTTCTGCTTTTTAAATCTTGTCGCAGTCTCCACTCTTTTCCTTTTTGTGATAGTAGGTTTAGAATTTACTATAATATTGATCACCCTACTGCAATCTGAGGGTCACACACCTTTGGTGGAAATCCATGATTAACAGTTGGGGCAGATGAATCAGATAGGGATGCTACATACGGGGGTTGTTGCGCACCTTCCTCCTCATTGCCCAAATCCAACAATAATATAGGGGCTAAAATAGAAGCCTGAGCTGACGGGTGCAGATGGGCCTGTTCTTGGCCCAGTCTTCACCCGAGCATGCACCTGGGCACGTCCCGTGCTGCGGGCAAAGTGCACTGATTATAAGCACTTCAAGGCGCTTTCCTAATGGAAGGTGGCGTGTCCCCTGCCACAACTGCTGCTGGGAGGGAAGGCGGCTTCAAGGCCTCCCCTGTGAGTCTAGTGCATTTCCTGCGCCGCCGGTCATGTGTGCTGATTATAAGTGCCTTCTGGTGCTTTCCTGATAAAAGAGGCATGTCCCCTGCTGCAACTCCTGCTGGGAGGGAGGGCAGGTTCAAGGTCTCCCCTGACAGGCTGGTGTGCACCCCGCGCCACAGGCAAAGTGCACTGATTATAAACACCTCCTGGTACTTTCCATATGGAGGTGGTGTGTCTCCTGCTGCAACTACTGCTGGGAGGGAGGGCGGTTTCAAAGCCTCCCCCATGAGTCTGGTGCACGTTCCATGCTGCAGGTAAAGTGTGATGATTATAAGCAACTCCTGGTGATTTCCTGATGGAAGGCAGCGTGTCCCCTGATGCAACTGCTGCTAGGAGGGAGGATAAGTCCTAGGCCTTCCCTGTGAGTCTGGTGCACGTCCTAGGCTGCGGGCAAAGAGTGCTGATTATAAGTGCCTCCTGGAGCTTTCCTGATGGGAGACAGCGTTTTCCCTGCCGCATCTGCTACTGGGAGGGAGGGCAGGTTCAAGGCCTCCCCCGAAAGTCTGGGTAGTGCCCCGTGCCATGAGAAAAGTGCACTGATTATAAGCGCTGCCTGGTGCTTTCCTCATGGAATGCAGCGTGTCTCCTGGCGCAACTGCTGCTGGGAAGGAGAGCGGGTTCAAGGCCTCCTCCATGAGTCTGGTGCACCATGATTCAGTTATGAAGAGTAAGTCAGATTGTGTGTCAGTGAGTAGGTCGTAGATATGGTGCTTGTTTTAGAGAGTGATCGAGCATTTACTAGTTGGCAGTTTAGAAATTGTGCTTTGGTGGTGGTGTGAATTTGTTTTCTAGAAGAGTGAGCAATATGCTTTGAACCTGCAGTAGGCGTGTCATTAGTGCTATAATGTTGTTAGAACATTCTGCCTACAGATGGTAGAAACTCTTATAGATCAGGCCAAGCTAGATCCACATTATTTGCTTTGGCTCAGTCTGTGGCCCTTCTTGGTCTCAGAAACCAAAAATGATTTTAATATTCACATGGTTTCTGCCCTGTGCTCTCATTTAATTTTCCAAGTTTCTTCACCCCCCTCCCAGACACCCCATATCAGAGAAGATGCTTAGTTACAAGGAATAAACTACCTTCTTCTTTTTACATTTTTCATTAGCTGGGTTCAAATGATCTGATAGTGAAGACGCCATGGAGTGCTGTGAAGCTACTGAGAGAGTGACCTTACGCTTGTGTTGTTTTAACCAGTCTCTAGTGTGATTGGATGATTTTAAAATGATGCTAGCATTATGTCCTTTTCTGACAATTTACAAAGCATACATGCTTCTTCACAATCAAACTCTCTGAACTGCTTGGCAGTGGTAAATAAAAATGCGAAAAGCCTACAGTCACATATGGCAGTGTGAACTCTGTGTGTGAATTCTTTCAGTGAAGATCTGAAATTCTGTTGGATCTTCAATATGATGTCTTTTGTTGGTTTGTGGTGTTGCTTTAATTGAGGTGTTGAGCCTTACCTGAAGTGAGACACACTGTTACCACAGGGGACGCTGGTGACAACAACATAAAAATTGTGTACCTCATTCCTAAAACATATCATCAGATTTGAGAGCACATAGAAATACATCAGAATACAGTAACCATACAAGAAATGTGTTGTACGGTTTAACAGAGAATAGACTACAGTGTTGCTCCATCTATAATAAGAATCTGGGCCAGATAAGAAGGTCTATGACAACTGAAATTTCTCCTGGTTTGTTAACAGTGTCTCAATCAGGGTTGAAGGGGTAGTTTACAAATATTTTTAAATCATATTTAGAAGCTACCACTTCTAAGAAATGACACACAATACAGTGGTATAATATATTGCCCTTGAGGGGAAAACACATCCAAATGTTAAATAAAATACCTTCTGTATTTTAAACTGTCTTTCATCTATTTATATGTAGCCCTAAACAGCCCACAGGGCATGGTGCCTTTAAAAAGTTCGACATGTACTTTTAAGTTTTAAATGTCCTGACATTGAAAACCTCTCAAGTTCGTTTTTAAATATTGCATGGCCTACCTCTCCAATAGGATAGCAATGGGTTACCTTATTATATTTAACAAGTGGTAACTTTTGTTTTTGTGGTGAGTACCGGTATGGTGCCATTTTTTAGCCCCTCCTCACACCTTGTGTAATTTTAGCACGGGGATAAATATGGGGCTATGGGGTTAGCACCATTTTTAAGATGGGAACGCCTATCTTGCATCTCATTGATGCAAGGTAAGTTCATGCATCTAAAAAATGGTGCAAACTCCAATCTTTTGACGTTAGTTTTGCACCGAATTTGCATAAAAAAAATGACACAAATTCGGTGCAAATGAAGTATGAATGTGACTTCAGACAGAATCCAGACAGTAAAAGTCTATGCCACTCGATGTGGAAAGATTGTGAGGTACAGCATAGGATAGAGAGGCTGCAACTGCAAACTCTCCAAATCCCCTGATATCTTACTAGTCATATTCAATTCAGAAAAATAGTGCCAATATAAATCCTTTGCCGAGACTGACAGAGATTTGGGAGCATGGAAATATTCCCCAACCCATAGGTGCGAAAATAGAGTACTAACATACCTAAGCCAAGGAATTTCCATGGATCGGGCCAGTGGCAGACAGTCCAAAATCAGGGATCTGCAAAACTGAGCTTCAGGACTCAGCCATACTCTGAGTCAAAGCAGTGAAGGCTGCACTCTTATATAGTCAGTCATACACTTCAAACCAACCTCATTTTGACAAAAAGCAGCCGGGGTGGATTGCGGGACTGCTAGCAGTTGCTTTGGAAACGTATTCTCCACTACCTGGAGGTACTTAGTGTTGCTATAATCCCAAACCCCAGCTCTAAATTATGTAATAGGAGAATATTTGCACTTAAAAACCTTCATCATTTCCCTCACTGGTTGTGGCCCAACTTCTTTGAAAATCTTAAAACAGCATCTATGGCTCTTTGAAATTGTAAAACACGCCTCACCCTCCAGCAGCCCCACCCAGAACACAAATCCACCACACCTCGGCATACTGTACAGGAACCTGCATCCACGTCAAGGACACCTACACCGGTTACAAGCAATCTCTCTACCCCACTGCCACACCTTCCTCCATGTCCACCCCGACTGTCCCTAAAAAACCTTTCCTGTCCTGTGTTGACCTTTTCGAACCCACTGTCCCACCCCGTCTTGTCCCTAAACCTGCCCACCTCCTTGCACTGTCCACTCCTTCCACATCCAAGTCCGCCCTTCCCATTTCCGTGCCCCTTTCCCAGTGAGCAAGAAGCCACTTGCTAGCCCTGGTCCATCTGCCACCCCCGGTCCAAGTCCGCTCCCCCATCTTCCAAAGCTAAACCAAACCCCCTCCACCTCCCAAACATGAGCCCACCCAGTTGTAAGTACCCACCCCCGCCACCCCCTGCCTCTGTTCTCTGAGGTGCCTGGCTGCCCCATTGATGTCCCTTTATGATGGAGTACTATGTGCACATGTGTGAAAGAAGGTCGGGCCATTTGGGCCTTTCAGCCTTTTGGTGTTGGACTGGTCAATGGCCTTATTTGGACATTCTGATATTACATTTGTAATAAAGTTTGTGTGCCTAGTGTTGATGTTGGCACACTCTGGATGCGTGGTTCATCATTTCATTGTGGGGGGGTGTTGTGCACATGTGTGTACTTTGGGCACGTTGTCTTGGCCTTGTGTCGGGTAAGTAACTCTTGCTCAGGTGTGTATGGCTTGTGATGTTGTGAGGGGTTGGGGGTGCGTTGCGGGGTGAGTGGAGTGGATGGGTATGTAACTGTGCCCTTTCTTCCCTTGTTTAGTGGGTTGTGGTACTTACCGTTGTTGTCTTCGTCGGCAGTCACGGTCGTGGAGGTATATGACAAGGAGCAGGACTGGCATAATTTGCAACTCTCTCTCTCCATGTCCGCTTCGGCGTGTTGTGTGTGCCAGGCCTTTCCACCGACCTGTGGGTTGACTCTTCCATCGATGTCGGCATCCTCTGATGGTGGTGAGTGGTTTGCAGGCTGCCTGTTTTTCATGTGCTTCATTATTTGGCGGTCCAGACCGCCTGCTGGTTTGCTGTAGTTACCGCCACCGCCGGTGGTGCGGTCTTTCCCGTGATGTTCATAATGAGGGCCTAAATCTTTTGAATAAACTATAAAATCAATTATAGACTGAGCACTTCCTTCTATATACGTTGGAACCCCCTTAACTTCGAGGGTTGGAAAAATCATAGAGTTAGCAGCAATCATTCTTTTCAATGCACTTCCATAAGGGGAGTGTTTGAAGCGCTGAGAAGGACAGTTCTGCTCATCAGTGATCTCAAAAGAATCTAAAAGTTCGGGTTAACACAAGTGAGCATAAAAATCTCCTATCCAAAATATCATAATATTCTTCTTGCTTTTGTTCCGTAACTTTTGCGCGTTAGCCTCTAGACCATCAACTACACTAGTTACTGACGAGTCAAAAATATGTATATAATAATTAATCAACAAAACATCAAATGGTTTGTGTAATTTGACAAGAAGCAGATAATATGATATTAAGGCAACAGCTTGTGCATCCATCCCCCCTTGAAAGTACGGATATAAGTGTGACTAGACCCCCCCTTGGTCCAACCTGATGATGATTTAATTGCTGGGGAATAATAAATAGAGTAGCCATTATTGTGAGGAGGATCTGACAGCCAAGTCTCTTGACAACAAATAAATAAATATTATCGCAGAGTCCTAAACCAGTCTGGATTTACTAGCTTGGCCTTGAGTCCTGCCATGTTTCAGGAAATAATCCCAGGAGCTGCAATAGAGCAAATATTTGCTTCTCCAGCGGGGTGTAGATCAATTACAGGGGGCCGTATCAGCCTCTAACTCACCGCAGAGTGCGTCACCATGAGACGACAGTCAGTCTAATTGCTCAAGGGTGTTCAGAATCTCAAAGCTATTAGATAATGGCAACGAGCATTGAGGAAACCGGGTGCTGGGAAGAACTACACACCTTCTGTTTATCTGTCCCTTTAACATCAGAGTTTTGGGACTTGGGGGGGGCGTACCGTTACATTATGCTAACCTCTGTACTGTAATAGACCCCAAATTGAGGGCTGTTAGTTGAAAACAATGAAGCAAAGTGCTAACTAATTTGGGCTATCCCCTTTTGAATCTTTACTAGTTGGGCCAATCCATGAGACCCTCCTTCGCAGTTCAAATTTCTCTGTCAAATCTGAACTCCACCCTAAATGCTTCCTTATCCAGTGCATAACCTTATTTGACAGAGATGTGGGAAACTCAGAATATGAGGGTTCTAGCCTCGGTACATTCTCCAAGATTATAATATATCTGCCGGGGGGATCCAAGGATGTGGGGCTTGATTGTTCAGACTCTCAAGGGTAGTGGCCCCCTTGGGGCTTTTATGTACTGGTACCTCCTCACATTCAGCCCTCTGTTGGTGAATTAGCTTTTTACTATGCCCCTTAGATGAAAAAGCAAGGGTTTCTACGGTAGGGCCCTGAACAGCAATAGTAACCGCACTCTGATCTAAGGTGGCAGTTGAGACCGGGAGATGTAGCTGTATGGTGGTTTCAGGCACTGAAACATCCCCCAGTAGCGGTGACAGGTCTACCATTATACCTACTGCTAGCAGGGCATTCACCTTCCCTTTTAAAGACTACTCTTTTTTTTAACCAGGGAAGACATTTGCCTAATGCTCTTCAAATAATTTTCAACTTGGCTAAATTGGTTATGTAGTGTAGCTGAAGCCTTTAGCAGGAAATCTCTTTAAGCGCCTTCTTTTGTGCCTTTTTTCTAAGTGCCTTTCTGCCTGTTAGATCCACAAAGGCTAATGTGATAGAATTTGAATTGAGCAGTACTGAGCTAGTAGGGGGGCTTGCCATGTCAGAGGGGCCAATTTGTCTACTCTTTTTGGTGGGATGGCTATCAGTAAATGTGACAGATGTGGGCTCAATGATAGCTTGTGATCTAAGACAACACATAGGTTCCTCCGTTTACCAGCTAGAATTACAATTTGCATAGCCTCATTTAGATAGAACTTCTTCATGGTTGAATCTATACTAGCTTCCACCCTCCCTATCTCTGACTCAATTGCCCCCATGACAGTCGTTAAACATCTAGTTATTACATTTGGGCCAGGATTCCCAGTCAATAAGCCTGCCACCAAGTGGGTACCTTTCTGCTTCCCCATCTAGGTTCACGTAATTCCAGTGGAGCCAAGTTCTAAACTGAGCAGGTAAAGTCAAGTCGCAGGCTGTAATATCTGTTAGTACTAAATGGCCCAGCCCCTTCCAGGCACGCCCGGGCACGCACCACAGTGTGCCCCGGGTGCGTACTGCTCATCGGGGGTGATGATATGAATAAAAGAGCCTCCGGGCACAAAAGAAACACCAGGAGTGGGCTCCTGCCATGGATGGTGCCTCGATTTGTAGTCCTGGCGCTTCCGGCCCTCAAACTGCACTGCCTGCACCTCCCATGCAGTGAGGGTGACTATTCCCTGGGTTCCCCCGCCAGGGAAAGGCTGGCAGAAGGGGTGCTATGGGGTCCCCCTGGAGGCCCCTGCACTGACCATGCACAGGGGCCCCCATGTAGTGCCCCATCGCGCAGGTCACTGCCCGATTTACGGCCAGTGATCTGCGCGATGGATGCTGCTGCACCTGCCGCACAGTGGCATTGACGGTGGCTCCATGTGGAGCCATCAGCAATGTCCCGGCCCTGCATTCTGCTGGGCTGCTGGCCAAGCAGAATGTTCTTTATGTGGCCAGCGGGGTCACAGCGGAGCTGGGGGTCTATGGAAAGACTGCCAGAATGAACACGGTGGTGTTTATCTCCATGTTCATAATGACTCCCTAAGTTCATAAGCATGGTTTCCCCTAGGTCATAAGTTCCCCATGATATGGGATTCTACAAGATGTAAATGAATATTAATACTTAAAACCAAAGAGAATGAAATCCAACACTACTTTAGCATAGATCCCCCACTATTTCAAGTCCCTTATGTATTTTTCTCCCAACTACTTTATACTACCAACCTCCCACTACGTTGCATACAACCTATTATTACTCTATCTGCCCCACTTCCCGACACAACTTCTTAACCATACTTTCCTTCTTCTCTCAAGAATCAAGGTTGTGACATTTAAAGAAAACAACACATCCATGGATGCCTATACAAACAGATTCAGCTGACAATTATGAAAGAAAGAATAAGAAAGAAGTACAATCAAATTTGTATTCCGGTGTATTAGTATATGTCTCAGTGTTGTAAAATGTCATGATATATATATATATATATATATATCAAAGTACAAAGCTGTCCTATTGCAGTACGCTTTCACGGGCTGGTGCAAATGTTAGGGACTGACCTTCCCTCATTTTAATGTTCAAACAAAGAACTGCTCATTTGTTGCACTCAAGGAGAGGATCTCATTTTATTTCAACACATAACATCTAAACCCCCACCAATGCATTTCGACCAACAGGTATTGCTCACAGCTCATAAGTGCGTTTTCTATGTCTCAAATGTATACTGTTTCAATCACATATGTAGTGCTATTTAAAAAAACAACATCATTAAATCAAAAGTCTGGTTTGTGAATTGCATGCAAGGCCAGTAAACATCAACTTTTGAGCTTATTATTTAACTAATCTGATGTACACAATAATATTCCTTGTTATAGCTCAAGGTCCTTTACATATTGATATATAATTTTGAATACACAGCCTTTCAATTGTTATACTTTTTGATCTAAGTGACCGTAATATTATATCAGGCTATATTCTATGTATGGGTAACTTTGACTCAATCTGTGATATCTCAAATGTTTATGCCACATTCTTCCGTTAGGAACAGTACGGATAATTATTGTCACATTATATGTACTTTTATTTCTTCAACACCCTAACTCCTTACCTCTGGTTGTGGGGGTCTGCGGATCCTCCATAAAATAAAAATAAAGAAATGAAGTGTGGACTCCAGTGTTTTGTTATTAAAGAGCACCTGAGTGGCCAAGTCCCGCAGGCATTTGTTTGAAAATGCACGGGGGCTCCTGGCCCCTCCTGCTGCCCTGCGGACCGCCACTACCCGAGGCTTATGATTCATATGCGGAGGGCACATATCCCCCACTGCCCTGGGGAGCACCACCTCCTCAGGGCTGTGATTAAAAACTCAGGCACCTCCCCATGGTGTTACAGCAATAATATGTGGACGGCTGCCCGGCCTTTATAGTTTGGTGAAACATTTCATTTGAAACTCAAGTAAGGTCAGTCAAGAAAAGGAGTAGTAGAAAAAATAGAGGAGAAGGAATGCTAAAAGTAGCCAACGAGAGCAGATCCTGGCATTATGAATGGCATTATGACTATCTGTTTGTCATGACAAAAGCTTCAGCAACACACAAACGAGAATAGATGTGTTTATGCAAAGCAAGTTAAAAGCAAACCTATTAAGAAAGACATCCCACAAACTATGAACTATAATTCACAAGTTTTTGACTTAAAACTGATGGTAGAACTGAAGCAACTAGAGAGCGAAGCACAAGGGATACAATAGATAGTGACTGAAAAGGACATTGGGCCATATGTACCAACACATTTTCCCATAGACACAGAATGGGCAAAACTGCTTGCTACATCTAGCCCAATGTTCCTTTGTTGAATCTATAATTATATGGATAAGCAGCAACTCCATTTAGGCCAGAATCTACCTTTAAGCCCAATTTACCAAGGGATAGCTTGGGCATTTTCTCACAGCTTGTCATCCAAGAATTAAAAAACATACAAACAGTGACAACCAAGGAACAAGTTAATATGATGGTGATAAGGAATGTGGACAAAGGGGGCAACATTGTCATGTGGCCAAACCAATAGTACACGAAAGATTCTATGAAACAATAGAACAATGAAGAGTGGTATATGAAAACTACTACTCAAGCAGCCAGACAAATCAAAGTGGGGTTTCAAAGTGCACTTGTTGAATGGAGAGACCAGGGGTTGTTATAATATGAGGAATTATTTTTACTGATGAAGAATAATCCCAGAATCCCCGTCATTTACCTTTTCCCCAAGATACATAGGAACGCACTTGAGTCACCTGAACACCATTTCATCGTAGGATAGCCTGCTAGAAAATATCTTCAAATATGTTGACTATTTTTTAAAACATTTTGTGGAAAGCCTTTCCTCCTATGTGCAGGACACACGTGACTTCCTGAAGCAAATCTTTGATATCTCTTGGGAAGAAAGTTTTCTCTTAATTTTCATGGATGTGACCTCTTTCTACACTAGCATCAAACATAGTAATAGTTTACATACTATGGAACATTTCCTCAAAATGAGACCTTCAGCATTGTTCAAACATACTAAAATGTTAATGTATATGGAAAATATAATTTACAAAATAATTGGTTTATGTTTATGTTTAAGAATGAGGTGTACAGACAACTAAGAGAGACTGCTCGGCTAACCTGCTTTGCTTCTAGCATGCACATTTGCACATGGGCTGGTGGGAGGAGCAGATGCTCATAAGTCAGTACAGGGATATCTGTAATGGTAATATAATAATGTTGTCTCGGATTCATTGATGATGTGTTCATCATTTGGAACGGGACACAAGAAAGTGCCTGAGAGTTTGAAACTAATATCAATGTTAAAAACTTGAATCTGCAGTTAACTAGCACTATTGACAAGGCTCATGTAGTGTTCCTAAATTTATTAGTCTATGTCGAGCACAACAGACTAGAGTCTAAGATTTTCAGAAAGCACACAACAGAAACACAGTACTTTATGCTAGCAGCTTTCTCCCTGGCAAATTGAAAGCCAACACACCCTATCGGGAGGCACTCATAGTATGGAGGAACTGCAGTGGGAAGAGGACTCTGGGGAGAGGGAGAACGATCAAAGTAGGGTCCTCCCTTAGTGGGAGGATGGGATGTATAAACGCGATGGGGCAGAACCAGTGATCACATTGCAGTTAGACAAATATAAGTGTTATCACATATGGGTGAATATATTGAGGAAACATCTTAATACATAAGGAGCAAGAATGCCTTGTAAAAATGTCTGTTTGTTTATGTCGATTTGAATTGTACTACCTGTCCCAGAATGCCTCCTAGTGGGCAGGATGTGCTAGATACTATAAACAGTGTAATGAAAGAAGGACTTGATAACCATGATCAAGATTCACATGAGTTGAAACGTGTTTGTGTGTGCTCTAAGTAAATACAATTGCCTCTAAAGCTGAAGACTGGAGTGAGGCATTGACTTCTAGGCAGTTTTGCGTCAAAAAGTTTAATGCCGGCTAACGCCATTTCCTTGCGCTACCTGGGCATAAAATTTATACTTTGACGCTCGGCGGCGCAAACCACTGGTGAGAGTCAATTTTTTTTACTCAAACTAATGAGCAATGTCATAAACAAAAACTATGCTTAACGCGTCGAAGATGACTTTAATCCGGTTTATAACATCGCAAACCGGATACACACCATGTTTTGCCACAACAGCATAAAAAAGCGGTACAAACACACCAGAATGTGCAAAGGAGCCCCAAAATGGATCCCAGAAGCCATGAGAGACCCCAGGAAGATGACAACCAACCAGGAACCAGCCAGGAGGACCCACACAAGACCCAGGAGTGGGAGAAGAAGAAAAGGAAGTGTTGTTTAAGTGCAGAGGAGCATGAAATACTGGTGAAAGAGGCGACGGAACACCAGCATCAAGTTTTTGTCACCTCTAAACTGCCAATTGGTAGGAGAGAGGCAATTTGGCAACAAATTGTTGATAAGATCAACAGTATGGCAGAAGTACGGAGAACAGTCACTGAGTGCAAGAAACGCTTTCATGACTGCAAGCGCGGGACCAAGGAAAAATGTTAAGAACAGGAAGGAAGCACTGCAGAATGGAGGTGGGAGTACAGCGCCGCAGGAGGCCCTGGACCGCATGGAGGAGATGGTGGCAGCTGTCATCCCAGAGGAGATCGTCACAGGGATTCAAGGACAGGACAGCGCAGCCTACCAGGATACAACCCAGATGCAGGTTAAGTGGCATGGGGAACAAAAATGCCTAATTGTTAACTGCAAGCAGGGGAGACATACCTACTATACAATGCATGTCAGTCATGATAATCAGGTAGTGGAAAGGGCAAAGGGGCATGGCACGGGGGCATGGGCTGTGCAGGGGAAACCTGGGGTGCAGCACAACACTACACCAACAACCTTTGCATGGGGGTACTCTGCCATGCCAAGGATGTTGGAAAAGCAAAGCCAGTTCAGGAGGGTAGGGTACAACGTAAAACAGGCATGCTGTCCCGCAACAACTGGTATTATCGCTACATGAACAAGGGCTCAATTTCTCAGTCTCAGGCCATATCCGCAAGTGGCATTTACCAATGACAACAGTTGCCACTACCACCTCTGCTGTGTGTGCAGGTCAAGTAGCCAATGGCAGTTACATGCCCATGGATCAAACACACCCAAAATAGAGGGTTCAGGAAGACAACATTATTAATCCCCTGTAATTCCTAACAAAGTGTAAATCCTGTCAAATGCTCATGTCTATAGGTGCTACAAACTTCAGGAATTGTATGTAACATTCTGAGGTACACAGCAGTAATATTATACCCATGCAGCACACGTCAGGGTCTACCCTGTGCCTGTGTCACTATAGCTGCAATGCCACCATGAAACATCTCAAGTGTCATAGTGCTGGACAACAGCATTGAGGGGAAGGACATATGTTTCCAGCTAGTGAAACGCATCCGCACAGTCATATGAGGAAATGGAACACTGCTAGGACCAATCCAATCTGGATTGTATCATCATCTGTGCTTCCTGAAGCTTATTTCTGAATTAACAGTATAATGCTATTTTGGACTGAAAAAATCCGCTTCAAGGTGTGTTTAAGCAGAAAATCAATGTGTTCAAAATTCCCTTCAAGACAATCTTTATGTATGTGACATCTGACTATAAACTTTCATCACACACACATAACATACAGCAGGAATGGATGTGTACAGGTATATGGACAAATATGTAACCTGGGAGTACAATGTAAGAAATTATAGGTGTGAGTTATGTATATAATACTACATAAGATTATACCATCACGCACCTTATCAGGGTTCACATGAACATCAGGCTGCAGGCAGACGTACCACAGTGCCCATGATTCCAAATCTGGTCTCAAAAGATGACAGATTGAAAACACACATCCAAACTTAACAACACATTGGGAACCACAATAACCTTGAGTAGTGGGTACAATGGATGGCTGATGCAAGAGAAGTAGCTTTGGTGTAGCTGCCAATGTGACAGCTCAATTGGAATTGGAAATAACCATGTCAATCATGGGATTTGGATGCAGGATGGAACACAAATGCAAATACTAAATTGACACTGTTCATCCATGCCAAGGCCCTGATCACCAAGCATATGACACATACTGTAAAAGAGTACCTAAACAGTAAAAAAAAGGATACTAAAACTAGGGGAAACACCTTAACTAACCTAAACTATCCTAACTACACATTGCCTACAACTGGCCCTAACTACCCTATTCTAAACTTACTTATCACATTTAACTAAACACTCTAAACATCAACTCCCCACCCCCCTTATATGAAGGGACACGTGTAGGACAACATATACTAACCTAAATACATACTATCTTATCCTAAACAAATATATATATATATTTTTTTGTTTTATATATATTTGTTATTCTTATTTTTATACACATAAACCCAAACATCATCCCCCACCCACCCACAAAAAAAACACATGTTAAAATATAATATCCTCCACCCCAACCCACTTATACTAACTAAACTAACAGCCTATTCTAACCTAGCACAAAGCCCCCTAAACCCACTAAATATAAGAACCAGGAAAGAGGAGGGAGGGCAGGGAATCATGGCTGATGGTCACAAAGTCACAAGTTTGTCCTCCGCAGGATCTTCTTTATCCAACGCAGTGTCCTGCTATTGCGGGACACCTCCTGCTGCAGCCTGTCCATCTTGCGCAACATCCGTTGCATGTCACGTCTCATGTTCATAAATTCTGCATTGTCTATGACTGAAGCAGGGGTTGTTTGTGTGCCACTAGTGGATGGTTGTGCTGGTGCTGGTGCCCTGCTTGGAGGGGGAGGTGCAGAAGCTGCTGTCTGTGGGCCTGGAGCTGAGGAGGTAGGGGTACCTGCAACAGTGGCTGTCATCCTTTGTGTGACTGTTGTGGGAGCCGTTATGCTGGTGGTTGTGGCTGTTGTGGGCAAGGATGTCCCCCCTTGGGCAAATGCCCTCCAGACCCCTGTGGCTCTCTCATGGCGATAACGCTGTGCCATGTTGCGGAACCCAGACTCCAGATCTAGAATGTGGCGGTAACGCCTTGCCTGCATCTGGAATTCTCTGATCTGATTGGCATCCATGTTGGCAGCTGTCAAAATAGAGAAAGCCAAACATTAGTTGCATCATTGTGTGATACATCTACTGATGATATTCTAACACTACCTCAAAATTAGCTTAGCCAGTCCAAATCACAGTACAGATCATAGATTGTCTCTGAGGAATTACATGCCAACACAGCCCACACATCTCCTATCTAACAGCACAGCAATGCTTAAAAAGGTGTGTACCTACTTAAATGATCTGTGCATCATTATTCTGCCATTAGTCAACAAATGCTGCATGTACTCCACATGTGACAGGCCAACTAATGACTATCTTCTGGCTGACAATCAAGTCCCACAAGATCTGTGATTAGCAACTGCATACCGTCCGGGCAATTCCATTTACAAATCATGAGGTGTATCCTAGGTTGGATCAAAATAATTTTTGGAATTACATGTCTGTCTTCTACACTGGGATCCTCACACCTAGGTACACATATTTCAGAATCCTAACCCTATGCCTCAGGGGGTGATGGACATGCAACTCATACTTTCAAACATCAAGGACAGCCAGGAAGCTTTCGATAGCTGTCCATGGGTTTAGTCAGTCCATCACAGGTAAGGAGGGCTGCCAACTAGGATTGACTCAAACATTGGACAATCACATCCATATTTATGTTCCTAATTGTGGACAATTGTCAACATCATTTGATCTCACAATACATTTCCAAAAACAAGCACATAGATGCAAGCACCCATCTGGGCTTGAGCTGCATGCACACCTATGACATTCTACTCAAGTGCCACATAAACGTAGCACAACATGTGGAGCTAGATGCTGCTAGGAAGTCAAACATACAGTCCTACATGTTCATTAGTTATCAGGGAGGCTCAAGTCTGTGGGTAATACTTGGGCACCACTGGTCTGTGTGAATCAGGGTATGGCTTGCTGACTAAATCATGAAAATAGCCACCTCCAAATTTTGCATTGGCATAAATGTAGCAACAAATATCACCCTGTTCACCTGCCCATGCCTACAGTACAGCACTAGATTCCCAAAATATGACTCTCCGCCACTGATTGTCCAACTCAAAAATGGAACAAAATTTCAAACTCCAGTCAAGTCACGTATCAGATCATGTGCCATCACATCATACCTTGCAATGTGTCCAACACACAGGAGTCAATCACACAACAGCTGCAAACACAACACAGAACTGACATCTCAACACTTACTGTATATGTCTGGGTCTGCAAATCGAGCCACTTCTCCAATTGTGTAGGGGGCTGGTCCACCTGTAAAACAGGGAAGGGTGAAATGTGCTCAATGTCTGCTCGCTGTACAAAACTTGGAACAAAAACTCACTGTGTGTGACATTTTATATGATAGAGCAGCACCTCAGGCATGTAGACACCCAACAGACAGACCACTGCAAACATGTATTGCCCCTGTCACTCCAGTGAGTGATAGACACACATACGCACACATGCACTGGCCCTAACAATCATGTGGTGACAAACATGATTACTCAAATGTGTGCAGAATTATTTCTAGAGGCTATTCCATTTTTTAATTTGTTGTTATTAGAGACAAGCAAAGCCACATTCCTGGTGCACTGTAATACCAGTCACTCGGGTATTGTGGCTTGTGCATCAAGGGACAATCATTTACTGTGTGATGCTCATGTGGTTTGAGATTAGCTCATGAATTATTGTGCTTTCTATAGTCCATTATATGTGGGCCTGTGTTGTCTGTAAGTTACACATGCCACATTGCCAGTGTACCCAGAGCCATATATGCCCCCTATGACACCATGATGGCAGAGATCTTGGGCCAGATGTAGCAAAGGGTTTTTCCCATTCTGTGTCAATGGGAAAATGTGTTCGTGCGTATGGCCCCTTGTGCGTTACTTGATGACAATAATATGCTAAACATGGATTGGCCATTTATCTGAATCAAAACAAGAAAGAAATATATGCTGACAGTGTCTAATTTGCTCATCAGTGACAGAATTCATGGGCAAAGGTGTAGTCACTGCACCTGAAATGTGTTAGTCAGGGCCCTGTGTACCTATATCAGGTATTGTAAATCACAGTTAGCCACATTCATCATCTTACATTTGCCAAGTTGGGTGATCTGTAATTATACAACGAACTGACACTGTCCCCTAATTGAAACATGGTTTAGCAAATGTCCTACAGTGGCAACCTTGATGAGGTAGGTCTCAATTTGTATGCACCTTGGGAATGGCAGCAGTCACAGGAATGCTGGTCTGCTGATCTTAGCATACATCCATGTCTGTGATAGCCTTCATACTGAGTACATATGCTGCACTAGATCAGCAGGGGTTTACCAAACGTAAACTAGTAAACTATTTTGTCACTTTAAATGTATGATGGAAGCAGTCAGGGGTCTCTTGCACAACATCATGCAAATAAATAATTTGTGACCATGCATTCACAAAGTTCAGGAATCCCATGATGACCCATTTACTTATGAAAATTGCTTGGCTATAAAGTGACACAGATGGCAAATGCGTCAGCTCTGTACCAGCAATTGTGCCCAAGGCAAATTAAAACATTCAGGAACAATGAACATAGGGCCAGATAATCTCTTTTTTTACAATTGTGTAGCATTTGCTTCATGTTTTTATGCTCCAGCTATGTAAAGTAGCACCAAACATTTAGATATTATCCAGTGTGCATTACTTTGCCATCCATAATTAATTTCAATGCTGCACAAAGCAAGTCAAAGTATCAGCCTAAGATATTACCAGAGGTTAGGAAGAATTTTGTACTTATGGCCATGAATGCAGTTCAGACATGTATTCCAAATAATTGTGGACTACATTAATTCCTTTCTTTAGCGTGTGAAATACATCTCATTCCTGGTACACTCACAGGCCATGAATAAAACAAATGTTTGAGCTGCATTACCATCATCTATTGACGTCAAAGCAGCACTAATTTACAAGACCACGTTATGTTTTGTAAGTTTGTGCAGCTTTTACGTCAACAAATGACGGCAATGTGTAACAAATATTGTATAAATCAAGGCCACTGTATATTTAACTTGCATTTCACATGTCCACAAACATTTCATGCAGCATGTCAACAAAATCTGGTACTGTCACTACAGAGCATTTAAATGTGCACATTAGTCTGATTTGTACTCACCAACAGGGCCACCAATCACCACACCCAAGTGGTCCATCAGGTCTTGCTCTCTGGCTACAAGGTCAGCCCAGCGATGTTTTAGTTGGTGGTCATTGCGCTGGGTGTTGAATACTCTCTTCAGATGGAACAGCACGCTGGACCATCTGAGCCTCCTCACCTCGGTGTGATACCCCTGTATCACCCTGCCAACAGCCTATAACATCAGGGGAAGGAAGTGACACACCAGCCAAATGAAAGCCCCCAGCTCCTCCTCATCCATTCTCCCCAGATGTGGCCTTCCCAACATGACACAAATAATAGGTATAGGGAAGGTTAAATAGGAAAATACAGGGAAAGGAGGTAGGACAATGAAACTTAAAGAACCCACAAACAGCCCAACAATACCCCAACTAACAATACCCACTACACACTCCCAACAATACAAAGATAAAATTAGACACAAAAAATAATAAAAACTCACTTACACTGATTCACTGAGACAATTACACAAACAACAGATTACAATTTGAATAACACACAGGAGACAAAAGCACAATTTGGACAAATACAACTCTCAAAACAGCCACACAGTCTAGAAGATTCACAGACTGCAAAGTGAAAGTGAAAGTATACCCACTGTACCATTTCTGTAAAGAGGATATCCTATTACATCATGTCCTGTCTCAAATGTGGTGCGTTTATATTATGATGCGTGAAAATGTTATGGCGCTTATGGGGTTTTGAGCCAATACTTTTTGACACATATGTTTACCCCACATTCAAATATCAATATATTTTTCATGGTGCAGTGTTGCAATTACCGCTAGGAACCAATGGATATATAATGGCTGTGGGCATAATTTTTCAACGCATATGCAGCATATTTTGACGCATATGCGTCTTTTTTTATGCGTTTGCGCCAAAATATCTGTCTTTAACTGTGTTTGTGTCATTGTTCTCATTTTTAAAGTACATGAAAGCTGTAACTATACAGATATAAGCTGTTAGGGCCTGCTGTGTGTGTTCCAGTGTTTGGGCACATGTGGCAGACCACACTACTGTGGACCATATTACTCATGTTTTTGTGCTGGATTAGCACTAGCACTGTCAACAGAAACCCAAAATTTCAAATAAGAATTGGTATTCCCTAGTTTGAGAAGGTGGTGCGTCAATAGAGGATAGCAAGGCTACGCAACTTAATACATTCACTCATTGCCTGTGTGTTTATGTCTGTGAATTGGCTATTTCAATTGTAGTTGTGCCTCTGTGTGAACGTCATAAGACGTGTTTTGCATAATGTGCTTGTATGCATGTGTTGTAAATGTGGATAACCATCAGATGCCATTCATTGAGGTACATCAGTCAGGATATGAGTTTGTCAAACCCGTAGCGTCTTATGCTGTTTGAACTTACCTCACTTTGGGGACAAAACATCTCCCGTGACAAACTATGCACAGGATAGATAGAGGAAGGTTGATAATGGCAATGTTACAAGGTTAAGCCATCACATGTACTGGAATTTTGGATACAACTTCCTGGTCACTTGTTTGTATACTAGCCATGAGTCAGGCATATGAACATGTTAGGTGGGTACAGTGTTTGTGACAGAGTCCCAACACTTGTCCAAAAATGTTATGGTACACCACAGTTTGAGTCTTATAAATGACCTATGTTTCTCCTGTGGCAGTGGAGGACCAGCAGACCATGCTGCATGTGTTCACATATTTCCATTGGTTCATTGCACAAAGGTGTCTAGTTCACGTGTGTGGACATGTATACCCTGTGTCAGTATTGGCATTCATGTTGTCACAGTTACATGCAGGTCTAGTCATGAATCCTTCAAAGCAGAATTGACCTAAAGCTAAAGATAAATTGACAACACACATGGGGATAGTCCAGCTATGGCACTGCAGAGCTTTTCTTAGGCTGACAACAGGGCAACCTTGGTGTGCTCCAAACCTTTATGGATCAGTAATGGGAAACAGGCAGGTTTCATCACAACATTTGTACACAGGGTGGCCTCTAAAATACCCACTGCAACAGGGAATATCAGTGCCTCTGTGCTGATTAATTTCACAGCTAGTTACCACGCAAGCCCCATTAATAGGTTGTGGCCAATGTGAATCTGTTTGTGGACCGTCAGGGCACAAACATGTTTTATCCTTTCATACACATTAGCAAACCTTGCTTGTTATGCTGGAGGCACCGTACCAAATCCATGCATACAGCCATAGTACACTGTCACTGTTTGGCATTCACGAATACATATATATTTATTTTTTTTTATATATTTTTATTGATTTTATATTTAAAAAAATAATACAAATTGTTCAATTTGCAACCACAGGATAAACCAATACAATAACTAATATCTAGATCATTTAACAATCACACACCCCCCCAATATGCACTTCACGGAACACTTCTAGTTTTACAGTATCATTCCTGGCTGCACCCTCCATAGGTTTATCCTTTATTGTTTACTTTATATAGGCATTCGCTCGGGACCAGTGTGGGCCTTGTTTGCATGCATGAGTTCCCTGGCTGCCTGAGGAGGGCACCATCCGGATTAGTATATGCAGATAGCTACCCTGGTTTTCTGCTCCTCACGTGTCGCTGGGACTGTGGTAACGACAATTTGATGGACAATTATTACTAGAGAGATGGGAGGAAATGATGTGTGTGCGTTATGATGCCTGGGTGCCCTATGAAGTTTGTTTCCATAATGGGGGATGCAGGGGATTTTATGTCGTGATTATCGCGAATATATGTGCCCCGATTCGAGGAGGCTTCTCATCGTTTTTGGCCTCCAATTTTGTTACCAAATCATTCCAAGTGGAACATCCTGTGTGTTGTCGCCCTTCGCGCACCATTCTTTTGAGACCACTAGAGACCACTGGCAATTGTACTGCGGCTTTGCATGTGTAACGGCGTCTCTTTCAGCACTTTTGCTCTTTCCTCTGCTGCTTGCCAGACATTGGGCTGGCCTCTGGTGCGCCGTTTGGATCGCTTCCTTGAAGCAGGTTTTTGCCATTTCTCGTCCCCCTCTTCGTCCTCCCGGGGGTGTGCAAGGCCCTTGGTGTGGAGCCATGTCCAGGCATCCTCGGGGTTGGTGAATATATGGGTACGGTCCTCCATCACAATCCTTAGCTTGGCTGGAAAGAGCAGGGCATATTTTCTGCTCTGTTTTCGTAAGCGTTGCTTGACTCTAATAAAAGAATTGCGTTGGTTCTGCACCTCTTGCGTAAAGTCTGGGTAAGCGTTAATGCTCGAGTCTTCATACTTGAACGGGCCCTTATTGCGGAATTGTTGCAATATTGTGTCTCGGTCTCTATAGTTCAAGAACCTGGCAATCAATGGCCTGGGGGACTGGCCGGGGGCCGGAGGTGTGCCCGGGACTCTGTAAGCCCTTTCAACTGAGAAAAACTTGGATGGAGCCCCATTTAACACCTCCTTGATTAACCACTGCTCTAGGGAAATTTCTGATTCCGGTTGACACATACTTTCCGGAAAGCCCAGGAATCTCACGTTATTTCGGCGCGCCCTACTCTCCATTTCCTCAGATCTTCTCCAGAGTATCTTCAGCTCCTCGTCCATACGCTGAATCTGTTTTTGGTTCCCTTGCGCTATTGGAGTTAGATCAGCTATTTCAGCTTCCGTTGTTTTCACTTTTTCAGCTAGGCTTTGATGATCCACTCGTAAGAGATTCAAGTCTTGCGCGACTGCATCAATTCTGCCTTCCAAGGATGACTTAGTGTCCAGTATTACCTGCAATACTTTCTCGAACTGAGCAGAATGCGCTAGAAGTGTGCTTTCCAGTGACTGTAGGGATGGGCCAGATTGTTGGTCGGAAGGCGTTGTCGCTTGGGTAGTTCGATCTGGATTCTTGGTTGACTTGGCTCTGCCGGCCATTTTGGCTTTCTGAGACTACCTCCCAATCTGCAGAGATTTCGCACTTTTAAACTTCCTGATTCGTTGTTTTAAACTTTTACTGAGTTGCCTGGGTATGGAGCGCACATCCGGCGTTGAGGGAGTGAGATTAGGCAGCAAAGCTAAGGATATTTAGTCTTATTCTGACTTATTGTGGCCTGGATATTCAATGACAAATGCTGCAGTCATTAATGGATTCAATGTTCCAGCTATGAGTTCTTGTGGGGCTGTCCTCCGGGCCCACCGGAATATGTGGAGGGTGTAAACGCTGGGGGAGAACACTTGTTTCTTCTTGTGTGGCGGGAGGGCTTGGTGTCAGAGGCTCCCTCAGATGGAGGGGAGAAGTGCTCGACAGCCGGGAGAGGCGTCGACACGCGGGAGAAATCGCGGGTCAGGGCGATCGCAGGGCGCCGCAAATAATCTTTGTGCAGCTAAGGACAGTCGCGGCAGGGACCCACTGCAGGGGAGTCCAGGGCAGACCGCACGCCCGCGGTCCAACCCAGCCGTCCACTCTGCGTTGGTTGAGTAGTCCGAGCTCCCAGTAGCACGCGGTCCACATCCATTTATTGCGCAGCTGGGGAGGTGGGGTGGCGGGGGGGGTGCTTGTCGCTCCAAGGGTTTCTCCCCCTCCTCAGCTTAGTTTTGGTGTTCCCCCCCCTCGCAGGTGCCCTCCTCACCTCGTTTTTTAAAAAAGTCCCTGCACCGGGAACCCCCGCAGCCTGCTGGGCCACCGCCGCTGCGCGTCTTCTTTGCCGGGCCTCTTCTTTGTTCCTCTGCAGCTTACACACGCGGCTGCTGTCGCGGCAAAATTCAAGATGGCGCCCCAGTTCCTCAAGCCGGCTTCACGCGTCCCGGGGCGCCCTGTGGGATCAGCCGTGCGGTCCGCTTTTGGGACACGTCTCTTCAGCTCCCCCGGCCACAAGCAGGCTTGGAAGCGGGAGGCGGCCGCGCCCGGCGAGAACGCGATCGGGGCCGCAGCCGCAGCTCCTCCCGCTCTGCGCCACACGCGATTCTCAGCCCCGCCTTGCACGCGCACCGAGGGGCGCTCGAGGCACAAGTTGGGCGCCCCGGTCTCCCCCGGTCAAGCCGCCGTCCCGGCCGCCGCTACCAGGCCGCGGGGGGCGCCTTCCAGGATGTTTCGAGGTAGCCGGGAACGGAGCGCTCAGATCAAGCGACCGTCCCGGCCGCCATCTTGGCTCCTCCCCGCATTCACGAATACATGAAACCCAGACAAGGGATGGGGCTGGATTAGGCAAGTTGAATACATGTCACAGACCATAATACAATAAGTAAACTGATTAAACTACACTATACATTTGAGGATTTATCGTAGACCTACCAGACACAATACCCCAGGAGGATAGAGAGGGCATGGAAAGCAACCCTGAGACAAATGTAGCCACAGGGAACCTCTATGGTTAACGCAAAGACAGGAACCAGTCAGGCCAACAGGATGCAGGCTCTGTCAGGAACAAACATGAACAAGGCAAATAAACAGTGAGCAGACTCTGACTTGGAAAAGCTGGAACAACACTGTGGGAACTCAAACCTGTTTTTGTGCTGTGGGTTGCAACATTACACAATCCCCCAAGGGCTCTGTTACACAAGAGATTTATACAGCAATGCACAACAAAGATATTCAGAAAATGGCAGCTTCTAAGCAGTTGCAGGCAGCAGCAATGGCAGTGCAGGTTCAAATGGCTGGTCTGCATGGAAGTGCTCACAGGTGTGTGCAGCTTCAGTCTCTCAAAAGTCCTGAAATTGAGAATCAAGTTCAAAGGCCCAACTTTACCTTTCACATGGGAAGCAATGGGCAGCTGTTTACAGGTCCTACCGACTACCAGGCAGTGCATTATCAGACCTGAAGTCCATGCAGACTGATGAACTATGATATACTGAAGAGGGAAGCACACAGGAGTCAGAATGGGAGTCTGGGTGTGTGTAGATGAAGGGTATAGATAGTCCATTTACAGGGCCCCCTAGAAAAGGGTGGGCAGAAACTGAAAACATGGCAGTGCCAGGACTTATTACCTGCCCAGGGCATGTCTTGTGAGCAATGTTTGTCATACGTGGGGCACTCGTGCTATCCATTTTTAGCATAGTTGGACTCCTTGTCACACATGCTCCTTGCAAAGATAGCTGATGTCACACTTAGTGCTGTCAAGGGTCTGGTCAGACATTCCTGTTACCAATGCAATAGCACATCCACTGCCTCACGTATGAAAAAAAAACACTTTTTTACCTTATGATTGATGGTGTCTTAGATGTATGTCATGTGTTGTAATGAACCATGTTGGCAACATGGATGTGTGTCATAGCTATGCTCCTGTGATATTGGCCTTCACATGTGAATTAGTCAGGACATATGTCATTTCTACCATGTGTGATGTTGGGTGTACATTCATACCCATCAAAAGTGATGTGGCTTTTTCAGTATCCTAATCTGTATTTCTGCAATGCTCCAAAAGGCTAAACTCTGATTTTGACTCCTAGGGATCATGTGATGCATAAATAATTACCCAGAGCATGATTGAGTGATGAAGTAAGGTGTTTAATGACATATGGTAAGAAAGTGGTGATGGTGAGTAGAGTTAAAAAACATTTTGTACAATGTGTTGTCTCTGACACAATCCTGCTGCAGTGTTTGGATGGTTCCCCTGATGTGCACGAACAGCATCCTCCTCTTCCTCCTCTTCAGGTATTTGTGGGTCTGTTTCATAGAGGGTAATGTTCCTCCTTACACAAATGTTGTGCAGGACGTAACAGGTCAAAAATATCTTGCACACCATTTCAGGTGAATATAAGAGGCTGACTCCGGTGATGTCGAGGCACCTGAATCTTGACTTCAGGATGCCAAAAGTCCTCTCTACTATGGTGTGTGTCCTCCGATGTGCCTCATTATAGGAACGCTCTGATACTGTGCTTGGGTTGGCAAATGGGGTCATGATCCATGGCTGGATCCCATAACCCTGATCAGCTGAAAGAGAAAATGAGTGTATATATTTGGATGTTGGTTGCACATTGATTGTCACTTTGCATGGCAGTTGTTATCTTGTGTCATCTGTGACTCATCTGTGTTTGTGTTATTGTGTGGGATTCTAGGCTTCTAGGATGTTCTTTCATCATTGGGGTGTTTATTTATCTAAACTGGTGTTTGGCTGATTAACCGGATTTCAGCTGTATATTTGTAAACTTGTAGTTCATTGTGCATCTCCCATGCTTTATGTCATGTGAAAGAAGTGTTCATGTGCCTTCACTGGAGGTGCATGATACTTCCACCCACACACTTGATTCCACTGTGGTGGTAACACAGTTGCACTACGTGGCCTGAACATCCCATCCAACTCAACATATGTACTAGCATGTGAAATAAAACAGTGAGGCCCTTTGATTTTGCTAGGTGACAATGTACAACACACCTCCATAAGTTTGCAGCACTGAAGTGTTCACAATTAACAATGCACAAATCTCCCATGTGTGACACGTTCTATGCAAACCTATTTTTGTACCCTCATCGCGGTACCTACACTTCTGAACCTGGTCCAGGTAAGCTGGCTAACTTGGCTGTGGGGGTGAAGGTTTAAGTGTCAGAAGGTCCATGGGCCTGTACATCTGTTGTGTATGTGTGTAATTCTTTCAATCTGTATGTGTAGCAATGTGCACTTTGCAATATTGTCACATCAATATGTGTTCTTAGCACAGTCCACTTCCTTATTGCTAGCCGGCAATGTCACCCCAGGAGTGATGTGAGCGGTTGGTACTGCGTCAATGATTCCATGTCACCTTCATTAGAGTATCATCATCATGCTATGTGTCTCATGGTGTTTGACCTGCAGCAAAACACATTACACACCCCTTACATAGTACATATTGCCTGGAATGGTGTGTGATTGAGTGTTATTGATGTTATATTGTAAGATTCATCTTCCAAGTTGTACTGCCACTTAAGGCCATGTCATTGTCAGTGTGCGGTTTTAAATTGGTCCCTTGTGGCTCTAGAGTGACATCTGTTTGTCTATAGGTGTGTATACCATTGGGTCAGGATATCAAACATGACTAGCAGTGTCACAACCTCTGTGTCTTCCTGACCACGTTTCCATGTAGTGGCGTATGTGTTGTATGTCCTACAGGGTTGCTCTGCTGTGTGTATATAAATAGGTTTCTGTACTAACCAACAAGTAGGCCATTGCCATATCCTCCATCCTGAAATTGTTGATTGATGGTGCAATGGCGGAAGATGAATGAATCATCTACACTCCCAGGATACTTTGCCACGATGTTAGTTATCAATCCCCAGGGATCCACAATGGCCTGCACATTGATGGAGTGTGTGTGCTTCCTGTTGTGTTACAGATGCTCGGTTGCAGCAGGTGGCACAATCTGTACATGTGTGCAGTCAATGGCACCAAGCACATGTGGGAAGCCATTGATTTGGTAGAAGCCCTGTTTGCTCTCCTGCTGCTTCTGCTGTGTGTTGGGGAAGCTGATGTGGCGGGTGTGAGGGAGATGATGGCATCCAGTACCTTGGGTAGGAAGGCAGAGAATGAGGGCTGTGAGATCCCGGCAACCAGGGCACCAGTGATTTGAAAAGAGCCACTTGCCAACATGTGGAGGACTGCTAGCAGCTTGGTCTCTGGTGGAATGATGTGGGGTGTCTGCAAGCTAGGTGCCAACTGTGGCTCAATGTGGCTTGCCAGTTTGTCTGTACCTCTGGATGATGTCATGTTCCCTGAGGCCCTGGAGGGTTGTCCTGGTCCTAAATATCCTCTCCTGCCTTCTGCGTTGCCTTTGGGGTCCCTGCTGGTGGGGTGGAAGCAGCTGCTGTTGGTCCTGTGCTCTGCATCTTCGTCCATGCTGGATGAATAGCACCTCCATTTCTTCCTTTTGGAGTTCTGATGTTGCTTCTGTGAGTTTTCCTTACGTAGTGGTGTGTTTGTCCCATTTTAACACCTGCCCTGACCCAGGCGTTAATTTTTTATGCAAATCTGGATGTGCACCATTTTTCAACTCCACCTCCCAGCCGTGCAGCATTTTTGCACGATTGGATAACTATGGTGCACAGGTGTTTAAGTCATTTTTTTTTACGGGAACGCCTACCTTGCATGTCATTAACACAAGGCGGTTTCATGAATCCAGAAGATGACGCACACGGAGATATTTTGGCATTAGTGGGATCTAGCGTCAAAGTATAAATAAGCTGTTAGTTTTGCGCCAAATTGCGTAAAAAAAAATGACGCAAATCCGGCACGAGCAGAGTATAAATATGCCCCGTAGTTTCGGTAGAAAAAACATTTTTTGTTTTGCTAATAACTTTGGCACTGTTTGATCCATCTTTACAAAATTCTCCAAGAAAAAACAAATCTAATTTCATCATTGGTATGGAAAATTCTGGGCTGATCCATCCGGTGGGGACTGAGAAAAAGGGGGATCCTAACACACCTTTTCGTGGTTCATTTTTCCATAGGGATTTTGGAAAGTGATAATATACAAACACTGAACGGAATTACACCAAATTTGGCAGAAAGGTAGTTCTTGGTCTAGAAAGCGCCCTTTTTTGTTATTTGGTGTAAATCTGTTCAGTAGTTTTAGAGAAATTAGAAAGAGCAAATTTGTATATTTAGGGATACAACAGATTTGCCATGCATTCCAATCTCCTGCTGAGATCTGGTAGGCTGACAGCACTTAAACCAGGAAGTGTTGGCAGCCATGTTAGGTCTCACCTTCAGACGAGTCCCAAAAAAAGATAATAAAGAAAAAAGAAAAGGGGCCGGAGTATGGACCCCGACCCCTCAGCTCTGGTGACGGGGTCCTAGAGGGACCCCCCAGGACTAAAAAGAACCTTTCTTTTTTAGATTCTTGCAGCAAGTTTTCAACGGAATTGTGAACCAGCAGCAAAAATTTAGAGTCCCAGAGGAATTCATATTTGTAATGCGGGAGGCCACCCAGCCCACCTGCAGCCCTGGGGATTGCCACCTTAGCCCCACTGACCACCATCTCCCTGGGGCTGTCATGTAATTGAATGCAGGGGGGATGCTGATACCCCACAGCCCTGGGGACCACCACCTCCCCGGGGCTATCATGCAATTGAATGCAGAGTGGCTGAGTGCCCCCCCCTGCTGCCCTAGGGACCACCACCTCCACATCAATAGTAAAAGAATGAAAGAGGCCTGTTTCTGACCCCCAAGACCCAGGGGCCACCACTTCCCCAGGGCTATTTTTGTTGGAGAGGGCAACACAGCCCCCCTGATGGAGCCACTGATGGACCTAGGGACATCCGCCCCCCAGGGCCATATCCTGCTAGGGCCCCAGGTGCCCACCCCCTGGACATAGCTGTTTGCAATGGCTTGGCTGCAACTTTTACAGCTGCTGCCAAGCCACAGCAAACACTCTGCTCGCAGTGAAGGAGAGCTGTTGAACAGCAAAGATGCACACATGGAGAGAGAGGAAACAATTTCTCTCACAGAGAGGGAGCTGCATGTTTAGCACCTTCCTCTCTGTGTCAGCAATGCTGACTCCCACAGAAGGTGGGGAGCCATCAGGTACCCTGGGGGCCTTCAGGCTACACCCCACTGTACCCAACATTGCAACTCTGTGCCCTTGGGGGCTCCCAGGTCACATGGTTAAGCCCCAGGGATGGGGTCCCCACTGTCAAAATCAGCCTGGGGTCCTTGGGGACGAGATTGATATGGGGAGTGGGGAGCACGCTTGGTTAGGTGGTTATAGGGACTGGCCGCAGGGCAGGGTCTGCAGCAAATCCCGGCTGCGCACTGTGCATAGTGCAGGATTGGTTTCTTAAAGGGGTTGGCTGCAGGGCCTGGCCTGCGGTGGTCAGAATAACAAATAGTAATGAAAATAACATTACGTTAAAAAAACGTAGAAATTCACTGAAATACACTGAAAAAAACAAAGATGACAGAGATATTATAGTTAGGAAATTGAATTAAAAAAATATAGAAATTCACGTAAAAACAGAAGGCTTCAGGGACGTTATAGTTAGGCTCACATTTTAAACGTACCAAACCATAGAAACTAATAAATTATAGTTAGAGTTATCTCAAGTATCTATGACTCATGCCCTAAGATAACTACAATTCACACCCTCACCATGCACTGCTAATCACCCCACATAATACATCACTTATGACATCTTTGATAACATCATTGATAATGTCAATGTAATATGGACAGTAAGAATTTTGATGAAAAAACTGCATGACGAGGGCTAGTTACCTTAGGGCCTGAGTTGGAGTTACTATGGGTAAATCCATCTGAAACAGATTCATTTCTATGGTTTGGTATGTTTAAAATGTGAGCCTAACTATAGCATCTGTCCCGGTAACCTTTGTTTTTTAAAATATATATATATATATATATATATATATATATATATATATATATATATATATATATATAATATTTGTTTGTGTGTGTATGTAATGTTATCGTTAGTTGAAATGTTTAGCTTTAAACCCTAGAAACCACTGAAATTCACCAGTTATAGTTAGAGCTATATCAATTATTGCCCACCATAACTTAGCACCCCCGCCATGCACAGTGATATTATTAATGATGTCAAAGAAAATGTCATAAGAGATGTAATAACTTTGGTAGTAAGCAGTGCATAGTTAGGGCGTGATTTATAGTTACCTTAGGGCATGAGTTATACTTACGGTTAGACCTGTCAGCTCTTGCTGTGGTTCCCCCTGTCCTTTTGGTTCTGGCCTCCTGTTTTGATCCTGTGCTGAAATTAGTTTTTGCTGGCTTTTAAGACTCTAGGCACTTTACCACTGCTGACCAGTGCTAAAGTTCAAATGCACTCCGTCTAAATTGTATTGGTAATTAGTTTATCCATGTTTGGCATATTTGACTTACTAGTAAGCCCCTAGTATAGTGTACAGTGTGTCTCCAGGGCCTTTAAATCAAATGTTACTAGTGGACCTGCAGCACTTTTTGTGCCACCCACATGAGTAGGCTTGTAAACATGTCTTTGACCATTGCAGTGTCTGTGTGAGCAGTTTTAACTTCCAGCTCAACGTGACAAGTGCATGCAATTGCCAGGCCCAAACTTCCCTTTTACTACATGTAAGTAACCCCTAAGGTGGGCCAAAGGCAGGCCCATGGGCAGAGTGCAGTGTATTTAAAAGGCAGGACATATACTGGTGTGTTTCACATGTCCTGATAGTGAAATAATGGTAAATTTGTTTTTCACTATTGCAAGGCTTATCTCTTCTATAAGTTAAGATGGGGAGTGCCCCATCTTGACATAGCTTTTAAGTTTAATTTCCCTTTAGGAGCGGATAGAGATGTGGTGTTTGGGGTCTCTGAACTCACAATTTAAAAATACATTGTTTGGTAAGGTTGGTTTTTAGATTGTAAGTTTCAAAATGCCACTTTTAGCACGTGGGCATTTCTTCCTGAACTATTCTGTGCATCTGCCTATCTGTGAAATACACGTCTGTGCCAGGATAATAGTTGGGATGTTTGTGAATTCACCCTAGACCAATGGTTTTCAAACTTTTCATTGCACCACCCTCCTGAGTGGAAAATTAAAAAATCATCGCCCCCTCAGAATTTTTTACAATTATTCTTCTAAGTTGGCATTATTAAAACATGTCTAAACTTATTTAAACATTACAGTTAAGTTCTGTTACCTTTTTTCTAAGAATGCAAAACAATAATTTCTGCTTAAAGCAAAATGTTGTTATCTGCATAATCCTCCTATTGGCCAGAGCTTGGCGTGCCCCCTGGGATCACTTGAGGGCCCCCTATGGGGGCCTGTTCCCCAGTTTGAGGACCCCTGCTCAGTCACACAAAGGGAGCTGAGGTGTCCCCTCCGTATCCTGAAGAGTCTTCCTGGGCAAGAGTGGAGGGAGGAGCTGACACTTGTACCTGAATAGGGCTGTGCCTGTCGTTAGACAAAACAGACTCCAACCCATTGGAGTGCTTCTGGGGCCAGGGCAGAAAAGGCAGGATCTTGTGCACTACAAAGATATTCCTTTGACGTTTGCCTACTTCAAAGGCGGAAAGGAGTATACATATTGGGCCTCTTAAACCACAACTTCAGAACACTTCTAGACTGAGGACATTCTGTCAAGAAGAAGAGCTTGATGCTGTAGAAAGGACTACCACTCTGCTTGTTGATTTACTGTGCTGGCCTGCTGCTTGCTCCTCCTGTCCTGGGAGTGGAAAGACTGTACTTTGCCTTTTACATCCTGCTTTTCAAGGTTCTCTAAGGGCTTGAACTGAACTTCCCTCCTGTTAGAAGTCTCAGGGACATCAAAGACTATCTGCCAGCACCTGGTCTTTCTTGCTGAGACCCCTGACTTGCTACTTGGTGCCAAATACAAGCCCTGGGCACTTAGAAGTGGAAAATTATTACCGTTTGGTGGAAAATCCATGCATCCCTGTGTGCATGTCAGAAAATTGATGCAGCACCTGTCCCACACCTGAAAATTTGATGCAGCCCCTATCTTGTGGCAGAAGCTTCGACTCAGCACCTGTTCTCAATGTGGAATCTTCGCACAGTGCATCAGAATTTTCGACACACCATCCCTGGGCGTCATCTTCTTCATCGGCGCTGCACTGCAGTAAGGAATCAACTCATCGCCATCCTTGGGGGAAAAGAATCCACACATCACTCATCAGGGGGGAAAAGAATGGATGCAGCGCAAACTCGGCGGAAAAAGAATCCACGCATCACCCGTCCAGTGGGGAAATAATCAAAGCATTGCTTGCTTTTCAGCCTGCATCATCTTTGTTTCTGAAGCATGCAAGATACTATGATTATAGGGATACAACCACAGTTTTTTCAGGATTAAGACCGCCACCTCCCTGGGGCTAAATTTAAGTAAGACAGGGGGTCAATTTCGACCACTGTGGACATCCACGTCGCTGGGGCAGTATATGTTGGAGGGGGGCCAAGCGGCTTCTTTTGAGGAGCCAATGATGGCCCTGGGGACTGCCACAACCCAGGGCCCATTCCTGCTATGTCCCAGAGCAGCCATCCCTGGGACATAGCTGTTTACTCTGACTTGGCATCTCTCACTTGAAGGAAGCAGAGGTTTCCTCCATTTCCCAGCATGCAGGCAGTGAAACAGATTAACCTATTGCTCTCACAGGCAGGGAGCTGCCTGTTTAGCAGCTCCCCGTCTGTAACAGCAATGCCTACTCCCATAAGAGGTGGGGAGCCGTCTTTGACCACAGGGGCCTTCAAGCACCCCTGCCTACCGTCATCAAAGGTGGTGACTGGGTGCCCTGGGATAGGGCCTATAGGGCCCCCTCCAAAAAATAAAATATTTAGGCTGGGTTCTAGAAGATGGGGTCCCCCTCCTCCTGAAAAAAAAACAAATTTTAGAAGGCTGCACAGCATGGCCCCCTCCCCCATAATAAAATATTTTAAAAGGCTGGTTCCTGGGGATCGGGCCAAAACTGGCCAGGTGAGGGGGGATTCACACATACCTGTGGGCAACTCCTGCTGCGCATGGTCAAAGGCCGTGCACAGCATGGGGTTGGGTAGTTAAGGTGGTTGGCTGCAGAGACTGGCTACAGGCCTGGGCCTGCAGTCAACGCAAGGTTGGGTGTGTTATAGGGGGTTGGCCGCAGGCCCAGCATGGTGGTGGTTGAATTAACATACAGTAATGAAAATTACTTTACATTTAAAAAAAATAGAAATTCACTGAAAAAAACAATGTTTATAGGGACATCATAGTTAGGAAATAGAATTTAAAATCCTATCAAAAATTCACCTAAAAAAATAAAGGTTACAGGGGCATTATAGTTAGACTCACATTTAAAACATACAAAACCATAGAAATTTGTCTTCTAGGTTATCTCAAGAAACTATAAGTCATGCACTAAGGTAACTATAACTCACGCTGTCGCCATGCACTGCTAATTACCCCACAAATTACGGCACCAAAAACATCTTTGACAACATCATTGAGAATATCAATGTAATATTTGCAGTAACATTTTTGACAAAAACACTGTGCATGGTGGGAGTGCGAAATGTAGTCACCTTAGGCCACAAATTATAGTAATTTGGGATAACTATAACTATAACAGGTGAATTACTATGGTTTTGTATGTTTAAAATGTAAGCCTAACTATAATGTGCCTATAAGCTTTGTTTTTTAAGTGAATATATACACATATAGACACACACACACATACACAATCGGCTATGTTATTAAAATACATCAAATGTAATTGAATTCTGTGGTGCTATAGAAGAGCATCTGTTCAGTCACCAAGGGCCAGATTTATGATTGTATTGTGCTACCCTTCCATCAACCAATTCCCAGTTTTCAAGCAATCCAAGGCCACCTTGCATGGCCCTGAGTGGCTTGGTGATTCTGGAGAAAAGAAAGACAGAAAACAAAACTTCCTTTCTTTACTCTGCCCTGGGAAGGCACTACATGGTTGGGGCATGGATGTTCACACACATCTGCCCATAGTGTTTGAATTATTGCCAGATTCACCAAGATTGGTAAAACTTGAAATGTGTCAAAATGCCATGCCTTCCCAGGAAAGGCACAAGAAGAAGAAATAATTTCTCCCTGTTCTTTCCTCCTTCCGAGTGTGCTGCATTCTGAAAATGGAAAAAGACTTTAAGGATTGTTTTTGTTAAGGAAGGTGTCCCTTTCTGTATAAAATCAATCCTTCCTACAATGCATACAACCATGACACAAGGGGCTATGCCCAGCAGGGAGAGAAGGAACGTGCCATATTATGGTAATTATGGCAAATTCCTCCCGTATCTGTTTGACACAGCGCTGCATTGTGTGAAAGCATGACAAATCTGGCCACAAGCATCTTAGGTAATGTTGCAATGCAGCATTATTTATTTTTAATTTAGCAGTTTTACATAGTGGCAATTCAGCCCAAGGGGAGTGGAGTTTATAGGACCACCAGAGTACATTACTGTAGGAGGCTGGCCTGGTTTGTAATGGGTACCAATGGTACTAACACCTTATACCAGGTCCAGCTATCCCTTATAAGTAGAGTGTAGTAGTGTTCTAGAAGCTTAGGCTGATAGAGGTAGCTATAGCAGAGCAGCCAAGGCTGAACTAGGAGACATGCAAAGCTCATGCAATACCACTTATATCATATAGGTACTATATCATAAGAAAGACAATACTTATGGGGCCAGATGTAGGAAGACTGGATTTTGCGACTCGGAAATTGCGAGTCGGTGCGACTCGCAATTTCCGAGTTGCAAAATCATATGCAGAATGGTGTCTCAGACACCTGCGAATCGCAAGCGGGTCGCGAAGACCCACCTCATTAATATTAATGAGGTGGGTCGCAATTTGTGATCCCCTTGCGATTCCCTGCACTCACAGGGATGGTGGCCTGCTTTTTTAATAAAGCAGTTTTTTTTTGTATTGTAGCCCGTTTTCCTTAAAGAAAAATGAGTTGTAATACAAAAGAAAAAAATAAACCATTTGGTTTCTTTTTTCAGAGTAGGCAGTGGTCCATTGTACCACTGCCTGCTCTGAAAAAATATCTCTGGCGACATTCACAAAGGGAAAGGGGTCCCATGGGGACCCCTTCCCTTTTTGCGAATGAGTTAGCACCCACTTGACATGGGTGCTAACTGCGAATTGTCACAAAGCACTTCTGCATCAGGGTGCGAATCGCATTCCCATTTTGTGAGTCGGAACCGTCTTGTAAAATGGGATTGTGCATTGCGATGTGCGTTTTGCATGTTGCAAACTGCGAATTTCGCAGTTTGCACCATCCAAAACGCTTCGTACATCTGGCCCATAGTTACTAAATATAAAGGTACTTTATTTTAGTGACAATGTGCCAAAAATATCTCAGAGGAAATACTCCCTTAGGAGATAAGTAACATTCACAAAATATACACAACTAAACAAATCAGGTAACTAAAACAGACAGAATGTAGTGCAAACACTGTAAAACACTATAGGATACAAAAGGCCTAAGGACAATACAAACCATATACTAAATAAGTGGAATCCGAACCACGAATGCACCCCTAGGCAAGAGTAGTGTGTAGAGGGTCGCTGGGAGTTTCAGAAAACACTAAGGGTGTAATGGAGACCCCACCCCAGGAGCTCAGAAAGTAGGAGTAAAGTACTACTATTTCCCGCAAAACATACTAAAGTTGTGATAAAGGATTCTGCAAGGACCACAACAAACTGCAAAGCACTGAAGATGTATTCCTGGACCTGAAGACCTGTAAAGGAAGGCAATGAAGTCCAAAAGTCGCTAAAGTGTCCGGGGGGGCAGGTGCCCACTAAACCCTGGATGAAGGTGCAAAATGACTGCCTCCAGTTGGAAGAAGATGTTGGTTTTGCACCAACAAAAGGAGGTAGGAGGTTCTGCCGAGTGCAGAAGATGTCCCATGGTGTGCTGGAGGATGCAGAGTTGTTTCCTTGGCAAAATACCGCAACCAAGCCTTGCTACCTGCAAGAGTCGCAGTTGAAGAAAAAGAGTGCTGCTCGGGCCAAGGAACGGCCAGGATATCGCCACTCAGGTGAGGAGAAAGAGGAGGCCCTCCGCAACATAGAGAGCCCACTGAAAGGAGGGAAGCACCCGCAGGAGTCCTTGAACACAGGTTCAAGAAGACTGAACACGGCGGTCATCTCAACACTGCAAAGAGAGGTCCCACAACACCAGAGGTCAACTCAGGGAGCTGAGCATCGCAGGACGGAGTGCTGGGGACCTAGTCTCGGCTGTGCATGCAGGATTTCTTGGAAATGTGCACAGAAGTCCTTGTAGCTGCAGATCACATGGTGCACAAGATTACTGTCTGGGGAGGGGAAGCAAGGACTTACCTCCTCCAAATTCAGACAGTTGGACCTCTGGACAGTCTGGGTCACTTGGGTCCACCACCTGTGTTCAAGGGGCCATGCTAGTCAGGATGAGAGGGGACCCAGAGTACCGGTGAGGTTATAGTTTGTTTCCTGCTGGAGCAGGGAGAAGATTCCGTCAACCCACAGGAGATTTCTTTGTGGCTTCCAGTGCAGGGTGAAGGCAGGCAGCGCCCAGAGCATGCACCACCAGGAAACAGTTGAGAAAGCCGGCAGGATTAGGCGCTACAATGTCGCTGGTAGTCTTCTGGCTACTTTGTTACAGTTTTGCAGGCGTCCTGGAGCAGTCAGCGGTCTATCCTTGGCAGAAGTCGAAGAGAGAAGTGCAGAGGAGTCCTGCTGGATATTTGCAAGTTGTAATCTTATGAGAAGCCCACAGGAGAGACCCTAAATAGCCCTCAGAGGAGGATTAGCTACCTAGTCAAGTATGCACCTATCAGATGGGGTCTCCAACGTCACCTGTGGGCACTGGCCACTCAGAGGCCTCCAGAGTGTCCCCACACCTCTGAAAACAAGATGGCAGAGGTCTGAGACACACTGGAGGAGCTCTGGGCACCACCCCTGGGGTGGTGATGGACAAGGGAGTGATCACTCCCCTTTCCTTTGTCCAGTTTTGCGCCAGAGCAGGGACTGGGATCCCCTAAACCGGTGTAGACTGGCTTATGCAAGGAGGGCACCATCTGTGCCCTTCAAACCATTTCGAGAGGCTGGGGGAGACTACCCTTCCCCAGCTTGTAAAACCTATTTCCAAAGGGAGGGGGTGTAACACCTTGCTCTCAGAGGAAATGCTTTGTTCTGCCTTCCTGTGACTGGGCTGCCCAGACCACGGGAGGGCAGAACCCTGTCTCTGAGGTGGCAACAGCTGTAGCTGCAGTGCAAGCCACAGACAGCTGGTTTGGCAGTACTTGGGGTCCATAGTGGAGCCTCCAGAATGCATGGAATTGGCTCCTCAATATCAGATTGGGAAAGGAGGGACAATTCCATGATCTTATCCATGTTACATGGCCATATTCAGAGTTACCATTGTGAAGCTACATATATGTGTAATGATGTCCCCGCACTCACGAAGTCTGGGGAAATGGCCCTGAACTCTGTGGGGGCACCTTTGCTAGTGCAAGGGTGCCCTCACACTTAGTAACTTTGCACCTAACCTTCAGCAATTGAAGGTTAGACATATAGGTGACTTATAAGTTACTTAAGTGCAGTCAAAATGGCTGTGAAATAACGTGTGCGTTATTTCACGCAGGCTGCAATGGCAGTCCTGTGTGAGGGTTTGTCTGAGCTCCCTATGGATGGCAAAAGAAATGCTGCAGCCCTTATGGATCTCATGGAACCCCAATGCCTTGGGTACCTAGGTACCATATACTAGGGACTTATAAGGGGGGTCCACTATGCCAACTGGAATTGGTAAATGTAGTCACTAGCCTATAGTGACAAATTTAAAGGCAGAGAAGAGAGCATGAACACTGAGGTTCTGATTAGCAGAGCCTCAGTGACCCAGTTAGGCACTACACAGCCATACACATTTAGGCCACAAACTATGAGCACTGGGGTCCTGGCTAGCAGGATCCCAGTGAGACAGGCAAAAACATACTGACATACATGTAAAATTGGGGGTAACATGCCAAGAAAGATGGTACTTTCAGGGGTCGGAGATTGTCTCAGAACAGAATTTTGAGCAGATACCAGGACTCGAACTTGAATCCGGGTTCCAAAGCTGGCAGCTGTGACCTTAAACCACACCTCATCCTCTCTGTCATAATGACCCCAACAATTATCTGTTTTTTATTGACAAATAAATTTGTGATCTAAAGATTCCCCGGCCAAAATCAGATCTTTTAAAGAAGTGAATTAATTGAACTATAAACTGCCAATGGCAAGCAGCAGTACAGGCTGTAATGACAGGGGAGAGGAATTAATTTTGAGCTTTTTCGCAAGTGGGAAAATATGAACAGTTATGGGCATATTTATACTCTGTTTGCGCCGAATGTGCGTCAAGATTTTTGACGCACATTCGACGCAAACCGTGCACCTAATTTAAACTTTGATGCCCACGGACGTCAAAATTCCTCCGTGTGAGTCATTTTTTTGATGCGGCAAACTGCCTTGCGTTTTTGACATGCAAGGTAGGAGTTCCCACCCAAAAAATGACTTTAAGGCCTGTGCGCCTTATTTATACTCCCACGTCATTTTGACGCACAGGAGAGGGCGGGCCTTAAAAAACGCCGCACAGCCTGATGGTCTCTGAACATGGAAGGAGTCCAGAGGTGCCCTTGCCTGCCCCCAGGGACAACCCCTGCCACCCTTGCCCACCCCGGAGGACACCCATGGATGGGGGACCCTTCCCAGGTAAGTACATGTAAGTTGAGGTAAGTATTTAAAAAAAAAAAATTAAAGTGGCATAGGGGGGCCTAATTTTGGCCCCCCTACATGCCACTGTGCCTAATGACCATGCCCAGGGGACAGATGTCCCCTGGGCATGGCCATAGGGCAAGGGGGCATGACTCCTGTCATTTCAAAGGGCGTTGTGCGTCAAAAAATGGCGCAAGTCCAGTTTGAGGCATGATTTTTGCCTCAAACCTGACTTGCACCATTTTTTTAAGCACAACCCTCATTTTCCCCTACGCTGACGCTGCCTGGTTTAAGTCATTTTTTTTTACTCTGACCAGTCCGCAGCGCCGGCTAACGTCATTCCTTAAATAAGGCGCCCGCATGGCGGGTACGAATGGCGTTAGCCGGCGGTAAAATTTTTGAGGCAAACCAGCGTCGGGGCTCGTTTGTGTCAAAAAGTATAAATATGGGCCGTAATGTCTATGTAAATCCCCTGACCTGCGCTTGTAATAAACTTTAGTTATTGTTATATCGTAGATGCTTTTGTGTCCTCACAATCGGTGAAAAATCCCCCAATCAATATGTATTATATAGTTTTCGACTTCATTTCACAGGAGGTTAATCATCAAAACCACACTGCAAGTAAAAACGCCTGTTCCGCTCTATGAGCCAACAAAGCAAGACAATCATTGTAGGTTCAGAGGCCAAGGACGCCTGTGACATGAGCACGGAAGTTCCTTATTTAGGTTGAAGTCACGACCCAGGAAATAATGGATCAGGTGTCAGCTAAACTGAAATCTTCTCGCTTGCACCACTGGAAGCACTGGCTTTGTGAACTCTCAAGAAAACAATACAGAAAACTGTATAGTTAAATGTGTTGGAAGGAAGGGGAGTCTCAGAGCTCATTTCAGGAATAAATCGGATTGCAGGACAGTTCCATTTGTCTTCCTGTTGCTTTTTATTTTTAGGTTTTATTAAATAAAGAACGTGTGAGATACTGCACCGTATGGTTCTGGAAGTATAGCTCAGCTGATATGACTTTCTAATAATTCAATTTATTGGTTGTACATTTCAACTATAAAAACAAAAGTAAGATGGATTATGTTTTTAATAAGGGCATCTTTCATTTCAGCATTAACGTTAGTCACCCCTAGTTACTTCAGACACCAAAAATGAAGAATAAAGAATACAGAAAATGCATACCTAACCCTCTTAAAAATGAAGGACAGAGACTCTCTTCTGCACTGCATTGGTATAAAATATGCACCATTTATTTTCATGACTCCAAGTGAGTAAAAACGGATTAAATAAAAAATAAAAAAACATGGATTTACATTCAGCAAAATAACTACAATGTAAACAGCAAAACAAGGCCTAGCAAGGTTGTCCTTAATGATCTTTTAACGCTACGTCTGTAATACAGTAGGAAAGCAAATGAGGCATCCGATTCCAAGTGGGCAGTATAGCGCCGCGGCGAGTGAAGTAACTGCAGTGCAGATGCTACCATTCCGACCCAGAAACCGAGGGGAGCCTCAAGCCACCCCCATGCCCCACAGTGTTATTGTTTCTTCTGTGTCACGTGTGAAAGTAAATAAAAGGTGGGTGTGCCCACTAGGCGTGCCATGACCCGCTCGATCTACCCCCCAAAATGAGACTACAGTGTCCCATACATTGATCATTGTGCTTCGTGTGTTGCGTGCACTTACATGTGTCCCCTAGGGACAGCGACACAACACTGGCAATGAGGGATGCACTGCAGAGCACTGTCAGCCTCAGAGACCACGTTCCTAGCCGCAGCCCTTGAGCCACCCACTCTATGTGATCAGAAATGCCCCACCGGCTCTTCCATTAAGCCTGCTGCAAGGTCAAAGATGTGGCATGGCTGGATCATGAGGAGAATGCGGTGTAAATCCCAAGCCTGTACAACTCCACTTGCTCATTTAATGTTGGTGAGAGCACTGCTGCTAAGTTCCGCTGTGCTCAGGCTCACTCAAGCAGGAAATCTGCCCCCAAGGCATAATGTGGCCTCAGAGCTGCTAGAACAAACAAAAAGTGTGCTGTAGACCCTCCTAATTAGAATCAAAGTACATGAGCCGATTACTGTGCTGTCAAGCTTTCACTGCAAGCCCCCAAATGGAAAACTAAGCAGTGGAAAACAACAAAACAAAGAATAAATACGTCGACACACACCACACAAGAAACAGAGAAGAGGGGAAAAGGTCATATAGTGAAACCTACCCCTATAGTGCACCACCAAGTCAAACAACCTTTCGCCAGCGCCCACAACGTGTGCTGCCAGCAAACAAGACCGCCCCATGATCACCATTTGAATACTGAATTAACCACAAGCGCAAGCCACAGTCACACAATGGCCACTAGCTGTAGAGCCTTTCTTCATTAATCAGCTCAAGCGTCCATATGGAAGGATTGGGTGGAAAGAGTACTACTAATCTTCGAATCCACAAAAGTGGAGAATGCACAGAAAAGAGCAATGATCCTACACCTGGGATGGAAAGACATACACAGGATCTCCAAGTCGATCAATGATTTCATCCCAAAGACCCAACTGACTCAGATCTCTGCCCATAGTGCTCACTTTGAGCCAATGACTAACACCGACTACGAACAGCTCGTATTTCACTAAGAGCAGCAGTTGTCCTACATGAGGCTGAAAGAACTAGCTAGCACATGTCAGTTGACAGATGAGAGTGAGGAAATCATGGGACAAATAATACAAGGGTTTGCCTCCACAATACTGTGAGAAAGAATACTGAACGAGTCAGGAAGATCACTAGCCAACATATTAACAATGGGAAGAACAAAATAATTATCCAAGGCCAGAGCATCAAATATAGAGGCTGCACTAATGGACCAGTAAAAGTATAACCTATAAAAGCAGTCACGCTGACACCTAGCAAGCCCAGTCCCAGTAGAAGCAACACCACAGCCAGGACATTTGGCTATTGTGGAGGGCCGACTCTTCACCCTGTGGAATGCCCAGCAAGAGGGAAACAATGTGCAGGGTGCAGGAAGATGAATCAATTTCTAAAGGTATGCCAAGCGACAGAAAGGTGAGCCTCAAGCTTTTGAAGCACAATCCAGAAGGAGTGACATGGACGATGATGACAGTGGAGAACACTCTATATACTGCATCTTCACAATTGGCACAGCATCCCACACAGTGAGATGACAACACAGATGCCTCAAACAAGAAGGAAATCATTCAACCTCAATGGTAATGGACACAGGGGTCTCCAAAAACATAATTTCGTCTGACACATACAAAAGGATAAAGCTGACTCCAGACTTGATCCCAACACAGCTATCAAGGTATTTGCATACAGACAATCCACACCACTGGCTGTGAGAAGAAAATTCAAGAAGGCGATCATCTATGGGCCCCACTCCACTTAACACCAAGTGTATGTTGATGAAAATGGCCATGGCATTACAGTTAGAGTGTGGAGACGCAGAAGCTCTCAGCATAGTAACCTTTGCATTCAGAGTCTACGACAAGTCCATAACCGAAATGATCAGTGTTCCCTGGTTTCTTTGATGGCATTGGTTGCCTGAAAGACAAAGAAATCAAACTACATATTGACAAAACCATTCAACTGATAGCCCGATACCATCACTGCATCTTGTTCCAACTAAGGCCCCAAGTGGAAAAGGAGCTTGACAAACTCGAAGCAGCTAGCATTATCGAAAAGGTGACAGGACCCACACTGTGGGTATCCCCCATTGTGGTCACCAGAAAATCCAAGCAGCCCGGAAAGGTGAGGATCTGTGTCGCCATGAGGCTGCCCAATGCTGCGATCAGGCGGGAAAGACACCTCACCCCTACCATTTATGACCCAATCAGCGAGCGGAGTGGGGCCTGCTGGTTCTCAAAGTTAGATTTGAGATCTGATACCACTAGCTGGTTCTTGCTGAGAAGTCACAATATTTAACCACATTCTCGACACATGTGGGGCTCCAGCGATATCACAGATTGAATTTCAGCATCTCCAGTGCCGCAGAGGTGTTCCAAAACATAATACTCAAACTCATAGCCAATCGCCCTGGTGTTGTAAATGTCAGTGATGACACTCTCATACAAGCATGCACAGTGCCAGAACACCATGTTCGTCTGAGGAAAGTCCATCCAGGAGTCAGGTCTAACCCTCTATCTCAGCAAACCCGAATTCCTGAAGAGGAAGCTCCACTTCTTTGGATATGTCTTCTCCTCAGAAGGAGTTGCCCCTGATCCAGCCAAAGTCCAAGACATCAAGAAAGCACCCCCCCAACAATGGTAACCGAAGTCCGCAGCTTCCTGGGGATGGTCAACTACTGCTGCCGGTTCATCAAATACCTCTCTCTGTTGACACAACCTTTGAGAGACCTCATCAAAGCAGCGGTACCATGGAAGTGGAGCCAGAGCAGCAAGCTGCTTTTCATGGACATGACAGACTACAAGACCCTAATTCTCTTCTTCAGAGGGACTGCATCAAAGCCACCACCTCAAATCAAAAAAATTTATGCTCCAGCTTCAGGAGTAGAACTGTCAAATAGAGTATCATCCAGGGTCTAAGAACCCAGGTGACTACCTCTCTTGACACCCGAGGGTAGGAACGTGGAAGAGGAGGATAAGGTACAAGAGTCTGAGGAATACATGAATTATGTTGTGAAGAGGTCTTGATCCCTTTCCATCTCTATTGAAATCCTTCACCAAGCCACCAGAAACCATTAAGTACAGTTTGGAACCGCCAATGACATGTACTCTAGAGGCAATGGCGATAGCTCAATCCTAGCACCAGGCACATCATGAAAGCCTACACCACGTCTGCGAAGAACTCACCGCTGAACCTTAGAGGACATCATCTAGTCATCCCCTCCCGCACTCGCAGACCATGCCGTCCAGTTAACCCATGCTGGACACCAAGGCATGGTAAAAATGAAAATCAGGTTGCAAGCTAAGGTGCGGTTCCCCCTAATGGACGAAAATGTGGAAGTTCTTGTCAGATCATGCGAGTGGTGTTAGACGCATGTAGTCCCAGCCCTCCTGCTCCTGTTGCCGCTGAAATAGGGCCAAGACAGCCAGGGGAGTGATAAGCCTCGTCCCAGAAGTCTTCCTGATGGCAGCCACACTTTAGTACTAATTGATGACTACTTAAGTATCCAGAGGTGGAAATCATGCCATTGCTAACGGCTGGCGAAGTGATCCCCAAGATCGAAAAGATCATAGCCACCCATTGTCTTATGAAAGAGATAAGAACAGACAATGGACTCCATTTCAGCGCCAAGAGATAGCCTCATACCTAACATTGATGGGGGTCATCCACAAGAAACTACTTCTACGCTAGCCCCAAGTGAATGGTGAAGTGGAGGGGTTCATGAGAACCCTCAACAAAATAATCAGGATTGCCACAGCCTGCCAACAACTCCCAAGCTCGCCATCTACTCATTTTTCTAAAATATTACCTAACCCCGAAAGCGACCACATGGTGCACAGCAGCCCACCTTTTTATGGGACGAGTAGTCAGAGGCTTCATTCCGAATCACCCTGACGGGAAACCTTGTCCGAATGATGATGAGAAAACATATGAGAGACGCAAAGCATCCAATGACAAGGCTAGCCACAGCAGGACAGCTAAATCATCCGACCTCCGAGTGGTGACTCTGTGCTCATAAAGAATCAAAACCGAGAGAGTAAGTTTAGACTAACTTTTGATCACTGAGATCTGGACCATCACATGGCATCAAGGCAGCCTTGTGATTACACGATGCTGGACAGAGGAGATCGCTCAAAACATATCAGTGTTCAAGCACTATTTCCCCAAGAATCCCTCACCAATTCTGTCACCAGGAGGCAAACCCTCCACTGAGGGACCCAAATGTCCCACAGTGTGTGCCAGTTCAGTCTCCACTCAGACACTGCTGCCAAAAAGAGTAGAGGTCCCAGCGCCTACACAAGAAGAAGCTATGAGTGGGCCACCTCCCCAGGTAGCGGAACGCAGACCATGCCAAGCACGCCAAATACGACCTACAACAAAATACCTCACCGTCCATCAGATTGCAAGACTATGTGGCCTGAAATTGAGTAAGCTCAGGTACCTGTGTTTGAGAACCCTTCAAGTATGCTCCCTTGACAGCGGGTGGATGCTGTTTATCCTAAAGTTTGTTTTGTTCACATTTGTGGAGGAATGTAGCATTGCGACCAGTGACATAAGGCTGTCATACCAACCCCGCACCTGAGAGGAGCCTCAGGACACCCCCATGCCCCACACTGTTTACCACAAGTCATGTGTGAAAAGAAATAAAAGGTGGGTGTGCCCGGAAGGCGTGGTTGTGGATTTGTGCCAGGACCTGCTCGAGCAACACACCAGAATGTGAATACAGTGTCCTGCATATTAATTATTGCACCCCACATGTTGCACGCACTTACATGTGCCCCTAAGGCCAGCGACACAACAGGGGGGTAACCAGATTTGTGACAGAAATCTCTCTCCTTTTAGATCTGAAATAGGATTGGGTGTGTCATTGTATTGCCAAACAGATATCCTTCTGGCAAAAGCTGGTGGGCATTTTTGCAGAAAAAGTATGGAGAAAAACAAAAATATGCTGTGTTAATGTCTCTGTTTTCCCCCATTCCTGATGCACCAATTCAGAATCTCTGTTAGAGGTGCAGCAGTTCCACTCAGTAGCCATAATATCGGGTGTGGTATTATTGCACCTTGTTACCAGGCTACTCACATCAAGCCATATGAGAGTGAAAATAATTTCTCTCACCAGCACAATTTTAAGATTTTAACAAGGTCTCAATTTTCAACCCATTGTGAAAGCTGAAACATTTCAGGTTTATCGTCACCTTCCCCAACATTTTTACAGCATTGAGAGCAATTTTTTTCTCTTATCAAATTATCTTTCATTCCAATGCCATTGCAGCAAGGCCACAAAATGTGATTGCAGGATGTGTCTTTTTAAGTTGACATTTTGCACAGAGGCAAATGTTTTGCCATTTGTCATTTCTTTCTCCTTTTCCTGGGATACACTGACTGGCATTGTGTAGAAAATCACACAGTTTCTTATTAGACATATTTTATGCAGAGCTACGATGTTAGTGACAAATAAGAATGTGTGACATTGATTGTTGCGTAAATGATGCTTTTTGATATGTGTAAAAAAAAGGGGTATATTTAAGAAAAGTGGTGCTGAACACAGTGCAGCGCCACTTTTCTTATACCTCTTATCACCCCATGGCGGTAGTTAGGGGGACTAGTATCAGACTTTTTTACGCTAGTCCGGAGCTTTGCAGGATTAGCGTAAAAAAAATTTATGCTAATCATGCAAAGCTCAGTGGGCCCCGTTTTAATCAATGGTGTGCCTCCTTTTAACACCTGCTCTAAGCAGGTGTTAAAAGTAGCGAAAAAATTACGCAAAGAAATCTCTTACATTTCTTTGCGACATTTTTTCTGTCCTCCAAACGGGGGAACACCCCCTTTGCATACATTATGCCTGGCGCAGGCATAACATAGCGCAAAGGGTTACAAAGAGGTGTACTGCATGCAGTGCACGACTTTGTAAATATGGTGCAGCGTTTTTGTCCCTCTAGCGCGACATTAGCATAAAAAATGTATGCTATTGTGGCATTAGAATGGCGCTAGGGGCTCTTAAATATGCCCCTAAGGTTTTCCACAAATCCTTGCTAAGAATACATGAACAAACTTCAGACATCGCTAGAACGGATACATTTTCCCCATTTTCTTTTTCCAATTCCTCATTCACTGTAGTCTTAAGATTTTAACACTTATACTTTATTATAAATGCATTGTTGATGCTTTCCTTAGAATTCTGATTTACTTTTATGAACACATGTAGAAACCAGGAAAACATTTATAAGATATATAAGGAAAATAGGAAAATCAAGAAAGGAAACCGTGGAACAATTGAAAGAATAGAAGGCACTGAAAAAACTTCAAACAGATACTTATATTGTTCGTAATGCAATTGATTTAAATATAAACATTACCATTTCTCAGAAAATGTTACTTTTAAATCAACACAAAAGAGAAACAAACAATTTAGATGAAAAGCAGATCAGAACAAAGAAAAAGAAAATAGACTGCTATCAAATAGAAGCAGAATAATAGACTACATTGTTTCAAATTGTTTTCTATAAAGTTTTAACATTTCAGAATGTCTTATAAAAGTATTCTTTGGGCTAAATTGGAAAACATGTTTAACTGGCACTATTTAATATGATTGTTATAAGTTAACACAGTGCTTGACGCAAATACATTATTTGTGCATATTTGTGCATATTTGCTTTATGGCATGTTAATGTGGCGGTGGCATGTTCTGTTGTTTTTTTTGTGCTGCAGTGTTTTGTGTTGTATTGTTGATATGTTATTTATTTGGGACTGAGGTTGTTGGATTGGATTCTGCTTTGACTTCTTGTTGTGTTGTGCCTTGCTATGTGTTAATTGTGCCGTTATATTTTTTTGTATATGTTATTGTTACATTTTGATATTTTCTTTACAAATGCTTTCAGTCACTGCTATATTTCCAACCAAAAGCAGCACATGCCTTTAATATCCTCTGACAAATAGCCATTTGTCACTATGGATGGTTGTGAAACACTGCTACTCTAGCTCATCAGCTATTTAAGACACCACTCAGCCTAAAACTGTGTCATAGGCTGTGTCTTAAATTAGTAGTGGCAGTGCTCAGTTTTATATCATATTGGCAACTTATAATATGTGACAATATTAATAGCATTCTTATTTTGTGCATACTGTCTTTGGCTCCCAGCATTAACCCACATGTGCCAGACAAACTAACAGCAAAACTGAAAAACAGAGCTTAAGTATGGGATTCAAGCTGTCAGGCAGTGACATTATATGCTGACACCTTTTAGGTACAAGCATCACCCACAGATCCATCCAAAAATGCTCCAATATGCCACTATGATAAACTACTATGTTGCATCCATAAACTCTCCTCATGTGCTAATCAACAAAATCTGTAATAATACACTGGAACATGTTCCAAATGGAAGGGTACAAGGCTAATTCTATTAATGTCCTCAACTAAAGGACTGTCCAACCTTTTAACCTCCTATCAATTCCACACAAATAATCCCCTGAAGAACAACCTGGAGGCACGCAGAACTATGCTATTCCAGTTTGTTCATGCATTAATTCATTAATTGATTTATTTAATAATTCATTTTGGGAATAATCAAACTACGGTCATGAACAGGTTGCCAAATAAACCATCAAATACATATTCTTGACTCATTTCAATTGCTATATGAATTAGGTTCCTTCTTTTAGTACTACATCTGTGGTAATCCTTGATAATTTCCATACTGTACTGCAGATGTTGCTGCATGGTCGGGCACCAGAATTGCCTTTTGTATGGATCCCCCTACTCTGGCTTGCCAGTGGGTGCTGTTCATTCACCAATGGAAGCTATGCTCTGACATCAGGTATCTTGGCCCTAAGCTACATTAGTCTTACTAGGACTGATTTAGAGTTTGACGGATGGGGACACTCCATCACAAATGTGATGGATAACACATCCACCATATTAGAATTCCATTATATCCTATGGAAATCATAAAACAGTGGACGGGATATCTGTCATGTTTGTGACAGAGTGACCCACCCGTCAAACTCTAAATCAGGTCCTTACCTTCTTCTTTCCTGCTTCTTTGTAACCAATGGATTCCCAATAGTTTATGTTTACCCTATGGCCCTCATTACGACTTTGGTGGTCTTTAATCAATACCACCAAAACCCCGTCTGCCATATGACTGCCAGTGCTGGTGGTCTTCAGACCGTCATGTTACGAGTGCTGAGGGACTTCTGCCAGAAATCAGGTGGAAATCTGTCAGCAGTCATGCTGGTGGTTGGCACTGAAGAGGTGGTCCCACCGCCGGCACCGCCATGCCAGGATGATGCTGCACACTGTATTATAACCAGTAATAGGGTGTGGCAGTGTCCTGATGGTGGGGCGCTGCCGGCGGTGGAAGCACTGGGACCCATCCCCTCCTGGATGACCTCCTTGATGAATGAGGTAAGTTGATCATCTGACAGTGGAGGGGTGGGGGGTGTTCAGTGAGTGTGTTAAGTGTCTGTGTTCGAATGGGGGGAGTGTTGAATGCTTGCATGTGTGAGTGCGTATTTGAATGTATGAATGCAGGGCTGAGTATGAGTGCATGTTTGAATGTATGAATGCAGGACTGAGTGTGGGTGTGTGTATGTTTGTGTGAATGCGTGGGTGAGTGGGGGTGCATGAATGCGTTGTGGATGGTGAGTGTATTTGTGCATGCAGCGGTGTATGTGTGAGTGTGAATGGGCGTGTATGTCGAGTTTGCTTGGGTGAATGATGGTGTGTTCGTGTGCATGTAGAAGTGATGTGGAGGGATGTTGATGTGTGTGCTAATGTGGCCTGGCAACGGGACTGCTTATTCCTGTCGTCAGGATGCAAGACCGCCAGCATTTTGCCAGGAAAATGTTGGCGGTCTACCACCTTGTAATACCATTGTTGTGCTGGAGGTGCTCAACTCCAGCATGGTGGACCGCGGAAAAGTGGTGAGACGGGCCGAAGTCAAACCGCCGACCTCGTAAAATGCAATCTTCACTGCCGGCCTTTTGTCAGTGAGACTGCCACCACGGCCCTAGCAGTCTTCTGACCACCAGGGTCATAATGAGGGCCTATATCTCTGTACACACAATGAGAAGTCTGAAACAATCACTGTTGGGAATGCAGTGGTTGCCTTTCACAGCTCTAAAAGGAGGGTATTTATTTTTTCAATCTGTCCAGTTAAGCAACATTAGGGCTTCACAAGCAAATGCTGCATTTTAAATTCAGAATGTTCAAATACTCCTAGTGCTGCTCAGGAAGCAGGGTAGTGTAGTTTTATGCCTACTCGTGGCTGCTGTGCGGATTCTCTTGGTAAAAGATGGTAGATGTGATGTGAAATTGTTTGTTGACATTGAAAACCTTCCTGCAGTTTAGTGTTGGATTGTACTCAACTTTAACATGCTAACCCATATAGCCCACAGTTTATTGCACCCTATGTGCATGTAAGGCTGCAGCATTTTAAATATGCTTGCTTTATTAGCCGCCTGAAACAATTGTGCTAGTGAAATATAGTAATTGTCTGCCTTGTGTGGTGGGACTTTCTTTATTGATAGTCATTTGAGCTGATGTGTGACACTTTGTCATTGATGCAAAGAGCAACACTGCATCAGAACATAAATGTGATTTGCATGTGATTGGTGAAGTCTACCCTTCATTGTACATGTATGTAATCTCAGCCTAACTAGTAATTATTCCAACCACCAATTTTATTTGCTGTCTCATGTAATTAATTGTGTATTTGCAATCATGTCTACTCTGAGGATTTGAGTGCTGTTCCTTCCAGTCTTTCCCTGAGAATGTAGGCGTAATGATTAACTGTTCTAATGGCTTTACCATATTGTAAATGTGGGAAATACGTTAATCTGAAATTGACAAATCACATTAATGCTTCACATGTTTTTGATAGTGACTCTCAGGCGCTCATTTACAAGCCCCTTGCTCCGCCGTAGCACCATTTTTGTTTACCATATGGCAGCGCAAAGCAGTCCCCAATCCTGCGCTGTATTTACAAACTGGTGCAATGTCAGAATTGCACCAGTTTGTAAACCTTTGTGCCACATTATACCTGCGTCAGGTATAATGTATGCAAGGGAGGCATCCCCCCACAGGGTGGCCCAAAAAAATTTAGCAGTGAAATCTACAAGTTTTTACTGTGCCATTCTAGCATCATTTTTAATACCTGTACAGGGCAGGTGTTAAACTGACATGTGGCTCTTTTCAATAGGCCTGCTCGAGCTTTGCTAGTCCAGCAAAGCACCACAACTGTGTCAAAAATGTTGATTCAGTTGTGCTAACATAAATACAGCGCAACCATGGTGTCATTAGAGGGGCTCAGGGCGATGCAAGGACAATGGCTCATGGGAGCTGAAGCACAGTTCCTTGTAAAAGAAGCCCTATATGTCCCAGATTTCTCTAAGAACTGGGACAAATATTTGTTTATAGTTCACAAAATAAAACACAGCAATGAAAGTTTCTTTGCTGCATTGCGTGGATGGGAAAGAGCTGACCATGGGCATATTTACCATGCTCCTTCTATGTGCTGGGGCACTCATGGCTGCCTAGCACTTATGCAGGCATCCTTCCATCATGGTGCAAGGGTGCCTACATTATGAGCAGGATTGTTTTTGTGCAGAAAGGAAAGCCATGGAAATAGGATGCAATACGGAGAAAATATATTTCTCCTTGTTGCCATTTTGGCTCAAACCTAGGTTTACAAGTGTTTACAAATCTTTGTTTGCATCAAAATACATGGGTATGGGTGGGTGAATGGGAATGCCCATGCTCCACCTATGAAATGCCTACCTTACACAAAGTAATGCAAGGAAGTTCAATGCACTGAGTTACCTTACTTTATATTTCCGAACCACGCAAATCCACATAAATTGATGTGTGTCATGTATGAAAGTATTTTGCACCAGGGCTGAATAACCAAAGTGGTTCAACCCCAAAACAAAATGTAAATATAAATGGGCATTGGTATAAGTCCATTATCTTGAGTGGACAATTCATATTTCAGGAAAATCATTTAAAACACACATTGGATTTTCTGAAATTCAATTTATAACCGGTTTTGTATATATACATATAGCAGGGCACCCAGCAGGTTCTACTTGACAACATTAAATGCTATGGTCCTATCATCACAATGATCACAAATATACCTGGGCTATATTCTGCATCAGGGCTCATCTAAAAAATCCATATTTTATTCCCAGTTGGAAATGTTTTCATGGATTATGACTCAGGATTTATGGATGCTTGTTTGCTTGCTTACATCAGCCAAGCATGAACATTGTGATTATAGGGCCATAGCATTTAATGTTGTCAAGTAGAACTTGTTGGGTGCAATGCTCCCTCACTAAATACACCATCATAGTTTTATTAATAAATTGTTCTTTTTACCTGCTCTTTGTCTGGACCCTCAGTATTGATCTTTATCTGAGAGTGGCTGTGAGAAATTTAGTAAGCTGCAAACCATAGTTTCACAATATAAACGTATATAGTAAGTTAGTTTTCTAGAGTCAATACAGTGTGTTTCAGCAGTTTTTAAATATTTATTTAAATGAAATGATATATTTTTTAATAATGAAGGCAAAAGATTACAGAAAAACACATGAAATGTGTCCTGAATTTGTCCCTACTCTGTCTGTCTCTTTGACTCACAGAATGTGATAAGTCAAAAAATATTGTCTCGAGGTCTTGGAAAGTTAGAAAAGAACATCCAGTCTGCTTCATAAACCCCTTCGCTGCCAGGCCTTTTGCCCTGAGGTGCAAGGCCTTTTTTTGGCTATTTGGGGCAGTTTGCGTTTAGCCCCTCATAACTTTTTCTCCACATAAAGCTACCCATGCCAAATTTGTGTCCTTTTTGTGCAGCATCCTAGGGATTCTAGGGTACCCAGACTTTGTGAGTTCCCCTGAAGGAGACCAAGAAATTAGCCAAAATACAGCAAAAATTTCATTTTTTTCAAAGAAATTGGAAAAAAGGGCTGCAGAAGAAGGCTTGTGGTTTTTTCCCTGAAAATGGCATCAACAAAGGGTTTGTGGTGCTAAAATCACCATCTTCCTAGATTTCAGGAACAGGCAGACTGGAATTAGAAAACCCAATTTTTCAACACAATTTTGGCATTTTACTGGGACATACACCATGTTTACTATTTTTTGTGCTTTCAGCCTCCGTCCAGTTGGTGACAGAAATGGGTATGAAACCAATGCTGGATCCCAGTAAGTTAAACATTTCTGAAAATTAGCCAGCATTCTGAATTCAGCAATGGGTAATTTGTGTAGATCCTACAAGTGTTTCCTACAGAAAATAACAGCTGAAATAAAAACATATTGAAATTAAAGTGAAAAAAGAGTAATTTTTCTCCACGTTTTACTCTGTAACTTTTTCCTGCAATGTCAGATTTTTTAAAGCAATATACCGTTACGTCTGCTGGACTCTTCTGGTTGCGGGGATATATGGTCTTGTAGGTTCATCAAGAACCCTAGGTACCCAGAGCCAATAAATGAGTTGCACCTTGTAATGGGTTTTCATTCTATACCTGATATACCGCAATTTATTTGCGGAAATATAAAAAATGAAAAATAGGTATCAAGAAAAGCTTTGTATTTCCAAAATGGGCACAAGATAAGATGTTGAGAAGCAGTGGTTATCTGCACATCTCTAAATTCTGGGGTGCCCATACTAGCATGTGAATCACAGGGCATTTCTCAACTAGATGTCTTTTTTACACACTGTCTTACATTTTATTTTACTGTTTTACTGTCTTAAACCATTTCTGTGACTCTGCCTGTTTGTGGATTCCCTGCCTGGGTCAGTTAGACAGTTGGGCTGGTTGCACCTCTCACTAGAAAATGACACGAAGGGAGCTGGGGTGTAGTCTGCATTTCCTGATGAGCCATCTGTGGTAGGAGGGAGGGGAGGAGTGGTCACTCACACCTGAAAGGGCTGTGCCTTCCCTCACACAATGCAGTCTCCAGCCCCCTGGTGTGTGTCTGGGGCCTGGCCTGGGCAAGGCAGGATTTCACAAACAAGAAAGACTTTTCTTTGAAGTAAGTCTACTTCAAAGGGCAACATGGGTATAAGAAGGGCACTCAAAACCACAGACTTTAGAACACTTCTGGAAACCAAGAGGAACCTCTGCCTGGAGAAGAGCTGAAGAGCTGAAGAGCTGAAGAGCTGAGGAAGAAGAGCAGCCCTGCCTGTGAATGCTTTGTGGAGCTATCCTGCAGTTGCTGCTTCTGCCTGTGCTAGAGGACAAAGACTGGACTTTGTGTGCCTTCCTTCTTGTGAAGAACTCTCCAAGGGCTTGATTTAGAGCTTGCCTCCTGTTGTTTGAAGTCTCAGGGACAGCAAAGACTTCTCTCTGCCACCACCTGGAGCTTCTGCTTAGACTCCTACTCTGCCAAGTGGTGCCCATCCAGTTCCTAGGACCCTGAAAGGAGAAGTTGGTAGCACAAGAGTGAGAAATCCACGCACCAACCAACGTGCGGGGAAAGATCGATGCAACTCCGATCTGCGGCTGAAAAATCAATGCTCGCCTGCAGCGCGGCTGGAAGATCAACGCACGCCGCTTGAGAAACGACACGCAGCATGGCTGATGGAGGCTGGTGAGATCGCAACCCGCGATGTGTGGTTTTAGGATCATCGCACGGCAGGATTTTCAATGCAAACATTACTGGGCATGTAAAAACGATGCAAGGCCTGCCCGGACCCAAGAGTGCGGTTCAAATCGATGCATCGCTCTCCTGCAGAGAGAAGATACGTGTCACGATTCACCTTTGGCTTACCGCCCAGATCAGCTCGGGATGGCGTGCGGCCTCGTTTCTTGCAAGTCCTGCTCTGGTGGAGGTAGGAGCAACCTTTTCCGGTAGCTATGGTGCTGCTGACAGTAGTACGCCACCACAGTCCCTGCCCTCCAGAAGGAGTCCCAGAGGAAAAACCCTGAAGGGAAAAATCCACTAGCCAGCAACTTCCTGGACCAAAAAAGAGGACACAAGGAATCAGAACTTTAATGCCTGGACTATCGCTGGAAAGGCATATGAAAAACAGGAGCAACAAACTGGAGTCCAAGAGAAGACCAGCCGGAGCATGACCACCACAGGAGCAACGCAAAGAGAAGATGAATCTATCCCCTTATATACCCCTTAACGGGAAGTGACATGCAGGAAGAAGTAGGACTGCCAGGGATGTAAGTTATGTAGAAGTCATATTGACTGAAAAAGAAAGCCCATCGGGCCGGACGACTATTTTGGCATTGGAAGTTTCGTAAACACTGCAAATTCTGGAGATCTGTTCTCGCCTCAAAGGGTTCTTTAGATCCCATAAGAAATTGTCTCCATTCCGTACAGGCTGTCTTCAAGGCGAGCAGTTCTCGTTCTAAAACAGAGTAGTTGTGTTCAGAGTCGGACAGTATGTGGGAAAAGTAAAAAATGTGGTGTTCTAACCCATCATCACTTTGTTTTTGCAGTTATGCATCTCCTATTACTTTTTCCGAGGCATCTGTGACTAAAATGAACTGTTTGGTGGTATCTGGATGCCGTAAAACTGGAGCTTGCGTAAAGGCATGTTTTAGTGCTTGAAATGTTGTTTCCGCATCTTTGGTCCAACAGAAGCCTTTCAGTAAAAAAGAATTCTTAAGGGTTTGCGTGATATGACTGGTTTGCTGGGTGAAGTCAGCTATGTATTGACGATAGAAATTGGGCAACCCTTGAAAACACTGGATTTCTTTGATGGAGGAGGGGGATGGCCAATCTAAAATGGCTTGAACTTTGTAAGAGTCCTTAGAAATACCTATTTGTTTGATATGATACCCAAAGTACTTCACTTCAGTATGACCATTTTTCTGGTTTGCAGAACAGACAATGGCGCCTAGTACTTAGAGTACATGTTTAGTTTGATGTTAAGGGTGAGTGGTGAATATTAGAATATCATTCAAATAGATAACCACTGTTTGGTGTAAAAGGTCAGAAAAGATAGCGTCCATAAATCTCTGAAATATGGAGGGAGCGTTGGTTAGTCCAAAGGGCATTACCCAATACTCATAATGGGCAAAAGGAGTTCTGAAGGCAGTCTTCCATTCATCACCCTCTTTTATCCTTAAAAGATGATAGGCTCCCCTAAGATCCAATCTGGTGAATTTTTTTGCTCCTCATACAGCTTCCAAAATATCTTTAATGAGGGGCAGAGGATAGCGGTCTTTAGTAGTGATCTTATTTAATCTGCGAAAGTCTATACAGGGGCATAAATCATTCGTCTTCTTTGGTGCGAAAAAGAGGGGAGCTCCTGCGGGTGAAGAGGAAGGGGCAATCAGACCACTCTGTACGTTCTCCTCTGGATATTCTTTGAGGATCTTCTTCTAGGGCTCGGTGAATGACTACATTCTTCCAAAGGTAACTACGGCATCAGGTTCCAAAGGAATGGCAAAATCATATTCTCTATGGAGTGGTAGTACTGTTTTTTCAGGTTCCTGAAACACCTCTGCATATTCCAGATAATGACTGGGTACTCCTTGGAGGAGGTTAATGGAACAACCGACTTTAGGTGGTGTTAATAACATAGGGCCTGATTACAACTTTGGAGGAGGTGTTAATCCGTCCAAAAAGTGACGGTAAAGTGACGGATATACCACCAGCCGTATTACGAGTCCATTATATCCTATGGAACTCGTAATACGGCTGGTGGTATATCTGTCACTGTACCGTCACTTTTGGGACGGATTAACACCTCCTCCAAAGTTGTAATCAGGCCCATAGTCTTCGTGGACCAATATGTTCCTGATAAGTAACAGTGCTGTTGACAGAATTGGGAAGAAAGTGAAATGGTTCTAGTTTACCAATTATTATAGGGATTGGGGCAGGTTAGCCATGGAATACCTAGAATCATTACTTGATTTGGTGAAAATATCAGATCGAAAGTGGTATATTCCTGATGTGTCCCAATATGTAAACACAAGGTAGGAGTGGTATTAATGACAGGTCCAGAAGCTAGAAGGGAACCATCCACGGTGTGAACTTGCTCTGGTATGTCCTTAGGTATCTGAGGGATTTTCCTTTCTAGGGCATATGTCTCATCTAAGTAGATACCACTGGCCCCACAATCCAACAAGGCTAATGCTCTTTCTTCTTGGCCATCGGCTAATTGTAAGGTGAGAGGTAAAAGGAAAAGAGCTGTTATTTCTTCTCTGGAGGAACAAATGGAAGGTATCTCAGAACATCCCGTCCTCTCCCTGCTCACAGAGGATAGGAGTTGGCGTTTCCCATAGGCTTTGATGGACTAATGGGACAGGTTTGGATTAGATGACCAGAAGCCCCACAATAAAGACATAGGCCCTCATTGGGACTTACCGCCATGCCGACTGCTGCCAACATACTGCCACCGCGGCAGTTTACCGCTACCCATATTATGCCACACACATAGCTATCCGTCACTATACAGACACACACACAAGTCCGCCAGCCCAAAGGTCAGTGATAAAATGGTGGTACCAAAACCCATACCATTATGCCAACAGAACTACGCCCACAGCATAATGACCCACGAATCACTGCGGCGGATCAACAGCGGTAAACCATTGGCGGTAAATACCGCTGGGCTCAAAATACACACAACCTAACAAAACAACACCACACTGGACATTTTGAATAACACACATCTGACACCCATACACACACCACACACACACCACTATAAAACACACACACATTACCCACAACCCTTTACAACTCAAGAAAACTGATAACCGAGGGAGAGCCATACCAAGACCACCCATAGAACCAGAGCTACAGAACACCATCACCCATACACCATCCACTCACCTCACAGCACACACCCCAACACATCACTCCACACACCCTCACACACTCCACTCACACTACACCCATGGCATCACAAAGACACCCCAGGCTCTCAGAGGAGGAGCTAAGGGGCAAGCATCAGGGTAGAGCCACAGCTATTTGGATCACTGGTGCATCAGACATCCATTGCCAGGAATATGGAGCTATGGCGGAGGATCGTGGACAGGGTCAACGCCGTGGGACAGCACACCAGAACAAGGGATGACATCAGGAAGAGGTGGAACAACCTACAGGGGAAGATAGCAGTACAGTACAGAGGACTTACGGTGGACCCCCACCTCCTCCCCCGCAACAAACAACATGGGAAGAGCAAGTCTTGGCAAACCTGCATCCTGAGGGTCTGGCAGGAGTAGCAGGAGGACTGGACTCTGGTAAGTCAAATATTTACGACTTTCACCCCCTCTACCTGCATGCCAACACATACCCCCACCCTTCCCTCACCCCCATCATTCCACCACCTCACATACACCCCACCAACACAACCCACCCCACCCACTACCAAGCCCTGCATGCAACACCAATGCATGGACACCCATCACAGACCTGCATGGACACCCATCACCAAAGCATGCACACTTGAGACAATCACCTATTCAAATCACCAATCACACAAGCCTAAGCTGCAAGGGCAATCACAACCATACAGGGCAACACACCCTTGCACAAGATGTCACACACAGAAACAATAACACTGCATTTATATCCCCACAGGTCCCCCACGCAACATCACCAGAGAGGAGGTGCCAGCAACATCCAGTCCCCCCCCCCAGAAGAGGCCCACAGTGATGACAGCAGCTCTGCACGCATGGATGAGGATGACCAATCTGGCCCATCAGGGACCTCCGGACAGTTGGTTACTGTTAGAAATGGGGTTTTTGGTTGGCAGTCAGGTTGCCCTCTGTCCAAGCAAGAACCCTCACTCTAGTCAGGGTAAGTCACACACAATCCAAAATCAGCCTGTGCCCACCCTCTGGTAGCTTGGCACGAGCAGTCAGGCTCAACTTAGAAGGCAATGTGTAAAGCATTTGTGCAATAAATCATACAACACCAAAATATAACACCACAAAAATACACCACACAGTGTTTAGAAAAATATATAATATTTATCTGGGTATTTTCAGGTCAAAACGATCAAAGTTGCAATATGAATTTGTAAAGATATCACTGGAAAGTGATATAAAGGCGGTCATTCTGACCGCGCGGTCGGCGGTTTCCGCCCGCCAAGCGGTTCCCGCAAAAAGACCGCACCGCGGTCAAAAGACCGCGGCGGCCATTCCGGCTTTCCCGCTGGGCCGGCGGGCGACCGCCAGAAGACCGCCGGCTGGCCCAGCGGGAAATCCCCTTCAACAATGATGCCGGCTCCGAATGGTGCCGGCGGAGTTGAAGGGGTGCGACGGGTGCAGTGGCACCCGTCGCGATTCTCAGTGTCTGCAAAGCAGACACTGAAAATCTTTATGGGGCCCTGTTAGGGGGCCCCTGCACTGCCCATGCCAGTGGCATGGGCAGTGCAGGGGCCCCCAGGGGCCCCACGGCACCCGTTCCCGGCATCCTGTTTCTGGCGGTGGACACCACCAGAAACAGGCTGGCGGGAAGGGGGTCGGAATCCCCATGGCGGTGCTGCAAGCAGTGCCGCCATGGGGGATTCCCTGGGCCAGGGGAAAACCGGCGGGAAACCGCCGGTTCCCTTTTTCTGACCGCGGCTTTACCGCCGCGGTCAGAATAGCCCAGGAAGCACCGCCAGCCTGTTGGCGGTGCTTCCGCCGGCCTCCGCCATGGCGGTCATGGACCGCATGGGTCAGAATGACCCCCAAAGTGTCTTAAGTCTTTAAAAAGCAAACAAAGTCTCTTTCAAGCACAAAGTACCTGGTTTCTGGTGGAAAATCTCCTCAGAGGGCCACAGGAGAAGAGATACGTGGAAAACTGGTGTGTGCGTCGATTTCTCCCCAGCACACACGGACTTGCGTCGTTATTTTTCATGCGGGGAAGTCGTGCGTCGTTTTCCGGCGCGCGGACAGTCTCTTTCTGTGTATCGCGGGGATTACCAGATGTTCCGGGTCTGTTCGTGGATTTTCCTGCTTGTTTTCCGGTTGCGCGTCGATCTGCGGGGCTGCGCGTCGAAGTTTCGATCTCACGGCAGGTGTCGCGTTGATTTCTCCTTGGAAGTCGGGCGGCGTTGTCCTTGCGAGGCCGTGCATCAAAATTTCGGTCGTCCCGAAGGCGTCGCATCAATCAGCATCGGTGTGCGGCGTTTTTCTTGCCGCGGAACAATCTGTGCGTCCAGGTGAAAAAGAGAAGTCTTTTTGGTCCTGAGACTTCAGGGAACAGGAGGCAAGCTCTATCCAAGCCCTTGGAGAGCACTTTCACAGCCAGGCAAGAGTTCAGCAAGGCAGCAGGCCAACAGCAAGGCAGCAGTCCTTTGTAGAAAGCAGACAGGTGAGTCCTTTGAGCAGCCAGGCAGTTCTTCTTGTCAGGATGTAGTTTCTGGTTCAGGTTTCTTCTCCAGCAAGTGTCTGATGAGGAAGGGCAGAGGCCCTATTTTATACTAAGTTGTGCCTTTGAAGTGTGGGTGACTTCAAAGAGTGTCTAAGAAAGGCACCAAGCCCCCTTTCAGTTCAATCCTGTCTGCCAGAGTCCCAGTAGGGGGTGTGGCAGTCCTTTGTGTGAGGGCAGGCCCTGCACCCTCCCAGCCCAGGAAGACCCATTCAAAATGCAGATGTATGCAAGTGAGGCTGAGTACCCTGTGTTTGGGGTGCGTCTGAGTGAATGCACAAGGAGCTGTCAACTAAACCTAGCCAGACGTGGATTGAAGGGCACAACAAGATTTTGGTGCAAAGAAATGCTCACTTTCTAAAAGTGGCATTTCTAGAATAGTAATATTAAATCCAACTTCACCAGTCAGCAGGACTTTATATTACCATTCTGGCCATACTAAATATGACCTTCCTGCTCCTTTCAGATCAGCAGCTGCCACTTCAACAGTGTACGAGGGCAGCCCCAATGTTAGCCTATGAAGGGAGCAGGCCTCACAGTAGTGTAAAAACGAATTTAGGAGTTTTACACTACCAGGACATATAACTACACAGGTGCATGTCCTGCCTTTTACCTACACAGCACCCTGCTCTAGGGGTTACCTAGGGCACACATTAGGGATGACTTATATGTAGAAAAAGGGGAGTTCTAGGCTTGGCAAGTACTTTTAAATGCCAAGTCGAAGTGGCAGTGAAACTGCACACACAGGCCTTGCAATGGCAGGCCTGAGACAAGGTTAAGGGGCTACTGAAGTGGGTGGCACAACCAGTGCTGCAGGCCCACTAGCAGCATTTAATCTACAGGCCCTAGGCACATATAGTGCACTCTACTAGGGACTTATAAGTAAATTAAATAGCCAATCATGGATAAACCAATCAATAGTACCATTTACACAGAGAGCATATGCACTTTAGCACTGGTTAGCAGTGGTAAAGTGCCCAGAGGTCAAAAACCAACAACAACAGGTCAGAACAAATAGGAGGAAGGAGGCAAAAAGTTTGGGGATGACCCTGTCAAAAAGCCAGGTCCAACAGTTACCCAGGCCCAGTCCCATACCACCACAGAGCCTCCCCCCTCAGGAAACACCACCACAGCACCCACCCAGCGGGCACATACGTCAATCAGCAGTGTGTCCACCACTACAGGCACCCCAGGCAACCCCACAAACACTGGACAATCAGGGACCCGGGTCAGTGACAGTGGGCACACCGTTCAGAGGACAGAGGTACAGAACATCAGGGAAGCTGGGAGTACAGCTGTGTGACAGGGGGAGGACAGGCCCAGGGAACCATCTCTCCACAAGGCACTCACCAACATCCTGGGAGCATACCACCGTTCCCAGGACACAATGGGCCAGATACTGGACAAGTTGCAGGAGACCCAGTAGCTGCAGGAGGGACAGTACCTGAGGATCAGGGTGGACCTGAGGGATATCTATACCACCCTGGTCAGCATTGCAAGGGTGCTGGCAAACATGGCCAACACCGTGAGGGAGGCAGTGGCACACTACTGGTCCACGGACACTAGCCACACCAATGAACAGCCCTCCACCTCTGCTGACACTAGTGGACAAGAGGCCCCATCACAGGAACAACAGGCCATCAGCACCCCTCCTCCTGCAGAAGGAGAACCACCATTGAAACTGTCCCTGTGATCCAGGCAGACACCAGAGAACATTACCAAGACCCCCGCCAGGAAATAAGACTCTCCTGAATGTCACCCTTGTGTCCCACTCTGTCACCCAGTCCACCTTGAAATGCCATTGCTCCACTTCCTATGCCCCCTTGGACAGTACACTTGTGATACAATAGAATGGACCTTTTCCCTGGACTCTCCTCCAACAGCACCCCAGCTTATAGCAATACCCCATCCACTTATAAGAACATAAATGAACACCCTTGTAAAAAATACAAGTATTTAGTCTGTCCACTGATTGAACTAAGTATTCTTTTGACAATCTGTAAACATTGCAATTCAACTGTACAGTAATGTATACATAGGTATAACCTGTAGTTTGCTGCAGTCAACACACCAGGAGCCAGAGTGGGGCACATATATCTGTAAATAAATAGACATGTCAAAGGGTACAGTAAGTGGCCATAGTATTGGGAATATCAGCCTGCCAGTGACAATATCCAATACAAAACTGTCAATGGAAGGTGAAATTACAGTGTCTTACCTGTGTGTCATTGGAAGTACTGTGATATGATTGATGTTCTATTGTCCACATCCTCATCCTCTGCCTCCTCTTTGACACTGTCCACAGGCTCCACACCTGCCCCACACCCATCTCTAGCCTCATCCTCCTGCAGAAAAGGCACCTGGCGACGTAAGGATAGGTTTTGCAACATGCAACATGCCACTATGATCTGCCTCACCTTCTTGGGTGAGTAGCACAGGGCCTTCAGGAGGCCGAATGTTCGCTCTATAAGTCTTCTTGTTCACCCATGAGCCTCATTGTAATGTTCCTCTGTCCTTGTCCTGGGATTCCTCCCTCGGGTCAGTAGCCAGGAGAGGATGGGGTAACCAGAGTCACCTGCAAATATGGAGGGATACCTGTTAGCCAAACACTAACCCTTAGGGCCAACCCCATACACCAACATATACTGGGTGGGAACCATTGGCTCACCTATTAACCACACCCTGTGCCTCTGGAGTTGCGCTATCACATTTGGGATGCTACTATTCCTCAGGATAAAGGCATCATACGTAGAGCCTGAATACTTTGCTTTCACATGGGAGATGTACTGGTCCGCCAGGCACACTACCTGCACATTCATCGAGTGAAAGCTCTTTCGATTTCTGACTACCTGTTCATTTCTATGCGGGGGGACAAAGGAAATATATGTACCATCAATTGCCCCAATGATGTTGGGGATATGTCCCATTGCATAGAAGTCAGCTTTCACTGTTGTCAAGTCCTCCTCCTGGGGAAAGCAATGTAGCTGCACAGGTGTTTCATCAGAGCCGACAACACTCTTGTTAGCACTATTGAGAACATTTCCGTGACATTCCTGCTGCCAAGCCCACTGTCACTTGGAAAGAACTAGTTGCCAAAAAATGGAGCACAGATAGCACTTGCACAAGAGGGGGGATCCCAGTGGGGTGTCAGATAGCAGAGATCAGGTCTGGCTCCAATTGGTCACACAGCTCTTGGATTGTGGCCCTGTCAAGTCTGTAGGTGAGGAGAATGTGCCTGTCCTCCATTGTTGCCAAGTCCACCAGGGGCCTGTACACAGGGGGATGTCTCCATCTCCTATTCATCTGTAGCGGTTGCAATCTAGGGGGGCAAAATTATAAGCATCTTGTCAGTATTCAACATTTCCAAAATTTACACTGCATTGCATGTTGTGACTGAAACAATATGTTGTTGTATAGGCCCAGATGGTGCCTATGTGTGCTGTGATGCAGTTAGGTGCCATGGCCTGCACCCCCCTGAAATGGCATCCACCTGTCCTGTGTGGATGGACAGGTGGAAATGAGATAATGCCGCTGACGTTGTTGGCTGTTGCGGGAGGCAGTCGAGTACCTCTGTGCAACTACTCATTGGTTGTAATTGGGCCCTATGGGTTACAGTGGCCAATGGTGATGTACGGCGGCAGTGATGGGATGCACAGCCGCGGATGTGACCGCCATTTTCTATCTGTTCACTCACTTGCTACCTGACCTTGAACAGGAGAGGACCTACACTGCAAGTGCTGCTGTGACCTGTGACTGGAACTGACCATGGCTCATGTTGCTGCGGATAAGGCCCCTGCCTTCACTGCTGCAGAGTTGGAGAGACTGGTGGATGGGGTCCTACCCCAGTACCGAATGCTGTATGGACCTCCAGACCAACAGGTGAGTACACTGTGAGCACGTTGCGTGGGGCATCAATGCATGGAGTGCTGTATGTGAGGGCCTCATGTAAGGGAGGATGGTTGAAGGGTCCTGGGCAGTGTGCTGCATGATTGGTGTGCAATGTCTGTGCATAAGGGGATGGGAGGGATAAGGTGGGCTATAAGTGTAACAGGCCGGACGGTATAACTGATACCTTTTTACTATATTTATTTCTCTGCATTTTACGAACTGCGCTTGACTTCTCACCTCTGGAAACAGGGTTGGCGAATACCCCCGGTCTTCTGAAGATTCTGGATAATCCCAGATAAGGGCGACCCTTTCTAGTAGCCACGGTGCCGCTTGACAAGAAAAACCAAAGCAGACCGTACCCTCCAGAAAGAGTCCCAGAGGGAAAAAAAAAAAAAACACTGGGGAAAAAACCTCAAGCAGGAACTCGTGTGGAGAAGAAGAAAAAACAGGACTTGACAACAGGAACAAAAAATAGGCAAAAATATTCCAAGGAACAATACGCAGGAACGAAGAACAGGAGTGAAGAGCACAACCAAAGGGAAGTGTTTGCAACGCAAGGTAGAGCAAGACTGACTGACTTATACACTGAAAAAAGGGAAGTGATATCACAGGAAAGGGAAAGGACACCATCTTGAACTGGGAAAAGCCCATAGACAAGAGTAGGAAAAAAGAAGGCAGTATATAAAACAAAGAGAGCATGCTGGGACAGGAAGAAGACAAGATGAAAACAAGCATGGCAAGGCAAGAAGAAAAAATACCAGAAAAAAACCACCACCAACAAAAAGGAAGAAAAAATTACTACAGGTAAGGGTAACACGACCGGGAGCATAATACATGCTTCCCAGGAATCGCTACCAAAAAACGCAGGGAACGGCGCTCCGAGTGTCGGCAGCGCGTTCCTGCTGCGAGGGCAGAAAGAGACGCTGCGTCAAGGCGCAGCGTTACACTGCAGGTCAGCGCCCATCAGAAAAAGGGATTCAGGCGGGCCATCGCCAAGGATGTGAGGACCCTGGGGGTCTACGGCAGGTGGAAAACCCACTGTCAGAAACAGTGGGAGGACCTGAGATGCTGTGCAAAGAAGCTGGGGATGGCCTCGCAATGAGAAAGGGGTGCCCGTCGAACCCTGACCCCCCTGATGTTCCGCTTACTGGCGGTGGCCTATCTGGAGCTGGATGGGCGCTTGAGGGGATTACAGAAGACAAAAGGGGGTGAGTACAGTTTCACATTATACTACTTGTGCGTGGTGGAGTGGTCTTCGGGTGGGGGATGTGGGCCTGTTGGTGCCCCTAGGCCAGGCCGGACATTGCAGGGTAGGTTCCATGTTGAGCAGTGGCTGATGTACACCATCTCCAACCAAGCTAGTAGGCATCCACTACTGGGCAGAGCTCTGTGGGTCTCAGGTATGCTACAATTTGCATTGGGTATTCCTGTCCATAGTCTGGTGACAAGCACTGTGACTGGTAATGCATTGCATAGTGCGTAGGGCTGTTTCCTGTGTGTGTGTGTGTCGTGTACGCCAACATTGGTGTGGTTTGCGCCATTGACCAAGTGTATCCTTTGGCTTGCCCCCCCTTTTTGTTTTGTCACCCTGTCCTTCTGTGCATTAGCATCATCTGGCAGAGGAGCAGAGTCACCGGCGACGGAAGGAACTGCATCCCACAGGGCCCAGGAGGCTGAATCCACCAACAGAGAGGGCACCAGTGGGATGGTGGGTGAGGAGAGCACCTTGGCAGACAGGCGGGGACAGTATTAACACGGATTCCTCCTCCGATGGAAGCTCCCTGGTGGTGGCGGACACCTCTGGGCCCACCCCAGCTACAGGTACAGCTGCCATCCCTGTACCAGCACTGCCCTCCCAGGAGCCCCTCAGTGTGTTTCCTGTGCCCGCTCACCCAGCAGGGTGGGCATCTCCTTCACCCCAGGCACCTCAGGTGCACTCACACCTGCATGCACAACATCCTCATCCCCTACCCCCATCACCAGCACACCTATCAGCACATGCCCCTCACTGGCAGTCACCACCCCCACATCCATGCACACGTCCCCTGTGTCTTCTCCCACTGTTTTTGTGCCTCCTCCTCCCAAAGTACACAAACACAAGCACTCAGACACCCAACCGCCATCCACCTTACAACAGCATCCAGCCCATGCACATATACCCAAACACAGCAGACACCTCCAACAACCACTCCCTCTACCTCCACTCCCAGACCATCTCCCTCTTCCTGCCCCAATGTCCCTAAGAAGCTTTTCCTCTCCACCGTTGACCTCTTCCCTAGCGCTCCCCCACCTCCTCCCTCACATCAGGCCAGGGTGATCAGAACCCAGGCAAGCACTTCAGCCACCCAGTCCAGGGGCACATTCGGGTTCACAGCTACACCAGGTGGGACAGAATCCCAGCCACCAGGCAGCCACACTGATAGGGTGCCTGCACCAAGTGCTGCAAGGAAGGGCAAGGAGGCACCCCCATCTGCTGCAAGGAAGAGCAAGGAGCACCCCGAGCTGCTGAAAAGGAGGGCAAGGAGGCAACCCCAGCTGATGCAAAGAAGGGCAAGGAGGCACCCACAGCTGGTAAAAGGAATGGTAAGGAGCAGTCCCCAGCTGCTTCCAAGAGGAGCAAGGAGCCATCCCAAGCTGCAAAAAGGACAAGAGGCCTGGTGCTGGGACTCAGTCGGAGCCCCCCGCCACCAACCATGGTGGTTTACCTGTCCGAGGCTGCAGGGGATGGGCTGGAGCCTCCCCCCACCACTGCCAGCACCGCCACCAGCACCACTGCCAGCAGCAGCAGCAGCCCAAGTGGGCAGCCGTCCGAGGCTGCAGGGGATGGGCTGGAGCCTCCCCCCACCACTGCCAGCACCGCCACCAGCACCACTGCCAGCAGCAGCAGCAGCCCAAGTGGGCAGCCATCCGAGGCTGCAGGTGATGGGCTGGAGCCTCCCCCCACCACTACCAGCACCGCCACCAGCACCACTGCCAGCAGCAGCAGCCCGAGTGGGCAGCTGTCTGAGGCCTGGCCTCTGCAAATCCTGTGGGTCTGCTACCCAGGTGAGAGACTGTGAGCTTGCACTCCCCAAGATCTGCATCACATGGCACAATGCCCCCTCCAGAACCAGTGGAAGAAGCCATCCACTCACCCCATCCTCCCCAGGACGAAGCTCACTGGGCACACTACCGCCTCCAGAACCAGTGGAGAAGCCATCCACTCACCGCATCCTTCTTAGGATGAAGCTCACCGGGCACAATGCCCCCTTCAGAACCAGTGGAGTAGCCATCCACTCACTGCATCCTTCCCAGGATGAAGCACACTGGGCATAGTGCCACCTCCAGAACCAGTGGGGAACCCATCCACTAGAGAGACTGTGTCCTTGTACTCCCCAGGACCAAGCAGTGGGCAATTTACCTACTTGAGAGACTAGCCTTGAGCACCCCAGGACCAAGCAGTGGGCAAGTCACCCACTTGAGAGACTGTGGCCTTGCACTCCCCGGACCAACCAGTGGTCAAGTCACCCACTTGAGAAACTGTGGCCTTGCACGCCTCAGGACCAAGCAGTGGCAAGTCAGCCACTTGAGAGACTGAGTCCTTGCACTCCCAAAGGACAGAGTGATGGGTATGTTTCCCCCTCTGAGACCAGTGGTGTTGTACCATCTTCTGGCTGAGGTGCCCACCCATTCCCCATCCCCCTGAGGTACCTGCCTATTTTTGACCTAATGCCCCTGCAGTGTTCTCTCTGTGTTGTTGCAGGAGTGAGGTTGGGCCTTGGACTTTGTGATGTGGCCCTGTGGCCCACGGACATTGAGGACTGGTCAGTGTCTCTTGCATTGTAAATATGTATATACTTTTTTTTGGATGCACGTATCACTAATATAATTATCTTATTACACTCTTTTTAATCTATTTTGGTTGTCCTTGCATTATTCTTGAGGGTAAGGGGTGAATATGTAATGTTATTGCATCTGGTTGTGTATGCAGTGTTGGGTATTGTGCAATGCAATACATGTGTTGCGTATTGCATGTGTGTCACTCTCTTTTTCCTACCCCCCCTCCCCTGTGTGCTAGGCGGCAGTACTCACTGTGGTCGTCTTCACCGACATTGGTGTTCATATAGCAGCAGAAGGGAGAAGAGCATGGGGAAGACATGCAACTCGGGCTCCATGGTGGCATGGTTCTTCCCTGAGTGTCCAAAGGTGAGTTATTTCTCTTCTGTGCAGTGTTTCCGCCATGCTTCTGATGTCGTTGGTACCGCCCCGGAAAAGGTAGTGGATAGGTGGGTCATATTACTGTGGGTAGTCCTTTGTCTTCTGCCTGGCAGCGGTTACCGCTGTGGTGCCTGTTGATTTCACCCTGGCGGTCGGTGTGTTAAAGTGTCTGTTTGTCTGAGTAGTTTCTGCTGTGGTCCTAATTTCATATTTCTTACCACCGGCCTGTTGGCAGTATTACTGCCACTTTATCACTGACTGCCAGGGTTGTAATGAGGGCCTTGTTCATCTGTTGAAGATGGCAGGTGTGCACAGACAAAACAATCTTTAATGCCTAATGCCCTACAGTATTTTTGCACTAATCTAGAATAAACATTTGATGCACATTCATCTTTTATATTGTCTACAAAGGATGTTTTCAGTTCGTCTTTATCTATTGTGGAATGCTGTTTTGCATTCTTTAATAAGGATGTTATCTTCTCAGTTTCAGGTGTGAAATAAATCACTAGAATAATTGCTATAGCTAATAATACTGTCAATATAAGAAAAGTCACTAAAACTATCTTATCTCTGGTTTTAGCTACAGGGCACATGTTTTCTCTACTGTCAGATCTACTGCTAAATTAATCTGTTAATAGAAGCAATTATATAAATATATATCTATATATATATGTACATATATATGTATACATAAATATATATATATGTAAATATATGTATATATATATATATATATATATATATATATATATATATATATATATATATTCAAATCTTCTTTCTTGCTTCAATTAGTGAGTCAGTAAAGTTATTTTTCTTTATTCATTAGACAATCCATAAACCTGCTCTTTGTTCTTCTCAATTATTATCCTTACAATTGTTCTTCTTAATCTCGGCTCCAGGTAAAGTTCTTGTTACTTCAATTTATTTTTTATTTGATTCATTCAATATCTATTGCAATTTCAAATGTCTTGTTTTCCCTCCAGAGTATCTTTTTGTCCTTTCTTCAGGGAGGTACAGGCAGGTCTTTGCTCCAGTCACATCTGTCAGAGATGGGTATGTTCAATATTTGTCCCAGGTAGTATGTCCATTCAGGTGATGATTATCTTCAACAAGGTACTTGTGCTCTTTTTGACCTTCTGTGTGTGTCTGACGTTTCTTCTGTTTCACTAGCACCAAATGATTCTTCCTCCTCTTTGATTCTTTGTTATGGTGGTAGATTATTGCTCACACTTACTCTTTGTTTCTTTTTGGCATTTCCCTTCCAGATTTCAGTTACTGTTCTTTTATTGTTGTGGTTGGTTCCAGAACTTGTACCTACTCCTGGGTCTTCATGTTCCCTTGATTTTTTTGTGTTTCCTCCTGAATCTTGGTCTCTGACAATCACAGTTTACACCTCATAATTGTCGGCACTTTGTGAGTTGTCCGGCAATTGGACCACTTCATCTGTTAGAGTTTCTGCACCCCAATTTTTTCCTCTCTGAACCCTGATTTCTTGTTGTGCAACAATCAGTGGCTCGTATAGCAAAGCTTTAGGCCCTATCTCTTCATCTGAACTTCTCACCTTCTGAGTGTGTGAGCCATGAACCCAGTTATGGTTTCCAGCACACTTTACTGCAGTGTTTGTGACTGGAACTACTCAAAAGGGGCCTTTCAAATGGGACTTTAAAGGGCTTTCTCACATGCTTCTTTATGCCAATCCAATTTCAGGCTTTAAATTGTGGTACTGTTCTTGGCCTAGTTCTTGGCCTAGTTATGACTTCAACCTGCTGAGACATAGAATGTACCAGATCAGCCAGACCTTTGCAGTAGTCGAGTACCATGACATCTGTTATATTCACAGGCACATTTGCTAGGACTGCAGATAACCTCATGACTCTCCTCATCAATACTTGATGGGGAGACAACTCAGTTCTCTGATCTTGTGTGTTTTGCAAATTCATTAGCACGAAGGGAAAAGCATCTTGCAATTTTAATGATGTTGATGCACAGACTTTGGCCAATCTTAATTCAATAGTACCATTCATTTGCTCCACTATTACGGAAGCTTCAGGACGGTAACTGTAATGAAGTTTCTAATCAATTCTCATTGCTGTACAGAACAGTTTTATAATCTCACTATTAAAGTGAGTAATCTGATTCCAAGAGACAGACATCAGTTGGTATCAGTTCAGTTCTCTTAGTGGTAATTTAGCCACTGTGAGACTGCCATTTAATCTCATTGGATTTGCCTCCTCCTACCCGGAAAAGATGCAGACCATCACCAAGATGTACCTTAGCCCATTGCAAAGTGGCATTTCAATGAAATCCATCTGCATCCTATTGAAGGGTCATCCTGATCTGCCAACATGACTCAGTGTAACATGTGTCCTTTTTCCCACTTTGATTTGCTGACATTCAACACATCTGTTGCAAACCTCTTCAGCTTGTGCCCTAAATTTGGGTTGTACTAATACTGTGTAAATATTCAAATCATAGCATTCCTACCCAAATGTGCCTGTCCATGTAGATGTTGTGTCATTGGGATAAGTAGACTCTCTGGTAATATTGGTTGTCCTTCCAATGAAACCTAAACGGTATGTTGTATCCCACATCCTGCCTTTATCCAACCTTGTTTTTCCTCAATTGGTGCATCTTCTTGCATGCGTCTGAGTTCATCCCAATCGTCTGCAGTTTTCAGAATCATTGCAAGAAGACACCCTTTTGGCTTCCAGTCATGTTTGATCAAGTGTAAGTGTATGACACAGTTGCACAGTAACGTGACACTTAATCAGCATACTTTTTGCTGATTGCGACATACCTAGAGTCACTCCTATGCGCCACACTTTTTACAACAGCTATTTTTATGGGTTCTTGTAAAGCCTCCAGTAGATCTTTTACTTTTTGCCCATTTCTAATAGGCATTCCAGCAGAGGCTGTGAAACTCCACTGTTACCACAACGGCCCATAGTTATAGAGTACTCCAAATCCAAATTGACTGTAAAAATTGTCACTCTTACTCCATTGGTTAGTTTGCAGGCTCTGGTAAGAGCAGTCACTTCTGCAAGTTGGGCCAATGTAATTCTTTGCCACCATGATCCTTCCACTACTTCTTGAATAGTGCAAACTGCATTTGCTGCTCTCAAGCATCCCTCATTTGTTCTTAAACATGAGCCATCCACGAAGAGCTAATAATCTGGATTGATTAAAGGCTCATCTTTTATATCTCATTTGTGTTTGTTGCACACATTTGTGACATTAAGAAAATCATGTTCAAAATGAGCAGACTCATTTTCTTCAGGTATTGGCAACAAAGTGCTGGGATTTGAAGCATGTCCTCTCTTAGCACCACACTGTTTCCAGACAACATCTTTTGCTCATATTTGGTGAGTCGTGAATTTGTGAGGTGCTGAGTTTTTGTTTTGGTAGTAACACCTCAACCAAATGCAGGACTAGAATAGTCAAAGGAAATCCTATTACCATAGTTTCACATTTTACTGCAGCCACTGGTTTAAGCACCTAGGCATAGCAGTTGCCTCAGGCTCAAGAGTCACAGAGAAGTATGCAATTGGACTTTTGTAACCTCCATGAATGTGGGTAAGCACGGAAAGAGCACACCCTTCTCCATCACTGCACAACAGTATAAATTCTTCACAATAATCTGCCATTCCCAATGCAAGTGCGTGGCAGAGACTTCCTTGCAACTCCAGGAATGCTTTCATGCATTCGCTGTCCCATGGAATCGGATCAGTAATGTCTTTATGAGTCATCCTCATTAAAGGATTTCTCACAGGGAAATGTTGGGTATCCATTGTCTACAGAAGAAAATAATTCCAAGAAACATTCTGAACTCTTTCTGTGTTTTCAGAGTGTTCATTTTTAAAATCGTTTGAATCCTGTCTTTGGACACCTTCCTTATTCCTTTTCAATGATGTGTCCAAAGTATTGTACTTCCTTTTGACAATATTGCAGTTTCTGTGGTGATAATCTGTGCATATGTTCAGCTAACTGGGTTAGCAATGCTATAGAATCTTCCTGACATTTTTTTTCTGTACTGGATGCAATCAGTGTATTGTCAGTCTACTTGGATCAAAACTGAATCTCCTGCACTTTTAAAAGTTTTATATTTTTCCTTGAATTTTGACTGAAAAGTGACGGGCTCTCCAGATAGCCCTGTAGGACACCACATGATTGTAGGAGAATGAAAACGTACCCTCTTTGTGTAATGGTGCGGGGAAAAATTCATGGCAGTGGTTAATCACAATGAACCACTGAGCTGTGCAGGACATCAGGTAAAATATGATGGCTGGATTCTGTACCATAGGACAACATGTGATTATGATTTCATTAATTTTTCTCAAATCCCGCACTATTCTGTATTTGCCATTTGGTTTACATAATTCATGATTGGCAAGTTCATGGACCCCCAATACGTTATTTTAATATTCCTGTTAGAAATGGGGTTTCTGGCTGGCTAGGGTATGCAGCTAAGCCAGGCAGAACGCACCCACTCTAGTCAGGGCAAGGGAGTTACATCTCCAAGATAACACCTGCTCATCCCCTTGGTAACTTGGCACAAGCAATCAGGCTTATTCCAGAGGCAATATGTAAAGAGTTTGCACAACACACACAACACATGACACACTCTTCCCACCACAAAAGAAACACAACACCAAGGTGTATACAAATAAACTGTATTGTACACAACATTATTAGACCAAACACGAAATGCAGTAATACCATGCTACCCAAGCAGTTGTCAGAAAATTACACAATACTTTAACCTGTAGAAACCAGCAGGAGTCACATAACACATGTTACTTATTATTCTGCAATAGTCAGGAAACATTACTACACAAAACACTTGTCATGGCAGTATCATAAATGCCAGTACTAGGAACATTCAAAAACATATGGCAAGTCATGAAACATATCAGCACATCATGCCCATAAAAGGAACATTGGCAAATATTTGGCACATCATAAAGAAAACAGTTAGCACACAAGTCCCAGCATGCACCTACAGGGAACATCCAAAAAGAATATGTCCAGGAAGAACACCTGTTTTTAATGATGAGGGCACCTCTAGTGCCACGAAGTAAGTGGGGGCCCCCTTGTGCTCCACTGTGCTAAACGGGGCCAGTTTTATGTTTAGGGGAAGGGCGGCAAACACCCCCTTCATTTTTATATATTGGGGCCACTCTGGGGGCCCATGCTCAAATAGGGTGCTCCTGGAGCCTCTGGGGCCCCCTTGGGACACGACAGGTCCTCCTGGGGGGGCAGAGCCAAACAACAAGAAATGACCTAGCAGTGTGGGGGGCTTCTGATTCCGATGAGGCTTCCTCCCCGCCCGCGACCTCCGGCTGAAGATGGGGGCCCGGTGGAGCCGAAACCCAAAAAAGAAATACTATGGGAGCTATCCCACTTCAAGCGCAGGGGACCGTAGAAGAGGGATTCCCACTCACCCCCCCCCCACATCCTGCTTCCAGGGAGGCCCCGGGATCCAAATGAGACCTCCGATGAGGTCTCCCTTCCTCCTGGGGCAGCCGATGTGCACTCGCCAGCACCCGATCTGGTGCACGAGTGTCTCTTCTCCCTCCTGGGCCGCAGCGGTGATCAGGCCTAAGTGAGGGCCTTCTGGTGCCCTGCGGGTGCTCCTGGGAGCGTAACTCACCCCGGGGGAACCGATAGGAGCGTGCTCACTCTGATCAAACTTTATACATGCCCTGGGGGCACCAACCAGTGCATTTCACTCGCACTTCAAGGAAACAGCCTGCCCGGGCTGCGGTGGTGAAATTGGCAGCAAACGCTTCCAGAGCACAAAGCAAATACAAAGAAAAACATTTCCAAGGCCCTTTAAGGTAATTAAACAGAGCGCTCTCCAGGTACCATGTAATTAAGGTGAAGCAATCCTCATGTGCTTTAGCAGATGATGGCAGGGGCCAGAGGCCACAAAACCCAGCCCTTGGGGGACACAATATGATGTAGCATAGGGTGGCAGGGCCCAGCAGTAGGCCAGAAGAAGATGGATGCAGGCAGTTGGCAGTTCCTCGTAGTGAATAGTGACCCAGCAGGTTACGAGTCAGCACAGCAGCAGCAGTCCAAGACAGTTCCTGGTAAGTCTCTCCAGCAGCATTCTGTGTTCAGTTACAAGTATGTTTAAGTTCCAAAGGGTTCCCAAATTGTGGGGAAAATCCCCTGTTCTTATACTCAGTTTTGCAGTGGGTTAACAAAGAAGGGGAGAGAAGGTTCCAACCAGTTACAACTGGTTCTGGGAGTGCATCCTCTCCTCTAACACAGGCTCCAAACATCAGTTGGGGTAAACAACTCTTTTGTGTGAGGCCAGGGCACAGCCTTTACAGATCCTTGTGTGTCCCTTTTCTCCCCTTCTCTCAGCCCAGGAAGATCATTTAAATGCAGATGCATCGCTCTGACACCTCTACCCTCCCAGTCTGAAAAGGATGTACAAAGCTCAACTGTCACTCTGCCCGACGTGGATTGGAGTCAAGTTGCAAAGTCATAAGCACAGAGAAATGCTCACTTTCTAGTAGTTGCATTTCTGTAATAATAATAAAAAATCCACCTACACCAGTAAGCAGCATTTTTCACTACCATTACAACCATAACAAACATGCCTACACTACCCCTCATAAATCAGACAATACCCCCTAGACATAAGGCAGGGCATTTCCAATCCACTCCTATGAGAAGGCAGCACTCACAGCAGTGAGAAACCAAATAGGCTGTTTGTCACTGCCAGGACAGGCCACACAACCAAGTACATGTCCTGCCTTCTACGTACATAGCACCCTGCCTATAGGGCTAACTTGGGCCTACCTTAGGGGTGACTTACATTAAGTAAAAGGGGAGTTCTGGGCCTGGCAAGTAAATTTAGATGCAGGTCCCTGTGGCAGCAAACTGTGCATGCAGGCCCTGTGCTAGCAGGCCTGAGACAGGTTTAAAAAGCTAGTTCAGTAGGTGGCGCAAGCAGCGCTGCAGGTCCACTAGTAGCATTTAATTCACAGGCCCGGAGTATAGAGATACTACTGTACAAGGGACTTACAGGTAAATTAAAGGTACCAATTACGTTTAAGCCAATCATACTTCCTTTAGCAGGGAGAGCACCTGCACTGATCAGCAGTGGTAAAGTGCTCAGAGTCCTAGAGCCAGCAGCAAGAGTTCAGAAGAAATAGGAGGAAGGAGGCTAAATGTCTGGGAGTGAACCCACAAAAAGGGCCAGCTCCAACAGTTCCTTTCTCTAGCATTTCATTTATTAGAGGCGTAATTCCTGCTATTGTATCTGGTGTCACAGGTTAGGGGGTGTTCTTGAAAAAATTGAATCTGGCTTAATTTTTACTCATACTGGTTCAACTCCTTTAATAAATCTGATGTCTGTTCCAGTAATGTCCCAGTCTTCTGCCATCACTTTTTCAATCAGTTCTTTGGGCAAATGATTTAATATTATCATCGTGGAAAATTCTGCAGTTTCTCTCAAGCCTAGTCTGAGTTCCACATCTTCGTCATCATGGATTTGGAAAAGAACTCCATCCGGAGAATAACTTGCACAATAAATTCCTTCCCTACAGGTTAACAGGCCTTGAATCACAAACCACAATCTGATGTTTGTCTCTGAAAGATCCTATCCTTACCAGAACCTCTTCTGAAATTGGTTCAGTGACCAGCTTATTTGCAACACCCACTGCTTGTATTATTTTTCCCAAGAGGTATAGATCTGGTACTTCTGAAGTTCTCACAATGGAACAGGTAAGCCCAAAGTCTATTAAAAACACTACTGAGTGGTCATTTACAATTCCATGTAAATATGGTCCAGTCTAGTCTACTGCTACGATTGCACCAAGTATGCAATCTGCTTCTCCTTTCAGACATCATCATTGAGACATGCCAAAATTCAGTGCCTCGCTTTCATCGAACATCTAGAATTGTGATACCGGATTCTGAATCACATTTTGGGTCATCTTGGGCAATTGATTTTGAATAAATTGAACTCCATTTACAATAGGCTGAATTACACCGGTTTGTGGCATGGGCATAACCTGTTTCTGAGTCTGTATAAGGGCTTGCATCTGTCTCATGGGAACATTTAATAATTGAACCTCATTCATCTCTAGCATTTGATTACCTTGACTCTTATCAGGATTAAATCTACATTGCCACTTCCAATGACCCACCTTATTGTACATGTGACAAGCAATTCTTTAACATTGCAATATCGACACCTGTACTTGAAACAATATAAACCCTCTAGTCCTCTTCTTGATAAAACATTAGTTCCTGTCTGCATCACACCTCTCATCCCCTGAATAGCTGCTGCATTGTCAACATGGTTAGGTCTTTGAAAACATTGTGCCAACTTAGTCTGGGCTAATATGAATTTCTCCTTAAACTTTCGCTATTTCAATTCCTGGTTAACATAGCAATACTGTGTATACTTCAAAATCTCATCTAAAGACTTTGGCCCTCATTACAACCCTGGCCTTAAATCCCGCTGATCGTGTACCGACAGCTGCCAACGTACCATGTCCGAGGCAGAAATCCGCAATGGGTATTATGACCCACACTGAGAATTCTGCCACTATACAGACACCCACACAAGTCCGCCACACCAAAGGTCAGTGAGAAGCTGGTGATAGCAAAACCCACACCGTTACCCCAACAGAAAAACGCCCACAGTATCACGACCCACGAATCAACGCGGCGGTCATTTATCCGCAGTAATCCATTGGCGGCACACACCGCTGCGCACAAAATACACACACACTTACAAAACTACACCACATTGGACACTTCAAACTACACACACCTGACACACATACACACACCTCACCCACACACTCACACCACTATAAAACTCAAACCCACATTACCCACTACACAGAAACATTTGGAAGAAGCAGAGAGAGAGAAAAGCAAAGACCACACCAGTATCCAGAGGCACACAACACCATCGCTCATACACCATCCATGCATATCACACCACACAACCAACACATCACCCCACACCACATCATGGCACCTCAAAGACATCCCAGGTTTTCCAAGGAGGAGCACAGGGTCATGGTGGAGGAAATCATCCGGGTAGAGCCACAGCTATTAGGATCACAGATGCAGCAGACATCCATTGCAAGGAAGATGGAGCTATGGCGGAGAATTGTCAACAGGGTCAACGCAGTGGGACACCATCCAAGAACAAGGGATGACATCAGGAAGAGGTAGAATGACCTAGGGGAGAAGGTGCGTTTTGTTGTATCCAGACAACAGGTAGCCGTACAGAGGACTGGCAGTGGACCCCCATCTCCTCCCCCACAACTAACAATATGGGATGAGCAAGTCTTGGCAATCATGCATCCTGAGGGCCTCGCAGAAGTAGCAGGAGGACTGGATTCTGGAAAGTCATATCTTTACTATTATAGCCCCCCATCCTACCTGCATGCCATCACATACTCCCACCCTCACCCTCACTCCCATGACACCTCCATCTCCCACACACCCCACCATCACACCCACCACTCCCACAACCACGCCCTGCATGCAACAACAATGCATGGATACCCATCATAGACATGCATCGACATCCAGCACCAAAGCATGTCCAGTAGAGAGAGTCACCCAGGGCAAACAATCACCACGCACACAAGGGCCAAGGCGATAGTGCAAGCACAATAATAGAGGGAAACACACCCATTGCACAAGATGGAACACACAGATAAAATAACCATGCATTTACACCCCAACAGGACCCCAACCCAATGTCACCAGACAGGAGGTGCCAGCCATATCCAGCCCCCCCACAGAAGAGGCCCACAGTGATGACAGCATCTCTGCACGCCTGGATCAAGATGACCAGCCTGGCCCATCAGGGACCTCTGGACATTCGGTTCCCCTGCCACAGTCCCAAGCCACCACAGAGCCTCCCCCCTCAGGAAACACCACCACAGCATCCACCCAGCGGGCCCATGACACTGTCCCCAGGACACATCAAATAGCAGTGTGTACACCACTACTGGGACCCCAGGCAACCCCACAAATGTATGATGATCAGGGATCTTGGGTCAACGGCTGTGGGCACATGGTTGAGGGGACGGAGGCACAGGACAAAAGGGAAGATGGGAGGACTGCTGTGAGACAGGCCCAGGCAACGGACCCTCCACGAGGCACCATCAGACATCATGGGAGCATACCACCATTCCCAGGAGACCATGGGGACGATACTGGCCAAGTTTCAGGAGACCCAATGGCTGCAGGAGGGACAATACATGGGGATCAGGGAGGACCTCACCAACATCTACACCATCCTGGTCACCATAGCAGGGGTGCTGGCTGACATAGGCAAGACCATGAGGGAGGTAGTGGCACAATAAATGGCCCCTGACACTAGCCAAATCGAGGAACAGCCCTCCACCTCCGCCGGCGCTAGTGGACAAGAGGCACCGCCACAGGAACAACAGCCCACCAGCACCTCACCCCCTGCAGAAGGAGAACCACTCCGCAAACGGTCCCTGTGATCCAGGCAGAAGACAGAGAACATTGCCAAACCCCCACCAGGAAATAGGACCCTCCTGATTGTCAGCCTTCTGTCCCACCATGTCACCCTGTCCACCTGGAACTGCCATTACTCCCCTTCCTATGCCCCATTGAACAATGCACCTGTGATACCAAGAGAATAGACTCTACTATGGACCTTCCTACACCATCACCCCAGCCCCTTCCACAAACCCCTAAATACATTAGCCCCTGAATAAACTCCCTTGAATCACAAACCAATCTGGAGTCAGTCTGATCTTTCACAAATGTATTATTACAACATCACCAACAAACATCAATGTAAATGTTCATTTGCTCATACCAATGTGTGACAGTTGTTGGGCAGCAGTACATATAGCAGAAGGCAGAATGAGGTACCCAGATCTGAAAAATTGAAAGCCAAAGTAAACTGTCAGTGTCCATAGACAGAGGTGAAGAGGCTGACTTATACAATGTCCTACATTATTCAGAAATGTGAGGAGCAGTTACAGTCTCTTACCTGTGTGTCACTGGAAGTACTGCATGATCATGTTCGTTCAGTTGTCAATATCTTCTTCCTCTGCCTCCTCTTCCTCACTGTCCACAGGCTCCACCGCTGCCACAAGACCATCATCAGGCCCATCCTCCTGCAGAAAAGGCACCTGGCGTCGCAATGCCAGGTTGTGCAACATGCAGCATGCCACAATCATCAGGCACACCTTCTTCCATGATTAGTATAGAGAGCCACCTGTTAGATGGAGGCACCGGACTCGGGACTTCGGGAGGCCGAACGTCCTCTCAATCATATGCCTAGTTCACTCATGTGCCTCATTGTAGCGGTCCTCTCCCCTTGTCATGGCATTCCTCACTGGGGTCAGTAGATATGAGAGGTTGGGGTAACCAGAGTCACCTGCAAATTCCAAGGAATACCTGTTAGACACACACTAACCCTTAGGGACTACCCCATACCCAGACACCTACTCATACTGTATAGGGTCCTTGTCCTCACCTATTCGCCACACACAGTGCCTCTGGAGTTGGCCCATCACACAAGGGATACTGCTGTTCCTCAAAATGTAGGCATCATGCACAGAGCCAGGATACTTGGCATTCACATGGGAGATGTACTGGTCCGCCAAACACACCATCTGCACATTCATAGAATGGTAGCTTTTTTGATTTCTGTACACTTGTTCATTTCTGCGGGGGGGAACAAATGCCACATGTGTACCATCAATGGCACCAATGATGTTGGGGATATGTCCCAGGGAATGAAAGTCAGTTTCACTGTGGGAAAATCCTCCACCAGGGGAAACACGATATAGCTGCGCATGTGTTTCAGCAGGGCAAACAACACTCTGGTCAACACATTAGAAAACATTGGCTGAGACATCCCAGATGCCATGGCCACTGTAGTTTGAAAGTAGCCACTTGCCAGTAAATGGAGCAGTGACAGAACCTGCACTAGAGGGGGGATTCCTGTGGTATGGCAGATAGCTGACATCAGGTCTGGCTCCAATTGGGCACACAGTTCTTGGATTGTGGCACAATCAAGTCTATAGGTGGCAATGATGTGCCTGTCTTCGATTGTTGACAGGTCCACCAGGAGTCTGTACACTGGAAGATGACACCATCTCATCATCTGCCCCAGCGGATGTGGCCTATGGAGGAGAATGGTGAGCAGAGGGTCATCTACCACATAGGTTGCACAACTGTGTTTGCAGTAATGTGATTACATCCGTGTGTGGCGTAGTTTGTCCGTATATCTGCCAAATTGTGCTGTGACACAGTTAGGTGCCATGCCCTGTGCCTCCTGAAATGGCGGCTGCCTGACTTGTGAGGAGGGACAAGGGGATATGAGGTAACTGAGCTGGCATTGTGCAGAGTCGCGGTAAGCGGTCAAAGACTGCTGCACATTTCAGAATTGGTAATACTTGGGCCCTATGGGTTCTAGGAGCCAATGACGATGTACACCGGCAGTGACGGTATGCACCGCCGCAGACGTGACCGTCATTTTCTATATGTTCACTCACTTGATACCTGACCTTCAACAGGGGAGGTCCTACACTGCAAGTGCTGCTGTGACCTGAGTCTGGAAGCGACAATGGCTCAAGTGTCTGGGGAAAAGGCCCCTGCCTTTACCGCAGAGGAGTTGGACAAACTGGTAGATGGGGTCCTCCCCAGTACACGCTACACTACGGTCCTCCAGACAAACAGGTGAGCAGACTGTGAGCATGATGCATGGGCAATGCCTGTTTGGGGTGGTGTGGATGGACGATACATGTGGGTGGGGGGCTGAGGGCTGCATGTGAGGATGGTGAGTGTATGTGCGTCAGGGCATGGGTGGGAACTAGTGGGCAATGAGTATGACGGTCCGGACGGGTGACTAATTTACTTTCCTCCTGTACCTTTCCTCTAGGTCAGCACCCACCAGAAGAAGGGTATTTGGCGTGCCATCGAGTAGGAAGTGCAGACCCTGGGGGTCTATCATAGACAGAGCACCCACTGCCGCAAGAGATGGGAGGACCTGCGCCGCTGGAGCAAGAAGACCGCGGAGGCCCAGCTGAGGCTTGCCTCCCAACGTGGAAGGGGTGCCCGTCGCACCATGACCCCCCTGATTTTCCGGATCATGTCGGTGGCATATCCGGAGTTGGATGGGCGCTTGAAGCCATCACAACAGCCACAAGGGGGTGAGTACAGTGTCATTAAGCTGACTCTGCATGCTTTAAGAAGTGTCTGGGTGGGGGATGTGGGCTGTGGGTTCCCCTAGGCAAGGATGAACTTGGCAGGGTAAGTCCCTTGTTGGGCGGGCTCTGAGGCACTCCAAACACAATATTTTTAGTGGATATCTACAACTGGGCAGGCTCCTGTGGGTTCCAAGTGTACAATAAATGGTGTTAGGCATTGTACCCCATGGCCTGGTGAATTTCCTACTAACTGCTAGTGCATGGCCTAGTGAATAAGGCTGCTCCCTGTGTGTTGTGTCTGCCAATGGTAGTGGTGTTGCTGTCATTGACCATGTGTGTTTTCTGTCTTTCCCTCCCTTCTTGTTTTGTCACCCTATCCTTGTGTGCATTAGCATCATCTGGCGGAGGAGCAGAGGCACCGGCGACGGAGGGAGCAGCATCCCACATGGCCCTGGAGGTTAAATCCACAGAAGGTGAAGGCACCAGTGGGACGGAGGGCGTGGGGAGCTCCACGACAGGGACAGGAGGGGATACCAGCGACAGCGACTCCTCCTCCAATGGAAGCTCCCTGGCGGACACCTCTGTGCCCACCCCAACAACAGGTACAGCTGCCATCCCCCCTACCAGCACCTCCCTCCCAGCAGCCCATCAGCGTGTTTCCCATGCCTGCTCACCCAGGAGGGTGGTCATCTCCTTCATCCCAGGCACCTCAGGCCTTACCCCAGTCAGCCATGCTGTCCTCAGAGAGGAGGCTATTGACCTCCTGAGATCCCTCACTGTTGGGCATTCAACAATTCTGAATGCAATCCAGGGTGAAGAGAGGCTATTGCAGCAAACAAATGTATACCTGGAGGGCATTCATTCTGGCGTGGTGGCTCAACAGAGAGCATTTTAGGCTTTGGCCTCAGCACTGATAGCAGCCATTGTCCCTGTGTCCAGCCTCCCCCCTCCAAAATCTACTACCCAGACCTAATCCCCTCAGCCTATCCCAAACACACCATCAGACCAGCATGCACACACGTCAACACACAAAAGTGTCTCAAGAAAACATAAGCACTGCACATCTCACAGGCACTCACACAAGCACCATACTCATGCACACATACCAATATCCACTTCCTCCACTGTGTCCCCTTCCTCCACATCCTCCACCTCCCTCCCAGTCTCGTCTCCACTCACACCTGCATGCATTACATCATCAGCCACTGCCTCCATCACCAGCACGCCCATCACTACACACCGCTCACGTGCAATCACCACCCCACTACCATTCACACGTCCCCTATGTCCTCTCCTAGTGTGTCTGTAAGCCCTCCTCCCAAAGTACACAAACGCAGGCACACACCCACTCAACAGCCATCCACCTCACAACAGCCTCCAACCCGTGCACCTTAACCCAAACTCAGCAGACGTACACCTCCTACAACCACTACCTCTTCCTCCACTCTCACACCCCCTCCATCTTCCCGTCGCAGTGTGTCAAAAAAACTTTTCCTAGCTAACAATAACCTCTTCCCTAGACCCCCCGTCCTTCCCCTAGGGCCAGGATATCTAGATCCCAGCCCAGCACCTCAGCCACCAAATCTGCATCCGCTGTGGTCCCTACTAGTCCAGTACGGTCTAAGGGGGCACCCTTCAGAGCTGCCAGTGTGCCACTGACAGAAAAGAAGGACCACCCTATTCCACCACTTGCAGAGGTCTTCCCGCAGGGGACAGTCACACCACCCACCCAGCAAGGCCTCGTTCAAACACCGAGTGGACAGTGCCAAGGTCCCTTCAGCGACTGTCAAGATGGGAAGGGCCACAAGCCAAAGGGCACGTCACCTCTGGGCATGATGTCTCCTGGTGAGGGGCTGGTGACCACCATATCATCAGGGATGGCAGACACATGCACCACAGTCACCACCGCCACTCCGACCGCCACCTGCACCGCCACCTGTACTGCCACCTGCCACGCCACATGCCACGCCACCTGCATCGCTGCTGCCACAACATCAGTCTGCAGCATCCTCCCTAAGGATCAGCCATCCGAGGCTGCCGGAGACGGCATGGTGTCTATAACCACCACAACAGTCATTTGCACAACGGCCAGCACTGGCAGCATCTCCGTCGCAGACACCGCCACTTGCACCACCATCCTCACCACCACCTGCACAACCGATGCCACTCTGTCGAACGTCAGCCCCATCCCCAGTGTGCAGCCGTCAGAGTCTGCAGGTGATGTCCTGGACCCTGGACACGCCACTTGAGACACCACCTCCAGCACTGACATGAACCAGCACATTGCGTGGCTCAGACACCCAGCTGAGACAAAGTCAACTGTCTCACCCCAGGTACAGCATCACTGGGCACAAAGCCCCCTCCATAACCAGTGGAGAAAGGCATCCACTCACCCAGTCCTTGGCAGGATGAAGCACTCTGGGCACAAAGGCATCCACTCACCAAGGCCCATATTTATACTTTTTGACGCAAAACTGCGCTAACGCAGTTTTGCGTCAAAAAAATTAGTGCCGGCTAATGCCATTCTGAAGCGCCATGCGGGCGCCGTATTTATTGAATGATGTTAGCCGGCGTTAGCCGCCGGCGCCGTCTGGTGTGCGTTAAAAAAAACGACGTACACCAGGCAGCGCCGGCGTAGGGGAAAATGGAGCTTGGGCGTCAAGAAATGGGGCAAGTCAGGTTGAGGCAATTCTTTCGCCTCAACCCGATTTGCGCCATTGTTTTTCACTCCCAACCCCCATAGAAATGACTCCTGTTTTAGCAAAGACAGGAGTCATGCCCCCTTGCCCAATGGCCATGCCCAAGGGACTTCTGTCCCCTGGGCATGGTCATTGGGCATAGTGGCATGTAGGGGGGCACAAATCAGGCCCCCCCCCCTATGCCACAAAAAATAAAAAAATAAAAAATAAAAACACTTACCTGAACTTACCTTAATGTCCCTGGGATGGGTCCCTCCAGCCTTGGGTGTCCTCCTGGGGTGGGCAAGGGTGACAGGGGGTGTCCCTGGGGGCACGGGAGGGCACCTCTGGGCTCCTTCAGAGCCCACAGGTCCCTTAACGCCTGCCTTTTGCAGGAGCTAAAAAACGGCGCAAAAGCGGCCGTACGTCATTTTTTTTGACCCGCCCACTCCCGGGCGTGAATTTTGCCCGGGAGTATAAATCCGACGCACATGCCTCGGAGTCGATTTTTTAGACGTGAACGCCTACCTTGCATCTCATTAACGCAAAGTAGGTGTCCACACTAAAATTTACAATTAACAAATCTTGGCTAGGCTCTGGAAGATAGTAAAAATGAACACCTAGAGGATGGATCATCCTTAGAATACCATCTCCATTTCAGAGTACAACAACACAGATCCTAAAAATCTGTCTTTAGATTATTGTCCAGAAAAACTCACCACTTTACAAGATAACAAATAGAAAATGAACTCACAAATACTTTGGTAGCTGGTGAGAATTGTGATATAATGCTGTCGCCATATGTGGCAATCATGCACCAATGATTCATACATTAAAGTACAGCATGGCTCAATGTTGTTGGGTTTTATCAGATCTTCATCAACCATTACCGGGGAATCACATTCATTGTCCATATATACTTGCGGACAGCAGACCACCATGTCTGTGACTGCTTTTTAATAAAGCAGTATTTTTTTTTTGTAATGCAGCCTGTTTTCCTTAAAGGAAAACGAGATGCATTACAAAAACAAAAAATGAAACGTTTCTGAAAAAATGTTTGCTGCTCCATTCACAACGGGGAAGGGATCCCATGGGGACGCCTTCCCTTTTGCAAATGGGTTACCACCAATTTCAAATGGGTGCAAACTGCGATTCACAAAGCAATCCTGCATTGCACTGCGACTCGCAATTAGGAAGGGGACACCCCTTCCTAATTGCGACTCGCAAACCAGTTTTGCGATTCAGTAACTAAGTTACCGAATCGCAAAACGGGTTTTGTGCATTGCAAAGTGCATTTTGCACGTCGCAAACAGCGAAAATCGACTTTGCGACGTGCAAAACGCTTTCTACATCTGGCCCTTAGTTCCTAGTAGTAACAATCACTTGAATATGAATTAGGCAGTGCTCAGATTGGAGTTTAGACTTCTAGGTTGGACAACCTCTATGTAAAGTATGGCAGATGGCAGATTAGAGACTATAAGACAAATAGACAACATTGTCTTGTAGTTGCAATAGATTCAATTAAAAAGCACTGGATTAGAAACTGCAAAACAGCATGTTTAAAATACATCAAAGTGCTTTTTAGTTTTAAATAGTATATATAACCTGTAAATGGGCTTTTGCAACTCATCACAAACCACAAATAAATTCCACATTGTGGTCACAAACTATTAATCCAATGCCAATACCTCACAGGGGGTGGAATCTCATTTGAAAAATGGAAGGTGTCCTTATGGCATGGCTTCCTATTTAGGAATAATGTTAGGTAGCCTCCGAGGAGGCAGACACTAAATCAATATGTGTCCCTTTCCAACGGTGAAGAATCATCTATATTTTGGAGAAAGGGTCGATATCATTCCTTAAAGCCCAAAAACAATCCTGAGGAGACATTGTCATATCTGTCTCCTTTGTCTTTCTGTAGTTCATTGTCTTCTTAAGAAAGAGCAAGTCTGTGCGCTTTCCTCAACAATCAGATGGTGGATCAGAGGTCCATGAAAGTTCAGCATTGCTAAGTAGAAGTCAAGGGAAGAGTCTTTGGGTGCATACTGAGACACAGCTCATACGCCGTTTACTCTATATTTTGTTCTTTTTAAAAAATAGTTGAACATATGAGAGAGAATTTAAAAGAGAAAGTAACGCTTGCAAGTAGAATGGCCAAATTCTTTGTATGCAGTGCCCAATTTATTAAGGGAGGACTGACTAAGCAAACAGTTAAAAGAAACTTTGGGGGTCATTCTAAGTCTGGCGGGCGGCGGAGGCCGCCCGTCAGACTTCCCCCCTCCAAAATACCGCTCCGCGGTCGCAAGACCGCTGAGGGTATTTTGGCTTTTGCACTGGGCTGGCGGGCGACCGCCAAAAGGCCGCCCGCCAGCCCAGTGCAAAAACCCTTCCCACGAGGACGCCGGCTCAGAATTGAGCCGGCGGAGTGGGAAGGTGCGACGGGTGCAGTTGCACCCGTCGCGAATTTCACTGTCTGCAATGCAGACAGTGAAATTCAAAGTGGGGCCGCTTACGGGGGCCCCTGCAGTGCCCATGCCATTGGCATGGGCACTGCAGGGGCCCCCAGGGGCCCCACGACACCCCATACCGCCATCCTGTTCCTGGCGGGCGAACCGCCTTGGAGGATTCAGAAGGGCAGCGGAAAACCGGCGGGAGACCGCCGGTTTTCCTCTTCTGACCGCGGCTGAACCGTCGCGGTCAGAATGCCCTGCGGGGCACCGCCAGCCTGTTGGCGGTGCTCCCGCCGACCCTGGCCCCGGCGGTCTAGTACCGCCGGGGTCAGAATCACCCCCTTTGTCTGTTTTAGGGTGCTTACCATTTGTCTTCTTAGAAGACTGCTTATTTCTTTGATCAGTTAACAGAAGGTTTTGGGTTGCATTTTATATTCATTGAAAAAAGAGATAATTAAATTGATTATTTTTCACAAGAAAATAAGCATCCAAGATAATGCAGATATTGTCAAGATATTTCTGCCCATGGATAAAGAAAGGTAATCGTTATTCCAATCTTTAATAAGAAAGAACCAACTATCAACAATAATTTGACAGTGGTAATATGCGGTCTTGTTCCACAGGTTACCTCCTAAAGAACAGTCACATTTAAGAGGTGAAGCTGTCACTATTCTTTATTCCAATTCCCTTTTCTCCTTGGATTACTAGTTATGTTCAAGTTTTAACATCTCCTGGGTTTGGCCAGTTGTTTGGATGAAAGGGTGGGAACATTTTCAGTCAAATGATTATTCGTGCAGTGCAACTCTTACATCTCTGAGATGGAATTGAAAAAGTAAGGGGAGCTGTGTCCAATTTGGACAATGAGGAAGTAGCGTGAGGTTAGAGGCAGGGATGAACGGAAGTTTTTTGTCTATGAGAATAGGAAAGAGTTATCTAGCTGAAAGGTTTTGAGTCTTCTGACAAGATGTCTAGCTAGGTGCCGGGGTAAAGCCTAAGCTAATGTGGGATTCATTCATTTGTGATTGAGATGGTGGCAGAAGATTTAAAGTGTGGCATGGTAAGAACAGAGCTGATGGATTTTGTTTTCAACAATTTCTGATGATAAAAGATGAACACAGTAGATGAGAAAAGGGCTGGCTGGAGGTTTCTCTTTTTTGCTTGTTCTTCGAATCATGTATATAAAGAGGACTGGGTGCAGCCGAAAAACAGAAATATGGGAAATATTTTTGGTGATCCCTTAAGGAAGTAGACACACATTTATCAGCTAAAGGCAGAGTGTTCTTCTCTCATGCCATTACACAGCATGAAAGAAGTGGCACAATTGGCCTGAGCGGACAGAAATGCCACTCAGGGAGGGAGTTGGGCACTGCGCTTGGTCTCCACCTGGCTGCAAAATACAGCCAGGTGGAAAGTTTCTAAGTGTGCATGTCAGTTTGGCCAGCCTCAGACGGGTGGCCAAATTGACATGCTCACTTAGAAGTGCTCCATTACTCCCCCTCCACTTGTTGATGTGGAGGAAGCTGGCCTCGCCCTATGAAAGTGGACAAATAAAGCAATAATAATTTTATTTTACTGCTTTCAGTAGCGGGGCGAAGCTCCTTCACCATATTGGAGAGGCCACTCATATGTACATTGTGCTGCAATGAAATTACCTTTTCACCTATGTAAAGATGTAGATTTGGAAGAATTGCATGTGTTGTATTTAACTAAAAACAATGCACTTTTGTCATGTCTTGCGTTGCAAGGGGTAGTGATACCCTCAGTTAAAGCTGTAATATCCACATTCAACACCTCGAATTCCAGTAATAAAATGGTGCGGGAACTTGTTTTATCTGTGAAATTAAGGTAGACCTCTGTTCTTTCCCCCGCATGGTTTTTCCAGTAGAAAAATTACCATACATTAAACATTAATCATGAACAAAGAATAACTCTGATTAACTTAATACTGAATAATTCTGTGGTGGCACACATAGGTTGTTAGGGCTTAACTCTAAACACTTACAGCACAAGAGGGTCTTCCTCCAGTTATTTATACTACTTTTAGACATCATGGCTATCTAGAATATGCTTGATTCCGTGTGTTATCACATGTGATAAAAGTGTTGTATACAGGCACGCTGTTTTGAAGAATAGAGGACTACAACATAGTGACACAAGAAGAATGATCATTTGATTACAATAACTCCATGAGATCAGTTGTAACTCATGCTCCCTGCAGATGGACTTAACTGCTGTCTCCTCATTTTGAATAAGTACTCAAAATACAACAGATATTTAGGTCATCCAATAAGAGATGTGCGTATCAACAACTTTTTGTTATGAAAAGGCAATATGAGCTTGGTTTGATAAGAAGAAAGCAATTCTAAAAGTTTCATCAATGCACGCAACTAGTTATCAACTACTAAGTGGGTCTATGTCATGTGGATCATTTTCTTCCTACCCTGGTAATGTATTACATAAAATGATTCACTATCCCTTTCTGCATCAGGCTGAATGAACCTGACGCAACTAGGGACATTGTACTACATCAAAATAAAATATTGTGCTGTCTACTTTTCACTGCTCCACGGGGGATAGTGCAGCATTAAAAGCTGCACTGATGTAATGTAAACTCCAGTCTGCTTTTCAACACAGAATGTGTTTCAGCACATTGATGAGGGGGCGGGGTCATCTGCACAGGCATGTGCACTGATGGACCATGCTTGCCAAAGGGGAGATGTTTGCAAGGTTGATGGGACCCCTATGACAAGCTCTCAATTGATGCCCTCAGGGATGCACTGGTATGTGCCATTTCATATGTGGTGCACATTTATAATATGGCATATGTACAGAGGTAAAAGTATTCTCTCATATAAATAAAGCTGCATCCTCTTTCGAATGAAAGACTGATTACTAGGGATCGCACAGGATATGTACTGCACCTGTCCATATTACAGAAGGCGCCTCATGAGTGTCTGCAACCTCTTAAGTAATACTAAAGTGAACCAGCTGTATAACAAAAAACATAAATACCCCAGAGTACTGGTCAATAGGCCAAAATGACTTTGTATGTTGCAACATCTAGGAGATTAATGAAAAAGGTAAAGCCATATTGCATTATCCACTATCCAAAATATTGTTGGGTACAGGGGTCAAGGCTGGTGAAAAGTCAGCCACAAGATATAGGGTGATCGTTTTGCACCAGTTCTTTGGTGAACTTGCATTCTATAGTTACAAAACTAAATGATGTTTTTGTCTTCCCTCTGAGCAGTCTGCACAAATAACAGACCACGTGAATGCTGCAAGATAATTATTTTTAAACAAAGCAATGTGTGCCATGAACAGATGCCACTTGAAGGGTGAACGTTCTCACATCACATTAATTAGCCTGTGTTATAAAATGATAACTTCACTGGTGAGTCTCAAAATCACTGCACAAAGAACATTGAATATGGTTTAACGAATCACAGAGAAGAAGTAAGGCTGAGAGATATGCTCTTCATAAGCTATGATGTGCTGCAGGTGCCAGATATGTGAGCAAGATTGGAATTACATCAATATAGGAACACAAAGTTTAAATTGCTTTTCTTGTATCTGACAAGCATCCTGGAAAATTTCTCCCCGAGAGTAACTCTGTTGAAAGCTAAATGAAATGTATGATGAAATTTGTCTGTTGACAGCATTTGTATAATCTTGTGTGAATTCAGGCAAACTATATAAAGCTTTTAATTTGTGCTGAAGAAAAGTAAAGCTTGCTTTGCAAATTTGAATACCTGAAAAAAGACACATTCCTAACTTTTTATCCAACATCGGGTTGCATGATGGTCTTTCAATCTTTGTGCCGTTAAGCATAACACTACAGGCCCCTTCTTGCAACATGAAAATGGTTTTATGTGATTTTCAAGAAAATGAATTAATGGAATACCATCAATGAGATACCATTTCTCCTAAAATGTTTAATGAAAATTTTAAGGTGAATAGCATTTACCATTTTATAGAAACCAAATAATAGAATGTATTTTGTTCTGAAATTTGCTTATGCATGCTTATTTATAAGGTGTGAATGTAATGGCTGCAAGTCTTACTTTTAGAAACATCTTTGATAGCGGTATTTATTTCAGTGCTTTACATAAAGGGGCATTAATTTGGATGTACATCTTTTACACTGTTAAACAATTATTTTGGATGCTTTTAATTCAGCACTCCCTCACAACCCCTAAACATCATCCAACTCTGAACATTAATAACTTCATACACACCTCAGTTATGTCCATCACTGACCCCCAAAACTCCACCCATCCCTGAACCCTAAAAGTCCTTTTAAACCCTCAGCTCTATTTATTCCACAACCCTCAAAACACCTCACCACTATTAAACTTCATCCATCCCCTAACCCAAAAAAAAACCTTTTTACATCTAAATTCAACCCATCCTGAATCCCTATAACTGGTCACCACCCTAAACTCCAGCTACCCCTGAACCCTTTTTCTGAGCATAACCTCCAATTATCCCTGACTGCTAAAACTCATCACCACCTCTAAACTTCACCCATCCATGATCCATGAACAATCCTACACCACCCAATCCTGACCCCAAAAATACTCACTGTGAACCCTAAAATCTCCTCAATACCCATAAACTCTACCCATTCATGATCCCTCAAAAATCCCACCCCCTTAACTTCACCCATTCCTCCACCTTAAACACCCCTTTCCACTTGTGAACTCCACCCTTCCTTGATCCCTCATCACCCCTCTAAATTACCATCCCTAAACCCAAACACCCCTCACTACGCCTAAACAGCAACCAAGTTCAATGTATTTTTTTTTCTTTTAAATTATCTTTCATTTAATGTTTCCTTCAATTTTCAATGTATTTGTATTTCCTTAATATTGCCATTCCTTAAATGTGGTTTTCCATGATTAGGTTTCCTCCAATGTGGTTTCTCCATTTTCGTTTTTCCATTAATCCACATATGTCACATGAAAATGTCAGCTGCAACCTACCTACAAAACAGACACAGATCCAGTATTCTCCCAATTTGTACCTGGATTGCAGGGAGTAATGTTAAGGTTTTGCTGCTGGGGCACAGGTTTCTCTGCATGTATCCTCAATGTCATCACCACTTAGTCACTGGTTGTCACATTACAAGCTTCAATCTACGACCATTAATGTTCTAGCAATTTACATTTTAATTTCAAAAGCATTGCATCATAGGGCCAAGGTCATCCGATGAGCCTAGTAATCCAAACTTGAAGGGCTTTGAGGAGAGTTGTTCTGGCAACCCTTGGTCTTTCATACCAACATTTTAAGCCACAATGAATATTAATAACAATATTATGGCAAACCCCACTGCTATAAAAAGTTGATAGGGAGTAAAGATGCACTCAAGCTATGCCATCCTCTATACCATTTTCAAATGTCTGCATATTGCCACTCACAATTGTCCACAAAGCATACAGTATTAGTCACAGCAGCATAGCAGAAAGATGATAAAATTAAGAAAAATGCATTGCTCATTAACATTAGCAAAGTGCGGACAAGAGATGTTGCAGCCATAAAAGGATGCATAACTTAGAAGGTATGCTAATGTCAACCAAAGCGGATGCAGATGCCACACAGTTGTAATGTCCTGGTTTGGAACTTCATAGAGATCCATCTACCTTTCCCAAGCAGGAACATTTGAGGAGCAACACCAATCAGATGTACTTTTTGCATGCCCACTAGCATATGCACAAATAGATGTAGTGGTGAGGAGCCTGTCCTGAGGACAAGTTCAAAATAATTAATTATATTTCCAATATTAGGATAGATAGTGGAATTGATGATGAGAATGTAGCAACATGGATCATTTCAATCATGACGTCCAAAATGTGTCTGTGAGGTGTCTTAACAATATGTTAAGAACATTTTCCAACTCACGTATAGAATTTGTGCAAAAAAAAATTGAAAAATGTTTTCTCCTCTCAAATACTTCAGGAAGGCACACAAATTATTTTTACTTGCAAGTGGTGAACTGTTAACCAGGTTTGTTATATATGCCTGAAAAGAATAGTAATCGTCACGAGAATGGATCTTCCCATGCATCTCAGCCATCTAATTGTTGCTTGATTCCTCTTCTGATCACTCAGTTGAAGGTCACACAGCCGAGAGCATGCTAGGACCCTCTCAGGCAGGCCATTAGTCCCTGGAATATCCCCTAAGCTGCGCACAAGCTTGAACTAAGAAAGTCAGAGACCCCATGGCTCACAACCATGTCTGCATAGCAGTGTGTATGTCTTGCATGACATTAAGATGTGTGCATCAAGAGTTACGACGAGGATTGAAGTAGAGTGGGGTCTTATTTCCTAGTTGCATTCATTGATAAAGAGTGGGGTCTTATTTCCTAGTTGCATTAATTGATAAACTAGTTTTTAAACTTCGAAGTTTATGTCTGTGAAATGCTGTAGGTTTCCTAATGGCAAAGCCCTAAGTGCCACCTCAGCTACCAATCTGTGGGTAGTATTCTTTCACTTCTATAGCAAGAGTTAGTCAAGGGCATTATAGGTTGGACATTTTGTACTCAAGATATCATTTCCATATTGTGCTCATTTATGGCTTGAATAAGGTAGAGAACTGTCATTTGGAGGGGGACAGTCTGTCTGATTATTAGGATGCTTCTACAGGCTATCTTTCCTAATCTGGCTGTCTGAAGTGTCATGTGATGAACCCTGAATCAGTTGGTCTAGATGGACAGAAAGTGTGATCTCTATATTATGACGCTGCATAGTACAATTATTTAGTGTACCCAGATTAAAAAAATGTGTCTATAATTATCAAACATTTAATATTAACCCAGTTTGTTTGCAGCATACACAATCTTCTCTGGGTTAACACAAGATTTCTTATAGCATATGCACAACAAATTGAGTACTGATAGGTATCTGACATGTGGGGCTTTCAACCCTGATTTCTTTCAACTGGTGTGGTCTTGCCTGACCAGTGGCGTAATATTAGCCTCACAGCCCCTGCAATGAGGGGAGGGCGAGCTCCAGGGGGGCCCGCAGCACAGCCATCTCTGTGAACGAGCGGAAGGCCCCTGTCCTAAGACTGAATGGGTCCAGTCTGTGTACTTTGCAGGGGGGCACAGACCTCATTTGAGGTGCAGCTACGACCCCTGGCTTGCCCTGAGCGACCTCTGGCACTGCCTTTGAGACCCCTGAACTCAGAGGTAGCAAATTCAGTACCAGGAATACAGTGGAAGCTTGTCCTTATGGTCGTCAGTTGTGGTTCCTCTCACTTTGTTTTCTGACAAATTTGTATTATTCTAATTGTGAAAAATGATATATTATTCACTATTAGTGTAATAAAAATGGAGTTCCTTTAGTTAGATTATACCCTTCCATGGCAGCTGAGATAAGTAAAAAATGCTTTTAATTGTATCTTGTGTGTGTGCTTGCAGGTAAGAGTGTGTTTATGTGAGAGTGTATGTAAGGGTAATTTTGAGTGTATGTGTAAGTATGGATGTGTGAGTGAAAGTGGAGGTCAAAGGGCATGTGATGTCACTTCCGCTACCCCTGGCATTTAGGAGAATTGACATCCATGCGGGAGGAGGTGTTGTGGGGGGGTATACTCAAGTTTCATTACACCCCTGGGCCCGACACTGATTAATTACTAGATAGGTGTGACGAAATTTATAGGAGAGGTTATACCCAGCCCCAGCTGCATGCCTACTAGGATATTTTTTCAAAGACAAAATACAATAGGGTGACAAGCAGAAATGCACGACTGACAGTAGTATTTGAAAATGGTACGTTAAAGTTTAAAAAATGTGGTGAATGCAAGGATACAGCCCTTAAAAAAAAGGATAGACGAGGTATAAGACGTCAAGAAGTTGCCCAGGCATTGGGTAATATTATGGTAAATATTCTGAAAATAGCACTGAAAAGATAATCCTGAGAGAAGGAGGAGAGGGGGTGAATAAAGAAATGTAAACACTTATTAATACCGAGGTCCGCTGTGGTAGTGTCTTATTTTGCATCATTTTTTTGGCCCCCCTAACAGGGGGATGCCCCCTTTGCATACATTATGCCTGGGGCAGGCATAATATAGCGTAAAGGGTTACAAAGTGGAAATATGCATGCATTGCACTTCTTTGTAGATATGGTGCAGCGGTTTTGGCCTTCTAATGCCACATTAGTGCAAACAAATTACAATAATGTGGTGTTAGAATGGCACTTGGGGCTCTTGAAAATGCCCCTATGGCAGTGTCTAATTTGTGCTTGTTGTTTCTGGTGCGGAGCACTGGTACTTATTTGTGAAGGCCTGTGTTTATTTTTTTTGCCTCAGGCATTTACTGTGAGAAAAATACATATTTGAAAGTCGGAGGAAGAGAAAAAGCGTCACAATGGGGAAAAAGCTGAAATCCGTAAGAGTGAGCTGAAGGGGCGGGGAGTGCCTGTAACTGGTTTGAAGTACCCGAGCTGGCTTTGGGATTATGCTGCCTCTGCATTACGTATTCACACATTTAATTGCAGCAGCTGTGTGTTTAGGAGGAGGGCTTTGGGCACCGGCACCGGCACCTTTTTATTAACAATTTTAAGCACTGCCCTATGGGGTATATTTGAAAAAAGTGGTGCTGCACACAGTGCTCCGCCACTTTTCTTATGCTCCTTAGCACCCCAACAACACCACCAAGTGTGCGCCATATTTAAAATACGGTGCAGCATGGCCGTAGTTAGAGGACTAACTTCAGAATATTATATGCTAGGCTGGCCCTTTACAGGATTAGCATCAAAAATGTTGACTCTAATCCTGCAAAGCACCCAGTGGCCCATTGTGAGCAATGTAAGCTTTCTTTTAACGCCTGCTCTGAGCAGGCGGTAAAAGTGCCAGAAAAAAATGACATAAAGAAATCTGTCAGGCATACATTATCCCTGGTGCAGGCATAATGTAGTACAAAGAGATACAAAGTGGTGCAAAGATGGCACGTCGCTTTTGGCCTTATAATGCCACATTAGTGCAAACAAAATGATGCTAATGTTGCATTAGAATGGCGCTAGAGGCTCTTAAATATGCCCCTATATGTTATGTGGCTAGCTGAGTTGATTAGTAAAGCCAGTCTTTACAAGTGCTTTAAAACACATGAATGTATGTAAAAAGGGAGTGATGAGGGGCACATTTGCTGGGTGGTAGTGAGTGAAACCGAGGAGGAGATCATAGGGTGGGGGACGCCACAATAAACTGTCAAACAGGGCGCCACAAGTCCTAAAACCGGGCCTGTCTGTATGTTTAAGTACAGGTGTGAATCTGCTACTAGACAAAGCGAAGGCTCCCAACCTCTCAATCCCACCCCATCTCTCTGATTATATTAGAATGCTCTTCTTGTCCATTAGTTAGCGTTATTTTTGGAAGTCTATTTCATTTCTTATTGGTTTTGGTAATGCACTTCATAAAATGTATTGAAATACATTTAACTCAAACGTGGGTTGACACAGAAAAAACAAAAATGTGTACTATAACCTCCATGTTACAGATCAGATATGTCGAACAGGCTCTCGAGTGTGTAATGGGGCTGTTCTGGAAACTACATTAAAGGTCATTAAGGTCTGATTAATGTGATGATTTACCAGTACTTTCCTAATAAAACGTGTAAAAATATTTATATTGAGCTTTGATTTCTAACTTAAATATATTCTTTTTCATATATTTAAGCAAGCAGCACATTGAGAACTGACAACACTACTGCACAAAAATGTTGGACTCTTTTGAATTGAGCCATGTAGCAGTATATGGATAAAATCCAAAGTGCCTAATGTGCACTCCAAACCAACTATCAGACCTGTTTTCACATATATATCAAAGTTATCATTATCAGGAACCCAAGGCAGTTGTATAGAGGCAATTTATTCGGTATAAATTTCATTAAAAGGAAAGTTTTCAGGAAAAGTGCAGGCCTTGCGGTCTTGTTGAAATGGCATTCTGTGGGGGGTTTATTTTAGCGAGAGCAGGTGTGTGGCTAGTCGGGAAACAGCCTTAACAAGGAGGCTCGAGTCATGTTGTGCCTCTACAACGTGGCCTGAACCACGAATGCGTCTTTACAATGCATTCCTTTACCACTCAAGTCATTAAAATGATTTGCCTTAGGGAAAGTGTTGTTGGACTGATGTTGGACTTTAAGTCCAACACTTTCCCTACTGTGGTGCTGACTGGAGTTGGAATAGTAAGCTATACTCTTCCAAAGTCCAGCGCTTTCCCTAAGGCAAGTCATTGTAATGACTTGTGTGGTAAAAGAATGCCTTGCAGGGACGCATTTGTGGTTTGGGCCGCGTTCTTAAGGCAGGCGTGCTAAAGACCTGCGCTGTTCCGACGCACAACCTGGCTAGTCACAAGACCCCGGTGTGCTTAATGCACAAAAATCATAAACAGACAATTTTATGGAAACTTTTTATTTGCAGGCTGACAAGCCAGTTACATGGATATAGTTTGAAGGGCAGACAATATTCTTCAAAGGCCTTTGTACTAATCCACAGACTGAAAATGAGAAAGACAGGTTGGTATTCACCTTATCCAGGGTCAGAGTGGGCTATAGGGCAATCAGGCACTGGCCAACGGGCTAGTCTGACAGGTCAGTGAGACTGACTGGTCTTTTGGCTGTTTGTGGGCCTGTTTTACGGTCTCCTGAGTTGGTTTGTCCTACTCACTTCCATGATATTAAAACAAACAGTGACTGCGTAAAGCTCAAATCCATGCAGTCTTCCACAACTTGAAAAAAACGTGTGCTGCCTATCTTGGCAAGTTCAAAACTGCCCCAATTCACAAACATAGGAGCACATTTTTAGGTTTCTAATTAACTAATGGGGACCACTTTTATTTTGGTGCCTGGGCCAGTGCTTAGTTTGTAAAATAATGAGTGCTGGTGCCTGAAGCTCTGCTCAGAAGCCTGGAACCGTCGCTAATAAATGTCAGTGTGCCAAATCCAAGTCTATGTAGATATCATTCCACCTTATGCCTCTTTAATTAACAACCAGAAAACATCCACTAAAGAAGGTCCCTTCTTTCTCCTTGGTCACAGTTTTTCCATCTTTGTATTTCTTACTCTTTCCTCTTTGTGTTTTTTCTCTTTCATACATAATTTTTAGTATGTAGGTTTCCATAAAAACTTTACTCTTCAGTTACAGACTGAATCATTTGTATGAGAATAGTTAGGTGGTCATTTGGAATACAGAGGATATCAGACAACGCTGGAGGGTAGGAAAAGGTCCTTACCTCCACCTTTGTGGTTCAGTACTGCCTGCTACATTTGCAGATACTGATGTGACTGGTAGCAGTGTCTATGTCTTTAGACATTGATGTGGTGGCTTCACTGATGGCCCTGGCAAACCTGACCAGGCACCATTTTCTTTCAACTGCTCAGCATTCGTTTTATCTTTTTTGTCTAAAACGAAGTATAGAAGTATGAGATGGTTGAAAAATATGAAAAACCAATGGCACTGACACATTGACAGTTTTCTTCAATGCAGATGGCGGTCATTGATTGATTTCTTAGCATGGAATTGTCATGTCGGGAATGGCATCTCTGGACAACAAAAATATATTGCTATCCCCTACTAAATGGGATGGAGCAGATATCACTGTGACCTCTCCACTCTATGGTAAATGGGCCATCAGGTCAAAATTTGCTGATGGCAGAGCAAGCAGATTTAAATGGGGTTGTAGAGGGCATTAAGGGGGTCATTCTGACCTCGGCGGTAAAAGCCGCTTACCGCCGGTCAGAAGGCCGCCACAATACCGCCGCGGCCGCGGTCAGCCGCCACGGACATTCTGACCCACAACTGCAAAACCTCCGAAAATCCGCCCTCCACTGCAGTCCGCCACATCAGCGGCCAGCGGTAAACTGGAGAAGACCAAACCTCCACCGCCACGCCAACAGAAATACGCCCATCCCATTATGACCCGCAAATCCACGCGGCGGTCATTCAACCGCGGTATTCCATTGGCGGTACACACCGCCGCGGTCAAAATACACACACCTTTACAAACCCCTACCACATTGGACAATTTGAAAGGCACACACCTGAAACACATACACACACCACTCCCACACATCCAATACCATATAAAACACACACCCACATCACCCACAAACCCCTACCAACAAAAACCAGAGACGAAGGAGAGAGAGACACATCAGAGAATAGATAGCCAGACACACAGAGGCACACCGCAACATCACACACACCACATAGAAGCACAAAGCACCACACACCAACACACACATCATCACATACACCACCCCACACCTCATACACACCACCCCATGGCACCACAAAGGCACCCACGCTTTTCGGACCAAGAACTCCGGGTCATGGTGGAGGAGATCATAAGAGTGGAACCCCAGCTCTTCGGCTCACAGGTCCAGCACACCACCATAGCAAGGAAGGCGGAGCTCTGGCAGCGGATCGTGGACAGGGTCAACACGGTGGGACAGCATCCCAGAAATCGAGAGGACATCCGCAAACGATGGAACGACCTACGGGGGAAGGTGCGCTCGATGGTCTCGCGACACAACATCGCAGTGCAGAAGACTGGCGGGGGACCCCCACCCACTCCACCCGAATTCACAACATGGGAGCAAGAGGTACTCAGCATCCTGATGGCCTCGCTGGAGTACACGGAGGAATGGACTCTGGTAAGTACAAGGCCAACCACTTCACCCTCCCCCCCCAGCATGCTAACCCCCACCCTCACCCCCAACCCCCCAGCACACATCCTCCCTGAGAATGTCTCCCCAGCACAACCCACCCAACACCAACCCCTGCATGCCACCCCCAAACTATGGACACCCATCACCTAAGCATGACCACTGCACATACCCATTACCCCCCCCACAAAACACCCTCACAACACCTCCCCCAAGGGAATGCCAGCACTGGGGGACAAGGGCACCCATAAAACGCAAGCTAATGCACACACAGAAACAATAACCATACCCTCTTACCCCATGCAGGACCCGAACGACAACACACCGGTCAGGAGGGACCAGAAATGTCCATCCCACCCCCGGAACAGGCCACTAGTGATGACAGCAGCTCTGTCGACCTGGAACCTGACGACCAGCCCGGACCATCGGGGACCTCTGGGCAGTCGGTTCCCCTCACCCAGACACAGGCCACTGCAGACCCAACCCCCTCTGGGAACAACAGCACAGCTCCCACCCAGCGGGCCCATGCCTCTGTCTCTAGGACAGGTCAAGCAGCGGTGTGTCTACCACTACAGGGCCCCCAGGGTAACCCACCAACCCAACAAAAACAGGGACCTGGGGGCAGTGGGAGTGGGCACACCGTCCAGGGGACAGAGGCCCAGGGAAACAGGGCAACTCGGAGGGCTGCTGTGCGACAGGGGGGGGAGGAGAGGCCCAAGGAACCCACTCTCCAAGAGGCCCTCACCACCATCATGGCTGCCTACCACCACTCACAAGAGACGATGGCGACGGTACTGGCCAGGTTCCAGGAGATCCAGGCACAGCAGGAGCAACGCTACATGGGGTTCAGCGACCAACTCAGCAACATCTCAACCGCTATGGGGAGCATAGTCCAGGCCCTGAACCGCATAGAGGACACGTTTCGGGACCATGTGGCATCACACAGGGCCCCTGTCACTAGCCAGGAACAGGAACAGCCTACCACCTCCGCCGGCGCTAGTGGACAGGAGGCCCCACCACAACGACAGCCCCCCAGAACCCCACCTCCTGCTGAACAACAACCGCCCCGCAAAAGGAGCCTGAGATCAAAAAAAACGACAGAGTAGGAGGTCAAGTCCCCCGCCAGCATCACATACCCCCTGAAGTCCTCCCACTGTCCCACATTGCCACCCTGTCAAACCTTGAACTGCCCCTGCTCCATCCTGCCACAGGCATATGGACAATGCACCTGTGAGACTGAGAACTGGACTCCGCCATGGACATTACTCCACCCCCACCCATCACTGTTTCACTATCATGTACCAATATCAATGCACTAATAATAAATCACACATTGCACTGAAATCAATCAGGACTCAGCCTGTCTTATTTACAAATGTATGACACATTACATATCAATTACGTATTGTGAACATTGTGAATTACACATACCGAGGTAACTTAGCATTAGTCCATGGGCCAAGCAAGCCGAGGTCACGCAGTGGCTCATACAGCACAGAAAAGGGAAGGGAAAATCAAACATCATGTTCATAGGTCTGGGGGGAAACCGACAAAGTTGAGATGCAGGAGGCTTTCAGGAAATGTAAAATGGCATGGGTGATTATTACCTGTGTGCTACTGGAAATACTGTTCTATTACTCTGTCCCTGTTGTCTGTGTCGTCCTCTGAGTCTTCCTCCTCTTCACTCTCTCCGCAGGCTCCACAGCTACTTCAACACCACCATCTGCACCATCCTCCTGCAGGAAAGGAACCTGACATCGCAATGCCAGATTGTGAAGCATACAGCAGGCCACGATGATGTGGCACACCTTCTTTGGTGAGTACATCAGGGATCCCCCAGTCATATGCAGGCACCTAAACCTGGCCTTCAGGAGGCCAAAGGTCCTTTCGATGATCCTCCTAGTTCGCCCATGGGCCTCATTGTACCGTTCCTCTGCCCTGGTCCGGGGATTCCTTACTGGGGTCAGTAGCCAAGGCAGGTTGGGGTAACCAGAGTCACCTATTAGCCACACACGTTGTCTCTGTAGCTGCTCCATCACATAGGGGATGCTGCTATTTCGCATCACATACGCGTCATGCACTGACCCTGGGAACTTGGCATTTACATGGGAGATGTACTGGTCAGCCAAACAGACCACCTGGACATTCATCGAATGATAACTTTTTCTGTTTCGGTACACCTGCTCATCGTCTTTTGGGGGTACCAAAGCCACATGGGTCCCATCAATGGCACCAATGATGTTGGGGATATGTCCAAGGGCATAGAAATCACCCTTCACTGTAGGCAAGTCACCCTCCTCTGGGAAAATGATGTAGCTCCGCATGAGTTTCATCAGGGCAGACAACACTCTACTCAAAATCTTTGAAAACATAGACTGAGACATTCCAGATGACATGGCCACTGTGGTCTGGAATGACCCAGTTGCCAAAAAATGGAGGACTGACAAAACCTGCACCAGAGGGGGAATCCCTGTGGGTTAGCGGATGGGGGACATCAGGGCTGGCTCCAGCTGGGCAAGTCTGTATCGAAGTATTATATGGCGTTCTTACATTGTCGACAGGTCCACCAGCGGTCGGTACACGCGAGGATTCCTCCTTCTCATCCCAAGTCCCAGCGGACGGTGCCTAGGAAGGACAACATGGAGCACAGAGTCATCCAAACCACAGGTACGTACAGACAGCTTGCACAGTTAAAGAATGGCAATGGGTTGAAAGGCGTGTATGTGTGGCAATGCAAGGCCTAGGCCTGTGTGTCGCAGTCAAAATTAAGCCATGTAGGCCCTTGAAATGGCGGCTGCCTGACCTGTGAAGTGGGACAATGGGATGTGAGGTCAATGCGCTGGCGGGGCACACCGTGGCGGTAGGCGGTCTAAGACCGCGGCGCAAAGCCGCATTGGTTAACATTGAAGCCTATGGGTTTCAGGAGCCAATGACGAAGTGCGCCGGCGGTCGCGGTACGCACCGCCGCGGGCGTGACCGCCATTTTCTATCTGCTTAATCACTCGAGACCTGATCATCCACAGGAGAGGACCTATACTGCAAGTGCTGCTGTGACCTCGGTCTGGAAGATACAATGGCTGCTGCGACTGGGGAAAGGGCCCCTGCCTTCACGTCTGAAGAGTTGGAGAAGCTCGTGGATGGGGTCCTCCCCCAGTATGCGCTACTCTACGGTCCTCCAGACCAACAAGTGAGTACACCGGGTGCACATGGAATGGGATATGCCTGTGTGGATTGGGGTGGATGTAAGTTGGTGGGGTGGGGGGCGAATGAGGAGTGCAACGCCCGACAGATGAGAGCATGTGCCATATGGCAAAGTTGCTGGGGGGGGCCAATCACATCTAACATGCAGGTCATTGATGATTTCCTCCTTTCCACCCTGTACATGTCAAATAGGTCAGCGCCCATCAGAAGATCGAGATTTGGCGTGCCATCGCCAAGGAAGTCCGGAACTTGGGGGTCCACAACAGACGGGGCACCCACTGCCGCAAGAGGTGGGAGGACATCCGCCGCGGAACAAGGAAGACCGCAGAAACACTGCTGGGGATGGCCTCCCAACCTAGGAGGGGTGCCAGTCGCACCATGACCCCACTGATGTCCCGGATCCTGGCGGTGGCCTACCCAGAATTGGATGGGCGCTTTAAGACATCACAGCAGACACAAGGGGGTGAGTATCAGCACATTCTCCTATCTTTCTGCGCAGTGGAGGCGTCTGGGTGGGGGAGGAGGGCTGTGGGTGACATTAGGCCAGGGCGCTTTCTGTAGTGTAGTCCTCTCCTTTAGGCATGGCCCTGTGCCCCCGGACCCCACCTCGGTAGGGTGACAAGTACAGCCATTGAAGGTCCAGCATCTCCCATGTGCGCGTTTGACGTCTCTTGGCCTGTTGTCCTAGTCAGTAGTACTGAGTAGTGTACCCCGAATGCGCGGCTTAGTGCATTAGGCTCCTGTGTCTGTCCTCTCCGCCAACGGTGTTGACATTGCATGCACTCAACCTGGTCTTCTTTTTTCTCCCCCCACCCTTTCTCTTCATCTTCTTGTGCATGTGTGCATTAGCATCATCAGGCGGAGGAGATTTGGCATCGGAGCACGAGGGAGCTGCAGGACACAATGCCCCGGTGGGCCCAGGAACAGACACCGAGGGCACCAGTGATCCGTAGGGCGAGGGGAGCACCACGACGGGGACCGCTGGTGAGAGCAGCGAAAGCGACACGTCCTCGGATGGGAGCTCCCTAGCGGTGGCGGCAACATCCGTGCCCCCCGCCTCTACAGGTACAGCCGCCACCCAGCGCACCAGCCCCGCCCTCCCAGCAGCCCCTCAGTCTTCGCTCCGTGCCCGTTCGCCCAGGAAGGCGCGCGTCTCCTTCGCCCCAGGCACCTCAGCCCCTGCCCCTGTTGCCCCTTCTGCCCTCAGTGCGGAGCTCATTGACCTGGTAAGGACGCTCATTGTTGGGCAGACGACCCTTTTGAATGCCATCCAGGGTGTGCAAAGGGAGGTGCAACAGAGCAATGAGTACCTGGAGGGCATTCATTCGGGTCAGGCTGCCCATCAACGAGCGTTCACTGCTCTGGCCTCAGCACTGACGGCAGCCATTGTCCCTGTTTCCAGCCTCCCTCTTCTTACTGCCTCCAGCCTTTCTCTGTCTCCTGTTCCTCAGCCTATCCCATCCACACCATCAGACCAGCCTGCACACACCTCAACACCCAAGAGCAGCTCATCCAAACACAAGCACCACAGATCCCACAAACACTCACCCAAGCAACACCCAGATGCAGACATGCCAACAGCCACTGCCACCCCTGTGTCCCCCTCCTCCTCGTCTCCCTCCTCCCTGCCTGTGACGTCTACACTCACACCTGCATGCACCCCAACATCAGCCAGTGCTTCCATCACCACCTCACCCTCCAGTACAGTCCACACTCGTGCAGTCACCACCCCCGCTGCCATTTACACGTCCCCTGTGTCCTCTCCCACTGTGTCTGTCACCCCCTCTTCCAAGACACACAAACGCAGGCAGCCACCCACCCAACAGCCATCCACCTCACGACAGCCTACAGCACCAGCACCTTCACCCAATGACAGCACACCTGACTCTCCTCCAACCACCTCCTCTACCTCCACTTCCATCTCCACTTCTCCTACCCTTTACCTTGGCCCTAAAAAACTTTTCATGGCTAACCTTGACCTCTTTCCCCCGATGAGCTCCCCCATCCATCTTCAAAGAGTCCCAAGAGCACCGCAGCCACCACCAGCCCAGCTTCGGGTGTCACTGTTGTGCATGGGTTCTGGAGCCCACCCTTTGCCAGCAGTGACACATCGATCAGCAGCAAGGACACGTCCAGCCCCCCCCCCGGCAAGAGGACCCGCAAAAACAAGGGCCGCCGTGCGAGGACCGACAGGGCTGCCCCCAAGGAGCAATGTGCGGCCACTTCACCACCCACACCATCTAGGGGAGGCAAGGGCCTGAGAGCCCCATCAAAGGAGCGGAAGGGCAGCAGGAGCGCGGAGAAGGTGGACCCCACATGCCACATCCCAGCTGGGAAGGAGGACACTAAGGAGGCCAGGAGTCCGTCCCCGAAGGGTCCCGAAACATCACTGTCCGAGGGCGACTGAGCAGGGAGTCCAGGCCAGGTCTGGCTCCCTTGACCTGCTGGATGAGCACCGCTGAACAGGGCCCGCGGGGCAGAAGAGCACCGCTGAACAGGGCCCGCCGTGGAGAAGAGCACCGCTGAACAGGGCCCGCGGTGAAGAAGAGCACCGCTGAACAGGGCCCGCCGTGGAGAAGAGCACCGCTGAACAGGGCCCGCGGTGAAGAAGAGCACCACTGAACAGGGCCCGCCGTGGAGAAGAGCACTGCTGAACAGGGCCCGCGGTGAAGAAGAGCACCGCTGAACAGGGCCCCGCCGTGCAGAAGAGCACCGCTGAACAGGGCCCGCCGTGAAGATAGGCACCGCTGAACAGGGCCCACCGTGGAGAAGAGCACCGCTGAACAGGGCCCCGCCGTGCAGAAGAGCACCGCTGAACAGGGCCCGCCGTGATGATAGGCACCGCTGAACAGGGCCCACCGTGGAGAAGAGCACCGCTGAACAGGGCCCGCGGTGAAGAAGAGCACCGCTGAACAGGGCCCCGCCGTGCAGAAGAGCACCGCTGAACAGGGCCCGCCGTGAAGATAGGCACCGCTGAACAGGGCCCGCCGTGGAGAAGAGCACCGCTGAACAGGGCCCCGCCGTGCAGAAGAGCACCGCTGAACAGGGCCCGCCGTGAAGATAGGCACCGCTGAACAGGGCCCGCCGTGGAGAAGAGCCCCGCTGAACAGGGCCCCGCCGTGCAGAAGAGCACCGCTGAACAGGGCCCGCCGTGAAGATAGGCACCGCTGAACAGGGCCCGCCGTGGAGAAGAGCACCGCTGAACAGGGCCCCGCCGTGCAGAAGAGCACCGCTGAACAGGGCCCGCGGTGAAGAAGAGCACCGCTGAACAGGGCCCCGCCGTGCAGAAGAGCACCGCTGAACAGGGCCCGCCGTGAAGATAGGCACCGCTGAACAGGGCCCGCGGTGCAGAAGAGCACCGCTGAACAGGGCCCCGCCGTCTCAAGCACCGCTCCGCTGGGCCCTTCTTCTCAAGCACCGCTCCGCTGGGCACCGCCGTCTCAGACACCGCTCCGCTGGGCCCTTCTTCTCAAGCACCGCTCCGCTGGGCCCTTCATCTCAAGCACCGCTCCGCTGGGCACCGCTGTCTCTCCACCTCTCCGCTGGGCCCTTCCTCTCAAGCACCGCTCCGCTGGGCCCTTCTTCTCAAGCACCGCTCCGCTGGGCCCTTCATCTCAAGCACCGCTCCGCTGGGCCCCGCCGTCTCAAGCACCGCTCCGCTGGGCCCTTCATCTCAAGCACCGCTCCGCTGGGCACCGCTGTCTCTCCACCTCTCCGCTGGGCCCTTCCTCTCAAGCACCGCTCCGCTGGGCCCTTCTTCTCAAGCACCGCTCCGCTGGGCCCTTCATCTCAAGCACCGCTCTGCTGGGCACCGCTGTCTCTCCACCTCTCCGCTGGGCCCTTCCTCTCAAGCACCGCTCCGCTGGGCCCTTCTTCTCAAGCACCGCTCCGCTGGGCCCTTCATCTCAAGCACCGCTCCGCTGGGCCCTTCATCTCAAGCACCGCTCCGCTGGGCCCTTCATCTCAAGCACCGCTCCGCTGGGCCCCGCCGTCTCAAGCACCGCTCCGCTGGGCCCTTCTTCTCAAGCACCGCTCCGCTGGGCCCTTCTTCTCAAGCACCGCTCCGCTGGGCCCTTCATCTCAAGCACCGCTCCGCTGGGCCCTTCATCTCAAGCACCGCTCCGCTGGGCCCTTCATCTCAAGCACCGCTCCGCTGGGCCCCGCCGTCTCAAGCACCGCTCCGCTGGGCCCTTCTTCTCAAGCACCGCTCCGCTGGGCCCTTCTTCTCAAGCACCGCTCCGCTGGGCCCTTCATCTCAAGCACCGCTCCGCTGGGCCCTTCATCTCAAGCACCGCTCCGCTGGGCCCTTCATCTCAAGCACTGCTCCGCTGGGCCCTTCATCTCAAGCACCGCTCCGCTGGGCCCCGCCGTCTCAAGCACCGCTCCGCTGGGCCCTTCTTCTCAAGCACTGCTCCGCTGGGCCCTTCTTCTCAAGCACCGCTCCGCTGGGCCCTTCATCTCAAGCACCACTCCGCTGGGCCCTTCATCTCAAGCACCGCTCCGCTGGGCCCCGCCGTCTCAAGCACCGCTCCGCTGGGCCCTTCTTCTCAAGCACCGCTCCGCTGGGCCCTTCTTCTCAAGCACCGCTCCGCTGGGCACCACCGTCTCAAACACCGCTCCGCTGGGCCCTTCCTGTCAAGCACCGCTCCGCTGGGCACCGCTGTCTCTCCACCTCTCCGCTGGGCCCTTCCTGTGAAGCACCGCTCCGCTGGGCACCGCCGTCTCAATCACTGTTTATGGTTCACTGTGCCCACCATGCCTCCTCCTTGACCAGTGGAGACTGTCATCCACCTGATGGACTGTGGCTTTGCACTCCCCAGGATGGTACAGTGGGCAGCCCACCCACTGTAGAGACATTGAGAGACTGTGGCTTTGCACTCCCCAGGATGGTACAGTGGGCAGCCCACCCACTGTAGAGACATTGAGAGACTGTGGCTTTGCACTCCCCAGGATGGTACAGTGGGCATGGTGGCTCCTCGTGGATCTGGCGTCGTGGACTCATGTGGCTGTGGTGCCACCCCCTTCCCTTCCCCCTGAGGTGCCTGTAGTTTTTACATCTGATGCCCCTGCAGTGTTCTCTCCAAAGGACTCAGGTCTCCTGTGTGGGCTTTGCCCTTGTTTCTCAAAACTTTGGCCCACGGACATGATGAATTCGTAGGATGTGCAGGACTTGTTACTTCAGTTATACACTGATGTGTATGTCATTAGTTTTCTTGTGAATATCTTTCATGGTTGTACGATAATTTTCAGGACCTTTTTGGTACATAAATATTTATTCCAAATTTGATTATGCCCTAGCATTTTTCTGGGGTGTTTGGGTGGTGTCACTGTGACTTGTTGCTCTGCATTGGTGTGTACATAGTTGGGGGGGGGGGGCGCATATGTGTGTGCCCGTAACCTTTCGTCCTCCCCCCTCCCGTGTGTCGTAGGTGCAGTACTCACCGTTGTCGTCTGCGCCGGACTTCGTACTCGTGGTAGATGAGAAGGTAGACGAGAGCAGGTAGGATGTTTAATTCGGGTTCCATGCTGTCCTCCTTCCTCCTGGAGTGCGTAGTGGTGAGCGTTTTCCCGTTCGTAGTCTGTTTCCGCCGTGTTTTTATCGGCGGTGCTCCCGCCCCGGAAAAGGTGGCGGGTTGGTGAGTTGTGATAGGGTGGGCGGTACATTGTCTGCCGCCTGGCTGTTGGCGGTGACCGCCGCGCTGTTTGTTTGTACCGCCGTGGCGGGCGGAGTGTTAAAGTGGCTGTCTGTGTTGGCGGTTCCCGCCAGGGTCAGAATTCCATATTTTTTACCGCCAGCCTGTTGGCGGGTTGGCCACCGCTTTAACACCGACCGCCAGGGTTAGAATCACCCCCTAATTGTCTGATGCCTCAGATTTGCCATACACTAAATAATCCTGTTAACTTTTAGTAGGAGTATAAAAAGACAAAACTTTTTTTTTTGTCTGCTAAAGCATTCCAGCACAAGCTGGACTGAGACTGAAGTTGTATGGTTAAGGTCTTTGAGTTAAGAAGAAACTGTGTTTATGTTATATGTTAGACCTGGCATCCATGGTGTGGTCTCCTACCAAACATTTTGCCTACTACCCTTCCATTGTCTGAATTATGTTTTTGTTGCCTTTAGGATGCTGGGCACTTTACTAGAGATGGGCGGTAAACTCCTCTACACTGGCACAGTTTGCGGACCTTGCCTGAGCATGTAGTTCAGCAGAAAACTCCAGCAGCCACCGGGTGGTGAAGTTTACCATCCATCTCTAGATTCCTGTTGAGTTGAACCTGATTTTCAACAAAGATCAGAGTCCGACAGCAATAAATGAATTCTTATCTTGCTGTCAGACTCTGATCTTTGTTGAAAACCATGTTTAACTCAACAGGAATCACTCATGCTCATAGGAAAGATGCTGGTGTTTTGAGAAAACTGATGTTGCACATTCTCAGAGGAGAGACACAGGTCTAGCATGCTCAGATTCTTATTTTAACTCTATGGGCATTTGTCAAACTACGGGTGCATCATATGTGCTGGACCTTTCAGCAGATAATTTGAATGTTCAGGGCCTGGCGCTTGGCAAGGTTCCAGGCCTGCATGCTGCCTGTGATTTATTTCTAGGCTGACTTTGCAGTATGGCGCCATGTCAAAGCAAGAGTTGCAGTGGGAAGGCTATTATTGAAATACCTTAAATGATTAATATAGTGGGAGTACAGGGTTCTGCTTGCTTCTGTGTGTCTCAGACTCCCTCTGGTACCGAGCTGCCCTCAGGAGGAAGAGTGCTTGGTTCTGGTGGGAGTCAGACACAGACTAAGCCACAGCCCATAACCATGTGGAGTGTACCCATGCCTCCAAGCAGGGCCTCCTGGAGCTGCTGATGCAGGTGCGCTGGGGGAGAGTGCTGGCTCAGCTAAAAGGGGACACTCTCACACTCTCTGCCGATCCATACTCCGAGGGACAGGGGTTGCCCAATGGCATGGAAGTGAGTCCCAGGAGCCCTGGATTGGGAGCAGATGACTCTGACATTTGTACTGTGCAAGTCCTCGAGAAGGAGGCTGGCAGGCTGGGCAGCAGAGTTGAGGGCGGGCATGAGAACTGTATGCCTGACTATCCTGATTTCCATACGCCTCCTGGGACTAGAAGCGGAGCACAGCGACATGCTGAGTGTTTGTTTACTTGCAACGGCTGCGACTTCTGTGAGGCCACCCATGCCATGATTGACTAAGCTGTGCAGGAGCTCGAGCTGCCTGGGAAAGCAGTGACCCTGAAAGATAAGACGAGCAAGCACCTTTGGATTGTGACAGTTCACAAAAGTGGGACAGGATAATATAACAACTGGTACACCACAAGCGTATGGCGAACCGGAATTCCGCCGCATGTAGAACTCTATGGAATCTCACAGAGTTACTAGTTAACTCTGTGGAATTCCTCCGAGTAAAACTCTGCAACTTCCCCCTACCTCAACACTTTACCACTTACTACAAACTCTCTCCTTTAAACAGGGCAAAATTGTCTTACACCCAATGGGCACATTTAATTTACTTAAAAGTCCCTATTAAAGTGGTGCTGCATGTGCAGATGGCCTGTAAATTAAAAACTACTGGTGGGCCTGCAGCACTTATTGTGTTACCCACTAAAGTAGCTCTTGCAGCCTGTGTGCAGTTTTAGACTGCCAGTTCGACCTGGCAAAATAACCCTTTTGCCCATAAGCCTCCTAGGACTAGAAGCGGAGCACAGCGGCATGCTGAGCGTTTGTTTACTTGCAACGGCTGCGACCTCTGTGAGGCCACCCATGCCATGATTGACTAAGCTGTGCAGTAGCTCAAGCTGCCTGGGAAAGCAGTGACCCTGGAAGATAAGACGGACAAGCACCTTTGGATTGTGACAGTTGACAAAAGTGGGATAGGATAATATACCAACTGGTACACCACAAGCGTATGGCGAACCGGAATTCCGCAGCATGAAGAACTCCATGGAATCTCACAGAGTTACTAGGTAACTCTGTGGAATTCCTCCGAGTAAAACTCTGCAACTTCCACCCACCTCAACACTTTACCACTTCCTACAAACTCTCTCCTTTAAACAGGGCAAAATTGTCTTACACCCAATTGGCACATTTAATTTACTTAAAAGTCCCTATTAAAGTGGTGCTACATGTGCAGATGGCCTGTAAATTAAAAACTACTGGTGGGCCTGCAGCAATTATTGTGTTACCCACTTAAGTAGCCCTTGCAGCCTGTGTGCAGTTTTAGACTGCCAGTTCGACTAGGCAAAATAACCCTTTTGCCATGCCTTAACCTTCCTTTTTTTATACAAACAAGTGACAACTAAGGTAGGCAATATACATCCCACACAGTAGGGCACCTTGTATTTTAAAGGTAGGAAACATGTTTTTGAGTTTTTCATGTTCTGGTAGTGAAAAACTCCTAAATTCATTTTTCACTATTGCAATGTGTACCTCTCCCATGCGATAACACTGAGTTAACTTACCACATTTAATAAGTGCTAACGTTTGATTGGGAAAAGGCAGGAATATCATATTTGGTCTCAAATGCTTTATGATTCAAAATTCTTTTTAGTGGTACAGTCAGATTTTAGGAACAATTCTAAAAAATCCACTTTTAGAAAATTAGCAGCAACAAATAATCCCCATTAACCTTCAATATACTATTCATTTCTGTGGTCCTCATCACTACTCAGGACCCCTTATATTTAAAAAGACACTCCAAATTATTCACAGAACATTTTTCATCTCACCTTTAACATGCACACAGCAACATATCACCAATAAGCTTATAAACTTTGAGAAGAGCCCAAACTCATATTAAGCTCAAAAATACTTCACAATCACCAAAATGTTTTTTGTGATGACAATAATTTACCAACAAATGTTTCATATTATAAATATCAAGTACATGTTAATGCACTGACAAACTTCAAAAGAAAATGACAGTACATTAGACTTGTAAATCATAAAGACGAAACATCACAGTTAATGATGATATATAGATAAAGGTAGTATGTCCTCTGAGTCCACTGGAATTTCTCTAATCTTTCCCAGATCTAAAATCCTTGTCCATATGACAAGCCCCCCGCCACTCTCCCCACCAAGGAAGGTCTAGCTTCTTTACAATAAGAATTAAAACCTTGTCTAAAAACATTGGTAGTCGACCATGTAATGATGATATATAACATCAACACATTAAATTACAAAGATAAGTGTCTAATATAAGACACATAGAGAACATGTAGAACACATGAAGTGAGGATTCCCAAATGGCTAACATGTCTCCATTTCATTACAGCCTGTGCAACACTCACTGATTTGTTCATTAACCAGCACTGCACTCAATTGTGGTGTAATTGGCCTGATCTCTTCAAAACCTTGTGGGACTTGATATGAATAATTACCCATACTCATGCATGGTGCTAGCTACTGCACAAATGAATTCTGGATCTATTGACACCTATGTGTACACACAGTGATGGTGTCCCCTTAAGAATTTGTTGAAGCTTTGACAAAGACCTTTGTTTGAATAAGAGGCCCTGAAGAAGGTTGAAACACATTGGCACAATTTTGGATTAGTTGAGGGCATACCCTCCACAAATTATAATGGACCAAAAGTTATTCTCTTTGTAACACTTAATGGGGTGAATTCTTTACCCCAGCTCCGTTTGACCATTTGACATTTTCATACACAATGAATAGAAATATGTTATGTGTGACTATTCTTCATGGGCCTAATTTACAAAGGGCCTCTGCAGTCATGGTGGATGCCCCTCAGTTGCAGTGAGGTTCCTCCGTACAGCAATTTCCCAATGCAAAGATAGTGCCACAAGCGTGTGACCAGGACTGCGACTGCGGAAGCCCTTTGTAAATTAGGCCTTTAGTGTTTATTTTAGGCACTTATCTTTGTAATTACCCTGCCCCTCGTGGCCTCCTGCATTCTGAACTGGACTCTCTGCCAGTCTTTAAAAAAGTAACTTTTGCAGCATGACTAACCTGGTCCCTGTATCGGGCCTGAACTCCATCACGGAAGGCCTGAACTTGTGACTTTACCCCGGTCTAGCAAGGTCAGAAGGCCACAAGTGACATCATACTTAAAACTTTGAAACTGCATATTATCAGCTCTAGTGACTCGATTTTTGTTATTTTGGTATCATTTTATTTATTAAATTTTCCTCTATTTTTCTAAATCGGTCTGGGGTTTTTCTTTTGTTGTGTTATCACTTTATTATTGTTTGATTGCTTCTTAAATACTTAATATCGGGCTTCTAAGTTATGTCTGACTGCTGTTGTGCCAAGCTACCACAGGGTGAAGCAATGTTTAATTTTGCAATTTCGGTGATTCACTCTGACAGAGATTGTTTTTGTTGCTTCAGAAGGGTCTTCACCCACTCAACAAAAACCCAATTTCATAAAGTATACAGTGAGAGAAAAGTGAAGTAACTGGCTACTTTGTGTAATATTTAGCTGTTAAGCAATTGCATTTAGAGATAACTCAAGCTTACACGTTTCAGTTTGATTTCAACTGTGTAAAATGGGGAATTTGTGTAGACTGCAAGGACTTGAAAAAGTGTTTGAGCAATTTAAGTCAACAAACCTTTTTAGTTTTTTTGCCATGGGCTTCTGCTCATTTAGTATGCCCAGAATATTTGTTTTTTGATCGTCTGGTTTTGTACTTATCTACTGTGAGTGAGCCTCACTAATTGTGTCTCACCAACAGTAATTACATGGTAAGTGGGTTGCACATGTTTATCACCAGTTTTTGTGTTTTATGATAAGGCCACTGCGATGCAGCTAGGGTAATGGGCACAAGTAATGTTTACAAGTGAACATGGGTGCACACATGTGTGCACACATGTGCAGGCTGCACGCATGAGACCACTATTGTGTACAGCCTAGTAACTACAATCAGGTGGCCTGGTGCACAGGAGCAGGGCAAGGTTATATGTTGACTTGGATAGGCCTTATATTATTAGTGGGCACTCATAAGTAAAGTCAGTAGAGTTTTCCTGGTTTATCTGCAGCATCACTGTATTATATACATGGGGGAAATCTTCTTTAAAATGTAGTTTTTCTTCTCTTAGGTCCACAAAGACTCATAAGGGCATATTTATACTCCGTTTGCGCCGAATTTGCGTCGTTTTTTTCGACGCAAATTCGACGCAAAACTAACTCCATATTTATACTTTGGCGTTAGACGCGTCTAGCACCAAAGTTCATGTAGTTGCGTCATTTTTTTGCGTGAACACCTTCCTTGCGTTAATGATATGCAAGGTAGGCGTTACCGCCTTAAAAAATGACTGCGATGCATATGCGTCGTATTTATACTCCCGGGCAAAAATGACGCCCGGGAGTGGGCGGGTCTAAATAACCCGCATTTGCGCCGGATTTTAGCGCCTGGGTCAGGGCAGGCGTTAAGGGACCTGTGGGCTCAGAATGGGCCCAGAGGTGCCCTCCCCTGCCCCCAGGGACACCCCCTGCCACCCTTGCCCACCCCAGGAGGACACCCAAGGATGGAGGGACCCTCCCCAGGGACAATAAGGTAAGTCCAGGTAAGTATTTATATTTTATTTTTTTTGTGGCATAGGGGGGCCTGGTTTGTGATACAGGAGTCATTTCAATGGGGGATGGGCGTCGTAAAAAAATGGCGCAAATCGGGTTGTGGTGATTTTTTTGCCTCAGCCTGACTTGCACTATTTCTGGACGCCCATACGCCATTTTCCCCCTACGCCGGCGCTGCCTGGTGTACGTCGTTTTTTTTTAACGCACACCAGACAACGCCGGCGGCTAACGCCGGCTAACGTCATTCAATAAATACGGCGCCCGCATGGCGCTTCAGAATGGCGTTAGCCGGCGCTAATATTTTTGACGCAAAACTGTGTTGGCGCAGTTTGGCGTCAAAAAGTATAAATATGGGCCATAAGGTATGAGAATATGGTTGAAATGTGTGCCCAGTTTTATTACACAAGTCCTAAGAACCTTTATGTACACCATATGCATCATCCAGACTATTCAAATTGTTCTGGCTCAGCTCACTATCAGAGTCCAGGCCATTTGTCACCCTGCTTGGCCGAGATGATTACACTGCTGGAACAAACACCTCTGCACACAAAAGAGTAAATACCAGTGCTTCAGTCAGTTTCTTAGGAGGAAGGGGTGGGAAAGTCTACATCTGTTAATTAGCGGTCACAATGTACCAGGGTTGGGTCAGCCCAGGGCTACTTAACAAGGAGGAACCCCAGCTCTGGAGCAAACAAAGGAGGGGGCTCCCCTTTGAGGTTTTGGTGGTAAAGTGAGCTGGGAGCAGAGCTGAGCCCCCAGGGGAGATGTGATCAGGGATCACTTGATGGTGCTATCTTGATTTGTCCCAGCATGCTTGAAGGAGGGTTGAGACAGGGTAGAGGGGTAATGTGACACCTTCGGATTGGCCATGGATTCCTGGCTTCTAGAACAACCCACTCCCATTTAAAACCTCTTGCACAAGGAAGAGAAAGCGAGTTGGACACTGCAATTGGATGGCGACAGCAACAATGGCCAACTGGGAGGTCAAGCCCACTGATGTACTAATGGTCTGAGGAGTCTCAGTTGACTCCAGGTCCAGTGGGACTCTTTAGGACTAATGAGGGTGGTTTCCTTTCAACCCCTAAGGACCAGTTGGGGGAGGATCTGGACCTTTGAACCCCAGCAAAAGGAGAGGGGCACCAGGGATAAAGACCAGGATAAAAGCTGAATCAGGTAGCCAGTGGATCTAGCTCCCTGCACAGTGTGCTGCTTTAGAGTCCAAGAGGCCTGCTGAAAATGATCCTGGTGGTTAGAACACTCCACCGGAATACCTGGAATCATGTATGAAATATAGTTCTTGCACTATTTAGAGCTAACCATGCTATCCAGGATGTTCCTGATGAGACTAACAACAATAATGAAACTCACCAGGCAAAGCTAACATCATAGAAGCCCTGTCAAAGGACAGTCCAAAATATTATTTCTCAATAATGCATATGAAAGTGAATCCACAGGGAGGAGAAAACACTTTATAAGCTGAAACGAGAGGGAATGGAGATGAAGCAGGGATGTGTCTAACTTATATCTTACAACCCTTCTGTTATGCTTATATTTTCTGAGAGGCTGTGGCCTCTGAAGACTATTTGGGATGAGGCGTCAATCAAATTTCTGAGGTTACTCTATTGCCTGTTGAACGAAGACGTATTGAGCCGGGCATGCCTCAAAAGTGACTAACTCCGTTTAAGCAGTATTTGCCTTCAAGAAGCAATGATTTATGAGGAAATCAGGGGTATGATGATTTGGTGCAGAAATTAAAATACCCTCCTACAAATCTCTATACCACCTCACTGAGAAAGACACCTGGATTTTCTACGTCTTCCTCACATCATAAGTGTTTATTTTATCTGCATCATTTACTCTCCTGTTTCAGTTAGGCACTGTATAGCATTAGAATGCTTCATGCTCAATTTAAGATTAGGGCAATTTTCCACCCAATTTACACAGTTACTAAAACATGCACATAGGACAATGCCTCATTTTGCAGGATCAGTCTCATTGTATTATGGACTGATGCTGCTGATTTGTTTTACTCTTTTCTGAGGGACTCTGCAATCAGGACCTAGGGGAAGTGCTCGGACCTCACAAACATGTGGACATTAGCTATACTCTAACTGACATTATTACCTTACCTAGAAATCACTAGTGTATGGTAAAAAGTGTACCCAGGACCTGTAAGTTACACTGGTGTGTTGCAGCACCTATTAGACTGCCTTCTACAGTGGCAGTTCAAACATGACTGCAGACATACTCTTATTTTTGGTGCAGTTTTAAAAACTACAAATACGATATGTCAACGTAAACCATTTTGACAGGTCTAAAACCCTCCTTTTAAATAACATTGTCACCCCAAGTAGGCCTAAATGATAATAAGGCAGGGTGAATTTATTTTAAAAGTAGGACATATAAAAAAAAACGTAAAATGTATTCTCACAGTGACAAGTCTTCAAAAGATATTTTCCCTGTAGCTTGGTTAGCTCTCCAATAGAAAAGCATTGGGATGTAATATTAAAATTAAATAATATTCTCTCTGTCTAGGAAACAGCTATAAAGTTAAATATTAAACTTTTACATTTTTTATTACAAGTCCAATTCATTTTAAAGTAAAATTTGTAACAAATGTTTTGCCAAAATGCTTTTAAAAAGTCATCTTTCACCTGCCTTATGTCTCTAGAAGCCCATTTACATAAGCTTCTAGCAGTCCCACGGGGGCTGAATGGTCCCTTTGATGATGTGTTAATTTGCTCCCAGAGCTGAGGGACAGGCCTTGGGTGTGGGTATGTGTTCTGTACCTCTGACAGGATGACCATCTGGGCAGTGCTCAGGAAGTTAACTGACTTCAAAGAGGCCTATTCTGCCACAGGCCAAAGATAGCTTTCTTTGTTCCCCCAGTCTGGCAAGCAGCACTCCCAGTGTGAAAGGAGCTGCATACAAGACTGGTTTGAAGTGACTACAATGGAGGGGTTGCACATTTCCCTGGCAACTTCCTTTGGGTGGATTCACAGGCTCTGCATAAGGGGAAATAGGGTACACCATCTTGGATTTAGGTACAAAGGGACACTGTGGTTCTGTTACAGTAGGGTGCACAAAATGGCTGCAACAGTTAGTAGGGTTATCCCTGGGAAGCTTTTTCCTTATTGGTTAGGGAGATGCCAGGAGTTACCTTCACCAACAAACTAGTGCCAGGCAAAAATGTTACACCTATGGGCAACTTCTTCAGAAAACTTCTCACCTGTGGAAGATAGAAAAATGGTTATACCTATCTTTTGTGACATGTGACAAGACCTAAAAGGATAGAGCTGCTCCCATATGTTTCCAAGTCAAAGAAATGGACCCCAAGGGTGAGTTGACTGACCTCCTGTTAAGCTACAGTGATACTGTAAGCTGCTTGAAGCACTTTTCCTGAAGAGCGAAGCTGAATATTTCCAGCTGGATCTGTCCTAGACCGCAATGATGGCTTCTGCTGGTGTATGCCTTGATACATAAATATTGTTCCTGATGTCTGGGGACCCTTGGTTGCTGTCAAAGTATACTTCTGCTAGCATCCTGGGAAACTTGGGACTTAGAAATGTTTTTTCTCCAAAGGTCTTTGGAGGACCAGGACAAACCTGCTAAGTCTATCTGATGAAAGTGCATTGCTGGTGAGCCAAAGATTTAGGATGCTCTAGCTCATTACTTTTCTGCAGCAGGAAATCTGTTTCAGAAGGGCTTGGCAGAGAAGGTATTCATTCTTGTGGAGCCCTGTTGAGTTACAGTTTGCAGCCTTGCCCCAATGGAGGAATTTGAGCTAAAAAAAAGAGTCCAAATGTAGAAATCCTCACTGGCCAAAGAGGCCAAACTTATGCAGCTTGCGAGGGACCTACATTGGGTGCGAATTTTGAAATTTTCCTAGTCTGAGCTTTCTGCCAAAAGACAAAAGACCTTGTCTGGCAGTTATCTGGTTTTGAGGAGCTTGATTTGGCCACACCCTGTTGCCTTGCCCTGCTGAGGATTTTGGATTTTCATTTCTCAGACTATGGACCTTATTTAGAGTTTGATAGACATGTTAGCAACATTGCCAGGACGAAGTACTTACTCCCGTAATTACAAGAATACTTAGCCTGAAAAAATTAGAAATGTCTACCATCCCAGCGGTGATCTTTTGCATTTACAGGACATCTGCTATAACATTTCCTGTACATGCATTAAAAGTGTGCTGCACAGCTCAGCCACCCTGATGGTAATGCACTGCACATTTTGATTTTATTTTTTTACTTTTATTTTCAAAAGTACTATCATAAAGTGTGAGTTTGTTCTTGAAAATAAAAAAAAGCAATGGCACCCTCTTGCCATGGGAGCTTTTTCCCATATCTTTGGAGTCATTTAAAAAATTATACTTTTACGTACTGTTACATTTTGGGTGGCAGTTTCTAAAAGTGAAAACTAGCCATGTGTCCACCACCCTCTGAATTCAGCAGGCAGACAATGGGCCAAACCTCCAATCCTCCTTTCTCTGTCTCTGTCAGAGGGTTATGTGGCCCTAAGTCAGATGGTAAAAGTTCTGACCGAGACAAAAGTGGTTTTGTATCTGACTCGTGCTTTACCATGGATGGCCTTAAACACACCTAGGTAACAAGTGCAACAAGATGACCATAACTGATACCTAAGGCTTTTAGTCACTCTTTTTTAATTACAATAAAAAATAATATGTCCTGTTTTTTTATTGGAGTTTTGTATTTTCTGTGTCATTTGGTTCATTAAATAATTATCTATTTGTATAAATGGGAGCTGAATTTTTAATGTGTTGTGTCTTTTTAACTGTTTTGCCACTTATGAATCTTTTGCCAGGTTTTAGACATAAGTGAAGCCTGTCTGCTGTGTGCCATGGCTTGGTTGAGCTCAGGTTTAAATTACTAAAATCTTTACTTGACCTAATAAGAATGGTGTCATTATTACTTGTGGTGGACTAAACAACAACTGAAACCAATAACCCACCTTCTCACAATGATCCATAAATATCCCCTCCCCATTACACTCCATCATCACCACCACATATGCCTCAAATTTAGGTTTCGCGTTCTACATTGAAATGGGTCTCACAACATTTGTCCAGTCCACAACCCTGCAACATCTTATCTCCTTGGCATCTGCAAAACAGGCACTTTTTATACCATAGTGACAAACTCCTAATAAGCACCTATGGCCAAATTTACTAACATTTGATGCAACGCAACACAGCAACATCTTCCTGTACAAAAACAGTCTTCAGAGACATAGAAATAGTAAACGAGGAAAAAGAAACATATTTCTCCTCATTACACCTACTTTGAGATGGCGTAGCATTTTGATGCATTCCCTGGTTTAGTACCCATAATAGATCTGAGAATGTGCCAAAATCCATGGGTGGATGCCTGGGAACCGTCAAACTCCACCAATGGGATGGCTTTGTAGAGTAACCCAAGACAGTGATTTGTGCTGTCTTGCATTACTCTGTGTTTGCTAAGTCATGCAGAGCCATTTTCGCTGAATTTCCGTTGTTTATTAAATATCACTTAAGCCCTTGGGTTGACTTTGGTGCCTTTCCTTGCCTTGCATGATGCAATGGCAACACAAGGGCTTAGTAAATCAGGGCCAGCAGTGACCAAACCTGCATCATGCTGCTAGGGTTGCCCCAGTCCTCCTGCCAATAATTGAACAGGGTGACTGACACCAAGCAGCATAGCTAAACACATATCACCAAGCCCAAGTTAAAGTCTCATCTGCTGTGTAAAAACGGTTAAACATATGCAGAGTCTTGCTTTGCCCAACTTGCAGATTCTTGCACTTTTTGCTATTTAATATACTTCATATCATCAGCCCCAAACTAGCCCTTAGTGAGCTTCTGCTTCAGATTGCACATCCTGCCATTCAAAGTGCACAGCACATGTATGGGATGAATCACAGAATACATGTGAGTTCTGGAATGGTACTATAGGAGTACTCTTTCATATATGCATGTTTTGTGAATCATCTTCCAAATGTCCAACTCTCTATTAATCAAAGCGCAAAGAGGGAACAGTCTTTTATATTTGTACTTATTTTATGTGAATATTACATATATTTTTATTTTATTCTCATTTGAGATGTTTGGTGTCAATTCACAGGGCAGGTAAGTGTATGTGCACTATTATAGGAGTACTTCTTTACTTGCTCCCAAATGCATTTTTAAATAGGCCTTTGTTCCCAGTGAAGGAGTAAGCTAACTAAGCTCATCTCGTATAAAGGGACCATCAAATCCCACTTTTCAATTACAAGGGACACTTTTCCTCCTAAGCCTATGACTATGGAACTTTATAGTCTATCTCACAGACAGTAAATATCTGCCAGAAAATGTTAGCATATGAAACTCACCGATCTGGTACGTGCTTTATCAAATGCACAAACAGCACTTGTGTTTCCTATTGGGCAGGGGCGGCTCCTCCGCAATGGCAGAGGAGCTTCAAACCACTGGCTCAGAGCCAGCAGCTGAAAAATAAAACAATAGTTTATTATTGTTTTCATTTTTCTGCTGCTGGCTGAGCCAGCGTGTGCAGGGAGGGGTGGGGCTGAGCCATGGGAGGAGGGAGGAGAAGTGGAGTAATGGTGTGTACTTAAGTGCATAAGTCAGTTTGGCTGGCCGTTCTAGGCTGGCAAAACAGACATGCACAGTTGGGGTCCTCCAAACCATCTGTGTTGCACATCTGGGTTGGAGAAACAACACAGACTCCCTGTTCCTGAGCGAACTGTAAACCAGCCCACTTAGGTGAATCCCCGCACTGCTCTCGTGCTTAGCAATAGCATGAGAACTCTCTGATGCTGTCCCAGCAGAGGAGTACGAGCTAGCCGGAAAACCAGATGAGTGTTTTATTTTTTTAATTATGAATCCCCGCCCACCACTTTTAATTTGAGTCAGCCTCCATTGCTATTGAGTTGTGATGTTTGTCATCTTTCTAAAACATTCATGTCATTTTGGAGTAATGTGACCTTTTCACATTCCTCTGTAAAGGCGTGTTTACATTATCCACGAACATTCTATAAATGTCTAGACCTGTATAAAACAGAGAACTGCCACATTTATTTCAACATAAGATTAGATTTCCCCAGCATCCAAAACAACAAGTTACACATCTTTAAATATGATTCACTATGAAGTACGCTAGATGCAAGGTAAATGCCCTTGGATATGCAAATGCATATTTTCTGTACAATCTTAACTGATTTTCAATGTGAATATATCTAATATATCACATTGGCAGGCCAACATAAATCTTTCACGGTAGAAAATGCTGAAATTGGTGCTCTATTTATGTCATTTGCCAAAACAAAGTTAAATACCCGAGTATGTGGAAATGACTGACTCATTGACTGTCTCAGCACCTGGTTTTCCAGTACCTTTAGAGGATTTTGTTGATACCAAGGCTTTATCGGAAAAAGGCTTAACTGTTATCACACTCCTGCAGGACAGCCAGCTGCGTTAATTTGAGCTGAAAGAGAAATACTTTCATTTACTTTCCTTTTTGAATCTATGCAGCAGTTAGCGAAGCTCTTTATGATCACATCCCACTTCTGTACAAACCTCATGAGTCTGCGCAGCTCTTTACCACTGTTCTCGTACCTCTGCCCATGACAACATGATGGGTTTTCATCTTGTACTGTGGGTGGACTTTGTATGTACTCTAGGCAGTGGTTTCCATCATAAGTGGCTTTCATCAAAAACAAAATCCACATAAATTACGTCCAAATTCACCATTTAACTGTGAGTTCAAAAGTGGACTGGGTATCTGGAAACAACTTGCCTTAAATGGCTTGGAAACAACAGAGACAATACAGCTGAAAAAAGAACATGTGCTCAAATGATAAACATAACATTGATGGGATCTGCTAGTAATTATTTCAGAACCATTCAGTATGTGAATTGTTTTACTATCAGACGTATTTTGCCTTCCCAAAACCCTGTAGAAATAACTAAACTTACTGTTCCCTAGCCCATCTTACATTAGCAGATCATTGACATCATTTAGGGGTAGGTAGGGGTCAGAGCTGCAATCCCTGGCTTGCCTCTTGCGACCCCTGCCTTTGCTACCCCTGGCTTCAGAGGTGGCAAAATCAGTCTAAAAAAACGAGTTACTCCACATTACCTATTTTCTAACAGTTTTTCATCATACTAATAGTGAATAGTACACTAGTTTTCACTATTAGTATAGTAAAAAAGGAGCACATGTAGCTGGAATGGGGCCTTTGGTAGCACGTGTGGTAAGTAAAAACTGTATTAAATGTACGGTGTGTACGTACTAGCTGGTGAGAGTGTGTTTATGTGTGTGAGACTGTGTGTGTGAGCATGCCTGTATGTGTAAGCATGTGTGTGAGTGAAAGTGAGACAGTGTCAGTGATAGGTAGTGAGGGAAGCTGTTTGAGGTTGAGTCCCAGATTTAGGGGCATATTTTTGAAGAATTATGCAAAACTGTGCTAATGCAGTTTTGCGTCCGTTTTCTTAATGCAGGCTAGCTTCATTCCTTAGCACCCTATTTACGAACTGATGTAGGATGGCGTTAAGTAATGGATAGTGCCAAAAAAAGGCACTAACAGTTGCGCAATGAAGTAAAGAAAGTTAACGTTAATGCTGCAAAAATGGTCCAACATCATTTTCCAGCATGTAAACATGTTGCAAAAAGGGCTAGCACCTTTTAACACCCCATAGGGGGTGTCAGGGTAGTGTATTGCGCCAAAATGCTTCCCTAACTCAATTTCGCATGGCCTATATTCATGTGTTCTGCATCTTGCAGCACACATTGAAATGCCTTCTCCCCAAAATAGCTTGTACATGCACAGGAAGGGACAGCTCCCTGCACATGAACAAATCATCACTTCAAGGGAACCACCCCATTATCATGCTGCAACAATGCCTGTGTTGGTGCACATAGCACTAATCTGTGCAGGCACAGGGGGAATTGCAGGTCTGTACTGTATGCAGGTAAATATGGCACATCACTGTATATCACAAATGCATCAGTGTACTGCAACACACCTTGCAGCTGCCCTGAGCCATGCCAAATGAAAAAATATCTGCCCTAAAGCTTGCAACCTGTGGAACACAACCCATACAGGCTGAACCCACAACAACTCACACAATGATATGCATCACATGGAAATGGCCACAGAATAAATGCATACAACACATTGTGCATGCATGTGAACATGATGTCTAAAGCTGAATAAGTGTCTGCAATCTCACCATTTGACAAGTCAGAGGGCTAGATCAAACAGAACACAATGGTGTGTGCTGCTGTGCACAATTAGGCAGCATCACGCACCAGCGTATTAAAAAAAGTAGGGATGCACCATATACATTAAAATACACCACTCCCCTGTGTACCTCCCTGCGCAATTGGTATTCAGATGTTGTGTGCCAGTGCAGCCACCCTTGCACCATAGTGCAAGGATGGCTGCATTGAGGGGGAGAATGTTTCAAGCAGATAGGAACACCGTCCTGCACAACAACAACCTGAAAGTGTGATTTGCTCTTACTCTGTGTGCTGCATAGTGCAGCACCCACAGTAAAAACCAGAAATGCTGTACAAATGTAAGCATGACTCCTAGATCTTGACATACAATACCCACCCCTGGGTTGGTGTTAGATGTAGGAGGCTGGCCTGGCTTATAGTGGATACCTGATGGTACTTACACCTTGTGCCAGGCCCAGTTATCCCTTATTAGTAGATTAGTAGTGTTCTAGCAGCTTAGACCAATAGAGGTAGCTATAGCAAAGCAGCTTAGGCTGAACTAGGAGACATGCAAAGCTCCTACTATACCACTTATATCATATAGCACTATATCATACGAAACACAATACTCAGAGTTACTAAAAATAAAGGTACTTTGTTTTAGTGACAATATGCCAAAAGTATCTCAGAGGATATACTACCTTAGGGGGTAAGTAATATACACAAAATATACACACAAACCAAAATAAGGTAAGCAAACAATTAGAAAAATAGTGCAAACACTGTAGAACTCAATAGAATGCAATGGTAGACAATAGGCCTAGGGACAACACAAACCATATACTCCAGAAGTGGAATGCGAACCACGAATGGACCCCAGTCCTAGTGTAGTGTGTAGAGGATCACTGGGAGTGTAAGAAAACACTCAGGGTGTCCAAGATACCCAAACTCAAGACCCTTAAAAATAGGAGTAAAGTTACCCTACTACCCCAGAAAGACAGTAAAGCCAAGATATGGGATACTGCAAAGACAATAACTGACTGCAAAGCACTGAAGATGGATTCTTGGACCTGAGGACCTGCAAAGGAAGGGGACCAAGTCCAAGAGTCACGCAAGTGTCCAGGGGGGCAGAAGCCCACTAAACCCCAGACAAAGGTGCAAAAGGGCTGGAAGAAGCCAAAGATGCTGCAACAACGGAAGGGGCCAGGAACCTCTCCTTTGGTCAGAAGTTGTTGCACGGTGTGCTGGAGGATGCAGAGTTGTTTCCACGCAGAAAGATCACAAACAACCCTTGCTAGCTGCAAGAGTCGTGGTTGAGGATTGTGGGTGCTGCCAGGGCCCAGGAAGGACCAGGAGGTCGCCCCTTGGAGGAGGAGGCAGAGGAGATGCTCAGCAACACAGCGAGCCCACACAGACGCAGGCAGCACCCGCAGAAGTTCCTGAACAGGCGTTCAGAAGATCTGAGCACAGCGGTCGTCTCAGCACAACAAAAGGGAGTCCCACAAAGTCGGAGGTTCAACTCAGCAAGTTGAGCAATGCAGGACGGAGTGCTGGGGAGCTGGGCTATGCTGTGCACAAAGGAAGTCTTGCTAAAGTGCACAGAAGCCCTAGCAGCTGCATTTCACACAGTACACAGGATTACTGTCTGGCGTGGGGAGGCAAGGACTTACCTCCACCAAATTTGGACAGAAGGGCCACTGGACTATCGGGGATACTTGGATTCTGCTCCTGTGTTCCAGGGACCACACTCGTCAAGATGAGAGGAGACAAGAGGACTGGTGGTGCAGAAGTTTGGTGCCTGCGTTAGCAGGGGGAAGATTCTGTCGACCCACAGGAGATTTCTTCTTGGCTTCCAGTGCAGGGTGAAGGCATACAGTCCTCAGAGCATGCACCACCAGGAAACAGTCAAGAAAGCCAACAGGATGAGGTGCTACAATGTTGCTAATAGTCTTCTTGCTACTTTGTTGCGGTTTTGCAGGCGCCCTGGACCAGCCAGCGGTCGATCCTTGGCAGAAGTCGAAGAGAGAAGTGCAGAGGAACTCTGGTGAGCTCTTGCATTCGTTATCTGATGAGAACCCCACAGGAGAGACCCTAAATAGCCTTCAGAGGAGGATTGGCTACAGAGAGAGGTAAGCACCTATCAGGAGGGGTCTCTGACGTCAACCTGCTGGCACTGGCCACTCAGAGGTCTCCATTGTGCCCTCATACCTCTTCTCCAAGATGGCAGAGGTCTGGGACACACTGGAGGAGCTCTGGGCACCTCCCTGGGGAGGTGCTGGTCAGGGGAGTGGTCACTCCCCTTTCCTTTGTTCAGTTTCGAGCCAGAGCAGGGCTGGGGGGATTCCTGAACCGGTGTAGACTGGCTTATGCAAGGAGGGCACCATCTGTGCCCTTGAAAGCATTTCCAGAGGCCAGGAGAGGCTACTCCTCTCAGGCCCTTAACACCTATTACCAAAGGGAGAGGTGTAACACCCTCTTTCAGAGTAAATCCTTTGTTCTGCCTTCCTCGGACTGGGCTGCCCAGGCCCCAGGGGGGCAGAAACCTGTCTGAGGGTTGGCAGCAGCAGTAACTGCAGAGCAAACCCCGGAGAGTTAGTTTGGCAGTACCCGGGCTCTATGCTGGAGCCCCGGGGATGCATGGAATTGTCACCCCCAGTGCCAAATGGTATTGGGGTGACAATTCCATGATCCTAGACATGTTACATGGCCATGTTGTAGTGAATCCTAGTTTGTTTTAATGGGATAACAGGAGTTAGCTTAGCCTCTGGCTTGCAGACTTGTACCCCCATCACCTAGTGACTTTTAACCTTCTTAGCTTGCTCTGTCTTAGCCCATTTAATTATTTAATTCTTCTAAGATGGCTGCCTTGTTTATAGTTAGGCCACTTGTTATGATTTACATTATCAGTGTCACCGTGCTAAGGCATTAAGATCAAGCAACAAAGACAAACAAACAGTAGGTGTTCACACTTAGGGATTTTCCCTCTCTATACTTTCAAGGGATTGTTTATATTAATTGCCTTCCCAAGCATGTCTGTTATCTATTGTTTGGAACACACCTACATCAGGGGTCCTTGTAGATCTGTATAAATACATTGCACTTTAGACAGATAATGAGAGGGATTCCGACCAGAGGGCATCATCACCATCGCTGATACCGATGCTGCAGTCCTCTTGACGCTGACCCAATCTTCGTGTCCCTGCGGAGTCTGAGATAGAGACCTCATTCCAAGGTAATGAGGGTTGGGGGCTCCTCTCATGTACATGGCATTGGCAGATTAGGTTTAGCAAACCCAGCTCTCCTCTAGGTAGGAGGTTAGGCCTCTCACATTAGGGTATTGGGGCATAGTACTTCTCGTATGTCTTCCTTATGCATTGCAAGATGGTGGGGGTCTTTGTAATAATGACTCTTGTCTTCACAATTTTGTTTCTTGCAGTATTCATTATCCTAATCATTGCAGCCCATGCAACTTATCACAAATTGCAGTTATGTTAAATAAAAACCATTGAAACTTTACTGCATCTTTGTCATTGCCTGTGTTTGTATGAGACATGATAAATCTGTGAGAAGGGGGTGATCTCCGTTTAACCACGACATTCTCTGAGATGTCTTCTTCTCGAGTCCATGCGTAAAGGCTGCCACAAATCACCTTTTACTATTGTGTTTCTGGTGAGGTGCTGCTAGTGAGCCGGTAAGGTTGGGACAACAGTTGCGATTTGTTGTAGGATAGGCATAGTAGCCTACAGACAAATGTACTTTCTTCCTTTAACCAGCAGTCTTGCCCAGAGCAAGAGTCCAAACTACGACATGGCGCCACCAACGATGGTGTTTAGGTGCTAATTTAAGGACACCCCAACTATCACTGTCTTACAGACAATAGGTACCCTAGTTACCATTATACGGAGACGTCCGTGGTCTGTGGGAAATTCCTCCTCAGCTGAAAAGATAACACCTGATTAAGCTGTAGGTTGTTCGAGCTCGAACTCATAAAAGGACTTATGCTCCCCATTTTTGGTGTTCCATTTCTCTAAACAAAATGGCTGCTGCCATAGACATTCCTGAAAATGCTAGACATACACTAACACAACATTTATTAACACATGGCCTTACAGATGAGGGCGGGGATGTTACTCTTATAATAGAAGCTAATGAAGCATACCAAACAGAAACATTTTACTGTTGGGTCACCTTTCCTGAGGTAGACCAAATAACACATACATTCCACACATATGAAATTGCAAACGTACCTTTACGGTACTGAGTATACCAGTATCATAAAATATCGCTCACATACCAAGAGCATCAGAACTGGTTTGAAGGCATCCTACCACATGTACTATAAAGATTGAGGTTAGGTCCCTTAAGTAATGACGTACCTACATGGCCTATGTTTGCCACGTACACAACTCATCCAGGCATACAGAATATGCAAAAAGCAGATCTGCCAAATTTATATAATGAATTGGTGACATTATATAGACGATTAGTTCAGTTCGTAATGCGAACATTGAACACAACACCAGTGCGTCCAGCACCGCCAGCACCTGGTGGTTATCAATTGGCTACTGGGATTAATCCACAAACAGTGCATACTATTATGGGTAAAGTGCCCGCGGAACGGGAAAAAATACCGGTCTGGATTGCCCAGGCAACGAATCAGCTGGAAGCTGTGTTTCCCCATACGGGACCACAGGAAAAACATAGGGCCATATTTATAATCCGTTTGTGCCGGATTTGCGTCGTTTTTTTTTACGCAAATTCGACGCAAAACGAACTCCATATTTATACTCTGGCGTTAGACGCTTCTAGCGCCAAAGTCCATGGAGTTTGCGTCACTTTTTAGCGTGGACACCTACTTTGCGTTAATGATATGCAAGGTAGGCGTTCCCATCTAAAAAAGTGACTCCGAGGCATGTGCGCCGTATTTACACTCCCGGGCAAAAATGACGCCCGGGAGTGGGCGGGTCAAAAAAAATGACGTCCAGCCACTTTTGCGTCGTTTTTTAGCGTGTGGTCAGGGCAGGCGTTAAGGGACCTGTGGGCTCGGAAGGAGCCCAGAGGTGCCCTCCCATGCCCCCAGGGACCCCCCCTGTCACCCTTGCCCACCCCAGGAGGACGCCTAAGGATGGAGGGACCCATCCCAGGGAACATAAGGTAAGGTCAGTTTTTTTTGTTTTTTTTTGTGGCATAGGGGTGCCTGATTTGTGCCCCCCTACATGCCACTATGCCCAATGACCATGCCCAGGGGACAGAAGTCCCCTGGGCATGGCCATTGGGCAAGGGGGCATGACTCCTGTCTTTGCTAAGACAGGAGTCATTTCAATGGGGGTTGGGAGTAAAAAAAAAAGGCGCAAATCGGGTTGAGTCGAACATTTTGCCTCAGCCTGACTTGCCACATTTTTTGGCGCCCAAGCTCCATATTCCCTTACGCCGGCGCTGCCTGGTGTACGTCATTTTTTTTCACGCACACCAGGCAGCTCCGCCGGCTAGCGTTAGATTTTTTGACGCACAACTGCGTTGGCGCAGTTGTGCGTCGAAAAGTATAAATATGGCCCATAGCCTGTTCACTATGTGATTGCCTTTTGGAATGGTTCCCTCTGTGGATGACTGTGCCACGACACTAGCCAATTTAACGGAAGTTTTAAAACAAATACAAAATGAGCATGGAGTTACACCATCCCTGGATTTGGGAATTAAATGAATACGTAACTTTGACACAGTTTCCTCAATAATACTCAGTAACATTAAAGGGGAAGCGGTAGCCATGGCAATACGCCAGCGTCTCCGGGAAACTCCACATCAGGAACAAGAGAGACAGCTACCGAAAATTATTTCCGATACCTATGCTAGTATAGGACGGGATAGTTTGGGAGCCAAACCAAAGAAATAAGGACGGTACAAAGCAGGCACAAGAGGGCCCTAAGAAGCTCTGGGACAAACAAAAGGATTTCACAGATAGAAGAAATAAGAGAGCTGATTCTCCACACCAGGAGAACTCCAAAAGGAGATATAATCTCAGAAATAGGGAGAACATTAAAACTCCAAACAGATATACTGATTCAAGTCCCTCTCGTCCCTTTCAGGGCGCACCAGATAGACGTAGCAAGAGAGGGGGCCATCAAGATCGATGTCCTGAATACGTGAAAGAAAAGAAAGACTCGCAGCAGTCTACCATTAAAAAAGAAGAAAAGACTCCTCAGCAAAAGCCACAGTTTAAAAAGAAGAAAGTGGCAGCATTGACAGCTAAAAATGCCAGCATACTTGAGAACACTGTTGAGGACAAGACGTCGGCAGTAACTGTTAGACAGTGCAGCAGAGGTCACGATATGTTGCCAGAGTCTGAGAGATCATCTGGATGCGATAGCAACTAGCGATTTCACCGCAGTTGAAACAGTGGATGGCCGCGTTCTCCCCCTGATAGGGTTTATGATTTAAAAATTCAAATAGAGGGATACGTGTAGCGCACTATTAGTGTGATATTTTGGGATGAACTTACTAGTGATATCCTATTAGCTGAAAGAGACTGGCGGCAAGTTCCCACATGGGGAAGATGTAATTTTGCCTTCTTTCTCCGATCTTGTTCCGGAAGCAGAAAAAGAAGTCTATGCTGCTGAATGGGCTTTAGCGCAGGCATCTGCGCTATATCGCAATCATGTGGTTGGGACAAGGAGTCTCCTTGTCATGTTATTCCCGTTAGGTCTACACCCCAACCGCAGCCACAATATCCTGTCAAACATGAAGCAAAAGCTCCGGTGAGGGTGATCCTCGCCCAACTCGAGTACCAGGGAGTGATTGAGCCCTGCACATCTGCAATGAATAATCCATTATTTCCCATTGCAAAACCGGAGCATTCGTATAGAATAGTCATTGATTATAGACATTTAAATAGTCATACACGCACATATGATGTACAAAATTCACACAGCACAGCACTAATAAACAATATAGTGCGCAAAAAATATAAAACAACATTAGACATATCTAATGGCTTTTTCTGCCAGAATTTAGCACATGAAAGTCGGGACCTAAGTGCATTCTTATTTGGCTCTCAGAAACGCTTTTGTCGTTTACCTCAAGGGTATGAAAATAGCCCAGGGCTATTTTCAGCCTGTGTAACATCAATATTAAATGATATTGATTCCGAAGCGTTATCCTACATGGATGACATATATCTCACAGACGACATCCTTGACATTCATCTGACAAGAGTCGATCGTATCGTTCTGGGATTTGCAGACCTTGGTTACAAATTCATTTTTAAGAAAAGCAAGATCGCCTTTCTCAGTGTATTATTCCTGGGATATGAGCTATCAAATGAGGGAAAGAGCCTGGCCCCGCACTTTCTTGAAAAATTTGCTCAACTGCGCCCTCCTAACACACTTAAGAAACTACAGTCATTACTAGGTTTCTTTAAGTTTGGCAGAATTCCAGATTATGTACAACGTATCAAGCCACTTTATGACTTGGTTCAGCCCAATATTTCTAGCAGACACTGGACGGTTGAACATACCTGCATCCTTAGGGAAATGCAACGGGACCTACTTGAAGCTAAACACTTGCACTCATGTGACAATAAAACAAATTTGGTTATCAGAATAATAGCTGGTGCCATTTGATTTCCTCATGTCACCTTCAATGAGGGTGACACGGTACCCATAGCGTATAAATCACATTTATACTCCTATGCAGAACAGCATTTTGCACCTACAGAAAAGATTCTGACGGCAGTTCAGATGGCCGTCACAAAAGAGAGGGCACTTGCCCAGGGGAAACACATTATTGTTGTCTCCCCAGTGCTGGACTTAGAGGCTGTTACCAAAGCTAGCATTCCCAATGCTAAAGCATTACATCCACGTTGGATTCAATGGGCAACGTCTCTGTCCGCCACTGACGTCGATTACATATTTGATCCAAAACTTCAGACACAAGAGTTTCTCCAGTACGAACAAGAGTACCCCGCTCCTCTAAATATATTGCCCCTGGACAGATACCATACTGTCATATCTACTGATGGTTCAGCACAACCCACTTAGGTACTAAACATCAACACTCCGAAGCTTGCGCAGCCATGAGCGGGGTGATGGAAGATGGAGTCTTCCACCAACACAAAACCTACACGCCGACCCTAGGGGACTGCACGGCCCAGTGGCTGAACTTAAGGCTCTTATTCTAGAGCTCGAACATACTGAGCCAGGAAGCCGGACTTTAATAGTCTGTGACTCACATTACTGCGTTCAGTCCTAGATGACTATCTCAATCATTGGAAACAGAACAGGTTTAGAGATTCTATAGGGAACACCATTAAACACAAAATATTGTGGGGGAGGGTGGCTGATCTTAAGGATAAGCTGCTCTGTGTCCATGTAGTACATACATTGGGACATCAACGTGTAGGAGTACACGTTACTGGTAATATATTGGCTGATTAAGCGGCCAAAACAGCAGTAGCTATGGCTCGTGTGGCTGCAGTGACTCATTCTCAGACGAGATTGGATAATGAAATATCGACTGCTGTTAAAGCTCCGGCTGCAGGCAAGCCTCTTCCGAAAGGATACCCTACGAACTATACTTACCATATCAGTGCACAGAATGTTGCTTACACAACAATTCCTGGGGTTGGAGATCGAGTGATACCCAATGAAGACCAGAGATTAGACCTAATTAAAGCAGCACATGAGGGTGTCGCTTCTGCACATGCTGGCATATCGGCCACAATCACACTCCTACAGAAACGCTTCTGGTGGCCTGGTCTATGCAGACGAACAAAAAAATATATTGTTTGCTGTGACATTTGCCAGCAGATAAGGGGCTCTCATATCAAATGCCCACTGCAGACATCCCTCTTAGTGTCCAACAGGCCACTACAGTGTGTGTACCTGGCCCATTGTGGCACCCTACAGCCTGATGGTGCATACGAATACATTCTAGTCGCTGTAGATTTTTGTTCTAGATTCCTGTGGGTATGGCCACAGCGGTCGGCTGACGCCCGGACTGTTATAAAAGACTTGCTGATTTTTATCGGTACATATGCGGTTGCAGCATTCCATTCGGACCAGGGCCCTGCATTTGCCTCTAAGGCATTCAGGGACACCATGGGTATGATGGGTGTTGAACTCCATTACTCCTCACCATACCATCCCGAGGGAAATTTGGTCGTGGAGAAGCAGAATCATGATCTAAAGCAGTCCTTAACAGCTCGAGTATTAGGTTCAGGCCGCAGCTGGTTACATCACCAATATGGGGTCCAGAGAGCACTGAATAATCTGCCAAGGCGGTCCTTGGAGGGACACACTCCATATGAGGTTCTCTTTGGAATACCTATGTATGTCCCAGATCTTGATGCCCCTGTTATGGTGGCAGCAGAAACACCAATTGACATAAATGAACGTCTCACTGTTTTACAGGAACCTCAGCAATTTTGTGATGATAAATCATCTGCAAATGCTGCCACCTTATGAATAAGGGATTCAGCGAAAACTTCAAATGGCTGGATTCCTAAAGTTGGGGATCTGGTTTGTGAGAAGATCGCAGTGAAGAAGGAGGAAGTCCATCATACAGAGCACCTGTACCGGTCTTGGGAATTCAAGGCACCATGACTGTCATCTTACCACCGCTGTCTGGCTCTAGAACGAACAGATTCATCTCCATCGATGACATCAAATTACATCATGTGGCCGATCCTTCACAGTAGACCAAGAGGTCCCTTGGGTGGTTCCTGATCCCCTCTCACTACCCAACAGGACATACATCTACATAGTAGGATGAACAACACTACTATAGACTATGCAACAATGTCTAATGCTGTTCCAGACACCTCCTTGACCATGGGGAGGGTGGAAAATGAACTCTTGCTAGTTCCTGTCACTACTTCAGGGACCACCCCGGCCCAAGATGTAGCTGTTTTTTACACAAACACATCACAGACTAATGAAACTGTCTACCAAGAGCCTCCACATGAAGTGGACCAAAGTACAGATGGTGCACCAGCTCCCGTGTTTGCAGAGACTGCCTCTGGCTATTTCATTGACATTGATGATTTTTCTTCAGACACATCCACTACTGTGATTGACAATGTTTCAAAATGAAGTAAGCTGTACCAATGGCTTAAAAAGAACTATTTGAAATACCCGTGGAACTATTTATGGTTCTGCTTGACATTTTTTGCATTATTCTTATGGATTGGTTTTGTGACTGTTTTCTTTTTGCCTATAAATGGTCACTATATTCCTGATCGCTCCTCTGTGGAGCCTGTTGATGACGTTTTAACTCCATATCATTCTTCACATAAGGTCCGAAGAGACTTGTCCCCTGTAAATGTTACAGCAATAATGATTTCTGATGGGATTGTGTGGGACAAAGTTCTAATTCTCTATATGTACGGGCCTACAGAAATTATTCAAATACCATACGTGTTAAAAATTTCTATGACAGATGTAATTACACCTGATGTTGTCTCTGATGATTGGGATGTCCAAACAGTTGATTCTATGCTAACTGAAATGAAGGACTATTCCGCTTTTGAAAGTGATGATGTATACGAACATACAATGAATTATAGGGAAATGCTCTGCTATAATAATTAGGGACATTACTGCCTACACCGTGCCACTAGATACAGGCCAGTAATAAACTACACACAGTGGGAACACTGTTCTACACCAATGGTGGGGAGCCCAAAGTACTATAGTGATAAATTTACATACTTTTCGGGGCATGACACAAAAATAGCAGAGTCGTATTATTTTAAAATACCTCTGGCACAAATTAGGAAAATTTTGCTAACTGATACAAAACTGATTTATTCAGATCCCTTTGTTTCCCGGCTTGCAGTTGAGGGTTACGAATACTGGAAGAGCACTATTGATTTGAAAAGTGTATGGGGAACACGCAGATACAGGGTAGGGAGGCTTTATTTAGAGCATGCCTGATTCCTGTGCAAATGATTTTCTTAAAGGACACAATTCAGCAAACATCCTGTCTGGGGTTAGCAAAAATTAAAGACTTGAACACGCCCAATATCCCTACTCCGGCAAGGTTTAAAGATTGGCAATGCTTCCTTAATATCACCAAGGATAGGCTAGATGCAATGGTTAAGGCTGGTACCTATAATTCTTCACTTTCCAGTCCCGGCGTGTGGTTAATATGGCCCACTGACACCAATGAGTGTCAAGCGTGTTTTTTTAACTCTTCAGGGGGGTTTTCAATTAAAAGGCCAGACCCTCGCTTTGTATCGGGTCAACATACAGGTATAGTTACAACATACAGTGTGGGTAAGCTGTGCCAGCAATGGGTACAGACCAACACACTAGCCGCAGTTAAGAAACATCTGAACACTCTTTCTGAAGATGTAGAATTGCAGGATTTTCTGCTTAGTCCTAGAAAAAAGCGCTCTAAAAGGTTGTCATATGCTATGTACAATGAAATTTTGAAACTTTCCAAGATTGAGGCTGCTGCGCGTTTAAGGCAATTGGATAAAGAAAATTTAGAAAAGGCATTAGCATTTGTCGACAACGGCATGATTACACTGTCCAACAGGATTTATTCACTATCAAAAATAGTGTTGTCTGCTATTGATATTACTCAGACAGACTTGTCCCGGTTATATCATGGGCAAACACAGCTACGTTCCATCATGCAGCTGGGTTGGACTTTACAGACACTGAAAAATGGCCGCATTCCATGGAAGTATATTAACGGGGGTGAATTCTTCACTGCTTTTATTTTTTCCAGAGAACAACAGACAATGGCTAAAAGGCAGGCTGATTCACCATGCTTCATGTAGAAAAGTTAGATACGTTGCCCTTCACGGTAGCAGAGAGTCCTTCAGCTATCTGGCTCTTACATGGCATAATTAATTTACCGATTTCGACCTTTCGTTTCTCAAGCTGCCTGAAACATCTTGCAGTGGGAAGGTACGAGAAACTAGGAGACAGCTATATTAAGGAAGAGTGGGAGTTGCCCTTTGACTATAAATGTCTGAACGGCGAAACAGAGGTCTTTCTTAGCGGAAGTGAATGTGAGACTGCTGTTAGTCATTCCATGATATGCAAGCAGGTGTCCCTTCATGGTCTTTGCAATGCGGGGGTCACGAATTTGGCCTGTTTGCTGAAGGGTACTCCCGTCCCTTTGATTCGCCCGGTACTTCATGTACTTTCCATTGGAAGTTATGTGGTACTGAATGATCAAAGTTGGCATGCGACCAGGAATTGCCTACGTAATCTCGGTCTCGAAGGTCGTTACGTGTTGTAGACATGTTTTGTTCCCCCCACACGAGAGATAAAGGTATTTGACATGTGGCCCCACATAGATCCTATTAATGTGAACTATGACAAGCTGAGCAGGCTAAAGGAGATATTGTTTCAAAAACAGATCCCCTTGACATCTGCAAAGGAGACGTATGCTCTCCAGATTGCGAGATCATCAGCCGAGATACAATCCCTATTAAATACCAACTTCCCAAAGCACTTTGGAGAACTGGTATCCAGAATATTCAATGCTTCGAGCACCACTGGGATTGTTCATTTCTTTAAGGCTGTCGGGTCTGGTTTCCTGTCCATCTTCCACACTGTCTTCGGAGTCATCCCGTCAGCCATCCATTCGCTCTTTTCAAGTGTGTTTGGTGGCTTTCCAATTATTTTGGCTTTGATTGGCGGACTACTACTGCTATTCCTTCTGATTCACAGTGGTTGTTTCTTTTCAGCTACGCAGAGCAATGGAGCCGCTCCCACCAACTCCACTGTGCCGTGAACGTATGGTTCGGATCTTCGGTGCACCCTTGCTGGTGGAATTGGAGCATGACTGGTCGTTGTCATTTCGGCCCTTTCTCTGGTGTGTACAACCCGTCTTCCGCTGCATATGGTGCCTCTTTGAACATCTGCCTGTGGTCTGTCTTGCTGTTGCACCAACATCTCCTGTGGACCAGGAACTGCTGATGTCCCCGATGAGGGTTAATACACGGCCTTGCCCCTTGAGACTGAGGTTGCTCCGCGAGGCCACCTATGAGCATTCCATTTTGAGTTCTCCCATGGACGAGGACACTGCCTTTACACCGGAAAGTACTGCTCACTACTGCTCTGTGGATCCGTTTGTCCGCCCAGCACTCGATTTAACACGAGATGATGTTGATTAATTTTTGAGGTCATTGGTTGGTGACTTCGATGACACTCTTCAAGATCATGCGTACAGCAAATAGTTTGATGAATTGGCTTGTCATTCCAGATTTAAAATGATGCATTTAAATCGACTTACTTTTGCACGCTTTGCTTGTCATGGTTAACATTAACATTTCTGTATGTATTTTAGCAGACTTGTTTTTATTATCTTTTTAACACATTTTAAATATTTTTAGATGATTTTTATGCTTTTAGCTTTTTAGTTCAGAGCAATGTCAGCGTTTAGGGTTCCTGTACCTTCGTCATACCTGTTACGGCAATGGGGAGGGTGTAGTGAATCCTAGTTAATTTTAATGGGATAACAGGAGTTAGCTTAGCCTCTGGCTTGCAGACTCATACCCTGTCACCTAGTGACTTTTAACCTACTTAGCTTGCTCTGTCTTAGCCCATTTAATTATTTAATTCTTCTAAGATGGCTGCCTTGTTTATAGTTAGGCCACTTGTTATGATTTACATTATCAGTGTCACTGCGCTAAGGCATCAAGATCAAGCAACAAAGACAAACAAAAGGTAGGTGTTCACACTGAGGGATTTTACCTCTCTATACTTTTGAGGGACTGTTTATTAATTGCCGTCCCAAGCATGTCTGTTATCTATTGTTTGGGAACACACCTACGTCAGGGGTCCTTGTAGATCTGTATAAATACATCAAACTTTACACAGATAATCAGAGGGATTCCGACTAGAGGGCATCGCCACCATCGCTGATACCGATGCTGCAGTCCTCTTGACGCTGACCCAGTCTTCGTGTCCCTGCGGAGTCTGAGAAAGAGACCTCATTCCAAGGTAATGAGGTTTGGGGGCTCCTCTCATGGACATGGCATTGGCAGATTAGGTATAGAAAACCCAGCTCTCCTCAAGGTAGGAGGTTAGGCCTCTCACGTTAGGGTATTAGGGCATAGTACATCTCATATGTCTTCCTTATGCATTGCAAGATGGTGGGGGTCTTTGTAATAATGACTCTCGTCTTCACAATTTTGTTTCTTGCATTATTCATTATCCTAATCATTGCAGCTTATGCAACTTATCCCAAATTGCAGTTGTGTTAAACAAAAACCATTGAAACTTTACTGCATCTTTGTCATTGCCTGTGTTTGTATGAGACATGATATATCTGTGAGAAAGGGGTGATCTGTGTTTAACCACGACATTCCCTGAGATGTCTTATTCTCGAGTCCATACGTAAAGGTTGCCACAAATCACCTTTTACTATTGTGTTTCTGGTGAGGTGCTGCTAGTGAGCCGGTAAGGTTTGGACAACAGTTGCGATTTGTTGTAGGATAGGCATAGTTGCCTACAGACAAAAGTACTGTCATCCTTTAACCAGCAGTCTTGCCCAGAGCAAGAGTCCAAACTACAACAATGTTCGGAGTTACCATTGTGACGCTACATATAGGTATTGACCTATATGTAATGCATGCGTTTAATGGTGTCCCCGCACTCACAAAGTCTAGGGAAATTGCCCTGAACAATGTGGGGGTACCTTGGCTAGTGCCAGGGTGCCCTCACACTAAGTAACTTTGCACCTAACCATCATTAAGTGAGGGTTATACATATAAGGTGACTTATAAGTTACTTAAGTGCAGTGTAAAATGGCTGTGAAATAACATGGACATTATTTCACTCAGGCTGTAGTGGCAGTCCTGTGTAAGAATTGTCTGAGCTCTTTATGGGTGGCAAAAGAAATGCTGCAGCCCATAGTGATCTCCTGGAACCCCAATAACCTGGGCACCTGGGTACCATCAACTAGGGAATTATAAGGCTGTTTCAGTGTGCCAATTAGAATTGGTAAAATTAGTCACTAGCCTGCAGTGCCAATTTTAAAAGCAGAGAGAGCATAAACACTGAGGTTCTGGTTAGCAGAGCCTCAGTGATATAGTTAGGCACCACACAGGGAACACATACAGGGCACACTTTATGAGCACTGGGGTCCTCGCTTGCAGGATCCCAGTGACACAGGCAAAAACAATCATGCATACAAGTAAAAATGGGGGTAACATGCCAGACAAGATGGTACTTTCCTACAGGCAGCGTCCAGAATGTAAATAGTAAAAAATCTGAGGCAGTGTCGAAACGCAATGGGAGTTGCTTTGGTACACACACAGCAACACCCACTGCATTTGGACGCTGCCTCAGACTTACAAGTATGAGTGAACGTGTGGCAGCTCAATAATCTAAGGCCATCCCAGGGGTGGTGTTTGCAAGGCCCAACAAGGAGGCATACATGCATTTCCCTTTGTTCATACCTTTCTATGTGTGCTACAGCACACATAGAGGATCCAAATCGCCATGAGTGATTGTGTATGTGCAGGATTGGACACCTTCCCACAAATAAACAATTAAACCTTTCAGTGCAGCCATCCTTGCATGATGCTGCAAGGATGCCTGAGTTGGCGCTAGGCAGCTGCATGTAGTGCCAGCGCAGAAGCCAGTGCAAATGAATACAGCGCATCTCTGCATTGTGCAATTGATGCAACGGTGCACTGCCACTCTGAGCACTCCATCATATTCCATTAGTAGTGAGCTTGGCCCATGTATGATGCACAATGCTACATATAAGTACGACCAAAACTTTGGGACAGTGACATGTCAGTGAGTCTCCAGTGACAAATACATGGTGTCCTTTGTCTACAGCCGATGCAATACAATATTGATTTTACACTATCTCATTGCAGAGGATGATGGCTTATCTCCTGCCGACATGCCTGTCCTGGTTTTCCCTGATGACATGGATGACCAGCTGCCAAGCCTCAATGAACAGACCCTCTAGGATGTCCTAGGAGCACTCCATATACCACCTCCAGTTGCAAAGAGGACACACAGCATTGCGGTGTCTCCACAGGAACCACCCAGCCACCAACACATGCCAGCAGCCAATACTCACATAGCCCTAAACTCAGTGGACCCAGAGAATAGCTTTCAGAGGATAGTGGTAGAAGTCCAGTGGGAGCTGGCAAAGCAGGTTCGGGGGGGATGGAGAGCCTAGAGGGAGTGTGGATGTGCCTCCGTCCAAATAAGGACAACTCAGCTGTTATCAGAGGCACCCATTCCCTTCCGTGTGGAGTACAACAGTCTCTGGCAGACATAGCTGTAGTCATGAAGGAGAGGCTATGACAAATGCCCTCCAAAAATACCAGCAGCATGCAGAATACCCTGGACTCCATGCAGGGGGAAGTGGCCTCCCTCATGGTTGATGTTGTTGCGGTCTTGAAGAGTCAGCAGTTCCTTCTTGCAGCAGTGATGCCTTATTTGTTGCCGCAATGTCAGCTGCTGGGTCCTTTGATTTCAAATCTCTGTCCCCTGAAGTGTGTGTGGCCCCGTCTACCTCTACATGGCACATGAGGCACCACACACATCAGGAGATGAAAATGTGGAAGAAATACACTTTCACAAGGAAAAGCACCCAGTAGTACCAGTCTGTGCCACATGGACAGTTTCTCCTTAGTTCTGGGCTCACGATCATGCCAGTGTTGTGACAGTATGAAATGTGCCCTCTTCACCTACCTACTGTAGAAATGTCTGCTATGTGTTGTCATGGTCTCTGCCATACTAAATAGCAATGTTAGGCACTCCTCACTAATGCCAACTACTCCTAACCATGTCTCATGACATGTCCCTCAACCCTGGACTCTGGTTGTGCTACATATGGCAAATGTTCACTCATGGGATCTATGAAGTGGATATTGTATAGAAATCAAAATAACAATTGTGTCTGTAAATAAAGCACCTTCTACACATGTAGCATTTCTTTGTTTAATGTGATCCATCTACTCAGCAAAAGTTAGCATTGTGTCAATCCATGTCAATGTGTACTGAAAATCAGTACATGAGTGCATGATTGCCAGACACTAAGCCACACACTAGGATCCAAAGAAGAGGAAGCTGAATGATAGTGTTGTGGGCAATAACCAACTAACTGTGTTTACTAAATGCTTTGGAACCCATATCCTTTGAAGTAGAGAAACGGCATGTATGGCTCATCACCAAATCAATTATAATTAACCCAGATGGGAGTACCAGTACAACTGATTTGTTTTGAACAAGAAAAGCTAACCTAATCAGTAATGGCCACCTGTCTGTGCTGCAGAATACAGTTCCAAAATTTGGAGTTTTCAGATGTACCACACTTGCAAACTTTGAGTTAGCAGGACTCTACCAATTACAGGTGAAGTACCATGTTTACCTTTCCAAGATATAGATTACATACACATTGTGAATGGCTGGAACATAGGACGGAAAATGTATGCACTAGTAGACAGTATGTAGCTGCCATTCTGACAGCTCCTTATTCATGTGGGTGCATATGGGAAACTTGGGAAATCAAGACAGTTAGCCTACCCTAAGCCATTCCCCCAAATTGGCCAGTGCACTCATGACAAGTCCCAGATCCAATCAATTACCAAAATAATTAGGCTAAGGACAGTGTTTCATATTGAAAACCATCAAGCAAATGAAAACCTACCCTAATCTAAACTAACCTTTACTAACTACCCGTACTTTAAATCTACACTTATCTAACCTATTCTAAATGTATCTTACACATGTCACACCACACTCTAAACATTGGCACCCCCACCCACCCTTAAGAGACGAGATACAAGTAGTGACAACATAAACTATGACTACATGTGTACGAACCTAACCTATGGCATAACCAAATATATCTTTTTTGATATTATTGTTTACATTTTTTTAATGTTTTTATTTTTTTAATACACAAATACCCCAACATAACACCTCAACAATGAAACAATGTAGAAAAAAAAACAATCCCCACTATACTTAACCTGACATACTCCTCATCTATGACTATTTCCTACCAGCGATCATCAGTATTATGTACATGTCATTGGGATGACAGAGGTGTACTTGAAACAACAGGCTCAGAACTGAGTGAACAAAATTGTCCATAATCAATATTTGTGTCTTCTAACTTGTGAGGATCATGTGCCCTGACAAGTCTGGAGTTCCTGTGTACCTGTGCATAAGAGGGAATGTGCATGCAATCCATCACCTCTACACACCTGGTAAAAAGCATTGATACTTGCCTAGTCATTATGGAGGCAAGCTGTGGGCCAGAAGATAGGGTGTCAGGTAACTTTCCACCTGCTATTTTAAGGTTTGGTTAAATGTGTCCTGTTGTACGACCTGAACTGAGTATACGTAACAAGGATGTGCCCACATGTACAACTGATTGAAACATCCCAGAAAGTTTGGCTTTTAGCCTAAGTTGCACATCAGAGTTGTCAACACATTCCCCTACCCTGTGCAATGTAGTGCTACATGTGTTAAATGACACACACATGGTGTCTGTGTGGGTGCCCTTAAGTACACAGTGAGTTTGGCACTGCAGTGGGTGCTGCATCAGTATCCAGAAACATTGTACATCATTTGTACATGCATGTCAGACATCATAAAAGTACCAGGTACACACACAGCATTCACATCATGTGCATATGTGATGTGACCAACATCACTCACAAATGTCATGGTGGCAGGATCATTTTGTGAAAACTGTTGAGATCTGGTGTGGGACGAATCACAGACTTTTCACACAACCATCTGGAGGTTACTTGTCTACTAAATGTGTACACTACTGATTGTTGTACAGCACAATATTGCTTCTTGCAGTACTGCAGATTCATTATATTTGAAGGGTACTGAGGCACCTGTAGTGTATGTGTCTCCTATATAGGCCACCTAGAGACCTCTGCAGATGTCACCCACATCTGTACCGTCTTGTCAGTGAGTGTAAGCTATGTGTGGCACATTTTGCTGACAATGATGTTGTGACAAAGTGGCTGTAAACAGGCACGCTTTGTACATAGACAGCTGCCCTGAGACCTAGCATCATAGAAACCAATGACTAGCTGGCCAGCCATGACAATTCCCATTTCACATAATTCAATGCCTGGACACATTACCCCTCGAAACATTGCAAGCCATTCTCATTGCATAACATTCCAACATACATGATGTCACAATCCATTCTCCAATGATGTCAGATCAATGGTCAGGTAAAACCCTCTTTCATGGCATTCCACACTACACACTGACTCATACCAAACCCTGGATTAGCACCCATGAAGCACAAGATGACGGTTACTCGATGCATCAGGGTCTTTGAATCGTGCAACCTCTCCTACGGTGTGTGGTGCAGGCCCACCTGCAAGACATGAATGGAAAACATTGGTTAGTGTGATTTGTACATTTCAGTTAAAGGACAACATTGTATACTGTTAACTTGTTAGGCTGGGTGAGCACATAATCCTAGTGGTAGGGCAGAGCTATGAACATCTGTGATCAGTCATTCACACATAGTCTCGGATAATATAGACCCACACACCTACAAATCATCACTATCCCTGATACTCCTGTGGTGCTTCTCACTCCACCATTTATACATGGCATTATTATGTAGGTGTCTATTAGCTCAACACCTCCATGGTCATATGGGACTGCTTGACACTGTATATGTTGCATGTAAGGGGCATGCAATGGTTGTTGCAGTGGCTGTCCCATTGTGACACCCATAGCGATTGGATCTGCCTCAGATGTCATAGACATCTACCTCATTGTCACAGAAAACTGACAATCTACTGCCCAGGGGTTGTGTGGATATTCCAAAGTGTTGAGGAATGATGTGATACATCCTTCAGTGAAGTAAGTAATGTGTGTGTGCCATCACAAGGCACACACATGAGCAATAATGCAATGGGAGTATATTAATGTGAAGATATTTGTACCTACCTGCACATTGACTGATTTACATTATGGATGTCTTGCCAATAGTGTGTAGCCAGGCATTGTTGCCATGGTATACCATTATTTACTCAGGGAAGGATAAGGACATGGGCATGGAAAATGGCTCAACAAAGAAACACTTGCTCTGTGGTGCAAGGATGATTTTGTTGGTGCAGATTACTGACTGATGTGCCAGTGAAGGAGCAGATGCAAGGCAGCCCCATACTGTCAGTGAGAAGAGGCAGGCCTGTGGAACTGACTTTGCACATGTCTGTGGTAATAGACATAGGCCCTCATTATGACATTGGCGGTAAATGCCGCTTACCGCTGCGGTGACGGCCGCCAACATACTGCAGCGGTGGCGACTATCCATTCGCCATATTATGACACACACACAAAACTGACAGAATATTGCCACATATGTAAATCAGCCAGCCCAAAGGTCAGTGGTAAAGTGTCAGAATGAACACCCATACCATTACGCCAACAAAACAACACCCACCACATTATGACCCACAAATCACCACAGCAGACATTCAATGATGGTAAACCATTGGCGGTACACACTGGAATGCTCAATACAAAACAACATAACATTGGCCTAAATGAAAATCACACATCTGACACCCACCCACATCACTATAAAACACACACCCACATTACACAAATCCTTTACGAATTCCAATAATCGCCACAAAACTGACACGAAGACTACTGAGACAACTGCACACACACCACAAATACCCATCCATCTGTCATGCACCCCACATCCCACACCCCACAACATAACTTAACACCCTCTGCACAACACACACCACACAACACCCATGTCCCCACTAAGGCACCCCCTTTTCACTGAAGAGGAGTTGCGGGTCTTAGTGGAGGAAATAGTCAGGGTAGAGCCACAGCTGTTTGGAGCACAGGTACAGCAGATATCCATTGCCAGGAAGATGGAGCTATGGCGGAGAATCATGGACAGGGCGAACGCCGTGGGACAGCATCCAAGAACAAGGGACGAAATCAGGAAGTGGTAGAGCGACCTACGGGGAAGGTACATTCCATGAGAGCAAGGCACCAGCTCGCCATCCAGAGGACTTACTGTGGACTCTCTTCTCTCCCACAGCATGGGAGGAGCAAGTTTCCACAATACTGCATCCTGAGGGACTCACTGGAGTTGCTACAGGACTGGACACTGGTGAGTCAATATTTACTACCTATCCCCCCCATACCTGCATGCCACCACCGCCCCTCACCCTGACACCCATCACTCCAGTCCATCCCACACAGTGCACCAACACAAATAACAATCCTAAATGCCAAGCCCTGCATGCCATTCCCACTGCAAGCACATCCCTCCCAGCCCTACATGTACACCCATCACCAAAATATGCACTGCATGGACAACTAACAATCCTACAATACTTCACCATACACAAACAAAGGTGGCAGGGCAACAGGAAAAATGGAGGAGAAGCTAGGGATGTACAATATGCCACAGACATGAAGCATAATACATCACTTACATCCAAAAAGGTGCCCCATCCAATCTCAGCGGAGAAGAGGTGCCATGACTCTCCAGTCTCCCAACCGAAGATGCCCCCAGTGATGATAGTAACTCTGGACTTCAGGATCTGGATGAACTACCTAGCCCACCAGGGCCCACTGGTCAGTCAGCCACCCCAGCCCACTCACAGTCCACCACAGAGCCTCCCCTATCAGTATCCACCACTACAGCATCCACCCAATGTCCCCACACCTCTGTCCCCAGGACATGTCAATCAACAGAGTGCCCACCTCTACAGGGATCCCAGTCCACACCTCACCACCAAGACAATCAAGGACCTGGGGTCAGTGGCAGTGGGCACACCATTGAAGGGACACAGGCACAGGGGAACAGGGACACTGGGAGGACCGCTGTGTGCCAGGGGGAGGACATGCCCAAAGAATCGACTCTCCAGGAGGCACTCACTAATGTCCTTGGGGCTTACCAACAATCCCAGGACAAGATAGGCCAGATCCTTACCAAGATGCAGGAGAACAAGTGGCTGCAGGAGGAACACCATCAGGAGATCAGGGAGGATTTGCAGGCCCTCAACACCACCATGGTCTCTGTGGCAGGGATGCTGGCAGATATGGCCAACATCATGAGGGAATGGACAGCACACCAGTGGGCCCCTACCACTAGACAGTCTACTGACCAACCCACCACTTCTGCTGCAGCTAGTGGGCCGGAGGCCGTGCCACAGGACTCACAGGCCACCAGCACCCCTCCCCCTGCAGAAGGTGGACCATACTGCAAATATTCCCTGCGACCCAGACAGAAGCGAGACACACTTGCCGAGACAAAGACCAATGCCAGGAAACAAGACCCTCCTGAATGTCCCCCTTGTGTCCCACCCTGTCACCTTGTCCACTTTCAACTGCCTTTGCTCCCCTTCCTATGGCCCCTTGGACACTGGACCTGTGCTACAAACAGACTGGAACAATACCCTGGACTTTCCTCAAAAATCACCCCATTCCATTGCACTTTCCATCAATTATTTGCACTACAATAAACACCCTTGAACACAACTTGAGTGTTTTATGTGATGAAAATGAGCATCATGTGCAATTGATATGAACACTACATTTAATGACTTGTAGCTGTCTGTAGTCATCACATCGGTACACAGTTGTTATGTCACCAACATCTGCAAAATGAGACGCCATAGGTGATAGTAAGTAGAGATGCAAAGAAAGTGAATGCCATTTTGCCACAGCCACACAGAAAACATCAATAATCAGAGGAATGGTCAGTTCCACTGTTTCACCTGTGTGTCATTGGAAGTATTGACATACAACTGATGTTCTGTTATCCACATCCTCGTCCTCTGCTTCCTCATCCTCACTGTCCTCAGGGCTTACTGCTGCTACAGGTGCATTTCAAGTCTCCTCCTGCAGATAAGGCACATGTCGTCTGAGGGCCAGGTTTTGCAACATGTAGCATGCCACTACTATCTGGCAGACCTTCTCTGGTGAGTAGCACCTGTTAGATGGAGGCTTCTGAACCTGCCCTTTAGGAGGCCGAAGGTCCTTTCAATAATTCTCCTAGTTCACCCATGTGTATCACTATAAGGATTCTTAGCCCCTGTCCTGGCATTCCTCACAGGGGTCAGGAGCCACAATAGGTTTGGGTAGTCAGTCACCTGCAAGTATTGAGAAATGAACATTAGCCTTACACCATGATATGGGGTTAACATCAGAAGGCTCACCAATTAGCCACACCATGTGCCTCTGTAGTTGTGCCATCACATTTGGGATGCTGCTATTCCTGAGGACAAAGGCGTCATGCACCGACCCAGGATACTTGGCAGTGATGTGAGAGATGTACTGGTCAGCCAGGCACACCATTTGCACATTGAGTGAGTGGAAACTCTTCAGATTCCTAAACACCTGTTCATTCTGGTGGGGGGACAAACGCAACATGTGTACTGTCAATCATCCCAATAATATTGGGTATATGTCCCATTGCACAGAATCCTGCCTTCACAGTGGCCATATCTTCCACCTGGGGGAAAGCAATGTAGCTGCACATGTGTTTGACAAAGGGAGACAAAACCCTTGCCAGAATGATTGATAACACTGGCTGTGACATTTCTGCTGCCAAACCCACTGTCACTTGGAAAGAACCAGTTGCCAGAAAATGGAGCTCTGATAGAACCTACACAAGAGGGGGGATCAAGTGCTGTGACCTGTGTCTGAATCCTGCCATGGCCATGGCCCATGTAACTGGGGAAAGGGCCCCTGCCTTCACTTCGGAGGAGTTGGATGCTTGGTGGATGGGGTCCTAACCCAGTATGGACAGCTGTATGGGCCTCCAGACCAACAGGTGAGTACACCTTGGGCACGATGCATGTGACAAGGTTGCATGGAGATGTTTGTGCAAGCATTGTGTCAGTTGGGGAGTTGGTATGTCTGTTAGTAGTGTACATGGTAGGCGCTGGGTGATGTGTGTGCCAATGGAGATGGAAATGGGATTTGTGGGCCATATGTGTGACAGGCAGGTTTGCATGTGTGATGGTGTCCTCCTGTCTGTGTTTTTTCTGGAGGTCAGTGCCCATCAGAAGAAGGGATTGTGGTGTGCTATCGCCAAGGATGTGCTGACCCAGGCAGAGCACCCACTGCAGGAAAAGGTGGGAGGACCTGAGACACTGGGCCCAGAAGCCTGCGGAGGCCCAGCTGGGGATGGACTCCCAATGAGGATGGGGTACCCATTGGAAACTGACCCTCCTGATGGCCCGCATACTGGCGATGGTCTACCCAGAGCTGGATGGGCGCTTGAGGGCATTACTACAACCTCAAGAGAGTGAGTAGAGTGGGCATTAGTGACTCCCAGGAGGGGTGCAGTTGGTGGGGTTGGCTCACATCTTGCTGTGGTACCTAGCCAATGGAATGCCAGTGCGATGTATGGTGATCAATCCTGATCCCTGTGTGTGACGATAATGTGTATGCCATCTGTGGTGTTGGTGCTGTAATTGACCCAGTGCTCCCTTTCTTTCTCCACCCCTTTTTTTCATCTGTCATCCTGTCCAGGTGTGCATTAGCATCATCTGTGGGAGCAGGGGCACTGGCGACAGAGGGAGCTGCATCCCACAGGGCCCAGGGGGCAGAGTCCACCAACGCTGAGGCGACCAGAGGCACCTCCTAGCTGTAGAGGCATGAAAGGGAAGGATCCCACTCCACCACCGAGAAAGAGAAGGTTCCCACTCTACCAACTAAGAGAGGCAAAAGTCTCCCTCCAACAGCAGTGGGCAAGGAGCCCTCATCCCTAGCAGAGGATAGCAGGGTTTCCCCTCCAACAGTAGTGGGCAAGGAGCCCTCACCTCCAGAAGAGGCTGGCAGGGTTTCCACTCCAACAGCAGTGGGCAAGGAGGCCTCACCTCCAGCAGATGGTGGCAGGGTTTCCCCTCCAACAGCAGTGGGCAAGGGGTTCTCACCTCCAGCTGGGACACAGCAGCCCTCACCTCTAGCTGGGACACAGCAGCCCTCACCTCCAGATGGGACACTGCAGCCCTCTCAACCAGCTGGTACACAGCAGCCCTCACCTCCAGCAAAAAACATGTAGGCCACCCTCCATGAACTGTTGTACAAAGAGTTCCCTCGTGAACCAGTGGGCACGTTTCTCACCTCAGGGACTGTGACCTTGCACTCCCCAGCACAGAGAAATGGGCATGGAGCCCCCTCCAGATCCATCTGGAAAGTTGCCCACCTCAGAAACTGTGACCTTGCATTCCCCGGCACTGAGAAATGGGCATGGAGCCCCCTCTAGAACTAGTGGGCGGTTTCTCACTACAGAGACTGTGACCTTGCACTCCTCAACACAGAGAAATTAGCATGGAGCCTCTGCCAGAACCAGTGGACAAGTTCCACACTTCAGCCGAGGTGCCCCCATCCCCCCTTTCCCCTCAGGTACCTGGTCATTCCCAAAATGATGCCCCTGCAAAGTGTAGTGCAGATTTCGTCAGAGAACAAGTTATGCCTTGGACTTTGCCCTGTGGCCATGTGGGCCTTTTGTACTTTGGATTGGCCATTGGCCCTTTCTGAACAGTGACTCAAATATCACATGGGCAATATGGTGGCTGTTGACATCAAATTATACTATCAGTTCTGGCTAAATGTTGTCCTTGCATTTTTATGACGTGTGTCCTGTGAGACTGGTTTTCCTCTGCATCTTGTTGTGTGTATGGTGTGGGTGTGATTGGTGTGTGTTGTGCGTGTGTGTGTCATTCTTCTTTTCTTCCCTCCCTCCCTTGTGTGCTAGGTGGCTGTACTCACTGTCGTCTTCGTTGGTGTTGGTGTTCCAAGTGGAGCATGGCGAAGATGAGCATCGGGAAGACTTGAAGTTCCGGTTCCATAGCGGCGTTGATCTTCTCTGGGTCTCTGATGGTGAGTCTTTCATCTTCTGTGTTCTGTTTCCACCAGGCTTTTAATGATGATGGTACCGCCCTGGAAATCCTGGTGGTTTTGCTATGTCATAATATGGTGGGTGGTAGCTTGTCTTCCGCCTGTCTGTTGATGACCTTGTGATACCTTTGCCCTTATTATTGCGCTAGATTGCCTTTTGGTCAGAATCCATACACACTGCCACGCCTGAGCCATTACAATGGTACATGTCTGCTGATATATGTGGCATATGTGTGCATGCCATCAACTAGGCACTCACATTTGTCCTCATCATGTTTGTTATGACAGCCACAAACATACCCCTGTGTAACAGTGTTGCAGTCTGGCACAGATGGCAGTTTACATATCATCACAACTGTGTGAGTGTGTATGGCAACACAAACCCATGGTTGCATGCGGAGGGGCAATTTTATGGCACTCCAGTTTACTCAGCCCACTGTGCTCATGCCCCTGAAAATGTTATCTGTTAAATTAGCTAGAGCAGTGGTGTGGGTTTATTGAGCAGGGACCTAGCTTCTTCATGATTGCTACTCAGCAGAACTATGCACACTCGCCAGCAGACAGACACATGCAGAATTGTGGTCATACAGACCAGAATATCACATTTTCCTCTGTGGTACTTGATGTCTGCTTTCCATTCTCATGTACAGAGCTCGGGTGTTTGTATATGTAGAAAATGTCTCATTATTTGATGTCCTTAGTTGTTTTCTGGGGCGGCTTATGTAGGGCCTGTATATCTGTTCTGAATTCAATGTTGGAAACATGTCAGGGTACAGATGGTGTTGTATGTCACTGCCTTCTGTCATAGTGTCATGCAATGGGCAAATACCATAGTATGCTACTGCCCAACATGAAAGGGTTTTGCACTGACCTGCCCTCCCTCTTTGTACGTATGTGAAATGTTGACTTGTAGACATTGATGTGTTGCACAGTCAGTGTTGGTCTATGTGTGTCCCTTCTCCATTTTTTCCTGCACTACTGGTAAGACATGTGTTGTCACCTAGATTGCTCCCATTCTTTAGACTCTTTACACATCTTCTACACCAATGTTGTCTTGCATACATTGACACGATGCAACATGTGACTTGTGTAATTTGAAGATGTACACATCCCCTTCAACTGTCTCCTTGATAGTTACACTTCAATTGACAATATTTGTGAGATGTCATGAGTACCACAAACACTTGACATTACTCCTCCCCATTTCACCTCCTGTGTTGTATTCGCAATTATCTGTGGGTGTCTCGAAGCTGTCCATCCACAACCTCCATATGTATTTCTTCCAGCATGCCGCAACCTAGGTAACTCTTACCATGACTAAATGATATTGAGGTGTGAAAACATCTCAGTGCTGTACAGTACATTTGTCAGCTGTTCATGTCTGGCTAGGTCTACTCACACTCAGATTGGTGGTGTGTCTCAGATATTTTTCAAAAATGCTGAACATAGTAGCACATGTTGGGGGCCACAACATGTATGGGACAATTTGCTACAGTTGCTATCTTGCACTCTTTCTGTCATGTGAGTGGCAATGAGTGGTGTGTATTACTTTGTGCTGTGTGATATATTTATATACAGCATATTAGATATACATGCAAACACGTCAAGTATTGTTGATACTGGAAAACCTGTTGCTGTCTAGGACCTACACCTGTGCATCAGTCTTCACATGTTTGCCTTGAGTTGCTCTAGGCATGTGTCAAGACAGCAGATTTGTGTGCCAAGTGTATACCTCATGTACACAGTGAAAATTAGACGCTCTGCCTACATTCGACCCAGATAAACATTTGGTGGTGCATTGTCCCAATAAATCCATGGATCATGACTATGGATCATGTGTTTGGATAGTGATTCTGCATCCATATCTGATAATTTAGTCAGGCAACCCAATGTGCACTCCACAGCCATCATGGGTGTGCCACAAGTGAGGTACAGTCCACAATGTGCCAGGGTTGTGCCCAATAGCAGTGCCAGGACACAATCCCATATATACACTGTGCAGGCTCAGCATCGGACATTGGTTACAAACCCTGGATTTTTACTAAAGACAACAGTTAGCAATGATGTTCCATCCTTGTCACACATGTACCATGCAGGCAAAGCTACTTTCACCATGAGTTGTGACAGAGTTGTGTTCCTACATAACTTGATATCTTTTTGTTGACAGCCCTTACCCTATGTGTGCCCCCCCTTGCATACATTCTGTTATATATGGTGTTGTTGTGGTGAATTGACTAGGTGTTAGCACCTTGCCAACTTGATGGAACAAGATATGTAGTGGTGCATGGACCTAGATCTTCAGGAGTCAAATGGCCACAAATTGCATGTCACTGATATGTAAGATGATGGCATTAGACCCTCTTACATCACAAATATGTTGCTACTGTACTGGTCACATTTGTGTTACTTACCTGTTCACTGAGGTTTGAGTCACATTCCAATGGTGCATGTCGTGGAGAATGAGTAGACCAAAGAGAATCAGGTGCAAAGGGATTTATTCATGCTATCTACAAGGTGATGTTTATAGTATAGTGACTGTGTGTAGAAGTTCTCAACAATGTGGAGTATCCTACGAACTCCTGCAGCAGTGTTCAGTTGTTCCCCCTCCACCTTATCTGCTCCATTGTCATCCTCCTCCCCATTAGGGACATAGACCTATCCATCCCAGGGCATATTTGTCCAGACACAAATGTTGTACAGGATTGCACATGCCAGAATTTTCTTGCCACAAGTGGGGGAGCATACAAGAGGCTTCCTGAAACCTGGATTTCAGGAGCCCAAATGTCCTCCTCACCACGTTACAGGTTTTCCTGTGTCCCTCGTTGTAGGCCTGCTCTTCCACTGTTGCGGGAGTGGTAAATGGGGTCATCACCGATGGCTGTATGTCATACCCTTGATCAGCTGCAAAGGATGGAGAGAAGATGTGTTAGTAAGTGTTGATAGTGGTTTGAAACAGACCACTGCAGTTGTACTTGTTAGTTGGAGTGGTGACACAGACATGCTTGTGGTATAGTGTATGTTCCTGTTCTTGTGAAATGGTTTCATTGGACTGTGTTGATGGACATAACAATCTTGGGTAGTGGCTCAAGGCCATGGGTAAATTTATGTTGATCCCAAAATGATGGTTATGATTTAGGTAAATGTTTGGTGTAGTCCATATTTGAAGCAGTGTACTATTATTAGATTGAACCTACCACCTCCTAGCACCACAATGGTGTCAGATGTTGAAACACCATAGTTGCCCACAAAGCCAGACTGTGCCACCCATGTTATCATGTGGCACTATGCATTCAGTGTGACACATTGTGACCGTTTGTGGGAGATGATGGTTGTGCCAGCAATGAAGTGTACAAGAGTGTGTATCACACATTAGTAGGCTGATGTAATTTGTTGTAGTAGTATCTCCTAGCTTCCCATACATGATTTCTGACAGACACTTTCTACAAGGGTGTGTGCTTTCTCTAGTACAAGACTATGCTTTAAGGCTTTTCCCACTGTGTATGTGTGTTGTACAATGCAGCACATGGGCAAAGCTGAAAAATGATTGAACTAGTATAGCAGACATATTTCATATCCTATAGGGTACCCAAGGAAAAATACTAGCATAACTGAGTAAATTCTGGCACTACCGAAATGTAGGTAATTCTTGTCATAAAGGTGCACAACTTGGCATACAGGAGGATAGCACCTATGACAAAATACTGTTCCTGACATATTGAAATATTTTTTGACAAAAGGGCCACATATAGTATATGGGGGACATGAGTTGCAAAATTCTGACACAGGCATATTTTATGTCATTTTTCATATAAGGAGGTACTCTTGGAACATGGGGCAGCAATGACAAAATGATCACCCTTGCTCAATATTTTGAAAGAAAACAGGGCCAACTCATTGGAGGCCTCAGGTTTTACTGAAATGCATACAATGAATGGATTTGAATACTTAATTAGTGACGTCTCAGTGTCAATGGCATTTTTTAAAAATTTTGTGACAATTTCTCCCCATCATTTTCACAATTTTCTTAGGTGGAGAAACCCTATAAAAGACGTCTGGCTTACTCGCATTACTTACTCATTACAATTCAGGTGCCCCAGAAATTTTCAATACACATGGAGAGAGTAAGTGGGAGAAAGGGATTTTGAAGGGAACACAACCGTACTCAGCTCCCAACATATCTGAAAACACACAAATGGAGTACGGGGTTCTTCTTATATGTCGAGGGCTAAACACCAGGTGCACCAATTGTGCCCTAGGTTCCTCGTGGTCCTCTAATGGAGGAAGGGGGTCAGTGTGAAGAGGGAAAGCAGTGGGAATGGAAAAATAAATTCCCCCCCCTTTCTTTTTCTATTCCCACCTGGTGTTTACCCCTCGACGTATAAGAAGAACCCCGTACCCCAGAAATTTTAACAGTTCAAGTCAGAACCATTATATAGGTGGCATCTTAAAACAGACATTTGTCTGTGCTATGCTGTTATACTAATGCAGGTATAAAGTGATAGGGTCATGTGAAATGTCTTCCTGAATAAAATTGGGGTCAAAGGTCAAACAGTGTCACTTCCAGTAATGTGATTAAGGTCACAGGTTATGCAATGACACTTCTGCTACTCCTGGAATTTTGGTGAATTGAAGCCCAGCAGATGTGGTGTTCTAGAGTCAGTGTTGTAATGGATTTATGTCTCTGTTTGTGCTGTTTTTTAGCCAACCATGTAAATTACTTAATAAGGATGTTGGGGTGCTTTTACGCAAGGTAACAAAGAGGGATAGAAGTTACATGGAAGTGACCTCATGTGGGCAGATTAATGGCGCTTTGATAAAAATCAGAGATGTAGGTCCGTATTTACTGACCCTTTTTGTCACCCTTGCATTTGTGCAAGGCTGCCCAGGGCAAAACAAAGACTTATTTGGGATTTACAAGGTACTGTAAAACCTAATTTACATGGCCTTGCAATGGTTTATAAAGATGTGTAATGCAACGCAGAAGTTTGCAATGCATGATGTGATACACATACAAAAAGATTCTCCTGATACAACACAGTATACCTGGAAATTAGAATCACCTTGCTTGTGTGGATACTTGGCTGGTGCCTTCATATCTATTCTACAGAGTAGAGTATGGGTGCCACAGATCAAAAAACAATGGCTCATGGTAAATATAGGGAACCAAGGGCCACATGTACAAAGCATTTTTCTAGTTACAATCGGGCCTTGTGGCAGAATCTTAGTCACACCAAAAAAAAAGAAGGAGGATTGCAGAATTTGTTATTTATCAGAGTGAAAAATATCCTGAAGTGATCCCTAAAGTTAAAGCTGCTGGAAGACACTCAGAATGAAATATTTTAGACTGTATTGGGAGGTTGTATACTCCAATAAATGATATTCTTCACATCTATCATGACTCAGGGATTCATTAAGAGTTTGACATGTGGAAAAGGCCACCTGCCAAACTCGTGCGAAGACCGCCAGTGCATTCTCCTTCCTGCCGGCCGTATTATGAGCTTCGGGCTGGGTCAACAGGTGGAAACACAGTTTCCACCCACTGGCCCAGTGGAAAACGCACAACAACATTGACGTTGGCTTGTAATATGGCCGGTACCAATGTTGTTGCGCGTGGGGTGCACCAGCACCCATCGTGCAAATCACTGTCTGCGATTTGCGTGATGGGTCTGGCCACGGGGGTTCCCCGCACTGCCAGTGCATGGCACCCAGTTGTTTTGCTTTACTTTTGACTGAGCCAAAAGAGACACACTGAAAGGAATCGAAAAGGTTCTCAGGAATGCACTTCTCAATCTGAAGAAGTAATTTATTATAGCTTTTTGCAAGGTTCATATAGGAAGGCTTAAATAGTAAAAACCTTACTTTCAAAATGTGCAACAATGAAGTAAGACCATGTATAAAGAATCTTCAATCTATAAACAGCAAATATATACATGCAAGGATACAAACACTTATATTGATATATGTATATATATATTCATACACAACAAAAAGCAAATAATTTATAAAAATGCATCACCGTAGGGCCTGTCAGGTGCATCATCGTTCTCATGCCAGCAAGACGATAACCCTATTCGACTGCATGAAAGAGATCTCTACCCTAACAGGAAAAATATCAGGCATTCGACGGCTAAACTCCCGACTGAGGTCTCTGAATCTGCGACTGACGATCAGGGTCATCTTTTATATCTTAAAGAACCGGAGAAGGAGCTGTCTGGAAAACCCCTCCCATCAAGAAATATTAAAAAATGCTGGCTAAATTAGGTAAGCTTTGAAAGCAACCAGTTGGGAATTGGCCAAAATCCCAAGGCGTGCCTCCCAAAGTCAAACTGTTCCCTGCTGTACCATGAACATCAGACTAGTACATCCTTATCGTGCTCACTGACTAACCCCTCCATATTATGTACTAGCTCTCTGGTGATAATATGTCCTAAGTCTTTGGTGAGAAAGAGAACATGCAGAAATAGAAAACACGTTGTATAAAATTTTTGTACGGAACACTACTTGCACCTCTAACGTAGCAGTGAGGCTAAGCTGAATACAAAATGGAATCTATAACTAGTGACCACTAAATTGACGGTGGGCAGCTAAGCCAAGTGCAAAGTAGTGCAACATGAAGGCAGTGGTCAACAAACAAATATCACTACACCAGTCCCCGCCACCCTTTCCATGGCAGTGAAACTGCCATGTAAACACCGGCAGAGAGATGGGTCATAATCCAAAAGCAAAGCAGTGCTGACCTGGCGGATTAGGATCGCCAGCACCGCCAGGCCATTGGGCGGCCGAAAAGTGGTGGTGCTAGCAGTCCGAACATGGCCAAACCACCACGGTCATAAAGTGGCGGTGGTGAACCGCCACCACAGGTCTGGCGGTCCTAGGACCGCCGGACTTGTAAAAGGGGCCTCAGTGTGGTACTTAACCTAGAAACACTACCTCAAGCAGCAATTCACCAAGATACAATTTTGTTTATTCACCTATTGCTCTAAACCACAAAAGGTGCATGAATGGCTTTCAACAATGGATCTGGACATCTTCATTTGATGATTCTGCAACAACAAAACATCATCTGGCTGCCAAAGTGGATCAAAACTCAACATCAAAATCAGCATCACACATAACAATGTCTGTCTGCCATCAGCTGACCCTGCACTTTAAAACGAAGTTCTTACAAAAGAGGGCTTTAGAACAACTGTTCAGATGTAAGTATGGTATCATCTTCTTGGATGTCTGTTGTCTAGCATCCCATAGGACCATCTGATTCCACTGATGGATGCTTTACATTCTGCAGCCAATTGTGTCAAAGGTTATTACAAACGTGATAGAATTACACTATCACTCAAAGAGGGTGATACCTGTTCTACCGTATTCAACATAATCTACTAGCATTTAAATTAACACCCCTCTTTCCATGCAACTAAAATCAAGACTCCTGTTGCAATATAAATTAGGGGCAGCAGCAGTATCACAAAGTAGAACATACAAAAATGCAAGAATGGAAAGAGGTGATACCAAGCCTCCTGCTACAGTGTAAAGCTCTATTACAGTCAGGGGTATGTGGAATTTGCATTTCACTCTGCAGAATTCCATGAAATTTCAGAAAAACATTCCACAGAGTTCAGCTAGTGGCTGGAAATCGGTGCATCGCTCTGCTGACTCTGATTTTTGGCACAGGGAGCTTGTTTCACACTGAGAAATCAGTGCAAATTGTACCATGCATTGCACCAGTGGGCGCTGCTGCTTGAGTTGGTTTTGCTGCAGCTCGAGTAGATTTTCTACTTGAGCAGCAGCTTTTCCAATGCAAATGGCTGTCTGTGACTCCCAGCAACCATCCACGTTGCGAAAATCTAATCGGCTGCTATCCCAGCAGCTGAAAATGTGCTAGGGGACAACAATTCTTGCTCGAGCTCACCAACTTACCATTGGCGATCTGTGTGCAAGGTAAAACTCTGCCACATGGTGGCATCCTGAATTTGCCCAGCACTCTGATTTACATGTAAAACGTGGAGTGGCCAAAACTACTCGAACTCTGCCGCTGGAGTGGCATTTTTCACCCACCCCTAATCCTGGTTCACATTTGGAAAGTCTTACCCCTTCTTCACCTCAGAAAGAAGCTGAAGAGCTTTCTCTTAAAAAACATCTCAGAAAATAAACCTGCTGAACTCTCCATAGCATAGTTCACTTCCATTTTTCCTTCATTCAGCACTGCTGTTGCATATCCTCCTCATACATTGACTCCTATCCGCATCATTCTCACATTCCACTCTTCTGATTCAATGCCTCATCCATCCAATTCTGCTTCCACTGCAAGACCCAGTATTCACCTATCAGGGCTCAATCAAAACTTTGCAATTATCTCATTTTTAACTCCCTCTCACCATCATAATATCGCTGTCCTCCCAGGGCACCCTCTACCAGCCCTACCTTTAATGTGTACTACGTTCCTATACAGTGTGTGTTTAGGTTTATTTTCACAGGTCAAAAAATGCATGTACTGTGCTTATTTGCAGGATTGTTTTGGTGTTAGATATTTACATTGTTTCACAGCTTTCTTTCATTCCCTACTGAAGGAAATTGGGTTTCTGAATGAGGGGGGTAAAAGCTTTCCGAAGCAGGATTTAGGGTACTCTGTTCAGCAGACCTAACTGGGTACCTGTAGCCAGTCCACCCTCCATTGCAGTTGGCCTGATCTTGTAACTTTGTCCCAGTCTGGCATGGCCAGATATCCCCAGTAGTGCAAGTAATTTTTTGTGCTGTTTTCAATAAAACATTTAAAATGTATTAACTCAGAAAGTACTAAGGGCCAGATGTAGGTAGGTTTAAAATTGCGACTTGCAATTTGCGAGCCCGTGCAACTCGCAAATTGCAAGTCGCAATTTGGTATGCAGAAAGGTGTCTCAGACACCTTCTGCAACTCGCAATGGGGTCGCAAAGCCCCACCTCATTAATATTAATGAGGTGGGTCTCAGTTTGCGACCCCATTGCGAGTATGGGCACTCACGGGGATGGTGGCCTGCTGGGGACAGCAGACCAACATGTCCCTGACTGCTTTTTAATAAAGCAGTTTTTTTTTTTCTATCTGCTGCCCGTTTTCCTTAAAGGAAAACGAGCTGCACTTAGAAAAAAAAACGAAACCTTTTGTTTCGGTATTTTTCAGAGCAGGCAGTGGTCCATAGGACCACTACCTGCTCTGAAAATTTATTTTTGTTTCCATTCACAAAGGGGAAGTTCCCGTTTGCGACTGGGTTACCATCCACTTCAAGTGGATGGTAACTGCGATTTCACTTGTGACCGCTTTGGCGGTCGCAAATGAAATTACATAGCATTGCGAGTCGCAAATAGGAAGGGAACACCCCTTCCTATTTGCGAGTCGGAAATGCATTTTGCGAGTCGGATCCGACTTGCAAAATGCATTTCTGCATAGCAGAGCGGCTTTTGCACCTCGCAAACGGGGTTTTTCGCCGTTTGCGAGTCGCAAAACCCTTCGTTCATCTGGCCCTAATTGTATTTTGGTCATTTTGGTCTTCTTTTATTCATAAAAAAACGACTCTACTTTTTCTAAATCTATTGTGGGCTCCTTTTGTGGTATGTTTCCACTATGTGACTGTTTGTAGTGTTGCACAACTACTTACACATTGTCCATAAGTTAAGCCTGGCTGCTCTGTGCCAAGCTACTTAGGGTCCAACAAACATAGGCGGTCATTCTGACCGCGGCGGGCGGTGGTCGCCGCCCGCCATGCAGTTACCGCGGAATGACCGCCCCGCGGTCAAAAGACCGCGGCGGCCATTCCAACTTTCCCGCTGGGCCGGCGGGCAACCGCCAAAAGGCCGCCCGCCGGCCCAGCGGGAAAGCCCCTGCAACGAGGAAGCCGGCTCCGAACGGAGCCGGCGGAGTTGCAGGGGTGCGACGGGTGCAGTGGCACCCGTCGCGATTTTCACTGTCTGCAAAGCAGACATTGAAAATCTGTATGGGGCTCTGTTAGGGGGCCCCTGCACTGCCCATGCCAGTGGCATGGGCAGTGCAGGGGCCCCCAGGGTCCCACGACACCCAGGAAGCACCGCCAGCCTGTTGGCGGTGCTTCCGCTGCCCTCCGCCCTGGCGGTCAGGGACCGCCAGGTTCGGAATGAGGCCCATAGTCTCTAAGATTTCCAGTAAAATACAGAAGTTTTCTTTATTCAACTTGTTAAGCCAACACATTTCACTCTCTCAACAGCTTAATCAGGACTGCAACATACAAATACCAGTAGAAAGCTCATTATAAAAATTTGTAATTACCTACATACCCAATTAAAAACATATCTACACTACACCACAGTATGAATGTTTTTATGGCCGAAAAACAAAATGCACCTCTTATTTAAGTATTGTGATATTTTCAACATCTACATAAATACTGACACTATTTGTTCACTATTATAGTTGTCTGGACCCGAACACAAGAGTTCTTGGTATGAAGCTGAGTGTACACCAACTTTTTTGAAGAGGAAAAACCCCATAGCGCTAATTAAAGAAGAGAGCCATCACCACATAAATCACACATCAGTTGGAAAAAATGTGATTTCCTCTCAATAATATATAGGTCTTAATAACTGTTCTAAATGCCCTCACACATTAACCAATATTAATGTGGACCACCACTACAAAATGTGTGCATCAATAAAAAGGCATCAACATTTATCTTTCTAACTAATCCACTCCCAAGTTTATGGTAATTTCTAACTTGGGAACAGTTCTTGTCCATATACCTTAGCATAGGAAGCACATCAGGTTTGTAAGTCTCCTGATGATCAAAAATTGAGGACCTTCAATTTTACAGTCCTCACTGTTTATTAAAACACATATTACCATTAGTCAATCCTATCCTTTCTCAGGCATCATCCTACAATAAGCATAGGTTCATCCCAGTCATTAAGTCTGGCAGTCAGAAAGACACGGTGTATTCCACCAGAGTCCACATCAAGCCAAACGTTTGCAGCACCACACTGGGTGCAATAAATACATCAAACTACCACATTCTGTTACAAAAACGGATGTGAAGAAGAGCATAAAAATCACCCATCTTTGGCAACCAATCACATAAAGATGTTTATTGTGTACCAACCCCAGAGTGTACAACCTTGTGCTAATATTAAACAAATCACTTACTTTTGTGTCCAGCCGACAACGTAAAGTGCTCAGAGCACCCCATGCTTCTTGGTCCTTTGTAAGAAATAATGTGGCATAGAGAATCAAGAGAACCTACGATCCATGGATGTTGACTAAGGGGGTCATTCTGACCCTGGCGGTAATTACCGCCATGGCGGAGGTCGGCGGTAGCACCGCCAACAGGCTGGCGGTGCACCGCTGGGCATTCTGACCGCGGTGGTTCAGCCGCGGCCAGAAACGGAAAGTCGGCGGTGTCCTGCCGACTTTCCGCTGCCCTTGAGAATCCTTCAAGGCGGCGGAGCGCGCTCCGCCGCCATGGGGATTCTGACACCCCCTACCGCCATCCAGTTCCTGGCGGTTCTCCCGCCGGGAACAGGATGGCGGTAGGGGGTGCCGCGGGGCCCCTGGGGGCCCCTGCAGTGCCCATGCCAGTGGCATGGGCACTGCAGGGGCCCCCGTAAGAGGGCCCCAAAAAGAATTTCAGTGTCTGCCTAGCAGACACTGAAATTCGCGACGGGTGCAACTGCACCCGTCGCACCTTCCCACACCGCCGGCTCAATTCTGAGCCGGCGTCCTCGTGGGAAGGGTGTTTCCCGCTGGGCTGGCGGGCGGACTTTTGGCGGTCGCCCGCCAGCCCAGTGGGAAAGCCAGAATGACCGCCGCGGTCTTTCGGCGGGAACCGCGTGGCGGGCGGCGACCGCCGTCCGCCGCGGTCAGAATGACCCCCTAAGACCTTAAAGTGTTCTGTGTGCTTTAAGCAATCCGTGCACTAAAAGGAGAAACCTACCTGTGTATGGCATGAATCACAGCTCCCACATTTTCAAAACTGTCAATTTACAAAGAAGCCAGATTAGCCAGTGAGACATACATGTTGTCAGGTGGCATCAGAGTGCTCATTACATTTTAACTACTCAGTGCATAGATGCGTAAATACTGACTAGTACTGCTCCATGACCAGATGCATGCTGAAACAGGAAACTCACCCCTGTACGGCATATGTCACAGCTCCCAATTTTTCAAAACTGTGAGACATGGTATTAAATTGCTAAGTACGTTGTAACCACTCAGTACATAGACATGTACATGCTGATTATTACCTGAAAATGACTCAATGCATTTTGACTGCTCTGTGCACAGACAGGTGTTGAACCAGAAAACTCTACCTTGTACAGCATATTTCACAGCTCCCACAATCTAAAACTGCCATAGATGCTGACTGATGGCAATAAAATTATCACTATGTATAAACAGTTCAGATCATATGTTCATGTTAATACAAGAGACCTACACATGTGCTGCATTACTCACGTCTCTCACACTTTCAAACTGTCAAACAGAACACAGTAGTCTGTCTTTACCATTTATATGGTTTCTGAAATGTGGACAACTAGAACATTCTACTTAACCGCTTCTGTGCCTTGGACGTGGTGACCTCGTCCAAGGCTACAGTTCCCCGTGCACCCCCCTCCCCCCAAGGCGGGGATGAAAGGGGAAGGCCTTCCCCTTCCACCCCTGACCCCCCCCAACCCCCCTGTGACATCAGCGCGCGAGCGCGCGCTGATTTGTCACAGGGGCCTCCCCCAACGATTGAAAGAGAAATGCAAAGCTGGGGGAGGCCCGGATGGGCTTCAAAGGGAATGAAATGTATTTCCTTACCTTTGAAGTCTCTCCCAGGGTTTCAAAAGCCGGATTGCTTGCAATCTGGCTTTTGAAACCCCACTAGACACCAGGGATTTTATTTTACAAAGTGACATAAGGGAGCGACCCCTTGGGCAAGGGTCGCTCCCAGGGGGGGGGCATTTTTCAGGAAGGCCTTTTCTGAAACCTTTAGGCACCAGGGATCATTTTTTTTTTTTTATGTTTTTTTTTTTTTTAGTTGGGGAGCGACCCCTTAGGCAAGGGTCGCTCCCCTAGGGGGCAAATTATAATTAGGCCGTTTCTGTCCCCCTTGGGGGCAGATTGGCCTATTTTGACGAGGCCAATCTGCCCCCACGGGGGGCAGAAACCACTAGACACCAGGGAGTTTTTTCTTTGCGTGAATTTCACGCAAGGGGAGCGACACCTTAGGCATGGGTCGCTCCCTGGGGGGGCAAATTTATTTAAGGCCATTTCTGCCCCCCCCCTGGGGGCAGATCGGCCTATTATTAGGCCGATCTGCACCCGGGGGGGCAGAAACCTCTAGGCGCCAGGGGAAATTTTTGTGTGTGTGTTTTTTTTGTTTGTTTTTTTAGAGATGGGGAGCGAGCCATCAGGCAAGGGTCGCTCCCCTGGGGGGCAAATTGTATTTAGACCATTTCTGCCCCCATTGGGGGCAGATTGGTCGATTTTAGGTCAATCTGCCCCCAAGGGGGCAGAAACCACTAGGCACCTGGGATTTGTTTTTTGGCGCCAATGTCACGCAGGGGGAGCGACCCCGTAGGCAAGGGTCGCTCCCGGGGGGGGGGGCAAATTCATTTTAGGCCATTTCTGCCCCCAGAGGTGGGGCAGAAACCTCTAGGCTCCAGGGCAAATTTTTTTGTTTTGTTTTTTTGTTTTGTTTGTTTGTTTTTTTAGAGATGGGGAGCGACCCATCAGGCAAGGGTCGTTCCCCTGGGGGGGGGCAAATTGTATTTAGACCATTTCTGACCCCCTTGGGGGCAGATTGGTCGATTTTAGGTCAATCTGCCCCCAAGGGGGCAAGAACCACCACGCACAGGGGATTTGTTTTTTGGCGCCAATGTCACGCAGGGGGAGTGACCCCGTAGGCAAGGGTCGCTCCCGGGGGGGGGGGGGAAGGGTTGGGGGGTCAAATTTATTTTAAGCCATTTTTGCCACCCCTGGGGGCAGATCGGTCTATTATTAGGCCGATCTGCCACCAGAGGGGGCAGAAACCTCTAGGCGCCAGGGCAAATTCTTTTTTTGTGTTTTTTTTTTGTTTGTTTGTTTTTTTAGAGATGGGGAGGGACCCATCAGGCAAGGGTCGCTCCCCTTGGGGGCAAATTGTATTTAGACCATTTCTACCCCCCTTGGAGGCAGATTGGTCGATTTTAGGTCAATCTGCCCCCAAGGGGGCAGAAACCACTAGGCACCGGGGATGTGTTTTTTGGTGCCATTGTCACGCAGGGGGAGTGACCCCATAGGCAAGGGTCGCTCCCGGGCAGGGGGATTTGGGGGGGGTCAAATTTACTTTAGGGCATTTCTGCCCCCCCCCCTGGGGCCGGCTGAGCTAGAGGCCAAACTCCACGAGTAGGCACTTTGCAAAAAACACCTCTGTTTTATGTGAAAAAATATGTTGTGTCCACGTTGTGTTTTGGTCCATTTCCTTTCGTGGGCGCTAGGCCTACCCACAGAAGTGAGGTACCATTTTTATTGAGAGACTTAGGGGAACGCTGGGTGGAAGGAAATTTGTGGCTCCTCTCAGATTCCAGAACTTTCTGTCACCGAAATGAGAAGAAAAAGTGTTTTTTTGGCCACATTTTGATGTTTGCAAAGGATTCTGGGTAACATAACCTGGTCAGAGCCCCGCAAGTCACCCCATCTTGGATTCCCCTGGGTTTCTAGTTTTCAAAAATGCGCTGGTTTGCTAGGTTTCCCTAGGTGCCGGCTGAGCTACAGGCCAAAATCCACAGGTAGGCACTGTTTTCTATGAAAAAATGTGATGTGTCCACGTTGTGTTTTGGGCCATTTCCTTTTGTGGGCGCTAGTCCTACCCACACAAGTGAGGTATCATTTTTATCAGGAGACTTGGGGGAACGCTGGGTGGAAGGAAATTTGTGGCTCCTCTTAGATTCCAGAACTTTCTGCCACAGAAATGTGAGGAACATGTGTTTTTTTAGCCAAATTTTGAGGTTTGCAATGGATTCTGGGTAACAGAACCTGGTCCGAGCCCCACAAGTCACCCCATCTTGGATTCCCCTAGGTCTCTAGTTTTCAGAAATGCACAGGTTTGGTAGGTTTCCCTAGGTGCCGGCTGAGCTAGAGGCCAAAATCTACAGGTAGGCACTTCGCAAAAATCACCTCTGTTTTCTTTCAAAAAATTGGATGTGTCCAAGTTGCGCTTTGGGGCGTTTCCTGTTGCGGGCGCTAGGCCTACCCACACAAGTGAGATATCATTTTTATCGGGAGACTTGGGGGAACGCTGGGTGGAAGGAAATTTGTGGCTCCTCTCAGATTCCAGAACTTTCTGCCAAAGAAATGTGAGGAACATGTGTTTTTTTTGCCATATTTTGAGGTTTGCAAAGGATTCTGGGTAACAGAACCTGGTCAGAGCCCCACAAGTCACCCCATCTTGGATTCCCCTAGGTCTCTAGTTTTCAGAAATTCACAGGTTTGGTAGGTTTCCCTAGGTGCCGGCTGAGCTAGAGGCCAAAATCAACAGGTAGGCACTTCGCAAAAATCACCTCTGTTTTCCTTCAAAAAATTGGATGGGTCCACGTTGTGCTTTGGGGCGTTTCCTGTCGCGGGCGCTAGGCCTACCCATACAAGTGAAATATCATTTTTATCGGGAGACTTGGGGGAACGCTGGGTGGAAGGAAATTTGTGGCTCCTCTCAGATTCCAGAACTTTCTGCCACAGAAATGTGAGGAACATGTGTTTTTTTAGCCAAATTTTGAGGTTTGCAAAGGATTCTGGGTAACAGAACCTTGTCAGAGCCCCACAAGTCACCCCATCTTGGATTTCCCTAGGTCTCTAGCTTTCAGAAATGCACAGGTTTGGTAGGTTTCCCTAGGTGCCGGCTGAGCTAGAGGCCAAAATCTACAGGTAGGCACTTCGCAAAAATCACCTCTGTTTTCTTTCAAAAAATTGGATGTGTCCACGTTGCGCTTTGGGGCGTTTCCTGTCGCGGGCGCTAGGCCTACCCACACAAGTGAGGTATCATTTTTATCGGGAGACTTGGGGGAACGCTGGGTGGAAGGAAATTTGTGGCTCCTCTCAGATTCCAGAAATTTCTGCCACAGAAATGTGAGGAACATGTGTTTTTTTAGCCAAATTTTGAGGTTTGCAAAGGATTCTTAGTAACAGAACCTGGTCAGAGCCCCACAAGTCAACCCATCTTGGATTCCCCTAGGTCTCTAGCTTTCAGAAATGCACAGGTTTGGTAGGTTTCCCTAGGTGCCGGCTGAGCTAGAGGCCAAAATCTACAGGTAGGCACTTCGCAAAAATCACCTCTGTTTTCTTTCAAAAAATTGGATGTGTCCACGTTGCGCTTTGGGGTGTTTCTTGTCGCGGGAGTTAGGCCTACCCACACAAGTGAGGTATCATTTTTATCGTGAGACTTGGGTGAACGCTGGGTGGATGGAAATTTGTGGCTCCTCTCAGATTCCAGAACTTTCTGCCACAGAAATGTGAGGAACATGTGTTTTTTTAGCTGAATTTTGAGGTTTGCAAAGGATTCTGGGTAACAGAACCTGGTCCGAGCCCCACAAGTCAGCCCATCTTGGATTCCCCTAGGTCTCTAGTTTTCAGAAATGCACATGTTAGGTAGGTTTCCCTAGGTGCCGGATGAGCTAGAGGCCAAAATCTACAGGTAGGCACTTCGCAAAAATCACCTCTGTTTTCTTTCAAAAAATTGGATGTCTCCACGTAGCGCTTTGGGGCGTTTCCTGTCGCGGGCGCTAGGCCTACCCACACAAGTGAGGTATCATTTTTATCGGGAGACTTGGGGGAACGCTGGGTGGAAGGACATTTGTGGCTCCTCTCAGATTCCAGAACTTTCTGCCACAGAAATGTGAGGACCATGTGTTTTTTTTGCCATATTTTGAGGTTTGCAAAGGATTCTGGGTAACAGAACCTGGTCAGAACCCCACAAGTCACCCCATCTTGGATTCCCCTAGGTCTCTAGTTTTCAGAAATTCACAGGTTTGGTAGGTTTCCCTAGGTGCCGACTGAGCTAGAGGCCAAAATCTACAGGTAGGCACTTCGCAAAAATCACCTCTGTTTTCTTTCAAAAAATTGGATGTGTCCACGTTGTGCTTTGGGGCGTTTCCTGTCGCGGGCTCTAGGCCTACCCACACAAGTGAGGTATCATTTTTATCGGGAGACTTGGGGGAACGCTGGGTGGAAGGAAATTTGTGGCTCCTCTCAGATTCCAGAACTTTCTGCCACAGAAATGTGAGGAACATGTGTTTTTTTAGCCAAATTTTGAGGTTTGCAAAGGATTCTGGGTAACAGAACCTGGTCAGAGCCCCACAAGTCCCCATCTTGGATTCCCCTAGGTCTCTAGCTTTCAGAAATGCACAGGTTTGGTAGGTTTCCCTAGGTGCCGGCTGAGCTAGAGGCCAAAATCTACAGGTAGGCACTTCGCAAAAATCACCTCTGTTTTCTTTCAAAAAATTGTATGTGTCCACGTTGCGCTTTGGGGCATTTCCTGTCGCGGGCGCTAGGTCTACCCACACAAGTGAGGTATCATTTTTATCGGGAGACTTGGGGGAACGCTGGCTGGAAGGAAATTTGTGGCTCCTCTCAGATTCCAGAACTTTCTGCCTCAGAAATGTGAGGAACATGTGTTTTTTTAGCCGAATTTTGAGGTTTGCAAAGGATTCTGGGTAACAGAACCTGGTCCGAGCCCCACAAGTCAGCCCATCTTGGATTCCCCTAGGTCTCTAGTTTTCAAAAATGCACAGGTTTGGTAGGTGTCCCTAGGTGCCGGCTGAGCTAGAGGCCAAAATCTACAGGTAGGCACTTCGCAAAAATCACCTCTGTTTTCTTTCAAAAAATTGGATGTGTAAACGTTGCGCTTTGGGGCGTTTCCTGTCGCGTGCGCTAGGCCTACCCACACAAGTGAGGTATCATTTTTATCGGGAGACTTGGGGGAAGGCTGGGTGGAAGGAAATTTGTGGCTCCTCTCAGATTCCAGAAATTTCTGCCACAGAAATGTGAGGAACATGTGTTTTTTTAGCCGAATTTTGAGGTTTGCAAAGGATTCTGGGTAAGAGAACCTGGTCCGAGCCCCACAAGTCACCCCATCTTGGATTCCCCTAGGTCTCTAGTTTTCAGAAATTCACAGGTTTGGTAGGTTTCCCTAGGTGCCGACTGAGCTAGAGGCCAAAATCTACAGGTAGGCACTTCGCAAAAATCACCTCTGTTTTCTTTCAAAAAATTGGATGTGTCCACGTTGTGCTTTGGGGCGTTTCCTGTCGCGGGCTCTAGGCCTACCCACACAAGTGAGGTATCATTTTTATCGGGAGTCTTGGGGGAACGCTGGGTGGAAGGAAATTTGTGGCTCCTCTCAGATTCCAGAACTTTCTGCCACAGAAATGTGAGGAACATGTGTTTTTTTAGCCAAATTTTGAGGTTTGCAAAGGATTCTGGGTAACAGAACCTGGTCAGAGCCCCACAAGTCCCCATCTTGGATTCCCCTAGGTCTCTAGCTTTCAGAAATGCACAGGTTTGGTAGGTTTCCCTAGGTGCCGGCTGAGCTAGAGGCCAAAATCTACAGGTAGGCACTTCGCAAAAATCACCTCTGTTTTCTTTCAAAAAATTGTATGTGTCCCCGTTGCGCTTTGGGGCGTTTCCTGTCGCGGGCGCTAGGTCTACCCACACAAGTGAGGTATCATTTTTATCGGGAGACTTGGGGGAACGCTGGGTGGAAGGAAATTTGTGGCTCCTCTCAGATTCCAGAACTTTCTGCCTCAGAAATGGGAGGAACATGTGTTTTTTTAGCCGAATTTTGAGGTTTGCAAAGGATTCTGGGTAACAGAACCTGGTCCGAGCCCCACAAGTCAGCCCATCTTGGATTCCCCTAGGTCTCTAGTTTTCAAAAATGCACAGGTTTGGTAGGTGTCCCTAGGTGCCGGCTGAGCTAGAGGCCAAAATCTACAGGTAGGCACTTCGCAAAAATCACCTCTGTTTTCTTTCAAAAAATTGGATGTGTAAACGTTGCGCTTTGGGGCGTTTCCTGTCGCGTGCGCTAGGCCTACCCACACAAGTGAGGTACCATTTTTATCGGGAGACTTGGGGGAACGCTGGGTGGAAGGAAATTTGTGGCTCCTCTCAGATTCCAGAAATTTCTGCCACAGAAATGTGAGGAACATGTGTTTTTTTAGCCGAATTTTGAGGTTTGCAAAGGATTCTGGGTAACAGAACCTGGTCGGAGCCCCACAAGTCACCCCATCTTGGATTCCCCTAGGTCTCTAGTTTTCAGAAATGCACAGGTTTGGTAGGTTTCCCTAGGGTCCGGCTGAGCTAGAGGCCAAAATCTACAGGTATGCACTTTGCAAAAAACACCTCTGTTTTCTTTAAAAAAAAATGGGATGTGTCCACGTTGCGTTTTGGGGCGTTTCATGTCACGGGCGCTAGGCCTACCCACACAAGTGAGGTATCATTTTTATCAGGAGACTTGGGGGAACATAGATTAGCAAAACAAGTGGTATTGCCCCTTGTCTTTTTCTACATTTTTTCCTTCCAAATATAGGAGAGTGTGTAAAAAAGACTTCTATTTGAGAAATGCCATGTAATTCACATGCTAGTATGGTCGCCCCGAAATTCAGAGATGTGCAAATAACCACTGCTCCTCAACACCTTATCTTGTGCCCTTTTTGGAAATACAAAGGTTTTCTTGATAGCAATTTTATACTCTTTATATTTCAGCAAATGAATTGCTGTATACCCGGTATAGAATGAAAACGCACTGCAGGGTGCAGCTCATTTATTGGCTCTGGGATCCTCGGGTTCTTGATGAACCTACAAGCCCTATATATCCCCGCAACCAGAGGAGTCCAGCAGACGTAACGGTATATTGCTTTCGATAATCTGACATTGCAGGGAAAAGTTACAGAGTAAAACGTGGAGAAAAATTGATGTTTTTTTCAACTCAATTTCAATATTTTTCTTATTCAGTTGTTATTTTCTGTAGGAAACCCTTACAGGATCTACACAAATGACCTCTTGCTGAATTCAGAATTTTGTCTACGTTTCAGAAATGTTTAGGTTTTGGGATCCAGCATTGGTTTCATGCCCATTTCTGTCACTGACTGGAAGGAGGCTGAAAGCTCAAAAAATTGCAAAAGTGGGGTATGTCCCAGTAAAATGCCACAATTGTGTTGAAAAATTGGGTTTTCTGATTCAAGTCCTGAAAGCTGGGAAGCTGCTGAGTTTAGCACCGCAAACCCTTTGTTGATGCCATGTTCAGGGGAAAAACCACAAGCCTTCTTCTGCAGCCACTTTTTTCAATTTGTTTGAAAAAAAACGAAATTTTCACTGTATTTTGGCTAATTTCTTGGCCTCCTTCAGGGGAACCCACAAAGTCTGGGTACCTCTAGAATCCCTAGGATGTTGGAAAAAAAGGACGTAAATTTGGCTTGGTTAGCTTATGTGGACAAAAAGTTATGAGGGCCTAAGCGCGAACTGCCCCAAATAGGCAAAAAAAGGCCTGGCACAGGAGGGGGAAAAGGCCTGGCAGCGAAGGGGTTAATACACACTGCACACCATCTATATTGTAGATCCTAACTTTGTACCCAAAATGGGCATCATTTTGGTTTTATGCAGCAGCTAAACCATTTGATCTGTTACAGAGGTGACCCTAGTTTTTCCTGGGGCATAAGGCGATGGAGCCAAAGCCCATAGGCCTGCCAATATGTCTTAATGCAGGCAGTGTTTCACAATCAATGAGCAACAGGTGGAGACTCAGAGAGATACAGGAGCCAGCATGATTATTGTGAAGGGTCATCTGGTGTCCTCAGAGCAGGTTCTTTCTAACATATTCCACCATGTTATAGTCACCGACAATCATGATAACCATTTACCGGAGGCTCTGGTTCCCTCAGAGTGGTGGAGGTCCCAGGTTCTCTGAAAGCAGCTGTGATCTTGTTGGTTGGGCATTTACTTGGATAGCACTATCTGGAGGGAAGTAGAGCTCAGGTCACACTTGTAGATATTTGGATTGCTTAAATTGGTCTATATCACTACACAGTCCATGGGTGCCCAGGAAGGGAGGCAATGGCTTCTGGAGTTTGGAACAATGGCCCAGACAGCTCCTAAAAAGGAGAGGGGAAAAAGGCATGATAAACCAGCCCCCAAATGTCCTGCAGTGGAGGTTGCCGGAGCGCTAAGGAGTATTTCCCTGAGTCAACAAGGGGAGGACATTACCTTAAAGGTGCTCCATGTAAACCACCTCAAACCTTAGTTAGAGAAGTCCAAACTCAGCATGTTCCTGGTGACAGATGGAACAGTAGAAGAGGAAAAAAACATTTCCCTGACTTCCTACCTGTCCAGGAACATGATGAGTCAGTGGAGGGTATGAATCTCTCTCCACACAGACTCTAGAACAGCAAGATGACTGCAACCAGATGCTGGGGCTTTTCACACCCTTGTTCTCCATTAACCATGGACTCACACACCTGTGTGTCCATGAATGGAGACCATCCACCTCTTAATAATACAATTTACAGGTTTTCAGACAAAGTGATGGCCAGTACCAAGAAGGAGGTCTCCAAGATCCTGGCGTTAGGAGTGATTGAGCCCTCCAACAGCCCCTGGTCCAGCCCCATGGTGCTAGTACCCTTGGCTGCCCCACCAGATGCCACTCCAGAACTGCTACAAAGACCAACACACACCCATCACCTGAGCTGATGAGCTCATAGACAGGCAGGGTGCTGCCAAAGTTCACAGTACTTGCAGGATTTATTATAACTAGCTCAGGTAAAGATTTTTAAAACTCTACCTGAAAGTTGCCAACTTCAGCTCTGTAGTGCCTGACCAGCCTGCCTTGATGAGGTGTGAAGTGGCCTTGGCTGAACACAAAGGATGTGCCTTGGGGAAGAGATTTGCCTCAGCAGATGGTGAAACAGGATAGGGGGAGAGCAGCCAAGCTGGTCTTCAAAGGCAGGGAAGGACATTTGGAGCAGCTCAGGACCTCCCACATTTCCTGCAACCCCAGAAGATCGGTGCCCTCTTGATTAGTTTAGGAGAGGGCAGGAAAGGGCTGTGTTTATAATTTTTAACCACACCAGTGGGTGGGTTTAGCCACATCTAACCTCCAAAAGTCAGTTTCAGCCATGTTGGATTTTTGAACCCCAGAGTCCCCTGCATCAAGTCCTGCAAGAAGAGCCTAGCTGAAAAGTGTCCATTGGCCATTTGAAGATTCTGACCAAATGCATTCTGGGAATTGTAGTCGCAACTCCCAAGGAGCAGCTCAGAGCTTTTGGAACTTTGGATCAAGTTGTGGACACTTCAAATGCCCAAAAAGGACCTCTGGAAGAAGATCCAGAAGTTTAGAGATGTTCAGAGGACATGGCGGCGGACCCCCACCTCCTCCCCCAAAACTAACACCATTGGAGGAGCAGGTCTTGGCTATACTGCATTCTGAGGGCCTTGCAGGAGTAGCTGGAGGAATGGACTCTGGTAAGTCAACTCTTAACTATTACATCCCCCACCCTACCTGCATGCTATGACATACCCCCACCCTCGCCCTCACCCCATCACTCCAACTCCTCACACATGTCCCACTAGCACAAACCACACATCCCCACACCAAGCCCTGCATGCAACAACAAAGCATGGCTACCCATCAGCAATGCATGGCCACTACACATACCCACACAGACCCCTAAACAATTAGCACACAAGGTCCTACACAGTAATGGAAGCACTGGGGTACAGGGTCACCAACCCATTGCACACCATGCCACACACAGATGCAATAATCATGCCTTTACACCCCTGCAGGACCTCTACCCAGCGTCACCGAACAGGAGGTTCCAGACATGTCCACTCCACCCACAGAAGAGGCCCACAGTGATGACAGCAGCTCTGTCCAACTGGATCTAGATGACCAGCCCGGCCCATCTGGCACCTCGGGACAGTCGGTTCCCCTCATACTGGCACAAGCCAGAACAGAGCCTCCCCCCTCTGGAAACACCAGCACAGCACCCACCCAGCGGGCACATACCTCTGTCCCCAGGACACGTCAAGCAGCAGTGTGTCCACCACTACAGGGAACCCAGGCTAATCCACCACCCCAAGAACAGCAGGGTAGTTGGTTCAGGGGACAGAGGCCCAGGAACACAGGGGAACTGGGAGGGGTGCTGTGTGACAGGGGGAGGACATGCCCAGGGAACCCACTCTCCACAAGGCCCTCTCCAACATCATGGAAGCCTACCACCATTCCCAGGAGACGATGGCAACAATACTGGCCAAGTTTCAGGAGACCCAGCGGCTGCAGGAGGAACAGTATTTGGGGTTCAGGGAGGAACTCAAATCCATCAATACCACCCTGGGCACCATTGTGGGGGTGCTGAAGGAACTCGTGAACACCAGGAGGGACACTGTGGCACAACAAGGGGCCTTGACACTAGCCTGGACGATGAACTGCCCACCACCTCCGCCGGCGTGGACAGGAGGCGCCGCCACAGGACCATGACACCAGCACCCCACCCCCTGCAGATGGCGAACCACCCCGCAAGCGGTCCAGAGATCCAGGTCAAAGACAGAGAACAATGCCAAGACCTCCGCCAAGAAATGAGACCACCCTGATTGTCATCCTTCTGTCCCACTTTTTCACCCTGTCCATCCTTTTACTGCCCCAGCTCCACTTCCTATGCCCCTTTGGACAATGCACCTGTGAGACTAATAGACTGGACTCTTCCATGGACATTCCTCCACCATCACCCCTGACCATTTTACAACCCCCTCCACTATTTAGCACTTAAATAAACACCCTTAAATCACAAAACTACCTGGAGTCAGTCTGTGCTTTCACAAATGTGTATTTGCAATAACTGAGGGAAATAGCAATGTCCATTGTATTGTCAACATACCTATGTCACACAGCTCTAGTCCATGAGGTAACATAGCAGAGGTCACGCAGTGGGACCCACATCTGTAAAATTGAAAGGGAAAGTGACAAATCTGGGTACATACACTGGGTGAAAGTGACAGACAGATGAGAGGTAGAACAAGTGTATCAGATGTAGGAGGCAGTGATGTCTTCTTACCTGTGTCTCACTGGAAGTATTGATGAATCACTGTGTTTCTTTTGTCGATATCCTCTTCTTCTGCCTCTTCTTCTTCACTGTCCACAGGCTCCACAGCAGCCACAACACCTCCTTCAGGACCATCCTCCTGCAGAAAAAGCACCTGTCGTCGCAAAGCCAAGTTCGGCAGCATACAGCAGGCCACGATGATCTGGCACACCTTCTTTGGTGAGTAGAATAGGGAACCACCAGTCATATGGAGACACCTGAACCTGGTCTTCAGGAGGCCGAAGGTCTTCTCTATAACCCTCCTAGTTCGCCCATGTGCCTCATTGTAGCGTTCCTCTGCCCTTGTCCTGGGATTCCTCACTAGATTCAGTAGCCATGACAGGTTGGGGTAGCCAGAGTCACCTGCAAATGTCGAGGGACAACTGTTAGACAGACACTAACCCTAAGGGACAACCCCAGACCCAGACAAATTTTGACACTGTATAGGGTCCATGTCCTCACCTAATAGCCACACACAGTGCCTCTGGAGTTGCCCCATCACATAAGGGATGCTGCTATTCCTCAGAATGTAAGCGTCATGCACTGAGGCAGGAAACTTGGCATTCACATGGGAGATGTACTGGGCGGCCAAACACACCACCATTTGCACATTCATCGAATGGTAACTCCTCCGGTTTCTGTACACCTGTTCACTCCTGTGGGGGGGGGGCAAGGCCTCATGTGTCCCATCAATGGCACCTATGATGTTGGGGATATGTCCCAAAGCATAGAAGTCACCTTGCACTGTAGGCAAATCCTCCACCTGAGGGAAAACAATGTAGCTGCGCGTGTGTTTCAGCAGGACAGACAACACTCTGGACAACACATTGGAGAACATAGGCTGGGTCATCCCTGATGCTATGGCCACTGTAGTTTGAAAATACCCACTTGCCAGGAAATGGAGTACTGACAGGACCTGCACTAGAGGGGGGTACATGTGTGATGGCGGATAGCTGACATCAGGTCTGGCTCCAAGTGGGCACACAGTTCATGGATTGTGGCATGGTCAAGTCTATAGGTGACAATTACATGTCGCTCTTCCATTGTCGACAGGTCCAACAGCGGTCTGTACACCGGAGGATGCTGCCATCTCATCACCTGCCCCAGCGGGCGTGCTCTATGGATGAGAACAGCGAGCAGAGAGTAAGCCAACACTGAGGTACGAAATAAGCAACTTTATTCCACAAATTTGTCAATCAGCTATGTGCCTGTCTTAGTGTGTATGCAAGGCCTAGATATGTGTGACGCAGTTATCATCTATGCCATGTGGTCCCCTGAAATGACAGCTGCCTGACCTGTAAGGTGAGACAAGGGGATATGAGGTAACAGCGCTGACATTGTACACCGTCGCAGTAGGCGGTTGAAGACCGCGGCGCAATCCTGCATTGGTTAACATTGGACCCAATGACGATGTACGCCGGCGGTGACGGTACACACCACCGCGGACGTGACCGCCATTTTCTCTCTGTTCACTCACTTGATACATGATCTTCGACAGGAGAGGACCTACACTGCAAGTGCTGCTGTGACCTCAGTCTGGAAGCGCCAATGGCTCATGTGTCTGGGGAAAGGGCCCCTGCCTTCACATCGGAGGAGTTGGACAAACTAGTGCATGGGATCCTCCCCCAGTATACGCTACTCTACGGTCCTCCAGACAAACAGTTGAGTACACTGTGAGCATGCTGTATGGGCATTGCCTGTTTGGAGTGGTGTGGATGGGAGATTGGGGGGGGGATGAGCCGTGCATGAAATGACAGTGAGTGTATGTGTGTCATAGCAAGGGTAGGAACGTGGGCCAATGACTGTGAAGGTCCGGACAGTTATATATTCTCCTTTTCCCCTGTACTCTTCCCGTAGGTCAGCGCCCACCAGATGGAGCATTTTTGGCGTGCCATCGCCAAGGAAGTCCAGACCCTGGGGGTCCACCACAGACGGAGCACCCACTGCCGGAAAAGATGGGAAGACATTAGCCGCTGGAGCAAGAAGACGGCAGAGGCCCAGCTGGGGATGGCCTCCCAACGTGGGAGGGGTACCTGTCGCACCATGACCCCCCTGATGTGCCGGATCCTGGCGGTGGCGTATCTGGAGTTGGATGGGTGCTTGAGGGAATCACAGCAGCCACAAGGGGGTGAGTACAGTCACATTCATCTGATTCAGCGCACATGGGAGGTGTCTGGGTGGAGGAGGTGGGATGTGGGTACCCCTAGGCAAGGGCGAGTTTTGTAGGCAAGGTCCCTTCGTAAGGCAAGCTATGTGGCACCCCACCCCACCAGTGTTAAAAGCCATCTACCCCTAGTCAGGCTCCTGTGACTTCCATGTGTGCAGCAATCGGGCATAGGCCTTGTACCCCATGACCCTGTGATTAATTAGGGAACTCTAAGTGCATGGCGTAGTGCAGAGGGCTGCTGTGTCACTAGTGTCCACCAACTGAAGCAGTATTGCATGCACTGAACATGTCTTTCTACTTTATTTCCCCCCCTTTTTGTGGTCTCCCTGTTCTTGTGTGCATTAGCCTCATCACGTGGAGGAGCAGTGCCACCGGAGCAGGAGGGAGCTGTATCCCACATGGCCCTGGAGGGCGACACTACGGACTCTGAATTTACCAGTGGGACAGTGGGTGAAGGGAGCTCCACGGCGGGGACAGGAGCTGAGACCAGCGACACCGACTCCTCCTCTGATGGGAGCTCCCTTCCGGTGGCAGGCCCCTCTGTGCCCACTGCATCTACAGGTACAGCCGCCACCCCCCCTACCAGCACTGCCCTCCCAGCATCCCCTCAGCGTGTGCCCCGTGGCCGTTCACCCAGGAGGGTGGGCATCCCCTTCGCCCAGGCACCTCAGTCCCTGCCCCTGTCAGCCCTGCTGCCCTCAGTGAGGAGGCCATTCACTGTTGGGCAGCCTACCATTCTGAATGCCATCCAGGGTGTAGAGAGGCAGTTGCAACAAACAAATGCATACCTGGAGGGCATTCATTCTGGTCAGGCAGCCTAACAGCGAGCTTTTCAGACTCTGGCCTCAGCACTGATGGCAGCCATTGTCCCTGTGTCCAGCCTTCCCCTCCAACTTCCTCCACCCAGCCCCAATCCCCAGTACCTCAGCCTATCACAAGCACACCATCAGACCATCATGCACACACCTCAACTCACAAGGGTAGCTCTGGCAAACATAAGCACCACATGTCCCACAGGCACTCACGTATGCATCATACCCATGCACACATACCAACATTCACTGCCTCCACTGTGTCCCCCTCCTCCTCATCTCCCTCCTCCCTCCCTGTCACGTCTCCACTCACACCTGCATGCACTACATCTTCAGCCACTACATCCATCACCAGCATGCCCATCACCACACACAGCTTATGTGCACTCACCACCCCCACTACCATTCACACATCCCCTGTGTCCTCTACCAGTGTGTCTGTGAGCCCACCTCCCCACCTACACAAACACAGTCACACACCCACCCAACAGCCATCCACCTCACGACAGCCTACATCCCATGCACCTTCACCCAAAGTCAGCAAACGAACACCTCCTACAACCACTGCTTCTTCCTCCACTCCCAAACCCCCTCCATCTACCCGTCCCAGTGTGTCAAAAAAACTTTTCCTCTTAAATATTGACCTCTTCCCTACACCTCCCCCGCCCCTTCTGTCCCCTAGGGCACACCTTTCCAGGTCCCAACCCAGCACCTCAGCCACCACATCACCGGGAACAGTGGTGCCAGCAGTAAACGGCTTCTGGAGTGCGCCAAGAAGCAGGGCAGCAAGTGTGCCAAGGAACCAGGCCAAGGACAGTCCCCCACCTCAGAAACATAAGAAGTTGGCCACAGCCTGGAGGGAGAAGGGCAAAACACCTGCCACCAAGGGCTCTCCCAGGACTACAGTTGGGAGTTGCAAGACAGCTGCGCCACAATCCAAGGTGGGAAAGGGGCAGAGAAAGAAAGGGAAGTCGCCGCCAACCAGCACGGCGGACAAGATCACCACCGGCACAGCCACATGCACCGCCGTCACCAGCACAGCTTCCCAGGACACCGCCGCCATCAGCACCACTTCCCAGGACACCGCTGCCACCAGCACCGCTGCCCAGGACACTGCCGCCACCAGCACCACTGCCCAGGACACCGCCGCCACCAGCACCACTGCCCAGGACACCGCCGCCGCCAGCATGCTCACTGAGCCACCCACCAGCTCCGCTGGTCAATGAGCGCCACAAGCACCGCCGCTACTGATGCCGCGCAAGCACCGCCAGTGGCCACGCCACATCATGTGCCAGTGGCACCACCGCGGACATGGCTGCCATCCCCAGTGGTCAGTCGTACGAAGCTGGTGGTCAGTTCCAGAGACCTGGACAGCTTCCATGTAGGCCCACCGTCAGTGGAGTGTCACATCCACTACCTCAGTCCTTGACAGGATGAAGCACTCTGGGCACAAAGCCCCCTCCAGAACCAGTGGAGAACTGTTATCCACTTGAGAGACTGTGGCTTTGCACTCCCCAGGATGGCACAGTGGGCAACCCACCCACTGTATAGACTTGTGAGACTGTGGCTTTGCACTCCCCAGGATTGAACAGTGGGCAAACCACCCACTGTATAGACTTGTGAGACTGTGGCTTTGCACTCCCCAGGATTGAACAGTGGGCAAACCACCCACTGTATAGACTTGAGAGACTGTGGCTTTGCACTCCCCAGGATGGCACAGTGGGCAACCCACCCACTGTATAGACTTGTGAGACTATGGCTTTGCACTCCCCAGGAGGGCATAAATGGGCATGGAGCCCCGTCGTGAATCTGGCTTTGCAGTCATCCGGCTGAGGTGCCCCCCTTCCCTTCCCCCTGAGGTGCCTGTAGTATTTCTATCTGATGCCCCGGCAGTGTTCTCTCCGATTGTGGTCAGGTATCGTTTGTGGGCCTCGCCCATGCATTTTTGGACTGATGGTGCACGGACATTGTTATTTACATAAATGCACTACTTCTCGTATTGTATATAATTATGACTGATTTTCATATATATATCTGTATATTTTTGTATGACATGTATATTGGCACATTACATTGTTTGACCGATTTTCGCTTTGTGTATTCATTCTTCCGGGGGGATTGTGGGTTGTTACTGTGATTTTTGTGAATGCATTGGTGTGTATGTTGTAATATGCGAGGGTGGGGGTGTTTGGTGGGTGTCCCCCTAACTTTTGCCTCCCTCCTCCCCCGTGTCGTAGGTGCAGTACTCACCGCTGTCTGCGGCGCCTACGTAGCTGTTGGTTGTAGAAGAGCAGAAACACAAGGGCAGGTAGTATTTGGAGTTTCAGCTCCATGGATTTCTCGTTCCTCGTGGGATATGTTCAGGTGAGCGTTTTCCCATAGCAAAAGCTGTTTCCGCCGTGTTTTTATCCACGGTGAATCCACCCCGGAAAAGGTGGCGGATTGGCGGGTTATAATACTGTGGGTGGTACATTGTCTTCCGCCTGTCTGTTGGCGGTTACCGCCGCGCTGCTTGTCTGTACCGCCGTGGCGGGCGAAGTGTTAAAGTGGCTGTCTTTGTTGGCGGTTTCCGCCAGGGTCATAATTCCCTTTTTTTGTCCGCCGGCCTGTTTGCGGTATTTCCGCTGCTTTAACACCGTCTGCCAGGGTTGTAATGACCACCTAAGACTCCCCTTTTTCATTTTCACACCAAGGAGTTACTCATATTGGTGCAGAACTAGGAGCTGGATTCTTGAACAATTTACTAGGACGGATTAAGGTATCACCAACAATGATGAAGTAGTTCATCCTTTTAAACCCTATGCTTCAGCCACTGCAAGGAGACAACCTACCTGGAGCAGGAGAAGACCTTCCTGCTTACTGAAATAAGGAATGTCTAACAGTCTTCCAGATAATTTAAGGAGTGTTGTCTTAAGCTCTCTCTTGAATGTCTCCTTCCAACACACTTTACCAGTCTTAAATTTGTGTCAAGATTAGGTACACTGGCTCGCAGTAGAGCAGAGCACTTGTTTTTTGTGTCTGAAACATCCAAAGTTCACATATATAATTAGGAATTTCTCAGAGTTCATGTATAAACCTTACAGAGAACAAGTTAGAAATGGCCAGAAAAGGTTGCCTCTCTCTGTTTCCCACTTGTTCTTACTAACTGAGGAAATGCAAAATAGCAGGTGCTCAGCTCTGCGCTGAGCCTCAGCAGCTCACCATGCTATCGACCCTGGTAGTGTTGTGTAGCCATTTTAGTTATAGTTTTATACACATTATTTTAACATACTAGGTCTGCTGTTGTGCACTTTAACCTAGATATAATCTTCAGCTTTGTTTTTATTATTCTAACAATAGCCACATTTACGGTTTTGTTTTATTTTTTCTATCTAGCTGTTCTTTGCCTAGGCCAGTACTGCGTTCTTAAACAAGACATTTCTTTCACTCTGTGTATTTCTCAAGACTGCAGTAAGATAGGTTGCTGGCAAAAGTTGTATGCTTTGTCTCTAGTGTTCACGGAAACATACACACTCTCACGTACGGATCCTTTCTTGGACCATCAGCTGTTTTATTATAAAAACAATACTTTGACCCATGTACATTAGAAGGAGATTCCAGCCAGATGACCACGACTGTATGCTGTTTCCTGAGTGCTTTGATTCAGCTGCTGATTCTGTCTACAGGCCTATTGCTCAGGTATGAGGAATGATGTCTTCCGAGGGGAACCTGAAGGGAAGAATTAGAGTTTAACATGCTGTGCTCTAACATAGTGTCGGTAGAAACTATTTTAAAGAACCGTAGTGACAATATGGTAGCGTTATTTCTATGTTTCACTCTCCTTGTCACAATTTTAATCCTGTCATGCTTCATCGTCCTAGTTATTGCAATACATGCTTTATTATCCAAGATGCAGTTGGTTCAATAAAACCTTATTGAACTATATTTGACTCTGATTGTCTGTGCATACGTGAGACTAATGTAACTGAGAGAAATGGATGAGATATGCGTGACCACGATTTCCCTGAGGAGTAATTTGTGTCATGCGCTCAGTTGCCCAATCATCCCTGCTATTGGGTGGAGATGAGGCACTGCTAGTTAGCCGGAACAAAACCCAGATTAGGTCGACAGGTGTCACCTGGTGTGGGATTAGACTCAGTCCCCCGCAATACAAGTGATTCTGCCTCCCAAATCCAGTAGTCTCATTAGTATAATGAGAACCTATTCAACAGTAGCCCCTTCCTTAGGTTCCACTGCAACATCATGCAACTTTTCTCAAGAAGAGCCTGACTGCTGGAGGATCAGGGGCACTCAGATGTGCCTGACCTTTGAAAGATGCTGACTTGCTTATGAAGAATCTAATCTCAATAGCTCGAATGCTGAAGGAGCTAAGAAGAAAGAGCTAAACTAAGAGATTGGTGGATGAGCCTTCATTTCAGTAGAACGAGCCTAGAAGAAAGCAGCACTTGTGGTAGGATTTTATTCTCCCTGTGTGAATTTGTTAGGATACCAATTCTGTCCATGTTTGAGTGGGTGTCTATAAAGATTCTAGCAAACTGAGCCTGCAACAAGCTGGGTTCACCAGCATGACCTCCACCCAAATGGAAACTCAACCCACTGAATTGCTGGAGTAACAAGACTTTGAGCAATCTTTAACCTGGATAGATCCTACATTAAACACTGTGTTGCACTTTTTCCCTTATACAGGGTCATCGCCAATATTTGTGCGTCCTGCCTCCTATTTTTTCTGACCTGTTTTTGTTGGTGTTAGAACTCTGAGCACTTTACCACTGCTAACCAGTACCAAAGTGCACATGTTCTCTGTGTAAATTGTATAGTTTATTGGTTTATCCATGATTGACATATTTGATTTACTGGTAGGTCCCTAGTACGGTGCACTAGAGGTAACCTGGGGCTGTAAATCAAATGCTACCAGTGGGCCTGCAGCACTGGTTGTGCCAGCCACATTAGTAGCCCTGTATATATGGCTCAGACTTGCCACTGCAGTGTCTGTGTATGCAGTTTTAAACTGCCAATTCGACTTGGCAACTGTACCCACTTGCAAGCCTAGATGTTCCCTTTTCCTACATGTAAGACAGCCGTATGGTAGGCCCAAGGTAGCCCCAGGGGCAGGGCGCAGTGTATGTTTAAGGTAGGAAATATACTAATGTTTTTTTTATGTCCTAGCAGTGAAATACTGCCAAATGTGGTTTTCACTGTTGCAAGGCCTATCCTTCTCATAGGTTAACCTGGGGGCTGTCTTTAAATATGATTCAGGCATAGATTCCCTTTATGAGTGGATAGACATGTGCCGTTTGGGGTCTCTGAGCTCAGAATTTAAAAATACATCTTTTAGTAAAGTTAATTTTAAGATTGTGTGTTTGGAAATGCCCCTTTTGTGAGCATTTTCTTGCTTAAACCATTCTGTGACTCTGCCTGTTTGTGGATTTCCTGTCAGGGTAGGTTTGACATTTGGGCTGATTGCACCTCTCACTAGTCAGTGACACAAAGGGAGCTGGGGTGTAGCCAGCATATCCTGATGAGCCATCTGTGCTACGAGGGAGGGAAGGAGTGGTCACTCACACCTGAAAGGGCTGTGCCTGCCCTCACACAATGCAGTCTCCAACCCCCTGATGTGTGTCTGGGGCCTGGCCTGGGCAAAGCAAGATAAAAAAAACAAGAGAGACTTGAGGGTAAAATGGGTATATGAAGGGCACCCAAACCACAGACTTTAGATCACTTCTGGACATCAAGAGGAACCTCTGCCTGGAGAACAGCTGAAGAGCTGAGGACAAGTGCTGCCCTGCCTGAAACTGTGCTTTGTGGAGCTATCCTGCAGTTGCTGCTTCTGCCTGTGCAAGAGGACAGAGACTGGTCCCTGCTTGTGAAGAGGTCTCCCTGCTTGTGAAGAAATCTCCAAGGGCTTGTCCTGAGCTTGCCTCCTGTTGTTAAAGTTTCAGGGCCATCAAAGACTTCTCCTGCCAGCCCCTGGACTCTCTGCTGAGATTCCTGTCCTGCCAAGTGTTACCCTATCCAGTTCCTGGGGCCTTAGAAGGTGAAGTTGGCAGACCAAGACGAAAATCCACAGACAGACCGTCGTGCAGGGAAAAATTAGACGCACCTTCTGAGACGTGGCTGAAAAACGATGCACCGTAGACTTCGTGGTAGAAATCGACTCTCCACCACCATCACGGCTGGAAAAGTGATGCACAGAGCTGGAAGAACGATGCACAACACCCACTGATGGAGACTTTTAATGTTGCAACCCACATCGCGGGGTTTTGGTGATACTGGGAGGTAGGATTTTCGACACAAACCTTGCTGGACGTGGAAAAATGGCAACAACGTCTGCACGGACCCGAGTTCTGCCCGGATCAACACATTGCTCCCCTGTGGGGAGGAAACATGACGGATGCCGACCCGACTGGAGAAGGAGAAACGACAGGAGAGAAATTGACGCACTGCTTACCTTTTTTGGCGCACACTCACCCGCGTGTGTTGTTTTGACGCTACCCAGGTACTTTTCAATGCTAACAGTGTTTTACCTGTTTTTCCAAGGATTTAAGACTCTTTTTGCTTTTTAATTAATAACTTGACTTGTGAATGTTGGATTTTTGTCGTTTTAGTCTTGTTTTGTTACGATAAATATTTTCTATTTTTCTAAATCTATGGTGTGCCATTTTGTAGTGTTTTCACTGAGTTACTGTGTGAGTTGGCACAAATACTTTACACCTAGCACTCTGAAGTTAAGCCTACCTGCTTGTGCCAAGCTACCAAGGGGGTGAGCGGCGGTTAGCAGGGGATAGCTGTGGGTGATTCTCCTTCACCCTGACTAGAGTGAGGGTTCTTGCTTGGACAGGGAGTAACCTGACTGCCAACCAAAGACCCCATTTCTAACACACTGACACCTATTTTTATTTTATTTTTTACTTTTTATTCAACTTGGTTTGCACCTTTGCATTCTTTGGCCCATATTTATTAATAGTATACTGGATAGTGTTACACATAAAATCAGCTGTACTGTGTTTTTTCAGAAATCTTAGCCCAACACCATATTTCCAAAACAATGAAGTCTAACTTGATGTGATTTGATTTCAACTTTTGTAGAGCACAAACAAATACCCAGTGTTGTCTTGACGCTAAGTGACCGGATTAGGAGAGCTGGACAACTTTAAGATGTGGCAACTAATTATGCAGAGTAGGTTAAATTAATGTTGTCTGAAAAAGCCATGTTTTCAGAGTGTTACCACGGATAGTAGAGTAGGAGCTGATTTAAGATTTAATGGGAGTAAGTTTCAGTTTCTGACAGTGCAGGTTACAACGCTCCTGCCTCCCCAGAAGGAGACCCTGTAAAGTGAAACAACCAAATTGTTGGCTGAGCTTGAACAAAGCCTTTTGACAGGAATATACCATCTGAACCTTTCCTTCAAATACGCTGAACCTAGTCCATGCAAATCCTTGAAGGCCTTGAAAATTATCCGTTTTGTCACCGATAACTAGTGAATCTTGTTTATTGCCTGAGAGGCGGAATGGAATCTGGATATCTTTAATAATATCATAGCAGCTGAATTTTTGCGTATTTGCAATTTATACAGTGATCATTTCAGAAGGTTTCAATATAAACAATTTCAATAATCCACCCTGGATAGTACAAGAGCCAAGACAACTACTTTCAAGAGATCAGGTGGGACCAACTGCTGAATTTTTCTGATTACCGCAAAGTGAAAAAGGAGGTGGAAATAACTTTGTTGAATTGGTTCCTATAGGTAAGTTTGTAGTTACTCATAACGTCAAGGTCTTTTACTTTTTTTACCAGTGTTTGGAGGGTACCAAAACTGTCTCACCACCATACCGGTGGACCAAAAGGAAATATTGTTGCCAAATAGGATGACTTCTGTTTTTGATGAATTAAATTTCAAGTTGTTGTTATCCATTCATTGGCTAACAGCACTCATACAATTGCAAAAAATGATACTCATGTCCAGACTTTTGGAAGAAAGAGACACCACGATTTGGGTGTCATCTGCATATGATACTAATGACAACCTTAAGGATTTCACTAAAGATTCCCAAGGTGTAACATACAGGTTGAAAAGCATTGGACTTAGAGGTGAGCCCTGAGGGACACTGTATAATAATGAGAATGGTTCATATGTAAAATCATTCAGGGAAACAAATACAACTTGGTCAGAAAGAAAGGAGTGCAAAAATGAAAGTGCAACCCCCTCAATCCCTAAATGTTCCAACTAATTGATCAAAAGGTTAAGATTGACCGAATCAAATGCTGCTGACAGATAAAGAAGGATAAGGGCAGCCTGTCCGGCCTTATCCACTTTTGTCTTGAGTACCTCGATGGCCACTATTAATGTAGATTCTGTACTATGGCCTTTGCAAAAACAAATTGTGTGCTGTCTAACAAGTTGTTATTGTCCAAGAAGGCAGCCAGCTGCATGTTCATAAACTTTTAAGCCATCTTGTCTGGGAATGGCAATCTGGATATAGGTTCATAGTTATTTGGGTTTCAAGGATTCAGATTAGGCTTCTTCAAAAGTGGGGGAATAGAAGCAGACTTACACTGTTACGGAAACTGACCTTCTTGGTATGTGGAATTTAGGGGCTTATTTAAAGGCCCCTAGCGCCACCTTGCACGACATTAACATCATTTATTTTGACGTTAATGTGGCCCAACGAGGCCAAAATCCGAGCATTGCGCCACTCTGTAACCCTTTACGCTACATTATGCCTGCACCAGGCATAATGTATGCAAAGGGGGTGTTCCCCCATTAGGGGAACTGGAAAAATCATGTAAGAAAATATATGAGATTTCCTTGTGCCATTTTTTTACGGCATTTTTAACACCTGCTCAAAAGCAGGCGTTAAAAGGGGGCTGCCGTTCTTAAGAATGGGGCCCTAAGTACTCTGCAGGAGTAGCGCCAACATTTTGGTGCTACTCCTGCAGAGTACATCAAGAGTATCATACAAAATGACACTATTGCCCCATACTCTGTGCCATGGTGCACTGTATTTTAAATACGCTGCACACATGGTGCAGTGGGGGGCTGCTAAGGGGTGCAGGGAAAGTGGTGCTGCACTCGGTGCAGCAGCACTTTTCATGAATCTGCACCCAAAAATCTTAGTTACATGAGGGGCTGTTGGGTCCGGCATCAAATGAATAATTGTGGGGGGCATGAGTCAACAGGGTATCCTGATTTAGTACTTAAGATAGCTAGCTTAGCTTGTTCCTCAGATGGTGACACAAATTAAGTGAAGGAAGTGCTGTCCTTAATCCTAGTACAGCTGTCCTTACTGTGAGAGTCATTCACTGCGTTCAGAGAGAATTTGTTAAAAACTGCTTTAACCTTGTTCTGAAATGTCGGAGTTAGTATGTTACAAAAGGACTGTTTGCCATCCATCAAATTCCTGATTACTGGAGAAGAAAGATTTGTCACAGTCTGGAACAGGCCTTTTTGATCAATTAACCAATTCAATTGACTTAGAGTAATAGGCAGACTTTTCTGATTAAGTTAGTTTTTTATATTGCCCAATTAAGGCTTTCTATTTTAGTTTTTCTGAGGGATCATGACTTCACCTCCAATTATGTTCTTGCCTGTGATACACTTTTTTGGCAGTTCAAAGAGAGTCTCCAAACCAGGGGGCTTTTGGTTTGCATCTTTTAACAATCTTAACTTTAGCAGGAGACAACTTGTTAGCTGCATTATCTAACCAGAAGGAGTAGTTGGTCACCATTAGATCAATATCACCAAATGATGATACGTGAAGGCCAAAAAAGCATCTTGACCTAATGTAAAGCATTATTGGGGGGCTTAATGTAAAAATATTATTCCAAAAAGGGGCAAATCTCACACAAACATTTGGGTGAGAAGACTGAAAATGGCAGATAAGGAGAGACAGGAAGAGGACACTGTATCAATGGTGTAAACCAGGAGGCAGGATATGACTGAACCTAGGAGGGAACAAGGAAAAGGAAGTTAAAGTTCATCCTGGAGGAGGTGGGGTTATTAATCAATAAGTTTACAAAACTAGAGATGAAGCTGTTTGTGAAATGTAATGTCCCTCCAGTTAAGAGCACTGCAACAAGGAATCCTAAAAAAAATCAATGCAGTGGCACCAACAGGCAGGGCTGTCGACTACTGCAAAAAAGATTGCACACCTATAAGCATTTACCCAAAATAAAAGTTGCTATAAACATGTGGGCTGCCATGGTGACAGAAGGTGGACCAGAGACTGTAACACAGCTAACACCCATGTAGAAGCAAGTGATGGCAGTGTTAGAACCAGTGCTAATTGGTGTAATGGATGTTCAAAACATCGCTGTACTGGAGGATACTGCAGGTCAGGGCAGGGAAAATCCAAGACATGTAAAAGCTTACAAAGATTTATGTGTGAAATGTAGTAGACACCAACTTGGCACATGTCACTGAAGGGTTTGTATTCTGTGAAGGAATGGTCCCCCCAACCTCTGATGTACAGGGAATAACACCAGGAGAATGCAGCCAACCAGTACAGACTGAAATGATACATGTGTCACAGTTGTTGGATCACAGGCAATCCCTATCACTGTTAATTAGTATTTTGCGTTTGCAGACCTTTAACCTCATAAATGTTCTATTGTCAATGCAGATTATCATTCTTAGCATCTGCTCAAATTTAACAGGCAATGAAAGCCACATTTGTATGTTGGAATATTCAGTTAAGATCAGGGCACCCTTTCTGTGTATTCCATCTGGAATATTATTAGTAGAAAGGGTAAAGGTCAGAATTCTCTGCTCCGCTGTACTAACTTTCAAATATTGTTCTCTTTCCCCTCCATCACCCATTACTATGGCAGAATGGGTAAAGGTAGTGAGATATTGCTGTGGTAGGAGATTTCCAATGATTTTCTAAAGGGATCCTGCAAAATGGTGATTTTAATGACTTTTTGCCTTGTGCAAAATTTGCTATAGCAAACTGTGGGTGCATATTTAAGAGCTCCCTAGTGCCACTGGAGTGTCACTTTTAGTGATGCTTTGATAGCACTATGCACGTCACCGTATTTACAACCTTTAAAATATGGCCCCTTCACACGAAGCACTGTGCTTGGAAGCGGCGAGCAATGAGTGTTGCTGTGGGCGTGCCACAGCAACACCCATTGCATTTTGACACTGCCCCAGATTTATGAGTTTTTGTAAACCTGAGGCAGCACCAATATCTAGCACCACCCCAGGTCTCCTTGTTTTTTGCTCTTTCGATGTGTGCTGCATTCTGCAGCACACATCGAAAGAGCAAATTGCCATTTAAAATTGTTTTTGTACAGAATGGTTTTCCTTCATGCACAAAAAACAATTTCCCTTTTAACACAGCCATCCTTGCACTATAGTGCAAGGATAGCTGCGTTTGTGCACGGTAGCAAATACAGCACCAGAGCAGGGGTGCGCCATATTCTTTTAAATACAACACATCCATTCATTTTGAAAATGACCACGTGCGACACTGTCAAATTTGATGCAGCAACATGCTTTGTCGTTTTTTTATAACTCTGGCCCCATAGTCTCTTTGAAGTGCTTATGGTAGCACCATCGAGAGATTTAACCATTCTACTGCCATATAGCTTCCCCCAATGATCAACTCTCTTTTCTTTTTTTCTGACAACTTTATTTTAAATTTTGTTGGAAATAAAGACACACACTTCACTATCAAAATACAGTATCATAGTTGTCAGTATTGAACATTGCAGATTAAAACAGTAGAGTGCAAAAATAGCAGTTATAGCATGATGCAACTCAAGCCCAGGCCCATGACAGCTACAATCATTCACTTGATTCACGAGTCTCTAGGTACCATCATGGTGCTTAATCCAATTGTCCAGCTGGGAGTGAGTGGCTCTCCACCTCGGAAGAGGGCATATGACATACCCCTGAAGCCTGCAAAGTCCTGAACATTGCCATATGTATCCCTCCTGCGCTCTACATTCTCTTCACATCTGAATTAAAGGAGCATCAGATTGTTGGAAAGTGGATTCTTGGTAAGGGCAGGTAAGTACCTACACTTAGCAATAGGCCACTAACCCCGACTAGGTCCAGTTAGGTCTCAATAAATTAAACCCAGCTCAACCCTGGGTAGTTGGCAACAAGCGTCAAGGCTTAACTTAGAAGACAAGTGTGTAAAGCATTTGAAAATCAGAAAACAGTAAGTAAGTAAAATGCTAAACAAAATAAAAATCCAAAATCAATTCATAAAGATAGAGTATATTTGTATCTTGAAAATGACACCAAAACATTTAGAATCGGATAAGGGGAACCGGAGATATGAATTTTGAAAGAATTAATGTTTTTTAACCCTTAGAAACTGAAAGAGCCAATCTGGTCATCCAATCGAACTAGATAGGGGCAAAGTCAAAGTTTGGGGCCAAGCGTGATGGAGCCCTGCTTGTCTACAGCAAGCAGGAGGCCTTGGTCAAAAGTTTACTTTTGGACTTAGGCCCTGATTACAACCCTGGCGGTCGGTGTTAAAGAGACGGTAATACCGCAAACAGGCCGGCGGAGAAAAAAATGGGATTACGACTTTGGCGGAATCCGCCAACATAGCCACTTTAACACTCCGACCACCACGGCGGTACAAACAAACAGCGCGGCGGACACCGCCAACAGACAGGCGGAAGACAATGTACTGCCCACCCTATCACAACAGGCCTATCCACCACCTTTTCCGGGGACGAACCAACACGAACAAAAACATGGTGGAAACAGTACACAGAAGGAAAAACACTCACCTCTCCACACCCCAAGAGGAACCCGGACGCCATGGAGCCTGAATTGCAGACACTGCCTTCGCTTCTATCAGGAGCTCCAACGACGGCGGCGATGACCACGGTGAGTACTGCACCTACAACACAGGGAAGGGGGAGGGAAAAGAGAGTGACACACACACGCAACACGCAACACCCCCACCCTCACCCACAACAACATAGACACAAATACATGCAGCAACATTACATATACACCCCCCTGGAAGAACGCAAGGGCAAAAGGAATTGATTTGAACGAATGTAATTATGTGAAATCTCATTATCAGAGTTCAAAATCCAGTAAACACAATTATGTACACCAACTACACAAGTCCGGATAGTGCACTAATCATTGTCCGTGGATCACTGGGCCCAAAATGCATGGGCCAATCCCACACTAGATACCTGACTCCAAATGGAGAGAACACTGCTGGGGCATCAGACCGAAAATATACAGGCACCTCAGGGGGAGAGGGAGTGGGGGCACCTCAGCCAGATGAACGCACGATGCCACTGTTGCACGAGGGGGCTCCATGCCCATTGCTGTATCCTGGGGAGTGCAAAGCCACAGTCTCTCAAATTTTTCCAGTGGGTGGTTTGCCCACTGCTTTATCCTGGGGAGTGCAAAGCCACAGTCTCTCAAGTCTTTCCAGTGGGTGGTTTGTCCACTGCTTTATCCTGGGGAGTGCAAAGCCACAGTCTCTCAAGTCTTTTCAGTGGGTGGTTTGCCCACTGCTTTATCCTGGGGAGTGCAAAGCCACAGTCTCTCAAGTGTTTCCAGTGGGTGGTTTGCCCACTGCTTTATCCTGGGGAGTGCAAAGCCACAGTCTCAAGTGGATAACAGTCTACACTGGTTCTGGAGGGGGCTTTGTGCCCAGAGTGCTTTATCCTGCCAAGGACTGAGGAAGTGGATGTCACTCTCCACTGGTTCTGGAGGGGGCTTTGTGCCCAGAGTGCTTCATCCTGCCAAGGACTGAGGAAGTGGGTGTCATTCTCCACTGGTTCTGGAGTGGGCTTTGTCCCGAGAGTGCTCCACTTGCAGTGTGGCCGGTACAATACACTCACCTGGGTGTGTGTGCCACGAGATTGCCGAGGTACAGGTAGCATGATACGCCGTGGAGGCAGAGACATACCCCACACTGCTGCGGCTTCGCATTCCATATGCAGGTGAGAACTGTGATGACAGTGATGTCTGCGGTAGTGCCACTGTCTGAAGATGTCGCGGGGCCGCTGGCGGTGCTTGCTGCAGTGTCAGTCATGGCGGTGCTGGCTGCGGGGTCTCTGGCGGCGGTGCTGGCTGCGGGGTATGTGGCAGCGGAGCATGTGTCAGCACCTGCTGAGTGAGAAAGCAGGATGTCTCCTGCAGCCTCGGATGGCTGCCCACCGGGGAAGAGGCTGGGGACTGTTGCAGCGCCTATAGACGTGCCGGAGGCGGTGCAGGCGGCGGTGTTCGCCGCCGTACAGGTTGGTGTGGACAGAAGGTGTAACACTGGTCCCTCAGTATGTGCCACCATGCCCTCTCCTGCCCTTCAGGTTTTTGCCCTTCCCCACCTTTGATGGTGGAGCAGTTGTCTTGCACTATCCCCTTTCATTTTTGCTGACCCCTTGGTGGCTGGTGTTTTCGGCTTCTCCCTCCGGGATGTGGGCACCTTTTTAACCTTGGCAGGTGGCGGAATGTCCTTGCCCTCGCTCCGTGGCACACTGGCAGCCCTGATGATTGCCACACTCCATGACCCCGCAGTTACTGACACCACTGTGCCTGGGGATGTGGTGGCTGAGGTGCTGGGCTGGGACCTGGAAAGCCTGGCCCTAGGGGAAGGGCGTGGGGGAGGTGAAGGGAAGAGGTCAAGGTTTGACAGGAAAAATTTGTTAGACACACAGGGACGGGTAGATAGAGGGGGTTTGGGAGTGGAGGAAGAGGTAGTGGTTGTAGGAGGTGTGCGTCTGCTGAATTTGGGTGAGGGTGCATGGGCTGGAGGTTGTTGTGAGGTGGATGGCTGTTTGGTGGTTGTGTGCCTGCGTTTGTGTACTTTGGGAGGAGGGCTCACTGACACACTGGGAGAGGACACTGGGGATGTGTGAATGGTAGTGGGGGTGGTGAGTGCACGTGAGCGGTATGTGGTGATGGGTGTGCTGGTGATGGAGGTAGTGGATGAGGATGTAGTGCATGCAGGTGTGAGAGGAGACGAGACTGGGAGGGAGGAGGGAGACGTGGAAGAAGGAGACACAGTGGAGGAACTGGATGTTGGTATGTGTGCATGGGTATGATTCTTGTGTGAGTGCCTGTGGGATGTGTGGTGCTTATGTTTGCCTGAGCCACTCTTGTGTGTTGATGTGTGTGCAGGCTGGTCTGATGATGTGCTTAAGATAGGCTGAGGTACAGGGGATTGGGTCTGGGTGGAGGAGGTTGGAGGGAGGAGGCTGGACACAGGGACAATGGCTGCCATCAGTGCTGATGACAGAGCCTGAAATACTCTCTGTTGGGCTGCCTAGCCAGAATGAATGCCCTCCAGGTATGCATTTGTTTGTTGCAAATGCCTCTCAACTCCCTGGATGGCATTCAGAATGGTAGACTGCCCAACAGTGAGGGATCTCAGGAGGTCAATAGCCTCCTCACTGAGGGCAACAGGGCTGACTGGGGCAGGGCCTGAGGTGCCTGGAGCAAAGAGATGCCCACCCTCCTCGGTGAGCGGGCACGGGACACACGCTGAGGGGCTGCTGGGAGGGCGGTTCTGGTAGGGGGGTGGCGGCTGTACATGGTGGTGCGGTGGGCACAGAGGGGCCCGCCACCGCAAGGGAGCTCCCATCAGAGGAGGAGTCGCTGTCGCTGGTCTCTGCTCCTGTCCCCGCCATGGAGCTCCCCTCACGCTCCATCCCACTGGTGGCTTCAGACTCTGTTGCTTCACCCTCCAGGGCCAAGTGGGATGCAGCTCACTCATGCTCCAATGCCAATGCTCCTCCGCCTGATGATGCTATTGCAAACAAGAACAGGGAGACCACAAAAAGGGGGGGGGAGACAGGAGAAAGACTTGTTCAGTGCATGCAACACCACTACCCTTGGCAGACACAACAGACACAGCAGCCCTCTGCACTACGCCATGCACTTATAGTTCCTAGATTAATCCTAGATTAATAGATTCCTAGATTAATCACATGCCCATGGGGTACAAGGCCTAAGCCCGATTGCTGCACACCTGGATGTCACAGGAGCCTGACTAGGTGTAGATGGCTCTAACCACTAGTGGGCTTGGGGTGCCACATAGCCTGCCTCACAAGGGACCTTGCCTACCAAGATCGCCCTGGTCTAGAGGAACCCAATGCCCACTTCCCCCACCCAGACACCTTGTAATATGCGCAGAGTCAGCTGAATGAGAGTGTACTCGCCCCCTTGTGGCTGCTGTGATGCCCTCAAGCACCCATCCAACTCCGGATATGCCACTGCCAGGATCTGGAACATCAAGGGGGTCATGGTGCAACGGTCACCCCTCCCACGTTGGGAGGCCATCCCCAGCTGGGCCTCCACCGTCTTCTTGCTCCAGCGGTGCAGGTCCTCCCTTCTTTTACGGCAGTGGGTGCTCCGTCTGTGGTGGACCCCCAGGGTCCAGACGTCCTTGGCGATGGCATGCCAAATAGCCTTCTTCTGGTGGGCGCTGACCTAGAGGAATAGTACAGGGGGAAAGGAAATTCTTTACCCGTCTAGACCCCCGTTGGCCCATGTTCCCACCCTTGCCCTGACGCACATACACTCATCGTCCGCACATGCAGGCCTCAGCCCTCCCATGTATCTTCCATCCACACCACTCCAAACAGGCATTGCCCATGCTGCATGCTCACAGTGTACTCACTTGTTTGTCTGGAGGACCGTACAGCTGTGTGTACTGGGGGAGGACCCCATCCACTAGTTTCTCCAACTCCTCCGAAGTGAAGGCAGGGGCCCCTTTCCCCAGACACTGTAGCCATCGTTGCTTCCAAACAAAGGTCACAGCAGCACTTGCAGTGTAGGTCCTCTCCTGTTGAAGATCAGGTATCAAGTGAGTGAACAGACAGAAAATGGCAGTCACGTCTCCGGCGGTGCGTACCGTCACCGCCGGCATACATCGTCATTGGCTCCTCAGACCCATAAGGCCCAATGTTAACCAATGCAGAATTGCGCTGCAGTCTTCAACCGCCCACCGCGACGGTATAGAACGCCAGCGCAGTTACCTCATATCCCCTTGGCCCACCTTACAGGTCAGGCAGCTGCCATTTCAGGAAGCCACATGGAATTAATAATAACTACGTCACACCAATGTAGGCCTGGAATACACACAGTTACAGGCACATTGCGAATTAATAAATGTGTGCAAATGACATTTTGAGATACCTCAATGTTGGATGACTCTCTGCTCGCTGTTGTCCTCCATAGGGCACGTCTGCTGGGGCAGGTGATGAGATGGCGGTATCCTCCGGTGTAGAGACAGCTGGTGGACTTGTCGACAATGCAAGAGAGACACATCATAGTCACAAACAGACTTGATTGTGCAACAATCCAGGAACTGTGTGCCCAGTTGGAGCCAGACCTGATATCAGCTATCCGCCATCCCACAGGGATACCCCCTCTAGTGCAGGTCCTGTCAGTACTCCATTTCCTGGCAAGTGGTTCCTTTCAAACAACAGTGGCCATTGCATCAGGGATGACCCAGCCAATGTTCTCTAACATGTTGTCCAGAGGGTTGTCTGCCCTGCTGAAACACATGCGCAGCTACATCGTGTTCCCTCAGGTGAAGGATTTGCCCACAGTGAAAGGTGACTTCTATGCCCTGGGACATATACCCAACATCATTGGTGCCATTGATGGGACACATGTGGCATTGGTACCCCCCGCAGGAGTGAACAGGTGTACAGAAACCAGAAGAGCTACCATTCGATAAATGTGCAGATGGTGTGTTTGGTAGACCAGTACATCTCCCATGTCAATGCCAAGTTTCCTGGCTCAGTGCATGACGCTTACCTTTTGAGGAATAGCAGCATCCCTTATGTGATGGGGCAACTCCAGAGGCACCGTGTGTGGCTAATAGGTGAGTCCAAGGACCCTATATAGTGTGAATAGGTGACTGGGTATGGGGTTGTCCCTAAGAGTTAGTGTGTGTCTAACAGTTGTCCCTCGATATTTGCAGGTGACTCTGGTTACCCCAACCTGTCATGGCTACTCACCCCAATGAGGAATCCCAGGACAAGGGCAGAGGAAAGCTACAATGAGGCACATGGGCGAACTAGGAGGATGATTGGATGAACCTTTGGCCTCCTGAAGGCCAGATTCCGGTGCCTCCATATGACAGGTGGTTCTCCCTACTACTCACCAAAGAAGGTGTGCCAGATCATCGTGGCCTGCTGTATGCTGCACAACCTGGCTTTGCAACGCCAGGTGCCTTTTCTGCAGGAGGATGGTCCAGCTGGTGGTCTTGTGGCAGCTGTGGAGCCTGTGGACAGTGAAGAAGAGGAGGCAGAAGAAGAGGATATCCACAACAGAAACAACATAATCATGCAATACTTCCAGTGAGATACAGGTAAGATGATGTCACTGCCTCCCATATCTCATACTATTATTGGAGCTAGCATAAGTCTGTCATTTTCACTCAGTGTATGGACCCTGACTTGTCACTTTACCTTTTCATTTCACAGATGTGGGTCCCACTTCGTGCCCTCTGCTATATTTCCTCCAGGCCTACAGCTGTGTTACATCGGTATGTGCACAAGTAAATTGACATTGCTATATTCCATGGTTATTGCAATTACACGTTTGTGAAAGCACAGACTGACTCCAGATTGTTTTGTGATTGAAGTGTGTTTATTTCTGTGCAAATAAGTGTAGGGGGTTGTAAAATGGGCTGGGGGGATGGTGGAGAAATATCCATGGCAGAGTCCAGTCTATTTGTTTCACAGGTGCATTGTCCAAAGGGGCATAGGAAGTGAAGCAATGGCATTGAAGGATGGACAGGGTGACAAAGTGGGACAGAAGGGTGACATTCAGGGGGGTCTCATTTCCTGGCGGGGGTCTTGGCAATGTTCTCTGTCTTGTTCCTTGATCTCAGGGACCATTTGCCGGGTGGTTCTCCATCTGCAGGGGGTGGGGTGCTTGTGCCGTGTTCCTGTAGCGGTGCCTCCTGTCCACTAGCGCCGGCGGAGGTGGAGGGCTGTTCATCGTCCAGGCTAGTGTCAGGGGCCCTTGTTGTGCCGCTGTGTCCCTCCTGGTGTTGACAAGGTCTTGCAGCACCCCTGCAATGGTGACCAGGGTGTTGTTAATGGACATCAGGTCCTCCCTGATCCCCAGATAGTGTTCCTCCTGCAGCCGCTGGGTCTCCTGAAACTTGGCCAGTACCGTTGCCATCATCTCCTGGGAATGATGGTAAGCTCCCATGATGTTGGAGAGTGCCTCGTGGAGAGTGGGTTCCCTGGGCCTGTCCTCCCCCTGTCGCACAGCAGTCCTCCCAGCTTCTCTGTTTTCCTGAGGCTCTGTCCCCTGAACCGTGTGCCCACTGCCCCCAGGTCCCTGATTGTCCTGTGTTAGTGGGGTTGCCAGGGGTCCCTGTAGTGGTGGACACACTGCTGATTGACGTGTCCTGGGGACAGAGTATGGGCCCGCTGGGTGGGTTCTGTGGTGGTGTTTCCTGAGGGGGAAGCTCTGTGGTGGCTTGTGCTGGTGTCAGGGGAACCCACTGTCCCGAGGTCCCTAATGGGCCGGGCTGGTTATCATTATCCAGTTGTGCAGAGCTGCTGTCATCACTGGGGGTCTCTTCTGTGGGGGGGACTGGATATGTCTGGTACATCCTGTCCAGTGACGTTAGGTAGGGGTCTTGCAGGGGTGTAAAGGCACGATTATTGCATCTGTGTGTGCCATCGTGTGCAATGGGTGAGTGACCCTGTACTCCAGTGCTTGCATTCTTGGCTTGGTCCTTGTGTGATATTTGGTTTGGGGTCTGTGTGGGTATCTGTAGTGGACATGCTTTGGTGATGGGTGTCCATGCTTTGGTGTTGCATGCAGGGCTTGGTATTGGGATGGGTGGGTTGTGATAGTGGGGCATATGTGAGGTGTTGGAGTGATGGGGTGAGGGTGAGGGTGTGGGTATGTGATGGCATGCAGGTGGGGTTGAGGATATGGTAATTAAGATATGACTTACCAGAGTCCAGTCCTCCTGCTACTCCTGCGAGGCCCTCAGGATGCAGTATTGCCAAGACTTGCTCCTCCCATGTTGTTAGTTGTGGGGGAGGAGGTTGGGGTACACTGCCAGTCCTCTGTCCAGCAATCTGGTGTCTGGAGACCAATGAACGCACCTTCCTCCATAGGTCGTTCCACCTCTTCCTGATGTCATCCCGTATTCTTGGATGCTGTCCCACTGCGTTGACCCTGTAAACAATTCTGCACCATAGCTCAATCTTCCTTGCAATGGAGGTGTGCTGCACCTGTGATCCGAATTGCTGTGGTTCTACCCAGATGATTTCCTCCACTATGACCCTGAGCTCCTCCTCAGAGAACCTGGGGTGTCGTTGAGGTGCCATGATGTGGTCTGGGTGATGTGTGAGGTGGTGTGTGTTGTGATGTGTGAGGGGATGTGTTGGTGTGTGTTGATTGAGGTGCGTGGATGTTGTGTAAGTGATGGTGTTGTGTGTCTGTGGATGCTGGTGTTGTTTAAGGTAGTGTTTCTCTCTGGCGTGGTTTCAGAATTCTGGTAGTAAGGGTTTGTGGGTGATGTGGGTGTGTGCTTTTTATTGGATTGGGTGTGTGGGTGTGGTATGTGTATCAGGTGTGTGTATTTAGATTTGTCCAATGTGGTTGTGTTTTGTAAATGTGTGTGTATTTTGAGCACGGCAGTATGTACCGCCAGTGGAATGCCACAGTTGAAAGATCGCTGTGTTGATTCGTGGGTCGTGATAGTGTGGGCGTATTCTTGTTGGTGTGACGGTGTCAGTCTACCTTCTGACTTAGATGATTTTTCAGGATGGAAATCTTCACCAAGGCCAAAGCTGACTCTTGATCCGTCATCCCTTGATCCCTCCTTGGATATGCTCTGCAGAAAGTCCTGGTCAACTTTTTATGTTCCGTCTTTGTCCCTTTTTTTGTGCTTTTTCTCTCCGACATCGGACGACCCTCCAAAGCAAGCCGATTTAGAGTTGGCATTGTCATATTACCTTTCTGGGCGCCCCAATGAAATCTTGGAAGTCTGGGGCTCCAGAGCTTTTCAGCAGGGCGAACCTGCACATCAGCACAGGTAGTGATCGGCGTACACCAGCTTGACCCTCAACGGCTGGTTGGTCCCTTTATGGAGCTTTTTACCAAAAGTTGTCCAATCTTCTCAAAACTTCTAGTTCTTCTTCTAGAAGGTCCTTTAGGACACTACAGTTCACCCCAAGGATCCAGAAGCCGAGGCGCTCTGAGTTGCTCCTTGAGGGCTAGGAATCTAGTTCCCAGAATACAACTGACTCAAACTCCAAAATGACCACTGGTCAGTGGTCAGCTGGTGAGTTTCTTCATTATTTGCTGCCGGGGACTCTGGTTAGCTATTTTGTACCTGTAGCAAGCAGGGAGTACCTTCTTGAACCAGTTGAAGCCAGGCAAAGCCCTTCATGTGGTGAAGCCCAAGTGTGCAGCCGGTGCAGTCCTTCAGAGTGCAGTGTCCAGGGGCAGGTCAAGGGTCCAGCAGGGCAGTACTTCTTCTTCTAATGTTGTTCCTTGTAGTGATCTGAGGTATGGGTGTGCATCTGCCATATTTATCCTTGCTTCTGGGGTGGAAAGCAGGGGCGCAACTGTCCAATCACAGACAGGCCGTGGATGACCACTTCCTGGGAAGTGTGGCAAAATCCAGTCCCAGGGAACAATATTCCTTTAAAATCTAAAAATGGCAGGAACTGAATTTTGGAAGTTAGGTCTGGCTGAGCCCACCCACTAAAGTGACTAAAAATCCTTAACACAGCCCTCTCCTGCCCTCTCCTAATTTAACCAAGAGGGCACCTGGTTGCCTGGGTTTGCAGGAAATGGGGGAGTTCCTGAGCTGCTCCAAATGTCCTTCCCTCCTTTGAAAATGAGCTGGGCTGCTCGTCCCCCATCCTGTTTCACCATCTGCTTTTCCAAAGCTCTTTCACTGAACTAGTTGTAATAAATTCAACAATGGTAAGTTGTTGCATTTATTGTAACAATCAGTTTGAGACCAAACTTGCTATATCTTGCTCCTTTGGAGACATTGTTAATTAAAATAAGGTCTCCCAATTTTAGCCTATGGAGCCTATTCAATACAGTGAGGGAAAAACTGTTTTGGCTTATGGGTAGGTTGACATAGCCATTATAATTAGCCTAATTTGAATACTCATTTTACACAGAGCACAGTTCCTGGGACTGGTTAGCAGTACCCAGGGCACCATCAGAGACAGGAAAACACCAGCAAAACGTTATGGGGCCTCTGCAATCGGCCCAGTTTTCTCACACAGTTATTATTACATTTTGTGACTATCGCAAATAATTTTTGTATGTTTTTCCAAAGTTTTCATTGACCACATCTTCCCTCACCATATATAACGCATAGGTGCCTGTAGTTGCTTCCCCATCTGAGCCCCCATTAAACTTGTTTACACTGAGTGGTGGTTGTGGGGTCCAGTCTGTGTTCCATCACCAGTGGCTCATGTGGCAAAGAGACATTAGTGCTGAAAGGTATTATGGGAAGGACTTTACCTGAGAACTCCTAAACCCATGGGCATGTCCACCATGCATTTAGAAAAGTGCCTCTATCCCCACACCCTTTCCATCACAACGCTGAGCCCCCAAACATCCTGTGTAGACATATGGGAGTGAGGTACCACCATGTCAATATTTTGTCAGTATTCTCCTTATATCGGAGGCAGATGGAGGATTTCAAAATATTTTGCCAGATGGCCCTTCAAGTGTCTTCAGAAATGTCCGTGTCCAATTACAACTCCCATTAAGACACGTATGCATGCTTGTTAGAGTGAGTGAAATTCAAGATGTAGTGGTGTTAACGCGTCCTTCTATGTTAATTTATACACATTAGGACTCGTTTTAGGCCGATTAATCTTTGGACCCAGTGGTGAGACACCGTAAGACGAGGTAACTGATCAATATATCAAGCAATATATCAATAATATTGTCAACATATATCACCACAATATATTTTACTTTAGACATTTGTTAAACCTTCGGCGCAACCATGACCTTTCAGTCATAAATAACCACACCTTTGTTGAAGTTTTGTGAATTTTATTCCCTATTGATTACAATCTAATAGCAGATGTATTAATCTCAAACCAAGAAGCAAAGAGCATAGTCACAATGCGGCAACAATGCAAAGATCACAAACATAAGATATTAATATGAAGGGAAAACAAATCAAAATGCATAGAACCTCATATATGTCTTAGTTCAGCATAGCACCACGTCAGTCACGTCAGTCACGTCAGTTACGTCAGTCAAGGTGAATGCCTCATCTAGCCACTAATTAGCATCAGCATGTTGGGCTTCATGCAAAACGATTTAGAACATCAATTTGGAAAAACATCTAACTAAGGTCTCTAATCAAAAATACACAGCAGTTGGTACCTAGAAAGGAAAGGCAAATAAACAAATTTCCATAGCAGTAGCATAATTACCCTCCTCGGAATAAGTCAGCATACAGGAGCAGTCTTCGTCTTCAGGCCATCAGTTGAATCGCCGTCAGTCTATCTAGTCTAAGGGCAGGGGACACTTCCCTCATGAGGAGGAAAATGCAATGGGGCGACTAAGGGTGAGGACGGTTTTATTAAGTCTCAAATCACCAAACAAAGTGACAGAGTTTCTGGATGCATTCAATATCATTCCCTACCTAATGCCCCCGAGTCTCCTGTGTCATGGGTTTTTATCCCTTTTTCATAATACATTCCCCCAAAATTCTATTGGATAGTCACTACACCCCACTATCTGTAACCTATCAAATTATACATTAAGTAATGCATTTGTCATTTTACGATAACTTATAACATTTTGATTGGTCTTCATAATTGACGTTTTTCATAGGTGGCACATCCGGGGTTACTTCATTTTCTGGCACACTCTTCGGGTCAAGAGTTCTCTTTTCTGTGGTTCAGTGTCCTTGAAAGTGTCCATATTTCGTTGCAAAGCGTATAACTTTATACTAAAGCAGCTAGCATGCGGATGGGAATATAACTGTCAAGGATACAATAAGCGGAGAAAAGAACAAATGCTGGGTCATGGCCTTTTGCGAGTCAGCACACTGAAGAAACAGAAAAATATGCTTTAATATGAGAGCTACACAGCTAGTTCTCGACTCACGCTAACTTAAGACTTATAGATGCTAATAAATGCAATCTTCGTAGATGTTAACGTATTCAATTAATCAAAATACAAGCAATTATTTCTTATAGTTGATATTAGTATATGCATACGATAATTCTCCATGTTTAAGATACGTTTCAATGAAAAATAGTATTAATGCAGCATTGTTAAATATAAGCATTTCACATCTAAAATAGGTAATATTTAAACTACGCTCTCTCAGTGGTATAGCAGGTTATACCTTTGCATCTGATATTGATATATAGTGATTCAAGCTCTGATTCCTCCCTCTCCAAGACTCTAGGAGCTGAAGACCAAGGGTTTACCTGTCATTAGTGGGGAGAGCATGCTCATGCTGTGGTCAGAAGCCACAAAAGATCACCTAGTGAGACCTACAAGAAGGCCTGTTCCATCAGCAACAATGATTTAACCCCAGATTTGAGGTTCCAGTCAAGTGAAGACCACAGTTGGGCTGCTAGCATATACATTGTTATGTCTGGAAAGTCCTGCTCCCTTTGGAAGTAGAGTGAAATAAGCAAGATTTCACCATTCTTGGGGATTTATCCCCCAACACAAAATTCTAAATGTTGCTATGTATCAAGAATTGAATTGCTTAAAGGGTTGTGAGGGGGAGGGTTTGTAGGATGTACAGAAGCTGGGGCATGAAATTAATTTTAAGGATATTGATCCAACACAACCAGGATATTTCCAGCATGCCCCACCTATATACGTCCTTGAATAAGGCTGTGAGCTGAGGAAGGATGTTATTATCATAAGGGGGGCTCATGTGTGCAGGAAGGTAAACACCCCAGGTATTTTATAACAAGCTCTGCCCATGTATATCTGCCCTAGTGAATGCGATCACAAAGGTGGCTCTGTAGGTCCACCACCCACAGTCCCTGGGATTTGCAGTAGTTAATTTTAAAGCCCAGTACCTGGGCAATGTGGTCCAACTCCTCCAACAATGCCGGGATTGTTTTTTTAGGGTCAGAGACAAAGCACATGATATCATCAGTGAAGAGGGCTATTTTGTGCTCTTTGCCCTCCACCTTTGTGCTGTGATTTGCAGGATTATTCTAGATCTTGATCACCACGGCTTCCATGGCCAGGGCAAAGATTAGAGAGAAAAGGGAGCACCTGTGTCTTGTGCCCCTATCAGGGAGATATCAGAGAGATATCTGATGTAATGCTTCTTTAATTTTAAGCTTGGTGGTCAGCTCCAAGTAGCTTACTTGGATATAAATGTTTAATTTTGGACCTAAGTGGACCTTGTCCATTGAACGTGACAGGTGATTCCAATCCACTCTGTCAAAATCTTTTAGATGTCTACGGAGAGAAGCGTCACTGGCTGGAATTGCAACCTCTGTGTGGGCCCAAACCAGTCTTGAGTTGTCAATTGCCTGTTTGTTCCTGATAAAGCCTGATTGCTGAAAGGTAAAGGTAGGGTACCAAAGATCCTAATGTCGTTGTTGTGTAACACAGTTGCCCTATAGGATGAGCGGAGCCTCAGGGGCTTATCAGGTTTTTAAAGAAGAGTAAGGTGGTACCCCAGTATCATGTTCGTCTTCACCCTGGATCTCATGAAATAGTTGAAAACCTTTGTGAGGAGTTCTATCGGCAGGGAAGTATATGCCTTATAAAAGATGTCTGGAAACCCATTGGTCCCAGGGACTTTCGGATGGAAGAATGTTAATCACTGCCAGGACCTCGTCCAGTGCAATGTCCTCCTCTAGTAAGTGCAAGTCAGCAATGTTATTCAGGGGTGTAAAGTCATGTAATTACTCGTCCTGAAGTTGCCCAGCTAGGTTTTGAGCCTGAAACAAGACAGCGATAATCTCCACCATTTCTTGTTGCAGCGTACGCTCCACATCCCTGACCTCCTTGATTTGGTTGTGTGTTGCTATTACACGCATATTTGTGGTCTTGTAACTGTGTTGCCCCATTCGTAATAGTATCTGAGTTTCTCCCAAAGCCTGTGGAGTTTCCTCAAGGCCCTAATGAAGAGATATCTGCGTTTTTAATTCGTGTTTGCGCAATTCAGCCGAGCAGTCAATCATTGCTGTGTGGTAAATTAGTTTCCAAAGCAAGGCTATCTGAGCTGCATCCCCAGTGATTGAGGGGTACAACTCAGTATTATAATTCTATGCAAAGTTGTTTTCTATTGTGTCTTTGAGACCGTTTTGTAATGATGGGTCCCTGAGCGCCACCTTGTTCACTACCCATGGCTTTGGGAATAGTTTCTGTCAGTCAGTGGGCCCTACGATCAGCCACACAGGGGCATGTTTGGGGAGGACTTTGACATTGGTTTTAGTTCCTGTTCATCTAGCTAGCAGGGATTGTGATATCATAAAGTAATCTAAATTCAAATAGGTTTTATGGATGAATAGAACGTATAATCTCAATGATGAGGATGGTGGTGGTGCCAGGCACCCACCAAAGCTAGGTCTAACAACCCCTGTCTCAGAGCAGCAGCAGGGCAGGGTTCACCTTGTTGGGGATTGGACCTATTGAGCACCGGGTTCAGGGGAGTATTGAGATCATCATTCAACTCAATGCCATCTACTGTAAAGTGAGAGATCCTCATTAAGAGGTCGTCATAAAACTCCTCTCTATCCCCATTGGGGCCATATATAGAGATAATGGTCATTGGGTTAGCACTCAGTGTGCCATGTACCCCAACCTTTTGACCCTCCTGGTCCCTGTACATTCTTTCCATTGCACAGGAGGATCTCTACACCCCGGGACTTGCAGTGTATGAAGAGTCGAATTGTATTGAGTACCAATAGGAGCGGAGGTACTTGGTGTCCTCTTTAAGATGAGTCTCCTGAAGCAATGGCAAATACAACACCTGTGCCAGTCATGTGTGTGTCAGCTGGGTTATACGTAATCAGAACAACAACTGAAAACAAGCAATTAGCTGGAAAACAGTAAGGGCCGGAATTAAAAGACTCTAAGGCAGCACAGTATTGTGCCAAAATCAACAGCGCTGCACTGCTCCAGTTTTGAAATGCAGGGCTGTGCCTTATTCACAAGAGTACAGCACAGCCCTAAATTTCCGTCTGAGCCGGTGCTAAATTAAGCTGCCTAGGCAAACGCAGGTATCCTTGCACCAAAGTGCAAGGGTTTCTGCACTGAGGGGAGGGATTGTTTATGTGCAAGAAGGTATGTCTTCAGGCACCTAAACAATGATCCATGGCATTTTGCTTCTTCTATAAACAATGATTCATGGCATTTTGCTTCTTCTATGTTTGCTGCACAATGCAGCACACATAGAAAAAGCAAAAGATGAGGAGGAATAAAAGCATTCATTCTCATTTTACCATGCTAATGCTACCCATGGGGTGCCGTTAGTTTTTGGTGCTGCCACAAATTTACGACTTCTCGTAAATCTGGGGCAGCATCACCAACAATGGGTGTTGCGATGGAACACCCACTGCAACACCCATTGCTCGCCCCCTCCCATGCAGAAAACTGTGTCTGGGGGCCCATATTTACAAGGAGGCATAACACAACAAGAAGTGGTGTTACACTTGCTTGTAAATATGGAGCAGTGAAAAGAGCCACCAGAGTGTCACTGAAAGTGACGTTTCGGTGCGCTAGGGCTTTTTAAATCTGGCCCTAAATATAGTAAACTTCCAGACCTCATTCAAGGCCAACATGATTGTTGATTTTATATAAGACGTAATTTTGCTATGACATCTCAAAGAATGCTCAAGTGATCATGTAGTTAAATGTGTCATGTGTTAATGAATAATCAAACTATTAAATGCAAAGAAAGGAATAACAATGCTAAACTGCAAGGCTCATCCAAGATTTTCTAAGCAAATGGAATGCATATACTTTGATTATTTAAGGGTTATCAGTATTTTATACACAGTGGGTTCATTGGCCGACATTTTTTACTAGCCTAGTTTTTACCCAATTTGTTCTTCCCTAAGTAGGTTCGGCTTGCAATTACTTGCATACATCTTACTCAAAAATGTCTGTGTTACAGACTGAGTCAGGTTTCAGCATGGTTTAAATGGGTTATATTGCGAAAGAGCGACACATCAACAGCGACTGAGCAGTGATCTAGCAGAGTGCTGCTGTACAATGTGTAGGATTGCCCAGTGAAACATGTGATCGTCTTTGTGACCTCCTCCAGAGTAGATTGCATTGGACTGTCCACTTTGGTGCATGTACTGCTAAGTGTGGAGAAATACAGAAATTGTTGTCTCATCCTCGCATTTATGTCCTACTTGCTTTAGAAGGTAAGTAGTCAGTCGTGACATCTCATCACAAAAGTATAGACTGCAAACCTCTTCTTTAGCTCTGACGATCCTAAGGGCCATATTTATACTTTTTGACGCAAAGCTGTGCCGCGCAGTTTTGCGTCAAAATTTTTACCGCCGGCTAACGCCATTTCGATGTGCCTTAGGGGGGCGTCAAATTTATACTTTGACGCACGGCGGCGCAATCAACAGGTGGGAGTAATTTTTGTTGACTCACATCGCGGCGTCAAGTCGTAAAGGAAAACAACGTTAACGCGACGTAAATGACTGTGGGTCGATTTACGACAGCGCAAGCCAGAAAGCGCTGTTTTTTTTTTACACAATAGCGTCAAAAATACCCGCGAACACTGCCCTTTCAGCAGAGGAGAGGCAAAATGGATCTCAGATGCCACTACAGACCTCAGGAAGATGACAGCAGACCAGGAACCAGCCCGGATGATCCATACAGGAACCAGGACATATATAGAAAAAAAAGAAAGTGTCGCTTCAGTGCAGAGGAGCAGGAAATCCTGGTTAAAGAGGTGACAGAACACCAGCACCAGCTGTTCATCACCTCTAAGTTGCCAATCAGTAGGAGACAGGCCATATGGCAACAAATTGTTGACAAGATTAACAGTGTGGTTGAAGTACGCAGGACAGTCACCGAGTGTAAGAAACGCTGGCATGACTGCAAACGTAGGACAAAGGAAAAAATGGCCAGGAACAGGAAGGCAGCACTGCAGACTGGAGGGGGAGTCCAGCACACCAGGAGGCCCTGGACCACATGGAGGAGATGGTCGCAGCCGTCATCCCTGAGGGGATCATCACAGGGATTCAAGGACAGGACAGTGCAGACTACCACGAGACAACGCACATGCAGGGTAAGTCGCATGGGGAATTATAATGCAATAATGTTGACTGTAAGCAGGGGGGAAATACCTACTACACATTGCATGTAAGTCAGCATATACGTGGAGTGGCATGGGTAAAGGGGCACAGCAGGGGGGCATGCCCTGCACATACAGAAGCTGGGGCACAACATAACACAACACCACCAACAGTCCCATGGGGGCATCCTGTCATGACAACAATGGAGCTAAGGGAAAGCCTCGACAGGAGGGAAGGCCACTTTGTCAAACTTACATCCTGGCACTCATCAGCCAATATATCTCCTACATTAACTAGGGCCCTATCAGCAATCCTCTAGCCAAAACAACAACTGCAATGTAACTGCAACAACAGTTGACACTACCACCTCTGATCTCTGTGCAGCTCTAGTAGCCAATGGCAGTAACCTCCCCATGGAACATACATACCTAAATTAGGGGGTGAGGATGACATCTGCAACAATCTCCTGAAACAAGACAAAGGCCCCAGTACACTCATATGTCAATGCCCATAGTTGTCACATACATCAGCCAAAGTAAACAGCAATAGGAGCGACACAGCACTAAGGACACACACATGCTGCATATGTCAGGGTCCTTCCCGTGCCTAGCTAACAAGGCAACATCACAAATGTCATACTGCTCAGACAACAGCATTGAGGAGGGGACACATGCAACTGGTCACTTAAATACACCTGCACAGTCAGAGGACCAAATAGGAAATTGATACGATAAACAGGGCAATCCAATTAAACACACATTACCCAACATCAGCAGGACACATTAACAATGTCTACATCCATATCACATCATAACATTGCCATGCATAGGATATGCCACATGTCAATTACAATTAAGTCAATGTGAACAATCAGGGATTGGGGCAGGTCCTGAGAGGCAAGTGTGCTGCCAGGGCAATCAGAACACCCACAGCCAGTGAAAGGTCTCACCATAAGAATAGATATACACGGAGGGTCGAGTAGGACAAAAAGATGGCTATTCCCTATTTGGTACAAAGGAACACCTAGAGGCGATTAGGCAGACAAGTCTGATAACTCAATATCATACATGTGACACACAGGTGGGCCATAGGCCTATAACAATGGCCATATAAAGGACAGCAGATACCAATACCAAACAAGATCACAAAGCAAATTCATCAAAAGGCTGGCATGTTAGGTCAAAATTGTCACAACACAGACACATTAATTGTACCCTGTTTCATTGCAGAGGAACGTGGATCTCCTGCCGATATGCCTGTCCCAGATTTCCCTGATGACATGGATGACGAGCCCATAAACATTCCCCAGGAGACCATCCAAAAGGTCCTTGAAACCCTCCAGACCCCACCTTCAGTCACAAGGAGGAGCACAGAACAAGCAGCCATCACAGAAGAACCACCCACCACCCCAATTGCAAGACCTGCCAGCTCCTACACAGCTGAGGACTCTGACGACACTGGCACCAGCTTTGATAGAACTGTAGTTGGAGTACAGCGGGAGCTGGCCAAGGAGGTGCGGGTGGGGATGCAAAATATGGCAGCCAGCCTTGAGGGGGTGCGCTCGTGCATGATGTCATCTGCAGATCAGGCAGCAGCTATGTAAGCCCTAACATCCATACTGCAAGGACTACAAGAAAAAGGAATTCACCGCTGCAGTTAGGGAGTTGCCACAACACCTCGCACCCCAAACTTTCCACTGCATGCACGAATGCAATCATGACTCCCTCAGGGCCGACCTGGCTGCCTACCATCGTGATGTAGCTGCTATTCTCAAAAACCAGCAGGCCCTCCTTGCTGCAGTACTGCCCTTAAGACCTTCACAGGGATCAGCCACCGGGATGTCTGACTCCACGTCTTCTAACACTGAGGTGTGTGTTGCCCCTTCACAACCAACAACAACAAGGACAAAGCAGGCAACACACACATCAGAAGAAGAAGACATGGAACAGATCACATTCACATAGAAGAGTACCCGGAAGCACTAGTCCCTGCACCATGGCCTACTTTGACAAAGGTCCTACGTTTTGTCAAATGCCAGTCTCACTACAACTATACTCAATTACTGTTCTGCTAACCACTGTATGACTTGTCAGCATTGCCAGTGAATGTCTCTTTCCTACTAATCGGCAAATCCTGTCCCTCTGCACTGTTTGTAACATCACCCCAGCATGTCAGGAGCATGATCCACACCCCTTCTGTAGGATCACCATGTAAGAATGCACTAGAACAGACTCAGCAAACATGGACAATGTACATTTTGCACTACAGCACCTATCAATAAATAGCACTTGCACACCTAATATGTCTCTGTGTAATTTGACACATCAACTGTGCAGTAGATAACTCAAATGTGCCTGTGTGACAACCTTGTAGCTTGTCAATACAACTGTCCTGACATCATGTAGTCTGATACATCTGTGCAGTGGCCAGGATTGCATCATAGCCTGACCATCCTGAGGAGAATAACTGATGAAGGGACAAACCACACACAATCATGCTGTGTTGGACAGAATAATGCTCCATCAATAGCAATCAAAGTCAACTGATGGTGGCTGATAAATGTGGGAACCATTCAATACTAAAACATTAAATTATGCAGTCTAATCTAAGCAAACACAACTAAACACAGCATCAATCACCCTTTCTGAGTATACTTCCATGAAGGGAAGTCATGCTGAATTTTTGCACACATGATCTATGTCAGTAATGAAGACAAGAAGACAAGAGTGTTAACAACACCTCATCTACAAAGATGTCCCTGAACATCACACTGCAGTCCGACCTAATAAATTACCCACAATACCAAGTCTAGAAGCACACTTTGTGATGTAGAAAACATACTCATCAACACAAATCCTTTGTGATCCATGTAAACTACAAATGGTGGTTCTATCAAATGGTGGATACTTACCAAGTTAGCACAGGGGTAGCTGCCATTTTAAACCTCTTTTTTCTTCGGTGTGTAGCATAGGACACAAATGTCATAGAACAACAATCACCTACACTGATGTCAAGGCCATGATCAAGTAGCAGTTAACACATAATGCAAAGGGTTAACTATGTATTTATTCATAAGTATTCACACCAGAGGCAACTAAGGGAAAAGTCATACCTACACTAATCTAATCTGACTACTCCTAACCCACAACTGTCCCTAACTAACCTAAGATAAACTTACTCTACACATATAACGAATCAATCTAAACATCAACCCCCCACCCACCATTATGAGACAGGACACATGCAGGACAACACATACTAACCTACACACATACTATACTATCCTAAACAATCATATATATATATTATTTTTTTTATATATTTTTTTTTTCTAAACAGACAGGAATCCCAACATTGACCCCCACCCACCCCACACTCAAAAATGAAAAATAGAAAGAATAAGGAGCCCCCACCCTCCTCCCTAACACTAACTAAGCTAACAACCTATACTAACCTAACACTAATCCCCAAAACCCACATATCATGATAAAAAGGAAAGAGGAGAGAGGGGAGGGATAAATTAAAATAGACCATATAAGTCCTAGAGGTTGGCCCTCCGTAGGGTCCGCCTGATGGACTTGACCCGCTTCTTTATGTACGCCACATCCTGGCTCAGCTTGTCCACCTTCCGAATGAACTTGTCCATTTTGCGGTCTAAAGCCTGGAATGCCGCAGGGTCAATTGGAGGTGCTGCTGCTGTCTGTGTGCTGGCAGAGGTGCTCTGTGTGGGTGTTGTTTGCAGCCCACTGGACTGTCCTGCAGCTCTGATATTGCTGGGTCCAGGTCGTGCTGCAGAGGCAGGGACAACTGTCCCCGTCGTTGCTGGGGCCACTTGGGGAGAACTGGTGGTTGTGGTGGTGGTGGCTGTAGTGGGCAACGTTGGCCCACCCTGTGGTGAGGCCCACCATGCTCCGGAGGCCCGATCCACCTGGTATTTTCGGGCCATCCGTCGGAACCCCGACTGCACCTGCAGGATGTGCCGGTATCTCATGGCCCGCCTTTCAAAATCATGCCTCTGTGCGGCACTCATGTTTGCAGCTGTGAAGAGAAAGGGCAACTATTTACCATAGGAAATGCATTGGGTGGAATAGCACAATGGGTCAATTGGAAATTACTTTTACTGTAGTTGGAACAGCTCATATCACCACATAGATCATTGAAAGTCTCAGAGGAAGTACATGGGAAGCCTGCATACAAAGGGCATCTCACACCTAGCATATACATGTCTTTACATGATGGGTGACATCAGCCTAAACTTCTCATCAAAATAATTAGTAATGCAGCTGACATTATGGCTGCACCTCCTCCGCCTATTGCCTTGACTACATATGTCAGTGTATGTGATAACAATCACAACCCTCAATATCTGCGATTTGTAATTGGATTTGCTAGTATAGAACTCATGTGCCATAACCAAGTGTGTACACTAGGTTCAAAACAAAGTTTCAAATGGTCACAAGTATGTGTAACATACTGGTTGCTACAGTCCTAGGTACCCTATTCCCAAACACATGGCAGTCTTTGAGGGGGGGGTGGGAAGAACATCCAACAATCCCATAATCAATGCACACCCAGGAGTGTATAGAAAGCTCAACAAGTTTTTGCCTCCACACACACAACACCAGAGAAGGGCTAGCAACAAATTGGAGTCTGCTAAACCTTGTCCTATCCAAGGTCCACACATGTCAAAATGTACTGACTTAGGCCAACATCACATACTACCAGTGAGGCATATTTTTCTACAGACACAGAGGAGCAAGAACACCCATGATCATGAGTAGAATGTACACCTAGGCCATTGCACTCTAGTCCCACACACTTCTAGTACAACTTATGGAAGTACATGCACCTGGAAGATCCAACCTACAGTGTACTCAGTCCATCGTTAACTAGGGAAGCAGCAGATTTCAGACAAGCCTTTTGCAGAAGCTATCTGGGAGAATGTCAGTCTGAAATGCAGACTCAGCCTGAAACAAGTCCCAGGGCAACTCTTACATTAACCAGTGTATTCCACATGACTCACCCCATTCCCCATAGCGGTCCCTACTGGAATGGCCTACAGACCCAAAATCTGAGAACTGGATAAGCATAGGTCAACTCAAAATGAAGTGATAACTGAAATCCCACTAATGGAACAATACTAATGAATGGGCAGCGCATCAAACCTTGAATTCTGTTGAACACACAGTAGTCCATCATGCATCACCAGCAAACATTAAAAATAGCACACATGCAACACTCACTGTAGGTGTCGGGGTCCTCAAAATGAGCTACCTCTCCCACTGTGTATGGTGCAGGTCCACCTGTAAAGCAAGGAAGGAAGAATATACTCAGAATCCGTGCACTGACAAACAATTGCAATTACAAAGACAATGTGAGAATATGACATGAGTAATGAAACACTTTCACACATGCTCATACTGCATGGAATTATTCATGAGCAACATTTACATTGGATGAGTCTCCTGCTACAGTTACACACCCTACTACACACATGCAGTGGCCTGGACAGTCATGTGGTGGCAAAGATGCACCTCCATTAGTATGCCCCAACAATATAGGGGTGCATTCATCTCATCATGTGCATCCAAGAGAGACATCCAAAAGCTGGTTACTTGAGGACTGCATGACCTCTCAAACTCAAACAGCCTAGGTGGTCATTTTCCATACACACCAACCAGACACACATGTGACATATGTGTGGACAACATTGCTAACTTCAATTGACGTGAAGGCAGCACTCATTTATAGCATCATGTAGGGTTTACAAATGTCAGTCTAGCTATGGCGTCTACATATGTAGGTATGATGTTTCAACATCCATTTTTCACTGGCTATTGTGACCTGTACAGTCCTAATTGAGTCATTAATGTGTCGCTTATCTGACACAAAGGCAGCACTACATTACATACTGCTACAGGCAACCGGTATGTGTAGAAAACATGAGCTACCTGACTGCTAGCATTTGTCTTCCTTCACATTGTGCATCAATTACCCAGTATTACACACACACTCAGCTACTTATCTGGAAGATTGGGTAACAATCATCACATGTCGCCACACAGCTTTAAATTGTGCACATGTAATTGATCTGTACTCACCAACATGGCCACCAATCCTGATTCCCAGGTGGTCCAGCAGATCTTGCTCCCTGGATATCAGATCAGCCCAGCGGTGCTTCAGTTGATGTTCATTCCTTAGGCTACCATATACACGGCCCAAGTGATGGCGCACCTTCCCCCACCGGACTTTACGGGCCTCCGTGTGATACCCCTGTATCACCCTACCCCCAGCCTCCAGCATGAGTGGGAGGAAATGGCAAACAAGCCATATAAATCCCCCCAATTCCTCATCACCCATCCTGGAAAGCTGTGGCCTACCAGACATGTCAGCACTGACAAAGGGGAAAAAGTTGTAGAAAAAGGAAAAGGGGGAAATGGGGAAAGGTAGAGTGGTGAAATACAAAGAAAACTTAAGAAGAAGAGCCCAACTAACCCCTATATTACAGTACCCACAACAGACTCCCACAGACAATAAATAAAACACTGGACTTGACAAAATAATACAACACAGACTCAGACAGTATTCAACAACAAGACAATGATGACAAAAGCACAATTGAGATGGTACACTGGACACAAAAGCACTAATACACAGGACAACACTTTCCACACAGCCACACAGTCTAGAATAATCTGAGACTGCAAAGTGAAAGTGAAAGTACACCCACTGTACAGATTCTGTAAACAGGATATCCTATTACATCACATCCTGCATAAAATGGCCGCCGTTTTTTTCCCGCTATGCGTCATTTTTCCACGCATACAGCTTGTGCGTCATAATTTTTTACGCATAGGAGTGCACATAATGCAGAGTCAAAAATGTTTTCTTCATTGGTCTATTATATTTGTTTGAGGCTTATTTTACAGTTCTAGAGTTGAAAATTAAGCCGCTGGAAAATATGATATCTAAATATGAAAAAATATTTTTGACTCAGCATTATCTGCACTCCTGTGCGTCAAATATTATGACGCACAAGCTATATGCATGGAAATATGACGCATTATGGAAAAAAATGGAGGCCATGTTATGCAGGATATTATGATATCTATTTTAGAAATAATTTTTGACTCTGCATTATCTGCACTCCTGTGCGTCAAAAATTATGACACACAAGCTGTATGCGTGGAAATATGACGCATTATGACAAATATGTCTTTCATTTGTCAAATTGTGAAATGAATTTTGTCATGACCAAACAGTGCTAAGTGATACACATTTGGGGTTAGCTATGGCAAATGTCCCTTACAGGATGTATAGAAGGTATTCACAGTGCAATAGTAATGATTGGTCAGAATGGATATTACTCATAATTGTACACATATGTGGGTAATTGCTGATGGCTATTTTCAAAATATGAATGGGATACCAGGATGTATTCCTTAGCAAAAATGTGTCCACATTTATCACGGTAATCAAAATTATATAAAGGCCAAATAGGTAGTGCAATTGTCGCCTACACTTTTTAAGGGGGTAACCATGTCCTGATTACGAGTTAATGTATCTTAAATGTGTTTTACTTTTGAGATGTAGGGCACACATGCGCCTTATGCATGTGTGTGCTTCACATGTGCATAAATAATGTCTATTTGGGGGGCAGTAGAGGTGGACTTAGGCCCCCAGCACCCTAGGGTTTGCTCTTCCAGACTTGCAAATTTATCCAAGGGTTTCCCAAATTCAGTAATGCTAAACCTTCAGCAGCAGGCTCATGGAAGCAAATAGGGTATGATTCACTGTTTGCCATTCTGTAATCCCATTTGCCAATTTTACGTTTGCCCTATTGATTCTTTGGAGAAATCTGACATGCCATTTTGCATTGATATTTTTTGCAAAATCTCAACGTTCCTCATGTCATGATAGCAAATAGGTTGTTGATGTATGTGGCCCTTTATGCATTACCTGGTTTAGTGGCATGTTTCATTCTTCCTGCTAGGTTACAACTGGGACACTACTGTGATCGGCTGCTTGCAAATATTTTGTTGATTGGATGGTACATGTACATGTGTGTGGTCCAATATTGATCCAGTATCAACTGTCAGGGTGTATGTTGTCACTGTAACTTCCAGGTCTCCTTATGAGTTAGTGGCAGCTAATCTTGTTTCTATTGGGTATTGTTTGTAGCAAAATTTGAGAAAAGCCATTGAGGACATGGTCACCTGCACATGGATGGTCCCACCCTGTCACTGAAAACGTGTAATGAGACTTTCAACTGGGCAACCTTGGTGTGCTGATTGAGAGAATGTCTCAGGTGTCTGGATCCGGCATGTGTCATTGCAACATTTGTACTCCAGTTGGCCTCTGTGGATGGTAATGTATCAGGAAACATCATAGCCTCTGTGCAGAAGTAAATGGCTGGTATTCAACACACACGACTCATCTTTATCATTTGAACAATGTTACTCAGCGTTTGAACAGTCAGGGTCCTCATATGTGTTGACTTTTCATGGACATTATCTGAGGTTGCTGTTTTTGATGGAGGCCATTTACACCATCATACACTATGGTCCTGGTCCACTGTCACACTTTGTAGTTTAGGCATTAATGAGGGCCAGACAACGGAAGGGCCAAGATTTGGCTATTCAAGGGCACTGTCACAAATCGGATGCAAATAACAGTCAGATGATGCAATACTATGTATTTGAGTATACATTGATGAGGCTAATGACAAATTAGTGTCTGAGGTACAAGAGGTTTTGGACAGCACGTGTGGTCCATAGGTGGACCCCAGGTATCTGTAGAGTGACCCACGGACAGGTGCCAGTCAGGCTGACAAGATGCTGGGTCAATCAGGAGCAAGTTCTTTCAGTAATTACATGATCAAGTGTTCTGACTAGTACTGGTCAGAGGGAGCATTAGACAGTTGAGATGTCACACTGTGAATGTCCTGTGTTGTTTTGAAGGTGACACATGAACCCTGATAACGTTTTCTACGGCAACATTAGTGTCAAAGCTTAATGATGTAATAGCTCAAATTCAAACATATATGCAGTAGTAGGCATCAGCAGGGACGGGGCATGTACATTTGGGTGGTGTGCATGGAGGGGATCACTGTTGTGGCCTCCATCTGTGTCTCACTAGTCCTGTCAGATGGGATTTGCTGATAACTAGCCTACAGTACCTTTCACAGAAGAATCAATCTACAGGTGATACCAGGGCTTATAAACTCAAGGCCAGTGTATTATATGAGCTGAGTTCCATGCAGTGAGATGGTACTATGACAATGGTAGGCATAGGAAAGGGTGTGGCACACTGGATGACTCTTGTGAGTGTGTGTGTGTAGATGAGGGAATCTCAGTGTACACAAATCGGCATTCCAGGGACCTCTTCAGACAAGTGGGGTGTGAGCAGCTGCAAGTATGTGTAATGTTTTTAGAAAAGGGCTGACATGTAGATGGGATGTGATGTGCTGGATGCTTGTCATAGGTGTAGCACTTGAGCTGTGTATGTTCTGCTTATGTGTAACTCTAGTGACAGATAGTCATTGCAATGTTAGTAAGTAGTTGGAATTACTGTTGGCAAGAGTCTAGTACTACATTCCTGTTCCTGAAGCATTAGCATGTGAACTGCCTGATGTATGAGGCCTGTTTTCCCCTAGTTGAGTGATGGTGTTTTAGTTGTGTGCCATCTGCTGCGACGATCCATGTTTACTACATGTATGTGAGTCATATGTGTGGTCCTCAGCAATTGCCCTTCAAAGATGAACTGTACAGGATGTCTGTCATTTACATTGTGTGTGTATTTGACCATTGTATGGTGGCCATTACATTTGTGGTGTATTTTTTTGTGTCATGATTGTTATATCATTATTGCTCAATGAGACGACATTCTTCTTCAGATATTTCAAGCTAAAGGTGGGCAGAAATGAATAGGCCAAACCATGATGTGGTGTTTGTTATCAGTGTTTATTTACAATAGTGCATTAAGTGGTGATGGTGATAATTATGAAAATAAGTTATTTACAATGTGTTGGCCCCTACGCACTCCAGCAGCCGTGTTTGGTTGTTCCCCCTCCTGTTGAAGGCCAACATCCTCCTCTTCGTCGTCTTCAGGCATGTATGGGTCTGGTTCGAGGAGGGGAATGTTCCTTTTTACACAAATGTTGTGCAATATTGCACATGTGAGTATGATCCTACAGACCATGTCGAGGGAATATAGTAGGCTACCGCCAGTGATGTCAAGGCAGCGGAACCTTGACTTGAGGATCCCAAAGGTCCGCTCGACAATGCTAGGTTGTCCTCTTATGGGCGTCGTTTTGTGCCCGCTCTGCAGCAGTACTCGGGTTCCCAAATGGTGTCATTAGCCATGGCTGGATGCCATACCCCTGATCAGCTGAAAGAAACACACAGAATGGGATCATGTAGATGTAGCTGGCACTATTGAAAAGACCTTTAATGGCAGTAGTTGTCTTGTGTTGTCTGTGACTCTTTTGTGTACTTATGTGACATCCTATACTTGTAGGCTATACCATCTGCATTGTGTTGTTTCCTTGGCTGAGCAAGTGTTTGTCTGCTAACCGTTTGTCAGCAGTATGTTTTGGGATTTGCAGTAAAGTGTGCCCTCCCTAGCATTGTGACTTGTGATACAGGTGTCCGTGTGTCTTCACTGAGGGTGAGATGATAGTTCCATGCACATTTAAATTTGGAAGTGTTGTTAACACGTTCATATCAACGTACCCTGTACATCCCATACCTTTAAACTTATGCAATGTATTAATGTAAAGGTCATTGTGACACTCACAATTTGCAAGGTGACATTTAGGCAACCACACTCATTAATGTCTTCACATTAGGCTGTACAGTAAATTCCAATGTGTGACAGGTTCAATGGTGACTTAAGAAACATGGCTAGTGATGTAAGGACCTCAGTGTGTTCCTGTCTAGATGTTGCTGTTGTGGTGTATGTGTTGTGTGTCCTAGAGGGTTGCTGTGCAGTGTGTGTATATAAGTAGGTTTCTGTACTTACCAACAAGTAGTCCATTGCCATACCGTCCATCCTGGAAGTGTTGGTTGATGGTGCAGTGACGGAAGATGAATGAGTCATGTACACTCCCAGGATATTTAGCCGCGATGTTGCTGATCAATCCCTGGTGATCGACTATGGCCTGCACGTTGATTGAATGTGTGTGCTTCCTGTTGCGGTAGAGGTGTTCTGTTGCAGCAGGTGGCACAAGGCGTACGTGTGTGCAGTCGATTGCACCAAGGACATGTGGGAAGCCACTGATGAGGTAGAACCCCTGTTTTGTTTCCTGCTGCTTCTTCAGTGTGTTAGGGAAGCAGATGTGGCGGGTGTCAGTTGAATGATGGCATCCAGTACTTTTGGCAGAAATGCGGAGAATGATGGTTGTGATATTCCGCCAACCAGGGCACCAGTTGTTTGAAATGAGCCACTTGCCAGCAGGTGAAGTACGGCAAGCAGCTTTGTTTCTGTTGGGATGGTGCGGGGTTTCACTAAAGTGGGGGCCAACTGCGGTTCAATGTTGCGCAGCAGCTGCTGAATGGCCTGCCAGTTCAACCGGTACCTCTGTATGATGTCGTGTTCCCTGAGGCCATGCAGGGTTGTTCTTGGGCGGAATATCCTCTCCTGCCTTCTGCGCTGCCTTTGGGGTCCCTGCTGGTGTTGTTGTAGCTGCTGTTGTTGCTGCTGGGCTCTGCGTCTACGTGCACGCTGGATAAAAATCACCTCCATGTCTCCCTGTTGCTGCTCTGCTGCTCTGCTGCTCTGCTGTTTGTTCTGTGTGTTCTGATTAAATACAGGTGTGTTTGCCCCATTTTAACGCCTGCCCTGACCCAGGCGTTAAATTTTGATGCAAATCGGGCTGTGCGTAATTTTTTTGCTCCGCCTCCCGTCCGAGAGTAATTTTTGCCCGGAAGCATAAATACGACGCACGGCCGTTTGCGTCGTTATTTGGACGGGAACGCCTACCCTGCATATCATTAACGCAGGGCGGGTTGCCGCATCCAAGAAATGACGCTCACGGCGGAATTTTGATGTCCGCGGGCTCGGGTGTCAGAGTTTAAATATGGGGCAACGTTTGCGCTGATTGTGCGGCAAATTTTTTGACGCACAATCGGCGCAAACAGAGTATAAATATGCCCCTAAATATTTAGGAGTTATCTATATGTAGGACATATATTTTCCGCTCACAACGTTGTCAGTCACGTGAAAACACAAAAGCAATAGTAACTTAATATTGAAATTCTCAAAGGCTGTAATAGCATTTAATTTGTACAGATAATCCATTTTATCCAGCATAAATCTGCAATGGATACAAAAACACAATACGTTTATGACGCTGTTAATTCTCTGGAAGGTGGGATGGAAATTGTTAATCTAGCACACCCCCACTGGAACATAAACAAATCGATAATTTCTCTGCAAGGGGTCTTGGCCTTTACTACTTGCTTCAATGAGTTACTGGAAAGCTATACTTGATGCCCCTGTCTGGCAAACCCTCTTTGATAAGGGCATGCACTGTGCCATGATATTAAGGTTAATAGCTAACCTGGGAAAATGAACCAATGGTTCATCCTTCACTCCACAGTTTCTTGATTGTGAACCACTTACTAAAATAAAGATACAGCCCTTGGGCACACTTCTGCATAATCCTGAAAATCACTTTTAGTACATCAGTCACAGCGTCTGCCTCTCATACATTGCTAAGATCTTGCAGGGTGGCACCAACCACATTAATTGTACATCACCTAGTTGTAGTGCCGTGGGGTAGAATGGAGGGGCCAAAAGTACAAGTGTGAATTGTCGTTCCAATTCAGAATAGTACTCCTGTAGTACTACTTCATGTACTTACACAATGCAATTCAGAAAGGTACAGGCATCTACGCTGACTGAATCTATTATGTGCACAATTCTCTACTGAGAGCGCATAGAATTCAGAGCAAGATATTCTTCCTTTTCAGTTTACATGTGGTAGTGACAGAGGTTCTTACAGAAAAATGAAGATTGTCTAACACAAAATAGGAGGATCAAACGTAAAGTTAAAGAGAGAGGCATGCAAATACAAAAAAAGACATCTAAAGGGTAATTCAGTTGCAATCAATAAAGTTACATCCACATCTGCCCCAGTAGTACTACAGCCCAGGCAGGCTCAAATATATGCCTGGCAAGCCTTGGGGTAAGGTATACACCAAACACGGCCACTCACAAAAGCATTCAAAAATGGAAACATCTCACATTTAACATTACACACAATGGAAGATGCATCAGAAATATTTTATGCCGGAAAATACACACGCACACAAAGAGAATAATAAACAACTCAAATGTAGACAATGTCTAGCTCCACAACGTATCATGCAAAAGAGGAAGATGGAAGAGACCAGTATGCAAGCTGTGTTTAAGTGCTTTCACTTACAGTGATCATCAGTATTATTTTCCTCAGGTTTTACCTATTTAGCGGTTTTGTTCAATTCATACTTCTATATAGCATGGATGAAGATCTCTGTCTATGCTTTTTAGAACTACATTTCGGTGAAGTACTCCTAAAACCCACCCGTAAAGATACTTGCAGTAACTTTACATTCATATTTTTGTCACTCTGTTTTTTTTTTCTTTTTCTTGTTTAACTGTTTTCCTATTACCAAGATGCTCCAGGGTGGTAAATGCACTTTTTAGGTTTTTAAATGATGATATTGAATCAATCAACGATGAAGCACATGACAAGAAGACATCTTTATATACAAGAAATGCATTTTTATATAAAAAATAAATTGCAACAGCACTGTTAAATCCCCCCATCGTGAAATCTCTATCAATCCTAGCTTATAGGTATGTGTTCAGGCAGGCTCTGAGACCCAGGCCTGAAGATTAATGAGTGACAGGTCATAGGTCAAATGCACAAACATGAAAACTTAGATCAGGTCCCATAGATAGGCAGTATCACTACAATGGTCCTATAACACACATTGCCAGAGGGATATGTGCATTTCCAAAACTGCATAAGGATAGGTGCCACATATAGTTAGGTACACTTACCCAATCAGGACACAGCACACACAGCACACAGAGTAACCATGTGCCCCTCAGGCCGGACATCTGAAAACATACTCGCTGATCTACATTGGGTCTGCGCCAGGTCGAGGCCCACCTACATTTCCTATCTGGAATTGTATTTACAACTCCTTGACAACCATTCACATTTTTCTTCACAGAGGAAGGAATGTTTTTATGACTTTAATGCACTCAAAGAAATGTATGAAACTTGCTTCAATACAATGTACAAAGAGAAACAGTCCTCAGACCCCAGTTCTATAACTGCTATCCCAGATGTAATGTTTAATTAAATGAACCATTTCCTGTTTTGCCCGATAAGTATTGTTTGTTTTTAATGAAAATTTTCATTTGAGTAACAATTTGATGAGCCAGGTAGGAGCAAGGGTGGGCAGTGTGCTCCACTCCACTGGGAGATTTAATGGAGTTTTTGGCACTCCGCACTCTGTTTGGAGCACTGACTTCGACCAAAAAACTCTGCTAGCTTTGTGCCCAGAGTGCTCCACGTGCAGTGTGGCCGGTACAATACACTTGCCTGGGTGTGTGTGCCACGAGATTGCTGAGATAGAGGTAGCATGATACGCCGTGGAGGCAGAGACATACCCCACACTGCTGCGGCTTCGCATTCCATATGCAGGTGACAACGGTGATGACAGTGATGCTTCATGGAAGCTGTCCAGGGTCCTGGAACTCACCACCAGCCCCAGACGACTGACCACTGGGGATGGTAGGCATGTCTGCGGTAGTGCCACTGTCTGAGGACATCGCGGGGCCGCTGGCGGTGCTTGCGGCGGGGTCAGTCATGGCGGTGCTGGCTGCGGGGTCTGTGGCGGCATTGCTGCCTGCGGGGTCTGTGGCGGCAGTGCTGGCTGCGGGGTCTGTGGCGGTGGTGCTGGCTGCGGGGTCTTGGGGGCGGTGCTGGCTGAGGGGTCTGTGGCAGCGGAGAATGTGTCAGCACCTGCTGAGTGAGAAAGCAGGATGTCTCCTGCAGCCTCAGATGGCTGCCCACCAGGGAAGAGGCTGGGGGCTGTCGCAGCGGCTATAGACGTGCCAGAGGCGGTGCAGGTGGCGGTATTCGCCACCATACAGGTTGGTGTGGACGTGGACAGAAGCTATAACACTGGTCCCTCAGTAGGTGCCACCATGCCCTCTCCTGACCTGCCCTTCAGTTTTTTGCCCTTCCCCACCTTTGATGGTGGCGCAGTTGTCTTGCACTATCCCCTTTCATTTTCGCTGACCCCTTAGTGGCAGGTGTTTTCGGCTTCTCCTTCCGGGATATGGGCACCTTTTTAACCTTGGCAGGTGGCGGAATGTCCTTGCCATCGCTCCGTGGCACACTGGCAGCCCTGATGGTTGGCACACTCCATGACTCCGCAGTTACTGACACCACTGTGCCTGGGGATGTGGTGGCTGAGGTGCTGGGCTGGGACCTGGAAAGCCTGGCCCTAGGGGAAGGGCTGGTGGAGGTGAAGGGAAGAGGTCAAGGTTTGACAGGAAAAAATTTGTTAGACACACAGGGACGGGTAGATGGAGGGGGTTTGGGAGTGGAGGAAGAGGTAGTGTTTGTAGGAGGTGTGCGTCTGCTGAATTTGGGTGAGGGTGCATGGCTGGAGGCTGTTGTGAGGTGGATGGCTGTTGGGTGGGTGTGTGACTGCGTTTGTGTACTTTGGGAGGAGGGCTCACTGACACACTGGGAGAGGACACTGGGGATGTGTGAATGGTAGTGGGGGTGGTGAGTGCACGTGAGCGGTGTGTGGTGATGGGCGTGCAGGTGATGGAGGTAGTGGCTGAGGATGTAGTGCATGCTGGTGTGAGTGGAGACGAGACTGGGAGGGAGGAGGGAGACGTGTAAGAAGGAGACACAGTGGAGGAAGTGGATGTTGGTATGTGTGCATGGGTATGATGCTTGTGTGAGTGCCTGTGGGATGTGTGGTGCTTATGTTTGCCTGAGACACTCTTGTGTGTTGATGTGTGTGCATGCTGGTCTGATGATGTGCTTGGGATAGGCTGAGGTACAGGGGATTGGGTCTGGGTGGAGGAGGTTGGAGGGAGGAGGCAGGACACAGGGACAATGGCTGCCATCAGTGCTGATGACAGAGCCTGAAATACTCTCTGTTGGGCTGCCTGGCCAGAATGAATGCCCTCCAGGTATGCATTTGTTTTTTGAAAATGCCTCTCAACACCATGGATGGCATTCAGAATGGTAGACAGCCCAACAGTGAGGGATCTCAGGAGGTCAATAGCCTCCTCACTGAGGGCAACAGGGCTGACTGGGGCAGGGCCTGAGGTGCCTGGAGCAAAGACATGCCCACACTCCTCGGTGAGCGGGCACGGGACACATGCTGAGGGGCTGCTGGGAGGGCGGTTCTGGTAGGGGGTTGGCAGCTGTACCTGTTGATGCGGTGGGCACAGAGGGGCCCGCCACCGCAAGGGAACTCCCATCAGAGGAGGAGTCGCTGTCGCTGGTCTCTGCTCCTGTCCCCGCCATGGAGCTCCCCTCACCCTCCATCCCACTAGTGGCTTCAGACTCTGTTGCTTCACCCTCCAGGGCCAAGTGGGATGCAGCTCACTCATGCTCCGGTGCCAATGCTCCTCCACCTGATGATGCTATTGCACACAAGAACAGGGAGACCACAAAAAGGGGGGGGTAACAGGAGAAAGACATGTTCAGTGCATCCAACACCACTACCCTTGGCGGACACAGCAGACACAGCAGCCCTCTGCACTACGCCATGCACTTATAGTTCCTAGATTAATCCTAGATTAATAGATTCCTAGATTAATCACATGCCCATGGGGTACAAGGCCTAAGCCCGATTGCTGCACACCTGGATGTCACAGGAGCCTGACTAGGTGTAGATGGCCCTAACCACTAGTGGGCTTGGGGTGCCACATAGCCTGCCTCAGAAGGGACCTTGCCTACCAAGATTGCCCTGGCCTAGGGGAACCCAATGCCCACCTCCCCCACCCAGACACCTTGTAATGCACGCAGAGTCAACTGAATGAGAGTGTACCCTCCCCCTTGTGGCTGCTGTGATGCCCTCAAGCACCCATCCAACTCTGGGTATGCCACTGCCAGGATCTGGAACATCAGGGGGGTCATGGTGCGACGGTCACCCCTCCCACGTTGGGAGGCCATCCCCAGCTGGGCCTCCGCCGTCTTCTTGCTCCAGCGGTGCAGGTCCTCCCATCTTTTACGGCAGTGGGTGCTCCATCTGTGGTGGACCCCCAGGGTCCAGACGTCCTTGGCGATGGCATGCCAAATAGCCTTCTTCTGGTGGGTGCTGACCTAGAGGAATAGTACAGGGGGAAAGGAAATTCTTTACCTGTCTAGACCCCCGTTGGCCCCCGTTCCCACCCTTGCCCTGACGCACATACACTCACCATCCGCACATGCAGGCCTCAGCCCCCCCATGTATCTTCCATCCACATCACTCCAAACAGGCATTGCCCATGCTGCTTGCTCACAGTGTACTCACCTGTTTGTCTGGAGGACTGTACAGCTGTGTGTACTGGGGGAGGACCCCATCCACTAGTTTCTCCAACTCCTCCGAAGTGAAGGCAGGGGCCCTTTCCCCAGACACTGTAGCCATCGTCGCTTCAAGACACAGGTCACAGCAGCACTTGCAGTGTAGGTCCTCTCCTGTTGAAGATCAGGGATCAAGTGAGTGAACAGACAGAAAATGGCAGTCACGTCCGCAGCGGTGCGTACCGTCACCGCCGGCACACATCGTCATTGGCTCCTCTGACCCATAAGGCCCAATGTTAACCAATGCAGAATTGCGCTGCGGTCTTCGACTGGCCACCGCGACGGTATAGAACGCCAGCGCAGTTACCTCATATCCCCTTGTCCCACCTTACAGATATTGCGTGGATATGTACTGTGAATAATATATGCAGAGGTTTGTTTTTATTTTACATTTATGATATGTCCTGTAAGTATTTTTCTTTGTTGTATTTTTGTTATGGTAGTTTTATGTATCTATTTTTTTAAATCCACTCATGTGTGGCCTTGGTAGCTTCTGTATTGTTAATAACATGTTAACAGGTTTAAAGCCTGTCATGTGCTTTGTAAAAAGGTCAACATGTTAAGTTGGATGAGCATGATTGGGTTTGTTTTGTCTTATAGTTAAATACTGTTTAGACATTTCAAAATGGCCCCCATATTACTATTATGAAGCGAGATACATTCTAAGTCACCTCTTCGCTGTTTATTACGAGGACTCGAAGCCAGAGAGCCTTGCCGGTGTTCTGACGCTTGACGCTCCCCCGTCCGAATCTGCACCCCCTACGTCAGAGGGTGCTTGTTCAGTCAGCTCCTTCCTGAATGTTTCAGCTCGGGTGCCCGTCTCCGCTCCCCCAGCGCGATGTTGCGCATGCACGAGCGCTCACAGCAACACAGATTCAAACGAAGTGTTTAACCCCGTCGCTGCCAATGTTTAACCCCTTCGCTGCCAATGTTTAACCCCTTCGCTGCCAGGACTTTTCCTTCTCAGGCGCCAGGGATTTTTTTGTCTATTTGGGGATCTTCGCTTTTAGGCCCTCATAACTTTTTGTCTATATAAGCTACGCAAGCCAAATTTTAGTCCTTTTTTCCCCACATCCCAGGGATTCTACAGGTACCCAGACTTTGTCGGTTCCCCTGAAGGAGACAAAGAAATTTGCCAAAATGCAGCAAAAATTTCGTTTTTTCAAACAAGGGAAAAAAGGGCTGAAGATGAGGGCTCGTGTTTTTTCCTTGAAAATGGCATCAACAAAGGGTTCGCGGTGCTAAAATAACCATCTTCCCAGCTTTCAGGAACGGGCAGACTTGAATCAGAAAACGCAGTTTTTCAACCCAATTTTGGCATTTTACTGGGACATACCCCATTTTAATGTAGACAAAATTTATAATTCACCAAGGGGTCATTTGTGTAGATCCTACAGTGTTTTCCTACTGAAATAACAACATAAATAAAAAATAATAAAATTCATGTAAAAAAAAACCAACTGTTTTTCTCCACGTTTTACTCTGTAACTTTTTTCTGCGAAGTTAGATTTTTTAAAGCAATATACTGTTACGTCTGCTGGACTCTTCTGGTTGCGGGATATATTGGGCTTGTCGGTTCATCAATAACCCTAGGTACCCAGAGCCAATAAATGAGCTGCACCTTGCAATGGGTTTTCATTCTATTCCGGTCGAACATCAATTCATTTGCTGAAATATAAAGATTGAAAGATAGGTTTCAAGAAAACCTTTGTATTTCCAAAATGGCCACAAGATAAGGTGTTGAGAAGCAGTGGTTATTTGCACATCTCTGAATTCCGGGGTCCCATACTAGCATGTGAATTACAGGTCATTTCTCAAATAGATGTCTTTTTTACACACTGTCTTACATTTGGAAAGAAAAAATGTTGAATAAGACAAAGGCCAATAACACTTGTTCTTCTATTCTGTTTTCCCACAAGTCTCCCGATAAAAATGGTACCTCACTTGCGTGGGTAGGCCAAGTGCCTGCGACAGGAAACGTAACATGGACACATCACATTTTTACATTGAAATTTGACGTGTTTTTTGCAAAGTGCCTACTTGTGGATTTGGGCCCCTAGCTCATTCAGCACCTAAGAAAACCTAGCAAACCAGGACATTTCTTAAAACTAGACACCTATGGGATTACAGAATGGGTTGGCTTGTGGGGCACTCACCAAGTTCCTTTACCCAGAATCCTTTGCAAACCTCACAATTTGTCCCCAAAAAAACATTTTCCTCTCATTTCAGTGACAGAAAGTTCTGTAATCTGAGAGGAGACACAAATTTCCTTGCACCCAGCGTTCCCCCAAGTGTCCTGATAAAAATGGTACTTCACTTGTGTGAGTAGGCCTAGCACCTGCAACAGGAAATGCCCCAAAACACAACGTGGACACTTCACATTTTCCTAAAGCAAACAGAGCTGTTTTTAGCAAAGTGCCTAGCTGTGGATTTTGTCTTCAAGCTCAGCCGGCACCTAGGGAAACCTACCAAACCTGTGCATTTCCCCCAAGTCTCCCGATAAAAATGGTACCTCACTTGTGTGGGTACTCCTAGGTCTTGCGACAGAAAAAGCCCCAAAACACTATCTGGACACATCAAAATTATTAAATACAAAACTACCTGTTTTGGTGGGGAGGGGGGCACCTGCGTTTTTGTTCCTGGATTCAGCAGCCATCTAGGAAAACCTACCAAACCCAGACATTTCTGAAAAATAGACACTAGAGGGAGTGCAGGGTGTTTTGACTTGCGTGGATCCTCCAATGTTTTCTTATCCAGAATCCTCAGCAAACCTCACATTTAGCTAAAAAATCTAAATTTTCCAACATTTCTGTTTGGGATCACCCCACCGGGACAAATTTCCTACCACCCAATGTTCCCCTCAGTCTCTCGTTAAAAATGATACCTCACTTGTGTAGGTGGGCCAAGTGCCTGTGATAGGGAAGAGCCAAAAACATGTGGAAATCGAGGGGGAAACAAAGCGGGTCCAAAAAGGCAGATTGAAATAAAAAAAATGTTGTCTGACAAATGCAGCATAATCTTTATCGGTATAGATGAGACAATGTTGAGAGGTAGGAGGTTTGTGTATTCCTGCAGATTCCGGAAGGTTCCATCACAAAAATGTAGTAGAAATGTGTGATTCCCAGCAAAGTTGGAGGTTTGCAAGGCATTGTGGGAAAGAAAATGGTGTGGGGTGTATGTGAAGCACACTATCCTGGAATCAACTAGATGTTAAGTTTTCAGATGTGTCTAGGTGTTGTGGATGTTTCTAAATGGCAGCGTCCCAAAGTCCAAAAAGCGCAGCCCTCAACATTCCAAGTGGCACACTTTTGAGAGTTACCAAGCTCTCATGGCCCAAACGTAAAACCAAGACCCAAAATAATTGGGGGGGGGGCAGGAATGGCCTAAAAGTAATTAGGCCCCACCGGGAGTGACCCTTGACTAAGGGGTGGCTCCCCACATATAAAAAATAAAAAAGAAACAAAAAAATAAGTTAGCCCTGGTCTCTAGGGGTTTTCTGCCCACCCTGGGGGCAGATCGTCCTAATTATATTAGGCCGATCTGCCACCGTGGGGGCAGAAATGGCCTACAAATGTTTTGCCCCTCCTTGAGAGCGGCTCTTGCCCAAGGGGCCACTCCCCTTCTGAGTAACTATAAAAACAATAAAAATTCCCTGGTGTCTAGTGGTTTCTGCCTCCCTGTGGGCAGTAATGGCCTAAAAATAATTTGCCCCCCCCCAGGGGGTGACCCTTGCCTAAGGAGTCACTCCCCACATATAAAAAAAATATATATATATATCCCTGGTGTCTAGGGGCTCATATTAGGCCGATCTGCCCCCTGGGTTGGTGGGACTGGGCAGAAATGGCCTAAAAATATTACGGGCTCCTAGGGAGCGACCCTTGGCAAGGGGCCGGTCCCCTTATGTGTCAGCATGCTAAAAAAATAAAATTCCCTGGTGTCTAGTGGTTTCTGCCCCCAGGTGGGGCAGAATTGGCCTAAAAATAATTTGGCTCCCGGGGAGTGACCCTTGCCTAAGGGGTTGCTCCCCACACATAAAAAAAAAAAATAAACAAAAAAAAATGTATCCCAGGTGTCTAGGGGCTTTCTGCCCCCGGGGGCAGATCGGCCTAATTATATTAGATCTGTCTGCCACCAGGGGCGGCAGAAATGGCCTAAAAATAATATGGACCCCTAGGGAGCGATCCTTTCCCAAGGGGCTGCTCCCCTTATTGACAGTACCTAAAATAAAAATTCCCTGGTGTCTAGTGGTTATTTCGGCTGCCCAATCGCATTGCTATCAAACAGCAGAAATGCTGTGAGAGACAAGAAAGGTAAGGTCTTTCCTTTCCTTTCTTGTCCCTCCCGCCCCACCTCCCGGTCGGAAGAGAAATGCAAAAGCATTTCTCTTCCGGTGTTCTAGCTGTCTGCGCATTCCCATCTGTCTGCGCATCCCCGTCTGTCTTCGCTCCCCCTGATGTCAGAGGGTGCTCAGGAATACCGCTGCTGCCTGTATGTTTGAGTTTGTACGTCTGTCGGTGCCTCCCCAAACGTGATGTTATACAGGCATATCGCTGGATGAAATACTTATCCTTGCAAGGTCACACAATCTGTCCAATAGTCGCAGAGGACATGGATGCTGCCCTAGCGCGATCTGCTCCGGCACCAGGCCAGGCCAAATTGGGCCCAGTAAAGGAAGAACGGGTTGACGCCGTCCAAGGATGCTACAATCAGCCGCATGTGGCTCGACCACCGAGACTGGAGAAAAAGAGGTACGGTAGCTGTGGTCTAGAGCACAGGATACTAGGAATATGCCCTGCCAAGGGAAAGAACTTCTCCAAATGTGATAAGCCCAACGATTTTGCAAAAGTTTTCCGAGGGAGGTGGCCCAGATCCGTGACCATGTTGGCCCGGATGCGGCAATAAAGCAAGTTACGCCAGACGATGGCACTGGGATGGTGGCGGTTGACGCATACCCAGGCAACAAACCCTACGAGGATGATGAAGATAAGGAGATATTTGTTGTTTCGTTTGCTGACAGGTTGGACCAGAGGTGGAGACCACCACCCATGTGTACCATAACGGTAAATGGCACGACAGTGCTCATAGACACTGGGGCGTCAGTAAACGTTATGGATGTGGAACAATACAGCAAGATATCTCCCCCACCAGAGCTCACACCATGCTGGACCAAGATATATGCCCATAGGGGCGTGGACCCTTTACCCCGGCGAGGGGCGATAGAGGTTACTGTTGGTAGTGAGCGCCGTTCGACACATGCCAAATGCCATGTGTTGGAAGGCAAGAAAAGAACCCTTCTCCGATGCCACACGGTGGAAGACCTGGAGCTAGTGTTTTTCGCCTGGCAAGTCCACGACTCCCTGGCTGAGGCGGTGCTACCCCATTTCCCGGAGTTGTTTCAGGGGCTAGGAAAACTGAAAGGAAAGTAGTTCCAGTTACATGTTGATCCTGCAGTATGACCCATTGCCCTAAAGCACCGGCGGGTGACTTTCCACTTACGAGCCCAGGTGGAGAGTGAACTACAGACAATTGAGGAGTGGGGGTCATAGAGAAGGTGACCGGCCCGACGCCCTGGGTGTCGCCACTCGTCATCGTCCCAAAGCCTAAGCAGCCTGACACCATTCGCCTGTGTGTGGGCATGCGCCTTCCCAACATTGCCATAAATTGAGAACGCCACATCACACCCACCATGGATGATATTGTTGTGGATCTTAACAGGGCCCAGTGGTTCTCTAAGTTGGACCTATACTCGGGATACCATCAGCGGGAGCTAACCCCAGAAAGCCGTAACGTCACCACATTCTCAAACCAGGTGGTGCTGCGACGTTACAAGTGCCTTAGCTTTGGGGGCTCTTCGGCCGTGCATATCTTCCACAATGCCATACGGGAGACACTGTCCGGTTTGACCGGTGTCATTAATCGACATCTTAATTTTCTCCAACACGTTAGAGGAACATCAAAAACAGCTGAGAGCCACTCTCCAGAGGTTAGCAGAAGCAGGACTAACGTTGCACCGGAAGAAATGCGCCTTGTACCACAACTCCATTGAATTTTTCTGGTTACATCTTTGCAAGGTTGACCCCAAGAAAGTAGAGGCCATCCAAGGAGCAGCCTTACCTCGCAACGCCACTGAAGTCAGGAGCTTCCTCGGTATGGCAACGTACTTTGGGAGGTTCATCCCCAATCTGGCCACACTTTCCGAACCTCTTCGACAGCTCACGAAGGCCAACACCCCGTGGGAGTGGGGCATAGAAGTGGACAAGGCGTTCCAAGCAGTCAAAAGTTCACTGTTGGACTCTGTGGTCATGGCATACTTCCACCCGCACAAGAAAACAGAAGTCATGGTGAACTACAGCCCCATTGGGCTCGGAGCCGTATTGCTGCAGGACAGAGCCAACAGCACTGGACGCCAGTGGCCTATGCCAACATGGCCCTCTCGGCAACGGATGCCCGGTATGCGCAAATTGAGCTGGAAGCGCTGGCCATACGACGGGCCTGTCAGCATTTCAACTTGTATTTTTGAGGGCACAAATTTATGATGGTTACCAACCACAAACCACTGGTATCCCTCTTTGCGGGCACGGCCCGAATTGCCCCGCCAAGAATTGAAAGGTGGGCGGTGCTCCTCCAGCCCTACCGGTTTTACATTGTCTACTGGCCTGTAGTCAACAATCCTGCAGAATACTTATCACGCCATCCATTGCGGCCACGCTCGCAGGTAGAAGAAGAGGAGGAGGATGGACGGACAGAGAGTTTCGTAAACATGATTGTGAACCTAGCATGTCCCACAGCGCTGATGGTGACGGAGATCATTGATGCCTCAATCCGAGATGCAGTCATCGGCTGAGCCAATCGGTCATGGAAATGTTTCCTTGACAAGAAGTACGATTTTGACTCTGAGGAGCGCAAGACGATGCAGTGGATTTTGAATGTGAGGGCTGGAGCTCTCTGTGAGTCCAGAAGGTCTTCCTCTCCAGGGCCAGCGCTTAGTAATACCCCGCAGTCTACACCTTAGAGTTGTAGAATTAGCTTACCAGGGTCATCAGGGGACAGCGAAGACTGTTTGCGTGAGAAGGTGTGGTTCCCCAGGATGAACGCCATGGTAGATGACCTGATACCAACAGGTGATCCCTGTGCGATCACCGCTCGAGATCCCGTCCTTGCTCCAGTGATGACCAAACCTCCCAGCACTCGACCATGGCCCCGGGTAAGCCTGGATTTTGGTAGTTTTCCTGATGGATGGCTGACGGCTGTCATGACTGACTTGTGCGCCCGGTTCCCAATGGTGGAACTGGTGACGTCCACGGCATTTGAGCATGTCCATCCTGTCTTGGAGAAGGTTTTCGCTCTCCTGGGTCTGCTGGAGGACATAACAATGGACAATGGTCCTCCATTTCACGGCCAGGAGTTTCAGGTTTTGTTCGCCATATCACACTGGTGAATTACCCCTCAATATCCCCAGGCAAACGGGGATGTTGAGCACTTCATGTGGACTTTGAACCCTGCTTTACGAACTGGAGTAAGTCAACAAGAGAACGCCAAGATATGCCTGCATGCGTTCCTGAGGGCATACCGGCAGACACCCCATAGCACGACGGGGTGTGCCCCGGCAGCGTTGATGTTTCTTTCGCCACCACAGGACTGCAGATACGCTGATGAGCAGTGGAAACCTACTGAATTGGATATACTCAAGACGCAGGAGAAGCGAAAACAGACCAATGTCTAGTCCAGCAAGAGGAGAAGGGCGAAACATTCTGACCTAAAAGTGGGGGAATCCGTCATTCTGAAGGATCGCCACCCAGGTTGGAAGTTCCGTACCCCTTTTGAACCTGACATCTAGATAGTCGAGAAGAACGCTGGGACCATCGCTGCTGCCACAAAAGTGGGGCGTCCGGTGACCCGGAATGTGTCTTGGTTCTTGAGGGTGGAGCCTCGGGATGGCGATTCAGGAGCTGACCCGCTGGAGGAGAGTGGCGAAGAGCTTGAAGGAGGCTACGTTTCACAGCCAAGTTCTCCAGATGAATGCTGACCAGGAAGTGACGGAGGTCCCAGCAGAGATCTCGAAGGGTCCTGTTCCCCATATCGGGGACCCGCACGAGGGCTGAAGCAGAGCGGGAGAAGTGAAAGGTACGACCTGCTGCCCAACCCTGAACCCAGCCAAAGTCTTAAGAGACTTCATGTGTTTAAAAGAAAAGTGACTGGTGTGCATGTACAGCCAATAACTCCTGCTGTTATCTTCTTTTCCTTTCTCTCTCTTTTCTTTTGTATCTCTGGTTGTTATTGTTATTCATATGCCTTGTTCGAGGGTGAATGTTTTTGTAGTAGTTCACTAAAACATGTGGGGGAAGTAGACAATCACCCGGGCTCTCCCCTACATTGTTGCCTGCTCTGTGACACCATACGTTGTCCGGGGCGGAGGTTATAAAATAAAGAGGTGCCCGGCCTGCGCGGTATTGGCACACTTGTTAACTGTACAGCTTGCTCCAACGAGGTTTTGTTCCCCCATTAGGCCGTACAGTCCACAGTCAGCGCGACGCACCCAGCCGTGCTACAGTAACTAGAACCTCCGCCCCGCCATGCAGTTATGTCATCGAACATTTTCCTACAAATGTTATGGCCACAAATCAATTTTGTTATAACAGATGTAATGAGTGCTGTAATATATGGGTTAATTATCAGCGCACGGCGAGTGCACAAGTTATATTTAACCTCTATCATATTATTTTACTTTTAGCCCTGCGGAAGTGGTGGTCTCCAGGGTGCGGGGGCTAGGCGCAGCCCTTGCATAGTTACTAAGCTTAGCCCTGGGGAGGTGGTGGTCTCTGGGGCTTCTAAAAGCACTAGTAGGGGGGATCCTGTGTGCCCCCATCCTATTTTTAAGCCATAATGCCCTGAGGACCTGGCCAACCCTGGGGAAAAATAACTGTGAAACTTGGGAGACCATTTTTTTAAACCTCTGCAAAATCTACAGATCCAGCCGCAGATTTTGCAGATATTTAAGAACAAAATACCTTTAAGCCCTGGTGGGGTCCCAGGGGGACCCCTGGACCAAAGCTAGTCTGTTAGACTATACATATCCCGTTACATTTTCTTTTTATGTTTTTATTGGGACTCTGGGAAGCTGAATTCCACAGGTGCCTGGAAGAATGTATGGGATTTAGGAGTGTACGTACGTCTGATGTCTTAGGGGTCACCTCCTCTCCATTCTTAGGTCTGCACTACCCACAGTGCATTTACTGCCTCTGCAATATATACAGCATATCTTTTGGGGTTTGTAGCCTATTCATTGCTTGCTGTTGGACCGGACGCAAAAACGACAAGGTGATGGATGGAATGCTTGAATTAATCCCGGCCCATGGAAATTGCTCGGGCAGCATCCCATTACAACATTTCTTTTGCCCACCATGCCACCATATCACCCCAGTTTGGAACCTGCCATATGCAAAGCAGTTTTTACCCTACTGCTCAAGGAACAGTCCAGCCTGAAATGCCAGGCCAGATCCTCCCTGGACCATAAACAAGCATTCTGGGACCGTTTTTAGGGTATCACCACCTATGGGCCAGGCTAGCTTGAATTCAGTGGCACAGTGACCACAGGATAAACATCTGGGCATAAGCTTCCTACGTAGGGCAACACCACACCACTCCACTTTACACTACTCCTCCCTACAACACTCTACATCACTTCACTCTGCAACACTCTGCTCCACTCTATGCCCTTCTACTCCATGCAAGCCTCACTTCATACCGTGCTACTCCACTCCAAGACACTCCACTGTAAGACTTTCTATGACACGGCTCGCCACTCCACTCCACACCACTATACTCCATTCTACCCCACTCCACTCCAATTCAATACAACCCAATCTACCCCACTCCACTGCACTACAATCTATGCCACTCCACTCAAACCTTCCATTTCAATCTACCATACTCTAAATTACCCAATCTACTCTGCTCCAGTGTATCACACTCCATGTTAACCTACCCCCACTCTACTTCAGTCCAATCTACCCCACTGTACTCCACTACAGTTTAGCCCACTCCACTCTAATCCCCTTTACCACTCTGTATTTAACCCCAATCTACCCCACTTCACTCCAATCAATCCCACTAAAAATGTACCACACACCACTGCAATCTAACCCACTCCACCCCAATCTACGGCATTACAGTCTAGTGCAGTATACTCCACTACAATCTACTTCACCTCAATCTACTCCACTATACCCTATTCTTATCCACTCCAACCTACACTATTCCACTATAATCTAACCCACTTCAAACTACTCCACTCCAATCTACTCCAGTATACCCCAATCCACTATTCCCCAATTTACCCCATTCCAGTGTATCTCAGTCCACTCTACTGCAGCCTACCCGGATATACCTCAATCCTATCTACCGCAATCAACACAGACTTATTCCTTTGAGACGTGCATCAGCTGCAAGGTGCTTCATTTGCATCTATCTTTACTTATATAGCTGAGCTGTTGTCTTAATGTATCAATGCTCATGCTGTATGACAGTTTATTCACACCTCATGATAGTATATTTCATTAGTGTGTAGCTCACTCTTGCAGGGATGCATTTCTTGCACTTACCTTGTTGGAGACTCAATAGTAGCCAAGCCTGGTTTGTGTTTATGTAACTTTCTTGACATAGAGAGGTAGGCCTCTTTTTGCCCTTGGTTGTGTGACCTTAGCTGTTCTTGCTAGTCCAGTTGATGCCTTGTTATTTGTTGTTTAGCAGGGCTCCTTCTCTGCCCCACCATCTCCTAGCACCGTTTTTGGTCTGCAGTTGCTCTTTTCATTGCTCAGCTCGGCCCCTAGGCACTGTTACTCGATGCTTGTTGTCGGTTATGTCTTGGCTGGTGGGTCTGTGTGTTTCTTTTGTACTCTTTGCATTTTATTTTGCCCTTTTATTGTTGTCCTACTGCTACTGCATTGACTTAATAGTGTCTTATTCAAATTCCAACATGTAGTCCTCTTTTGTACTTGGTGTACTCCTCTGTGTCTATGGCCGGAATATTGCTATTCCTCTTTTTCTCATAAGTCCATGTATATCTGTGGGTTCCAGTATGGCTCCACTCCACTCAATGCAACTGCAAGCCACACAGTGCCACTTCACTATACTCAGTGCCTCACCACTTCACACCTCACACCACATAATGACTACACTCCATGCCACTATACTCCAAGCCACACAATGCCACCCTACACCACACAATTACACCGCTCTTAATACCACACCACACAATACCAACTCCACTCCACCAGCACTAAGCCACTCCACCCTACACCACTGATCTTCAAACTTTTTAACCCCAAGCCCACACAGACACATACACCCACACAGACACACACACCCACTTTTTCACAATTATTCTATTAAATGTGCAATGTTTAAACTTTTTTAAATATTGCAGATAACTTGTGTTACTGTTATAAAAAATGCAATCAAATACATGATGCCAACCATACTATTCTGGTCAGGCATGTACTGTTCATTTTCTTCAGCTTAAGACACAGCACGGTTCTCACCATAATGCTTCTCTTGGCCATAGCCTGGTGCCTCACCTCCCTGGGATCATTTGAGGCCCCCCCAGGGGAACCCACCTCCCAGTCTGAAGGCCCCCTGTTCTACACAATGGCACCGTACTTCACTCCTCTAAGTGCAACTCCACACTACTTAATGCCACTCCAGTACACTCCAAGCCACACAGTGCCACTCCATCCCACAATGTACCACACTACTCTAATCCACACAATGCTACTCTTTTACATGTTGCACAATGCTACTTCAAACCATGCCAGTCCACTAAATGACAATACACTACACTCCAGGCCACAAAATGACACTTCCCCCAAGCCAAGGCACTCCACTTCAATCAGTGCACTATACTTATTGCAACATAACATAAGTCCACTTAATAACATTTCACTCCTCTACACTCCACTCCACACAGTGCCATGCAACACAATGCCACTCCACTCCTTCTAAATCAATATAGTTTACATATGTGCAGGAGCAGTGCGTGGTGGGGGCGGCTGGTGCAGGGGTGAAGAAAAATTAATAATTGAAGAAAAAAAACTTACCTGAATGCGCTGCCGCCATCACCACCACCAAGCATCACCTCTTTCCTTTGCAACAGGCACAGGCTCCCAGCCTGCCCTGTGGCCAATTTAAATGTTACCATCATGACACAAGTGTTCAGATTTGGGGGAGTGCCAAGCCAGGGTGCTCCTAGGCAGACTGTGAGAGTCTGCCTGTTCTCTCCAACCCAGCACTGCATTGCTGGATTGGACAGAGCTTAGTGCGCATGTGTTTGCCCAGCCTGAGACGGCCGGCTAACATACATGCGTACTGAGGGGGAGTACTGAGTATTCCCCCTCTGTGCTCGTCAGGGCCCGTGGCCCCACCCCTTCTACAATACAACAATAATAAACATAGTTCATTATTGCTGTATTGTAGAGGTTTGGCAGCTGCCGCTGCTGGCGGGGGCGATGCTCCTCCGACCTAACGGAGGTTCCACCCCTGCATATGTGAGATCTATTGATTTTGCAAATGCTTGTTTTGCAACATCTTTGGCGTTCCGTAATCTTTGTGTTCCCTGGAGGTATAATGAGGGCAGATCTTCCAGTCTTTCCCACGGGTGAGTGAGAAGGACCATTAGAGTCCAAGGGGCTGGAATTCTGGTCTGAGGCTGGCGGTCTCCAAACATATTTTACTTTCATATTTTTAGATACATCTTTGAGTGCAATGGGTTTTTAACCACCGCTCATGCCCCCACCTCCAGAGATCATGACGGTTGGACTGTGGGTAATCCTCCAATATCATTGATAACTGTATTCGCAGCAACTGATGCTGTGACTGTTTGTTATGCGTCATATCATTTTAAATGTTTTTATTTGTTCTCTTTTTAAGTTAAATCAGAGTTTAACTTGTTGTGGAGCAAAATATACATGACAGATTAGAGGCTAACCGTAAACTTTCATACGTCAATACAGGTGTTGGAAATATGGCTGAAGGTGGTCTAGTCTTTTCAAGGGCAGAAACAGACACACTTGCCACGATTCTTAAGGAAGTTAATTATATATGAAGATCTCAACCTTTAACACTACTCTACTAGACATGGCACCCAATGTAAAATATTTCATATTAGAACTGATTTTTATTCATCAACATGTAGATAACACTAATAAAAGTATAGATGAAATATATCATGTCTATGGTCAACCGCCTGATTGGGGTACAGATATTGCCAGGTTACAGTAGAAGTTAACCAATTTGAAAGTCCGTGGAGATATACATATTATGTCCATCCCATATTAATAGGCCTCACTTTTTCGGGCAATCTGTAAAATATTTCCGACATGATGATGTCATGTCAGATGGCTATTTTGTTCTTCGGTGAGTCTGACTGCCAGGGTACATTACAGAGCCTTATTGTGTGAGCCCTCTGAAATTCTAAATCTGCAATACTCAAACGTCCTATTACCTAACATTACATGGACGCTCTGGCAGAAAAGGTCTAGGTTGAGTTTTTGATGCCCTGTTGCTAGAACATGGCAAAGAGAAATCAAGACCGCCCCCCTCCCCCCGGAAAGAATAACTCATGGAAGGATTATAAAAATTACCTTTTCATCAAGGTTCAGTTATGTCCATGGTATGCTGTGGCTTACAATTGCTAAATCTTTATTGACGAGTGTTGAAAGAATGATAAAACAATTCGTATTGGGGGTCAACTAAACCTAGGACCCGGAGGACTAAACTGTAGGCTCACACAGAGGCTGAAGGCCTGCGTCTCCTAAAATGTGTTTTTATTATAGGGCTAGTCATCTGTCACAGATTGTATCTGATAAGTGCAAAATGAGATTGGAGTTTTTTATGTTGCTAAGAAACTCTGCACTGGACTTGTTTCACTCAACTAAGGGCCCGGTTTAATTAGTGGCCAACCCATCATTGATTAAATTATGAGAACACGGAGTCTTGCGTATATGGAGGGGGGCTGGATCCATGCACACGCCCCTACATGGAATACTGCTCAATTTAACTATACTCAAGGACCTCCCTGATATGCAAGCCCTAGTAGATCCAATGGGCTCTTAACACAATAAGATATTGGGGTATTAACCTAACTCCCACACTGCCACCTTGGACGCAGGCCAGTTGGCCGCAACACTGGTTCCACATGGATCTGTCAGTGGACTGCTAGCCCCTCTTGGTTCTAGGCTGGCTACCCAAGCACGTTTCATTGTTCAGCACCTACATAGCTACCCCCCATTAGGACGGCACTTGACATATGATACAGATTGGGAATCAGGTGAGGGCTTACTACCTTCCCCTCCTCCAACACTCCAATTGCACGCAACCCGGATTTCACTCTTGTGCTACTGCCTCCATTATTTACTAGCTTGGAGGCAGAGGAGTTTAGGAAATTAACAGACCTCTTTGCGGGAGCCTCCATTAAGTCATTTGAACAGTGTAAGGCTTATTACTCTCTCCCTGAAACAACAAGGCTACAGTACTGCCAGCTGCATCATTGGGCATTGCACCCCTCCAATTATTCTGGGGCTACCATATCCTATACTGACTTGAAAAATTAGTGAGCGCATATGACGGGTCTAAAGGACTACTCTCCAATACATACCGGACCATTCAACACTCTACACCTCTTCAAACCCACACATTTCAAACTTTCAGGCAGACTACCACTGCAGATGGCATTTTGTCTAAGCAATTGGAACCCCTTTGGCGAGACATACCTAAAACTTAAGAAAGCTTATCCCACTGTAAAATAGCTTATATGATCATTTTTCAATGGTATTATACACTGGCTTACCTCTCCACCATATACCCCTCCACATCTTTTTTCTGCTGGTAAAGCAGACTAGTTGTGGGAGATTATTGACAAATCCGCTGTTGACCCCCAAGCAGGAATTGGAATGTTTGGGGATCAGAGTGTGCTGGTGTCATGCTAACTGACCAAGCAGGCCGCATCCCTTTTGCGACCCACCCGCCACCACAAAACTCTTGGCCACAGAAAGGCCTGATACCGGGGGAGTTCAGGGCATAGGCGACCTTAGATAGCATCTTACATTGAACTGCCGTAGCATAGGAGCTTGCACCACACATCAGTGAACAGACTTTGGTTGATACCAGTTACTGAGAATCCCGGCGACCCAGTGGGCCTGAACTTCGACCAACAACCCCACTGCGGGCTTCACGAAGGAGTGCAGACTGAAAGTGGGTGTGGGCTACCACCCATTTTTTTCCCAGGGCCTATAGTGACCACACTTGAGTATTTGCCAGTGCAGCACTGGGACTGCCTGTCCCCCTCTGCTACGTGGGGTAATTCGGGTCTTACAACATATATTACTAGGTGTAGAGTGCAGCAGGGGCTGACATTGCTGCTGGTCAAGTGGTGTGCACAGGCTCTCAGCTAGAACAGCAAAGCCATTCCGTTACAAAAATGCCAGTATTCCTCTTCCCGGATTATATCAGTGCAGTGCCGCAGGGCTCCCTTTTTGGGGGTGACGTGCAGATTGAGACAGGCTGACCTCCACTATTCCCTCCTTTTTCAAGTTAAACTGAAGGACATGGTTTGAATTAAAAGTTAATGCTTTACCAAGCCCATGGATGCCTGGGACTGGGTTGAGACATCCGCTTTCCCTTCACTGCCATGCCGACAACATGAGGCACAAACATCGCATCGCCAGAAGCACTGGGCACGCAAACATGGTGGTGCTGGATTCAAAGGGGCATCTACCCCAGAACAGGCAAAGGAGGGACAAACCCAGACTTGAGGTTGGAGGTTACATTGTGGGCAGACTGCATTCACCCCTTGTTTACTGTTCAGACGATGGCATAGCCGATGTCAAAGCATGGTCTCAGCAACCCTGCAGGAGCTGACAAGGGAAACAGCAGAGGAGCTTATATCACAACAAGAACCTCAGGTGAAGTAATCTGTATTCATCAGATTGTAGTAACAGGTCGTCCCAACTGACCCAGAGAGAGTAGAACTGCAGACTGCTTACACACTGTGGAAACTGAAGACAGCCTGGCTACCCCCCTTGCCTAGCAAACATGATGCATGCTGGGTAACATGCAGGACCTTTTCAGCCATGGGCCTTTTTTTTTTTTTTTTTTACTGTTTAGGTGATCATAATGTTTGAGGGCTGTCCACGGTAGGATTTTTTTTTTTTACAGTTTTGTATAACTGTGATGATGTGGCTTATGATCCGCTACAGAGCCCACACTCTCCCCACTTAGGATACTGACATGTCTAAACTTAGCATAATCTGGTAGAATGTCCATGGTATGGGCTCCACACGTAACAGACATGCGGTTCAGCAGTATCTTAGGTGATGGGGTGTTCAAATTGCACTGCTATAAGAGACTCATATCATGGGAGGGGAGGGTTCCCGTTTTAAAAAATGCTTTAAGGAAATGTTTTGTACCACATAGTCTGGCTTTGCTTGCAGAGCCATAATCTTGCTAAGACCAGGTGTTCTCTTCAGGCTCACAGTAATCAAAATTGACCTGAAGGGCGGTCCCATGCTGGTCGAGGGGCAACTAGATGGGAGGACGGTCTTGTTTTTAGGGCCCTCCATTCAACATAGCAGGCCTACTTCTCACGTTTGTTCTCCATATTCACTAAATGGGCCCGCATCCTCTGTATCATTGACTCTAGGTGTTTAGTTGACCCACAGCGTGATTGATCCCACCTACAACTCCCATACTCCCCGGTGTAGGCTTCAACACTGGACTTTGTTGGACTGAAGGAGATTGCTGAACTCACTCTAGGGAATGTTCCTTTAATTCTCCCGCCCCCCCCCCCACCACCACCACCACCACCACCACATGCTTTGCGTATCTGATTCGATTGGATACTCTGTGTCACAGCTACTAGGCTATTGGCATCAAGGGCAGAATATCTGGGGGAAGACCTATTCCAACCTTAATCCCCTCCAGGTACAGTTTTAGTGGGGTGTGTCATAGTCACAGGTTCCCACTAGGCATTTACAGCCCACCATGCTTGTAGATAAGGTATTCTGTGACACAACAGCAGAGACACTCTCCCATAGCCTACTCGACAACTGGGGAACATCTGTGTCCAAGGTAATTGACTGGGAAGCGATGAAAGTTATCCACAGAGGTCACTGCATCCATGCGGTTGTAGGGGTGAAGGCAGGCCCACACAGTGACATGTCCTGTATTTAGACATCCCTGGGTGCACTGCAAACTACGGCCCAAGCTGACTGTACAATGCTGGGTGCAATGATTAAGGCACTGCATAGACATGCTCAAATGAGTGAGCAACTACAACACCTCGACATCCGTGCGTACCATGCGAAGCAGTATGCAGATGTTTATTGTCCTGGCTCCTGCGCAGCATGAACCTGCCCACACAGATCACGATAATCAGGGATTCACCAGCAATTGTCACAAATCAGTCAGATTCACAAGGCATTTACTATGCATTATCAGACCGCATATGACCCTCTATTATGGACAGTCAGGTTGCAATATGTCACTTTCTTGCGTCTGTCAACTTAGTAGTCCGTCGTCCACTAGATAGGGAAGATCTTAACGCACCCCTTTCATGAGAGAAAGAGACGGTGTCAGGCGGGGCACAGCAACTCATAAAACACTGGGTATGAATTCCAAATCTAATTCTACAAAGCCTACAAGCACCTTTTAGCCCTGAAACTCCTCAAACCTTAACAAGAGTTCCAAACGGACGGTTGACTTCTGCCCACCCTCCGCAAATCTTAGTATCCTTTTCCAAGCCTGTGAAAGACCCCATGGAGCTTGACTCTTAATACCCGCATTCTATGTTGAGGTCTGATTATAAAATCCTGAACAAGGTTATAACGGGCAGGCTGTGTGAACACATGCCACGTCTGGTGCACACAGGTAGGTCCACCACCACTTTAAATATACACCTTCTGCACAGGGTAATGAAGCTTCCTCTGGTCCAGTTGCCATTTGCTGCATGCTTGGTGCTGGACTTGCATGAAGCATTTGATATAGTGGATTGAAATTGCCCGTTTTTGACCATGACTACTTTTGGCATCATGGGTTGACTAGATGCGTTAATTTTACTCATATACATTGAACGCACAGTGCGGGTGAATATTGGCCAGTGTATCTTCCCCTGTTTCTGAGTGAGCAGAGGAATGTGGCAAGTCTGTCCGCTGTCCCCTCTGCTCTTTGGCCTCGCAATGGAGCCCTTATCCCTGAGGCTCCAACAGCAGGGGCGTTCCTGGAGTATCCCATTGTCTGAGGAGATCCATGTAGTCTTGTTATATGCAGATGATGCATTATTCTACATCCGAAACATACAGTAGGGTATAGCTGATATCCAAGACATACCCCTGGAGTTTCATGTTGCTTCTGGCCTGGGGGGTGACCTGTGCCAAATCATGCCTGTTTATGCTGCACCTGAACTGTCCCCAGCAGCATTTCATTGTGGATTCCAATCCTTTGTGTTAGGAGCCCCGCACGTTTTGATACCTTGGCATAAACATCTATCACGAGACAAAGTATCTAATAGATGACAACCTTATAAGAAGCATAGCAACCCACATCCCCACATGGCTTTTTGCAGCACTTTGCAAGGTAGAGTGTCCCTATCGAAGATGGTAATGCTCCCTCTGCTACTTTACTTTTCCTATAACCTCCTGGTCTGTCACCCAGAGGCACATCCCATCCATTACACTTGGCCATAAGGAGTTTCATTCAAAACAAGGGGAGTTGCCACATTGCACTCCGTAAACTACAGTTGTCCCTAGACTAAGGGGTATTTCGGGCTCCAGATTTTGAACATTACTAGTTGGCGGCCCAGGTGCATTGGTCGGCAAGTTGTTTGTCAGCTCATCACACAGAAGAACTTGAATCTCCCACAGCAGCCCGAGCACACTTTGTGGTCTAGCGGATCTTCCTCCCCCAGGACAAGGTTTCACAGTATGGTAATGGATTATTGCTGATCACATGAGAGTTTTAATCAGAGCTTGCGATACATCACGCAGATTCTTTGCTTGAGATACCACTGAGCTACATAACCTCATTCAGCAAAATGTTTGGTAGCGTGGGGACGAGGGCCTGGGTAGAGGCAGGCATAAGTACACTAGTTGCTTTGTATCAGGGGGGTACATTATTTTCTTATAAATGCTTACAGGAGGAACATGCCCTTCCAGCAGGTCATTTCTTGGCATACGGGCGCTTGCTGGGCCACCGTAGAAATACTCTGGGCCATCACAGACAATATGCCAGTACAGCGACAAATAACACATTACACATAGTTTATACAGTGGAAAAGGAAATTTGGCAGTGAATTACATCATGCAATACATAGCTATCAGCTATGTAGGTACCTTGCAATCTCGTGTGCATGGGAACGTCACTCGAGGGTGGCCGTACTCCAGCTTGGGGTATCATGTGCACTGCATTGTGAGGGCTGTCTGGTTGGGGCAGTGGAAATTGCCTGGTACTATTTGCAATTTGAGGGCAGCTAACTATGGTGGAAGGCTGCTGGTCAAGGAATTCAGGAGCACTCAGAGTTACGCTGTATGTAATAAGTGCTGTGTTGGGAAATAAATAATTATTTTGAAAAGAGCTGAACTCTCTAATTGGGAGCAGAAAGGCAAATTTTGGCCATGTGTCGGTTTTCCTTCAGGACTCTTAATTGTATGAAGTTCCTTGTGACAGTGAGCACATAAAGGGTAGTTACATGAGAGGTTTCTTTAAAAGGAGGGGATGGGTGGATTGAGGAGAAAGGTGGCGGTACTCCTTTGTGATGTGTACACCTGCATACGGGCATTGCAAGAGAAGTTCTCATCTGACTGGAGAATTGAGAGGTGTTGTGTGGATAAACTGATGAAATCGTGATGCCTTCATCAATATGGGGCCTCCCGTTGGCATGGGTAAGGTTCCACTTTGTCATTGGGTAAGGCTGTGGTTTAGTGAGTTATGGGTTTTTCAAGGGGAAGCACCTGCTGTAAGGGCCTTATATTGTAGCAACATCACATCCCATGCTGCTGCGATAGGGCACTGTCTGATACAGCCGGCCTACAACCAGTGTAGTGCAAGCCTATCTGCCTCATCCTAGCAGGACACTGCCAATTGCCATGGGCCTGCGACACGGTTGCGGGGCCTTTCAATACAAAGAGAGGAGGCATTTGGCCAATAAGAGGGCCAGCTTAGCAAATTTGGCTTGTACTTTGTGTTGGTTCCATCAATGGGAATAATCCTAGTGCGGTGGCATTAAGTTATGGGACTGTGGCCAAAGTGCTATGCAGCTTGTCCCAAAAGTGTGCCAATGTGGAGCAGGACTAGAGCATGTGTTGAAGGTGCACCACTGGGAAAGAGCATCTCAGGCAGGTGAGGTGTGCCACTAGGAATATTCTGTTAGGGGGGGGGGAGGGGTTGAGGTAGCCCTTATGTAGAAGCACTTATTGGTTATTCTTGTAGCATGCTTTATGTCTTACCATCTTATGTGATTCCAGGGCCCTGGCATATTGATGATCATGAAAATGCCTCCTGTGGTTCTCCGTACAGAACTGCCTAAGTTGCATCAGGGGTATGTCGAAGTGTTCCAATGGCTTTACAAAGCCAAATGATAAGATGTCACCGTGTACCATTTGATATATTATACAAACAACTTTGTGTCTAGTTTTTTCTGTAAGGATTTACCATAGGGAGTCCATTGAGGTAGCAGGCATCAGTATGTGATGAATTGTCCTGGGAGATGGCATAGTCCTGGTCAAAAGCTGGCCGTCCCGGAAGAGGTCTTCCACTGTGTCAAATGAGTGTGCCTGCCAGTCTGGTAGCTGCTCTCTTGTCAATGAGCCCTACACGCTGGTGAGGCCCTGTATTGCAATGTTAGGGGCATATGGAACAATCTGGTTTGTTTGTTAGGCGAAAGTTTCTGGTTAGACATTTCCACGACAACCATCCAGGAAAGGAGCAGGGCATCATCAGTGGTGATCTTGAATGTGTTTTTGCCCACCAGCCATCGAGCCAATCAAGCTGTGCCACCAGGTAGTAAGACTCGAAACATGGGTCCCCTCAAACCTCCCTGAACCACTATCAACCCATCATTCCAAATTGTATCCCCCATCAAATGATCTAGATCACAGAAGTGGTATGGTGGAAAGGCTGGTACGTTGACAAAATACTGCAATTGGGGAAGGATTATCATCTTTGAGAATGCAATCTTGCCGGTGAGGGCTCTGGGGAGCTGCTGACAGAGTTGCCCTCAAATTTGTCTTCCTGCAAGTGGTGAAGTGGAACCCCAGGTAACGGAAGGCTGTGGACTTCCAAGCTAAGAGTGTAGGGGCAATGTTGGCGGTGTGGGGTTTCACCTTGGAACAAGTATAGAATTTTCCCTAGTTAACTTGGAGCCCAGTCACCGCTTCGAAGTCCTGAAAGGCAGATGTTGAACAGGAGGTGTCGATTTTCATATCTCAGATGTAAAGTAGAACATAATTTGCGTAAAGGAACACTAAGTTCCTCCGTGCAGCTGTAATCCCCCCCCCTCCCCCCACAAACGGGGCTCTTCCAACTGAGGCAGTGCGCCATTGGCTACATGGATATGGAGAACAGGATTGGGGAGATGGGACAACCCTGTTTAACCACGACCAACAGGAAAGGGGGGCAATATTAGGCAGCCCTCTTGGACCCTTGAAGAGAGGTTTATGTTTAGTAGTTTGTTGTAAGCTAGGAGGCATGGACCTAGAACGAAGGATGATAGGGTCTCAAACAGGTGCTCCATAAGAGTCAATCAATACAGACTATTAGGCTGATCTAGTATATAATGGGGATGCCTGGTCTATTACACTGAATAGGCGACGGATATTATAGGGGTGGCCAGTTAGCTGTGTAGGTCAGAGTGATACATACTGAAGAATGGCAGATTGCAATTGTAATATCCAGCCTGTAGGCAGGGTCATTTCTGTTCTTGTAGGGGACCACCACACCAGCAGTTATCAAGGTTTGTCCCCTTATGAGTGGATTCGAGCTGTGTATTTGCTAGAGTTAGGCTGGCAATCCGAGAGATACTGCAGTACGGTGCCTCAGGAAGCCCTCGTTAATAGTGTGGAGCAGACTGATTAAAAAGCCGCCTACAGTGTTGAAGAAAGAAGTGGATGGGCTGGCCCGTGGTCTTTGGTTTTTACAGGTAGTCTGCTAATGGCAGGGTCACAACCTGGTCCTGAGTTTCATTGGCATGCTTCACTTGGCGTTAGCCTGGCATGACTCAGCATGTACCTAACAAGTGCACTTTGTCCAGAAGGTCTTGGGTGGAATGTTTTTGGGTCTTCAGCTGTGGTACCATCTCTGTGATATTACGTTCTGTGTTGGTGAACCGGGAAGTCATTTTTCGCAGGTCCTTCTGAAGGAGACCAAATTCCACACATATCTCCTTTATGTGCGCTTCTACTGATGAGCAAGAGGATTTATTGGTAAGTAGGATGGTGGCCTGTTTGTCACCCAAGTCCTGTGGAGAGCTGGAGGTCTTTGCCCGTGTCAAGGCTCCTCCCCATGATGGAGTGTGGGATAGGGTGGACGGGGGTGAGGTTTTGGTGATGCTGGATCACTGTATGCAGGATGACTAAAATCATGTTCCGTGGGGTAAAAGTCTGCTAGTGTCAGCTGTGGTCTTTGTAGTAGCCAGCTCCCTACACCCTCCCCCTGTGCCGGGCATGCCCGGTATGGTATGCAAGGTTGGTTCTGGCCAGTCGACAGTCTGATGCAGCACTGTGTCTGTCTCTGTGTCTGTGTGTGTGTGTGTGTGTGTGTCTGTCTCTGTGTCTGTGTGTGTGTGTGTGTGTCTGTCTCTGTGTGTGTGTGTGTGTGTGTGTGATGACAGGATTAATGTTGATTGCGGCATTCAGGTCCTGGAGCAAAGTTACTCCACAGCTGCCATCTTTGGCTCCATGGCAACCCCATAAACACCCTCTCATACACACACTGTATATAATGGGTTGAGGCTGTAGACTTGTCACCTGGTTTGTTTGTGCACTAGCATACACCGCACACAACCTGTTAAATGTAGTCCTTAGGGAGTGGGGCTTAGGTGGCGAGTCGACAAGGAAATACTGGAAACAGTACTTACATACCCCAGGATGATGCAGAATACCCAGTTCAGTAGATCCTGCATAATATATTTCATATAGCTTACCTCACTCCTGCAACTCTGTCCTAAATGTTTTGGTCCTCCTCTGTTTGCCCGAGATGCCAACATGCAGGTGCTGACACGATGCATGTATTCTGGAGTTGCTCAGTCTGTAACCTTATGGGTGTCAGTGTCCAACTTGCTGAGAGGTGACTGGATGTGTTCACAATGGAAGTTGCACTGTTGGGATTGTTCAGGTGCTCAAAAACAGATAAAGCTGCGAACCGGTTTATAAACCAAGCATTGCTGATAGCATGCAGACTAATTGCCATGCACTGGAAAGCCCAGGTATTGTTAGATATAGCCCACTGGTGTGCGGCAATACTGAAGTGGGGACAGGGAGAGGAGCTCAGGAGGCAAGAAATATGAGGACTACGCAAATACCCCAGAAATGTGGAATGGGAAGCACTATTACTTGACTTGCACACATTCAAGAGTTGGTGGCCCCTACTTAAACCTACCCTGGCGGGGACATAACCCCCTCCTCCCCCATCCCCTTTTATCCACATTCCCACACCTCCATCATAACCCCTTCCAGCCTGTCCATGGGTGAGTGACAACACCCTTCTGTTACACCCTTTGATGTCCCCGAATAGCTTCCTAGTGGCCATTATAGCTTCATGGATGTCACTGTTGATTTTCAATGTTTGCAGTACCTGCTTGAGATAGGAAGATTGAATAGCACTTATGGTAATGGCAGAATGTGAGTTAACATCAACACATGACTTGTTTTTTCCAATGTTGCTGTTTAAGGACTGAACCAAGGACTCCTGCTGATACTGATGTGAAACTATTTTATTAATGACGATGTAGCTGGATTGCGGATTTTACTAATGATAATGTAACTTTCATAGATGTAATTTATTCAAGATTGTGATATTGAAAATGCAATTTAAAACTGGTTAAAAAAAAGTTATTGGAGATGCAGTTGGGTAGTTAGCTTTCACTAAAAAATACTAATGGTAGGTCAGCACTAATGAGGGACACATTAGCAAAGCACATTTACTTTTGATAATTATTGAAAATATGAACTATGATTCAATCTCAAGACCGGAGCCATGGATTATGCATTTCCTTTGTCCATTTTATTAATCAGCAGCCTTTACAATTAGAAAAATAAACCTTTATTTCACAGAAATCTTAGGGAAGGGGTATTCCACATAACCTATCAAACTCTAAATTAATAACATAGTCCATGTTTATGTCCCCTCTTTCTTCGTGAGATGAAAATGGTCAGTTCCTTCTTGTTCATTCCCGTTTGGAGCCGTCATTCCCTAGAAGAGAAAATACACCTTGTAACTATTCCATGCAGACCCAATATGACGTTCAACTGGAGGGCACGCAAATAGCAATGTCACCTTAAATCTCAAATACAGTATTCAAAAGCATGATAATGGCAAAATAGTCATACTACTACCATAGGAAAGTCCCAAATGTATCCTGCATCAACTTTGTCACCGGGTCAACAGAAACCTCTTGCTAAAGCGGGTGTTGTCTTCATGTCCTTAACCCCTTCACTGCCATGGACATAATGCTATTAAAGAACGAGTTACTTACCTTCGGTAGCGACTTTTCTGGTGGATACATTAGCTTCCTGTGGATTCCTCACCTAATGAATACTCCCATTGCGCCAGCATTCAACGGAAATCTTCTTCCTAGCTTCTGCACGTCGACGAGCAGTTGCCAACGCGATGCCGTCTGACGTCATACAGGCAATAAGAGGTCCTCGCCGACGTGAGTACCAACATTTTTTTACGTGCCTGAGAATAATAGGCCATTGAGATGAAAGAACAATAGTAATATTTAATGATATTCCAAACAAACACATTCTGAGAATTCAACCTACCATTTTTTTTTTTTTTTTAAGTAAATAAATATATTAACTATATATATATATATATATATAGATATAAACATATATACATAATATATACAAATCCTCAAAACCAAGAGGAGCACACTCAAGAATTACTTGGTTAGACCAAACAGGCAACGGGGAGGCGGGTGGGACCGCGAGGAATCCACAGGTAGCTAATGTATCCACCAGAAAAGTCGCTACCGAAGGTAAGTAACTCATTCTTCTGATGGATACAACTACCTGTGGATTCCTCAACTAATGAATAGAGTCCCAAAGCAGTACCGCACTCGGTGGTGGGTGCCTGAATGGTCAAACCAAGAAATCCTGCAGTACTGACCGTGCAAAATGGCCATCCCTTCTGACCTCAGAGTCCAAGCAGTAATGCTTCGCAAAAGTATGAAGGGATGACCAAGTTGCGGCCTTGCAGATGTCGACCACAGGAACACCCCTAGCCAAGGTCGAAGAGGCCGACTTAGCTCTGGTGGAATGAGCTCTTATACCATCAGGAGGATCTTTCTTTGCTAAAGAGCAACACATTTTAATGCAAAGAGCAACCCACCTGGAGAGTGTTCTCTTGTGGACTGCCTTTCCTCTCCTCTTTCCCACGTATCCGATGAAAAGCTGATCCTCCAGCCTGAAATCCTTTGTCCTGTCTATATAAAAGCTTAGCGCCCTCTTTGGGTCCAAGCGGTGTAGTCTCTCTTCTTCCTTTGACGGATGAGGCGGAGGATAAAACGTGGATAGAGTAATTGTCTGGGCCAAATGAAAGGGTGAAACAACCTTCGGAAGGAAAGCAGCCTTCGTCCTCAACACCACCTTATCCCCATAAAAAGATGTATAAGGGGGTTTTACCAATAGAGCCTGCAACTCACTCACTCTCCTTGCAGAGGTAATTGCAACCAGGAAAACCGTTTTAAGAACCAATAATCTTATGGGGCAAGAATGCATAGGCTCAAAAGGGGACCCCCATAAGGAAAATTAGAACCACAGTCAAATCCCATTGAGCCATAACGAAAGGAGTTGGAGGGATTTTATTCATAAGGCCCTTCAAGAATCTAAGTACTATTGGTGATTTAAATAAAGAAGGCTGGTCTGGAAGACAAAGAAAGGCTGACAAGGCAAACAAGTAACCCTTAACAGTAGCCACTGCACAACCCCTCTGTGCTAAAGACAAAGCAAAAGATAAAACATCTGACAAATGAGCACGTAAGGGATCAATCTGCCTCTCTCCACACCAAACCACAAATTTAGACCACCTATTAGCATAGATAGATTTAGTGGAGTGTCGCCTGGCCGATAAGATAACATCCACTACATCAGGCAGGAGAGAGAAAGAACTCAGGTTGCCCCGTTCAATCTCCTGGCATGAAGGTGCAGGCTCTGGAGGTGGGGGTGTAAAACCTGCCGCTGCGACTGCGAGAGGAGGTCTGCCCTGAGAGGGAGACGGAGCGGAGGGCACAGTGAGAGTTGGAGAAGGTCCGAGTACCACACCCTCCTTGGCCAATCCGGAGCAATTAAGATGACTTGAACCCGGTCTTGGCGAATTTTACTCAACACACAAGGAATCAAGGGTATGGGGGGAAACGCGTAAAGCAACTGGTCGCACCAGGTCATCTGAAACGCATCCCCCAAAGCTCCTTGTACCGGATACTGGAGGCTGCAGAATAACGGGCAGTGCGAGTTCTCCCGGGTGGCAAACAGATCTATCCGAGGAAAACCCCACATCTGGAAGATTAACTGGACTTGATCTGGATGGAGACGCCACTCGTGATCGGCCGAGAAATGGCGACTGAGATTGTCCGCACGTACGTTCAAGACTCCGGCCAGATGATTTGCTACCAAGCAAATCTGATGGTCCTTTGCCCAGGACCATAGCCGTAGAGCTTCTCTGCAGAGAAGGCACGACCCTACCCCTCCCTGTTTGTTTATATACCACATCGCAGAAGTGTTGTCCGTCAGGACCTGAACCGACTGACCAAGAAGGTACGGGAGGAAGGCCTTGAGAGCCAGACGTACAGCCCGTAACTCCAACAGATTGATATGAAACACCTGTTCTACTGGAGACCAAAGTCCCTTGATCTCCAGGTCCCACAGATGAGCTCCCCACCCTAGAGTGGAAGCATCCGTTATTACTGTGGCCACAGGCGTAGCTTGCGAGAACGGCCTTCCTCTGGAAAGATTGCCGTCCGCAATCCACCATTTCAAATCCATGGCAGCATCTCTGGAGATTCTCACCGAGCCTTCGAGATCTCCTTTGTGTTGAGATCACTGCATTCGGAGGCACCACTGAAGAGCCCTCATGTGCCAGCGAGCATGCATGACCAACAGTATGCAAGAAGCAAACAGACCCAGCAGACGTAGGACCTTGAGGACTGGAATGACTGCTCCACTTTGAAACATTGGAACCAACGCCTGAATGTCCTGAATCCGCTGAGGCGGAGGAAAGGCTCGGTTCAATGTTGTATCCAGTACTGCCCCTATGAACAGGGGGCGCTGAGAGGGCTCTAGGTGAGATTTGGGCATGTTCACCCAAAAGCCCAGGTCGAACAACAACTGGGTTGTCGACTGCAGGTGATGCAACACGAGCTCCGGAGACCTGGCTTGGATCAACCAGTCGTCTAGATAAGGAAATACTGCTATCCCATTCCTTCTGAGCTCTGCCGCAACCACCGACATCACCTTTGTGAAGACGCAAGGTGCTGAAGTAAGACCAAACGGGAGGACCGCAAACTGATAGTGCTGCGACCCCACCACAAAACGGAGATACTTCCTGTGCGACCTGAGTATCGGGATATGAAAGTAAGCATCCTGCAAGTCGACAGACACCATCCAATCTCCATTGTTCAGTGCCAAAAGCACCTGAGCTAGGGTCAGCATCTTGAACTTTTCCTGTTTGAGGAACCAATTCAAGATCCTTAGGTCCAGGATTGGTCTCAAACGACCATCCTTCTTGGGAATCAGGAAGTACCTTGAATAACAACCTTGACCCCTTTATTGCTCTGGAACCAACTCCACCGAGCCCTTTGAAAGGAGGACTTGAACCTCCTGTTCCAACAACAGGAGGAGTTCTTCTGAACAAGAAGATGGGCGGGGCGGGATGGGGGGCAGAAAGTCCCAAAAGGGAAGGGTGTAGCCTTTTCTCACAATGCTGGTAACCCAGGAGTCTGAAGTTATGACCTCCCACTTTTGGAGAAAATTCAGTAACCTCCCCCCTACAGGAGTGGAGTGAGTGGGAATTGGTGGAAGCCTAAGGCTGCTTCCCCTGCTGCACCCCTCCAGAGGAAGAGGAAAAGGCAGAGTGCTGCTGAGAGGCTCCCCTGGTACGGACCCTACCCCTCCCTCTAAAAGATCTATAGGAGAGAGCAGAGGTAGGCTTCTGGAATTTCCCTCGAAAGGAGGAGGAGGAGGAGCCACAATCAAATCCTCCTAAAAAATCTGGAGGAGGCAGAAGAAGTGGCTTGCAAGCCCAGCGACTTGGCCGTGGCCCTGCTCTCCTTGAACCTCTCTAAGGCCGAATCCGCCTTGGCACCAAAGAGCTTGTTCCCAACAAAAGGACGGTCCAGTAGGGTTGACTGCACATCAGAGGAAAATCATGAGTTACGAAGCCAAGCCTGCCTCCTCGTAACTACAGCAGTGCCCATTGCCCTAGCAATGGAGTCAGTTGTATTTAAACCCAGATTGGATAACCAGAGTTGCAGCTGCCTGAGCGTCCAATACTAGATTTAACAGCCCCTGAGGGACCTCCGTATGCGTTGATGCAATCTAGTCCATCAGGGCATAAATGTATCTTCCTAAAATACATGTAGCATTGGTGGACTTCAATGCCATGCTACATGAAGAGAACACCTTTTTGGATGCCATGTCCATCTTCTTGGAGTTTCTATCCGAGGGCACAGATGGAAAAGAGCCAGGAGCAGACCTTGCCGAGCAGGAAGCCTGGACCACCAAGTTTTCAGGTGTTGGATGTCTGGTAAGAAAACCAGGGTCAGCCGGTGCAGCCCGATACCTCCTAGCCACAGATCTATTGACAGCTGAAGAAGACCCCGGCTTCTTCCAGACTTCCAAAACAGGGTCCAGCAAAGCCTCATTGAACGGCAAAAGTGGTTCTGCCGATGTAGAGGCCGGGTGCAACACCTCTGTCAACAAATTCTGCTTGGCTTCAGTTACCAGCAAAGGAAGATCCAAGAAGCTAGCTGCCTTCCTGATAACAGAATAAAAAGTGTCCGCCTCTTCTGTATACTCCCCAGGAGATGACAAGTCCCACTCAGGGGAAGTATCTAGGCCACTAGCAGTGTCCAGCCCATGGAGACCCTCACGAGAGTCCTCAATCTCTCCTTCCTCCATGTTTTGTCTCTGGTACTCCTGCTCTTCAAGGAGGTGGAGAGCAAGCCTCCTCGAGTGCAGCCTCTCCTCTATCCTCGGCGTCGACATGGCGTCAGCTGATGTTGAAGAACGACTCCGATCGAGGAGTCGCATGGAGAGAAGACTGCTTCGGAGTTGCAGGAGGTCTAGACGGCGCCACTGGTTGAAACATCGAAGCCACCGGAACCGAAGTCTCAGGAGCCACCGGAGCCGATACCGGCGCCGAGCCCACGTTCCCCAGGGGGAGAAAGGGTATAAAGGGTGCCGGTCGAAGCGGAGCCGGAGCACCCATGTTGAAGGCCAAAGGGCCCGAAGGACCAGCCGGTCCACCACCTGGAGCCATCTGCTGGAAGATGGAAAACATCGCATTTAAAAATGCGGTACTATCAGCTCCAGGGGCTGGGAAAGCCGGGTACTGGGGTGCTTGGTTCGAAGGCGACACCGACCTCGACGTCTGCAACGACGGAGAAAATATTTGAGGCTGCGGAACCTCAAACACTGAAGGTGGTTGGCCCGATGACCCGGGCGAAGTCGGTGAGGCTGGAGAAGGCAACGGCGTCGCCGGATGGGGAGTGACAGTGGGACTGACCTCCAAAGTCTTCAGACGTCGAGTTGATAGTGACCTCGACCTCTCTTTACTCGACCGGCGCCGTGATTCTCGATGACGCCGGGAGTCCCGATGACACCGATGAGACTTCGGTGACGAGGATTTTCGATGACATCTCTTTTCCTTCCTTTTCGACTTCGCCAGAAAAAGCTTAGCCTCGCGCTCTTTCAGGGCCTTAGGATTCATATGTTGACACGAATCGCACTTGTCAACATCATGATCGGAACTAAGACACCACAAACAGTCTTAGTTAGTTACCGACATTTTGCCCCCAAACTCACGGCAGGGCTTGAATCCTGACTTTCTTTGCGACATTGTAATCTCAAAGAAAAAAATAGATCCAAAAAACACACTGTAACTGTCGAACAGCAACAGTAGCTCCCTCTAAGATAACCGTTTCGAATGGCACGGAAAAAAGTGAACTGACGTCGGCGAGGACCTCTTATTGCCTGTATGACGTCAGACAGCGTCGCGTGGGCAACTGTGACGTTCTCGTCGACGTGCAGAAGCTAGGAAGAAGATTTCCGTCGAACGCTGGCGCAATGGGAGTATTCATTAGGTGAGGAATCCACAGGTAGTTGTATCCATCAGAAATAGGCTGATCTGCCCCCAGGGAGGGCAGAAGCCATTAGGCACCAGGGATGCTTTTATTTATATATAGGCAAGGGTTGTTCCCCCCTCAAGCAATTTTTTTAAAAGATCATTTCTGCCCCCCCCCAGGGGGCAGATTGGCCTTTATTAATTAGGCCGATCTGCCCCTTTTGGCAGGGGGTGGGGTGCAGAAGCCACTAGAAACCATGGGTTTTTTTACATTTTTTTTAAACCTTTATACTGATAAGGGGTGCGACCCCTTATGCAAGCTCACAAATGGCCTAAAGTACAAATTACTTACCTTCGGTAATGAAATATCTGGTAGAGACATATTCTAGTTGCAGATTCCTTACCTTAGAATTTCCCCCCAGGCGTTAGACTGTATCTGGAGATTTTTCTTCGAGCAATACCCTTGGGGGTCTGTAGGTGGCGTTGTTCGACTCCGCAGGCATCGACTGATGCCTTGATGACGTCTGGAGTAGTACACTGACGCCGCCCTCCCGCAGTGATGTCAGTTTCTTTTAACGACTTTCCACGCCAGAGCGCAGAGCCGCTAAGAACACTGAGATTGGTGTGACAGAGCTAAGGACCTGAAAGGGTGGAACACCTGTCCCCAGAAATAATATCGCAAAGCGGGGAGGATGGGCGGGCAGTAAGGAAGCTGCAACTAGAATGTGTCTCCCACCAGATATTTCAAATACCGAAGGCAACTAACCTGTACATCTGATAGAGACTTCTAGTTGCGGATTCCTTACCTTAGAATTGATACCCAAGCAATGCCATCCCTTGTGGTGGGCTGCGAACAAAGACAAGATCATACTAGAAAGTCTTGCAGGACTGAACGACCAAAGTAGCCGCCTCGACGGACCTGACTATCCAGGCAGTAATGCTTATCAAACGTGTGCAGGGATGCCCATGTAGCTGCCCGACAGATATCCAGGACAGGAACTCCGCGTGCTAACGCAGTGGAAGCTGCAATTTCTCTGTTGGAATGAGCACGCAAGCCTTCAGGAGGTTGCTTTTTAGCCAAAGTGTAGCACATTTTGATGCAAAGAAGCAGCCATCGAGAGATGATATGCTTTTGCACCGCCTTCCCTTTCTTAGCACCCACATAGCCAAAGAGTTGATTGTCCACCTGGAAATCTTTAGTACAATGGAGGTAGAACACCAACACTCTTTTTGGGTCCAGACAGTGGAGTCTCTCCCCTTCTCATGGGAAGGGTGTGGGAGTGAGTAGAAGGTAGGCAAAGTGATGGACTGGCCTACATAAAATGGTGTAAATACCTTAGAAAGGAATGAAGCTCTAATGCGTAACACCACTTTGTCAGGGTGTACAGACAAGTTTGGAGGCATTGAAGAAAGCACCTGGAGCTCACTCACCCTGCAAGCAGAGGTGATAGCGACAAAGAAAGACAGTTTGAATGCGAGGATCCGCAAGGGAAAATTATGCATTGGCTCAAAGGGGGTACACATTAAATAAGTAAGTACAAGATTAAGATCCCACTGAGGCATAATAAATGGAGTGGGAGATAATAAGTGGGTGAGCCCTTTTAAGAACCTACTGACAATAGCAGATTTAAAGAGTGAGGGCTGATCAGGTAACCTTTAAGGGTGCCCAAAGCAGAGCCCTGCTGGGCTAAATAATGAACAGAAGAACCTCTGACAGAGGGGCACAAATGTGATCAACAGATTTGTTGGTACACCATGCCACATAGATGCCTGGCTGCCAAGAAACATTGCAGACTTTGGGTGGAAGGGCAAATGCATTCAACTGTTGCAGCTCAATCTCCACGCATGAAGGTGGAGGTTGGACAGGTGGCGGTGGAGAACCGTCTCCTGCTGCTGTGACAGAAGATCCGCCCAAAGAGGCAGTCTGAGTGGAGGATGGATATGCTCAATAGCTCTGGATACCACACTCTTCAAGCCCAGTCCGGAGCCACCAAGACAACTTGGGCCCGGTCGTACTTGATTTTCTTGAGAACTCTGGGTAGAAGAGGGCTAGACGGGAAGGCGTACAGGAGGCTGGAGCTCCACTCGAGATGAAAAGCGTCTCCGAGCGAGTGCCGTCTTCGAAAATTCCAACGTGCAAAACAGCTGACATTGCGTGTTCTCTGTGGAGGCAAACAGATCTAACCAAGGCTCTCCCCATTTGAGACCTTGCGTCACCTCCAGATAGAGATGCCATTCGTGATCGACTGTGCGTCGGCGGCTGAGTTTGTCTGCTCTGGCATTGAGAGCCAGCCAGATGTTCAACCATCAGCGTAATGCCCTGATATTCCAGCCATGTCCAGAGGCGTAGTGCTTCCTGACAAAGGGTCCAGGACCGAGTTGTCTGTTGGAGTACCACATGGCGGTAGTGTTGTTTGTGAACACCTGCACCACTTTCCCTTAGAGAGGGAAGGAATGTTTTTGACCTAAGCCTGATTGCCCGGAGCTCCAGCATTTTTATGTAGAGCCCGACTCCGCCGGAAACCAGAGGCCTCTGATCTCTGCTTCTCCCATGTGGCCACACCAACCCACAAGTGACGCATCTGTCACTATAGATATATCTGGTTGGGGAAGGGAGAGGGATCTGCTGTTGACACAATTTGGATTCTAAAGCCACCACTGCAGGTCTTTCGCAGTCCCCTCCGAGATATGGACCATGTCTGAGCGATTTCCCTGATGCTGCGCCCACTGGAACTTTAGGTCCCACTGCAGAGTGCGCATATGCCATCTGGCATGTGTACTAGCAGGAGACAGGAGGCCATGAGGCCCAGCAGGCTCACACTCACCGAAACCCAAGACCGAGGCTGAAAGAAAGATCTGAATCATAGCCTGAAGGTCTTGGACTCGCTTGTCTGGAGAATAAGCGAGAAATCGCACTGTATCCAGAACAGCTCCAATGAAAGTGAGCGTCTGAGAGGGAGTCAGGTGTGACTTCGGCACGTTTATAGTGAACCCCAGCTTGTGCAGGAGGTTCGCCATAGTCTGAAGGTGAGAGACGACTGTCTGGGGAGAAGGCGCCTTCAACAGCCAGTCATTGAGGTAGAGTAAAACTGAGACCCCTAACCTGCACAGATGAGCTGCAACCACCGCCATCATTTTTGTGAACACCAGAGGGGCGGTGGTAAGGCCGAAAAGGAGCATGGTAAACTGAAAGTGCTCGTGACCTACCATGAATCGTAGGTAACGTCTGTGGGCAGGCAGGATGGGGATGTGAAAATAAGCGTCCTGCAAGTCCAACGCTACCATCCAGTCTCATGGGTCTAAGGCAGAAAGAACCTGAGCCAGGGTGACCATTTTTAATTTCTCCTTCTTGGGGAAGTAGTTCAGGACCCGAAAGTCTAGGATTGGATGTAAGCCCTTGTCCTTCGTTGGTATAAGAAAGTAGCAGGAATAACAACCACGACCCACTTCTGGCACAGGGACTCTTTCTATAGCTCCCTTGGCCAAGAGAGCCATGACTTCCTGGTGGAGAAGCACAAAATGATCCTCCGGAAGATGATGGGAGGATGGTGGCATGTGTGGTGCTGCAGATTCCAAAGGAGGGTGGGGAGGAGTAGCCCTTCCGAATGATCTGCAAAACCCACCCATCAGTGGTGATAAGTTCCCAGAGGGGCAGGTGATGGCGGATCCTGCCCCTAACTGGGTAGGAGTGACGGGACTAGGAGGGTTTGGAGACTGCAGTGTGGGGGGCAGAGGTGGAATGGTTCCCCGTCTCACAGCCACGGGGAATTCCGCGACCTCGGCCATGCATAGGCTGCCCAGAGTGCGTGGCACGATGGCTGGGTTGAGGACATGACAGGGTGCCCCTTCCGTGTTCCACGAAATGGATGAAAAGCTGAATGCGGTGGGCGAGTGGCGGAGGAAAGACCAAGGGTCCGAGCCGTAGACTGGGAATAATTGAATCTCTCCAAGGCAGAGTCCGCTTTGTCTCCAAAGAGACGGGTGCCATCAAAGGACATGTCCATGAGTGACTGTTTGACATCCCCCGAGAAGCCACACGTGCATAACCAGGCATGGCGCCGTAAGACCACTGTTGTTGCAACCGATCTGCCCAGAAAGTCTCTCGTATCCCGCCCACAACGGATAGTGAACTTTTCTGCATCCCTCCCATCTTTCACTGCTTGGGAGACGATAGCACAGGCCTCCTCCGGTATCTGCGGCAGGACTTGCGCAACTGTAACCCACAGGGAGTGGGTATAACGTCACAAAAAACATGCAGTGTTCACAGACCGCAGTGCGAGGCTGCAGGAAGAAAACAACTTCTTGGCAAATTGTTCCAGCCTTTTGGATTCACTATCCTGGGGTACGGAAGGGAATGCGCCTGAAGAAGTGGAAGCCTGGATAACACGACTCTCAGGAGTGGGGTGTTGGGACAGGAATTTTGGGTCGGTCGGTGCAGGCCAATGGCGGCTAGCAATAGTCCTGTTCACAGGAGCCCCTGTGTTGGGTTTGGACCATGTACTCAAAAGGACATCGGTGAGGGCCTCATTGAATGAGAGAAGGGGTTCTGAAGTAGAAGCCCCAGGCTGAAGCACCTCAGCTGCCCTACTGACCACCATACTGTAAGTTGCTTCCTTCGCCGTAGCCACACTAGGAGGAGACAGCATGCCAGCATCAGGAGAAGTATCCAGACCACTGGCTTCACCCAAATCCTGTTCCCAGTCCACAGCATGGTCACCCTGGTATTCATAATGGTCCAGGGATCCATCCAATTCCTCCCCATAGGAAAAAGGGTCCGAATCAGACCTTGGGTGAATAGGCCCCACTGAAGCCGATTGTGCAGTCGACCGATGCCTCTCCGAGTCGTCTGGAATAAATTCTTGTTCTCCTCCAGGGGAACCCACAAACTATGGGTACCTCTCGAATCCCTGTGAAGTTGGCAAAAATATAAATAAAAATAAATACGTATTTAAAAAAAAACTTCTTAGCCAAATCGTAGCACTTTTTGATGCAAAGAAGCACCCATCGTGAGATGTTACACTTCTGCACCACCTTCCCTTTCTTCGTCTCTTCACACCCATGCCGATCCTGGTATGACCAGACAGACAACTGGGAGGCGGGAGGGACCGTGAGGAATCCACAGGTAGATAATATATCCACCAGAAAAAGCGTTACCGAAGGTAAGTAACTTGCTCTTCTGATGGATACAACTACCTGTGGATTCCTCACCTAATGAATAGAGTCCCTAAGCAGTACCACCTCGGAGGGTGTCTGTCTGGTCAAACCAGGAAATCCTGCAGCACCGACCGCGCAAAATTGCCATCCATTCGCACCTCTGCATCCAAACAATAATGCTTCACAAAGGTGAAGAGGGAAGACCAAGTCACAGCCTTGCAGATGTCCACCATCAGAACACCTCTGGCCAAAGCCGATGAGGTTGACTTGGCCCTGGTGGAATGAGCCCTGATCCCCTCAGGAGGATCCTTCTTTGCCAATGAGTAACATATTTTAACACAAAGAACGGCCCACCTGGAGATCGCTCTCTTGTGGACGGCCTTCCTCTTCCTCACGTATCCAATAAAGAGTTGTTCATCCAACCAGAACTCTCTCGTCCTGTCGACATAAAAACTGAGAGCCCTCTTAGGGTCCAGACGATGGAGTCTTTCCTCCTCCTTAGATGGATGAGGAGGAGGGTAGAACGTCAAGAGAGTTATTGATTGTCCCAAGTGAAATGGAGACACCACCTTGGGGAGGAAAGCCACCCTGGTCCTCAAAACCACCTAATCCTTATAAAAAGTGGTGAAAGGCGGGTGAGCAGAAAGAGCCTGCAGTTTGCTAACACGTCTAGCCGAAGTGATGGCCACCGTTTTGAAAAACAAATATCCTAATGGGCAGCAAGGAAGTCAACACCAAATTCAAGTCCCACTGCGGCATAATAAAAGGCCTGGGAGGAAATTTATTAGTAAGCCCCCTCAAAAATCGAACAACAAAAGGAGATCTGAATAGGGAGGGCTGATCTGGAAGATATAAAAAAAGTCGAAAGGGACGAAAGATAGCCCTTAACCGTGGGCAAAGCACAACCACGCTGAGCCAATGACAACGCGAACAACAAAACATCAGAAAGATGGGCACTTAAGGGATACATTTTCTTCTCCCCACACCAACGAACAAAATTAGCCCACCTACTTGCATAGACCAACTTGGTGGAGTGTCGTCTGGCTGATAAAAGAACGTCCACCACCTTCGGTGGGAGAGAAAAGGAACTCCGGTTGCCCCGTTCGATCGCCAGGCATGAAGCTGCAGGCTTTGTAGGTGGTGTGTCGAACCTGCCCCTGCGAAAGGAGGTCTGCCCTGAGAGGGAGACAGAGCGGAGGGTACAGTGAGTCGGAGAAGGTCTGCATACCACACCCTTCATGGCCAATCCAGAGCTTTCAGAATGACTTGGGCCCGGTCTTGCCGAATCTTCCTCAAAACCCGAGGAATCAAGGGTATGGGAGGAAACGCGTAAAGCAACTGGTCGCACCAGGACATCTGAAACGCGCCCCCCAACGCTCCTTGCATCGGATACTGGAGGCTGCATAACGACTGACAATGCGCATTCTCGAGTGGCAAAGAGGTCTATTCAGGGAAAAAAAAACATCCGAAAGATGTAAAGAACTAGATCCGGATGCAGACACCACTCGTGGTTGTCCGAGAAGAAGCGACTGAGCTTGTCCGCATGTACGTTTAGGACCCCGGCCAAATGGTTTGCCACTACACAAAGCCGATGGTCCCGCACCCGGGACCAGAGTCGCAGAGCCTCTCTGCAAAGAAGGTACAACCCTACACCCCCCTGTTTGTTGATATATAGTTGTGTTGTCCACCAGAATCTGAACTGACTGACCGCAAAGGGAAGAGAGGAAGGCCTTGAGGGCCAAACAAATCGCCCGTAGTTCCAGCAGATTAATATGAAACCTCTGCTCTACTGGAGACCAACGATCCTTGATCTCCAGATCCTCCAGATGAGCTCCCCACCCTACGGTGGAGGCATCCATTATCACTGTGGCCACCAGAGTTGGCTGCGAGAACGGCTTCTCTTGAGAAAGGTTGCCTTCCACAGCCCACCATCGGAGATCCGCTGCAGTGTCTCTGGAGACCCTCATCGATTCCCCGAGATCTCCTCTGTGCTGAAGCCACTGCTTGCGGAAGCACCACTGAAGAGCCCTCATATGCCAGTGTGCATGTGTGACCAACAGAATGCAAGAAGCGAACAGACCGAGCAAACAAAGGACCTTGAGGACCGGAACTACTGCTCCTTCTTGAAACATTGGAACCAGCGCCTGAATGTACCGTATCCGCTGTGGCGGAGGAAAGGCTCGATTCAATGTTGTGTCCAGTACTGCCCCTATGAACAGGAGACGTTGAGAGGGCTCTAGGTGAGACTTGGGCACATTTATTGAAAAACACAGACTGAACAACAACTGGGTTGTCAGCTGCAGATGACGCAGCACAAGCCCCGGAGACTCAGCTTTGATAAACCAATCGTCCAGGTAAGGGAATACTGCTACTCCCTTTCTCCTGAGGTGTGCTGCAACAACTGCAATCACCTTCGTGAAGACCCGTGGTGCGGAAGTAAGACCAAAAGGAAGGACCGCAAACTGGTAGTGCTGCGATCCTACCACAAACCAGAGATACTTCCTGTGCGACTTGAGAATGGGAATGTGAAAATAAGCATCCTGCAAGCCGACCGACACCATCCAATCCTCCTTGTCCAGCACCAAAAGCACCTGTGATAGAGTCAGCATTTTTAATTTCTCCTGTTTGAGGAACCAATTCAAAATCCTCAGGTCCAAAATAGGCCTCAGATGACCATCCTTCTTGGGGATCAGGAAGTACCTGGAATAACACCCCTGACCCCTTTCTTACTCTGGAACCAACCCCACTGCACCTTTCAATAATAGGGAGAGAACCTCCTGTTGTAACAGCAAGAGATGATCTTCTGAACAAAAAGGAAAGACGGGGAGGGAAGTGAGGCGGGATCTCCCGAAAGGGAAGGGCGTAACCTCTCCTCACCAAACTGATGAAGTCTGTTGTTATAGACTCCCATATGGGAAGAAAGAGTGAAAGCCTCCCCCTACCGGAGAGGTATAAGAAACAATGGTGAGAGAACTAGGGCTTCTTTCCTTGAGGTAACCCTCCAGCGGAAGAGGAAGGGTGCTGCTGCTGGGTGGCACCTCTTGTGCCGACTCTCCCCCGCCCCCTGTATGAGCGATAAGGGAGGCTGGAGGACTGCTGCGATCTCCCACGAAAGGAAGAACCTCTTCCAAAAACATGCATGCGATCGAAATAAGAGATAGAAATGGGGTAGCAGCAGCCTGCAGACCCAAAGATCTAGCTGTGGCCCTACATTCTTTAAAGCGCTCTAGCGAAGAGTCCGCTTTTGAACCAAACAGTTTTGCCCCATCAAAGGGCAGATCCAGCAACATAGACTGGACGTCTGTCGAAAATCCGGAAGTGCGTAACCACGCATGCCGTCTGGAGGCAACGGAAGTCCCCATGGCTCTTGCAATAGAGTCCGTGGTATCCAGCCCTGTCTGAATAACCTGTGTAGCCGCCACCCGAGCGTCCGAAAGAAGACTACACAAATCCTGGCACATGTCCGGAAGTACAGTCTTCGTCGCATCCATTATGGCATGGATATACCTGCCCAGAATACATGTTGCATTGGCAATTTTAGAGCCATGCTGCAAAAAGAACACACCTTCCTGGCCGATTGGTCCATCCATTTGGATTCCCGGTCCGAGGGTACTCCTGGAAACGAACCAGGGGCCGACCTCAAAGAGCAGGATGCTTGCACCACCAAGCTCTCTGGTGAAGGGTGTTTGGATAAAAACTCCGGGTCCCCAGGCGCAGATCTATAATGCCTGGCCACCGACCTACTATCAGACAAAGAAAAAAACAGGCTTCTTCCAAACCTCTTCGATCGGATCCATCAGGGCTTCATTAAATGGTAAAAGAGGATCCACCACGGCTGTAGCAGAATGCAAATCCTCAGTCGAAAGGTTGGTCTTCACCTGCGCCGTCGGTAAAGGAAGATCCATAAATGCTGCGGCCTTCCTAATAAGATTGCTAAGAGGCTGCCTCCTCTGTATATTCATCAGGGGATGGCAGATCATATTTGAGAGGTTTCAAGACCACTTGCTGTGTCCAACCCAGGGAAATCACCCTGGGGGTCAGTGATCTCCCCTTCTTCGAGGAATTGCTGTTGATATTCCCTCTCCTCTAAAAGTCTAAGTCATGGAGCAGAGCAACGTCGGTGAATGGCGCCGGGAAGGCGTCATGACAGGTTCTCCGGATCCACCGACGCCGCAGATGGATCCATAAGCGCCATGGAGAAGGCACCCGCATCCGATGCCGACATCCGACCCCATCACCTCCAACACCAGCATCAAAGGTCTCTCCCTCGACGTCGAGGGCTGCACTGTCGGCAGAGGGGCCTGACTTGAATCTCCAGCCAAACAAAATGGTATAAACGGCGTCGGTTTATATGGAGCTGGAACGAGATTGAAAGCCAGGGGACCAGTGGGGCCAGCCGGCGCACCACCTCCCGGAGCCATATTTTGAAAAATCTGGAACATGGCATTAAGGAATGCCGCAGGATCCGCACCCGGAGCCGGGAACGAAGGATAAGCCTGTGGAGCCGGTGCCGGGCTGGACTCTTCAGGTTCAGGATGCACCGGCGAAGCCAGATGACTGAGGATCCACAACTTCAAAGACTGACGGGGCCGGGGACGTTTGCGGCGTCGCAGGTTGAGGGGGACACAGTCGGACTCATTTCCCAAGACCTTTGGTGCCGGGACGATGGAGACCTCGACCGACTTCTGGACTGACGTCGGGAGTCACGATGACGTCACTTCTTATGGGATGACTTTCCAGAAGAGGACCGATGGTGCTGCTTCCTCTCCTTCTTGGACCTTGCCAAGAAAAGCTTTGCCTCGCGTTCCTTCAATGCCTTCGTATTCATCTTTTGGCAGGATCCGCCTTCTTGGAAGTCGTGATCGGAACTGAGGCACCAAAGACAATCGTTGTGCGGATCAGTCACAGACATGCAACCTCCACATTCCCTGCAAGGCTTCAACCCCGACTTTTTCGGAGCCGACATCCTGGAAATACATACCTTCCGAAGAGCTAATGATACAGGTAACAGAAAAGGGTCGGTGGAGGAAATCAAGAGACTTGTTTCTATACCATGACACAAATTGATGCCGACAAGCGTATACCATTTTGGTGGAGGGACTCCTGGTTGCCAAGATAAACTCACAGACTTCGTGTGGAAGGTCAAAAGCCGTCAACTGCCGCCGCTCTATCGCCACATGGAAAGCGAAGATTGGACAGCTTCAGATGGAGAACCATCCCCTGCTGCTGCACCAGAAGTGCCTCCCTAATTTGCAGTCTGACTGGAAGATCGGTGGCCATGCTCAATAGCTCTGGATACCGTACTCTCCGTGCCCAGTCTGGAGCCAGAAAGATTACTTGGGCCAGAAGTGGTATTGGCAGGAAGGCGTAAAGGAAGCCCAAGATCCACTCAAGACTAAAAGCGTTGCAGAGCGAGTGCAGTCATGAAAACTTCAACATGCAAAACAGCTGACATTGAGTGCTCTCTACAGAGCCGAACAGATAACCAAAGCTCTCCCCATTTGTGAAAGAGACCTTGCACCTTTTCTAGATGTAGACGCCATTCTAGATCGACTGACTCAATGACTGCATTTGTCTGCTCTGACGCTTGGGGATCACACCAGATGTTGAACCACCAGCGATATGCCCTGATGTGCCAGCCATGTCCAGAATCACAGAGCCTCTTTATAAAGTGTCCAGGACCCTACTCCACCCTGTTTGTTGCAGTACCACATGCCAGTAGTGCCGTCTGTGAACACTTGCACTACTTTCCCTTTGAGAGAGGGAAGTATTTCAATGCAAGCGTGATTCCCTGGAGCTCCAGAAGGTTGATGTTGGGCCCAGAATCCGCATGAGACCAGAGGCCTATGATCTACGCCTCTCCTATGTGGCTGCCCAATCCCAGTAGTGAGGCATCTGTCACTACTGAGATATCTGGTTGGGGGAAGCAAGAGATCCAGATTCCAAAGCCACCACAGCAGATCTTTCACAGTCCCCTCCGAGATCTAGACCATGTCGGAGAGATTACACTGATGCTGTGCCCACTGGAACTTAAGTCCCATTGAAAAGCCCACATATGCCATCTGGCATGTGTCACTAGCAGGATGCAGGACGCCATGAGGCCCTGCAGCCTCTGAGTTGTTTTCACCGAAAGCCAGGATAGAGGCTGAAACATCAGAATCATAGCATGAATATTCTTGATTCGCTTTTTGGGAGGATAGGTCCGAAACTGCATGTGTCCAGAACATCCCTGATTAAACGGAGCATCTGATAGGAAGTCAAGTGAGACTTTGGCATGTTTATAGTGAACCTCAATGTATGCAGGAGGTTCGCCTTAGTCTGAAGGTGGGAGACAACTTTCTGGGGTGTGTCTGCCTTCAACAGCCAGTCATCGAGATAGGGGAAGACCGAAACCCCTAACCTGCACAGATGAGCTGCAACCACCGCCATCACTTTCGTGAACACCCGAGGGGTGCTGGTAAGGCCCAAAGGGATCACAGTAAATTGAAAGTGCTAGTGATCTACTAGGAATCGTAGACAGTACCCGTGGGCAGGCAGGATGGGAATATGGAAACAAGCACCCTGCAAGTATAACGCTACCATCCAGTCTCCTGGGTCTAAGGCAGACAAGACATGAGTCAGAGTGAGCATTTTTAACTTCTTCTTGCAGAACAGAATGAGGGCCCGAAGGACATAAGTCTTTGCCTTTTTTGGGCACCAGAAAGTAGCAGGAATAACAACTACAACCTACTTCTGGCACAGGGACCCTCTCTATGGCACCTTTGGCGAAGAGAGCTGTGACTTTCTAGCAGAGAATTGCCAGATGATCATCTGGTAAGGGACCGTAAGATGGAGGCATGGCCGGTGGGGATTACCCCCTTTGTATGATATGCAAAACCCACCTGTCTGTCGTGATGGTCTCCTAGTGGAGCAGATGAATGCAAATCCTGCCACCAACTGGTATATGAGGGTGGGTACGGACTAGGAAGGTTTGGAGGCTGCACCAGGGTGGAGTGGGCAAACCTGTGTTTTCCTGTCCCATGGGCCTGCAGGATTCTGCATCCCTGGTGGCTGTAAAAGGGACCCAACAGGAAGCCCGTTCTGTTGCCACGAAAGGGGCAAAATATGGACTGTTAGTGGTGAGGTGAAACAGAGAGGCCAAGGGATCGAGCCATAGCCCGGCACTCAAACCTCTCATGCGCTGAGTCCGCCTTGTCCCCAAAGAGACAGGTGCCATCAAAGGGCATGTCCATGAGGGTCTGTTGGACATTTCCTGGAAAAACAGATGCCCTCAACCAGGCATGGCTCCTCAAGGCCACCGTCAACGCATCCCATTTACCTGTAGAATTGGTTGTGTCCATTTCACAGGGAATGGTGAACTTCGCAGCATCTCTCCCATCAGCAAAGGCTTGGGAGATGTTAGCCCGGGTCTTCTCCAAGATCTGCGGCAGAACTTGCACGACCGTATCCCACAAGCAGTGGTTAAAGCAGCACAAAAGGCATGCAGTGCTTACCGACCGCAACGCCAGACTGGAGGAAGAAAACCTCATCTTCTTACCAAGTTGGTCTTTGATTCTCTATCCGGGGGAGTGGAAAGTAATGCACTAGATGACAATGATGCCTGGATGAAAAGGCTCTCAGGTTAGGGGTGTTGGGCCAGGAATTTAGAGTCGTTTGGAGCAGGCTGATGGGGGCGAGCAATTCTACTGTTTACAGGAGCCCATGTTCTGGGTCTGGACCAAGTACCCGGAAGGACATCAATGAGGGCTTCATTGAAGGGGAGGCTCGGCGGTAGAAGCCCCAGCTTGAAGCACCTCCGTCAGGAGATTCGTCCTGACCGCTACAGTGGACAGCTCCATGTCAATGACCTCAGCCACCCTACTGACCACAACAGAATAAGAGGTTCCCTCCGCCGTAGCCACGGTAGGAGGAGAATGCATGCCAGCATCTGGAGAAGTATCTAGACCATTAGCTTCACCCTATTCCTGTGCCCAGTCAAAATCAGGGTTATCTAGCTGGTATTCTAAAGGGTCCAGCGTCCCCTCCTATCCTTCCTTGTATTTGTACCCATAGTAATAAGGGTCCACACCCAATCTGGGGTGAGAACCACATCGAAGTCAGAAGCAGCGTCGGCAGGCACCGTTCTTTCTCCGGGTCATCGTGGGTAAGAATTGGGTCAACGTCGATCGTGTGCACCACCAATGTCAGAAGCACTGATGACCTAGCTGGTGTCGGGGAAGGTCGCGATGGCACGACCAGGGTCAGCAAGGATCCGGAGGGACCACTGGGGGCAGAGGCCAAAGACGCTGGCGTGGAACCAAAAGGGCCCTCATATGAACCCCTAGGCCTCGAAGGTGCCACAGAAGGGTCAGAATGACCAAATATGAGGCGTATGGCCTCAAAACTCCTTGAGTTTGGCAAGGGTCGCCCTGGATCACGGAAAATTGGGGAGGTGCGGAGCACAGCAAGGACACTCCTCCCACGTCGCATCGGCTGAGCGATGCGGTGAAGTTGGAAAACTCCTGGCCTTCTTTGACGACTTCTTTCTCTGACCTGAATGACACGAATATGATGATGATGAGTGGTGGTGACTCCGCGAACAATCTCAAGACACTCCTCATGAGTGACACCATGAACGATGCAGGGTCGAGCGTCGGGCCTTCATGAGCTTTAGGGACCGCTCCCTCAAAGCCTTCGGGTGCATGGCCTGGCACTCAAAGCACAACTTCGGGTTGCACTACAAAAACAAACGGACCGGATGCCGATCTGTCCCAAACATCATATGGTGACAGGCCTCGCAAGGCTTGAACCCGTTCTTCGGGGACATCATGATGCGCCAAGGGTCAACACAAAAAACAGACAAAAGGGTCCAATACACTTAAAAAATTAACAGGGTATCTCTTCTCCACATCAGCGTGTGGCACAGAAAAGAACGGACGTCACTACGCCGATTTCCTCAAGTAGTGGAACTAAAATGTTGTGGATGATTGCATGGCAAAGTAGTGGCTTATGGAAGGTAGGTATCCATACACAGACTTTTGAAAGGTTTCTCTAATGGAAGGTAAACCTCAGTCCATTTCGAAGTACTTAACTTTTGTATGATACAACAAGATACAAGTAGGAAAATACAGGTCTGGTTGAGATGGGAACTGGGGGCAGCAAACAACACTCTACAGCCTTTTCCCCTGCTTAGGTCAGACTTTAGAATGACAACATGGTTGAGCCTTTTTTGGGCGTTTCAGGTATGAAATCACAAAGTGTCGTTTTCACCCTTGCTACGTTCTCCAGAACATATGAAGTGGAGGCTGCTGCTTCTGTAACAGTAAGACTTTCAATGACAGGCAAAAGAAAGTGAAGGAAAAACACAAGACTTCATGTGGTTGTCTGATGAGGAACAAAATACGCAATGTACTTTACCCTCTGGATTTAGAGGATAAACAATTTCTAGTACCAAGAAGTTTTATGACTCACATTGTATGGATGAAAAAACTGGTTCTTATCCAGTCAGCCCAATGAAATCAGGTGATCAGAAGATAAGCTGGAATCCAAAGGCACCTAACAGTGAGCTGTAGCCTCGGAGTTCTGAGCAGTATCCACCAACTGATAGGGAGTATGAACCGCAAGTCCTTAGGATTCACAAAACCTATGGTCCTGGAGGTGGGCAGAAGACTTTAGTAAGAGTGTGAACCTCTGGGGCCATGTGTAGGAAGTTGGCTCTGTGTTTACTATTTCAAAGTATGAAATAGTCTGCACAAATTCCAAGGTTTCCCCTTACAAGTAAGATGGTGGCAAAATCAGATAATACTAATGCACTATTTGTGGTAGTGTAGTCGAGCAGTAGGCTTATCAGAGAGTAGTGTTAAGCATTTGTTGTACACACACAGGCAATAAATGAGGAACAAAGACTTTTTCCAGTCCAATAGGTTTTTATATTGAAAAATATTTTCTTATTTTATTTTAAGAACCACAGGTTCAAGATTTACAGTTAACACTTTAAATGTAAGGTACTTCACTTAGATACTTTAGGAACTTTGAATAAAAGCACTATCATATACAGTGTTTTTAAAAATGGCAATAAGCTATTTTCAAAATGGACAGTGCAAAAATAAACAGTTCCTGGGGGAGGTAAGTAAAGGTTAGATTAGGAGGTAAGTAAAACACTTTCAAGTCTCAGTTCTGGGGCATAGGCAGCCCACCGTTGGGGGTTCAAGGCAACCCCAAAGTTACCACACCAGCAGCTCAGGGCCAGTCAGGTGCAGAGGTCAAAGTGGTGCCCAAAACACATAGGTGCCTATGGAGAACAGGGGTGCTCCGGTTCCAGTCTGCCAGCAATTTAGTACCTGCGTCCTTAGGGGCAGACTGGGGGGGGATGGAGGGTGGGCAGGGAGGGAGGATTGGGCGCACAAGTAGGCATACAAAATACACCCTCGGCAGCACAGGGCCAGCAGGGTGCAGTGTGCAAAGCAGGTGTCTGGTTTCAATGGAGGGACCTGGGGGTCACTCTAGTGGTGCAGGCAGGCACAGGGGGTGGTTCTTGGGACAGCCACCACCTGGACAAGGCAGAGGGTCACCTGGGGGTCACTCCTGCGCTGAAGTTTGGTTCCTTCAGGTCCTGGGGGCTGAGGGTGCAGTGTTGGTTCCAGGCGCCGGACCCTTGTTGGAGGTCGCGGTCAGGGGGCGCTTCTGGATTCTCTGCAGGCATCGCTGTGGGGGCTCAGGGAGGGGTTGTCTCTTGTCACTCACTGGCTCGCAGACACCGGGTAGTCCTCCCTCTAGTGTTTGTTCTCTGGATCTTGAGCCGGGGGCGTCGGGTGCAGAGTGTGAAGTCTCACAATTCCGGCGGGAAACGTGAAGTCTTTGAAAGTTGCTTCTTTGTTGCAAAGAAGTAGCTGGTTTTGAACAGGGCCGTTGTTCAAGGGTGTTTCTTGGTCCTTTAGTCCAGGGCAGTCCTTTGAGGCTTCAGAGGTCGCTGGTCCCTGATGGATGCGCCGCTGGTTGTAGGTTTTCGAAGTTGGAGACAGGCCGGTAGGGCTGGGGATAAAGCAGTTGTGGTCGCCAGTCTTCTCTGCAGGCTTGTAGGTCAGCAGTCTTCCTCGTTTCTTCAGGTTGCAGGAATCTGATTCCTGGGATCTGGAGTGCCCCTAAATACTGAATTTGCCGATGGTTACTGTCCTGGAGGGTGGCTACACCCTCTTTGTGCCTCCTCCCTGTGGGGAGGAGGGCACATCCCTAATCCTATTGCCCTTAATGCCCATTGCTTCACAGCTTGTGTGCTGGTGGGGAGAAAATGACTAAGTCGACATGGCACTCCCCTCAGAGTGCCATGCCTACCTCCCACTGCCTGTGGCATAGGTAAGTCACCCCCTAGCAGGCCTTACAGCCCTAAGGCAGGGTGCACTCTACCACAGGTGAGGGCATAAGTACTATGCCCATACAGTGGCCAAACAAAACCTTAGACATTGTAAGTGCAGGGTAGCCATAAGTATATGGTCTGGGAGTTGGTCAAACATGAACTCCACAGTTCAATAATGGTTACACTGAAATCAGGGAAGTTTGGTATCAAACTTATCAGCACAATAAATGCACACTGATGCCAGTGTGCAATTTATTGTAACATACACCCAGAGGGCATCTTAGAGATGCCCCCTGAATGCCAACCAGAATTCTAGTGTAGGCGGACTAGTTTTTGCCAGCCTGCCACAGACCAGACATGTTGCTGGCCAGGAACAAAGCCTGTACTGGGTGGAAGTGCTTCTCACCTACCCCTGCAGGAACTGTTAATACCTGGAGGTGAGCCTCAAAGGCTCACCCCTTTTGTTACAGCACCACAGGGCATCCCAATTAGTGGAGATGCCCGCCCCTCCGGCCACTGCCCCTACTTTTGGCGGCAAGGCTGGAGGAGATAATAAGGAAAACAAGGAGGAGCCACCCACCAGTCAGGACAGCCCCTAAGGTGTCCTGAGCTGAGGTGACCCCTGCCTTTAGAAATCCTCCATCTTGAGTTTGGAGGATTCCCCAATATGATTAGGGATGTGCCCTCCTCCCCACTGCGAGGAGGCACAAAGAGGGTGTAGCCACCCTCCTGGACAGTAGCCATTGGCTACTGCCCTCCCAGACCTAAACACACCCCTAAATTCAGTATTTAGGGGCTCCCCAGAACCTAGGAAACTAGATTCCTGCAACCTAAACCAAGAAGGACTGCTGACCTGAAGCCCTGCAGACAAGACGGAGACGACAACTGCGTTCAACCCAGCCCTACCGGCCTGTCGCCTGACTCAAAGAAAACTGCAACAGCGACACATCCGACAGGGACCAGAGACCTCTGAAGCCTCAGAGGACTGCCCTGAACCTAAGGACCAAGAACCTCCTGTGAACAGGAGCCCTGTTCAAAACCAGCTACTTATTTGCAACAAAGAAACAACTTCCAAAGATTGCACATTTCCTGCCGGAAGCGTGAGACACTACACTCTGCACCAGACGTCCCCGGCTCGAGATGCAGAGAACCAACACCACAGAGAGGACTCCCCGGCGACTGCAAGTCTGTGAGTAGCCAGAGACGACCCCCCTGGGCCCCCACAGTGAACCCTGCAGAGAGAATACAGAGGCTCCCTCTGACCGCGACTGCCGGTAACAAGGGACCAGACGCCTGGAACCAACACTGCACGCGCAGCCCCCAGGACCTGAAGGAATCGAACCTCAGTGCAGGAGCGACTCCCAGGTGACCCTCTGCCGAGCCCACCCAGGTGGTGGCTGTCCCGAGAAGCTCCCGCTGTGCCTGCCTGCAACGCTAGATGGTGGGCTGCCTATGCCCCAAACTTGAGACTTGCAAGTGTCTGTCTTATCTCCAAAACTAACCTTTACTTACCTCCCCCAGGAACTGTTGATTTTTGCACTGTGTCCACTTAAAATAGCTTATTGCCATTTCTACAAAGACTGTACATGATATTGTGTTTATTCAAAGTTCCTAAAGTATCTATGTGAAGTACCTTGCATTTAAAGTGTTTGATGTAAATCTTGAACCTGTGGTTCTTAAAATAAACTAAGAAAAGTTATTTTTCAATATAAAAACCTATTGGCCTGGAGTAAGTCTTTGAGTGTGGGTTCCTCATTTATTGCCTGTGTGTGTACAACAAATGCTTAACACTACCCTCTGATAAGCCTACTGCTCGACCACACTACTACAAAATAGAGCATTAGAATTATCTATTTTTGCCACTATCTTACCTCTAAGGGGAACCCTTGCACTCTGTGCACACTACTTCTCAATTTGAAATAGTATATACAGAGTCAAGGTCCTACATATATGTACTCCCTTAAACATACACTGCAACCTGCCCATGAGGCTACCAAGGGCCTACCTTCGGGGTGCCTGACAAGTAGTAAAAAGGGAAGGTTTAGGCCTGGCAAGTGGGTAAGCTTGCCAAGTCGAATTGGCAGTTTAAAACTGCACACACTGACACTGTAGTGGCAGGTCCGAGCCATGGTTACAGGGCTACTAATGTGCTGCAGGCCCACTAGTAGCATTTGATTTACAGTCCCTGGGCAACTCTAGTGCACTTTACTAGGGACTTACCAGTAAATCAAATATGACACTCATGGATAAACCAAACGGTACAAGCTCTATAGGGAGCACTTGCGCACTGATTAGAAGTGGTGAAGTGCACAGACAATAAACCATCAAAAACGGACCAGAAAAATATTGTAGGAAGGCAGCACAACGTTTGGGGATAACCCTGCAAAAAGGGCCATTTCCAATATCACACCTGCAGGAGCTGATGGCGAGCCTCAAAGGCTGAAGCCTCTTGTTACAGTGCCATGGGGCACTCCAGCTAGTGGAGTTGTCCGCACACGGACAAAGCCCCACTTTTGGCAGCAAGGTGATCAGGAAAATTATGGAAAGCAGGGAGGAGTGACCCCCCCAAAACTCACCCCTCCCCCTGCCATCTAAAGCTAGGGCCATCCCTAGGGTGTCCAGAGCGGACGTTGCCCCCCCCCCCTTCCTGCAGAATCATCCATCTTAGTTTGGAGAACAGAAACCAATAGGGTTAGGTTTGCGTCCCCCTCCCCAAAGGGAGTGGACACAAGAACGGGGTGTAGCCGCCCTCTGGGACAGTAGCCATTGGCTACTGCCCTCTGACCCCTGTAACCCCCCCTAAATCCAGGATTTAAGGGCTTACCTGAACCCAGCTCATGAGATTTAGGCTGACCTGACAAGAAAGAAGGACTGCTGAGCTGAACCCCCAGCAGAGAAGACGACGACAACTGACGGCCTCAAAAAACCAGCACAAAAACAGTGAGGCATCCAGCGGGGCCAGCCACCTCGACCAAGTTATAGAAGTCTGTCTTGCACCCAAAAGGACCAAGAACTGCAGAGGACAGTGGCCCTGTCCAAGAAGGAAACATCCAGGGACTCTGGCACACCTCCAGACACGCGAGTCCTGACCACCCTGCACCAGACACCCTACGGCCGGTGACCACGTGGCCCAACCAGCTAAAGAATCATCAGGTGATTGTGAGCAAGTGCCCACCCTGGGTTGACCTTTCGACCCCCCCACAAAGATGCCTGCAGAGGGAAGACCGAGGACCCCGACCCCTGAACGCGAAAGCACTGGATGAATATAACCGCACTGTGAGAGACTGGCACCTTATTGCAGTAATCCCCCACATTTTTGCCTGGTTTCCGAATGCAACTTGGACTGGAGTGCACTGGGATCCTGCTAACTAGGTTCCCGGTACCAGTGTTCTTTCCCTAAAACATTTTAAAAGTGATTGGATACATCTTTAGCTATCACTACAAGTCCCTAGTAAAAAGGTACTTAGGTACCCATGGCATGCAGTACTTTGGATAAGCCCCTGGTGGCAGTGGCACTGATTGTGACAACCTCAAGGGACATGCATCAAGATGTGCACAGCACTGCCATAGCAGACAGTCTCCTGCTGCAAACCTAAAATACAAACTCTACTTGGCACACTACCTGTGTGCCCGGTCCACCGTACACTGCATTAACTATGGGTAAGACACCCCTATAGCAGGCCTTACAGACCTAAGGCAGGATACTCCATACTATATGTGAGGGCACAGCTGAATGAGCAGTATGTTCCCACCGTGTCCCTGGCAAACCTGGGATATAGTGAGTGAATAGAGCTGCCATTTTAATGTATGTGCTGGACACTGGCCAACACGAGATTCCCAGCAAAATGATGGCTACTCTGAACCCTGGGTTGTTTGGTATCAAACCACTCCGAATGATAAATTCAAACTGGTACCAGTACTGGATTTATAATAAAATGTACCCAGGGATCACCTTGGAGGTGTCCCCTGCAAACGCCAACTATCCTGGCATATTTTCTGACTGGTTTCATCCAGCCTGCCACACCCACACAGTGCATATACAAACCTTGGTGGAGAGCCCAGTCTCCCTGGTTCGTAAACCAATGCCCTCGCTTGGTGGAGGAGCTAACCATCCACTCCCCCAGGAACGTGCAAAACCCCGGTAGTGAGCTTCAAAGGGCTACAGCCCCTGAAACTCGAGCCTCCAGGCCTGCTGCTAGCATCTGAGGGGTTGCCACTTTGCAAAACACCCACTTTTTGAGTGAGCAAAGGTGGGAAACCACACAAAGATTAGGAGTGGCGGCCTAGCATGCACCACCTCTAAGGTGTTGTCTGCGAAGTGGACCCTCAAATTCAGTTTCCTCCATCTTGAAATGAAGGAAACTAGCCAATCAAGTTTAGGGAAGTCACCCTTCCCAAAGGAAGTGGACACTAAAGTGGGTGGAGCCACCCATAGGTAAGTGTCCCATTGGACATTACCAGGTTTCCCCTAGAACGCCCACTAAATTCTGTATTTATTGGACATCCCTAGAACAAGAAATCAGATTTCAAAATACAAAGAAGACCTGCACCAAAGAAGATCCAAAGCAAAAGAACTACAGACCTGTTGCAGAAGAAAAGGCGCGTGGAGGAGCTGGACACTGGACCGAGCCCAAGAAACCCAGGTAATATCCAGGCTTAAAGAATCACCCCAGATATCCCTTTTGAGTGGAGGCACCACTCAAAAACCAAGCAAGATCCAATAAGCCAGTGAAGGTCGCTTCACTGGCTGGCCGATATGTCCACAACCGGAATTTGCAGCCGGACCCCACAACACACTAACTACCGTCCCGGACGTGACCTACAAGTGTGCCAAGATTGGTGGCACTGTGCCCTCCAGTGGCTGAGTTACGCCAATTCCCTGGGACAACCTCAAACCAGCTCCCCAAGAGCTGAAAGGATCAGGAGGAAGCTCCTGTAGAGGGACTTTAATAACACCCTGGGACCTACCACCAGAATGCTCACAGTGTCCTGTAAGCAGCCAGAGAGACTCACCTCCAAAAGGACTCAGTTGCGCACAGCTCTGGATCTCACCCCGCAGCCGGCCGCTCTGCGCCCGCAACAAGGAACCAGCTGTGCTCCACTGATCCACAAACCCTTGCGACCTCGACAGCCCAAGGGGACCCCCAGAAACCATCTTTTCCAAGTGGCCCCTACAGGTGGCCCTGTGCCAAAAGCGTTTCCTACACTGCTCCCGCCGGAAACGGGAGCCGCAAGAGGCTCTCCGGCTGGTGCAAGGTGCCTACTGACTGGTGCGACCACCCTGCAAAAAAAAAAAAAAAAAAAAAAAACACAAAAGAGACTGGTAACTTAATTGTACGATTTTGAATGGTAACTGTACATTGATTCCAATGATGCGTAATTATAGGCAGAAAGACTAACTTTATTACAACTTTTAAAACTAATATCTACAAAAGTATTTGAAAGATCTTGGTCTTAAAAATTAAATAAAACTGAAGTATTTTTATAAACTCTGGTCTCGAGTTATTCATTGAGTGCATGTGCTGCATGATTGGTTTTGTGAGCACAACAAATGCTTAGTACATCTCCTGGATTAGCCTAACTGCTCGACCAGCTACCTTAACAATTGTAGCATTAAGTGGTCTAATTTTTGCTCATGTAAACCAAAGTGTGGTCGCCTGGACCCACTGCATAGTGTGCCTGTGGTAAAGTTATCCTATGAAGGAAGAACTAGCACTGCATACAGGTATACTAAAGCGACTTACGTGATCAATCTCCTGGACTTCGGCCACACGGACCATTCACCTCAGGCAGCAGGGTGCATGGGTACAGCTCAGCGTCAAGTGCCCCATGTAAGTCTATGGGGACCGGTTTGGTCACAAAGTTGCTTGATGGATTGGGAGTCCACATCAGAGGAACCCACGTGGGTTTCGAACCTTGAGACCCTTAGGCACGTAGGGACACCAACGATCCACTTCACCTCAGGCTGTGGGGTGCAGGTGCAGTGGTGTTTTATCGCATCAGGTCTGGTGCTGGAGTTCCTTGTGGTTGTAAGGAGCCCCGCAGAAACAGTCTATAGGCATCGACTTGGGGTTTAGTCCGAACAAGCCAACAAGTGGCCTCCGGTCTCACGAGGCAGAGAGATGTGGGGACAGCCTTGGTCCTCTTCTCCTAGGCCCAGGGCAGACGGGTGCAGAGGTGTCCTGAGACATGGGGTCTTTGTCACTCACTGTTGCTAGGGGTCTGCAGAATCAGGCTGCAAACGCTGTCAGGAAGTCCACATAGGGCAAGCTCTGGGTAGGCTGTGTCTGAACGGTCTGGGGACCATGGTGACACCACTGGACCACTTCAACTCGGGCTAGGCAGCTCAGCTGCAGTGATGTTGCCCAGTGTTGGGCTTTTGGCAGTCAAGGTCCTCATGGTTCTTCCTTGGGTGCCTGCAGATGCAGGGCAGCAGCTCCTGTAATCCAAAAGAGTTATTCTTGGTGATTTGTGAAGCACGGACAGCGCTCACTGATTTTTGGAACCTGCAGTGGCAGGACAGGTCAGATGCTCCTCAAGGGCCAGGCGCAGCAGGCTTGGCACCACGTCAGTCGTGCTTCTTAGGTCTATGGTTTTGCAGTCTTGTTGCACACTCCTTTTGTGTCATGGAAGAAAGTCAGAGAATCTGTGTAGGAAAGTGCCCTTGTTGGCATGGTTGCCCCCCACTTTTTGTCTGATATTGGTGATAACTTGACAGAGCGTGATGGGATCCTGCTAACCAGGCCCCAGCACTAGTGTGCTTTCCCAAAACTGTAGCATTGTGTCCACACAACAGCACACCCTTGGTACACAGTTAAGTCACTTGTAAAAAGTACCCACGGTACCAAGGGCCCTGTTAACTGGAAAGTCCCCAAGTGCTGCAGCATGACTTATGCCACCCTGGGGACCACTCACCTAGCACATGCACATTGCCATTGCAGCTTGTGCGCGCTGGTGCTGAGAAAAAGGCACATTCGACATTGCACCTCTCAGTGTGCCACACCACAAACCACTGCCGATGGTATACGTAAGTCAACACTCAAGCAGGCTTTACAGCCCTAAGGGAGGGTGCACTATACCATAGGTGAGGGCATACCTGCATGAACAATATGCCCCTAAGTGTCTAAGTCCATTCTTAGACATTGTAAGTCTAGTGAGGCCATATTAAGTATATGGGCTGGGAGTTTGCCATTATGAATTCCACAGATCCATAAACTAAAGTCTAGAATGTTTGGTATCAAACTTGTCAGCACAATAAACCCAAACTGATGCCTGTGCTGGTTTTATTGAAACATGCACCAAGAGGGCATCTTAGAGATGCTCCCTGTATTTACCCATTCCTTTAATGCAGGACTGACGGGTCTGCGCCAGCCTACCACGAACAGACAAGTTTCTGATTCCATGGGGTGAGAGCTTTTGTGCTCTCGTAGGCCAGAAACAAAGCTGACACTGTGTCCGTGCTTCACACCTCCACCCTGCAGGAATTCTAACACCTGGTGGTGAGCCTAAAATGATCATGCTTCTTACCTAGAAGCAGGCCTGATTCTGAGTGCCACGGGTCGCAACGTTGACCTCTGCATAAAGCCAGCCCCGTGTGGCTGGTGGAGGGTGCTTGGCACTAACTCAAACTCAGACCCATGGTATTATAACCCCCAGAGAATGGAACTGTAGGTCTGGTACTTACCGCCATAACTGTACTTTCTTTTATTCCCTACGGAACTGTTCCTGAAAATTGCAGTGTGTCAACTTTTAAAACATATTTGCTATATTCACATAAGCCATTTATATTGCCAAATTAAAACAAATAGGTATTGATACATATTTTGGAAACTTACTTGTAAATGTGCTTTCCTTGCAAATTGAATCTTGTGGTTCTAGAAATAAATGGACAAAAACAAGTTTTGGTATCTAAAAAGAATTGCCCTGAAATTAGGGCTTTGAGCGCATGTTTCATTTATTACCTGTGTGTACAAAAAATGCTTTGCACTACCCTCTGATAAGCCTAACTGCTCGACCACAGTACAACAAAACAGCATTAGTATCATATTTGTTGCCTCTAAACTCTGGTGAATCCCTGTACAGACTATATCTCAATTTGATATAGCATATCCAGAGCCATCTTCCTACAATCTTGTATCAGTGGTTCCCCTAAATAGTCAATTTAGGGGAACCGGTATTGAGAGTGAAGGGTAGTAATCACTGGAGTTCTGTAGGAATCTGGCCTGGTGTGTGCTAACTACCTATGGTATGATCACCTTATACAAGGTCCATGTATCCCTTATGAGTGAAGTGGAGTCAGTGTCAAGGAAGCCAGGCTCTCTAAAGGTAGCTGTGGATAAGTAGCCAAGGCTTATTTAGGAGACATGCAAAGCTCTCATGCAATACCACTGTAGTCATACAGCACTTACACAAATGAAAGAAGGCACTCAGTACTACGAAAATAGAGGCTCTTAATTAGAGTAATACAAACACTAGTTAGGCAATACTCTAATTGTAGGTAAGTAAACATACTACACATGTACAGTAACAATCAGGAATAGGCTTAAAAAGCAATTGAGAACACTGAAAAACAGCAGACAAAACTCTAGACCAGGGGAGTGGGGGTGGGGTGGTGTTGTTGTTAGGTGGATGCAGGAGTTGGTCGACAGTGGAAAGAAGACGGTCAACACTGGGACAGGTGAAGAGTTCCTGGCTGATGCGGTCGACGTCCCACGCTGGATGAAGGATTGCAGTCAGTCTGTGGAGTGAAAAAAAAACACATACAAGACCTGAAAAAGGAAAATATCACAGTTGCTAGTAGTGGAGCTGTTGGGGTCCAGGAAGGCCAAGGGAGGGGGAGAGGGAACTAAATCCACAGGGGATGTCCGTAGCGACCCTCAGCAGTGCGGAGAGTCCAAAGAAGAAGATGCAGCCCACACAGATGACTCGCAGGCAAAGAGCACAGGAGTCACAGTGAGGCCCATGCAGGACACTTAAAAAGGAGTCCCACGTCGCTGAATAACCATGCAAAGGGCTGAGCGTCACAGGGAAGAGTAATGTGGACAGGAGCAACACAAAGACTGAAGTTCCCCTGGAGGCGGTGCCATCAAGCCTTGTCAGTTGCAAGAGACACTATGCATGGAGAAGGGAAGGTCCTACCTTCACCCAAGTTGGACAGCTGGTAGGGAGGACGCAAAAGAACCACCAACTGTGATGCAGGATCCACACAGTTCCATAGAAGAGGAGATCCATGCAGCCGGTCATCATTGCAGCAGAATGCCTGCAGATGCACAGGAGCGACTTTCATTCCACGGGAAGTTTGCTTCTTAGGGCAGACTGAAGACTCGCCACCCTCATATGATGCACAGCCGGGGAAATGTTGCAGTTGCTAGAAGAAGCCAGAGAAACAATGTTGGAGAGCAGAGGCGTAGCTGTAGATGCGGACTGTAGGTCCCTGTGGAGTCCAGCTGCGGTTCGAGAGGCCAGAAGTTTCAGTAAACGATGCAGATGATTCCTGCTGGAGTCTTGCATGTCGAATCTGGGAACCCACCCATGAGGAAGACCCTAAATAGCCCTGAAAGGGGAACTGGTCACCTAACCACATGGCCAGTAAGATGCCCCCAGAGGCCTCTGCCCACCCTAAGGTCAAGATGGCAGAATCAAAGGGCCATCTAGAGGAGCTCTGGGCACCAACCCTGGGGTGGTGATAGACAGGGGAGTGGTCATTCCCATTTCCATTGTTCAGTTCCAGGACAGAGCAGGGATTAGGGGTCCCTCAACTGGCGCAGATTGGTTTTATGAAAGGATGGCACCAATGGTGGCCATCAAAGCATACCAGTGGCTTGGCGAGGCTACCCCTCCCAAGTCATTTAACACCTTTTTTCTACACAAAGGCAAAGAGTGTTGCCCCCGTCACCTAAAGGAAATTCTTTTGTTCTGCCTTCCTGGACTACAAGTCAGAAACGTTTGATAACAAACATGCACATGTTCAGAGTTACCCTTATGTAGCTGGCAAAGGTAGCGATAATGTCCAGTACACGCGTGAAATGGCATCCCCGCACTAATGAAGTCCAGGAAAATGGAGATGAGTCTGCGGGGGAATCTCTGGTCATGCAGGGGTGCCCTCCGACATCGGTACTTGCAGCAGGCCCTCTGGGCTAGGAGGCCCTGCCTTAGGAGTGACTTACAGGGACCTGGTGCAGTGATCTTCAGTGAAAGGGTGCATGCACCTTTGCATGCAGGCTGCAATGCCAGCCCTTCAAACACATTTTACATAGGTCCCCATGGGTGGCATACCATGCTGCAGCCCATGGGGAACCCCTGGTGTCTCCCCGCCCTGGACACCATACACTAGGGACTTACATGGGGGCACCAGTATGCAAATGTGGGAGGTATGAAGTCATAGCAAACAAATGTACAGGGGGAGTGCACAGTAACTGGGGTCCTGGTTAGCATACTGACAAGCAAAAAGTGGGGGTAACCATGCCACAATAAGGGTACTTTGCTACAGCTACATACCCTGGAGTCACAACACCCTGTAGATGACCACTTTCTGTGGGGAGTGGGCAACACCATGTCCAGAGGTCCTAAATTCCACCAGACACAAGTAGAATTTCCTAGGCTGTGTCCATTTCGGGCTGGTCACCCTAGGGGTGTGTCCAGCCTCGAAATGCAAAATGCCTCCTACATAGCTAATGTTCCTGAATATCCAGGTGCCAGATGGGGTCTGGGGGTGGGCATCTCCCTCTCAGAGACTAGATCCGTCTTGGAATGCAGATCATGCTATGGGAAAGGGTGTCCAACACCTCACCCGAGAAGCTTTGTGTCTGACCTCCAAAGAGCAAAGGATCTCACCCCTGGATCTCACTCTAGTCTGTTGGTGGCAAACTGGCTAGAACTGGTCAGTTAGCTCAGAAGCAGTTGTTATGTTTTCAGGAGGAAACTGTAAGGTACACTCTGGATGCGTGCATTAATAAATCCATCGCCAGGGATTATAAAACATGAGAGGTTCAACATCCCTATTTTCATTTAAGACATCATGGAGCTGGGCAACTCGTATTAATGAGTGGCCAACACATCTATTTAAAATGGATTCCCTGTTCACCTAATATATCTAAGAAACGACCGACCTAGCAGGGGCATATCTTCTCTTGCAGATATGACCACGCATATAATAATATGCACCCTGCCTTAGGGCTATAAGGCCTGCTATAGGGGTGACTTACAAATATTACATGCAGTGTTTTGGGGACATGGCACACAGTCCATAATTTATGTTGCATTTTCACTTTTAGGGGGCACCTTGTCAAGCAGTCTGCATGAGGTCAGTGCTGGGTCCCTTGGAGAAGAACAAGTTCTGCTACAGCTCTTAGCGACCCTCTGCAGTACAGAGGCACTCTAGGTAACACTTACTATGGGACTTAGAAGGGTGCTACAGAGCCTTATCACTTGGGATCAAGGGATCAGGTGTCTTGTTTTGGGGAAAGACTGGCACTGGGGACCAGCTTACCAGGAAGCCAGTGAACTTCAGTTAAAGCTGCATCATAACTTGGCAACAAGTTGGGAGGGGGCAAGGGACGGACAGCTAAGTAAAAGTGTGAGTATGACTTTTTTGTGATGTTCGTTAATTGGTTGCAATGTTACACAAGGAGGACGGGCTGGGAGTTGAGATGAATTTGTGAGTATGGCACGTGGTGCCAAAAAAATCTTGCCATTGAATGTATTATGACCTTGGCCTAAGTTGTTAAATATAGGGCTGCTCAGTTCCAAGGCAACCAAGACTTACTTGGTTTCACCTTATCCCATTTTCTTCTACCGTCCTACTCTTCCTTTATTCTTATTTTATCCTTGCAGGTTCATTTTCTTCTCTACTTTCTCCTGGTGATTGCTTCTCTATGACCCTGTTCCCCTTCCCATTCTGCCTTTTGCTCTTTGGCCAGGTCACTGGCACACTGGTCTACATTCTAAAAGTTTTAACATCTCATTTTCAGGGATAGGGAGGTCTTTCCATTATTGTAACACGGGAGCAGCTCACTACTATTCATGGAAATAATATGTGTGACACCCTCACATTTACAATATATGAGGTTCTATTTTGATGTATGTAGGAAGTTGGCTCTGAATATACTATCTCAAAGTGAGAGATAGTGTGCACAGAGTCTAAAGGTTCCCCTTAGAGGCTGATAGTGGGAAAATTTGATAATTTGAATGCTCTATTTTTTGGTGGGGTAGTTGAGCAATAGGCTTGTCAGAGGGTAGTGTTAAACATTTGTTGTACACACACAGGCAATAAATGAGGAACACACACACTCAAAAGACTTAACCCAAGTCCAATAGTTTGCCTGCAGAACATCAGGATCCCTCGGCGCCGGCGAAAAGTGAGGGCTACTTTGAGCGACCTCAAAAACTGAAGGGACCAGTGACAACTCCGGACTCTCCTGCTGAGGCGTGACAGTAGGACTCATCTCCCATGTCTTCTGGCATCGTGAAGATCGAGACCTCGACCTCGATCGGCTCCGCTCCGAACGGCGCCGAGAGTCATGATGACGCTGCTTCTTATGCTTTTTGGGAGAAACATGGAAGGAATCCTTTTTATGGCCCTTCTTTGCTTTGGCTAAGAAGAGCTTCGCCTCGCGCTCCTTCAGAGCTTTTGGATTCATGCTCTGACACGAAGAGCAACCTTCCACATCATGCTCTGAACTAAGGCACCAAATACAGTCCGAGTGGGGGTCGGTCACTGACATCCGACCCCTGCATTCTCTACACAGCTTGAAACCGGACTTCTTCGGAGGCGACATTGTAACCACCAAAAATCGTTACAGTTAACAACGAGCCAGGAAGAAAAACCATTGGCGTCGAAGGCACGGAAAAAAGGAAAACTGATGTCAGTACGCCGACAAGGACCTATTATTGGCACGTTGTTGTCAGACGGAGTCACGTGGAGCCATGCCATTATGACGTCCTCGTCGACGTAGACAGCTAGGAAGAAGACTTTCCGTCGGATGCTGGCGCAAGGATCCAATTCATAAAGGTGAGGAATCCACAGGTCGTTGTATCCATCAGAAATATATTTTAATTTATTTTAGAACCACAAGATTCAACTCAGGTTACTCACGTTATCGCAGTCGCCTGGGAGTCCCCTCTGCGGTATTTGTTTTCTGGAGCTCGAGGTGGGGGCATTGGATGCAGAGTGAGAAGTCTCAAGCTTCCGGCGGGAAGGGAGAGTTCTTTCAAAACTTGCAAAAATGTTGCAGTGTCCTCAGAGGTCGCTGTTCCCCAACAGATGCGTCGCTGTGCAGTTTGAGTCTGGGGACAGGCCGGTAGGGCTGGAGCCAAGTCAGTTGGTGTTTCCGTCATCTCTGCGGGGCTTTCAGGTCAGCAGAACTTATTTGTGCAGGTTGCAGGAATCTGATTTCCTGGGTTCAGGTTCGCCCCTAAATACTCAATTTAGGGGTGTGTTTAGGTCTTGGGGCAGTAGCCAATGGCTACTGCCCTTGCGGGTGGCTACACCTTCTTGGTGCCTCCACCCTGAGGTGATGGGGGCACATCCATATTGCTTTTGGGGGCATCTTCCAATCTCAAGATGGAGGAATTATAAAAGTTAAGAGTCACCTCAGGGCACCTTAGGGGCTGTCCTGACTGGTGGGTGGCTCCTCCTGGTTTCCCTCATCATCTCCTCCAACAACCTTGCTGCCTAAAGTTGGGGGAGGGGGGGGGGAGGGGGGGGAGTGCATCTCACTAGCTGGGATGCCCTGGGGTGTTGTAACAAAAGGCATGAGCCTTTGAGGCTCCCCGCCAGGTGTTACAGTTCCTGCAGGGGGAGGTGAGAAGCATATCCACCCAGTACAGTCTTTGTTCCTGGCCACAGATTGACAAAGGTACTCTCACCATGTTGCCAGAAACTCGTCTGGTTGTGTCAGACTGGCAGAAACTGGTCAGCCTAGCACTAGGAGTCGGACTGGTATTCCGGGTCCCTCTCTAAGATGCCCTCTGGGTGTATTTTAAAACAAATACCACACTGGCATCAGTGTGCATTTATTGTGCTGAGAAGTTGGATACCAAACTTCTCATATTTCAGTTTAGCCATTATGGAACTGTGGAGTTTGTGCTTGTTAAACCCCCAGACCTTATACTCTTATGGCTAACCTGCAATTACAATGTCCAAGGTTTTGCTAAGACACCGTAGGGGCATAGTGCTCATGCAGCTATTCCCTCACCTGTGGCATAGTACACCCTGCCTTAGGGCTGTAAGGCCTGCTAGAGGGGTGACTTATCTATGCCATAGGCAGTGTGAGGTTGGCATGGCACCCTAAGGGGAGTGCCATGTCGACTTATTCATTTTCTCCCAACCAGCACACACAAGCTGGCAAGCAGTGTGTCTGTACTGAGTGAGGGGTCTCCAGGGTGTCATACGGCATGCTGCAGCCCTTAGAGACCTTCCTTGGCAACAGGCCCTTGGTACCAGGTGTACCATTTACAATGGACATATCTGTGTGCCAGGGCCGTGCCAATTGTGGGTACCGGTTAGGGAAAGAACACCAGGCAGATCTTATCCTCCAATCCCACCCTTGCTGCCATCCACAGAATCAGGAAGAGCACATCTGAAGGCAGATGCTTTTCTTACCTTGTAGCCCAGTCAAACACGCTTCCACTCAAACTCAGACATGCAGACTCACTGAACCAGCTCACAAAGGATCTAAAGACATGGATCGCAGAGTGTGCAGCATGTCCGCAACAGCTATTTGAGCCTCCATGGGTGATAAGCCGCCCTTTAAAAGCGTCTGATTGCTCAATTGACTGATGTGTGCAAAAATACCTTTATTAGGAATGAAAAACTTGCCTAACAATAGCTTTACAAGTATGTCTCAATAAAAACATTAAAGAAAATAATTGTTTTACCTAGAAGTTATTTTGAAAGATTAGCAACACATAACTCACCCACTGTTCAATATCAGTCATGTTTGGCCACTAGAAATGGCTGCCAATACTCTTTTTTAGTTTTGTTAGTTCCAGAGTGACCTCCAATTAGTGAAGAATGTAACTTATTAAAAATGTGTTTTGCCAATTCTTCACCAACGATAACTTGTGCCTTCTTCCCCTTTCCTACAAAGAACACCTTTTCACCTAATTTGCCAAAAAACATGAGAACGTTTAAAGGACGATTTCTATTTACTGCAGATGTTGCACGAGAGATACATGAAAAGCACGTAATATATATATATATATACACACATACATACACACACACGCTAAAAATCATTTAAAAAAATAAAATATAATGAAATGAATCAGACTAAACAATATTTGTTAACACATAAGTAGGTAGATCAATATAATTGAAAGGATCACCAATTCATGAAGCTTCATTCAAACAAGTACAGTAAATTGTATGAATGTATAACAATTTTCTAATTCCAAAGTAACTTACCATCAATGGTGATTTTTTTGGAAAGTCTCCGTAATCCATGCTTCATTATTTTACTGAAATCATCAGGGTACACATTACTGCGTATATAAAATTCAGAATCTGGTTGTACTTTGTAGCATCCATTGTTCTTTACAATAACAAAATAAATATAAACTGAAGAAAATCTAAACATCGTAATAGTAAAAAAATAAAATCACATGGATGAATATACGTTAACAAAGGTAAATAATGTGTTCCTCTGATTGACAATTTGCACCCACACATTTGTTTTTTGAGAATGGATACCATAAGAATATCTCTCCACAGTAGCTGCCTCCGCTCTGGTGGGAGGAGCACATAAGCCATCAGAAGTCTGCTTCTTCGCCAAGGCATTGCACCTTTTAATAGGAAGAAAAAGATAGTTGGAGATGGTCCTCTTCTCTCAGCTTGCCTAATTTTCACAGCAATTAAGCCAATAAAAAGCTGATCATCCATTTAGCGTTGTTTAGTATAATGAAGGACCGCTGTGGGTCAAATATATGTAAGAATGAGGAGGTAGAGAAAAAGTCGTCAGGACAATATTTAGACCAACGTGAGAGAGTGAACACTTTTGGAAAAAGAGAACCAGCTTGCCTCAATAGATGGTAGTTAAAATGTGTGGCTACAGAGAGGGTTAGATGCTCGTTAACCCTTATGTAAGAAGTAATTACGGGAAAAAAAGAATATTGTATCGTCAACAAACCTATAGGTACTCATTACAACCATGGCGGTCGGTGTTAAAGCGGCGGTAAAACAGCCAACAGGCCGGCGGTAAAAAAAATGTAATCACAACCGTGGCGGAAACCGCCAACATAGACAGCCACTTTAACACTCCGACCGCCACGGGGGTACAAACAAACAGCATGGTGGTCACCACCAACAGACAGACGGAAGACAATGTACCGCCCACAGTATCATGAGAGGCCAATCCGCCACCTTTTCAGGGGCGGATTCAACGCGAACAAAAACACGGCGGAAAAAGAACTTGGAAGGAAAAATGCTCACCTCTACACACCATACGAGGAACCAGGATGCCATGGAGCCGGAACTCCATATTCTACCAGCCATTGTCTTCCTGCTCCTCTACCAGGAGCACGAACGCCAGTGGCGAAGACCACAGTGAGTACTGCACCTACGACACAGGGGAGGGGGGAGGGAAAAGAGTGACACACACACGCAACACCCCCACCCTCACCAACTACAACACACACACACACATAAATACATGTTGATACATTACAGTTACACCCCCCAAGGCCCCCGGAAGAATGCAAGGACAATGGAAATGATTGTAACGATTCTGATCAATAAAAATCCAGTACTCATAAATATATATACACACTATTAACAAATATATACACCAAGAATTAAAGTCCATGTGCTGCACATACATAGTCCGTGGACCACTGGGCCCAAAATGCATGGGCGAGGCCCACACAAGATATCCAATCAAAACTGAGCGAGCACTGCAGGGGCATCAGATCGAAATACAACAGGCACCTCAGGGGGAAGGGAAGGGGGGGCACCTCAGCCGGATGAGTGCACAGGGCTCCATGCCCATTGATGTATCCTGGGGAGTGCAACGTCACAGTCTCACAAGTCTTTTCAGTGGGTGGTTTGCCCACTGCTGCATCCTGGGGAGTGGAAAGCCACAGTCTCACAAGTGAATAACAGTCTGCAATGGTTCTGGAGGGGGGGTTTGTGCCCAGAGTGCTTCATTCTGCCAAGGACTGAGGTAGTGGATGCTTTTCTCCACTGGTTCTGGAGGGGGCTTTGTGCCCAGCGTGCTTCATCCTGCCAAGGACTGAGGTAGTGGATGTGAATATCCACTGGTTCTGGAGGGGGCTTGGTGCCCAGAGTGCTTCATCCTGCCAAGGACAGAGGTAGTGGATGTGAATCTCCACTCACGGTTGGCCATGGAAGCTGTCCAGGCCCTGAAACTGACCAACTGACCACCAGCTTCGTACGACTGACCACGGAGGATGGCAGCCATATCTGCGGTGGTGCCACTGGCATATGTGGCGTGTCCACTGGCGGTGATTGTGGCAGCCTCAGTAGCGGCGGTGCTTGCGGCGGTCATTGGCCTGCAGTGCTGGTGGGTGGCTCAGTGAGCGTGCTGGTGGCGGCGGTGTCCTGGGACGCGGGGCTGGTGGCGGCGGTGTCCTGGGACGCGGTGCTGGTGGCGGCGGTGTCCTGGGAAGCAGTGCTGGTGGCGGCGGTGTCCTGGGAAGCAGTGCTGGTGGCGGCGGTGTCCTGGGAAGCAGTGCTGGTGGCGGCGGTGTCCTGGGAAGCGGTCTTGTCCGCCGTGCAGGTTGGCGGCGACTTCCCTTTCTTTCTGTGCCCCTTCCCCACCTTGGATGGTGGCGCAGCTGTCTTCACACAACCAACTGTAGTCCTGGGAGAGCCCTTTGTGGCAGGTGTTTTGCCCTTCTCCCTCCAGGCTGTGGCCAACTTCTTATGTTTCTGAGGTGGGGGGACTGTCTGTGGTCTGGCTCCTTGGCACACTGGCTGCCCTGCTGCTTGGCGCACTCCAGAAGCCGGTTACTGCTGGCACCACTGTTCCCGTTGATGTGGTGGCTGAGGTGCTGGGTTGTGACCTGAAAAGCCGTGCCATAGGGGACAGAAGGGGTGGGGGAGGTGAGAGGGACAGGAAAAGTTTTAGACACACTGGGAAGGGTAGATGGAGGGGGTTTGGGAGTGGAGGAAGAGGTAGTGGTTGTAGGAGGTGTACATCTGCTGAATTTGGGTGAAGGTGCATGGGCTGGAGGCTGTTGTGAGGTGGGTGCCTGCGTTTGTGTACTTTGGGAGGAGGGCTCACAGACACACTGGGAGAGGAAACTGGGGATGTGTGACTGGTAGTGGTGTGGTGAGTGCACATGAGCGGTGTGTGGTGATGGACGTAGTGGCTGAAGATGTAGTGCATGCAGGTGTGAGTGGAGACGTGACCGGGAGGGATGAGGGAGACGAGGAGGAGGGGGACACAGTGGAGGCAGTGGATGTTGATATGTCTGCATGGGTATGATGCTTGTGTGAGTGCCTGTGGGATGTGTGGTGATTATGATCGCCAGAGCTACCCTTGTGTGTTGAGGTGTGTGCATGCTGGTCTGATGGTGTGCTTGGGATAGGCTGAGGTACAGGGGATTAGGTCTGGGTGGAGGAAGTTGGAGGGGGGAGGCTGGACACAGGGACAATGGCTGCCATCAGTGCTGAGGCCAGCGTATGAAAAGCTGACTGTTGGGCTGCCTGACCAGAATTAATGCCCTCCAGGTATGCATTTGTCTGTTGCAACTGCCTCTCTACAACCTGGATAGCATCCAGAATGGTAGACTGCCCAACAGTGAGGGATCTGAGGAGGTCAATGGCCTCCTCACTGAGGGCAGCAGGGCTGACAGGGGCAGGGGCTAAGGTGCTGCTGTGAGGGCGGTGCTGGTGGGGTGGGGGGGGATGCGGGGTTGGCGGCTGTACCTGTAGATGCAGGGGGCACAGAGGGGCCCGCCACTGCAAGGGAGCTCCCATCAGAGGAGGAGTCCGTGTCGCTGGTCTCAGCTCCTGTCCCCGCCGTGGAACTCCCCTCGCCTGCCGTCCCACTGGTGCCTTCAGACTCCGCTGTTTTGCCCTCCAGGGCCATGTGGGATGCAGCTCCCTCCTGCTCCGGTGCCACTGCTCCTTTGCCTGATGATGCTAATGCACACAAGAACAGGTAGACCACAAAAAGGTGGGGAAGACAGAAGAAAGACATGTTCAGTGCATGCAATACCGCTACAGTTGGCGGACACTACAGACACAGCAGCCCTCTGCACTACCCCATGCACTTAGAGTTCCCTAATTAATCATAGGGACATGGGGTACAAGGCCTATGCCCGACTGCTGCACACATGAGTCACAGGAGCCTGACTAGGTGTAGATGGCTCTTAACACTGGTGGGGTGCCACATAGCCTGCCTTACGGAGGGAACATGCCTACAAAACTCGTCCTGGCCAAGGGGTACCCATAGCCCACCGCCCCCAACCAGACACCTCCAATGTGCGCTGAATCAGCTGAATGAGAGTGTACTCACCCCCTTGTGGCTGCTGTGATGCTCTCAAGCGCCCATCCAACTCCGGGTACGCAACCGCTAGGATCTGGAACATCAGGGGTGTGACGGTGCGAAGGGCACCCCTCCTCACCCCCCCCCCCCCACCTTGGGAGGCCATCCCCAGTGGGGCCTCCGCTGTCTTCGTGCTCAAGCGCCGAATGTCCTCCCATCTTTTCCGGCAGTGGGTGCTACGTCTGTGGTGGACACCCAGGGTCCTGACTTCCTTGGCGATGGCACGCCAAATATCCTTCTTCTGGTGGGCGCTGACCTACAGGAATAGGACAGGGGAAAAGGAGAAGATATAACCGTCCGCACCGTCACAGTCATTGGCCCGCATTCCTACCCTTGCCATGACACACATACACTCACCGTCGTTTCATGCACGCCTAATTCTCCCCTTCCATCTTCCATCCACACAGGCATTGCCCATACAGCATGATCACAGTGTACTTACCTGTTTGTCTGGAGGAACGTAGAGCAGCGGGGGAGGGGGGAGGGGGGGGTGAAGGCAGGGGCCCTTTCCCCAGACACATGAGCTATTGGCTCTTCCAGACTGAGGTCACAGCAGCACTTGCAGTGTAGGTCATCTCCTGTTGAACATCAGGTATCAAGTGAGTGAACAGATAGAAAATGGCGGTCACGTCCGCTGGGGTGTGTACCATCACCGCCAGCGTACATCGTCATTGGCTCCTGGGACCCATAGGGCCCAATGTTAACCAATGAAGGATTGCGCCGCGGTCTTCGACCGCCTTCTGCGGCAGTGTACAACGCCAGCGCAGTTACCTCATATCCCATTGTCCCACCTTACAGGTCAGGCAGCCGCCATTTCAGGGGGCCACATGGCATTATGTTTAAATGCGTCACACATACCTAGGCCTTGCATACACACTAAGACAGGCACATATCGGATTGAAAAATATGTGCAATAAAGTTGTGTTTTCGTACATCAGTGTTGGCTGACCCTCTGCTCGCTGTTCTCCTCCACAGAGTACGTCCGCTGGGGTAGGTGAGGAGATGGCGGCATCCTCCGGTGTACAGACCGCTGGTGGACCTGTTGACAATGGAAGAGCGACATGTAATTGTCACCTACAGACTGGACCGTGCCACAATCCATGAACTGTGTGCCCAGTTGGAGCCAGACCTGATGTCAGCTATCCGCCATCCCACAGGTATCCCCCCCTATAGTGCTGGTGCTGTCAGTACTCCATTTCCTGGCAAGTGGGTCTTTTCAGACGACAGTGGCCATAGCCTCTGGGATGTCCCAGCCTATGTTCTCCAACGTGTTGTCCAGAGTGTTGTCTGCCCTGCTGAAACACATGCACAGCTACATCGTGCTCCCTCAGATGGAGGATTTGCCTACAGTGAAAGGTGACTTCTATGCCCTGGGACATATCCCCAACATCATAGGTGCCATTGATGGGACACATGTGGCCTTAGCCCCCCCCGCAGGAGTGAACAGGTGTACAGAAACCGGAAGAGCTACCATTCAATGAATGTGCAGATGGTGTGTTTGGCCGACCAGTACATCTCCCATGTGAATGCCAAGTTTCCTGGATCAGTGCATGACGCTTACATTCTGAGGAATAGCAGCATCCCTTATGTGATGGGGCAACTCCAGAGGCACTGTGTGTGGCTATTAGGTGAGGACATGGACCCTATACAGTGTGACTAGGTGTCTGGGAATGGGGTTGCCCCTAAGGGTAAGTGTGTGTCTAGCAGTTGTAACAACATTTGCAGATGACTCTGGCTACCCCAACCTGTCATGGCTACTGACCCCAGTGAGGAATCCTAGGACAAGGGCAGAGGACCGCTACAATGAGGCACATGGGCGAACTAGGAGGGTTATAGAGGACCTTCGGCCTACTGAAGGCCAGGTTTAGGTGCCTACATGACGGGTGTTTCCCTATTCTACGCACCAAAGAAGGTGTGCCGGATCATCGTGGCCTGCTGTATGCTGCACAACTTGGCTTTGCGACGACAGCTGCCTTTTCTGCATGAGGATGGTCCTGAAGGAGGTCTTGTGGCAGCTGTGGAGCCTGTGGATAGTGAAGACGAGGAAGAAGAAGAACAGGAAATCGACAACAGAAACAAGGTGATTCATCAATACTTCCAGTGAAACACAGGTAAGACGACATCACTGCCTGCTACATCTGATACACTTTTTCTACCTCTCATCTGTCTGTCACTTTCACCCAGTGTATGGACCCTGATTTGTCACTTTCCCTTTCGATTTCACAGATGTGGGTCCCACTGTGTGACCTCTGCTATGTTTCCTCATGGACTAGATCTGCGTGACATAGGTATGCTGACAATACAATGGATATTGCTATTTTCCTCAGTTATTGCAAATACACATTTGTGAAAGCACAGACTGACTCCAGATTGTTTTGTGATTTAAGTGTGTTTATTTAAGTGCTAAATAGTGGAGGGGGTTGTAAAATGGTCAGGGGTGATGGTGGAGGAATGTCCATGGCAGAGTCCAGTCTATTTGTTTCACAGGTGCATTGTCCAAAGGGGCATAGGAAGTGGAGCTGGGGCAGTTGGTGGATGGACAGTGTGACAAAGTGGGACAGAAGGATGACAATCAGGGTGGTCTCATTTCTTGACGGGGGTCTTGGCATCGTGCTCTGTCTTTGTCCTAGATCTCAGGGACCGCTTGCGGGGTGGTTCTCCATCTGCAGGGGGTGGGGTGCTGGTGTCGAGGTCCTGTGGCGGTGCCTCCTGTCTACTAGCGCCGGCGGTGGGCAGTTCATCGTCCAGGCTAGTGTCAGGGGCCCCTTGTTGTGCCACAGTGTCCCTCCTGGTGTTCACGAGTTCCTTCAGCACCCCTACAATGGTGCCCAGGGTGGTATTGATGGATCCGAGTTCCTCCCTGAACCCCAAATACTGTTCCTCCTGCAGCCGCTGGATCTCCTGAAACATGGACAGTACTGTTGCCATCGTCTCCTGGGAATAGTGGTAGGCTCCCATGATGTTGGAGGACCTCATGGAGAGTGGGTTCCCTAGGCCTGTCCTCCCCCTGTCGCCCAGCAGCCCTCCCAGTTCCCCTGTGTTCCTGGGCCTCTGTCCCCTGAACCGTGTGTCCACTGCCAATGCCCCCAGGTCCCTGCTGTTCTTGGGGTGGTGGCTTAGCCTGAGTTCCCTGTAGTGGTGGACGCACTGCTGCTTGACGTGTCATGGGGACAGAGGTATAGGTCCGGTGGGTGCTGGTGTTTCCAGAGGGGGGAGGCTCTGTTGTGGCTTCTGCCAGTGTGAGGGGAACCGACTGTCCTGAGGTCCCAGATGGGCCGGGCTGGTCATCTAGATCCAGTTGGACAGAGCTGCTGTCATCAATGTGGGCCTCTTCTGTGGGTGGAGTGGACATGTCTGGAACATCTTGTCCGGTGACGTTGGTTAGGGGTCCTGCAGGGGGTTTAAAGGCATAGTTTATCTGTGTGTTCCATGGTGTGCAATGGGTGGGTGACCCTGTACCCCAGTGGTTGCATTCCTGTGTAGGAGCTTGCATGCTTGATGTTTAGGTGTCTGTGTGGGTATGTGCAGTGGACATGCATTTATGATGGGTACCCATGCTTTGTTGTTGCATGCAGGGCCTGGTGTTGGGATGTGTGGTTTGTGATAGTGGGACATCTGTGAGGAGTTGGAGTGATGGGGGGGTGAGTGTGAGGGTATGTGATTGCATGCAAGTAGGGTGGGGGATGAAGTAGTGAAAGCTTTGACTTACCAATTCCTCCAGCTACTCCTGTGAGGTCCTCAGGATGCAGTATAGCCAAGACCTGCTCCCCCCATGTTAGTTGTGGGGGAGGAGGTGGGGGTCCGGCAGTCCTCTGAACCGCGATGTGGTGTCTTGAGACCACGGAACACACCTTCCCCCGTGGGCCATTCCACCTCTTACTGATGTTATCCCGTGTTCTTGGGTGCTGTCCCACTGCGCTGACCCTGTCCACGATTCTGCGCAATAGCTCCATCTTCCTAGCTATGGTGGTGTGCTGCACTTGTGATCCGAATAGCTGTGGCTCTACCAGGATGATTTCATCCACCACGACCCTGAGCTCCTCCTCAGAAAACCTGGGGTGTCTTTGCGGTGAACATGGGGTGGTGTGGGTGATGTCTGAGGTGATGTTTAGGGGTGTGTGGTGTTTTGTGCGTGGATGTGTGTGTGATGGTGTTTTGTGCCTCTGTATGGTGTTGTCATCTTTGCTTTGCTGTCTCTCTGGCCTTCGTCAATATTTTAGGTAGTAAGGGTTTGTGGGTGATGTGGGAGTGGTATGTGTATAAGGTGCGTGTATTTCGAATTGTCCAATGTGGTTGTGTTTTGTAAGAGTGTATTTTGAGCGCGGCGGTGTGTTATCGCAAGTTTATCACTGACATTTGGTGTTACCGCCAATGTTGTAATGAGGGCCATAGTGATTAGGCTCAAATGGAGTTCACGAGAAAATCTCCAAAAACAAATGTAAGATTTCAGTGTGCTCTAAAAAAAACATGTTTAGGCTGCTAGTGAAACAAGCTGCTTGAAACACTATCGACAGCTGGTGACTAACATGGAAGATCGGTCAGGCACCCGCAAACAGGCTGGAAACACTGAAAGATAACTTTTGTGTGTGCTCAAAGATGACGATAGTCCCACGCCAATGAGCTGACACCACCATCATCAGTTTTGTGAAGACACGAAAGAGGATCACAGTAAACTTAAAAAGCTACTTGCTCACTTTGAAACACAGTTAACGTGTGAAAAATTCAGGATGCGGGTGTGTGAATAAGCATTGTGAAGGTCCAACACTACTATAAAGTATCCTGTTTGAGCACTGACAACACCTCAGCCAGGGTGTGCATTTAGAAATTGTCTTTGTGGAGGTAGCTGTTGACTGACCACAAAAAATAAAAAAATAAAATAAAAAATAAAGGACCTTTTAGTTTTTTTTGTGCACAAAGAAATGAAAAAGAAAAAGAACCACAACCTATCTCTGGAGGTAGGACAACCTACTCTGCGCTTGTGCAGAAGAGAGATGGAAACACTCGCTGGAGCAAGGAAGATTAGCTCTCCATCAGACACTAAATGAACATAGCAACAGGTCATGAGCTTCGCACGTTTCTAAACGTAGATGACCACTGCTGTTGCTTTTGCCATCTCCATTCCTCCCAATGACTCCCTCCCATTTCTGTTAGTCAGCATAAACCTTGGCACTGAAAAAATAAAAAATACCAAGCCAAAGGCACTTTACCGTCAAGTCTGCGAAGATCCACATCCAGAGCCGATCCCAAATAGCCTGCTCTTCCTTGCCAGCACCAAATGTTGCGGCGTTAGTCACACAAGCGCAGAACATTTTGATAGCTGCCTGTGGATCTTCCATGGTGTGTACAAGCTTGAACTTTCTGGTGCAGAGCCTGTGGGTGTCTAAAACTGAAAAACTTTATAACAGAGGGCACAAAAACGCATAGACCTCAGGCAGATTATGTTGTGACTTTAAAGACTCATATTGACTAGCAGGCTGTATGTCACCACACTAGACTGAGGAATAATAGTAGGTAAGAGACAAAGAGCCCACACAAACAGTTGTAGACTACAGTTCTAAGAAAGAATATTATTTTTCCACACTATGTTCTATCTTGCGTGTGATGTTTAATTGAAAGACAAGTATTAAATGGAACATTTGTTGTACACACACGGGCAGTAAATATGAACACACACTCAATGCTTAACCCCAGACCAATAGGTTTTTTATATAGAAAAATATTCTTCTCTTAATTTATTTTAGATCCACAAGATTCTGAATTCAAGTAAGTACATAAATTGTAAGGTACTTGGCATAAGCAAATATAGAACTTGGAATGAAAACAGTAAGGTACACAGTTCTGGCAAATATGCAAATAACCTATTTTAAAAGAGGACACTGCAAAATTCAACAGTTCCTGTAGGAGGTAAGTAGAAGTTAATTTAGCAGGTAAGTAAAGCACTTACAAGTTCAGTCTCCAGGGCATAGACTGGCGACTGTTCGGGGTTCAAGTCAACCACAAACACCCAGCACCAGCAACACAGGGCCGGTCAAGTGCAGAGGTCAAAGTAGCATAGGCGCTTATGGAAAAAAGGGGTGCTCCGATTCCACTCTGCTAGCAGGTAACTACCTGCGTCCTCTGGGAGCAGACCCGGGGAGTTTTGTAGAGCACTGGGTTGGGGGGTGTCCCAAACAGGCACACAGGGCCAGCCAGGTGCAGTGTGCAAAGTAGGTGTCAGGTTTTGAATAGAAATCAATGGAGGGACCCAGGGGTCACTCTGGTGATGCAGGCAGGGCATGGGGTTCTTCTTGGGCCAGCCACCGACTGGGCTAGGATGAGGGACGCCTGCTGGTCACTCCTGGATCGGTAGTTGGTTCCTCTCGGGCCTGGGGGCTGCAGGGGCAGTGCTTCTTCCAGGCGTTGGGGTCTCTGTTACCAGGAAGTTGCGGTGAGGGGGAGCCTCTGGATTTTCTCTGCAGGCTTCACCGTGGGGATGCAGGGAGATTGTCTCAGGGTGGCCACGTCGTTGGAGTCACCTGGGGGTCCACGCTGTAGTGTTGGTTTCTCTGGACACAAGCTGGGGGCGTTGGTGCAGAGTGGTGGGGACTCACGCTTCAGGAGTGAGGTGGGTGTCCCTTTAAAGATGGTTTCTTCCTTGTTGTTTGACAGAGCCCATATCCACTAGAGTTTTTTGGTCCTTTGGGTTGAAGGGCAGTCCCCCGAGTCGGCAGAGGTCGCTGGTCCCGCAGGATGCGTCGCTGTTGCAGGTTCTTTGAGTCTGGACACAGGCAGGTAGGGCTGGGGCCAAGTCAGTTGTTGTCTCCATCTTCTCCCCGGGTGTTTTGAGGTTAGCAGTCCTTTAGGTTTTCAGGAAATCTGAAATCCTGGGTTCAAGGTCGCCCATAAATACTGAGTGTAGGAGGGTGTTAGGGCTGGAGGGCAGTAGACAATGGCTACTGACCTTGAGGATGGCTACACCCTCCTTGTGCCTCTCTTTGGGGAGGGGGGCACATCCCTATCCTTATTGGGTAAATCCTCCAAAACAAGATGGAGGATTTTCCAAGGAGGGGGAGAGGGTCACTACAGCTCTGGTCAACTAAGGGGTGGAACTGGCTGAGGGGGTGACACCTCCTTGTTTTTCTCATTATCTCCGCTGGACTTTCCACCCAGAGTTGGGGCTGTGTCCAGGGGGCGGGCATCTCCACTAGCCAGAGTGCCCTGTGGCAGTGTAACACGAAGCCTGAGCCTTTGTGGCTCACTGCTGGGTGTTACAGTTCCTGCAGGGGGAGGTGTGAAGCACCTCCACCCAGTGCAGGCTTGGTTTCTGGCCTCAGAGAGCACAAAGGCTCTCATGCCAGGAGGTCAGAAACTAGTCCCTCTGTGGCAGGCTGGCACAGACCAGTCAGTCTTGCATTGAAGGATTGGGTAAAATACAGGGGGCATTTCTAAGATGCCCTCGGAGTGCATTTTGTAATAAATCCAGCACTGGCATCAGTGTGGGTTTCTTATTTGGAGAACTTTGATATCAAACTTCACAGTGCTCAGTGTAGCTATTATGGAGCTGTGGAGTTCGTTTTGACAAACCCACAGACCATGTTCTTAATATGGACACACTATATTTACAATGTCTAAGAATGGACTTTGACACTGTAGGGGCATATTGCTCATGCAGCTATGCCCTCACCTGTGGAATAAAGCCCTAAGGCAGGGTGCATTAAGGCCTCCTAGAGGGGTGACTTACGTATGCCAAGGCAGTATTTGGTGTGCATGCCATCCTGAAGGGGATGCCATGTCAACTTTGCCTTTTTATCCCCACCAACACACACCAACTGCAATGGCAGTGTGCCTGTGTTAGGTGAGGGATCCCTTAGGTTGGCACAACACATGCTGCAGCCCTTAGGGACCTTCCCTGGTCACAGGGCCCTTGGTACCACTGGTACCTTTTGCCAATCAATCATTAATCAATCATTAAATTTATAAAGCGCGCTATGTACCCGTTAGGGTTTCAAGGCGCCTAGGGGGGGCTACAGCTGCTATCGGTCGAAGAGCCATGTCTTGAGGAGTCTCCTGAAGGTGAGGAGGTCCTGGGTCTGGCGCAGGGAGGTCGGGAGTGAGTTCCAGGTCTTGGCGGCGAGGTAGGAGAAGGATCTGCCGCCAGAGGTCTTGCATTGAATTCGGGGAGCGATGGCAAGGGAGAGGTTGGCAGAGCGGAGTTGGCGGGAGGGGACGTAGAAGTTGAGTCTGTTGTTCAGGTAGGCGGGTCCGGCGTTGTGTAGTGCTTTGTGCGCGTGGGTGAGGAGTTTAAAGGTGATCCTCTTGTCCACGGGGAGCCAGTGGAGGTCCTTCAGGTGGTGGGAGATGTGGCATCGGCGGGGTATGTCGAGGATCAAGCGGGCGGATGCATTTTGGATGCGTTGGAGTCGTTTGATGTCTTTTGCTGGGATGCCTGTGTAGAGTGTGTTGCCGTAGTCAAGTCTGCTACTGACGAGGGCCTGGGTCACCGTTTTTCTGGTTTCCGTCGGGATCCACTTGTAGATTCTGCAGAGCATGCAGAGGGTGTTGAAGCAGGAGGAGGAGACTGCGTTGACCGGTTTGGACATGGTGAGAGCGGAGTCGAGGATGAAGCCTAGGTTGCGTGCGTGGTTGGCAGGAGTAGGTGGGGGACCCAGTGCGGTGGGCCACCAGGAGTTGTCCCATGCCGAGGGAGAGCGACCGAGGATGAGGACTTCCGTCTTATCGGAGTTTAATTTCAGGCGGCTGTTTCTCATCCATTCGGCGATGGATTTCAGTACCTCATGGAGGTTGGCTTTGGCGGTGTGTGGATCTTTAGTAAGGGAGAGGATGAGCTGGGTGTTGGCGTAGGAGAGGATGCTGAGGTTATGCTGACGTGCCAGCTGTGCGAGGGGTGCCATGTATACGTTGAACAGCGTTGGGCTTAGCGCAGAGCCTTGGGGGACGCCGCAGATGAGGTTGGTGGCTTCGGAGCGGAAGGGTGAGAGTCGGACTCTCTGGGTTCTGCCGGAGAGAAAAGAAGAGACCCAGTTGAGGGCTTTGCCTTGGATTCCGGCTTCGTGGAGACAAGTTAGTAGGGTGCGGAGGCAGACTGTATCGAAGGCGGCGGATAGGTCTAGGAGGATGAGGGCTGAAGTTTCGCTGTTGTCCATTTGCTGTCTGATGTTGTCTGCGGCGGCGAGGAGTGCAGTCTCTGTGCTGTGATTGCGTCTAAATCTGGATTGGGAGGGGTCTAGGGTGGAGTTGTCTTCGAGGTAGTGGGTGAGCTATGCGTGGACGATCTTCTTGATGACCTTCGCTGGGAAGGGGAGAAGGGAGATCGGGCGGAGGTTTTTGAGGTCGTTGAGGTCGGCCTTGGGTTTCTTGAGGAGGGCTTGGATATCGGCGTGCTTTCAGCTGTCCGGAAAGGTTGCGGTGTCGAAGGATAGGTTGATGATCTTGCGAAGTTGGGGGGCAATGGTGGAGTCGGCTTTGTTGTAGACGTGGTGTGGGCAGGGGTCTGAGGGGGATCCTGAGTGGATGGAGTTCATGGTCTTTCAGGTTTCGGCGTCATCTACGTGGGGTCCAGGTGGTGAGGCGGTCGGCGTGGGAGGAGTTGTCGGGGTGGGGTCTGGCGGAGGTGTGGTGTTGAGGCTGTCGTGGATGGCGGCGATTTTCTGGTAGAAAAAGGTGGAGAGTGCGTCGCAGAGTTTCTGGGATGGTGGGACGTCGTTGACGCTGGCGTTGGAGAGCTCCTTCACGATGCAGAAGAGTTCCTTGCTGTCGTGTGCATTGTTGTTTAGGCGTTCTGTGAAGTGGGAGCGTTTGGCGAGTCGGATAAGTTGGTAGTGCTTGCGGGTGGCTTCCTTGTGGGTTGCGAGGCTGTCGGGTGTGCGCTCGAGAAGCCATTTTTTCTTGAGTTTCTGGCAGGTGCGTTTGGAGGTGATCAGTTCGTTTGTGAACCAGGCTGCTTTTTTCTTTTCTTGGTTGACGGTGGGCCTCTTGAGTGGTGCGAGGGTGTTGGCGCAGTTGAGGATCCACTGTTGGAGGTTGATGGCGGCGGAGTCCGGGTCGGACGGTGGGTTCTTGGCGAGGGTGCTGGTTAGTTGGTCTTCGGTGACTTTTCCCCAGCGACGGTGTGCTGGTAGTGGGGTGCGGTGGTGTTCGGTGTTTTTCTTGAATGTGAAGTGGACGCAGTGGTGGTCGGTCCAGTGGAGTTCAGAGGTGTGGCTGAATGAGATGTGGTTGCTTGCAGTGAAGAGTGGGTCTAGGGTGTGACCGGCGATGTGGGTGGGTGTGTTGACCAGTTGTCTGAGTCCGAGGTTGGTGGTAAGTGATGCGGTGTTGGCGTCGTTGTTGTTCTCCAGGTGGAAGTTGAGATCTCCCAGGAGGATGTAGTCCGTCGAGGCGAGGGCGTAGGTGCTTGCGAGGTCGGAAATGGTGTCACTGAAGGGGGCTCTTGGTCCTGGAGGTCGGTACCAGGGACTTATCCGTGTGCGAGAGGTGTCCCAATTGTGGAAATAATGGTACATTTTAACTGAAAGAACACTGGTGGTGGGGCCTGGTTAGCAGGATCTCAACACACTTCAGTACTCAGTAGAGTCAGCATCAATAGCAGGAAAAAAGTGTTTGGGGTAGGAGGGGGTTGTGGACTGCAAAAAGGAGGCATTTTCCTACAGAGGGTGTGTAAGCTTGTTGAGGAGACAGCGTTAATTTTTTGTGTTATTGATAGAGAAGCCAAGGGTAAAGGTCAGGTTACGCAATTGGTTAATGTGGGCGGGGGCATTAACATGAGTGTGGGGGCCACCAGGAGTCGTTCCAGGCAGAATGGGGTGTAGGCAATCACAAGCATTTCTTGTCTGAGTTCAGCTTGAGGCAGCTGACGTCCATCCAAGGGCAGACTGCTCTCCTCCCATTGGGAAAATGCATCTTGGCTTGAGCAGAGTCGTCCGACATGGAGAGGATCAGTTGGGTGTCATTGTCGTAGGAGACTATCTTTACGTCGTGTTTGATGATCTTAGTGAGCGAGCCATGTAGAGGTTAAAAAGCTTCTGGCAGTGTGTGGATCCTTGGGCCACTCTGCAGCAAGTGTCTAAGTTCTGATGTGAATGGTGGTAGTCTGACCCTCTGTGTTCTTCTGGTGAGGAAGGACCAGATCCAGCTCAGGGCTTTGTCTCAGATGCCGGCGTCGAGCAGCCTGTCACAGAGGCTGAAGTGGGAGACTATCTAAAATGCAGTAGAGAGGTCTAGAAGGTTGAGTGCGGCAGTACCTACGCTGTGCAGTATGATGCGTATGTTGTTGGTGGTGGCTAAAAGTGCAGTTTCGGTGCTGTGATTGCTTCCAGATCAGAAATGGGAAAGTTCGAGGATACGGTGTCTCTCGAGGAACTCTATGAGTTCCTAGTGGATGGCTTTTTCCGTTACCTTGGCTGGGAAAGTGAGCAGAGACATGGGTCAGTAATTTTTCAGCTCCCTATGATCGGCTTTGGGTTTCTTGAGAAGCGGGCGGATTTTTGCGTGTTTACAGTCTGAGGGGAATGTGGCAGTCTTAAACGATAGGTTGATGGTTCAGCAAAGCTCTGGTGAAATGATGGGAATGACAAGCTTGAGGATGTGATGAGGGCATGGATCGGAGGGTGCTCCCAAGTAGATGGAGTTCATTATTCTTTGGGTGTCCTCTACAGTAATGGTGGTTCAGCAGTTCATATCTGGTGGGGGAGCAAGGTCCATGGTGCTGAGCGGTGAAGGCGGGCTCTGTATGCTGAAGCCTTTGTAGATGTCCCAGATCTTACAGTGAAAGAAGGTGGGGAAGATCGTTGCGGAGGTCTTGGGAGGGAGGGATGGATGAGGTTTCTGCCCTGCGGTTCGTGAACTCTTTGACAAGGATGAAGAGCTCTTTGATATTGCGAGTGCTGGTGTTGAGGCATGCTTGAAATGCAGCTTTTTGGGTGGCTCGTATGTTATGGTGGTACATTGTGTCAGTATTTTTGTAGGCAGTGCGGTTTGGTGGATTTGCGGAGGCTCCATTTGCATTACAATCGTCTGCAGGCGCGCTTGGATTGATGTAGGTCTTGCGTAAACCACTTGGGAGTTTTGCTATGTAGATTCCATGCCAATTTCCTTAGGGGGGCTACATTGGCTGCACATTCAGAGTCAGCGCTTTAGTTTGCCTGCGGATTCATTGGAGTGGTTGACAGCGTTTGGTGATCTGTGCTTCTGTGACTATACCCCAATGTTTGGGGGTTAGGGAATGTGGTGGCGTGCAGTGTTTGAGTAGGTTAAGTAGATGCACTTGGTCAAGCCAACAGTGTTTGGAGGTGTGGATGAAGGTGAGGTTGTCCCCTGCTGAGAGAATGGCGTAGAGGATGTGAAGGGGTTTGTGGGTAGGGACGATGACTAGTTGTTTGACGCCGAGAATTGTGGGGTCGTACAGGATGTTTGATGTATTGGGGGTCATTGAGGGTATCAAGCTGTAAATCGAGATCACAGAGTGGGATGTAACAGGAGGAAGTGAGTGCTTGGAGAGGCAATGAGGTTGACAATGTCTTGTAAAGACTGGGGTTGAGGTGCAGGTGGCCCGTAGATGAGGGTGCCACGTAGGAAGGTGTTTCGGTTGGTCAGGATGTGGAAATGTAGATGCTCATGCGTTGACAGAATGTGACTAGATGATGAAAGGCGGAGGTTGTTCTAGTAGATTATGGCAATGACACCTCCAGGAAGGTTGGCTCTGTCCTTGTGTATGATTTTGTAGTTGTGCGTAATGGCCGTGGCAATGTCCATGGTAGCTGCAGGGGTGATCCAACTCATAGCGAGATGGTGACGTCCAGAGCTGTTGAGTCGAGGTCTCAGACTTGTAGTGCATGCTTGACGAGGGAGCATGTGTTAAGGAGCAGTGAGGAATCATGGGGTGGTACTTGGGAGTATGCTGGAGCAGGCGCAGCAAGAAAATGATCCATGTTTGTACATGTGGTCAGCTTGGTGGCATGCTGATGATCTTATGGGGTTGAGGGCACGTAGAGTGCTTGCGTTAAACCAGCAGAAGGGGTGAGAACCAGGGTCCCTGGTGCTGGGTGGCGTCCATGCACAAACAGGCTTCCCTGTGGCGCACTAGCGTGGCGGCCGTCGTTAAGGAAGAGAGGTATGGAGGCGGTGGTCCAGCAATAAGGAGGTGGGAGAAACGCTTTGCATGGGGCGGGTGGGGATGCTGGGACACCAGCAGTGCAGGGTAAACACAAGAGGGAGAAAAAGAGAAAAGGACAGAAAAGCAGCAAGTGAAAGGGAAAAAATGGTCCAATTATTATGCCCAGTGGTGCCTCTGAAATGGGGGAGACTTAAAAAAGAGGCTTTGAAAAAAGTGCAAATAGGACAGGAAGTGCAGTGACTAGTTGCAGACTCACTAAGGGGGATTATGCATCCATGTGTGGGAAGAATAGCCAGCCCATTTAGATGTGCCAGCTGCACCATTTCATCCTGCCAAGGGTGGGCCATCAGGATATTTATGATCCAGTCACACCTGAGCTTCCTTGGCGTGTGCCTGTCTGGAGGGAATGCACAAGAGATGATGAGTCACCCACCCAAACATGTAGACATGCCAGTAGGCAGTAAATATTTAAGAAAATAAAACGGCAAATTTATTAATGTGACATTTTCAGCCACACAAATTAATGTTAGACTTGACCATAAGTTGTGATTTTGAATTGCGAGTCCATAGACATCAAAGTCCAAATTTTGTTTTTTTCAATTCAAAATTAGACAGGCTGCTTCAAGGTAACCCTGATGTTAGCTTAAGTGAAAGTTAGGCCTTGCGGTGGTGAAAGACAAGTGTAATAGTTTTTGTATTACCACAACAGGTTAAAATTAAAAATACACGTCCAACTTGCCCCTGCCCTTTGATCCGTCCCAGGCCCACTAAAGGGGTTACATATGTTTTAAAAATAAAGGTTTGAACCTGGAAAGATTTAACTTGACAGATCAAAATGGAAGTTTAGAACTGCACACACAGACTCTGGAATGACAAGCAAGTTATGTTGACATACTACTTAATTGGGATGCACAATCATTACTGTGGGCGCACTAGTAGCCTTTAATTTACAAATCCAGGGCATAGGTAAGTACAATTTATTAGGGACTCATAAGTAAATGAAATATGCCAACTGTGTTAAGCATACATCACCATATTTAAAGGCAAGAGTGCATGCACTTCAGCACTGGTTAGTAGTGGTAAAGTGCTCAGAGGCCCGACAACAAGAAAAAGTCTGAGAAAGAGAAGGAAGGCCAACATTTGGGGGTGAACCTTAAGAGAAGGACATTTGACAATAAGCAAAAACGCAAAATACATACAGATATTGTATTTGATTCTCATTTTTGAACCACTGTAACAATATGTCCTGCAGAAAAAAATATAAACTGAGCAGATAGGATAGATGCTCGTACAAAATACCAGTAGACTGGACTAACCAATTAACTGAAAGAAGAAATTGACTGCCCATACACAATTAAGTTTAGCTGCTAACTGTATATCAACTATATTAACAGGGGAGCTATACTATATGTGAGTTATACTAAGTATGATGATGTACCTCAACTAACCAGTACCTCACCTACTTATCTCAAATGTCTGTAATACAAATGAAGGTCACTCTTCTTTCCATGAAAGAAACAGTAATGGGGCAGATGTCAGACAATACAAGTTCGTATAGATCCTCTGAAAAATGGCCATTTAATTTTGGAATCCTTGAGAAACACTGCACTGGTCGCCACCATACTCTACACCACTCTACTCTGTACTAATACATTCTGCACCAATACACTCTATTCCACTGTATTCTATGACACTGCTCTGTCCCATGCCACTGTACTCTACGCCAGTGCACTCTAAACAACTGCACTGTATGCCGCTGCCCTTTACTCTGCACCACTTTACTCTATGCCACTGTTCTCTGTGCCACTCCACTGACACTCCAAAACTGCACTCTATCAATCAATCATTAGATTTATAAAGTGCGCTATGTACCCGTTAGGGTTTCGAGGCGCTGGGGAGGGGGCAGCTGCTATCGTTTGAAGAGCCATGTCTTGAGGAGTCTGCTGAGGGTGAGGAGGTCCTGGGTCTGGCGTAGTGAGGTCGGGAGTGAGTTCCAGGTCTTGGCGGCGAGGTAGGAGAAGGATCTGCCGCCAGAGGTCTTGCGCTGGATTCGGGGGACGATGGCGAGGGCAAGGTTGGCAGAGCGGAGTTGGCGTGAGGGAACGTAGAAGTTGAGTCTGACGAGGGCTTGGGTCACCGTCTTTCTGGTTTCTGTTGGAATCCACTTGAAGATTCTGCGGAGCATGCAGAGGGTGTTGAAACAGGAGGAGGAGACTGCGTTGACCTGTTTGGACATGGTGAGAGCGGAGTCGAGGTTTCGTGCGTGGCTGGCTGGGGTGGGTGGGGGGCCCAGGGCGGTGGGCCACCAAGAGTCGTTCCAGGCCGAGGGAGAGCGACCGAGGATGAGGACTTCCATCTTGTCGGAGTTTAGTTTCAGGCGGCTGTTGCTCATCCACTCGGCGATGGATTTCAGTCCCTCGTGGAGGTTGGCTTTGGCGATGTGAGGATCTTTGGTCAGGGAGAGGACGAGCTAGGTGTCGTCAGCGTAGGAGAGGATGCTGAGGTTGTGCTAACAGGCCAGTTGTGCGAGGGGGGCCATGTAGACATTGAACAGCGTTGGGCTTAGCGAGGAGCCTTGGGGGGAAGCCGCAGATGAGGTTGGTGGCTTCCGAGCGGAAGGGTGAGAGTCAGACTCTCTGTGTTCTGCCGGAGAGAAACGAGGAGATCCAGTTGAGGGCTTTGTCTTGGATACCGGCTTCGTGGAGGCGATTTAGTAGGGTGCGGTGGCATACCGTGTCGAAGGCAGCGGAGAGGTCTAGGAGGATGAGGGCTGAAGTTTCGCCGTTGTCCATTTGTTGTCTGATGTCATCTGTGGCGGCGAGGAGTGCAGTCTCTGTGCTGTGGTTGCGTCTGAAGCCGGATTGGGAGGGGTATATGATGGAGTTGTCTTCGAGGTAGTGGGTGAGCTGGGCGTTGACGATCTTCTCGATGACCTTCGCTGGGAAGGGGAGGAGGGAGATCGGGTGGAAGTTTTTGAGATCGTGGAGGTCAGCCTTAGGTTTCTTGAGGAGGGGTTGGATTTCTGCGTGCTTCCAGCTGTCCGGGAAGGTAGCGGTGATGAAGGAAAGGTTGATGATCTTGCGGAGTTGGGGGGCGATGGTGACGTCGGCTTTGTTGAAGACGTGATGTGGGCAGGGGTCAGAGGGAGATCCTGAGTGAATGGAGTTCATGGTCTTAAGGGTTTCAGCGACATCTACGTGGGTCCAGGTGGTGAGGCGGTCGGCGTGGGAGGAGTTGTTGGGGGTGGGGTCAGGGGGAGGTGAGGTGTTGAAGCTGTCGCGGATGGCTGCGATTTTCTGGTAGAAGAAGGTGGAGAGATTGTCGCAGAGTTTCTGGGATGGTGGGACGTCGTTGACGTTGGGGTTGGAGAGCTCTTTCACGATGCAGAAAAGTTCCTTGCAGTCGTGTGCGTTGTTGTTAAGGCGTTCTGTGAAGTGGGAGCGCTTGGCGAGTCAGATCAGTTTGTGGTGTTCACGGTTGGCTTCCTTGAGGGTTGCAAGGTTGTCAGGTGTGCGCTCGAGGATCCATTTTTTCTTGAGTTTCTGGCATTTGCGTTTGGAGGTGATCAGTTCGTCTGTGAACCAGGCTGTTTTTTTCTTTTCTTGGTTGACGGTGGGCCTCTTGAGTGGTGCTAGGATGTTGGCGCAGTTGAGGATCCATTGTTGGAGGTTGATGGCGGCGGAGTCCGGGTCGGTGGGGTCGGGTGGTGGGTTTTTGGCGAGGGTGCTGGTTAGTTGTTCTTCTATGGTGACTTTTCCCCAGCGGCGGTGAGGCGGTAGTGGGGTGCGGTGGTGTTCGGTGTTTTTCTTGAAGGTGAAATGGACGCAGTGGTGGTCGGTCCAGTGGAGTTCGGAGGTGTGGCTGAAAGAGATGTGGTTGCTTGCAGAGAAGAGTGGGTCAAGGGTGTGACCGGCGATGTGGGTGGGTGTGTTGACCAGTTGTCTGAGTTTGGAGAGGTTGGTGGTCAGAGATGCGGTATTGGCGTCATTGTTGTTCTCCAGGTGGAAATTGAGGTCTCCCAGGAGGATGTAGTCTGTTGAGGCGTGGGTGATTGCGAGGTCGGAGATGGTGTCGCTGAAGGGGGCTCTTGGTCCTGGAGGACGGTATATGAGGGTTCCTCTGAGGGTAGTGTTGGGGTCCGTGTGGATCTGGAAATGAAGGTGTTTGGCTGTCTTGAGGGTGTCTTCCGTGTGGGTGTGGATCTTGAGGGTGGATTTGTGGGCGATGGCTATCCCTCCACCGATTCCGTTGGGCCGGTCTCTTCTGGTGCTCTTGTAACCGTCAGGGATGGCGATGGCGATGTCTGGGGCCGAGGAGTCGTTCAACCAGGATTCGGTTAGGAAGACTACGTCTGGGGCGGTGGTGTCGAGCAGGTCCCAGAGCTGGATGGCGTGCTTTCGTGCGGAGCGTGTGTTGAGGAGGATGCAGTTCAGGTGGTTGGTGTTGGTTGTTGTAGGCTTCGTTGTTCTGTTGCAGGTGAACTTGCAGGTGCGGCAGGAGAAGGGTCCTTTGGTGTGCTTCGGGGTGGCCTGGAAGCAGGCTGTGGATGGGCCAGGGTTGAGGGCGAGGAGTTCGCTGGCTGAGTAGCGAAGGCTGGGGATGCGGGGGCGTGAGGACCAGGGGGGGTGGCGCTGGGCGCGGACGCGCAGCGCCAGCCATTAAGAAGGGAGGGGGGAGGGAGGAGCAGCTGGGAGGCGGGAGGGAGCGGCGAATGGGGGCGTGAGGGGGGCGGGCCGCAGGGAGGCAGCGGCAAGGGTAGATCGGCAAGGGGGAGCGCCCAAGGGGCAAAAAAAAACAGGGGAAAAAGCAAGGCACAAACAGTAAGGATAAGTTCAAGAACAGTCACAAAATACAATTCTGGCACAAATTACAATCGGGGTACAGCAATCAGAAGGGGCACAACGGGGGCAGAAGCGCAAGGAGGCAAGGCGCTGAAAAAAAAAAAAAAAACACTTACAGGACGGCGAAAAGCGGCACATGGGTCAAGTGAAGCTTAAACAGAGCCCACTAGACACCAGGGATGAGGCGCAGGAGGACTCCTGCGGGTGGAGGAGGGCCTCGAACACGCTAGCAGCAGCGTGGGTAGGGGTCAGGGGCACGAGACAGCAGGGTGGTGCTGCGGACGTGGGGGGCGAGCTCTAGACCTAAAGCAGGTCAGAGGTGGCTCACTCGCGACGCGCAGCGCCAGCCATTAAGAAGGGAGGGGGGGGAGGAGCAGCGAATGGGGGCGGGGCCGCAAGGAGGCAGCGGCAAGGGTAGATCGGCAAGGGGGAGCACCCAAGGGGCGAAAAAAACAAGGATAAAAGCAAGGCACAAACAGTTAGGAAAAGTTCAAACACAGTCACAAACTACAATTCTGGCACAAATTACAATCGGGGTACAGCAATCAGAAGGGGCACAACGGGGGCAGAAGCGCAAGGAGGCAAGGTGCTGAAAAAAAGGAAAAAACACTTACAGGACGGCGAAAAGCGGCACACGGGTCAAGTGAAGCCTAAACAGAGCCCACTAGACACATGGGATGAGGCGCAGGAGGATGCCTGCGGGTGGAGGAGGGCCTCGAACACGCTAGCAGCATCGTGGGCAAGGGTCAGGGGCACGAGACAGCAGGGTGGTGCTGCAGACGTGGGGGGCGAGCTCTAGACCTAAAGCAGGTCAGAGGTGGCTCACTCGCGACACGCAGCGCCAGCGATTAAGAAGGGAGGGGGGAGGGAGGAGCAGCGAATGGGGGCGGGGCCGCAAGGAGGCAGCGGCAAGGGTAGATCAGCAAGGGGGAGCGCCCAAGGGGCAAAAAAAACAGGGAAAAAAGCAAGGCACAAACAGTAAGGAAAAGTTCAAAAACAGTCACAAAATAAAATTCTGGCACAAATTACAATCAGGGTACAGCAATCAGAAGGGGCACATCGGGGGCAGAAGCGCAAGGAGGCAAGGCGCTGAAAAAAAGGAAAAAACACTTACAGGACGGCGAAAAGCGGCACACGGGTCAAGTGAAGCTTAAACAGAGCCCACTAGACACCAGGGATGAGGCGCAGGAGGATGCCTGCGGATGGAGGAGGGCCTCGAACACGCTAGCAGCAGCGTCGGCGGGGGTCAGGGGCACGAGACAGCAGGGTGGTGCTGCGGACGTGGGGGGCGAGCTCGAGACCTAAAGCAGGTCAGAGGTCTACACCACACTATTCTTTACTACTGCACCCTATGCCACTGCACTCTAGGCACTATACTCTGCACTGCACCACTCTACGCCACTGCACTCTGCAACAAGTCTACTCTGCACTCTATGACACTGCACCACTCTGCATTACTGCACTCTCTGCCACTCTATTGTATGCCACTCTATGCTACTCTACCACATGCCACTGCACTCTAAACTACACTGTACACCACTACCTTCTACTCTGCAACATTGCACTCTCCGCCACTGTACAGCAATTTACTCTGTACTACTGCATTCTACGCTACTGCACTCTATGCCACTCTACATCAATCCACTCTACGCAACTGCACTCTACAGCACTATAATCAACTCTGCACTGCACCACTCAACACTACGCCACTGCACTCTCTGCCACACAAGTCTACTCTGCACTCTATGCCACTGCACCACTCTACATTACTGCACTCTGCCACTCTATTGTATGCCACTCTACTTTGTCCCATGCCACTGCACTCTACGCAAATGCACTCTAAACAACTGCACAGTACCTCACTGTACTCTAAATGAACTTCACGCCACTATGCCACTAACTTATAGCCATGCTAAACAGCAGCCACTCTGGTCAAAACACATTGGCAAAGCCAATAACTTGCGTAGACAAGACCTATTGGCTTTGCCAATGCCTGTTAGTACTATGAGGTAGGATGTCCCTGAAAGAACTGTGAATGTGTAAGTCCTTGTTTTAAACATGCAACTGATGCCTCATTGGGGGTAGTAAACGTTATATAAATACAATTACATCATAATATAGGCTGCTACAAAGTGTGCAAATACATCCCAGTTAAAGTTTAAAAAAAGTGTTTTTCAAATACAGATTTGATTAATATATAGTTTATACCTAGAACTAACATTATTTATAACAGTCTAATAAAACCACACACTCCACAGCTCACCTTGGAACACCATTACAGTATCTCTGCCATTTATTTAGTGCTCACAAAATGCCTGCAGCGTCCCGAGCTGCTTCTAACGGCCCAATGAGGTGCCGTGACGCAGCTCGGGAACAGGTAACTAGTAGAAGGGCAGTGACACAAAAGAAACTCAGTAAAAGAGGAAAGCCGAGATTATGTAGTAAAAGAGGAAAGCCGAGATTATATATATAGAATATATAATCGGCACGAGTACTGACCTTAGAGAAGGGGTAGCGCCGAACGCGGTACTGTTGCTCCAACCGCAATCCGTTGTGCCCCTGGCAATGCCGACCGTTAAAATGAAAAACGCGCATGCGCGTCATCCTCAATTAAAATTCACACTAAAAATTCAAAGCGCGCATGCGCTCCAGAAGTGCCCGTGGAGGGGAGCAGTCCCAGACGGCGAAATTGACAAATTCGCCGGTGCGCATGCGCACAGTTGTGCGCATACGCACATAACACAGCTGACCCGATTCGGACGGGGTGCGGCTAAAGAGAGAACACCGGCGGCTTGTTTATTTATTTAAATGTGCTCTTCGATAGCGCGTTATGCCTACAGGCTGGAATCCCGGAACTAGTCGACTAGGTTGACGTCTATAAATAGGTATGCGCTATCTGTTAATTCTTGGGCCCACTTTTTTCAGCGTTCTTGTTATCATTACTTTTTGTGTTTTTCTGCATTTGTTTGAGTAAATGGATATTCTTTAATAATGTTTCCTCTGCCTTTCACAGTACCATTCTGCTTGCGATATACCATTTATTTTTCGCTCTTGCAGTTTATGAATCTACTGCCATGAAGGTTAGTCCCTCTGGCTACGCTTTCCTCCTATGTATTCCCACATATATTATAGTACAATGAGCAATTTTTCAAAGGGTCTTGCGGGAGCCATATGTTGGTGTTTTCTTTCGTATTGTTCTGTTATTTTTTATTAATCTTGCTTGCCTATCTCGGGGACTGTATCTGTCTCTTAAAACTACATCTCTACAACTAAATTAATGGCCTTTCTTTGGGCATCGTCCTTACTAATTTGGTCATTATAAAATATTTTTAATGAATTCTTATATTTAATTCACTTATCTCTTTATGTGCATCAAGGAGTGCTTTTACGGTGAACAGGTGTGGGATTTCCTCACCTGGCAGTGTATATAGTTGTTATGAGCCACAATGGCTTAGGTAATTTGTTTATGTTGTATATACAGGCACTGTTTCCATTGTCCTGAGGAGGCCGGATTTGTTAAGGCCGAAACGCGTCGACTGTAACTTCTAAGGAGTGACTGTTGGAATTCTCGAATTGTTGCACTTAAGATTTTGTGGACTGTATCTGACTTCTTTTCAGTGACTGTTTTCTCTCACTGAGGTTAGATACTTTCCTTGGACAACTGCCACTACCTTCCTTTGTGACTGCTTGCCACTGGATGGCTAAGCAGACTATGCCTTATTTACTACGGTGCCCTAATGGAACTGTTGGCCGATTTCTTTATGTGTAATATTTGTATATAATTAAAGTTTTATTGCTATATATTTTTGTGTATTAGATTTTTTGGGTGCACAGGTAATTTGTGGGCACTATGATTAAATTGGTTTAATGGAAATAAAATAAATTATTTTTCAGTGAAAAATTGAGGTTTTCGCTTAGAAAGCTGGTCATATATTTATTCCTTCTGGATATTTTGATTGTTGTACCACCTTACAGGTCAGGCAGCTGCCATTTCAGGAGGCCACATGGAATTAATAATAACTACGTCACACCAATGTAAGCCTGGAATACACACAGTTACAGGCACATTGCAAATTAATAAATGTGTGCAAATGACATTTTGTGATACCTCAATGTTGGATGACTCTCTGCACGCTGTTGTCCTCCTTAGGGCACGTCTGCTGGGGCAGATGATGAGATGGCGGTATCCTCCGGTGTAGAAACCACTGGTGGACTTGTCGACAATGTAAGAGAGACACATTATAGTCACAAACAGACTTGATTGTGCAACAATCTAGGAGCTGTGTGCCCAGTTGGAGCCAGACCTGATATCAGTTATCTGCCATCCCACAGGGATACCCGCTCTAGTGCAGGTTCTGTCAGTACTCCATTTCCTGGCAAGTGGTTCCTTTCAAACAACAGTGGCCATTGCATCACGGATGTCCCATCCAATGTTCTCTAACGTGTTGTCCAGAGTGTTGTCTGCCCTGCTGAATCACATGCGCAGCTACATCGTGTTCCCTCAGGTGAAGGATTTGCCCACAGTGAAAGGTGACTTCTATGCCCTGGGACATATCCCCAACATCATTGGTGCCATTGATGGGACACATGTGGCATTGGAACCCCCCTCAGGAGTGAACAGGTGTACAGAAACCAGAAGAGCTACCATTTGATGAATGTGCAGATGATGTGTTTGATAGACCAGTACATCTCCCATGTCAATGCCGAATTTCCTGGCTCACTGCATGACGCTTACATTTTGAGGAATAGCAGCATCCCTTAAGTGATAGGGCAACTCCAGAGGCACCGTGTGTGGCTAATAGGTGAGGCCAAGGATCCTATACAGTGTGAATAGGTGTCTGGGTATGGGGTTGTCCCTAAGAGTTAGTGTGTGTCTAACAGTTGTCCCTCGATATTTGCAGGTGACTCTGGTTACCCCAACCTGTCATGGCTACTCACCCCAGTGAGGAATCCCAGGACAAGGGCAGAGGAACGCTACAATGAGGCACATGGATGAACTAGGAGGGTGATTGGATGAACCTTTTGCCTCCTGAAGACCAGATTCCGGTGCCCCCATATGACAGGTGGTTCTCTCTACTACTCACCAAAGAAGGTGTGCCAGATCATCGTGGCCTGCTGTATGCTGCACAACCTGGCTTTGTGACGCCAGGTGCCTTTTCTGCAGGAGGATGGTCCAGCTGGTGGTCTTGTGGCAGCTGTGGAGCCTGTGGACAGTGAAGAAGAGGATGCAGAAGAAGAGGATATCGACAACAGAAACAACATAATCATGCAATATCTCCAGTGAGACACAGGTAAGAAGATGTGACTGCCTCCCATATCTCATACTATTATTGGAGCTAGCATAAGTCTGTCATTTTCACTCAGTGTATGGACCCTCACTTGTCACTTTACCTTTTCATTTCACAGATGTGGGTCCCACTTTGTGCCCTCTGCTATATTTCCTCCAGGCCTACAGCCGTGTTACATCGGTATGTGCACAAGTAAATTGACATTGCTATATTCCATGGTTATTGCAATTACACGTTTGTGAAAGCACAGACTGACTCCAGATTGTTTTGTGATTGAAGTGTGTTTATTTCTGTGCAAATAAGTGGAGGGGGTTGTAAAATGGGCTGGGGGGATGGTGGAGAAATGTCCATGGCGGAGTCCAGTCTATTTTTTGCACAGGTGCATTGTCCAAAGGGGCATAGGAAGTGGAGCAATGGCGGTGAACGATGGACAGGGTGACAAAGTGGGACAGAAGGGTGACATTCAGGGGGGTCTCATTTCCTGGTGGGAGTCTTGGCAATGTTCTCTGTCTTGTTCCTGGATCTCAGGGACCGTTTGCGGGGTGGTTCTCCATCTGCAGGGGGTAGGGTGCTGGTGTCGTGTTCCTGTAGCGGTGCCTCCTGTCCACTAGCGCCGGCGGAGTTGGAGGGCTGTTCATCCTCCAGGCTAGTGTCAGGGACCTCTTGTTGTGCCACTGTGTCCCTCCTGGTGTTGAAAAGGTCTTGCAGCACCCCTGCAATGGTGACCAGGGTGTTGTTAATGGACTTCAGGTCCTCCCTGATCCCCAGATAGTGTTCCTCCTGCAGCCGCTGGGTCTCCTGAAACTTGTCCAGTACCGTTGCCATTGTCTCCTGGGAATGATGGTAAGCTCCCATGATGTTGGAGATTGCCTCGTGGAGAGTGGGTTCCCTGGGCCTGTCCTCCCCCTGTCGCACAGCAGTCCACCCAGCTTCCCTGTTTTCCTGAGGCTCTGTCCCCTGAACCGTGTGCCCACTGCCCCCAGGTCCCTGATTGCCCTGTGTTAGTGGGGTTGCCTGGGGTCCCTGTAGTGGTGGACACACTGCTGATTGACGTGTCCTGGGGACAGAGGTATGGGCCCGCTGGGTGGGTGGTGTGGTGGTGTTTCCTGAGGGGGGAGGCTCTGTGGTGGCTTTTGCTGGTGTCAGGGGAACTGACTGTCCCGAGGTCCCTGATGGGCCGGGCTGTTTATCGTGATCCAGTTGTGCAGAGCTGCTGTCATCACTGGGGGTCTCTTCTGTGGGGGGGACTGGATATATCTGGTACCTCCTGTCCGGTGATGTTAGGTAGGGGTCCTGCAGGGGTATAAAGGCATGATTATTGCATCTGTGTGTGCCATCGTGTGCAATGGGTGATTGACCCTGTACTCCAGTGCTTGCATTCTTGGCTTGGTCCATGTGCGATATTTGGTTTGGGGTATGTGTGGGTATCTGTAGTGGACATGCTTTGGTGATGGGTGTCCATGCTTTGGTGTTGCATGCAGGGCTTGGTATTGGGATGGGTGGGTTGTGATAGTGGGGCATATGTGAGGTGTTGGAGTGATGGGGTGAGGGTGAGGGTGTGGGTATGTGATGGCATGCAGATGGGGTCGAGGATATGGTAATTAAGATATGACTTACCATAGTCCAGTCCTCCTGCTACTCCTGCGAGGCCCTCAGGATGCAGTATTGCCAAGACTTGCTCCTCCCATGTTGTTAGTTGTGGGGGAGGAGGTTGGGGTACACTGCCAGTCCTCTGTCCAGCAATCTGGTGTCTGGAGACCACGGAACGCTCCTTCCCCCGTAGGTCGTTCCACCTCTTCCTGATGTCATCCCGTGTTCTTGAATGCTGTCCCACTGCGTTGACCCTGTCAACAATTCTGTGCCATAGCTCCATCTTCCTTGCAATGGAGGTGTGCTGCACCTGTGATCCGAATAGCTGTGTTTCTACCCGGACGATTTTCTCCACCATGACCCTGAGCTTCTCCTCAGAGAACCTGGGGTGTCGTTGAGGTGCCATGATGTGGTGTGGGTGATGTGTGAGGTGGTGTGTGTTGTGATGTGTGAGGGGATGTGTTGGTGTGTGTTGTTTGAGGTGCATGGGTGTTGTGTGTCTGTGGATGCTGGTGTTGTTTAAGGTAGTGTCTCTCTCTGGCGTGGTTTCAGAATTCTGGTAGTAAGGGTTTGTGGGTGATGTGGGTGTGTGCTTTATATGGGATTGGGAGTGTGGGTGTAGTGTGTGTATGTGTATCAGGTGGTTGTATTTAGAATTGTCCAATGTGGTTGTGTTTTGTAAATGTGTGTGTATTTTGAGCACAGCAGTGTGTACCTCCAGTGGAATACCACAGTTGAAAGATCGCCGTGTTGATTCATGGGTCATGATCGTGTGGGCGTATTCTTGTTGGTGTGAGGGTGTCAGTCTACCTTCGGACTTAGATGATATTTCAGGACGGAAATCTTCACCAAGGCCAAAGCTGACTCTTGATCCGTCATCCCTTGATCCCTCCTTGGATATGCTGAGCAGAAAGTCCCGGTCAACTTTTTATGTTCAGACTTTGTCCCTTTTTTGTGCTTTTTCTCTCCGACATAGGACGACCCTCCAAAGCAAGCCTATTTAGAGTTGGCATTGTCAGATTACCTTTCCAGGAGCCCCAATGAAATCTTGGAAGTCTGGGGCTCCAGAGCTTTTCAGCAGGGCAAACTTGCACATCAGCACAGGTAGTGATCGACGTACACCAGCTTGACTCTCAACGGCTGGTTGGTCCCTTTATGGAGCTTTTTACCAAAAGTTGTCCAATCTTCTCAAAACTTCTAGGTCTTCTTCTAGAAGGTCCTTTAGGAGTCTACAGTTCACCCCAAGGATCCAGAAGCTGAGGCGCTCTGAGTTGCTCCTTGAGGGCTAGGACTCCAGTTCCCAGAATACAACTGGCTCAAACTCCAAAATGACCACTGGGCAGTGGTCAGCTGGTGAGTTTCTTCATTATTTGCTGCTGGGGACTCTGGTTAGCTATTTTGTACCTGTAGCAAGCTGGGAGTACCTTCTTGAACCAGTTGAAGCCAGGCAAAGCCCAACATGTGGTGAAGCCCAAGTGTGCAGCCAGTGCAGTCCTTCAGAGTGCAGTGTCCAGGTGCAGGTCAAGGGTCCAGCAGGGCAGTACTTCTTCTTCTAATGTTGTTCCTTGTAGTGATCTGAGGTATTGGTGTGCCTCTGCCATATTTACCCTTGCTTCTGGGGTGGAAAGAAGGGGTGCAACTGTCCAATCACAGACAGGCTGTGGATGACCACTTCCTGGGAAGTGTAGCAAAATCCAGTCCCAGGGAACAATGGGGGTCATTCTGACCCGGGCGGGCGGCGGACGCCGCCCGCCTTGCGGGAACCACCAAATGGCCGCTCCGCGGTCAGAAGACCGCGGAGGCCATTCCGACTTTCCCGCTGGGCCGGCTGGCGCCCGCCAAGGGAGCGCCCGCCGGCCCAGCGGGAAAGGCCCTGCAACACAGAGGCCAACTCCGAATGGAGCCGGCGGTGTTGCAGGGGTGCGAAGGGTGCAGTTGCACCCGTTGCGATTTTCACTGTCTGCATGCAGGGGCCCCACGACACCCGTTCCCGCCATCCTGTTCCTGGCGGTCAAAATCGCCAGAAACAGGCTGGCAGGAAGGGGGTCGGAATCCCCATGGCGGCGCTGCTTTCAGCGCCGCCATGGAGGTTCAGCCCAGCCAGGGGAAATCCGGCGGGAAATCTGGCGGGAAACCGCCGGATCCCCTTTTCTGACCGCGGCTTTACCGCCGCAGTCAGAATGGGCACTGAAGCACCACCAGCCTGTTGGCGGTGCTTCCGTTGCCCGCGGCACTGGCGGTCGGAATGAGGGCCAATATTCCTTAAAAATCTAAAAATGGCAGGAACTGAATTTTGGAAGTTAGGTCTGGCTAATGTGGCTAAAAATCCTTAACACACCCCTCTCCTGCCCTCTCCTAATCTAACCAAGAGGGACACCGGGTTGCCTGGGTTTGCAGGAAATGGGGGAGTTCCTGAGCTGCTCCAAATGTCCTTCCCTCCTTTGAAAATGAGCTGGGCTGCTCATCCCCCTTCCTGTTTTACCATCTGCTATTCCAAAGCTCTTTCACTGAACTAGTTGTAATAAATTCAACAATGGTAAGTTGTTGCATTTATTGTACCAATCAGTTTGAGACCAAACTTGCTATATCTTGCTCCTTTGGAGACTTTGTTAATTAAAATAAAGTCTCCCAATTTTAGCCTATGGAGCCTATTCACTACAATGAGGGAAAAACTGTTTTGGCTATTTTTCCTCACCAGGACTTATAAAACATATTTTATAAGGTCTGCTTATAGTTACACTACACTCAACACTGGGGGCACCTAGGGCACACCTTAGACCCTGGGCACCTCAGCAGTGCAGCTATGAGTGCACCACCTATGCCGGGGTCCTTAAACCTACATGCCCTATTATAGACTAGAGACTTATGGGTAGGTTGACATAGCTATTATTATTAGCCTAATTTGAATACTCATTTTACACAGAGCACAGGTCCTGGGACTGGTTAGCAGTACCCAGGGCACCATCAGAGTCAGGAAAACACCAGCAAAATGTTATGGGGCCTCTGCAATCAGCCCAGTTTTCTCACACAGATATTATTACATTTTGTGACTATAGCAAATTATTTTTGTATGTTTTCCAAAGTTTTCATTGACCACATCTTCCCTCCCCATACATAAAGCATAGGTGCCTGTGGTTGCTTCCCCATCTGAGCCCCATTTAAACTTGTGGCCAGGAGAAGGTGGGAAAATAGTTTACACTGAGTGGTGGTTGTGGGGTCCAGTCTGTGTTCCACCACCAGTGGCTCATGGGGCAAAGAGACATTAGTGCTGAAAGGTATTATGGGAAGGACTTTACCTGAGAACTCCTAAACCCATGGGCATGTCCACCATGCATTTAGAAAAGTCCCTCTATCCCCACACCCTTTCCATCACAGTGCTGAGCCCCCAAACATCCTGTGTAGACACATGAGAGTGAGGTACCACCATGTCAATATTTTGTCAGTATTCTCCTTATATCAGAGGCAGATGGAGGATTTCGAAATATTTTGCCAGATGGCTCTTCAAGTGTCTTCAGAAATGTCCATGTCCAATTACAACTCCCATTAGGCCACGTATGCATGCTTGTTAGAGTGAGTGAAATTCAAGATATAGTGGTATAGCAGGATATACCTTTGCATCTGATATTGATATATAGGGGGTTATTCTAACTTTGGAGGAGTGTTAATCCGTCCCAAAAGTGACGGTAAAGTGACGGATATACCACCAGCCGTATTACGAATTCCATAGGATATAATGGACTCGTAATACGGCTGGTGGTAAATCCGTCACTTTTCCGTCACTTTTGGGACGGATTAACACCTCCTCCAAAGTTCGAATAACCCCCATAGTGATTCAACCTGTGATTCCTCCCTCTCCAAGATTCTAGGAGCGGAAGACCAAGGGTTTACCTGTCATTAGTAGGGGGAGCATGCTCAGGCTGTGGTCAGAAGCCACAAAAGATCACCTAGTGAGACCTACAAGAATGCCTGTTCCATCTGCAACAATGATTTAACCCCAGAGTTGGGCTTCCAGTCAAGTGAAGACCACAGTTGGGCTGCTAGCATATACATTGTTATGTCTGGAAAGCCCTGCTCCCTTTGGAAGTAGAGTGAAATAAGCAAGATTTCACCATTCTTGGGGATTTATCCCCAACACAAAATTCTAAATGTTGCTATGTATCAAGGATTGAATTGTTTAAAGGATTGTGAGGGGGAGGGTTTGTAGGATATACAGAAGCTGGGGTATGAAATTCATTTTAAGGATATTGATCCAACACAACCAGGATATTTCCAGCATGCCCCATCTATATAGGTCCTTGAATAAGGCTGTGAGCTGAGGAAGGATGTTATTATCGTAAGGGGGGCTCATGTGTGCGGGAAGGTAAACACCCCAGGTATTTTATAACAGGCTCTGCCCATGTATATCTGCCCTAGTGAATGCGATCACAAAGGTGGCTCTGTAGGTCCACTACCCACAGTCCCTGGGATTTGCAGTAGTTAATTTTAAAGCCCAGTACCTGGGCAATGTGGTCTAACTCCTCCAACAATGCCGGGATTGTTGTTTTAGGGTCAGAGACAAAGCACATGATATCATCAGTGAAGAGGGCTAGTTTGTGCTCTTTGCCCTCTACCTTTGTGCTGTGATTTGCAGGATTATTCTAGATCTTGATCACTAAGGCTTCCATGGCCCGGGCAAAGATTAGAGAGAACAGGGAGCACCTGTGTCTTGTGCCCCTCATCAGGGAGATATCAGAGAGATATCTGATGTAATGCTCCTTTAATTTTAAGCTTGGTGGTCAGCTTCAAGTAGTTACTTGGATATAAATGTTTAATTTTGGACCTAAGTGGACCTTGTCCATTGACCATGACAGGTGATTCCAATCCACTCTGTCAAAATCTTTTAGATGTCTATGGAGAGAAGGGTCACTGGTTGGAATTGCTACCTCTGTGTGGGCCCAAAGCATTCTTGAGTTGTCATTTGCCTGCTTGTTCCTGATAAAGCCTGTTTGCTGAAAGGTAGGGTACCAAAGATCCTAATGTCGTTGTTGTGTAACACAGTTGCCCCATAGGATGAGCAGAGCCTCAGGGGCTTATCAGGTTTTTAAAGAAGAGTAAGGTGGTAGCCCAGTATCATTTTCGTCTTCACCCTGGATCTCAAGCAATAGTTGAAAACCTTTGGGAGGAGTTCTATCAGCAGGGAAGTATATGCCTTATAAAAGTTGTCTGGAAACCCATTGGTCCCAGGGACTTTCGGATGGAAGAATGTTAATCACTCTCAGGACCTTGTCCCGTGCAATGTCCTCCTCTAGTAAGTGCAAGTCAGCCATGTTACTCAGGGGTTTAAAGTCATGTAATGGCTCGTCCTGAAGTTGCCCAGCTAGGTTTTGAGCCTGAAACAAGACAGCGATAATCTCCACCATTTCTTGTTGCAGCATACGCTCCACATCCCTGACCTCCTTGATTTTGTTGTGTGTTGCTGTTATACGCATATTTGTGGTCTTGTCCCTGTGTTGCCCCATTCGTAATAGTATCTGAGTTTCTCCCGAAGCCTGTGGAGTTTCCTCAAAGCCCTAATGAAGAGATATCTGAGTTTTTAATTTGTGGTTGCGCAATTCAGCCGAGCAGTCAAACATTGCTGTGTGGTAAATTAGTTTCCAAAGCAAGGCTATCTGAGCTGCATCCCCAGGGTTTGAGGGGTACAACTCAGTATTATAATTCTATGCAAAGTAGTTTTCTATTGTGTCTTTGAGACCGTTTTGTAATGATGGGTCCCTGTGCGCCACCTTGTTCACTACACATGGCTTTGGGAATAGTTTCTGTCAGTCAGTGGGCCCTTCGATCAGCCACACATGGGCATGTTTGGGGAGGACTTTGACATTGATTTTAGTTTCTATTCATCTAGCTAGCAGGGATTGTGATATCAGAAAGTAATCTAAATTCGAATAGGTTTTATGGATGACTAGAACGTATAATCTCATTGATGAGGAGGGTGGTGATGCCAGGCACCCACCAAAGCTAGGTCTAACAACCCCTGTCTCAGAGCAGCAGCAGGGCAGGCTTCACCTTGTTGGGATTGGACCTATTGAGCACCGGGTTCAGGGGAGTATTGAGATCATCGTTCAACTCAATGCCCTCTACTGTAGAGTGAGAGATCCTCATTAAGAGGTCATCATAAAACTCCTCTCTATCCCCATTGGGGCCATATATAGAGATAATGGTCATTGGGTTAGCACTCAGGGTGCCATGCACCCCAACCTTTTGACCCTCCTGGTCCCTGTACATTCTTTCCATTGGAGAGGAGGATCTCTACACCCCGGGACTTGCAGTGTATGAAGAGTGGAATTGTATTGAGTACCAATAGGAGCGGAGGTACTTGGTGTCCTCTTTAAAATTAGTCTCCTGAAGCAATGGCAAAGACAACACCTGTGCCAGTCATGTGTGTGTCAACTGGGTTATACGTAATCAGAACAAGCAATTAGCTGGAAAACAGTAAGGGCCGGAATTAAAAGACTCTAAGGCAGCACGGTATTGTGCCAAAATCAACAGCGCTGCACTGCGCCAGTTTTGAAATGCAGGGCTGTGCCTTATTCACAAGAGTACAGCACAGCCCTATGTTTCCATCTGAGCCGGTGCTAAATTAAGCTGCATAGGCCAATGCAGGTATCTTTGCACCAAAGTGCAAGGGTTTCTGCACTGAGGGGAGGGATTGTTTATGTGCAAGAAGGTATGTCTTCCTGCACATAAACAATGATCCATGCCATTTTGCTTCTTCTATAAACAATGATTCATGGCATTTTGCTTCTTCCATGTTTGCTGCACAATGCAGCACACATAGAAAAAGCAAAAGATGAGGAGGAATAAAAAGCATTCATTCTCTGTTTACCATGCTGATGCTACCCATGGGGTGCCGTTAGTTTTTGATGCTGCCACAGATTTACGATTTCTTGTAAATCTGGGGCAGCGTCAACAACAATGGGTGTTGCGATGGAACACCCACTGCAACACCCATTGCACGCCCCCTCTGATGCAGAAAACTGTGTCTGGGGGCCCATATCTACAAGGAGGCGTAACACAACAAAAAGTGGTGTTACACTTGCTTGTAAATATGGAGCAGTGAAAAGCGCCACCAGAGTGTCACTGAAAGTGACGTTTCGGTGCGCTAGGGCTTTTTAAATCTGGCCCTAAGTATAGTAAACTTCCAGACCTCATTCAAGGCCAATATGATTGTCGATTTTATATGACATAATTTTGCTATGACATCTCAAAGAATGCTCAAGTGATTATGTAGTTAAATGTGAGTTAAATGTGTCATGTGTATATGAATAATCAAACTATTAAATGCAAAGAAAGGAATAACAATGCTAAAGTGCAAGGCTCATCCAAGATTTTCTAAGCAAATGGAATGCATATACTTTGATTATTTGAGGGTTATCAGTTATTTTAGACACAGTGGGTTCATTAGCCGACATTTTTTACTAGCCTAGCTTTTACCCAATTAGTTCTTCCTTAAGTAGGTTCGGCTTGCAATTACTTGCATACATCTTACTCAAAAATGTCTGTGTTACAGACTGAGTCAGGTTTCAGCATGGTTTATATGGGTTATATTGTGAAAGAGAGACACATCAACAGCGACCTAGCAGTGATCTAGCAGAGTGCTGCTGTACAATGTGTAGGATTGCCTAGTGAAACATGTGATCGTCTTTGTAACCTCCTCCAAAGTTGATTGCATTGGACTGTCCACTTTGGTGCATGTACTGCTAAGTGTGGAGAAATAAAGAAATTGCTGTCTCATCCTCGCTTTTATGTCCTACTTGCTTTAGAAGGTAAGTAGTCAGCCGTGACATCTCATCACAAAAGTAATGACTACAAACCTCTTCTTCAGCTCTGACGATCCTAAATATTTAGGAGTTATCTATATAAAGGACATATATTTTCCGCTCACAACGTTGTCAGTCACGTGAAAACACAAAAGCAATAGTAACTTAATATTGACATTCTCAAAGGCTGTAATAGCATTTCATTTGCACAGATAATCCATTTTAACCAGCATAAATCTGCAATGGATACAGAAACACAATACGTTTATGACGCTGTTAATTCTCTGGAAGGTGGAATGAAAATTGTTAATCTAGCACACCCACACTGGAACATAAACAAATTGACAATTTATCTGCAAGGGGTCTTGGCCTTTGCTACCTGCTTCAATGAGTTACTGGAAAGCTATACTTGATGCCCCTGTCTGGCAAACCCTCTTTGATAAGGGCATGCACTGTCCCATTATATTAAGGTTAATAGCTAACCTGGGAAAATGAACCAATGGTTCTTCCTTCGCTCCACAGTTTCTTGATTGTGAACCACTTACTACAATAAAGCTACAGACCTTGGGCACACTTCTGCATAATCCTGAACATCACTTTTAGTACATCAGTCACAGCGTCTGCCTCTCATACATTGCTAAGATCTTGCAGGGTAGCACCAACCACATTGATTGTACATCACCTAGTTGTAGTGCCGTGGGGTAGAATGGAGGGCTCAAAAGTACAAGTGTGAATTATCGTTCCAATTCAGAATAGTACTCCTGTATTACTACTTCATGTACTTACACAATGCAATTCAGAAAGGTACAGGCATCTACGCTCACTGAACCTATTATGTGCAAAATTCTCTACTGGGAGCGCACAGAATTCAGAGTAAGATATTCTTCCTTTTCAGTTTACATGTGGTAGTGGCAGAGGTGTTTACAGAAAAATGAAGATTGTCTACCACAAAATAGGAGGATCAAACGTAAAGTTAAAGAGAGAGGCATGCAAATACAAAAAAAGACATCTAAAGGGTAATTCAGTTGCAATCAATAAAGTTGCATCCACATCTGCCCCAGTAGTACTACAGCCCAGGCAGGCTCAAATATATGCCTGGTGATAACGCGTCCAGCCCTTATAGATTTCCCTGTACCTGGACACGTTGGATGTCGGTGAACCTTTTAGCTGAGTTGGGCTCTCCTCATCCTAGAATAGTCGGATCACTTAAATCAATAATCAATGACTATTGTAATCGATAGCCAATACTCAATTAATAGATCAAAATAACACATTAGGAATCAATAACAGTTGGTATTTCGACGCACCATGACCTTTCTGTCATGAATAACCACACCAGTTTATTAAAAGTTAGTGAATTTATTTCCCTATATTAACAAAGCTAGCACAATGGATATAAGTCTCAAAACCAAATGATATATGTATACGAACATTACTAGCTGTCCATAGCGGCGGAAGAAACGCAATCTACACAAAATCTGAATTATAATGCACTCAGTTATAGCAATACAAATCACTAATATAAGCAACTGAATTTGACTTATTTCATACATCGGTCAGCATAACAAGATTTCAATTTTGCATGATGCATCAGATGAATACCTCGACTAGCCTCTAATTAGCATTGGCATGTGGGGCTTCATGCAAAACGAATTTAGTCAACACAAATTTGGAAAACTTCTAGCTTGGGCCCTATCAAAATAGCAGTTGGTACCTAAAAGGAAAACACAATGCATAATACAATTATCCTTTCATAATTACCAAATACAAACAGCATTCAAGAAAGTCTTCGTCCTTCAGGTACCGGTTCGATCAGCATGGGGCAGATTTAAAGGGGCAAGGTTAAGGGCAAGTTTCCTTGCGGCAGCAAGGAGAAAGGGGCAAAGTTACTGCATGGGCAAGACCGGGCAAATTAAAGTTAAAGTCTCTAGGGTGAGAATTTTAAAGTCTCTTTCTCTATAATAGAGGAAAGCGCATCAAGATGTTGTCTAAGATGGCGTCTGGCATTTGGCTTCAAAGATGGCATCAAGGAAAATGGCTGACTTCTCTTTGTCCAGTGGGTTTAAGTAAGAAACATTCCAAATTCAGCAGGGTCTTCCATTGGAGGGTTCATAGGGTGGCTTCAATTTGACCAATGAATAGCGTCTTTCTCCTAGTACTCATTTATGCATACATTGTCCTTGGAGCCTTGGAACACAAGTTGCAACAAAGTTTGCCATTTAATTTGATCTCAAAGCCTTTATTGTCCACACCTGCAGGAGCTGACCTTGTATCAAAGGGGATCAAACCGGCCTAGCACGAAACCTTGGAGATAAGTGTATTAGTCATCTCTACTGTAAAAATACAGAATAATGTCTTTTTGTTAATCAAAGTGAAAACCACGCAGTTAAATTTGAGACCAGGCGACTAGGCCAAAGCCTCTACTAAATATAAGCTAAGCATAAAACAGTTTCAACAAGAAAATAATAGAACACATTTGCAATTATGACGGATTACTACATTTGTCAATTCTGCATGATTAATTAAGCCCATTTGTAATAATGGCGAACTACTCCGAGGGCACAATTTCCCACATACATTATTTTCTTTACTAAAATCACACCACATTATACGATTTTGGTTACATGATATATGAATATATGTTGGTCCTTCTTTTCCTGTGTCACCACTGGCAAACCTTGGGGTAAGGTATACACCAAACACGGCCACGCACATGTGTGGCAAAGACATACCCCTTAAACCTTTCACCTAAAAAGCATTCAGAAATAGAAACATCTCACATTTAACATTACACACAATGGAAGATGCATCAGAAATATTTTATGTCCGAAAACACACACACACGCACACAAAGAGAATGGCAAACAACTCAAATGTAGACAATGTCTAGCTCCACAACATATCATGCAAAAGAGGAAGATGGTAGAGACCAGTATGTGGGCTGTGTTTATGTGCTTTCACTTACAGTGATCATCAGAATTATTTTCCTCAGGTTTTACCTATTTACCGGTTTTGTTCAATTCATACTTCTATATAGCATGGATGAAGATCTCTGCCTATGCTTTTTAGAACTACATTTAGGTGAATTACTCTTAAAATCCACCTGTAAAGATACTTGCAGTAACTTTACATTCATATTTTTGTCACTCTGTTTTTTTTTTTCTTTTTCTTGTTCAACTGTTTTCCTATTGCCAAGATGCTCCAGGGTGGTAAATGCACTTTTTAAGTATTTAAATGATGATATTGAATCAATCAACGATGAAGCACATGACAACAAGATATCTTTATATAAAAGCAATGCATTTTTATATAAGAAATAAGTTGCATCACCACTATTAAATCCCCCCATCGTGAAATCTCTGTCAATCCTAGCTCATAGGTATGTGTTCAGGCAGGCTCTGAGACCCAGGCCTGAAGATTAATGAGTGACAGGTCATAGGTCAAATGCACAAACATGAAAACTTAGATCAGATCACATAGATAGGCAGTATCACTACAATGGTCCTATAACACACATGGCCAGAGTGATATGTGCATTTCCAAAACAGCATAAGGATAGGTGCCACATATAGTTAGGTACACTTACCCAATCAGGACACAGCACACGCAGCACACAGAGTGACCATGTGCCCCTCAGGCCGGATATCTGAAAAAATACTCGCTGATCCACATTGGGTCTGCGCCTGGTCGAGGCCAACCTACATTCCCTATCTGGAATTGTATTTACGACTCCTTGACAACCATTCACATTTTTCTTCACAGAGGAAGGAATGTTTTTATGACTTGAATGCACTCAAAGAAATGTATGAAACTTGCTTCAATGCAATTTACAAAGAGAAACAGTCCTCAGACCCCGGTTCTGTAACTGCTATCCCAGATGTAATGTTTAATTAAATGAACCATTTCCTGTTTTGCCCGATACCTCTTGTTTGTTTTTAATAAAAAATTTAATTTGAGTAACAATTTGATGAGCCAGGTAGGAGCAAGAGTGGGCAGTGTGCTCCACTCCACTGGGAGATTTAATAGTGTTTTTGGCACTCCGCACTCTGTTTGGAGCACCGACTTCGACCAAAAAACTCTGCTAGCTTCGGAGCGTAGGGGAGCTCACCGCGCTAGCTATTATGGGCCACACAGTGCAAGAGCAGATTGCTTGTGCTTGCGTTGTGTGGCCTATAACAGAGCTACGCTTTATTCTGACTGGGGTGGAGCTGCTGAAACTGCTGCTAAGGGGCTGCACCGGCGCCAACTCCAGATCCAGGCCTCCCTCCTTTTGCTGTCCTCAGCAGCCCAGGATCAAGGGGCAGAAGGACGCAGGGAGCCAGGCTGCTGGAAACGGGGACCCTCCTGGACAGTGGCTGGACCATCATCCAGGTAAGGCTGGCCTCGTTTCAAATTCTCTTCTATGTGCAGATGGGGGTCGGCAATGAGCATGGACAGTATTTATATATGAGGGCTTCTGTGTAGGAAGCTGGCCTGGTGTGTGGTGGGTAACTAAGGTACTTACACCTTATACTAAGGTCCAGATATCCCCTACTAGGGTAGTGTAGGCAGTGTCTAGAAGCCAGGCTCTCTAGAGGTAGCTGTTGATGAGCAGCCAAGGCTTATCTAGGAGACATGCAAAGCTCATGCAATACCTCTGTAGTCACACAGCAGTTATACACAGGAAAGAATACACTCAGTGTTACAAAAATAAAGGTACTTTATTATGGTAACACAGCACCAAAAATACTATAGATTCAATACTTCATTAGGAGGTAAGTAATACACAAGATATATACAATAGTTGTCAGAAATAGCCATAAGAATAGTGCAAACAGTGTAAAACGCTGTAGAGACTAGTGACCGCATACTAAAAACATGGAATGCGAGAGTTGGACCCCTACCTAGGTAAGTGGAGTGTGTAGTAAAGTACTGGGAGTACCAGGAAAGCACAAAGGTAAGTATCACAACACCATCCAGAGACCAGGAATTAGTAGTAAATCCCTTGAATTGCCCCAAAACACACACTAAGAAGAAAACAAGGGCATTTCAAAACCCAGAGGATACTGCAAGAAACTAATGTGGATTGCTGAAGAGGAAGACCTGTGGAAAGAGGGGACCAAGTCCAGAAGACACAGCAGAGTCCAGTGGGGGCAGGAGCCACTACCCATCAAACTGAAGATGCAGGAGTTGGTTGACGGTGAGGAAGGAAAGGCAGCACTGCAGCCCTGGAGATGGAGTCGAGTTCTTGGAGGATGCAGGTGGTGTCCCACTCCCGAAGAAAGATTGCAGTCAGGTTTGCGTGTCAGGATTCCACTAACAAGCCTTGCCATAGGCGAAACTCGTGATTGCCGGAAAGTGGTGCTGCCGGAAACCAGCAAGGCCCAGAAGGATTCAACCCAAAAGCGGTGTCAGAAGAGGCCCTCAGCATCTCAGAGAGCTGGCAGAAGCATATGCAGCACTTACAGGAGTCCCACAGAACAGGAACGCAGAAGTTGCAAATGGAGCCCATGCAGCACTAAGAAAAGGAGTCCCACACTGCAGGGAGCTGTGTGTCACAGGAAGGAGTGTTGGGGGCTGGAGCTACACGATGCCTGAAGACCCCTTGGAAGAAGTGCCAATAATCCTTGGCAGCTGCGAAAGATGTGGTGCATGGGGTACTCTCCTGCGTGGGAAGGCAATGGCTTGCCTCCACACAAGTTGTACAGTTGGTAAAGAGGACTGACAGAATCACTTCTGACCACCACCTGCGATGCAAGATCCACGCAGTTCAGCAGGAGAGGGGCTCCATGCAGCTAGTCGTCATTGCTGTTGGTGCCTGCAGAGGCAGGGGAATGACTACTCCACTCCAAGGGGGACTCCTTTATCTTTCCTGAGCAGATTGAAGACAGGCTGGCCTCAGAGGATGCATGAATGGGGAAATGTTGCAGAAGCTGGAAAGAGCGTAGAAACAATGTTGAAGGCGAAGTCTTCTTTGTTGCAGATTGTCGGGTCCTAGGAAGTCCAGATGTACTTTCTTTTGTCAGAAATTGAAGTGGAGGTTGCAGAGGAATCCTGCTGGAATCTTGCAAGCCGAATCTGAGGAACCACGCAAAAGAGAGACCCTAAATAGCCCTGAAAGGGGGATTGGTCTCTGTGAACGGGCATCCCCGAACACATCCTCGGGACTAGCTGCTGCTGACGTGTCGGATGATTCCGACACGTCATGTCCGCGTTCCCACGTTGCCGTGGGAACGCTCCCAGACGGAGGCTGGCGTCCCGGCGTTGCAGTGGAAACCCCGGAGGGTTTCCGGGCCACGGGACCTAAGAGGTGGGGAGAATCCAGCGTCGGGGAGAGAGTGGACAGAGGAGAAAGCGGAGAGGATGGAGGAGAAAGCGGAGAGGATGGAGGAGAAAGCGGAGAGGACGGAGGAGAAAGCGAAGAGGCGGCGAACGGAGGAAACAAGACGGGAGATCCAGGAAGGACCGGCCAAACACGGAGGAACGACGAGGTGCTGGAAAAGGACAACGTTGCCAGAGATCATCCATGGACACAACACCCCAGCGCCAGCCACGACCCCGGAGGGTCGTGGCTTGCTAAGGTACGGTCTTTGTGGGACACCAGAGGGAGCACCACGGTTAAGAGGGCACTGGGGAAGGGAACTGAGAAGGAGTGAGGGGTGGACTGGGAGGGGGCTTGGAGGGCACATGGGTAAACACGAGTGAGCCACATAAAAGTGCACTATAAGAAAATTAGTCACTTTTGCCCTAAAATTCATCACCGGCACAACCCCACCCTTTTTACCTCTTCCCCTTTATTATCGTAGAAATCCTAAAGCATACCAAATATCCCACTTACCGTAGTGTTTTTCCCTTTTCCCCAGTACCTCAACATTGGAACCAAACCGAGAAACCGAGAGACCGAGAGAACGCCAACCTAAAAAGGAGAACAAAGAAAGAAGAAGGAAAACCCCATTAAGAAGAAGAAAAGGCAACGCCTTGAGACCGAAAGAAAAACTCAGTAAAACATCAGGATATATATAATCTTTCCACTAATATTGAAATAAACCACTTACCTGAGCACCGCAATTTCTCTCCGTTGCCTTTATACTGTTCGACCTGCCACAGTCTCATAGCTGGATGACCACTTATCAGGAGGGGATCGGATGTCACCTGCCTAACCTGGCCACTCATATGCTCCCAGAGTTCCCTGCCAATCTTGAATTCACAATGGCAAAACCCAGGGACCATCTGAAGGAGCTCTGGGCACCACCCCTGGGGTGGTGATGGACAGGGGAGTGGTAAGTCCCTTTTCCATTGTCCAGTTTCATGCCAGAGCAGGGACTAAAGGTCCCTGAACCTGTGTAGACTGGTGTATACACAAAGGGCACCAAATGTGCTCCTCAAAGCATACCAGTGGCTTGGGGAGGCTACCCCTCCCAAGCCATGTAACACCTATTTCAAAAGGGAGAGGGGTTAACACCCCTCTCCTATGGAAATCCTTTGTTCTGCCTTCCTGGGCTGGAGCTGGTCAAGCAACAGGAGGGCAGAAACCTGTCTGTAAGGTGGCAGCAGCTGGGGCAGCCTGGAAAACCTCAGAAGTCTGTAGGCTGTAGGAGCTATGCTGTGTGTCCTCTAAGGAGCCTCCAGAGTGCATGGAATCATACAACCCATAATAGCAAAAGTAGGTTCCGGGTTACCATTATGTACCTGGACATAGGTAATGACCTACACGTGTAAACTGGCATCTCCGCACTCACAAAGTCCAGAAAAATGGGTATGGAGTTCATAGGGCAGGGGTGCCCACACACACAGGTACCTGCACCCAGCCATCTAGGCTGAGAGAGCCTAACATAGGGGTGACTCATAGTGACCTGGTGTAGTGACCTGTAGTGAAAACGGGTGCATGCACCCAGTTCGCTCCGACTGCAATGGCAGGTCTGCAAAACCCTTTCTCTGGGCTTTTTATGTGTGGCAGAATAACTGCTGCAGCCCATATGGATCCCCTGAAAACCCAATGCCCTGAGTAACTGGGTACCATATACTAAGGGCTTATATGGGGGCACCAATATGCCAATTGTGGGATGAAATATAGAGTTTTGAGAGACAGAGCATAATCACTGGTCACTGGGGCCCTGTTTAGACGGATCCCAGTGAACACAGTCAAACACATTGATATCAGACAGAAAAAAGGGGTAACCATGCCAAGAAAGATGGCACTTTCCTACAGTCTTGATATTGATGGCTTAGCATGGTGGCACTGATAATGCAAACTAAAACAAGGGCCTAACTAAAAACAAGGCAGCCATCTTAAAAGATTTGATTACATAAATGTGCTACAGCAGACCAAGCCAAGGAGGGTAAAAGTCACTAGGGGACGGGGGATTGAGGCTTCAAGCCAAAGGCTAACCTAACTTCTGTCTCCCATTAAAACAACTAGGATTCAATACATGTTGTAAATCAAAAGAGGGTGCGGTAGTGAGTGATTGGCGCTCCAATTTCATACCATTTCTTAAACTAAACTCAAGTATAATACCACGGTGCACAAAACTCAGGTGTTCACCCTCCTAATTCACCTAAACAATAACCCAATGGGGATATCTAACAATACATCAAAGAGTAATGGCACACATGACTTATTGACATGTTAATAAGTTGATAACACATTTCTTAAAGGAGTGACTTCCTTGTATCTGTCAAATTTAATACAATATAGAAATAATAGTAGAACTGTGTACGTTCCTTAAACTTACACCCATCTTATATCCAGTTTCTTAATCAATATTCCACTCGATTTTCCCAATGCACAAAATTATACATAATTATAGTTAACACAATTGTCCCATTAATATAACCCTCAGAACCAAATCGCTTATACGTAGTCACAAAAATATATATACATTTATAGTAAATCCAATTGTCCCATACATATGAACCTCAAAACCAAATTGCTTGTACGTTGTCAACACGTGTTTCATCCGGGGGAATACCCCTAGGATTTCCTCAGGACCTTCCTGTCATTGAAGTTCATCAACAATCCCTAGAACAATATTATCAAAAATTACATAAAATTACGAAAGAATATTAAATATGAATCTCCTGTATTGTATCCATTACCACTTCGATGAAATTTTGTGACTATCGAATGACCAGGTGAGAACCATGCATTTTCCCAAAAACAAAAACAAAATATTACCCCTACACGTGACCTTACGTAACACATGTGTATACCGGGACCATTATACTTATTTCTATTATCACTAAAGTTACAGCCAAAACGTGCGACCATATTGTGAGTCAAAGCTGAAATATATTAAAAATTGTGTATCTTATTCCTAATTATCAAAGGGAGACCCCCTTGTGCTACCTTACAATCCCTTTATTATTAGTTATTTTCATAATTTTTCACTTACTCATATTAATCAGTCAATGTTCGTATTTCTCGTAATACTGAAAATGAGATCTAATTTGAGAAAAACAAGTAAATACATGACTCCCTATTTATTTATTCTAAATTGTTCGCAGAATATCCATTGCATTCTCAGTTTTCAATTTTAAATAATAGGATTCAATACATGGTCATTGAAGTAAGTCCTTTCTTTCCCTGCATAAATTGTTGCAGTCTTTTACCATGAGCTGGTTTCAACTAGATTATCAGGCTTCTATAGTCCTGCAGAGCACAGAGCTTTTCTGGGTCACAGAATAATGTGCACTAGGAGTGGGCAAGGCTAAGGTTTGGGGCGTGCCATTCCCCTTATTTTTTGGGGCCAAGTCAGCTTTTCCCCTGCAAGTTTAAATGGTGTCGTTTTGATATTATGATACTGGTAGACCAATGTGACTGTGTTTGTCTAAAATGTTGAATGTTGTGCTTTTGTTGATGATTTAAGGTATAAATTAGGATATTTCTGATTTCCAGAATTTGTTGTTTTATTGCCAAGGGAAGGCCTGCTATTTTGTTGCCAAATGTCAAATTGCAATGTTAACAATTGAACTTTATCATGGGATTGTGATTCTGCATGCATTTGTTTGTTGAATGCTTATCTTGATGCATCTGTAAATTATATTAAGCTCATTAGACCTAGTAATCCTTGTGAAGTTGTCCTTCCCCTCCAGGTTAGATTTGGTAATCTCCTGTGTACATTTCTCCCATTACCTGAATAGATCAAATAATACCCTTGTACATATTTCCCCATCACCAGAGTAAAATTTAGATATATATAAAAAAGTTAGTAACTGAGGCAAACAAAAATCTTATAAAAATAGAAAGTTTGCATTTATCTAACTTAAAAACCCTCGAAAAGCATAAGAAACTAAAGTAGTAACTATCCCCTAAAAAATCCACCCTAATTCCATCTTAAAATCCCTTTTAGAGCACATGCATGGTAAATTCCCAACTCAGGCCAAAACGCTAAGCGAGTTACACACACACACACACCACAGCACTTAAGCTCCCCTGTCCAAAAGAATGAAAATTCAACACTAATATAATCGAACATACAAGAATATATGCACAAACAAAATACACAGGAGAAAAGAAGGGAAAATGGAAGTGTTGCTACAACTATGGGCCGTCTTTAAGGAAGTACAGGCCAATAGCATTGATCCACCACTGGCAGGAAAGCCCTCCGAATCTCATCCACCGTGTGTAGATATACTGTAGAGGTCACAGAAACACTAATCAGCGCTGATGACACCCCCATATGTACACTAGGGCACTAAGTGACTGGCAACGCCAACAGAGCACCAGCCAAAGTTAAAAACTACCCTATACATGATAGTATCACCATAAGGCATATCATTTAAACGTACACTTGGTCAAGCATGGAGGAGGGGAAAACCCGACAACGCATAAAAATTAAGGCCCAAATTTAAGGATGGCCTTGTGCCCTCTAAAGCCACATTAGCATAATTTTCTACCATATTTACAAAGTGGTGCAATGCATGCATTGCGCCACTTTACAACCCTTTGTGCCACATAATGCAGGCACCATGCATAATGTATGCAAAGGGGGCGTTCAGGTGCAAGGAGAACCTCAAAGATAGTGGAATGAAATCTACAAGTTTTCATTGCACTATTTTTGGCATCCTCTTTAAAAGGACGAACTCTTTGGAATCAATAGGCCTCCTTGCACTTTGCTCCACTAACGTCAGGATTTTTCACGCTAGTGGAGCAAAGTGCCACAATAGCGTCAAATATTTTGACGCTATTGTTCCTAGTATTGCCATGGTGGGCTGTAATTTAAATATGGTGCACAACTGGTGGCATTAGGGGAGTGCAAGGAGGGGGCAAGAAATGTGACACTTTGGATGGATAGATAAGACCCAGATCTTTGTGACTGGGGGTGAATGTTTGCATTGTTCAGCACTCCGTCCAACATCTTTTCTTTTTGCTTTTGTCGCCCTAAGTGGGAAGGGTATGCTCAGACATGGGTCCTGTGCTCACCGCATCACTGGATTCAAGCTAGCCTGGCTGATGAAGGGTGATACTCTGAAACTGGTCCCAGAATGCTTGTTTCTGGTGCAGGGAGGACATGGATTGGCAGTTCAAGCTGGACTGTTCCCATGGGGAACAAGGTCAAGACTGATTCATTTATGATTCTGTCCAATTTTTCTGGTTAGAGTCATCTCTTTTTACTCTAACCTGCCTAATATCATTTTTTTGGTGCAATACTCCCCTCTCTCCCAAACTGCCACCCCCATCCGGCTAACATCCTTTGCCATGGCGTTAGACAACCCTTTGTGCTGGATTACCCCATTCCATAAATAAGACGCTCAGCCGGTGGCTTGGAATGGCGCTAGCAGACATTAAACATTTTCATGCGAAACTGCATTAGTGCAGTATTGTGTGAAAAAGTATAAATATGGGCCTAAATGACAATACACAAAGATGCAATGTTCACTTATTTTATAACGACCAAACATAGCTTTTGCCCAACAGGTCTGCAGTCGAGCCGTTAAGTCCACCACCTCTACAGTGCACCATCCCTTTCTCAGCAGCCGCACCAAAACCCCCAGCATGATCAAGAGCCACAAAATGCCCCAAGGATTTTTTCACATCCATACCCCAAATGGAATCCCATATCACACCTTTCTCCAAAGACTTTTCTGAAACTGTTTTCCGACTCAGAAACTCCTATCACCAAGAAGAGCATGGACATCTCAGCTGGAATCACCTCAAGTCCTACAATGTATTTCTAAGTATTTATGCATTCTCTGTTTGCTAGGGATGCTACTGCATCCATCCATTTCCAAAGAAGTCTGATCTAATGCAGTCAGATTTAAAAATGTCACTATGTTTCCTTAGGGACCTCACTCACGTCACTTTTAATTACACCACACCGAACACTAGCATTTACACAACATGTAGTGTCAGCACATGAATGCCCTTGGGTCCAAGACGTCAGCCGTGTCATGTTATGTCTGTTCGCTAATAACACATGCAGTACGTGCAGAGAGGCTTTACTTATCCCAAGAGGTAGCCCCTGAAAAAGCAAAATGCCTTCTCCATCTGTGCCTGTGTAGAATTAGGGCCACAATACAAACTAATAAAGTAGAGCCCCATAGTGTAGTAGTGATGATGACTTGCTATTTGCGCAACACGTCCGTTCCCACTTCCATCTGTGGTCCCCGGGTGGTCCTTATCATGTCTCGGGCTGTCTTGGTTAATACAAAATGGAACTAAGACATGTAGGTGCATGTTCATACTTGGATTGCGCTGACCTAACTCCATCTTTATATTGTGATGCTAGACCTGTCTACCATCAAAATCTTGGAGTTAGCGTCATGTTGTGGGTGTGGCAAACTACCTTGCGCTAAGTAGATGCAAGGTAGGCGCTCCCGTCCACAACATGATGCTAACCCCCTAGGACCATATCTATCCTCCAGCGCACGGAGGAGGAGGTCCCAAACAATGGTGCTAAGCAATAATGGTGCTAAGCCTGTTTAGCGCCATTCTTTAATGCCTGGGTCAGACCAGGCGTTAGCGTATCTGTGGACCCTTTTTCATGGCCAAACACCATGAAATGGGCCCACAGATGTCCACACAAGCCCCAACAACACACCCACCCACACCAGAGGGACATCACAGGATGGGGGATTCCATCCTGGGTAAGTATAGGTAAGTATTTTTTTATTGGCCCCCTGTCTGGCACTGTGTCTCACGGCCTTGCCCAGGGGGCACTGGTCCCCTGTGCTGGCCATTTGGGTGGTGGGCACGACTCCTGTCTTTACTGAGACATGATTCGTATTTGGGTGCTAGTGCATCAGAGAAAATGATGCTAGGCTGGTTAGCTGCATATTTATTACCGCTAACCAGCCTAGCATAATTTCTATCTCGCTAGCGCCTTTGTCCCAACCAACCCCTCCCATCCGGCTAACCTCTTTGTCTTTGACACTTGCCATTCCTTAGCACCAGCGTGGAGCAATCCACAGATATGGCACATGGCTGCTGCTATGGAATTTGACACAAAACTGTGTTAGCGCAGTTTTGCATCAAAAAGTATAAATATGCACTGTAGTTTCAATGCAGGGCCATCTACCTTGATGACATGAAGTGAAATGGGTCTTGAAAGAGGAGGCTGAACAATAGCATACTCTGTTTCAGGAGATCTGGGACACCAAGATAGATAGGTACACTTGGATAGAAGGGAAGAGGCAACCCCTAATTTACAGAAACTCAGGCTGTATTGCTTATGTTTCAAAGGCAAAGGAACCATCCAGTTGGGTTTGAACAAGAACTGTGGCACAATTCTGCACATTCTGGACATGCAATGGGGCACCTCCATGCCGATGGACACCTACTGGCAGGGCAGTGAGTTCACTCACAACCAGCTCTGCCCTGGATGGCATGGTCTCTGCTCCCTCATCAGCATAAACACTCCAACCCTGGTCATCCCTGGAAAAGATCTGGCTGAACTGTTCCAACACCCGTTAAAGGAAGAAAATGACACTGTTGCATTAGACTCAAAGGAGAAGAGCTGCTGATTACTTAGATTGGGCTCGGTACAAGGATATTCCCAAGGAGTTTAGACTGTTCACCGGTGCCCAAGTATAGACGGGGGGAGTCCATACCCTTCTTCACCTTGCAGACAAAAGCAAATGTCTCATGGTTGCAAATGACCTGGTGGGAAATGTTCAAAATATGAACAGTACTGAGCAGTAATGTGTGCCAAGATTGGTGCATCCTGCTATACTTTCATAATTGGCAATTAAATAGACAATGGAACTCCTACATGTACCGTTCAAGCATTGTACCGTTTACTGAAGGACATATGAGAAGAGGGAGGTGCACTTCAGCAGGAATGTTTCATTAACTGATTTTCCTGGCTACCCCAGTGGCTGACCGGTTTGTGCACGTCATTATTGCCAGTTTTCATCGAATTACTGTTTTTGTGTGGTTTTCTACAACTGGGGGTTATCTGCTATGAAAATGCAGTCCCAAATTGGGTTGAACACAAGTAGTGAGAGAGGTGGGACAACAAGGTGCCAACAATGTCATTGTCATAACTTGTGGGTCTGATCAAGTAGTTAAAATTTCAACGAGAGGGTAAATGTTGATATTGGATCAATCAGTGATGCTGCACGCGACAACAAGTCATCTTTATACGTGAACAATACTTGTTTTATATACAAACGAAGTTGCATCACCACTGTCAACATTTCCCCGTAGTGAACTCTCTGTCAACCCTAGCACATACATACTTGGTCAGGCAGACCCTAAAACTTAGGCCTGAAGGTTAATGACTCTCATGTCACAGGTGGGGTAACACTTAGCTGGCAGCCAAACGCACAAACATGAAAACTTAGATCAGATTCCACAGATAGGCAGCAACACTACAATGGACCCTGGTGATTGGCCTCACCAATGCCCAGATGGATGTGTGCATTCCCAAAACACCATAAAGTTAGATGTCACATGTAGTTAGGTACACTTAGCCAATCAGGACACAGCACAATCAGCACACGCAGTGACCACGCATCCCTCAGGGCAGACATCTGGACATGTGCTCGCTGGCCCACATTGTGTCCAAGCCAGGTCGAGGCCCATTCACAGTCCCTATCTGGATTGTATTTATGGCTCCTTGGGAACTATTCACATTTTTTTATCAAGGAAAGAATGTTTTTATGACTTTATTGCACCCAAAGAAATGTATAAAACCTGCTCAAGTCAATGTACAATGGGAGACAGTCCCAAGACCCCAGTTCTGTATCCACGCTCCCGGTCATAATGTTAAATTAAATGAACTGTTTCCTTTTTTATCAAATGCCTCCTGTCTTTTGTTTTTGTAATGTAAATTCTAATTTTACCAACATAAATAAATAAACTGTAAGGGGGAGAAACAACTATGCTTACTAATAAGTGCAAATCTCCACCACCCGTTTGTGAATTGCATCTAGGCAGGGATTTACATCCAAAGGAAGCTGGAAATCTCCATGCACGGAGATCTTCAAACACAGAGACAACTTTCTGAATGCCCATCATTGATTGATTGTTTCTAATTTTATATTCAACTGTAACCTTCTTATTATCTGAGGCACATCCTTCTCACACTTCTTTCCGTTTTCTCTCAAAACCCCCTCTGCCCGTTACGACACATCTTCTCCCAAATATGTGTCTAGGAAAAAGAAATTCCAAACTATTAAGCACTTGCTACATATTGCACATTTGCATAGTATTAAAAGTAAAAGTTCAAACACCACATGAAGCTCCTCTTCCATTTTTACCGATGTTCTGTAACTATACAAAAATACAGCTAGACTTTCACAATTATGAATGTAAAGTGACATACGGGGGCATATTTATACTTTTTGATGCAAAACTGCTCTAACTCAGTTTTGCATCAAAAAGTTTAGCATTGCCTTGCGCCATTCCTGAGCGCCAGCTGGGCACCATATTTATGGCATGGTGCAATGCGGTGCAAAGGGTGGGCTAGCGTAAAAAAAATGACATTAGCTGGGGGGGTGGGGATGTGTGTTATGGGAGAAGGGGGTTTTGCACCCACAAATTTGGATAGGCTTGTTAGAGGCAAAAAAAATGCCTCTAGCCAGCCTAGCGTCATTTTCTGACACAAAACCATCAATACCACATGACTCCTGTCTTAACAAAGACAGGAATCATGACCACTACCCCAATGGCCAGCACGGGGACCAGGGTCCCTTTGTCTTGGCCATTGCACCCTGTGCCATGCAGGGGGGCCCATGTTGGGCCCCAAATGGCACTTTATTTTTATTTTTTTTAATTACTTACCTATACTTACCCTTCTTACCTGGGATGGGGTCCTCTGGTGAGGGTGGAGGTGTCCCTGGGGCTTAAGGAGGGCACCTGTGGACCAATTCCATGGTGTTTAACCAAGGAAATGGCTCCACAGGTCCCCTAACGCCTGGTCAGGCCCAGACATTAAATAATGGTGCAAAGCAAGCTTTGCACCATTACGGGGGATAAATATGAGGCTATGGGGTAAAAAAAAATACGCAAATTCAGCCCAAATGGAGTATGAATATTCCCCAAAGTACCTGCAATGGCAGGCTGAAAAAAGTCCTCACCAGGGTCTGCTTCCTTTTGTGTTCCTTGGTTGCTGACTACTGTCCCTTCTGTCTTCACCTACAAAATGACAATCACCTTCCTGTGGGTTTGCAGCTGCCTTTTAAGGTCTGGATCTAGTTAACTTCAGGCTTTGGTTCTCTTTGCTTTTCCCTTTGCTTCAAAGCTCTTCTCCTTTTGATTTATTCCTGACTTTTCTAACCCATTATGCCTTTAGTCATGTGGTGTTTATTTCTGTTCCTTTTCCTGTTCTTTTACCAATCAGAGGATACAGAGCCTGATTTATCTATTTGCCGAGGGGTTACTCCATCACAACAGTAATGGATATCCCGTCTGCCGAAACCTAAATACCATAGAAAACAGTGGTATTTAGAGTTTGGTGGATGAGTAACACCTCCACCAAAATATAAATCAGGTCTTCAGTCTGTTTGGAGGATGCATCGCTAACAAAGCTATGTTTCTTCACTTGTTACCTCACTCCATTGCCTTGCTGATCCTGGGTCTTTGCCCTTAGGACTTGCTTTACCTGGAATAGTAACTCATGGTTTTCTCCGACCTTTTGAAGACTTCATCAACAAGAAGATTTTCCACCTTTGGCTTTTTCCTCTTCAGAAGGTGACTGTTTCTTGAGGACACTTGCCTACCACATATACCAGTGTGAGGTGACATATTGGCTTCTGGGAGCAGTTTCTCCCATCTTGAACAGCAGAAGATCCAGATCTGAATTACGGGTAAGCATCAAGCCCTGAAGACAATGATATACTCATGGGGGCATATTTATGAGCCCCTACCGCCACCAGAGTGTCACTTTTTGTGACACGATGGTAGCTCTTTTTCCTGCTCCGTATTTACAAGGTGGCGTTAAGCCACTTTTTGTGGCTTAATGCCACCTTGTAAATACAACCCCTTCACACTCAGCCCTTTGCATGGAAGGGACGCTGCCTCAGATTTACCAGTTTTCATAAACCTGAGGAAGTGCCAAAATCTAATGTCACCCCAGGAGTGGAGTTAGTAAGAAGCAACGGGGAGGAATACTCTTATTCCTCCTCATAGAAAGAGCAAAATGCCAGACATGATTGTTTATGTGTGGGAAGGTGTCCCTTCCTACACATAAACATTCATTTCAAAATGACGCTTTGGCACTTCTGTGTGTGCTGCATTCCGCAGCATGCACAGAAGTGCCAAATCACCATTAGTGATTGTTTATGTGCAGGAAGGGACACCTTCCCACACATAAACAATGAAACCCCTCAACGCAGACCTCCTTGCACGATGGTGCAAGGAGGCCTGCATTGGCGCTGGGAGCTGAATTTAGTGCCAGCGCAGGGGACAACACGAGGGTGAGCCATATTCAATTAAATATGGCACATCCCTGCATTGTGAAAATGACAGAGCACGGCATTGCCAACTTTGGCGCAGCGTCATGCTCCATCATTTTCCTTTAAATATGGGCCATGATGTATATGATCAGACCAAATCGCTTGAACTGTAAGAGGGTGTAACTGGGCTCAAATTCCTTTTTTCTAAACACCTGTAAATGTATGTGATTAATTAATACTCAAGCAATCAATCATGATTTCATTAGTGTTTGTACTGCTTCTTCTTAGCTTACTTCATGATAGTCCTTATCACTTAACGTAACGTTTCGTGTCAACCAACCATGCTTTGCAAGTTTTTTCCTATTTAACTAAAGCTTTAGTCAGTGCAGATTCCTAAATGCATTTTACTCTCAGTCAGTATTTGTTAATGGGTTAAGCTTTCGAGAGAAATTCTCACTCACTTAATTTCCCTTTAATTTTGTTATGAGTCTTCGGCATCAGCTCGCAACACATACTCTAGGTGGTGTACAATTATCTGACCATAATGCCCACACCAACTTTCATTACTGTTTTGAATGGTGTGCTAAATGTCTAGTACAACAATTTCAAGGGGACATGCTGCAGACTACGAACTGACAGCCTGGAAGCACTCCACAGAAGTAGCACAAAATTATATGTGATTATTATAATTGGAGTCAGAATAGCAGTTTTCTTGTTCCCAAAGCAAAGTGTGCATTCGTCTGCTCCTGCCTGCCTCACATAGTGGCTAAATCTGACGTGGCATTTAAGGTCTGTACTGCTACTGTGCATAGCCCCCAGGGAGAGTGTTCCAGTAAGATCGTGTGCACACATTTCAATAACAATTCTATTGGAGGAATTTTAATTGTGCTACTTGCACTTCATTCAAAGCACTGAGATATTGTGACAACATGACAGAGACACACTCACAATCGCCAATAATGAATCATCAGTCTAGTTTTTTTTTAATAGCCAAGCAGATGAAATTATCTCCTGCAGAGAAGTGGCGCAGCAGCACTATGACAAAGATGAAAAATGGGTTTTAAATTAATTGTACTGATAAGGGAGCATTGTGAAATTATCTTGTTTGAATGTCAGCATCAAAAACATTAAAATGGCGCTTCAGAATTAAAGGAAACGTCTGTTTTTTTACTATGGCATGTTTTTTTATCACTTCGGAGTTTGCTGATTTTGAAGACCTACAAAGAAAATAGTAAGAGGGAAAGGAAGCTAAACCATCAAATTGTCTGAACATAATAAGAGTAGCAAAACAAACCCAGTGCACCAAATGCCTTTGATATATTTGTTATGCCAGGCAAGATCTCCGATGGTCCCTTTGAACCTTGTAGTAACTAATCTGTCACTAAAAATATTCAATATTGTTGGCTGCAGAGTGGGCAGAATGTTCTGTCTTTTAAAGAAAGTCCAAAAATATTTGACACAAAACTATAAACCCTACAAATATGAGACGAATCCAACGTAACTTTCTTCTTTGCTTTCAGTCCTCAGCTTTTGGGTTCACTCACTGCAGTTGTGCGTGCCCTTTTGCAAACTTAATACTTGAATGTGTTGCTTTGTTGTCTGTACTCAAGCCTATTAAGCTCTATTATATAACTCTGTCTTCTAAGCAGAGAAAACATGAAGCTGTCTAGGGGCATATTTATACCTCGTTTGTGCCAAATTTGTGTCTTTTTTTAATGCAAACTCAGTGCAAAACTAACTCCATATTTATATTTTGACGTTAGACCTGTCTAATGTCACAATATTGGAGTTTGCACCATTTTGTAGATGTGCGAACCTAGCTTGCGTCAATGAGATGCAAGGTAGGCATTCCCATTTAAAAAACGGTGCTATCCCCGCAGCCCCGTCTTTATCCCCCATGCTAAAATGACGCATGGGTGGGAGGAGGGGCTAAATAATGGTGCAAATCTTGTTTTGCATCATTATTTAATGCCTGGGTCAAATCAGGCGTTAGGGGAGCTGTGGACCCATTTCCGTGGCTAAACCCCATGGGAAGGGTCCACAGGTGCCCTCCTCTAGCCCGCGGAACACCCACACCAGAGGGACACCGGAAGATGGGGGACCACATCCCAAGTAAGTAGGATAAGTAGGGTAAATAGAGTAAGTAGGGTTAGTTTTTTGTTTTCAATTAAAGTGTCACCGGAGGCCCAACTTGGGGCCCCCTGCATGGCACACGGTGCAATGGCCTTGCCCAGTGGACACTGGTCCCCTGTGCTGGCCATTGGAGTGGTGGGCATGACTCCTGTCTTTTCTACGACAGGAGTCATGTGGCATGGATGGTTTTGTGTCACAAAATGACAGTAGGCTGGTTAGAGGCATTTTTTACCTCTAACCAGCCTAACATCATTTTTTGGTGCAAACCCCCCTTCTCCCACACCACCACTCCCACCCAGCTAATGTCATTTTTCTATGCTAGCCCATCCTTTGCGCCGGCTTGCACCATTCAATAAAAATGGCACCCGGCTGGCACTCAGGAATAATACAAGCCGGTGCTTAACTTTTTGATGCAAAACTGCATTAGTGTAGTTTCACATCAAAAAGTATATGCCCCCTAGTTTCTTGTTGCACTGCTTTCATCCATGTTTCTTAATGTGCGTCCTCAGATGTTTTGTGTGCTTCCGCCCTATTTTTCACATCCACTTAGGATTTGATGCATGCACTATTTTGCATAATATTTTATGTACTATTTTGCTGACATCTTCCATATTTCTCAAACACTTGACTAAAGTTTCCAAAGAGAGTGAAGTGCCATCTTTTAAATGAATGAGGCCGTGTGTGCTATGAGCTGTACATGGATATATAGGGCATATTTAATTTTCCCTAGCTAAGCCGTGCTCCCTTTTTACAAGGAGGTGTAACACCACTATTTTGTGGTGTTACACCTCCTTGTAATTATGGACCCCTCTGCTTTTGATTGCTGCATTGCTTTTGACACTGCCTCAGAGTTATGACAGGTGGTGTTAGCATGGCAAAACGAGGAGGAATGCCTTTATTCCTCCTCGTTGTTTGATTTCTCTATGTGTGCTGCATTCCGCAGCACACATACAAGAAGCAAAATGCCATGGACTATTGTTCATGTGCAGGAAGGGGTCCCTTTCTGCACCTAAACAATCATTGTAATAACACGTCCCTTTATGACTAATTTACTCACTTTGGGACTCGTTTTAGGCCTATGAATCTTTTGACCTTGATTGAAGACACCTCATGACGAGATAACTAATCAGCATGTCAATCAATATGTCAATAACATCATCAAAGTTCACAGTAATACGATAATTCAAATTAGTCAAAGGCATTAATAAAACTCAGAAACCACCATGACCTTGCAGTCATGAATAACCACACCAGTTTAGTACTGTTATTTAAAGTTTATTCCCTATTGATTACAATTCTACTAGCAAGTTTATTAGTCTCAAAACCAAGAAACACATTAGCATAGTCACAATATGTCAACTCTGATAAGATTTCATCAAAGCAAGAATCAAGAATATTAGAACATAACACAGCGTCAACATAGGTTATCCTTAGCAGAGTATCATCATCACGTTATTCAACAAAGCATAGATTCAGTCATTTATCTATTTGCGTCTACTTAGTGCACCCCTCATCTAACCTCGAATTAGCATTGGCATGTTGGGCTTCATGCAAAACAATTTAGCAACATCAATTTAGAAAACATCTAACTAGGGTCTCTGTCAAAAGAAGCAGTTGGTACCTAGAAAGGAAAAGCAAACAGACAATTACTATATCATTGTCATATAGTTACCCTCCGTATTGGGTCAGCACTCAGGTTCGGTCTTCGTCCTCAGGACATCAGTTGATTCGCCATCAGGAATTCAGCAATCGGGTAAAAAGGGGCACTTCCCTCATAAGGAGGTAAAGTGTAAACGGGCAATATAAGGGCAAGGATGGTTTGAAGAACCAAACAGCAAAGTCTCTATGCAGAGTCACAAAGTGTCTGGGTCAGGGCAAAATGCAACAGCATCTTCCTCTCATCTATCTCCTAGTCTCCTATTCTGATTTACTTCCTTGTGTCAAGGGTTTTTATCCCTTTTCTGTTGTACAATCCCCTAAAAGTTAATTGGTTGGGGTCAGTACCCCACTATCTCCCTCCAATAGAGTTTTAATGACTTCATTATATTGTCACCCTATAACTGTTCTCACGTAGTTTATTGGTCCTTATGATTGACGTCTTCAGCGGGTAGAATGTCCGGTATGATTTCATACTCTTGTGGTCTTCTTTGTATCTTTAGTCAGTGGTTCCATTGTCTGTACCGGTTCAGGCGACCTTGTACCTGCAAGTAGTCTACACTGTTGCATTCAGTAACAATGTTTCACTAAGCCAGTTTAATTTCATGAGAATGGATCTACTACAGTTACATTCATCTTCTAGTTTGCAAAAACAAGAGTTCATGTCCTTCAGCAAGTCAGCACACTGCACGTTAGAAAAACATTTATTATGAAACCGGGCAGCTAGGCCTCGACTCATGCTAAGTAAGGCCTTTTGATTTATTAGCAAAACTTTAACATATAACCCTTTAATATTAGTGCAAAAGCATCTCCTAGCATAACATTTTATCATTATTAGTCAGTTTCATTAGTTCCTGTATTAACTGGCGGCCACTCCACGTGGGCACATTTCAAGCACGTGTTTTAGCAAAATATATCAATACATTTTCTATGCGACATTATTATGCAGTAGTTCATAAACATTTCATGTTAATATTGATTATATAAGCTACGCTCTCCCAGTCCCTCCTCTGATGACATTTGTCATCACACAAAACCTTTCCCTTCAGATCCTCTCATTTTCTTTAGATTGGCAATCTCAATTTCTTCCTTTCTATGGGATCTCTCCCAAATTTCTTTAAACATTTCCTCTTTTTCTTTTTCTTCTTTTCTTTTATTACCTTTTGCCAAATCTCTTTTAATTCTTTTATTAATTTAGCATGATAACCATAGTCCCAATAGCAAATTAGTACAATCAATAGACCCCCTACTATTTTTGCAAGAACCCCGTTCCAAATACTACTAAACCAATTCCCTACTTTGGTAATTCCTTTCCCAACTTTTCCCTAAACTCCAGGTTCCTTCAGCTCCTTCAAATCTGCACTATCTTTTGTTAGGTTAGTAAGCATACCTCTAATCTTTTTACTATTATCAGGAATTAATGCACAACAATGGCGCTTATTAAGCATTTTACAGACTCCTCCACTCTTCGCTAAAAGAATGTCTAAAGCAAGCCAGTTTTGAAGAGTCCTAGCTCTTTCCACAGCAAGTTCAGTATCCATCAGGAGTATAGCCCCAGTAAAGTTTGTCAGCTTGTTGTCCACAATAGTAGACAACTTTCGTATTTTTATGGAGTTTGAGATAACCCCTACTGAAGGAATTAAGGCTCCAAATATGTCACCAACGACAGCAGCAGCTGTCTCTCGCTTTTGTCTAGTATGTTGTAATTCAGAAATTTTAGGAATTTGCTTTAAGTCATCAATCTGGTAAATCTTTGGGAAAACTATTCCCAAATAACATGTCCCATACCATCCCTTTTGAAGACGGTAATACGCATTATGCCCACATATATAATAGACCCCAGGGATCGCTGGATCCTGTCCATTCAACATAAATGTCCATTTACTCTGAAACAAAAAAACATGCCTGCACTCACTCGTTCCCACAAATAAAGTGTCATGCTCGGATTTCGGCCTATATATTCAAAGCCTTCCTACATGTAATGCATCTATAGCTAATTTGCCCTGTGCCTTTATTGCAGTATGAGCATAATCATTTGCAAGCATGCATTTTTCTAATCCCTTTTCCAGCCTTTCCTTTAATGCTTTCCGTCTATCATCAGTGCGATCTAAGAAACTCTTTTCTACATGTGTTAAAAAGCAGGTTAGATTGTTGTGGTGTGCATAAGCTGTCCCAAATGTCAGTGTCGGCTCAAAGAAACCCCTAACTAATTTTATGCTGTGTTCTTTAGCTAATTTATTTAGAAACTCAATCACGGGCACAAAGGAAAATACTACATCTAAGTTAGAATAGAAGTATTGAACATGTTCTTGATCATAGAATCTTGTTAACAGCAAACTACAGCTAATCCCATAGGTTAATGGCAGACTATGATAAGTAACCCCTTCTTGTACTGAAGGAGGAATCTTCGTGCATACATAGCAATTGTGTCAACATACTCATTCAGCAAGCGATAGAAGACATTAGTAGACAGTTCCCCTTTTGGATTAGTTCCCTCATGCAAGTATTTTGCATCCTGTTCAAACTTCTCCCATGGTGTTAGTGTAGCAGTCTCAGGATTTGAAGCATTGTTAGTCACTTTCTTATACACCAATGGCATTCCCACAATCACACCTATAATTATTATTGCACAAATAATACCCAGAATAGCACTCATCCAAACACACATCCTTCCCTTATTACTATTATCTCTAGTGTAACTCATGATCTGTAAAGAATCAGATAACAGAATAATACAAAGCAGACAATCAACTTGAGGACGATATAAAGCTCTTTTTTTTTTCTCTGTGCAAAGTCTCTCTTTTTCTCTGCGAGTATTTACAGCGTTTCACTCACTCCAGGACCCCATTGTCAAATCAGGTTAGCAGCTTGTCATAATCAGTTTTTCAGAGTCAATTCAGCTTAACAGTGCCATATCCGGTAATTTATCAGTCTCCTTTCTCATCTTTTCAGCTTTTCAATTTTGATTTCAACTTAACACAGTCTCTCTCTAAGGTTTAATTCAGGTGCCGTAGTATTGACCTGGAACCTCTCGATCAAAACAGAATGCCAAGAATTCTTGTTGCCATTCAGCTGATGTGACATATGCCCATTCCGGACCTGCGTACCTTCTGTTTGCAACTCTCTTTCTTTTCAATTTGCGTTCACCCTGCAACTCTCCTTCACTAAGATCTTCTTTCCTGGTTGTGTCGACTTCTTCCTCTATTGTTTCATTATGGCGATCACTTTCTCTCCTGCAGCTTGTGGCTCCGGCCATTTATCTCCTTTAAGTGTTTTCTTTCTGTCTGTCCTTTCAGGACGTTGAACAGCGCCCTCCTCTTGTGGTATGGTGTTTACTCTTGATGGCTCTGCAAGCGGCTCAGGAGGAGTCAGAACACCTCAACTTCCTTCTGCCTCACTCCCTTCGCCTTCAGGGTCAGTTATGGGCTCAACTTCAAACTCGTATCCGTCTCCTTCTGGGAGAACCTCTCTTTGTGTCGGTTCCCCTGTTACCTCAGCTGAGATAGGCTCACTGTCACTCCTCTGGATCTCGTTTTGAGTGACTAAGCCGTCCTCAGTGGGCTCTCGTTCAGTCTCAGTTCCCCTTTGAATACTCTCCGGCCCTGAGACTTCTTTCTCTGCAGCTATTGTTTTGGACACTTCAAGTTCCTCATCAGTCGGACATGTCACCTTCTTTGTGTTCCTGGCATGTATCCAATTTGGAAGACCTGCACATTTCACAGCAGTAGTGGTTGTCAGTATCACTTGATGTGGCCCCTTCCAACGTGGTTCCAGACACGATTTCCTCACGTGTTTCTTGACAACCACCCAGTCACCGGCTTTCAGGGTGTGACCTGGATCACTTATCAGTGGCAATGTGGTAGCCTCCCCCTGTGAGAAAAATAGCGGACCACGTCAGCCAGACCCTTGTATTAGTCCAACACCATATAATCGGTGATATTCACAAGAGCATTTGCAGGCACTGCGGGCAATTTCATAGCTCGGCCCATCAGAATTTCATGAGGAGATAGTCCTGTTTTCTTGTCAGGTGTGTTTCTCATTGACATCAGTACTAAGGGCAATGCATCTGGCCACTTCAAATTGGTAGCTGCGCACATTTTTGCCATTCTCGACTTCAAGGTACCATTCATCTGCTCCACTAATCCTGATGCTTCAGGGCGATAACTACAATGCAGCTTCTGCTCGATGTTTAATGCAGCACACAAGAGCTTAATCACCTCATTGTCGAAGTGTCTGCCCCTATCTGATTCTAAAGAGATCGGGAACCCAAAACGTGGTATTAACTCCCTAAGCAGCAGCTTTGCTACCGTGAGACTGTCATTCCTATGTGTAGGGTAGGCTTCAATCCAGTGACTGAAAATGCACATAATCACCAACACGTACCTCAGTCCTCCACACACAGGCATCTCAATAAAATCCATCTGAATCCTGCTAAATGGACCTCCAGCACTCCCAACGTGGCTCATATTCACAACAGTCCCTTTTCCCGCATTCATCTGCTGACAGAAGATGCACCTGTGACAGATAACCTCTGCAGCTTGTCTGAATTTCGGATTGAACCAATCGATTTTGAACAACCTGATCATTGCATCTCTCCCAACATGTGTTTGACCATGGTAAAACCTCGCAAACTGCGACAAAAGACTGTTTGGCAAAACCATTTTCCCCTCCTCCGAAACCCATAAGTCATCAGATCTCTGTACACATTGCATTCTCTGCCAGGAAAGTTTCTCATCTTTGCTAGCACGTCCCTGCAGTGATTTTAGCTCATCTAATGTATCTACCACCCTTATTGCAAAGTTTAAGCATGTTTCATTTTCAGTTTCAAGTAACAATTCCCACTGATCTTGGAACGATATACAGTTCAATGCACAGAACCTTGCGACTTGATCTGCATAGCCGTTTCCCATTGACACAAAGTCCTGTGACTTAACATGAGCATTGCATTTCACCACGGCAATTTCAAGAGGTAACTGAATCGCGTGCAACAAATCCTTAATCTTTTCGCCATTTTTCACAGGAGAACCAGAAGAGGTCATGAAACCCCTCTGTGACCATAACTGGCCAAAATCATGTACAATTCCGAATCCATATCTGCTGTCAGTATAGATAGTGACTTTCAGGTTTTCGGCTGCGTGGCATGCTCTAGTAAGACCAATTAATTCTGCCACTTGAGCTGAGTACACTCTTTAGAGCCAGGAAGCTTCAAAAATACTGGTGATTGTACACACGGCATATCCAGCTCTCAGTACTCCTACTGAGTCTCTCAAGCATGAACCATCAACAAAGATAATGTAATCATTTTCTTCAAGTTGGGTGTCTTTAATATCGGGTCTTGGTTTGGTGCACAGATCTGTTACCTCAAGACAATCATGTTCTACTTCCTCAGTATCATCAATGTCTGCATTTTCAATAGGAAGTAAAGTTGCCGGGTTCAATACAGAACATCTCCTAAGGGACACATTTGGAGACCCCAATATAATTGTCTCATATTTAGTAAGACGTGCATTCGTCATGTGCTGCGTCTTGGTCCGGATTAACAAAATTTCAACTGAATGTGGGACCATTACTGTTAAAGGATGTCCCATCACTATTCCTTCACACTGTGTGAGGCTTTGACCAACTGCTGCAACTGCATGGAAACAACCCGGTAAGGCTGCTGCAACTGGGTCCAAAGTAGCTAAAAAATATGCTACTGGGTGGTATGCACCTCCATGGACCTGTGTCAAGGCAGACAAAGAAGAAGCATTACGTTCATGACAAAACAGTACAAAAGGCTTAGTGTAATCAGGCATGCCTAACGCTGGTGCCCTGCACATGCTTTCCCTCAACTCCATGAATGCCTTCATCTCTTTCTCAGACATGGTTATGGCACCTGGGCCATCCTGAACTTCTTTGACTGTCAGTCTTATCAAGGGCTTAGAGATGATTGAGAAGTTGGGAAACTACTGACGACAGTAGCCCACCATTCCCAAAAACATCCTAATGTCGCTCTTAGTTGTCGGGAGATTAATCTGCAGTATGGCTGTCACCCTTTCCTTGGATGTTTTTCTTGACCCTTTCTCAATCGGGTGACCTAAGTACTTCACCTCTCTCTGACAGTATTGCAGCTTCTTTGGGGACACTTTATGTCCGTTCTTTCCCAAAGGGTTCAGAAAGGCAATTGTGTCGTACCTGCAGTCATCTTGTGTCCTGGACGCAATTAACAAATCATCAATGTATTGCACTAAAGTCGAATTGAAAGGCAGTTCTAATGACTCTAAATCTTTGTTCAATATCTGATTGAAGATGGAAGGCGACTCGGAAAATCCTTGAGGAATTCTACACCAACTGTACACCTTATCCAGGAATTTGACACTGAAGAGAAATTGGCTATCCTCATGAAGAGGCACCGAAAAGAATGCTTGAGACAAGTCCACAACTGTGAACCACTCTGCATCACACGGAACCTGAAACATGATCACAGCTGGATTTGGCACTATGGGGCAACATTTTACCACAATCTCATTTATTTTCCTCAAGTCTTGAACAATTTGAACTTTCCCACAAGGCTTTTTCAGACCCATTATTGGTGAATTACACAGGCTACTCAGCACTTCTTTCAGAACCCCTTGCTTCACAAAGTCTGCAATTATCTGCGCTACATGAATGAGGACATCTTGTGCCATATGGTACTGCGTACCTGGGGATACACTGCATTTGGCTTTATCTCTACTTTAACCGGTTCTACTCCTTTTATCAGTCCCCCTTCCTTTCCTGTCAGGTCCCACACTTCCTCTGTCACTGTTCCCTGCAACTCAGCTGGTAAGTCATTCACTGTAAGCATTGGGATTAGAGTTATCAAAGGGTATTCCTCATTTGTGGTCTCTGTTTCTAACTCTAGAAACTGGCCATCATCTCCTTCATCATCTCTGTTTGTCTGCACCTCAATCCCTTCGTTGGAACAGGTAATCGAACACCTCGTTTTGCACAGTTTGTCTCTTCCCAGTAAGGATACAGGACTAGAATCACAGACTCCGAATTTGTGTAATCTCTGGAAGTTGCCAATCTCAACTTGGACAGAGTCTGTAATCGGATTTGTCAGGAACTAATTTGCTACTCCTAATACCCTTATGGTATGCCCCGAAAGTGGCAATTTCGGAACCTCTGCACTTCTGACTGTAGAGCGTGTAGCTCCTGTATCAACTAGGAATGAAACCTTATGACCCATCACCTTCCCCTCTACAAAGGGTCCCCTCTGATCTACTTCTAGGGATGCTGAATCCTGCACTCCTCACTGTCTGAACAATCATCCGACCATTCATCATTTCTTCCATCCTCACCACGCAATGGGAACTGCTGTACTGTGTTATTTTGACTCATTGTTTGGCCTGAGACCTGTTGAGGAAGCATCACCTGTTGCTGTCCCATTGGTGCCAACGGTATCTCCATTTGCTGTCTAGGTACCAAGGGAATCTGTTGTTGTGCCTGCTGCATTTGTGCTGGTTGGACATGCAGCATTTACATCTGCTGCATGGGCTGTAACCCCTGCATCTTTACCATGTTATTCTGGAAGTTCTGATTCTGCCCTCTCATTTTTGGATCTCTCACATTCTGAAAGGTACAGACATCATTTCTTTGTTGAACACCATCCTGCACCACCATTTGGCATTCCTGCTTCCAACGTCCCACGCCCCCACACGCGTGACATGGTGATACCTTTTTCATCCCGTGCACATCATTTTGAACCACAACAGTATTCAAATCTGGACCACGATTCACAAAGCCTCCACGTCCTCGACCTCTGGGTTGTGCCTGAAACACTCCATTCCCCTGCAGTTGCTGCTGTATCACCTGCTGTATTCCATTTCCCTGCATCCCTGCTTGCGCTGCCTTAATCTGCATCACCATCACCTTATCTTTCAACTTTCTCTTTTAACACCTCATCAATCGGCTTTGCTTGCCAACAGACCAAATGATTCTTAATCATCTAGCGAATCTCTGGTCTCAGCCCTTCAACAAACCTGAACACAAGATGATTCATGTCTTTCAGCTCAATGACCTCAGTGCCACTGTAATGTTTGAACGCTTTCAACAATCTCTCATAGTAAGCATGAATCGACTCTTTGGCTTCCTGTGATGTTCGATCGATCTTCTGCCAATCAGTCCCTTTCGGCGACACCTTCTGCTTCAAAAACTCAATCACTTTATGATAATACTTCATCAACTCTTCAGACGGTGCTCCAGTAACCTTATCTCTTGCCGGCTCCTCTGTCGTCCAGTCTACACCCCTCTTGCACTCAAGCCATAAGTCAGACGGGACTATAATGTCAAACTGGGTATTCAAGTCCTCCCAGAGACATTTTGCAAGCTTCACAAATCTGTCCCTCTGCTGATACCACTCTATCGGCGTTTCCATCAACCTAGGATAGTCATTTGTGAATGACAGGATGTCACCTCTAGACCACTGTACATGGACTAGAACTCCTCTGGCTGTTTATCTCATTGGTAACATTTTTATTGTCCCTGTGTCCGGTGCAGCTTTAGCCTGCTTTGGTTCCGGACCATCACCTTTCCCTTTATCTCTTTTCTTTGCCCATCTGCCTTCCCATTTCTCTAAGGCTCCCCAAATTTGAGCACTTTGCAGTACCTCTTTAAGATGTGTTTTCATTCCGGTAGACCTCATGTGCTCGAAGTCTTTAGGCTTGAAGTCTAATCTGTAACTTCTTTTCAAATGTTTAGTACTCTCAATGTCTGTGCCATATTTACCCGCCAGGTTTGCCAACCTCTGATGCACCTTGCTCACTTCTTTAGTTATTTTGAGGCACGGATACCTCAATTCTGCTTCCGTGTATGACTCTAGTCTGTTCACCCCCATTGTTCCTTCCACTAGTTCCATGGCTTCTACACCCAGTCCCACAAAATCCAGGTATTCTTCCCTTTCTGACCTCTCTGTGGTCACTGCAGTAGTCTGCGGAGCGTTGAGTTTGTCTAACCACTTGTTCAATTGTTGCATTGTTAAGCCCTGCAACGAGATGTTTCCAGACTGCATCATTGGTGTCTGTGTCGTATTTGTACTCATTATCTGTGGGGTTAGCATTCCCAACCCTGCTTGTCTCATTGTCTCCAAAGGAACCCCTATCGGACTAAAGTCTAACAAAGACCTAGATCCTTCTGCTGTCTGTGTCATTCCTTGGGAAGTTCCTGTGAACCCTCCTCTTATCGCCTCTTGGGTCATTACTCCCTGATCGCATACGCCAGGCTTACCTTGCACAGACAGCGGTACTGGTGGACCAACAGTAATTGGCAATGATATAGCAGCTGGTGACTGTCCAAGTCCTGAACCCTGTGGAGCATAAACTCCCATAGCTTGATTCATCATTGGTGCTGTAGCTACTGACTGCGGTCCTGCAACTGAAGTGTAACTTGGAACCAGCTGTTGCTGCGGCTGGGGCAGCAATTGCGGAGTTGGCTCAATCTGCACTAACTTTGATCTTGTGTATACAGGATCAGGCGGCACCATCAGACTTGTAGTTGTTTCCAATACTGGAACATCAGGATAAATCCTTTGAATCTGTGGTGGCTGCAACTGTATCTGTGTGTCTGGCGCAGTGGGTACACTGACACCATTCTGTATCAAAATTGTATCACTTGTTTGCACTATACTTGAGACGTTCTTATTTTGTGCCGGGTCTTCAGAACTCACACTAGTGCTCTGTACATTATCATTTATGGCATATGGTGGCGGGCCATCATGTAACAACTGATTAAGAAACTCTTCATCGTCTGAATCATCTGCGTCTGCCCAAGACCTCTGAGTCTCCTTTGGCTTACTAGAGCCCTTGTCTGTCTTACAAGTAGCCTTCTTTCCCTGTGTCTCATCTTCTTGTGTTATTGCCGGAAACATTTTAAGCCCGTCAACTACTCCCCTTCTCCACATCCTGCTCTCATTATCCCATCTAGCCTCAGCTAAAGTATTTTCTGCTCTTTTCATTCTCCTCTCAAATTTCTGCTGTCTCTGTCGTATGGCCATCAAATCCCAGATTGCTAATGCCTCATACTGAGCTGGTCTCGGAGGTGGTTTTTGCACACTTAACATCATTCGTAAGTTCTCCAAAATTCTGGTATTAAACGTTCCGAATTCTGTAAACGCTAAACATCCCTCCTTCTCTGTCAATTTGCACCACTGCTTTAAGCAAAGACATGGCGCGAGTCCCTTCTCTTCCATTACGATATAAGCTAGAGTACCCTCAGGTGGTGTAGGCTCCCCCACACTCAGTTTTATATATATGTCTCCCCTCAAAGCACTCTTTAGAGCCTCGAAAAACTTCATTTTTACATTTTTTATTTTGTTTAGAATCTAATCAGGAAGTGACTTTAATTCCCAGAACACTCTTCATCCACCTTTCTCAACCTATTGCCTCTCACGGATGGCTACCAATCCGTGTGCAACCCCTCTCAGCAACTGACCTATACCAGCGCGGCACCACTGACGTCACACTCACACACATTGCAGCTGACAAAGCCTTGTGGCTTTTCCTCCTTACACAAAACTAATGCAATATATTGCGAGCACCTTTAACAACAAAACCCAAATTTGCTGGTTTACTACAGGAAGGGTAACACAATCGCTTCAGAACTTTACAGATATTTCACTTGAAGCCTCAGCCGCTACACTCTCCTTCTCAGCTCCTGCACTCGAAAGCAGAATTCGACCCGCAAATCCTACTCTCGACTTGTCAATGGATTGTTCTAGTGCACTTTAGAACTCGCCAAATCTCCATCGAAGGTGTCAGTCACACAATTTGACTCAAACTCGACATGTCAACCACGCCCGATTGACCTATTAAACCGCACAAACTACAACATAAACCCAAGTGTCTCCTACACTTGTCAATATACTCCGGAGTCTTAGACCACAACGGGTTCGTACATCACCAACAACCACGTGGATATTTTTTTAGCACAAAGCACCACACTCACATGAAGTTCGCTGACTTCACCACTCTCATACTGCGGAGTACGCCCACTCCTACTTAAACAACATTACCTGACCTAAATCCACACAAACTTCACAAATCACCTGCAATATGCATAAGCTGAGCAACCGCAAATTCTACACCACACATGCTAGAACACCGAGAACATACCCAACTCACTTAGGCGAGCTCTGAGATTCCGGGAAAAGTCATGGGGAATTTAGAAACGCATCATTCCTCCAATTTGCATTATCTCAAAAACACTTTTAAGCAATGGTCCTTCGTCCTAGGGCCCCAAAGGGCCTAAACCGTCGCTCTGCTACCAGAACTGATAACGTGTCCCTTTATGACTAATTTACTCACTTTGGGACTCGTTTTAGGCCAATGAATCTTTTGACCCTGATTGAAGACACCTTAGGACGAGATAACTAATCAGCATGTCAATCAATAGGTCAATAACGTCATCAAAGTTCACAGTAATAAGAAAATTCAAATTAGTCAAAGAAATTAATAAAACTCAGAAACCACCATGACCTTGCAGTCATGAATAACGACACCAGTTTAGTACTGTTATTTAAAGTTTATTCCCTATTGATTACAATTCTGCTAGCAAGTTTATTAGTCTCAAAACCAAGAAACACATTAGCATAATCACAATATGGCAACTCTGATAAGATTTCATCAAAGCAAGAATCAAGAATATTAGAACATAACACAGCGTCAACATAGGTTATCCTTAGCAGAGTATCATCATCACGTTATTCAACAAAGCATATATTCAGTCATTTGTCTATTTGCGTCTACTTAGTGCACCCCTCATCTAACCTCGAATTAGCATTGGCATGTTGGGCTTCATGCAAAACAATTTAGCAACATCAATTTAGAAAACATCTAACTAGGGTCTCTGTCAAAAGAAGCAGTTGGTACCTAGAAAGGAAAAGCAAACAGACAATTACGATATCATTGTCATATAGTTACCCTCCGTATTGGGTCAGCACCTCAGGACATCAGTTGATTTGCCATCAGGAATTCAGCAATCTGGTAAAAAGGGGCACTTCCCTCATAAGGAGGCAAAGTGTAAACGGGCAATATAAGGGCAAGGATGGTTTGAAGAACCAAACAGCAAAGTCTCTCTGCAGAGTCACAAAGTGTCTGGGTCATGGCAAAATGCAACAGCATTTCCCTCTCATCTATCTCCTAGTCTCCTATTCTGATTTACTTCCTTGTGTCAAGGGTTTTTATACCTTTTATGTTGTACAATCCCCTAAAAGTTAATTGGTTGGGGTCAGTACCCCACTATCTCCCTCCCATTGAGTTTTAATGACTTCATTAAATTTGTCACCCTATAACTGTTCTCACGTAGTTTATTGGTCCTTATGATTGACGTCTTCAGCGGGTAGAATGTCCGGTTTGATTTCATACTCTCGTGGTCTTCTTTGTATCTTTAGTCAGTGGTTCCATTGTCTGTACCGGTTCAGGCGACCTTGTACCTGCAAGTAGTCTACACTGTTGCATTCAGTAACAATGTTTCACAAAGCCAGTTGAATTTCATGAGAATGGATCTACTACAGTTACATTCGTCTTCTAGTTTGGAAAAACAAGAGTTCATGTCCTTCAGCAAGTCAGCACACTGCACATTAGAAAAACACATTTAATATGAAACCGGGCAGCTAGGCCTCGACTCATTCTAACTAAGGCCTAATGATTTATTAGAAAAACTTTAACATATAACCCTTTAATTTTAGTGCAAAATCATCTTCTAGCATAACATTTTATCATTATTAGTCAGTTTCATTAGTTCCCGTATATATTGACGGCCACTCCCCGTGGGCACATTTCAAGCATGCGTTTTAGAAAAATACATTAATACATTTTCTATGCGACATTATTATGCATTAGTTTATAAACATTTCATGTTAATATTGATTATATAAGCTACGCTCTCCCAATTGCAAATGACAGTTTGGTAGTTCTATGTTGTGTGCTGCATTTTGCATCACACGTAGAAGTACCAAATCGCCATTATAGATTGTTTATGTGCAGGAAGGGACACCCTTGCACTGTGGGGCAAAAATGCCTGTGTTAGCGCTAGGCAGCTTAATTCAGCGCAAGCGAACTGGGAGGGGCAGGGGTGCGCCGTATTCTTCTAAATACAGCACACCCATGCATTTCAAAAGTGGCGCAGCACTGATATTTTTGGCAGGGCACAGCGCTATGCAACTTTTGCGTAAATCTGGGCCCATATGTTTAAAGTGCAGGGAAAAAAAAGTAACTAAAGGTGCATTGTTTGAGCGGACACAAAAATTAGCATTTTACAATGTTCTTTGTTAATATGCAGTGGCACCTCGTGATCTTTGAGAGTGCTTTTGCGTAAATATCTAGGGCTCATTTCATAAAGGGACTCATGACTGGTAAAGACAGAGTGTGGAATCTCCGTCCTCGGGCAGAATCCCGGCACTGCAGTGCTCAGTGAGAAGATTCTATCACAAGTGCGGAGATTCGGACCCTAGTGCGGAAAACTCCACACTCGTAACTTTATGAGTCGTAAGTCTCATTTTGAATCGGGCCCATACTGTGGACAGAATCAAGACAGCAAAGTGAGCATCATTTCATGTACACGGATTTCGTGGAGTTCTCCCCTGAGATGATTTGGAATCAAACAGGCTCAAATTATATATTTCTCTGTACAATTTCCACAAGCTTTGCCTAAAAACAGGCTTATCATCCACAGGGTTCCTGGCTCACCTAACCTTAGAAAACCTTGGCTAAACAGCTAATGGATTTAACATCTGGACACAATACCCTGCCAGGGCTGAAGGGGAAAGCACCAGAATGAAGGAGAAACTTTTCAGAACTGGTAGCTGTAGAACCTGTAAAGGCAACCTTATTCTTCAAGAACCACTAATATTCATCTCTCTTCCAAATAATGCTTACATGTATGTCTACCCTCTTCATTTTGTCTGCGTCACCCATTGCCACCCAAGTCCCCATTTAGCAATGATCCCTGTCTGCTACTACCATTCTGCCTTGTTAGACCATGCGAGCCTTACAGACACCAAATTGCCTTTCAAAGACAAGGGCCTGCTGAGAAATGTTTTTAATTTTGCATGGACTGAACTGTCTCTAGAAAAACCTGTATTATTTTGTTTAAAATAAGCACGATTATCCTTTGCAACAAATATCATTAGAACCATGAACACATACAGTGTATTACCAACAGCATTATAGATTCTTATATTCAATAGATTTGAAAGAGCAATACTTACAAAGATTTAGGGGTGGATTTATGAAAAGTGGTGCCGCACCTAGTGCAGTACTACTTTTCTTGCGCCCCTTACCACCCCAACACCACCATGTGTGTGCCGTTTTTAAAATACACCATAAAAAGTGCACCATGGTGGTAGTCAGGGGGACTAGCGTCATAATTTTGTACGTTAGTCCATTGCTTTGCATAATTAGCTTAAAAAATGATGACACTAATCCTGCAAAGCACCCAGAGGCCCATTGTAAATTGGGAGCCTCTTTTTAATGCCTGCACTTAACAGACATTAAAAATGCTGATAAAAATGGCACAAAAGAATCTCATAGATTCCTTTGCATCATTTTTACATCTCTCCTACATTCGGAACGCCCCCCTTGCATGCACTATTCCTGGAGCAGGCATAATGTGGCACAAGGGGTTACAAAGTGGTGCAATACAAGCATTGTGCCACTTTGTAAATATGGCTCATCGTTTTTACCCTTCCAATGCCACCTTAGCATAAAAAAATGACACTATTGTGGCATTGGAATGGCTCATGGCCACCATAAATCGGGGCCTTAATGTGACTCTCACACTGCTGGTCACACTGTTCTCCTGGATTCATCCACACATGCATAATTTGACAGAGCAACTTAAGGACAAAGGGCACAGATAGAGAAGGCACAACAACCATGTTTTGGAATCTGCGAGGCTGTGGCGCAACCTCTGGAGCGCGCTCATATATCTGTACAATTCACTCGGAGCAGCAAGCCTTGCGCATCTAGTGAGTTTTTTCCCTCAATTAACTAGATTCAAAAAGATAAAGTGATATTATTTATCTCTTTCAATTCATTTATTTGAGGAAAAATAATTGAATAGTTTTTAGACGCCAGACTCAGCTCAAAATCCCAGTAGGAGCTGCGCTGTGTTTATGAAGAAGGCAAAAGAGAAGTGGTAACTGGTGACTTTTGAAGTTGGTACGGTGCAAACGTTGGTGATGGGTTATTTGTTGAAATCACAAGTTGCAGACTTGAACCTACACTATGTGTCAGTCTCTGTTCAACAGTAGATATAGGAGAATGGAAGCCAGCAATTGCCACTGACAAAAGAGAGAAGCACGGGTCTCTGCAGTCGGTTCCCCTGACAGTGAGCTATCTCATAGAGCTGCACAGTCGTGGTGGGCCTAAACTTCATAGATGGTGCTAAGGGTTTCAGGTAGCAGAGTTTTAACTCAACAACTATCTTGAAATGCACTTTGGTAGAGGACGGTGTCATCTTACACTAGCCCTTGTGGTGCTGCAGAGACATCTGTAGACTCTGAAAATAATAAATCAGGTTACTATTCTTCCATGTCAGACATTTTACCTCAGTTTCAAGGCCTTTTCAGAGCTTCTCCTTGCACTAAAGAGGGTAACTGCTGAAACGTTCTCCTTATTTGGACTTTGCTTCTTGTTTTTTCTCACCAGACAGTCACTCAAGTCTCATACATTTGGTATAAGAATGTCAATCACAAGTACATTGAACAAATTGAAATGTCACACATAAGCAATCTGATAACTTGGCAGGCTGAGTCTGTGGTTGTGACTGCAGGCTGTGCTGCAGTCTCAGAAGTCTGAGTACAGAGGAAGAGAAGTGTCGGGCAGTCAAGTAGGCAGCAGGAGGCGGGAGCCAGGTGACTGTACAAATGTAAAAAAACATGGTTTTAAAGTCTGACTGGGCACACTTTCAAATCATTTGTTTTCCAATTCAAGAAGTCAGGAAACATGGTTGGAGGGCAAAAGGTGGCATCAGTCACTGTTTGGTCCACTGTGAACTCCACTTCAGCTAAGCCTATGGACAATGGCAAGCTCCTGGGCTTGCAAGGTGCACCAGCCAAATCCTATAACATTTCCACATCTCTCAATGTGTCTGCTGTCATCTTCTTCTCATTGCATCCAGGGGCATCTGTCAACGATCAGAGGTATTTTACTGCAGTAATGCAGGGGGAATATTTCAGGTGTTGATATGAAAAGTTTCTCTAGCGACTCCGTCAACATCTCTAGGGATCACCTAGGACCCAAATCTGAGCAGGAACACACAAAGAACACTGCAAAGAGTGCTTTCTACAACCTAAAACCCCTTCATTAAATGTAGGAAATTACAATCTTTCTTGGCATGTTACCCCCAGTTTCTGCCTGTTTCTCAGTGTGTTTTTATTGCCTCACTGTGATCCTGCTAGTCAGGATCCCAGTGCTCATAGTTTGTGGCCTATATGTCAGTATGTTTTATTATGTTGTCAGTATGCTTGACTTTGTCACTGGAGTCCTGCTAATCAGAACTACAGTGCTCATTCTCTCTCTGTTTTTAAATTTGTCACTATAGTCTAGTGACTCCATATTTCACTCCAAATTGGCATTCTGGAGTTCCTGAACGCTAGGTGTAAAGGTACTGTGTGTGAGGGCAATCTTGCACTAGCAGAGGTGCCCCCATGTTGTCCAGGACCAATTTCCCAGACTTCGAGAGTGCAGGGACGCCATTATGAGTGTGCACTACATATAGGTGAATACATATATGTAGCTTCACATTGGTAACCCCAATTATGGCCTTGTAAGGTATCTAAGATTGAGAAATTGTACCTCCAATCTGATTCTGATATTGAGGGGGCAATTCCATGCACCCTGGGGGCTCCACCATGGACCCCCAGTACTGCCAAACAAGCTCTCTGAGGTTTCCAGTGCAGCCCCAGCTGCTGCTACCTCAAAGACAAGCTTCTGCCATCCTGGGGCTTGGGTAGCCTAATCGCAGGAAGGTAGAATAAAGCATTTCATCTGGGACAGGGGTGTTACACCCTTTCCCTTCGGAAAGAGATGTTACAGGCATGGGAGGGTATCCTCCCAGAGCTTCTGGAAATGCTTTGAAGGGTACAAACGATGCCCCACTTACATAATCCAGTCTACACTGGTTCAGGGACCCCCAGTCCCTGCTCTGGCACAAGACTTAACAAAGGAAAGGGGAGTGCCCTCTTCCCCGTCCATCATCACCCCAGGAGTCATGCCCAGAGCTCCTCCAGAGTGACCCTGGGTTCTGCCATCTTGTTTTCAGGATTGTCAGGGAACTCTGGGAGCATCTGAGTGGCCAGTGCCAGTAGGTGCCTATCTGGTTAGGTGACCAAACCCCTCTCAGTGCTATTTAGGGTCTGTCCACTGGGTGCTTACTCAGATTTGGTTTTGCAAGACTCCAGTAGGAATCATCTGCAACCTCTGCTTCACCTTCTACTGTCGAATCACCGCATAACAGCTCCAGGAACTCTACAACTGCAATAAAGTGTCCAAGAAGGCTACTGAAACTCTGTAACTTCAGCTCCTGCCAGCAATTGCAACAGCTTCCAGGTTGTGCATGCTCCAAGGACTGCCTGTCTTCACCCTGCACCAAAAGGACCAAAAGAATCTCCTGTGGAGTGACGGAGTCTCTTCCCTGCTTCAGCAGGCACCTCTCTACAGCGAAGACCAGTACTCTGGGGCCCCTCTTTTGACGCCAAGCGTGGATCCTGGAACACAGGTAGTGGACTGAATTGACCCTGACTGTCCAAAGGTCCAGCTGTCCAAATTTGGTGGAGGTAAGAGCTTGCCTCCCCGAGCCAGATAGTACCCCTGTGCTTCATGTGTTTTGCAGCTCCTAGGGCTTTGTGTGCTTTTCCAAGGAATCCTTCTTGCACAGCTGAGTCCAGGTCCCCCGCACTCTATCCTGTGATGTTCGGTTCCCTGAGTTGTTCTCTGTTGGCGTGGGATCCCTTTGTTTAGTGCTGCGATTACCACAATTAGCAACTCTTTTGACTCAATGTCCTGGGACTCCTGTGGGTGCTGCCTGTTTTTCTGATGGTTCTCTGAAGTGCTGAGAGCCCCCTCTCCCTCCTCAGTCTGAGTTGAGACCCCCGGGCCCTCCTGGGTCCATGTAGCACCTTCTCCCACCAAACGCGTCTTTTGCGTGAGCCAAGGCTTGTTGGTAGAATCTAATGACAAAAATCAACCTGTATGTCCCACTCAACGTGGAACATCTCTTGCACCAAGCAGGAACCCACAGCTGTCTTCTTTGGTGCATTTCTGACTTTTTCTTCTAACCAGAGAATCCACTTTTGCACCTTCATCCGGGTTAGTAGGGGCTCCTGTTACTCCTGGACGCTTTAGCTGTTCTTGGACTTGGTCTACTCTCTCCACAGGTCTTCATGTACAGGAATCCATCAGATGTGTCTTGCTGCCTTGCTCGGTTTTTGTACAATCCTTTATCATGACTTCTAGTGTTTTCTAAGGAAACTTACTGTAGTGTGTTTTGTAAGTAAACTCTTGTTGAAAAATCAAACAAAGCATTTCCTGTAGAGAAGCAGACATAATATACACCTCAGGTAAAAGATTGCAGATGGGATTCTAGTTGTGTGCTAATTGTTAGAGCCAGAAGGGTTAAAGAGTCAATTTAAGAGAAGTCCTTTTAATTGTCTTTTGAAGCTCATGAACAAGGGATTTCTCCTGATGTATACTGGGAGGGAGTTCCTGATTTTGGGGACATTGGCCAAGAAGGACCGAGCTAGGGCTTTTTGTTTGTTTTTGGTGGGGGTAAAAAGACGAGTGTTAGTATACCTTAGATTTCTCGTCTCGCCTACCTTTATGAGTTTACACACACGGTAGGATGGTTTTCAACTGTGGAGGACTTTGTGAGTTCCAATCAGGAGCCCTTTTGGATTTTTTAAGGAGTGTGAAATGAGAGAGTGTCTTTTGACTCCAGTGACCATCCTTTCTGCAGCATTTAGAATGGCTCTTGGGAGGGCTAAGTGTGACTTTGCGGTGCCAGTGCAGTTGGTGTTCAAGTAGTCCAGTCTTGACAGAACTATAGGTTGTGTGGCAGTTGTTAGATCATTTGGGGGGAAAAAGGGCTTGATTCAATGTAGGAGGCTGGCCTGGTTTGTAGTGTGTACCTAAGGTACTTACACTTATACCAGGTCCAGTTATCCCTTATTAGTGAAATGTAGGCAGTGCCTAGAAGCCAGGCAGTCTAGGGGTAGCTGTAGCAGAGCAGCCAAGGCTGAACTAGGAGGCATGCACGGCTTTTGCAATACCACTGTAGTCACTCAGTACTCACACACAAGAAAGACAATACTCAGTGTTACCAAAAATAAAGGTCCTTTATTTTAGTGACACTAGGCCAAACATATCTTAGAGGTTATACTCCATTAGGAGGTAAGTATTATACACAAAATATACACTAGTAACCAAAATCAGGTAAGCAAACAGTCATAAAATAGCGCAAGTAGTGGAAATCACCAAAGGCTGCAATGGGCTTAGGGGGAACACAAACCACATACTAAAATAGTGGAATGTGAATTTTGGTTTCCCACCTAGACAAGAGTAGTGTGTAGAGGGGTGCTGGGAGTGTAAGAAAACACCAAAGGTAAGTAAAATACCCCACCCCAGAGCCCAGAAAAGCAGTAGTAAAGTACTGCAAGTTTCCTTAGGGTACACTACAAATTGTGATTCAAGTTACTACAAGAACCAAGCAAGACAACAAACAACAAATGCTGGATTCCTGGACCTGAAGACCTGCAAAGGAAGGAGACCAAGTCCAGAAGTCAAAAGACGTTCCAGGAAGGACAGGAGCCCCTGCCAACCCAGAAGAGGGTGCAAAAGAAGAGTCCCCGGCTGGACGAAGACTGCAGAAATGCACCCAAGGAAGATGAAAGTGGGTTTCTGCATGATGAAATGGATGTCCCACAGAGAGAAGTTGGATGCAGGTGAGTTTTGGCACTGGATTCCTCCAACAAGCCTTGGTTCCGGCAAAGTCGGGTTTTGCATCAGGTTTTCTCTGTCTGGACCCATGGAGGGATCTGGGGGCCTTAACTCTATGTGAGGAGGAAAAGAGGGCTCTCAGCACTTCAGAGAGCCCTCAGAACACCAGATAACTCCCACAGGAGTCCCAAGACATGGGGACAAAGGAGGTGCAAAATGCAGTTGGTGCAGCACCACAAAGGAAGGTCCCATGCCGCTGGTGAACAACTGAGCAAGTTGAGTGTCACAGGACAGAGTGCTGGGGACCTGGGCGAGGCTGTGTATGAAGGATTTTTGCAATTAGTGCACAGAGGCTTTAAGAGGTGAAGAAGATGCGGAGAACAGGGGTACTGTCATTCTCAGTAAAGGCAATGTCTTACTTCCTCCAAATTGGGACAGCAGGACTTCAGGACAGTCTGTGTCAATGGGGTCCACCCTCTGTGTTCCAAGGAGCACGCTCGTCGCCAGGAGAGGAGTACAAGAGAACCAGTCATCGACTTAGAAGTTGCCTGCATGAGCAGGGAAGTGACTCTGTCACTCCACTGGAGATTTCTTTGGTCCTTCTGGTGCAGGGAGAAGGCAGGGAGTCCTCAGAGCATGCACACTGTGAAAACTGTTGCAGTTGCGGGCTGGAGATGAAGTTACAGAGGAAAAGTAGGCCTTCTGGATACTTTGTTGCTGTTATAACAATTCTTGGAGCAGTCTGTGGTTGATCTGAGGTCAGAGGATGAAGTAGTAGTTGCAGAGGATTCTTACTGGAGACTTGCAAGTAGAATCTGAAGAGAACCCACAGGAGAGACCCAAAATAGCCCTGAGAGGGGGATTGGCTACCTTATCAGGTATGGACCTATCAGGAGGGGTCTCTGATGTCCCCTTCTGGCACTGGCCACTCAGAGGCTTCCAGAGTGTCCCCACACCTTGCAAAGCATGATGGCTGTAGTATGGAACACACTGGAGGATCTCTGGGCACCACCCCTGGGGTGGTCATGGACAGGGGAGTGGCCACTCCCCTTTCCTGTGTCCAGTTTCACACCAGAGCAGGGACAAGGGGTCCCTGGACCGGTGTAGACTGGCTTATGCAAGGAGGGCACCATCTGTGCCCTTCAAAACATTTACAGCGGCTGGGGGAGGCTATGCAAGCCTCAGAGAGCTGGTTTGGCAGTACTGGGGGTCCGTGTTGGAGCCCCCAGGATGCGTGTAATTGGCTCCCCAATACCAGACTTGGAATGGGGAGACAATTCTATGATCTTAGACACCTTACATGGCCATATTCGGGGTTACCATTGTGATGCTACATATAGGTATTCACCTATATGTACTGCACTCGTGTAATGGTGTCCCCGCACTCACAAAGTTCCGGGAATTGTGGGGGCACCTTTGCTATTGGGACTTTGTACCTAGCCTTCATTAAATGAAGGTTAGACATATAGGTGACTTGTAAGTTACTTAAGTGCAGTGAAAATGGCTGTGAAATGTGTGCGCTATTTCACGCAGGCTGCAGTGGCAGTCCTGTGAAAGGTTTTGTCTGAGCTCCTTATGGGTGGCAAAAGAAATGCTGCAGCCCATAAGTATCTCCTGGAACTCCAATGCCATGGTGCTAGAAATAGGATCTTTGGTTGGCAGTCAGGTCACCCCCTGTCCAAGCAAGGACCCACACTCTAGTCAGGGTAAGTCACACACAATCCGGCTTAACTTAGAAGGCAATGTCTAAAGTATTTGTGCAATAAATCATACAGTACCACCATATAGCACCACAAAAATACACCACAAATTGTTTAGAAAAATATATAATATTTATCTGGATAAATGCAGGTAAAAACAATCAAAGACGCAATAAGTAAATATAGAGATATCACTGAAAAGTGATATAAAGTGACTTAAGTCTTTTTAAAAGCAAACAAAGGCCCTCATTACAACCCTGATGGTCTTTGACCACCAGGGCTGTTTTGTCGTAAGCACCGCCAACAGGCTGGCGGTGTTTCCCTGAGAATTACGACCGCGGCGGAAGCGCCGCAATCACACCGCCGGGACCGGCGTTTTCCCGCCACTTTTGTCCCGGCGGTTTAAATCCTCCAGCGCTGCCCAGGGGAACCACCATGAAAAGGCTGGCAGAAAGGCCCTGGGGGCCCCTGCACTGCCCATGCCACTGGCCCCCTGCCACGGCCCCATGCAGCTTTTCACTGTCTGCATAGCAGACAGTGAGAAGCGCAATGGGTGCAACTGCACCCTTCGCACAGCCGCAACACCTCCGGCTCCATTTGGAGCCGGCTCCTGTGTTGCGGCCGAGATCCCCGTTGGGCCGGCAGGGATCTCCAAATAGACCCTTTGGGAGTGCGGCTGCATTGACGGCCGCCTGGCGGTTTCAACCGCCGCCTGCCAAGGTTGAAATGAGGGCCAAAGTCTCATACAAGCACAAATTAATTGGTTCGCATGGAAAATCTCCATGGAGGGCCGCAGAGGAGGAGAAGGGCGGAAACAAAGGGGTATGCGTCGATTTCTCGGGCTGCACATGGTGATGTGTCATTTAGTTTCCACGCAGGGACGTCTGTGCGTCGATTTCTGGCGCTCGGTTGTGGATCCTCTTTGGGTTGCGGGCTTTTAATACGCCCTGGGGACAGTGCATGGATTAACCTGAGCTGGCAAGACAAAGTCACAGGTACTGCTTTGATCCAGTGGGCATTGCGTTGAATTTTCTACCGCATGGCAGGCGCTGCATTGATTCCTCTCTGGAAGTTGGGCTGCGTTGTTCCAGCTCAGCTGTGCGACGATCCGGTGGGCTGTGCGTCGAATTTCTGGTCTCTACGCCGGCGCTGCATTGAACTTCTCGTTGCAGTCGGGCTACGTCGTTCCGGTTCGGCATGCAGTGACATTTTCATCGCAGTGCAGGCTGTGCATCATTTTTGGCAGGCTGCGCGACAAATTTTTCTGCACAAGAGTCCTTCTTGAAGAGATGAAGTCTTTTTGGTCCTAAGACTTCAGGGAACAGGAGGCAAGCTTTTGGTATGGTGTGGGTGCTGAAGAAGCTGAGGCCATGTCTGTTTGCACTCACTTCCTGATTCAGACTGACCACAGATCCCTCAGGTGGCTAATGCAAATGAGGAGTGAGAATCCAAAATTGTTGATGTGGTCCGTTTCCCTACAGGGTATGGACTTCATAGTGGACACAGACCTGGGGTAGACCACATTAATGCTGACGGTCTATTCAGGTTCTTTGGCCTTAGTGAGAACTCCCTGGAGGTTGGGTAGCTCTCCCCACTTTCAGCTGGGGAGACACAAGTTGGACCTGACATCCTTATGGTGGTCTTACACCACACTTTTTGCATTTACCTTCTGTTTTATTGCAGATTTTTTTGTTGACCTTAGGACTCTGAGCATTTTACCCTTGCTAGTCAGTGCTAAATCTCAGGTGCATTTCACCTAATATATGATAACATTGGTGTATCCCCAATGTGCATTTTAATTTACCTGTAAGTCCCTTGTAGAGTGGTATACCACATACCCAGGGCCTGTAAATTAAACGCTATTAGTGTGCATACAGCACTGATTGCACCTCCCACTTCAGTAGCCTCCTGAATCTGTCTCTGGCCTGCCAGAGCAGAGCCTGCATAGGCAGTCTCAATGCCACCTCAACTTGGCATCTAAAACCTCTTGCCAAGTCCAGAAATTCCCTTTTCTTACATATGTCACCCTTAAGGAAGGCCCTAGGTAGCCTATAGGACAGGGTGCTATATAAGCAAAAGGACACGTACCTTTTACATTTTTCATGCTCTAGTAATGAAAAAGTAATTTTTCATTGCAGTGAGGCCTGCCCCTCTCCTAGTCCAGCGTTAGGAATTCCTTATAAAATCTTTAAACTATAGTTGCTGATCTGAGAGGAGTAGTTGCATCATGTTTAGTTTTCAGTCCCCAACCTCAGCCCACTCCGTAAACCTAAACTCGGCATGAGCAGGAGACTGTTGGCCTGAGAAATCTGAACTCCCTGATTAGACCTCTCCACTCACACAGATTGTAATTGTAATTGTAATAGTATTTAGATAGCGTTACCACCCCTGACGAGGTGTTGAAGAACTTTTTAGTGAGTAGCACGCTACTCCGGAACACAAGAGGAATTAATGGTGGATTAGTAAAGGGAAATAGGATACGGTATTGGTATTAATATGAGGTAATTTAAGCAAAGAATATGTGAGTTTGGTACTTGGATTGACTAGAGTAATGAAGGGATAGAGAAGGGAAGAATCCAGAAGTGTTAACTGGGAGTTTATAGTAATAGGATGAGGCTTGGGATGAGTAAAGGAGAGCTGGTGAAGGGAAGAGTCTTTGGAAAGGGTTAGGGAGATTATAGTAGTAGGAGGGATTTTGGATGAATCAAGGTGAGATCAATGAGGAAGAATTTAGTATGGTTGTTTGGGAGATCATGGTAGTAAACTGAGGTTTGGGTGAGCTAGATGTGAAGAGGAGGGAAGAGCTTAGGCAGGGTTATTTTGGAGATGAAAGTAGTAGATTGGGTTTGGGATGAGTCAGAATGAGGATGGAGGATAGATTGAGAGAGACATGACATATGGTGATGAGTAGACAAAGTAAAGCTTAGAAGAGAGTACATTTATATTACTTTTTTATTTTATTTAGAATTGTATTTATATACATATATATATATGTATATATATATAAATATATATATACACTTTTTTAATCATTATTTTTATTTTTATTTAATTTATTTATTATTATTTCCTTTTTCTACTTTAATTTACTTATTTATAATTTGAATTGTATTTATAGATTTTATTTCATTTATTTTTATTTAATTCTTCTCTAGTACAGTAGGACTAGAGTAATCAATAAATAGATATGTAAATCCATAGTAAGGGAATATGTATTCAAGGAATATAATAATGGATATAATGATATGAGAAGAATAATAGTATTGTATAAACACAGACTTTCAAGATTTGTAATATTTGAAGTTAATTAATAAGAGTGCTTTTCTAACATTTATTTTGCTCCTCAATTTTTGAATAGTGAAAGGCTTATGATAATAAAACATTTGATCAGTGTGATATAAAAACAAGAGCAGGGATTTATAAGTATCTAATCTAACAACTTATCTAGGAGATATGCAATGATCTATGAACATGTTAAGCATAGAATAACATACACATATATGTATACACACGCACACACACATGCATACACACATGCATACACAGACACACATAGATATATATATACATTCACATACATATACATACTTAATTGTGAGTAAATATGCATTTGTTAAATAAATAGGTTTAAAGAGTCTGGGGGTCATTACAACATTGGGGGTAAAAGCCGCTTACCGCCGTGCAGAAGACCGGAAACACACCGCCGCAGCTGCGGAATTCCGCCACGGTCATCATGACCCACAGCTCGGAATCTGCCAAAATCCAGACACCCACACAAGTCCGCCACACCAAAGGCCAGTGATAAACTGGCGATAACAAAACCTCCACCGTCATGCCAACAGGAATATGCCCACACTATCACGACTCACGAATCCACGTGGCAGTCTTTCAACCGCGGTATTCCATTGCCGGTACCCACCACCGCGCTTAAAATACACACACATTTACAAAACACTACCACATTGGACAATTACAAATACACACACCTGATACACATACACACACCACTCCCACACATCCAATACAATATAAAACACACACCCACATTACCCACAAAGCCTTACGTCAACAATTGTGACTGAAGGCCAGAGAGAGACACCACCATCTACAAACTAGCTTCCACAGGCACTCAACACCATCACTCACACAACATCCAATCACCTCACACAACTCACCTCTAAATATCACCCCACACATCACAACACACATCACCCACACCACCCCATGGCACCGCAAAAACACCCCAGGTTCTCTGAGGAGGAGCTCAGGATCATGGTGGAGGAAATCATATGGGTAGAACCACAGCTATTCGGATCACAGGTGCAGCACACCACCATAGCTAGGAAGATGGAGCTATGGCGAAGAATCGTGGACAGGGTCAACTCAGTGGGACAGCACCCAAGAACTAGGGATGACATCAGGAAGAGGTGGAATGACCTACGGGGGAAGGTGCGTTCCGTGGTATCCAGACACCACCTTGCGGTACAGAGGACTGGCGGCGGACCCCCACCTCCTCCCCCACAACTAACAACATGGGAGGTGCAGGTCTTGGCTATACTGCATCCTGAGGGCCTCGCAGGAGTAGCAGGGGGAATGGACTCTGGTAAGTCAAACCTTTAACTACTTCATCCCCAACCCACCTGCAGGCTATCACATACCCCCACCCTTGCCCTTACCCCCATCACTCCAACTCCTCACGTATGTCCCAATATCACAAACTACACCTCCCAAACCCAAGGCCTGCATGTAACACCAAAGCATGGACACCCATCACCAAAGCATGGCCACTGCACATACCCATACATCCCCTAAACCATTATCACACAAGGTACTACACAGGAATGCAAGCACTGAGGTACAGGGTCACCCACCCATTGCACATCATGGCACACACAGATGCAATAATCATGCCTTTACACCCCTACAGGACCCCTACCCAACGCCACCAGACAGGAGGGTCCAGATATGTCCACTCCACCCACAGAAGAGGCCCACAGTGATGACAGCAGCTCTGTCCAACTGGATCTAGATGACCAGCCCGGCCCATCTGGGACCTCGGGACAGTCGGTTCCCCTCACACTGGCACAGGCCACTACAGAGCTTCCCCCTTCTGGAAACACCAGCACAGTACCCACCCAGGGGGCCCATACCTCTGTCCCCAGGACACATCAAGCAGCAGTGTGTCCACTACTACAGGGAACCCAGGCTAACCCAGCACCCTAACAACACCAGGGACCTGGGGGCAGTAGTAGTGGGCACACGGTTCAGGGGACAGAGGCCCATGGAGACAGGGAGGGCTGCTATGCGACAGGGGGAGGACAGGCCCAGGGAACCCACTGTAAACGAGGCCCTCTCCAACATCATGGGAGCCTACCACCATTCCCAGGAGACGATGGCAACGGTACTGGCCAAGTTTCAGGAGACCCAGCGGCTGCAGGAGGAACAGTATTTGGACTTCAGGGAGGAACTCAAATCCATCAATTCCACTCTGGGCACCATTGTAGGGGTGCTGAAGGAACTCGTCAACACCAGGAGGGACACTGTGACAGTAGTCTGGACAATGAACCACCTACGCCAGTTCTAGTGGACAGGAGGCACCACACCAGCACCCCACTCCCTGCAGATGGAGAACCAACCCACAAACGGTCACTGAGATCCAGGACAAAGACAGAGAACAATGCCAAGACCCCTGCCAAGAAATGAGACCACCCTGATTGTCATCCTTCTGTCCCACTTTGTCACCCTGTCCATAGTTAAACTGCCCCAGCTCCACTTCCTTTGCCCCTTTGGACAATGCACCTGTGACATGAATAGACTGGACTCTGCCATGGACATTCCTCCACCATCACCCCTGACCATTTTACAACCCCCTCCACTATTTAGCGCTTAAATAAGCACCCTTAAATCGCAAAACAATCTGGAGTCAGTCTGTGCTTTTACAATTGTCTATTTGCAATAACTGAGGGAAATAGCAATGTCCATTCTATTGTCAACACACCTATGTCACACAGCTCTAGTCCATGCGGAAACAAAGCAGATGTCACACAGTGGGACTCACATCTGCGAAATCGAAAGGGAAAGTGACAACTCAGTGACCATACACTGGGTGAAAATGACAGACAGATGAGAGATAGTAGAATTAAATCAGATGTTGCAGCCAGTGTTGTCTTCTTACCTGTGTCTCACTGGAAGTATTGCAGGATCACCGTGTTCCTGTTGTCTAGGTTCTCTTTTTCTGCTTCCTCGTCTTCACTTTCCACAGGCTCCACAGCTGCCACAACACCTCCATCTAGACCATCCTCCTGCAGAAAAGGCACCTGTCGTCGCAAAGCCAAGTTGTGAAGCATACAGCAGGCCACAATGATCTGGCACACCTTCTTTGGTGAGTAGAATTGGGAACCACCTGTCATATGGAGGCCCCTGAACCTGGCCTTCAGTAGGCCAAAGGTCCGCTCTATAATCCTCTTAGTTCGCCCATGGGCCTCATTGTAGCGTTCCTCTGCCCTTGTCCTGGGATTCCTCACTGGTGTCAGTAGCCATGACAGGTTTGGGGTAACCAGAGTCACTTGCAAATGTCGAGGGACAACAGTTAGACACATACTAACTCATAGGGACATCCCCAGACCCAGACACCTAGTCACACTGTAATGGGTCCATGTCCTCACGTAATAGCGGCACACAGTGCCTCTGGAGTTGCCCCATCACATAAGGGATGCTGCTATTCCGTAGAATATAAGCGTCATGCACTGAGCCAGGAAACTTGGCATTCACATGGGAGATGTACTGGTCTGCAAAACACACCATCTGCACATTCATAGAATGGTAACTCTTTCGGTTTCTGTACACCTGTTCACTCCTGCGTGGGGGGACCAAGGCCACATGTGTCCCATCAATGGCACCTATGATGTTGGGGATATGTCCCAGGGCATAGAAATCACCTTTCACTGTAGACAAATCCTCCAGCTGAGGGAAAACATAGGCAGCGACATCCCTGATGCTATGCCCACTGTAGTTTGAAAAGACCCACTTGCTAGGAAATGGAGTGAGTATTGACAGCACCTGCACTTGAGGGGGGATTCCTGTGGGATGGCGGATAGCTGACATCAGGTCTGGATCCAACTGGGCACACAGTTCCAGGATTGTGGTACGATCAAGTCTATAGGTGATGATCACATGTCGCTCCTCCATTGTCAACAGGTCCACCAGCGGTGTGTACACCGGAGAATGCCGCCATCTTCTCACATGCCCCAGTGGACGGTGCCTATGGAGGAGAACAGCAAGCAGAGAGTCAACCAACTCTGAGGTACGTAAACACAGCTTAATTGGAAAATATTAGCAAATCAACATATGCCTGTATTAGTGTTTAAGCAAGGCCTAGATATGTGTGACGCAGTCCAAAATAATGCCATATGGCCCCCTGAAATGGCGGCTGCCTGACCTGTAATGTGGGACAAGGGGATATGAGGTAACAGCGCTGGGGTTGTACACCGGCACAGCAGGCAGTCGAAGACCGCGGCGCAATCCTACATTTATTAAAATTGGACCCTATGGGTCCCAGGAGCCAATGACAACGTATGCCGGCAGTGACGGTACGCACCGCCGCGGACATGACCGCCATTTTCTCTCTGTCCAATCACTTGATACCTGATCTTTGACAGGAGAGGACCTACACTGCAAGTGCTGCTGTGACCTCAGTCTGGAAGAGACAATGGCTCGTATGTCTGGGGAGAGGGCCCCTGCCTTCAGCACGGAGGAGTTGGAGAAACTAGTGGATGGAGTCCTCCAACAGTACACGCTACTCTACGGTCCTCCAGACAAACAGGTAAGTACTCTGTGAGCATGCTGTATGGGCAATGCCTGTGTGGAGTGGTGTGGATGAAAGATGGGGGGGGGGGAGAATGAGGTGTGCATGAAACGACGGTGAGTGCATGTGCGTCATGGCAAGGTTAGGGATGCAGGCCAATGACTGTGACGGTGCGGACGGTAATATCTTCTCCTTTTCCCCTGTACCATTCCTGTAGGTCAGCGCCCACCAGAAGAAGGACATTTGGCGTGCCATCGCCAAGGAAGTCCGGACCCTGGGGGTCTACCACAGACAGAGCACCCACTGCCGGAAAAGATGGGAGGACATTCGCCGCTGGAGCAAGAAGACGGCGGAGGCCCAGCTGGGGATGGCCTCCCAACGTGGGAGGGGTGCCTGTCGCACCATGACCCCCCTGATGTTCAGGATCCTGGCGGTGGCGTACCCGGAGTTGGATGGGCGCTTGAGGGCATCACAGCAGGCACAAGGGGGTGAGTACACTCTCATTCTGCTGATTCAGTGTGCACTGGAGGCGTCTGGGTGGGGGAGGTGGGCTATGGGTTCCCCTAGGCCAGGGCGAGTTTAGTAGGCAAGTCCCTTCTTAAGGCAGGCCCTGTGGCATCCCACCCCACCTGTGTACAGTGCCAACTACACTTGGTCAGGCTCCTGTGACATCCATGTGTGCAGCAATCGGGCATAGCCTTGTAACCCATGTCCCTGGGATTGATTAGAGAACTCCATGTGCACGGCGTAGTGCAGGGTGCTTCTGTGTCTGTAGTGTCCGCCAACGGTAGCGGTATTGCATGCACTCAACATGTCTTTCTTCTGTCTTCCCCCCCCTTTTTGTGGTCTCCCTGTTCTTGTGTGCATTAGCATCATCAGGCGGAGGAGCAGTGGCACCGGAGCAGGACGGAGCTGCATCCCACATGGCCCTGGAGGGCGACAGAACGGAGTCTGAATTCACCAGTGGGACGGAGGGCGAGGGGAGCTCCACGGCAGAAACAGGAGCTGAGACCAGCGATACAGACTCCTCCTCTAATGGGAGCTCCCTTGCGGTGGCGGGCCCATCTGTGCCCCCTGCATCTACAGGTACAGCCGCCACCCCCCCCTAGAAGCACCGCCCTCCCAGCAGCCCCTCAGCGTGTGTCCTGTGCCTGCTGACCCAGGAGGGTGGGCATCTCCTTCGCCCAAGGCACATCAGCCCCTGCCCCTGTCACCTCTGCTGCCCTCAGTGAGGAGGCCATTGACCTCCTCAGGTCCCTCACTCTTGGGCGGCTACCAATTTGAATGCCATCCAGGGTGTAGAGAGGCAGTTGCAACAAACCAATGCATACCTGGAGGGCATTCATTCTGGTCAGGCAGCCCATCAGTGAGCTTTTCAGACTCTGGCCTCAGCACTGATGGCAGCCATTGTCCCTGTCTCTAGCCTCCCCCCTCCAAATTCCTCCACCCAGACCCATCCCCTGTACCTCAGCCTATCCCAAGCACACCATCAGACCAGCATGCACACACCTCAACACACAAGGGAAGCTCTGGCAAACATAAGCACCACACATCCCATAGGCACTCACGCAAGCATCATACACATGCAGACACACCAACATCCACTGCCTCCACTGTGTCCCCCTCCTCCACGTCTCCCTCCTCCCTCCCTATCTCGTCTCCACTCACACCTGCATGCACTACATCCTCAGCCACTACATCCATCACCAGCACACCCACCACCACACCCAGCTCACGTGCAGTCACCACCCCCACTACCATTCACACATCCACTGTGTCCTCTACCAGTGTGTCTGTGAGCCCTCCTCCCAAACTACACAAACGCAGCCACACACCCACCCAACAGCCATCCACCTCACGACAGCCTCCAGCCCATGCACCTTCACCCAAAGTCAGCAAACATACACCTCCTACAACCACTACCTCTTCCTCCACTCCCAAACCCCCTCCATCTACCCGTCCCAGTGTTCCCCCAAAACTTTTCCTGTCCAACCTTGACCTCTTCCCCTCACCTCCCCCACCCCTTCAGTCTCCTAGGGCCCACCTCTCCAGGTCCCACCCCAGCACCGAACCCACAACATCTTCGGAGCCAGTGGTGCAAGTAGTAACCGGCTTCTGGAGTGTGCCAGGCAGCAGGGCAGCCAGTGTGGCAAGGAGCCAGAGCACGGACAGTCCCCCACCTGTAAAGCACAAAACGTTGGCCAGTGCCCGGCGGGAGAGAGGAAATAAATCAGCCACCAAAGCCGCTCCCAGGGGCACAGTTGGGAGTGTGGACACAGCTGCGCCACCGTCCAAGGTGGGGAAGGGGCACAGTAAAACCGGCTGTCTGGGAAAATCTGCACGGCGGACAAGACTGCCACCAGCACCGCTGCCCAGGACACCACCGCCACCAGCACTGCTGCCCAGGACACCACCGCCACTAGCACCGCTGCCCAGGACACCGCCGCCACCAGCACCGCTGCCCAGGACACCGCCGCCACCAGCACCGCTGCCCAGGACACCACCGCCACCAGCACCGCTGCCCAGGACACCGCCGCCACCAGCACCGCAGGCCAGTGAATGCCAAAGATTCCGACTCTACTGAGGCTGCCACAAGCAGGATGAAGCACTCTGGGCACAAAGCCCCCTCCAGAACCAGGGGAGAAAGACATCCACTACCTCAGTCCTTGGCAGGAAGAAGCACTCTGGGCACAATGCCCCCTCCAGAACCAGTGGAGTATCACATCCACTCACACAATCCTTGGCAGGATGAAGCACTCTGGGCACAATGCCCCCTCCAGAAACCAGTGGAGAATGTTATCCACTTGAGAGACTGTGGCTTTGCACTCCCCAGGATTAAACAGTGGGCAAACCACCCCCTGTAGAGACTTTAGAGACTGTGGCTTTGCATTCCCCAGGATTGAACAGTGGGCAAACCACCCACTGTAGAGACTTGAGAGACTGTGGCTTTGCACTCCCCAGGATTGAACAGTGGGCATGGAACCCCTCATGGATCTGGCGTCGTGCACTCATCCGGCTGAGGTGCCCCCTCTTCCCTTCCTCCTGAGGTGCCTGTTTTATTTCTATCTGATGCCCCAGCAGTGTTCTCTCCATTTTGTTCGGGTATTGAGTGTGGGCCTCGCCCATACCTTTTGGGCCCAGTGGTCCACGGACTATGATAGTGGAATACCTTGGACTTGTATTTTTGGTGTATATATTTGTTTATAGTGTGAATATCTTTAAATATGTATATATTTTTGATTGCTGTCTTTGGATATATTACAATCATTCGACTCATTTCCTTTTGTCCTTGCATTCTTCCAGGGGGGGTTGGGGGTGTAACTGTAATGTATCATGATGTATTAGTGTGTGTGTTATCGTGGGTGGGGGTGGGGGTGGGAGTGTTGCGTGTTGTGTGTGTGTGTCACTGTTTTTTCCCTCCCCCCTCACCTGTGTCATAGGTGCAGTACTCACTGTGGTCTTCGCCGCCAGTGTTCGTGCTCTGGTAGAGGAGCAGGAAGATAAAGACTGGTAGAATCTGAAGTTCCGGTTCCATGGCGTCCTGGTTCCTCGTGGGATGTGTAGAGGTGAGCGTTTCCCCTTTCAAGTCCTGTTTCCGCAGTGTTTTTGTTTACTGTGAATCCGCCCCGGAAAAGGTGGCGGATTAGCCTGTTGTAATTCTGTGGGCAGTACATTGTCCTCCGCCTTTCTGTTGGCGGTTACCGCCGCGGTGTTTGTATGTACTGCCTTGGCGGTCGGAGTGTTAAAGTGGCTGTCTATGTTGGCGGTTTCCACTACGGTCGTAATTCCATTTTTTTTCCGCCGGCCTGTTGGCGGTTTTACCGCCGCTTTAACACCGACCTCCAGGGTTGTAATGACCACCTATGTGTGCAATTTATTGTTATGACATAGTAGCATTACATATTTCCTAAAGAACTATACATATCTAGAATACACACCTAATCAGATTAAAAATATTTATCAACACAGGCATATGCAGTCCATTGCTGTTTGAATTTGGTGGTTATTAAGGAAAGAGCCAACTCTTGAGTAGTCTTCTGAAGACAAGATACTTATACGTGGATCTTATATTTGGGGGTAGTGAATTCCTTAGTTTGGCTGCTTGAATGGAGAAGGATGTGCCATCTATAGTCTTTTTCTTGCATGGCGGTGTTCTAAGGCAGGGTGCCAATCTAGAGCAGAGGTTTCTTTGTTTAATATATTTGGTTATTTTGTTTCTGATAAAACGCAGTCCTATTCCACATATGGCTTTGTAGGTGATACAAAGCAGCTTGAAGGAGGATCTTCTGGCAACGGGTAACCAGTGTAGTGCTCTCAAGGCAGAGGAGATGTGGGCTTGTGGCTTTACATGTAATAGTAGCCTGGTAGCGGAGTTCGGAATACGTTGTAGTTTTTTCATAATAGATAGAGGTGATCCATGGTAGAGGCCATTGGCATAATCCAGTTTGGATAGTACTAGAGAGATAGTAGTCTGCACCTTGTTTGGAAATCCAAGGTGGGGGATGATGGTCGCTGAGTCTTCAAGGTGATGAAACTTGTTCTTGCTAATTTGTCCGCTTGGGCATTCATTGTTAACTTGAAGTTCATGATAATTCCAAGATTATTAAATTCCTCAGATAAATGATGAGGTGGTCCGAGATCGTCAAGCCAGGCGCACAGCGGCTCATAATTTTTCTATTCTCCACATATGAGTATTTCCGTTTTGGAGGCATTCAGTTTGAAATGGCTCTAAGTCATCCACTGATCACTGGCTCTGAGGCAACTGAATATTTGCAAGTTTTCAATGTCTTTGGGGCATTCCAATTTAAGTAGTATGTGTGTGTCATCTGCATAGTTGTAGCATGTGAGTTTAAAATCATTGATCAGTTCTGGTAATGATCTCATGTAGATGTTGAAAAGCAAAGGTGAGATGATTGATCCTTGGGGGACCCCCGCTTTTGTGAGGTATGATTTGGATGAGAAGGGGGAGAATAGATAATATTAGTTCTGTTTTGAAGGTAGGATGTAATCCAGTCAAGAGCAGTCCCTTCTATGCCCGCTTCATGGAGTCTTTGAATTAGGGTGGCATGGTAAATCATATCAAAGGCAGCAGAGGTCCAAGAGAAGTAGTGCAGCAACTCCATTGTGGTCGACTGTGTGTTTAAGATCATCCCAGATTGCTATGAGTCCCGATTCAGTGCCTCTTCCTGGGCGGAATCCAGTTTGGTAGTCTGAAAATATGGAATTGTCTTCAATGAACTGTGAAATCTGAGCGAATGCTGCTCTTTCTATCAGTTTGCCCAGGAAAGGTTAATTTGTGATTGCTCTGTAGTTGTTAGGGGTCCTTCGGGTCTAGGTTTGTTTTCTATAATAACGGACGTATGCACGCCTCCTGTAGTTGAAGAGTTGTTGATGATTCTTCTTACAGGTGTGGCAGCAGAGTAGACAAAAGTGTGTTTTTGAAGATGTGTGGTGGACAAGGGTCAGAAGGGCAACGGGAAGGCCTGCTTGCTTTGACCTAATCCATAAATTCACCTTGTGATATTTGTTTGAAGTACTATAGAAGCTGGGGATTTTAGGAAAGGGGTTGGTGCTGATGGTTTTCTTCTGTTTTAAATAGGAGTCCAATGTGTCTGCCTTGGTTGTGTAATGAGTTGCCAGTTTGTTTGTGAAATCTTGAGTAGTGGAATGACTTCCTTCCATTCATTTAGGTTTTTGAAATTCATTGAGAATTTTATAAAATTCTTTGGTTGCAGATTTAGCATTTTGAATTCTATCTAAGTAATACCTTTCTTTAGCTGTTAAGGTTGTGTAGCTGCAGTTTGTCTTGAATGTTGTTTGTTTTGATGCCAGGTCCGGTGCAACATTCTGATTTGTTGCTTTATCTTTTTAAGTTCGGCGTTTCTCCAAGGTGTTGATTTTCTTTTGTCCTGGTTAGTTTTTCTGAGTGGTATTAGGATATCAAAAGCTTCCTGTAGCCACTCATAGTTTTGGAACAGAATTAATTGTATCTAGATCTGTGTTGGCTGTAAGTTGTTTTTCTAAGTCATCAAAATTGAGTTTGCTTCATGGTCGATAGGTGCGTGTATGTAAGTATCTGTGGGGTGTGTTGATTTGTGGTGTTTTATGTCGGAAAGCTATCAAATGGTGGTCTGACCATATGATTTGTGAGATGCTATGAACAGTAACTAGTTCAGGCGCAGCAAAAATGACGTTTAGGATGTGTCCAGTGATGTGTGTGGGATTGTGTACAATCTGATTTAGGTTCAATGCGACTAGGCTAGTGAAGATAGCTTTTGGATTGGGCATATTGGGTTTGTCAAACCAAATATTTAGGTCCCCAAGAATGGATAGGTTTGAGTATAAATGTCATAAGGTTTGAGACTGCATCTAGACAAGTGGCTGAGAATGTTGAGTTATTAGGTGGAGGTCTGTAAAGGAGGAGAAAGCTACAGGAGGAAGTTGGAGTAGGGTGGCATCTGGTGAAGAGGGCTTCATAACCTTGTATGGAAATGTTGTCTGTTTTACTGAGATGTCTTGCTTGTTTGAAAATAATATCTAGTCCACCTCCTCTCTTGCCTATACGGTTTTGTGTGATGGTTTGATAGCCCAGAGGAACGGCTTCATGCAATATTGGGGCCATGAGCAACAATGCAGGCCTGTGTCTGTGACCCACCTGCACTATTTGCAGCTTGCTCTCCAGTCTCCTCTTCATCCAGGGAGCCATGACACAGCGCACCTCGGTAGACTGCGGCCTGCACTCTGCCCATTAAGGGACTTTGATAGTATGATTTTAACAGCTGACCCCTGGGACATTGTGGGCAGCTCAGGAAGATTGCCTGACAGCATCTCCGTCTTTTTCCAGATCGCCGGCATACTTTCTGAGTCCCGATTCATCTTCTGTGATTGTGCCATTCTTGCCTAGCAGAATTATCGTTGAGGCTCTAAAGGAGCATAAATGATTTAAGCACTGCTCTTACAGTTAATCTTTGTAAATGATATATCTCTTGGTCTATTGATTACATTCTTCATTGTTTTTAACACAGATAAATATTGCCTATTTTCCTAAACCTGTGTGGAGTCTTTTTATGGTGTCTTCATTGAGTAACTGTAATTTAAATGCTGGACAAATACTTTACCCATTGTCTCTTAAGTTAAGCCTGGCTGTTCTGCGCCAAGCTACCAGAGGGTGAGCACAGGTTAATTTAGGTGTGTATCTGACTTGACCTGACTAGAATGATGGGTTCTGCCTACTTCAGTACATACCCTAGCCAACCTGTAACCCCACTTCCTTACATTAATGTTGGTCAGTTAAGTGTGCAGTGAGACTTCTGTTTTGTTGGGACTCATTTGCACAAAACGTTCTTCAGCATATGTGATTTTTGCTTGCATTCTTTTGAATTGTTATATGGAAAGGCTATGCAGGTCAAAATTGTCAGTCTCTGCTCATCTACCATGCAGGTGCATGTTCACTCACTTTGCTTTTTGTTTTTTGCCATCCCTTATGCTTGCTAAACCACTAATGAGCTCTATTGTGTTTTTACTCTGGGCTGTTGTCAAAGAATCAGCATGCATTTATTAATCACTTGACAATTTGCTCGTTCTGTAGTCCACATTTAAATTATAACGCATTTTATTTAATATGATTGTTATAGGGACATTGTGGTCCATATCCTGGTCAATGTTACAATGATTGATGTTCCCTAGTCTTACCCTAAATTGTCACAGTAGAGATTTAAACATGTGATGGAAAGTGCAAAAGTGAGAGAACATTTGACATGTGATAGGGAAAACATGAGGATTTTGCACTGAATCAACTGGCTTCCCAATCAGCCCTACAACATAATACATGGGTAAAATGTCATTCTGCACAGATGTTGAAGTAAAAGAATCCAAGGGCCAGATGTATTAATATTTTCACGATCTCTGCCATTTGCGATAGCAGAAATGCATTTTGGTATGTATGAATCCCAATTTGAGATTCGCTAACTTGCTACCGAATCGCAAATTGGAATGGCGACTACATACCGATTCAGTATTACTAAAGGGGCGTGTCAAGTGCATCCCTTCCTAATACCGAATCCAGAGGTATGTAGGAATGCTTTGTGACCGAAATGCGGTCGCAAAACATTCACATTTAACCACCTACTTGAAGTACCCCTTCATGAATGCATGCAAACACATTTTTAAGAGCAGATAGGGGTTCCATGGACCACTGCCTACTCTTAAAAAATGAAAATAAATCTTTTCATTTTTCTTTTTTAAAGGTATTAAGGAAAATGGGCTGAATTAAAAAAAATATTGCTTTATTTAAAAGCAATCACAGACATGGTGGTCTGCTAAGCCCAGCAGGCCACCATCCCTGTGACTGTAGCCATTCACATTGGGTCGCAAATAGCGACCTACCTCATGAATTAGGTAATCGCTTCTAGGAAAAATTATACATCTGGCCCTAAATTACTAGGATTTTTACATAGAGAAATCTTTCACGTCATCAAGGAAAATGAACTAGCCAGATTATCATTTTGCCAGAACATTACTTGAGCAAAATCAGTACCATTAGAATAGTACAGATCAAATAAACAGTAATTTTCTAACAAGAGAAAATACTTTTGTCCATTACGCTGCATCGTCATCAGTTGCCCAATTGGCACAAACCCTGAGATAACACTCATTTGAAATGGCAAAACAGTATCATAGGTGTGTGTTTTTAAGATGGCCCTCCTTGTTACCCTTATGGCAGCCCACGAAAAGCAGTGCCTGTCTGCAAAAATAACGAAGCTGGAGAAAACATCAACACTCCAACACTGCCCGGCACCCAGAACCACTCATAGTTTTCATTTGGTGTACAACTGAGAAACACCCCTCTTCGGGCTAACAACACTAACAGGTAGATGTCTAGCCGAACTGACTGCAACACACGAACCACAGCTTTCAAAGCACCACAGCTTGGCTTTTCCATCTGGCGCATGGAATTACTGCAGTTATGTTTTTGCCTGCAGTGTGCTATTGCAAATATGGCTCGATGCTCTGATTCACAATAACAGCCGGTACTGTGGGCAAAATAATAAATCACTCACACCTAATTACAATACAAAATACAAAACAAAGTCAAAATACAGCTACAATGATAAACCCAGTAGCAGAGGGACTTGTCTCTATCGCCAACAAAAAATGGCATACAGACTGCATCTTTAGTCTTGTAATTAGTGGTGGTGTGTACTGTCTTGTCATAAAATGTCTCTAGTCCTTAAATGTTACTTTTAATTAACTAATTCCTTCTATTAATCAATATCAGAGATAACATTGTAGCTGGTAGATTTTATTTCAGTTCACATAGTTAAATGCTTAACCTTTTATATTTCTTTTGTTTATTGTTACACTCATTTTAAAGGAAGAAAATCTGTATCAGTGTATTCCATAGGAGAGAAATACAGCCTATACAGAACGAGGCCAGGTATATGGAATAAATAATAATACGTTTTGGTGCTTTTACATTTCCAAGAACCAATCAATAACATGCTAAGGGCGTCCTCTCTGATTTTGCTCAGAATCCCTTAGCAAAACCTATTGAAAGGCTAATCTCAACTTCTTCCGAAAAAAGAAGAACATTGGCAGACAAACCACACAGGAAAATGAATTAATCTGTGACTATTATTAAGTAATGCGAAGTTACTGATTTTGTAAAGAAAACAAATTAAAGTATGCTGTAGCATATTGAATACTTTAACAACCCAGCGCCTTTTTGCCTCTAAAATGTCCCAAGCCATTATTTACACAGCAGAGAAGAGACCATAAAAATAATCAGGGTTATCAACACAGCAATGTCTTGTGAGCAACGGGTTATCTCTTGGAAGCCCTCACATTAATAAACACAAAGCTTTGCACTTCTCAAGCGAATTGAAAATGCATATCAGTTTATCATATGCCTATGTTTAACATAATTAGATAAATTGCAATACATTTGTCAACTATTTATTAAAATGTCTGTATGCATGGAAGTAAACGTCCACTTCTGATGCAGTTCATTGCATTAACCAATAAGTGTCTGTCACAGAAATCAATTGTCATTTACTTGTTTCCAAATGTTATGCCTCCGGAGCTCAAGAACTAACCAACAAAACCATCACCCCACCAATGAACAAATAATCCACTACAAAGTGGTAACATTTCTCCCTCCCAGCTAGTGGCAAAGGGGTTGTTATAGTTAGAGATAATGCCAGAGCATTAGAGTCTGTTCTTAGTAAAATAAATGAAATGTCACAAGGCCTAATCCTGAGGAAGTGATGTTGATGAGTTCCTAAACACTATTGATTTTAGGACGTTCCATTAGCTCAATAACTTGGAATAATTGGATTGCATTGAGAGCTATCAAATAATATACATAGACATTTGGACACATGTATGATAGATGTACCGCTATGTAACTTTTTATGTTTTATGATCTGTTCTTTCAAGCGGTGAATTACCCATTTAAAATTACTTTAACTGTAAATAAGCTGGGGTGTGGCCAAGATGGCGGCCGGAGCGGATGCTTGAACGAAAAGCTCTGCTCTCGGCCCACCAAAATCTGCAACAATCCTGACACCAGTGCTGCCCAAATATAAAAAAAACGCAACACAGAGCCCCCACCTGAGAATGCGAGGCCCCGAAACTCAAAAAGAAGCTCGGCGCTCGACACACGTGGTCCTGGCTCAAATGCACAACCTGGCTCGGCCGACGGGGACGGGATGCTGCCCGAGGCTATCATTGAGCCTCACCCATAAATAGCCCTTGCCTGAAGGAAGAGACTATCCCGACACAGACAAATCGGTGGCGTTGCAACGAGGACAAACTGGTCCGGCTCCCGGCTGCGTGACGCCTGCGGTGCCGAAGCAGGGCGAGGGACACGCCGTCCCGCATGACCGAGGACTGCTCCCGGCGGAGCAGTCGGTGGAACAAAGAGGACCTCCTGCGCGGCCCTGAGAACTTGGGAGACAGCCTCCGTCGGGCATCCAAAATGAGCAGGTGTTCCGGGCGGCCGGCCCCGGCCCCGGCCGGCGGCCCAACACCAGGAACGAGGTGAGCGCCGGGGGCGGCGGTCGGGAGGGGGGCGCTGCAGGCTCCGGCATAGACAGTGACGCGCGCTGCTGCTGATAACAGTGGGAGCTCGAATTCAGGAGCACCCGGGATCAGTGCGGGCCTGAGTGAAGAGGAGCAGGTCTGGCACGGTGATGGACCTTATATAAAAAAAAAAAGAGGAGAAAAAAGAAACGCACAATAGGCACCAAGACTCCTGGGGGACCCCTAGAAAAACAACGGGACCGAGGGATGTTGAGCCCAAAAACACCCTGGTTCGGACCCTAACGAAGCAGGGCCCAAGGCTAGAGAAGTGGGTCCAGCACAGCGCTGGGCCCTAAAAAAGGTAGAGGAGCCCGTCAACGCAGCGCACTCACAATAAGCACCAGGACTCCCGGGTGACCTCAAGAACAACAACGGAACTGAGACCAGTGGCCCCTGACGCAGAGCGGACCGACCCTAGTCCCAGTAAAAATTTAATAAGGGGGAAGGAAAAAAAAAAAAAACAGCGACACCGGATGCTGGAGTCATAAATAACAACCATGTAAATACAAGAACTATATGCAAAACTGTGACAGCGCACGTAGAACAGCAGTACCGACCTAACTGATTGGATACAACCAGAGCGATAACAGATAGGCCCCACTGGAGCCCTCACAGACGTTCCAATTGTAGAAGCATATAGTTGGACCCTCGGGACCAGCAACCAAAAAGCTATCTGAACGAAGTGTACATAGCCCTACTGACGCGCGTCATAACTTAAGGCAGAACAGGCAACACACAGAACCTGCGGGTGGTCTAATAAAGCTCACCATCTCAGGAAATAAGGGTCAAACCAAAACAGCCTAAACAGGGACCCACATGGACCGTGGAACCCCTCCTGCAACGAATAATCCTGACTCACAAATCACAACAATATCTCAAGTGAATGAGACGCTGCGCACGCACTCGCTACAATTTGAAAATCTTCTGCAAGCAGTTATGGACAGTAAGACTTCCCTTGAAAGTAAAATTGATTCTGCAATCATGGAAATCACTATACTCCGCGCGGATCATCGCAAATTAACAGACAGGGTCGCCAAAACAGAAACAACATTGGAAACCGTCCAACCAGAGGTAACAGACATGAAAAATAAAATACAACAACTGGAAGCAGAAATCACGCAGCTACAGCGAAGAGCCAAGGACGCAGAGGGCTGCTCTAGACTCAATAACATCAGATTCCTGGGTATTCCAGAAAGAACAGAATCAAGCAAGGCTGAAGAATTCCTGGAGAACTGGCTCAAAGATATGATGAAAATACAGGACCCCGCAAAAGTGCCAATCATAGAAAGAGCACATAGAATCCCGGGCAGACCTCCCCGTCCAGGTGCTCCACCTCGCCCACTGATAGCGCAATTCCTAAACTGCAGAGATAGGGACCTAGTCTTACAACACTTCAGAATTTCAGGAACGGTCAACATGGAGAACTGTACTGTCACTGCCTACCAGGACTACACAACGGAAGTGCAAAACAAGAGAGCATTGACTGTAATAAAAAAGCAAGTACTACGCGAACATAAAATCACTTACTCACTCATGTTCCCAGCTTGCCTGCGGATAATCTTAGATGAAAGAACACTCATATTCCCAACACCGGAGGACGCATGGACGTGGGCTCAGGCAAAGGGCCTGGTCGACTCATCAAAACAAGATAAGATGAAGGAAGACTGGATAACACTCTACCCCTGAAGGAAAAAAAAGCAAAACACTTCGACGCGACCAACAAAATCACAAATGGCGAATGACCAGTCGCAAGTCTTAAAAGAGATTAGCACACTTGCGCGCTCGCAACTGAACACCAGTAATGAAGCAGATCTCAACGACAGCGGCTCACAACGCAGCGGATCCAGCCCCTCCCTCTCTCCGTTGGCCGGGGGACTGGACCTCACCCCACACACGGCTGATGAAATATGAGGACCCCTAGATGGAGCCTCAAAGTAGCGGCACCTAGTACTATCCGCCCTAAAATGATTGGGGACACTGAGCGCGAGAAAAGACGATTTAACACAACACCAGAGATGGGCTGGCCTGACGCGGATACTCAAAGCTGCGGAAACATCAGAATCGGCCCATACGGCTACACACAGGACAGCGTTGGGAACAAACAATATAGAGGTGGGCCACGGGCGTGAGCTCAGCCCCTACCAACCCATGCCCCCCACCACCTGAACGGTATCTGAATGGAACAGTCCTTCACCGATTACGATTTAGGCACCGGTTGTGCCACAGCGTTTAAAGTTGGGCTTTGCCCAGTATATCCGTTTTATTATCTTATGTTGTTTTCTCCTCTCTACCTCAGCTTTGGAGGAACCTTCCACACTCTTTCGGGGCTATCAATATCCTACACAAATGGTCCGGGCGGTACGGGGGGGACTAGTGTGCTGCAGCGGACCTGCGCTGCGCGCTGGGCGGAGATGATCCTGCCCCTGATGCGAGCCCTGTGGGCGAAAGATGCTATAATGTAAAATAGTGCACTGAGACACAATATATAACATATTAACTTGGAATCTAAAAGGTATGGCAGGCACAACCAAGCGAAATAAGATATGCGCACAATTAAAACGCCATCACATACACATTGCCATATTACAAGAAACACACATTACACCAGCAGACATCAAAGCAATAGAAAAGAGATGGGCGGGACAGATATACGGCGCAGGGACATTGTCTTTTGCAAGGGGTGTCCTGATCTGCATAGCACCGGGGGTCCCCTACACTATGAAGCATAACATAGCAGATAAGGAAGGCAGATTTATCCAGTGGTAGGTTTGCTCGATGGCAAACCATTGGTGATTACTGGGCTATATACTCCCAACGTTAAACAGGGTGAATTTCTACAAACCACCATCACCCGCTTGTCAAATACACTAAACATGCCCAGCATATGGGGTGGGGACATGAACTGCGTCCCACAAATAGACATGGATAGATCACACCCCGCTAGTAGCTGCCCCAGTAAAGAAAAACTCACAAATACTTCAATCCTGGATGACAGAGCGCCGCCTGATCGATGTATGGAGACACCTACACCCACTGGACAGAGAATACTCCTATCACTCACCTGTACACCTCTTATACACCCGCATAGATTTAATACTTAGCTCACAAGACTTGATACACAAATTCACCAACGCAGATTACACCACAAGAGTAATCTCAGATCATTGCCCACTCATAGCACATATCAAATGGGGCAGACCACGCACACGAATCCCAACATGGCGCCTTCAACAAAGACTTTTACAGGACCCCCTTTTAGAAAAGAAATAGCCACTCAAATCACTTCATACTTCGCACTAAATAGTGGAACAACGAAATCCAGAGCAAATGAATGGGATGCACACAAGGTGGTAATAAGGGGCATATGCATGACCATGACCAAGGGAGTACGGCAAACATTAACAAATGAAATCCGCAAGCATGAGCAAAATGTACGATCTGCAGAATGCAAATTCGCAGAGGGTACAATAGAAAACGTGGACCTCATTGGATTGAGGACACAGTGGAATGAGGCAGACCACCGCCTGAGGCAATATGATTATCGACATCACTTGGCCCGCATGCACGCAGAGGGCGATAGGCCAGGAAGACTCCTAGCATGGCTCCTGAAGAGCGAGCAACTTAGTGCCCCTGTCAGGACCATCCGCCTAGATACAGTGACAATAATAAACACCCAAGCCGAAATAAATTACGCCTTTAAAGAATATTATAGTACACTGTACAGGGCTCATCCCCCTCCTTCACAAGAACAGCTGAGCGCGTTCTTCAGTGGAATACAAATAAATCACCTCACCACAACACAGGCCGAGAAACTGGAAAGACCGATGGACCTCACGGAAGTGCAGCAGGCATTGCGACAGCTGGCGCATGGCAAGGCACTGGGCAGCGATGGCCTCCCCATAGAATATTACAGCACCTTCCAGGCACAAACATTAGCGCCATACTTAGAAATGTTGGGTGAGGCCTTGGAACAAGGCCAGTTGACAGAATCACAGCGTGAGGCGGTAATAGTGGTGCTGCCTAAACCAGGCCGCGACCCAATGGATGTTTGACCATACCGGCCGCTATCGCTACTAAATTCAGACTACAAATTGCTCGGCAAAATATTAGCAAATCGGCTGCTTCCCTTGCTGCTGGGACTGGTGCACTATGACCAGTCTGGATTCATACCCGGCCGCAACACATTTATCAATATACGGAACTTATTACGCCTGATGGCAAATACCCCAGAGGGCAAATACAGGCAGGTGGCGGTGTCACTGGAAGTCGAAAAGGCATTTGACACACTGGGTTGGCCTTTCATGCTAGAAAGACTTAACCTAATGGGTTTCGGCAAGACATACACTAGCTGGATCAGGGCCTTATACCTTAAACCGATAGCAAGAGTCAAGACAGGAGAAACCATATCCAAGAAGTTCAACATTGAAAGGGGCACTAGGCAAGGATGTCCATTATCCCCATTGATGTTCGCTCTCACCATCGAGCCCCTGGCTGCCCGACTGCGTGTACTTGCGCCTGCTTGGGGCACCCAGGATGGACGTACGTACCGCATAGTGTCACTGTTTGTGGACAATGCACTAATATTCCTACGAAACTACGCAGCCTCCCTTCCTGGTATACTAGAGTTGCTGGAACAATTCGGCACTGTGTCCGGTTTAAAAGTGAATTGGTCGAAATCCTGTCTATTCCCAATACGCTGGATTCCAGAGATACGCCGAACGGGCCACTCCCCGGGAGATTTGAAATGGTGCCACACCACATTCAAATACCTGGGGATAAACATCTATCATGACCCCCAAGACCTCAAAGAGGGCAACCTAGGACGAGCGATCAGATTCCTCCGGGGCTCTCTACCCTTTTGGTGTTCGCTCCCACTCTCCCCTATGGGAAGAGTGGCTATAACAAAGATGATTGTTCTACCGCGCCTGCTGTATTTATTCTCTGCGCTACCATTGGCACTGCGTGCCTCCTTCTTTAAAACCCTGACCAGTATACTGATGGACTTAATATGGAGTAACAGTCGCCGCAGAGTGGCCCTAACAAAAATATATCACCCACTTACACAGGGAGGGATGGGGTGCCACGATTCGAACTGTACTATGCATCCGCCCAATTACTGTGGGTGCTTAAATGGATATGCGACCCTGCCAACATAGAGGCACAAACTATACATAACGACTTGGGTCACACCAATATAATACGCTACCTATTGGACAGAGATGAATCACGGCGCACATAAAACATTCTACTTAATAATGCAAGTTGGATATGGAATCGATTTGCATTAACCGGGGACAAGAAACCACAATACTTCCCTAAGATACCACTTCTTGATATACCAAAAATCGAAGGGATAGCTGTAAAACTAGGCCTAACAACATGGCTGGAGAAAGGCATACAAACAGTGTGTGATATATTTAGCAACGGACACTTAACAACTTATGAGGCACTGGCTGACGCCCACAACTTAGGGCGAGGAGACTTTACCGCATTAGGCACAGTATGGCAACTAATACGCGTTACATGGAACTGCAGTAACAATGAACCCAACGTGGCCCCTATCTTACATGATTTACTAAATAGCACACAAGACCCAATGAATATATAGGGAATATACAGAATCCTGACTACACAATTCACACAAGGTCAAGAACACGCTAAAAACAGATGGGACCAGACACTAACCACCACTCTTTCACAGCACACGTGGAACCAGGCTCTAACATCGACTCAAACCGTGTCACGTAACCGCAGGCTTTGATACACACAGTTTAATTATATACACCAGACATATCTATCACCTCATCGACTTGCACGCATGTTACCTCAATCGTCTCAGAAATGTCCCAGATGCGGAACCGCTGAAGCCACCTTTTTCCATATGACATGAGAGTGTCCCCCGGTCTTGAACTCTTGAAGTGATATAATATCTCTAATAGCCGAATGGTTAGATACCCCATTATCCCCCAACCCTGAAATCTGCTTGCTGGGAATAAGAGACAGACCCAAAGGCCGAAAGCAGATGCAGAAATGCATAGACCTGGCGCTGGTCCTGTACAGACGACTAATGGCTATGCACTGGAAGGCGCCTAATGTACCGGGAATGCAACACTGGCAGGCGGAGCTCCTATGGTGGGCAAAAGCAGAACAGGGGGATCAAAGTAAATGGAGTAAAAATCTGGAACTCCTTTGTTATAATCCTGGAAAGTAAGGACGATAAACGATCCGCCAGAGCAAATAAGTTAAAAAAAAAATGTATAATAATAATAATATTAATAAAAATAAAAAACAACAGGTAGCGCACAGACCACACATGTAATTAACGCCACAAAACATACCCTAGAACACTCAGCAACTAAAAGCAACCAACAGGACATCGCTGACACAAAATGGAGCCGAGGGCAATAAAATGTAACTCGGAGTGGACGCGTGGCACTGAGACGGTCCGGGAAGCACCTGGGGGGGGGGAGGGCTGACCAGACTGCGGTGGTCCGGTCTTCGGCACTCCCCCTTCTTAAATCTGCGAACAAGCGAGATCCAGGCGTACGCAGTGAGTTTGAACTGGAAGGTGGGCATGTGGGGGCGACTCCCGATCCGGGACCGGGGCCTCGGCGGCGTGGCGGTCTGCCCCCCCTCCCTCACCTGGTTCCCCCCCCGGCATACGGCTCCTTGAACAAGCCTCCTCCTCTATTTTTCTCTCTATCTTTCTTATTATTTCTCTTTACATTCTAATCTTCATACACTCTTAATGACTTAAAGAATTCCAGCTGTATGCACCTAAGTAACCACAATAATAAGAAAGCAAATGACAAGTGCGAGTAACCAGTATTGGTGCAAAATATAACTGTGTAATGTTACATGTTTTATATTATGACAGGATCTTGTTTTTTCTTCCCTGTGTAAAATATGAAACAAATAAAAAAAGATTAAAAAAAAAAACCGGTAAATCAGCTCATTGTGATATGTAATACAGAATAACTAGCTAGATATTTAATAATGCTCTGGTGCTCTAACATAGAAATAACCCCATATGGTATGGTACATGTGATGCTATATTGTGCATAGTGCGCACTTTACCTGTTTGCATTACGATGCATCTTTTAAAAAGACAGCTGACAGAGACAGTGCATCCTTTTAGAATTAATTTGCTGCAGCCAGGGCAGCTGTGAATTTGCACTCACCAGAGGACAGAGCTTTCAGGGAATTCGGAGCAGCTGCTTCAAAGCTGCTCACTGTTTCTCTATGCTGGCGGAAACCTGTCAGCACTTTAAAAAAGGGTTAGCGATCCCCCATGCATGTGGGTGCAGTGAGTGACTGCACCCACCCACAAGAGAGTGTCTGAATGGTCCATGCCCCCCTCCTTGCGTCCTTCACAGAGCTGCATTCTGTAGGCACACTTACAGAGCACCACTTTCTTGCGGTGCATACTTCTGTATGCATCTGCGCTTGTGCCTATAATGCGGCCCTGGAGGAGAGGCAAATAGATTCCATAAATGGCATGAAGGTGTATGATGGAATGCCCTCTTATGATAGCTCTAACACTTGAAGCACACCACTGCTGTATGTTTTACCGTGTTACAATATTCAGTAGTACAATATTCTGCAATACAATTGTGTCCTGGGGGCACACGAAGCAGGCGCACATGCCAGTTTTGGCCCTGGGACATAGCCTATAATACAGGCCATGGTGCATAAACGTAGAAGCATAGACATGCAAAAAGTGGCCTTCAATTCACAGAAGTGAGTTAAATGAATCAGTATAACAAACACATGCCCAAGTCTCAAAATCACAAACTTTCTGTCGTTTAGAAGGAATTAGACAGGGAGATTATTACCCTAATGCTAAATTTGAATGGAAGTCATTTAAAAATATAAGAAATCAGTAAAGATTTTACCTGCACCGTATACCTCCAAAAGAATGTTTTGATAATATAAATGAGCTAAAACTAGGAGAGTGTGGAAATCGAGTGATTTGCCTTTGTGTAATTCCTTGAAAATTTCCCAAAATTATGCTTCATTACACAAAATGCAAAATGAACATTTGGTACTATACTTTCGCACGAAATTCATTCTTTTGTCCATTTTGGACAGCTCGCTATCTGTCTTTCTGTTCGCTTCCTTTGCGGTACAGTAACAGCAGTGTCCGCAGGCTTAGATGACATTTGATCGGCATTGTGTTGATCAAGATATCCCGGCTGCTCCGATCTTTTTGGACCTGTTGCCAGCTTTTTGTACAGAGAATAATCGGCTTCTAGAAAATCCTTTAGATGAGGTAAGAACTTGCTTTAGCCTGGCTCCAAAATTGTGTAGAGAAAATGTCAATATAATGTAAATGTTGCCTTTTTTCTATCCGATACTATGGAATTGACAGGTGGGGTTCCCACAGGTTTCTATACAATCTTTATTACTTGTACATATGTGGTTTGCTCCTTTATAGAGTTTCCTCTCTTCGTTTGGGTTGTCGGTACAGATGTATGCTGACAATACTCAAGTAGTTAAGATATATTTTACCTCAAATACTTGTGATGTGTAAACTAAAGTGTCATCTCAGATCTGAAAAAGGATGTATCTCTTAGCTTCCGAGGTATCGCTGCACCGAGTTAGAAGAAAGAGCATTTTCATGTGCAGCATCTAAACTGTGGAAATAGCTTGCTACAGCCTTACATGTAGAATTTTTGGTAACTTCATTCAGGAAATATTTGAAAACATGGCATCTCCACATATATTAGCCTTACAATTATGCATTTGTTCGAAGTACGCTCCTTTATCACCTTTTTCTAAAGGATTATGGGCACCAAGATACCAAGTTATATTTGTATGAGCGTTCCACTGAAAAAATCTACAAACACAAAACGGCTGTTATGGTCAGACCAGTCTCTTGTTTTACACTGTTAAACGCTGAATTTTACTAATGAATATTCATGTATTCTGAGTGTTAAATTTGCATGGAGAATAAGTTAAGGTAGAGAAATAATACACACACTTGAAATTGCACCTATTTGAGTGGCCGCCAATGTTCACGAAGAGTACTTATTAATAGCTTATTAGCGTAAAAGGTTAAGCAAATATTTTGATTAATGTAGTTGTATGTCATATTAATGGTTATATATTATGTATTTGCTTAATTAATCGTAGGCCTTCATTTAGAAAGATCTTGGGCCTAGTTGCATGGCCTCATGTCAAACTGCATTGCTTAGGCGATTATAAAATGGCTGCTTAGAGAATTAAATTGTGATTTTCCTCTGTACTTACCAAATGCTCATAGCTAAAATTATTTTGCATGAGAACTGCTTGAAAGAATATGCTGTACTAGTTAGGGATACAATGTATAAAATAGTGTGTTTAAAGGCAACCTTCCCGGGAGAAGACAATGGATGCACTGACTGGGATAGAAGCTGATAAAATGGTGATACCTGACAAGCCTAACAGGAACAGCGGAAGAGGAGCCAGTCATCGACATTTGAACCATGTACTAGTAAATTCTTACATTTGGGGTTCTACTTTCACTGGACTAAACGTAAACGCACAATTCTTTAACCAATGGCAAAGTGTGAAGTAGTTTTAAGAAATCTAACTTAGAGGGGCTGCACAGAGAGGAGAACACACTGCATCATTGTTTTCCTGACCGTCCCGAGAAGAAACAAGCTCAACTTTCCTTAACCTTGTTGCCTAGAAGCGGCATTCTGTATGTCTATTCTTCAGACATTTCTATTCTGAACTTTAATGATGAATCTCTATGCCGTGCTGACCAAAATGATGTCCAATTGACGAAGACTGTCACAGCTTGCTGAACCATACTGAGGGAAGGTACCAGACGTTGTTACTGATTGTTATGTCTATTTGCTTTTTTTCCATAGGTCATGGTGTGTTGAAATTACTAAATTCTATTGATTACTGATGCTCTTGATTGTTACTGTCATTGATTTGTATTGGTACTGGGTCTCATGGTGGGAACTACTCTAAGCACAGTTCAAAGGTCCATCGACCTCCAAACGTGTCCCCTTATAAATTAACCAAATAAGGTCCGACACGCTAACACACCACATCTCAAGTCTAATAGACCATGCTATCACCTAACTACCAGACACCACAACACATCTCAGTCAGGTACTATGAAGATGTAACTGTTAATGAGTTTCAGGCATCTAACAGTACAACAATACTAAAGCCTTGAAATTTACCTGTCTTGAAACCTTGCTATAAAGTTCCTATTGTGATATATCTACCACATTGGCACACTTCACAGAAGTAGAAAACAAACCAATAATCTCAAATTAACTAACAAATAATATGACTGGGAAATTGCTCATCTGAAATGAATGAGTCACAACTATGAATGTCAGTGGCACAACCCATAGCTGATGAGGACAAGAGTTTCTATAGGTAAGAGCGAGGATAAAACTGTTGGGAGACCCACAACTGTACTACCAGCTTGTTTTTTTAATCATAAGGACGTCCCCAAATCAACTAAAGGTCATTTTTAATCTTTGCCAAGAGCTTCGTAATCCAGATGTCTAAAAAACACTATGGTTAAATTAATAATAAGGCAAGAACCTCTGATTTTCTTCTGATACAAAATCACCAAAATGTGGTAATCTGTTTCCAGTAACCTATAGTCTTCACCTTACCCATCCCTTGGTCCACCTTTGGCTCCATCTGCATTGCTCTTTGTCTTCCCAGTGGTCAAGGAGGAGATTTTAAGTTAGGCTCTAAGCCCTAAGGGCCAGATTTAAGAAGTCCCTTGCACCACCTTGCGCCACATTTGCGTTATTTTCTGACGCTAACGTGGTGTTAGGTTGGCGTAAACGCTGCACCATATTTACAGAGTGATGCAATACTTGCATTGTGCCACTTTGCAAAACCTTGCACCCCATTATGCCTCTGCCAGGCATAATGTATGTGGGGGAGGCGATCAGCTGTTAGAAGGCCCAGAAAAATAGCGCAGTGGAATCTATGCAATTCAACTGCTACCTTTTTAGTGTAATTTGTAATGTCTGCCGAAGGCAGGCCTTAAAATGAAGCTTCCACTGTTTTCAATGGGCCACCTTCCACTTTGCAGGATTAGCATAAAAGTTTTTGGTGCTAATCGCAAAGCGCCAAACTAGGGAAAATGTTTTTGATGCTAGTTACCTATGGTGCACCATGGGGTGCTGTATCATAAATCTGGCGCATACATTGTGGCGTTAGGGGGGGGCGCAATGTGGTGCAAGAAAAGTGGCACATCATAAAATGATGTGCCACTTTTTAGAAATCTGGCCCTAAACTCTCTAAAGAGCCTCCTCTTTAAAATAATACTTCTGCTCACACAAAGCAGATCTTGTTTGCGGGTAAAATCCTACCTTCTCAGAAGAGTCATTCTAGGACCCCTTATACACAATATTATCATTTCTGTAGCGAATTACAGGGCCATCCTACACTTCCTAGTAAGTTCATGGGGAGGTAATGAGGCAGCTCCAAGGAAATATTGCAAATGGTTAGACAAGCAGGGATTTACTAGAATAATCCTGGCTATTATTAGACAAGGACTTTTTGCATTATTGAAATAAAACAACAATAAATCAGTTCTTAAACTCCTCAAAATTTCAATGGATGGCAACTCCTTGGGCAGTGACATATTGCTGAGTTTGCTGGAATAATGCCCTCAATCCATAGCCTATGAATTACAAATGGTGCCCAAGGCAATACCATAATGGAAGGTGACACCTTGATTGTCACTGTGATTCATATCCTGCCCCTTACCAATATCTACATATGCCATTTCCCTCAGACCATTGACAGCTGTTCGTCAAAATATATGTTGACAACACCCCAATCAAATTTCAATTAGAAACATCAACACTTAATCAGGATGCACCATTAGATGAAAGAAAGAAAGCTTTCTGTACTTGAATCGAGAAAAAGACTAAAAATCTTTTGGCAGGCGTAGAAAAATCCTGCTCTTTTTCCTGTTTGTTTCCTCATCGGAAAGTAAGCCCATATATTGCATATGCTGTAAGTTAAAAAATATAAGACTATTAGGAGACTTTGTGCTCTCCTTCACTTCCCAAGTTAAAGTGATCAAGGGCATCAACTTGGACTTTTTCCTCCTAGAGCAATTGCATATTTTAACACGATAAGACGAAAATGTGCAAGAATGTGAGAAACAGCAATCACAAAGAACAGCAATGAATGTGTTCCATTAGCTCTCAGTGAAAGCAAACATAAATTTAAAGTTCCCTTAATCATTTATAAGGTCCACTGTGGTGACAGAAATTGCTGTACCACTATGAACTTGACAGGATCCTGTTCTCATAGTCTGTCCTCCTGATCATTCAGTGCATCTTCTGCTTTATGAAATATATGCCCAGATTTAAGAAGGCCTAGCACAAAATTAGCAATGCCTTAGCATCATTTGTTTGACATTAAGGAGGCCTTTTCCCCATGCCATATTTGCACAGTGGTGCAATGCATGCATTGAGCCACTTTGTCACCCTTTGCACTACATTATGCCTGCGCCAGACATAATGTATGCAAAGGGGGTGTTCCCCTGTTAGGTGTGGGTGAAGAAATGGTGCAAAGAAATCTAAGAGATTTATTTGCGTAATTTTTTAGGCAGTTTAACACCTGCTCAGGGAAGGCGTTAAAGGGGACACACCATTGTTTACAATGGCCCCTCTGTACTATTCAGTGTTAGTGCCAAAATCTTGGAGCTAATCCTGAACAGTACATCAATAGCGTAATTTTTTTTGACGTTATTGCCCACTCCCCTCCGCAATGGTGCACAGTATCTTAGATACGGCGCACACATGGTGGCGGTAGGGGGGGCGCTAAAGGGTGCAAGGAAAGGGGTGCTGCACTGAGTGCTACACCACTCTCCTTAAATCTGCCACATAGAACCAGAACCCTTTCAGGCCAGGACTTCATGCTGTAGAATGCACCTAAACCTAGCCTACTTTATGAATCATCCTCCATGTCATTCAGGCAAATTCTGAAAACAGAAGTGTTCGGGCAGCATTAAAACGATCCATTGGGTTCAACATTTCCCTACTTTACTATAACTCTGCAATCTTCAAGAGAAGCTAGAAATTGAGAAATGCATAAATAATTTCAATGGAAGTGCAGAGAAAACATAATGGATTTTTAAGATGTAAAGGTGTTGAAATGTTGAGACACACCCTAATTACTTTTGGATTTCATGATTTGGTGAAACCTGTACCTATCTTACCAAGGCTCTTTCAGTTAGTATCCTCCGGATAGTTCAAATAATTCTGTTAAATGCACTTTTTAGCATCATACTTTGAAGAAGTACTGAATGCTAAGATATTCATTGAGTTCTTGGTCAGAAACGTTGCAGAAATTCTTGAATCATGAAAAATGTCTTATCAAGCCAAAATCATATCTGAAAAATTTGTAGTTCAATCAAAGTTTGATTTACTGCGATGGTTGATTAACCAATTAGGATTAGTAAAGCAATATAAATATACACACAAAATAGATAAGACTTCCTCGGAAACATAAATATAACGCAGAGACAATGATATTGATAATCAAAAAGAAAACTATAAAAATTGGAAGTCTTCAATTCCATACAAAGTTAGCTCATCTTCAGTAAGTGTAGACCAATCTGTAGAAAAGAGAGTCAGGAAATATTTGCAGCAGAAAGCGGATAGTCATAAACAAAGACCTGTCACAATCTGAATGCTTCTTACCGCGGTTATCTGTCAATCTCGAGGCACCACCTGGTCTCTTCCTGGTTCTGGACTGACCAAGGTAAGAGCAACCCTTTCCAGTAGCCACGGTGATGTTGAGAGAGTAACACCAGGCAGACCAAGACCTCCAAAAGGAGTCCCAGAGGAAAAAAATCAATTCTGGGAAAAACCTCAGAAGCAATGAACTCCTGAAAAAGAGGTAAGAAAAAAGAGAAGCATAACATGAACTGGAACAGCAAAAACTGCAGACAAGAAAAAACAGGATAAGTCCAAAAAATCACCGGATACAGGAACGAGGAGCACCACCAGAACGGAAGTGTTTGCAACACAAGAAACAGAAGACCAACTGTGCTTATATACTGGCAAACAGGAAGTGACACACAGGAAGTTCTGAAGATACCATCTTGAATTGGAAAAAAGCCACAGTAGAGTGAATTGAAAAATAGCCATGGTGTAAAAGAGGAAGCAAAGCATGCATGGAAGGAAGCACATGCTCCTGGAAGAAGAAAAGTTGGCTAAGAGGAAAACCGCAAAGAAAGAGAAAACAAGAAAAAAGAAAAAAAGACAGAAAAAATAGGTAAGAGAGACTATAAGGACAAAAGGCGGGCGCAGCGCCCAAAGAAAGATGTACCAGTCGCGGTGTAGACCGAAAAAAGGCAGCAGCCCGAAACGCAGCTCAAAACGCGGACCACTGCAGAAACAGCTATCCAGGACACAGACCGCCGATCTGACCGCGGTCCGCAAGTGGGGCACCGCAGGTCCTCGCGGCATCACAAGACCGGGTTAGTTTCGGGGATATGGTTAAAAAAATACAGTATCAAAGCATCTAAATCATTTAAAAACAAGTATCATGTTTTAGTTAGTTGCTTTACCAAGTTGGACATTAATGATTTTGTAAGGGGTTAAAAGATGTTTAGCAAATGTATTGCCTCAGTATGAAAAAAACGAACATGTACAGCGAATGCCCTTCAGTATTCTTATCAGCCTGACCAAGCAATTCTAAAAGTTTGATCAAGCAATTCTAAGTGGAACATTGGGAATTAGATGCAATTATTGAATGTGACCCACTGTGGCATAAGACGGTTCTAAAGGAAAACATGATCTGTGACTCAGATATAATGGACACTGAACACTAAGAGAATAATGCTAATGAGTAGAGTACACATCACTCCTACCTTGCAATTAATTGTGTGCCTGATCAATTTTTTTTAATCTCATTTTTTTCTGTGTTCTTTTCCCAGGCATTTCATACTCACAGACCTGGGCTTTTCAGAAAGTTGTTCATCAAACCAACTGTTCGGTATGCTGTGAAAGAGAAAGTGCTATGTAATACTAGTGTTCTTATTATGTTGAATTTGAGATTTGATAATTCTGCACTGCTGAAAGGTGGTTTATTACTAAGGGTTGGTAGGTACCCATGACTAGTAATAAGGCCACAATCACAGAATCAGGTCCACTCAAGGTCTCTGTAAATTACTTCTTTGCTTAACCCTTGGTAGCTGTCAATAAGAAGACAGGCTTAACTTAGGAGACTAGTGCGTAAAGCATTCAAAAACAACAATTCATTAAATAAGTAAGACAGAACACACAATAAAAATACAACACCAATTTATAAAAGTAGGAAATATTTGTATCTTTAAAATGGCATCAGAGCAACAAAAATCTAATGTAGGGAACCAGATATATTTATTTTAAAGATTAAAAGTAAAACTTGAGGTTTGAAGCAAATAGCACTCAAGGGGTTCAAAAAGCTTGTGCTGCACTGAGGCAAAGTCAAGAGCTCTGGCTGACCATGATGTAACACTTCTTCAGTAGTGTTTTGTTGATGCAGCACCATTCCTAGGTTCAAGAATCGCTGAAGTGCTCCATGGGATGTTGGGACTACAGTTCCCACAATGCACCTGCCCAAATCCCCAAACATCCACTAAACACTGTTCAGCTGTGCTCTTCTGGTAGGAATCGATGCAGGTGACTCTTAGTAGCTCCTTTATACCTGTTGCTTACAGTGAGTACACTCCTGAGTTCTTTGGAAGCCAGGCAAAGTCCTCTTTTGTGAAGCCCAGAGTGTGCAGCAGGTGCATTCCTTGTGAATGCAGTCCTTATTGGTGCAGACCAGAGGTTCAGCAGGCTAGTCCTTCTTCTTCTTCTTGTTTTCAGGCAGGGGTGTTTGGGCGTCCACAACACCATCCTAGGGTCTAGAAGCTCTCAGATGGTCTTTGATATGTTGGGACTATTTTTCCCAGTATGCACATGTCCAATTCCTTCAAAGGCCACTGGAGGGAGTCCAGCTAGGGTCTTCCTGATGGATATGGTGCAGGTATAGCTCTGTTAACTTGTTGCTGTTGGGAAGTTCACTCTTTCACTTCTTGAAGCCAGGCAAAGTCCTTAGAGCTTCAGGTCCTCAGTGTGTAGCAGGTGCAGTCATGAAGAGTGCAGGTCTTTGGGAAGCAGACCAGGGATCCTGCAGGCCAGTCCTGCCTCTCTGTGTAGTTTCAGGCAGTGATCTGGGCTGCTGGGCAACTCTCTCATATTTATTTAGTGTTCCTGGGTTGGCAAGCAGGGCGGGGCACCCCTGACCAATAGGTTGCAGGGTGCCACCCTCTGAAGTGACCACTTCCTGTGAAGTGTGGCAAAAATCAGTTCCGGAAAGCACTATTTTTTCAAAAGGTAAAATGGGGAATCTTTCTCATGGAGGTTAAAATCTGGCTCAGCCATCCTACTGGTGTGGCTTATTTTCCTTAACACTACCCCTCTAGCCCCTCTGCTAATCTAGTCACTGGGGCTCCCATTGGCTGGGGTGATAGGAAGTGGGGATGAGCTGCCTATGTCCTGTCCTAATTGTCATTCCACCTCAGAAGACCAGTTTGGCTACTTGGCCCCCTTCCTACCTTTTGCTATGCAGCTTGCAGATCTCCACACTGCAGATGTCCCTTAGTCTAAATGCAGGCCACTTCACATCTCAGTAAGGCAGCTTACCACAGCCTGGCAGAGGCTGGACAATCGGAAAAGAGCTGCTGGAAGACTGGATTTTGGCTCAACAGAAAAGCAAGTTCTATAACTTATTTTATGTGATAGTATAATAAAACAGAGGCAAGGTATTGGATTTAGTCTAACTATCATTTGAAGTCCAAGAATGATATTTGTAGCTTGTTCCTAGCAATAATTATACTTTAATAAAGTTGTCCTTCGTTAACCTATTGAAGTAATGCACTACAATGTGGAAAACAAAATTGGCAGTTTTTCCCCTCACTATTTCTATAGGAAAATAAATATTGTCACACTCTGATCAATTTGTAAGTTGCGCTTGTCCTAAAAAAAGGTCATTTTATAATGATGTTAAGTACCAGATAGACTAGATTTAATGGAAGTTCCACATTAGGTTTATGAATATGATGTGATATTCAACTTGCCTTTTATTGTGTCTGGTTTCATTTGGTGCTTAGATTTCACACAAATCTATCTCATGCTATTTAGCAATTGTGGCTTTGCATGAAAACCTATGACAGATTGTGTGTGTATCCCTCATTTAGGGGCAGATGTAGCAAAGTTTTGTGAGTTGCAAATGGCCTTATTCGCTATTTGCGACCTCGCAAAATCCGAAATGGGATGCAAAAATCCCATGTCCGAAATGCAAATAGCGATGCGACCCATTGCCGACTCACAAAAAATTCGACCTGATTTTGCGATCTGAAAATAGGAAGTCACAATTTGCGAGTCGCAAACCATATGCAAAAGCCAGTCTCAAATTGCGACTAGTCACAAAAAGCCCATTTTGCACATACAGATTACCACTGATTCAGAGCACTTGGTAACCAGAACCAAAGTATAAAAGGAGACCCAGAAGGCATCTGGGTGACTCAAAATGGCTGAACTGTACGTGATAGCATGGAGGAGGAGAGTCCAGGCCGCCCAGCAGAGGAGGAGGAGGCAGAGACAGGAGAGGATATACCGAGCCAGGCAGACACTATTCCAACAAACTGAGGAGGAAATATATGACAAATATAGACTGAGCAGTGCTGCAATCTTAGAATTAATTGAACTACTGAATCCTCAGCTTGAACGATAGACAATGCACGGCAGCGCCATCCCTACACATGTGCAAGTGCTATGCTCACTGCACCTCTTGGCCTGGGGTAGCTATCAGGGGGTGATTGCTGTGGCAGGTCGGGTATCCCAAAGTGCACTCTCACGATTCTTCAGATCTTTCCTAGATGCCATACTCACACACATGTCCAGATATATATACCTACCCAGGAATGAGGCAGAAATCATCAGCACCAAGTTGGACTTCTACAGAATTGCCAACTTCCCCCATGTTATAGGGTGTGTGGACGGGACACATATACAAATTTGCCCACCTGCAAATCTGGAATGTGTGTTCCACAATAGGAAATGTACCCACTCACTAAACATCCAGGTGGTATGTGACGCCCATAATGTAATTACTGACATTGTAGCTGAATATATCCAGGGAGTACACATGACTCATACATTTTCAGGCACAGTGGGATACAACAATGCCTAGAACATAGGGAAGTTGGGAGACGGATATCTATTAGGTATGGCTGACTACACCCTGAAGCCATACATACAGGCCACTGTGTAACCCTGTGATGGCCTGCTAAATTTGCTTTTTTTGTCAAACAGGTGACATTGCATATGCACTGAGATCATGGATACTCACCCCATACCTAACAACTGGCAAACAGAATGAGAGGTGATATAACAGTGCATCGGCGGACCAGAGCTGTTGTGGAGGAGACCTTTGGCTTGTTAAAGGCAAGATTCAGATGTCTATACAAAAGTGGAGGTGCACTCCAGTATGCCCCAGAAACAGCATGCAAGATAGTTGCCGCCTGTGCCATCCTACACAACATTGCCACCAGACGTGGGCTACATCTCACCCCTGAAGACACAGACACGGAGGATGAGGAGCAAGAGCTACCACACTGACAGCCTGGGGATAGAAGCATCTCAAATGAGGAGAGACAGAGATGGAACCACATTGCAACCCAATACTTTGGCTGGTACATGGCAACTGTCACCACACTCACTAATGTCAGGCACACATAGCCCAATTATGTAGTGAAACAAACAAAAATGTTTTATTTCTAAACTATGTAAAAGATAGAATATTGCTGTTTGTCACAGTCATAATTTGTTAACTGACATTTAAGACACATTCAATTCATGTGCCTTATTCACAGGACAGTTTGGTGGCTCACACCCTCCTCCTATTGCAGCCACCATGGCTCATTCCTAGTGGGTCCCCTGACCCCTACCGTGCACTGCTACTCCGCAGCACACGGGACTCGCTGGCAGAAACACTACTTGTGGTCGACTCCTCCTCGCTGTCCTGCGGGGTCTCCCCTGTGCCCCTTGCAGCCTGCCTGCTCTCCATAAGGTCCACCGTGTGGCTGATGCGGCCAAGTCCTCATGCCACATCCCCTGCGAAATGCCCAAGTTACACCTGGAGGCTCACTGTACGCCTTGACAGGCATGTTATATTAGTGGCAAGATGCCCAATAGATGCTGCCAGTCTTTCAAAGTGTGCGGCTGCCACAAGTTCAGTCACCAAATGTTCAATGGCCTGTGTTAAGATCCCCAGATGTTGGTTCATGTGGTTGAACTGACTGTCCACATTTGCCATCCCATGTGTCATTGTGGTCTGTAGTCTGTTCAGGTTTCTGTTGATGGACCTTAATTGTTTGTTTTGCAGGCGCTGACCCTGAATGAGCGATGCCTCCAAGCCCACAAACTCTGCTTCTCCGACATCATCCTGGGGCACCGACTGAACTCTGCGCCGGTGTCTGCGCACTGCTCTGGCTTGTGGCTCTGTGAGTGACCCTGGTGCTATTTCTGCTCCCCCTATGTCCTGCGTTGGATCCTCCATGGACCCTGGTGGTGTTCTGCTGGGCCCTGCTATGTCACCGGCAGCCTCCTGCAGTGGGTCTGGCCCATGTTCCTCTCCCTGCCTTATGTTGCTGCTGGGGGTGTCTTGTGGGAGACCTGTGGGACATAGGGGATACACTGTCGGTCTTGCACATCTGTTTTATGCCTCCTAATAAACATTTGCCTATATTTGGACTACTGTACTACATTGCCCATAATGCACTATTCTAGAGGTTGCTAGACTGGAATGGAGCTAGTCTGGTGGTGCCTGCTGCTGAGTACTGGTATAGTGTGTATACTGCATTTGTGGGTGTCAAAGCATATCTCATGGTACTCACTTTTTGATGTCCCAGGCGCTGAACTGTCCAGTTTTCCCATGCCCAGAACGGCCTCTGGCTCCAGTGTCTGCTCCACCATGCTTTCCACGGCTGTGGGTGGTGGTACGGTGGATGGGCCTCCTACGGTGCCCCTCACGTCTCTCATGCGATCCACAACCCTCTCCTTGGTCCTGGAGCAAGGTTGTACCACCTTTTGCGGATTTCCTCAAGAGTGCGGTGGTTTACCCCTATGCCATTGATTTTCTCCTGTATCTGCTGCCATAATCTTTTCTTCTGAGTGTCTGGGACACTCATTGCTGCCTTTCCGAAAAGTTCATCACGGTGCAGGGTGCATTCTTCTGTCAGCACCTCCAACTCCTTGTCAGAAAATTTAATTTTCCTCCTTCTGCCAGCACTGCCTGTCTCCTCCATGGTTGCTGTTGCTACTCTCCCCTGGGTGAGGCTCAGCAGTTTAAAATGGGTGTGGTCCTCCCTCCTACCAGGTCTATTTGATGATTTCCTGGTTCTGATGTTATCACCAAGAGCCAGGAAGTGGGTTTCCCAACTGTTGTGGTGCACCTGCAGGCAATTTGCGAGACAGTCGCAATTTGCGACACCCTTCTCCCAAATTGTGATCCTGCTTTTAGCAAGCTCGCAAATTGCGACCTCGCTAAAAGGAAAGTTGGCAAAATGTGGTGCAACACCTCTGCGACTCGCAAATTGGTATCGCAAGTCTTTTTTGCATTTGGTGTTGCGAATCGGAAATAGCGATTTGCATGGAGTCGCTATTTCCGATTCGCAAGATTTTACCTGCCTACATCTGCCACTTACTTACATAAAAAGGGTGATGCTCCTTGAGGAAAATCAGTTTTACTGCTATGCTGGCTATACACCTGTGGGAACTGCTGAAAATATATTTGGTCACTAGAGAGAGAAAAATCTCAAAGACAAGGGCAATTAAAATACATTTTTAATTCTATGTGTGGAATTAATTTAGGATTTTAGTCCATGTGGGAGCAATATTTTCAAGTTTAGAACACATAAAATGCACCAGATTGTAATAGTACCCCTTGGATGACAAACATGGACGGATTTAAAGTAATATATTTGCCTCACACCCCTAAGCAATGTTGTTAAAACATCTTACACAATTGTAACAGAATATAAGAATACATTTAATACAAAAAAATGCAATAGCCACAAACACCATCTTTTGACTTTGTTGGAAAGGTACTATCAGAGCTATTGGACACATATGAGCTTTTTGAGAACCACAGAACAAAAAAACAATAACAGAGAGTGAGAATGATTTATGGCAGATCTGGATGTGGCAGACCAAACAAAGAGGAGAAATATCATGCACACCCTTAAACATAGGAAAATGAACAAATTACATTGATGAAGAGTGAAAAGTACTCAAGGCAGGATACAACTAATTTAAGAATTAAAGAACTAAGGACTCTCTGAAAGTCCTAACTTGAGACACGAGACCTGATGACAGGAAATGTAGCTTTATGAAATTGACTGCTCAACAAGAGCAGTTTTCTAGGTTGCCAGTAATGGCTGCCTTTATCCACGAATGGCAATGGGAAAAGACTACAAAAGCTGCTAATCAACAGCCATGCACTGTCGATTTCCAACTGCCAGAAAACCCTCCTGCAAGGTGGGGCTTCTAGCACTGTAAAAAAGGATATTCTACAGCTACTGAAAGGTGAAACTCTACGTGAGGCCCTGAGCGGCAGCCAAAGCTTTTCCGGCTCAAGCTAAGTACGCCATTTGTCAATACCCTTGCTTTCTTAGGCTTTATAATTCTCAAACCTGGTAACATTGTTAAAACTGGCATGAGGTCATGTATCTTTACATTTTCAACTTTCTATACCTATATTCAGCAGACACACAAGAAGTAAAAATCAGCTCCAAATAGTAGCATTCGTTGATACAAACTTTAACCCCTTCGCTGCCAGGCCTTTTCCCCCTCCTGTGCCAGGCCTTTTTTTGCCTATTTGGGGCAGTTCGCGCTTAGGCCCTCATAACTTTTTGTCCACATAAGCTAACCAAGCCAAATTTGCGTCCTTTTTTTCCAACATCCAAGGGATTCTAGAGGTACCCAGACTTTGTGGGTTCCCTTGAAGGAGGCCAAGAAATTGGCCAAAATACAGTGAAAATTTCGTTTTTTTCAAAAAAATTGGAAAAAGTGGCTGCAGAAGAAGGCTTGTGGATTTCCCCCTGATAATGGCATCAACAAAGGGTTTGCAGTGCTAAACTCAGCAGCTTCCTAGCTTTCAGGAACAGGCAGACTTGAATCAGAAAACCCAATTTTTCAACACAATTTTGGCATTTTACTGGGACATACCCCATTTTTTTATTTTTTGTACTTTCAGCCTCCTTCCAGTCAGTGACAGGAATGGGCATGAAACCAATGCTGGATCCCAGAAACCTAACTATTTCTGAAAAGTAGACAAAATTCTGAATTCAGCAAGGGGTCATTTGTGTAGATCCTACAAGGGTTTCCTACAGAAAATAACAGCTGAAAAAGCAAAATATTGAAATTGAGGTGAAAAAACCATCAATTTTTCTCTACGTTTTACTCTGTAACTTTTCCCTGCAATGTCAGATTATGGAAAGCAATATACTGTTACGTCTGCTGGACTCCTCTGGTTGCGGGGATATATAGGGCTTGTGGGTTCATCAAGAACCCGAGGAACCCAGAGCCAATAAATGAGCTGTACCCTGCAGTGCGTTTTCATTCTATACCGGGTATACAGCAATTCATTTGCTGAAATATAAAGAGTAAAAAATTGCTATCAAGAAAACCTTTGCATTTCCAAAAAGGGCACAAGATAAGGTGCTGAGGAGCAGTGGTTATTTGCACATCTCTGAATTCCGGGGTGACCATACTAGCATGTGAATTATAGGGAATTTCTCAAATAGATGTCTTTTTTACACACTCTCCTATATTTGGAAGGAAAAAATGTAGAGAAAGACAAGGGGCAATAGCACTTGTTTTGCTAATCTATGTTCCCCCAAGTCTCCTGATAAAAATGATACCTCACTTGTGTGGGTAGGCCTAGCGCCCGCGACAGGAAACGCCCCAAAACGCAACGTGGACACATCCCATTTTTTTGAAAGAAAACAGAGGTGTTTTTTGCGAAGTGCCTACCTGCAGATTTTGGCCTCTAGCTCAGCCGGCACCTAGGGAAACCTACCAAACCTGTGCATTTCTGAAAACTAGAGACCTAGGGGAATCCAAGGAGGGGTGACTTGCGGGGCTCGGACCAGGTTCTCTTACCCAGAATCCTTTGCAAACCTCAAAATTTGGCTAAAAAAACATGTTCCTCACATTTCTGTGGCAGAAAGTTCTGGAATCTGAGAGGAGCCACAAATTTCCTACCACTCAGCGTTCCCCCAAGTCTCCCGATAAAAATGATACCTCACTTGTGTGGGTAGGCCTAGCGCCCGTGACAGGAAACACCCCAAAGCGCAACGTGGACACATCCAAAATTTTGGAAGAAAACAGGGGTGTTTTTTGCGAAGTGCCTACCTGTAGATTTTGGCCTCTAGCTCAGCCGGCACCTAGGGAAACCTACCAAACCTGTGCATTTCTGAAAACTAGAGACCTAGGGGAATTCAAGATGGGGTGACTTGCGGGGCTCGGACCAGGTTCTGTTACCCAGAATCCTTTGCAAACCTCAAAATTTGGCTAAAAAACACATGTTCCTCACATTTCTGTGGCAGAAAGTTCTGGAATCTGAGAGGAGCCACAAATTTCCTTCCACCCAGCGTTCCCCCAAGTCTCCCGATAAAAATGATACCTCACTTGCGTGGGTAGGCCTAGCGCCCACGACAGGAAACACCCCAAAGCGCAACGTGGACACATCCAAAATTTTGGAAGAAAACAGAGGTGTTTTTTGCGAAGTGCCTACCTGTAGATTTTGGCCTCTAGCTCAGCCGGCACCTAGGGAAACCTACCAAACCTGTGCATTTCTGAAAACTAGAGACCTAGGGGAATCCAAGGAGGGGTGACTTGCGGGGCTCGGACCAGGTTCTGTTGCCCAGAATCCTTTGCAAACCTCAAAATTTGGCTAAAAAAACACATGTTCCTCACATTTCTGTGGCAGAAAGTTCTGGAATCTGAGAGGAGCCACAAATTTCCTTCCACCCAGCGTTCCCCCAAGTCTCCCGATAAAAATGATACCTCACTTGTGTGGGTAGGCCTAGCGCCCGCGACAGGAAACACCCCAAAGCGCAACGTGGACACATCCAAAATTTTGGAAGAAAACAGAGGTGTTTTTTGCGAAGTGCCTACCTGTAGATTTTGGCCTCTAGCTCAGCCGGCACCTAGGGAAACCTACCAAACCTGTGCATTTCTGAAAACTAGAGACCAAGGGGAATCCAAGATGGGTTGACTTGCGGGGCTCGGACCAGGTTCTGTTACCCAGAATCCTTTGCAAACCTCAAAATTTGGCTAAAAAAACACATGTTCCTCACATTTCTGTGGCAGAAAGTTCTGCAATCTGGGAGGAGCCACAAATTTCCTGCCACCCAACGTTACCCCAAGTCTCCCGATAAAAATTATACCTCACTTGTGTGGGTAGGCCTAGCGCTCGCGACAGGAAACACCCCAAAGCGCAACGTGGACACATCCAAAATTTTGGAAGAAAACAGAGGTGTTTTTTGCGAAGTGCCTACCTGTAGATTTTGGCCTCTAGCTCAGCCGGCACCTTGGGAAACCTACCAAACCTGTGCATTTCTGAAAACTAGAGACCTAGGGGAATCCAAGGAGTGGTGACTTGCGGGGATCGGACCAGGTTCTGTTACCCAGAATCCTTTGCAAACCTCAAAATTTGGCTAAAAAAATACATGTTCCTCACATTTCTGTGGCAGAAAGTTCTGGAATCTGAGAGGAGCCACAAATTTCCTTCCACCCAGCGTTCCCCCAAGTCTCCCGATAAAAATGATACCTCACTTGTGTGGGTAGGCCTAGCGCCGGTGACAGGAAACACCCCAAAGCGCAACGTGGACACATCCAAAATTTTGGAAGAAAACAGAGGTGTTTTTTGCGAAGTGCCTACCTGTAGATTTTGGCCTCTAGCTCAGCCGGCACCTAGGGAAACCTACCAAACCTGTGCATTTCTGAAAACTAGAGACCTAGGGGAATCCAAGATGTGGTGACTTGTGGGGCTCGGACCAGGTTCTGTTACCCAGAATCCTTTGCAAACCTCAAAATTTGGCTAAAAAAACACATGTTCCTCACATTTCAGTGGCAGAAAGTTCTGGAATCTGAGAGGAGCCACAAATTTCCTTCCACCCAGCATTCCCCTAAGTCTCTCGATAAAAATGGTACCTCACTTCTGTGGGTAGGCCTAGCGCCCACGAAAGGAAATGGCCCAAAACACAACGTGGACAGAACATATTTTTTCACAGAAAACAGAGGTGTTTTTTGCAAAGTGCCTACCTGTGGAGTTTGGCCTCTAGCTCAGCCGGCCCCGGGAAGGGGGGGGGCAGAAATGCCCTAAAATAAATTTGACCCCCCAAGCCCCCCCTGCCCCTTCCCGGGAACAACCCCTGCCTACGGGGTCGCTTCCCCTGCATGACATTGGCGCCAAAAAACACTTTAAGGAAATACTTTTCCTTCCCTTTGAAGCCCCTCCGGGCCTCCCAGTGATTGAAAGAGAAATGCTTTTGCATAGGGAGGCCCCTGTGACAAATCAGCTCGCGCGCTGACGTCACAGGGGGGGGTGGGGGGGTTGGGGGTGGAAGGGTAAGGTCTTCCCCTTCCATCCCCGACTTGGGGGGGGGGAGGGGGTGCACGGGGGCGCGCTAGCGCGCCCCCAAGTTCCCCTGTGCCATGGATGAGATGATCTCGTCCAAGGCACAGGGGAACTGTAGTCTTGGACAAGATCATCTCGTCCAAGGCACAGAACCGGTTAATACATGCATGCTTTAATGCAGCCATGATCAATTAAAACGCTATCTTATTTGAATGAACATCCATCGTTGAAATCAAAGAGCCGTGCTTTGCATCCCTGATAAAGAATGCAAGACAGTAACACGTTTTGTAATCACTTAATAAACTCCTTTTCATTTGAATAATTTTTGTCAGGTTTTAATTACATTTTCTTAAGCATAATGCACAATATGCGCAATGTTAATAATTGATTTTTCAAGTGTTTGCTTAAGATTCAATATTTGTATTTCTCTGTGCAGAATGTGACTAATGTGCTATAAAGAAATTGCAATTAATTACTAAAAATAAGTTAACATGCATTTAGTGTTGCAAGGTCCTTCACTCCTGTTACATCATATCTTAAGTGTCCAAAGAGAGATGATAATGAAGCGATGAACTTTGGGGTCCGTGAAATCCTAAAAAGCTTGCTTAAGCTAGCATTTGAGCAGCATGCCTGCAGATACTCCCATAATGAAAGGCAAACTCCTATTTTTGTAGAGTGCTGGATAGTTTCTCAATTGAGGAGAGAAACCAGTTAGGGTATGTTATGCTTAATCAATTCGATAACAGTAGGGCAGGAGTTCTGCCAGAGAAGGTTTCACATTCCTTGTGGACACCATTTATTATTACATTTGAATGACAGGTAATTGCCTCTCCAGTGAAAATCATCGCCTAAATTACTGAGGCAATTTTCATAATAAACTTAGTCCCTGACAATGATGGATTATTTTTCCTCTGAGCACTAAATTTCACTATAAACACTCCTACAGGAACACATTCAAGTGTATATCAGTGTGTCTTGCTTAGTATAGGTCAATGTAGTTGATTATGGTTGGACATGGCAAAGGCAAAAAATAGTGAAAAATGGTACCTGTTTTGGAGACGGTATAAATGCAAGTCAAAACCGAATAGAAAAATATATTACTAAATTGGGACATGCAACACTTAGGGGCATCCAATGCAGCACCACTTTTTTTGCACCCCTTAGCAACCCCTAATGCCACCATGTGTGTGCAGTATTTGAGATACGGTGACCCATGACGGTAGTTAGGGCACCAACGTAAACAATTTTGGTGCTAGTTTGGCACTTTTTCAGGATTAGCATAAAAATGTTGACGTTAATCCTGCAAAGAACATTGAGGCCCATTATAAATAATGCTGTGCATGCTGTTAACATCTGCTCTTTACAGGCATTAAAAATGCCGCAAATAAATCTTTTAGATTTGTTTGGCCTCCATAATGGGGGAACATCCCTCTCGCATACATTCTGCTTAGCACAGGCATAATGTGGCGCAAAGGGTTACAAAGTGGTGCAATGCATGCATTGCACCACTTTGTAAATAAGGCGTGTTGATTTTTGAACCCTCACGCCACATTAGCGTCAACAAAATGAGGCTAATATGGCACTAGAGCTTCATAAATCTGGGCCTTAGTGTGAGTATGGAAGGGATCATCAAGAAATTAGGGGCAGATTTACAAGGTCCTTGCACCCCTTAGGGCCACATTTGCAGCAAAACTTTTGCCACAAAGGTGACGCTAACAGGCCACTACCATAGCGCCATATTTACAAGGTGGTGCAAACTAGGTTTTCGTCACCTTGTAAACCCTTTGCGGCACATCATGCATAATATATGCATGATGTATGCAAAGGGGGTGTTCCCTCGTTAGAGGGTCGCTAAAAATGGCACAATGGAATCTACAAGATTCCTTTGCACCATTTCTAGCGCCATTTTTAACTGCTTTAGGCAGCCGTTAAAATGAACAAAGTGATTGTTTCCTTCTAATGTGTAATGCAGTGAAAACTGTTCCATCTGTCACACCAAAACTCGATTGCCCTCTCACCATGTACTCACAAACCTAGGGTTCATATCATCAGTGAACCTAAGGCCTCCAATTCTATACCCTGAATTGTCACATGTAACTGCTAATACCTACTCACTTGTATACTTTCCTCGAATCTCACCTCTGTGTCTTCAAGAACAATATATCCTGTATTTCTTTTCATCAAGAAATACAGCAACAACTTCCCTCTCTGCCATCACTCTCCTTCCTAACCCCTTAACAAGTACTAAACCATGCTACATGCATACTGTTGACTCTTCAAGACACATCAGGCTGGCAGGCTCAGAGAGTACATTGGTTCTCCATGCAGTTTACTCACTAAAGTTCATAACATGCTTTTGCCTAATCCATCTTAATTTGTCCAATTTTCCTGAAAGCCATCACTCACCTCCATCAACCACAAAGCCAACAGTGATCTCTTCCTTGAACCCTACATTCGGTGTTCCTCTTTAAGATTCAGGTCCTTCTACTATATGAACATATATACTCCTTGGAATACGGGTTGAAAATGCCTCTGCACACCAAAGTCTTGTACTAAGGAGGCCTCCTGTCAACAAAACACCCAAACACCAAATGAAAGTGAATTCACAGCATTTGACTGATTTATTTTCCGTACTTTGGATATTCATCACTACCATCTCTCACAAAAAGCATTTTATGTTCCCATTTGTTATGAGTACATCACTTGCCATTTAGTCTAACCATTTTATTGTATTCCAGTTTGATATTTTTGCTAGACATCTGAATAAATATGCAAAACAAACCTAGCATGACTGAATTCTATTGGAAATCTGACTCTCCCATATGTGACTCATTTACAGTTTGTATGAGGAATTGTTGTCTCTTGAGTTCTTCTCACTACTCATAATTCGATTTACACTCCAAATAAAAAGGTGAATGCCACAAGCATGTTTGTAAGGAATGAAAGGTAATGCAATGCACATAAAAATAAATTTAACCAATATAGCAAATTATTATAATAACACATACACAAGTCTGCTTTCACAACCATTGACAATCTGCAAAATATTGTTAAGCTGCATTACTGTCTGGCAAATGTAATACCAGTCATTAAATACCCCCTCTCCAAGTTAACAGACCAAACAAACGTGTGGGATCTCATTTGCAATCTTAGGCCCATATTTATACTTTTTTAGCGCCGCATTTGCGCTGCTTTTTGACGCGAAAGCAGCACAAACTTACAAAATACAATTGTATTTTGTAAGTTTGCGCTAAAAAGTATAAATATAGGCCTTGGTGTCAAACCCAGTTCTAAAATGAATAACAAGATTTCAACCGGGGCAGTTGGCTTAAAACTTAAAATAACCAACCTGAACAGGTGTAGTTCTCATTCCAGGGCCAGTGAACTTGAAATCAGCGACAAGGGGGTCATGTAATGAAGCCTGGGTCAAGGGTATATGGAGTCTGCGACCACCAGTTTTCGGTGGTTTGGAAGATTTGGGGATTAGAATATTTGGGGATATGGAGATGCCCCAGAGTGGATCTGGAGGTCTCTGCTCATCATCAGTCCTTTACAGCTGTGGCACCTTGACGGTGTGGAAACATCTGTGATTGTGGTGCGGTGGCTGCAGTTCGCACTGGCAAGTAATCCTCCTCATGGCAGAAACTGTGGTACACACGATCTAGCTCAGGTGTGTCTGCACAAGACAGTGGCTGCCATATTGGAGGTTGCAGGAGCAATAGTGTTGGACCTGGCCCTTTTACAGGGTCATTCCCCAGACTTTTTGCTTTTGCCTCCTTATTTTTCTGACCTTTGTTGGCTGACGTTTTGACTCTGAGCACTTTTTCACTGCTAACCAGTGCTAAAGTGCATGTGCTCTCTCTTACAAATTTGGTATGACTGGATTCTACCTGATTGGCATATTTAATTTACCTATAAGTCCCTTGTAAAGTGGTATCCCTATACCCAGGACCTGTAAATTAAATGCTACTAGTGGGCCTGCAGCGCTGCTTGCGCCACCCACTGAAGTAGCCTGTCAAACCTATCTAAGGCATCTAAATTTACGTGCCAGGCCCAGAACTCCCATTTTACTACATGTACGTCACCCCTAAGGTATGCCCTAGCTAGCCCTTTGGGCAGGGTGCCATGTATGTAGAAGGCAGGACATGTGCCATGTTGCGTGGCCTGTCCTGGTAGTGACAAACAGCCTAACTTGGTATCTCACTACTGTGAGTGCTGCCCTCTCATAGGATTGCATTGGAAATGCCCTGCCTTATGTGTAAGGGGTATTGTTTGATTTATGAGGGGTAGCGTAGGCATGTTTGGTATGGTTGTGACAGTGGTAAGAAATGCTGCTTACTGGTGTAGGTGTATTTTTTATTACTATCCCAGAAATGCCACTTCTAGAAAGTGCGCATTTATCTGTGCTTATAACTTTGGTGTTTTGTAGCTTGTCTCCAATCAACGTCTGGGCAGAGTGACAGTTGGGGCTTTGTGCATACTTCTCAGACAGCCTGAACACAGGGAGGGTGGAGGTGACACAGAGGTGCATCTACATATTGTAAAGCCTTCCTGGGCTGAGAGAAGGGAGAGGCGGGGCACACCTGCATTTGTACAGACTGTGCCCTGGCCTCACACAATAGGGTTGTTAACCCCCCACTGATGTTTGGAGCCTGTGCTGAAAGGAGAGAGTGGGCACTCCTAGAACCAGTTGTAACTGGCTGGAACCTCCTCTCCCTACCATTGAAAAACACTGTAAGAACTGACTATAAGTACAGGGGAACTTTCCCCACATTTTGAACATTCTTGGAACCTGAAACTGGACACAGAGTGCTGATGAATGGACTCACCAGGAAACCACCTTGGACTGCTGCTGCTGTGCTGACCTGTGACCTGCCTGGTCACTAGAAGGACTGTTACCATGTGCACCCCTTGTGCTGGCCTGTAGCTGGGCCCACCGGCCCTGTACTTTGTTGTGTTTTGCCTGTTCCCAGGGGCAGGGTGCTGTGGCCCCTGACCCCTACAACCAGTCCCTACAACTATGCCCATAGCATTTTTCAAATGTTGCTCTTTTTATTTCTAAAGGAAAATCACCTGCGCAGCCCAGGCTGCAGGCTTGGCTCTAGCGCTTTGAGAAACGCTCCTGGATCACCGCTGCAGCCGGGTTCACTGAATAACTTGGAGCGCGGGGATCGCGCTCTTCTCTGTGCCGCCGGGGCACACCAACAAAGGAATCGGAGCAAGGGTGCTCCTCGCGGTGCCCCTGAGGCACCTCCCGCTTCCGGGAGCACCCCCGGGGCACCACCCACCTTCAATCCCCCAGGAAACCTCACGGCGGCTCGGGAGAGGCTTCCCTCACTCGCGCACCACATCGGGTGCGGGCGAGTGTTCTCTCGGGCCCCCGGAGGGGTCTGAATGTTTTTCCACAAGTGAGGCAGGACTCGGGGAAGGCGCAGCGAGCGCCCACCTTTCCCGGTCCTGCGCCAGGAGCGGGATGCTCCTTTCCTTTTTCGTGGGCATTCCTCCTTAAGATTAGGAAGGGAGACCTCGACGGAGGTCCCTTCCCGCCTTGGCCCCAGAATCGTTTAGTGGGCCGCGCCCGGCCCCCACCCCACGGACAGGTTGTGCGGAGGCTGAGGCAGGCCCACCCCGAACGGAGGCCCCGAGAGGGGCCTGTTCATGAGGAGAGGGTGCCAACCTCCCCTCTTCCCTCCAAAACATCATGTGGCCCCCGTTTTGTGCGTCGGAGCGCCGGGGGCCCCCTACACTCACCTTTAGGCACTGGAAGTGCCCAAATCAGCTGGAAACAGGTACTCTGTAGGAAATCTAGGCTCTAGGAGCCTAATACAGACTTATAAATGTTTTAAGTTTCCACTCTGTTTACTGTTGTTACATATGTGTGCTAATGTTCCTTCCTGGGCATGTCTAGCTGATATGTATTTATATGACTTGTGGTATATTCTCTAATGTTCCTTTGATGGGTATTTAGGAATTGTTCATGACAAGTGCATATATCTTTGTCTATAATTCCTGACTACTGCTTATATTGCAGAATCCTGAGTACTTACGTGTTCTAATGTGACAACTGCCTATTCTGGCAGAGTATTAGTAACTTGTGTAACATTCTGACAACTGCTAAGGTAGCAGGTTATTACTTACGTGTAATGTTGGTCTAATTATGTTTCATGCAATACAGATTATTTTTACATAGCTCAGTGTGGTGTTTACTTTGTGGTGTACATTTTGCATCATGTGTGTTGTGTGTTGTGCAAACGCTTTACACATTGCCTCCAGGTTAAGCCTGACTGCTCGTGCCAAGCTACCAAGGGGGTGAGCAGGGGTTATCTTGGACGTGTACCTCCCAAGCTCTGATTAGAGTGGCTAGGTTCTGCCAGGCTGCGGTGCATACCCTAGCCAACCAGAAACCCCATTTCTAACAAATAGGAAATAGGAAATAGCAGGCAAAACAACAGTGAGTGACAGTGTGCCAAGTGGTGATCTGCTCTCCTTGGCTAGTCTGTGTGGAGATCACTCGGGGATTCACACATCTTAAAGCATAACTAATAATTATATCAACATTCAAGTAGATATCACCAAGTTACAAACAAATATTGTTCGGTGATTTGCAAACCAAAATGCATGTACTTCAATTAGAACTCTAAATTTTAACTGTGGCAAGTTGCTTAGAAACTAGAAGGGAACACTGTAGGTGATTTGCACACCAAAATCCAGATGTTTTCATCAATGGTAGTAATTAACTAGTATTACACATGTTGTTATATAGTGTATACGGTGTATGATATTCGCTGCAAGCTAGTATTACATGAAGTACCAACAAGGTAGGCCTCCCAAAATGGAGGGAACACCACCAGCCTTCTTAGTTAGAATTGGGGAACCTACATTATACTGGTACCAGTGAAAGGATAGCTTTGAGTCATATTTAGAGGCAATTGGAGGACAGACAGGCATGTTTGCCATGTTAAAACATTGCCTTGGTCCAGAACGTATATGTAATTTGTTTCATCTTCTTCCATTAAACATAGATGAGGAGGAGGAAGAGAAACTCAATGTAAATGATACAGCCACAACACAATTAGCTTCATATTATATAAAAAGAGTCTATGAAGTAGTGGTGCAACATAAATTCTTGGGAAGCAGTCAGTTACCTAATGAGTCAATTGATTTGTTTATGGTAGAGGACTAACAACTAAGTGTAATTATGTGGTGTATCAGGACCAGATGATTTTGGCCCAGATGGTACACAAAACATTGGATCCAAAATTGCAAGAGAAGTTACTCTTATGGGATGATTTCACTTTAGATAAAGCCATTGACGTTGCTCACCAATACAAAGAGATGAAGAAAGGTATGAGCCAAATATCTTAGAATAACATTGATGCTGTACAGATGGTGAGGAAGAAATGGTTTGTAAAAAGTAAGAAGCGTTCAGTTTGGAATTCAAAGGGGTTCATTCTAGTATTGAAAAAAAAGAATATACTTGTTTTCAATCTGGTTTAGTGTGAGAAAGTAGCCTCTTTTGAGCATGGTTACCCACACTTTTGGCCTGTTTGTGAGTGTGTGTTAGTGTGTTTTGACTGTCTCACTGGGATCCTGCTAGCCAGGACCCCAGTGCTCATAGTTCAAACCCTACTTTTCAGTGTGTTTTGCCTGTCTCACTGGGATCCTGCTAGCCAGGACCCCAGTGCTCATAGTTTGTGGCCTATGTGTGTGTTGTCAGTAGTGCTTAACTGTGTCACTGAAGTTCTGCTAACCCAAACGTCAGTGCTTATGCTCTCTCAACTTCCAAAATAGTCACTATAGTTTAGTGACTTCATATTTCAATTCCAATTAGCAGACTGGACCCCCCTTATAAGTCCCTAGTATATGGTACCTAAGTACCCAGGGCATTGGGGTTCCAGGAGATCCTTATGGGCTGCAGCATTTCTTTTGCCACCCATAAGGAGCTCAGACAAACCTTTCTTCAGGACTGCCATTGCAGCCTGAGTGAAATAGTGCCCACACTATTTCACAGCCATTTGCACTGCATGTAAGTACCTCATAAGTCACCTATATGTCTAACCTTCATTTAATGAAGGCTAGGGGCAAAGTGTGAGGGCACCCTTGCACTAGCAAAGGTACCCCCATGCTGTGCAGGGCCAAATTCCCAGAGTACGGGGATACCATTACACGTGTGCACTACATATAGGTCAATACCTATATGTAGCGTCACAATGGTAACTCCGAATAGGGCCATGTGAGGTGAATAAGATCATGGAATTGCTCCCCAGTCCAAATCTGGAATGGGGGGGACAATCCCATGCATCCTGGGGACTCCACCATGGACCCCCAGTACTGACAAACCAGCTCTCTGAGGCTAGCACTGCAGCTACAGCTGCTGCCACCTCACTGACAGGGTTCTGCCCTGCTTGGGTCTGAGGAGCTCAGTCCCAGGAAGGCGGAAAAATGGATATCCTTTGGGAGGAGGGTGTCACACCCTCTCCTTTGGAAATAGGTGTTACAGGCTTGGGAGGGGTAGCGTCCCAGAGCCTCTGGAAATGATTTGAAGGGCACTGATGGTGCCCTCCTTGCATAAGCCATTCCACACCAGTTCAGGAACCTCCACTCCCTGCTCTGGAGTGAAACTGGACAAGGGAAAGGGGAGTGATCACTCCCCTGCCCATCACCACCCCAGGGGTGGTGACCAGAGCTCCTCCAGTGTGTCCCTGGCATTAGCCATCTTGTTGTCCAAGGTGTGAGGACACTCTGGAGATCTCTGAGTGGCCAGTGCCAGCTAGTGATGTCAGAGACCCCCCGATAGGTGCATACCTGGGTAGGTAGCCAATCCACCTCTCAGGGCTATTTAGGGTCCCTCTTGTGGTTGTCTCTTCAGATTCAGCTTGCAAGGCTCCTCCAGGAATCAACTGCATCCTCTGCTTCAGCTTCTGGCCATCAGATCAACCGCAGACTGCTCCAGGCACCGCTGTAACTGTAACAAAGGATCCAGAACGACTCCTTTGACCTGCAACTTCAGCTCCAACCAGCATTTGCAACAGTTTCCAAGGTGTGCACACACTGAGGACTCCCTGTTTTTACCCAGCACCAAAAAAACTGAAGGAATCTCCTGTGGTGTGACGGAGTCACTTCCCTGCTCCTGCAGGCACCTTCTGTGATGACAACCTGTTCTCTGGGACTCCTCTCTTGATGACGAGTGTGCTCCCTGGAACACAGGCGTTAGACTAACACACCCCAGACTGTCCTAAGATCCAGCTGTCCAAATTTGGAGGAGGTAAGAGCTTGCCTTCCCGGTTTCCTCTGTGCTCCCCGTCATCTCCAGCTCCTTGGGCTTCTGTGCACTTCTTCCAAGAATCCTTCATGCACAGTGTAGCCCCGGTCCCCAGAACTTCATCCTGTGATGCACAACTCACTGAGTTGTTCTCCGGTGGCGTGGGACCTTCTTATGTTGTGCTGCACCAACCGCATTTTGCATCTTCTTTGTCCCCGTTTCCTGGGACTCCCGTGGGTGCTGCCTGGTCATCTGTGGGCTCTCTCCAGTGTTGGGAGCCCCCTCTGCCTCCTCAGTCTGAGTTGAGGCCCCCAGGTCCCTCCTGGGTCCAGCAGCGCCATTTTGACGCAAACTGCGACCTGGCTTGAATCAAGGCTTGTTGGATGAATCCAGTGACAGAAACAGCCTATGGTGCTCTTCTGCAGACTTCTTCTAACCAGAGAATCCTCTTTTGCACCATGTTCTAGTTTGGCAGGGGCTCCTGTCCTTCCTGGAATCTTCAGCAACTTCTGGACTTGGTCTTCTCTCTTCACAGGTCTTCAGGGCCAAGAATCCACCATTTGTTGATTGGGGTTGTGCTTGGTTCTTGCAAAATCTCTTTACACGACTTGTAGTGTGTCCTGAGGAAACTTGTAGTACTTTACTCCTACTTTCCTGGACTCTGGGGTGGGGTAATTTACTTACTTTAGATTTTTTCTTTCACTCACAGTGCCCATCTACACACTACACTTGCCTAGGGGGGAATTGATGATTCACATTCCACTTTCTTAGTATAAGGTTTGTGTTGCCCCTAGGCCTATTGCATTCTATTGTATTTTCTACTGTTTGCACCAGTCTATGACTATTTACTTACCTGATTTTGGTCTCTAGTATATATATTGTGTATAATACTTACCTCCAGAAGGAGTCTTGCCTCTAAGATATTTTTGGCCTTGTGTCAGTAAAATAAAGTACCTTTATTTTTGGTAACACTGAGTATTGTTTTATTGTGTATAAGTACTGTGTAACTATAGTTGTATTGCAGGAGCTTTGCATGTCTCCTAGTTCAGCCTAAGCTGCTCAGCTACAGCTACCTCTAGACAGCCTAAGCTGCTAGAACACTGCCTACATTTCACTAATAACGGATAACTGGACCTGGTAGAAGGTGTAAGTACCTTAGGTACCCACTAAGGGAGTTAGTCAAGTATTGAAAAAAAGAATACACTTGTTTTCAATCTGGTGTAGCAAATAACAAGGTGTGTCCTGCCATAGGGCAAACCTACAGATTGTGTAAAGGTAAGGGTCATTATGCTGTAATGTGTAAAGGAAACCAAAATAGAACAGATGTGGTAGATAATAACCTAAACAGTGAAATCAAAAGTGAACATGACAGTGATGTTGCGGAAGATTTCATTGTAGGTGAGTATCAAATAGGAGTGATAAATATGGATACTCCATTTTGTGAAGTATTTATTGGAGACAAGAGTGTAAAAATCATTGCTGACTCTGGTGCTAGACATGCGTTGATTGGTGATCATCTACAATGAATATTTCCACATACAGAACTGTTACCCTCATACATAAAGTTAGCGAGATATGGCTATAATATTATTGAGATGTTAAACTAGTTTGAATGAACACTTAGCTAAAGAGGGAAATGCATTGATGCTAAGATTGATGTCCCTAAAGAAAGATTGTGCCTTCTAGATTGTACACTTCAAAGGAAATTAATGATAACCTTGAATCCTAATCATACCGGCAGAGTCTTAGGTTATAATGATTTGGTATTACAGGGCAATGATCAAAAGGTATTGGATTGGGCAGAACTTTTTCCAAATATTTTTTCGCCTGGCTTAAGTTCATTTAAAATCTTTGTTCACAAAATCAATCTGAAGGAGAACAGGATCCCCAAGGTTCACAAGGTCTGAAACTTGCCATTAGCAATGCAGGACACATTAAAAGAGAAGTTGAACAGGCTTTGCGAATTAGATATCATCGAAGAAATAGAACCATCCCATCGGTTATCTCTAGATGTGCATAAATCCAATGTAAAAATAAGACTTTGTATATACTTAAGGGAACTAAAAGATGGTGTGTGGGTAGATAATCAACCTCTTCCTAGTATTGGTGAAAAGTTGTTATTGGTGGGACGTGCAACTGTATTTTCCACCTTAAATTTATCCAGCATGTACCATCAGATTGCTTTACATAATGAAAGTAGACATTACACTTCTTTTAGAATGCTGGAGGGCAAATATCATTGTAAAAAACACGGCACTTTGGGTTGATTTCAGCATCAGAGGCGTTCCAAAAGATAATGCATAAATTACTTATCGAAGAAAAGGTCTTATGCTTTCAATATGATACAGTGGTATGTAGAAGAACAAAGAGAGGAACTGCAAAAACTTTACATAAGGTCTTATCAATTCTGAAAAAGAATGGTCTGGCCTTAAGTATAGATAAATGTAAGTTTGAAGAAAATTTGGGGGATTACTTAGGTCATAACATCAGCAGACAAGATATACCTCCCAAACAAAATCTGATCAGGGCCATACAGGATGCTTCCCAGCATGTAGACAAGAATCAGCTAAGATCATTGTTAGGTGTCACTGAATATTACACAAGGTTCATTCCTCCATTCTCAGACAGAACAAAGAATATGAGAGAACTGATGAAAAAATCTGAAATTTGTGTATGGAATGAAAAATGTATAACTGAATCCAATAATCTTAAAAAGCTATGGCTACAGCTCCTGCTCTAGCATCATTTGACACTAAACATAATTCTTTATTTATGATGGATGCAGTTCTCTTGCAAGATCATAAAGGAAAACAAGAAGTTGTTGCATACCCTTTGAGACCATTGAGAAATGCGGAATTAAATATTCTACACTTGAAAAAGAATCATTGTCATACTGGTGGGGAGTAGAATATTTTAGAAAATATTTGTATGGAATGTCATTCAGAGTAAGGAGTAACTCTCAACCCTTAGTAGATTTATTCACTATAGGTATTGTAAAAAAAAGCCATGCATAGAGTCGCTCAGCAGCAATATAAATTCAGGACTTTCATTTTTATGTTGAATATGCACTAGGAACCAGACATATATTAGCAGTTTGTTTGTCTCATCTGCCGGTTACTGGTTTGAATGAGTCAAGTGTTCAAGATGATGAGACTGAAAAGCCATATCCATCTGTGAAGTTTCAAGTGGATGCATATCTGAGCTCCATTTGCAAGAGGCATGTTTGGAAGATGTGGAAATGCAAAAAGTGTTAAAGTATTTTAGGATAAAGTGGCCTAGCATGAAAAGAAATAAGAGAAATGTGTTATCTTATTATCCCATTGCTGAAGAGTTGTCAGGGTTGAAAGAAGTATTGTTTAGTGGAGAACAAATGGTTGCTCCCGAACACTTAAGGGAGTTGGTTTTAAACATGGCACATGAGGGACATTCATATATGAGTAGAATGACAAGAAAGACCAGGAGTGATTATTGGTCACCTGGGGTGGACAGAAATAAAGAAGAAAAAGCATGGTCTTGCATAGAGTGTGCAATAAATGACAAATCTTGATAGAAAATTAAGTATGTCAAAACCCCTGTATTTAGACCAAGCACGACTTGGAAGAAAAATTCTTTAGTGACAGCAGGTCCAATATGTCCATCTAATTGCCAAATATACTGTATTGTATTGATTGATCACATATCTTAGTGGCCTGAGGTAAAAATTGTCAGACAAGTGACATCCAATTGTGTGATTGACTTTATGAGAGGAATATTTAAAAGAGGAGGTATTCCCAAAACCTCATAACCGATAAAGGTGTTCAACTAACATATAGGGAGATTACTTCATTTCAATCTGGGCATGGTGTAGATCACACTAGAACATCTGTTTATTACCTTCAAAGTACTGGTATTGTTTAAAGATCAAATAAGTTGCTAACGGCAGGGCTACAATAAGCCATTATACCACAGAATTGTGGGGAGAAAAAACACAATACTAGAAACATTTACGCAAAAACAAAATACATACACCACAAATATGAAATCATTTAAAAAGAATTATTATATTATTCAATTAATAAAAATTCACTGTATCAAAAAAACAAGACAAATCACTATGTCTATCATCTATCTGATTATAAGAATTGTTTCCCATATAACATTTTCAGCAGTGAAATGCACCAATAATATTCATTAAATGTACATCATAATTTCACCTACAATGTCCATAATACGTACATCATATATTGATTATAGTAGACAAAATGTATCCATCCGCAAGACTTAGCTGAAGTTGCCATCCATTGCAGTCGTCAACAGGTGTTTCGCAGAATTTCTGCTTTCTCAGGGCTGTACATAGATGGCAGAAGAACAAAAAGAATAAATAAAACAAAACACAAAAAGAACAGCTAGAAAAGTTTGAAAAGATGAAACATTCAATTCAGACCTAAAATTTTCAACTAGCAATCTATCTTGCACAACAAGTTTACCATCCATCCACTTAAACCTTTAGTTTAATTGGATGGGTGGTACACATATACAGATGAATTGAGTTGAGGGGTGTTATTGAAAATAGTATGTCAATTACATGTGTTAGATATACTAAGTATCATGGTGTTTTGAGGCAATTCAATTGTCAGACACCTGAAGCATAATACATAATTTACATCCCCAGTGGTACCCCAGCCAATGTCACTGGAGAGGAGGTGCCACCACTATCCAGTCCCCCAACAGAAGAGGCCGACAGTGATTACAGTAACTCTGGACTTCAGTATCTGGACCATCAACCTGGCCCATCAGGGACCATTGGACAGCTGGTCACCCAAGCCTAGCCACAGACCACCACAGAATCTCCCCCATCAGGATCCAACACCACCGCACCCACCCAACGTACCCACACATCTGTCCCCAGGAAATGTCAATCAGCAGTGTGCCCACCTGTACAGGGATCCTAGGCCATACCTTGCACACAAGACAATCAGGGACCTGGGGTCAGTGGGCTCACAGTTCAGGGGACACAGAGGCACAGGCCAGCAGGGACACTGGGAGGACTGCTGTGCGCCAGAAGGAGGACAGGACCAGGAAACCGACTCTCCAGGAGGCACTCTCCGAGATCCTGGGAGCCTACTTACATTCCCAGGACATGATGGGCCAGATCCTAGACAATGTGCAGGAGAACAGGCGCTGCAGGAGGGACAGTATCAGGGGATCAGGGAGGACTTGCAGCCCATTAACAATACCCTGATCTGCATGACAGGGGTGCTGGCAGACATAGCCAACATCATGAAGGAGGCAACAGCACACCAGCGGGCCACTGGCCAGTTTTCTGTACAGCCCTCCACTTCTGCTGCCGCTAGTGGCCAGGAAGCCCCACCACAGGACCCACAGGCCACCAGCACCGCTTCCCCTGTAGAAGGTGAACCACCCCGCAAAGGTTCCCTGTGACCCAAATAGAAGCCAGAGTTTGCCAAGGCCACTACCAAGAAATGAGACTCTCCTGATTGTCCCCCTTGTGTCTCACTCTGTCACCTTGTCCACCTTGAACTGCTATTGCTCCCCTTCCTATGTCCCCATAGACAATGCACCTGTGATAAAAACAGACGTGAACAATATCCTGGACTTTCTTCCATCATCACCCCATTCCATTGCACTTTCCCCTCTATATTTTAGCACAACTATAAAATCCCTTGGATAAAACTTGACTACTAGTATTTCATGTTACTTAGATACTCAGCATGGATGTGGGAGATGTACGTGTCCGCCAAGCACACCATCTGCACATTCATAGAGTGGAAACTCTTGCGATTGCTGAACACATTTTCATTCTGGCCGGGATGGGACAAATGCAATATGTGTTCCATCAATCGCTCCAATTCTATTGGGGATATGTTCCATTGCCTAAAACCAGGCCTTCACAGTGGCCAAATCCTCAACCTGGGGGAAAGCAATGTAGCAACTCATGCGTTTTATCAGGGCAGACAAGACTCTTGTTAGCACGATTGGGAACATCGGCTGTGACATTCTTGCTGCCAAGCCCACTGTCACTTGGAAAGAACCATTTGGCAGGAAATGGAGCACTGATAGCACTTGCACAAGAGGGGGGATCACAGTGGGATTACAGATAGCTGACATAAGGTTAGGTCCCAATTGGGCACACAGTTCTGTGATTGTGGCCCTGTCCAGTCTGTCCAGGTGAGTATTATATGCCTGTCCTCCAGTGTAGCCAAGTCCACCAGGGGTCTGTGCACGGGGTATGTCTCCATTGCCTATTCATCCACAGCTGTAGGTATCTAAGGAACACAAGAGTGAGTAGGCTGTCACAAACTTAACAATGGAGCCACAGCAGCAGTCCACAATGTGCAAACATGTTATGGGACAGTGTAAAGTGTAAAGTATGTGCCTATCGATCCTGTGTCCCCTCCCACCGTGCCTGTCCCCCCTCCTAAAGGACACAAACGCAAGCAAACGGCCATCCACCTCACAACAGTATACAGCCTGTGCACCTGCACCGAAATCCAGCAGGCATACACCTCCAACAACCACTCCCTCATCCTCCACTCCCATTTCTCGTCCCTCCTCCCACCCAGCATCCCTAAAAAGCTTTTCCTTGCCCAACTTGACCTCTCCCCTACCCCCCTGTCCTGCGCAGATGAGCAGGGTAGCAAGGACCCAGCCCAGCACATCAGCCAAACAGTCCACGGGGCCAGTTGTAGCACCTCCTACTCGTGGTGGTAGGAATTCCAGACTAACAATACTGAAGAGGAAGGAGTCTGCACTAGCTGGAAAGAAGGGGAAGGAGCCTGCATCAGCTGGAAAGAAGGGGAAGGAGCCTGCACCAGCAGGCAGTGAGGGGAAGAGCCCATCCACCCCTGCCATGAAGGGTAAGGGATCCCCAACCCATGACCAAGAGGAGAGGAAGCAATCTACAGCAGCAGAAGCTGTCAGGCAAACACCATCACCACCACCAGCTGTCACAGGGCCCCCACCACAAGCTGCGGTTGTGCAGCCATTAGAGAGTGCAGGAGCTGACCAGGAGCCTCCTACAATCACCACCACAGTACAGTCATCAGAGAGTGCAGGGGCTGACCAAGAGCTTCCCACATTCACCACCACAGTGCAGCCATCACCGCTAGCGGACGACATGTAGTCCAGCCTCCAAGGACTACTGTGCGACCTGCCCCCTCCAGAACCAGTGGGGAAGACACCCACCTGAGAGACTGTGGCCTTGCACTCCCCAGGACAAAGCACAGGGCATGTTGCCCCCTCCACAACCAGTGGGGAAGACACCCACTTGAGAGACTGTGGCCTTGCACTCCCCAGGACAAAACACAGGGCATGTTGCCCCCTCCAGAACCAGTAGAGTGGGCAAGACACCCACTTGGGAGACTGTGGCCTTGCACTCCCCAGGACAAAGCACAGGGCATGTTTCTCCCTTCAGAACCAGTGGGCTTGTTGCCCCATCCGGCTGAGGTGCCCCTTCTCCCCCTGAAGAATAATATTCAATTTGGAGAATGTCTAAGAGCTAATAATAACAGTAGTAATTCAATAATTACATAGAAAAGGAGACTCCATTACTCAAAAAAATAGCCAGAGGTTACCAGCTAAATATTTTAAATTAGACCTACAAAAATAATGTAAAATTAAAAGAGAACACTTTGAGGAAGTGGAAACAAGTAAAAAAGAGGATCAATTATGCAGCTTTGAGATTTAAAACTATGTTCTCAGCCCAAAAAAACTGAATCTTCAAAAGGTTGTCTGATCATTGTATTTTATAAAGACCAGCAAAGAGTTGAGTAACCATAGTTGTTTGAAACCCAGAATAACATAATAAAAGTAAAATCAAGGCAACATTATGACTAACGGTTGTTTGATCTCTTATTTGCCAACCAAAGAACTGAAGCAATAGTGGCCAGAGTTACCTAATTGATTTTATAGGTGTGGCACCTTCATTGGTTTTAATTTTGCTCCTATAAAGTGTTCTCAATCAGTATTTTTTCATTAATGACCAGTAAATTAGCGGTGGAAATGATCAAATGTAGATATACTTGCTATATATCCATGGTTGTTAGAAATGGGGGTATTTGGTTGGCAGTCAGGTTACCCTCTGTCCAAGCAAGAACCCTCAGTCTAGTCAGGGTAAGTCACACACAATCCAAATTATCCTGTGCCCACCCTCTGGTAGCTTGGCACGAGCAGTCAGTCTTAACTTAGAAGGCAATGCGTAAAGAATTTGTGCAATAAATCATACAATAACACCATATAGCACCACAAAAATACACCACACAGTGTTTAGAAAAATATAGAATATTTATCTGGATATTTGTAGATCAACACAATAAAAGATGCAATAAGAATTTGTAGAAGTATCACTGTAAAGTGATATAAAGTTTCTTAAGTCTTTAAAAAGCAAACAAAGTCTCTTTCAAGCACAAAGTACCTGGTTTGGAGTGGAAAGTCTCCGCAGAGGGCTGCAGAGGAGGAGATGCGTGGAAAAATGGTGTGTGTGTGTCGGTTTCGCCCTTTCACACACAGACTTGCTTCGTTATTTTTTACGCAGGGAGACGTGCGTCATTCTGCGGGAAGAAAAATGGTGTGTGCGTCGGTTTCGCCCTTTCACACACAGACTTGCGTAATTATTTTTCACTCGGGGAAGATGTGTGTTGTTTTCTGGCACACGGGCCAACTCCTTCTATGGTTTGCGGGATTACCAGATGTCCCAGGGCCTGTGCGTGGATTCCTCGGCTTGTTATCCGACTGCGCGTCATTCTGGAAGGCTGTGCGTGGAATTTTCTTTCTCATGACAGGCGTTACGTCGATTTCCTCTCTGGAACTCGGGCAGCGTTGTCCATGCGAGGCCGTGCTTCGAAGTTCCGGTCGCCCCGTAGGCATGGCGTCGGGCAGCGTCAGCGTGCAGCAATTTTCTCACGGCGGAACAAGCTGTGCGTCGAATTTTTCGGCGCACAAGTGGTCCAAAAGAAAAAGAGAAGTCTTTTTGGTCCTGAGACTTCAGGGAACAGGAGGCAAGCTCTAAACAAGCCCTTGGAGAGCACTTTGGCAGCCAGACAAGAGTTCAGCAAGGCAGCAGGCCAACAGCAAGGCAGCAGTCCTTTGTAGAAAGCAGACAGGTGAGTCCTTTGAGCAGCCAGGCAGTTCTTCTTGGCAGGATGCAGGTTCTGGGTCAGGTTTCTTCTCCAGCAAGTGTCTGAGGTGGTACAGCAGAGGCCCTGTTTTATACCCAAATGAGCCTTTGAAGTGGGGGAGACTTCAAAGAGTGGTTTAGAAGTGCACCAGGTCCCCTTTCAGTTCAATCCTGTCTGCCAGGGTCCCAGTAGGGGGTGTGGCAGTCCTTTGTGTCAGAGCAGGCACTCCACCCTCCCAGCCCAGGAAGACCCATTCAAAATGCAAATGTATGCAAGTGAGTCTGAGTACCCTGTGTTTGAGGTGTGTCTGAGTGAATGCACAAGGAGCTGTCAACTAAACCTACCCAGACGTGGATTGTAAGGCACAGAAAGATTTAACTGCAGAGAAATGCTCACTTTCTAAAAGTGGCATTTCTAAAATAGTAATATTAAATCCAACTTCACCAGTCAGCAGGATTTTGTATTACCATTCTGGCCATACTAAATATGACCTTCCTACTCCCTTCATATCAGCAGCTGCCACTTCAACAATGTATGAGGGCAGACCCAATGATAGCCTATGAAGGGAGCAGGCCTCACAGTAGTGTAAAAACGAATTTAGGAGTTTTACACTACCAGGACATGTAAACTACACAGGTACATGTCCTGCCTTTTACCCACACAGCACCCTGCTCTAGGGGTTATCTAGGGCACACATTAGGGGTGACTTATGTGTAGAAAAAGGGGAGCTTTATGCTTGGCAAGTATTTTTAAATGCCAAGTCGAAGTGGCAGTGAAACTGTAGACACAGGCCTTGCCATGGCAGGCCTGGGAAAAAGGTAAAGGGGCTACTTGAGTGGGTGGCACAACCAGTGCTGCAGGCCCACTAGTAGCATTTAATCTACAGGCCCTAGACACATACAGTGCACATTACTGGGGACTTATAAGTGTATTAAATAGTCCAATTGGGTATGATCCAAAGTTACCATGTTTAAAGGGAGAGAGCATATGCACTTTAGCACTGGTTAGCAGTGGTTAAGTGCGCAGAGTTTAAAAGCCAGTAAAAACAGAGTCCATAAAGGGGAGGGAGGCAGGCAAAAAGTTAGGGGTGAGCACCCTGAGGCATGTCAGGTCTAACAATGGTTATATGTATTTGTCTTAAATTGATGCTTTAACGAAAAGGGAACTTAGAGGGAGAGATGAAAAGAACATGTGAGGGCCATTATAACAAGAGCCAGGTTTATGAAGCATTTACGTTGCCATTGCATCATATAAGGCAGCACAAGGCAAAGCAAGGATTTTAGTGAGATTTACTAAGACGTGCAAATCCACATTGCATGGCTTAGTTAATCTGGAGTAATGCAAGGCAGCTCAAGTTGCTGCCTTGCGCTACTCTGCTGTGGGAAGGCTTTCCATGGATGGAGCATGGGTGTTCTCATGCAGGCACCCATAGATTTTTTTCACATTCCCAGATGTACTAACAATAGTAAACTTGTGAATGTGTCAAAATGCTCCACCTTTTCGGGTGAGGCTTAACAAGGAGAAATTCATTTATTTTGCCTTGTTTCTTCCACTTTCTATGTGTGCTGCATTGTTCAAACAGCCCTGGCTGCAACAAGGCACTCAGCCTTGCACCATGGAGCAAAGATGCCAATGTTGGCACTAGGCAGCACTCAGTGTGCCAGCTCAGAGAGACAGAATGAGCCATATCTTAATACATATGGCAGATTCCTGCTCACTCTCTGTCAGGCAACATAGCGCATTTTTGTTTTGCTGTGTTGCATTGCATGATTTTTTTTGTCAATGCTTCCAAAAGATCCTAAAGGGCAATAGGCAGAACACTCTCATGAAATGCAAAATAATGGCATCAAGATGTCTGGTATTTTGTGAGAAATAGCAGAGGTGGAAACTCTGATAATTCTAAGGCAGAAGGACGTATTTTGGATTCCGATTCTAAATAGTACGGAATAGAGTTTGAGCATTATTTTCTGTTTACAATTAAATTAGTTCTAAATGTAAGGATTCTTTCACATAATTCCTGCTTCGGTTAGGAACAGACATAGATGCAAAGCCTTTTTCAATAAAATTACAAATTAGTTAATTATCCAGTTAATACTAACCAAGTGATGTGATTTTGCAGGTGGTTCAAATATTAAATTGTCTGAAATATGTAAATTTACTTTCTGATCATAAAACAACAACAATTAATAGGTACAGAATGGAAGCCAGGGCATAGTGTTAGAACTTAGGGTCTGATTACAGTACGGCAGGCAAAGTACTAGGTTGGGTTTACTTCATTCGAAATATGATGGAGTACCAAACCATTGGTCCACCCACTTTTATTAGAGACAGATGGACCTTATGTTTTCTACTGACAGAGCCCCTGTTTGCTCCATCAACAAAAAAGTTTTGCAGGGTAGAGGGCCATTGAGGAAGGACCTTACATTGCCACACCTATTTATGAAGAAGAGTATAATGTATTTTTTCTGTCCATCACCACTAGGAAAACCTTTTGGTGAAGGGTAGAAGGAAACAATAATGAACACTGCACCCTGAGAAAATCTCTGAGGGTTTGGAGTTCAGTAATTATTTGTTGGTCAGAAACAAACTCTTGTTTGAGGTTTTCTTTCTGAAAAGCAAATGTTTTGGAAACAATGGTGAATTGTTGTGAAAAGCTAATGGCTGAGGTCCACTAAACGTTTTGTATATTAAAAGGGACCATTATATTGGTGGTTATTTTCACTTTAGAAATTACCTCTAGGATGGCAGTCATCTGAATATATAATGAACAGAAATCTGGGTAATGCTCTCCACTACCCTGATGAAAAGAGTACAGATCATTAAACCGTTCAATCAGGCCCCTAGTACCCTAATATTTACATCATGTCTGACAGTGGCACATTTGTTTTGATTATTTTAGGTGTTAATGACACACAACCTCCATTTGGACTTTGTAGGTGATGAGTGATGGGATACCATTTGTACGTATCATTTTAGTTCCACAGAATTATAATGAATGAATATATTTATGTAAATACTACAGGGTAATCTTGTTTCTCTATCTCTCTCCAAATAGATTAAGAGCACATGTATGTGTATGCAAAAGCTGTAAACATTCAACTTGTATCAAGCACTACTCACCTGTTGGTTTCTCAAGGAGCTGTACCCATACCGCTGTGGAACCCCTCCTGGCTTTTTCCTGTGAGTCTCCCACTCCTGGACAGCACCAGCATCCAAGTGCTGAGAGGGCTGTTGTGGAGATTAAGCAAGCTATTGCCCAGAGTTACACCCATTCATTATGTTAGGCACTGAGGTAAGTATTATCTGGTCCAAAGGAATGGAGCCCCAGAGCAGCTGAGTTGGGAATTGAACCCTGGTCCCAGACCAGATCTTTGCATCAGTGTCAGCTGCTCTAACCATTGTGCCACACTTCGACACGTGCTACCATGACAACAAAAGGGGTGGAGACCTGTTCAAACAGTTGCAATTTAACATTGAAGGAAAACTCTTGGTAATGCACAGTCAGTTTATACTACTTTTTAGACCATAGCATTGAAATTAAACATTTAATCTGAAATAAATGTATGATAATGTTCCAATGGAATTGTTTTTGTTTGGTTCTATATCAGCATACATTGAAGAACTTTCGACTGTGAAAGGACATGAATTGGTCCCGACCATGTCTACCTATGAAATAAAGAACGCTGAATTATTAGTAAAAAAAAAGTTTGATTAACCCAATTGTACAAGTGGAATGTGTGGGCATAGATGCATAAGTAATATGCCCCTACTGTGTCCTTCCTAAACCTGGGACATAGTAAGTGAACAAAGCAGCCATTTTACCTGCATGTGCTGGACACTGGTCATTACGTGTTTCACAGCTACATGATGACCCCTCTAAACCCAGGGTTGTTTGGTATCAAATAACTCAGAACTATAAATCCAATCTTGTACCAACATTGGATTTATTGGAAAATGTACCCCGGGGCCACCTTAGAGGTGATCTCTGCAAAAGCTGACTATTCAGTGCTATGGTTGTTGGTCAGTCAAAACCAGCCTGACACCACAAGACACAATTCTAGAACCCTTGTATGGAAGCCTGCGCTCTCTCCAGAGAACAAAGCTCTTCCTGAGCAAAGGTGTTACACCTTCTACCCCAGGAATGTGCACATCCCTGCCTATGAGCTTCAAAGGGCCTGCCACCGCGAAACTAGACCACCAGCCCTTCTGTTAGCAGCCGATGGTCACCCCTATTGCAAACCCCCACCTTTGGCAGTAGCAACAGTGGGGAAATGCACAAAGGACAGGAGGAGTGGCCACCCCCAGCTTACATCACCCCTAAGGTGTTGCATGCAAGGTGACCTCTCCATTTTATTTTCCTCCATCTTGCATGGTAGGAAAATAGCTTTTCAGCGATCGGAAAGTGACCTCTGCCCACAGGAAGTGGTCATATAGGAGGTGTGGCCACCCTAAGGTAGATAACCCATTGGTCACTACTAGCTACTCCCCAAAACACCCACTAAATGCAATATTTAGTGAGCACCCCTAGGCCTGCAGATTAGACATCATGGACATGGACTAAGCTCCCATAAAAATTAAAGCATTAGGTGTTCTAGTTTTTACCTCTGTAAACCAATGCATAGTTTCCTGGACTGTCTGCACAATGTACATGGTTTTGCACACTACATAGAGAACCAAACTCCAATGGTTGTATTTAGTTCTACACACTTGCTGTTACCACTTTGTGTGTTCCTATTTGATTGCCAGGATCCATGGGCTCAGCTGACAACCTAGATGGTGTTTATTGTCCACTGTGAGGATTGCCTTTCAGTTACTTTCATAACATCACCATAGGAGTCAGCTCCACAGATGATGCCACTGCATGTATATCCAACACATGGGTATGAGCAGTCAGAAAACGTAATAGCTATTGTGGGTGAGGTACTTACTGAGCTTCAGTCTTACTGTGTAGAGCTCTAGAGTGCTTTACCCCACATTCCCCTTATTGTTTATGTGTTTTTTTATATATGTCTTGCACGTATGTCCTGGAGTGTTAGTTAGTCTGGGTGCCACCTTGCCTCTTAAATGCCTGTTATTTCTGAGCCTTATCTCTCTTGTTCACTTAAATAGAGCTTTCCTTTTGGATCCCCTCTCCCCTGCGACTCTATGTGTGATTTTGGGCATCTCTATACCAGTTTTCTGCCTCCTTTTTCTTCCCTGCCACCAGTCTAGCCAGCATCCCTGACAGTTCCTGACACTTAAACACTCACACACCCACTCACAGACCCACTCACAGACTTACACACCCACACACAGATCCACTCAAAGACTCAAGCAGCAACTCACAGACCCACTCAGAGACTCATGCACCCACTCACAGACCCGCTCAGACACTCACACACCAACTCAGAGACCCATTCAGAGACTCATGCACCCACTCACTGATCCACTCATGCACCGACTACCAGACACACTCAGACTCATGCACCCATTCACACGCACTTAGACACTCATGCACCCACTGCCAGCCTCACTCACCCATTCACACATCCACTCACAGTCCCACTCAGACTCTTACATATACACTCACAGATCCACACAGACATTCAAACACCCACAGAGATACTTTCACATCCACTGTTACACCCAGAGATACCCTCTTGCACCTGCTCGGATACCCAGACAGGCAATCTAACATCCACTCTCACATCCACATAGAACCTCTCACACCCAGACAGGCACTTTCACATCAGAATCACACAATCTGAAACCTATGCTCACACCTAGCAAGACAGGGCAAGTGTTACAGTGATATTATCAATGATGTCAAAGAAGATGTCGTGAGTGATGTAATATCATGGATAATTTGTAGTACATTGTGAGGGGGCGAGTTATAGTAACCTTAGGGCACAAGTTATATTTACTTGAAATAACTCTAACCAAAACAACTGAATTTCTATAGCTTTGTGCATGTAACATCTGAACTTAACAATAACGTCCCTATAACCTTGAGTGTTTTTAGTGTGTATCTAGGGTTTTTTAATGTTAAATAATAATCCATCACAATGCCCAATGGAGAGGGGGTTAGGGGCAGAACCTGGCTCCCTAATTTCCTTATTTACTGCATTATCCTCAGTAGAAAATTCCTCCAGTTTTCCACTTCCATTCCATCAAGATGGCATTTAGATGATCTGCCCTTTTGGCATGGATTTAGAATGTTAGCACTCTAGTTGCTTCCTAAAATACTGTAAGCTGCTGACCACAAGAGAGTTAACTGGCAGTCTGCTGCTGTTGTTGAAAATGCATGTTTCAGTCTGCATGTCACAATGTTTTAATGAAATAGAAAAAAAAGATATTTGAGAACTCCCTTAAAACATTTGCGAATTTTTCTTTCTGCAGCACTAACCATATTTCTGTGACAAAATGAACCCCCACATTTTGTTGTTTTCTAAATTTAGACCCAAATTTCAAAAGGGCCTAGCTCCAACTATCACCACATTAGCATCTTTTTTATGCTAATGTGGCGATAGTGTGGCAAAAACACAGCACCATATTTAGAGTGGTGCAATGCTTGCATTGCTCCAATTTGTAAACCCTTGTGCCACATTATGCCTGCCCCAGGCATAATGTATGCAAGTGGGGCATTCCCCTGTTAGACGGCCCACATACATTGTGCAGTGGAATCTTTGAGATTCCACTGCACCATTTTGAGCAGCATTTTTAATGCCTGCACAGATCAGGCATTAAACGAAGCACACCATTATTTTTAATGGGCCTCCATCTACTTTGCAGGATTAGCACCAACATTTGTTGCGCTAATCCTTCAAAGTTCAACAAAGGTGCACCCTATGTTAAAGACAGTGCACACATGGTGGCATTATGGGGGGTGCACTGGGCTGCAAAAAAAGTGGTGCTTCATGACATGAAGCATCACTTTCTTTAAATCTGGGCCTAAATGTTTTAATTTTTACCAGTTTTACCAGTTTGATGTAATCAATATGGCTTCAAGTGTACCACACTTTTGTCATAGGTAAGACTTTTAGCACTCTAGTTATTCTTTAGAACTCTCTGGGAGGCGTAGTACAACTCAAGGGAATCATCTGAACGGTTGCTCCTGTTGGAAGTAGAACAGGAAGGTATTTTAGAACTCTTAAAATGTGTCCTAATTTTTTTTCTATAGCACTAACCATAATTTCTATGACAAAATGAGCCCCTCATGTTGTTCCTTTCTGAATTAAATGTTTTAAATTGTACCATTTTGATTCAATCAAGATGACTTCAGGTGTGCCACACTTTTGTCATAAGTAAGACAATTAGCTCTCTACTTGTTCTTTAGAACACTGTGGGAGGCTGCAGTAGAATACAGGTGAATCAACTCACAAGCTACTACTGTTGGAAGTACATTTTTACTGAGAATTTCAGGGTTCATTCCCATATGGCTGAGAAAGATAGTGTGAATGAAATGTGCTCTTATTTCAGCTTCTGAAGCACCTACCCTAACCTCTATGGGAAAATCATGAAAAACTGTTCTCTCACAAACATAGTTCATGAAATCCCAGCAGGGTAAAATCAATTTAGAACACACCACAATTCCTAAAATTAGCATGGTACCATCAGCAAATGATTTATATTGTAACAAAAATGTATTATCACCCATACGTTCTCCTTAATGTGACTGTCTAATCCTGCCATTCACTGCAATGCATTTCAGTGGGGTACTAGCATGTATCATGGACCCAAGATGGCTGCCATCACTTTCTGGTTGAAGTGCTCACAGCCAATCAGATCTCACAATGGGATCTGTGGTTAGGCTCCACCCAGATATATAAATGTATTTTCACTCTAATATCTCAAAATCTACTGAAAGAATTTACACCAAATAACAAAAAATCACAATCTGCGGAACAAAATCTAGCTTTCTGCCAAATTTAGTGTCAATCCATCCATCGGTTCAGGATTTAGTCATGTTCAAAACCCCTATGGGAATTACCATGGGAAACACACTTTCTTCACCCCCCATTTTCACGGCCTCACTTGACAGATCCCATCAATTTTTTCTATGTGCAACAAGAATCACCAGGACACAATTTTTGGGGAAATTGTTTGGGAAGAGTTGTCAAATTATGCCAAAGGTATAGGCTAGTTAAGAAATTCTTTCCTATGGAAATATGGTCCTAGCTATAACTACCTACTGCATATATATATATATATATATACCATATTACATACTATTTTAGAATTCAAGATTATTCATTAAACACCTGTTGGCTTGATATGTCTGCAGTAAATGATGAGTATATTCATTTAAGAGACTGTGAGCCTACTGAGGAGCAGATTTTAATGTTCTTATTTTCAATGCACTTGAGTGATCAGTGAGATATTAAGCAGCCCAGTAGTTATATTTCCAGATTTCCTCCAAGATGTTTCCAAGACTATCCACCTGTTTTAAGAGGAAGTGTTCTGACAAATCACAACCCACCCACAGTGTGCCTGAGGAGCATGTAATCCTTTGAAGCAGGTAATTCAGGAGGTTCAATGTTTGCTTGGCCATTATTTAATATGTCACCATTTTTGTATGCTGCTATTTTTAAATATAACTCTGAATATTACACTTACAAAGATATCAACTCATAGCATCTCTTATGAAGTGTAGAAATATATTTTTCAAGTTTTTCCTAATGATATTTGAGGGTCCTCCTGATTGTGTGTAAGTTTAGCTATGACCTTATAAAACTGCTGTGGCAAATTTTAAACACTGATGTGAAAAGCTTACATTAAAAACAAATGCACAATAAAGGTAAATTCTGTGGTAAGTAACCAGACTTAAACATTCTCAGCCTGTAAAACGAAGAAGAAATATTGACCTAAATTTAAACTAACTGATGATGCCATGTTGAATGAAAATAATGCGTTCACACTGAAAAGTCTGTTTTTCGCATTTTAATAGTTGTTGGTATAAGTTGTTTCTTCGTTTTACTGAAGATGCTGTAATTTTGGAAGCTCACTATTAGCTAGTGAATAGACAACTGATAGTAAGGCTCTCACCGGGACAAGATGAAGGCAGGAAGAATGATTCATGGGAAGAAGTTTTTGGACCACAAGAAAACAATGTTGTAACATTCAGGGACTAATGTCTAAAAGTCATTATGCTGTGGTTGGAGCGAGGGGAGTGAACCTGTTCCCAGGATCTGCTGATATTCTATTTGTGGATGAGGAAGACAAAAGAAAACAATGTTGCACTATAGAATTTGTGTGTTTATATTAGTGTGTGTTCTTAGAGTAGAGAGGAAAACCCATTCTTTTTTCCTAGTGGAGTGATAGAGTCTTCTTTGCGGAGGTGTGCTTTCACTTGCATTTTTGCAGGAGTAACACTTCATAGGAGACTGCTGTGCTAAATTTCTGATTGTTTCCTGTTTTTGAGCTGCAAATACTTTCCAGCTTATTATGTAAAAGATTTAGGCTTATGCTTTAATTTCTCTCATCGAAACTCTTTATGGGTAATCAAACTGACACCCTTTCTCCCAATCTTACCACAGATTAGGGAATTTCCCTTTATGGGAAACCCTTGCTGCATTATTACTATATTGACTATGATTTTGACTAGTATTTTTTGTGTTTTATAATCAAATATCAGTTATGGATTATATTAACTTCTAATGACGACACTTAAAAAAATATATATATATTAAAGAATGAAAACTAAAAGATTTGAGAATAAAAGATTTTAATTTACACAAACTCTACTGCCTAAATTGAAGATTTAATAATTGATTATGCTCTTGTGTTGATAATTACTTCTTATTTCACCAGACAATCAAAGGTCCATATGAAAATTATCAGGGTTTGTTTAATGATTACACCAGGAGACCGAGGTATAGAGAACCCCACTCCCACAAAATCATAACAATTAAATAAGGATATACATAGAAACAATTGTGAGACAAAGTGAAGCCTTCTGTGAGTAATTGGTCGTCATTACACTAATTTTCAAACATGTGGATGTAATGTTACATTACATTGCGATTCACTAAAGGTTGTAAGATGTGTGTATGTCAGAATCCTGCCTGAATCTGCTGGTGAAGACAATGCATTCATGTGATAGAACTCCATCAGTGAAAAACAAATGTGTAAAATAGAAAAAGACATTGACAAAATGTGTTATTTTGCTGATAGGAAGTGCATTTGGAAGTGGGTGCAATTATATCAAGGGCGTAATTTAGTGTTCCGTGAATAGGATACTCCATCACAAAGGTTCTTGATATCCCATTTGTTTTATTACAAAAGGCGAAAAAATTAATACACTTGTAATAGGGCTGATGGGATATCAGTCACATTTGTGACGAGTAACATGTCCACCATATTCAGGCCCAAAGTGTCTTCAGTAAAATTTACAATACAATCTCTAGTTTAAAAAAAATTAAAAGTGAAATGCTACCAGCATGACATTAATGATGTTATTGACTTGCACTGATTACACACAAATTGTGATTCAAGTGAGCACTTTTTTCATCAATCATTTGCTTTTTTATTTTAGAGTTTGCGTAGCACTTGTCTAAGGCCACAATGCCTCCTCATAGCCCAGAAACACATAGTCCGTTATTTAAAAAATTCATCAAATGGAATTAGCAGATGCTCATTAGAGTGCTCATGCACATTGGCTCAGAAAACCATGCGGCAAACGGTATTACAGAATAAATTTGAACTTCAAACCGGTCATATTCAATGTGCATTTTCCGGAATAAGTCTGTCAAAGTGAAATGCTGATTGATAATGTACAAGTCTGTCTGATCAATAAAGAAGCTAAGAATGCAGTACACCAATCGATGCATGTTGGAAGAAAAGGTCAGTTGTATACTGTCAGTGCATTCTATAGGATGTCTCCCCCTCCTGACATATCAGCCCCCACCCTGAATACAGCATCCTGTGTAGAATCAGAGAAAGGGAGTTTTCAGCTGAAAAGGAAAGGGAAGAATCTGTGACTGAAAAATAAATTAGTTATTTTGAGATTATAAAGACTTTTCCTAGCTATGAGATGCTCTACATATTTCATAATAGAGCCAATAAATTCACACACCTGGATTATTATGAACAATTTTTATACTAAACTATGAATCTTAAAAATATTAGACTATGCTTGATACAAAAGTGTTTTGATAGTAATTTGCTTAATTCCACCATTTTGCTGTTTCTAAGCACTGCAAAAATCAAGGTGTTCCTATTTGTTAGCAAAACGGTGCTCACTCTATTGACCTTCTGAGATGATGTAGTTCAGACTGGTCAAACACTGGTATCTTGTCTGAACACTCTGGCGAATATTTATACTTTTTCGCACCGTATTTATGTAATTTTCTGATGCAAAATTGGTGCAAACTGCGCTGCTTTTGTGTAAAAAAATTACGCAAATTTGGCACCAAAAAAGTATAAATATGGGCCTCAGTGCACTCCGCAAATACATTTATTGGTAAAACAGTGAATCAAGAGAGATTGGGTATCAAAAATCATACAAATTGTAAAATTATGTTATAAAGTTATGTGGGGGCCTAGGTTGCAAACGCAAAAACAATACTGATTTCTATTTACTTGAGTCACATGAACGCATTGATACTGCACCAATGCACACGAGCTCCAGCGGCTAATAATTAAGTGTATTTTGCAGAGTTCAGCTGCGGATGGCATAGGAAGTGAGATATGATGTTCTCAATTTAGCATTTGCAGGTAACCCTCAATGTTGCTCAGCAATGGGAAGAGTTCAGTGTTTAAGAAATGCTATCAATGTACCAGGAAGAAGTCGTTACCCTGTAATGAATGCATATCTGTATGCCATTCCTGAGAACTGAACTCTTCAGTAAATTTCCATTACTGGACAAGGGTATAGCTACCACTGTTTAGACGTTTTGTCGGACAGTCTACTGGACCTCCAGGAGTAACCATGTCATTCATCTGAATAAACCTCACTTTCAAATAAGATCATTTAAGGACCAATTCACAATTAAAGTTTCAGTGATTATGGTATTCAAAAGCATGGATTTGAAGAGACCATTTAAATGTTATACAATGATGAAAACTGTCTCTGATAGAGCTCTTTGTCCCTTCACTTTTGTTCTTCTGAATTTTTCTAATTTCTATATACCCTTCTTTTTACCTTCCTCCTGTTTGCCTGTCACTCAAAGTGTGCATACCTTGAACAAAATAGCATTCGTATTATGCAACATCAATTGTAACACAAATATATCAGAGTGAAGATTGAAATGGATATTCTTGATTATGTCCACGTAAGGATTTCATGAGAAGGTAATGAGAATGTTAATATGTCATGTTCAAATTCTATGACTAGTAAAAATGGGAAAAACTGTGTATTTTTTCACAGAGGGAATACTGTCAGGGCCTTACAGCACACCCCACTGTAAGTCCAACATACCCAATGCCAACACTACTGTGGTTAAATTGCGGTCTTCTGGGAGCAATTAAGGAATACATTGTGCTTACACTTCCATACTGGCAGACTTTGGTGCAGGTACAGTTCTGGAAAAATCTCCAAAATGCATTAATAGCTTCCAATAAGCACCTTTTGTAGACTAGCTTTGAAATATTTGGAATCCAAAAGATATTATGCAGATTTGTGCTTTTGCCTTGCTTCTCTTTCAAAAGTCTCACTCTTAGCTACTTTTGTCAGGGTAAGTAAACCAACTAGTAATACATTATGTACCCATCTGGCCCTTTCTGCAGGGTTACTCCCAAATGGTTTACCTTCATCCCTTCTGTTTTCTCAATTCAGATTTTATTGGCATTTGGACTCTGTGCATTTTACCACTGCTGACCAGTAGTAAAGTGCTTGTGCTTTCTCCTTTAAACATGGTAAAATTGGCTTACAAATAACTGGCACATTTAATTTACTTTTATGTCCACAGGAAAGAGGTACTACATAAACATTTGGCCTGTAAATTAAATGCTACTAGTGGTCCCGCAACACTTTTTGTGCCAACCACTTAATCAGCCCTTTAAACATGCCTCAGGCCAACAATTGCAGCCTACATGCAGTTTTTCATTGCAAATTGAGCCTACCCAAAAAAAACTTTCACCAGGCCTAAACCTTCCTTTTTAAGACAACTACATCACCCATAAGGTAGGCTCTAAACATCCAATAGGGCAGAGTGCATTGCATTTAAAGGTTAGGGCATGTGTTTTTAAGCTTTACATGTGCTGGTAGTGAAAAACCCAAACTTTTTTCAACTAAATCTCCAATAGGTTAACACAGGAACTTGACAGCAGCCTATTTTCACCCTACATCACTCAGTCTCCTGGGTGAGGGAGGAAAGGATATGTCCAGGACCAGATGGGGGATATCCTAGATATTTCTCCCACTTCAGAGGCTGGCACCGGGTATATATATTAAACCCTCAGACTATTTTTGCAGTTGCATTCTCTGAAACAGACCTTTTTCTTCCACAAAAATGTTTATCTAATCCTGGGATTTAAACCAGTGCTCTTGTGTGACAAATCTGCCACCTTCCCAAGGTAGACAGAAAAATTATTATTCTTGGACTGCCATCTTTTGTGTCTCTCACAAGAGTCATAAAACACAGTGCAGTTGTGCATCGTTTTTCATAAATATGGGCCAAAGTTTTTCTTCCTTTGATTACTTAGACTGTTTTGTATGGACTTTGTGCAAGTTACTCCTCAATCTGCCTGGTGAACCACACAAACTATTAAATATAGATCCCTTCTTTATGAAAAAAAACTCACACAGCATCATATATGGAGGCAAATGAGGGTTTAATCTCCTCAGGACAAATCCTGTGAGTTGCAGACCCATAATGTGTGCTTCTGCTGTAGTCACAGTCTGCAAAGCTAAGGCTAAGTTGTAGTGGACACATTAGACACCTCAAATATGACTACAATTACCACCCAACATGTAAAAAGGGCGTCACAAAATTAGCAATCCCAAAGGCCCAAAACACAAACTATAAGGGAGAAAAATGGTCAAGAAAGAATAAAAATAAAGCCTTTAGTCAACAAAAGCATTATGTGGAGAAAATCACAATTAGTATTCAAGCTCCAGTATTCAAGCTCAATGTTTCACAAAGGGAGGGAGAAAGTGCCTATGGCATCCCCAAAAGTTGACATGATGAGCAAATTTCCGATGATAAAAGAAACTGAGGGCCTCATTTGCAAGCCCTTTTGCACCATCGCTGCCTCTTTTTTTTTCTTGACACAGCAGTAGCGCTAGCAGTGTACTGCACTGCTCCAGATATACAAACTGATGTATTGGTCCCAATGCATCAGTTTGTTAAGCCCTGCATTAGATTTTTCCTGCACTAGGTACATTGTATGCAGAGTAGGTATTCCAATGCAAAAAGCCTGACACATTGACATTTACAACATTTCACGGAGTCATTCTGAGATATTTACTGTGTCAGAATTTTACCACCTGCTCAGAGCAGGAGTAAAAATGGCAAAGGGCTTTTTCCAATGGGAGCCTCCTCACCATCATGGAGTAGCGTCATTTTTACAATGCTACTCCAGCAATGAGTGAGTTCAACGCCAACAGATGGGACAGAATTTCTGATGCATCTGTGAAAAAGTGTGCCATGGAGCTCTGTATCGTAAATACAGAGCATCCATGGTGTCGTTAAGGGCTCTTAGGGAAGTGTAGGAAATCTGACGCATCAATGCCGATGCATCAGATTCTTGTAAATGAGGCCCTGAATTTGCAAGAATGGAGAACACATCTGCCACTATCAAATACCACTTTTGCACCCTGCCTCCAGGGGACAAACAGTAATGTACCAACAGAATCAAAGCAACAACCAACAAGAACATATAGTAAATCACCAGTATGCCAGCACAAGTCACAAAGAGCCCGGCTGGCTTGCAAAATACCTCCCCTTACAAAGTAACAGGGGGGTATTTTCCGAGGAAAGACCACCGCGCAAGAGTCAGGGTCCCCTAGGTGAAAGGAAAATGAAGCAACAGGAAAACAAAGTAGGGGGCCTTTAAAACACAATAGCCCCAAATTATAAAACTACAGCTACCTGACTGATAAGTGACATGGGTCATGTATACTCTCAAAATCAAGGAGCTTCTGCAGGCACTGTTGGAATAGCAAGAGAAACCTTGTGAACTTATATCTATCCCCACATATAATTCATGAGTAATGCAAGATGTTAAGCAGATCCAATAAACTACACCTTCCATCTGTCCCATATTTAACTCATATATAATTTTACAAGGGTACGCTTTGTGACAATGAAAAACCCTTCGGGATAGAGTCCATTATTACAACTTAGTTTGCTGAAGCAAAGCAACATCAGGTATTGAGAGAAAAACAAAGATTTGATCAGTGTGACATTGAGGTCACAGGTAAGGAGACAGAGATACCTGCTCCGTCTACTTACTCCAAGAACAAGTGATGGAGCCTATTGAAGCAGGAAAGTATCTTAAAGGGGACTATTATCTCCTTGGAATAGACTCAAATGTTGACTATACAACTGCAAATTTATCATAAAGCAAATAATAGAATAAACTCCATCACAGACGTGCCAACCGACATGAGGAAAGAGGCAGACTTGAGCTGAATGGCCTCTTCCTTATCAGTTTGAAACCCATGCCCTTCCTAACAGCAGTCAATATAAAAGGAAGAACTAAGTGTCAGATCTACAAGAAAGTGGTGCATCAGTCCGCCCCTGCCCCAGCTAAGAACACCACAGTTGCACTGTATTTACAAATTGGCACACCATGGTGCTCGTTTCCACAATAGCATCATCATAATTTATGATGCTATTGTGGCGCTTTGCTGGATTAGCGCCATAAATTATGGCACTAGTGCAGCAAAGCACTAATTAGGCCCATAGGCTACTATAGGCCCATCACTTTAACACCTGTCCCAAGCAGGCACTAAAAATAACAGCAAAAATGTCACAGTGAAATCTTGAAAATTTCACTGCACCCTTTTTTTTAGACTGCCCTGTGTGGAAACGCCCCCATTGCATACATTATACCTGGCGCAAGTGTAATGTGACTCAAGGGGTTTCAAAGTGGTGCAATGCTAGCATTATGCCACTTTGTAAATATGGCAAAAGAGAATGGCCTCCTTAATGCCACATTAGCTTGAAAAACATGACGCTAGTGTAGCACTAAGATGTGTTTGGTCTCTTGTAAATCTGGCACTAAGAATTTACAGTACACAACTCACTTGGCTTCCTGTAATGCATCTGGTTTCATCAAAAAAATCACACAAGTGACATGTAAAACTGGATTAGGGCATGCAACACCATTTGCGTACAAGAAACTGGTCCACATGTTAATCTCCAGTAGAAGGGACCCAAACGATCTAGTACTTGGCCTCTAAAAACACAAAGGGCCTGATTCATAAAGGTAAACTTAGACTTTTATGTCCAGATCTTCAAGAAAGTGGTGCATTAGTTCTGATGTGCCATTTTTCTTGCACCGCCTTTAGATCCCCCAATGTCACCATGGTAGTGCTGTATTTACATTACAGAGAACTGTGGTGCACATTAGCATAATAGAATCAGAATACATCAAACTATTGTTGCGCTTTGCTGGATTAGCACCATTAATTATGTCGCTAGTCCCACTAAGCACTAGAGAGGCCCATAGGTTATTATGGGCTCATTCCTTTAATGCCTGCAATGTGCAAGCTTTAAGAATGACTGAAAAAATGGCGCAGTGAAATTGTGTAAATTTCACTGCGTCATTTCTGTGGCCTCCCTGGAAGGGAACACCACCCTTGCACACATTATGCCTGGTGCAGGCATAATGTGGTGTAAGGGTTTACAAAGTGGCACAATGCTAGCATTGCGCCACTTTATAAATACGGTGTGCCCGAAAGGCCTACCTAACAACACATTAGCATTAAAAAAAATGACACTAATGTGGCACAAGGAGGCGCAAGAGCCTTGTAAGTCTGTCCCTTAGTCTGAACGTAAACCAAAAGAGTTTACGACTTTGGGAATTCACAAAGAGCATTTACGAGTACATAAATGCCCTTTGTGATTTCCAAAAGTTGTAAACTTAAGGTTAGATTAATGAAAAGTGGTGCTGCACGTAGTGCAGCACCACTTTTCTAGTGCCCTCCTAAAGCCACTATGGAAGCGCCACATTTAAAGTACAGCGCACCATGGTGGTAGTTAGGGTGACTAGCAAAACAATTTTTTACACTAGTCCGGCACTTTGCAGGATTGGTGTAAAGAACTGTGATGCTAATCCTTCAAAGCACCCAGAGGACCATTGTGATCAATGGGAGCCTCTTTTTAATGCCTGCACTTAGCAGCCGTTAAAAAATGCAGATACAAAATGACTGTAGGAGGCTGGCCTGGCGTGTAGTGGGTTGTAAGGGGTACTTACACTCTGTACCAGGTCCAGTTATCCCTTATTAGTGTAGAAGAGGTGTTTCTAGCAGCTTAGGCTGATAGAAGGTAGCTATAGCAGAGCAGCTTAGGCTGAACTAGGAGACATGCAAAGCTCCTATTATACCACTGGTGTCATATGCACAATATCATAAGAAAACACAATACACAGATATACTAAAAATAAAGGTACTTTATTTTTATGACAATATGCCAAAAGTATCTCAGTGAGTACCCCCAGTATGAGGATGCCAAATATACACAAGATATATGTACACAATGCCAAAAATATGCAGTAATAGCAAAAGGAAGTAATGCAAGCAATGTAAAGTTACAGTAGATTGCAATAGGAGCACATAGGTATAGGGGCAACACAAACCATATACTCCAAAAGTGGAATGCGAATAACGTATGGACCTCAAACCTATGTGAGCTCGTAGAGGGTCGCTGGGACTGTAAGAAAACAGTGAGGGTTAGAAAAATAGCCCACCCCAAGACCCTGAAAAGTAGGTGTAAAGTGCACCTATATTCCCCAGAGAGCACAGAAGTCGTGATAGGGGAATTCTGCAAGGAAGACCAACACCAGCAATGCAACCAAAGTGAATTTCCGGACAAGAGTACCTGTGGAACAAAGGGACCAAGTCCAAGAGTCGTGAAAAGTCGATATTGGGCAGATGCCCAGGAAATGCCAGCTGAGGGTGCAAAGAAGCTGCCACTGGATGGAAGAAGCTGTGGATTCTGTAAGAACAAAGAGGACTAGGAACTTCCCCTTTGGAGGATGGATGTCCCACATCGTGAAGAAGCTTGCAGAGGTGTTCCCACGCAGAAAGACCACAAACAAGCCTTGCTAGCTGCAAAAGTCACAGTTAGGGTTTTTGGATGCTGCTGTAGCCCAGGAGGGACCATGATGTCACCACTTGCGTGAGGAGACAGAGGGGGCACCCAGCAAGACAGGGAGCCCTCACAGAAGCAGGCAGCACCCGCAGAAGTGCCAGAACAGGCACTACAAAGAGAGTGAACTGGAGCTCACCCGAAGTCACAAAGGGAGATCCCACGACGCCGGAGGACAACTCAGGAGGTTGTGCACTGCAGGTTAGAGTATCGGGGACCCAGGCTTGGCTGTGCACAAAGGAAATCCTGAAAGAGTGCACAGGAGCCGGAGCAGCTGCAAATCATGCAGTACCCAGCAATGCAGTCTAGTGTGGTGAGGCAAGGACTTACCTCCACCAAACTTGGACTGAAGAGTCACTGGACTGTGGGAGTCACTTGGAAAGAGTTGCTGAGTTCCAGGGACCACGCTCGTCATGCTGAGAGGGGACCCAGAGGACCGGTGATGCAGTTGTTTTGGTGCCTGTGGTTGCAGGGGAAAGATTCAGTAGTCCCACAGGAGATTTCTTCAGAGCTTCTAGTGCAGAGAGGAGGCAGACTACCCCCACAGCATGCACCACCAGGAAAACAGTTGAGAAGGTGGCAGGATCAGTGATACAAGGTTGCAGTAATCGTCTTTGCTACTTTGTTGCGGTTTTGCAGGCGTCCTGAGCAGTCAGCGGTCGATCCTTTGGTAGAAGGTGTGGAGAGAGATGCAGAGGAACTCTGATGAGCTCTTGCATTCGTTATCTAAAGAATTCCCCAAAGCAGAGACCCTAAATAGCCAGAAAAGGAGGTTTGGCTACTTAGGAAGGAGGATAGACTAGCAGGTAAGAGCCTATCAGGAGGGGTCTCTGACGTCACCTGCTGGCATTGGCCACTCAGAGCAGTCCAGTGTGCCAGCAGCACCTCTATTTCCAAGATGGCAGAGGTCTGGAGCACACTGGAGAAGCTCTGGGCACCTCCCCTGGGAGGTGCAGGTCAGGGGAGTAGTCACTCCCCTTTCCTTTGTCCAGTTTTGCGCCAGAGCAGGGCTGGGGGATCCCTGAACCGGTGTAGACTGGTTTATGCAGAGATGGGCACCATCTGTGCCCATCAAAGCATTTCCAGAGGCTGTGGGAGGCTACTCCTCCCCAGCCCTGACACCTTTTTCCAAAGGGAGAGGGTGTAACACCCTCTCTTTTAGGAAGTCCTTTGTTCTGCCTTCCTGGGCCAAGCCTGGCTGGACCCCAGGAAGGCAGAAACCTGTCTGAGGGGTTGGCAGCAGCAGCAGCTGCAGTGAAACCCCGGGAAAGGTAGTTTGGCAGTACCCGGGTCTGTGCTAGAGACTCGGGGGATCATGGAATTGTCTCCCCAATGCCAGAATGGCATTGGGGTGACAATTCCATGATCTTAGACATGTTACATGGCCATGTTCGGAGTTACCATTGTGACGCTGTACATAGGTAGTGACCTATGTCCAGTGCACGCGTGTAATGGTGTCTCCGCACTCACAAATTCTGGGGAATTTGCCCTGAACGATGTGGGGGCACCTTGGCTAGTGCCAGGGTGCCCACACACTAAGTAACTTAGCACCCAACCTTTACTAGGTAAAGGTTAGACATATAGGTGACTTATAAGTTACTTAAGTGCAGTGGTAAATAGCTGTGAAATAACGTGGACGTTATTTCACTCAGGCTGAAGTGGCAGGCCTGTGTAAGAATTGTCAGAGCTCCCTATGGGTGGCAAAAGAAATGCTGCAGCCCATAGGGATCTCCTGGAACCCCAATACCCTGGGTACCTCAGTACCATATACTAGGGAATTATAAGGGTGTTCCAGTATGCCAATGTGAATTGGTGAAACTGGTCACTAGCCTGTTAGTGACAATTTAGAAAGCTGAGAGAGCATAACCACTGAGGTTCTGGTTAGCAGAGCCTCAGTGAGACAGTTAGTCATCACACAGGGAACACATACAGGGCACACTTATGAGCACTGGGGCCCTGGCTGGCAGGGTCCCAGTGGCACATACACTAAAACAACATATATACAGTGAAATATGGGGGTAACATGCCAGGCAAGATGGTACTTTCCTACAATGTGCAACGGAATCTTATAGATTCATTTGTACCATTTTTAAGGCCCCTTAGTGCCGAAATTACCCCCTTGCATATATTATGCCTGGCGCAGGCATACTGTGGTGCAATTGGTTTCAAAGTGGTGAAATACAAGCACTGTGACACTTTGTAAATATGGCTCAGCTTTTTGTCCCTTCCAACGCGACATTAGCGTCAAAGAAATGATGCTAATGTGGCATTGGAATGTGGCCTGGTTAAATCTGGCCCTTAGACTCTTGGTCTAAGTTTAGACCAAAAGTCCAAATGTACCTTTCTGAATAGGGCCTACAGATTGGTAGGCCATCAGGGTAACTTGCAATTAATGTATTACCTGCTATCAGTGCTGACATTACAGTGGGGGAACAAAACTCAACAACTAAAGTAATAATTTCGAAACAACTTTCACCCTAAACCAATACGTATTATCAATGTATATCTGAACTATCACGTCAGGGATTAAAAAAAGCTCTGTAGGAGTTTTCTTTGAAACCATAGAGGACATACTTTGCCGCTATGCAGATCACACGATTATAGTTGCTGGAGACTTCAAAATGAAAAATCCACGGCTCACCTACAAAAGTGAAGTGGAAAGATATAAGAAGGAAAACATCACAGAAGACAATAAAGTGAAAGATATCCTTGAGGCCCATATACCTCACCATCAAGGATAGTCAGTCCAGCAAATACCCGCATATAAACTATCGCAACGTGCATAAAGGAGGGGCCACAACAAATTACATTAGAAATTCCAGAAGGGACGAAAAGTGATCATCTTCCTGTGGTAATAAGATTCCAAATGGAATTTGAAACAGGAAGGGATATTGAAAATGAAGGGATAGAATGTTGTAAGAACATCAATAGACTAAAATGTGGCAAGATAATCCAACGGTTAAAAAATTTACAAAACAGGCTGATGGAGGCGCATACCGTGCCAAAAGTGATTAGTGAAAAGGGAGCAGATATCAGGATGGATTGCTAAAATAACTTCCATACACAGGTGCTTAAAAGAGAACAGGTGCATAGTGCCGTCGCAACCTAGGAGAGTTGCTCTTGCTATAAGAAATCCCTGGTACAGGATGAAGGGCATTAATGTAAAACCGCCCCTCAGGAACACATGCCAGGTAGAGCACAGAGAGTTCTAAAGTCCGTACATCCACATGTTCTGTTCACATGATTTCTGCAAAGTCGTGCTGCAGAATGCCCCAGCAGCTATTCAAGCACCTCTCTTTGCAATTGATGCTATACTCACCTATGGATTCTTAACTTCAATGTCTTTCTTGTCAATGAACCTCTCCCGACATGAAAAATGAACTCTGGTTCCAGAAGTTTGGACGACATCACTTCTATTGTTTTGACTGTATTCCAGTATGTTTATAATATATATAAGTCAAATTTGTGTCACTAACACTCTAGTTAAAACATCCTATTACGACCTATTATATATTTACGTGCCACCATTTTTAAGTGTGATTTTCAGGGCCTTCCCATAACCTGATTTTGTTGGATTTTAGCTATGTCAAAAAGTACCTATTTCTGACTAGAAACCTACTTACAAAGTTTATTTTGCAAGTTTGCCCACGACTTACACCAATTTGACTGGACTAAAAAGAATACAACCTGGGGGCCTGTATCAATCCATGGCTGTCCTATCTACTGTCCTCACTATTCTCTCATCCTCTATAGAAATTCAGTTATTGTCTCCCTGACATTGACCCTCCTACATCTGGGTGGTCAGAGTACATTTTCCTATGAACCACCTATATTTGGTGCCTGTATGAATTGAAAGTAGCCTATCATGCTCAGTGTTTGTCAACATGATTGCTGGGATGTGGGCTTAGGCGAATGCTCCGTTAATGCTACTGAGCAGACTTATAACATTTCCTGTTGCTAAGGATATTACTGGAGTGTTCTTCTTAAAGCATAAGATCCATTTCCCAGCCCCAACAATGGCAGTTTGGCTTTTAGACCTTCCTTACCCATCTGAGCCCACGGCACATAGATGGTCCCTGATGTGCCCTTCTGCAGCTCCATTGAATTCTTCTCAATGTAGTGTTCCCATCTCCTTAGGCAATTCTACATGTAGGCGAAGATCCACTTGGGATCTCCCCCTCTATGCCAGATTCAGTCTTCTGCAACAGCTATGTCCTCTGGTTTGAAGGATCCCTCCTCTGACCAGGGTCTTCCATACTGGTACTGTCATAGGGTCCAGCGGGCTAGCAGGTGACCAAATGGTTTTGCAAAAATCTCTCCTTCCTACTGAACTACTGTCTCTCTTGAAGTTAGTTTATCTGTCCGACGTATGCATGAGGAGCAGTGGATATCTTCATCACTGCTCTCCTCATGTGTGTAGGAAGGTACCATCTTGATTCTCCTACTTCTGAGATGGGTTTTCATCAGGTTACCATGGTCCCTAATTTCCTGGTCAGTCCCTCTCCTTCATTGGCACTCGGGGTGAGGCCTTGACCCCAGTCAAAAAGCCTTTCCTCTAGTTCTACCTTGGATTCTTCCTCGACAGAGGCTTGGTACCTACCCTGGTCACTTCGGTAGAGTGTGCACTGCTCTACTCTTTAGTAGGGCTTCCAGGGTGGGAGCTCTCTATCTTCTTAGCTCATGCCTCTCTTCTAAATCCCACCTGGGTTGCCTCCTTCTTTCTTAGCTGTGTACTGTACTTCTTGGTTGGGACCTGCCCTCAAACTCCATTCTGTTGTCCCCTCAGCTACTTGAGACTGTCCTATGGCTTCCTACTCATCATCGGATCCTGGAGGACTGGGACTCCTTTCTTTACCCCCACTAGTTGTTTTAATCAATCAATCAATCAGTGTATTTGTAGAGCGCACTACCACCCATGAGGGTCTCAAGGCGCTGAGAGGGGGGTGAGGTGGGATGCTGCACCTGCTCAAATAGCCAGGTTTTGAGCCGCTTCCTGAAAGTCAGCAGGCCTTCGGTCTGTCATAGGGGCAAGGGAAGGGTGCTCCAGGTCTTGGCGGCGAGGGGGAAGAAGGATCTGCTTCCGGTAGTGGCTCTTCAGATGCGGGGTACGGTGGCGAGGGTGAGGTTGGCTGAGCGGAGTTGGCAGGACCGGGAGTAGAAGGTGAGTCGTCTGTTGAGGTAGGCTGGACCGGTATTGTGGAGTGCCTTGTGTACGTGGATGAGGAGCTTGAAGGTTATCCTTTTGTTGATGGGGAGCCAGTATAGGTCTCTCAGAAGGGGAATGATGTGGCTGTGGCGGTGGGCATCGAGGGTCAGGCGTGTGGAGGCGTTTTGTATGGGTTGCACTCGTTTGAAGTGTTTGGCCGGGGATCCTTCGTAGTGGGCGTTTCCGTAGTCAAGTTTGAGGGCTTGGGTGACTGTTTTTCTTGTATCTGTGGGGATCCATCTGTAGATCTTGTGGAGCATGCAGAGGGTGTTGAAGCTGGATGAGGAGACGGCGCTGACTTGCTTGGTCATGGAGAGTGTTGAGTCGAGGATGATGCCCAGATTGCGTGCGTGCATGGTTGGTGGGTGTTGGGGCTGCTCCCAGAGTGGTCGGCCACCAGGAGTCATCCCAGGCTGAGGGGATAGCACCGAGGATGAGGACCTCCGTCTTATCTGAGTTCAACTTCAGTTTGCTGTTCCTCATTCATTCAGTGACGGCCTTCATTCCTTCGTGGAGGTTAGATTTGGCAGTGAGGAGGTCCTTGGTGAGGGAGAGGATCAGTTGGGTGTCGTTGGCATAGGAGATGATGTTGAGGATGTGTAGCTGGGCGACCCAGGCGAGCGGGGCCATGTAGACGTTGAAAAGTGTTGGGCTGAGGGACGAACCTTGGGGAACACCGCAGATGATCTTGGAGGCTTCAGAGTGGAAAAGGCGGAGGTGGACGCTCTGGGTTCTGCCGGAGAGGAAGGAGGTGGTCCACTACAGAGCTTTGTCCAGGATCCCGGCGTTGTGGAGGCGTGTGCGTAGGGTGCGGTGGCAGACGGTGTCGAAGGCGGCTGAGAATGTCTAGGAATGCTATAAATCTCCCTGTCACTTTGATGTGTTCCCTCAAACCAGTGAGAGTGCATGTTGTCCTTACCGCTGAAGTTCAGTGGCCTGAATGAGATGGACAGGTGGGTCGAACTTCGGGTAACTCTAGCACTGGACTGGAGTGGTGCTGGAATTACTTGGGATTATTGGCCTGCTAGAAAGTCATGCCTAGATCTAACAGTTTGATTGGCAGGGATGCAGGGATGGGAGGCATCAGGAAGACCACCTCAATTCCTGCATATAGCAGAGAGGGTGCCGACTCCTTGTTTGCTGACCATGGGTTAGTGTTATCAGCCTGCACCTCGTCGAAGATGGCCCATATTTCTAGTAATGCTCCTCTTAAGTTCTTCTTCTGCCCTGTGTATTTTGTTTGTATGTGTTTCCTTGTGTGTTAAAGTATGTCAGTTTCAAAGTTTCCCTCTTTTTGCCAGGGGAACATGTGTGCCTTAGTTTGTGTGTGCCATTCATGGCAAAACTTGTCAAGCTTTTTAGCCTGTGTGGGGAATCTGGTTCGCATATGTTTTAGTGGCAATTCCATGATAAATTTTGGTAGTTTTTAGGGGACAGTTACGCTTCTAGCTTTTATGATTTTAGGAAATCTTTAAGTTATACGTGTCTAACTTTTTCTGTATGTAGGGAATCTTTAGCTTTACTCTGGTAGAGCGAAATATGTACATGGGGATTACTAGATCGAACCTAGCAGTAAGGAAATATATACACAGAGATTGCTAAATGTAAGGAGCTCAACGCTATTTTCAGATGCATCAGAATAAACATTTAACAAGCTCAAATAACAATGCATATGAAAGATCACAACCTAGAAGAAAATTGCTAACTCAGACTTATGAAATTTGGCAATAAAATAGTAAACTTTACTTTGGTATGAAATAGCATTTTGTGAGAATTCACAATTTCTTCATAGCACATTAAGTCAACAAGAAAACAAAATACTTAAGACAAGACACTTACAATGACATTTAAAACATGAAATTCAATGCAATACTAATAAAATAAGGAAAAGTTATATTCATCCCTGCAAAACAATATCCCATCATATTAATGACATCACAATATTACAGCAATAATACCAATGACTGACAGTATTTTGTGATAGAATATTAAAGTCTTGGACCAAATATCACTAATGCTGCACTCTGTACCAAAAAATAGGTATCATCTTTCCAGAAGGCAAGCACAGCGGGTAGAAGCATTAACTCGAATAACTGTGATAGGACATTATTACCACCTCCCCATGACTTCTATTTTTATTATTTTTTCTGACATTTGCTATTTTCCAATTTGAAAATATGGAGGGGAAGATGATATTTTATCTTGTGTTTTATTTTATTTATAAAAACAGCTACATTTCAACCTTTGTGTCTGTTTTTTACTTGTAGACACTGGATGTATGATTCAGTTTTCAAGTGTTGTGAATTCCTATGTGCTGCATTTTGGGAGACATAGTTCATTCCCTTTCTCATGGGTATTAAAGGAAATGGGAGTGATGATGTGAGGGTCGAATGTGTGTCAAATGCAGCATGAGATTATGAGTGACTAGAGTTTGAATTTTATTTGGACTATTAAATGTAGGAATACATTCAGATTTGGAGGTTCACATAAAGTACATGCCATATATCAAGCGTGCACACTCTAAGCTGGCCTATCTGATTACAATGCCTGTAAATGGGTGTGTGTCTTCCCCTTTGTATTAAATGAAATGTTTAAATATGTAACACACCGATAGCATGGCAGTGAATGGGCTGTGGTACAACATTTTTGGGGGTACATGGTTGAATGATATGATTGTGGAGTGTGAGGTAAGTGGGCAAATGGGTATTAAGGGTAACCTGATAACAGCTGTTATATTTTTAAACAAACAACTTCATTTTGGAGTTATTGCTGTATAAATCCACATTAGTAATCAAATATGAACAGAGTTGATATAGTGTGTTAGCGTTATATTTTTATCTGACTAGGTACTTGTTTGAAACATGTTCAGAACCTTACTGATTTAAGGTGGCGGTCATAACATTGTTTTGGTTTATTATTTGATTTGAGTGTGTATTGTGAGACATTTACACAAACAAGGAGACATCATAAAGTGTTGTAAGATATGCTTTGATTTAGAGAAGGTTAATTTAAGGTACATTGATAGTTAACATAGTGAATGAAAAAAGGTTTTAAAAAGTGTACTTACCTTCCAATTTGTGTTGTGTTATTTATCCACTACTGTCAGATAGCGTCCTGAGGCATGTAGTATCAGGGACGTATTGATTGAGTAGGTTTTATGTATGTTCTGGATATGCTTTGGATACTTATGCGTTTTTTTCCTCTAGTACAAGTGTGGAAGATAAACCATCATGTTTACATCAACAAAAATTTTCCTCTAAATACAGAGGAATGAGTATTGACTTTTCATCTGTTCCTCCACTGTGTTTAGGGTATACCGTTGATAAGAGAGTATGGATAATACAGAGGAGGTGGTGGATGGATGATGGACTTTCGTTCACCTAGACATCATACATACAGCCCACTGTGATGGCAGATGGTCGAACAGCCGTTTCACTCTGGGGGTTATTCTAACTTTGTAGGAGGTGTTAATCCGTCCCAAAAGTGACGGAAAAGTGACGGATTTACCACCAGCCGTATTACGAGTCCATTATATCCTATGGAACTCGTAATACGGCTGGTGGTATATCCGTCACTTTACCGTCACTTTTGGGACGGATTAACACTCCTCCAAAGTTAGAATAACCCTCTCTGTCCACATCTGCCAAACTCTAGGACCCATATTGAATGTAAAATGAGGGAGATTGACGCTGCGCCAAAATTGTCAACACTGTGCTCCATCATTTCACAACGCAGGTATGCACCGTATTTAATTGCAAATGGTGTGCCCTTGTGTTGTCTCCTGCACTGGTGCTAATTGAGCTGCCTAGTGCCAACACATGCATCTTTGCATCATCGTGCAAGGATGCCTGTGGTGAGGGGTTTGATTGTTTATGTGTGGTAAGGTGTCCCCTCCTGCACATAAACAATCATGCAAGGATGCCTGTATTGAGGGGTTTAATTGTTTATGTGTGGGAATATATCCCTTCCTGCACATAAACAATCACTAATGGCAAAATGCAGCACACCCAGTGCCAAGGCATCATTGTGAAACCTTGGACACCTTCCTGGACATAAACAATCATGTTTGGCATTTTGCTCTTTCAAGGCAACACCCATTGCACACCCCTTCCATGCAAAGGGTTGCGTGAGAAGAGGCCGTATTTACAAGGTGGTGTTAAGCCACAAAAAGTGGCTTAATGCCACTTTGTAAAAACAGCACAGGGCATTGCACCACCGGAGCATCACAAAAAGTGACGCACCAGTGACGCTAGAGGCTCATAAATATGCCCCTCGATTTGGCCACTATGTGATCTTTCAGTTATACTAAGTGAATAGGCTGATGATTGTTCAGTGTTTACTGCCTCAGGACATGCTAGTAGTATTTCCTTTGACACTGCTTATAAAATAGGACGAGTAAAATAAACACTGCAATGTTACACAGTAAAGTGTGCACATAATATAAGGATGTTTTCTTAAAGGAGAACAACCATCCTCCCTGAATTGGCAACCATTTAATTTATTTGCTGACCCAATCCTATTTTAAACATTTGTAAGGAGGCTCATTAGGAAACCAGAATAAAAGTATCGGATATCAGTGGGATATGTTTGTGGGATCAGGTAGCCTGTCAAGCCTCTACAGAAGATAGCATAAGATATTTGCCTATGAATGTATTTTGAAAGGGAAAATTGTTTATTAGGTACCCCCCCTCATTGGAGTTAATATTCCTCATCTCATGAAGAGATGCATTTTTAGTAAATAAAGATTTTCAGTATGGAGTTTGGTGTTGGGTTTTTAAATCTGGATAGTGACTCTGAAGTAATGATCAAAAACTGTAGTCCGTATGAAAATCATTTCATATTGTTGAATGTTATTAAAATGACTTCCACTTGATATATCTATACAACATTTCCAGAAGGAGTGATAATCCAACCAAGATTTGCAGTGGAATATTTAATGCAGACTGTTAAATACTTTAATGAAGCTGGCCTGGCTTATAGTGGGTACTTGTTGGTACTTACACCTTGTGCCAGGTCCAGTTATCCCTTATTAGTAGATTAGTAGTGCTCTTGCAGCTTAGACTGATAGAGGTAGCTACAGCAGAGCAGCTTAGGCTGAACTAGGAGACATGCAAAGCTCCTACCATGCCACCTATATCATATAGTACTATATCATAAGAAACACAATACTCAGAGTTACTAAAAATAAAGGTACTTTATTTTAGTGACAATGTGCCAAAATATATTTCAGAGGATATATTCCCTTAGGAGGTAAGTAAAATACACAACATATACACACAAACCAAAATCAGGTAAGTAAACAGTTGTAAAAGTAGGGCAAACACTGTAGAATACAATGGGATGCAATAGGCCTGGGGCAACACAAACCATATACTAAGAAAGTGGAATGCGAACCACTTAGAGACCCCTGGCCTAGTGTAGTGTGTAGAGGGTCGCTGGGAGTGTAAGAAAACACTAAGGGTGTCCAAGATACCCCACCCCAAGACCCTGAAGAGTAGGAGTAAAGTGATACTACTTCTGCAGAAACACACTAAAGTCATGATAGGAGATTCTGCAAAGACCACAACAGATTGCAAAGCACTGAAGACGGATTCTGGGACCTGATGACATGTAAAGGAAGGGGACCAAGTCCAAGAGTCATAAAAGTGTCCAGGGAGTGCAGGAGCCCACTAAGCCCCAGATGAAGGTGCAAAATGGCTGCTTCCGGATGGAAGAAGCTGAAGATTCTGCAACAACGAAAGGTTCTAGGAACTTCCCCTTTGTGCAGAAGATGTCACACGGAGTGCTGGAGGATGCAGATTTGTTTCCTTGGAGAAAGACTGCAAACAAGTCTTGCTAGCTGCAAAGGTTGCTGTTAAAGAAAAAGGGTGTTGCCCGGGCCCAGGAAGGACCAGGATGTTGCCACTTGGAACAGGAGACAGAGGGGGCCCTGAGGAATACAGAGAGCCCACATACAAGATGGCAGCAACCACAGAAGTACTTGAACATGGGTTCAAGAAAACGGAGCATGGTGGTTATCTCAACACTACAAAAGAGGGTTCCACGAAGCCGGTGGTCATCTCAGCAAGTTGAGCAATTGAGGACAGAGTGCTGGGGACCTGGGCTAGGCTGTGCATGAAGGATTCCTTGCAAAAGTGCACAGAAGCCCTAGCAGCCGCAGTTCACGCAGTTCACACAATTACTGTCTGGAGAGGGGTGGCAAGGACTTACCTCCTCCAAATTTGAACAGTTGGACCACTAGACAGTCTGGGTCACTTTGGTCTACCACCTGTGTTCCAGGGGCAACACTCGTCGGGATGAGAGGGGTCCCAGAGTACCGGTGATGCTGAGGTTTGGTGCCTGCTGGAGCAGGGGGAAGATTCTGTCGACCCACGGGGGATTTCTTTGTGGCTTCCAGTGCAGGATGACGGCAGACAGCCCCCAGAGCATGCACCACCAGGAAACAGTTGAGAAAGCCAGCAGGATTAGGCACTACAATGTCGCTGGTAGTCTTCTTGCTACTTTCTTGCAGTTTTGCTGGTATCCTGGAGCAGTCAGCGGTCAATCCTTGGCAGAAGTTGAAGAGGGAGATGTAGAGGAACTCTGGTGAGTTCTTGCAAATCATTATCTGAGGAAAAGCCCACAGGAGAGACCCTAAATATCCCTCAGAGGAGGATTGACCACCTAGTGAGGTAAGGACCTATCAGGAGGGGTCTCTGCTGGCACTGGCCACTCAGAGGCCTCCATTGTGCCCTCACACCTCTGGACTCAAGATGGCAGAGGTCTGGGACACACTGGAGGAACTCTGGGCACCATCCCTGGGGTGGTGATGGACAGGGGAGTGGTCACTCCCCTTTCCTTTGTTCAGTTACACGCCAGAGCAGGGACTGGGGGTTCCCTGAACTGGTGTAGACTGGCTTATGCAAGGAGGGCACCATCTGTGCCCTTCAAAGCATTTCCAGAGGCTGGGAGAGGCTACTCCTCCCCAGCCATTAACACCTATTTCCAGAGGGAGAGGGTGTAACACCCTCTCTCAGAGGAAATCCTTTGTTCTGCCTTCCTGGGACTGGGCTGCTCAGACCCCAGGAGGGCAGAACCCTGTCTGTGTGTTGGCAGCAGCAGTAGCTGCAGAGAAAACCCCAGAGAGCTGGTTTGGCAGTACCCGGGATCCATGGTGCATTGCTCCACTTTGTAACACTTTGTGCTACATTATGTGTGCAAAATGCATAATGTATGCAAAGAAGGCGTTCACCCATTAGGGGGAGGGGTGAAAAAATGGTGCAAATAAATGTATAAGATTTCTTTGCATCATTTTTTTCAGCACATTTAATGCCTGCTCAGAGCATGCGTTAAAAGGGGGCACACCATTGTTTACAATGGGCCTGTATGTACTGTTCAGGGTTAGCGCCAAACTTTCTGAACATTACATCAATACTGTCAAAAATGTTTACTCTATTGCCCCCTACCCTCGCCATGGTGTGCTGTATCATTAAATACGGTGTACACATGGTGGCAGTAGGGGGGCACTAAGGGATGCAAAGGTGCAAGGAAAGTGGCGCTGCACTTGGTGCAGCACCACTTTCCTTAAATATGCCCCTCAGGTTGATGTTTTTAAGTTAAAGCAACTTTATAAAGAAGGCCTATTGAGTCAGGCAATCTGACTCTTAAGAGATTGTTAGAAATGGGGTTTCTTGTTGGCTAGGCTATGCACCTAAGCCAGGCAGAACCCACCCACTCTAGTCAGGGCAGGGAGTTAGACATCCAAGATAACCCCTGCTCACTCCTTGTTAGCTTAGCACGAGCAGTCAGGCCTATCCTTGAGGCAATGTGTAAAGCATTTGCACAACACACGCAACACATGTGACGCGGTATCCCCACAACAAAGGAAACACAACACCAAGTTATACAAAAATATAATGAATTGTAAACCATGCAATTATTAGACCATACACAACATGTCAGTAATATCCTGCTACCTTAGCAGTTGTCAGAACGTTACACATAAGTAACTCTGCAGAACCAGCAGTAGTCACATATAACACACAGGTTATTTAGTATGCTGCAACATAAGCAACACTCAGGAATCACATTTTCAGCAAATGCACTTGTCATAGAAGTATCATAAATGTCCGTATCGGGAACATTATAAAACATATGGCAAGTCAGAAGCACATATTAGCATGTCATGACCATGAAAGGAACATCAGCACATATATGCAACACATCATCATTAAAACAGGTAGGTTACATATAAATAATTAATGGCCACACCACAGGAACATAAAGATAACATATGTGTGTCCAAGAAAGTACCTGGTTTTCATGATGAGGCACCTCCAGTGCCAGGAAGACCCAAATGGGGCCCCTGGTGCTCCGTGCACTCTCTTGGGTGCCACTTTGATGATGCACCCCCTCTGGCTTTATAGCGGGCTCCTCCTGGGGCACCAGAGTCATAAGAACAGAGAAATGCTCACTTATCACCATTACAACCATACCAAGCATGCCTACGCTACCCCGCATAAATCAGACAATGCCCCCTACTTATAAGGCAGGGCGTTTCTAATGCAATCCTATTAGAAGGCAGCACTCACAGCAGTGAGACACCAAGTTAGGTTGTTTGTCACTACCAGGACAGGCCGCGCTACCTGGCACATGTCCTGCCTTCTACATACATAGCACATTGCCCATAGTGCTAGCTAGGGCCTACCTAAGGGGTGACTAACATGTAGTAAAAGTGGAGTTCCGGCCTGGCAAGTAAATTTAGATGCCAGGTCCCTGTGGCAGAAAACTGTGCACACAGGCCCTGCGCTAGCAGGCCTGCAAGAGGTTTGAAAGGCTACTTCAGAGGGTGGCACAAGCAGTGCTGCAGGCCCACTAGAAGCATTTAATTACAGGCCCTGGGTATAGGGATACCACTGTACAAGGGACTTATAAGTAAAATAAATATGTTAATTAGGTATACGCCAATCATACCAACTTTAGATGGGAGAGCACCTGCACTGTAGCACTGATCAGCAGTGATAAAATGCTCAGAGTCCTAGAGCAAGCAGCGAGTTGTCAGAAAAAATAGGAGGAAGGAGGCAAAAAGTCAGGGGATTCACCTGCTGCAAGGGCCAGGTCCAACAGAAATGAAGAAACAAAGTACCCCACTGTGGACAAAATGACTTGGGTACCTATCAGGGCAGATCAGCAAAGTGTTTCTTTAGGTCTGGAATTATGACACATCCTGCAATTTTCTCAAGTACACCTGCAGCTTCTGGAAACGATTTTTAGATCCCCTAGGCTCTCTAGAAATACAGTGCATTCAAAGCACTGAATGCTCCCATATGCAAGAGATTGGGGTATGTATGTTTTAACCCTAGAGTGATCCCAGAAGCATCTTTGCCGTCTTACAGTTTCTTGCTATGCCAAATTCCTGAAAGAGGATCAGCGGGTTGAGAGCTTCTATCATAACTCTGCATTTTCATTTTCAACAGTTATTCATTTCGAGCTGCTGCTCCACTTCTAGATCTCCACTTCCGATCACGCTGACTGTTGGTTTCCATCTGCAATTTCTTGATCATATTATATGGATCTTGACCATTTCATCCACAGGAACAGAGTTTTCAAAGTAACTATTATCGCATTTTATGTTTTCCCTTTTATCATAATTTGTGTAACTATTCAGCAATTTTCACTTAAAAGCATAAACATCGCTAAATGAAAAATATCATTGAAAACCTAATTTGTGCACACTAAATTGACCTGGGAAGTTACATTTTTAGATTTCAGTCACTGTTGTTTTGCAATAACAAGTCAACCTGAACCTAATTGATAGTAGGATTCACATACAAAATGTCTCTAATTGTTAGAACTGTGTGATTGTTGTCGTTCTACAAATTGCCCAGCCTTATTTATGCTGTAAACGTGTCCCAGTAAAAATGATTTTTACAAGACTGAGAAGCAGACACTTATACGTGCAAGAGAAAAAAATGATATAAACGCAAAGACCATAAATTAGGGAATGTACCACCATCCTGGCCAAACGCAGACTTCGATGCAATAACACTACAGTCTGGCCTTGTCATTTTATAGCGGATAGTCACAGTGGAAAGCATTAAGGCCAGGAAGATGAAGCATTTTATTATTAAGATATTTTGCATTGTCGACCATGAAATTCAGAAACAATCCTACACAGCATCTGCCACAGTCAAAGGCAATTTTGAGGCACAGCAGGAGGTCATATGAAAGATCATGCTGTTTGCAACACGTTTTCCAAACAGAAACACACCACATCAAGTATAAAACACATTCCTCCATACCCAGAAATTCTCAGTCACGGTGAGCACTGTTTAACACACAGTATTGGATTTTCTGTAGCAAATGGCATTTCTGCATCAATTATTTAGGGCAATATGTTAGAATAAATGATCAGAATGTATTATCTGTCAGTCCTGCACTCCTCGAATATAGCCATACAGGCATGTTGCTATGAGAGCATTGTTCTAGCAAAATTACCTTCTTTTTATGTTAATCTAAGGTAGCTATAACTCACGCCCCTGCCGTGCTGCTTTTTCATCAAAACCTTTACCGCAAATATTGCATTAATATTATCAATGATGTTATCAAAGATGTCATGAGTGCCATAATTTGTGGGGTAGCTAGTAGTGCATGGCAAGGTCATGTGTTATAGTTACCTCACAGCAGGAGTTATGGTTACTTGAGACAACTCTAACTATAAGAGGTGAATTTGTATAGTTGTGTACATTTAAAATGTGAGCCTAACTATAACCTCCATGTAACCTTTGTATTTTTAAGTGAAGTTCTATGTTTTTTTTAAATTCTATTTCCTAACTATAACATCCCTTCAACCTTTGGTTTTTCAGAGAATTTCTATTTTTTTAAGCCTGCAGTAATTTTCATTACTATATGTTAATCCAACCACTGCTTGTGGCCAACCCCCTACAACCACCCAACTTTGCACTGTGCACGGCCTTCAGTTTTGTGTGGTGAGGACTGCCAAAGTTCCTTGTCCAAAGTGTAAAGAGGTGGTAGTCCGGGGGACCACATGCACAAACTTCTTATGAAGCCCCAGGGGTTGGTGGTCCCCGGGGCTGCAGGGGCTGGGTGGAGAACCCCCGCTCCTGCACTGTGGGGGAGTCGGGTGGCCCCTATGCACTGCATTTCAAATTGTGCACCTGAGAAGGTGGCAGTCCCCAGGGCTGTGGAGGGCTGTGTGGCCTCCCTGAATAGTATACAATGTAATCCCCGCGGAGGTGGCAGGCCCCAGGGCTGTAGCGGAGCTGCGTGACCCCCGCACAAACTTCTTATATATCCCATGGGGCCATGGGGGTCACCGGCCCACCCAACATTAATTTTACTTTAAAGCCCAATGGACATCGAGGTCCCCTGGACTGCGGTGGGGCCAGCAGGCTCCCTTGAAATTCATTGTATATAAGTCCATGGGAGTTGGCAGTCCCTGGAACATCAGCAAGCCCAGGAAGGGGGCCCTGTCCTCTCCCTTCCTTGTTTTGGATTTGCCCCTGGTACCTGGCTCACCTGGCGGCTTCATTAAAAACAACCTTTGGAGCCCCACTTGTTTTTTTTGGTAATTTTTGCCACAGTTTCGCAGTGGATCCCCAAATCTGTGGCAAACCTTTTCTTTTAAACTGCTTTTTTGCCCTTTGCTAAGGGGTATAATATATATATATATATATATATATATATATATATATATATATATATATATATATATATATAAATATCCTACTGGCAGTAAGAAGTAGGTAGTGACAGTTAGGACCAAGGGCCAGATGTATCATTCTGCATAATAGTGATTACCTAATTGCGATTTTTAGCGGATTGCAATTAAGTAATCGCTATTGGAATGTATGAAACTCCAGGAAATGACCCTATGTCATTAATATTCATGAGGTAGATCGAAATTTGCGAGCCATTGCAAATGGCTACAATCACAGGAATGGAGGCCTGCTGGACTCAGCAGACCACCATGTCTGTGATTGCTTTTTAGGAAAGCAATCTTTTTTTTTTTTTTTCTTTTTTAATGCAGCCCGTTTTCCTTAAAGGAAAACAGGATGCATTTAAAAATGAAAAATGAAAAGTGACCACTGCCTGCTCTTAAAAAATGTCTTTGCATGCATTCACAAAGGGGAGGGGGTCCCTTGGGGACCCCTTCCTCTTTGCGTATGGGTTACCACCAATTTGAAATTGGTGGCAACTGCGAATGTTTTGCGACTGCATTCACCGTCACAAAAAAATCATTCATACCTCTATGATTCGGTATAAGGCAGGTACGCCCTTGTCACGCCCCTTCCTAATACTGAATCAGTATGTAGTCGCAAATCCAAATTGTGATTCGGTAACAAGTTACAGAATCACAAATTTGACTTATTACATAACAAATTTCATTTGTACGATCACAAAAATGTTTGATACATCTGGCCCTAAGTTTCCATTCAAAGAGCGTTTTGTGTTTTGCTCATAACTTTGGCACCGCTTGACGAATATTCATGAATTTTTCAAAACTTATACTTCAGTCAGTTCAGCTGCTGTCTTGAAAGTTTTAGGGTGATCCAGCAAAAGAGAGCAGAGAAGAAGGGGTATCCCAAAAAACATTTTCCACATTCATTTTCCAATAGGGACTTTAGACCTTTAGACAGACCTACAGCCCCAACCGCTGAATGGAATTGCACCAAATTCAGTAGTTTTGGAGATATTAACGGTATATATATATATGTGTGTGTGTGTATATATGTGTGTGTGTGTATATATATATATATATATATATATATATATATATATATATATATATATATATATATATATATATATATATATATATGGATGTAGATCACACATGGATTCAACTGCCCCCATGCTGATATCTGATTGACTGCCAACACTTCAACAAGGAAATGTTGGTAGCCATTTTGGGACTCAGATCCACAAAAAAGATAGAGCCATTAAAGGGGCCAGGGTCAAGATACACTGAGCCCCTAGTCTTAAAGGACCCTCACAGGCCTAAAAAGCTTTTTATTTTAAATCGCAGAAAGATCTGCACCTGGATCTAAGGATTTTTCTGAGATTTAAAAAAAGAAGTCTCCTGCGCTTTTCCTTTACTTTGCCCCAGGCTCAGCCAGGTCCCAGAGGCACTGGAGGGTGAAAAAAAGATGGGGGTGTAAGGGGACCCCCACCTAGGGCTTATTGTAGCACCGGGGACCACCACGTCCCTGGGGAAAAAGTGAATAAATTAACACAGAAGAGACTGAGTGGCCCCTCCACACCCCTGGAGACTGCCACCTCCCTGGGACACATATACTTTATTAGAAGGGAGGGAGCCCATGCACCCCCCCCATAGCCCTGGGGACCACCACCTCCCAGGGGCAATTTTTAGATTGCATTGGGGGCCAAGTGCCATCCCCTTGGCCCGGGGATGGACACCTCCACAATGTCTGAAACAAAATAATGAACGGGGTCTCTTGTGGACACCTGGCCAGAGGACTACCACCTCCCCAGGGGCTAAAATAAATGTTGAAAGGGGGCCACGTCGCACCCCTCGAGGATCCATAGATTGCCCTCTTGATTGCCACCCTCCAGGGCCTGGTCCTGCTACCTCTCTAGGTGCCCACTTACGGGAGGTAGCTGTTTGCTTTTGCTTGTGGGAGCTGACAGCGCCTACCAAGCAAACGTAAACATAACTCTCCTTTCTGCAGGTGTAAGCTGTCAAATAGCTCCTACTTGCAGAAAGCAGAGTTTTCCTCTGCTTCACTGCACGCAAATGAAAAACAGATGAAAAGATTTCTCCTGCATCAGGGAACTGCTATTTAAAGCAGGTCCGAACTTGTGGGAGCAATGTGGACTTCTGTAGGATGTGGGAGTTGGCCAGGATGGTTAGGGCCTTGAGGAGCCCCTTGTGGACTTGTCACTTTCTCTCTCTCTCTCTCTCTCTCTCTCTTCCATCCCATTATGGAATGGTAGAGAGAGAGAGAAAGGGATATGAATGCCGTAGTTATGTTTTGACAATGCATGGGAAAGAGTCACCTGTGACCTAGTGGTTAAAGTCTTAGATCCCTCACCAAGCATTGAGGGTTCCAGTCGAGATGTGTAAGTGGTCATTTCCATCCTTTAATTAATTCTCAACGTGAAATATTTAAGGTACATACCAAAAGGTATTCTCACTCTCTTTACTTGGAAATATATATTATCTTTCAATTTTACAGGAAATAACTAATTCTAAGTATATCATAAGCCTAAAAAACCTCTCTCTCTCTCTTTATTCCTCACTCTCTATCTCTTTCTCTAATTCTCTGGGCCCGGCCTGCAGGCCAGTCTTTGCAGCTAACCACTGCTGTGCCCGTGCACGGCGGTGGTTGGATTAATGTATGGTAATTAAAATTATTTTACATTAAAAAAACATATAAATAATTGAAACAGCCAAAGGTTACAGGGGCGTTGTAGTTACAAAACTGAATTTTAAAAAACATAGAAATTCACTTAAAAAACAAAGGTTACAGGGACGTTATAGTTAGGTTCTGAATTTACTCGCAAAAAAACCATAGGAATTCAGCAGTGATAGTTAGAGTTATTTCAAGTAACTATAACTCACACCCTAATGTAACTATCAATATAAAATATAAATGAAACATTGGCAGTCAAATTATTAGCGGCAAAAACTGTGCCACTTCATTTTGCCCTCAATGGTCTGTTACATTGCCACTGCCTCTCTTGCCTGTCCTACATGGCTTGCTTGTTGCCCCTGCTGCCTTTCCCCTGCCCTTTATGGTCCATTGTGTTGCCACTGTTCCTCCCACCTGCCCAGCATGGTCAACTTGTTGCCTCTTCACTCTCCTCCCTACCATCAATTATCCAAGACTGTGCCCCTGACCTCTACTTCTCACTGTATTCTATTGAACAAATAGATTGGTAATATTCTGTATTTATTACAAAAGTGTGGGACGCCTGAAGTCATCTTGATGTGAACAAAACCATAATACCTAAAGCATTTCCTTCTGAAATAAAAAAAACAAGAGGGTCTTATTACAATATAAATTATGGTTGTGCTGTAAAAACTAAAATGAAGACATATTTTCTGAGTTCTCAAATACCAACAAATGATTTGCTATCTTTAAGTTTGTTTGTTAATCCAGTTGATCACTTGTTTCTTTGTTACACTTAGGGAGGGGAGAGAATGCAGTGTTACGGTCAAAGCTACATACCTTGCAACCTGGGAAGCAGGTTTGAATTTCGGCATCATCTCAGCATCCTGTTATTCTGGGCAAATCACTTAGAGGCATATTTATACTGGGTTTGCACTGAATTAGCATAATTTTTTTTTTACACTAATTCAGCACAAACCTAACTCCATATTTATATTTTGGCGCTAGACATGTTTAACGCCAAAGTTATGGAGTTAGCGTCATTTTCTGGATGTGGAAACCTACCTTGCGTCAGTGAGATGCAAGGTAGGCATTCCGATGCAGAAAACAACTATATGGCACTTGCGCCATATTTATCCCTCTGTGCTAAAATCATGCACGGGGAGATGGGGGCCTTAAATAATGGAGCTAAGCTTGCTTAGCACCATTATTTGACAGCTGGGTATGGGCAGGCATTAGGGGACCTGTGGACCTATTTCGATGGTCAGAGACCATGGAAAGGGCCTACAGGTGCCCTTCCCTGGCCCGAGGGACACCCCCACCCACACCAGGAAGACACCTAAGGATGGGGGACCCCATTCCAGGTAAGTAGAGATAAGTAGCGGTGAGTGTATTAAAAAAAGAATTAAGTCCCATAGAGGGGCCTAACTTGGGCCCCCCTAGATGGCACTGGGCCCATTGGCCATGCCCAGGGGACATAAGTCCCCTGGGCATGATCATTGGGTTGGGGGCAATACTCCTGTCTTTACTTACACATAATATGACTCTAATCAGTTTAAAGTCATTTTCTTGATTCTAACCTGACAAGCACCATTCTTTGACGCACAACCTCCAGTGTTTCCTATGCCTCCTCTACCTGGTTAGTGTCAAATATTTTGATGCTAACAGGGCCTTATCGCCAGCTAACTTCATACCATAAATATGATGCCGGCCAGCGTCATGGGATGGCGCTAGCCGGCAGTATACTTTTTGACGCTAAACTTAAGGGTCTCTTAAATCTGCCTTTAACCTTTTCACTTCCATGCCTTTTCCCCTTGGGTGCTAAGCCTTGTTTGGCTATTTGGGGTAGTTCGCACTTAGGCCTTCATAACCTTTTGTCCACATAAGCTATCCATGCCTAATATGCGTCCTTTTTACAAACATCCCAGGGATTCTAAAGGTTCCAAGTGTTTGTGGGTTCCCCTAGAGGAGCCCAAGAAATTATCCAAAATACAGCTAAAATTATGTTTTTGGGGGAAAAATGGGAAAAAAGTGCTCCAGAGAAAGCATGTGTTTTTTCCCTGCAAATAGCATCACCAAAGGGTTTGCAGTGTTAAAATTACCATCTTCCCAACTTTCAGGAACCGGCAGACGAGAATCAGAAACTACAGTTTTCAACACAATTTTGGCATTTTACTGGGACATATTCCTTTTTTCCTATTTTTTGAGCTTTCAGCCTCCTTACAGTTAGTGAAAGAAATGGGTGTGAAACTAATGCTGGGTCCTGAACAACTAAACATTCTGAATTCAGCAAGGGGTCATTTGTGTAGATCCTTCAAGGTTTTCCTCCAGAAAATAACAGCTAAAACTAAACAATATTGAAATTGAGGTGAAAAAGAGGCATTTCTTTCCATGTTTTCTTCTATAACTTTTTCCAGCTATGGCAGCTTTTTTTACAACAATATACTGTTAAATCTGCTGGACTCTTCTGGTTGTGGGGATATATAGGGTTGTAGGTTTATCAAGAACCCTAGGTACCCAGAGCCAAAGAATGAGCTGCACCTTGCAATGAATTTTCATGATATATTGGGTATACACAAATTAATTTGTTAAAATATAAAGAATGAAAAATAGGTGTCAAGGAAACCCATTTCCAAAATGGGTACAAGATAAGGTGTTGAGAAGAAGTGGTTATTTGCACAACTCTGAATTCGGGGGTCCCGATACTAGCATGCAAATTACAGGGCATTTCTCAAATAGACTTCTTTCTTACACACTGCCTTACATTTGGAAGGAAAAAATGTATAGAAACACAAGGGGCAATAACACTTGTTCTTCCATTCTGTGTTTTCCCAAGTCTCCCGATAAAAATGGTACCTCACTTGTGTGGGTGGACCTAGTACCCGCGACAGGAAATGCCCCAAAACACAACATGGACACATATCATTTTCCCAAAGAAAACTGACCTGTTTTTTGCAAAGTGCCTTGCTGTGGATTTTGGCCTGTAGCTCAACCGGCACTTAGGGAAACCTACCACACCTGACATTTTTCAAAACTAGACACCAAGGGAAATCCAGAATGGGATGACTTGTGGGTCTCTCACCAGGTTATGGCAATCAGAATCCTCTGCAAATCTCAAAATGTGACAAAAAACACGTTTTCCTCACATTTCAGTGATGGAAAATTCAAGAATCTGAAGGGAGCCACAAACGTCCTTCCACCCAGCGTTTCCTTAAGTCTCCCAATAAAAATGGTACCTCACTTGTGTGGGTAGGCCTAATTCTCGCGACAGGAACACAACGTGGACACATGACATTTTCCCAAAGAAAACTGACATGTTTTTTGCAAAGTGCCTAGCTGTGGATTTTGGCCTCTAGATCAGGCGGCACCAAGGGAAACCTACCAAACCTATACATTTTTTAAAACTAGTCACCTACGAAAATCCAGAATGGGGTGACTTGCGGGGCTCGCGACAGGTCCTATTACCCAGAATCCTTTGCAAATCTTAAAAGGTGGCATAAAAAACACCTTTTCCTTACATTTCCGGGATCTAAAGTTTTGGAATCTGAGTCAAGTCACAAACTTTCTTCCATCCAACATTCCCATAAGTCTCCAGATAAAAATTGTATCTCACTTGTGTGGGTAGGCCTAGTGCCAGTGACAGGTAAGGGTCTAAAACACAACACAGACACAACAAAATTTTCTATTACAAAACTATCATTTTTTGCAAGGGGGGCATCTGCATTTTTTGGCCTGGCCTTGGCAGCCATCTGGGGAAACCTATCAAGCTTAGAAACTTTTGAATCCTAGACACCCGGTGGAGTCCAGGGAGGTGTGGATTGCATGGAACCCCCAATATTTTCTTACTCAGAATCCCTTACCAACCTCAAATTTAGCTAAAAAAAGAACACACATTTTCCTCACTTTTCTTTGTAGGATCACCACACCGGCACAAATTTCCTATCACCCAATGTTCCCCTCCAAACATTTAGAAATTATCCCTGATGTCTAGTGGTTTCTGTCCCCCTTGGAGGCAAAACGGACTAAAGAAACTAGGCCGAGAAGCCCCTAAGGGGGGAAGAAATGGCCAACAGTTATGTGCCCCCTTTTGGGGGGTGACCCTTGCCCAAGGGGATGCCCCCACGCATAAAACAGAAATAAAAACTATCCCTGGTGCCTTAGTGGATTCTGCCCCATTGGGGGCTGATGAGCCTAAAGAAAAGGCTGATCTGCCCGCAATGGGGGCAGAAATGGCCATCAGTAGTGTGTTGCCCAAGGGACTGCCCCCTTAAAAAACACACACACAAACATCCCTGGTGCATAAGTGGTTTCTGCCCCCATTGGGGGCAGATAGGCCTTAAAACAATAGACCGATCTGTCCCCAAGGGGGGTACAATTGGCCAACAGTTCTGTGTCCCCTTTGGGGGGCAAACCTTGCCCAAGGGGCTGCCCCTCACACAAAAAAAAAGAAAACTTAACAATTCCTGGAGCCTTAGTGGCTTCTGCCCCCATCAGCCTAAAAATAATAGTCCGATCTGCCCCCAGTGGGGACAGAAATGGAATTCAACAATATGGACCCCTAAGGGGAGCGACTCTTGGCCAAGGGGCCACTCCCCTCCACTTGAAACTGACAAAAAACAAAACCCTGGTGTCTATTGGGCATTCCTGCTGCCTGATCGTGGTACTATTGGGCAGCAGGAATGCTGAAAGAGACTAGGGGGGTCATTACAACCCTGGCGGATGGTGGTAAAGCTGCGGAAATACCGCAAACAGGCCGGCGGACAAAAAAAGGGAATTACGACCCTGGCGGAAACCGGCAACAAAGACAGCCACTTTAACACTTCGCCCGCCACGGCGGTACAGACAAACAGCTTGGCAGTCACCGCCAACAGACAGGCGGGAGACAATGTACCGCCCACAGTATCACAACCTACCAATCCGCCACCTTTTCCGGGCCGGATTCACTGTGGATAAAAACACGGCGGAAACAGCTTTTGCTATGGGAAAACGCTCACCTCAACACTCTCCACGAGGATCCACGACTACATGGAGCCGGAACTCCAAATCCTACCTGCCCTCGTCTTTCTGCTCCTCTACGAACAACAGCGACGTAGGCGCAGAATATACCGGTGAGTACAGCATCTACGACACAGGGGAGGGGGGAGGCAAAAGTTAGGGGGACACCCACCAAACACCCCCACCCTCACCCTCGCATATTACAACATACACACCAATGCAGTCAAAAATTTCACATGAACAACCCACAATTCCCAAGAATGCAAAGACAAAGCAAATTGCGGCCAAACATTGTAATGTGCCAATATACATGTCATATAAAAATATACTGAATTATATATCAAAATCAGTCATAACTTAATATACAATACAAGAAGTAGTGCAGATATGTACACAACAATGTCCGTGCACCAACAGTCCAAAAATGCATGGGCGAGGCCCACAATAGATACCTGACCAAAATCCAAGAGAACACTGCCGGGGCATCAGATAGAAACACTACAGGCACCTCAGGGGGAAGGGAAGGGGGGGCACCTCAGCTGGATGAATGCGGAGCCAGATCCACGACAAGGCTCCATGCCCATTGATGTATCCTGGGGAGTGCAAAGCCACAGTCTCACAAGTCTCTACAGTGGGTGGCTTGCCCACTGTGCCATCCTGGGGAGTGCAAAGCCACAGTCTCTCAAGTCTCTACAGTGGGTGGGTTGCCCACTGTGCCATCCTGGGGAGTGCAAAGCCACAGTCTCTCAAGTCTCTACAGTGGGTGGGTTGCCGACTGTGCCATCCTGGGGAGTGCAAAGCCACAGTCTCTCAAGTCTCTACAGTGGGTGGTTTGCCCACTGCATTATCCTGGGGAATACAAAGCCACAGTCACTCAAGTCTCTACAGTGGGTGGGTTGCCCACTGTGCCATCCTGGGGAGTGCAAAGCCACATTATCGCAAGTAGATGCAGTTTTCAACTGGTACTGGGTGGGACTGGTGCCTAGACTGGATGAGTCTCCCCGTGAAAGTTCATGTCATGTCACTGTCCTAGCTGCACCTGGGATAAGAATGCCTGATGTGGCGGTACATTCATACCCACAAGGTGTTTGCCCTGTTCAGCGGTCTTCACCATGGCGGTCTTGGCCTTGTTCAGCGGTACTTTGACATGGCAGTCTTTGCCCTGTTCAGCTGTGCTTTGACATGGCGGTCTTGGCCTTGTTCAGCGGTGCTTTGACATGGCAGTCTTTGCCCTGTTCAGCTGTCTTCACCATGGCGGTCTTGGCCTTGTTCAGCGGTGCTTTGACATGGCAGTCTTTGTCCTGTTCAGCGGTCTTCACCATGGCGTCTTGGCCTTGTTCAGCGATGCCTTGACATGGCAGTCTTTGCCCTGTTCAGCGGTCTTCACCATGGCGGTCTTGGCCTTGTTCAGCGGTGCTTTGACATGGCAGTCTTTGCCCTGTTCAGCTGTGCTTTGACATGGCGGTCTTGGCCTTGTTCAGCGGTGCTTTGACATGGCAGTCTTTGCCCTGTTCAGCTGTGCTTTGACATGGCGGTCTTGGCCTTGTTCAGCGGTGCTTTGACATGGCAGTCTTTGCCCTGTTCAGCTGTGCTTTGACATGGCGGTCTTGGCCTTGTTCAGCGGTGCTTTGACATGGCGGTTCGGATACTGACATTGGTGTGTGGCATGACGAACTCCACACTGGACATTGGTGTGTGGCATGACGATCTCCACACTGGACATTGGTGTGTGGCTTGACGTTCCATCATCGCTCAGCGGGGCTGTGGGATCCTGGTCCCTCCTGGGCACTGACTCCGGCGGTGGTCTCCTGACCAGTAACGATACTTGGGCCCTCCTGGGCACTGACTCTGGCGGTGGTCTCCTGACCAGTAACAATACTTGGGCCCTCCTGGGCTGTGACTCTGGCGGTGGCCTCTGGACCAGTGACGATACTTGGGCCCTCCTGGGCACTGACTCTGGCGGTGGTCTCCTGACCAGTAACGATACTTGGGCCCTCCTGGGCAATGACTCTGGCGGTGGACTCCTGACCAGTAACGATACTTGGGCCCTCCTGGGCAATGACTCTGGCGGTGGTCTCCTGACCAGTAACAATACTTTGGCCCTCCTGGGCAATGACTCTGGCGGTGGTCTCCTGACCAGTAACGATACTTGGGCCCTCCTGGGCAATGACTCTGGCGGTGGTCTCCTGACCAGTAACGATACTTGTGCCCTCCTGGGCACTGACTCTGGCTGTGGTCTCCTGACCAGTAACGATACTTGGGCCCTCCTGGGCAATGACTCTGGCGGTGGTCTCTGGACCAGTGACGATACTTGGGCCCTCCTGGGCACTGACTCCGGCGGTGGTCTCCTGACCAGTAACGACGGTGCTGGCGGTTGTGTCTGGACCGCCGGAAATGATGGCGCACTTCTCCGCCGTGACACTCACAACAGGCTGGGCAGACTTTCTCGGAACCTTCCCCACCTTCTTTGGAGTTACAGCTGACTCACCAATCGCCTTCGATCCCATTTCACTTGTTGTCCCACCAGCAGTCTTGACACGGTCCCGTCGTCCACTCTCCAATTTTGGAGCCTTTACAGGGGGTGGGCTGCCAGTGCCTTGGCTCCGGGTCCTACTGCCTGCCCTGGTGTACGGTGCACTCCAAAAACCTGGAACGCGCACCACTGGCACTGGAGGCTTTTTGGCTGAGGCGCTACGACGGGACTGATGAACTGGAGGGGGGGCAAACAGGTCAATTTGACAGAGGGACAGTTTCTGACAGACACTGGGATGGGTAGCTGGAGGGGGTCTGGGAGTGGAGGTAGAGGAGGTGGTTGTAGGAGGTGTCACTTTAGCTGTTTTGGGTGCAGGTACTGGAGGCTGTTGTGAGGTGGATGGATCTTGGGTGAGTGATTGCCGGCGTTTGGGTACTTTGGGAGGGGGCATCACAGACACACTGGGATAGGACACAGGGGACATGTAAATGGCAGTGGAGGTGGTGAGTGCAGGTGAGCGGCTTGTGCTGCTGGGTGTCCTGGTGCGAGTCCTAGTGCCTGTAGATGTGGTGCATGCAGGTGTGTGTGTAGACGAGACTGGGAGGGAGGAGGGAGAAGAGGAGGAGGGGGACACAGTGGAGACAGTGGATGTTGCTGTGTCTGTATGGGTGTGATGCTTGTGTGAGTGTCTGTGTTGTGTGTGGTGCCTATGTTTGCTTGAGCTACTTGTGGGTGTTGACTTGTGTGCCTGCTGGTCTGTAGGTGTGCTTGGGATGGGCTGGGGTACAGGGGATTGGGTCTGGGTGGAGGAAGTTGGAGGTGGGAGGCTGGACACAGGGACAATGGCTGCCATCAGTGCTGAGGCCAGAGATTGCAGGGTTCGCTGAAGGACAGCCTGACCAGAATGAATGCCTTCCAGGAATGCATTACCGTGTTGCAACTCTCGTTCTACACCCTGGATGGCATTCACAATGGTAGACTGCCCAACAGTGAGGGACCTGAGGAGGTCAATGGCCTCCTCACTGAGGGCAGCAGGAGTGACTGGGGCAGGGCCTGAGGTGCCTGGGGTGAAGGTGATGCCCACCCTCCCACGCTGAGGGGCTGCTGGGAGGGCGGTGCTGGTAGGGGAGGTGGCGGCTGTACCTGTAGAAGTGGGGCGCACAGATGGTGCTGCCACCACAGGGGAGCTCACATCGGCGGACGAGTCCGTGTCGCTGCTTGGTGATCCTGTGGCCGACGTGAAGCTCCCCTCGCCCTCCGTCCCACTGGTGCATTCAGAGTCTGTGGTGTGGCCCTCCATGGCCATGTGGGATGCAGCTCCCTCGTGCTCCGGTGCCACTGTACCTCCGCCTGATTATTCTGATGTACAAAAGGACAGGGAGAGCAGGAAAAGGGGGGGGGAGACAGAAGAAAGAGAGTTTTAGTGCATGGCATACCGCTACCGTTGGTGGACAAGACAGACGCAGCAGCCCCATGCATTACGCCGTGCTCCTGCCACTCATGGCAATGGTAGAAATCTGCACACATGGATGGCAAAGGGGCAACTCTACATCAACTTGCCTCTGTTCTGAGCTGAGGTAGAGTCCCACATGGCCTACATTACGGAGGGGCCTTGCCTACCTAACTCGCCCTGGCCTAGGGACACCCAGAGCCCACCTCCCCCACCCAGACACCTCCACTGCACGCAAAGTGAACAGAATGAGGTTGTACTCACCCCCTTGTATCTGCTGTGATGTCCTCAAGCACCCATCCAACTCCGGGTAGGCCACCGCCAGGATCCGGAGCATCAGGGGGGTCATGGTGCGACGGGCACCCCTCCCACGTTGGGAGGCCATCCCAGCTGAGCCTCCGCCGTCTTCTTGCTGCAGCGGCGAATGTCCTCCCATCTCTTACGGCAGTGGGTGCCCCGTCTCTGGTGGGCCCCCAGGGTCCGGACTTCCTTGGCGATGGCACGCCAAATGTCCATCTTCTGGTGGCCGCTGACCTACATGACATGCACAAGGAAAGAGGAACAGTCATTACCAATTGCACCATCAATGTGAGTGGCCCCCTCCCAACTCTGTCCATGTGGCCCATTCATCCCCATGCATAACTGTTCTATGTACTCTGCCCGCTTCCCTCTTCCACCCAGCCCTCTCCACCCAGGCCTAGCCCATACAACGTGCTCCCTCAGTACTAACCTGTTGGTCTGGAGGACCGTAGAGTAGCGTGTACTGGGGGAGGACCCCATCCACAAGTTTCTCCAACTCCTGTGCAGTGAAGGCAGGGGCCCTTTCCCCAGACGCAGCAGCTATCGTCGCTTCCAGACCAAGGTCACAGCAGCGTAGGTCCTCTCCTGTCGAAGGTCAGGTATCTAGTGATTCAACAGATAGAAAATGATGGTGACGTCCGCGGCGGGGCGCATCATCACCGCCAGCACACCTGTTCATTGGCTCCTGGGACCCATAGGGTCCAATGTTAACCAATGCAGCATTGCGCTGCGCTCTACGACCGCCTACCGCGACGGTGTCCAACGCCAGCTCTGTTACCCCACAATCCCATTGTCCCAGTTTAGAGGTCAGGCAGCCGCCATTTCAGGGGCCCACATGGCTTCATTTACTACTGCGTCACACATACCGAGGCCTACACTCAAAACATTTCCCGGATGGGTTAATTGTCTGTTGTAGTCTTGTGTGTGACTGTGGGTACATACCTGGAGGAATGGTGACAGTTTCTTTGCTGTTGTCCTTCTTAGGCACCGACAGTTGGGACATATTGGAAGATGGCGAAAATCCGCCGGTGTACCGACCGCTGGTGGACCTGTTGACAATGGACGTGAGACATTTGATCGTGACCTACCGGTTCGACCGTGCCACAATCCAGGAACTATGTACCCAGTTGGAGCCAGACCTGATGTCACCAATCCGCCATCTGACTGGAATCCCCCTGACATGCAAGTGCTGTCAGTGCTCCATTTCCTTGCGAGTGGCTCTTTTCAGACAACAGTGGCCATAGCATCAGGGATGTCCCAGCCTATGTTTTCCAACGTGTTGTCCAGAGTGTTTGTCTGCCCTGCTGAAACACGTAAGGAGATACATCATTTTCCCTCAGGTGGAGGATTTGCCTACAGTGAAAGGTGACTTCTATGCCCTCCCCAATGTCATAGGTGCCATTGATGGGACCCATGTAGCTCTGGTCCCCCCCCATGAGTGAACAGGTGTACAGGAACAGGAAGAGTTATCATTCCATGAATGTCCAGATGGTCTGTTTGGCAGACCAGTACATCTCGCAGGTAAATGCAATGTTCCCTGGCTCTGTGCATTACGCCTACATCCTGCAGAATAGCAGCATCCCTGATATGATGGGTGTACTCCAGAGGCATCGTGTATGGCTATTGGGGGACTCTGGTTACCCCAACCTGTCCTGGCTATTGACCCCAGTGAGGAATCCCAGGACCAGGGCAGAGGAACGGTACAATGATGCCCATGGGCGGACTAGGAGGGTGATCGAGCGGACCTTCGGCCTCCTGAAGGCCAGGTTCAGGTGCCTCCATATGACAGGTGGATCCCTATTCTACTCACCGAAGAAGGTGTGCGACATCATCATCGCCTGCTCATGCTCCATAATTTGGCATTGTGACGCCAGGTGCCTTTTCTGCAGGAGGATGATCCAGATGACAGTGTTGTAGCAGCGGTGGAGCCTGTGGACAGTGATGAGGATGAAGCTGAGGAAGAAGAAAACGACAACAGGGAGTCAGTCATACAGCAATATTTTCAGTGAGACACAGGTGAGTACATGTTCATGTTTAACATAATATTTACTTTCACACGTCTACCTCTATCCTGTACCTACATTTCACTCACTATTTGTTAACTGAGTTGTCCCCTTCCATTTCAGTTTCACTAATGTGGTAACCTACGTGTCAACAGCTTGCACCCTTGAAAGGCTTGTGATGTGTGACATTGGTATGTTGGCCTTCCAATGGGTAACCATTTTTGACACTGTAATTGACAATACAAAGTTCAAAATCATTGACTGACTTGTGAAACAGGGATGGGTGATGGTGGAAGAATGTCCATGGCAGAGTCCAGTCTATTAGTCTCACAGGTACATTGCACATCTGCCCATTGGAAGTGGAGCTGGGGCAGTTCCGATTTGAACACGGTAACAAAGTGGTACAGTGGGGGGGACAATCAGGGTGGTCTTATTTCCTGGCGGGGGTCTTGCCATCTTGCTCTGTCCTGTTCCTGGATCTCAGGGACCACTTTCGTGGTGGTTGTCCGTCTGCAGGGGGTGGGGTGCTGGTGTGTTGGTCCTGTGGCGGGGCGTCCTGTCCACTAGCACCGGCAGAGGTGGTGGCTAGTGTCAGGGGCCCCTTGGAGTGCCACGGTGTCCCTCAAGGTTTTTTGAATGTCCGTCAGCACCCCTACAATGGTGCCCAGGGCGGAGCCGATGGTCCTGAGTTCCTCCCTGAACCCCAAATACTGCTCCGCCTGCAGACGCAGGGTCTCCTGCAACTTGCCCAGTACCGTTGCCATCGTCTCCTGGGAGTGGTGGTATGCTCCCATGATGTAGGAGAGGGCCTCGTGGAGAGTAGGTTCCCTTGGCCTGTCCTCCCTCTGTCGCACAGCAGCCCTCCCAGTTCCCCTGTGTTCCTGTGCCTCCGTCCCCTGGACCGTGTGCCCACTACCTCTGCCCCCAGGTCCCTGTTGTTGTTGGGGTGTTGGGTTACCCTGGGTGCCCTGTAGTGGTGGACACACCGCTGATTGACCTGTCCTGGGTAGGGAGGTTTGGGCCCGCTGGGTGGGTGCTGTGCTGGTGTTCCCAGAGGGTGGAAGGTCGGTGTTGGGCTGTGGCTGGGCAAGGGGAACCGACTGTCCTGAGGCCCACAATGGTCCGGGCTGGTCATCAAGATCCAGTAGGGCAGGGCTGCTGTCGTCACTGTGGGCCTCTTCTGGGGGTGGAGTGGTGTTGTCTGGACCCTCTGGTGTGGTGACGTTCCTTCGGGTTCCTGCGGGGGTATGAGTACATGATTATTGCATGTGTGTGTTTCATGGTGTGCAATGGTTGGGTGTGCGTGTACACCAGTGCAGGCATTCCTGTGTGGGGGCTTGTGTGCTGATGTTTGGGGGGTGTTGTGGGTCTGGCAGTGAGCATGCTTTAGTGATGGGTATCCATGCTTACTTATGTCATGCAGGTCTTGGGGTTGGGATGGGTGGTTGGTGTCATGGGTAGATTAGTGAGGATTTGGGGTGATAGGGGAGGGTGTGAGGGTGGGGGTGTGGGATAGCATGCAGGTAGGGTGGGGGATATGATAGTTAAGATTTGACTAACCAGTGTCCGTTCCTCCAACGACTCCTGCGAGGCCCTCAGGATGCAAGATGGACAGGACTTGCTCCTCCCATGTTGTTAGTTGTGGGGGGGGGAGGTGGGGGTCCGTCGCCAGTCACTGTACCGTGATGTGGTGCCTGGATACCGTGGAACGCACCTTCCCCCGTAGGTCGTTCCACCTCTTCCTGATGTCCTCCCTATTTCTTGGGTGCTGGCCCACAGCGTTGACCCTGTCGACTATTCTTTGCCATAGCTCCATCTTCCTGGCTATGGATGTGTGCTGTACCTGTGAGCCAAATAGCTGTGGCTCTACCCGTACGATTTCCTCCACCATGACCCTGAGCTCCTCCTCAGAGAAGCGGGGGTGTCTTTGGCGTGCCATGGGGTGGTGTGTGTGATGTGTTGGTGGTGTATGTGTTGATGAGTGTGGTGAGTGTAGTGTTATGTGGTGTTTTGTGCGTGGGTGTTGTGTGGTTGATGGTGTAGTGTGCCTCTGTGTGATGGGATTGTCTATTCTGTGCTGTCTCTCTGGCCTTCGTGACTAATTTTTGGTTGTAGGTGTTTGTGGGTGATGTGGGTGATGTGTTTTATATTGTGTTGGGTGTGTGGGAGTGGTGTTTATATGTGTATCAGGTGTGTGTATTTTGTATTGTCCAATGTGGCGGTTTTTTGGAGCTGTGTGTGTATTTTGAGCGCAGCGGTGTGTACAGCCAATGAAATACCGCGGTTGAAAGACCGCCGCGTGGATTCGTGGGTCGTAATAGCATGGGCGTGTTTCTGTTGGCATGGAGGTGGAGGATTTGTTTCCGCATGTTTATCGCTGACCTTTGGTGTGGCGGTGTTGTGTGGGTGTCTGAATTTCGGCGGATTCCGTGATGTGTGTCATAATAGCTGTGGTGGAATTCCGCGGCCGCAGTGGTGTGTTGGCGGTCTTCTGCACGGCGGTAAGCGCCTTTTACCGCCAATGTTGTAATGACCCCCATAGAGCGAAAGGAAAGGTCATGTTTACATTTTTCTTTCTGCAGCACTACCCATAATATCTATGGCAAAATGAACCCCTTAATTTGATTTCTTTCTAAATTAAGGCCCTCATAATGACATTGGCAGTAAATCTCGCTTACCGCCGCAGTGACAGCCGCCAAACATACCTCGGTGGAGGCGAACTTTTGTTTGCAAAATTATGACACGCACACACCAATCCGACATAATATTGCCACATATACAAATCCACCAGCCCAAAGGTCAGTGCTAAAGTGGCAGTACCAATACTCATACAGTTGCGCCAAGAAAACAAAGCCCACAACATTATGACCCACGAATCAACACAGTGGACATTCAATGGCAGTAAACCATTGGCAGTATATACCTGTGCACTCAGAATGGACACCTATATACTAAACTACACAGCATTGGCCAATACCAAAAACACACAGCTGACAATTATGCACACACCACACCCACCCACCTACAGCACTATAGAACACACACCTACATAACCCACAACCCCTTACGAATAAAAATGTTTGCCACCAGACTGAACCCAAGACCACTGCAACAACTAGATACACACACCACAAACACCCAATGCATCCCTCACGAATCCCACTTCACACACCCAACCAAAGTACCCAACACCCACACACTTACACACACCACACAACACCCATGGCCCCACAAAGGCACCTCTGTTTCACAGCTGAGGAGTTGCGGGTCATAGTGTTGGAAATAGTGAGAGTAGAGCCACAGCTGTTTGGAGCACAGGTACAGCAAATACCCATTGCAAGGAAGATAGAGCTTTGGCGGAGAATTGTGGACAGTGTGAACGCCATGGGACAGCATCCAAGAGCAAGGGATGACATCAGGAAGAGGTGGAATGACCTACAGGGAAGTTACGTTCAGTGGCAGCAAGGCACCAGCTCGCCATACAGAGGACTGTCTGTGGACCCCTACCTCCTCCCCCACAGCTCACAGCATGGGAGGAGCAAGTCATTACTGCATCCTGAGGGACCCACTGGAGTTGCTGAAGGACTGGATACTGGTGAGTCAACATTTACTACTTATTAACTCCCATACCTGCATGCCATCTCACTCCCTCACCCTCACTCCCAGCACTCCACTCCATCCCATTCACTGCAACTACACATATGACTAACCCCAATGCCAAGCCCTGCATGCTATACCAAAGCATGGACAGCCCTCCCAACCTTGCATGGACACCCATCACAAAAGCATGCACAGCACGGAGAATTAATCACACAATACATCACCATACATAAACAAAGGTGGCAGGGCAACAGCAACGGTAGAGGGGAAGATAGGGATGTACAATATGTCATAGACATGAAGCATAATACATTACTTAGATCCCTACAGGTACCCCAACCAATGTCAGTGGAGAGGAGGTGCCACGACAAACCAGTTCCCCAACAGAAGATGCCGCCAGTGATGACAGTAAGTCTTGAATTCTGGATCTGGATGAAGTACCTGGCCCATTAGAAACCACTGATCGGTCAGTCACCCCAGCCCACTCCTAGTCAACCACCGAGCCTCCCCCATCAGTATCCAACACCACAGCACCCACCCAGCATCCCCACACCTCTGTCCCCAGGACACGTCAATCAGCAGTGTGCCCACCTGTACAGGGACCCAGTCCACACCTTGCCCCCAAGACAATCAGGGACCTGGGGTCAGTGGCAGTGTTCACACCATTCCGGGTACACAGGGCAACAGGGACACTGGGAGGATCGATCTGTGACGGAGGGGACAAGCCCAGGCAACCGACTCTCCACGAGGCACTCACCAAGATCCTGGGGGCCTATCACCAATCCCAGGACATGATGGGCCAGATCCTTAACAACATGCAGGAGAACAAGAGGCTGCAGGAGGAACACCATCAGGAGATCAGGGAGGACTTGCAGGCTCTCATCACGACTATGATCTCCATAGCAGGGGTGCTGGCAAACATGGCCAACATCATGGGGGAATTAACAGCACACCAGCGGGCCCCTACAACTAGCCAGTCAATTGACCAGCCCTCTACTTCCACTGCAGCTAGAGGGCAGGATACCCCACCACAGAACCCACAGGCCACCAGCACCCCTCCAACCTGCAGAAGGTGAACCACCCAGCAAATGTTCCCTGCGACCCAGACAGAATCCAGAGAGACTTGCCAAGACCAAGACCACGCCAGAAAATGAGTCTCACCTGATTGTCCCCTTTGTGTCCCACCTTGTGGTGTCGCGTAGGCTCTCATTATCCTAAATGAGACTACTGGATTTCTAGGCAGCAGGATCGATAACGGTGTGGGGGATTGAGGCTGACCCACGTGTAAAGAATTCTGTCACCCTAAATCCGGTTTTTGCTCCGGCTAACTAGCAGTGCCTCATTTCTCCCACGGGGAAGAGATGATTGGGCAGCCGAGCGCATGACATCTTTGGAACTTCTCAGGGAAGTCGTGGTCACTCAGATCCAAACCAACTCTCTCATTTACAATATGGTCTCATATACAAATGAAAAAGACAGTATAAGTTTTATATAATGTTTTAATAAAACGACTGTATTTTAGATAATAAGGCGTGAGCCGCAATAACCAGAACAATACAACATAGTAGGATTGAAATAGTCACCAGGAGAGTAAAACATAAGAACAAAGCTATCATATTGCCTAACAGTTTCTACTCTCCCTCTGCTTGTTCTATTTAGAGCACAGCATGTTAAGCTTCTATCTTGCCTTTTCGAATCACCGGGGAGACATAAGCCCTCATACCTGAGCAAAGGCCTGTGATCTGGTTCAGCATCTGCAACGAGGCAGTTGGCGTCTAGTTGTGGTTCCCTGGTCGGAATCTCCCTCTCTCATGTATTGGGACAAGGAAGTGATTTTATAACTAACATGTCATCGTGATCACAAAATGTCCCTACGCAGGAATGCCAAATCGAAACTCCTACCACGTCTATCGGCAATGTACCAGACTGTATCCTTGACTGAAGCACAGAGTGAATATGTTATGAAGAACTCCAGTGCTGAAGTAGGCAAAACAGTGTGATATGAATAAAAAACAACACCGTAGAACTGGCTATTTTGTAAAATAACAGTACGAAGCGTAATAAAAAGCATTTAGAGCAAAGTGCACAGAGGCTCTAAACTGTCAGCAAATGAATAAAATACATTCAGGGCAAAGTGCACAAAGGCCTAAAGCCTGAAGCTAATGCGCAAAATATACGTAAAACTAACCACACTACACCCTCCCCTTGTCGGTAGCAAGTGGTTCCAATAACATAAAAACATGCCCTAAACATAAACAATATATTTCGACAAGGTAAGAAGACAACAAAGTCCTAAATTTAGGAAACATGTGACGATAAAGCCAAATTCAATATAGTGTCAATTTCGCCGAAGAAAAAAATCCAATTGTCAGACAGAAGCAATAGAACGTAGGAGCTCCTCCTCTTCGATATATGTTAATACCGGAAGATCCACGCCACAAAGTACCATGGAGCAGGTATGTTCCAAAGCCCCAAAACCATTCAGGGCGGCACCCCGTGCAGGGCCAATGAAAGAGACAATACCATCTTCCTCCAGGAAGGGAATCTCATAAACCGCCTCACGAAGCAAACGCAACGTAGTGCACAAGTCTGGGAATGAGCCCTAATCGGGAACATCAACAGATCAGGATCGACCACTGAGGGGCGCTGCAGTGAGAGACAGAAAGCCAGTGCATGTTCAAACGAGCACCAAAGACACCGAAATACGGGTTGCACACAATCCAAAACCGGTCTGAATGACAGAGACCAGTCACACTCCAAATGGCCCAGGAGTGTAGCTCCAAAATGCTGCATCATGCGTTCACAACACAGCTGCGCTGACGGGAGCAGTAATATAGGATCTCGTCGTGGCGGGACAGCCATTGCGAAAAAATAGCAACAATAGCAAGACTCCAGCCAACAAAGCCAAAGTAATCGGGAAACCCCCAAAAATGCTTCCGAAAATAGAATGTATAGCCGAAGGTATCAAACCGAATATGGAAGAGAAGGTGTGAGCGAAACCAACACCAACGGCTTTGAAAAAATTAGCAATACCAGCAGTGCTGGATGCATTAAATATACGTCCCACAAGTTCACCGAAGTGACTTGGAAAGTTAGTATTCAAAAGGGACTGTATCTCCGCCGATGACCTTGCCACCTGAAGTGTGTAGGTCTCGCTAGCAGATGTAAGGGCCACATGCTTTTGAAACAATAAAGCTTTCAGCCGAATCAACTTGTCGAAATCAACCTTGGAAGTAGCAATATGAGGCCAGATGTCCGCTACCTCCCTAATTTGAGTGGGGGAAACAAACACATTCCTGCAGCACGTAACGGCCTTGTTGACAACGACAACGTAAACTATTCCGGCACGCATGCCACAGCAGCGTTCGCTGTTAAGAACAATGTAACTGCCGTTAGAAAGCACCTGGAAAGTGTTTTTAATAACCGGGACTGGAACACCCTTCAAATAACAAGCTAAGTTAGCAATCGAAGCGTTACACGCTCCGTGCAAGGACAGCTGTTTACAAACCATGGAATGGCTGACAGAAGCTTCGCATTCGCTACCGCTAAGAAAAACCTCCCTCAAACCATTAACACATCTGTATTGAAAGGGAAGCTCCCACACCTCGTGTATGTAACTGTCTCCCAATAGTTCATATCTACCCACCGGAATGTGCTTCAAACAAGAAGTAAATTGCAGAGTGGAGATAGGCAAATTAATAACCCCATGAATCAACCACTCAGCTGACGGAATCTCAGCCACCGTAAAAGACAGTTTCTCCAATTTCTCAATATTCAACATAACATATGTAGCTTCCTTTTTTGCCATCAACTGTTGTTGACAAGTTAAATTAAATGAGATAAAGATCTCTTTGGCACGAATGTGCTGCCATGGAACGCGACCCGCCTTCAAGGTCTGAAGAGTCCAACCCAGCTGCATGATGGACCGTGTCTGACTCTGCCCATGATATAAAGAAGACATGTACGATTTAATAATGTTAATAGCAGAGGAAACAATGCTGTCAATCGTGTAAACACAGTCAGAAAGGGTATGCATGCCATTATCAACAACAGACAAAGTCTGCAGCAGATTTTCCTGATCAATGTGCCTCAACCAGGCTGTAGCCTCCTGTTGTGAAAGTTTCCAAATCTCATTATAAACTTCATATAAAAACCTTTTCTTCCGTGGTACCTTGGGGCCTGACAAAAAATCTTGTAAATCAGTACCATTAGACAGCAACTTGAGATGTGACTTAACTGCATCCAGCGTGGATGTCTTCAACCACTGTTGACAAAGCTTCCCCACGCTGTATGTAGTTATAATATCAGCATGTTCTGGTGAAATGTAACAAGGGTATGCCCTACTAGTCCTGAACCCCCCTGAAGAGGTGACAAAACGTTGATGACACTGATTAGTGTCTACAGGCCATAATAACCACCCGCCCGGATGTAACGATGAAATGTTAAGCGTACCATTCTGGACCCAATGCGTAAATTCACTAAAAGTAGCATTCACATAGTGCTGCCATTTGTTTAATTTGGAAGGGACAGGGATACTAGGTAAAGTCAATCCTCTAATTGTCGCCAAGCCCAAACAGCTAGTCTGTTGTGCTGTGTCATTGAGGAAAATCATCTGCACAGGTATAAGACATGCTCTAAATAATGTATCCCTGCCTTGCATCTGCCAATGTTTTGTACCCCAAACACTTTTCAAGTCAACAGTTTTAAACCAGTATTCATACCCCTCGACCGAAAGTTTAGATACAAACAAATTTGAATACAATAATTTAGTATTGGTCAATAACATTTGCGTATTAGAATACGGTGTAACTTTAAAATAGTAAGACTTAGCATCCCGTTGATTATGCCCAGAAAAATATGCAAATTTATCATAATACGTTTTCGAACTCCCTTGTGGAGGAGTCGAGCAATGTTCCCATTGCACATAATTAAATATGGACTTAGGGCTACTAGCTTTATGAATAAAGTGGTGTCCATAATAGTTGTAGCAAAACATGTCACCATGATTATCTCTAAATTGGTAAGCATCTTCATCGTCATAGACAGTATAATATTGCAAATCTGTCAGCATAGAATCTACTGTCTTCACATCCCAATCATCAGAAACAATGCCTGGTATAACAATATCATTCATTGATAACTTGAGGACATACAGTATTTGAACCAATTCAGTGGGACCATATATATCAAACATTACTTTATCCCACACAATCCCATCCGGAATCGGTATTGCAGAAATGTTCACATTGGACAAGTCTCTTCGAACCATATGAGATGAAAAATGTGGTTTTAACACAGTCTCCACGTGCTCAATGTCAGATCGATCAGAAAGAAAATTACCATGTATTACTAGAAAAAAAGTAACCACAAATCCCAACCAAAAAAAATAGTCATTACAGCCATAAAAAGCCACAAATAGTTCCAAGGAAAAACAAAATAAGTGCATTTAAGCCAATCCAGCAGCTTACGTGGACCTCAGACAGAAGATATCGATGACGAAGAGCTGGACACTGCTTCATCAGCGTCATTGAAGCAGCCAGAGGCAGTTCTTGCAAAAGGTGCAATTGTGAACAAAGAAGCAGATGGAGGCTCTCTCCTTGGCACACTATAAACCACATGTTCAGAAACATCAGTAGAACGTACAGCAACTAGATCAAAAGATTCCATATTAATCGTTGTCTGTGGAATAATCGTAAGATCATCTTCCACCCTCCCCAAGATCGGAGAGGAAACAGCGTCAGTGTAAATCACCTGCAGCGGGACTTCTTCCCCAGTAGTGAGAGGGATGCCGGAACTACTGGGTGTGCCTCTTGGTCTGCTGTGCAGAATCGGCCACATGTTGTAACTTGACATTATCAATGGAAACAAAGCGATTTCATTTGGCCCCTTGCAGCGGCGGTAAAATCACAGTTCTCGTGCCGCTCACCCCTAACACAGGGACAGGTGCTCGATAAGAAGGACCAAATTCTTTCTTTACTGCGACCTTTTCACGCACTAGATCCCCAATCCTGGGTATCCAACCAGTAGGTGTTACTGGCTCATCCTTAATTCCTGTGGAAGCAGCACTTGCAGAACAGTTATCTTCACGGAATTGTTGTAAATCCTGCAAAACAGTGACACGATCATTTATGTCAAAGGGCGTATCTGCCGCCTCCACACCAAGACCATCTAGATCAGGAACATGCATTTGTGTTCCAAACAGGCACTCATATGAAGTACGACCCCCCAGTGACCGTCTAGGCAAATTATTAAGTGCTCTCTGTACTCCATACAGGTGGGCTAGCCAACTACGACCCGTACCTATAACCCTGGCCGTTAAGGATTGCTTTAAATCACGATTTAAACGCTCCATGACAGAATTTCCCTCGGGATGAAATGGAGACGAGAATTGGAGCTGGACCCCCAACGAAGCCATGGTGTCCCTGAATGCCTTAGAGGCAAAAGCAGGGCCCTGGTACGAATGAAAAGACGCAACTGCAAATGTATCGACAAAGATGCGCAAATCTTTAATAACAGTCCGAGCGTCAGCTGAGCGTTGTGGCCAGACCCACACAAATCTGGAGCACGAATCTACAGCAACCAAAATATATTTGTATGCACTATCCGGTGTCAGCGGACCACAATGATCCAAGTACACACATTGTAAAGGTTTATTTGAAATCAGAAGGGGCGTCTGCTGCGAGCGTCTAGCCGACGAAGCTTTAATCTGTTGACAAATGTCACAACAAAGGACATATTGCTTTGTCTCTTTATAGAGACCAGGCCTCCAGTAACGAGCCTGTAAAAGTGAAATCGTGGCAGCCACACCAGCATGTGCAGACGCCACCCCTTCATGTGCTGCAGAAATTAATTGAGGTCTCTCAATTTTATTGGGTAGTTCACGTACACCAATGCCTGGAATTGTAACAACAGCATGCAGCGCACTACTCAAGCCGTAACTATATTTAGAAGGAAACCCTTTAGGAAATGGCGTGCTATCAGCTGTAGCTTTTATGGCAGCTGAAATCCTGTGTCTGGTTTGGAACTCGAACGAGTCACTGCGGCTACAGTGGCGACAGCCACTGCCGACTTTGCTGCTTCATCAGCCAAAGTATTCCCATCAACGTGTATTCCAACGCGCTGGTGTCCAGGTGTATCCACAACATGGACCTTAGGAAGCGTTTCTTTCAGATCCGCAACCTTACCCCACAACAATTTATGTTTAATGGTGTTGCCTTTAGAATCCCTGAACCCATTCAACTTCCAATAGTGCAGATATTCATTGAAAGACTGAACACAGTAGTAGGAGTCACAGACCAGCAAGGTCAAAATCGCCGGATCCGCGTGCTCCAACGCCAACAAAAGAGCTTTGAGCTCAGCCAGCTGCGCCGTGCAATCTCCCAAGGTTTTAGTATAAGTATGTTGGGGGCAGAACACTTCCCCCTCCATAGTTCCACTCACCACCGCACATGCAGCAGAATACTGTTGTTTAGTCCCAACCGCTGGTTGCGCAGAGCCATCGGTATACATGACCACTTGATATTGGTCAATAGGCAACGTGCCAGCAGGAACTGGGTACTCTATTTCATATTGAAGAAATTCTTGAGTCTACAGTTTAGGGTAAAATATGTAATCCACATCAGTGGCTGTCAAAGACGTAGCCCATTGTATCCATCACGGTTGTAAAGCTTTCGAATTAGGAACACTCGCTTTTGTAACAGCCTCTAAGGCCGGAATCGGGGAAACGACAATGATGCGTGGGCTCTGGGCAAGCGGTCTTTCTTTGATCACAGCCATCTGTACTGCAGTGAGTATTTTCTCAGTCTGTGCAAATCGTTGTTCTGCAGCAGAATACAAGTGGGACTTGTATGCAATCTGGACTGTCTCACCCTCATTAAAGGTGACATACGTAAACCCAACAGCCCCAGGTATCACCCTGATGACTAAATGTGTCTTATTGTCCCGTGTGTGTAAGTGTTTAACTGCTAAGAGATCATTCTGTAACTCTCGCAGTATGTGTGTATGCTCAATCATCCAAAATCTACTCGAAAAATTCGGGCGAATTAGTTCGTATAAGGGTTTTATACGCGTAGCATAGTCAGGAATGTAAGTTCTGCCAAAATTCAGAAACCCCAACAATGACTGGAGCTTCCGAACCGTATTAGGAGGCTGCAGTAAAGCACATTTCTCCAAAAAATGTGGTGCTAGGCTCTTGCCCTCATTCGATAACTCATATCCCAGGAAAATGACACTGAGGAAGGCAATCTTTGATTTCTTAAAATTCAATTTATAGCCAATATCAGCAAATCCTACAACAATGCTCGCTACACGCCTTAGATGTTGCAGAATCTCATCATCTGTCAAATATATGTCATCAACTTATGATAACGCTTCAGGGTCCAACTCGTGCAGCATTTCAGTCACACGAGCCGAAAACAGTCCCGGGCTATTCTTATACCCCTGAGGCAAACGACCAAAAATTTTCTGAGAGCCAAACGCACTGAAACTGGTATAGTCCCGACTTTCGGGCGCTATATTCTGGCAGAAAAATCCATTCGAGATATCTAATGTTGTTTTGTATTTCTTACGCACTATATTATTCATAAGAGCTGCGCTATGTGAATTCTGTATTGCATATGTGCGTGTATGACTATTCAAATGTCTGTAATCCACCACTATCCTATATGAATGGTCCGGTTTAGGAACCGGAAATAAGGGATTATTCATCGGCGAGACACAGGGCTCTATGACACCCTGGTACTCCAATTGTGTAAGAATTTCCCTAACCGATGCCCTTGCCTCAAATTTAATAGGATACTGCGGCTGTGGCTGAAGTTCGTCCTTTATTGGAATGACATGATAAGGTGATCGTTTATCCCACCCCACATTATTTCTATATAGGACGGGGGCTTGTGCTAGTGCCCATGATTTACTGTAGGACTCCGCTAGTTCTCTCGGAACAAGTGGTGAAAAGGAAGGTGTAATAACCTCCTCCCCAACCGGACAGTCGCGAACAAAGTCAGGTGGCCAATCTTGTTCGGCCAATAGAACATCATATGATTTTACCACATGATCCCAAAAGATGGCGTGAACAATGCGGTCAATGTCCCCCTCTAATCGTAGAGTCACTAGATATACTTGATCAGGATCGGAGACCCGCATATCCGCCGTTTCAGCTTGTATGAAGTCATCAGTTGCTTTCAACTCCAGAAGCTCTAGAAGACTCTGGCGAACTATTGTGACCTCTGCCGCGCTGTCTAACTGTGCTAATGCCCATGTCTTATTCGTCAAGAGAATTTTCTTCTTGAGCGGCATGTCTAACAGAGACGGCTGCCACTTTTTTCTTTTTAAATTGTTGTTTTTGTTGCAGCGGTTTCTCTTCTTCTTTAACAGAAACCTCAGCTGAGCGTTGTGAATCCTGTCTCGGTTTCACGTACTCCGTCCTCCGCTCTGACCGCCCACCTCTCTCACTTCTCTTCTCTGAGGAGTCCTGAAAGGAACGAGATTGGCGTGTATCAGTATATTGATATCTATCAGGCGTCTTCAAATTATCCCTATTTCTGAGATTATACCTATTCTGCGGGGTCTCTGGTTGCGGAGACTGTCCCCCATCTTTTTTAGGTGTTTGCTGTTTCTTTTCCCAGCGCTTTTTTGCACCCTCAGGTTGCTGTTGCTTAGCATTATCTTTATTATTTTTTCCCTGCAATTGCGGTTTCTGCGGTCTAGCCCCTAGGCTATCGCGACCAATACTCGAATACGTTTCAGCTATTATTCGCAGAAGTTCCCGCCCCTGATTAATCTGCGGAACATCCCGAAGACGCATTTGCACGGCCAGTGCTACTGCCTCTCCCTTGAGATTACTCAAAATAATAGAAGAAACCGTGGCAAAATTGCCCATTAACTGCATGCCCAAATCTAAGGCAGGGGCAGCCCCATATTCATCTTGAATTTGTTTAAGCACTTCCGGTAAATTAGCTAAAGTCGGCGTACCGTGTGCTGTAGTGTAGAGCGCGGCAAACACCGTGCCCCAGGTATTACAAAGGTCCACTGGAGGAACCATCCCATACGGCAAACACATCGTCAAAATTCTATGTTTATCCTGAGGTCCCGTATGTGGAAATACTGCTTCCAGCGTATTAATCTTTTGCGCCAGCCAAAATGGAGTCTCCTCACGTTTAGCCGGTACCTTGCCCATAACTGAGTGTACAGTGGCCGGATTTATTCCCGGAACCACTGCTTGTGGGTGCGCCGGAGCAGCACGCGCTGCATTAGTATTTAATGTCTGCATCACAAACTGAACCAGTCTCCTGTATGTTGTAGTTAAGTCTATATATAAACGACGCACTTCAGCCACTGCTAAATTTGCAACCGCAGGATAAGGTGTGTAAGTAGCCAACAAAGGCCAGGTCGGACCATCATTACTCAACGGACCTAACCTTACTTGTGCTACTGTGTGTGGGAGAGCGCCATCAAGCCAATTATGGTGTTCTTGATAAGATAAAGGTATCTCTAAGTATGCATAAACCCTGTATTGTACAAGGACATTCGCAACAGTATATTCGTGAAAAGTATTTGTACCCCCATCAGCTGCTGGAAATATGACCCAAGCATAAAAAGGTTTTGTTCTATAGGCTGCATGGGCGTCCACCACAAAAGTGACCGGACCCCCCTGGACCGTAAGTCCATGTGCTATCAAATGTCCTGTGAGCGGGTGACGCATATTGATTGCTATATTTACTACAACTGGATTCGCCATTTGTAAAAAAAAATAGCCCTAGGTCAGAGAAGGCACACCAATATCGGGGTTATTTCCTTTCAAAGTTCAAGCTTGAACAACCAACCACTAAGCAATAGGACGTACCTATCCCGTGGTGGCGGAAACCCTCAGCCCCACGGACGTCTCCGCATACGGAACCGAGGAGTCAAAATATATATGAGATCGAGAGAGTCAGTCGGACCTAAACATTAGAGCCAGACCAATCGTTGGCGGCGCCATGTCGCGTAGGCTCTCATTATCCTAAATGAGACTACTGGATTTCTAGGCAGCAGGATCGATAACGGTGTGGGGGACTGAGTCTGACCCACGTGTAAAGAATTCTGTCACCCTAAATCCGTTTTTTGCTCCGGCTAACTAGCAGTGCCTCATTTCTCCCACGGGGAAGAGATGATTGGGCAGCCGAGCGCATGACATCTTTGGAACTTCTCAGGGAAGTCGTGGTCACTCAGATCCAAACCAACTCTTTCATTTACAATATGGTCTCATATACAAATGACAAAGAAAGTATAAGTTTTATATAATGTTTTAATAAAACGACTGTATTTTAGATAATAAGGCGTGAGCCGCAATAACCAGAACAATACAACATAGTAGGATTGAAATAGTCACCAGGAGAGTAAAACATAAGAACAAAGCTATCATATTGCCTAACAGTTTCTACTCTCCCTCTGCTTGTTCTATTTAGAGCACAGCATGTTAAGCTTCTAGCTTGCCTTTTCGAATCACCGGGGAGACATAAGCCCTCATACCTGAGCAAAGGCCTGTGATCTGGTTCAGCATCTGCAACGAGGCAGTCGGCGTCTAGTTGTGGTTCCCTGGTCGGAATCTCCCTCTCTCATGTATTGGGACAAGGATGTGATTTTATAACTAACATGTCATCGTGATCACAAAATGTCCCTACGCAGGAATGCCAAATCTAAACTCCTACCACATCTATAGGCAATGTACCAGACTGTATCCTTGACTGAAGCACAGAGTGAATATGTTATGAAGAACTCCAGTGCTGAAGTAGGCAAAACAGTGTGATATGAATAAAAAACAACACCGTAGAACTGGCTATTTTGTAAAATAACAGTACGAAGCGTAATAAAAAGCATTTAGAGCAAAGTGCACAGAGGCTCTAAGCTGTCAGCAAATGAATAAAATACATTCAGGGCAAAGTGCACAAGGGCCCAAAGCCTGAAGCTAATGCGCAAAATATACGTAAAACTAACCACACTACAGTGGCCTTGACCACTTTGAACTGCCTTTGCTCCTTTTCCTGTGGCCCCTTCGACACTTGACCTATGCTACAAACAGACTACAACAATACCCTGGACTTTCCTCTACCATCACCCCATTCCAATGCACTTTTCAGTCAATTATTTGCACTACAATAAACACCCTTGAACGCAACTTGAGTGACATTGTTTTATGTGTTGAAAATGTGCATTTATGGGAACAGTCACATCTAGTGCAAATGATCTGAACACTGTGATAGCATACAAATAATGAGAAGGAGCTGTCTGCAGTAAACACATCAGAACACTGTTGTCATATCACCAACATCTGTTAAATGACACGCCATAGGTGACAGTAAGTGGAGATGCAGAGGAAGTGAATGCCTTCATGATACAGCCACACAGAAAACATCAATAGTCAGAGTAATGGACAGTTCCACTGTCTCACCTGTGTGTCATTAGAAGTATTGTCGTATAACTGACGTTCTGTTGTCCTTATCTTCATCGCCGCGGACGTGACTCCCATTTTCTGTCTATAACCTCATTTGATTCCTGACTTTCCTTGGACAACACCCACACTGTGTGTGCTGCTGTGACCTGTGTCTGGAACATACCATGGCCCGTTTGACCGGGGAAAGGGCCCCTGCCTTCACTTCGGTTGGACGCTTGGAGGATGGGGTCCTGCCCCAGTATGGACTGCTGTATGGGCCTACAGATCAACAAATGAGTACACCTTGGGCGCGATGCACGTGGAAGGGTCGCATGGAGATGTGTGTTTAGGCATTGTGTCATATGTAGGGTGGTATGTCTGGTGGTAGTTTACATGGTGTGCATGGGGTGATGTGTGTGCCAGTGGTTCTGGAAATGAGATTTTGGGGCCATATATGTGACAGACTGGATTGCATGTATAATGCTGTCCTCCTTTCTGTATTACCTCTTCAGGTCAGCGCCAACAACGTGCGTACCCTGGTGGTCTACAGCAGGTGGAGCACCCACTGCAGGAAACAGTGGGATGACCTGAGATGCTGCCACGGAAGACTGCGGAGTCCCAGCTGGGGATGGCCTTCCAACGAGGAAGAGGTGCCCGTCAGAACCTGACCTGCCTGATGGCCTGCATATTAGCAGTGGCCTACCCAGAGCTGGATGTGCACTTGAGGGTATCACCGAAGCCACAAGGGGTGAGTACAGTGAGCATTACTATAATCATTGGTAGGTGGCATTGGATCCGGGTGGTGGTTGTGAGTTAGTGGGTGTCCCTTAATGCCAGGACAGACATTGCAGCGTGATCCAGCTCAAGGGTAATGAGTGTATGGCAAACGCAGGTAACCTTGCTCCTTTGCATTTCATGTCAGTCAGGGCTTTGTGGGACCCAGGAGGTGTGCAGTTGGCGGTGCTTGGCCCTCACCTTGCTGTGGCATCTAGCCGATTCAATGCCAGTGCAATGCATAGTGCTCAATCCTGATCCCTGTGTGTGGCTGTGGTGTTGGTGCTGTAATTGACCCAGTGCTCCCTTTCTCTCCCTCCCCCCTTTTCTCTTTCTGTTCTCCTGTCCATGTGTGCATTAGCATCATCTAGCAGAGGAGCAGGGGTACCGGTGACAGAGGGAGCTGCATCCCACAGGACCCAGGAGGCAGAGTCTCTTGACGCAGAGGGAATCAGTGGGACGGAGGGCGAAGGGAGCACCACGGCAGAGACAGGAGGTGACAACACTGACTCAGATACCTCCTCCGATGGAAGCTCCCTGGTGGAGGTGGACACCTCTGTGACCACTCCAGCTGCAGGTACAGCCACCACTTGCATACCAGAACCGCCCTCCCAGTAGCCCCTCAGCAAGTTGCCCGTGCTCGCTTACCCAGGAGGGTGGGCATCTCCTTTGCCGCAGGTGCATCGGGCCCTGCCCAAGTGAGCCCTGCTGTTTTCAGTGAGGAGGATGTTGACTTCCAGAGATCCATCGCTCTGGGCAGTCAACCATTGTGAATGCCATCCAGCAGCTGGCATCCCAGGTGAAGCAATGCAATGCATTCCTGGAGGGCATCCACTGTGGATTGGCAGCAAAACAGAGATTGATTCAGGCTCTGCCCTCCTTTCTGATGGCAGCCATTGTACCTGTTCCTACCGTTCCCCCTCCAATTACCACTTCCCAGTCCTAGTCTCCTCAAATTCAACCCATCCCATGCACACATACAGACGAGTATGCACACAAGACATCACACAAGAGTGGCACAGGCAAACACAGGCACCATACATCAGTCCACAAGCACACACACAAACAACAGACAGTTGCACACACATACACATACACTCCTTCCACTGCCTCCCCCTCCTCCTCCTCCACCTCCCTCACAGTCACGTCCACACTCACACCTGCATGCACCGCTTCAAAAGCCACCACCCGCATCACCACACCAAGCAGCGCAAACACCTCACTAGCAGACACCTCCACAACATCCATCTGCGCGTTTGCTGTGTCATCTCTCAGCCTGTCTGTCCCCCCCTTCTTGAAGGACATAGACGCAGGCACTCAGACACCCAACAGCCATCCACTTCACATCAGCACACTGCCCATGTACCTGCACCCAAGTCCAGCAGACATACTCCTCCAACAACCACTCCCTCAACCTCCACTTCCATCCCTCCTCCCTCATCCTGCCTCATTGTCCCTAAGAAGCTTTTCCTTGCCCAACTTGACCTCTTCCCTCCCCTCCCTTCCCAACGACCCAGCCCAGCACCTCAGCCAAACAGTCCACGGGGACAGTGGAGGAACCTCCTAGTCGTGGAGGCAAGACAAGAAGGTTCCTACTCCACCAACCAGGAAAGGAAAGGGCCCCACTCCACCAGCCAGGAAAGGGAAGGATCCTACTCCACCAGCCAGGAAAGGGAAGGATCCCACTCCACCAGCCAGGAAATAGAAGGATCCCACTCCACCACCAATGTCAGAAAAGGTTCCCACTCAACCACCAATGACAGAAAAGGTTCCCACTCAATAACCAATGTCAGAAAAGGTTCCCACTCAACCACCAATGACAGGCAAGAAGCCATCACCTCCAGCTGGGACACAGCAGCCCTCACCTCCAGCAAAGGCTGCCCAGGAGACACCTCCACCAGCAGAGACAATGAGGCCCTCACCTCCAGCAAAGGGCATGTAGGCCACCCTCCAGGGACTTTTGTACAAGGAGCCCCCTCCAGAAGTAGTGGACAAGTTCCCTACCTTAGAGACTGTGACCTTGCACTTCCCAGCATTGGGAAATGGGCATGGAGCCCCCTCCAGAAGCAGTGGGCAAGTTCCCCACCTCAGAGACTGTGACCTTGCACTCCCCAGCATTGGGAAATGGGCATGGAGCCCCCTCCAGAAGCAATAAGCAAGTTCTCCACCTCAGAGACTGTGACCTTGCACTCCCCAACACTGGGAAACAGGCATGGAGCGCAGTCCAGGAGCAGTGGGCAAGTTCCCGAATTCATCTGAGGTGCACCCCACCCCATTCCCCCTGAGGTGCCTGTCCACTTCTGAGATGTTGTCCCTGCATAGAGTTGTGAGGAGTTGGTCAGGATCAATTTGGGACTCGGACTGTGCCCTGTAGCCATGTGGGTCTTATATACTTTGGACTGGGCATTGGCCCTTTCTGGTCAATGGTTCATGTATCTTTGTTCTAAAATTGGTTAATATGGTGGGTGTTGCCTAGCTATTACAATTTCAGTACTGCAGATCTGTAGTCCTTGTATTATTATGCCGTGGGTGGTGTGCCATTGGTTTACATTTGCAACTGGTTGTGTGTATGGTATGTATGTTTCTGGTGTGTGTTGTGCGTGTGTGTGTCACTCTCATTTTCCTCCCTCCCTCCGTTGTATGCTAGGCGGCTCTACTCACCGTCGTCATCTTCGCCGGCGTTGGTGTTGGAGGTGGAGCATGGCGTAGAAGAGCATTGGGATGACTTGCAGTTTCGGTTCCATGGCGGCGCTGATCTTCTCTGTGTCTCTGTAGGTGAGTCTTTGGTCTTCTGTGATGTATTTCTGGCAGGCTTTTGATGGCGTTGGCACCGCCCTGGAAATCGTGACGTTTGCAGTGTCATATATGGTGGGCGGTACCTTGTCTTCCGCCTGGCTGTTGATGGCTACCGTCGAGTGGGCCTGTAAATCAAATGCTACTAGTGGGCCTGCAGCACCGGTTGTGCAACTCACATTAGTAGCCCTGTAAACGTGGCTCAGACCTGCCACTGTAGTGTCTGTAGGGGCAGTTTTAAATTGCCAATTCAATCAAACAATCAATAATTTGTTAAGCGCGCTACTCCCCCGGTAGGGTCTCAAGGTGCTGTGGGGGCGGGATGCTACTGCTCGATGAGCCATGTTTTAAGGTGCTTTCTGAAGGCTAGGAGGTCCTGGGTCTTTCGTAGGTTGCTGGGGAGGGAGTTCCAGGTTTTGGCGCAGAGGTGGGAGAAGGATGTGCTGCCGGAAGTGGTGCATTGGATGAGAGGGACTGTTGCGAGGGGTCATTCGACTTAGAAAGGGTACCCACTTGCCAGGCCTAAATCTTTCCTTTTCATACATGTAAGGCATCTCAAAGGTAGGCCCTAGGTAGCCCCATGAGCAGGGTGCAGTGTATGGTAGAGGTGGGACATGTACTGATGTGTGTTACTTATCCTAACAGTGAAGTACTGCTAAATTCAGTCTTCACTGTTGCAAGGCCTATCTCTCTCATAGGTTAACATGGGGCCTGCCTTTAAATAACTTTAAAGTGCAGATTCCATTTGAGAGCACATTTAAAGTTAGAGTTTGGGGTTTCTGAACTCACAATTCAAAAATACATCTTGTATTTGAGTTGGTTTTTAGATTGCTAGTTTGAAAATGCCACTTTTAGAAAGTAGGCATTTTCTTGCTTAAACCATTCTTTGACTCTGCCTGTTTGTGAATTGCCTGTCTGGGTCAGTTTGACAGTTGGATTGTTTATGAATCTCCTCTATAACATGAGATAAATGGAGCTAGGGTGTAGCCTGCATATCCTGATGAGCCATCTGTGGTAGAGTTGGAGGGAGGAGTGGTCACTTACCCCTGGATGGGCTGTGCCTGCCCTCTCACAATGCAGTCTCCAACCCCCTGGTGTGTGTCTGGGGCCTGGGGTAGACAAGGCAGGATCTTGTGAAAAACAGAGAGTATCTTTTGAAGTATGACTTCTTTAAAGGTAGAAAGGAGTATAAGTACTGAATCCAAAACCCCTGAAAGTTAGATCACTTCTGGAACCAAGAGAAACCTCTGTCAAGGAAAAGAGCTGAAGAACTGAGGAGGAGTGCTGCCCCTGCCTGTGACTGTGCTCTGCGCGTCGGCTTGTAAATTGGCATGTCTTGAACATTGGCATGAAGTGTTTGAAATTGGCAAATTTGAAGCCCTGACCAGGATTGGCTACCATCAGGCCTGTAACACGAGAATTTGAATCAGGAAATTATAACCTAGAATTGGCTGTTATTATGTTGAATTTTATACAATCCAAACTACAACACATAATTGTAGCATCAAAGCAGTAACTTTATTGTGCTGTTTAAATATCCTCTCATGTATGAGGCGGTTGTAAATTTGTATGTATACTATTTTGTGATTTTGTTGGTTCTGTGTTATTTGTTTATTTTTGCGTATTTACTGGTATGTTATTTATGTTTTCATATATGTATGTTTCATTTAGGTTAGGGGGTTGTATTATATTTTTTTGGTTGATTCTATGTTGATTATATTATGTGCGAACCGAATGTTTAATTAGCTATAATAAATATCTAAATTGAAATATATTGTATGTTGTATATTTGAATTTAAGATTTCCATTCCTATGTTTGCTATGTTAATGAAGAGTAAACTACGTTATACTCATGTCCTGGGAAAGTACATCCAATATGCTTTACACCAGTTTAGATACAAACTTTTATTCCGTCATCCTTTTTCATCAGTTCACACATAGGATTTTAGCTGAGCAGATTTTATTAAACAATGAGGGGTTCGTGGTCAGTCCAGCACATTAGCTTTTCCTACATTGCGCATTAATATTCGACTTCTGCACAAGGCCTGGCTAAAATAGGCCACAACTTCAGCTAAGTTAATCTCTACAATATAATGCAAAACAAAAGTTATATATCTCACTATAGCATAATACTATATTGTTTTTTATGCATTTTCAACATTTCACATGTTTAGTCACTTTTTAATATAATTAATGAATGGTGGCAGCCACTCTTCGAGGGCACATTTTTAAACGTACACATTATTTTTCTATGTTAATTACTCAAACTACTTAAACATTCATTAATAATTTCTATTTAATATATCTGTGTTATCACTGTGCAGTGAAGCAAGGTGACTTGCTGCTTTGCATTCGATGAATTTTTGGTTTAATTTTAAAGAACTGCATATGTTTGATGAAGGTAAAATGAGAGAAAAAGAGATCCCCTTTTTTTACTCTGACATGTCCTTTCTACATAGGGTCATTTATTAATCAAAAATGTTGTTTAGTACAATTGACTGAAGGTCTGACAGGGGCCACAGGCATGATTGTTACTATCCCATGCCCTCCTGTAACATACTGAATGATGAGACGCTTGCCTTCTGCCTCCTATCAACCTCCTCTGGCCCTGAACACTCTTCCACACACAACCCCACCATAAACCCCTACCAACACTCAATTATCAACATGTGTGCCTGGATTCACTTTTCTGGTTAGATTTATTGTTTAAGTTGTTGTAGATTTAAACTGATGCTGCTGTATTTTTTACTCTAAACAGTAGAACTCTGCTAATGAGACCTCAGTGCCTGTGCCCTATTCCTTAAAACATGAGAAAAGTGGCTATATTCCATTTAATTACCTATGAGTCCCTAGTATACAGTACAAATTGAACCCAGGGTCTGCAAGTTAAGTATCATTAGTGGTCTGCAGCACATGTGCGGCATCACTAAAGTGACAATGCAAAACTTGACTGCAGGCCTGCCACTAGTCCTTTGGCTATGCAGGTTTAAATTGCAAAACAACCCCTCCTGACAGGCCTAAATCCTTCTTCTAAATATAAATGTCATCCATAAGTAGGCCTGAAATGCCCATAAGGAAGGGTGCACAGTGGTTGAAAGCAGGCCATTTAAAAATCAAATGTTATACTTAAAAGTCCTAAAACGTTATTTTCACTGTAGCAGGGTTGGCTGTTCCATTGTGAAGCATTGGGATACTTTATTAAAGTTCTTAAAGTCATCTTCATCTAGGAGCCAGGTAAAAAAAATCATTCTTGGAATTTCTAAAATATGTAATACAAATACAATTCATTGATAAAGTCTGTTTTGTCACAAATATTTTACAAAAGGTACATTTAACCTGTCTATAGCCTCTGAATGTCATTTGCCTGAGCTTCCAGCTGTTACCCAGGAGCAAAACAGCTTCCAGGTTTCGTGTAAACTGGTTCTTAGAACTGAGACCATGGCATTGGTGTAGGGATGTGCCCTGTTCCTCTGACAGAATGACCATCTGATCAGTGCCCATGAACTTAATTGTCTTCACAGGGCCTGCTCTGTCACAGGCCGATATAGTTCACATCTGGTCCTGCCCCCTCTTTGTCCTTGTAGCCAGCCATGCACCAATCCCAGTGGGAATGGATCTGCCAATGAACATGTCTTGAGCACAGGAGAGCGGTTGCTCATTTTCCTGGTCACATTTACATGGTGGTCACATGAGCTCTGAACATAGAAGAAAGGTTCGGCCATTTTGGATTTAGGTATAGAGAGGCACTCTGGATTGTTTGCAGTAGGACTCACTGGAACTGCTGCAAAGGTGGGTAGGGTGAACCCTGGGAATCTTTTCCCTGTGATTCAGGGAGGGACCAGGAGACACTTCCATGAATAGGATACTGCCAGGCATAAATGTGGCAATCCTGTGAATCTTCTTCAGTACACAACAGAAACTGTGGTTCACAGAAGAAGGGCATCTACTGTTGAAACCTGTGAGGAGATCCTTAAGAGCTGGACCTGCTCCTACTTGTACCGACGGCTAAGATGTGGATGCCAATGGTCAGATGGCTGACCTCTTGTTAAGCTATAGGGAAACCAAAGTTGCATGAAAGGCTAGTATCCTGGAAGGGCTCAGCTAATCAGTTTGAACTGGACCTGCCCTGGACTTTGCTGGTGGCTTCTGTTAGAGTGAGTCTTGACCCCCACAAGCTGGATCCACTGGTTGGTGTCAGTGTGTAGTTATGCTACCTAACCCTAAAACCTTGAACCAAGGACCTGATGTGGATCTTGACAGTATTACCACTAGTCAGCCACAGTGGTGTTTCCAAGTACTCCATCAAGCTGACAGTCTTTGGACCAAGGCATTTAGGCTCAGATTTATACTTTTGTAGTGCCGCATTTGCATAATCTTTTTACGCAAAAGTGGTCCAAACTTACAAACTATAATTGTATTTTGTAAGTTTGCGCCGCTTTTGCGTAAAAAAGCAGCGCATATGTGGCACTAAAAAATTATAAATATGGGCCTTAGATCTATGGCTGTTCAACTGCTGTCTGGATCAATGGAGTGTACTCGATCACTCTAGCTGTAACCCACAGCTGAGGCAGCATACTCCTGTGCTGGTGAGTAGCACTCTGTCACAGTCGTGACTGCGGCATTGCGTTGACCATATTAAAATAACACAGTTGAGCTGGCGGTGTACCAGCGTTGGTCCCATGACTGTGGGAGTCCGTCACAGAAACCATTTACCATTGGACTTTGGCTGTGGCTATTGGATGAATGTTAGCAGCCTGCACTTGATGTATATTGGACAATTGTGAACACCTGTAAAACACACTAAAAAACACACTCCATTTCAGAACATGATCCTTTGTCATTCCACTACTGACCACCGTTCTAAGGATGACCTTGTCACTGAACAGCCAGATTATTTTTTTGTTTTCTTATTCTCCCTCTGTTTTTTAACTTTTTCATTTTTTAATTATTTTTTAAATAACCGTAGGGACACTATTATACATTTTTGGGCAGGGAGAAGTGACGCACGTTTTACAGAGGGAGAATTGAAATTTATGGTGGATAAAATTATTAGAGTAGAGCGACAATTGTTTTGAGCACAAGTACAAAATACTACCATATCTCAGAAAAGTCAAATGTGGGACATAATGGTCAACAGAGTGAATTATGTAGCTAACAGTGTGCGCACACATGAGGAAATCAGGAAGAGGTGAATGACCGGCAGGAGAGAATCTGTTCCTTTGTCCCCACGTGTCACCTGGAGGCCCAGAGGACTGGCGGTAGTTCTCCCAGCCCCCCATTACAACTATTTCCCTGGGAGGAGAAAATCTTGCAGATCCTACATCCTGAAGGTTTGACAGGAATGCTTAGTGGAGTGGAGACTGGTAAGCTACAACTATGTATCTCTCACTAATCACAAACGGAGTCATTGGCTTTAACGTCGCTGTTTTGAATGTTCCTAGAATCTTATCAGAACATATATATTGAAAGTTCAGCTACCAACTTACCTTGTGTTATCCAAATCAGTAGCATCATGGTTGTTACAATCTATTTAACCTTTACCAACATTTATTGTCAGATTGTGCGTTGTATTCCATGGATCATCATTTGCATTTGCATAGACCTTTGCTGTATCTCAACATAGGTCTTTTTATTTCAAAAAACGTTTCCAAAATCCATTCATATGTACATGAAGATGTGGTGCTTGTAAGTGGTATTGAAACCTATTCAAATTACACACATATTGTTGTACATATTATAAATGTTAATTTTCACAGTATTCATTTATATAAGTATGTGTTATTTAATTTTTTACAAGTATTGTCAATAGTGTTTACAAATGAGTACAACTACCATGATACCCTGCTTGTGTCTCTGCAAAACAGTAGTGCAATTGATGTTGCACAATCTCCCTTTGCGTCCATGTATGCACAACAGTCAAAACTTTACGTAGTTATCATTCCCCATTTCATGTATGTGTCAACAATTCATCTGCTTTGTTGATCCAGTATGTTGTCACCTCCTTGTTACTCCATTGAATTGATCTACTTGCTTGTATTAGTCATAGTGTGTACATTCAGAGGTTTCCAACCATAATCTGTGGCATGCCATTTCATCCAATAAGTTATACCATGGTTTGGTTTTGAGGCTGCTAGGTCTTGAAATGGCACAGCTCTCACACCTCCTCACTGCTGTGTTGAGTTGCTTGTCTGGTGCATGTCATGTTATGTACACTTTCTAAGTACATTGTACATTTTTGGGACATCTCTACATCTGTGTACATTCACATGCATGAGTAAAAAGTGAAAAATCACACAAAGGCCTCAACATCCCATTATTCATATTTTCTTCTTTTAGTTTAGGTTGCGTAATCTGTAGCTGAAGACAGATTTGAGGTACAATACAGACCTTTCATGTCTTTTTATTTCGGAATTCATATTAGGACCAACACCCAGGGACAGTGGACTACCACCTGTGACAGAAAACATCTCCACTCCAGGCTAGAATCAAGCCTTCAGTGAGGACACCACTCCTGCAAGTCCAGATGACAGGTAAAAGCCTGATCCATCTGGTATGCCTGGGCAGACAACCCCAGTGAGTCACACTAAGCCCACACCTATACCTCCCACCCTAGCTGCAACAACAATCAGCCTATGGAGACCTCAGCTTCCTGTGTCCAGAGAAACACAACTCCCAAAGTTTGCCTCCCAGTCCTGGCTATTGTTGAGTAACTTCCACCACATCCAGTTGTTCCAGGACCCAGTGGGATGGGCCACACTGCCTCAAGGTACAGGGTAGTGGGGGTAGGCATCATGGAAGGGAATCAGTGGAACAGGAAAGTGAGGCCACTGGCATCATTGCCACCGAGACCACCATTTACCAAATCTTGGGCGAAATTCATCAGTCGCAAGTTGTGATGAGCCACGTCCTAACAGAGATCTGGGACCTTAAGAAGGTGCAGAGGGAGCACATTCATAAGCTGCAGAATCACAACTAAAATTTGTGCTCCTTGACTGGGGCAATTGACATTTACCATCACATGTGTTGTTATTTTTCTGTACCATCTACCATTGTCTGTGGTCCTTCTACATCAGGACAAAATGCACCTTGCGCAGTCACAGTCAGGGAAGCCCAGTCATAACAGGAAACTGATCCACCCACCGCAGTCCCTGCACCTGTGCCCCCACCACCAGGAAGGGAGGTCCATCCAGGCCACCAGGAGAGGATGGCAAGACCTCCACCATCACCTCCAAGAGATGGCAACCCTAGTCTACTCAACTGTGTGTCTACCATTCACTCTATGAACTATTTAATTAACAACTTTACCTTTTTTTGAGGAGTGATGCATTTTACAAATTGGACTTCAAACAATTTGTGCCCAACATACATAGGGGGTTATTCTAAATTTGGAGGAGGTGTTACTCCGTCCCAAAAGTGACGGAAAAGTGACGGATTTACCACCAGCCGTATTACGAGTCCATTATATCCTATGGAACTCGTAATACGGCTGGTGGTATATCCGTCACTTTACCGTCACTTTTGGGACGGATTAACACTCCTCCAAAGTTAGAATAACCCCCATAGTTTCATCAACCATAATGGACTTGTTTCTTATTCTTGTTCTTTTTCATTCTGGTTTCAAAGTTATTGCACTCATCTTTTTGTTAAAAATAAATGCACATAAAGCAAAGTCAGAGACTAGTGTTGTATTTATTCTGGTAGTCCCTTTTCTATGCCTTCTGTATAACATCATTGTTTAAATCTGTCAAACAATATTATAGTAAAACAAATAAGACATTTCAATTTGGTAATGTTCTTCCCATGTAAGAAAGGTGGAAAAAGAAACATTGAAACCTGAATGTGTTAGTGTCATGCACTTCTAGGTAACACGCTTATGACGCAATCCGATATGCTTTTCACAAACCATGCAGAATCTGTGCCATTTAGAAGTTAACAACCCAGAAACTAAACACCAAGGAAGAAAAGGAATATTTCATGTAATCAAATAAATAGGCATACTATTATTGGTTCAATACCTCAGTTGGAGTCAGGCATCTTGCCCTCACAGCTGGAATCCTACATCATGAACACCAATATAATACATCATGGCAGTAACACGATTTGAGACCACATGACAGTTTCAGGACACTGTGTTAACAGCTGATGCAATGTCACAACCATTCAATGGTGTGCTAAAAAAGCCATTTCAAGTATGCGGAAACACATCAAAAATGTCATACACTGAACATAAATTGAAGATTTAGCCTATGTGAAGGGAGACCAGTATGCCATGGCTTGACATATGTATGTGGTTAGAGTACGTTATGCAGCACATATTGTCTTGGTGGCAACGTCCAAAAGAAAGCAGGTCTAATACACTCTCAAAAACGTCCATTCAATCCATCACTGCAAGTTGTCTCTGAAGATCTGTCCATCCCAAGTGTGTGTCTGTCCCAGGATAAACCCATGTTCCCTTTTTACTTTCCAACAGCAGTATATCACTTCAAATGTCACAACTTTGAGATGTCCAAATGAAGATGACATGGTGAGGGACACTCAAAAAGAATAACAAGGGGAAGTTAATGATTTCACATACTGTATACAATTTGACTCAAATGCTAAGTTAGGAGACATATATACTTAGCAGAAGCAAAGTTAATTTATGTCAATTAGCACAGTGGTCAATGTAGGAAAATTGATCCACAAACATCTTTGACTTGGACTTTCTTGAATTGCCCATTCCTACCAAATTACCATCGCAGACCAATGTGTTCAGTATGTCACAAGTTGTTCTGACATTGGATGTCTCAATATGTAAGGGTACATACACTAAGGTGAATAAGAGGTCAATGAAATCTTGATGTAGGTCAATTCCTTCCTCTTCAGCACTGTCACTTTCATTGGGCATTTCAACACCTCATTGAGATGTTTCGTCGCAGGACGAAGCTGTGCAGCATGCAGCAGGCAACCATGATTTAACACACCTTGGCCCAGATTTAAGAAAAGTGATGCTGCACCTAGTGCAGCACCACTTGTCTTGTGCCCCTTAGCACCCCCTAACACCTCCATGAGAGCGCCATATTTAAAATATGGTGCACCATGGCCATAGTCAGGGGGGCTAGCGTCATAATGTTTTACGCTAGTCTGGCGCTTTGTTGGACTAGTGTCAAAATTTTTGATGCCAATCCTGCAAAGCACCCAAAGGCCTGATGAACACAATGGGGGCCTCTTTTTAATGCCTGCACTTAGCAGGCATTAGAAAATGCAGATAAAAATGGCGCAAAGGATTTTCATAGATTCCTTTGCACCATTTTTATGGCTCCCTTAGTGCCAGAACACCCTGCTTGAATACATTGTGCCTGGCTCAGGCTTAATGTAGTGCAAGGGGTTACAAAGTGGCGCAATTGAAGAATTGCACCACTTTGTAAATATGACGTGACTTTTTGCCGCTCCAAAGCCACATTAGCATAAAGAAATGATGCTAATGTGGTGTTGGAATGGCTCTAGGCCCCCATAAATCTGGGCCTTTATTTAGTGAGTAAAGGAGGGCTCCACCAGTCTTGACAGACACCTAAGTCTGGCCTTCTGGAGCCTAAAAGCCCACTCCACTGTCCTCAGTGTTCTTCCATGGGCCTCATTGAAGCAGACTTCCCCTGGTGTTATTGGATTCCTCAGCTGTGCCAATCACCAAGGTTGGTTAGGATAAGCTGGGTCTCTTTCTTGGAAGCAATCAATTGACATATTAAAATCACATCAAGCCATTGTACATTCCTAAAATAGGATTGAAGCAAATGATCCTCAAGTCCTGCTGTACTTACCAACAAGTCAGGCCCTCTTAGGTCTCAGTTGTGACATTTGCAGGGCTAAGGTGCTGTTCTGTAGTACAAAGAAATCATGTGTTAACCCTGAAAAGCAGTCACATATACTTGAGATGCATAAATCCGGTAAGCAGAACTTGCAAATTGATGGAATGGAAGTTCTTCAGATTGTGGTAGAGCTGTTCCCTGATGTGTGGTGGCACCAATGTAATAAGTGTGCCATCAAGAGCTCCAACCACATGTGGTAGGCCACCCAAATCATACAATTCTCAGTTCATGTTGGCCCAATCCTGAGCTCTGGGAAACTGGATGAAGCTGTTGATGTGTCTCATCATTGTAGCAAGGACTTGTTGAAGCACACCACTTTAAGTTGGCTGTGACATGCCTCCAGATACTGCCACAGTGTATTGAAAAGAGCCTGTGGGCACAAAATTAAGAACTGCCATGAGTTTCACTTTTTGCGTTATTGATGTTGTATTCCTATTGTGAGGCATGGGACCAGGCTCCAGCTGCTGACACTCATCTGTTTTCCTATTGAATCTGAACTTTATGATTATGTCCCTTTCCTCCATGGTGGCAAGATATGTAAATGGTCTGAATACTTGAGGAAGCCTTCATCTGCCTATCCCTGGGTTCATATTTCTGCATGTAAGGAAAACAAACTATCAATTAAAGTTGTCACACAAGACTTTCACAATCAACACACATCTCATGTCTTGGTTAGATTAGTGATCGTATTCTATCATACACGTCACTATGACTTTAAAACATCTTTTCTACTTCAAATAAAAAAAAATTAAATGCTTGACAAATAATTTTTAATTACAGTCAACAGGAAGTATAACATATACCACTGAACTACAATGTCAAACACACTAACGGTTCACTTTTTTATGTGTCATATCTTGTTGTATGTTTCTGAGATGTGTATACAACATTGCCACCATGTCAAGTGCTGGTGATGCACAACCAATTTAAAAATACAAGCTACACGTTCTACAATATTGGGTGCCTGACCTTTCCCTCAGGACATTGGCTATCTGACGACCGTCTGCAGAAGTTGACCATATAATAGGTGGAACACTCCATGGTAAACACTGCTACAGGCTAACGTGTGTGATAGCTATGCTCGAAAGCCAATGGTTGTGTGAGTTTCTGCTGTGAACAGTATACGCTGTGTACTTGTACTTGCCACCTAACACTGCAGTCAACAACACCTCCTCAACTTTTGATGCTGTTAGTGACCTCTCAGATTGGGGATGCTGGGCAACCCTGCCTTCTCTCTTAAGGAGTTGGACATCCTCCCCAGGGAGGTCCTGTCCTTTTACAGCGAGCTGTTTAACAACCCAGAGGAACAGATACATGTTTGAGCGAGAAATGTTTCAAAAAGTTACTTTTTTATCATTTGTATATAGGCTAATTTGTCCCCTTTTGTTAATGAGTGGAGTGGAGTGAACTGAATGCGTTAGCAGGGTAGAGAATGTTGTTTGACAATGTCAGAAATGTCCGTACATTGAAATGAAAAGACGCCTGAAAAAATAAGATACATTTTCAGGTTATGTTACTCCCAATATCAGATTTCATTAGACAAACTTCAGTCTCCATGCGTCCAGTAGCCAGGAGACACTGTAACACTAGTATACGTGAAAACATTTACCCCATGTCAAAATGAGTGAAATGTAAAGTGGAAGAAGAATCTTCAAAGTTGTGGAGTTGTCTAATGCTGTTCTGACAAGTGAAATTACATCCCAGAATTTGAAATAAGAGTATCTGTAAGTTTCAAACATGTTATGGTGCCACATTTGGAGAAACTTATTTCCTGTGTTGCTAGTCTAAATGGCACAGGCTCTCAATCATCCATACAAGTATGATCCATTACTACAAACACTTGTTCATACATCATCCAGCACCATGCACTCACTGACACATGGAAGCCTGTCCATATTGCCCTTAGTCACTGTATGTGGTGAAAACCTTAGTATCTTGCTCTTTGAAGGTTAGGCATGCAGCCAATACAGGTGTGCATGTGGTTACATACAAATATTGTACAGTTTGTTTGTCCTTTAGTGTCTTACAATGATTAGGACTAATCAGGTTTGGCTCTCACAACAGGAAATGTTTCCTAATCTTGGCCTAGATGATGTTTGTGGCATGGATTGGTAACATGAGGAGATAGAAAGTGTGCAGGGTACTCAACCGGTCACTGACAATTAGTATCTACTAAGATAGTTTAAACAATCTGTACTGATTTTTCGGTGAAAGCATGTCAGAGATGCAACAAAATTGTGTCATACTACTACAGATAAACATTGGTTTGGGGAAGAAGCTGGGTACTGTGGTACTGATACAGATACCACCAACACCAGGGTCCCAGTACCATGGATAGGGTGGGGACTGGCATGGAGGCCACCAACAACTCAACATCATCATAGAAGGCCTCCACAGAAGACCAGTCCCTAGTAGTGGCAGATCCTAGTGTGAAAATTCCACCTGCATCGTTGTCCACCACCCACATTTCCATCCTCACAATCCCTCTTGTGCCCCCTCAGTTGCCTGTAGCCACCCCTGTAAAAGGGGTGGTGTAAACTTTGCTGCAGGCACTTACCCCCTGCCCTTGTCTCTCAGGCTATATTAAATTAGGAGACGATTGCCCTACTGTAGATTATCTCTGTAGGCCAGACTCCACTACTGAATGCTATCCAGGGGCTTGGTGGGCAAGTTACACAGATGCTAGCTTACCTGGATGGCATTCACCGTGCCATGTCTGGACTACAGAGTCATTACAGGGTCTGGCTCCTCATTGACTGCAGCCTCCTACCCATCCCACCCCCCTGGGCCAAATCCTACCCCTTCCCATCCCAAATCCCTCTTCCCAGTCCTATCCAGAGAACATGCACAAATGTGCATGCATCCATTCAAACACACATCCACACCATCACACCTGCAGACGTGACACCCACCATGACAAACATCCACACCCACCACACCTGCGGACAAAACACCCACCACAACACAAACATGCAAAACCACCACCACCACACCTGCACACACCACCCTCATCATAACACAAACACCTGCAGACAACACCCTCATCACAACACAAACATCCACACCCACAACCACACACACATACAACAGCACATCTACAAGCACAACAACCACACACAGCATATCTACAGCACACCTATCCACAAACAGACACACATACATTGCACATTACACACTGTACACAAATGCCCACACTCACCCATGCAAAAGACATCCAGTAAGAGATACAAACCAATATGTACACCACAGACATCAGACCCACAGGTAGCGGCACCATCAAAACACACATGCATGTCAGACACTACCACTTCCTCATTACACAGGGAACAGGACACTCTAAAGTTAAATTACATCTGTTGTTTGTCATAAATTTCACAAACCAAGGTGATATGTGACCTTCATACATCGCTGACATGTTTGCAATTTAGAGTTAACACTGGTTGCGCATTCTGTGTACACCCACTTGCACCATTTTTTAGTGCAATTTCTGCATTATCGTGGATTCCTGTAGTTCCTATTGGGCATACAGTTTAAGTATATGATATGATAGTTTAGGGAAAATTATTGCACACATCTGTCTGTACACATTGTGAGCTAGAATTAAATGTTTTTTTGTGTAGGAGTCCATTGCCATGAAGGTAGTAACACATTGATGAGTGCTTCTGATAAATTTAGGTGTGTTTTTAAACAATTTTTCTAACTACGACATTAGAGACATATACATTGCACATCGTTGTACTCTTGCTTGCAAGTATTTGCTATGCATGTAAAAGTCACGTGCTACTGTACCCTGACAAAAGGATGACAGGTAATTAAGGGCCATATTTATACTTTTTGACGCTAAACTGCGCTAACGCAGTTTAGCGTCAAAAAAATTAGCGCCGTCTAACGCCATTCTGAAGCGCCATGCGGGCGCCGTATTTATAGAATGGCGTTAGCCGGCGTTAGCCGACCGGCGCTGCCTGGTGTGCGTGGAAAAAAAACACGTACACCAGGCAGCGCCGGCGTAGGGGAAAATGGCGTATGGGCGTCTCAAAATGGGGCAAGTCAGGTTGAGTCCAAAAAATCGCCTTAACCTGATTTGCGCCATTTTTTTACGACGCCCATCCCCCATTAACATGACTCCTGTCTTTATGGTGACAGGAAATGAGAAAACATGGAAAAATAATTTGTCCCAATCTGCCAACTCAGGTATGGAGTTTTAGCCATCACAGTTGCATCAGAGGGAAGGCACATTGTGATTGAGTCCTGCTACCAGATACTTTTGCCTATGGTGCTGTCGGTGCAGGTGGTGATTCATGGTGGTTGCAGTGGTTTGTCGGTGATGGCAGGACCATTACCATCAAGATCTATATTAGGCCCGTATAAGATACTTTTTCAATAATTTTTGCCAGAAGAAGTAACAGAAAACTGGAATGAACCTGCCAAATCAATCTGCCCCAGGTGGATCACTGGTGTGCCTGACTTCTCTGAAACTCCATCTAAACTGTTCTCCACAGCAGCAAACCTGACTCACTGGGCCTGAAGCTAACCATCATTCAACCAAATCTCGCTCTTTCTGGTTAAAACCTGCAGCCTTGCTTCACTGAAGGAATAGTAATACCAGAAAGGAGTTTAATTCTACCCTGGACACCATGCCGAGCAGCATCTGATTGATGGCAATGAGATCCTGGCCATGAACGCCAATCCATTAGTCTGAGCTTTTGCCGCCTTCATCTTCAGCTTTACCGGGACCTCAACTTTCAGCACCCTATCTCCGATTACTCCAACTTCTAGTCCAGACAGTCTCTTTGCTGCTCCTCACCTGAGAAGGCATACAATATTGATGCAACCCCAGGTCTTCCAGTCTTGGTAAATCTTGGAATACAAAAAAATCCATTGGTGGATGTGTGGGAAAACCCAGACACCCACCTATGGAACGGCTCCCAGGGGAGAGTAATGTAAGGCAGCAACTTGTGTTGCCTTAGGATATACCAGTGTTAACCAGCATCACAGGGCCATGTAAGGTGGCCTTGCATGCTTTTGATGGATCTAACTTTATTATTGTGTTGCCCTTGTGATACCGTGTGTGACACAAGAGCAACACAATACTTTGATAAATCTGGGACTGTGTGTCCAATTGGTGAATGGCTGCCCAGTCATTTATATGCCTGCTTTGTTTTAGTATTCCGTGTTTGAGAGAGACAGTAGAAACAATATCCACTTCATAAAGCCTTTCATACATGTAAATTTAACTTTGCACTTGTCAGTTAATTTACTCTTGCTCAGCGTTTCCTTTTTTTTGTAATATTTCTTTATTAGATTTTTCAACATACATACCACTTACAGTAGCATTGCAGTGATGTAAAATTAAAGGATACATTACTGTACATTCACTTTACTGATCATGTTCCGCAACAAATGCTCATGAAAGATATTGTCTACAATGCAAGTGTGTGAAATTACATACCAGTAGCACAGTTGCATCTGTGTCACATAGTGTTTGTTCTGTTTGAATAACCAACTTAAGATGAAAAGTAGAACTTTAACATTAACTGGTTCAGCGCATGTCTCTGCTTGTGTGAACGGGGCACATATATGGGGGTGCTGGGGAGCCTGATGTCGATGGAGGACCCCACCTTGTGCTAGGAAAGATGACCCCTAATACTATTCTCATTATGTGCACATAGCAAGTGTCCTGGCTCATCTGGGGCAGATTCATCATTATTTGTCTTTCAATGTCATTGTGAGGCATTGTCAAAGTAGTCCTGGAGATGAAGTAAGTGGGGTTCTCTGTCTAAACTCATGGAAGAGTACAGGTGTGTTACTGCCTTGTGGCCACTTCTGTGTGTCAATAAGACCTGTAATGTTCCTGATAAGGAATCTAGTAAGGGTGGCATATATCAAGAAAGAGCCCTGTGGTATCCTGTAGTCGTCTGCCAGGCTCTCAAATGTGTTAAGGATCTTATCTGTGAACAGGTCACCCAAGACCATGACGTCTGCGTCAGTCCATGGCTGTGCTTCTGGGCGTGTCTGCAGGGCACTGCATCCAGACATCACCCACAATGGGAATTCTAGTTCCCTATGGGGCCACGCCGTGCCCCCTGATCACATATGTGGTCCAGCAGGTTTTGATCACCCTTGTCACCGCATTTCCCCCATTCGCCTGTAACTCCCTCTTAAGGTCCATCAGCTACCCAAGCACCTGTGGGGGTGTAAGTCCACCCAGTCCACATCCCAACTCGGGCCTGTGTTGGCCTGCAAGCCGTTTCATGGGCCATTGGAGCTGAGCAGCTGCATAATAATATGCATAATTTGGGACACCCAGACCACCCTCTTCAATTGGTTCATAGAGTTTGTTGAGTGCCACCCTACGCCTGGCCTTGCCCCATATTAGTGCGGTGAGAGGCGTATGCATTTCTGTAAGAATAGGGGTGAGGAGCATCACCGGTATAGTAGAGCAAAAGTATAACAATTGGGGCAGGATATGCATGTTAGCGACAGCTATCCTACCTGTCTGCAAGAGTGGGAGTGGCATCCAGAATGGAAGGGACATCTGTGCATCTTTTTGGAACCCTGCCTACTTTGCCTTTGATCTGATCCTTAGTGGTGTGATATACTCTAACTCTATACATAATTGTGTTATGGGCCCATGGTAGCACAGTGTGCGGAAGCTCCATCCACTGTGGATCAGATAAAGCTGGCAAAAGGAACAGATGTGACATATCCCAGTTCACCTTTTGAATTGACACCTGTCAGAATTACTGTAAGATGCCCATTAGCTGGAGTATCACTGAAACAGTGTTCCGTAGATACACTAGTACGTGATCTGCATTGATAAAGATGATGTGCCATCTATTGGCTTCCTTGATGCCCCACTCCAAGGCACACGTTTGAAGTGCACAAATGAGCGGCTCCATTGCAAATTAAAAAATTACAGGGGTCAACCCTGGCAGGTGCTGCGTTCTATGTGAAATGGGTCTGATATGACTTTCTTCACTGATACTAATGCAGAACTATAAGGTAAGGAAATCCATTTAAGGAATTTCAGTCCAATACCTGTCTTGTCAAGTATGGCCATCAAATAATTCCCTCCGAGGGTGTTGAATGCCCTTCTATATCTAACGAGGTGACCCATGGGTTGCTGGGTGGGGATTGTGCCCACTCCATCAGCACGAAGAGGTGTCTTAAATCCAAGAACGTATTCCTTCCCAGTATAAACCTGTTCTGCTCTGGGTGAACTATGTGTTGGGTGATGGGGATCAGTCTAGGAGCCAACACTTTCCCCGGGATCTTATAGTCCATGTTAAGTAGAGAAAGGGGGCTCTATGGTCCAATTATTAGTACATCCTGGTCCGGCTTTGGGAGAACAACCAGCATTGCCTCTCCCAGGAGATCAGACGGTAGCTGCCACATTGGCTCATGCACATCTGGACCATAAGGAGCTATCAGAGAAGCTGAGTAGAATAGACTATTTAGAGTATTTGGCTGGAAAAGACACTGAGGGTGATAAGGCAGGCAAACTGCTGTCCTTGGTACTCCACTCAGAAACACACAAGGTTCCTATTTCATCAGAGAAGAGGGTGCAGACAGCACCATGCGTCTGTGACCTGTGTTTGTATAGCCCAGTGCATGAGGTGTTGGGTGGGGGTAGACGCCTGTGTTCCCAGTACCTGTGGACGGAACAATCCAAGGTTAAGTCAGACACACAGTTATAATCCCTACCCCCGAATCAACGTGCCCGTGAATTGTGGAGAAGGGCTGGGGGAGGTATCATAGGAAATTTGCCTGATTAGTGTTGGCTACATACAGAGATACAAAAGCTATAAGAAGAAGATACCTTCCAGTATTGCGTACCTCCACTCAGGGTCCAGCTTAGTATGCAACACCTCTATCGGAGTCCCTGAGGCAACCCAAATGAGCCCGCCCCATGCATATCTGAAATAGGTAGTGCCCACCAACGTGCCCCTCCATTGTCTGTGCATGCAGTCTAAATCTGATGCGGTCAGGTGCGACTTCTGTGGGAGTGCAACTTGTATGCGCCACCTGGGTAGGTTCTGGTACACTCGATACCGCTTTACATGACTGGCTAGCCCTCTCACTTTCCACGATAACTGTGAGTATTTGTCCCCTGTCTAGTTCCTGATACAGTCATGTAGTCTGAAAGCTTTTGGTGTTGCACCGTTCATGTCCCCCCCTCCTCCGCCCCATTCCCCCATTGGTTTAATCAACAGTGCACGTGTCGCAGCATGAAAAATAAACAAGAAACCATTACCAAATAACAGGGTCAAATGAGTAATAGTCTTTAAACGACTCATCTCAGGTCAGTGCATTAACAGGCATCTAGCCAACAACACTAAAATGCCACAAAGGAAAACAGGGTTTAAGACAATCAGTGGTGCTGAAACCACCACTATGTGGGAGTCATGGGTAACAATTGGTTCCAGATACCCTACTTCTGGGCTGCGTGGCCCCAGCCCCGAGTATCTCCTGGCATTCTCCTCTTCTCAACTGGTGCACGTCATGTCTGAGAGACACAAGTTGGTGCTGAGTGCAACAGGGAGAGAGAACCCACATTCACATCACCTTCTTTACTGTTTGGGGTGCAACATCAGGGCCTTCCCTGAGTATGCCTCTTATAGCGTGTGCGAGATGTCTGAAAGGTCATCTTCATTCCTGGTGACCACTGATCCAGTGGGAGAAGGGGTTGAGTTTCTAATTTCCAGTTCAGAGACCACTTGTGCACTCTTCACTGCTGCATGTTCTTTCATGGGACCCAATGGTGGCCCTGACTTGCAGGGTTAGCAGCTGCTCTGCTCTGTCCATCCACCCTGGGTGACAGCCAGCTTTCGTGGTTTGGTGGCTATACCTTTCCTCTTCCAGTGTGGTGCAGAAGGTAACTTTGTGGCCCTGTATGATTCTGACTGTGGCTGGGAACTGTAGTGTATATTTGATGTTGTGATTGCCTAAGCATCTCTTCACTGGAAGGAAGGAGGACCAACGATGTTGCAGCTCCATTGTGTAATCAGGGAAAATGGTGACCTGAGCATTGTCCGCCTTCCAGGGGCCCTTTGCCCTTGTTACCTGCAATATGTTATCTCTGTCTATGTAGTTAAACAGTTTGGTGACCACTGGGTTAGGTGGGGCCCCGGGGGGAAGAGTTCTTCCAGGGACCCTATGGGCCTGTTCCACAGAAAAGAAGATTGAATATTTGCCTTGTAGGATCGTTGTTGAGAACCATTCCATTAAGTACATTTCCATGCTGGAGCCTTCAACCTTTTCTGGAAGGCTGACTATCTGCACATTATTATGCTAGAAATGTCCCTTCGGTCATTGGCTCTTTGTCTAATGTAGGGTACTTCACTTTGGAGAGCCTTGATGTGGGCTGAGGCCTAAGTGACCGTTGGCTCAAGGTTCACTAATGTAATTTCCAAGGCAGTGACCCTATCTTTCAGATTCTTGTGGCCTTCACGGAGGATACCCATGTTGATTTGCTGGGCGTCGATCTTCAATCCCAATGTATTCTTGACATCTATCAACCTCAGGGGTTGTGCTGCCAGTGAGGCCTCCAGTAGACCTTCCATAGTACATTGAGGGTCACTCATTTGCACAGCTGGCAGTTACCCAGGTATCACTGATGAGTTCTGATCCTGTTGCGTCTGTACCATGGTCTGTGGTCACCGTCATTGGGGGAGTTCTTGGGGTCTCTCTGAGTACCTGAGGCAAGGTCACCTTGGGCCTAGTTAGTCTTGTGTGTATTTGTGAAGAGCCCTTGCAGTGGGTATGAAGGGGAAATGTGTAGTTCCTCTGTCACCAGGCTCTGTTTTGGTCTGTACAGCGATGTCCCTCTGTGCCTGTTGCTCCTCAAGTGTCAGGTCCCCCTTTCTTGGTGGCAGCATCGTTAGTCCGCCTATATCGTGAGGGTCAGGCAGCAGGCATCTTGTGGTCCCCTACGCGTGCAGTAGCCCGGGCAGTGTAGTAGATGCTGGTTACCTGGTTTCAAGTTATTGTCCCCTCGGGTGTGGCCAATCACTCTCCCCAAGTTTCAGTAGGTTTAACCCCAGTAGCAGGATCTAATGTGATATCTCCCAGGGTACCCATCAAACATGTGGTATCACCTACACTGATGAGGGGGGGCGGGGAGGGATCCTGTTCATCATATGAAGCTCCAGTGTATGCTCCTGTAGTTAATGTGGAAAAAGGTGGGGGGGTTGGCTTATTCGTGTAGCTTGCTGTGCCCCTGAGGGTCACTTAGCAGTCAGTTTCTGCCTCTGAGGAGGTACGCTGAGGGAGAGAGCCCAGTGTCTATGGTCTGCAAGGGCCACCATTGATTGCGACTTTGTGCAGTGAAAGGAGGCCGACAGCAGGCCCGCGTCTCCTGCGGTGCCGTTCAACCACGTTCATACAACGCTGTAAAAAATGCTGAAATACTCAGTTCAAGGCTTCAGGAGCCACATGCCAGCAGCACAAATTTGAGCCTCCTCACTCAGCAGCCATCCATAATGGTGGGCAACCTCAGTTACACTCAGGCCCTGCGCAGTCACTGCCGCAGTCGGCCTCCTTCGCTGCTCCCGGCTGATGCTGGCTGAGGCTGTGTTCTGAGCTTCAGTGCAGGAGTGCCTCTTCTCTTTTCAGGTGGCAGAGAGCTGGCTAAACCCAGTCAGGATAGTGTTTTATGGGGCCAAATGTCATGGAGCCCCAAACAGCGAAACTCACTCGGTTGCCATCTTGGCCACACACCCCACTCAGTGTTTCAATTGGGCAAAGTAATACTGTGCGTAGGAAAATTGTTGGGCTTTCAATCCTCCTGTTTTGGCTGATTTCCTTTTTGCTGGCCTTAGGATTCTGCACACTTTACCACTGCTGACCAATGCTAAAAGTGTTGTGCTCTTTCCCTAAAGCATGGTAACATTGCTTATCCGTGAATGGCATATATGATTTACTAGTAAGCCCCAAGTAGCGTGCACCATGTTTACCCAAGGCCTGTAAATCAAATGCTACTAGTGGGCCTGCAGCACTGATTGCGCCACCCACTTAAGTACCCTTTTAAAAATGTCCCAGGCCTGCCATTGCATTCCCTATGGGTGCAGTTTTAAACGGTCATGTCGCCCTGGCAAAGTACATCTTTTGCCAGACCCAAACCTTCCTTTTTAATACAGATATGTCACTGCTAAGGTAGGCCCAAACAGCACAAAGAGCAGGATGAAGTTTATTTTTACATGTCTTGGGAATAAAAAAACTTGTAAATCTACTGAAGACGCATGGACATAAAAGATATCCACCCACCCTGTTTCTCCACCTTGACTCTGACATCTGGAAGCATGCCCTGCCAAGTGGTAATACCCCAATCCTGGACCCTCGGAATAGGGTGTGTGTTTACTCCAGTAGAACCAACACATCTTCTGCTGCAGGAGCAGAATCAATAAATCAATGAATTGCGGCTGTTGCATGGAGCAGAACCGGAGCATCACTGCTACTGCGTGGGTTGGAACCGATGTAACAGATTCACTTTGCTGCATCTTAGGACCGAGCAATGTCTTCAGAAGCACCAATGTGCAATACTTTCCTCTGCAAAAGGTCCTTGCATCACTCAACAGCAGCCTTGATGATGGCGTTGAACCTCTGCATCATCGCTAAACCGTGGATTGGAATCAACGCATCCTCGACACCAGGCTTCACAACGCAAGCCTTGTCAACATCTTCCTCAATGTCAACGCATCAGAATCTCACAACACAGCCTCACCACATCTGAGAACTGACGCATTACCCTGGTTGTGCAAACCATTTGTGTTTTAGACCCACAGAATGCTCAGTAACTAGAATTTAAAGTACTTTGGTTTAGTGGCTGAACTGGGTTCATGTAGCCAGACTGTGCTCTATTGCGGCCTAATGTTTTGACTATGTCCTGGTGTGACATGATCAGATGGCCACAGTTGGTGCTTTTGGCTTTAAAGTGCTATTTTACAAAAATTCATAACTCAAGTTCTACAAATTTTTTGTCATTTAGGTCTTTTTTAAATTATTAAACTAAGTTCTATTTTATATTTCTAACCTGGTGTGGAATCTTTTTTGTGGTGTGTTTTTACTATTACTGTTTGAAGTGGTGCACAGGCCAGTCCCTTTAGCCAACTGCTACTGCGTACAGCCAAAGGCTGTGCGCGCCGGTCGTTGGATTAATGTATAGTAATGAAAATTACTATACATTAGAAAAACCATAGAAATTCACTGAAAAAAACAAAGGTTACAGGGATGTTATAGTTAGGATAGTTATAGTTACCTGGGGCACAAGTTATAGTTACTTGACATAAATCTAAAACTTGTGAATTTCTATGGTTTTGTATATTTAAAATGTAAGCCTAACTATAACCTCCCTGTAACCTTTATTTTTTTCAAGTGATATATATATATATATATATATATATATCTCACCTAGTGGCAGTCACCACTAGGTAGTTACAGTTAGGACAGTGCTTCCATAAAATAAGTTTTTTTTGACTTGCCTATATCTTTAGCACCGGTGATTCTTGCTGTGCACGGAAAGTCTCAAGGTGATCTGTCAAGACGGGGGCAAGAAACACAGCGGTCACCAGTAGGTAGTTATAGGTAGGACCTAGTTTCCTTAGTAAGGGCATATTTTGTTATTTTTACAATAACTTTGGCACCGGTTGACATAGCTTCACAAAATTTTCAAAGCTTATACTTTCAGCAGTTCAGCTGCTGTATTGAAAGTGTGGGGTGATACGTCAAGCTGGTGCTATGAAATGGGGATTTTGAAAACGACTACAGCCTGAACCACTGGATGGACTTACACCAAATTTTTGTTTTTTATATTTGGTGTAAATCAGTAGTTTTAGAGATATTAGAGTTTAAAAAATATAGATACCTAGGGACGCAGATCCTCTGTGGATCCAACTGCCCCTATGCTGATATGTTATTATTTGCCAGCACTACAACAAGGAAATGTTAGCAGCCATTTTGGCACTCGGCTTCAGCAAAGTCCCACAAAGAAATTAAAAAAAGAAAAGGGGCCAGGGTAGGATCACCCTAAGCCCACAACCTTTGTCCATGGACCACGGCTAAAAAGCATTTTTTTTTTTTTAATTTGGGAAAATCCATGGATGGATCTGCAGAATTGTTTGATTTTGTTTGTTTTTACAAATGAGTGGTCTCCTGCCTTTGTCTTTTGTTTTGCCTCAGGGAGGGCACAACTTGAATCAGTTGACACAACTTGAATCAGCATTTAGTTTACTATTGTCAAAGTCTATAAGATACAAACTGCACAATGTTCTTTCTCCTGATAAAGCTACATATGACATACCTTCCTTAAAGACAGTAGTTCCATTATCAATTTATGCTGCATATACACTTAAACCTTGAGATTTGTAAATAGTCATAGAATATACTAAAGAAACTGTGAAATGCTTTTTCCAAACATACAAGTCATTTACTAGCAAGAAATGTGCAATGAACCTTCCAATCTGTTTTACTCCATCAACCTGATCAAATGTTATTGCTAGGTATTCAAGCTCATTTCTGTTAGGAAAGGAAATCAAATGATTCACTTTTCCCATAACACTACAAACTACTCCTTCTTCAATATTTATATTATGCAGCAAAATTACTCCATAGTTTTTGCAAACACATAAACACTTTTCCAATGAATCAAATTTTGCTTGTAGTTTTTCACTTTTGGATTATTGGTACACCCTGGTGTTCCATTTTGTAAATTGCTCTAAGTTCCAAAATATCTTCTTTCTCCAGTTTTTTAACTGTTCTTTAAGACAGGAGCACTCCTGAAGTGTAGGCATAAGGCAACTAATGATTTTTCCTTCTTCAATTAAACTGAACATTAACTGTGCTGCTGTTTTGCTTATAGGAAATAGTTTCTTCATACGTCGACTTTCTAAGCAACATGTCCCCTCTTTTGTGAGAACTCCTACTCTACTATCCTTCAGAAGATTACTGTATTTCACATCAGATGCTCAACACATATTTCTAAGTAGTTCTTTGTATCAGAAGTTTAGTCAAATGTTTATGTTTCCAATACTTTCTAAGGAATTCAGAATTTCATCATGGAGAAGTGTCTTGAACTTTGGCTGTCCTTTCATGGGGCAAAGTTGCAGTAGATCACCAAACACAAATACGTGCTTTCCTCCAAACAGCATTTTATAGTATGTCTTTAGAATCTGTTGCATTCTGAAGTGTACAGAGGCAAGCATTAAGTTTGAGACCATGCTCACCTCTTCGATGATTAAAAGTTTCAATTTCTTCAGTACTCTTGAAACTGCATGACAAGCTTCACTAGAAAACGTTTGGTACTCCAGTTTGTTGCATGTTCTACAGGTTGCATGAGTAGTCAATGTAAAGTAATTCCTTTAATGTTGTGTGCAGCTAATGCAGGTGGAGCTGTTTCCATACACTAAATATCTGAGTATGTAGTCCTGTGTAGGTAAGTGGTGAGACGTTAAATTAAAACACCATTTCCAGAACCAGCTTGACCACTGACATATAATAATATTGGCTTAAATGATGAGCATTTACACACATTCTTCCTGTGGAGGAGTCTATGCTGTACTTTCTTTTACCTCCATACATATTTTGTTCTGCTCATTGTTTAGTTGTTCATTTAACTGCTCCAAATCAACACTTTCTTGTCTTGCTTGTTGCATGGCAGTCTCCACCTTATTCATGGCTATGGCAGCTTCATTTTCAATAATTAGTTGTCCAAGAGCCTCTTGACATAGAGTTCCTGAACTTTGGCTGCTTTTGAATTGTCCTTAGCTGTCTCACTGTAATTGTTTTCTCATGCTCAAACTCTTCATTTAACATGTTCATGTGGTTGGGAAAGACTGATCTTTGAATGTTGTCTTTCCCAGCTTTGAAAGCATCTACATAGCAGTCAAATTGTCCAAGTAACTCAGATTCAGAATGCCAAGGCTTGAACAGTTGCAGACGTTGCAAATAGAAAATCTCTATTTTATCAGGAGTTTGTCAACTAGGATTTCTGTGGTTTATTAAACTTCCTTTTGTGTGTCCAACCAAACAAGCGTTGAAACAAACTATTGCATATTTCCCATCATCAACCTTTTTTCTGTTATATTGCTTCCATATCTATAGTGTTGATATATTTCATAAAGACACACATTGTCAAGATATGGAATACTTCTTAAATACTAAATATCCAATATTTACAAATTGTACCTGGGAATCACCTTAAAGGTGCCCCATGCAAAATCTAACTACCCTGGCATGGTTGCTGGATGGTCACAACCAGCCTGCCACCACCAGCAAATATTCTGAATCCCTGGGTTGAGAGATCCTGTCCTCTGGGATTCAGAAAAAAGCCCTTCCTGGGAGGATGTGCTAACAACACCCCTCAGGAATGTGCACTGCCCTCCTGGCAATGCTCGAAGGATATACCACCCTTGAAACTCGCCCCCCAGGAACGCTGCTAGCAGCAGATGGCCACCCCTATTGCAAACCCCCACTATTGACAGGAACAACAGCAGGAAAACAGACAAAGGGTGGAAGGAGGGTCATCACCAGCATGCACCATCCTTAAGATGTTGCATGTGAGGTGACCTCTCCATTTCATTTTCCTCCATTTTGGATGGAAGATAAATAGCCAGTCATATGTAGGGAAGTGACCTCTGTCCACAGGAATTGGTCACTTAGGGGCTGTAGCCACCTAAGGTAGATGACCCATTGGTCACTACTAGGTACCCCCTAAAATGCCCTCTAAATGCAATATTTAGTGGGCATCCCTAGACCAAGAAATCAGATTCCATGGACAAAACAAGACCGGCAGCAAGGAAGACCCAAGGCTTGAGAACTGAAGTCCTGCTACACCAAGAAAAGGCACCAAACGCTGCCTGAGGCACCAGGGACCCGACAATCAGTGTTGAGGGGTTGCTTGGAGATTGGTCAGACTCTACAAACACCCAGAGGACCTTCTCTCTTAAAAAATCACCAAAGTTCTTACTCCAGAGTGAAGGCATCACTCTGCAACACCAAAGAACCAAAGACCCATTGAAGGCCACTTCACTGACCGGCTGCTGACCAAGGAACCAAACATTGCAGCTGGGCAAAGTTTTGCCTACTGGACAGAGAGAACAGTCCATGTCAGTGTGTGAAAATTGGTGGCACTGCTCCCTCCAGTGGCTAGACTGTGCATTAAACCTAGGTACAGGTCACCTCACATTGGACAACCAGAAGGACAGTTGATTCCAGACTGAAAAAGGACCAAGAAGAAGCCCCATTCATGGGACTTTAGGAACCACACAGATCTCCTAACAGAGTGCCCCTGCTGACCTGCAAGTGACCCTCCAATGTACCCACCTCCTGCTTCCAAGGGCACCTTTGTACACAGATCCTGGCTCACCAATTCGCTTTGCACCTGGGCGCCCTGTGCCCTGCACAAAAGATCCTGCTGTGCCCTCAGGGTCCTGTACCCCTTGCGACCTCAACACCCTAAGGGGACCCACCAGACTTATCTTTAAGTCTGCCTGTGCAGTGCTTTTCCAAGTAGTCCCCAACAGTGGCCTGGCATCAGCTCCATCAACTTTCTGCAGCTGTTCCTGCCGTAACCAGGAGTCTCCTAAACTTCTCCAGCTGGTCTAGGGTGCCTATCGATGACATTGACGTACCTGCAAAAGGAGACACTGGTAAATGCATTGCCTGATTTACTGTGAATTTTCCAAGTATTTCTCCATTGATTCCTATGGTGGGTAATTACGCGCAAAAAGACTAAGGGGGTCATTCTGACCCTGGCGGCTGGTGACCGCCAGGGTCACCGACCACGGGAGCACCGCCAACAGGCTGGCGGTGCTCCCGAGGGCATTCTGACCGCGGCGGTTCAGCCGCGGTCAGAAAGGGTAAACCGGCGGTCTCCCGCCGGTTTACCGCTGCCCCAATGAATCCTCCATGGAGGCGGAGCGCGCTCCGCCGCCATGGGGATTCAGACACCCCCTACCGCCATCCTGTTCATGGCGGGAAACCCGCCATGAACAGGATGGCGGTAGGGGGTGCCGCGGGGCCCCCGTAAGAGGGCCCCGCAAAGTATTTCAGTGTCTGCTTTGCAGACACTGAAATACGCGACGGGTGCAACTGCACCCGTCGCACCCCTGCAACTACGCCGACTCAATTCTGAGCCGGCGTCCTCGTTGCAGGGGCATTTCTGCTGGGCCGGCGGGCGCTCTTTTGGAGAGCGCCCGTCGGCCCAGCGGAAATGTCTGAATGGCCGCCGCGGTCTTTTGACCGCGGTGCGGTCATTCAGCGGCGGAACCTTGGCGGACGGCCTCCGCCGTCCGCCAAGGTCTGAATCAGGCCCTAACTTTAGCACAACTTTATAAAAATCTGAGGTATTTTTTATTTATTGGTCCTGTGAGTACAGCAAATACGTCCCACTTCTCCAAGATTAGCCTAACTGCTTGAACAAGCTACAATAAAAATTAGAGCATTGAATGGTCTATTTTTTGCATCTGTAAACCAATGTGTGTTTGCCTGGACCCCCTTCACAGTGTACCTAGCTTTACCCACTACATAGAGGGCCAGCCTCCTACAATAACGAACAACAGCAATGGAGTTGTCTGCAACAAATTGTATATCCATATTTGCATTCACATTTTGAGAATGATAGGATTATAGTCATTAATATACTTGGAGGCCACTGCTCTTCTGAGGTTTATGTGTTTTATTGGTGATTTCATTTCACTGTATGTCTGACTGTAGATAAAAAGTCGTTCACTCCTTCTTTGGAAAAGACAGATCTTGGAAATGCAAAACAACACTTTGTATATATTTTCCTTTACACCTTATGTTCAACAACAGTACTTGCCACATATATGTGTTTGAAAGTGCAGGACTTGTGGTTTCAGGCTTTTTCATTGTCTTTTGGGATGGCACATGTCACATACTGTTCTATGAAAGAGAGTACAGAGTCAGCACTGTCTATTCCAGGTTTTGGTCCATCTTTTATCCATAACAGCATGTGAATATTAAGAACACTTCTTGCTCTGTATTCATTACAGCAGAAGAAATATGTATTTGCCAAGTGAAGGTCTGATTTGTTTTGTTCCAGATGAAAGACAGCATAGCTGGAAATCTGTGGTGAAAATATCTACAAGCAGAATCCAAAGAGCAATGTTCTCCTGCTGTCTTCATATTGATGTCCTTAATGTTCGAGTTTGCTTCTCTTAAAAAGTCAAGTAAGTCATCCCACGGGTACCTTGCACAACTAAGAGTCACAAACTAATTAGACGCACCTAAGTTTCACAACATACATTTCAGTTCTCCATGACGACAATAGCTATTCTCATTGGTACCACATTGACATGCCATCAAAGTAATCATATGTATTCCAACCTTTCATTCTTACTTTAAAATGTATCAATAAATTCCCTTGCAAAGATATTTTGTAAATTAACTCCTGTCTTGAGAATGAGGTTCACAGCATATGATAGTCCAGACAAGTCATTCTCAAATAATGGATTGAAGGTGTATGGAATATACTGGCAAAATCTAGGATTCTCTGCATACAATCTTGTTGACCTGTACTCAGCTGCTGGTATTTGCAAGGGGTGGTCATCATACCAGCCATCTACTCCAGTGAGAAACAGGTGTGGAAAAAGGCTAACCTCTAAACCATTCTCCCACACACTCAATAGAGCTCTTTTTACTTATTTCATTTGAAAGAGATCAATAGCATCACCAATAACTTATTTGGAATTTAGATCTATTTACTTTTTCAATCTGTCCACTTGATGGAAATGTTTCATCATCCGTAGAGCTTACATTTCCAACAACATTGACATTTTTGTAATAGATATTATTTGGTTGAGGTATAGGCCCTCATTACAACTCTGATGGTCGGTGGAATAGTGGAGATATTACCGCCAACAGGTTGACGGTACCTACCCCCACTATTATGACATTGGCGGTTTAGCCAAAGCCAAACCGACAATGTACCACACCGACCACCATGGCGGTAACGACCGCCGGGCTGGAGACTTCAGTCTCCAGCCCGGCAGGCATCATTATGCCACCCATGGCATTATGACCCTGCCCACAACCATGGTTTCAGTTTAACCATGGTGGTAGGCACTATCAGCACCAGGGAATTCCTTCCTGGGCACTGATAGGGGTCACGCATGTCCCCTCCCCCTCGCCAGAATCCTCCCCCACCGTTCCCCTCCCTCTCCCAACCCCCCCCACATTTACACACATACATGCACATACATACACACCCATACACACACGCATACACACATTCACCCACGCATTCATACATTCACACACACTCACAGCAACACTCACAAACATACTACCACGCATTCATACATCCATACACACTCACAGCAACACTCACGAACATACATCCAGGCACACATGCAATCTCATGACACAAAATGCACGTATACTCACACCCACTCATGCACACAACACCCCTGAACCCCCTCTCCTTTTGGAGAACCTGCTTGCAGGGGTTCCTCTGGCAGGAGATGGGACGCTGTGCTGCTGCCAGCAGCAGCGTTCACCAGCAAATCACTGCCAGGTCGTATCGTGGAACATGATATGGTAGGCGGTGTTTTGCTGGCGCCGCCTTACCGCCTTCCGCCACCATGACTGTTGACGGAGTTCCACCAGCCTTCTGTCGGTATTCCGTCTACGGTCATAATGACATGGACGGTCGTTAGCCACAGCGATGGTATGTTGGCGGCCGTTGCCGTTGCGGTAGGTGGCATATGCCACCAATCTCATAATGAGGGCCATAATGTAACCTTTTTAACTTAATCAACATCTACTAACTCTTGCATGGTAGGCATACCATTTACTAGAATAAGTGCTTCAGCAATATTTCTCTCTACACCCACAGTTTCGATATACCATTTAAAATCTAAAGGTAAAAAGATAACTCTTCATTGAAGGCCTTTTTCTAGCTGTGTTGGTGGAAGTTTCCCAGCCTTTGGTTCCATACACCCTATTGCTCAAAAAAGGCTTTGTAGATTGTATAAAAATTGATTCATAATATTTAATTGTCCAAGTTCTCCTGGAATTGACACCAATTCTAACTTGATATGTATTGCTCTGGCTGGCATTTTGTTATCATCTAACTCATCATAGCAATACGTACATATAATTTGCTGTGCTGCCAAATCAAATCATTCCTCCACAAATAAATATATACCAAATTCTTGCCACTTATCTCTGTTCTTCTGTTCAGTTTTGGAGAATGCAACTAAATTGCAGGTTTGGCTTTTGTAGTGAGTGCATCCACAACAGATACAAACACAGTTTTGTTTCTCTGAAGAAACTATGTTAAACTTTACAGTCTCTTTCGTAAAGTTTTCAATACTAATAGCGCTGTCCTGTTCCTATACAACTCAATTAAGCAACTCCTAATTTTCCCTTGCCTCCTCATTAGAACCAAAGAAACAATCCTGAACATTTCTACCTCTGCTAGTATGCCAAGCAATAGAGCTCTACACATCTCTCCTAATGATATGGCAGGAGGTTCCCAAAGTAAAGTATTGTAACTACATTTTGCAGTGATGTACAGCTAACATTCTGAAGTGATGAAAGGTGCTTCTTCACACTTTCCTAGATAGAAACGCCAGTGAATATCCCAGTATATTGGTATATTTCCTCACTTTGCATGGATCAAATTCATGCAAAATCCTAGTTTTCCATTTCTTATTTTTGCATGGAACTTGACATAGGAAACTCATCAATATATCTATTGATTCCTGACGAACACTGCAAATACTGCAAATACTGCTACAGTTCCATATGTATACAGGGGCCTATCTACATCTTATTTGTACCTCTTCAGCTATCACTTCCTCTACATTCCTAGGAACCGTCTCTTTCTTTGCAATGAGAGTATCATCTTTTACCTCATAACAATGAACAGTTGTATCAACTGCATGCACTAATGTATTCTCTTGTATAGCTTGCTTCATTAATAAAAGCCTCTGTACTTGATGTGTGCTTCTATTCACCTGTAACAATTTTGCACAAATTAGTTTTTTATTAATAAGCCTTTTTTATGTTTTCTTCTTCAAAGGCAATATTGTTTTATCTAGTGTCCTCATTCTGTCTAATATCAAGATACAGTTTCCTTTTCATAGCAAATGCTTTGTCAACTACACTTTCAACATGTTGCTTTTGTTAAAGTGCAGCACTTCTCTTCTTATACTTCTTCAGTTTCATGGCAAATTCTGTATTAGTTCAGTCCAAAACATTTAAACTTGTATGTCTTTACATTTTTATATTGTTTCTGTCTCCATGTCAGATCGCCTCTTTTCTTATAACATTTCCTACTTTAAAAATCATGTACTCCTTGTTGATCGCCTTCTACGTACCCAACAGACATCTCTGTTCATCCCAGCTCGCCCTCACAGCCCTTCTCAAGATCCGGAAAAGCACAACAGGAGAAAGATCTTTCTCCTACCTCATAGCCGGGACATGAAAAACACTACCTCTTAAACTTAGGCAGACAACATCATTCAAGCAGGTCAGGAAGGACCTCAAGACCTGGCTCTTCGATTGAGCAGCACACTCACAGACAGCACCTTGAGACCCTATGGGTGATTAGCCGTACTTTAGAAATGATTGATTGATTTGTCAGTCAATTTAAAACTTGGGATTCCCCTCATTTTGCATTTTTAGACATATTTCTTCACAAACTCCTTAGTACTCTTACCAGCTACTCTTTTTGTCTCTGCACATTCACCTTATCTTCATTTTCACTCTCAGTACTGTTTTCTCTGTTTCTTTCTTATTTGTCTCTTAACAGGCATTGTAATTCCTCCTCTTTAAATACAAGTAGATATCTGGAAAGCAAATAAAGAATACAATACATTTATGCCTCAGTATATCCCAGGGTGTGTCAGTGTATGTATCAGTGTGTGTCTGGGTGTCAGTGTATGTATCAGTATGTGCCTGGGTGCGTCAGTCTATGCATCAGTGTGTGCCTAAATGCCTCAGTGTCTACATCTGTGTGTGCCTAGGTGTGTTAGTGTATGCATCAGTATGGGCCTGTGTGTCTGTTAGCATGCATCAGTGTATGCCTGGGTGTGTCATTGTATACAGTGTCTACTTGGGTGCCTCAGTGTATGCTTCAGTGAGTGCCAATGAATGTATAGTGTCTGCCTGGGTGTGCCACCATATGCATCAGTGTGTGCTGTTTTATTTTAATGTATACTTTAATGTCTGCCTGTGTGTGTTAGTGTACGCATTAGTGTGTACATGGGTGTGTCAGTGTATACATCCATGTGCACCTAGGTGTGTCATTGTATGCATCAGAGTGTGCCTGGGTGGGGGAATGTATTCATCAATGTGAGCTTGGGTTTGCCAGAATATGCATCAGTCTGCCTGGGTATGTACAAATAAGTATCAGTATCTTCCTGGGTGTATCAGGATATGTATGAGTATGTGCCTGGGTGTCTCAGCGTGTAAATTAGTATATGCCTGAGTGTATCAGTGTAGACATTAAAGTATGCCTGGGTGTATTATAGGATGCATTTCTGTTTGAGTGGTTGTGAAGGTGTCTGCATTAGTGTATGCCTGGATGTTATTACTCCTTTATTAATCACTGTACTTTTAATTATTTTCATCATGTTCCCTCCATTTATATTCCCTTTTACATTTTGTAAACATCCAACTCACTTTCATCCACCTTACATACTCATGCCTTTTCTGACACTTTTTTTTAAATGACACCTTGTTTCTCAGTATCAATTAGAATCTATTCTCAGTGTAATGTGAAAATCAAAGCTAAAGAATGGTACAGCACTCTCATACAAGGGAACCCATTAACAGCAACCTTTTCAACTTTGCTTTCAAGGTTACTCAATCAGAAAACAAATCACAACCTCCCGTTCATATTTAACGTATGTTATGCCACGTCTAAATGGTCAGTATTGTTAACCCTTTCTAATACTCCTCTAAAGAAAGCCTATTTGACAGGGGTTTTGGGCGGAACCGTGGATATGTTGTGGTGCTCAGCGCGATGCTACGTGTAACTTCATGGTGGGTCTGCAGATCCACACAGGAGCCCGTAAATACTTCTTATAATCTGTTCATACACAATGTCATTTATACTTCATTTGGTATAAATGACAATGGGCATGATTTAGATGTTGGCAAAGCGAATAGTCCATCGGAGGCATGATGGATTTCCCAGCTGGCATATTACGATCTCATTATATCCTATGTGGTTTGTGATATGGCACATGGGATATCCGTCACATTTTTGACAGAGTATTCCTTCCACCAACTTCTAAATCAGGCCCTAAATTTGCACCCAAGCACTCCATATTCAGCATTTATTCTATTAGCACTGTGACTTCATATTCACAGTCTTGTGTTTTTTTGTTCCCTTTACTAATGCTATTGTAGTTCTGTTACCATGGTCACCAATTTTGAAACATTCTCTGCTAGCAGTAGGTCAGAATTTCACAACACTTTCTGAGATCAACATACTAACTTCTAAACCAACCGTAGCTGGTGTGGTTGAATATTTAGAAATATAAGCATACCTCAAACACCATTATTATTTTGTTATTTCTCAGAAGCCAATCACACATGTACTCACTTTTGTCTCAATATCACTACCTACTTATAGACACCAGCATATTTTCAACATTCAATCAAATATGATTTTTTATGTTATAGGGCCTATTTTAATTGTCTTTAAATTTAAATCTGTTTCATTGAGCTGCAGTTTCCTCCTATGTGGTGCTCAGCTTCCCTACAAAATGCTCAGAGTATGGGTTGTGGGTCATAACTTTGTGTTTTAGTTCAGAGGCTGGGCTAGAAAGATGATATTGGCAGTGAACTGGGTATACCTAGTATGGATATTACTTGGGTGGTCAGAGAGGGTTAAAGTGACAACAATTACTGCTTTTGGTTGAAAGCATTATGGATTGCCAACAACCCTCTCTCATGATTGTGCACTGTGGTGGCAATGATCCGGGCACAGCTACTGGAGTAGGATTGGAAATCTTAATGAAAGATACCTTTGATAAATTAATGGCACTTTTCCCACACACTGCTTTAGTATTTTCCAACTTTTTCCATAGTCAGAAGTGGAAGTGGTTAGTGAAAACTGCCAACAAATTAGACAAATCCAGAAAACATGTTATTAAAACTGTTCCTGCATTTCTCACAGACCACAACATGGGCTCCGTATACCACAATAACTTTCACTTTGAAATGGACGGTATATAGAGAATATATAGAATTTATGGTTTTCATTCGACAGAGAAAGGCAACAAGGTGTTCCTCCAGAACTTGAAAGCCAGCATCCTATTTTATGTGCTGATAATATGGCTGTACGGAGGAGACACTGATGCTGTACACAGTGAGGAGGAGACGCTGCGCTCTACACTGCGAGGAAGCTGGGAGGAGGCCTCCCATGTGCTACCCATGTGGTGCCTGTGCACTGCCCGTGTGCCTGGTATGCCCCATGTGTGCCGGGATTCACTGATGGCATAGTGAAAACATTGGGGTGGCTATCAGCCATTTCGGGCTCCCTGCTGCTCCTGTATCATGGACATTGGCGCGCAGTGGTGGTGGTAGCAGCAGCATGGGGCTTGAATCCTGGGCTATGCAGTGTGTGTGCAGTGCTATCTCCCTGCAAGCCTTTTTCTACAGTCCTGTAACCTGAAATCCTACATGACCACGAACAAACAATAACCAAGGTGGTTTCACAATTCGGATTTGAGGGGAAGTGACATATCCCCAACAGCAGTAGCACTACAGTAAATGAGTGCATGTTACATCTTGGGTCTGCCTGCTTGGCTCTCAAGGTGTAGAGACCTGTGGAAGCCTGTGTGCACTAGCTCTATCTGCACAAGTACCCTTAATTAGTATTGCAGCCTCAGTGGTGGTGGATGGTAGGGAAGAAGTGGCAGTAGAGCCACGGCACAAGGTTGAGCCCCCTGGACGCAGAAGCAGCCCTACAAGTATTGGATTTGGCTTGCAGTCAGGAAAGTGCTCCTGCCCTTGACTTTGCCTCAAATCTTCAAATTGAACTCATGAACCTATGCTATCCTATTCTACAGACCTTGAGCTACTTCCACTACTTTCACTCTACTCTGCTGCTTCATTATCTCAGCTTAGGACCTGTTCTAGGATCGAGGGACTACAAACTCTCCCTCTGTGAAGGTGGTTGGTGCTTGGAGGGCAGAAGATTGCAGGTGAATCAGAAGAGCAGCCATAGCTAGCTTTTAAGTAGGAAGAAGTATACTCCCACACAGTTCTAAGACTTCTACGCTGCTCTGTGACACTAACAAATAGACATACCAAACAGATGGCCCCGCAGGTGCTCGCTGAGAGTCTATAATAGATCACTTGTGAACTATCCAAAAGGGAAGGGCACCATGCAGAGGAATAATTCAAGTATGCCTGAACCTGAGACTTAAAATCTGTGTGCAGAAACTGCAGTGGTACACGTCACTTCCTGACCTAACTCTAATACTATGGGCAGATTGGCCCCAAAATTAATAACAAGCTTTTATTGAAAGGTCAAAAAAGAGATTGTGCCAGTACCAACCAGTGAAGATGTGCTCAGTCCTCCAATTCCGGCTTCTGACTGGACCCAAAAACCATCCAGAGCAGTGACACCTGTCAAAATGGGTTGATACATTGTAGAGAATATAGAGCTGACAGTGAAATCATAGAGGGAGATGATTTTGAGTGTGTCAGTGAATTTGCAGATAGTAGTGGTGCCCAAGGGTCCCAGACTCAGGGGAAATGTAAACTCAACTAAGATCTTCAGGCACAACGGATGCCTCACTACCTGGGGGGTGCCAATGGTCAAATAGGTGAAGCTTACATTCAGTCCAGTAAAAGCTCAGGGGAGGGGCACATTCCCTCCCCCGAGTCAGATAGTAATCTCCCAATTAGCCTTGTAGGGGTGTTTGTCCAGCGGGAAAATAAATGCCATGGTACTGATCAGTTGAGTGCCAGTTCTTTCATGTTCCTGGATTATACTGTGCCCGATGTACCGTTAGGTGCCTCAACATGTGGGTGGATGAGTAAAGAGGGGACTGGGAACTCAGAGGACCCAATTGTTATGCTTCAAGACACAAGGGTGGTCCAGGTTGTCTCAGCTATTCCTCCGGCAGAAAGTAGCAAAGACTCAAATGGAGGGCATCCTTTTGACAATTCAGTCTATGTGAATAATCCAGGTAACCAGTCCCCTGGTACTATTTCACTCAATTTGTAGAACACACAAGATTTTGCACTTTCAAAAGCCATGAACAATCTTAGCAGAGTCCTGTTTTCAATCCTCTTGCTCTTGGAGAAAACATTAGGTGGGTCTGATCAAATAACATCACTGTTGATTCAGATACTTCATGTCCAGCACATGAAGGCAGAAAGCAGGATACAGCCTCCCAGACAGACCTAAAAATCAAGCAGAGAAACTTCTTACCTCAAAATATAAACCCCTCTCCAGAATGGCTGATGTTAGATTAGCTTGTAAAGACACACTTGTGTCACATGATCATCTGACAAAAGGCGCAAAGTCTGGTGAAACCACTAACTTCTCAAACAATAATGAAACCGGGTTCCCAGGAGTGGAGAATTCCTCCAGCATAGAGGAATCAAAGCCCATGGCAAGACTTGGCACTAAGGACTTAATTCATACTTTTTAAAATATTTTCTGATGCAAACCAGCGCAAACTTACAAAATTCATTTATATTTTGTGAGTTTGTGCCGCATTTACGTCAAAACATGACGCGAATGCGGTGCTAAAAAGTATAAATCAGACCCTTAGGGTCACTCTGACACTGCATTGTGCAACCAAGGAATCTCTGTACTGCAATCCACCAGCGATAACAGTAGAGGCTCTATTGTAAGACCTTTGGATGCCAGGAAGAAAGGTAAATCTAAGAAAAAGGGAAAGATGGACACTTCCTTTCCTGTATACTCTTTAAACTGGCTGCTCTCCAATTCCAAGGGACCCAACAAGAATGATGTGGCTCAAGGAGGTAGTCGGGCCAAAATGTGATTGCCCGTGAACTAATCCCTACGTACCCAAATAAGGTTGTGAATGACCCCTGCACTATAAATAAAATAGTCAAGTCTCCACTGAGTGATGATAAAGGCTTTGATAACACAAAACATGTGAAAAAATCCCCTGTGCAACCTAAAAGGAAAAAGAAAGTCAAGAGGAAAAAAACAAATTCTAAAAGGAGTTGCTTTGGTGATCCAGCAAGATAGGGCAACGGAGCCCTCAATATCGACAGCACCCAAAACAAGTCTTGGTGCTGTCCAGAGTGGGTGCCTGGGCACTGGTTCTACAGGGCCATCTTGCCCAGCAACCAGTCTCAACCCTGTGGCTCCGATTTTTGCCAGAGCAAGAAACATTGTGAGGGTTCAAACTACAAGAAAAGGTCTCTCTCTGTGATAGTAATGTTATTTTAACTGAGCAGGAAGCGGCGGACTGTTTATTGCCCTCTTTCTGGATATTGGCTCTGCAAAGCCCCTGGAAAGATCCAGACTGTTAGCTCTTTTCTATGCAATCCCTGAGTTGAGATTGGTCTCATCGGCTGACCTTCGGGTGAAGCTGCCCAATTAGCAAACCAGGTTAATTTTGGGCTTGGTTAGCAAAAATGAGGATGATGACTGGCTCAAGTTCAATGAGAAATTTTCTATATGTTGTCTCCAGGAAACATGGGCCATTGTGGGAGTTAATGTGAGTGGTTTTCTTGAAAAACATTCGGGCTGCTAGAAACAAGATGGGGCCGCCCTCTGTGTGGGTAACCTGCAAACAGAATGTAAAATAGAGCAACTGGGTGTAGCTAAACTGACATCTAATTTCAGCATGTGAGGATCTGGATTATGAGTCCAGAAGGTGGAGTGGATGACACACTGAATATTTATATCCCTCTGAGATGGTCTCCAGTGGTTCAGGTGATATGGGAGGATTTTGTCTCCTATGTTGAGAGTGCTAAGGAGGAGGCGGCTAACTGGATGCTAATAAAGGAAGGGAAAATGGGGTGGTACTTGCTACTGATCTGTGGTATTTTTAATATGCAACCATATGATGCAATTATTAAAAGTAAGGTCCAAATGGAAGACAGTTGTTTGAGTATCCCTGAAACAGCTATGACCAACTTTAAATTTACTATGAAAGGGGATGCTTTCTGAGATCTTCTGATAAATTATCAGCTGCGCTTTATTAATGACTGTACCCCCTCAGAAAGCACTGCCATGATGACTTCGGACAATGGAAGAAGCCTGACATTAATTGATTACATTCTAATCTATATAGAGGGATGGGAATTTGTGAATGATCTGACTGTAGTTAGAAGGGCGGAGCGTGATCATGACACTCTGGTGCTATGTTTAAAATTGTACTCCTTGTTGTCTGGCACTGTGAAAAAGTCACAGGAGGGAGATTTTGGGCCAACAATTACCTCAGCAAGGAGAATATCAACTTGAACTCCTTGGGCTGAAGATATAATGGACAGATTTGGGTCTATAATTATGGATTCCCTGTGTGCTGATAATGAGAAAGTTATAGTAGACTACGAGGGGATGGTGAAGAAGTTAACGGTCCTATGGTCCAGCTCTAAAAAACTAAACCCATGGGCTCTAAGGGGGGGGTGAAGTGCCAGGGCTAGTTGGTATGATGAAGAATGTTTTAAAATGAAGGGAGCTGTTTCCGCCACATTAGTATGGCCTCATTCTAGGCCAAGAGCAAATTGGTATTTTGGGAGTGCTGGGGAATGAATACGCGCCTTCTAAAAAGTAAGAAATTACTGCATCAATTAACAATCTGGGACAAACTGTGGGGGACCTCATATGGGTAAGGTAACAGAAAGTTCTGGGAGTTGGTAAGTCGAAAAGGGAGCAGTAAATATTATAGAAACCCTTGCTGGTACAGTGGTGTGGATCAGACATTTTAGTTCTTTTAGTAGTACCAACCCCATAGGTCCGTCTGGCCTGAAAATACCTCAGGAGAGTATTTGTATTGGTCCTGAAATATATTCGACTACCTGAGGTTGAGAGTGCACTAAAAGAAATGAAGAGACTTATGGCCCGAGGCCCTGATTTAGTGCCTATTGATATCGATTGTGAGTAGCCCCTTTAGTGAGCCAGCATCCTTACCAAAGTGTTTAATGCAGCATTAGCCAGCAATGCCATGCCCCCTTCATGGTGCTCCGCCAGTATTGTGCCAATCTACAAGAAGGGAGACTGGGAAAGCCCATCCAACTACAGTCTGATCTCTCTTCTGGATGGGGGGGCAAAGTGTTAGGGAAGGTCCTGTTAAATCGCCTCCGGGATGGGATTGCAGAAGTCCAGCCATGAATAGGGTCCATTGACTAGGCACTCAGACTCTAACCCCCACCCCCAGTGGTACTCTATGGGGAGTTACATTTTCCTCCAAAATCAGAAATTGCAGCTTTACAGCCAGTCCTCTATTGGCTCAGGTTGATAAGAAATCCTAAGGCAGCAGTATATTTAAAAACCGTAGAAGAAGCTACCTATGAAAATGGTTGCCTCATATACAGAATATCTTAAATGACCTGCAGATGGAATCCCTTTGGGCAGTCCCCTGTGAAGTTAGACAGGACATTACAGACATAATTGAAGAATGGTATTGTGTGAATATGACAATGAAGAAGAGGCTGAAGTTGAGGCCAGAGTCTATTGCATGCAATTATTTTAGCAAAACCCATGGTTCCTCTTGCATTAAGTATCTGGACATGTTATACCGTGAATTAAAAATAACTGTGCATATAACATACAGGATATGTATCCTGCTGACCCGAAATTACCTAACACATATCTTTAGGTTTGCCACGGGATCTGAGTGCTGTGACTGTAGTTTTGGTGGGATAGATAATGTAACCCATCTTCTTCTGTACTGCAATAAATATGGCTCTGTCTGGTGGCCCTGGTCTATCCCCCTCTTTAACTATTATGTAGTCAGATGTGTTAAGTCGGCAATGCCACTGTGCATTAGGTCAGATGAATTGTACATGGTTGATGCAGTAGCATTGTTTCTATGAGTTGTTTGGTCCTATTTGAGAGAACTGCCCACCGTGCTAAGGGTTAGCTCTGCTTAATAACTTAAGAGGCCCTGCACACTTTCTATTAAGTGCTCTGCTGCTAGCCCTAGCTCATATATATGACTTATACAACACAGCATTACTGGTGTCATGCCCAGTGAAATATGCAAACATATCTACATATGTTTTGGTTAAGAAATGGGGTCTCTAGTTGGCAGATGTATTAATCTTTGTCCAAATAGGGACCACAATCCTAGTCAGGGTACGTCACACACAATCCAAATTATCCTGTGCCTACCCTCTGGAAACTTGGCACTGAGCAATCAGGCTTAACTTAAAAGGCAATGTGTAAAGTATTTGTGCAATGAATCATACAGTAACACAGAGAAAACACCACATAAATACAACACACAGGTTTAGAAAAATATGTGATATTTATCTTGTTAAATTAAAGTTAAAATGATAAAGATTCAAAAAGCACAAGTTGAGATATCACTTTTGTAAGATTAAAAAGAGTCTTAAATCTGAAAGAATCAACAGCTGTCTCTTGTTTGCACAAAGTACCTGATTTGCATAAAAAATGACATGCATGGAGACTGCAGAGGAGGAGATGCTAGAAAAATAGGGTGTGTGTCGGATTATCAACACGGCACAGATGATGCGTTGATTCATCCACGCTGCAAGGGGCTTTGTGTCGATTTCTGACGTGCAGTCTTGGTTCCTCACTGCGATGCGAGGATCTTTTTGATGCCCAGGGATGAGGCGTGGAAATCCTGAGTGTGCAGGACAAAGTCACAGGTGTTGCGTTGATCCGGTATGGTGAGGCACCAAATTTTCTGTCGCACAGAAGGAGCTGCATCAATTCTTCACTCAGGCTGTCAGGCTGTGTTGTTCTGGTTTGGCTGTGCATCGATCCGGTAGGGCTGTGCATCGAAATACAGGTCACAAGGCAGTCGCTGGGTCAAACCTTCACTCGGGAAGTCGGGCTGTGTTGTTCCGGTTCAGCTGTGTGGCAATTTCCTCGCCGCAAGGCAGGCTGTGCATTATTTCTGGCAGGTTGTGCAGCGATTTTCGCGCACAAGGAGTTTCCTCAAGAGGTGAAGTCTTTTTGGCCTTGAGACTTCTGAAAACAGGAGACAAGGTCCATCCAAACCCTTGGGGAACACTTCTCAGCAAAGTCAGAGGGCAGCAGGGCAGCAGGGCAGCAGAGCAGCAGGGCAGCAGTCCTTCTCAGCAAAACAGTCCAGATGAGTCCTTTGGGCAGCCAGGTAGTTCCTCTTGACAGGTTGCAGATTCAGGTCCAAAAGAGTCTGATTTGGTGGGGTGAGGAGCTCAGTTTATATACCCATAAGTGCCTTTGAAGTAGGGGAGACTTCTAAGAGTGGTTTTTCAGTACAAGTCTTCCTGCCAGGCTCCCAGTAGGAGGTTTGGCTGTCCATTGTGTAAGGGCAGGCCAGTAGCCTTTAAAATATAAGTGTCAGGCGCTCTACCCTTCCAGTCCAGGAAGACCCATTCAGTAGGCAGATTAACAGTGTCCTGTGTTTGTGGGTGTCTGGGTGGAATACATAAGGGAGCTGTGAACCAGCCCAGCTCAGACGTGAATTGGAGACAGGCTGAAAGGCACAGATGGATTTTAAGTGCAGAGAAATGCTCATTTTTTAAAAGTGGCATTTCTAAAATAGTTACATAAATTCCAACTTCACCAATAAGCAGCATTTTCTTTTACTATTCTGGCCATACTAAACATTACCTGTTTATCCCTTTCTTGATCAGAATCTACCACTTAAACAATATCTGAGGGCAGACCTAATGCTAGCCTTTGAAAGGAACAGTCCTCTCAGTAGCATAAAATAAATGTAGGGGTTTTCCACCACCAGAACATATAAAACATACCTGTATGTGTCCTGACATTTACCTACATAGCACCCTGTCACTTGGGTTACTTAGGGCATACTTTAGGGGTGCCTTATATGTTGATAAAGCGGAGTTTACGTCTTGGCAAGTGCTTTTAAATGCCAAAGTCAAAGTGGCAGTGAAACTGCACACACAGGTCTTGCAATGGCAGGCCTGAGACATGGTTAAGGGGCTATTTATGTGGGTGACACAACCAGTGCTGCAGGTCCACTAGTAACATTCAATTTCCTGGGCTGGGCACATGTAGTGCACTTTACTAGGGACTTGCAAGTAAATCAGATATGCCAATTGGGAATGAACCAATATTACCACATTTAAGGGAGAGAGCATGTGCACTTTAGCACTGGTTAGCAGTGTTAACGTGCACAGAGTCCTAAAACCAACAAAAACAGTGTCAGAAAAGTAGATGGAGGCAGGCAAAAAGTTGGTGGATGGCCACACTTAGGGGGTCATTATGAATATGGCAGTAAACACCGTTCCCCGCGTGGCGGCGGTGAACAGAAACCTGCCATTGGCGGTGAACAGACACCCATCATATAAAGATGCAAAAATCAGAATCCGCCCAAAATTTCCCAGCCACCAGTCACCGCTAGGACCTTGTCGGCAAAAATACAGGACATCCCACCCTGCCACCGCTCAGCACACAAACTCCCCGCCCTCCAAATAATGATGCACAAATCACTGCAGCGGTCAGTGGAAGTTGAACTACCATTGATGGTATAGACCGCCACGGCCAGCAATGGAACCCAACAGTAAGAATTGCACCCATTGGCAATTTTGAAACCTACACACTGGAAACACATCCACAACACTATAAAACACTCACAGACAGACCCCACAATCCTTTGAATCACCAATAGGACAACTGAGATTGAGAACTCCACAAGCAGACACTGAACGCCACAACACATGAATCACACACCCAACCACACAACAGCACCTTCACCCAGATCCACACAACACAACACTCACAACACACACCATGGCACCCCCCAAACACCCACGCTTCACAGAAAGTGAGCTAAGGACCCTGGCGGACGAGATACTGAAGGTCGAGCCACAATTATTCAGGGCACAGGTCCAGCACACACCCATCGCCAGGAAGATGGAGTTATGGCAGACCATTATCAACAAGGTCACTGCAGTGGGACACCATCCACGCACGAGGGATGACACCCACAAGAGTTGGAACGACCTGCGTGGAAAGGTGAGGTCCATGGCATCCTGGCACAACATTGCAGTCCAGAAGACTGGGAGAGGACCTCCACCAACACCACCCGACTACACTGACTAGGAGGAAAAGGTACTGCCCATCCTGCACCCTGAGGGCCTCAATGGACTCGGGTGAGTCATCTACAGTTACCCCATATCCATCACACCTGTAATGCATGCACCACCCCACCCCTCCAACATCCACCAGGACCACTACCCCACCCAGGCCACATTCACAACATCCAGTCACCCTGCATGCCCACAATGCCACTGACAGGCCCACATACCTCCCCCTGTGCACAGCCACCTACCACAAAGGCACTTCACCACCCACAATGCACCTCCACATCCTAAGAAAAATGCAATGCCAACCTCACAAAGGCACCCTGAATGGCCCCAAAAGTGGAAAACCTACACAAAACAGTCCAGCCCTGTGCTCCCCATCCGATTATGCAATTGTAACAGACAAGTCCATTCCCCCCAACAGGCACCACCACCCATGCCACCCTGATGGACAGGACAAGGAGTGGCAGTGCCCCACATGGAGACAGAGGCATGCTGGCCCCTCATACAGTCCTGGACTATCACCATCCAGCATCCCCACCCAGGACACCACTGACACTCCTACCACAAACCCACCAACATCCTGCCAGGGCAACCGGACCCACACCTGTGTATCCAGGCCACAGACTGGTGGAACACAAGGACAGAGGCCACAGTCACCACCTATCAACAGGCAGGAAGACAATGGCCCCAGTACAAGTGGTACCGCCAGACCTGTGCAGGGGACACAGGCACAGGGGGCTTGGCCCAGGGAGAGGGCATCAGTGGCCTGGGGGGAGGCCACAGGATGGATGTTACAGCCCAGGATGTGATCTCTGAGGTCCTGGGAGCATACCACCATACCCAGGACCGATTGGACCAGATTGTGGCCACCCTGGAGCAGAGTCAAAGGCTGCAGAGAGCCCAACACGAAGAGACCATGGAGCATTGAAATCTGCACAATACCACCATGGCCACCATAGCACGTGCGCTGCTGCACCTTGTCCCGACCCAGCCAGACCCCGACAGACCAGAAAGCTCCTACTACAGGCCAAAATACAGCCCAGCCAACAACAGCAGCAGCAGCAGCAACTGGACTTATGCCACCATCTGAGGTCACACAGGAGACCAGCACCTCAACCCGTACAGGCCAACACCAGGTACCCAAATGGTCCCTCAGTCCCAGATTTGGCACTGGAACACCTGCCAAGACCAAGGTCCCCTGTAAGAAGTGACTCTGACAAGAACTGTCCTCAAAGTGTGCCACTGCACCATCGTCCACACCATGCAATATCAAAGCCTAAAACTGTAAATAACAGATGAACATATTACCACTGTCAACAATTGCTGAGACCATGGAACCAATATGGACATCCACCAGTAGCCCACTCCTTTCACTGGAAAGAACACCATGTCATCCCTGACACCAAATAAAACACCTGTTCACCAATGTAAATTTTCCTGTCATTATGTTGAATCAAATGGAAGTGTGCATACAATTGTCATTGAAATCATTTATTCTTTTCTTAATTGCAGGAATGGCACCCCAAGCATAACATGGGTTTGTGCCAACAGAAATGTCAAACAAGTTGTACGAAATATCACATTTCCCATGCAAGCCTGGTCATAGTGACAATGTCTATAGACCCAACACCCCCATTGAGGATAAGGCATACCGACAGTATGCTGCACAGACAGCAACAGCATCAAATAGTTACTTGAAGTACAGTTGGATCAGTTGGTTCCTGGAGTGTACATGGTCGCCCTCCTCATCATCACCATCACTCTCATCCCCTCTCTGAGGAAGCTGGTCTGGATATGCAGCCCCCTCCTCCTCCAAGAGGGAAATAGATTTCCTCACAGCCACGTTGTGCAGCATGTAGCAGGCCACCACTACTCTACACACTTTTTCAGGCTCATAGGCCAGGGATCCCCCAGAGATATGGAGGCAATGAAATAGAGGCTTCAGGAGACCTATTGTGCACTCTATCACCCTACTAGTACGTCCATGAGCCTCATTGTAATTCCTCTCTGCATCTGTCCCAGGATTCCTCACTGGTGTCAGGAGCCAACGCATGTTGGGGTAGCCTGAATCACCTGCAAAAGGGGGCAAAACAGGACTGTCACTGACAACCCTCAGTTGTAGACAGCCTGGCTGTCTGCTATGTGCCAGAAAGTGTCAGACACACTTACCTATGATCCATCCTCTGTCCCCTTGTAGTTGTTCCATCATGTGTGGCACACTGCTGTTCCTCAGCACAAAGGAATCATAGACTGATCCAGGGAACATGGCATTCACATGGGAGATGTACTGGTCAGCAGTACACATCATTTGAATGTTCATAGAGTGAAAGTGCTTCCTGTTTCTGTACACCTGTTCACTCACTCTTGGGGGGATGATGGGTATGTGTGTGCCATCGATGGCACCTATGACATGGGGAATGTTTGCAAAGGCATGGAAGTCGGACTTAATGGCAGAGAGGTCAGTACTTTGGGGAAATCGCACGTAGGATTGCAGATGTTGTACAAATGCATTCAGAAATGTTGTCAGTACCTGGCTGAACATTGGCTGTGAGAAACCAGCACCCAGCACCCATGCCCACTGTCACTTGAAAAGAGCCTATGGCCAGGAAATGGAGCATGGAGAGCACCTACACCTCAGTTGGAATGGCATGCTGATTATGATTTCCTGGTGTTAGTGCAGGATCCAGTAATGCACAAAGGTCCTGAATAGTTGCACAAGTGAGTCTGTAAGTGATAATGATCTGATGCTCCACCATGGTCCCCATGTCCACAAGTGGTCTGTACACAAATGGTGCCCTTCCTCGCCACAAGGGTCGGTACCTACGATGGGTTACAAAAATGAGTGATGTGCACATAGACATAGGGACATTTTGCAACATTCATGCACTGCATTGTTCATAGTAGTGTCTGTACAATAACTGCCACCTGTCAGATGTACATCTACATCACTGGTAGCGAACAGAGTAATTCATGTGTGCTGCTATACGGAATGGATAGAGGTCTAGGTGCTTCATGTGGCTAGTAGGCCCTGGATTGTGGGTAGTAGGAATTTCAAGATGCGTAGGTGATGGAAAAATGTCTGCCCACTGTAGATCTGCCCCTTCGTTCTGGAAGTGACCTCATACCGCTAGCGGTTGATGTCACAGCGTACCGCGGTGTTGACTGCTGTTCGCACCCTCACTGGCTAACATGGATCCCAATGGGGAATCCTGGCATATCATGATCGCCGCCAGTGGTGATGGTGCATACCGCTGCGGAACGTATGCATGTTCGTCATCGTTTGGTCACTTTTCTCCCTGATCTCGTGCAGACAGGTACTCCACTCTGTGTACTGCTGTGGCCTGCCTCTGGCTATGGATGTTCCATGTGGTGCAGGGGAAAGGGCCCCGGCCTTCACCCAGGAAGAACTGGAGAAGCTAGTGGATGGGGTCCTGCCCCTGTACGGCAAACTCTACGGACGGCTAGAGGTACTGTGTGAGTAATGGATGGTGTGGATTGCACATATGTGTGCTCCTCTGAGCCTGGATGGGCCATGGTGCATGGAATGCTGAGTACGACTGTCCTGTATGTATGAGAGTAATGTCAGTCCTATGTTGGACAAATTGGCAGCTGTTCCTATCGTGCAAGTGCCTGACCTCTGTGTTCCATTTCTGTGTCACCCTTCTAGGTCAGCGCCCACCAGAAGAGGGCACATTGGCATGCCATTGCCAAGGAGGTGTGGACCCTGGGGGTGTACAACCGGCGGAGCACCCACTGTCGAAAGAGGTGGGAGGACCTGCAGCGCTGGGCGCAAAAGATCAGTGAGGCCCAGCTGGGGAAGTCCTTCCAACAGGGAAGGGGTGCCCATCGGGCACTGATCCCCCTCATGCGACGGATCCTGGCGGTGGCGTACCCAGATCTGGATGGGTGCTTGAAGGCAGTCACAAGGGGGTGAGTACTCATTTCACATACTTCAGTCTGGAAGGATGACTGTGTGTGCGATGCTGCTTAGAGCAAGGAATTTGTTTGGTGTGCATCTACTGTATGTTCCCCAAAGGGTGTAGAGGTATCCCTGTCAGGTTTCACCTACCTCAGCTCCAAAAGTATTTCAAGGGATGGTTCAGCATCAACATCAGGTGAGGGAGCTGAGGCATCAGCAAGTGGGGAGGCAGCGGCCCACGGATCCTCCAAGGCAGAGACAATGGACGGCCAGGGGACCAGTGGGTGGGAGGGCGAGGGGACTTCCACGGGGAGGCTACTACAGGAGGTAGTGACTCAGACCTCCTCTGATTGGGGTCCTCCGGCCGTAGCGGACCCTAGTGCACACACCACTATCGTGAGAACTACCGCCACCACCCATACCATCACCGCCCTCCTTTCTGCTTCTCACCGAATTGCCCATGCCCGCCTACACAGAAAGGTGGGCATCTCCATCGCCCCAGACACCTCCTCCCCTGCCCCAGTCAGTCCTGCTGCCCTCACAGAGGAGGCTATTGACCTCCTGAGAACCATCTCTGTAGGGCAGACAACCATCGTCAATGCCATCCAGGGTCTGGCATCAGAGGTGCAGCAGACCAATGCCTATCTGAATGGCATTCACGGTTCTGTGTCTGCCCTACAGAGATCTTTTCAGGCTCTGGCCTCCTCTTGGACAACAGCCAGTTTCCCTGGCCATTCCGTCCCCCCTCCAACATCCTCTACCTCTTTCAGCACCCCACTCCCTTCACCCATCCAAAGCACACAATCAGACCCGATTACAGGCACATCAACACACAAGAAGCACACTTCAAAAAACAAGCACCACACCTCCCACCACAAGCATTCACACAGCCAACAGACACATGCACACACAACAATATCCACTTCCCCCAGTGTGCCCACCTCTTCCACCTCCCTGTCTGTCCCCTCTACATCCACATCCTCATGGACTGCACCTTCACTCACTACTACTGCTCCTCTTCCTGCACTCACCACAATAGCAGACAGCCGTACATGCACCCCATACACCACACCTGCACTCACCACCTCTACTGTAGTTGACACATGCAGCACACTCACCAGACTTGCAGACACCCACCCAACATACATCCACACTAGCTGTCTGTCTTCTCCCACTGTATCTACGCCCCCACCTCTCAAGACACACAAAAGCACCAAGACACCCACCCATCAGACATCCACCACACCACAGCATACTGAGCAGTCACCTGCACCCACTACACGCACACCTACACCCCATACATCAACTCCCTCTGCCTCAACTCCCACTCCCTCATCCACGCCCACCGCAATTTCTCCCCAAAAACGTTTCCTCTCCCGTGCTGACTTCTTCCAACCCACTGGCCCACCCCGTCTTGTCCCCAAACGTGACCACCTCCTTGCCCTTTCCGCTCCTTCCACATCACAGCCCACCCCGGTCCAGCCTTCCTATTCCGGGGCCCCTTCCTCGGTGAAGAAGAAGGCCCGGTCAGAGCCTAGGCCATCCAGTTCCACCCGAGCCAAACAGCCCCCACCCCTTTCAAAGGAGAAGGCACCCTGGTGTTTGTTTTGATTTTTTATGAGTGTGGGGCTATTGTATGTACTATGGTCAAGTTGCAGTGGCCTTCGGCCGGGTACGTACCTCTTGGTGTGGGGTGTCTGACTTGTGCTTCTGGGAAGGGTTGGGGGGCGTTGCAGAGTGAGTGGGGTGGGTGGGTGTGTAACTGTGCCCTTTCCTTCCTTGTGTCGTAGATTGCGGTACTTACCGTCATCGTCTTCGTCGGCGGTCTTGGTCATGTAGGCTTATGGCAAGGAGCAGGGCTGGCATGATCAGCAGCTCTCTGTCCATGGCTGCCTCTGCACATTCTGTGGAACTCCGGTGAGTGTTTCCTTATATTTGGTTCATTTCCACCTGGCTTTGTGTGATGGTGGTTCCTGCCCCCGAACTGGCGGTGGAATGGTGGTTCATTATTTGATGGGCAGGTTGGGCCTTTCTGATGGCCTAGGGCGGACTCTGATCTTCCTGGCGGTGGGTGGTTCGCTGGATGCGTGTGTTTCATTTGGATCATTATTTGGCGGCCGCCATGTTCAGAATGAGGGCCTAAGTAGTTGTTCTCAAGCCAAATGTAAAGTTTATGAGTCTTTGATACAGTCTCAGTTGCAGAAGCAGATGAGTCAGAAGAGATGAAATAATCAGACACAGTCTGTGCAAACACAGGAGCCAGTGTGGAGCTGATGGATGAAAGCATTTGTGGTGGTTCATAGTAGACAATGCCATCTGTCGGAGTTGGGTTGGAATAATAGTGTTCCACATCTCAGACGGTGTTGACAGGAATCAGCAGAAGCTCATTCTCCACCCTTCCCATGCTTGAGGAGGCAATTGTAGCATTAGTGCTGGTAGAAACATTGTTTACTGTTTGTAGCGGTATATCCTTTCAGGTAGTAAGAGGGGAACAGGTACTACCCGAAGGACTTCTGCGTCTACTGTGCAGGATCGTCCACATGGTGCATTTTGACTTTGTCAATGGCATCAAATCTGTTCTATCTGGAACCAGGCATCAGTGGTATAATGACAGTTCTGGTACCCTGTATTCCCAGGACTGTAAATGGGGCTCTGTAGGATGGGGCAAATTCCTTTTTCACAGCAATCTTTTCACGCACTAGAACCCCTACTTTGGTAATTCACCCTGTAGATTTTGTTGGCAATTCCCTTATTCCCAAAGTGGCAGCACAGGTGGATGAATTCTCATCATGATATTGACGTAGCTCCTGTAAAACAGTGACACATTCATTTGTGTCAAATGGTGTGTCTGCCACCACTGCGCCAGAACCATCAAGATCAGGGACATACATGAGTATCCTGAAGAGGATCTCATAGGGAGGTACGACCTCTCTAGGACCTTCGGGGCAGATTATTTAGTGCTCTCTGGACCCCATATAGGTGATGAAGCCAACTACAGCTTGAACCTATTACTTTTGCTGTTAAGGACTGCTTTAAGTCTCGAACCTTCCTCTCCACCAAGTCATTTCCCTTGGGATGATAGAGGGAGGGATAATGGAGTTGAACACACATTGTTCCCATCGTGCCCCTGAATGCCCTAGATGCAAAGGAAGGGCCCTGGTGGAAGTGGAAAGCTGCAACTGCATATGTCCTGATGAAGACATGCAAATCTTTAATAAAAGTTAAAATGGTTGCTGACTGTTGTGGCCATACCCACAGGAATCTAGAACAGGAATCAACAGTGACTAAAATGTATTTGATTACACCATCAGGTTGTACCACAATGTTACGGGTACACACATTGTAACAGCTTGTTGGAAATTAGGAGGTATGTCTGTGTTGGATGTCTGATGGTGGATTCTTTTATTTGTTGACAGATGTCACACCAAAGGACATACTGTTTGGCCTGTTTATAATGACCTGGCCACCAAAAGCGTTTTTGCAATAATATAACTGTAGCCACCACACCTGCATGGACAGAAGCAACATCCACATGTGCTTCTTTTATTAGGCCTAATATTTGGTCTTGTTTTGGGTTCACCCACCCCTGGTATTGTTACTAATGCAACATTTTGGGTACCGAGATGGCAAGGGTTTGCTGTCAGCCAAGGCTTTCAATGCAGCCAGTGTTTCATCATCCAACCTTGCATTGGAACGAGTAATCACAGCAACAGAAGCCATGGCTACTGCTGACTTGGCTGTTTCATCAGCGAAGGTGTTTCCTGCAATGTGTATTCCTACATGGCAATGGCCCATTGTATATTACTTTGTGAGTATTTGGTAGCGTCTCCTTTAGATCTGCTACCTTCTCCCACAGAAGTCTGAGTTTGATGGTGTTCCCTTTTGAATCTCTGAATCCATTCTGGCACCAGTAATGGAGGTATTCATTAACCCCTTCGCTGCCAGGCCTTTTCCCCCTCCTGTGCCGAGCCTTTTTTTGGCTATTTGGAGCAGTTCGCGCTTAGGCCCTCATAACTTTTTGTTCACATAAGCTACCAACGCCAAATTTGCGTCCTTTTTTTCCAACATCCTAGGGATTCTAGAGGTACCCAGACTTTGTGGGTTCACCAGAAGGAGGCCAAGAAATTAGCCAAAAAACAGTGAAAATTTAGTTTTTTTCAAAAAAATTGGAAAAATGGGCTGCAGAAGAAGGCTTGTGTTTTTTTCCCTGAAAAGGGCATCAACAAAGGGTTTGCGGTGATAAAATCACCAGCTTCCCAGCTTTCAGGAACAGGCAGACTTGAATCAGAAAACCCAATTTTTCAACACAATTTTGGCATTTTACGGGGACATACCCCATTTTTATGATTTTTTGTGCTTTCAGCCTCCTTCCAGTCAGTGACAGAAATGGGCATGAAATCAATGCTGGATCCCAGAAACCGCAACATTTTTGAAAAGTAGACAAAAATCTGAATTCAGCAAGGGGTAATTTGTGTAGATCCTACAAGGGTTTCCTACAGAAAATAACAACTGAAAAAGAAAAATATTGAAATTGAGGTAAAAAAACATCAATTTTTCTCTACGTTTTACTCTGTAACTTTTTCCAGCAATGTCAGATTTTCGAAAGCAATATACCGTTACGTCTGCTGGACTCTTCTGGTTGCGGGGATATATAGGGCTTATAGGTTCATCAAGAACTCTAGGTACCCAGAGCCAATAAATGACCTGCACCCTGCAGTGGGTTTTCAATCTATGCTGGGTATACAGCAATTCATTTGCTGAAATATAAAGAGTAAAAAATAGCTATCAAGAAAACCTTTGTATTTCCAAAATGGGCACAAGCTAAGGTGTTGAGAAGCAGTGGTTATTTGCACATCTCTGAATTCCGGGGTGCCCATACTAGCATGTGAATTACAGGGCATTTCTCAAATAGACGTCTTTTTTACACACTGTCTTACATTTGGAAGGAAAAAATGTAGAGAAAGACAAGGGGCAATAACACTTGTTTTACTATTCTATGTTTCCCAAGTCTCCCGATAAAAATGATACCTCACTTGTCTGGGTAGGCCTAGCGCCCGCGACAGGATATGCCCCAAAATACAACGTGGACACATCACAGAAAACAGAGCTGTTTTTAGCAAAGTGACTACCTGTAGATTTTGGCCTCTAGCTCAGCCGCCACCTAGGGAAACCTACCAAACATGTGCATTTCTGAAAACTAGAGACCTAGGGGAATCCAAGATGGGGTGACTTGTGTGGCTCGGACCAGGTTCTGTTACCCAGAATCCTTTGCAAACCTCAAAATTTGGCTAAAAAAACACATGTTCCTCACATTTCTGTGGCAGAAAGTTCTGGAATCTGAGAGGAGCCACGAATTTCCTTCCACCCAGCGTTCCCCCACGTCTCCCGATAAAAATGATACTTCACTTGTGTGGGTAGGCCTAGCGCCCGTGACAGGAAATGCCCCAAAGCGCAACGTGGACACAGCCAAATTTTTGAAGGAAAACAGAGGTGTTTTTTGCAAAGTGCCTACCTGTAGATTTTGGCTTGTAGCTCAGCCGCCACCCAGGGAAACCTACCAAACCTGTGCATTTCTTAAAACCAGAGACCTAGGGGAATCCAAGATGGGGTGACTTGTGTGGCTCGGACCAGGTTCTGTTACCCAGAATCCTTTGCAAACCTCAAAATTTGGCTAAAAAAACACATGTTCCTCACATTTCTATGGCAGAAAGTTCTGGAATCTGAGAGGAGCCACGAATTTCCTTCCACCCAGCGTTCCCCCACGTCTCCCGATAAAAATTATACCTCACTTGTGTGGGTAGGCCTAGCGCCCGTGACAGGAAATGCCCCAAAGCGCAACGTGGACACAGCCAAATTGGTGAAGGAAAACAGAGGTGTTTTTTGCAAAGTGCCTACCTGTAGATTTTGGCCTGTAGCTCAGCCGCCACCTAGGGAAACCTACCAAACCTGTGCATTTCTGAAAACTAGAGACCTAGGGGAATCCAAGATGGGGTGACTTGTGTGGCTCGGACCAGGTTCTGTTACCCAGAATCCTTTGCAAACCTCAAAATTTGGCTAAAAAAACACATGTTCCTCACATTTCTGTGGCAGAAAGTTCTGGAATCTGAGAGGAGCCACGAATTTCCTTCCACCCAGCGTTCCCCCACGTCTCCCGATAAAAATGATACCTCACTTGTGTGGGTAGGCCTAGCGCCCGCGACAGGAAACGCCCCAAACCGCAACGTGGAAACATCCAAATTTGTGAAGGAAAACAGAGGTGTTTTTTGCAAAGTGCCTACCTGTAGATTTTGGCTTGTAGCTCAGCCGCGACCTAGGGAAACCTACCAAACCTGTGCATTTCTGAAAACTAGAGACCTAGGGGAATCCAAGATGGGGTGACTTGTGTGGCTCGGACCGAGGTCCTGTTACCCAGAATCCTTTGCAAACCTCAAAATTTGGCTAAAAAAACACATGTTCCTCACATTTATGTGGCAGAAAGTTCTGGAATCTGAGAGGAGCCACGAATTTCCTTCCACCCAGCGTTCCCCCACGTCTCCCGATAAAAATGATACCTCACTTGTGTGGGTAGGCCTAGCGCCCGCGACAGAAAACGCCCCAAACCGCAACCTGGACACATCCAAATTTGTGAAGGAAAACAGAGGTGTTTTTTGCAAAGTGCCTACCTGTAGATTTTGGCCTGTAGCTCAGCCGCCACCTAGGGAAACCTACCAAACCTGTGCATTTCTGAAAACTAGAGACCTAGGGGAATCCAAGATGGGGTGACTTGTGTGGCTCGGACCAGGTTCTGTTACCCAGAATCCTTTGCAAACCTCAAAATTTGGCTAAAAAAACACATGTTCCTAACATTTCTGTGGCAGAAAGTTCTGGAATCTGAGAGGAGCCATGAATTTCCTTCCACCCAGCGTTCCCCCACGTCTCCCGATAAAAATGATACCTCACTTGTGTGGGTAGGCCTAGCGCCCGGAACAGGAAATGCCCCAAAGCGCAACGTGGACACAGCCAAATTTTTGAAGGAAAACAGAGGTGTTTTTTGCAAAGTGCCTACCTGTAGATTTTGGCCTGTAGCTCAGCCGCCACCTAGGGAAACCAACCAAACCTGTGCATTTCTGAAAACTAGAGACCTAAGGAAATCCAAGATGGGGTGACTTGTGTGGCTCGGACCAGGTTCTGTTACCCAGAATCCTTTGCAAACCTCAAAATTTGGCTAAAAAAACACTTGTTCCTAACATTTCTGTGGCAGAAAGTTCTGGAATCTGAGAGGAGCCAGAAATTTCCTTCCACCCAGCGTTCCCCAACGTCTCCCGATAAAAATGATACCTCACTTGTGTGGGTAGGCCTAGCGCCCGTGACAGAAAACGCCCCAAACCGCAACGTGGACACATCCAAATTTGTGAAGGAAAACAGAGGTGTTTTCTGCAAAGTGCCTACCTGTAGATTTTGGCTTGTAGCTCAGCGGCCACCTAGGGAAACCTACCAAACCTGTGCATTTCTGAAAACTAGAGACCTAGGGGAATCCAAGATGGGGTGACTTGTGTGGCTCGGACCAGGTTCTGTTACCCAGAATCCTTTGCAAACCTCAAAATTTGGCTAAAAAAACACATGTTCCTCACATTTCTGTGGCAGAAAGTTCTGGAATCTGAGAGGAGCCACGAATTTCCTTCCACCCAGCGTTCCCCCACGTCTCCCGATAAAAATGATACCTCACTTGTGTGGGTAGGCCTAGCGCCCGTGACAGGAAATGCCCCAAAGCGCAACGTGGACACAGCCAAATTTTTGAAGGAAAACAGAGGTGTTTTTTGCAAAGTGCCTACCTGTAGATTTTGGCCTGTAGCTCAGCCGCCACCTAGGGAAACCTACCAAACCTGTGCATTTCTGAAAACTAGAGACCTAGGGGAATCCAAGATGGGGTGACTTGTGTGGCTTGGACCAGGTTCTGTTACCCAGAATCCTTTGCAAACCTCAAAATTTGGCTAAAAAAACACTTGTTCCTAACATTTCTGTGGCAGAAAGTTCTGGAATCTGAGAGGAGCCACAAATTTCCTTCCACCCAGCGTTCCCCCACGTCTCCCGATAAAAATGATACCTCACTTGTGTGGGTAGGCCTAGCGCCCGCGACAGAAAACGCCCCAAACCGCAACGTGGACACATCCAAATTTGTGAAGGAAAACAGAGGTGTTTTTTGCAAAGTGCCTACCTGTAGATTTTGGCTTGTAGCTCAGCCGCCACCTAGGGAAACCTACCAAACCTGTGCATTTCTGAAAACTAGAGACCTAGGGGAATCTAAGATGGGGTGACTTGTGTGGCTCGGACCAGGTTCTGTTACCCAGAATCCTTTGCAAACCTCAAAATTTGGCTAAAAAAACACATGTTCCTAAAATTTCTGTGGCAGAAAGTTCTGGAATCTGAGAGGAGCCACAAATTTCCTTCCACCCAGCGTTCCCCCACTTCGCCCGATAAAAATGATACCTCACTTGTGTGGGTAGGCCTAGCGCCCGCGACAGAAAACGCCCCAAACCGCAACGTATACACATCCAAATTTGTGAAGGAAAACAGAGGTGTTTTTTGCAAAGTGCCTACCTGTAGATTTTGGCTTGTAGCTCAGCCGCCACCTAGGGAAACCTACCAAACCTGTGCATTTCTGAAAACTAAAGACCTAGGGGAATCCAAGATGGGGTGACTTGTGTGGCTCGGACCAGGTTCTGTTACCCAGAATCCTTTGCAAACCTCAAAATTTGGCTAAAAAAACACATGTTCCTCACATTTCTGTGGCAGAAAGTTCTGGAATCTGAGAGGAGCCACGAATTTCCTTCCACCCAGCGTTCCTCCACGTCTCCCGATAAAAATGATACCTCACTTGTGTGGGTAGGCCTAGCGCCCGTGACAGGAAATGCCCCAAAGCGCAACGTGGACACAGCCAAATTTTTGAAGGAAAACAGAGGTGTTTTTTGCAAAGTGCCTACCTGTAGATTTTGGCCTGTAGCTCAGCCGCCACCTAGGGAAACCTACCAAACCTGTGCATTTCTGAAAACTAGAGACCTAGGGGAATCCAAGATGGGGTGACTTGTGTGGCTCGGACCAGGTTCTGTTACCCAGAATCCTTTGCAAACCTCAAAATTTGGCTAAAAAAACACATGTTCCTCACATTTCTGTGGCAGAAAGTTCTGGAATCTGAGAGGAGCCACGAATTTCCTTCCACCCAGCGTTCCCCCACGTCTCCCGATAAAAATGATACCTCACTTGTGTGGGTAGGCCTAGCGCCCGTGACAGGAGACACCCCAAAACGCAACGTGGACACATCAAATTTTTTCATTGAAAACAGTGCCTACCTGTAGATTTTGGCCTCTAGCTCAGCCGACACCTAGGGAAACCTACCAAACCTGTGCATTTCTGAAAACTAGAGACCTAGGGGAATCCAAGATGGGGTGACTTGTGTGGCTCGGACCAGGTTCTGTTACCCAGAATCCTTTGCAAACCTCATAATTTGGCTAAAAAAACACATGTTCCTCACATTTCTGTGGCAGAAAGTTCTGGAATCTGAGAGGAGCCACCAATTTCCTTCCACCCAGCGTTCCCCCACGTCTCCCGATAAAAATGATACCTCACTTGTGTGGGTAGGCCTAGCGCCCGTGACAGGAGACACCCCAAAACGCAACGTGGACACATCAAATCTTTTCATTGAAAACAGTGCCTACCTGTAGATTTTGGCCTCTAGCTCAGCCGACACCTAGGGAAACCTACCAAACCTGTGCATTTCTGAAAACTAGAGACCTAGGGGAATCCAAGATGGGGTGACTTGTGTGGCTCGGACCAGGTTCTGTTACCCAGAATCCTTTGCAAACCTCAAATTCTGTCTAAAAAAACTCATTTTCCACACATTTCGGTGACAGAAAGTTCTGGAATCTGAGTGGAGCCACAAATTTCCTTCCACCCAGCGTTCCCCCAAGTCTCCCAAGAAAAATGATACCTCACTTGTGTGGGTGGGCCAGGTGCCTGCAACAGAATAAGGCCCAAAACTTGTAGAGATAGAGGGGATAGCACAGCAAGTTTATAAGGACATATTCTTTTATACATCTTTAGACTGACTCTGCTTTGGGGACCCACATAAGTGAGGTGTCATTTTACTTGGGAGGCTGAGGGGAACACTGGGGAGTAGGAATTGTGTGCTGGAGTGGGGATCCTACGAAGAAAAGTAAGGAAAATATGCTTTTTTAAGCACATTTTGAGGTTTACAGAGGAGTCTGGGTAAGAAAATGTTGGGGGATCCATGCAAACCACACCTCCCTGGACTCCTTGGGGTGTCTAGTTTTAAAAAATGTCTGGGTTTGGTAGGTTTCCCTAGATGAAGGCCGCACACAGGACCAAAAACATAGGTGCCCTCTCCCCCCCAAACACAGGTAGTTTTGTAATATATCGTTTTGATGTGTCCACATACGTCCGTGATGTGCCAAACACTAAAATTTTGAAAAGAAACACAGTTAGGTTATGTGAAAAAGACCCCTCACCCACCAACCAAGTTGGTGGCATGCTTCATCATCGGGGTCCCACCTGAGGCACCTAGCGTGTCACAGGTGTGCTGTGACGCCTGATTACAGTGGAGCAGGTTTTGTCATTTTTACCACACATACTGTTTGGATTTGGCATGAGGGTGAGTGATGGTTCAGTGGATCAAATTTTACTAACAAGAGCTTTCACAAAAATGAAATGCACTGTTAGTAACTGAAAGGCAAAAAACTGAACCAATGACTCACAACTCGTGAGCTGTAAAGCCGCGACAAGGCACCAACCGCTTTACAGTCCATTCACACAACTTTCATACATGACACACACAAGGCCATTCACACCGCCAGCCACGGACCCAGCACATTACAACACTCACATCGACAGACAGCGCCACTCAAGGGCCCATCACTTACATACGCCCACATGCCTGATACAACAATCACACCAGCTGATGGGAGTGTGTGGACTGGTGTTTGGCTGGCAGTGTGTTGCAGTAGCCAACAGCAAGTCAATATGTACACTCTCAGCCAAGCCCCACTCCACCCACAATGGCATAATTTGTGTGGGTAGGCCTAGCGCCCGCGACAGAAAACGCCCCAAACCGCAACGTGGACACATCCAAATTTGTGAAGGAAAACAGAGGTGTTTTTTGCAAAGTGCCTACCTGTAGATTTTGGCTTGTAGCTCAGCCGCCACCTAGGGAAACCTACCAAACCTGTGCATTTCTGAAAACTAGAGACCTAGGGGAATCTAAGATGGGGTGACTTGTGTGGCTCGGACCAGGTTCTGTTATCCAGAATCCTTTGCAAACCTCAAAATTTGGCTAAAAAAACACATGTTCCTAAAATTTCTGTGGCAGAAAGTTCTGGAATCTGAGAGGAGCCACAAATTTCCTTTCACCCAGCGTTCCCCCACTTCGCCCGATAAAAATGATACCTCACTTGTGTGGGTAGGCCTAGCGCCCGCGACAGAAAACGCCCCAAACCGCAACGTATACACATCCAAATTTGTGAAGGAAAACAGAGGTGTTTTTTGCAAAGTGCCTACCTGTAGATTTTGGCTTGTAGCTCAGCCGCCACCTAGGGAAACCTACCAAACCTGTGCATTTCTGAAAACTAAAGACCTAGGGGAATCCAAGATGGGGTGACTTGTGTGGCTCGGACCAGGTTCTGTTACCCAGAATCCTTTGCAAACCTCAAAATTTGGCTAAAAAAACACATGTTCCTCACATTTCTGTGGCAGAAAGTTCTGGAATCTGAGAGGAGCCACGAATTTCCTTCCACCCAGCGTTCCTCCACGTCTCCCGATAAAAATGATACCTCACTTGTGTGGGTAGGCCTAGCGCCCGTGACAGGAAATGCCCCAAAGCGCAACGTGGACACAGCCAAATTTTTGAAGGAAAACAGAGGTGTTTTTTGCAAAGTGCCTACCTGTAGATTTTGGCCTGTAGCTCAGCCGCCACCTAGGGAAACCTACCAAACCTGTGCATTTCTGAAAACTAGAGACCTAGGGGAATCCAAGATGGGGTGACTTGTGTGGCTCGGACCAGGTTCTGTTACCCAGAATCCTTTGCAAACCTCAAAATTTGGCTAAAAAAACACATGTTCCTCACATTTCTGTGGCAGAAAGTTCTGGAATCTGAGAGGAGCCACGAATTTCCTTCCACCCAGCGTTCCCCCACGTCTCCCGATAAAAATGATACCTCACTTGTGTGGGTAGGCCTAGCGCCCGTGACAGGAGACACCCCAAAACGCAACGTGGACACATCAAATTTTTTCATTGAAAACAGTGCCTACCTGTAGATTTTGGCCTCTAGCTCAGCCGACACCTAGGGAAACCTACCAAACCTGTGCATTTCTGAAAACTAGAGACCTAGGGGAATCCAAGATGGGGTGACTTGTGTGGCTCGGACCAGGTTCTGTTACCCAGAATCCTTTGCAAACCTCAAAATTTGGCTAAAAAAACACATGTTCCTCACATTTCTGTGGCAGAAAGTTCTGGAATCTGAGAGGAGCCACGAATTTCCTTCCACCCAGCGTTCCCCCACGTCTCCCGATAAAAATGATACCTCACTTGTGTGGGTAGGCCTAGCGCCCGTGACAGGAGACACCCCAAAACGCAACGTGGACACATCAAATCTTTTCATTGAAAACAGTGCCTACCTGTAGATTTTGGCCTCTAGCTCAGCCGACACCTAGGGAAACCTACCAAACCTGTGCATTTCTGAAAACTAGAGACCTAGGGGAATCCAAGATGGGGTGACTTGTGTGGCTCGGACCAGGTTCTGTTACCCAGAATCCTTTGCAAACCTCAAATTCTGTCTAAAAAAACTTATTTTCCACACATTTCGGTGACAGAAAGTTCTGGAATCTGAGTGGAGCCACAAATTTCCTTCCACCCAGCGTTCCCCCAAGTCTCCCGATAAAAATGATACCTCACTTGTGTGGGTGGGCCAGGTGCCTGCAACAGAATAAGGCCCAAAACTTGTAGAGATAGAGGGGATAGCACAGCAAGTTTATAAGGACATATTCTTTTATACATCTTTAGACTGACTCTGCTTTGGGGACCCACATAAGTGAGGTGTCATTTTACTTGGGAGGCTGAGGGGAACACTGGGGAGTAGGAATTTTGTGCTGGAGGGGGGATCCTACGAAGAAAAGTAAGGAAAATATGCTTTTTTAAGCACATTTTGAGGTTTACAGAGGAGTCTGGGTAAGAAAATGTTGGGGGATCCATGCAAACCACACCTCCCTGGACTCCTTGGGGTGTCTAGTTTTAAAAAATGTCTGGGTTTGGTAGGTTTCCCTAGATGAAGGCCGCACACAGGACCAAAAACATAGGTGCCCTCTCCCCCCCAAACACAGGTAGTTTGGTAATATATCGTTTTGATGTGCCCACATACGTCCGTGATGTGCCAAACACTAAAATTTTGAAAAGAAACACAGTTAGGTTATGTGAAAAAGACCCCTCACCCACCAACCAAGTTGGTGGCATGCTTCATCATCGGGGTCCCACCTGAGGCACCTAGCGTGTCACAGGTGTGCTGTGACGCCTGATTACAGTGGAGCAGGTTTTGTCATTTTTACCACACATACTGGTTGGATTTGGCATGAGGGTGAGTGATGGTTCAGTGGATCAAATTTTACTAACAAGAGCTTTCACAAAAATGAAATGCACTGTTAGTAACTGAAAGGCAAAAAACTGAACCAATGACTCACAACTCGTGAGCTGTAAAGCCGCGACAAGGCACCAACCGCTTTACAGTCCATTCACACAACTTTCATACATGACACACACAAGGCCATTCACACCGCCAGCCACGGACCCAGCACATTACAACACTCACATCGACAGACAGCGCCACTCAAGGGCCCATCACTTACATACGCCCACATGCCTGATACAACAATCACACCAGCTGATGGGAGTGTGTGGACTGGTGTTTGGCTGGCAGTGTGTTGCAGTAGCCAACAGCAAGTCAATATGTACACTCTCAGCCAAGCCCCACTCCACCCACAATGGCATAATTTTTTTTTTTTTTTTTTTAACAGAGGAACCCCTAACTAAGTAGAAAGAATTACAAAACTACAAACACAAAAGCTCTAACTAAGAACATGACAGAAATGCTAACCATGAAACTAAACACATGAAAATACAAAACAGACATGAGTTTACACTCATGGTTGTTCCCAGAAATTCTTCTGGGTGTGGTAATTCTTAAAACAAGCACCGACACACAGCCCAGGCTTTGAAGGACAATCTGGGCAGTACATTCGAGTCTCCCTCCGGATACCTCTTCGAAAACACACTCTACATTTCTTAGCTGGAAAGTCTTTTTTGGGTGTGGGAGGAATGTGCTCTGCAAAGTGGCGATCTTTCAATCTAGCCACATCCTCCACCACTGCTTCTCTAGGAACTCTGGCCTGTTCAACCAGAATAAGGCTCTCTATCACTGACTCCTGAAATTTCACAAATGTCATCTTTGACTCTGGAGACCTATCCCTAAACACAATAAAAGCATTGAAGTTTGCTAAGTGGAAGAGGTGAAGTGCTAACTTCTTGTACCAAACATAAGACTTACGAATAGCAGTATAAGGTTCCAACCTCTGGTCAACTCTATCTACACCTCCCATGTGCTTATTATAATCTAAAATGCACACAGGTTTGTACACTTCACCAACCTGGTCCCAAACAGTCACAGGGGAAGTACTCTCATCATGGATGGTACTTAGCATGTAGACATCCCTCTTGTCTGAAAATTTCAAAGCTAGCAGCTCCTCGTTCCGCAAGGCACAGCACTGTCCTCTCTCAAGTTTTTTACAGACAAGCTCCCTTGGATAGCCTTTCCGGTTAGAACGGATTGTGCCACAAGCAACTGTGTCCACTCTAAACAATTCCTTGAACAATTGCACACCAGTGTAGAACTTATCTACATACAAATGGTGACCTTTGTTGAACAGTCGTCTACCAAGATCCCACACAATTTTCTCAGTAACTCCAAAAGTGGGAGGACAACCAGGGGGGTCAATATTGGAATCCCTACCAGTGTACACACGGAAACTATACACATATCATGTCCTACTTTCAGACAGCATATACAATTTAATTCCATATCGTGCCCTTTTGCTAGGAATGTACTGCCTAAAAACCAAACGACACTTGAAGAGGACCAAAGACTCGTCCACACTTAACTCTTTGCCTGGAACATAGACCTCCGAAAACCGATCTACAAAATGATCAAGGACAGGCCTAATCTTAAAAAGACGGTCAGAATCTGGGTGATCTCGTGGCAAGGCTAATGCATTGTCAACAAAATGCAGCATCCTAAGAAGAAGCAAATACCGATTACGACTCATGGTCGCTGGAAATATAGCTGTTGCCATCAAGGGACTGGTAGACCAATAAGAAGCCAGTGACGGCTTCCTTATCAACCCCATCAAAAAAGTCAAACCCAAAAACTTTTTTAACTCCTCCAAATTTGTGGGAATCCACTAGGCAGCTCTAGAGTGTGGCCTAAGTCTAGCAGCGGTGTCCCTCAAATGCTGCTCCGCATACAAATTAGTCTGCTCAACAATCTCTTCCAAAAACACATCATCCATGAATAACTCAAAGAAATTGATAGGCATAAAGTTCTCTGTATTGGCGTTACACCCCGGGAGACCAGTAAAGGCAGGCAACTCTGGCTGCTCCATGTTTGGGGCAACCCAGACATCAGGTCTTATAACGGGAAACCTTTCAGCCCCAGGTTGCTGCACTATTGGCACATCAATGTCCTCCTCTAAAACAGGCCCTTCATCTGCACTGAGTGTGGCTTCATCATCAGAAGATTCCCCTCCAACAGAAACATCACTGCCAGAATCTCTGACTTCCTCCTCTGCCTCAGATGCAGAGTCCGTCTCATAGTCATGATCAGACTGTGACTCAAAAAGCATACCAACCACCTGCTGAGTGGTCATCCTGCGGCTAACCATGATCTCTCCTGCTAAAATTAACTGGACAAATTCACCACCAACAACCAGCACTGTGTAAGACAAGTAACAAAGTGTAGCTTTGTTAGTAAGAGTTATAAACTCAAAAACTATACCGCTCACTTGCCTGAAAAAGCTTGATTCACCAGCAACTACACAGCAATCAGCAATGATATCCCACTAAAAATAAAGAAAGAAAGGCAAATTAGAAATAAGACAAAACAAATATCATTGTGCACAAACCTAAGGACAATTTCACACACAATCCTGCATTTAGTACACCCCCTACAAACATGTCATTCATGCATGGCAACAATACTCCTTTGGAGTAAATTGTTTTTACTTACCTAAAACATGCAACTGTGCAAACTGCAGGTCAACCACCGCCAAAACCGCAAGGAGCCACAGCAAATAAAGCAAAAGCTTTGAACTAGAACAAAAAGGAGGAAAACATTTTTTATCACAAATGCAAAGACTTCTTCAGTTGACAAACACCACAAAATCAAACATTTAGAAATTGGTGCCTAAGTGGATTCTGCCATAGGGGCAGATGGGCCTACTAATAAAATAGGCCTGTCTACCCCAAGGAAGCCAGAAAATACCTTTAGTAGTGTGTCCCCATGGAGAGCGACCCTTGCCAAAGGGGACAGCCATCAAAAAAAAAAAAAAAAACACACAACACTATCCCTGGTGCCTAAGTGGCTTCTATCCCCCTTGGGGGCAGGTGGGCCTAACAAAATAGGCCCATCTGCCCCCAGGGGGTGTAGAAATGGGCAACAGGTCAATGCCCCCCTTGGGGGGGGGGGCACCCCGTGACCAAGGGGACGCCCCCCCACAAAAATAAACAAATAAAAAAAAATCCCTGGCGTGCTAGTGGTTTCTGCCCCCCTTGGGGGCAGACCAGCCTAAAAATAATAGGCTGATCTGTCTCCAAGGGGTGCAGAAATGGCCTGGGTACATGTGCCCCCAAAGTGGGGGGCGACCCTTGCCCAAGGCCCCCCCATCCACTAACAGACACACACACACACACTATCCCTGGTGTCTAAGTGGCTTCTGCCCCCCCTTGGGGGCAGGTGGGCCTAACAAAATAGGCCCATCTGCCCCCAGGGGATGTAGAAATGGGCAACAGGTCAATGCCCCCCTTGGGGGGGCGCCCCGTGACCAAGGGGACGCCCCCCCACAAAAATAAACAAATAAAAAAAAATCCCTGGCGTTCTAGTGGTTTCTGCCCCCCTTGGGGGCAGACCAGCCTAAAAATAATAGGCTGATCTGTCTCCAAGGGGTGCAGAAATGGCCTGGGTACATGTGCCCCCAAAGTGGGGGGCGACCCTTGCCCAAGGCCCCCCCCATCCACTAACACACAAACACACTATCCCTGGTGTCTAAGTGGCTTCTGCCCCCCTTGGGGGCAGGTGGGCCTAACAAAATAGGCCCATCTGCCCCCAGGGGGTGTAGAAATGGGCAACAGGTCAATGCCCCCCTTGGGGGGGGGCGCCCCGTGACCAAGGGGACGCCCCCCCACAAAAATAAACAAATAAAAAAAAATCCCTGGCGTTCTAGTGGTTTCTGCCCCCCTTGGGGGCAGACCAGCCTAAAAATAATAGGCTGATCTGTCTCCAAGGGGTGCAGTAATGGCCTGGGTACATGTGCCCCCAAAGTGGGGGGCGACCCTTGCCCAAGGCCCCCCCCATCCACTAACACACACACACACACTATCTCTGGTGTCTAAGTGGCTTCTGCCCCCCTTGGGGGCAGGTGGGCCTAACAAAATAGGCCCATCTGCCCCCAGGGGGTGTAGAAATGGCCAACAGGTCAATGCCTCCATTGGGGGGGTGCCCCGTGACCAAGGGGACGCCCCCCCACAAAAATAAACAAATAAAAAAAAATCCCTGGCGTTCTAGTGGTTTCTGCCCCCCTTGGAGGCAGACCAGCCTAAAAATAATAGGCTGATCTGTCTCCAAGGGGTGCAGAAATGGCCTGGGTACATGTGCCCCCAAAGTGGGGGGCGACCCTTGCCCAAACCCCCCCCCATCCACTAACACACACACACACTTTCCTGGTGTCTAAGTGGCTTCTGCCCCCCTTGGGGGCAGGTGGGCCTAAGAAAATGGGCCCATCTGCCCCCAGGGGGTGTAGAAAAGGGCAACAGGTCAATGCCCACCACAAAAAAAAAAAAAAAAAAAAAAAAACTGGCATTCTAGTGGTTTCTGCCCCCCTTGGGGGCAGACCAGCCTAAAAATAATAGGCTGATCTGTCTCCAAGGGGTGCAGAAATGGCCTGGGTACATGTGCCCCCAAAGTGGGGGGCGACCCTTGCCCAAGGCCCCCCCCATCCACTAACACATACACACACACACTATCCCTGGTGTCTAAGTGGCTTCTGCCCCCCTTGGGGGCAGGTGGGCCTAACAAAATAGGCCCATCTGCCCCCAGGGGGTGTAGAAATGGGCAACAGGTCAATGCCCCCCTTGGGGGGGCGCCCCGTGCCCAAGGGGACGCCCCCCCACAAAAATAAACACATAAAAAAAAATCCCTGGCGTTCTAGTGGTTTCTGCCCCCCTTGGGGCAGATCAGCCTAAAAATAATAGGCTGATCTGCCCTCAAGGGGGGCAGAAATGGCCCTAAAAGACATGCCCCCCAAAGGGGAGCGACCCTTGCCCAAGGGGGCGCCCCCCCATCCACTACACACACAATCCCTGGTGCCTAAGTGGCTTCTGCCCCCCTTGGGGGCAGATGGACCTAAAAAAAATAGGCCGATCTGCCCCCAAGGGGGGCAGAAAAGGCCAACAGTTCTCTGCCCCCTTGGGGGGGGGCACCCCTTGCCCAAGGGGGCACCCCCCACACATAAATGCACATAACAATATAAATCCCTGGTGATCAAGGGGGGCAGAAATGGCCAAGTAATTGCCCCCTAAAGGGGAGCGACCCTTGCCCAAGGGGCCGCTCCCCGCAAGCCAGAAACAGAAAGTACAACAAAAAAAACCAAATCCCTGGTGTCTAATGGGCATTCCTGCTGCCCGATCGCAATGCGATCGGGCAGCAGGAATGCTCAAAGAGACACCGGGGAAAAGGAAAAGCCTTTCCTTTTCCCCGGTGCCTCTTTAGCCCCAACCCCCCACCCACCGGGAAGAGGAACTCACCTCTTCACTCGTCGCCGCACAGGAAGCAAATGGCTTCCTGTGCGGCGAGGATCCATAATGAAGTCAGCGTGCGATCGCACGCTGACGTCATTATGGGGGGGTGGGGGGGGTCGGGGGTGGAAGGGGAAGGGCTTCCCCCTCCATCCCTGACTTTGGGGGATGGGGGGGAAGCACACAGAGGGAGCGAGAGCGCTCCCTCTGGGCTGTGTGCCGAGGACGTAGTGGTTACGTCCTCGGCACAGCAGCACTGTGCCGCAAGACGTAACCACTACGTCCGCGGCACAGAAGGGGTTAAAGGACTGGACACAATAGTACGAATCATACACAATGAGTGTCAGAAGGTCAGGATCCGTATGTTCCAGTGCCAATAATAGAGCCTTAAGCTCTGCCAATTGTGGAGTGCAGTCCCATAAGGTCTGCGTGTATGTGTTCTGAGGGTGGAACTTGCCATCCCTCATGAATCCATTTGCAGCCACGCAAGTGGTGGAGTATTGATGTTTGGTGCCTATTGCTGGTTTCACTAAACCATCAGTATATATTATCATTTGATACTGATCAAGAGGGAAAATATTTGTAGGTGTTGGGTATTCAAGTTCTTGTGGAAGGAGCTTTTGGATCTGAAGTTTTGGATCAAAAACATTATCAGCATCAGTGGCTGTCAGAGAGGTGGCCCTTTGGATCCAACGTTGGTGTAATGCTTTTGCATTTGGAACACTGGCTTTCATCACAGCCTCTAAGGCTGGTATTGGGGTCACTACAACAATTATTTTCCTCTGGGCTAGACGTCTCTCTTTTATGACATCTATCTGAACAGCAGTATGAATTTTTTCAGTAGGAGCAAAGCATTGTTCAGCAATTGAATAAAAATATGATTTGTAGACTGTGGGGACAGTATCACCATCACTAAATGGTACATAGATGAACCCAATGGCACCAGTAATTACTCTGATGGCCAAGTGTATTTTGTTATCACATGTACGTAAGTGTTTTGCTTCAAGCATTTCCTGCTCTAATGCTCTGAGAATGCATGTGTGTTGAACCGTTCAATATTTAAAAAGTCTGGAAGCATCATCACATAAAGTGGTTTTATGCTTTCTCTGGAATGTAAGTTCTGCCAAAATTAAAAAAGCCCAATAATTATTGTAGCTTTTGGATGGTGTTTGGTGGTTGTAATTGTGCCCATTTTTCTAGAAAGTGTAGCGTCAGGCTCTTTCCTTCGTATAACTTGTATCTCAAAAACAGGACACTGAGAAAAGCAGTTTTTTTTCTTCTTGAAGTTGAATTTGTAGTCTATTTTCATAAAACCCACCACAATGTGACCAGGTCATCTGCCAGATGGATGTCTTCTACATGGGACAAAGCCTTAGTGTCAATGTCATGTGGTATAGATGTTACATGTGCTGAGAACAGTCCAAGACTGATCTTATACACTTGTGGGAGTTAAGAAAATGTCCTGTATAAGCCTAATGTACTAAAGAGGGTCAAATCCCTCCTTTAAGGTGCTATATTTTGGCAGAAAAACCTGTTGGAAATACCCAGGGTTGTTTTGTATTTTTGCGCACTAGATTGTTAATAAATGATGTGCTATGTACATTTTGTATAGCAAATGTGTGTGCATAACTGTTTAAGGGGGTCATTCTGACCCCGGCGGTCATGGACCGCCGGGGCCAGGGTTGGAGGGAGCACCGCCAACAGGCTGGCGGTGCTCCACAGGGTATTCTGACCGCGGCGGTTCAGCCGCAGCCAGAAAGGGAAAAACGGCGGTCTCCCGCCGGTTTTCCGCTGCCCTGGGAATCCCCCATGGCGGCGCAGCTTGCTGCGCCGCCATGGGGGATTCTGACACCCCATACCGCCATCCTGTTCCTGGCGGTTCGCCCGCCAGGAACAGGATGGCGGTATGGGGTGTCGTGGGACCCCTGGGGGCCCCTGCAGTGCCCATGCCAGCCCAGTGCAAATCCCAAAATACCCTCAGCGGTCTTTCGACCGCGGAGCGGTATTATGGAGGGGGGAACTCTGGCGGGCGGCCTCCGCCGCCCGCCAGGGTAAGAATCACCCCCTAAGTGTCTGTAGTCTAAAGACTACTCTATATGTATGGCCAGGCTTGGCCTCAGGGAAAAAATGGTTGTTCATTGGTGATATACATGGTTCTATTACACCCTGGTACTCAAGTAGGGTGTTTTTTTTTCTCACTGGTGCTTAATGGGGTATTGTGGTGGTAGTAGTGGTGTTGATCTAATCGATATTGAATGGTAGGGTGAGTCTTTAGCCCATCATACATGGTTGCAAAACAATCTTGAAAAGATTTTGGTATTTCTAAATACGTATAAGGCCTATATAGTGTGTATGCATTTGCTGGAGAGCAATGATGAAATGTATGCGTGTTTCCATCTGCTGCTGGAAAGGTGACCCAAAAGTAAAACATTTATGTTCTGTATGCTGCGATTGGCTCAACAACAAATGTGACTTCTCCTCTCTCATCTGTGAAGCCATTATCCTTAAGTGTGTTGTGAAGCGGAGTCTCATGTTTGTTGCAATTACAACCCTGTTTTAGTCTGCCATTTTTTGAAGTGGAACTTAATTGTTCAGTGATAGAAACACCAACTTTTTCCTTTTAAAGGTTCAAACTTGAACAACCTGCAGCGTCAAATAGGTACTACCTATCTAGCTGAAGAAGATATTCCCTAATAACAGTGATGTCTCTAGAGAAGGTAATTAGGATGTTTTTTTGCACATAATGAGACAGAGATACTTGGGAGATCCTCAAAGTCAGTGCCTAACCGACGTTGGTGGTGCCATGTCATAGGCTCCCATCTTGGTAAGGAGACTGCTGGATTTTGGATTGCAGCACCACCAAGTGTGGTGGACTGAGTCTGATCCAAACATTGTGTGACAGCTGTCAGCCTAACCATTTCCAAGTAGCTAGCAGAACCTCATAAGTACCAGAAGTAGAAATGATTTGTGGCAGCCTATCACATGACACTCAGACTCCTCTGGGAAGTTGTGGTGGAACAGATCACACCCCTTTCTCTCAGTTATACAAGTCTCATGCATGCAAGGACAAAACAGAAGCAGGATCTTGGTTCAATTGTTTTTTTTGTTTTTTTTTAAACAACTGCGTTCTATGTGGAAAGGCATAAATTGCAATTATGAGGATAATGAAACCTAGCCTTATTACAAGGATGACCAACGATGAGAAACACAAGAAGAGTCTCACCATATTGTCATAATAGTGAGCATAACATTCCTACCTAAGTTACTAAGGGACATGTTCAAGAAAAGTGTGGTACACCCAGTGCAGCACCAGTTTTCTGGTGCCCCTTAGAGCAGCCCCTAATGCCACCATGTGTGAGCCGAATTTACAATTTGGCGCACCATTGCGGCAGTTAGGGGACTCACATCATAATTTGATATGCTAGTGCGGAGCTTTGCAGGATTAGTTTCAAGAAATTTGACACTAATCTGCAAAGCTAATTGAGGTCTATTGTAATCAATGGTGTGCCTCCTTTTCCCTTCTGCTCTGAGCAGGAGTTAAAAGTGCCAGAAAAAATGACACAAAGAAATCTCTTAGATTTCTTTGCGCCATTTTTTTGCCCCCCTAATAGAGTAAATACCCCCTCTGCATACATTGTGCCTGGTCCAGGCATAATGTGGCTCAAAGGGTTACAAAGTGGTGCAATGCATGCATTGGAGCGTGTGAAGGGGCCATATTTACAAAGTAGCGTTCAGCAACAAAAAGTGGCTTTATGCCACATTGTAAATACAACGCAGGGCATTCTGCTACCGGAGCCTCACCAAAAGTGACACTCAGTTGGGGCTCGGGGCACCTAATTATGAACAAAATAACTTGTGAGCTTGAACAATGTGTGATGCACAATGCAACACATAGGCCCTCATTTCAACCCTGGCGGTAAAAGCCACTTACCGCTGTGCTGATGGCTGCCAACATACTGTGACCGCGGCGGTAAGCTGCCACGGGTATTATGACCCACACAGAGAAATCAGCCACTATACAGACACCCACACAAGTCCTCCAGACCAAAGGTCTGTGATAAACTGGCGATAGCAAAACCCATACCGTTACGCCAACAGGAATAGACCCACAGTATCACGACCCACAAATCAGTGCTGCGGTCTTTCAACCGTGGTAAACCATTGGCGGTACACACCGCTGCGCTCAAAACACACACACATTCACTAAACTACACCACATTGGACAATTTAAAATACACACACCTGACACACATACACACACCACACCCACAACACTATAAAACACACAGCCACATCACCCAGAACCATTTACAACCAAAAAACTGAATCTGAGCCACAGAACACCAGCACCCATACACCATCCACGCAACTCACAGCACACACCACAACAAAGCACCCCACACCTCACCCCTCACATCCTCACACATATCACTCACACCACATCCATGGCACCCCAAAGACACCCCAGGTTCTCAGAGGAGGAGCTAAGGGTCATGGTAGAGCCACAGCTATTCGGATCACAGGTGCAGCAGACATCCATTGCAAGGAAGGTGGAGCTATGGCGGAGAATCGTGGACAGGGTCAACACCGTGGGACAGCATCCAAGAACAAGGAATGACATCAGGAGGAGGTGGAATGACCTACGGGGGAAGGTGTGTTCCGTGGTCTCAAGACACCAGATTGCTGTACAGAGGACTACCGGTGGACCCCAACCTCCTCCCCCACAACTAACAACATGGGAGGAGCAAGTCTTGGCGATCATGCATCCTGAAGGTCTTGCAGGAGTAGAAGGAGGACTGGACTCTGCTAAGTCAAATCTTTACTACTATATCCCCCCACCTGCATGCCATCACAAACTCCCACCCCCATCACTCCACCACCTCACATATACCCCACTAGCACAACCCACCCATCCCAATACCAAGCCCTGCATGCACCCCCAATGCATGGACACCCATCACAGACCTGCATGGACACCCATCACCCCAGCATGCCCAATAGAGAGACTCACCCAGCCCACAAAATCACCACTCACACAAGTCCAAAACAACAGGGAGATCACAGTCATAGATGGAAACACAGCCATGTACAAGATGCCACACGCAGATACATTGACAATGCATTTTTCGCCAACAGGACCGCTATCCAACATCACCGGAGAGGAGGTGCTAGCCACATCTAGCCCCCCCAGAAGAGGCCCACAGTGATGACAGCAGCTCTGCATGCCTGGATCACGATGACCAACCTGGCCCATCTGGGACCTCCGGACAGTCGGTCACCCTGCCACAGTCCCAAACCAACACTATGCCTCCCCCTCAGGAAACACCACCACAGCACCCACCCAGCGGGCCCATGCAACATTCCTCAGGACACGTCAATCAGCAGTGTGTCCACCACTACAGGGACCACAGGCAACCCCACAAACCCAGGACGATCAGGGACCTGGGGTCAGTGGCAGTGGGTACACGGTTCAGGGGACAGAGGCACAGGACAACAGGGAAGCTGGGAGGACTACTGTGCGACAGGGGAAGGACAGGCCCAGGGAACCGACCCTCCACGTGGCACTCTCAAACATCATGGGAGTGTACCATCATTCCCAGGAGACCATGGGCCAGGTATTGGCCAAGTTACAGTAGACCCAGCGGCTGTAGGAGGAACAGCACCCAGGGATCAGGGAGGACCTAACAAAAATATACACCATCCTGGTCACCATTGCAGGGGTACTGGCTGACATGGGCAAGACCATGAGGGAGGCAGTAGCACAACAACGGGTGCCAGACACTAGCCAAACCGAGGAACAGCCTTCCACCTCCACCGGCGCTAGTGGACAGGAGGCCTCACCACATGACCAACAGATACCAGCACCCCACCCTCTACAGAAGGAGAACCACCCTGTAAACGGTCCCTGCGATCCAGGCACAAGACAGAGAACATTGCCAAGACCCCCGCCAGGAAAGAAGACCCTCCTGATTGTCACCCTTCTGTCCCACCATGTCATCCTGTCAACTTTGAACTGACATTGCTCCACTTTCTATGTCCCCTTGGACAATGCACCTGTGATACCAATAGACTGGACTTTAACTGGACCTTCCTCCACCATCACCCCAGCCCCTTGCACATACCCCCATACTTACTGGCCCAAAAATAAACACCCTTGAAGCAAATACCATATTGGAGTCAGTGTCATGAATCGATAAATGCATTAGTACAACATTATCAAAGCATTGCAATGTACTTGTACAGTGAAATTTACTACAGGATGACCTTTGGTGGGCAGCAGTACATATAGCAGGAGCCAGAATGGGGCACACAGATCTGAGAATAGAGAATCCAAAGGGCACAGTCAGTGTCCATAGACAGAGGGTAAGAGGCTGCCATGCGCGATGTCCAAATGATTACTGAAAAGTACAGTTGAGTTACACTCTCAAACCGGTGTGTCACTGGAAGTACTTCTGTATAATGTTTGTTCTGTTGTCCACATCGTCTTTATCTGCCTCCTCTTCCTCATGGTCCACAGGTTCCACCGCTGCCACAACACCATCTCCAGGCTCATCCTCCTGCAGAAAAGGCACCTGACGTCTCAAGGCCAGGTTGTGCAACATACAGCATACCACGATTATCTGGCACACCTTCTTGGGTGCGTACTACAGGGATCCAACTGTCAGACGGAGGCACCAGTGCCTGGCCTTCAGGAGGCCGAAGGTTCTCTCAATAATCCTCCTTGTACGTCCATGTGCCTCATTGTAACGTTCCTCTGCCCTTGTCCTGGGATTCCTCACTGGGTTGGCATGACAGGTTGGGATAAACAGAGTCACCTGTAAATATCAAGGGACAACTGTTAGACACACACTAAACCTTAGGGACAACCTCATACCCAGACACCTACTTATAGTGGGTGGGGACCTTGGGCTCACCTATTAGCCACACCCGGTGTCTCTGGAGTTGGCCCATCACATAAGGGATGCTGCTATTCCTCAAGATATAGGCTTCATGCACAAAGCCAGGATATTTGGCATTCACATGGGAGATGTACTGGTCCGCCAAACACACCATCTGCACATTCATCGAGCAATAGTTTTTCCTATTCCTGTAAACCTGTTCATTTATCCAGGAGGGAACAAATGCCACATGTGTACCATCAATGGCACCAATGATGTTGGGGATATGTCCCAGGGCATAGAAGTCAGCTTTCACTGTGGCCAAATTCTCCACCCGGGGGAATACGATGTAGCTGCGCATGTGTTTCAGCAGGGCAGACAACACTCTGGACAACACGTTGGAGGACATTGGCTGAGACATTCCTGATGCCATGGCCACTGTAGTTTGAAATTAATCACTTGCCAGGAAATGCAGCACTGACAGAACCAGCACTAGAGGGGGTATTCCTGTGGGCTGGCGGATAGCTGACATCAGGTCTGGTTCCAATTAGGCACACAGCTCTTGAATTGTGGCACGATCAAGTCTGTATGTGATGATAATGTGTCTGTCCTCCATTGTCGACAAGTCCACCAGGGGTCTGTACACAGGAGGATGCAGCCATCTCATCATCTGCCTCAGTGCTTGTAGCCTATGGAGGAGAACATGAGCAGAAGGTCATATTTCCACATAGAATGCACAATTGTTGCTGAAGTTAGGTCACAGAAGCAATATGAGAAGTCGAGAGTCAGTTGATGGGCCAATTCTGCTGTGACGCAGTTAAGTGCCATGTCATGTGCACCCCTGAAATGGCGGCTGTCTGACCTGTGAGGAAGGACAAGTGTGAGGTAAGTGCACTGGCGTTGTGCGCCGCCGTGGTAGGCTGTCGATGACTGCCGCGCAACTTCGCATTGGTTAGTGACGGTACGCACCGCCACGGATGTGACCGCCATTTTGTAACTACTCACTCACTTGCTACCTGACTGTCAACAGGAGAGGATCTACACTGCAAGTGCTGCTGTGACCTAAGTCTGGAAGCAACAATGGCTACAGTGTCTGGGGAAAGGGCCCCTGACTTCACTGCAGAGGAGTTGGAGAAACTGTTGGATGGGGTCCTACCCCAGTACACGTTACTCTATTGTCCTCCAGACAAACAGGTGAGTACACTGAGAACATGATGTGTGGGCAATGCATGTTTGGAGTGGTGTGGATGTAAGTCACATGTTGGGGGGTGCTGAGGCATCCTGGCCTGAGTGTTCCATGAGAGGTAGTCAGTGTATGTGTGTCAGGGAACTGGGGGGCAATGAGAATGTTGGTTCGGACGGGTGAATAATTTCCTTTCCCCCTGTCTTTTCCCTCTTGGACAGTGCCCACCAGAAAAAGGTTATTTGGCATGCCATCGCCAAGGAGGTGCGGACCTTGGGGGTCTATCACAGGTGGAGCACCCACTGCCGCAAGAGATGGGAGGACCTGAGCCACTGGATGCGGAAAACGGCGGAGGCCCAGCAGGGGCTGGCCTCCCAACATGGAAGGGGTGCCCGTCAGCACCATGACCCCCTTGATGTTCCGCATCCAGGCAGTGGCCTATCCGGAGTTGGATGGGTGCTTGAGGGCATTACAGCAGCCACAAGGGGGTGAGTACAGATTCTGAATCCTGACTTTGCATGCTTTAGGAGGTAGCTGGGTGGGGTATGTGGGCTGTGGTTGACCCTAGGCCAGGGAGAACATGGCAGGGTAAGTCCCTTGTGTGCAGGCTCTGATGCACTCCAAACCCAATGGTGTAAGTGGGCATATACTACTGGGCAGGGTCCTGTGGGTGTCAGGTGTGCAGATGCTGGCATTAGCCATTGTACCCCATGGGCTTGTGACTACCTTAGTGATTGGTTGGGCATGGCCTAGTGCATAGGGCAGCTCCATGTGTGTTGTGTATGCCAACGGTAGTGTTGTTGCTGGCATTGACCAAGTGTATCCTCTTTCTCTCCCGCCCTTTTTGTTTTGTCACCCTGTCCTTGTGTGCATTAGCATCATCTGGCGGAGGAGCAGAGGCAGCAGTGACACAGGGAGCTGCATCCCACATGGCCCATGAGGGCGAATCCACTGAGGATGAAGGCACCAGTGGGACGGAGGGCGAGGGGAGCACCACAATGGGGACAAGAGGGGAGACCAGTGACAGCGACTCCTCCTCCGATAGAAGCTCCCTGGCGGTGGCAGACACCTCTGTGCCCACCCCCAACAACAAGTACAGCTGCCACCCCCCTTACCAGCACTGCCCTCCCAGCAGCCCCTCAGCGTGTTTCCTGTGCCCGCTCACCCAGGAGGGTGGGCATCTCCTTCGCCCCAGGCACCTCAGGCCCTGCCCCTGTCAGCCCTGCTGCCCTCAGTGAGGAGGCTATTGACTTCCTGAGATCCCTCACTGTTGGGCAGTCAAACATTCTGAATGCCATCCAGGGTATCGAGAGGCATTTGCAACAAGCAAATTCATACCTGGAGGGCATTCACTCTGACGTGGCGGCCCAACAGAGAGCCTTTCAGGCTCTGGCCATAGCACTGATGGCAGCCATTGTCCCTGTGTCTATCCTCCCCCCTCCAACTTCCTCTACCCAGTCCCAATCCCCTCAACTCCAGCCTATCCCAAGCACACCTTCAGACCAACAATCACCCAAATCAACACACAGAAGTGGCTCAGGCAAACACAAGCACCACACTTCATCCCACAGGCACTCAGACAAGCACCATCCCCATGCAGACACACAAACATCCACTGGCTCCACTGTGTCCCCCTCCTCCTCGTTGTCCACCCCCCTCCCAGAATCATCTCCACTCACACCTGCATGCACTACATCCTCATCCATTACATCCATCACCAGCACGCCCATCAAAACACACCCCTCACGAGCAGTCACAACCCCCACAACCATGCACACATCCCCTATGTCCTCTCCCAGTGTGTCTGTGAGCCCTCCTCCCAAAGTACACAAATGCAAGAACCCACCCACCCACACAACAGCCATCCAACTCACAACAGCATCCAGCACATTGCACCTTCACCCAAACTCTGCAGAAGGACACCTCCTACAACCACTCCCACTTCCTCCACTCCCAAACCCTCTCCATCTTCCCGTCCCAGTGTGTCTAATTAAACTTTTCCTTGCAAATTTTGACCTCTTCCCTATGCCTCCCCCCTGTCCTTCCCCTTGGGCCTGGGTGTCCAGATCCCAGGCTAGCACCTCAGCCACCAAGTCGGTGTCAGCTGTGATACCTGCAAGTCCCAGGGGCTTAAAGGGGTCACCCATCAGGGCTGCCAGTGTGCCTGCGACCCCTGCAAAGGAACAACACATTCTGCTACCTGCCAAGGTGAAGAGGGTGGCAGCAAGCAGCACGGCCAAAAAGCATGACCCACCCAGAAAGGCCTCCTCCAAAACTGCATCTGCCAGGGCAAAGGTCCCAGCAGCGTCTGGCAAGGTGGGGAAGGTCAAGAAAACCCAAGGCAAGGCACCTCAGGCCTCAGAGCCTCCAGATGAGGGACTGGTGCCCACCATAAGTACTGACAGCCCAGCAACCTGTACCGCAGAAGGCACTGCCGCAGGCACCTCCACCTGCACTGCCATCTGCCCCACCACCTGCACATCCCCCTGTACCGCCACCTGCACCGCCGCTGCCACAACAACAGTCAGCAGCCTCATCCCCAGTGGGCAGCCGTCTGAGGCTGCAGGAGACAGCCTGGTATCTCCCTCCACTACTACCAGCACCTGCACCATGGCCTGCACCGGCAGCATCTCTGCCGCAGACTGCCGTAGGCACCAACACCTGCGCCGCCATCTGCACCGCCACATGCCCAGCCAGTGCCACTACATCTGTCATCAGCAGCATCCCCGGTGGGCAGACTTCCGGGGATGCAGGAGGTGGCCTGGACCCTCCACCCACCACTTGAAGCACCACCACAGGCACCGGCACTACCAGCAGTTTGCAGTCTAAGTCGCCACAGGATGGAATGTGGCTCTGCCTCCATGGAGAATCATGCTACCTGTTCCCTGCACATCTCGTGCCTCAGACACCCAGGTGAGGGAATGGGACCTGCCACACCCCAGGTGCAGCATCACTGGGCACAAGGCCCCCTCCAGAACCAGTGGAGATATGCATCCACTATCACTTTCCTTGGCAGGATGAAGCAGACTGGGCACAATCCCCCCTTCAGAACCAGTGGAGAAATGCATCCACTCACCCAATCCTTGGCAGGATGAAGCAGACTGGGCACAAGGCCCCATCCAGAACCAGTGGAGATATGCATCCACTAGCACTTTCCTTGGCAGGATGAAGCAGACTGGGCACAAGACCCCTCCAGAACCAGTGGAGATATGCATTCACTCACCCTATCCTTGGCAGGATGAAGCAGACTGGGCACAAGACCCCCTCCAGAACCAGTGGAGATATGCATCCACTATCACCTTTCTTGGCAGGATGAAGCACACTGGGCACTAAGCCCCCTCCAGAACCAGTGGAACATGTCACCCACTTAAGAGACTGTGGCTTTGCACTGCCCAGGAGCAAGCAGTGGCCAAACCACCCACTTGAGAGACTTGAGAGACTGTGGCTTTGCACTCCCCAGGAGCAAGCAGTGGGCAAACCACCCACTTGAGAGACTTGGGAGACTGTGACTTTGCACTCCCCAGGACCAAGCAGTGGGCAAACCACCCACTTGAGAGACTTGAGAGGCTGTGGCTTTGCACTCCCCATGACATCGCTGTGGGCATGTTGCCCCATCGAGGAGCAGTGGGCTAGTACCATTTTCCGGCTGAGGTGCCCCCCCTCTTTCCCCCTGAGGTGCCTGTGTGTTTTCGACCTAATGCCCCTGCAGTGTTCTCTCCGTTTTGAGGCAGGAGTCGAGTGTGGGCTTAGCCCATGTTTGTTTGCCCACTGGGCCACGGACATTTGCAAAGGACAGTGTACATCCTTCTGTACATATTGTAAATACTGTACTTGTATATACTGCTGTTTACAATTGTTAAATTTATCTGCTTATTTCTAAATATCACTATTTGCACTCACTTCCTTTTGTCCTTGCGTTCTTCCAGGGGGTTACGGGGTGTAAATGTAATGTTGCTGCATGTTTTTGTGTGTATGGTGTTGTGGGTGAGGCTGAGGGTGGAAATGATGCATGTTGCGTGTGTGTGTCACTCTCTTTTTCCTCCCCTGTGTGCTAGATGCAGAACTCACCGTGGTCGTCGCCGCCACCTTCTTTGATATTCCTGGTGTATTAGCAGATACACCAGCATCGGCTGGACCTGTAGTTCGTGCTCCATGGCATCCTGGTTCTTCGTTGAGTGGGGAAAAGTGAGTGGTTCCCCATCTGTGTACCATTTCCGCTGTGTTTTTGATGGCGCTGGTACCGCCCCAGAAAAGCTGGTGGATTGATGGGTTGTGATAGGGTGGGGGTACATTGTCTTCCGCCTGTCTGTTGGCCGTGACCACCGCAGTGTTTGTTGCTGCTGCCGTGGTGGTCTGAGCATTAAAGTGGCTGTCTGTGTTGGCGGTTTCCGGGGTTGTCTTGATCCCATCCAGGCAGCATAGAGGGAGTGCAGAGGTACCTCAGTCCAAATAAGGACAACTCAGCTGCCATCAGAGGGACACACTCCCCGCTACGTGGACTCCATTAGTCCCTGGCCTATATAACTTCTGTCCTGAGGCATAGGCTACAACAATTGCCCTCCCAAACTGGAAGCAGCATAACAGACAACAGGCTGGGGGCTATGCAGAATACCCTGTAGCCTATACAGAGGGAAGTGGCTTCCCTCAGGGAAAACATGGCTGCTAACCATTGTGATATAGCTGCTGTGTTGAAAAATCAGCAGTTTCTCCTTGCAGCAGTGATGCATTATGTGTTCCCGCAAATGACAGCTGCCGGGACCTCTGACTCCACATTTCTATCCCCTGAAGTGTGTGTGGCCCCCTCTACCTCTACAACAGCACCAGCAATGGCACAGGAGGTACTGTTGTAATTTAATAGTGATTAGATTAAGCATTAGCAGAAGACATCTTGTATTTAGCAACTATTGTGAACATTTGGCGGAATCCATTTTGTATTCATGGTAGCCATTTTCTCTGCCATGTGCTCGCCATGTGCTCTGTCCTACCTTTCTGTCAACTACTCTTGAAAATCTGTCTAGTGACAAGTTATATTTAGCATCTCCCACTTTCGCACATGCCCAGTAAGATCTGCAGCTGTTAGTAATCAGTAACAGACAGTAATGTGTCAACTAGTCCTTGAAACTGTTAGCCCCTCCTACCTGTCGACTGTGCATTTCCATATGACCTTTCATGTATGTAAGTCTTGCTTCTATAATTGTACCACCTTCTTTTAGCCCCTGTGTGGGTATAAAAGGAACATGCTCTCTTAGTTCAGTGTGCTACTTCAAACATTACCGAAGGGTGCTGTTTGAACTGTGGTACCACCTCATGAGGTTTAATAAACTTTGTCTTTTATTTCAGTTTCTGTGCCAACTTCTTCCTATATGGTCAGAGGACTTTGTGCAGAGAAGGGTGAACCCCTTGCACTAGTAGGCCTTGCTAAGGCTTACTTCAACAAATTGGTGCCCGAACAGGGACTCATTGGTGACTCGGACGCCCGACGGATTGGTCGCGACAAAGGATTGGGATCTCGCTGCGGACGATCAATGCCTGAGGAGACCCGAGTCTTGGCAACCATGGCGTTTTTCCCTTCTTTCTGATTTGACCATCCAGGTGGTGCCAGTCCTCGACTGAGATCCTTTTTGTTCATTCGTAACATTCTGAAGAAAGGTCTGGGATTTGTACCTACTTCACTTCCTGATTTTACACAACTACATGTCAGTTTGTTTAAATTCATGCGTAGGTGTAAACTCTATAAATATTTCTATGATGTTAACACCTCTGCTCGATCCACTAATGCCCTTGTCCATACTCCTAGCACCATGACCATCAAAGATGTTAAGGACATACAAACCTTGCTATCAATTGAGCATCAAGAGGGCCCCATGCCATCACTTGTAGAGATCATCAATGAATTGAATATAGAGTCTGGCACTAGGGCCACTAGAGGTCTAAAAACAACCTCTAAGTTCACGCCCATTATACCGAGGGACTACGCTATTGACTCTTTTTGCCACAGGGTTACTATCACATGGAGGAACAGTATGTTCTAGGACACAAGTCCATCCCTGCATATAATATCACATTAGCTGAAAAGCAAGCGCTAATATCACTGGGATCTTACAAGGACATAGTCATTAAAGAGGCGGACAAGGGTGGGAACATCGTGATCATGGACAGGACTGATTATGTTTCGGAACTGGATCGCCAACTTTCTGACAGCACTGCATACCTCAAACTCACATCTAACCCCATGCTGGGGTTTAATAGAACCATTATGCAAAAACTACAAGGTTATCTTAACCTTGACTTAATATCTGACATGGAGTTCAAATATCTATATAACAACACGCCTACTTCACCTTGTATCTATATTCTGCCAAAAATACACAAGAGTGGCAATTTTCCACCAGGCCGACCCATCATCTCTGGCATTGGCTCCCCTACGGAGAAACTATCGGAATACATAGACATTTTCCTACAGCCGTTTGTCCATAACCTACCCTCTTACATCAGGGACACTAAGGATGTATTGTGTAAAATGGCTGACTATGAATGGACAGAGGGCCATTATTTAGTCACTTTGGATGTGACCTCGCTTTACACGAGCATCCCGAGAGTAGAGGGCCTTACTGCCATCCAGCACTACCTGGATACTAGGGATGCCTCTTTACTAGATCACACAAACATGCTTATTGACTTGATAAGTCTGGTCCTGGATAATAACATCTTCCTACACAATGGAGACTGGTTTCGCCAAATACGAGGAGTGGCTATGGGAGCTAAATTCTCCCCATCATATGCTAATCTATATATGGGGTATATGGAAAAAACACATGCTTGGCGTTCATGCCCTCCACTCCTATCTCAGCACATACTTTATTGGGGCAGATATATCGATGACATCTTAGTCTTTTGGTCAGGAAATGCATCGTCTCTTTTAGCTTTCATAGAGCACCTTAACAACAACACCTTTAACATCAGCTTTACGCATGAGGCCAGCCAATCTACCATCAATTTTCTGGACCTCACTATCTATATTGAACATGGAAAAATCTGCACTAAACTTTTTAGGAAGCCTACGGCATGTAATTCTATCCTGCACGCCACCAGCTCACATCCTAAGCCCCAAATCAATGCCATCCCATATGGGGAAAGTACAAGGATTCGCCGTAACTGTAGTGAGGAAAGGGTTTTCCATGAAGAATTACATAACATGGAACTAAGGTTCAGACACAGGGGTTACCATCCACAGGCCCTTAACAAAGCCTGTAACAAGATCATGAAAATTAAACGCCCAACCTTACTCACTAATACTAAGAAGAACAACCCACGAGAACATATCTCCCTTGTTTTTCAACAGAGTGCATTGAGTTCTCAAATTCATAAAACTATACAAAAGCATTGGTCCGTGTTATTGACAGATGAGATACTTAAGAATGGCCTGACTGATAAACCTAGTATTGTATACAAGAGGGGTACCCGCCTTCGTGACCAACTGTGCCACAGTTTTCTGCCCCCTGAGAATACGGACACCTGGCTCCCTAAACCACCACCAGGCACGTACAGGTGTGGACATTGCAATATTTGTGAGTACATCAAAGACAAGACAGTGAGATTCCAGTATAATACTCTGATCACACACGAACTAAAACATTTCATCAATTGCAATATGAGCTATGTTGTTTACTGTATTGTGTGTACATGTGGGTCAATCTATGTCGGAAGTACCATCAGACGATTGAAAGAACGGATTCAGGAACATCTTAGAGCCATACGTTCTTCTAACGTTAATTATCCTTTTGAGGTTCATTTCAATGAGACACATGGACAAAGGGAAATTTTAGACATTCACATACATGGGATCGATTCTCTTAGAAAGCCACCTCGAGGAGGTAACCGCACTTTGGCCCTAAGACGCTTAGAGAGCAGGTGGATAATCAAGCTACGAGCGGTTGAACAGGGCTTGAACATACATAAGGACCTCCATGTATTTCTCTAAGCACACATCCGTATGTAAATCGTACTATATTTTATGTAATTTATATAAATATAAATTTATAATTTGTATTTATATAATCTATAATAATATAAGATCATGGTATCTTTACAACATAAGTAAATTAATATGGGTGTTTGTTTCTTTTTCTTTTTCTTGTGTAACAACTATGTTTTTATTAAAAACGTTTTGGAAATACCACATCATCATATTAGTATATGGAAGCATATCCTTTAAGATGTTTCCTTATTTCTCATGTGATATTGAGTACATATCCATGCATATATATGCCTGTGTAGAACATGTCAATATGTTGATTATGGTGGGTTATGGTTGGTAACTTTTTATTGTATAATTTTCATATAGATTATATGCATCACTGCTATATTTGACGTTACTTTGTATTTACTTTGTCTTATGTATACATGGTTGTTTGTATCATGATACCAGAGGAACTTTGTCAATTCGGTTTACTATATTTTTTTGCCTCTATAACCTTGTTCCACCCATATAAATCATAACATGTTCTTATCTACACTCCTAGTAAGCATTTTTATGTCTCTTAACAACACGTTCCCCCTGTACTTCGTACTGTCAATGCAAAAGTTTGTCAATTTCTGGGGCTTGTTGATCCACTTTGTTTCTGTTTCACTCTTTCACTTTCTGTGTGGACTGAATGCAGCCCTGCACTTCCGATTGCCACGGATACTCTCCAACATGGTGCCCAACTCGAACAGCTAACAGGAACTCCCTTTCATTTTTATCCCCCCAGTCCTTCTTTTATGTCTAGAGTGCACGCTTATTACCGAGGACGGCTTAGCGGCTTCACTTCATATGGTGAAACGGCAGCGTTATCAGACGCTGCAGTGGCAAGCACATACGCCTTTGTTACTTGCTTCCCGAACTCTACGGTTAGAAACAGGTAGGGGATTAATGTTTAATGTTCGTGTGCCGGTTTCCTAAACTTATTTGAATATCGCTGTATTGGCTACAGGATAACGGGCTATTTGCCCTTGGAGTCGGTTATTAACATGGTTTGGCATTCTTGACTGCTACTTCATGGACGTGTGTTTTTTTGGGGGGGTGTAAAGGAACGGCGTATTTCAAAAGAGAAAGACGGTGAGGCCTTTCTCTCTTTATTTATAGATTTAGTAGCATATTTTCTTACCAACGAGAGATTACTTAGTTATTAAGACATGCGGGGCGCCACCCCCAGATCTGATTTTGTATCTTGGCGGTAGTCTGTGTAACTGGTTTGCCTCAAATAGACATTGTAGCCGGGGCTTTGGAAGGGACTTGCCTTCGCTGCAGTTTTGGTGGATGCTTAGGTGGATAGTGCAATATGCAATGGGAATGCCTTTTGTTTTTTAATACGAAGTGGTTTTTTAGTCTACTACATCGGGTTTCTTTGTTGTGCAGGATTAATATACACTTTATTCAGCATAGCTCTTACTTTTTGCCGTTCCGCTCTATTTCCACAGACAGGGTCTATTTAGACTTTTTCGTTTGTTTGCATGTCCCGTACTGGGGGCATGCATTTTGGATTTTGAAGTCACTACGCATAAGGAACACCCGGTATTGATTTGGAAGGAACACAGTTACAGTACTTTGGATCCTTTTACTTTTGGTAGGTCCTTCATTTGTGGTAGGTCCTCTAACCTTCAATTTTCTCACCTCTCCGCTCTAAATATTTTAATTTTGCTAAAAATATTTCAATTTTTGCCAATTTCATATTAGTACTATTGAGGTTAACTCTCGGTTAAACACTGTGTTTTCCAACTTTTTATCTTGCCTAGTCAGGTCTATTTCATCGTGTGGATATCTAACTTAACACCATCAGCCATTCTTTACCTAAAAAGTATACCTAGAGGTAAATTAAGAGTAAAACGGACTTTGTTTGACAGTATCCTATATTATATATAGAACTCGTTGTCTTCTTCCTTTTTTCTTTCTTTTTTTCGCCTCTTTTTGTGTCTCCCACTCTTCATATGATAAATAAATTTCTCTTCAGACACTTCTGTAGTGTTATTAATAACAATGGGTTCACGGAGGGTGATCATCTATCCCCCTTTTTTTGCAATTTCTTTCAAATGCATGCAAAGTAACAGTCCACAGGGTTTTCTCTATTTATTATTATTTCTTCACATTGGTGACATAATCACTCTGTTTTTTTACGTGCATGATCTGCACGTTTCAAAATTTAGCTACCAGAGGGTAGTGCCAATAATTGTAAATAGTTCCTCTTTGTTTCTGTCTGCAGCCTTGAAAAAGTCAGAGAGGACGAAACACGTGTTGGCTGTTTTGTTGCTCATCTATGCCTGTTCATTCTGAGGAGTCAGTTTGTTATTGTAACCTGCTATATACTTTCTCATATGTGGATTCAAACAATTTTGAACTATGATTCAACGAACAATTACTGAGGATTAAACTTTTCCACACTAAGTCACCCGACTTTTGGACTCTGTTTGTTTGGAGTGCCCCGGTTTGCTCTTTTCTTAGATGTCCTACCTTTCTGTTAACTACTCTTGAAAATCTGTCTAGTGACAAGTTATATTTAGCATCTCCCACTTTCGCACATGCCCAGTAAGATCTGCAGCTGTTAGTAATCAGTAACAGACAGTAATGTGTCAACTAGTCCTTGAAACTGTTAGCCCCTCCTACCTGTCGACTGTGCATTTCCATATGACCTTACATGTATGTAAGTCTTGCTTCTATAATTGTACCACCTTCTTTTAGCCCCTGTGTGGGTATAAAAGGAACATGCTCTCTTAGTTCAGTGTGCTACTTCAAACATTACCGAAGGGTGCTGTTTGAACTGTGGTACCACCTCATGAGGTTTAATAAACTTTGTCTTTTATTTCAGTTTCTGTGCCAACTTCTTCCTATATGGTCAGAGGACTTTGTGCAGAGAAGGGTGAACCCCTTGCACTAGTAGGCCTTGCTAAGGCTTACTTCAACAAATTGGTGCCCGAACAGGGACTCATCGGTGACTCGGACGCCCGACGGATTGGTCGCGACAAAGGATTGGGATCTCGCTGCGGACGATCAATGCCTGAGGAGACCCGAGTCTTGGCAACCATGGCGTTTTTCCCTTCTTTCTGATTTGACCATCCAGGTGGTGCCAGTCCTCGACTGAGATCCTTTTTGTTCATTCGTCACGCAGTGACCATTTGGTTGATTTTAGAACTTGGCAGTTGGAACCTGGAAACCCTGCGATTGGTAAGAGCCGTTTTACGGCACTTGCTGTGGGTTTTGATGCCTTTGTTTGGTAATGAAGTTTAGCACTACTTACTGTGGCTCTCGTGTTTTGGGTGACTAGTCAATTTGTGTCCTTTGAATTGATATATAAATTGCAATTTATATAGGCAGGTAATGAAGAGAATTTTCTCCAATTTAATTTTGATTTGAACGGCACCTTAAGTGCTACTTTGATTATAATATTTCATATTCTGCACTATTTTTGGCATGCCTGTTTTTAGCGCACTTCGTAGGATGTGTTGCTTTTGTAATGGTACCAATTTGAGACTGGAAGAATCGCAACCGGCACCCCTAGAGGGGACGCCCAATAGAGATATGTATGTTAAACATGGTCTTTCTTCTATAATGTACAGCACATTATGGAATAAATACACTTGTGCGGATCCTGAGTTACGTTGGCCTATGCATGGGTCATTTGATTTGCGAAAGATTGAGTATGTGGAACAATGTATGTGTGAGCCAAAGTCTAGGCAAGATATGTTTGACTGTGTACGAATGTGGGAGAAAGAAGTGTGTGGACGAGTGAAGCGTGAGCAAGCCTTGCTTGAGAAAGAGCAGTGGAAGAATGTATATGTGAAAGCATTGGAAATGAGAAAGAAAGAAAGAAATTACTTAAAGGAGCTAGAAGAGAAAGAACGTAAATTACAGGTAACTGGCCAATACACCGTTAGGCAACCTCTCTATCCTATCCTTAATAAACCACACAATGATTTTTTGTTACTAGATCGCCCTCCACCTCCGTATGTCGTTCCTTCTGCCCCTCATGAGTTAGCTAAGGTCTCCGGTTCAGAGCAACAGAAGATACGAGACAGTCGCTCTATGTTGCCTGCTGACCGTGCGCCTGAGCTTAGATCTATTGCTCGTAAAACAATTCGTAGCGTTGTCTCTGCTTCTGAACTTTTAGACAACATGAAAGGGTGGACGGAAAAGGAGCAGCTATATGTTACTGAGGCATTTGGCACAGAAGTTATTGAACTATATCTGAAATATTCTGATGAGTTAGAGCCCGATGATGTAGCAGCTGATCATAAGCAAATGCGTGATGGTCTTTTTGTTTTCTCCCAGGTGGCTGATGCAATCAGGCGTTTGATGAAATTATGTGTTGTGGCAGTCCGTTTGCAAGAGGAGAAAAGGGCTATGGGTGTAGTTGCACGGACATCTCAGACCGGCGGGGTGCAAGCTTCCATCTTCGAAACAGATAAGACTATGATAGTTCACACGAAACCAATGCGGGAGGCCGCGCCTTTGTATGTTCCTCCTAAAGGATTGGGTACAAGTGATGATAAAACTTCTGTTGATGCTAAGGGTTATTTTATTTGTAATTGGGTGTATACTCCTTGGAATAGGGCAGATGTAATGGCACTTAAAACAGCATTACCTGACGCGCGGAAAAATCCAGCCACCTTTTATGAGGAAGTTGAGGGAGCAATTAGTTCTTGTACTATGACTTTGGCTGACATTGATTTTTTTTTTTTTCGGATTGATATTACCGCCCGATATGTGGAGAACTGTTCGTAAAATTGATGATCGTGTAGTTTTTGGGGCGTCATGGAAAGAATTAGAACAGATGAACGGGGATAGGGAACCGGCGAAAAAGCCATATCAGTTGATTCTAGATCTTCTCGTAGCTATATTAGTTAAGTTAAAAATGATTATTCCCCCTAAAAAGATAGATCGGACGGTTATAGCGTCTTGTAGGCAAAAGGCAGATGAATCGGTCTCTGATTTCTTTACACGCTTTGAAGAAGCATTTCATGATGTTAGAGGCCAGTTATTGTCAGATGATACGGGCAGACATTTGTTTGTCGATAAATATGTCTCAAATCTGGTACCAGGAATAGCTAGTCGTCTAAAAGCTAGTGAAAGTTCATGGACTACCTCTACTCCGGTTTCTCTTTTGACTATGGCTCAGTATTATGAATGTCAGGAATTAGAAGCAAAAGGTAGCAAGGATAAAAAGATTAAAGAATTAAAGACGAAGGTTATGTTGGCTCAAGCTTATGGTCTGCCTTTTAGAGGTAGTGATATAGGTGGACGTGGATCTTATGGTTCTTCTTACACTCGTTCAAACTTGTCTGTTGATCAGTGTGCTTATTGTAAGAAGTTTGGGCATTGGGCTGCCGATTATCCAGCACTACGTGTTCAGCAGTGTTCACGTGGTCGGGGACAAATGAGAAATCGCTCAGGATATTCAGGGCCTATAAGAAGCACGAATGATCATGTTAAGGATGATGCTAATGTACGAGGGCAGGATGGGTTTAACACTTTTGATAGATGGAACCAATATCAGATGTCTAACCATGTGCAGCCTGATTTCCAAGATTCTGATTATGCATAGGATTGCAGAGGATGGGGTAAAGAATCAGTAGAAGTTCCAGTAGATCAGAGGGGTCCCTATGTTACAGCACATGTTTTGGGTTCTACTGATCAGTTTCTGGTTGATACAGGAGCTACTCGTAGCACCTTGTCTAAACAATTGATTCCAAGGGCTCCCCTGTCTGGCTTAACCATTACATCGATAGGTTTCGATGGAACACCTTCCCCTAGCCCATTGTCACAACCACTTGCTTTCCATGTTGATAAATTTACTGCTCCATGTCCATTTTTGCTTTCTCCAAATACACCAGACAATATTGTGGGGCTTGATATGCTCAAGTATTTCAGGGCTACAATACGATGCTCTGCTGAAGGGGTGGGTGTTATTTTAAATGATAATCATCCGTTGATGGAAAGAGTTTGTCTTGTTAAAGAGGATATTGCATTAGCTTCACTCCTTAGTACTTTGTGGGCTACTTCAGATACTAATGTGGGACAAATGATTATTCCATCTGTACATATTAGTGTCAAGGAGGGAGCTGTATTGCCACGTTTGCCTCAAAACAAAATTTCACAGGACGGCAAAGAAGCACTCACACGAATTGTGCATGATCTTATTGCAGTTGGAGTTGTTGAGGAAGTTCCGTATAATGTTTGTAACAGTCCGATTCTTCCTATTCTGAAAAAGGATACTGACACTAGGATTTACTGATTCATTATTGATTTATGAGAAGTCAATAAGATTGTGATACCACAATATCCTGTGGTATCTGACATCACAACACTTCTTACTTTGGTTCCCCCGACAGCAACTACGTTCTCTGTGATAGACATGAAGAATGCTTTCTTTTCGATCCCTATTCATTCTGACAGCCGATATTGGCTTGGTTTTACTTTGAATAAACGATCATTTAGATTTTGCAGGGTTCCTCAAGGCTATACTGAGAGTCCAAGTATTTATAGTCAAGAGTTAAAACGACAACTTGATTCTTTTGTTTTACCTGAAGGTGTGGCTCACCTACAATATGTCGATGATATTTTGTTGGCAGCTGGTACCTCTGAGCAATTTGAAAGGTGCACTTTGTCCTTACTTTCTTTACTTGCTTCACACCATCATAAAGTGTCACAAAAGAAATTGCAATATTGTAGACCAAAGGTAAACTATTTAGGTCACCTTTTGTCTAAGGAGGGCTGTGCACTTACATCAGATCGTATTCAAGCAATTTTAGACACACCAGTACCCTCTACTCAGAAAGATGTTTGTGCATTCCTTGGTCTTACTTCTTTTTGTAGGCAATGGATATTAGGGTTTTCACACATTGTCAAACCTTTACTAGCACCTTTGACTAAAGATACTCCAATGCTCCTCCCATGGACAGATGAATGTGAGACTGCTTTCCGGCAGCTACGACAAGCCCTTTGTTCAGCACCAGTGTTAGGTACTCCAGATTACATGAAGCCTTTTGCACTTTACGTACATGAGAAAGATGGATGTACATTGTCAGTTTTAGTACAGACACATGGCGATAAGCAGCGTCCTGTGCATATTTTTCAGCAGTACTTGACCCTGTCGCTCGAGCATTGCCTGGGTGTTTTCGTTCAGTTGCTGCAACAGCTGTGTCAATACGTCAGAGTGAAGGGATAGTTTTGTCACATAAGCTGTTGATGTTAGTACCCCATGTGGTTGATGCTCTTTTCAATCAAACAAAGGTACAACATTTAACTAGCGCTCGCCTGACAGGATATGAATTGACATTGCTGGCTCCTCACATTACACTGAAGAGATGTGCAACACTAAATCCAGCCACTTTGTTGCATATCCGGTGACTCAGCCTCAGTCACAAGAAATACCTGATTGTATATTCCTTACTGAAGAACAGACAAAGGGTCGTATTGATTTACAAGATACGCCCCTTCTAGATGTAGACGGGGAATTGTGGGTTGATGGGTCTTGTTTGAAGTTACCAGATGGTACAACCTCAGCTGCATATGCAATCACCACAATACACATGGTAGTGGAGACAGCTCGTATACCACAGAAGTCAGCTCAAGCAGCTGAACTAATAGCTTTGACACGAGCATGTGAGCTTAGTACTGACTTATGTGTGAACATTTATACAGACAGCCGCTATGCTTTTGGAGTGGCTCATGATTTTGGTTTGCTTTGGAAGGAGAGAGGCTTTCTCACATCCCACGGGATGCAGATAATGCACGGAGAATTAGTGCATAAACTCTTGACTGCATTGACATATCCAAAGAAACTAGCTATTGTGAAGTGTAGTGCACACAAGAAAGTGACCGATAAGATAGGGCAAGGTAATGCCCCTGCGGACCGCGTAGCACGTGAGACTGCGATGCAGCGAAGTACTATTTCTATGTATGTAGTGAAGTCACAAGCTGAACGTTGGCATAATGCTAGACAAGACGTATTAGAAATACAGAAATCTGCTTCTGTGAAAGAACGTGAGCAATGGTCTGAAGAAGGAGAATTGGATGATGAGGGCTGTTGGCGGAATAAGCAGATGGATAAATGGAAATTGCCTATAGCTTTTGTACAACCTATGGTTCAGATGGCACATGTTGGAGCTTCAACAATAACAAAGTTGCTTACGCAAGTTTGGGAGCTTCCAGAAATTTCCAGTACAGCTAAGAGAGTAGTACAGTCTTGTTTGATCTGTTTACAATACAATCCTGGAAAAGGGACACGTACTCCTGCGGGAGGGTTTGCTACACCAACTGCACCTTTTGAAGTTCTACAAATGGATTATATCCAGCTTGAACGCTGCAACAATTTAAAGTAAGTCTTGGTGGTGGTATGTGCCTTCAGTAAATGGATAGAGGCGTACCCCACAAAGGATAACACTGCCATTACCACAGCGAAGGTGCTTTTGAAAGAATTGTTCCCTAGGTTTGGTGTTTGCAGACTTTTATGGAATGATAACGGACCTCATTTTGTTGGGGAAGTTATTAAGTATGTCCTGAAAGGATTAGGGATCAAACAGAAGTTCCATGCGGTTTTCCGCCCACAATCAGCAGGGTTGGTGGAAAGTTATAATGCTACTTTGAAGCTGAAGTTAGCGAAGATACAGGCTTCCACATCCTTAACTTGGCCAGATGCATTACCGTTGGCATTATTGTCTATTAGGTCAGGGGCACACTCTGGAATCGGCCTTAGTCCTTACGAAGTGGTGTTTGGAAGGCCAATGAACATTTGGGGAGTTCCTAAGCCAAATTCTGTATATGATGTACCTTGTGTCCTGATGAATGATTATTTGGCACAGTTAACCGACAATTTGGTTTCTATTCATCAACAGGTTCGAGAAGCACTTCCTGACAGATCTACAGGTGAAGGCCATGAACTCCGACCTGGTGTCCAGGTGATGATTAAGTCCTTTGTAAGATCAAGCAGCTTGAAACCAAGGTGGCGAGGCCCAGAACAGGTGCTCCTTGTGACAAGATCAGCAGTTCGAGTGACGAACCGAAAGAATTGGGTCCATAGTACTCACTGCAAGGAGTGCTACCTACCTTTGTGGAACCTGCTGTGCTGACCGATCATCGAGAGATTTTGACTACGGAGAAAGGCCGTGCTATATCACCTGACGAATCTGCAGAGTTCTTCCCGGACCATACGATTTCTGGAGTGTCGCGATATAATTTGAGACCGAGGAAAGACCCCGTAGTGCTGGAGAAAACTGGTTGAGCTACCGCCCTGGGTTAGTGAAACGGGGAGCCAATGTGGCAAGGGGGGGATCAGCCATGCATTAGAGTAGTGACACCCGTCTTGGCCCGTGGTGAAGAAATCAGCGGCTGCCCAGGGATAAGAGCTCCAACAGTTGTTTTTAATTAATTTCTGGAAGAGTCGATTATCACTGATGCTAAAATAAATAACAAAGTGATCATTGGTACTATGGGGTTTGTTGTTGTTTTGGTGGTTATGGCAATAATCACCTGGTTTGTTGAAAAGATGGCTCCTGCTTGTGAGTTTTTTGTTGCCACTACTCCAGTACCAGAGGATCTCTATTGCTTTACGCTTCCCTATTATGAGCAGAAGCACCGTCAATCATACTTCAATAATACTTTCATTCAGATGTTGCATCATACTCATAATGCCACAAATACTACTAACTGTTGGGTATGTGGATGATACCTGCGCATCAAAGGAAAGGAGGAACACCTTTCATTCCACTTCCCTTTTCACACAATGGTTCTTGTCAAGCTTGGTGTACGCTTTTGTTTGCATCTGGAAAACTTACAGAGGGCGGACTTCTTTTTCGCCTTAATAGAGTATGCTACCAAGACAAAGATTGGTATCCCCAAGCCAAAGGAACTAAATGGAATGGGAAGAGTATCAACCGGACAATGTTTCAATACCATATGTCTTCAAAATATAAGAGACTCTGACAAGAAAGAACAATTTGTGATTTCTATTACAAAAACGAAAGCAGATTTATGTATACGTAGCATTGGGCGAATTCCAGTAGGGATAAGCGATTGCACCTTGATTTTAACTATTGAGGGTGTAAATAATAGTAGTTTTACAGCTTCACATAATACATATTTTGTTTGTGGTAACTATGGATATTACCAACTACCTGTTAGGTGGTCAGGTGTGTGTTATGTATCTTTTCTATTACCCCCTGTGTTTTAAGCCCCTGCATCATATCACCGAGATTTTAAACTGTTCAATTACATCACTAAAAATAGATATAAAAGGACAATAAGTACAAATGAGGTAGACCAAAAGGATACTAGCCTGCAACAATATGTTGATTTTAATTTAGGGTTGTTCTCCTTTGTGGGTGCTGCGTTAAACAGTAGGAAAGTGAGACGATTGACTAGGGTTGTGGAAGCTGTTACCAATCAGGCAGCTCTGGCACTTGGGAATATTACTGAGGAGCTCCAAATTGCGAGGATTGTAGCACTCCAAAATCGTATGGTACTCGATGTGATATTAGCTGATCGAGGTGGTGCATGTCGCATCATCGGTAGTAGTTGCTGTGTTTTTATTCCAGATCACTCACCTTCAGTATATGATGCAATATCTAAATTGCAAAAAATTGCTGCAGAAATTCACACGGAGACTGGTACTTGGACTTTTTCTGAATGGTTTTGGGCCCTTGTTTCCGCTTGGGGCTGGAAACTTCTGACTATCCTGTGTGTAATGATTGCAATATTTTTCACATGCTGTATCTGTATTCAGTGTGGTCCAATGTTCTGCTCCATGTGTATTACTGCTTGTATGCCTACCAAGAGAAATATTACAGAAATGAAAGCACAGCATGTTAGATAAGGAAATAGCTGAAATGATGAGCATAAATATACAAGATGAATATTTAGATTATCCCAGAAAGACGAATGTCTTCAGCTAATGCTGAAAGGGTCGTCTGTTGTAACTTAATAGTGATTAGATTAAGCATTAGCAGAAGACATCTTGTATTTAGCAACTATTGTGAACATTTGGCGGAATCCATTTTGTATTCATGGTAGCCATTTTCTCTGCCATGTGCTCGCCATGTGCTCTGTCCTACCTTTCTGTTAACTACTCTTGAAAATCTGTCTAGTGACAAGTTATATTTAGCATCTCCCACTTTCGCACATGCCCAGTAAGATCTGCAGCTGTTAGTAATCAGTAACAGACAGTAATGTGTCAACTAGTCCTTGAAACTGTTAGCCCCTCCTACCTGTCGACTGTGCATTTCCATATGACCTTACATGTATGTAAGTCTTGCTTCTATAATTGTACCACCTTCTTTTAGCGCCTGTGTGTGGGTATAAAAGGAACATGCTCTCTTAGTTCAGTGTGCTACTTCAAACATTACCGAAGGGTGCTGTTTGAACTGTGGCACCACCTCATGAGGTTTAATAAACTTTGTCTTTTATTTCAGTTTCTGTGCCAACTTCTTCCTATATGGTCTGAGGACTTTGTGCAGAGAAGGGTGAACCCCTTGCACTAGTAGGCCTTGCTGAGGCTTACTTCAACAGTACCATGCACATCAGAGGATGAAGATGTAGAAGGAATAACATTCACAAGGAAAAGCACCCGGTAGCATTAGTCTGTACCACATGAACAGTATCTCCTTAGTTCTAGGCTTAAGATCATGCCAGTGATATGACAGTAGGAAATGTGCTCTCTTCACCCATTGTTGACTTGTCTGCTATGTACTGTCATTATCTCCATTCTTACCAATTGGAAAATTTTACACTCCTCACTAATGTACACTACTCCTAAACATGTCTCAGGACATGTCCCTCAACCCTGGGCTCTGATTGTGGTACATATGGCTAACGTTCACTCATTGGGGGTGTGAACTGGATATTGTATAGCCTTTGAAAAAACACTTGCACCTGTAAAGAAATATCTTATATACATGTAGCATTTCTACGTTTACTGTAATGCATCCTATCAGCTAAATTATTGCATTGTGTGGATCCATGTCAATGAGTACAGAATATCAGTACATGAGTGCATTTCAGACAAAAAGCTACACACTGGGATCCTAATATGTGAAAGATCAATGATGGTGTTGTCGGCTACAAACAACTTACTGAGTAATCTATACACATATTGAACAGGTATCCTTTGTAGTTGACATACGGCATGTATGACTCAGAACCAAGACAATGGTAAATTACCCAGATGGGAGTACCAGTAGAACTAAATTGTGTGGTACAGAAGAAGCTAACCTTGTCAGTGTTGCAGGATACAGTTCCAATTTTGCCTGTTATCAGATGTGCCACACTTGCCAACAATGAAACAGCAGGACCCCAACAATGATAGTTGAAGTTCCATACTGACCTGTCCAAGATAATACATACGCATTGTGAATGGCTGGAACAGTGGAAGGCAAATAAATGGACTAGTTGATGTTATATAGCAGCCATTCTGACAGCTCCCTGGTCATAGGGAATGCATATGGTCATCCTTGGAAATATAGACAGTAAGCATACCCTAGGCCATTCCTCCAACTTGGCTAGTGCAGATATGAGAACCCCCACACACTCAATTCACTTTGAAAAAAAATAGTCTAATAGAAACAGTATTAAATGCAAAATGTTTAACAACTGTATACCTATTACTATCCTAAAAATGACCCTAAGCTAAACTAACCTAAACTAACTTAACTTACAACTACACCTATCTAACCTATTCTAAACTTGTTTTCGACATGTAACACAACACTCCAAGCATTATTCCCCACCCCTCTTAAGATACAAGTAGGACAACATAAACTATTACTACACATGTACTAACCTAACCTATGGCCTGAAATGTTTTTAAAAAAAAATATTTTTTTAATACCCAAATACCCCAATATGAACCCCCACACAGCCCACCGACAATAATAAAAATGTGCAAAAACCTACCCCACAACTGTACTTAATCTAACCTATGCCTACCCTAGGGGAAAGGAACTGGGAGGCTAAGGAACAAGGTTATTATATTTTTTTAAAGTTTTTTCTTGATAACTTTCAACATCTTCTTGTTGTTGGCACTCTCCTTCTCCAATCTGTCCAGTCTGGCCATGTCCCGTCTCATATCCCTTTCAAATTGGCTGGTCGGGACTGTAGCAGGTGGCTGCACAGGTGCCTGGCTTCTAACAGGGCAGCTGACAAGGTGGGGCTTGGATGGACCCACAGAGAACCCCTGCACCCCTGATGTCTTGCCCACATTGTCCTTCTTTTGCTGTGGCTGTTGTGGAGGTCCCCCATGTGCAAACGCGCACCATTCCCTAGTTGCCTTTTCCTTGCAGACCCTCCATTCCCATTCTGTGGTATCCAGCATCCACCTAAATGATGAGCCTGTACCTTGCAGCCCTTTTGTGGAATGCATGCATTGGCAGCTGAAAAATGAGGAGACTCAAGCATCACATACAGCATTGGGTGGAGGCTGAACAGATATATCATGTACACTGCATCTGCAGATGACACATGCAGTCCACCACACATTCCTCAACAATGACGTACTCCTCACCTATGACTATTTCCTACCAGCCATCTACGGTATCATGTACTTGTCACTGGGATGACGGCTATCCATTGTTGAACATCAGGGCCCAGAAGTGAGTCGACTAAATTGTCCTTGACCAACATTAATGTTATCAAGCTTGTGAGGATCACGTGCCCCAACAAGTCTCAATTTTTTGTGTCCTTGTCCATAAGGGTGGCTTTGCACGCAATCCGCCACTTTGATACCCCAGGTGAAACATGAAGGCTTGCCTAGCCATCATGGATGCAAGGTGTGGGCCATCGGATAGGGGGTCTGGAAACCTCTTACCAGATATACTAAGGTTTGGAAAATCTTCATTTAAGTGTCTTGGTTTGAGACCTGGCCTGAGCCTACGTTACAAGGGGGCACACCATTACTCATGATGTGCCCACATGTAGAAATAATACAATGCCCCAGAAAGGTTTGAACAAAGCCTGCCCTGCACATCATAGTTGTCTACACATCCAAGAACGAATGCCCCTTGCCCTCTGCTATGTTGTGCTACATGTGTAAAACAGCACACACATGGTGGCTGTATGCATGCCCTAAGGCCCACAGTGAGTTTGGCACTGCACTGGGTGCAGCAACAATATTCTTATATTTTGAACAACATGTGCACTTGCATGTCAGACATCATCAAAGGACCAGGTACGCACTTAGCATTCACATCATATGCACATGTGATGAGACCTCCATCACGCACAAATATCATGGTGGTAGGACCATATTGAGATTTCTGCTGAGATCGGCTTTAGAAAATTCATTGACTTTTCACACAACAATCTGGAGCTGAGTTATTCTGTACACTACTAACTGTTTTCCAGAGCAATATGGGTCTTGCAGTTCTACAGCCTTAATATGTATCTCAAGAGTACTGAGGAGCCTGTGGTGCAAGTTTCTTCTAAATAAGCCCCCTAGAGATCTCTATATACGTCTTCTGATTAAGTGTAAGCTATGCGTAGCACACAGTGCTGTCAATAGTGCTGTGACAAAGTTGTTATCAACAGGCATGCTATTTACATAAACAGCTGCTCTGACGCCTATCATGATAGACATCAATTAGTATTTCATATAGCACTAAATCATAAGAAACACAATACTCAGAGTTAATAAAAATAAAGGTACTTTATTTTAGTGACAATGTGGCAAAAAAATCTCAGAGGATATACTCCCTTAGGAGGTAAGTAAAATACACAAAATATACACAAAAAAACAAAATCAGGTAAGTAAACAGTTAGAAAAGTAGTGCAAACACTGTGGAATACAATAGAATGGAATAGCCTAGGGGCAACACAAACCATATACTCTAAAAGTGGAATGCGAACCACAAATAGACCCCAGACCTAGTGTAGTGTGTGGAGGGTCTATGGGAGTGTAAAAAAACCCTAAGGGTGTCCAAGATACCCCACCCCAAGACCCGGAAAAGTAATAGTAAAATTACCCTACTACCCCAGAAACACATTAAAGTTGTGATAGGGGATTCTGCAAAGGTAACAACTGACTGCAAAGCACCGAAGATGGATTCCTGGACCTGACGACCTGCAAAGGAAGGGAACCAAGTCCAAGAGTCACGCAAGTGTCCGGGGGGGCAGGAGCCCACCAAACCCCGGATGAAGGTGCAAAAGGGCTGCCTTTGGGTGGAAGAAGCTGAAGATTATGCAACAATGGAAGTTGCGAGGAACTTCTCCTTTGCAAAGAAGATGTCCCACGGTGTGCTGGAGGATGCAGAGTTGTTTCCATGCAAAAAGACCACAAACAAGCCTTGCTAACTGCAAGAGTCGTGGTTGAAGATAATGGGTGCTGCAATGGCCCAGGAAGGACCAGAAGGTCACCGCTTGGAGGAGGGGACAGAGGGCATGCTCAGCAGCACAGAGAGCCTGTGCAAAAGCAGGCAGCACCCACAGAAGCCCTTGAACAGGTGTTCAAGAAATTTGAGCATGGCAGTCGTCTCAACACTACAAAGGAGGGTCCCACAAAGTCGATGGTCAACTCAGTGAGTTGAGCAATGCAGGACGGAGTTCTGGGGACTGGGCTATGCTGTGCATGAAGGATTCCTTGAAAAAGTGCACAGAAGCCCTAGCAGCTGCAGATCACGCAGTACACAGGATTACTGTCTGGCGTGGGGAGGCAAGGACTTACCTCCACCAAATATGGACAGAAGGACCACTGGACTGTCGGGGTCACTTGGATCCAGCTCCTGTGTTCCAGGGACCACGCTCGTCAAAATGTGAGGGGACCCAGAGGACCGGTGATGCAGAAGTTTGGTGCCTGCGTTAGCAGCGGGATGATTCCGTCGACCCACAGGAGATTTCTTCTTGGCTTCCAGTGCAGGGTGAAGGCAGACAGCCCTCAGAGCATGCACCACCAGGAAACCGTCAAGAAAGCCGGCAGGATTAGGCGCTACAATGTTGCTGGTAGTCGTCTTGCTACTTTGTTGCTGTTTTGCAGGTGTCCTGGAGCAGTTAGCGGTCGATCCTTTGAAGAAGTTGAAGAGAGAGATGCAGAGGAATTCTGGTGAGCTCTTGCATTCGTTATCTGACGAGAAACCAGCAGGAGAGACCCTAAATAACCCTCAGAGGATTGGCCACCTAACCAGGTAAGCACCTATCGGGGGGGTCTCTGACGTCACCTGCTGGCACTGGCCACTCAGAGGCCACCATTGTGCCCTCAAGATGGCAGAGGTATGGGACACACTGGAGGAGCTCTGGGCACCACCACTGGGGTGGTGGTGGATAGGGGATTGGTCACTCCCTTTTTCTTTGTCCAGTTTCATGCCAGAGCAGGGGCTGGGGGATCCCTGAACCGCTGTAGACTGGTGTATGCAAGGATGGCCCCATCTGTGCCCTTCAAAGCATTCCCAGAGGCCAGGAGAGGCTACTATCTCCTATTTCCAAAGGGAGAGGTTGTAACACCCTCTCTCAGAGGAAATCCTCTATTCTGCCGTTCTGGGACTGGGCTGCCCAGACCCCAGGAGGGCAGAAACCTGTCTGAGGGTTGACAGCAGTGGTAGCTGCAGTGAAAACACCAGAGAGCTAGTTTGACAGTACCTGAGGTCCATGCTGGAGCCCTGGGGATACATGGGATTGGCACCCTAATACCAGATTTGGCATGGGGGGAAATTCCATGATCTACACGGCCATATTCGGAGTTACCATTGTGAAACTACATATAGGTATTGACCTATATGTAGTGCATACGTGTAATGGTGTCCCCGCACTCACACTTAGTACCTTTGCACCTGACCTTCACTAAGTGAGGGTTAGACATATAGGTGACTTATAAGTTACTTAAGTGCAGTGTAAAATGACTGTGAAATAACATGGACGTTATTTCACTCAGGCTGCAGTGGCAGTCCTGTGTAAGAATTGTCTAAGCTCCCTATGGGTGGCAAAAGAAATGCTGCAGCCCATAGGGATCTCCTGGAACCCCAATACCCTGGGTACCTAGGTACCATATACTAGGGAATTATAAGGGTGTTCCAGTGTGCCAATCAGAATTGGTGAAAATGGTCACTAGCCTGCAGTGACAATTTTAAAAGCAGAGAGAGCATAAACACTGAAGTTCTGGTTAGCAGAACCTCAGTGATACAGTTAGGCACAACACAGGGAAGACATATAGGCCACATACTAAGAGCACTGGGGTCCTGACTAGCAGGATCCCAGTGACACAGGCAAAAACAAACTGACACACAAGTAAAAATGGGGGTAACATGCCAGGCAAGATGGTAGTTTCCTATAGCCAGCTATTCCATTTCCTAATTCCCAAAATTCCATGCAAGCACACCTTGCCTCTTGTGCTACAACTAAGCCATTCTCAATGCTTAACATTCCAACAGACATGAAGTCACTATCTTAACTACAGTGATATCATATCATTGGTCAGGCAAAAACATTATTAATAGCATTCCACACATCAGACTGACTCACACCAAACCCTGCATGGACACACATGACGCCAAGATGACACTTACTGGCTGTATGAGGGTCTTCAAATCTGGCCACCTCACCAACAGTGTAGGGTGGAGTCCCACCTGGAAGATATGAATGGAAAACATTGCTTAGTGTTATTTGTACATATCAGTTAATAGACAACATTGTTTACTATCAACTTGTTAGGCTGAGTGAGCAAGTCAACCTAGTGGTAGATCAGAGCAACTGACAAACGTCTATGATCAGTCAATCACACTTTGTCTCAGATAATGCAGACCCAGACACCTACAAACCAAACTTTCCCAAACACTCCTGTGGTGGTTTTCAGCGCACCATATATAGATGGCATTCTCATGCAGGTGTTAGCTTTACACCTCCATGACCATATGGGACTCCATAACCTTGTATACTGAATCTGAGGGGCATGCAATGGTTGTTGCAGTGGCCAACCCCATTCTGACACCCATAGCATTTGAGCCTGCCCCAGATGTTGAAGACATCTACCTCATTGTCAATGCAAACTGACAAACAACTGCCCAGGGGTTGTGTGGGTATTCTGATGCGTTGAGGATTGCTGTGATACATCCTTGACTATAATTAGTATTTTATTTTATTTAGTTTATTTATTTTGAGAGTTTTCTATAGCGCTGGCAAGACCGAGAGGGTATCAGAGCGCTTTACAACACAATAGATAATAAACACACAAAAAAACACATGAAAAGTCCAAGAGTCACATTACAGACTGATATTACAGAGGGGTTGTCGTGAACAGAAGGGTAGCAATCCGCGGATGGTGGGGTGGGGAGTGAAAGACCCTTTTTGATGTGAGGGTTGGTTTAGGAGGTATTCTTTAAGTAGCTTATTGAAGATCAGATGGGAAGGGTTCGATCTGATGTCAGTGGGTAAGGAGTTCCATATTCTTGGAGTGTTGTTTGAGAAGGAGCATGACCAAGTTTTTTGCTTGTTGGATTTCGGTAGGAGGAGTGAGTTTGTGCTTCTCAGAGATCTGGTTTGACCAGCTTTCACTAGTTTATTTGCGAGGTATTCAGGTTTCCCAGTATGAAGGGCTTTGTGTATTAGGCAAGCAGTGCGGAACAGGCAACGGGCCTCGATCGGGAGCCATTTAAGGCTCATCAAGGCTGGGGCGATGTGGTCATATTTTTTAATTCCCGTCACTAGTCTGGCAGCTGCATGAAGAGTGGACCTCATAGGGCCGAGTCGGGATTTGGCATGCCAGTAAGGATGGAGATCCCATAGTCTAGTCTTGAGAGTGCCAGTGCTTGAGTGGCCTGTTTGAGGTCATCCTGGGGAATGAAGGATTTGATTTTGTGTAGAAGTTTAAGGCTGAGGAAGGCGTTGTTCGCGTTTGTCTTGATGGAGTCCAGAGAGATTCCCAGGGATTTGACCGTGCTAGGCGGGGAGAGGGTACATTTGAGTGCGTCAATAGATTTTAGCCATTCTTGCAGTTGAGGAAGCTCGTTAGATTTCGAGAGGAGGAGTATTTCCGTCTTGTCGTGATTTAGTTTGAGATGGTTATGAGCGAACCAACAGAGGGCCTCTTTAAGGGTATTGTTCAGACGGTGTATGTCCTCTATGGAGGATAGTTCAATATAGAGTTGCGTGTCATCCGCATAGAGATGGAAGGGGATATTGACTTGAGTAAGGATAGTGGTAAGAGGGTCCATGTAGATGTTGAAGAGAGTTGGAGAGAAGACAGATCCTTGGTAATGGGGGAGGTGAGTGAGGTTGAGTTGAGAAGCTTTACTTGTTGCGTTCGGTTTTGTAAGAAGGAGGAAAACCAGCGGAGGACAGTACCTTCAATGCCTAGCCTCTTTTGGAGGGAGTCGAGAAGGAGTTTATGGTCGACAGTGTCAAAGGCCGCTGAGTCAAGGGAGTTGTGGAGGTCGTCTACTATGTTAAGGATGGCTGATTCTGTGCTACAGCTTTTCTTGAAGCCTCATTAAAGAGGGTTGAGGAGGTTGCTGTTATCGATATGAGGGGTTAGTTGTTGGAGAACACATTTCTCAAGAATTTTGGCAAGGAAGGGAAGGTTGGAGACAGGTCTGTAGTTGTGGAGGTTGTTCGGGTCGGCTCCTGGTTTCTTTAAAATCGGTGTGATTTGGCCTAGTTTTAGGCAGTCGGGAAACACACCAGTCTGAAGGGAGCTATTTATGATCATAGTCCATGTAGGGGAGAGGGACTGGTGGAGTTTTTTGCCAGGGAGGAAGGGAGGGGGTCAGCTAGGTGGGAGGAAGTTTTGGAGGTGGACATAAGTTTGGAGATGTCCGATACCAGGAGGGGTTGGAAAGATCTCCAGGTTGCGGGGGTCGACAGCTGCGTCTGGTAGGGGAGAGTGATTTCAGGTTTAGGGGGCGGGTTGTCGGAGAGGTATGGAGAAGGGATAAAATTGTCAGTGGAAGGAAGCCAGGGGGGGTGTCCAGTACTAGGGAAAGTTCAATCTCAGTGATTTTATCGTTGAAGAATTTGGCAAAGTTAACGCAAGTGTCCGTGGTAGTAGGTAAGGGGTTGGGAGCAGGTTTGGTAGTTTATTGTTTAATTATGTTAAAGAGCTCCTTTGGGTGGTTTATGGCTCTGTCAAGAGCATTCTGGAAAAAGGAGCTTTTTTCTTTGTGTATGTGTTTTTTGTAACTTCTCACTGCTCTTCTGAGCTGCTCCAAGTGGGTGGAGGAGGGGTCGGATCTCCAGAGTCTTTCAGCAGCTCTAAGTTGTCTTCTCTCTGAACTGAGATAATTGTTGAACCAGGCTCTGGATGGGGTGTTTCGCAGTCTTTTCAGTTTTAGAGGGGCTAACTGATCAAGTATGGTGGTTATAGTCGAGTTGTATTGGGTGGTTAAATCCGTAGTGTAGAGGTTGGTCGAACGGGGGGGAAGAAGGGAGGTGATTTCTTTTCTTCCAGGGTAGATAGGGGTATTTGGCTGACATTTCTTTTCCAACTAAGTGACTTTTGGGGATGGGTAGTGAGTTGGGGGATATAGTTGAGATGGAAAAGGATGATGTGATGTCTGACCAGTTGATAGGAAGGATATTGTCGACTGTGAGTGAGTCTTTATGCGCTATTATCGAATCCAGTGTAGCGCCTTTGATGTGGGTTTGGCCCTTGCAATGTTGGGAAAGGTTGTTGCTGTGAAGAAGGTCATTTAGGGTTTGGATAAGCGCATTGTTCTCATCGTTCCAGCGGAGGTTGAGATCACCCAAGATAATGAAGTTGGGGTAGGAGAGGGAGCAATGCGTTATTAGGTCAGCTAGGTGGTCAGCAAAAGGTTGGGTGTTACCACGGGGGTGGTAGAGAAGGTGGAAGGTCACTTTAGAGTTGTCACTGGTCTTTGTAGAGGCGTTGAGGTGTTCGCAGGAGTTGAAATTGAAAGAGTCTTTAAAATCTATTTCTATGGTATTTTTGTGGATGATGGCAATGCCTCTCCCTGGGCGGTTAGTAATATATGTGTGCCATTACAAGGCAATAATGCCATGGGAGTTTACTTAAGTTTAAATGGCTGTATTACGGATGTGTTGGCAATAATGTGTGGCCAGCCATTGTTGGCATGGTATAACATTATTTATCCAGGGAGGGATAAGAACAGGCGCATAGACATATGCCTCAACACAGACACACTTGCTCTGTGGTCCAAGGATGCATTTGTTGGTGAAGGTTACTGAGTAATGTGCAAGTAATGGGGCAGATGCAGGGCAGCCCCATACTGTCAATGAGAAGCAGCAGGCCTGTGGAACTGACTCCGCTAATTGACATAGGCCCTCATTACAACCCTGGCAGTGGGTGACAAAGCGGCGGTAATACGCCAACAGGCCAGCGGTAACACAAATGGAATTATGACCATGGTGGAAACCACTCAGACAGACAGCCACTTTAATACACTGACCGCCAGGGCGGTAGCAACAGGCAGAACGGCGGTAAGTGCCAACAGCCAGGCGGAAGGTAATGTACCACCCACCACATTATAACCAGCCTATCTGCCAGCTTTTCCGGGGCGGTGTCAACGACATCAAAAGCACAGCGGAAACAGAACACAGTCAAAGGACTCACCTCTGGAGTCACAGGGAACAGCCATGACGCCATGGAGCCCGAGTTTCACATATTTCCCAAGCTCGTCTACCTTTTCCTGCATTATGAACACCAACGCCGGCGAAGACGACCACTGTGAGTACTGCTGCCTGGCACACAAGGGAGGGGGGAGGAAAAAGGGAGTGACACACACACGGAACACGCAACACCCCCACCCCCAACACCATACACACAAACCGATGCAGCCACATTGCATGTTCTCCCCGTACAAAATGATTTGAAGAAAGTGAGTGTAATACGAAAAAATACTAGGAATAAGTGCATCAAAATACAAACGTATATACATATTTACAAATGTAGGGACACTGCCCACTCCTCAATGTCCGTGGGCCATAGGGCCACAACAATAGGCCAAGGCCCCACCTCACTCCAGCAACAACACAGGGAGAACACAGCAGGGTCATCAGGTCGAAAATACACAGGCACCACAGGGGGACGGGGAATATTGGGGCACCTCAGCTGGAAGATGGTACAACACCACTGGTCCTGGAGGGGGCTACGTGCCCTGTGCGATTTCCTGGGGAGTGCAAGGTCACAGTCTCTCAAATGGGTGGTTTGCCCACTGCTTGGTCCAGGGTGTGTGCAAAGCCACAGTCTCTCTAGTGTGTGGTTTTCCCACTGCTTGGTCCTGCGGAGTGAAAGCCACAGTCTTTCAAGTGGGTGGTTTGCCCACTGCTTCGTCCTGGGGAGTGCAAGGCCACAGTTTCTCAAGTGGGTGGTTTGCCCACTGCTTGGTCCTGGGGAGTTCAAAGAAACAGTCTCTCAAGTGGATGATTTGCTCACTGCTTGGTCCTGGGAAGTGCAATGCCACAGTCTCTCTAGTGGGTGGCTACTTCTACTGGTTCTGGAGGGGACATTGTGCCCAGTGTGCTTCATCCTGGGAAGGAAGGGGTGAGTGGATGGCAACTCCACTGCTTCTTGAGAGGGCATTGTGCCCAGTGTGCTTCATTCTGGGAAGGATGGGGTGAGTGGATGGCTTCTTCAACTGGTTCTGGAGGGGGCATTGTGCCCAGTGTGCTTCATCCTGGGAAGGATGGGGTGAGTGGATGGCTTCTCCACTGGTTCTGGAGGGGGCATTGTGCCCAGTGTGTTTCATCCTGGGAAGGATGCGGTGAGTGGATGGCTTCTTCCACTGGTTCTGGAGGGGGAATTGTGCCCTGTGTGCTTCATCCTGGGAAGGATGCAGTGAGTGCATAGCTTCTCCACTGTTTCTGGAGGGGTTATTGTGCCCAGTGTGCTTCATCCAGGGAAGGATGTGTTGAGTAGATGGCTTCTTCCACTGGTTCTGGAGGGGGCATTGTGCCCTGTGATGCAGCTCTTGAGGAGTGCAAGGTCACAGTCTCTCACCTGGGTTTCTGACCCACTGAATTTGCAGGGGCCAGGACGCACAACAGCCCATGAAGCAGAACAACACACTGTCCGCCAGTGGTGATGGCTGCTCAGTGGTGGCAGTGGCGGGACTGGTGTCGGTGCTGGCAGTGGTGGGGGAAGGCTCCAGCCCATCCCCTGGAGCCTCGGATGGCTGCCCACTGGGGCTACTGCTGCTGCCAGTGGTGCTGGTGGCGGTGCTGGCAGTGGTGTGGGGAGGCTCCAGCCCATCCCCTTCAGCCTTGGACAGCTGCCCACTGGGGCTGCTGCTGCTGGCAGTGGTGATGGTGACGATGCAGGCAGTGGTGGGGGAGGCTCCAGCCCATCCCTTGCACCCTCGGACAGCTGAACTACCATTGTTGGTGGTTGGGGATCCGAATGAGTCCCAGCACCAGGTCTCCTGTCCTTCCTGCCTGCTGGTGCAGGCCCCTTGCCCTTCCTGTCAGCAGCCAGGGATTGCCTCCTTGCCATTCCTAGTCACAGCTGGTGGTGCCTCCTTGCCCTTCCTAGTCGCAGCAGGTTGTGCCTCCTTGCCATTCCTAGTCGCAGCTGGTGGTACCTCCTTGCCTTTCCTTGATGCACCAGGTGCAGGCACCCTGTCAGTGTTGCTGCCTGGTGCCCGGGATCCTCCCCCACCTGCAGTAGCTTTCAACACTACTGTGCCCCTGGACTGGGTGGCTGAGGTGCTAGCCTGTTTTTTTTTTACCCTGGCCTGATGCAAAGGACTGGGGCAGGAGGGATAGGGAAGAGGTCAATGGTGGAGAGGAAAAGCTTCTTAGGGACACTGGGGCGGGAAGAGGGTGAAGGTTTGGGAGTGGAGGAAGAGGAAGTGGTTGTAGAAGGTGTCTGTTAGCTGTGTTTGGGTGCAGGTGCATGGGCTGGATGCTGTTGTGAGGTGGATGGCTGTTGGGTGTCCGAGTCCTTGCATTTGTGTACTTTGGGAGGAGGGGACACAGACACAGTGGGAGAGGACACACGGTACATGTGCATGGATGTGGGGGTGGTGACTGCCAGTGAGGGGCGTATAGTGATGGGCATGCTGGTGATGGAGGTAGTGGATGAGGATGTAGTGCATGCAGGTGTGAGTGGGGATGCTACTGGGAGGGAGGTGGACGAGGAGGAGGAGGGGGACACAGTGGAGGCAGTGGATGTTGGTGTGTCTGCATCTGGATGGTGTTTACGTGAGTGCCTGTGGGATGATGTGTGGTGCTTGTGTTGGCCTGAGCCACTTCTGTGTGTTGATTTGGGTGCATGCAGGTCTGAAGGTGTGCTTGGGATAAGTTGTGGTTGAGAGGTATGGGATTGGGCAGAGGAGGTTGGAGTGGGGAGGCTAGAAACAGGGACAATAGCTGCCATCAGGGAGGAGGCCAGAGCCTGGATTGATCTCTGTTAGGCCGCCTTGCCAGAGTGAATGCCCTCCAGGAATGCATTTGTTTGTTGCAAATGGGCTGCCAGCCCCTGGATGGCATTCCAAATGGTTGACTGCTGAACAGAGATGGATTGCAGGAGGTCAATAGCCTCCTCATTCAGGGCAGCAGGGCTAACTGTGGCAGGGCCTGAGGTGCTGTGGTGAAGGAGATGCCAAACCCTGGGTGAGGGGGCACGGGAAACACGCTGAGGGGCTTCAGGAAGGGCAGTGCTGGTACACGGGTGGCGGCTGTACCTGTAGTTGGGGTGGGCACGAGGAGTCCGCCACCACCAGGGAGCTTCCATCGGAGGAGATATCATTGTCAGAACTGTCCCCTCCAGTCTCTGCTGTAGTGTTCGCCTCGCCGTCCATCCCACTGGTGCCCTCACCATCAGTGGAGTCAGCCTCCTGAGCCCTGTGGGATGCAGCTCTCCCCATCGCCGGTGCCTCTGCTCCTCCGCCAGATGATGCTAATACACATAAGGACAGGGTGACAAAACAAAAAGGGGGGGACGAGACAAAGGATACCCATAGTCAGTGGCGACAACAACACCAGCGTTGGCATACACAACATACTCACACACCAGGAACAGCCCTACACACTAGGCATGCCCCATTCATCGTACTCACAGTGTACTCATCTATTGGTCTAGAGTTCCATACAGCATTCGGTACTGGGGTAGGACCCCATCCTCCAGTCTCTCCAACTTCGCAGCGGTGAAGGCAGGGGCCCTTTCCACAGTGACACGAGCCATGGTCAGTTCCAGATACAGGTCACAGCAGCACTTGCATTGTAGGTCCTCTCCTGTTGAAGGTCACGTAGCAAATGGGCGAAAAGATAGAAAATGGCAGTCACGTCCGCAGCGGTGCATACCGTAGCCGCCGGCGTACATCACCATTGGCCACTGTAACCCATAGGGCCAAATCGGATTCAATGAGGATTTGCACAGCAGTTTTAGACCGCCTCCCACAACCTTGCCTAACATCGCCAGGTGCCTTTTCTGCAGGAGAATGAGGCTGGAGATGGGTGTGTGGCAGCAGTGGACCCTGTGGTCAGTGAAGATGAGGAGGCAGAGAATGAGGATGAGGCGTCCAGATCTGCTGTCATCACTATGGGCCTCTTCTGGGGGTGGAGTGGAAGTTGCTGGTACCTCCTCTCCAGTGACGTTGGGTGGGAGACCTGTGGGGATGTAAATGCAGTGTTATTGTTTCTGTGTATGATCTTGTGCATGGGTGTGTTACCCTGTATGGTTGTTATTGCCCTGGCAGCTTTGCCTTCTGTGAGTAGTGATTTTGTGGGCTTGCTGATTCTCTCTAATGTGCATGCTTTAGTGATGGGTGTCCATCCAGGTCTGTGAGGGGTGTCCATGCATTAGTGTTGCATTCAGGGCTTGGTACTGGGATGAGTGGGTTATGATGGTGGGGTGTGTGGAAGGTGGTGAAGTGATGGGAGTGAGGGTAAGGGTGGGGGTTTGTGATGGCATGCAGGTAGGGGGGTGATAGTACTGGAGATTTGACTTACCAGAGTCCAGTCCTCCTCCTACTCCTGCCAGGCCCTCAGGATGCATGATTACCAAGACTTGCTCCTCCTATGTTGTTAGTTGTGGGGGAGTAGGTTGGGGTCCACTGCCAGTCCTCTGCACAGCTAGTTGGTGTCTTGCTGCTGTGGAACGTACCTTCCCCCGTAGGTCGTTCCACCTCTTCCTGATGTCATCTTTTGTTCTTGGGTGCTGTCCCACGGCGTTGACCCTGTCCATGATTCTGCACCATAGCTCTGTCTTCCTAGCAATGGACGTCTGATGCACCTGTGATCCGAATAGCTGTTGCTCTACCCAGATGATTAACTCCACCATGACCCTTAGCTCCTCCTCTGAGAACCTGGGGTGTCGATGCGGTGCCATGGGTGTATTGTGAGTGATGTGGGTGTGTGGGGTGCTGTGTTGGGGTGTGTGATGTAGGGTGGGCCGATGGTGTATAGGTGATGGTGGTGTGTGCTGTGGTCTTGTCTGTGGTCTTGTCTGTGGTCTTGCTATCCCTCTTGTGGCACTTGTTTGTATTGGTAAAGGGTTGTTGGTAATGTCAGAGTATATTTTATAGTGGTTTGGGTGTATGGGTGTGGTGTGTGTATGTGTGTCAGGTGTGTGCACTTTGAATTGTCCAATGTGGAGTAGTTTTGTTAGGTTGTGTGTATTTTTAGCATAGCGGTATGTACCGCCAATGGTCTAGCACCATTGAATGTCCGCCACGGTGATTCGTGGGTCATAATGCTGTGGGCGTAGTTCTGGTGGCGTAACGGTGTGTGTTTTGCTGCCGCCAATTTATCACTGACCTTTGGCCTGGCGGACTTGTGTGTGTGGCTGTATAGTGACGGATTGCTATGTGTGTGTCATGATATGGGTGGTGGTAATCCGCTGCAGCGTCGATATGTTGGCGGCAGTCAGCATGGTGGTAAGTGGTACTTACTGCCAATGTCATAATAAGGGCCATAGTTTGGGGTGTGATACACAATGTACCAGAAGAGGAAAGTGCTAGCAGTCTGGACCCAGAGCATAGTCAAGCTCCCTTACATGGCATTGGCCAATGACACAAAGGGGCAGATTGAACAACAGTGGTGCAGCAACAAGTGCATCACTACAGTCCTTGTGGCCCTCAGTGCACCCCTTACCACCGCCATGTGCGTCCCTAAGTAGAATTAGGGCATGGGATGATGCAGGTAGGGTCCAATTGCATCTATTCATATGGAAGAAAATGATGTACTCAGCAGGAGTTGCAACAAAACAGATCATCACAACTTCTGCTGAGTACATAGTGGCCCATCAGATATATTTATATGCCCACATATAACACCTGCTCTCAGCAGCAGTTCAAAGTGCATGAAAAATGGAACTTATGTTTTTCTCATTTTTCCCAGAGGGTTGTTGATTTACCCCCCAAAACAGGTGTTGGGCCCTCCTCCCATACCTGATGCATGGTGCAGGCCTCATGTTGTGCTGCTCAAATCTGAGTTGCTCTATTCATGCGTCACTACACTTAATAATGGTTGTGCAGGGAAGTTGGGTCATCTGCCCTGCCTCGGCTTCTTTATTGCATAATAAAATGGCAGCCCTAATGTGGCTCTGAGGCTCTTTATACAGGCAGCAAACAACATGTCCAGATATTTAAACATGACATGCTGCACTGAAACATATCAACACCTGTCATGCACATGCAAATAATGGAAATAGTATTGAAATTGGATACTTACCAACTGCTCCACCAATCTCGATGCCCAAGTGATCCAGCAGATCTTGCTTCCTTGTGATGAGGTCAGCCCACCAGTCTTTCAATTGGAGGTCATTCCTTCTGGTGGCAGGAACTCTAGTCAGGTGGTGGAGCACCTTGCCTCACTGCAGCTTCCTGGCCTCTGTGGGGTAGCAGTGTATAACACGGCCACTCAGTACTCGAATCATGTGGAGGTAATGTTATACCATCCAAAGGAAGCCCCCCAGCTCATCGGTCGACATCCTGGCCATCATCCCTTTCCCTGACATCATGCAATACAAATGCAGTGACAGAAAAAAAAGACCTGACACTACCCCAACTGCCCCAAATACCCAACAATATATCCTACCCCAGACAAACACCCTACAATACAGTGACAGATACAGTACAATTACAACACAATAGACAGATTATAAGACAAAAATATTCCGAAACACCAACAGCACCTGCTCCACACATCCTCACACAGACACAGATGATAAGACTGTGAAGTGAAATTGAAAGTGGACTCTACTGTACCATGTATGGAGGCAGGATGTCCTGTTTCATCACTTCCTGGGGCTGTGCGTCACATTTCAAGTCATGTGTGTTTTTGATGGATTATGGTCATGCAACAATTTTTTCCCATTGTGTGTGAAAATGCCTGTGGATGTCTGATAGATGCTCAAGGGCTACATGTCTTTTTGCTTAGGAGAAAAGTATGGTATATGCGTATACGTATACATTTTTGACGCATGACAGTCATGCGTTGAATTTTCCTGATTGTGCGTGAAAAGGCCTGTGGACATGTGATAGACATTTTTCAGGCATTGCACAGTATAGATTTGAGCTGTTTGCATCATTAATTTGGACGCATGACAGAAATGCATGGAATATTGCAATGTAGGCCTTGAGTGCACCCAGATTCACTTACCATGTCACATGGACTATGCAACAATGTTGTGATTATGGTATGACTACATGTGTGTAACTATCCAGTCATATCTTTACAGTGACATTGGAATGGTGAACCTATAGGTTTGTTTATGAATCTGCTGCATGAGATTACGCATACCTTGTGCATATGTGCATGTGTAGCTACACTGTATCCACATGCATGTTAGCACATGTGTACTATGAGTGTACATATGTATTTGAAAACTTATTTGTGGGAGTACGAGATTGTTATGTCTGATATACAAATGTACACTTACCAACAATACAAAATTTATGATGATCTATGTTCAAAACATGGTAAGGCATGTGACAGCCATGACAATTTGTACTCAGAGGATGCAGCGGACTAGGACTGGGTTGACATCACGTTACCCCTGGCAGTTTCCATGTGCATGTGTGTCCACCCTGTGGTGTGTTGTTGGTTTTGCCTTCATGATGCTCTGGTACATTTGAGGCATATAGTTCCACATGCATCTTAGTTGCAGGAGATTGTATGTACACATGAGACATGTTGCTGTATGCTGTGTGTATCTGAAGATATGTGTAGTGTCATTTCAGTAACATGTTACACCGTGGAGTGCTCATGGAATGTGAAACCTCACATACCTATCTTCCTGCATGGACACATGTTGGACTTTGACAAATGCCTGTGTAGTCATATCAGTGCTATCTACGTTTCCGAATGTTGAAACACAAGTGAATGTCATTTATTTTAGCTCTTTTAGTTCTTGTAATACCTATACCCTTATATTTGTGGCAGGTTGCCTTTTGTTCAGAATCCTATACACATTACCTTGCCTGAGCCATTTCAGTGGTACATGTGCGCTGAGATATGTGGTATTGTTGCGAAGGTTCTCATTATCCTAATGAGACTATTGGATTCGGGCAGCAGAATCACTTGTATTGTGGGGGACTGAGTCTGATCCCACACCAGGTGACACCTGTCAGCCTAATCTGGGTTTTGTTAACTAGTAGTGCCTTATCTCTGCCCAAGAGCAGAGATGGTTGGGCAACCATGAGCATGACACAATGACTTCTCAGGGAAATCGTGGTCACTTAGATCTCGTCCATTTCTTTTAATTACATTAGTCTCATGTATGCAAGGACAATCATAGGCAGAGTATAGGTCAAAAAGGTTTTATTGAAGTAACTGCATCACAGTTAATAAAGCATGTATTGCAATAACTAGAACGATGAAGCATGATAGGATTAAAGTCATAAAGAGGAGAGTGAAACACAAAAGTAACGCTACCATGTTGTTATTAAGATTGTTAAGAATAGTTCCTACCTAGATATGTTAATAGCACAGCATGTTAAGCTCTAATTCGGCCCTTTAGGTTCTCCTGGGAAGACATCATCCCTCATACCTGAGCAAGAGGTCTGTAGTCTACATAAGAAGCTGCAGTGGAGCACTCAGCAATCAGCATACAGTCGTGGGCATCTGGCTGGAATGTCCCTCTAACATATATCGGTCAAAGTAGTGATTTTATAATAAAACAGGTGATGTTCCCCACATAAGAGTGTGTATGTTTCGATGAACACTGGAGACAAAGCGTACCACTTTTGCTGTCACCCTATCTTACTGCAGCCTTGGGAAAAGCACAGAGTGAAAGAAATGTCTTGTTTAAGAACGCAGTGCTGACTTAGGCAAAGAACAGCTAGATAGAGAAAATGAAACAAGACTGCAAATGTAGCTATTATTAAAATAATATGACGAAGTTCGAATAAAAGATATCTAGGTTCAAGTGCACAGCAACATGCCTAGTTTTGCTAAAATAAGGAATATAAAACTATAGCTAAAATGGCTACACAACACCCTTCTCTTGCAGGTTTAAAGGTGGTTCAAAGCCTAATTATGTATAAAAGCTAGTAAATTCAACCTAAGGAATATATATGGGAATGTCAATAAAGACAAGTTGAAAAACACTTGAGCATGTAGAAAAAGGAGAATTTAAAATGTTAATTGTGGTGGAATTTCAAAAGTCAGAGTAGTTTTTAAAGTCACCAATCGTATACGGGCTAATTGAAGACAATAAATGCTCCACTTTGGCAGGTGGTGAAGTAGAAAGTTAATCGCCAATGAAAACCAAGGAGCATTTGTGTCCAAAGCCAGAGCTCCAGCTAAGACTGCAACATTCGGTGGTGTAAAATAATTAATTTTTACAAATTATCACTTGGTTTTGTAATATATTTCACGTGTGCCTTCACTTTTGTTAAACATTCGGTGGTGTGCCCAACAGTGAGTTTAGAGTTAGATAATCCACAAAGGGCAACTCATAAACAGCTTCTCATAGCAAACGCACCCTCAATGCTCATGTCTGGTAATGAGCCCTCAGCAAGAACATTAACAGATCAGCGTCCAATGAAATCAAGTGCTGCATAGAATGACAGACATTCAGTGCACACTCAAAAGTGCACCAGAGGCACAGAAACACGGGCTGCACACAATGTAAAACCAGCCTGAATGACAGAGACCAGTCACACTGCAATTGCTCCAGGAGTGATATTCCAAAGTACTGCATCATGCGTTCACGACACAGCTTCGATAGTGGAAGCGCTTTCAGTCCTCCTTGTTGTAACGGGACAGCATTGTACAGAAACAAAATAGCAATAGAAAGATGCCATCTACTATAACCAAAGTTATTGGAAATCCCCCCAAAATAGTGGAGAATATTGAGTGGATGGCTGAAGATATTGTGTCAACGAAACCAGAATCAACAGCCTTAAAGAAATTTGTGATTCTAGTAGTACTGGATGCATTAAATGTCCATCCCACAAGTTCACCAAAGTGTCTCGGAAAGTCAGTACTTAAAAGGGACCGTATCTCTGCCGATGACCAAGCTGAAGCACATAGGTCTTGCATGCAGATGTAAGAGCCACATGTTTTTGAAACAATAAAGCCTTGAGCCTGCTCAGCTTGTAAACATTCATATTTGAAGTAGCGATATGGGGCCAAATCTCAGCTAATTTCTTCTGTTGTGTAGGAGGAAAATGTTCGTTCCCGCAGAATGTAACAATCTTAGAGACCGAATCGACATAGACTATTCTAGCTCCCATCCCAAAATAGCTCTCACCATTGAGGAAGACATAGCTGCCATTCTAGAGCACCTGGAATGCAGGTCTAATCAAGGGGACTGGGACTCCCTTTAGATAACAAGCCAAGTTCTCTGCCAAATCGTTACATGCCCCATTCAATAACAGCTGTTTACAAACCATTGAATGGCTGACAGAAGTCCTGCATTCACTACCGTTAAAAAAGATCTCTTTCATGCCACTAGGACATTTGTACTAGAAAGGTAGCTCCCACACCTCATGGATGTAACTATCTCCTAGCCTTTCATATCTACCCACTGGAATGTGTTTTAAGCAGGACATGAATTGAAGTGTTGAAATAGGCATATTAATGAACCTGTGTATTAACCACTCAGCAGATGGTATTTCAGCCACTGTAAAAGGCAACTTTTCTAATTTTTCGATATTTAACATGACATAAGTTGCTTCTTAGCCATTAGTTGTTGTTATCACATTAAATTGAATGTGGACACTAACGTGTTGCCAGGGAACATGACCTACCTTCAGTGTTTGTAGTGTCCAACCTAACTGCATAATGGACCTTAACTGTTTCTGTCCATGGTGTAAAGAAGACATGTCACTTTTTATTATGTCTATTGCAGAAGAAACAAATTGTTTGAGGTATTTATCCTGTCGGACAGCGTATTAATCCTATTATCTACAACAGCTAATGCTTTCTGTAAATTTTCCTGATCTATTCGCCTTAACTGGGCAGCAGCTTCTTGTTGAGAAAGCTTCCAAATGTCATTATAGACTGCATATAAGAGGCACTTTCTGCGTTGTTTTCTGGAGCCTAAAAGGAAATCCTGTAAGTCAGCATTATTAGACAGGAGACTGAGGTGTTCTCTAACAGCATCTAGTGAGGAACTCTTCAACCATTGCTTGCATAGCTTCCCTACACAGTATGTTGTTACTATACCAGCATGTTCAAGTGCACATACCAAGGGTCAGGCCTCCTTGTTCTAAAACCCCCCATGAAGTTTACAGAATGTTTATGACACCCATTGGTATCTATTGGCCACAATAACCATCCACTAGGACGTTTACATGAAGCATTAAGACCAATACTTATACTTTTTAAGTGCCACATTTGCATCATTTTTTGATGCAAAAGCGTCGCAAACTTAAAAAATACAATTGTATTTTGTAAGTTTGCGCTGCTTTTGCGTCAAGATGCGGCGCAAATGCGGTGCTAAAAAAAAGTATAAATATGGGCCTCAGTGTACCGTTTTGGACCCATTCATGGAGCTGATCTTTAGTTGCATTTATACACTTTTGGCACTTGTAAAAGTTTGCAGGGGCAGGAATACTGGGAGCATTCAAATCCTTAAGTTTTGCTAAGCCTAAACAACTTGTCTGGTGTACAGTTTCATTTAAAAATATCAATTGACCAGGTATCAGGCATGCTCTAAATAAAGCAGCCTTTCCCCTTATTTGCTGATTTTTTGTTCCCCACACACTTTTTAAGTCAATCGACTTCAACCAATATTCATAGCCTTCTATGTGTACATTTTCCATAATGGTAAGTTGAAATAATATGACTCAGCGTTTTTAACTTTGTGCCCAGAAAAATATGTACATTTTTCAGAATATGTTTTAGAACTCCCTTGTGGTGGAGTCGGACAATGTTCCCATTGTGTGTAATTAAAAATAGTTTTAGGGGTAGTTGCTCTGTGAATGAAATGGTGTCCATAATAATTATAACAAACCATGTCACCATAGTTCTCTTTGGATTGATGAAGATCCTCACTTTCAAATACAGTAAAATACTGCAATTCAGTGATCATAGAATCAACAGTTTTCACATCCCAGCCATCATTCATAGAAAGTTTAAACACATATGGTATTTGAATGACCTCCGTCGGGCCGCATATATCAAATGTGACTTTATCCTAAACAGTCCCATCAGGAATTGGTGTAGCGGAAATGTTCATGAAAGACAAGTCTCTGTGGACTTTGGGAGAAGAAAAAATGGGTTTTAGGAGCTCATTACCAGTTCAACTGTTGATTTTTCAGGAAGGTAGTGATCATGTATTACTAGGAAGAAAGTAATAACAAAGCCAGTATGAAGAAGGAATGCTAACACAGTCAAGGAAAGCCACTGATAGTTCCATGGAAAAACAAAATAATTTATTTTAAGCCAATTTATCAGCTTACATGTTTTTTTTAGTTCAGATGCAGAAGAGGCAAATGAGTCCGAAAAGGTGTCATTGATGTTGGCAAAGTATCCAGAAGCAGTTCATGCAAAAACTGAAGCCTTATTTGAAGGAAGAGAACTGGTAGTGGTCTCCCGCCATGCTTCACTGTAAATGAAGCCATCCGTTTGTGTACAAGTCGAGTCAAATCGATCAGCAATTTCTGTGTTACTTGTTGCAATTGATGTTAGTGGAACTAATGCAAGATCATTTTCCACCCTCCCCAAGTTCGGAGGGGTGTCAGCATTGCTGCTCAAAACTTGTAGAGGGACCTCTTGACCAGTAGTGAGAGGGATTCAGGTACTACTGGTTGTTCCTCTTGGTCTGCTGTGCAGGATTGGGCACATGTTGTAACTTGACATTATCTATGGAGACAAAGCGCTTTTCTTTAGAATAAGGCATCAGTGGTAGAATAACAGTTCTGGTACCAACAATTCCCAGGACTGGGACCGGTGCACAATAGGAAGGACCAAACTCCTTTTTCAGAGCAACTTTTTCAGGTACTAGATCCCCAACCTTTGGAATGCAGCTGGTAGTTGTTATTGGTACATCCTTAATTCCAATGGAGGCAGCACTGGCAGAAGGGCTGTCGTCACAGAACTGTTGTAATTCAAGCAAGACAGTGACATATTAATTTATGTCAAAACGTGTTTCTGCCGCCTCCACGCCAGGACCATCAAGATCTGGACCCTACATTTGAGTTCCAAACAGGCACTCGTATGTAGTATGACCTCTCAGGGACCTTCTAGGCAGATTATTAAGTGATCTCTGGACTCCATACAGGTGATTAAGCCAACTACGACCAGTACCTAATATACTGGCTGTTAAGGATTGCTTTAAATCTCGGTTTCATCGCTCCACAACACTATTTCCCTCGGGATGAAATGGAGACGAGTATTGGAGTTGAACCCCTAACGGAGCAATGGTGTCCCTGAATGCATTTGAGGCAAAAGCAAGGCCCTGGTCCAAGTGGAAAGCCGCAACTGCATATGTGCCGATAAAGACTTGCAAATCTTTAATGACAGTCCAAGCGTCAGCCGAGCAGTGTGGCCACACCCATTGAAATCTGGATCAAAAGTCGACAGTGACTAACATTTATTTGTATGCACTGCCCAGTGTTAGGGGACCGCAATGGTCCAAGTACACACATTGTAATAGTTTGTTAGAAATTAGGAGAGTGTCTGCGGCAGGTGTTTGACGGTTGGCCCCTTAATTTGATGGCAGATGTCACAACAAAGGACATACTGCTTGGTCTTTTTGTATAGACCTGGTCACCAATAACGTGCTTGCAGTAATTATATTGTTGCCACCACACCAGCATGGGCAGAGGCAACTCCCTCATGCGCTGCTTTGATCAACTCTGTTCTTATGTCTTTATTGGGAATTACTCAAACTTCCACACCTGGTATTTTTACTTCTGCGTCAAGAAAGCATCCCATCTGGTAGGAATATTTAGCAGGAAATGATTTTGGTAAGGGCATGCCTTCAGCCGTGGCTTTTACGGCATCCCATATGTCATCGTCCGGTTTCATTCTAGAACAAGTTATTCCAGGAATAGAAGCCGTAGCTACTGCTGATTTGACTGCTTCATCAGCCAGTGTATTTCCAGCAAAGTGTATTCCAACCCACTGGTGTCCAAGTGTATGTACAACATGGACATTTGGTAGCGTTTCCTTCACATCTGCTACTCTCCCCCACAGACATCTGTGTTTGACCCATTCTGGTGCCAGTAATGCAGATATTCATTGAAGGACTTGTCACAATAATACAAATGACAGGCAATCAGTCTTAGATGTGCAGGATCCGCAAGTTCCAGTGTGATTACAGAGCCTTTAGCTCTGCTAGCTGTGCAGTGCAATCCTCTAGGGTTTGCGTGAAAGTATGTTGTGGATAGGACTTACTACCCTCCATATAGCCTCTTACGACTGCGCAAGCAGCGGAGTATTGATGCTTTGTGCCTATTGCAGGTTGTGCTGAGCCGTCGGAGTACATGACTCTTTGATATTGATCAATGGGCAATGTATTTGCTGGAACTGGGTATTCTAGTTCATATTGCAAGAATTCTTGAGTTTGTAACTTTGGGTCAAAAATATAGCTTACATCAGTGGCTGTCAAAGACATTGCCCATTGGATCCAACATGGATGTAATGCTTTAGCATTTGGAACGTTGACATTGGTAACAGCCTCAAGGGCTGGGATTGGAGATATGACAATAATGCATTTCCCCTGGGTCAGTGGTCTTTCTTTAATTACAGCCTTCTGAACAGCAGTGAGAATTTTCTCGGTGGGAGCAAAGCGCTGTTCTGATGCTGAACACAAATTTGATTTGTATGCTATTGTGATTGTCTCACCCTCATTGAAGTTTACATAGGTGAAACCAATGGCACCAGCAATTACTCTTATGACCAGATGTTTTTTATTGTCCCTTGTGTGTAGGTGTTGTGCTGCAAGCATGTCTGTTTGCAAAGCTCTGAGAATGTATGTGTGTTTGACTGTCCAAAATTTATTGGAAAAGTCAGGACGTCGTAAGTCAGATAAAGGTTTTATGTGTGATGCGTAATCTGGAATGTATAATCTGCCAAAATTTAGGAAACCCAATAGGGACTGGAATTTTTTAATAGTATTTGTAGGTTGCAACTGTGCGCATTTTTCTAAGAATTGTGGCGCTAGGGTCTTTCCTTCACTTGATAGTTCGTATCTCAGAAAGAGGACACTAAGCAAGGCTATTTTATTTTTTATTGAATTTATAGCCGAATTCCAAACATCCCACAACAATGCAGGCTACCCATCTTAGATGTTGCAGTAATTCATCATCCATGAAATAGATATAATCTACATAGGACAATGCTTCAGGGTCAATGTCATGCAATATTAAAGTCACACAAGCCTCGAACAGTCCTGGACTGTTCTTATAACCCTGTGGTAAACTACAGAATTTTTTCTGGGAGCCTAGTGCGCTGAAACTTGTTAAGTCTCTACTCTCAGGCGCTATATTTTGGCAGAACAAACATTGGAAATGTCCAGTGTTGTTTTGTATTTTTTGCGCACAATGTTGTTTATAGGTGCTCTGCTGTGAGAGTTTTGTATAACGTATCTGCGTGTATGACTGTTGTCTAAGACTAATCTGTATGAATGGTCCAGTTTAGCTACAGGAAATAGAAGATTATTCATTGGTAAGACACAGGGTTAGATTACGCCCTGGTACTCTAGTTGTGTAAAGATTTCCCTCACGGGTGCTTTAGCATTATGATTTACTGGATACTGTGGTTGGGGCTGATTTTTAATTGGAATTACATGATATGGGGAATCTTTATCCCAACCTACGTGGTTGCAACATAACGCGGGTGCCTGCACCAATGCTCAATCAATGGTGTAGGATTCTGCAAGCTCATCTGGAATAAGTGGCAACAAAGAAGGCTTGATAACCTCTTCCGCAAATGGGCAAGTAAGGACAAATTCAGGACCCAATCCCTTTCGGCCAGTAGAATATCATAACTGTTTACGACATGGACCCAAAAAATTGCATCAATTATGTGTCTCCTTCTAACTGTAACAATACTTTGTACACCCTGTCAGACGTGGAGACACGCATGTCTGCAGTTTCAATTTCTAAGAAGTCATCAATTGCTTTCCACTCCAGATGCTCTTGAAGATTCCGGCAAACTATTGTGACCTCTGCTGCGCTGTCTAGCAGAGCTAGTGCCTACGTCTTGTTCTTCAACAGAGCCCTCTTCTTGAGTGGCACGACAAATCGCAACTGCTGCCACTTTCTTCTTTTTAAATTGGGGTTTTTACTGCAGAAGTTTGTCTTCTTTTTTAACAGAAATTTCTGTAGAGCGTTGTGATTCCTGTCTTGGTTTCACATACTCAGTTCTTCACTCTGACCTCTCACCTCTCTCACTGCTTTTTTCCGGTGAGTCCTGAAAGGAATACAATTGGCGTGTATCAGTATATTTATATCCTTCAGGCGTTTTTATATATCTCAATTTCTGAGATTATATCTATTCTGTATGGTCGACATATGCGGAGATTCTCCCCTTTCTTTTTTAAGTGTTTGTTAAGTTTTATCCCAGCTTTTTTTAGAAGCCTCAGGAGCTTGCTTGGTAGAATCTTTATTATATTTACCCTAAAACTGTGATGTTGTGGGTCTGGCCCCTGACTATCTCGACCAATACTAGAGTAGGTCTACGCGGTAATCTTTGGCAGCTCACGTTCTTAATCCTGTGGCGGAACGTTCAAGAGCCGCATGCGCACTGTTAGTGCAACTGCTTCCCCTTTCAGGTTACTTAATATGATTGAAGATACATTGGCAAAATTGCGCATAAGTTGCATCCCAAAATCCAGGGCCGGGTCAGCTGCGTATTCATCTTGAATTTGTTTTAACCCTTCCGGTATATTGGCCAGTGTCGGTATACAGTGTGTGGTGGTAAAGAGCGTGGCAAATACTCTGCCCCAAGTGTTGCAATTATCTATTTTGGGAACCATCCCAAATGGCAAGTACATAGTTAATATTCTATGCTTATCCTTCCCTATGGGGAAATACTGCTTCCAGTGCATTTATTTTTTGAGCTAACCAAAACGGAATCTCTTCTCGTTTGGCGGTACTTTTCCCATAATTGAATGTACAGCCATAGGATTAATGCCTGGTGTTACTGCATGTGGTTGTGCTGGGGCAGCACGTGCTGGGCTTGTATTTAATGTTTGCATTACAAAGCGTACTAATTGTCTCTGTATTTCCGTAAGCTCAGTATAAAAGCGGCAGACTTCAGCTACTGTCAAGGTTTCTGCATAAGGGTGTGGTGTATATGTGGCCAATAAAGGTCAGGTAGGACCACCATTACATAGAGGATCTAACGTGTAGAATTGTATGTGGTAGGGTGCCATCAAGCCAATTATTATGTTCTTGATGAGATAGAGGTATTTCTAGATATGCATATGCTATATATTGTACAGGTATGTTTGCAGGAGTGTAATGGTGAAATGTATTTGTGTTTACATCAGCTGCTGGAAATGTGACCCAAGAATGAAAAATGTCTGTTCTATAGGCTGGATGAACCTCAACAACAAATGTAACAGGACCCCCCTGGGCCGTTAGGCCATGTGGCAATAAATGTGCAGTAAGGAGTGGTCGCATATTGACTGCAATTGCTACCCGTTGCGGGTTCGACATGATGAATGGTAAATTTTGTTCAGAGATAAGCACACTAAATGGGGATTATCCTTTTAGGGTTTAAGCTTGAACAACCTACAGAGTTAGTTATGTACTCCCTACTTAGCTGAGAAGGAAAATCCTAAATACCACGGACGTCTCTGTATATAGTACAGAGGTGTCTTTGCATGTAGTGAGACACAGATACTCAGGAGGACCCGATAATTAGTGCCTGACCAAATGTTGGCGGTGCCATGTCACGTAGGTTCTCATTATCTTAATGAGACTACTTGATTTGGGCGGCAGAATCACTTGTATTGCGGGGGGCTGAGTCTGATCCCACACCAGGTAACACCTGTTGGTCTAATCAGGGATTTGTTCCGGCTAACTAGCAGTGCCTCATCTCCAACCAAGACTAGGGATGATTGGGCAACTGGGCCCATGGCACAAATGGCTCCTCAGGGAAATAGTGGTCACTTAGACTTCATGCGTTTCTCTCAATTTCATTAGTCTCATGTATGCAAGGACAATCAGAGGCAGAGTATAGTTCAATAAGGTTTTATTGAAGTAACTGCATCTTAGACAATAGAGCATGTATTTCAATAACTAGGGTGATGTAGCATGACAGGATTAAAGTTGTGACAAGGAGAGTAAAACACAAAAATAACGCTACCATGTTGTTACTAAGATCGTTAAGAATAGTTCCTACGTAAACTATGTTAGAGCACAACATGTTAAGCTCTAATTCTATCCTTCAGGTTCCCCTGGGAAGACATCATCCTGCATACCTGAGCAAGAGGCCTGTAGTCCACATAAGCAGCTGTGGCAGAGCACTCAGCAATCAGCATACAGTCATGGTCATATGTCTGGAATCTCCCTCTAACATATATGAGTCAAAGTAGTGTTTTTATAATAAAACAGCTGATGTTCCAAGAAAGGATCCCCACATTAGAATGTGTATGTTTCTGTGAAAGTTGGAGACAAAGCGTACCACTTTTGCCGGCAACTTATCTTACTGCAGCCTTGAGAAAAGCACAGAGTGAAAAAAATGTCTTGTTCAAGAATGCAGTGCTGACCCAGGCGAAGAACAGCTAGATAGAGAAAATAAAACAAGACCGCAAATGTAGCTATTGTTAAAATAATAAGACGCAGCTAGAATAAAACACATCTAGGTTAAAGTGTACAACGGCAGGCCTAGTTTTGCTAAAATAACTTATTTGAAAGTATAGCTAAAATGGCTACAAAACAGTATATGTGTGCATGCCACCAACTAGGCACTGACATTTGTCCACATCATGTTTGTTATGACTATCACATACAGTGGCTTACCACTGTGTAACAGTGTTGCAGTCTGGCATAGATGGCAGCCTACTCTTCATCACTACTGTGGGTGTTTCTATGGCAGCAAAAAACAATGGTTGTATGTGAAGGGGCAGGTTTATGGAGCTCCAGATTACTCAGGCCACTGTGCACATGCATCTGTCCCCTGACAATGTCATAAGTTTATGTAGCCAGAGCAGTGGTGTTTTTGAGTGGGGATCTAGCCTCTTCCTGATTGCTACTCAGCAGAGCAAGGCACACTCCCTTGCAGACAGACACATGCACAAAAGTTATTAAACAGACTGGGATATCACATTTTCCTCAGTGGTACTTGATGTCAGCCTACTCCTCTCATGTACAGAGGACTGGGTACCTGCACCTGTTGGACATCACTCATCATTTGATGTCCTGAGTAATGTCCATGGGCAGGTTGGTTAGAGGTTGTATATCTGTTGTGACCACAATTTTGCAAACATGCCGGAGACAGATGGTGTTATCTGTCACTGCTTCCTGTCATGTTGGCATACGATCGCAACTACAAGATTATGGTAGTGGCTAACATGACAGTGTTATGTACTGATCTGGCCACCCTCTCTGTACTTATGTTGGATGTTCACATGTAGACATTGATGTGTTGCACAGTCAGCATTGGTATCTGTGTGTTCCTTCTCCATGTTTTGCCACATTACTTGTAAGCTTTATATTTTGTCTCCTACATTGCTCCCATTCTTTAGGCTACTTACACTTTGTGCACATCTAGTACAGCAACATTGTCTGGTCATACATGGACAGGATGCAAGATATAACTTGTGTAAGTTGTAGATGTACACATCTTCTTCCACTGGCTACATGATAGTTACAGTCCCAATTGCAGAATTTGTGAGATGTAATGAGTGCCACATATGACATTACACCTGCCACAGCACTTTTTTGTCTCCAAGTGTGCTCCTATGTTGTAGTTGCAAGTATCTGTGGGTGTCTCCCAGCTGTCCAGTGACATTCTCCATTGAACAAGAGTATGCATTTATTCCAGCATGCCACAACCTAGTTAACTCTTACCATTACAGAATGATGTTGATGTGTGAAATTATCTCAGTGATGCTTTTTTCATTGTCCAAATGCAACATATATGGCTACTTCTACTCCCATTCATTTTCTGATGTGCCTCTAACATTTTTGGACATTGCTGGACATAGTTGCACATCCCATACCTGACTGCCATGTTTGGGCCCAAAACATGTATGGGATAATTTGTGACTGTTGCTACCTTGCACTTGTTCTGTTATTTCTATGTGTTGTTATAGAGAGCATACTAGTTAACCATGCTGACACATGTCAAGCATTGATGGTACTAGCAAACCCTTAGCTACCAAGGGCATACACCCTGTTAGAAATTGGGTCTTTGGTTGGCAGTCAGGTTACCCCCTGTCCAAGAAAGGACCCTCACTCTAGTCTGGGTAAAGGAGAATAACATTCAGTTAACCCCACTCATCCCCTTGGTATCTTGGCACGAGCAGGTAGGCCTAACTTTAAAAAAGTATTTGTACCAACACACGCAGTAATACAGTGAAAACACCACAAAATGGACACCACACCACTTTAGAAAAATAGGTCATATTTATCTAAATATAAGAAGATCAAAATTACAAAAATAAAACATACACAAGCCAAGAAATGAAACTGTAAAAGAGTAAGAGTCTTAATCCTTAGAAACAGTGAGAATGCTGTTGTTACACAAAGTACCTGGTTAGTATAAAAACTAAAGCAGCACGGGTGAATGCGCAGCGGAGCAAGGTAGCAATGAGTCGATTCTTTTGCTTGCAAGTGGGGCCATGCATCGTTTCCTTCTCTGGTTGGGTCGGTGATGCGTTGTTTCCCTCTCAAGACAGCAAAGTGTCAATTTCTGGATGGGGCACCTCGGATCCAAGCAGAGTCGGGTTGACTTTGATGCCCAGGGGCGATGCATGGAGAATCCAGTCGCATGGTATTAGAAAACCGGGCTGTGTGGGGTTTGCGTTGCTATGATCCTCCGTAAGTGGGCGTTACTCCAGCCACAATGCATCTATCTCCCAGCTGCGATGCAGGAGGAGCGTCAATTTCAGTCGCGAAGCCAGCGTTGCGTTGTTTATTAGCCATGTTGCGGAAGGTGCATCGAAGATTTCCCTGCATGGTATTCTGTGTGTGGATTTTCAGTTCTTGTCTGCCAACTTCACCTTTCAAGGGCCCGGGGACTGCATAGGGCACCACTTGGCAGGGCAGGAGCCTCAGCAGAGAGTCCAGGTGCTGGCAGGGGAAGTCTTTGATGTCCATGAGACTTCAACAACAGGAGGCAAGCTCAGTTCAAGCACTTGGAGATACTTCTCAAGCAGGAATGCACAACAAAGTGCATTCTTTGTCCCCTATCATAGGAAGAAGCAAAACTGTAGGATAGCCCAACAATGCGCAATCACAGGCAGGGGCAGCACTTCTCCTCTGCTCTTCTCCTTGGCAGAGGTTCCTCTTGATACCAGAAATTATCTAATTTTCAGGGGTTTTGGGTCCACTACTTGTAACCCTTTCTGCCTTTGAACTAAGCAAACTTCAAAGGAAAGTCTCCCTTGTTTGTAAGATTCTGCCTTGCCCAGGCCAGGCCACAGACACACACCAGGGGGTTCGAGACTGCATTGTGTAAGCGCAGGCACAGCCCTTTCAGGTGTGAGATGCCACTCCTCCCCTCCCTCCCAGCACAGATGGCTCATCAGGATATGCAGGTTACAACCCAGCTACATTCCACTCTCGACAATTATTTGGTGGTGCTTTGTCCCATTTATTTATTAGATCCTGACAATAGGTCATATGTTTGCAGCCATAGCTGTTTCATTTGTCTGGCAACCCATAGGGCACAGCACAGCCAACGTGTGTGTGCCATAAGTGAGGTACAGCCCACAATATATCAGAGTTGTGCCAAATGGCAGTGCCAGGACATGATCACTGTGCCAGTGGATTCAAGCTGCCCTGGCTAATGAGTGGTGATACCCTGAATCCAATCCAAGAATGCTGGTTTCTAGTCCATGGTGGACCTGGCCTGGCAGTTCGTGCTGGACTGTTGCCATGGGGAGCAGGTTCAAGACTGATTTGTACATGGCTGAGTCCAAACTGGGGTGGCATTGTGAGAAAAAAACAATGGATTAAGCCCAGACCTGTGACTCAGGTTGAATGGTTGAATTATTCTGCACTCTGTCCATCATCTGTTCCTTTTCGCTTTTAACACCCTAAGTGGGAAGGGTATGCCCAAACGTGGGTCCTGTGGTCACTGTGTCACTGGATTCAAGCTAGTTGGGCTGATGAGGGATGAGAACCCGAAACTGGCCTGAGCATGGTTATTGTCAGTCCAGAGATGACCTGGCTTGACAGTCTGGGCTGGACTGTTCCCATTGAGATTGAGGTCAAGACTGATATGCATATGGTTGCATCCAAACCGGGTGGCATTGTGATAAAAAACAAAGGATTACACCAAGATCTGTGATTGAGGGTGAATGTATGATTTGTTCCATATTCCGTCCATCATCTGTTCTTTTTGTTTTTGTCACCCGAAATGGGAAAGTTATGCCCAGACGTGGGTCCCGTGCTCCATGTGCCACTGGATTCAAGCTAGCCTTGCTAATGAGGGGTAATACCCTGAACCCAGAACCAGGATGCTTGTTTCTGGTGCAGGGAGGACGAGGCCTGACAGTTCGGGCTGGACTGTTCACATGGGGAGAAGTGTCAAGACTGACTTGCATATGGCTGCATCTAAACTGTGTTGGGACTGTGAGCAAGAGAAACGTTGATTAAACCTAGATCTGTGACTGGGGTAAATGTTTGTTTTGTTCCGCATTCTGTCAATCATCTTTTCTTTTTGCTTTTGTCACCTTAAGTGGGAAGGGTATGCCCAGACATGGGTCACTTGATCACTGTGCCACTGCATTCAAGCTGACCTGGTTGATGAGGGGGTGATACCCCGAATCCGGTTACAGTATGCCTGTTTCCAGTCCACGGTGAACCTGGCCTGGTAGTTGGTGCTGGACTGTTCACATGGGGAGCACAGCCAAAACTGATTTGTATAAGGCTGGGTCTGAACTAGGGCAGCATTGTGAGCAAACAAATGAGGGGTTAAACCCAGATCTGTGATGGGGTGAATGTTTGATTTGTTCTGCAATCCACTATCATCTGATCTTCTTGCTTTTGTTGCTCTAAGTTGAAAGGGTATACTCTGACGTAGGTCCTGTGCTCACTGTACCTTTGGATTGACGCTAACCTGGCTGACAAGGGGGTGATACCTCAAATTTGGTCCCAGAATGCTTGTTTACAGTCCACAGTGAACGTGGCCTGGCAGTTCATGCTGGACTGTCCCCGTGGGGAGTAAGGTCAAGAATGATTTGCATATGGCCGCGTCCAAACTTGAGTGTCACTGTGAGCAAGAAAACAATTAATTAAACCCAGATCTGTGACTAAGGGTGAATGTTTGATTTGTTCCGCCTTCAGCCCATCATCTGTTCTTTTTGATTTGTTGGCCTAAGTGGGAAGGGTATGCGCAGACATGGTTCTCGTGCTCACTATGCTACTTGAGTCAAGCTATCCTGGCTGAGGAGGGGGAATACCTTGAAACCAGTCCCAGGATGCTGGCTTCCAGTACAGGGAGGAACTGGCCTAGCAGCTTAGACCAGACTGCTCACATGGGGAGCAGGTTCAAGAATGATTTGCATATTGCTGGGTCCAAACTGTGATGGCATAAAAATGATGGATTAAATTCAGATCAGTGACTGGGGGGTGAATGTTTGATTTGTTCTGCAATCCATCCATCATCTGTTGTTTTTGCTTTTGTCGCTCTATGTTAGAAGAGTATGCCCAGCTCACTGTACCTTTGGATTCAAGCTAGCCTGGCTGATGAGGGGGTGATACCCCAACATCAGTCCCAGGATGCTTGCTTCCAGTCCACAGGCAGTTCATGCCGTACTGTTTCCCTTGGGGAGCAGGATCAAGTCTGATTAGCCTGTGGCTGAGTCCAAACTTGGATGGTATCATGAGCATGCAAACAATCAATTCAACCTAGATGTGTAACTGGGGGTGAATGTTTGATTTGTTCTGCATTCACCCCATCATTTGTTCTTTATGATTTGTAGCTCTAAGTGGGAAGGGTATGCCCAGACATGAGTCCTGTGCTGACTGGGTTACACGAGTCAAGGTAGCCTGGCTGATGAGGGGGGAATACTCTGAAACCAGTCCCAGGATGCTTGTTTCTATTCCAGGGAGGACCAGGTCTGGCAGTTTGGGCAGGACTGTTCCCATGGGGAGCAAGGTCAAGACTGATTTGCATATGGCTGGGTCCAAACCAGGGTAGCATTGTGAGCAAAAAATGATGGATTAAAACCAGATCTGTGACTGGGGGTGAATGTTTGATTTGCTGTGCATTCTGTCCATCATCTGTTCTTTTTTCTTATGTCGCCCTAAGTGGGAAGGATATGCCCAGATGTGGGTCCTCCCATCCCTGTGCCACTGGATTCAGGTTAGACTGGCTGATGAGGGATCATACCCCAAAACTGGTTCCAGAATGCTTGTTTCCAGTCCAGGGTGAATCCATACTAGGGTGGCATTGTGAATAAAAAAGCAAGGCATTAAATCCAAATCTGTGATGAGGTGAATGTTTGATTTGTTCTGCATTCCATCCATAATCTGTTCTTTTTGTTTTTGTCTTGTTAAGTTGTAATGGTATGTGCAGATGTGGGTTCCATGCTCACTGTGCCTCTGGATTCAAACTTGGCTGGCTGATGAGGGGCCATACTCCAAAATCATTTTTTCAGGGAAGACCTAGCCCTAGAAGTTCGGACTGGACTTTTCCCACGTTGAGGGGGGTCAAGACTGATTTGCCTTTTGCCGAGTCCAAACTGGGTTGGCATTGTGAGCAAGAAAACAATGAATTAAACCCAGCTCTGTCAATGGGGTGAATGTTTGATTCATTCCGTATTCCATCCATCATCTGTTCTTTTTGATTTGTCACCCTAACTGGAAAGGGTAAGCCCAGACGTGGGTACCGTGCTCGGTGTGTTGAATGATTCAAGGTAATCTGACTGATGAGGGGTGATACCCTGAAAGCAGTCCTAGGATGTTTGTTTCCGGTCCAGGGAGGACCTGGTCTTGCAGTTTGGGCTGAACTGTTCCCATGGAAAGCAGGGTCAATGGTGATTTTCATATGGCTGGGTTCAAACTGGGGTGGCATTTTGAGCAAAAAGTGATGGCTTAACACCATATCCGTGACTGGGGGTGAATGTTTGATTCATTCCGCATTTTGTTCATCATCTGCTCTGTTTAGTCTTGATTTGGTTGTCATGTTGAAATCCATACATTCATTTGCTTAAAGAAAAGATGTAGCAATTATAGATGAAATAGTAAATGTTGTTTCAATGTATTTAGGGCCGTATTTATACTCCGTTTGCGCCGAATTTGCGTCGTTTTTTTCGACGCAAATTCGACGCTAAACTAACGCCAACTAACGCCATATTTATACTATGGCGTTAGAGGCGAATAGCGCCAAAGTTCCCGGAATGTGCGTCATTTTTTAGCGTGAACCCCTTCCTTGCGTTAATGATATGCAAGGGAGGCGTTCCCGTCTAAAAAATGACTCCCAGGCGTTTACGTGGTATTTATACTCCCGGGCAAAAGAGACGCCCGGGAGTGGGCGTGGCTAAAAACGGCGCATTTGCGCCGCTTTTTAACGCCTGGGTCAGGCATGGCGTTAAGGGACAAGTGGGCTCAAAATGAGCCCAGAGTGCCCTCCCCTGCCCCCAGGGACCCCCCCTGCCACCCTTGCCCACCCCAGGAGGACACCCAAGGCTGGAGGGACCCACCCCAGGGACATTCAGGTAAGTATTTTTTTATTTTTTTTTAATATTTTTTTTTGGCATAGGGGGGCCTGATTTGTGCCCCCCTACATGCCACTATGCCCAATGACCATGCCCAGGGGACAGAAGTCCCCTGGGCATGGCCATTGGGCAAGGGGGCATGACTCCTATCTTTACAATGATAGGAGTCATGTTGATGGGGGATGGGCGTCGAAAATAAATGGCGCAAGTCGGGTTACGACGATTTTTTCGACGTAACCTGACTTGCCCCATTTTAAGACGCCCATGCGCCATTTTCCCCCTACGCCGGCGCTGCCTGGTGTACGTGGTTTTTCTCGCGCACACCAGGCAGCGCCGGTCTGCTTGCGCCGGCTAACGCCATTCAATAAATACGGCGCCCGCATGGCGCTTCAGAATGGCGTTAGCCGACGCAAAACTTTTTGACGCTAAACTGCGTTAGCGCAGTTTAGCGTCAAAAAGTATAAATATGGGCCTTATTGTTTATCTCATTGATAATATGACAATCTCGGTACGTTTCAGGATAACCCTTCTTCAAGATACATACAAGTATAAATGCATATACCCTAAAAGACAACAACACATTAACCAAATTCAAAATTTAAATGCTTATTCAAAAGGTAGTTTTTGTAGTAGGTTTTCTAATATAATATAATACAATACTACAATAAATGAGCTACAAAATGCTATTCACAAACCTAAATGTAGAGTTCACTCCTTCAGGCAGAGTTTACACCTCTTTGACTGTAGATAGGAATGTATTTTTAATTTCAACCTGAAAGAAATAATTTTCATTTAAGCTAAATCATTAATTCAAAATTAGGTTAATAGTGTTTTAGATTTTTTTTTCTTTTGCTCTAAATTTAAAATACATAGTTACATTTACATCACATTAATATTTAACATTTAACATATTAACTATTAAATTGAAATTAGCTTTCTAGGGTTTCAATTAAAAACATTTCACCTAAATTCAAAACAATGATTTACAATGCATTAATAATTTTTAAAAAGTGATCTACTGAAGTTAATAAACATAATTAAATAATATTTAATTCCATTTATTGTTACTTTCATTTTTAAATTTTAAACATGGTGTTTACATAGTTAAGAAATAAATAATTGATATGCAGTATTTTAGATGTTCCTTTTAACATTAAGGTACAATTATTTATACTTACCTATGTTAAATAATTTAATTTAAGATTATTTCCTGTTCGGTTTTATTTTAAGTCCCTACACCTGGGAGTTTGGCTCCACCACTATTTCAGGTGATGACGGCATGTCTACACTTTTCAGTTACTTTACACATGGTTTTTGTGAATCACCAAAAGAAGACCATTTACTGAAAAGTGTAAGAGTAAAGTAACACATCAAAATTACTCACTAGTGTAAATTATCTTTGCTAGTAGCCCCACTTGACTTCCAAAAGTAAGCATTGACATAAAGCATGTCACTTTCAGCTAATTAGCCAATTTTTTCTAAAGCTATTTACAGTTATTACAGAAAAATATCACAGATACAAACTTTTGAGAAAAAGATTAGGTCTGTACAAAATTCAAATACCACATTTCATATGAAATGTGCCCTTGTAGAATTCAAATGTCTAAAAAAAAGGGAACATTATGTAAACTAAAGCTGCTCAGCGATAGGAGATTTACCCAAATGAAGGCTTCAGTGTTTAATTTGAGCATGTGGTCACAAGAGGGACCCTCCAACACCCATTGTTGAAAACTGCACATGTCTTTTATCATCAGATATTGGCCAGAGTAAAATAGGGAAAAACACAAAAGGATGAAACAAGGTGGAAGAGAAGAGCGAGATAAATGGGCTGGAAGTGCCTGGTGGTGGATCAAAGAGGCTTGGTGTGGAAACACGACTGTGCTACTTTCGTATTGTGCACCCCTAATATTGCATAGCACTGGTCTGGGTAGTCTGAGTAAAACTTTGGAATCTGGTAGTTATTCTTTTACAAAATAACCACTGGAAGTCTCCATATTCTTTGTTCAATTATTTTTCTGGTTTTGTATAGGAAGTGATGTGAGGGGGTTGTGTTTGTCACCTGAAATGGAACATTTGTATTAGTAGTTTTAATTAATAGCATATCAAGGTTTTGAAAACAAATCAAAGATTAAACAAAACATTTAACAAAAAAAGATTTACAAAACAAAGTAAATAAGCGTAAAGGTACACTGCAGGAAAACTTAATAATATTACTTAGTGGTGTAGATAGTTGTAGTTAGGTCTTCTTTTCCATAGGAAGAAAGTTTTTTGTATGATAATATGGCTCCATTTGATGAATCTTCACAAAATGTTCTGAAAAATAGTTCATCTACCCCAGCTCCTTCCTGGTAAGCTTTGTGGTAAACTATTAAGCAGGGGCTGAGAAAAAAGGAGGGTCTCAAAACTTTAAATCCCAGTGCATTTGCCATAGACTTCTTTAGGCAGGGATTTAGCAGAAACTTCTGAATGAAATTACACCACGTTTGGCAAGAATCTGGCTCTTGATCGGCAGATTGTGCTTTACTGTGTTTGGTGTAAAATCCATGAAGTAGTTTTTGAGAGATTAACGTTGGTTTATACTTGTGTATGTTGACAGTGGGTTCATGAGGGTCTCATGAGACCCTTGTTGATCAAATGTGAATTTACCTTGAAAAAAACAAAAGACAAGAGGCATTTGGCAAAACAGGAACAGTTTGTTTAATTAAGCATAACATCTGGGAGAACAGTTACAGAACCAGAGTCTGAGGACTGTCTCAAAGTACTCTCAATTTAAGTGGTGCTTTGTAAATTTTTCTGGGTACCACAAAACAATTACAACATTCCTTTTTGGGTAAAGAATGAAAACATTTGCTTCAAGTCATAAATAGGGTCCTGGTAAGAAATGCAGGTGGGCCTTGACCTTGCGTTGACACTATGTGGGTTAGCAGGTACGTGTCCAGATGTCCTGCCTGAGGAGTATGTGATAGATGCATGTTGCTGTGCGTGCGGTGTTCTGATTGGCTAAGTGTTCCTAACTTAACATGGCATCTGACTTTATGTTGTGTTGAGGAATGTGCACAACACTCTGGCCCTGTTTGATTTATTGGCGCCAATGTCCTCAGACCATTATTTTGTTGCTGTGCCCATCTGTAGGACTGATCTAAGATTCCTGTTGGCACATTTGTCTGCTGGCTACATGCTACCCCACCTGTGACCTGTCAATCTGTAACCTCAGGTCTAGGTCTCAGAGCCTGCCTGACCATATACTTCTGTCTCTGGATTGATGGAGATTTCATGATGGGTGAACTAAAAAGTGGTGAAGCAACTGCGTTCTTATATCTGAATGTATCTCTGTGTGCATCGGCATCCATTTTTCCAATATTAATATTCTTGCGGGAGCAGCAATTTAAAAATAGAGTATTCTGATTTGCCTCTGGAGCTTTATTTCCCTTGGGCCATCTCACTCCCACAGGAGTCAGATTACCACAGGAGCGAGCGCTCTCATTTTGCAACAAGCAACATGAGAAAAAGTGTTCCTGGCTACTATTACAGGACTTAGAGATTTAGGGCATATTTATGAAAGGCTTGCACTAGATTTCCACTACAAATTGTGAAGCAACAGCAGCATAAGCACTAAGTCATATTAATAAAACAATACATTTGAAAAATTTGTCATTTTCTGAGCGTTGTGTGAGGCAAAAGCTCTGTTGAATCAGCTGCGCCACGCACAATTTGACATATGCAATGTAGGTATTCCCTTTCAAAATCTGATGCAAATGTAATGCAGCAGTATTTATTGGTTAACCAATGTGTCACATATCATTGGAAAGTGCAACAGAAAGCCTGAAAAGAATACAGAATTGCTTCACAACCAGTCTAATAAAGGAGTGGTATAAAAAATGGACCCCGCAAATTTTAATTTTTGATTTGGAAAGCTCGATTATGCCATGGTGGTCATCATACGGCAACTTGGAGTAGCTGGGAGACCACCACAATGTAGGCAGCAAGGGAGGAGGGAGGGTGTTTTCCGGCAGCACATGTCCCTCATTGACCTCAGGGAGACGGTCATACAATTCTACAGACTCAGGAGAGAGCCTATCATTGAATTGCTGCAGAAGATTGTGCCAGATCTCCAACCACCAACTGCAAAGCCCACCAACATCCCATCATATATAAAACTATGGCTGTGCTTCACGTTCTGGCATCAGGTTCCTTCCAAGTCTCAAAGGGAACATTTTCTGCCTCCTCTTCCCTTTGTTGTGGATGCCATCATTACACTAACATCCCAGCATCTTTTTTTGCCAAAACTCCACAACAATGACTGACTGCCAAGTCGGGATTCTATGACATAGCAGGATTTCCCCATGTTCTTGGTGCAATTGATTGCACACATGTGCAATTGGTGCCCCTGCTGTGACATACCACCTGCACATAAACCGGAAACACACATATTCCAATGAATGGTTTCAGAATGGGGAATATGGGAATGTAAAAACTCATGGTAAGGAAACTACAAATATACTTAAAACCAACTAAGAAGTTCAATGTATGACATAATATCCATCCCTGTGTTTGTGAACTGATATTGTGTCATATGCACTTAGTGGGATTAATGGACTCTAACATGTAGACAATGATAATGATGTTCCATTATGTCATTCCCTCACTAATCTTACAGTTGGAATTAGGGAAAAATCAAGTGTAAAAAATATTGTGTCATTTCACACGGTGTGAGTGGACTAAAACATGTTTGTTTTCTACACTGGTTAACAAATCAGCACAATAATCATGCAGGTCACAAGTAAAGTCAATATGAGTAGAAATGGTGCATATTAGCTAAGTGAGAGATGTGTGGATGTTCAGTGATGTATCTAGTCTTGATAATTTCTGAAATTTAGACTAACATAATGGGTGTTGAACAAAGCACGAATTCCTAAGTAAATGTGTCACACATGACAGTAAATGTGCATGTTGACCAAAGTATCAGAAGCACTAATGGAAGAAGCTGTTGCAAATTCCATTTATTTCATGCACTGTAAGTAGAGCTACAAATATTGCTTTAAATTTCTAATCTAGTAACATATGTGACACTACAATTACAAAGAACAGACACGTTGCAGCCTTTCTTACCATCTAGGTCCAAGCATACACATAGGGCCTCTTTAGGAGTTTTGCGGGCGGTTTGCACTGTATGCCGAAAGTCTGACTGGGTGGTTGCCGCCACCCTTGCTATCTCCCCGCTGGACCCATTAAGAGTTTCCCGCTGGACCCGCGGGCGGAAAATGACATTTCTGCCTGCCAACCTAGAGCAGGTGGCAGCATTGCCTCCGGCTCGCAATGGAGCCAGCAGTAATCCTTCCGCCACAGGGTGCACTAGCAATGTTCACTGTCAGCACAGAAGGGCATGCAGCACCGCCCTGTCTGATTGTAATCTCCACCACCGCCAGGCTGTTGGGATGAAGGATCCCAGAGGTGCTTGGGGTACCCTGGTCGCCTGACTGCCAGGGACTTAATGTGGCAGTCGGACCCTCCAGCCTCGTAATGAGAGCCATAGTTGTCAACCAACATGGACAAACTTAATCTAAGTGATAGATGACTAGTTTGGTGCATCAAGTTGCCTACATTTCCTGCATCTCAGTCCATCAATGTTAAAGTGGCAATGTCAATTAATAGGCTGTCAAACATGTCATACACAGTAAATAATTTAGATATTGCTGTGTACTCAGGATCCTAAACTCAATACTCTCTTGCCACATCAGTGATGTCATAATCAATGCATATAAGTACTAAATCACCTGCAAGGCAAATTAATATACATACATGTGAAATACAAAAGTGCAAAATATAGGTCGGTAGTATAAAGTTGCCTATATCTACATCTCTTTATCCAATATAAAATTGGCCTACATTGTCATACCTATGTGCCAATTTAAGGTCAGCATGGCACCTTGCCAAAATGAAGGAACTGCTGTTTGACAAAAAAACTTTATAAATATCAATTTCATAAGTGGGTGAATCACTAAATGTACTGAGCAAATACCCATGTTAAATTGAGTGAAAAAAATCAAAGGCTGTGCTAATGTCATGTACGCAAGCATGGACATCATAGGTGACAAAAGGACAAATGTGTGAGTGTCAAACATGTTGGCACAGTCACAACCTATATACAGCAAATAGCATAGACCTGTTAAGAACATGCCAAAGTGCCTATCATAGAAATCTATTGTCTGAAAATTACATTCAGCATGTAGAATTGTCCTATGTCTCATGACATGGGAATATGTGCAGTGATGCTTAGAACGTGAATCTACATGTGTAAACCAATGTTCAGCAGTATCTAACTCAGTTTGGGCAAAAGTGTAATAAATGTGTATGACTTTGACAAAAAACACTGCACACATGGACACTTATGTTTGGAATTTTCAGGTGACCAAGGATATGGTTTACAGACATGGGTCATGACCCCATTCATCAATCCTTAGATAGTGGCAGAACAAATATACAACATGGCACTCACCAAGACAAAGAACTTTGTAGAAAGGAGTTTTGGCATGCTACATTCTAGGTTCTGGTGCCTCGATATGTCAGGTGGACAACTAGTATACTTATATACTAGAACTAATTCTGGTATGTGGAATATTACAAATATTTGTTTAAAACCTGATGTACTGTGGGTCTATGAGCCACTTAGTCCAGATGAACTGGAAAAGGATGAAGTCAACTGCGGAGGGATCCAACACACAAATGCAGTTTGGTGCAGACATGACCAAATAGTGGCAATTTAAAAAATGTATATTTTCACCTGATGGTAATAGTGACGGAAACATGTCAACTTATCAACCAATAAACACATTCATTGTGTTGTATATATGTGTAAGTCAATGTAAACATCTATTCAGACACATCTTCGCAACTAGGCTCCAACATATATGTCTGAGTTGTTGATCAACATGGGGCCATACTTCCAAATAATAAGAAATCAACACAGCAAACCATTGTAATGCAGTAATCTGCACGAAACATACAGGGCAGGATAGCCACATATCTGCACGGTAATGAGCCATTTGTGTCCTCATTTGCTTAAGCAGTGCAGTGCTGCACAGGGAGGTGTCTTGCTCAGTTCTGCAGCAGCAAAGTGCGTTTCATATGGAACGCAGCGTATTATGTAACACAAACATCACAAAGATCAGTATTTTAGGAAAACTCATCATTGTAGTGTGTTTCACATATGTACTAGCTTGCAGAAGGCCAACACTTTTCAGGAACAAATGTTGTAGATGATACCATCACAGATCATGAGTGACAGTTGTCCTGGACAAAGGATTAGTATCAGGTGCAGATGTTAAAATGTCATTTGTAAAGAAGGCATTCACGCATGTGTGGGATCCACCAAATATTACACATGTGACAGCTTTCCTGGGCAGATTGATGTCAATACCTCATCTGGCCACAGGTGACAAAATACACATTTACCATGCTTTGCACAGCAATGCAACAGGTCTCAAAGGCCTGTAACAAAACACAATACAATGCTGAAGTAGCAATGTGTGATATTAACCACAGAAATAAAATAGGCATGGTGTAGGTGCCACACAACTGGGATCATAAATATACCACTGAGTTCAAAAGTGGCTATGCTGCTACATTACATGGAGGACCTTGCATACCTTTGTACTTAAGACATGGCTGCTTGGTCATTACATGAGGATTACTGGAATTACACCAGATAGAGTTTGACAGTCCAGGAAACCTGGAAGTAGCGTGGAACATACACTGAAGTATTGGAGAGCCAGCCTGTGTCCGTGCTTCCCTAAGTGTGTTTAATCCTTGATACACCAGAAGGAATGGGTCTTGATACATGGCTCTAAGAGAGAGAGTGGACTGATTAGGGAATAAAAAAGAGCGGGGTTTAGGCCCCACGATGAAACTTTACATGCACATATGACTGGGGGGACATCCAGGTGTGCACCCTGGTAACACATGTGAAAATTGATGTGTGACCATTCCGCTGTTGATTTCCGACTTGTTGTGCCACCATGCTGCCTGCTGGTCCCCTGACTGGGTGATAAGGTCTGCACATGCATCCTTTGAACTCAGCCTGACTCCAAGGGCAATCTGCCTGGCCTCCAGTCATTAAGTCTCATGAACATGAAAGATTTCCAACCACCCTGCTTCAGCATCTGAACAGTGCCATCTGCCACTCTGACCTGCCAAATGGTGTCACCCCTGTCCTGGACCAATAGAAGTGGGCCTAAGGTGTTTGTACCAGTCAAAGGTATGCTTCTACTTTAGATCCTGTGTAACAGTCCTGTTGCATAGTTTAGAAACTGCACATAGGTCCTATTGCGCAAGTCTGAAGCATCGCATCACACCAGTTGTCCTGGTGGGAACCCCTGCATTGCTGTCATTGTGTGGACTTGACTGCTGAAGTGTGTCCATCTCAGAGTGTCCATTTGAGTAGCAATGCATCAAAAAAAGTGATGCAAATGTTGGAAAAGTACTGGACACAGGAAATGAAAAAGTCGGTGTTGCAGCCTGCATATTAGATAGTGTGAAAGTTAGTTTTGCTTTCTCTTACAGTCTGTTAGTTTGTGCTGGTTTTGGTGATGTTTGGAGAGTTGTGGTTTTGGCAAATTGTGGCCTAGTCAGTGTCTTGCGTGTCCCTGTCTTGTGTCAACTGTGTACCATTTGTGTGTTCACAGTATATTCTCTAAATATTTGTCTTTGTATTGTGGGGTGTTCATCAATGTAGGGGTTTTACATATTTGGTGTAGGCACTAGTTCAAGGGGTATTTGTTTGGGGTGTACTGGTTTTAGGAGTATTTGGGTTATGTAGGGGGTAACAATTATAGTGAGGGAGAGGTTGGGGTCCTTGTATGGCTCCTGAAGCATTACCTGCCCAACATGCTGCCCTCTGGGGTAGGGTCAGCCAGGTCTACACCCTCAAGGATAGGAAGGATGGCTGGGAGAGGGTGCGTTGGCACATGTGCCAGGTATTCGGAACTGATCACACTGCCTTCCAGCTCAAACATCACTGGGCTGATGTTGTGGCACATGTAGCAGATCTGGTGGACACCCTGGGATTGGAGACTGGATGTATGTATGTACCATCATCATGTAGTAATGTAGCTCTATCATTTATTAAAAATGTAAACGTTATAGGGGCAGATAATTTGATGTGGTGGTTTGATTTTGCACCATGCAAAAGTTGCAAATGCAATGCAAACATTAAAGTGCTACCATTAATTCAACACAAAGTAATTTTGTGTGCCTAGAAGTGGGTACATCATCCAAGTGAAAAGCAACACAGAGCCAATGGGTGCATTGCTATACCCTGCCCCAGTGGGCTGTTCTATAGGTTGTTTACATTGAACATGCATGGCTTGAGATTCATTCCCTGATTTAACATACATGATGGACCAGGGAATGATCCACAAATGGGTAAATCTGCAAAGATGATGGGTAAGGAGAAAATATATGTTCAATCTCCAGTTATGTTAAACTTTTTATGTGTGCTGCATTGTGCAGCACTTTTAGACAGATGAAAATGCCTCTGGAATATTGTTTTTGTGCAGAAAGGTGGCGCTTTCAGGACAAAACAATACAAATCTGCTTACAAGGCATGCAGCCTTGCACCATGTTGCAAGGTGTCATGCAGTGCCTTTTGTCATCAGATTGTGCAGCAGCACCATTAAAAGTCTGATATGGTCCTAAAAATGTTACACACAGTCTATACCTGTCCTTTCCCATCATAGCACTACATTGGTCTGCCTAGGGCCAGTGGTTTCACCCTTGTGTCATGGTGCAAGGGAGCATGAGATGATGATGGGCAGCAGTGTAAAAAAGCATCACATGCTGGAATCATGGTTCAGTATGCAATGTTACATACTTCTGACCTTCAACATCGAACCAGCTCTGCAATACAAGGTGACTGCTGCATCCCATATTCATAAAATGTATACACGTATGTCAAGATTGTTGAATGTCTGTAATCATTGGGATGTCATAGTATTTAATATGGAATTTTGACCGTACATTGCTGCACCATTTACAATGCAATGTTCAAATCTTTCTCTTGTAGGTGGACGTTTCCCATGCACCTGTAGAGAAGTTGACACCTTCCAGGATCTAATTGCAACCAGTAAGTGTATTGAGTACATAGTTGTAGCTCTGTAAGGTCCGTGTGTGATCCATGATACTTGTACATTGTGATGTGTATGGGGATGTATCAATCACCTGCAACCAAATGCCAGTCAATTTCCCAATACAACTGAACTTGTCCAGAGAACAATGTTGAATTGACAAGGATGCATGTCAAAGAACATGTAGGGGCAGTGTATGCCGGCCCACAGGATTCATGCAACTTATGCAGCTGTGGTGATGCTTCCACATCTACAGTTTTTATGTGTTTGGCTCACACACCATCATCTAGTGCTAAATCTGTAGATGTTCAACAGAATCAAATGTTGTCATATCACAAATGTCACAAACATAACCAACAATGTTTTAAAAGTGGAAGGAGCTTCGCTAAGCTTTTCTGGACACAGTTTTGTTTCCTATGTCCATATTTGACTAAGACACTGGTGCTAATGAGGTGGAAAAAATACCAAGACTGCGTTATCAAGTGTAAACAATGCTATCATGAAATCTGATTATTATAAATTGCGCCAATATGCCACATATATTGCAACCTCTTGTAACATACTAAGATCATACATGTTGCATACGTATAATCTCTCCTACTACATAATCTTAGTGTGACTGACTATAGGTGTGAGTAACATTTCCTGCTGATCAATACTTAAAATATTTGGTGACACATACCTGTCCCTGTAGTTGTGTACCAAATCAAAAGCCAAATTGTTAAATGAAGTAGGACAATGTCAGCAGGGTAGCCATCACAATCATTTATTTTTCCTATGATAGTTACTGTGAGTATTGCTGTGATAAGGCAAAATGTTTCCAAAACATGGACGTGATCTATGTCAGAGAACAAATGACATATTAGTATGTGTTTCTGTAAGGGTGTTATTACATTTTCATATTTATTGAAAAATGATCAACCTGAGGTATGGCTGTTGCAATCCAGCCTTGAGGGTCCCTGAGCCTCCTTCAGAGTAGTCCATGTCATACCTATGTGAAATGAAGTGACAGAGGAACAATTACAGTGATGCCCTTAGGCTGTAGAGATTTAGGCCTGCCACTCTATGTAATCATGGTCTAGTACAAATCATTACCAAACTGCCTGATTTGTGCACATTGTGAGTGTAAATGTGCACATGGCATCTGGGTTTGCAAGTCTTAACTGGATGTCAGGCTTCGTACCTCAGTGCAATGCGTCTATTGTGGAGCACATTGTGAAAATGACATTGCTGTTAAACCCAGTAGGCATAGATGCATGAATATTGTGTCATTGGCATGGTCTGGCCAGCAGGACAATAACACCAGTCTGCACATGAATTGTCATTGAAATTCCAAACTCAGACCCCATGTATCCCCTAGCTTCCATTTCTGGGAGGCACCCAGTCAAAGCAAGATATAAATTCATGCTGCTGCACTGTGTAAAGGTTTACACACAGAAATGCACAGTGTTAGCAGCATACAGTGCACTACACTGATCTTCTACTGATGAGGTAAGTAAGACTGGCTAGCACCAATGCAGTCACCCTTGTGTCATGGTGCAAAGGTCCCTGCGATATACACAGCAAAGGTCTTGTACAGAGGATTACTCCAGCATGCATACACACACTCCTGAGATGCATTTTCTTATTCCAATTCTGTGCTGACGAATGCAGCCCTGGGAGAATGAATGTACAGAAAATTGTTCATGTAAATGTCATCATGGTTTTGCTACAACTGTGTACCAAAATCTATATGTCATATTTCAGTGTATTTGACTGAGAGTAAATTGGTTAAGTGTATTACAGTAATGTCTTGCAAGAGGGAGCCAACCACCCGCCATCTATGTATTGCCTACCTGACACTGGGTAATTACAGTCAGCAATGTGTGCTGCCTTTTGTAACTCAAGATGAGTCATGTGTTATGGAAGCACACTGCATGGACGTGCCTAGCTTATCACCCTTCACGCATATTTTTGAGCATGATTCACGCCACTTGCATGACGCAGTACCAACACCAAAAGTGTTCGTATGTGGACCATGTGTCCATTTTCCTATCAACACATCACCATGAGTGTAACTCACTGTTATGAGTGATATGGTTGTATTCAGAATGTGGCTATATTTCCATATTGTACACCTACGCTGACCCCACTTGACTCAGTTTGCCTTGTTCAATTTGATGTCTTTGCACTGAAGGCAGATTGGCCGTAACTCCATCTCATCTTTTTGTGTAGGTCTGGACTGCCACATACAATGTCAGCTTATTTTCTCAAGCATCATGTACATTTTCAACATGAGCTAATGAGGTTTTCCTTGAACTCCCATGATAACATGACAGCTGACAAAGCTAAAACCTTTGAAGTGAGAAAGCAATGCCATCGCCACATTTGCCACATCTCAAGCGCATACCGGAAGATGGGAGTGCTATATGAAAGGGCCAAAGCATCAGGGGACATGGAAGTCTGGAAGGTGGATGGGCACCACACAATACAGTGGGCCAAAACATTTAGAGGGTGTCCAACAGCAGCAGCAGGACCATCAACTGCCTCATAGCAGGCAGCCACACTGGCTAGGATGCCCACATGTGCCAGAGGATCTTTGTTTAAATACCTGATTCTCAGGGAGTTTGACAATATTATCAGAGAATGCATAGCACTGAACAGGAGCAGGCATGTCCCTGTGACATTCTGTTAACAATGCAGGAGGCCCTGAAGAGGATTTCTGTGCAAATTTGTGACTCTCCCTTTGGACATTCCACTTCCCTGTTATTAATATTTTGGTTATGTCTTTCTTGTCATTAGGCATACTGTTAGTTAGGGTTCATTATAGGTGTAGGTTTAGAGTAGATGAGTGTAAGGTAAATAGGTATTTTTACCAACTATATATATATATATATATATACATATATATATATATATACACACGCATACATATACTCACTTTTCCTTCAATATTAAAGATAGGAATACGGCAGTTCACAGCTGCTGAAAGATAATTTTTATTGACACACTGAGGAACGCGTTTTGGTGTTTCTGCCTTGGCCAACCTCGAAGTCACCATCTTGGATTCTCTTTTTATACCATTCAATCCATTTAACGTATCTCATTGTTTCATGAAATTCATTCAATTTTAGTTATTTAACCTGATAGCCAGAATCAATTCATTTCTCACATGGCAAAGTTGTAGAGGAGATTATAAATTTAACATCTCTGAAATACTACTTGTAAATCACTCCAAAATAAACATCACAATGTGAATAACCAATCAATTAAGATTAAACATGTTGCAAATTTTGTGCCAAATCCCTCCAAACAATAACACTATAGCATGATCATATTGAACTTCAATGTGATAAAGGCGCACTTCAACATTGTCTCTCCCATATGTATATGTCAAAACTTCTTTACTAGCGGCATTGCTGGTCCACTTCTAGAGCGTTGGTGGTGCCTGTAAGATGCCATGCCACAGCGTCAACAATCCTCACTTTCTTCCCTCACATACAGAGAAGACATGCACTCTGTGTGGGCACAAAGGCGAAGTTTTCATTAAAGCCTTAACAGTACATAACGCGTTTTAGCACTCAGTGCCTTTGTAACATGCTTGACGCCATCTTTCCTGCTCCACATAAACCCATGATGTGATCAAAAGAAACAGTTCATAACATCACAATAACCACATAATTGTAACTATAATCACCTTTTTCTAAATAACTCAAGTTATAATCATCTTTACACACTTCACAGCTCATAATCAGCATAAACTTTGAGTTCTTTGCTAAAGGAGCCTAAAGATGTCTAGATACATCCAACAATTTGAACCAAAATTGAGCCCAGTAGGCATAAATATAAATAACAGCCACTTATTGTATTTGCTCCAGTTGTGCTCCAGTTGTTCTTAACTCTGACACCCATATATTAGATACAACATCTCTTTTTCTACTTTCTTCCAGTTATGTCACTAAAAACAATATAATTAGTGGTTAAAAATAACATTCCCAAGAAAAACAATAACTTATAAGGCCATATTCTACTGAACCAACAACATTTTACATATTTTCTTAAAATGTACGGGAACACTGTTTGGATTATGCTTCATCATCCTCAATTTCCTACATGGACATAAAGATCTTCCCTGCAGTTCATCCCCTGTGGTTCCTTACAATCAAAAGCTATGATATATCTTGACTCCAGTACTCTGATTTTTTTCTCTCTATTACCTCCTCTCAAATCTTGTTTAACTCCATCTATTACTGAATATGTTTTATCTTCAATTTGTCCTCCATGATTCTCATTTATATGTCTTGCAACAGGGTAAGAAGCATCCTTGTTTTTAATTGCTCACATGTGTTATAAGTTCCTTTCATGTACTTGTAAGTCTGTACTCCAACATATAATTTGGGACAACTACATCTTACAATGTGCACTGCAAAATCACTTTTGCAGTTGAATTGACCCCGAATCCTATTTAAGACCCTCGAGCTAACCACCTCTTTCCTAATGCTCTCTCTGTTCTTACATGCTTTGCACTTAACACACTTTACAAAAACGTCACTTTTGGTATTAAACCATGAATCACTGTTTGTCACTTGTATGATGTCACTTCGTATTAAAATGTCCCTCATAGATTTTCTTCTTTGAAAAGTCAATAAAGGTCTATGTGGAATCTCTTCTGCAATCACTGGGTCACTCTTAAGTAATTGCCAATATTTGTACAATGTGATTCCAACTCTCTGATGTGCCTTGTTATACATAGTGATAAAACTATGCTGGGACTTGGAGTTATAATTTCCTCTAAATCTGCTAAACAATAAATCTTCTCTACTTACAGCATCCACCCATCCGGAAGCATCCCCCAAAATGTCCTTCCCATATCCTTAGTCTACATAGCATTTCCTTTTTTACTTTTGCAAAACCCTCTTTAGTACTACAAATCCTATTTTTTCATCAGAAATGTTACTGCAAATATTACATTGATATTATCAGTGATGTTATCAAAGATGTCATGAGTGCCGTAATTTGTGGGGTAATTAGCAGGGCATGACGAGGGCGCGAATTATAGTTACTTTAGGGAACAAGTTATAGTTACTTGAGATAACTCTAACTATAACTGGTGAATTTTCATGGTTTTGTACATTTAAAATGTGAGCCTAACTATAATGTCCTTGCAACTTTTTTTTCCAGTGAATTTCTGTTTTTAAAAAATCTATTTCATTACTGTGAAGTCCCTGTAACCTTTGGGTTTTTCAGTGATTTTCTATGGTTGTTTTAAAGTATAGCAATTTTCATTACTATGCGTTAATCTAACCACCGCAGCGCATGGCTGAAGGCAAGGCCGTGAAGCCAACCCCATATAAACACCCAACCATGCACCTTGCATGGCCTTCACCTGTGCGCAGCAGAGGTTTCTTGCAAGCCATGACCTGCAGCAACTCCCTGCAGACAACCCCCTAACCATCCATCCCTACTCTTCACACAGCCATTTGGCTGTGCATTGTGGGAGTTGGCCTCAGTCTAGCTCTCTGGGTGTGAGAATAGGCAAAAGAGGGTGTATCTGGGGGTGAAAGTGGCTGTGAGAGTCTCTGTCCGGGTGTGAGAGTGCGTGCATCAGTGTCTTAGTGGGTGTGTCAGGGTACTGCTCACCTCAATCAGTGAGTGCATAAGGGTGTCAGTGGGTCTGGGTGTGGGTGTGTGAGAGTCTGAGTGCATCTGTGAGTGGGTGAGTGAGTGTCTGAGTGGGTCTGTGAGTGGGTGGGTGTCTGACTGGGGTTGTGAGTGGGTGCACAAGAGTCTGAGTGGGTCAGTGAGTGGGAGAAAGAGATTGAAAGAGAGAGAGTGATAGAGTGAAAGAGAGAGAACTTTTTAGGCTTTGATGGGTGATATACTTAGAATGAGATATTTCTGGACTAATTGAAAAGAAAAAAAAGCATTTATCATTTTAATAGATTGAGATCACCTTTCAGTGTGCGCTTTAAAAGTCTGAAGTTTAAAAAAATTAAAGGAGGGTAATGATCACGGACACGTCTGGAGTCGAACCCTCAACTTCAGTGTGAGAGACTGAAATCTTGATCATTAGGGCATAGGTATTTTTTTATATTTTTCATTTTGTGCCCTTCATGGGCTATCTGGGACTGAGGGGTAGCCTCAAGGCCTCCCCCGCGCTCCCTGCTGATTTTCTTTTTGTTAAATTTCTGCCCTGTTCAGGCTATCTGGGACCACAGGGAGAGCCTCAAGACATAAGTGGAGTTATGTTTGTCTTTGCCTGGTGAAACAGTCATCTTCCACCAATCAAAAGCAAACATCTATGTCCAGGAGCTGGCCACCCCGGCACATAGCTGGAGCCGCCCCTAAGTGCTGGGAGTCCCCAAGTCCATCAGTGGTGCCCCTCCAATATGGAAGTAGCCCCGGGAAGGTGGTGGTCCCTGGGGCTACAGCGGGGGCAGAGCGGCCTCCCTCAATTCATTGTAATTTGAGTGTCAGGGAGATGGTGCTACCTAGGGCTGCGAGGGGGCACACTGACCCCCATATTTAATCTTAATAATGCCCCAGGGAGGTGGTTGTCCCCAGGGCATTGGGGGGGGGGGGACTTGCAGCCCTTCTTGCTTTAAATTTAACAATGCCCCAGGGAGGTAGTGGTCCCCTGGGTGCAAACGAGCCATGCGGCTCACTCATATTTTATGTAACACCACTGGGAGATGGTAGTTCCCAAGGCTGTGGGCAGAGCCCCACACATAAAAAGCATTTTGTCTGGGGAGGCTGTGGTGCAAAATTACAAATGTCCCAAGGACCTGGCTCACCCAGGGACTCAAAAATACATTTTGTCACACATTTGTGAATAAAATATTTGAAAAAAATGCTTTTTTTCTCTGACTGGCTTCCTCTGGGACCCCATCACCAGAGCTAGGGGGTCTCTACCCTGGCCCCTGTTCTTTTTTATTGCATTTTGTTCTAGGACTCAGCTGAAATTGAGTCCTAAGATGGATGCCAGCACTTCCTGGTTTGTAGTGTTGGCAGCCAATTAGAGTTCTGCATTTCCCTTCACAAGCTCGTCATTATTGTCAAAGTCATCGCAGCCAGAGATTTCTAAATTTATTTTCCCTGTAATGTCTTCAAAACTACTGTTGGTACTTTCATTAAATAAGCAAAAACACAACCTGCGCACCGAAATCTAGCTTTTGCGTCAAATTTGGTATAATTCCGTCTAGCGCTTCGGGCTGTAGTCGTGTCTAAAGGTCCTATGGAATATAACATGAGAAATGCAACTTTTTTCACAACCTCTTTTTCACGGCCCCCACTTGATGAATCACCCCAAAACTTTTTGTGTGCAACAAGAATCACTGGTTCACTTTTTTTCGACAATTTCAGGAAGATTTGTCAAATGGTGCTAAAGATATAGGCAAGCCAAAAAAACACTTTTTCAATGGAAACAGTGTCCTAACTATAACCATTAGGTAATAAATATATATATATAATAGATATATATATATCTATATATTTATATTTTTTTTTTTCACTGATAATTACCCTAGATGTTACAGCACTCAGGACATCTTTTTTAACATCATGAATAATATCACTGTAACATTTGCTGTAAAATTATTCATAAATAAACTTTACATTGCGGGGGAGCAAGTTATAGTTATCTTAGGACAAGAGTTATGGTTACTTGCAATAACTATAACTGGTGAATTTCTAACGTTTTGAGCAAGTAAATTCGGAACGTAACTATGGCATCCCTGTAACCTCTGAATTTTTAAGTCATATATATATATATATATATATATATATATATATATATATATATATATATATATGTATGTTCAGGATTGAATGTGTATGTATAGGATGGTGTTTATGTTAGTTTTGTACATAGCTCTGTCCATTAACCCCCTAAGCTGCTGGGTCACCCCACCGTGCTGAGCCCTTTAATGGCTATTTGGGGTAGTTCGCGCTTAGGCCTTCATAGCTTTTTGTTCACATATGCTATCCACGCCAAATTTGCATACTTTTATTCCAACATCCTAGAGATTCTAATGATACCCAGAGTTTGTGGGTTCCCCTGGAGGGTGCCAAGAAATTAACCAAAATACAGCTAAAATTTAGTTTTATTTCAGATAAATGGGGAGAAAAAGGGCCGCTGAAGAAAGCATGTGGTTTTCTCCCTGAAAATGGCATCAACAGAGTTTATGGTGCTAAAATCACCATCTTCCCAGCTTTCAGGTAGACTTGAATCAGAAAACCACATTTTTCAACACAATTTTGGCATTTTACTGGGACATACCCCATTTTTACAATTTTTGTGCTTTCAGCCTCCCTCCAGTTAGTGACGGTAATGTTAGATTCCGAACAGCTAAACATTTATGAAAATTAGACAAAATTCTGAATTCAGCAAGGGGTCATTTGTGTAGATCCTTCAAAATAACAGCAATATATTGTTATGTCTGCTGGACTCTTCTGGTTACAGAGATATATAGGGCTTGTAGGTTCATCAAGAACCCTAGGTACCCAGAGCCAGTAATATAGTATACAGCAATTCATTTGGAGAAAACTAAAGAATGAAAAATAGGTATCAAGGAAACATTTGTATTTCCAAAATGGACACAAGATGTGGAGAAGCAGTGGTTATTTGCACATCTCTGAATTCCGGGGTCCCCATATTAGTATGTGAATTACGGGACATTAGACTTCTTTTTTAAACACTGTCTTATATTTGGAAGGAAAATTTGTTGAGAAAGACAAGGGTCACTCCTTCTGCTATTATGTGTTTCCCCAAGTCTCCTGAAAAAAATGGTACCTCACTTGTGTGGATAGGCCTACTGCCCATGACAGGAAACGCAACATGGACACATCACATATTTACATTGAAATCAGACGTGCTTTTTGGAAAGTGCCTAGTTGTGGTCTTTGGCCTCTATCTCAGCCGGCACCAAGGGAAACCTAGCAAACTTGTACATTTCTGAAAACTAGACATCTAGAGGAAATCAGAATGAGGTGACTTGTGGGGCTCTCACTAGGTTCTGTTACCCAAAATCCTTAGCAAACTTCAACATTTGGCAAAAAGCAACACTTTTCCTCATATTTCGGTGATAGAAAGTCCTGGAATCTGAGTGGAGCAACAAATTTCCTTCCACCCAGCATTTCCTCTAGTCTCCCGATAAAAATGGTACGTCACTTGGGTGGGTAGGTCTAGTGCATGTGACAGGAAATGCCCCAAAAGACAACGTGGCCACATCACATTTTCCCAAAGAAAACAGAGCTGTTTTTTGGAAAGTGCGTAGCTGTGGGTTTTGGTCTCTAGCTCAGCCGGTACCTAGGAAAACCTACCGAACCTGTGCATTTTTAAAAACTAGACACCTAGGGGAACCTAGGGTGGGGTGACTTGTGGCACTCTCACCAGGTTCTGTTACACAGAATAATTTTTGGCAAAAAAAAATAAACAAATCCTCACATTTCGGTGGTAGAAAGTTCTGCAATCTAGGAGGAGCCACACATTTCCTTCCACCCAGCATTCCCCCAAGTTTCCTGATAAAATGGTGCCTCACTTGTGTGGGTAGGCCTAGTACCCATGTCAGGAAGACATTACACAACACTCAATGTTGGTCCTTACATGAGGGCAACTGTTGACCCTGGGGTGATCCATTCCTGACACAGGCACTAGGTACAGGCACTCAAGTGGGGTAGTGTTTTTATCAGGACAGGTGGGGAAACATTGGGTGGTAGGAATTTTGGGGATCCCAGCATTTTCTTGTAGTTTGTATGACAGATATGCAAGAAAAAATAGAGTTTTCATTCAGCATTTCAGCTTTGTAGGGTATTCCGGGTAAGAAAACTTTGGTGAATCCACATGAGTCACATCTCTGTGGACTCCCCCGGATGTCTAGTTTCCAGAAATGTCTGGGTTTGGTAGGTTTCCCTTCATGGCCGCAGAGCCCATGACCAAAATCTCAGGTGCCTGCCTCACAAAACCACATTGTTTTGTGATAGATAATTTTGATGTCTCCACAACACGATTTGGGAAGTGGAATTTGGGGCTGAACTAAATTGGGGAGCTCCCAAGAAAGCACTCTCTGTGTGCTTGTTGCCACATGTACCTGCTCTCTGGGTTTGGCTAACCCGCAATTTCCCACTGCACAGACTGTGCTTGCAAAGGGACAACAGGACTGTCCTCATCGCCTCCCTCATAATCACTGGAAAAGGAGTTATCAAATGGACTCCTCCAACCGAAAAATCACTCTCAGAGACTGCAATATTGTCCTATCTCTCAGATTCTGTCTCAGTATCTGCTGTCTCAGTCTCTGATCCTACGTCAGAGATGTCCTCTACAACCTGAGTTAGGGCTGGAGAAGCAGTCCTCCAACGAGATGCCATCTCTGCTACTGGCTAAATTGTCACTCTAAAACACTAGCCTAAGTAGACAGACACAAAATTGCTGGTGGGTGTGTGTGTGTGATACCTGCAACAGTAGAGGTCACCTTACCTTCGCTTCTTCCCTCAATCAGCATGTTCTCTCAAGAGACTCAGAAAACCAAAGAAGGCCCACTATTACTTCACCTTGTCACATAACAATTGTCACAGTCTTTAGCGCCTCTAGCGCCCATTCCAGCAATCATTATTGGTTCTCCCACTCCCTTTACCTCCTCCTCTGATTCTCTCACTATCACCCAGCAAAAGTGCATTTAATCTCTCCATAGCCCCTTCTCGCACATACATTTCATTTGTATTATAGCACAGGTAATGTGGCTTTAGTGCCCCACTCAGCTATTCACATATAATACAGTTTTGATCCTTCTGCGCTACTTTATGGCATCAAAACTGCCACTAGACAAAAGTTAGATCCTTTTCTAGCAGAAACATAATCACAAGAGTTACTTGACTTTCTTATTGCTACCTAAAAGCTACAGTTCAAACACGTCAGTTGAAGTATGTGCATATATAAATGTGTGATCACTTTAATATGTGGGTGTTGTTTTTGTGAGTGCCGATAGCAGCCTCCAGGGAAACCACATGCACGCTGACAAAAGTGATTGCTAGATAGATAGATATCTATATCCATATCTATATATGGATATATCTATATATATATATATATATATATATATATATATTTAACAGCTGTATGGTAGCCCCAGGGAAACCATACAGCTGTTAAAAAAATTATTGCCCCCACAGGGGGTCGCCCTGCTCATGATGACCCCCTGTCAAGTTAGTTTTAAATTTTGCATTTACATTTTGTTTCATTTTTTACATCCCTCGGGGGGGGGCGCAATCGGGCATGATCCCGTCCCCCAGGTGTAAGCCTACCTTGCAAAAATAAAAACATCGGAGGTGGCGCCCGAAATCCCGGGTGTCTGGTGTCTAGTGTGGGTTTTCTGGCCCTCAATTGCAGCCAGGAAACCCGCTGAGGAAGGCCTTGTTTGAAAGGGGAGAATCTCCCCTTTCAAACAAAGTCTTCCCGAACGTCGGGAAGGCACTTTTGGGCCTATTATCATCCGCTTCCTGCTCTGATGTGGAAAACAGATAGTGATATCAGCGCACCTAATGGCGTGCTGATGTCACAAAGGGGCGGGTGGGGTGGCAGGTGGAGACAAGGAATGTCGTCAATGTCTCCCGGGGTTTTTTAATTTAAAAAAATCCTCAGGTGTGACGCATTGAAGGATTTTTTAACCCCCTCCCTGGTGTCAGCCACTGGTCGTGACCTGCACAAGGGAGGTTTCAGCCAATGGCCGGCGCCTGCACCGAAGAGGTTAAAGGGTGGGGGCTGATGTTTAACTTGTCATGTGTGAATAGTACTTAAGGTAGTTTAAAATAAGCTAAGATAGTTTAGGCTAATGTTAAGGTTAATTAGTATAGGCTACGTAGGTGTAGATAGTTTGGATCATTTTGATAGATTAAATATTTTCTACTATCTTTCATTTGTGATCATTTCATATTTAATAGCTGGTACTATGGAGTGAGTTGAGTTGAGTACATGATGTAGCCATTGCCCTGCAGTCTTTGAAGGTATATGTTGATTTGTCAGTTGCCTATGGACAACTGCTGGTCTACCTCACATTTGAATAAAGTATGGACCCTTACCATACTTCATACATTGCAAGCGGGCTTCATTTGGTGACTGTACACACAGTTTATCATAGGTAGTGTTCTACAGTAGCACTCTGTGTAAAAGTGATGGGGGTATAGGTTGCATAGGTTTGAAGGTTCCAGATTCCATGCTGCGCTGGGACACACACTGGTGCCTGGCACTGTGCAAGGTGGTTATTGTAGTTGGTTGGTTACAAAAGTGAAATGTATTCACACCTGCCTGAAGAACGTCCATCATCATTGGCATTGACTACTTGCTAAGTATTGCACTTCATGCAGCTCACTTTGGTTAACTGCTTTCAAAGTTTCATGCCCATAAATCTCCCTTGTCCTCTTCCCCTGGGGAGGTGTTGCATAGTTTCTGGTACCTTGGGCTGGCTCTTATGCAAGAATATGTATCTACAATGTACAGTAGATGTTACGAGTGATTCACTCACTCTCAACACAGGCCTCTTGAGGCAAAGGGACACATTTTCCCTCCATATCACAGTGTAGCATTATTCCCCATTTATCAATTAACACAAGGCCCAAAACGTAGCTCTTGCATGTCTTGCTTACTGACATTCACTGTACTGGATTGGCCTTATTCATCCTTGTGTGGCACAAGTATGATGCTAAATCATGAAGAGTATGGACATGCATATCAGGCTATTGTTAGTACAACCATGCAAAGTTATGGACTGTGAATCTCTTCAGTGTGAGCAGTGAGGTTATCAAATTAATATGATGATGTCATGTTCAGTGAGCTACATATATGTGAATGAGTGTATCCCATGCCTCACACATCCCTTTCATAGCTGGTAAGTATTTGTGTGACTAAAGACAGATTCTCACTGTGTGTCATTCAAGTAACTGCAGCTTCTTGTAACACTCTCACATTCTGTTGGGAGGCATCACATTCCTCATAACACCATTGCAGTGGATGTGCATGGTGTAGGTGCATATTCCAAGACAGAATGGCCAATTGATTTCAGCTCTCTCTTCTTGAGATGTAAACAAGTGGGTCAGAAATTTACATTTCCACCATGGTATATGTAGTCCTTCCATCAACAAAACTTACACTGCTCTTTGTGATTTAAATAAATAGTTTATAAGAGTTATTTTTGGTCAAGATTGCAGGTCCCATACAATGTTTTATGGGAGTCTAATTTAAAAATTTTGGGCAACACCAACAGTTATATAAAGCTTAGATGACAAGACAGAGTCCATATGGGATACAAGTAATGCACTATGTGGAGGTAAGGAATATTTTAGTGAGAAGGTACGAGTTGCCATCAGGAAAGGTAGGGTTGTTTAAAAGTCAACAGGTAGATGAGATCAACAGCTGCACAAACAAACAGTACAGCGCTGGGTGACAAAAGAGGTGGCCTGATATAAAACACAAGACTGCTATGAAACTGGCCAAGTGGCACTGACAAATTTTATTTAGCAGGTCACCGACTGAAAATGTGGAACTCCACATCTTCTTCCTCTGATGGGTGCTGTGCCTTCCCTGAAGCTGGTGATGTTTGTATTGGAAGCATCTGAGGCAAACACACATGAGAGTTAGAAGATGGGCTTCCCTTGCCCCACCAGTATTTTTCTGTGCCAGAAATGCAGTGAGCATATCCCTGATAAGGCTTTGTTGGCTTGCCACCAAAGCAACAACGTTTCGATTGAGGGCACCCATTCTTGTAATGTGGAAGTCCAACTTGTGCTCCATGGATTCCTTGATATTATGGATGGCCCCCATCTGTCTGGCAACTTCACTGGTATCAGTAGAAAAGGGCGGATGTTGTTCCTTCTGCATCATGTCACCAGCGATATCAGCTAGGGACTCATCTATCCCATAGAACCAAGTGTAGGTATCTATAATAGGCTTTGCCACACCCTTATTAGGGTTCAGATAACTACAGACTCCTTCTAGGGAGGCCACTATTGTCTCCATCACTGCCCACATCTTATCAGCTATTTGATGCTGGACTCTTGCCACTGCAGTTGAAATTGGAATTGGGGGTCCTTGGAGTCCTAAGCTGGGATTGCACAGCTAGATGGAGCATGTCCTATGGATGGCAGTTCCTCTGGAGACCCTGCAACATCACTTTTACTTGCCAAGACCGGAGGAGGTAAATCAATAAAGTGCAGGAGTTTTTGTAAGGAGTAATCATCTATGGGGGGACAGGATGATGTCCTCAACATGCATGTCATCAAGGACAGACTGCTCTACAGGTTTTGTTTGTCTCTCTGGCAAGAGATAAGAATATGTCAATAAAGATCCACAATAGATGTAGACATACATGATTTTGGTGACAATCAAACTGAATTTTTAAAGTTTCAATGACACATGTACATGTGGAACATATGTTACTAGACGTAAATGAGTCCATGTTTCACTATTGTTAGCTTTCACATGACAATACCTTCACATCCTTCACACAACCTCTGTTTGAACAAGGGGGCCTATTTTGTAATGATAAACAATGCACCACTGCTAGGCAGCTTGCTAGCCTGCCTTGCCTGAAAGTGTGTGTGCAGGTAAGGGCTGCTTTTTACATACGACACTGTTTTTCTGGTTTGTGCCTGCAATGATGTTACAGTAGCTTCTTTATACCTTTGCTGAGACCAATTGCATCATGTTAACAGGGTACCTGCATCCCCTGCAGTAATCAGATAAGACTACAGCATTGACCAAGTCATTTGTTTTGGTTTGTCCCACATATTATTCTGCACTTTGCCTTTCACACAGTAAAATACCCCAATCTGCCTTGCAGTACTGTCTTGCATGCAATTTTAAAACAAATGTGGCTTATGGGTCGTATTTGACACACATCCACACAACTTTACACAGCAAGCAACCTTGCTACACTGCAGGACTGGCTAAGGACATACATATACCATACTTTCATTTTTTGTGTAATGCTGTAGTTTCCCTATCGCTCGCACACACACACACACACACACACATTCTTCTCCAGAGTCCAGAACAGGAGACACTGAGAACCTTCTCTGAAGGGGATAGCCACCGTCAGAATTATGCAACATATCAACCTCACTACATTTTCTGTAAACCCAAGATGCTCATCTGCAGAGTCCTGCAAATCTCTTCAATCAGCCCCACTCACCTGTACTTGTATATGACTCCTCTTTAAATCATCATTCAGACCCAGGGACCCTCCTTGATTTCACACACTAATTACGCTCCAGATATTACAATGACTCTCAAAAGACAAGAACACTACAAACATTTGTTACATTATGCTACTGACCATTATGCCTAGCTGTATGTGAGAGTAATGAGTCATATTGAACCTCACTAGATGTAAGTGAGGATATTCTGCAACATGTACCTACCCTGGTTGCCCACACAGCTAGGCCAGCACCACTCACCCTCCAACAATCCCAGAAACCTGCCAGCTTCCTGGACTCCTAGCTCACCATGGCACTTCACCATTTCCTGTTTCACCTCCACCAGCTTTCACATATGTTGCATAGTGATACTTTTCTTCTTCTGGCTCCCTACTGACACCTGTGATACCATCACCTACGTCCTAAACACATGTAGACTGTAGTACACCAATGCCTTCTAAAACAGCATCTCTGCACAGCTGCAACACAAGTGGCAAACTCTTATACACAGCAGTATCTAACTATTACTCAACCTATCATGCAGTGCACACATCACCCCTCACCTCCTTGAGATACAATAGCTTCCCATTCAGACACACTGTGCATTCAGTATGCTCTGCCACACCTATAAGGCACTACACTACCCGGTCCCACCTAACTCACACGTCATCTATGCTTTCAACAAGCAATCATAGACCTCTGCTATCCATCGCTTGCATTCACCCCCACTCCCAACATCTGTATAAGCAAGACAGAAGGTATGGTAGTCCCTACATGGCAACCAAGACCAGAAAAAACATCACCCCGCACATCAGGAAATATGCATACAATATGGTTTAATGCTAGGGAATGTGCACCTGCTCTTTAGGTGATCCTACTTGGAGAGCCGGCATACACTCAGCACCTGGATACCCTTTCAGGGGAGAACTTAACCCTATTGGAAAGCACATTACTTTTCATTATATTACATTCCACTTTTGGCTGCCTAGCCCCAAGCGAAGCACACTTGTTTCATGTTGCAAGGGGGTGTCATTACCATTGACGTATATGCAGAATTTACATGGTCCATGCATGTATAGCATCTCCAGTCCTTGTTTTTGCTTTGCATTGTTGGATTTCTACTCCTAGTCTAATATGTTGTAGATTATAGTACAAGTCCCAGGATTCAGTGGAGAACCTGGACTGAGCCAACACATCACACATAGAACAGAGAAACTTGGCAGGGATGGACATAAACATATGTGACTTGGCAAGTAATTCACAGTTATATGATGCATGAGTTAATATGTGAGACTTTCACTTACCCTGTAGTTCTTCCTGGTCATTGACCACAGCACTGTCCTGCCTGTCACCTCCTGCCCTCTACTCTGTTGGCATGAGTGATACCACCTGTTCCTGCATGTGGTCCAATTACTCCTGGACATCAGGTCCTCCTCTGCTCCGCATGGATGCCCTAAAGTTCTTGATAAGTTTCTATTTGGTCCAGCGCTTGTAGTCTAGCCAGTTCTTCAACTCTAACACAGTGCTTTTTGTTTTCCCTACACTGTTGATTTTATCCAGTATGGATTGCCAAATGGCTTCCTTTTTCCCTAATGACAATTTGGAGGTGGCAAAGAGAAGGTGTTCATTCTTTGTCACCTCAGATATTATTATTTGGTTCTCCTATTCACTGAAATTTGTCTTCTACTTCCTCCTCCCTATAACTGCTGCCCAGTCATCTTGGCTGGGATTGGGTTGTTGCCCTTCTGCCTGTTAGATGGTGCTCCTGACAATTTATTAGTTATTTTTGTTCTGCAGGCCTGTGTATTGAAACACATTATATTTTTATGCTTTCCACCACACAACACACTCCTAGGTGGCCCAATGCTGTTTTGTGTACATGTAAAAGTGCTCTAGAACAAGTAAATTAGCTTTGTGTCACGTAGGTGGTAGTTGTAGTATGAGAGTTTCCGACATTCTTCTCACCAGTGCTTCAGAATTTTCGACACATCTTCAGAGCAAAATGGTGCTCCATATCTTAAATACGGCACATCTATGTCACAAGAAAATGCTCTAACAGTGCCAAGAAGTAGTATTGCGTAGTTCCTTATCTTGAAGTTAGAAAAATATTATAATATAAAAGAGCAGGGTAGGGACACCCTGACCTACTAGGCCCCAGGAGAGGGACTCAGAGCACCCCCCCCACACACACACTGGCCAAAACGAAAAAGAAACAGCAACAACATGCCATGATCCTGAGGGTCTTCTAAGGGATTGTAAAAAAAAAAAAATACCAAAATGGTTGCTCTGCACATTCATTAGTTGTAGACCCCGGGGAGCCTACCCCCTGGCTGAACTCATAAAGAAGTGCCCACTTCTCTGAGCCTCCAGGCCCCATCCCAAAGTCATTTCAGGCCTAGCAGAATACACCCCCCAAGTCTACAATTTGGTAAAAATGGGAGGGAGCAACATGACCCCTCACGAGCCTTCTCAGGCCCCAGGGACACCATCCCTTGAGCTGATTTTCTTAATAAAGGGGACGGAGGCACACAGCCCCTCGTCCCCAAGCCATTAATTGCCCCAGGAACCGCCTTGACCCAATCCAATTTATTTAATGAAGGTGATGCCCCCCCTACAAGAGCCTCTAAAGACCCAGAGGAGCCTACCCGGGGGGTGGAAATTACAGTAAATAGGGATGGTGGGCCCCCTCCTTGAGTCATTAATGCTGCTTGTAATATGGCTGTTTGTGAATATTTGAACTAAAACAAAAGTGCAAGTTGCCCTACCTGCTCTTATTGCTTGCCCAGAAGCCATTGAGAATGGACTGCTTATGGACACTAAGGGGGTCATTCTTACTTTGGCGGGCGGCGGAGGCCGCCCGCCAAAGTAACCCCGTCAGAACACCGCACCGCGGTCGAAAGACCGCTGCGGTGATTCTGAGATTTGCCCTGGGCTGGCGGGCGGCTGCCAAAAGTCCGCCCGCCAGCCCAGGGCAAATCAACCTTCCCACGAGGACGCGGGCTCAGAATTGAGCTGGCGTAGTGGGAAGGTGCGACGGGTGCAGTGGCACCCGTCGCGTATTTCAGTGTCTGCATAGCAGACACTGAAATACTTTGCGGGGCCCTCTTACGGGGGCCCCTGCAGTGCCCGTGCCATTGGCATGGGCACTGCAGGGGCCCCCAGGGGACCCGCGGCACCCCCTACCGCCATCCTGTTCATGGCGGGTTTCCCGCCATGAACAGGATGGCGGTAGGGGGTGTCTGAATCCCCATGGCGGCGGAGCGCGCTTCGCCGCCATGGAGGATTCAGAAGGGCAGCGGTAAACCAGCGTGTGACCGCCGGTTTACCCTTTCTGACCGCGGCGTCAGAATGCCCTTCGGAGCACCGCCGGTCTGTCGGCGGTGCTCCCGTGGCCGGTGACCCTGGCGGTCACCGGCCGCCAGGGTCAGAGTCAGGCCCTAAATCTGAATATTTGGCTGAAACACTAGACTGCGTCTGCAGTTCTGATTGATCACTTTTCAGTCAATCAGCACTTGTTTAAGTAACCTGGTTTAATTGTGTGTGAAGCAACCAATCAGAACAATTAGAAAAGCCTACTTCTTTCTGAATTGTCGGTTCTCCAGGATACACAGGTTCTGCAGAGAAGGTATATGCCAAACATCTCACAACAGACCATCACCCACTGTGGGATTCTGCCAGCAATTTCCCCCATTCATCTGCCCACAGAAACAGTAAAATAATCATGCTACTAATCATTGATCATTTTCAATCCATCTCACAGAAGCCAAAGGAAGAATCAATACCTACTCTATGCGCCACTTTTAATTTCAAGCTGTGTTAGCAATGCATGAGATAGACATATTGGGGTAGATTTAAGAGTCCCTAGCGCCTCTTTGCACCACATTAGTGTAATTTTCTTTTTACTCTAATGTGGCCCAAAATGGTCAAAATCGCCATGCTAAATTTAGTAAGTGGCACAATGCATGCATTGTGCCTCTTTGTAACCCTTTGTGCTACATTATGCCTGTGCCATGCACAACGTATGCAAGGGGGGCGTTCCCCCATTAGGGGGGGCCAAACAAATGATGCAAAGAAATCTAAGAGATTTCTTTGCGCCATTTGTTCGGCACTTTTAATGACTGCTCAGAGCAGGTGTTGAAAGGAGATACACCATTGTTTACAATGGGCCTCAATGGACTTTGCAGGATTAGCGTCAATGTTTTTGATGCTAATCCTGCAAAGCTCTGAACTAGCGTCAAAAATGTTGACACTAGTTCCCTACCTTCCTCCCTGGTGCACCATATCTTAGACACAGCACACACCTGCTGGCATTAGTGGGCACTAAAGGGCAAAAGAAAGGTGGCGCTGCACTAGGTGCAGCACTACTGTTCTTAACTAAAGCTAGCCCCTTTCTTTTTACAATCGGTCCTTTTTAGTTTACTCCACACTATGCTGTAATGCACAGTAGTGATCTTTATATATGTATTAATCATTGACATTAATATGTCTATTAACATATGCTTCTGCTATGCCAGAGGTTGAATAGTGATTTTAACTTCTGCAAAATAACATTACATAACACAAAAACCGGAGATGCTTAACAGTAAACTACCCTAAATATATTAGATGGTGTCAAATTGAACCTTGGTGCAAATTACCAGATAATGGAATAGAATAACCCCATGTCTGCTTCTGCAAAACAACACTGATAAATTACAAAACAGATGAAGTCAAGTAAAACACTGCATCAAATATACTCCATGGGTTATAGTGGCAAACTAATGAAACAAAGCAGCCTCAAGCAGCTTAGGTGACCCTGTATATTATGTTCAAATGTTAATACTGCCAATATGTACATGCCTTAGAAAGAGAAGAAAAAGGGTAGTGGCTAATTAGGTTTTCTTGTGAATGCTCTTTAAGTGAGCCCCTCCTTAATTTTATGACAACGGCACTCTTGTGTGTGGCCATTTTTACTGGCCCTCAGGCTTTCGCTAGGCCTCTACAATGCCATTTCTCAAGTGAATGAATACTTTTATAACAATAAGGGGCATATTTAAGAGCCCCGTGACCCATTCTAATGCCACATTAGTGTATTTTTCCAACAATATTATGGTGTTAGATGGCCAGAAACGCCACACCATATTTACAAAGTATCGCAGTGCATGCATTGCGCCACATTGTAACCCTTTGCACTACCTTATGCCTGCGCCATGTATAATGTATGCAAAGGGTCCATTCCCCCGTTAGGCCAGATTTCCTTGCATCATTCATTTCCGCACTTTTAACGAGTGCTCAAAGCAGTCATTAAAAGGGGGCATGCCATTGAATACAATGGGCCGCTATGTACTCTGCAGGAGAAGCGCCAACATTTTGGCACTACTCCTGCAGAGTACATCAAAAGCATAAAAAAATTATACTATTGCTCCCAACACTGCACTATGGTCCGCCATATTTTAAATATGGCACACACAGGATGGCGGTAGAGGGGTGTTAAAGGGTGCAAGAAAAGTGGTGATGCACTGTGTGCACCGCCACTTTTCTTAAATATGCCCCTAAGTATGTAAGTTAACATATACATTCATCCTTTTAAGTTTTGTCAAATCACATGATACTTGCTCAACGGAAAGACTCATCCATACGTTACCATCCCCTTTGCAATGAAGGAGACTTGACATTAAAAGTGGTACTTACATGACAATGTATGCAAAGTACGGTGAAAGAGTAAGGATTATTCACACACATGACGTAAAGTGCATAGTTAGTGACTGTTACTTAATTTGTATGGTGAGCTATTTAATATCTGTCACAAGTACCTAAATTAATATTTTTCCACTCTGGGACGATTAGGTTCTGTGAAATTAGTGATGCTAATAAAGCACCTGCCTCTAACTGGAATGCTATCACTGTTTGCAATTATCCCTAGAAGCGAGAAGAGCAAATGGACACCTATTAAAGGATACAATGAACACATGCTATCACAGAATATGTCAAGCCAACAGTGAGCCTACTCAGCTCTCACAGTACTTTCCTCCTTCTACCCTATGGTTTCTTGTTAAGAGCCCTGCAAGGCAGCTTTGATTTGTGATTGCATCCTCCTTTGAGGATTCCCTTCAATGCTTTCTATTGGCAGGTGAAGCTTTCCTTGTTCATAGATCAGGCTCCACATCTCTCAAATAGTTGTGGGAAAATATGACTTAGTACCTGATTTATTGCTTGATGGACAGGGTTCTGAATAGTAAATATGAAAATGTCTGCCAAATCTTTGGTCTCCCTATTCTCAGTCTGGCAGACCATCAGTTTTAAACTTCTGTGCCCCGCTTGCTGACCCATCAGGGTGGTGGACTTAATGTACTCCACCACTCCGCTACCCTCATGAACATCAGACTGATGCAAAACAATAAATCAGGGTCTTAGTCTTGTAGAAGGATGGAATCATCTGCTGTTTTGTAAGTTGCAGGTTTTGTATCATTGGAATATCTTGTTCAATGGTCAAACGAAAATAGAAGGACATAAATCAATTAACTAAGGTAGAAAACAGCATATGATAAGGCTGCATGTGCTCATTTAGACCAAACAAAATGGTCACAGAGAGAGTAATTCACACCCACCTCGTCTGATTTGTTGTCAAGAAACCATTCTTAACCGGTTCTGTGCCTTGGACGAGATCATCTCGTCCAAGGCTACAGTTCCCCTGTGCCTTGGACGAGATCATCTCGTCCATGGCACAGGGGAACTTGGGGGCGCGCTAGCGCGCCCCCCGTGCACCCCCCTAACCCCCCCAAGTCGGGATGGAAGGGGAAGACCTTCCCCTTCCACCCCCGACCCCCCCCACCCCCTCCTGTGACGTCAGCGCGCGAGCGCACTCTGATTTGTCACAGGGGCCTCCCTAGTCGCGCTGGAAGCTCTGCTTCATGCGCGATTGAAAAAGAAATGCAAAAGCATTTCTTTTTCAATCACTTGGGAGGCCCGGAGGGGCTTCAAAGGGAAGGAAAAGTATTTCCTTCCCTTTGAAGTCCCTCCGAGGGTTTCAAAAGCCGGATTGCTTGCAATCCGGCTTTTGAAACCCCACTAGACACCAGGGATTTTTTTAATTTTATTGAAACTGACAAAAGGGAGCGACCCCTTGGGCAAGGGTCGCTCCCAGGGGGGGCATTTTTTTGAGAAGGCCATCGGCAGAAACCTCTAGGCACCAGGGACCATTATTTTATTTTTTTTATGTTTCATTTCTTTTTTTTTTGGTGGGGAGCGACCCCTAAGGCAAGGGTCGCTCCCCTTGGGGGAAAATTATATTTTGGCCATTTCTGCCCCCCTTGGGGGCAGATTGGCCTATTTTGATGAGGCCAATCTGCCCCCAAGGGGGGTAGAAACAACTAGACACCAGGGAGTTTTTTCTTTGCGTGAATTTCACGCAAAGGGAGCGACCCCTTAGGCAAGGGTCGCTCCCTGGGGGGGAGGGCAATTTATTTTAGGCCTTTTCTGCCCCCCCTGGGGGCAGATCGGCCTATTATTAGTCCGATCTGCCCCCAGGGGGGGCAGAAACCTCTAGGCACCAGGGCAAATTTTTTTTTTGTGTTTTTTTTTGTTGTTGTTTCTTTTTTTAGAGATGGGGAGCGACCCTGGGGGGCAAATTGTATTTAGACCATTTCTGCCCCCAAGGGGGCAGAAACCACCAGGCACCGGGGATTTGTTTTGTGGCGCCAATGTCACGCAGGGGGAGCGACCCCGTAGGCAAGGGTCGCTCCGGGGGGGAGGGTGGTGCTGGGTGGGGTGGGCAAATTTATTTTAGGCCATTTCTGCCCCCCTGGGGGCAGATCGGCCTATTATTAGGCCGAACTGCCCCCAGGGGGGGGCAGAACCCTCAGGGCACCAGGGCAAATTTTTTTGTTGTGTTTTTTTTTTGTTTGTTTGTTTGTTTTTTTCGAGATGGGGAGCGACCCATCAGGCAAGGGTCGCTCCCCTGGGGGGCAAATTGTATTTAGGCCATTTCTGCCCCCCTTGGGGGCAGATTGGCCGATTTTAGGTCAATCTGCCCGCAAGGGGGCAGAAACCACTAGGCACCTGGGATTTGTTTTTTGGCGCCAATGTCACGCAGGGGGAGCGACCCCGTAGGCAAGGGGCTGGGGGGGGCAAATTTATTTTAGGGCATTTCTACCCCCCCCCTCCCGGGGCCGGCTGAGCTAGAGGCCAAACTCCACAGGTAGGCATGTTTGTAGGCACAATATGTTCTGTCCACGTTGTGTTTTGGGCCATTTCCTTTCGTGGGCGCTAGGCCTACCCACAGAAGTGAGGTACCATTTTTATTGAGAGACTTAGGGGAACGCTGGGTGGAAGGAAATTTGTGGCTCCTCTCAGATTCCAGAACTTTCTGCCACTGAAATGTGAGGAACATGTGTTTTTTTAGCCACATTTTGAGGTTTGCAAAGGATTCTGGGTAACAGAACCTGGTCAGAGCCCCGCAAGTCACCCCATCTTGGATTCCCCTAGGTCTCTAGTTTTCAGAAATGCACAGGTTTGGTAGGTTTCCCTAGGTGCCGGCTGAGCTAGAGGCCAAAATCTACAGGTAGGCACTTCGCAAAAAACACCTCTGTTTTCTTCCAAAATTTTGGACGTGTCCACGTTGCGCTTTGGGGCGTTTCCTGTCGCGGGCGCTAGGCCTACCCACGCAAGTGAGGTATCATTTTTATCGGGAGACTTGGGGGAACGCTGGGTGGAAGGAAATTTGTGGCTCCTCTCAGATTCCAGAACTTTCTGCCACAGAAATGTGAGGAACATAGGTTTATTTACCCAAATTTTGAGGTTTGCAAAGGATTCTGGGTAACAGAACCTGGTCCGAGCCCCGCAAGTCACCCCATCTTGGATTCCCCTAGGTCTCTAGTTTTCAGAAATGCACAGGTTTGGTAGGTTTCCCTAGGTGCCGGCTGAGCTAGAGGCCAAAATCTACAGGTAGGCACTTCGCAAAAAACACCTCTGTTTTCTTCCAAAATTTTGGACGTGTCCACGTTGCGCTTTGGGGTGTTTCCTGTCGCCGGCGCTAGGCCTACCCACGCAAGTGAGGTATCATTTTTATCGGGAGACTTGGCGGAACGCTGGGTCGAAGGAAATTTGTGGCTCCTCTCAGATTCCAGAACTTTCTGCCACAGAAATGTGAGGAACATTTGTTTTTTTAGCCAAATTTTGAGGTTTGCAAAGGATTCTGGGTAACAGAACCTGGTCCGAGCCCCGCAAGTCACCCCTCCTTGGATTCCTCTAGGTCTCTAGTTTTCAGAAATGCACAGGTTTGGTAGGTTTCCCTAGGTGCCGGCTGAGCTAGAGGCCAAAATCTACAGGTAGGCACTTCGCAAAAAACACCTCTGTTTTCTTCCAAAATTTTGGACGTGTCCACGTTGCGCTTTGGGGTGTTTCCTGTCGCCGGCGCTAGGCCTACCCACGCAAGTGAGGTATCATTTTTATCGGGAGACTTGGCGGAACGCTGGGTGGAAGGAAATTTGTGGCTCCTCTCAGATTCCAGAACTTTCTGCCACAGAAATGTGAGGAACATGTGTTTTTTTAGCCAAATTTTGAGGTTTGCAAAGGATTTTGGGTAACAGAACCTGGTCCGAGCCCCGCAAGTCACCCCTCCTTGGATTCCCCTAGGTCTCTAGTTTTCAGAAATGCACAGGTTTGGTAGGTTTCCCTAGGTGCCGGCTGAGCTAGAGGCCAAAATCTACAGGTAGGCACTTCGCAAAAAACTCCTCTGTTTTCTTCCAAAATTTTGGATGTGTCCACGTTGCGCTTTGGGGCGTTTCCTGTCGCGGGCGCTAGGCCTACCCACGCAAGTGAGGTATCATTTTTATCGGGAGACTTGGGGGAACGCTGGGTGGAAGGAAATTTGTGGCTCCTCTCAGATTCCAGAACTTTCTGCCACAGAAATGTGAGGAACATGTGTTTTTTTAGCCAAATTTTGAGGTTTGCAAAGGATTCTGGGTAACAGAACCTGGTCCGAGCCCCGCAAGTCACCCCATCTTGGATTCCCCTAGGTCTCTAGTTTTCAGAAATGCACAGGTTTGGTAGGTTTCCCTAGGTGCCGGTTGAGCTAGAGGCCAAAATCTACAGGTAGGCACTTCGCAAAAAACACCTCTGTTTTCTTCCAAAATTTTGGACGTGTCCACGTTGCGCTTTGGGGTGTTTCCTGTCGCCGGCGCTAGGCCTACCCACGCAAGTGAGGTATCATTTTTATCGGAAGACTTGGGGGAACGCTGGGTGGAAGGAAATTTGTGGCTCCTCTCAGATTCCAGAACTTTCTGCCACAGAAATGTGAGGAACATGTGTTTTTTTAGCCAAATTTTGAGGTTTGCAAAGGATTCTGGGTAACAGAACCTGGTCCGAGCCCCGCAAGTCACCCCTCCTTGGATTCCCCTAGGTCTCTAGTTTTCAGAAATGCACAGGTTTGGTAGGTTTCCCTAGGTGCCAGCTGAGCTAGAGGCCAAAATCTACAGGTAGGCACTTCGCAAAAAACACCCCTGTTTTCTTCCAAAAATTTGGATGTGTCCACATTGCGCTTTGGGGTGTTTCCTTTCGCGGGCGCTAGGCCTACCCACACAAGTGAGGTATCATTTTTATCGGGAGACTTGGGGGAACATAGATTAGCAAAACAAGTGTTATTGCCCCTTGTCTTTCTCTACATTTTTTCCTTCCAAATATAGGAGAGTGTGTAAAAAAGACATCTATTTGAGAAATGCCCTGTAATTCACATGCTAGTTTGGTCACCCCGGAATTCAGATATGTGCAAATAACCACTGCTCCTCAACACCTTATCTTGTGCCCTTTTTGGAAATACAAAGGTTTTGTTGATAGCAATTTTTTACTCTTTATATTTCAGCAAATGAATTGCTGTATACCCGGTATAGAATGAAAACGCACGTCAGGGTGCAGCTCATTTATTGGCTCTGGGTTCCTTGGGTTCTTGATGAACCTACAAGCCCTATATATCCCCGCAACCAGAGGAGTCCAGCAGACGTAACGGTATATTGCTTTCGATAATCTGACATTGTAGGGAAAAGTTACAGAGTAAAACGTAGAGAAACATTTATGTTTTTTTCACCTCAATTTCAATATTTTTCTTTTTCAGTTGTTATTTTCTGTAGGAAACCCTTGTAGGATCTACACAAATGACCCCTTGCTGAATTCAGAATTTTGTCTACTTTTCAGAAATGTTTAGGTTTCTGGGATCCAGCATTGGTTTCATGCCCATTTCTGTCACTGACTGGAAGGAGGCTGAAAGCACAAACAATTGCAAAAATGGGGTATGTCGCAGTAAAATGCCACAATTGTGTTGAAAAATTGGGTTTTCTGATTCAAGTCTGCCTGTTCCTGAAAGCTGGGAAGCTGCTGAGTTTAGCACCGCAAACCCTTTGTTGATGCCATTTTCAGGGGAAAAACCACAAGCCTTCTTCTGCAGCCACTTTTTCAAATTTTTTGGAAAAAAACGAAATTTTCACTGTATTTTGGCCAATTTCTTGGCCTCCTTCAAGGGAACCCACAAAGTCTGGGTACCTCTAGAATCCCTAGGATGTTGGAAAAAAAGGACGCAAATTTGGCTTGGTTAGCTTATGTGGACAAAAAGTTATGAGGGCCTAAGTGCGAACTGCCCCAAATAGGCAAAAAAAGGCCTGGCACAGGAGGGGGAAAAGGCCTGGCAGCGAAGGGGTTAATGGCGATGGAGACCAATTCTAAATGTTTGAATGTGGATAAATCTTTGGCTGAAACACTAAGCTGCTTCATTAGTGCTGATTGGTCACCTTTCAATCAATCTGAACTAACCTCTATGCTTACCCTACTCAGCTAGTGTACTAAGAAGCCAATCATACCAGCTGGGACAGCGTGCATCCTTTTGAATCGTTTGCTGTCTGTGATGCACGGGGTATGCAGAGAAGACATGTGCCAAAATCTCTCAACAGACCATGGTCCACCGTAGTTTTCTATCCCCACCCCATTCCCTTGTCACCAGTTGCCAAGTATATTTGCTTGGTAATATGCTTCCATTCAGCTCAAACAGTATGTTTTCCTTTTAGTAACCCCTCGGGTGCCTTGGACGAAATGGTTACTTCCTCAGCAACACTGCTCGGGTGCCGAGGAAGTAACCGTTACGTCCTTGTAGGAGCCCTTGGGGGAAACCCTAGTGTTCCCCCTGAGGGCCTGGCATCCCCCACCCCTGGGCAGGGATGGAAAGGGAATCGCTTCCCCTTCCACCCCGCCCTCCTCAGACCACCCTGTGGCATCTGATTAGGTCATTGCGTGTTCGCGCGCTGACCTCATCAGAGGCTCTCCCCTCGATTCTGGAAGATCAGCGTCTAGCGTGGATCAGAAGAGAAATGCAAAAGCATTTCTCCTCTGGTCATGTGGAGGGGTGAGATAGAGCATGAAAGGAAAGGAAAGGCCTTTACTTTCCTTTCCTTTCACGTCTCTCTCGCATTTATGTTGCCGAATCGCGATTGGGCAGAAGAAATGCCCACTAGACACCAGGGAATGTATTTTTTTGCTTATTTACACATAAGGTGAGCTGCCCCATGGGCAAGGAAGGGCCGATGCCCAAAGGGGCAATTTATTTTAAGGCCATTTCTGCCCCCCGGGTCAGTTTCACGTGAGGGGAGCGACCCCTTAGGCCAGGGTCACTCCCCTGGGGGGGGGGAATTAGGTTTAGACCATTTCTGCCCCCCCTTGGGGGCAGATCAGCTTATATTAATTAGGCTGTTCTGCCCCCCCTGGGGGGCAGAAACCTCTAGGCACCAGGGATCATTTTTTATGTTTTTATTTTTTCATATGTGAGGAGTGACCCCTTAGGCAAGGTAACTCCCTTGGGGGGCAAATTTATTTTAGGCCATTTTTCTATTAGGCTGATCTGCCCCCGGGGGGGGCAGAAACCACTTAGGCACCAGGAATTGGTGTGTGTGTATGTGTGCCCTTGGGGGCAGATCGGCCTATTCTTGGAAGGGGGCAGAAAGCTCACCAGAGACCAGGGAAGATATTTTTTATTTTAAAAAAAGGAGGGTGGGAGTATGGCCATACCCCATCCCAAATAAATGGGGCCAAAGTTGTTCTGCCCATCAGTGGGCAGATGGAGCAATTATCCCCGATTCACTCCCAGGGGGCAGAAAATCTACTATATTCCAAGGAATTAAAAAAAAAAAGTGGAGTGGTGGCTACCATCCAGTATGGGCATGGTAATGACACCACCCCAACTGAACAATCTTTCAGCTCTCCCCCCACACACTAAAACATCTTATCCCATGACAATAAAAGAGGACATATGATTATTTTGGGTTTTGGTTTTACATTTGGGCCATGAGAGCTTGGCTAACTCTCAAAATCATCCCACTTGGATGGTGAGGGCTGCACTTTTTGGACTTTGGGGTGCTGCCATGTAAAAAAATCAACAAGACCTAGACACATCTAAAAACTAAACATCTGGGCGAGTCCAGGGTGGTGTGCTTCACATGCACCCTGCACCATTTCCTTACCCACAATGCCCTGCAAACCTCCAACTTTGCTGGAAATCTCATATTTTTCACACATTTTTGTTGAAACCTTCCGGAATCTGCTGGAATCCAAAAAATTCCTACCAACCAGTATTGTCCCATCTTAACCCTAAAGAATTCTGCCCCATTTGTCAACCTAAATTTTTTTTTTTTTTTTCAAACTGCCCTTTTGGACCCGATTTGGTTTCCCCTCAATTTCAACATGTTTTTGGCTCCGCCGCAGCCATTCCGACCTTTCCCGCTGGGCCGGCGGGCGCTAACAATGTTGCAGTTGCACCCATCGCTCTTTTCCCTGTCTGCTAGGCAGACAGTGAAAAGCAGGCAGGGGCCCTGTTAGGGGGCCCCTGCACTGCCCATGCCACTGGCATGGGCAGTGCAGGGGCCCCCCAGGGGCCCCTAGACACCCCTTACCGCCAGCCTCTTCCTGGCGGTGTAAACTGCCAGAAACAGGCTGGCGGTAAGGGGGTCAGAATCCCCATAGCGGCGCTGCTTGCAGCGCCGCCTTGGCGGATTCGCCCAGCCGGGGGAAATCCGGCGGGAAACCGCGGGACCCGGTTTTCTGACCGCGGCTTTACCGCCGCGGTCAGAATGGGCAGGGAAGCACCGCCAGCCTGTTGGCGGTGCTTCCGTCATTCGCGGCCCTGGCGGTCTTGGACCGCCAGGGTCGGAATGACCCCCATAGTGTTTTGAGGCATTTACTTTCGTGAGCACTAGGCCTACCCACACAAGTGAGGTACTATTTTTTGGGGAAGACTTTGGGGCACACTGGGTGGAAGGCCATTTCTGGCTCCTCTCAGATTCCAGGACTTTCTGTCACCGAAATTTGAGGAAAAAGTATTTTCTTGCCAAATTTTGAAGTTTGGAAAGAATTCTAGGTAAGAGAACCTGGTGAGAGCCCCACAAGTCACCACATCCTCGCTTCCACTAGGTGTCTAGTTTTAAAAAATGCACATGTTTTATAGGTTTCCCTAAGTGCCGGCTGAGCTAGAGGCCTAACTCCACAGCTAGACACTTTGCAAAAAACAGTTCTGTTTTCTTTGGGAAAATGTGGTGTCCACATTGTCTTTTGGGGCATTTCCTGTCACACACACACTAGACCCACTGTTATATTCATGTTGGAATTTAGATTCTGGAGTTGTGAAGCTTCCGAGTGAGTGGGCGGGCACGAGGACGAGGGACGAACGTTGGAGCTGGTGGAGGTTGGGATGTTTTTATCTCCGGATTTTGTGTTCACTCTCTAATAAATTGAGGAACCGAACTTACGCTTCATGGATTTATGTACTTTATTATGCTGGCGACGAGATGGACTACCCTGCGCTTCGTGAGACAACATCCCAACTCCATGATGTTGTTTACTTAACTAAGGAACAACGTTTGGCAGTTTCAGGCCTGCCTCAAGAACTGGTAACAGTTCCTTTGTTCTTTCTCCTACTGAAGAGAAACTTGTCTGCGCGTCCTTTCCGGCAGTTCCCTACGGTTATTTTCTTAAGCAACTCTCGGTCTCTTAGCAATCTCTTCCTCTGAGCTTTATTGCTTCACTGTTTGGGAACAGAGTGTCAACAATTTTTTTATCATCTTCCCGACTTCTAGATAGTGAGGCAATCAATCTCAATGAATATGAAACATGCATTGGGAAGTTAGATCTTCATTATTTACCTAAGATTACCATTATCTTGGAAAGGTATTACTTTGGCAAAAGACAACAAGCCGAGGGTGAATCTGTTGAAAACTACATTACAGAATTGAGACGTTTAGCATCAACATGTAAGTTTGGATCAACTTTGGAAGAGAGCATTTGTGACTAATTCATGCTGGGTTGCAATATTGATAAGATACAGGACGAATTGTGGTTATTAGATGATCCTCGCTAAAAGGATTGAACATTCTCTTAAATGTGTTGAAGTTGTGAAAAACAGTGATTCAAAAGATGTTTGTGTGGTTGGAGGTAGTAAGTCTAAAGTTAACAAGTTTCCTAACAAAGAAACAACTTGTACCTCCAACAGAAAGAAATGTTATAGATGTGGCAAAGAGGGTCATCTTGCAAATAGTAAATTTTGTCCAGCTGTTAACAGCTCTTGTCTATTTTGCAAGAAGAAGGGACATTTTTCAGCTGTTTGTAATCTAAAAACATCTAAACAGACATTAAGTGTTATTGATGACCATTCAGACGCTATCAATGATGATTCTGATTTTGTGTGTGGCCAAATAGTACTCCAAGTTTCAAATAGTAGTTTGGGTGGTCCTCTAGATTACATTACTGTACAAGGAAAGAAAACAAAAGTACTTTTTGACTCTGGCACTAAGATATCAATAGTCTCCAACGCATTTTATCAAAATGAGTTAAAGGGTCAATTTTCTACGACCTGATATCACGCCGTGTAGTTATGGTGGTGAGCCAATAGACTTGCATGGATATTTTGTCGGGTTAATTGAATACGACCAACGTTACACTTCAGGAAAAATCAATCAATGTTTCCAAACAAGGAGATAGTATTATAAGCTGGTGGCATCAGAAAAATCTGTGGGTGATGCTTGATCCTAATAATTCTCCTCCCATTATAGTAAAACAATTACAGAATTCCAATGGGAGGGAATAATGTCCACCACTGATCTTTCAGAAGAATTGCACAAAGGGTTTGGTAAAGTCTTCAGTGAGAAAATAGGGTGTATGAAAGGCTACTCGCATAAGATCAAATTGCTTCCGGCTGCTGTGCCTTTCTGCAGCAAGGTGCGGAATGTCCCCTTTGCAGTGAGAGATGAATTACGGTCTGAACTTGAGAAATTTAAAGATAAAGGTGTGATTGAGGAAGTGAGGGAACAGATTGGTTGTCTCCCATTGTCAAAGCCAAAAAATCGAATGGTAATATTAGGCTTTGTGTAGATCTTCAGAGGCTTAACAAAAGTGTGATAGTGGACAAATATCCTCTTCCCAACATTTCTGAATTGTTAGCTATGGTGTCGGGTTTCAAGGTTTTTTCCACCATCGATCTAACCTCAGCCTATCACCAAATAACATTGGATGAATCTTTCAGGAGTTTGACAGCATTTATTACTCCTTTTGGAACGCATAGATCCATCCGTCTACCTTTCGGTTTGATCTCTGCTGTATCTGTTTTCTAGAGGGCCATGAAACAAATATTGAGAGGTATTCGTGGCGTCTGTGTTTACCAAGATGTAATTTTAGTATATGGCAAAGATAATCTTGAACACTATGAAATTCTCAGGAAGGTCTTAAGTAAAATTTCTGAATATGGTTTAACCATTAAGGCTGAAAAGTGCAAAATTGCTGTCAAGACTATTGATTACTTAGGTCATACCATTACTGGAGGCGGGTTAGTACAAAAGAAGGATCGCGCTGACACCATTCGAGGTTTGACTTCTCCCACTTCCGAAGAGGAGCTAATGCGGTTTCTGGGAATTGCAGAATATTACAATACATTTATTAAGGATTTTGCTAGCTCCTGTTTTAATATGAGACTGTTGTTGAGAAAGGGTAAGGAATTTACATAGAGTGAAGATTGTGAGAAGGAATTTATTGCATTTAAAAACAGTTTATGCAATGCTCCTAAGCTAAAGAATCTTGATCCTGCTTTGTAATCTATATATACTGATGCTAGTGGGAAAGGATTGGGGGCTGTGCTACAGCAGGGTGTATGTAGTCCTGAGAGGACGATTACCTTTATTTCCTGAAGTTCAAAAGGAGCTGAAACTAAGTATTCAGTAATAGAAAGAGAGGCCCTTGTGGTATATTGGGCTATTAAAAAGTTAAAGAAGTTCTTGTGGGGAAGACCTTTTGTGGTTAAAACTGACCATAAACCTTTATGCAAAGTTTTTAATTCTAAAGGTATAGAAGCTGTATCGAGCAGAATCACCAAATGGATTATTGCTTTGCAAGAGTATGATTATGTTGTAAAGTATGTCCCCGGATCTGACAACTACTCAGCCGAAGTGTTATCTAGATTGGTGTCACCGTCACTATCAGATCCGGACGAGACTGAAGATTTGGAACAGTTTGAAAGAGTGTGTGAAGTAGATTATGAAACTATTTCTGAGGAAAGGTGGCATGAAGAAACTAAATCTGACAGTGTTTTACAGGAGATCGTGAATTTGTTACAATCAGGATGGAGAAGTAAAGTTCAAGGTAGTTCAGGATGTAGGGAGTTCTGGTGTGTGAAAGATCAATTGGCAGTAGATTGTGACTTGCTACTTAGAGGTACAAGATTAATACCTCAATCCAGTGTAAGAAACCAGTTGATTGATCATGCACATAGCAGTCATAGGGGCATTTCCAAAACAAAAGAAAGATTGCGATCATCTTACTGGTGGCATGGCATGGATCCTCAAACCGAGAGGATTGTTCGGGAGTGTGTGCAGTGTGCTGTAAGTGAAAAGGCCATGAGACCTATAGTATAGCCTATGGTAATAAGGAACAAACCTAAGGGACCATGGGAGGATATAGCTTTAGACATCTTGGGTCCTATACATGGTGAGAGTTCAGCAGATTATATCATTGTGGTCATGGACATGTATTCTAGATGGCCTGAGGTCTGTTTCACCAAGGGCATAGAAACTGAGAAAGTGATAGGATTTCTCAAAGACTTAAGAGCTAAGGAGGGTATTCCTTCCACATTTCTTACCGATAATGGTGTTCAACTAATTTCAAAAGAGATGGAAAACTTTCTTAAAGGTTGTGGTATCAAGCATAAGTTGTGTGCTTTATATCATCCTGAATGTAATGGTTTAGTTGAGAGGTTTAATCACCTTGGCTAAGGACAGTCAACTAAACTGGAAACAAGAAGTAATCAAAAAGGTAGCTGTATATAGACATATTCCACATTCCACTACTGGACAAACACCTTTTGCCTTATTTCGTGGTAGACGAGGCAATACTATTCTTGAGCTGAATTGGGTCAATGATTTTTTGAGTGGGAAAAGGAAAAACGCTATTGATGAAAGTTGGAAGAGTAGAGAACAAAAAAAAACTTTAATGCGCAAGCTTCATTTTGATAGAAAGAATTCTGTGAAAAAGACTGTTGTGAGTATTGGTGATTGGGTCATGATTAAGAAACCTCTTCTTAAAGGTTATGGGAAGAAATTGTCATCTCCCATGAAAGTCTTGAAACTTTTCACCAATGCTGTGAAAACCGAAGATGGCCGGATATGGAACTTAAATAGGGGTGTCAAGTTTTATGGTAACACTATAAGCTTAGAAAACTCCAAAGGACGGCAAGATAGAATCTCCCATTCTACACTCTAATGATGTAGCACTTAGAAAATCTAAGAGAATCATCAAAGTTCCATCACATCTAAAAGACTATGCGTTGACCTGATGACCGTTTTAGATGTCTCTGTATATCTAGTTATGAAATGTTGTAATCTATGCAAAAATTCATTTGTTTTACTTGTTTTATTTATTTATTTATTTTCTTTTGTCTGTGCTTTTTTTGTTAATTGGGATAGGAGAGAGATGTGTTATATTCATTTTGGAATTTAGATTCTGGAGTTGTGAAGGTTCCGAGTGAGTGGGCATGAGGATGAGGGACGGATGTCGGAGCTGGTGGAGGTTGGGATCTTTGTATCTCCATATTTTGTATTCACGCTCTAATAAATTGAGGAACCGAACTTACGCTTCGTGAATTTATGTACTTTATTACACCTACCCACACAAGTGAGGTACCATTTTTATTGGGAGACCTGAAGAACTGCTGGGTGGAAGGAAATTTGTTGCTCCACTCAGATTCCATGACTTTCTGTCACCGAAATGTGAGGAAAAAGTGTTGTTTTTTGCCACATTTTTAGGTTTCGAAAGGATTTTGGGTAAGAGAACCTGGTGAGAGCCCCACAAGTCACCCCATGCTAGATTCCCCTAGGTTAATAGTTTAAAAAATTGCACAGGTTTCGTAGGTGTCCTAGGTGTCGGCTGAGCTAGAGGCCAAAATCCACAGCTAGGCACTTTGTGAAAAACACGTCAGATTTCAATGTAAAAATGTGAGGTGTCCATGTTGAGTTTCCTGTCGTGGGCATTAGGCCTATCCATGGAAATGAGGTACCAATTTTATCAGGAGACTTAAGGGAATACAGAACAGAAGAACAAGTGTTATTGCCCCTTTTCTTTCTCTACATTTTTGTCTTCCACATGTAAGACAGTGTAAAAAAGACGTCTAGTTGAGAAATGCACTGCAATTCTCATGCTAGTATGAGGACCCCATAATTCAGAGATATGCAAATAACCACCGCTTCTCAACACCTTATCTAGTGCCCATTTTGGAAATACAAAGGTTTTCTTGATACTTATCTTTCACTCTTTATATGTCAGCAAATGAATTGCTGCATATCCGGTATAGAATGAAAACCCAAAGCAAGATGCAACTCATTTATTGGCTCTGGGTACCTAGAGTTCTTAATGAACATACAAGCCCTATATATACCCACAACCAGAAGAGTACAGCAGACGTAATGGTATATTGCTTTCAAAAATCTGACATTGCAGGAAAACAGAGTAAAAAGTGGAGAAAAATTGCTGTTTTTTTACCTCAATTTCAATATTATTTTTTCCAGCTGTTATTTTCTGTAGGATCTACACAAATGACCCCTTGGTGAATTCAGAATTGTGTCTACTTTACAGAAATGTTTAGCTTTCCAGGATCCAGCATTAGTTTCACACCCATTTCTGTCACTAACTGAAAGGAAGCTGAAACCACAAAAATAGTAAAAATGGGGTGTCCCAGTAAAACGCCAAAATTGTGTTAAAAAATATGGTTTTCTGATCAAAGTCTGCCTGTTCCTGAAAGCTGGGAAGATGGTGATTTTAGCACCATAAACCCTTTTTTAATACCATTTTGAGGGGAAAAACCACAAGCCTTCTTCTGCAGTCCTTTTTTCCCATTGTTTTTTCAAAACAACAAAATGTTTGTTGTATTTTGGCTAATTTCTTGGTTTCCTCCAGGGTAACCCACAAACTGTGGGTACCTCTAGAGTCCCTAGGATGTTGGAAAAAAGGACACAAATTTGGCCTGGGTAGCTTATGTGGACAAAATGTTATGAGGGCCTTTGCGCGAACTGCCCCAAATAGCCAAAAAAAGGCCTGGCATCTGAGGGAGAAAAGGCCTGGCAGAGAAGGGGTTAATCACTATTTGCGACCATGTGCAAGTAACATGTTTTCTTGCCTTTGTTTCAAAATTGTTCATTTGCTTGATGCCAAAAAACAGTTTCAGGCCACCCCACCGATGCCAATGGAAGAGGCAGTAAGTACCTGTGCGCCACATTCGTCTTCGTGTGATGCACGTAAGTGAACTTTAAATATGCGTTAGATTTTATTTCAATAAGACTGTTAAAATATATATCTGACTTTTGCTCCTGCAAAACAGCACTGAGCATCACCAAAACAGATGTTATGGCCCACTGAAAAGTATGAAACCTTACATTAAAGGTGGTAATCACATGGCAACGTCTGCAAAGTACAGTGGGAGATAAGGCTAATCCACCCGCAAATTACATACATTGCATAATTAGGGTCAGTTTGTGACTTGATTTGTATAAAAATCTATTCACTATGTTTCACAAGTGTCCAAGTTAAAATTTCAACACAATTGGAGGTTTGGTTACTGTGCAATTAGTAACGCTAGCTGGGTAGTTGCCTCTAATTGAATAACTATTCGTCTTGGCAATTATCACTAGAAGCGAGACGAACAATTAGACACCAACAAAAGATATACAAAGAACGTCTGCTATGACACAAATGTAACGTGAAATGTGCTTCTGCCCAGCTCCTCCTGCTGCTCTGTGGTGCTTATGTAAGAGTCTTGCAAAGATAGCTTTGATTTCTGATTGCACCATCACTTAAGGATATTTTCAGACACTATTTATTCTCAGTTAGTTGTAGGTGTCCCAGTGGCAAAATATCAGCCTGCCAAGGGACCATGGGCAAGCCATGCCGTGGGGTTGTCCATCAAGGACTGTACTCCCCCACAGAGAGAATTATGGTTAGGAGGTTCAGCTTCTCTTTACAAAGAACATATTGGTAGTCTTCTCTCAAAAGCTGTTGTCAGTCCCGTGCATCACTGATGTTGTTCCCTGATATTTACTTAACACGTTCCTACATATTACGGGGGACCTACTTTTGACTCCGTGGATTCTTCAAGATTGCTCACACATTTGGTATTACAGGGCAGTCTGTGGAGATTCCATTGGTAATACCCTGATCAGAGGCTGTTAATTAAATGTTACCAAGTACTATCTTAGCGTATATGAATAACAAAATAATATTTACATTTATAATGATGCCCAAACCGATATATGAGCAACGGGAGTTTAGGACTCTGCAACGCAGCACTTTACACATTTTTGTGTCTCTCACCACAAGCCTTACATCATGATTGAGGATGCAGCTATCTTTTTGGATCACACATATCTTCACTAATGGTAGACGTAATAGAAACTCACTGTAAAAAGGAAAACCCTATTTAGTGAACAAGTTCTTTAGTAAGAACTCCACTTTCACCCTTCCTTTCCCTTTGTAACATTGGTATTTTCTATGCAAACTCCGTGTATTCTGTGTTCACCACCTGGGTTAAGCCAAAATTAGACCATGAAGCTTTCTTATGGAACAAAGCATATGTCAGTTTTGCGGTAGAATACCTACATTGTGAACTGCCTTAAATAATCAGGTAAAAACTTGCTGTCTAACAAAATATCTGTACTCCTAAAACATATTTTCCCACTTTCAGAATGAAATTGTGAAGCAACGTCCTAATCACAATGTTTCACCGAAATTAGAGCACCTCACCCATCATCAGGTTCTTTGGGCTTTCTACAGAGAATCCTTTGTCTTTGGACTCAGTCTAAGGATTTGTGGCAGTCAGCTGGAATGTAGCTAGAAGTCTATTCAGTTGTGCTCTGGATTGAAGCTAAGGGGCATATTTACTAGAAATTGGTGCCGCAAGACATTTTGCTGTGCTGCCGTACTCCAATTTGAAAGGGCATGAATGCACCATATTTACAAGATACAGCTCATTCCAGCCCTTTCAACTTGCGCTGGTGCACAATTTTGTGGATAGCTCCAATGCAGGCACCCTTGCACCATGGTTAAGGGTGTCTGCATTGTTGACAAGATTGTTTTCTACAGAAAGGAGCACCTTCCTGGACAGAAGCAATACATGGAGGCTTTTTCCTTTTTCTATGTGTGCTGGGAAATGTAGAACACATAGAAAGAGAAACAAATGAGGACAATATAAATATTTTTCGCTGTTTGGCCTCCCCTGGGAAGGCATATGGTTTTGACACATTCCCAGGTTTACAGAGCTATGTAAATCTGGGAATGTATCAATATCTATAGGTGTTGTGTGAGACCACCCCCCTAACGCAGTGTAAGGCAATGCAGCGACTTGCACTGCGTTGCCTGACACTATATCTACAAAGCCATGAAAAACCACGCAGAGTGGCTGTGAGAAACTGGGGCTGATTGCAGAGGCCCCCTAACTTTTTGCCCCCATTTTTCCACTTTATGCTGGTGTTTTCCTGACTCTGATGGTGCCCTGGGTACTGCTAACCAGTCCCAGGGCCTGTGCTCTGTGTAAAATGGATATGCAAATTAGGCTAATTATAATTGGCTAAGTTAACCTACCTATAAGTCCCTAGTATATGGTAGGGCATGTAGGTTTAGGGACCACAGCATAGGTGGTGCACACCTAGGTGCATTGCTGAGGTGCCCAGTGTCATTTTAAAAGCAAGCCTGCCTTGCTGGCTGCTTTTAAATTAAAGTTATATGCAAATTCGACTTTGGAATTAAAGGTACTTCCAAAGTCTTAAACTACCTTATTTTTACATATAAGTCACCCCTAAGGTGTGCCCTATGTGCCCCTAGGGCTGGGTGCCATGTAACTATAAGCAGGGACTTTATAAAAATAGATTTATAAGCCCTGGTGAGGTAAAAACAGCCAAATTCGTTTTTCCCTCATTGAAGTAAATGGCCTTCATAGGCTAGAATGGGCAGACTTTATTTAAAATTTTAAAGTCTCCTTAAATGTTACATACCAAGAATTTGGTATCAAATTGATTGTTATAATAAATCCCACAACTTCCAGTTGTTGGATTTAATATAACTAGTGCAGGTAAAAAGTTTAGACTTTACCTAAAAAGTTGCCAATTTCAGCTCTGCATTGTTTTTGCTCCTGTGCTCTGATTGGCCAGCCTGCAGCAGCTTCTGCCAGGCTACTTTAATGAGGTGTGAAGTGGCCTGACTTCACACAAAGGAATGTGCTTGGAGGAGAGAATCTCCCCTCAGCAGAAGGGGAAGCAGGAAGGGGGAGGGCTGCCAAACTGGTCTTCAAAGGCAGAGAAGGACATCTGGAGCACCCAACAACACCCCCACATCCTGCAACCCCAGACAGCTAGGTGCCCCCTTGATTAGATTAGGAGAGGGCAGGAGAGGGGTGTGTTTATGATTTTTAGCCACACCAGTGGGTGGGCTCAGCCAGATCTCTCCTCCAAAAATCAGATTCATCCATTTTGGATTTTTAGAGACTATTGCCTTCTGGGATGGATTTTTGCCACACTTCCCAGGAAGTGGTCATCACAGGGGGACGACCCTGTCCCTGATTGGAGGACCAGGGCCCCCCTGCTTTTCACCCAGGAGCAAGGATAAAACTGGCAGACCTGCACCCACGCCTCAGATCCCCTCCAGAATTCAACAAGAAAGGAACTAAGGAAGAAGAAGGACTGCCCTGCTGGAGCCCTGGCCTGCACCTGGACCCTGCCCTCAGAAGGACTGCACCAGCTGCACACTTGGGCTTCACCACAAGAAGGACTTTGCCTGGCTTCAACTGGTTCAAGGAGGGACTCCCTGTTTGCTACAGGTGAAAAATTGCTAACCAGAGTCCCCTGCACCAACTCCTGAAAGAAGCGACCAGCTGACCACTGCCCAGTGGCCAAAAAGGAGTTTGCGCCAGGTGCATTCTGGGAGTTGAAGTCCGCACTTCCCAAGGACCATCACAGAACTTCTGGACCCTTGGGGTGAGCTGTGGACCCCAAAAGAACCTTAAAAGAACATCTGGGTGAAGCCCCAGAAGTTTGGAAAAGATTGGAGAAATTTTAGAAAAAAGCTCCATAAAGTGACCGACTCGACGCGGAAATTCTAGCCGGCTTGCCTCAACCGCGACCCGGCCTGACTTCGTGGTTCGTCCCGGTCAAGAAAAACATCAGAAAAAGAGACTAAGTCCGAACGTAAAAAGTTGACCGGGACCTTCCAGCCATCGTATCCGAGAAGGGCTCCACGGACGTCGGATCAAGATCCAGGTTTACCCCGGTCGAAGGATTTTCATCTCGAAAAAACGACTAAGTCCGAAGGTAGAAATCACCACCGAGGAAACCGACTTCGCGTATCCGGACAAGGGCTCCAGGAGGTCGGATCCAACTGGCAGGTTCGTCCCGGTGAAGAAAAACTTCAAAATAAAGACTAAGTCAGAAGGTAACTTTTTAACCGAGGCCTCCCGCGACCTGTAGCCGAGCAGGGCTCCATCGCGGTCGGCCTGAAAGTTTGACTTTGTCCCGGTCCTGGTGCAACCAGATGACCCGATTGGCGCTTTTTGTTTCTATGCGCTAGAAAATAATAATACTTTAAAAATTCATATCTCCGGTTCCCCTGAACCGATTTTAATCGTTTTTGTGTCATTTTAAAGATAAAAATATAAGCTATTTTTATAAATTGGTTTTGGATTTTTAAACTGTTTCCTGTGTTTTATTTAATTACTGTTTTGTGATATTTGAATGCTTTACACTTTGTCTCCTAAGTTAAGCCTTGACGCTCGATGCCAAGCTACCAAGGGTAGAGCTGGGACTAATTTACTGAGACCTAACTGTACTTTTGTGGAGGTTTGTGGCTTGTTGCTAGGTGTAGGTACCTACCTGCCCTACCAATAACCCATTTTCCAACATAATTGGAAGCAGCGACGGGATCCTGTACTTGTGTTCAATATCACGTTACAGTTTTAGATAAAACAAATTAAAAATCCTTTAAATTGTCCTAGTGCAAAAATTGTTTTTAATTTTTAATTTTAAAATTTTTTTTTTAAATTAATTTGGATTAATTTCAATTATTGAATTTTTGTAATTTTTCTAAATTCTTGTTTCCAATTTTTGCAAAAAGTTTTTGTTGACACAAAACTAGGGAACCATGGAGCTTGATCTGGCTAGCCTACCCACACTGACAGTAGTCCAGCTTAGGGGGTTGTGTATTGAGAGAGGGTTGCCTGCAACCCCTGATCTCAGGAAGCAAATCCTGATTAAATCCCTGACAGCATGGGCTGAGGCACAAGAGGTAGAGACAGAGGAAGCTCCAGAGGAGGAAGAAAAAGAGGAAGATGCTAACTCTAACCACTCAGGGGAGGGAATGCATCAGACCCCAAGTGAGGAAGAGGAGGAACGGTCCTCACTGGATACAGTCACTAGGGGCAGACCCAAAGCTAGTGGTAGGAAGAGGGTCCTTTCAGGAGGAGAGAACCCATCCATCAGGGAAAGAGAGCTGGAAGCCCAGCTAGCCTACATAGCTTTGGAAGCAGAGAAGCTGGCCCTAGAAAAGAAAAAGTGGGCATACAAAGAAAAAAGAGATGGAAGCAGCGATAAAGAAGCTGAGGTGTCCATGGGTGGGGGGAGTTTGCCCCAGATTACCCAAGGGGGTGGTTCCTGCTTATGTAGAGGGGGATGACATAGATAAGTGGCTAGGGGCCTTTGAGAGGGCACTCCAAATGAGAAGGGTTAGGCCTCAATACTGGGGTTCCCTTTTGTGGGAGTTGGTCCCCAACTCAGGGAGGGATAGGCTTCTGACCTTAAGGGGGGAGGAGGCAGATTCATACCCTAGTATGAAGAGGTGCTTAGTCAAGAAGTTTGGTCTGACCCCAGAGCAATATAGAATGAAGTTCAGGGACACCCAGAAGGTCAGTACCCAGTCTTGGGTTGACTTTGTGGACACCTCACTAAAGGCACTAGAGGGCTGGATTATTGGCAACAAAGTAAATACTTATGAGGGGTTATACAATCTGATCATGAGAGAGCACATCTTGACCAATTGTATCCAAGAAAGGTTACGCCAGCATCTAGTGGACTCTAAGCAGACCAACCCTAGAGAGCTAGGGGAGGCAGCTGATGAGTGGTTGAGAACCAGGGTGGTTGTCAAGTCCCAGGGGGGAGACTCCAAGAAGGGGGGGTCAGGTCCCCAAAAACCTAAGGAGGGAGGTGGTAAGCCCACCACAGAGACTCCCTCTGTACCCCAGAACCCTAAGAAGGAGGAGAGTAAATCCCACTCCCACTTTGACATGCAGAGACAGGGAGACCCAGGGTTAAAAAAGCTCTTGGACAGTAGGGCTTGCTTTGACTGTCAGCAGACAGGTCACTTCAGAGGAGATGCAGCCTGTCCAAAGAAGGTGGTTAGCACTGGGCTGTCCAGTGTAGCCATAGAGGAGGATTCCTCAGATGATGAAGTCCTCCTAGCATTGTGCTGGGAGACAGGACCAGATGGTAAGCTGGTGATCCCTGAGGGTGGGAGTAGGCACTTCCACCACATTCAAGTGAATGGGATCCCTACCACTGGCCTGAGAGACACCTGTGCCAGTCACACTGTAGTGAGTGACCGGTTAGTGACCCCAGACATGTATGTCCCAGGAAAGACAAAGAAAGTCAGGATAGCCACAGGGGAGGTCACCTCCAAACCTGTAGCCATAGTGCCCCTAGAGAGGGAGGGTATCCTTGACTGGATTAGGGTGGTAGTCAGTGCTGACCTTCCCCTAGATTGTATCCTGGGCAATGACCTCCCAGAGGTGAGTCTGGTCACAGATGGGGTGGTCGCCCAGGGCGCCCCCCCAACCCAAAGTCCTGGGGAGTCAGTCCCTACAGTTAGGAGACAGGGGTCCCCAAGAAAAGGAAAGAAGAAAAGGAAGGGTAGGCCACTCTTAAAGAGAGTTCCAGGGAGCCAAAGGCCTTCTGCCCCAGTAAGGGGGGAGCCCAGAGTTGGCACTGGTGAGGCCTCACCTGACCCCAAGGAAGTCCTGAGTAGTCAGGCAGCTGTCCAGATGCAAGGTGTTGCCCCTGCACTGACAGAAGGGAGAGTGGAAGGAGGGTGTCTGCCACAGGAGGTGGTAGCCCCCCACTCTAGACAGCAAGAGGGGTGCCAGGACCCCAAAGATGCCCCTAAAGCAGCTCAGCCACCTGTCAGTGGAGAGCTTAGGGTGTGGTTCTGGGTACTGACAGCTGTCAGTAGCCTCTGCTGGGTGCTAGCCTTCCTGGCAGCACTGTACTTGGCCTGGGAGGCAGACCCCAAGGCCAATAGCAAAGTAGGCCCCCTGACCCTGTTGGTCATGGTGGGGTTGCTCAAGTGTTGGGTGACCTCTTTGGGTAAGCTAGGTCTTGCCCTAGCAAAGTTAGGAGTAGGGGAGGTGGGCACCTCACTACCCAAGTTGGCAGAGAGAGAGGAGGAAGACCCCCCTAGAGGGAAGTTTCAGTTTGGGTTGGGTCCTTTTACTGTTGGGATGGCTTCACTACCCAGAGGGAGTGACCCTGACAGGAGGATATAAGGCAGAGTAGGCCCTGCAAAGGGACAGCCAGTTTTCTTCACTGTCTTCCTCGCCTAACAAGCCAGGAAGACTCTCCCAGGGTTGGGCTGAGTCTCCTGGGCGTGTGGGCTGGGGGGGGGTTGTGTGAGAAACTGGGGCTGATTGCAGAGGCCCCCTAACTTTTTGCCCCCATTTTTCCACTTTATGCTGGTGTTTTCCTGACTCTGATGGTGCCCTGGGTACTGCTAACCAGTCCCAGGGCCTGTGCTCTGTGTAAAATGGATATGCAAATTAGGCTAATTATAATTGGCTAAGTTAACCTACCTATAAGTCCCTAGTATATGGTAGGGCATGTAGGTTTAGGGACCACAGCATAGGTGGTGCACACCTAGGTGCATTGCTGAGGTGCCCAGTGTCATTTTAAAAGCAAGCCTGCCTTGCTGGCTGCTTTTAAATTAAAGTTATATGCAAATTCGACTTTGGAATTAAAGGTACTTCCAAAGTCTTAAACTACCTTATTTTTACATATAAGTCACCCCTAAGGTGTGCCCTATGTGCCCCTAGGGCTGGGTGCCATGTAACTATAAGCAGGGACTTTATAAAAATAGATTTATAAGCCCTGGTGAGGTAAAAACAGCCAAATTCGTTTTTCCCTCATTGAAGTAAATGGCCTTCATAGGCTAGAATGGGCAGACTTTATTTAAAATTTTAAAGTCTCCTTAAATGTTACATACCAAGAATTTGGTATCAAATTGATTGTTATAATAAATCCCACAACTTCCAGTTGTTGGATTTAATATAACTAGTGCAGGTAAAAAGTTTAGACTTTACCTAAAAAGTTGCCAATTTCAGCTCTGCATTGTTTTTGCTCCTGTGCTCTGATTGGCCAGCCTGCAGCAGCTTCTGCCAGGCTACTTTAATGAGGTGTGAAGTGGCCTGACTTCACACAAAGGAATGTGCTTGGGGGAGAGAATCTCCCCTCAGCAGAAGGGGAAGCAGGAAGGGGGAGGGCTGCCAAACTGGTCTTCAAAGGCAGAGAAGGACATCTGGAGCACCCAACAACACCCCCACATCCTGCAACCCCAGACAGCTAGGTGCCCCCTTGATTAGATTAGGAGAGGGCAGGAGAGGGGTGTGTTTATGATTTTTAGCCACACCAGTGGGTGGGCTCAGCCAGATCTCTCCTCCAAAAATCAGATTCATCCATTTTGGATTTTTAGAGACTATTGCCTTCTGGGATGGATTTTTGCCACACTTCCCAGGAAGTGGTCATCACAGGGGGACGACCCTGTCCCTGATTGGAGGACCAGGGCCCCCCTGCTTTTCACCCAGGAGCAAGGATAAAACTGGCAGACCTGCACCCACGCCTCAGATCCCCTCCAGAATTCAACAAGAAAGGAACTAAGGAAGAAGAAGGACTGCCCTGCTGGAGCCCTGGCCTGCACCTGGACCCTGCCCTCAGAAGGACTGCACCAGCTGCACACTTGGGCTTCACCACAAGAAGGACTTTGCCTGGCTTCAACTGGTTCAAGGAGGGACTCCCTGTTTGCTACAGGTGAAAAATTGCTAACCAGAGTCCCCTGCACCAACTCCTGAAAGAAGCGACCAGCTGACCACTGCCCAGTGGCCAAAAAGGAGTTTGCGCCAGGTGCATTCTGGGAGTTGAAGTCCGCACTTCCCAAGGACCATCACAGAACTTCTGGACCCTTGGGGTGAGCTGTGGACCCCAAAAGAACCTTAAAAGAACATCTGGGTGAAGCCCCAGAAGTTTGGAAAAGATTGGAGAAATTTTAGAAAAAAGCTCCATAAAGTGACCGACTCGACGCGGAAATTCTAGCCGGCTTGCCTCAACCGCGACCCGGCCTGACTTCGTGGTTCGTCCCGGTCAAGAAAAACATCAGAAAAAGAGACTAAGTCCGAACGTAAAAAGTTGACCGGGACCTTCCAGCCATCGTATCCGAGAAGGGCTCCACGGACGTCGGATCAAGATCCAGGTTTACCCCGGTCGAAGGATTTTCATCTCGAAAAAACGACTAAGTCCGAAGGTAGAAATCACCACCGAGGAAACCGACTTCGCGTATCCGGACAAGGGCTCCAGGAGGTCGGATCCAACTGGCAGGTTCGTCCCGGTGAAGAAAAACTTCAAAATAAAGACTAAGTCAGAAGGTAACTTTTTAACCGAGGCCTCCCGCGACCTGTAGCCGAGCAGGGCTCCATCGCGGTCGGCCTGAAAGTTTGACTTTGTCCCGGTCCTGGTGCAACCAGATGACCCGATTGGCGCTTTTTGTTTCTATGCGCTAGAAAATAATAATACTTTAAAAATTCATATCTCCGGTTCCCCTGAACCGATTTTAATAGTTTTTGTGTCATTTTAAAGATAAAAATATAAGCTATTTTTATAAATTGGTTTTGGATTTTTAAACTGTTTCCTGTGTTTTATTTAATTACTGTTTTGTGATATTTGAATGCTTTACACTTTGTCTCCTAAGTTAAGCCTTGACGCTCGATGCCAAGCTACCAAGGGTAGAGCTGGGACTAATTTACTGAGACCTAACTGTACTTTTGTGGAGGTTTGTGGCTTGTTGCTAGGTGTAGGTACCTACCTGCCCTACCAATAACCCATTTTCCAACAGTGGCTCTGCGTGGGCTCTTAGATATGGGTCAGCTCTCTGCGCTGCTGGTGCATCATAAAAAGTGACACATGGGGGTGCAAGAGGCATGTAAATTTACAAATTTGCCCCTCAGTTTGAGTCAAGCTCTAACTAGAGAGAGGGTTATTTCTATGGGGTGGTCTCTGAGGTTTGCTAAGATCCAGGATACATTTGGCATTACCTTGGGGCTAGGGTCTGGCTTCAGGTTAGAAACGATGGGGTGTATCATGGGTGGTGTTGATGAGATACATCGTAGACAAGGCTTCTTCCAAATTGGGAAATTGTTTTGACATGCCTAGGATCTGGTGAGAGGTGAGATCATGGCAGTTCTGATCTCCAAGAAAAACTTTGCCATCAACAGATCTTGGCTTACAGTGCAAAACAAAGAGTAATCATTCTCAAAACTCCATGTGTATGTTTAAGTTACTGATAATTGCCTTCTATTTGGACATATTTTGAGACTGACATATTTTTCTGTCCTAAGGTTGTGATTACTTATCCATACACATTCATCATTACCTCATTTAAGCAGTTTATCATGCGTAATGATTGCAACCTAGAAACATTGCAGAATTATTATCATATTCAAACTAAACTCAGTCTCAGTTAATGTGATGATCAAATGTAGCCCCTATACCAGGGTTGAGCTGGAAACCAACATAATGTCTGGAAAAAATGTTCAAGCCATTCCCAGTCTACAGGAGGTCTTGACCAGAATCAGGCCACTGGGCAAAAGGGCATTAGGATCTGCTCTCTCCTTCTGCTTCTCCTTGTACAGTCCACTCAGGCTAGGTACCCCACCCACCCCTTGGAAGTATGAAGTAAAAATGATTTGCTTCTTCTTTGACCACACTCTCTCTTTTACCATTCACATTACTTGTGTTTGTTTTAATTGCTTCTTGTATGTCTGGTTGATACAGAAAGTCATACCCTGGCTTCCTCTAGATTGGTAAGTGTTGTTCAGCCCATCATAATGTTCAATCGATAATGCAAATTCCTTCTGTTTTGGTCTTTCTCTGTAGATCACTTTTCTGCTGATGACAGTGCAAAACACATTCACCTGTGTTAATTATGACATTGCTAATCCAGTTTCTATTGCCAATCATCTAGGGAAACCTTCTCTTGTTTCTAATTGTCAATCACTGTATCTAGAAGGCCTTTTGGGAAATAGCTTTCCTATGTGACAAAATGGCTTTCCTTTAGAGACCTTCTTAGGCTTTCTGTTCCACTAATCACAATCATCTCTGCCTCCTGATGATCCATCCAATGGGATAGCAGAGGCTCTCTCTTGCCACAAAACATTGTTCTTGTCAGGATACTTGAATTTGATTTCCTCAGAAGCAGAAGATAACTCCTCAGTCCCGACCCGAGCTACTCACAATGAATATTAATCCTTCGTGCTGAGTACCCCGGAGGGGGAAAGGGGAATGGGATGGTAGAGAGACTGCCACAGAGATGATGAACGCCAGTACTCAGTCTGCCTCTTCACATCTAAGATTGGATACAGCACCTGCAAGAGTCACAGTCGCAATTACTAGGGACATACAACATCAGTTTTTCACTTTCTACTCTCAACACTTAATTCTCTTTAATTCTATTATTTCTTCACTCACCCTGAGTTCTCGTTAGCCTTGCTTCTCTCTATAAATGATAGCTCTTCTTAAAAAAATGCTTATTACTGATTCTGGAAGAACTTCTCAACCTTTGTTAGAGATTGGTTTTATGTTGCTATATATATATATATATATATATATAGTTGGTGATAATGCGTTCTTCAAATCAGCTGATGTTATTTAATTTCTCCTGTCTTATCGTGACTTCTGTCAATACTTGTATTTGTAAATGCTTGTTTATTAAAGTTTGTTTCTCCTTTCTTACTTCGACATTTGTTGATAACTTGTTTTTGTAAATACTTGTTTATTACAGTTAGTTTCTCCTTCCTTACTTCGACATCTGTCGATAACTTGTAGTTGTAAATCCTTGTTTATTTAAGTTTGTTTCTCTTTTAAACTCTATTTTGGTTTATTACCATTGAATTTGTAAATGCTTATTTGTTAACAGTTTGTTTCTCCTTTAAACTTGGCCTTTGTTTATAACCTTGACATTTGTAGATACTTGCTCTTTTAAAGTTCGATTTTTCTTTGACTTTAATATCTTAAACAAGAACCTTGTAAACATTAGGTTAATTCATACATTAACTCTGTAGCCTTGCCGACTTCCACGGGAACGGTCTACTATCAAACTCTTCAAATAAACCTTGACAATATTTATCAGTTTTCTGTAATATAATCTTCAAATGTAAATTTACCTCACAGGAGTTTCTGTTCTGAAGCGCGCTCTCTCTCCACACAGCTGATTCCTGTCAGACCTCAGTTGAAGTGCAAGGCTTCCAGCTGGAGAGCTCGTAACCTAGCAACCAACCGATTGCAAGACTAGAACTGTAACTAACCGTCAGGACTCACAGCGGCCATCTTGGATCTTCTCTTCTTGATTCTTCCTTTGAAATAAGCGCAAGATTACTCTGCAAACCTTCTTCCAGTTTGGGCTTTGCTGTAACCACTGAGGATATCTCTTTGCTTTTCTCATGCACTTCTTTGATTTGACTTGGCAAGTTTGTGTGGTCATGACAGTACTCCCCCTCAAGGAACAGTTCTCCAATTTAGGTTTGCTTGAGCAGGTTCTATGAAAGTTTTTCACTAATCTTGAAGCATGTACATACTCGTGCGGCTCCCAGGATCGTTCCTCTGGACCATAACCTTTCCAATCAATTAGATAATAAAGCTGGCCATTACGGATTTTGGAATCTAAGATTTGATTGACCTCATACTCTTCTGCAGAGCTAATCTGGATAGAAATTGGAGGGGAGTTTTGACGTAAATTTGGAGGACTGTTCTTTAACAAGGAGACATGGAAAACAGGATGTATCTTTAGATGAGCTGGCAACTGCAATTTAACTGCCACTGGATTGATCATCTTGTCAACTTTGAATGGGCCTATAAATCGTGGCTGAAATTTGCGATTTCCTTTGAGACGTAAATGAGGAGTGGATAACCAAACTTTGTCTCCTTTTGAATAAATGGGGCTCTCTTTTCTTTTTCTGTCAGCCTGAGTCTTATATGAGTCTTTTGCTTGAATTATGTTTTTTCTAGCCCTAACTAACGTGGTCTGCAAATCCCTCACCATCTCTTCCACTGCAGGCACTGAATCATCTTCTTTACCCAACATTACATTAGGATGTCTACCATGGTTCAGATAAAAGGGGGTGAACCCAGTGGTGGAATGAACAGCATTATTGTAAGCAAATTCAGCTGCCCACATCAACTCGGGCCATTCCTTCTCTTTATCGAATAAATTGAGTCTTAAATACTGTTCTAACTCTTGATTCACTCTCTCTGTTTGCCCATCGGTTTCAGGATGGTAACTGGTAGAGTAACGAGAATCAATTCCTAATCTTTTACTAAAGGCCTTCCAAAAGCGAGAAACAAATTGGGACCCCCTGTCTGAAACTAGAATTTTTGGTTTACCATCGGCGCGTACTATGTGTTGTGTAAACAACTGTGCAACCTGTGGGGCTCGAGGGATTTCTTTCAAAGGAATGAAATGTGCCATTTTAGTGAAAGTGTCTACAAAAACTAGGATAGTGTTAAAACCTTGGCTACTAGGGAGGTCCACTATAAGATCCATAGTAACAGTATGTCAGGCATGGGGTGCAGTGGGCAAAGGTCTTAACAGACCTTGTGAAGCTGTTCTATTTGATTTCCCTCTTTGACATTTGTCACAAGTTGACACATATTGTCTTATCTGAGCTTTCATTTTTGGCCACCAAAATTCTCGTTGTATTAGATTTTGAGTCTTTTGAATTCCTTTGTGTCCAGCCAATTGATCGTCATGATAAGCCTGAAGAATTTTTTCTTGCAGCTCCACAGTCGGAACATACAGTGCACCTTTAAAGTATGGCAAACCTTTTTTGATTTCTCTTCCTTGGCCTTCTTTGGACCACTTCAGCATTCCTTCGAATGTTAAGTTTTCTTGAATTTCTTTGGTTAAATGTTCATACGATATGGCAGATATGAACTTCTCCTGTGGAATTATCAATTCTTTTTCTGGAGGCTCTTTAACTGCACCGGTATCAATTCGAGATAGAGCATCTGCCTTCCCATTTACTTTTCCTGGTCTGAAAGTGATAACAAAATCAAAGTCTGCAAAATATAGGGACCAACGCAGTTGTCTAGCTGTTAGAGTTCGAGCTGATTTTAAAAACTGTAAATTTCGGTGGTCTGTGTAAACGGTCACTTTATGCTTAGCTCCCAAAATGTAATGCCTCCACTCACGAAAAGTTTATTTGACTGCCAATAGCTCCTTATCCGCAATTGAATAATTTATCTCTGGTGGTGTTAATTTTCGAGAGAAATAGGCCACTAGATGTAATTGACCTGTATCTTTATGACGCTGGGAAAGGATACCTCCTATGGCAACATCTGAAGCATCTGCCTCCACATAATATGGCTCATCTGGATTGGGGTGGAGCAAGATTGGAGCTGAGACAAAGGAATTCTTCAAAAAATTAAAAGCATTTTCAGCTTCTTTTGTCCACTCAAACTTCACTCCTTTCTTCAACAATCGAGTAATGGGTGTAACTGTTTGAGAAAAATTGAATATGAATCTTCGATAAAAATTAGCGAACCCCAAGAAACTCTGGATCTCTTTGACATTGCAAGGAGAAGGCCAATGTTGCACTGTCTTTATCTTGGCAGGATCCATACTAACTCCTTCTGGTGACAAAATGAATCCTAAGAACTCAACTCGTTCCACATGAAATGCACACTTCTCCAATTTTACATAGAGATGGTTTTCTTGAAAGCTTGTGAGGATGGATCGAACATGGGAAATGTGCTCCTGTAGATTGTCGGAAAAGATTAAAATGTCATCTATATAAACCACGGCAATCCGGTCGAGGAATTCTCGTAATATATCATTAACGAAATGCTGGAAGGCAGCGGGAGCATTGCATAACCCATAAGCTTGATATTCAAATAATCCGTATCGAGTCCGAAAAGCGGTTTTCCATTCATCCCCTGAAGCCACTCGAATCAAATGATATGCTCCTCGCAGGTCCAATTTGGTGAAGATTCTAGCATTCTTTACTTGATCTAATAAAACTGACACTAAAGGCAGTGGGTATCGATTCTTGATGGTAACCTGATGGAGGGCTCGATAATCAATGCAAGTTCGAAGACTCCCATCCTTCTTTGGTATGAAAAATAGTGGGGATGACACTGGAGATTCAGAAGGACAAATAAAACCATTAGCAAGATATTGATCCAAATACTCCTATAAATGTTGATTCTCTGCTTCGGTCAATGCGTATATTCTGCTACATGACAATATCGCACCTGGCTCCAGTTCAATTTTGCAGTCGTAGGGTCGATGTGGTGGCAATTTCTCAGCCTCCTTTTCATCAAAAACTGCAACTAAATCCTCATATTCTTTTGGGATTTCTGCTGTCTTTAGTGCACAGATCATTGAAGAGTGTGATAATAAACAGGCCGCTTGGGACTTGGTGGACACTTCCACTCCATCATGAAAGCAATTCTCTTTGCAGTAAGAGGAATTCATCTTGATCGTTCTTTTGCTCCAATCAATTTGTGGATTATGTTCTGTAAGCCAGGGCAGACCCAAAATGAGTTGAAATTGTGGAGCATCTATCAAATTAAAGATTATCTGCTCCTGATGTCCACCAAAACCTTGCATCTGAATTGGTTCGGTCTCATGGGAAATGGGTCCTGAAGAAAGATTGGTTCCATCCACAGCTCTTACTACTTCCAAAGTAGATTTCTTGATAAATCGAATACCCATTTTACGAGAGTACTTGATATCACAGAAGTTGCCCGTAGCTCCAGAGTCTATCATAACTGAGATCCCTTGAATTTCCTTCTCAAGGGTCTTAACTGATACTGTTTGTACCAAATGTGGCGCTGCGGTTTGTAAGGTATTCGCCACTCGTTGATCTAAAGGAGTTGTCTTGGGTTCTGCTTTCATCAGGGCAACTCCCTCTACTGATGAAGCTGGCCTTTTCCCGACTGAAGAGCTTTGGGTTTCTTGGGACAGTTTTTAACAAAATGCCCAGATACACCGCAATATAAACATAGTTGATTCACTCTTCTTTTCTCTTTTTCTTCCTTAGATAAAGGACCTCGGATGGAACCAATTTGCATTGGTTCTTCTATCGTTATCCCTTCTCCGGCTCTCGTATGATCATTTTTTACACAATCAATTCTCAGGGGAAATGGTCGATACTCTCTTCTCTTTTCTGCTCTTCGTTCAGTTAACCGGTGGTCAATCTGTAACACAAGATCAATTAACTCGGAAATTTCGGTGGGTCTATTTGGAACTTGTGCTAAGGCATCTTTCAATTCATCTCTCAGTCAACGATAAAATATGGCGGCTCTTTTTGACTCCGGCCAGGCAGTCTCTACAATGAGTTTATTGAAATGAGCCAGATAGGCTACTAGATCTTTATTACCTTGCCTGATTTCCAGTAGTTCATTGTCAGTGGCTTGAGCTGCAGTTCGCCGATCAAATATTCTTAAGAACTCTTCCTTGAAATTTTGGAAATTATATAAAACAGGATCATTTCTGGAAATTATTGGCATGGACCATGCGGCCGCATCTCCTGTCAGATAAGACAATATAAATGCCACTTTGGACTGGTCTTCGGAAAAAATGACTGGTCTACATAAAAAATGCAATGAGCATTGGGTCAGAAAAATCTGCGCCTTATTTGGATCCCCACCGAAGCGCTTGGGTTGAGCCAAAGGAATAATAGGGGAAACCGCATGAATTACTTGAGTGGATATACCTGCAGACTGTGAAGGGCTAGGGATTTGTGAAAACACAGATTCATTTGATTTAGCAGTGTTCCCTAACTCATTTATTCGCTGTTTTATTTGGACTGTTTCTTCTATGGTGTTATTTAATTGTTTCTGTAACCCTTCCAAAACGGTGGCTAATGCTTTTATATCAATTCCTTCTGCCATTCTGCTCAGGAGGAAATCTTTTTTTTTTCCCTAAAATTAGGGTGATGGCACTTCAATCTGTCAGGATACTTCAATTCAATTTCCTCAGAAGCAGAAGATAACTCCTCAGTCCCGACCCGAGCTACTCACAACGAATATTAATCCTTCGTGCTGAGTACCCCGGAGGGGGAAAGGGGAATGGGATGGTAGAGAGACTGCCACAGAGATGATGAAAGCCAGTACTCAGTCTGCCTCTTCACATCTAAGATTGGATACAGCACCTGCAAGAGTCACAGTCGCAATTACTAGGGACATACAACATCAGTTTTTCACTTTCTACTCTCAACACTTAATTCTCTTTAATTCTATTATTTCTTCACTCACCCTGAGTTCTCTGTAGCCTTGCTTCTCTCTATAAATGATAGCTCTTCTTAAAAAAATGCTTATTACTGATTCTTGAAGAACTTCTCAACCTTTGTTAGAGATTGGTTTTATGTTGCTATATATATATATATAGTTGGTGATAATGCGTTCTTCAAATCAGCTGATGTTATTTAATTTCTCCTGTCTTATTGTGACTTCTGTCAATACTTGTATTTGTAAATGCTTGTTTATTAAAGTTCATTTCTCCTTTCTTACTTCGACATTTGTTGATAACTTGTTTTTGTAAATGCTTGTTTATTACAGTTAGTTTCTCCTTCCTTACTTCGACATCTGTCGATAACTTGTAGTTGTAAATGCTTGTTTATTTAAGTTTGTTTCTCTTTCAAACTCTATTTTGGTTTATTACCATTGAATTTGTAAATGCTTATTTGTTAACAGTTCGTTTCTCCTTTAAACTTGGCCTTTGTTTATAACCTTGACATTTGTAGATACTTGCTCTTTTAAAGTTCGTTTTTTCTTTGACTTTAATATCTTAAACAAGAACCTTGTAAACATAAGGTTAATTCATATATTAACTCTGTAGCCTTGCCGACTTCCACGGGAACGGTCTACTATCAAACTCTTCGAATAAACCTTGACAATATTTATCCGTTTTCTGTAATATAATCTTCAAATGTAATTTTACCTCACAGGAGTTTCTGTCCTGAAACGCGCTCTCTCTCCACACAGCTGAATCCTGTCAGACCTCAGTTGAAGTGCAAGGCTTCCAGCTGGAGAGCTCGTAACCTAGCAACCAACCGATTGCAAGACTAGAACTGTAACTATCCTTCAGGACTCACAGCGGCCATCTTGGATCTTCACTTCTTGATTCTTCCTTTGAAATAAGCGCAAGATTACTCTGCAAACCTTCTTCCAGTTTGGGCTTTGCTGTCTCCACTGAGGATATCTCTTTGCTTTTCTCATGCACTTCTTTGATTTGACTTGGCAAGTTTGTGTGGTCATGACAGTTCTGTAAAGAGCTCCTACAATGACTCTTTCTCTCTAAATTTAGTTTACCTTACTAGGATATCGTTTGCTTCAGCACTACAACCCCCCTATGGGGTACCAATGCATTTTGCAATTAAAAATATTTTTTTCATTTCCATTTGCAATCATTTCAAATGAGAAATTGTGCTTTGTTTCAAATGCTGAGCAGAGTTTGAAAAACTATTTACACCTGGAAATGTAATGTATAGGTGCAATAGCTTTTATTGAGAGCACCCATTTTTTCATTTATTTCCAAATGCTGTCTTTGCACTTCCATAAGAATTCACTTACTTTGAATGAGTCCATGTGAATAAATCTTTTGTGTGGAGTGGGAATTTTCCACAACACCCTGAAAGACTGTGAACATCATCAATCTTCCACATCTGTTGATATTCGTACATTATTTTCTTGTGCCTTCTTTGAGAAATGGGATTGTTGGTTGAGGGGGGAGAGGGATCCCTTCTCAAGCAACAGCCACAATCCTTGTCAGGGTGAAACACACAAGTCACCAAATTAACCTGCGCTTATCCCTCTGGTAGATTGTCACAAAAGCAGACTGGCTTAATTTAGAGGCAATGTGTAAAGACTGTATGCAAAACTCAAAGAATAATAAAGTGAAAACACAACACTAGAAAAATCCCACAATGATTTAGAAAAAATACAGTAAAATTCTAATAAATATTTAATATCTAAATGAATAAGAAATCCCATCAGTAGAACTGGAGGTATTAATTTTTAAAGTTTGTAGTGTAATATAGTGCCTAAAATAATCAAAGAGCCAACTGCAGACATCTAGTCTCACGACCTGGGTGAAAGCAAAAGTTATAGTCAACCACGATGAAACCCAATTCAGATACAAGCAATGGAGAGGGACCGATCTCCGCTTACCTTTGAACTTGGATGAAATTTCAATGAAAAATGTCTGAAGAGGTAAATTTCATGAGGGCAAGGAAGCTGCCGGTGTTGGTGTCAAAGTAGGAGGCGTTGTCATTGCTGAAATTGCTGGATAAAGTTGTGGTGAAGATTTTTTATGTTTGGACTTGATCTCTTTTTTGGAAGTTGAAAATCTCCAGTAGGACAAAGCTGCAGTCTGTGTTCGATAAGGGCTCCAGAAGGTCACGTACACTTCCAGAGAAGAGCCACTGAACAGGATTTGCTGCTGTAGAGAAGAACATAGTAGGAGCTAGCATGAAGTCAGGCTGGCTGGCGAGAAACCTTTAGCAGATCGGTGAGCAGGTAGGTCCCAGTCTCTTCTCAGTTGTCATAGAACTTCTGGCAGAAATGTTTCTAAGTCTCAAGATTTGGATTTTGGCTGGTTGGGCACCTTTGGAACCACTTTCAAGGGTCCAGGAGTGGGAGATACCACTTAGAGGGTCTGGACTCACTTCAGGCTGGATGAAGGTGCAATCTGAAAGTTGCTGGAGCTTTTTGTGTTCCTGTAGCTCTGAACAGGAGGTCAGAAAACTAGCCATTTGAGTCACTCTGTTGGTCCCGGGTACAAGCAGAAAAGCAGGTCTCCAGCAGCAGAGCAGGTCTCAAGCAGCAGAGCAGTCCTCTGCAGGCACAGGGCAAGTTTCAGATAACAGGGCAGTCCTCTTGGAGCAGAAGCACAGTCTTCCAAAGGTGTTAGGCAGCAGGGCAGTCCTCTGACAGTTCTCCACAATTCCAGAAGGGAACTGAAGAATAGGTCTGAGGGTTCTATTTTCATGCATGGTAGCACATTTGAAGTGGAAAAAACTTCTGGAGTCCTAACACCCCACAGCTGGCTCTGGATTCTCCTGCCTAGCCTCACAACGATCTGGGGTCACAAAAGGCTACTGTGAAGTTCTTTGTGTATGTGCTGAGGGAACTCCCTTGAAAAATAAGTAGGACTGTGCATAGGTCTGCCCCTCCCACCCTGCCAGGATCGCCCACCTTCCCAAAACCTACTCCCCCTTTGTGTTTCTGGCTGTGAGGAATGTACAGACGCCAACTGCCAATTACACCTAGACATGTGACCCACAAACAGGCTGCAGGTACCAAATGGTTAGTATTAAAAATGCTAACTTTCTAAAAGTAGCATCTTTAAAATGTGGCTTAAAATCTGACTTTACCTTTAACAATGACATTAATTACAATTTCTCAGACACCAAACATGACCAAGCATGACTTTCCGACATGCTTCCAATAAAAAGGTATGTCTTATTATATGTAATGAGGTAACCCAATGGACATGTAAAACTTAAAGGTACATGTCCATCTTTCTAAATGCATTGCTTCCTTCCCTATGGACTGATTAGTGCCTACCCTAGGGGTCATTTATATATAATAAAAAGAATGTTTCAGGCTTGGAAAAATGTTTCTTTTGCACTACAATAGGTATGTAGTTCTAAAGAACAGAGAATGGGAAGAGGAAGAGAAAATGCATAGTCCACTGGAACTGAGGAAACAGATCGGGGGATCTGATTGCTCAGAAGCCACTCACTAAATATAATTGGACATGTTAGCTATTTTAAATCCACTGTTAGCATTGCAGTGCCAGCCCAATGAAGAGCTGCCTAATGATGAAGCATGAAACCCACCTAAGTGAGTGAGGGTTCTTGCTTCTGAACAATCACATCTCCCAATATTTTGCCTCAGTTCCCCTGGTCTAGATTACTATTGTACTACTCGGTATCTTTTGCAGCATGTATGCTGGACCTTTAAGCGCTCCTCGTCCCTCTCTGTGATTAGCAAAATGTGAATTTTGCCAAGTCATATTGGCCAATTAAAACTGCACACAGGTTACAATGACAGGCCTGAGATATGTTCTAAGGGGCTCCTTAGGAGGGAGTGGGCACAATGAGTATTTGAGGGCCATTAGTAGCATTTTATTTACTGGCAGTGGCATATGGCATAACACACTAAGAAAGGGTGTATGAATTAATTAAATATGCCTATCAGATGCCAGCAACTTTCACCATATTTATGGAAATGAACACAAGCCCTTTACCACTGGGCAGCAGTGGTAAAGTGCACATAGTCCTACAGCCAATAAAACAAGCTCATCAAAACCGGAAGGAAGAAAGGAAAAACGTTAGGGGGAAGACCTAAGGCTGAAAGGTCTACTGCTTACAACTCTGGAAATCATTGGATATTTTCACTTGCAGAGAGTAGGACAAATCTATTCCCAGGAAAAGAAGGGAAAATGCTCACCCCAAAATGAGTGAGGTGAAGGGAGAATCTATTTGCTGTTTGGAGAAACAATGTTACATTTGCAAGCGCATTTGTACTCGCTTTGTTTTTATCTTATGCAAGCATATGCACACTGGATTTATTTTTCATGTACAGTTTATGTAAAGTTCATGTATAGTTTAGCCTGAGACATATTCATTCATAACACCGATCCATGGCAAAAAGCTGCGACTAGTGCCAGATTCCAGGTGTTATCTGTTATAAGGTTTGTGAATTCCAAACAGAAGTACATGTTAACCCTTGCGAGATATTATACACACAGGTGTAGATTTTCTACAGTTATTTAGATTGAGATCCATGATACACTAACTGGGAGTATTTGTCCACTTTTCCACCCCCACTGCGTTACCTGAATGATAAAGGAAGGAAGATGAGGTTAGGAATTAGGATTAGGTTTAGGATTAGGAAACAGAGGTAATTGTAAATGCAATATATAACACAAACGTACGTTTCATTTCCAGAACAATTTCTGCGACACTTCACAAGATCAAACACTTTTACGCAGCTTAACGGTTAGGGAAGTACCTCACATTAAAAGGTGCCTTTGTGTATCACCAGTTATTTTGCATCATGTTGAAGGGACAACTCTTTCGATGCATTGATCAAACTTGCACACCAAACAAAATTCACAAACGGGAACGGGTGATTTGTATTCTGCTCTAAAAAATGTTTAGTTCCCATTAGGTAGTCATCCCTTTCATAACAACCAGTGAAGGGTAAAGCTGTCAGTGCATGGTATTACCTGTATTTTTTCAAACTTTGGCATATTTAGCAGAAAAGGTAAGAGGAAATTACATTTATGAATGGTTTTCAGTTTTTTGACATTTTCCCCTTGAGGATAATGACCTGAACTCTGTCTTAGTGAGAGTATTTATCTTCTAAATATGACATAAGAGACTGATAAAAATAGGTCACATTTCCATCACCAATTCTAATTCCGCTCTGACTGACAGTGTTGAAATTGAAAAGACAAATTGTTTGAAAATATGAAATACAAAATGGCAGCATCCCCAGCCAGCGCATTGAGATATCCTCTGTTTGAAAATGAGAACAGGGTCACTCCAAAGGGTAAGCCTTCAGAGAGTGTTCCCCAAGGTGTCTGAACATCACAAGGATATATTGCAAACTGTACTAAATCCTTCATGTGAGTGCTGAATTCCCTGAGGCACAAATCTTTCTCACACATTGTAACATTACACAAAGATACTTTATATTTATTGCTGCTGTACAGGAAGGTCAGACGCAAGTCTGTTTAGCAGATTAGTGGGAATCCAAGGACTCCAACATATACAGGTTTTTGTCTGAAGAGCATTTCTGACAAAAAAGATAGTACCTTTAAGCCACCCAATTATGTAATTTACTGTAATTTGCTCTAACCGATTAGTTAACATGAAAAGAAAAACATGTACCCACCGTGCTGCTTGAATGTAGATCTTTTTACAGTTCACAATTCCCACATAATGCATCGGGTTTTCTATTATTAGTTTTAGACTAAGCATTCACAAATGTATGAGTATAATGGAAACTCAAGTTAAACTTTCAAAAATTTCCCCTTTTATTGTAGCATCCACAAAAGGGGAAAAAGCCACACGGCAAAGAAAAAATGAATGACAGGCAGTTGGCATTTGCCACGGAGTACCCTGTCTGCCAAACTCTAAATCAGACCCCTAGTAGCGTTCTGGTTCTTAATATGCTCCATTGGGGCAAGGCTGGAACATTTATCTGTATTATGCCACCAAAATGCCGGAATCCTTTAATGGGAAGTCCCACTGCATCCATGTTCAGCATTGCAAAATGCTCCAAATGGGTCAAACCTGATTTTCTTGCCTGCCTCATGTGCAGCTTCTGTACGCAAGTGGCTGTACTTTGCGTATCTTGTCTCGGTCCTCTTGAGATGGAGAAAATAACTTTTCTCCAACTGCTGGAAAAGTCATTCTGAGCACTCTTGCAATCATTCGGTCCACAGGACACTCCTCTAGGCACCAGGTTTATCTCCAAAAAGGAATCCTGCAGGGTGCAGTCCTCTGCAGTTAGACAGACCCTCTTGGACTTAGGTAGCCTTTTTATTTTTAAGTCCATGGAGCATGCAGTCAGGGAAATGTCCACCTAACCCTTTTAGCGGCGCAGTTACAGTCCCTTAGTGCCAGCAAGAATAAATGTGTTATTGAGAGTTCCTTTTCACCAGCAAAGCCATTTTCTTTGGGTATAGCATTCCCAGGTCCCAGTAGTAGGTGGTGGTGAGGTGCAGTCATATCTTGTTCACTATCCAGTGACTGGATAATTTTCCAAACCCACTCTCTCACCCCTGCCCTCCTCTTTTTGCACAATTTCCCTTTGTTTTCCTGGGGAAAAAAAACCAAACTATAAATCTAAAATAACTAGCTCCATCTTTCCAGCAGAAAGGTCTCTGGCCTTCTTTAAACCACACCCCTATTTATTACCAAATCGACTTTATTGAGTTTACAAAATTCAGGGATATACAGTGCACTGTCAGGGCCTAATAACCACGGGCTTCCCAGCGATATCTCCCTCCTCGCTATAACTCACTCCTTGTTATATCCCAGTAAGTTCCCAGCCTTGTCCAGATAGCCAACTACATTTGCTAGCACCTAGCTGTTCTGAATGTTTGGGCTCCCGGAGCTTTCCGACAGAACAATATGATGTATTTAGGGCAAGTCAGTTCCCAGAATGAAGCTGAGAGCAGTGCTATGATTACAGCCCATATCTTAAGGTACAAGTCTAAATTATGGGTCATCTTAACTGACCCTATTGTGAAAGAATGGCCTGCACGGCAGCGCTGAGGGTGAGACCACTATGTCTTCCTCCTGGCTATTGCAAAGGAACCGTCAAAGAGTTGGTGCAGCCCCAATATGGTGTAGGCAGGGAAGGGTCCAGTTCCTCCACATCCCCTGTAGCAGTCCTCACTACAGGTTAGGTACCTCTGTGTAATCTGGGTGGTGTGAGATACCAATATGTCACAATCTTAGTGATAGTTTCCAAGTTTGAGGTGTCATTAGCTGCGTGGCAGGCACAGTGATGATTGCCTTCCCACTCTTTATGCATAAGGGAGTGTCTGAGCTCCTGTTCCCAGTGTTTCTGCCCTGCTGATTTCGCCTGTGTCAGGGAACAGGTAGAGAGGAAGTTTGGTGATTATGCGGCTGTCATTACTTTTGAGTAGGAGTCTTTCTTAAACATGGTATTGTTCTCCTAGCTCCCTTTTGAATTGGGGGAGTGACCTCTTTGAGTAGCCCCACAATCCTAAATCACATGGGTTGCTCTGGTGATTGGTGAAGAATAAAGGGCCAGATGTAGGTACAAAGCAACTCGCAATTTGCTATGCAGAACGGTGTCTCAGACACCGTGTGCGAGTCGCTATGGGGTTGCAAAGACCCACCTCATTAATATTAATGAGGTGGGTCTCAAATTGCGGCCCCATAGCGACTATGGGCACTCACTGACATGGAGACCTCCATGTCCGTGACTGCTTGCTAATAAAGCAGTTTTTTTTTTTCAAGTGTAGCCCGTTTTCCTTAAAGGAAAACGAGCTGCACTTAAAAAAAAATCGAAATTTGTTTCGGTATTTTTTCAGGGCAGGTGTTGGACCACTACCTGCCCTGAAAAAAATATTTTGGGGTCCATTCACAAAGGGGAAGGGGTCCCCAATTTGCGAGTGTGGATGGTAACTGCGACTCCATTTGCGACCGCGTTCCTATTTGCGAGTCAGAAATGCATTTTGCGAGTCGGTCCCGACTTGCAAAATGCATTTCTGCATAAGAAACTCCGGTTTGCGACTCGCAAACAGCAATTTTTGCCCTTTGCGAGTCGCAAACTGGTTCCTACATCTGGCTCAAAGTCCCTACGTCCAGTAGTTATGGTGTAAAAAGGGTAGCTTCCATATGTGTCCCCCAACTGCCAGTCAGTCCATGACGCACTAGTGCTTCTCAGTTTCCAGAGGACTCCACTGCACCAGGAAGCAAAGCTTGGTCGTAATAAAACAAAAAAAACAGGGATAACACCCCTCCAGCAGGGTGATAGATCAAGTCATGGTGCATGTGTGGCTGGCTACTTTCCCAGACAAAGCGGTTGAGCTCTGTCCAGAGAGATCTGAGCAGTCCTGCCAGTTGCACTACCAGGAGGGTTTGCAGGAACAGAAGGAGGCTTTTGGGAGGAATAGTCATTTTTAAGGCAGCTATGCACCGGAGCCACGGAGGACCACAGCATCTCCAATGGGTGGGATCTGCTTTGTTCTGCTGGAGCAGAGCACTATAGCTAAGACAAATTGTATCCCAAAGCATGGGGGAGATCGTAATCCCCAAACACAAGATCAGTAGTGTTACCCACATCAATGGGTATCTAGCCACCAGCTGTTCCTGCAGTGGGTTGGTACTAAAAAGAGAGGGCCTGAGATTTCTGTAGGTTAATACTGAAGACTGAGGCTTGGCTGAACTGGTCCAGCTCCTCCAAAAGGGCCGGCAAGGAGTACTGTGTGTCGTCAAGCTCAATTATAAAATGTTTTGCATATTAGCCTATGGTATGTATATCATCACCAAAGTTCACTTCTGCAATATCTCTGACACTTTGACCATCAGCTCCATATAGAGAGAGAATAATAGGGAGGATAGTGGGCATCACTGGTGTGTCCCTTGGTAGATCAGAAAGGAAGCTAACGGCTGCTGATAACTGTTGTAGGGCTGCTGTAACAACAAAAAATCTGCCTGCAAAACTGGGCACCCTGGCCAATGTGGACCAGAGAACCCTCTAGATACAGCCAGATAACTCTATCAAACACCTTCTCAGCGTCCTCAGCTAAGAGCATCACCTCCCGATTGGAGCATGTGGTCTTGTCTACTAGGTGTAGTAATCTCTTTGTATTATCCTCACATTGCAAATTTGGGAATGAACCCAGACTTGTCCAGATCCACCAGACCCGGTATGAAGGGGTGGAGGCAGGCTGGCCGTCTGCCTGTGAATAGCTTAGCATCTACATTGATGAGCGAGATGGGTCGGTAGTAACCACAGCAGCAGGGATCGTTCAAGGGCTTGAGAATGACCATTATTGAGGCCTCTGGCATAGTGCGAGGATGTTTTCCTGAATTAAACAGTCAAGTCAATACAAGCACAAGGATGCAGCACACGTTTCTAAAACAGCACCAAGTAGCCATTTGGGCCCGTTGATTTTAAAGGTTGCAGCCAGAAGATAGCAGAGATTACCTCCTGTGGTCTGGTTAATCAGGAGGTGTCAGCTCCACATCTGTCACCTGAAGGCTTTGGGTGGTGCACAAAGAGGAGTAGAAGTCTTGAAATGCTGATGTAATTCTGGGATTTTCAGCCACGTCATTGGTCCTTATTACTCAAACCCTTTTAGTCTGATGCTTGGCTGGGGGTTTATAGACCAAATCCTATCACATTTGTCACCTTCACTGTAGAAGTTGTGCTGAAGGTGAAATATGGAATATTCTGCTATATCCAGACCGGGCAACTGGGCCTGTGGCGCTTCAAGTGCCACCGGACCCTCTGTGTCCCTTTACATTTATGGATGGCCTTGAGTTCCCCTACAGAGTTGGCAATAATCTCCCACAGAGTTAGCAATGATCTCCCCCTCACATCACTGTCATTAACATCTCCCAGATCAGGGCTATCGACATCCTCTCAGTGTCATTGACATCAAGGAAGTTATTTATGATGTGTGTGAGTTTTTGCACTGTGTCTGGTCTGTGGAGTAAGCTGTCCCGCAACCATCAAGGAGTAACCCGCCAGTGGCACTATTCGATCCATAGTGTGAGTTCAGAGGCAGCATGGTCTGACATAGACTGATGAGTAATCTTGACCTCTGTGACCTAGGACTGTAGGGTCAATATCTCAAGAAAGTAGCCTATTCTGGCAGAGGTTATTTATGGTGTGGAGTGGAAGCTATAGCCATTTAACCTTGGGTGAGCAACACGCCACATCTCATACAGTCATACCTCCCATAACCAGTGCACCCCCTCGTGGAAGAGGGCTGCATTCTGGTCATAATGCTGGACAAACATGTCTCAATCATTATTCATGGCAATGTCTGGGTTGCTGCCGATCAAGAAAACTTCAGTGGGGGAGTCCTGTGTCTCCAATAGTGCCCATTTCAGAAAGGGCTCTTGGCTGTCATTCAGGGTGTATATGAATGCAATTGTAAGGATGTGCTCTCTGATGTGTATGCTGTATGCTAATAATCTTCCCCATATTTCATTCACCCTCCACTCTATAGTCCACTGAAAGAGTGAGAGGAGCAGCAAGGAGCTCCCCCCCTCTCCCAGTTTTAGTGGACCCCAAAGAGAGGTGCTACACTTGGGAAGTAGTGCAATTTCAGTCAATACCAAGCAGTTGGTGTGCTTCCTGAAGGAGGCATATGTCCCTTCCATTACGCTTGTTGAGTACTCATGAGTGCTCAAAGATTGTGGGAGATAATCGTCAAGCGAGCTTGCATTAATAGAGGTGTTTACACCTGAATTTATATCTCCTGTCCGACATGGCTCCATATGTGGGCTGTGTACATGTGAGAAAGTGCAAGTATTATGAGCTGCGCCCACTCAGAGTGTACTGACATTACTGATAAGTGCAGTGAGTGTGGTCTCAATATAAAGCCTCAACAAAAACATAAACATAGCAATAAAACACAAAAAACAGCATAGACGTCTGGGAATCCAAGGACTAGAAGTTAGGAGGCTGAAACAGTGCATGGAGAGGGTGTTCGGCTCGGTCACATCCAGTAATGACACCAAGGTCTAAGGTCATTACTTCCCTGCTGACACAACCCAGCAGAAGACCTGGGGTCTTCCAGGTCTGAATAGGGCCACCCTCCATGGGTTCCATTCCCAGGTGAAGTCATCCTAGTCGTGGTAGGGTCACTGCAAGTCTACTGAGCACCATTTGCCGTTCCTGAGCCATAGTCATAAGTTCCAGGTGGAGGTCTGTTGAGTGTTTTGTGACCTAGCACCATCCCTGGGCTCTGGTCCGGGATAGCACCTAGGGGGTTTTATATGAGGCCTTCGGTGTGTCACTAGGGAAATTGAGAAGCTGTTAAGCCTCCTCAAGGGACATGATTTCATATATATCCACTCATTGAAAATGTATCCAAAATTGATGGCCCCAGATGTATGCTATGCCTTGACCTCTGAGAAACTCAGTGATCGGGCAGAAGCTCCTGCCCTTTTGTAGAGTGAAGACACGAGGTCCTGGTATTACATTAGTTTGCATCCTTTAAAGAGGACAGGGTGAGCGACCTACACAGACCATATAATGAGTTGGAGATCATGTACACAGATGAAGATGTCTGGTGGCTTCTCGAGCTCACCGCCGGCCCAGTTCTCCCTGTGCTTGCAGTCTAGCTGGATGGGGTTGCATCTTCTTCCCTGAGGATCTGGTGGAAGAAGCATTGGACATACCCAACAATGTTTGAGCCCTCCTGTACCTGGGGAAATCCTGGCTGTTATTATGGTGGGATCAGTTCTCTACTTCGTCTGCTATCTGCTGTTTGCAAACCAGAGGTCTTATTTTCGTAGAGTCTCCAGCTCCTCAACCTATGCAAAGGAAATGTCCTCTAAAGTGGAGACCTGTTGCCCATCTCTTCCAGCTCTTATCTAATCTCCAATAGATCTTGAGAGAACTCTCACTTGAAAGCCTTTACCATCAGGCACAGAGGGTGTGACTCAGTTCTCAACAGCCCTTGGCACAGTACATCAGAGATAAATAGACTGGGGAGCCCCAGATGAGGAAAGCCTTGTAGGAAAGTACCCTCTGTTTGGCATGTTACCCCCAATTTCGGCCTGATGGCAGTGTGTTTTGACTGTGCCACTGGGATCCTGCTCATCAGGACTCCGTTGCCTATGGCTTATGGTCTATTTGTCAGTGTGTTTCACTGTTTTCTAAGCTGTCACTGGAGTCCTGCTAATCAGAACCCCAGTGCTCATGCTCTCTCTGTTTCTAAATTTGTCACTACATACTAGTGAGTCAGTATTTCACTCCAAATTGGCATAATGGACCCCTCTTATAAGTCCCTAGTATATGGTACAAAGGTTCCCAGGGCATTAATGTTCCAGGGGATCCTTATGGTCTGCTGCAGTTCTTTTGCCACCCATACAATGACTTCTACAGGACTTTCATTACAGCGTGTGTGAAACAATGCTATTTACTCTGCACCAGGTCACCTATAAGTCACCTATATATCAGGACTTCCGAACCTGAAGGCTGAGTGCAAAGTACCTGTGTGTGAGGGCACCCCTGCACTAATAAAGGTACCCCCACATCATCCAGCCCCATTTTCCCAGAATTCGTGAGTGCGGGGAGGCCATTTTAAATGTGCACTGTACATAGGTAAATACCTATGCACAACTACACAATGCTAACTCCAAATACGGCCAAGTAAGGTGTCTAACAACTGGGAATTGTACCCTAATACTGATTCCAGTATTGGTTGCACAATCCCATGCACTCTGGGGGCTCCACAGTGGACACCCGGTATTGCCATACCAGCCTTCTAAGATTTCCACTGTAGCCCCAGCTGCTGTCATCTCATTGACAGGCTTCTGCCCTCATGGGGCTTGAGCATCTCAATCCCAGGAAGGCAGGACAATGCATTTCCTTTAGGAGAGGGGTGTTACACCCTCCCCCTTTGAAAATAGTTGTTACAGGCATGGGAAGGGTATCTTCCCAGAGCCTCTGGAAAAGCTTTAAAGGGCACCGATGGTGCCCTCCTTACAAAATCCAGTCTACACTGGTTCAGGGACCCCAGCCCCTGCTCTGCCGTGAAACTAGACAAAGGAAAGGAGAGTGACCACTCCCCTGTCCATCACCGCCCCAGGGTGGTGCCCAGAGCTCCTCCAGAGTGTCCCTGGGTTCTGCCATCTTGTTTCAAGTATGGTCAGGGAACTCTGGGAGCATCTGAGTGGGCAGTGCCAGCAGGGGATGTCAGAACCCCCTCCCGATAGGTGCTTACCTGGTTAGGTGACCAATCCCCCTCTCAGGGCTCTTTAGGATCTATCCTCTGGGTATTTCTTCACATTCGGATTGCAAGACTACAGCAGGAATCCTCTGCATCCTTTACTTCATCTTCTACAGATGGATCAATGGCTGACTGCTCCAGGAACTCTACAAAACAGCAACAAAGAAGCTAAGACAACTTCTGCAACATTCTTGAGTTCCTGCAAGCAACTGAAGCAGTTTCCAGGTCATGCATCCTCTAAGGACTTCCTGTCTTCAGCCTGCACCAAAAGAACCAAAGGAATCACCCGTGGAGTGAAGGAGTCCCTTCCCTGGTTCAGTAGGCACCTCTCTGCAGCGACAACTGGTGGCTTGGGTCCCCTCTCCAGACAACAGGCGTGGACCTAGAGACAAGTGGTGGACTAAAGTGACTCCAACAGTCCAAACGTCCAGCTGTCTAAATTTGGTGGACGTAAGAGCTTGCCTTCCCATGCAAGAGAGTATCCCCATGCACCAGGTGACTTGCAGTTGTCAAGGATTGTGTGAAACCTTCCAAGAAGTTCTTTGTACACAGCACAGCTTAGGCCCCCAGCACTCCATCCTGTGACGCACAGCTTCCTGAGTGGTTCTCCGCCGGTGTGGGAATTCTTTGTGTCATGCTGCATGGGCTTTCATTTGCACTTCCTTTGTCCCCGTGCTGTGTGACTCCTGTGCATGCTGCCTGGTCTTCTGAGGGTTCTCTCAGTTGCTGAGAGCCCCTCTGTCTCCTGCTCCTGGGTAGAGGCCACCAGGTCCCTCCTAGTTCCAGGTGGCTTCATTTTCTGCCAAACGCATGTTTTGCATGAGCCAAGGCTTGTTGGTGGAGTCCAGCAATGCAAATCAGAGCACTAATCCATGTGGCGTGGGACATCTTCTGCACCAATCAGGAACCCGCATTTGTCTTCTTTGGTGCAATTCTGACCTTGTCTTCTTACTGGTGGTTCTTCTTTTGCTCCTTCATCCGGGATAGCAGGGTCTCCTGGTCTCCCTGGACTCTTCAGTGCTTCTTGGTCTTGGTCTCCTTCTTCCACAGGTCCTCAGGTCGAGGAATCCATCATTGGTGTCTTGCAGTCTCTTCTGGTTATTGCATTATCTGCTATCATGACTTCTAGTGTATTTTAGGAAACTTGCTGTGTTTTACTCCAGTTTTCCTGGGCTCTGGGGTGGGGTATTTTACTTATCTTAGGTGTTTTCTTGTACTCCCATCGCCCCTCTACACACTACCCTTGCCTAGGTGGGAAACTGACTTTCTCATTCCACTATTTTAGTATATGGTTTGTGTTCCCCCAGGCCCATTGCAATCTATTGTGATCTTCACTGTTTGCACTATTTTCTGACTATTTACTTACCTGTTTTTAGTTGTTACTGTATATATTGTGTAATTTACTTACCTCCTAAGGGAGTATAGCCTCCAAAGTATTTTTGGCATTACGTGACTAAAATAAAGTACCTTTATTTTTGTAACACTGAATATTGTCTTCATGTGTGTGAGTTCTGTGTGACTACAGTGGTATTGCAAGAGCTTTGAATGTCTCCTAGTTCATCCTTGGCTGGTCTGCCTACAGCTACCTCTAAACAGCCTGGCTTCTAGACACTGACTACATTTCACTAATAAGGGATAACTGGACCTGGTATAGGTGCATGTACATTAGGTACCCACTACAAACCAGGCCAGCCTCCTACGTGCCTTGGCTTAGGAGTTCACAGGGTCACGGTCTCAGGGCCCAGGGGACTTCAACACTGTGCACAAGGATGGGCTGAGTCTTTTTATGTGTCACCAGTAGTCAGGCAAGCAGGCCTCAGACAAATGCAGGGAGCCTGGCCTCTCTGTCCAGCTGTGCCCCTTGCTTTAGGAGTGATACCGGGGCCTCAAAGGCAGCATGCATTACTGCTGTGGCTTAGGAGCCATGCCTAGTCCCTGACAGGTGCAGCAGCTCAATTCTGTCCGGTCAACCAAGAACCAGCCCAGGCAGATCCCTAAATTTGCACATAGGGCCTGGGAGGAGCAAAGGGGGAGGGCCAGGCTGATGGGTGGTAAGGGTGCCCAGGTCTTGCCAGGTGCAGGAGCGTATCACCGGGTGAACTGCTTCTGTCTCTTGGCCCATTAAGGGCCCCCAAATCGCTCTGTCAGGTGCCGGTATAGACTTCAATGGGTGGGTTGCTGAGTTCAAATATACCAGCCACAGGACTTTGCTGCAATGGCGAGCACACAGGCTGGTCCACTGATGTGATATGTGTTACTATTGGTATAGTCAATGTTGATGCACAAAACCATACATTCATATATAAGAAGGAAGTCACATCACCATTATTAGCGTCCCCTGTTGTGAACTTTCCATCAACCCCTGCACAAAGATACACGGTCAGGCAGGCTCCAAGACCTAGGCCTGAGGTTACTGACTGACAGGACAAAGGTGGGGTGGTGTGCAGCCAGCAGACAAATGGGCAAACAGTAAACCTAGGGCCTGATTAATACTTTTTAGCACCACATTTGCTTCATTTTTTTTACACAAAAGTAACACAAACTTACAAAATCTAATTAAACTTTGTAAGTTTGCGCCACTTTTGCATCAAAAAATTATGCAAATGCAGCGCTAAAAAAGTATAAATCAAGGCCTTAGAATATTAGGATATTGATGCAGCTGTGTCACAATACAAAAAATAGCTCGATACAGCTGCCTGCTCCCTGGCACATCAAAATGTTCAAAATTCAAGAGAAGTAACATCTCAGCTCCTTGGTTTTCAGAAGAGCTTACAGCCCTCAGACAAAGCTTCAGAAGACAGGAGAGGAGATGGAGTTCAGAGTGCCAGAGGGCGAGAAGATTAAGTATAAGAACTGTCAGGTATCATATAAAGTCATGATTGTTGAGGAAAATACTGGTTACTTTACCTCAAAAATAGAAGTAGCCAAGAATTTGACTAAATAATTACTCCAAATCGTCACCAAACTGACAACGGCATCAACTAACAATGTCTACGAAACAATGCAATCTTTCTACAATTCACTGACCAATTGTTTCTTACATAAAGTTGAAGCTGTTTCCAGCAAATTCTACTCCTTGACCCCTTTCACACCAATCAATTCGACCAACTCAAAACCGTCCGTTGAGGGTCCGACCCTGTTAGAAGTTGGGTGTCTAGTTGGCAGAGGTGCACACCCTGTCCAAGTAGAGACCATAGTCCTACTCAGGGTAAGTCACTACACAACTTAAATTATCCTGTGCTCACCCTCTGGTAACTTGCCACAGATCAGGCAGGCTTAACTTAGAAGCCAATGTGTAAACAATGTGTGCAATAACTCACACAGTAATGCAGTAAAAACACTACAAATGTACTTCACACCAGTTTAGAAAAATAGATAATATTTATCGGATTCAAGTAAGAAAAAATTACAAAAAATCAATGAGTAGATCCTAAGATATGCAATTTTAAAGATTTAGGTGAAAATAGCACATAGAAGTACAAACCGCCAACTCTGGTTCTCTGGTTGCGCTGTACCAGGACAAAGTCACAAGTTCAGGCTGACCATTATGGAGCAGAGGCCGGTTACAGGGTCTTACTTTGGCCTGCTGAACACAGTACCTTAAGTCCTGGTGCGCGGTTTGCGCGGCGTGGCTTTGAAAGGCTTCAAATAATCCTACGTCCATTCCAAGAAGCTTTGTGTTAGGTTTTGTGGGGATTAGCGTCGCTTTGCCTTGACCCTGGGGAGCTGTGCCATGAGGCTTTGTGGGCTTAATGTCACTTTGTGTTGATCCTGGGGAACTGTGGCAAGGTTTTGCAAGGCTTAGCATCATTGTGCAGAGGTTACGAAGTGCGGACATCTGCGCCGTGAGGCATTGCGTGGCTCCGTGCCATCCTGCATTGAGTCTGGTGAGCCTGGCAGCTGCACAGCAAGGCTTTGCAAGGCTTAACTTTGCTTCCTAAAAGTTCTGATGAACACCACATAAGATAAAGCACATTAGGCCCACTTCCAAGGCAGGGCAGGCTCACAGCTTGTAAATTCCAGGTGCAGATGGTTCGAGTCTTTGATGCCCCTAAGACTTGGGAACAGGAGGCAAACTCAATGCGAGTCCTTGGAGAGCACTTGTGGAGGAATGCAGAGTCCTTCCAGCACAGTAAGACACCAGCATGCATCAGGGCATCAAGCAGGCAAGCAGTCCTTCCATCAAAGCAGTCCAGATGAGTCCTTTGGGCAGCCAGTCAGTCCCTCTAATAGAGTCCAGATGTAGGTCAAGAAGTGTTTGATTTGGTGGGATCAGAGACCCAGTATATATCCCTAAAAGTGGGGGAACTTCAAATAGTGGGTTTGAACTGCACAAGTTTCCCTTTCAAACCAGAACTCTCTGTCAGTATCCCTTTTGGGTGTTATCAGTCCTTTGTGTGGGGTCAGGTCAGTGACCTTTGAAGTGTAAGTGAGAGCCCCTCACCCTTCCTGCCAAGGGAGACCCATTCTGTATGCAGATGAATGCAGATGTAGCTGAGTGTCCTGTGTTTATGGCTGTCTGGGTAGAATGCACAAGCAGAGCTGTCAAACAGCACATCCCAGACGTGTATTGGAGAAAGGATTTAAGGACAGAATTTGAGGACAGAAGGCAGTAAGTGCAGACAAATGCACACTTTGTAAAAGTGGGATTTCTAAAATAGTTATCTTAAATCCAGCTTCACCAGTTAGCAGAATTTTCTATTGCCATTCTGGCCATACTAAACATGACAGTGCAACTCCTTTCAGATCAGAATCTACTTGAGTATATAAGGGCCATTCTAATGCTGGCCTATGCAAGGAGTAGGCCTCACAACAGCGAAAAATGAACTTATGAGTTTTTCACCTCCACAACATGTAAAACACATAAATACATGGTCTGACATTTTCTTACATAGCATCCTGCCCTATGGGTTAACTTGGGCCTACCTTAGGCCTGACTTATATATACAAAAAGTGGAGGTTTAAGGCTTGGCAAGAAATTTTAAATGCCAAATCAAAGTGGTAGTACAACTGCACATCCAGGCCTTGCAATGGCAGACCTGAGACATTATTAGGGGACTACCTATATTGGTGGCACAATCAGTGCTGCAGGCCAACTAGTAGCATTCAATTTACAGGCCCTGGGCACATCTAGTGCACTTTACTAGGGACCTATTGGTAATTTAAATATGCCAATTGGGTATGAGCCAATGATGACATGTTTTAGAGAGAGAGAGCACATGAACGTTAGCACTGATTAGCAGTGGTAATGTGCCCAGGGTCCTAACACCAACTCAAACGAGTTCTGAAAAAGAGAAGGTGGATGGCAAAAGGTTTGGGGTGACCCCTCACAGAGGGCCATTTTCCAACACATCATCCTTCCAGCCTAAAGCCAGGGTAGACTAATCAGTACCTTGATAGACTTCCCTGCTTAGGGCAATAGGACATAGACAATGGCCCACTACTGCAAGGATACTTGCCAGTTCAATGCCTTTCTGAACTCAGTTGGGCCCCTCTGTTAGTGCTCTCTGGGGCCACTAAAATGATCCAGGAGGAACCGTTCTGCTCATCTATGGGCCTCATCTGTGAAGCTCCATCTTAATTTCCTCACAGATGCATCCCATGCATGATGTTGCCCATTCCACTCCTTGGGTCTTGATGGTTCCTGCATAGAGGGTGATGCCGTAGCCAAGTCTTCTCGTGATTAGTGCATGTGTCACGATTTTCTGGCAGTCGGTTGGTATCCATCTGAATATCTTTGGTAGGAGTTGGAGAGTGTGGAAGCAGGTAGAGGCAACGGAGTTGACCTGTCTGGTCTTAGTGAGAGGATGATGCCATGATTGCTAGCATGGTCTGTGGGGGTTGGGGGCCTGCTGAATTTTGGGGCCACCAGGAGTCGTTCCAGGCAGAGCAGGAACGTACCATAATGAGGAAGTTCAGCTTAAGGCAGCTATCCCAAATCCAGGTGGCGACTGCTTCCAACCCGTCCCTGAAATTCTTCTTGGCTGTTGAAGAGTTCACGTCAGGATTGTTGATCAGCTGGGTGTCATTTGCATAAGAGACCATGTTCATACAGTAGTTCTTGATGATTGGGGCAAGGGGGGTCATGTAAATGTTGGACAGCGTGGGGCTCAACAATGATCCTTGGGGTACACCACAGCTGATGTTTGTAGGTTCTGACAGGTATGGCAGGAGTCTAACTTTTTGTGTTCTGTCTGTCAGGAAGGAGTGTATCCATCGAAGTGCCTTGCAGCATATGCCTGTTGCGTGGAGTCTAGCGCATAGGGTGCAGTGGGATACTGTATCAAAGGTGGCTGAAAGATCAAGTAGGATGAGTACTGTATGTACAAGGTTGAGAACTAACCAAACCACAACACCAAAACCATCCTGCTTGCTGCCATAGATGACATCCACTCCCTCCTCGACTGCGGACATACAGATTATGACATGGTCTATGACCTGCTCCTGGGGACTACTTCCCCCTAAGGCAACATTAGCCACACCTGCAGAGGTCCCACCCGTAGGTAGTTTCTTTGGACAGACAAATTCTCTCTGCTTGTGTCCTAGCTGGGAGCGCTCAAAGCAAATAGAGGTTGGAAATACGGTGCCCTGGGCCATCACCTACCAGAACCACCACACTGTTTCTCAGATGGGGACTGGTCTGGGACTTGTCTGGGTCATCTTTAACCTCCTCCTCACCCTGCTGGGAGGAACATGAACCGCACTTCTTGGGGTCACTTCCAGGTACCTTATTGGACACTCTTGTGCTAATCCAGATGTCCGCCTCCTCAGCAAGCTTCCTGGGATCAGTCAGCTTACTCTAAACTAGATGCTAGCACAACTCTATAAAACAAATACTGAGCATGTGCTCTCTCAGGATTATATGGTACAACCCAACATAATCACTGACTTTGCTGCCCCGTACCCAGCCACTCAGTGCCTCACTGGAGTAATCAATGAAGTCTACCAGGATTGGTTGGGGAGCTTGTGACTGTCCCTGAATCTTTGGCAATACTTCTCAGGGGTCAGTCCAAATTTGGCAATCAAGATGGCTTTCATGGGAGTGTACTTGGTCTGGTCCCCATCCTTTAATGTTATAAGTGGGTCCCTCCCAGGTGTTGGCATGTGTTTCCACATGCTCTCCTCCAAGTGCTGTTTGGGAACCTCATGTGCCCTCAGTTCAACTTCATAAGCAGAAAACCTCTTGTCAATGTCATTGCCCACCAAATAACTGGGCACCAAGGGCCATATGTACGAACACATTTTCCCATAGACACAGAATGGGCAAAACTGCTTGCTACATCTGGCCCCAAATCCTTGGGTATACGCGCTTTCTTGTCTGCATCAGGTACTTTATGTATGCTGCCATCATCATTGCTGGAATCTGCCTGTCTGGCCTTGAGTTCCAGCTCCTTTACACTCAGTTCACGAGCCATAAGTAATTTCTTCTCAGCTAATACTCTGTCAGCCTCAGCCTGCCTTTAAGCACTGCTTTCCTCTGCCTCTATTTTTATTCTTGGCAACTGCAGCTGGCATTCTCTGTCCTTTCCTCTGAGGTCAGGCCATGATTTGAGACACTGCTTCCTACTCTTGCAGAAGGCACAAATCCAGGAGTGTCATCCTCAACTGCTTTTGGCTGTACTCCTGAAGAGCCATTCTCATGCTCCCCCAACTCACCATGCTTGTAGGAGTGGGATTCTGCCCAGGCCCTCAGCGCATTTTGGTACTCTCTCTTCTTAGAAGCTCCATGGGCAGGTACCCCCATCTTTTTTCAAAAGCCCCTCAGCTGGGTATCTGTGTATTACTCCAGCTTAGACAGGACAAACTTCCCAGCTCCACGTATGGACCCAGCCAGAGACATGATGTGTAGGATGGATTAAAAATGCAAAGCAGGGAAAATTGCCTAAAAAAATCAAAATGGTCTTCAACTGTGGGTTGGTAGTGTACACATAACTGTTGTATGGCACTTCATAAACACAACTCCTATCCTCACTGATGAACACTAGTGTTAGAAATTAGGTCTCTACATGGCAGAGGTACACACCCTTATCCAAGTCGGGACCACAATCCTAGTCAATGTAAGTCACTACACAACCTGATATATCCTGTGCTCTCCTTCTGGTAGCTTGCCACAGTGCAGGCAGGCTTAATTTGCAAGGCAATGTGTAAAGTATTTGTGTAACATGTGAAAGCACCACAAAAAGTACCCCACAGCAGTTTAGCAAAAAAGATCATATTTACCTGAATCATATAAAATAAAAATGACAAAAATCCAATAAGTAGATCCTGATATATGGAATTTTAAAGATGTAGGTGAAAATAGTGCATAGAAGCGCAAAGCGCCAACTGAGGTTCCCTGGTCGCACTAGACTGGGACAAAATCATGTTCAGGCTGACCACAATGGAGCACGGACCGGTTACAGGGATCCACTTGGGCCCGCTGAACACAGTACCTCAATTCATGGTTCCTGTCTGTGCAGCATGGATTTGCGAGGCTTTGTGTTGTCCGGTGTCAGTTCTGGGAAGCTGTGTGGAGAGGCTTTGCAGGCCTTGACATCACTTTACGTTGATCCCAGGGAGCTGTGCTGCAAGGTTTTGCTAGACCTGGCGTTCTGTTGCTTCGATCCTAGAGAACTGGGTGGTGAGGCTTTGCAGGGCTTGGCGTCGCTGTGCATCAGTTATGATGGGGTGGCAACTGTGAGGTGAGGCTTTGTGGGACTTTGTGCTGCCCAGCTTTTAGTCCTGTGATTCTGGCTGCTGTGCAGCCAGACTTTGCATTGCTTCACAGCAGTTCTGATGACCACCACAGAAGGTAAAGCACCTTAGGCCCACTTCCAAGGCAGGGCAGACTCACAGCTTGTAGAATCCAGGTGCAGATGGTTCATGAATTTGATGTCCCTGAGACTTGGGAGGCAAGCTCAATCCAAGCTCTCGGAGAGCACTTGTGGAGGAAGGCAGAGTCCTTCCACCAGTTAGGGGCCAGAAGGCAGCTCAGCAACAAGCAGGCCAGCAGTCCTTCCAGCAAAGCAGTCCAGATGAGTCCTTTGGGCAGCCAGGTAGTCCCTCTGGCAGTATAGTTGTAGGTCCAGAAGTGTCTGAATTTGTGGGGTCAGAAACTCTGCATATATATACCCAAAAGTGCCTTTGAAGTAGAAAAACCTCAAGGAGTTGTTTTCAAGTGCACAAGTTCCCCTTTCAACGCAGCCCTGTCTGCCAGGATCCTTGTTGGGGGTTGTCAGTCCTTTGTGTGTGGTCACCCCACTGGCTTTGGAGTGAAAGTGTAGGTCCCTCTACCCTTCCTGCCCAAAGAGACACATTCAGTATGCAGATGGATGCAGATGTGGCTGAGTGTTCTATGGTTATGGCCGTCTGGGTGGAATGCACAAGGGGAGCTGTCAACCAGCACAGCCCAGATATGGAATGGAGAAAAGCTATAAGGCTTAGAAGGCAGTACATGCAGAAAAATATCCACTTTCAAAAAGTGGTATTTCCAAAATAGTAATATTAAATCCAACTTCACCAGTAAGCAGGATTTTCTATTACCATTCTGGCCATACTAAACATGGTAGGGCTACTCATTTCCCATCAGAATCTAAAAGTATATAAGGACAGTTCTTACGCTGGCCTATGAGAGGAGCAGACCTCACAGTAGCGAAATTTGTGAGTGTTTCACTAGCAGGACATGTAAAAGACATAACTACATGCCCTGCCTTTTACTTACATAGCACTGCCATGTGGGTTACTTAGGGCATACTTTGGAGCTGACTTATATGTAGAAAGAGGGGTTTTACGGTTTGGCAAGTAGTTTTAAATGCAAAGTTGAAGTGGCAGCAAATCTGCACATCCAGGTCTTACAATACAGACCAGAGACATGGTTAGGGGACTACTTAGGTGGGTGGCAAAATCAGTACTGAAGGCCCACTTGTAGCATTTAATTTATAGGCCCTGGAAACATCTAGTGCACTTTACCAGGGACTTATATATAAATTAAATAAATATGCCAAATGGGTATGAACCAATGTTACCATGTTTTGGAGAGAGAGTACATGTGCTTTAGCACTGGTTAGTAGTGTTAAAGTGCCAAGAGTCTTAAAACCAACAAAAATGAGGTTTGAAAAAGAGGAGGAGGAAGGCAAAAAGTTTGGGATGACCCTTCAGAGAGGGCCATTTTTCAACAGATCCTTAGAGAGTTTGCCTCTCTCTCCTTGGAGGAAGGCACAAGATTAATCAGCACTACTATATCTGGGTCCCTGCTAGACCCGGGACTCCCAAGAGTGGCCATGCTACCAGCTGAGACTATCGCCCAAGTAGGCATATCGCCCCTATGCTTTTGGGACATTGGTCAACTGATGTTCAAATCTGGGTCTTTTCCTGTGATCTGGAAAAAAAAAAGACAACATGGATCCTAAGGACCCCAACAGTTACCGCTCCATATTGTGCCTACCCCTACCAGCTAAAATTGTTGACATCAACTCCAACAATTTTCTGGATCCAATGCAGATTGCCTTTCCAAGTGGCCATAGCACAGAAACAGCTGTTATCAAGACTACTGAGGAGATAAAGCTGTCTTTTAATCGGGGAGGAGGGGCAGCTGTCATCCTGCTTGATCTATCAGCAGCCTTTGATATTGTCAATCATGGTTGGCTGATGGATGACCTAGCCAACATCGGGATCACTGGAGCAGCATGGAAATTGCTAAATTCCTTCCTCTTTGGTCGCAAGCATGTTGTCCATCTGAATGAATTTCTAACATATAAGCCATAGCAAAGATACACTTCTGTAACTGAGTGCTTTACAATCTGATGTAACATAACATAATATAATATTACATAAGAAATCACACAGATAGGTGCAGATTGGCCCCAATAAACCACACATGTCCAGAGGGAAGCATGCATCCCAAAAATACCATAATGTAAGATGCCACATGTAGTTAGGAACACTTAACCAATCAGAACAAGGTACACACAACAACACGCAACAACCAGGCACCCCACAGGCTGTACACCTGGACATATACTCAATGGCCCAGATTGTGTCCACGCACGGTCGAGGTTCACCTGCATTTGTTATGAGGACCTTATTTATGAGTCCATGATATATGTTCACATTCTGCATCTCAAAAGAAATGTTGTGAGTGTTTTATTGCACCCAAAGAAATTTATAAAACACCACTCGGACCCATTGTACAATGAGAGACAGTCCTCAGACCCCGGTTCTGTAACAGCTCTCCCAGCCATAATGTTTAATTAAACAAACCCTTTCTCTTTTGCCAAACACCTCTTGCCTTCTGTTTTTTAAGATAAATTCACATTTTAGCAACATTTTGGAGAGAAAGTAAGGAGCTGATTGGTTATTCGCACCTGACTGTGACCAAAGGAAGGGACCACACCAGGACAGATTGACTTTGCACAACAATGAAAGGTAAACAGATTCCGCAATTGATTAGAAGTTCTGCTGAATCCGTAGGGTGGAAGTCCATCTTGAAGCTACCCTCTGAAGGGTAAAAGACTACATTAGAGCCTTAGTATCAGCATTTGGCGTATGGCAAACCAAGAAGAACATAACCCCAAAGAAGTCACTTTTTTCTAAAGTCAGCGTGCTGGGAAAGGTAAATGTTATTTTTACTTGGACCACTGGGTGTGACACAGGTGATATGCATAGGGCCTGGGTGTGATATAGGGCTGAGACCTCAATGATTGGACCATTAGGCATAACACAGATTGTACACATAGGCCCTGGGTGTGATATAGGGCCTGCATCACAATCTTGATATCTAGTCTAAAAGGTTCTCAGTGCCAATGGTTTCTTAAGAATGTTGGTACCTGAAAGAAGAGAGAGGTTTTGCAGTTCATTTAGACCGCTGGACGTGACACAGATGGTACGCATAAACCCTGGTTGTGATAAAGGGTATGATTTGGGCATTAGGGAAGTAAAAGTTTTGGATCTGGAAGATTAGGCCTAGCTTGTGATGTCCAAGAAGGGCCTATGGTTGTTGAGCTATCCCTTTTGTCAGAGTCACCAGATCCTCGGGGTCTGTGCACGTTCCCAACATGTCCACCACTGAACAGCTCCAAGACTCTGATAGATAAATCACAGAGACTGAGAGAGTTCAAGAGGGGAAGAGGGGATTAGGAAGAGAACAGCTGGGAAGGAGACCTGTAGTAAGAAAAAGGTTAGAACACACAATATGAAAATTATATCTCCTGAAATCAATACTAGACTATGATTCTAAGCCTAGTCACTCTGAAAACATGAACAATCTAAGAGTTAAGTTTAAAATGACTAAGTTTCAAGATGGTCGGATACCTGTAGGGGAATCAAGATGAATTAAATGAAAACTTTCTGATTCAAGTACTTTCCTTTACATGAGAATCAGAAAAAACATTCTGAATAAATTTTAAACCAGTCATATAAATCCTGTTTTGAGAATGTATACTAGGACCCTACAATATTACATCTAGAAACTCTGGCCTTCTGTGTACTCTTAAAATGTTTCAACACAAATTGTGCATATTGCAGATATATATATATATAGTAAACACCATAAAAGGATTGTGCACCATGAATAACACAATATGGATTCAGGAAACAAATCACATAACTTGTCAACTCGAATATTACATAATAAATATCTTACAATAGTAGCGTACATTAAACAACATGAATAAAACTCGAAGAGAGAATCGTGCGTCTTGACAATTCGAGTGTTACCATGTAAAATACCAAGAAATGGTAGCACGCAATGAATATCAAAGTCAAATCATCATTAATCAAATTGAGCGTCTTGCCAATTCGTAAAACACGATGTAAATGTCAAGGAATAACAGCTCACAATAAATAACAAGATCAAAGTACAATGAAACGAATTGCGCTTCTTTTGCCAATTCTTAAGCCACCATGTAAAATGTCAAGAAATGGTAGCGCGCAATGAACAACAAAGTTAAATGCTCATGAAACGAGTTGTGCGTCTTGCCAATTCATAAAACATCATGTAAATGTCAAGAAATAGTAGCGCGCAATGGACAACAATGTTTAAACACCATAAAACGAATTGCGCGTCTTGCTGATTCTTAAGCCACCATGGAAATGTCAAGAAATGGTAGCGCGCAAGGAATAACAAAGTCAAACCTTTATGAAATAAATCGCACGTCTTGCCTATTTGTAAACTACCATATAAATGTCAAGAAATGGTAGCGCACAAGTAATCTGTTACTCATTTAAGAATTTAAACCAAGAATATGAAAATTCTAAATAACGGTGTCGGGACAGTCCAACCACTGTCTTACCGTCTGGAACAATGATCAACAATGAAGGATTAGGGCAGAAGACTGGAAGATCTAAATAGGCCGCCGGGACAGGAGCTCAGGAAGAAGCTGCTGCTCTGCACCGGGACCTCTGAATAGTGAGCACTGGGAGTTGGGCTGGCTCTCTTTTATAGAGTCTTGGCCCAGCCCAGAACCACGCCCTGGCATGTTGCATGGAAAGTCTCTGGAAGGCCCTGGAAAGGGGCCACACCCTAACACACTCTGAAAACCTGTAGCAATACATTGCAAAGGAACAGTATTTGTAAGCATATTAAAAATAAGTTTCCAGGATTGAACTCTGCAATGCAAAAGGTTAAACCACAACATGTCAGCACAATGCATAAATTACTTTGCTTTGAGAGTGCTCGGTTTTTGCATTTTTGTCGCCAATAGAGCGCGTACTGCTCTTGTGGTGACACCTTTTTTCTGCATAAATTGCTGTTATCTTTATCCCAGGAGCCAATATTTGACCGACTTTCGGGCTCACTCAGGCCCATATTTATACTTGTTTTACCATGCATTAGCGGATTTTTTTTTTTTTTACACAAATGCGGTGCATTTGATTTGTGAACCTAATTTGCATCAATGAGATGTAACGTTAGGTGTACCCATCTAAAAAACTGTGCTATCCCCATAGCCCCATATTTATCCCCCATGCTAAAATGACGCACAGGTGAGAGGAGGGGCCAAATAATGGTGCATAGCTTGCTTTCCACCATTATTTAATGCCGGGGTCAGACCAGTCGTTAAGTGGGCCAGTGGACCCATTTCCATGGTCAGACACCATGCAATGGGTCCACATTTGCCATCCCCAAGCCCCAGGAATACCGCACCCCCACCAGAGGGACACCACAGGATGGGGGACCCCATCCCAGGTAAGTAGGGTAAGTAGAGGTAAGTATTTTTAAAACTTTTTTAAAGTGTCTTTGGAGGCCCTGAAATGGCCCCCTGATATGGCACTGGGTGCAATGGTCATGCCCAGGGGACCCTTGTCCCTTGTGCTGGCCACTGGGGTGGTTGCCATGACTCCTGACGTTTATAAGACAGGAGTAATGTGGTATGGATGGCTTTGTGTCAGAAAATGACACTAGGCTGGTTAAAGGCATTTTTATACTCTAACCAGCCTAGCGTCATTTTTTGGTACAAAACTGCCTTCTCCCATACCACAAACCCCACCTGGCCAATGCCTATATTTTTACGCTATCACACCCTTTGCATCGACTTGCGGGTTCCATAAATTTGGTGCCCGGATAGCGCTCTGGAATGATGCAAGCTGGCGCTATACTTTTTTAAGCAAAACTGTGTTTGCACAGTTTTGCATGAAAAAGTATAAATATGGGTCTTGGTCCCGTATACCACAGAGCTTCCCCTGGTTACAGAATAGCACGCACTAGGAGCGAGCTTAGGTATTTTTGGAAGAATCATACATTTGTACTGCCTCAACTTTTCCTTCTTAAGTGCTAGTTGAAATAGTATTGTGTTTTGTCGATGACTTATTGTTCTATGAAGATGCTGCTAATTCTCACAAATTGCTATTTGATACTAAGGTAAAGCTCACTATTTTGATGCCAAATTTCATATATTTTGAATTAACAACTGCACTTTCTTCTAGGTTGTGACCCTTCATATGCATTGCTGATTGTGTTTGTTACATTTTTATTCTGCTGAATCTGTAAATAATGCTGAGCTAATTAGATCCAGCAATCCCTGTGTATATAGTTCCCCACTACCAGGGTAGAACTACTAATCAACATGTATTTATTTTCCCACTCAGAGTAAAAGCTAAATATTCCCTAAAAAAACACAAAAGTTAGATGAGTATTACTTAAGATCCCCTAAAATCTTAAAAGCTAAAGGAGTAACTGTCCCCTAAAAAACAATCCAAATTTAGCATAAAATCTCCACTAAAGCATATACAAAGAAGATTCCTCAAACAGGCTAAAAAGCCTAACAAGTTTTGCCATGAATGGCGCATAATACACAAAGGCACAGGCGTCACCCAGGTCAAAGGAGGGAACTTTTGACCCTAACATATTTGAACACACAATAACACACATATGGACAAGATACAAGGGGCAAAAGAAGGACAGGAGAGACACATTACTAGAATGATGTGCCATCTTCGAGGGGGTGCAGGCCAGTAACACTATTGCCCAGTCAGTAAGCAAGGAGTCCACACCTCCCCCGCAATATGCATAAATGGAGGTGCTCTACCCAATGCCTGCTAACCCTGTATTACGTTAAGACAATCTGCCAGTCAAGAGAGCCCAAGGGACTCCTACTAAACAACAAGCTGTTAGGTCTAGGCATGACAGATTAACAGGCCAACAAGCTCATGCAGTCCAGCACTAGAGCTCCCCGAAGTTTGATTCCCCCGTCAGTCATATTCAGGCCACCGAACCTCAGCGGCATGGAGAACACATAGGGCCTCATTCTGAGGCCGGCGGGCGGCGGTCGCCGCCCGCCTGGCGGGAACCGCCATATGGCCGCTCCACGGTCGAAAGACCGCGGAGGCCATTCTGGCTTTCCCGCTGGGCTGGCGGGCGACCGCCAGAAGGCTGCCCGCCAGCCCAGCGGGAAACCCCTTCCCACGAGGAAGCCGGCTCCGTATGGAGCCGGCGGAGTGGGAAAGGTGCGACGGGTGCAGTTGCACCCGTCGCGAATTTCAGTGTCTGCTAAGCAGACACTGAAATTCTTTGTGGGGCCCTCTTACGGGGGCCCCTGCAGTGCCCATGCCATTTGCATGGGCACTGCAGGGGCCCCCAGGGGCCCCACAACACCCCATACCGCCATCCTGTTCCTGGCGGGCGAACCGCCAGGAACAGGATGGCGGTATGGGGTGTCGGAATCCCCATGGCGGCGCTGCAAGCTGGGCCGCCATGGAGGATTCCTGAGGGCAGCGGAAAACCGGCGGAAGACCGCCGGTTTTCCCTTTCTGACCGTGGCCAAACCGCTGCGGTCAGAATGCCCTTGAGAGCACCGCCAGCCTGTTGGCGGTGCTCTTGCGGTCGTTGACCCTGACGGTCAATGACCGCCAGGGTCAGAATGACCCCCATAGTCCCACTGGTTTTGGGGAACATACTCAAGTGGCAGGAAGATTCATTGCAGTTCTGGACAGTGAGACAACTAGCAAGGGTGAGGGAAGGGATCCCCATCTTCTGGGGTCCAACGATGAAGGTGGTTACTGTCGGGCCAAAGCGCAAGACAATTATAGGCTGACCTCGAGGGAGACAGTAACAAGAAACAAAGAGGAATTCTTTGCACACCCGTTCTGAGACTTGCTGGCAGACTTGAATAGGGAGGGGAATCAATTTGACCAGTCCTGGCCCAGGACAGTATCATTAGAGCAATAGAACATGGCTATGGCAGAGAACTGCATCACAAACCGGAGGGAAATCCCAAACAGAATTTCCCCCACATGAAGCAATGACTTGTAAGGTGGGAAAGAAGTCAAGTTAAGGCAAGAAGGAAATAGAGAAAGAGAGAGCAAGAGGTGGCTGGAATAGAACCTGGACATTACTGCAATATTCCTGCGTTTGGAGCAGACGGCCTTGGTCGGAACAGCAGTGGCTGTAATGGCAAGAAGGAAGCAGCACCAATGATGAGACCACCCCAGAGGTTCAGAAAGAATAAAGCATGTAGTAGCAGGATTTGAGGAAGTAGTACTGGGCTCTCCCAAACCTGGGACCAAGTCACAATCCCCTCTCCGCTCCCAGAACCAGATAAGCCACCGGGCCAACAACGGCCAGTCTTGCATCCGGTGGATGGCACACACATAGTTACTCTCACAGGTGCCATACTGTCAGTAACTCAAAGGCCTGAAGCGGAACCTACAGTGACAATGCTGGTAAATAACATACCCTACCACTTCCTAATTGATATAGCGGTAACAAAAACATGTTTAAATGAAGGGATCATACCCTTATCCAAAGGCTCCAAGGACATGCAGGGGTTCTCGGGCAAGGTTGTGAGGGTCCCCTTCACAATACCCGTGGAGTTAGATGTGGGAGTCAGCTGCGTGAAGAGATGGCTGCTATATCCCTCCTCTTCTCTGACTAATTCCCTAGGAAGAGACTTAGGCCCTTATTATGACGTTGGCTGTAAATACCACTTACAGCCATGCTGACTGCTGTCAACTTACCGCATCAGTGGTGGACATCCATTCAATATATTATGACACACACCAATCCGTCAGTACAGCCACATACACAAATCTGCCACACCAAAGGTCAGTGATAAACTGGCGGTATCAAAACCAAAACCGTTATGCCAGCAGAACAATGCCCACCACTTTATGACCCACGAATCACCATGGCGGACATTCAACGGTGGTAAACCATTGGCAGTACATACCACACCCACACACTCACACCACTATAAAAAACACACCAGCAGTACCCACAACCCTTTATGACTACAAAGCATTGCCAACAGAGAGACATCAAGACCACAGACACAACCAAAGCCACACACTATACACTTATACACAACTCACGCACCCCACATCACACACCCCATCACATTACAAAACACACCCTCACCTACACACCTCACCCAACACCCATGGCACCACAAAGACACCCCTTTACACAGAGGAGGCGCAAAGGGTCATGGTGGAGGAAATCATCAGGGTAGAACCACTGCTATTTGGAGCACAGGTGCAGCAGATATTGATAGCTAAGAAGATGGAGCTATGGCGGAGAATCATTGACAGGGTCAATGCCGTGGGTCAACACCCAAGAACTAGGGTTGACATCAGGAAGAGGTGGAACGAGCTAAAGGGGAAAGTACATTCCATTGCAGCAAGACACAAGCTCGCTGTACGGAGGACTGGAGGTGGACCTCCACCTCCTCCCCCACAACTCACAGCATGGAAGGAGCAAGTCTTTTCAGTCCTGCATCCTGAGGGCCAGGTCACAGTAGGAGAAGGGCTTGACTCTGAAAAGTAAACTCACTACATCTGTCACCCCCCTACCTGCATGCCATCACATATCACCACCCTCACATGCACGCCCATCACTCCACAACTTCCCACACATCCCACCATCACATCTCACTCATCCCAATGCCAAGCCCTGCTTGCTCTACCAATGCATGGACACCCCTCACAGCCCTGCTTGGACACTCATCACTAAAGCATGCACAGCATAGAGAACTAACAATCCCATCATACACTAAGATACAAAAGTGAAAGCTGCCAGGGCAAATACAACCAAAGTGGGCAAGTCACGGATTCACAAAATGTCAGACTCAGAAATCATAACACATCATTTACATCCCCACAGGTACCCCAGCCAATGTCAGCGGAGAGGAGGTGCCAGCAATATCCAGTCCCCCAACTGAAAAGGCCCACAGTGATGACAGCAACTCTGGTCTTCAGGATCTGGATGACCAACCTGGCCCATCATGGACCACTGGACAGCCGGTTACCCAGGCCCAGTTACACCACCACAGAGCCTCCCCGTCAGGAAGCACCATCACAGCACCCACCCAGTGTACCCACACCTCTATCCCCAGGACACGTCAATCAGCAGTGTGTCCACCTCTACAGAGACCCCAGGCCACACCTCATACCCAAGACAATCAGCGACCTGGGGTCAGTGGCAGTGGGCACACGGTTCAGGGGACGTAGGAACAGGCTAACAGGGAAACCGGGAGGTGTGCTGTGCACCGGGGGAGGACAGGGCCAGGAAACCGACTCTCCAGGAGGTACTTGCAGAGATCCTGGGAGCCTATCAACATTCCCAGGACACGATGGTCCAGATCCTGGACAATGTGCAGGAGAACAGGTGGCTGCAGGAGGGAAAGTATGAAGGGATCAGGGAGGACTTGCAGGCCATGAACAATACCCTGATCTCCATAGCAAGGGTGCTGGCAGACATGGCCAACATCATGAGGGAGGAATTCACACAACAGCGGGCCCCTGCCACTAGCCAGACATCTGAACAGTCATTCTACCTCCGCTGCCGCTAGTGGCTAGGAGGCCCCGCCACAAGACTCACAGGCCACCAGCACCCCTCCCCTGCAGAAAGTGAACCACCCCGCAACCGTTCCCTGTGATCCAGACAGAAGCCAGAGACACTTGCCAAGACCCCCGCCAGGAAATTAGACTCTCCTGGTTGTCACCCTTGTGTCCCATTCAGTCACCCTGTCCACCTGAAACTGCCATTGCTCTCCTTCCTTCGTCCACTTGTACAATGCACCTGTGCTACAGACTGGATCAATACCCTGGACTTTCCTCCATCATCGCCCCATCCCATTGCACTTTCCTCCTATATGTAAGCACTTCAATAAACACCCTTTGAAAAAAATCATTTTGGATTATGTCATGTACATCAAATATGTCTTTTTTGAAACAGGTACAAACATTGCAATTCAACTGTACAGAAAATGAGCATAGATTAATGACCTGTAGCTGGCTGCAGTGATCACACCAGGAGTAAATGTGAGGTCACCAACATCTGCAAAATGAATTGCCAGAGGGAACAGTAAGTGGGCATAGAGGTGGGAAATATTAGCATGCCAGTGCCACAGAAATTCAAACAAATTTCATTGAAATGTGAAGTAACACTGTCCTACCTGTGTGTCATTGGAAGCATTGTCTGATTACTGATGTTCTGTTACCCTCATCCTCATCCTCTGCCTCCTCATCGTCCACAGGGTCCACTGCTGGCAAACGGACATCTCCAGCCTCTTCCTCCTGCAAGAATGGGACATGGCGTCTGAGGGCCAGGTTATACAACATGCAGCATGTCACCACTATCTGGCAGACCTTCTTGGGTGAGTAGCACAGGGATCCACCTGTCAGAAGGAGGCACCGGAACCTGGCCTTCAGGAGGCCAAAGGTCCTTTCAATTATCCTTCTAGCTCGCCCGTGGGCCTCATTATAATGTTCTTCTGCACTTGTCCTGGCATTCCTCACAGGGGTCAGCAGCCATGATAGGTTGGGGTAACCAGAGTCACCTGCAATTATTGAGGGACAACAGTTAGCCACACACTGCCCCATATGGCAAACATACCATACCCATACACCAACATCTACTGGGTGGGAACCAGGGCTGCCCTAATAGCCACACCCTGTGCCTCTGTAGTTGGCCCATCACATTTGGGATGCTGCTATTCCTCAGGACAAAGGCATCATGCACCAATCCAGGATACTTAGCATTGACGTGAGAGATGTAATGGTCTGGCAAGCACACAATCTGTACATTCATAGAGTGGAAACTCTTCTAATTTCTGAACACCTCTTCATTCTAATGGGGGGGGTCAAATGCAATATGTGTTCCATCTATCACCCCAATAATTTTGGGGACATGTCCCATTGCATAGATCTCAGCCTTCACTGTGGCCAAATCTTCCACCTGGGGAAATACAATGTAGCTGCACATGTGTTTAATCAGGGCAGACACACTTTTGTCAGCACTATTGAGAACACTGGCTGTGACATTACTGTTGCCAAGCCCATTGTCACTTGGAAAAAAACAGTTGCCAGGATATGGAGCACTCATAGAACTTGCAGCAGAGGGGGGATCCCAGTAGGGTGACGGATAGCAGATATCAGGTCAGGCTCCAATTGGGCACACAGCTCAGTGATTGTGGCCCTGTCAAGTCTATAGGTGAGTATTAAGTGCCTGTCCTCCAGTATTGCCAATTCCACCAGGGGTCTGTACACAGGGGTATGTTTCTATCTCATATTTATGTACAGTGGTAGGAATCTATGGTGCAACAGAGTGAGGAGCCAGTCACAAACTAGACAATGGAGCTACAGTAGAACTTTGCATGCTGTTAACGTCTAAGTGTGACGCAGCAAATTTCCATGGCCTGCCCCCCCTGAAATGGCATCCGCCTGTCCTGTGTGGAGGGACAGGTGGAAGTGAGGTAATTCCGCTGACATTGTGTGCCGTTGCTGGAGGCAGCCGGAACCAACAGTGCAACTCCTCATTGGTTAACATTGGGCCCTGTGGGTTACAGTGACCAAAGGTGATCTACACCGGCGGTAACAGTATGCACCACCACAGACGTGACTGCCATTTTCTATGTGATCCTCCACTTGCTACCTGATCTTCCACAGGAGAGGACCTACACTGCATGTGCTGCTGTGACCTGTGACTGGAACCTGCCATGGCCAGTGTGACTGGGGAAAACGCCCTATCCTTCACTTCGGAGCAGTTGAAGAGACTGGTGGATGGGGTCATACCCCAGTACGGACTGCTGTATGGGCCTCCAGACCAACAGGTGAGTACACTGTGGGCACAATGCATGTGGCAGCAATGCATGGAGTGGTGTGTGTGAAGGCCTCGTGTAAGGGGGGTGGGTGGATGTCCTCTGAGCTGTGTATAGTCAAGTCAAAAGAAACGTTATTTCAGCTACAAGAGCCATAAAAGCACATTGCAACAAGAAATACAAATACATACACAATTTAAATAAATATAACAATACACATGATGATAAAATAGAATAAGGATAAAATACACTCACATAGTGTGATGGAACAGTCTTCTTGGAACCATTAAACAGATACAAATTTCCCTCTAACAATCCAACTAGCTCCGAGGAACTTGGCAACGGCGATCACTAGTGTTGGCCTAGTGTCTGATCTGAGGATTCGGAGGGCTATTTCAGAGCTGTGGACTCCCAGCAGTCTGCATGCCGGGCCCAGCCATTTCCTACGTTAGGCAGTGTACACGGGGCAGGCAAATAGGACATGAGGGAGGTTCTCAATGGGGGCTTTGCAGGCTGGACAAGTGGTTGATTCTTCGTATGATCAGCGGCTGGTAAACAGTCTTTTCGGCAGCGTTCCAATGCGGAACTGAAAGTACAGTTTCCTTTTCCTTGGGACTGTGATTATGTCACAAAAAGCCTCATACTTGCATGTCTCTTTTAGGTTGACAAAGTCACAAGATAATGTAGTATGAAGTGCGGCCCCTAGATCTTCGTGATCTACCATGTGCCAATACGATTTCTTTAGTTCCCTTTTTGAGGGAAAGGAGGAGGTGGTTGGTGAATTCCAGAGTTCTCTGAGCCCGAGTGAGTAGAGTGACCCTTTGATGTATCGTAGCCAGGGGATGCTGTGAAGATGATCAGCTTTTAAAATAACCTGCAGGGCTGCAGTAAAGGATTCGAGCTCTGGGGTAGTCCAAAGATGCCGCCAGTACAGGGCGTAGGCGGGCTTTGTGACCAATGCGTTTTATACCAAGATCCTTAAAAAGGGGGAACAGTGGAGTGCTTGGCGGAAGGGACACAAGGTTTCTTAGGAAGTTGTTTTCAGGGATGGTTATATCTTGGATTTTAGCATAACTCCATATGTTCAGCCCCGTAAAGCGCTGAGATCACAGCCTGGGCTTCATATATCTGGATTGCTGGGCGAATTGGTTTTGTGTGTGAGAGGTGAAAGTCTTTTATTAGTACCCCCGTTTTTTGCTTTAGTTTTAAAGCTTGCTTTCTTATGTGTGATTTCCAAGACATGATGTCAGTCAATGCTATACACAGGTAGCTGAAAGTGCCCACCTTCTCAAGCGTGGTGCCCTCTAGTGTAAACTTCCCACTAAAAGATCTATGTGGATTGAAGGTCATTAGTTTAGTTTTTGAGGTGTTGATTTCAAGTCCCGCGTGGAGCAGAATTTCTCAAAGCACGTGAGGAGTTTCCTTAGCCCACTAGGCGTCTTGGATATCAGGAGAGTATCATCTGCAAAGAGCAAAACAGGATTTTTTTGTGTGCCAAGTGATGGTGCGTTAGCCTCCACTCTAAGCAGCGAGGGGACGATGTCATTGATATACAGGTCGGGGCAAAGACACACTGTTAGAAATGGGGTCTTTGGTTGGCAGTCAGGCTCTCACCTCTGTTTGGGTTCTAGGTGGGTGCCAGGCCTTGATAGTTTAAATCTTGGCCTGGAGTGTCTGCACCTTGCCACCACCTACTAGGTGTCCCAAGTACACCACGGAACCCTTTCCAATCTGGCACTTACTGGCCTTGATGGTCAGGCCTGCCTGTTGCAGGGCCTGAAGAACCTCCTTGAGGTGGAGCAGGTGTTCCTCCCAGCTGTCACTGTAGACGGCAATGTCATCCAGGTAGTCTGCACAGAAGGCATCCTTGCCAGTCAGGATCCCGTTAACCAACCGTTGGAAGGTAGCAGGGGCATTTTTCAACCCAAAGGGCATCACCCGGAATTGGTAATGGCCCTCAGGTGTGGAGAATGCTGATCTCTCTTTAGCCCCCTCAGTCAAGGCGATCTGCCAGTACCCTGATGTGAGATCAAAAGTACTGAGGAATTTGGCAGTGCCTAGCCTGTCTACGAGCTCATCAACTCGGGGGATGGGTTGAGCGTCAGTCTGTGTGACTGAATTGAGACCCCAGTAGTCCATGCAGAACCTAAGTTCTGGCTCGGCACCGGGGACAGCAGCCTTGGGTACCAGCACCACAGGGCTTGCCCAGGGACTGCTAGACTTCTCAATAACCCTAGAGCCAACATCTTGGAGACTTCCTCTTTGATGCTGGTCTTCACCTTGTCTGACAACCTGTACATTTTGTTCTTTACAGGGGGACTATCTCCTGTGTCAATATCATGGACACACAAGTGTGTGCATCCAGGGGTGAGAGAAAACAGGGAGGAGTACTGTTCCAGTAACTGGTAGCAGCCCCCTCTCTGGTCTAGGGTCAGGGAGTCACCCTCCACTGACCCATCACCTTCCTTGGCTGCGAGGTGGATGGGGACAGGTTCACTCACCTCTTCTGCCCCCTCATCTGTCACCAGAAGCATGTTGACTTCAGACCTCTCAAAATGAGGCTTCAGTCGGGTGACATGGAGCACCCTTAGGGGGTTCCTAGGGGATTGGAGGTCCACTAGGTAAGTGGCATCTCCTTTCTGCTCCTTCACTTCAAATGGGCCAGACAAGCAGTCCTGGAGAGCTCTAGGCTCTACTGGCTCCATTACCCACACTTTGTCTCCAGGTTGCAACTCTACCAGGGTAGCCTTCTGGTCATACCAGCGTTTCATTACCTCTTGACTGGCCTCAAGGTCACGCTTGGCCCCTTTCCCGAAGCAGTTCATCTGGTTGCGGAGGGCCACCATGTAGCTGACCACATCCTGAGTGGGTGCCTTTGGAGCTTTCTCCAACCCCTCCTTGACAATGCTTAAGGGTCCCCTGACAGGGTACCTATAGAGGAGCTCAAAGGGACTGAACCCTACCCCCTTCTGGGGTACCTCTCTGTAAGCAAAGAAAAGGCATGGTAAGAGGACGTCCCACTTATGCCTCAGGGCCTCAGGGAGGCCTGCGATCATGCCTGTCAAGGTCTTGTTGAATCTCTCCATAAGACCATTAGATTGGGGGTGATAGGGTGTGGTGACACCACACGCATCCCACATAGACTTCATGTATGCAGACATGAAGTTAGTGCCTCTGTCAGGCACTATCTCCTTTGGGAATCCCACATGGGTATTATCGCCATCAGAGTTCTGGTCACCACCGGTGCAGTTACGGTCCTCAGAGGGATTACCTATGGGTAACGGGTGGCATGGTCCACCAAAACCAGGATGAACCTGTTGCCTAGGTAAGTTTTGGGGTCCAATGGACCAACAATGTCGATGCCCAACCTTTCAAAAGGGGTGCCAACGACAGGAAGGGGAATCAGGGGGGCCTTAACCCTTTTTCCTGTTTTACCACTGGCCTGGCAGATAGGACAGGATCTACAGAACATATTTGAGTTTGTCCTCATTCTGGGCCAATAGAAGTGGGCGACAAGCCTGGCAAAGGTCTTGTCTTGCCCCAAATGTCCTGCCAGGGGAATGTCATGAGCCAGTCCCAGTAGGAAGGTCCGGTAACACTGGGGGACCATCAGCGCACGTGCTGCCTCCAATGGCCGGAACCTTAGGCTCACTGTAGAGGAGATCATTCTCCCAATATATGTGGTGATCGCCAGAGGCTTCACCTGCTGCCTGGGCTGAGGCTTGCTTCCCCATGCCCTCTAGAGTGGGACATTCTTTCTGCGCCTTGCAGAATTCCTCCCTGGTGGGCCCACCCTCAACTTGCCAGCCAGCAAGCTCAGGTAGGTCACCTAGGACGGCAATGTCTTCCCCAGTTGGCTCGGGGGCCTCCTCCTCAGGAACCCCGTCAACCACTGCAGGAACTTCTGGGACCGGTTTCCCACTCCTGTTGCCCCTCCTCTTGGAAGTTGTCTGGGCCGTTGTTCCAGGCTCCAGACACCCTTGACTTCCCTCTCAGGCAGCCATGGACCGTGTGGTCATGCAGACCCACTCAGGCAATCCTAACATCTCCAAGTGAGACCTTAACTCTACCTCCTTCCAGGTAGTGTGCTCAAGGTCATTGCCTAACAGACAATCTACAGGCATGGCAGGACTCACAGCTGCTTTTAGAGTACCAGAGACCCCCCACACTCAAAGGGAACCAGAGCTACCAGTAGGTAGCTCTCACGACTGTCAGCGACTATGACTTGGTGGAATGTATGTGGGATGACCTGCTCTGCTGACACCAGCTGACCCTTGACAGTAGTCATTCTGGCTCCTGTGTCACGCAGAGCCTCCACCCTTTGCCCATTGATGGTGACCCACTGTCTATACTTGGAAGTATTGGCAGGCATGTGTGTTTTTGGCACCATCGCTGCATCCCCCAGGGACACTAGGGTTACCTCTGTCTGCTCCCCAAAACTGACTGGGACCATCTCCTCCACGAGCGCTACGCTAGCCAACCCAGGTGTCTGCCCTCCTTTGGGGGGCTGTGCCCTCTTGGGACACTTGGAGTCACCCTAAGAGTGCCCATACTTATTGTACTCTGCACAGTGGAGTACAAACCTCCCTGTCTTATGGTCAGTAAAACCTTTCTTTTGAGAATCAGACGGGGACTGGTTACCACTACTCCGTTTGAGAACTATTTTGGGGGCCTTTTGAGAACTGCTTGTTTTTAAGTTTTTCTCCCCCCTCTTTCTTTTGATGGGAACCCTGACCACCTTTGTGGGTGTCCCCCCCAGATACCTTTCTGGACACTCTGGTACTAGTCCAGATGTCCGCCTCCTCAGCAAGCTTCCTGGGATCAGTCAGCTTACTGTCTACTAGGTGCTGGTGCAACTCTGTTAAACAAATACTGAGCATATGCTCTCTCAGAATCAAATTATACATTCCTGTGTAATCATCTACCCCGCACCCGTCCATTCAGTGCCTTACTGGAAAAGTCAAAGAAATATACCCATGTTTGTGTGGATTGTTTGGTGCTCTCCCTGAACCTCTGACAGTATTTCTCAGGGGTCAGCCCAAACTTGGCAAGTACAATGGCTTTCTGAAGTGGATATGTGTTTTGATCTGGTCTGTCCAATGTGAGAAGTGTGTCCCTCCCCAATGGTGGCACATAACTCCACATAGCTGTACCCCATTGCCCTTCAGGAACCTCATGAGCCCTTAGTGCAACTTCATAAGTAGCTAGCCATTTATCTATGTCATCTCCCACCACAAAACTGGGAACCACATTTTTGGGCAAACGAACCTTCTTTTCTCCAGAAGGTCCTGTCTGTATGCTGCCACCATTACTGCTGGATTCAGACTGCTTTGCCTTGAGATCCAGCTCCTTGAGACTCAGTTCATTAGCCAACAAAAGTTTAATTTCAGCCAAGGCTCTCTCTGCCCTTCTCTCCTCCTGTTGAGCCTCAATTTTCAATCTTGCCATTTGCAATTGGAACTCCCTCTCCTCTCTCCTTTCCTCTGCGGTCAGGCCTTGATCAGAGACACTGCTTCCTGGTCTGGAAGGGGGCACAATTGCAGTGGTAACATCACCCAATGATGGCAAAAAATCCTCTGAGGGGCCATCTTCTGACTCCTCCTCCTCAGCATCCTCCTCTAAATGGGCTTCTGCACAGGCCCTCAGCGCCACTTGAAAGTCCTCCTTTCTGGAGGCCCCTTGGGTGGGTACACTCATCTCCCTGCAGACCCCTTTTATCTGTTTGACAGTATATGTCTCCAACAGGGCTAGGTCAAAATCTCCTGCTTGAGACCCAGCCAGAGACATATTTGAGTGAGGATTTAGGATTAGAAAATTGTCAGGAAAAACGAATTTGCAAAAGGAGATAAAAATCAAGTTAACCTTCAACTGTGGGTAGGTAGTGAAATACTTAGCTACTGTATGTCACTGCACAAATACAAGTCCTATCCTCACCGCTGATCACCAATGTTAGAAATGGGGTCTTTGGTTGGCAGTCAGGTTACCCCCTGTCCAAGCAAGGACCCTCACTCTAGTCAGGGTAAGTCACATACAATCCAAATTATCCTGTGCCCACCCTCTGGTAGCTTGAGACTGAGCAGTCAGGCTTAACTTAGAAGGCAATGTGTAAAGTATTTGTGCAATAAATCATACAATAACACCATATAGCACCACAGTGTTTAGAAAAATATATAATATTTGTCTGGATATTTGCAGGTCACAACGATAAAAGATGCAATAAGAAAATGTAAAGGTATCACTGGAAATTGATATAAAGTGATTAAAGTCTTTTTAAAAGTAAACAACGTCTCTTTCAAGCACAAAGTACCTGGTTGGAGTGAAAAATCTCTGCAAAGGGCCGCAGAGGAGGAGATGCGTGGAAAAATGGTGTGTGCGTCGGTTTTGCCCCTTCACACATGGACTTGTGTCATTATTTTCCACGCAGGGAAGACGTTGCGTCAATTTCCGGCACGCGGACAGGTCTCCTCTTCGGGTTGCGGGGTTTTCAGACGCCCCGGGGTCTGTGCATGGAATCCTGTTGACCAGCTGCAAGTCATTCCGGTGGGCGATGCGTGGAATTTTCTCCCTCACAGCAGGCGCTGCATCGATTTCCCCTCTGGAAGTCAGGCGGCGTTGTCCAGACGGGCCGTGTATCGAAGTTCCGGTCGCACCTCGCGAAGTGGAGCAGCGTCTTTCGGTTTGGCGTGTGGTGAATTTTTCACCGCGGAACATGCTGTGTGTCAAATTTTTCGCCACACAACGAGTCCAGTTGCAAGAGAAAAGTCTTTTTGGTCCTGAGACTTCAGGGAACAGGAGGCAAGCTCTATCCAAGGAGAGCACTTCTGCAGCAAAGCAAGAGAGCAGCAAGACAGCAAGGCAACATCAAGGCAGCACTCCTCTGTAGAAAGCAGTCAGGTGAGTCCTTTAGGCAGCCAGGCAGCTCTTCTTGTCAGGGTGCAGGTTCTGGTTTAGGTTTCTTCTCCAGGAAGTGTCTGAGGTGGTAGGGCAGAGGCCCTGTTTTATACCCAAATGTGCCTTTGAAGTGGGGGAGACTTCAAAGAGTGTCTTAGAAGTGCACCAGGTCCCCTTTCAGTTCAATCCTGTCTGCCAGGGTCCCAGTAGGGGGTGTGGCAGTCCTTTGTGTGAGAGCAGGCATCCACCCTCCCAGCCCAGGAAGACCCATTCAAAATGCAGATGTATGCAAGTGAGGCTGAGTACCCTGTGTTTGGGGTGTGTCTGAGTGAATGCACAAGGAGCTGTCAACTAAACCCAGCCAGACGTGGATTGTAAGGCACAGAAAGATTTAAGTGCAGAGAAATGCTCACTTTCTAAAAGTGGCATTTCTAAAACAGTAATATTAAATCCAACTTCACCAGTCAGCAGGATTTCGTATTACCATTCTGGCCATACTAAATATGACCACCCTACTCCTTTTAGATCAGCAGCTACCACTTCGGCAATGTATGAGGGCAGCCCCAATGCTAGCCTATGAAGGGAGCAGGCCTCACAGTAGTGTAAAAACACATTTAGGAGTTTTACACTACCAGGACATGTAAACTACACAGGTACATGTCCTGCCTTTTACCCACACAGCACCCTTCTCTTGGTTTGTGCCTTTTCCGCTTAGTTTTTAGTGCTGCCCCTTCCCCAGCCTCTATTGCTTTCCCTTTACCCTTCTGGGACTGTGATTGGTGATAAAATATTCTATAAGGTATTAATATAACGATGCAACCTACAGGGTGGCACAGTATTAGCAATAATGCATAAAGCTAGGGTCAATGATGCCTACATGAATGGTCAATGTTAGGGGGGTGTCCCAGCCCAGCCTCTTCCGGGCTCCGAGGGGCGTGGATGGGCCCGCCCTTGGCCCAGGCTTCGCCCGGGTACGTCCCGCACAGTGAAGTGCCCCCACACGCTTTATAGCGCTCGTTGGTGTCAAGTGGGTGAGATGCAGGTGAAAATGGTCACCTCCTGGGGCCTCAAAGCAGCTTGGGATATGTAATCCCTCTCAAGTCTTTAGCGTGTCCTGCGCAGCGAAGTGCCCCCACATGCTTTATAGCACTCATTGGTGTCAAGTGGGTGCAGGTGAAAATGGCCGCCTCCTGGGACCTCAAAGCAGCTTGGGATATGTAGTCCCTCTCAAGTCTTTAGCGCGTCCCGTGCAGCGAAGTGCCCCCACGCGCTTTATAGCGCTTGTTGGTGTCAAGCGGGTGCAGGTGAAAATGGCCACCTCCAGTGGCCTCAAAGCAGCTTGGGATATGTAGTCCCTCTCAAGTCTTTAGCGCGTCCCCAGCGGTGTATAGGTTTTGTGCTGGGCCATGTGTGTGTAAATGTGATGTGAAAGGGTATAGTGGGCCATAAGTGTAACAGGCAGGACTGTTTGTCTAATTTTTTTTTCCTGTGTGTATTGCATCTGCAGGTCAGTGCCCATCAAAAGAATGGTATATGGTGTGCCATCGCCAAGGGGGTGCGGACCCTGGGGTTCTATGGCAGGCGGAGCATCCACAGTCGCAAACGGTGGGAGGACCTGAGACTATGGGCATGCAAGACGGTGGAGGCCCAGCTGGGGATGGCCTCCCAATGAGGAAGGGTGCCCCTCGAACCCTGACCCCCCTGATGGCGGTGGTCTATCCTGAGCTGGATGGGTGCTTGAGGGCATCACAGCAGCCACAGTGCTCATCATTACAACTTACGCATGGTAGGGTGGTATCCGGGTGGGGGATGTGTGTCAGTGGGTGCCCCTAGGCCAGGCCTGACATTGCAGCATAGGTCCCCTGGTGGCTAGGGTTCAGAAGACAAAGGGGGTGATTCTGACCGCGGCGGACGGCGGTCGCCGCCCGCCAAGCGGTTCCCGCCGAAAGACCGCTCTGCGGTCAAAAGACCGCGGCGGTCATTCTGGCTTTCCCACTGGGCTGGCGGGCGACCGCCGAAAGTCCGCCCGCCAGCCCAGCGGGAAACACCCTTCCCACGAGGAAGCCGGCTCCGAATGGAGCCGGCGGAGTGGGAAGGTGCGACGGGTGCAGTTGCACCCGTCGTGAATTTCAGTGTCTGCAAAGCAGACACTGAAATTCTTTGTGGGTCCCTCTTACGGGGGCCCCTGCAGTGCCCATGCCATTGGCATGGGCACTGCAGGGGCCCCCAGGGGCCCCACGGCACCCCATACCGCCATCCTGTTCATGGCGGGCGAACCGCCAGGAACAGGATGGCGGTAAGCGGTGTCAGAATCCCCATGGCGGCGCAGCAAGCTGCGCCGCCATGGCGGATTCCCATGGGCAGCGGAAAGTCGGCGGTACCCCGCCGGCTTTCCGCTTCTGGGCGCGGCTGTACCGCCGCGGTCAGAATGCCCGGCGGTGCACCGCCAGCCTGTTGGCGGTGCTACCGCCAACCTCCGCCATGGCGGTAATTACCGCCAGGGTCAGAATGACCCCCAAAATCTTGCTACCTAGCTCATAGGCATCCACAACTGGTCAGGGCTGCATGGGTCCCAGGTGTGCTGGAGTTGACTGTGTGTGCCCCTCCCCATGCCTTCGCTACTAACTACTTCTCTGCTAGTGTTATGTCATGTTATATTGAGTAGGCCTGTTCCCTGTGTGTGAGGGTGCTGTGTACGCAACTGTGGTGTTGGTGCAGCCACTGACCCAGTGTATCCTTTCTCTCCCCCCTTTTTGTTTTGTCATCCTGTCGTTATGTGCATTAGCATCAACTGGCGGAGGAGCCGAGGCACCGGTGACAGGAGGGGGGCATCTCCTTCACCCTAGGCACCTCAGCCCAGCCCCAGTTAGCCCTGCTGCACTGAGTGAGGAGGCTTTTGCACACTTTATATCCATCTCTGTAGGGCAGTCAACCATTATGAATGCCATCAAGGGGCTGGCAGCCCAGATGCAACAGACTAATGTATTCCTGGAGGGCATTCACACTGGATTGGCAGCCCAACAGAGATCGAGCCAGGCTCTGGCCTCCTCTGTGATGGCAACCATTGTCCCTGTATCTACTCTCCCCCCTCCAACTTCCACTGCCAAGTCCCATTCTACTCAACCCAAACCTATCCCAAGCACACAGCCAGACGAGCATGCACACAAGACAACACACAAGAGTGGTACAGGCAAACACAAGCATCACACTTCATCCCACTGGTACTCACACAAGCATCATCCAGATGCAGACACACCAACATCCACTATTTCCACTGTCTCTCCCTCCTCCTCCTCCTCCCTCCCAGTTCCATCCACACTCACACCTGCATGCACTACATCATCATCCACTACCAACATCATCACCACACCAAGCAGAACACACACCTCACACACCTCTAGAACAGCCATGCACAAATCTCCTGTGTCCTCTTCCACTGTGTCTGCCACCCCCTCTTAAGGTACACAAACACAAGCACTCCCACCAGCAGCAACACCACCACTGAGCAGCCATCCGAGGTTGCAGGGGATGGGCAGGAGCCTCCCCCCCAGCAGTACCACCACTGAGCAGCTGGAACTGCCGGCGGACAGTATGTAATACTGCCTCCATGGGCTTCTGTGCGGCCTGCCTCCTGCAAATCCAGTGGGTATGACACCCACCTGAGAGACTGTGACCTTGCACTCCCCAGGATCAAGAGCACAAGGCAGGTTGCCCCACCCAGAACCAGTGGGTAAGACACCCACTTGAGAAACTGTGGCCCATCACTCCCCAGGACAAAGAGCACAGGGCACGATGCCCCTTCCAGAACCAGTGGATTAGACTCCCACATACCCAACACTCCCCAGGATCAAGAGCACAGGGCACAATGCCCCCTCCAGAACCAGTGGGTAGGACACCCACATTCCCAACACTCCCCAGGAGCAAGAGCACAGGGCACAATGCCCCCTCCAGTACCAGTGGGTAAGACACCCACATTCCCAACACTCCCCAGGATCAAGAGCACAGGGCACGATGCCCCATCCAGAACCAGTGGGCAAGATACCCACATTCCCAACACTCCCCAGGACCAAGAGCACAGGGCACAATGCCCCCTCCAGAACCAGTGGGTAAGACACCCGCATGCCCAACACTCCTGAGGAGCAAGGGAACAGGACACAATGCCCCCTCCAGAACCAGGGGGTAAGACACCTACATTCCCAACACTCCCCAGGATCAAGAGCATACAGCACAATGCCCCATCCAGAACAAGTGGGCAAAACACCCACATGCCCAACACTCTCCAGGATCAAGAGCACAGGGTATGTTGCCTCCTCCAGAACCAGTGGGTGATACACCCACGTGACAGACTGTGACCTTGCACTCCAAAGGGCCAAGCACAGGGCATGTTGCCCCCTACAGAACAACCAGTGGTCTTGTCTCATGTCCTGGCTGAGGTGCCCCCCCAATGCCCGTCCCCCTGAGGGGCCTGCCTATTTACCAACTAATGCCCCTGCATTGTTCTCTCCGTGTTGAAGCAGGTGACATGTGTGGCCTCAGACTTTGGCCAGTGGCTATGCGGCCTACGAACATTGTGGACTGGACTGTGTCCCTTTTTCTGTACATATGTATATATCTATTATCTTGCCTAACTTATTTTTCATGCTGTGTTGATCTCATTACATTCACTTTTGCAAAATCATTTTTTCCTTGCATTATTCATCCTAGTTATGAGGTCAAATTGTTTTTGTAAAGCAGCTGATTGTGTGTATGTGTTGGGGATGCGGTGTTGTGCATGTGTGTGTCACTCTTGTTTTCCTCCCTCCCTTGTGTGCTAGGCGGCTGTACTCACCGTCGTTGTCTTCTCCGGCATTCTTGTTCGTGGTGGAACCGAACATAGAAGATCATGGCGAAAACATGCAGTTGAGGCTCCATGGTGGCGTGTTTGTTCCCTGTGTCTCCAATGGTGAGTCCTTTGACTTTTGTATTCTGTTTCCGCCAGGCTTTTGATGTCATTAGGACCGCCCCGGAAAAGTTGGTGGTTTTCAGGGTCATAATATGGTGGGTGGAACATTGACTTCAACCTGGCTGTAGACGGCTACCGCCTTGGTGGCTGTTATTTCTGCCCTGGCGGTCACTGTGGTGCATTGGCTGTTTTTCGGAGATCTTTCCGCCATGGTCATAATTTGGCAGTAGTTACTGCCAGCCTGTTGGCGGTATTACCGCCACATTAACACCAACCACCAGGGTTGTAATGAGGGCCTTAATGGTCAAATTAAACATGACCATTCATTTCTCAGAAGATGGGATAATTACATGCTTGAACTGTGGGATTACCCCATCAAGACTCATGTCTTTAACCTACCCACACTGCAGACACTGGCTGATAAGAGTGCGACTTGATGACCTAACAGTCTTCACTAGTGCCGTCCTAATCGCCAATGCACTGGACTGCTGTGTAGTAGCCTACCGCAAATTTGTGGTCTGCTGGGAGAAACACTATGATGTAAAACCCCTAAGAGGAAGAGCTGCTCAGCTTGGAGGCCAATGAACTGGTTCCTCAATACATCGTCCTGCTGGCCACGGACCAAGCCAACGCAATGTGGGCATGTATCATCTTTGTTATTCCCAGTTTCAGTACACATAAGGTTAGGGTAGAAATGAAGAATGGTGCTCCGTTGCCCATTGAGGTATTGACAACAGGGCAGGAACAAGACTTTTCAGCAGTGCCACCACAGTTACAAGCAAAGGATGACATGGGGCTCATCAATACCACCGAACCAGGATAACATTATGCGAAGGCGTCATGCTACCCTAGGTGCGTCAGGACCCTCTCTCCAAGGAAGCTGATGAGAGTATAGCACCCACAATCCAAGCACTAGTCGATTAGGGGTCTGCCGCCTGAGGGTCTCTCCCTCCAGTACACCAATTTTCCAGGTAAAAAAAGAGTAAGGGGGGGACCTGACACCTGGTGCAGGACCTGCGCTCTCTCAATGACATTTTAGTCCAGGAATTCCCCATGGTGCCAGACCCCTCCATCATACTAACTAACATACCTGCAGAAGCCATTATTTTTCTGTGAGGACCTATGTTGTGAGAAATGATAGCTCTCCTGACTGGACTTGCCTAGAAAGGGTACAAAGTAGAGAAGGGGAGATGGAGTATGTACAAGAGGAGGCCAGTTATCTGGGTCGGTTGATATCAGTGGTCAGTAGGCAGATCACAGCAGAGGCGCAGGTTCTCTCAAGGCTTTACCACCACTGAAAGCAAAAGGTTTTAGGACTATGCAACTATATCGGGCAGTGGGTCTTCGACTACAACATACTCTTTGCCCCTTACTCAAGGCCATAAAAAAGGTGAAAGCTGGCCACAAGGAGCTAGCCTGGATGCCTGAGACGCACAATACCTTCTGAAAGCCCAAAACACAGATAGCACATTCCCCCATATTAGTAATGGCCATCTATAAGAAGAAATTATTTGTATTTATCCACAGCGTCGGGCAAGTCATGTCAGCAGTCCTGACACAAAACTATCCCCTGGGGCACAAACCTCAGTCATGCAGGGTAATTTCCCATGTGAGCAGGCACTGGCAGTAGCAGCTTTTACTGTCAACAGAAGCACTTCCATTGGGATGGGGCCACTATAACGGGTTTTGGGTTACAAACTGACTAAAAGTAGTATGGTGCCACCTAGTAAACCCAGTCAGCGTCCTAGCCCATGAGGTTCAAGATGGGAAGTAGGCCCATGACTGTGCAACATACACCTCTCGGGGGATTAGCCAGGAAGAGGAGGATCCCTTTCTAGATAGTGAGTCACTGTTCATTGACGACTTCTCCATGATAGATCATGATACTGGGGTAAGCCACATGGAGGCGGCAGTCATAATGGCCCATAGCTAGGCACCCACAGAAAAACTACAGGTTACCACTCAGCTAACTCTCCTCCCCCACTTCTCAGCACAGGCGACAGGTCCCACAGCATTAATTGAAGTCCTCACCCAAAGCTCAGAAAAGACAGTAACCATTTTCTCAGATTCAACCTACGTCACCACCATGCAGCATAGGGAGGTGGTAAAGCAAGGGTTTCTGAAATTAGATAGCACATCTGATGCATACTGGGACCTCCTAGGATTACTGAATGCTACGCTGACTCTACCTAAATGCACAGCTGTGGTAAATTGCGCCACTCACACCCGTTGCAAGGATTTTGTAGCCGGGGAAAATGCCTCAGCTGACCAATCTGCAAAAAGGCCAGCTTATGGTATGGTCGAGGAGGCATGTGTACTTCTCTTATCAGAGATAGAACATCCTCAGGACAAGCCGTACACAGAAAACAAATTATTGTACATGAGAAAGTTGCAGGAAACATCATTGCTTGAACAAAAGTAGCAATGGGTACCCATGTAAGATCTCATATACCAACACACACCCACAGGGAAACTCATCACACCACAGAGCTTAGTCCACGTAGCGCTACCCCAGTTACACTTACCAACACACACATCCAAAGACAACATGGTTGCAGAACTTCAGAGCGACTAGTTCATTCCCAACCTTACCAAAACCATGGCAATGTATTTAAATGGATGCTCCATCTGACAATTACACTCACCCAAACCTCCTCTTCGGCTATCCCCAGACCAACAGGGCCTTTCAGAGAGTTACACATCAATTTAATTGACATGTTCGATTGATGTGCTAACTATTGATACCTACTTGAAGTAGTCTGCCCGTACTCGAGGCGGGTTGAAGCCGGTCCTCATGTGCATACGACACCAAGGCAGCAGCAATGTTCCTTGTCTGAGAAGTAATGCCCTGGTGGGGAGTACTAGGTGACAACAGGTCAGACAATGGAAAGCACTTTGTCAACTCCATGTTTGATCACATCTGTACCCTTTTAAGAATTACACATAAACGGTCTTAGTGTACTACCCCCAAAGCAATGGCATAATTGAGAGACTTAACGGCCTGTTCAAAAATGAATTAAGTAAAATGTGTGCCAGCCTTAACAAGAAGTGGCTCCACTACCTGCCCCTAGCCTTGTTTGCATTAAGGAAAATGCCCAGCAGTGATCACCACCACACCAGATTGCAAATGGTAGGCTGATGAGGACACCCAGGCCAAAAAACACAGCCAGATTAAGCACTGAGGCTAGCTCTAAAAGCACTAGGGGTTGAATTACATGTATATCTCTCAAAACTAAACAAAACAGCTAAGTTTCAATCCAAACAGGGCAGCCCTTGCAACTCCAAGTGCACCACTGCCATGCTATGATATCAAACATCCCAAGTCTACATTCAAAATTGTGTAAGGAAATGGTAGGATGCCAAATTTGAAGGAAACTACTGTGTACTCTTTGCCACAACTACTACTCTCGAAGGGGAGGGGAGAGATGAGTGGGTCCACCTTTCCAACATAGGGCTGAAACATTTTCATAGCAAACCCCCATGAGCTGCACCAAGAACTTTTTTGAACTTTCGAAACTAAGAAACTCCAACCACCAGAGGGCTATAGACATCTTCCCTGGTTTCACCTCAAGATGTTCAGAAAGTTATGTATTTCCGCATGTGTGTGCATTCTGTTTCTATTATGGATAATGCATTCATTTGCAAAGGAACAGCATCGTCTTATGAAGTCTATTCAGAAAATGAAACCACGCCTGCGTAGGGAACTCTCCCATGTTACTTGAAATTACACCAAACACAACACCAGCATTTCAGAAGCTCTACACAGTGCCCTCTTACACAACACATGGTATCATCACATGACCCCCATGGGCTCCAGGGCATCAACCAGGTCATGTTACCTTTGTGCACTGATACCACATACAGTATGCATAGATAGGCTTTACTTATCTCAAGAGGTAGTCCCTGAAGAAAGCAAAAGACCTTCTCCATATAAACCTATGTGGGATTAGGGCCAAGATACAATCCCACAGAGTTGAGCCCCACAGGGTAATAGTAAATCTGACCCACTGCAAGACTAATCCCACAGCACTGTACCTTCTCACTGAGCCTAGAAATATCCAAACTGAGCTAAATAGGATGCGCAGAAAGGGTGCTATGGAGAAGATACTATTTTGCCCCAAGATTGTCCAGAAAAGAGATTCTTGGACATAGCAAAATCACCAAAATGGTGCACAAAGAAGTCCACCCCTGCTTGCATCTGTGGTCCCAAGCTGGTCCTTAGTGTATCTGGGACTGTCTTCATTAACTACAAGTGGACCCCAGACTAAAGTCCATATTTATACTTTTTTTGCGCCACATTTGCAGCATTTATTTGATGCAAAAGTGGCACAAACATACAAAATATTATTGTATTTAGTAAGTTTCTGCTGCTGTTGCATAAAAAAATGACGCAAATGCAGTGCTAAAAAGTATAAATATGGGCCTAAGAGTTTCAATGCAAGGCCATCCACTTTGATGATGCAAAGGGAAATGGGTCCCATAGGGGAGTTTAAATAACAGCATAGATATTCCATGTCAGGTAATTTGGGACACTGAGATAGATAGGTATACGTGGATAGAAGGGAAGGGGCAGCCCCTAATTGTATGGGAACTCAAGCTGTATTCCTCATGTTTCAGAAAGGAACCATTCTGCTGGATACGAAAAAAAACTGTGGCACAATCATTCACATTCGGACATGTAATGGGGCAACTCCAGTCTGATGGACACTTACTTGCAGTGTGGTGAGATTGCATAATTTCAGCTTGTCCTTGGATGGTGTGGCATCTGCGCTCTCATCACCTGACACACTATGACCAGGGTCATTCCTGGAGAAGGTCTGTCAGAAGTGTACCAACACCTGCTAAAAAAAGACGACTCTTTTGCATCAGGCTTGAGAGAAAAGAACTTCTGATTATTTTGGAGGGATTCAGTACAAGGACATCCGAGAGGAATTCAGACTGTTCACAGATGTACAAATATCAGCCGGAGGGTCTATAACCTTCTTCACCTTGCAGACAAAAGCAAACAGCTGCTGTTTGAAAATAACCAGGTGGGAAATGCTCAAAATTATGAACAGCACTGAGTTCAGCTTTAATTCAATCAAGGAAGAACTGGGAGCCATCTGCCTCATGGTGATAATGGTGATGCAACATTGGTATGTGTTGGACTTGACTGCAATGGAGGGTAGGGTGTGCGCCAATATTGGTGTTTCTTGCTGTACGCTCATACCTGGTAATGATATGGACAATGGAACTCAGACTCTTGCCATCTAAGCATTGCACTGACTACAGAAAAATATGCATGAAAAGGGAGGTGGCCCTGAGCAGGAGTGGGTCACAAACTGGTTTCTCCAGCCTCACCAGGTGGCTGAAAGGTCTGTGCATGTCATTGTGGCCAGTTTTTATTGTATTACTGTTTTGTGTGGTTTTCTGCAAGTAGCGGGATAAGTGTGTGAAAATTCAGTCCTCAAATTGTCTAGAATGGAAGTTGCATTGGAAGTAGAAATAGACAAAGAGCAACAGGTCCCAACAATGTGACTGTCATGACGTAGGGGTTAGGTGGTGTGGTTGAAAATTCAATTAGAGGGAGGAATGTTACTGTTCGAATAGTCAACGCACACAAAGAGATATTCATATATAGGAATGAATTAGCATCAACATCATCGGATTAGCCTGTCGTGAAATCTCTATGAACCCTGACACGCAGATACGTGGTCAGACAGGCTCTGAGACCTAGGCCTGAGGTTACTGACTGACAGGTCACAGGTGGGGTGGCATGTAGCTGACAGATAAATGTGAAAACAGGAAACTTAGATCAAATCCCACAGATAGGAGCAGCAACACCACAATGGTCCCGGTAGATTGTCCCTGATAAAACACACATGGCCAAAGGGGTGCATGCATTCACATAATGTTAAATTAAACAAACTCATTCTGTTTTGCCAAATGCTTCTTATCTTCTGTTTTTTGAGGCAAATTCACATTCGAGCAACATAAGTGCAGAAGGGCTCACTCAGCTCCTATGGCATCTGCAACCGGGGCTCCGTGCCATTAGTCATGTTGGTTGAATCATGGGTGACCATTCCCTGCTCCACAACTTGTACGATACAGGAGTCTCATGTTCAACTAAAATTCATGTGTCTGCTGCTGCGGTTCCTGAAGTAGCGGGCCCAGTGCCAACCCTGGGAAACCCGGCAGTAAGACTCTTTTTATGTCAGGTCGGCAGAGGTCAGAAAGATGCATCCTATGCTACCACCATTTTGGCTATGCCCCCTCCACACCCATATTTGGAAGAAGTAATCCCAGTCTTTCATGATGAAACCTGGTTCCACCATCTGCTGGGATTTTAGCCTATATCTCTAGGAGGGGCCTAGGAGCAAATGGGAACAGGTTCTGTCAGTCTCCAACTGAAAAGAAGAAGAAGTGTTAAGGCTGCGAACTGTTTCTTTCTCCATCCAGTAGGCAGGTATACCCACTAATTGACCAGTTGTAGAAATCCCCCCTGAATTTCTGGGACAAGATTCCCGCCCATCATTCTGTAGAAAGTAGGGTGGTTGGCTCCTGCCAAAAACTATATTGTACCTCCGGAGGTGAACCTATTTCTGAGCCATTTAAAAAAAAAGAAGTTATTTTTCCTCTACATTTATCAAAAAATGTTACAATTAATCTAAATTTTGAAAACTGATTGTAAACAACATTTTTCTAGCTTTTACCCAGGTGCTGATACAGATTAAGATTTCTAATTATATTCAGACCCGTTGCTGCTGAATGCAGAAATCTGCCCATTGAAGACAGCTTTCAGCCTTCGGTCACTATGAAAGAACATTATTTCCAATATGTAAGACACCACTTTTTTAAATATTAAGCACCCTGTCTTGTTGACTTACAAGGCACACTTATTTATTTATATATATAATTAGGTTTTCTTACAATGCCAAGACACTTTTCCTTCCATGTGTCATTGCAGCTTTTTTAAGTAGCCTCCTGGCCAGAGCCTGGTAGGGCTCCTGGTAGCTATATAATGTTTTACAATATATGATTGGTGTAATTACACACTGGATCCTACATATCACACGTAATTTAACATCCATGGCAGCTGTGTAATTTTTGTGCAAACTACGATGGTCTTACAGGAAACATAAATAGCCTAACTAGGTGAGACCAGTTTTAACAGTAACATTTAGGATACGATCATACACTGTGGCATTGAATCTCAGTGTCACAAGGATAGGAGTCACAGTACAAGTAAAAGTAGGATTTAGAAATGAGCAAACAATCTGTCGAACCATGCAGAAAAGGAGGCTTTCCTACTGTTTGATACAAGGGAAGGGAAGGGGAGTGGAGTGGAGTGGAGAAAGGTGAGGAAGGGAAGGTGGGTTTATACAATATTACATTTTCCACAAAAAGTGTTACATATTAACTGATCTTCGACAATTTAAGAAGAATTTATTTAATCCTTCAGAGTTTCCTTTTATTGAACTATTTCACCTGAATCAGTGGGCTTTCATTCAAGGAGCCACAAGAATATTTAGGCATTTATGTTACCAGTAATCACATGTGTATGAGTGAAAAGCAAATGTTGAGAAAAGAAGTGGAGAGGAAAACTGATGAAACTTTTCTTTAAGAACATATTGTTTGTTCCCTGCTCCTTTCTGCTCTTGGTGACTAATCCACCCAAATTCCTTTTGGTATAGGATTCAGAACTGCTAAAATTAGATGTGATTCAGTCAGACCTGCCGTAGTTTTGCCCGCCCTTCATTTTATGTGCACATAAGGTCCTCAGGATGGTCTTGCACATTATTATCACTAGAGGGCGAAATGTGGATGTATTTCCCACTTCAGCCGACGAAAAATACAATTGATGCTGCATATAAAGTAACACAGAGGCTTTAGTTTTAGGCTCAGTGTTTATGCACAATCTAAGGCCTCTCCATGGATTGATGGATTTAGCAAATGATGTGTATTTCTGTGGTGTTCGCTATTTGTTCGACCGTCCATGATTTGAAAGAACATTTATCACTGTGTGATGTAATATTGAAAACAACTAATTATGTCATGATACATTTCTTTATGTATTATATACACCTGACATAAAGTACGCCTTCATTTGTTTCAAAACAATTTCTCACCTAGTAAATTCATTTTCTGTGGATTGGATTCACCTGTGACCAATCCTTTGAATTCTCGATTTAAACAGTGTAAAATTATTCCTTCTGAAGCCTCTTTGTTTTGTTAAAAAAATGTAAAAGTTACTAAAGCCAGTGAGGTGCATATCTTACATTTCTGAGATTATTTTGGTCAGGCATTTAAAGACATTATTTTTTTTTTGCTTAACTAATATGGTTGGATATCTTGTAGTGTATTTATAGGCAGTGGATGATTCCTGGTTGATCATCATAGTTCTTACACAATCTCCAAGTAAAATACAATCTAAATAGGCATCACTGGGAAAGGGAAGCATATCTTATTTCCCCCATTGCCTCCTGCATGTTGCTGTGTGTTCATATAACATAGTTATGCCCTGGGGGCTGGAAAACCATTGATGCCCATATTTATACTTTTTGATGCAAAACTGCGCCGGCACAGTTTTGTGTCAAAAATATTACCGCCGGCTAATGCCATTTTGGTGCGCTTTGCGGGCATCAGATTTATACTTTGACGCACGGTGGCGCAAACAACAGGATGGGAGTCATTATTTTTGACGCACACCGCAGCATCAAGTTGTAAAGGAAAACGACGTTAACGTGGCGGAAATTACTGTGGGTCGAATTACGACACCGCAAACCGGATATGCACCATTATTTTGGGACGCAATAACGTCAAAAAAAACAGCAAACACGCCCATTTCACCAGAGTAAAGCCAAAATGGATCCCAGATGCCACTACAGACCCCAGGAAGATGACAGCAGACCAGGAACCAGCCAGGAGGACCCATACAAGAACAAGGACATTTTTAAGAAGAAAAGAAAGTGTTGCTTTAGTGCAGAGGAGCAGGAAATTCTGGTTAAAGAGGTGACGGAACACCAGCACCAACTGTTTGTCACATCAAAGTTGCCAATCAGTAGGAGAGAGGCTATATGGAAACAAATTGTTGACAAGATTAACAGTGTGGCTGAAGTACGCAGAACAGTCATCGAGTGCAAGAAACGCTGGCATGACTGCAAGCGCAGGACCAAGGAAAAGATGGCCAGGAACAGGAAGGCAGCACTGCAGACTGGAGGGGGGAGTCCAGCACACCAGGAGGCCCGGGACCACATGGAGGAGATGGTTGCAGCCGTCATCCCTGAGGAGATCGTCACAGAGATTCATGGACAGGACAGCGCAGACTACCAGGAGACAACGCACATGCAGGGTAAGTTGCATGGGGAATTAAAATGCACAAATGTTAACTGCAAGCAGGGGGGATACCAACCACAAAATGCATGGAAATCATCATATACATGGAGTGGCATGGGTAAAGGGGCACGGCATTGGGGCATGGCCTGCACAGACACAAGCTGGGGCACACCATTACACTACACCAACAACAGTCCCTTGGGGGCATGCTGTCATGCCAACAATGGAGCAAAGGGAAAGCCACGACAGGAGGGAAGGCCACTACATCAAACTTACATCCTGGCACTCGTCAGCCAACATACCTCCTACATTAACTAGGGCCCTATTAGCAATTCTCTAGCCAAACCGACAACTGCAATGTAACTGCGACAACAGTTGCCACTACCACCTCTGATCTGTGTGCAGCTCAAGTAGCCAATGGCAGTAACGTCCCCATGGATCATACACACCTAAATTAGAGGGTTGAGGATGACATCTGCAACAATCCCCAGAAACAAGACAAAGGCCCCAGTACACACAAATGTCAATGCCCATAGTTGTCACAAACATCAGCCAAAGTAAACAACATTAGGAGCGACACAGCACAAAGGACACACCCATGCTGCATATGTCAGGGTCCATCCTGTGCCTGGGTAACAAGGCAACATCCCAAATGCTCAGACAACAGCATAGAGGAGGGGACACATGTAACTGGTCACTGAAATACACCTGCACAGTCAGAGGAGGAAATAGGACACTGATACGACTATCAGGGCAATCCAATGTAAAACACATTACCCAACATCAGCAGGACCCATTAACAATGTCAACATCAATATCGGATCATAACATTGCCATGCAGAGGATATGCCACATGTCAATTACATTAAAGTCAATGTGAACGATCAGGGATTGGGGCAGGTCCAGATTGTTAAGTGTGCTGCCAGGGCCATCAGAACACCCACAGCCAGTGAAAGGTCTCACCATGAGAATGGATGTACACGGAGGGTCGAGTAGGAAAAAAGGTGGCAATTCTAGAGGCGATGAGGCTGACAAGTCTAATAACTCAATAACATACATGTGACACCCAGGTGAGCCATAGGCCTGAAACAATGCCCATCTGAAGGACTGCAGATATTAACACAAAACAAGATCACAAAGTGAATTCATCAAAAGGCAGGCACGTCACATCAAAATTGCACCCTGTTTTATTGCAGAGGAAGATGGATCTCCTGCCGATATGCCTGTCCCAGATTTCCCTGATGACATGGATGACGAGCCAATAAGCATTCCCCGGGAGACAATCCAAAAGGTCCTTGAAACCCTCCAGACCCCACCTTCTGTCACAAGGAGGAGCACAGAACAAGCAGCCATCGCAGAGGAACCACCCACCACCCCAATTCTAAGACCTGCCATCTCCAATACAGCTGAGGACTCAGACGACACTGGCACCAGATTTGAGAGAACTGTAGTGGGAGTAAAGCAGGAGCTGGCCAAGGAGGTGCGGGTGGGGATGCAAAACATGGCAGCCAGCCTAGAGGGGGTGCGTTTGTGCATGATTTCATCTGCAGATCAGGCAGCAGCTATGCAAGCCCTAACATCTATCTTGCAGGAACTGCAGAAAACCCAGAAGGAAATCAGCACAGCTGTAATACAGTTGACCAAACACCTACAACAGCAATCCTGTCAACGCGTGCACAAATGCAACATTGAACCCCTCAGGGCCGACCTGGCTGCCTACCATCACGATGTGGCTGCTATTCTCAAGAACCAGCAGACCCTCCTTGCAGCAGTACTGCCCTTAAGACCTTCACAGGGAGCAGCGACCGGGATGTCTGACTCCACGTCTTCTAACACTGAGGTGTGTGTTGCCCCTTCACAACCAACAACAAGGACAAAGCAGGCGACACACACATCAGAAGAAGAAGACATGGAACAGATCACATTCACAAGGAAAATGATCCGGAAGCACTAGTCCTGCCACATGGCCAACTATTACCAAAGTCCTGCGTTTTGAAACATGACAGTCTTACAACAACTGTACTCAAGCACTGTTCTGCTAACCACTGTATATCTTGTCACCCAGCCCTGTGATTGTCTCTCTCCTACACATTGGCTAAGTCTGTCCCTCTGCACTGTCTGAAACAGCAACCCCAGCATGACAAAAGCATTTTGGTAAACCCTTGTGTTGGATCACAGTGGAAGATGTCACTATAATGGACTCACCATCATGGACAATGTACAGAAAGAACTACAGCACTTTTCAATAAATAGCACTTACACAACAAATCTGTCTCTGGGTAATGTGACATATCAACTGTGCAGTAGATAACTGAAATGTGCCTACTGTCAAATAACGTATCTTGTCCATACAACTGTCCTAATATCATGTAGTTAGAGAAATCTGCACAGTGACCATGATTACATCATACTCTGCCCATCCTAAGGGGCAAATCTCATGAAGTGAGAAACCATACACCATCATGCTGTGTTGGACAGAAGAATGCTTCCTTAGGTGATAACTAAGTCATCAAATAGTGCCTGCTAAATGTTGTCAACATGCAAAAATAACACAATAAACATGCCACACTAATCTAAGTAAACACTAAAAAAACTGCATAAATGAAGGTGTCTGAGTTAACATACAAATAGGTAATCATGTCGAACTGTGTCACAATTGATGTATGAGGGTCATGAAGACAAGAATACAAGATTGCCAATGAGAACTCATCTTATAAGGGTGTGCATGATCATCACACTGCAGTCAGACCTAAAACATTTTCCCCAATATCATGTCTGGAAGCACTGTTAGTGACTTTGAAGACACACTTATCAACAGAAACACATTGGGAACCATATTAACTGTGATTGGTGGTTGCAACAAAGGGTAGACACTTTGCAAGGTAGCTCTGGGCTAGCTGCCAATCGTACAGCTCAGTTTGGATTTGTTTGTAGCGCAGGACACAGATGTTATAGTACAAAATTGATGTACACTGAATCCAAACCCACGATCAAGTACCATTCAACACATACTATTAAAGGGTAACCAAATATTTATCAAAAGCTAACCATAGATGAGGAAACTGAAGGAAAAATCTTACCTACACTAATCTACCCTGACTACTCATTACCCACAACTGTCCCTAACTAGCCTAAGCTACACTTACTAATCACATGTAACGAAACGTTCTAAACATCTACCCCCCACCCCCCTTATGAGACGGGACACATGGAGGACAACACATACTAACCTAAACACATAGTATACTATCCTAAACAAATATATATTTTGTTGGTATTTCTTTTTTTTTTTTTTACACACAAGAACCCCAACATAAACCAACACCCACCCACCCACACATGTAATAAGTAAAAAAAAGAAACAAGCAGGACCCCCCCACCCCCTAACACTAACTAAACTAACAGCCTATACTAACCTAACACTAAGCCCCCTAAGCCAACTAACTATAAGAACAAGGAAAGAGGAGGGAGGGGAGGGTATCATGTCCATCAAATCAACTGTCTAGAGGTTGGCCCTCTGGAGGGTCCTCTTTATATCCTTGACCCGCCGTTTAATGTGCCGCATGTCCCGGCTCAGGTGGCTCACCTTGCGCAGCACTTTGTCCATCTTATGTTCAAGTCTATTGAAGGCTGCAGGGTCAACAGCTGGAGCAGTGGCAGTCTGGGTACTGGTGGAGGAGGTCTGTGTGGGCTGTCCTGCACCGGTGGCAATGCTGGGGCCAGGAAGTCCAGCAGATGTTGGATCTACAGTGGCAGCTGTGGGTGGGGCCACCTGGCTTGGATTGGTGGTTGTTGCTGTGGTGGCTGTGGTGGGCAAAGTAGGCCCACCCTGTGGGAAGGCTCGCCAGGCCCCGGAGGCACGTTCATGGCGATATCGCCGGGCCATCCTCCGGAACCCCGACTCCACCAGCAGGATGTGCTGGTATCGCATGGCCCGATGCTGAAATTCACGGACCTGGTCTGGAGTCATGTTAGCTGCTGTGAAGACAAATGCAGATATGCTACATTAGTAACTGTATTGTGTGAAACGGCACAGCAAGTTAATCAGACATTACATCTACTGTACTTGTAACAGCTCAAATCATGATACAGAGCATTGAAAGTCCCTGAGGAAGTATATGGCAGGCCAGACAACAAAGGTGACATCACACAAAGCACATCCATAACCCACAAGATGGGTAACAACTGGCTTTGACTTACAATCTGAGTTCTGACAGTTAACATCTAAGAGTCATGCTGCATATCCTCCACCAAGAGCTGGGCTACAAATGTCAGTGTACGGAAAGCAAAACTAAAGCCACATGGTCTGCAAGTTGTAACTGGACTTTCCAGTATGGTACCAAGTGCCAAACCTGAGTGTGTATAGTAGTATGCAACCAAACCGTCACTTATTCACAGGTATGTGTAACATACTGGTAGCATCAATACTAGGTATGCCATTCACAAACCCAAGGCCGTGTTTGGGGGGGGATGGTGGATACACAACTATAATTTGCCAACATCATGTACACCGAGGAGTGTATAGGAAACTCCACACATGTTTGTCTCTACAGACACACCACAGGTAAGGTCTATCTACAATTTGGAGTCAGCAAACCCTAGAGCACTCATAGGGTCAGACATGTCAGGAAATGCAGAACTTAGTACACAACATATACTTCCAGTGAGGCCTGACTTACATCAGACACAGAATTGCTAGAACACCCATGATCATGAATTGCATGCACACCTAGGCCATTACACTCAGGTTCCACAGACTTGATGCACTACATGTGGAAGTACATGCTGCTAGGAGGTTCTACCTACTGTTTCAAACTTACGTAGGTAAATAGTGAAGCAGATGTCTATTGGGAAGCTATTAGCTCCACCAATTTTAGAGAATGTGGGTCTGACAGGCTGACTAAATAGGGGCTGACTTCCAGTGCGACTCTTGGTGATACAAGTGTCAGACACATGACTTTCCCCTGTACTCACAGTGGGGCCTACAGGGATGTCCTACAATCCCTACATGATACCATTGGATACGCATTGGCAAACTCAAAACATGTGAGAACTGCATTCCCACTCATGGAACAAGTGAAAACCTTGCCCAACGCATCACACCTTGCTATGCGTCCAACTCACACGAGTCCATAACCAGCAAACACAACACATAACAGACATAACAGACATATCAACACTTACTGGAGTGGTCAGGGTCCTCAAATGTCGCCACCTCTCCCACAGTGTAGGGTGCCGGTCCACCTGTAAGGTATGGAAGGAAGAAATGTGCTCAAAATCTGTGCACAGTGCAACAATTTCATAATCATTTACAATGTGTAGGCTGAATAAGGACATGGCAGCCATTCAGACATGATGGTACTGCATCTGATATTTCACGGCCAACTTGTACATAGCATGGGTCTCCTGTGACAGTTATACACATATCTGCAAACATACATTGGCCGTAACTATCATGTGGTTGCAAACTTGCTCCATAATTGGTGAGCACTAAAAAATATGGAGTGTAATCGTCTCATCATGTGCATCCAAGAGAAACATCCAACTCCTGGTTACTTGAGGACTGCATTACCAGTCAAACATGCCTTGTGGCCATGACACATTTATTGCATATAGGCCCAATGTATAGAGGGAGGGGCAGGGACTCCTGTAAGCCATCCTGTTGTTACAGTATAATCAATTGATGTGGCCCAGCTAGGGTGATTTGCACTAACCATGGAGACGTGAAGCCATGTGCATACACTTGGACTGACATGCATATTTGGATTGTGGCTCAACTAATTCCAACAAACATCTTAAGATGTTAGCTGAGGGCACCTTACACCTTTTCACAATGTTTTCAAATTATGAACTGACATGTATCCAAAAAGATCAAGAAACCAAATAATCCCACACATTCATAGTACTTCTGTGAACGCTTTCCTTCCACACTCACCAGACTAACATGAGTCATATGTCTGAGCCACTTTGCTATTATTAATTGACGTGAAGGCAGCACTCATTTTCAGCATCATGTAGTGATTCTAAAGTCAGTCTAGCAATTGCGTCAACATAGTTGGCCTAAATGTTGGTACATCTGTACTTCTCTGTCAATAATACCCTATATAGACATGATTGGCTCCTATTTTGTTAGCTGTGCTGACAAAAAGGCCACACCAATTTCCTTCATGGTAAAGTTACCTGTAAGTTTGCTGAGCATGTGCTACCTGACAGCTAGCAATTGTGATCCTTGCCATAGTGCATCAATGATCCCCTTATATTTCCCCAGCATTACACACAGTCAGCAAGTTAGCAGGCAGACATTGCACTAATCCCCTGATGTCACTACAGAGCATTTAATCGTGCACATTTACAATAGTCGTACTCAAAGACAGTGCCACCAATCATGATTCCCAGGTGGTCCAAGAGATCCTGCTCCCTGGTGATGAGGTCAGCCCACCGGTGCTTCAGCTGGTTGTCACTCCTCTGGCTGGCATACACACGCTGCAGGTGATGCAGCACCTTTCCCCACCGGATTCTGCGCGCCTCTGTCGGGTACCCCTGTATGACCTTGCCCCCTGCCTGGATCATGAGCGGCAAGAAATGTGTCACCAGCCAGATGAAGCCCCCCAACTCCTCTTCCACCATCCTGCCAAGACGTGGCCTACCAGACATACTTATAGTTGAAGATAAGAAATAGGGGTAAAAGAAATAGAAAGGGGAAAAGGGTGAAAGTAGGGGTAAAAAGACAGAAAAAAGTAAACCTAAACACTAAAAGAGCCCAACTATCCCCAAATTAACACTACCCACAACAGACACCCACAAACAAGAATTACACAAGATAAATGGACAAATGTAGACAAAACAATAGTCGTACTCAAAGACAGTGCCACCAATCATGATTCCCAGGTGGTCCAAGAGATCCTGCTCCCTGGTGATGAGGTCAGCCCACCGGTGCTTCAGCTGGTGGTCACTCCTCTGGCTGGCATACACACGCTGCAGGTGATGCAGCACCTTTCCCCACCGGATTCTGCGCGCCTCTGTCGGGTACCCCTGTATGACCTTGCCCCCTGCCTGGATCATGAGCGGCAAGAAATGTGTCACCAGCCAGATGAAGCCCCCCAACTCCTCTTCCACCATCCTGCCAAGACGTGGCCTACCAGACATACTTATAGTTGAAGATAAGAAATAGGGGTAAAAGAAATAGAAAGGGGAAAAGGGTGAAAGTAGGGGTAAAAAGACAGAAAAAAGTAAACCTAAACACTAAAAGAGCCCAACTATCCCCAAATTAACACTACCCACAACAGACTCCCACAAACAAGAATTACACAAGATAAATGGACAAATGTAGACAAAACACAGTAGTACAGTATACGCAAACAATATTTAATTCACAAAAGGACTTTACAGATAGCACACAGGACAAATACAGCACAAAATCTCTGGACAACACTCTCTACACAGCCACACAGTCTATAAGGATCATAGACTGCAAAGTGAAAGTGAAAGTACACCCACTGTACATGATCTGTAAACAGGATATCCTATTACATCACTTCCTGTATGAAAAGTCCCGCCTTTTTCACGTTATGCGTCATTTTTTGTTTACCAAAACTGTATTTGTGTCATTTTTTTTGACGCACAGACGTGATTAACCTGCATCCACATAATGATACATGGACTGTACAAATATCGGGATGCGGGCTAAATTGCATTCCTGTGCGTCAAAAAAAATGACGCAAATACAGTTTTGGTAAACAAAAAAGGAGACACACCGCTAGGGACGTCAAAATTACAGTGCATTAACTGGTTTGGGGCATTTTTATTTGTTTTTTGGTTATTTTACATTTGGAATACATCAGAGATTGGCTAATTGAAGACAATATGGTGTTGATGGTGTATGTTCACATGTGTGACATCATACTGCAGCGGAACATCATCCACTACACCCTTCACAGTATGTTCACAGTTGGCTGACGTCATAGATGGTCATAAGTGTGGCCTACATATATGTGTGGCACAAATTGTGCATGTTTGTCATGAGGAGAGGATAGCAATGTGACGCACATATGTACAGTACCTAAATGCCTTTGGCTCAAAGTGTGTGCTTTGACAACTAATGTGTTGGTTGACCAAGTGTGTGTGTATATCACATGAAGCATTATTGTACATGTGGTTGTATGAATGTGACGTCCATGTGTCCAAATCTAAGATGCAAGTCAAATTTGGAATGAGCAAGGGCATGTGTTGGTCATACATGTAACAACACCCGTAAAGTATACTTCCAAGTTTTAGGGTCACGTAGACACCACATGTGACATAGCATGCACCAGATGGATGGCAGACGGATGTTCATGTCAATGGTCCACATTTTCTACATCCTATGTCCTGGAGTATTGGTAAGAGCTTCCTAGGCACTAGCTGATGAATCCCACAGTGAGTCATACACATGCATTGAGGAAGTGGATACCATGTTGTTTGCACAGACAGACAAGGGTGAATCTCATATGTATGATGACACCACAGTTGAGGCCATAGAAGTAAGCCCCAACTATCAAGTGGCTGTGGTGGACCAGCATACAAGACAGCACGTGTCCACATATTTCCGGTGATCAATTGCACATAGGTGTCTTGTTCATGTGGTTGGTCCAATGATGATCCTGTAAATTGTTTGGGGTGTAAGTTGTCACAGTTCGGACCAGGACTCATCATGAGTCAGTGGCAGCTATTCCTGTAACTACTGAGTATCCTTGGTTGATCAATGTGAGTAAAGTAGATGTGGACATGTGAACCAACATGTGGATGGTCCCACCCTGTCACTAAAGACGTGTAATGAGACAGTCAACAGGGCAACCTTTGTGTGCTGAGTGAGATAATGTCTCAATTGACATGTTCCGGCAGGTGTCATTACAACATTTGTACACAGGTTGGCCTCTGCACTTCCCACTGCATCTGGGAACATCATAGCCTCTGTGCTGTTTATTCTCGCAGCTATTCACCACACACGGCCCATCACTATGTTGCGCGCACTGTGATGCTGTGTGTGAACTGTCATGGTTCTGACATTTGTGTATTATTCACGGACATTATCAGAGGTTGCTGGTTGTGCTGAAAGCCCCGTACCCACTCCCTGCCTATGACCCTGGGACACTGTCACACTTTGTCATTCATGCATATATGCAACCCAGACAAGGGATGGGCCATGGATTTTGCATTTCCAAGAGGATCTAACTCAAATGGTAAAGTTAAAAGGCAGATGATGCTTTACAATGTATTTGGGTATGCATGGAAGAAGCCCATGTCCAATGCCCCCTGATGAATGGGAGGTTTTCTTACGCACGTGTGGTTCATATGTAGACACAGGGATACTTTAGTGTGACGCACAGACAGTTGCCAGTCAGGCTGACAGAATGCAAGGTCATTCAGGAGCCAGCTACTGGACAAGTTACATAATCAGTGGTCTGACTGAGACTGTTTTGAGGACAAACTAGACAGTTGACATGTCAAACTGTGTACGTCCTGTGTTTTTGAAGGTGACAAATGAACCCAGTGGCTGTGTTACACGGCTTAATTAGTATCAATGGTTGACAGTGTATTTGACATAATGGCAACTCCTATGCTGTTCCAGGCATCATCAGGGGCAGTGCTTTTTGAAATGGGTCATGTGCATGGAGGTGATCACAGGTGTGGGCTGCATCTGTTTCTCACCAGTCCTGTAGGTGAGACTTGCATTCTAAGGGCCAACAGACATTTTCACAAGGGGAAGCAATCTACATGTGCTAAGAGGGCTTTGAAACTAGAAGACTGTGTATAAATTGACCTGACATCCATGCAGTCAGATATAATATGAAAATGGCATACCTTAGGAACGGGTGTAGCAAACTGGTTTGCTAATGTTGGTCTGTGTGTGTAGAGGAGGTATTATCATGGTACACATCTTAGTATTCCAGGGACCTCTTCCGACAGGTGGGTTGTGACCAGGTGCATGGGTGTGTCAGGAGTTAGGAAATGATTAAACGGGGTGCAAAGTGAGGGGATATGGCGCTCAGGATGCTAATCTGCCCTATGTGTTATGACGGGGAAACCCCAAGACGAAACACGTGTTGGCTGGAAGTGCAATTTTCTTTGGATCTCAGACTATCTAATGTGAAAACACACTCTGAATAAACTTTGGATTCATCGAATGACTCTAGGACCTGTTTGGTGTGACATGGACTGATATATGAAATTTATGTCTATCGGAACTGTATATTTATCTTTTATTTTTCTACAAGAGGGGACCCTCATTGTGCATTTTCTTAGGAGTTAGGAAATGGGCTGACATGTGCATGGAATGTCATGTGCGCAATGCATGTCATATGTGTGGCACTTGTGCTGTCTATGTTCTGCTTCTATGGAACTCTAGTCACAGATATTCCTTGCAAATATTGGATGCAATTGGACTAACTGCTGTCAAGGGTCTTGTCAGACATTCCTGTTAGTGATGCCAAAGCACATTGACTGCTTCATGTATGAGGCTTGTTTTCCCCTTATTGAGTGATGGTGTCATAGTTGTGTGCCATATGCTGCGTTGGACCTTGATTTCAACATGTATGTGTGAAATAGTTGTGGTCCTCTGCTATTGGCCTTCAAAGGAGATATGTACATGATATATGTCATTAAGAGTGTATGTGTATGTGACCATTGTATGTTAGGCATCACATTAGCTCTGGGATGTTCCGTGTCCTACTCAATATCCCAGCAATGCTCCATGAGGCAACACTCTTATTCTGATACGTAGAGATGAAGGTGTGCATAAAGGAATAGCCAGACCATGATATGGTGATTAGAATAGGTGTTTATTTAAATTAGTTAACTAAAGTGGTGAAGGTGATCATATTCAGAAGAAATTATTTACAATCTGTTGCCGCCTGCATATACCAGCAGCTGTGTTCTGTAGTTCCCCCTCCTGTGGCAGGCCAGCATCCTCCTCTTCCTCCTCTTCAGGCATGTGTGGCTCTGGTTCCAGAAGGGGAATGTTTCTTCTGATGCAAATGTTGTGCAATATTGCACATGTGAGGATGATCCTACAGACCATCTCGGGGAATATAGGATGCTACCACCAGTGATGTTGAGGCAGCGGAACCTTGACTTGAGGATGCCGAAGGTCCGTTCGACAATGCTGCGTGTCCTCCTACGGGCCTCGTTGTAGGCACGCTCTGCAGCTGTACTTGGGTTGCCAAGTGGTGTCATTATCGATGGCTGGATGCCATACCCCTGATCAGCTGCAAGAGAAAATGAATGGGATCATGTTGATGTAGCTGGCACTATTGAAAAGACCTTTAATGGCAGTAGTTGTCTTGTGTTGTCTGTGACTCTTTTGTGTACTAATGTGACATCCTATGCTTGTAGGCTGTACCATCTGCATTGTGTTGCTTCCTTGGCTGAACGAGTGTTTGTCTGCTAACCGTTTGTCAGCAGTATGTTTTGGGATTTGCAGTACAGTGTGCCCTCCCTAGCATTGTGACTTGTGATACAGGTGTCCGTGTGTCTTCACTGGGGGTGAGATGATAGTTCCATGCACAGTTAAAATTGAAAGTGTTGTTAACACATTCATATCAAAGTACCCTGGACATCCCATACCTTGAAACTTATGCAATGGATTAATGTAAAGGTCATTGGGACACTTACAATTTGCAAGGTGACATTTAGGCAACCACACTCTTTGACGTCTTAACATTAGGCTGTACAGTAATTTCCGATGTGTGACAGGTTGAATGGTGACTTAAGAAACATGGCTAGTGATGTCAGGACCTCAGTGTGTTCCTGTTGACATGTTGCTGTTGTGGTGTATGTGTTGTGTGTCCTAGAGGGTTGCTGTGCAGTGTGTATAGAAGTAGGTTTTTGTACTTACCAACAAGTAGTCCATTGCCATACCATCCATCCTGGAAGTGTTCATTGATGGTGCAGTGACGGAAGATGTATGAGTCATGTACACTCCCAGGATATTTAGCCACGATCTTGGTGATCAATCCCTGGTGATCGACTATGGCCTGCACGTTGATGGAATGTGTGTCCTTCCTGTTGCGGTAGAGGTGTTCAGTTGCAGCAGGTGGCACGAGGCATACATGTGTGCAGTCGATTGCACCAAGGACGTATGGGAAGCCGCTGATTGCGTAGAACCCCTGTTTTGTTTCCTGCTGCTTCTGCAGTGTGTTAGGGAAGCAGATGTGGCGGGGTGTCAGTCGAATGATGGCATCCAGTACTTTGGGCAAAAAGGTGGAGAATGATGGTTGTGATATTCCACCAACCAGGGCACTAGTTGTTTGGAAAGAGCCACTTGCCAGCATGTGAAGTACGGCAAGCAGCTTTGTTTCTGTTGGGATGGTGCGGGGTGTCACCAAAGTGGGGTCAACTGCTATTCAATGTTGCGCAGCAGCTGCTGAATGGCCTGCCAGTTCAACCGGTAACTCTGTACGATGTCGTATTCCTTGAGGCCCTGCAGGGTGTTTCTGGGGCAGAATATCCTCTCCTGCCTGCTGCGCTGCCTTTGGGGTCCCTGCTGGTGTTGTTGTAGCTGCTGTTGTTGCTGCTGGGCTCTGCGTCTGTGTGCACTCTGGATTAGAATCACCTCCATGGCTCCCTGCTGCTGCTCTGCTGTTTGTTCTGTGTGTTCTGATTAAATACAGGTGTGTTTGCCCCATTTTAACACCTGGCCTGACCCAGGCATTAAATGTTGACGCAAATCGGGCTGTGCGTCATTTTCTGGCTCCATCTCCCGGAAGTGCGTCATTTTTGCCCGAAAGCATAAATACGACGCACAGCCCTTTAAGCTATTTTTTGGACGGGAACGCCTACCTTGCATATAATTAACTCAAGGCTGGTTGCCGCATCCAAAAAATGACGCACACAGTGGAATTTTGTCGTCCGCGGGTGTCAAAGTTTAAATACAGGGCAACGTTTGCGCTGATTGTGCATCAAAACTTTTGACACACAATCGGCGCGGTTGGAATATAAATATGCCCCTGAGTGTATTCTTGTAGGTCTGCAGCAAAGTCATCAACAAAGGCTATTGTTTCTGTTGGCATGCCAATGTTGTAAACATATCACTGATCTGTTAGTTGAATTTGAACCACTTCTGCTGAAGTTCTGTGTAGAGAGATATAGCATAGAAGTCCATAATGGAAGCACCAGGGGTTGCCATTTCCAAAGTACTATGAGATGGATTTTATATCATTAAAACTGCTGAAGTGGTGCAGAAGATGCGGTGTTCACATTCTTAGCAATAATAAGGCTAGTGGGAAGGCACATTCAACCTTAACTTGGCTTAGCTACTGACTTCCTGATGCAGAAGAGAATGGCAGCTGTTTCTTTGCAGAACATTGATTCTATTGTTCAGAAAATTACATGGGTGTGAACGGTCCTTAAACTTGAAGTAGGGCTCTTTTGATCTCTAGTTTTATCTTAGTTAGACAAGAAAATGTTTGGTTGGAATATTAACATAGGAAAGGTTTATGATACCATCATAATATAACAATATTGTTTATTATTCTGCCGCCTGATATATGTAATTACCACTTTCTTGTTTATTTTGTTACTATTCATTTTGTCTGCACTAGCATCAGATTTTGATTTGAATAAATCTGGAAATAATTTTCATGCTTTCCTAGTGCTCTTGAGCATGTCTATTCGTGATGAAAGAGGTTTTGGGTTCCACTAACCGGCCCTGTGAAATCTCACAGGACTGCTTGTTACCTATAATGCATCTCACACAAGTAATGGTTAGTAAATTGCAGGTTGATTGTAGTCCACCAGGTTTTCGGTCTCAGGGTGACTAAGGACCGGATTTAGGTTGTGGATTCCATAGGAAATAATGGAATTGTAATATGGCAGATGGGATATCAGCCACGTTTGTGACAGGTTAACCCTGTCTGCCAAGATCTAAATCAGGCCCTCAGCTTTTAGTGCCAGGGGGTCTAGAAAGAAAAACATATCAAGGGGTCTAAGCAGCCTCAATGAGAGAATACTCTGTTTTTTTTCTTCTCTAAAATATAGTTGTTCACAGAGGACTTTTTCACCTGGCAGAGTGCTGAAGGATGAACTGTCTCCCTCTACAAGCTAAGAAAGATCAAGGTACTTCATTAAAGAGATGTTATACCGATAGCGCGAATCAGCACTGTTACTAAGCTGCCGGGGATAGGGGTCTTTGATGTACTGCACCTCAGCTACAGTAACATTTTCACATGGACGTTTTGGATATTGAAGTACCAGAATTAACCTGATGAGACCCACTTTTTGAATAACATGGCAATATCTGTAATTCAGCTGGGATGAACTTTCAGGACTGTGCACTCTTTTGTACAATGATCTTTATGCCATGTAACTCAGGAGTAGCAGTCCCCCTCCCTTTCGAGGCATAAATCAGATGAAACTATTATTTCTAAAATATTTTACCTTGTTTCTCATTCATGCAAACACCCCCATAATACCTCTCATGTTATGTCACTAACTATAAGCATTGGCTCTTGCTGCATGAAGAGCATGAAAAAATAAACAAAGGATGAAATAATTTCCATTTCTCATTCTCACAGCACATACCCCAGAATCTGGCCATGAGGCGATGAGGTCCTGCAGAGGCCAAATTCTGCTTTTGAATCATTTTGCCATGAGCATGGAAGAACATCCATGCCTTTTCTTCTCATTAGATGTTCATAGCAATAAATAAAGGGATTCTTTCTAAGATAGAGATCAGCCAAACTAGTAATAAAACAGTGGCACCAATATCATGATTTGTTAGAGCAATTCAAGGCCTTTAGCTTACAGACACTGACAAGGCTGCACATTGTTTATCTCTTGTGGAGCACTTTGGACTTTTCAATCTGAAGAAGGGCAGTTCACTTCTCATGTCGAAATGTCTTCCTTTTGGGGGGGGGGCATAAGGTGAACACAAAGTTAATCTAATTTGGTCAAAATGATGAATTTTACATCCTGTTAGGTAAAAAGCATATACATCCCTTATTAAGGCATTTCTCACTCAGGCACATACTGTGGGCTTATCCACCCAGTTTATACTTTAATCGCAAGGGTAAGTTGAGGCAGTCAAAGACCGTCTCGACTCTCAAAACAATAACACCGAGACATACACCTTTGAAGTGCAAAGAGATTTCAACATGCTGATTTGTGCAAACTCCATCTGCTATAACCCTTATCAATACCATATAGGGACATATTTATAAGCCCCTAGCACCACCCTGTGCCACATTTGAGTCATTTTATTTACTCTAATGTGGCCCAATGAGGTCAAAGGGCCATATGTACGAACACTTTTTCCCATAGACACAGAATAGGTAAAAACCTTTGCTACATCTGGCCCAAAATCCTCACGCCATATTTACAAAGTGACACAATGCATACATTGCACCCCTTTGTAACCCTTTGTGCTACATTATGCCTGCGCTATGCATAATATATGCAAAGGGGGCGTTCTCCCATTAGATTTCCTTGCATAATTTTTTATGCCACTTTTAACTCCTGCTCAGAGCAGGCATGAAAAAGGGGGCTTCCATTATTTATAATGGGCCACTATGTATTCTACAGGAGTAACGCAAATATGTTGGCATTACTCCTGCAGTGTACATCAAGAACACCAATATAAATGATGCTATTGCCCTCTACCCTGCGCCATGGTGCACCGTATCTTAGATAGGGTGCACACATGGTGGCAGTAGAAGGACACTAAGGGGCGCACGGAAAGTGGTGCTGCACTAGGTGCAGTGCCACTTTTCTTAAATATGCCCCATAATGTATCATGACTCCACTTCCTTGCCTCACTTGTTACAAAACATTGTTATCAAAGGTCTCTATGCTTAATTAAAGAATATAATGTCACACAAGGTAAAATGGATTTACATGGTAAAGCTTCATTTTCAACACTCCTAACACAATCATAGAGAATTGCAATTTATATGTACTCATTATCCAACTGATTCATGTAGATTCTTGACAAAAGAATTATTTTCACCAATTTGATAAAGAAAAGTGCATTGTGCTGATCTTGCCTTTTGTTTTAATTTCTCTCTGCTACTTTAAATGCAGCTACAACTTTCATATCCTTGTCCTCAATTGAGCATTAAAGTTAGCAGCTTTTAAATGTTGAGATTGGATGATTATAAATACCTGTCCCAAGTTGCACAAAGCAAGTATGCAAACAGAACAAGCTTAAATTCTACCTGAAAGTTGATTTTCATTCTCCTTTCAAGATCATTCCTAAAAACATTTGGTCACTGTTGGACATGGCCCTTCTTAGGGGATTTCTCTGACACTTTTTGCGGAGGTGCTGTACCCAGGAGTGCTCTGTAGAAAGGTACACCACATACCAGGGGCGGGTATGGTCTGGCCATTAGTGGGACGCTGCACCAGAATAGCCTGACCAAATGTATTAGGCCTGATAGAGCAGGCCTATGGAGGCACAGGTGCACCTGCGCTTAGGGTAGCATTTCCCCCCACCTTGGTCAACTCTGAGTAGGTCTTACGCTACCCCTAGAGGGTAGAGCAGGTGGTAGGCGGAAGGCAGGGCAGGTACAGAAGGGTGTTCCATGCCCTGGTAGAGGAGAACCCCCAACATGGGTCTTCCTTACCTAGGATGTCAACTCTCCCTGGAGGATTTGCTAATTCTCTTTGAGGCTTAGGAGTCTGGGTACTTTCCCACTGTAAGTGCATTGTGAAGGTGTGTGCGCCCTTCCTACATATGGCAGGAAGTAGCACTAAGTGTGTGTGTGCTTGCACAATGGTGGTTTAATCTATACTGAGCCTGGCACAGCTTGCCAGTATGTGCACTTCCACAATGGTGTTTTTATATATACTGCCTCTCACAGCAGGCCTGTGTGGGTGCCCTTGCACCTCTTTGGTGTTTTTAAACTCATGTCCAGCCTGCCCCTGCAGACTTGTGCATGTGTCAGTGCACATGTGCCAGGAAGTGAAGAATACCCATGTGTGTTTTCATTGCCAATGAGAGCTGCTCTGCCCAAAGGTTACACGGGGCAACAATTAATAATAGCAGCAATAGTGGACTGCAGTGGAGCAGTCTTATGATGTTTACGATCAGTGGATTCACAATGACAACCCCCTTCCTATGGTAAAGGTGGTGTTGTCCATAGTACCCTGGAAATACCACTTCTAGAAAGTGGGCATGTCTATGTTCCCAAAATTCTGTTTGTGTGCCTTTTAAATTCAGCTTCATATCACTGAATTCATCTGTGCATTCTCCAGCAACAGCTATAAAACTTGGGCATGAAGAATGACAGAGATCTGCCATTTGAGGGCCTGGCTGGATAAATGGGAGGGAGAGGTTGTGACACTTGGGGGCATATTTATACTCTGTTTGCGCCGGAATTGCGTCGTTTTTTTTTACGTAATTCCGACGCAAAACTAACTCCATATTTATACTTTGGCGTTAGACGCGTCTAGCGCCAAAGTCCATGGAGTTTGCGTAATTTTTTAGCGTGGACACCTACTTTGCGTTAATGATATGCAAGGTAGGCGATCCCGTCTAAAAAATTGACTCCGAGGCATGTGTGCCGTATTTACACTCCCGGGCAAAATTCATGCCCGGGAGTGGGCGGGTCAAAAAAAATGACGTACGCCCGCTTTTGCGCCGTTTTTTAGCGCCTGGACAAGGCAGGCGTTAAGGGACCTGTGGGCTCGGAAGGAGCCCAGAGGTGCCCTCCCATGTCCCCAGGGACACCCCCTGTCACCCTTGCCCACCCCAGGAGGACACCCAAGGCTGGAGGGACCCATCCCAGGGACATTAAGGTAAGTTCCAGTAAGTATTTATTTTTTATTTTTTAAGTGGCATAGGGGGGCCTGATTTGTGCCCCCTACATGCCACTATGCCCAATGACCATGCCCAGGGGACAGAAGTCCCCTGGGCATGGCCATTGGGCAAGGGGGCATGACTCCTGTCTTTGCTAAGACAGGAGTCATTTCTATGGGGGTTGGGAGTATAAAAAAATGGCGCAAATCGGGTTGAGGCGAAAAATTTGCCTCAGCCTGACTTGCCCCTTTTTTTGGCACCCAAGCTCCATATCCCCCTACGCCGGCGCTGCCTGGTGTACGTCATTTTTTTTCACGCACATCAGGCAGCGCCGGCGGCTAACGCCGGCTAACGTCATTGATTAAATACGGCGCCCACATGGCGCTTCAGAATGGCGTTAGCCGGCGCTAATTTTTTTTACGCAAAACTGCGTTAGCGCAGTTTTGCGTCAAAAAGTATAAATATGGCCCTTGGTCTCTAGGAACCAGATCATGGCCCCACTAAAGATTAAGATCTGTATTTCACAGCCCCATGGCAGACAGGACTGAAATTTATGGGAGACAGTTGTGGTTCAAATGGGAACCCTCTGAACCACCCTCCACTTTAAGGGCACACCTCAATATAACTACTGGCACCACACCTCAGCAACTTAGAGTTGCACATGCTTACAGGAACGTGGGATGGAGACTATGAGTCATGTGGTACACACTTCCTGAGGAATCTGTTGTGCACAAAGAGCACCTACTGCACTAGGAAGCGAATGCGCACCCTTCCTGCTTTGTGGCTGGCATGGGCAAACCGGTTGCCTCTCTGTGGCACTCTCAAGTGTGCTGTCCTAGGGCTTGTTGGCTTGCCCCCTGTTCTCTGGTGGAATTCTCAGGGACATCAAAGATCTCCCACGAGGAACCTACACCTCCTACCTGTGCCATCAGGAGATCAGTGCTCTTCTAAGTGCGTACATTGCCTGCTGGACATCACCTGGTAGCAGCGGTGTGGGCATGGAGCTAAAGATTGTTCTTGGAGACTGGATTTGCCTCGTGTGGAGCCTTCAAAGTACTGTCCACATTCAAGGTGTGTGGCCCTTCATCAAGGAGCCATGACACTTGTTGGACTTTTGCTTATGCAGGGTCATCCCCAGACTTTTTTGCCTCCTGCCTCCTATATTTTTCTGACATGTTGCTGTTGGCTTTTCAACTCTGAGCACTTTACCACTGCTAACCAGTGCTAAAGTGCATATGCTCTCCTGTTCAAATTGTATGTAAGTGGTTTATCCATGATTGGCATATTTGATTTACTAGTAAGTCCCTAGTAAGGTGCACTAGAGGTGCCAGGGCCTGTAAATCAAATGCTACTAGTGGGCCTGCAGCACTGGTTGTGCCACCCACATAAGTAGCTCTGTAATCATGTCTCAGACCTGCCACTGCAGTGTCTGTATGTGTATTTTTACACTGTAAATTCGACTTGGCAAGTGTACCCACTTGCCAGGCCTAAACCTTCCCTTTCCTTACATGTAAGGCACCCCTAAGGTATGCCCTAGGTAGCCCCAAGGGCAGGGTGCAGTGTATGGATAAGGTAGGACATATAGTAATGTGGGTTATATGTCCTGACAGTGAAATACTGCCAATTTCGTTTTCACTGTTGCAAGGTCTGTCTCTCTCTCATAGGATAATATGGGGGCTACCTTTAAATATGATTAAAGTGTAGATTCCCCTAGAGAGTAGATGGACAGGTGGAGTTTGGGATCCCTGAACTCACAATTTAAAAATACATCTTTTAGTAAAGTTGATTTTGAGATTGTGCGTTTGAAAATGCCACTTTTAGAAAGTGAGCATTTTCTTGCTTAAACCATTCTGTGACTCTGCCTTGTTTGTGGATTCCCTGTCTGGGTCAGTTTGACAGTTGGGTTGTTTTTCACCTCACACCAGACAGTGACACAAAGGGAGCTGGGGTGTGATCTGCATTTCCTGATTAGCCATCTCTGCTAGGAGGGAGGGGTGGAGTGGTCACTCTCATCTGAAAGGACTGTGCCTGCCTCTGACAATGCTGTCTCCAACCCCCTGGTGTGTGTCTGAGGCCTTGCCTGGGCAAGGCAGGATTTCACAAGAAGGTGTGAGTCCCCTTTGAAGAAAGGTGACTTCAAAGACTAAAATGGGTATAAGAAGGGCACCCAAACTTACAAACTTGAGAAACACTTCTGGAATCAAGGGGAACCTCTGCCTGGAGAAGAGCTGATCGCTGAGGAACAAGTGCTGCCCTGCCTGTGACTGTGCTTTGTGGAGCTTTCCTGCAGTGCTGCTTCTGCCAGAGTAAGAGGGCAAAGACTGGACTTTGTGTGCCTTCCATCTTGAAGAAGAAATCTCCAAGGGCTTGATGTAGAGCTTGCCTCCTGTTGTTGAAGTCTCAGGGATAGCAAAGACTTCTTCCTGCCAGCACCTGGAGTCTCTGGAGAGACCCCTACTCTGCTCTGTGGTGCCCTTCCAGTTCCTGGGACCCTGAAAGGAGAGGCTGGCAGCCTAAGGACAAAAATACACGCACCGAGCGCCGTGCGGAGAAAAGATCGACGCGAATCCGATCGCGGCTGAGAAAACGACGCGACGCCGGCTCCGCAGCTGAGAAACGACGCCGCAGGAAACGCGACCGGAGAATCGACGCCCGGAGCAGGAGAAACGACGCGCAGCATCGCTGACGAAGGCTGAGAGATCGCAACCTGCGCCGCGGGACTTTCGGACCGTCGCGTGGCTGGCTTTTTCGACGCGCATCGCCGTGCCGAGCTGTTTTCGACGCATATAACCGTGCAGGGTTATTTTCGACGCACACCGCCCGTGCGGGGTTATTTTTGACGCAAACCAGGTACATTTACACGCTAGCAGCGCTAGTGTGTTGTTACAACTACCTAAAGACTCTTTTTATTTTAAACCTTTAAAAAATCATAACTTGACTTGTGTATGTTGGATTTTTGTCGTTTTGGTCTTGTTTTGTCTAGATAAATATTTCCTATTTTTCTAAACTGGTGTTGTGTCATTTTGTAGTGTTTTCATTAAGTTACTGTGTGTGTTGGTACAAATACTTTACGCCCAGCACTCTGAGGTTAAGCCTACTGCTCTGCCAAGCTCCCAAGGGGGTAAGCAGGGGTTAGCTGAGGGTGATTCTCTTTTATCCTAACTAGAGTGAGGGTCCTTGCTTGAACAGGGGGTAACCTGACTGTCAACCAAAGACCCCATTTCTAACAACACTCATAAGTGTCTGGTTGGTAATGGGCAGATTCACTAGTTGAGGGGCCCTCGGTGGTCTGCTTTTGTCGAGTGTGCCGCATTTCTCTTGTGTAACACCTGACTACATACTGATTATGTGCATTATCAGTTTCACGGGTTGCGACCCTTGGAGGAAGAGACATACTGAACCTGCGTCTTTGTGTGTGACTTGATTTGTCTAGTGTGGCTCAAGTCACCATGCACCAGATGTTGTGCCTCATTCCAGGGAGGTACGGGATTAGAACTCTTTGTGTGTGTGACTGGATATATCTGGTGTATCTCCGGTCATCGCACACCAGACGTTGTGCCTCATTCCAAGGAGCTACAGGATTGGAACTATTCCTGTTTGTGACTGGATTTGTCTGGTGCATCTAAAGTCATTGTGCACCAAATGTTATGCCTCATTCCAGGGAGGTGCAGCATTGGTCACTTTGCAAGTGTGATCAGAATTGTCTGGTGTGACTCAAGTTATCATGCACCAGTTGTTGTGCCCCCTTCTAGGGAGGAGCGGAAATGGTAACTATTCTGTGAACAGCATGTGTCCCAAGGTCACCCACTCCAGTACTTTGTAGACCAGGGACCACGCAGAAGGCATGGTGTGGAGACCCATGTATGAACTTTCCAAATGGTGGACAGATCTCCATTTGTTGACTGTTGCCTGTTCAGCTGTTATCACTTTCTTCCCCCACATTTTACCCTAGTTCCTGAACAAGTATGACTCCGGCCATGAGCAGGCTAGTATCTGAGGAAAGGCTGCTTTCAACTCCAGGTTATGGGGAAGTTGGGGTAGTGGGAACTGGTTCGAGGGTGGAGTAAGGTTTAGGACCCGGGTGCGGTCTGCGAGCATCATGACAACTCATCTGCCGGATACCAGTGCACAGCATTAAAGTGCTGGGAGCGAGTGTGTACTAGTGAAAGTTATACTATTCTGCCTGTTATCCACGGCACAGCATAGAATTGCAGAGTGAGTGTGCGGGAGTCAGAGGACTATCAGGGTTGACTTTGGGTTTTACTTGTGTAGCCTAGGCTGGGAACAATTCAGAAGTGCTGCAATTCTCTATTTCTACACATTGCTGCTATTTATGTGAACTGGGGTGCACCCTACAACTGTGTGATATTGAATTGAAGTAATTGATAGGGTAGGTTTCATGCTGACAACATTTTTGCACCACACAAGAGTGCTAGGAGGGATAGTATCATTTTTTTCTCATATGTACATACTAATGCCATTTTAACCCAGTTGGCCTAGTACCACTAGTGATATTTTTGAATGTGATTAATTCCTAGATTTAGATGATGTTTATGTTGTGATAACTAATGTGTGTGTTGAATATGAACTTAATTTACAAACATGTCGTGTGAAGTCTTATTTGTGAGGCTCAGTGTACTTGGTGCGTGGTAGTGCTGTGCCATTTCTTTGCACATTTCCCCTGTGATAAGCCTGACTGCTCTGTGTCAAATTACCCAAGGGTGACCGCAGGTTATACAATGTTATTACCCACCCCTAATGGGAGTTGTAGGTTCTGACTGTCTACGGCCTCACCTCAGCCAACCAGAACATACTGCTTCCAACATTTGGTGGTCCAGTGGTGGGCTAGACCTTGCATTTCCACAACATCTCACAGCAACTAATTGCGTGCCATGACTTCACAAAGGCAAATGTGTTTCTTTGTTCCTAAGGTGTGCCTGAAGGACAGACTGACCTCGGTGTCAGTGACTGTTGTTCACTATAGATCTCTATTTCGGCTCCTGCTAGTTTGCCACCATGCCTGAGGTCCTACCTAAGGGGGGCTTAATCAGGTTAGCTGATCTAATACTTAAATACAGTGGCACAACTCGAAGTGTTCTGCTAGGAGAGGGGAGTGCTTGACAGGGGAAGTGCCACAAAGGTGGATCTCCAGGAAGCCCTGCCAGCGTGGGCAGAGACCCACTCAGAAGGATCAGTAAACAGTGGGAGAGATCCTGAGGGTGGGGAGGCAACAGAGCTGGCACTGGGATTCTTGGATGGACTACCGGAGGACGGGGGAGACCCTGTCCTTCCGGACGAAGGGTCTCCTTGGTCACTGGTATCAGTTTGTCCTCTAGGGGCATGTCCTCTGAAGAGCTGGAGGACAGAAGGGAAGAAAGGCCACTAAAGTTAATACTTGCCAAATGATCCTTGTTACAGCACAATTTAAAAAATAAAAAAAATAAACTACAAAGGCTTTGCATGAGAGGAACTAATTACATTACAGAGGAATACATTCAGTTTATGACAACCAAGCCTTATTTGTCCAATGGGTATAGTGGATTCATACACTTGAAAAAGACTCTGAAACAACGTTTTTAAACAGTTGCATTTTTGGCATAATTTTACTAAAAACGGTCTACAGATACCTAGATATTAAAAGCAGGTCATAAAATCTAGGTATGCAACTTCACAAGGCCTCCCATTTTTCAGTATGTAAAGAACGTCTTTCGGCGCTTCTATCCACTCCCTATCTGGCTTCCTTCCTAGTAGTTTAAAAGTCATAATTAATATATCAAAGAGAAAGAGTGGAAAAATCAGATGTTGCACAAAACATACAAGATAACATTTCTGGCCTTTTCTTTGAGGCTATTCAACCTTGCACCAGTTTCTGGGCTATGTTGCGCCAACAAGTGAGAGAAAAAATATCCCACTAATGAAATATGGTGTATTTATCTTTCCCACAGTGCTGATGCACTTTTGCAAGCTATGCGCCAACATACACATCCTTGCACCATAGTGCAAGTGTTTGTGTGGGTGTGTGCTTTTTCTGAAGCAGCAGTTTTGGACTCGAAGAAGTCCCTTTCAATATAAATGCGTTTCCCACTTTGTATAGGTTCTGTAACATACAGCCATCATGCAAAGTTTTATCAGAAAAGTGAAATAGCAACATTTCTCCTCGTTGCACATACCTGGAAGCGGCATAGGAATTTAGTGCAAATTCCTGTCTACGATTGTTTGTAGGTAGGGATTTGAATCAAAATTGCATGGTAATACCCATACTCCTTCTATGGAATGCTCCATGCAAGGGAATGCATTGTGCCACTTTGCATTACTTTAGGAAACTATCCAACACAAATTCTAATTTGCGATGGATAGCAAATCCCAGCACAATGCTTTTGCATAGATTCACAAAGCTTTTGCATCAGGTTTGCGTTACTTTTGTAAAGTTAACCCGACGCAAATTCTTTATTGGGATATACAGACCAACGCAAATTGTTATTTGGGTTGGTTCGTAAGGAAAAGTAAAGCAAACCAACGCAAAACTCTTCTTTGAGTTATTTACCATCAAGGGATGTTCCACGGGTGGTGCAATGCCATTCCCATGCTACCACCCATGCTTTTTGATATAAAACCCTGTCTACTCACATTAGTAGATGGGGTTTTGTGCCAATAATAACGCCTTTTGCAACCAGGCAATAAAAGGAGAACTTTTTTGATTTCTCCTTTCTTTTTTGACTTTGTGTGCACACATATGAAGTAGCAAAAGTGTTAAATTATTGCTAAGCATAATGTTTTGTACTGAAAGGGAAACCTTCCACTATTAAACCTGTGCTAGGCTTACGCACACACCCTTGCACTATGGCACAGAGGTGTGTGCGTGATGCTTGGAAGCTAAAATCAGCGCCTGCGCTAGGGAGAGGGGAGGAAAGAGCCCTATCTTCATAGATTTGGTGCTCTCTGTGGTCTCCTTGTCACACAATGCGGCACACCATTTTTGGCTGCTGCACTGCATTGCTTGACAGATTTGTGAATCTGGGCCTTTGTGTCCGGCTTGTGTTACAAAAGTAATGTAAACCGAGCACAAACCATTAGTAAATCTGAGCCTCAAGGCCCAAATAGCTGCCTTACTGTTCAATTTCGAGACCAAAAGGCAATCAGATTACGAATTAATTTCATGCTCAGCAGTCAGATAACCCTAGTGACCATATCATAACTTTAGAGATCACTGAATACCAGGAAGTCACTTCCCGCTTTACAGTCACTGGCTGTTGTATTATCTCTCTCATTGATGTTTTTGTCAGTAATTGCCTTGGGTAGGGAGGAAGTAGATTACGGACTTGAGCACTGGAAGTTTGAGATGTGAGTAGCTGTTTAATTAAGTTTTCTCTTGTAGGTTGATGTCACATATGTGGCCGGTTGGTTGTACTTGAAAGAATGTGTGCAAATACAAATCAGTTAAACTTAACCATTTGCATGAATAAACCAGTTAAATAAAAAAATACCAGAAATAGCAGTGAATGCCTTCTTTTACTAAGAAATCAAAAGACGCAATAAAGCAGTCAGAATGAGCATAATTAACGGTCAAAATGTATCAATTACACGAACTTTCAAACGGAACTAAACGTATGCTTGTATTTCTCTCACTCTCTCCACTGATAACTCTTGTTTAGAGTCCCTCTTGCCAACTCTTCGGCTCTCGACTTTACTACAACTATGGGCAATGTATCAGAGAGGACAAAAGAACAAGCAAACGCTATCAAGCTTTACTACAACTATGGGCAATGTATCAGAGAGGACAAAAGAAAAAGCAAACGCTATCAAGCTTTACTACAACTATGGGCAATGTATCAGAGAGGACAAAAGAACAAGCAAACGCTATCAAGAATGACAGTTTCTGCTTGTACAAACCTGGTCTTTGACTCAGTGCCTCTTCCATGTTGCACCTAAATATTTTAATGCCTAGTTAGGTTTGGAATCTGCAACTAGGATCAAAAGACAGACATCCAGCAGCTAGAGAGGGATTAGAAGGTTTAGGTTTTATTTTCCTTCCATGAAAACATGTGGATAATACAATGTACAACTTTGGGCGCCTAAGTGATACTGTGACTGCAGGATTTACTTCATACTTGTGGATTTTCAGCATTTGCCGTTTGATTCGCATAATTTGCAGATTGCACAACAATGTTTTAGGCTCAAATGAACAAAATGCAATAATATTAAGATCCATATTTCACAGGTAACCATGAAAAACTGGAAATTACTCTTGCCTTTGAAATACATCCTCATAATTACAGCTCTCAAACCACTCACCAAACTTTACTATTGCGGTTGTTAATATGGTTATGTAGTATGCAAGATCAAATTAAGCAGCAAGGTTAAGTTATGGAGTAAAACTTTAATTAGTTGTCATATTGTCTGACAGCATTATTTTCACTCACTTTTGGAAAGAAATAGTTTATTTTGTGAAATATGCAAATTCTACAATGTATGTGGCAAATTAAGTGAAAAATGCAGTACATCCATTATTACATGTTAAAGTATTCTGCCTCAGAAGGGCACAAATAATCTGGTACTCATCGTGGTTTATGCTATTTCAACAATTTATTTATAATTAGTAAACAAAACTTAAATATTTTAATGAGAATCAGTGCCCTTTGTTAGCTGCATTTTGAAGGCGACAGTGTTTCCATGCTAACTACCCCTAAATAAACATGTGGTATAAAAATACATAAATGGTAGCATGTAATATGGTCCAATATTGGCAATTCAGTGTTTTGGTGAGATATAATCAAGGGGCCTAAATGCGGAGTTAGGAATGTATACGTATATGTGTTTGCTTACCTGGACAATACAGTGATAATCTGCATTTTGGATTCAATATTTTCGTACTTCCGGAGAATGCATTACTTCTTTAATGTATTATGGCATGTAAAGTTTGCATTGTGATGAGTGCCCCTCACACATGCACAATAGAGGTGAGGCAGTGGAGCCCTCAGCATTACTGGCATGCAGTGTTTACAACAAAGTAAATTATACAAAGAGATTTTTCTTTCATGAAACTAATGTTAAGCAGTCTTTTGTGTTCTGGCCAGCCATCACTTAGCATGAGGTATACAGTGATGGATCTACTGTGGTGTCTTCTCATATGGTCAACCAGAGGAGTTGCAGAGAGAGATTTGAGAAGCAGTCTCTGGAAATGCAAAGACATGTTTCATTCAAATGCAAATAAGTGTATCTGAAAGACATCCTTGTTTTCTTCGTAGAGATGTGAAAAATAAAATATGTTGTTGGTGCTTTACAAAGCTTAATTATTTGTGTTAATTAATCATACCTGACATTTTTGAAAACAATATGGAATGTATTTATCATAACATTGCAATTACCATAAAAAAAGTATTTCAAATGATGTGTTTACATTTAAACAAGTCCCTATCACATAAACAAACATTATAACAATGACGCAACCATTTTCAGAAATATTTAACCAAAGAGGCAAATGATTTATAGCAATCACGAACTTGCTTTATAAGTAGCCACACTCATCGCTAGCCTACAGGAATTATGTAGAAAACTTTGTTCAGTGTCCTTAATGTTTTTTTTTCAGAATTAGGAATGAATAAACACAGCCTAACCCAGAATTTGTCCTGTCCTAAATACAATTGACTAGGTCCTGTCACATCTCTCTGTTCACGTCTCTCTTAAATACCCCCATGCACATGACAATATGCAGAGCAAATCATCCAGTTACCTATTTACCATATGGATTTCACAACTAACAAATTCCAGTACCAGTAATGTTTCATACCATCTGCATTGCTGTCTACAGTTAAAAGGTAAACATATTCCTGGACCACCTGCGTGCCCTTGGAGATACCTGTAACACAATAATGAACCACAGAATGTTTTATGTTGTATTGATTTGTATTTCAAACTCATCAACTTAATCTTTCAGATGCACAAAACAAAGACTTGTAGCAAGGGTTCTCAGACCATGTTTTGTGTGAGTCGAACCCTAATAATTTACTGAACCCCAATATTTTAATTTCCACTATTTTTACCATAGGTAGCCGACTCAGGAAGTCTTGTTGATCTAATGGTAAGAAACTGCCCTTCTCATCAATAGCTCAATAATTTAGTAGAGCATAATTCAAAATAGAAACTGGGACTCGTCAGTACCTGAGTTGTAGATAGTTTAAAAGATTTATTATAGGACTGATAATATTAACAATGCAGAAAAATGCATAACTTGCCCTGAGGGCTCAGCTACAAATAATAGAATCATTAAATCATTGTAAAATCCCTGCAGATTCTAAGAGGCAGATTTATGAAAAGTGGTGCTGCACCTAGTGCAGCTCCATTTTTCTTGTGCCCCTTAGATCCTCCTTAATGCTACCATGTGTGCCCTGTATTTAAAATATGACACACCCTGGCAGTAGTCAGGGGGACTAGCATCATCATTTTTTATGCTAGTCTGGAGCTTTGCAGGATTAGAGTAAAAAATGTTGACGGTAATCCTGCAAAGCACCCAGAGGCCCTTTAAAAACAATGGGAGCCTCTATTTAATGTCTCTTAGAAGGCATTAAAAATGCAGATAAAAATGATGCAAAGAAATATCTTAGAGTTCTTTGTGCCATTTTTTCATCCCCCCTCGTTACCGGAACCCCGCCTTGCATGCATTATGCCTGGTGCAGGCATAATCTGGCACAAGATGTTACAAAGTGGTGCAATGCAAGCATTGCGCTACTTTGTAAATATGGAGCAGCGTTTTTGGCCTTCCAATGCTACATTAGCATAAAAGAATTACGCTAATATGCCATTTGAATGGCGCTAGGCCGACATAAATCTGGACCTAACGGTCAAACTCATAAACAGTACTGACAACATCCTAAAGAAGAAAGAAAAGGTCTCAAAATAATCTGGAGGAAATGAGAAGTATTCCTTGAACCAACAAAACAAAGGAATTTTATACCTATTTTATACATAAAAAATTAGCAAAACTGCAGATTCAGCATTGTATGTTCATGGTTAAGTTGCACTGGTAGATCAAAAGCAGCATCGTAATAAGTAAAACTTCTAAAAACTAACCTATTCCTTGAGAAAAGAGATATCTTCAACTGGCTTCCTCAGCAACTGCCCACCAGAGGTGTACAGGGGTGGCTTCTCCACTATGTCAGAGAAACATCGCCCCCACTGCCTGTAGCAGCAACTGCAAAACTTTTACAGTAAAAACATAATAAACTATGTTTAAATATGTTTTTACTGCAAAAAAGGCAGGGACACGGGTGTGACAGGGACTCAGAGGCAGGTCACAGCACTCCCCCTCAGTGCACATATATGTTTGGCCGGCGGTCACGGGTCAGCCAAACATACATGCGCAGTAGGCTGAGTCCAACCCAGCAATGCAGTACCAGATTGGAGAGAGCGGGCAGAGGCTCCCTCTCTGCCTCGGAGTGGCCAGCCAGGGCACTCGTGCCATTCCTACCACTACTTTCATGCTGCCAGGATGGGAGCCTGAGCCTCTCCCTGCAGATGAGGAGCAGATCAGAGGTGGTGCAGCGAAACAGGTAAGTGTTTTTAAAATTTATTTATTTTTTGGGTTGTGCACCCTAACCCTCGCCCTGCACCATGCCACGCCGCCCCTTCTCCCTCATGCAAGGCGTGACTTGAGGTGTACAATATAATATGAAAGCTTTCTCAAACAATAGCTCATAGAATTATGTTCTTCTGCCCATCTTCATCAGAAATACTTCAAAATGACACTTCAAGTACACAATGGAAAGTTTCGTTCACGATAGATGCTTTCTAGTAGAATCACCCTTTGGATCATAGAACAGGATACTCCTGAAACTGTGAGGAGAAAAGATTTGCAGCAGGTCTCTGATTTGGATGGGGGAAATGAATAGCAGCAAGACGAGCAGAACATCAGACACCTTATCAATTCTATTAAAATTGAGTCTTTAACGAAAATGTGGCCTATCTATATTACGCTATTAATTATAGTTTTCACCAACCTTATGAAATGTATTTGTATTATTTCATCTGTTAAGATCATATCATATGCATCTTTATGATCACTATTTCGCACAAGTAATTTGTCACCCAAATTACAAATATAAAAAAAACGTTAAGTTCATGCTTTTATAAGATCTCTGAAAAAGTCACCTGACTCCTTTATAACTATACAAAATCAATTAATATCATAAACAGCGTCAGACATATTAATGAGGAAAATGTGTAGATATTTTAACCATTTTTGAATTACACATCACTCAGATTTAGCTACTATTAAAAGAACTTGCAAGTGAAATTGGTTAACCTGTTTCACTAAGTACACAGTGATGGTCGTAATTTAAGAGAAGTTTAACTATAGATCACAGAAATATAACATCGTATTACGAGCAGTCAGTTGTGCTCATCACTTTTACATGTACAAAGATACAATGGACATAATAAGTATGTGTCCACCCTTTGATCATATACAGGGAATAACCTATGTGTTGCACTTTGAACATATTTCGAATAGTAAAATTATTTTTCTAACAAAAAAACTTTAAGGCAAGTGATTATTTGATCATGTTTCACACATATCCGTGCAATTATTCATTTAAAGAAATTAATCCACGACTTCTCCAACTACATTATCCAAAAACTAAGATATCGCTGCCACAACTATACCTACCCTCTCCACCTTTTACAGACTTAAAAAATGCCATTAGTATACGGCGGAATGTTGTATAAATGCTGCTACTTCTATTTAGGGGAAAAACGTTTGTGCGGTCTGAGAAATGAGTTGAAGGATTCGACCTAACCTTACTCTGCTCCGTGGATGTAGGAGGGGTGCGGCTAAAAAAAAACTGGAAATAATTTCAAAAACACAACCATTAAAAAAACAAGTAATTAATACAAATCAAAAACGAACTAGAGTAAATGTCAACAGTAGCCAGGTAAAAAGCAGAAAAACCAGCAAGGTAGGAAGGGTTGGACAAAAAAAACCAAAAAACAATAGGGCACTCTACAGGCAAAAAAAAGATAAACAATAGGCACCAGAGGTGGGACAATACTCTTTTCTATCATTAATGAAAAGGCTGACTTCTGGCACATAGAAGTGCATTACATCATTTAACATGACACGCAGGTTACCCATGAATCTTTCGTACCAAGTGCATTCCACACCCGAGCAAGAACAAGGTGCAAATTCAGGCTGACTGTGATGGATCGACAGTCGGCTACACTAAGCCGATCATCCAAGTCAAACTTTTTTACTTTTGAACTAGGGGTCAGATTTAAAAGGCCCTAGCGCCTCTAAGCGCCACACTATTGTCATTTGTTTTTACTCTAATGTGATGTTAAGGAGGCCATTCTCCTTCACCATCTTTGCAAAGCATTGCACCACTTTGTAACCCCTTTTACCGCATTGTACCTGTGCCAGGTATAATGTATGGAAAGGAGATGTTCCCACGCAGTTGGTTACACCAAGCTTATCATCCAAGTCAATCTTTTGAACTAAGGGTCAGATTTACAAGGCCCTAGCACCTCTTGGCGCCACACTAGAGTCATTTTTTAATGCTAACGTGACGTTAAGGAGCCCATTCTCCTTCACTATCTTTACAAAGCATTGCGCCATTTGTAACCCCTTTTGCCACTTTGGACCTGCGCCAGGTATAATGTATGGAAAGGAGGTGTTCCCACGCAGGGAGGCCACAAACATTTTTGTAGTGAAATCTGAAAGAATTCACTGCAACATTTTTTCAGTCATTTTTAACACCTACTCGGGACAGGCTTTAAAGTGATGGGCCAATAGTCACCCATAGGCCTGATTAGTGCTTTGCTGCACTAGCGCCGTAATTTAGTGTGCTAATCCAGCAAAGCACCAAATAGCATCATAAATTATGATGTTATTGTGAAAACGAGTGCCTTGGTGCGCCGTATTGTAAATATGGTGCAACCATGGTGCTGTTAGGTGAGGCGGGGCGGCGCATGAAATGTGGTGCATAGGAACCGATGCACCATTTTCTTTTAGATCTGGCCCTAAGTGTCTGAAATGGTAGTGAATGTCTTCTTTTGTGGCAATGACCTAGTCTTTGGTCTGAAAGTGTCTCTTAAAGTAGGTAGGATACATAGGTCCTGATTTATACTTTTTGGTGCAAAATTGCACCAACACAGTTTTGCACCAGAAGGTTTAGCACTGGCTTGTCCCATTTCTGTGCACCAGCCGGGCACCAAATATGGAATGGTGCAAGCCGGTGCAAATGGTAGGCTAGCATAAAAACAATTATGTTAGCTGGGCGGGGATGGCGGTATGGAAGAAGGGGACTTGCCCCAAAAAAATTACGTTAGGCAGGTTAAGGTAAAAAAGAAAGACTCTAACCTGCCTAGCCTCATTTTCTGACACAAAACCATCCATACCACATGACTCCTGTCTTAGAAAAGACAGGAGTCATGCCCACCACAACAATGGCCAGCACAGGGGACCAGGGTCGCCTGGGCATGGCCATTGAGCCCATTGCCTCCAATGGCACTTTTAAAAAAAATAATATACTTACCTGTACTTACCTATACTTACATAGAATGGGCTCCCCCATCCTCCGCTGTCCCTCTCGTGTGGGTGGGGGTGTCCCTGGGGCCTGGAGATGGAACCTGTGGGCTTATTCCATGGTGTTCCACCATGGAAATAGGCCCACAGGTCCCCTAACACCTGGCCTGAACCAGCAAGCTTTGCACCATTTTTTTACCTCTCACCCCCCTGTGCTTGATTTTTGCACGGGAGGGCAAATAAGGTGCTAGGGCCTTTGAGGCATTTTTTGCCTGGTAATGCCTACCTTGCATCTCATTGATACAAGGTAGTTTTCCGCAGGCTAAAAATGCCTTTAACTTCAATATTTTGGCGCAGACATGTCTAGCACAAAAATATAAATATGGAGTTAAGTTTGCACCGGATTTGCGTAAAAAGAAATGATGGAAATTCAGCGCAAACAGAGTATAAATATGCCCCATAGTAACTCAGCTCCAACTAAAGACATTGGTTTTTCAGGGAAAAGTTTCAAGTAGGATAAACCTGGATGTTGTAACTGTCAAGATCACTTTACAAGTGGATAGATTTGCTTCCTCCCCCCTGTCCAAGGTTTTACCTTTTGACCCAGTCACTAGACTGACTGTATAGTGTGGCAGACTTCGAGGCTGGAACCCTTTGAGTTAACATCCCACTACTTTAAAGAAAGACTTGGGAGACAACTTAAAATGAATAGGCTCTTGTGTATGAATCTTTCCCATTCAGGTACATCGGCCCAATTACAGCTTCCACTAGTGATTGATCTTTATAATTTAGCCCACACAAGAGCACTGTGCTTGCTCTGTGACCAGATTCAAATTATACCTCACTGATGAGGTCGAACAAGATCAAAACCAGTTTGAGGTCGTTTTTTTCTTATTAAGAGGGTATCTGGTGTAGAAGTCTGGGCTGGATGGTTCCTACTGGAACAGGACCAAGGCTCAAAAACAGGTGACGGATCTCTATTTGAAGTGGCATTGCACGTGAAAAATGATGGAGAGAAATGAAACCTGAACGATTAACGTTGTGTGAGATTTTTGCAACCATTCCACAATGTTCGCTAAACCACAGGACTCAAGCTGTACCACCCTGATGAAGCCTAACTAGGGCAAAACTGGCATGGAGTTCCTTGTGTTCCCATTCAGAGGAGTGGTGGACTAGCAGTTCAGGATCGACTATTGGTATTGAAGCAGGGCCAAAGATGATTTGCATATCTCATGTCTCTGTTTAAATGGGCATAGTGGGTAAAAAAAAGATGTACTGGATAGAAGCCCATACAATCACCAGTGGCTGAGAAATTTGTTAGTATTCTCATTGCCTTTGCATTTTTTCCATGTATATATGTGCAATAACTAAGGTGATCTCTTTCCGACTTCTGTGTGGTGCTGGCTGCCTTCTTTGGTGCAACTGTAACATTAACAGATTGTGTCTCACAGATAACCAGTAACTATTGGGGCTGATAAGCTGGCAAAATACTTCTCTCTCTTGCTTGCTTTCTCTTTCTATCTCATTCTTGTTCCTCTTTCTCTTCTCTCTTTCTCCCTTTCATTCCCTTTTTCTATTATTTATATCTCCCTCAGTCTCGGACATAGAAATCCATCAATTTTTTAGTCTTTAAAATGAAAAACGGTCCGGTAAAGGAACATTACAGAATGGTTAGTCACTTGACAGTTCCAACAGATTTGAAAATAAATTATAACTCTTCTGTTGATCATTTTCCAGTGAAGATACAAACCCCCCAAAAATTAAACACGATCTGATAGTGAGTACAAGAATCCTTTACTTAGTCATGATTTCTGGTAGTGCCCTGAATGCAACTCTGTCTTTCTCTGCATCACCAAGGCATAACATATGTCAATTAAAGGTATTTTAGGGCTAGCTTGTGTAATTTAAGAAGTTGTCAGCTTCTGAATCACAGAGCTGAAGTAATACCACTGCAAATACTGTGCCAGGAGAAGTCATAGCCATCAAGACCATTGTTTTACTGTTCAATTAAAAATAATACAAGAAGCCCTTTTGTGTCCGTTAATGCTGTCTTTAGAATTTCTGTGTGCCCATTAGAACAAAATTAGAGGTTGTGTTTACCCAGCAGAATCAGTGTCCCATAATACTCAACACAGAAATCTGGCACTTTGCAATATGGGCCTGTAAGAAATTGGGTTATTGGTTGAGGGGGTGAAATCCCCACTCAGGCAACAACCACAATCCTTGTTAGGTTTAACCACAAAAGTCACTAAATAACCTGTACTTAAACCTCTAGTAGCTTGGCACAAAAGCAGTCAGGCTTAACTTAGAGGTATTGTGTAACATATTTAAAAGTACACATACAGTAAAAAAGTGAAAACGCAGCACCAATTGAGAAAAATAGAGAATATCTAGTAAATAAAATGATGCCAAATTGGCACAAATCCAATCAGTAGAAATGGAGATATTTAATTTAAAAGTTTTAGATAAAGGTTTGGATAAAAGTAGTCTCAATAGGAAAAAATGCTATCTGAGGGAATCTGGTCATGCTGGACTGGGACAAAATCACACTTTTCGCCAATCATGGAGGAGCGTAGACAAGGCACAGGACGACGGTTGGCCTGCTAGGAGTTGTACCTTATGTCCTTGGTGGGGGTTCTGCTCAGTATTGCTTTGCAAAGATTCACAGCTGTGGACTTTGATTCTGATTAAGTTTTCAGCTGTGTAACAAGTCTTTGTGGGACTTTGTGTCGCTCAACATCAGTTCCAATGAAGCTGTCACCTGTGCAGTGAGACTTTATGTTGTGCATTGTCAGATCTGATGATGCTTGTAGCTGTGCAGTGAGGTTTTGAGAGGCTTTGCATTGCTCGGCATTCAGTTGAAGCTTTCAACTGTGTCGCCATGTTTTGCAGGGCTTCCCATTGCTTCACGCTGAATTTGACGGATCCTTCATTTAAGCAAGGGGGGTGCTCCCCTATCCCAGTGAGGGTGCAGGACCTGGAAAGGCACCTCCTGGGGATCAGGGACTCAAGCGGAGTCCAGCAGGGGTGAGGCATGTCCTGTTGTATGCCCAGCAGGTCCAATGCAGCAGGTCAGCTGGGCAGTTTTAGGGATGCCTCTTGAGCTTGTTGTGTCCCTGTAGCTCAGAACAGGAGGTCAATCAGCTGACCTTTGAAGTCTCTCAGGTTATCCTGGGCAGAAGGGAGCAGTCCAACAGTGGCAATACCAAGCACAAAATATATTGTGTCAGATGCCAAAAACAACCATGGAGAGTTTTGTTACATACAATATATCATGCCCCCTAACTAGGGTTGCCAAATAGAGCTATCTCGGTGGTACTCAAAATCATTATGAGCAGATGTATTAGTCTAATGTGTACTATTAAAACTAATGATGACTAAAGCTTGTAGAATGCATAGATTTGCTTAAAGTAAACCCAAAATTGGAAACAGTGCTGTGCTGACTTTAAGTTAATCAGACAACTATCTCCCTGTCAAAAACAGGCAAAGCTGCCACTGGTCAGAGCCCTTGTATCCTTAAGTCACAGTGGAGAATCATCTTCCCCATAGATGGCACCAGCAAATGACTGGGTCAAAGTAAAGGCTGGTGCAGACCTGTGCTGTGCAAAAGTAAATCCACCCTATCAAATATTAACCCACATATCCCCTCAATCCCCTTATTAAGTTTTTATGAATATTTTTGATTTCTTAACACAGTAGTCCCCAACCTTTTTCTTTAGTAACTTAAGTGAAATTCATCCTGAGCTACTTATACAAGTTTACATTAGTGGCCACTCCTTGCAAGATTAGCCCAAGTGACTACCTCACTGTTCCAAGCAGTGGTAAAAGAAAAGATTTGTCAATTTGGAATGCTTTTACATGGGCAATGCATAACAGTCACAGCTGCAATGCCCCTGGCAGCAAGGTAATAATAATAGTACTAATAACACCAAATCGTTTATCATTCCAATATCAGTTAAAAAAAAATTTATTGAAATTTAGCCATTTTTTTTCCAAAATCAGCACAAGGGTTCGAAAAGTGCATGCATTTTCATCTTGAGTACCAACTTTTAAATTTTGATATGAATATATTAAATCAGGCAAGCAAAAAAGTTGAATTGAGTAGACTGGGTACACACTGCAGGTAGCTGGAGAGTTATCAGTCACAGTGGCGGCCGGCACAAATGTCAAATCAAATCAAATCAAATCATTAACATTTATAAAGCGCGCTACTCACCCGTGCGGGTCTCAAGGCGCTAGGGGGGAAAGGGGGGGTTATCGCTGCTCGAACAGCCAAGTCTTTAGGAGTCTCCGGAAAGCGGAGTGGTCCTGGGTGGTCCTGAGGCTGGTGGGGAGGGAGTTCCAGGTCTTGGCCACCAGGAAGGAGAAAGATCTCCCACCCGCCGTGGAGCGGCGGGTGCGAGGGACGGCAGCAAGTGCGAGGCCAGCGGAGCGGAGGGGGCGGGTGGGGACGTAGAAGCTGAGGCGTCTGTTGAGGTATTCCGGTCCCTTGTTGTGGAGGGCTTTGTGTGCGTGGGTGAGAAGACGGAAGGTGATCCTTTTGCTGACTGGGAGCCAATGCAGGTGTCTCAGGTGTGCGGAGATGTGGCTGTTGCGGGGTACGTCGAGGATGAGGCGGGCCGAGGCGTTTTGGATGCGTTGCAGGCGGTTTTGGAGTTTGGCGGTGGTCCCGGCGTAGAGGGTGTTGCCGTAGTCCAGGCGACTCGTGACAAGGGCGTGGGTCACGGTTTTTCTGGTGTCGGCGGGGATCCAGCGGAAGATCTTGCGGAGCATGCGGAGAGTGAGGAAGCAGGCGGAGGACACGGCGTTGACTTGCTTGGTCATGGTGAGAAGAGGGTCCAAGATGAAGCCGAGGTTGCGGGCGTGGTCTGCGGGGGTCGGTGCGGTGCCGAGGGCCGTGGGCCACCAGGAGTCGTCCCAGGCGGACGGGGTGTTGCCGAGGATGAGGACTTCCGTTTTTTCAGAGTTCAGCTTTAGGCGGCTGAGCCTCATCCAATCTGCAACGTCCTTCATACCCTCTTGTAGGTTGGTCTTGGCGCTGGCGGGGTCCTTGGTGAGGGAGAGTACAAGTTGGGTGTCGTCGGCGTAGGAGGTGATGATGATGTCGTGCTTGCGTACGATGTCGGCGAGGGGGCTCATGTAGACATTGAAGAGTGTCGGGCTGAGCGATGAGCCTTGAGGTACGCCGCAGATGATCTTGGTGGGTTCTGAGCGAAACGGAGGGAGGTAAACTCTTTGGGAGCGGTTAGCGAGGAAGGAGGCGATCCAGTCCAGGGCCTGGCCTTGGATCCCGGTGGAGCGTAGGCGGGTGATTAGGGTGCGGTGACAGACGGTGTCAAAGGCAGCCGAGAGGTCGAGGAGAATGAGGGCGACTGTTTCACCGTTATCCATCAGGGTTCTGATGTCGTCTGTGACTGAGATGAGGGCGGTTTCCGTGCTGTGGTTGGTTCGGAATCCGGTTTGTGAGGGGTCGACCAGGTTGTTGTCTTCCAGGAAGGTGGTCAGCTGTTTGTTGACGGTCTTTTCTATTACCTTGGCTGGGAAAGGTAGAAGAGAGATGGGGCGGAAGTTTTTCAGGTCGCTTGGGTCAGCCGTAGGTTTCTTTAGTAGGGCGTTGACTTCAGCGTGCTTCCAGCATTCGGGGAAGGTAGCAGAAGAAAAAGAAGAGTTGATGACGGTCTGGAGGTGCGGGGCGATGATGTCGTCGGCTTTGTTAAAGATGAAGTGCGGGCAGGGATCTGAAGGGGCGCCGGAGTGGATAGAGTTCATGATGGATTTGGTTTCTTCCGTGTTGATGTGGGTCCAGTTGTTGAGGGTGATGTCCGGGGAAGCGGGTTCAGTGGTGTATGGTTGGGTCTGGTGTCCGAAGCTGGGGGGGCAGGAGGGACAGTGAGGTTGGGGGAACGATAAAACAGTTTTTTTTAAACATTTCCCAGGTCTGGCCTCTGTCACCTCATGCTGCTTTACTCCTCTTCTCCTGATGGCATTCACTGGGACACCAGCACAGACTCACCAGCAATCCTGGCACTTCTCTCAAGCTAAACCTAGCATGAAAGCATCATCAGGATTGGTCTGAGCAGCTTGGCCTGCCACTCATACACTGCCCTTGGGTCTGTGCAGTTTTTCCAGCCCAGCTGTATAACACAGCCAGGTTGGAGAAACCTAAGTGTGCATGTGTATTTGGTAGGCCTAGGTTGACTGGCCAAACACAAATGCACACTTAGTGCACTCCACTCTCGCTCCCCTCTCTCAGTAGCCCAGCCCCATCCCTCCCTGCACTACTGGCTGAGCCAGCAGATGAAAAATACAAAGATAGAAAACTATTGTTTCATTTTTGATCTGCTGGCTCTACGCCAGGGGGGCAAAACTCCTCTGCCATTGAGGATGAGCCTCCCCTGATCAGTTGGTCACAAGCTACTCCATAGGATTTATACTAAACCTATTGTTTGTTATGAGGCTGTGTAATGTATTTTAAGGTATGCATTTAAAAAGAGATGGCACTGTGCAGTGGGTTAATGCCTGAACAGCATAGGGTGTGTAAAAAAGTGTTAAGATGGTTTGCCTACCTCTTCTTGCTGGCTCCCGGGTTGACACCTGTCTCTGTGCATGATAAACACAGGAAACAGTTTTCCAGTGAAGGGCCAGATGTATAGCATGCCTGTCCTTGTCCAGGGGAGCATTAAGGCAGACATTGCCAAAATGTTGGACTTTGGGGTTCTTGGAAAATCTTGTAGTCCGTGGTCTAGTCCTGTGGTGCTAGTACCTAAGAAAGGGTCTACTGACCTACAGTTCTGTGTGAACTACTGAGCCTTCACTGAGGTAACTGAAACTGATGCCCATCAATGAGGTAAACAAAACTGATGCCCATCCATTTCCCAGAGCGGATGAGCTAGTGGATCGGTTAGTTGCAAATTACTTGAAAATCTTTGATCTGACCAGTGAGTGCTGGCAGATCGCTTTGGCACCAAATGCTAAGCAGAAGACTGCGTTTTCTACCCCAGATCAGCTGTATCAGTTTAAAGTGATGCCATTCTGGTTGAAGAATGCTCCTGTCATTTTTAAACATGTGAACCATGTAATCTTAAGGTTGGATGAATTCTGTGTGGCCTACTTTGATGATATTACAGTGTTCAGCATTTCATGGAAGGATTACTTGAGGTACCTGGAAAAGGTGTTGGCAAGGATGAAGGATGCAAATCTGACCATCAAGGCAACTAAGTGTCAGGTGAGGAAGCCATCTATAGTCTACCTTGGGCAGGAGGTTGGGAATGGGGAGACAGAAGTGAGGCCCTATTTAGGTCTCACTTGTTAATACCAAAACTTTGTGACCAACTATGGAATTATGGTTGATTGATTTGACCTCTAGGATGCAGCCCAGAAAGGAAATATGGAGTGCAGTGTGTGAAAAGGCATTAAAGGAACTGAAGAAGGCAATATGCACTGCACCAGTACTGAAAGCACCTGACTAAAGTTAGCCTTTCACTGTACAGATGAATGCCTCTGACAAAGGAGCTGGAGGCATGTTGGCTCACCTGGATGACAAAGGTAGAGAAAAGCTGTCAGCTTTTAATAGTAGGAGAGTACTAGCCATGGAGCAGAACTGAGAGGCTATTGAAAAGTAGTGCTTTGCCATAGTAGGGGCCTTGCGTGACTTCCTCCTAGATCCGTTTGGCACTAAATTTGTGGTGCAAATAGATCATAAGGCGCTGAAACTGTTGATGGCTCTGGAGCAAGAGAATTCCAAGCTGTTGAGCTACTCTATTTCTTTGCAGGATTTAGACTTTGAAAGTGCTGTGAAAGTACATTGACTGAGTGTGCTTGCAATGGTACATTGCATTGAGGCCCCTAGGTTCCATTTTAGGAAGCCTGGTCCTGCCTGGTAACGACATGAGAAGAGAGAAATCCCCTTAGCAGATTTGTGTACTGCTTCATTCCTGTGAGCTGGGAGGGGACATACTGGAGGGAAAAGGAAGAGACTCCATTTATATTTCTGAAAACTGCTCTTTGAGCTAGTGATAGATCACAAGGTTGGGGCCTGGGAACATCTCAGGAAGGGAAATGGGGATGATAAGAGAATCATAAAGATCAGGACTGGGGGTCTGGAACTAACCTTTTGATGCACATATCGCTGTGGCTGAGTGTGTACTCAGTTCACGTCAATTAATTTGTTGTGGACAATTAGCTTTCTAAGTTGTGCCTGCTATGACAGTCATCTTTCATGAAGGAAGATGAAAAGATGTGCATGCTTCAAAAGAAACAGAACCCAAACAAAAAACTTCAAAGACCCAGACCCTAAATTACGTTTGATGTCTGGAAAAGAATTATAAGAAAGGGAGGATGAATCCCCAAAAATGTATCATCTGCCAAGCAGCTAGATGGTCTGTGTGAGAACAGGAAGCTCTGCTAGACTTGTGCGTGTGACCAGGTCTGAGGGCCAAAGCCTGCTAGTCTCCCTGCTGTGTGAGCAGACTTCACCTAGCAAAACAAAGGCCACCTGCTCTGGAGCTTGGAGAGCCTGGAGAGCCTGGAGCACAAGCACCTGCTGCTTTCCAAGGCTAGTGTGCCCTGTGAGGACGAGTAGAGTGTTGGAGGAAGAAAGGTCCAGTGGGAAACACTTCCCTTCCATGACTCCCTGTGTAAGGATTCAACTGTACACCAATCAGGCCATTGCCTGTGCACCTGTATGCAAACTTGTTTTTGTTGACCCCCTGTATGCCAGGAGAGGGCCACCATGGACTGAGCCATGTGTTGAGTATCGTGTGGGTCTTGCTGCGCTTGTACCACCCCACTGTGATGACCCCATATGCCAGATGTAGACTTACCTCTTCAAGGATGGCCAGGACTTGTAACTGTCTATGCCGGGACACATGTGGTAGGAGGGCCTGCACCTGTATAACCATATACTGTGGCAACACCATATACCAGCAGGAACTGCTGGTACCAACGCTACCAAAACATTCAGGCCGCTGCCTATAGGAGATACTTAGTCAACAATCTACAGTTCAAACCCACACTGTGAGGGAACTGCCCCGACTCAGCACTAAGGACTGCCAGAGACGCTCTGGGTGACATTGCACCCTCTTTGGCTCCAGTCAGCAGATGAAGAAAGGGTTCCTTTTTCCTCATTGAGCAAAGTCAACTTAGATCATCTTTGAGAGCAGGGAGCTGCTACGACATCTGGTTGACCTCCGGCTGCATCACTTGAGAGAGAGAGCCTGCAGTGCCGGGTGCTGCTGCATGGGCTGCAAGCAGCCAAACGTCTCTGAAGTGAGCAGGACTCACAGTGCATGATTGGAGGTGCCTGCTGCATCACTGAACTCTTCTTTGCTGCGAAAGCTGGTAAGATGTGAACTTGGTCAGTTGAGTCCTGGGGGAACTCACTGCCAATAGAGCTGTGGCACCATAGCCCCTTTTGAATATGCTCCTTAAAGGTCAAAAAGGAGAACTCTTCAGTACAGCCTAATAGTTTGTATTCCATGAGGCAATGGGGAATGGGGAATAACTCTAAACATGTTAGATGAAGAAGGGTGGAACTGGGATTCACTTGACAAATACTAGAGCCCTTCTGCTTGAGGGACTGTGCTATTGCCTTTGAATGTCACATTTCTTTGAATCTGTAGAGTTAGAAATAAAATTCTACTTGTTTTTGTAAAAGCAAGTATTTGGCTGGATAGTGATTTATTGCTTATACTGTTGGTGCTTTGAGTTCACTGACCAGGGTCTATATCCTCCCCCCGACGAAGCCTTAACTGCTGTACCACAGCTACCACTGATAGTCAAGTGCAGAAGGTGTTTTAGGTCCATTTGAGAAAAATCGAAATAACATTAGGCCCGGGACAGGAGTAAATGGCCTCAACCACTGCTGTTGTACCTGGAGGCCCTGTGGCTCTCTGAAATGGGTTCTGATAGGAAGTAATAAAATACTTGAGTTTTCAGACATTTGATATTAATGCTTGTGTTGGTATGTTGTGTTCTGTACTTGCAGTAAATAAGACAAGTAATATAAGAAAACAAGAGAGAAGGCTTGGAAATTGAGAGGGAAGATTATTGCAAACCTTAGCTGAAGTAATTTCACATCATCGCTCTAAATCATTCTATTTCCCTTTGTGTGCTCCATGCCGTACACTAGGGGCCTTCTTCACAAAGGTCAACTTACAATTTTGATCAATCTTTTTATGTGCTGAGAGTCCACAGTTGTAAATATACTACTCATAAGTTTTTTTGTGAATAGCAAACTATCATAAACGTACACAAAATTGTAAGTTTACCTTTGTGAATCAGGTCCCAGGTGTCACATCCGTGGGGTGGTGGAGTGTATGGGGGATGAGGTCAAACCCACATTGCTCCCACAAATGATTGTGAACTAAAGTTTGTCCTACATCTTTTCAACCCTGGCAGTTGATATCAGGGATGGAGTTTGTTTATATGCTACAAAGCCACTGGAAGTTTCTCAAGTCCTGAAATCTTTCAGAGGTATATCTGTACACCCTCTTTACATCGTCTGAGAAGATGAGTGGAAACTGGGTTACCTAGATAATGGGGATTTCATAGAGATGGTGTTCCCAGGAAGGTACAGGACAAATCTCTTCCAGTTGTATTTTTCTCTGCCCCGACCCCAGCTCCTGCCTCCTTTTTATTTTGACCTACATGTTTAGTACTTTTGGTAAAGTATTTCGCAAGGCTTTGATTGGCTCTGTAATAACAATGTTCAACTGCTGACCTGGCTATCATTCATTCCAAAAGTTGAGTTGGCTGGTGGTTGCAGTGAAGGTTACTAGGCCACACCATAATGCATTTTATAATGTGGCAGGTTGTCCTCTGAAAGGGGAAAGAGACCAGGGAAGAGGAGACCCCCGTGGGCCAGTGGACAACCCGCCCATTTTAAAATGAAACTGAAAGTCCGTACAGTGTGGACTTCATCTGCAATTTATAATGAATGGATGTGAGCCAGTTCTGTACTATTGTGGTGCAGTAGTTCCATCCACATCCATCAGAGGCTTGGGTCAAATTTGAGTGGAGGCATTTGTCCCCTTTTCAATACGTTTCGGCTATTTCAATTGCATGCTATACCAGACATGCTAGTCGTACCCCTTTCTGATCATGGAAGGCCCTAGGGAGAAATTCACAGACCAGTGGTCAACCTGATGCAGTGGAGCCCTTGTGGAGTGCAATTGAAACAAATGCTTAGGTGACCATGTGTGTATTCATTGCCATAGTCCCACTACTCCAGTATTTGAAAGTACTGCTTGCAAATTCTCTTACCCTAAATGCCCTCTGGCCACAGCCTTTGGCTCTTGCTCCTCAAGTACTGGTTGCATAGGGTGAAGTAGGTGGCTTATTAATCAAACAACATATCCTGGATGTATTCCTTGCTCTGATGAGAAGACAGTGCAGTACATTTAGAATGAGGCAGCTACACTTGTAAGCTCAGATTGATGACAGACATTTGACCATTGAAAACAGCAATACATTGAGTGTCACATTTATCAAAAAGTCACGTAGCGTAGCAAATCAACTTGCTGAATTTTGTGACAGGTAAAAGGCTAAAATCTATTTATCTAACATTATATGGCACATACCTGCTTTTTCCAAGCGCTGCAGCACAATGTGCTGCCTAGCGCCAATGCAGGAACTCTTGCATAATGCTGCAAGAGTTCCTTCCTGCACAAAATCAAAGCCCTGAGACACTTTCCTCTTTTTATGCGCAGAATGCAGCACTCACAGAAAGAAGAAAAGACAAGGAGAAATAAAAGTATTTCTCCTCGTTATACCTCACCTGGGGAGCCGTAGCAGATTTGGTGCATTCCCAGTGTATAAATCCACCACCCATGGAATGCCTACCTGGGGCAGAGTAATTCAACACAGTCATTTGCGCTGCGTTGCATTACTCTGAATTTATCAAGCCACTCGGGGCCACGCAAGGCGACCTTGCCTGGCTTGATAAATCGCACGCCTATTAATCTATTGATGTCTACTACAAAATTATGTATTTCTTTGCTTTCACTCGATAACAAAAACGCCCCTTAAGGAGCCTGAAAAAAAGCCAAATAATATGTTAATAATTCTGCCAACAATAAAAGTTTCGCTTCGTGGAAGAGCATTTCCAAACTGGTAAAGTGTCCCTTTCAAGTGCGCACCTGCAGAATCTGAGACTGCAGGTACCAATTCGCTAACAGGGCCTGAGTGCAGAGAGTGCCGGTCAGAGGCAATGGTGAGAGGACATGCTGCATGTGCAGTTTTCATCTGGCCACAGCCTTCTGAAGCCAGACTGTTATCAAAATATCTAATAATAAAACTCTTCATTCTATATGTCCGTCAAGAAAAATACTAGATTAAAAATAGACTTTTAAATGACTTCCAATCATTTGTGGCCCATTATTACTGAAAACCAGACTCCAAATGGATTCAGTTAATGTAAAATATTTTTTATCAAAGTAGTTTGTCTGCCAGGTCTATGTAGTAATTAGATCAGCAAAAATTATTTTTCTTCGAAAGTTAATCGAACGTTCAATACAAATTTCTCTTCATGGTTTGGTTTTATCTTTGCATCATGTAGGAAGAAAAACTGTCATGCGTGCATTAGTCAGTTTAATTTACTGTAATTAATTTGTTATTGCTGGGCATTTAAAATCAAGACTACTGAAGTTCTGAAAATCAGTAATTATTTGTGCCTAATATTTATGTAGGACTTTAGAGATGATTAGAGGCAAACAACGAATATCATAACGAAAGAGCATAAAACAAATCCTAAACCCAAAAAATGCTCCACTAACCCAGGCCCAATCTTCTCTTTATACTTATATTTACCGTACCACACAAACTTCCCTTAAAAGCTATACGCCACAAGAAACACCAGAACAGCATCAGGGTGTTGGCACTAGGTTAGGCAGAAATGCACTAAAATCTGTCATCTTTTTTGGAGAATTGCATCCATACAAATAGAGCTTTATTCATTTATTTTTTATCTTTAAGTCTTGAGTAGCATACCTGCTGCACCGAAAGGTGGTTGGGTCCTTTACTCAGAATTCAACGGTTACACATTTTTCGGAAAGAAAGTAAGACGCTATCCAGAAATAAGAATGCAGTAGCAGTGGATGGAACGGCGGATTTAAAGGGAACGGGATGAATAGCTGCGCTGTTTGGAGAATGGGGTGCACCCGATAATAACAGCCAATTGCTCTGAAACAAATTGAATATTTGTTTGATAGCAATAAATTAGCAGTCACGTAAAAGAGTGTTGTACATTCTGAGACCCTTTGTTCATTGGACAAGTGTAGCAGTTCTGAAAAATAAAAGAGGTATGGTGGTGAATATCTTTGAAGTCAAGGCTAGCACAGAAAAGGAACATAGGCCCATATGTACGAAATTCCCAATTTGATTGCGATCACAAATAGCGAATTTGGTGAAATCGCTTTTTGGAAATCACCAATTAGAATGTATGTAACCTCTGATTTCTTAATAGCTATTACTATGGATTCACAGCTGCTGTTAGGAAATCACAAATTAGGAAATCACAAATGGGGGACCTGGGACGCTGGCAGATGCAGGAAGAGAAAGGTGAAGTTCTCTGAGAGGGAGCTTAAGTTCCTGACTGAGGAATGTGTGTGCAACATGGACCAACTGTTTGGGAAGGTCTCTTTCTTTCTCAGTTACTGACGCATAGATAATTCGGAGCTGGAATGGAATCCTGGAGAAGATTAATCCTCTAAAACTAACATCATGGAGATCTGCAAGAGGTGGTAGACCTGCAGTCCTTTGTCAATGAGAGGCTGGCCACCAGGATGGCAGAGGGATGTCCGACAGGCTGAGGGCCCTCACAAAACTCTTTCCAACTCCCTTGGAGACGCTCGTTGGGGGGACCCTCCAACCCGAGAGTATTACAGGAGTTGCCGATATTGACACCTTCATTCCAGCAGGCACCAGCCAAGGTAAGTCTTCTTCCCTTAATGTACCATACATAACATAATGTTAGGCAATCCACATGTCGTACATCACAGTATGAATTACTCTGCTAAAGTGCTTGGCCTATCCGAGCAATACATTATGAGGGTTGCAGTACACAGCATCAGCATGCAGGAATGAGTGCTGATGACCACACCAAACATATGGGTACTACACAAACATGTCGCAAACATATAAAGCAGAGTCACAACAATATTGTTTCAAAAAATGAACCATTGAATTACACTAACTACATGTATGCACTGCAAAGGCGCAGAGGCCAAACCCCAGCAGGCTGTCCAGAGACTGTGTAAGACCTATCAAATGCACATCCCATGTAAGGTGGTCTGGAGATTTCGATCTTCAACACACAGCACCTGCTGAAAAGAAAATTGGAACAGTGAGTGTGCAGCTGCAATATATGGCAAAGTCCCTACATAACACTGAGAAAGGGAATGGTGGCTTGCAGCAATGGCAAGGGAGCACAGTGTGCAGCTTCAGAGGCACAGGCAGTACCTGGCCCAGTTTGACACATTCACCCTGTCCATAAATTAGCTGGCAGACAAAACACTGACGTGCAAGGCACACTGTCAATATCCAGATAAACAAGGTACACTGCTGCCAGGACATCGCATGTGGGCTGGTGCAGGTCACCATTGCATTGGAGAACATCCAGAACCAAAACTTGTGCATCCCTAACATACCTGCACCCAACTGCTGACTCAGATATGTTGACTATAAATTTTAATGAGTGTTAAGTGTTTTGATTAACAAGAAATTGATAGAAAATTAAACAAAGAAAAATTAATGTGCATGTTTGAAAATGTGCCAACGGAGAGTGACAGCCAGTTTATACGAATTTGTACTAAAATGATTAAAAATGCATAAAAATATTGAAAATTTACAAAAATAATGTAGTAGTATGTCATATTGAGATGTATCACACCTGCTTTGCCAGGACTTATGCAGAAGCAAATTACTAGCACTATATAGAAGCTGATGTATTGAACTGACTGTGAACCATTCGCTGTTAAAGCCTGCTTAGCTAGAATTTTCTGCAATGTACCGATGGGCAGGAGATGAGTGAATTGCAACACACGTTGTGTAGGGCAGACAAGATTACTTTCCCAGGACTAAAACAATAGAGACACTGACTGGAGAAGAAGATGTAACATTTTCGATACATGATGAGCCAGGTGATGAGGACATCGTACAGTGAATCAATCGACACCTTGGGAACGGCGTAATATTAGAATTCATAGATTTGTTAAATTAATGTTATTGGTTAGGGTAATGACTGGTGATTGACTGACCAATTAAGAATTAGGGGGATGGACTGGAAAACCTTAAGAAAAAGTCATGACAAAGGGCAAAATCTTTAGATGCGAGGGCAGAACTTATGCAGATATTAGATGTCGGAAAATAAGATTTGAGATTCTGTCATTGGGCTCATTCTCTTGAGAGCCTGATGGGTTGCTGATCGATTGATGACCTGAAGATGAAGTCTGACTTTGTTGCTGATCCATTCTGTGGATAGGTAGCTTTGACAATGTGACTGTTAACTTTTTGTGCCTTTCTTTCTAGGTACCAACTACACTTTTTAAATAGTTTTTTTCTTTTAGCTAGAAGCTTTCTAAATATGTGTTCTAAATTGTTTTCACATGAAGTCGAACATGCTAATGCTAATGCTTATCTGGGTTAGGTAGGTTCGTTGGGTGATGCTGACAGTGCCAAATGATTGATGAACTGATTGCTGAACTTTGCTATTGATGCTGTTATATCCATCTTTGTTGGCTTATTCTGAAGCATTCGAGTATATGTTTTCTCAAGTTTTGATTAGATTATGTTATTGGTGGTCATTAATGAACTAATTCTGAGCTGATTGAATAAAGGGTGAATTAACCTTATGAGTTAGTATTGTAACTAATAGGGAAATACAATTGATAAACCATATATTGAGTTGTGGTTATTTTTGAAATGTTGATTTAATTGATTAATGATTAATAATTCTTTTAGTGGTTATTGATTGGTTATATTGAATATTGATAACATTGGTCACTACATGGCTAGGATACTCCATGTGATCCAAAAGTTTAATCGGCCTATACGCGCTCCCTTGTAAGTTTACTTACTAAGGACCAGGCGCGCTAACACAACCAAAGGGGCTGTAAGAAGTGACTCCCTAGACACTCATTGGTATAACTTGGCTTTGTTTCAAATTCACCTTATTTACTTTGGTTTTCTTCAGTTAACAATTTATTGAACAAAAGGATGTTGTAGGCACTGGAATAAAAGGTGGTCACTTAGTTGTCTACCAAGCACTACCACCATGTGTGATGTTTCATAATCCCTTACATCAGAAATAGCTTTTTGTTATCTCTGTGCATCATGCACTTGCACTCTCCAGCTGCTGCTGTAGTGGTGGTAAGCCTTTCTCATATTCAAACTGAAGCTCTATGGGGATGTAATGCAGACCTTTCTTCATGGCAATAATATGCAGTATGACACAAGTGGCGATTATCTTGCAGCATGTATCTGTTCTGTACCATATTGCCAAACTGGTCTTGTGGATGCAGTGTAAGTGAGAATTTAGGATCCCAAAAGTCCTCTCAATGATGGAGTGTGTTGTCCTGTGTGCCCTGTTCTAGTAGCTTTTGCTTCTTGTGCGTGGAGTGAAGTACTGTGTGAGGATCCAAGGACCTAAGGCAATTGCACTGTTACCTTAACAGCCTGAGAAGGTATACCATTAGGTCACATTTCACACACCGTCCTGACCACTGTATGAATTATATCTGTGATTCTCCTACCTGGTAGAAGGCTATTGCCAAAATCACCCTGTGCCAGTTAGGTATGTATTCTACTGTTGTGGAACAGGAAGGAGTCGTGTGTGGTGCAGGGGAATCTGGCCACAAGTTCTGTTATGATACAGGAAGCATCACACACTATCAGCATATTGAATGAATGTGAGATTTCCCTGTTCCTGTAAATTAATTCATTAGTTTAGGGAGGTAATATGTGTGCCATCAACACAACCTATAACATTGGGGACCTGCGCTACCCTGTAGAACTTATACGTTTTATTTGTTGCAATAATTGGGGATTTTGGGAAGGGATATGTAGTAGTTTATTTTGCTCACCATGATGTCCAGAAACCTAGACAGGGCACTCTGTAACATCCCTCGCCACTACTATGACCTCCTGATAACTACAAGAGGCTAAGAGGGGTAGGCGCCATTGTACCTGCACACCTGGTGGGATTGCATTTCTTCTAAGTGTTGGGGCCTGTAGCTGAGGTTGTAACTCAGCAGTTAAATCAAGTATTACCTGACTACTGAGTCTATACCTCTCAATAATGTCCTCCTCTTAAAGTCACATATGGGAGAAGAGGTCGCCTGCGCAAATCTTTTGTGGTCTGGGGAGGTTGGATAAAATATTATGAACTATAGCTGCTTGGCAATGACAATGAAGAGGTCACCTGATATTCCTTGTGAAATAAGTGAACTGCTTGTAAAACTGCATTGTTTCCCTGAAGTAATCAGCTGAAGAAATTTTGCACCTGACACCTAAGGGGGGAGAGTGCTGATTACCCATTCGTATTTCTATATTGATTATTTATTGCCAAAAACATAACAAAAACCTTTAAATAAATAAATAAATAATCTCCCCCTCAATCAGTTCAAACAGGGAGACCCCCACTCTAAATAACCTCTTCTGTCTTCTCCTCCATCTCTGCCTCTCCACCAAAATCTCCATTCTCCTTGCCTGAATATACAAAGCCACCACTGTGAAAGACCCGATGCATTTTGAGTGCCTTTCCATAGTTTGCACCTGGTTACCACCTGATCAAATTCAATGGTAATTGCATTTCCTAAAGGCCCAATTTTGGGACTAGTCGCAATTGGGAAATGCTATGTACATGTGATTAAGAAACCACAAATAGGAAATCCCTATTTGCGATTTCCTATTTTGTGACTCGCAAAATGCGATTTCTACTTGGTAGAAATCACATTTTGTGACCCCGCATATGCCTTTCATACATACTGCAAGGCAGTTTAGCATTTTTTAACAGTCCTAAATAATGATTCAGACCATTAAATAATGTTAAATCCTTTTCTACATATGGATCATAGTTTGGTCATGACCCTTGTGTGTATAGGGATCCAAAGAAGCTCTCAACATATGGCTGCAGAATTACATTCAGTGGAGGAGGAGAACATTGAGATATGCCTGCTACAATTGTATTCCCAAAGTTTATCCTGGAACCCACAAGAGATGAAGAGTTGTTTTCAGGTAGTCTATTGAAATTAAGTGTTTGACCTTTGTTAGGGAGCAGATGATAAATTGATACATTTTTGGTGTACAATAAGTGTTATTCTAGAGGCAAGGATAACCTCAGGGGATTTTACCTTGTTTGAGAAGGGAGGAGGGAAATTGACAGTAAGGTTGTCATTACGACCCTGGCGGTCTGAGACCGCCAGGGCTAAAGTGGCGTCCGTACCGCCAACAGGCTGGCGGTACGGAGACCCATATTTTGACCGCGGCAGTAGCGCCGCGGTCGCACCGCCGGGGCCGGCGGTTTCCCGCCGTTTTAGTCCCGGCGGTGATAATACGCCAGGGCAGCACTGCAAGCAGCGCTGCCCTGGGGATTATGACTTCCCTACCGCCAGCCTTTTTCTGGCGGTTTGCACCGCCAGGAAGAGGCAGGCGGTAAGGGGAGTCCTGGGGCCCCTGGGGGCCACTGCACTGGCATGGGCAGTGCAGGGGCCCCCTAACAGGGCCCCGTGCAGCTTTTCACTGTCTGCATAGCAGACAGTGAAAAGCGCGACAGGTGCTACTGCACCCGTCGCACGGCCGCAACACCGCCGGCTCCATTAGGAGCCGGCTCCTATGTTGCGGCCGCATCCCCGCTGGGCCGGCGGGCGTAAACTAGGTTTGCGCCCGCCGGCCCAGCGGGGATGTTGTAATGGGGACCACGGGAGTGCGGCCGCATTGGCGGCCGTGCGGGTACTGACCCCCTAAGTGTCAGCATGTTCACTATTGAAATGCCAGGTTTTCATTTGAGAGCAGAATGCGGATGTTCATGATTGTGAATGATTTCCGTTACAGATGTTAGGAATTGTGATTTAAGAACACTGCTGAACTCTCAAGGATCTGAATCAGGGGCTCCAAGCATAGGTTGAATGAAGCAGTTAGTAGGATGAAGCCCTGAGGTACACTGCAAGGCATTTGTGATGCTGCTGAGTTGAAGTTGACCCATTGTAAGCACATCAAGCTTGCTGTTATGCCTTCCAAAAAAGAAAAAAGGAGAACCTGCTTAATACTGTCCAGCTCAAACTTCTAAAATGGCTTAGTGTTCAAATTAATCTGCAATAGCAGGCTGTACTGAAAGCTGCTGATAAGTGTAGAAGGACAAGTATACAAGAGTTTCCTTTGGATGTCAGATTATGGTATTCAAATATCCCATCTGAGATAAATATTCTGTGCTAAATATTATTCACTTAAGTGCATTTCCAAATGGGTGTAGATATTCTTGTTTTAACCTCAATGATATGATATTTTTGTAGAAGATACACAATATTTATGTCAGACAATATTCTGGTACCACAACCCAAATTGCAAAGCATGTTCTGATTTGATGTTCTAACGCTGAAAAACAAGTTGAACCTAGATTGATGATCTAGTGAAAGATGTTCCTAGGCAATTACATTATTCATTTATTTGTAGCATACCTCCTTGAAGTTTTTGCCAAGCTAATAGAGGTTGTAAATGGGGCAAAAGGTGCAATGCAGGTCAGGAATGGAACTTGGCTAATTTAAATGGAGTTGATTTGGCTGATCGTCACGAAAATGAGGAAGATATCTTTGGAGACTGAATAACTAATCAAACTACATCAAGAGGATGTTTATGTGTGGAAACTCCCTTTGCTACCTTTGACAAGTAAGTGATCAAGAATATGGGTAGCGGGGGGCACAACACGAATGCCACCAAGATGGCACTGAGCTCTAATCCTCCTGAGTGCCTCTGGTGAACTTTCTGTGATATGTACCATCCCTGCACCATTTTCTTTAAAAACCACTAAATTATGTGGTCGGAAGGCAGGCACCTCTCATTTCCATTATCTTTAATCCATTTAAACGCAGTGCTTCATGCTTTGTGATGTGCTGCGTGTGTCAGGAGAACCACCATTTTAAATTGCTGGTGAGAAGCAAATGCTTCACCACAGAGACTGGAGATGTCTTCCCTCACGTCCTATGCCCTCTTACTTCTATCTGTGATTGCATGGGAGTGCTTTTCTCACATTTCCTCATTACTAGCACTATTATACTGACTGCTATTCCCTGCCACTTAGGTTCCTGCTATAACTTATCCCAAGCAAGATATTCACAGCAGGTGAGCCACAGGTCTCCTAAAGTAATTCTGCACAACTGTTTTTGAAACCTCAGGGGAAACTCTTATTCTAGTGTGACTGGGGGTATTTCCTCTATACCTGCATGGTGTTGTTTTCATTTTATTATTTCACAAACCTGGTAAAATAATACTCATTTTTGGGCGGATCTCTAAAGCAAAGAGAAAAGGGCACATCTATCCAATCTTCAACCAAACTTACTATTCGCCATAAAAATAGTCAGTCCTATTGGATGGTACTAATGACTTGGGGCTGGTAGATTCTGCATCAGCCTCTACATCTCTGCCAAAAGAAGCCCTCTGCTACAGTCAAGAGACCTAAGAAAGACTTGGAATCTCCTTCTAAATCACCACTTCTCTCACACTGGAGGGCGTTATGGAAGAAGGAAAAGCCTTAAAACCTTTTGTTGTAGAAACTAATGCTTCCCTTATTTGTATTAATGAGAAGTGGCCCACACATGACCAACGCATTTCAGCCATTGAGCAGCATATCAGTGAGGTAGAGGACTCATCCTAGATGTATTGCAATTGACAAAAGAAATTGAACAGCTCAAGAGGGCTACTGAGGACTTGAAAAATAGGAATTAGAGAAACAATATACAACTTTATGGTATATTTGAGAACTCAGAAGGTCCCAACATGATCTCCTTTTTGCAAAAGGCAATTCCTTCTGTTGTCCATCTACATGAGCTAAACATTCGAAGAGCTCATCGCTTGGGCCCTAAACCATCTGCAACAGCTCCCCATTCCAGACCCAGGGGCATAATTATTCTCTTCTTGCAGCACACTGACTTAATCCGCATTCTTCTGCAGCCAAACAAGCGGGCCACTGCAGTGGTCTGGTCATAAAGTTTACTTCTCACAGGATGTTTCCAATTCCAGAGTTGCCAGCAGGAAATGTTTCCTTGAACTTCATAGACAACTTAAGTCCATAAACATCAGATATGGTTTAGTTCACCCTTGTTTTACATTAGTTACAAAGACAACTCCTACACTTTTGAAGACCCAGCTCAACTGTAGGACTTTCTTCACCAACATCATCATGAGGACATGGAGATGCTACTGCCAAAACTTGACTGTCCTTTCTGCTCATTCCTTGTTTTTATGATTAACTCACCATTTTTTTTCTTGTTTAGGTATTGTGTTTCCTTCAGATTTATATCCCTTCTAACCTCCTTGTTTTCCCCCTTTTATATTTTAGTACCAGACTTTCATATGGAGTATGCATTTGTCTTTGTTCTCTGTGCCCAGTTGTCACTGTGTACTTTACCCACAGACTTGCTCCCTTTGTACTCCATGGTAAGGATTTTCTTTATCTTAAATAGTGACTTTATCACAACCAAGGAATCTTTTTCCTGTGTTGCCTTCTTGTTTTTGTCTTCTTATCCCTTACTCTTCCTTATCGGTTTCCAATTTTGTGCCATGTATCTTTCCTTCTTTTTAAGTGGATATTTACTATGTTCACAACTAAGATGCCTATGTATTATCTTCACTCTTTCTAGAATGCCACTCAGAATAACAACATGGAATGTCAAAGGTTTGAAAAATCCCATCAAATGCCAACTTGGCTTGTCCCATCTCTGTAGATTAAAATGCCAATAAGAATTAATTCAGGAAACACATCTTACTGATGCCAAAATTACTAATCTTAAAATAACAATGGGTAGACAAATTTAACTTCTCACCTTCGGTGTTGTATAAAACTGGAGTAGCAATATTATGTCACAAATGTTTAAACATTTCACTTGTTTCCCAGAAGAATGATGAGGAGGGTAGATGGGTTTTAGTCGGAATCAATGACATCACTTTCACAGTCATGAATGTTTATGGTCCTACATAGGCAACACAAAAGGATGATGGGCGGAGTACGGAACAATGCAAACACTCACCCCCAGTCACAGATCTGGGCTTAATCCATCGTTCTTTTGCTTATGATACCACCCCAGTTTTGATCCAGACATATGCAAATCAGTCTTGATCCTGTCCCTCATGGGAACAGTGCAGCCCAAACTGCCAAGCCAGGTCTTCCCTTGACTGAAAGCAAGCATCCTGGGACCAATTTCAGGGTATCACCCTTCATCAGCCAGGTTAGCTTGAATCCAGTGGTACAGTGAGCACGGGACCCACGTCTGGGCATACCCTTCCCACTTAGGGCAAAGTTAGCAACACAAAAGGATGATGGACGGAGTGCTGGGGTCCCTGGGTGCAAGGAATGGCACCTGTGGACTGCTTCCATGGTCTCCCACCATGGAAAGTCCTCTAACGCCTGCCCTGACCCAGCCGTTAAAAAACAGCACAAATCCAGCTTGGCGACATGTTTTAAGGCCCGCCTCCTCCTGTGTGTCATTTTGACGCCAGAGGATAAATAAGGTGCACATGCCTTAGAGTCATTTTTTGCATGGGGACACCTATCTTGCAAGTCGTTAGCACAAGGTAGGTTTTCATGTACAAAAAATGGCGCTCACTCCATAACTTTGGCACTAGACAGGTCTAGCGCCCAAGTAGAACTATGGAGTTAAGTTTGCGCCGAACTTGCGTCAAAATAAGTGATACAAATCTGACGCAAACAGAGTATAAATATGCCCCTTGATATAAAGACTACATTCATGACTTTTTTTGTGACTAACAACACAGGAGAGACATCCCTTCAATCTGTCCAGGATGCCTTCAAAACTGCCTCCAGAGGATTTATTATTAATTATATTTCTTATAAACGGAAGGATGAAGAAAAATAATTAATTTCCGTTTGATCTTTTATAAGACAACTAGATCACAAATACCATACTTCTAAAAACAACAAAACTGAATTGGATATTCTGGTAGCCATTAAGGGAGTTATTTATACTTTTTGATGCAAAACTGCACTAACGCAGTTTTGCACCAAAAAGTTTTGCACCGGCTTGCACCATTTTTTAGCATCAGCTGGGCACCATATTTATGGAATGCTGCAAGCCGGTGCAAAGGGTAGGCTAGCCTAAAAAAAAATGATGTTAGGCAGGTTAGAGTCAAAATAAATGAGCCTAACCAGGTTAGCGTCATTTGTTGACGCGAAGGGGCATATTTATACTCTTTTTGCACTGAATTAGCGTCATTTTTTTACTCTAATTCGGTGAAAAACTGACTCCATATTTATACTTTGGTGCTAGACCCGTCTAGCGCCAAATTTATGGACTTAGGGGCATATTTATACTCCGTCTGCGCCGAATGTGCGTCAAACATTTTGACGCACATTTGGTGCAAACCGTGCACCATATTTAAACTTTGACGCCCGAGCCCGCGGATGTCAAAATCCCGCCGTGTGCGTCATTTTCTGGATGCGGGAAACCACCTTGCATTAATGATATGCAAGGTAGGCGTTCCCGTCCAAAAAATGACACAAACACCAGTGTGCCGTATTTATAACACTGCGCAAAAATCCGGCACGGCCAGGAGGCGGAGTCGGAAAATTATGCACAGCCCGATTTGCGTCAAAAATTAACGCATGGGTCAGGGCAGGCGTTAAAATGGGGCAAACACACCTGTATTTAATAAAATCGCACAGAAATAACAGCAGAGCTTCAAAAGGAAGACATGGAGGTGCTTCTCATCCAGTGTGCACGCAGACGCAGAGTACAGGAACAACAACAACAGCTTCCACAACACCAGCAGGGACCCCAAAGGCAACACAAAAGGCAGGAGAGGATATTCTGCACCAGGACAACCCTTCATGGCCGCAGCAAACATGACATCATCCAGAGGTACAGGTTGAACTGGCAAGCCATTCAGCAGCCGCAGCGCAACATTGAGCCACAGTTGGCACCCAGCTTGCAGACACCCCGCACCATCCCACCAGAAACCAAGCTGCTAGCTGTACTACACATGTTGGCAAGTGGCTCCTTTCAAACCACTGGTGCCCTGGTTGCTGGGATCTCACAGCCATCATTCTCCGCCTTGCTGCGCAAGGTACTGGATGCTATCATCAGACTCACACCCTGCCACATCTGCTTCCCAAACACACAGCAGAAGCATCAGGAGACCAAACATGGGTTTTACCTCATTAATGGATTTCCACACATCTTTGGTGCCATTGACTGCACACATGTATGCCTAGTGCCACCTGCTGCAACTGAACATCTATACCGCACCAGGAAGCACACACACTCCATCAATGTGCAGGCCATTGTGGATCACCAGGGATTGATCACCAACATCATGCAAAGTATCCTGGGAGTGTTCATGATTCATTCATCTTCCGTCACTGTACCATCAATCAACACTTCCCGGATGTACGATATGGAAATGGACTACTTGTTGGTAAGTACAGAAACCTACTTATGTACACACTGCACAGCAACCCTCTAGGAGAAACAACACATACACCACGACAGCGACATGTGGATAGGAACACACTGAGGTTGTGACACCGCTAGGCATGTTTCATATCCTCACCCAATGGGAGACACACTTAGGGAGAAAGTACCATTCTAAATAAAAACTAATGCCACTCCACAGACACAAGGGGAAAATGTAAAACAACACAATGAAAAACACATGGTGCCAACTGGCATGACATCTGTGAAGATAAAACTCCAATAACACATCAATAACACCCAAACAAACACCTTCCAGCCAATACGTACTGTGTATGGGGTGTGGAATGTAATTTGCTGCAGGTCAAACACCGTGACTCACACAGCATTATGATGACTACAATAAAGGTCACATGCAATCATTGAGGCCATTTCAATATCTCACATCACTCCTGCTCTCACATTGCCCACTACCAAGAGGCAAGTGGACTGTGCGAAGAACACATCTTGATGGTACTATATGGAAGGTGCACATTCCTACACATACGCATTGTGACAAATTAACACACACACAACAGATGTACTGCCATACGGACCTTCTGAATCTCAAACCGACAACCTCACAACCAAGTTAGCCAGATGAACTAGACCATGTGCAGTAGTCTAGGTAGACGTTACAACCTGAGTCAACTTGCCAAGGGCAGAGAAATAGGTCTGCAGTGAACTTGTCACACATGTGAAATTAGTGCACAGTCAAATGTTAAGACGTCAATGATCACAACGTATGGAGAAGTTAGGCTAATTGTTACCTTGCAAAATGTAAGCATCTCACTGATGTTTAAATTAATCCATTGCATATGTCTAAAGGTATGGGATGTCCAGGGTACATAGATGCAAACGTGTTACCACCACTGTCGATGTGTATGGAACTATCATCTCCCCCCCAGTTAAGACATAAGGACACCTGTATCACAAGTCACAATGCTAGGGAGTACACACTGTACTGCAACTCCAAAAAATATACTGCTGGCAACCGGTCAGCAGCCAAACACTCGTTCAGCCAAGGAAACAACCCAATGCTGATAGTACATCCTAGAAGCCTAGGAATCAACACAATAGCACAAATGAGTCACAGACAACACAAGGGAACTACTGCCATGCATGGTGATATTAATGGGGCAAGCAACATCAACATGATCTCAATCATTTTCTCTTTCAGCTGATCAGGGGTATGGGATCCAGCCATGGATTATGACCCCATTTAGCAACCCAAGCGCTGCAGCAGAGCGTGCCTACAATGAGGCACATAGGAGGAGATGCACCATAGTCGAGAGGACCTTTGGCATCCTGAAGTCATGATTCAGGTGCCTCAACATCACTGGAGGCAGCCTCCTATACTCACCAGAAATGGTCGGCAAGATCATTTTAACCTGTGCCATTCTGCACAACATTTGTGTACGAAGGAACATTCCCCTATTAGAACCATAGCCACAAATGCCAGAAGAGGAGGAAGAGGAGGATGCGGGCCATCAACATGAGGGAGGCCAACCATACACAGCTGCAGGATTGCGTAGGCGCCAACATATTGTCAACAATTTCTTTTGAATCAACTCACCATCACCACTGTATTAACATATGTAAATAAACACCTATAATAATCACCATATCATGGTCTGGGTAATCATTTTTGCTCACCTTTATCTCTAACTATCAGAATAAGAGTGTAGCCTCATGAAGCATTGCTGATATACCGATCATGACAGACATTTCCAAAGCAATTGTGATGCATATTATTCAACAGTCACATTCACACAACCTGTAAATGACACATATCCTGTATATTTCACCTCTGAAGGGCAATAGCAGAGGACCACACCTATTTCACACATACATGTTGGCAACATGATTCTTTGCAGCATATGGCACACAACGAAGACACCATCAGTCAATGATGGAACAAAATGCATCATACATGAAGCAGGGGATGTGCAATTGCAACAATATCATTAATGTATGGCCACACCCTTGACAGCAGTACTGTTACATCACCTATCTTTGCAAGGACCATGTGTGACTAGAATTCCATATAAGCAGAACATAGAGAGCACAAGTGCCACACCTATGACAAGCATTGCACACATGACATTCCATATGCATGTCAGCCCATGTCCTAAGTCCGAAAACACCCATGTTCCCGGTCTCACCCTACACATCTTAGGTCCCTGGAATGGTAATATGTGTACCCAGATATTCCCTCCTCTACACTCACACAGACTAACACTATTAATCCAGTGTGCTTCACCCTTTAGTATGGTATGCCATAGTCATTGTACATCTGTCTGCATGGATGTCAGGTTAAATAATGCACTGGCTTGTAGTCTCTAAGCCCTGTTCTCACCTGTAGATTGCTTCCCATATGAAAGGTACTGTTGGCCATTTGAACTCAAATCTCACTTACAGGACTAGTGAGAAACTGATGCAGCACATATCTGTGAGCACCTACATGCAGACCAGCCATTTGAACATGCACTGCCATTGCAGATGCTTGGAACAGCATAGAAGCTGCCATTTTATCAATAACACTGTTATGCATTGCCAGAAAAATAAGCTGTGTAACACAGCCCTTGGGTTTATGTGTCACCTTCCAAAACACAGGACAAACACAGTTTTCCATGTCAACTGTCTTGTTCTTCCTCCGACCAGTCTTAGTCAGACCACTGAGTATGTACCTTGTGAAATTGCTGGATCCTCATTGACCCTGCATCCTGTTAGCCTGACTGGCACCTGTCTGTGCGTTACCATAAAGGTTCCTTGCGGCTACATATGTATCATAGTTGCTTTCCCAACCCTCACATTCCTCCGGGGGTATTTTGACAGGTGGTTCTTCAATGCATACTCAAATAAGTTATATAGCATAATCTGCTTATTTATCGTACCATAATTGGGAACTTGTCTCCAAATACCCAAATCATGGCCTATTCCTTGTCTGGGTCTCAAGTATGCATGAGCGACAAAGTGTGACAGTGTACTATGGCCGTATGCAGGAATAAGGCATGGTGACTCCAGCAGAACCAGCAATGTGAGATAATGTGCATTAAAAGTCCACACATGTTAGGACCCCGACAGTTCACACAATGATTCACATTGCTCACAACATATTGATGGGCCGTGCGTGGTGAATAGCTGCGAGATTAATCAACACAGAAGCTATGATGTTCCCAGATGCAGTGGGAACTTTACAGGCCAACCTGTGTACAAATGTTGTAATGACCCCTGCCGGTACAAGACTCTTGAGATATGATCTTACTCAGCACACCAAGGTTGACCTGTTGACTGTCTCATAACGTGTCTGCAGTGACAGTGTAAGACCATCCCCATGTGGGTTTTCAAATCCTCATTGGCTTTACTTCCGTTGATCTCAGTAGATACAGGAATAGCCGCCACTGACTCATGACTAGACGTGGACATAACTGTGACAACATAGACCCCTAAATACATACAGGATTAACATTGGCCCACCCACATGAACCAGACACCTCTGTGCAATTGATCACTGGAAATATGTGGCCACATGCTGCTTGGTCTGCTGGTCTGCCACTGCCACAGGAGAGTTGTAGCTCTGTCAAATGACCTAAACTGTGGCATGACATTACAAATGTGGTTCATCTTTGGCTCACCATGTCAATAACACAGCACCCACTTAGTATGTGCATGTGCCTGACTCATGGTGGGTTCACCAACAAGTGCCTAGGAAGCAGTATCCAAAATTCCAGGACATGTGATGGCCAAGTTTTGGACCATTGACATGAACAATCGTCTGCTATCTATCCAGTGCATGCTTTGTCATTTGTGGTGTTTATGTTACCCAAAAACTAGAAAGTGCACACAGCAGTTCTTGCTACATGTATGACTTACACATGTCCTCTCTCATTTCCACACTGACTTGCATCTGAGGGTTGGACACATTGACTCCACATGCATACAAGCATATTTGCAATAATGCATCTTGTGATGCTCACACAGTGGGTCAACAACAATATTAGTAGCAAATGCACACACATAGAGCCATGGGCATTGAGGTATTGTACTTATGTGCGTCACCTTGCTATCCTCTCCTGACGCCAAACATGCCCAATTTGTGCAATACATACATGTAGGGCACACTTTTGGCAAGCTATTGCGTCAGTCAAGAGTGAAAATCCTGTACATAAAGAAGCGGATCATGGTCCGCAGTAGTATGATGTATCACATGTGCCCATACACCGTCATGCCCAAAGTGGGTGCAATCAGCCTATCTCAGTATTGTCACAGCTGTAATATTACATTAAAATGGTAAAATGATCCAAACCCAATTATTGCCTGAAATGTTGCCACATAGGAGTAAAAACATTACGCACATGCGTCTAAAAATTTAGCTTATGGTCGAAAAACAAAGCATAATGCCCTGAAAGAACCATTGGCCCTGAGCGGTATCTTGAAACATATGGATGCGGGCTCAAATCTACTCCTGTGCATCGGAAAAAATGACATGCAGACTGTATGCGTCAAAATATTTTGACACATGACGATAAAAACGCCCGCCATTTTAGGCAGGAAGTGATGAAATGGGATATCCTGTTTACAGAATAGGTACAGTGGGTGTACTTTCACTTTGCAGTCTATGATATTTCCTGACTGTGTGGCTGTGTCTCATTTTGTCTCTGTATATTTAGTGAATTTGTCTCCTGTGTGGTCTTTTTATTGTCTTTTTGTGATTAAAAACTTGTAGTATCCTGTCTGAATGTTTTTTGTGCTCACTTGTGTTGTAAAGTATTGTCTTTGTTTTGTTGGGAGTCTGTTGTGGGTAGTGTTAGTTTGGGTATAGTTGGGCTGTGTTAGTAGTTTTTTAAAAATTTTCCTGTCCTACTTTCCTCCTATTCTCCTTTGTTCCCCTTTATCCCCTATTTCTCTATTGGTACAAATATGTTCGGTAGGCCTCGTCTTGGCAGGATGGGAGATGGAGTAGTTGGGTGGATTCATTTGGTTGGTGTGCCATTTTCTACCCCTAATGATTGAGGCAGGTGGGCGTGTGATACGGGGTATCACACTGAGGCACGGAGGCTCTGGTGGGCAAAGGTGTTGCATCATCTGCAAAGGATTTATAAGACACCCAGAAACGAGCACCAGCTGAAGCACCGCTGGGCTGACCTTGTCTCCAGGGAGCAAGATCTGCTGGACCACCTGGGGATTGTGATTGGTGGCCCTGTTGGTGAGTACAAATCATGCTAATGTGCACGTTTAATTGCTCTGTAGTGACATCAGCTGATTTTTTAAATATCTGCCGGCAATGTTGTTGACTGTGTGGAATGCTACTGAAACATATTGAGTCATATTTATACTTTGTTAAGGACCACAATTGCTAGCTGTTAGGAAGCAAGAGCTCCGCAAACTTACTGAATACATTTGCATTATGTAAGTTAGTGCCGCCGTTGTGTCAAACAGCAACACAAATCAGGAGCCAATTATGTATTGATATAAGCCACATTTACCGGTGAGGTATAGAAATTTCCAACTCATTATCATCATTTGTTGACGCAACAGCTAGACTGACTTTCTAAACACAACATGAGGCTGAAAATGAGTGCAAGCTTCACGTCAATTGATGATAGGAATGTGGCCTGAACATATGTCTCAGTGTGTCAGGAAACCGATCATGGAAATTTCCAAAATCTTAGGGATTATTGTGCCCCTCTTTCATTTCGGATACATGTCTGATCTGGATTTGGACACATAGGTAACAAGTGTTCTAGATGCGCTCAGCTAACATCTTAGACTGGTATTTGGAGTTTGCAGTGCCACATTTCGATTAGGGATGGCTGGCCAAAGGTATGCACATGGGTTCATATCTCTATGGTTGGTGCAACTCATCATAGCTGGGCCACATCAAATGAAGACACTGTAACAAAATAAGGGCTAACAACTGTCCCTGGCCCTCTGTACATTGTACCTGTGTGTCATAAATTTGTCATGGCCACAATAGCTGGTTGACTTGTAATGCAGTCCTCACGGAAAGTGGCTTTGGATGTCTCTGATGGATACACATGATGAGACGAATACACTCCATGATTATGTCTGCTCACTAATGAAGGAGCATGTTTGCAAACACATGATATTTAGGGCCACTGCATGTGTGCAGACATTAGTGTGTATCACTCACTGGAGACCGAGGGTATGTACATGTTAGCTGTGCTATGTAGGATGCAGTATCATCATTTCTAAGAGGCTTTACTTTCTGATGTAATCTTACACATAGGCCCTCATTACAACATTGGTGGTAAATCCCGCTTACCGCCGTGCAGAAGACCGTGAACACACCACCGCAGCAGCGGAATTCTGCCACAGCAATTATGACCCACAGTTCTGAATCCGCCAAAATCTAGACACCCACACAAGTCCGCCACACCAAAGGCCAGTGATAAACTGGTGAAAACCAAACCTCCACGGTCACGCCAACAGAAATATGCCCACACTATCACGACTCACGAATCCACGCGGCAGTCTTTCAACCGTGGTATTCCATTGGGGTACACACCGCTGCGCTCAAAATACACACACATTTACAAAACACAACCACATTGGACTATTCAAAATACACACACCTGATACACATCCACACCCAACTCCCACACACCCAATACAATATAAAACACACACCCACATCACCCACAAACCCTTACGACAAAAATTCATGAACGAAAGCCAGAGAGAGACAGCACCAGCAAGAACAACAGAATCCACAGGCACACAACACCATCACCCACAGAACTTCCACGCACCTCACACAACACCCCACTACATACCAGCACACTTATCACCCCACTCTCCACTCCACACATCACCTACACCACCCCATGGCACGGCAAAGACACCCCAGGTTCTCGGAGGAGGAGCTCAGGGTATTGGTGGAGGAAATAGTCCGGGTAGAGCCACAGCTATTCGGATCACAGGTGCAGCACACCTCCATTGCAAGGAAGATGGAGCTATGGCGAAGAATAGTGGACAGGGTCAACGCAGTGGGACAGCACCCAAGAAATCGGGAGGACATCAGAAAGAGGTGGAACGACCTACGGGGAAGGTGCAATCCGTGGTCTCAAGACACCACCTGGCGGTTCAGCGGACTGGCAGCAGACCCCCACCCCCTCCCCCACAACTAACAACATGGGAGGAGCAGGTCTTAGCGATTCTGCATCCTGAGGACCTCACAGGAGTAGGTGGAGGAATGGACTCTGGTAAGTCAAATCTTAACTATTACATCCCCCACCCTACCTGCATGCCAGCACATACCCCCACCCCCATCACTCCTACTCCTCAGAAATGTCCCAATATCACAAACCACACATCTTAACCAATAGGCCCTGCAGGCAACAACAAAGCATGGACAACCATCACTAAAGCATGCCCACAGCACATACCCATACACCCCCCTAAACCATCAGCAGACAATGTCCCACACAGGAATGCAAGCACTGGGGTGCACGCTCACCCACCCATTGCACACAATGACACACACAGTTGTAATAAACATCCTTTTATACCCTTGCAGGACCCCTACCCAACGTCATCAGACAGGAGGGTCCACACATGTACACACCACCAACAGAAGAGGCCCACAGTGATGACAGCACCTCTGTCCAACTGGATCTATGTGACCAGCCCGGCCCATCGGGGACCTCTGGACAGTCGGTTCCCCTCACACAGTCACAGGCCGCTACAGAGCTTCCCCCCTCTGGAAACACCAGCACAGCACCCACCCAGCGGGCCCATACCTCCATCCCCAGGACACGTCAATAAGCTGTGTGTCCATCACGGACGGAGGCACAGGAACACAGGGGAACTGGGAGGTCTGCTGTGCGACAGGGGGCGGACAGGCCAAGGGAACCCACTCTCCACGAGGCCCTCTCCTCCATCTTGGGAGCCTACTACCACTCCCAGGAGACAATGGCAACGGTACTAGCCAAGTTTCAGGAGACCCAGGGCCTGCAGGAGGAACAGTATATGGGCTTCAGGGAGGAACTCAGAACCATCAACTCCACCCTGGGCACCATCGTAGGGGTGCTGAAGGAAGTACTCAACACCAGGAGAAACACTGTGGCACTACAAGGGGCCCCTGACACTAGCATGGACGATGAACTGCCCACCACCTCCGCCGGCGCTAGTGGACAGGAGGCACTGCCACAGGACCAACACACCAGCACCCCACCCCCTGCAGAGGGAGAACCACCTCACAAACGGTCCCTGAGATCCAGGAACAAGACAGAGCTCGATGCGAAGACCCTGCCAAGAAATAAGACCACCCTGATTGTCATCCTACTGTCCCACTTTGTCACCCTGTCCACACTTAAACTGCCCCAGCTCCACTTCCTATGCCCCTTTGGACAATGCACCTGTGAGACTAATAGACTGTACTCTGCCATCGACATTCCTCCACCATCACCCCTCACCATTTTACTACCCCCTCCAATATTGAGCACTTAAATAAACACACTTAAAGCACAAAATAATCTGGAGTCTGTCTGTGATTTCGAAATAGTGTATTAGCAATTACAGTGGCAAAATGTTCATTCAAATGTAATGTCACCATACCCATGTCACACAGCTCTAGTCCATGAGGAATAAAAGCAGATGTCACACAGTGGGACCCACATCTGTGGAATCGTAAGGAAAAGTGACAACTCAGTGACCATACACTGGGTGAAAGCGACAGACAGTAGAGAGGCAGTAGTGTTTAAGTATATGTAGTAGGCAGGTCTGTACTCTTACATGTGTCTCACTGGAAATATTGCTGGATCACTGAGTCCCTGGTGTTCATATCTTCTTCCTCTGCTTCCTCGTCTTCACTGTCCACAGGCTCCACAGCTGCCACAACACCACCATCTGGACCATCCTCCTGCAGAAAATGCACCTGTTGTTGCAAAGCCAAGTTGTGAAGCATACAGCAGGCCACGATGATCTGGCACATCTTCTTTGGTGAGAAGAATAGGGATCCACCTGTCATATGGAGGCACCGGAACCTGGCCTTCAGGAGGCCGAAGGTCCGCTCGATCACCCTCCTAGTTCACCCATGGGCCTCATTGTAGCGTTCCTCTGCTCTTGTCCTGGGATTCCTCACTGGGGTCAGTAGCCATGACAGGTTGGGGTAACCAGAATCACCTGCAAATGGCGAGGGACAACTGTTAGACATGCACTAACCTGTAAGGATATCCCCAGACCCAGACAACCATTCCCACTGACTAGCTTCCAGGTGCTCACCTAATAGCCACACACTGTGCCTCTGGAGTTGACCCATCACAAAAGGGATGCTGCTATTCCGCAGGATGTAGGTGTCATGCACTGAGCCAGGGAACATGGCATTCACATGGGAGATGTACTGATCTGCCAAACAAACCATCTGTACATTCATCGAATGATAACTCTTCCGGTTTCTGTACACCTGTTCACTCCTGTGGGGGGGGGGGGGGACCAAAGCCACATGGGTCCCATCAGTTGCACCTATGATGTTGGGGATATGTCTTAGGGCATAGAAATCACCTTTCACTGTAGGCAAATCCTCCACCTGAGGGAAAACGATGTAGCTCAGCATGTGTTTCAGAAGGGAAGACAACACCCTGGACAACACGTTGGAAAACAGAGGCTGGGACATCCCTGATGCTATGGCCACTGTTGTTTGAAATGACCCACTTGCAAGGAAATGGAGCACTGACAGCACCTGCACTTGAGGGGGGATTCCTGTGGGATGGCGGATAGCTGACATCAGGTCTGGCTCCAACTGGGTACACAGTTCCTGGATTGTGGCACGGTCAAGCCTGTGTGTGATAATAACGTCTTTCCTCCATTGTCGACAGGTCCACCAATGGTTGGTACACCGGAGGATGCCGCCATCTCCTCACATGTCCCAGCGGACGGTGCCTATGAAGGACAACAGCAAGCACAGAGTCAAACAACTCAGAGGTATGTACACGCAGTTTACACAGAACACCATTCATACACAAAAAGTGGCCTGTTAGTGTGTTCAGTCTAGGCATAGGTATGTGTGACGCAGTTGAAAATGAAGCCATGTGGGCCCCTGAAATGGCGGCTGCCTGACCTCTAAAGTGGGACAATGGGATGTGAGGTAACTGCGCAGGCGTTGTACACCGTCGCGGTAGGCGGTCGAAGACCGCGGTGCAATGCTGCATTGGTTAACATTGGACCCTATAGGTCCCAGGAACCGATGACGATGAACGCTGGCGGTGACGGTACGCACCGCCTCGGACGTGACTGACATTTTCTCTCTGTTCAATCACTCGATACCTGATCTTCAACAGGACAGGACCTACACTGCAAGTGCTGCTGTGACCTTGGTCTCGAAGAGACAATGGCTCGAGTGTCTGGGGAAAGGGCCCCTGCCTTCACATCGGAGGAGTTGGAGAAATTCGTGAATGGGGTCCTCCCCCAGTACACGCTACTCTGCGGTACAAACAGGTTAGTACACTGGGAGCATTATGTGTGGGCTATGCCTGTGTGGAGAGGGCTAAATGTAAGTAGGAAGGGGGGAGAATGAAACGACGGTGAATGCATGTGCCACATGGCAAGGGTAGGGATGGGGGCCAAACACTTTGATGGTGCAGTTGGTCATAACTTTCTCTTCCCCCTGTACAATTCATGTAGGTCAGCGCCCACCAGAAAAAACATATTTGGCGTGCCATCTCCAAGGACAGCCGGACCGTGGGGGTCCACCACAGACTGAGCACCCACTGCCAGAAAAGATGGGAGGACATTCGCCGCTGGAGCAAGAAGACGGTGGAGCCTCAGCTGGGGATGGCCTCCCAACGTGGGAGGGGTGCCTGTCGCACCATGACCCCCCTGATGTTCAGGATCCTGGCGGTGGTCTACCCGGAGTTGGATGGGCGTTTGAGGGCATCACAGCAGCAACAAGGGGGTGAGTACATTCTCATTCTGCTGACTTTGCGCGCAGTGGAGGGATCTGGGTGTGGGAGGTGGGCTGTGGGTTTCCCTAGGCCAGGGCGAGTTCCGTAGGCAAGGTCCCTCCATAAGGCAGGCCATGTGGCAACCCACCCCACCTCTGTAGAGTGCCAAGAAAACCTAGGGGGTTATTTTGACCTCGGCGGTCTTTTTCCAAGACCGCTGAGGGACCGCCGTGCGGAAGACCTCCAGTGGTGGCGGTTTGCCGCTTAGCCTATTATGACCGTTGGCAGCTCTCTGTCCTTTTACGGATGGAGAGACACCAACAGCCATACTGGCGGGCGGCGGGGAAGTGGAGGTTGCTCCACCTCCACTGCCACGCCAACAGAACACCACCCAGCGAATCACGTCCTGTGATTCGGTGTGGCGATGTTCTGTTGGCTGTGTGGTGTTGGCGGAGCAGCCCCCATGGCTCCCGTCCCCTCCCGGAGGATCGTCGGACCAGGTAAGTCGATCGTCCGTGAGGGGTGGGGGGTGTTGTGTGTTGTGTGCATGCATGGGGGTGTGTGTATGTAGAGGGGGGGTGTGAGTGCGTGTATGCTTGCGGGGGTGTTGTGTGTTTAGGAATGAGTGCATGTATGTCTGTATGGATGTGTGCGTGTATGTTTGAATGTGGGTGTGTGTGTCTGAATGTGTGTGTGGATGTTGGCATGTATATCGGTGTGTGTGCGTATATGTGTGTTGGTGGTGCCTGCATGCGTGTCATGTGTGTTTGAGTGATGTTATGTTGGGGGTCGGGGGGGTCATGCCACCTTTGGGAGGTGGCAGGGGTTGAGGGGGGTAGCGGAGGGAAGTCGGGGTGGGGGTGGGGGGGTGTTTGAGACCCCTATCAGTGCCAGGGAAGGAATTCCCTGGCACTAATAGTGCTTACCGCCATGGATTTCATGGCGGTTTCAAACCGCATGAAATCCATGGCGGTCAGCCGGGTCCAAATACCGCCGGTGGTATAGTGACGGCCGTCGGGCTGGAGACCCTGGTGTCCAGCCCGGCGGGCGGAACGGAGAACCGGCGGATGACCAGCGCGGTAACCGCCATGGTCATAATACAAAAATAAAGACCACCAGCCTGTTGGCGGTCTTACCGCCGCTTCTCCGCCTTCCGCCAGGGTCATAATGACCCCCCCCAAGTCATGCCCCTGTGTCATCTATGTGTGCAGATATTGTCCATAGCCTTGTAGGCCATTTCCCAGGAATTGAACAGTAGAGCCCAAGAGCGCGGCGTAGTGCAGGGGGCTTCTGTGTCTGTCGTGTCCACCAACGGTAGCGGTAATGCATGCCCTAAACATGTCTTTCTTCTGCCGTCAACCCCCCTTTTTGTGGTCTCCCTGTTCTTGTGTGCATTAGCATCATCAGGCGGAGAAGCAGTGGCACCGGAGCACCAGGGTGCTGCATCCCACATGGCCATGGAGGGCCACACTACGGACTCGGACTTCACCAGTGGGACAGAGGGTGAGGGGAGCTCCATGGCGGGGACAGGAGCTGAGACCAGTGACATGGACTCGTCCTCTGATGGGAGCTCCCCTATTTCCAGCACCACCCTCCTAGCAGCCCCTCAGCCTTCGCCCTGTGCCAGCTCACCCGGGAGGGTGGGCATCCTCTTCACCCCAGGCACCACAGGCCCTGCCCCAGTCACCCATGCTGCCCTCAGTGAGGAGGCCATTGACCTCCTCAGGTCCCTCACTGTTGGGCAGTCTACCATTTTGAATGCCATCCAGGGTGTAGAAAGGCATTTGCATCAAACAAATGCATTCCTGGAGGGCATTCATTCTGGTCAGGCGGCCCATCAGCAAGCTTTTCAGACTCTGGTCTCAGCACTGATGGCAGCCATTGTCCCTGTCTCTAGCCTCCCCCCTCCAACTTCCTCCACCCAGACCCAATCCCCTCTACCTCAGCCTATCCCAAGCACACCTACAGACCTGCATGCACACACGTCAACACACAAAGGAAGCTCAGGCAAACATAAGCACCACACATCCCACAGGCACTCACGCAAGCATCACACACATGCAGACACACCAACATCCACTGCCTCCACTGTGTCCCCCTCCTCCTCATCTCCCTCCTCCCTCCCTGTCTCGTCTACACTCCCACCTGCATGTACTACCTCTACAGCCACTACGTCCCTCTCCAGTAGACCCACCACCACACCCCGCTCACATGCAGTCACCACCCCCACTACCATTCACACGTCCCCTGTGTCTTCTCCCAGTGTGTCTGTGATGCCCACTCCCAAGATACACAAACGCAGGCACACACCCACCCAATAGCCATCCACCTCACGACAGCCTCCAGCGCATGCACCTTCACCCAAAGTCAGCAAACTAACACCTCCTACAACCACCACCTCTTCCTCCACTCCCAAACCCCCTCCAGCTACCCGTCCCACTGTGTCAAAAAAAACTTTTCCTGTTTTGGTCCAGAGCTCGCCCCCCACGTCCGCAGCACCACCCTGCTGTATCGTGCCCCTTGCCCCCGCCCACGCTGCTGCTAGCGTGTTCGAGTCCCGTGGCTTCTGCCGCTTTTTCGCCGCTCGTGTAAGTGTTTTTTCCACTTTTTAGCGCCTGCCTCCTGACGCTCTAGCCCCCATGTGCCCCTCTGATTGCTGTATTCCAATTGTATTTGTGCCATTTTTGCGTAGTTTTGTGACTGTTGTAAACTGTGCCGTATTCTTTATTGTGCCTTGTCTCCTGGTATTTTGCCCCTTGTGCGCTCCCCCCTTGCCTTCTCTCACTGCCGCTGCCTCCCCGCGGCCCGCCCCCCTCGTGCCCCCATTCGCCGCTCCCTCCCGCCTCCCAGCTGCTCCTCCCTCCCCCCTCCCTTCTTAATGGCTGGCGCTGCGCGTCGCAAGTGAGCGACCTCTGACCTGTTTTGGTCCAGAGCTCGCACCCCACGTCCGCAGCACCACCCTGCTGTCTCGTGCCCCTAGCCCCCGCCCACGCTGCTGCTAGCGTGTTCGTGTCCCGTGGCTTCTGCCGCTTTTTTGCCGCTCCTGTAAGTGTTTTTTACACTTTTTAGCGCCTGCCTCCTGGCGCTCTAGCCCCCATTTGTGCCCCTCTGATTGCTGTATTCCAATTGTATTTGTGCCATTTTTGCGTAATTTTGTGACTGTTGTAAACTGTGCCGTATTCTTTATTGTGCCTTGTCTCCTGGTATTTTGCCCCTTGTGCGCTCCCCCCTTGCCTTCTCTCACTGCCGCTGCCTCTCCACGGCCCCGCCCCCCTCGCGCCCCCATTTGCCGCTCCCTCCAGCCTCCCAGCTGCTCCTCCCTCCCCCCTCCCTTCTTAATGGCTGGCGCTGCGCGTCGCAAGTAAGCGACCTCTGACCTGTTTTGGTCCAGAGCTCGCGCCCCACGTCCGCAGCACCACCCTGCTGTCTTGTGCCCCTGGCCCCCGCTGCTGCTAGCGTGTTAGAGTCCCGTGGCTTCTGCCGCTTTTTCGCCGCTCCTGTAAGTGTTTTTTCCACTTTTTAGCGCCTGCCTCCTGGTGCTCTAGCCCCCATTTGTGCCCCTCCGATTGCTGTATTCCAATTGTATTTGTGGCATTTTTGCATAGTTTTGTGACTGTTGTAAACTGTGCCGTATTCTTTATTGTGCCTTGTCTCCTGGTATTTTGCCCCTTGTGCGCTCCCCCCTTGCCTTCTCTCACTGCCGCTGCCTCCCCGCGGCCCCGCCCCCCTTGCGCCCCCATTCGCTGCTCCCTCCCGCCTCCCAGCAGCTCCTCCCTCCCCCCTCCCTTCTTAATGGCTGGCGCTGCGCGTCGCGAGTGAGCAACCTCGGACCTGTTTTGGTCCAGAGCTCGCCCCCCACGTCTGCAGCACCACCCTGCTGTCTCGTGCCCCTGGCCCCCGCCCACGCTGCTGCTAGCGTGTTCGAATCCTGTGGCTTTTGCCACTTTTTCGCCGCTCCTGTAAGTGTTTTTTCCACTTTTTAGCGCCTGCCTCCTGGCGCTCTAGCCCCCATTTGTGCCCCTCTGATTGCTGTATTCCAATTGTATTTGTGCCATTTTTGTGTAGTTTTGTGACTGTTGTAAACTGTGCCGTATTCTTTATTGTGCCTTGTCTCCTGGTATTTTGCCCCTTGTGCGCTCCCCCCTTGCCTTCTCTCACTGGGGCTGCCTTCCCGCGGCCCCGCCCCCCTCACGCCCCCATTCGCCGCTCCCTCCCGCCTCCCAGCTGCTCCTCCCTCCCCCCTCACTTCTTAATGGCTGGCGCTGGGCGTCTGAGGCACGCCAGAGGCAAGACCGTCTGCGCCCGTCCGCGCCTGGACCGCGCCCAGCGCCACCCCCACTGGTCCTCACACCTCCCGCATCCCCAGCCTTCGCTACTCGGCCAGCGAACTCTTCGCCCTCAACCCTGGCCCCTCTACACAATGCTTACAGGCCACCCCGAAGCACACCAAAGGACCTTTTTCCTGCCGTACCTGCAAAAGAACAACGAAGCCTGCAGCAACCAACACAAACCACCTGCACTGCATCCTCCTCAACACACGCTCCGCACGAAAGCACGCCATCGAACTCTGGGACCTGCTCGACACCACCGCCCCAGATGTAGCCTTCCTACCCGAAACCTGGTGGAACGACTCCTCGGCCCCAGACATCGCCATCGCCATCCCTGACGGCTACAAGATCACCAGAAGAGATCGCACCAACGGAATCTGCGGAGGAATAGCCATCGCCCACAAATCCACCCTCAAGATCCACACCCACACGGACGACACCCTCAAGACAGCCGAACACCTCCACTACCAGATCCACACGGACCCCAACACTACCCTCAGAGGAACCCTCATATACCATCCTCCAGGACCAAGAGCCCCCTTCAGCGACACCATCTCCGACCTCGCAAGCACCCACGCCCTCGCCTCTTCAGACTACATCCTCCTGGGAGACCTCAACTTCCACCTGGAGAACAACAATGACACCAACACCGCATCACTGACCACCAACCTCTCCAACCTCGGACTCCGTCAACTGGTCAACACACCCACCCACAGCGCCGGCCACACCCTTGACCCACTCTTCACTGCAAGCAACCACATCTCATTCAGCCACACCTCCGAACTCCACTGGACCGACCACAACTGCGTCCACTTCACCTTCAAGAAAAACACCGAACACCACCGCACCCCTCTACCACCTCACTGCCGCTGGGGAAAAGTCACCGAAGACCAACTAGCCAGCACCCTTGCCAAAAACCCACCACCCGACCCCACCGACCCGGACTCCGCCGCCATCAACCTCCAACAATGGATCCTCAACTGCGCCAACATCCTAGCACCACTCAAGAGACCCACCGTCAACCAAGAAAAGAAAAAAACAGCTTGGTTCACAGACGAACTGATCACCTCCAAACGCACCTGCCAGAAACTCAAGAAAAAATTGATCCTCGAGCGCACACCCGACAACCTTGCCATCCTCAAGGAAGCCAACCGCAAACACCACCAACTGATCCGACTCGCCAAACTCTCCCACTTCACAGAACGCCTCAACAACAACACACACGACTGCAAGGAACTCTTTTGCATCGGGAAGGAGCTCTCCAACCCCAACGCCAACGTCAACGACGTCCCACCATCCCAGAAACTCTGCGACGATCTCTCCACCTTCTTCTACCAGAAAATCGCAGCCATCCACGACAGCTTCAACACCTCACCTCCGCCTGACCCCAACCCCCAACAACTCCTCCCATGCCGACCGCCTCACCACCTGGACCCACGTGGACGACGCCAAAACCCTAAAGACCATGAACTCCATCCACTCAGGATCTCCCTCTGACCCCTGCTCACATCACGTCTTCAACAAAGCCGACATCACCATGGCCCCCCAACTCCGCAAGATCATCAACCTTTCCTTCAACACCGCTACCTTCCCGGACAGCTGGAAGCACGCAGAAATCCAACCCCTCCTCAAGAAACCTAAGGCTGACCTCAACGATCTCAAACATTTCCGACCGATCTCCCTCCTCCCTTTCCCAGCGAAAGTCATCGAAAAGATCGTCAACGCACAGCTCTCCCACTACCTCCAAGACAACTCCATCCTAGACCCCTCCCAATCCGGTTTCAGACTCAACCACAGCACAGAGACTGCACTCCTCGCCGCCACAGATGACATCAGACAACAAATGGACAACAGCGAAACTTCAGCCCTCATCCTCCTAGACCTCTCTGCTGCCTTCGACACGGTCTGCCACCGCACCCTACTAAATCGCCTCCACGAAACCAGCATCCAAGACAAAGCCCTCAACTGGATCTCCTCTTTTCTCTCCGGCAGAACCCAGAGAGTCCGACTCTCACCCTTCCGCTCCGAAGCCACCAACCTCATCTGCGGCATCCCCCAAGGCTCCTCGCTAAGCCCAACGCTGTTCAATGTCTACATGGCCCCCCTCGCACAACTGGCCCATCAACACAACCTCAGCATCCTCTCCTACGCCGACGATACCCAGCTCGTCCTCTCCCTGACCAAAGATCCTCACACCGCCAAAACCAACCTCCACGAGGGACTGAAATCCATTGCCGAGTGGATGAGCAACAGCCGCCTGAAACTAAACTCCGACAAGACGGAAGTCCTCATCCTCGGTCGCTCTCCCTCGGCCTGGAACGACTCTTGGTGGCCCACCGCCCTGGGCCCCCCACCCACCCCAGCCAGCCACGCACGAAACCTCGGCTTCATCCTCGACTCCGCTCTCACCAGGTCCAAACAGGTCAACGCAGTCTCCTCCTCCTGTTTCAACACCCTCCGCATGCTCCGCAGAATCTTCAAGTGGATTCCAACAGGAACCAGAAAGACGGTGACCCAAGCCCTCGTCAGTAGCAGACTCGACTACGGCAATGCACTCTACACAGGCATCCCAACTAAAGACATCCAACGACTCCAACGCATCCAGAACGCATCCGCCCGCCTGATCCTCGACATACCCCGCTGATGTCACATCTCCCACCACCTGAAGGACCTCCACTGGCTCCCCGTGGACAAGAGGATCACCTTTAAACTCCTCACCCACGCACACAAAGCACTACACGACACCGGACCCACCTACCTGAACACCAGACTCAACTTCTATGTTCCCTCACGCCAACTACGCTCTGCCAACCTTGCCCTCGTCATCGTCCCCCGAATCCAGCGCAAGACCTCTGGCGGCAGATCCTTCTCCTACCTCGTCGCCAAGACCTGGAACTCTCTCCTGACCTCACTACGCCAGACCCAGGACCTCCTCACCTTCAGGAGACTCCTCAAGACATGGCTCTTCGAACGATAGCAGCTACTCCCCCCCTCCCACCAGCGCTTCGACACCCTTACGGGTACATAGCGTGCTTTATAAATCTAATGATTGATTGATTGTCCAACCTTGACCTCTTTCCCACACCTCCCCCACCCCGTCCGTCTCCTAGGTCCCGAACTAGCACCTCAGCCACAACATCTCCGGGACCAGTGGTGCCTGTAGTCACCAGAATCTGGAGTGCACGGCCACCAGGGCAGCCAGTGTGGCACGGAGCCACAGCACAGACAGTCCCCCACCTGTGAAGCATCAGAAGTTGGCCAGTGCCCGGTGGGAGAGGGGGAAGACTCCAGCCACCAAAGTCGCTCCCAGGGGTCCTGGTGGGAGTGTGGAGTCAGCTGTGACACCTTCCAAGGTGGGGAAGGGCCACAAGAAACCCGGCAAGTCTGGGAAGAACAGCACGGCGGAGAAGCCCGCCATCATCCCCGCTGCCCAGGAGGCCACTGCCATCATCCCCGCTTCCCAGGAGGCCACCTCCAGCACCAGCCCAGCTGCCCCGGACAGGACCACCAGCACGATCCCACCTGCCCAGGACAGGACCGCCAGCACAAGCCCAGCTGCCCAGGAGGCCACCGCCAGCACAAGCCCAGCTGCCCAGGAGGCCACCAACAGCACCAGCCCAGCTGACCAGGACAGGACGGCCAGCACAAGCCCACCTGCCCAGGATAGGACTGCCAGCACAAGCCCTGCTGGGCCATGAAGGACCGCCAGCAAAAGCCCCGCTGGGCCATGAAGGACTGCCAGCAAAAGCCCCGCTGGGCCATGACGGACCGCCAGCAGCTGAGTCCTTGCAATGGAGACCGCCGCCTCAAGCACCGCTGAACAGGGTACCACCATCTCAAGCACCGCTGAACAGGGCACCGCCGTCTCAAGCACCACTGAACAGGGCACCGCCATCTCAAGCACCACTGAACAGGGCACCGCTGAACAGGGCACCGCCATCTCAAGCACCACTGAACAGGGCACCGCCCTCTCAAGCACTGCTGGCCCATGAGCGGCAAGGGCACTGACGCTACTGAGTCCGTCATGGGGTGAATGAAGCACTCTGGGCACCATGCCCCCTGCAGAACCAGTGGACACTGTCATCCACTTGAGAGACTGTGGCTTTGCACTCCCCAGGATAGAACAGTGGGCAAACCACCCACTGTATAGACTTGAGAGACTGTGGCTTTGCACTCTCCAGGATGGAACATTGGGCAAACCACCCACTGTAGAGACTTGAGAGACTGTGGCTTTGCACTCCCCAGGATTGAACAGTGGGCATGTGGCCCCATCGTGGATTTGGTGTTGTGCACTCAACCGGCTGAGGTGCCCCCCTTTCCCTCCCCCTGAGGTGCTTGTTAACTTGCTCTCCGATTCCCCTGCAGTGTTCTCTCCGTCATGGTTGGGGATCTTGTGTGGGTCTCGCCCATACCGTGTTGTCCCAGTGTTCCACTGACTTAATTAGAACACTACCTGGACTACTATGCTTGGTATATATTTTGTACATGGGGTATATATATATATATTTCTGCCTAATTGCTTTTACTATATTACAATGGTTACACTCGTTTTCCATTGTCTTTGCATTCTTCCAGGGGGTCTGGGGGGTGTAACTGTGATGTATTGATGTGCATTAGTGTGTGTTTTGTAGTGGGTGGGGGTGGGGCTGTTGCTCTCTTTTCCCTCCCCCCTCCCCTGTGTCATAGGTGCAGTACCCACCGTGGTCTTCGCCGCCGGCGTTCGTTCTCCTGGTAGAGGAGCAGGAAGACTATTGCAGGTAGAATTTGGAGTTCCAGCTCCATGGTGTACTCGTTCCTCATGGGGTGTGTAGAGGTGAGCGTTTTTCCTTCGAAATTCCTGTTTCTGCTGTGTTTTTATCTGCGGTGAATCCGCCCCAGAAAAGGTGGCGGACTGGCCTGTCATAATGGTGTGGGCAGTACATTGTCCTCTGCCTGTCTGTTGCCAGTGACTGCCATGCTGTTTGTTTGTACCACCGTGGCAGTCAGAATGTTAATGTGGCTGTCTTTGTTGGCGGTTTCCGCCACTGTCGTAATAGCAAAAATGTTCCGCTGGCCTGTTGGTGGTCGTACCGCCGCTTTATCACCGTCCGCCAGGGTTGTAATGACCACCATAGTATTTGTCTTTGGAATGGTTGCATGGTGCACTGACATTAAGCACATTTCTCCCTTCCATACCCTACACTGTTGGTGAGGTGGCTCGATTCGAGGACCCAGACAACTCCAGTAAGTGTTGACATGTCTGTTATGTGTTGGGTTTGCTGGTGATGTGTGATGGACTCCTGTGTGTTGGACACATAGCAAGGTGTGAGGCTTGAATGGAATATCATTATATCACCATCTTTGAGTTGGCCAATCCTTATGTTATTGTCGTATTTTGGTATTCTAGGTCAGTCCTGTAGGCACGGCAATGTGAATAGGGATGAGCCATGTGGATAAAACTTGAATCAGAAAAAGTTTCACTGGACCATATTAGTGAATTAGTCAGCCAGTCAGACCCAAATTCTCCCAGAATGGGGATGCCAAATGCCTACCTAGAGACTTCTGCTTCCCTATTCACTAATGTACTTATTGAACTGTAGGTTAAATTTCCTAGAAGCATGTAGCTCCACATGTAGTGCTACGAGTATGTGGCACTTGTGTGCAATGGCCTAGGTGTGCATGCAACTCATGGCCAGGGGTGTTCTTGCATCTCTGTGTTTGTTGTAATTCATGGCTTACTGGTAGTAAATGATGTGGACAAAGGTCTGCATTTCCAAACATGAGTGTCGATGGGATTGGTCAAGGGTTAGCTGTCTCCTATTTGGAGATACTCCTTACCTGTGGTGTGTGTGCTGGGCCAAACACATGTCCAGCTTTCCTAAGCTTCCTGGGTGTCCTTGTTGTTAGAAATTATTAGTTGTTAGTCCACCCCCCCTCAGACACAGGCATAGGTTTGTGAATAGTGTACCTAGGACTGATGATACAAGTTTGGTACACAGACATGTAAATCAGTGAATCACTTGTCTGAACTTAGTATACATACTCATGTTTAGCACATGCTTACTATACTGGCAAGTCCATTCACAACTCGCAGATCCTGTGGCCATAGATTTCGATCCCGTGCAATGACGTTTGTAGCCCTGGCGGCGGTGGAGGATGTGCAGCATGATTCTTAGCTGACAACTGGCAGAACTAGGATGCCAAAATCATGCCTGTTGTTACCCATCTTGTAGGGTTTGGATGTGCTATGTGTGATAGGACCTTTGTAGGCTGGTATGATGATATGAGCTGTTACAAGTACAATAGATGTATTTGATTTACGTCTTGTGCCATTCCACACAATGCAGTACATAATGATAGATTTTCTATTTGTCTTAACAGCTGCAAATATGACACCCATACAGGTCAGGGAGTTTTCCAATGGCGGGCAATGAGATACCGCCACATCCTTGATGTTGAGTCTGGGTACCGAAAAATGGCCCGCAGATATCGCCATGAATGAGCCTCCAGAGCCTGGAAGGCATTTGCACAAGATGGCCCTTCTTTACCTACCACAACCACCACCACTACGAACCAGGTGGCACCACCAGCAGCTGAGACCGTTGAGGGACCATCCACAGCAATTGCTCCTGGCCCAAGCACAGCACCACCTGCAGGGCAGCCAACAGCCATGGACACAACACAGCCCCATACTTCCTCGGCTGGCACCCAGACAACCCCTGCTGCAGCCATTGACCCTGCTGCTTTTGGACAAATGAAACGGAATTTGGACCGTGTCCTTAGGAAGATGAGCCGACTGCGGCAGGAGGTGCGACAGGTCAACCGGCGGGTGCGTTCCATCAAGAGGACCCTCCGGAGGGCCAAACTGTAGACAATGAGATGGACATGATTCCCTGCCCTCCCTCATCTTTTCTGGTTCTTATACTTTGTGGGATTAGGGGGCTTAGTGTTAGGTTAGTATAGGCTGTTAGTTTAGTTAGTGTTAGTGGGTGGGGGGTCCTGAATATTTCTACTGTTTATTTGTAAGTGTGTGGGTGGGGGGCAATGTTGGGGTTCTTGTGTGTTTACAAAAAAATAATAACAATAATAAATAAACCAAAAAAAAAAAAATATATATATATATTTGTTTAGTATGGGATAGTATGTGTTTAGGTTAGTATCTGTTGTCCTCCATGTGTCCCGTCTCATAAGAGGGGTTGATGTTTAGAACGTTTTGTTAAATGTGATAAGTATGTTTAGCTTAGGTTAGTTAGGGACAGTTGTGGGTAATGATCAGTTAGAGTAGATTAGGGTAAGTAAGGTTTTTCCCCGAGTTTTCACTTCTGTTTTTACTGTTTAATAAATATGTAGGTAACCATTTACAGTATGTGTCACATGCTGGTTGATCAGGGCCTTGGCATGAGTGTACAGTGCCTCTTTTGTATTACATTTTGTGTCCTATACTGCAAACAAATCCCAACTGAGCTGTAACATTGGCAGCTACCCCAAAGCTACTTAGCTAAGATTCGGCCATTCATTGCAACCACCAATCACAGTTACTATGGATCCCAAAGTGTGGTTTTTTCGTGATGTATGTTTTCAATGTCACATACTGTGCTTCCAGATTTAGTATTGGGGACACTGTGTTATGTCTGACTACAGTCTCATGTCCAAGGAAACCCTTATAAGGTGAGTGGTAGTATGCTCTCCTGTAGTATAGTGTATATAACTCACATAGATCATTTGTTACACTGTTCAGCATGATTACTTATTTGGATGTAAACTCATACACCTCCATTCATGCAGGTTGGTGTGTGTTGACTTATATTTGTGAGCAATGTTACATACATTAGTTTTGCATTGAAGCAACATTTTGAAAGGCACTATTTTCTGATTTTGACATCCCTTGAGGAAGCGTTAATCTGTCCAACACAGCATTATGGTGTATAGTTTCTCTTTTCCTCAGAAATTACCCTCAGGAAGGGCAGAGTATGGTAGAATCCAGGCCACTGTGCATAGTTATCAGCTCACATTATTTCAGGACAGTTATATTGACAATCTATGATAAGTTACAGGAGGCAAAATTCACTGATCTACTGCACGCTTGATGTGTCACATTACACAGAGACAAAGTGCTGGTGTAAGTGCTATTTATTGAAAAGTGTTGTAGTGCTATATGTACATTGTCCATGATTGTAGGTCCATTATAGTGACATCTTCCATTGTGATCCTACACAAGTGCAAAAGGACATGTCATTGGACATGCTGGGGTGAAGTGTCAGACAGTGCAGAGGGACAGGACTTGCCAATGAGTTAGTGAGAGACAATCACTGGGCAGGCCGACAAGATAAACAGTGGTTTGCAGGACAGTGCTTGAGTACAGTTGTTGCAAGACTGGCATGTTACAATGCGCAGGACCTTGGTAATAGGTGGCCATGTGGCAGGGACCAGTGCTACTGGGTACTTTTATGTGTGAAGGTGATCTGTTCCTGTTCTTCATCTTCTGATGTGTGTGTTTTGCCTCCGCTGCCCTTGTTGGTGGTGGTTGTGAAGGGGCAACACACACCTCAGTGTGTGTAGACGTGGGGTCAGACATCCCGGTAGCTGCTACATGTGGGGGTCTTAAGAGCAGTACTGCTGCAAGGAGGATCCGCTGGTTCTTAAGAATAGCAGACACATCACGATGGTAGGCAGCCAGGTCGGCCCTGAGGGGTTCAAGGTTGCATTTGTGCACGCGTTGACAGTATTGCTGTTGTAGGTGTTGGATCAACTGTATTACAGCTATGCTGATTTCCTTCAGCCTTTTTTCTACTTCCTGCAAGATAGTTGTTCACCCTTGCATAGCTGCTGCCTGTTCTTCAGTGGACATCATGCACAAACGCACCCCCTCTAGGCTGGATGCCATATTTTTCATCCCCACCTGCACCTCTTTGGACAGATCCTGCTGTACTCCGACTGCAGTTCGCTCAAAGCTGGTGCCAGTGTCGTCAGAGTCCTCAGCAGTATTGGAGCTGGCAGGTTGTATAATTGGGGTGGTGGGTGGATCCTCTACGATTGCTGCTGTATCTGTGCTCCTCCTTGTGACTGAAGGTGGGGTCTGGAGGGTTCCAAGGACCTCTTGGAGGGTGTGGTGGCTGATGTTTGTCAGCTCGTCATCCATGTCATCAGGGTAGTCCTGGACAGGCATATCCGCAGGAGATCCATCGTACTCTGCAATGAAATACAGTACAATTAGTGTGTCTATGTTGTGGCATTTGTGATGTGGCATGCCTGCCTTTTGATGATTTTTAGATTGTCATCTTGGTTTCTGTTCATTGCTCCAGTCTTTCAGATGGGCATTCTCCCAGGCCTATGCCCCACCTGCATGTCACATGTATTGTGGTCAGTTTGTGGACTTGTCAGCATCATCTCCTCTAGGTGTTGGTTCTGGCCAAATAGTGAATTGCCACCTTCTTGTCCTACTCAACCCTCCCCCTACTTCCATTCTCATGGTGAGGCCTTTTACTGGCTGTGGGTGCTCTGATAGCACTAGCAGCACACTTAACAATCTGGACCTGCCCCAGTCTCTGATCTTTTACATCCACCTATTTGTAGGTGAAATGTAGTGTATACTATGTATAGCATTGTTATGGCACAATATGGATGTCAGCATTGGTAATGTGTACTGCTGATGTTGGGGAACATGTGGTACATTGGATTGCCCTGATAGTCGTAGCAGTGTCCTATTTCCTCCTCTGACTGTACAGGTGTATTTCAGTGACCAGTTACATGTGTCCTCCCCCTCAATGCTGTTGTCTGAGCAGTATGACATTTGGGATGTTGCATTGTGACCCTGGCACAGGATGGACCCTGACATATGCAGCGTGGGTGTGACATTACTGCTATGTACCTCCTAATGTGGATGACATTGGCTGATGTTTGCAGCAACTATGGAAATTCACATTTGACAGGACTGGAACTTTTGTCTTGATTTCAGGGGATTGTTAACGTTGTCATCCTAAACCCTCTAATTTGGGTGTGTATGATCCATGGGGACGTTACTTCCATTGGCTACTTGACCAGCACACACAGCAGAGCTGGTAGTGGCAACTGTTGTCAGTGTTACATTCCAGTTGTCATTGTGGCTAGAGGTTGTTAATTGGGCCCTAGTTAATGTAGGGAGTATAGTGGCTGACGTGTGACGGGATGTCAGTTTGATGTTGTGCCCTTCCCTTCTGGCGTGGCATTACTTCTGCAACATCATTGGCATGGCAGCATAACCCCATGGAAAGGTTGTTGGTGTTGTGTGGTGGTGTGCCCCAGGTTTCCTCTGAACGGGTCATGCCCCCGTGCCGTGCTCCTTTACCCATGCCACTCCATGTATATGATGACTTACATGCATTGTGTAGTAGGTATTCCCCCCGCTGGCAGTTAAGATTAGTGCATTTTAATTCCCCTGCGACTTACCCTACATGTGCATTGTCTCCTGGTAGTTTGCGCTGTCCAGTCCTTGGATCCCTGTGGTGATCTCCTCAGGGATGACGGCTGTAACCATCTCCTCCATGTGGTCCAGGGCCTCCTGCGGTGCTGGACTCCCACCTCCAGTCTGCAGTGCTGCCTTCCTGTTCCTGGCCATCTTTTCCTTGGTCCTGCGCTTGCAGTCATGCCAGCGTTTCTTGCACTCAATGATTGTTCTGCGCACTTCTGCCACACTGTTAATCTTGTCAACAATTTGTTGCCATATTGCCTCTCTCCTACGGATTGGCAACTTTGAGGTGACAAACAGTTAGTGCTGGTGTTCCATCACCTCTTTAACCAGTATTTCCTGCTCCTCTGCACTGAAGCAACACTTTCTTTTCTTCTTATCCCTGTCCTGGGTCTTGTGTGGGTCCTCCTGGCTGGTTCCTGGTCTGTTGTCATCTTCCTGGGGTCTGTACAGGCATCTGGGATCCATTTTGGCTCTCCTCTGCACAAATGGCTGTGTTTGTGGTGAGTTTTGACACTATTGCGTCAAAAACCACCACATATCCGGTTTGCGGTGTCGTAAATCAGCTCACAGTCATTTCCGCCGCGTTAACGTAGTTTTTCTTTACGACGTGACGCTGTGGTGTACATGAAAGAAAATGACTCACACCTGTGGTTTGCACCGCCGTGCGTCAAAGTATAAATTTGACACCCGCACGGCGCACAGAAATGGCACTAGCCGGCAGTAATATTTTTGACGTAAAACTGCGTCGGCGCAGTTTTGCGTCAAAAAGTATAAATATGGGCCTTAAAGTCATTTTTTGGAAGTGGAAACCTAACTTGTCTTAACTCTATGGCCTTAAAGCCATATTTATACTCCCATGCAAAAATGGGGCAAGGGAGGGAGGAGGGGTAAAAAAATGGTGCAAAGCTTGCTTTGCCCCATTTTTTAAAGCCTGGGTCAGGGCAGGCCTTAGGGGACCTGTGGGCCTATTTCCATGGTAGAACACCATGGAATAAGCCCCAGATGCCTTCCCCAGGACACAGGGGCACCACCACCCACACCAGAAGCACTGCAGAGGATGGGGGACTCCATCCCAGGTAAATACAGGTAAGATTCCATTTTATTTTGAAATGGGCCCCCATACAGGCACAGGGTGCAATGGCCATGCCCAGGAGACCCATGTCCTCTGTGCTGGCCATTGAGGTGGTGGGCATGAATCCTGCCTTTTCTAAGGCAGAATTCATGTGGCATGGTAAGTTTAGCACCATAAAATGACACTAATCTGGTTAGAGTAATTTTTTTTTATTCTAACCTGCCTAAAGTAATTTTTTGGTGCTAAACCCCCTTCTTTTATACCACCAGCCCCACCCGACTAAAGTCATTTTTTTTTTTACTCTAGCCTACTCTTTGCACCGGCTTGCACTATTCCATAAATATGGTGCCCGGCTGGTGCACAGAAGTGGTGCCAGCTGGTGCTAAACCTTTTGGTGCAAAACTAAGTTAGAGCAGTTTTGCACCAAAATGTATAAATAAGGGCCAATATTTTGTACGTTTGCCCCACTTTTGCGTCAAAAAATGACATTAATGCAGCACAAAAAAGTACAAATCAGGGCCTTGGTGCTAGACGGGTCCAGCACCAAAGTATAAATATGGAATTCGTTTTGCACGGAATTAAAGTAAAAAGAAAATGATGCTAATTTGGTGCAAACAGAGTATAAATATGGCCCAGAGTATAAATATGCCCCTAAATATGGCATGAACGCCATATAGTCATTTGATGCATGGGAATGACTACCTTGCATCTCATTAAGGTAGGTCTCCACTTCGAAAAAATGACTTTCACATGAATTTGGCACTAGATGGGTCTAGCACCTAAGTATAAATATGGAGTTAGTTTTTCACCCAATTTGAGTAAAACACAATTAAGCTAATTCGGTGCAAACACAGTATAAATATGCCCCTAAATTTCAACTGAATAAATCAACCACAGACAAAGCATGTAGTACACTTTTAAAAATCAAAGCAAGATGTTACGGTGAAAAAAATAAAACAGATACTTTGGTAGCCAACTACTGGAATGTAGGAAAGAAAAATCCTCAGTCAAATCAATTACCAATCAATCAGGTAATAATAACCTGTTTCAGATGAAGACATTGTTTTGTAGATTATTTTCAAGTCCGGTATACCCCTGATTCCATGCCTTCTGAGGAGTCCATCACCTGATTCTTTTTTTGCCCCATAATGTATACGTCCACACACTGATTTGTCTTTTCTCGAGCCTGAAGAACTATTTTGAGCTGTCAAATGTCTTACTATGGGTAATGTGCCTGATCCAGATGGTTTCAGAATAGAATTATATAATGTTTTTCCAAATTATTGCTCCCGAAACTATTTAAATTACTAAACCATTTTCTCTTACTGTGAAAACACCTTGGGTTTCTTCACTGAAGCATATGATTTGTCTTATTCCAAAAAAAGATTGTGATTTATCCCTGTGTAAAGGTTACTGTCCTATTTCTCTGATAAATTCTAATGGCAATTTTTTTACTAAAGCATTAGCACTTTGTCTTAAGGATTACATGACCTATCCCATAGATACTGAACAATCTGGCTTTGTTAAAAATAGAAATATAATAGACAATTTGCCTGTTTTTCTGAATATCCTGAGCAAAGCCCCAAGTGTAAGCATTCCTTTGCGGTGATAGCTTTAGATGCTGAAAAAGCCTTTGTTAGAGTTTTTTGGCCATTCCTAATGCATGCCCATCATTGGCATGTATTCAACCCACGAATTTTACAACTAATCTCTTTACTATATTCTTCACCTCGTTCTTCTGTTGTGGCCAATGGAAAAGAGTCCATATACTTCCCTCTACATAGAGGCAGAAGACAAGATTGCCCCTTATCGTCCTTATTATTCATTCTTGCCCTTGAACTCTTTCTGCCTTGACTAAAACACTCTGATAACGTTTTTGGTTTCCACCTAAACAATGTACACATTAAATTTACAGCATATGCAGATGATGTCCTTCGCTCCAATCGGGAAACTTCTTTTCCACATTTCTTTAAAGGGTTAAAAGTGTATTCAGAGGTGTCTTGTTATAAACAATGTAGAAAAGTCTGAAGAGATGTCTTTAAATTCGTTCTGTTTCAAAACTCCCTTTGGGGTTTTTTCCTGGAACCATGACAAAATAAAATGCCTGGAAGTCTAGTACAACAAAAATCTTAGCTCTAACTTAAATTCTAATATGAATGATCTTTTCTCCAAAATTACTAAACTGACACAGGAATAGTTGCCACTGTTTCTGTCAAGATGGTGTCACCTTGATGCAATCAAAATGATGATACTTCCTATTATTATTATGTTACAATGTTACCTATAAACATTCTTGCTAAATATTTCATAGCCTTCAATTAGCTCTTATCTTTTATTTTCTTAAATGGAAAATCTTCTAGAATATCACTCTATAGCCTATGATTATCCAGGTCTTTAGGTGAGGTTAATTTCCCTGATTTTTCCCATTACCAGAAAACATTTCGTAGTAAGCAGTGCCAAGACTTTCTTTAATGATCTGATCATCCTGACTCCGAATCTAAATTGTGGCACGAAATGGAATTTCCCAGAATTTTTTCCTTCTCTAACAAACACATTCTTTGTATGTTCCTTCCCACTAAGTACTGGATACTTTCACTTATTTCCCACTCCTGTCATTATTCAAGCCGGATTTGGTAGTTCATTCCTCCTCAAATGAACACTTCTTTCAAAGTCCCATTTGGTATAGCAAATGACTCTCAAAAAGTTGTTGTCCTGGCAATATTGGTTAAGCAGGGATTTCTTAACAATCTCTCACATGATACGCCATAATAATGTACTCATTCCTTTTGAGAACCTTTCCTCATCCTTTCCACTACCGTCCAAATGTATGAAACAATATCAGTTTTTGGAACCTATGCTCATGACTACTCTTCGTTCCTTTACATCCTCTCATAATGTGGGTCATGGTCAACAAAACCCCTCACCTCCATCACCAACCCTTCAAAAGCTGCTTTCATGTATAAAACATTGGAAAACATTCCAATAGACTGAACCATACCGAAATTTGAACTCACCTGGGAGGAAGATATACATTCCAATTGGCCTATAACCTTATGGAAGAAAATATGAGAGTAGATTCACAACACTGCATGCCCTGCTAATCTTACCCAAACATTATACTAGTTTTATAATTGACTTTATTAGACCCCATCCTATCTCTTCCAATTAAAATTGTTCAAACAAAATATTTGTTGGTGCTGCAATACAAATTCTGGAACCTACTGCCACATGTTTTTTTTGTGTCTTAAGCGCTCTCAATTCTAGGATCAAGTGTGGACACGAATAGGTGATATTATAAGCATTAGCTCTCCATTGTCATTGACTGCTTCATTTCTAGGTGGTTTGGGCAATCTCTAGTCTCATAACAGATTACATGGAAATTTAGTGGAATTTATGATTACAGTTGGTTTTCAGGTAATCTCCTAAAACTGGAAAACTACAGACTCCATTACCCTCCAACAGTTGTGGAACTTGGTCTGTCATAACCACCATCTAAATCGGCACAATTTACATTCTATCTTTTTATGTGCCAAACGTGAAGCATTGAGGAAAACACTTACCAGATATTTGTCTCCATGTGCAAGTAGTAATGCCTAATTCTCTGCTATGTTACTGTATATTGTCGATATTTATTGTTCTGCATATTTACCATATTATTTGATTAATGTTTTAATTATTGACTTGCGCCTACACTGTTCAAATAGGTTTTCATTATTGCATATTTCTCTTTTTTCTTCTCCTCTCTCTATTCTCTCTCTTCTACTTCCCCCTTTACTATTCTTTTTAATTCTCTTATAATACTTCTTATGAAAACCTTTTGTTAACGTGTTTTGAGACAGGCATGCTTATCTTTATAAGTTGATTGAATATGTTGTATTATTTGCCTTCTTAGTTCTATAACATCCTACTAATCGATTGCCTTGTCAAAGTCATGTACAATGCTTTTCTTTCTTTAATAAAATCATTAAACTGAAAAAAAGAGATTATAGCTTATGTGGTAAATTTGTTTATAAATTATGAGGGATTTTATGTTTTTTTTAAAGCATCTTCAATGCCTTTAATCATTTTCTATAACTTGGGGAGAATTGTTGGTAAAAGGGTGGAATTATTCATTATATTTGCAGTGAGAAAATAGATGTGTGGATCCTGTCTGATGAGCGGGTCTGGGTCTGATGTGCCAAGAAACAGATTGGATAACAATGAATGTGATTTTTATTTAATCATAAATATAACTAAATGAGGCTGCTAAGATATCATGACTGTAGTCTTTCCTCACCTTGTTTACCAATAGTTTTGTAAATTATGAGGGAAATTCGTTTAAAAAAAAATATATTTTCAATGACTCTAATCAGCCTCCTTTTGTCATGTATTACCCAGAGTGCAAAATCCAACATGGAATCTCAAGCAGCTGCACAGGTAGACTTACTGCAACTTACAGGGCCAGTACTAGCACATGGGAGTGTACTGTGTGTGGACAGCTTCGATATACAGCTAGAGGTCATGGGCCAGGAAGGAGACAGCACTATTTAGTGCCAGGTATGGGTCACAAATAATTATATGTGCCTGGGGGTCTAAGATGCCACAGAAGATTCTTAGACCCATATGGTTCACAAAGGAGTAACAGGAGGTGGTAGTACTGTCAGCTCTGTTACAGGCTGTTTTGAAGAATTCTGACGGTCTTTGTAGAAATGTACTTCTGAAGGGATTAGATAGGCTTTATGTTAAACCTTTGACAAACTAAAAAGAAGAGGTGCAACTTTGCTCCTGAAAATATTAAAAATACTCACAATCTGTGAGCCTGTGCAGCATTGAGTAAAATGTAAGGAACGTTAAATTGTAGTTAGCTTAGACATGGTTAGATGATACTTTAGGAAGTTGATGACAGCAGCTCCTCGAGTGTTGGCCCTCTCCTTAGAGGGCAGCCTTTCCGCCTTGCACTGATCTTGTCAACCAATGGTTAATATAAAAGCATTCACACACTAATATTATGTTTTATGTTATGTTATGTTTTGCCCGAGGGTGTATGAAGTTTCAAAGCTGACAAACTTGCAGCTTCTTATATTTATTTCAAACTTTGTAAGCTTTATGAAGTGAAGAGCTTTATTGATGGGTTTGAAACCTGTTCAGGTATCCATGAGCAACATTCAATGTACACATGGCTTATCCCAGGATCCCTCCACCCATACTTTAAAGAGGAATTTACCTTACGAGCCTGTCTTTTATATCTGAAAATGTCAGTTAAGTATTTTCTGCTGCATAATGCCCCTTCCTTTATGGGTGGGATATCCAATGTAGGTATTCATCATCAGTGCAGGCAGTCACATTTGGTCAAAGCCACAAAACTTCACAGACCTTCAAAAAGGGTGAAATGTCATTACTTCATTCAACTTTGTGTGTGCGCACTTGACTTATCTATTTTGTTATAATATTAGTAAGTGGACGCATCCCTAAGGTTGATGAATCTTTTGTCTCATTTAAATTATTATTGTAAGGTGTTGTGTAACACAACAGTATTAAAAAATAACGACCATCAAAGAGCTAGTAAAGAACGCACCATAACCCGTTTGGTGATGAATGACCACACCTTTTAGTATCAATTAAAATGTTTATTTCCCTATATTAACAATGCCAAGGTCCCGAAAATAAGTCTCAACACCAAATGGTATAAGTAAAGGAACATCATAGGCTGTCCAAATTGCCTAAAGAATCTTAGCTTAAACAAAGCAATAAGAACGACAATTTAAATATAGAAAACACTAATTAATAACAGCAATATTTTAGCAAGAGAGATGACATACATTGGTTCAACAATATAATAACATCAATTGATAGGTATAGGGGAAACCCCTCACTAACCAGATTATCATTAGCATGTTGGGCTTCATGCAAAAGTTCTAGTAACATTAATTTAGAAAACATCTAGCTATGGCGCTATCAAAATAACAGCGGTATTAAAACAGTAGCAGGTGGTACTTGGAAAACAAAAGACAAACAGCAATACACACATTATACATTTACCTATCCCTAAGGTAATCAGCAACACAGCGTCAACTTCATCGGGTGACAACAGTGCCAGCATCAGGACAGGAGCAGGGTATGCTGGGCAGTTTAGAATTTGGACTATAAGATTACTAAACCATCAGAACATTAGTTCAGCATCAAACAGACATGGTAAAACTCAGAAAATAATAGAGCACCGGAATGTAAGTAGACTGACTGGCAAGGCACTAAATAAGACATAGCTTAGTGAGCAGCATGTCAAAGAAAAAAGACCCCTAACTTCCCAGTACCTAAACATTAAATTAAACTTGCTAAACATTTGCTATTTGTCAAAACCATCAGTCGAAGAAAGAACATCCAATTGCAAGAACATTATCCATCGGCAATACATAAAAATGTTACACTGTGACCGGGCAAAGCGTCAATTGGATTTTTCCCTCTTCTATGTAACTCAAAACTTATACTAAATGTATCTTCCCTGTCTTCTTCCGTTTGCCATCAGTAGACCCTTTTGTTCAGCCCCTTCCGTATAAGCTTCTACTAGACAGTGGTTACCAAGATGTGGAAACATTCTTGAGTTGTACCATTTACTTGAGAGAAATACATTTCATTAATACATGCACCGAACAAGCTCATGTTTCAAACAAAAGAAGTTTGTTATACAACAGACATGAGAACATCTAAATGTAACAACAGTAAGAACACTGGGTGTTAGATAACTTCCCACTGTGGCCTTGTCCACTTGAGGCCCAGCAGAAAACAAGAAATACTCATATTATTTTAATATTTAATTTTGCAGGGAACATGCTCTTAAAGAGACATGTTTCTCATTACAACAGTAGTACAATATTTGTGAAGAAAGCATATTCAGGCCTAGCGCACAATGGTGGCCAATAATAAAGGCACAATTTGTGTTACACATTCATTTCAACTGTTAATACATTTTATATATTATATATTAAAATCACATACAGGAATATATGTAAACATTATTACTGCTGGTTTCTGCACTCACAATGTTTAAATGTTACCTAACCCAGAGTATCAATGCCATGTGATTTCAAATCACCATATGCTACTGGTGTTGGCACAGTGTATGTCTCTTAGTAATGTGGCCTTTAAGTCCAGTGATTTGGCTGAAATATGCATTGGCAAGTTGTTCTAGTTTTGCTAGCAATAATGTTGTGTCCTCCTAATAGCAGTCTAATGGGTATCTGAAGGATGAGTGTAATGATGTTTACTACAAGGGGTAGGAGAAGCTGTCACTTAATCATTTTGTTAAGAATTCACAACCATCCTGGAAATAGTGAAGGAGTGAACAGCTTTAAATAACTTGCAATATTAAAGAGAAATTGACTGCAAAATCCCTTTTTCTACCAGAACTTTCTGAAGGACAATTCTCTGTTTATTTCTAACACCTTTTTTCAGAAGGCAGAGTGTAAAAAGTGCTGAAACCCCTGTGAAATGTGCACATATTCAATGGCAGCATTTTAATTTTGAACATAACTAATTACTAGTTAGAAAAAGACTGAAGAAGATGAGGGAGTTATTTTGGCAGTCTTCATTTGACACATTGCCAGTTGGGTAGTCCTTAGGTGCTAGGATTAACATGTGCAACATGTGCATATCTAGGCCATGGAACTGGAAATAGCATGCATTTAGGTTTCACATTATCAGTGCTGTATTTTAGAGTAACACATTTTCAGTGAATCTGACTTTGGCAATGTGCTAAACATGCAAGAAAGAGCTGTATGTTTGATCACAGTAGCCCATGCCCCACCACCATAGTGTAAGGTGATGGGCTTGTCAGAGCTCCAATATTTAGTGATAGCTCATTTGGCTTCGAGGAATGCCATACCCATTATTGGCCTCCTAGCCCAAGATGCTCTGAAGACTCATTCTAAACATATCTTCCAGGGCATTGAAAGACCTTTGCGAGTATATCATCAAAATGTGTGGTAGGCTTTGATTATTGGGCAAGTGTAGACATTGGATGGAAACACCCTACCTGCAGAGGACAACACAAATATGTTGGGTGTGGCATTTGTGCATTTTCCAGGACATCTCCAGGGTATAGTATACAAGATGCTTGAATTAAAACTATATCACAGGTCAGGAAGAAATTGTTAATTACCACGGTGCTTTCTTGTCTTCTCTACATCCCTCCTCCTTTAGTTGCTCTAAATCATCTTCCCAGTGAGACTGCAGGCCTGCCAGCTTGTCAGGCACATTGCTTTTCAAGGAACAACTGATATGAGATAAGCCTTGCAGACATAGAAAGGCAGTCACTGTTTTTGCTTCAATGGAACTGAATTCCAGCAGGGCATGTCAGTGACACCCTTCATCGTTCCAGAGCATGTTGTAACTGATGATAGCAAAACGTTGAGACTTGTGTGTTGGAACTTCTCCATGAAAACATCAAATGACTTGATGTGGCTACCACCCCAGACATCCCCTAGTCTCAAAATTATTTTAAGGTCCCAGGATAGAAAGCTTTGAAAGCCAACTCCCTCTTCCATCATTGACCTCTGTCACAGAGGAGTTTACTGTCTGAGCTTGTCCTCCAAGACATACCATCATGGTATCTTGTGCCAGAAGTTAGTACGGTTGAAGTGAAAGGGGGCAAAGAAGTCAGTATTTGCGAACGTGAAAGGCATCCCATTGGTACAGAGTCTTCAATAAGTTCCAGCTCCTTTCTATACTCTGGGTCCTCCTTAGAACCAAAGGACCAGTTGTTCACAGCTGACAGATAAGCTGCCAATTAGTATTGAGTCATGTCAGCAGTACCATAGCTACCACCAAATACTGATCAAGTTTTTTTGTGTGCTGAGACCTTGAGTCTATTGGCTCAAAGGTGTGGACAGAAAAAAGCTCTCACTGTGCCAATGAGACTCAATGGGATTTTGGGAGGGCAGTTCTCTCACCTCACCAAGTCAAATCTTCTTTAAAATCAATCAGCATCAGAGTGCAGGGATCAGGGAATTCATGTGCTCTGGCCAAGACAAAAAGTACCTCAACTGGGCATAAAACCAATCTAGTAAGAGTAAACCAAGGAGGTAAACAACCTAACTAGTCTGTTTGCCAGGAATTTACCCATTATCTTGGCCTCCAACTTGATAAGCAAAGTGGATGTATACAATGTTCACCGCTAAGGTGCTCATCCTTGATTCAGAATAACTAAGATGGTGTACCTTACAGGTCCTTCAGAGACAGCTATTCTGTACACAGTCATTTAACGTATTAAGAGTGTGGAGTGAGAAGAGTGACACGTCTCTTAAAAACCTCAACAGGCTAACCTTTAGGTCCATGGGGTTTACCCAAGTGCACAGCACCCAGCAAATTGGTAAACTCTTCTACACATAATAGAATGGTCACGGACTTCCAGTCAGGGGCTGATAATTCCCAGACTTGCAAGTCTTAGATGAAATGCTAAATGATCTCTTATGGGGACATGTTGTCTCAGAGAGTATCCAGTAGTAGTCTACAAACACAGTTGAAGTCTCAAATGTGTGGATAGCTGCTACTCCAGGAGAATTTTGTATCTCATATATCAATCCAAGTGCCAACTCTGTATTTTTTAAGTGGTTTATCTTCTGCCTCATAGAAACATCTTTGGCCCATCCAAATCATGCAGGCCATGTTGGGCACCAAATGTTAATGTTATAGTCTAGTCACCTTACGTTTCTGGAGCAGTTGTGCCATATTGGAGGTGGCAACTTCCAACTCCATATTTACAACTCATGCTTCTAATGTTACAATGGTGCACCCCTTATATTGTTCTCTCCCTCTCATATACAACGTGGCCTTTCCCCAAATTACAGATTTATGTCTCTCAGCTTGTGGTAGAAGAGGAAATAGATCAAGTACTTATCCTAAAGTATTCCTCTGTCTCTTCCAGGCAAAAATATCAAATTCACCAGTTACTAACCGCCTTTAACTTCGTTTCCAAACCCAATGTGCTCCCTTTATGGCATCTAAACAAGTATGTGATGGGAGATGCCTCATGGAACAATGTGCATTTCTGTAATTCTGGTCAAGTTAGTGGTTAGAAAGCAGAAATAGTAAATTTGGCAGAGAGAATGATGTGCAGCTGAATATAATGCGTATGCTTTCTCCAGCAGATGGCCACCATACGTAGTAGTTTAGTTGCCTAATGAGGCAACAAGGACCTTCTAGGGGTCTCAACAGTAGTATAGTTAACCCTTCATCTCCCTAAATCACCTTAAATCCAAATACAGAATGCTGCACGAAAATATGAGGTCTCAAAAATATTGTGTGCAAGAGGAGGAGGAATATACACTCACTATTATCCAGTGTTTTTCTTCTGCCCTACCTGTTACCATGACATATTGTCATTAATTATCATTGTAGGCCTGATAGATCAGAATGGGGAATAGTTTGTGCAAATAATTTGCCACTTCATTGGAACCTTTTCAAACCCTGCATGATTTACCTTTACCACCACAGAAAATGACAGTTCTCAGGAGATATGTTTCCTGTAGTATTAGAACAGAACAGGTTAGTGCTTGCTGCTGAGCTCATTGCAATCAGTAGGCATTCTCTTTCAATTGCAGTCTTCCACTGATATCCATAATGCTAGAGCCCATTGCTGCAAGAAGACACTGGATCAATGTGGAAGCACAACCTGACAAAGAATGCAAAGTTTGTGACCTTACAACAAGGATCTGAGTGACTGTGGTAAAGTAACAATGTGGGCTGTGGGTGGCATACATAGAAACATGATGAGCAGATACTCATTGCAGACTGTTTAGTTACAGATTCAAAGAAATGCAAGTTATTTATATACTAGCCAGCCAGTAAGCGTCCCTTTCATGTTGGGAGGATCCAATGTATTTAGTGTCATGAACCTATCATTTGCCTATCACTACAATATGTTACCTGAGGACTGAAGCAAATTAACTTGTTTGTTACACCGTAAGGGCCATACATGTGTATCAGATTGCTTTTTGACTTAGCATCTGCTGCTGCATGCTTAATATTTGGTAGGAATACGCATGCCCAAGATAAAATCCTAAAGCTTTCTTAGATGCAGCTTTCAGAGACGAGCTGACTCTGAGTAAAGAGATTTGCAGGGTCTTGGTCAGCTCACTGACTTAGTTGGGTCCCACCATCTCCGGATAGGTAATTTGTTACAAATTAGAACTGGTAGATAGTATAACTAGGTCTCTAGTCCCAGGTGATAGGAAACAGTTGAGGACTTTCTTATGCTTAGTAATACTTAATTTTTTTTTAAACAACTTTGCTAGTGTAGTCCTGCTATTGAGAATGAAATTGAAGAAGAGTTTCGATGGCAAAGGAACTTAATCAATCATTCATGGAAGAGCACAACAGCATCAACATATGGCAGAGTGGACTTTCAAATAACTGATAAAGTTTCAGGTATCAAGGATAACGGACAGGTAGTTCAAGAACGCTGTAGCTGGCTGTTAAGGGGACAGGCAATAAGAATTTGGAAGAACATTCCTCCATAGATGACAGTCTTGAATATCAGATTTACCATTCCCACTACTTTATAAGCAACAATAGGAAAAGTGTTGGACTCTGGAAAGCTCACAATTAGTTTTTCTTCTCCTAAATCTGAAATAAAATAAGTATATAAAAATATATTTCCACAAATACATATAACCATGATCTTTTAAGAGTATATCATTAAAAAAAAGATCAATTCTAAATTAACAAATAAAATTCTAAATAAAATGATATAAAAAATATTGTCCAATAAAACATAAAAAAATAGATCTGGATTTAAATGAGGAATGATATCCCCAAACTGTTCCCATGATGATTGTTTCAGGTCAGGGAGGACCCGTCTGGCAGTTTAAGCTGGACTTTTCACAAGGGAAGCAGTGTTAAGACTGATTTGCACTTGGCTGGGCCCAAACTGGGGTGGCATGGTGGTCCAAAAAATTTGGATTTTGGCCCAGATCTCTGACTGGGGGTGAATGTTTGACATTGTTCAGTGTTCCACCCATCTTCTGTTCTTTTTACCATTTAGTTCTGTGGCACACCATCATGCCTGGGTATGGTCCTACTTTAGTCCAATTAGTCTGCTCAGTTTGTTTGACTGCTATTGATTTAGGTTAAGAAGGAAAGCTGTTGACATGGCCTGCTTATTATACAGCCCAGTACTTTCCAATATTTCATTAGCTCCTCCAGCATTGGTTGCAGGGACAACAGGGGATTTTCCAGGAATACTATATTGTTATTCACAAACATTATGGGGTTGATTTATAGTTTTTGCTGCAAAACTGCATAAATGCAGTTTTGCAGCAAAAAGTATAGTGCCGGCTTGTGCCATTCCACAGCGCCAGCCCTGCGCCATATTAAAGGAATGGGGCAAGGCGGCACTAAACTTGGCCTAGAGTCTTAAATGAAGGTGCTAGCCGGGTGGGGTGGCGGTAGGGAAGGAGGGGGTTGTGCATTAAAAAATGGTGCTAGACTTACCTGGGATAAAGATCCCCATCCTCCAGTGTCCCACTGGTGGGTGCGGGGTGTTCCTGTGGCTTGGTGAGGGCACCTTTCGACCCATAACATACTGTTTAACCATGGCAATGGATCCACAGGTCCCCTCACGCCTGGTCTGACCCAGGAATTAAATAATGATGCAAAGCAAGCTTAAACTTAGGACTTTTAATCACAATGATCAATTATTCTGTTGTTATGGACTTGTCTAAACTTTACACTTGTCTTCTGTTTACTAAATGTCTAGCTTGTGAGTATAAGCAAGAGTCCACCTGTGAGGGAGACACTTAGGGCCTGATTACGACCTTGGCGGATGAATTACTCTGTCCCAAATGTGACAGATATCCTGCCCACAGTATTACGAGTTCCATAGGATATAATGGACTCGTAATTCAGCAGGTGGGATATCCGGATTTATAGTTTGGTAGAGGGGTTACATTGTCACAACAGTGATGGATATCCCATCCACGAAACATAAATCCCATTATATCATAAGAGATTTATATTTCGGCGGACGGGATATCTGTCTGCGTTGTGACAGAGTAACCCCTCTGCCAAACTCTAAATCAGGCCCTTAGTTTTTAGGATATAGTGATTGGTAAAATTATCCAATGGCTTGCTTTATCTTCTGGCTCTCTCCTGGTTGACGTTGACCTTGGTTTGAGAAGCTAGGTCCTATTGTTGGATGAGTAATATTTCTATTTTGTTCTCAACAGATTAAGAGCTCAGTTTATATTTCGGCAGATGGCCCCTTCTTCCACTAGGGGGGAAGGAGCAGATCACTCCATCCCTCTTGTGGAAGGACCACCAGCCAAATTAAAAAATGACCACCAAGCCACCATTATACCTCATATAAGTGCCTTGAGTGCACCCTAAAGGGTAGTTATTGAAGTGAGTGGGTTATTGTTGTCATGTACAAAGTCATCTATGGCTGTCTCTATTTTTGACATGGATAGATCATGTAAAGGTAGCTATTGAGCCTCCAGGTGCAATACCAATCAGGCGTAGATAGTACCTGTAATTTGAGGCAGAGCGGCACGTGATCAAAAAGGGATTTGGACGCTATGAACTTACTAGAATGTGGTCCAGTTGTGAGTATGTTTTACAGGAATGTGAATACTATGTGTAGTCCTTCTCTTCGACATGTAGCTCCCTCCATGTGTCAATAGGCCCATAGCCCCGAACCAGTCTGAAAGGTTAGCGCTGGTCTCTGTCATATCTATGATGAGGTTTATCCACATGGCTATTCATGACCAGGTTGATGTCTCCTTTCAATCCACCCATCACAAATTCAGTTATCTCCAGTATAGCTGTTTTGAGGAAGGATTCCTACCTTGTGTTAGGAGTATGGATTGTGACCGTCTTGTAAATGTTGTTGGCAAAATGAGCTACTATGCTGAATCACAATCAGATTCAGTGGATGCTGTTTTAATTAACTTGCCCTCAAAAGATATACTGCAGAAGACGGCTACCATTGCATTCTTAGTCACGTGTGAAGAAAATAATTGTGTCAGTAGGATCTGGACTTCATTTAGGCCCAGTCCCTCCTAAGAGGTGCATCTCTTGATAGCTTTCCTAAAGTAAGTCAATTATTGCTCACCTGTTACTGGGACATTTAAGCCTTTTACAGTGAGACCAATTAGCTTTACCATGCTTATGTTGGTCTCTTGCTTGTGATGTGACCTCTGTGTCTAACTCCCCTTCCTTTTGCAATTTGAGCGCATTGCATACCTCCCCTGCTATGTATGTCCCTATAACCCATTGGCAATCCCACCACCTTCCATGTCCAGAACATTAAAAAGTTGAATACCTTTAGCCCTAATTTTGTGGGGTAGGCTCTGGTCATCTTGAGGTCTGCAGTATAGATGAGGCCTTCCTCCTCCCGCAGCCTTTGTACCCCCTCACATCCCATTCACATTTGTCCATATGTTACATCCCTTGGAGTAATATCTCTTATTCTAGTTCAGTCTCCTTCTTTGGAGGACACTTCTTCACTTGGTTCAGCCCACCAAAGCTTCTCCATATCTAGTTTGGTGCGTTGGACTTGGCTTTTTAAGTTTCTCTAGCTGAGGATTGATCTCCTTCTGGAGCGCTGCTCTGTTCTCCACTACTTCTTGATAATGCTGTGTGTTGGATTAGAGCGAGGAAGGCCTCTGATTCTAATAATGGTTCTTTGGGACCAGTTTTCAAGGTCCTCCTCTTTGAGGACCAAGCCAATTGGCAGGTCCTCCTGTGTCAGCACTCTGTTGCCAATCTATTCGATTTCATCTGACCTCTCACCAAGGGACTTCCACAACCTAATGCCAAGCAAAGATACGTATTTCATTCATGTATTCCTTTAGACTCCCCTTAAAGTGCCAATTTTCTTTAAAAACCGGTTGAAATATTCTTGGGAGATAGCTATTGGCGAGCCCTGTTCAGCATCTCTCGGAGATTAGATCTTGAGGATCTCTGCTAGTTTATCATTAGTGTCACCCTCAGTCCCCTTAAATGAGAGCATCTACGGGAACAAGTGATGAAGTTGTCCTCTGTATAATGTACTTGCTCCCTTCTTGGGGATCTAGCAAGCTGGAAAGTGTGAGTTGTTTGCAATGGGAGGAGACTGCAGACCTATCAGTCCCTTTGTGACTCTAAAAATGTATTGATGAATGCTGCTTCATAGGTAGGGACATTCACAGTCTGTAGCTCTGTGGAACTGTGCACCATCGGTAGTGGTGTACCTTTCCTGGAGTTAACCCAATATTTCCGGTATTGGGGGCCATCTGAGCCTCTACATTGATGTGAGTAGCCCCCAGAGCATTTGCCCCAAACAACCCCTGTAATGAGCAGTGGGACCCTTGTGTGAACCTACAATACTTGTGCCTTCTATTAATGGTACAGCAGCCTCCCTCCAAACATTGATGCTCTCCAGGCATCTGTAGGTCCACTCTTGACTCCCTTGGGTTTCTGCTTCATTTGCAACTCTGGGTGTATTGAACTCTGCTTGAGCTCAACTGTGCTGGTCGGAGTAGGTCTTATCTTCAGGGTTCTCACTTGCTCCTTCTTCAGTGGCAAGGCTGTGGTTGTGCAAAGTTCCTATCTCTGGCCATGAGTGAGTAGTACTCTTGAATCCCACAGCAATGCTTTGAAGGGTCTCAACTTCAGGTCAGTGTAAGAGCATTCCCCATGTGCTACCAGCACTTACACCAACACCTTTCAGCCTCACCAGTCCGCCAATTCTCCCTCCAATCAGCTCCATTTACTCCTTCTAAGATGGCAAACACCCATCACCTCGCTCAGAATGCCACTACGCTTTAGGTGTTATATGCTCATGGTGTGTGTGCTGGTGTGTATTGCCTTGGTGATTCTGGGCTTTCATTAACAAGCCTCTTAAGTTGCTGAGATGGGAGCCTGAACCTCCCTGGCTCTGGCACCACAGTTTCTGCTCACTGCCACCGAGATGTCAGCTGAGACTGGTCACAGGGCCACAAGCCTGAAACTCTTACTCTGGGCTGCTCCTGTTTGGTAGTCCCCTCTTAGTCTCTCTGCCTTGTTGGTATAATGTCTTCTGGGTTGAGAGGGGGCAGGGGAGCTGGATGATGGATGATTGTGCGGAGAAGGTGCAGAATCCACAAAGTCAGATGTGCTCCATTCCTAGCTGGAGTTGGCCTCCCATCAATATAATTTAAACTATTGGCTACTCCTCATAAGATGGGTCATTATGTCAGACAACGGTGCAATTTGCCACGTAATCAATACAGTTTATTAACATTTTTTAAATAACCATACGGCTCTTGTGAATTTTGTGTAGTAATTGCAAAACAACGGAAAAGGATCCCAGTACTAGGCAATACTATAATTAAAAATAGTACATGAGTGTATAAAATCTGCTTCCTTGTAACTTCTTTGCATATTCGCCCTGCATTTGTTGATTTTATTTTAAGGACCTACATTGAAGACACTTGGGGGGTCATTCTGACCTCGGCGGTAAAAAGCGCTTACCGCCGGTCAGAAGCCCGCCATAACACCGCCGCGGTCGCGGTAAACCGCCACGGTCATTCTGACCCGCAACTGGCAAACCGCCAAAAATCCGACATCCACAAAAGTCCGCCACACCAACGCCCAGCGAAAAACTGGCGATGACCAAACCTCCACCGTCACGCCAACAGAAATACGCCCATGCCATTCCGACCCACGAATCCACGCGGCGGTCTTTCAACAGCGGTATTCTATTGGTGGTACACACCGCCGCGGTCAAAATACACACACATTTACAAAACACAACCACATTGGACAAAACACAACCACATTGGACAATTCAAAATACACACACCTGATACACATACACACACCACTCCCACACACCCAATACAATATAAAACACACACCCACATCACCCACAAACCCCTACGACCAAAAAATCCGACCGAAGGCCAGAGAGAGACAGCACAGAATAGAGAACACCATCACACAGAGGCACACCACACCATCACCCACACAATATCCACGCACAAAACACCACACACCACCACACTCATCAACACATTAACCACCCCACACCTCATCCACACCACCCCAAAGACACCCCAGGTTTTCAGACGCAGAACTCAGGGTCATGGTGGAGGAAATAGTTCGGGTAGAGCCCCCGCTCTTCGGGACACAGGTGCAGCACACCACCATTGCCAGGAAGATGGAGCTATGGCAAAGAATAGTGGACAGGGTCAACGCTGTGGGACAGCATCCACGAAATCAGGAAGCGGTGGAGCGACTTACGGGGGAAGGTGCGTTCCATGGTATCAAGGCACAACATCGCAGTGCAGAAGACTGGCGGCGGACCCCCACCCACTCCCCTAGAATTTACAGCATGGGAGGAGCAAGTCTTGAACATCCTGCATCCTGAGGGCCTCGCAGGAGTAGCTGGAGGAATGGACTCTGGTAAGGCAAATCTTCACTACTTCATCCCCCCCACCCCACCTGCATGCCAAATCATACCCCCACCCTCACCCCCACCCCCATCACACCAACTCCTTGCAAATGGCTCACCATCACAACCCACCCATCCCAACACCTAGCCCTGCATGCGTCCACGAAGCATGGACACCCATCACCTAAGCATGCCCACTGCACATACCCATCTCCCCCACAAGCCACCGTCACAACAGCCCCCACAAGGGAATGCCAGCACTGGGGTACACGGCCACCCACCCATTGCACGATATAGCACACACAGAAGCAATAACCATACTCTTATACCCCTGCAGGACCCGAACGCCACCACACCTCCCAGGAGGGTCCAGAATGTCCATCCCACCCCCAGAAGAGGCCCCCAGTGATGACAGCAGCTCTGTCTCCCTGGACCCAGATGACCAGCCCGGCCCATCGGGGACCTCTGGACAGTCGGTTCCCCTCACACAGCCACAGGCCACAGCAGACCTAACCCCCTCTGGGAACACCAGCACAGCTCCCACCCAGCGGGCCCATGCCTCTGTCTCCAGGACACGTCAATCAGCGGTGTGTCCACCACTACAGGGAACCCAGGTTAACCCACCACCCCAACAACAACAGGGACCTGGGGGCAGTGGTAGTGGGCACACGGTCCAGGGGACGGAGGCCCAGGAACACAGGGGAACTGGGAGGGCTGCTGTGCGACAGGGGGGGGGACAGGCCTAGGGAACCCACTCTCCACAAGGTCCTCTCCTCCATCATGGGAGCATACCACCACTCCCAGGAAACAATGGCGACTGTCCTGGCCAGGTTCCAGGAGATCCAGGTACTGCAGGAGGAACAGCATTTGGGGTTCAGGGAAGAACTCCGAAGCATTAGTTCCGCAACGGGGACCATCGTCGTGGCTCTCAACCAGATAGTCACCACATTGCGGGACCATGTGGCACCACAAAGGGCCCCTGTCACTAGCATGGACCAGGAACAGCCTACCACCTCTGCCGGCGCTAGTGGACAGGAGGCCCGACACAACAACAGGCCACCAGAACCCCACCCCCTGCAGAAGGAGAACCACCCCACAAGTGGGCCTGAGATTTAGGAAGAAGACAGAGTAGGATGCCAAGACCCCCGCCAGCAAAGGATACCCCCTGATGTCATCCCACTGTCCCACATTGTCACCCTGTCCAACATAAAACTGCCCCTGCTCCATCCTTCCACAGGCATATGGACAATGCACCTGTGAGACTGAGAATCTGGACTCTGCCATGGACATTCCTCCACCATCACCCATCACCGATTTTCAACCATGTCCCTAAATTGAGCACTTCAATAAAATCACTTCTTGCACAAAAATAATCTGGAGTCTGCCTGTATTTTGAACAAATGTATTAGACATAACCGTGCCAAAATGTCCAGTTACATTGTGATGACAACATACCACTGTCACACAGCTGTAGTCCATGTGGAAAGAAAGCCGAGGTCACGCAGTGGGGCCCACATCTCTGAAATTGGAAGGGAAAGTCACAACTCTGTCAACATACACTGGGGGGAAACTCAGACAGTAGAGAGGCAGGAGACTGTAAGTTAATGTAAAATGCTGGTGTTTATTCTTACCTGTGTGTTATTGAAAATACTGTTGTATCACTGTGTCCCTGTTGTCTGTGTCGTCCTCGTCGTCTTCCTCCTCTTCACTCTCCACAGGCTCCACAGCTGCCACAACACCACCATCTGGACCATCCTCCTGCAGAAAAGGCACCTGGCGTCGCAAAGCCAGGTTGTGAAGCATACAGCAGGCCACGATGATCTGGCACACCTTCTTTGGTGAGTACATTAGGGACCCACCTGTCATATGCAGGCACCTAAACCTGGCCTTCAGGAGGCCGAAGGTCCGCTCGATCACCCTCCTAGTCAGCCCATGGGCCTCATTGTACCGTTCCTCTGCCCTGGTCCTGGGATTCCTCACTGGGGTCAGTAGCCAAGACAGGTTGGGGTAACCAGAGTCACCAATTAGCCACACACGGTGTCTCTGAAGTAGTTCCATCACGTAAGGGATGCTGCTATTTCGCATGATGTACGCGTCATGCACTGACCCAGGGAACTTGGCATTTACGTAGGAGATGTACTGGTCAGCCGAACAGACCACCTGGACATTCATCGAATGATAACTTTTTCTGTTCCTGTACACCTGTTCACTTCCTCTGGGGGGTACCAAAGCCACATGGGTCCAATCAATGGCACCAATTATGTTGGGAATATGTCCAAGGGCATAGAAATCACCCTTCACTGTAGCCAATTCGCCCACCTCCGGGAAAACAATGTAGCTCCGCATGTATTTCATCAGGGCAGACAACACTCTGGACAACACCTTTGAAAACATAGGCTGAGACATCCCTGATGATATGGCCACTGTTGTTTGAAATGACCCACTTGCCAAAAAATGGAGTACTGACAGAACCTGCACTAGAGGGGGAATCCCTGTGGGTTGGCGGATGGGTGACATCAGGACTGGCTCCAGCTGGGCACACATTTCATGTATAGTGGCTCTGTCAAGCCTGTATGTCAATATGACATGTCTTTCTTCCATTGTCGACAGGTCCACCAGCGGTCTGTACACGGGAACATTCCTCCATCTCCTCGAAAGTCCCAGCGGACGGTGCCTAGGAAGGACAACAGCGAGCACAGAGTCAATCAACCCACAGGTACGTTCCCACAGCTTGCACAGTACACGAATCTCTAGGCATTGAATGGCTTGTATGAGGATGTGTGATGCAGTAGAATTTAAGCCATGTGGGCCCTTGAAATGGCGGCTGCCTGACCTGTGAAGTGTGACAATGGGATGTGAGGTCAATGCGCTGGCGTGGCACACCGTGGCGGTAGGCGGTCGAAGACCGCGGCGCAAAGCAGCATTGGTTAACATTGAACCCTATGGGTTTCAGGAGCCAATAACGATGTGTGCCGGCGGTCGCGGTACGCACCGCCGCGGTACGCACCGCCGCGGGCGTGACCGCCATTTTCTATCAGCTTAATCACTCGAGACCCGATCATCCACAGGAGAGGACCTATACTGCAAGTGCTGCTGTGACCTCGGTCTGGAAGAGACAATGGCTGCTGCGACTGGGGAAAGGGTCCCTGCCTTCACTTCTGAAGAATTGGAGAAACTCGTCGATGGGGTCCTCCCCCAGTATGCGCTACTCTACGGTCCTCCAGACCAACAGGTAAGTACACTGGGACCATGCTTTATGGCCAATGCCTGGGTTGAGTGGGGTGAATGAACGATGGTGGGGAGGGGAGCGATTGAGGCATGCATCAAACGACAGATGAGAGCATGTGCCACATGGCAAGGGTGGGGATGGGGGGCCACTCACATCGAGCATGCAGAAGGTGATGATTTTTTTTTCTCCCCCTGTACATGTCACATAGGTCAGCGCCCATCAGAAGATCGACATTTGGCGTGCCATCGCCAAGGACGTCCAGACCCTGGGGGTCCACAACAGACGGGGCACCCACTGCTGCAAGAGGTGGGAGGACATCCGCCGCGGGAGCAGGAAGACCGCAGAGGCTCTGCTGGGGGATGGCCTCCCAACATAGGAGGGGTGCCACTCGTCAATTGACCCCCCTGATGTCTCGGATCCTGGCGGTGGCCTACCCTGATTTGGATGGGCGCATGAGGACATCACAGCAGACACAAGGGGGTGAGTACCAGCACATTATGCTATCTTAGCGCGCAGTGGAGGTGTCTGGGTGGGGGAGGAGGGGTGTGGGTATCCCTAGGCCAGGGCGATTTCTGTAGGCTAGGCCCCTCCGTAAGGCATGGCCCTGTGCCCCTGCCCCCCACCTCTGTAGGGTGCCCAGTACAGCTATCCATGGCCCTGTGTCACCTATGTGTGCAGTTGTCGTCCATAGGCTTGTAGGCCAGGTCCCAATGATTGAGTAGTGTACCCCAAGTGCGCGGCGTAGTGCAGGGGGCTTCTGTGTCTGTCCTCTCCGCCAAATGTGTTGCCAATGCATGCACTCAACATGTCTTTATTCCCCCCCCCTTTTTTGTTGGTCTTCCTGTTCATGTGTGCATTAGCATCAACAGGCAGAGGAGAAGTGGCATTGGAGCACGAGGGAGCTGCATCTCACATGGCCCTGGAGGGCCATGCAACCCACTCGGGGGTCACCAGTGAGACGGAGGGCGAGGGGAGCTCCACAATGGGGGACACGTGGAGACATCAGCGACACAGACACGTCCTCGGAAGGGAGCTCCCTTGTGGTGGCGGCAACATCCGTGCCCACCGCAACAAGAGGTACAGCCGCCACCCAGCGCACCAGCTCTGCCCTCCCAGCAGCCCCTCAGTGTTCGCGCCGTGCCCACTCGCACAAGAAGGCGGGCATCTCCTTTGCCCCAGGCACCTCAGGCCCTGCCCCAGTTACCCCTGCTGCCCTCAGTGAGGAGGTCATTGACCTCCTCAGGACGCTCATTGTTGGGCAGTCTACCCTTTTGAATGCCGTCCAGGGGGTAGAAAGGGAGGTGCACCGGAGCAATGCATACCTGGAGGGCATTCATTCGGGTCAGGCTGCCCATCAACGATCGTTCAACGCTCTGGCCTCAGCACTGACGGCAGCCATTGTCCCTGTCTCCTGCCTCCCTCCTCCAACTTCCTCCACCCAGTCCCACTCCCCTGTTCCTCTGCCTATCCCAGACACACCTACAGACCAGCCTGCACACACCTCAACACCCAAGGGCAGCTCATCCAGACATAAGCACCACACATCACACAAGCATTCACACAAGCAACAGCCACATGCAGACATACCAACAGCCACTGCCTCCTCTGTGTCCCCCTCCTCCTCGTCTCCCTCCTCCCTCCCTGTGACGTCTCCACTCACACTTGCATGCACAACATCATCAGCCACTACGTCCATCACCAGCACACCCACCAGAACACTCCGTACACGTGCAGTCACCACCCCCACTGCCATTTACACGTCCCCTGTGTCCTCTCCCAGTGTGTCTGTCACCCCCTCTTCCAAACCACACAAATGCAGGCAGCAACCCACCCAACCGCCATCCACCTCACGACAGCCTCTGTCACAAGCACCTGCACCCAGAGACAGCACACTTGACTCTCCTACAACCACATCCTCTTCCTCCACTCCCATACCCACTGCACCTACCCTTCCCACTGCTCCTAAAAAGTTTTTCCTGTCGAAAATTAACCTCTTTCCATCACCTGACCCAACCCTTCCATCTCGTAAGAGTCCAATCAGCACCTCAGCCACCACAACCCCTGGACCTACAAGGACCACAGTCCATGGATATTGGAGTCCACCACCTTCAAGGGCAGCCACATCTGCCAGCAGTAAAGGGACAGCCAGCCCACCCCCTGTGAAAAAAAACAAAAAAGGCAAGGCACGGCGCGAGAGGGCAGAGACGGCAGCCTCAAAAGGCACTACCCTGGCACCGTTAGGAAGTGGGGTGCCACCTGGCACATCTACAAAGGGAGGCAAGGGCCACAGAGATTCACGGAAGGATGGCAAGGGCAGCACGGCCGACAAGTCCGGCAGCAGGCGACCTGCCCAGGAGGGCCCCACCTGCCCCATTCCGGGTGTGAAGGAGGACACCCAAGGGCCCGGAACTCCAGCACAGGAGGGCCCCCAAGCGAGAAGTCGGATGGCGAGTGAACTCCATACATTGGCCGGATATGGTGCCCTGGAGACACATCTCAACCACCGCTGAACAGGGCCCTTCAAGACAAGCACAGCTGAACAGGGCACTGCCGTCTCAAGAACCGCTGAACAGGGCCCTTCAAGACAAGCACCGCTGAACAGGGCACCGCCGTCTCAAGCACCGCTGAACAGGGCACCGCCGTCTCAAGTACCGCTGAACAGGGCACCGCCGTCTCAAGCACCGCTGAACAGGGCCCTTCAAGACAAGCACCGCTGAACAGGGCCCTTCAAGACAAGCACCGCTCCGCTGGGCCCTTCCTCTCAAGCACCGCTCCGCTGGGCCCTTCCTCTCAAGCACCGCTCCGCTGGGCCCTTCCTCTCAAGCACCGCTCCGCTGGGCCCTTCCTCTCAAGCACCGCTCCGCTGGGCCCTTCAGCTCAAGCACCGCTCCGCTGGGCCCTTCAGCTCAAGCACCGCTCCGCTGGGCCCTTCAGCTCAAGCACCGCTCCGCTGGGCCCTTCAGCTCAAGCACTGCTCCGCTGGGCCCTTCAGCTCAAGCACCGCTCCGCTGGGCCCTTCAGCTCAAGCACCGCTCCGCTGGGCACCGCCGTCTCTGCACCGCTCCGCTGGGCCCTTCATCTCAAGCACCGCTCCGCTGGGCACCTCCGTCTCTGCACCGCTCCGCTGGGCCCTTCATCTCAAGCACCGCTCCGCTGGGCCCTTCATCTCAAGCACCGCTCCGCTGGGCCCTTCATCTCAAGCACCGCTCCGCTGGGCCCTTCATCTCAAGCACCGCTCCGCTGGGCCCTTCATCTCAAGCACCGCTCCGCTGGGCACCGCCGTCTCTGCACCGCTCCGCTGGGCCCTTCATCTCAAGCACTGCTCCGCTGGGCACCGCGGTCTCTGCACCGCTCCGCTGGGCACCGCTGTCTCTGCACCGCTCCGCTGGGCCCTTCATCTCAAGCACCGCTCCGCTGGGCCCTTCATCTCAAGCACCGCTGGCCCATTGGCAGAAGGGGCAGGCCCGGATCTGTGTCGGGCAGGGCTGCACGAAGCACTCTGGGCACCATGCCTCCTCCAGTACCAGTGGAGTCTGTGAGACTGTGGCTTTGCACTCCCCAGGATGGCACAGTGGGCACCCCACCTACTGTAGAGACTTGAGAGACTGTGGCTTTGCACTCCCCAGGATGTAACAGTGGGCAACCCACCCACTGTAGAGACTTGAGAGACTGTGGCTTTGCACTCCCCAGGATGTAACAGTGGGCAACCCAGCCACTGTAGAGACTTGAGAGACTGTGGTTTTGCACTCCCCAGGATGGCACAGTGGGCATGCCACCCACTGTAGAGACTTGAGAGACTGTGGCTTTGCACTCCCCAGGATGGGACAGTGGCCATGGAGGCCCCTCGTGGATCTGGCGTCGTGGACTCACGGTGCTGAGGTGCCTCCCCTTCCCTTCCCCCTGAGGTGCCTGTAGTTTTTCTATCTGATGTCCCTGCAATGTTCTCTCCAATGGATTGGGGTCTCCTGTATGGGCTTTGCCCATGTATTGAGGCCCATTGGCCCACGTACAATGACTGAAAGCCAATTTGGACTGGACATTTTACATATGTGTATATAGTTATAGGTGTTGGAAATACTTTTTAAGTTTGCCTAACAATATATTTAAATTTCATAATGATTTTATTTTGTCTTGGCATTCTTCTGGGGGGTTTAGGGGGTGTCACTCTGAGTTGTTGCTCTGCATTGTTGTGTAGGTAGTTGTGGGTGAGGGTGGGTGTGTCGCGTATGTGTGTGCCCGTATTCTCTTCTCCTCCCCCCCTCCCCTGTGTCGTAGGTGCAGTACTCCCCGTTGTCTTCTGCGCCGGCGTTCGTGCTCCTGGTAGAGGAGCAGGTAGACAATGGCTGGTAGGATGTGTAGTTCTGGTTCCATGCTGTCCAGATTCCTCGTGGAGTGTGTAGAGGTGAGCGTTTTCCCGTTCGTAGTCTGTTTCCGCCGTGTTTTTATCGGCGGGGCTCCTGCGCCGGAAAAGGTGGCGGATTGGTGAGTTGTGATAGGGTAGGCGGTACATTGGCTCCCGCCTGGGTATTGGCGGTGACCGCCGCACTGTTTGTTTGTCCCGCCGTGGCGGTCGGAGTGTTAAAGTGGCGGTCTCTGTTGGCGGTTCCCGCCAGGGTCAGAATTCAATTTTTTTATCGCCTGCCTGTTGGCGGGTTGGCCGCCGCTTTAACACCGACCGCCAGGGTTGGAATGACCCCCTTGGACATCTAGGCTGCGATAGGCTGCCAAACAGGTGTAACTGCATATGTTTCTTCTTTTGTACAAGGTAACTCTTTTGACAAAAAGTTACTCTTATTTACTCCCTGGTAGTGTCATCTTTATCTACTCAGTGGTAGGTTGTGTACTAATTGTGAAAGGAAGGTGTATACTGCCAAAAACTACTGCATGTATGTAGAAAATCTGTTTTTGTAGGCCTAAATGCAATTTTATGCCTGAGTAATCTGAGAAATGTCTGTAATTTCACATTACTCTTTTGATATGAAATTACCAAAATGTACCTGGCTATTCCTATAGCTTAGGTATAAGAAATTTGCACAGAAATACAATTGCAGGGGCACTTGAACAACAAAATTTGTGAATAAGAGATGCTGCTGCTATTCGTGTTCTGTTACTTTTAGTGCCATTTTGTTAGCACAGGTTGCATACTCTAGTGAGTGCATTTTACAGTAACAAAATAGCACTAAATACTTGTTGCCCTCTTTGCTCCAGGCTGAAAAATATGCATGCCATATTGTGGCTTCGTCTTCTATGTTCTTATGTCAAAATGAACCCACTTTTGATTACTACATATTAAATATGACATTAGGTAAATCAACACCAGGTGTGGCTTTAAGATCAAGGCTTAGCTGGACAAGGATCATGTTTAAAACAACCATGGTATGCCTATTTCTAATTAAAATCAACCTAAAAAGTGTCACGTTACGCTTGATGTGGGGCTGTAAACAGCCTCTGTCTGAGACTGTACTGTTTTAAGCCCTTTGCTGCTAAGTCTTATCACCCACCCCACCTTGCTAAGCCTTTTTTAGGCTATTTGGGGTAATAAGCTCTTAGGCCTCCTAACTTTTTGTGCACATAAACTATCCACACCAAATCTGCATCTTTTTTTCCATCATGGGGATTTGAAAGGTTCCCAGGGTTTGGGGATTCCCCTGGAGGGGACCGGGAAAATAGGTAAAATGTAGCAATTTTTTTTTTTTTTTAAATAGAGAAAAAATGGTATAAAAGTGTTTTTTCGTTAAAAAACCGCACTCGTGAACTGTTTGCTGTACTAAAGTCAGCATCCTCCCAGCTTTCAGGAACATGTAGAGCTAAATAAAAAAAATAAAAAAATAGTACTACAGTTTTAGCATTTTTCTGAGAGGTAGCCTATTTGCCATAATTGTTATGCTCTCCACCTACTTCCAGTTTGTGGTGGAAGCCAGTGGGAAACCCATAGGTGGTCCATAAAAACTATATGGGCCTGATTTATACCTTGTGGTGCAAAACTGCACTAACGCAGTTTTGCACCAAAAAGTTCAGCACCAGCTTGCACCATTTCTGTGCACCAGCCGATGATAAATATGGCATGGTGCAAGCCGGTGCAAAGGGTAGGCTAGCGTAAAAGAAAATTATGTTAGTCGGGTGGGGTAGGCGGTGTGGAAGAAGTGGGTTTTACACCAAAAAATTACATTAGGCAGGTTGGAGTAAAAAATAAATGGAATCTAATTTGCCTAGAGTCATTTTCTGATGCAGTGCCATGTAGGTGGGCTCATTCAGGGCCCCCAATGGCACTTTAAAAAATATGTATATACTTACATGTACTTACCTATACTTACCTGGGATGGGGTACGCCATCCTCCGCTGTCCTTCTGATACAGGTGGGGATGTCCCCGGGGCTTGGGGAGGGCCCACCATGGAAATGGGCCCACAGGTCCCCTAAGGCCCTGACCCACATGTTAAAAAATGGTGCAAAGCAAGCTTTGCACCATTTTTTGACTCCTCCTCCCCGTGCATGATTTTTGCACAAGAGTACAAATACCTTGCATCTCATTTTCTACAGGCAAAAAATGACTTTAACACCAATATTTTGGCACTAGACATGTCTAGCGCCAAAATATAAATATGGAGTTAGAATTGCACCAGATTTGCGTGAAAGAAATTATGCAAATCCTGCATAAACAGAGTATAAATATGCCCCTATACATTTCTAAAAAGTAGATACAACTCTGAATTTAGCAGGGGGTTATACATGTAGATTCCTCAAGATTTCTCAAGGAAAATGACTGTTGTAATAAAGAAATATTGAAAATGAGTAGGAAAAACGGACATGTGTGACAACATTTTCATCTGTAACGTTTTTGTCACAACGGCCGACTGAAAAAAAAAATGATATATCATTACATCCAGTAGACTCTTCTGGTTGCAAGGGTATATAGGGTTTGTAGGTTCTCCAGGAACCCAAGAACCCAAAGTACCAAGGGTCCACAACTGAGCTGCACTGTACAATGGATATTCATTGAGTACAAAGTACAGACCAATACCTATAGCGAAATAGGCAGAGTGAAAAATGTGTCTCAAGGAAACTTTTAAATTTCTAAAATGGGCACAAGATATAGAGTTTGGGAGCAGTTGTATTGCTACATCTCTAAATTTGTGGGTACTTGTACAAGTGTATGATTTGGAGGGTATTTTTCAAAATGTCATCTTTCTAATACACTAGCTTAAAATTGAAAGGCACAGATGCAGGAAAATCCAAATGGTAATAACAAATGTTCTATATTCTATACTCCCACAAGGCTCCCTATAAAAATGGTACCTCACTTGTAGTGGTAGGCCTAGTGTCTGCAACAGGAAATGACCCAAAACTCAATGTGTTTGCAGCTCTTTTTTTCCACCTGAAAACTGACAGTCTTTTCTCTGATGTGAGTAAGTCTAAATTTTGGACCCCAGCTCAACTGGCACCTAGGGAAACCTAGCCAATCTGTAATTTTTTTTAAACTAGACACCTAAGGGTGTCCAGGGTGTCCTGACTTCAATGGCTCTCACCACGTTTTTGTACCCAGAATCCCTTGGATACCTCAAACTGTGACAACAAACATATTTCCCTCACATATCTGTCATAGAAAGTTCTGGATACTGTGGGGAGCCCCAAATTTCCTTCCACCCGGCTTTCTCCTAAGTCTCCTGACAAAACATTTGACCTCACTTGTGTGTGTAAACATACTGCCTGTGACAGGAAATGGCCCAAAACACATGTATGCAGCACATTTTTCAACTGACAACTGACCCTCCTTTTCCAATGTGGTTAGCTCCAAATTTCAGACTCTAGCCAAGCTGGCACCTAGGGGAACCTAGCCAACCAGTTCATTTTTGAAAACTATACACCTAGGAGTATTCAGGGTAGGGTGGCTTGCATGGTTCTCACCACATCTGTTTCCCCAGAATTCCTTCCAAATTTCAAACTTAGACAAAAAATACACTTTCCCCATGTTTCTGTGATAGAAATTTCTGGAAACTGTGGAGAGCCACAAACTTCCTTCCACCCGGCATTCCCAAGTCTCACAGTAAAAATGGTACCCCACTTGTGTGGGTAGACCTAGTGCCCGTGAAAGGAAATGTCCCAAAACACAACATGTATGCAGCTAATTTTTCCACTGAAAACTGGCCCTATTTTTCCTATGTGGGTATCTTTAGATTTTGGACCCTACCTTAGGCGGCGCCTAGGGAAACCTAGCCAGCTTGTCATTTTTTAAAACTAGACACGCAGGGAAATATAGGATGGTATGACTTCTATGGATCCCATTAGGTTTTGTTACTCACAGTGCTGAGCAAACCTCAACATTTTCTTGAAATCACACATCAGAGACTCCTATTGACCTTGGTTGGATCTGTTCCTGTTGCTGGCATTAGGCCCATCCACACAAGTGGGGCAGAGTTTTTATCGGCTATGTTAGAACAATGCTGGGTGGTAGGAATTTTGTAGATTCCTGCAGATTCCGGACATTTCTCTCACAGAAATGTGGGGTGCATTGGAAGCACACCTTCCTGGGATTCCCCAGATGTCTATTTTTCAGACGTGACTGGGCCTGGTAGTTTTTCCAGGTAGCAGCCTACCCAAGCTCAAAACCTGCAGCCATTCACCATTACAAGTGGGACAATATTTGGAGGTACCAAACACTGCTGGCCCCTATGTGACAGTCATACCCAAAAGAGTCACGTCTCCTTTTGCTTGCAATTGGGATGAGATGCTTTAGTCAGCAGGGGTGGGGGCAGAAGGACTGTGCCCATTTTGGAGTGTGGGACATTGCCATGACAATTTTGAGCAGTACTCACCCCTACACTAATAAAAAAAAAAAACCCTGGTGCAGAGAGGGTTTTCTGCCCCCTGGGGATCAGTACAGCAGTTATTGCCCCCATATGTCCCCCAGTAGGGGAAGAAAAACTAAATAGCACCATAACAATACTGGGGGAGCTGTCCCAAGAAAAATGCACCTTTTTAATTATGGCCACATGTGTCTGCTGTCAGTTTAAGCAAGAGCACACATAGACAAAAACAAAGAGTCAAAGAGACTAAAAATCTGTTGGCACCTATGTTTAATTCTTTCATAAGTATAGCCACGCAATGAAGCATCCTGTCTTTCAGCCTACCAGCTCCGTGAGAAAGGAAAACAATTTCAAAGGATCTATTCAAAAAATTAAATCTCAGAAACAGCCACAATTTTTAATCCAAATGGAGACAGAAGAAAGCTAAAAGGAAGGCTCTCTTTTTCTTTGATCAGGATGGGTTCACCAGTATTTAGATGAATGAACCTAGAGTAGAACTAGTAAAGGGAATCCTAATTAAGCTTCTCCTGAGCCATCTTGGAAATATGGGACAAGATTCTTCATGGACTCGATTTTATTATAAAGTACAGGCTGTGTGGAAGGAAAGGGGTGGGGGTTCCAAATCAAAAACTATTAGCCAACTAGTGTAATACAAAAGCCCCATCATACAGCAGCCAAAGTTCTACCTATAACCAAGAAGACTAGAAGAAACAAATAAGTAGACTACTGTTAATCACTGTTTCATTGTGTGAGGACTGAGGACTGTTTCTGGTTCTCCCAGTGCAGTAAACTATGAAAGGCTATAACAGGGACTAGTGAAAATGGTCTGTTCCTAGTCCCACAAAGATAAAGTGGGTTCAACACTATCCAGCAGGAAGTTTCCTTTGGAGAAGCTTCTTCCCCTGTGGTTTGGGAACTGAGGGAGATTCTAATAAAAGAAATATACAAGCCTGTCTAGAAACAAAATAGCAAGTTGTCTCATGTCTGTTGGCTGTGGTCGTGTTTGGAACTAGGAAAGCCTTTTCTCACTTGAACCTGTGGCTTGGCATCCTAAAAGCTGTCCCTGGAGAATGGGGAATTTGGGGGCACAATGGAAAAAGCTTCAGCTCTTACAATCTGAGTATTGGTATTAATTCACTACTCTTAAACCCAAACATGTGTTGCTGGAATTATCAGCATGTGACAGGAAGTACAAATGGATACGTAAGTATGTACATTCAGTTTATGATTTTCTTTTTCTTTTTGTCTTTCTAATAAATGTCTCTTCTTAATCTCTGCTTCTATTTGTCTGAATGTCTGAAGGCTCTTTTCTTTACTTTTGTTCTTCCCTGTTCCTTATCTTCTTTTCTGTTTCAGATTGTCATCTCAGGGATCCAGCCTCTCGTCGACCGGGAGAGGGAGAGTAAAATAAGAAGCCCGTTTTAAAAAGGTATGGTTGAATTTATAGTAAGTATTGCTCTTTTCTTCCTCTCTGGCTATTTGATTCTCTATTTCTGTTTGGTTTCTTTTTGTGTGTTTCTGTGCTCCTTCATTATTCCGTGATTTGTTTAGTTTCTTAGCGAATCTCTACTGTTTCCTTTGATCTGTAGACCTGTCACTGTATCTTATTCTGGCTTCTTAAACGCTTTTGTTTATAGTATCTTGTCTCTCTTTTCGGTTAGTAGCCCATTTTCCCTTCACCCAGTGCCTGATGAAACCAAAAAAACAAAAGAGTGCAAACCAAACAGATAGTGCTCCCCGTTTTCGTGACTTTCTTGGTTGTTTCCTTCTTTACCCCCAGTTTGTTGCACGTACCTGGTGGGGCCACACTCCTCCTGGAACGTGGCCGGCTTCTTTGCGGGGTCTCCCTCTCACTCTCCTTGAAGATCTGTCCTTTTTGTTGCTCCCGGTTGCCCTCTCCAATTCCCGTCTCTTCCTCTGTGTTCATTTCGCCTCCGCAGTCTTTTTCTTCTTCTGTGTTCCTTCGTCGTCCTCCCGTCTCCTCCTCCGTTGTTGGGTTTCCGTGCAACGTCTCGTCCTTTGTTTCTTTCGGCCGTGCTTTAACCTCCATTCACTGCATCTTCCAGGTCCAAGAGGCTCCGCCCCCTGCGTCACGTAGCCGTCGCGAGGAAGGGGTTTATTTTTAATGCCAGGAGCTCATTCCACGTGAATGGCACAATGTGGTGCGCCAGGGGGGCTGCTTTTCAAGTTGGTTTTGCTGCTGCATGTCAAGAGCCATCTTTCCCAGTGTGAATGGTTGGAACTGTCCGAGTTGGGAAAATCTTGCAGGGTGCCCTCCGAGCGCCCATAAAGATGGCAATTCTCGCTCACATTGAACAACTTACTGTTGGCAAGCAACACACAAGAGAAAATGTCACCATGTGGTGGTTGGGGGAATTTGGCAGAAATTACACCAGCTCCAACGATGGTGCATAATTTGTCGCCCACCCCTAATTATTGCATCGGATGCAGTTTTGAAAACTAAAGACATTCAAAATTCCGTTTCCGTTATCATTTCATAACTGCACCCGATTTGCTCATTTTATGCATTGTCATCATATAACTATTTTCTTTAAGCTAAAATGTTGTTAACTGAATCACCAATGATATCATCCACTCATTCCAATAGTGTCCTATACGTTTAGTTAACGTTAAGTAATTATTCATAGTACATCCATGGCCATTTTTTTAAATCACCAATTATGTAATAATGGACATATATTTTGACCCCAGGTTTGACGCACACCATATCTGTGAAGTTGTCCACATTCAATGAACGTTATCTTATTTGAACTGGTATTCACCTAGATAACAAAAAAAAAAAATCCATAAACTTTGAGTTCAAGGAGGTCACCCCCTTTTTAATTCTTGAACACCCCCTTCAAAAATTAGTTCATATTTTATTCACCTTAACTGGGTCACCCTTGTAAAGACTTCACATGGTCCTCAATTAAAGAGGTTGATAGGTAAACATTTTCTATTGAAAATACATCTTCTACCTGGCCATGGAACAACCCTTCGTAGTTTGGTAAAAGGCACCATACACATTTTTAAGAGAGCACAATGGCCAATGACCTTCAAATCATTTTTACAACACTAGTGTGAGAAAATTCACCAATAAGTGGGAAATAGTATTTCTACTTTAATACGTATATCTGTAGGAGGCTGGCCTGGCTTATAGTTATCCCTTATTAGTAGAATATGTTCTAGCAGCTTAGGCTGATAGAGGTAGCTATAGCAGAGCAGTTTAGGCTGAACTAGGAGACATGCAAAGCTCCTACTATACCACTTATGTCATATAGCACTATATCACAAGAAAACACAATATTCAGAGTTACTAAAAATAAAAGTACTTTATTTTAGTGACAATATGCCAAAAGTATCTCAGAGGATATATTCCCTTAGGAGGTAAGTAATATACACCAAATATATACACACCCAAACCAAAAATTAGGTAAGTAATAGTTAGAAAAGTAGTGCAAATAATGTAGAACACAATAGAATGCAATAGGCAGAAATAGGCCTAGGGGCAACACAAACCATATACTCCAAAAGCGGAATGCGAACCATGAATGGACCCCAGGCCTAGTGTAGTGTGTAAAGGGTCGCTGGGAGTGTAAGAAAACACTAAGGGTGTCCAAGATACCTCAACCCAAGACCCAGAAAAGTAGGAGTAAAGTTACCCTACTACCCCCAAAAGACAGTAAAGTCGAGATAGGGGATTCTGCAAAGCCAACAACTGACTGCAAAACACTGAAGATGGATTCCTGGACCTGAGGACCTGTAAAGGAAGGGGACCATGTCCAAGAGTCACGCAAGTGTCCAGGGGGGCAGGAGCCCACTAAACCCCGGATGAAGATGCAAAATGGCTGTCTCCGGGTGGAAGAAGCCAAAGATTGTGCAACAACGGAAGGTGCCAGGAACTTCTCCTTTGGTCAGAAGATGTCCCACGGCGTGCTGGAGGATCCGGAGTTGCTTCCACACAGAAAGACCCCAAACAAGCCTTGCTAGCTGCAAGAGTTGCAGTTGAGAATTGTGGGTGCTGCTAGGGCCCAGGAAGGACCAGGAGGTTGCCCCTTGGAGGAGGTGACAGAGGGGGTGCTCAGCAACACAGAGAGCCCACGCAGAAGCAGGCAGCACCCAGAGAAGCACCTGAACAGGCACTTAGAATATCTGAGGACGACGTTCGAGTCCGAGCAACAAAGGAGGGTCCCACGATGTCAGAGTCCAACTCAGTGAGTTGGGCAATGCAGGAAAGAGTGCTGGGGACCTGGGCTAGGCTGTGCACGAAGGAAGTCTTTCAAAAGTGCACAGAAGCCCAAGCAGCTGCAGTTTACGCAGTACACAGGTTTACTGTCTGGCGTGGGGAGGCAAGGACTTCCCTCCACCAAATTTGGACAGAAGGGCCACTGGACTGTCGAAGACACTTGGACCCAGCTCCTGTGTTCCAGGGACCACGCCCGTGAGGATGAGAGGGAACCAAGAGGACCGGTGATGCAGAAGTTTGGTGCCTGCGTTGGCAGGGGGAAGATTCTGATGACCCACAGGAGATTTCTTCTTGGCTTCGAGTGCAGGGTGAAGGCAGACAGCCCTCAGAGCATGCACCACCAGAAAACAGTTGAGAAAGCCGGCAGGATGAGGCGCTGCAATGTTGCTAGTAGTCTTCTTGCTACTTTGCTGCAGTTATGCAGGCATCCTGGAGCAGTCAGCAGTCAATCCTTGGCAGAAGTCGAAGAAGGAAGTGCAGAGGGACTCTGGTGAGCTCTTGCATTCGTTATCTGGTGAGATACCCACAGGAGAGACCCTAATTAAGCCCTCAGAGGAGGATTGGCTACAGAGAAAGGTAAGCACCTATCAGGAGGGGTCTCTGACTTCACCTGCTGGCACTGGCCACTCAGAGCCATCAATTGTGCCCTCACACTTCTGCATCCAAGATGGCAGAGGTCTGGGACACACTGGAGGAGCTCTGGGCACCTCCCCTAGGAGGTGCTGGTCAGGGGAGTGGTCACTCCCCTTTCCTTTGTCCAGTTTTGTGCCAGAGCAGGGTTGGGGGGGATCCCTGAACCGGTGTAGACTGGCTTATGCATGGAGGGCACCATCTGTGCCATTCAAAGCATTTCCAGAGGCCAGGAGAGGCTACTCCTCCCAGGCTCTTCACACCTATTTCCATAGGAGAATCGGAGGAAATCCTTTCTTCTGCCTTCCTGGGACTGGGCTGCCCAGGCCCCAGGGGGGCAGAAACCTGTCTGAGGGGTTGACAGCAGCAGAAGCTGCAGAGGAGACCCCGGAAAGTTAGTTTGGCAATACCTGGGCTCTATGCTGGAGACCCGGGGATGCATGAAATTTTTCCCCCAATACCAGAATGGTATTGGGGTGACACTTCCATGATCCTAGACGTGTTACATGGCCATGTTTGCAGTTACCATTGTGACACTACATATAGGTATTGACCTATATGTAGTGCACATGTGTAATAGTGTCCCCGCACTCACAAAGTCCGGGGAATTTGCCCTGAACAATGTGGGGGCACCTTGGCTAGTGACAGGGTGCCCACACACTAAGGGCCAGATGTAGGTAGGCTTTTGCGCCTAGCAAACGGCGAAAAACACAGTTTGCGAGGCACAAAAGCCCTCACGCGATGCAGAAACGCATTTTGCGAGTCGGAACCAACTCGCAAAATGCGTTTCCGACTCGCAAATAGGAAGGGGTGTTCCCTTCCTATTTGCGACTCGCACCGCGATGTAAGTTGATTTGCAACCGCGAAAGCGGTCGCAAATCAACTCGCAGTTACCATCCACTTGAAGTGGATGGTAACTCATTTGCAAACGGGAACCCCATGGGACCCCTTCCCCTTTGTGAATGATCACAAAAATATTTTTTCAGAGCAGGCAGTGGTCCTATGGACCACTGCCTGCTCTGAAAAAAAACGAAAGAAAAGGTTTCAGTATTTTTTTCTATGTGCAGCTCGTTTTCCTTTAAGGAAAACGGGCTGCAGATAGAAAAAACAAAACTGCTTTATTTAAAAGCAGTCACGGACATGGTGGTCTGCTGTCTCCAGCAGGCCACCATCCCTGTGAGTGCCCAGTCTCACAATGGGGTAACAAACTGCGACCCACCTCATTAATATTAATGAGGTGGGTCTTTGCGACCCCATTGCGAGTCGCAGAAGGTGTCTGAGACACCTTTCTGCATAGCAAATTGCGAGTTGCAATTTGCGAGCCGGACGGACTCGCAAATTACAACTCGCAATTTGCCACCTACCTACATCTGGCCCTAAGTAACTTTGCACCTAACCTTCACCAAGTGAGGGTTAGACATATAGGTGACTTATAAGTTACTTAAGTGCAGTGTAAAATGGCTGTGAAATAATGTGGACGTTATTTCACTCAGGCTGCAGTGGCAGTCCTGTGTAAGAATTGTCTGAGCTCCCTATGGGTGGCAAAAGATGCTGCAGCCCATGGGGATCTCCCGGAACCCCAATACCCAGGGTACCTAGGTACCATATACTAGGGAATTATAAGGGTGTTCCAGTGTGCCAATGAGAATTGGTAAAATTAGTCACTAGCCTGCAGTGACAATTTTAAAAGCAGAAAGAGCATAAACACTGAGGTTCTTGTTGGCAGAGCCTCAGTGATACAGTTAGGCACCACCCAGGGAACACATACAGGGCATACTTTATGAGCACTGGGGTCCTGGCAAGCAGGATCCCAGGGACACCTAGGCAAAAACAAACATACATAAAGTAAAAATGGTGGTAACATGCCAGGCAAGATGGTACTTTCCTGCAATATCTACCTAATTTAATATTCTGCATGGTATTCACTTTTTCTGAAAGGTTCTGAAAATAATCACCCATACCTTTTAAACATTTAGTGGCAGATTTATGAAAAATAGCTGTGCACCTAGTGCACCCCTAACATCAGGCATAATGTGGCACAAGGTGTCACAAAGTGGCACAATGCAAGCATTATACCACTTTGTAAATATGGCCCAGTGTTTTTAGGTTCCAGGGATGTTATAGTTATGCTCACATTTCACACATACAACACCAGTGAAACTCAGCAGTTATAGTTACGTCAGCTAACTATAACTTGAGCCCCGTAATACATTGCTTATGACAACACATATCACATCACTCGTGACATGGTCAGTCACATCACTGATGACATCGTCCACAGAATGACTCACACACCCACTCAAACCGCATACAAACTTTAGTACATCGACACACACAGCTACTCACATGCTCATTCACAGACCCTTAAACCTATTGACATGCACCTACTCACTCACTTGACAGCAGCTGACACAACTACTCACCCACCCATACAGTAATCCCCATGTGGCCCCCCTCCCCAGAGCCGATCAAGACCCCAGGGATCCCATCCCCCAGGGCCCAGCTTAACTATTCATTTAAATTTTTGGGGAGGGTGCTAAGCGCCCTTCCTCCCCTGGGCCGATCTTGGCCCCAGGCACCCCATTCCCTAGGGAAAGGCATATTATAAAAAACAATTTTTAGGGGGGCCCTTCCCAGTGCTGATCTTTGTGCCAGTGACCTCATCTGCTGGGGCCTGGCATGTGACCTGGGTTCCCCCCAGGGCACTCAGTCACAACATTATTGTGCCCATATGGTCCCAGCTGGCTCCCCTCCTCCTGTGGGAGCCAGCAGTGGTGTTACAGCGAGGGAGCTGCTAAAGCAGTTGGATTTGTTTGAAGTCCTGGGGAGGTGGTCGTCCGTGGGGCTGTGAGGGGGCCATGCATCCGCCTGCATTGAATTTGTTGGAAGTCCTTAGGAGGTGACAGTTTCCAGGGCTTTGGGGGGCCACGCAGCACACCTGCATTGAATTTGTTGGAAGCTTCAGGGAGGTGGATGTCCCCTGGGATGTGGGGGTGCACATGTCCCCCCTGCATTGCATTTGTTCAAAGCCCCAATGAGGGTGTGGTCCCTGGGGCCCTGGGGGGCAGGCAGCTACTCCACAATTATTTTTGTTTAAGCCCCAGGGAGTTGGTGTTTCCGGGGTCTGTGGGGTGGGCTGGACAGCACCCCGTTTTAACTTTTAAGCCCCAGACAGCCCCTGCCTCCCCTCATGTAAAATGCAAATGCCTCCGGGACTTGGACTTTTTTAGATGTCAGAATAATCTGCAGATCCATGGATTTTTCTGACATTTAAAAAAAAAAGTGATTTAAGCCCTGGCAAAGTCCTTCTGGGACCCCAGCACCAGACCTAAGGGGTCAGGGTATCCCTACCCTGGCCCCTTTTCTGTTTTTTTTAAAACTTTTTTTTCTGGGACTCGACTGAAGCTGAGTCCAAAGAGTGTTGACAGCTACTCAGATATCTGCACAGAGACAGCTGGATCCACAGAGGATTTGCGTCCTTATTTATCTAAAACATTTTAAACAGTAATTTCCCCAAACCGACTGAACCAATTCACAGCAAACCACAGAAAGTGTAATCAACAAAACAGGATCTAAATTTGTGCCAAAGTTGGTGTAATTCTGTTCAGCGATAGATTTATCTCAAGTAACTATAACTTGTGCCCTAAGGAAACTACGACTCAGCCACTTGACACGCACTGGTAATTACCCCACAAATTACAGGACCCATGACATCTTTGATAACATCACCGATAATATCAATGTAATACTTGCAGTAAACTCAGGTACATTTCTATGGTTTTGTGCTGCTTTTAAAATGTAAGCCTAACTATAACATCCCTGTAGCCTTTGTTTGTTCAGTGAATAAATATATATATAAATATATATATATAGTATAATATAATATAAGGTCACCACTGGATAGTTATAGTTAGGATCTAGTAGTGTTTTTTTTTTGTTGCCCATAATTTTGGTGCCGCTTGATGAATCTTTACGAAATGTTCAAAGCACATACTTTAGTCAGTTCAGCTTCTTTCTTTAAAGTTTTGGGGTTATCCATCAGGCTGGGGCCGAGAACAAGGGGGAGTTCCCAAAACACATTTTAGCAACTTATTTTTCCATAGGACCATTAGACATGCCTACAGCCTGAACCACTGAACAGAATTACACAAAATTTGCCATGAAGCTAGATTCTGTTCTGCAGATTATGCTTTTTGTAGTTTAGTGTGAATTTGTCCAGTAGGTCTGAAGTAATTTAAGGTAAAACAAATATAGATATCTAGGGGCACAGATTCTCCCCAGATCGAACTATCCCTGTGCTCATATCTGATTGGCGGCCAACATTTCAGCAAGGTACTGTTCGCAGCCATCTTTGGACTTGGCTTCAGCCAAGTCCCAGAAATATAAGTAAAAAAATAAATAAAAGGGGCCAAGGTAGAGTCAACCTGACCCCTTTGCCCTGGTGCTGGGGCCCCTGAAGGATCATGCCAGGGTTAAAAAGCATTTTTGTAAAAAAAACATTGGAAAAAACGCAGATTGATCAGTGGATTTTTTCAAGATAAAAAAAAAAAAAAAATTGTCTCCCTAGTTATTTTTTATTTCTTTCCCCAGGTGGGCCAGGTCCCGGGGACATTCGGGGCTTAATAGAGGGGTGGGGTGCATCGCCCCTTCCTCCTTGGGCTTTAATAAGCCCTGAAACCACCATCTCCCCTGGGCGACTGAAGTAATGTAAGCGTGGGGCTGCATGGCACCCTGTGCCCCAGGGATCACCACACCCCCAGGCAAAATCATTTTTTTAAGTGGAGGAGGTCCTACGGCCTCCTCCACAGCCCCAGGGACCCCACCTCCCTGTGGCTAATATTGAAATATTAGTGGGGGTGGCACAGGCCACCATCCCTTGGGGTATTTGAGAAATTAGGTGCGGGCCACTCTGGCAACCCACAGCCCCAGGGACCAACACCTCCCCAGGGCAGTTAAGCAAGTCGGGTGCTGGGGGCCTTGTGGCCCCACCGCAGTCCTGGGGCTCACCACCTCCCTGGGGCACATATACAATAATGTAAAGAGTGTCTGTATTGGACCCCCACTAGCCCTTGGGGACCACCACCTCAGAGCAGCTATTCTATGTTGGAGGGGACCACGCAGCCCCCCTCGAAGAGTCACTGATGGCCCTGGGGACTGCCAGCCCCCAAGGCTGGCCCCTCCTATGTCCAGGGTGCCCATCCCCAGGACATAGCTGTTTGCTGGACCTTGGGTACAACTTTGAAGCTGCAGCCAAGTCACAGCAAACACTCTGGTTTTTGACAGCAGGACCTGGCAAGCAGGTCCTGCTGTCAACAAACAGAGCCTCATCTTTGTCCCCTACACGAGTGCAGGGAACAGAGATTAAATGCTTCAGCAAGCACAGAGCTACCACTTAAACCAGCTCCTTGCTTGTTGAAGCAATTCCACAGCAGGGGAGGCTTGATGCTCCCCTGACGTCCCAGATAGCCCATAAAGGGCTTGTTGTAAAATAAAATTAAAATAATTAAAAAAAAGACATGTAGCGAACACAGAGGAGCACTTAAGGGCAAAAGAAAAAATGAAAGGAAAAAAATTATTAGCTCAGTGTGAGGGTCACAGACCTTCACGCTGGGCATTGGAATCGACGTGGACTTGTTTCCCTTTTTTTTACTACAAATGTAAAAAAGGCTCATGCTGAAAGGTAATCTAACTTTTTTTATACAATTTGCTTTTTAATTTGTTCGTAAATATCTCATTCTAAGTATATCATGTATCAAAGACTAAAAAAACTATCCATCTCTCTCCCTCTCACTCTCTTTCTCTCTCGCCCTCTCTTTCTCTCTATCTCTTTCAGTCTTTCTCCCACCCACTTAGACATATATGCACCCAATCACAGACGCACTCAGACTCTCCAACATCCACTCTTAGACCCACTGACACTCTCAAGCACAAACTCACATCCTCACACATACACTGACACACTCACTAAAATAGCGATGTATGCACTCTCACACCCAGATATACGCTCTACAGCCACTCTCTCTTTCTCATCCCCAGATATAACCTCTCACAACTAATCTCACAACCAGCGAGGCCGTGGCCAACTCCTGCCATGCACGGCCAAAGGGTCATGACCAGCATGGGGTTGGGTGGTTAGGGGGTTGGCCGCCAGGTTTGGCTGTAGGCCAGGTCTTGTGAGCTACTTCCTCTGCACATGGGTGTAGGCTGTGCATAGTTTAAGGTTGGTTGCATAGGGGGTTGGCCTCCACATCCTGTGGCCAACCACCACTGCGCACAGACAAAGGCTGTGCATGGTGGTGGTTGTATTCAAGTATAGTAATAAAAATGACTATGGGGGTTATTCTAACTTTGGAGGAGGTGTTAATCCGTCCCAAAAGTGACGGAAAAGTGACGGATTTACCACCAGCCGTATTACAAGTCCATTATATCCTATGGAACTCGTAATACGGCTGGTGGTATATCCGTCACTTTACCGTCACTTTTGGGACGGATTAACACTCCTCCAAAGTTAGAATAACCCCCTATATGTTAAAAAAAACTGCAGAAATTCACAGACAAAAACACAGGTTACAGGGATGTTATAGTTAGAAAACAGAATTTTAAAAAAACAACTTACAAATTGACTGCAAAAACAGGTTACAGGAAAGTTATGGTTATACTCTGAATTTACTCATACAAAACCTAAGAAAGCAGTTATAGGTACCTGAGCTAACTTTAACCTGCCCTCCCGTAATGCATTGCTTATGACCTCACATATTACGTCATGTAAACCTGAGGCAGTGTCAAAATCGACCACCACAAGGGTGGCGTTAGCACGCCGCAACAAGGAGGAATGCTTTTATTCCTTCTTGTTTTTTGCTTTTTCTATGTGTGCTGCATTCTACAACTCATAGAAAGAGCAAAATGCCAGGCATGATTGTTTGTGTACTGGAAGGTGTCCCTTCCTGCACATAAACAATAATTTCAAAATTATACTTTAGCACTTCTGTGTGTGCTGAATTCTGCAGGGCACACCGAAGTGCAAAATCGCCATTAGTAATTGTTTATGTGCAAGAATGAAAATGTTCCCGCACATAAACAATCACAGCCCTCAACGCTGATATCCTTGCACAATGGTGCAAGGATGTCTGCGTTGAGCTCTGCCAGCTAAATTTAGTGCCAGCGCAGGGGACAACAAAGGGGTGCGCCGTATACAAATAAATACAGCGCCTCTCTGCGTTGTGAAAATGACGGAGTGCGACGCTGCCAATCTTGGTGCAGCATTGCGCCCTGTCATTTTCTTATAAATATGGGCCAAAGATTTAAAAGCTATCCACTTTATCTGCTACTTAGTATGGACCAGTCAGTGAAACAGGCTCCAGAAGACCCACCATCTCAAACTGCTGTTCAGTGATAGAGAAGGATTTGTCTCCAGCTGTTAATTTGATTTGAAGGATGGTCACCAAATTACTGCCTGCAAAACAAAAATAAGTTTAATGCATCATCAATTATTATATCAAAACGTGTCATTTCTGCCTTCACCAAATAAGCATACACAACCCACACTTCGGCGAGTATTAAATAACTGAGCTCGGCATGATTTATTAAAGAAGCACATTGCTCTGAAATATTAATTGTGGCATGTTGCTGCAGCAAGTGTTTAATTAGAAAGGCATCGTGCTCCTTTGAAAGATGTGAACAGATAATAATATGAGAGATGCTGGCTTCAGTGTGATTTTTTAACAGCACACATTGTAGTATGAAACAATGTCATGGTATCTTTTCATTCTCGTGTCTTCTACTTGTAAAGGGACAAAAGAATTATTTAATACCAAGGAGCTGTCAGACAATAACTGAAAGTTAAAATAATTTGCTACCATAAAAACTTCAGTCATATTCTAGAGTATTCAAGACATATTCTGAAAACCATGATCCTCTAATCAGACAAGCTAATTGCACGAATTAGATTTTTCGGAGGCAGTAATGTAATCAACATAGTTGTAAAGAATGTGCCACAAACAACGTTACCACATTAAAGCACTATGAAAACAGAAAATATATTGACTATAAAAATATAATTATTCACAACGTCACGAAATCAGAAATACTGAAAACAAAATGTAGATTCTCAATGTAGGAAACATTACAAAAAATATGAAACTACAAAACATCAATAATTAATTTATCGATTATTATAATATTGTTGAATATATCAAATAAAACACAAACGTCAACACAACATAAAAATGGTTATCTAAATATGAACAACAAACACAACATTAAAAATTATAAATCATTTAATTTCAAATTAAAAAAGTGTAAAAAACAAAAGCACCACTAACCACAGCCCTGGATTCACTAAATATTTTTTAATTTGAATGGCATGTTTTCATTAATGTTTTATACCAAATACCAGGTAATTACGCAAAGTGTCAAATTCGCATGATTTGGGGGATTTTACAAAAAAAGTGTTTTGCAAAAATCATGAAATTATAGCAGTTACTCTGGTATAGTTTAGCTTTCACCCAGGCCTAGTAAATACAGAAAATGCAAACAAATAAAAGGCTCTGGGGTTAGCTATAGAAAAGGAGACTGACACGTTGCCTGAATGTTAGCACTCCTGCACTGTGGAAATTCACAGTACATGAAACTCATAAAAGGCTATGCAGCTAGCCCATAGCAAAAGAGACCGACACGTTGCCTTAATGTAAGCTCTCTAGCACTGTAAAAATTCAATGTAATGATGAAAGGAGCTGTTTCCAGAAAGAACGTTTTTAGGGCCATATGTACGAACACTTTTTCCCATAGACACAGAATGGGTAAAAACCTTTGCTACATCTGGCCCTTAACTCTTTAAAAATAAAGAATCTTATGATATGCTATAAATTGTGGTTTAGTTAATATTGCAAAAGATAAATGTATTTTATTTTTTACTGCATTTCAATACAAAACGAAACTTGAAAAGACGGAAAACCAAATGCAAAACATCAAAAACAGTTGTGAAGTACTGCACACTAGAAAATACAAAGAAAGTATGGCAGTATTAAATGAAATATGATGTAAACCATGAACTGTAAACCCTTTTACCCTACAAACAATTGCAAATAAAATATATATATTTCCCAAATGTATGTCATTCACAGATATCAAAATATCCAAAATAGCTACATACCCAACTTCTCAGAAAGAAAACTCCATATACTAACATAAATGTATTCGATCCACCAACAAAAGAACCTAGTGGAATTGCAGTAAATACTATTCAAACAACTCCTACGGTCATGCAACTGACATAAATTACACTGTTGAGAAAGCAAAAGATCAAAATAATTTACCTTTTGGTGAAGTACAAATTCTTTATATAGTGAATGCCTTGAAAGAAGCAAGCAACAGGTCAGCGGTGCCAAGAGGAAGAATCCTAAAATATTTTGGGCCTGACTTAGAGTTCTGCAGATGGGAGGCTTGGTCAAAAACAGAGGCATAGCTTTCATTGGTGCAGCAAGTGCAGTGCACTGGTGCCCAGAGGACCGAAGGGCCCATGATTCTTGTTGAAATTTCTAATTCAAGCTGTAGCCATGGAGGCTGTTTATATTCTTGCCTTGGGGCAACAGACATACTGGCACCATGACTGGTCACAAACCTGATGGATATCCCATGTGCCTTACATGTTATGGCACTTGTCATAAGGCAGAAGGGATGTCATGATGGAGTTATCAGTCCACCAGTCTAAAACGTAGGCTCTGTATGTCTCATATTTTGGAACTGGAAGAAATATTGGAACAGTTGCTCTCCATAACTAATTTAAACAGACTGATTACTACAAGTATCAGAAGAACAGAAGGATAAGCCACACCTGTGACCAAATGGTTTGATGAAATAGATATAGATATTGTAGACCACATAAAAATAATTCATATGAAGGAGAACATCATTATTTATGACAATGAAAACAATGTGAAAAGAATTACAGTTTTCAACACACTCAGGGCCTCATTATGAGTATGGCGGTTCATGGTCCGCTGTAACCACATTCCGGTCAGACCACCCCATCCTTGTAGGTATGATCGCCAGATTGAGATGCTGGCAGTTGGACCACCACAACATCGCTGACATCTCCAGGATCAAAGTTCCTGCAATACCGGCAGTGGAAAAAGCTGTGGTCAAGCACTGCGGTGTCCATGGCGGCACCACAGTGCCACCACCATAAAAACGCTGGCAGAAAGGCAGGGATGGGGCCACAGGGGTCCCTTGCACTGCCCCTGCCCATGTCATGGGCAGTGCAGGGGCACTTATGTCAGCACACTAGGAATGCGCACTGTCTGCAATAGCAGCAGTGTGCATTCCAACTATGCTGCCTGTGCAGACAGTGTGGCAGCATTGGCCTCCACTCTCCCTGAGAGCCGAAGTCAGTGCAGTTGCACTGTCTGCGCCATGAGGCCCAGCGTAGAAATCATAATATAGCAGTCAAGATGCTGGCGGCTTGGGGGGGCGTGGCTGACAGAGTTAAGATGGAGGATGCATTTCTCTAGCACTCCAACTCCCGGCCTGCCAATCACCATTTCAAGAGGCCTACAGTCTTCGGGACCAATAATCTACCATCGCATCTACTCTATCATGATGCCTCCTCACTGCTGGTGAGCTGTTTTTGTCTGCTAGGTGCTGACTTTGGGCATGCTGCTGGCCATCGGGCCTGTGGGCCTATGTTGCTGTCAGCGAGATGAGCAATCCGTGCACTCGCTCTCTCTGACTAGTCATCAGTAGGCACTCCTCCCCCGGCGCTTCACAATTGCACTCATGCTAGGGGCTCCTGGTGATGGCAGACACCCAGCTGATCACCTGGCAGTCACCCGCCCCCTATTGCTGGGTAGTGTTCCCTTGTTCAGTACCTGAATCTGGGTACGTATGGGAAATGGATTGTCAGTCCTGAACCCAGAAGTCCCAAAGAGATGGCTCCTGCTGTACAGAGGTACGCGGTCCCCACACCCCCATTGGACACATGCACATCACTGTCAGCCCAGACCCATTGTGCACACTCTGAAATGCACCCTACATGGCCCTGATGACCCAGGTGGAAGCCCCCTTGAGACCAACATCACGAACGGCCCTGTATGCACACTGAGGTGGGGGTGATTTCTGGGGCCTCCCCTCTGCACTGTCCTCTTCCTGAGCCTTTCCCAGATGGTAAATGCCCACGTGCTCCGAGCCTTGGTGCTCGGATCGGGGCATATACAGGTTGAGACCACAAAGTAATGGAGGCCAGGTGAGGCCGACACAGACCACCGGTGTCACAGTGTCCTTTCCTCTGGATCTGCATGTGGCTGAACAAAAGGCCCACCTTCCGGCGTCACCAACTCAGAAAGCTATTATAGCACAGAGATATGATGAAGCCAGTCGGGGAGAAGGGAATTGGGGTAGGGAACAGCAGGGAGAGTGATCTGAAAAGTAAAGGATAGAACAAATATGCATTTACTCATTCATAGAAATGTAACTCATCAATAGACTCTTGACTAAATGCGTCTCTGAGATATCAGATGGAGACCCCTTTTGAAATGAGGGCAAAGACCCGTCTTTGAAACCTGGAACAAAGGTAAACTACGACCTCAGAATTAAGAGATGGCAAGAACTTTGGACTACGATTATACTCAGAAAATCAATCCTGTAACATCTCTGCAATCACAACATAAAGAAAATCAATCCTGTAACATCTCTGCCTTCACAACATAAACCTTTGATCATGACTTAGAAAATCTCAAAGAATTAAATATCCTTTTTACATCTTAAGCTTTTCAAAGAACAATGAAAACTATGATTTGCTTATCTCCAGAAATACTTTCACATTCACAACAATAAATGCCAAAAAGTTTTACTCATTGCACTTGAAGCACTTTACGTAATAATACCCGAAGCGATTTTACTCAAGTAGCCTGAATCACTTAGATTGTTGTGGCAAGAACCTTTTACTCCTGTGAATTGAAGCGCTTTGATTGTCATGCCAAGAGCAGTTTAAACCCGAGGACTGAAGTGCCTGAATTGTCGTGCCCAGAGCGCTTTACATCTGTGAACTGAAGCGCTCGAGTTGCTGTGCCAAGAGCACTTTACATCTTTGATCTGAAGCGCCTGAATTTTCGTGCCAGGAGCGCTTTACCTCTGTGAACTGAAGTGCTTTAATTGCCGTGCCAAGAGCGCTTTACATCTATAAACTGAAGCGCCTGAATTGTCGTGCCAAGAGCGCTTTACCTCTGTGAACTGAAGCGCTTTAATTGCTGTGCCAAGAGCGCTTTACATCTATAAATTGAAGCGCCTGAATTGTCGTGCCAAGAGCGCTTTACCTCTGTGAACTGAAGTGCTTTAATTGCTGTGTCAAGAGCACTTTACATCTATGAACTGAAGCGCCTGAATTGTTGTGCCAAGAGCGCTTTACATCTATGAACAAAGTGCTTTGAATTGTTGTGCAAAAAAGCGCTTTATTTCTGTGAACTGAAATGCTTTGAATTGCTGTGCAAAATAGCACTTTACATCTGTGTTCTGAAATGCCTTTAATCGTTGCGCCAAGGCTGCTGTACTCTAGAAACTGAAAACACTTTGCTCGTTATGCTAAGGAGCGCTTTACCTTTTGGAAGTAATGACTTCCTCCAAACTTGGATTCAGCAAGGCCTTACCGCTACGAGTACGACCTACTCGTTTTTTAATGCACCATGGAAACAAGGATACTTTGGTTGGATGACACTCATCAGTCCCTTCATAGAATAGCACTGTCCACCAATGTCCTGAACCTGCAGCTCTATGAGCTCTCCCACAGGGCAGACAACACTGATGGTCACCTTTGGAACAAGAGGGGATGACAAGTGCGCATAAAGTGAGACCTGGACCGCACCTGGCCTTACTCCTGACAACCGGCGATGCTTTTGGAGTGAGCAACCGGGGACTAGCGGGGTACCGGGAACCCGCACCTCTGGTGATCATCTGGTGGGGCCTTCTGGCTTCTTCTAGCTGCTTCTTTTGGGTGAGAGGGCTGCCCCTCCCCCACTGGGGCATCTCTTCTCTCCAGGGACCTGCTAACTGCTCCTGCCATATTCCCCGGACCCCAGTAGGTGCCGGGTGAAGGGCCTGGAGGTGCTGCTTCATGCTGCTGGGGGAGGTAGACCCTGGCATCCGTGCCATATTCAAGGAGAGTGGCGGTGACTGACACTGCCTCATATTGTGCATCCTGCCCAGACTATCAGGGCACGGTGGACTCCCCACTCAACACCCCTCTGGTACCCTATTGCAGCTGCAATGCATTGGTCAGAGTGGAGCCCACAGAAAACTGTCCAGCTCTGTGACTCCTGAACACCCGGCCCTACAAAGCCCTGAACTTTCACTGCTAAGTGCTTCCACCCGGGCACCCTCCCAGACACTCTACTCATCTCCATCTTGACAAACACCCCCCACCTGGTCAGTGCACAATCAGTTAAGGATGGATTGATTACAATCTAGCTCCATGTCCTGACCCAGACGATACGCGGTTAGGTGCCCAACTGGCCCAGCAACTTTCCTCAACCGACACCGCCTTTTCCCTCTCCACATCTGATGAACTGGACAAGGTGGTAGAGGCCATAGAACAGTCCTGAGCCTCCATGGAGGCCAGATTCATCTCATTCATGATGGAGCTAGGCTTTCTACATGACAACCACTGCAAACTGGCAGACAAAGTAACAACCAACAAAAAGACACTGAGTGCTCTACACCCACTGACAGCTGACCACCAAGCAGCAATTCATGACCTAAGGGGCAGAGTGACACAACTAGGGGATAGAGCTGAGGACTTAGGATGTCGCTCATGCAGGAGCAATATATTCATCCTTGGACCTCCCGAGGCAACAGAGGGCACAGCCCCTCTCCAATACCGAGAAACCTGGTTCAGATCTTTTACCCCAGGCACAGAACTCTCTCCCTTTTATTCCTTAAAGTGGGCCAACAGGTTGCTGACCCAACGCCCAGAACCTAAGGAACCCCCTGCACAAAGTTAGCCAAACTAATGCACTTCAGAGACAGGGACACTATTCTCTGGGCAGCCAGACAGGCAGGCCCCCTACGAGTGGACAGTGCAACCATTATGCTTTTCCCAGATGAGACATGTATGGTGCAGCGCCAATGTTCCTCCTTCCTTGAGGTAAAAAAGCAACTGCACCAATAAGTGGTGCAGTATTCCTGACTATATTCGGCCTGCCTCAAAATAATGAAAAGGGAACAACTACATTCTTCACGAGACTCCGGGAGGTGTGGGCATGCGCTGAGCAACACCGGAGCACAATGCCGCCTAAGCTCTCTCAGTCCTCCTCTGCCTAGTCCGCCTCCAAGGGTCACTGCTGGAGCAAACTGAACCAGAAGTCCTCGGGCCATTCATCAACATCTGTGTCACCCAATATTGAACAGATTATTGCAGACTGCAAGGGTGCCCTACCAGGTGTTGGATGAAGACATTGAACAATCACAAGTCTCCTTCAGAGCATCGTAGTACTGTATAGTGACACCTCAAACAGCAGACACCTTATATAGGCCCACTGTCCTAATGGCCAACCCCACCTCCGGTAGCTCACTGAGTCAATTAATATCACTCTCCCTCCCCCTCTTCCTCCCGTCCTTTTTTCTAGCTTCACCCTGCTGTGCCCTCCACTTACTCCCCTCCCCCTTCCTCTTCTCCTGGGCTCCTGCATTTACAGATCTTCTGGGTGTAACTCCAAGGGAAAGACCCTGGAACACTTTCCATTTCCACCCGAATACCTTACTAGATCAAGAGACAGTACTGCACCCACTCCTGGACACTCCCCCCACAGAACACTAGAGTAGACACACACTTCAGGTTGAATGTGTAACCTTTTGTGACAGGTCCCCTGAGTTGAGTTTAGTTCACCCCCAAATTTATTTGTCACTCCTTGCCCCCATTGCAAATGCAAATGCAGCCATTTTCCCAACTCTACACCTCCACAGAGAAGCTTAGACAGAGACAACACAATGAACCCCATAAATCACATTTAGCAGATGTTGATTAGCAACCAGTACTCCCCATCTGAGTTTCTGCATGCCGCCCCACACATGAACTGACTCTTCAGGACACCAGGTTCCTCACGTTAAATATCTAAGGGATGCACACCACTAAGGAGGGGTACGCTGTATATTCGTATGTAAAGTGACATGAGTCTCAAATAGTATTACAGCAAGAAACACACATAATGCACTAGAAGCTGGAATGCCTGCGGATATGCTGGCGAGGGCAAATTTACGCCACTGCTCACCCTGCCTATGCTAGGGGAGCCATGATATGGGTCAGTTCAGGAGTTATGTTCCACCATTGAAAAAGAAGGCCAGTTTGTCTTCCTGGAGGCCCGTCTGGATGGTTAGCCTCTCCTCATTGGTATTGTATATGCCCCTAATACCATCCAGGACCCCTTCTGGTACTTGCTGTCCACCGAAATAAGTGACAAAACCCATCTCCCATAGATTCTGGAAGCAGTTTATAATTGTATACTTGATTATTTGACCTCACTTTAGAGAGATCAGCCCCACATTTGGTTGTTACTCCTTCCCTCAGGGGCACCCCCGTTACCTCAAACTCCCCCGCAAACACATCGTTTCCATCCTTGGGCACAACACTGGTCATTCATAGATGCATGGCGCACACTAAGGCCCAAATATATGCACCACATTAGCATAATGTTTTTTTTTAAGCTAATTCGGTCCAAAGGGCCCAAAATCGCTGTGCCAGATTTACAAACCCTTGAGCCACATTATGCCTACAACAGACATAGGGCCTCATTCTGAACCTCCATCGAAAGACCGCGGAGACCATTCTGGCTTTCCCGCGACGAAGCCGGCTCCGAATGGAGCCGGGGGGAAAGGTGCGACGGGTGCAGTTGCACCCGTCGCGAATTTCAGTGTCTGCTAAGCAGACACTGAAATTCTTTGTGGGGCCCTCTTACGGGGGCCCCACAACACCCCATACCGCCATCTTGAGAGCACCGCCAGCCTGTTGGCGGTGCTCTCGCGGTCATTGACCCTGGCGGTCAATGACCGCCAGGGTCAGAATGACCCCCATAATGTATACAAGGGAGGCGTTCCCCCTTTAGGGGGCCCAAAAATTCTAAAAGATTTCTTTGCCCCAGTTTTTGCGGCATCTTAATGCCTGCACAGAACAGGTATTCAAAGGATACACATTATTATTCATATTGAGCCTCAATGTGCTTTGCAGGATTAGCATAAAAATGTTTGACACTAATGCGGCAAAACACCAAACTAGCTTCATAAATGTTGACACTAGTTCCCCAACTACTGCCATGGTGTGCCATATATTAAATATAGCGCACACATTGTGGTGTTAAATAAGTACTAACGGGTGCAAGAAAAGTGATGCTGGGCCACTTTTCTTAAATCAGGCCCTAAATGCTTCCGATCATCTCTATTCTTTTAACTCAGCAGTGCACAACTTATATGTGCAACTTGATAGGTTATTTGTTCTCCAGTGCTACTACCTTACTTTCAGTATTCTGGCTATCTTGGACGCATTTTGTCCAACCATGATGTGCCCATTCTACATGTCAGCTGGTCCACACCGCCCCCACCTCTTCCCACTTAGAATTTTGTGGCATTCAAAATCACTGATCTAAACCCAAACCCACACTATTTCAAAACAGTCGTTAACTTTTAAGAGTTCAGATATTCTATGATAACTGCAAACCCACCCTTACTGGGGAACATTTTTTGTTGTACCTCTTTCCCACACATTGTTTGAAAAGTGTTTACTTTTGGATGGTTCAGCTTACTTTTGTAACTACAAACTAACAGTCAAGTGTTTAATTCTTTGGTCTTAAAATTTTCAATTGTAACTACAAACACAAAATAAATATGTCAATATAACGTTTTGGATGTTCAATGGTAAAACCCTTTCTACATGTTAATAAATATTGTTTTTTACATTTTATTTTACTTTATACCTAAATTTGTTTTCATTGTTTGTATAATTTATTCAATGCACATATTAAAATTGATGAATGTTAATCCTTTGATATTTTATGTTAATTTAGAATTACATTAATCCCAAATGTCTAATAATATATAAATATGTTTAAAAGCATTTGCAATTTTTTTAAAAAAAGTTATTATATTTGTTTATAAAGATGGCAACTAATATCAATGAACTTTTACTTAAATAATTGAGTTGCAGAATACATCACTTGGTAGGTAATTAGCTTATTAAAACATATAAGACTTGTTTTTTCAAATAACTTTCAATACATGTCCACTTCATACCCAAAAAGAAAACAATATTTCCCTTTTTAATTAACTGAATAATTGATTACTGTAGAAATTAATTGATCAATTAAGAAAGAACGTTTTTGTTACTTTAAATCATCTCTTTATTTTCCTGAAAACCAAACAACCCTTTTAGCTGTATTTTAACTTGTTCAATATTTTGCCTAATGAATCAGTTAATGAAAATGTATAACATATGCAATTAAATTATTTCTTTTTAAAAACAGTTCCCATCAAATTCTACTAAAACAACTCATTATAAATACTAACCTAACAACTAAAAACAACAATACATTGAGTAAACACATTTCTTTTATCATGTACAAAATTTTAATACTTACTTACAAACAACAACCAAAAATCAGTACCAAAATGCTATCAGATCGCAATATTACTTACAAAGAAATAATGTATTTGCATATTCAAAAAAATATGCAAAGCAGACAGTGAACATTGTGATGGTGCTAGCCAGGGGGGCCCCTGCACTGTCTAATCCAAGTGCATGGGCCCCCCTGCAGCCCCGTACACGTGTTCTCCTCCAGCCTTTTCATGGCGATGGTACTGCCATGAAACCGCTGGCAGAGAAGGGGATCGTAATCCCCAGTGCAGCGCTGTTTGCAGCGCTGCCCTGGTGGATTAGAACCACCACCACCTCCGGAACACCATTTGTGATGAAGTATCCCATCTGTCAAACTTTGAATCAGGCTCTGAGTTGCTTTCTTACAGGAAGTTACAAATTTTAATGGATGCTGCTCATATTATTTTCCAAGTAGGGAACCAGTCAACAGTGTGGTCTGTTAGGTTTATTGTTCTCCTTAATGAGTGATCATATGAGCAATTTCTTCAGCATTAAACGTAAGATGCAGGATGATAGAAAGCTGGTGAAAATTATCATAGCTGGGTTGCAATCACTATACATAAGATGACATTCTTGAAGGTTTGTGGAGGGCAGATCTCTGATGACTAGCCAGTAGGTCCAGTAGCCTTGTCAAAATTGTAGAATTTGGAGGCAGAGAAATTGTTTGAAGAAAGCCACTGGGAATGTGCTTGATATGAGATCCATTACCCACTGCCTTACTTTGGATATCCCAATTAATATTCTCTATAAATGGGAAAACATTGTGGACATGGAGATTACTTTTCTGAGTGGATTCGGCTTAGTTGTTTTAATGATTCTGATAAGCATATTAAAACGCAGTCATCTGCGTAAAGTAGGGCTGGAAATCTCCTTGTCCCCACAATCAGTGAATCTGCCTCCAGTACATTTAGATGTCCCTAGAGGTCATTTACATAAAGACAAAATAAGTATGGGGCCAGTACACAGTCTTCTCACTCAACCATTCATAGAGATTAAGGGGCATATCTAAAAAAAAGTTGGGCTGCGTCACTTTTCTTGCATCCCTTAGCATCTCACTACTGCAACCATGTGTGCACCGTAACTTAGATATGGTGCATGATGGCGCAGGGTAGGGGGCAACATCATCATTTTTATTGACGCTATTGATGTACTCTGCAGGAGTAGTGCCAAAATATTGGCGCTACTTCTGCAGAGTACATAGGGGCCCATTATAAATTATGGAATCCCCCTTTTAACACCTTCTCTAAGCAGGTATTAAAAGTGCCGTAAAAATTTATGCAAGGAAATCTGATAGATTTCCTTGCACCATTTTTGCAGCCCCCCTTACATGGGAAGGCCCTCTTTGCATACATTATGCCTGTTGCAGGCATAATGTAGCGCAAAGGGCTACAAAGTGGCACATTGCTTGCATTACACCACTTTGTAAATATGGAGCAAGGATTTTAGCCTCCTTGGGCCACATGTGTGTAAAAAATGACATTAATGTGGCACAAGGTGGCGTGAGGGGCTTATAAATATGCCCCTGAGTCAGTAAGTTCTCAATTTTTCCCGTGCCTTACACACCCTGCCACTACCTCATGCATCTTGTCTAAAAAGAGTACCACTGGGGTTACACTGCCCATATTGAGCATGCTTTTCTAGAGCTTTCCTCTGCCAACCCAGTAAAAGGCTGACAATAGATCCATAAAACCTAGAAGGGAATAACCACCTTTCACTGCTGTGTATATAGTTAAAATCAAGAATAGATTGAGGCACTGTTCCACAGTCCTAATATTTTGTCTGAACCCATACTGCACATCAGTGAAGCACCCCTTTTCTGTCACCAAAGCCCCCACCCATTCAAGGAGGATCCTACACATGAGTTTGCTTCTGGTGTCAATCAGTGAATTCAGCTAATAGCATTGGGGATCAGTTTTATTACCCTTTTTTAAATACAGGTATTACATTGGCTATTAACAGGCGTTTGAGTGACTCTTCATAGCTACACTTCTCAACACATTTGTGAGCAGTGGGACTCATATGTCAAGGTTATCCAAAAAAAGTCCACTCGTACCACATCTGGGCCAGGGGCCTTGTTTTTTACGTTATGTTTTAACCTCCTTGTAAGTGGGTAATGCTATCTTAAAACTATCACCTGGTGGTTTAAAGGAGGAGGGTACTGGGGAGTTATCGGACACTTCACTGCTGCAGTATACTTTAGTGAAGTGAGCAACCCATTCATGTTGGGTAACTTTGGCGTCAAAGGGTGTATTATGATTATCTTGGAAGCAGGGGTCATTAATTGTCTTCTAAAAGAGACAAGAGGCTTTCTTTACACTTGCATCGTGCAATCTTCTCCACACTTCTTATCTAATGCCCGCTTTTCTCTTCTTAATGGCTAGTTTGTAGTTATCTCCTCATAGCTATACACAGATCCTGTTCAAGGCTCACAAAAGACATCTGCGTGTCTCTGGAATGCACTTCTTATTCTAAAGAAGGCATTTAATTAATCATCGTATGTAAAGGAAGATCAGTAGAATTTAAAGTACCCCATTAAAATGTGTGCACAATAATGTGAGAACATGTAAAAAGAATCTTCAATCTATAAACAGCAAATCTATACGTGCAAAGATGCAAATACCTATATTGACATATATTCATACACAATGCAAAGCAAATAATTAGTAAAAATTCATCACCATGGGGCCTATCTGGTGTTTCATCCTTCTTGTGCCAGCAAGTTGACCCCGGTTTGACTGCAATGAGAAAGAGAGATCTACCCTCATGGGAAATATATCAGGCATTCGAAGTCTCTATCATGATTGAGGTCTCTGAATCTCCCCCCGTCGACCTGGGTCTCTTATCTACTCTTAAAAAACAAGGGAGGAGAATATTAGAAACTCCCTCACACTGCACAAGTTTATTATTAAAAAAATGCTGGTTACGTCGATAATTGTCCAAAATCCCAAGATGCCCTCTATCAAAACAAAACCGTTCCCTGCAGTCCTAGTACATTCTTATCAGCCTAAGCCCTTGGTGAGGAAGAACACGCAAACAGGCAGAATAAAAACATGAGCAAGAAGCACATTGTATCAGGGAAAAATACTTGCAGCTTTTAACGTGGCGGTGGCTAATGCTGAAATAAAATCAATAGAAAAAAAGAAGTTAGTGGTCACAAATGTGACGGTGTGCTTCTAGGCTAAGTGAAACATTGAGTCAGTGGTCAAAACACAAATATCATTCCAATGACATTATCTAAAATGCCCTCGATATGCCCTTATGGTTAAGTTATTCGTTCAAACAGGCTAGGACATTTTACCTGCTTTTTTCTAGCAGGTTCTCTAAGAAGGTGTTAGAATCCACCTCTACCCACCTACGTAAAATCCTCTTATTTTTAATGTATGTTAATGGTGTGATATAGGGAATATCTATTTGCTGTGTCTTAGTTCCTGGATCAAAAGATAGAATCAGGAGACAATGATCACTAAAGTCTGTCTTAAGAATTGTAAAATCAATAACCCTTGACTTGTAGTTGTGTGAGAGTGCTTTAAAATTAATGTAGCTGCCTTGGCCCTACCAGTACATGAAATGTGGTCTTTGTCATGGTTACTAATAAGATTGCTTGGTAAATAAAGGGTTAGCATTTTCAAAATAGAAATAAAGATGTTCCAACAAGGAGTGTGAGCAAAATGAATGGAATCTTCAATGTCACAATCTATCGTACCGCAGATACTCAAATCCAACAGTGGGAATAATCTGCAATTAAAATCACCCTCTCCCCCAATCACAAAAAAAGACTCTAGGATTTTTTTTACTGAGCGTTTTCTCTAGTGCTGCAGCAAAATCTACATAATTCACAATAAAATTATTGTGATAAAAGTAGCTTCAGTTCATATGTAATAAATATGATTTGGTAGTGGGGCGAGTCTAAATAAGTTCTAATAACCTTATTCCAGAAAGTAGTTGAGATTAAGGTTAATAGCCCATCTTTATGGTGACATCCTCTAGAAAATTCCGCTTGGTTATGAAATAAGGCAAACCCATTTATATTGACTGTTTCTCTAGCCCAAGTTGCCTGAAGGCAAATAATATTATCGAAAACAAACACAGAAGGGCTAATAAATCTGGAGTGTTTTAAGAAAAATTTGTCCTGTGTACGGTACTCCCATCATATGTCAAAAAAGCCAAAAGTACACAGTTCCAGACATTAGATTCTGTATAAATGCATACAGTGAATGATGGAATCTATGTGCTCTTTTTTGAACAAGAGCCCTCACTCACAAATTGGTGACATGCTTCATCTTTTACTCCTTGTCAGGCCAGCACTGCAATGCCTGACGGGCCCCTCGTGGGGGATCTTTTCCAGAGATCTTTTGAATGAAAAATGCCGGTGGTAGAGTGCTGGAATATGGGATTGGTAAAGTGTGAGAATAAAAAGGGCTAAGGGTCTGGAAACATCAAATTTAATCAAACCTAGACCCCTGTCATGATTAAAAACAAAATATGGGTAAGGATTAGAAATAATGTCTAGTCCACCCTCAAAAAACAAACAACTGACAGTCCCTGAATTGAGGGGGGGGGGTCTGGAAAGGTGGAGCACAGAAATCACTATACTTCTATCATAAAGGTCAACATGTTTCTTGCAAAAAATGTCATTAAGATCAGTGCGATTCGTCAGGACCAAAAACGTACCTAATCTGCATGTTATAACTCAATAGGGAATCTATTCATACTGCATGAACCTAAAAGGAAAAAAGAGTACAGACTCATTTTACAAATCAAATCATGTGCACAGTGAGCTCAATCAGGTGAGAATCCCTAATGTGCAGTGTATCACACTGTGATATGCATATCAAAAAGATTCCTCTCAATTCAGAGGATATATCCTTACCCTCCTTGTATTAAAGGATGCACCCCATCGGGATGACGGTGAGCATCAGTAGTCCAAGCTGGTATAATTAACTAAATGTAAATGTAGATGGCATTTCATACATAACAGTCATATATATACATGTGAATCAATTAAGACTGTCAGAGCAAGCTCCAAAATTGGAGCAAATTTGTCTAATTACAATCAAGAAGGATATGCACAGGATGTGAATACAGACAGTTGATTGTGACAGTGAGTAGCCGGCACAATGGTGTTACGTGCTCAATTTGTCTAAATAATAGGAACTCAGAGGCTTAGTAATACCTAGTATATCAATGATGTTTAGATAAATGTCAACTCCCACCAAGAGATGACATGGTGGAGAGTTAGTAGCATATGGCGTAGGTATCCCTATAATATCATGTTATTGGCAAATAATGTTATACAGCATAATTAGGTTAATCCATTCAGCATTATTCACCTTATTTTGAACACTAGCCACATTCCAAAACATACATTTAAAATCAAACTGTATGTCATTAGTAGTCAGATTTGTAGAAACCAATGGTAGTAACCCATTATCCAAATATAGCTCAATGCCCATAACCTCAGTATGTCCTTTGGTTCTCCATACTGCGGGTCGCAGAATAAAAGCAACCCGCAGTGCGACAGTCAGTCAACTTGATCTAGGGGCACAAAGTAGCTATAGGTTTGAATCTCAAATGGTTTAGGTATAAGGATATTATTGATGTGAAATTTAGTTGCCCCTATTAGATCTGGTTTGTAAAAGAAACCTAAGGGTACTGTCATAATGCTTCCTGGGGTGCAGTTGATCCATAGCAATTGTTTCAGTAGAAATCCACCTACAAATCTGTCTCTAAAGTTTATAACAATACAATCCTTACTACCATTTTTTGGTTGATAACAAATCCAGTGCACCCTCTGTACATTAATTATGTTATCAAAAATGGATTTGCAACAACAAAGATTTACATTTTTTGCCAGCCAGTCTACTGCCTTATTTTTCAGCTGGTGGAAGTCCTCATCTTGATGTGCATTAAAGGGTGGTACATCTTTTAGAACTATAACTAGTGGGGTAGCTTCAGGGGGCAGATGAAGAATTCTTTCTACTTTTGGCTGAGACATTAGCGCCCCTTATTAGCAGATCTTATGCTAGCTCTTACTGGGGAATGGGAGTTTGCATGGGCTGTTTCTGGTGTAGGAAGACTATTAGAAAGCATGTTAATACTTTGGCCCTTATCAGTTATTGAATTCAAAGTGAATAGTCATAAAGGAGCTATTTTGCCCTGTGATCCACTGCCTTGTCCCAAGTGTGCCCCTTCACGGAACGGACTGGTGTTTGTGGCCTCTTCACTCAGAGTTGTTGTAGGTAACTGTGCTACCAAAATAGCTTGACCTTGGCCAATCAGAGTTTTCAATTAGCATTCAATGTTTCTCAAAATAGCCACTAGTAGGTCAAATATATATTTTTTAAAGTAGACTCTAGGTTGACACTAAACTCAGCGTGCAAGTAAAATTCCCCTTGCTTGAACTTCTCAAAGCCTCTAGAAATAGTTGCTTTAAAAGACCTTTCCAGTATTTTAGAACAAGTGATGATGAGTTTACTATTACTTTTAATCTTTTTCTTATAGCTTAATTTCAGTCATTCCGAGGTATACCAACTTCAATTGTTAGGACATCTCAGTAATTCCTTTGCTTAAAGACATGGGTAGCATTCTGGCACTCACGTCGGCATTTGTAGAGCATTTTTGGTGGCTACCAGCCTTTCCTTGACACATTTTATTTCACTGTTTAGTGCGCCCATAGCATTGGTGAGGAAGCTGGAAATAGTGATATTCAATGGTCTTTCTGTAGTAGGTAACATAACGTACTTCCTTTTCCTCTTTATGTCTTACTTCCTGGCTTAGTTTGTTGGCTGTAGCCAAGATGCAGGACAGAGAAGAGGTGTGGCCCAGCCTCGTTTGGTCTCAGACCGGTGCAGATGGGCGAGCCCTTGGCCTGGGCTTTGCCTGGGGGGTTCCACGCTGTGGGAAGAGTGTTACAGCTATAAGCAGTTCATATTACTATTTCCCCCTGCAGCAGCTGTGGTGCCTTAGAAGGTGTTGTTCCCTGGGACCATTAGCCCCACCAGGGAGATGCCAGCAACAAAGAGTCCCAAACCACTGGGAGAGTGATAGAGCTATAAGCATAATAAGTATATCAGATGATTCATCACCCCTCCAGCACCTGTGGCACCATATAGCGTGTTGATCATTGGGACCACAAGTCCAACCAGGGCGATGCCAGCAATAAAAAGTGAAACTCCTCCAATCGTCTTTCAGAATGCTGTCTGCCAGTTTATCTTTTCACTTATTTACCTAGCCAATCAAAGTTCCAAGGTACATTAATTTTTTCCTAAATGGAACAATTGTATAATTCTACTTTGACCCCCTGTGTACAAAATACATTTGAAGTCATTACTTCTTTCTATGTGTGATTACATTTTGTAAATTATAGTGATGAACATTTGAAAGCTGATATTGCAACAGTTGGTAAAGATTTGAAAGGCTATTTAGCAAGAAAGGAATGAAAAGAACAGAACACACAATGGGGTACCAGAAATTGAATGTTCCAGTGGAATATCTGAAAGCTAATTAATAATTTACGACAGAGTATGACTGTGAGGAAAGAGAACAGTAATGTTTATTTTTAAACAAAGTCTTAAGATTTCTTCTAAAGTGCAAGTGATGCTATATTTTCTCACTCCACACTTGTAGAACTATCTTCAAATGCCAATGACGCATCATTTTTTGCATGCAGGAATATGGGATAGGTACAAATAATACCCTCACTTTGTTATTATATCTGAAGCAGATAAGAAAAAAGTTCAATATTATTACTGAACAGACAATTTTCATATTAGCTTCCATCTTTTCTTTTGAGTTGTCTTTCTCCTTGTGCACATTCAGAATTGACTAATGGTCAGGTCACAAAACATTCTTTCACAGTCTTTCCATGTGTTCTTAGTGGCATGTAGCACACTATGGGGCACAAATTCCCTGTGCCGCTATGAAGTTGTTGTGGGTTTTATTGCTGCAATATTGGGAAACATGTTTGTGTACACTTATGGAGATGGACTATTACTAAAGTACAATATCACCACAACTAATGTTTTACCACCAGTGCATCAAGGTGACACAACAATACAGCAACTGCAATACAAATACCACTACTCCACATTGTAACAGCAAATCGCACAAACACAGTGGTGAAATTATATGCAACAAAACAATTTACCACACTGCACAGTAACACTTCAAGAAAACCAAATAGAGAACAGAGCACAATTAGAATACAAGACATGACACAACAAAAAGAAAACATGCCACTACAAAGCACAACAGCTATATACAGCAAAACAAGAATATAGTTTCACGTTGAAAACATTGTTCATTACAACATAAAAAGTAACAGTAAAGAACTCAATACATCATGGCAACAAAATATTATAGGACAAACACTTTAAAGAGACAGCATTACTAAAGAATACCTCATACACTAACATACAATAACACAACAAATCAAAAAGCAACTTCACAACAATTTAACAGCGCCCTTCAATGCAACACAACAAGCAAACAAAATAAAAGAGCAATCAAAAACACAATGAAATAACATCAATATAATAATGCTTAGTTGCTGTGGTGCACTGTGCTGACACAGTATTTATTTATTTCAATTTGTAGTCTGCTGACAAAACACAATGAATCGACAATTGAAAACCATGAGGTCAACAGAATGAAACAATTAAAACCACAACCAATAAAAGAAGGTAATAAAAAAAAAAAACTGCAGCACTACATGGAAGTAAATAACAAAAGCAATTCAAACACATATACACCATTAAGTTAACACAGCAACAAGAAACAACAAAATAATAGAACACAACATTAGTGTGGTAAACACTCTTCCAATATACAACACTATGTCAAAATGGAAAACGCATCTAACATCATAACACAATGAACAACAAATGGTTGAGGTATTTTTTTTTAACAGTGAGAAGGTTGTCTGCTAAGTGTGCTCCACATGTAAGGTCAAAAACTGGGAAACTTCATCACATAGAAGAAGTTACTATAATCAGAAACACCTCGAGAAACATAGAAGAACCAATCTGGGGTCACAGAATGCCAAGCGACAATCCGATCCCACAAAAAACAGGAATAGCTAAACGATCATTCTCTCTAAAAGGTGCAGAAAATCTGGGCCACAGCTTCCACATAGTGTTGACTCAGCATGCTACTCTGAGAGCATGGTGTGAGAGTGCTCTCACAGCGAGAACAAACAGAGATCAAGCAGTTCAGAAAACGGATGGATTGGGATGTGGCCGCAAGTAATTAACATTCCACCCATGTCATTTTTGTATAATTTGGGGTAGCACAATGCAGAAGTATGAGAAGGAAGTGCACAGAAGTTAGATATGGTAGGACCTTGGATTAAGCTGGGGTATGCAAACCTGACCATATCATATTTCCTTACATGCTTATTCAACCAATGTAGCAAGTTCAAATCAAGTGTGAGATATTTCCCAATCAACTATTTACCCATTTCTGAGGTGTGTGACGGAAGATATTACAGCACAGATTTACTAAGCCCTTCTGTTCATCTTGCAACATTCAAGGTGACGTAAGGAGTAAAGTGACATTTGCTAATCCACACAGATTTGCTGCTTCTGCCTTAAAGAGGGCAAAGACTGCACTTTGCTGTGTATCCTGCTTGTGACGTTTCACCAAGGGCTTGAAGTAGAGCTTACCCCCTGTTGGAAGACTCAGGGATATCAAGGCTTCATGGTCATCTCCCTACAGCCCTTGGAACTGAGTGTTTTATGCTGCAACAGAAGAAAAACCACTAGCACGCCATCAATGACGCCACTGCATGCACAGTGACATGACGACACCACACAAAGCTGTGCCCCACTTTGCACTGCAACACTGGTCTCAACGGCACCGCCACCTGATGTCATCACTGAGCCGCTGCTTGCACCGTGACCTCTGTGCCCCACACTCTGCATCACCTTGCTCACACCGCAGCCTTCATATCCCCGACGATAATACTCTATGCTGACACTGATGCCACTGCCTGCACTGTGGCCTGATTACTCAGCTCGTGAGGTTCACAAGGCATTGCCCTGTTCCGCATTGCAGCCCCAGTCCACAGACGCCAGCCCCATTGACTACAGCATTGCAGCCCCAGTCCACAGACGCCAGCCCCATTGACTACAGCATTCTCAACAGATGCCCCTGCCTGCACAATGACCTGTGGGTGCCACACATGCCTGTCCCGCATCATACAGCCGCCTTGGGCCTACCGATGACAGTGCTACAGAAATAATGACAACGCTGCCTGCACTGTGACCTGGAGACACCTCACGTCGCACCACCCTGCTTCTCACTGCAACCCTGGTTTCACCGACACCACAGGATGACGTCACCGAGCAGCTGCCTGCACTGTGACCTGTGGGCACAGCACGTTGCATCGTCCTGCTTCGCACCGCATCACCAACGCCATCAACGTCTGCACCCCTGACTTCATTATCAGCTCAGAGTTCAGTCTGTAAACTGTGTGACTTCAAGGGCCTAACAACCCCTGCACCGACCTCTGGAACCAATGCCCACCGACTTCTGCCGACGCCAGTGACGTCGCACTCCGCATCTCATTGCGAGGATCACATGACCCTACATTTCCAAGGTGCGGTTTTCGGGTCTCCTGACACCGTAAATGGCCCGTGACCCAGTTGCCAGCCTGAACTGTTGGATTTGTTGTTTACGACGTTGTGATAGCCCCAGATGGAGCTATCAACTTCATTAAATAATTCTTGCAAAATGCATATGCTTATTACTGTATGTTGGCTTTTTCTTGTTTTGGTCTTGTTTTACTGTGTGTTATGTGCAAATGCTTTACCCATTGCTTCTGAGATAAGCCTCACTGCTTGTGCCAAGCTACGAAGGGGGTAAGCAGGGGTTATCTGAGCTGGTTATCTCCCTTACACTGACTAGAGTGAGGGTCCTTACTTGGACATGGTGTAGAGACCCCATTTCTAACACCTTGTATTACTCTGCATGGCTCGGGTGGAGCATGGGCATACCCATGACTCCACCCATAGATTTTGATGCAATACCATATTATGTAAAGATAGTAAACTGGAATACATCAAAATAGTACACCTTCCCAATAGAGGTTTAGGTTTATTTTCGTGCAAGAAGGTGTGTCTTCTGGCACAATTTTTTTTTGTGTGTATTACCGGGACCCTTACTCAATGGTGCAAGGGAGCCTGCATAGGAGTTAGGCAGCACTCAGTGTGCCAGCACATGGAGAGAGCACCAATGTGTCCTATCTTAGTAAATATGGTACATTCCTGCTCCGTCACCCAACACAGTGTAGCAACTTGTCTTGCTGCATTGCTTTCTGTGACATTTTCATAAATCTGGCACTATGGCCCTCATTCCGAGCCTGGCGGGCAGCGGAGGCCGCCCGCCAGGCTTCCCCCCTCCGAAATACCGCTCCGCGGTCGTAAGACCGCGGAGGGTATTCCGAGTTTTCCCCTGGGCTGGCGGGCGGTCTTCACAAGACCGCCCGCCAGCCCAGGGGAAAACTCCCTTCCCACGATGACGCCGGCTCGTAATAGAGCCGGCGGAGTGGGAAGGTGCGACGGGTGCAGTTGCACCCGTCGCGTATTTCAGTGTCTACTTTGCAGACACTGAAATACTTTTAGGGGCCCTCTTACGGGGGCCCCTGCCGTGCCCATGCCATAGGCATGGGCACGGCAGGGGCCCCCAGGGGCCCCGCGACTCCCCCTCCCGCCATCCGGTTCCCGGCGGGAGAACCGCCAGGAACTGGATGGCGGGAGGGGGAGTCGGAATCCCCATGCCGGCGCAGCATGCTGCGCCGGCTTGGAGGATTCCTTTGGGGCAGCGGGAAACCGGCGGGAGACGGCCGGTTTCCCTTCTCTGACCGCGGCTGAGCCGCCGCGGTCAGAATGCCCCGCGGGGCACCGCCGGCCTGTCGGCGGTGCCACCGCGTCCCACGGCCCTGGCGGACTTGTTCCGCCAGGGTCGTAATGACCCCCTATATCTTTAATAAACCACTGCAACATGTTGCTCAATCAACTCTGCACCTGCAGCTTTAACCTTTCTTGAAGCTTAAAGCACCCAGAGCAAGGAGTCCTCATATAGTATAAAAACACTGAAGCTCACACCACAGAGTGAACATGTGAGGAAATCCAGTGAACATGGTATGCAGTACAAATTGTGAGAGAGTGTTTAATGTGAACCTCCTCACAGAAGTGTTCTTTAAGCACACATCTTCACAAGCATAAGAACCTACAAAGATTCCTGACATCCTACTATAGATAATCTAGTGTCACAATGGGCACAATCAAGAAAAGACAAACAAAAAGACAAGTTATATCAAGTCAATCTGTTCTGATATAACTTCCTTCCAACAGCAGTTGATGGTGTCAGAGTAGAGAGCAATATGCCTGTAGGTTCAAATGGACAAATTCCGGATTGGAGTCAAAAGCTTTGGCATGTACTGAAAAAGATCAAGGATTTTAAAAAAGGGTGCAATGGTTCATTTTTTTGACATACCTGGAAAAAGATGTCTGATAAAGCCTTTGTCAAAACTTCTAAATGCCATGTTTCTCTACCTTTGAAGTTCCAATGTGTCCATTTGCATTACACGTTGAAATCCCAATAAGTCATTTCAAACAGGACCCACCACTACTTTCTTTCAGTGATTTCAATAGCCAGAACTATTGATACAGACATAGAAAATGAAACATGGGCCACAGTTACTAGACCATCACTGAACATGCATTTATGCAGGTTATTTGAAAGTCATCATTAGGAATTTCCTGGTATTTTGTCCTAAATCGAGTAGGTGGGAGATCAAATGCACAATTTATACCCTTTTTATACTACTAATAACAATAAAGAGTGAAACACCCATATCCATTAGATCTAGAACTTCTTAAACTAAAGTCATCTGACATAGAAGTCCTGTTGGACCAACAAACTCCAGATTTGAAGAGAGAACACCAATTAGTGGGGAAAAGCACTTGATAATTCAAATACCAGAATGACACAGGAATGCTTATGTAGGCACACCATGATTTTACAATTTCTTGAGGGTGAGCTTACCCTTACAATAACCATTTCCCAATCTCTGCTGTGCACCAGTGACCCCAATTAATTAATTTGCAAAGTCATTGCCACCTATCTCAGGATATGGGCATGGCCTGATGACTCCTTCACAGACATGCATCACAATATTCTCGGCCAATATGGGGAAATGGATGGGATTCACTGACCTGGTTAGCATATGTTCTAAGACATTCTCCACACAGACAATTCCATGGCGATTGGTTATTCACATGCTTCTGCAAACCAATAAGACTGCTTCTATCCTGTATGTAGACAGGTCCTCATCACCCATCCATGGCTGGCCAACCGCGCTGGATGATCGTAACTCACCATACCCAATGGCTAGGGAAAATACAGTTCCTCATGACCTGACCGGTTGTTTTACACTTGAACTTCTTGTGATTTTTGATCAACAGAGACATATCTTGGTAACATATTCTCCTTCAAGAAATGCATCTTTCCAAACATGAATCTCTTCCTTCTCTCTTTATATGTACAAGAAAGGGAAACCAAGCTTGGGCAGTCTAATCTCCTACCCATGAATTCAAACCACTTGACACCTCTACTGATTATTATCTTAAGGACACATGAGTCTTTTTTGTAATATTGAACTGTGTTACACATGGGGTCTTTGGTTGGCAGTCAGGTTACCCCCTGTCCAAGCAAGGATCCTCATTCTAGTCAGGGTAAAAGAGAATCACCCTCAGCTAACCTCTGCTTAACCCCTTGTTAGCTTGGCACGAGCAGTAGGCTTAACTTCAGAGTGCTAGGTGTAAAGTATTTGTACCAACACACACAGTAACTTAATGAAAACACTACAAAATGACACAACACAGGTTTAGAAAAACAGAAAATATTTATCTAAACAAAACAAGACCAAAACGACAAAAATCCAGAATACACAAGTCAAGTTATCTATCAAAAAGCAAAAAGAGTCTTCATGTAGTTTTAAACACACACTAACACTGTTATCGTGAAAATGTACCTTGGGTGCGTCAAGAATAACACTGCACGGGCTACTGTGCATCAAAAAGGGCTTGTGATGCATCAATTTCAATCACAAACAAGACCTTGCGTCGTTTCTCCTTCCGTTGGGTCAGGGTATGTCATTTCTTCTCTCCGCAGGAAAGCGATGCGTCGATCCGGTCAGCACTCTCGGGTCCGGTTGGGCCTTGCATTGTTTTTACACACCCAGCAGTGTTTGCGTTGGAAATCCAGCCACAAAATGATCCGAAAACCACACAGCTCGGGTTGCAATCTCCCAACCTCCGTCAGTGATCCTGCATGTTGTTTCTCCAGCTCCGTGCGTCGATTCTTCGGTCGCGTTGCAGGAGAGCGTTGATTTTCAGCTGCGAAGTGGGCTGTGCGTCAATTTTTCAGCTGCAGATTGGAGTTGCATTGATCTTTTCCTCCCACGGCCCTCTGTGCGTCGATTTCTTCTTCTTAGGCTGCCAGCTTCTCCTTTCAGGGTCCCAGGAACCGGATGGGCAACACTTGGCAGACTATGAGTCTCTCCAGAGATTCCAGGTGCTGGCAGAGAGAGGTCTTTGCTGTCCCTGAGACTTCAAACAACAGGAGGCAAGCTTTAAATCAAGCCCTTGGAGATCTTCACAAGATGGAAGGCACACAAAGTCCAGTCTTTGCCCTCTTACTCTGGCAGAAGCAGCAACTGCAGGATAGGTCCACAAAGCACAGGCAGGGCAGTTCTTCAGCTCTTCTCCAGGAAGAGGTCCCCCATGCACGCATACAACACACAACATCCCCACCCCCTTCCCCTAACGGACGATCACCTTACCTTGTCCGGTGATCCTCCGGGTGGGGACGGGATCCATGGGGGCTGCTCCACTGCCAGCTCCCTGTCACAAGAACACCCCCACACGGAATCTTGGTTTGGGATTTGGTGGGCGGTGTTCTGATGACGGGGCGGTGGAGGTGGAGCAGCCTCCACTACCCCGCCGACTGCCAGTATGGCTGCTGGCCGCTCTCTGTCTGTAAAAGGATGGAGGGCTGCCAGCAGTCATGATTCGCTGCGCGGAAACCCACCTGCACTGGCGGTCTTCAGCACAGCGGTACCTTGGCGGTCTTGGAAAAAGACCGCTGAGGTTGAAATGAGGGCCTAAGTGCCTTGAACAAATCTTTCTGTAATCAATTGAGATAACTTGGTTGCTATTGCTCTCCTGAACATCAAAGTCTCAGGTTTTCATCTGTGGTTGAGTAGGGTGTCAAAGGATAAGCTCGAAGGAAGGGTTGAGTTCAGCACTTTCAGACTGAGCTTCTCAAGAGTTACACTGTGCACTGCTTTCTTGAGCGTAGTCATAAAACTCTCAACAACTACATTGCACTTTGGCCATAAGGGTGCGATCCTTTGATGCTTTATGTTCAGATGCTTCAGAAATTCTTTAAGTTCTCTGCTGTTGAAGGGTGGACCATTGGCAGGCATCACAATGGCTAGTATGGCCCATGTCAGAAAGATGCCATAATGTATTTCGATTACTCACCCATGTGTCATGGATGAGAGATCTTTGACCAAAGGAAAACATGAATATTTATCTTCAATCACCATTAAATGATGTCCACCGTTAAGTTGACCAAAGAACTCAATGGCTATTCTCTTGCAGCCATGTTCTGGGAGTTATGGCAAGTTCACAGTATGCTGAGTAACTTTATTTGACAGTCAGTTTCATATGTGACGGGCTTTGAGTTCCCTTTCAACTCTTTCTTCTAGATCTGGAAACCAAACTCAGTCTTGGAGTTCTCTCTTTGTAGCAACAATACCATGATGCCCCTTGTGAGTCACTTCTATCAACTCTTGTCACAGGCTATCCGGAATTAGTATCCTCGATCCTCACAGTATCACCCCTTCCTGAGTTATGGACAATTCATTTTTAACATTCTTGATACTCACTATCAATACTGAGAGGTCGAACGCGTTTGTTCCATGACACGTGTAATAATGTCTTTTAGCTTTAGCAGGTAACTATCATGACTCGTAGCTGTGACAGTCTGAGCTAACTGTACAGCACCTGGTGTACTTGACTTGACAATTTGGCATTTTGGATGGAGTACCATGACCTTTAAAAGGCACTCTTGAAAAGTAGTTAGCAGAATTTTGATTGTTTCCTAGTCGAGGCACAACTGTATAATCATACTCTTGAAATGGTAGTCCCCTTCAATTTGAGGAGGCATTTTGACTTTTGGATTGCAAAAGGTGGTCAGCAAAGCTTGATGATCAGTCATCAGCATAAAAGGCGTTCCGTACAAGAATACATGGAAATGCTCACAATCCCACACCACAACAAAACTTTCCTTTCAAGACGGTAAGTAAGCACGTTCTATGTGAGACAAACTTCTACTAGCATAGGCCCTGATATGTCGAGAAATTGACATACTTGTGTGAAGGCCCTATTGTGCTACTTCTGTCTATCTTCAAAAAACAATATGTCATCACTATAGTTAAATGCATTCACAATAGGTTGCATGTTGTATCGTATGACGTCTTGGAAAAATTCTGCAACCGATGACACACCAAAATTAAGGGACTGATTTGGATTTCGGCTGAACAGTTACTCCAACACAAAGGTGATGGATATTTGATCTGCCAAAACCAAAATCCCATTGGATACATGGAGGTTAAGATTTTGGCAGACCGGATATCAGTCACTGTTGTGACGGAGTAACACCTCCACCAAAATCTAGATCAGGCCTTAGACTCTTGTATCTAAACAAACCAACATGTGTAGAAAAGGATGTAATATATCTGTGGCATTCTTCTAGTTCTAATTCACAATATCTTTTAACCAAATCAAGTGGAGAGAAGATTTTAACACCATTCTATTGCATGATCATGTCAGCAGTGTGTGGCCCTAGTGGTTGCTCTCATTCTATCACTTTGTTTGCCTGGCCCATATCAATGCATTTGCGCACAGTTCCTTCATGGTCCTTTTTAGGCACTACTACATTGGAAAAAACCAATGCTGTTGGACCAATGTAATGTTCAATAATGTCATGGTAATGTAATGATTCAAGTTCTTTTTCAGAAACTTCTTGTAAAAGAAAAGCCACACATCTATTCCTCTTAGCAACAGCATACACATCCTCATTGATATGCAGTTTTACTTTCATGGTGTTTAGCTTTCCTAAACTATGAAACAATGAAGGGAATCATCTTTGTTAGAAATGGGCTATTTGGTTGGCAGTCAGGTTACCCCCTCACTCTAGTCAGGGTAAGGAGAATCACCCTCAGTTAATCCCCGCTCACCGCCTTGGTAGCTTGGCATGAGCAGGCAGGCTTAACTTCAGAAGCAATGGGTAAAGTATTTGTACCAACACACACAGTAACTCAGTAAAAACACTCCAAAATGACACAACATAGGTTTAGAACAATAGGTAATGTTTATCTAAACAAAACAAGACCAAAACAACAAAAATCCAACATACATAAGTCAAGTTATGAATTAAAAAGCAAAAAGAGTCTTAGATCCTTAGAAAACAGTGAGAACACTATTAGTGTGAAAAAGTACCTGGGTTGTGTCAAAATAACACCGCACGGGAGAGTGTGGTTCAGAAAAGGCCATGATGCATCAATTTCTCACTCGCAAGCGAGACCGTACATCATTCCTCCTCCAATCGGCGTGCGCCAGTTTTCCTCTCCGCAAGAGAGCGATGCGTCGATCTGGACAGGCACCTCAAGTGAGGGCAGGTTTTGAATTGTTTTTCTGCATCCAGCAAGGTTTTGGTCAAAAATCTGGTTGCACGATATCAGAAAACTGCGTTATGTGAGGTTGTGACGTTAACAGCCTCTGTCACCAGGTGTTGTACGTCGTTTATCCAGCCACGTTGCATCGATCTTCCAGCCTCATCGCAGGTGGAGCATAGATTTCAGCCATGAAGCCAGCGGCCTGTCGTTTCTCAGCCACGTCTCAGAAGGTTCAGCAAAACTTTCCCTGCACGGTGGTCTGTGCATGGATTTTCAGTCTTGGTCCACCAGCTTCACCTTTCAAGGGCCCGGGAACTTGATAGGGCCCCACTTGGCAGGGCTGGAGTCTCAGCGGAGAGTCCAGGTGCTGTCAGGGGAAGTCTTCCATAGCCCTGAGACTTTAACATTAAGAGGCAAGCTCAGTTCAAGCCCTTGCAGATTTCTTCACAAGCAGGAATGGACAACAAAGTACAGTCTTTATCTCCTTTCACAGGCAGAAGCAGCAACTGCAGGATAGCTCCACAAAGCACAGTCACGGGCAGGGCAGCACTTCTCCTCAGCTCTTCATCTCTTCTCCTTGGCAGAGGTTCCTCTTGATTTCTAGAAGTGATCTAATTTCCAGGGGTTTGGGTGTTCTTCTTACACCCATTTCTGCCTTTGAAGTAGGCCTACTTCAAAGAGAAGTCTCTGTGGTTTTCCTTGCCCAAGCCAGGCCCAGACACACATCAGGAGGTTGGAGACTGCATTGTGTGATGGCAGGCACAGCCCTTTCATGTGTAAGTGACCACACCTCCCCTCCCCTCAGCCCAGATGGCTCATCAGGAGATGCAGGCTACACCCCAGATTCCTTTGTGTCACTATTTAGAGGAGAGGTGCAAACAGCCTAACTGTTAAACTGACCCACACAGGGAATCCACAAACAAGCAGAGTCACAGAATGGTTTAAGCAACAAAATGCCTACTTTCTAAAAGTGGCATTTTCAAACACACAATCTAAACACCAACTCCACTACAAGATGTATTTTTAAATTGTGAGTTCAAACTCCCCAAACTCCACATGTCTATCTGCTCCCAAAGGGAATCTGCACTTTAATCATATTTTAAGGCAGCACCTATGTTAACCTATGAGAGAGATAGGCCTTACAACAGTAAAAACCAAATTTGGCAGTAATTCACTGTAAAACACATTAGTATATGTCCTACTTTAAACATACACTGCACCCTGCCCATGTGGTTATCTAGGGCCTACCTTAGGGGTGTCCTACATGTAGGAAAAGAAAAGGTTTAGGCTTGACAAGTGGGTACACTTGCCAAGTCGAAGGGGCAGCTTGAAACTGCACACATAGACACTGCAATGGCAGGTCTGAGCCATGTTTACACGTTTATTAATGTGGGTGGCACAATCAGTGCTGCAGGCCCACTAGTAGCATTTGATTTACAGGCCCTAGGCACCTCTAGTGAACTGTACTAGGGACTTACCAGTAAATCAAATATGCCAATCATGGAAAGCCAATTACATACACATTTTATATAGGAGCACTTGCACTTTAGCACTGGATAACCTTGGTAAAGTGCCCAGAGTAACAAAAACAGAGTTTAGCACACATCAACAACCTGGGAAACAGAAGTGAAAAGTTAGGGGAAACCACGCCAAGGATGCCAAGTCTAACAATCTGAATATTTCATGATGAGTGTTCATGTTGTAATTGATTGAAATTAGTCCCATGTCAACAGCTGTGTTGAAAATGAGTAAGCAGGCACTTATTGCTGTATCTTGAAGCACATGGAGTGTTTGTACCTTTGTTTTCTTACGTTTCACTATGGCTTTAAACAAATGTTCACTTTTCATGGGTTTTAATACAGCTCAAAGGTGTGCTTTGGTCTTTCACGGTATAAGCCCTGGGAATGGAGACAGTCCATTTTTTTCAGGCATTATATTTATCGATGCACCACTATTGATAATAGAAGGTATTTCACACCCTATTATTTTCAATGTAATCCTTGGACTGTGTTTGTACGGTTTTGTTACTTTTTTTTAACTAGCTTTTTCTCCTCACAGGTGACCAGTCACCTGTGCACGTTTTTCAGAGATAAGCATTGACATGGCACAATCATTTTTCTCCTATTCACTTAATATTGAGGATGAAGAACTGTTTGATGATGATTTAGATGACGATCAACTGCATTTAGTAACTATTTGCCTCAACTGATGTCATTGTTTGGTCTTGTGGGAGTACGTTGAATGCTGCTTCAGGAATGATCTGACAGCCATTTTATCTTCGCACTGCGACACGCTTACTTTTTCCTTCATTCTGCACATTGTCACAAAATGGTTCTCTTTAGCACATTCTTTGAATATCTGACCAATGGTGGGACACTTTCTTTTGTGTGGAAAAGAAAATCCACATCTGATAAACAACTTATATTTGTGTGTAGACATCACTTTGTGTCCATCAGACTTTTGTTTCAAATTACTTTCCACACTCATGACTGACTCTCTCTGGACAACTGGCATCCGTGTTGGCAGCTCCTCTCTCAGCACATTCCTCACCTCCTGGGAGCCTTCAACACTCACTTTAGATTAAGATTTTCTCTCAGCTTTCTTTGTCTCAATGACATGGACAAGCATTCATTGATCACTTTAAGCCTCATGCCTTCATTAAATTTATTGAACTTACAGTGTTTGATGAGTGTGTCAAACCTTTCCATGAATTAATCTATTAATTTGACATCTCTTTGATGTTCTCTGCTGAAAACATAGTGTTTATCACTTACTTGAGATTTAACGTATTCTTAATCTGATGGCATGTGACCCCTTTGTCAGCAGGTTGTTTATGATTTTTTTCACACCATCACCAGCAAGATTTTTTAGATATTTGATAATCTTCCTGTGATCCTGTGATCTATGACATTTTCAAATGTCTCTATCTATGCAGTCCACCTATTGTCAATCTTTTGCTTTTTAGCAGTGTGAAATGTCGGTTTGAAAAATGTGTCAGCATGGTAAACCAGTGTGCAACTTACTGACGTTGAGATCAGAGATTACCCCGACCTCTCTGACTAGAACTCAGGATCAATTACATTCATGCCCCAGCCCTGATTGGCTGGCCTTGGGGTTGTCCTTGATGGGCTCCATCAGCAGAATGGCCTTCTGCCAAGTTTCTGGCCACGTTAAAAATGTACTGCTCCTTTAGCACAACCCCGGGCACTTCTCATGGGACCACCATGAACTGGGGTATGATGACTCTGTCTATCGGGCTAGGTAAGTTATCTATTTTTTATTTGTTACTCTTTAATTTGTATTGTTTTTCACCTGGATGATCTCTGTCTTGCAGCACTATTTGATATCTGATATCTGTCTTTAACTGTGCTTTGTAAACCTGGTTGAATCCACCTTCAGCGTTAACATACTGTATATGGTATAACTTTATTTTGCGTGGCAGTGTGGTACCTTTTTCTAGGATCGTGGCCTGAACTAAGGCAGTTTTGCAGCAAACAAATTAACAATGGCTAACGCGATTCCTTAGGGCCATCTTAATGCCATATTTATACAATGACGCAATATGACACTGAAGAATGGCTGACATCTGCTAGCCGAGCAGGGATGGCGTTAGGGACTATGGCGCTAGTGGGTCAGAAATGACGTTAGGCTGGTTAGAAGCAAAATATATGCTGTTAACCAGCCTAGTGTCATTTTCTGATGCACAAGCAGCCACATACATGACTCCTGTCTAAGTGTAGACAGGAGTCATGCCCACCACCCCATTTACATTTTGAATTAACAAGAAGTGTAGTTGGCCCTACCTTCATGTGAGTGACAAGTTCTCTCTCACAAACTACACACAAATAAAGGGTATATTATGAGGAGTCTCTGAAAAAGCCAAGCCTTAAGTAACATTCAACATCATTGATGAAGATATTAAACATTACTGGAGCCAGGTTGCATCCCTGCCTGACCCGACATTGATACTGAAGCTTTTAATAGTTTCTCATCTCAAGTCATATTATTATTACTTTATAGTAGTTGTATTGCTGATATCAGTTTTACTAGAAAGCCCTGGGCTGATAGTGTTTGCCAAAGAAACTCAAAGGCCATTTTTAAATAAATAAATGTCAAATATAACTTTGATGTTTTGATGCTGGTATATTTCAGACCGATTTTAAATAACCACATTGCTTGGTCAGTTGTTTCCTGGCCTTTCCTAAATATTGCCTGTGATGCACTAATAATCGCATTGTCGCACATTCAGCCATGTAGGTGTGTGTGCAGAAGTTTGCATATATTTTCCCTGCTGCGTCGAGCAGGGAAATCAGTTAATAATTGTGGGATCATCAGTGAGCCTTTCTTGTGAAGAGGGACGAATATGGCAGATTTCCATGATGCTGGCACCCTCCCATGGAACCATATTGCATTGTAGGCAGAGTTTAGAACTGATATCCATGTGGTGAGGTCAGATCTAAATCTATTGGCTAGTATGCTGTTAGGGCCAGGGTCTTTATTTTGTTCTGCCTAAGGATTGCTATACTGTATGCACTTCGTTTTCAGAGAATTCCTTACCCAGTGAAATGCTTTCCTGCCTGCTCAATAAAGTAGTGCTTTGATTCTCCTTCATTATGCAGTCCTCTTCTGCTGATTTTCCTTTCACTGATATACCTTGCTCTGTGATAGGTTTTCTGTAGCTGGCAGAACTGTACAATGATGAGAAATAATGAAACCAGGAAACAGCATAATGCAACTCTACATTTTTGGGATGCCTTTCAATCCCCATCTTACTAGCTCTCAAAAGCACCTGATGTTCCTGCTTCCAAGAGTTTCCTTAAGTGCTGCCAGACCTTCCCCTGCCCCTGGATGTTTTTGTATTTAACAAGACACTTATACTTCTGCCTTAGTGATTTAGTCGTTTTTACCCTTCAAGAGTGATGTGCTTTGTATTCAATGACAACGAGAGAGTTGATTTTAGTTTGCTGTATTCCAGGTCAAATCAATCTATGTGCGGGGTATTGCTATTGGCAATATTCCTACACCTAGGGTCAGATTGCTGAACGCTTAACTGTTGAGACACATTAATTACAATTGCAAACCTTGGAATTGTCTCTAGGTTGTGAGGGTCTCCATATGTTCTTTAAACAGGTTTCGCTGTCGATTTAGGGCTGTATCAAGGCCAATATTAGGCATTCTAAGCTAATGCCAGGTTATGGGCTTTCTGTTGGTTGTTATATGTAATGTGTCTCTCCTTAGTTCATGGAAATAAGTAGTGTTCTGGTTAGCCCTCTGTGGCACCCTTAGGCCTGCTCTCAGCAGGTTAGGATCGCTCTAGATTCTTTGTTACTTTTCAAGGTCAACTACCATGTTTCCAAATTGATTAAAATGTATTCTATCAAGCTTACACACACCCCATCCAGCAATTAGAAGGTGTATTGTTCAAGTGCGTCCAAGAGCATTGAGTCATTTAAGGGCTATATCATTTTTTTGCACAAAAGTTGTTAGGAAGACACCTCTCATCAAACTGTGGGTTGGCAGAGATGAAAGATAAGTTGGTCAGCAGATAACATGATTGTGTAACACGTCTATGTTAGCCAGTGTGCTTTGAAGTTTAGTGTTAAAGTCTCCAAAGACCAAATTATTATGTTGCCTTGCTCGTGGTCGAGTAAGGTGTGAAGATTACATAAAATGTTTTGGATGATACCAACTTGCTTCTGTAGCTTATTGAGTTGCCGTAGGAGGCTGGCCTGGTTTGTAGTGGGTACCTTGGGTATTTACACCTTACACCAGTTCCAGTTATCCCTTATTAGTGAAATGTAGTAGTGTTCTAGCAGTGTAGGCTGATAGAGGTAGCTATAGCAGAGCAGCTTAGGCTGACCTTGGAGACATGCAAAGCTCCTGCAATACCACCTATAGTTACACAGTACTTATACACAAGTAAAGACAATACTCAGTGTTACCAAAAATAAAGGTAGTTTATTTGGCCGACACAAGGCCAAAAATATCTTAGAGGCAATACTCCATCTGGAGGTAAGTGTTATACACAATATGTACACTAGACACTAAAATAAGGTAAGTAATTATACATAGGATAGTGCAAACAATAGGAAATGCTATAGAGTGCAATGGGAGAAAATAGGTGTAGGGGCAACACAAACTATATACTCAGAAAGTGGAACGTGAATCACGAATTCCCCCCTAGACAAGTGTAATGTGTAGAGAATCGCTGGGAGAGTAGGAATACAGCAAAGGTAAGTAAAATACCCCACCCAGAGCCCAGAAAAGTAAGAGTAAAGTACTGCAAGTTTCCTTAGGACACATTATAAGTTGTGATTAGAGTTATTGCAAGAACCAATCAAGACTGTAACCAACAAATGGTGGATTCCTGGACCTGAAGACATGCAAAGGAAGGAGACCAAGTCCAGAAGTTGGAAGAAGTTCCAGGAAAGACAGGAGCCCCTGCCAACCCAGAAGAGGGTGCCAAAGAAGAATTCCTGGTTGGACGAATACTGCAGAAATGCACCCAAGGAAGATGTCAGCGGGTTCCTGCATGATGCAGTGGTTGTCCTACGATGAGAAGTTGGATGCAGGTGAGTTTTGGCGCTTGATTTGTCCAACAAGCCTTGACAAAGCCAGGTTTTGCATCAAAGTGGCACTGTCTGGACACAGGAGGGTCCTGGGGGACTCAACTCTGTGTGAGGAGGAAGAGGGGGCTCTCGGCACTTCAGAGAGCCCTCAGTCACTCAGACAGCACCTACGGGAGTCCCAGGACAAAAGGACAAAGGGACAAAGGAGGTGCAAAATGCAGTTGGTGCAGAACTAGAAAGGAGGGTTCCACGCTGCTGGAGGTCAACTCAGCAAGTTGGGCATCGCAGGATACAGTGCTGGGGAACTGGACCAGGCTGTGCATGAAGGAATTTAGCAAATAGTGCACAGAGGCCTCATGAGGTAAAGGAGACACGGAGCACAGGGGTACTGTCGTACTCAGGGAAGGCAAGCTCTTACCTCCTCCAAATTGGGAGAGCAGGACCTTAGGACAGTCTGTGTTGAAGGGGTCCACCACCTGTGCTCCAAGGAGCACGCTCATAGCCAGGAGAGGAGTCCATGTGAACCGGTCATCAACTTAGAAAGTGTCTGCGTGAGCAGGGAAGTGTCTCTGTCACTCCACAGGAGATTTCTTCGGTCCTTCTGGTGCAGGGTGAAGACTGGGAGTCCCAGAGCGTGCACACTGTGGAAACTGTTGCAGTTGCTGGCTGGAGCTGAAGTTGCACAGGAAAATTTGCCATTCTGGATACTTTGTTGCTGTTACAGCGGTTCCTGGAGCATTCTACGATCAATCCAAGGTCAGAGGATGAACTCTGGGCTCTGGGGTGGGGTAATTTACTTACCATTACTGAATTCTTACTCTCCCAGTGATTCTGCACACACTACACCTGTCTAGGGGGGAATTTGCGATTTGGATTCCACTTTCTTAGTATATGGTTTATATTGCCCCTAGACATATTTTCTCCCATTGCATTCTGTAGCATTTATTATTGTTGTATAATACGTACCTCCAGAAGGAGTATTGCCTCTAAGATATTTTTGGTACTGTTTCACCCAAATTAACTACCTTTATTTTTGGTAACATTGAGTATTGTCTTTACTTGTGTAAAAGTACTGTGTATCTATATGTGGTATTGCATGAGCTTTGCATGTCTCCTAGTTCAGCCTAAGCTGCTCTGCTATAGCTACCTCAATCAGCCTAAGCTGCTAGAACACTACTACTTCACTAATAAGTGATAACTGGACCTGGTATAAGGTGTAAGTACCCAAGGTACCCACTACAAACCAGGCCGGCCTCCTACAGTGTGCTCTTGGCAAGATGCACCAAAGAAGAAAAGAGAAGGGAAGGAAAGAAAAGGCAAATGATAGACGAAAAAGACAAAAAATGCAAAAGTGAAAGAGTGACAGAGAGAAGAAAAGAAAAGGAAAATACTTACTTGCGATGGCCACTACACCACCAGGGACGAGGCAGAGGGACGAGCCTGCGGGTGGAGGAGGGCCTCAAACTGAAAGTCAGGAGACTCTCAGTTCATTCCAGGCAAGAGGCAGAGGCAGCAGCAGCCAGAGGAGCTGGGGAGGGCAGAAGATGCCAACCAGGAGGTCAATGCAGTCAATGCCCTAAGGCATTAATTACAGATCCAGCAAAACCTTCTTGCCCCGTCTTGTTTGCTGATTCCTGGTACTCAATGGTCTGTAGCATAATACGCGTCTGCCTGCAGTTTCTGGTGCACAATTCGGCAGTTCGTAGACTTGCCTTATATGTACCGTTCTTATCCAAGTTGAATGCATGTCATATGCTGTGTGTGTGCCATTTGATCATGATATTGCTTCTTGATGAATTCATCCCAGTGTACCACTAAGTTGAGGACTTCTATTACAGAAAGGCTTAATAGTCAATGGTGTATTAACTGCAGTAGTTACTTGGCAGTTCGTCACTGAAGCATTTGATTCTAGTTCATGATCCTTGATAGCAACACCTGCAATGATCTGTTGGCATGAGCTGTTGTCGTGGGTGTTGGCCATGGGTTCTGCATGAAGGAATACTGCACTCTGGGAAGCTTCAGTTCCAATGTACTCAAATCCTCTGCAGGGTTGGTCTTCAGTAAAAAAGGAAGAGCTTCGAGCTGGAGTACGTCACCAACTACTGGCCCTGTTCCCCTCCAAACCAGTTTGTTATCTTGGTTCCAAGCCATCGATCCTGAACAAACCTTATGGGGTTAGTTAGCTATGCCAATCAGAGGAAGTGACTAAAACCTAAGTAGCTGGCTGGAAATATCCTCATTCCTTAAAATTGATGGAACTTTACTTCCTGTCCATCCATTACACTGCTCATCAGGTTTGACTAGCAAGCAAAGGTAACCTGTGTGTTGTGAGCTGTTTCAGGTGCCATTCTAGTGCCACTGGGGAATCTCTGGATAGGAGTGTGCTCTTGGCAAGATGCACCAGAGAAGAAAAGAGAAAAAAAGAAAAGAAAAGGTAAATGATAGAACAAAAAAGCAGAAAATGCAAGAGAGAAAGAGTGACAGAGAGAATAAAAGAAAAGGAAAATACTTGCTTGTGATGGCCAGTAGACCAACAGGAATGTGGCACAGGGATGAGCCTGAGAGAGGAGGAGGGCCTCAAACTGAGAGTCAGGGGCCTTTCAGTTCGTCCCAGGCAAGAGGCAGAGGCAGCAGCAGCCATAGGAGCTGGGGAGGGCAGCAGACGTTGACCAGGAGGTCAGTGCAGTTGCCCTCTCACAATGCTGCGGCCACCATTAAGTGCTGCCATGTAATCTCCCCTCTACCTCTGCCCCCCGCGAAGCACCTTTCCCACCCTCCCGCCTCCCAGCTGACTGCTCCACTGCCCCGCCTCCTCCATCCGCCCCCTATGAGTGTGCCCTCGGCAAGATGAAGCACATTTCAGGTCTTGAACAATAGATGATGCTTATCTATATTTGTGTTTTTCTTTCTTGGCTTACCTAACTTTGTACTGTTGCCATTTTGCATACCTTGAGCAATATGTTTAGCTGCCTTTTCCTCCTTGCATAATTCTAGGCATTCTAGGACCTTCTAGGACCTAACAATATGATCTTTCAGTGGTTTTTCTATTGTGGTTTTTTGAAGCACTTCTAAAGATATTGCTTTCAAGGTTGTCTCCATTTCTAAAGTTCTGTGAGTTGCCCTGATCTAATAGGTGAAATACTGTCTTTTGGGCAGTCATTGGACCACTTGTCTGACCCTTCTTCTGGGCCTGTCGGTGTTCTATGCACCTCATTCTAAACCTGAGCTTGGTCCAACCATTGCACAGTAGGACTAAACTTATTAGAGTTCAGTTTAATTGCAGTAGGTGTTTCTCTGCTAATTGCATTTTTGGATTCACCTATGATTCAGTTGATGACTTTCTGGATCGCCCCTAGCTTTGTGACAATCTTTGAGCAGTTTCATGTCTTGTTGAAGAATGTATTATTCTTGTGTGATTCTTTCACCATACACTGCACTGCAAGCATAGTCAGCAGTTGCAATACTGGATGACATTTCACAGAGAATTTTAGTTTGATCACCCAGATTTGTACTATGAGCTGCTAAGTTGCTCGCCATGAGATCCAATGTACTTCACATAGGCCCATATTTATACTTGCACTGGATTTGCGTCATTTTTTGTACACAAAACTAGTGCAAACTTAACTCCATATTTGTATTTTGGCGCTAGACATGTCTAGCGCCAAAATATTGGAGTTAACGTTATTTTTTGCCTGCTGAAAACTACCTTGCATCAATGAGATGCAAGGTAGGCGTTCCCGGGCACAAAATGCCTCAAAGGTCCGAGCAGCTTATTTATCCTCCTGTGTAAAAATCACGCACAGGAGATGGAGGGCTTTATGCCAGAAAATGGTGCTGCACTGCTGAGAGGCAATGTTTTTGCCTCTCAAGAGTGTAGCACCATAACTTGGGGGCGACCTCCTTGTGTGGGTAGGTGTAGGCCCTTTCAAAGGACACAAACAGGGCCTTAGCGCTGGCTAGCACCATTCCTTAAATATGGCGCCCGGCAGGCGTCTAGGAATGCCGCTAGCCAGCTTTAAATCTGCCCCATAGTGTGCATGATGGCTAGAAAAGATTGCTCTGGTGGTGGTTCTGGAAGAAGACACTTGTGGCATTATAATCAATGTATTTGGGTAACCAACAACCTGGGAGCTCTGATTTAATTGGTTCATTTGTATTGTTTTTCACCTGGATGATCTCTGTCTTGCAGCACTATTTGATATCTGATATCTGTCTTTAACTGTGCTTTGTAAACCTGGTTGAATCCACCTTCAGCGTTAACATACTGTATATGGTATAACTTTATTTTGCGTGGCAGTGTGGTACCTTTTTCTAGGATCGTGGCCTGAACTAAGGCAGTTTTGCAGCAAACAAATTAACAATGGCTAACGCGATTCCTTAGGGCCATCTTAATGCCATATTTATACAATGACGCAATATGACACTGAAGAATGGCTGACATCTGCTAGCCGGGCAGGGATGGCGTTAGGGACTATGGCGCTAGTGGGTCAGAAATGACGTTAGGCTGGTTAGAAGCAAAATATATGCTGTTAACCAGCCTAGTGTCATTTTCTGATGCACAAGCAGCCACATACATGACTCCTGTCTAAGTGTAGACAGGAGTCATGCCCACCACCCCATTTACATTTTGAATTAACAAGAAGTGTAGTTGGCCCTACCTTCATGTGAGTGACAAGTTCTCTCTCACAAACTACACACAAATAAAGGGTATATTATGAGGAGTCTCTGAAAAAGCCAAGCCTTAAGTAACATTCAACATCATTGATGAAGATATTAAACATTACTGGAGCCAGGTTGCATCCCTGCCTGACCCGACATTGATACTGAAGCTTTTAATAGTTTCTCATCTCAAGTCATATTATTATTACTTTATAGTAGTTGTATTGCTGATATCAGTTTTACTAGAAAGCCCTGGGCTGATAGTGTTTGCCAAAGAAACTCAAAGGCCATTTTTAAATAAATAAATGTCAAATATAACTTTTATGTTTTGATGCTGGTATATTTCAGACCGATTTTAAATAACCACATTGCTTGGTCAGTTGTTTCCTGGCCTTTCCTAAATATTGCCTGTGATGCACTAATAATCGCATTGTCGCACATTCAGCCATGTAGGTGTGTGTGCAGAAGTTTGCATATATTTTCCCTGCTGCGTCGAGCAGGGAAATCAGTTAATAATTGTGGGATCATCAGTGAGCCTTTCTTGTGAAGAGGGACGAATATGGCAGATTTCCATGATGCTGGCACCCTCCCATGGAACCATATTGCATTGTAGGCAGAGTTTAGAACTGATATCCATGTGGTGAGGTCAGATCTAAATCTATTGGCTAGTATGCTGTTAGGGCCAGGGTCTTTATTTTGTTCTGCCTAAGGATTGCTATACTGTATGCACTTCGTTTTCAGAGAATTCCTTACCCAGTGAAATGCTTTCCTGCCTGCTCAATAAAGTAGTGCTTTGATTCTCCTTCATTATGCAGTCCTCTTCTGCTGATTTTCCTTTCACTGATATACCTTGCTCTGTGATAGGTTTTCTGTAGCTGGCAGAACTGTACAATGATGAGAAATAATGAAACCAGGAAACAGCATAATGCAACTCTACATTTTTGGGATGCCTTTCAATCCCCATCTTACTAGCTCTCAAAAGCACCTGATGTTCCTGCTTCCAAGAGTTTCCTTAAGTGCTGCCAGACCTTCCCCTGCCCCTGGATGTTTTTGTATTTAACAAGACACTTATACTTCTGCCTTAGTGATTTAGTCGTTTGCTGTATTCCAGGTCAAATCAATCTATGTGCGGGGTATTGCTATTGGCAATATTCCTACACCTAGGGTCAGATTGCTGAACGCTTAACTGTTGAGACACATTAATTACAATTGCAAACCTTGGAATTGTCTCTAGGTTGTGAGGGTCTCCATATGTTCTTTAAACAGGTTTCGCTGTCGATTTAGGGCTGTATCAAGGCCAATATTAGGCATTCTAAGCTAATGCCAGGTTATGGGCTTTCTGTTGGTTGTTATATGTAATGTGTCTCTCCTTAGTTCATGGAAATAAGTAGTGTTCTGGTTAGCCCTCTGTGGCACCCTTAGGCCTGCTCTCAGCAGGTTAGGATCACTCTAGATTCTTTGTTACTTTTCAAGGTCAACTACCATGTTTCCAAATTGATTAAAATGTATTCTATCAAGCTTACACACACCCCATCCAGCAATTAGAAGGTGTATTGTTCAAGTGCGTCCAAGAGCATTGAGTCATTTAAGGGCTATATCATTTTTTTGCACAAAAGTTGTTAGGAAGACACCTCTCATCAAACTGTGGGTTGGCAGAGATGAAAGATAAGTTGGTCAGCAGATAACATGATTCTGTAACACGTCTATGTTAGCCAGTGTGCTTTGAAGTTTAGTGTTAAAGTCTCCAAAGACCAAATTAATATGTTGCCTTGCTCGTGGTCGAGTAAGGTGTGAAGATGACATAAAATGTTTTGGATGATACCAACTTGCTTCTGTAGCTTATTGAGTTGCCGTAGGAGGCTGGCCTGGTTTGTAGTGGGTACCTTGGGTATTTACACCTTACACCAGTTCCAGTTATCCCTTATTAGTGAAATGTAGTAGTGTTCTAGCAGTGTAGGCTGATAGAGGTAGCTATAGCAGAGCAGCTTAGGCTGACCTTGGAGACATGCAAAGCTCCTGCAATACCACCTATAGTTACACAGTACTTATACACAAGTAAAGACAATACTCAGTGTTACCAAAAATAAAGGTAGTTTATTTGGCCGACACAAGGCCAAAAATATCTTAGAGGCAATACTCCATCTGGAGGTAAGTGTTATACACAATATGTACACTAGACACTAAAATAAGGTAAGTAATTATACATAGGATAGTGCAAACAATAGGAAATGCTATAGAGTGCAATGGGAGAAAATAGGTGTAGGGGCAACACAAACTATATACTCAGAAAGTGGAACGTGAATCACGAATTCCCCCCTAGACAAGTGTAATGTGTAGAGAATCGCTGGGAGAGTAGGAATACAGCAAAGGTAAGTAAAATACCCCACCCAGAGCCCAGAAAAGTAAGAGTAAAGTACTGCAAGTTTCCTTAGGACACATTATAAGTCGTGATTAGAGTTATTGCAAGAACCAATCAAGACTGTAACCAACAAATGGTGGATTCCTGGACCTGAAGACATGCAAAGGAAGGAGACCAAGTCCAGAAGTTGGAAGAAGTTCCAGGAAAGACAGGAGCCCCTGCCAACCCAGAAGAGGGTGCCAAAGAAGAATTCCTGGTTGGACGAATACTGCAGAAATGCACCCAAGGAAGATGTCAGCGGGTTCCTGCATGATGCAGTGGTTGTCCTACGATGAGAAGTTGGATGCAGGTGAGTTTTGGCGCTTGATTTGTCCAACAAGCCTTGACAAAGCCAGGTTTTGCATCAAAGTGGCACTGTCTGGACACAGGAGGGTCCTGGGGGACTCAACTCTGTGTGAGGAGGAAGAGGGGGCTCTCGGCACTTCAGAGAGCCCTCAGTCACTCAGACAGCACCTACGGGAGTCCCAGGACAAAAGGACAAAGGGACAAAGGAGGTGCAAAATGCAGTTGGTGCAGAACTAGAAAGGAGGGTTCCACGCTGCTGGAGGTCAACTCAGCAAGTTGGGCATCGCAGGATACAGTGCTGGGGAACTGGACCAGGCTGTGCATGAAGGAATTTAGCAAATAGTGCACAGAGGCCTCATGAGGTAAAGGAGACACGGAGCACAGGGGTACTGTCGTACTCAGGGAAGGCAAGCTCTTACCTCCTCCAAATTGGGAGAGCAGGACCTTAGGACAGTCTGTGTTGAAGGGGTCCACCACCTGTGCTCCAAGGAGCACGCTCATAGCCAGGAGAGGAGTCCATGTGAACCGGTCATCAACTTAGAAAGTGTCTGCGTGAGCAGGGAAGTGTCTCTGTCACTCCACAGGAGATTTCTTCGGTCCTTCTGGTGCAGGGTGAAGACTGGGAGTCCCAGAGCGTGCACACTGTGGAAACTGTTGCAGTTGCTGGCTGGAGCTGAAGTTGCACAGGAAAATTTGCCATTCTGGATACTTTGTTGCTGTTACAGCGGTTCCTGGAGCATTCTACGATCAATCCAAGGTCAGAGGATGAACTCTGGGCTCTGGGGTGGGGTAATTTACTTACCATTACTGAATTCTTACTCTCCCAGTGATTCTGCACACACTACACCTGTCTAGGGGGGAATTTGCGATTTGGATTCCACTTTCTTAGTATATGGTTTATATTGCCCCTAGACATATTTTCTCCCATTGCATTCTGTAGCATTTATTATTGTTGTATAATACGTACCTCCAGAAGGAGTATTGCCTCTAAGATATTTTTGGTACTGTTTCACCCAAATTAACTACCTTTATTTTTGGTAACATTGAGTATTGTCTTTACTTGTGTAAAAGTACTGTGTATCTATATGTGGTATTGCATGAGCTTTGCATGTCTCCTAGTTCAGCCTAAGCTGCTCTGCTATAGCTACCTCAATCAGCCTAAGCTGCTAGAACACTACTACTTCACTAATAAGTGATAACTGGACCTGGTATAAGGTGTAAGTACCCAAGGTACCCACTACAAACCAGGCCGGCCTCCTACAGTGTGCTCTTGGCAAGATGCACCAAAGAAGAAAAGAGAAGGGAAGGAAAGAAAAGGCAAATGATAGACGAAAAAGACAAAAAATGCAAAAGTGAAAGAGTGACAGAGAGAAGAAAAGAAAAGGAAAATACTTACTTGCGATGGCCACTACACCACCAGGGACGAGGCAGAGGGACGAGCCTGCGGGTGGAGGAGGGCCTCAAACTGAAAGTCAGGAGACTCTCAGTTCATTCCAGGCAAGAGGCAGAGGCAGCAGCAGCCAGAGGAGCTGGGGAGGGCAGAAGACGCCAACCAGGAGGTCAATGCAGTCAATGCCCTAAGGCATTAATTACAGATCCAGCAAAACCTTCTTGCCCCGTCTTGTTTGCTGATTCCTGGTACTCAATGGTCTGTAGCATAATACGCGTCTGCCTGCAGTTTCTGGTGCACAATTCGGCAGTTCGTAGACTTGCCTTATATGTACCGTTCTTATCCAAGTTGAATGCATGTCATATGCTGTGTGTGTGCCATTTGATCATGATATTGCTTCTTGATGAATTCATCCCAGTGTACCACTAAGTTGAGGACTTCTATTACAGAAAGGCTTAATAGTCAATGGTGTATTAACTGCAGTAGTTACTTGGCAGTTCGTCACTGAAGCATTTGATTCTAGTTCATGATCCTTGATAGCAACACCTGCAATGATCTGTTGGCATGAGCTGTTGTCGTGGGTGTTGGCCATGGGTTCTGCATGAAGGAATACTGCACTCTGGGAAGCTTCAGTTCCAATGTACTCAAATCCTCTGCAGGGTTGGTCTTCAGTAAAAAAGGAAGAGCTTCGAGCTGGAGTACGTCACCAACTACTGGCCCTGTTCCCCTCCAAACCAGTTTGTTATCTTGGTTCCAAGCCATCAATCCTGAACAAACCTTATGGGGTTAGTTAGCTATGCCAATCAGAGGAAGTGACTAAAACCTAAGTAGCTGGCTGGAAATATCCTCATTCCTTAAAATTGATGGAACTTTACTTCCTGTCCATCCATTACACTGCTCATCAGGTTTGACTAGCAAGCAAAGGTAACCTGTGTGTTGTGAGCTGTTTCAGGTGCCATTCTAGTGCCACTGGGGAATCTCTGAATAGGAGTGTGCTCTTGGCAAGATGCACCAGAGAAGAAAAGAGAAAAAAAGAAAAGAAAAGGTAAATGATAGAACAAAAAAGCAGAAAATGCAAGAGAGAAAGAGTGACAGAGAGAATAAAAGAAAAGGAAAATACTTGCTTGTGATGGCCAGTAGACCAACAGGAATGTGGCACAGGGATGAGCCTGAGAGAGGAGGAGGGCCTCAAACTGAGAGTCAGGGGCCTTTCAGTTCGTCCCAGGCAAGAGGCAGAGGCAGCAGCAGCCATAGGAGCTGGGGAGGGCAGCAGACGTTGACCAGGAGGTCAGTGCAGTTGCCCTCTCACAATGCTGCGGCCACCATTAAGTGCTGCCATGTAATCTCCCCTCTACCTCTGCCCCCCGCGAAGCACCTTTCCCACCCTCCCGCCTCCCAGCTGACTGCTCCACTGCCCCGCCTCCTCCATCCGCCCCCTATGAGTGTGCCCTCGGCAAGATGAAGCACATTTCAGGTCTTGAACAATAGATGATGCTTATCTATATTTGTGTTTTTCTTTCTTGGCTTACCTAACTTTGTACTGTTGCCATTTTGCACACCTTGAGCAATATGTTTAGCTGCCTTTTCCTCCTTGCATAATTCTAGGCATTCTAGGACCTTCTAGGACCTAACAATATGATCTTTCAGTGGTTTTTCCATTGTGGTTTTTTGAAGCACTTCTAAAGATATTGCTTTCAAGGTTGTCTCCATTTCTAAAGTTCTGTGAGTTGCCCTGATCTAATAGGTGAAATACTGTCTTTTGGGCAGTCATTGGACCACTTGTCTGACCCTTCTTCTGGGCCTGTCGGTGTTCTATGCACCTCATTCTAAACCTGAGCTTGGTCCAACCATTGCACAGTAGGACTAAACTTATTAGAGTTCAGTTTAATTGCAGTAGGTGTTTATCTGCTAATTGCATTTTTGGATTCACCTATGATTCAGTTGATGACTTTCTGGATCGCCCCTAGCTTTGTGACAATCTTTGAGCAGTTTCATGTCTTGTTGAAGAATGTATTATTCTTGTGTGATTCTTTCACCATACACTGCACTGCAAGCATAGTCAGCAGTTGCAATACTGGATGACATTTCACAGAGAATTTTAGTTTGATCACCCAGATTTGTACTATGAGCTGCTAAGTTGCTCGCCATGAGATCCAATGTACTTCACATAGGCCCATATTTATACTTGCACTGGATTTGTGTCATTTTTTGTACACAAAACTAGTGCAAACTTAACTCCATATTTGTATTTTGGCGCTAGACATGTCTAGCGCCAAAATATTGGAGTTAACGTTATTTTTTGCCTGCTGAAAACTACCTTGCATCAATGAGATGCAAGGTAGGCGTTCCCGGGCACAAAATGCCTCAAAGGTCCGAGCAGCTTATTTATCCTCCTGTGTAAAAATCACGCACAGGAGATGGAGGGCTTTATGCCAGAAAATGGTGCTGCACTGCTGAGAGGCAATGTTTTTGCCTCTCAAGAGTGTAGCACCATAACTTGGGGGCGACCTCCTTGTGTGGGTAGGTGTGGGCCCTTTCAAAGGACACAAACAGGGCCTTAGCGCTGGCTAGCACCATTCCGTAAATATGGCGCCCGGCAGGCGTCTAGGAATGCCGCTAGCCAGCTTTAAATCTGCCCCATAGTGTGCATGATGGCTAGAAAAGATTGCTCTGGTGGTGGTTCTGGAAGAAGAGACTTGTGGCATTATAATCAATGTATTTGGGTAACCAACAAACTGGGAGCTCTGATTTAATTGGTTCATTTGTATTGTTTTTCACCTGGATGATCTCTGTCTTGCAGCACTATTTGATATCTGATATCTGTCTTTAACTGTGCTTTGTAAACCTGGTTGAATCCACCTTCAGCGTTAACATACTGTATATGGTATAACTTTATTTTGCGTGGCAGTGTGGTACCTTTTTCTAGGATCGTGGCCTGAACTAAGGCAGTTTTGCAGCAAACAAATTAACAATGGCTAACGCGATTCCTTAGGGCCATCTTAATGCCATATTTATACAATGACGCAATATGACACTGAAGAATGGCTGACATCTGCTAGCCGGGCAGGGATGGCGTTAGGGACTATGGCGCTAGTGGGTCAGAAATGACGTTAGGCTGGTTAGAAGCAAAATATATGCTGTTAACCAGCCTAGTGTCATTTTCTGATGCACAAGCAGCCACATACATGACTCCTGTCTAAGTGTAGACAGGAGTCATGCCCACCACCCCATTTACATTTTGAATTAACAAGAAGTGTAGTTGGCCCTACCTTCATGTGAGTGACAAGTTCTCTCTCACAAACTACACACAAATAAAGGGTATATTATGAGGAGTCTCTGAAAAAGCCAAGCCTTAAGTAACATTCAACATCATTGATGAAGATATTAAACATTACTGGAGCCAGGTTGCATCCCTGCCTGACCCGACATTGATACTGAAGCTTTTAATAGTTTCTCATCTCAAGTCATATTATTATTACTTTATAGTAGTTGTATTGCTGATATCAGTTTTACTAGAAAGCCCTGGGCTGATAGTGTTTGCCAAAGAAACTCAAAGGCCATTTTTAAATAAATAAATGTCAAATATAACTTTGATGTTTTGATGCTGGTATATTTCAGACCGATTTTAAATAACCACATTGCTTGGTCAGTTGTTTCCTGGCCTTTCCTAAATATTGCCTGTGATGCACTAATAATCGCATTGTCGCACATTCAGCCATGTAGGTGTGTGTGCAGAAGTTTGCATATATTTTCCCTGCTGCGTCGAGCAGGGAAATCAGTTAATAATTGTGGGATCATCAGTGAGCCTTTCTTGTGAAGAGGGACGAATATGGCAGATTTCCATGATGCTGGCACCCTCCCATGGAACCATATTGCATTGTAGGCAGAGTTTAGAACTGATATCCATGTGGTGAGGTCAGATCTAAATCTATTGGCTAGTATGCTGTTAGGGCCAGGGTCTTTATTTTGTTCTGCCTAAGGATTGCTATACTGTATGCACTTTGTTTTCAGAGAATTCCTTACCCAGTGAAATGCTTTCCTGCCTGCTCAATAAAGTAGTGCTTTGATTCTCCTTCATTATGCAGTCCTCTTCTGCTGATTTTCCTTTCACTGATATACCTTGCTCTGTGATAGGTTTTCTGTAGCTGGCAGAACTGTACAATGATGAGAAATAATGAAACCAGGAAACAGCATAATGCAACTCTACATTTTTGGGATGCCTTTCAATCCCCATCTTACTAGCTCTCAAAAGCACCTGATGTTCCTGCTTCCAAGAGTTTCCTTAAGTGCTGCCAGACCTTCCCCTGCCCCTGGATGTTTTTGTATTTAACAAGACACTTATACTTCTGCCTTAGTGATTTAGTCGTTTTTACCCTTCAAGAGTGATGTGCTTTGTATTCAATGACAACGAGAGAGTTGATTTTAGTTTGCTGTATTCCAGGTCAAATCAATCTATGTGCGGGGTATTGCTATTGGCAATATTCCTACACCTAGGGTCAGATTGCTGAACGCTTAACTGTTGAGACACATTAATTACAATTGCAAACCTTGGAATTGTCTCTAGGTTGTGAGGGTCTCCATATGTTCTTTAAACAGGTTTCGCTGTCGATTTAGGGCTGTATCAAGGCCAATATTAGGCATTCTAAGCTAATGCCAGGTTATGGGCTTTCTGTTGGTTGTTATATGTAATGTGTCTCTCCTTAGTTCATGGAAATAAGTAGTGTTCTGGTTAGCCCTCTGTGGCACCCTTAGGCCTGCTCTCAGCAGGTTAGGATCGCTCTAGATTCTTTGTTACTTTTCAAGGTCAACTACCATGTTTCCAGATTGATTAAAATGTATTCTATCAAGCTTACACACACCCCATCCAGCAATTAGAAGGTGTATTGTTCAATTGCGTCCAAGAGCATTGAGTAATTTAAGGGCTATATCATTTTTTTGCACAAAAGTTGTTAGGAAGACACCTCTCATCAAACTGTGGGTTGGCAGAGATGAAAGATAAGTTGGTCAGCAGATAACATGATTGTGTAACACGTCTATGTTAGCCAGTGTGCTTTGAAGTTTAGTGTTAAAGTCTCCAAAGACCAAATTAATATGTTGCCTTGCTCGTGGTCGAGTAAGGTGTGAAGATGACATAAAATGATTTTGATGATACCAACTTGCTTCTGTAGCTTATTGAGTTGCCGTAGGAGGCTGGCCTGGTTTGTAGTGGGTACCTTGGGTATTTACACCTTACACCAGTTCCAGTTATCCCTTATTAGTGAAATGTAGTAGTGTTCTAGCAGTGTAGGCTGATAGAGGTAGCTATAGCAGAGCAGCTTAGGCTGACCTTGGAGACATGCAAAGCTCCTGCAATACCACCTATAGTTACACAGTACTTATACACAAGTAAAGACAATACTCAGTGTTACCAAAAATAAAGGTAGTTTATTTGGCCGACACAAGGCCAAAAATATCTTAGAGGCAATACTCCATCTGGAGGTAAGTGTTATACACAATATGTACACTAGACACTAAAATAAGGTAAGTAATTATACATAGGATAGTGCAAACAATAGGAAATGCTATAGAGTGCAATGGGAGAAAATAGGTGTAGGGGCAACACAAACTATATACTCAGAAAGTGGAACGTGAATCACGAATTCCCCCCTAGACAAGTGTAATGTGTAGAGAATCGCTGGGAGAGTAGGAATACAGCAAAGGTAAGTAAAATACCCCACCCAGAGCCCAGAAAAGTAAGAGTAAAGTACTGCAAGTTTCCTTAGGACACATTATAAGTCGTGATTAGAGTTATTGCAAGAACCAATCAAGACTGTAACCAACAAATGGTGGATTCCTGGACCTGAAGACATGCAAAGGAAGGAGACCAAGTCCAGAAGTTGGAAGAAGTTCCAGGAAAGACAGGAGCCCCTGCCAACCCAGAAGAGGGTGCCAAAGAAGAATTCCTGGTTGGACGAATACTGCAGAAATGCACCCAAGGAAGATGTCAGCGGGTTCCTGCATGATGCAGTGGTTGTCCTACGATGAGAAGTTGGATGCAGGTGAGTTTTGGCGCTTGATTTGTCCAACAAGCCTTGACAAAGCCAGGTTTTGCATCAAAGTGGCACTGTCTGGACACAGGAGGGTCCTGGGGGACTCAACTCTGTGTGAGGAGGAAGAGGGGGCTCTCGGCACTTCAGAGAGCCCTCAGTCACTCAGACAGCACCTACGGGAGTCCCAGGACAAAAGGACAAAGGGACAAAGGAGGTGCAAAATGCAGTTGGTGCAGAACTAGAAAGGAGGGTTCCACGCTGCTGGAGGTCAACTCAGCAAGTTGGGCATCGCAGGATACAGTGCTGGGGAACTGGACCAGGCTGTGCATGAAGGAATTTAGCAAATAGTGCACAGAGGCCTCATGAGGTAAAGGAGACACGGAGCACAGGGGTACTGTCGTACTCAGGGAAGGCAAGCTTTTACCTCCTCCAAATTGGGAGAGCAGGACCTTAGGACAGTCTGTGTTGAAGGGGTCCACCACCTGTGCTCCAAGGAGCACGCTCATCGCCAGGAGAGGAGTCCATGTGAACCGGTCATCAACTTAGAAAGTGTCTGCGTGAGCAGGGAAGTGTCTCTGTCACTCCACATGAGATTTCTTCGGTCCTTCTGGTGCAGGGTGAAGACTGGGAGTCCCAGAGCGTGCACACTGTGGAAACTGTTGCAGTTGCTGGCTGGAGCTGAAGTTGCACAGGAAAATTTGCCATTCTGGATACTTTGTTGCTGTTACAGCGGTTCCTGGAGCATTCTACGATCAATCCAAGGTCAGAGGATGAACTCTGGGCTCTGGGGTGGGGTAATTTACTTACCATTACTGAATTCTTACTCTCCCAGTGATTCTGCACACACTACACCTGTCTAGGGGGGAATTTGCGATTTGGATTCCACTTTCTTAGTATATGGTTTATATTGCCCCTAGACATATTTTCTCCCATTGCATTCTGTAGCATTTATTATTGTTGTATAATACGTACCTCCAGAAGGAGTATTGCCTCTAAGATATTTTTGGTACTGTTTCACCCAAATTAACTACCTTTATTTTTGGTAACATTGAGTATTGTCTTTACTTGTGTAAAAGTACTGTGTATCTATATGTGGTATTGCATGAGCTTTGCATGTCTCCTAGTTCAGCCTAAGCTGCTCTGCTATAGCTACCTCAATCAGCCTAAGCTGCTAGAACACTACTACTTCACTAATAAGTGATAACTGGACCTGGTATAAGGTGTAAGTACCCAAGGTACCCACTACAAACCAGGCCGGCCTCCTACAGTGTGCTCTTGGCAAGATGCACCAAAGAAGAAAAGAGAAGGGAAGGAAAGAAAAGGCAAATGATAGACGAAAAAGACAAAAAATGCAAAAGTGAAAGAGTGACAGAGAGAAGAAAAGAAAAGGAAAATACTTACTTGCGATGGCCACTACACCACCAGGGACGAGGCAGAGGGACGAGCCTGCGGGTGGAGGAGGGCCTCAAACTGAAAGTCAGGAGACTCTCAGTTCATTCCAGGCAAGAGGCAGAGGCAGCAGCAGCCAGAGGAGCTGGGGAGGGCAGAAGACTCCAACCAGGAGGTCAATGCAGTCAATGCCCTAAGGCATTAATTACAGATCCAGCAAAACCTTCTTGCCCCGTCTTGTTTGCTGATTCCTGGTACTCAATGGTCTGTAGCATAATACGCGTCTGCCTGCAGTTTCTGGTGCACAATTCGGCAGTTCGTAGACTTGCCTTATATGTACCGTTCTTATCCAAGTTGAATGCATGTCATATGCTGTGGGGGTGCCATTTGATCATGATATTGCTTCTTGATGAATTCATCCCAGTGTACCACTAAGTTGAGGACTTCTATTACAGAAAGGCTTAATAGTCAATGGTGTATTAACTGCAGTAGTTACTTGGCAGTCCGTCACTGAAGAATTTGATTCTAGTTCATGATCCTTGATAGCAACACCTGCAATGATCTGTTGGCATGAGCTGTTGTCGTGGGTGTTGGCCATGGGTTCTGCATTAAGGAATACTGCACTCTGGGAAGCTTCAGTTCCAATGTACTCAAATCCTCTGCAGGGTTGGTCTTCAGTAAAAAAGGAAGAGCTTCGAGCTGGAGTACGTCACCAACTACTGGCCCTGTTCCCCTCCAAACCAGTTTGTTATCTTGGTTCCAAGCCATCGATCCTGAACAAACCTTATGGGGTTAGTTAGCTATGCCAATCAGAGGAAGTGACTAAAACCTAAGTAGCTGGCTGGAAATATCCTCATTCCTTAAAATTGATGGAACTTTACTTCCTGTCCATCCATTACACTGCTCATCAGGTTTGACTAGCAAGCAAAGGTAACCTGTGTGTTGTGAGCTGTTTCAGGTGCCATTCTCGTGCCACTGGGGAATCTCTGGATAGGAGTGTGCTCTTGGCAAGATGCACCAGAGAAGAAAAGAGAAAAAAAGAAAAGAAAAGGTAAATGATAGAACAAAAAAGCAGAAAATGCAAGAGAGAAAGAGTGACAGAGAGAATAAAAGAAAAGGAAAATACTTGCTTGTGATGGCCAGTAGACCAACAGGAATGTGGCACAGGGATGAGCCTGAGAGAGGAGGAGGGCCTCAAACTGAGAGTCAGGGGCCTTTCAGTTCGTCCCAGGCAAGAGGCAGAGGCAGCAGCATCCATAGGAGCTGGGGAGGGCAGCAGACGTTGACCAGGAGGTCAGTGCAGTTGCCCTCTCACAATGCTGCGGCCACCATTAAGTGCTGCCATGTAATCTCCCCTCTACCTCTGCCCCCCGCGAAGCACCTTTCCCACCCTCCCGCCTCCCAGCTGACTGCTCCACTGCCCCGCCTCCTCCATCCGCCCCCTATGATTGTGCCCTCGGCAAGATGAAGCACATTTCAGGTCTTGAACAATAGATGATGCTTATCTATATTTGTGTTTTTCTTTCTTGGCTTACCTAACTTTGTACTGTTGCCATTTTGCACACCTTGAGCAATATGTTTAGCTGCCTTTTCCTCCTTGCATAATTCTAGGCATTCTAGGACCTTCTAGGACCTAACAATATGATCTTTCAGTGGTTTTTCCATTGTGGTTTTTTGAAGCACTTCTAAAGATATTGCTTTCAAGGTTGTCTCCATTTCTAAAGTTCTGTGAGTTGCCCTGATCTAATAGGTGAAATACTGTCTTTTGGGCAGTCATTGGACCACTTGTCTGACCCTTCTTCTGGGCCTGTCGGTGTTCCATGCACCTCATTCTAAACCTGAGCTTGGTCCAACCATTGCACAGTAGGACTAAACTTATTAGAGTTCAGTTTAATTGCAGTAGGTGTTTCTCTGCTAATTGCATTTTTGGATTCACCTATGATTCAGTTGATGACTTTCTGGATCGCTCCTAGCTTTGTGACAATCTTTGAGCAGTTTCATGTCTTGTTGAAGAATGTATTATTCTTGTGTGATTCTTTCACCATACACTGCACTGCAAGCATAGTCAGCAGTTGCAATACTGGATGACATTTCACAGAGAATTTTAGTTTGATCACCCAGATTTGTACTATGAGCTGCTAAGTTGCTCGCCATGAGATCCAATGTACTTCACATAGGCCCATATTTATACTTGCACTGGATTTGCGTCATTTTTTGTACACAAAACTAGTGCAAACTTAACTCCATATTTGTATTTTGGCGCTAGACATGTCTAGCGCCAAAATATTGGAGTTAACGTTATTTTTTGCCTGCTGAAAACTACCTTGCATCAATGAGATGCAAGGTAGGCGTTCCCGGGCACAAAATGCCTCAAAGGTCCGAGCAGCTTATTTATCCTCCTGTGTAAAAATCACGCACAGGAGATGGAGGGCTTTATGCCAGAAAATGGTGCTGCACTGCTGAGAGGCAATGTTTTTGCCTCTCAAGAGTGTAGCACCATAACTTGGGGGCGACCTCCTTGTGTGGGTAGGTGTGGGCCCTTTCAAAGGACACAAACAGGGCCTTAGCGCTGGCTAGCACCATTCCTTAAATATGGCGCCCGGCAGGCGTCTAGGAATGCCGCTAGCCAGCTTTAAATCTGCCCCATAGTGTGCATGATGGCTAGAAAAGATTGCTCTGGTGGTGGTTCTGGAAGAAGAGACTTGTGGCATTATAATCAATGTATTTGGGTAACCAACAACCTGGGAGCTCTGATTTAATTGGTTCATTTGGGCAGGTGTTGTCATACCCAAACACACTATGGCCCTCATTACAACTTTGACAGTGTTTGTCAAAGACCGCCGAAGCAGGGGCACAAGTGTACCGCCAGTGCTGGCGGCATATCTGGCTCCCTATTTCAACTTTTCCACTGGGCGAGCCAATGGTAACAGTGTTACCGTCGGCTGGCACAGCGGAAAAGTCACATCAACATTGCTGCCGGCGACAATGCTGATGTGCAGCAGGTGCAGTAGCACCCGTCCCACATTTTACTGCCCGAAATTCGGGCAGTGAAATGCACAATGGGGCTGTGCCTGGGGGCCCCTGCACTGCCCATGCCAAGTGCATGGGCCCTCAGTGGCACCCCGAGTCCCACTTACCGCCAGCCTTTCCATGGCGGTGTTTACTGCTGTGGCCAGGCTGGCAGTCGGGGACTCATAATCCCCAGGGCAGTGGTGGCCGGTGGAATGACCCTGGCTATTGCGCCACTGTCATAATAGCTGACAGAACACCGCCAGCCAGTTGGCGGTGTTACCGCCTGCTTACGCCGGCCGCCAGGGTCGTAATGAGGCCCAATGTTATGTATCTAACAGCCCCAAGACTTCTTCATCTAGCTAGAGATGTCAGACTCCCAACTGGAAATGACAGTAACTAAGCAGAGCAATGCGGGTGCTGTTCTCAGTCTTGCCCTTCTTTATAGGTGGACTGATTGATACACTGAGCATTGGGAACATTCTGTGAACTCCGCTGACAGAGCGGAATTCTTCATCCACCCCTAGTAGGTCATGACTACCAGACCCCCCAGCACTGAAATCTTTATGGACAGCTGCACCAGTTATAATTTGATGCTTAGACAGAGCACATTCATTCTCAGATAGGAGAGGGCCTGTCCTTGCTTTCAGAAGCTGTATAGATTCACTTTTCAGGAGTCAATTTCCGAGTTCCTAGGAGAGGTAAGTTGCATTCCAGTGCTCTTTCTTTGAGAATATTTTGTTTGCATGCCAGGTGATGAACACTCACTATTTGCACTGGCCAAAGGCTTATCGTTAACAAACGTACTAAGTATGTAATTAGTAATTTTATTTTGTGACAGCTTTAGTGGCACATTTGCACTGATGCTTGCTCCACTGCCCTTGATATTGCTTTTATACTTCTAGCCTCTTAGTTTTTCATTTTTTTTATGTTTCTCAATATTGGGCTAGCTACTTAGGTGATTCAGAATCAACTGGGAAATCACTAGGCAGGTACAGGAGTCATGCGGATGATTGGCTATCTAGCGACTGTGCTCGGCCGCCCTCACTGGTAAGTGACCTTTCTGTCTTTTTGAGTCTTTCAGCTAGGGCCACGAAAACTCTCAGACACTAGCTCGATGTAATGTTTTTTCCAGCTGCATTGTATCTGCAGCAGCCACAATGTAGTTTACCCCCTTTGTCAGCATATATATAACCTACTGAACATGGCACTGCTTGACCATGATGTGGAGAAATTAGATTATGACCTAGGTGACTTGGGCTGTGGCTTTCCAACTTCCATCTTCAGTTTGGCAGATGACTTATTTTTTAAAAATAACATTCTGACATCGTTCATCAAGACCAATTGAACATTTATGAAATACCCCATGTTGTTGGCTTTGTTATGGCATTTCAGGCATTTTCATGGCACCACACACATTAATCAATTTTAAAACTTTTAGGGGCAATAGTTTAAAAAAGTTGAACCCTATTCTTGAGTTAAACCTGCCTTAGAGATATAGAATTAGAGCTAATATATCAGTAGATAATTTAGAAGCCATTTTCTGGATTAGAATTGATGAGCAAGCTATACAATGGTTTATATGGTTCTAGTGGCTTAGACTGGTACACCCAGCTAATAAAAACTTTTCAATAGAACCTTAAATCTAATGTTAGTCCTCGTCATTTTCAGAGTACAAATAAAACTAGGTTTTCCTTAAGCTAGTTCGATCAATAATGTTTATTTTAAGAATGGTATTATATAGGTTGCACTAAATGTTAAGAAAGGATACGAGTGATATAGCAAGACGTTTAATGGTATGAAGGGGAATATTACGCATTACTGACGCAAAATAAATTAGCCTTTTATTAAAAAAAAAAAAAACTCAGGTCCAGATTCACAAATGGCCTGCGCAACTGATAAGTCACTTTTCTGTACGCATTGGCAGTGCAGAATGCTGACCCGTATCTACAGGGCCACGCAAAGCCACTTTGCGTGGCTTTACATGGCCTTGTAGATATGGAGTAAGGCAATGCAGCGCAAGTCGCTGAATTGTCTTACTTTGCGTCAGGGAGACGTTTCCATTGGTATTGCATGGGTGTTCTCATGCAACACCCATGAATTTTGATGCATTTCCACATTTACAAGGTTTTGTAAACTTGTGAATGGGTCAAAACTCTACATCACCCCAGGGGTGGGGTAGAAGTGACGCAACAAGGAGAATTATCTTTATTTCTCCTCATTTTTTCCTCTTTCTATATATGCTTCATTTTGCAAGTGACGCTGTTTTTTTTACATTTAATATTAAATATTAGAGTAAAATATTCATATTGTATGTTAAGAATCAAGTATCCAGATCTCGTACTCCTTTGTTCCCTACTTAGACTAGTACAGATAATTATTGCATTGACTTACCCAAATCGCAGGACAGCGTCCTTTCTTTTTGATTTCCATAAGCAGCCCTGCTGCTCCTACTCCCTTTATCACTAAGAGTGGGTGAATCCTTAATCTTAGAACCGCCTATCAGGGAGGACCCTTCTGCCTTATACTTACTTCCTATTTCTTAGTGTTCACCTCCTGTTTCCTGAGACACTATACCACTAATCCCAGTTCGGCACATGTACGCTCCATCTTGAGTATTCACGTTCAATGTATTGTACACGATACTCTAAATGAGTGATTCATAAAAAACTGTGGAAACCTATACATAATGATGAACGTGCATTGATTTACCCGCATTACGGTACTGCGTCCTCCATCTTCTTCTTTTTAAATTCCATTTAGCTTCCCACTGCTCGTACTTCCTTTATCACTAAAAATAGGAGAGTCCTAAATCCGATAGCCCCCAATCAGCGGAAACCCTTCTAACTTATGCTAACTTTCTATTTCCTAGTGCTCACTTCCTATCTCGTTAGGCACTATACCGCTAACCCTAGTTTGGCACATACAATGCACACTCCATCTTAAGTATTCACGTTCAATGTGTTATACCCAATACACTAAACTATTGTTTCATAATAGACTCTGAATACTTATATATGATAACAAACTCACATTTTCAATATATTATACAGGGAGTGCAGAATTATTAGGCAAGTTGTATTTTTGAGGATTAATTTTATTATTGAACAACAACCATGTTCTCAATGAACCCAAAAAACTCATTAATATCAAAACTGAATATTTTTGGAAGTAGTTTTTAGTTTGTTTTTAGTTTTAGCTATGTTAGGGGGATATCTGTGTGTGCAGGTGACTATCACTGTGCATAATTATTAGGCAACTTAACAAAAAAAATATATATACCCATTTCAATTATTTATCATTACCAGTGAAACCAATATAACATCTCAACATTCACAAATATAAATTTCTGACATTCAAAAACAAAACAAAAACAAATCAGTGACCAATATAGCCACCTTTCTTTGCAAGGACACTCAAAAGCCTGCCATCCATGGATTCTGTCAGTGTTTTGATCTTTTCACCATCAACATTGCGTGCAGCAGCAACCACAGCCTCCCAGACACTGTTCAGAGAGGTGTACTGTTTTCCCTCCTTGTAAATCTCACATTTGATGATGGACCACAGGTTCTCAATGGGGTTCAGATCAGGTGAACAAGGAGGCCATGTCATTAGATTTCCTTCTTTTATACCCTTTCTTGCCAGCCACGCTGTGGAGTACTTGGACGCGTGTGATGGAGCATTGTCCTGCATGAAAATCATGTTTTTCTTGAAGGATGCAGACTTCTTCCTGTACCACTGCTTGAAGAAGGTGTCTTCCAGGAACTGGCAGTAGGACTGGGAGTTGAGCTTGACTCCATCCTCAACCCGAAAAGGCCCCACAAGCTCATCTTTGATGATACAGCCCAAACCAGTACTCCACCTCCACCTTGCTGGCGTCTGAGTCGGACTGGAGCTCTCTGCCCTTTACCAATCCAGCCACGGGCCCATCCATCTGGCCCATCAAGACTCACTCTCATTTCATCAGTCCATAAAACCTTAGAAAAATCAGTCTTGAGATATTTCTTGGCCCAGTCTTGACGTTTCAGCTTGTGTGTCTTGTTCAGTGGTGGTCGTCTTTCAGCCTTTCTTACCTTGGCCATGTCTCTGAGTATTGCACACCTTGTGCTTTTGGGCACTCCAGTGATGTTGCAGCTCTGAAATATGGCCAAACTGGTGGCAAGTGGCATCGTGGCAGCTGCACGCTTGACTTTTCTCAGTTCATGGGCAGTTATTTTGCGCCTTGGTTTTTCCACACACTTCTTGCGACCCTGTTGACTATTTTGAATGAAACGCTTGATTGTTCGATGATCACGCTTCAGAATCTTTGCAATTTTAAGAGTGCTGCATCCCTCTGCAAGATATCTCACTATTTTTGACTTTTCTGAGCCTGTCAAGTCCTTCTTTTGACCCATTTTGCCAAAGGAAAGGAAGTTGCCTAATAATTATGCACACCTGATATAGGGTGTTGATGTCATTAGACCACACCCCTTCTCATTACAGAGATGCACATCACCTAATATGCTTAATTGGTAGTAGGCTTTCGAGCCTATACAGCTTGGAGTAAGACAACATGCATAAAGAGGATGATCTGGTCAAAATACTCATTTGCCTAATAATTCTGCACTCCCTGTACACCCTCATGTCTACCTGAAGTAAGGAACTACATATGGTAAATGCCTGAAAGATTCATTGGTCTTCCATGTCACCTCATAGGTTACTGCTATGTTTCGATTTATATAATTTCTAATAAAGTCCCTTAAGTATTTGGAAATTGATTTAAGAATAAAAATGAACCCCTTCATCCCAGTCTTCCTTGCTATTCAAACCTTTCTTAGGATGGCAACCTTTCACATAAAGTAAAAAAATCTTTACCTGAACAAGTTATATTAAATCCCACAACTGGAACATGTGGGATTTATTATAACAATTAATGTGATATCAAACCTCAGGTATCTTCTACTTAAGGGGACTTTTAAAATTAAAGTAAAGTCTCACCATTCTAACCTATGGAGGCTATTCACTACAATGGGGGAAAAACAAATTTGGCTGTTTTACCTCACCAGGGCTTATAAAACTATTTTTATAAGGTCCCGTCATATAGTTACATGGCACCCAGCCATAGGGGCATATAGGGCACACCTTAGGGGTGACTTATATGTACAAATAAGGTAGTTGAAGACTTTGGAACTACTTTTAATTCCAAAGTCGAATTTGCATGTAACTTTAATTTAAAAGCATCCAGCAAAATGACACTGGGCACCTCAACAGTGCACCTATGGGGGCACTACCTATTCTAGGGTCCCTAAACCTACATGCCCTACCATATACTAGGTTGATTTTCCCAATCATAATTAGCCCAATTGTGTCTCCACTTTACACAGAGCACTGGCACTGGGACTAGTAAGCAGTTTCCAGGGCACAGCCAAGAGTCAGTAACCCCTAGTATCTGTCCAAAGGCGTTTGGGGTGACCAAGGCAAAAAGGAGGACTTTCCTACACAAAGTAATTCTCAACTCTCTGAATCTCCCAGCAATCTTTACAACCCCATAGCCCACTACCGTAGGTCACTATACCCACACACTTACCTGAGTGAGCCTTAAGTAAAACCGGTGTTGGTTTATACCCTAATCTACTTGCAAACACAAAAAGTGCAACCACAGCTCTAGTTAAACCATTCCTCTTACCCCTCCTTTGTGTCACCAATGAGCAATTCGCATCCAACAGGAGTCCAAGTTAAGGGAACATTGCGACCCTCACTATCTCATGTCCTTCTCCAAAAAATGTCTTACAGCGCTTCTTCCTTTCCTCAATTATCATAACAAGAGATTTGGAATAATTTATATTCATATCAAGAGAAGACATAAAATGAACAAAGGTGCGAAGAAGCCTCTGGAGCCCCACTGTGGCTCTGGCCATCAGCACGGTGTCATCCATATATACAAAAGCAGAAATCAACAAAGACCCAACCCATGGAATGTCCCTTGTAGCTGAACTTAACATGAGACATATGTTATTAATATATAGGGAAAACAACAAGGGTGGCAATATGGTCTGCATTTGACACCGTCTCCCACTCCACCCTCTGCAACACACGTTGGCACCCGAGACAAAGCCCTGAAATGGATTAGGTCATTCCTCACCAGAAAAACACAGAAAGTCAGAATACCACAGTTCATTTCAGAACCTAAGGACACTTGCTGCGGAGTGCCCCAAAGATCGTCACCAAGCCCAATGCTTTTCAATGTCTACATGTCTCCACTCGCCAAGACCACCAGACAACACAAGCTAAACTTAGTCTCCTACGCTGATGACACCCAACTGATCCTCTCCTTATCCAAGGACTCTGCACAATCGAAGAGGAACTTCCACAATGGAATGAGAGCAGTCACCCCCTGGATGGAGGCCAGCTGCCTCAAGCTCAACTCAGACAAGACAGAGATCTCTGTATTGGCTTGACCCCTTCTGCCTGGAAAGACTCCTGGTGGCCCACCGCATGGGGTAATTAATGCACCCACCCCCATGGACCATGCTCGCAACATGGGCATTATCCTGGACTCCACTCTATCGATGACCTGTCAAGTTAACTCCATCTCCTCATCAAGCTTTTACATCCTCTGTCTCCGGCAGAAGATCTTCAAATGGATTTCCACCGACATGAGGAAGACAGCCACCTAAGCACTCATTACCAGCAAACTGGACTATGGCAATGCACTATACGCCGGCATTCCCAAGAAACTTCAATGAAGACTACAATGAGTCCTGAATGCAGCAGCCAGACTCATCCTGGACATCCCCCAACACAGCTGAATCTCCTCCTACCTCAGAGACTTACACTGGCTATGACTCAAGAAGCGTATCACATGCAAACTCCTGATCACCACCTTCAAAGCACTGCACAACATAGGACCAGCATACCTGAACCACCGCCTCACCTTCTACGTACCCAACAGATGTCTCCGTTCCTCCCAGCTCACCCTGGCAGCCATTCCCAAGATCTGGAAAAGTACAGCAGGAGGAAGATCCTTCTCATACCTATTAGCCTAAACATGGAACACACTTCCCCTCAAACTCAGACAGACAGCATCACAGAAGCAGTTCAGGAAGAACCCTCAAGGCCTGGCTCTTCGCTTGAGCAGCATGCCTTCATTCAACACCTTAAGACCCTATGGGGGATTGGCCGTGCTTTACTGACCCTGATTGATTGATTGTTAGATGCTAGAAAAATGCTTAACCCACCCAGCTGCTTGAATGGTAAAATTTGTGACTCTATGCTTTCCTCCTGAGAAAAAGGGATGAGTAATATTAAAAAAGAGAGTTCACCAAATCATCCCACGCCTCCTCCCTAATCTGTTCTTACAAACATGTATGGACGACTTGTACCCCCTCCAAAGCATAGTAATTTTTGTCCTATCTCTAGAGTCCTCCTTAAGCGCGCATTTCAAGCTACAAGCTGGGTGGAAGTAGTATCATACCACCTCCCACCTCTCACCAGGAAATTGTCTCAGATTCCCAGTAACCCTAAGTTTAACATGAATCTGCCTGCAAATCCTAGTAAAAGCCTACAGAACCAAACCATCATTCCCCACAGTGTTCACAAACTGATCCAAGTCCAACTTGCAGGTATGGTACAAGGCATTCAATAACGAAGCACTGAGGATCTTTTTTTATATTGTGAGTCGAGAGAACCCAAACTCCACATCTCTGTCTGCTCCTAATGGAAAATACACTTAAATGATATTTAAAGGCAAGCTCCATCTTACCTTATGGGAGAGATAGGCTTCACAATAGTTGAAAACAAAATTAGTAGAATTTCACCATAAGAGCACGCAAAAAACACCATTATACTTCCTACCTTTTAAATACCCCATACCTGCCCATGGGGCTACCTTGGGCCTACCTTAGGGGTAACTTACAAATAATGAAAGGGAAGGCTTGGGCCTGGCAAGTGGATGCACTTGCCAAGTTGAAATGGCAGTTTACAACTGCACAGAGAGACTCTGCAATGGCAGGCCTAAGACATGTTTGCAGGGCTACTCATATGCGTGCCACAATCAGTGATGCAACCCCACTAGTAGCATTTGATATACAGGCCCTGGGCATATCTGGTGCACTATACTAGGAACGTACTATTGAATCAGACATTCCTATCAAGGATAAACCAGTACAATTTAGACATAGGGGATATGCACTTTAGCACAGTCTGAAAACCAACAAAAACAGGTCAGACAAAATAGGAGGAAGAAAGCAAAACGTTTGGGAATAACCCTGCAAAAAGGTATAGGTCCAACAATATCTATGTCTTCCTGGTGTCTAGCTGTAATAAAGAGAATTTCAGATTATTGACACCTTTTTTGTTTATCATTATACGTCAAGAATGATTGCTGTTGTCCATGCTGCCAATAAAAAGGTTAGTACCCTCCTTAACATCGGGTATCCATCATATTTGTTTTGTTTACCCCAAAGCCACCCAGCTCAGAGTATGCCCGAACTCTAAAGGGTCCCTGACTTACTTCTCCAAGAGTCAGATGCTACCTGTGTTACTGAGGTGTTCCCACTACCTAGCGGGTTTCTCTGTTGTGGCTGATGTTTGAACCCGGGAGGTCAAAGAATCACACTGAGACGTCAGGTCATGTTTCAATCAGGCAGTCACATAAGAAGAGCCCCAAACTTGCAAAATATGCCCCCAAAAAACTGTGTTTGATTGTTGGAAGTGTCGCTCTCAGCAGGGTGACCCCCAAACGTTTTACCTTTTACCCTCCACTTTTCAATGAAATAAGTTTTGTTGGCCTTAGGACTCTGTGCACTTTAACACTGATAACCAGTGCTAAATGGCTTGTGCTCATTCTCCTAAACATGATTTGATTGGCATATACCCACTTGGCATATTTAATTTATTCATAAGTCCTTGGTAAAGTGCACTACATATGTCCAGGGCCTATAAAATAAATGCTACTAGTGGCCCTGCAGAACTGATTGTGCCACCCACTTAAGTAGCCGCTTAACCATGTCTCAGCCCTGCCCTTGCAAAGCCTGTGTTCCATTTTAAAACTGCTATGTTGACCTGGTAAGATAAACCCTTTGCTAAACCTTACTTATTGTTTTATAAATGTTGTTATTGTTTTCTGTAACTCCCAAACTTTCCTGATGTGAGATGCAGTACACAGAGTGCTAACAGCAGTAAGCATCATATCACATAGAACATCATACTTACTGACATTAAAACAATAAAACAAATGATCACCCCTTAACCCTATCCACAAGCCAGGTTCCTCCCCATGCGATCGAGGGTTCCTCTGTCAGTACCAAGACAGCACTGGGCATGGCTCCATTATGCTACCTCGAAGATCTTCTCAATCATGGCAAAATGTATTTTAAATGTTAGGAATTGTAATAAAATGTATTTGTATAGTGCTTACTACCCCTGACGAGGCACTGAAGGGCATTACAGTGAATAACACGCTACCCAGAGCCTAGTTGGTGGTCAGTCCATTAGATATTAGGGTTAATTTTGCATGCTCATTTCATGCATTCAATCCAGTTTCTTTGTGGTAATTGTTGACATAGATGTGATCATTAGAAGAGGGCTAGGTGAGACACATTTACTAGCTGGAATTAATATTGCTATGGTTTCCAACGGGTGCTATGGCAGATAGGCATGAGATTTTTAGAGTAATTTGTATACAGATGAGGGAGATGGATGATAGAAAGAAGCAGAGGTCGATTTAAAAATCGTAAGGGATGGAAGGTCAATTTTTCATGCAGGATTTTGAGGTTTATAACAGGTTGAGAATTGTTGCATGCAATATGTTGATGTAATCCTGTTGAAAGAAAGTTTCATTCAAAGATACTTCTCACAGTGAAAAAGGAATCACAGTGTGACAAATAAAAGCCTCTTTTTATATGCCCACTTCAACTAATTTAATACTATATTGTAAGTATTACAGTTTATACAAATTATATGCACCATAAACAATATATTATAAAAATGTTTGTAAACATCCACCAACATAGAACTATAACGAGGTAATTAATAAACACATTGCAGTGACCATTAGTATATATTCAGTGCCATGTTTGTCAACTATTTAATGTTGGGTTTGTAAGGTGCTACTCCCTTCATCCACCTGAACCTGAAGAGCACTGCCACAGAACAGACACCATTGTAGAGAATCCTAGTTTGTTTTAATGGGATAACAGGAGTTAGCTTAGCCTCCAGCTTGCTGACTTGTACCCCGTCACCTAGTGACTTTTAACTTACTTAGCTTGCTCTGTCTTAGCCCATTTGATTATTTAATTCTTCTAAGATGGCTGCCTTGTTTATAGTTAGGCCACTTGTTATGAGTTACATTATCAGTGTCACCACGCTAAGACGTCAAGATCAATCAACAAAGTCAAACAAACAGTAGCTGTTCACACTTAGGGATTTTCCCTCTCTATACTTTCGAGGGATTGTTTATATTAATTGCCGTCCCAAGCATGTCTGTTATCTATTGTTTGGGAACACACCTATGTCAGGGGTCCTTGTAGATCTGTATAAATATATCCCAATTTAGACAGATAATCAGAGGGATTCTGACCAGAGGGCATCACCACAATCGCTGATATCGATGCTGCAGTCGTCTTGACGCTGACCCAGTCTTCGTGTCCCTGCGGAGTCTGAGATAGAGACCTCATTCCAAGGTAACGAGGGCTGGGGGCTCCTCTCATGGACATGGCATTGACAGATTAGGTTTAACAAACCCAGCTCTCCTTTAAGCAGGAGGTTAGGCCTTTCACATTAGGGTATTAGGGCATATTACATCTTGTATGTCTTTCCTATGCATTGCAAGATGGTGGGTTCTTTGTAATAGTGACTCTCGTCTTCACAACTCTGTTTCTTGCATTATTCATTTTCCTAATCATTGCAGCCCATGCAACTTATCACAAATTGCAGTTATGTTAAATAAAAACTATTGAAACTTTACTGCATCTTTGTCATTGCCTGTGTTTGTATGAGAATGAGACATGATATATCTATGAGAAAGGGGTAATCTCCGTTTAACCACAACACTCCCTGAGATGTCTTATTCTCGAGTCCATGCGTAAAGGCTGCCACAAATCACCTTTTACTATTGTGTTTCTAGTGAGGTGCTGCTAGTAAGCTGGTAAGGTTGGGATAACAGTTGTGACTTGTTGTAGGAAAGGCGTAGTCGCCTAGAAGCAAAAGTACTGTCATCCTTTAACCAGCAGTCTTGCCCAGAGCAAGAGTCCAAATTACGACACCATGTCCAGCACAATGGAAGTGTCCGGGGTCACCTTCTCCTTCTTGGATCCACCTTGCCTCGTAGTATGTTTTTAGGGGCACCACCACACCTGGTAATTCGGCCCCTCCCAAAGCATCCAAGACATGAGCCCAAGTATCAACCTTACCATTGACCCCGGACAGCCCAAAGTGCAATGTATTTAAAATGTAAGTCATGTGCTTTTAAGTTTTACATGTGATGATAGTGAAATACTCTTAAATTAGTTTTTCACCACTGCCAGGCCTATATCTCTGATTGGATAACATTGGGATTACCTTATTGCATTTTATAAGTGTACCTTCCAATTATGATGAGAATTACTTTTCAAGTGTGGTGTTTCTGGAACCCTAATTTAAAATCCTAATTTATGGTGAAGTCGGATTTTGAATTACATTTGAAAAAAAAAACTTTTATAAAGTTAGTATTTTCTTACTTTAGCCATTTAGTGCCTGCTGCCTGTCACTGATCACTTGTATAGGGTGGGTGACAGCATGGGCTTTGTGTATTCCCCGTAGACAGCCACACACAATAGAAGCATAGGTGTGACTCAATGGACTTCAGTGGGCCATTAACTGTCTTGATGGGGCAGAGCTGTGCATTGCCCCGCTTACATCTGAATAGGCTATGTCCTGTCCTTACACAAATGGCTGCATAACCCTCTGTAGTGAGTCAGGAGCCAGGGCAGAAAGAGTAGGGACTCTGTGCACTTCAAAGACATCTCTTTGATGACTCCCCCACTTCAGAGGCAAAACCGGGTATAACTACTGGACCTCTCAGTACAGTTCTGGACCTATGGATACTCTGCCAGGAAGAAGCTGTGCTGTGCTGTGCTGTGCTGCTACAAGGAGTGACGCTCTGCTGGACTGCTGCTCTGTAAGAACTCCTTTCTTGCTGTGCCTACCCACTGCCTTCCTTGTGTGGGTGAGAAGGACTGGACCCACATCAGTTAAACCCAGAACCAGAGAGACTACAGTGGCTTGCTGTCTTGCCTCCTGTTCTTCTGAAGTCTTAGGGACAAAAAAGACTTCCAACTCATCACCTGCAGCACCTGAACTCTACCAACTACAAATCGTACCCTGCCAGGGGGTACTAATTGAGTCCTTGGAAGTGGGTATACTATACTGCTCCAGTCAAGAATGAATGCATCAACACTGTTGCACTGCTCACAACCAGTGCTTCTCAATCAATTCTGACACATCACTACTGCTGCAAAGACCAGGGACATTGCATAGCTAACGGGTGGCACATTGCAACTACCATTGCCACGTTGATGAAAACAAGGTACTCAATCAATCAATACTTTTTAAAGAGTGGCTAATCATGCATGGGGTCTCAAGGCTCTGTTTGTGGGTGTGCTGCTCAAGGACAGGTATTGAGGTCCTTCCTGAACTGCTTGAATGATGCTGTCTGACTAAGCTTGAGAGGTAGCGTGTTCCATGCCCGGGCTGCGAGGTAGGAAAAGGATCTCTCTCCTGCTGTGCTTTTCCAGATCTAGGGAATGACTGCAATGGTGAGCTGAGACAAATTGAGTTGTTTGTTAGGTATGTAGAAGGTGAGGCAGTGGTTGAGGTATGCCAGTCCTATGTTGTGCAGTGCCTTGTAGGTGTAGATCAGGAGTTTGTATGTGGTGCGCTTGTTGACTGGGAGCCAGTGTAGGTCTCTGAGGTGAGAGGAGATCTGGCTGTGTCGGGGGATGCCTAGGATGGACCTGGCTACAGATTCAGAGAGCCAAGGTCGGTCCCTGTACCCAACTGCCACGCCATTGCAGTTGGCCTCAATTTAGTGCGACCAGATGGCCCTGTTTGTTGCTTTATGATTTTAGGCACTATATTTCAGTTTATTCTTATCTCAAGTTCTACGTAATTGATTATTTATTGTTTTGGTCTTATTTTGTTAATTACATCAAAAGCTATTTTTTAACTGGGTGTTGTTTCTTTTTGTGTGGTGTTTTTTTAAACTATTTTCCTGTTTGAAGGGTTGTACACTTAAGTTAAGCCTGATTGCTCTGTGCCAAGTATAAGTTCATTTAGGATGTGTTTGTGACTTACCCTGATTAGGATTGTAGTTCTTGCTTAGACAGGGTACAAATCTCTTCCAACTAGAGACCCAATTTCTGACATTGGTGATCAGCGTGAGGATAGGACTTATGTCTGTTCAGTGCTTTATAGTGACTTGGTGTGCACTACCATTCTGCACAGAAAATTATTATGAATTCTTAAATTCTCCTTTTCTCTCAATAGGTCATTTTCTAAATATGAATCCTGCTTCACCTTCATCAACTTGAGACTGTTCATTGTTATACCTGTGATACCTTGTCAGAGTGTTTATGGCTCTCAACTGTTTAGCACACTACACTGTGAAGAAGCTGAAGGAGTATTCCACAAGGAGGGGAGGCTGAATGTGGGCAGGAAAGTTTCCAATGTGGATCTACAGGTAGCTCCCCAAGCCTATGAGGATGTTAGAGGCTGTAAGCACCAACAGAGGTAGATAACCCTGAGCTGCAGGAAGGACCAGCCTGCCTCCAAAACAGGAATCAGGATGCCTAGGATGGGGCAGGGAGCAGTATGTCTTTCAAGGGCCTGTCACAGATGGATTTATATATCAATACCATTGGGAGGGATAGCTTGGTTGAGCTGAGGAAGTTGTACAGGGAGAGGAAACTGAAAATCCTCAAGGGTTATTTAAAGTTTGAGTATCAGAAAGCCTGGGAGGAGGTCCACAGAATACAAGCTGCACCACAGGAAGAGTCTGAGGAGGACTTCTTTGCCACCCGGAGAACCCACAGCCCTTGTTATACCTGACTTCAGAATCAGTGCCTCAAGTTGGTGACGACCCGGAGAAGGATGATGAAGAGGGGGAGAATGACTTGCCAATGGCGCCAGGTGAGAGGGGAGAGCACATAGAGATGGACTTCCCTGCTGGATGCTGGATGCGCCATTGCTGGAAGCAGTGTCCCCTCCCTCAACCTGTCTACTGTGAAGGTGAGGGACAGACAGGCTGAGAAGGGACTGAGGCTTCAGCAGGCCCAACTGGCTGTAGAGGAAAGAAATAGTGAGAGAGCTTTGGAGGAAAAGAGACTGGTCATGGGGGAGAAGAGAATGGTCCATGACCTTAGTCTCAAGCAGCTTGACTTGAAGACCGAGCAGCTGTCACAGTCCAGCAGAAATGGTGGCAGTGATATCTCAGTTCCTACAATAGAGCAGGGAGTCTACATACCTATGGACTTGGTGCCTGACCTCAAGGAGGAGAATGACATAGACATGTGGATTTGGGTGTCGGAGGTCACTATAGAGATGCACTGAATCCCTAAGGACAATTGGGCAGCTGGCATATGGAGACATACACCTTTTGATGGTAGGGATGCCCATTAGTCTGAGGTATCCCATCCGAAGGGAATACCTTGTCGGGAGATATGTATTCACCCCAGAAGTGTGCAGGTTGAGATTTAGGGGCAGTTAGAACCTGTCTTATCAGTCATGGGGGGATTTTGCGAGTTACTTTTTGCAAGGTACTTTATGGTTGGGTGAAGGGTAGTGAGGTGAACACTTATGAGGGACTCTATAATTTGATTACTAGAGAGCACCTCTTCACTCAGTGTTTTCCAGAGCTATTCCAGCTCCTGGTTGATTGCAAGTTCACTGACCCCAGGGAGTTGGCAAAGGAGGAAGATCTCTGGGTGAGTACAAGAGTGTCTGGGAAGGCACTAGGGATTGTCCCTAAGTCTGTCCTTAACAGAGTGAGAGGGAGCTATGCAGTGTCTCAGACAGGACCTAGTGTGGTGAGTGGGGGTAAGGGGCCCCATGTACCCTCTAAGTATAGGCTGGGAGGTTTAGGTGGGCAGAGGTCCAGAGTGCCATTTTCCAGCCCCAGATCTTGGGTTGCTCCCAGATGGGGCACAAGCAAGGGGACCTGGTCTGTACCAAGAGACAATCCACTGATGTGAGCACCACAGTGTTAGGGGAGCTGTGTGGGGAGGCCACAACAGACTCCCTACCAGTTTGGGAGGTAACACTCCACAGCAGAGAGTACAGGGGTCAGGTTGGAGGGGAATGAGGTAGAAACAGTCTACAGTGGGTCAGTGGTTGCAGCTTTGAGAACAGAGGGCACAAAGACTGATCCTGCTGCAGACACTTCTGAACACTAGGGCTTCATACACTATCTCAGGAACAAGGAGCAGGGGTTCCTGTGCTGGGCAGACTCCTCCATGAAGCAGAAAAAGTGTGTCACCCTTAAGTGACGTGGTGGTATCCCCTAGAATTTCTGGTTTGCCAGGCACATGTCAGCCACAGGTTCAGTCTAAGGGTACAGACCCTGGGTTGAAGGACCAGTTTCCGGATGTTACCCCTGCACTGGTGGGAGGTAGAGTTGAGAAAGGGTGCAAGACACCTAGGGCAACTGCGCACCATTCTGTGAATGGTCAGAGGTCAGAGACACCTGGGTGGCCTGGGGCCTGGCTCACGATACTGACAGCTGTAAATGGCCTCTGTTGGTAGCTGTCCTTGTAGACAGAGTTTTCCATGGGTTGGGGATAGAAGTCTCGTCCATGGTGTGGACTGGGCCACATCTCTTTGCTGGCTGTGTAGGTACTGTCTGCCTACTGAGATGCATCTATAAACAAATTAAGGTTAGGTGCTGCACAGATGGGGTTTATGGGTGAGGAAAAGGGTTCCCCTTGGGTCAATGCAGTGGTTCAGGAGAGCTTGGACGGAGGGATCCATCTGAGTTTAGAGAGCCATACAACTATGCCCTTTGTGAGGGTTTGGGTGTACTATATGGTGTGGCTAGAAGTCCTTAACATGCAGTACACTCACAAATACCATCCTTGGTCCAGTAAGGTATGTTTACTTAAAGTTAAGATCATCCCTGTTCAGCTGTGGCTGCAAGCAGTAATGCTTCGAAAGGAATAATGTGTAAAGCATTTAATAGCCCCAAACAACAGAATAAGAAAGTCACACAACACAAAAGAAACAAAGCTCCAATTTATAAACGTGGATTAGATTACTGGAAAATTTTATAGACCTTAATCATGAAAATACATAAGATGGTTACAGAGATACAGTTTTTATAAGTAATATATAACTTTTGCATTAACTGCAAACAAGCACTAGCCAAGAAAATGTTTGGAAACTTTTGAAGCCTTTGTGAAAGTTACTTTGACAACTCTGGCAAATGTTGAGCGACTAAGTCTGGCAGGACAGACGCCTAGGGGGGCAGAAAGGATTATTTGGACAGTTACCTTGCCACCAGAGCATTTTTAAGCAAGATCCAAACTTTATGGGATGACCATCTTAGCATCAATGGAGTGGTCCTGATGCTCAGGGAATGCATGCAAAAAGATGCTCAAAGTATGCTCTGGTTGTGGTGCAGTGAAAGGGGGTGATTGTTGGTGATTTCTCAGTCCAAGGGTGAAGTGTAATGAGCTTGGCCACAGAAGTCAGGGTCTCTCAAATTCATCTACTTTGCAGTAGCTGCCCAGCTGGTACTGAGCTAGTGGTCAGTCTGCATCCTGGTTCGAGCAAAATCCGTTGGTGGAGGCTACTGTTCCTTAGGGTATGATGAATCTGGTTCTGGACAGCACTCTTGGGGTCATCAGACATGGGTGCAGGGGTTGGTGGCACACTGGCTGGGCTGACGGGTGCCCCCGTTGATCCTCTGACAGCTGCAGGAACCACAACGGATGTGGATTTGATGGCTGAGGTGCTGGGCTGGGTTTTGGCCAACCAGGCCCGAGGGGAAGGACAGGGGGTAAGGAAGAGGTCAATGTTTACCAGGAAAATCTTCTTAGGGACACTGGGGTGGGAAAAGGGAGAAGGTGTGGGAGTGGAGGAAGAGGGAGTGGTTGTAGGAGGTGTCTGTCTGCTGAGTTTGGGTGCATGTGCATGGGCTGGATGCTGTTGTGTGATAGATGGCTGTTGGGCTTGTGTATTTTGGGATAAGGGGTCACAGACACAGTGGGAAAGGACACAGGGGATGTGTGCATGGTTGTGGGGGCGGTGCGTGCCAGTGAAGGGTGTGTAGTGATGGGTGTGCTGGTGATGGAGGTAGTAGGTGAGAATGTAGTGCATGCAGGTGTGAGTGGAGACACTACTCGGACGGAGATGGACGAGGAGGAGGAGGGGACAAAGTGGAGGCAGTGAATATTGGTGTGTCTGCATGGGGATGGTGCTTGTGTGAGTGCCTGTGAGATGAAGTGTGGTGTTTGTGTTTGCCTGAGCCACTTCTTTGTGTTGATTTGGGTGAATGCTGGTCTAAAGATGTGTTTGGGATAGGCTGGGGTTGAAGGGATTGGGACTGGGTAGAGGAAGGACAATGGCTGCCATCAGTGTGGAGGCCAGAGCCTGAAATGCTCTTTATTGGGCCACCAGACCAGAGTCAGGAGGTCAATAGGCTCCTCACTGAGGGCAGCAGGGCTGACTGGGGCAGGGCCTGAGGTGCCTGGAGCGAAGGAGATGCCCACCCTCCTTGGTATGCAGGCACGGGAAATACGCGGAGGGGCTGCTGGGAGGGCAGTTCTGGTAGGGGGGGTGGCGGCTGTACCTTTTGTTGGGGTGGACACAGAGGTGTCCTCCACCACCAGGGAGCTTGCAGCGGAGGAGGAGTCACTGTCTGTGGTGTCTCCTCCTGTCCCTGTCGTGGTGCTCCCCTCGCCCTCCGTCCCACTGGTGCCCTCTCCGTTGGTGGATTCAGCATCCAAGACCATGATGGATGCAGCTCCCTTTGTTGCCGGTGCCTCTGCTCCTCCACCAGATGATGCTAATGCACACAAGGACAGGGTGACAAAACAAAAAGGGGGGGAGACACAAAGGATACACTTCGTCAATGCCAGCAGCAACACTAACGTAGGTGTACTCAACTCACAGGGAACAGCCCTATGCACTATTCGTGCACTACCAGTTACAATGCCAGTCACCAGCCCATGGGGTACAATGCCTAATGCCATCAGCTGCACACCTGAAACAAACAGGGCTCTGACCAGTAGTAGATGCCCACTAACCCTATTGGGGTTGGAGTGCTTCAGAGCCTGCCCAAAAAGGGACCGACCCTGCCATGTTCGTCCTGGCCTAGGGGCACCCACAGTCCACATCCCCACACAGGTAAAACCTTAACGCGCCCAAAGTAATGAATCAGATTTTATACTCTCCCCTTGTGGCTGCTGTGATGCCCTCAAGCACCCATCCAACTCCGGAAAGGCCACCGCCAGGATGCGGAACATCAGGGGGGTCAGGGTACGACGGGCACCCCTTCCTCTTTGGGAAGCCAGCCCCAACGGAGCCTCTGACATCTTCCTTGCCCAGCGACGCAGGCGGAACACCAATTGCCATTTGCGGCAGTGGGTGCTCCACCTGTCTAAGACCCCCAAGGTTCGCACCTCCTTGACGATGGCACACCAAATACCCTTTTTCTGATGGGCGCTGACCTGCAGGAAAAAGACAGGAGAAAAGGGAATTAGTTAACCGTCCGGACCGTCACACTCATGGCCCACCATATCCCTCCCATCCCCTGATGCACATACATTGACCACCATACATGCAGCACTCTGGCCAGGACACCTCAGCCCCCCCACATGTGGCTTACACACACAGCACTCCATACATTCAGGGTCACTCATCATGCTCACAGTGAACTCACCTGTTTGTCTGGAGGACCGTAGAGTAAGGTGTACTCGGGTAGGACCCCATCCACCAGTCTCTCTAACTCCTTCGCAGTGAAGGCAGGGGACCTTTCCCCAGACACGTGAGCCATTGTCGCTTCCAGACGCAGGTCATAGCAGTACTTGCAGTGTAGGTCCTCTCCTGTCGAAGGTCAGGTAGCGAGTGAGTGAATAGAAAATGGCGGTCACGTCCGCGGTGGTGCATACCGTCACCGCCAGCGTACATCGCCATTGGCTCCTGGAACCAATAGGGCCCAATAATAACCAATGTGAAGTTGCGTGGCGGTCATTGACCGCCTACCATAACGGCGCACAACGGTGCACAACGTCAGCGGAATTACCTAATTTCCACCTGTCCTTCCTCACAGGTCAGGCAGCTGCCATTTCAGGGGGGCACAGACGATGGCACCTAACTGGGTCACAGCCGACATTGGCACAGCAACTGACTCTCGGATTCACATACTGGTTCTGTAAATGTAGAAATGCATCATTATTGCAATTGATGTGTGATTATGACCCTCTGCTCACCATTTTCCTCCCTAGGCTTCAACCACTGAGTATGAATATGAGATGGAGGCATCCTCCAGAGTACAAACCCCTGGTGGATTTTGCGACAATGGAGGACAGACACAATATACAAACATACAGACTTGATCAGGCCGCAATCCAAGAACTGTGTGCCCAATTGGAGCCAGACCTGATGTCAGCTATCCGCCAGCCCACAGGTATCCCCCCTCTAGTTCAGGTCCTGTCAGTGCTCCATTTCCTGGCAAGCGGATCCTTCCAAACAAAAGTGGCCATGGCATCAGGGATGTCTCAGCCAGTGTTCTCCAACGTGTTGACCAGAGTGTTGTCAGCCCTGCTTAAACACATGCGCAGCTTCATTGTTTTCCCCCAGGTGGAGGATTTGGCCACAGTGAAAGCTGACTTTTATGCCCTGGGACATATCCCCAACATCATTGGTGCCATTAATGGTACACATGTGACATTTGTCCCCCCCTCGGAGAAATGAACAAGTGTTAAGGAATAGAAAAAGCTATCACTCTCTGAATGTGCAGATGGTGTGTTTGGCCAACCAGTACATCTCCCTTGTGAATGCCAAGTATCCTGGCTCTGTGCATGACATCTTTATCCTGAGGAATAGCAGCATCCCAAATGTGATGGACCAACTCCAGAGGCACCGGGTGTAGCTAACAGGTGAGCCCAAGTTCCCCACCCAGTATATGTAGGTGTCTGGGTATGGTGTTGTCCCTAATGGTTAGTGTGTATCTAACAGTTGCCCTCGATATTTGCTGGTGTTTCTAGTTACCCCAACCTCTCATGGCTACTGACCCCAGTGAGGAATGCCAGGAAAAGGGCAGAGGAACATTACAATGAGGCACATGGGTGAACAAGGAGGATAATTGAGAGAATCTTCTGCCTCCTGAAGACCAGGTTCCGGTGCCTCCATCTGACAGGTGGATCCCTGTACTACTCACCCAAGAATGTGTGCCAGATCATTGTTGCATGTTGCATGTAGCACAACCTGGCCTTGAGACGCCAGGTGCCTTTTCTGCAGGAGGATGAGCCTGGAGATGATCTTGTGGCAGAGGTGGAGTCTGTGGACTTTGAGGAAGAGGAGGCAGAGGAAGAAGATGTGGACCACAGTAGTAATATCATACAGCAGTACTTCCAGTGACACACAGGTAAGACACTGTAACTTCACTTTACTTTTCAGTTTTGTGTTGGACATTGTACATGGCAGCCTGATTTCCCTATGTCTATGGTCACATACTGTACCCTTCAGCATCTCTGTTTTCAGTTCTCTGTGGCCCACTCTGGTTCCTGGTATGTTTGCCTCTGGCTAGTAAATGTCATTCCAATGTATATATAACTGTACACATGACTTGCAATGTTTTCAGAAAGTTGTACCAATACATATTTCAATCATTTGACAGACTCCAGGTTTGTATTTGTTCCAAGGGTGTTTATTTAAGTGTTCATACGTAGAGGGGGATGTAAAATGGGCTGGGGTGATGGTGGAGGAATGCCCAGTTCGAGTCCAGTCTCTTGGTATCACAGGTGCATTGTCCAATGGGGCATAGGAAGGGGAGAAATGGCACTTCAAGGTGGACAGGGTGACAGAGTGGGACAATAGGGTGACAATGAGGAGAGTCCTATTTCCTGGCAGGGGTTGGCAATGTTCTCTGCCTTCTGCCTGGATCTCAGGGACTGTTTGCGGGGTGGTTCTCCTTCTTAGGGGGTGGAGTGCTGGTGGCCTGTTGTTCCTGTGGTGGAGCCTCCTGTCCACTAGCTCCGGCAGAGGTGGAGGACTGTTCTTCGGTGTGGCTAGTGTCAGGGGTCAGTTGGTGTGCCACTGCCTCCCTCATGGTGTTGCCCATGTCAGCCATCACTGGTGACTGGGATGGTGTAGATGTGTTTGAGGTCCTCCCTGATCCCCAGGTACTGTCCCTCCTGCAGCCGCTGGCTCTCCTGCCACTTGGCCAGTATCTGGCCCATGGTCTTCTAGGAGTGGTGGTATGCTCCCAGGATGTTGGTGAGTGCCTCTTGGAGAGTGGGTTCTCTGGGCCTGTCCTCCCCCTGTCGCACAGCAGTCCTCCCAGCTTCCCTGTTGTCCTGTGCCTCTGTCCCCTGAACAGTATGCCCACTGCCACTGACCCCAGGTCCCTGATCGTCCTGTGTTTGTGGGGTTGCCTGGGGTCCCTGTAGTGGTGGACACACTGCTGATTGACGTGTCCTGGTGACAGTGGCATGGGCCCACTGGGTGGGTGCTGTGCTGGTGTTTCCTGAGGGGGGGAGGATCTGTGGTGGGTTGGGACTGTGGCAGGGTAACTGACTGTCCAGAGGTCCTTGATGGGCCAGGTTGGTCACCTTGATCCAGGCGTGCAGATCTGCTGTGATCACCATGGGCCTCCTCAGGGGAGGGACTGAATGTTGCTGGCAACTCCTCTCCGGTGACATTGAGTAGGGGTCCTGTGGGGATGAAAATGCAGTGTTATTGTATCTGGTGTCCCATCTTGTGCATTGGTGTGTTTCCCTGTATGGTTGTGATTGCCCTGTCAGCTTTACCTTGTGTGCGTGCTGATTTTGTGGGATAGGCGATTCTCTCTTAAGGGCATGCTGTGGTGATGTGTGTCCCTGCAGGACTGTGATGGGGGTCCATGCCTTGGTGTGCATTGCAGGGCTTGGCACTGGGATGGGTGGGTTATGATGGTGAGGTACATGTGAGGTGGTTGAGTGATGGGGGTGAGGGTAGGTGTAGGAAAGCACCATCTTGCCTGGCCTGTTACCCCCATTTTCACTGAATGTATGTTTGTTTTTGCCCTTGTGTCACTGGGATCCTGCTAGGAAGGACCCCAGTGCTCATAGTGTATGCCCCGTATGTGTTCCCTGAGTGGCGCCTAATTGTATCACTGAGGCTCTGCTAATCAAAACCTCAGTGTTTATGCTCTCTCTGCTATCTAAAATTGTCACTGCAGGCTAGTGACTAATTATACCATTTCTCATTGGCACACTGGTACACCCATATAATTCCCTTGTATATGGTACTTAGGTACCCAGGGTATTGGGGTGACGTCAGAGACCCCTCCTGATAGGTTCTTACCTCTCTTTGTAGCCAAACCTCCTTTCTTGGTAGCCAAACCTCCTTTTCTGGCTATTTAGGGTCTCTCCTCTGGGCTGTTCCTGAGATAACGAATGCAAGAGCTCACCAGAGTTCCTCTGCACTTCCCTCTTCGACTTCTGCCAAGGATCGACCGCTGACTGCTCCAGGACGGCTGCAAAACCGCAACAAAGTACCAAGACGACTACCAGCAACATTGTAGCGCCTCATCCTGCCGGCTTTCTCAACTGTTTCCTGGTGGTGCATGCTCTGAGGGCTGTCTGCCTTCACCCTGCACTGGAAGCCAAGAAGAAATCTCCAGTGGGTCGACGGAATCTTCCCCCTGCTAACGCAGGCATCAAAAGAATGCATCACCGGTCCTCTGGGTCCCCTCTCATCCTGACGAGCATGGTCCCTGGAACACAGGAGCTGGGTTCAAGTGTCTCCCACAGTCCAGTGGCCCTTCTGTCCAAATTTGGTGGAGGTAAATCCTTGCCTCCCCACGCCAGACAGCAAATCTGTACTGCGTGATTTGCAGCTGCTCCGGCTTCTGTGCACTTCTCCAAGGATTCCTTTGTGCACAGCCTAGCCTGGGTCCCCAGCACTCTGTCCTGCAGTGCTCAACCCTCTGAGTTGGACTCCAACATCGTCGGACCCTCCTTTTGTGACTCTGAGTTCACACAACACCCAAGTGCCTGATCCGGTACTTCTGCGGGTGCTGCCTGCTTCTGCGGGGGCTCTCTGAGTTGCTGAGCAGCCCCCCCTGCCTCCTCCTCTAACGGGCTACATCCTGGTTCTTGCCGGTCCCCAGCAGCACCCAAAAACCTCTACTGTGACCCTTTCAGCTAGCAAGGCTTGCTTGAGGTCTTTCTGCGTGGAAACACTTCTGCAACATCCAGCACGCCATGCAACATCTTCCATCCAAAGGAGAAGTTCCTAGCCCTTTTTGTTGTGCAGAATCTTTGGCTTCTTCCACCCGGAGGCAGCCCTTTTGCACCTTCATCCGGGGTTTCCTGGGCTCCTGCCCCCCCGGACCCTATCACGACTCTTGGACTTGGTCCCCTTCCTTTTCAGGTCCTCAGGTCCAGGAATCCATCTTCAGTGTTTTGGTGGTGCTTGTGGTTCTTGCAGAATCCCCCTATCACGACTATTGTGTGTTTCTGGGGTAGTAGGGTAACTTTACTCCTACTTTTCAGGGTCTTGGGGGGGGGTATTTTGGACACCCTTACTGTTTTCCCACAGTCCCAGCGACCCTCTACAATCTCCCACAGGTCTGGGGTCCATTCGTGATTCGCATTCCACTTTTGGAGTATATGGTTTGTGTTGCCCCTAGACCTATGTTTGCCTATTGCATCCTATTGTGATTCTACATTGTTTGCACTACTTTTCTTACTGTTACTTACCTGTTTTGGGTTTGTGTACATATAACTTGTGTATATTACTTACCTCCTACGTGAGGGTATTCTCTGAGATACTTTTGGCATATTGGGGGTCATTCTGAGAGACCGCCAGAAGACCGCACTGCGGTCAAATGACCGCAGCGGTCATTCTGACTTTCCCGCTGGGCGGGCGGGCGACCGCCAAAAGGCCGCCCGCCCGCTCAGCGGGAAAGCCCCAGCAATGATGAAGCCGGCTCCGAATGGAGCCGGCGGAGTTGCTGGCGGAGTTGCTGGTGTGCGACGGGTGCAGTGGCACCCATCGCGATTTTCAGTGTCTGCGAGGCGTTTTTTACCGCCAGGACCAGGATGGCGTGAAGGGGGTCGGAATCCCCATGGCGGTGCTGCGAGCAGCGCCGCCATGGAGGATTCTTTGGGGCAGGGGTAAACCGGCAGGAAACCGCCGGTTGCCCTTTTCTGACCGCGGCTTTACCGCCGCGGTCAGAATTGCCCATGAAGCACCGCCAGCCTGTTGGCGGTGCTTCCGCGGCACTCTGCCCTGGTGGTTTTCAACCGCCAGTGTCAGAATGACCGCCCTTGTCACTAAAATATATTACCTTTATTTTTAGTAACTCTGAGTATTGTGTTTTCTTATGATATTGTGCTATATGATATAAGTGGTATAGTAGGAGCTTTGCATGTCTCCTAGTTCAGCCTAAGCTGCTCTGCTATAGCTACCTCTATCAGCCTAAGCTGCTAGAAACACCTCTATTATACTAATAAGGGATAACTGGACCTGGCACAGGGTGTAAGTACCACAAGGTACCCACTATAAGCCAGGCCAGCTTCCTACAGTAGGGGTAGTAGTTTGTGATGGCATGCAGGTAGGGTGGGGAATATAGTAGTAAAGATTTGACTTACCAGAGTCCAGTCCTCCTGCTACTCCTGCAAGGCCCTCAGGATGCATAGTCGCCAAGACTTGCTCCTCCCATGTTGTTAGTTGTGGGGGAGGAGGTGGGGGTCCACTGCCAGTCCTCTCTACAGCAACCTGGTGTCTAGCAACCACGTAACGCACCTTCCCCGTAGGTCATTTCACCTCTTCCTGATGTAATCCCTTCTTCTATGGTGCTGTCCCACGGCGTTGACCCTGTCGACGATTCTCCGCCATAGCTCCATCTTCCTAGCAATGGACGTCTGCTGCACCTGTGATCCGAATAGCTGTGACTCTACCTGGATGATTTCCTCCACCATGACCCTTAGCTCCTTCTCTGAGAACCTGGGGTGTCTATGGGGAGCCATGAATGTGGTGTGAGTGATATGTGTGAGGATGTGTGGGGTAGTGTGTGGGGTGATGTGTTGTGGTGTGAGGTGTGTGGATGGTGTATGGGTGATGGTGTTCTGTGGCTCAGATTGAGTTTGTGCTCCTGGCCTGTGTCTCTCTCTGTTGGCAATATTTTTTTTTTGTTGAAAGGGTTGTGGGTAATGTGGGTGTTTTGATTTATATTGGATTGGGTGTGTGGGTGTGTGTATGTGTGTCAGGTGTGTGTAGTTTGAATTGTCCAATGTGGTGTAGTTTTGTAAGAGTGTGTGTATTTTGAGTGCGGTGGTGTGTACCACCAATGGTTTACCGAGGTTGAAAGACTGCTGCGGTTATTCGTGGGTCCTGATAATGTGGGCGTATTCCTGTTGGCGTTACAGTATGGGTTTTGGTACTGCCAATTTACACTGACCTTTGGTCTGGCGGACTTGTGTGGGTGTTCGTATAGTGGCCGATTTCTCTGTGTGGGTCATAATACCCATAGCGGTATACCACTGCGGTCACAGTATCTTAGCGGCATTCAGAACGGCGGTAGGCGGCATTTACCGCCAGGGTTCTAATGAGGGCCTCTGTCTTACATGCCCTGGGTCCCCTGGGTATCATACACGAGGGACTTATAAGTAAGTCAGGTCTTGTCAATTGGGTGTATCCAATTCAACATATGCTTAGTATGAGGTCTGGCTAGCAGGCCTCAGTGTACTCTCAGAGTCGAAAAACCAGCAGCATCAGTCCAAAAATATGGGGGAGAACATGCAAAAAGTGGCATTTAATTACACACTTGCAGTAGAAGGCTATTGTCCATTGTCTATCGCCGAAGCAGGGATGTCCATTAAGGTAATGATCAGTCTCTGCTGGCTTTAGGCTGGAGTCGTGCCAGGTTGGAAGTGGCCCTCTCTGCAGGGTCAACCCCAAATGTTTTGCCTTTTACACTCCTCTTTTTGCTGAATTATCTTTTGTTGGCCTAGGGCTTTGTGCACTTTACCACTGCTAACCTTAGCTAAGGTGCTTGTTCTCACTCCCCTGAGCATAGTTTGATTGGCATATACCAAACTGGAATATTTAGTTTACTTACATGTCCCTAGTAAAGTCCACTACATGTGCCCAGTGCCTGTAAATGAAATGCTACTGGTGGTGCTGTAGGACTGATTGTGCCGCTCACTTACGTAGCCCCTTATCCATGTCTCAGGCCTAGCATTGCAGAGATTGTGTTCACAGTTTTAAAGTGCCATGTCAACCTGGAAAAATAAACCCTTTGCCCGGCTTAAACATTCTTTTTTTATACACATGATCCCTAGGGTAGACCATGGACAGCCCAGAGGGAAGTGGGGCAAAGTATATAAAAGTAGGACATATACTTTTACATTTTTCATGTCCTGGTAGTGGAAAATTCTTAAATTCATTACACCTACTGCAAGGCCTATCATTCGCATAGGATAACATTGGAATTAAGTTATTACATTTTATAAGTGTAACTTCCAGTTGTGAAGGGATTTACTTTTTAAGTATGGTATTTCTGGAATCCTAATTTAAATTCCTAACTTTTGGTGAAGTTGGATATTAAATGACAATCCTGAAAATACCACATTTAGAAAGTTGGCATTTTCTCACGTTGGCCATTTGGTATCTGCTGCCTGTCTCTGATCACATGCCTGGGATGGGTGACAGCTGGGCTTTGTGTAGTCCCTCTAGACAGCCTCACCCAACATAAGCTTAAGTGTAACTTGATGGTCCTCATGGGCTGATGGAGTGGGGTCGGGCTGAGCATTGCCTCACTTACACCTGACTACGCTGGTTCTTGTCCCCAGATGAAGTGCTGCATAATCCCTTGTAGAAAGTCTGGAGCCAGGGCAGGAAGAGAAAGGACTCCTCTTTGAAGTTTCCCTCACTTCAAAGGAACAACTGGGTATAAGTACTGGGCCTCTCATTCCACTAATTCAGTATGCTTCTGGACATGTGCTTTTAAAAAAAAAATCTTGGAGATACACTAGTCCACAGTAGAACAAGATCCAAAACACCAGTGCACCCAGAGGTCTTTGGGATTGAGACCCAGTTATGGCCACTTTCCCATGTGGGGGATGTAACATATGCAGATTCACCACTGCTACCAAGGAAGTGAATCTGACCTTAACAACACCTTGGCAGCTCCAGTCCCACACTAATTTCAACACTAAAGGCATAGTTTATTGTATCATGTGCCCTTGTGGGCTGAGATAGATAGGCATGACCATGACGAAAATAAAACCATGTATCTGCCAACATAGAAGCCCAATCAAATGTGCCTGTACTTCTACTGAACTGACTTATCAATACTTGTAAGCACACCATACAAAGAATGACATTCACTGGATAGTGACTGATAAGCCCCGGTTAAATTGTAGTATAGACAATCAAAGGAAATCCCTATTACCCAGGAAAAAATAGAGGGTGTATTGTTAAAAAATCTAGTGGAGCAGAATAACAAAATTCCTCAGCATCAGTTTAATTAGGATATTGATATGCCTTGCTTCATGAATTGACCAGTGCAGTAATGAATACCAACCTATATTTGAGGGGATAGGTGTTTGTAGATTTATTGACTTTCCATCGAGGGTGATATTCATTGAATAAAAGATGCATTATCTGACACTCGGGGTATTTCCTCTGTAAGATGTTGTGGTTAATAAGCCAACCAGATCAATTTACCACTTCTCCTTCTTCTGTAATCAAGCATATAGAGGCTGTTGTTCATCTCCTCTATGAGAGACATAGAGACAGATTCCATTTAGATTGTAAACCGACAGTAGTATCCCTTTTTCTGTTTCTTTTTTTATTTCATCCCTCGTTTTGTTATGGGTGCTGACATTGTCCACTTGCACTGCAATATTGGCAGCCAATGTTTACATGAAACACAGTGGGACTTATTAACAAACCCCGTAGCTCAGGGGGCTGCAGCAAGTGTCTTGCTGCGCCTCTCTGTACCACCGTGAAAGAGCAGAAATGCACTATATCTACAAGATACAGTGCATTTCTGTGCTCTCCCCCAATGCTGGTACACAAATTGCTGCCTAGCAGCAACGCAGGCACTCCTGCGCCATGGTCCACAGATGCCTGTGTGGTGGGGATGATTGTTTTTGTGCAGGAAGGATTGCCTTACTGGACAAAAACAATCAAGAGAGGTGTTTTCCTCTTTCTATGTGTGCTGCAGAATGTACACATAGAAAGAAGAAAAAAACAGGGGGAAATAAGGATATTTCTCCCCGTTGCCTCACTCCTATGCCACCTCTGAGGTGGCATAGGAATCTGACTCCTTCTCAGACTTGTAAATCTGGGAATGTGTCAGAATTCTTAGGGGCATATTTATACTCCGTTTGCGCCGTAATTGCGTGTTTTTTTTTTTACGCAAATCTGAAGCAAAACAAACTCCATTTTTATACTTTGGAGTTAGACGCGTCTAGCGCCAAAGTTCATGGAGTTTGCGTAATTTTTTAGCGTGGACACCTACTTTGCGTTAATGATATGCAAGGTAGGCGTTCCCTTCTAAAAAATGACACCGAGGCATGTGCGCCGTATTTACACTCCCGGGAGTGGGCGGGTCAAAAAAAATGACATCCAGCCGCTTTTGCGTCGTTTTTTAACGTCTGGTCAGGGCAGGCGTTAAGGGACCTGTGGGCTCGGAAGGAGCCCAGAGGTGCCCTCCCATGCCCCCAGGGACACCCCCTGCCACCCTTGCCCACCCCAGGAGGACGCCCAAGGATGGAGGGACCCATCCCAGGGAACTTAAGGTAAGTTCAGGTAAGTATTTTTTTTCTTTTTGTGGCGATAGGGGGGCCTGATTTGTGCCCCCCTACATGCCACTATGCCCACTGACCATGCCCAGGGGACATAAGTCCCCTGGGCATGGCCATTGGGCAAGGGGGCATGACTCCTGTCTTTGCTAAGACAGGAGTCATTTCAATGGGGGTTGGGAGTAAAAGAAAATGGCGCAAATCGGGTTGAGGCAAAAATTTTGCATCAGCCTGACTTGACCCATTTTTTGACGCCCAAGCTCCATATTCCCCTACGCCGGCGCTGCCTGGTGTAAGTCATTTTTTTTTACGCACTCCAGGCAGCTCCGCCGGCTAACGCCGGCTAATGTCATTCAATAAATACGGCACCCGCATGGTGCTTCAGAATGGCGTTAGCCGGCGTTAGATTTTTTGACGCACAACTGCGTTGGCGCAGTTGTGCGTCGAAAAGTATAAATATGGCCCTTAGTGTTCCATGATTGTCGTGGGGAAACACCCACAGCGACACCCAAGGAACTCCCCTTTCATACAGTTTGATGCATGAATGGAGCCCATACAAGCACATTAAAAAACACACAAGATGGCTTTGCGTGGCCTTGTAAATATGGGCTGGCACACTGCACCACCGGAGCATCAAAAAGAAATTATGCTCCGGAGGCGCAGATAAGGCATCATAAATGAGGCCCACTGGTTTTTTTGGGCACATTCTCTGAGTTCAAAACTCTACTAATATGGCCGCCTGATTGAATCATGTATGAAACACTGATTGTGTTGTTATGTGACTTTATGTCTCAGCATAAGTCTCCAGGGATAAAATGCCAACCACAAGAGACAGACACACTAGATAGAGAGAAAAACCTCCGTAATACATGTGGTATCTGATTCTTCAGGGCAAATTCTCAAATATGATGAATAAGTTCTGTTATGGAGGATGATAACCTTTTTTTGGGGGGATGAACAATGGGCAAAGACAATCATTCCTGATCTGTGACGATAAATAAATAATGCTGAAATAGTCAGAACATCACCTTATTACATCTAGACACTGGGAAGAGATAGATGATAAGTGAATTATCTCTCAGCATATTGATTAAGTGATATAGGCCATCATTACAACCCTGGCGGTAAATCCGGCTTTCCACCGTGCTGAAGACCACTAACATACCGTTGCGGCAGAATTCCGCTACAGGTATTACGACCCACATCTCGGAATCCACCACAATACAGACACCCACACAAGTCCGCCACACCAAAGATCAGTGATAAACTGTTGATACCAAAACCTACACTGTCATGCCAACAAGAATACGCCCACACTATCACGACCCAAGAATCAACGTGGTGGTCTCACAACCGTGGTAATCCATTGATGGTACACACCACAGCGCTCAAAATACACACACATTTACAAAACACAACCACATCGGACAATTCAAAATACACACACGTGACACACATACACACACCACACCCACACACCCACAACACTACAAAACATACACCCACATTACCCACAAACCCTTACAAAGAGCAATTTTGGAAGAAGCCCAGAGAGAGAGATTAGCAAACACAACACCAGCATCCACAGGCACACAACACCATCACTCATACAACATCCACGCACCTCAAACAACACACACCAACACAACCCCCCCCACACATCACAACAGACAGCACCTAACACATCACCCACACCACATCATGGCACCTCAAAGACACCCCAGGTTTTCAGAGGAGTAGCTCAGGGTCATGATGGAGGAAGTCATCCAGGTAGAGCCACAGCTTTTCAGGTCACAGGTGCAGCACACCTCCATTGCTAGGAAGATGGAGCTATGGCGGCAAATCGTCGACAGGGTCAATGCAGTGGGACAGCATCCAAGAACATGGTTTGACATTAGAAAGAGGCGGAATGACCTACGGGGGAAGGTGCGTTCTGTGGCATCAAGATAACAGATTGCTGTACAGAAGACTGTGGTGGACCCCCACCTCCTCCCCTACAACTAACAACATGGGAGAAGCAAGTCTTGGCAATACTGCATCCTGAGGGCCTCGCAGGAGTAGCAGGAGGACTGGACTCTGGTAAGTCACATCTTTACTACTATATCCCCCACCCTACCTGCATGCCATCACATGCCCCCACCCTTACCCTCACTCCCACCACTCCATCATCTCACATATGTCCCACTATCACAACCCACACATCCCAATACCAAGGCCCTGCATGCAACACCTATGCATGGACCACCATCACCAAAGCATGTCCAAGGGCAAACACAATTATGCAAGCACAGGAGTAGAGGGTACCTCACCCAATGCACAAGATGGCACACACAGATACTAAAACTATGCATTTACACCCCAACATGACCCCTACCCAACGTCACCAGACAGAAGGTGCCAGACATATCCAGTTCCCCCACAGAAGAGGCCCAAAGTGATGACAGCAGCTCTGCACACCTGGATCAAGATGACCAGCTCGGCCCATCAGGGACGTCTGGGCAGTCGCTTCCCCTGCCACTGTAACAAGCAACCACAGAACCTCCCCCCTCAGGAAACCAGGACACGTCAATCAGCAGTGTGTCCACCACTACAGGGAACCCAGACAAACCCAAGAACATCAGGGACCTGGGGTCAGGGGCAGTGGGCACACGGTTCAGGGGACAGAGGCACAGGATAACAGGGAAGCTGGGAGGGCTGCTGTGCGACAGGGGGATGACAGAATCAGAGATCCCACTCTCCACGAGGCACTCTCCAACATCATAGGAGCATACCACCATGACCCAGGAGACCATGGGCACGGTACTGGCCAAGTTTCAGGAGACTCAGCGGCTGCAGCAGGAACACTACCTTGGGTTCAGGGAGGACTTGAAGTCCATTAACAACAACCTGGTCACCATTGCAGGGGTGATGGCAAACCTTGTCAACACCATGAGGGACACAGTGGGACACAAACGGGCCCCTGACACTAGCCTGGATGATGAACAGCCCTCCACCTCTACCAGCGCTAGTGAACAGGAGGCACCACCACAGGACCAACAGTCCACCAGCACCCAACCCCCTGCAGAAGGGGAACTACCCCGCAAACAGTCCCTGAGATCCAGGAACATGACAGAGAACATTGCCAAGACCCCCACCAGGAAATAAGATTCCCCTGAATGTCACCCTTCTGTCCCACTTTGTCACCCTGTCCACCTTAAACTGCATTGGACAATGCACCTGTGAGACCAAGAGACTGGACTCTGCCATGGACAATCCTCCACCATCACTCCAGCCCATTGCACACCCCCCTCCACTTATTATGACAGAAATAAACACCCTTGGATCATAAAACAATCTGGAGTCAGTCTGTGCTTTTCGGAAATGTGTAATTGCAACATCTCTGAAATATAGCAAGGTCAATGTACTTGTTCACATACCAATGTTACACAGCTATATGCTAGTAGTAAACATAGCAGAGGGCACAAAGTGGGACCCAGATCTGTGAAATGGAAAGCCAAAGTGACAAATCAGGGTCAATACACAGCTCAAAAGGCAGATTTATGCTAGGTCCTACAATAGTATGAGATGTGGGAAGCAGTTCCATCTTCTTACCTGTGTCTCACTGGAAGTATTGCATGATGATGTTGTTTCGGTTGTCTACATCTTCTTCTTCTGCCTCCTCTTCTTCACTGTCCACAGGCTTCACAGCTGCCACAAGACCACCATCAGGCCCATCCTCCTGCAGAAAAGTCACCTGGTTGTGCAACATACAGCAGGCCACGATGATCTGGCACACCTTCTTTGGTGAGTAGTGTAGGGATCCACCTGTCAGATGGAGGCACCGGAATCTGGCCTTCAGGAGGCCGAAGGTGCACTCTATTATCCTCCTAGTTTGCACATGTGCCTCATTGTAGCATTCCTCTGCCCTTGTCCTGGGATTCCTGACTCGGGTCAGTAGCCATGACAGGTTGGGGTAACAAGAGTCACCTGCAAATATAGAGGGACAACTATTAGACATCCTCCAAACATTAGGGAACACCCATACCCAGATAGCAAATGAAACTGTGTGGGGACTTTAGGCTCACCTATTAGCCACACACGGTGCCTCTGGAGTTGCCCCATCACATAAGGGATGCTGCTATTCCTCAAAACATAAGCGTCATGCAGTGTGCCAGGATACTTGGCATTCACATGGGAAATGTACTGGTCTGCCAAACACACCATCTGCACATTCATAGCATGGTATCTTTTCTGGTTTCTGTACACCTGTTCATTCCTGCGGGGGGGGGACATATGCCACATGTGTACCATCAATGGCACCAATGATGTTGGGGATATGTCCCAGGGCATAAAAGTCACCTTTCACTGTGGGCAGATCCTCCACCTGAGGGAAAACGATGTAGCTGCGCATGTGTTACAGCAGGGCAGATAACACTCTGAACATTGGCTGGGACATCCCTGATGCCATGGCTACTGTTGTTTGAAAAGACCCACTGGCCAGGAAATGGAGTACTGACGAGACCTACACTAGAGGGGGTATTCCTGTGGAATGGGGGATAGCTAACATCAGGTCAGGCGCCAACTGGGCACACAGTTCCTGGATTGTTGCATGATCAAGTCTGTAAGTAATAATTATATGTCTGTCTTCCATTGTCAACAGGTCCACCAGGGGTCTGTGCCCCGGAGAACGCCGCCATCTCATCACCTGCCCCAGCGGACGTGCCCTATGGAGGAGAACGGTGAGCAGAGGGTCATACAACACAAAGGATTCACAAGGCTGTTTACCACAAATGTTACATTTTCTCTATGTGCCTTTTGTCTGTCCGTATTCCTGACCTAAATAGGTGTGACGCAGTTATTTGGCCTGCCATGTGGCCCCCTGAAATGGCAGCTGCCTGTCCTGTAAGGTGGGACAAGGGGAAATGAGGTAACTGCGCTGGCATTGTACACCGTCGCTGTGGGCAGTCGAAGACCGCAGTGCAATTCAGCATTGGTTATCATTGGGCCTTATGGGTCCCAGAAGCCAATGACGATGTACGCCGGCAGTGACGGTAACGAACCGCAGTGGACGTGACCACCATTTTCTATCTGTTCACTCACTTGATAGCTGACCTTCAACAGGAGAGGACCTACACTGCAATTGCTGTTGTGACCTGTATCTGGAAGCGACAATGGCTACAGTGTCTGGGGAAAGGGCCCCAGCCTTCACTTTGGAGGAGTTGAACAGACTAGTGGATGGGGTCCTACCCCAATACATGCAACTGTACAGTCCTCCAGACAGACAGGTGAGTAAACTGTGTGCATGGTGGATGGCACATGATTGTATGGAGTGTCGTGGATGGAAGAGACGGGGTGACAGGACAGCATGTGAGGATGGTGTGTGCATGTAGTTCTGGGCCAGGGTGGGAGGTTTGTGGCCAATGTATGAGAAGAAATGTATGGGGGAGTAACATCCATTTTTACTTCACTTTTCCTCTAGGTCAGCGCCCAACAGAAGAAGGGTATTTGGCATGCCATAGCCAAGGAAGTGCGGATCCTGGGGGTCTACCATAGACGGAGCACCCACTGCCGGAAAAGATGGGAGGACCTGCGCCGCTGGACCAAGAAGACAGCGGAGGCCCAGCTGGGGATGGCCTCCCAGCGTGGAAGGGGTGCCCGTCGCACCATGACCCCCCTGATGTACCGGATCCTGGAGGTGGCATATCCAGAGTTGGATGAGTGCTTGAGGGCATCACAGCAGCCACAAGGGGGTGAGTACACTCTCATTCAGCTGAATCTGCACGCTTTGCGAGGTCTGGGTGGGGGAGGTGGGCTGTGGGTTCCCCTAGGCCAAAGAAGACACGCAAAGGTAGATCCATTGATTTGCAGCCTCATTCCCAGTCCAACCCCAAAGGTGGCATTTGCCCTCTACACCTAGTCAGGCTCCTAGGGCTTCCAGCTGTGCATAAAATGATTCTCGACAGTGTCCCCTTTTCCCCTGCCCTGTCAGTGCCTGCCTTAGTGCATAGGGCTGCTTCCTGTGTGTTGTGTCCGTCAACAGTAGTGGTGTTGAAGGCATTGACCATGTGTCTCTTCTGCCTTTCCCCCCCTTTTTGGTTTGTCACCCTGTCCTTGTGTGCATTAGCATCATCTGGTGGAGGAGCAGTGGCACCGGAGCAGGAGGGAGCTGCATCCCACATGGCAATGGAGGGTGAAGTAACGGAGTCAGAAGGCTCCAGTGGGACAGCGGGTGAGGGGAGCTCCACGACGGGGACAGGAGCAGACACCAGCGACAGCGACTCCTTTCCTGATGGGAGCTTCCTTGCGGTGGCGGGCACCTCTGTGCCCACCGCATCAACAGGTACAGCCGCCACCAACCCTACCAGCACCGCCCTCCCAGCAGCCCATCATCGAGCTTCCCGTGCCCGCTCACCCAGGAGGGTGGGCATCTCCTTCACCCCAGGCACCTCAGTCCCTGCCCCAGTCAGCCCTGCTGCCCTCAGTGAGGAGGCTATTAACCTCCTGAGATCCCTCACTGTTGGGCAATCTACCATTGTGAATGCCATCCAGGGTGTTGAGAGGCATTTGCAACAAACAAATGCATACCTGGAGGGCATTCATTCTGGGTAGGCGGCCCAATAGAGAGCATTTTAGGCTCTGGCCTCAGCACTGATGGCAGCCATTTTCCCTGTGTCCAGCCTCCCCCCTCCAACTTCCTCCACCCAGACCCAATCCCCTGTACCTCAGCCTATCCCAAGCACACCAGCATGCAGACACATCAACACACAAGAGTGGACATGGCAAACATAAGTACCACACATCCCATAGGCACTCACACAAGCACCATCCCCATGCAGACACAACAACATCCACTGTCTCCACTGTGTCCCCCTCCTCCATATCCTCCTCCTCCCTCCGTGTCCGTCTCCACTCACACCTGCATGCACTACATCTTCATCCACTACCTCCATCACCAGCAAGCCCATCACCACACACCGCTCAAGTGCAATCACCACCCCCACTACCATTCACACATCCCCTGTGTCCTCTCCCAGTGTGTCTGTGAGCCCTCCTCCCAAAGTACACAATCTCAGGCACACACCCACCCAAAAGCCATCCACCTCACAACAGCCTCCGACCCATGCACCTTCACCCAAATTCAGCAGACGTACACCTCCTACAACCACTACCTCTTCCTGTACTCCCAAACCCCCTCCATCTTCCCGTCCCAGTGTGTCTAAGAAACTCTTCCTCACAAACTTTGACCTCTTCCCTACACCCCACCCCCCGTCCTTCCCCTAGGGCGAGGCTGTCCAGGTCCCAGCCCAGCACCTCAGCCACCAAATCCTCCAGCACAGTGGTGTCAGTAAGTCCGGTCACATCGCGGGCGGCACCCATCAGGGCTGCCGGTGTGCCACCTAGCGAGGCCAAGATTCAGCCCACTTCGTCACCTGCCAAGGTGAAGAAGGTGCCCACATGCTGGAGGGAGAAGCTGCACCTACCAGCAAGCAAGGGCTCCTCCAAGCCAAAAGGGGACAGTCGCAAGGCACCAGCAGCGACATCAAAGGCGGGGAAGGGACACAAGCCGAAGAGCAGGTCAGGACAGGGCACGGAGGCTCCGGCTGAGGGACCAGAGTCACCATTTATGTCAACCACAACATCAACCTGTATGGAGGTGGACACCACCACCTGCCCCACCACCTGCTCCACCACCTGCACGTCTGCTGCCTCAGCAACAGTCCCCAGCATCATCCCCAGTGAGCAGCCGTCCGAGGCTGCAGGAGACGTCCTGTTGTGTCCCTCAACAGGTGCAGACACATGCACCACCGCCAGCACCTCCGCCACAGACACCGCCGCAACCACCGCCACCGGCCCCGCGATGTGCTTGGACAGTGCCACCACTGCTGACATGGCAATCATCCCCAGTGGCCAGCCATCCAAGGCTGCAGGAGACGCCCTGGACCCTGCCCAGCGTACATGAGGCATGACTCCCAGCACTGTTTGTACCTGCAGGTGGCAGGTGAAGTCGCTGCAGGGCGGAGTGTGTCTCTGCCTCCATGGAGTACCATGCTACCTGTTCCCAGGCAATCCCGTGGCACACACACTCAGGTGAGGGAATAGGACCTGCCACACTGCATGTGAAGCACTCTGGGCACAAAGCCCCCTCCAGAACCCATGGAGATTCACATCCACTACCTCAGTCCTTGGCAGGATGAAGCACTCTGGGTACAAAGACCCCTCCAGAACCAGTGGCGAAAGACATCCACTATCTCAGTCCTTGGCAGGATGGAGCACTCTGGGCACAAAGCCCCCCTCCAGAACCAGTGGAGATTCATATCCACTACCTCAGTCCTTGGCAGGATGTAGCACTCTGGGTACAAAGCCCCCTCGCAGACCCAGTGGACAAAGACATCCACTACCTCAGTCCTTGGCAGGATGAAGCACTCTGGGTACAAAGTCCCCTCCAGAACCAGTGGAGATTCACATCCACTACCTCAGTCCTTGGCAGGATGAAGCACTCTGGGCACAAACCCCCTCTAGAACCAGTGGAGATTCACATCCACTACCTCAGTCCTTGGCAAGATGAGGCACTCTGGGCACAAAGCCCCCTCCAGAACCAGTGGAGATCCACATCCACTACCTCAGTCCTTGGCAGGATGAATCACTCTGGGCACAAAGCCCCCTCCAGAACCAGTGGAGACTGTTATCCACTTGTGAGACTGTGGCTTACACTCCCCAGGATAAAGCAGTGGGCAACCCACCCCCTGGAGAGACTTGAGAGACTGTGGCTTTGCACTCCCCAGGATCAAGCAGTAGGCAACCCACCCACTGGAGAGACTTGAGAGACTGTGGCTTTGCAATCCCCAGGATAAAGCAGTGGGCATCCCACCCACTGGGGAGACTTGAGAGACTGTGGCTTTGCACTCTCTAGGATAAAGCAGTGGGCATGGAGCCCCCTCGCGGAGCAGTGGCATCCTCCATTCATCCCCCTGAGGTACCTGTTTATTTTCCATCTGATTCCCCTGCAGTGTTCTCTCCGTTTTGAGTCAGGTATCTTGTGTGGGCTTCGCCCATGCATTTTGGGACACTGATCCACGGACAATGATTTCATTAATATCCAGACTTGTGTAGTTGGCGTACATAGTTTTATATACTGATATTTGAATTTGGCCTATCTGATATTTCAATGATTACACTTGATACAATCATTATATTTTTTCTTGCGTTCTTCCAGGGGGTGACGAGTGTATATGTAATGTTGCTGCAAGTATTTGTGTGTATGGGGTTGTGGGTGAGGGTGGGGGTGGGAGTGTTGCATATTGCATGTGTGTGTCACTCTCTTTTCCCTCCCCCTCCCCTGTGTGCTAGGTGCAGTACTCACCGTGGTCGTTGCCGGCGTCTTTGCTGCTCCTAATACAAGAGGAGGTAGACCAGCATCAGCAGGACCTGTAACTCGGGCTCCATGGCATCCTGGTTGTTCATAAAGTGTCGAAAGGTGAGTGGTTTCCGTTCCAAGTACTGTTTCCGCCGTGCTTTTGATGGAGTTGGTACCGCCCCGGAAAAGGTGGGGGATAGGTGGGTTGTAATACAGTGGGCGGAAACTTGTGTTCCGTCTGTCTGTTGGCGGTTACCGCCGCGGTGTTTGTTTCTCCCGCCGAGGCAGTCGGAGTGTTAACCTCTTCTGTGCCTTGGACGAGATGATCTCGTCCAAGGCTACAGTTCCCCTGTGCCTTGGACGAGATCATCTCGTCCATGGCACAGGGGAACTTGGGGGCGCACTAGCGTGCCCCCCATGCACCCCCTTCCCCCCCCAAGTCGGGGATGGAAGGGGAAGACCTTCCCCTTCTACCCCCGACCCCCCCACACCCCCCTGTGACGTCAGCGCGCGCGCGCGCGCGCGCGCGCGCTGATGTGTCACAGGGGCCTCCCTCGTCGCGCTGGAAGCTCTGCTTCCAGCACGATTGAAAAAGAAATGCAAAAGCATTTCTTTTTCAATCACTTGGGAGGCCCGGAGGGGCTTCAAAGGGAAGGAAAAGTATTTCATTCCCTTTGAAGTCCCTCCGAGGGTTTCAAAAGCCGGATTGCTTGCAATCCGGCTTTTGAAACCCCACTAGACACCAGGGATTTTTTTTTTTTTCATTGAAATTGACAAAAGGGAGCGACCCCTTGGGCAAGGGTCGCTCCCAGGGGGGCATATTTTCGGGAAGGCCTTTTCTGCCCCCCCTGGGGGCAGATCGGCCTACTATTAGGCCGATCTGCCCCCAGGGGGGGCAGAAACCTCTAGGCACCAGGGACCTTTTTTTTTTTTTTTGGTGGGGAGCGACCCCTTAGGCAAGGGTCGCTCCCCTTGGGGGAAAATTATATTTTGCCCATTTCTGCCCCCCTTGGGGGCAGATTGTCCTATTTTGATGAGGCCAATCTGCCCCCAAGGGGGGTAGAAACCACTAGACACCAGGGAGTTTTTTCTTTGCGTGAATTTCACGCAAAGGGAGCGACCACTTAGGCAAGGGTCGCTCCCCTGAGGGGGCAAATTGTATTTAGACCATTTCTGCCCCCCTGGGGGCAGATTGGCCAATTTTAGGTCAATCTGCCCCCAAGGGGGCAGAAACCACTAGGCACCGGGAATTTGTTTTTTGGCGCCAATGTCACGCAGGGGGAGCGACCCCGTAGGCAAGGGTCGCTCCCGGCGGGGGAGGGTGGGGGTTGGGGGGGCAAATTTATTTTAGGGCATTTCTGCCCCCCCCCCCTGGGGCCGGCTGAGCTACAGGCCAAACACCACAGGTAGGCACCTTGCAAAAAATACCTCTGTTTTCTGTGAAAAAATATGTTGTGTCCACGTTGTGTTTTGGGCCATTTCCTTTTGTGGGCGCTAGGCCTACCCACAGAAGTGATGTACCATTTTTATCGAGAGACTTAGGGGAACGCTGGGTGGAAGGAAATTTGTGGCTCCTCTCAGATTCCAGAACTTTCTGTCACCGAAATGAGAGGAAAAAGTGTTTTTTGGGCCAAATTTTGATGTTTGCAAAGGATTCTGGGTAACATAACCTGGTCAGAGCCCCGCAAGTCACCCCATCTTGGATTCCCCTGGGTTTCTAGTTTTGAAAAATGCACTGGTTTGCTAGGTTTCCTCAGGTGTCGGCTGAGCTACAGGCCAAAATCCACAGGTAGGCACTGCTTTTTATAAAAAAATGTGATGTGTCCACGTTGTGTTTTGGGACCTTTCCTTTCGTGGGCGCTAGTCCTACCCACACAAGTGAGGTATCATTTTTATCGGGAGACTTGGGGGAACGCTGGGTAGAAGGAAATTTGTGGCTCCTCTCAGATTCCAGAACTTTCTGCCACAGAAATGTGAGTAACATGTGTATTTTTAGCCAAATTTTGAGGTTTGCAAAGGATTCTGGGTAACAGAACCTGGTCCGAGCCCCGCAAGTCACCCCTCCTTGGATTCCCCTAGGTCTCTAGTTTTCAGAAATGCACAGGTTTGGTAGGTTTCCCTAGGTGGCGGCTGAGCTAGAGGCCAAAATCTACAGGTAGTCACTTTGCTAAAAACAGCTCTGTTTTCTGTGATGTGTCCACGTTGTGTTTTGGGGCATATCCTGTCGCGGGCGCTAGGCCTACCCACACAAGTGAGGTATCATTTTTATCGGGAGACGTGGGGGAATGCTGGGTGGAAGGAAATTTGTGGCTCCTCCCAGATTCCAGAACTTTCTGCCACAGAAATGTGAGGAACATGTGTTTTTTTAGCCAAATTTTGAGGTTTGCAAAGGATTCTGGGTAACAGAACCTGGTCCGAGCCACACAAGTCACCCCTCCTTGGATTCCCCTAGGTCTCTAGTTTTCAGAAATGCACAGGTTTGGTAGGTTTCCCTAGGTGGCGGCTGAGCTAGAGGCCAAAATCTACAGGTAGTCACTTTGCTAGAAACAGCTCTGTTTTCTGTGATGTGTCCACGTTGTGTTTTGGGGCATATCCTGTCGCGGGTGCTAGGCCTACCCACACAAGTGAGGTATCATTTTTATCGGGAGACTTGGGGGAACATAGAATAGCAAAACAAGTGTTATTGCCCCTTGTCTTTCTCTACATTTATTCCTTCCAAATATAGGGGTGTGTGTAAAAAAGACATCTATTTGAGAAATTCCATGTAATTCACGTGCTACTATGGTCACCCCGGAATTCAGAGATGTGCAAATAACCACTGCTCCTCAACACCTTATCTTGTGCCCTTTTTGGAAATGCAAAGGTTTTCTTGATAGCTATTTTTTACTCCTTATATTTCAGCAAATGAATTACTGTATACCCGGTATAGAATGAAAACGCACTGCAGGGTGCAGCTCATTTATTGGCTCTGGGTTCCTCGGGTTCTTGATGAACCTACAAACCCTATATATCCCCGCAACCAGAGGAGTCCAGCAGACGTAACGGTATATTGCTTTCGATAATCTGACATTGCAGGGAAAAGTTACAGAGTAAAAAGTAGAGAAAAATTGATGTTTTTTTCACCTCAATTTCAATATTTTTCTTTTTCAGCTGTTATTTTCTGTAGGAAACCCTTGTAGGATCTACACAAATGACCCCTTGCTGAATTCAGAATTTTGTCTACTTTTCAGAAATGTTTAGGTTTCTGGGATCCAGCATTGGTTTCATGACCATTCCTGTCACTGACTGGAAGGAGGCTGAAAGCACAAAAAATTTCACAAATGGGATATGCCCCAGTAAAATGCCAAAATTGTGTTGAAAAATTGGGTTTTCTGATTCAAGTCTGCCTGTTCCTGAAAGCTGGGAAGCTGCTGAGTTTAGCACCGCAAACCCTTTGTTGATGCCATTTTCAGGGGAAAAACCACAAGCCTTCTTCTGCAGCCCCTTTTTCCAATTTTTTTGAAAAAAACGAAATTTTCACTGTATTTTGGCCAATTTCTTGGCCTCCTTCAGGGGAACCCACAAAGTCTGGGTACCTTTAGAATCCCTAGGATGTTGGAAAAAAAGGACGCAAATTTGGCTTGGTTAGCTTATGTGGACAAAAAGTTATGAGGGCCTAAGCGCGAACTGCCCCAAATAGGCAAAAAAAGGCCTGGCACAGGAGGGGGAAAAGGCCTGGCAGCGAAGGGGTTAAAGTGGCTGTCGATGTTGGCAGTTTCCGCCATGGTCGTGATTCCATTTTTTTTCCGCCGGCCTGTTGGCGGTATTACTGCTGCTTTAACACCGATCGCCAGGGTTGTAATGAGGGCCATAGTGCCTAAAATCTTAACTCACAGTGTGACAACAGAACGATGTTCCCCGGGTTAGGCAATGTTCCAATACTTTCCGGGTAAGGCAAAACCTTTTTAATAGCTGGAATAATTTGATCATGAGGGTTATTATAACACAGAGTATTGGCAATTTTCCACACTTGGGATAAAAATTGTGCAATGTTGAGTAACAATGCAGACCTCCAACTATGTTAACATGAGCATTGGGGTAAAATATGTTTTACTTGTTAGCTGAAATACATGTATTTGCATGTTCAGCTACTTGGCTGTAGTTGTATCTCCTTTTATTTCAGTTTTTGTTTTATGTATTTAATGCAAGATATGTAAATATCTTTGATGGTGTGCTTTTACATGGTTTTCTATTTGTTTTTTCTCTTCACAGAGCATTGCTCGCCGGAGTACACCTACATAAGAGTATACATCTTACATATTTAATACATTTTGTTTTTTAGTGGATGGTGTCATAAGCCTGGCACACTGGGTCTCAAATAAGACAGCACGATGAACTGTTTATTATCCCGCTGTTTGGAGTTTATTGTTAATGACCGGAGACTTTAGGTTCTGAAGAAGGCAACTGACCTTGTGAGGTAATTTAAGACGGCCAAACCATGCTGAATAATATGGGATAACAGGGTGAGTAGTTTTCATCCCTTCTGTTTGTTTTTAATGTTATCAGGGCATCCCTCAATAAATTAGGAGGTTAGGATAGCTCTAGATGTTTTTTTTTTCTTTTTCAATTTCTTCATTGCTGATTGACGTGAAGTCTGCACTCCTTTGTAAAGAATATATATATATATATATATATATATATATATTTATATATATATATATATATAAATATATATAATATATATATATATATATATATATATATATATATATATATATATATATATATATATATATATGTATACACATACATACACACATATTTTGTATATTGGGTGTAACTGATTAACTGATTCACAATACGAGGACGGTTTGCCAGAAATTAATGCATCTTTAGAGTCAAAAAGCAACAACATCAGACCAAACTTTGGGGCTTGTAATGCAAGAAGACATTTCCTTAAATAGTGATTAAGGGACATTCAGTGAGTCCTGTAAGATTATAGCCTCCAAGAAACCTATGTCAAAGCATGTTGAGGGATTGGGATCCCATTCTCTGCTCTCCTTTTCTGCACAGCCCTTCATCAATATACAATTTTCTTCAATCTTTGCCAAAGTGTTTTCTGTCTACCAATGAATATTTCATTAATTTGACCTGCACTAGAGTAGAGTATCAACCTAAACATCTCCATACTGTTATGTGCATCTATTCAGTGTTCAAACATACACACAGAATAGGAAAAGGATGTGCCTAATTTGAGCAAATGGTTTCGGGTGGGGCCTACGGGCATTGGTTTTTGGGGAATGGGACTTATTAGAATTTGACACAGAACAAGAGAAAGAAAGGCAAGAAGGAAGAAGAGTACTATGGTAAAAAGAATGCTAAAGTGAAAAATAATACAAAAAATCAAGATTAAGAGACAAAAATTGAAGTCTGGTGGAATTAAGAAGACAAGGCGGAATCAAAACTACACAGCCTATCCAATTGGCTTCCCCATCATTTAGTAATGCTAACCATGAGCCTTTTATGAATAACCCCTGCACTCATGCCACTCTGGCCCTTTGTCATTGAAAATGACTGCAGTTTTTATCAAAGATTCCTGTCTTTTTTCAAGTGGACTTTCTTAAGCTCTGGAATTTAATGAGTGTTGGTTGACAAGTGGCTAGTTAACAGGAATTACAAGGGGCTAGAAAAGTATGGGTCTAAGAAAAATGGGAGAGGAGCTCTCCACATACTGTAGTGTCTTGTGAGTTAGTGATGGAACCCTTTTGGGTCCTGATGGACTGCGTAGAACTGTGTCCTAAGCGTTTAGGTGTGGTGAATAGATTTCATGTTTAGAATGCTGAGTTTGCAGTTACACACAGAGCAATAAAGACATGTAAGGCCAAGCTCCATATGTGGCATATTTATTTACAAGTACCCAGGCTGGGAAGAACACTATACATACCCATTCCAAACCAGAACAAAACACCGAATAGAGCAAAATGGGAACACTGCCCGAGAACCCCATGAAGAATTGAGACCTCCTCCTGTCATGTCTCCTACTTGCTTACTGAGAGATTCCACAGAAGGGAGAAGGGTTGAGTCCCTTTGAACTTCTGTATGTGCTCCTGGTGCTGTGTCTACTCACCCTAGTCAGAAAAAGATGGGCAGGAACCTCAGAGTCTCCACAAAAGGATATGATGGACTATGTGATAGACTCTCAATACATGACTTAGGCAAAGCGAAACCTTCAGGCTAGGGAAGTGCTGATGAAGAAGTGGGACAAGTAAAAAGCTGCAGTGATTGTCAGGAAGGTCTGGAGGTGTTGGTGCTAAAGCCTACATGTTCGAGAATGGGGTGAGCCATACGAGGTAGTTCAGAAGGTTTCTGGGTTGACTACTTACCACAGATTAACTCAGAAGGTTGTTCCATGGGTATAGGCTGAAGCCTTACAACTGAAGAGATTGCACAATGACCGTTATGGAGATGACAGAGGAATTTGAGAAAAACTTTGAGCCTCCTCCTGTTTTTCAGCAAAGTAACATGAGGAATGGCACTGCGGAAGGGGTTAATTTAGCCACAAGTTCATGTCTCAGCTTCAGATGAAGTGTATTGAGGTATTGGGATGGTTAGTCAACCTCTCCTCAAAGGCTCCAGGGTTGACACCTGTGTGTAAGATGTAGACACTGGAAACAGTCTTCCAGTGATAGGCCAGATGTACAGAATGTCTCCCCAAATTCAGAGATACATAACAGCAGAATTGTGTAGTCCGTTGTCTAGTTCTGTGCGGATGGTACCAAAGCAAGAGTCTACTTACTTGCAATTCTCCGAGCATTCAAATAGGTAACCAAAGTGATCCCAATCAAATTCCCACAATGGATGAGCTTGTGGATCAGTTACAAGCTGCAAGCCACTTGAGCATCTTCGATCCGACCAGTGGGTAGTGGCAGATTGATAATCGCCAGATGTCAAGGAGATGTCTTCATTTTCTGCACCACATGGGCTACATCAGATAAAGGTGATGCCCTTTTGGTTGAAGAATGCTCCAGTCCCTTTTCTGTGCCTAGTGAAACACATTCTTGCAAGGCTGGAGGATTTTTGTGCGGCCGGGCAAGATGACATTGTGGTGAGATGAAAACCTGAGACTTCTTGAACAGGTGTTGACAGGAATACAGGAGCCAAAATTAATCATCAAGGCAACCAAGTGTCAAGTGGGTCAGTCCTCTGTAACTACATTGGCCGTGGGGTGGTAAACAGGAAAATTCACCTATTGGATGCCAAGATTCAGTTTGTGATGGAGCTAGACTGCAGAGAGAGCCTTTTTAAGACTCACTGGGTATTACAGAAACTTTGTGGCAAACTATGGAAATGTAGTTGCCCCATTGACTGATTTGACCTGGAGAGATATAGGGGGTCATTCTTACTTTGGCGGGCGGCCTCCGCCGCCCGCCAAAGTAACCCTGTCAAAACACCGCACCGCGGTCGAAAGACTGCTGCGGTGATTCTGAGATTTGCCCTGGGCTGGCGGGCGGGCGGCCGCCAAAAGTCCGCCCGCCAGCCCAGGGCAAATCAACCTTCCCACGAGGACGCCGGCTCAGAATTGAGCCGGCGTAGTGGGAAGGTGCGACGGGTGCAGTGGCACCCGTCGCGTATTTCAGTGTCTGCATAGCAGACACTGAAATACTTTGCGGGGCCCTCTTACGGGGTCCCCTGCAGTGCCCTGCGGCACCCCCTACCGCCATCCTGTTCATGCCGGGTTTCCCGCCATGAACAGGATGGCGGTAGGGGGCGTCTGAATCCCCATGGCGGCAGAGCGCGCTCCGCCGCCATGGAGGATTCAGAAGGGCAGCGGTAAACCGGCGGGTGACCGCCGGTTTACCCTTTCTGACTGCGGCTGAACCGCCGCGGTCAGAATGCCCTTCGGAGCACCGCCGGTCTGTCGGCGGTGCTCCCGTGGCCGGTGACCCTGGCGGTCACCGGCCGCCAGGGTCAGAATCAGGCCCATAATGACTGAGGAGCGTCAGAAAGCATTTGAGGAACTGAAGAAGGCATTATGCACAGCACCTACTGAAATCACCTGACTACAGTCAGCTTTTCATTGTACAGATGGATGCTTCTGACAAGGGGGTTGGAGTTGTGTTAGTTCATTGTATGACAAGGGGATAGTGCATCATGTAGCTTTTATTAGTAGGAGGTTACCATCCAAAGAAGTGTACTGGGTTGACCATTGAGAAAGGGTGTTTTGCCAGTGTGGGCCTTGCGTAAGTATTGCCTGGATTTGTTTGGCACTATAGGGGTCATTACGACCTTGGCGGCGGTAACCGCTGTGCGGCCACCAATGCCGCCGCTCTCCCGCGGCCCCCATTACGACAACCCCGCTGGCCCGGCGGGCGCATACCAAGTTTGCGCCTGCCGGCCCAGCGGGGATGAGGCTGCAACATAGGAGCTGGCTCCTAATGGAGCCAGCGGTGTTGCGGCCGTGCGACGGGTGCAGTAGCACCCGTCGCGCTTTTCACTGTCTGCTATGCAGACAGTGAAAAGCTGGCCGGGGCCCTGTTAGGGGGCCCCTGCACTGCCCATGCCATTGGCATGGGCAGTGCAGGGGCCCCCAGGGGCTCCAGGACAGCCCTTACCGCCAGTGGTGCAAACCGCCAGAAACAGGCTGGCGGTAGGGGTGTCATAATCCCCAGGGCAGCGCTGCCCTGGCGGATTATCACCGCCAGGGCTAAAACGGCAGCAAACCGCCGGCCCCGGCGGTGCGACCGCGGTGCTACCGCCGCGTCGTAATAATGGCCTCCGTACCACCAGCCGGTTGGCGGTACGGACGCTACATTACCCCTGGCGGTACCCCCTATGTCTGTGGTGCAAACCGATTATAAGCAATTCAAATTGTTAATGGCTATGAAAGAAGAGTATCCCAAGTTACTGTGATAGTCTACTTTTCTGCAAGGGTTAGACTTTGTAGTGGAGCACAGAGGCAGATTGAGCCACAGATATGCTGATTAACTTTCCCATTGGTTTTATCGATTTACTACCCACCCTCTCCAGGCTAGAAGTTGGTTTTGGGTAGTCTGATCTGAGAGGGCTAACTGTTGGGATGAAAAAGCCTCTCTCTGGTGATGGACATGCACCCCTGCCCTGATTTCCCTGGTGCAATGATCTCTGGATAACTGATGCTGATTTTTGTTGTTGACGGGGAACCCAGATCATGTGTGTTTGTGCCATGACATAGGCCTCTCTCACAGACTGTGGTCTTGTTGGACTGGAAGCACCACCCAAAGTGCTACCTTCATAGTGGGGAAAAGTGCACTTCAAAAGATGCTCTTTGATTCAGGAAGATATCACTGGAGAGGAGCCTGGGCACATTTAAAGAAGGAGATGGCACTGAAAAGAGAATCTAAAAGGGCTAGGCTATGGTCATGGTGGATGCACATATCACTGTTGCTGACATTCAGGTGTGAACCTCTACTCACTCCCATGACCTGTGCTATGGAGCTATTAGATTCGGAATAATTATTGCTGTGATAGACAGCTTTCTAGAAGTAGGACAGCACAAAGGAGTGGGCACTTCAAAAAGGAAGCAGAACCTCATTACAAACTTTTAAGATTGTAAGAAGGGTAGCTCAAGGTCCCCAAAGGTGTTAGCTGTCAAGCAGCCAGCCTGGCTATGCAAGGAGGAAAAACTCTGCAAGACTTATGCCTGTGACCAAGACTGGTGGCTAAGGCTTGCCAGTCTCCCAGCTGGCTGAGGGGACGTCACCGTGGAAATCCAACACCACCTGCTCCTGAAGCCCGGGGCACCGGTGACTGTCTGCTTGACAAGACCAGTGTGGCTTGTGAGAAAGAGGACAGCATTTAAGAAAGCAATTTCCAGTGTGGGACCCTGGCAAGTGGATCCTAGTAGCAGGGTGTGAGGAGGCGACAACTGCACTGATTGTGCTGTTGTCCGTAATCAGATTCAAATTGGTGACCTGCACATTAGAGGGGGGCAACTATGAAGTTAGTCATTGTTGTTCTGATCAGATTGTTGCCCGTGCCTAGTGTAAAATCAGTGGCCTCATATGCCAGAGGGAGCTGCTGTGCAGTTAGTCATCGTAGCGCCATTTGGGACATCATCCATGTGTGCAGAGCAAAGTTGATGAGCCCCTATGCCATAGGGTGCCACTGTAAAGATTGCTAGAATGCTGTGCTGATCGTGCAGTTAATCATGTGCGTCAGGAAGTCAGCCACCCTGTATGCCAGGACACATCGCTGGAAAGAATAAATTATTGGTGTGCTAAATTGGCCATCACCTGAATGAGGAGTGAAGAGGGCAAGAGAGGGCCACCGGAAAACAAGGATCATTGTCTGGCTCCAGCTGCTCTCAAGAAGAGAGGCCACATTGGTGACCGAACCCCAGACCAAGTATCAGAACCGGAGAGCCACATGTGGGAAGGATCAGAGGAACTTAGGCCCAGATTTATGAGGGCCTAGCACCATGCCAATGCCACATTAGCATAATATTTTTACACTAATGTGGCATTGGAATGCTAAAAACTCTGCACCATATTTGCAAAGTGGCACAATGCTCGCATTGTGCCACTTTATAAACCCTTGCACCACATTATGCCTGTGCCAAGCATAATGTATGCAAGAGGGGTGTTCCAGTGCTGGATGGCAAAAACATGGCACAAAGAAATCTAAGAGACTTCTTTGCATCATTTCTATCAGCATTTTTTAATGCTTGCTAAGAACATGCATTAAAAAGAGGCTCCCATTGTTTTCAGTAGGCCTTTGGGTGCTTTGCAGGATTAGCGTCATAATTTTTTGCTCTAATCCCGCAAAGCACCGGACTAGCGTCAACAGTTATGATGCTAGTCCCCCTGACTACCACCATGGTGAGCTATATTTTAAATATGGCGCACACATGGTAGAATTAGGGGGGAGCTAAGGGGCGCAAGAAAAATAGCACTGCACTAAGGGTAGCACCACTTTATATAAACCTGCCCCTTACTGTCTTGCTGGAGGAAGTTTCATGGATGCCTATCAGTTGCCCCTGCAAACCCATGAGCGCTTCTCACCAAGTGCATCTGCTGCAACTCTCTGCTACATCCACAAGTAAAAATCTCCCAGAGAATTCAGTTGCACAACCCCTGCAGAAGTGGGTAAGACTAGTCGTAGGGCCAGAATGCCCTGGAGAAGTTTGCTCTGCCACATTGCGCTTCAGGCACTGAAGCACATTTAACTTTTGAAAGACTCAGAGTAGAACACCTGAGACTCAGACTACTAGTGGAGCCTAACCTGAATGTCACCCATAGTCAATGGAGAATACACCATACCACTAGTGAGAGGGTAGTAGGACCCAAAGACCTGCCTATCGAACACTAGAGCACTGATCTCAAGGAACTGGGTGTATTGGTTGTGTATGCTGTATTTCACTTTGTATTTGTATATAAATACTCCTTTAAAAAAAAAAAGGCAATCATTTTGTTGTGGCTGCTGTACTCCTTGTTGTGAACCTCTGTTCACTCCCTACATCAACTTTCTCCCACCCCCCAGAAAACTTGGACTGCTCGACCCACACTACTACACAGAGTCAAGTGCTGAAGCAGTACTTGGCCCAGTTGCTCCTGACACAGTAAGATAGGCCCTGGGAAAGCAGGAGTAAAATGATTTGGCCCAGTAGCTCTAGCTTGTCCTGTGGTCTTCTGAAAAGGGTTCTGACAGCCTCCTACCTGTCCACCTACAAGTATACTTTGCCTCTGTGTTGTGACTTCATCATCCTCATTAGTATCTTGGCACACCTTTGTTTGTCTCCTCTTTCGGTCTCTTGATGGCAGCGACCACTTGAGGGAATTTAGGCTCCGCTTGCTGCCACAATTTTAACCTTTTGCTATCATGTATGCATTCTTGAATGTTTTTCTCAGTTTCATTGTCGTTCAATGTCTTGATGTGAGATAAATTGTCGTTCAACGAGTCACAAATATGTTTGTGATATCACACAGCAAATACCTGAGCATTATATATTTTTGTAAACAGCACAAAAAATCCAGGAAATAAAAATAATGACAAAAATAATGCACTGGAATCCATTAAAACCGTTTTCAGTCTGAGTTTATTCACCAATACCTCCTGATAGGCTATAAATCACTCTTGGGAGTCGGTTTGTATCAGGTGTGACCATCGCATTAGAGCCATATTAAGGCCCATATTTATACTTTTTGACGCTAAACTGCGCTAACGCAGTTTAGCGTCAAAAAATTTAGCGCCGTCTAACGCCATTCTGAAGCGCCATGCGGGCGCCGTATTTATGGAATGGCGTTAGCCGGCGCTAGCAGACCGGCGCTGCCTGGTGTGCGTGGAAAAAAACCACGTAGACCAGGCAGCGCCGGCGTAGGGGGAAAATGGCGTTAGGGCGTCTTAAAATGGGGCAAGTCAGGTTGAGGCAAAAAAATCGCCTCAACCCGATTTGCGCCATTATTTTCGACGCCCAGACGCCATTTAAATGACTCCTGTCTTAGTAAAGACAGGAGTCATGCCCCCTTGCCCAATGGCCATGCCCAGGGGACTTATGTCCCCTGGGCATGGTCATTGGGCATAGTGGCATGTAGGGGGGCACAAATAAGGCCCCCCTATGCCACCCAAAAAAAATACAAAATGTAAAAAATTATACTTACCTGAACTTACCTGAATGTCCCTGGGGTGGGTCCCTCCATCCTTGGGTGTCCTCCTGGGGTGGGCAGGGGTGGCAGGGGGGGTCCCTGGGGGCAGGGGAGGGCACCTGTGGGCTCATTTTGAGCCCACAGGGCCCTTAACGCCTACCCTGACCCAGGCGTTAAATAGTGGCGCAAATGCAGGGTTTTTTGACCCGCCACCTCCCGGGCGTGATTTTTGCCCGGGAGTATAAATATGACGCATTTGCGTCGCCGTCATTTTTTTAGACGGGAACGCCTTCCTTGCATCTCATTAACGCAAGGAAGGCGTTCACGCAAAAAAATGACGCTCTTTCCTCATACTTTGGCGCTAGACGCATCTAACGCCAAAGTATAAATATGGCGTTAGTTTTGCGCCGAATTTGCGTCGAAAAAAACGACGCTAATTCGGCGCAAACGGAGTATAAATACGGGCCTAAGTACCTCAATCTAGATAATCGGTGTTACTGGGTGCATTTTAAAATCTCCGAGTTTTAGCAAACTCGGAGTTTGGACTTATTTCAGGAGAAGAATTTAACATTCAAAATGTACCTCCAGACGTATATTAAACATCCAAATACATAGCAAAATGCACCTCCAAACGTATATTAAACATCCAAATACATACGTATTCACTGCAAATTCCACCACTGTGAAATGTTCACAATTGTTCGTCTGATACCAACTTGCCATTTCTGCTATAGTGCAGTATTTGAAGCAATCATAAGTGGACTAAAAAGTACAATTTACCTAATATTGATTAAATGACTCCATATATAGTTTACATTCGTGGGTGAGCTTTTGTGAATAGGTCCCTTGGTGTTAACTCCGCCAAGCCATTCACCAAAAAGTTTTTTCTCTCCATAGCTAAAGCCACAACCACCACCCCAAGAACAGAATCACAATATGTAAATGAAGCAGAATATCTAAGGGCAATAATATATCTTATTTGTTTGTTGTCTGTACTTGCATTGTTTCAATAGATTTATTTTTTTGCTTCTAAAATAGCAAGAAAAAGTTAACAGCAAGAATAGATAGCCAAACATAAACAATGACTTTCAACATAAACAATGACTTTCAAAACACGAATGAATACATATGATGTTTCTCTGATGGCTTATTAAGGCAGTTCATTTGACTGCGTCATCCTTATCTATGCATTGATGTTTATTCCAAAAGAAACCTGTATCGGCATCCAATTAGTGGTTTCATGATTTAGATGTCTGAACCCAATCAGCATCATTGTTACTTTCCATAATGAAACTGACATCTGTTGAATTGTGCAAACGAGGTCAAGTTTCTGAATTTTATAACCTAAGGCCCTCTTTTGTATTCGCTTTAAAAGAAGCTTTTGAGTGACAGTTATTTGAGACCGCTTTCATGGGGTTTCCTATTAGAAAGTAAGTACAATGAGAACTGACTTCAGTGACAAATCAGCTGCTTCTTTCAAACATATGACATTATTTTCCAGAACAAAATTTTAAAACAAACCTCAACTCATCCCCTCCAATCAATCTCTCCATTTCGAGCAATTTCTCCTTTTGTTGTTGCAGAAAATGAAATGATATACAGCATAGAGCAGTGCTTTACGATATTATAATTTTCAATGAGGTATATTGAACAATAATTAAAATCAGTTGCGGCTTGCGGGGGATACAATGTGAGGGCCGGCGCGCAGAGGGCGAATATTAATAGTATAGAAAAATACATTTAAAAAACGCTTACCTGCACGCCACCGATCCTCCATCTCCTCAGCAGGCTCATTATCCCAGTCTGCCCTGTGGCTAATCCTGACGCTGCTGAGAGCAGCACTAGGATTGGCTGGGAGCGCCCAGCCAGGGTGCCCCCATGCAGAATGGAAGCCTGTGCCTGCTATCTCCTGCCCGGCAACACAATGCTGAGCTGGAGAGAGCACAGTGCCCATGTGTGTTTGGCAGGCCCGAGACAGCCAGCCAAACACACATGTGCACTAAGGGGAGTGCACCGTGCACTCCCCTCATCCCCGTCATCCCTAATGCAGAACCCCTTTAACAACAGAAGGATACTAAACTTAGTTTATTATCCTTTCATTGTTAAATGATTTGCAGTGGTTGCGGCTGGTGGGTGGGGGGGGGCTTGACACTCCCCCACTATAGCAGAGGTGCTGCCACTGATTTAAATAGATCACGAGAGATGTGCAAGCTGAGTGCAGCACACCACCAGAACCAAAGTAAGTCTATTTTGGTATGTATAGATGAACTCTACTTAGTTTACATATATATATAAATATAATCTCTACTCCAGTTGATCCATCAATAAAGAATGCAGGCACAGACCAAAACTTGAATCGCACTGTGTATTTTATTTAAGGCTATTTTCTGCCATGACGAGTTTCAGCCACAACACTGGCCCTGTTCACATGATGCCCAACGCCATCTTGACCTCATTATGGCGGTCATTCTGACCCTGGTGGTTGAAAACCGCCAGGGCAGAGTGCCGTGGAAGCACCGCCAACAGGCTGGCGGTGTTTCTGGGGCAATTCTGACCGCAGCGGTAAGGCCGCGGTCAGAAAAGGAAACCGGCGGTTTCCCGCCGGTTTCCCGCTGCCCCAGGGAATCCTCCACGGCGGCGCTGCAAGCAGCGCCGCCATGGGGATTCCGACCCCCTTCCCGCCATCCTGTTTCTGGTGGTTTTCACCGCCAGAAACAGGATGGCGGGAACGGGTGTCGTGGGGCCCCCTAACAGGGCCCCATTGAGATTTTCAGTGTCTGCTTGGCAGACACTGAAAATCGCGATGGGTGCAACTGCACCCGTCGCACACCAGCAACTCCGCCGGCTCCATTCGGAGCCGGCTTCTTCGTTGCTGGTGCTTTCCCGCTGGGCGGGCGGGCGGCCTTTTGGCGTCGCCCGCCAGCCCAGCGGGAAAGTCAGAATGACCGCCGCGGTCTTTTGACCGTGGTACGGTCTTCTGGCGGTTCCCGCAAGGCCGGCGGCTTCCGCCGCCGGCGGGGGTCAGAATGACCCCCTATGTCTTCCCACATGATTCAGGACACCAACAACATAAATAAAAGACTACAATCTCTTGATATAAAACCACACTGCTGTGCTTTGTCACTCAGATCACAAAATGTATTGCAATAACAGAGGTTGCTATGAACTGGTTTAAAAATATCGGAGCACTTGTTAATGAAAAATTTCCTTAATTAGTTCACCCTTCTTCAAGTAACAGTTTTTCCAAGATTGTTATTGATCAAGTTACCATTGTTCCAGCTGTGCACCATTCTTGTTTTGCTACCCCTATTTAAACTTTGTGTGCAGTGTATCATAGTACTGTTGCAATCATTCATCCTTGCAGGTGCAACCACTGTCCATTGCACACTATTACTCTCCGGATTGCCCTGATGGGCACAACTGCTCATTATACTTGCCATGGTTTCTCACAATACAAAATTAGAAACACCTTTAATATATGATCAAAAATTTTGTTTTTAGCTAACAATCCTGTCTAAACTCCTCAAAAGACATAAATTACCTGGGCACCCTCGATAAAGAAACCCACATGTGAGAGTAAAAACAGGCATATATCTACATTATATCTATATTTCTATATATATCTATATATATATATATATATATATATATATATCTATATATATATATATATACACACATATAGGGAGAGAGATATTTGGAAAATTGATTATCATTAAGGGCAGGTAGGTACCTACACTTCGTAATAGGACTCAATTACACATTCACAGTCCAGGTCTAAATAAATTAATCCTTGCTCAACGCTTGGTAGCTTGGCCCACAAGAAGATAGGCTTAACTTAGGAGACAAGTGTGATAATTTATTATCAACAAAACAGTGAATAAGTGAAACACAACACACAATAAAACTCCAACACCAATTTATAAAATTGGAAATATTTTGATCTTTAGAATGACACTGTTAGAAATATGGTCTCTAGTTGGAAGAGGTGTACACCCTTTTCCAAGTAGGGACCACAATCCTAGTCAGGGTAAGTCACACACAATCCAAATTATCCTGTGCCCACCCTCTGGTAGCTTGGCACTGAGCAGTCTGGCTTAACATAGAAGGGAATGTGTAAAGTATTTGTGCAATAAATCATACAGTAACACAGTGAAAACATTCAAAATACACCACACAGGTTTAGGAAAACAGATAATATTTATCAAATAAAATAAGGTAAAAACGATAAAGATTCAATAATCACAAGTTGAAATATCACTTTTGCAAGTTTAAAAAGAGTAAAATTTTACAAATCAATAGTTGTCACTTGATTACACAAAGTACCTGGTTTGCGTCAAAAATAACATGCACGGAGACCACAGAGGAGATGTGTGGAAAAATATATTGTGTGTTGGGATTTCTGATGTGGAACAGACTATGCGTCATTTCTTTCCACGCTGCAAGGGTTTTGCGTTGTTTTTCAGTGCACAGTCTTGGTTTCTCACAGCGATGCAGGGATTTTTTTGATGCCCAGTGAAGATGCAGGGAAATTTCAGACATGCTGGAAGAAGTCGCAGGTGTTGTGTCGATCTGGTAAGATGGTGTGTCGCATTTTCTGTCACCCGGCAGGCGCTGCATATAGTTTCCATTCGGGGAATTGGCTGCGTCGTTCCGGTTCGGCTGGGCGTCGATCCAGCAGGGCTGTGCATTGAATTTGCTGTCTCAAGGCAGGCACTGCATCAAATTTTCACTCAGAAAGTCAGGCTGTGCGGCGATTTCTTGGTCACAAGGTAGGTTGTGTGTCATTTCTGGCAGGCTATGTGTGATTTTTAGCAAACAAGGAGTTTCTTGAAGAGATGAAGAATTTTTGGCCTTGAGACTTTGGAAAACAAGAGGCAAACTCAATCCAAGCCCTTGGAAAGCACTTCTCAGCAAAATCAGAGGTCAACAGGAAAGCAGGGCAACAGCAGAGCGGCAGTCCCTCTCAGCAAAGCAGTCCAGTAGAGTCCTTTGGCCAGCCAGGCAGTTCCTCTTGACAGGTTGCAGGTTCAGGTCCTGAAGTGTCTGAGTTTGTGGGGTCAGAGACCCACAAAAATGCCTTTGAAGTGAGGGAGAATTCAAAGAGTGGTTTTGAGTTGCACAAGTTCCCTTTTCAGTACAGTTCTGTCGGCTAGGGTCCCAGTAGGGTGTTTGGCAGTCTATTGTGTGAGTGCAGGCACTAGCTGTTGAAATATAAATGTCAGGCCTTCTGCCCTTTCAGCCCAGGAAGACTCATTCAGTATGCAGAGGAGTGCAGGTGTGGCTGAGTATCATGTGTTTGTGGTTGTCTGTGTGAAATGCACAAGGAAGCTGTCAACCAGCCCTGCCCAGACATTAATTGGAGACAGGCTGTAAGGCACAGATGGATTTTAAGTGCAGAGAAATGCTCCATTTCTAAAAGTGCCATTTCTAAAATATTAATATAAATCCAACCATGCCAGTAAGCAGGAGTTTCTATTACCATTCTGGCCATACTAAATACGGCCTGGTTACCTGTTTCTGATCAGAACCTACCACTCAAACAGCACATGAGGGTAGTCCTAATGCTATCCCATGAAAGGAGCAGACCTTACAGTAGTGGAAAACAAATTTAGGAGATTTCCACCGCCAGGATATATAAAACACACATGTACATGTCCTGCCTTTTACCTATGTAGTACCCTGCCCTATGGGTCACCTACGGCCTACCTTAAGGGTGACCTATATGTAGAAAAAGGGGAGTTTTTGGGCTTGGCAAGTACTTTTAAATGCCAAGTCAAAGTGGGAATGAAACTGCACCTACAGGCCTTGCAATGTCAGTCCTGAGACATGGTTAAGGGGGTACATATGTGGTGGGCACAACCAGTGATGCAGGCCCACTAGTAACATTCAATTTACATGCCCTGAGCCCATGTAGTGCACTTTACTCTGGACTTACAAGTAAATCAAATATACCAATTGGGAATTAATCAAAGTATCATGTTTAAGGGAGCATATGCACTTTAGCACTGGTTAGCAGTGGTAAAGTGTGCAGATTCTTAAAACCAGCAAAAATGGAGGGAGCCAGGAAAAAAGTTGGGGGATGACCACCTTAAGGCTGTGAGGTTGAACAGAGACTAAAACAGCAAAACTCCATTATTAAATGTAAAAATATGCTTTTTGGTGGCTAAAAGCAAAAAGTGCCAAACAGGGACATCTGGTCACGCTTAACCCCAGCAAGGTCAAAGTTTGAGGCCAACCGCAATGAAGCCCAAGTTGAATTCGCCGAGTGGGAGGCCTTGGTCAAACTTTTTCCTTCGGACTTGGGACCTGATTTAGATGTTGTCAGTCTTACCACCAAACTGCCATGGTGATGGACCCAAGAAGACCATTAAGCCAATGGTGTTCAGCCCCACTGTATTTAGATGTTACAGTCCTGTAGGTGCTGTACTGGCAGCAGTTTACTGACAGAGGGAGGACATTGCGGAACCCAAATGAGATCAGACAATGGCAGTGGCTATGGAATACAGGTAAGTCACTCACACACACTATACCTAGGCCACATGTGCCCCTCTGCATCACAAAAGCCACACCACATACACGCCATTATCCATTGCCGTTCCAACACAACATAACACATACATGCTGCAAAACAAAATTGACGTACATCCATGACACAACCTACACACACTACTGATGCTGCACCCATACACAAAACAACCACAACATCCTACACAACTACACATTCATACGCACACACATTCACACAACATCACAAATATACATGTCATGACAACAACAACCACACAACAACACTCACCTGAATGTTGCGTGCAGCAACACATAAACCAACATACACAACATCAATGCCATATGCAAGAGTTACACATACTCACATATATGCATATCACCCACTCCAGCTCCTTCCACTTCACCCAGCTGATCGTATCACCCACACACAATGTGCACACATGGACACAGTTGACAGGTGTGAGTGTCCTTGTCTGACACTTGTGTCCCGGACATATGCATGTCACAGTAATTGTAAAAAGGGGGAACAATTGGGAGATATCATCCATTCCCCTGCTCTAATATGCCAAATCAGAAGTGGAGGTCTGACAGACACATTTTGTGGGGTTGGGGTATCTCCACTAGCTACAATTTCCTATGGCAACATCACAGCAGATGGTAATCCTTGCGGAGTCGGTGGGACTCGGAAGGATTATAATCCATGGGACTGCCAACATCTAAATTGGGCGGGTGGACCGCAAGAACAGCGGATGGGTTTTCAATCGAAAAAGTGGTGGCAGATCCGTTATCACCAACATCTAAATCAGGCCTTTAGTCTTTTTTCTAGAGATTTTCTCTCATCATTGAGCAATGATCCTCACCAGACCGCCTTGTGATGACGGAGACTTGGCTGAGTGCAAGGTCTCCGTCAACTCCTGAAAGTCTTGCAGGTGGGGAAAACACCAGAACTTCAACAAAATGAACTTCAAATTCAGGACCAGGTTCTGGTTCGACATCGTCGGCTTGACTCTTGTCGATGGGTCAGCCAACTGATGGAGTTTCTTTACAGAGTTGCTCCAAACTTCTCCAAACTTCTGGAAGTCCTTGTTGGGGTCTTGCAGTGTCCACAAACTTGGTCCAAGGTTCCAGAAGCTCTGAGGTTCTAGTTAGGTTCACATTTTTATTTTAAATGTACAATAGAAATTAATCTGTTATAGTTAGAGTTATCTCAAAGTAACTATAACTCATGTTCCAAGTTAACTATAACTTTTGCCCACGCCATGCACTGCTAATTGCTCCACAAATTATGGCACTCATGACATCTTTGATAATATCATTGGTAATGTCACTGTAACAACTGCAATAAAATTATTGATGATATAACTGTGCATGACAAGGTGCTGAATTATAATTACCTTAGGGCATGAGTTATAGCCTTTGGCCGTGTGCATAAGGAGTTTGCAAGTGGCAAACCCCTATAATCACCCAACCCCACGCTGCACACAGCCTTTGGCTATGTGCAGAATGGAATGGCTGCCAGGCCCAGCAGGCAACCCTCCTGCATAGACCCAAACCCATGCAAAAAAATGAGGAGGAATAAAAGCATTCCTCCTCGTTTTGCCATGCTAATGCCAACCCTGGCGTGGCATAAGTTTTGGGCGCTGCCTCAGGTTTACAACAACTTGTAAATCTGAGGCACCTTCAAAAGCAATGGGGTGTTGCGGTGGAACCCCCACTGTAACACCCATTACATGCCCCTCTGATGCAGAAAATTGTGTTGTAGGGGCCCATATTTACAAGGCGGCGTAATGCCACAAAAAGGGGCATAACACCTCCTTGTAAATATGGAGCAGTGGTTAGTGCCACTGGAGCATCATGAAAAGTGATGCTCTGTTGATGCTAGGGGCTCTTAAATCTTCCCTAAGAGTCTCAGTCCCAACAGCTAAGCCAGTGCCTCCAGAGTGTCCTGCTCCAAACATTGAGCAATCCATAAATAAATGAAAGGGCTTCATGTAGGAGGAGTAAAGTGCCTCCCAAGAGAGTCCCTCGACTCTCAGCGTTCAACTTACACTCCCATCTCACCCCTACTCCATCTCCACTCTTGCCCCATGTTCGGGGGCAGGCCAGACTTTCCATCTATAAAAACAGTTGTGATTGCCGGCATGAACTGCTGGTGGTGCAAGGTAGGGCACTACCTATAGATCCTTAAATCTGCCACAAAACTTCACAAAAATTGAGTTTTTCAGAGTGAGAAAGGCTGTTGATCAGCTGTAATGCATCTCTCTCCTTTTTGTTGTTTGGAGTTGCCTGATGCAATAAATTGATTGATTCTGTCCTGTTTCAAATGCAGGAGGTCAGGCTCTCATCATTTTTGGGAGGTTTTGTGGCATAATTATATATTTATGTATATACATATAAAAGCACAGCTTTGTGGGACGTTAAAGTTAGGTTCAGATTTTACACAAACAAAACCATAGAAATTCCACCTTTATAGTTATACTTATCAAAACACCATAACTCTAAGCTTACTATAACCCATCCACTGCGACCAAATCCCTGTAGGCATCCAACCCTGTGCCGTGCATGGCCTTTGGCTGTGCACATTGTGGGTTGGTTGCAGACATTTCTACAGCATGGAATCACAGAGAAAACACCATTGCTTTGTCTTGAATAAGTTTAATAAGCTGGGAAGATTTATCCTTTAGAGAATTGGAACTTCAACTGGGACACCTGCTTTGTTTATATTTGTAAGTGCTGTCCATTGAAGTACAATTTCTGTGAAACGAGTATCAGTGCTGAATTGGATCTTTGCCTGCTTATTTATCCAATAAGAGTCTACAGTTTTGTGTAAAAATTTGAGTACTTTGTACTGGCTAGTTAGTAAGTGGTACCTCGCTGAGTAAATGTGTAGTGTGCATTCTACTCTACCACTGAGTAGGGGACCATGAGGTAATACCTTCAGTAACTTTGTCTGATGCAGTTATGGGAATGTCACTGTTACTCCGGCATCTTTTCAATGAAATCTGTGCAACCATGAATGCTTGTATAGAGAAGAAGATGAGTCTACAAAGAGTTGAATGTACACCAAACAAGGATACTTCCTATTAATTACATAAAGTAAAACTTCTTCTTTGTTCGGAGGAGATGTGCTCACATTCTTCTGTATCATGAATGCTTGTGGGGCCTTCTGGTGAATCATCCATCAAGCAGGAAAAATGCATGAGGACCAATGCATTCCACTAACCTGTGCAGGGTAAAGCCAAAAGCACAGAGCTTGAAGGTCATTTTGCTCATTTGTATACTCAGAGAAATAAAAAAGGATAAAGGATGGCTTTTACCAGGAGAGCATTGGAAAGATCCCACTTGTCACAGGCACCATAAAAGAGATTGAGCTGCAATCCAGCAAGAATTCATAAGCCTCTAGATCTCCAGGGGAGCCTCAATTCCCCCTCAATGTTATTGGTCCTGCACACAGGGAGCAGCAAGAAATGCTGCTCCATGCCTGTGGGAGCAATGGTTTCATCTGTTTTCCTGCCAGCTTGACATCAGTCAAGAAAACAGATGAAAAGTCAGTTGCCAGTGAGTGGGAGAAGTTTTCCTCCTCCCGCGTGCTAGAAGCAGACTTATAGTATGCTCTTGCTTGGTGGGAGCTGTAATAGCTCCAGCCAAATTATAGCAAACTACTATGTCCTGAGGATTGACACCTCTGGACTTAGGGTGCTGTCCCTAGGGGGTGGCCATCACCAGGTTCAATAATGGCTCCTTTCCTTTTAGGGGCACGCAGCCCACCACAGCCCTGGGGACTACCACCTCCCTGGAGTTGTGTTAAAATAATTAAGGAGTTTGGTTTCAAACCCCCGAAACACTGGAAACCACCATCACCCCAGGGCTATTTTCATGGGAAGACGCTCCCTTTCAAGGAGCAACTGATAGCCCTGGGACCACCATGCCCAGGTTTGGTTCCTTCTATTTCCCAGGGTGCCCACTCAGTGATTCCAAATTGAAAAATGATCTGAAATTCTTTCTGGATGTGAATGCATCGCTGATCTATTGGAACGCAATCTATGACTGTGATGAGTGAGTTTTTTCATGTCCTCTCCTGGTGGTTCTCCATTTAAATTGCTATGAGTATGCAAATGTGCAAATCACCTGGAAGCTCTGCCCAAATGGACCCGCACTGTTCACCTTAGTGGTATGCAATACTCTTGCCTTTCTGTGCCAGGATTATGGACAGCTTGCCTCTGGCCCCCCAGTGTGTTTCCCACTGATGTTAGTAGAGGGTTCTTGATGTCCAGGAATATGAGGACATCTCAACAAAACAAATCATATAGATAATAGGAAGGACCCTGATTTGATGGAGATTTACATTTTTGTCGTCTTGTTGGCATTTCTATTGAAGGATTGATGTTATCACAGAATTATAGGAAAAGACAACCCAGGAACAATCATGTTGCCAGAATGCACACAAAGTCACTGGTGACATTTCCTTGGGCTCCCCTATACAGCTGTTGAGTACAATACATCCTGGAGACCTACCCAAGGAGGCAGAAAGAATTGCCCTTTGGTAGATATTTTGTGCAAAGCTGTGGACTCTTGTTAGAAAAAGGGCAGGTGAGGTTTCTTTGTGGCTGTGTCACTCGCACAGCTACTGATACACCTACTAACAGACACACTCAGGTACTCACTCAGATGGTCATGCACCTACTCACAGACCCATTCAGAGGCTCAAGTACTCACTCACAGACCCATTCAGACAATCACCCACCCACTCACAGACCCACTTAGACAATCATGCATCCATTCACAGACTCGCTGAGATATTCACACATCCACTCACAGACCCTCTCTGACATTCACAAAACCAGTCACAGGCCCACACAGGCTCATGCACCCACTCAGAGACCAATGCACTCATTCACAGACCCACTCAGAAACTCATGCACTCACTCACAGATGCACTCAGAGACTTGTGCACCCTCTCACAGACCTACTCAGACAGGCATCCACTCACAGACCCACTGAGACACTCAGGCACCCATTCACAGACCCAATCAGACACTCATGCACCCACTGACAGACCCATTCAGACACTCATGCACACAATTGTAGATACACTCAATCGCATACCTACTCGGAGACCAACTGGGACAGTCATGCATATACCCCCAAACATACTCAAATATCTACTCAGAGACTCATGCACAAACTCATAGAAGACCCAGTCAGAGACCCATGCTAATAAACTTACCCAAGTACTCACAGACCCACTCAGAGAGTTATGCATGCAGGATTAGGTGGTTATAGGGGGTTAGTCGTAGGGCCTGGCACAGACCAGGCCTTGCGCCCAAACACATCCAAAGGCAATGTGTGGCACAGGGGTGGGTTTAAGTGGTTATAGGAGGTTGGCCGCAGGCCAGGCCCTGCCACTAACCCTCACTGCATACAGCGGGCAGCCATGCATGCCACAGGGTTGGGTATTTATAGCAGGTTGGCCACAAGGTCCAGCCATAGGCCAGGCTCTGCAACCAACCCCTGCCACGCACGGCCAAAGGGCATGTGCAGCAGTGGTTGGATTAACATATAATAATTCAGATTTAAATTTAAAAAACATAGAAGTTCTGTTAAAAAAAGATGGCAGGGACATTAAATTTAGGAAATATAATTTAAAAAGTGTAGAAATTCACTTAACAAACAAAGCTTACAGGGATGTTATAGTTAGGATCTGAATTTACTTTAACCATAGAAATTCAGCATTTATAGTTAACTCAAGTAACTATAATGAGTGCCCTATGGTAACTATAACTTGTGCCCTCACCATGCACTGCTAATTACCCCACAAATTGCATCACTCATGACATCTTTGATAACCTCACTGTTAATATCATTGTAACATTTGCATTAAAATTATTGAGAATCAAACTGTGCATGACAGGGACACAAGTTAGAGTTACCTTAGGCTTGAGTGAATAAGTGAATATATGTGTGTGTGTGTGTGTGTGTGTGTATCAATCCAGTTCCTCACAAAACTTATAGCCAGGACGACGACACAGCAGGGTGCTTGCAGTAATTCTTTATTTTAGTAAATTGTGGTAACAACTTTGACATGTTTTGACTGTCTTTGCAGCCTTGCTCACAGTACAGAGGTGGCATTTCTGTTCCCTTATTTATGTGTGTATATATAACTGATATCACATTACAATTGTATATCACCTGTGAGTCATATCAAATTACTAAACACACATTTTGTTGTTCTATAATACAAAGTGCCTACAGTACTCATTTGCACATGAAAAATATGTTTTATTTCATATACATGTCATAATTGTCAGGTTTTTCCTCTGAACTTTGATCACGGATTCATAACCAGAAGTCCTACATCGCTGTTTAATCCTGTTTTTCCTCACATATTTTTTCTCTTTCCATTTCTCACCTCTGGGTTAGTTACAAATCTTGAAGAGAAAGTGTTCAAGTGTCAATAAAATATGTGTACATATATTACAAGTAAAAGTGCTCAGACATGCAAAACAGACTCATTTGGCAGCACGCATTGTTTTCTACAACCAATGTTAATTTCTGTGTCTTCCACTCAGTTTAAGTGCTCGATTCATTTCCTTAGTTCCCCCACCTCGAGGTTCATAATATACATTGGCCACTTTGAGATTAGAAAGTATTTCAATATAACCGATGGTCACACCCATAGCAAACATCGGACATGCATCAAAGTATATGTGACCGCCCACTAGAGGGAAAATCGAAACATAGTTGGCAGCTAAAACATAAATAACATCTCACTAGTAATGTTTAGCATTCAAAACATGAGTAAATAAACAGGTGCGCTGACATTAGATACCAGGATTTGAACTTTCAACCTATTGAGTGACACTCCAAGAGCTTCACCAGTATGCAAGAGGTGACTGTTCTCTGTGCACCAAAACGTAACCATAATATTTGAACCACACATCATGCTAGTGTGACTCTTTGAAGTCATTGTATGGAGAGACCATGGCACTAAAGCCTCTCTCTCTCTCTTCCATCCCAGAGAGAGAGAGAGAGAGAGAGAGATAGAGACAGAGAGAGAGAGAGAGAGAAAGTGACAATACCATGGGGAAGTGTCAAGGCCCCTGTGGTCCCAGCTGGCTCCCTGCCTACTGCAGGAACCAGAATTAACAGGCAGGGAAAGACATGAAAACTCCTCTTTTGGCACGTTGGACTAATTATATCAGCTCATGCTTACTTACAGCAGAGTGCTTCTTTTTGCTTGGCGGGTGCAGTTAGCAGGGAGGTGGTGGTCCCCGGAGTGCGGGGTGGATCCATTGGGGCCCCCCACTCACTTTATATAGATATATTTATATGGAGGTGCTGGTCCCCGGGACCCAGGTGTGTCTGCAGGATTCCCCTTATAATTATAAAATATGTTGACTGGGGCCCCCATTTAGTTTTCCATATATGTTGCCCTCAAAAGGTGGCGGTCTCCAGGATTTAGGGGGCTGTGAGACCCCCTGCATTCTTTCTAAATATTGCCGCAGGGAGGTGGTGGACCCTGGGGCACGGGTGGGCCACTATTTTAATCATAACCCCAGGGAGGTGGTTGTTCCCAGGGCTACTACTAAAAGTTTAGGAGGCGGGCCCTGTGCGCCCCCCTCCCATTTTTACCCCACAAATGCCCCAAAAATGTGGTTTACCTGGGGGGTGATTATACTATAAGCACAGGTCCTTTGTTCTTTTTTTTTTTTATTCTCAGTGAATCTGTAGATCCAGAAAAGGCTTTTGCTGATATGCATTTTTGACTTGGGAAGGTCCCAGGGGGACCCCTGGTCCAAGGCTAGGGAATAAGGATAAACATACCCTTCCCTTCCCTTCTTTTTTTTCTTTTTTTGGGCCCACCTGAATAACAGTCCCAAAATGGCTGCCAACACTTCCTATTTGAAGTGTTTGCAGCCAATCAGATCTCAGCATGAGATCTTCCTGGATCTATGGCCCTAGATATACAAATTAATTTTACCTTTAATATCTCAAAAACTACAGGACAGACTGTAATAAAGGATGGACCAAATTAAAATTCCACCAGCGATTTAGACTGAAGGTGTGAGAAAACAGGGTTTTTTGCAGAGGCCCCCTAACTTTTTGCCCCCATTTTCCACTTTTTGCTGGTGTTTTCCTGACGTTGATGGTGCTCTGGGTACTGCTAACCAGTCCCAGGGCCTGTGCTCTGTGTAAAATGGATATGCAAATTAGGCTAATTATAATTGGCTAAGTTAACCTACCTATAAGTCCCTAGTATATGGTAGGGCATGTAGGTTTAGGGACCACAGCATAGGTAGTGCACCCATAAGTGAACTGCTGAGGTGCCCAGTGTCATTTTAAAGGCAGGCCTGCCTTGATGGCTGCTTTTAAATTAAAGTTATATGCAAATTCGACTTTCGGATTAAAAGTAGTTCCAAAGTCTTAAACTACCTTATTTTTACATATAAGTCACCCCTAAGGTGTGCCCTATGTGCCCCTAGGGCTGGTTGCCATGTAAATATTAGCAGGGACTTTATAAAAATAGTTTTATAAGCCCTGGTGAGCTAAAAACAGCCAAATTCGTTTTTCCCTCAATGTAGTAAATGGCCTTCATAGGCTAGAATGGGGAGACTTTATTTTAATTTTTAAAGTCTCCTTAAATGATGCATACCAAGAATTTGGTATCAAATTCATTGTTGTAATAAATCCCACAACTTCCAGTTGTGGGATTTAATATAACTTGTTCAGGTAAAGAGTTTTAAACTTTATCTGAAAAGTTGCCAATTTCAGCCCTGCATTGTTTTTGCTGCTGTGCTCTGATTGGCCAGACTTTAGCAGCCTGGTCAGGTTGCCTTGATGAGGTGTGAAGTGGCCTGGCTTCACACAAAGGAATGTGCCTGTGGGAGGGAATCTCCTCTCAGCAGATGGTGAGGCAGGAAGGGGGAGGGCTGCCAAACTGGTCTTCAAAGGCAGAGAAGGACATTTGGAGCAAACAGCAACACCCCCACATCCTGCAACCCCAGACAACTAGGTGCCCCCTTGATTAGATTAGGAGAGGGGTGTGTTTATGATTTTTAGCCACACCAGTGGGTGGGCTCAGCCAGATGTAACTTCCAAAAATCTGATTCAGCCATGATGGATTTTTGGAGAATGTTGCCTCCTGGGATTGATTTTTGCCACCCTTCCCAGGAAGTGGTCATCACACGGGGAATGACCCTGCACCTGATTGGAGAACCAGGATCCCCCTGCTTTTCACCCAGGAGCAAGGATAAAACTGGCAGACCTGCACCCACACCTCAGATTCCAACAAGGAATAACCAAAGGAGAAGAAGGACTGCCCTGCTGGACCCCTGGCCTGCACCTGGAACCTGCACCCAGAAGGACTGCACCAGCTGCACACTTGGGCTTCACCACAAGAAGGACTTTGCCTGGCATCAACTGGGTCAAGGAGGGACTCCCTGTTTGCTACAGGTGAAAAATTGCTATCCAGAGTCCCCTGCACCAACTCCTGAAGAAATCAACCAGCTGGCCACTGCCCAGTGGCCAAAAAGTAGTTTGTGCCAAGTGCATTCTGGGAGTTGTAGTCCGCACCCCCCAAGGACCATCTCAGAGCTTCTGGCCCCTTGGGGTGAGCTGTGGACCCCAAAAGAACCTTAAAAGGACATCTGGGAGAAGCCCCAGAAATTTGGAGAAGTTTGGAGAACTTTTGTAAAAAAACTCCATAGAGGGACCGACCCGCCGCGGCAACTCTAGCCGGCTTGCCTCAACCGTGACCCGGCCTGATTTGCTGGTTCGTCCCGGTAAAGAAAATCTCAGAAAAAGAGACTAAGTCCGAAGGTAGAAAGTTGACTGGGACCTCCCAGCCAGCGTATCCGAGGAGGGCTCCATGGACGTTGGATCAAGATCAGGTTTACCCCGGTCGAAGGATTTTCACCTCGAAAAAATGACTAAGTCCGAAGGTAAAAATCTCCACCGAGGATTCCCGCATTGCGTATCCGGAGAAGGGCTCCAGGAGGTCGGATTGGACTGGCAGGTTCATCCCGCTGAAGAAAATCTTGGAAAAAGAGACTAAGGGGGTCATTCCGACCCTGGCGGTAAAACCCGCCAGGGCCGTGAACGACGGAAAGCACCGCCAACAGGCTGGCGGTGCTTTCCTGCCCATTCTGACCGCAGTGGTAAAGCCGCGGTCAGAAAAGGGGACCTGGCGGTTTCCCGCCAGATTTCCCATGGCTGGGCTGAACCTCCATGGCGGCGCTGCAAGCACCCGCCAGCCTGTTTCTGGCGGTTTTTACCGCCAGGAACAGGATGGCGGGAACCGGTGTCGTGGGGCCCCTGGGGGCCCCTGCAATGCCCATGCCACTGGCATGGGCAGTGCAGGGGCCCCCTAACAGGGCCCCAGGATGATTTTCACTGTCTGCATAGCAGACAGTGAAAATCGCGACGGGTGCAACTACACCCGTCGCACCCCTGCAACACCGCCAGCTCCATTCGGAGCCGGCTTCTGTGTTTCAGGGCCTTTCCCGCTGGGCCGGCGGGCGCTCCCTTGGCTGGCGCCCGCCGGCCCAGCGGGAAAGTCAGAATGGCCTCCGCGGTCTTTTGACCGCGGAGCGGCCAAGTGGCGGTTCCCGCCAGGCGGGCGGCGCCCGCCGCCCATCGGGGTCGGAATGACCCCCTAAGTGTGAAGGTAAACTTTTAACCGAGGCCTCCGGCGGCCTGTAGCCGAGCAGTGCTCCATCACGGTTGGCCTGAAACTTTGACTTTGCCCAGGTCGAGGTGCAACCAGATGACCCGATAGGCGCTTTTGTTTCTAGGCGCTAAAAAAATAATAATTCTTTAAAAATTCATATCTCTGGTTCCCCTTATCTGATTTTATTCGTTTTGGTGTCATTTTAAAGATAAAAATATAAAAAAATATATAAAAATATAATCTATTTTCATAAATTGGTTTTGGATTTTTAAACTGTTTCCTGTGTTTTATTTAATTACTGTTTTGTGATATTTGAATGCTTTACACTCTATCTCCTAAGTTAAGCCTTGACGCTCGTTGCCAAGCTACCAAGGGTTGAGCTGGGTTTAATTTACTGAGACCTAACTGGACCTTAGTGGAGGTTAGTGGCCTGTTGCTAAGTGTAGGTACCTACCTGCCCTTACCAATAACCCATTTTCGAACAGAAGGCATATCTCAGTAGTCTATACGAATTAACATGGGAAACACACTTTTCTTTACCCCCCTTTTTCTCGGCTGTTGCTTGACGGATCATCCATAAACTTTCCATGCACAACAAGACTCAACTTGACACTTTTTGGGGGAAAAGTTTGTGAAGAATTGTCAAATGGTGCCAAAGATAGGGCGAGGTCAAAAATTGCTTTTTCCATGGAAACTCACACATCCACTCACAGACTCACTGACACCTCATGCACCCACTCACAGACCAAGACATACACTGATGCTCCCAATCAAACACATATGCATGCACTCTCATACCCAGCCAGACAGTGTCACTGCCACCCCAGATACACCCCGCACCTATTCTAAACCCCAGAGATGTTGCAGTGAACTCCCGCCGTGCACACCCAAAGGGCTGTGCACAGCACGAGGTTTGGTGGTTAGGGGACAGGCCGCAGGGTCTGACTGCAGGCAAGGTCTTGCCAGCAACCTTTGCTACACATGGGTGAAGGCCCTGCATGGTGGAAGGTTGGGTGCTTATAGGGGGTTGGCCTCAGGGATTGGCCACAGGCCAGGCCCTGTGGCTAACTTCTGCTGCTCATGGCCAAAGGCGGTGGTTGGATTAACGTATAGTAATGAAAATTACTATATGTTAAAAAAAAAAAAATCACCGAAAAAAGTATCAGGATTGTTTTAGTTAGGAAATAGAATTTAAAAAACTCATTAGTAATCCACTTAATAATCCAAAGGCTACATGTACGTTATATTTAGGCTCACATTTTAAACTTAGAAATCCACCAGTTATAGTTAGAGTTATCACAGGGAACTATACCTCGTGCCCTATGGTAACTGTAACTTGCACACTTGCCATGCACTGCTAATTAACACAGAAATTGCGGCACTCATGACATCTTTGATAACATCATTGATAATATCAATGTAATATTTAGAGTAAAAAAAAAATATGAAAATACTGCATGGAAGGGGTGTGGGTCCAGGAAGCTGTAGATAGAATCCAGACAGTATACAGAGAGGATACCTTAAGAAAAAGTAGGAAAATGAATATTGATAATGAAGGAAGTCAGCTACATTTCATTACTACATATAGTAGACAAGCCAATAGGATAAGGAACGTTTTGCAATCAGATGACATCAACACATATATAGGTAAATACCCCCATCTTACTTTAAAAAAAGGCAAATCAGCATGTGATATGTCATGTAGAAATGTTCTTACTATGCAATCGCAAAGGAAGGATATGATACCTAAAGGGTATTTCAAGTGTACCAAATATAAGGCTTGTAAGTTTAGCAAGAATGTCAAGCAGAAAAGTTCAAAATTTCACAATATTTAACATGTAATTCAGACTAATGTATTTACTGCCTCAACTGTCCCTGAGACAGACACCACATAGGGCCAAAACCTGAGTGCTGGAACTCAGATGAAGAATTAGCAGTTCACCTAGTTTAAGCTGAAGAATTGTATTTTTTATGATTTTATTTGCTTGTCTAGAGGAATCCACATAGTTCTTAATGTTAATTTAATGTCTTTGATACAGGTGCAGCATTTCAGTATTTAACAATGGACGTAGGCGATCTTGTTGAGGAACTCCAAAATTTAGTATTCCATTGAGTAGTTTGTCTTTAGTTTTGTTTATTTGGTTTGAATTGTTTTTTTTAATTATGTATGACGATCTGAAAGCAATAGAGGAAGATTGTTCCAGCACAGTACAATTATCATGGTGATAATAGGGGAACGACTCATTGTTAACATATGTCCACTTTGGCTCAATATTAGTTATTAGCATAGGAATGTATGTATATGATATATGTCGGTTCACATAGAAAATAATGTAATTATAGTTTTGCAGACTTCATGCCTTTGCTGAAGTATGGGGGATTAAGTCTTCCCAGGGGAACCTGAAGGGCAGCATTAGAGCTTAACACGCTGTGCTCTATCATAGCTTAGGTAGGAATTAGTCTGTTGACTCTAGTGACGATATGGTAGCATTATTTTTATGTTTTACCCTCCTTGTCACAATCTTAATCTTGTCATTCTGTAATGTCCTGGTTATTGCAGTCCACGCTTTGCTATCTTAGAGCATTATTGAAAAATATACTGCCTCTGTTTGTCATTGTGTATGTGAGACTAATGTAACTGAGAGAAATGGATAAGATCTGAGTGACCACGGTTTCCCTGAGAAACCGGTTATGTCATGTGCTCGGCTGCCCAATCATCCCTGCCCCTTGGCTAGAGATGAAGCACTGCTAGTCAGCTGGAGCAGAACCTGGATTGGAGCGACAGGTGTCACCTGTAATGCGTCAGACTCAGTCTCCCACACCGCAGGTGATTCTGCCACTCAAAATCCAGTAGTCTCATTAGACTAATGAGAGCCTATGTGACATGGCGCTGTGAACGTTTGGTCAGGCTGTAATTTTCGGGTCCTCCTGAGTATCTCTGTTTCACCATAGACAAAGACACCTCAGTACTCTATATCTGTGGTATTGAGGATTCCCTCCTCAGCTAAGTAGGGCACCCTATCTGATGCTGGAGGTTGTTCAAGCTTGAACTCTAAAAAGGAAAATCCCCATTTGGGTTGCTTACCTCTGGACAATTTTACCATCTACTATGGCTAATCCGCAACAGGTAGCAATTGCCGTAAATATGAGACAACCCCGGACTGCACATTTATTGACAAATGGTCTCACGGCCCAGGGAGGTCCAGTCACATTTGTTGTTGACGCAGTTGCAGCTTATAGAACAGAACATTTCTATTTTTGGGTCACATTTCCAGCAGTTGATGGGAACACAACCACATTTCATTACTATACACTTGCAAATGTACCTGGACAATACAGGCATATGCATATGTAGAAATACCTCCACCCCACGTAATTTTACCAGTTAGGTTAGGTCCTCTTAGTAATGAAGGTCCTACCTGGACAGTATTGTCCACTTATACACCTCACCCTGCAGTAGTAAATTTATCAGTAGCTGAGGTTAGTTGCTTATATACTGAACTAACAGCGATATACAGGTGACTAGTACAGTTTGTAATGCAAATATTGAATACAAACCCAGCACGTGCTGCTCCAGTGCAACCACATGCAATGACGCCAGGTATTAACCCTACGACTGTACATTCAATTATGGGTAAAGTACCCACCAAACGAGAGGAAACTCTGTGTTAGCTCAAAAATAAATGCACTGGAAGTGGTATTTCCCCATACGGGACGTCAGGATAAGCATAGAATTCTAACGATGTTGTGGATGATCCCCACTGTATTTAACTGTAATACCTGGGGCACGGTATTTGCCACGCACTATCCTACTGTGCACGATACACCGACACTTTACCAGAAGTGTTGAAGCAAATTCAAGATGAATATGGGGCTGCCCCAGCCATGGACTTGGGGATGCAATTAATGGCCAATTTTGCCACAGTATCATCCATTATTTTAAGTAATCTTAAAGGGGAACCAGTCGCACTAGCAGTGCGCATGTGGCTCCAGGACGTTCCACAACAGGACCAAGAACGCGAGCTCCCGGAGATTATTGCAGAGACCTATTCTAGTTTTGGTTGAGATAGTCTAGGGGCCAGACCAACTAAACCACAGTTTCAGGGAAAATCAAACAAAGACTTTTCCAAGCAACCTCCTGAGGGTAACAAGAAACGCTGGGATAAAAAAAAAAACAAACAAAAAGAAAGGAGAGAATCTCTGTGTACGGAGGCCCCTCATAATCGATATTATATCGATAATCGATACCGCCAGAAGACCGTACCGCGGTCAAAAGACCGCGGCGGTCATTCTGGGTTTCCCACTGGGCTGGCGGGCGACCGCCAAAAGGCCGCCCGCCAGCCCAGTGGGAAACACCCTTCCACGATGAAGCCAGCTCCGAATGGAGCCGGCGGAGTGGAAGGTGTGCGACGGGTGCAGTAGCACCCGTCGCGAATTTCAGTGTCTGCTGAGCAGACACTGAAATTCAAAGTGGGGCCCTCTTACGGGGGCCCCTGCAGTGCCCATACCATTGGCATGGGCACTGCAGGGGCCCCCAGGGGCCCCACAACACCCCATACCGCCATCCTGTTCCTGGCGGCCGAAACCGCCAGGAACAGGATGGCGGTATGGGGGTCGGAATCCCCATGGCGGCGCAGCAAGCTGCGCCGCCATGGAGGATTCCCATGGGCAGCGGAAAGTCGGCGGTACACCGCCGACTTTCCGTTTCTGGCCGCGGCTGTACCGCCGCGGTCAGAATGCCCAAAGGAGCACCGCCAGCCTGTTGGCGGTGCTCCCGCGGACCCCGACCCTGGCGGTTTTTACCACCAGGGGCGGAATGAGGCCCATAATCTCCATAATAGAGATAATATAAAAAAGCCTGATAGACATCAGTATACTGATACACGCCAATCTTGTTCCTTTCAGGACTCATTGGAAAAACAAAGTGAGAGAGGTGGGCGGTCAGAACAAAGAACAGAGTACGTGAAACCGAGACAGGAATCACAACGCTCATCAGAGGTTTTTATTATAAAGGAAGAGGAACTTCACCAGCAAAAACCCCAATTTAAAAGAAAAAGGTGGCAGCAGTTGCAATACGACATGCCACTCAAGAAGAGGGTCCTCTTGAAGAACAGGAATTGGGCACTAGTGCTGCAAGACAGCATGGCAGAGGTCACAATAGTTCACTGTAGTCTTCTAGAGCATCTGCAGGTGAAAGGAACTGATGACTTTCTACAAGCAGAAACAGGGGACATGCGAGTCTCCACGCCTGATAGGGTGTATAAAGTAACACTAAAGTTAGAGGGAGACATTGGACGCACAATAGACACAATCTTTTGGGATCGCATGGTAAATATATATGATATCTTGTTGGCTGAACAAGAATGGACACCTGAATTTGTCCGAACCTGCCCATTTGGAGAAAAGGTTATTAAACCTTCTTTCTCGCCCCTTGTTCCAGAGGAACTCGCTGAATCCTACGCCATTGATTATGCATTGCGCAGGCACCCGCGTTATATTGAAATCATGTAGGATGGGATACAGAATCCCCCTACCACGTAATACCTATTAAATATGAGCCTCAATCTCAACCTCCGTATCCAATAAAACATGATGCGAAAGCACCTGTGAGAGAAATCCTCACACAACTAGAGTACCAGGGCGTAATTTAACCCTCTGTCTCCCCAATAAACAATCCTTTACTTCCAGTAGCTAAACTGGACCACTCATACAGAATAGTCTTAGAATATAGACATTTAAACAGTCGTACACGCACATACGCTATACAGAATTCACATAGCTGAGCACTAATGAACAACATAGTGCACAAAAAAATCTAAAACAACACTGGGCATTTCCAATGGTTTCTTCTGCCAGAATATAGCGCCTTAGAGTAGAGACTTTAGAAGTTTCAGCACACTGGGCTCTCAGAAAGAATTCTGTTGTTTACCCCAGGTGCACAAGAAGAGCCCAGGACTGTTCGCAGCTCATTTGACTGCAATTTTACACAAAATTGACCCTAAAGCATTGTCCTACGTAGATGATATCTATCTTAGGAATTATGAATTACTACAACATTTAAGACGGGTAGCTCGCATTGTTGTGGGATTTGCTGAATTTGACTACAAATTCAACTTCAAAAAAACAAAAATAGCCTTCGTCAGCGTCCTGTTTCTGGGATATGAGCTATTGAGTGAAGGAAAGAGCCTAGCGCCACAATTCTTAGAACAATGCGCACAAATAACACCCTCCAAATATGATTAAAGAAACTCCAATCTCTATTGGGTTTTCTAAATTTTGGCAGAACTTGCATTCCGGATAATGTGTCACGCCTAAAACCCTTATATGACTTAATACGTCCTGACTTTTTAAGTAAATTTTGGACAGTCAAACACACACGCATTCTCAGAGACCTGCAGACAGACATGCTTGCAGCACAACATCTACACTCAAGGGACAACAAAACACAGTTGGTCATCAGAGTAATTGCTGGTGCCATTGGTTTCACCTATGTAACCTTTAATGAGGGTGAGACCATCCCGACAGCATACAAGTCACATTTATACTCACTAGTGAAACAACACTTTGCTCCCACTGAGAAAATTCTCACTGCTGTTCAGATTCCTATCATTAAAGAAAGACCTCTAGCCCAGGGCAAACGCTTTATCATCATTTCTCCAATCCCAGCCCTAAAGGTTGTCACAAAAGCCAACATTCCTAAAGCAAAAGCATTGCATCCACGGTGGATCCAATGTGCCATGTCTTTGACAGCCACTGATGTAGATTACATTTTTGACCCAAAATTACAAACTCAAGAATTTATGCAATATGAACTAGAATACCCAATTCAAGGAAACACACTGCCTATTGGTCAATATCATAGAGTCATGTACACCAATGGCTCTGCACAACCTGTGATTTTCACAAAGCACCAATACTCCGCTGCTTGTGCAGGCGTAAGTGACTACATGGAGGATAATACATTTTGTTCCCTACATACAGTTACGCAAACACTAGGGGATTGCACACACAGCTAGCAGAGCTGAAAGAGCTGATGATGGCACAGGAACATAAATATCCTGCACAGCACACGTTGATTGTTTGTGTTTCATACTATTGTGTCCAGTCCATCAATGAATACCTGCATTACTGGCACCAGAATGGGTTCAGAGATTCTAAAGGCAACACCATTAAACACAGATTACTGTGGGGGGAAAGGAGCGGATCTGAAGGAAACGCTACCAAATGTCCATGTTGTACATACACTTGGACACCAGCGCATTGGAATACATGTGGCTGGGAATACCCTGGCTAATGAAGCTGCAAAGTCAGCAGTTGCTTCAACAACTGTTGCTGCAGTAACCCTCTCAGGAGCGAAACCGGATGCAGACATATGGGCTGCAGTGAAAGCTACGGCTGATGGTACACCCTATCCAAAAGCATTTCCTGCTAAATATTCCTACCGAATGGGAGGCTGCCTAAAAGCTGAAGTTAAAATACCAGGTGCAGGGGTTTGAGTAATTCCCAATAAAGATATAAGACCAGAGTTGATTAAAGCAGCGCATGAGGGGGCAGCATCTGCCCATGCTGGTGTGGCAGCTACAATATAATTGCTACAAGCCTGTTGTTGGTGGCCAGGCCTATACAAGGAGGCCAAGCAGTATGTCCTTTGTTGTGAAATCTGCCAACAAATCAATGTTTCCACTGCTAAGCGCCCACCACACACACCCCTCCTAATTTCCAACAAACCTTTACAATGTGTGTACTTGGACCATTGCGGTCCCCTAACACTGGACAGTGCATCCAAATACATCCTAGTCACTGCTCAAGATTTCTATGGGTGTAGCCACAAAACTCAGCTGATGCTCAGACCGTTATTAAAGATTTGCAAGTCTTTATCAGTACATATGCAGTTGCTACTTTCCACTCGGACCAGGGCCCTGCTTTCGCCTCAAGGGCTTTCAATGGTGCCATGGCTTCATTGGGGGTCCAACTCCAGTACTCGTCTCCATTTCATCCCGAGGGAAAAAGTGTCGTGGAACGATTAAACCGTGATTTAAAGCATTCCTTAACAGCCAGAGTCTTAGGTACAGGTTGTAGTTGTCTTAATCACCTGTATGGGGTCCAGAGAGCACTTAATAATCTGCTTAGAAGGTCCCTGGAGGGTCGTACTTCACATGAATGCCTGTTCGGAACTCGAATGTATGTTCCAGATCTTGATGGTCCTGGCGTGGAGGCGGCAGAAACACCGTTTGACATAAATGAACGTGTCACTGTCTTACAGGAATTACAACAGTTCCGTGACGACAACTCTTCTGCCAGTGCTGCCTCCATAGGAATTAAGGATGCGCCTGTAACTCCTACTGGCTGGATTCCTAGAGTGGGGGATCTAGTACGTGAAAAAGTTGCTGTGAAAAAGGAATTTGGACCTTCTTTTCGTGCAGTGGTCCCAGTTTTGGGAATATGCGGTACCAGAACTGTCATTCTACCACCGTTGGCTGGTGCCAAAGAAAATCGTTTTGTCTCCATTGACTGTGTCAAACTACACCATGTGGCCGATCCTGCACAGCCAACCAAAAGGAACAGCCAGTAGTTCCCGAATCCCTCTCGCTACTGGTCAAGAAGTTCCTCCACAAATTGTAAGTAGCAACACTGATACCTCTCTGAGGTTGGGGAGGGTAGAAAATGATCTTGCATTGGTTCCACTGACATCAAATAATATGGAAATTACTGATCGATTTGACACAACTTCGACACAGACGGATGGTGCTATTTATTCTGTGCCATCACAGGAAACCCCAGCTCCACCAACAAACACAGCTCTAGTTTTTGCACAGACTGCTTCTGGATACTTTGCTGACATCAACAATGACTTTTTGGACTCATTCACCTCTTCGACACCTGAACTGTCAAAACCACGTAAGCTGATAAATTTGCCTAAAGTAATTTACTTAATTCTTCCATGGAACTGTCTGTGTCTTTTCTTGACTATACTAGCCTTACTGCTTTGGATTGGGTTTGTCATCACGTTCTTTTTATTGAAACATGGTCATTTTCTTCCTGAAAAATCAACAGTTGAACTGGTGGATGAGGTCCTAAAACCAAATTTTTCTTCTCACAAGGCCCGCAAAGACTTGTCTTTTGTGAACATTTCTGCTATGCCAATTCCTGATGGGATTATTTGGGATAAAGTAACATTTGATATATACGGTCATAAGGAGGTCATTCAAATACCATATGTGTTTAAACTTTCAATGAACGATATAATAATACCCGGGTTGTTTCTGATGATTTGGTTGTGAAAACAGTTGATTCTATGATGACTAAATTGCAGTATTATACTGCATTTGAAAACGAAGATGTTTATCAATCTAGAGAGAATTATGGTGATATGTTTTGCTATAATTATTGTGGGCACCATTTCATCCACAGAGCAAGCAGCCCAAAGACTGTTTTTAATTATACACAATGGGAACATTGTCTGACTCCACCGCAAGGGAGTTCTAAAACGTATTCTTAAAAGTTTACATATTTTTCTGGCCATGATGTTAAAAATGCTGAATCATATTATTTTAAATTGCCACCTAGAGAAAAAGTTTGCATATTATTGACAAATACAAAATTTATATATTTGGATTCCTTTGTGTCCCGATTGATTATAGAAGGCTATGAATATTGGCTGCAGTCGATTGACTTAAAAAGTGTGGGGAACAAGACATTGGCAAATACGGGGAAAGGAAGCTTTATTTAGAGTATGCCTGATACCTGTTCAAATTATACTTTTAATTGAAACTGTACAACAAACAAGTTGATTAGCTTAGCAAAGATTAAGGAATTTAACACGTCCAGTATACCATCCCGTGCAAAATTGGTTAAATGGCAAAAATATATAAATGCAACTGAAGATCAGCTCGTTGAATGGGTCCAGAATGGCACGCTTAGGGCCATATTTATACTTTTTGACGCAAAACTGCGCTGATGCAGTTTTGCATCAAAAATATTACCGCCGGCTAACGCCATTTCTATGCGCCGTGCGTGCGTCAAATTTATACTTTGACGCACAGCGGCGCAAACCACAGGTGTGAGTCATTTTTATTTACTCAAACCAATGCGTCACATTGTAAAGGAAAAGGATGTTAGCGTGGCGAAAATGACTGTGAGCTCGTTTACGATGTTGCAAACCAGATACGCGTCGTTTTTTGATGCAATTGCGTCAAAAAGCGCTGCAAACACTGAAAAAGTTGCATAGGAGAGCCAAAATGGATCCCAGATGCTTGCACAGACCCCAGGAAGATGACAACAGACCAGGAACCAGCCAGGAGGACCCACACAAGACCCAGGGAAGGGAGAAGAAGAAAAGAAAGTGTTGCTTCAGTGAAGAGGAGCAGGAAATTCTGGTTAAAGAGGTGACGGAACACCAGCACCAACTGTTTGTCACCTCAAAGTTGCCAATCAGTAGGAGAGAGGCAATATGGCAACAAATTGTTGACAAGATCAACAGTGTGGCAGAAGTATGCAGAACAATAATTGAGTGCAAGAAACGCTGGCATGACTGCAAGCACAGGACCATGGAAAAGATGGCCAGGAACAGGAAGGCAGCACTGCAGACTGGAGGTGGGAGTCTAGCACCGCAGGAGGCCTTGGACCACATGGAGAAGATGGTTGCAGTCGTCATCCCTGAGGAGATCATCACAGGGATTCAAGGACAGGACAGCACAGACTACCAGGAGACAACACACATGCAGGGTAAGTTGCATGGGAATTAAATTGCACAAATGTTAACTGTAAGCAGGGGGGATGGACATGCCTACTACACAATGCATGTAAGTCATGAAATTCAGGGAGTAGAATGGGTAAAGGGGCACAGCACAGGGGCATGGCCCATTCTCAGGAAACCTGGGGCACACTACTACACAACACCAACAACCTTTGTATGGGGGTATGCTGCCATGCCAAGGATGTTGCAAAGGTAAGGCCAGGCCAGGAGGGCAGGGTACAACGTAAAACTGGCAGCCTGTCACATGTCAGCCAGTATTCTCCCTACATGAACTAGGGCCCTATTAACAACCTATGGCCATACCTGCTAACGGAATGTAACATTCACAACAGTTGCCACTACCATCTCTGCTGTGTGTGCAGGTCAAGTAGCTAATGGCAGTAACGTCCCCATGGATCAAGCACACCCAAATTAGAGGGTTCAGGATGACAACATTATCAATCCCCTGTAATCAAGACAAATGTTCCAATCCAGTAAAATGTAATTGTCCAAAGTTGCTACAAACATCAGCCATTGTCATTAACATTTGGAGGTACACAGCACTAATGCCATAGCCGTGCTGCATATGTCAGGGTCCACCCTGTGCATGGGTCACAATAGCTCTAATGACACCATGCAACATACCAAATGTCATACTGTCAGACAACAGCATTGAGGAGGAGGACACATGTAACTGGTTACAGAAATACACCTGCACAGTCAGAGGAAGAAATGGAACACTGCTAGGACTATCAGTGCAATCCAATGTACCACACATTCCTCAACATCAGCAGTACACATTACCAATGCTGACATCCATATTGTGCCATAACAAAGCTATACATAGTATATGCTAGATCTCAACTACATATAGGTAGATGTGAAAGATCAGAGACTGGGGCAGGTCCAGATTGTTAAGTGTGGTGCTAGTGCCATCAGAGGACCACCAGCCAGTGAAAGGCCTCACCATGAGAATGGAAGTAGACAGAGGGTTAAGTAGGACAGGAAGGTGGCAATTCACAATTTGGCCTGAACCAACACCTAGAGGATGTGATGCTGACATGTCCACAAACTGACCACAATATATGTGACATGCAGGTGGGGCATAGGCCTGGGAGAATGCTTATATTATAGATATGAACAATGAACAGGAACCAAGATCACAATCTGAAAATAATCAGAAGACAGGCATGTCACATTACAAAGCCCACTACACAGACACACTAATTGTACCATATCTCATTGCAGAGGACGATGGCTCTCCTGCGGATATGCCTGCCCAGGAGTACTGTCTTATCCAGGTGACAGATTGACACCTGATCTGTTTGATATAAGTCAATAAGGACGCTCAATGAAGGACCACACGCCAATTATGAACACAATTTAGCTTTACTAGAATTTCAGTAAAATATATGCATTTGGCACATCAACGAAGTAGAATGAAAACCAGCAATAAAGAGCATCTATTTATATATGAGCAAAGAGTTCATTGACAGATATATGCATTAGTTATCTGTATATGAAATGCATATCTCAATTACTGCAGCATGCTCACATTAAGGCGTTCAAGAAAAAAACCAAAATATAAATGAGCAGAATACTTCAGATTATAGACATAGTGCAAGCATGATAATCAGTCATAACAGAGCAGAGAAACAAAGGCCTTTCACCCCTGGTTGGAACTTAACTTTATCCACAAATGCTGGGAAACCCTCTACTGCCTGCTTGGATCTCTCTCCCTCTCGAGTGTCACAGTCTCAGAACAGCACAACCAGGGAGGCAGCGATGTGGGCTGGACGATGGTAGCTTACACAACCCCATCTGCGAGCTTCAATCCCCTCACCGTGCTTCAGTGCTTAAATAACCTAAAGCTTGGATTCCATCCCTTTCTCACATCTTCTAGCTATGTTATCAGCAAGTGTCCCTTGGCTGCTCTGCTGTTCCCTACCCATTGTTTTTTCCGTCCTTTTCCTGTACTCCCTTTCTCAGGGTTAGAACAACCTTCGTGTCTGTCTCCTACACTTCCTGCTTCTTACACATGCAGCTGCGGATAATTTTATCTATGGAATGTTGGAAAACAAGCTTGAAAATGACGACGTGGACTTTTCCACATTGTTTCAGGTTTCGTCAGGCATCACGCTCATCTACACTGTTCAAACTATGTTCACAATGTCTTCCACACCTCTCCCTACACTGATCACTCCACCACCTAGATGAGCGTGATGCATGCGAAACAAAACCATTTATTTTGACGTTTCGCTAGCTAAGTTGCTACGAATATTTGTCAGCATTATTCTAAGTGCTTGCATGCAAAGCTTGCTTACATCAAACTATGGAAACATTGCCTAAGTTGGTAACCATGCGTCTTTCAGCTACATAAAACATGAAAGCTGGTGGTTTGGAATATCAAGCTCCTTTGGTTCCATTGTTCATTGTAACAACCACCATATGTCCTGGTAAAATATTTTGTTTGTTAGAACAATCATAGGTTTTGCACGGATATGCCTGTGCTGGTCAAAAGGTACAATTGTATCACAATATTTGCATATCATGTTCAGGATATAATTCAAAGCTTGTACTATTGCTGGTGTCCCTTGCAATTCGTTTAGTCCATTAGCATGTCAGATTTGCTGTCCAGTTACCTTCCAGGTCACAGCTTTGGCAGCCATCCACTTGCCTCCAGATACTTTTACGTTGCAAAGTGGAATCTTCCCCTGGTCACCAGTTAATTAGCGGCTTGAGATGCACAAGTGACATGAAGGTCCGTAACGACATTCTCTACTGCATTCGGTCAAACCCAAACACCTCTTCTGATTGCAATTATGACTGCAAACAGGAACCACGTCATCGACTCAGATGTCATCGTTTACGACCGTGGAGTAAGTCTCACTGCAGGTACAAACACAGGTACATTAGAGTTCTTTAAAAGTACAATATACGTACTCCTCACCCCTTGACTCAATATCTCAACTGCTTCTGGCTTTTTCCCTGGATGATGCACGCATACTGTTCTTCCTGTGCTTCCAATCCTCCCTCACCTCTCTGGGTGTTATCGGAGGGCAGATCTTTCTTCAATATGGGGGGTGTACGCTTGTTCACAAATCAATTGTGCAAGTCTGTCATGTGCTTGATATGATACAGCAGCATTTCCTTGGTTCAACAATACTACTTTAACTTCTCCTCTATAATCTGGGTCTATGACTCCCCCAAGTACCGACACTCCCTTGATGGCTAGGCTGGTTCGTGGGGCAATTCTACCATATGTTCCGGGTGGTACTCTTACTCCTATTCCTAGGGGAATGGTTTTCACCTGTCCTACAGGTACTTCTCCATCTTCTGGAGCAAACAGGTATAGTCCTGTACTGCCAGAAGTAGGCTGCAAAGGTAATCGAGCTTGCGGTTCATTTTCCATGCAATCATTGTATGGGTGGTTTCTCTATCATGCCCTGTCATCCGAATGAAAGGAGTCTGCTGCCCAACTGGTCTGTTGTTCAATTCGAATAAGGCTTTGTCTAAATTACTACTCTACCCTTTTAGGGTCTGATGTGCTGATAACGTTTTTAGCTGTTCTTTCAACAATCCATCATATCTCTCAATCATGCCTGCAGCTTGTGGATAATAACTAAGGTGTAATATCCACTGAATTCCCTGTTCCTGGGCCCAGTCCTGCACTTTTTTCCCTGAAAAGTGTATGCCCCTATCTGTTTAGATCTCATCAGGTACCCCATAATGTTTTATCCGGTAGTTTAGCCCTCGCAAAGTGAACTTCTGGTCTGCAGACTTACAAGGCATACCCAACATAAGGCCAGAGTAGGTGTCGACCATAGTCAATACATAACTTTTTCCTCCTTCTTTTCGTAGCGGCCCAATATAGTCCAATTGCCACACTGTAGAAGCTGCAGTTCCTCATCTGAAATGACCGCTAGGCTTCTTTTGCAGGGGCATTTGTCTAATCTGGTTGCATGTGGGGCACTCCTTTACTGCTTGTTGCACTTGTTCTTTAGTAACTGGAATTTGTCATTGCTGTGCCCATGCATAAGTGCCATTTTCTACTAGATGTCTGGATGTTGCATGGGCCCAGTTCGCTAAAGCATCTTCAGCCTCCTCATTGACGACCACTCTTCGTGTTTTGGCCATCTGATCTCCAAGGGTAGGTCGCTCCCCCTGCCGCTGCAGCTCCTCCAGGTTCCTGAGTTCCTGAGACCCACCTCACAGTAAGTACCCCCCCTCCCAGCCCCTCGCTCTGACCCGCGCTACTCACCCTCTCTCCTGCTCCTGCTTCTTTTCTTCTTCTCTGTTCTTCTGTTCTTCCTCCTCGCTCCTCGTCTGTAATCTTCTTCTGTACTCTTCTTTCCCCCGTCTTCACTCTTCTTCTCTTCTTCCTCATCTTCTTCTTTGGTCTTCTGCCCTCTGTTCTTCGTTTTCTGTGTGTTCTTCTGTGTTCTTCCGGTCTTCCTTTCTTCTCTCCTTCCGGTCTTCTGATCTTCCTTTCTTCTCTCCTTCCGGTCTTCTGTTCTTCTGTTCTTCTGTTCTTCTTGTCTTCTGCCTTCGGCTCTTCTGCCTCCTCCGTCCTCTTCTCCCCACGCCTGCCCTCCTGCTCCTGCCTCATCCCCCTCCCCCACTCGCATCCCCCTCTCTATCTCCCCTATCTAACCTGTTCACTATCTACCTCCCTCACTCCTTCTATCTACCTATCTCTCTATCTCTCTATCCCACTATTTAACTCCCTCACTCTCCACCTCCTCCTATCTTCCTATCTCTCTATCTATTTCCCTATCTATCGATTTCCCTATCTATCCATTTTCTCTATCTATTTCTCTATCTCTCCCCCCCTCCCTCACCCCCTCTATTACCTATCTTCCTATCCTCACACTCTACCTCTCACCCTCACCCACCTCTACAACCCCCTCCCCTATCTTCTCAACCCTACTCCTATCTTTCTCCCTTATCTCCTAAACCTCCTAACACTCACCCCCTTCCACCCTTAAACCCCCCTCCCCCAGCTCTTCTCACTCTACCTGTCCCCCCCTCCCTCGCGCTTTCCCGCCGCGACCTCCTGCACGCCCCGCCCCCCAGCTCCCATTCGCCCCCACCTGACCCCTCCCCCCCTCCTACCTCATATGGCGGCCGCTGCGCGACAGTGGTAGCGACCCTTGACCCAAGGGTAGGTCGCTCCCCCTGACACTGCAGCTCCTCCAGGTTCCTGAGTTCCTGAGACCCACCTCACAGTAAGTACCCCCCCCTCCCAGCCCCTCGCTCTGCCCCGCGCTACTCACCCTCTCTCCTGCTCCTGCTTCTTTTCTTCTTTTCTTCTTCTCTGTTCTTCTGTTCTTCCTCCTCGCTCCCCGTCTGTAATCTTCTTCTGTACTCTTCTTTCCCCCGTCTTCACTCTTCTTCTCTTCTTCCTCATCTTCTTCTGTGGTCTTCTGCCCTCTGTTCTTCATTTTCTGTGTGTTCTTCTGTGTTCTTCTGTGTTCTTCCGGTCTTCCTTTCTTCTCTCCTTCCGGTCTTCTGATCTTCCTTTCTTCTCTCCTTCCGGTCTTCTGTTCTTCTGTTCTTCTGTTCTTCTTGTCTTCTGTTCTTCTTGTCTTCTGCCTTCGGCTCTTCTGCCTCCTACGTCCTCTTCTCCCCGCGCCTGCCCTCCTGCTCCTGCCTCATCCCCCTCCCCCACTCGCATCCCCCTCTCTATCTCCCCTATCTAACCCGTTCACTGTCTACCTCCCTCACTCCTCCTATCTACCTATCTCTCTATCTCTCTATCCCACTATCTAACTCCCTCACTCTCCACCTCCTCCTATCTTCCTATCTCTCTATCTATTTCCCTATCTATCGATTTCCCTATCTATCCATTTTCTCTATCTATTTCTCTATCTCTCCCCCCCTCCCTCACCCCCTCTATTACCTATCTTCCTATCCTCTCACTCTACCTCTCACCCTCACCCACCTCTACAACCCCCCCTCCCCTATCTTCTCAACCCTACTCCTATCTTTCTCCCTTATCTCCTAAACCTCCTAACACTCACCCCCCTCCACCCTTAAACCCCCCTCCCCAGCTCTTCTCACTCTACCTGTCCCCCCTCCCTCGCGCTTTCCCACCGCGACCTCCTGCACGCCCCCGCCCCCCAGCTCCCATTCACCCCCACCTGACCCCTCCCCCCCTCCTACCTCATATGGCGGCCGCTGCGCGACAGTGGTAGCGACCCTTGACCCAAGGGTAGGTTGCTCCCCCTGCCGCTGCAGCTCCTCCAGGTTCCTGAGTTCCTGAGACCCACCTCACAGTAAGTACCCCCCCCTCCCAGCCCCTCGCTCTGCCCCGCGCTACTCAGCCTCTCTCCTGCTCCTGCTTCTTTTCTTCTTTTCTTCTTCTCTGTTCTTCTGTTCTTCCTCCTCGCTCCTCGTCTGTAAACTTCTTCTGTACTCTTCTTTCCCCCGTCTTCACTCTTCTTCTCTTCTTCCTCATCTTCTTCTGTGGTCTTCTGCCCTCTGTTCTTCGTTTTCTGTGTGTTCTTCTGTGTTCTTCTGTGTTCTTCTGTGTTCTTCCGGTCTTCCTTTCTTCTCTCCTTCCGGTCTTCTGATCTTCCTTTCTTCTCTCCTTCCGGTCTTCTGTTCTTCTGTTCTTCTGTTCTTCTTGTCTTCTGTTCTTCTTGTCTTCTGCCTTCGGCTCTTCTGCCTCCTCTGTCCTCTTCTCCCCGCGCCTGCCCTCCTGCTCCTGCCTCATCCCCCTCCCCCACTCGCATCCCCCTCTCTATCTCCCCTATCTAACCTGTTCACTATCTACCTCCCTCACTCCTCCTATCTACCTATCTCTCTATCTCTCTATCCCACTATCTAACTCCCTCACTCTCCACCTCCTCCTATCTTCCTATCTCTCAATATATTTCCCTATCTATCGATTTCCCTATCTATCCATTTTCTCTATCTATTTCTCTATCTCTCCCCCCTCCCTCACCCCCTCTATTACCTATCTTCCTATCCTCACACTCTACCTCTCACCCTCACCCACCTCTACAACCCCCCTCCCCTATCTTCTCAACCCTACTCCTATCTTTCTCCCTTATCTCCTAAACCTCCTAACACTCACCCCCCTCCACCCTTAAACCCCCCTCCCCCAGCTCTTCTCACTCTACCTGTCCCCCCTCCCTCGCGCTTTCCCGCCGCGACCTCCTGCACGCCCCGCCCCCCAGCTCCCATTCGCCCCCACCTGACCCCTCCCCCCTCCTACCTCATATTGCGGCCGCTGCGCGACAGTGGTAGCGACCCTTGACCCAAGGGTAGGTTGCTCCCCCTGCCGCTGCAGCTCCTCCAGGTTCCTGAGTTCCTGAGACCCACCTCACAGTAAGTACCCCCCCTCCCAGCCCCTCGCTCTGCCCCACGCTACTCACCCTCTCTCCTGCTCCTGCTTCTTTTCTTCTTTTCTTCTTCTCTGTTCTTCTGTTCTTCCTCCTCGCTCCTCGTCTGTAATCTTCTTCTGTACTCTTCTTTCCCCCGTCTTCACTCTTCTTCTCTTCTTCCTCATCTTCTTCTGTGGTCTTCTGCACTCTGTTCTTCGTTTTCTGTGTGTTCTTCTGTGTTCTTTTGTGTTCTTCTGTGTTCTTCCGGTCTTCCTTTCTTCTCTCCTTCCGGTCTTCTGATCTTCCTTTCTTCTCTCCTTCCGGTCTTCTGTTCTTCTGTTCTTCTTGTCTTCTGTTCTTCTTGTCTTCTGCCTTCGGCTCTTCTTCCTCCTCCGTCCTATTCTCCCCGCGCCTGCCCTCCTGCTTCTGCCTCATCCCCCTCCCCCACTCGCATCCCCCTCTCTATCTCCCCTATCTAACCCGTTCACTATCTACCTCCCTCACTCCTCCTATCTACCTATCTCTCTATCCCACTATCTAACTCCCTCACTCTCCACCTCCTCCTATCTTCCTATCTCTCTATCTATTTCCCTATCTATCGATTTCCCTATCTATCCATTTTCTCTATCTATTTCTCAATCTCTCCCCCCCTCCCTCACCCCCTCTATTACCTATCTTCCTATCCTCTCACTCTACCTCTCACCCTCACCCACCTCTACAACCCCCCTCCCCTATCTTCTCAACCCTACTCCTATCTTTCTCCCTTATCTCCTAAACCTCCTAACACTCACCCCCCTCCACCCTTAAACCCCCCTCCCCCAGCTCTTCTCACTCTACCTGTCCCCCCCTCCCTCGCGCTTTCCCACCGCGACCTCCTGCACGCCCCCAGCTCCCATTCGCCCCACCTGACTCCTCCCCCTCCCTCCTACCTCATATGGTGGCCGCTGCGCGACTGCACAGCGGGCGCGCCGCTGGCACGCCGGAGGCGCACCAGAGGCAAGCCCGTCTGCGCCTGTCCGAGCCTGTCCCGCGCTCGGCGCCACGACCCCTGGTCCCCAGCTCTCCCAAGCCCCGCTGACCCGCTACGACCCCACCACCCTCCACGCCCTCAACCCAGGACGCTCCAACACTTGCTTCCAAGCTCACCCCAAACGCACCCATGGACCCTTCGCCTGCAACTCCTGCAAACGCACCTTCCACCACGCAACAACCACGACCACAAGCCCACACGCCATCAACCACCTCAAGTGCATCCTAGTCAACGCTCGCTCCGTCCACAAACACGCCTTGAACTCTGGGACCTCCTGGACTCCATAGCACCGGACGTCGCCTTCATCACAGAGACCTGGATGAACGCCTCCTCGGCCCCTGACATCGCCACTGCCATCCCCGAAGGCTACAAGATCTCCAGAAAAGACCGCACCAACCAGGTAGGAGGAGGTATCGCCATCGTCTTCAAAGACTCCATCAGCGTCACCACCTCCACCGAAGACACCCCTCTCGCCACTGAACACCTGCATTTTCAGATCCGCACCGATCCGAGGACCACCCTCAGAGGATCCTTCATCTACCGTCCTTCCGGGCCACGCGCCCCTTTCAGCGACGCCATCGCCGACTTCATCTCCCCGCACGCCCTCGCCTCGCCGGACTACATCCTCCTAGGTGACCTCAACTTCCATCTGGAACAAAACAACGACCCCAACACCACCACCCTGCTCGACAACCTCGCCAACCTCGGCCTCAAACAACTGGTGAACACCGCCACCCACATCACCGGACACACGCTTGACCCCATCTTCTCCGCCAGCAAACACGTCTTCTTCAGCCACGCCTCCGCCCTACACTGGACCGACCACAGCTGCGTCCACTTCACATTCCGACGCGAGACCCGCCACCTCCGCACCCAACCCATCCCTCGTCGACAGTGGAACAAGATCCCCGAAGAGCAACTCTTCTCCGCACTCGCCGCCAACCAACCCACCCTCACCACCGACCCCAACGATGCAGCCCTCAACCTCACAAACTGGATCTCCAACTGCGCAGACATCCTTGCTCCCCTCAAACGCACGCATCGACAGACCAACACCAAAAAACCTCTCTGGTTCTCTGACACCCTCAAAGAATCAAAGAAAACTTGTCGCGCCCTTGAGAAAGCCTGGCGCAAGGACCGCACCGCTGACAACATGACCGCCCTCAAGAACGCTACCCGCGAATACCACCACCTGATCCGCGCTGCCAAAAGGAACTTTTTCACCGACAGACTGGACAAAAACAGACACAACAGCAGAGAACTCTTCGGCATCGTCAAGGAGTTCTCCAACCCCAGCGCCAACGCCGTCACGCCCTCACAGGATCTGTGCGAATCCCTTGCCACTTTCTTCCATCGCAAGATTAGCGACCTCCATGACAGCTTCGGACACCAGACCCAACCAAACACCACCGAACCGGCATCCACGGCCATCACCCTCAACAACTGGTCCCACATCAACACGGAAGAAACCAAATCCATCATGAACTCTATCCACTCCGGCGCCCCTTCGGACCCCTGCCCGCACTTCATCTTTAACAAAGCCGACGACATCATCGCCCCGCACCTCCAGACCGTCATCAATTCTTCTTTTTCTTCTGCTACCTTCCCCGAATGCTGGAAACTCGCCGAAGTCAACGCCCTACTAAAGAAACCTACGGCTGACCCGAGCGACCTGAAAAACTTCCGCCCCAACTCTCTTCTGCCTTTTCCAGCCAAAGTAATAGAGAAGACCGTCAACAAACAGCTGACCACCTTCCTGGAAGACAACAACCTGCTCGACCCCTCACAAACCGGATTCCGAACCAACCACAGCACTGAAACCGCCCTCATCTCAGTCACCCTCATTCTGCTCGACCTCTTGGCTGCCTTTGACACTGTCTGTCACCGCACCCTAATCACCCGCCTCCGCTCCACCGGAATCCAAAGCCAGGCCCTGGACTGGATCGCCTCCTTCCTCTCAAACCGTTCCCAAAGAGTTTACCTCCCTCCGTTTTGCTCAGAACCCACCGAGATCATCTGCGGCGTACACCAAGGCTCATCACTCAGCCCGACACTCTTCAATGTCTACATGAGCCCCCTCGCCAACATTGTATGCAAGCACGACATCATCATCACCTCCTACGCCGACGACACCCAACTTATACTCTCCCTCACCAAGGACCCCGCCAGCGCCAAGACCAACCTACAAGAGGGTATGAAGGACGTCGCAGATTGGATAAGGCTCAGCCGCCTAAAGCTGAACTCTGAAAAAACGGAAGTCCTCATCCTCGGCAACACCCCATCCGCCTGGGACGACTCCTGGTGGCCCACGGCCCTCGGCACCGCACCGACCCCTACAGACCACGCCCGCAACCTCGGCTTCATCTTGGACCCTCTTCTCACCATGACCAAGCAAGTCAACGCCGTGTCCTCCGCCTGCTTCCTCACCCTCCGCATGCTCCGCAAGATCTTCCGCTGGATCCCCGCCGACACCAGAAAAACCGTGACCCACGCCCTCGTCACGAGCCGCCTGGACTACGGCAACACCCTCTACGCCAGGACCACAGCCAAACTCCAAAATCGCCTGCAACGCATTCAAAACGCCTCGGCCCGCCTCATCCTCAACATACCCCGCAGCAGCCACATCTCCGCACACCTGAGACACCTGCATTGGCTCCCAGTCAGCAAAAGGATCACCTTCCGACTTCTCACCCACGCACACAAAGCCCTCCACGACAAGGGACCGGAATACCTCAACAGACGCCTCAGCTTCTACGTCCCCACCCGCCTCCTCCGCTACTCTGGCCTCGCACTCGCTGCTGTCCCTCGCATCCGCCGCTCCACGGCGGGTGGGAGATCTTTCTCCTTCCTGGCGGCCAAGACCTGGAACTCCCTCCCCACCAGCCTCAGGACCACCCAGGACCACTCCGCTTTCCGGAGACTCCTAAAGACCTGGCTGTTCGAGCAGCGATAACCCCCCTTTTCCCCTAGCGCCTTGAGACCCGCACGGGTGAATAGCGCGCTTTATAAATGTTAATGATTTGATTTGATTTGAGTATTGTTGAATAGAGATGCAAGCGAGGTGTGAGATGGGCAATGGGCATCCATCTGTCCCACATAGATTTGACATTTTTGCCCTTTCGCCCACATCTCTTCCCATAGCTGCTCACCTCCCCAGATGGGGGCGCCTTTAACTTTCCATCCATCTTTGCGCCAAGTTGGGCCCAGCTTACTAGTCCTTGGTAAGTGGCCCAGCTGTCAGTGTACAAAAATGGTTTCTCTCCGATGGGGGCCTGTTCGATCACTGCTGCTATCCCCTGCAGTTCTGCAAGCTGGCTGGGTCCATTATCTCCTCCTCTCAGCAACTGCGTTTCTGTAGGAGGCGAAAATGCGACTGTTTGCCATTGTCTTTTTCCTTGATGGTACCGGGCAGTGCCATCCGTGAACCATGCATTTTGTCATTCCTCTTCAGTAAGTTGTTCAAAAGGTGGGGCTGTTTTAAACGGTGAAGGTTCCATTTCAGAAGGTTCTGGCGAGGGGGCCTTTGCCTGCAAGTCCACTGCCCCTAGCATATCTTCTTGTAACTTCGACACACCTGCTGGCCCCGGCTTTGCCCTCTGCTGCAGGTACCATTTCCACTTTACGATGGTAGACTCCTGCGCCCTGCCTACTTTAGTGCCAGCCCCTTCTTCTCTTATCCAGCCTAGTAAGGGACCCGTGTTCTTAAGCTAACCGGCCGGTCACCAGTTATTTGTTCCGTTTCCACTAATGCACAATATGCCCCTGCTAGTTCTTTCTCTAACAGGGTGTAATTGCTCATGGATGGTGTTAATCTCTTTGACCAGAATCCTTGTGGCACCCTCTTTTTCCCTTGCCTCTGCCATAGGCTCCACATCACTACATCATCCTGTACTATCATTTCCAACTCAAACGGGTCTCCTTCTGTGATGGGACCTAACGCAAAATAGTTCTGTAATGCATCTTTTGCCCCCCTAAAGGCCTCTTGCTGTTCAGGTCCCCATTGGAAAGTGTTTTTTTTTCGTGTGACTTGATATAATGGTATCAGTATGAATCCTAAGTGAGGGATATGTTGTCTCCAGAATCCCATCAAAACAAAAATTGTAGTGCTTCTGCCTTAGTTGTAGGAATCTTTAGCTGCTGTACCGTATCAATCTTTTTCTGTGATATTCTTTTTACTGGCCCTGACCAAATAGCGCCCAGAAATTTCATCTCTTGTGCAGGGCCTTGGACTTTTTTTGGGTTAATAGCCCATCCCCTCTGCTGTAAGTACCCAGTTAACCTTTCCAGTGTGTCTGAGACCTGTTCTTTGGTTACCCCAGTAATCATGATGTCATCAATGTAATGTGCAAGTCGGGTGTTTCCTGCCGAGAAGTTGGCTAAGTCTCTGGCTATTAGTCCATGACACAAGGTGGGACTAAGTATGTATCCCTGGGGCAACTTTCTGAATGTGAATTGTCTGTTCTGCCAGCTTATTGCAAATTGGTCTTGACTTGCCTCATCAATGTCTACTGAGAAAAAAGCATTTGCTAAATCAATTACAGCATGCCATTCCCCCACATCTTTGCTCAACTGTTCCACTAGCGTGATGATGCCTGGGACTGTGGCTGCCAAGGGTGGAGACGCTTTATTCAGTTGTCGATAGTCAACAGTCATTCAATATGTATCATCTGGTTTCTTTACGGGCCATATAGGAGAGTTAAATGGGCTCACGGCTGGCCTGAGCACACCTGCATCTAGCAGCCCTTGAATGGTTTCTGAAATCTCTTTGTGACCTCCAGGTATGCGGTACTGTTTAATGCACACTGGCTCCTTTGGAGGAGGCACATGTAATGGGCTCCAGTTTGCATGCCCAATCAGAACTGTCATAGATTTCTTTATATGTACGCTCCTCACACCAAAAGTAAATGTTCCCCATTGCGTGTCAATAGTTTTGCCTAGTAACAAATCCATACCAATAATGTAGTCTGGTACTTCAGCTATTAATACCTCTGCCTCTTTGGGTTCCCAAGTTACTTCCGCACCTGTATCGAGCAGTGCCATAACATGTTGTGTTTCTTTTTGCCAATAAATAATAAGAGGTACAAATGGCCGCCTGTCCCCGGGGCTTACTTCTTGCACTGCTCTGACTCCCGGGGTTTGGCCTGACCTTCATAATAAGGAGTCTGGGACTTCCCAGCTGTCGTTGGACAAGTCGGGATATAGAGTTGAGACAGGCACCTTCCTATTTTTCCCTGATTCTGCTTTTTCTTTCTCAGACTCTTCCATTGGTGGTGCTGAGAGCAGCTTTTATTCGAATGCCTCCTTTTCTTTCTTTCTACGCTGCAATGCTTTCCATTTATTAAGCAGATAAGGGGTAGGCTTCCTGTCTATCTCCTCTTTCTTCACCCTAGCATTCAATAAATCTATCCTCATCTGTCATCTGGTCACTTTTATTGTAGACTCTCCTCCCTTATACTTATTGTCTTGCCCCACAGCTCTTGCTGATTTTTGCCAGTCAAGCCCTTCCAATTGTGCCATTATTAATACCACATCCCCTACTGGTCTTCCCCGAGCGGGTCCTATAAGAGCCAACAAGGCACCTTTCATATGCGGAGGGTCATTCCTGATCAGTCGTGCTCTGATCCCTGCTGTCACAGGTTCAACATCAGGCCCTAAAAATTGTTGGGAATACACTGCGTTCTGCATCCCCATTTCTCATAGTTGTTCATTTGCCTCTGAAATGGTATGCAAAGGGCCCCAACTCTCTTCCACATCTATGACTAGGACTGAGTGGAATTTCAATTTGCAGAGTAACTGAAGTAATTTTCGTAATTTTGTGTGACTCTTTTACATGAAATTACTGATAACTACGTGATTACTCCTGCTAGTGCAATTTGGAAGACTAAATCTTACCGTAGGAGTATATTTGGTGAGCACAGGCTGTCGCTTATGCTCGCTAAACATGTTCTCCTGCATTTAACTTTATTTCTTAACACAAAAATGCATCCTCACTTCCATTTTGGATGTGATGGGGCATTTTTGTGCTCAGAAATATCACTAAATGTAGACTTACTCTTGTGGTATAAATATCTGAAATATTGCAGAATTCCTAGGTAATTCCACATGATTACACTACACAGAATTAAGCTTGTTACACCCCCTCCTGTTAATGACTTAGAATCTACTTAGAAGTGGCTATTTGAAAAATCAAAAGTTACCCAATTACAGCAAATTAAAGCTAGTCAAGACACACGTGTACATAAAGCAGTGCTACTGATCAGTAAAACATGGAGCAGAGAATCTATCAGTCAACAGGTTTCTCAACATTTCCAAACTCATGCTTTGAACATCAGTAGTGACTGTGTCATAGATTTCAACATGTATCAACATGTCTGATAATAGGCCTTCACAGAAAACTCCAAGTAGGTCTCTTCTGTAATTATCCTTCATAGTCTGCATTAATTATCCCTCAAACATCAGCATTAAATATATGCCTGAAATCCTAATTGTTTACCTGAACTAGCAGCTTGGTATTTTTGAAAATTACAGATATTTTGTCCATAACATGCAATTGTTTTGGAGCATGATCTGAGTTCCCCCAGACAGAAGCTTATTAGTTTTATTTAAAACAGCAATATATTTGTACTGAAATAATGTCACCATGAATACCCACTGCATGCCATGGCTAAGTCACTACTAGGCCAGGAAAAAACTGAATACCACAAAAAGGAGCACAATACTTCATCGCCATGCCAGGAAACTATTCTTGTTTGGAATATCCTTAATGTGTCATATTCCAGCCAATATTAACCAAATATGCCATGGCCACAACATCCCAGGTACCTCTAATCTGCTAGTCCTCCTCTAGTCCACAACAGGTACACAGACACATGCACATTAAAAAAAAACTCTAACAGATATGCAGCAGTCACATAAAAGTAGGTGAATGACATAAATATCAATTAAAAATCATGGGCCCATATTTATACTTTTTATCACTTTTTGATGCAAAATAGTTAAACACTTACAAAATACAATTATTATTTGTAAGTTTGTGCCGCTTTTGCGTAAAAAAGTAACACAAATGCGGCGCAAAAAAAGTATATATATGGGCAATAGTTCTTCCTTAATAAGGTGTCAAAAATATTGTCACTACAAAACTGTTGAGGAAAAGAACATATAAACTAAGACCACAATTGACTTGTGTATAGAATATTGTTTTTAAACATATTGTTATCTAAAATATTGTTTAGTTTAATAAAGTATTATTTATTATTGTTTCTAATGAATTGAATATACATTAGTTATGATACTAGTTTGTAAGTTTCAATGTGTAATTATATTTTTTATATTTAATAAGTACTTACTCATTTAGCAGCAGGTTATTGAGCATATAAAGGTATATGATGGAAAGATATTTATATCAAAATATGTCTTTTATTTAAATTAAGGATTTAGAAGAATTAAAGTTTTATTTAATGACTAGCTGTGCAAATTGGTTGATTGGTATTTTAATTACCTATGGGTGTTATGTGAATGTAATGCTTATTTTATTTTTATAGTTCAATTATAACTTTATAAGTTAGTTGTGGGTTGTGTTTCTTGGGGAACAGAGAGATAAGTTGTTGAAACAATATTTTTTTAGTAAATAATTTTCAAGTTAATTGCTAATTGATTGCTAATTGTATTTCACAATAAAATGTTGTTTTTTTTGTTTGTTTTTGTTCTATTGAATTAATTTTTTGATTGAATCATAACTGGTGAAGTCACATTTTAAATTCTTATTCTGAAAATGCCACTTTTAGAAGGTAGGCATTTTCTTATCTTTAGATCATCTAGTGCCTCTGCCTGTTTCTGAATACACATGTGGAGCCTGTGACAGCTGGCCTTTGTGCATTCCCTCTAGACAGCCACACAGAAAGGCAGTTTATTTGTGCCTGATGGGCCATCCATATCCTGATGGGACATCCTGGGAACGATGCGGGCTGACACTTACATCTGAATGGGCTGTGCCTGTCCACACACAAACAGATGCATACCTCCCTGTATTGAGTCTGGAGCCACGGCAGGGACTTTGTGCACTTCAAAGGCCTCTCTTTGAAGTATCCCAAACTTCAGAGGCACACCTGAAATACGTGTTGCACCTTAGACACCACCAAATCAGTACACTTCCGGACCTGAGGACATTCTGCCAGGAATAAGGCCTGATGGGCTTCTGAAAATACTGTTGCTGTGCTGGACTCTATTGGACTTTGCTGGACGCCTCCTTTCAGTGTCTGGCCTCCTACCTCCTGCTCTCCTTGCCTGGGAGTGAGGAGGACTGGACGGGCATCTCTACATCACCATAATCAAAGTGAATCAAAGGGCTTGCTGGATTGCCTCCTGCTCTGCATTCTGAGGGACATCAAATACTTCAAACAACCCTGCTGCAGCTTCTGGACTTTGTCATCTGTGAGTCCTGCCCTGCTAAGTGGTTCTGATTCCAGTCCTGGGCCCTTGGAAGTGGAAGTGGGTTTGCTAGCTGTTTCCTAATAGAATCCATGCATTGCCATTGTTGCACCGGTTGAAACCAATGCATTCCCTTTGACGATGCTGCAGCTGAAAAATACTTTGCATCACCAGGTGCATCGCTCCATGACGACACATCACCTACATCACGGGGTTCAACATTGACACATTTCGAATTGCCCGGCTCAGAATCAATGCATTGCCTACGCCACCAGGATAGACAATGACGCCTGAACACTGATGATCCTTGCAACACTCCTCGCATCGTTCTTCAAAGTTGATGTTGATGTTCCACGCAACACTCATAGAACCTGACGGAATCTGATGCATTCTCAGATTTACAAGGCTGGGAGTGCCTCAGATTTCTATGCCAACTCCGTGGTAGCATTAAAGTAGTCCAATGGAGAGAAATAACATACTTTATCCCGGGTACTGAGAACTGTACAGGGATGCATCGTATTTCTGTAAATACAATGTATCCCCGCACTTTCAAAATGACACAGCAAGCTAGCTGGCATTGTCAGCTGAGTCATTTCTTCGTGAAAGAGACCCTGTATTTGCAGATCTTCTTTAAAAATTCAGATCTCAACTTATTGAATTTTTGTTTTTTTGGTCTTGTTTTGCCCAATCAATTAAGCTCTATGTTTCTTTCTAGGTGTGGGATTTTTTGTGTGGTGTTTTCACTTTTTTACAGTTTTAAGTGTTACATAAATACTTTAAACATTGCTTTCTAAGTTAAGCCTGCCTGCTCTGTGCCAAACTACCAGATGGTAAGTACGGGTTAATTTATGGTGTTTAAAGTGGAACAGACTGCCTAATGCCATTGTGGTAGTTATTAAACTGAGACTTCCTCCCAATTTTAAGACTGTGTTCATGATTTCCCCCTACTATACTCTTTGGTGATTGTTCTAAGCAGCTGAATTTATACTAGATACATGCCTGGTGGGAATTGTAATAAGTCGATGCCAATGGACAAAAGTGTAACAATGATTTGGTTGTGGTGAGCTGTACTATAACAACAGATTGTAGCATGGTTTTAAAAGCTCTTTGTGAATATGAGACTGCAAATAGAAATGACTCTATGGTCAGCATGGCCGTTAGGGATCTACCCTGTTTACGGTGCAGAAACAAAGCTGTGATACAGTTCCGGGAAATGCTCTGAAATCAATAGTGACTAGATTCCTGTTAATATTCTTAATCACTGTTTAACAGATGCTCTATCTGCAACATTTGAGAGAGTTCAAATGAGAACACCATAAATTTCTCACAGGTGGTTTGCCCAGATATATTGACTTATTTGATTACAAACCATAGACTTTTCTGTTACCCATGAATGGACAAGATTTTATTCCCTTGGGGATTTCTCCGTTGGGCTGGAGACCTTGAAGGACAGTTTTAAAAGGCTGGGGCCGCCCCTGATGCCTCTTTCACTTTCCACAGCTCCCAGGGGTAATTGCTGTATGCACCGGAGGCCAGAGAGAGAAAGTGAAGAAGGGGAAAGATTTAGAGAAACAGATCAGAGAGGGAGTAGAGATAGTGGGGAGAAAAGGCAAAACAGAGAATTGAAGGAGGTATGGATGGAAACGCAGAGATAGCATGAAGAGAAGAAGGTAGCAGGGCTGATTTCAGCATTTTTGCCAGGGATGCTTTTAGTTCTCCCTTCAGGCGTGGCTCATATCCTCATACTTATTCACAGTTTCATACAAAATCCATTCCTATCAATACATTGATCTCAAACATATGGTCTCCAAATCTAAATTTTCACTACATGCCATGATAAGAAAGTGTAAATGAAACTGTGACAACATTTTCATGGAAAATGGGAAGAGTGGCAACACTCTAGACAGCAGTAATCAATGGTATCTCTTTGAGATGCATACAGCCACACAATTTGGATACCTGAGATATGACATATTGGGTAAGATGGTGGGCCATAATGCCAAGCACAAGATAAAGAGGATTTCCCTGCTACCTAGGAATACATGTTGTTTCCAGTTGTGGTATGGGAATTCCTGCAACTGTGTGATATCAAAATGTACTTTTTGAAAAATTGCACGTTTACTGTGCATAATTTATTATTTAGTTCGACAGATTATGTATTGTGGCTGGTCCTTGAATTATGTAGGAAAGATGCCATTCAGAAGTCTGTGCGTTTGAATGTCCTTGGTATTGCATTAAAAGAAATGCACAAAGAAGTTGCTATGTTAGAAGACCAGCTTAATTCCACGTAGGAAATGAAAGGACTTATAAACAAAAACAATAAGTGTTGCACATATTTGAAATAGTAGAATCGTCTGTGTTAATGGAAAATTCTGATTTGTAACAGTGCTGTGTCTGTATTTAGTTGTCCTACCAAATGCGTATCTCCAGTATTTCAATAGCTGATGGATGAATGAGTGGAAGAATGAATGGATGAATTAAATATTTTTTAACGAGCACAGCTGTCAGACTGACGTCCCAGTGTTACAGATGCTTATCCATGCTAGTTTTTGTTACTGCTTCTGGTGATTCAATCAATAATAATTAAAATATTAAACTAATGCACAAATATATTGTCACTTGAGCTATAGATGCATCCCAAGCAACCATTCACAGTCTTTTAATTCCCCCAATAAAATGTATCTAAACCATATAATTAATAAATGGGAGTGACATACAGCTGTGCATATTGCAGTTTGAAAAATGTAAGAATCACTTTCATATAGAAGAAATCTCTTTAGTCAGATTTGAGTTATACCAGATTACTGAATGTATAGTATATTCTTGCAAAAATATTGGCTACAGAATTCGAATACCTCAAAATCTTCAAGATAAGGAAAAAGAGGTAAGTAGAAATTAACTACTCTTAACTCGACATCTATCAAACTTGAAGATATCTTCAATATTTACATCAGCTGTGTCATTTTCCCAGGGTGAAGATAGGAGGGCCTGGTTTACACAGCCCGAAGGCCTGGTTCATAAGCACCTTTCATGTTCAGTAAATTTGGTTCCACGTTTGTAAATAGTTTTAATCTAATTGAAGGTTCATAATGAGTTCGTTCTCTGACGTGTGTACAAATCAACAAACTTGCATTTTGTTTATAATCGGACACCATGTCTGACCTCTTCCAATCCTAGAAATTATCAAAAATGTGCTTCTGTCAAGGGCTGGAGTAAATCTCTTTCCGGGGCCGCTGTGAGAATGAGGCCCATTGTATGTACATATCTGCAGATGGAAACATTTCGTGTAATATCTGAAGATATAAGAAAATGCTGCAGTGTAAAACTGTGAGGGAACAGAATATTTGTGTTTTTTATAATGTATTTCATAACATAACACCTTTTCGATTTGTGATCATCACACTACCAATGCAGCTATAGAGACCAATATATATTGCATAATCTCTAGGAAGGGAAGCAGTCAATGGTTGTACCATCATCACTTGTCATTTACAATTCATAAGAAAGCTGACTAATCCAACTGGCAGTTATCAGTCCATGCAGAAGAGGCATCTGTTTATCTTCGGAACCCGTCCTTTTTCAGTTCAGAACACTGCATCGTTAAATGGAGATGGGTTAAGAATTTAAGTATTAATACTACACACACACACATCTCTCTCTCTCTCTCTCTCTCTATATATATATATATATATATATGTATATATATATATATATATATGTACATATTTACATACATACATATATATAATTGAATTGCAACCGTTCTCTAGGGGGCTAAAACTACATTTCTACTGTCAAGTGCAACGCACAAGTAATAACAAAGAGACCCATTTACAAATCTCATTAAATATAATTCAAATGTTTAACCACCGTTTTTAAAATTTGAGGAGGCAATATTCAATGACTAGACAAAGATGAAAACAGAGCAAGAGAAGTAGTGGAAGTATTCCCATAATCCCCTTAAGAGCAAGAGAAATGTTAGTGCAAATTAATTCAAGAACAAAAACCTTGTGATAAAACTGACAAAAATATAAATAGGCAGCAATAGGTTACAAGATGCCAACTTGCCATGTGACAGACTCCCAAGACGCCGGATCTTACTCCTGGACAGTTCTTAGGAACTGAAATGATCCAATATGTTAGGCTTGAAGAAGTTCCAATAGAGCGAAAATGTTGGCTGGATTGTTGTAAAAGAAGAATGATCTATTGCACAAGGAACTTTAAAAAAGGGAAGATTTTAAAATAAAGAAGATTCTTTTGGACCATTTTGGAACAGACATTCCAGTAACTGTCCACTTGAATTCACACCGGGCCGTGTGACCTATATTAAAAGACAGATTACTGTGTGCCTCTTCCACCTTGGTCTCATAGAGATTTAACTGGCCGAGAAAGGGGCTGCAATATTGATTTAGAACACAGTGACATATGAAAGAGAATGTTAAAGACTGATTTAGGATATGAATAGCTATCAGATGCCTACTCATTAGATATAATTACTGAACTGAAGCAAAGATATAGGATTGGATCTCTAAAGTGGAATAGTTTCCAGATCACTGAGCACCCTCTTATCCGCTACTTTTACAGCCGTCCCAAAATACATTAAAACGGGTTTCCAGCACCTGGAAGACTTACTGTGACAGGTGCAATAGGTATCTGTTGGACCTGGCTTTTTTGACAGGGTCATCCCCAAACCTTTTGCCTCCTTCCTCCTATTTTTTCTGACCTGTTGTTGTTGGCTTTTGACCTCTGGGCACTTTACCACTGCTAACCAGTGCTAAAGTGCATATGCTCTCTGTGCAAATGGTACTATTGATTGGTTTATCCATGATTGGCTATTTAATTTACTTATAAGTCCCTAGTAGAGTGCACTATATGTGCCTGGGGCCTGTAGATTAAATGCTGCTAGTGGGCCTGCAGCACTGGTTGTGCCACCCACTTCAGTAGCCCCTTAACCTTGTCTCAGGCCTGCCATTGCAAGGCCTGTGTGTGCAGTTTCACTGTCACTTCGACTTGGCATTTAAAAGTACTTGCCAAGCCTAGAACTCCCCTTTTCTACATATAAGTCACCCCTAATGTGTGCCCTAGGTAACCCCTAGAGCAGGGTGCGGTGTAGGTAAAAGGCAGGACATGTACCTGTGTAGTTATATGTCCTGGTAGTGTAAAACTCCTAAATTCGTTTTTACACTACTGTGAGGCCTGCTCCCTTCATAGGCTAACATTGGGGCTGCCCTCATACACTGTTGAAGTGGCAGCTGCTGATCTGAAAGGAACAGGAAGGTCATATTTAGTATGGCCAGAATGGTAATATAAAGTCCTGCTGACTGGTGAAGTCGGATTTAATATTACTATTCTAGATATGCCACTTTTAGAAAGTGAGCATTTCTTTGCACTAAAATCTTGTTGTGCCCTTCAATCCACGTCTGGCTAGGTTTAGTTGACAGCTCCTTGTGCATTCACTCAGACACTCCCCAAACACAGGGTACTCAGCCCACTTGCATACATCTGCATTTTGAATGGGTCTTCCTGGGCTGGGAGGGTGGAGGGCCTGCCCTCACACAAAGGACTGCCACACCCCCTACTGGGACTCTGGCAGACAGGATTGAACTGAAAGGGGGCTTGGTGCATTTCTTAGACACTCTTTGAAGTCAACCCCACTTCAAAGGCACAACTTAGTATAAAACAGTGCCTCTGCCCTACCTCATCAGACACTTGCTGGAGAAGAAACCTGAACCAGAAACCACATCCTGCCAAGAAGAACTGCCTGGCTGCTCAAAGGACTCACCTGTCTGCTTTTCCACAAAGGACTGCTGCCTTGCTGTTGGCCTGCTGCCTTGCTGAACTCTTGTCTGGCTGTAAAAGTGCTCTCCAAGGGCTTGGATAGAGCTTGCCTCCTGTTCCCTGAAGTCTCAGGACCAAAAAGACTTCTCTCTTCCACTTGGACGCTCCGTGCGCCGAAATTTTCAACGCACAGCTTGTTCCGCGGCAAGAAAAACGCCGCACACCGACGCTGATCGACGCGACGCCTTCGGGACGACCGAAACTTTGACGCACGGCCTCGCAAGGACAACGCCGCTCGACTTCCCAGGAGAAATCGACGCAACGCCTGCTGTGAGATCAAAACTTTGACGCACGGCCTCGCAAGGACAACGCCGCCCGACTTCCAAGGAAAAATCGACGCGACGCCTGCCGTGAGATCAAACTTTGACGTATGGCCTCGCAAGGACAACGCCGCCCGACTCCCAAAGAGAAATCGACGCGACGCCTGCCGTGAGATCGAAACTTCGACGTGCAGCCCTGCAGAAAGACACGCAGCCGGAAAACAAGCAGGAAAATTCACGCACAGACCCGGGACATCTGGTACTCCCCGCGATTCACAGAAAGAGACTGTCCGCACGCCGGAAAACGACGCACGATGTCCCGCATGGAAAATGACAACGCAAGTCCGTTTGTGCTGAGGAGAAATCGACGCCCACACCAGTTTTCCACGTATCTCTTCTCCTGTGGCCCTCTGAGGAGATTTTCCACCAGAAAGCAGGTACTTTGTGTTTGAAAGAGACTTTGTTTGCTTTCTAAAGACTTAAGACACTTTATATCACTTTTCAGTGATATCTTTACAAATTCATATTGCAACTTTGATCGTTTTGACCTGAAAATACCCAGATACATATTATATATTTTTCTAAACACTGTGTGGTGTATTTTTGTGGTGTTATACTATGGTGTTGTATGATTTATTGCACAAATGCTTTACACATTGCCTTCTAAGTTAAGTCTGACTGCTCATGCCAGGCTACCAGAGGGTGGGCACAGGCTGATTTTGGATTGTGTGTGACTTACCCTGACTAGAGTGAGGGTTCTTGCTTGGACAGAGGGCAACCTGACTGCCAACCAAAAACCCCATTTCTAACAGTATCATTAGGTATCATTAAAACCACTTCCTTCAGCTTCTTTTGAAGTTGAAGTTATTGTGTCTAAAAGAGACCAAAGATGCTGTGAATGCCACTAAACAAGCATCTCACAAGCAGCAACATTCTGTGCCATTGGAGAACCGCTCTGTTCATCAGAACTGGAATGCAATACTTCTAGATGGTTTGTGATTGAATACACCTGATTAGTCATCACAAAAACATCTTCCAGTGTGAAGAGGACCTTTAAATACAGATTGGAGGGCCCAGCATGTGTCAGCCTGTGCAGTCACCTTAGCGAACCCGTAGTCCATAATTTTGAACAAATTTGTACTTATGATGCCTCCGTCCCATTAAAAAACAATGTAAAGATCTTGAAAATTAACATTTATATCTTCGTCATCTGAAACAGTGATAGAAACAAGGCGGGAGAGTTCATCACCTGGAAAAATGAAGGATAAATATGTGATATTCATACTGACAATCTATTGGGTAGACATGTAATGGGTGTAGCCGCTAAAGGCAAGCTAACAGCTACAGAATATGCAAAACCAGCAGATTGAAATTCACATATTATGTTCCCAATTCACCATCCTACATGTCTTCAAGGAAATCTCCCAGGTGGGCGATATTTGAGGTTATGAAGAAAACTGCTCAGACCTAACACAGTTTAATGAACAAGAAGAGAAACTGATTAACAAATTAATTAATTAACAGAGATGGGGTTGCTCAAAGAACATTATTACAAGATCAGAAAAGAGAGGCAGAAATTATAACAGAAAGTATTCCTGACAAGGAATCAAATAGCTTACTCACACGAATCACTACCTTCTCTGCTACATCCAGCACCTAAACAATGCATCAAAGAACATTAGAACATTGGAATGTTGGTAGCTCCATTGAAAACAATGGAGTGCTGCGGGCTTTTACTGGCCGGTAAAAGCCCGCAGTGCCAACATTCCAATGTTCGCTTTGTTCACAGCAACAGCTGTGAACAAAGCCTCACGGAGCCCGGGGGGATTTTAATCCCCTCGGGCTCCGTGAACGTTTTTTTTTTAAATAGAACATTCTGCCCTGAGTGGCAGAATTTTCTAATAGCCTTAGAACCTGCCGTAGCGGGCTCTACCGGCTATTAAAGGCCCTTTCCCGGGCATTTAACGTGGGAGCGGGCCTTTAATAGCCGGTAGAGCCCACTACGGCGGGTTCTAAGACTATATTGGAAGCTACTGATACAAACTCTGTATGTGCAAATGATAAACAAGCATTTGGGATACAACAGTACATGCACACTCCTTGCATTAGATCAGACCTAATGGGGCGTACTCAAAACGATTGACCATTTTCCTTGTGGAGTGTGTTCTATATGCCTTTAAATAAAAACCTATGAAAGACTAGATCTGTGACTGAGTTCACCCTGGGAAAAATAATTTTGACCAAATGCATCAATGAGAGACTAATTTGCGTATTGGAGTTTTCTTGCCATCTCTAACATACAGACATGCTCTCATGAAAGATTAGGAAAAGAATATTGGAACACAAATCCAATATCAAAAGGGGTGGGTTTACAATTAAACTAGGGACACACTCTAAAGAACTCAAGCATATAACACGTCATATGCTTGACCATTATTGGGATAAAAATGACAAAATAGTCATGAACATCAAACACAAACTCCTATAAAAAAGAATAGAAATGCACACTTATTCTAACAGGCAGATCGAAGGAAATGATGAAATTGAATGGTATTCTCTCTTAATAAACAGACGTTTAGAGCATCATTTTATAATATATATTTCATCCAAAATCATTGATCCAATACTCCACTACAAGTTACCAATAAATGGAATACAATTTGATATAAACAGGTTAAGTGTCAGAGCTTAAGTCTATGTTTTCTGCATCAGCCTTGTTATATTTAGTAAGCTCATAAATACGCATACTGAGCATACCTAATGTTCTCAACTCTCATGGCAGTATAGCGCTCTCTTATGTTTTCTTTCCAATGATATAGCATCAAAAAGTGTGTTACACATAATGTTCTCTATTTTAGAGCAACCATGATAAAGTGATTTACCTAAACATCACTCACAACCAGGCACTTTTGGAGGCGGTATATAGTCTAGCCCCAGTCTGCGTACTCACAGTGATGCACACATGTCTATGCCAATTTCACCATGCACATATTGGCAGGTTCTCATTCTAGCATTTCTACTTGATGTACACGTGTGCAAAATGAACGTCGCCAAACTCTCATGCATACACAATAATGTGACCGTTGATGCATTCAGTCCTGAAACACTAATGAATTTAATTCTTCGCCTGTGCACATCTCCTGATTGGAGACACTCAGGAATGTACGGCCAGATGTACAGACATCAGGCATACCAATTTCCTAATTTGATTATCTCCATATCACAATTAGGAAATCTGTATTCCTGATGTATACATTTTTTTATTACAAAATACCGATTTCCAGCAGGTCACAAATCGACCTATCTCATAAATATTAATGAGGTAGGTCATAACTTGTTACCCATTAGGAATCACCTCAATCACAGGGATGGTAGCCTGCTGGGGATAGCAGATTACCATGTCTGTGATTTTTTTTTAATAAACCCATATATTTTTTAAATGCAGCCCATTTTCCTTAAAGTATAATGGGATGCATCTAAACAAAGAAAATTCAACATTCGCATTTTGCTGTTGAGAGTGAGAAATGGTCTGTGAGATCACTGCCTGCTCTTAAAAAATGTTGTTTTTAAACATTCACTTAGAGGAAGAGTCCCATAGAGACCCCATCCCTTTTATGAATGGGTTACAACCAGTTTAGAATTGGTGGTAAAGTATTAACATTTTGCGACCGGAATTCAAATGCAAAACATTAATACATTCTACTGTGATTCGGTATTTGGAAGCGGCTCAACAAACATCGCCCTTCCAAATACTGAATCACAAATGCAAATTGGATTTCTGTAATAAGTTGCAGAATAGCATTTTAACTTTTGTATATTAAAAAAAGATTTTTTGCGGTCACAAATGGCCCAATTCAGTGAATCGGGCAGTTTGCGACCTCAAAAAAACTTTGCTCATATTGGCCCTAAATGTTAGCATGTGTTTGTTTTACATTTAGCTGAAGTGACACAGGTAATCGATTGCCTGATGTTCTATCATTGAAGCTGAATGGATTTTGACAGATGGTCCCACGACTTATACAGGCCTGTGATAGATGGCTGTTTGACTGAAGAAAAGAAGTTACATATATGGATTAATAGCAAGGGTATTTTGAAAGAAAATCAATGATATCAAACGGTATGAGCATAAGTAATATATAGCACAGCTTTTGCTCATCCACGTATAACTTATAAACACACCAGCCAAGTAATAACTTGTAGGAAATATGTATATAAAACATGAACACAGCAGTACAGTGTTTGATTCTGGAAATGGATATCTTAGTATTGGATCGTTTTTATACGAAAGTTCACACTCTACTTTTATTTCTGGGTGAATTAACAACAGAGATCATCACCAACATAGCAACATAGCTCTTTATTAGCTTCACCAATGTGATTGTAAGCAATAATAAAGATTCCATTAAATTTCAGAAACTGGCCATTCTCTATAAGGAGTATGCTTATCTTTGCATTATTTACTTCTCGTTGCTTTTTGAGTGCATTTTCACTTTTTACTTACTGGTAGTTGCAGCGTTTGCATGACATCGGCCCTGGTACAAACAAGGAAAATGGTGTTAAAATGCAGCAATTATCGGGGTTTAATGGCCACCTCAGGGCTCTGTGCCCGGTGAAACTGTACCCGCTGCACCAATGATAGCTTTGTCTCTGCTTACTCTCCTCTTCTCCTGTTTTATCTCTCGCTCTGGTTTTGTTTGATCATTTCTTCAGCACCACATCTGAAAACTGAAGCAACTCAATTGAACAGTTATGAGGACATTTTCCCCTTTTTCCATCTTGTTTTGTTCGCTTGAAAGTATTGGTCATTGTTATAAGTTACCCTTAAAAGCCTTTCATATTCTTCAATTGCTAAATGCAAGGCACTGTGACACCTACGGCTGAAAGAGTTTGCGCAATAATGTAAAAGAAATTGCCGAAGAGAAAGGTTTTGTAATTTGTAGCCGTGAATTTAAACATAATGAAACGTGTGTTGGTTTCTGTAAAAGTAGCGTAAATATAAGCAGTTACCACCAATACAAATCTCAAGCAGAGGGGTGGGCAGAGAGAGGGACGAGGGGATAAAAAAATAATAATAAATAAATGTACCTGTTCCCGTGGCCACCGCCTGCCGCCTCGCTCCCCTGCTCTTCTGGTGTCCCAGCATTCACTAGGACACCAGCGCATTCTCCCCAGCAATCCTGGTGCTGCTTTCATGCTGTACCTATCATAAGAGCAGCACCAGCATTGGTCTGTGTGGCTTGTTCTGCCGCTCAGACAGTGCACTGGAGTCTGTGAAATTTCTTGGTTTGGAGAAACTTAACTGAGCATGTATGTTTGGCTGTCCTAAGATGGCTTGCCAAACACACATGTGCACTAGGATGTGCACAGACTCCACTCCCGCTCCCCTCTCCCAATGCCCAGCCCTGCCCCTCTCTTCACATGCTTCTGGCTGAGCTAGGAGCTGATAAACAATAATGATATTTTGTTTTATTTTTCAGCTCTTGGCTTAGCCGGGTGCGACACTCCTTCACTATTCCCATCCCCATCTAATTGACTGCTCATTTCATTAATTTGCAGAAATGGCGAACCTTATACCGTGGCATTGTGACAAGGCTGCTCCTAGCCCTGAATTAATATGATTCAAGCTGTGCAGTGGCATCTTAATGTAAGCAAGCTGTGGGCAAGGAATAGTAATTGCGTTTCCCCCATCGGCTGCTAGTTGGTCACTGTCTAGTCAAAGTTAAACGACCAAGAGCTCAAAATGTCTGATTAAACTCATTTCCATTTTCTAAAGCAGAACAGACGAATGTTGTTTTTATTCAACAAACGGCTATTGCTTTCTCGGGAATGAAAAGTGGGTCTGTTTGCCAAAATCGAATTTCTTTTCATTCAGTGAATAATTAAGTTGCAGGTGGTTCCTGGGCTTTCAATTTCTAAAGCCAGAAGCCAAGTTTGGCAGGTGCCATCCTTCTTATGGTATTGATTGTAAAAATGCCTGCGCAGAAAGGGACGTTTAACGCTTTTGGTTAGATGTCACTTTTCATTTAAATGTGTATGCTCGTGAAAAATAGACAAGTGGGTATTTAACTGAGGAACAGTTTAGGGAAATACGAAAAATAGACGAAAGTGATCTGAAATGCATTTGTTTCAAGTACCTAGGACCTAATCATAGAGTGATCTTTATTTGAGTTGATCAAGTTCGAACGGTGACAGAAATAGGCCAGGCACCAAAATAAAAGTGGGCCCCATTATTGATTCAGAGAGCTAAAAAAGTGCCCCATATTTTCTAATTGGCCAGTTTAGAAGTTGTAAAAACACGCTGTTGTGTTTCCAAAAGTGCTAAAGATTACATGGATTTAGGCTTGCTCTAGGCCATGATTGTTTTAGGATCAGGGAGAAGAGTAAAACCCTCCACAGAATTAGGCCTGTGAAGTTCCATATTATGTTCTATTGGGAAACATTTAGCTTTCTTTTTGCCCATGGTCAAGCATGACAAAACAAGTATTCCGCGTCAATGAAAAAAAGAAATACATCACTTTACTTAATGTACATACGCACATTAAACCAAAAAAAGTGTTCCAGTGGCTGCGCAGTGTGAAGACGTGAGCCATACAAGAGACACAACAGTTATGGCGACCAGATTTTGAGAAGCAAAAACCGGGACAGATCAGACATTAAGGTAGGACTAAAGCCTTTAGCCTTCATTTTATGTGGCCTGTCCCGTATTTTGTGTAGCCCTGTAAAAGTAACTGTGTGTGTGCGCGACTATAGGGTTGTAAGTCTTGTAAATGTATGCAGTATAAATGTGTGCATATTTATTTACATTTACAAGTAATTGTTTGTACACACACACACTTAACAAGAGTGTTAACATCAGCAATGGCAGGGGTCTGCGCCCCTTGGTCACTCCTCCCCACTCAGTCTTTCAGATGGGACCAGGCACCTGCAGTGCTGCCTGGCAGAAGCAGAATACTTAAATAATTTCAGACTTTAGCAGCACTTGTGGAAAGGAATGCATACCTTTCAATGCTGCTTCGCAGGATGATCTGACCTTTCTCTTAAACCGGTACATTTATATAAAATTACCAAAAGCATGGGACACTTGAATAGTCCCTTGCAGTCTAGGATTATCTGGAGAAATGCGGTACGTTTGGTCACTTTAAAAGCAGTTAATGTAATTACATTATATACATATGGGTCTCCACTGAATAGACATAAGATTCATCATCAAATCAATGATATGGGCACCTATTTCTGATTATTGTGGATATGTACTAAAGTCATGACTACCCCTTCTTCTTGGGAACACATGGTTCCCCACTTTGCTATACAGTTTTAGGCCTGAGTGACATTTCAAAATGCTGAAGTAATCAAAGTAATTTTGGAAATTCTGATTTAAGCTTTGGTGCAGAATTACTGATAATTAAGCAATTACTCCTACTGCGTATCTCACATTTAGTGAGCGTGAGTGTCGTTTGTGCACACTAATTCTGTTCTGTTTGCACCATAGTGGAATGGTGCCTGAATAATAGGTAGGATTGTTTTTATGCAGAGAGAGTTTTTCCTGCACAACAAGGCCCATAAGCATATTCCTCTTTGTGTGCTGCAGAATGCATAATGCAGCACACATAGAAAGAGGAAGTAACAGGAAAAAATAAACATATTTCTCCTTGTTACATCTCTGTCAAGTAAGTGCACAATTTTGCAGCAAATCTAGGTTTACAAGTGTTTGTAAATCTGGGTTTGGAGAAAAATACATGGATGGATGCATGGGAAGGTCCATGTTACAACCATTCCTACACAATACATTTGTATTTACTAAACCATGCTAAGTGGCATTGGGTGGCTTAGTAAATTATAAAAAAATTATTTGTGTTGGGGCAGTGCCACAAAAGTGACACAATCTAGATCTAAAACATTGCAAATCTGGGCCTAAATGAGTGTTGTGTAGGTTCTCATTCTGTTAATGAGACAACTGGACTTGGATGACAGGATTACATGGATGGTGGGTACTAAGGGGCATATTTATACTCCGTTTGCGCCGGAATTGCATCGTTTTTTTTTATTCAATTCCGACGCAAAACTAACTCCATATTTATACTTTGGCGTTAGACGCGTCTAGCTCCAAAGTCCATGGAGTTTGCGTCATTTTTTAGCGTGGACACCTACTTTGCGTTAATGAGATGCAAGGTAGGCGTTCACGTCTAAAAAATTGACTCTGAGGCATGTGCGCCGCATTTACACTCCCGGGCAAAATTCACGCCCGGGAGTGGGCGGGTCAAAAAAAATGACATACGGCCGTTTTTGCGCCGTTTTTTAGCGCCTGGAAAAGGCAGGCGTTAAGGGACCTGTGGGCTCTGAAGGAGCCCAGAGGTGCCCTCCCATGCCCCCAGGGACAACCCCTGTCACCCTTGCCCACCCCAGGAGGACACCCAATGCTGGAGGGACCCATCCCAGGGACATTAAGGTAAGTTCAGGTAAGTCATTTTTTTATTTTTTTTTGTGGCATAAGGGGGCCTGATTTGTGCCCCCCTACATGCCACTATGCCCAATGACCATGCCCAGGGGACAGAAGTCCCCTGGGCATGGCCATTGGGCAAGGGGGCATGACTCCTGACTTTGCTAAGACAGGAGTCATTTCTATGGGGATTGGGAGTCCAAATAAATTGCGCAAATCGGGTTGAGGCGAAAAATTTGCCTCAACCTGACTTGCCCCATTTTTTGATGCCCAAGCCCCATATCCCCCTACGCCGGGGCTGCCTGGTGTACGTCGTTTTTTTCCACGTACACCAGGCAGCACCGGCGGCTAACGCCGGCTAACGTCATTGATTAAATACGGCGCCCGCATGGCGCTTCAGAATGGCGTTAGCCGGCGCAAATTTTTTTGACGCAAAACTGCGTTAGCGCAGTTTTGCGTCAAAAAGTATAAATATGGCCCTAAGTATGATTCCACATTACTTGAAATCTGTTGGCCTAATCCAGGTTCTCTGGCTAGCTAGCAGCACCTCATCTCTGGACGACATGATTGTGGAAACTATATATTTATCATACCTACACTAAGTTTTAGCACAGCGTAATAAGCCTAATCTGCACTTTGGGTTTCCCACCTGGAGGTACATCATCCCTCATACCTGGAGGAAGAAGTGTGTAGTCTAGAGAGACACCGTCCCCATGTGGATCAGGGGTCCGGCTGTCTAAGCAAGTAGCTGCAGTGGAGCAATTAGCATTCAGCATACAGTCGTGATCATCTGGCTGGAATCTCCCTCTAACATGTCTAGGACAAAGGGGAGTTTTTATAATAAAACAACTGACATTCTAAGAAATGGTCCCCACGTGTGAGTGTGTGTTTTTCCGTGAATGTTGGAGACACAGCATACCCTGTTTGTCGGCAACCCTATCTGACTGTAGCCTTGAAGAAAGCACAAAGTGAAATAAATGTCCAACTATGAACGGGATGCTTTCCTAGGCAAAAGTACAATAAGATAAAGAAAATAAAACAGCACCACAAATGTGGCTATTGCTAGGAAAATAAAGCAATGCTGTATAAAATGTAACTGGATTAAATTGCACAGCGTCAGGCCTAGTTAGCTAAAACAACATGTCTAAAACATGGCTAAAATAGCTATACAACATGAGTATCTGTTTCTCTCTCCAGCGTAAATCAAATATTATGTTTTTTGCATTTAGTCCTTTGAGTAACTGCATTACTATAATGTATTGAACAGGAACACTGGATTACTTCTAAAAAGAAAGCACACAAAAGAAGTCTTGCTGACAAAACTATAAAAGCAAGTTAACTATGGCAGGGTATTCAGTTTTCATGTTATCACTTGCTTCCATAACTTAACAAAGACTGATTTTAGAGAGGCTGGGATCACAATGAAAAATTATAACTATTAGCATACCAAAAGAACCCAATAATGGACCAGAGTCTGTCTCTCCCACTTCCTGAGCACGTGCTCGAACGCACACATACACTAGCACTTTCTCATACTACTTTCAAAGTAGATTTGACTACTGAATCTGCAATGGTAACTGGTGAAAGTAATTTTTAAACGGCTGATTTTGGAGCCTTGACTCTTGGGCTCTAATCCTAGCTTGTGTCCCAAGCAGCACATTCTGAAGTTTCGGTAAAATCACTGTAGATGCCTATGACAGCGCCTCTACTCTTCATTTGCACATTCCCATCACATTGGTGCCTGTAGTGCAGTCTCTTTAGCTTCACGCACACATATTTATACATATAAGAACTAATGTTTGTAAAGTAATATACCTCTGTTATGTCCTCCGATTCTTGAAGTTAGGTCTGCTCCATATCAAACACTAAAACACAAATGTGAGTGTCGTTTTTGAAAATGTACACAATTGCAAACAATGCACTGCAATACGTTAATGTAAATCTTAATGGTATGCACATAGTGAGCCACAGGAACATATATCCTGACATTCATACACGCAGAAACCAACACAACTAAAGACACTAGTGCTCACGGACCAGAAGACAGACACCAAGCATGCATACTTCTGGGCACCTAAGCATAACAAAGTCTAGGCACACTTACCACCACACAGTCACTCATTTATACATACCAATGGACATTTGTCGTGGTTAGTTATATAGCACATTGTGGCCCCTTAAATCTCTAGAAATGACAAGTTAACAAAAAACATGAAACAGAAGAGGGAAAGAGAAAGGAGTCATTTGAACTTAATTATAATTTCCAAAGTAGAGCAGTTATAAGCAGCTGATCTTAATCATCTAATTGGCTAGGAAAAAGCAAGAGAGAAAATAGGGAAGCTTAGAGGGAAGGATAATAGAGTTGAAATCAGGGGCAGGAGCAACTAAGTTGAGCAATCAAGGACTGATGGAGAGTTAGGAACTCTGAAAAGCTGCACAAATGTGGAAGAACATGTGAGAAGAGTTGCGATTGAATCATCTAAGGCCAACACACAGAGATTGAAACACAGCAGTTTGAATTATGAGTGTGTTGAAATTAGCGCTACAACAGTGCTTCGCCCTTCTCCAACCACTGTGTTTGTGACCTTTCAGCATCCTTTCATCGTGCTCGTGGCAGTACCACATGCCAGCTAAAACAAGAGATTGGAGTTCAGAATAGGAGTTACAGTTTTGCGGGGCCATTATTATAACTGTTGGGCTAGTTGCAGTGGCTGTTCCTCCCTGGGAGTGGAGGAGCACTACCCCCCTGTACGTCTGTCCAGAAAGCGTAAAAAATAAAATGGTAAAAAAATCAATTTGTTACAATTTCCTTTTTGATGCTTTCTGACAGGAAACAAAGTGCAAGGGCAGGGCAGGACCAGAGCATCACTGCTGCCAATGATTGGCAGCAATGAGAAGTGGCCCCTTTGTTTGAAGTGCACTTGATTCTTTGGCCGGCTACCTTGCTACAGCCAAACCAACATGCACATTTTAAAACCCTCCAACCTGGCTGTCCTGGACAGCTGGGTTGGAGAAGGCATAGGATTTTGGAGCATGGAAGTGGCCCACTCCAGCCAATCAAGACACTTTTTTCACGCTGCTTAGTAGCATGAAAACAGTTTCTTAATTGAATGAGGGAGTTGGCTGTGGGCTTTGCGCTCGCAGGACATGCCGTAGAAGAAGGACATGCTGCAGGACATCGAGTAAGGTGTTTTTTTAAATTTATATTGATGTGCATTGTATGTGTGTATGTTATGTGTGTGTGTTATGTATACTATGTGTGTATGTTATGTTTAGTGTATGTTGTAGTTTTTTATGCCCCTCCAATTTATTTTACTGCCAGCCATCATTGGCTAGTTGGGCCTTGCTGGCGAACAGCAATGTCACTGCACTTGTCCTTGATCCTCTGCTGAGGACAAGTGGGTCTCAGGCTGCAGTATGGGTTTCTAGTGCGTGAAGCTGGAGGCTGGCACTCAAGGCCCAGTCTCATGCTGGTCTCATGTTTAGCCTGAAAATATTCATCCTTTGATTGTGTGGTACTTCTCGACAACTTCAGAAGCGGAGCAGAGTGGATAAGGGAGTGGAGTGAGGAATTGTTCAGGAGGCTATCATCAGCATTATGACCACTGTGTCCACACTAAAATTATTAGGACCTTTTTACACTTTCTAAGTTCACTAATTTCATATCTGGAGACATGTAGCAGATATACTCCTGAATTTAGTGAGCAAATGGTGAATAATCGCAGTCCACTAAAGTTGTTGGGCTACTACAGCATTTATGACATTAAGGCATACATTTAATGATGCGGAATCCATGCAGCACCAGTCATCAGTGCAGAAACATCACTTACATTAACACACATTATTAAAAAAAACTTGCATTTCAGCACCCAGTAGCTATGACCCCCTGGAAATTCTAAACCATGGAGTTCTAATGAAGTCTTCTTATTTGCTGTCCATCTGTTGTGTTGTGCACGTTTTTAGAGTTTTAATTAATAAGAAAAATCCCAGTTTTGTACTGTGATACTAAGGAAACTCAGAACTAGGCGTATGAATCTGATTTACTAAACTTTGACACAATGAAATACAGCAGGTGAACTTGCACCCTTCAGTGCGTTAAAAGGGAGAGAGCAGAAATGCACTCTATCTAAAAAGATGTTGCATACTTCTGGGTGATTTGTGCCTATGCAGTCACACTTATACAACCATGCAATGGTGGTTGTTTTGTGGTCAAAATAGTTGTCGTGCAGGAAGAGGCACCTACCTGCACAAAATATTTAGAGGCTTATTCCTCTTTGTATGTGTGTTGCAGAATGCAACCCACATTCAAACAGGAAGTAAAAAGGAGAAATAAATAAATGTCTTCTTGTTACACCAGCCTCTGGTAGACACACTATTGTTTCATAAAACCTTGATTAATGACTTTAGTAAATATGGGTTTGTGTCAAAGTAGAGGCACTAGAACACACATGCTCCACATGTGTAACAGCTCCTTCATGCAAGGTATAACTATGTGCTGCTGTGCATTACTATAGGGATACAATCCCATGAAAAGCAATGCAAATTTTGAATTGTGTGGCTTGGTGAACCCCAACATGGATTTTGCATCTGGGCTGCACTAAAAAAAGTAGGGCAACCCCATGCAAAATCTTAGTAAATCTGGTAATATCTCTAATGCTCATGAATGCCGACTTGCCCTGCCAAATAAAAGGTGTCACTCTTCATCAATTTCTGCAATTTCCACAAACTCTATGGCTGCGTCCAACTGGAACAGTTGCGATGCCAAAAATGTTTTGTCATGCAAGAGAGCTAAATTTAACTAATGCTCTAATATATAATGGTAACAAAGGAAACAAGGATATAGGTCATCAGCTCGCTAGAGTTGGACACATACAAGTTCAATATACAGAGGTTATTTTAATGGATTTAAGACACACAGTTTCCTTTCAGTGATGGACAGGGACTATTTAAGGATCCCTTCATTTCCTAAACATGCATTCCATTAGATCATGGGGTTTTACTTGAATGATCATGATATTATGACAGCTTTTGATCATGAACTAAACGACGGATATATGGGCATTGTAAAGTCTCTCACTCAAATGAATGATTAAATTAATGATCTTCAATCTAACCTGTCAAATAATGTTGGTTACAGAATATGCTTGTCAGATGTGGATCGCCATTCAATTAAATGTTATTGCAGAACCATACTTATGAATTAAAATGTAATCCGCAAAGCAGTATTCCATGTTGTGTTATGGGGAACCTAAGCCTTTTTTAATGGAAATGCCTCCTTAAATTACTAGTGAACTGTGTCCAGGACTAACAATTTTTATATGCTTAATTCGATGTTAAACAAATGGAGAAGTCTATGTTAAGTTATGATCATATTTAAGTCAAGTCAAAACATCTTTATTCAGCTATATTTAGCCATAAAAGTAGCTAAGACACCAATAAATACAGCATATAACAGATTCTACAAAAGTAAGATCCATAAATCAAATGGCAGATAATTCAAGTAAAATCCGACATAACACATGGCTCAATCTGGAAACATTGAGTTCCTTGCATGAACTGCAGCTTGTAAAAATAAGAATAAATGTCTACAGATTTCATCATCCGCTAATCCAAATAAATAGTAATAGGCAAGTAGACAGAGCCGAACATTCCTACGCTTTAAAAGAGGTAGTAAAAATCTTTTAGTATACAGTCAATAAAAATCATAGAAGAAAATAAAGTGCATTATAGTTTGCTTGTGCAAATTACAGCAAGGACATACTATAGAGTCCAAATTAGACTGAAAGCCATTAGGGAAACAGAAAGAGTATTTCATAGTGCATGTCCCAAACCTGAACAATAAAGAAGGTGGCCAGCTTGCATTATTCTTCCGCATATAAGTTGTAGACAAATTCCCTGAAATCCCTTACACTTATCTTAAGCCGTTCTGCCTGCAGTCTCTCCTCGCTGGCATGCTTCAGCAATAAATCATATACGAGCCTTCTACAAATGGAAGCCCCCTGTGTACCATATAGGAAGAAATTAAATAAACCAGCTGCACCCAGGTATTTTTTTTACATAAGCTAACCATGGTATGGCATACCCTGGTCACATGCCAAACAGTCTTGAATTATTTCTTTAGTTAACATTGTATCTTCAGAGCTCCATTGAAGGAAGCCACAATAACACTGGACTAATATGCACAGTATCGCTCAAATATCCTAGTCCCAGTTCATTGTCGTATATATAACTGTAAGTAGTCGAAGAAACAGATAGTATTCCTTGACAAAAACATATTTTTTCTCTTTGAAGATTTAATGGGTTCCCCACACCCCAAATTCATACCCCATATGTTTTGATGGGGACAGACTGGGTAGAGTGTATTTGTACAGTGTACTTAAAACAGTCTTCCCCGGTGGGCGAAGGAACATTCAATAAAGAACCAATGGCTCTCTGGAACTTATTCCTGCTTTGCACAATTTGATGAGCCGAAGAGCCAGAGGAGCGAAAGATAACCCCAGATAAGAAAATGTAGTAGTACTGAATAATACTTTATTACCCACCCTTACAGATCTAGACTCAATCCGCTTTGGCCCACACATCATTAAAAATGACTTTGTAAAATGTATTTGCAGGTTTATATTCCACATCAAATCAATAAAAGTTTGAACTAAACGATGTAGGGCCTTAGGGGTGCAGACTATTAAAATCACATCATCTGCATAGAGTAATACTGGGAGGGGAACACCTCTAGCACTAGGCACATCTGGAGTGCACCTACCCAGCTTTGAACTCAACTCATTAATATACATAATAAAAAGGAGAGGTAAAAGGACACATCCCTGCTGCACACCTTGCTAAATTCCAAATTCATGTGCCACCTCTCCATTTCTCCCTAACCTTACTCTTGCCCAAAGGCAAAGAATCCAGCATGTGAACAAAGGAGGAGTCCATTTGTAAATTGATAAAGATTTGCTATAACTTTCCTCAGTCCACACAATCAAATGCAATGGACAGGTCAATTAAAGGCTAAGTATTTATTAGACTGCATACTTATCAATAATCAGATTTAAATTAAGACATTGCTCAGTTGTCCCACAGTCACTTCGGAAACGATACTGACATATATCTTTCACATTTTTGTCAGAGGTACATTCAACTACCCTGTTGTATAATACTCAGCACAAAAATTTGACTTGGAAAGGGAATATCTAATCTTCTCACAAAAACTATTAAAGGACTTTACAATATGAGTTTTAAACACACCCAATTATAAACACTCCAGGACCATTAGCAACATGTTGTCAACTATCTTGTTTAGAAATTTAGCTGGATCTTGTAGTTTCCAACATAGCCTGAGCTTATCATTAAATAAATTCACCAGGCTAGTTACTCTCTGATACAAATCCTTATGCAGAGCTCCAAAAGTTATAATATTTGGGTTGTGATCCCCATAATCCACTGTGACAGTTGCCCTATGCAGTAACAGATCCCTCAGGTTATGGGAGATAAAAATTTAATCAGTAGTCGAAAAAACTATTTCTACCTCTAAAAGTTGGCAAATCCTGCATACTTATACCTTTATAATCCATAACATTAAATAAATCTGCAGAGGCAACAAAAGTTGCCAGCTCCTGACCTCTGTCAACACACCTGCTAGCCTTTACTGGCACTCTCTCCTCCTAAATGTTTGGGACTAGCATTAAAGTACCCCCAAGGCAAAGATTCATCTGGTACCCATGCTGTGTTCTAGCTTCAACTAAAGAGGTAATATAGGAGAAGAGGCCAGGAAATCTCTAATTGGGTATGTTTACGAAATCATTATTATAAAAATAAATACATGTTAGAACCATTGCCCCTTTGAGTGTAACAACCTGGAAATCAGAACTGCATACTTTTACTTCCTTCATCTGTCCCTTTAATAAGAGGATAACCCAGATTGATAGACCACCACCAGCCCTACAAACCTCAAGGGTGTTGCTGGAACACTAAAACATACATGCCCATCAAAACCCAATTGTGGCTACTGCCCATGTTTCCTGAAGCAAGACAATATCAAACAATCTAATGAACTTTTGCCAGTCTGGTAACACAATATATGCATGTAGTCCGGCAATATTCCAATTTATCTTTAAGCCATTGTTTTTAATGGGAAAAGTAATAACCACAAAAGACAATTCTCTGCACCCCAGCATTTTCCCAACACAAACGTGCAGTGTGTTGTCAAGAAATTCCATTCGGTGAACACTGTCGCCGGGAATGTTGTACTAGGTAAGACCATATGGTCGTTGCTTTACATGACCCTTTGCGTTCACCAGTGTCACTCAATGCCTACGAAAATAAAAGGATTTTTCCAAGAAAGTGCTGGTGTAGATGGTGTAGATGCGGTCCGTATAAGAGGATGAGAATAAACCTGCAGCTGTACACCCCGCGCACCATTTCCTTCCATATTAAAAGTTTCTTCTACCTCCAAAATCAAATCTAAGGCTGTTGGCAACATATGCTCAATGACGCTTAATTTACTTTCCACCATTATATTAATTGCTGTATCGCTCCCCCCCATCATCTGTGGCCAAGATGCAACTGCCGGTCAGTGAGTGCAATTTTATTGCTCACCACTGCCACAGTGCACTTCAGCATTAGATCAATAGTTGTAAGTTTGTAAGGCACCTTCTGGGGTGTGTCTGGGCCGACCGCCCCCTTACGCTTTCCCATGCCCAAGGATCCTCCTCACAAATATGAAGAATACAGAAATGTACCTCAATGCTGCAACCTCAGGTTCAGAACACCAGAGGGATGGCCCAGCCCAGCTAGGACTGGGCGTGGACGGGCTCAGACGGGTCCTGTCTTCACCCGGTCTTCATCCAGGGGCATGCCTGGTCACATCCTGTATACGTCTTGCTCTGCAGAGCACTGATGTTATTAAAAAGTAAAGCGCCTCCAGGTGCATTGGATGAAGAGGTCGGTAGGCCCCCCCAATGCATGCTAGAGCCTATAGTCCATTCAGGAAAGTGGTTTAGCGTGATAACTTCCTTGCACCATGGGAGTGCTGATGCCATTAAATAGTAACAAGCCTCCAGGTGCGTTAGATGAAGAGGTGGACAGGGTCCCCTAAGGCAGGCTGGAGCCTGCAGTCCATTGAGAAATGTGTTGCAGAATGATATCCCCTCGCCACAAGAGCGCTGATGCTTTTAAATAGTAAAGCACTACTAGGTGCGTTAGATGAAGAGGTGGGTGGGCTCCCGCAAAGCAGGCTGGAGCCTGAAGTCCATTCAGGAAAGTAGTGCAGAACAATAGCTTCCCTCGCACAAATTCACTACCACCCAGCATTCTCCTCCATCTCCCAATAAAAATGAGAGCTCACTTGTGTGGGTGGGTCACATGAATGTGCCAGTTGTTTTTTTTTTTAATATGTTTTTAGGCTGACTCTGCTTTGGGCACCCACACAAGTGAGGTATCATTTTTATGGGAAACCGAGGGTAACGCTGGATGGTAGATAGTTTGTGCTGGTGCAGTGATCCCACACAGAAATGTGAGGAAAATATAATTTTTTAGCTAAATGTGATTTTTGCAGGCGATTCTGGGTATGAAAAAGTTTTGAGATCCATGCAAACCACACCTTCCTGGACTTCCCCAGGTGCCTAATTTTCTGAAATGTCTGTGTTTGTTACGTTTTCCTAGATGGCTGCCGAGCCACAGACCAAAAACACAGGTACCACCTTCAAAAACAGGTCATTTTGTGATAGATAAGAGTTGACCTGCGTTTTCAGTCCCAAGCTCAGTGGTCATCTAGGGAAACCTACCAAACCCACACATTTCTGAAAACTAGACACCTGGGGGGGAGTCCAGGGAGATGTGGCTTGCTTTGATCCCCCATTGTGTTCCTATCCAGAAATCCCTGCAAACCTCAACTTTAGCTAAAAAGTCACACTGTCCTCACATTTCCCTCCGGAAAATTGTGGGATTCCCGCACCAGCATACATTTCCTACCACCCAGCACTCCCCTCTCTTGTGTATGTGGGCCAAGTGCTTGTGACAGGGAGGGGCCATGAAAGGGTAGATTGCCATTTTGGACCTACTTCGGTTCCCCCTCAGTTTAGAAGTTTTTAGGCTGACTCTGCTTTGGCACCTACACAGGAGAGGTTTCACTTTTACGGGAGACTGGGGGGAATGCTAGGTGGTAGGAAATTTGTGTTGGCATTGTGATCCTACAACTTTCCCAAACAGAAATGTGAGGAAAACTTTTCAACTATATTTGAGGGTTGAAGGGGATTCTGGGTAAGAAAAAGCTGGGGGATCAATGCAAGCCACACCTCCAGCCAAGCTTCAATCCACACTCACCTCCAGTGAAGGGCCATCCATGCGCACTACCAGTAAAATTCCAGTACACACACACAATCAGCTTAGCGACAGTACATGCAAACCATCAGCTGAACTCCAGTTCACACACACACATACAAACACACACAAACTTTCCCTGATATCTAATGGTTGCGCAAAAAAATATCACTGACCTGTCCCCAAGGGGGGCAGAAATAGACAAAATGTGGGCCCATAAAAAAGTAGAGTGACCCTTGCCTATAAGACCGCTCCCTGACATGCTCATAAATATATCTCTGGTGCCTAGCCTGCTTTCTGCCCCCCGGGGGGAAGATTGATGTACTAAACCACTATCTATCCCCTGGGAGGGCAGAAAGACTGCCTTTTTTTTGGTGGGTGTGCGCATCACCATTCCCATTCTGGGTAGTCTCTGGTGCCTAGTAGGATTTCTACCCACCCCCCGAGGGTAGATTGGGGCTGTTGCCGGAAGACTGTGCACATTTTTTCCGGGGTAGGTGCATAAGCATGCCCATTTTGGGCAGCCGCCCCCATCCCTACTCTGGTAAAAAAAATACTCTCTGGTGCCTAGTGACCTTTTGGCCTCCCCCCCCCCCCCCAGTGAGACACATCAGTGGCTATTGCCCTTAGTATGACTGTGCTCATTTTTGAGGATGCCCATTATGGACTGACCCCATGCCAATTATGTTGAAAAAAGTACCCCCTGGTGCTAGTGGACTTTCTGCACCTGGGGGGGGGTACATCAGCAGCTATTGCCCCCATCTGCCTCCTGGAGGGCAGACAGACTGTGCTAATTTTTAAGGGGGCTGGGACCATTGCCAAGCCCATTCTGGGCAGCCCCTGCCCATACTCTGACTAACAAAAATACTCCTTGGTGCCTAGTGGGCTTTCTGATACCCCCTCCCGGAGGGTTTAGATCAGAGGCTAAATACTCCCCCCATCTGCACCCCCAGGGGACAGAAAGACTGATTATTTGGCCAAAAAACATTGGAGGGGAGCAAAAGCCCTTGCCAAAAGCAACGCTTCCCCCTTCCTGGTATCTAGTTGGTGGATCCCTGCTTGGGGATTGCCCTTCTGCGGTGATCCCCAAGAAGGGATCCAATAGAGAAGGGTACCATTAAAAATGGGAGATTCTCCCCTTTCTAATGATACTCCTCCCGTCTACCTCAGTGTAAGCGACGGAACCGTTCTCTTATGAGCACCGAAGGGGTTAATGCAGTCGACCTCTTCTTTGCTATGAGCAGCGAAACTTAATAAAAAGGAGCACAATCATTCAAAAAATTATCAGGAGGCTGTGTGCGTTCTTTTGAAGGCCTTTCAGTAAAGTTAACAAATTTGTTATGACTAAATCCAAGGATAAGCCAGTAACCCTTAATATGGAGGACACGTATTTAGTGTACCCAGCCTTTAAAGACAATAACGATAAAAAATGTAGCAATGCATTTATAATTTCCCTACATTTTTTACACAATATGGAAGTGAAAAGAATTATTTACTCCGAATCTTTTCCTCTGAAGAAAAATGTGGTTTCTTCCTAAATAAACTGTGTTATTTGACTAAGTCTACAAGAAACCATTGGTGTCTTTTGTCTCTGCTTCCTGAGCGAGGCATGGATGCTAATATATTGATAAAGTTCAGTTTTGAGTTAACCTTATAAATCAAAAAAATCTTAAATAGAACATGAACTCTATCATTATAAAATCACTCAACCCTCTGGTAAATGCATGTATAGGTGTTCCAAATCTGAAGCAGACATGACAGTAGAGACAGCTCCATAATTATTTATAGTATGGGTTTCTAGTTGGTAGAGGTATACACCCTGTCCAAGCAGGAACCACAATTCTAGTCATGATGTCACCACACTTCCTAAATTATCCTATGCTCACCCTGTGGTAGCTTGCCACAGAGCAGGCAGATTTAATTTAAGAGGTAATGTGTAGATTATTTGTGCAACACTTCAAACAGTAAAACTGTGAAAACACCACACAAAAATACACCAAACCTATGGACATGATTCAAGGGTCAATTCGGGTCACAACTGCAAACCCCAGCTTGCCCCTTGGGACCCCCTAGCATTGCCTCTGCGGCACCTGGCCTCAGAGGTGGCAAAATCAGTACAAGGAACACAGGGGCATTTCGTCCTTATGGATGTTAGTAGGGGGCCCACTTCCCTGCTTTTAATCTGTTTTTTTTAAATTAAACTAATAGTAAATAATATATTATTCACTATTAGTGTAATAAAATGGAGTGCAGTTAGCTGGAACATGACCTTCCTTGGTAGCTGAGGTAAGCAAAAAACCCTTTTAAATGTATGTTGTGTGCACGCATGCAGGTGAGATTGTGCTTATATGAAGAAGAGTGTGTGTGTAAGTGAATATGTGTCTCTGTAAGCACGTGTGTGTGAAGGTAAATATGAAATGGTGCATTATGTCACTTCCACTACCTCTGGCATTTTGGTGAATTGACGTCAATGACCACACATGGTTAGAAAAACAGAACTTCATTTTATAAATAAAACAAGACCAAAATGACAAAAAAAAAACAATAGGCAGATATTGAGATATGATTTGTGTTTTTTAAATAAATGCAGAGTAGGGCTTAGAATAAATAATCGCTCATGTGGGATATGTGGGTGTGCTGGACTGGGACTAAGTCAAAAGTTTAGGCCAACTGGGATGGAGCCAAGCTGGATACATGGACCCACTTGGGCCTGCTGAACCAAAGTAGCTTGATCTAGGATGCATCATCATTGACAAAGATGCAAGGTGCAGCCAAGGCGACGCATCTGTGTTGAGCCATGCAGTGGGTGAGATGCATTTTTTTCCTCCACACAACTGACTTGCTACAGCGGTTCTGAGTGCAACACGCTGGCCCCAAATGAGATGCATGGCTGCTGCTCCAACAGTAGGCTATGCGTCAATTCTGAAGGTGATGTGCTGGGTCCACTCCATGCAACAACAAGGATGTGATGATTCTGACTCATGAAAAGGTGAAGATGTGCTTGTTCCGATGACGATGCATGGGGTCTGGTTGAAGCAGCACTTTATACTGACTTTTAAGGACACAGGATTGGGTTGGCACCACTTGGCAGGGCACGACTTGCAGCAAGCAAATTCCAGGTGCTGTAGCAGCTGGATAATATGAATCTTTTGTGTCCCTGACACTTCAGAAAACAGGAGACCAGTCAGCTGGCCCTTGGAGTCACACTGGGTTCTAGGTTGTAAAGATGTAGGTCCAGTCCTTCTCACTCCTAGGTAAGAGTGTAGTAGGTCAGCTCTGCAAGGCAGGAGTCCAGCACAGCAGCAGCTCAGCATAGTGACAGTCCTAATAGCAGTAGAGCAGTCCTTCTTCGTGGCACAGTAATCACAAGTCGAGAAGTGCACTGGGTTGGTAGTTTCAGAGGTCCAGTACTTATTTCCAGTTGTAGTTTTGAAGTGGGGGAGACTGCAAAGAAAGGTCTTTGAAATGCACAGAAGTCTTTCCTTCCTGCCCTGCCTTCAGACTCGCTATGGGGGGGCACTGCTTATTCAGGTGTAAGGGCCAGATGTAGCAAGCAGTTTTGCCCATTCTGTGTCTATGGCAAAATGTGTTCGTACATATGGCCCTAAGTGTCTGCCCATCACTCCCCTCCTGCCCAGGGCTGTGGTGGCCCATCAGTCACACCTAAGCTCCCTTTGTGTTTGACTGTCTAGAGGGAATAAACAAGCCCAGTTGTCAACCCACCCCAAGACATGTATTTGAGGTAGGCAGCAGGTTACAAATAGCTGATGTAAGAACAATGACAACTTTCTAAAAGTAGCATTTTCAGAACTACAATTTAAAATCCAACTTCACCATACATTGTGATTTTATATTGTGATTCCAGGGACACCAAACTTGAAAAGTCTATTGGGAATTACACTTACAAAGATGTATTGAAGTAATTACAATGTTAGCCTATGGGAGAGATAGGCCTAGCAGTAGTAAAACACAAATTTGGTAGCTTTTTAGTACCAGGCCATGTAAATCTTAAAAGTGCATGTCCTGCTGTTTAAATTTTAAATACATTGCACCTTGCCCTGTGGGTCATGTAGGGTCTATATTAAGGGTGATTTATTTGTATAAAAAGGGAAGGTTTAGGCCTGGAAAGAGGCTTGCCTTGCTAGGTTGAAGTGGCAGTGTACACCTCACAGACAGGTCTGGATTTGCAAGCTTGACCGATGGCTAAAGGGCTACTTAGGTGGGTGGCACAATAATTGCTGCAAACCCACTAGTAGTAATTAATTACGTGCCTTGACACATGTTATGTTATGTTAACAGACTTTGTAGAACCCACCATACCAAAAGCTGCCAAAGCGCCATGAAAGCCAGAACTAAGCAGTCAAAAGTAGTTCAAAGAACAACTTGGGGCCACGTTTGCAGATGTTTTTTTGAAAGCAGAAAAGAAATTGAGTCCAGAAATTTGGGCAGGAAAGTTATTCCAAAGTTTTGCAGCAGCAATCGAATTGGAGCGACTGATCCCATCTGACCTCCTGAAATCTAAGAATTAGGCCCTCATTACAACATTGGCGGTAAATGGCGCTTACCGCCGTGCAGAAGACAGTGAACACACCGCCGCGGCCGCAGAATTCCGCCACAGCTATTACGACCCACAGCTCGGAATCCACCAAAATCTAGACACCCACACAAGTCCGCCACACCAAAGGTCAGTGATAAACTGGCGATAACAAAACCTCCACTGTCAGGCCAACAGGAATACGCCCACACTATCACGACCCACGATTCCACGCGCTGGTCTTTCAACTGCAGTAAACCATTTGCGGTACACACCGCTGTGCTCAAAATACACACACATTTACAAAACACAACCACATTGGACAATTCAAAATACACACACCTGATACACATACACAGACCACTCCCACACACCCAATACAACATAAAACACCCGCCTACATCACCCACAAACCCTTACTACCAAAAACTTAGACCAAGGCCAGAGAGACAGCACAGCAAAGACAACACCAGCATACAGAGACACCCAACACCATCATATATACACATCCATGCACAAAACACCACACACCCCTAAACATCACCCCACACATTACAATACACACCACCTCACACATCACCCATTCCACCCCATGGCACTGCAAAGACACCCCAGGTTTTCTGAGGAGGAGCTCAGGGTCATGGTGGAGGAAATCATCCAGGTAGAGCCACAGCTATTCGGATCACAGGTGCAGCCCACCACAATAGCTAGGAATATGGAGCTATGGCACAGAATCGTGGACAGGGTCAACGCAGTGGGACAGCACCCAAGAACTAGGGATGACATCAGGAAGAGGTGGAACGACCTATGGGCGAAATTGCGTTCTGTGGTCTCAAGACACCACATCGCGATGGACCCCCACCTCCTCCCCCACAACTAACAACATGGGAGGAGCAGGTCTTGGCTATACTGTATCCTGAGGGCCTAGCAGGAGTAGCAGAAGGAATGGACTCTGGTAAGTCAAATCTTTAATACCATATCCCCCACCCTACCTGCATGCTATCACATACCCCCACCCTCACCCCATCACTCCAACACCTCACATATGTCCCACTATCACAAATCACACATCCCAACACCAAGCCCTGCATGCAACAACAAAGCATGGACACCCATCACCAATGCTTAGCCACTACACATACCAACAGAGACCCCTAAACAATTAGCACACAAGGTCCTACACAGGAATGCAAGCACTGGGGTACATGGTCACCCACCCATTGCACACCATGGCACACACAGATGCAATAATCATGCCTTTACACCCCTGCAGGACCCCTACCCAATGTCACTGGACAGGAGGTTACAGACATGTCCACTCCACCCACAGAAGAGGCCCACAGTGATGACAGCAGCTCTGTCCAACTGGATCTAGATGACAAGCCTGGCCCATCTGGGACCTCGGGACAGTCAGTTCCCCTCACACTGGCACAAGCTACAACAGAGCCTCCCCCATCTGGACACACCAGCACAGCACCCACCCAGCGGCCCAATACCTCTGGCCCCAGGACATGTCAAGCAGCAGTGTGTCCACCACTACAGCGAACACAGGCTTACCCACCACCCCAAGAACAGCAGGGACCTGGGGGCAGTGGTACTGGGCACACGGTTCAGGGGACAGAGGCCCAGGAACACAGGTGAACTGGGAGGGCTGCTGTGCGACAGGGGGAGGACAGGCCCAGGTAACCCACTCTCCACGAGGTCCTCTCCAACATCATGGGAGCCTACCACCATTCCCAGGAGACAATGGCAACGGTAGTGCCCAAGTTTCAGGAGACCCAGCAGCTGCAGGAGGAACAGTATTTGGGGTTCAGGGAGGAACTCAAATCCATCAATACCACTCTGGGCACCATTGTAGGGGTGCTGAAGGAACTCGTGAACACCAGGAGGGACACTGTGGCACAACAAGGGGCCCCTGACACTAGCCTGGACGATGAACTACCCACCACCACCACCAGCGCTAGTGAACAGGAGGCACCGCCACAGGACCACGACACCAGCATCCCACCCCCTGCAGATGGAGAACCACCCTGCGGTCCCTGAGAACCAGGACAAAGACAGAGGACAATGCCAAGGCCCTGAAGAGAAATGAGACCACCCTGACTGTCCTCCTTCTGTCCCAATTTGTTACCCTGTCCATCCTTAAACTGCCCCAGCTCCACTTCCTATGCTCCTTTGGACAATGCACCTGTGAGACTAATAGACTGGACTCTGCCATGGGCATTCCTCCACCATCACCCCTGACCATTTTACAACCCCCTCCACTATTTAGCACTTAAATAAACACCCTTAAATAACAAAACTATCTGGAGTCAGTCTGTGTTTTCACATATGTGTATTTGCAAAAACTGAGGGTAATAGAAATGTCCATTGTATTGTCAACATACCTATGTCACACAGCTCTAGTCCATGAGGAAACATAGCAGAGGTCACACAGTGGGACCCACATCTGTGAAATTGAAAGGGAAAGTGACAAATCAGGGTCCATACACTGGGTGATAATGACAAACCTGATGAGAGGTGGAACAAGTGTATCAGAAGTAGGCGGCAGTGATGTCTTCTTACCTGTGTCTCACTGGAAGTCTTGATGAATCACAGTGTTTCTGTTGTCGATATCCTCTACTTCTGCCTCCTCTTCTTCACTGTCCATAGGCTTCACAGCTGCCACAACTCCTCCTTCAGGACCATCGTCTTGCAGAAAAGGCACCTGTCGTCGCAAAGCCAAGTTGTGCAGCATACAGCAGGCCAAGATGATCTGGCACACCTTCTTTGGTGAGTAGAATAGGGAACCACCTGTCATATGGAGGCACCTCAACCTGGCCTTCAGGAGGCCGAAGGTCCTCTCTATAACCCTCCTAGTTTGCCCATGTGCCTCATTATACCATTCCTCTGCCCTTGTCCTGGGATTCCTCACTGGGGTCAGTAGCCATGACAGGTTGGGGTAGCCAGAGTCACCTGCAAATGTCAATGGACAACTGTGAGACCACACTAACCCTTAGGGGCAACCCTAGACCCAGACAAATATTCACACTGTATTGGGTCCGTGTCCTCACCTAATAGCCACACACGGTTCCTCTGGAGTTGCCCCATCACATAAGGGATGCTGCTATTCCTCAGAATGTAAGCGTCATGCACTCAGCCAGGAAACTTGCCATTCACATGGGAGATGTACTGGTCAGCCAAACACAGCATCTGCACATTCATCGAATGGTAACTCTTCTGGTTTCTGTACACCTGTTCACTCCTGCGGGGGGGGGGCAATGCCACATGTGTCCCATCAATGGCACCTATGATGTTGGAGATATGTCCCAAAGCATAGAAGTCACCTTTCAGTGTAGGCAAATCCTCCATCTGAGGGAACACGATCGAGCTGCGCATGTGTTTCAGCAGGGCAGACAACACTCTGGACAACACGTTGGAGAACATAGGCTGGAACATCCCTGATGCTATGGCCACTGTCGTTTGAAAAGACCCACTTGCCAGGAAATGGAGTATTGACAGGACCTGCACTAGAGGCGGGATACCTATGCGATGGTGGATAGCTGACATCAGGTCTGGCTCCAACTGCGCACACAGTTCATGGATTGTGGCACGGTCAAGTCCGTAGGTGACAATTACATGTCACTCTTCAGTTGTCAACAGGTCCACCAGCAGTCTGTACACCAGAGGATGCCGCCATCTCCTCACCTGCACCAGCGGATGTGCTCTATGGATGAGAACAGCGAGCAGAGGGTCAGCCAACACTGATGTATAAAAACACAACTTTATTCCACACATTTGTCAAACCGCTATGTGCCTGTCTTAGTGTGTATGCAAGGCCTAGATATGTGTGACGCATTTAAAATTAATGCCATGTGGCCCCCTGAAATGGCGGCTGTCTGACCTGTAATGTGGGACAACGGGATATGAGGTAACTGCGCTGGCATTGTACACCGTTGCGGTAGGCGGTCGAAGACCGCGGGGCAATCCTGCATTGGTTAACATTGGACCCTATGGGTCCCAGGAACCAATGACGATGTACGCCGACAGTGACGGTATGCACCGCCGTGGACGTGACAGCCATTTTCTCTCTGTTCACTCACTTGATACCTGATCTTCGACCGAGAGGACCTACACTGCAAGTGCTGCTGTGACCTTAGTCTGGAAGCGACAATGGCTTCAATGTCTGGGGAAAGGGCCCCTGCCTTCACTTCGGAGGGGTTGGACAAACTAGTGGATGGGGTCCTCCCCCAGTACACGCTACTCTATGTTCCTCCAGACAAACAGGTGAGTACACTGTGAGCATGCTGTATGGGCAATGCCTGTTTGGAGTGGTGTGGATGGGAGAATGTGGGGGGAATTGAGATATTCATGAAATGACGGTGAGTGTATGTGTGTCAGGGCAAGGGTGGGAATGTGGGACAATGACAGTGACGGTCCTGACGGTTATATATTCTCCTTTTCCCCTGTATTATTCCTCTAGGTCAGCACCCACCAGAAGAAGGATACTTGGCATGCCATCTCCAAGGAAGTCCGGACCCTTGGGGTCCACCACAGACGGAGCACCCACTGCCATAAAAGATGGGAGGGCATTCGCCGCTTGAGCAAGAAGACGGCGGAGGCCCAGCTGGGGATGGCCTCCCAATGTGGGAGGGGTGCCCGTCGCACTATGACCCCTCTGATGTTCCGGATCATGGCAGTGGCGTATCCGGAGTTGGATGGGCACTTGAGGGCATCACAGCAGCAACAAGGGGGTACACTCTCATACAGCTGATTCAGTGAGCATGGGAGGTGTCTGGGTGGGGGAGGTGGGCAGTGGGTTACCCTAGGCCAGGACGAGTTTTGAAGGCAAGGACCCTTTGTGAGGTAGGCTCAGTGGCATCCCATGCCCACCAGTGGTAAGAGCCATCTACCCCTAGTCAGGATCCTGTGACTTCCATGTGTGCAGCAATCAGGCATAGGCCTTGTACCCCATGGCCCTGTGATTAATTAGGGAACTCTTAGTGCATGGCGTAGTGCAGAGGGCTGCTGTGTCTGTAGTGTCCGCCAACGGTAGCGGTATTGAATGCACTGAACATGTCTTTCTACTTTCTCCCCCCCCCCTTTTTGGGGTCTCCCTGTTCTTGTGTGCATTAGCATCATCAGGCAGAGGAGCAGTGCCACCGGAGCAGGAGGGAGCTGCATCCCACATGGCCCTGGAGGGCGAGACTACAGACTCCGAATTCACCAGTGGGACGGAGGGCGAGGGGAGCTCCACGTCAGGGACAGGAGCTGAGACCAGCAACACGACTCCTCCTCTTATGGGAGCACCCCTTGCAGTGGAGGGCCCCTCTTTGCCCACCGCATCTACAGGTACAACCACCACCGCCCCTACCAGCAACGCCCTCCCAGCAGCCCCTCAGCGTGTATCCCGTGGTCTCTCACCCAGGAGGGTGGGCATCTCCATCACCCCAGGCACCTCAGCCCCTGCCCCTGTCAGCCCTGCTGCGCTCAGTGAGGAGGCCATTGACCTCCTCAGAACCCTCACTGTTGGGCAGTCTACCATTCTGAATGCCATCCAGGGTGTAGAGAGGCAGTTGCAACAGACCAATGCATACCTAGAGGGCATTCATTCTGGTCAGGCAGCCCAACAGTGAGCTTTTCAGACTCTGGCCTCAGCACTGATGGCAGCCATTGTCCCTGTGTCCAGCCTCCCCCTTCCAACTTCCTCCACCCAGACTCAATCCCCAGTACCTCAGCCTATCCCAAGCACACCATCAGACCAGCATGCACACACCTCAACACAAAAGGGTAGGTGTGGCAAACAGAAGCACCACACATCCCACAGGCACTCACACAAGCATCATACCCATGCAGACATGCCAACATCCACTGCCTCCACTGTGTCCCCCTCCTCCACGTCTCCCTCCTCCCTCCCTGTCATGTCTCCACTCACACCTGCATGCACTACATCTTCAGCCACTACGTTCATCACCAGCACGCCCATCACCACACACCCCTCATGTGCACTCACCAACCCCACTACCATTCACACATCCCCTGTGTCCTCTCCCAGTGTGTCTGTGAGCCCTCCTCCCAAACTACACAAACACAGTCACACACCCACCCAACAGCCATCCACCTCACGACAGCCTCCAGCCCATGCACCTTCACCCAAAGTCAGCAAACCTACACCTCCTATAACATTACCTCTTCCTCTACTCCCAAACCCCCTCCATCTACCCGTCCCAGTGTGTCTATAAAACTTTTCCAGTCAAACCTTGACTTCTTCCCTACACCACCCCCACCCCTTCCGTCCCCTAGGGCCCGCCTGTCCAGGTCCCAACCCAGCACCTCAGTCACCACATCACCGGGATCAGTGGTGCCAGCAGTAACCGTCTTCTGGAGTGCACCAATCAGCAGGGCAGCCAGTGTGCAAAGAAGCCAGCACAAGGACATTCCCCCACCTCAAAAAGTAAAGAAGTTGGCCACAGCCCGGAGGGAGAAAGCCATAACACCTGCCACCAAGGGCTCTCCCAGGACTACAGTTGTGAGTGGCAAGACAGCTGCGCCACCATCCAAGGTGGGGAAGGGCCAGAGGAAGAAAGGGAAGTCGCCGCCAAACTGCACGGTGGACAAGACCGCCACCGGCACCGCCACATGCACCGCCACCACGGGCACCGCCGCTCAGGACACCGCCGCCAGAAGCACGCTCACGGAGCCAGCCACCAGCACTGCCGCACAGGACACCGCTGCCACCAGCACGCTCACTGAGCCAGCCACCAGCACCGCCGCCCAGGACACCGCCGCCTGCAGCACGCTCACAGAGCCAGCCACCAGCACCGCCGCCCAGGACACTGCAGCCAGCAGCACGCTCACTGAGCCAACCACCAGTACCGCCGCCGAGGACACCACTGCCAGCAGCACGCTCACAGAGCCAACCACCAGCACCACCGCCCAGGACAGCACCGCCAGCAGCACGCTCACTGAGCCAGCCACCAGCACCACTGCCCAGGACACCGCCGCCAGCAGCACGCTCACTAAGCCAGCCACCAGTACCACCGCCCAGGACACCACCGCCAGAAGCACGCTCACTGAGCCACCCACCAGCACCGCTGCCCAATGAGCGCCGCAAGCACCACCACCACTGAGGCCGCCGCCAGCACCGCCAGCGGCCACGCCACATCTTGTGCCAGTGGCACCACTGCATACATGGCTGCCATCCCCAGTGGTCAGTCGTACGTGGCTGGTGGTCAGTTCCAGGGGCCTGGACAGCTTTCATGTTGGCCCACCATCAGTGGAGAATGACATCCACTACCTCTGTCCTTGGCAGGATGAAGCACTCCGGGCACAAAGCCCCCTCCATAACCAGTGGAGAATGACATCCACTACCTCTGTCCTTGGCAGGATGAAGCACTCTGGGCACAAAGCCACCTCCAGAACCAGTGGAGAATAACATTCACTACCTCTCTCCTTGACAGGATGAAGCACTCTGGGCACAAATCCCCCTCCAGAACCAGTGGAGAATGACATCCACTTGAGAGACAGTGGCTTTGCACTCCCCAGGATAAAGCAGTGTGCAAACCGCCCACTGGAGAGACTTGAGAGACTGTGGCTTTGCACTCCCCAGGATAATGCAGTGGGCAAACCACCCACTTGAGACACTTGAGAGACTGTGGCTTTGCACTCCCCAGGATAAAGCAGTGGGCAAACCACCCACTGGAGAGACTTGTGAGACTGTGGCTTTACACTCCCCAGGATAATGCAGTGGGAAAACCACCCACTTGAGACACTTGAGAGACTGTGGCTTTGCACTCCCCAGGATAAAGCAGTGGGCAAACCACCCACTGGAGAGACTTGTGAGACTGTGGCTTTGCACTCCCCAGGATACCTTAATGGGCATGGAGCCCCCTCGTAGAGCTGGCTTCATGCACTCATCCGGCAGAGGTGCCCCCCTTACTTTCCCCCTGAGGTGCTTGCTTTATTTCAATCTGATGCCCTAGCAGTGTTTTCTCCGTTTGGATTGGGTATCTTGTGTGGGCCTCACCCATGCATTTTGGGCCCAGTGGTCCACGGACTATGTACATGCAGTACATGGACTTGAAATCTTGGTGTACATATTTGTTAATAGTGTATACATATTTTTGACTAATGGATTTGTACTCATTACAATTGTTCAAATCATTTCCTTTTGTCCTTGCGTTCTTCAGGGGGGTTGTGGGGTGTAAATGTAATGTTTCAACATGTATTTGTGTGTATGGTGTTGTGTGTGAGGGTAGGGGTTTTTCGTGTGGCATGTGTGTGTCACTCTCTTTTCCCTCCCCCCTCCCCTGTGTCGTAGGTGCAGTACTCACCGTGGTGGTCACCGCCGTCGGTCGTGCTCCTGGTAGAGGAGCAGGAAGAAAATGGCAGGTAGAATTTGGAGTTCCGGCTCCATGGCGTCCTGGTTCCTCATGGGGTGTGTAGAGGTGAGCGTTTTCCCTTCCAAGTCCTGTTTCCGCCGTGTTTTTGTTTGCGTTGAATCCGCCCCGGAAAAGGTGGCGGATTGGCTTCTCATAACGGTGTGGGTGGTACATTGTCTTCCGCCTGTCTGTTGGCGGTGACCGCCATGCTGTTTTTTTCTACCGCCGTGGCGGTCGGAGTATTAAAGTGGCTGTCTATGTTGGCGGTTTCTGCCAAGGTTATAATTCCATTTTTTTTTTTGCCGGCCTGTTGGCGGTATTACCGCCGCTTTCACAACGACCACCAGGGTTGTAATGAGAGCATTAATGCCTTCTTCTGAGAGGAGGATCTAAGAAGTCTGCTAGGATTGTACCAGTGAAAAAGAGAATTGAGTCGCCTGGGTCCTTTCTGATGCAAAGCAAGGAACATCATACACAGAGCTTTAAAAGTGATAATTTTTCAGACAGTGAGCCAGTGAAAGGAATGAATCCCATCCCTGACAGAAAGTTATCTGAGGATACTAAGGTCCAAATGGGCCGCTGCATTCTGTACAATATACAGATTCTTGAGATGAGAGGATTTAATGTTCAGATAAAGAGAATTGCAGAAATCCACTCATAAGTTACCAGGGCATGTAGTGCATCTTATTAGTGACTTGTAAGAAAATTTATTTTTGCCTATTGGGCTTATGCCTAAGTTATCATGATTTAGGGGAGAGGGAGGACAAGCACTATTGCACTGGTTAGCAGTGGTAAAGTGCACATAGTCCTAAACCAGCAGAAATTAGGTCAGAAAAGTGAAAGTGACAGGCAAAAAGTTGGGGGGAAGACCACGTTAAGTCTGCCAGGTCTAACAACATGCATAACTGAAATACACACATTAGATTCTGTTGCTTTATCCTATGAACATGCAATAGGTCTCAATTGTTAGAGATGTTTTATTTGATTCTAGCACTGTGATGACTGAATGCAGGTGATTTAAAATGTGTTCATCAGTTAGGATCTCAGCATGGTAACTCTTCCCCATTACAAGAAAATTATGACATTAATTTCACCCCATCTAGAATTATGTCATGTAAAGGGAATGGATGAAAAATCAGCTTCTCAAGATGTGCATGATATGCATGGCCCATAAAGGATTTAGAAATTATTCCTAAAGTTAGTCCTCTAATGTTTATTCTAGATTGTTTGACACTCACTCCTATAAATGTAGATTCCACAACCACAATGCTCAGCTAATAAATGGGAATATTGAAACTTTTGGAAGATCCATTAAGTTACAGCCACAAAATATGATTACACTCCTTAATACTGGTCCTCGTTCTCTGTTAGCAGTCAAGATAAATTGAAATTAAATTAAGAAACAAGGTGTAAACCTATTAAAATAATTATTTATCAATCGTCTATTGGAACATGGTTGGGTTATTTACTACAGAGGGAAAACAGCATCTGGAACTCCAGCAATAATTTGCCTCCTGGAAACTTAGACAGCCATCCTAGGGTCAGGCCTGACACTCACAACTACTGGTAACAAAAGTCTTTCTGCCCTGCCTTTGGGGCTGATTAAGGGGGTTACCAGCAATCTGTCCCCCCATGGGCATTAATGCATAGTATAAGACAAAGGATTAAAAAACAAAAAAAAAACAGAAGGATTGGGGAGGCCCCCTGCGTCAAGGCATTAGGCGTACCCCACAGATAAGCTCATAATAGACTTTCTTTACTTCCTATGGGTCAGATTGGGAGGCTTACCCTAGAACCAGGGATAAAATGTAACAAAACAAAAATATAGGGTGGGTACTAGCCTGAATTGATCCTTACCTCCCTGCCCTAAATCCCAAACAGTTTTTCTGCCACCCCTTCAGGTTTAAGATTGGGGAGTAGAATGCCCAATGGGTATTAGGGATAATATATAAACATATAAAAGGAATGGAATGGGGTAAATTTTATAAACACAGTTTGAGGTTTGGCGAGCATTGTGGGCAGGCTAATGTAGTAAGAGCCACACAATTCAGATCACTTTGGACTCCAATCAGTGTTTAGTTTTCAGAGGTTTCTGGGTCTAGTGCATATTTCTTGTTGATGGCTGAACTTGTACCCACATCACTAAAAGGTAGGCTTTCATGCCAACACTTTGATGTTACCATGTTACTTTTTGGTCTTTTCATTTTGGGACCTTTCATGTTGCGGGTACTGAGCCTAGCCACACAAGTACGGTGGTAGGAATTTTCAACCCCAACTATCCCACACCTTTAGTGGTTATATAGATTTATTTTGGGAGCTTGTGTGGGATAGTATCACTCCCAGTACTCTCTCTTTGTGTTTTAGGAATTTTGTAAATCCTCACAGATTGTGGAACTTTCACATACATATGTGAGAAAATGCATGATTTTAGACCAATATTGTGTCATACATCTGTGTCATGTTCCTGATATTCTGTCTGACTGATATGATGCATGATGGAGTCGGAATTTAACTGTATAGTACAGGCATGTTGCGCATTGGCATTATATGTTCATATGTGCCTTGTACTTTGTAATCTCAGCCCCCCAAAGCTGTGTGCTGACTGCTTTATACATATGTGCCCTCATGTTGTAGCTACACTGGTAAAGTATCTGTGCTGAATCGTGAGAAAATTCAATGCTATTTCTTACTCTCACATGGGACAACATTGTATCTATTTTGGCAGTACAATATCAGCCCTCCAAGGGGATTCTGTTTCTTATGGCAAATCCGTATGCACTGGCACTGTTTAATCTGCACACACGGTGGTGAATTGCTGAGATCCTTTGAGATCTTGGCAAGTCACAACAGCCATCTTGGGTGTGGCACTTGGGTGTATCGGTATTCAAACCACACCCAAGGCCCCAAGCCTCGCTTTGCCTCTTGAGCTCCCCATGAGAGCAGCTCCTTAGACGCTCTATGCAGAAATCAAATGAAAGTACAAGAAAACACATACTATGCCAATGCACTGAACCTGGCTTGCTGCTGTCCGTATGTAGTTGTTTTGTGCAAAGTAAGAACAACAAGTTAAAAAAATGAATCATTGAGACACCCCCTTGTCTTCATATTTATCATGTCAAGATGCTAACTGCTTAGGAACATTGCTTTTAATCGCAGACAGGCTAGTTAGTGCAAGGTGACTGTGCATCAAACTTTGGGTATATTTTACTAATCAATAAGTAGTGACATCTAGCCATTAACCAGCCATGGATACAAGATGTGTTCCCAGAATGACTAACACATTCAACAAGAGGTGCACATCTTCAGGAAAAACAATAGTGGCCAATGAAGTATCCAACTAGTATCGCTAAGGCTAGAGCATTAAGACATTCTACTACAAATGAGGCCCTGGGGGTAAAATCCTCTCTACTGACAGAGTTTTCAGCATTCAGACACTCCACCCTATGTGGAGTAATGCAGAGTTCCCAAAATTACACCATCCAGTGCATTGTGGAATTTGTTTTTAATGTTAGCGCACTCAACAATGCATGTGCACCTTGAGCAGAATCTGTACATTAGAAACAGCTAAATCTACCTCATTAGGAAGTAAGTGCCACAGAGACTCCAGTGTCCTATTTTTGTCCAGCAGGCTCCTTCCAGTTCATTGTCCATCTCCTGGTCACTTTTCACTTTGATTTTGAGGTGGAATGATCACTGTCTTTGTCTGTTCAATATATACCTTTTGGATTAAAGGAATTTGTTCAAACACCAATGTTGTTTGTTTGGTTGGGATGCACCAGTATTTCTTTGTAATTTTATTTGATTTTAAATTTCATTGTGGTGGGTGACCTGGCAATATGGACTACTTATTCTTTTACATTTACTTTTTCACCTTTTGTAAAAGAAAATTGTGGCACAATTCAGTACCTTTTCTCCATGTTTGTTACTTTTGCAATATTGATTTATTTTACTATGTGGCATGGTCTGCAATGGGCCATCCATCCAGTAGGCCCATTACTAGTCATCAGTGCATGAAAGAACTGTTTATGTGGTATATGTTGTTTTAATTCAAACATAATTTAGGTCAGGGATGGCATTGAGTTATATTGAAAATGTTGGGTATTGTTTGAATTTCATTTTTCCTTTTCATCAAGAAGTGTATAGGTTGGGTAAAATTTGACACTATTGAAAGATGTATGTTGTAAGATTTTTAAAACTCAGTTGATTTTCGTGTTTTCCATTGCTGAATTATTGGTTATGTTTTCTTCAGTGTTACCATGCCTCCTCTGTATGGCCAGTGTGTGTGTGAGTGTGTTTGCCATAGGCCAGAATGTGTTTTTGTTCTACATGCCTCCTTGCTTGTTGTTGTTGTTTCACCATGTAGCTGTTGGCCATGTTGTGCAGCCAGCCAGTGTACTTTTGCCATAGGCTTGCATGTGTTCTTTGCTCTTCATGCCTCCTTCGCTTGCTGTGTTCTATGACCATGTGATTGGCGAACATCTTGTGCAGTCAGCCAGTGTGAATTTTCTATAGGTGTGCATGTGTTCTTTGTTCTCCATGCTTCCTTGCTCGCTGTTGCTGGTTAGATCATGTATCTGTCAGCCATTTTGTGCAGCATGCCATTGTACTTTTGCCATAGTCTTGCAAGTGTTTTTTGTTCTCCCTGCCTCCTTGCTTACTGTTGTTGGTTTGGCCATGTGGCCAGATGCTGTTTTGTGTACTCTGGAAGCATGATTTTGTAGTAGGCTTTCAGGTGTTCTTTGTTCCTCTATGCCTCCTTGCTTGCTGTTGTTAGTTTGACCATGTGGCTGAAGGCCATCTTGTGTACTCAGCAAATTTTCTTTTCCCATAGGCTTGCATGTGTTCTTTGTTCTCAATGTCTCCTTGCTCGCTGTTGTTGTTTGACCATGTGGCCGGAAGACATTTTGTGTACTCTGCCAATGTGCTTTTGCCAAATGCGTGCATGTGTTCTTTGTTGTCCGTACCTCCTTGCTTGATGTTGTTGTTTGACCATGTGGCCAGTAGTCATTTTATGCTGCCAGCCAGTGTGCTTTTGCCATAGGCTTGTATGTGTTATTGCTTTCCATACCTCCTTGCTTGCTGTTGTTGTTTGATCATGTGGCCAGCAGCCATGTTGTTCTGTCAAACAGTATGCTTTTTGCTATGGGCTTACATGTGTTTTTCATTCTCCATGCCCCCCTCAGCAAGTATGCATTACCATAGGCTTGCATGTGTTCTTTGTTCTCCAGGCTCCCTTACTTGCTATTGCTGTTTGATTATGTGGCCGGCGACCATTTTGTTAAGCTAGCCAGTGTACCTTTGCCATAGGCTAGCATGTGTTCTTTGTTACCCATGCCTCACTGCTGGCTGTTGTTGTTTGACCATGTGTCTGACAGCTTATTCAGCCTGCTCCAAGGGATGTGGCACAGGTACCACCACTAGCTCCCATATTTGTAAAGCCCCAGCTGGGACCTACACCTACCCCTATCTCGGTAGAAGTATGCAGAGTAGAGAGACAATCAATGACAAACCCACCTACCTCTAGTTCTTCTTCAGGCATTGGCACATTCACACTAAGAAAGTACTACTGCTCAGTTTGGGATTTTTTTTACAAGTAGCAAGCAGTAGGAGAACAATGCAATATGTTCCATTTGCCACACAGGTGTTCTCAAGGTAAGTGTAGTGCACATTATGGACGGGGGGCCAAACAACCCAGATGAAAAAACATCATGCAATCCAGTGATAGGATCCCTTTAAAAAATTGTTGAACACGGTGGTGATGAAGATGAGGAGAGCTAAGAAAGATCAACTCCAATCACAGTGAGGGAGTCATGAAGAAGAAGAGGGTGACATCTTTACTCAAAGCAGCCATGTCCACAGCACTGCACCAGCATCATCCGCCACACCAACCTCTAAATGACACAAGACTCAGAGTCAGCTGGAAACATCATGGCATACAGCAATTCCCCAAGACGCACATTGAGTCTACCACATCCTACTTCTCAGAAGTCGCCTATATCAGTGGCTGTAGAAAAGTCGTCAATCCAGGCTACTATTACAAGAATGTTTAGGCAGGAGAGGTCCTACGACTGCAACCCCCCAAAGACATGTTTGTACTAAGAGAAGCTGGCTCAAATGTCAGCGCTGGTCTTTCTCCCCTTGTCTTTTATGGAAGGAGTAGGATTTTTAGAATTTGTGGTGGCCATCTCCCCTAAATGGAAGGTTCCAAGTTGGAACTATTTTGCCACAGTGGCTGTACCAGCACTCCATCATGATGTGCTGCAATTCGTTGGACGAGCTTTGCAGCAAACTGCTATTCACACTATCCACCTGATGACATTGTCAAGAAACTGATTAAATGTGCATCACTGCATACTGGCTCTCTTTTTCAGGGGTTACAGTTATCTACAGATCTCAGTGCTATAGATACTTTTAAGGGCACTCAGCGGCATGCAACAGTACACGTGAAAAAATCCCATACAGCTGAAAACACTTTAGATGAATTTAACAACAAGGTGTGTAAATGTCCATGGCCCAGATGTCTTAGAATTGGATTTGTTGCCACGGACAATGGCAGTAATATAGCCAAGGCCATGTCAGATGGTGGCTATTTCAGAGACTTCTATTTTGTGCATTGTATCAACCTGATGGTGCAGGAGCTTCTTAAAAAAGAAGAAATAAGCAGCAACACACTGACCACCTGCAGAAGCATTTGCATTCATCTAAGCCATTCTTTTAAAGTCCAGAAGAGGATGAGGATTATTCAGCAGGCTAATAGAACACCAGTTAAAGACCTCATACACGAGGTGCCAACCTGTTGGAACTGGACCTATTACATGTTGCAACATATGTTTGAGCAATAAAAACAGATCAATGACTATGCCATTCAAAGAGGAGGGAATGCAAATGGGAAAGCTATGGCCATGGATGCGGACAAATGGGGCCTAGTCATTTGCCTGACACTACTCCCTTTTGAGATGTGATTTTCACATGGGAAGTAAGCAAGGAGGATAGTACGATGGGCCAAGCTATCCCGTTGTTACATTTACTACAGGACCACCTAAAGAAGGTGTCTAAAAGGTTCGCAGTTGCAGGTGTGAGCGGGAATTCAAAATGCACATGCCTTGTTTGAGAGCCTAGGGCCAGATGTAGCAAGGCTTTTGCGTCTTGCAAACAGCGAAAATCGCTGTTTGTGAGGCGCAAAAGCCACATCACGATCCCCATTCCCACTTTGTGAGTCAGTAACCTGGTTACCGACTCGCAAAATGGGAATGCGAGTCGCAAATAGGAAGGGGTGCTCCCCTTCCTATTTGCGAGTCGCATCGCGATGCAGAATTGCTTTGTGACCGCGAACGCGGTTGCAAAGCAATTCCCAGTTACCACCAGTGTTACACTGGTGGTAACCCATTTGCAAAAGGGAAGGGGTCTCCATGGGACCCCTTCCCCTTTGTGAATGGCCCTGAAAACATTTTTTCAGAGCAGGCAGTGGTCCCAGGGACCACTGCCTGCTCTGAAAAAATGAAACTGATACGTTTAATTTTTTCGTTTGTAATGCATCTCGTTTTCCTTAAAGGAAAACGGGCTGCATTACAAAAAAAAAAAAAACTGCTTTATTTAAAAGCAGTCACAGACATGGTGGTCTGGTGTCTCCTGGAGGCCACCATCCCTGTGAGTGCTGCGACTCGCAAGGGGGTCGCAAATTGGGATGGGCCTTTGCAACACTCTTGCGACTCACAGATGTTGTCAGGGACACCATCCTGCATCCGGCTTTGCGACTTGCAAATTGAGAGTCGCTTGGAGTTGCAATTTGCGAGTCGCAAAGCCAGAATTTCCTACATCTGGCCCTTAATCCTTTGTTTGGCTTGTAATGCTAGGCGGTGCCACATTACTTGATCCATGGCACAAAAACATTCTAGCCACGTTCATTCCTTTTTCTGAAGGGGACGTTTCAAAATAAAAGAGGTAGATTGTTAAGCAAGCCAGAGACCTAGAAGAAGAACAGCTGGATATTAATTGAGTTCCACTCTCTAGCAGAAGTTCTGGAGGCTGCCTTCAACTTTCAGAGAGGGCAGTCTTGTCTAAGAGGAGCCAACACCAGCAACAAGAATAACAACAAAAACCACACAACAAAAACTGAAGAATTGGCCTCAGCCTCTGCATTGGTTTGGTTTCAAAATAGCAGGTCCTAAGTCCAGTGCAGAGGCAAAAACAAAAGTGGTCAAGCAAGTGGCAATCAGAATATGTTCCAGGAGTATCTGAATGACCCAAAATGGGTCTATGTGGATCAAAATCCATTGGTGTATTGGTATGCGAAGATTTGCCAATGGCTACTGCTCAGCAGGCTGGCAATAAAGTAACTGGCTTGTCTTGTAGCCAGTGTGTCTTCTGAAAATGGGTTCAGTGAAGCTGGCTCCATTGTCAATGTAAGAAGGATCAGTCTCTCTAAAAATGTGGAGAGATTGACAGTGGTCAAAATGAAGCAACATTTCACACCAGAAGATTGCACCATTCCTGAAACAGCAGAGGCGGATAAAGAGGAGGATTGGTCAGAATTAAGTATGTTAATTGACTAACTTCTGGGAGAATCCCCTGAGTTTATGGATGAACTCGACTTCCAGGACTAATTATGCCACCATGGCACTTTTTATTATTTATCATCAAACTTGTTTCTTTATCCAAAAGAAAAAAAGATATAGCTAATGAATCTTTATGTTTGTGTCTGATTTATGCTTCCCACCATTTTTTAGTCACATGTGTGGCCGAATTGGAGTTGGACAAGTGTGCAGGGAAGAAGCCTCCACATTCCCTTCAGGGCATTTGAGACAATGCCTGCCTTTCTTACATGCCTTTTGCATCACCTGGCAGGGCTGCCCCAGAAGATCATTGATATACAGCAATGCCAGTGCCAATGCCAAATTCCAATGTGTTGCTTGCATCAAAGTAGAGATACAATTATGTACCTACCGCAGTGCTTGGATTGGAAGAGGTAGCTATTAACTATTGCACCAAAGAGTGATTATATATTATTGAGTAAGTGTGAGTAACAATTGATTATTTATTTGGTAGCAGAGAGTGAGGGAGGGTGTTATAAATAATTAGTAAATTTGATTTCAATGATTTGCAATGTGTGGGGACTTATGGGTGATCATTTTTCAATCTTTCAACTTAGTGAAATGTACCTGCAGGGTCCACTCCTTTTTTTAGGTACTTCAGTGCCCAAACCAGTCAATTTCGTTCACAAACTCAAATCTACTACACAACAAAACACTTCAATTCTTTTTCACTACTTATTTTTCAACAGCACTGCACTACAGTTCTATCTCACGTGTGTCAGGTCTGGGATGGAGTTACTCAAAGTCAGGAGGAGGATGGAAGGACTCTAGGCAGGACTACCTCAACAGTAAGAAGAACAAAGTTTTTGACTTCAAAGGGAAACCGTGATGATGACTCTGAGGCCTAGTTCTTAGCTCTGCAAACTGGGGAGAGCTGCGTTGATTTGGGAACCGCTGCTGAGTGTGCGTGCTGCATTGCTGGCTCGAACGTGAAACTCCTCTTATGTTCTTGCTCTGCCTCTGAGTTTCCTGATACACTTCTGACTACACATAAAGCTTACCTTCCTTCTGTCCTTCTCCTTGACTCTACTTTACAGTTTCTGTTTTTCAATCTGCTGGCCTTCTCCTCTCCTTCACAAATGAAAGGCAAAGACTCAACACTCCTGCTTACCTACCACACAGGTTCAGCCAGGTACCCTAGAGTGGCGGACATTCTGAAAGAAATGCAGATAGCCGCGTACTTTGGCAAGGCATAATTTTTCTTTTAACAATCATCATTTTTAAAACTAGGTGGGCTCACTTCACTCCTCCATAATTTGCATTTTACAAACCTAGATGACAGGACATTTGGATATATACAATCTTGGGTCTCAGAGCTGAAGTACTGTTTGTAATTCATTTAACTGAACTGTGTCATACTCATTGCTTCATTTCCTTTCACAACACATTGATAATGGTATGCTGCTCAGTGCACTGATGAATATCATCATTTTGTAGTATTTGTCTTTGTCACATCTGTCCACAAATCCCCTTTGCCATCCATTCATCAAATTCCTAACCCTCTTCCCCTGCGCTGTGTGATGTATTGAGGTGTAACTTAATTTTACACCATAAATGAATCACACACTTGGTGGGGTGGATGTGGTGAAAGCAACACTAACTCACTGTGGGATCTTCTATTGCCTGTACAATATTTTTGACAATTATAAAACCCATCCTTTCCACATACAATAGGCCCACTCCTTTCCTCAAACAAATCACCCAATGCCCAAACAATGTCCAAAGAAACGTAAATGTCAAAATATTAGTCAAACATCAAACCCCAGTCCGTAATGTCTTTCCCACCGTCTCCACCCAAAATAGATGTGCCTCCCACCAAAACAAAAATTAAAAAGAGGGCATTCTCCAAGCCAGTGCGGAGATTGTCAAGGGTTCCCTCTGTGTGTGCTACCCTGTGGTTAAGGTGCTCTTGAGGTTGTAGGATGCGGTGATGGAATATGCAGTATGTATGGGAGGGGGCAGTAATGGTCCGACACGATGGGTGGCTGCTGATGTTGTGGCCCATGGGTGGCTGGAGGTGCTGGTGATTGGCTGAAGTTACTGGGACCTATGGTCTGCCTCGTCCTCCTCCAGCAGAGCAACTTCCTCTTCCGCCCTGCTTTGCGATGGTGCTGGGTAGAAAAAAAGGGAAGAAATGGGAGGAGGATGGAAAAAAGGAAAAAATGAACAAGCATGGGGTAAACCAAAAGCAGTACCAAAAGCCATAAAACCCCTTCAAAAAAAATGAAACTGTAAAAGACAGAAATACAAAGACACACACTGAAACAAAGGAAAATAAGGGTGAATGAATGAGATAGGAAAGGATTTAAAAGATGGAGGGTAGATTAAAACAGGGCCCACCGCCATGCGCAGAAACAGAAGAAAACTAAATGGCCATGCACATGCAAATAGTGTGTTGCCATTCATGTGCTGTTTTCAATGCGAGAATGCTCATCTTGTTCCTAAACATTTAAAACATAGCACGAAAGGTTATGTCGAGCATCTCCACCCACTGGCAGAATTCCATGGAAGCTTGCAGAGTTTTTGGCCCGCTCTGCTCAATTTTGCATAGCAGAACTCCGCAAGCTCCTAACAGGCCCAGTACAAATATTCTTGATCTTTTATACTTTTATGAATATATACCAGTGTATTGTAGTACTTTGCCATTTGCACTGTGCTCACACTGTGTATCTGTATATCCTAGTGCCAACCATTTTTTGGGCACATACCAGAATGAGCTATCCAACATCACACAGCTCAGCAAAACAGCAACCAGGCATTCATTTATGAGTGCCACAGTTGATCGCAGGTAGTCATTCAATAGTAGTGCACAACAGGGGCCACACAGTAAATAATTCCACATCTCTTTCAGTAACAGATGATTGTCCCTTGTTTTTAAAGTTCAACAAATGTACTTATTGAAGGACCTCCATGCCAAACATCCAGGACCTCCTCCCCTGTACCCCAGCTTTCTTCCGTGTTACGTTTAACACACACAAGAAGGTCTGTGGAGCTGGCCCACATTGTCCCTGAGAGGCCACACCACAGGCTTAAGGTAAGGTTCATTGTATGTGGGACAGCAGATTCCAGAAAGTTCTTCATAGAAATATAAGGAAAAATAGCCAGATTTAGAGGTTTCCAGGGTATTGCCAGTAAGAAGAAATACTGGGATCCATGCAAGCCAGACTTCTCTGCATGTCCGCTTTTCAGAAGTGTTTGTATAAGAAAGTGGTTTGTTATTTGGGGAGGATTGGTATCCACCACAAGTAATAAAGCCAATGTATTGTTAGGTTCAGTCAAAGGTTTCATCGATTTCAACCTGAGCTCAACTTTGGGTGACTTAGAGAAAACAAATTAAAGTATTTAGGAGTGCCAAAACAGGTATAAATTCAGAACACAACAACATTTTAATCTCTCTCCAATTTTTACAAACAAAGAAAAAGCTAGTAAGCAAATGGCAAAATCCAGTGAGGCGAACTAGAGGTTTAGAGTGTTGAAATATAAATGAAAAATAGTCCTAGAAAGCACCAATGGTAGTCAATAACTACAGCAGATCTGGACCTAGGTGTAATATGAGGCCAACTGCAATGGACTTCAGGTCAGATACACCAAATTTAAAACAGATTGTCGAAACTCTACTCTATGCAGAACAAAGCAGGCATTCAGACCAATGCCATGGACAGCTGGTCAACCCTCTTTACGGTCAGGCTTCTTGAAGCTCCGGACTGGAACAAAAATTTTGAGAAAGTTCACTGACTTCTTTTGGTGCCCAGATAACTACAGGACTACACTTCCAATACTCCAAGGCCCTCAGGGGGAGCATTTACATACCCAAATGTTTTCAGGCACAGGGCAACAGCAAGGTCTAGTCTAGTTCTAGTTGCGACTGGTCAGCTGGACTTCCTTACAGAAATACGTTATTTAGCTTTTAATATTCCAGGAACGACCCAGCAGATCAACATTCTAGTCGACCAGTCTGCCTTTAGGTTTCAAGAGGAAAGGGGTCTAACCTCCTCAGGTCCTTCTTACAGTTGACAGATGCCAAGTGCAACAGGTTCAGTTGCCTGATATCCTTTCACAAGTCCAGCAGTATTCTATGGAAGACTAAGTGAGGGTCCAGCTTTGAAGGGTTCACAAGCCTCTATGAGGGGAGGCACCCTAAGACACTCCTAGTTCCTCTATCACCAATGGAGTAATGGTTCCCATGATATAATCTACCTATTTTTGTAGTAGTTTCTGTTTGCTTTTCTGCAAACAGGCCTGACGTCCAATGTGCCAGGTCAAATTCAATATGGTGAGGGTCTTCAGCTACACTAAACATGGACTCCGAGGCTGGGGGTATGAGCAGGAAGTGCACTATGCTAAACCTAGTGTCCTCCCAAATCTAATACGAAAAACTAATTTGAAGCAGGCACTGCACACAAAACAAACACAGAGACAGAAGTCTAGTTAGAAAAATCAGGATTCCTCGACAAATAGGTAGGGGATACATAAGGATTGACCTGGCATAATGTTCCCTCCCTCTCGATTTCACCAAAGGGTTACATGTGGATCAACATTCCTGTCAGGCAGGATTTGACACTATGGTGTTCACAGAATGCCCACAAACCCCAACCTATATACTTTATTGAGATTAGAGGAGTTATCTCTGCCAATTTAGATCAGCCTATTGTGTGCTCCAGGAAGGAATTTTACAACCTTTTCATACTTGTTCCCTGCTTGAGTTGAGGCTGGGAGCTGGCAGAGATTAACTCTAATTACCCTTTTGACAGTTTAGGAAGGCAAAGGGTCACTTGTTAAAAATAATTTTTCCTTAATATTTATTGAACTTCCTACTCTACCATTACATTGTATATTTAACAAATATTAATAGTGGTTTAATTACTTTGTCTTTCTTATCACATTACTAGAAAGTGTGAGTGTTTTAATCTGTGGTTTTCTACATAGAACAGCAAGGCCTGGCACAGTACAAAAAAGCGTTTTGGGCCTTGTCACTCTCTGGCATGTTAAATCAATTTTCTACATGAACCACATTTAAATACTGTGCCCTCTACCTTGGGGTTACATGGTTTATTAAGGGTGGGTTACTAATTGTTAGAAATGGGGTCTTTGGTTGGCAGTCAGGTTACCCCCTGTCCAAGCAAGGACCTTCACTCTAGTCAGGGTAAGTCACACACAATCCAAATTATCCTCTGCCCACCCTCTGGTAGCTTGGCACTGAGCAGTCAGGCTTAACTTAGAAGGCAATGTGTTAAGTATTTGTGCAATAAATAATAAAATAACACAATATAGCACCACAAAAATACATCACACAGTGTTTAGATAAATTGATAATATTTATCTGATAAGATGCAGGTCAAAACGATTAAAAGGCAATAAGTATAAGTTGAAATGTTACTGTAAAAGCAATAAAAAGTGTCTTAAGTTCTCCTAGAAACAACAAGTGTCTCTTGCAGGGCAAAGTACCTGGTTTGCATTGAAACATCCTCGCAAGCGACCGCAGAGGAGGAGATGTATGGAAAACAGTAGGTGTGCGTCGGTTTCGGCCCTTCGCAAACAGACTTGCATCATTATTTTCCATGCGGGGAAGACGTTGTGTCGATTTCTGGTGCGTGGACTAGAATCCTCTTTGGGTTGCGTGGTTTCTGGACGCCCCAGGACGATGTGTAGCATCCTGGGCTTGCGAAGTGAAGTCAGAGGCACTGCGTCGATTCCAGTGGGTGATGAGTGAAAATCTCTCCCGCACGGCACGCGCTGTGTTGATTCCTCTCAGGAAGTTGGGCTGCATTGTTCTGGGTCAGCTTGCGTCGATCCAGTAGGGCTGTGCATCGAAGTTCCGGTCATGTTGCTGCCTCTGTGTCGATCATCTGTCGCAAAGTCGGGCTGCGTCATTCCGGTCTCTGCGTGTGGTGAATTTTTCACCACAAGCAGGATGTGTGTCGTTTTTGGCAGGTGGTGCATCGAATTTTCGTCACACAGGGATTCCAGCTGCAGGAGTGAAGTGTTTTTGGTCCTGAGACTTCAGGGAACAGGAGGCAAGCTCAATTGAAGCCCTACGACTACACTTCTTCACCACAGCCAGAGAGCAGCAAGGTAGCAAGTCAGCAGTCCTTCACAGAAAGCAGACAGGTAATTCCTTTGAGCAGCCAGACAGGTCTTCTTGGCAGGATGCAGGTTCTGGTTCAGGTTCTCTTCTCCAGGAAGTGTCTGAGTTGGTAGGGGCAGAGACCCTGTTTAAATACCCAAATGTGCCTTTGAAGTGGGGGAGAATTCAAAGAGTGGCTTAGAAGTGCACAAGGTCCCCTTTCAATTCAATCCTGTCTGCCAGGGTCCCAGTAGGGGGTGTGGCAGTCCTTTGTGTGAGGGCAGGCCCTCCACCTTCCCAGCCCAGGAAGACCCATTCAAAATGCAGATGTATGCAAGTGAGGATGAGTATCCTGTGTTTGGGGTGTGTCTGAGTGAATGCACAAGGGAGCTGTCAACTAAGCCCAGCCAGACGTGGTTTGTAAGGTGCAGAAAGATGTAAGTGCAGAGAAATACTAACTTTCTAAAAGTGGCATTTCTAAAATAGTAATATTAAATCCAACTTCACCAGTCAGCAGGATTTTGTATTACCATTCTGGCCATTCTAAGTGTGACCTTCCTACTCCTTTCAGATCAGCAGCTGCCACTCAAACAATGTATGAGGGCAGCCCCAATGTTAGTCTGTGAAGAGAGCAGGCCTCACAGCAGTGTAAAACGAATTTAGGAGTTTTACACTACCAGAACATATAAATTACATAGGCACATGTCCTGCCTTTTGCCTACACAGCACCCTGCCCTATGGGTTACCTAGGGCATACCTTAGGGGTGTCTTATATGTAGAAAAAATTGGGTTTTAGGCTTGGCAAGTACTTTTAAATGCCAAGTCGAATTGGCAGAGAACCTGCACACACAGGCCTTGCAATGGCAGGCCTGAGACAAGGTTAAGGGGCTACTGAAGTGGGTGGCACACTCAGTGCTGCAGGCCCACTAGTAGCATTAAATAGCCCAATTGGGTATGATCCAGTGTTACCATGTTTAAAGGGAGAGAGCATATACACTTTAGCACTGGTTAGCAGTGGTAAAGTGTGCAGAGTCTTAAAACCAGCAAAAACAGTATCTAAAAAGTGGAGAGAGGCAGGCAAAAGGTTAGTGGTGACCACCCTAAGGCTGTCAGGTCTAGCACTAATATTTAGAAGCAAGATTTTTACCTGTTACAAGAGGTTATTGTAACAGTTCACACTGCAGGTTTTTGAACTGCAGCAGGCAGGTCAATATGGTAGGCCTGAAACTAGTCTACAGGTGACATTCTATCTTTCTATGCTATAGGTGTATTTTCTATACCATTTGCTATGGACTCATAACAAAGTTAAATAAACCAATCAGACATTTAAGGGTCAGGCACACACGCTAGAGGAAGGACAGCACGGCCCCAGTGTATACAGTCTAAAATAAAATCATACATTTCAGCCCAAAAATAGGGGTGACCACACAAATAGGGTCGCTTTCTAAAATTGTGGCTTCAGTAGAGTGCCCTCTGTTTTCTCTGATCCCATGTAATATTTTCACATCTTCTGTGATTACCAAAAAGTGTTGTTTTGCCTGAAAACATTTGGGGGGTCATTCTGACCCTGGCGGTAATTACCGCCATGGCGGAGGTCGGCGGTAGCACCGCCAACAGGCTGGCGGTGCACCGCTGGGCATTCTGACCGCGGCGGTTCAGCCGCGGCCAGAAACGGAAAGTCGGCGGTGTACCGCCGACTTTCCGCTGCCCTTGAGAATCCTCCATGGCGGCGGAGCGCGCTCCGCCGCCATGGGGATTCTGACACCCCCTACCGCCATCCAGTTCCTGGCGGTTCTCCCGCCGGGAACAGGATGGCGGTAGGGGGTGCCGCGGGGCCCCTGGGGGCCCCTGCAGTGCCGATGCCAATGGCATGGGCACTGCTGGGGCCCCCGTAAGAGGGCCCCAAAAAGAATTTCAGTGTCTGCCTAGCAGACACTGAAATTCGCGACGGGTGCAACTGCACCCGTCGCACCTTCCCACACCGCCGGCTCAATTCTGAGCCGGCGTCCTCGTGGGAAGGGTGTTTCCCGCTGGGCTGGCGGGCGGACTTTCGGCGGTCGCCCGCCAGCCCAGTGGGAAAGCCAGAATGACCGCTGCGGTCTTTTGACCGCGGAGCGGTCTTTCGGCGGGAACCGCGTGGCGGGCGGCGACCGCCGTCCGCCGCGGTCAGAATCACCCCCATGATGTCTCGACATTAAAGTTTACCTCGTTACTATTGTGGATTTCACTCCATTTCTGTCTTCTCTATGTAAGGCAGTGTGCAAGAAAGAACAAGAAAGATCATATTGATTGTTTGAATAACCTTGAATTCAGAGGGGAACAAACTAATACTATTCCTAAACCCTAGTATTTCTGCACATTTCACAAACACATAGGTTTATTTCATACTTGTAAGAAAATGGGGTATGAAAACCCACCTCAAATAATAATCACAATACCTGTCAGGGTGAACCACAAAAGTAAGTAAATAAACCGTTGCTTAACTTGCTGGTTCAGGACTCACCCCCAACAGAGGCCAGAAGTCAATCAGTTGAGGTCTAGTTGGTACTGGTCAGCTGAAAGCAGACCAGACCCTTGGAATCACTTCTGGGGTCCCTAGTTCAAGGCAAGCAGGTCCACTCTTCCTTCTTCAGACAGCAGTGTGGTACTTCTTATGATTTTTCTTAGGTCCAGGAGTGCTCTACTTTCATATACTGAGGATGCCACTTCGTGCTCAGTGGCAGTCGGTGGGAGATACACCTTTGTCAAACCTTAAAGCTGGTCCTGGTCACCTTCCCCTTTCCTTTAGGCTTGGCTGTAGCAGGCTAGTGAAACAAAGGGCAGTTAGGTAGGCCTAGTTGTGAGCTGTTTCTGCTAGCGAAAGAGTAGACATCTTTTGATGTCAAGAAGGGCAGGGGGCAGCCACAGCCTATCCCTTGAAGTGTGATTGGGTCCAGCACACAGATCTTCACTAGCCACCCTGTCAGGAATACCCTCTCTGCTCCACACTCTGACCCTTTCTCTACTGCATGCGAGGAATACACAACACACCCTAGGAGAGCCATTAAAGTTAAGTTACTCTGAATGCTGGCAGAAAGAAACATTTGGCATAGGCCAGACAATCTAGGCCCAGTATTTATACTTTTTTTGCGCCGCATTTGCGTCGTTTTTTGACGCAAAAACGACGCAAACTTGCAAAATGCCATTGTAATTTATTAGGTTTGCGCCGTTTTTTGTCAAAAAGCGGCGCAAATGCGGCGCTAAAAAAAGTATAAATACGGGCCCTAATCTTTCTAAAAGTGACTTTTTTTAAATAGTCATTTAAAATCTGACTTGGCCATCAGGTGGGATTTCAGATTTCTATTCCAATGAGCCCTTGAACCAATTTCCTAGCACACCCGAAACTGAAGTTATGTAGTATACGGAGTTATGATGTAACATAGTGGCTTTCCATGGGAGAGCCAGCCTTACTGCAGTGAAAACGACTAGCAGTTTTTCACTGCCTGGTCATGTACAACTTTAAAAATGCACATCCTACTTTTTTAAATACCATGCACCCTGCTCTAAGGGCATTTAAGGCTTTCTTCAGGGTAACTTCTCAGCACTGAAAAGGAATGTTTACGCCCAGCAAAAGTGTAAAGGAATGTTTACGCCCGGCAAAAGTGTTATATTGCCAGGTCTAAATGGCAGTATAAAACTGCACACAGGCTGCAGTGGCAGGCCTTAAACATTTTTTAACGCTACTTTAGTTGGTGGCATTTAATTTACCTGCCCTACTTACATATACTAGGGACTAAATATGCCAATTAGGTGCATGCTAATCCTAGCAACACAAAAGTATGATGGACGGAGTGCTGAACAGTGAAAACACTCTCCCCCAGTCGCAGATCTGGGTTTAATCCATCGTGCATGCCAATCCTGCCACATTAAAGAGGGAGAGTATGAGCACTTTAACTCTGGTTGGCAGGGGTAAACTGCACAGAGTCCTAGGCGACCAGGAAAAGGATCAGTTAAGGAAGGGAAGAATCTGGGAGAACACCAGCAAAAGATGTTCCTCTCCAGCAATACCAGTTTTAATCCATTATGTTTTACCATTTCAATTGCCATATCATCAGTGCCCACCGAAAAATCATTATAAGCTACAGCTCAGTGTTTGGCCCTGGGTACCCAGTATTTTTGAAAAACCTAAACACTCTAGGCCAGATTTAAAAAAAAGTGGCACTACATTACATGTAGCGCCACTTTCCTTGTGCCTCCTTGAACCCACCTACAGCCACCATATGTGTGCACCGTGGCCCGGGGTAGGGGGCAAGAGTGTCAGAGTTTCTGATTCTATTGATGTACTGTTCAGGGTTAGCGCCAAAATGCTGGCACTAACCTTGAACAGTACCTAGGAGCCCATTGAAAACAAATGCATGCCCTTTTAGATTTCTTTGTGCCATTTTTTCACCCCCCCACCTAATGGGGGAATGCCCCCCTTGCCTGTCGCAGGCATGATGTGGCACAAGGCACAGTAATTTTGGCCTTGGGCTACATTAGCATCAACAAAAATGATGCTAATTTGGTGCACGGAGGTGCTAGGGGCTCTCAAGTATGCCCCTCTATATCTCTGTGACCAGACGGTACTCATGGACACAACAGTATTTTACTTTTGTAAATGGATGTCTGGGCAAAAACAATTGCAGATGAAAACTGTCATCAATTGCTGTTTCCCCTAATTATTTTCATTATTTTTTAGTTCATTTAATAATTACTTTGGAAAGCCATGGGCACTCTAAACAAATCAGTCCTTACTAAAATGTGGACATTGTCTAGATTTCAGAAATGCTTTCTGTATCACCAATGAGTTTCACGCCTGTTTCTACCGTAAACTCCAAGTAGGCTTAAATCATAAAAAGAGGATAAAATGAAGTATCACTCAAAAAAATGCAAACATTTCATTAAAAAAATTATTTTCTTTGAAGACTATGCTTGTTCGGGAAAGATGTAGATGTTAGCATGGGAACCGTTTTATTGATGTCATTTTTGGGAGAAATATAATTTTTACACAGCCCTTTTTACAGTTTTTTAAAAGAAACACTTAAACATTTGCTGCATTTTGGATATTTTCCCTGGTCCATTTAGGGGAATCCACAAAAGGATACTAATTTATGCTAGGGACATTTAGTGGAGTTAAAAGTATGAATGCTCAAGTGTGAAGATCCCTAGACATATCAGAGCTGCTGGAGAAAAGCCTCAGCATCGAGGCAATGTAGCTGTGAACAGAGGGGTGGGGGGGTCTCTCAGAAAACGGTTACAATTCCACAGCATGAAGCCATTACGGTGCAGTTTCTCACTCATCTAAACGATTTGGAAATAAACTATAACATGTTTATGCCCAAGTCTTGCAATATTTGAGTACGAAAACAAAAATATAAATTGGCTGTTTATTTAAAAATAAAGTGCCTACGTAATTCTATAACTGCATTTAAGGACTAGGGCACACGAGTGTTTGCTCACAGCATAGTTTTGAAATTGCTGCAAAGGAGAATCAAAGATAATTTCTGACTGTATAACTGTGTTATAGTTTGTAATACTTCATTGTCCCTTCCTGTGAGCCTCTATCTTTAATTATAATAAAATCTAAGTACACCATAGGAAACCCAAATGCAGATAAACAATTTAAATGCAAAGCTTGATTTTCACTTTCGAGAGCAAAAACTTGTCAGGAATGAAAATGTAACTACGTCAGTTAAACATCATTCATGAAAGACAAGGCCATGAATATTTAACTTGCCTATGCCAGTTTCCCTGCAGTCACTTCATGCAAAGTATGCATCAACTTGGAAAAACAATATATTTCAATTACACCCATTGGGCAAAGAAAATAAACACAAAGTAATGAATAATTTGTCTTTCATTATTCACCCCATGTGCAAAAAGCGTTACTCTGAGTAGAAAGTATAAAAGCAGGTTCTAAAGACTGATATCCCAAGTAAATGACACCATCGCTCTGCAGATTAACATAAAGCCAAATAAAAAGGAGTTATCATGCCTCTTTCAGCTCATTAAGCACAACGGCATGGAAATGTGTATTCATGTAGATGCTCTCCCTGTTCACAAACTGTATAAGTTAATGAATATTCACTGCCACTCCAAAAATACAATAATAAAAGAATACTCAATATAATAGAAGGATATTAAGGTAGCATAGTACGTTTCTGGTAACTAAGGAAACTGTGGGGGTGATTTTAACCTTGGCGGACGGCGGAGGCCGTCCGCCAAGGTACCGCCGCCAAATGACCGCACCGCGGTCAAAAGACCGCGGCGGCCATTCAAACATTTCCTCTGGGCCGGCGGGCGCTCTCCAAAAGAGCGCCCGCCGGCCCAGAGGAAATGCCCCTGCAACGAGGACGCCGGCTCAGAATTGAGCCGGCGTAGTTGCAGGGGTGCGACGGGTGCAGTTTGCACCCGTCGCGTATTTCAGTGTCTGCATTGCAGACACTGAAATACACAGTGGGGCCCTCTTACGGGCCCCGCGGCACCCCCTACCGCCATCCTGTTCCTGGCGGGAGACCCGCCAGGAACAGGATGGCGGTAGGGGGTGTCAGAATCCCCATGGCGGCGGAGCGCGCTCCGCCGCCATGGAGGATTCCCCCGAGCAGCGGGAAGTCGGCGGGAGACCGCCGACTTTCCGCTTCTGACCGCGGCTGAACCGCTGCGGTCAGAATGCTCGTGGGAGCACCGCCAGCCTGTTGGCGGTGCTCCCGTGGTCGGTGGCCCTGGCGGACACCGGCCGCCAGGGTCAGAATGACCCCCTGTGTGACCATGCTTGAAAATTGAGTGGCACATTTCAATCGGCAAATCTCCACCACTGATAACCTGAGCTCTAATGATAAAGGCTAAACAAAGCGAGCAGAACGATCGATGCACTTTTAACTAGAGGAATACCTACAACCGCCAACGGCATTGAAGGTAACATCTTAATAGGCCGAGTTTCTATTTTTAAGTGTACTGAAAATATTAACAAAGTCACCATTTTCTGTTGCAAAATCACATATGGAAAGAGATTTGACAGATGTCGAGTGTGTAGAATGTAACTGGAAGAAAAGATTCCAAGGCTGACTTGTGGGTTTTCCCATTACAGAAATTCTCCTTTATGATATGTGTCCCTGGGGTTTTTGTTTTTCTTGACCTAGGTGGCTGATGCTTTTGTCCTCTCGGCAGTGAAGCCTACAAACTGCCCTCGCTGTATCTAGCCTAACCTTAAGTATATGGTAATTGCTTTGTTACATCAATGAGCATAATTGACTTTTCTGTAAGTTCGCTATAAGTAGTCTCAAGCTGCACAGGTGGGAACAAAGTAAAGTACTTACAAGGACAAAGAGAGGCCTACCAAATACATACATACATACGTGAGGTAATAACATACGGGCTGAAAAGCAACCATGTGGCCTTTGCTCCAGAACTGAGTGGTGAACTACAACCTGAACCGCATAAACACAGAAATGTGAGTCATTCGAAGACAAACTAGTTTTGTAACCAAATGTATACATTTATAAAATCTGCTGATGTTAAACAAATTGAGGACCTTTGCCGGACCATATTATGGATTTATTGTGCTGCTCAAGTGGACGGACCTACTTTCTTTTTACAAAGGACTTCTGTAAGTCCAATAATCATGATAAATCAGAAGACATCTGGGTTCAATTCACCATATCACCGTGGGTGACACCAGCCCGGCCTTGAAACCAAGATGGGAAAATTAATCTTCAAAGGTACCGAAGCACACCGAAGAAAATGTGTAATAAGTGAAAATACCACAAACATGTTTCTTATCTTGAAGCGCTGGTCTATTTTCCAGAAGAGTGGGAATAGGTATTGACAAAGTCCTTGCAAAGCAGCAGCCCACGTGTTTAGTCACATGCACTTTTCCAAGGTTGAAAACAAATAGAATATCAGGAAACTGTTCTAGAGTAATTTCAGATTGGTTGTACAACAGAGAACAGGATGGACATGATACATCTGAAACTCATATAAGCGATCATATGAAAGCCTCTTCTCATATAAAAAGTGGCAAAGGTGGCGTACAATCAACTAATCACCTTAATCCCGTGGACACCAGGGTAGAAGGGTAGAAATACAGAATTCAGTCTCAATAGCGTTATCTTTCAGTAGGCGCTGAAACTCAAATATGAGGGATGGCTGTGATAAGCCTCGTACTAAGCCATATGTCAGGAGTAGACCTTGACATTACATCATATTGAAGAATCCAATAAGGAGTTTCACAATGCAAACAAATACATCTAACTTTCTCTAGCTAATTACTAATCTGCAGCCTCTGAAAACAGTGCTTGAAGAGGTGAAGGAGTTCCAAGGGTGGGAAACTCTTTGATGTGACATGGGAGACTAACTTCCAAGGTGCACCACAGGCATACATCTTCTGAGCAGATGAACTTGTTGTCCTGCTGAAAGATGTTCTCAGCTGTAGAGGAAAGTGAAGAGCGGGGCCCAAGCAGTTGCTTCCCATTAAAAGATTCTGAGGGTCACTAAGGTTCTTAATAAGAAGGTAAACCAGAAGAGTGGAAATAGATGTCAAAGTGTGCAACAAAATGTGTGCAAACCTAACCTCATGTAGCCCACCTCACCCATACCTTCCTCGCCTTTCTTTGTTGGCAGATTTGATGTCCTAGAAAAAGGCCCTCATTTAAAGTATGGTCAGTTGACTGTTGACCCTGTAGGTCAGCTGCGGTAATGCACATGCTTCTCTGTAGGTAGAATATCACCAGTACTGTTTTGAAATCACTGACTGTCTGGCGAGCATCGCTAAGCCAACTGTGAATATGCTACACTGGCAGCTTCATTGTAGGCTCAATGAACCTGCTAAGAAGGTGTCATGTTCTTTTGACCTTACTTGCCATTTCTGTTTGTTTAACATAAACAAACTCCCACAGCAGAGTATTTTTAGTCCTAAACCAAATTTTAATAGCCATGACATGCAGAGAGATTTCACGACATGATTGTGGGGCGTTCATTATTTTTCTTGCTAGGAACCAGCATGTCTGGCATGGCTGTCTCAGGCAGGAAAATGTAGTGTTAATTGCTCCACTCTAGATAAGTATAGACAACTATCACTTTAGCCTGGTGGCTGAGTGGCAGGAGAGTTGTCACCTCAAATCATTTTGACGTCAAGGCAGCTGATGCTCTAACATTGAAAATCCTGTTGGCCACCAACCTCAAAACTGGTAGGGTAATCATGAGGTTTGGGGTGAAACAGTAGCCGATTTCTGGTAGATACATGCATCTACTAAAGTTGAAATTATGGGCTATTTACTGAGGTGAAAAATTTAACTGTGGCAAACCACGGTTCTTCCTCGTCTTTGCTTAATCTATGTCTGGCTAAGGAGGGTGCATAGATAACAGTTTACTTTACACCTCAGAAGAACATTGACTTTTAGATACCCTTTGTTTTTATGGATGGTGTTTCATGATTCCATAACTCCAGATTGCAACATACATTAGTTTTCTGGCATTGTGGTGCCTTTTTAATAGCTTATTTTAACTATTTTCATCTAATTTGGATTGATATTTTAATTTATGTATTGTGATATTTCATTGTGATTTGTATAACTTTGGTTTAGGAAGGCCTTGCTGCTTCAATGGTAAGAGTGAGTTTTGACTTCCACATAAAATCCTATGTTTAGATTTAAGTGATGTGTCGTCGACTGTGTTGGCTCTGAAGCAGAGCTCAAGTAATGAATGAGGCCTTTCTACACTATAGACAAACAGTCGAGGGTCAGATGTACAATATCTATTTGCAATATACTGGTTACAAATTGTTGCCAATTTTCATGCAACCAGCAAAGAATTTTTAGAACCAACCTATGTACTAATAGGTTGTTTCCTAACAATCTAATCTCTAATCCAAAATCCAAATTGCAATGGATTTCAGTCCACACTACTTCTTGAAGTTTGATGAGGTAAGTTGCAAATTCTGACTCATTAAGATTGGACGCCATCTCAGGGATAGTGGCCTGCCAGGCAAACAGACCACGAGGTCTGTTATTATCTTCCAATAAAGTAATATTTTGCTTTAAATGCTACTTGTTTTCCTTAAAGTGCAAAGCATTTAAAACAGATAAAAAGTGTCACTAACTTTTTTTGAGAGTAAGCATGGACCACTGCTTACTATGGAATCATGTTTTTGTCGTCATTCACAAAGTGGAATGAATTCATTCTTTGTGGACCCCTTCCAGTTTGCAAATGGGTTACCACTACCTTTGTGTAAGTAAAATATTAATGTTTTGGGGCCATGTTTCAGTTGGAAAACATTAATATATGCCAACACATATTGCGATTTGTAAGGGATGGCCTAAATATGTCCCTTGCAAATAGGCGTTTAGTACATACTTGCCACCCCATACTGGGATTAATTAACGTGTTTCCTATTGTCAATTTGGGTTTGGTACATACCAAAAAGCAATTTTGTAGTCACCAAATGGCTTAGTAAACCTGGCTCCTAGTTGCCTATAACACTCATTTGTACAGTAGGTAATATAGATGCAACTGAATAGTACAATGTCTCAAATGCAGACAACCCATTGGAGAGTACTTACAGGCAAACATCAAGAGGTAACCACACACAATTTCCTCTCAGTCCCTTTTGGAAGAGGGCCACCCTATTCCTCAGTGGCACCCTAGTTCTGCAAGTTGGTATAATAGACACATAGGCCCTCATTACAAATGTGGCAGTCTCTTGGCAAGACTACAGTAGTGGCGGGCACCAAAAGACCGCCAGTGTTGGCGATAATTAGCCTACTGTATTAAGAGTCCACAATGAAGACTGCTGAAAAACAACCACAAATCCAACTCCGCCTGGACACTGGCAGGCAGGAAAGATGCAGTTCCACCACACGCTGCCAACTTTCTGACCATCATATTACAATCCACAAATCTGCACTTCAGTCCTTCCATCCTTGGCAGCTGAACCACAGCGGACAAAACACACTCCTGTCAGAACAAAACACCATATTGGATAGTTCAAAGACCCCACATCTGACACACATACACACACAAGATACACCCACACACAACCAACAAGCCTTTGCGATTCAAACCACTGATCGAGAGACGAGAGCAGCCACAATCACTAAGCTACCACCTTCACACTAGAGGCACATATACACTTCACCTGCACCACCAACACTATACATACATCACAACTACACACAATCAACACAATCCACTAGCACTCACAAACACCCCCACCCCACCAAGTACCCTACATTGTACCCTACACACACAACCCCCAACCCCACCCATGACACAACCATGTCACGTCAAAATCACCCATGCTTCAGTGACGATGAGTTGAGGGTCAGGGTCAATGAAATCATCAGGGTACAGCCACAACTCTTAGAAGCACATGTACAGCAAACGTCCGTAGCTAGGAAAATGGAGGTATGGCAGAGAATAGTCGACAGGGTCAACTCAGTGGGCAACCATCCACACCCAAGGGAGGACATCAGGAAGAGATGGAACCACCTGTGGGGGAAGGTGCATTCCATTGGTCCAGGCCCCAGCTGGTGGTACTGAAGATTGGCAGTGGGCCCCCACCCCCTCTCCCAGAGTTCACATTGTGAGAAGAGAATGTCTTCGACATCCTGCATCCTAAGGGCCTGACTGGAATACCCGGAGGACTGGACTATGGAGAGTAACTAACACTCCCCTGGCACTAATTATTCCTCTCCATCATTCTTCCTAAGCACCCAAACACTCCTCAGATCAGCCCATCTCACATGACACCTCTCACCCAGTCACCTAATGCCCCTCTCCTGCATGCCACAGCACCACCCACCCCCAATGCCCACACACTCCCTGCCAAGTGAACGGATAGCACTGCCAAGTACAATCACTATGACTGCCACAATGCACTAGCCCACCCCCATAAAAACCTGCAATGTGCACGTCCCATCACACTACTTGCATGTATGACTATTGCACTAGCTACAACAGATGAAGGCTTTGACTGAGGACTACTACATGGCAATGACAGCAATGCAATGTCACTACACAATGCAAAACTAGCCTAACCACAGACACAGCACTGTCACCAATCCTAAGGGCCAATAATCCAGTCCCTCTACCCTGAAATGGACTAATCCTGGCCTTGAAAGTAACAAGGTATGCACAACAGACACATACAGGCCAAACAACCTTGCACACACATACCCCCCTTCCATTTGGACACCATGCAGCAATTTACAGCCATTCCCTCTCATATATCAAGCCAGAATGCCCACCAGCTAACAGGGCAAACCTGTCATGTGAACCCCCAACAGGAACAGATCCCACCCACCCAGCTAAAGTGACCAAGCCTGATTCATAACAACCCCAGGGATCATGGTACACATGTCACTAACCAGAAGCTTTGTTAGCTGTGCTGCACCTGTCAATGCCATTGCTGGAAATCAAGCCTAGCCACTGTATGCATCAGACTAACAGACAACCATACAAACCTCCAACAGTTAACTCTCTCACTCCATCCACAGGTACCCCGCCACAGCCACCACGGAGAGGTTACCAGAGACTGCCAGCCCTCCTCAGGATGAAGGCCCCAGTGAGGACAACGCCGCTGGATGTCTGGACAGCGGCAGCCTACCTGGCCCATTTGGGAACCCTGGTCAGTCTACCACACCGTGTTTCACCCTGCTCACATCATACCCCCCCACCCTGTGGCAACAACATCTCAGCCAACCCTTTATCCACAAACCTGTGACCCAAGGGCTGTTCAATCAATTGTGTGCCCTACAGTACAGGGACCTGAGTCGACCACTCACACCCAAGACAATGAAGGTCCTGATGATATGGGGAGAGGGCACACTGTGCCAGGGACACAGGCACATGGTTTGGGGGCATGGGAGGGAACCTGTGGGTCAAAGGACAGGGCAGCCAAGGGAGGCCTCTGACCAGGAAGCCATCTCCCAAGTCCTGGGAGCATTTCAACTAGCCTAGAACAGGATGGGCCGGATCATTAATATGTTGGGGGAAAACCAGAGGCTGCAGAGTAAATACCACCAGGAGGTCATGCAGCAGTGGCAGGCCCACTGGGGGGGGGCACAGGGACCTCACCACCATCATGAGTGCTTCCTCTACCCACCAGCAGTCCCATTCTACTAGCCACATTACACCTGAGCCATCTACATCTGTGGCTGCTAGTGGAATGGAGGCCCTGCCAGTAGAAACACAGGTCTAAGGCACCCCTCCCTCTGTAGCTGAGTAACACCTGCTCAAACGTGGATGTACATCCAGACATCCGGCTGGAGCAGATGCCAAGACCAAACCCACTGCCAGGAAGTGACCCTCTTCTGATTACTCTCTCTTCTGTGCCACCGAGACACCCTGTTGACTGTTCAATTACATCACTCCATTGTTTTCAATGGCCCCTGGACACTGGACCTGTGCTACCCACAACTGTACCACCTACTCTGAGGATTCCATCTACCATGGCCCACTCTTCACCTGTTTGCCACTGTATTCACAATAAAAACTTTCGATCACAGCAACTGCTTTTGTGTCTGTATTTGTACGCATGCATACATACACAGGGAATAATGTGACGACAGGTGCCATAACAGAGACACACAAACTTGGCTGTCACTTGGGAGATGTATTGGTCTGACACACACACCACCTGAACATTGATGGAGTGGTAGTTTTTCTGGTTCCTATACACCTGTTCATTGGTACTGGGTGGGACCAAGTCTATATGGGTGTCATCTATGGCCCCTATCTGCCATAGAAGTCTGCCTTCACATAGGCCAAATCCCCTTGTTGAGGGAATCTGATGTAGCTGTCCACATGTTTCACAAAATCACACAGTACATCCTTCAATACAAGACTGAACATGGGCTGTGACATCCCTGCTGACAAGCCCACTGTAATCTGAAAGGATCCTGTGGCAAGAAAGTGTAGCACCAACAGGACTTGAACTGTAGGAGGGATGGCATGGGGATTATGAATGGCAGGCAATGGATCTGGCTCCAACTGGGTACATAGTTCCATGATGGTCTGACGATTCAGACGATAGGTCTGAATTATATGCCTCTCCTCCAGGGTTGCAAGGTCCACTAGAGGACTGTACACTGGCACATATCTTAATCTCCTCATGACAGGGCATCTAGGATAGAGAGGAAAGAATGTACAATGTAATAGGGACACAGCACATGTTAGCAGTACATGTCAAAATAGCACACACCTAACAGTGTAGGCATGCCACATTCTACTGACACATACTATATTGGGCATGCGGAAGTGGCATGGACTCCATCCTTGATGCACATTACTGCCCCTGATCTATAGTTTCTGAGATACATCACATGTGTCATGTTCCATATGTTATACACTGACCTGTCAGGCACTGAGCATGTATGTAGTCATGCCATATACCAATTCAGTGACAGGACCAATCAGCAGACTGGTAACTGGACACGCTGGTCAATAGGCAGCCAGCCTCATAAGTTCTCTGTGTCATGCATGTCACATGTATGTGCCAAACCATGATGGTACAACTGAGGCCTACTCTGCATACTGCACGAAAAGCTGTATGGTGCACTTGATATGTGCATAAAATGGACCATCATGCAACTTCTCATTGGGTAACATTGCTGCCTATGGGGGACTAGGACTGGGGCGAATGGCGATCACCGCCAGCGGTGACAGTGCTGTACTCAGCGGCCATGATTGCCATTTTCTGCTGACTTGCTCACTTGAATCCTCACAGTCTAGAAAGCAAGACCTCCACACACTGAGCTGCTGTGTACTGTCTCTGGGATCCATCATGCCATGTCCTGCAGGTAAAAAGGCCCCTGCCTGTACCTAACAAGAGCTGGAGAAGCTGGTAGAAGGGGTCCTACCCCTGTATGGACAGCTGTATGGGGTACGAGAGGAGCAGGTGAATCCAATGCCATAGTCATGTGTAATAGGGGTGTGAGTGAGGGTGAATTGCGTACGTGTACCGGTCAGGGAGTACATGCATGAAGGGGCATGGAGTTTAGGCATGTAAACAATGAGGTGGGTATGTGTGGGCATGTGATTGGTCTGCTGTTAAGAGTGTACTGCTGTTGGGATGGTTCCAAGTGTACATGACTATCTCCTTCTGTCTGTGTCACTTATGCAGGTCAACACCCATCAGACGAACGGGATCTGGCGTGCCATCACCAAGCAAGTGTGGACCCTGGGGATCCACAGCCGTCAGAGCACCTATTGGGTGGGAACACCTGAGGCGCTTGGCCCGGAAGCCCACAGAGGCCCAGCATGGGATATCCTCCCAACGAGGGAGGGGTGCCCATCGGACCCTGACCCCCCCTAATGGCCCACATTCTGGCAGTGACCTACCCTGAGATGGATAGGCATTTGCGGGCAGCACAGCAGCCACAAGGGGTGAGTACTGACTGTATCCTGGGACTTGCCTGGCCTTAATTGGGATTGGGTGCCTTAATGCTTGCAAAATGCCATTGTAGTTAATGCTGCGTGTGCATCAGCATTTGGAAATTGGCAATAGGCACCTTGGCAGAGAATATTTTGTAGATGTGTCCCCATGCTTACTGTCAGTGGAATTACATCTCCCTCTTCCATACTTCTCCAAATCTGTAATGTGGAAATGCACTAATGGAATAGGCACATGTATGGCTCCATCCTAGCTATATTGTCACATAGGTTCTCATTATGCTAATGAGACTACTGGATTCGGGCGGCAGAATCACCTGTACTGTGGGTAACTGAATCTGATCCCACTCCATGTGACACCTGTCAGCCTAATCTGGGTTTTGTTCTGGCTAACTAGCAGTGCCTGATCTCCACCCAAGAGCAGGGATGATTGGGGCAACCGGGTGCATGGCATAAGGGGAATTGTGGTCACTCAGATCTCATCCATTTCTCTCTATTTCCCTACATTAGTCTCACATATGCAAGGACAATCAGAGGCAGAGTATAGTTCAATAAAGTTTTATTGAAGTAACTGCATGTTAGATAATAAGCCATGTTTTGCAATAACTAGGACGATGAAGCACCTTAGGATTGATATTGTTACAAGGAGAGTAAACCACAAAAATAACGCTACCATATTGTCACTAGAGTTTATAAGGATAGTTCCTACCTAGGCTAAGTTAGAGCACAGCATGTTAAGCTCCAATTCTTCCCTTCGGGTTCCCCCTGGGAATGCATCATCCCTCATACCTGAGCAAGAGGCCTGTAGTCTACATAAGAAGCTGCAGCGAAGCACTCAACAATCAGCATACAGTCATGGTCATTTGGCTGGAATCTCCCTCTAATATACATGGGTCAAAGCCGTGTTTTTATAATAAAACAGCTGATGTTCCAAGAAAGGATCCCTGCGTAAGAGTGTGTATGTTACTGTGGACATTGGAGACAAAGCGTACCACTTTAGCCCGTAACCTATCTTACTGCAGCCTTGAGAAAAGCACAGAGTGAAAGAAATTTCTTGTTTAAGAACACAGTTCTGACCTAGGCTATGAACAGATAGACAGAGAAAATAAAAAAAGACCACAATTGTGGCTATTGTTAAAACAATGAAAACAAAGCTAAATAAAATATATATAGGTTAAAGTGCACAGCGGCAGGCCTGGTATGCTAAAATAACGTATATAAAACTATAACTAAATTGACTACACAACACCCTCCCCTTGCTGGTGCAAAGCCTAATTATATATATAAAAGCTACTAAAATTTATCCTAAGGAATGTAAATGGGAATGTCAATTATGGCAGCTTAGAAGACACTTGAGCATGAATTAAAAAGACATTTAAAATGTGAAATGTGGTGTCAAGAAAAAGCCGAATTTCAAAAGTCATAGTCATTTATAAAATCGCCAATTGAATCCGGGATAATTGAAGACAGGAAATCTTCCACTTCGGCAGGTGGTAAGGTAGGAAGTTCATTGCCAAGGAAAGCCAAAGAGCATTTGTGTTCCAAAGTCTGAGATCCAGCCGAGGCAGCAGCATTCTGTGGTGTGCTCAACAGTGAGTTTAGAGGTGCATAATCCACAAAGGGCAATTCATAAACAGCTTCCAGTAGCAAACGCACCCTCAACGCGCATGTCTAGTAATGAGCCTTCAGCGAGAACATCAACAGATCAGCCTCCAATGAAAGCAAGCTCTGCATGGAACAACAAACTTTCAGTGCACATTCAAAAGGGCACCAGAGACACCGAAACACTGGCTGCATACAATGCAAAACTGGTCTGAATGACAGAGACCAGTCACACTCCAATTGCTCCAGGAGCGATGCTCCAAAGTACTACATCATTCATTCACGGCACAGCTGCGCTGGTAGAAGCGCTTTCAGGCCTCCTTGTTGTAAAAGGACAGCCATTGCGCATAAAAAGTAGCAAACGCAAGATGCTACCTATTATAGCCAAAGGTTTTGGAAATCCCCCGAAAATACTAGAGAATACTGTGTGGCTGGCTGAAGGTATTAAGCCAAATATAGAGGAGAAGGAGTGAACAAAATTAGAACCAACAGCCTTAAAGAAATTTGAGATTCCAGTAGTAATGGACGCATTAAATATCCGTCCCACGAGCTAACCAAAGTGTCTGGGAAAGTTAGTACTTAAAAGGGACTGTATATCTGCAGATGACCTCGCAATCTGTATTGCATAGGTCTCATGTGTAGATGTAAGTGCCACATGATTTTGAGACAATAAAGGCTTGAGTCTGCTCAACATGTCAAAATTCACATTTGAAGTAGTGATATGGGGCCAAATCTCAGCTACTTCCCTCTGTTGTGTAGGCATAAAAAGTACATTCCCGCAGCATGTAACAATTTTGGAGACCGAAATGACATAAACTATTCCAACTTGCATCACAAAACAGCTCTCATTATGAAGGACCATGTAGCTGCCATTCAAGAGCACCTGGAACGCAGGTCTAATCAAGGGAACTGGGACTCCCTCTAGATAACAAGCCAAGTTTGCTGCCAAAGCGTTACACGGCCCGTGCAAGGACAGCTGTTTACAAACCATCGAATGGCTGACAGAAATCTCGCATTCACTACCACTAAGAAATACCTTTTTCATGCCACTGATTCATTTGTACGAGAAGGGAAGGTCCCACACCTCGTGGATGTAACTATCACCTAGCCTTTCATATCTACACACTGGAATGTGTTTTAAAAAGGTTGTGAATTGAAGTGTTGAAATAGGCAGAATAAGGACCCCGGGCATTAACCACTCAGAAGATGGTATTTCAGCCACAGTAAAAGACAACTTTTCACATTTTTCAATATTTAACATGACATAAGTTGCTTATTGTTTTGCCATTAGTTGTTGTTGCCGCATTATATTACATGTGAAAATGATGTCCTTTGCGCTGACGTGTTGCCAGGGAATGCACCTGCCTTCAGTGTTTGTAGTGTCCAACCTAACTGCATAATGGATCTTAGTTCACTCTGTCCATGGTGTAAAGAGGACATGTCGCTTTGTACTATGTCTATTGCAGAAGAAACAATGTTGTTTAAGGTATATTCAGTCGGACAGGGTAGTAATCCCATTATCTACAACAGCTAATGTCTGCTGTAAGTTTTCCTGATCTATTTGCCTTAACTGGGCAGCAGCTTCTTGTTGAGAAAGCTTCCAAATTTCATTATAGCCTGCTTATAAGAAGCACTTTCTGCATTTTTTTCTGCAGCCTACCAGGAAAACCTGTAAGTCAGTGTTATTAGTCAGGAGACTGAAGTGTTCTCTAACAGCATCTAGTGAGGAACTCTTCAACCATTGCTGGCATAGTTTCCCTACACTGTATGTTGTTACTATACCCGCATGTACAGATGAAACATAGCGAGGGTCAGGCCTACTCGTTATAAAAGCCCCAGTGGAGTTTACAAAACGTTTAGGACACCCCTGGGTATCTATTGGCAACAATAACCACCCGCCAGGACGTGAGAGTGAAGCATTAAACGTGCCATTCTGGACCCATTCATCGAGCATTTTAAAATTTTGCAGGGGCAGGAACACTGGGAGCATTCAAATCCTTAATATTTGCTAAGCCTAAACAACTTGTCTGTTGTACAGTTTCATTTAAATATTTCATTTGAACACATATCAGGCATGATCTAAATAAAACTACCACACTTTTTAAGTCAATCGACTTTAACCAATATTCATAGCCTTCAATAGCCAACTGGGAAACAAAGAAATCTGAATAGATGAATTTTGCATCTCTCAACAATATAGGTACATTTTCCATAAATGGCAATTTGAAATAGTATGACTCAGCATTTTTAACACTGTGCCTAGAAAAATATGTAAATGTTTCAGAATATGTTTTATAACTCTCTTGTGGTGGAGTTAGACAATGTTCCCATTGTAAGTAATTAAAAATAGTCTTTCGGGTACTTGCTCTGTGAATGAAATGGTGTCCATAATAATTATAGTAAAACATGTCACCATAATTTTCTTTGGATTGATAAACATCCTCACTTTCAAATACAGTTAAATACTGCAACTCAGTCATCATAGAATCAACTGTTTTCACATCTCAGTCATCAGAAACAACTACAGATATTATTACATATTTCATAGAAAGTTTAAAGACATATGGTATTTGAATGACCTCTGTCGGGCCGTATATATCAAATGTGACTTTATCCCAATCAATCCCATCAGGAATTGGTATTGCGGAAATGTTCACGAAAAACAAGTCTCTGTGGACTTTGTGAGAAGAAAAATTGGGTTTTAGGACCTCATCTACCAGTTCACCGGTTGAATCATTCAGGAAGGTAATGACCATGTATCAGTAGAAAGAACGTAATAACAAGGCCAATTCAAAGGAGGAAAGCTAATACAGTCAAGGAAAGCCACAGATAGTTCCATGGGAAAATAAAACATTTTGTTTTAAGCCAATTTATTAACTTATGTGTTTTTGGTAGTTCAGATGCAGAAGAGGCAAAAAATCAGAAAAGGTGTCAGTGATGTCGGCAAAGTACCCAGAAGGAGTTCGTGCAAAAACTGGAGCCTTATTTGAAGGAGGAGAACTGGTAGGAGTCTCCTGCGGTAGTTCGCTGTAAATGACGCCATCTGTTTGTATAGAGGTTGAGTCAAATTGATCAGCAATTTCCGTGTTGCTTGTTGCAATAGATGTTAGTGAAACTAATGCAAGATAATTTTTCACCCTCCTCAAGCCCGGAGAGGTGTCAGCATTGCTGCTGAAAACTTGTAGAGGGACATCTTGACTACTAATGAGAGGGATTTGGGATTACCAGTACTTCTTCTTGGTCTGCTGTGCAGGATCGGCCACATGCTGTGTTAGACTTTTCATCCTTGGTGTGGTCTCCCTTAACGTTTTGCCTCTGTTCCCCAGGTTGTTGATGTGTGCTGGACTCTGATTCCACTGTTTCTGTTACTCTGGGCACTTTACCACTGCTAACCAGTGCTAAAGTGCAAGTGCTCCTTTACAAAATGTGTATGTAATTGGCTTATCCATGATTGGCATATTTGGTTTACTAGTAAGTCCCTAGTAAAGTGCACTGGAGATGCCAGGGCCTGTAAATCAAATGCTACTAGTGGGCCTGCAGCACTGGTTGTGCCACCCACATAAGTAGCTCTGTAATCATGTCTCAGACCTTCCACTGCACTGTCTGTGTGTGCAGTTTTAACTGTAAATTCGACTTGGCAAGTGTACCCACTTGCCAGACCTAAACCTTCCCTTTTCTTACATGTCAGAGTCCCCTAAGGTAGGTCATAGGCGGCCCCAAGGGCAGGGTGCAGTGTATGGTTAAGGTAGGAAATATAGTAATGTGCTTTATATGTCCTGACAGTGAAATATTGCTAAATTAGTTTTTCACTGTTGCAAGGCCTGTCCGTCTCATGTGTTAACATGGGCGCTACCTTTAAATCTGATTAAGTGTAGATTCTCTTTGGAAGTGGATGGACATGTGGAGTTTGGGGTCTCTGAGCTCACAATTTAAAAATACATCTTTTAGTAAAGTTGATTTTGAGATTGTGTGTTTGAAAATGGCACTTTTAGAAAGTGGGCATTTTCTTGCTTATACCATTTCTGTGAGTCTGCCTGTTTGTGGATTCCCTGTCTGGGTCAGTTTGACAGTTGGGCTGGTTGCACCTCACACTAGACAGTGACACAAGGGGGGCTGGGGTGTAGCCTGCATATCCTGATGAGCCATCTGTGCTAGGAGGTAGGGGAAGAGTGGTCACTCACACCTGAAAGGGCTGTGCCTGCCCTCACACAATGCAGTCTCTAACCCCCTGGTGAGTGTCTGGGGCCTGGCCAGGGCAAGGCAGGATTTCACATTCAAAAGAGACTTTACTTTGAAGTAAGCCTACTTCAAAGGAGAAATTGGGTATAAGAAGGGCAGCCAAAACCACAGACTTTAGAAAACCCTTCTGGAAACAAGAGGAACCTCTGTCTGGAGAAGAGATGAAGAGTTGAGGAAGAAGAGATCTCTAACCTGTGACTGTGCTTTGTGGAGCTATCCTGCAGTTGCTGCTTCTGCCTGAGTAAGAGGTTAAAGACTGGACTTTGTGTGCCTTCCATCTTGAGAAGATATCTCCAAGGGCTTGATTTAGAGCTTGCCTCCTGTTGTTTGAAGTCTCAAGGACAGCAACGACTTCTGTCTACCAGCACCTGGAGCCTCTAGAGAGACTCCTACTCTGCCCTGTGATGCCCATCCAGTTCCTGAGACCCTGAAAGGAGAAGCTGGCAGCCTAAAGACAAGGAAATCCATGCACAGAGTGGCGTACGCGGAAAAGATCGGCGCAACTCCGATGTGCGGCTGAAGGAACGACGCGCAGCCGGCTCTGCAGCTGAGAAACAACGCTCGCAGGAAATGATATATAAGAATCGACACACGGAGCAGGAGAAACGACGCGCAGCATCGCAGATGGAGGTTGGGAGATCACAACCTGCACTGCGGGGTTTTCAGATCATCGTGCGGCTGGATTTCCGACTCAAGTACCGCTGGGCATGAAAAAACAATGCAAGGCCTGCCCGGACCCGAGAGCACTGACCGGATCGACGCACCGCTCTCCTGCTGAGAGAAGAAACGATGTGCCCAACCCCGCGAAAGGAGAAACAATGCACTGTCCCGCTCGTGAGTGGAATCAATGCATCGCAAGCCCTTTTTGATGCGCACTCGCCCGTGCGGGTTATTTTTGACACACCCAAGGTACTGTTTCATGCTAGAAGCGTTAGTGTGTGTTTAAAACTACCTAAAGACTCTCTTTTCATTTTTTTGATAACTTGACTTGTGTATTGTGGATTATTGTCATTTTGGTCTTGGTTTGTTTAGATAAATATTTCCTATTTTTCTAAACTGGTGTTGTGTCATTTTGTAGTGTTTTCATTAAGTTACTGTGTGTGTTGGTACAAATACTTTACACCTAGCACTCTGAAGTTAAGCCTACTGCTCTGCCAAGCTACCAAGGGGGTGTGCAGGGGTTAGTTGAGGGTGATTCTCTTTTACCCTGACTAGAGTGAGGGTTCTTGCTTGAACAGTGGGTAACCTTACTGTCAACCAAAGACCCCATTTCTAACGTCTGCTGTGCATGATCGGCCACATGGTGTAACTTGACATTGTCGATAGAGACAAAGCGATTTTCTTAAGAGCCAGGCAGCGGTGGTAGAATAACAGTTCTGGTACCGTGTATTCCCAGGACGGGAAACGGTGCAGGATAGGATGGACCGAACTCCATTTTTCATAGCAATTTTTTACCCAACCTTTGGAATCCAATTGGTAGATGTTATTGGTAGATCCTTGATTACTAAGAAGGCAGCACAGGCAGAAGCGTTGTCGTCACTGAACTGTTGTAATTCTTGCAAGACAGTGACACGTTCATTCATGTCAAAGGGTGTTTCTGCCGCCTCCATTCCAGGAACATTAAGATCTGGAGCATATATTTGAGTTCCAAACAGGCACTCATATGAAGTACCACCCCCCCAGGGACCTTCTAGCTAGATTATTAAGTGCTCTCTAGAATCCATGAAGGTGACTAAGCAAACCACGACTTGTACCTAATACTCTGGCTGCAAAGGATTGCTTTAAATCTCAGTTTTGTCACTCCTTGACACTATTTTCCTCAGACTGAAATGGAGACAAGTAATGGAGCTGGGCCCCTAACTAAGCCATGGTGTTCCTGAATCCCTTTGAGGTGAAAGCAGGGCCCTGGTCCAAAAGGAAAGCTGCAACTGCATAAATGCCAAGAAAGACTTGCACATCTTTAATAACAGTCCAAGCGTCAGCTGAGCATTGTGGCCACACCCACAATGGTCCAAGTACCCACATTGTAATGGTTTGTTTGAAATTAGGAGGGGTGTCTGCAGTGGGCATTTGAAGGTGGACTCCTTAATTTGTTGGCATATTTCACATCAAAGGACATACTGCTTGGTCTGTTTATATAGACTTGGCCACCAATAACGAACCTGCAGTAACGATACTGTAGCTGCCACACCAGCATGGGCAGAGGCAACTCCCTCATGCCCTACTTTGATCAACTCTGGTCTTAGGTCTTTATAGGGAATTACTCAAACTCCCACACCTCGTATTTTTACTTCTGCATCTAAAAAGCCTCCCATTTGTTAGGAATATTTAACGGGATATCCTTTCGGTAAAGGTGTGCCATCAGCCGAGGCTTGCACAGTAGCCAGTATTTCATCATCTGGTTTCATTCTAGAATGAGTAACGGCAGCAACAAAAGCCTTAGCTACTGCTGATTTTGCTGCTTCATCAGCCAGTGTATTTCCAGCAGTGTGTATTTCAATGCGCTGGTGTCCAAGTGCATGTACAACATGGACATTTGGTAGCTCTTCCTTCAGATCTGCTACTTCCCCACAGAAGACTGTGTTTGATGGTGTTACCTTTGGAATTTCTGAACCCATTCTGGAGCCAGTAATGCAGATATTCATTGAAGGACTGGATGCAATAGTACGAATCACAGACAATCAGTATTAGCTGTGCGGGATCCGTATGTTCCAGTGCCATCACCAGAGCCTTTAGCTCTGCTAGTTGTGCAGTGCAATCCCCTAGGGTTTACGTAAAGGTATGTTGTGGATAGAATTTACTACCCTCCATATATCTGCTTACGAATGTGCAAGCAGCTGAGTATTGAGGTTTTGTGCCTATTAGAGGGTGTGATGAGCCATCGGTGTACATGACTCTTTGTTATTGATCAATAGGCAATGTATTTTCCGGAACTGGGTATTCTAGTTCATACTGCAAAAATTCTTGTGTTTATAACTTTGGGTCAAAAATATAGGCCCTCATTACAACCCTGGAGGTCGGTGTTAAAGCGGCGGTAATACCGCCAACAGGCCGGCGGTAAAAAAATTGGGATCACGACCACGGCGCGGAAACTGCCAACACAGACAGCCACTTTAACACTCCAACCGCCACGGCGGTAGCAACAAACATCGCTGTGGTCACCGCCAACAGCCAGACGGAAGACAATGTACCGCTCACCCCATCACAACCCGCCAATCCACCAGCTTTTCTGGGATGGTACCAACGCAATCAAAAGCACGGTGGAAATAATGTTTGGAAGGGAAACCACTCACCTCTCAACACGAAGAACCAGGACGCCATGGAGCCCAAGTTGCAGGTCCTGCCCATGCTGGTCTACCTCATCTATCAGGAATACCAAAGGCGACGACCACGATGAGTACTGCACCTAGTACACAGGGGAGGGGAAAAAGAGAGTGACACACACATGCAACACTCAACACCCCACCCCCAGCCCCACCCCCAACAGCACACACACAAGCACATGCAGCAACATTACATTTATACCCCCGTAACCCCCAGGAAGAACGCAAGGACAAAAGGAATAGAGTTAAATCATTTATATTTTAGAAATAGGCAGATATACGTAACGATTATAAAAACAGTATTTACAAAAATATACAATATGTACATAAGGCCGTACATTGTCCTTTCCAAATGTCCGTGGGTCACTGGGCCTAAAATCATGGGCCAAGCCCACACTTGACTTCTGCCTCAATACTGATAGAACACTGCAAGGGCATCAGGTCGAAAACACACAGGCACCTCAGGGGGACGATGGGGGGGGACACCTCAGCCAGAAGATGGAATAACACCATTGCTCCTCGAGGGGGCTCCATGCCCACTGCTTGGTCCTGAGGAGTGCAAAGCCACAGTCTCTCAAGTGGGTGCTTTGCCCACTGCTTGGTCCTGGGGAGTGCAAGGCCACAGTCTCTCAAGTGGGTGGTCTGCCCACTGCTTGGTCCTGGGGAGTGCAATGCCACAGTCTCTCAAGTGGGTGGTCTGCCCACTGCTTGGTCCTGGGGAGTGCAAGGCCACAGTCTCTCAAGTGGGTGGTTTGCCCACTGCTTGGTCCTGGGGAGTGCAATGCCACAGTCTCTCAAGTGGGTGGTCTGCCCACTGCTTGGTCCTGGGGAGTGCAAAGCCATGGTGTCAACAACACCAGGGCAGTGCGCGCTCTATTGGCGACTAGAATGCAAAAACCCAGCACTCTGAAAACAACGTAATTTATGTATTGTGCTGGTATGTTGTGGTTTAACCTTTTGCATTGCAGAGTTCAATCCTGAAGACTTATTTTTAATGTGCTTACAAATACTGTTCCTTTGCAATGTATTGATGCAGGCTTTCAGAGTGAGTTAGGGTGTGGTCTACCATTTCTTGACATTTACATGGTGGCTTACGAATCGGCAAAAACGTACGATTCTCTCCTTGAGCTTAATTCATGTTGTTCATTGTATGCCACCATTTTAAGACATTTTTTGGGACGTATTCAACTTGACAAGTTGTGTGATTTATTACTTAAATCCATATTGTGTTATTCAAGGTGCACAATCCTTCCATGGTTTTTACTATATATATATATGAAAATCTGCAATGTGCGCAATTCGTGTTGAAACATTCCTAATATGCATTCTCAAAAAAGGATTCATATGACTGGTTTAGAACTTATTCAGAATGTTTTCCTGATTCTCATGTAAAGGAAAGTACTTGAATTTGAAAGTTTAATTTAATCCATCTTGATTCCCTTACAGGTATCTGGTCATCTTAAAACTTAGTAATTTTAAGCCTAATTCTTAGGTTGTTCATGTTTTCAGAAGGACAACGCTTAGAGCCATAGTCTAGTATTGATTTAATGAGATGTAATTTTGATATTGTGTGTTGTAACCTTTTTTCTTACTACAGGTCTCCTTCCCAGCTGTTCCCTTCCTAATCCCATCTTCCCCTCTTGAACTCTCTTAGCCTCTGTGATTTATCTATCAGATTCTTGGAGCTGTTCAGTGGTGGACGTGTTGGGAACGTGCGCAGACCCCGAGGATCTGGTGACTTTGACACACAGTCTCTCAAGTTAATGGCTTCTTCCACTGGGTCTGGAGGAGGCTTTGTGCCCAGTGTGCTTCAACCTGCCAAGGATTGGGTGAGTGGATGCCTTTCTCCACTGGTTCAGGAGGGGGCCTTGTGCCCAGTGTGCTTCATCCTGCCAAGGATTGGGGGAGTCAATGCCTTTCTCCACTGGTTCTGGAGGGGGCTTTGTGCCCAGTGTGCTTCATCCTGCCAAGGATTGGGTGAGTGGATGCCTTTCTCCACTGGTTCTGGAGGGGGCCTTGTGCTGAGTGATGCAACACTTGGGGTGTGGCAGTTCACATTCCCTCACGTGGGTGTCTGAGGCACGAGATTTGCAGGGACCAGGTTGCATGATAGTCCATGGAGGCAGGGCTAGACTCCATCCTGCGGCACCTAAGGCTGCAAACTGGTGGTAGTGCTGGTGCTGGTGGGGGGGCTGCCAGTGGTGGTGGGAGTCTCCAGCCCACCTCTTGCAGCCTGGGACAGCCGCCCACTGGGGCTGCTGGTGCTGGTAGTGGTCCTGCTTTCAGCAGTGCAGGCAGCGGTGTTTGCGGTGGTGCCTGTGGCGAGGCTCCTTGTGGTTCTGGCCGTGAAGCAGGTGCCGGTGCTGCCAGTGGTGGAGGTAGTCCCCAGCCCTTCTCCTGCAGCCTCAGAGGGCTGCCTCGGAGAATGCTGCTGCTGACAGTAGTGGTGGCAGTGGTGATGCAGGTGGTGGTGCAGCTGGCTGTGCCTGTGGCGGGGCTGCTGGCAGTGCTGCCACTGGTCTGGTGCAGGTGGCTGGGCTGGTGGTTCTGCTGGTGGCCACCAGGCCTTCACCCGCAGCCTCTGATGGCCGAAGTGCGTTGCCTTGGGTTTTCTGACCCTTCCTCACCTTGGCAGATGCTGTTGTGACCTTGGCTCTGGCAGCTGGAGTTTTGGAGGAGGCCTTGCTGGGTGTGTCGTGCTCCTTGCCCTTGCTGCATATTGTCCCCTCCTTAACCTTGGCAGGTGGCAGAATGGTTTGGTCCTTTGCAGGGGTTGGTGGCACACTGGCTGCCCTGATGGGTGCCCCCTTTAAGCCTCTGGGAGTTGCAGGTACCACAGCGGATACCAGCTTGGTGGCTTAGGTGCTGGCCTGGGTTCTGGACACCCTGGCCCGAGGGGAAGGACGGGGTAGAGGGGTAGGGAACAGGTCAATGTTTGCCAGGAAAATCTTTTTAGACACACTGGTGTGGGAAGAGATAGAGGGTTTGGGAGTGGAAGAAGAGGGAGTGGTGGTAGGAGGTGTCTGTCTGCTTTTTTGGGTGAAGGTACATGTGCTGGATGCTGTTGTGAGGTGGATGGATGTTGGGTTGGTGGGTGCTTGCGTTTGTGTACTTTGGGAGGATGGGTCACAGACACACTGGGAGAGGACACAGGGGGCGTGTGCATGGATGTGTGGGGGTGACTGCCAGTGAGGGGTGAGTAGGGATGGGCGTGATGGTGATGAAGGTAGTGGATGAGGGTGTAGTGCATGCAGGTGTGAGTGGAGACGATACAGGGAGGGAGGTGGACGAGGAGGAGGAGGGGGACACAGTGGAGGCAGTGGATGTTGGTGTTTCTGCATGGGGATGGTACTTGTGTGAGTGCCTGTGGAATGATGTGTGGTGCTTGTGTTTGCCTAAACCACTTCTATGTGTTGATTTGGGTTAATGCTGGTCTGAAGGTGTGCTTGGGATAGGCTGTGGTGAGGGGATTGGGACTGGGTAGAGGAAGTTGGAGGGGGAGGCTAGACACACAGGGACAAGGGCTGCCATCAGGGAGTTGGCCAGAGCCTGAAATGCTCCCTGTTGGGCTGCCATTCCAGAGTGAATGCCCTCCAGGTATGCATTTGTTGCAAATGCCTCTCAACACCCTGAATGGCATTCAGAATGGTTGACTGCCCAACAGTGAGAGATAGCCTCATCACTGAGGGCAGCAGGGCTGACTGGGGCAATGCCTGAGGTGCATGGGGCGAAGAAGATGCCCACCCTCCGGGGTGAGCGGGCACGGGAAACACACTGAGGGGCTGCTGGGAGGGCAGTGCTTGTAGGGGGGAGGTGGCTGTACCTGTTGTTGGGGTGCGCACAGAGGTGTCCGCCATTGCCAGGGAGCTTCCATCAGAAGAGGAGTCGCTGTCTGTGGTCTCCCACCCTGTCCCCATCGTGGTGCTCCCCTCACTCTCCGTTCCCTCACCGTTGGTGGATTCGGCCTCCAGGTCCATGTAGGATGCAGCTCCTACCATCGCCGGTGCCTCTGCTCCTCCGCCAGATGATGCTAATGCACATACGGACAGGGTAACAAAACAAAACGGGGGGGAGAGACAGAGGATACACTGGCGTACACAACACACAGGGAGCAGCCCTATGCACTAGGCCATGCCCAACCAGTTACTAAGACAGTCACCAGCCCCTGGGGCACAATGCCTAACATCATCAGCTGCGCACCAGAAACCCACAGGCCCCTGCCCAGTAGTAGATGCCCACTAACACTATTGGGGTAGGAGTGCTTCAGAGCCTGCCCAACAAGGGACCTACCCTGCCATCTTTGCCCTGTCCTAGGGGTACCCATAGCCCACATCCTCGACCCAGGTACCTCTTAATGAGCAAAAAGTCAGGATTCAGATTCTGTTCTCACTACCTTGTGGCTGCTGTGATACCTTCAAGCTCCCATCCAACTCCGGATAGCCCACCGCCAGGATGCGGAACATCAGGGGGGTCATCGTGCGATGGGCACCCCTTTCCTCATTGGGAGGCCAGCCCCAGCTGGCCCTCCGCCGTCTTCATTGCCCAGCGGCGCAGGTCCTCCCACCTCTTGAGGCAGTGGGTGCTCTGCCTGTCTAAGACCCCCAGGGTCCGCACCTTCTTGGCGATGGCATGCCAAATACAATTTTTCAGGTGTTGATTGTGATTGTCGGGTTCACATTTTGATTCTGTAAACAAATCATCATTAGTGCAATAGATGTGGGAATATGACCGTCTGCTCACTGTTCTCTTCCATAGGCTTTAACCACTGAAGCTGAATATGAGATGGCGGCCTCCTCCGGTGTACAGACCCCTGGTGGACCTTGCGACATTGGAGGACAGACACATTATCATTACATTCCGACTTGATTGGGCCACAATCCAAGAACTATGTGCCCAATTAGAGCCAGACCTGATGTCAGCTATCCCAGCCCACACGTATCTCCACTCTAGTGCAGGTCCTGTCAGTGCTCCATTTCCTGGAAAGTGGTTCCTTCCAAACAACAGTGGCCAGGGCATCAGGGATGTCTCAGCCAATGTTCTCCAACGTGTTGACCAGAGTGTTGTCTGCCCTGCTGAAACACATACACAGCTACATCGTGTTCCCCCAGGTGGAGGATTTGGCCACAGTGAAAGCTGACTTTTATGCCCTGGGTCATATCCCCAACATCATTGGTGCCATTGATGGTACACATGTGGCATTTCTACCCACCCCCCCCCCGGAGAAATTAGCACATTTTCAGGAATAGAAAAAGCTATCACTTTATGAATGTGCAGATGGTGTGTTTGGCGGACCAGTGCATCTCCCATGTGAATGCCAAATATCCTGGTTCTGTGTATTACGCCTTTATCTTGAGGAATAGCAGCATCCCATATGTGATGGGCCAACTCCGGAGGCACCGGGTGTGGCTAATAGGTGAGCCAAAACACTATGAGTAGGTGTCTGGGTATGGACTTGTCCCTAAGGGTTAGTGTGTGTCTAACAGTTTTTCCTCGATATTTGCAGGTGACTCTGGTTACCCCAACCTCTCATGGCTACCGACCCCTGTGAGAAATGCCAAGACAAGGGCAGAGGAACGTTACAATGAGGCACATGGGTGTACAAGGAGGATTATCGAAAGAACATTCAGCCTCCTGAAGGCCAAGTTCTGGTGCCTCCATCTGACAGGTGGCTCCCTGTACTACTCACCCAAGAAGGTGTGCCAGATCATCGTTGCATGTTGCATGTTGCACAACCTGGCCTTGAGATGCCAGGTGCCTTTTCTGCAGGAGGATGTGCCTGGAGGTGGGTTTGTGGCAGCGGTGGAGCCTGTGGACAGTGAGGAAGAGGGGGCAGAGGAAGAAGATGTTGACAACAGAATCAAATAATTCAGCAGTACTTCCAGTGACACACAGGTAAGACACTGACAGTTCACTTTACATTTCAGTTATCTGTTGAACATTGTACAAGGCAGCCTCTTACCCTATGTCTATGGCCACTGACTGTACCCTTTGGCATCTCTATTTTCAGATTTCTGTGCCCCACTAGACTCCTGCTATGTGTACTGCTGACCAAAGGTCATTCCAAAGTCGAGTTCACTGTTCATTTGAGTTGCAATGCTTTGATAATGTTGCACTAATACATTTGTGAATCATTTGACAGACTCCAGATTAGTATTTGTTCCAAGGGTGTTTATTTAGGTGCTCATAAGTAGAGGGGGATGTGCAATGGGCTGGGCTGATGGTGGAGGAAAGTCCAGGGTAGAGTCCAGTCTCTTGGTATCACAGGTGCATTGTCTAGTGGGGCATAGGAAGGGGAGCAATGGCAGTTCATGGTGGACAGGGTGACAGAGTGGGACAGAAGGGTGACAATCAGGATAGTCTTATTTCCTGGCGGGGGTCTTGGCAATGTTCTCTGGCTTCTGCCTGGATCGCAGGGACCGTTTGCGGGGTGGTTCTCCTTCCGCAGGGGGGGGTGCTGGTGGCCTGTTGGTCCTGTGGCGGGGCCTCCTGTCCACTAGCATCAGCGGAGATGGAAGGCTGTTCATCAGTTTGGCTAGTGTCAGGCGCCCATTGTTGTGCCACTGCCTCCCTCGTGGTCTTGGCCATGTCAGCCAGCACCCCTGCAATGGTGACCAGGATGGTGTAGATGTTTGTTAGGTCATCCCTGATCCCCAGGTACAGTCCCTCCTGCAGCCGCTGGGTCTCCTGCAACTTGGCCAGTATCTGGCCCATCGTCTCCTGGGAATGGTGGTATACTCCCAGGATGTTGGAGAGTGCCTCGTGGAGAGTGGGTTCACTGAGCCTGTCCTCCCCCTGTCGCCCAGCAGTCCTACCAGCTTCCCTGTATTCCTGTGCCTCTGTCCCCTGAACCATGTGATCTCCTGTGTTTGTGGGGTTGCCTGAGGTCCCTGTAGTGGTGGACACACTGCTGATTGATGTGTCCTGGGGACAGTGGCATGGGCCCGCTGGGTGGATGCTGTGCTGGTGTTTCCTGAGGAGGGAGGCTCTGTGGTGGGTTGGGACTGTGGCAGGGCACCCCACTGTCCAGAGGTCCCTGATGGGCCAGGTTGCTCATCCTGATCCAGGCGTGCAGAGCTGCTGTCATCACTGTGGGCCTCTTCAGAGGGGGGACTGGATGTAGCTGGCACCTCCTCTTCAGTGACGTTGAGTATGGGTCCTGTGGGGATGAAAATGCAGTGTTAATGTATCTGCGTGTGCCATCTTGTGCATGGGTGTGTTTCCCTGTATGGTTGTGATTTCCCTGTCAGCTTGGCCTTGTGTGAGTGGTGATTCTGTGGGCTGGGTGAGTCTCTCTACTGGGAATGCTGTGGTGATGGGTGTCCATTCAGGTCTGTGTTGGAGGTCGATGCTGTAGGAGGCTGGCCTGGCTACCTTGTGCCAGGTCCAGTTATTCCTTATTAGTAGAATAGATGTGTTCTAGCAGCTTAGGCTGATAGAGGTAGCTATAGCAGAGCAGTCAAGGCTGAACTAGGAGACATGCAAAGCTCCTGCAACACCACTATAGTTACACAGTACTTATGCACAATAAAAGACAATACTCAGTGTTAGTAAAAATAAAGGTTCTTTATTTTAGTGACACAAGGCCAAAAAATATCTTATAATACCTACCTTCTGGAGGTAAGTACGATACACAATATATACACTAGTAACCAAAACCAGGTAAGTAAAAAGTCATAGAATAGTGTAAACAGTAGAAAATACAATAGATTGCAATGGCCTAGGGGCAACACAAACCACATACTAAAATAGTGGAATGCAAATGTTGAATTCCCCCCTAGGCAAGTGTAGTGTGTAGAGGGGCGCTAGGAGTGTAGGAAAACACCAAGGGTAAGTAAAGTACCCCACCCCAGAGCCCAGAAAGCAGGAGTAAAGTACAGCAAGTTTCCTCAGAACACACTACAAGTTGTGATGAAGGATTATGCAAGAACCAAGCAAGCACCCAACGGTGGATTTCTGGACCTGAAGACCTATGAAGAAAGGAGACCAAGTCCAGAAGTCGAAGAAGAGTCCAGGAAGAGCAGGAGTGCCTGCCAACCTGGAAGAAGGTGCAAATGTGAATTCTCTGGTTGGAACAAGAGTACAGAAATGCACCAAAGAAGATAGCTGCGGGTTCCTGCTTGGTGCAAGAGATGTCCCATGTCGAGTTGTTGGATGTATGCTATTTATGTTGCTGGATTCTGGCAAAAAGCCTTGGTTCATGCAAGTATGCTGTTTGCAACAAAGAGGAGCAAACCTTGACCCAGGAGGGACCTGGGGGTCTCAACTCAGACTGAGGAGACAGAGGGAGTGTCTGCACTTCAGAGAGCCCTCAGAAGACCAGTCAGCGCCCACAAGAGTCCTAGAACACGGGGACAAAGAAGATGCAAAGTGCGGTTGTCGCAGCACTACACTGGAGGGCCCCACGCCACCGGAGAACAACTCAGGGAGTTGTGCATCACAGGATGGAGTGCTGGGGACCTGGGCTACACTGCATGAAGAACTTTTGGAAGAAGTGCACAGAAGCTCAAAGGTCTACAGAAGATGCAGTGCACAGGGGTACTGTCACAGCACGGGAGGCAAGCTCTCCACCAAATTTGGACAGCTGGAACTTTGGACAGTCTGGGTCACTTCGGTCTACCTCCTGTGTTCCAGGGAGCGCGCTCGTTGACAGGAGAGAAGTTCCAGAGTACCTGTTGTCATCGCAGAAGGGTGCCTGCTGGAGCATGCAAGTGACTCCATCACTCCACGGGAGATTCCTTCTGTTCATCTGGTGCAGGGTGAAGACAGGCAGTCCTCAGAGCGTGCACACCTTGGAAACTGTTGCAAATGCTGATTGGGGCTGAAGTTGCAGGTCACAGGAGTTGTCCTGGATACATTGTTGCAGTTACAGTGGTTCTTGGAGCAGTCTGCGGTTGATCAGATGGTCAGAAGCTGAAGCAGAGGATGCAGAGGAGTCCTTGAGAAATCTTACAAACAGAATCTGCAGAAACAAATAGAGGAGAGACCCTAAATAGCTCTGAGATGGGGTTTGGCTACCTACCCAGGTATGCATCTATCAGGAGGGGTCTCTGACATCACCTGCTTGCACTGGCCACTCAGAGGTCTCCAGATGGTCCCCACACCTTGGAATCCAAGATGGCTAATGCCAGGGACACACTGGAGGAGCTCTGGGCACCACCCCTGGGGTGGTGATGAACAGGGGAGTAGTCACTACCCTTTCCTTTGTCCAGTTTTGCACCAGAGCAGGGACTGGGGGTCCCTGAACCAGTGTAGACTGTATTATGGAAGGAGAGCACAGCCTGTGCCCTTCAAAGCATTTCCAGAGGCTCTGGAAGGATACCCTTCCATGCCTGTAACACCTATTTCCAATGGGAGAGGGTGTAACACCCCTCTCCTAAAGTAAATGCATTGTTCTGCCTTCCTGGGATTGAGCTGCTCAATCCCCAGGAGGGCAGAAACCTGTCTGTGAGGTGGCAGCAGCTGGGGCTGCAGTGGAAACCTCAGAGATCTGGCTTGGCAGTACTGGGGGTCCATGGTGGAGCCCCAGGGTGCATGGGATTGGCCCACAATACCAGAATTGGATTGGGGGTAAATTCCATGATCTTAGATAGCTCACATGGCCATATTCAAAGTTACCATTGTGAAGCTACATATATGTATTGACATATGGGTAGTCCATGCTTATAATGGTGTCCCCACACTCATGAAGTCTGGAAAATTGGTCCTGAACAATGTGGGGACACCTTTGCTAGTGCAAGGGTGCCCTCATACACACTAACTTTGCACCTAGCCTTCAGTAACTGAAGGTTGGACATATAGGTGACTTATAAGTTACCTGATACATTGAAAATGGCTGTGAAATAGTGTGTGCACTATTTCACTCAGGCTGCAGTGGCACTCCTGAAGGAGTGCTTGTATTAGCTCCTTATGGGTTGCAAAAGACATGCTGCAGCCCATAAGGATCTACTGGAACCCCAATGCCCTGGGTGCCCAGTTACCATACACTAGGGACTTATAAGTGGGGTCCAGTGTGCCAATCTGGATTGGAATATGGAGTAACTAGACGATAGTGACAAATTTGGAAAACAGAGAGAGAGCATAAGCACTGGAGTTCTGGTTAGCAGAACTCCAGTGACAGTCAAGGATACTGACAACACAGTAAAACACTTACATATAGGCAACAAACTATGAGTGTGGGGTCCTGACTAGCAGGATCCCAGTGAGAGAGTTAAAACACACTGACAAACAGATAGAAATTGGGGGTAACATGCCAAGAAGGATCGTACTTTCCTACAGTGATGATCGGGGTGTGCTTGGGGAGGTATAGGATGAGTCTGACTGTGGAATTCTGTATGATCTCTAGTCTTTTCAGAAGGTGCAGGTTTATTCTTGTGTAGAATGCATTGCCGTAGTCCAGCCTGCTGGTAACTAGGGCTTGGGCAATGGTTTGCTTGGTGTCAATCAGGAGCCATTTGAGGATCTTGCGGAGCATGTGAGGAGTGAGGAAGCAGACAGAGGAGACTACGTTTCCTAGTTTTTCTTTGGTGAGCTTGCTGTCAAGGATGATGCAGAGATTCCTTGCATGGTCTGTCAGTGTGGGTGACATTCTTAGTTCCAAAGGCCACCAGGAGTCGTTCCATGAGGAGGTGTTTTTCCTGAAGATTAGTACTTCAGTTTTGTCTGTGTTGAGTTTTAGGTAGCTATCTTTCATACAGTTGGCGATGTTCGCCATGCCACTGTGGAAGTTCAGCCTTGCGGTGGAGGACTTTTCTGACAGTGAGAGCATGAACTTGTTGTCATTCGCATGTAAAATTATGTTCACTCCATGGCATCTGACAATGTTGGGCAGGGATATCATGTAGGTGTTAAACAGGGTGGGGCTGAGGGATGAGCCTAGAGAGACGTCGCAGATGATGCGCTCGCATTTGGAGGTGAAGGGAGGAATGTGCATTCTCTGAGTTCTTCCGGTGAGGAAGGAGGAAATCTATCCAAGGGCTTCTTCTTGAATTCTGATGTGGTAGAGTCTCTTGATAATGGTGTGGTGGGATGCAGTATCCAATTCTGCAGAGATGTCAAGGAGGATCAGGGACTCTCATTCTCCTCAGTCAAGAAGGTGTCTAATGTCATTGGTGGCCGCAATGAGGGTGGTTTACGTGCTATTGTTGGTGTGGAACTGAGACTGAGAGATGTCAAGAAGATTGCAGTTCTCCAGGTTTCCGGGAGTTGGCGGCTGATGGCTTTTTTTGAGGACCTTGGTAGGGAAGTGAAAACAACAAGATAGGACAGAAGTTTCTGAGTTCGCTGTGAGTCGACGGACAGTTTAATGACAAGGGGTTTGACTTGAACATGTTTCCATTCATCAGGGAAAGTGGCTGTGGTGATGGATGCATTGAGGATAGTGCTATGTTTGTTGCTAACGCACTTGCTTCCCAAGGTGAAATAGTGATGGTGACAGGGATCCGTGTGTGCTCCAGAGTGGACGAAGTTCATGGTGGCAGTGGTGTTTTGATTGGTGAGCTGGTCGTAGGTGGTTAGCAGGTGGTTGGGGTTTGCACCTGTCTGAACGATGACGATGAAGATGTCAGTGATAGTGAGGTGGGACTCAAAATATTTGTAGATGTTTAAATTATTCTCCTTGAAGAAGTCTGCTAAGGTGTCACAGAGTTCCTGGGAGGAGGTGAAGAAGTTTTCAGAGGCAGGGGGGAAGGAAAACTCTCTGATAATGTTGAATTGTTCTTTGCTGTGGTTGGAACTGGCCTCAATATGGTTTGAAGGGTATTCCTATTTGTCCTTTTCAGGAGTTGATGGTATTGGTTGAGCAATATTTTGAAAGAAGGTTCAGTCTAAAGTGTCATTGCTGGCTTACCACTTTCTTTCAAGTTGATTGCAGGTGCATTTGTAGTTCTTAGTTCTGAGGTGAACCAGCTGGTTTGTTTGGCGAGTCTTGGGTTTTGCAGGATTGATGGGGGGCACTCTATCAGTGCAGGTGGTGATCAAGATAGAGAATTTCTTGATAGCCTGTTCTAAGTTGGTTGAGGTGTTCAGGTGGGGGGAGTTGAGGGGGTTGGTCCATTAGCTCTCTGAATCTTTGCTCCAGCTTCAGTGAGGAGTGCTGGAAGCTTTGATGATAGTGTAGGTGGACCTGTGATAGTGAAGTGGATGCTGGTGTAGTCTGTCCAGGTATGTTCGGTGACATGACTGTACTTGATTCTGTTGCTGGCCATGAAGATGGGTCAAGTGTGTGTTCTGCAATGTGGATTGGATTGGTGACTAGTTGTGTGAGGCCAAGGGTGTTCATGCTTTCAAGGAGGTTGGCAGTGTTGGAGTTGTAGGGTTATCAAGGTAGAAGTTAAGGTCTCAGAGGAAGATGTAGTGCTTAGAGTCAATGGCAAGCATGGTGTTGCAGAAGCTGGGGTGAGGTCATTGAGGTGTGTAGGTTAGGGTGAAACTTATGGTTGTTTTGCCATCAGTGTGGAGTTGGAAGTTGAGGTGTTCCATGATCATGGTGCCAACGTCTATGGTGGTGGTGCAGTAGATGGTTTCCTTGTGGATGATGGTGATTCCACCTCTGTCTTTTGTTGACATCATCATGGTGTGTTATCTTGTAGCTATCAGGCATTTCCGAGGCAATGTCGGGTTCAGATGTAGGGTTAAGCCAGGGCTTGGTGAGGAAGATGACTTCAGGGTGAGGGAGATGATGGCCAATGGGTCTGAGTTATGGTATTTTTAAAATTGGAGACCTTTAACGGAAAAACGGTGTAGGCTCTGGCGTGTTTCCTGAGTTTACCCTGAGGGTGGAGCAGGAGTTAGATTTTTTTTTTTCAGGGATGGGGCACGCGTGGAGCCCCCCTCTCCGTCTCTCTATTGGTCTTGGAACCCCATATCTCAGGGCATATGCACTGAAAAGGGTTCCAGGACCACATCCCCAGCCCCCAAAACCAAAGAGGATAAAGGAGCATTGTCCTGACCCATTGGTGATGGCCACACATGTGCGCCATGTGCCTGGCTGGAGCGGGCCAAGCACTGTAGGACTCTGCACCTTTTCTGCATGAACCGGACATGACAAGGAGGACTGCTGGCTCCCACACTGGCGAGAAAGAAACCAGTCATGTGAGGAACCTTTCCCGTGTGGCCCCAAAGATGGGAGGTCATGTGTATCGCAGTGGGCCGGAAACCCCTCTGAAAAAAGTAAAAGTGCAAAAAAAGGAAAGCTTAGTGGCTCTCCACGCACAGCGGGGGAGCTGCTGATAAAATATTCACTGTTCCTGGCTGTAGTGTACATAATCCCCTTTGTGCATAAATTTCCCTAAGGGACACCACCAATGGTGAAAAGGAGCCATGGGGGTTGCAGGAGTTCAGCAGCTCCCCCACCCCCAGAAGTTTGGACAACATGCTGATCCTATGTCTACAGGGATCAGAAAAACAGGGCCTCTCTGCAACTTATATTAATGCTTCGTACCCAAGACAGAAGCTTCTACTGTACTGCTGGTAGTGCAGCATCCTGGAGGGTTTGCTTCTATGGCTACATTTATTGTAGCCTAAAGATGTTTCAGAAAGGTGCATGTGGTTTAATACTCTCTAGGGTCTAAGTTAATGGTTGCACATTATATGATCAAATTTGACACCCCTTAGGGGCTGTTTTTATGATTGCATTTTTATGGTTTGAAAAGTATAGAACAAATAAGACAAACATGTTATGTTTATTTCTAAGTGATTTATTGATATAATAGCAGTGATTACTGATCAAAGTGAATATGCTTTTTTTATCATTAATGAGTGCATTTACACACGATTATTATTGATGATACCATTTACGTACAAATGATGTCTTTATCCACTTCAGTGGGTTGGATGGCCAAAAGCCATTCAGCACAACAGTGCTGATGTCATTTCACCAAAACCGAAAGTGAAATGAGCCAATCGGCTCATTTCGCTTGCTCTGCATTGGTGCTTGTGAGACTATCTCAGACCCCTGAGAATCTCCCCTTTCCAAGGGTACACCTCTCTAAGTGGCTTCCTGCTTGGGTATCACCGCAGGAGGACAATGCCTGAGCAGAAATCCACCACTAGGCACCAGGGAGGATAGAGAGGCCCCCTGGGGAAGGGCTTTTGCTTCCCAGCAATTTGTTTGGGCAGATTCAGTCTTTCTTCCCTCCCTTGAGGGGCAGATGGGACAAAACCCCCTGATCCTTGAACGTGGTCAAGTCTTTCTGACCCCACCCCAGGTGGCGGATGGGGCAATAATCTTTGATCTTTCCACTGGGGGGGCAGAAGGCCATTAAGCACCAGAGATTTGTTTTAAAAGTCTAGGTGGGGTTGCCCAGGAAGGGCATGGCAATGACCCTACGCCCCAAAGAATGGGCAGTCTTTCTGCCCCCCAGAGGCAGATAGGGTAATTAAAGAGGGGGTGGGGGCTGCCAACCACCATGGGGATTCTTATGCTCCCATCCCAACTGAGGGGGACAACAGTTTTTCTGCTCCCCCTGCGGCCTAAAGAATCTCATTCATATGACAAGCAAGAGGACATTTGACTCATATGCGTGTTGATTTTACATATGGGCTAGGAGAGCTATTGACCCACTTACAATGGTGAATGGCTGCACTTCTTGGACTTGGGTAGGCTGTCCCCTGGAAAAACCTACCAGACCCAGACTCTTCTGAAAACTAGACATCTGGGGGAGCATAGGGTGGTGTGTTTCACATGCACCCCACACTATTTTCTTGCTGGGAGGTAGGAATTTTATGGATTCCTGCTATTCCAGAAGTTTCAATCACAGAAATGTAAGATAAATGTGTGATTTAAGGCAACGTTGGAGGTTTGCAGGGTATTGTCAGTAAATAAAACCTAACGCCGTCTACACAAGAAATACTGGATTTCCCTAGGTGTCTAGTTTTTAAAAACATATAGGTTAGCTAAGTTTCCATAGGTGCTGGATGAGTTGGGGTCCAAAATCTAGACCTACCCACATTGGCAAAAAAGAGAGTCATTTTTCATTGGGAAAATTAGCTGTATCCATGTTGCATTTTGGGCTGTTTCCTGTAGTGGCCACTAGGTCTACTCACACAAGTGAGGTAAACAACATTTTGGGAGACTTGGGGAAAAGCTGGAGGAAGGAAGTTTGTGGCCCGTGCAAATTCCAGATTTTCTATCTCAGAAGTTTGAGTAAATGTGTTTTTTAACCAAAGTTTTAGCTTTACTCAATGAAAAGCCTTTGTGGGGTGCAGCTCAGTTGTTTGCTCTGGGTAGCTTGGGTTCTTAGAGAACCTATAAACCCTATATATCACCACAACCAGAAGGGTCTAGCAGACGTAATATTATATTGCTTTTGTCAACATGCCTTTATGACATTTACAGATGAAAATGTTGTCACAAAGCCTGTTTTTTCCTAGTCATTTTCAGAATTTCTTTTTTTCAACAATTATTTTCCTTGGGAAATTCCTGAGGGTTCTACTCATGTGACCCCTTGCTTCTGTCTACTTTTCAGAAATCTATAGCTTTTCTGGATCATCCAGGGGTTTTCTACTGATTTTAACCACAAACTGGAAGTAGGCACTGAGCACAAAAAAAGGGAAAATATGTTACCTCCTACAAAAATGCCAAAACATTTTTACAAAATTAGGGTTTTAGGATTTAGCTAAGCATGCTCCTGAAAACTGGGAAGAGGGTGACATTAGTACAGCAAACCATTTGTGGATGTCATTTTCAGGGAAAAAACACTTTTATCTGGGACACTTTTCCCTATTTTTTTTTAAATCGTAGGGCCTGATTTATGTAAAGTTAGCAGCGCCTTTATGTCATTTTTAGACTCAAAAGTGGTGCAAACTTACAAAATATAATTATATTTTGTAAGTTTGTACCACTTTTGGGTAAAAAAATGACATAAAGGTGGGGCTAACTTTTCATAAATTAGGCCCTTAAAATGTTGCTATATTTTTCCTATTTTCTCAGTCCCCTCCAGGGAAATCCATAAACCATGGGCACCATTAAAATCTCAAGGTTGTTGGAATAAAAGGCTGCAGATTTGGCATGGATCGCTTATGTGCACAAAACGTTGTGGGGGGGCCTAAGCGCAAAAAAAAACAAATAGCCAACAAAAAGGCTTCACACAAGGGTGGGGTGTTACCAGCGAAGGGTTTAACATTAGGTTTGTTGATCATCCAATAGATTATAGATAATTATCCAATAGATGATCCAATAGACTTCACTTATACCCTTGTATGACCCCCTAGAGGGTCAAAGGTGATTTTTTAATGTCATCTATGGTATTTTCCACCAGCCTAATGTATCCAAAGATAAATGAATGAGTAGTATTTAGTAGCGTGGTCGTAATAAATGTAACTTTTCCTTTTTCTAAAGAAAATGCCCTGATTGGACAATCATTTATTGAAGGTTATTACTTCATGACAGTGAATGGTGATTACTAGCTCTCTCCACCTCCTATGAGTAGGGCTTGGACTGCTCTGCATCATTACCAAGTGCTACAATGGGGTGCTTGGTTTCCAGTAATGGGAAACTGTAGACCTATTACTTCTGGGGGCCACACAACTAGTTCCCAAATTTCCTACAGTAGCACAACTGCAAAAACCAGTGTGTTTTCTCCTCTCAACTTTGTCATCATTTCCTTGCTTCATTTGGAAATTTGGACCATAATTTTCCTGGTTGGAGCAGCAACTCTGTCTCTGCTATGTGTAAAATTTTGACTGCAGGCAAAGTGATGGTGGAGATATCAGTGAACCCATTTATGTGCCTCTGGCTCTCTAATATGTCAGCTAGGGAATGTACTATTGTTATTTTGGGAAGATCATTTGCATGGCTTTTTCTGTACCAGCGCTATCTTACATCACACAGTATCCGGAGGATTTTCCAATGAAGATAGTTTGAAGCTTTTTTTTATGATTGCTATTTTGCCTGAAGGTGAGTGAAAAACGACTAAATTCAAAAGCAAAAAAGGATGCTCAGTTGCATTCTTCCACAGATAAGGCAATCTGAAGGCTTGCATTGTGGAATTGGCAAAGTCATGGATAAGACTGATATTCATTCAACCTTCTGTTCAGAAGTGTGGCTCAATGGTTAGAGCAGCAGACCCGGAAGCAGAGATCTGGCTCAAGACCAGGGTTCAAGTCTTGCTTCGGCAGGTCTTGGGCTCAATTCCCCTTGACCAGATAATTCTCGCCTCGGTGCCTAATCTAATTCATGGGTCCTACTCTGCAACTCTGGGCAATAGCTTGCTTAATCTCCACAACGGCCCCAACAGCGCTTGGATGCCTGGCTTCACCCTGGGGGTGCTCAGGAGTGGGTGCCTCACAGGGAAAAGCCAGGAGGGGTTCCATAGTGGTATGAGTACAGCGCCTTGAGACCCTAACGGGTGAGTAGTGGGCTATACAAGTGCTAATTTACATTTTACATTTACATTCTTCTTTCAGGTAGGTCCTGTGATTTCAGAAAAAAAACTCTTTAACATGACCCTTTCTGTAATGTCAAGGGGGGTTCGCTGACTTCGAATGTATCAAAGTACAGTCTTTTGCCATTGCTAGCACTCTATCTAACCAGCTGTTTTTATGGCTATAAATGCCATCCATTTCGGCAGTGTCATGAAGGATTGCAAGTTCTATGGCGGGAACCAAGGCAAGTCCACTTACTGTTTGTAGCTGAGCCCCAATTACCTCCCAGTACACCTGTAACTTAGGACTTTACCATGTTATCCGTAAAGTCTCCTTGCAGGTGGGTACAACTCCCGCAGTAAGAGCCATGAGACATTCAGAGCCTGTGCACCTTAAGAGGGGGCTAATGCTAATCACACAGGATTTTAAAGCAGCAGAACCTAAAGCATGTCTTTTGTAGCCCTTTTTCATGATCTTGAAGAAGGTCCACCCAGTCATCATCTGTAAAGGATTTTTGTAGCTTAGGTTGCAATACAGGGAGTGCAGAATTATTAGGCAAGTTGTATTTTTGAGGATTAATTTTATTATTGAACAACAACCATGTTCTCAATGAACCCAAAAAACTCATTAATATCAAAACTGAATATTTTTGGAAGTAGTTTTTAGTTTGTTTTTAGTTTTAGCTATGTTAGGGGGATATCTGTGTGTGCAGGTGACTATCACTGTGCATAATTATTAGGCAACTTAACAAAAAAAAAATATACCCATTTCAATTATTTATCATTACCAGTGAAACCAATATAACATCTCAACATTCACAAATATACATTTCTGACATTCAAAAACAAAACAAAAACAAATCAGTGACCAATATAGCCACCTATCTTTGCAAGGACACTCAAAAGCCTGCCTGCCATCCATGGATTCTGTCAGTGTTTTGATCTGTTCACCATCAACATTGCGTGCAGCAGCAACCACAGCCTCCCAGACACTGTTCAGAGAGGTGTACTGTTTTCCCTCCTTGTAAATCTCACATTTGATGATGGACCACAGGTTCTCAATGGGGCTCAGATCAGGTGAACAAGGAGGCCATGTCATTAGATTTCCTTCTTTTATACCCTTTCTTGCCAGCCACGCTGTGGAGTACTTGGACGCGTGTGATGGAGCATTGTCCTGCATGAAAATCATGTTTTTCTTGAAGGATGCAGACTTCTTCCTGTACCACTGCTTGAAGAAGGTGTCTTCCAGGAACTGGCAGTAGGACTGGGAGTTGAGCTTGACTCCATCCTCAACCCGAAAAGGCCCCACAAGCTCATCTTTGATGATACCAGCCCAAACCAGTACTCCACCTCCACCTTGCTGGCGTCTGAGTCGGACTGGAGCTCTCTGCCCTTTACCAATCCAGCCACGGGCCCATCCATCTGACCCATCAAGACTCACTCTCATTTCATCAGTCCATAAAACCTTAGAAAAATCAGTCTTGAGATATTTCTTGGCCCAGTCTTGACGTTTCAGCTTGTGTGTCTTGTTCAGTGGTGGTCGTCTTTCAGCCTTTCTTACCTTGGCCATGTCTCTGAGTATTGCACACCTTGTGCTTTTGGGCACTCCAGTGATGTTGCAGCTCTGAAATATGGCCAAACTGGTGGCAAGTGGCATCGTGGCAGCTGCACGCTTGACTTTTCTCAGTTCATGGGCAGTTATTTTGCGCCTTGGTTTTTCCACACGCTTCTTGCGACCCTGTTGACTATTTTGAATGAAACGCTTGATTGTTCGATGATCACGCTTCAGAAGCTTTGCAATTTTAAGAGTGCTGCATCCCTCTGCAAGATATCTCACTATTTTTGACTTTTCTGAGCCTGTCAAGTCCTTCTTTTGACCCATTTTGCCAAAGGAAAGGAAGTTGCCTAATAATTATGCACACCTGATATAGGGTGTTGATGTCATTAGACCACACCCCTTCTCATTACAGAGATGCACATCACCTAATATGCTTAATTGGTAGTAGGCTTTCGAGCCTATACAGCTTGGAGTAAGACAACATGCATAAAGAGGATGATGTGGTCAAAATACTAATTTCCCTAATAATTCTGCACTCCCTGTAGATCCCAGGTAGGATTCTGGGTGGGCTCAGAGAACAGAGCTTCTGTGTAGGTTTCATATAGACCTGATATTGGTTATCTCATTTGATGGATATTTATGACAAATAGTCAGTGAGACTAGGAAGATCAAAACTCAGTTTACTGGAGAGGAAGTGTTCGAGTAGAGTACAATGCCAGTATTGAGAAGCATCCAATGAATGCTCAGCTTGTAAGTCTTCAAACAATTTAAATTAACCATCTCAGAGTAGCTAACCTACTATCTGAATGTCCCAACCACGCCTAAGAGAGCAATTAAACTGTTTGGCATCTAGGATCCACAGAAATAATTGCAGTGTTGACCATTTTGCGATGTCAGTAGTTTGCTTGTCCTGTAATTGTCTAACATTGTCGATGACCATTACCTGTATTTTTCCACTGGGGTGCATACCTATTCTATTTTATACTTCTATTCTATTCTAAGGATTTATTAAGTGCGTAGCTGCCTGACAGGCTTGCCATCCCTAGGGAGGTAAGGCTTAGATAAGAAGGTAAAGCTCAGATAAGAAGTCCTAATCAAATCAGTAAGTTTTAAGTTGTTCCAGAGCTTGGGAGCAAAAAAGACAAAGGAACGCCCTCCACATCTGGTCCTTTTCATGTTCTGGACACAGAGCTGGTGCCAGCTAGTTGATCTTAATATTCTGTTTGGCTGATAAGGACTATTCAGTTGATGGAAGATAAGAGAGTCAGTCTTAGCATGGGGAGACATGCAGAAACGGTTAAACTTGATGCTCTTGATGATGGGTAACCAGTGCAATGTGGTGAGTGCTGTAGAGACAGATAGAGACTTGGGGGATACACAATAGGATCCAGGTTACTGTGTTCTGAATTGCCTGCAGTTTTTTGATGACTGAAAGTGGGCTTCCTAGATAAGGGTCTTCCTGTAGTCAAGGCAAGAGAAGATCAGGGAACCACCACTCTCAGAAATGCATCAGGTAACAATTTAGGAGTCTTTCTGAGGATGCGCAGTAGGCCAAAGCAGCTAGAGGGCAGCTTATTGGCCTGGGCAGCCTTGGTAAGTCAAGAATAACTCTAAGGCTTTTTACTCCTGCCTTGGAGGGAGGACAGTCACCCATGGAGGAGGACCAGCTAGACTGGTCCCAAAGTGATGGGTTATTGCCATCCAACACAACCTCCATTCTCTTGTCATTTAGCTTCAGACAGCTAGCAGTCACCCAGCCAGCAACTTACTGTACACATACAGGCCCATATTTATACGTTTTGCACAAAACTGCGCAAATGGAATTTTGCAGGAAAATGTTTAATGCCGGCTTGCATCATTTCACAAGGCCTGCCGGGACGGTATTTATTGATTGGCACAAGCCAGCGCTAAACATGGGCTAGCATCTTTAATAAAAAGACGCTAGCCGGGTGGGGGTGGCAGTAGGGAAGAAGGGGGTTGTGCGTCAAAAAACGACACTAACCTGGTTAGAGGCAAAACAATGCTTCTAACCAGACCAGCACCATTTCTTGGTCCACAACCACCAAAAATATGACTCCTGTCTTAGGAAAGACAGGAATCATGCCTACCACCCCAATGGCCAGCACAGAAGACAAGTGTCCCCTGGGCATGGCCTTTGCACCCTGTTCCATGCTAGTAGCCCCATGTTAGCGCCCCCGATGGCAAAAAAAAATAATTTAAAAATACTTACCTGGGATCGAGTCCCCCATACTCAAGTTTCCCTCTGGTGGGGGTGTTCCTGGGGCTTGGGGAGGGCACCTGTGGACCGATTCCACGGTGTTTAACCATGGACATGGGTTCACAGGTCCCCTAACGCCAGGAGTTAAACAATGGTGCTAAGCAAGATTAGCACCATTATTTAGCCCCTCATCCCACCAGTGAATCATTTTAGTACAGGGGATAAATATGGGGTTTTGGGATAGCACCATTTTTTGGATGGGACCGCCTACCTTGCATCTCATTGATGCAAGCTAGGTTCACTCATCCAACAAAATGGTGGAAACTCATATATTTTGATGTTAGACATGTCTAAAGTAAAAATATAAATATGGAGTTAGTGTTGCGCTGAATTTGAGTCAAAATAAATGATGCAAATGACGCAAAAAAAGTATAAATATGGGCCACAGTGAGTTGCTTTGAGATCATTGATATATTGGGAAATAAAGAAACAATGATAGTCCACATAGAACACTTTTGAAAAATCCAAGGAGCAGATATTTGGTAGAGGCCGGTCATACAGATTGAACAGCGTTAGGCCCAATGAAGAGCCTTGAGGAACCCCACATTTCAAATGGTGAATGTCTGAAAAAACAGGCCTTCCCTGACTTGGAAGCTTTGGCTTTCTAAGAAAAAGGACAGCCATTTAAGTACAAGCCCCATGACTCCTGCCTCTTTCAACCTCTGCAGAAGGATAGGATACAAGACACTATCAAAGGCAGCACTTAGATCGGGAAGAATGGTAGCTGTGCGTCCACCTCTCCAGGACCATGAAGGACGAAGACTTTTCTTGAATGCTGATTGTATTTGGTAATTATGAAAGGATAATTGTATTATGCATTGTGTTTTCCTTTTAGGTACTAACTGCTATTTTGATAGGGCTCAAATTTGAAGTTTTCCAAATTTGTGTCGACTAAATTCGTTTTGCATGAAGCCCCACATGCCAATGCTAATTAGAGGTTAGTCGAGGTATTCACTTGATGCACCATGTTGAATTGAAATCTTGTTATGCTGACCGATGTATGCAATTAGTCAAATTCAGTTACTCATATTAGTGATTTGTATTGCTTTTTGTGATTTGTATTGCTATAACCGAGTGCATTATAATTCAGATTTTGCATAGATTGCGTTTCTTCCATCGTTATGGACAGCTAGTATTGTTCGTATACATATATCATTTGATTTTGAGACTCATATATATTGTGTTAGCTTTGTTAATAGAGGGAAATAAACTCATTAACTTTTAATAAACTGGTGTGGTTATTCATGACTGAAAGGTCATGTTGCGTCAAAATACCGACTGCTATTGATTCCTAATGTGTTATTTTGATCTAGTAATAGAGTATTGGGTACTGATTACAATAGTTATTGATTATTGATTTAAGTGATCCGACTATTCTAGGATGAGGAGAGCCTAACTCGGCTAAAAGGTTCACCGACCTCCAGCGTGTCCAAGCACAAGTAATTTACAAGGGCTGGACACGTTATCAGTAGATGGTAGCAGAGGATGGTTTCGCCCTTTGGGATCCCATCCGAACAATAGACGGAGTCAAGTTAGAATTCTTTTGATAAAACAAGTTGGTGAGATGATGATGCCCTAAATCCCCAATGACTTTCCCGGAACCTCGGAGCTTGCGAATGGAGGACATGGAGGTGTGAGAATGTTTCCGGCGTTTCTAGTGACGGTATGAGAGAAGTTAGGGTTTTGCGCTTGCACAGCTTATTGCCGCAGATTAATTGAGAAGTTTGTGAGGATTTTAGGGGGTTACGAACTCCAATTAAAAGATATTAGAGGAGTGTTACTCCAAAGTGTGAGAGTAGGGAATTGAGAGTTGGGAAGTCGTCGAACTTCACATGTGTGTAGCACTTTGTGCAGGAAAAATTGTCCACGTGGTTGTTGATGTTCAGACGGGCCCTGCGAGGTCAAGAGACTCCAGAGTATGTTGAAAAGAGTATGAGACGCTTGATTGATGTTGTAATCTGTTCGGTTTAATAGGTTGATCGGGCGTGGTCAACGAGTCAGTATGAACATTGAGGAATTAAAGAAAAATTTCGACTTTGAGATTTGACGAATTCTAAGGTGCACTAGAATAGTTCATTGATCAGTTGAGAGTAAAGTTTGCGGGTTAAATTTTGCTTGCAAAAGTGGGAAACCGAGAAAGATGAAATAACTGCTAAGGCTAGTGAAAAATCCCTAAGGTTTCCAAAGCGATTGTATTACCCTTCCTGTAGTAAACCAACAGATTTGTTTTCTTCTTTTTGGTTAGTGCTCGCGATATATTGCGGAAATTAGTTTTGAGTGAAGCTGAATGAAGGAGGACAAGTCGCAGGACTTTGTCAGCCGCAGTGTGTGAGTGTGACGTCACTAGGAGCCGCGCTGGGATAGGTTGGTTGGTGAGAAGGGTTGCGCACGGATTGGACGCAGTCCGTGAAGCGCAATTGGTGGGGAAAGGCAAGCGAAGAGTATTCCGGGAATAAAAGTCACTTATTGATTACATATATTAGAAAAATAAAAGACGGAAAGATTACATTTTTCAAAGCATTAAAGAGTGCCTTGAGGGGAGATGTATATATTAAAGCAAATGTAGGAGAAGAAACACCACCTGAGGGTACACCATCTTACATCGTGATTGAAGAAAAGGGTGTTGCACCATGTCTTTGGCTAAAGCAATGGTGCAAATTAACAGAAAAACTTGGAAGTGTAGCGTTCCCTATCCATGGGTCATTTAATCTAAGAGTTTTGGAGAATCTAAGATTCGTGCTATACGACATGAAAGTACCTCCAAGACCAGCACAGTTTGAGGCATTAGCAATTTGGGAGCTAATGGCTAGAAACCAACAACAAAATAAATTTGAGACAATAGTGAGAAAAGTAGAAAAGACACTAGCGGATGCTAGATGGGATAGCACACAAAAGGTTTGGAGATCAGACGTATTGCAGGGAATTAAATTGTTTCCAGCAATTACTGACGAAGCAGAGATAGAAGGAAGGAAAGCTACCTATAAAACAAACAGGAGTCAATCCAGAGATAGAGAAAACAGCAGAAATTCAAAAAGGTCAGACGAGTCAGACTATGAGGAGTTCATTATGTAATTGCTAAACGATCGCCCGCCACCATATGTGGAAAGCGAAAATGGCAATACAAGGTAATGTGACACCGAATTTTAGAATATCACAGAGGCAGAGCAGTTCCGATATTCCTTTTACACCACAAATACCACAAATTCAGAGAATATATCCTGACATGCCCAAATTGAAACCTGTCAATAATTATCAGCCGCAGGTTCAAAGGTGCTGCTGTGATGAGCATAATCTGGGAATGACTTCTGATTTAATGGCACAGGAGGACAGAATTATCAAAGACCGACATTGATTCAAGCCGAATCAACACAAATTTTGATGCCTCAAAGGCAGGTACAAGAAGTGCCTAGGTACACTCGAGTAACAGAGAGCCAGTTAGGTATGCCAGCAATGATGAACCATAATGTGGGGATTAACATGCCACAGAATTTGGGGAACAGACAGAATCCAGATGCAATATCTCTGCCTATCACTGTAGGTCCGCCAGTGCCATTGTATTTACAGGCAAACCCAAACGTATGCGATCAAGGGGTAATGACACAAAATGAGACAGGGAAAAGATGCATAGAAAACACTCCAGAAACGACTCCGGTAGGAACACTGCCAAATGGATCTGGGTCTTTGTCGAAATTTAGTCCAATTCCAATTTGTGCTCCGTCAACTGTGGTAAGGTCAAATCCACCACTAATAGTACCGCTAACTTCAAAAACTGAAGTGTTACAACAACCATCAGTAGCAGTTGATGTAAGTGCTACATTGATGGGACTGAACGCACAATAGCTAACACAATGGTTCAACAGTCTGAACTCCCCACAGAGTACACCCAGCGGGAAGGGAGAAGAATACCTGAATTAAATAAGATTGGGCATGGAAGCAGATGAACTATTAGAGGGAACGATGGGTCTGAACAGGTTAGAATCATACACAGAAGAAGAGCTGAGATACATGTGCCCCAGGATTACAAGAGAAGTAAGCAGGATACATAAGAAGTTACAAGAAATTGCAGATAGAAACGAGATCGATATAGGTAAGACTAAACACTTGAGCAGAAGTTGCAGGCTAGACTTTGAGACAAAAGACTTTGAACACATGAGATCTGCAGGGATGAAAACACACCTTAAGGAGATACTGCAGAGCGCGCAGGTCTGGAGATGTTTAGACAAGTGGGAAAGTAGATGGGTTAAGAAAAAGGACAAAAAGAAAGAAAGTACCCCAGATCGGAATGAAAAAGCACAACAGAATGCCGACCTGATAACCATGTTGCCAATGAGAGAAACAGCAGGGGGAAAACTTGTACATGTACCGTGGCACAGGTGCGATATTCAATCCTTTATGGATGATTTCCCTAAATTAAGAGAGAAACCAATTGAATGGTATCAACAAACAGTTAGATTTGTGAAACTCGCAAAATGTCTTTGGGAAGACCTGAACACCTTATTCGAAATTGTGGTTCCGGCAGATTTGTGGGAAGATTGTGAGAGGGCTGCAGGTTGGCCGACAAGTAAACCAGAAAGAGATAGGGACACAGGTGCACCATCACCTACGGTAATGAGTTTATACCATAAGGTGATTGAGCACTTGAAAACAAAGGTTGCGTCGAAAAATGTGGATTGGCAGAGGATTGACAGAACGGCACAAGAAGTTAAAGAGTCAATACATGCGTACTTCGAGAGATTGTTGAAAGCGTTTAAAAATTACAGTGGCACGGAAACGATTGAGGCAAAGGACATGCTCCATTTTGTGTTCAGATCTGTGGAAGGGTTGAGACTCGAGATTAGTCAGATGATTAAAATGCATTTGATTTGTTGGCAGTCAAAATCGATCGACAAAGTGTTGAACTATGCAAAATACTGCAGTGATGAGATTGAGACAAAGCAGAAAAGGTTGAAAGAAAAAGTGATGGTGATGCAGCTTAGAGCAGCTCAGACAGGTTTGCAAGGTTTACAAGGTTTTCAACAACAGTTGCCGCAGCAGCAACAGCAGGGAAATGCTATGTTTTAGGCACAAATGAGAGGCAGAGGCCGAGGAGGTTTTGTGAATAATGGTCCTGATTTAAATACTGTTATGATTCCAAATGGTATACAGGCAATGAAGAAGGTGATGCCATGTCACACGTGTGGAATCGTCGGGCATTGGAGACGGGAGGGCCCAATGATGGTGCAGGAAGGTGTAGGTCAGCAAAACAATGATGTCAATGCATTTCAGAATATGAGAGGACCAAAACTGAGAGGTCCAAATCCAAATTTTCAAAATAATGTAAATCAGATGCAGGGTTTACAACCCATACAAACGCAGCAGGTGCAAATGCCCATGCACAAATGGCACAGTTGCAGCCAATGCAGCAGCAGTTTCCTATGGTACCTAATCAACAAATGCAAATACCCTTAGCACCAATGAATCAGCAACAAGTAATGCTTCCTCAACAGGTCACGGGTCAAGGGATGAACCAAAATGACACAGTGCACCAATTCCCGTTACACAGTGAGAATGGAATAAACGATGCGTAGGAGAGTGAAAGTTTAGATGAGGAGGGAATTTGTATACTTGCAGCATCCTTGGAAGTTGAACAAAAGGGTCCGTATGTGGAAGGAAGAGTTATAGGTCACCGTGTTTCGTTCTTGGTTGACACCGGAGCTACACGTTCTACAGTTAGAAGCATCGAAGTACCAAATTTGCCACTTTCAGGGAGAACAGTTCAAGTAGTGGGAGTAGCAAATAGGTACCTGACAAACCCAATCACAGATCCAGTGCAAGTCAGAATTGGTGACTATCAAGGGTCAAATAAATTTGTGGTGTGTGACTCAAGCCCGATATCACTATTAGGGAGAGATTTATTGTGCAAATTGGGATGCTCGATTATGTGTTCAAATGATGGAATTAAAATTCAGACAAACAGTGATGAGGAAGAAGAGGACAGTTTAGGAGGGGACGAAGTGGAAACTGTCGATGAAGAGTATCCCCTGATTACTCTCTATCCAATGCTCACTGAAACAGATATTCCTGCTGAGTTACAGGAAATAGTTGAAAAGGAAGTGTGGGATATGACAGGGAAAGAAGTAGGATTGGTCAAAGGAGTAGAACCAGTGAAAGTGACCGTAAAACCCAATGTAAATTTTCCCCAGACACCACAATACCACGTCGCAAGACACCCTCATGAAAGTCGCCCGACTCATTGATGAGTTTGTGAAACAGGGAGTACTGAAAGAAGTGCTAAGTAGTCCATGTAATTCACCAATGATGGGACTAATAAAACCGAGTGGAAAGGTCCGGATTATTCAGGATTTGAGGAAAATAAATGACATAATAGTCAAATGTTGTCCTGTAGTACCAAATCCAGCTGTGATAATGTTTCAAATTCCCTGTGATGCTGAGTGGTTCTCAGTCATCGGCTTGTCACAAGCATTCTTTTCTGTGCCTCTTCATGAGGACAGCCAATTTCTCTTTTATTTCAAATTCTTGGACAGAGTCTACAGTTGGTGTCGAATTCCTCAAGGGTTTTCGGAGTCACCATCAATTTTCAATCAGATTCTAAAGAAAGATTTGGAATCATTGGAATTACCATTTGAATCAACCTTGGTACAGTATATTGACGAATTGCTGATCGCATCTAAGACAGAAAATGACTGTACAGCTGACATTGAACCATTTGGGAAGGAACGGACACAAAGTGTCCCCTTCAAAATTACAGGTCTGCCAGAAGAAAGTGAAATATTTGGGTCACCAAATAGAGAAAGGGTTGAGAAGAATTATGAAAAAGAGAATAACAAGCGTACCTCAAATGAGCCCACCGAAGACGAGAAGAGAGGTGAGAAAGTTTTTGGGAATGGTAAGCTACTGTCTCCAATGGATTCCCAATTTCTCAACTCTAGCAAAACCTTTACTGAAACTGACCCAGAAAGATGCGCTGGATGAAATAGTGCTCAAAAGAGATGAGATGGATGCTTTTATTGACTTAAAGGACTGCATGTGCAGGGCTCCAGCTTTAGGTATGCCTGATAACACAAAGCCTTTTACATTGTTTTGTCATGAACGTGATGCATGTTCCTTGTCTGTCTTGACTCAAACCCATGGTGGCGTAAACAGACCAGTAGGATATTTTTCAGCTACTTTGGATCCGGTCGCAGCAGCACTGCCAGGGTACTTGCGTGCCGTAGCAGCAGTTGGTATCAGCCTAAATCAGAGTGAAGGAATAGTGATGGGCATCCTTTAACAGTCATGGTCCCTCACTCAGTCGAGATACTTTTGACACGTTCCCGAACACAGCACATGACCGGTGCTAGGCTTACAAGGTACGAGACAATAATTTTGGGTTCACCTAATGTGCAGCTGAAAAGGTGCACTACGTTGAATCCAGCAACCTTGTTTCCCAGTGAAAATGTCGAAATTGAGAATGCTGAAGACATCGAGCACGACTGTCTTCAGGTGACTGAATTTTCTACAAAACCAAGACCTGATATCAAAGACACCCGATTGGAAGAAAACAATCAAGTTATTTTTGTTGATGGTTCATGTTTAAGAGATGCACTAGGAATATTGAAAGCAGTATATGCTGTATGTACAATAACAGGTGTTATGGAAGCATCTTGGCTTCAAGGAGTTTACTCTGCACAAGTAGCGGAACTGGTAGCACTTACTAGAGCTTGCCAACTTTCCGCATTAATGAAAGTCACCATTTACACTGACAGTCAGTACGGATTTGGAATAGTACATGACTTTGGACAGTTGTGGTCACAAAGAGGCTTTATGACCTCTTCAGGATCACCAGTGAAAAATGGTGAAAGAATAAGAGAATTGTTACATGCTATCCAGTTACCAGGAGAAGTAGCAGTGGTAAAATGCAGTCCACACTCAAAATCACAAGACTGGGGGGCATATTTATACTCTGTTTGTGCCGAATGTGCGTCAAAATTTTTGACGCACAATCTGCGCAAACCCTGCCCCATATTTATACTTTGACGTCCGACCCCGCAGGCATCAAAGTTCCACCATGTGCGTCATTTTTTGGAAGGGGGAACCAGCCTTGCGTTAATTATATGCAAGGTAGGCGTTCCCTTCCAAAAAATGACTTTAAGGCCCCTTAAGCCCCAGCCTGATGGGCGCCGTTTTTTAACGCCTGGGTCAGGGCAGGCGTTAAGGGACCTGTGGGCTCAGAAGGAGCCCAGAGGTGCCCTCCCATGCCCCCAGGGACATCCCCTGCCACCCTTGCCCACCCCAGGAGGACACCCAAGGATGGAGGGACCCATCCCAGGGAAGTTGAGGAAAGTTGGGGTAAGTATTTTTTTTCTTTTTTTTTTGTGGCATAGGAGGGCCTGATTTGGGCCCCCCTACATGCCACTATGCCCAATGACCATGCCCAGGGGACATAAGTCCCCTGGGCATGGCCGTTGGGCAAGGGGGCATGACTCCTGTCTTTGCTAAGACAGGAGTCATGTCAATGGAGGTTGGGCGTCAAAATAAATGGCGCAAATCGGGTTGAGGCCTGAATTTTGCCTCAGACCTGACTTGCCCCATTTTTTGATGCCCAACCACCATTTTCCCCTACGCCGGCGCTGCCTAGTGTGATTTTTTTTTTTTTACGCACACCAGTCCGCAGCGCCGGCTAACGTCATTCAATAAATAAGGCGCCCGCATGGCGCTTTGGAATGGCGTTAGCCGGCGGTAAAATTTTTGACGCACAACTGCGTTGGCGCAGTTGTGCGTCAAAAAGTATAAATATGGGCCTATGTTTCTTTGGGAAATGGGTATGCAGATCAAGTCGCAAGGTTTTACGCATTGAACTGTATATTGCTCAGAGACAAATGGAACTTGATAAATGAGCCAGAATTTGAACCAAGTGAAGCCTTTGCTCGAAAGGTTGTAGATACAATCGAAGAATTGAAATCCTTACAGAATGATGTCAGTGAAGATGAGAAACTCTCATGGAGCAAGTTACAGTGCGTAAAGAAACCAGATGATTTGTGGGTTTCAAGTGAAGGGAGATTGGTTCTGCCAGACAGTCTTTTAACGCAGTTAGCCAGATTGTATCATGGACAAGCCCACCTTGGGAGGGATGCCATGATTAGATTATTTAAAATCGATTGGTTTAATCCCAAATTCCGTCAAGTTGCTGAAGCAGTTTGCCATCGTTGCGTCATTTGCCAACAAATGAACGCAGGGAAGGGAACAGTAGTAAATTTGAGCCACATTGGAAGAGCATGTGGTCCATTCAGCAGGATGCAAGTGGATTTTATTGAGATGCCTGTGCATGGAGGCTTGAAATATGTGTTGGTGATTGTGTGCATTTTTAGTCACTGGATTGAAGCATACCCCACACTTAGAAATGACAGCCTTACAGTTGCAAAACTACTCTTGAGAGAACTAATACCACGTTTCGGATTCCCGATCTCCTTAGAATCAGATAGGGGAAGTCACTTCAATAACGAAGTAATAAAATGACTGTATGCAGCGCTGAACATTGAGCAGAAATTGCATTGTAGCTACCGCCCTGAAGTATCAGGACTAGTGGAGCAAATGAATGGCACATTGAAATCAAGGATAGCGAAATATGTGCATCAACAAGCTTGAAATGGCCTGATGCATTGCCCTTGGTGTTAATGTCAATGAGGAACACCCCTGATAGAAAGACTGGACTGTCACCGCATGAGATCCTCATGGGCAGAGCCATGAGGCTTCCAGCAGTTCCTGCAAATGCTCTTGTGAATATTACAGATGATATGGTGTTGGACTACTGCAAAGGTCTAGCTGATGTGGTGTGCTCTTTTTCTCACCAGGTGGAGGCAACCACCTTGCCACCGATCCAAGGGCCAGGACACGCCCGGAAAGCGGGTGACTGGGTCGTGATAAAGAAGCACGTGAGGAAGTCGTGTCTGGAACCCCGTTGGAAAGGACCTTTCCAAGTGATTCTGACAACTACCACCGCTGTGAAGTGTGCTGGAGTTCCCAACTGGATTCACGCCAGTCACACGAAAAGGGTGACGTGCCCCACAGAAGCGGAAGTTGAAGGGCTGAAATCGCCAGTGACTGACAAGAGAGCACCAGGCACAGAGACAGGTCAAAGAGAACCAGGAGGCAAACAAGCAGAAATAGAGGAAGGGGAAATATTTTCTGAGGAAGAGACAACTGATTCATTTGAGGAGGACAAAGGAGAAGCCTCAGGAAGTCACAAAGATCCTGAAGGTGACAAAGAGCCTGAGACAGGTGAAGGAGCAGGAGAGTCTGATCAGAGGAGGGCTTTCCCAGAAGCAGACGATACAGGAAAAGAAAAGGAAAACCTGATTTACCTCGTAGGGGGAGAAGACAAGACAGGACAGGGGGAAACTGTTCAAACTCTTCCAGAACCGGTTGTAGGTCCATCAGGTGAAAACAGTGCGAAACGGAGACAAAGCATATCACCAGTGAAATTAAGGACTTGAGAAATATTAAACAAAAGTGAAGGGCCAAAGTTGAATGAGAAAAGAAAATAAGTGTCTGTCGAAATAACAACACCAAGTGAAGAGAAAGACCCAGCCAAGTAACAAGGCACCAGTGAGAGAGAATCAAAAGGAGATGCAACATTGAAAAGGAAAAGAATACAGAGTAGAAGATATTCTGGTCCCGAGTGGGCATACATAGCCACTAACGATTGGTCAGACTAATTCTTATCTCTCAGTCTTGAGAACGAAGATGCAGAACGACACTTTGGTACCTGAAAAGTGAAATTCCATGAACATTACTGAATAAGACATTGATAACCTGATTGACTTTGAAACCGATCTTGAGACAAAGCTGCTAAACCGATAAGAGACTAAGCTGCTAAAGAGAACCGTGTGAACATTGAACTCGTTCAGCTTTATATATATATCTGCAAATCTGATTTGATAAAGTGTCTTCAACTTTCTGATTCTATATACATCATGACAGGCTACACTACACAGGGACATAAGATGAAGTGTTGTAAATACATGTGTATAGGTCTAATAACGGCATGTGTACTAACAGTTATGGCAATAATTCTTGGAATGCATGGAGGGAATGAAAGAGACGCGAATGATGCTTCTACTTCCAAACCTACTACTGAACTAACTCCTTTGAAGAAACTCGAACAAGACAAAAGACATTTGCATGATAAGAAGGAACTTTTGTCCAACGTTTTCTATCGCTTGTTGAATGAGTATGTTGAGACAATGGATGCGAAAGATTGTTATGTGTGCACACAAATACCTACCTCAGTAATGGAAGGTGTGACATATCATAACATATCATAGCATGCCTCTTACGTATGGAATTTCATGTAGTTTAATAATGACCAGATTTATGGCCAGGAGTATATTCACTACTTTTATTCTAATCAGGTTGTTGTATTTGTATATATCCCCATAATAGAGTACCTAAGTAAAGTAGCATGAGATTATTATATAAAGTTAATGAGGGGTTTCTTTGAGCCATTGTCATCTTTTCATACAGCTTACGCTCACAGAGAAAACCTTACATGCTTGCTTTCACCGATGGAGAAAAGTTTTTTAGATCACACTGACGATAGGAGGAAAGCGGGGAAGGAGAAATTAGAAAGGGAATTACACAAAAGGACATCTGTAGATAACTATGCTTTTGCCGTGATAAAGACACAAGGGAAACTAGCTTTAGATGCTTACACGTAGGGAGGCTCTGTGTACATAGAACTAAATCATATTATGACACAATCTTTGTGGGAACGAGTGAATGTAAACATACGTTTTTGTTTCAAGCTAAATGGACGGTCATGCTGAATGGACAAGACCCAGTTATTCCAGGGGTATATTATATTTGTGGAATTAACGCCTATTATCGTCTTCCAAAAGGATGTTATGGGAGATGTTATTTGGGAATAGGATTTCCAAAGATTTATCAACTGGACGACTTAAAGAATTTTCCAAAGCTGTCTGAATCACATCATGTTCAGAAAAGGGAGACAGCTTCTGGTGTGGTAGGAGATATATTTGGAGCGATGATTCCTTCAGTAGGAGTCATATTGAATTCAATTAAAATATGAAAGTTGTCTACTATTGTGGACAAGGTCCGGTGTGAACGAAACGTGTCAGGGGATTCCTGTTTTGTTTGCTTGTGATCTCACGAATGGAATAAAAGTTTAATTATTATTGGCACAACTACGGAGAGCGGTTCTTCTCTTGTCAAAGTAGAAAGAGAATTCTCCTTTTTTGAAATACGGACGTCCTGCCTTTAACCAGCACCACCAGAAAAATAAGTGCGCCGTAACACGCTTGTCAGGACATTTCTTCTTTTTGTATTGTGGATAACATGCTGACAAAATTCTCAGGAGCTATAATCCTGATGGATGCTGAACTTGCTGCAGAAAGAGCTATGACTCTTCAAAATCGGCTTGCCTTAGACATTCTTTTAGCAAAGGATGGCGGCGTTTGCAAAATGCTTGGTGCACGTCACTGTTGTTCTTATATTCCAGACAACAGCGGGCAAATTAGAAAAATGCTTACAAATTTAACTAACGAAAGTACAGTTTTGAAAGAATTGAAAGAACCAGAACAAAATAAAATGATAGAAATATACAGAGAAAAATCAAAGGGAACAAAAAGGAAGAGGGAATTGACTGAAGTGCCAAATTACTAAAACAGAATTTTAATGGAATAAAATTTGTGGTGGAAGATTTGATGTGATGACATAATTAGTCATCAGAGGAGGGACTGATGACGCAGAAAAGAAGGACCAACATATATTCATATATCATGTAACCAAAATCGTATAAGATAGTGTGATTTTAGCAAAGAAAATAAAGTACGTGGGAAATTGTGCCCACGGAGTAGTTTGCCATTATTATAAACAAGCTTAATTAATCATGAAGAATTGACAAATGTAGTAATCCATCATAATTGCAAATGTGTCCTATGCCTGTCTTGTTGAAACTGTTTTATGCTTAGCTTAAATTTAGTAGAGGCTTTGACCTAGTCGCCTGGTCTCAAATTTAACTGCGTCGTTTTCACTTTTATTAACAAAGACATTACTTTGTATTTTCCAGTAGAGATGACTAATGCACTTATCTCCAAGGTTTCGTGCTAGGCCGTTTTCATCCCCTTTGATACAAGGTCAGCTCCTGCAGATGCAGACAATAAAGGCTTTAAGATAAAATTAATTGGCAAACTTTGTTGCAACTTGTGTTCCAAGGCTCCAAGGACAATGTATGCAAAAATGGGTACTAGGAGAAAGACACTATTCATTGGTCAAATTGAAGCCACCCTATGAACCCTCCAATGGAAGACCCTGAAGAATTTGGAATATTTCTTACTTAAATCCACCGGACAAAGAGAAGTCAGCCATTTTCCTTGATGCCATTATTGAAGCCAAATGCCAGACGCCATCTTGGATGACATCTTGATGCCCTTTTCTCTATTCCAGAGAAAGAAACTTTAAGAATTCTCACCCTATAGACTTTAACTTTAATTTGCCCCTGTCTTGCCAATGCAGTAACTTTGCCCCATTCTCCTTGCTGCTGCAAGGAATCTTGTCCTTAACTCTGCCCCTTTGAAATCTGCCCCATGCTGATCGAACCAGTACCTGAAGGACGAAGACTTTTCTTGAATGCTGATTGTATTTGGTAATTATGAAAGGATAATTGTATTATGCATTGTGTTTTCCTTTTAGGTACCAACTGCTATTTTGATTGGGCCCAAGCTAGAAGTTTTCCAAATTTGTGTCGACTAAATTCATTTTGCATGAAGCCCCACATGCCAATGCTAATTAGAGGTTAGTCAAGGTATTCTCTTGAGGCACCATGTTGAATTGAAATCTTGTTATGCTAACCGATGTATGCAATTAGTCAAATTCAGTTACTCATATTAGTGATTTGTATTGCTATAACCGAGTGCAATATAATTCAGATTTTGCGTAGATTGCGTTTCTTCCATCGTTATGGACAGCTAGTAATGTTCATATGCATATATCATTTGATTTTGAGACTCATAAATATTGTGTTAGCTTTGTTAATATAGGGAAATAAACTCATTAACTTTTAATAAACTGGTGTGGGTATTCATGACTGAAAGGTCATGTTGCGTCAAAATACCGACTACTATTGATTCCTAATGTGTTATTTTGATCTAGTAATAGAGTATTGGGTACCGATTACAATAGTTATTGATTATTGATTTAAGTGATCCGACTATTCTAGGATGAGGAGACCCTAACTCGGCTAAAAGGTTCACGGACCTCCAGCGTGTCCAAGCACAAGTAATTTACAAGGGCTGGACGCATTATCATAGTCAGTCCTCATTCCTGCATTCTGAGGGCTGGATAGGAAGGTGTTTTTGTGCTCTGTAGAGGAACAAGTGCCACGGTTTCACAAAAGAATGATTGTCCAACAAGTAACAAATGACTCCCCAATCTCTGTTATTCCTGATATCTGGTGGGCCAGACCGGCCCAAGACTGGGTCTATAGTCTGCTTCCATTCTTCCCCTTTTATTACCAGGCTATGCCCAAATTCTCCTAAGAGTGGAAAATAAATTCAGATTTGAATCACCACGAGTGTAGATAACCCCCCAAGATCAAGGTGTGAGATTGAATACTCAGTTTAACAAATATACATCTGTCATCCATGCCTCTCCAACTTTTACAGTTTTTGACTGGAAATAAGGATAACAATCACGTTTTTCAAAATGGTAATACATGCTGGTCGAGTGTATTGGCCTCCGGGGCAACTGGGAAGCAGCCGTTACATGACCAACCCAAACTTCTAATACGTTTTCTGCTTCAAAAAAGGGTGAATGAGTTTCTCTTAGCATCAGAAAGTCTGCTTTCTTGAAAACAAAGTAACTAAGGGGCAGTTTTATGGAAAGTGGCGATGCACCAAGTGCAGCGCCACTTTCCCTGCACCCCTTAGCACCCTCATACCACCACAATGTGTGTTCCGTATTTCAGGAAACGTCCCCTTTACATACATTATGCCTGGCGCAGGCATAATGTAGCGCAAAGGGTTACAGAGTGGCGCAATGCATGCGTTGCGCCATTCTGTAAATACGGCATGGGAATTTCGGTCTCGTTGGACCACATCAATGTCAAAAATAATAATGCTCATGTGGCGCAAGGTGGAGCAAGGGCATTATAAGTATGCCCCAAAGTACTTTTTCTGTTTTACATAGTTGTTTAGGTCATTCACAATCAGTGACCAGTGGGAGAGATCTTGTATTTGAAACGTGATAATTGTATAAGGACAATCATAGGCATTTCAAGGGGTGGGAAAAGAAAGTCAAAGGATAGTAGAAGGTGTCAAACTAGTAAATTATGGAGGCGAGTCCAACCTCAGTTGCTTTGCTGTTCACCTACAAAAAGGGAAGAATAGGAAGGTCCTTCTTTATTTATAACACTCTTTTGAATGACTTTTGACAGGATGCAATGGAGGGAATAGAAAAATGTGTTGAGGTCAGGGTGGAGTCCGAGTGCTGTCCCAGCAGTCAGAGCCTTACAGGAGATCAGGATTTGTCTTGTTCCCTCATTGATATTTTTTCACCAGTCTAGTCCCTTGTAGGGTGTCTTTTCCTTGAACCAGAGGTTGCTCATAGGTCTGACTCGCGTGACCATCCCTTCGTTGAAGTAGTGGGAGAAGCTGTTTGTTTACCGACCTAAGGAACTGTCATTGATACATTTTCAAGTTTTCCACATAAGATTCTAATTTTTGTGGGTCTGTGAATTCTTCAGTTGTTATCAACATGGTTGCAGGATCAAGGAGGTCATATCGTATGACTTTCCATTTAAAGAGTGGTCTAAAATTCAGACTTTTTTCTGTCATACACTTATTTCATAAGACAATTCGGTTGCAAATTAGACTCCATTGCCCATATACTGATTCAGCCAGATTTTCTAGCAGTCTGGAATTTGCCACTCTTGATGGTATCTTAAGAGGCACAAAGTGATGGGTCTGGGAGCCAGCACTCCTGTAATGTCTAGTATACAGTCTGTCTTATCTCTGAAATTCTAAATTATGCTACAAATATATGCTTAACAGTTGTGATATGAAAGTGGAAAGGAACGGAGGCATATTGTGATCTTCCTGCCATTCTGAAAAACTGAACATTGTCAGTGCAACTACGACTTTTTGATTACTTTTATTTGTAAAATCCACAATTCTGTTAACCAATTAGAAGAGTCCTCCAGTTTATGTTCAAGTCCAGTGTTTCATTCAAGTGAATGTCCCGGCCTTGAGTATTCTGCACCTCAGTAGCAAGAACTCTGATCCTGGGTGTGCTGCTGTGTTGCTGTGGACCTCTCAGCAAGCCACCACATCGTCATTGTGATCACAATCATAAATCCCTAAAAGAACTGAAAGTCTACTTGAGAAGCTGCATTGCAGAGCTCAGTCTCACCCTTCTTTCTACTCTTTTAACGTTACCTACTGATTTTGCGAACCTTGTACGGCAGCCGTCTTGGACTGAGCCCAGATTCAATCAATGTTATCTTCCGAGAGGAATGGAATTATCAGGCTGCATTGCATATTTTTCTGATCTTTCTACTCCTCTATTTGATTTATCTGGTGATGAACCTACATTTAACTTTAACCCGTGATAACCAGCCACTGTTTTCTCACAGGCATTTATGTAACAATAAAGAAATTGCACTGGAAACTTTCTTCTTCCTTTGCCTGTAGACCTAAATCATCTGTGTGACTCTAGTATACTATACTATGTTCATAAGGGTTCAGTAAGTGGAGTAAAATCAGTAGAATATGCATATCAAATTCAGGAGAATGGAGTCACATTTCAGCACAAAATGGACTTTAATGAAAGTTTTAAACTGTGGCGGTGCATGATTAAACATGGAATGGTGTGCAAAGCATGGAATGTGGTGGTTTATAGTAGACACTGTGCTTAGAAACTGCACTATTGTTTTGGAATTTAGAAGTGTGCATTGCATTAAGTGTGGAGGACTGAACATTTTTTTGTGGGACTGACTTGGGAGCATGGTGGAGCTTCTTTAGTGGGTCCAGTTGTGGGTTCTGAGGTGTGATGTGAATTCATGTGCTCTCTAGTGTGAAAAACAAAACAAAAGATAACACTGAGAGCTTTCTCATTTACTTGGAGAGCATCCCAAGTCAACACGCCAGCCCATCAGGACTGTGGGCCTGATTCTCAACTGCACTTTGTAGTGCATTTTGTAGTGTGGCAAAACATACTACAAAATTCAATTCACAACCTATGTGCAAAGTTTTACAACTCCACACTCCCTCTTCTTCTCTGCATCTGATTGTAGAGTCTCTAGATATGGAGGTGTTTCACACACAAAAGTATAGGTTATGTGGAGTCCTAAAACTCTCTACATATTTCAAGAACACCAAAATGCTGTAAAATGTACTTCAAAGTATAAGTGTACCATTGAGACTCAGGCTCTATATGTTTAGCCTTCTCAAATGTAAGCATTCTTCCACAGTCTTTAAGTATGTAGATATTAAACTACCATCCACACTAACACAGTTAATGATATTCAGAACTACCATACCAGGTAAAGTGTTGGATGAATAAGGTTGTAGAAATTAATTTCCACATACTTTGTCATGCTGTTCCTATTGTGGTAATACGACTGCATGTTTTAGGGTGGCAGCACCACCAAGTATGGGGGACTGAGTCAACCCTGCACCATTTGGAAGCTGTTTTCTTAACTCCTGGCTAGCGCACAGTGCCTCACCCATCCCTGGAGAGGAAGAGGTGAAATATGGCAACCAAAACCTGACACTCTACCTCCTCAGGGAAGTTGTGTAAAGAGATCATACCCCTTTCACTTAGTTACTCAGTGAGGTACACATGCCAAAACAGGACACACAATGAAAACTGGAGTTCTATGTTTTTATTGAAGCATTTGCATCCTAGTATAAAAAATCATGAGCTGCGATAAGGCAGATGAAACATAGTACGGTAATCATCATTGCAACCTGTGCAAAAATGATAAACAACCCCACCCTTTTGTAGGATTCTAGAAAGTATAGACTTCCTGTCTATATCCTATGTCTAGGTCTGAGAGCATAGTGGTGGTAACCCCCCCACCTGTCCCGATCTAAGGGAGTAACCCATACCCCATTTCTGATTCGATAGCAAGGGCCTGCTTGTTGTCTGGATGACAACCTTCTTGGAAAGCTAAAGAGTTAGCACCAGTATCAGCTGTTGGTGGAATAGTGTGCATCCCAGGATGGCCATGACTGGAATGCCCTCTGTCACCTTAGGCATACATGTTGTTTATATAAAAATCTGTGGTCTAAGAACAGGCCTTACATACTGGTGTGTCTAGAAAACGGGGACTCACTCCTCAGCTCCTGGACTGGCAAAACAAGTTAGTATACCATGTACCATACATGACAGCCTTCAACAAGGCACACAATGCATGTTGTATAAATGACAGATAAGATAAGATGTGCAGCACAAACAACTCTGTCTTCATGGAATGAAGCTGCTGACTGAAATATAACAACAATGAGCTAAAAGCAGGCAGCACTATAAAATATGGAATGCTAAAATATGCTAATGCTAAAATAGGAGTGCCCAATCTAGGTGCTAAAGGGGGCCTACAACAACTTCAAATGAAGTCAATCACTGATAAATGTTTTACTGTTATTAAAACCCAGTAGTAGAGTCAAAGTCATGTCCAACATTTAAGATAGCCAGAATCTGTGAAGCATTATTGTTTGGAAGTTCAGAAGTGGGACATAAACTAGGGATCATTAATTAGACAAAATAAAAAAAGAGTTTAATAGTCAGGATGAATAGGCATGAGAGAATTTTGTGTATTATGTCCCTCTATCGTTGACACTATATTGTTCTTTGAGATGTGTAGTTACACTGTCTTTAGTCTCTGGTGTTACGAGAGTAATAGAATGTGAATTTTGCCACAATGTTTGTTTTTTTGCAAAAGTGTGGTGGTGCGTGCTAGATTGTGGTTGTGTGTGGTAGATTGTTAAAAAGGTTGTTTTAGTTGGTTGTGTGAAGAGTTAGTATGTTGTGTGAAGAGTATGTAAAGTTAGACGAAGTATATGAAATAGTAAAATGTGTTGGTTTGTGGATTGTTTCACACAGTATGCCTGAATGAAGGTGTGTGTGTGATATGGGTTCTATTTGTGGACTGTTGTGTACTGATTGCAGTGCAGTTTTGTGTCATGTGTATTCAAAGCTAGAGTGCACTGTATAATGGTATGCAAACATAAGGAATATAAAATAACCATAAAAAGGTGGTATACAGTAGGGAAAAATCTTCAATAACTAATCGCAACAGTAAAAATGTAAATTAATCACTGGAATGGCCTATATTTCTTTGGATGGAAAGTGTATTACTTCTGTTTCTGTCACCCCTCACCCCAAAATACTACCACCTAAAGTTGGAGTCAATCATGAAGGAGTAAAAAAAAAACAACACATACAAGACAGATAACGTACATCGCATCTCTTCACAGAATGAACAACGAACCAGAATGCGGGCCGCAACAATAAAACATGGCAGAGAGAATGGGATATGGCCTGGCATCACACAATGCATGAGGATACTCTAAGACACAATTAATACTATTGGGGAGTAGCAACGAGAGGTATACATCTCATTTCTTATCTCTTTTTACTGAGGTCAGCTCCTGGAGTGCGTGCACCATGATTGTGAGCCATGTAGGTGCAGGGTGACACTCTACATCTCTCTCCAAGTCAGTTTACGAAATCCTTGCTCCTTCTGGTAGTGTCATTGGCCTACAAAGGTACCAGGAATAGTCACACAGGGCTCAGAAAGGTGTCAGGTTAAGTCGTAGGTTGAACTCACTTTCCATGGATCAGGCTCTCAGGAATAACCTATGGCCTTACCTGTTCCAACTTGGAGTGCTTTGCAAACCGCTAGCCCAGGGTAGTGGTCTGGTAGGCTGCTGTAAAATTTAGGTTGCCCTGATCCCAATCATCCACTTGTGGGGGGGGGGGCCGACATCTTACAGAGATCACTGTCCCAATGTACTTTCTGATAGTCCATCAGGCTGTATACAGGACTTTTGCCTCCTTGAATCAGGATACAGGATACAGGATGGCAATGACCATAGTACCTCCAATGTCAGAGAATGGCCAGGGTTCCTTTTCAAAGGAATTCATTGCCTTGATGCTGGTCTTTGAGGAAGACCATGTCCTTGATTCATGGATTCTCCAGTCCTATTGTCTATACTGGCTTTGGCATTGATTTTCCTGCATTTTTCCTGTACCGCATTGAGAGCCGCCGAGTGAGGCTGCCACCAGTGATTAGCGAGGTTGCTTTTCTTGTGGGGAACTATAGCAGCAGGTCCACGGGGCACAACCAGTTGTGCTGTGGGGTGTTTACCACTAAGCCCTTAAAAACCGATGGAGACACTCCTCAAGGTCTTGTCCTTGGTTGGCCCCATCTCTTGGTGTTTGATTAAGGGTCCACATTAATCTATCTGCCTCCTCATTTGCTTGGGGCCACTGTGAATTGATTTTCCTGTGCCTCACTCCTAGGTTTTTGAGATAGTCTCTAAAATCCTGCTTCTGGAATGGGGGTCCATTGTCGGTCTTGACCTTTATTGGCAAGTCAAAAAGGGCAAATGTTTTCCCCGTGACAGGCTTCACTCATCAGAATGCCATAGCGGGTACCATTTCTAGTACTGGATCCTTTGAGTGGTCATCAATAAGAACATTGGGTGGGGCAAGAACGACAATAGAACTCTTCTGTCGCCATAGGTGCTAGCACTGTTCCTCCATCTGTGATCTGGCAGAAGACACACTAACACACCATGTTGTCAACCACTTTGTTCTTTCCTGTGAACTACACTTTCTTCCATAGATGCATTTTGGCGTTGTATCTACCATGGAGCCCTTGACATGCTAGGTCAACCACCCTGTTTCATAGGGTTTTTAGGACATCTGCTCAGTGACCTTGCAGCAGGAGACCATCCGTCGTGTAAATGAATTTGAAAGCAGATCACCATAATTGAGTCATGACTTTTTTGTCGGAATGGTTCCAGCTGCGGGTACCATCCAGGAAGTGATTCCATGTCATGAATGTGAGAAAGTAGCCTCTTGCTAGTGTGGTTACCCCCACTTTTAGCCTGTTTGTGAGTGTGTCAGTGTGTTCTGACTGTCTCACTGGAATCCTTCAAGCCAGTACCCCAGTGCTCATAGTTAAAACCCTATTTGTCTGTGTGTTTTGACTGTCTCACTGGGATCCTGATAGCCAGGACCCCAGGCTCATAGTTTGTGGCCTATGTGTGTGTTGTCAGTAGTGCTTCACTGTGTCACTGAGTTTCTGCTAACCAAATCTTCAGTGCTTATGCTCTCTCTGCTTCCAAATTAGTCACTATAGTTTAGTGACTTCATTTACCAATTACAATTGGCACAGTGGACCCCCCTTATAAGTCCCTAGTATATGGTACCTAGGTACCCAGGGCATTGGGGTTCCAGGAGATCCATATGGGCGGAAGCATTTCTTTTGCCTCCCATAATGAGTTCAGACAAACCCTTTCACAGGACTGCCACTGCAGCCTGCGTGGAATAGTGCTCACACTATTTCACAGCCATTTACACTGCACTTAAGTAACTTATAAGTCACCTATATGTCTAACCTTCATTTACTGAAGGCTAGGTGCAAAGTTACTAAGTGTGAGAGCACCCTGGTGCTAGAAAAGGTGCCACCATGCTGTCCACGGGCAAATCCCCGGACTTCGTGAGTGAGGGGACAACATTGCACGCGTGCCCTACATATAGGTCAATAACTATGGCCCTCATTACAACCCTGGCGGTCGGTGTTAAAGAGGCGGTAAGACCACCAACAGGCCGGAGGAATTTTTTTTTAATTATGACTGTGGCAGAAACCACCAACATAGACAGCCACTTTAACACTCCGAACGCCACAGCAGTAGAAACTAAAAGCATGGCGGTCACCGCCAACAGCCAGACGGAAGACAATGTATCGCCCACACCATTATGAGAGGCCAATCCGCCACCTTTTCCGGGGCGGATACAGCGCAAACAAAAACACAGCAGAAACAGGACTTGGAAGGGAAAACTCTCACCTCCACACATCCCATGAGGAACCAGGATGTCATGGAGCCGGAACTCCAAATTCTCCCTGCGATAGTCTTCCTGCTCCTCTTCCAAGAGCACGACCGATGGCGGCGACGACCATGGTGAGTACTGCACCTACAACACAGGGGAGGGGGGATGGAAAAGAGAGTGACACACACACGCAACACCCAAACCCCCACCCTCACACACAACAACACACACACCAATACATGCTGAAACATTACATTTCCCCCGCAACCTCCTTGAAGAACGCAAGGACAAAAGGAAATTATTCGAACAATTGTAATCATGAAAACTCCATTACTCAAAAATATATATACGCTATTAACAAATATGTACACCAAGAATTCAAGTCCATGTACTGCACCTACATAGTCCGTGGACCACTGGGCCCAAAATGCATGGGCGAGGCCCACACAAGATACCCGATCCAAATGGAGAGAACACTGCAGGGGCATCAGATTGAAATAAAACAGGCACCTCAGGGTTAAGGGAAGGGGGGGCAGCTCAGCCGGATGAGTGCACGATGTCAGCTCCACAAGGGGGCTCCATGCCCATTGATGTATCCTAGGGAGTGCAAAGCCACAGTCTCTCAAGTCTCTCCAGTGGGTGGTTTGCCCACTGCTTTATCCTGGGGAGTGCAAACCACAGTCTCACAAGTCTCTCCAGTAGGTGGTTTGCCCACTGCTGCATCCTGGGGAGTGCAAAGCCACAGTCTCACAAGTCTCTTCAGTGGGTGGTTTGCCTACTGCTTTATCCTGGGGAGTGCAAAGCCAAAGTCTCACAAGTCTCTCCAGTGGGTGGTTTGACCACTGCTGCTTCCTGGGGAGTGCAAAGCCACAGTTTCACAAGTCTCTCCAGTGGGTGGTTGGCCCACTGCTGCATCCTGGGGGGGGGGGGGGGGTGGAGTGCAAAGCCACAGTCTCACAAGTCTCTCCAGTGGGTGGTTTGCCCACTGCATTATCCTGGGGAGTGCAAAGCCACAGTCTCACAAGTCTCTCCAGTGGGTGGTTTGCCCACTGCTTTATCCTGGGGAGTGCAAAGTCACAGTCTCACAAGTCTCTCCAGTGGGTGGTTTGCCCACTGCTTTATCCTGGGGAGTGCAAAGCCACAGTCTCACAAGTCTCTCCAGTGGTTGGTTTGCCCACTGCTTTATCCTGGGGAGTGCAAAGCCACAGTCTCTCTAGTCTCTCCAGTGGGTGGTTTGCCCACTGCTGCATCCTGGGGAGTGCAAAGCCACAGTCCCTCAAGTGGATAACAGTCTCCACTGGTTCTGGAGGGGGCTTCATGCCCAGAGTGCTTCATACTGCCAAGGACTGAGGTAGTGGATGCCTTTCTCCACTGGTTCTGGAGGGGGCTTTGTGCCCAGAGTGCTTCATCCTGCCAATGACTGAGGTAGTGGATGTGATATTCCACTGACGGTGGGGCAACATGGAAGCTGTCCAGGCCCCTTGAACTGACCACTAGCCTCGTAAGAATGACCACTGGTGATGGCAGCCATGTCTGCGGTGGTGCCACTGGCAGAGGATATGGCGTGGCCGCTGACAGTACTGGCGGCGGACTCAGTAGCGGCAGTCCTTGCAGCGGTCACTGGGCAGCAGTGCTGGTGGTGGCCTCACTGAGCTTGCTGCTGGCGGCGGTTTCCTGAGTGGTGGTGCTGGTGGGGGGCTCACAGAGCTTCTGCTGCTGAAGGGCACAGTGTCTGCGGTGCAGGTGAAGGGCACAGTATCCTGGGTGCTGGCGGCGGTGCCCGCGGCGGTGGTACATGTGGCGGTGCCCGTGGCGGTCTTGTCCGCCGTGCAGGTTGGCGGTGACTTGCCTTTCTTTCTCTGGCCCTTCCCCACCTTGGATAGTGGCGCAGCTGTCTTGCCACTCCCAGCTGTTGCCCTGGCTGAGCCCTTGGTGGCAGGTGTTTTGGCCTTCTCCCTCTGGGATGTGGGCAACCTCTTTTGTTTTGGAGGTGGGGGAATGTCCTTGGCCTTGCTCCTTGGGACACTGGCTGCCCTGCTGCTTGGCGCACTCCAGAAGCCGGTTACTGCTGGCACCACTGTTCCCAGTGATGTGGAGGCTGAAGTGCTGGGTTGGGACCTGGAAAAGCGGGCCCTAGGGGATGGAAGGGGTGGGGGAGGTGAAGGGAAGAGGTCAAGGATCGACCGGAAACGTTTTTTAGACACACTGGGATGGGAAGGTGGAAGGGGTTTGGGAGTGGAGGAAGAGGTAGTGGTTGTAGGAGGTGTTTGTTTGCTGACTTTGGTTGAAGGTACATGGGCTGGAGGCTGTCGTGAGGTGGATGGCTGTTGGGTGGGTGTGTGACTGCGTTTGTGTAGTTTGGGAGGAGGGCTCACAGACACACTGGGACAGGACACAGGGGATGTGTGCATGGTAGTGGGGGTGGTGAGTGCACATGAGCGTTGTGTGGTGATGGGCATGCTGGTGAAGGAGGTAGTGGCTGAAGATGTAGTGCATGAAGGTGTGAGTGGAGACGAGACAGGGAGGGAGGAGCGAGACGTGGAGGAGGGGGACACAGTGGAGGCAGTGGATGTTGGTATGTGTGCATGGGTATGATGCTTGTGTGAGTGCCTGTGGGATGTGTGGTGCTTATGTTTGCCAGAGCTACCCTTGTGTGTTGAGGTGTGTGCGTGCTGGTCTGATGGTGTGCTTGGGATAGGCTGCGATACTGGGGATCAGGTCTGGGTGGAGGAAGTTGGAGGGGGAGGTTGGACACAGGGACAATGGCTGCCATTAGTGCTGAGGCCAGAGTCTGAAATGGTCGCTGTTTGGCTGCCTGGCCAGGTAGGCATTTGTCTGTTGCAACTGCCTCTCTACACCCTGGATGGCATTCAGAATGGTAGACTGCCCAACAGTGAGGGATCTGAGGAGGTCAATGGCCTCCTCACTGAGGGCAGCAGGGCTGACTGGGGCAGGGCCTGAGGTGCCTGGGGGGAAGGAGATGCCCACCCTTGTGGGTGAGCGGCCACAGGGCACACGCTGAGGGGCTGCTGGGAGGGCGGTGCTGGTGGGGGGGGTGGAGGCTGTACCTGTAGATGCGGTAGACACAGAGGGGCCCGCCACCGCAAGGGAGCTCCTATCAGAGGAGGAGTCGGTATCGCTGGTCTCAGCTCCTGTTCGCGCCGTGGAGCTCCCCTCACCCTCCGTCCCACTGGTGAATTCTGAGTCCGTAGTCTCGCCCTCCGTGGCCATGTGGGATGCAGCTCCCTCCTGCTCCTGTGGCACAGATCCTCCGCCTGATGATGCTAATGCACACAAGAACAGAGAGAGCACAAAGAGGGGGGGAAAGAAAGTAGAAAGACATGTACAGTGCATGCAATACCGCTACCGTTGGCAGACACAGCAGCCCTCTGCACTTCGCCATGCACTTTGAGTTCCCTAATTGAATACAGGGACATGGGGTACAAGGCCTATGACCAATTGCTGCACACATGGAAGTCACAGGCGCCTGAGTGGGTGTAGTTGGCTCTTACCACTGGTGGGGAGGGGGTGCCACTGAGCCTGCCTCACAAAGGGTCCTTGCCTACAAGGCTCGCCCTGGCCTAGGGGAACCCACAGCCAACCTCCCCCACCCAGTCACCTCCAATGCGCGCTGAATCAGATGAATGTGAGTGTAGTCACCCCCTTGTGGCTGCTGTGATGCCCTCAAGTGCCCATCCTACTCCGGATACGCCACCACCAGGATCCGGAACATCAGGGGGGTGTAGTGCTTTCCTCTTAGCTAGTTTCTAAGCACTAACATAACACACTAGAAATGCACTTGTGAGGTCAAAGAAGACTTTTATTGTTGTTAATTCTTCCCCAACCACAATATTTATGAATGACGAATTAGTAGCTTTCAAGTCCGCGTTAATCAAACAAAATATATCAGTTTGCAATATACACAGCAGGTTATATTTATAAGATATTGAATGCAAAGCAAAACAAATACTTCACCGTGTGGGAACTATTCACAGCTTCATCTTTCTAAGGTCTGCAAGCTGATGACCCCTGTCAGCCGCGAGAAAGAGAGATTCATCTACCCACACGGGATTGCTGGCAGCTGGCGCCAAGCTCCAGCACGAGGTCCGGCAGATTCGAATCTGACTCTCTGCAGCCTGTTACATTCGTTACAAAGGTGTGCCCCCTCCTCTCAGACCCGGGAAACTGAGTAAGCCCTTTGGAGACTGGCCAGGTCTCCAAGACTACTCCTGTTCCCAAGCTCAAGCGAAGAAAACAACACCCATGTACTCTCTCTTATCATGTCTAGTCTACTGTGAGAAAAACATCTTGGTTCTCTGGTGCAAAAACACAGCTTGGAAAAATACAGCTTGGATTCTCAACTGCAAGATCTAACTCCACGTTAAAGGCAATAGGCAGCTAACCTAAGTATCAAACGCAATGTCTAGTGTCATGTCAAAGCCAATAAGCATCTAAGCTGAATACAAAATGCAATGTCTTATATCATGTCAAAGCCCATAGGCAGCTGAGCTGAATACAAAATGCAATGTATAATATCATGTCAAAGCCAATAGGCAGCTGAGCTGAATATAAAATGCAATATATGATATCATGTCAAAGCCAATAGGCAGAATATCTAATAGCATGTCAAAGTCAATAGGCAGCTAAACTGAATACATCATGTCAAAGCCAATAGGAATGCAATGTCAAAGCCAATAGGCGGCTAGACTGGATACAGCATGTCAAAGCCAATAGGCAGAATACAGAATGTAATGGCTAATGCAATGTCAAAGCCCATAGGCGGCTAAACTGAATACAGAAAGTAATGGCTAATGCCATGTCAAAGCCCATAGGCGGCTCAACTGAACAAAACATACCATGTGCTACTGGTGAACATTGAGCAACTAATATGCGCAGTGGTGAAACACAAAGTCATTGGTCAAAACAAACTCCATCAAATGGCAGTACAGGGGGTCATGGTGCGACGGACACCCCTTCCACATTGGGAGGCCATCCCCAGCTGGGCCCCCGCCGTCTTCTTGGTCCAGCGGCGAATGTCCTCCCATCTTTTATGGCAGTGGGTGCTCCGTCTGTGGTGGACCCCCAGGGCCCGGACGTCCTTGGCGATGGTATGCCAAATATCCTTCTTCTGGGGGGCGCTGACCTACAGGAATAGTACAGGGGAAAAGGTATAACATTAACTGTCTGGCCTGTCACAGTCATTGGCCCACATTCCCACCCTTGCCCTGACGCACATACACTCACCGTCGTATCATGCACGCCTCATTCCCACCCCCATCTCCCATCCACACCACTCCAACAGGCATTGCCTATTCAGCATGCTCACAGTGTACTCACCTGATTGTCTGGAGGACCGTAGAGTAGCGTGTACTGGGGGAGGACCCCATTTACTTGTTTCTCCAACTCCTCCAATGTGAAGGCAGGGGCCCTTTCCCCAGACACTTGAGCCATTGTCGCTTCCAGACTGAGGTCACAGCAGCACTTGCAGTGTAGGTCCTTTCCTGTCGAAGATCAGGTATCAAGTGAGTGAACAGACCAAAAATGGCGGTCACGTCCACAGCGGTGCGTACCGTCACCGCCGGCGTACATCTTCATTGGCTCCGCGGACCCATAGGGTCCAATTTTAACCAATGCAGGATTGCGCTGCGGTCTTTGACCACCTACCGCAACGGTGTACAACGCCAGCGCAGTTACCTCATATCCCCTTGTCCCACATTACAGGTCAGGCAACCGCCATTTCAGTGGGCCACATGGCATTAATTTTACATGCGTCACACATATCTAGGCCTTGCACAGAGACAGGCACATAGCGGATTGACAACTGTGTACAATAAAGTTGTTTATTTCATACCTCAGTGTTGACTGACCCTCTGCTCGCTGTTCTCATCCATAGAGCACGTCCGCTGCGGCAGGTGAGGAGATGGCGGCATCCTCCGGTGTACAGACCGCTGGTGGACCTGTTGACAATGGAAGAGCGACATGTATTTGTCACCTACAGACTTGATTGTGCCACAATCCAGGAGCTGTGTGCCCAGTTGGCGCCAGACCTGATGTCAGCTATCTGCCATCCCTCAGGAAGCCCCCCTCTAGTGCAGGTCCTGTCAGTACTCCATTTCCTGGCAAGTGGGTCTTTTCAAACTACAGTGGCCATTGCATCAGGGATGTCCCAGCCAATGTTCTCTAACGTGTTGTCCAGAGTGTTGTCTGCCCTGCTGAAACACATGTGCAGCTACATCGTTTTCCCTCAGGAAGAGGATTTGACTACAGTGAAAGGTGACTTCTATGCCCTGGGACATATCCACAACATCATAGGTGCCATAGATGGGACACATGCGGCCTTGGTCCCCCCCACAGGAGTGAACAGGTGTACAGAAACCGGAAGAGTTACCATTCTATGAATGTGCAGATGCTGTGTTTGGCTGACCAGTACATCTCCCATGTGAACGCCAGGTTTCCTGGCTCAGTGAATGACGCTTACATTCCGAGGAATAGCAGCATCCCTTATGTGATGGGGTAACTCCAGAGGCACAGTGTGTGGCTCTTAGGTGAGGACATGGACCCTATACAGTGTGAATAGTTGTCTAGGTCTGGGGTTGTCCCTAAGGGTTAGTGTGTGTCTAACAGTTGTCCCTCGACATTTGCAGGTGACTCTGGCTACCCCAAACTGTCATGGCCACTGAGGAATGCCAGGACAAGGGCAGAGGAATGCTACAATGAGGCACATGGGCTAACTAAGAGGGTTATAGAGAGGACCTTCGGCCTCCTGAAGGCCAGGTTCCAATGCCTCTATATGACAGGTGGTTCCCTATACTACTCACCAATGAAGGTGGGCCAGACCATTGTGGCCTGCTGTATGCTGCACAACTTGGCTTTGCGACGACAGGTGCTTTTTCTACAGGAAGATGGTCCTGAAGGAGGTGTTGTGGCATCTGTGGAGCCTGTGGACAGTGAAGAAGAGGAGGCAGAAGAAGAGGACTTAGACAACAGAAACACCGTGATCCATCAATATTTCCAGTGAGACACAGGTAAGAAGACATCACTGCCTCCTACTTCTGATAACATTGTTCTACCTCTCTTCCGTCTGTCACTTTCACCCAGTGTATGAACCCTGACCTGTCACTTTGCCTTTCCATTTCACAGATGTGGGTCCCACTGTGTGACCTCTGCTATGTTACCTCATGGACTAGAGCTGTGTGACAGAGGTATGTTGACAATACAATGGACATTGCTATTTTTGTCAGTTGTTGCAAATACACAATTGTGAAAGCACAGACTGACTCCAGAATGTTTTGTGATTTAAGGGTGTTTATTTAAGTGCTAAATAGTATAGGGGGTTGTAAAATGGTCAGGGGTGATTGTGGAGGAATGTCCATGGCACAGACCAATCTATTAGTCTCACAGGTGCATTGTCCAAAGGGGCATAGGAAGTGGAGTTAGGGAAGTTTAAGGATAGACAGGGTGACAAAGTGGGACAGAAGGATGACATTCAGGGTGGTCTCATTTCTTGGCAGGGGTCTTGGCATTGTTCTCTTTCTTTGTCCTGGATCTCAAGGACTGCTTGCGGGGTGGTTCTCCATCTGCAGGGGGTGGGTGCTGGTGTCACGGTCCTGTGGTGGTGCCTCCTGTCCACTAGCGCCGGCAGAGGTGGTGGGCAGTTCATCACCCAGGCTAGTGTCAGGGACCCCCTGTTTTGCCACAGTGTCCCTCCTGGTGCTCACGAGGTACTTCAGCACCCCTGCAATGGTGCCCAGGGTGGTATTGATGGATTTGAGTTCCTCCCTGAACCCCAAATACTGTTCCTCCTGCAGCCGTTGGGTCTCCTGAAACTTGGCCAGTACCGTTGCCATTTTCTCCTGGGATTGATGGTAGGCTCCCATGATGTTGGAGAGGGCCTCGTGGAGAGTGGGTTCCCTGGGCCTGTCCTCTCCCTGTCGCACAGCAGCCCTCCCAGTTCCCCGGTTTTCATGGGCCTCTGTCCTCTGAACTTCGTGCCCACTGCCACTACCCCCAGGTTCCTGCTGTTCTTGGGGTGGTGGGTTAGACTGGGTTCCCTGTAGTGGTGGACACACTGCTGCTTGACGTGTCCTGGGGACAGAGGTATGGGCCCGCTGGGTGGGTGCTGTGCTGTTGTTTCCTGAGGGGGTAGGCTCTGTGGTGGCCTGTGACTGTGTGAGGGGAACCGACTGTCCCAAGGTCCCAGATGGGTCGGGCTGGTCATCTAGATCCAGTTGGACAGAGCTGCTGTCATCACTGTGGACCTCTTCTGTGGGGGGAGTGGACATGTCTGGAACCTCCTCTCCGGTGACGTTGGATAGGGGTCCTGCAGGGGTGTAAAGGCATGATTATTGCATCTGTGTGTGCCATGGTGTGCAATGGGCGGGTGACCCTGTACCCCAGTGCTTACATTCTTTTGTAGGACCTTGTGTGATAATTGTTTAGGGGTCTGTGTGGGTGTGTGTAGTGAACATGCATTGGTGATGGGTGTCCATGCATTGTTGTTGCATGCAGGGCTTGGTGTTGGGATGTGTGGTTTGTGATAGTGGGACATATGTGAGGAGATGGAGTGATGGGGTGAGGGCCAGGGTGTGGGTATGTGATAGCATGCAGGTAGGTTGGGGGATGAAGTAGTTAAAGATTTGACTTACCAGAGTCCATTCCTCCAGCTACTCCTGCAAGGCCCTTAGGATGCAGTATAGCCAAGACCTGCTCCTCCCATGTTGTTAGTTGTTGGGAGGAGGTGGTAGTCCGCCGCCAGTCCTCTGAACCGCAATGTGGTGTCTTGAGACCACAGAACGCACCTTCCCCCATAGGTCGTTCCACCTGTTCCTGATGTCATCCTGTGTTCTTGGGTGCTCTCCCACTGCGTTGACCCTGTCCACGATTCTGCGCCATCGCTCCATCTTCCTAGCTATAGTGGTGTGCTGCACCTGTGATCCGAATAGCTGTGGCTCTACCCGGATGATTTCCTCCACCATGACCCTGAGCGCCTCCTCAGAAAACCTGGGGTGTCTTTGTGATGCCATGGGGTGGTGTGGGTCATGTGTGAGGTGGTGTGTGTTGTGTGGGGTGATGTTTTAGGGGTGTGTGTTGTTTAGTGCATGGATGTACATGTGTGATGGTGTTGTGTGCCTCTGTATGCTGGTGTTGTCTTTGCTTTGCTGTCTCTCTGGGCTTCTTCAAAGTTTTTGGTTGTAAGGGTTGGTGGGTAATGTGGGTGTGTGTTTTATATTGTATTGGGTGTGTGGGTGTGTGTATGTGTATCAGGTGTGTGTATTTCGAATTGTCCAATATGGTTGTGTTTTGTAAGAGTGTGTGTATTTCGAGCGCTGCAGTGTGTACCAACAATGGAATACCGCGGTTGAAAGACTGCTGCGTGGATTCGTGGGTCGTGATAGTGTGGGCGTATTCCTGTTGGCATGACGGTGGAGGTTTTGTTATCCCCAGTTTATCACTGACCTTTGTTGTGGCGGACTTGTGTGGGTGTCTAGGTTTTGGCGGATTCCAAGCTGTGGGTCGTAATAGCTGTGGCGGAATTCCGGTGACCGAGGCAGTGTGTTGGCGGTCTTCTGGACGGCGGTAAGCGGCATTTACCGCCAATGTTGTAATGAGGGCCTATATGTAGCTTATAATGGTAAATCCGAATATGGCCATCTAATGTGTCTAAGATCATGGAATTGTCCCCCCATTCCAAATCTGGTATTAGGGGGGCAATCCCATGCATCCTTGGAGCTCAACCATGGACACCCAGTACTGCCAAACCACCTCTCTGAGGCTTGCACTGCAGCTACAGCTGCTTCCACCTCACAGACAGGGTTCTGCACTCCTGGGGTCTGAGCAGCTCAGTCCCAGGAAGGTAGAGCTAAGCATTTCCTTTGGGAGGAGGGTGTTACACTCTCTCCCTTTGGAAATAGGTGTTAGAGGCTTGGAAGGGGTAGCCTCCCAGAGCCTCTGGAAAGGCTTTGAAGGGCAGAGATGGTGCCCTCCTTGCATAAACCAGTCTACACCGGTTCAGGGACCCCCCAATCCCTTCTCTGGCGTGAAACTGGACAAAGGAAGGGGGAGTGAACTCTCTCCTGTCCATCACCACCTCCAGTGTTTCCCTGCATTAACCATTTTTTTTCCAAGGTGTGGGGACACTCTGGAGATCTCTGAGTGGCCAGTGGCAGCAGGTGTCGTCAGAGAGCCCTCCTGATAGGTGCATACATGTTTAGGTAGCCAGTCCCCTTCTGAGGGCTATTTAGGGTCTCTCCTGTGAGTTCCTCTTCAGATTTAGCTTGCATGTTTCCATCAGGAATCCTCCGCAACTCCTGCTTCATCCTCTGACCTCGGATCAACCGCAGACTGCTCCAGGAATAGCTGTAACTGCAACAAAGAACCCAGAATGGCTACTTCGACTCTGCAACTTCAGCTCCAACCAGCAACTGCAACAGTATCCACAGTGTGCACGCTCTGGGGACTCCCGGTCTTCACCCTGCACCAGAAGGACCAAAGAAATCTGCCATGGAGTGACAGAGTCACTTCCCTGCTCCAGCAGGCACCTTCTAAGACGACGACTGGTTCTCTTGGACGCCTCTCCTGGCGACAAGCATGCTCCTTGGAACACAGGTTGTTGACCCCTTCGACAAAGACTGTCCTAAGGTCCAGCTGGTAAATTTGGAGGAGGTAAGAGCTTACCTTCCCCGTTTGTGACAATACCCCTGTGCACCACGTCATCTTCACCTCCTGAGGCCTTTGTGCACTATTTGCAAGAATCCTTCATGCAACCTGGCCCAGGTCCCCATCACTCTATCCTGTGATGCTAAACTCTGCTCAGTTGTTCTCCAGCAGCATGGGACCTTCTTTTGTAGTGCTGCAGCTACCGCAATTTGCACCTTCTTTGTCCTGGTGTCCTGGGACCTCCGTGGGTGCTGCCTGGTCATCGGTGGGTTTCCTCCAGTGTTGGGAGCCCTCGCTGCCTCCTCAGTCCTAGTTGAGGCCCCCAGGTCCCTCCTGGGTCCAGGCAGCGACATTTTGACACAATCCATGACATTGCTTGAACCACGGCTTGTTGGATGAATCCAGCACTGCAACTCACCTGCACCCAACATCTCCACATGGGACATCCTTTGCATCATGCAGGAACCCACAGCTATCTTCTTCTGCAGACTTCTTCCAACTGGAGAATCCTCTTTTGCACCATCTTCTAGGTTGGCAGGGCCTCCTGTCCTTCCAGAAATCATCTGCGACTTCTGACTTGGTCTCCTCTCTTTACAGGTCTTCAGGCCCAGGAATCCACCATTTGCTGCTTGCAGACTTCCTTGTTTCTTGCAATAACTCTAATTACGATGTGTAGTGTGTCCTGAGGAAACTTGCTGTACTTTAATCCTACGTTCCTGGGCTCGGGTGGGGTTTTTTACTCACCTTTGTTGTTTGTTTACACTCCCAGAGACTCTCTACACACTACACTTGTCTAGGGGGGAATTTGTGATTCGCATTCCACTTTCTTAGTATATGGTTTGAGTTGCCCTTAGATTTGTTTCTTCCTATTGCATTCTATGGTATTTTCTATTGTTTGCACTATCCTATGACTAATTAATTACCTGATTTTGGTGTCTAGTGTATCTATTGTGTATAATACTTACCTCCAGAAGGAGTATTGCCTCTAAGATATTTTTGGCCTCGTGTCACTAAGATGAAGTACTTTTATTTTTGGTAACACTGAGCATTGTATTTTATTGTGTATAAGTACTTTGTAACTATAGTGGTATTGCAGGAGCTTTGCATGTCTCCTAGTTCAGCCTATGCTGCTCTGCTACAGCTACCTGTATCAGCCTACGCTGCTAGAACACTACTACATTTCACTAATGAGGGATAACTGGACCTGATATAAGGTGTAAGTACACACGGTACCCACTACCAGCCAGTCCAGCCTCCTACACTGAGCCATAGGATTTATATTGCTTTCAATAGGCATGCATTCATGCCGGTGGATACCTGGATTTCTTTCACTGCCACTGCCAGGGGCCACATCCCTTGCACCATCATGCTGACAAAGTCTTCGGCCCACTCATTTTCCTCCTTGGTATCCCTCAACTTGAAGAGCAGCGACAAGGAGTCAGCTGAATTCTGGGCTTCTAGTTGGTAGGTGACTTCAAAGGTATGCATTTATAATTGGACAGCCCACCACTCGGTCCTCGGAGGGGGATTTCCAGAAGTGCCAACAAAAGTAGGACTAGCGGTTTGTGATTTGTGACAATTTAAAATCACAGACTGTACAAACAAAGGTGAGATTGATGGCAGACCCAATTATTACTTTCACAAAATAGGGCTAGGGGAATTTTAAAGACTGTTGGACCTGGCCCTTTTACAGGGTCATTCCCCAGATTTTTTTATCTTTTACCTCCTTACCTTTCTGACCTTTGTTGGCTGACGTTATGACTCTGAGCACTTTTTCACTGCTACCCAGTGCTAAAGTGCATGTGCTCTCCCTTGTAAAATTGGTATGATTGGTTTATACCTAATTGGCCTATTTAATTCACCTATAAGTCCCTTGTAAAGTGGTATCCCTATACCCAGGGCTTGTAAATTAAATGCTACTAGTGGGCCTGCAGCACTGCTTGTGCCACCCACTGAAGTAGCCTTTCAAATCTATCTCAGGCCTGCTAGTGCAGGGCCTGTGTGGTCAGTTTTCTGCCTCAGGGACCTGCCACCTAAATGTACTTGCCAGGCCCAGAACTCCCCTTTTACCACATGTAAGTCACCCCTAAGGTACGCCCTAGCTAGCCCTATGGGCAGGGTGCCATGTAGGTAGAAGGCAGGACATGTGCCAGGTTGTGTGGCCTGTCCTGGTAGTGACAAACAGCCTAACTTGGTATCTCAATGCTGTGAGTGCTGCCTTCTCATAGGATTGCATTAGAAATGCCCTGCCATATGGGTAAGGGGTATTGTCTTATTTATGAGGGGTGGCGTAGGCATGTTTGGTATGGTTGTAATGGTGATAGGAAATGCTGCTTACTGGTGTATGTGTATTTTTTGTTACTATTACAGAAATGCCACTTCTAGAAAGTGTGCATTCATCTGTGCTTATGACTCTGGTTTTTTTGGGCAGACTGACAGTTGAGGCTTTGTGCATACTTTTCAGACAGCCTGAACACAGCGAGGGTGGAGGTGTCACAGAGATACATTTACATATTGTATAGTCTTAGTGGGCTGAGAGAAGGGAGAGGAGCGGCACACCTGCATTTGTAAAAGCTGTGCCCTAGCCTCTCACAATAGGGTCATTTACCCTCCACTGATGTTTGGAGCCTGTGCTGGAGGTGAGAAGGGGCACCCCCACAACCAGTTGTAACTGGTTGGAACCCCCTCTCCTCCTCACTGCAAACTTAGTATAAGTACAGGGGAATTTTCCCCACAATTTGAACATTCTTGGAACTGGACAGAAGGCTGCTGAGAGGACTCACCAGGGAATGCCATGGACTGCTGCTGTTGTGCTGACCTGTGACCCACAGGAGTAACTACCACTGCTTGCATCCACTTTGTGCTGGCCTGTTGCTGGGCCCCACTGCCCGTGCGCGACTTTATGTCTCCCAGGGACTGGGTGCTGTGGCCCCTGCCTCCCTGCACACCTCTGCTCTTCAGCACAAAGGAGCACTGTGCTCTGATTACAGAGGGCACGAGGAGCACTTTTCCTATTTAAATCCTTTGGGCGCCTAGAGAAGCACCTTGCTAAGTCCTTCAAATGCGCCTAGAGAAGTGCTGCTAGGGGCCCTGCGAGGGAGAATCACTGCCACAACCCGGGCTCCCAGAAGTGGCCCTCAGCGCTCGTAAGCGCTTCTCCACAAGTCAAGATCACCCCACAGCACGGGCATAGCGCTTTTAAGCACGCTGTCTGTGGGGCCCTGAAGCACTCCTACACGCTTTTCTGAACTACTTCATCGCCGTGACCCGGGCTCCTATCACCGCCGCGACCAGGCTTTTGGTGTGTTTCTGCGAGCTGGAGTCTTGCTGTCCTCGGTGCCCCTGGGGCACCTCAAAGCAAAGGAATAGGAGCGAGCACACTCTCATAGGGCCCTCGGGGAGAGCTCGCTCTCAGGAGTGCCCCCGGGGCACAAGCAGGCACCTGGGTCACTGTTAAACCTCCTAGCTGGACGAGGGGATGGGAGCCTCATCAGAGGCTCCCCTGTCCCGCTGGGCCCTCTGTATCATTTGGGACCCTGCTGGCCCCCCATTTCCTGAGGAAGGGCCGTCCGAGTACCTAAGTAGAAAGAGACGGCGGGTGGAAGCCTCATCAGAGGCTCCCCGCGCCTCAGAGGAACTACACTTTGGGCATTTTTGGTGGCCCCCCCCCTTGATGGTACAGCCAGTGGAGGCCCGGGGAGGTCCCCCAGAGATCGCAGGTCCCAGGAGGGGCCCGTTACGAAGACAGAGAGGGTGCCAACTGCCCCTCTCCCTTAAGAGCCATGTGTGGCCCCTCGCCATATGTAACAATGTTCCTTTATGGGCATGTATGAGGCATTTATGACAATTACACCTATTTCTTTATTTTACTTCCTGACTACCATTTATTTTGCAGAATCCTGAGTACTTACTGCTTATTCTTGCAGAGTATTAGTAACTTGTGTAACGTTCTGACAACTGCTAAGGTAGCAGGATATTACTGATGTGTAATGTTTGGTCTAATTATGTTTTGTGCATACATTTATTTTATATAGCTCAGTGTTGTGTTTACTTTGTGGTGTACATGTTGCGTCACATGTGTTGTGTGTGTTTTGCAAACGCTTTACACATTGCCTCCGAGTTAGGCCTGACTGCTCGGCTCAAGCTTCCAAGAGGGTTAGCAGGGGTTATCTTGGACGTTTAGCTCCCTTGCCATGACTAGAGTGGGTGGGTTCTGCCTGGCTTAAGTGCATACCCTAGTTAACCAGAAACCCCATTTCTAACAAAGACCTACAGGGGTTACTTCCCCAATATTAATGACTATTTAGCACTATGAAATGCCCTGCATCTTTCCCTAAAATACCCTCCACTGGTGGAACCCACAATGATTTCTTTTAGCTCCTAGCCTGTATGATGAAGAAGCAGGCACGCTGTTGAGGCACAGCAGGTGAACAGTATCCCTGAGCTTCTGGACAGGGCCTGACTTGAGGCACTTTACTGGACTCTTTGTGGGTACCACCATGGACCATACATACCGTACCAACCTATTTGGTGTTTACTGGAAACAACTGGATGGTTTTGTATTCACCTTGCACATGGTAACATTCTTTACACTTTTTTCTTATTCTGAGCACGAAATAAAGCAGATCATATTAGGTCCTGAAGAATGCTGCTACATGTCTGTTGAGGGTGAAACATGTTGACCTTCATTTGAAAAATGAACAGACAGGTTTAGATAGAACCTGCCTCTGTCTTGGTTGTAATCCTGACCCAGAGATGCACTAATAAAGTTAAATGAATACACCAGAGTTAGTTTTAATTCACATATCTTTATTAGTCTTTTCCCATAGTTTTAGACCCTGCTCCTTCACCATAACAAGCTCATTAGTAGGAGTTGTTTACATCTGTTAAAACTTCCACAAGAGTTCCCTCTCCACAGTGGAGGAGGTTGTAGTCCACACCGTGACCAGATATCACGGGCGAGGAGGTTCCCTATGATGAAGCATGACACGAAATTTGTCCTATAAAAAGGATGCTTTTATCACAGTTAGGTTACATAAGTGACACCTGTCATTAAAGTCTAGCTTTTTCTTTTTTCCTTCTTTTTTTTACTAATTTCAGCCAAAGACGTAGACCCAGTGTATTGCCAAGGCCTCCCCTTGTATTTGAGTATATCGTGACTCATTGCTTGTGAGTCCTCTGCTGACATAAGCAACAGGTACCCACATTTGAGTTTGTTCGCTTGCAGCACCACCATTCCCAGTTCACTAGGGCTGGCACCCACTACTGGCTCTGTGTTGTGGTGGGGGGCATAGTAGGCCACCATGGCATCATTCAATGCATCTTTCTCCATCTTCAAAGCATTGTCCTTCTGAGCATTCCATTCCCACTTGTTGTCTATCCTCGTGAGGGCCTGCAGTGGTTCTAAAATGGTGGCCAGGTTTTGGATAAATCACTCACAGCAGGTGACCATAGCCAGGAAGCTTTGTATCTCTGTTGTGGTCCTTGGCATCAGCACTTTTCTGTTGGTTTCTGCTTTTCATATGTCACCTTGCAGTCTGCCCTTGGAGAATATGTAGCCAAATATTTCCTTGGATTATTTGAAGAACATACATTTCTCCTAATGCATTGAGAGGCCTTGGTCTGATAGGCTGGCCAATATTGACCTGAGCCACCTGTGGACCTCTTCAAGTGTTTTGGAGTAGATTAAAATATAATTCCTAATGCTGAGGACACCACATAGGCCCATTAACACTTTCCTGATTGTGTTTTTAAATATCATGGCGGCCAAAGAAATACCAAAAGCATTTGTATTGCCTTAATCTGAAGTGGGTGGAAAAGGTAGTTATGTAGCAACAGGCAGGGTCTAGTTCAAGATGGTGTTATCCTGCATTGATCTGGTTTGATGTCATCCATTGTGGGCATGAGATGAGGCTCTCAGTGGATTGCAGTGTTCAGGAGAATCATGTGAAGATATAGGCAGATGGCCCCTGGCTGCCTTGGAGTGGGTGGCTCTACCAACATGGATACCCATGGGGTCAGCCAGGACACTTTTTCTGTCAGACCCTGTTGCTCCAGATTTTCTAACTCCTATATGACTAGGAGCCACAGGTGGAAGGAGACCCTTGACTGTTGTAGAGCGACAGGATGGACCATTTGGTCAATATGCAGCTTGATTTGCATGCTTTTCAGGCAGCCAAGGGCCTGAAATATCTTGCAAAATTCCTAGACAATATTGTCAGGTTGGGAGTCGTGCATGTGCTGGGAAAAAGATACAAGTCGTTAGTCATCAGCCATGTGGCAGATGAGGATGGTGTCCAACCACTCCTAGGTGACATGAAATTGGGTACGCACTCACCCTTTGTCACAACTTGCTCAGAGACCCCACCTCATGGCAGTGGACATCTGCTGCCATATGCAAATATCTTGGCCTTGGACAGGGCTACAGCTATTTGAATTGCTGTAGGTCTGTGACATTCATGGACATGCCAGGGTCTATTAGGGTCTGCATTGGTATGTCAACCATCATTACAGAGCACAAGGGAAACAACTTACTCTTTGAATCTGCTGGCTGTGTCACAAAGATTGTGAAGAAGTTGCCCTCTTTGCGACCTTGGATTCCCCCTCCTGATTGGTGGCTCATATTCTGTTCCTATATGGCATTGTACAGATGGATGCTTCAGTGAGCCACGCCTCCTCGGCCCTGCCCTGGAGCTTGCACTCTTTGTCTGCACTTCTGTAGACGTATATGAAGTGATTCCTCTTTCTGCACGGGGAGCATGTCTTTTATTTGGTGGGGCAGATGTCCACTTGATGAAGTTCCAGGCCACAGTTCCCACACAACCAGGGAACTGTGTGTCACTCTGTATCAGCGTCTCTGGGTGCCCTGCTTATCGGTATACAGCATCCACCCTCTCTTTTTCAAACCAAGCAGGGCCTGCTTCTCTTGCAGGTCTCGACGTTCAGGTGAGTGAAAACTCCATCTCTTCCACATGGCTGTTTCAGAGCTTGTGAGATTGAGCATGCATGAGGATGGTGTTGAACTTCATGCTGGGTTGGCAGACTATCAGGTGCCTCAGGGTGGCTGGCAGACAGTCCTATATGGTTTCAGTATGTACTTCATTGGCCTGATCAGCATCCAAATGTGTACTGGCAAGGGTTTGCAGCTGGGTAATAAAAGCTTTGATGTTCTTGTCCTCGCACTTGTAGGCCTAAAGCAACTTGGACCTTTGAAAATCATGGTTCAGCTGGGGTCAAAGTATGTATTCATGGAAAGCACTGCTGCATTGTAGTGTTTATCAGCCCCTCTTCCTTTCAGAGTTTCAAAGAGCTGATATATTTCCTCACCACCAAAAGTAGAAGGAGTTATCTCTTCACCATGCCATCCATTTCCCATGTTGCACAGAAATAGTTCAGTTTTCCAATCCATGTGCTCCACTGTAGCACAACAATCGCTGAGTCAGCCAGGGCCCTGAAGTGCAGCAAAGCCATCAGTGAGATATGGGAGCTTGGACACTGAGGTGGAGGTTGGGCTGCCATGTACTGCAGAGGTTAGTCATCTGCCATGTCAAACTGGATACGCAAACACAGCAAAATGTGCTAAGGATAGCCAAAATGGATCCCAAATGCTTGCACAGACCCCAGGAAGCTGACAACAGACCAGAAACCAGCCAGGAGGACCCACACAAGACCCAGAACAGGGAGAAGAAGAAAAGAAAGTGTCACTTCAGTGCAGAGGAGCAGAAAATTCGGGTGAAAGAGGTGACGGAACACCAGCACCAATTGTTTGTCACCTCAAAGTTGCCAATCAGTAGGAGAGGCAATATGGCAACAAATTGTTGACAAGATAAACAGTGTGGCAGAAGTACGGAGAACACTCATCAAGTGCAAGAAACGCTGGCATGACTGCAAGTGCAGGACCAAGGAAAAGATGGCCAGGAACAGGAAGGCAGCACTGCAGACTGGAGGTGGGAGTCCAGCACCGCAGGAGGCACTGGACCACATGGAGGAGATGGTGGCAGCTGTCATCAGGGATTCAAGGACTGGACAGCGCAGACTACCAGCAGACAGCACAGATGCAGGGTAAGTCGCATGGGGAATAAAATGCACAAATGTTAACTGTAGGTGGGGGGACATACCTACGACACAATGCATGTAAGTCATTATTTTCAGGGAGTGGCATGGGTAAAGGGACATGGCACAGGGGCGTGGGCCGTTCAGAGGAAACCTGGTGTATAGTACTACACTACACCAACAACCTTTGCATGGGGGTATGCTGCCATGCCAAGGATGTTGAAAAGCTAAAGCCAGTCCAGTAGGGTAGGGTACAACGGAAAACTGGCCTGCTGTCACACATCAGCTGGTATTCTCCCTACATGAACTAGGGCTAAATTAACAGTCTCAGGCTACATCTGTAAGTGGAATTTAACATTGACAACAGTTGCCACTGCCACCTCTGCTGTGTGTGCAGGTCAAGTAGCTAATGGCAGTAACGTCCCCAAGGATCAAACACACCCAAATTAGAGGGTTCAGGATGACAACGTTATCAATCCCCTGTAATCAATAAAAATGTTCCAATCCTGTCAAATGTGATTGCCCATAATTGCTACAAACATGTCAGTGTCCACCCTGTGCCTGGGTCACAATAGCTCCAATGACACCATGCAACATCCCAAATGTCATGCTGCTCAGACAACAGCATTGCGGGGAGGACATATGTCCCCGGCTAGTGAAATTCACCCTCACAGTCAGAAGAGGAAATAGAACACTGGTAGGACCATCAGTGCAATCCATTGTATCACACATTCCCCAACATCAACATTACACACTACCAATGCTGACATATGTAGTGTGCCATGACAATGCTATACATAGTTATGCTAGGTCTCAGCAACATATAGCTGCATGTGAAATATCTGAGACTGGGTCAGTTCCAGATTGTGAAGTGTGGTGCTAGTGCCATCAGAACAACCACAGCCAGTGCAAGGCCTCACCATGAGAATGGAAGTAAACAGAGGGTTCAGTAGGACAAGAAGGTGACAGTTCACAATTTGGCCAGAACCAACACCTAGAGGATGTGATGCTGACAACTCCACAAACTGACCACAATACATGTGACATGCAGGTGGGGCATAGGCCATGGGAGAATGCTAATATGAAAGACAGGAGTAATGAACCAGAACCAAGATCACAATGTGCAACAAATAGGAAGGCAGGCACGTCACATTACAAAACCTACAACACAGACACACTAATTGTACCATATCTCATTGCAGAGGACGATGGCTCTCCTGGGGATATGCCTGTCCTGATGACATGGATGACGAGCTGACAAACATCAGCCAGCAGACCCTCCAAGATGTCCTTAGGGACCCTCCCGACCCCACCTTCAGTCGCAAGGAGGAGCACAGAAGTGGCAGTCATCACAGAGGACCCACCCACCACCACAGTTGAACGACCTGCCAGCTCAAACCCAGCTGAGGACTCTGACGACACTGGCACAAGCTTTGATAGAACTGTAGTTGGAGTGCAGCTGGAGCTGGCCAAGGAGGTGCGGGTGGGGATGGAATGTATGGCAGCCAGCCTAGAGGGGGTGCGTTCGTGCATGATGTCAACAGCAGAAAAGGCAGCAGCCATGCAAGGGCAAACATCAATCTTGCATGAACTGGAAAAAGTGTGAAGGAAATCAGCACAGCTGTAAGAGAGTTGTAACAACACCTCAAACAACAATCCTGTCAACGCGTGCACAAATGCAATATTGACCCCCTCAGGGCCGACCTGGCTGCCTACCACAGTGATGTGGCTGCTATACTTAAGAACCAGCAGCTCCTCCTTGCTGCAGTACAGCCTTTAATAGCCCCACAGTTGGCAGCTACTGGGATGTCTGACTCCACGTCTTCAAACACTGAGGTGTGTGTTGCCCCTTCACAACCAGCACCACCAAGGGCAGAGGAGACAACACACACATCAGAAGATGAAGATGTGGAACAGATCACCTTCACCCGTAAGAGTACCCGGTAGCACTAGTCCCTGCCACATTGCAACCTATAACCAAGGTCCTGTGCTTTGTAACATGCCAGTCTTGCAACAGCTGCTCACAAGCACTGTTCTCCAGCCCACTGTTTATCTTGTCACCCTGCCCTGTGATTGTTCTCACTAACTCATTGGCAAATCCTGTCCCTCTGCACTGTCTGACACTTCACCCCAGCATGTCCAATGACATGTCCTTTTGCATTTGTGTAGGATCACAATGGAAGGTGTCACACTAATGGACTCACAATCATGAACAATGTACATATATCACTACAGCACTTTAAAATAAATAGCACCTACACAACAACTTTGTCTCTGTGTAATGTGACACATCAAATATGATGGAGATCAGTAATGTTTACCTCAGGTCAATGATTATAGAATGTCAAAACAACTGACCTGAAAGAATGTTGGCTGATAACAATGCACTGTGGTCTGTGTTGTACCATCATCTACCCTTCCTGAGGGTTAATTATGAGGGAAATAGAAACTATACAGTATAATGCTGCGTTGGACAGAATAACACTTTCTCAAGGGATGTGTAAGCCAAAATTATTGCCTTCAACTTTTTCTTAAAGCCAATATTTTTTTTTGATAAAGAGCTTTTATTGATTTTATGAATGACAATAAAATGAAAATAAAAAAATGGAAATAACATGGCACTGATTGGTACCTAGAGACGGTCACAACGTTGACCCCGATTGGCCCCATGGACAACGGATACATGAAATTAATAAACTTAATACACTTAGGGGGTGATTCCGAGACCGGCGGGCGGCGGAGGCCGCCCGCCAGTCTACCCCCGACAAAATACCGCTCCGCGGTCGCAAGACCGCGGAGGGTATTTTGAGATTTGCCCTGGGCTGGCGGGCGGCCGCCAAAAGGCCGCCCGCCAGCCCAGGGCAAATCTACCTTCCCACGAGGACGCCGGCTCTGAATGGAGCCGGCGTAGTGGGAAGGTGCGACGGGTGCTGTTGCACCCGTCGCGTATTTCAGTGTCTGCTTTGCAGACACTGAAATACTTTGTGGGGCCCTCTTACGGGGGCCCCGCGGCACCCCCTACCGCCATCCTGTTCCTGGCGGGAGACACGCCAGGAACAGGATGGCGGTAGGGGGTGTCAGAATCCCCATGGGAGGATTCACCCGAGCAGCGGAAAGTCGGCGGGAGACCGCCGACTTTCCGTTCCTGACCGCGGCTGAACCGCCGTGGTCAGAATGCTCGAGGGAGCACTGCCAGCCTGTTGGCGGGGCTCCCGTGGTCGGTGACCCTGGCGGTCACCGGCCGCCAGGGTCAGAATGACCCCCTTAATATCAAGCCAATATTTACATATGTGACATTTGACCCAAATGTTTCCTAATACACACCATACAGCATGAATGGATGTGTCTGAGTGTATGTGCAAATATGTAACCTGGCTGAACAATGTAACAAATGATAGGTGTAAGTTATGTACACCATACTACATGAGATCATACTACCACTCACCTTATAAGGCTTCACTTGAACATCAGGCTGCAGGCAGACTTAACACAGTGTTCTCAATACCAAATCTCATCGCAAAGTATGTGAGATTGAAAACATACATCAAAAATTAACAACACTTTGGGATCCATAGTAACCTTGAGTGGTGGGTGCAATGGATGGTAGATTCTTAGCAAAGTAGCTCTGATGTTGCTGCCAATGTAACAGCTCAATTTGGATTTGGTTGCAGGATGGGACACAAATGCAAATACTAAAGAGACACTGTTCACCCATGCCAAGGCCCTGATCCCCAAGCATGTGACACATACTGTAAAGGATTACCTAAATATGTATTTACAGTAAAAAAGGAAGCTAAAACCTGGGGAAGCATCTTACCTAACCTATCCTAACTACACATTATCCACAACTGGCCCTAACTAACCTGAGCTAAACTTACTTATCACATTTAATGAAACGATCTAAGCATCAACCCCCCACCCCCTTATAAGATGGGACACATGGAGGACAACATATACTAACCTAAACACATACTATCTTATACTAAACAAATATATATTTTTTGTAGTTTTTTTAAAATATTTTTTTTTCTATTTTTTTAACACCAAAACCCCAACATCATCCCCCACACATGACCCACACACATAAATAAATAAACAGATATTAAAAGTATCATACCCCCACCCCCCACAACTACTACTAACTAAACTAACAGCCTATTCTAACCTAACACTAAGACCCCTAAACACACTAATGAAAAGAACCAGGAAAGAGGAGGGAGGGGAGGGAATCATTGCTGAGGATAAAATGTTTACAAGTTCACCCTCATCAGGGTCTTCTTTATGGCACGCACCCTCCTATTCAATTGTGCCACCTCCTGCTGCAGCCTGTTCATTTTCCTCAACATACGGTCAATGTCACGTTGCATCTGCTGAAAATCTGCTGGGTCAATGACTGCAGCAGGGGTGGTCTGGGTGCCAGTTGAAGATGTATGTCCCCTTGTTGATGCCATGCGTGTAGGAGGAGGTGCAGGTGGTGCAGTGATAGGTCCTGGAGCAGTGCAGGTTGATGGTCAACCAAAGGCGCCTGCAATGGTTGGTGCCACCTGGGTGGTAGTGGTGGTGCTGGTGGCTGTGGTGGACACGGAAGGGCCCCCTTGGGCAAATACCCTCCACATTCGGGAGGCTCTTTCATGGCGATAACGCTGTGCCATGTTGCGGAACCCAGACTCCACATCCAGAATGTGGCGGTAACACATTGCTGGGCACTGAAACTCCCGAATCTGGATGGGATTCATATTGGCTGCTGTTACATTAGGAACTTCATTGTGTGATATGGCTCCAGAAGTAAATCAGACAATACATCTAATGTACCAGAAACAGGCCACATCATCATACAGATCACTGATTGTCCCTGAGGATGTGCATGCCAACGCAGCCTATATATGTCCTATCAAACAGATCAGCAATGCTCTAAAAGATGTGTAACAACTTAGATGACCTATGCATCATTGTTCAGCCATTTGTCACGTACAAAATGCTGCAAGTCCTCCACATGTCACAGGCCAACTAATGACTAACTTCTGGATGACAATCAAGGGCCACAAGATCTGTGATTTGTAAATGGAATTACCAGGATGGAATGCAGTTGCTAATCATGAGAGGGTATCCTAGTTTTGGACAAGTGATTTACAGATTTACATGTCTGTCTACTAAACTTGGATCATCAGTCCTAGGTAAACATTTCATAACCCTACGCCTGTGCCTGGGGGGGTGGGATGGACAAGCAACAAATACTTTCCAACATCTAGGACACCCAGGAAGCTTTGGACAGCTGTACATGGGTTTGGGCAGTCCACCACAGGTAAGGAGGATGTCCAACTAGGATACACCCAAACCTTGAACAATCCCATCCACATTTATGTTTGGATATGCAGACAATTGTCAACATCATTTTATACCAATACTACACGACTTACAACAAGCAGATAGATTCAAGCACACATCTGGCCAGGAGCTGCATGCACACCTATGACATTCTACTCAAGTGCCACATACAAGTAGCACAACATGTGTAGCTACATGCTGCTAGGAAGTTAAACATACAGTCAAACATGTTCATTAGTGAACAGGGAGGCTCAAGTCTGTGGGTAAGACTTTGGCATCCCTATTCTGTGAGATTCAGGGTCTGACTTGCTGACTAAATTGAAAATATGGTCCTCTGCTAAATTTTCTTAATAAACGTTTTATCAACAAAACTCACCCTACTCACATGGCGGTGCCTACAGGGCTGCACTACAATCCCAAAATATGACTATACGCTAATGATTGTCCAACTCAAACATGGAAAATTGAATGATACTCCACTCAAGTAACATATCTGATCATTTACCAGCGCATCATACCTAGCTATGTGTCCAACACACAGGAGTCAATCACACAACAGCAGCAAACACAACACAGAACCAAAATATCAACACTTACTGGAGATGTCTGGGTCCGCAAATCGAGCCACCTCTCCGATTGTGTCATGGAAGGTCCACCTGTAAAGCATGGAAGGGAGAAATGTACTTTCAAGTACAATTACTGTGTGTAAGATTAAATCAGAAAGTCCAGCCTCTCAGGCATGATGAGACTGCAACCGACATACCACTGCAAATATGTACAGACCCGGGCACTCCAGTGAGTGATACACACATATCTGCACACATGCAGTGGCCCTAACTATTATGTAGTGGCAAACATGCTCCTTCATTTGTTTGCAGACTCATTTATGGAGTGTACTCCTCTTATCAGGTGTTGTGGCTTGGGCATCAAAGGACAATCCTTTACTGTGTGACGCACCTGTGGGTTGAATTAAGGGCATGATTTATGATGCTTTCTATGGTCCCTAACATGTAGGGCGTGTGTTGTGTCTAGGGGCCAGATGTAGCAAATTCCGGCTTTGCAACTCGGACATTGCGAGTCTAAGCGACTCGCAATTTGTGAGTCGCAAAGCCGGATGCAGGATGGTGTCCCTGACACCATCTGCGAGTTTCAAGGGGGTCGCAAAGGCCCACCTCATTAATATTAATGAGGTGGGTCGCAATTTGCGACCCCCTTGCGAGTCGCCGCACTCACAGGAATGGTGGCCTGCTGGCGACAGCAGACCACCATGTCTGTGACTGCTTTTCAATAAAGCAGTTTTTTTTTTGTAATGCAGCCCATTTTCCTTAAAGGAAAATGAGTTGCATTACACACGAATAAATGAAGCCTGTCAGTTTCATTTTTTCAGAGCAGGCAGTGGTCCATTGGACCACTGCCTGCTCTGAAAAAATGTTTTCAGGGCCATTCACAAAGGGGAAGGGGTCCCATGGGGACCCCTTCCCTTTTGCGAATGGGTTACCACCAGTGTGACACTGGTGGTAACTGTGAATTGCTTTGCGACCGCTTTCAAGGTCACAAAGCAATTCTGCATCGGGGTGCGACTCGCAAATAGGAAGGGGAACACCCCTTCCCATTTTTTGACTCGCATTCCCATTTTGCGATTCGGTAACCAGGTTACCGACTCTCAAAATGGGAATGGGCATCGTGATGTGCTTTTTTCATGTCGCAAACAGTGAAATTCGCTGTTTGCGCCATGCAAAAAGTTTGCTACATCTGGCCCTAGGTTACATATGCTACATTAAAAGGGTACCCTAAGCCACATATGCCCCCTATGACACCATAATGGCAGGGATCCTGTGCACTATTTGGTTTGAGGCTAGCCATGGATTGACCAGTTTTCACATTTGAATACAACAAGGAGATATTTGGTGGCAATGTATATTGTATTCATCCATGACAGACTGCTTGGGCACAGGTGTAGTCATTGCACCTGAAATGTGTCTCTCATTGCCCTGTTTACCCAATATGGGTTTTAGAAATCACAGATGAGCCACATTCATCATCTTACATTTGCCAATTTGGTTGATCAGTGGATATATAGCAAACTGACACTGTGATATTAATAATACATGGTTTGGCAAATGTACCAGTGTGTCAGTCATGATGATGTAGTTTTCAATTTGTGTGTACCTCTGGAATGACAGCAGTCACAGAAATGCTGGTCTTCTGATCTTAGCATACACCATGTCAGTGATAGCCTCCATACTGGGAGGTTAGTTATTAAACATATGCTGCACTTGATCAGCATGGGTGTGCCAAACTAAACTAGCTAAGTATTAGTCAACTTTATATGTATGATGGAATTGGTCAGTGGTCCCTTGCATGACATCATGCACTTAATCCATTGTGATCATGCATTCCCCAACATCAGGTATCCCATGATGATCACATTACTTATGAGAAGTACATGGTAATAAAGTAACATAGATGGCAAATACATTAGCTCTGTTCCAGCTATTGTGTTTGAGACCAATGTAAAACACACAGGTACAATGTACAGAGCGCCATGGATAGTTGTTACCCCTCAATTTGTATAATTTGCTTCATTTTATGTGCCACAGGCATGGTAAGTTACACCAAACATTTTGATATGAACCTGTGTGCATTACTATTGGCATCCATCCCTAATTTAATTGTGGCACAATATAACTTGTTACATATGTGTCAGAATCCAGTTTGGACATGTATCAGAAATAACTGGGGAACACATCATTTCTCGAAAATATCTGGATTAAAAACATGTCTTTCCTGGTGTACTCACAGACCATACATAAAACATATGTTAGAGCCACATTTGCATCATCGATTGACGTGAAGGCAGCACTAATTTACAGGGTCCTGTTGTGTTTTGTAAGTTAGTGCAGCTGTTGCGTCAACAAATGACGGTAATGTGTAGGAATTATTGTATAACTCACGGCCACTGTATGTTTAACTTGCATCCCACATGCCCAAAAACATTGCCTGCAGCATATGAACAAATCTGCTACTGTCACTACAGAGTATTTAAATGTGCACTGTTGGAAAATGGGTTATTGGTAAGGACAGGTAAGTACCAACACTTAGCAATAGGCTACAAACCTCCACTTAGGTCCAGTCAGGTCTCAGTAAATTAAACCTAGCTCAACCCTTGGTAGCTTGGCAAAGAGCTTTAAGGCTTATCTTAGGAGACAAAATGTAAAGCATTCGAATATCACAAAACAGTAAATAAATAAAATCCAAAATCAATTTTAAAAATAGATTATATTTTTATCTTTAAAATTACACCAAAACGATTAAAATCGGATAAGGGGAACCAGAGATATGAATTTTTAAAGAATTATTGCTTGCTAGCTCATAGAAACGAAAAGCACCAATCTGGTCATCTGGTCGCACCTCGACCGGGGTAAAGTCAAAGTTTAAGGCCGACGTGGTCGGAGCCCGTCTTGGCTACAGCCCGCGGGAGGCCTCGGTCAAAAGTTTACCTTAGGACTTTGTCGTTTTTCTGAAGATTTTCTTCAGCGGGACGAACCTGCCAGTCCAAACCGACCTCCTGGAACTCTTCCTCGGATACGTGTCGCGGGAGCCCTCAGTGGAGATTTTTGCCTTCGGACTTAGTTGGTTTCTTGAGGTAAAAATCCTTCGGCCGGGGCAAACCTGGATCTTGATCCGACGTCCTTGGAGCCCTTGGCTGGGAGGTCCCAGTCAACTTCCTACGTTCGGACTTAGTCTCTTTTTTGGGAGATTTTCTTCACCGGGGCGAACCTGCTAGTCAGGCCGGGTTGCGGTTGAGGCAAGCCGGCTAGAGTTGCCATGGCGGGTCGGTCCCTCTATGGTGTTTGTTTCCAAAAGTTCTCCAAAGTTCTCCAAACTTCTGGATCTTCTTCCAGATGTTCTTTCAAGGTTCTTTTGGGGTAAACAACTCACCCCAAGGTTCCAGAAGCTCTGAGATGCTCCTTGGGGGTGTGGACTACAACTCCAAGAATGCACCTGGCGTAAACTCCTTCTTGGCCACTGGACAGTGGTCAGTTGGTTGGTTTCTTCAGGAGTTGGTGCAGGGGACTCTGGTTAGCAAGTTTTCACCTGTAGCAAACAGGGAGTCCCTCCTTGAACCAGTTGAAGCCAGGTAAAGTCCTTCTTGTGGTGAAGCGCAAGTGTGCAGCTGGTGCAGTCCTTCAGAGTGCAGGGTCTAGGGGCAGGCCAGGGGTCCAGCAGGGCAGTCCTTCTTTTTCTGTAGTTCTTCCTTGTTGGAATCTGAGGGGGATCTGAGGTGGTGAAGGTCTGCCTTGCTCCTGGGTGAAAAACATGGGGGTCCTGGTTCTCCAATCAGGGGCAGGGTCCTTCCCCCTGTGATGACCACTTCCTGGAAGTGTGGCAAAAATCAAACCCAGTGAGCAACATTCCTCAAAAATCCATCATGGCTGAAAGTGATTTTGGAGGTTACATCTGGCTGAGCCCACCCACTGGTGTGGCAAAAAATCCTAAACACACCCCTCTCCTGCCCTCTCCTAATCTAATCAAGGGGGCACCTAATTGTCTGGGTTTGCAGGATGTGAGGGTGTTGCTGGGTTGCTCCAAATGTCCTTCTCTGCCTTTGAAGACCAGTTTGGCAGCCCTCCCCCTTCCTGCTTCACCATCTGCTGAGGGGAGATTTCCTCCCACAGGCACATCTCTTTGTGTGGAGCCAGGCCACTTCACATCTCATCAAGGCGGCCTGGCCAGGCTGCCAGAGGCTGGCCGATCAGAGCACAGCAGCAAAAACACTGCAGGGCTGAAGTTGACAACTTTTCAGGTAAAGTTTAAGGATCTTTACCTGAACAAGTTATATTAAATACCACAACTGGAAGTTGTGGGATTTATTATAACAATTAATTTAATACCAAACTGCTGGTATCTGTTACTTAAGGGGACTTTTAAAATAAAAAAAAGTCTCCCCATTCTAGCCTATGGAGGCCATTCACTACAATAAGGGAAAAACAAATTTGGCTGTTTTACCTCACCAGGGCTTATAACACGATTTTTAGAAGGTCCCTGCTTATAGTTACATCGCACCCAGCCATAGGGGCACATAGGGCACACCTTAAGGGTGACTCATATATAAAAATAAGGTAGTTTAAGACTTTGAAACTACTTTTAATTCCACGGTCGAATTTGCATGTAACTTTAATTTCAAAGCAGCCAGCAAGGCAGGCCTGCCTTTAAAATGACACAGGGCACCTCAGCAGTGCACTACATATGCTGGGGTCCCTAAACCTCCATGCCCTACCATATACTACGGACTTATAGATAGGTTAACTTTGCCAATTATAATTAGCCTAATTTGCATATCCACTTTCCACAGAACACTGGCCCTAGGACTGGTAAGCAATACCCAGGGCACAGCCAAGAGTCAGTAACCACCAGTACCTGTCCAAAAAGTTTGGGGGGGACCAGGGCAAAAAGGAGGACCTTCCTACATGCACACTACTCTAAATTGTACTCACCAACAGGGCCACCAATCACAATTCCCAGGTGGGCCAGCAGGTCTTGCTCCCTGGCAACCAGGTCAGCCTAACAGTGTTTCAGCTGGTGGTCATTGTGCGGTGTGTTATAGATTATTTTTAGATGATACAGGACCTTTTCCCACCGGAGCCTCCTTGCCTCTGTGTGATACCCCTGTATCACTCGGCCACCTGCTTCAATCATTGCACACCAGTCAAATAAATCCCCCCAGCTCCTCCTCTCCCATTCTACCAAGACGTGAAATCTAATTAACAGTAAAACAGCCCAACTATCCCCAAACTAACACTACCAACAACAGACTCCCAACAGCACAAAGACAAAATTAGACACCAGAAATGACACAAATACACTTACACAGGATAACACAGACACTTAGGAAACACCAAAAGACAAGTTAAAGACCACACAGGAGACAAATTCACAATATGCACAGAGAGACAAGTCCAAACACAGCCACACAGTCAAGAAAAATCACAGACTGCAAAGTGAAAGTGAAAGTACACCCACTGTATCAATTCTGTAAACAGGATATCCTATTACATCACTTCCTGCCTCAAATGTGGTGCGTTTTTATTCTTATGCGTCAAAATATTATAACGCTTACAGTCTGTGCGTCATTTTTTTGACACACACGCTTAGAAATTACCTGCATCCATATTTTCAATTATTTTTCATACTTAACCAATTTCATGGGGAACAGTGTGGGAATTACCGCTCAGGGCCAATGGATGTCTCATGGCAGTGAGCGTCATTTTTCCACGCATATGCAGCATTTTTTTACGCATGTGTGTCTTTTGGTGCGTATGCGTCTTTTACTGGGTTTGGGCCATTTCTCAATTTTAATAGTACATGACAGGTGTGACTATACAGAGATAGGCTGTTTGCACCTACATTGTGCATTCCAGTGTATGGGCACATGTGACAGATCATACTACTGCGGACCATGATCCTCTAGTTGTTGTACCGGATTTGCACTCTTCACTGACGCTATAGATGGCCAAACATGTGGAATACAAATTGGTATTACCCAGTTTGGGCATGTTGTGCGTCAATAGAGGATAGCAAGGCTACGCAACTCAATGCAGCAACTCATTGCCTGTGTGTTAATGTGTGTGAATTGGCTCTTACTAATGTAGTTGTCCCACTGTGTGAACATCACAAGGCGCGTTTTCTTAAATGTCCTTGTAGGCATGTGTTCTCTTTGTGGCCAACCATCAGATGCTATTCAGTGTAGAAATGAGAAAGGAAATGTGTTTGTCATACACGTAGCAACAAATGCTGTGTGAACTTCCCAGGTTTTTTGGGACATAAGCATCGCCAATGACAAACCATGCACAGGATAGATAGAAGACGGTTGATCATGGCAAGGTTCCAAAACTAGGCCATCACATGTCCTGGAATGTTGGATACCACTTCCTGGGCACTTGTTTGTACACTACCCATGAGTCAGGCTTTGGAAAATGCTATGTGGGCACAGTGTTTGTGACACCGAGTCCCAAAACCAATCCACAAATGTAATGTCACGCCACAGTTTGAGTCATATAAATGACCTATGTTTCTCCAGTGGCAGTGGAGGACCAGCAGACCAAGCAGCACATGTGCACATATTTCCAGTGGTTAACCGCACAAAGGTGTACAGTTCAAGTGTGTGGGGCCATGTGTAGCCTGTGTCATTATTGGGGTCCATGTTGTCACCACCAGCTATTCACCATGCAAGCCCCATCAATATGTTGGGGGCAATGTGAATCAGTGTGTGTACTGTCAGGGTACAAACATGTGTTGACATTTCATGCACATTATATAAATGTTTTTGTTGTGCTGGAGGCACTATACCCAATCCATGCATACAGCCATGGTACACTGTCACTATTTGTCACTCATGCATACATGAAACCCAGACAAGGGATGGGCCATGATTAGGCTATTTGAAGACAAGTTCCACCCCATGATAAGATAAGTAAACTGATTACGCTATACAATGTATTTGAGTATTCATTGTAGACCTGCATGACACAATACCCTAGGAGGAGAGTGAGGGCATGGAAAGCAACTATCAGACACATGTAGCCACAGGGAACCCTTATGGTGATGCAAAGACAGGAACCAGTCAGGCTTTCAGGATGCAGGGTCAATCAGGAACAAAAATGAACAAGGCAAATACACAATGAGCAGACTGAGACTGGTCAAAGCTGGAACAACACTGTGGAAAATGAAAACTGTATTTGTCCTGTGTGTTGGAACGTAACACAATAACCCAAGTCCTGTGTTAAACAGGTGATTTATGCGGCAATGCATAACAGTGTTATACATATAATGGCAGTTTCTATGCCATTCCAGGCAGCTGCAAGGGCAGTGCATGTTCAAATGGCTGGTCTGCATGGAGGTGCACACAGGTGTGTACAGCTTCAGTCTCTCACAGGTCCTGTATGTGAGAATCAAGTTCAAAGGGCCAACAGTAGCTTTCACATGGGAAACAATGAACAGGTGATTACAGGTCCTACAGACTACAAGTCAGTGCATTTTTTGACAAGAAGTCAATGCAGACAGAAGAACAATGACTGTTGCATACCATACTAAAGAGGGAAGCACACTGGATTCAGATGTGTAGATGAGGGATTATCTGGGTACAAATATTCCATTTCCAGGGCCCCCTGAAGAAGGGTGGGGTGAGACTGAGAACATGGCAGTGACAGGACTGATGACCTGGGATTGCATGTGCAGGGGATGTCATGTGAGCAATGCTAGTCATACCTGGGGCACATGTGCTATCCATTTGCTGATTCCATGGATTTCTTGTCACACATACTCCTTGCAAAGATACCTGATGTCACACTTACTGCTGTCAAGGGTCTGGTCATACCTTCTTGTTACCAGTGCTATAGCACATCCACTGCCTCATGCATGAGGCATTTTGTTCCTTAGTGAATGATGGTGGCTTAGTTGTGTACCATATGCTGCAATTAACCATGTTGCCAACATGTATGTGTGAAATAGCTGTGGTCCTCTGCTATTGCCCTTCAAACGTGAAATGGACATGCTATATGTCATTTACAGTGTGTGTGAAGTTGGGTGTACATTTAAACCCATCAAATGTGATGTGGATTTTTCAGTATCCTAATATGTCTATCTGCAATGCACCATGAGGCTACACTCTGACTATGATTGTTAGGGATAATGTGATGCAAAAATGATTACCCAGACCATGATATAGTGATGAGAATAGGTGTTTATTGACATATGGTAAGACAGTGGTGATGGTGAGTAGAGTTAAAAGAAGTTTTTTCAATGTGTTGTCTCCGATGCAATCCTGCAGCTGTGTTTGGATGGTCCCCCTCATGTTGATGGACAATGTCCTCCTCTTCCTCCTCTTCAGGCATTTGTGGGTCGGGTTCATATAGGGGAATGTTCCTCCTCACATATATGTTGTGCAGGATGGCACACGTCAAAATGATCTTGCAGACCATTTCTGGTGAGTATAGGAGGCTGCCTCCGGTGATGTCGAGGCACCTGAATCTTGATTTCAGGATGCCAAAGGTCCTCTCGACTATGGTGCGTGTCCTCCGATGTGCATCATTAAAGGCACGCTCTGATGGTGTGCTTCGGTTTGCAAATGGGCTCATGATCCATGGCTGGATCCCATACCCCTGATCAGCTGAAAGAAAAAATGAGTGAGAAAATGTTGTTGCTTGCACCATGATTATCACTTTGCATGGCAGTTGTTATCTTGTGTTGTCTGTGACTCATCGGTGTTTGTGTTATTGTGTGGAATCCTAGGCTTCCAGGATGTACCATCAGCACTGAGTTGTTTCATTATCTGAACTTGTGTTTGGCTGATTGACCGAATGTCAGTGGTATTTATGTAGAGTTGCACATTGTGTACTCCCTTGCATTATGTCATGTGAAAGAGGTGTCCATGTGTCTTAACTGGGGTGACATGATACTTCCATACACAGAATTAATTCCACAGTGCTGGTAACATGATTGCATCTATATGGCTTGGACATCCCATCCAATTTAACATATGCAATAGAATTATTTAAACATCATTGAGGCCCTTAGATTTGGCAAGGTGACAATGTACAACACATCTCCATAAGTTGTCAGCACTGACGTGTTGACAATTGACTATACATAGATATCCCATATGTGACAAGTTCTCTGCAGACCTATTTCTCTGCCCTTGCTGAGTCAACTCAGGTTCAAACATGTACCTATAGTACTGAACCTGTTCTAGTTCAGCTGGCTAACTTGGTTGTGAATTTGTAATTTACAGTGTCAGAAGGTCCATATGCCTGTACAGCTCTTGTGTATATGTGTAATTGTCTCAAACCATATGTGTAGGAATGTGCACTTTCAATATTGTCAAATCAATATGTGTTCTTAGCACAGTCCACTTGCTTATTGGTAGTGGGCAATGTCAGAGCAGGAGTGATGTGAGATATTGGTACTGCCTCAATGATTCCATGTCACCTTCATTAGAATCATCATCATCATGCTATGTGTCTCATGGTGTTTGACCTGCAGCGAAACACATTACACACCCCTTACACAGTACTTATTGGTTGGAAGGGTGTTTGATTGAGTGTTATTGATGTTATTTTGGAAGATTAATCTTCAAAGTTGTACCTCTAGTTAAGGCCATGTCACTGTCATTGTGTTATTTTAAATTGTTCCCTTGTGTCTGTGGAGTGGCATCTGTTGTTACTTGGATCTGTCATCTGTCCATAGGTGTGTATCCAAATGGGTCAGGATATCACACATGCCTAGCAGTGTCACAACCTCAGTGTCTTCTTTGCCACGTGTCAATGTAGTGGTGTGTGTGTTGTGTGTCCTACAGGGTTGCTGTGCAGTGTGTATATAAGTAGGTTTCTGTACTTACCAACAAGTAGGTCATTTCCATGTCGTCCATCCTGGAAGTGTTGATTGATGGTGCAGTGACGGAAGATGAATGAATCATGTACACTCCCAGGATACTTTGCCATGATGTTGGTGATCAATCCCCGGTGATCGACAATGGCCTGCACATTGATGGAGTGTGTGTGCTTCCTGTTGCAGTATAGATGTTCGGTTGCAGCAGGTGGCACAATGCGTACATGTGTGCAGTCAATGGCACCAAGCACGTGTGGGAAGCCATTGATTTGGTAGAAGCCCTGTTTGGTCTCCTGCTGCTTTTGCTGTGTGAGGGGCAAGCTGATGTGGCGGGTGTGAGGGAGATGATGGCATCCAATACCTTGGGTAGGAAGGCAGATAATGAGGGTTTTGAGATCCCAGCAGCCAGGGCACTAGTGGTTTGAAAGAAGCCACTTGCCAACATGTGAAGTACAGCTAGCAGCTTGTTTTCTGGTGGAAAGATGTGGGGTGTCTGCAGACTGGGTGCCAACTGTGGCTCAATGTTGTGCAGCAGCTGCTGAATGGCTTGCCAGTTGAGTCTGTATCTCTGGATGATGTCTTGTTGCCGGAGTCCTAGAAGGGTTGTCCGGTGCGGAATATCCTCTCCTGCCTTCTGCGTTACCTTTGGGGCCCCTGCTGGTGTTGAAGAAGCTGCTGTTGTTGGCCCTGTGCTCTGCTTCTGCGTGCATGCTGGATGAAAAGCACCTCCATGTCTTCCTTTTGGAGCTCTGCTGTTGCTTCTCTGTGTTTTCCTTAAGTAGTGGTGTGTTTGCCCCATTTTAACGCCTGCCCTGACCCAGGCGTTTTTTTTTTAACGCAAATCAGGCTATGTGTCATTTTCCGACCCCACCTCCCGGCCATGCAGGATTTTTGCGCGGTAGGATAAATATGGCTCACGGGTGTTTAAGTCATTTTTTGGACGGGAACGCCTACCTTGCATGTCATTGATGCAAGGTGGTTTCCTGCATCCAGAAAATGACACATGCGGCGGACTTTTGGCAGGTGTCATTGTATAAATATGGTGCACGGTTTGCGCCGAACGTGCGTCAAAATTTTTGACACACATTCAGCGCGAACAGAGTATAAATATGCCCCTTAGGCCCATATTTATGTTTTTTTAGTGCCACATTTGTGCCGCTTTTTGATGCAAAAATCGCGCAACCTTACAAAATACAGGCCCGTATATATACTCTTTTAGCGCTGCATTTCCGTAATGTTCTGACGCAAAAGCGGCGCAAACTTTGAAAATATAATTGCATTTTGAAAGTTTGCGCCGCTTTTGCATAAAATAATTACACACATGTGGCGCTACAAATTTATAAATTTGGGCCACAATTGTATTTTGCAAGTTTGCGCCACTTTTGCCTCAGAAAATGACGTAAATGCGGCACTGAAAAAGTATAAATATGGGCCTTAGAGAGGAGTGCCCAAAGGATGCCGGGTCAGGGAACGCCTTAAAGTGCATGCTGGACTCTTACCACTAAGACCTCAGGCAGAAGTAGCAAAAATCGTTCTTTGGCTAAGCACAATGGGTGTCCCAGGGTTGTCTTCACCAGGGTGTTGAAATGCATGGCCGGTAAAACCAAACAGCACGATGGTCACCAGGTGTCGGCGCTGTTTTGTCCCACATAATCAGTTCCTGTCTGAGCCTTCAAATCAGGATAAGACACCGTGGCACCTCAGAGAGATCATGTGGCTTCACTCTGGCGAGATCACAGGTGGAGCTCATTCCTGCTTCCTGATGTGTCCACACTGCAGCATGAACATTTGAGCGGGTCTTGGGAGATTGGTGACAACAGCAATCGGGAACAGTTTCACCACCACAAAGTGGGGAGCACAGAGAAAGAAAACATGCTGCACAGATGTTGTGCTGCCCTCGGGGATTCAGTCTGGCACCAGACAATGATTGAGGACACACTGAGACATAGTGAATACTATTGGGGAGTGGCCGCATGTTGTCCACAGCCCATATATTTTCCCCTTTGGCCGAGTCCTACCCTCAGTGTGCAGGCAGAGTGACTGTGAGCCACATAGGTACGGGAGCACTCTACATTCTGTATTCTGTTGTACACTTGATTCAGGAGTCTGGAGTTGAGCATGTTGGTTACATATTAGCACAGCCTTGATCTGAGACTAGTTTGAAGTAGTTATCTCTGTCTTTCGCTGTCTGATGTTACAAGCTCCAGCCGTGGCGTCATCTTTTCTGTGTTGCTCAATTTAGAGATTATTTTGTATATAACATTTAAAAAAACATCAGCATCTACAAATCACAAATGTTTCAAATATTCATACAGGGGCAAATTCATAAGATACATTTGTCATAAATGCATGTAGATGACCTAAGTTACCATTTTCATACCTACCGAAAACTCACATAATGATTTCTACCAGGTGCAAACCGATTTACTAGTGTCGAGACCTCTCTAGCTCTAAATTCCATGCAATGGATGTGAAAATGGACATCCCCAAGAGTAGTTTGCAATGGAAGTTTTTAAAAACACACAACCTTATATGTCTGTGGGCTTTCAAACAATCTTATCCATTTTCTTTCCATGCAAAAATCATAGGAAATTTGCATCATCACAGAGCGAGAGAAAATTCTATTTCAGAGTGAGAAGTGGAATGGATCTCCTCCCAACTTTGCTGGGTGTGTAGGAGAATGTAAAAAATTGCAAATTGCTTAAACACATGGCATCCATGCGGCTTGGGAGGACCAAATCGTGCAATTGGGAGAACTAAATTATTCTGCCACTAAATTATACAACAAACAGCAAGTTATCCAGCAGAATGCTGCACATTCTGTGATAGTATTAATCATAATGTTGCTATTTATACGCATATTAACATTGTCTAGGAAAACCCAGATGCAGCAATAAGTAACAGAAAGTTGGATCAGTCAACCTTTTTGTGCGTCAACACGAGTCACGATGTTTTATTAACGTTTGATGCATTTGAGCTAGAAACAAAATGTAGATTGTGTGGCATATCCATAGTTTTGTGGAAAACGCTGAAGCTGTAAAATTGCATAATTCTAGAATCTTGCCTATATTTTTTCAATGTCTGTGTCAATCAGACCTAGCATCTTCAGTTGTAACAAAACTGCTTCCAGGTCCATGTAATAACAAAGTTTTTCCTGTTACTGAAACATTAAACTTGCTTATTGTTTCTTTGTGCATTGTGGAAAAGTGCAAACATAAGGGAAATACAGGGGCCCGATTCACATTTTGTATGAGTTTTCTTACCCCTGCAATAACCGCTGTTTACACTAGTCAGAATTTTAAGGTCCATGGTATTTATCATGCACACGGCCTGATTTAGAGTTTGGCGGATGGGGTTACTCTGTCACAAACGTGACAGATATCCCTCCCGTCTTATTATGATTCCAATATGTTCTAAGGACATTGTAATGAGGCTTAAGGTATATCCATCACGTTTGTGATTTGTAACCCGTCCGCCAACCTCTAAATCTGGCCCACAGTAATTAGCACGTTCATTAAATACATTAGTCAAATTTCGGCAGGACAATACCTGAAGAAATGTAACAGGGAAAAAAAATGAAGATTGTACCGAGATATGTGAATTTTGGTGTGGTAAGCATCACAATGTGCATGTTAGTCTCAAAAGCATGACCAGGTGATATTTACCACTCCAAATAATTTCAAAAATCCCTGGTTAGGATTTTATTAGGTGATGGTAGTAACACCTTCAATCCGACTCCGAATAAGGCAAGTGAAGTTGTGCAAGAGGCTCATTCACTTATTCTAAATAATTGTAAGTAGGTCTTGATGGCCACAGTCCATTATTTGATGGTAAACGAATTATTTTTATGCAATACATCCTTTCCTCTCGAAATAATCTGAAATCTTTGCATTTGTAAGTAAAAGTAAGTCAAATATTCCTCCACTTGAGCTTTGAGGGTGGGTGTCGATTAGTTAAATTAAAGAAGTTTATTTTAGAAACCACATTTGTAATAATTATCAAGAAATTTTCAAGGCACGAATTACAAGGGTGTGTTATATTTTGGTAACACTTTTGTGTTCATTAAACACAGCACACGTTTTTTTTTTTATCTGTCCTGGCCCAAGTAAGCTGGTAGTATTAGTCTCTGACACGATGCCAAGTAACTTGAACATATTTGTTAGGAGAAAGATTTAAATTGGCAAAGAGTGCAACAATGAACATCATTGTCTACAATTCTATTACGCATATTTATAAACTGTAGAGACCCTTTAGGCATTTTGCAGTGTAGTGTAATATATGTATCTCTCCTCCCTAATTAAATTTAATGGGTCTTGCAATCTGTGATGTGCAATTGCCAGTGGCCGAGATTAATTCAAATATTCCATCCAGCACCTTGTCTTTGTTGCAGTTGTCAACCTAAATGCTACGGATATGTCCAGATATGGTCCTGTGCTCACTATGCAACTAGAATCAAGCTGTATCTGGCTGATGAGTCCTAATCAGGGTGAACCTGGTCCTAGATTGCTTGTGTTCTGATTCAGGGAGGATCTGGCAAAAGTAATATGCAGATGGCTGGGTCGAAGCTGAGGTGGCATGGTGGGCAAAAAATGAGGGACTAGGATGCGGCCTAAGTTATTGCCAGTGGCTGAGATTAATTCAAGCATTCCGTCTATCACTTTTTCATGGTGAGATGAGTATGCCCATATGTTGTTCCAGAGCTCAATGTGCCATTGAAATCAAGCTATACCTGGCTGATGAGCCTTAATCACGGCAAAATCGGTCTTAGTGTGCTTTTGTTCCAGTTCAGAGATAACTTGGCCTGGCAGTTTTGGCTCGACTGTTCCCATTGGCGCAGGGACAAGACTTATTTGCATATGGCTAGGTCCAACCTTAGGTGGCATGGAGGGTGAAAAACAATGGACTAGCATGCGGCCCGAGTGATTGGCAGTGACTGAGATTAATTCAAGCATTCCATCCATCACCTTTCTTTGTTACTGTCCTATAGGTTTGTACAGAAGCCTGCAACATTTCTGGTGCACTCCTCCCAGACGGGAACAACCTTTTTTCTTGGCTCTAATTGGCAGGAGTAGAACACAATTTTACCTGCCCGCTTTGCGGCAGAGAAGTATTAACTTGCTCTGTCCCAAAGGCTGCAATCTCCGGGATAATAATAAGGCTAGCTTGGGGTCCTCAGGGTCCATCAGAGCCGATAGTTGACTCATGAAAGGGGACCCCATGCACATTTCCCTTCCCAATGTTACATAAATCTTCTGATGCCTCGACTCTTGGGCCTGGGCCCACTCTCAGGGTTTTAAAAAATGCAAGGCCTGAGATTAACAAAACCTTCATTCAACACAGTTCAGCACTCAAAGTTGCTGTGCTGCATTGCGTAGAGTAAGAGAGCAGGGAACTGCCATATCTACAAACATATGTCCCTGTCCTCCTCTCTCCCAAGTGCCGGCACACAATTAGGCTACTGGATGGCATACATGCATCTTTGCACCATAGTTTAAAGGTGTGTATGTGAGTTAAGCATAGGCTGCATACTGGAACTGTGCCTTTCGAGTCTAAATTACTTTGCCTAGACAAACTTTAAAACTTTTCCCACTTTGGATGTGTGTTCTAAATTGCAGCACAAATGCAAAGTAGGAAAAATTATGACAAATAAACACAGTTCTCCTTTTTTACAGCTGTTTCAAAGTAGCATTATTTTTTGCCGCAAACAACTCTGTACTATTATTAGTAGATAGGGTTTTATGTAAAAAACCATGAGTGGTTACATGGAAGTGCCCATGTACCACCCATGGAATAACTTCTTGACACAAAGTAAAGCAAAGCAGTGCTTTGCACTGTTTTGAATTACTTTCAAGAAGTTTGCTAGCGCAAAAAACACGTTTTCTACTGGAAAGTAAATAAAAAATGATATTTTGTGCATGCTTGAATCACTTTTGTGATCCAGTACAAAATGTCTGTTAATTTGGGCCAAAATGTGGCAGCCGGCATTTTTTACATTGTATTCAGCTGCTTCCATGGGACTCCCGTAAGACCACATTACAAATAAAAAAATAGATTTGGCACCTGAGGGGGTCCCTTTAGGAGCCCCCATAGGGGCTGAGGGGTCAGAGTTTTCCTGCCCTGCCTCATTATGTCCTTTTTTTAAAACCTTTTAATGACATTGGGCAGAGTCTCCTAGGCCTGCAATAACTGCTTCAACATTTCGTCTACTGTTGTGGCCAGTGCATCAGAATGCTCCTTCCAGAGAAGGCACCTCAGCCTTAAATGTTTGAATTACAGTACAGATATTGATGGACGTTATATCTTAATTTCTCACGAAATACTGAAAATATTTACACCAATACAAAGAAGCAGCACTTCAGGTAGAGATCTGTCTTTCTGTCGAATTTGATGTAATTGTGTTCAGCTGTTTAGGTGTTAACACTGTTCAAAATTCCCTATGAAAATTGCATGGCGAAATTGTATTTTGGGACCCATTTTTCTCGGTTTCCACTTGACAGATCACCTCAAAAAGTGCAGGAAAGAGCTGGGGTGAATGAACCTTTACTAGAAAGTTTTTTAAAGATTTGTCAAACGGCACTTTTAAGGTTGTGGTTTCAGTTCAGAAGCTGGTCCAAAATCTCATTGATAGTTGGATACGATTTGTTGTTTAGAGACTTTTTAGTTAAGCTGGTTGGCCACAGATGTTTTATAGCATTCACTAGTCATAACAACATGGATATCAATGGTAATTTGATGAATGAATGAGACTAAGCTTGAATATGGGTATGATATAGCTGATCTTTAGTATGGTTGGAATAAACCTTAATTTGTGATGAAGTTCATCAAAATTCTCCATGTGTATGGAAACATATGAAAATGTGCCTTAATTATTTTGGCAGGTATAGAATTGTAGTATTAGTTTTTATTTCATTCACAAAATATGTTAATTCCTCAGTCGTGGTGAATGAGAAGATGCTTTTCTGTACTGAAAACTTTCAGTGGGGTAGAGGTGGAAGAGGAGTAGATGGGAGTGAAAGATACTTCTAGATCAAAGTTATTTCTTATAGCAGGTTCTGTGTGTAGGGCAGAAACATTAATAATGTGCCAAAATCACAAATGTATGACAGGGGCACTATATGTTCCTTGATATAAGTAGATTTAGTTTAGTGGTGGTGGTGAATGGTGACAATAGTGAATTTAAATTCTTTCTGTATGTTTCTGAGCTTGAAAAGCAGTTTCTTTCATGTTCTGTTTTTCTGAGCCCACCTTTTTTTGAGCAAGTGATACAAAGTCCCAAGTAATATTAGATGTACTGCAAGGATATACTTTGGAATACACTTTAGTTGTTGAGGGGGGCCTTCATTACAGTAGCTGTAAAGACTTCATCATAGTCATGAGTAGCATCTTTCATGATATTGTGGCGATCACGTTTTCATTTTGTTTGTCCATGAACTTTTGCAACACTCTAGAGATTAACTTTTGAAATGGAAGATTAAGGTTCTCATTATGACTTTGGTGGTCTCCCGAACTGCCAAACTGGCCGTCACACCTCTGCAGACCCGGCAGAGAGGACCGCCATATTATGAGCATAGCGATGTTCCCATCGGAACTTAGCCAATGTACCACCAGTACCGCCAGTGCGGATGGACCGCCCCGGACGGTAGTAGGCATCTTCAGGCCGGCCAGGAGCATGTTTCTGCCGACCGTCTTACGAGGTTGCACACCTTTAGGATTTCCCACGTGTTTGCACCGCCACCAAAACCCTGGTGGATACAAAGAGTATGAAAGGGAACACTAACCTTCAGAAACACAGACACACCCGCAGCAGCCATGGAACTCGAACTTGAAGTCTTCCCAATGCTCCTGCTGGCCGTACAACTTCAGAACCAGTGATGGCGATAAAGACATCTGTAAGTACGCATGCCTAGCACACCCTGGAGGGAAGGTCATTAGTAGACACCCACATACAACTCACCGCCTGGCACGGATACCAATGGCAACACACACATGCAAACAAACACCCACACCAATGCACACACAGACACACTCACAAACATTACACACCATGGCCAACATATACATGCCATACACACACCACACTGCACACACACACACACACACACCAACATCACCTACAAAACGTACATACACAACACCACTGAGTCAGAAAACAACAACACATATATGTGGAAGGAAAGGCAGGCCAAGTTTGTTGACCTCGATCCCAATGGTGCAGTGGTGCAGATGTATTCAACATCATACAAAAATATAAATATATAAACTATTTACAACACAGGACTACTTGCCAGTCCAAATCCTGGAAGTGCCCCAGGCACACTGGGCAGAGGTAAAGGCCCCAACTTGATTCCTGACTGTAAAGTGGCCTCCACATGGAAGGGGTACCAATGGGGCAGGCAGGCACCTCAGAGGTGAGGGTGTGGAGGGGAGGGGGCTTAGGTGTGCTCACAGTGTCTTTAGGCTTGGGTTTTGACTTGGGGGTTAGGGTTTGGTACGTTGATTCTGGGGAGGTGCTCAGGATTTGAACTTCGGAGGAGTGCCTTTAGGTTGGGAGGGCTCAAATATAGCAGGGGGAGGGGCAGTATAGGTAGGGGCATGGGAGGACTGAGTGGTATAAAGACTAGGCTTAGGGAGGGAAACAGGGTGCTTGGGGAGTATGGCCTGGTCAGTGGGAGGGGAGAGGGCAAACGCTCAGATGAATAATTTTTTAGGGACACAAGGCTGGTTGTGGGGAAAGGGTTTGGTAGTTGAGGGAGAGGGAATGGTTGGGATGTGTGTCTTCGGATGTGCCTTGGGTGCAGGTGCCTGGGTGGAAGTCCTGTGTGTGCTGGGTGTGTGTTGGGTGGGTGAGTGTAGGTGTTAAGTTGTTGTGGAAGGAGGGGGAGGAGATGCAGGGAGAAGCCATGATGGATGTGTGAGGGTCTGTTGGGGTGTTGCCTGCAGGTAAGGTGGATGTGCTGCATCTCGGCATGTTGGTAGTCATGGTGCGTGTGCATATGGTGAATCTGGTGGATATATGCAGGTCTACTGTTGTAGTGACAGTGGATGAGAGATGACTTGTGGCTGGATCTGGGACTGTTGATGTGCTGATTGCAGGTGTGAGTGGTGAAGTGTCTGTGAGGCAGGAGGTGGTGGGGGAGTCAGTGTAGGGTATGGATGTTGTTGTGTCTGACTGTGTGCATGCCAGTGGTGGGTCTTATGGTGCCTGTGTTTGTCTTTGTGAACCGTGTCTGTTGTCGTGGATGAATGCTAATGACTTTGTGCTTTGGATCGGTGTGGGGAGCGGGGTGTGGGAATGGACACAGGTAGCTGGAGGGGGGACAGAGAATGAGGTGACACTGGCTGAAAATGAGGAGGCGAAAGCCTGAAATGATCTCTGAAGGCCAGTCAGGGCACCGTGAATGCCTTCCAGGTAGGCATTAGTTTGTTGCATTTGTGAAGCCATACCCTCAATGGCATTCCCAGTGGTTGCCCTCAGGAGGTCAATAGCCTCCTCACTGAAGGCACCAGCGCTGACTGAGGCAGGAGCATGAGGTGCCTGCAGCGAAGTAGATGCCCACTCTCTTGGGTGAGCGGGCACCGGCAACTGGGTGGGGAGCTACAGGGAGGGCATTGCTGGTAAGTGGGGTGGCGGACAAGGAAGAGTCTGTCCTGGTCCCAGACATGTCCGCTACTGCCAGGGAGTGTCCATCGGAGGAGGAATCTGAAGAGGTCGTAGTCAAACCGGTCTCCCCCGTTGCACTCCCCTCAACCTCCATCCCACTGGTTCCCTAGGCTCTGCCAGACTCGGCTTCCTGGGTCCTGTGTGCTGCAGTATCCCCACTTGCTAGCGCCACTTCTCCGTTCACCTGATGATGCTAATGCAAACAAAGACAGAGAAGGAGAGAGATGGTGGGTGGGAGAGACATAAATGGTAGAACCCATCACTTACAAAGGGAAAAACAAAACGTATTCCCACTCTGATTACAAGGCATGAAAGTTCTAATAAAAATACACCTGGGGGACATACATGGCAAACTGAATCTATGTTGATCTGACCCACTATTATGGGCAATGTGTCACCAAATTTCTAGATGAATGATGTACCAATGTATAGTTGCCCATAACCTGCCCAAATCCCATTCCACTTGACCCAGACAGATACTTCACTACCAACCCAGATGACTATAGCATGTTGATTTTGGATTGCTACATATCCCTTTTCACTGTGCATATCCTGTCCTTACACCAAATTCAGGGATCTACATGATGTGCACATGGCACCTGTTTTGAAACACACATAGCACCACTGTCAAATTGGCTGACCAAAGCCAACAGAAGAGGGCATAACATTTCAGTTTCACTGGGGCTGGGATGGAGGGAAATGCACTACACACATATGGATGGGGAGTGTCTTCCAAACATGAAGATAGTGACATCAAATGTCACTGTCATCATGTTATTGGCTCAAAAAATCAGATTGAACCAGAAAGAGCTACTGACACTTATAGTCAATGTGCAGCTACCAATGGGATACATCTCATCTACCAACTGCTGTTCATGTATAACCCATACAAGGCCAAAGAATTGAGAGGTTTACGTCTGTATTCACCCCCTTGTGGCTGCTGTGCTGCCCTCAAATGCCCGTCCACCTCAGGGTAGGCATCTGCAAAAATGCAGGCCATTTAGGGGGTTCGGGTTGAAGGGCACCACTCTCTTGTTGGGAGGCCATCCCCAGCTGGGCTTCTGTGTTCTTCCGGGCCCAGCATTTTAGGTCCTCCCACCCTTCCTGCAGTGGGTGCGCCGCCAGCTATGGCCAACCAGGGTCTGCACTTGCTTAGTGATGACACACCAGATCACTTTCTTTTGATGGGTGCTGACCTGCAGGGGACACACAGACAGAAGGAGAGAGACATGTAGAGTGGCATCACAACAACAGCAATGCCCTTCACCCAACAAACATTTCTCATGCACACGCATACGTTTGTTTGTCAACAGCACAAACACATTCACTTCTGTGCTACAAGCATGCATCCAGTTCATGTGCGCTGTCACTTTGTCCTCCAGCCTCACATATAACACAAATTGACAGGACAGTTACATTGGATTTACCTGCTGCTCTGGTGCGCATACAACCATCCATACAGGGGTAGGATCTTATCCATCAGCTTGTCCAGTTCTTCAGGTGTTAAGGCAGGGGCCCTATTTCCGGCAGGACGTGGCATTGGGGCTCCCAGTGACAGAACACAGCAGCTCACAAAGTGAAGGTCTTGCTTGCACGAGTGTCAGGAGTCAAGTGAGATGGGCAACAGAAAATGGTGGTCACGGACGCTGCGTAAAATACCATCACCACTGGTGGTGATTATTATTGGCCCCAGTCTCCCACAGATAACGTTATTCAATGCAGAGTTGTATGGTGGTTGCAACTGCCTCCCACCATGACGTCTAACACTGGTGGAATGAGCTCACTTTCATCTGTCCTGTGCACGAGGGACATTCGTGTGCCTCTTTACATGTCGTCTGTGTACTGAATATGAATTTTAAGTGTGTCATGGATGATTAATGGAGATAAGTGAATTGATTAAGAATGTTTGCACATCATACATGAGTGCACATATGTGATCTATAAGCACAGTGTAGGTAGATGTACTTATGACTATAACAGGTCTTGTACATTCCAATGCTGCCTCATAGATGCATTTCTCATATCTGCATGTGAGAAGTTGACATGAGGGTGATAACCTGGGTGACAACGCTACTGTAACATGGAAGTTACAAATATGTCATATGTAGCATCCAGTTTGTCGGGCCCTTGCACTGACATCTGGGATGACATTAACATTCAGTTTCATTCTCCATTTGATATATGTTTATATTAGCATTCTATCGAAGGTTCTGTACTGTGCATCAAGTATTGAGCCAGTTGCCATGTGAACTATCTATATTGGCTAGTGCCTGTCCTCTCTCCCATTCCTAGATACCGTGCAATGTAGCAAATGACGCCCACCAGTGTACCAACTTGCTACATTGGAGGAGTGCCACATAATCACAACTGTGTTCCCTGTTGGAGCCAGATATTTTGCCTGCCATCTGCAACCCCTATGCCATCCCTCCCACGGTACAGGTCTTATCAGTGCTGCATTTCCTCACCTCAGGATCATTTCAGATTACAGTGGGTTTGGCTGTAGGACTGTCTCAGCCGATGTTCAGTGTAGTGTTGCAGGATGTACTGTGTGCCTTACTCAAACACATGGGCAGCTACAACAGGTTCCCACAACGTGCTGATCTGTCCACTGTAAAATCTGACTTTTATGACATGGCTTACATTCCACATGTGATTGTGGCCATTGATGGCACCTACATCACTTTGGTTCCTCTCAGGGCCAATGAACAGGTATACAGGAACAAGAAAAACTTCTACTCAACCAATATATTTCACAAGTGACTGCCAAATATCCTGGATCTGTGCATGATTCTTACATCTTGAGGGACAGCAGTGTCCCACACATGCCGGACCAGTGGCTGGCATTGGTGACATAGGAAGTGGCTAGGAGACAGATGAGAAGGATGCAGCTGAGTCTAGGACAGAGTTGACTCAGCAACTCTTCCAATGAATCTCAGGTATATGTGAATTGTCATGTACCCAACCTGTACCCTCGTCTGCCTTGTGACATTGCCCCTCCTGGTATGTGGCATCAATGGAGATGTGTGCAGTGCAGCCATTCCTCTGTGTGGGTTTTGTAGGAAACATACAGACCATCAGGGGAGGTGTGACTGTTGAAATGACAGAGCTATGTGGTACCTGCTGTTGGATAGCATTACATCTACAAGTATTTGGCCATGTTGTACGGTCCCAGGACTGCATTGTAAATCGCTATGGTCTTGCCAACCTCAGTAATATGACAGTTTCGCTCGTCATCCTCACTATACCCAAATGAAATATATTGAAACCTCGCTGTTTTAGACAGTGCAACATGCCTTTTCTGTGGGCGATATCAGCTGTTAGGGATAGATCATTGGGAATGCTTGTATTGGGGATGTCCACCTACCATGGTGATATGTGGTTACTTTCCACATGCAAAATGGCACATGTGGAAACATTAGTGTACTGTATGTGTATTGGGTGAACAACATTGATTACTGTAGTAAAGGGTTTGCCTGTCTTGCTCAAATTGCAGGTGCTGGTGGTGGTTCTACTCTGCTTCCTGACATGATTGGTGGCATCCTTGTTACAGGATTACAGTACATGTCAGCTATACTGACACGCTAGCAGGACATTGCTGGCCATGTGTCCATCTGACAGACCTGTTGGGAACTATGTGTGAACCGAAAAGACTCTTTACACAACATTATATGACTTGTAAAAATGAAGACACATATGCAGTTCTTGTGCTCAATGGTGTTTATTGTGAATCTTTAGTGCAACAGCTGTTGAGTTGGGTCATGGGGTATTGAATCATCAGAGTAATTAGCCCTTCTGTTGGAAGTACAGGTCCAGTATCCCCAGGCCATGGGAAAATGGAGACTTGTCAATAAACACTCAACAGGGTGTCTCAGTGGAACACAAGGGAGAATGTTCAGGAGAGAGATCACTTCCTGGTGGTGTGCTTGGTCTTGGCCTCAGGTCATGCAGGATGTCTGGATGGATGACCTTGTTTGTGTGGGAGTTCGTAAGCTGCAGGGGCAGGGGTACTAGTGGCCTGTGGGTCCTCTGGCAGGGTTCCATTCCACTAGCGGTGGCAGATGTGGATGGCACAGGTAGTAATTTGCTTTTGGGAGGGGCCTGCTGGTGGGAGGAGGATGCACACAGGATGCTGGTAAGTTCAGTGAGCACCCCTGCAATGGAGGCCATGGTGACATTGTGTGCCTGTCACTGCTGCATGGCCTCATTGTGGTATTCCCTCTGTAGCCTTTGGTTCTCCTGCAAGGTTGAGAGGATATGGCCCATCCTGTCCTGCAATTGCTGGTATGCTCCCAGGACTGTGGAGATGGCCTCCTGGCCAGTCGTTTCCCTTTCGTGCCTCATCCCTTGGCCCATAGATGTCCTTCCACTTCCCCTTGCCCCCTGTGCCTTTGCCCCTGGCACAGTGTTCCCACTCCCACTTACACCAGGACCTTCATTATCTTGGATGTGAGGGATTGGAGCAGGTCCCTGTACTGTGGGACACACTATAGATTGAACAGTCCTAGGGACACAGGTTTGGGGATAAGGGTTGCCTGTGCTGTTGTTGCCACAGGGGTGGGGGCCTCAGATGTGGGCCGGGTGAGGCTGGTGGTGGTGGACTGACCAGTTGTTCCAGATTGGCCAGGTAAGTCTTCACTTTCCAGACATCAGAAGTTGTAGAAGTCACTTGAACCTTCTTCCAGGGGATGGCTGTCTGTCTCTGGCATCCTCTGCAGGGTGGCAGCGAAAGGGGTACCTGTGGATGGAGAGGGAGTGTGTTACATTGTGGAGGTGTACTTATCATAGTATTATGCAAAGAGTACCTTGCTTTCCATTGATGCTGCATTGACAGATGCTGCCCTGCTGACAAGGTTTGTCGCTGATGGATAGTGTAGTTGGTTTCTTGTGGCATAGAAGGTAGTGGATGGCATTGCTGTCATTGCCACGTACTAGTGAGCAGTTGCAGTATCCAGTTGGTCTAGGAGGTGGCATGATTTTACGTGCAGGTTTTCAAATGTGGAGTGGAAATGGCACAAATACAGGGGTAGGGAGTGATGCATTGTTGGAGGTGTAATACTTGCCACGGTGAGAGATATCTTTGCACTGGGATGGGCTGTGTGGTGATGGTGTAAGTTGGGTGGTGTGGCATGCAAGGGAGGACATTTGGTTAAGGGGGAGGTGCACCTGGTGCGCATTGGTGGGTGGTATGGTTGTGGGGATGCATGCTGTACAGGAGTCATTGGTGCCTGGGGAATGTTGGTGACTTACCAGAATCCAGTCCCCTGTGTATTTCCCTTGAAGCCCTCTGGGTGCAGGATGGCCAAGACCTTCTCCTCCCACAATGTGAATTCTGGGGGAGAAGGTGTGGGACCACTGGCAGTCTTGTTGATGGCAATGTGGTGTGTGATTTTGCAATGTGTGGATTGGAGTTAGTGAGAATGTGAAATGGGATAGACATGCAGTCGGGTCTATCTATGTCAATGGGGAGAAATAGCAGCCTCAGTTAAAATTATAAAAAAGAAGGTCAAATTTTTTCCTTTGCATACGTGGGAAAGGTGACTTATAGGCTGAGGTGGTGCATTGAGATTAGGTTATTTAGTGCTGTAAAATCTTTGCTGCTTTCAATGCCCAAGTCACTGTACAAATCTTTGGAAAACACTGCTGAGGGAGAGATTGTGACTTTCGAGTAGACGGTTAAGATTTTTCATACATTTAATACTGCTGTTTGGAAGATGGCAAATAGTTTACATGTTACAGCCCAATCTCATACAACTCCAACTGGACAGCTTCAAAGGAATGTAGCCATTGAATTTGGGTGGCAACATATAAAACCAACCAGCAACAGCAGCAAGTCCAGACGAGCCCCATGCCAACTCTTTTTCTAGCTATATGCACAATTATTTTAATGCATTAGTGAGCTGCAGAATGAAGCCAGAGCCGTATGCATGAAGTGACTGTATTTCTCACCTGTCCTAAAGATGTGTTTATCTCATTAATTCACTCTATGTGGAAAACATGTAAAATAGCTAATTTTTATATCCCAAACAATATCAAATATACTTGAATTAAAATTTCAGATTTGGGCTCTCATGCAAATATGAACAGTGAATTTACTACTAGGAATACTATGGTGCCTCAGATATGAGCAATTTATAATATAACTCAGATAGGGCCAGGCACAGAGCTCATCAGCTCTCTGTGTGTAGTTCAATCAGCTGCATAAGGTATTTTTGTGGTATGGAAAGGCAATCATGCTCCACAAACATCCAGCTAAACACATGGGGGCTGAATGTTTTAACTTTCTTAAAACAGCTAGCTTAAAGAGTGGTAGTTAAGAAAATGTAGCAACTTCAGGGTTGCAGCCATTGAAATTGACAAAGTGGAACACTCATTTATAACAGGAGGGGTCACTAGGACCATCGTTACAAACAGCCCACTAATTTGTCTGATATTATGCACACCTTATAAAATCTGACTCGCCTGAGCAAGAATTTATCAGGTGTGATATTATGGTACCCAATTAGATTTTTGGAATTCACATCTGCATGGTCCAGTGAATATCAAGTATATTTCCTCTGATAAATATCAGCGGGTCTGACCTGTAGCAGTAGCCGTCACTGCACATATTACAATCAATTGAGTTTCTTGCAATGAGGGTCTGATAGCAGAATTGATTTAGCTTTTTTAAAAGAACATATTGTTCTAGGTAAGGATAGGAGTTTTTAGTGGCCCACACAAAAACAAAAATCTAAGACAAACCATAAGTTGCTGAGATGTGTCACAGTAACAATTTGAACTGTCACTTGGTCTAAACTGTATTAAAACACTGGCTAGTACATAAGCACTTACTCATTAGTTACAGAGTTCCATTAGCAATGTTCATTATTATTCTGTCATCTAAAACACATTCTATGAATCTCAGGTTTACAATTGCTTATCCTGCTATTTGAAGAGCTATTGGTGGCACATCGGACTGCTATTTATTTAATTATTTAGCTATTTATTTATTGATTTACTTTTGTGATTTTATATAGGGAGGACATGGCCCATACACATCAGAGTGTTTTACAATAAAGCTGGATGTATCAGTAATAAATGGAACATATACACGTACATTAAAGATGGCGAAAAACTCTTGGTTAGCCTTCCCATGGGGTATACTACTTCACACAGTTTGAATGTAAACATAGCCGTTACAAGCAGGTGGTAGAAGATGAGTGCTTTACAAAACACAGAGTATATCAATACCAAATAGAAGATATACATGTAACATTAAAAGAAGAGAGGACACCAGGTTGGCCTCCCAGTGAGGTAGATTGTTTCACATGTACTCTCTGTAAGACATGATAGTGACAAATAGGTGGTATAGCACTGCAAGCTGGACAAACATCATTTGTGCTGGTTAAGATTGGTCTGCACTTGGCAGGACCAAGAATGGATGGGAGCAAGATGTTGGTCCAAGAAAATGGCTTTGAGGTCTTTATTGAAGGAGACATGATGTGGTCAGATGGATGCTAGAGAAGGAGAGAGTTCCATAATCTTGTAGCTCTTCCGGACAAAGTTTATCTCATGTATCACTCATGCTTGAAGGCGGGAGGTTTGAGGAGGAGCAATTTAGCATTTTTGTGAGTCACAGCTGGCTCCTGAGATTTTCAAATCTCTCCGAGGTATGATGATAAAGAGGAGTGAGTAGCTTTATGAGTGATACAAGCAATTTTAAATTGAACTCTTGTTTTTATGGGGAATGTTGAATGGGGGAGATGTGGTCTAATGACAAAATTAATACCCATTCGATGCTTCAGGGTGTAGTAGATAGGAATTGCTCATATCTAGGATGTAGAGGGCATCATTTCCAATCTGCAGAATTTCAATCTCAGTGCTGTGGCCCTGACGGAATACAGATTTAAGGGAGCTGAGGAGGTTGTTGTCCTTGATGTGGGATGACATTTGGGAGGCTACGCGTCTTTCAACCAACTTGCCTAAGTTGTTGAAGTCATCGGGGTTTAGAGATTTTATTTTTAGGAGAGGAGAAATGTGAACCCTTTTTAGACAGTGTGGGAGCAAGTCCTGGTAACATGATGAGTTAACCAGGGTTGTGCAAATGGGGAGATGCAGTTTGACTATGTATTTACTGATGCAGCCTAGGTTGGCGTTGCACAAATGGTTAGAGGTTTTCACCATTGATAGAGTTTGTAGTAAATTTGATGCAGCGATTTGGGAGAACGAGGAACATGGCTGTAGTGCCTTGTAAGGCAGTACCTCTTCAAATTTGTTGTTTACTTAAGAAGGAAGAGAGATATTAATGTTTTTTTGTCAAAGAACTCTGCACAGTTATTGCAAAGGAACTCCAATGCCTTATATGGGGGTTGGAGGGAGGGTTGCTCCAGTAGTTTATTTGTTTCAGAATGCCAACTTTAAAGCCCCTTGAGTGCCTTGGACGTAATGGTTACGTCCTCGGCCATGATGCTCGTGTGGCGAGGACATAACCGTTATGTCCTGCAACTGGCTCACTGGGGGACTGCTAGCGGTCTCCCCTTGGTCCTCCCACTCCATTCCCCTGGGCAGGGATGGAAAGGCTATTGCTTCACCTACCACCCCCGCCCCCAAACCCCCATGACGTCTGATGACATCAGCTCACGATAGCGCTGACCTCTCAGATGTCACCTCCATTGTGCTGGAAGCATGGCTTCCAGCGCGATCTGAGGAGAAACTGATTAGTTTCTCCTCGGTACAAGGACAGGGAGGTTAGGGAGGCATGAAAAGGAAAGGAAAAGCTTTTCCTTTCCTTTTCATGTCTCTCTGAGCATTCCCGTAGCACGATTGCATAATGATCGTACTGCAGGAATGCAAGCTAAACACCAGGGAGTTTGTTTACTTTTTGTAAACAAATAAGGGGAGCAGCTCCTTTAATACAGTCATTACTTCTTCAATATACTGGTAAGGAGCCGAAATCACAAGGTGGCAAATGGTGTGAGTTGGAAACTCCTGCAGCATGCATTTCCAGTTCACATTGTGTTCTTGGCTGAGCACAGCTGATGCCCATTGAGGTTTTACAACCTCACCAGAACATCAGCGGCAGCCTTCAGATCATTTTGTAGGGCAGGGTTTAGGGGTTATTGTGGTTCATGGGCAGTGACTTTCTCAAAGCCATGCCCAATACTCTGAAAGCCACACCCCCTCAGAAGCACTTTTAAAGCTTCAGAGGTAATGGCCTTAAAGTCCCGTCCCCTCCTTGGGTTCCACCCCCTCCTTGGTGCCTTGTCTCACATGGTGAGTTTCATCAGGACGTTGGCAGGTCTGGTGTATTCAGCAGAACACCTCCAATCACAGTAAAATATTATTGCATACGTGCAAGAATATATGTTGCAACACCAAGACTATAGTAAATCCCTAAGTAATCCAATCCTCAAGATTTGAAAAATACTACATATACTTCAGTTTTTCGATGTTTCAGTGTTAATACATACAGCACTGTAATTAAATATACAATTCTGCTCGCGTAGAGAAGTTATGTTTGATTCTGCTAACCCTATTTCACTGGTACAACACAGATGCATATTGGCTCTATTGTGCACTGGGCACGTTTTATTGTTTATTGGCATAAGATATTAATCAGCTTATCAGTGTAGTTGAATGCCCCATTGTCTTACTCCAGAAGCACCCAGTGATATGTAACCCCCAAATACAGGACTGGTCAAATGCTTATAATATTTCTAAAACACACATTCATATAATTGAATATTCACATAAAGTAAGGGTGGGACATATATGGACTATTGCATAACTTGTGTTCATTGTGCTTGACTTATTTAAATAATGCCCATAACACACAAAAATAGCAACATGACAGAACATATAACAGAAGTAAAACTCTGCAGAGAACCACAAGGTTAGGTGAGGAAAACATTTCTAAATACATTTTACATCTGCAGTACATTGAATATCCCAAAGTAAATAATTAGAGTTTCGTGGATGTGAGTGCTCAAAACACTGAGGAAGGGGCCATGTGTCTGATTTTTCGCAGTAGGGGCCAGAGTTACAAGGACCTAGTGCCACAAGAGTGGCGCTAATGACTTCTCCATATTTGCAAGGTGGTGTAATGCCACTTTGTGACTTTATACCACCCTGTAAATATAGGCCCTTCTATGTAGTTTTCTGCGTCAGAGGGGCATGCAATGGGTATTGTAGTGGTCATTCCACAGCAACACCCAATGCTTTTGACGCTGTCCCAGATTTACAAGAAATCTAACGCCACCCCAGGGCTGACGTTAGTATGTCACAAAGAGGAGGAATACTTTTATTCCTCCTTGGGTTTTGCTTTTCTATGTGTGCTGTGTTCTGCAGCCCACATAGAAGAAGCAAAATGCTATGGATGATTGTTTATGTGTAGGAGGGGACACCTTCCTGCAAATAAACAATCACACCCCTCAATGCAGACACCGTTGCACTATGGTGCAAGGATGCCGGCATTGTTGGCACAGGCTGCCTAATTTAGCCCCATGCAAGGGGAAACACAGGGGTGTGCTGTGTCCTTGTAAATACGGTACATCCTTGCGTTTCCAAAAAGACGCATCGCGGCACTCCTAATTTTGGAGCAACACTGAGCTGCACCAGTTTGTTGTAAATCTGGCCCCACATTGTTTAAAATGTCAATTGTTTTTAAGTAAGTAGCATTGGGCAGAATCTGATTTATTTTCACTTGAAGCATGTTTGAACTTTTCAATTAAATCCCTATTACCCATGTCTCATATGAAGCTCTTTTACAATTCTGCATCTGCGAAAATATTGGCATTTAAATATTAGCCGTTTCTGTTCAAGGCTAGCACATTTACAGGGAAATGCATAAAGCTGCTGGCGATTTCAGACACAATTTATTTCAGACAGAAATCTAGACTTTCAAGCTTATGTACAAAGCTGCCAGCCTCTGCAACGCGTTTCTGGCATGTTTACTCACGGTTCTTGGATAAAACCCAATTGTACATTTTTTATTACTTTAGAACTATAGAAAACAAGTTTCAACCTTTTGGGGAGGACGAGCAAAAAGAAAATGTATAACGATTACAGAGTGCTAAAGTCTACAGTTCAATTTGAAATGTATTTTGTTCTTCCTTTTAGCAACTGATCATTGTACACCGAAACATGCAAAAATTGCCTGACCAAACATCGCCAACCGTCTTTTCCTAACCTATTGACTTCTATATAATCCCATTGAATCACTACTTGAATCAGGGACAATAGACAAAAATACAGAAACAAGCATACTACAAACAAATGCATAAATGGCCAAATATGTAATTTAAAAACTAGACTCCAGCATGTTACTTTGTTTGGGCTCCTATTGAATGCATTTTGTTTGCACATACTAGTATTTCAATTGAGGCCTCCAGTTATCCATACTAGATTATTTTTTCTATATTTTCTTTGTGCACACAAATCAGGCTATTGATACCAACTTAGGGCCCTTTTTATGACCTCAGCTGCTTTGCACTTGAAAAACTCATTGCACAACTCAATGTGGTGCATACGCCACGCAACAAAAAAATTAGATTTATGAAGCCCTGCTACCCCACCTTGCGTTGCCCTGAGTGGTTTCATACATTTAGAGTAAAGCAACACAGCACAAATCACTGCGTGCCTTACTCTGCACCACGGAGGCATTCCATAGGTGTTGCGTGGGTGTTCCCATCCAACATCTATTGATTTTGATGCATTTCCAAATGTACAAGACGTAGTAGACCTAGGAATGCTCCAAAAACCAACACAACCCCAGGTGAGGTGTAATGAGGAGAATTATTTGTATTTCTCCTCTTTCTTCCTCTTTCTATGTGTGGTACATTCTGCAGCATGCAAAGAAAGGGGAAAAAGCCTCAGGGGATTGTTTTTGTGCACAAAGGTGCTCCTTCCTACACAAAACAGCCCTACAATCAACGGAGGAACCCTTGCAGAATGGGACAAGGGTGTCTGCATTGGCACTAGGCAGCCAAGTGCATGCTGCTCTGGGGAGAGGATAGGAATGCACTGTATTGGGATAAATACATCTCATTCCTGCCCTTTTCCAGTGACTCAGCACAGCAAGGTGATTTGCTGTGCTTTGCCACTTGGCCATAAATATGGCTCTTAATTTTCAGCCTACAATTTTAAATTTTTTCACCTTTACCAGTTGTTTTTATTTTTATTTTTTAATTATTTCACATTTGCATTTTTAGCTACCCACTGTAATAATCTGCTAATATTATTTAATTTTTGAAAGAGTTGTGGATACCTCTAAGCCCGCCCCGCCCTTGAAAGGGTGATACAGACCCCCTGTCATTTACTGACCACAGTTTAAGAACCAGTGCCCAAGCCTTTGAATTTCATCATATGATCCTTAAGCCACAGGCTCTTTCTCAAATATAGATAGAGCCTCTGTCTTTTCTCACTATATTCAGGTGTATTTGAGGAGTTCTTTATCTCAATAGACCTATGAAACCTTTGGAATTCTCCTAGATTTTGTTCTGCACAATGACCCTTAGTTCTCCTTTAAGATAAACAAAGAAAGGGCGAGTAATGGCTTGTTGGAAAGAAGGCGACAAAATAAATCATAGTGCACCTCAAAACCACGAATGAAAAAAAAAAAAAAAATCACACTTGTTAACGCAAAATGACTTAATTAAAAATTATTAATGAGTGTTTATGTGTTCTAATAATGAGTTTTTTAGAAATGGTTAACATAGAAAAATTAACGTGCACGTTTCAAATTGTGACCTTGGAGATTGTCCACCAGAATTCATGTACTAATAAATGACTAGAATACATGAAATATAGAAAAAACAGATAAAGTTAATGCAGTAATGTGTCATATTGAGAGATATAACCCATGTTTTGAAATGATGTTAGGACTTAACTTTGCTAATGTCTTGGCCCAGTTTTGTCAGGCCTCATCTAGAATCTGTATTTCTTTTCGTTTAATGGAAAATGCTGACAAGCTGAACTAACCGTGAACTGCTCATTGTTTAAAAAAAATTGCTAAGCTGAAACCTCTATGTGAACCAACGGACAGGAGATGATGGAACTAGAATTGTAACGATTAGTGTGTAAAGCTCACTGAGTGTATTTTCCCAGGACTTGAACAATGAAGGCACTGACTGGAGAAGAAGATGCAACATTTCAATACCTGACGAGCCGGATGATGGGGACATCGTAAAGTGGACCAATCAATGACATGAGAACTGTGAAATATTAGAATACATAGATTTGGGATAAAATAACTATTGCGTAGAATCATAACTTGAGATTAATTGACCAATTGGAAATTGGGGTATAGTCTGGGTAACTTCGATTTAACAACGTGACAGAGGACAAAGGGGAGAATACTTCAGATTAAACGGATAGAGATGTTAGATGCTAGACGCAGATGCTAGATGTTACTGAGGCGATTCGAGATTCTGTCATTGGGCTCATACTCTTGTGAGCCTGACGTGATGCTGACCGACTGATGACCTGAAGACGAAGACTGACTCTGTTGCTGATCCATACCGAGGATAGGTAGACATGATAATGTGACTGAATATAACTTTGTGCCTTTTCTTTCTAGGTACCAACTACACTGTCTAATAGTTTTCTTAGATAGATGATTTTTTCCAGAGATTCCTGTTTCTAAATTGTTTTTCCATGAAGTCCCACATGTTGATGCTAATCTGGACCAGATTAGGTTTTCCTTATATGATGACTGACAGATTTAGAGAAAAATTATTGATGGACTGTTTTGCTGAACTCTATGAATAGGGAAAACGTATTACCTTTGATCTTTCTGTTGATTTTTACTAATGCATTAGAATATGCTGTGATGCAGGTTTTGGTCAGATTATGTTTTTGGCGCCTTATAAGAAATTAATACAGAATTTTTGATTTGATTTGAATTGTGTTGAATTCATCTTATGACTTAGTATTGTAACAAATAGGTAAATAAAATCACTAAAACATACAAGTTGTGGTAATTCATGACTGGAAGGTCATGGGGTGTTGTGTTCTTTGTTTGATTAATTGCTGATGATGACTAATGTTTATTAAGTTGTGTATTGGTCATTATAGTACCAACCATACCCTAGCTAGGATACTACATGCAAATCAAAAGGTTCATCAACCTCTGCGCGTCCCCTTGAAAGTTTACTTATTAAGGACCCGGCGCGCTATCACACTATAAGTGAAATAACCTCAAAATGACAGCTACATTATTATACAGTCCATACACGTAGCTACAACCCTATTTGACCTATACCCACTGACAAACACATGCCACATTCTGAAGTAAAGGTGTTAAAAAATTGCCACCTTCTTGAAAAATAAGTTCATGAAAATTGAGAAGGAACTTATCTCTAGCAACCGTATACCAAACAACCTTCATTGACCAGAAAGTCCCCATAACCTGATAAAAGGTTATAGCCATGTCAGAAACCTCCTTGGGTAAAGGCAGATTGTGAAAAAATCTGTCAAACCATTTAAATACTCAATTCCCCTTTCACTCTGGCAAAGAGAATTGATCACTATTTGACACTCATCTTTGGAGTTTATAAATCAATCATTGAAACAGGTCAAGTGCCTGACACCCAAAAAGTATGCATAATAAAGTTCCTTATCAAAAAACTCACTGGGATGCAAGCTAATCACAGAAAGCTTAGCCCCATCTCACCCCACCTGCCTTTAAAAACTAGTGATATCTCAGGCTTAGCATTTATGTACAACTGAGAAGTTGTTCAGTTTGCTGGAAGTTTCTTAGGAAATTCCCAAATTGTTGGAACAAACTGCCAGCATAATTAAAACATGTCTTTATAGTCTTTTAAGCAACTACTGAAAGTAAAACTCTTCAAGATGGATGCCCCTGAGCAGGTCACTGCCGCTGAGCAGGTCACTGCACTTACTCGGAATGTTAATGGCCTGATCAATAATTTTAAAAGGGCGCAGCATTTCAGTCCTTAAAGTGCCATTCCCCCCTTGTATGCACACACCTGCTTCCTACAACAGAGCATATCATGCTAGCTACACCAGCTACACCACATACACCACAACATCCTCCTACACAAGTGCCTCCAGATGCAATATTCTACAATTCACTGTGATGTTCTAGGCTGATTTGTAGTAATCAGACATGGAGGGCATGCATTGGAAAACAGCATTAATTTATACCTGTCACATTGGTGAAAAGTACATATCATGCATTCACAGAGTTGCTCTTGCAGTCCCCCATAAGCCCTGGCGGAGACTTCAACTCAGTCATGGACCCCTAGCTGGACACCAGTAACACCTCGGCATGAAAAATTATAGACCTGGTGGCTTGGGCTACTCCCCTGGCCAGGTTCAACTCCTGGTGCTTGCTTCACCGTCTCACACTGCAATACACCTTCTACTCCTATCCACACGGTTCCTCCTCATGAATAGACATTTTCCTCATGTGGTATTCTGCCACAGGCACTGTATGACCATGACCATGTGCTCCTCATTCTCAACTCGCCCAGACACAGACCATTGGGACAATGGAGACTGAGGCCCTGATTTTAACTTGTTGGTGGAAAACTGCACTAACGCAAAAAGTTTAGCACCGGCTTGCACCATTTCTCATAACCAGCCCGGCACCATATTTATGGAATGGTGCAGGCTGGCGTAAGGGGTAGGCTAGTGTTAAAAAATAATTATGTTAGCCGGGTGGGGCTGGCAGTATGGAAGAAGGGGGTTTTGCACCAAAAAATTAATTTAGGCAGGTTACAGTAAAAAAATAATGACTCTAACCAGCCTAGCGTCATTTTCTGACGCAAAACCATCCACATCACATGACTGCTGTATTAGAAAAGACAGGAGTCATGCCCACCACCCCAATGGACAGCACAGGGGACCATGGTCCTCTGGGCATGCCATTACACTCAGCGCCATGTAGGGGGGCCCAACAAAAATAATACATACCTGTATTTACCTATACTTACCTGGGATGGGGTCCCCCATCCTACGGTGTCCCTCCGGTGTGGGTGGGGGTGTCCCTGGGGTTGGGGAGGGCACCTGTGGGCTTATTTCATGGTGTTCCACCATGGAAATAGGCCCCTCAGGTCCCCTAATGCCTGCCCTGACCCAGGCATTAAATAATGGTGCAAAGCATGCTTTGCACCATTATATGACCCTTCCTCCTCCGTGCATGATTTTAGTATGGGGAGATAAATATGAGGCTAAGGCCATAGAGTCATTTTTTGCACAGGAAAGCCTACTTTGCATCTCATTGATGCAAAGTAGGTTTTCACATCCAGAAAATTACTTTAACTCCATAAATTTGGCGCTAGACCGGTCTAGCGCCAAAGTATAAATAGGGAGTTAGTTTTGCACCGAAGTTGCGTAAAATAAAATGACTCAAATTCAGCGTAAAACATGTATAAATATGCCCCTGAGTGCCTGGTGACTCCTAGACTCTACATTTGACAACTTCCTTCAATAACAAATCTCTGACTAAATCACAGGCAATAACGACATAGTAGACTCTCCAGGAATAATACAGGAGTCAATAAAGGCCACCCTTATGAACAGATAATATCCCAACAAACCTTATCGAAAATGTGCAAAAACAGGAACTCCACAGACCTAGAACCTGAAGTAAACAAAGCCAATGGGATTCTCACAGAATCTCAGAGCAAGTGCACAAAGCATTACTTAGAGATGAAGAGACAGGCTCTCGGATAGAAATTGATAGACACAGTAACCCTAGCGTGCCTTTCAACACAGAATAAGCTTTACAATTAGGAGATAAGGCTAGGAAATTTTACTCTGGTGGGAGAACAGGGAACATGGTCCCAGGCCTGACTACGGGGACTTGCTTAACAGCCACAACCTCCCACCATGTACTGCAGTAATTTGCAGTATTCTACCTACATCTCTAGGAGAAATGCCCAGTGACCTTGGCCAAGTGTGGTAACCCACTCATTCAAGACTTAAGTGTCCCCCAACTGTCAGATGCAAACAGTTCGGTCCTGGATGTACCACTGACCTCTGAAGAAAAAGCATGCATCAAAGTTGGCTCCACCACTGTTGGACATGTGCAATGATGGTCTGAGATCAGGGAACCTCACACATGAATTAAGGGGAGCCACAATCTCAATGGTCTGGAAACTACAGAAGCCTCCAAACCGGTGTGACTCGCACAAACCCATCTCCATTCTTAACAAGGAGACCAAGATTCTGGCCAAGGTATTAGTCAACTACCTGGTAAAGATGATCAAAAAAGCGGTGCACCCTACCAGAATCACTTCATGCCAGGACATAGCATCTGTCATTGCTTCCAATGCCTGATTAATACTATAACCGTGTGTACCACTCTACAGAGCATAGGGCCTTCGTATCAATTGATTTTGAAAAAGCATTCAACTCTTCTCTGGCAATATATGATCCACCTATTGGAGTCTATGAACTTATGCAGGAAGGGATACCTTCCTGCACATAGACAGTCATTAATGGGGGAATGGAATACATATAGAAAAAGCAAAAATGAGACGAAATAAAAGTATTTCTTCTTGTTGCGCCATGCCAACCCCAGCCTTGGGGTGGCGTTAGTTTTTGGCACTGCCTCAGATTTATGTATCCTTGTAAATCTGGGGCAGTGTCGAAAAGCAATGGGTGTTGCATGGGTACACCAAGAGCACCACCCATTGCATGCCCCTCTGCCACAGAAAACTGCGTTTGGGGGGCTATATTTACAAGTCAGCGCTAAGCCACAAAAAGTGGCTTAACACCACCTTGTAAGTATGGAACTAGGGGGTTGTAAATATGCCCCTTAGTTTCTTACACAAATCACTAGCTCATTTTTGCTTCACTACAGCAACGCCTTGTCACATTGACCTTTTTACTTTTTCTGTTTTTGACTTCCTTCCTGTAGAATCTATTTTTAATTTCCTTTACTGCTTTCCCATGGTGAAACTTTTTAAATGTATGCTTTGTGATTCATGTGTTTCTTGTTGGTTTTCTTAAAAATAAACATTAATTTGATTAATGGATGAATTGATGAAAATAACAAATATCAAATTCTTGTTTTAGAGATGAGGAATGTGTGGGCAATTTATACTTTCGGAGTTGCAGGGTGTAAATCAAAAAATGGTGAATGTTCAAATGGTCAACCTTTCCCCCATGTAGAGGTGGGTAACTTCTGAGTTTTTAAAAGTGGACCCACACCACAGGCATTGTGGACCTGGGGAGAAAAAAATAAGCAACTCTGACACAGATCACAGTCACAGATCTGGGTTAAATCCATTGTTCTTTAGCTAACCATGCCACCCCAGTTTGGACCCAGTCATATGCAAATCAGCCTCGGCCCCTCTCCACATGGGAACAATGTTTGAAAAGTTTCAGCACTCTGTCCATCATCCTTTGTTTTGCTAAAGTCACCCTAAGTGGCCAGGGCATGCCCAGACATGGGTTCCTTGTTCACTGTGCCACTCGAGTCAAGCTAGCCTAGCTGATGAAGGATGATACCTGGAAACCAGTTCCAGAATGCTTGTTTCTGGTCCAGGGAGGATCTGGCCTGGCAGTTCAACCTATACTGTTTCCATGGGGAGCAGGGTCTAGACTGATTTGAATATGGATAGGTCCAAACTGGGGTGGCATGGTGGAGAAAAGAAAAATTGATTTAACCCAGATAGGCGTCTGGGGGTGAATATTTAAAATGCTTTAGCACTCTGTACATCATCCTTTTGTGTTTCTAATGTTATTCACTGTGCCAATCTGTGCAACCATGATCAGTGATCTCCAATTCATGACAAATGGTAGCCGAGTATTCAGGATCTATATGAGAAAAGGTTTGTGCAACATACATTATGTACATCCTACCCTGCTAGCACACATTTCATTTAAACTCTAATAGATAAGGAACAATGTGATATTGACTAGAAAAACTGACTTTGTGACCTGCATGCTTAATGTTAAAAGCATATTTCACAATCATACAATAAAGCCAGTTCATAACTGAAAGTGATTTTTCAGTCACTGGTGAGATTATACTTATTAGCAGTTGATACATGCAGTCTGTAACTCATTCTTGCACTCACATACCATGCATCCACCTACTGACTCATTTTAGCATTCACCCACTCCTTCATTCACAATAAAACAAATAAACACAAGAAGCATATTCAATATTATTTAAAACAATACAAGCAGAAAAAAGGAAAAAGCTCTCTCCTAAATGTGCATCCAATTACAATTAAAAGAGTTAAAATATAAACCCAGCAGTGGGTGCCACTTTGATATGGAACTGCATGGGAACTGCATGTAAGATAAATACAGTGTAATAACAATCTACCCATAAAGCCGAATGATATTAACATGTGCTTTCCACAATAGATATATGAGGCCTATTAACATTTTCAACATTTTTGATATTAAACGGATCAGGCTTGTAAAAATTGGGTTATTAGTTGTGTAGAATGTGAGGTCTATGCAAGTAACAGGTCCACAATTCTCTTACTGCAGGCAAACAAGCACAACCTTGTAGCACCTGACTATCTCATATTGTGGAGCAGAGCAGTCCAAGGCCTACTTCAGGTTAGTGGTGTGGGCTAGTATCTCCATTTGCTGGTGCCTAAAAACAACTCTAAAAAAATAATTGTCCAGTCAGTTCGCTTTCTTTCTAAATGGAAAAGTATGTTTATCATACACACATTACTGAATACTATGCAATAATTTACTAATCATTGTATCAGACAGATGGAAATACCTTTGGTGACATTCTGAAATCACATTTGACCCCTAATGGGGAGAAGGTCATCTTAAATAAAGCAGTCCTCTTGGCTTTGTCTGAGGGTCTCCACCTAACCACTTTATCAAGAGGTCACAACATGAAAATATAAGGCAAGCCTATTGGCCTAGCAAAGGGCTTACCATATTAACATATAGGGTAAGTCCCGGGAGTACTTTGAAAAGTGTTGCAGCATCTCCTCATAGCTTGCATTTTATGATCTAGAAGACATAGAGTTAACTTTCAAAGTTAACTAAGGAGGACTGCTACACACCTGCAGCCCCCAAACACTCCCCAACAACTCCTGGTGGTAACCCTGCCCCCCTTAGAAAGAAATACATGCCAATGAAAAGTCTGTGGAGGGTATTATGTGCTGCTCCAGCTGGAGATGAGGATAATAAAGTAGCAGGCTCTCATGTTTTGGTGCAATGCAGAAGCCGGCAACCATTGTTTTGCCCCTCATTTGCTCTGGCCTCCTGCAGGCAGGGTCGTTAAGCCCCCAAGTAATGAGAAGTGGGACTGGGAGGCGTGCCACCCTGCCACACTTTGCACGCTTGTACCTCATTTCCCAGCATTACCACACCATCCCGAGGATGGTATCCCTGGGCCTTAATGAGTCTGAGCAGGGGCCCCACACATGTCACCACCATAGGAAAATTAAATATGTAAACCCATGCTGGGCTAGCGCCCGGGCCATTTTCAGAAATTGTGGGAGATAATGATGTGCTATGTTTCTCAAGCAAGAGGTCAAAGGTTAAATCATTTAAGCATGAATATCTTCAGCCTGTTGGGTGATTTCAATAATCTTGGACTCATTTTACTCCTGGTTGTGGGCTTCCTGGCCTCAACGTGGTGCACCTGGTTGGCAGCTGGTTTTATTGGCTCTCTGTGCCAGCCTTCTCCTCTGCTTTGCCCTTCACAGACAAGCATGGCCTCCTGACCATCCTGCATGCATTTTAGCTGCAGTGGTATCTGAGTTTTTTCCCAACTGATCATGAGGGGTTGTAGTGGGGGCCAGCGTTACTGGCACTGGAGATACCCATCTTTATTTTCTTTTAAACTCTCTTGGTTGGGACGCTTTCATGTTCCTCGTGTCAGACTCCTCCTGGAGTAATTCTAAGTAATTTAGGGGCAGATTTAGGAGCCTCTAGCGCCACCTTAGCGCCACCATAGTGTAATTCAATTTTAGCTATGGCAGCACTAAAGTGGCATCTTGCCCACACCATGTTTACAAAGTGGAGCAATGCAGGCATTGCGCACATTTGTAACCCCCTCTGCCGCATTATGTCTGTGCTCGGCATAATGTATGAAAGGGGGGTGTTACCCTACTGCGGGGCTGAAAAAATGGTGCAAGGAAATTTAAGAGATTTCCTTGCATAATTTGTTTTGCCACTTTTAACGTCTGCTCAGAGCAGGCATTAAAAGTGGGAATACCATTATTTATAATGGGCCTATGTACTCTGCAGGAGTTATGCCAAAATGTTGGCACTACTCCTGCAGAATACATCAATAGCATGAAAAAAAGACACTATTGCCCCCTACCCTGTGCTATGGTGCGCCATATTTTAAATAAGGCACACACATGGTGGTGTTAGGGGGGCGCTAAGGGATGCAAGGAAAGTGGTGCTGCACTAGGTGCAACACCACTTTCCTTAAATATGCCCCTTAGTTTCTTGTTGTCTCTGGCAGCGTTTGCCCCCGGACACTTTATTTAACTTGGACCATTAATTGAGGACCCTGTTTGCACCTAACAATATGGTATTTTGTGGACCAATTACCTAGACTTTTGGATGCCGCATTCCTTGCCCCTTGGAAACTTGGGGGGTCATTCCAACCTCGGCGGTAAAAGGCGCTTACCGACAGACAGAAGACCGCCATAACACCGCCGCGGTCGCGGTAAACCGCCACGGTCATTCTGACCCACAACAGGCAAACCGCCAAAATACCGACATCCACAAAAGTCCGCCACACCAAAGGTCAGCGATAAACTGGCGATGACCAAACCTCCACCGTCACGCCAACAGAAATACGCCCATGCCATTACGACCCATGAATCCACGCGGCGGTCTTTCAACCGCGGTATTCTATTGGCAGTACACACCGCCGCAGTCGAAATACACATACTCGTACAAAACACTACCACATTGGACAATTCGAAATACCCACACCTGATACACATACACACACCACTCCCACACACCCAAGACAATATAAAACACACACCCACATCACCCACAAACTTCCACTCCCAGAGATTCGTGAACACGCACCGAGAAAAGACATCCGAGCACCCAGACGCCCAATTCACTGTCACCCAGCAATATTAGCACGCACTTCACACAACACAACAATACACATCACCACACTTAGCACCACACAATCCATCCCACACATCACCCACACCACCCCATGGCACCTCAAAGACACCCCAGGTTCTCAGATGATGAACTCAGGGTCATGGTGGAGGAAATTGTACGAGTAGAGCCACAGCTGTTCGGGACACAGGTGCAGCACACCACCATTGCCAGGAAGATGGAGCTATGGAGCAGAATGGTCGACAGGGTCAACGCTGTGGGACAGCACCCAAGAAATTGGGACGACATCAGGAAGAGGTGGAACGACCTACGGGGGAAGGTGCGTTCCATGGTATCAAGGCACAACATCGCGGTGCAGTGGACTGGCGGCGGACCTCCACCTACTCCCCCACAATTTACAACATGGGAGGAGCAGGTCTTGAACATCCTGCATCCTGAGGGCCTCGCAGGAGTAGGTGGAGGAAAGGACTCTGGTAAGTCTCATCTTCACTACTTCATCCCTCCCACCCCACCCCACCTGCATGCCAACTCATACCCCCACCCTCACCCCCATCACAACTACCCCTTGCAAATATCTCACCATCACAACTAACCCATCCCAAAACTTAGCCCTGCATGCGACCCCAAAGCATGGACATCCATCACCAAAGCATGCCCAATGCACATCACCCCCCCCCAAAACACCGTCACAACAGCCCCCACAAAGGAATGCCAGCACTGAGGTACACGGGCACCCACCCATTGCACGCCATTGGCACACACAGAAGCAATAACCATACTTTTATACCCCTGCAGGACCCGAACGCCAGGTCACCGCGCAGGAGGGTCCACAAATGTCCACTCCACCCCCAGAAGAGGCCCACAGTGATGACAGCAGCTCTGTCTCCCTGGATCTAGATGACCAGCCCGGTCCATCGGGGACCTCGGGACAGTCGGTTCCCCTCAGACAGTCACAGGCCACAGCAGACCTTCCCCCCTCTGGGAACACCAGCACAGCACCCACCCAGCGGGCCCATACCTCTATCCCCAGGACACGTCAATCAGCGGTGTGTCCACCACTACAGGGAACCCAGGCTAACCCACCACCCCAACAACAACAGGGACCTGGGGGCAGTGGTAGTGGGCACACGGTCCAGGGGACAGAGGCCCAGGGAAACAGGGGAACTGGGAGGGCTGCTGTGCGACAGGGGGGGACAGGCCAAGGGAACCCACTCTCCACGAGGCCCTCTCCTCCATCATGGGAGCATACCACCACTCCCAGGAGACGATGGCGACGGTCCTGGCCAGGTTTCAGGAGATCCAGCTTCTGCAGGAGCAACAGTATATGGGATTCAGGGAGGAACTAAGAAACATCAGTTCCGCCATGGGTACCATCATAGTGGCCCTGAATGAGTTAATCAACACATTGCGGAACACTGTGGCACCTCAAAGGGCCCCTGTCACTAGCATGGACCAAGAACTGGCTACCACCTCCGCCGGCGCTAGTGGACAGGAGGCCCCGACACAAGACCAACAGGCCACCAGAACCCCACCCCCTGCAGAAGGAGAACCACCCCGCAAGCGGGCCCTGAGATCCAGGAAGAAGACAGAGTAAGATGTCAAGACCCCCGCCAGCAAAGGATACCGCCCTGATTGTCATCCCACTGTCCCACATTGTCACCCTGTCCATTCTTATACTGCCCATGCTCCACTTTCCACAGGCATTTGGACAATGCACCTGTGAAACTGATAGTCTGGACTCTGCCATGGACAATCCTCCACCATCACCCCTCACCGATTTGCAACCACCCATCCAAATTAGAGCACTTGAATAAACACACTTATTGCACATCAACAATCTGGAGTCTGTCTGTGATTTTAACAAATGTATTAGACATGACAGTGCCAACATTTTTATTCACATTGTGATGCCAACAAACCGCTGTCACACAGCTGTAGTTCAAGGGGAAACAAAGCAGATGTCACGCAGTGGGGCCCACATCTCTGAAAACAGAAGGGAAAGTAACAACACAGTTACCATACACTGGGGGAAAAAGTCAGACAGTAGAGAGGTAGGAGTCTTTAAGTAAATGTAATATGCCGGTGTGTACTCTTACCTGTGTGTCACTGAAAATATTGCTCTATTACTGTGTTCCTGTTCTCTATGTCGTCCTCTTCGGCTTCCTCTTCTTCACTCTCCACAGGCTCCACAGCTGCTACAACACCACCATCTGGACCATCCTCCTGCAGAAAAGGCACCTGGCGGTGCAAAGCCAGGTTGTGAAGCATACAGCAGGCCACAATGATCTGGCACACCTTCTTTGGTGAGTACATTAGGGATCCACCTGTCATATGGAGGCACCTGAACCTGGCCTTCAGGAGGCCAAAGGTGCGTTCGATCACCCTCCTAGTCCGCCCATGGGCCTCATTATAGCGTTCCTCTGCCCTGGTCCTGGGATTCCTCACTGGGGTCAGTAGCCAGGACAGGTTAGGGTAACCACAGTCCCCTAATAGCCACACACGGTGCCTCTGGAGTTGACCCATCACATACGGGATGCTGCTATTCCGCAGGATGTAGGCGTCATGCACTGAGCCAGGGAACTTGGCATTAACACAGGAGATGTACTGGTCTGCCAAACAGACCATCTGTACATTCATCGAATGATAACTTTTCCTGTTCCTGTACACCTGTTCACTCCTGCTGGGGGGTACCAAAGCCACACGTGTCCCATCAATGGCACCTATGATGTTGGGGATATGTCCAAGGGCACAGAAATCACCCTTCACTGTAGGCAAATCCCCCACCTCAGGGAAAACGATGTAGCTCCGCATGTGTTTGAGCAGGGCAGACAACACTCTGGACAACACCTTGGAAAACATAGGTTGAGACATCCCTGATGATATTGCCACTGTTGTTTGAAATGACCCACTTGCTAAGAAATGGAGTACTGACAGTACCTGAACTAGAGGGGGATCCCTGTGGGTTGGCGGATGGGTGACATCAGGTCTGCCTCCAGCACACAGTTCATGTATAAGAACTGGCTCGGTCAAGCCTGTATGTCAGAATGACATGTCGTTCCTCCATTGTCGACAGGTCCACCAGCGGTCTGTACACGGGAAGATTCCTCCATCTCCTCGCATGTCCCAGCGGACGGTGCCTAGGAAGGACAACAGCAAGCACAGAGTCAATCAACCTACAGGTACGTTCCCACAGCTTGCACACAACACGATTCACTATGCATTCAATGGTTTGTATGAGTGTTGATGAAAGGCCTAGGTATGTGTGACGCAGTAGAAATTAAGCCATGTGGGCCATTGAAATGGCAGCTGCCTGACCTGTGAAGTGTGACAATGGGATGTGAGGTCAATGCGCTGGCGTGGCACACCGTGTCGGTACGCGGTCGAAGACCGCGGCGCAAAGCCGCATTGGTTAACATTGAACCCTATGGGTTTCACGAGCCAATGACGATGTGCGCCGGCGGTACGCACCGCCGCGGGCGTGACCGCCATTTTCTATCTTCTTAATCACTCGATACCTGATCTTCCACAGGAGAGGACCTACACTGCAAGTGCTGCTGTGACCTCGGTCTGGAAGAGACAATGGCTGCTGCGACTGGGGAAAGGGCCCCTGCCTTCACTTCTGAAGAATTGGAGAAACTCGTGGATGGGGTCCTCCCTCAGTATGCGCTACTCTACGGTCCTCTAGACCAACAGGTAAGTACACTGGGACCTTGCTTTGTGGGCAATGCCTGGGTTGAGTCGGGTGGATGACAGATGGTGGGGAGGGGAGCGATTGAGGCATGCATCAAACGACAGATGAGAGCATATGCCACATGGCAAGGGTGGGGATGGGGGGCCACTCACATCGAGCATGCAGAAGGTGAAGATTTTTTTTCTCCCCCTGTACATGTCACATAGGTCAGCGCCCACCAGAAAGTCGCTATTTGGCGTGCCATCGCCAAGGACATCCGGACCCTGGGGGTCCACAACAGACGGGGCACCCACTGCCGGAAGAGGTGGGAGGACATCCGACGCTGGAGCAGGAAGACGGCGGAGGCTCAGCTGGGGATGGCCTCCCAACGTAGGAGGGGTGCCAGTCGTACTTTGACCCCCTGATGTCCCGGATCCTGGCAGTGGCCTACCCCGATTTGGATGGGCACGTGAGGACATCACAGCAGACACAAGGGGGTGAGTACACTCTCATTCTGGTGACTTTGCGCGCAGTGGAGGTGTCTGGGTGGGGGAGGTGGGCTGTGGGTATCCCTAGGCCAGGGCGATTTCTGTAGGCTAGGCCCCTCCGTAAGACATGGCCCTGTGCCCCCGCCCCCCACCTCTGTAGGGGGCCAAGTACAGCTATTCATGGCCCTTTGTCATCTATGTGTGCAGTTGTCGTCCATAGGCTTGTAGGCCATGTCCCACTGATTGAGTAGTGGACCCCAAGTGCGCAGCGTAGTGCAGGGGGCTTCTGTGTCTGTCCTCTCCGCCAACTGTGTCCCCTATGCATGCACTCAACATGTCTTTCTTTCTCCCCCCCCCTTTTTTGTGGTCTTCCTGTTCATGTGTGCATTAGCATCATCAGGCGGAGGAGAAGTGGCATCGGAGCACGAGGGAGCTGCATCCCACATGGCCCTGGAGGGCCATGTAACGGACTCTGAGTACACCAGTGGGACGGAGGGCGAGGGGAGCTCCACAGCGGGGACTCGTGCTGATGTCAGTGGCAGCAACTCGTTCTCTGAAGGGAGCTCCCTTGTGGTGGCGGCAACATCCGTGCCCCCCGCAACAACAGGTATAGCCGCCACCCAGCGCACCAGCACCGCCCTCCCAGCAGCCCCTCAGCGATTGCCCCGTGCCCGCTCAGCCAGGAAGGTGGGCATCTCCTTCGCCCCAGGCACCTCAGGCCCTGCTCCTGTCACCCCTGCTGCCCTCAGTGAGGAGGTCATTGACCTCCTGAGGACCATCATTGTTGGGCAGTCTACCCTTTTGAATGCCATCCAGGGTGTAGAAAGGGAGGTGCACCGGAGTAATTCATACCTGGAGGGCATTCATTCGGGTCAGGCTGCCCATCAGCGATCGTTCAACGCTCTGGCCTCAGCACTGACGGCAGCAATTGTTCCTGTCTCTAGCCTCCCCCCTCCAACTTCCTCCACCCAGACTCAATCACCAGTACCTCTGCCTATCCCAGAAACACCTACAGACCAGCCTGCACACACCTCAACACCCAAGGGAAGCTCATCCAGACATAAGCACCACACATCACACAAGCATTCACACAAGCAACATCCACATGCAGACACAGCAACACCCACTGCCTCCACTGTGTCCCCCTCCTCCTCGTCTCCCTCCTCCCTCCCTGTGACGTCTCCACTCACACTTGCATGCACAACATCTTCAGCCACTACGTCCATCACCAGCACACCCACCAGAACACTCCGCACACGTGCAGTCACCACCCCCACAACCATTTACACGTCCCCTGTGTCCTCTCCCAGTGTGTCTGTCACCCCCTCTTCCAAACCACACAAACGCAGGAAGCCACCCACCCAACAGCCATCCACCTCACGACAGCCTCCAGCCCAAGCACCTGCACCCAAAGACACCAGACTTCACACTCCTACAACCACATCCTCTTCCTCCACTCCCATACCCACTACACCTACCCGTCCCTCTCTTTCCAAATTGATTTTCCTTTCCAAACTTGACCCCTTTCCAACAACTCCCCCACCCCGTCCATCTCATAAGACTGCAATCAGCACCTCAGCCACCACCAAACCAGGACCTATCAAGACTGTTGTCCAAGGACTGTGGAGTCCCCCACCCTCAAGGGCAACTAGTTCTGCTAGGAGCCAAGGCAAGGCCAGCCCACCCCCGGAAAAGCACCCAAAGATTACCAGTGCCCGGCGCGAGAGGCCAAGGACAGCAGGGACCAAAATCCCTACCCTGGCTCCGGCTGGAAGTGGGGTGCCACCTGGCACACCGCCAAAGGTGGGAAAGGGCCACAGACGACCAATGAAGGGTGGGAAGGGCAGCACGCCCGACAAGTCGGCAGCAGGCCAGCTGCCCAGGAGGGCCCCACCAGCCCCATCCCAGGTGTGCAGGAGGACACCCAGAGGCCCGGTACGGCAGCCCAGCAGGGCCCCGCAAGCCAACAAACAGATGGACAGGAAGGCCCCGCCAGCCACATGTCAGGTGGCGAGTGACATCCATGCCTGGGCCTGAACCGCTGCACTGGACTCAAGCACCGCTGAACTGGGCCCTTTCACTCAAGCACCGCTGAACTGGGCCCTTTCACTCAAGCACCGCTGAACTGGGCCCTTTCCTCTCAATCACCGCTCCGCTGGGCACCGCCGTCTCAAGCACCGCTGAACAGGGCACCGCCGTCTCAAGCACCGCTGAACAGGGCACCGCCTTCTCAAGCACCGCTGCACTGGGCCCTTCATCTCAAGCACCGCTGAACTGGGCCCTTCATCTCAAGCACTGCTCCGCTGGGCACCACCATCTCAAGCACCACTGAACAGGGCACCGCCGTCTCAAGCACCGCTGAACTGGGCCCTTCATCTCAAGCACCGCTGAACAGGGCACCGCCGTCTCAAGCACCGCTGAACAGGGCACCGCCGTCTCAAGCACTGCTGAACAGGGCACTGCCGTCTCAAGCACCGCTGCACTGGGCCCTTCATCTCAAGCACCGCTGAACTGGGCCCTTCATCTCATGCAGTGCTCCGCTGGGCACCGCCGTCTCAAGCACCGCTGAACAGGGCACCGCCGTCTCAAGCACCGCTGAACTGGGCCCTTCATCTCAATCACCGCTGAACTGGGCCCTTCATCTCAAGAACCGCTGAACTGGGCCCTTTCATCTCAAGCACCGCTCCACTGGGCACCGCCGTCTCAAGCACCGCTGAACAGGGCACCGCCGTCTCAAGCACCGCTGCACTGGGCCCTTCATCTCAAGCACCGCTGAACTGGGCCCTTCATCTCAAGCACTGCTCCGCTGGGCATCGCCGTCTCAAGCACCGCTGCACTGGGCCCTTCATCTCAAGCACCGCTGAACTGGGCCCTTTCATCTCAAGCACCGCTCCGCTGGGCACCGCCGTCTCAAGCACCGCTGAACAGGGCACCGCCGTCTCAAGCACCGCTGAACTGTGCCCTTCATCTCAAGTACCACTGAACAGGGCACCGCCGTCTCAAGAACGGCTGAACAGGGCACCGCCGTCTCAAGCACCGCTGAACAGGGCACCGCCGTCTCAAGCACCGCTGCACTGGGCCCTTCATCTCAAGCACCGCTGAACTGGGCCCTTTCATCTCAAGCACCGCTCCGCTGGGCACCGCAGTCATAAGCACCGCCTAACAGGGCACCGCCGTCTCAAGCACCGCTGAACTGGGCCCTTCATCAAAAGTACTGCTGAACAGGGCACCGCCGTCTCAAGCACCACTGAACAGGGCACCGCCGTCTCAAGCACTGCTGAACAGGGCACCGCCGTCTCAAGCACTGCTGAACAGGGCACCGCCGTCTCAAGCACCGCTGAACTGGGCCCTTCATCTCAAGCACCGCTGAACAGGGCACCGTCGTCTCAAGCACCGCTGAACAGGGCACCGCCATCTCAAGGACCGCTGAACAGGGCACCGTCGTCTCAAGCACCGCTGCACTGGGCCCTTCATCTCAAGCACCGCTGAACTGGACCCTTTCATCTCAAGCACCGCTCCGCTGGGCACCGCCGTCTGAAGCACCGCTGAACAGGGCACCGCCATCTCAAGCACCACTGAACTGGGCCCTTCATCTCAAGCACCGCTGAACAGGGCACTGCCGTCTCAAGCACCGCTGAACAGGGCACCGTCGTCTCAAGCACCGCTGAACAGGGCACCGCCGTCTCAAGCACCGCTGCACTGGGCCCTTCATCTCAAGCACCGCTGAACTGGGCCCTTTCATCTCAAGCACCGCTCCGCTGGGCACCGCCGTCTCAAGCACCGCTGAACAGGGCACTGCCGTCTCAAGCACCGCTGCACTGGGCCCTTCATCTCAAGCACCGCTGAACTGGGCCCTTCATCTCAAGCACTGCTCCGCTGGGCACCGCCGTCTCAAGCACCGCTGAACAGGGCACCGCCATCTCAAGCACCGCTGCACTGGGCCCTTCATCTCAAGCACCGCTGAACTGGGCCCTTTCATCTCAAGCACCGCTCCACTGGGCACCGCCGTCTCAAGCACCGCTGAACAGGGCACCGCCGTCTCAAGCACCGCTGAACTGGGCCCTTCATCTCAAGCACCGCTGAACTGGGCCCTTCATCTCAAGAACCGCTGAACTGGGCCCTTTCATCTCAAGCACCGCTGAACAGGGCACCGCCGTCTCAAGCACCGCTGAACTGGGCCCTTCATCTCAAGAACCGCTGAACAGGGCACCGCCGTCTCAAGCACCGCTGAACTGGGCCCTTCATCTCAAGCACCACTGGCCCATTGGCGGAAGGGGCAGTGCCGCATCTGTGTCTTGCAGGGCTGCACGAAGCACTCTGGGGACCAGTCCCCCTCCAGAACCAGTGAAAACTGTCATCCACTTGAGAGACTGTGGCTTTGAACTCCCCAGGATGTAACAGTGGGCAAACCACCCACTGTAGAGACTTGAGAGACTGTGGCTTTGCACTCCCCAGGATGTAACAGTGGGCAAACCACCCACTGTAGAGACTTGAGAGACTGTGGCTTTGCACTCCCCAGGATGGTACAGTGGGCAAACCACCCACTGTATGGACTTGAGAGACTGTGGCTTTGCACTCCTCAGGATGGTACAGTGGGCAACCCACCCACTGTATGGACTTGAGAGACTGTGGCTTTGCACTCCCCAGGATGGTACAGTGGGCAAACCACCCACTGTATGGACTTGAGAGACTGTGTCTTTGCACTCCCCATGATGGTACAGTGGGCAAACCACCCACTGTATGGACTTGAGAGACTGTAGCTTTGCACTCCCCAGGATGGGACAGTGGCCATGGAGGCCCCTTGTGGATCTGGCGTCGTGTACTCATGTGGCTGAGGTGCCCCCCCTTCCCTTCCCCCTGAGGTGCCTGTAGTTTTTCCATCTGATGCCCCTGCAGTGTTCTCACCGTTGGTGTCAGGTATCCTGTGTGGGCCTTGCCCATGTGATTTGGGCCCAGTGGTCCACGGACAATGACTGCTAAAAGTATCGGACTTTTAATATTTATGTATATATTAGTTTTAAATGTGTGATATTTTTATATGCCAATAATACAATATATTCGACTGTTTATGATCATTTCATTTTGTCTTTGCATTCTTCCGGGGGTTTTAGGGGTTTTAACAGTGATGTATTGCTATGCATTGATGTGTGTGTTGTAGTGGGTGAGGGTGGTGGTGGGTGTGTAGCGTATGTGTGCCCGTAATATTTTCTCCACCCCCCTCCCCTGTGTCGTAGGTGCAGTACTAACCGTAGTCTTCTGCGCCGGCGTTCGTGCTCCTGGTAGAGGAGCAGAAATACAATAGTTGGGAGGATGAGTAGTTCGGGTTCCATGCTGTCCAGATTCCACGTGGGGTGTATGGAGGTGAGCGTTTTCCGTTTGAAATGTCTGTTTCCGCCGTGTTTTTATCAGCGGGGCTACCGCCCCGGAAAAGGTGGAGGATTGGTGGGTTGTGATAGGGTGGGCGGTACATTGACTCCCGCCTGTCTGTTGGCGGTGACTGCCGCGCTGTTTGTTTGTCCCGCCGTGGCGGTCAGAGCGTTAAAGTGGCGGTCTCTGTTGGCGGTTTTCGCCAGGGTCAGAATTCCATTTTTTTAACCGCCAGCCTGTTGGCGGGTTAGCCGCCGCTTTAACACCGACTGCCAGGGTTGGAATGACCCCCTTGATCTTTAAATTTACTTTGATACAAGCACATATGGAACCCTAGCTGATTAGCTAAACCGTATAGCAAATTTTTTATAATTTATTGTGCTCCAGCTGGAAATGGAGAATCTACTTTGTGCTCTTTTCATCCTGATGATGACCCTGCAACCTTGCTTTGTTCGAAATGCTGCTAACACATTATATGCCAAAATACCGATAAAAAATCCCCCTGCCCCACTTGGAACTTCTTACTAGGCATACTTTATTATCTAATAGATCATTTTATAGATGCTCATTTTAAGTAATCTATTTCTCAGTTGGGGATGTTTTATCTCTAGCAACACAAAAAGGATGATGGATGGAGTGCTGACAATGCAAACACTCACCCCCAGTCACAGATCTGGGTTTAGTCCAGTGTTTTTTTGCAGCCCATACCATTCCAGTTTGGACCCAGCCATATGCAAATCAGTCTTGACCCTGTTCCCCATGGGAACAGTCCTGCCCGAACTACCAGGCCAGATCTTCCCTGGGCTGGAAACAAGCATCCTGGGACCGGTTTCTGGATTTCACCCCTCATCAGCCAGGCTAGCTTGAATCCAGTGGCATGGGAAGCACGGGACCCACATCTGGGTATACCCTTCCCACTTAGGGCGACATTAGCAACACAAAAAAGATGATGGACGGAGTGCTGACAATTCAAACACTCACCCCCAGTCACAGATCTGGGTTTAATCCATCTTTTTTTTGCTGGCCATGCCATTCCAGTTTGGACCCAGCCATATGCAAATCAGTCTTGACCTTGTTCCCCATGGGAACAGTCCAGCCCGAACTGCCAGGCCAGGTCTTCCCTGGACTGGAAACAAGCATCCTGGGACCAGTTTCTGGGTTTCACCCCTCATCAGCCGGGCTAGCTTGAATCCAGTGGCATGGGAAGCACGGGACCCACGTCTGGGCATACCCTTCCCACTTAGGGCAACATTAGCAACACAAAAAGGATGATGGATGGAGTGCTGACAATGCAAACACTCACCCCCAGTCCCAGATCTGGGTTTAATCCATCGTTTTTCTGCTGCCCATGCCATTCCAGTTTGGACCCAGCATATGCAAATCAGTCTTGACCATGTTCCCCATGGGAACAGTCCAGCCCGAACTACCAGGCCAGATCTTCTCTGGGCTGGAAACAAGCATCCTGGGACCGGTTTCTGGATTTCACCCCTCATCAGCCAGGCTAGCTTGAATCCAGTGGCATGGGAAGCACGGGACCCACGTCTGGGTATACCCTTCCCACTTAGGACAACATTAGCAACACAAAAAAGATGATGGACGGGGTGCTGACAATGCAAGCACTCACCCCCAGTCACAGATCTGGGTTTAATCCATCATTTTTTTGCTGCCCATGCCATTCCAGTTTGGACCCAGCCATATGCAAATCAGTCTTGACCTTGTTCCCCATGGGAACAGTCCAGCCCGAACTGCCAGGCCAGGTCTTCCCTGGACTGGAAACAAGCATCCTGGGACCGGTTTCTGGGTTTCACCCCTCATCAGCCAGGCTAGCTTGAATCCAGTGGCATGGGAAGCATGGGACCCACGTCTGGGCATACCCTTCCCACTTACGGCGACATTAGCAACACAAAAAGGATGATGGGTGGAGTGCTGACAATGCAAACACTCACCCCCAGTCACAGATCTGGGTTTAATCCATCGTCCGAACTGGGGTGGCATGGTGAGCAAAAGAACGATGGATTAAACTCAGATCTGTGACTGGGGGTGAGTGTTTGCATTGACAGCACTCCGTCCATCATCCTTTTGTGTTACTAATGTCGCCCTAAGTGGGAAGGGTATGCCCAGACGTGGGTCCCTTGCTCACTCTGCCACTGGAATCAAGCTAGCCTGGTTGAAGAAAGGTGATACCCTGAAACCGGTCCCAGGATGCTTTTTTCCGGTCCAGGGAGGACCTGGCCTGGCAGTTCAGGCTGGACTGTTCTCATGAGGAACAGGGTCAAGACTGATTTGCATATGGCTGGGTCCGAACTGGGGTGGCATGGTGAGCAAAAGAACGATTGATTAAACTCAGATCTGTGACTGGGGGTGAGTGTTTGCATTGACCTCTTTGGACCTACGAGGAGAGTTCATCTAAGGTAGGCTGTAATTTATTTGTGAAAGAACAGGAAAAGAGCTAAGGCATCCAGTCAGGGCTTATTTTGTGCCTTGATTAGTGCAAGGTTGTAAAATTAGAGGCACTGGTTGGGGGGGGGGGATAAAACCCAAATCAAGCAGGAACCACAATTCTTGCTATGGTGATGTCACAAGCAAAACCGAAATTAAAGCCTGGTCATACCCTTCCCACTGAGGGTGACAAAGACAAAATGAACAGATGATGGATGGAATGCTGAACAATGCAAACATTCACACCCAGTCACAAAGATCTGGGTTTAATCCATCATTTGTTTTCCCCACCACAGCACTGCAGTTTGGACACAGCCACATGCAAATCAGTCTTGACCCTCTTCTCGTATGCAAACCATCTAGCCTGAACTGCCAAGCAAGGTCCTCCCTGTACCGAAAACAAGCATCCTAGGACATGTTTAAGGGTACCACCCTTCATCATGCAGGTTAGCTTGAAGCCAGATGTACATTGAGCACGGGACCCATATCTGGGCATACCCTTCCCATTAAGAGCGACAAATGCAAAAAGAACAGATGATGGACGAAATACTGAACAATACAAACACTCACCCCCAGTCACAAAGATCTGGGTTTAGTCCACTGCCTTTTTGCCCACCACACCACCCCAGTTTGCACACGGGCGTTGTTCAGCATTCCATACATCATCTGTTCTTTTTGCTTTTGTCGCCCTAATTGGGAAGGGGATGCCCAGATGTAGGTCCCGTGCTCACTGCGCTCACTGCATACATCTGAAATTACAAACGTTTTACAGTTTGTTAGGCATCTTTTTTGTACGGGAAAGGCACCCATACAGTGTAAAACAAATGCTAGACACACATAGTCATTTTGCACTATGGTGCTATGGCGCTCGGTAGCCTAATTGTGGACCAGCAAAAAGGAGAGAGATGGACAGTGTAGATGTGGCACTTTCCTGCTTGCTCCCTCTCACACAAGGAAGTACATCAACTGTGGCTGCTCTACTGTGTTGTGTGACAATTTTGTTAATCTGGGCCTAAGTCTGTTTCTTCATTAGATCGAAAAGAGAAAAAATACTTAAAATGTCCTCAACATCCTGAGGATTGTGCCCAGCAGGCTCTCCATAGAACACATTTTTTTGTAATGTCAAACCCACTCCTTGAGATCGTGAATGTTCAATACCAGATGTTGACTACCTAATAACCTTAATCATAACAGATCAACAAAAAATCAAACACATAATTATAACAAATCATCAAATATATTACTATTCTGATTGAAATGTTAACCTCGATTATATGATAAATACTAATAATGTACTCATGATATAATTAAGGGTGGGCAAAATTGATTTTGTTCCATTAAACGTTTTGATAGTTAATTAAAATGATATGAAATTACATGAAATTTCTAGAAATTAATGCTGTTGTTTGCACACATGTAACTTTCAATGCAAGATCATACCTGACGTTCAAAAGTTATACAAGGAAAAAAGTTCCACACAATATATTTTCTGATCAAAGAAGTTGCACACAAGTCATTTTGTGCTGGACCCAGCACACTGCTGAAAAACAAACTGTAAAACGTTGTACCACTCCCACTCATGGAATACCACAAAATCTGCAAACGTTGCACATTTCAAGAACATGAAAACAATTTTGAATACCTCTAAAATACTAAATCTAGAATAAAATCTAAATACAATTGAAACACATCCCAAATCTTTAGAGTAAACTTTGGTTGAAGTATTTTATTTTTATCATGATTTCAACTCACAAAAAAACAACGTGTTTAAAAACTTCGAAATCCTGCTTTAAGAAGGTGAATAAGTGATTGGGGTGAATGAAAGTCCACCACAATTAATAAAGACACTAACGTCTTTAGCTCATTTAAACCCGAGCTGAACTCCTGGTAACTATGGCACAGCGCAATCAGGCTTAACTTAAATAACAAGATTAAAGCATTTAGAACTACAAAAAGTTAAAAAGTAAGAAACACAATGCAAAAAATGTAATTTATTAAAAGAGAATATATTTAACAAACAGAATTACACTACAATAGCAAATATCCAGAGGGGGGGAACTGAAGCTATGAATTTTAGAATATTTTAGGACAAATAGCGCCAAAATGCACTAAGAGCCAAGGATAGTCTATGACTGTGGTAGGCTGGAACTTAGCCCCGAATTGAAGTGTGGGTCGGATCCACCAACCAGGTTGTTCCTGATCTGACAATATACCTTAGTACTCAGGCCCAGATTTAAGAGGACCTAGTGCCATCTAACAACACATTAACATCATTTTTTTATGCTAATGTGGCGTTAGATGGCCAAAAACGCCACACCATATCTACAAAGTGATGCAATGCATGTATTGCACCACTTTGTAACCCCTTGCGCCACGTTATGCCTGTGGCAGGCATAATGTATGCAAGAGGGGCATTCCCTTGTTAGGGTGGGGCTGTAAAAAGGCGCAAAGATTTCTTAGTGTAATTTTTTCCAGCATTTTTAATGCCTGCTCAGAACAGGCGTTAAAAGGGGACACACCATTGGTTACAATGGGCCCTTATGTACTGTTCAGGATTAGCACCAAATTTCTGGCGCTAACCCTGAACAGTACATCAAAAGCGTCAGAAAGTTTGATGCTATTGCCCCCTACTCTGCACCATGGTGTGCCGTATTTTAAACACGACGTACACATGGTGGTGGTACGGTATGCTCTAAGGGGAGCAAGGAAAGTGGCGCTGCACTGGGTGTAGAGACAATTTTCTTAAATATGCCCTGTAGTCTCTGCAATTCCTACAGCCGGGAAAGTATATCAAAGGAATTCCTCCCAGTCATACAGTCATTAAGCAAGATCCAGCTGAAGGCACTGGTTTTGGTGAAAAAATCTCTGAGTGGGAAAATGCAAATTTTAAACCCAGGGAACTCCTCACTTCAGTGGAATGCTTTTGGCCCTTTCATCCAGTCAATAGTTTGACTTAGTGGCTGAGTTTGACGAGGGGCTGATTTAAATCTTGGTAGTATGGATGCTCCATCCCGTGTTGCGATGAAGTATCCTTGCCACCAAGAAGATGGCCCATCTGCTGAAGTTAGATGTGGGCAAAACATAGGTGTAACCATGATGGACACTACTCCACATCTCAACCATGGTTACACACCTCCGATAGCCTCACAAAGTAAGGGCTGTCGGGAGCTGACCTCTATGTCATCCCACCTTATTTGGTTGTGCAGACATAGAGGTCAGTTTTTACTGCTTCCCACCACTAGGAAAACACTGGTGTTAGGGGCATTGAAAACTGTCTAATGCGTCTCTTGCTTTAGAAGATAACTCTCATGGTGAGGTGGGGCATTTTTTTTGTAATTCAGGATTTTCTTTTTGAAAATGAAGAAATTAGTTTGAGAGAATGCTCTATCATATTGTTGGAGCTGTGTTTTAAACTTTAATAAGCATTGACAGGAACTGCTGTGATGGCGATACTACCAATGCTTTAGAAATGCCTTTTAGAAATTGGCTTTGTAGTCACTTCTAAATTTGAAGGGAGGAGAACTCTCTGGGGGTCATTCCAACCCTGGCGGTGGGTGATAAAGCGGCGGCCAACCCGCCAACAGGCAGGCGGTCAAAAAAATTGAATTCTGATCCTGGCGGGAACCGCCAACACCCCCCGCCACTTTAACACTCCGACCGCCACGGCGGGACAGACAAACAGCGCGGCGGTCACCGCCAACAGGCAGGCGGCAGACAATGTACCGCCCACCCTATCACAACCCACCAATCTGCCACCTTTTCCGGGGCGGGAGCCCCGCCGATAAAAACACGGCGGAAACAGACTACGAACGGGAAAACGCTCACCTATACACACTCCACGAGGAAGGAGGACAGCATGGAACCCGAATTACACATCCTACCAGCTATTGTCTACCTGCTCATCTACCATGAGTACGAACGCCGGCGCAGACGACAATGGTGAGTACTGCACCTACGACACAGGCGAGGGGGGAGGAGGAAAGCTTACGGGCACACACATGCGCCATACACCCACCCCCCCACCACAAATACCTACACCCCAATGCCGAGCAACAAGTCAGAGTGACACCACACAAACCCCCCGGAATAATGCAAAGACACAATTAAAATGATCTATAAAATATATGTATAAATAGCTCCATTGAAGGTATGGGAAATATGCCATATAAAAGATACAAAAATAAGGAATGAACATATTCAACAATATATACATAGGCAAAAAGTCCTGCACATTCCGTCAAAGTTCCATTGTCCGTGGGCCAATGTGCACCAACACATGGGCAAAGCCCACACAGGAGACCAGATACCATTGGAGAGAACACTGCAGGGGCATCAGATGATAAAACTACAGGCACCTCAGGGGGAAGGGAAGGGGGGGCACCTCAGCCACATGAGTCCACGACGCCAGATCCACGAGGGGCTTCCATGCCCACTCTCCCATCCTGGGGAGTGCACAGTCTCACAAGTCCCTACAGTGGGTGGCTTGCCCACTGTACCATCCTGGGGAGTGCAAAGCCACAGTCTCACCAGTCCCTACAGTGGGTGGCTTGCCCACTGTACCATCCTGGGGAGTGCAAAGCCACAGTCTCACAAGTCCCTACAGTGGGTGGCTTACCCACTGTACCATCCTGGGGAGTGCAAAGCCACAGTCCATCAGATGGATTACCGCTCCACTGTTAATGGAGGAGGCATGGTGCCCAGAGTGCTTCCTGAAGCCCTGCTCGACACAGAACCGGCACTGTCACTGGGCCAGCGGGGCTTGAGATGAAGGACCCAGCGGAGCGGTGCTTGAGACGGCGGGGCCCAGCGGAGCGGTGCTTGACAGGAAGGGCCCAGCGGAGCGGTGCTTGACAGGAAGGGCACAGCGGAGCGGTGCTTGAGACGGCGGGGCCCAGCGGAGCGGTGCTTGAGATGAAGGGCCCAGCGGAGCGGTGCTTGAGACGGCGGGCCCAGCGGAGCGGTGCTTGAGATGAAGGGCCCAGCGGAGCGGTGCTTGAGACGGCGGGGCCCAGCGGAGCGGTGTTTGACAGAAAGGGCCCAGCGGAGTGGTGCTTGAGACGGCGGGGCCCAGTGGATCGGTGCTTGAGATGAAGGGCCCAGCGGAGCGGTGCTTGAGACGGCGGGCCCCAGCGGAGCGGTGCTTGAGACGGCGGGGCCCAGCGGAGCGGTGCTTGACAGGAAGGGCCCAGCGGAGCGGTGCTTGAGACGGCAGGGCCCAGCGGAGCGGTGCTTGAGATGAAGGGGCCAGCGGAGCGGTGCTTGAGACGGCGGGGCCCAGCGGAGCGGTGCTTGACAGGAAGGGCCCAGCGGAGCGGTGCTTGACAGGAAGGGCCCAGCGGAGCGGTGCTTGAGACGGCAGGGCCCAGCGGAGCGGTGCTTGAGATGAAGGGCCCAGCAGAGCGGTGCTTGAGACGGCGGGCCCCAGCGGAGCGGTGCTTGAGACGGCGGGGCCCAGCGGAGCGGTGCTTGAGACGGCGGGGCCCAACGGAGCTGTGCTTGACAGGAAGGGCCCAGCGAAGCGGTGCTTGACAGGAAGGGCCCCTGTTCAGCGGTGCTCCTCCCGGCGGGGCCCTGTTCAGCGGTGCTCCTCCCGGCGGGTCCCTGTTCAGCGGTGCTCCTCCCGGCGGGTCCCTGTTCAACGGTGCTCCGCTCGGCGGGTCCCTGTTCAGCGGTGCTTGTCCTGTGTGTCTAGGGAGCCAGACCTGGGCAAGACTTCCCGCTCATTCACCATCCGAACTTGCGGTCGCGGCGCCCTCCTGTGATGGAGTCCTGGGCCCGTGGGTGTCGTCCGTCACACCCGTAATGGGGCTGGTGGGGCCCTCCTGGGCAGCTCGCCTGCTGCCTGACTTCTCCGCCCTGCTGCCCTTGCCCTCCTTCGCTGAAGCTCTGTGGCCCATGCCTCCCTTGGATGATGTGGCAGGTGACGGGGCAAGCCTACTGTCCTTGGTGGCAGCCGTCTCAGTCTTGTCGCGCCGGGCCTTTTTCTTTTTTGTCCTCTTCCCAGGGGGTGGGCTGGCTGTCCCCTTGCTGCTGGCCGATGTCCCTGCCCTAGGATCTGGTGGACTCCAATAGCCCTGCACTTTGGTCACAGTAGATGCAGGGCTGGTGGTGGCTGAGGTGCTTTTTTTACTCTTACCAGATGGAGGGGGTGGGTCAGTGATTGGAACGAGCTCAAGGTTGGAAAGGAAAAGGACTTGGGAAGGACAGGGACGGGTAGGTGTAGTGGGTTTGGGAGTGGAGGAAGAGGATGTGGTTGTAGGAGAGTCAAGTGTGCTGTCTTTGGGTGCAGGTGCTTGTGACGGAGGCTGTCGTGAGGTGGATGGCTGTTGGTTGGGTGGCTGCCTGCGTTTGTGTGCTTTGAAAGAGGGGGTGACAGACACACTGGGAGAGGACACAGGGGACGCGTAAATGGCAGTGGGGGTGGTGACTGCACGTGTGCGGACTGTAATGGAGGGTGTGCTGGTGATGGAAGTACTGGCTGATGGTGGTGTGCAAGCAGGTGTGAGTGGAGACGTCACAGGGAGGGAGGAGGGAGATGAGGAGGTGGGGGACACAGAGGTGGTAGTGACTGTTGGCATGTCTGCATCTGGATGTTGCTTGTGTGAATGCTTGTTTGATCTGTGGTGCTTATGTCTGGATGAGCTGCCCTTGGTTGTAGAGGTGTGTGCAGGCTGGTCTGATGGTGTGGATGGGATAGGCAGAGGAACAGGAGACTGGGACTGGGTGGAGGGAGTCAGAAGAGGGAGGCTGGAGACAGGGACAATGGCTGCTGTCAGTGCTGAGGCCAGAGCGTTGAACGATCGCTGATGGGCAGCCTGACCCGAATGAATGCCCTCCAGGTATGCATTGCTCCGATGCACCTCCCTTTCTACACCCTGGATGGCATTCAAAAGGGTAGACTGCCCAACAATGAGTGTCCTGAGGAGGTCAATGACCTCCTCACTGAGGGCAGCAGGGGTAACTGGGGCAGGGCCTGAGGTGCATGGGGCGAAGGAGATGCCCGCCTTCCTGGGTGAGCGGGCACGGAGCGAAGGCTGAGGGGCTGCTGGGAGGGCGGGGCTGGTGCACTGGGTGGCGGCTGTACCTGTTGTGGCGGTGGGCACGGATGTTGCCGCCACCGCTAGGGAGCTCCCTTCCGAGGACGTGTCGGTGTTGCTGACGTCTCCACTCGCCCTCCGTCTCACTGGTGTACTCGGAGTCTGTTGTATGGCCCTCGGGGGCCATGTGAGATGCAGCTCCCTCGTGCGCTGATGCCACTTCTCCTCCGCCTGATGATACTAATGCACACATGAACAGGAAGACAAAGAAGATGGGGGGGGAGAAATGAAGACAGGTTGAGTGCATGCATTGGCAACACCGTTGTCGGAGAGGACAGACACAGAAGCCCCCTGAACTAGGCCGCGCAATAGGGGTACACTACTCAGTTATTGTGACTAGGCCTACAGGTCTATGGACGACAAATGCACACATGTGTGAGTCCGGACCATGGATAGCTGTACTTGGCACCCTACAGAGGTGGGGGGCGGGGGCACAGGGCCGTGTCTAACGGAGGGGCCTAGCCTACAGAATGCGCCCTGGCCTGGAGATAGCCACAGCCCTCCTCCCCCACCCAGACACCTTCACTGCGCGCAAAGATAGCAGAATGTGCTGATACTCACCCCCTTGTGTCTGCTGTGATGTCCTCACGCGCCCATCCAAATCAGGGTAGGCCACTGCCAGGATCTGGGACATCAGGGGGGTCAATTGGCGGCTGGCACCCCTCCTACGTTGGGAGGCCATCCCCAGCAGAGACTCGGCGGTCTTTCTGGTCCCGCGGCGGATGTCCTTCCACCTCTTTCGGCAGTGGGTGCCCCGTCTGTTGTGGACCCCCCAGGGCCCGGACGTCCTTGGCGATGGCACGCCAAATGTCGATCTTCTGATGGGCGCTGACCTATGTGACATGTACAGGGTGGTAAAGGAAATCGCATCAGTTTTCTGTCTGGTCAATGTGAGTGGCCCCCCCCCTCCCCAACCTTGCCATGTGGCACATGCTCTCATCTTTCGTGCGTTGCACTCCTCATTCGCTCCCCTCCCCACCATGTTACATACACCCCACTCAACACAGGCATAGCCCATTCAACGTGCACCCTGTGTACTAACCTGTTGGTCTGGAGGACCGTAGGGTAGCGCATACTGGGGGAGGACCCCATCAACAAGTTTCTCCAATTATTCGGAAGTGAAGGCAGGGGCCCTTTCCCCAGTCGCAGCAGCCATTGTATCTCCCAGACCGAGGTCACAGCAGCACTTGCAGTATAGGTCCTCTCCTGTGGATGATCAGGTCTCGAGTGATTAATCAGATAGAAAATGGCGGTCACGCCCGCGGCGGTGCGTACCGCGGCGGTGCGTACCGCGACCGCCGGCGCACATCGTCATTGGCTCCTGAGACCCATAGGGTTCAATATTAACCAATGCTGCTTTGCGCCGCGGTCTTCGACCGCCTACCGCCACGGTGTGCCACGCCAGTGCAGTGACCTCACATCCCACTGTCACACTTCACAGGTCAGGCAGCCGCCATTTCAAGGGCCCACATTGCATGATTTCTACTGCGTCACACAGGCCTAGGCCTTGCATTGCCACTCATACAAGCCATTCAATGCATAGCGATTCGTGTACTGTGCAACCTGTGTGAACGAACCTGTAGGTTGCTTGACTCTGTGCTCCATTTTGTCCTTCCTAGGCACCGTCCGCTGGGACTTGCAAGGAGAAGGATGAATCCTCCCGTGTACCGACCGCTGGTGGACCTGTCGACAATGGAAGAACGACATATCATACTTACATACCGGCTTGACAGAGCAACCATACATGAACTATGTGCCCAGCTGGAGCCAGACCTGATGTCCCCCATCTGCCAACCCACAGGGATTCCCCCTCTGGTGCAGGTTCTGTCAGTACTCCATTTTTTGGCAAGTGGGTCTTTTCAGACAACAGTGGCCATTTCATCTGGGATGTCTCAGCCTATGTTTTCTAAGGTTTTGTCCAGAGTGTTGTCTGCCCTGATGAAATACATGCAGAGCTACATTATTTTCCCTGAGGTGGGCGAATTGGCTACAGTGAAGGGTGATTTCTATGCCCTTGGACATATCCCCAACATCATTGGTGCCATTGATGGGACCCATGTGGCTTTGGTTCCCCCCAGTGGAAGTGAGCAGGTGTACCGAAACAGAAAAAGTTATCATTCGATGAATGTCCAGGTGGTCTGTTTGGCTGACCAGTACATCTCCCATGTAAATGCCAAGTTCCCTGGGTCAGTGCATGACGCGTATGTCATGCGAAATAGCAGCATACCTTATGTGATGGAACAGCTACAGAGACACCGTGTGTGGCTAATTGGTGACTCTGGTTACCCCAACCTGTCGTGGCTACTGACCCCAGGGAGGAATCCCCGGACCAGGGCAGAGGAACGGTACAATGAGGCCCATGGGCGAACTAGGAGGATCATAGAAAGGACCTTTGGGGTCCTGAAGGCCAGGTTTAGGTGCCTGCATATGACAGGGGGATCCCTCATGTACTCACCAAAGAAGGTGTGCCAGATCATCGTGGCCTGCTGTATGCTTCACAATCTTGCATTGCGACGCCAGGTGCCTTTTCTGCAGGAGGATGGTCCAGATGGTGGTGTTGTAGCAGCTGTGGAGCCTGTGGAGAGTGAAGAGGAGGAAGACGACGGGGACGACACGGACAACAGGGAGACAGTCATACAACAATACTTTCAGTAGCACCCAGGTAAGAATCAGCCACCCCATTTTACATTTACTTAAGGCCTCATGCGTCTCCACTGTCTGTGTTTCCCCCCAGTTCCTGTTAACTGATTTGTGACTTTCCCTTCCCTTTTCAGAGCTGTATGACCCACTGCCTGATATCAGCTTTGTTTGCCCATGGACTAAAGCTTATTGAGATTGGTATGTTGTCATCACAAAGTAACTGGACATTATTGCACCATTATGTGTAATACATTTGTTGAGAATACAAGCAGACTCCTGTTTTTTTAAGTGGAATAAGTGATTTATTTTAAGTGCTACATATAGGTACATGATTGGGAAACGGTGATGGGTGGGGGTGGAGTAATGTCCATGGCAGAGTCCAGTTCTCAGTCGCACAGGTGCATTGTCCATATGCCTGTGGAAGGATGGAGCAGGGGCAGTTCAAGGTTGGACAGGGTGACAATGTGGGACAGTGGGATGACATCAGGGGGTATCTTAGGCTGGCGGGGGTCTTGCAATCCTACTCTGTCTTCTTGTGAGATCTCAGGTTCCGCTTGCGGGGTGGTTCTTCTTCTGCAGGAGGTGGGGTTCTGGTGGCCTGTCGTTGTGTGGGGGCCTCCTGTCCACTAGCGCCGGCGGAGGTGGTAGGCTGTTCCTGGCCTGGGCTAGTGACAGGGGCCCTTTGGGGTGCCACATGGTCCCGCAATATGGTGACGATCTGGGTAAGGGCCACGACGATGGTCCCCATTGCGGAACCGATGTTCCTCAGTTCCTCCCTGAACCCCATGTACCGTTCCTCCTGCAGTTCCTGGATCTCCTGGAACCGGGCCAGTACCGTCGCCATCGTCTCCTGGGAGCGGTGGTATGCTCCCATGATGGAGGAGAGGGCCTCTTGGAGAGTGGATTCCCCAGGCCTGTCCCCCCCCTGTCGCACAGCAGCCCTCCCAGTTCCCCTGTTTCCCTGTGCCTCTGTCCCCTGGACGGTGTGCCCACTACCACTGCCCCCAGGTCCCTGTTGTTGGGGTGGTGGGTCAACCTGGGTGTCCTGTAGTGGTGGACACACCGCTGATTGACGTGTCCTGGAGACAGAGGCATGGGCCCGCTGGGTGGGAGCTGTGCTGGTGTTCCCAGAGGGGGTTGGGTCTGGTGTAGCCTGTGGCTGTCTGTGGGGAACCGACTGTCCAGAGGTCCCAGATGGGCCGGGCTGGTCGTATGGCTCCAGGGAGACAGAGCTGCTGTCATCGCTGGGGGCCTCTTCTGGGGGTGGAATGGACATCTCTGGACCCTCCGTGGCGGGGTGGTGGCGTTCGGGTCCTGCAGGGGTATAAAGGTATGGTTATTGCTTCTGTGTGTGGCATTTCGTGTGATGGGTGGGTGTCCGTGTACCCATGTGCAGGCATTTCCTTGTGGGGGCTTTTGTGAGTGTGGCTTGTGGGGGTGATGTATGTGTGCAGTGGGCATGCTTTGGTGATGGGTGTCCATGCTTTGTGGTCGCATGCAGGGCTTGGTGTTGGGATGGGTGGGTTGTAATGGTGTGCCCTTTGCTAGGGGTTGGTGAGATGGGGAGGGGGTGAGGGTGGGGGTATGATTTGGCATTCAGGTGGGGTGGGGGTGGTAAGCAGTAGTGAAGATTTGCCTTACCAGAGTCCATTCCTCCGCCTACTCCTGCGAGGCCCTCAGGATGCAGGATGTGCAAGACTTCCTCCTCCCACGCGGTAAATTCTGGGGGAGTAGGTGGGGGTCCGCCGCCAGTCTTCTGCACCGCAATGTTGTACCTTGATACCATGGAACGCACCTTCCCCCGTAGGTCGTTCCATCTCTTCCTGATGTCGTCCCGATTGCGTGGATGCTGTCCCACCGCGTTAACCCTGTCCACTATCCTTTGCCATAGCTCCATCTTCCTGGCAATTGTGGTGTGCTGCACCTGTGCCCCGAAGAGCTGGGGCTCTACACGGACTATTTCCTCCACCATGACCCTGAGTTCGGCGTCACTGAACCTGGGGTGTCTTTGGGGTGCCATGGGGTGGTGTGGTTGAGGTGTGGGGTGGCGTTTGTGGTGATGAGTGTGGTGCGTGTGGTGGTGTGTGGTGTTTGGTGCGTGGATTCAGTGTGGGTGATGGTGTTGTGTGCCTCTGTGTTGTGTGATTGTCTATTCTGTGCTCTCTCTCTAGCCTTCGTCAAAGGTCACAGGACCTCAGGAACAGTACATAGAGTTCAAGACTGACTCCAGCAGGACCCGCTAGCAGGGCCTAGGCCAGGTCCAGTTGCTAGAGGTCAGCTAAGCATTTCAGGAAAAATACCTCTTGCAGCTTGTTGTCTCCCAGTAGCCACACAGGGTTCCAGACAACTGGCTCTGGGGTTCCATTTATTCAAGCTGGGTACAAGGGAGAGCAGGTCCAGCTATTTAGGTCTTCTCACAGGTCTCAAACAGCAGGTGCAGTCCTTCTTCTCTTTATACACATATCTATAGACGTTTCTCAGCAGGGTACCACATTTATGGTTGACACCAATTAATATTTGAGGGTGACTCCTTGTTTCTTACTAACAATGGGGTAAAAGTTCCAATGTTTAACCCTACCCACTTCTAAAGCAGTTCCTGTTTGTAAACAGTCGCACAGTGCACCTTACTTCAAAACTCTAAATTGGAGACCTCTTTCCTCCTTTCTGCATATCCGGTATGGCCACCCAAAGGTGTGACCATGAAATTAAGCAGTCATTTCCTCTGTGGCCACTCACAACTGGCTCTAGGGTTATCTCCCTCTCACTGTGTTTAATGCGAGCTTGGCTGTGGGAATAAATGGTTTCCTAATAAAGGTCTCACCTTAAATGTACTTGTGAAAGTCCAGGCCCTTTTACAAGTTAAAGAAGTTCCTAGGTATGCCCTAACTGATTTTCCTGCAAGGGAAGAAAAATACGTCCTACGCCCAGGCTATTGCTCCTGCTCTGGGAGCAGTTTTCACACCTCATTAAGTTCAAGCATAGGCTGGGCAGCTGCTGGAGAGTTAATATACATTTCCAAAAGATACTTTTCCTAAAAATCTATTAAAAATTCAGCTGCTCTATTGAATTAGACTGTCAGTAAATACAACCATTAGTAGTCAAACTGCGTTTCAAGCTGGTCCCATCCCTGAGATAGCAGAATTAATATTTTGATCTATATACAAGAATCAGGGCCTTTGGGGAAAGTAGCTTTTAGTGCCTTATCTCTGTAGGGACACAGTAATAAGACATTTCTACATGTCCCACTTTTAAACACAATGCACCTTTCCTTGTAGCCTAAAAAGCCTGCATAAGGGTGACTTATTAGTCAGTCAGTCAAAAATGCTTTATTCGGTAAAGCAGAGCCATAAAAGTCACAAAAAATAATTATAAATAAGTCAATAAAAAATATAAATATCAAAATAAAACATATAATATAAAAAGCTAATAGTATTTGCAAATTCAGATGGCATTGAGGATGAAATTTAACACAGCATAACTAGTTGCTTCACATCCCAAATCATGCAAATATGAATATGCTAAGAGACTGGACCTAATGCCTGACGCCAGAAGCACAGGACAAAAAAACCTGCTCCTAGGTACACTATACAAATTAAAACAAATAATAAAGTGCAGTGTGCTTTGAAAGAGGTTCATCATCATATGTACACGGCGAAAGTTTTTTAAACCAAGTGCCTTGGGCAGGGAATGTGACCAAAAAATGGACAAAAAAATCTATGCTATTCAGAGAAAAGAATTGTAAGAAACAGCATAGGATAGAGTAGCTTGTGCAACAGACCTCAAATTCCCCCTGATAACTTCCATCTCATATTCAATTCAGAAACATATTGCCAATATGACCACTTAGTTCTATCTTTTGCCATGGTTGGAAGAGATTTGGAAGCATGGAAATATTCCCTAACTCCTACCCCGGAAAATAAAGTGCTAACATACCTAAATTAAGGAATATCCATGGCCCGAGCCAATGACAGAAAATCTGCAATCACAGCTTTACAAAACAGAGCATTGGGATTCAGCCATACACTGAGCCAAAACAGTAAGGTCAGCACTGTTACACAATCAGTTATACTCCTCAAACCAAACTCTTTATGCCAAAAGGCAGTCGGGGTAGATTGAGGGCCACTAGCAGTCACCTCAGAAACTTGTTCTTGAGTAACTAGAGGTACTTGCTGTTACTATAACCTCAAACCCCAGCTCTAAATGATGCAATAGGAGAACACTTGCACTTAAAAACAGTCATCATTTCCCTCACTGGTTTGTTACCCAATATCTTTGAAAATCTAAAAACAGGATCTATGGCACTCTGATATTGTAAAACATGAACACTCATTAAGAATTTCCAGTTGAAGTCAACATCTAATGGGACCCAAGATAAGCAAAATTGGGGACATTTATAATTTCTGAGCCCTCTAGAATAAATGTTCTAGTTTTAGATAGCTTAGGACCAATTTTCATCACATAAGACTTTGGGCCTGATTACAACTTTGGAGGAGGTGTTAATCCATCCCAAAAGTGACGGATATACCATCAGCCGTATTACGAGTTCCATAGGATATAATGGACTCGAAATAGGGCTGGTGGTATATCCGTCACTTTACCGTCACTTTTGGGACGGATTAACACTTCCTCCAAGGTTGTATTCAGGCCCTTTGTTCTCTTTGTTCACAGACCAAAACTGCTCATAAAAGTGTTACAAGCATCCACCAGGGATTGGATGCTGTTTGCTGTCCTTGAAATGAGGACAACATCATTCATGTAAAGTAGCACAGGGACTGGCCAAATAATAAGTAACAAATATTTTCCCACATTGCACAAGTGGTCTTCCAGGCCATATATATTGAAAAAGAAAGGGGGCCAGCACACACCTCTGTCTGACCTTCTTCAGAGAGGGAAATTCCTCTGTCAGATCGCCCTCCTGAAAGTAGTGAACTCTAGCTGAGGTACAAGCGTGAAGTCTATGGGGGGGAGATGGATTATACCTTTGTCCACCCCCAGTTCTAATATAACAGTTCACAGTTTGGCTCTTTCAACTGTCAAATGCACAGGCCAGATCCATAAAGTCTAAATGAACACAGCCTTTTTTGACGTTGGTGCATTTTCGTATTATCAGAGTCAGATTCAAGATATGTTCGACTGTACCTACGGATGGAACTGAACTTCTGATAGACAATGGGTCTCCAGTTTTGCTGACTCCACTTAGCTTAACATCTTTACAGAGCTGTCTGAGAGGGCGATTGGGCAGTAGCAGGGTGTTCAGCCTTGTCCACCTTTTTGAAAATGAGTACAATATTTGCCTCTCTTCAAGTTTCTATCAAGGGACCAGTCACCTCAGATCTTAGAACACCAGCAAGTAAAGGCTCCCAGAATTCCAGCAAGGTTTTGTATAAATCAACAGGGATTCTGTCAGGTCCAGGAGCTTTACCAGAGGGGCACCATTGAATGGCGTGTAAGAAATCCGCTACTTCAGTCGAGCTGCTAAGAGCTGTAGTTATAGACATGTCATGCCCATCAATAGACTCAGTCAATGCTTCCCAGGGGGCATGTTCCTCATTATTAAAATTTTTAGAGAAATGTTTCACCCACGCTTGAGCTGGAATTACAGTGTCTATTACAGCAGTGGCCTTGCCAGCCAAGGGGGAAGAGTTGACCACCTGCCAAAAAGCCCTCATATATGTGTTATTACTTGCTTAGATTAGCTTAGCCCATGTCTTCCCATTCAATTCTTGCAGCTATAGTTTCCTTATATGCCTTTCTTGTCAAACTAATGATCTGATCATGGGTAGACATGGTAATAGCCTTCGTTAGGGCTTTATAATCAGATGATCTTGTATGATTAAACCAGCGTGGTTCCTGTCTATAGTAACAGATTTTCTCCGTAGCTTACCTGCCATGTAGCCTGTTATAGCAGAAAATACCCTGATAACATTGTGCGTAGGGGTGCTTTCCCCAGAACAGCCATGATCTCTTTCTTCTTGTTTATCACCAAATCTCTGTTAAAATTGCATTTGTCTACATTTTCCCACTAGATGTTCAGGCCTTTCTGACCATTGATCCTCAACTATGGTTGCCAGACCTCAGCACCAGAACCCTTATCCAGACCCAGCCAAATTCCATGATTAGGGGATTATAATCACTCATGCAAGTTGGCATCACACAAACTTCCCTACATAGGGGATTAAGGGCCTGATGTATATACCTTTTTTCTTGTCGCAAACGGCCAGATTCACAGAATCGGGCAGTTTGTGAAAAGCAAAAAACATTTTCGTATGTACAGACCCTACTTTGCAATTCGGTAATCTATTTACCGAATCGCAAAATAAGTTTGTGAGTCACAATTAGGAAGGGGCATTCGCTTCCTAATTGGAAGTCGCAGTGTGATGTAGGGTTGTTTCGTGACCGTGAATGTCGTCACAAAAAATCGCAGTTATCACCAATTTCAAATTGGTGCTAACCCATTCATAAACGAGAAGGAGTCCCCATGGGACCCCTTCCCCTTTGTGAATGGTAGCAAAAATATTTTTCAAGAGCCGGCAGTGGTCCTCTCTGAAAAAATGAAAAGAAAACTTTCATTTTTGTGTTTGAAATGCATCCCATTATCCTTTAAGGAAAACGGGATACATTTTTTTAAAAACTGCTTTATTTAAAAGCAGTCACAGACATGGTGGTCTGCTGTCCCCAACAAGCCACCATCCCTGTGAGGGTGGCCATTCCCAATTGGGTTGTAAATTGCGACCTACCTCATGAATATTTATGAGGTAGTCATTTGAGTCCCCATTGGGAATCGGAAAAAGTGTAATTGACACTGTTGTACGTCAAGTTTTGTGACTTGCAAATTGCAAGACACTAAGACTCGCAGTTTGCGAGACGCAAAACCTAATATTCGTACATGTGGCCTTAAATCATTTGAATAAACTATAAAATCTATTATGGACTGATCGCTTCCTCCTAAATACTTAGGAACTCCATTGACTTTGGGGGTTGGAAAATCATAGAGTTGGTGACCATCATTCTATTCAATGAACTTCCATAAGGAGAATGTTAGAAGTGCCGAAGAGTATAGTCCTGCTCATCAGTAATTCCACAAGAATCTAAAAGTTCAGGTTCACATAAGGGGCATGCAAATCTCCTACCCATACGATCATATGATCCTTCTTGTTTTCATTCCATAGCTTATGCACCGTGGCCTCTAAGCGATTGACTATGCTAGTTATTGACGAGTCAAAAATATATTTATAATAGTTAATCGGCAAAACATTAAACGGTTTGTATAATTTTAGAAGGAATTTCAAATAGTATGAGTTGATGTCAAGAACTCGTGCATCCACCTCCTTAACAGTACAGATGTAAAAGTGACCAGACCCACCTTAGCCCTTCCTGATGACGATTTGACTACTGGGGCACAATAAGTAATATAGCCATTGATATAAGGAGGATCTAATAACCAAGTGTCTTGACAGCAAATACAAAGATGTTGACCCACTGTCCTTAACCAGTCCAAATTTGACAGCTTGGCCTTGAGCTCCGACATGTTCCAGGAGATAATCCCACGAGCTGCAATCTGGGGAGTATTTGCTTCTCCAAGGGGGTTGTAGATCTAGTACAGGAGCGGGTTCAGCCTCCAACTTTCAGATGGATGCATCACTATTGGCCGACAGTCAGTCTAATTGCTCAAGGGTGCTCAGAGTCTCAAATCTATTAGATAGTGCAGTGGCAGCGGGCATTGGGGAAGATGGGACTGGAAAGAACTGGAAAGAACTACACACCTTTAATTTATGTGTCCTTTTAATACCAGGGTTTAGGAACTGGGGAGATGTATCATTAAAATATGCCAACCGCTGTACTCCAATAGACCCCAGATCAAAGGCTGTTAATGAAAAACGGTAAAGCAAGGCACTGAGTAGTTTGGGATACCTACAAATTATAACATTACAGTCCTCTGTTAAAGTTTTACTGGTTGGGCCAATCCATGAAACCCTCCTAACAGTTAGAATTTCTTTACACAAATCAGGGCTCCACCCGGAATACTTCCTTTCCAATGCATGACCTTGTTTAGCAGTGATGTATGAGACTTGGAATACAGGGGTTCTAACCTAGGTACATTCTCCAAGATTATTATATATGGAGCACAGGCCAGAGGGATCCAAGGGTGTGGAGCTTGAGTGCTCAAACTCTCAGGAGTAGTGGCCTGATTGGGGTTTTTGTGTACTGGTGCCTCCTCACATTCAACCCTCTGTTGGTGAATTAGCTGTCTACCGCTTCCATAGAATGAAGAGTTGAGGTTTTCTAACATAGGGACCTAGACAGAATCTGTACCCCTACTCTGTTCTAGTGGAGCATCTGGTGCCAGGGGGTGTGCCTGTATGGTGGTCTCCGGTACTGGGATTCCCCCTAACTGCCTTTGTGTCTGTTAGATCCACAGAGGTTAGAGTAATAGAGTTTGAACTAAGAGACACTGAGCTAATAGGGGCTCTTACGATGTCAAAAGAGCCAATTTGTTTACTTATTACTATTTAAAAGGAAGTAGTTTACTTGTCTGTAGCCAGAAAGCAGCGGCCCGAGAAGACGTTGTAGGAGACGCAGCAAAGGATGTGTCATTTCCCCAGTTCACTGGGAGAACCACGAGGAGAACATCACCCGAAAGTCTCTACGGCTTCCTGTTAAAGAGGGTGAGGAAGAGAACGGAGGGAGAGCATGGAGGGGACGAGCAAGGACAGCAGGAGCATGGAGGTGAGGAGCAATGACAGTGGGAGCAGCGAGAAGGGAAGCGAGGACAGCTGGAGAGCAGAGACGAGGAACAAGGACAGCAGGAGCAGAGAGACAATGAGTAAGAATACTGGGAGCAGAGAGGCAAGGAGCGCGGGAGCGAGGAGGGAAGAGAGTGTGAGCAGAGAGACGAGGAGTGTGAATGGAAGAACAACGGTACCAAACACAGGAGAAGAGCCAGGAGAGAGGTGCCACACCCATAAACACAACCCACGAGAGGCCTGAGTGGGTGAAGGAATCAGAGGAGACGCCAGGAAGACAACATATACACATTTCCATCAAGGTACAACCCCTCCTGGGAGGAGAAAAGGGAGAGGGAAAGGGTGGGGAAAAAGAGGGGAAGGGTCCAGGACCACTTGAGATTGCAAGTAAAAACCACTACCACAAAAACACTGGAGATTGTTTTTTAAAGCACAGGGGAGCACAAAGCAGTCTGACAACACTATAAAGGCCCCTTCTTGACTTTTCCCTCACTAGCACAACCCCTTATCTCTTACAATCCCAGAAAGCACTTGCCTGACTACTTGTGCCCTTTTCTGTTCCACAGAGGTGATGTACTCTGCTGAAACCACCACCTAGGGAGAAGAAGAAAGAGGAAAGGCAGTTAACCCAGCGGAAGAGAAGGAAATGAAGAGGAAGAACTCACAATAATCCAAGACATCATTATACTTTAACTAAATACAGTTAAGGAATAAACACAGCATTTACCCCAAAATGAGACAGAGTATCCTACCTTCTGTAGAGTATGGACTGACCTGCCAATGGGGCCAGTAACAGTGGGGAGCCAGATAGGAGTTTAGCAATCCTACCAGGAAGATGGAAGACGTGGGCTCTCATGATGACGTCATAAGACAGTTAGCTGAAGAACAAAGACTCCTACAATTGGTAATGGAGGAACAGGTTTAAACCACCCAAAAGGAAAGAGAACAGGTACATGAGGCGTTGAAATTTCAATCCACCATCATAGCTAATAACCAACTGGCTCACAAGACTACCCTTCAAAAACTAACAAAAGCTATCGTTATCTCTAAGGTACATCCTAACATACCCAGTTCAGTGCACCAGAAGTACCAAATTGTAGAGGACCCGGATTAATTTTTTGTTAACTTTGAAAAGGTTGCTACTTTAGCTACTTGGCCCAGAGGAAGGTGGGGTCAGTACATAGCTCCCTTGCTGACCGGTGAACTGCAAACAGTGTACCAAGCCGCTAATCCAGGGGGTGAAACCCCTGATAGTGAAGTCAAGAAAGCGATTCTAGAGAGACTTGGGTGTGATTCCAAGCATTACCACTTACGGTTATGGAAGGAGAAATGGGGCTCCCAGGACAATCCCTGAGCATTTTTCGATAAAATTCAAGACATTGGCTTGAAATGGTTGCAGCCAATGACTGGACCAAAGAGGATGTAATAAATAAAATATTACTGGAGCAATTCCTAGAACTACTTCCTAGCACTACACGAACTTGGATGAGACAGCACACCGACATGTCCATCCCCAAGGCCATTGATTGTGCCTGTTCTTACCACTGCTTAACAGAATTACACAGAGGGTTTTCCCCATGGTTCATCCCTAACCCACCCACACACAGAGCGAATGCTGTTCTTAAAATTTCCCCTAGAAAGTTTACAAATGTCACAAAAACCTCTAGAGGCCCAGGAAGGGAGGTCGGTCAAATTCCACAATGCTTCCACTGTGAAGAATGGGGCCATATCGCCCGGTATTGCCCCCAGAAGGGTCAAGGACCACAACCCATGGAGGTGCATCTTTCCCGTGGGAGGGTTTATTGTACAACCGCAAACGGGACCCCTTTTTCCATAGGGTTACAAGTCAGTAAAGATAGATCACAGCCTTATTGGACTTGGGTGTAGACACTCAGTTATAAAGGCATCATTGGTATTCCCAGGTCAGTGAATAGAGGGTGAAAAGGCAGTGATAACCTGCGTCCATGGGGAAACCCGAATTTATCCAGTGGCTTGGGTAGAGATGGAGTGGAGGAGGTATAAGGAACCCCTCTGCGTGTGAGTCATCCCCCACCTGATTGAAGACCTGTTGTTGGGAGCAGATAACAGGGACTTCTTCTCTCTATTACAAAGATTCAAAATCTCTGAGGATTGATCTGGAGAGTGGTTGTCAGACCCAGGACACACACAAATACCTCAGGGAGGAAAGAAAAAACAAAAACAACAAAATACCAAAGAAAACAAAAGTGAATTCAGTAAATACTACCTGACCCAACATGTTAATGTATTCTCTCTCTCTCCTATAGTACACCCTGATGGTGAAAATCCAGGAAGTTTTTGTGTCTGTCAGAGGGAGGACCCAACTGTAAAGCATGCATGAGCACAGGTCATTCCCGACAACCCAAAGAAGGTAGGAATTTATTTTTCTGTGAACTGTGGTTTATTGTATTGGAATACCAAAGTCCAGTGTTCTATACGAACCAAACTGGTAGTTCCTACACCCGACCAGATACAAGTGCTCCATTTAGAGCATAGTCAGACAAGAGGGGGGCATTATGGTAAAATTAAAACTGAGGAATAACTGTTGTCTCGTTTTTATTGGCCCTGACTCTATTCTGACATACATAATGTTAGAAGTGGGGTCTTTGGTTGGCAGTCAGGTTACCCCCTATCCAAGCAAGGACCCTCACTCTAGTCAGGGAAAACTTGAAACGTACCTGCTTACCCTCATTCAGCCCATTGGTAGCTTGGCACAAGCAGGCAGGCTTATCCCAGAAGCAATAAGTAAAATATGTACACGAACACACAGTAATACAGTGAACACACTACAAAATGGACACCACACCAGCTTAGACAAATAGGTAATATTTATCTATATCAAACAAGACCAGAATGACGAAAATACAACATACACAAGTTAAAATATGAATTTTCAAAAGAATAAGAGTTTTACTCCAAGGGAACCATGGAAACAAGGATTTTGCACAAAGTACCTGGTTAGCATAAAAAATAAAGCCGCACAGGCGAACGTGTGTCGGAAAAGGGCAGCAATGTGGTGATTCCTTCCTCACAGGGTAGGCTGTGCGTCCTTTCTTCTCTGGTCAGCTCGGCAATGCATCGTTTATCTCCCTCGCAAGAGAGCGATGCATCGATTTCCTCGGATCCACCAAGAGTTGGGTTGATTTTGACGCCCAGGAACGATGTGTGAAAAATCCTGTCACACAGTGTTAGAAAACCATGGTGCGTGGGGTTTGCGTCGTTAGCAGCCACAAGCAGGGGTTGCGTGTTGTTTCTCCAGCCACAATGTTTCGATCTCCCAGCTGCAACGCAGGTGGAGCATCGATTTTAGCCATGCAGCTGGCGGAGCGTCGTTTATCAGCCGCGCTGCGGATGGTGCATCAAACATTTTCCCGCACAGCGTTCTGTGGGTGGATTTTCAGCTATTGTCTGCCAACTTCACCTTTCAGGGGCCCAGGGACTGGATAGGACACCACTTGGCAGGGCAGGAGTCTCAGCAGAGAGTCCAGATGTTAACAGAGGAAGTCTTTGATGTCCCTGAGACTTCAAAACAGGAGGCAAGCTCAGTTCAAGCCCTTGGAGATTCTTTACAAGCAGGAATATACCACAAAGTCCGACCTTTTACAGGCGGAAGAAGCAACTGCAGGATAGCCCAACATAGCACAGTCCAGGCAGGGGCAGTACTACTCCTCAGCTCTTCAGCTCTTCTCCTTTGCAGGGGGTTCCTCTTGAGTCCAGAAGTGATCTAATTTTCAGGGGTTTTGGTCCAATACTTCTACCCAATTCTGCCTTTGAAGTAGACCTACTTCAAACGAAAGTCTCCGTTGTTCACAAGATCCTGCATTGCCCAGACCAGAACCAGACACCAGGGGGTTGGAAACTGCATTGTGAGAGGGCAAGCACAGCCATTTCAGGGGTAAGTGACCACTCCTCCCTCCACTCTAGCACAGATGGCTCATCAGGATTTGAAGGCTACACCCCAGCTCCCTTTGTGTCACTGTCTAGAGGGGATTCACAGATAGCCCAACTGTCAAACTGTCTGTTAGACTTGGCATCATTGGCATGGTCTCCCCTAACTTTTTGCCTCTACTTCCCAGGTTGTTTCTGTGTGCTGGACTCTGTTTTTGCTGTTTTGTTTGCTCTGGACACTTACCACTGCTGACCAGTGCTAAAGTGTAAGTGTTCCCTGTATAACTTATATGTGTACATTGGCTGAGCCATGATTAGCAAACTTGATTTACTAGTAAATCCCTAGTAAAGTGCACTAGAAGTGGCCAGGACCTGTAAATCAAATGCTACTAGTGGGCCTGTAGCACTTGGTTGTGCCACCCACCTTAGTAGCCCTGTAAACATGGCTCAGACCTGCCACTGCAGTGTCTGTGAGAGCAGTGTTAAACTGCCAATTCGACTTGGCAAGTGTACCCACTTGCCATGCCGAAACCTTCCTTTTTCTTACATATAAGACACCCCTAAGGTAGGCCCTAGGTAGCCCAATGGACAGGGTGCATTGTTTGTTTAAGGTAGGACATATACTAATGTGTTTTTGATGTCCAGACAGTTAAACACTGCCAAAAACAGTTTTCACTGTTGCAAGGTCTATCTCTCTCATAGGTGAATATGGGGCCTGCCTTTAAATATTCCTAAAACGCAGATTCCCTTTGGGAGCAGATGGACATGTGGAGTTTGAGGTCTCTGAACTCACAATTTAAAAAATACATCTTTTAGTGAAGTTGGTTTTTAGACTGTGTGTTTGAAAATGCCACTTTTAGAAAGTAGGCATTTTCTTGCTTAAACCATTCTGTGACTCTGCTTGTTTGTGGATTCCCTGTCTTTTGGGCTGCTTGCACCTCTCCTCTAGACAGTGACACAAAGGGAGCTGGGGTGTATCCTACATATCCTTATGGGCCGTCTGGGCTGAGTGGAGGGGAGGAGTGGTCACTGCCCTCACACAACGCTATCTCCAACCCTCTGATGTGTGTCTGGGGCCTGGCCTGGGCAAGGCAGGAGCTTGAAAACAACAGAGACTTCTCTTTGAAGTAGGCCTCCTTCAAAAGAAGAAAGGGGTATAAGAAGAGCACCCAAAACCCCTGAAAACCAGATTGCTTCTGGAACCGAGAGGAAACTCTGCCAAGGAAAAGAGCTGGAGAAGCTGGAGGAGGAGAACTGCCCCTTTGCCTGTGATTGTGCTTTGCTGGGTTGGCCTGCAGAAGCTGCTTCTACTTGACAGAAGACAAAGACTGACTTCTATGTGACTTCCCACTAATGAAGAATCTCCAAGGGCTTGAGTTGAGCTTGCCTCCTGTTCTTGAAGTCTCAGGGACAACAAAGACTTCTCTCTGTCAGCACTTGGGATTTCTGATGAGAGTCCTGCCTTCCAAGTGGTGCTCTAACCTGTCTCTGGGTCCTTGAAAGGCGCAGCTGGTGGCCCCACGCAGCGCAGTATCTTGACACCGTGCGACCGGATTTTGACACAACATCGCTGGACGCAGAAAATCAACATAAGGCCTGCTCGGACCTGAGGTGCTTGTCCAGATCGATGCATCACTCTTTTGAAGTGAAGTGAAGTGAGGAAAAATGATGCACACCAACCCAACCGGAGGAGGAACGACGCACGATCTCGCTAGCGAAATCAACGCATCGCAGGCCTTTTCCTACGCACAATCGCCGTGCAGTGTTATTTTGATGCATCTCAGGTACTTTTTCACGCTAACAGTGTTTTCACTGTTTTCTAAGGTATTTAAGACCCTTTTTCTTTAAAAATTCATAACTTCACTTGTGTATGTTGAATTTTTTACGTTTTGGTCTTACTTATTTTTCTAAACCTGTGTTGTGTCATTTGTAGTGTTTTCACTGAGTTACTGTGTGTGTTAGTACACATACTTTACACATTGCTTCTGAAATTAAGCCTGCCTGCTCGTGCCAAGCTATCAAGGGGATGAGTGGGGTTTAACTGAGGGTGATTCTCCTTACCCTGACTTGAGTAAGGGTCCTTGCTTAGACACGGGGTAACCTGACTGCCGACCAAAGACCCCGTTTCTAACACTAACCCAGACAGGCAATCCACAAACAGACAGAGTCACAGAATGGTTGAACCTCTACGCTGACAGGCCTTTTCCCCATCAGGTGTCAAGCCTCTTTTTGGCTGTTTGGGGCAATTCGTGCTGAGGCCCTCCTAACTTTTTGTCCACATAATCTACCCACGCCAAATGTGTGTCCTTTTAAAAAAAAAAAAAAATTCTTGCAAAAAAAAGGGAAAAATGGCTGCAGAATAAGGCTTGTGGTTTTTTCCTTGAAAATGACGTCAACAATGGGTTTGTGGTGCTAAAATTATCATCTTCCCAGCTTTTAGGAACAGGCAGACTTGAATCAGAAAACCACATTTTTCAACACAATTTTGCCCTTTTACTGGGACATACCCCATTTTAACTATTTTTTGTGCTTTCAGCCTCCTTCCAGTTAATTACAGAAATGGGTGTAAAACCAATTATGGATCCAAGAAAGCTAAACATTTCTGAAAAGTAGACAACATTTTGAATTCAGCAAGGGGTAATTAGTGCAGATCCTACAAGGGTTTCCTACAGAAAATAACAGCTGAAAAAAATAATATATAGTGAAATTGAGGTGAAAAAACAGCCATTTTTCTCCAATTTTTTCCTGGAATATCAGATTTTTGAAGCAGTATACTGTTACGTCTGATGGACTCTTCTGGTTGCAGGGATATATAGGGCTTGTAGGTTCATCAAGAACTCTAGGTAACCAGAGCCAATAAATGAGCTGCACCTTGCAATGGGTTTTCATTCTACACCGGGTATACAACAATTCTTTTGCCGAAATATAAATAGTGAAAAATAAGTATCAAGAAAACCTTTGTATTTCCAAAATGGGCACAAGATAAAGTGTTGAGAGGCAGTGGTGATTTACACATCTCTGAACTTCGGGGTGACCATACTAGAATGTGAATTACTGGGCATTTCTCAAATAGACGTCTTTTTTACACACTGTCTTACATTTGGAAGGTAAAAATGTAGAGAAAGACAAGATGTAATAACACTTGTTATGCTATTCTGTGTTCCCCCAAGTCTCCCGATACAAATGGTACCTCACTTGCAGAGATAGGCCTAATGCTCGCGACAGGAAACGCAACATGGACACATCACATTTTTACACTGAAATCTGGTGTGTAGATTTTGGCCTCTAGCTCAGCCGGCACGTAGGGAAACCTACCAAACCTGTGCATTTTTTTAAACTAGATATGTAGGGGAATCCATGATGGGGTGAATTGTGGGGCTCTCACCAGGTTCTGTTAACAAGACTCCTTTGCAAACCTCACAATTAGGACAAAAAAACACTTTTTCCTCACATTTCAGTGACAGAAAGTTTTGGAATCCGAGAGGAGCCACAAATTTCCTTCCACTCAGCATTCCCCAAAGTCTCCCGATAAAAATGGTACCTCACTTGTGTGGGTAGGCCTAGCGCCCACGATAGGAAATGCCCCAAAACACAATGTGGACACATCATATTTTCCAAAAAGAAAACAGAGCTGTTTTTTGCGAAGTGCCTAGATGTAGATTTTGGCCTTTAGCTCCACCGGCATCTAGGGAAACCAACTAAACATGTGTATTTTTTAAAACTAGACACATAGGGGAAGCCAGGATGGGGTGACTTATGGGGCTTTCACCAGGTTCTGTTACCCAGAATCCTTTGCAAACCTCAAAATTTGGCCAAAAAAACACTTTTTCCTCTCATTTCGGTGACAGAAAGTTCTGGAATCTGAGAGGGGCCACAAATTTCCTTCCACCCATCATTCCCCCAAGTCTCCTGATAAAAATGGTACCTCACTTGTGTCGGCAGGCCTAGCGCCCGCAACAGGAAATGACCCAAAAACACAACCTGGACACATCACATCTTCCCAAAGAAAACAGAGCTGTTTTTTGCAAAGTGCCTAGATGTGGATTTTGGCCTCTAGCTCAGCCAGCACCTAGGGAAACCTACCAAATCTGTGCATTTTTAAAAACTAGATATCTAGGGTAATACAAGATGGGGTGACTTGTGGGGCTCTCACTAGGTTCTGTTACCCAGAATCCTTTGCAAACCTCAAAATGTGGCCAAAAAACACTCTTTCCTCACATTTTGGTGACAGAAAGTTCTGGAATCCAAGAGGAGCCACACATTTCCTTCCACTCAGCGTTCCCCCAAGTCTCCCGATAAAAATGGTACCTCACTTGTGTGGGTAGGCTTAGCTCCCACGACAGGAAATGCCCCAAAACACTACATAGACACATCATATTTTCCCAAAGAAAACAGACCTGTTTCTTGCAAAGTGCCTAGCTGTCCATTTTGGCCTTTAGCTCAACAGGCACCTAGGGAAACCTACTAAATCTGTGCATTTTTTAAAACTATACACCTAGGGGAATCCAAGATGGGGTGACTTGTGGGGCTTTCGCCAGGTTCTCTTACCCAGAATCCTTTACAAACCTCATAATTTGGCCAAAAAAACACTCTTTCCTCACATTTTGGTGACAGAAAGTTCTGGAATCTGAGAGGAGCCACACATTTCCTTCTACCCAGCGTTTCCACAAGTCTCCAGATAAAAATGGTACCTCACTTGTGTGGGTAATCCTAGGGCTCGTGACAGGAAATGCCCCAAAACACTATCTGGACACATAAAAATTATGAAATGCAAAACTACCTGTTTTTGCGGGGGCACCTGCGTTTTTGGGCCTGGGCTCAGCAGCCATCTAGGAAACCTACCAAACCCAGACATTTCTGAAAACTAGACACCCGAGGGAGTCCAGAGAGGTGTGACTTGCATAGATCCCCCAATGTTTTCTTACCCAGAATCCTCAGCAAACCTCAAATGTAGCTAAAAAATCTATTTTTTTCCACATTTCTGTGTGGGATCACCGCACCAGCACAAATGTCCTACCACCCAACGTTCCCCTCAGTCTCCCGGTAAAAATTATACCTCACTTCTTGAGGGGGAACCAAAATGGATCCAAAAGGGTAGTTTAAAAAAAAACATATTTAGGTTGACAAGTGCAGCAGAATTTTTATCAGTATAGATGAGACAATGCTGTGTAGTAGGAATTTCATGGATTCCTGCAGATTCCGGAAGTTTCCATCACAAAAATGCAAGAAAAATGTGTGATTTCCAGCTAAGTTGGAGGTTTACACGGCATTGTAGGTAAGAAAATGGTTCAGGGTGCATGTGAAACACACCACCCTTGAATCACCCGGATGTTTAGTTTTCAGATGTGTCTAGGTGTGGTGGATTTTTCTACATGGCAGTGTTCCAAAGTCCAAAAACTGCAGTCCTCACCATTCCAAGTGGGATGATTTTGAGAGTTGGCCAAGCTCTCATGGTCCAAATGTGAAACCAAAACCCAAATCAATCAAATGTCCTCTTGTTTGCAGTGGGATAAGATGTGTTAGTGTGTGGTTGGAAAGCTGAAAGATTGTTACCCCCTTCTGTTGGGGTGGGGACATAGCCAGGCCCATACTGGTTGGAAGTCACCACCCCACTATTTTTTTTTTTTAGTTCCCTGACATCTAGTAGACTTTCTGCCGCCCGGGTTGTGGATCGGAGGTAATTGCCCCAGCTGCCCACTGGTGGGCAGAACAACTTTGGCCCCATTTATTTTGGGTGGGGGTATGGTCATAACCCCACCCTCTTATTTTGAAAACAAAAATCTTCTGTGGTCTCTGGTGGGCTTTCTGCACCCTTTGGGGGCAGATGGACCATCCAAAAATAGGTCAATCTGCCCCCAATGGGGGGCAGATATGACAAACAGTAATGTGCCCCCATGGGGAGCGACACCTGCCCAAGGGGCTGTGCCCCCAAACAAAACACACATAGATACACACACACACATCCTTGGTGCTTAAGTGGTTCCCCCCCCCCCCCGGGGGCAGATCAGCCTGATAGGAATAGGCCTATCTGCCCCTAAGGGGAGCAGAAATGGCCTAAAATATATTTGCTCCCCAGGGGAACGACCCTTGCCTAAGAGGTTGTTTCGCTTGCGTTAAAGTGACGCAAAAAATAAAACTCCCTGGTGTCTAGTGGTTCCTCCCCCACTCGGGGGCAGATTGGCCTACCTAAATAGGCCGATATGCCCCCAAGGGGGACAGAAATGGCTTAAATACAATTTGCCCCCAAAGGTAGCGATCCTTGCCTAAGTGGGTTCTCCCCATATATAAAAAAAAACATAAAGTAAATAAACAAATATATATATATCCCTAGTGTCTAGTGGTTTCTGCCCCCCGGGGGCAGATCGGCCTAATTATATAAGGCTGATCTGTCCCCAGGGGAGCAGAAATGGCCTGAAAATAATTTGGCCCCCAAGGGAGCGACTATTGCCTAAGGGGTCGCTCCCCACATATAAAAAAAAAGAAAGAAAAAAAAAATTAGCTCTGGTGTCTAGGGGTTTTCTGCCCCACCTGGGGGCAGATCACCTAATTATATTAAATGGCCTGAAAATGATCTGGCACCCTGAGGAGCGGCCCTTGCCCAAGGGGCCACTGCCCTTCTATGTCAGTATCACCAAAAAAGAATCCCTGGTGTCTAGTGGGCATTTCGGCTGCCTGCATCGCAATCGGGCAGCAGAAATGCTTGCAGAGACATGAAAGGAAAGGAAAGGCCTTTTCGTTCCTTTCATGCCTCTGCCGTCCCCCTCCTCCCAAGCAGAAGAGAAATGCTGATCATGGGGGGATCAGAGGGGGTCAGGGGTGGAAGGGTAAGCGATTCCCCTTCCAGTGCTGCCTTGGGGGGACAGGGGAGGCCCTCGGGGGGAGCACTAGTGCTTCCCCTGAGGGCCTATACCGGGACGTAGTGATTACTTCCATGGCGCCTCAGCGCCACGCCATCGACCTAACCACTATGTCCTTGGCAGGGAAGGGGTTAAGCAAGAAAATGCTTACTTTCTAAAAGTGGTATTTTCAAATTAACAATCTAAAAACCAACTTCACTAAAAGATGTATTTTTTAATTGTGAGCTCAGAGACCATATTTTTATCTGCTCTCAAAGGTAATCTGTACTTTAATAATATTTAAAGACAGCCCCCATGTTAACCTGTGAGAGAGATAGGCCTTGCAACAGTGAAAAAAGAATTTAGCAGTATTTCACTGTTAGTACTTGTAAAACACATTGGTACATGTCATACCTTTAACAGACACTGCAGCCTGCCCACAGGGCTACATAGGGCCTACGTTAGGTGTGCCTTACATGTATAAAAAGGGAAGGTATAGGCCTGGTAATTGGGTACACTGGCCAAGTCGAACTGGCAGTTTAAAACTGCATACACAGATACTGCAATGGCAGGTCTGAACCATGTTTACAGGGCTACTCATATGGGTGGCACAACCAGTGCTGCACACCCACTAGTAGCATTTGATTTATAGGCCCTGGGCACCTCTAGTGCATTTTACTAGGGACTTACTAGTAAATCGAGTATGCCAATCATAGATAGGCCAACTACACATACATTTTACATAGAAGCACATGCACGTTAGCACTGGTTAGCAGTGATAAAGTGTCCAGATTATCAAAAACAGCAAAAACAAAGTCCAGCAGACATCAACAACCTGGGAAGTAGAGGCAAAAGGTTACGGGAGACCACGCAAAGGATGTCAGGTCTAATGCAGAAGTACTGTGCATCCTGTAGTAGAGGTCAGTTGGTTAGTTCACGTTACTCCAAAAGCCGCTTTACAACCCCTCCCTATCATCGAAGTACCCTTCACACGGGTGGGCATGGACCTACTGAGTCCCTTGGTAACTTCCTCAAAGGGCTACCAATACATTTTGGGATTGGTGGACTACCGAATACGTTATCTGGAAGCCATTTCTCTGAAAAGTATGAAAACGAGAACAGTGTCTCAAGTAATGGTTGAGCTATTTTCTAGGGTGGGGTTCCCAAAAGAACTATTGACTGACCAAGGGACTCCATTTATGTCCAAACTGATTGTACAAATATGCCTCTTACTAGGGATAAACAACTCTGGACCTCTTTGTACCATCCTCAAACAGACTCTTTAGTAGAAAGGTATAATAAAAACCATAAAAACCTTGATGAAAAAGAACATTTCTGATGCTGGTTGGGATTGGAACATAAAACTTCCCCTCGTCATATAAGTCATCCGTACCCATGTACAATCTTCTACCGGTCATAGTCCATTTGAATTAGTGTTCGGGAGGCAACAAAGAACCTTGCTTGACATGGCTGCTGAACATTGGGAGGGGGAAGAAGAGAAAATCCTATTTAGAATACTCTTGGGCCTTAAAAGATAAAATACATACACTTTTGGTGCGAGGTCCACCAACACATGGAGAAAATTCAGATCCAACAATAACAGTACTATGTTAGAAACATCAGAAGACACCTATCCATGAGCTATAAGGTACTTATATTTCTTCCCTCCTCTGAGAATAAACTCCTAGCCAAATGGCAGGGCCCCTACATGGTAATCGAACAAGTTACTCCTGTAATTTATAGGTGTCAATACTCCACAGGAAGAGAGATAGAAAATATCCCATATTAATATATTAAAAGAGTGGGAAGAACCAGAGAGCATCAAGCATGAACCACAACTGGTTTCCCTTATCACTGACACCAAACCCTTAGATATTCAGTTCTTACCATACGCAGAACAGGAAGTAGAAGAGCTACCCTCCCTTGGTCCATCTCTAACTGAAAAACAACGAGACCAGATCATAACAATAGTATTCCAGAACCAAGCCATAGTTTCCCCAAAACCTGGACTAACATCCTTTGTGCAACATAGAATACAGACCGAACCCGGTAAGCTCATCAGGCTAAGACCCTATAGAATTCCAGAAAGCCGACGGGTAGCCATAAAACAAGAGGTAAACAAGATATTAGAAGGCAATATCATTGAACCCTCCAACAGCCCATGGTGCTCCCCAGTCATTCTGGTCCCTAAACCTAATGAGACGGTTCAATTTTGCATTGATTTATGTCATCTGAATGAGATAGCAAATTTTGATGCCCATCCCATGCCCAGAGTTGATGAACTTGTTGAACAACTAGGAAAAGCTCAATATCTTTCTACCATAGACCTTACTAAGGTCCTCTGACTGAAAATAATTGGGAGAAAACTGCTTTTTCCGCTCCTTCTGGGTTGTATCAGTTCCTGGTAATGCCCTTCAGACCTCATGGGGCAACTGCCACTTTTTAAAGGTTAATGGACATTGTGCTACAAAAACACAAAACCCATGCCGCTGCTTACCTTGACAATATCGTGAGATACAGTTCATCTTGGGACACTCATCTGTTCCACCTAAAGAACGTCTTAGTTGCTTTTCGCAAGGCAGGCTTAACAGAAAATCCTGAGAAATGCCATCTAGCCAGAGATTCAGTTCAGTATTTAGGGTATAACTTATTGAAGGGTCATATCCGTCCCCAAATAGAGAAAGTGCCAGCAATCCGAGATCTCCCTTACCCCACAACAGAAAAAGAAGTCTGCTCTTTTCTGGGGTTAATGGCGTATTACTGGTGATTTATCCCACCGTTTTCTGAAAAAGCCACCCTTCTCACAGAGCTCTTAAAGAAATCCCATCCCAACAAACTGGGAAACCTCACAAAATTGGGACATGAAATCTTTGACTCCCTTAAAACAGTCCTATGTACTAATCCCATTCTCAGATGTCCCAACTTTGCTCAACCCTTGTATTGCAGACTGATGCATCCAATCAGTGACTTGGAGTAGTCCTCTCACAACCGGATGAGTCCCACCATCTTCATCCTGGTGCCTACATTAGCCATAAGCTGTTGCCTCATAAACCTTGGTATCCAACCATAGAGAAGGAATGTTTATGTATTAAATGGGCAATTGAGGCATTACAGTATTATCTCTTGGGTTGTTCCTTTACGCTGCTGACTAATCATACACCGATAACCTGGCTTGCTTGCCATAAGGATACCAACCCTAAGGTATTAAGGTGGATTTTGCCTCTCCAACCCTTCTCATTTCAGACAGTGCATATCCCAGGGAGAAGCCAGACTACTGCCTATTTCTTCTCCCACATACCAGCTTCATGGCCTGATCGGCCATTCTTAGGAGGGGTGCACTGTAGCTGGGAAGCTGCGGCCAGAGAAGCCTTCTTAGAAGGTGTCACTGAGGACTGAGGACGGGCCGCTTCCCCAGTTCCCCAGGGGTACCGTGAGGAGAACATCACCCAGAAGTCTCTACGATTTCCAGGTTACCAAAGGCGATAAAGAGAACACCTGGGAGAGCACGGAGAGAATGAGTGAGGACAGCAGGAGCGTGGAGGCGAGGAACGAGGACAACGAGAGGAGAGATAAGGAGTAAGGACAGTGGGAGAGAGGCAAGAAGCAAGGATGAGAGGAGCGAAGACTGCGGGGGCAGAGAGGCGAGAAGCACAAGAGGAAGAACAAGGTTGCCAAACACAGGAGAAGAGTCAGGAGAGAGGTGTCATGCCTGTAAGCATAACCAACCAGAGGCACGAGTGAGCAGAGGAGTCAGACAGACACCAGGGGGACAACAGACGCACATTCCCAGCCACGTTCCAGGAGGAACATGGCTGAACAAGGTACAAACCCTCCTAGGGGGAGAAAAGGGAGAAGGAAAGGGTGGGGGAAAAGAAGGGGCCAGGACTACTTGAGATTGCATGTAAATACCACCACCCCAACAACACTGGAGATTGTTTGTTAAAGCAGGGGGAGCACCAAGCAGTCTGACAACACTATAAAGGGCCCTTCCTGATTTTTCCCTCACTAGCACTTCCCTTATTCCTTACAGTTCCTGTTTCACCAAGGTGATGTACTCCATGAAACCACCACCTGGGGAGAAGAAGAAAGAGTAAAGGCAGTTATCCTAGCCGAAGAGAAGGAAATGAAGAGGAAGAACTCACACTAACTCAATACATCATTACACTTTAATTAACCACAGTCAAGGAATAAACACAACATTAACCCATTAAAAGAGAGAGAGTATCCTATTTACAGCAGACTAGGGATGAACGGCCAACAGGGCCAGTTACACTATCAAAAACAGTTATTTTGACAGGATGGTTTGCAAGTTTAAACTGTAGCAGTAAGGTTACCCAGGTAGGCCTGAAGTAATGTATTCTCTGTCACACCTAGTGAATATCACAATAAGGCATGATGCCCATGGGTGACATTTTACTTTAATGTCATCTGTGTATTTCTGCACTATTTACTGAGGCCTTATTTGAAAGTTAAATATAGCAATTAGGAGTTCACCTATTTTACCACATGTTATTGTTCAGAGCACATGCACTGGGGCCTAATTAGCAGTTTCCCAACGTACAGTGAAATAAATCATCAACATCAGTCAAACCAAATGGGGCACTTTCATACATCTGGTACATGAGAGTTTTATTTTATTGATCTGCTGAATGTACTGAGGCCCAGATTTACTAATGTTGTTTTCTAGTTTGCATCACTTTTATGACTCAAACCAGATGCAGGATGTTAGAGGGGGATTTACTATGCAACAAAAAACATGATTTACTTTGGAAACTATCTGAAAGTGGTATAAAGTAGTGTGTAGCACAAGCTTGCATTACTTTGCATCCAGGGGGCATTCCACAGGAGGTACATGGGCATTCTCATGGAACTACCTCAAGGTTTCAATTACATTTTGGATCTATTAATATTTGTACAGGGATTTGTACCAAAATCTTAGGCCTCTTTGAGGCAGACATAACGAAGAGAAATGTTTTCATGTCTCCTTATTTTTCAATATTTCCATGTGTGCTGCATTTCACAGAACACATATAAAGTGGGAACTGTATTAAAGGATATTTTTGTACTAGAAAGGTCCTCTACTATGGCACAAGGGTGTGTGCATTGTCACATGGCAGTGTTAATATCGAATCAATAAACTTACCTTATAACAAGACACCTTTATGCACAAATGATACATTTTCATACACAAACAAAGTCACATCAACCCCTGCTGGATTCTCCCCTCATTAACTTTCTGTCAACCCCAGCACATAGGTAGGTGGTCAGGCAGGCTCTGTGGCTTGGGCCTGTAGGTTAACGATTGACAGGTCACAGGTTGGGTAACACTTAGCCGACAGCAGAACACAGAAGCTTAGATCATATCCAACATATAGGCAGCAAAACTACAATGGACTCCTGAGATTTGCCCCAATAAGGCATAAATGGCAAGAGGGACCATCCAATTCCAAAACACCATAAAGTTAGATGCCACATGTAGTTAAGTACACTTACCAAAGAGGACACAGCACACACAGCACAGGTAGCGACCATCTGCCCCTCAGGCTAGACATCCGGATACATACTCACTGGCCCACATAGTATTCACATCAGGTTGAGGCCCACCTGCTTTCCCTATCTAGAAATTGTATCTATGACTCTTTGACAATAGTTCTCATATTTCACCATGGAAAGAATGTTTTATGTGTTTACTGCTCCCAGAGAAATGTGTAAAACTGAGGTAATTTTGATGTTCTATGAGAGACAGTCCTCAGAACCAGGTGCTGTAACTGCTAGCTAAAATGTTTATTTAAATGAAAGGTTTCCTGTTTTGCTAGACACCACTTATCTCTTGTTTTTTAAGGTAAATCCTTATTCAAGCAGCAACTTGGTGAGCCAGCCAGGAGCTGATTGGTTCTTCAATCTCAACTGCGACCAAAGGTAGGAGACCGTGCTCGGATGGATTCACATTTGCTTAAATAAGAAAGGCGAGCAGATGCAGCAATTGATTGAAAGTTCTGCTGAATCCACGAGGCAGAGGTCCATCCTGAATCTGCTGTCACAAGGGTAGGAGACTACATCAGAGTTTTAGTCCTATCATTTGGCATGTGTCAAACTAGGAAAAAATCATAAACCGCATAAGTCACTCTCTTTATTGTCAGCATCAGGAAGGGTGATTGCTTTGACTGCTTTCTGAAACACGGCCAGTACACTTGACCCCTGGTTGTAATATAGGGTTTTTGGGTTTCTGGACACTTGGACCATTGGTCCTGACACAGATTTCTACGCATAAAGCTCTGAGGGTGGCACAGGGCCAGCTCCATCTTTTAAAAGGTGCCTTCGCTTGAACTGCTGGGTGTGATGCAGTCGGTACGCATAGGTACTGGGTGTGATATAGGGCCCACATCTCAATCCTATTAGGTTCTCCTGGTTTTCTCAGTGCCACTGGTTTCTTAACACTGGTGGTATTTGAAAGCAGTGTGTGGTGTGCTTTGCTTGGATCACTGGGCATGACACAGATGGTACGCAGGACCCCTGGGTGGGACATAGGGAGAATTTGAAAGTTGGAGGACTGGAGCAATGGGGATCCCCGAGATTAGACATGTCTGTGTTTTGCTAAGAAGGCTTTATGTTCATGAAAGCGAGTCCTTTCTTTCTTCATAAAAGCTGTTGCAATATTTTTAACCAATCTGGTATCAATACTACCCTATCAAGCTCCCCTAGTTTCACAACGCGCAGAGCTTCCCTTGGTCACAGGATAACATGTGCTAAGAGTTGTCAGGGCTAAGGTATTGCAGACGGGCCATTCCCCTGACATATGGGGCCTAGTCATCATCTCCCCTGCCAAAAATGGTATCATTTTGATATTATGATGCTGGTAGGCCAATGGGACTGTTTGTCTTAAATGTTGAATTTTGTGTTGTTGTCAGTGCTTTATGTATACATGAAGAGATTGTTGAATGATGCCAAATAAAGCCAAGTTGTGAAGCAAACAGCAGGCCACGATGATCTGGCACACATTCTTTGGTGAGTAGAATAGGGATCCACCTGTCATATGGAGGCACCTGAACCTGGTCTTGCTATTTTGTTGTCCAATTGCAGGCTGTTGCAAACAAATGGTTGCACCTTTTCCTATGATCATGCCCCTTGACACTTTAGTTTGATAAATGTTTTTGATGCATCTGTGAATAACATTGAGCGTATTAGGTCTTGCTCCCACCAGATTAGGTTTGGTACACCCCTTGTGGATATAATTCCCATTACCACAAAGTTCTGGTGGTTCCCTTAAACATACTCCCTGTCGCTAGAGTACAAACTAGAGAAACAAAAACCTATAAAAATAGAAAAGTTAGTGAGTTAAGAGAAAAAACCCTATAACAAAAACAGTGTAACTTAAAAATCCCCTAAAGAATATGAAACCTAGTAGAGTAACTGTCCCCCGAAAAGACATTGGCAAATACCACCATGGGATCACCTCTAGCACACATGCAGAGTAAGTTCACAGTTCAGGCCAAAAAGCTTAGCAAACTCTGCCACATGTTAAATTCACATACCAAGACTCACATTCCCCTGACCTAAAGAGGGAAACTTTGACACTATTACAATCACACACACAATGATATACACACAAAGTATAGAGGGCAAAAGAAGGACAAAAGGGAAGCACTGCTAGAGCTCTAGGCCATTTTTGAGGAAGTCCGGACTGATAACCTTGACCCATTACCAGAAAGCAAGGCGTCCACACTGCCTCACCATATTTAGATATGGAGGTGCTCTCCCCGATGCCTGCTACCCCCTCATTGGGATACACTAACCAGCCAGTTGAGGAAGCTCAAGGAAGCTCGATCAGCAGGCTGTTTGGTCTAGGCACAGCAGATCAGCAGGCCTGCAGGACCCTACATTCCATTCACCACCTGAGTTTAGTGCTAGAGCACCCTGAAGCTCGACCCCCAGGACCGTCACAGTCGACAGGCCAGCGTCAGTGGCACAAGCACCCCTGGTAGTTCCAGGGAACAAACATGAGTGAAGAGAAGACTTACAGTCGTCTTGGACAGTGAGATAGCTAGTGAGAGTGAGGGAAGAGGACCCAGCCCTCCAATATCTGGCAGTCAGGAGGGACACACAGGGTATGCTTAGGTAGCAGAGGAAATCACAGAAAGTGAGCATGAGTGCAGGTCCCGACTTAGAAGTGCAACACATACCTCCAAGCAAAGGAGACAATCTAGATGGGAGTCAGAGGAAAGATGTGAACAAAGGAGAGAGAGAGAAAGCCCAGCATGAGAGCAGGGCAGTGCTCCCTCCACCTGAGTGGAGCAGGTATGGAGCCCCAGTCACGGAAGAATCTGGGATGGACTCGGAAAAGAACATTTTGATGGGGGTCCGTACCTCACTAGAACACCAGTGAAGGAGATGGTCAGACCTGGAGATTAGGGACCAAGGCAGCCTGGTGTGGAGCCATCTTAGACAAAGGAAGATCAAAATGGCACCACTGAGTGCACACGAGTAGAGCAGCGAAAAGGCTGAGGGATATTGTAGCTCAGGAGGAAGGTGAAATATCCACCCAATCCATTTGTCACCTGCTAGCTCACTAGTCCACGAGAAGTGAGCAGTATGACAGGCCCTGGCCAGAATAGGAGGGATCCTTTGAACCAGCAGACATAGCAATTGCTAAAGATTGCATCCGGCACGGAGGGGGAGATCTCAAGTGGAGCTTCCCTTAAATGCAGGAGTGTCTGAGGAGATGGGAATGCTATGTAGAGGGAAAACCAGTCTGGAGCGAGAATTTGTCCGTTACTACAGAAGGACATATCAGGGACAATCTACATTCCATGGGCCCAGATGGATAAGAAGGGTCTAAGAGCCAAGCTGCCACCATTGTTGGACAGGGCCAGGAAATGGATCTCATGCTGTGAGAAAAACACTGCAGGGATCACTCTAGCGATAGGCAATGTTAAGAGTCTGCTAAGCTGCACTATCGGCGAGCAGACCAACACGTTGTTCAACTCAGAGCACAATGGGGCCACATTTAATTTATACAGGCACCAGATATAGACAGCCCTGAAGGAAATATTCCATGACTGCCCAGACGTAGGTGTGTTAATGACAGAAGCCATGATAACTGGGGGGGGGGGTCCATAACAGACTTCCTATATATGATGGAGATGGAACACAGGACAGCTGTGGACAGATACGGGCCCTCAAGTCATTTTCTTTGATAACATCCTCAAAAAAGGGTTGCCCTCTAACATATAGAGTGGTTTGAACAACACAGTAGGGCTAGAAACTAAACACTGGTGAGAAATACAAGCAAACATACTGCACTTCCACAATAGGAAAGAAGAGAAAGATAAGGTGAAGCAGGAGCATGCCCAGAGGGACAACGTTAAGTTGGTCCAACATAAGCTAAGGAAGACCTCCCTCGAGGAGACCACATTGGCAGAAAGCATGTAAATGGCGCCAGTCATGAAGGGAACTCCGCCGCAAGAATCCCAAGGGTTCCAAAATGGCCTCTGGAAACCAGAGTTGGTGAAAGCAGCCAAACCCCATAAAGTGCTACCATTGGCATACAATAGGCCACAAAACTGACCAATTCCGGCTAAGGGCCAACCATGTGCAGAAGTCAATGAGCGGAGGCCAGGCCCCATAGAACTCCCATCCACAAATTGAGGCCCAGGGATGTGTAGCAGCATCCTTTACTTAGCGGCATAAAAATGAGTCACCTACCACACCACCGCAGTTCGGGTCAGGTGACTGGCCTAGCACATGGCATTAGCAGTCACAACCACAGAACCAGGCCCATCATGGATCGGGCCACAGTTGCAACAGGGAGGATAGCCATTTGGGGAAGAAATGCTTTCACTCAGACACAGAGCCCAAATGTGCAGTAAACCTTAGCACACCTTATACAAAGTATACCTTTTTGAGCACGCCTTAAAATTCACTGCAGCAGGATTCAAAATAAAAGGCAAATGTGAATACCATTATGGATTTCAACTTTTTATTTGTACTTGGGACATTCAGGGTTGTTGAGCGACTGTAAACTGGGTGTCCTCACTAGAGTCCACGATCCAAGTCTGACAGGTAGCTGTCAATCGGGAACCGCACGGAGTTCATCATTTGTGGTGCCCACCAGAGCCTGGGCCCTCTCTGCTGCTGGTCCCCCAGGGTGGGGCTAGCCCACCACATCCCAGGGGGAGGGCAGTCTGGCTGAAAGGTGCAGGGCAGCTCCCCAACCACCGTTAAGGAGCAGGATCACCAGGTCCTCAAACTCGCAAGCAAAGTGGAAGAGGTTACTATTACCAAGCCAAAAGGTCCCTGTTCTTGAGCCCCCAGCCAGGGCCGAAATCTCTTTGTTGCATAGCCCTAGCAGAAATAGCATCCTCAACAACACCCAACTAAATGGGGACCCACATTTTTTGGGACCCCACATTTTGGTTCCAAAAAAAGCTGCGCTCCAATGTCGGGAGGCAGGCATTCCGTGCACTTAGGGTAGTGGGACCACATAATGCTCATAATGCGTGCATGAGGTTCAACAAGGCGATGTTGAGTAAGTAGGAAGGGGGATCACCAGGACATCCAGTCACCACAATACATTTCCATAATGCGGGCAGAACTCTGACGAATTTCCAGCCTTGCTCCAGACTTCCCACACAGGGATATCTTCTGCCTCCTCCTTACCCTCAGGGCTTCCTAATAGCAGCAAGGAACACTATGCCAAAAAAAGAGATGGTCCAAGGGAGAATGGGGTGCTATGGAGAGGAGTACAAAACATCCACCACCATTCTGAGCAGAGCACAGCAGTAAGCTCATACTTGCAACAGCTTTAGCAATAGGGCTACATGCATGGCCTCATACTACTCGAACTGAGCAACAGTTGCACAAATGAGGAATACAGGGGCCACAGAGCAAAACTCTGACCCACACAAGTACACTAAAGATCAGAATCTAGGGAAATACCCAAGAACAAAACAAAGAAGCCCAAAGCTATCCGAGTGTAAGCCTCGACAAAAAATGGGCACACTTAGGACACCTGAAATTCTTAAAGGAGTAATTAGCAACATAGAGATATACAATGTTTTTCCCTTATAAAAACAAAACATAGCTCTTGCTCAATAGGTCTGAAGCCAAGCTTTTAAGTGCAGCAGCTTTACAGTGGACCATCATCTTCTCAATGGCTGCACCAGAATACCCAGCAGGATCAAGTGCCACAACTCACTCCAGGGACCTTTTTTGCATCCATTCCCCTAATGAGATTCTGTACTGCACCTTTACCCAAGGACTCTTTCTCAACAGTTTTTCAACCCTTTGCCCCGTCACTGAGAAAACCACAAGACATCTCAGATGGAAACACCTCAAGAACTACAATGATGCCTAAGTTATGTGTAAGGTTGTGTTTATACATTCTCTGGTTGCGAGGGTTGCTTCCGCATCCATGTATTTTCAACAAACAGTCTGATCTAACTGTCTAATTGAGACTTGTCACCCATAAATAGGGACCTCACTCCTTCACTCATCTTACCTTTAATTACACTGCACCCAACACTAGCATCCCACACGCACTACACAACACCCTTTAACGCAACATGTGGTATCAGCACATCACCCCTGTGGGCACTAAGACAACAGGCTGGTCATGTCACATCTGTTCGCTGATACCACATGCAGTAGGTGCAGGTAGATTGTACATATTCCTAGAGGTAGCCCCTGAAATGCCAAAATGCATCGTTCATCTGTACCTGTGTCGAATCAGGTCCACAATGTAACCTACTAGAGTAGATCCCCAGAGGGTAGTAGTAAATATGACCCACTATGAGACCAATCCTATAACACTGTACCTTTTCACCGAAATCCAAAATGAGCTAGACAGGATGGGAGGGTTAAAGGACAGCATAGACACCCTATGTCAGGAGGTCTAGGACACCGAGGTAGACGTGTACAGATGAATAGAAGGGAAGGGGCAGCTCCTAATTGTATGGAAACTCACATTATGGGGGTCATTCCTACCCTGGCGGTCTATGAGTTTTGACTGTTCAATGATCCTCAAGTATCAGCAGGAGAGTTTCCACCTTTCTTCACCTTGCAGACAAAATCAAATGCCCATTGGTTACAGATAACACAGAGAAAGATTCTCAAAATGATGAACAGTATGTTGCTCAGCCATAATGCCTTTAAGAAGCAATTAAGAGCCATTCACCTTATGGTGATGCAAAATCGGAAGGTTTTTGACTTGATGACAGTAATGGAGGGTGGGGTGTGTGCCAAGATTGGCACATCCTGCTGCACTCTCATGCCTGGCATTGACATGGACAATGAAACTTTATCACTTACCATTTAAGCATTGCACCAACTGCAGAGAGATATGGGGGAGGAGGAAGGCGCTGGAGTGGTAGACAAACTGGTTCTCCTGGCTCCTACAGGGGCAGATGGGTTTGTGCACATAATTGTTGCCTGTTGTCTTCATGTTACTGTTTTTGTGTGGTTTCCTACAATTGAAGGTTACCTGCTGTAATAAGGCAGCCCCCAGACTAGGTAGGGTTCAAGTAGTGAAGGAGTTGGGACAACAAAGTGCCAACACTGTGACTGTCATGACTTATGGGCTTGATGGTGTAGTTGAAAATTCAACTAGCGAGGGGCCTGTTAAAATCGCATCAAAAGATGCACAAAACAACTTGACACCTTTATATGGGTTTGTGCACATAATTGTTGCCTGTTGTCTTCATGTTACTGTTTTTGTGTGGTTTCCTACAATTGAAGGTTACCTGCTCTAATAAGGCAGCCCCCAGACTAGGTAGGGTTCAAGTAGTGAAGGAGTTGGGACAACAAAGTGCCAACACTGTGACTGTCATGACTTATGGGCTTGATGGTGTAGTTGAAAATTCAACTAGCGAGGGGCCTGTTAAAATCGCATCAAAAGATGCACAAAACAACTTGACACCTTTATATGAACAGAACAATTTCATACACGATTGAAGTCACATCACCCCTCTTAGATTTACCCATCATGAGCTCTCTGTTAAACCCAGCACCTAAATGCATGGTCAGGCAGGTTCTGTGGCCCAGGCCTAAAGGTTAATGACTAATGGGTCACAGGTGAGGTAAAACTTAGCTGACAGCCAAACAAACACACTGAGATCAGATTCCACAGATAGGTAGCAACAATACAATGGTCTACAGAGTTTGGCCCCAATAAAGCACAAATGGCCAGAGAGACAATGCAATCCTAAAACACCATAAAGTTAGATGCCACATGTAGTTAGGTACAATTAGCCAATCAGGACACAGTTTACACAGCACATGCAGCAACCATGAGCCCCTCAGGCCAAACATCTGGACCCCTACTCGCTAGACCACTTAGGGCTTGATCTATGAAAAGTTAGCGCCGACTTTACGTCATTTTTTTTACACAAAAGCGGCACAAACTTGCAAAATATAATATATTTTTTAATTTTGCTACGCTTTTGAGTCAACAAATTATGTAAAGGGGGCACTAGCCTTTCATAAATCAGGCTCTTAGTGTCCACGTCAGGTTGAGGTCCATCTGCACTCCCTATCTGGAAATTGTATCTGTGAATCCTTGTTAATAGTTTGCATATTTCGCCAGGAAAAGTTTATTTTATGTGTTTATTGCTTCCAGAAAAATGCAAGAAATGTAGGTAATTTCCATGTTCTATGAGAGACAGTCCTCAGATCCAAGTGCTGTAACTGCTCTCCTGGTCGTAACTTTTAATTAAAATTTAAAAAAACTTTTACTGTTTTGCCAGACACCTCTTGTCTCTTGTTTTTTAAGGTCAAAAGTGCACCTATGCTGTGGGAGAGAAAACATGTGCCATATCTTAGTAGATCTGGCACATTTTTTCTATCGCCCTTTCTATCTCCCTTTAATGCAAAGCAGTGAAGCAACTTTGGTTGTTGTGCTGCCTTGCTCAAATATTAGTACATTTGGACCTCATTGTGTAGTGAATGTGTTGAGGATCATATGAGTTTTAGATAAAAACCTCTTCTTTATGTATTGTACTTAGGTAGGTGGCATGTGCTTGCATTTATTTGACATTGCTAGATATTTGAACATTGAATTGGAATGATAAACATAGCATCATGCATCAACAATTAGGAGTTGGGATGGGTACATATATAATATATGGTGATATATCACCAGCTGAGTAGTGGAACGGACAGAAAAAACAGTGCCAGTAAAAGCAGTTACCTGTAATGTGCATATATTTCGCAAACGTGCATTAACATGTGCTGAACCTTTCAGAATTATGGGGCTCATTTACAAAGAAATAACACAGCGTGGTACTACAAGCCAACTTGCTGCACTATGCTGCATCCTGTTGAATGTGCAGGGATGTGTTGTATTCACAGAAGTACAACACTTCCCTGTACTTTCCTCAGTGCTAGGGCACACACTGCTGCCTAGTGCCAACAGAGGTACACTTGCTCCATAGTGCAAAGGTTTCTGCATTGCAGGGATGATTGTTTATGTTCAGGAAAGAACACATCCTGCACATAAACTATCATTAATGATGTTTTCCTCTTTCTAGAAAGATTTAACAGTGGGAAGAAATAATGTTATTTCTCCCTGTTGTGGCACTTTAATGCCACCCGTAAGGTGGCGTAGGAATATGACGTATTCACAGCCTTATAAATCTGGGATTGCATCAGATTCCATGGGTGCTGCATGGGAACACCCACTGAAACACCCATAGAATGCCCCTTTCACGCAGAGTTATGTGTAAAAGGGGGCCATACTTACAAGGTGGCTTAGCATGGCCTTGTTGTAGGAGGCTGGACTGGTTTGTATTGGGTACCTTGGGTCCAGTTATCCCTTATTAGTGAAGTAGTATTGTTCTAGCAGCTTAGGCTGATAAAGGAAGCTATAGCAGAGCAGCTTAGGCAGAAATAGGAGACATGACAGGCTCATGCAATACCACTTATAGATACACAGTACTTATACACAAGCAAAGACAATCCTCAGTTTTACCAAAAATAAAGGTATTTATTTGGGTGACACAGTACCAAAAATATATTAGACAAAATACTCCTTCTGGAGGTAAGTATTATACACATATATACAGTAGGCACCAAAATTAGACAAGTAAATAGTGATAGAACAATGCAAACAGTGGGAAATCCACTAGAATGCAATGGGAGAAAATAGGTCTAGGGGCAACACAAACCATATACTAAAAAAGTGGAATGCGAATCACAAACTCCTCCCTAGACAAGTGTAGTGTGTGCAGAATTTTTGGAAGAGTAAGAATACAGTAAAGGTATGTAAATTACCCCACCCCAGAGCCCAGAAAAGCAGGAGTAAAGTATTGCAAGTTTCCCTAGGACACACTACACCTCGTTTTTGGGATTTAGCAGTAGCCAACCAAGTCTGCAAAGAACATCTGCTGGATTATTGGACATGAAGACCTGCAAAGGAAGGGGACCAAGTCCAGAAGTCGAAAAAAGTTCCAGGAAGGACAGGAGCCCTTGCTAAACCAGAAGAGGGTGCAAAAGAAGAGTCCCCAGTTAGTTCAAGACTGCAGAAATGCATCCTAGGAAGATGCCAGCGGGTTCCGGCATGATGCATAAGATGTCCCAAGGAGTGAAGATTGTTGCAGGTGAGATTTCGTGTTGGACGGCGCCTTGGCTACAACAAAAGTGTGTTTTTCATCAAAATGGTGCTGGATGGACCCAGGAAGTATCTCGGGACCTCAACTCTGTGTGAGGAGGAAGAGAGGGCACTCAGCACTTTAGAGAGCCCTCAGGATGCCAGCCAGCACCCCCAGAAGCCACAGGATCTGGGTTCAAAGGAGGTGCAAAACGCAGTTGATGCAGCACAACAAAAGAAGGTCCCAACCCACCGGAGCAAGTTGAGCGTCGCAGGATGGAGTGCTGGGGATCTGGGCCAGGCTGTGCATGAAAGAATTTTGCAAAGAGTGCACAGAGGCCTCAGGAGGCGAAGAAGACACAGTACACAGGGGTACCATCATTCTCAGGGAAGGCAAGGTCTTGCCTCCTCCAAATTGTGTTAGCAGGACCTCAGGACAGTCTATGTCGATGATATCCACCCTCTGTGTCCTTAGGAGCATGCTCATTGTTGTGAGAGGAGGTCATCATCTTGGAAGGTGCCTGCCTGGAGCAGGGGAGTGTCTCCGTCTCTCCAGGGGAGATTTCTTCGGTTCCTCTGGTGCAGGATGAAGACAGGGAGTCCCCAGAGCGTGCACACTGTGGAAACTGTTGCAGTTTCTGACTTGGAGCTGAGGTTGCTGAAGAAAAGTGTCTCTTGTAGACACTTTGTTGCAGTTACAGTGTTTCTTGGTGCAGGCTGCAGTTGATCTGAGGTCAGAAGAGTCTGAAGTTGTTGCAGAGGATTCCTGAAGGAAACCTGCAAGCAGAATCTAAAGAGAACCCACAGGAGAGGCCCTAAATAGCCCTAAGAGGGGGATTGGCTACCTTATCAGGTAGGGACCTATCAGGAGGGGTCTCTGATGTCTCCTACTGGCACTGGGCACTGAGAGCCCTCCAGAGAGCCCCCACACCTTGCAAAGCAAGATAGCTGAAGGCTGGGACACACTGGAGGAGCTCTGGGCACCACCCCTGGGATGGTGATGGACAGGGGAGTGGTCACTCCCCTTTCCTTTGTTCAGTTTCCCGCCAGAGCAGGGGACAAGGGGTCCCTGAACTGGTGTAGATTGGCTTATGCAAGGAGGGCACCATTCTGTGCCCTTCAAAGCATTTCCAGAGGCTGGAGGAGGCTACCCCTCCCCAGCCTGTAACACCTATTTCCAAAGGGAGAGGGTGTAATGCCCTGCTCTCAGAGGAAATGCTTTGTTCTGCCTTCCTGGTACTGGGCTGCCTAGACCCCAGGAGGGCAGAACCCTGTCTGTGAGGTGGCAGCAGCTCAGCTGCAGTACAAGCCTCAGAGAGCTGGTTTGGCAGTACTGCGGGTCCATGGTGGAGCCCCCAGGATGCATGGAATTGGTTCCCCAATTCCAGATTTGGAATGGGGGGACAATTCCATGATCTTAGACATGTTACATGGCCATATTCGGAGTTACCATTGTGAAGCTACATATAGGTATTCACCTATATGTAGTGCACGCATGTAATGGTGTCCCTGCACTCACAAAGTCCGGGGAAATGGCCCTGAACTATGTGGGGGCACCTTTGCTAGTGGAAGGGTGCCCTCACACTTAGTAAGTTTGCACCTAACCTTCAGCAAGTGAAGGTTAGACATATAGGTGACTTATAAGTTACTTAATTGCAGGGAAAATGGCTGTGAAATAACGTGTGCGGTATTTCACACAGGCTGTAATGGCAGGCCCGTGCAAGGGTTTGTCTGAGCTCCCTATGGGTCGCAAAAGAAATGCTGCAGCCCATATGAATCTCCTGGAACCCCAATGTCCTGGGTACCTAGGTACCATATACTAGTAACTTATAAGGGGGGGTCCAGTATGCCAATTGAAATTGGTAAATGTAGTCACTGGCCTACAGTGACACATTTAAAAGCAGAGAGAGCATAACCACCGAGGTTCTGATTAGCAGAGCCTCAGTGACACAGTTAGGAACTACACAGGCATACACATTAGGCCACAAACTATGAGCACTGGGGTCCTGGATAGCAGGATCCCAGTGAGACAGGCAAAACACACTGACCTATAGGTTTTTATGTATGAGCACTGGGGTCCTGGCTAGCATGGTCCCAGTGACACAGTAAAAACACACTGACACACACTCACAAACAGGCCAAAAGTGGGGGTAACCATGTTAGAATGAGGCTACTTTCTCACACTTGTAAATATGGGCTTGCACACTTCATCGCTGGAGTGTCAAAAAATATTGCTAATTCAGCGCTTAGTATAAATCTGGGCCTTAGAATAATTTTTTCTATGCATGAACCCACCTTGTGTCAATGAGATGCAGGGTGGGCGTTCCCATCCAAAAAGTGACTTTAAGGCCCTAGCGCCTTATTTACCCTCCTGTGCAAAAATGGTGCACCGGAGGGAGAAAGGCCTAAATAATGGCGCTAAGCCTGGGTCAGGGCAGGCGTTTGGGGTCCTGTGGACCCATTTCTATGGTCAAACACCATGGAAAGAGTACACAGGTGCCCTCCCCAAACCCCAAGAAACACCCCCACCCATACCAGAGGGACACCAGAGGATGTGGGACCCCATCCCAAGTAAGTATAGGTAAGTAGAGGTAAGTATTTTTATTTATATTTCAAAGTGCTATTGGGGGACCTGAAATGGTCCCCCTAACATGGCACTGGGTGCAATGCCCATGCCTAGGGGACCCTTATCCCCTGTGCTGGCTATTGAGGTGGTGGGCATGACTCCTGTCTTTTCTAAGACAGGAGTCATGTGGCATGGATGGTTTTGCATCAAGAAATGGTGCTAGGCTGGTGAGAGTATTTTTTTTTACTCTAACCAGCCTAACATCATTTTTTGGTGTATAACCCCCTTCTCCCATACCGCCACCCGACCCGCCTAATTTATTTATTATTTACGCTAGCCCACCCTTTGCGCCGGATTGTGACATTAATATGGCGCCCGGCTGGCGTCCTGAAATGGCGCAAGCTGGCGCTATAGTTTCTGATGCAAAACTGTATAGTATAAATCTGTGCCTAACTCCAATATTTTAACGTTAGACTTAGTCTAGCGTCAAAATTTAAATATGGAGTTAAGTTTGCAGTAAATTAGCGTAAAAAAATGACGCTAATTCAGCGTAAACAGAGTAGAAATCTGGGCCTAAATTCGCAAATATCACGTTCCACCACTGTTTTTACCATATCCTGGTTATAACATAATTACCTCACTTTTAAGATTTGGTGGCCTTCTAACTAATGGCTTCCATAGTGGAGCAACAGTCGTGCTGGCCCAGATTCTGCTGGTGCACCAGATTTTAAGCATCCCACTAGGTCACACCCAAATGGCTGGCAGTCTATGGCAGGAGCTTCTCACTGAAAAATAGGTAGGGGGTCAATCCACCATGCCCTTTTGTCTCATTTTTCAAAGTCTTGAGGAAAATAAAACAATGTTTCAGAAGCACTATTGCATTGATGCAGAGTATTTTTTCACATATGTATTCACTTTCCTTTTGAGGAACATCATTGTACCGACTTTAAATAGGGCACACCTGAAATAAGGCAGTACTTCCAACAACATGTCCAATATTTTCATATTTGAAACAACCATTGCCTGACTTATAAATAAGGCAGAGGATGCACGAAGTATTGTGTTCAGGAACCAGTTATTATCTGACAATTTTCTCTTTACCACCAACTTAACATAGTGGCCTAAGTCCTGTGTTAAGGAGAGTGGTATGAACGCAAACAAAACAAAATGTGAACTCTGAGAAAATGGATGTAGTAGTACTCATGGGTCAAAAAGTGAGTGTCATGGGCATTTATAAAAATCCTGGCTGAGCCACATTAGAGAATACTGAGAAGTAGCTTCTAGATTATTGCCACTTAAATGTTACGGCCAATTCTACCTGTGTCCCAGCACTGAGGTAGGTAATTTGTAACCATTACACACATATTACACGCTAATTTGAGTTCTACATATAGACAATGCTATGAAAATAATGGCTTCCTAAATCTAATTCTTTGCTGGAAAAAGGAATCCCTATATCCAGCAGACTCGGCCCATATTTAAACTTTTTTGGCGCTGCATTAGTGCTGCTTTTTTACGCAAAAACGGCACAAACTTACAAAGTACAATTGTATTTTGTAAGTTTACGCCATTTTTGCATCAAAAAGCAGCACTAATGTGGTGCTACAAAAGTATAAATATGGGCCTTAGGGCCTATTTATACTTTTTGGTGCAAAACTGCACTAACCCAGTTTTTAGCACCAGCTGGGCACCATATTTATGGAATGGTGCAAGCCGGTGCAAAGGGTAGGCTAGCGTAAAAAAAATGGCGTTAGGCGGGTTAGAGTCAAACTAAATGACTCTAACCAGATTAGCGTAATTTTATTGGTGCTAACCCTACTATGCCACATGACTCCTGCCTTGCTCTAACCTGCCTAAAGTCATTTTTTGGTGTTAAATCCCCTTCTTCTATACCGCCAGCCCCACCCGACTAAACTCATTTTTTTTTACTCTAGCCTACCCTTTGCACCGGCTTGCACCGTTCCATAAATATGGTGCCCGGCTGGTGCACAGAAATGGTGCAAGCCAGTGCTAAACTTCTTGGTGCAAAACTGAGTTAGTGCAGTTTTGCACCAAAATGTTTAAATAAGGACCAATATTTTGTAAGTTTGCCCCACTTTTGCATCAAAAAATTACGTTAATGTGGCGCAAAAAAAGTATAAATCAGGGCCTTGGTGCTAGAAGGTTCTAACACCAAAGTATAAATATGGAGTTAGTTTTGCACTGAATTAGAGTAAAAACAATTACACTAATTTGGGGCAAACAAAGTATAAATATGGCCCAAAGTATAAATATGCCCCTAAATATGGCGTTAAGGCCATATAGTCATTTTTTGAACGGGAACGCCTACCTTGCATCTCATTAGGGCAAGGTAGGTCTCCACTTCCAAAAAATGACTTTAACTCCATAAATTTGGCACTAGATGGGTCTAGCACCTAAGTATAAATATGGAGTTAGTTTTGCACGGAATTAGAGTTAAAAAAAATGACGCTAATTCGGTGCAAACAGAGTATAAATATGCCCCTTAGGGCGTGATTTAAATGTTGGGGGTAAGCATACTCTTGTGCTTACCACCAGCATGATGGTGTGCCCACTAAATTTTAAAGCAGGCTGACCATAGTTTGCTACTACTTTTCTTTTGTGGCCAAACTTCTTCAGCGGCCTGAGGATTAATGGCTATCAGAGAATTGGCTATATATCTGTCCGCCCAATTATGTTGGTGAACATATAGCTGTTTTTTTACTGCCTGCCACCACCAGACAAACTGTGACAGAAAGGGGCAGTAAAAAAAAGCTGCCCCCCTCTCCATGAGAGAAGACTGCCATGGCAAGAGGGGCATTTTTTCTTTTTTTTTTCAAACCCAAATCTCACTTTAGGTTTTTGTACTTGAAAATAAAAAAATTTGAAAACTTTGGTTATGGCTACATCATTTTTGATCCAGCCGTAGGGCAAGGTTCCAATGCATTCACAGAAAACGCACTGATGACTGTTCCTGTGAATGCTAGGAATGTCCGTCAGCCCAACAAACATTACCAAATTTGGCAGTCGGGACCTTCGCCATGGCAACTGAGTATTTTGTTCCATTGCATTGCTCCAGTGGAAATTGGCCGAACCTCCAAGAATTAAATCAGACCTCAAACTGATAGTGATGGTAGTTCATGAGAACAGTTAGGAATTTGTTTCCATAGCTCAGTGTTGGAGCATATGAATGTCATACCACTATCAAGTTGACAAGAATGTTGTACCTCCATCAGATTGTATATAACACAAGAAAGTTTACAGCACATTCAATTAAAAAGAATGTGAATCTTTATTTAGTATATTTAGACATACCACTTTCATACATACACCAACAGAATATGTAAAATAGGTCACTAAGAATGTGTAGGGGTGAGTGGGCGAAGAATACTTCCATTGCCCATTTCAGGACATATTTTGTATAACCTTGGAATTGTAACTCGGATGGAATAGATCTTTTGGAGATATTCAAATGAGAAAAAAACTAATTGATTTAACTAGTGGAACACTATGAATAACACCATCTCTAGAAAGAATATATCAGATGGCTGGATGGTTGCTAATAAAATGGCAGACTAATTCACTTGATAGTTTAATGATTCAACCAGTCACTTTTTGCTTGTTTTTGCTATCCAACTGCCAAAATGCATTTGACAACATTAAAGGTTACGAAGATGAGTGCATGTTTATTTTATGGTGCGTGTCTAGCATTAAAGAAATTGAATGATGTGGAATAGAAAGATGATGCAGAGTAAGAGTAAGGAAACCTGTTTACAAATGGGTGATTGACCTATATTAATACCTATGTGGGCTAAGCAATCAAATGGGTTACTTCAAGGTGAGATGTGCTTTGCTTTTAAGAGCAAGGTCTTCAGCTTCATCCAGAATAGGAATTCAAAAGATGCTCATCAACAGATCTGTGTTGGCATCGTATTGTGGATCATTGGTGTTTAGCAGGATAAAGCATGCCTTCTTGTCTTTTACCTCTTTTTCAAAGGGCTTCAAAATACCAAAGTTCAAAGATCCTGAAGAAGTCCATTAGGATGATATATTCAGTGGCCCTTCAGAAGACAGACAAAAGTATAACATACATAACATCTTTTTTCTCATAAGGCTCTGTTGAAGAGCATTTAGACTTAGTGGTGAGTGAAGCTCAGAATACTGAGGAAGGAGGGTTCAAGAAAAGAGCAGAAAAAATAGTAAGTAGGGAAAGTCCACACAAGATGAATGGCTAGACCTGATGGTAAATACCCCTCTTCACTGCCCTAAAAAGTACACTAGAGTTATGTGGATTTTAAATATCTTCAAAACCCATTTTCAAAATTGATTGCAGTACTTCCAATTCAATAAACGCTTTGAATTAAATGATGTTGGAAGATTTTGATTAGTTCAAACAAGCACAATGGCCCCTTTGTGTCAGTCTTGTGTCTCCCTTAACCTTTCATCCATGCTCTTGGTGATACACTTTTAAATATCATCCACTTGTGCCTGTAAAAGGAGCTGCACATGATTTCCAATTGTGAATCAAAGATGTTGTCTATGGACAAATCAAAATCTACTCTCTACGAGCAGGTGATCATGTCTTTGCCAGGTGACAGAATGTGGTGCTGAAAATACCTATGCACCATCCCAAGTAATGTTGAGTGGGAAGATGACTGTGAGAATTAAAAGTAGCTCCTGGATTAGCTGTGGTTTTTACTGTTGGGTGACACAATGTGCTAGCCAACAGTATTTCAATTATGGAACCTGCAAAAAAAAAGAATATTTGAACATTTGTGTTATCACTGTTAACATAATTGCACATCTGGGTTTCATGTAATCCTTTCAGGTTTAAGGGGCAAGATGTAGAGTCAAAGTATCCAAATATTTATGTGACAAGTATCCTCCACCTAAACTAAATGATTTCCTGTTGGGTCCCATCCATAAATCTTTAGGGACAGTGAGGTTGGAAGTGCAGTGCAATACATTTACTCAGATGCTATTTATGAACCAACAATCTAGATTCAATGTAAAATTTCTGACAAGACCTAACAATCAAAAACACATGGTGACCTAAACATTCTGTGTCCTCAGTTTATAATTGATGGAGTATACAAATGTGATTGTTCACAGTAGACTACGCTAGCACTGCAGAAAAGAAGAGCATGAGGATCATATTCCTTTGATGACTTCTGATTTAATCCATGAAAAGTAAAGAAAGTAAAAGAGGTCAGATACAGCTGCTCTCTCCGTGCTTGACATACTGAACAAAAACCCCTCCAATATTGCTTTTCACTGCAATACCAGGAAATACATGCTTTTTTCACATTTTGAAATCTCTGTTGTTTCTTCGACTTTAGGTAAGACCATAACAGGTTAATTGATTAACCAGAGAGGAACCATCCAGGGTTGGACAGAAGCAGCAGATTTCAGAGATGTCTTTCAAGGTTTATTACATATCCCTCAAAGCTCTTTTACTAGAGAGGAAACATCCAGGCTTGGACACAAGCAGCAGATTTCAGAGATGTCTTTCGAACTTTATTGTATATCCCTCACAGCTTCTTTACCAAAGAGGAACTATGCAGGGTTGGACAGAAGCATCAGATGTCAGAGCTGCTTTAACTTAGTGTTTTTTTACACCAAGAATTTCAATTTGTTGCGTAGCTGTATTGAGTAAAACATTGTAACACAGCACTAAGGGCCTCATTCCGAGTTTGGCAGGTGGCGGATGTCGCCCGCCAAACTCGTTAGGTCGAAAGACCACCACTCCGGTCTTCTGCCCACTGGCCCTATCATGAGTTTCCTACTGGGCCAGTTGGCAGAAACAGTGTTTCTACCCGCTGACCCAGTGGGAAACTACCCACAACATTAACACCTGCTCGTAATCAAGCTGGCTGCAATGTTGTGGTGCGTTGGGTGCGACAGTACCCGTCGCACTTTTCACTGCCTGTAATTCAAGCATTGAAAAGCGGGACAGGGCCGTCCCTGTGGGCTCTTGCACTGCGCATGCCAAGTGCATGGGCAATGCCGTGGCTATAATGGGGCCCCAGCATCCCGTCTCTGCCAGCTTTTGTATGGCAGTGGAACCGCTATGCAAAAGCTGGTGGAAACAGGAGTTGCAATCCCCAGGACAGTGATTCTTGCAGCGCTGCCCTGGGGGATTAAGACTGCTGGCACTGCCTGGCTGTCGGCCAGTGGAAAATTGGTGGTTTTGATGGTCAAACATTGGCGCTTTCGCCACAGTCATAATGTGGCTGTCGGTCTGTCCTAGGACTGCCAGACTCGTAATCAGGGCCTCAGTGTGGAAACCTAGAAGGTAGATCTTCTGCTTATGTAAATGAGCTGCGGATGAAGTGTTTGCGTTCAATGTAGATATTGTATAACCCAGAAGCAGCTAGGTGGAGTGAGCTGCCATGCTAAAGCAGCTGGAGCCGCACAGTGATGGATATGGTCAGATGCCAATTTATTGAAACTTAGAACATGACAATCTTGTAAACCGCTCTACCTTACAGCCAAACAGAGCCAAAGAGGTGATGCAAGTTTATGCACCATGGCCATTCTTATTAACAATTTTTCCTCCTATTCCCTCCTAGCCAAGTTAAGAACGAACTGCCCTAACTTTGGATTTTGAGCTACTCTGGATGACTTGCCTATCACTTCAAGGTAGCCCCTCAGCTGACCTCCGTAATTCACATTTTTCTAAAGTATCCCATTTAGCAACGGTTCAAAACATCAGGAAATGTGCCATCAATGAAACCACTGTTTGAGGCTATTTTGATTTCAAAACAAGCTTGTTTACCCGCCTCCTTATCCTTGATCTTGCATTACTGTTAGACTATTGCCTCTCTGAATTGGTACCAAGATCTCACGCCACCTCAGAGGACATAGAAATAAAGAAGAGGGTGTAATAACAGGGGATTGATGGCGCTCAGGAAAAAACTTTGCCAAATATATCTTCAGGGGTTGCCACCACAAGGGAAAACACCCATCCCTCCGAGGTTTAGAATAAACCCAAACAAAAACATTTAACACAATGTGAGGCCCCCTCAGTGCAAGTTATACTTTTGTCAGTACAATAAACCCAAATCAAGAATCAAATGAGTAATGTTGTGACACAAGTAGGTCAAATTCAAGTGAGTTAAATTCAAGGGAATGCAGTCAAAAAAGTTTCACATAAATCGTTTCACAGTCCATTCTAATCCAGAAATGTATTAGAATTGTCTTCTACTTTACAGCATCGTTCATGGAAAAACAACTTCGAGCCCTTCATGGAAAAACAACTTCGAGCCAACACGTGTTTCGTCATGGGGAAGTTCTTTAGTTCCCAACGACTTCTTCAGGGCTCTAAATTATGAATAAAGATTAGTATTAGAAACCAAAATGCTCAAACTATTTGTTACAAATTTTAATCTATTAAAGACCCTTGTGTAAAAGAAAGGAAAGGCCCAATAGTGATAGTAGAGAGGTGATTCTATTAATTGTGATGGCTCCGGTGTATAAGGAGAAAAGAAAGTCTAGTTTGCCACCAGTCCACTAAAACACCACGTAAACAAATTATTTTTCATATTTATAAGATATAATAAGTATGACCAAGATGAAAAACCAATACCAGGTAAAGTAAAAATCAACGCATATTTGAATGTATGACTTACTTAGTTTAATAGCTACTGAAAAAAGTCCAATGCCAGAGTCCACCAACAGCGAAGCTTAACTATATAACAGATCAAATCAAAAGTTTTAATGCCAATAACAGAAGCACCCATAGAGTCAAAGGTGCAGTGTGCTACCACGTGATCATACCTTATATGATTTTCAAATTTAAATGATCGTGTCTGGCTTCAAAAGGCAGGTTATATATCTACCTACGAACCTAAATGGACAGAGAAGACCATCATATACTATCAGTATATAGCAAATAATATATAATCTTCATATGTGCCAATGTATAGCAAAATTATATCTTACGTCCAGTTCTTTAATTACCCGGGATCCAATATTTGGAAACACCGATTCATTCAATGCTATGAAATAAATAAATCGTAGGGTTGCGATTAATGAAAGAACTGCTTCCTGACATTACGAAGTCCAAAAACAATTAAACAGAGTCCGCTACGTCCTTACCTCCTATTTGTTATCACACGCTAAAGGTTCGGCGAGTGTAGATTAACAGAACGCCTTGTTGCGAGTACGCACAGGCGCGTTTTGCAGTACCGGAAACTAAATACATTTCCGGGATACTCTGTTCAAACTTTTGATTTGATCTGTTATATAGTTAAGCTTCGCTGTTGGTGGACTCTGGCATTGGACTTTTTTCAGTAGCTATTAAACTAAGTAAGTCATACATTCAAATATGCGTTGATTTATACTTTACCTGGTATTGGTTTTTCATCTTGGTCATACTTATTATATCTTATAAATATGTAAAATAATTTGTTTACGTGGTGTTTTAGTGGACTGGTGGCAAACTAGAATTTCTTTTCTCCTTATACACCGGAGCCATCACAATTAATAGAATCACCTCTCTACTATCACTATTGGGCCTTTCCTTTCTTTTACACAAGGGTCTTCAATAGATAAAAATTTGTAACAAATAGTTTGAGCATTTTGGTTTCAAATAACTAATCTTTATTCATAATTTAGAGCCCTGAAGAAGTCGTTGGGAACTAAAGAACTTCCCCATGACGAAACACGTGTTGGCTCGAAGTTGTTTTTCCATGAAGGGCTCGAAGTTGTTTTTCCATGAACGATGCTGTAAAGTAGAAGACAATTCTAATAAATTTCTGGATTAGAATGGACTGTGAAACGATTTATGTGAAACTTTTTTGACTGCATTCCCTTGAATTTAACTCACTTGAATTTGACCTACTTGTGTCACAACATTACTCATTTGATTCTTGATTTGGGTTTATTGTACTGACAAAAGTATAACTTGCACTGAGGGGGCCTCACATTGTGTTAAATGTTTTTGTTTGGGTTTATTCTAAACCTCGGAGGGATGGGTGTTTTCCCTTGTGGTGGCAACCCCTGAAGATATATTTGCAAAGTTTTTTCCTGAGCGCCATCAATCCCCTGTTATTACACCCTCTTCTTTATTTCTATTGACATTTTTAGGGGGGCAGCTTGGTAACAGCCTTAACTCATATACTTTGAAAACATGGATAGAAACAAACTAGCTGAGGAACTCTTTGAAAACCTAGCCAAAGGGGGTACAGTACAAAACGTACCACGTAGTAGCGTTAAATTTCAAAATGAAGGTTTAAGGAGCAAATTCATCAGATTAGAAAGACTCAAAAAAAGTGAATTATCTAAATGGTGGGACGGGGCAACATTGAAACAATATAAAAAGCTAAACCGTATCCCGCGAGGCTTAAGATCTCAGATCTTCCCTACTTATGATGACTTGGACAGTGACTTATTAACAATGTGGGATAATGAACTGACTTCTAGCTCAATGAGACTTATGGACATTTTAATTATTAATTCAGAAAGGAAAGTGACCCAATTACAAGGGGAAATTGAACTTCTAGAGAAGGAAATTGCCAACTTGAATCTTCAAGAAGCCACCGTTAAAAACTATAAGATTCTTGAGGAAGTAATACTAAAGTATCAAGAGGAAGTCACTCAAAGAAAAGCCCGTAAATTAAAACGAGATGAAAAGGATTATCGGTCAGGTAGAATCTTCACTTTCTCTAGCAAGTATGATCATCTGGTACACACTAATCTGACCTATAAAACACCTAGCTTATCTAACATGTCTGACTCAACATCTATTAGCACCTCGGTTGCCAGTGATAGTGAAACAGAAGGTGGTCCGAGTATTTCCGCTCAAGTTAATGACGTCTCGGAGGGGAGCACTTTTTTAGAGGAGATAATGAGAATGAAACGAGGCAAGTTTATCCAAAACAAAGGAACACCTCATATAAAAGGACGAGGAGGGGCAGTAGAGGATCAGGTGGTCAAGGCAAAGGACCAAGAGGGTGTCATAACAAGATCACTGGACAAGAGAAACTAGATGTGGACGAATCTTCTACTATAAGTGTGATCAACCTATCTAAAATTGAACTAACATCAGGGATCAATAGCCTCCTAGCCAAAGGATTAAATTTCTGCCCTAAAACTTTTGGGGATCCCTGTAGATCCAAAATTGACCTTTTTAAATTTATTCGAAAACTCAAATTGAAAAAATACTTTCAGATGAATCAACATGATATTAGAGACTCAGATGAGACGGTTTCTTCACTAAGTGCCTTGTCTATCAAGGAAATACAAGATACAGCACTTGTACTTTCTCTAGCAGACCGGATCGAGGACCCGGATATGTGTTCAAGGATATTACACGATTTAGAGGTTGATTTTAGTAAAAGTGTCTCCAGTGGCTTAAAAAAGAAATCATGCTGGACTCCAAAAAGCGTGGGATTGAACACTTTTGACAGATTCTTTGACCTGGTTTGTCAAGACTATGACAAATGCTTGATGAAAAACAAATACAGACAATTTTCTAAAAACTTAAATTCTGATGAACTAGGTGCATTAGATAGACTTAAACAAGACAGCAACATTATCATCAGACAAGCAGACAAGGGTGGGAATGTTGTTCTAATGAACAAGGCAGATTATGACAATGAGATTTTATCCCAATTTAACGATTTGGTATGCTATGAAAGGGTGACTGGCAATCCTATCCATAATTTGATTGACTTGATTAATAGAAAACTCTGCACATGGCAACAAGACGGGTTACTAAATAGGGATGAATTTTTATACCTAAAGGTTACTCATCCAAGATATCCATGTCTATACACACTGCCCAAGATTCATAAAGAACTTCCCTTTCCACCGGGAAGACCGATTATCTCGGGTATCCAAGGTCCAACTGAAAAACTTTCCGAATATGTAGACTGCTTTCTACAACCAATAGTGTGTAATCTCCCGTCGTTTATTAAAGATACTACTCATATTCTGGGTATTTTAAACGATGTGGAATGGGATAAAAATATGCTACTAGTTACACTTGATGTGGTGTCTTTGTACACCTGTATTCAACACGAGCTAGGATTGGAGCGATCCGGTTTTTTCTAACTAATAGATCAGCAAGTCTATGGCAACACACGGCAATGATAATTGAAATGATTCAACTAATTCTCACCAATAACTTTTTTATGTTTAACAATGATTGGTATAGACAAAAACGGGGTGTTGCAATGGGCTCCAAATTCTCTCCGTCCTATGCGAATTTATTCATGGGCTGGTTTGAACACACATGGGTTTGGGGCTCTGAATCTACTCACTGTCAAACAGATATTCTGTTTTGGGGTAGGTTTATAGATGATTGTTTCCTGATTTGGACTGGTGGAGAACAAAAGTTAATAGAATTTTGTACCTTTCTGAACTCTAACAATATGAATGTTGAATTTACATACCATTTTAGTGCTGAGAAGATTGTATTCTTAGATGTGGAGGTCTTCATTGCAGACAATAAAATCCAGAGTAGACTTTTCCGGAAAGCCACAGCCTGTAACTCCACTTTACATGCTGCAAGTGCACATCCACAACATCAAATAGCGGACTGGTGGCAAACTAGAATTTCTTTTCTCCTTATACACCGGAGCCATCACAATTAATAGAATCACCTCTCTACTATCACTATTGGGCCTTTCCTTTCTTTTACACAAGGGTCTTTAATAGATTAAAATTTGTAACAAATAGTTTGAGCATTTTGGTTTCTAATACTAATCTTTATTCATAATTTAGAGCCCTGAAGAAGTCGTTGGGAACTAAAGAACTTCCCCATGACGAAACACGTGTTGGCTCGAAGTTGTTTTTCCATGAACGGGCTCGAAGTTGTTTTTCCATGAACGATGCTGTAAAGTAGAAGACAATTCTAATAAATTTCTGGATTAGAATGGACTGTGAAATGATTTATGTGAAACTTTTTTGACTGCATTCCCTTGAATTTAACTCACTTGAATTTGACCTACTTGTGTCACAACATTACTCATTTGATTCTTGATTTGGGTTTATTGTACTGACAAAAGTATAACTTGCACCTCAGAGGACATACTCCACAGTTTGCAAGTCTGATGTAGGGTAACATGGAGGTATTGATGGTCTCCCCAAATGAGCATGCAATACCGAAGCTGTTGGGGAAAATGAAAAAGTGATAGGTTATTTCAGAATGTGAAATAGATTCAGGGGTATCTCCTTTGCAATGGTGAAGGAGTGTTGCCCCACTTGCTAAGCCAGCAGCTGAAAAATAAAATAATATTTTACTATTTTTTTATTTTTCACCTGCTGGTTCAGCCAGCATGTGCAGGGAGGGGCAGTGCTGGGCCATGGGAGCAGGCAGAGGGCTAGGGGAGTGGAGTGCCCAAAGCGCACATTTTGGTTTGGCTGGCCATCTTATGCAGGCCAAATTGACTTGTGCACTTACGTTTTTCCAACCCAGCTGTGTTGCACAGCCTGGTTAGACAAACTGCTCAGATTCCCATTCACTGTCTGAACGGCAGACCAAACTTCTCAGACCTATTCTGACTCTGCTCTCATGCTAGGTATAGCATGCTTTCATGATAGGTTGAGCATGAGAGCACCATGAAGATTGCATGGGGAGCCTGTGATAGTGTCCCAGGGACTGCGTGGACACCAACACCATTGAGGGAAGATGAGTGAGGCGGCTGCAGCAGCAAAAGTAAGTTTAAAAAAAAATAATTATTATTTTATCTCCACGGTTCCTTTTTCTTCCCCCCAGTGCACCACTCCCCTTGAGATTTGTGGTGCATGCTGCTGAATAGATGGTGCTCACTTTGGTCATAGAAAGCGCTACAAAAGAGTGGGATTGGTGAATTAACATTGTGTTCCAAATGTTGATTTCATCTGGTGAACTTATTTTATTGGCTAAAGACAGGTTTTGGGAATATGGAAGAGAGTGGCTTTAAATGCAAACCAGTCAAAGTGAGGAAGAAAGGCTGGTGCAAGGACTTTAAAAAGGGTTCTGGTTCAGGTGAAGTAAGTGCCAAGGATGTAGAGGCAGCATCGAACGAAGCAGATGAATTAACTTTCTGCGAAAGTGTGGCTGTTTTGGCATAGGACGAGTTACAGATCCCCTACTTGTCTTTCATTGGCCATTGAACTAGCAAGCATGCAGAACAGCCACGCCTTAGGGGTCATGGGTAAGGAAAGAAGGTATCTAAGAGAACTGGTTAACGTTGATTAGGAAGATGAGCAGTAATCAAATGCCTGTAAGATTGATAATGGAAGGTGATGCAGTAAACCACCTGTCCAAACATGAATATTACTATGTTTCCTAGGTCAAAAGAGTTTTCTGAGCACAAACAAGTGGGCTAAGAGAGTTGTGTTCAACCAGCTTATCAAGTCATAGCATAATGTCTAAAACTCCCAAGATTGACTTCTTTGGAGAAAGTACTAATTTACTTAATTTCCACGAAAATGGAGTATGTGCTCACAAACAGTCACTTATTTGTTTGATGCACAAAAAAATCGAGGCATGGCCATCACTATCAGTCATGCTGTCTGTGCAGTAGCACAGTTGGCTACAGTGGTGAAGTGGAAGGGGTGGGGTGGTCGGTCTGCACATTACTGCCTGCAGTTATTTCAGTGGCTGTCTGCTCACACACTTTTAAACACAGAAGCCTGCCTGGGACGCGTCTCTGAGTGCATCCTTCACAAATTTTGGGTGAGGTCTGGCAAAGTACAGGATGAGGGAGAACTGGTGAAGAAAGAGTCCAGGAATAAAAGGAGAGTGTGAAAGGCCCAAAGGAGAGGAACAGATGACAATTGGAGGAGTGGATATTGATGGGAGAGAAAGAAGATAGGGTAAAAAAAAAAGGAAAGGGAAAATAAAGAGAAAGAGGCCATACATACTAATGATGGAGAGAAAAGAGGAAGGAGGTAAAGACCAGTGAGAGATAGGAGAGTAGAAGAGATATGGGGGAAGGGTATTGGAAGAAGAAAGTGAAAGGGAGGAAGGAGATGAGTGAAGAGAGGAAAGAGGAGAAGGATTAGAGAAGGAAAAATTGACAACAAGGAGCTTGGGGCCAGATGTATCAAGCTCCCGGTTTGCATTTCTTAAATAGCGAGTTTTAAGAAATCGCTATTTAAGAAATGCAAAATGGGATGTAAGAAAATTGTGATTCGGTAATAGCAATTTCTTAAAAATCTCAATCTCTATTACCGAATCGCAATTAGGGAATAGGATTCTATTCATCCCTATGGGCCTGTAGGCCCATGGGTGCGAATGGTTTTGCATTTCCGAATTTGTGAATTCCTGTTAGGAATTCGCAAATTAGGTTGTGCAAACCCCAGGGTGCTGGGGGCCTAAGACCCCTTTGATGCACCCCAAAAAAATATTTGTGGACATGTGAAGCGCACACATGCCCTAGTGGCATGTGTGCAGTACATGTCATTATGGGCGAGAGCAAAGCGATCCGTCCCATTCTGTAATTTCTCCTTGGGCTTCAAACCATGCCCATGTCACATGAGTCACTTGGTTCGTGGGCTTGCCTTTTAAAATCCGCTTGCTTTCATTTGTGAAAGGCATGCATACGTCATGCCTTTCCAGTGTTTAGCCCACCTACACAGCACCAGTAAACTATTAAAAACATACGAGGCTCAATGTTTTCAGCATGGTGTCTGGACTATTTTATCTGTTTATTTTCCACGCAGCTCGATTGCACTGCATTTTACATAGTGTGATGGTGCTGCATTTTTTTTTCTTTATAACGCTAAAAGCTCTGACTCGAGCTAATGCGAGACCCGTTGCATTAAAAATGCTTGTTTTAAAAATGCATTTATAATGCATGTTTAAAAATTGCACATGCTTACATGCAATTTGCATTTAAGAAATGCTTGATATATGTGCTTTGGAAATTGCAAATAGGAATTCCCTATTTTTGATTTCCTATTTAGAGAATCGCAATTTGCAATTTCAGGGAATCGCTATTTTAGCCATTCTTTGAAATAGCACTGCGAATGCCTTTCATAAATCTTGAAAGGCATTTTTGCATTCGCAAACGGACAAATTCTGTGATTCGCACTGTTTGGGAATGCAAAGATTTTTGATACACCTGGCCCTTGGAGACCAGTAAGTAGGAATGCAGTTGTCATTAGTGCAGCACGTGCAGAGAAACTGGAATCCAGGATGTTAGCAGAGACCCGCTACACCCCAATTACATCCATACTTTAATACCGGACAAATTATGGGGAGGCGATCTATTGTCCCCTTCCTCACTTGCGACAAGATCCATAACACCCAGACTAGGCCACTGATAAAAGGATTGACGAACATTGCATAACGTACCATTGTTTATGTATCTGTTTAAATAGAAGTTCTTAATTAATATTACCGGGTAAAATGTCGGCGCTGGTGTTGTTTTTTTCTCCTCGCACAATGTATTGTCTGAAAAAGCTGCAGCATCAATATCCTGGACGTCTTTTATTTTCACAGTCCATCTCTGCACATGGGAAACAGCAGAAAATAAAAACGTCTCCTTAAAATCATGGTCTTAAGTGTATGTGTAGCTGAACTGAGGTGAATATAAAGTATAACATTGTGAAATTAAAAAAACGAGAAGCAGGAACTAACCAAAAGGTGTAAATTTACAAAACACAAACAAACATTACAAAGCAATGTTACATCAGTGTGAAATGGGAGCAGTAAGGACTATGCATTACATTACTAGAAAACAGATCTGACATAAATAGAAATCCACAAACTAATGCTGCCAGTGCTCTTGATTAACCAAGTATTCAGCAATTTAATTTCAAAATGGGCAGGTTCTTTGGCAAGGTGATATAGTCTAATATCAAGGCAGTTCTCAAGATTAATAGTTAATCTTTTGTGGCAACCAAATGAGGAATAATCAGTAAACAACATTTGTATTTATCAAAAGTGTCATTAAAGACCTTTGAGTAACTGAGCCCTGACTGATTAATGTTTGCTTCTGAAAGGAATGTGGGTCATTAGTATTCCTGAAATATTTCACTTTACTGGTTACTTTTGTTTTATTAGCGGACCTTCTCGTCAATGTTTCTCTGCATGCAATGTTTTTGAGTGGCGCGTTAGAGGTACATCATTTTCCACTCTGTATCGAGCCGTTTTAAAAAAATGTAAGGAGGAAAGGGGAACTCTGACAAACCTGTCATTCTACCCATTGTTCCTCAGTAATCCATTATCATCTGCATAACGAAAAAACACTCCAAAGTAAACTTGATTAGTGTTAGTTTAAATAAAAACGGTTTACGAATCCAAAAGTTACAAAAAAAGTAATTTAAATATGTAAAAGCTCTAAGCAACTGTTTTGCTCAACTTTTACAGAAAACACATCACGATTAATCAGTAAATAAAAGGGATTTCAAAACGAGAAGTTAATTGAACGATGATTGATGTCTACTACTTAAAGATACATAGGGGCATATTTATAGCCCCCTAGCGCCACCTTGCGCTAGATTAACGTCATTAATTTTGAAGTAAATGTAGCCCAACCGGGCCAAGATCCCTGCACCATACTTACAGAGTGGCGCAATGCATGCATTACATCACTCTGTAACTCTTTGCGTTACATTTTGCCTGTGCCAGGTATAATGTATGCAAAGGGGCCATTAAGGCAGCCAGAAAAATGGAGTAAGGAAATCTATGAGATTTCTTTGCGCCATGTTTTACGGCACTTTTAACGCCTGCTCGAGAGCAGGCGTTAAAAGGGGGCTTCCTTTTTTTAGATTGGACCCGAATGTACTCTGCAATAATAGCAACACTATTTTGGTGCTACTCCTGCAGAGTACATCAATAGCGTCATGAAACATGACACTACTGCCCCCTACCCTGCGCCATGGTGCGCCGTATTTTAAATACGGCGCACACATGATGGTGGGAGGGGGGATGCTAATGCTTTCCATAAATCTGGCCCATAGGGTTTTAAAAACCAAAATAGATATGACCATTGTTTAGTAAAGTAAAGAAAAAAACAAAACAAGTGAAAGTAGAATTTTAAATATGTATGAACAGCGACCTTCTTCTTCTTAATTTCTAGAGTATTTTCCTTATATCAATCAATGTGGTTATTTTTTGCCAGTCTTACAAAATACTGATTCAGTATAGATACAATAATTTACAGTGGATGGAGTACCTGGGATTTTATTCCAAATTAAAAGTTACTGATCCAGAGAAAAACTGAGCCGTACTTTTCAATGCAAATATGACTTACTGGCGACTATGATTGTCATGTGTTTATCTCAAAATGAAAATAAATATCAATAAAATATTGATGGTGACTGTCAGAAATTGGTAAATTAGGGCCCAGATTTAAGAGGACCTAGCGTCATTCCAATGCCACATTAGTGTCATTATTTTAATGCTAATTTAGCTTTGGAAGGCCCAAAACGCAGCATCATATTTACAAAGTGGCGCAATGAATGCATTGTGCCACTTTGTAACCCCTTGCACCATATTATGCTTGTGCCAGGTGTAATGTATGCAAGGGGTTGACATTCTGATGCTAAGGGGCTGAAAAAATGGCAGGAAGAAATGTAAGATATTTCTTTACGTCCTTTTTATCGGCATTTTACCTGCCTGCTAAGAGCAGGCATTAAAGGGAGGCTCCCATTGTTTTCAATGGGCCTCTGGGTGCTTTGCAGAATTTGCGTCAACATTTTTTATGCTAATCCTGCAAAGCACTGGACTAGCATAAACAATTCTGATACTAGTCCCCTTACTACTGCCAGGATGCACCGTATCTTAGATATGGCGCAGACGTGGTGGCGTTCAGAGGGCACTAAGGGAAGCAAGAAAAGGTGGCTGCACTAGGTGCAGCACCACTTTTCGTAAATCTGCCCCTAGTTTTGGTATCAATCTGGGATGATGATGCCCTAACCAACTTTATAAACATACCCTGGTGAGGTCACAACACAGTTCTAAGAAAATATCTTCTCAACCACTGGTATCTGGGGCACAAGCAGCCGACAATTTCCCAGTGAAATGTATTAAGTTTAAGCAGTATCAAGAAGTTTGGGGGCATATTTATACTCCGTTTGCGCCGAAATTGCGTCGTTTTTTTTGACGCAATTTCGACGCAAAACTAACGCCAACTAACGCCATATTTATACTATGGCGTTAGAGGCGAATAGCGCCAAAGTTCCCGGAATGTGCGTCATTTTTTAGCGTGAACCCCTTCCTTGCGTTAATGATATGCAAGGGAGGCGTTCCCGTCTAAAAAATGACTCCCAGGCCTTTACGTGGTATTTATACTCCCGGGCAAAAGAGACGCCCGGGAGTTGGCGTGGCTAAAAACGGCGCATTTGCGCCGCTTTTTAACGCCTGGGTCAGGCATGGCGTTAAGGGACAAGTGGGCTCAAAATGAGCCCAGAGTGCCCTCCCCTGCCCCCAGGGACCCCCCCTGCCACCCTTGCCCACCCCAGGAGGACACCCAAGGCTGGAGGGACCCACCCCAGGGACATTCAGGTAAGTTCAGGTAAGTATTTATTTTTTTTTTTTTAATAATATTTTGTGGCATAGGGGGGCCTGATTTGTGCCCCCCTACATGCCACTATGCCCAATGACCATGCCCAGGGGACAGAAGTCCCCTGGGCATGGCCATTGGGCAAGGGGGCATGACTCCTATCTTTACAATGATAGGAGTCATGTTGATGGGGGATGGGCGTCGTTAAAAAATGGCGCAAGTCGGGTTAAGACGATTTTTTCGACGTAACCTGACTTGCCCCATTTTAAGACGCCCATGCGCCATTTTCCCCCTACGCCGGCGCTGTCTGGTCTACGTGGTTTTTTCCCACGCAAACCAGGCAGCGCCGGTCTGATTGCGCCGTCTAACGCCATTCCATAAATACGGCGCCCGCATGGCGCTTCAGAATGGCGTTAGACGGCGCAAAACTTTTTGACGCTAAACTGCGTTAGCGCAGTTTAGCGTCAAAAAGTATAAATATGGGCCTTGATGTCATAAAATAAACACAAATAAAAATAATTTAGAAAACTGGAAAACAATTCGATGAGCAACACAACACCAGATAATTACAAGTTGATAGAGGGAAGCAGAGATATGAATTGTTAAGTTTGCAATGCAAAAAGCACTTAAGAAACCTAAGGGGCAAATCAGATGTTACAGTTGGTCAGAAAGACCAAGAAAGTCACACTGGTTATTATCTTGTGATAAGTTTATCTTCTAGGACCTCAAGTCCTCCTATACAACAAACAAATGCTTGCAAGACTCCCTGGAAGTCCTGTATGCCATCATCATGTTCCCAATGATGCAATTGATTTTGCCTCTAAAAACTCTGAGAGGAACAAAGCATGATTCCAACGCCACTGAATTCCTTTGCCACTTGGGCAGACATGTTACCTTGCCCAGGGTCAAGATTTTATCTTCACATTTAGGGCCTGCTGCTGGAGATATGCAGAAAGGTATTCAATGTCCCTTCCGCCATAATAAGAGTGTATTGTGGAAAATGGTTATCTTAATTCTGTAGATTGGACACCTGCCACTTTTTTTATAGAAGTCGTACGCAGCCTAAATAAAGTTATTAGCCACTTTTTGGTTACCAAAATCTACCAATATGGCAGAGATGCAAGCGGTAATCAGACATGGCTCCATAAGGCAAAATACTTTTGCCATCAAAGCCATTTTCAGAGTGGCAAAAGTTTCAAGGCAGATAAATCTGTATTTCTTATCCTACAAATCTGCACCCTGACTGGAAACGCCTTAAGACTTTGAACATATGACTGATTCCAGATGCTTCTCATCACTCCTTTAGTCCTTACCCCCAAAACAGCATTCAAAGCACGAGTTCTTTCTTTAGCCAGGGCTCCTGCAATGCACACTTCACATGGTTTAGCTGAGACTTTCTGTGACTAGGAGTATTTCTCCTTTTTATGTCCCTCCAGAAGTTAACAGGAGGCTTAGCACTTGCCTAATGGGGTGCAGTTTCCATCCCTGGGTGCAAGCTAGATTCAGGGGTCCTTAAGTCTTTTTCTTCCAATAAACAGAGTATTCCTTCTTCAGGATGTTTGATTCCCAGATTCAGGAAACCGTGAAGAGTTGCTGATAAGATGTCAGTCTTGTCATGTGCACCAGCCATGGTTGATGTATTTTCTCATCCATATACTAGGAACTTTTTCCTAGAATTACAGCCTCTGATTTCAGCACATGCATTGTTTGTTTGTAATCCTTCCCAGAGCCCCCCCCAACAAAAATGCCCATAGCTAACTTTTAGCTGTAGAAGCCCTGGCCCTCCCTCTAGCAACTGGCCTATTGAGATGAGGTTTCCTCACTCTGTCAGACCTAGAATTGGTTTTCGTTCCTGCTGTCGATACAGATGTCTGGAAATTAACAGTTACAATGTCTGTCAGCCCCATTTGGCATTTCTACTTCAAAGCAGGCCTGGCTGCCCCGTGCTTATGGGTGGTTAAAGAATGGGCAGAGATGAGTTGGACAATAGGTAGCCAATGAGCCATTGTTGCAAAAGGTGACTGTGTGATTCAGAGAGAACTAGATCCATGCCTCTAATGGAGAAGAGGTGGGCATAAAGGACATGGTCCAAATAAGATAGCTTCCCCTCGTGTGAAGGGGGAACAATCAATGAAGGACCCTTTGCTGAAATATATACTATTGAAGGCTGAGCAGTTGGACACACATAGGCCCTCAATATGATCCTGGTGGTTGGTGGTAATATGGTGGAAAGTACTGCCAACAGACTGGCGGTACTTTCCACCATATTATGACATAGGCGGTTTGGCTGAAACCAAACCGCCAATGTACCACACCAACCGCCACAGTGGTAATGGCCGCTGGGCTGGAGATATTAAACTCCAGCCCAGCGGCCATCACTGTACCGCCTGTGGGATTATGACCCCGCCTTCCGCCATGGTTTCATGGCTCCCTTACCTCCATGAAAACCATGGCAGCAGGCACTATCAGTGGCAGGGAATCCCTTTCCTGTCACTAATAGGGGTCTTCCCAACTCCCATCCCCTCCCCAGAGTACCCCCCTACCCCACGTCCTCTCCACACCCCCCTACATTCACGTCCCCCTTCACACACGCACACACGCATACACACACCCATTCGCACATTCATCCATGCATGAATACATCCATTCACACACACATCCGCACACACTTTTATAAATACACACAGACATGCATTCACAGTACACAACATACACGCACTCACACCACCGTACATGCAAACACATTCAACACGCAACACACACCCACATACATGCACACACAAACATACACACACACCCCCACACACACATCATCCCCACACCCATCCCCTGTCGGAGCACCCACTTACCTGTGTTTAGTGGGGCCCTCGGCAGAAGACAGGTTGGGGCACTGCTGCCTGCTGCACCGTCCAGCAGCAGAACATCGCTAGGCCATATTATTGGTCATAATTCCACTACCGGATTTCTGCCATCCTTCTGGCGGAAATCTGGCTGTGGTCATAATACAGAGTATGGCTGATAGCCACGGCGATGGTCTTTTGGCGGCCATCGCTGCAGCGGCAGGCGGTTTTTACCACCAATGACATAATGAGGACAATAGTTCTTTGGAGGTCTCCTCTCTGTGCCCTACTTCCACACAGGACACAGAGACCAATGGTTCTATCACCACGAGAATCCTGAAGGACATCTTTCAGGGAATGATGGAGGAGTTTCCTTCCTTAAGAGAGGATCTGCACCAAGACATACAAGAGATCAAGAAAGAGTTGAAAGAGGTGAATGACATAGGGAAGTACATTTTCTCTCTCAAAGAGATGCACAATACCAGGTGAGGAGAATTTGAATTTCTGAGACAGGAAGCAGAGGCATCACAAGAGCAAAATGTGGACCTCCACAGTCACTTGGAAGACCTAGAGAACTTCTCCCACAGCAGAACATACATACACATGGTTGTATCACTATGGTAAACTTTCTATCACATTGCAATTCCATACTGAAACTGACATATGAGCACCTAGGTCATACTGATAAACCAGAATTATGCTAAAAATCCTCCCAATCAGCACTCTGCAGAGAAAAATAGAAAATAGTCTCAAGACGCAGAAAGGAAAATCAACCCAACAATAAGGACATACAGAAGGAGAGGATGTCAGTAATCGATCAGTTAGGCAAATCTTGGGACCACAGCAAGGGGATATACTGGCACTGGACAGCATACCTCTAAAGTAGATGTAAATGATCAATAAAGATAGAAAGGAGAGCCTAACTGGTCTACATAGTGTACCTTGGCTGCAGAAGGTAACAATTCCAGGAACTAGACGTGTGGGGATTGGAGGGGAAATCAGAGTTGTAAGGTAAACCAGAATGGAAAGACACACATTGAGAAATCCCAGAAGGGGAGATTGTGGACTCCAAGAGAGCACGACTTGAGTTAGTTAAATAGTTTTGGTTGCAGGTGATTAAAAAGCAGTCTGAGAGTGGAGGGAGGGTTCAGACACTCACATTTACAAGTGGGAGGGTGACACAGAGACTGAGGAATGACATACCACATGTATTCGACAACACAATAGTTACCAAAGATGTCTTTGACACTAACCTAATTGTTGAGCAGAGACATTGAGAGGCACATTTATGGGAATAAATGCAGCGCAGCAAGTCACCTTCTTGTGCTGCACTGGGTGACAGGGAAAGGGCTGGAATGTGCTGTATTAAAAATAATACAGCACATTCCTATATTTTCCTCTGCACTGTTGCCTTTTTGGCACCCTAGCGCCAATGCTGGCACCCTTGCCCCTGGGACAAGGGTGCTTACATTGTATAAAGGATTGTATTTTTGCAGGGAGGGGAACCTTCTTGCACACAAACAAACAAACAAACAAACCCCTGTTGACTTTAACTCTTTCTATGAGAGCTGCAAAATGCAATAGTGGACATTTATAGCACAAAATATTGTAGAACAAAGAACTTCCGAAAACTAAAGAAGCTAAAGTGTTCTACTTTTTCTTGGTTACAAATGCACAATCAACTCCGAGTCCTTCTCAGTCTCTGTCAAGTCACTCACCAAAACTATTAGTCAAATGCCTTGGCAGCAGCATTAACTCTAAAGTGGCTCAACACCCACATGAAATGTGTTGACACCACAGTCCATCATTATTTTGTCTACTCAGTCAGGAAAGATTCCTCATGGGTTATAATACCAGTTACTGCCAGCAGTAACATATCTCCTTGATGTAAAGGTGGTGGTACACAGCAGAATGCTCTGCAGCCAGAAACATTAAGCTGATGGATCCCTCTGGTTCTTTTACACACATCTATGCTGACCCCATAAAAACAATGGCTAATACAAAACCTAGTGGCATCGTTTGGTATTGCAATGTGTTGAGGATGATGGTGAAAAAAATGTAAAAGTTATGTTGTACACCCTGAAGCAAGGGGATACACACCTATGGACAAATGACAGCTGCCACAAACATTAGCTGCCACTCTAGGGCTACACGGGACCAATGTCAAAGCACATTGGCCCTCATTACAACCCTGGCGGTCATTGTTAAAGCAGCACTAAAACCGCCAACTGGCCGGCGAAAAAAAAAATGGAATCATGACCGTGGCGGAAACCGCCAACATAGACAGCCACTTTAACAGTCCGACCGCCACGGCGGTAGAAACAAACACGCACGGTGGTCACCGTCAACAGACAGGCAGAAGACAATGTACAGCCCACACCATTATGAGAGGCCAATCCGCCACCTTTTCCTGGGCGGATTCAACGTGAAAAAAAACACGGCGGAAACAGGACTTGGAAGGGAAAACGCTCACCTCTACACACCCCACGAGGAACCATGACGCCATGGAGCCGGAACTCCACATACTCCCTGCCATTGTCTCCTGCTCCTCTACCAGGAGCACGACCGACGGTGCCGACGACCACAGTGAGTACTGCACCTATGCCACAGGGGAGGGGGGAGGAAAAAGAGAGTGACACACACATGCAACACACAACACCCCCACCCCACCCTCACCCACAACAACACACACACTAATACATGCTGAAATAATACATTTGCCCCCCCCCCAACCTCCCCCGGAAGAACGCAAGGACAAAAGGATATGATTTGAATGAATGTAGTCAGGTAAAATCCATTTGTCAAAAATATATATACACTATTAGCAAATATGTACACCAAGAATTCAAGTCCATGTACTGCACCTACATAGTCCGTGGACCACTGGGCCCAAAACGCATGGGCGAAGTCCACACTCAATACCCGATCCAAACAGAGAGAACACTGCAGGGGCATCAGATCGAAATAAAACAGGCACCTCAGGGGGAAGGGAAGGGGTGGCACCTCAGCCGGATGAGTGCACGATGCCAGCTCCATGAGGGGGCTCCATGCCCATTGATGTATCCTGGGGAGTTCAAAGCCGCAGTCTCTCAAGTCTCTCCAGTGGGTTGGTTGCCCACTGCTTTATCCTGGGGAGTGCAAAGCCACAGTCTCTCAAGTCTCTCCAGTGGGTGGTTTGCCCACTGCTGCATCCTGGGGAGTGCAAAGCCACAGTCTCTCAAGTCTCTCCAGTGGGTGGGGTGCCCACTGCTTTATCCTGGGGAGTGCAAAGCCACAGTCTCTCAAGTCTCTCCAGCGGGTGGGTTGCTCACTGCTTTATCCTGCTGAGTGCAAAGCCACAGTCTCTCAAGTGGATAACAGTCTCCACTGGTTCTGGAGGGGGCTTTGTGCCCACAGTGCTTCATCCTGCCAAGGACAGAGGTAGAGAATGTCTTTCTCCACTGGTTCTGGAGGGGGCTTGATGTCCAGAGTGCTTCATCCTGCCAAGGACAGAGGTAGTGGATGTATCTCTTCACTGGTTCTGGAGGGGGCTTTGTGTCCAGAGTGCTTCATCCTGCCAAGGACAGAGGTAGTGGATGTATTTCTCCACTGGTTCTGGAGGGGGCCTTGTGCCCAGAGTGCTTTATCCTGCCAAGGACAGAGGTAGTGGATGTCTTTCTCCACTGGTTCTTGAGGGGGCTTTGTGCCCAGAGTGCTTCATCCTGCCAAGGACAGAGGTAGTGGATGTATCTCTCCACTGGTTCTGGACATGGCTTTGTGCCCAGAGTGCTTCATCCTGCCAAGGACTGAGGTAGTGGATCTGACACTCTTCTGACGGTGGGGCAATATGGAAGCTGCCCATGCACCTGGAACTGACCACCAGCCTCGTACAAATGACCACTGGGGATGGCAGCCATGTCTGCGGTGGTGCCACTGGCAGAGGATGTGGGGTGGCTGGTGGTGGTGCTGGCGGCGGGCTCAGTGGTGGCGGTGCTTGCGGCGGTCATTGGGCAGCAGTGCTGGTGGGGGGCTCAGTGAGGGTGCTGCTGGCGGCGGTGTCCTGAGCGGCGGTGCTGGTGGGGGGCTCAGTGAGCGTGCTGCTGGCGGCGGTGTCCTGAGCGGCGGTGCATGGGCGGTGCCGGTAATGTCCGTCGTGCAGGTTGGCGGCGACTTTCCTTTCTTCCTCTGGCCCTTCCCCACCTTGGATGGTGGCGCAGCTGTCTTGCCACTCCCAACTGTTGTCCTGGCTGAGCCCTTGGTGGCAGGTGTTTTGGCTTTCTCCCTCCGGGCTGTGAGCAACTTCTTTTGTTTTTGAGGTGGGGGAATGTGTGTTGTGGTGGCTGAGGTGCTGGGTTGGGACCTGGAAAGGCGGGCCCTAGGGGACAGAAGGAGTGGGGGAGGTGAAGGGAAGAGGTCAAGGTTTGACAGGAAAAGTTTTTTAGACACACTGGGATGGGTAGATGGAGGGGGTTTGGGAGTGGAGGTAGAGATAGTGATTGTAGGAGGTGTTCGTTTGCTGACTTTGGATGAAGGTGCATGGGTTGGAGGCTGTCGTGAGGTGGATGGCTATTGGGTGGGTGTGTGACTGCGTGTGTAGTTTGGGAGGAGGGCTCACTGACACACTAGGAGAGGACACAGGAGATGTGTGAATGGTAGTCGGGGTGGTGAGTGCACGTGAGCGGTGTGTGGTGGTGGGCATGCTGGTGATGGAGGTAGTGGCTGAAGATGTAGTGCATGCAGGTGTGAGTGGAGACGTGACAGGGAGGGAGGAGGGAGACGTGGAGGAGGGGGACACAGTGGAGGCAGTGGATGTTGGAATGTGTGCATGGGGATGATGCTTGTGTGAGTGCCTGTCGGATGTGTGGTGCTTATGTTTGCCAGAGTTTCCTTTGTGTATTGAGGTGTGTGCATGCTGGTCTGATGGTGTGCTTGGGATAGGCTGAGGTACTGGGGATTGGGTCTGGGTGGAGGAAGTTGGAGGGGGGAGGTTGGACACAGGGACAATGGCTGCCATCAGTGCTGAGGCCAGTGTCTGAAAAGCTTGCTGTTGGGCCGCCTGACCAGAATGAATGCCCTACAGGCATGCATTTGTCTGTTGCAACTGCCGCTCTACACCCTGGATGGCATTCAGAATGGTAGACTGCCCAACAGTGAGGGATCTGAGGAGGTCAATGGCCTCCTAACTGAGGGCAGCAGGGCTGACTGGGGCAAGGGCTGAGGTACCTGGGGCGAAGGACATGACCACCCTCCTGGGTGAGCAGCCACGGGGCACACGCTGAGGGGCTGCTAGGTGGGCGGTGCTAGTAGGGTGGGTGGCAACTGTACCTGTAGATGCGGGGGCACAGAGGGGCCCGCCACCTCAAGGGAGCTCCCATCAGAGGAGGAGTCGGTGTCACTGGTCTCAGCTCCTGTCCCCGCCATGGAGTCCATAGTCTCGCCCGCCAGGGCCATGTGGGATGCAGCTCCCTCCTGCTCCGGTGGCACAGCTCGTCCGCCTGATGATGCTAATGCACACAAGAAACAGGGAGACCACAAGGGGGGGGGAAAGAAAGTAGAAAGACATGTTCAGTGCATGCAATACCGCTACCGTTGGCAGACACTACAGACACAGCAGCCCTTTGCACTACGCCATGCACTTAGAGTTCCCTATTTGATTACAGGGACATGGGGTACAAGCCCTATGCCCGATTGCTGCACACATGCAAGTCACAGGAGCCTGACTAGGTGTAGATGGCTCTTACCACTGGTGGGGATTGGGTGCCACTGAGCCTGCCTCACAAAGGGTCCTTGCCTACAAAGCTCGCCCTAGCCTAGGGGAACCCACAGCCCACCTCCCCCACCCAGACACCACCAATGCGTGCTTAGTTAGATGTACTCACCTCCTTGTGGCTGCTGTGATGCCCTCAAGCGCCCATCCAACTCCGGATATGCCACCGCCAGGATCCGGAACATCAGGGGGGGTCATGGTGCGACGGGCATCCCTCCCACGTTGGGAGGCCATCCCCAGCTGGGCCTCCGCAATCTTCTTGCTCCAGCGGCGAATGTCCTCACATCTTTTACGGCAGTGGGTACTCCGTCTGTGGTGGACCCCCAGGGTCCGGACGTCCTTGGCAATGGCACGCCAAATATCCTTCTTCTGGTGGGCGCTGACCTACAGGAATAGTACAGGGGAAACTGAAGAAATATAACCGTCTGGACCGTCACAGTCATTGGCCCACGTTACCACCCTTGCCCTGATGCACATACACTTAAAGTCGTTTCATGCACGCCTCATTCCCCCCCCCTTTTTCTCCAATCCACACCACTCCAAACAGGCATTTCCCATACAGCATGCTCACAGTGTACTCACCTGTTTGTCTGGAGGATCATAGAGTAGCGTGTACTGGGGGGAGGACCCTATCCACTAGTTTCTCTAACTCCTCTGATGTGAAGGCAGGGGCCCTTTCCCCAGAGACTTGAGCCATCGTCGCTTCCAGACTGAGGTCACACCAGCACTTGCAGGGTAGGTCCTCTCCTGTCGAAGATCAGGTATCAAGTGAGTGAACAGAGAGAAAATGGCGGTCAAGTCCGCGGCGGTGCGTACCGTCACCGCCGGCGTACATCGTCATTGGCTCCTCAGGCCCATAGGGTCCAGTGTTAACCAAGGCAGCATTGCGCTGCGGTCTTCGACCGCCTACTGCGACGGTGAAGAACACCAGCACAGGTACCTCATATCCCCTTGTTCCACCTTACAGGTCAGGCAGCCGCCATTTCAGGGAGCCACATGGCATCAATTTAAAATGTGTCACACATATCTAGGCCTTGCATACACACTAAGACAGGCACATAGCGGATTGAAAAATTTGTGCAATAGATTTATTTCATACCTCAGTGTTGGCTGACTCTGTGCTCGCTGTTCTCCTCCATAGGCACCGTCTGCTGGGGCAGGTGAGGAGATGGCGGCATCCTCCAGTGTACAGACCGCTGGTGGACCTGTTGACAATGGAACAGCGACATGTAATTGTCACCTACAGACTTGATTGTGCCACAATCCAGGAACTGTGTGCCCAGTTGGAGCCAGACCTGATGTCAGGTATCCGCCATCCCACAGGAATCCCCCCTCCAGTGCAGGTCCTGCCAGTACTCCATTTCCTGGCAAGTGGGTCCTTTCAAACAACAGTGGCCATTGCATCAGGGATGTCCCAGCCAATGTTCTCTAACGTGTTGTCCAGAGTGGTGTCTGCCCTGCTGAAACACATGCGCAGCTACATCATTTTCCCTCAGGTGGAGAATTTGCCTACAGTGAAAGGTGACTTCTATGCCCTGGGACATTTCCCCAACATCATAGGTGCCATTGATGGGCCACATGTGGCCTTGCCCCCCCCCCGCAAGAGTGAACAGGTGTACAGAAACCGGAAGAGTTACCATTCAATGAATGTGCAGATGGTGTGTTTGGCAGACCAGTACATCTCTCATGTGAACGCCAAGTTTCCTGGCTGAGTGCATGACGTTTACATTCTAAGGAATAGCAGCATCCCTTATGTGATGGGGCAACTCCAGAGGCACCGTGTGTGGCTATTAGGTGAGGACAGGGACCCTATACAGTGTGAATAGTTGTCTGGGGCTGGGGTTGTCCCTAAGGGTAAGTGTGTGTCTAACAGTTGTCCCTCGACATTTGCAGGTGACTCTGGCTACCCCAACCTGTCATGGCTACTGACCCCAGTGAGGAATCCCAGGACAAGGGCAGAGGAACGCTACAATGAGGCACATGGGCGAACTAGGAGGGTTATAGAGAGGACCTTCGTCCTCCTGAAGGCCAGGTTCAGATGCCTCCATTTGACAGGTGGTTCCCTATACTACTCACGAAAGAAGGTGTGCCAGATCATCGTGGCCTGCTGTATGCTGTACAACTTGGCTTTGCGACAACAAGTGCCTTTTCTGCAGGAGGATGGTCCTGACAGAGGTGTTGTGGCAGCTGTGGAGCCTGTGGACAGTGAAGAAGAGGAGGCAGAAGAAGAGGACATAAACAACAGAAACACCGTGATCCATCAATACGTCCAGTGAGACACAGCTAAGAAGACATCACTGCCTCCTACATCTGATACACTTGTTCTACCTCTCATATGTCTGTCACTTTCACCCAGTGTATGGACCCTGATGTGTCTCTTTCCCTTTCGATTTCACAGATGTGGGTCCCACTGTGTGACCTCTGCTATGTTTCCTCATGGACTAGAGCTGTGTGACATAGGTATGTTGACAATACAATGGACATTGCTATTTCCCTCAGTTATTGCAAATACACATTTGTGAAAGCACAGACTGACTCCAGATTGTTTTGTGATTTAAGGGTGTTTATTTAAGTGCTAAATAGTGGAGGAAGTTGTAAAATGGTCAGGGGTGATGGTGGAGGAATGTCCATGGCAGAGTCCAGTCTATTAGTCTCACAGGTGCATTGTCCAAAGGGGCATAGGAAGTGGAGCTGGGGCAGTTTAAGGATGGACAGGGTGACAAAGTGGGACAGAAGGATGACAATCAGGGTGGTCTCATTTCTTGGCGGGGGTCTTGGCATTGTTCTCTGTCTTTGTCCTGGATCTCAGGGACTGCTTGCGGAGTGGTTCTCCATCTGCAGGGGGTGGGGTGCTGGTGTCGTGGTCTTGTGGCGGTGGCTCCTGTCCACTAGCGCCGGCGGAGGTGGTGGGCAGTTCATCGTCCAGGCTAGTGTCAGTGGCCCCTTGTTGTGCCACAGTGTCCCTCCTGGTGTTCACAAGTTCCTTCAGCACCCCTACAATGGTGCCCAGGGTGGTATTGATGGATTTTAGTTCCTCCCTGAACCCCAAATACTGTTCCTCCTGCAGCCGCTGGGTCTCCTGAAACTTGGCCAGTACCGTTGCCATCATCTCCTGGGAATGATGGTAGGCTCCCATGATGTTGGAGAGGGCCTCGTGGAGAGTGGGTTTGTGATGGGTCTTTCCGTTCCGACCCTCACTCTCCCCAGACTTGTGCTGACTCTGCCTTTGTCACACCGGAAGTAACCCAGGATAACAGCGCTGGCATTGAATGCCTAACAACACCGCGGGACCTGAGGGGATTTAAAAGATGGCTTCCTCCCCTTGCGGGCGAGCGCACCGGGAATAGGAGCTGGGAGGCACCGGAGTTCATGGACACAGAAGAACAGACGACTGAAGAAGATGCCGAGACCAGAAAGGAAGAAGCCGCTCCTTGGAGGAGCGGAACGCTGCCGGAATCGGAGCCGACAGAAACCCTTGAAGACGGCCACTGACCCCGGGGAGCTGTGCGAAAGAGCCGCCACGCTTCAGGAGAAGCGTGGCCTCTCCAGGTACGGGGTGCGGTACAAGGGAAAGCGGGCGGGAGGCGGGAGGTGCGGAAAAGGGCGAGGAAGGGAAAACAAAGTGGCATGGCACGGGGAGCACTGGGAAGAAGAAAAAAGACGGGAGAGAGAGAAGGATAAAGACAGCGAAGAGAGTTATATATGTATGCTAGCATATAACATAAATCCAAAACGTAAAAAAGGGAAAACAGGAAAGAAAGGAAGTCTCTAGTATCCGAATGAGAGGAAAAGAAAGAAAAGACAACGAGGAAAGCAATAGAACAGACCCCAAAAGAACACCAGGGAAGAATAAGTAAATAAAGAAGAAAAGACAGGTGAAAGGTAAATGGAGAAGAGAAGAAAAGAGAGAGAAGAAAAAAGAAAAAAATTAAACCACAACCCCACACTTACCAGTTCTATGTTCTTCTCTTTCCACACGCTTCCCGCGAGGTCCTGGGAGAGAGAAAAGAAGAAGAGGACGCGAGTTATAATCCAGAAGGAGAAGACGCCACAACCTACCAGAACATAACAACCATCTATGTATGTTTCCTATATATTACCTATCAAACCAATAAATCAAACCTACTAAATCAAGAAAAACCTGCGCAGTCTGGTGTTTATAACAGCCATCCTCGTACAAAGTGGTGTCAGAAGTGGGATAATGGAGGAAAAACCGACTATGGCCGATGTCATCGCACAACTCGCAGAAGGACAACGACATCTTCAGTTGATGTGGGAGCAACAAATAAAGGAGGCTAAAGAGGAGAGAGGTGCACTGCAAACCGCACTTAAGAGTCAGGCCACAATTATGGCCAACAATCAACTCGTCCACGAAACTGCCCTGAGTAGGTTAACAGAAACCATTGCTCACACAAAGGCGCATCTCAATGTACCCAGCAGCATACTCCAAAAATATCAAGAACAGGAGGATCCTGACTCCTTCTTTCTTAATTTTGAGAGGGTGGCCAGCTCAGCCAATTGACCTGAAGATAAATGGGGTCAATATATTGCTCCTCTATTGACCGGACAATTACAGGCAACCTATCAGGCAATAAATCCTACGGGTACCCTACCGTATAAAGACATTAAAAAGACCATACTGTAAAGAGTGGGCCTGGACATCGAAAGCTATCGACATAAATTCAGACACATGAAATGGATGGTTCAGGAGAGCCCTCGCACATTATATTACCGGGTTCAACATGCTGCGGGGCGATGGCTGCGACCCACAGAAAAAACCCGGGAAGAGATGTTCGATGTCGTAGTACTGGAACAATTCCTGGATGCCCTACCATCTTCCACAAGGAACTGGGTTCGCCAACATCCCGGGTTAAGCAATGAAACGGCCATTGAGTTGGCATGTGCCTTTCACAGGAGCCCAGTGTTTAAAGCCAATCCCAGCAGGAACCCTGTACCAGCCTCTATGCGCCCAGGAGTGGGAAAGGGACTACTTCCTCGTCCTCCGACTTCTCACGAACCAGAACGAATTCGTATACCCCATCCAAATCCAGCCTCATATCCTTCAAATGGACCTCAATGTTATAATTGCTCGGAATGGGGTGACATTGCACGGTTCTGTCCACAAAAAAAGGATGTAGAAGAGCCGATGGATATCGGGGTCACTAAAGGAAGGGTATTCTGGGCCGGGGAGACCAAACCCACATATACTCTACCCATCCTTTTGAACGGGCAGGAGAAAGTAGCTCTGGTTGATTCGGGTTGCAGTCAGAGTGTGATAAGACAAGATCTGGTGAGCCCAAGACAAACCGTGCCCCAGGCCCATGTGTTAATCGCATGTGTCCATGAAGACCAATCCTATTATCCTGTCGCTATGATCAAGTTTCAGTGGAAGGGCGAGGAGGAACCTCTCAGGGTCGGGGTGTTACCACATCTCGAAGAAGACATTATCATTGGGACTGATTATACAGCCTTCACACGGTTGTTGAGTAAGGCTGGGGAGGAACATACCATGAGGAAATGGTGGGAAGAAATACCCTATGATACGGAGATAGCCGAAACTCGTCCTGTCAAATCCCACTTAAGTAGAAGACAGAAAAGAATTCAAATACAATTACACTGGGGAGAGAACTGTGGGAACAGTGATGAACCAGAAGTCACAAGAAAGGTATATACCGCAGCGAGTGACTTTAGACGGAATCAGAGAGAGGATCCCACATTGAAAAATGCGTGGGAAAAAGCACTTAGTAACGAGAGTACAGGAGCAGGACCTTCATTACTCATTCATAATAATCTGTTGTATAGGAAACCCCAGGCAGGTGACAATCCACAGCGACAATTAGTAGTCCCTGACAGCCATCAACTGCAGGTGCTGCAGATAGCACATGGGGGAGCAGGGGAAGGGCATCTCGGATGGGATAAGACTGAGGAGGCGGTCCTTAAACGATTTTACTGGCCCGGAATATACGGGGAGATACGTAGGTTCTGTCAAAGTTGTCAGAAATGCCAGCTATATAATCCAGTCACACAACCCCCAGCCCCGTTACAGCCCCTCCCTATCATAGAAACCCCTTTCTCTCGGGTGGGAATGGACATTATTGGTCCCCTCACTCCATCTACTCGAGGGAGACAATATATCCTCGTACTAGTTGACTATGCCACCCGATACCCTGAGGCAATGCCCCTCCCGAGTATGCACACCAAGGTAGTTGCTCAGGCTATGATTGAGTTATTTTCACGGGTCGGGTTCCCTAAAGAGATCTTGACTGATCAAGGCACCCCATTCATGTCCCGACTTATGGGAGAGGTCTGTAAATCATTGGGAATAAAACAAATTAGGACCTCCGTTTACCACCCCCAAACCCACGGTCTAGTGGAACGCTGTAATCGGACTATTAAGTCGTTGCTTAGGAAAAGTGTTGCGGAGGACGGAAAGGATTGGGGAAAAAAGTTACCCCTCGTTCTATACGCAATACGTACCCACACTCAATCATCCCTTGGACATAGCCCCTATGAACTTTTATTTGGCCGAAACCCTCGCACTCTCCTAGACTTGTTAGTAGAACAGTGGGAAGAGACAGATGAGGAAACAAAGGATCTCCTGACTTACACTAAAGAATTAAGAGAGAACTTGCAGTCAGTTTGGGATAGGGCACATGATAACCTCCGAGAAGCTCAGGAAAGACAGAAGAAATATCACAATACTAGAAGTGTACTTCGTACTCTTGATGTTGGGGACAAGGCGCTGATCCTACTCCCCAGCAGCGAGAATAAATTATTGGCCCGATGGCAAGGACCCTATGAAGTAATAGAACGGATTAACCCCACAACATATAGATTGGCCGTTCCCCACAGACCTCATCGAGACCAGATTTATTACATCAACCTGTTAAAAAAATGGCAGGAGACAGAATACATACAGAAATTCCAACACATCACAACCAATCATAGGGACGACATACCATATCCCTCCTTTTACCCCTCCCAAAACCCAGAGGTAGACATACCTCAAATCAACTCCAACTTGTTGGACCCCTATAAATGGTTAAATCCTATACAGATGTTTTTTCCCAACAACCGGGTCACACTACCTTAACTGAACATAGCATCCGTACAAAAGGTAAGGCAATAGTACGACAAAGACCCTACAGAATCCCCGAGGCCAAGAAAGCGGTAATGAAACAAGAAGTTCAAAACATGTTACGGACAGGTATTATTGAACCATCCAATAGTCCCTGGTGTTCTCCGGTGGTGTTGGTACCTAAGCCGGATGGGACTACCAGATTTTGTGTAGACTACCGAAGAGTCAACGAGCTTACTTATTTTGATGCATATCCTATGCCACACATAGACAAATTATTAGAGAGGATAGGTCACGCCAAGTTCATGTGTACCCTAGATCTAACTAAAGGGTATTGGCAGATCCCTCTAACCAAAACAGACCGAGAAAAAAACGCCTTTGCAGCACCTTCAGGGTTATATCAATTTACCGTATTACCATTTGGGTTACATGGAGCCCCCGCCACCTTTCAGAGATTAATGGACATGGTCTTACGACCCCATTTCAGGTATGCAGCAGCATACTTAGATGACATTGTGATATTTAGTGAAACATGGTCCGACCACCTCCAACACCTAGCAGCAGTCTTACAGGCATTACGAGAAGCCCACTTGACCGCCAATCCAGAAAAATGTAAACTGGGATGTACGTCTATACGATATCTGGGATACATCTGAGGACAGGGGCAGGTCCGTCCCCAAGTAGAGAAAGTGGCGGCTATCCAACATATCCCAATTCCCTCATCAAAGAAAGATGTACATGCCTTTCTAGGTCTCGTCGGGTACTACAGACGGTTTATACCCGGGTTTTCTACCATTGCCGAGCCCCTTACTAACCTACTGAAAAACACATCCCCAAAAACCTTTACTTCGCTGTCCAAGGCTTGTATGCGTAGATTTCTTCAGCTCACGAATGCCCTGTCTACTGACCCCGTTTTATGTTGTCCTGACTTCAATAGCCCATTCTATTTACAAACGGATGCTTCTGGAGTGGGGTTAGGGGCTGTGTTGTCTCAACCACAACCTGATGGTACTACCCGTCCCATCTTATACATAAGTAGAAAGCTTCTTCCCCGGGAACTGCACTATCCGACCATTGAGAAAGAGTGTCTGGCCATTAAGTGGGCCATTGAGTCCCTCCGTTATTATCTCAGTGGCCGCCCCTTTACCCTCGTGACTGATCACGCTCCTCTCACCTGGCTCGCTCGCAATAAGGATACCAATCCTAGAATCCTGAGATGCTATCTTTCTCTGCAACCTTTTTCTTTCCAGGTGCTACATTTTCCAGGCCGGGCCATGGTCAATGCGGATTTTCTCTCCCGGCATCCCGTTCCAGAGCGTCATCGGCAGACGCTCTCTAGGGGGAGTGTTTGTGATGGGTCTTTCCGATCCGACCCACACTCTCCCCAGACTTGTGCTGACTCTGCCTTTGTCACACCGGAAGTAACCCAGGATAACAGCGCTGGCATTGGATGCCTAACAACACTGCGGGACCTGAGGGGATCTAAAAGACGGCTTCCTCCCCTTGCGGGCGAGCGCGCCGGGAAGAGGAGCTGGGAGGCACCGGAGTTCATGGACACAGAAGAACAGACGACTGAAGAAGACGCCGAGACCAGAAAGGAAGAAGCCGCTCCTTGGAGGAGCGGAACGCCGCCGGAATCGGAGCCGACAGAAACCCTTGAAGACGGCCGCTGACCCCGGGGAGCTGTGCGAAAGAGCCGCCACGCTTCAGGAGAAGCGTGGCCTCTCCAGGTACGGGGTGCGGTACAAGGGGAAGCGGGCGGGAGGCGGGAGGTACGGAAAAGGGCGAGGAAGGGAAAACAAAGGGGCACGGCACGGGGAGCACTGGGAGGAAGGGAAAACAAAGTGGCATGGCACGGGGAGCACTGGGAAGAAGAAAAAAGACAGGAGAGAGAGAAGGATAAAGACAGCGAAGAGAGTTATATATGTATGCTAACATATAACATAAATCCAAAACGTAAAAAAGGGAAAACAGGAAAGAAAGGAAGTCTCTAGTATCCGAATGAGAGGAAAAGAAAGAAAAGACAACGAGGAAAGCAATAGAACAGACCCCAAAAGAACACCAGGGAAGAATAAGTAAATAAAGAAGAAAAGACAGGAGAAAGGTAAATGGAGAAGAGAAGAAAAGAGAGAGAAGAAAAAAGAAAAAAATTAAACCACAACCCCACACTTACCAGTTCTATGTTCTTCTCTTTCCACACGCTTCCCGCGAGGTCCTGGGAGGGAGAAAAGAAGAAGAGGACGCGAGTTATAATCCAGAAGGAGAAGACGCCACAACCTACCAGAACATAACAACCATCTATGTCTGTTTCCTATATATTACCTATCAAACCAATAAATCAAACCTACTAAATCAAGAAAAACCCGCCCAGTCTGGTGTTTATAACAGCCATCCTCGTACAGGGTTCCCTGGGCCTGTCCTCCCCCTGTCGTACAGCAGCCCTCCAGTTCCTCAGTTTTCCTGTTCCTCTGTCCCCTGAACCGTGTGCCCACTACCACTGCCCCCAGGTCCCTGCTGTTGTTGGGGTGGTGGGTTATCCTGGGTTCCCTGTAGTGGTGGACACACTGCTGCTTGACGTGTCCTGGGGACAGAGGTATGGGCCCGATGTGTGGGTGCTGTGCTGGTGTTTCCTGAGGGGGCAGGCTCTGTGGTGGCCTGTGCCAGTGTGAGGGGAACCGACTGTCCCGAGGTCCCAGAGGGGCCGGGCTGGTCATCTAGATCCATTTGGCCAGAGCTACTGTCATCACTGTGGGACTCTTCTGTGGGTGTAGTGGACATGTCTGGAACATCCTGTCCGGTGACGTTGGGTAGGGGTCCTGCAGGGGTGTAAAGGCATGATTATTGCATCTGTGTGTGCCATGGTGTGCAATGGGTGGGTGACCCTGTACCCCAGTGCTTCCATTCATATGTAGGACCTTGTGTGATAATTGTTTATGGGTCTGTGTGGGTATGTGTAGTGGCCATGCATTGGTGCTGGGTGTCCATGCTTTGTTGTTGCATGCAGGGCCTGGTGTTGGGATGTGTGGTTGGTGATAGTGGGACATCTGTGAGGAGTTTGAGTAATAGGGGTGAGGGTGGGGGTATGTGATAGCATGGAGGTAGGGTGGGGGATGAAGTAGTGAAAGATTTAACTTAGCAGAGTCTATTCTTCCAGCTACTCCTGCAAGGCCCTCAGGATGCAGTAGAGCCAAGACCTGCTCCTCCCATGTTGTTAGTTGTGGGGGAGGAGGTGGGGGCCCACAATGTGGTGTCTTGAGACCACAGAATGCACCTTCCCCCGTAGGTCGTTCCACCTCTTCCTAATGTCATCCCGTGTTCTTGGATGCGGTCCCTCTGTGTTGACCCTGTCCACGATTCTCCACCATAGCTCCATCTTGCTAGCTATGGTGGTGTGCTGCATTTGTGATCTGAATAGCTGTGGCTCTAACCGGATGATTTCCTCCACCATGACCCTGAGCTCCTCCTCAGAAAACCTGGGGTGCCATGGGGTGGTATGGGTGATGTGTGAGGTGGTGTGTGTTGTGATGTGTGGGGTGATGTTTAGGGGTGTGGGGTGTTTTGTGCGTGGATGTGTATGTGGGATGGTGTTGTGTGCCTCTGTATGCTGGTGTTGTCTTTGCTGTGCTGTCTCTCTGGACTTCATCAAAATTTCTGGTAGTAAGGGTTTGTGGGTAATGTGGGTGTGTGTTTTATATCATATTGGGTGTGTGGAAGTGGTGTGTGTATGTGCATCAGGTGTGTGTATTTGGAATTGTCCAATGTGGTAGTGTTTTCTAAATGTGTGTGTATTTTGAGCGCGGCAGTGTGTACCGCCAATGGAATACTGCGGTTGAAAGACCGCAGCATGGATTTGTGGGTCGTGATAGTGTGAGCGTATTCTTGTTGGCATGACGGTGTCGTTTTTGTTATCGACAGTTTATCGCTGACCTTTGGTGGGTGTGGGTGTCTAGATTTTGGCAGATTCTGAGCTGTGGGTCGTAATACCTGTGGCGGAATTCCGCGGCGGTGTGTTGGCGGTCTTCTGCATGGCGGTAAGCAGCATTTACCGCCAATGTTGTAATGAGGTCCATAGTGACAATGACATGGCCTGCAATGGAAGTACAACTTGGAAGCTGAACCATTTACAACTACATTAGGCCACATAGTCAATCCGACACCCTCCCAAGCAGTATGTAGCTTAGAAGGGGTGTGCAATGTGTGTTGCTGCAGGTCTAACACCATGAGACACATAGCATGATGATGCTCACTCACATGTAGGTGACACGGAAATACTGAGGCAATCCCAAAATCATACATTACTCCTGGGGTACCTGTTGCCAGGTAGCAATAAGGAAGTTGACTGTGCTATGAACACATTTTGATGTGCCACTAATGCAAACTGCACACTGCTGCACACACTGAAAGAGCCAACTGTCCATCAAAATAACATATGTACAGGGAGATGGCACTTCCTGCACAGATACATCCACCTCCACAAGGCAGTTAGCCAGGTTACCTGGAGAACGCTTGGTAGTGTAGGTGCACGGTTGCACATAAGCCACGGGCAGAGTGAACAACAAAGGTTAGCCCAGAACCAAGCCACACATGGGACAATTGTGCATTGTCAATAATGAACACCTCAGTGCTGCCGACTTATGGAGATGTGTTATGCATTGTCATCAAGCCAAATCAAAGGGCCTCACTGTTGCATTTCATCTGCAATGACATATATCTAATTGGATGGGATGTCCAGGCCATGTAGACCAATCATGTTACCACCACATTGGGCTCTATTGTGTGTGTGGAGCGTGGAAGTATCATGTCCCCTCCAGTGAAAGCACACTAAAGAAATGTTGGACACTACACAACGCATGGTACATGCATACTGATCAGCAGTTTGGAAACAAAATCATAGATCCCCGGTCAATGACCCAAACACAAGTTGTCAAGTCAAACAACCCACTGCAGAAAAAACCTCACTGAAGTCCAGGATCTCACACAATACCACAAACACATATGAGTCACAGATGACACAAGATATCAACTGCCATGCTACATGACATTCCTGTTGCAAGCACTAACAAAATACTCACTCCTATTATCTTTTGCAGCGGATCCGGGTTACGGGATCCAGCCATGGATCATGACCCTATTCCCCAATCCAAGCACAGCAGCAGAGCGTGCCTATAATGAGGCACATCGGAGGATACACACCATGGTAGAAAGGACCTTTGGCATCCTGAAGTCCAGATTCAGGTGCCTGGACATCACAGGAGGCAGCCTCCTACATGCCCCACACATTGTTTGCAAAATCATACTTACATGTACTATCCTGCACAACATTTGTGTTAGAAGGAACATCCCGCTATATGAGCCAGAGCAAGAACTGCCTGAGGAGGAGGAGGAAGAGGATGGTGCCAGGGACAATGAGGGGGGACAGCAAAACACAGCTGCAGGAATGTGCCACAGACAGCAAATTGCTCAAATATTTATCAACCAATAGTCACTGTACACACCTTATTAGGATATGTAAACAAACACCTTACTTGATCACACAATCCTGCTCTGGTTTCTTCTTTCTTCATCACATGTTCACTAGGAATGTGAGTATTACCTCAGGGAGCATGTTACAAAGACAAATCTGACTACTTCTGATGCAACATCACATGTGATGTGTATGATTGTACAGCAAACATCACAGACGTCTAAAAAGTACTCATCTTTTAAATTCCACATATGAAGGACAAAATCAATGGACCACAGCATATGACACACATAAATGTTGCCAACATGGTCTACTGTAGCACATGACACACAACTATGACCAATCATAAGGTAAATAAGCACCCCATACATGAAGCAGTGGATGTGAAATATCAGTGGAAACAGGAATGTATGAACAGACCCCTGACATTAGTAAGTGTGGCATTTGCTATATCTGCAAGGAGCTTGCGTGACAAGGAGGCATCATTTCTGAAAATGGATAGCATGAGTGTTCCAGGTATGACAAGCAATGTTCACAACACATGCCCTGCGCCGTCCATCCCTGGAAATAAGTCCTGCCACTGCCAAGTGTTATGTCTCTGTCCTCCCATCTCTAAGGGGCACTGTAAATGGACTATCCGTACCCTTGGAATCATCATTAACACTCACCCAGAGTCTCTTTCTGACTCCTGTTTGCTTCCTTTTTCCATATGGCATGCTCTAGAAGAACTACATTAGTTTGCTTGGACTTCGGGTCCTATAATGTACTGCCTGGTAGTCGGTAAGACCTGTAATCTTCTATCCATTGCTTCCCATGGGAAATTCCGGTTGTCCCTTTATACTGGATTCTCTCCTCCAGGACTTGTGAGAGACTGAAGCTGCACACACCTATGAAATCTCTTGTGCAGCCCACTCATGTGACATTGCTGCTGCCTGGACCTGCTTATACAAAACAAAGTGAGGCCCCCCTCGCCGAAAGATTTTTTTTTTCCATTCACAAGTTAAGTAAGTCAAAATTCAAGTGAGTAAAGCTCACATCAAGTAAGTCAGAATTCAAGTGAGTAAAATTCAAAGGAATGCAATCTATAAATTTCACGTAAATCAATATAAAGTCCAATCCAGTCCAGAAGTTTATTTGATCACATCTTCAAATTTACAGCATCATCCATGGAAATACACTCCGAGCCAACACGTGTTTCGTCATGGGGAAGTCTTCTAGTCCCCAACGACTTCTTCAGGGCTCTATATTATAAGTAAATAATTGGTATTAGAAACCAAAATGCTCAAACTGTATGATGCAAAGTAAAGTTTGAAAAAAGGTCCCCTTCAAGCTCAAAGAAAGCAAATCCCCAAGAAGCGCGAGAGGAAAAGTGATACTAATAGTGATAAAAATCCCAAATTATATGATTCAACAAAGCAAACCAACATCATGGATCACCCAAATCACCATGTCAAGATAATAAAAGTGCTACCAGTCACCAGATAAATTACGTGTTCACAAATAATTATACTCACATAAGTCAATGTGGCCCGTCCACCAAAATTCTCTGTGCTAATAACAAAACACCCTATGAATATCCTCCAAACAATAAATCAAGTGAAATGTTAGTGAAAAACCAAAAATAATCTGTCTTGGAAAGCATTGTCTCTTGATCATACCTTATAAGCTTCCAATTTCAAATAGTTTTAAATTACTCCAAAAGGTAGGTATTGTTTCTAATATGACTGCTCAGTGCAAAACATCATGCCTATTTAAACAAAAAAAGGCACAAAATTCAACTAAATATATCACGAATGACCCGATTCCACATAAATAAATAAGTTGTAATTATGTAACTTACATCTAATTCCTTGATTGTTGTATGTTCAGTAATTGAAAAGCCGTTTTATTCAAAGCTATATATAAATAAAAAAATGTCGAGTCTGTAATCCAAGTTAACCATTATTCTAAATTTCAAAGACCAAAAACAGTTTAGAAAATATTATCCCCTGCTTCCTTACCTAATAGGCTGCAAACGATCCAAATACGGCGTCTAATCGCTTGGAAACGCCATTGTTGCGAGTACGCACAAACGCGCCTCGCCTCTCCGGAGATTAAATCATTTCTGGGAGCGCAAGATCACCTTGCGCAATCAACATAGAAGACGGACTGTAGTCCGTTATTAAAACAAAACGACGTTGCGCAATGCAGTGCCACATTGTAGGTTCATAACTCATCAATTTCACGCACAGGGGCTAAAGAAAGGGCTTCCGGACAACTAATAACAATATATCTTTCAACGAAAATAGACTGGAAATTATTAGTTTGCAAAAAAAAACACAACTATATAATACCAATGCGTCTACAATAACCGTGTTTTGGAAAAGAAAACAGTGCTCATATCTTGTACACACAAGTGTACAATACCTCAATCATACAAACTAATTAGCACTCACTGTGACAATTACCAATTAAATCTCAATCTGAAAAGGAAACAACTCCCATGAAATACCAACCACTATTAAGCATATTAACTGTTCTAGGCTAAATCACCAAATAGTACCAAAGCACCCGTATATATTAACACATGTCGTCGTCCTAGTTTTAATCAGGGCACCCATCTTGAAATCAAGTAAACAAGAGAAAACAACAAATGGAAAGAGCGAAATTAAAGGTAAGATAGTTAATGGTCAATTACACTAATGGACCCTTAAATTTCCAAATATTATCCACTGATAGAGTAGTATCAAAGTGTGAGAATTTTGGTTAATAATTACAATATTTGTACACATGAGTTGAAATATGAAACAAACGTATCCATGTATTTTAAACATAAAGTTGACTGGTGATTATCACTTTTGTATTAACTTCGATCACCCAAAAAGAACTCCAACTCCCTGTCAGAGTTAAGGCCCGATTCCACAGCCTTTAATCTCATTATCCATGTTGCCTCTTTCCTACGTAGCATTAGCTCTCTATTTCCCCCTCTCGGGTTGCAGGGAACATGTTCTAGTCCAAAAAATGCAAAATTCTTATGAATCGATTGTGAGTTACAGGATAAAATATGAGCAACTATTGGATATCTTGCATCACCATTTTTAAGCATCCGAAAATGTTCACCAATTCTAGCCTTCAGTGGGCGTATTGTGCTTCCTACATAAATACGGGTACATTTGCATTGTATTATGTAAACAACATGAGTAGTGTTACAGTTAATCATAGTACAAATTTTGTAAACTTTCCCTTTCAAAGAGAATTCTTTAATCCCATGGCATGCCCAACGACACGCTTCACAATTACCACATTTGAAAAAACCCATCGTTTGTGCAGACAGCCAAGTTCTGTTAGGAGACACAGTAGTAAAACTAGGGCTCAAAATATTTCTTAAGGTTTTACCTTTCCGGTATGTAGTGGGTATTCTTTCTGGTATTAAATTTTTAATTGACTCATCCTGTGATAATAAATGCCAATGTTTAGCCATAAACTTAACCAAAATCAAAACCTGCTTATAAGCTGCTATTCCTTGAAGCTCCACATCGTCCATTGGAGTACCTTTCCTTTGTGTTCCAGACCCGTTGTTGGATTGTGTTACAGTCCTGATTCAGTCTGAACCTGCTCTCTGTTTACCCAGTCCTGTTCCTGCTTGTTCCAGTCAGAGTCTGCTCCCTGTTTCTCAGCCTTGTTGATGTTTGTTTCTGCCAGAGCCTACTTTGTATTTCACAGACATGTTCCAGCCTTTGCATCAACCTGAGCCTGTTTCCTGTGCCTGGCTTTGCCTCCTAGTTAGTTCCCTCGCTTTCTGTTTCCTCTTGGGTTATTGTGTCTGCTTATGTGTCCTATCAGTCCTTCCCTGTCTAGAAGTTTTCTCCTTTGTATTTGTACTGGCACCCGGTTTCCAGGAGGCAAATCCAGCCCCCATCCTTTGTCTAGTGTTTTATGTAGTCATTAGTGCCTAACAGTGACAGTAGACCAGGGCGGAATTCCAGGAATTGCCACTGTGTCCCCAGCCGGACCCACAAAGGCTAGTCTAGTGTATATAAGTACAATCCTTGTTTGTGCCCTAAGTGTCCAGACACAGAATCACTTCTGCTGCCTCCTTTCTATGGGGCTAGTGTGGTGAATATCTCTAAGATGAATCTGCACAGAGGAACTGACATTCCCTTTTGCTGTGGAAAGTTCTGAGTCCCACCCTATGTACAATCTTAGTGATGACCCCAGTGTGTATGTCCATTACTGACCATTCCATATTTGTTCACACTAAGATTGCTCTGCCTTCACATTTCTGTTTTCACTGACTTACCATAGCTGGCCTTTCCCCTTGTATGCCTTTAGCTGCTCTTCTGCTTTGGTACACTACTTCCTTGCGAGAAACTCTGTGAAATCGAGAGGTGCCCCTAAAAGAGTCCTGACTAGACCCTCCAGAAACCGTAACACCATGGAGCCCAATCCTGACACAGGGTACACATGCCCACACACTTGAACCAGACACTTCTGTGAATGCACATCTTAAAATATGTTGACACATGCAGCCAGGGCAGCAGGTCCATCACAGCAACATAAGTAACATAGGAAATCCTTATGAGTCAAACTGACAAGTACCAAACATTTTATGGGTGGAATTAAGGCACAGTTTCTCAAACACAGCACGTACCAAACATGTAGACATGGCCTACATATGGGTAGTTCACCATGAATTCCTAACCAACAATTAATGACATATGAGGTGTAACGTCTCCAACCTAGCACTCATCAGCCATCCTCAATCACCCCTGAGTTGTGTTTGTTGTGTTTGTCGTATGAAATGTAATGTCCCCAAAGTCAAACAACCGCACACATCACATGAGTCAACACATATTACAAACACCTATCATGACTGTTTGTAGATCACTGATTGCCATCAGCTGTAGATACCCATTTGAAACTCATTCATACATGAGCATTACGTCCAATGTATTACATGCTGTTCTTTCTGAAACACACATATTGTTGTGACAGATCATTCACACATAAAACACACAGTTGCATGCTCTACCACATGCAATCACAGTTTGAGTCAAAAAAATTGACGGAAATGCGTTGCAGATATTACGCAAACGTAAACTAACCATGCATTGTCCCTTAACGTTAGTTCAACCTATGCACCACATGCATCCAGATATCCATTGAAATTGAAGTCTAAAGGTAATGTGTGGTATTTTGCTGTACATGTAGGTTATGTGTTGAAAATATTCACGCAAACATCGTATGACAGAAAACAGGCCGCAAAGGGGACAGGAAGTGATGTAATAGGAAATCCTGTTTACAGGCATGGTACAGTGGGTATACTTTCACTTTACAATCTGTGCTTTTTCTTGGATGTGTAGCTGTGTCTCGGTGTTGCTGGTGTCTGGATTGCGTTTCTTGTATCTTGTGGTGTCTCTTTTCTGTCTTTTGTGTATTCTATTTTTTTATTGTACTTGTGTATGTGCTTTTGTGTAGTTTAGTGTCTTTCGGATTGTATTTGTACTGTTGGGTGTCTGTCTGGGGTGTTAGGTTAGTTGGGTTAGTTGGGGTTCTTAGGTTTGAGCTTTAAGTTTCCTTTTTTACATTTTCTTCCTTCTTTTTTATTTTTTGTCTGTTTTGCTTTGTTGTGCAAGGACATGTCAGGAAGGGCAATGCTGTCCTGCCTGGGGGAGGAGGAGCTTGGGGACTTTGTGTGGCTGGTGTGCCACTTCCATCCATTGATGCTGGAGATGGGTGGCCGTGTGATACAGGGGTATCACACAGAGGCAAGGCGGCTGCGGTGGGGAAGGTGCTCTACCACCTTAAAAGAGTATACCACATGAGCAGGAATGAGCACCATCTGAAGCATCACTGGGATGACCTGGTGGCCAGAGATCAGGATCTGCTGGACCACCTGGATGTGGTGATTGGTGGCCCTGTTGGTGAGTATCAACAATGCAGTCCTGAGGTTTGTTGAGTCATGTACGACTATCACTTAGGGCCACATGTACCAAGCTATTTTAAGTTGTTACAAATGGCCTAGTGTTTAGATTTTGTGTGTTTACGTCAAGAAAAAATGTTTATTCCAATGCACATACCCAATTTTGGCATTCTGCAATCACATTGCCGAATCACAAAACAGGGTTTGCTAGTGGCATTTAGGAAGGGGCGTTCCCTTCCTATTAGCGAGTCGCAGTCTGCTGATTGATTGTTTGGTGACCATGAATGCTGTAACTAAACAATTGCAGTTACCACCAGTTTTAACTTGGTGCTAACCCATTTCAAAAGGGGAGAGGTCGCCATGGGATCCCTTCCCCTTTGTGAATGCATGCCCACAAATTGTTTCAGAGCAGGAAGTGCTCCCACAGACCACTGTCTGCTTTAAAAAAAGAATTAAAGTTATGATATTTGTTTTTGACATGCTTTCTGATTAACCCTTGATGAAAAAGGCTGCATTTAAAAATATATATATATATATATATATATACATCTCTATTTGAAAGCATCCCTGTGAGTGCCGCCATTCCTAAGGGGTTTGTAAAATGAGACCTACCTCATTAAAAATCATGAGGTAGGTCAGTTGATACGCCATTTGTGATTTGCAAACAGTATAATTGACAGTGTTGTACCTCAGATTATCCTACTCTCAAATTGCAAGTTGCTAAGTCTCACAATGTGTGACTCACAACACCTGAACTTCGTACATGTGGCCCTTATTCACACATTTCAGGTGCAATGACAACACCTGTGGCCATGCATTCTGTCAATGATGATCAGGTAAGACACTGTCAGCATACCACATTTCACTGTATCAGGACAGCAAAGTGATTAATCAATGTTTAGTGCTACATTGTCATCATTACACACACATGATCACTGCCATTATGCTGGGAAAGGGGGCATATATGGCTTAGGGGACACTGCCAATGGGGCACTTGTTACCTACATACAACTGTGCCACATCTGTCATGGACCAGTGAATGCATGATAATTGCAGACTGAAAAATTGAGCTACATGTCCATCACACAATAACTCAGTGTCTCTTGATGCGCAAGCCACAATACCTGAGTCACTAGTATAGCAGTGCACCAGGGAAGTGCCATTGAAATTGTCACCCAAATACAAATCATGACATGGAGTACCATCTTAAATGGATTATCCATAAATGTTTGTATTCAGATTTAGCTCCACGTGATTATTAGACCCAGTGCATGTGTGCAGATGTGTGCCTATCACTCGCTGGAGTGTCAGTTTCAATGTGAGTTTGTGGTGGTATGTCTGTTGGAGTGTATACATGCAGGATCACCAGTTCACTCATGTAGAATGTTACACACTGTGATATGTTGTCCATACGTTTGTACAGTGATCTGACATTGAGCATATATTTCCTTTCCATGTCTTACAGGTGGTCCTGCCCCCTATACCATGGTGGGAAGTGGCTCCATTTCAGGACCAAGACGTATCTGTCTGTCCTGTGTAGTGATTGCAGCTCTTATGTGAGTGACTCTTGTGTGTTGCACTCATTGCAAGATATGATGAGGTGGCACGTGATCTGAGATATTACTTGACTGGATGCTGATATAGTGTTCTGTGCAAGGGTTAGACATTCACAAGCGGAGAGTCAAATTTTGGGAGTATTGTGCTGCGCAATAGGAAGCATTGTGTGAACTAGGTGATTACTAGCCACATGTAGGACCACTTGTGACTTGGAAGTGCTCCAGTGTCAGTATATTGTCACTGGGTCATACCCTTATTCTTACAACACAGTGATGCATCAGTTTTCCGCAAAAAATTGTGCATCCCTGTATTGTGATGTACATGTAGAACAGCATGGGTAATGGTCCCCCAGCATCTAGCCCCATAAATTGTACTCCAACTGCATACCATCCTGCCAATTACATCTACAAATTATTGGTCTTGGGTGCCTTGAAGTTGACTCAGATGATGTAGATTAGTCAGCCTGGCCCATGTAAAGTAGTTGCTGCCTTTGCATTGTGACACATTGCACTACATCAATGCACAGGTCACTTTATTTGGTACAACCCTTGTTGTGCTTTGCTGTGGAGCAAAAGACATGATGGGTAGGCAGCGTTGCCATTATATTAATCAGGGACAATGTATCATCTGGACTGGGATTTGGACTGCATGTGCAAATTGAGGCAGAGTGTTAGATTACCAACTGTACATGCATCACACAGTGATGACACTGATGGTTGCCTGTCTCATTTTTACAGCTGCCAACATGAATGTAGCAGAGATCAAGGCTTTCCAGAAGCGGGCAGTGAGATACAAACACAATTTAGATGTTGAGTCTGTGTATCGAAGTATGGCAAGAAGCTATCAGAGAGAGAGAGCCACAGGAAAATGGCGGGCTTTCAGCTGAGGGGGACCAGCATTGGTCACAATGGTTGTAGCCACCAACACACCTGCACCCAGAACCACAGTGGCCACCCTCACATCTGCCCCACCTGCTGCACCGTCGACCTCTGCACCACCCACCACCACACTTGCCGCACCATCAATGTCTACAACACCGACCACCACACCTGCTGCACCATCAACGTCTGCAACACAGACCACCACACCTGCTGCTATGGACATGGCCACAATTTCTGAGCTCCAGAGGTACATGAGGAAAGTGTTAAAAAAAAAATAGACACAATACAGAATGATGTGGACAAAAATACCATGAGGCTAAAGGCCATTAAAAAAAACACTGAGGAGGGCAAACCTGTGGATGCTTTCCTCCCCTCACCCTTAATTCAGTTCCCTCCCTCCTCATTCCTCATCCTGTCTTGTAGTGGGTTTAAGGAGTTCAGTGATAGGTTAGGGTAGGTTAGTTGTTTAAATAGGATAAGAAGGTTTGCAGGAGTTCATATTATTACATGTTAGTTTGTGGGTGTGAGGATGTTAGTTATTGTTGAGGCTGTTGTGTATTTAAAAATAGATATATTAAAAAATTAAAAAAATTACAAAAATATATAATTGTTTAGTATTAGGTAGTATATGTTTAGGTTAGTATGTGTTGTCCTACATGTGTCTCATCATATAAGGGGGTGGGGAGCAAATGTTTAGAGTGTGTTGATAAATGTGGTAAGTAAGCTTATCATCGGGTAGTAGGCCCAGTGGTGGGTAATGTATAGTTAGGATAGATTAGTATAGGTGTGTTACATAGTTTTAAGTTCTGTCTCGTACATAGTTATTATGTGAATTCCGTCCTGCATCCACATCCCTTTCTTGACATATTAATTCCCACTTACAAATGAGCTGTCACATTGGCAGCTACAACAAATCTAAATCCCAATGCATCTGCCATCCATTGTACCCACCACTCAACGTTACTATGGTTCCCATGTATAGGACAGTTAGGTGTGCTTTTTAAAACTGTAATTGTTTTGGTTATGTGTCGTGATGTTGGCCACTGTGGGATGTCTTCCAGCAGTCTGAAGTTCATGTCAGCACCACTAAACTGAGTAGTGCCAATTACAGAAGAGGTCAAGTATACAAATTTTGCGCCAATGTGTTTTTACTTGTACTTCAGCTGATGTTATTGGCCAAACGCTCTTACATAGCCATTCCTGCTACATGTTGTGGGTGAGGCATGTATGTTTTAAAGCAAATGTCACATACACAATGACTTGCTTGTAGTGGATGTGGCCAGCATTGACTTTCATCTTGTAGATACTTTGGCCCTGATTTATACTTATTTTGGGGTTCATTTGCATCATTTTTGATGCACAAGCAACACAAACGTACAAAATACGATATTTTGTAAGTTTGCACCACTTTTGCGTCAAAAAGTACGCTAATGCAGTGCAAAATAAGTATAAATCAGGGTGCTTCTGCATAGATATCTGCCCACAGTATTTCTGCACTCCGGTATAGACACTCTGTGATCATAGACAAGTTACATGCATCACAAATCTCCAGCAAAGTAGATGTGTCACATTACAAAGTGGGTGTACAGGTGATGTTTATTTAAATGTGCTGTAGTGCAATATTTACATAGTCAAGGTCTGTGACCCCATAAGTGGAAAACATTCTATTTTGATGCAACACAAGTGCAAGGCTGAGGGGCATGTCATTGGACATGCTGAGATGAAGTGTTTTTCAGTGCAGAGGAACATGAATTGCCAATAGAGAAGTGAGAGACAATTGCAGTCCATAGTGGAAAGGTTAACAGTGTGTTGGTGAAGAGTGCATGACACCAACTGAAGCAACACTGGCATGTTGTCAAGCACTGGAGAAAGGGAAATCAGTGCCCATGGGGCATGGGCTGGTGCAACCTGGTACTCCTATGGATGGAGATGGTCTGTTCCACATGTTCGTCCTCTGATGTGTGTGTCGTCTCCTCTGCCCTTGATGGTGGTGCTCGTGGGTTTGAAGGGGCAACACAAACTTCAGTGGTTGGAGAAGTGGACACCAAATTCCCAGCAGCTGCCATCTGTGGAATTACATATGGCATAACTGCAGCAAGGAGGAACTGCTGATTATTGAGTATGGCAGCAACATCCCTGTGGTAGGCAGCCATGTCTGCCCTGAGGGAGCCCAGTTCCCGGTGTATAGAGTCCAGCTTATTGTCATGCATGCAGCAGCAAGATTGGGAGGGCAGGTGTTGTGGCAACTCTCCGACAACAGTGGTTAGGTCCCTCACGCACTGTTGGACTCCTTGCAGTAGGGACTGTGTGACTTGAATGGCGCTGTCTGTTCTGTGGACGTCATCATTCACATGCGCATCCCCTCAAGGCTGGCTGCCATAGTTTGCATCCCCACATGCACCTCCTTGGACAGTTCCTGCTGTACTCCCACTACTGTCCTCTCAAAGGTGGTCCCTGTGTCATCAGAGTCCTCAGCTGTGTTTGAGCTGGCAGGTGGTACTATTGGGTTGGTGGGTGGTGCCTCTGGGATGGCTGCTACAAGTATGCGCCTCCTTACGACTGGAGGTGGTGTCTGGAGGGTTCCCAGGACATCTTGGAGGGTTTCCTGGCTGATGCTTGTCAGCTGGTCATCCAGGTCAATCGGATAGTCCAGGACAGATAGATCCACAGGAGAGCCATCGTCCTCTGCAACGAGATATTGTACAATTAGTGTGTTTGTGTTGTGGCAGTTGTAATGTGACGTTACTGACTTCCGATTGGTGGTACATTGTCATGTGGGTTCCCATGCATTGTTCCTGTCATTAATGTTGGCAGTCTCTCAGCCCTATGCCCCACCTGCATGTCACATCCAGTGTGGGCAGTTTGGACAACTGTCTGCGTAACATCTTCTAGGTGTGGGTTCTGTCCATATTGTGGCTCGCCAGATTCTTGTCCTCATCAACCCTTCCTCTGCTTCAATTACCATGGTGAGTCCTTGCAATGATTGTTGGTGTGCTGATGCCACAGCACCGCACATAAAAATATGGCCCTGTCCCAGTCTATCATTTTTCACATTCACCTATGCAGTGCTGAGACCTAGCACCACACCATGTATGGCATTTCCATGAGACAATAGAGGTGTTACTATTGGAAGTTTCTCCTGTTGATGTTTGCATATGTGTGCTACATTGCATTGCACTAATGGGCCTGGCAGAGTTCTATTTCCTCTTATGACTGTGCGGGTCTGTTTGCCTTCCTACACACATATGTACATACTCGTAAAGAATAATAAGTTGGTTGAATTTTATTTAACTTTGGCGTGGAGTGGTGTAGATTGGGAGGGAAGAGGGATGTTAATGCTGTGAAGACTCTAGAAGTGGGAGAGATTAGAAGCAGAATCGCAACAGGAAGGAGGAGGAGGACTTTTATTTTTCCTAACATTGTATATTTGTGTACATTGTATTTTTCTGGCTTGACCTGTGGTGTTTTTTGGGTCAGCTGGCAAGCAATTTTCTAACCGCTAAATATTTAAGATATTTTTATTAAATTTTTAAATCCTCGATTTTTAAATAAAAGCTGTTTGGTTTTTAGGGAGGGAGTAGTCATTTTTCCCTCGCACTAGCGGCCCATGGAGGTCCGCCATCTTGGGGGTTGGCGGTCTAGTTGAGCGCTACCCAGGAGAAATAAAAACGGTCCCGGCGTCCACGCAGGAGATCGGACTCGTAAAGAATAATAAGTTGGTTTAATGTTATTTAACTTTGGCGTGGAGTGGTGTAGATTGGGAGGGAAGAGGGATGTTAATGCTGTGAAGACTCTAGAAGTGGGAGAGATTAGAAGCAGAATCGCAACAGGAAGGAGGAGGAGGACTTTTATTTTTCCTAACATTGTATATTTGTGTACATTGTATTTTTCTGGCTTGACCCGTGGTGTTCTTTGGGTCAGCCGGCAAGCAATTTTCTAACCGCTAAATATTTAAAATATTTTTATTACATTTTTAAATCCTCGATTTTTAAATAAAAGCTGTTTGGTTTTTAGGGAGGGAGTAGTAATTTTTCCCTCGCACTAGCGGCCCACGGAGGTCTGCCATTTTGGGGGTTGGCGGTCTAGTTGACCGCTACCCAGGAGAAATAAAACCAGTCCCGGCGTCCGCGCAGGAGATCGGACTCGTAAAGAATAATAAGTTGGTTGAATTTTATTTAACTTTGGCGTGGAGTGGTGTAGATTGGGAGGGAAGAGGGATGTTAATGCTGTGAAGACTCTAGAAGTGGGAGAGACTAAAAGCAGAATCGCAACAGGAAGGAGGAGGAGGACTTTTGTTTTTCCTAACATTGTATATTTGTGTACATTGTATTTTTCTGGCTTGACCCGAAGTGTTTTTTGGGTCAGCCGGCAAGCAATTTTCTAACCGCTAAATATTAAAAATATTTTTATTACATTTTTAAATCCTCGATTTTTAAATAAAAGCTGTTTGGTTTTTAGGGAGGGAGTAGTCATTTTTCCCTCGCACTAGCGGCCCACGGAGGTCCGCCATCTAGTTGACTGCTACCCAGGAGAAATAAAACCGGTCCTGGCGTCTGCGCCGTCAGTGCGCCAAAGGCGCGCCAAAGGCAAGCCCGTCTGCACCCGTCCGCGCCAGGACAGGGCTAGGGGCCACTCCCTTTACGCCGGTGGAAGATGGTGAGTCCCGAGATACATACATACTCATCGGAGGCACTTAAGGATCTTAGAAAATGGCCAGGAGAGGGCTGCTATATATGTACCATTTTAGCGTGGAAGACGTGGACATGTCCCGTGTGTGAATGGACTCTGCAAGAGCCAATTGGTTCTGATTTAGAACATTCAGAGCATTCTAAACAAAGTCTCATGATTCAGCTGATAAATTGCCGCTCTCGGCCAGCACATAAATTAGACATAAATCTTCTTCTGAGCGATGAGGCACCGGAAGCCCTCTTCCTTACCGAAACTTGGCTTCATGAGGGCTCGGGCCGGACTTAGCACTTGCACTACCCAAAGGGTATGTTATAGCAAGAATTGATACAGATAAAGGTAAAGGAGGGGGCATAGCTATTATTTTTAAACAAGGTCTTCTTTTTAACTGCAGTCCTCTTGACCTCGTAGGTTGTGAAGGGATGAGCTTTTCTCTAACTTTCAACCCAACGTTCACATTTACAGGAGTACTACTATATCGTCCACTGGGGACATATGATGAATTCCTGAACCTATTACCAGAGCGGAACTTATCTGCAAAAAAACAAATTTTACAATATTAGGAGATTTTAATATCCAAGTGGATAATTTAGAATTGACAGCACTAAGCGTCTAGTGAATGATCTGGAAGCATTAGGACTGCACCAACTGATCGGTGGTCCTACACAGTAAAGAGGGCATGCCTTAGACCTCGTATTTAGTAACCTTCCTTCGCTGTGTGCACTACCCCCGGCTCCTGTTTCATGGTCCGATCACTTTTTAATTACATTAAAGGTTAAGATGTCCAATCGGTATGGTTATCATCAACCTTCAAATAGCAAGGTTAGGAAATGGCATAGACTGAAGGTAACAGAATGGGTTAATACACTAACTAGAAAGATTTTATGAGGGACCAGCCGATGGATCCCACCCTTTTTAATGATTGGATTTCGGATAGTATTGACAGGGTGCTGCCCTATAAACCTTCCTCTGGGCAAAAGAACGGAGGAAAGGCCCCATGGTTCTCCTCTCATTTAATTACATTAAAAAGAAACTGCAGGAGGATCGAAAGGAGATGGAGGAAATCATTAAAGCAGGCAGGGAGAGAAGAATATAGATGTTTAATCAGGCTGTATCAGAAGGAGATTAGACTAGCTCAAGCGACCTATTATGGAGATAAAATTGAAAGGGCTGCAGGATCTCAAAAATAAATTTTTGGTGTGCTGAAGGAGTTGCTGTATATTTCCATCTGCCCGGAAGCAACGGAAGCGTCAGAAGAACATAGCAATAATTTTGCCTCCTTCTTCTTACTGAAGATCAAGGATTTCTATAAAAATTTCCCTGGGGAGGAAGGGGTAGGCGCTGGGCAGCTGATTGAGAAGAAGGAGGGTGACAATGTGCTACTGAGCTTTCTCCCCATCTCTGAGGAAGGTGCCTCTGGGCTTCTCAGTAAACTAAAATCTGGCTCCCCACTAGATCCCGCACCTCCTCATATAATTATGCAGGGAAGAGTAGCTTTAATTCCGGTGATAACGGATCTACTAAACAGCTCTCTACAAAGCGGGAGGGTACCTGAATCTTCGAAGCATGCAGTGGTAAAGCCCCTGCTAAAGAAACCTAATTTAAACTACTCATTCAAAAACTATAGGCCAATTTCGCTCCTTCCTCTTACGGCAAAATTGTTTGATAAGCATGTAAACATTCAATTATCTGGTTTTTTGGAGGAACACAAGATTTTGCACACAACACAAATGGGCTTCAGACCGGGCCATAGCACTGAATCAGCTATGATTGCGGTCACGGAAGAAGCGAGAAAACGGATGGATCTAGGACAGGCAACAGCAATAATAATGCTAGATTTGAGCGCTGCATTTGATACAGTCAATCATGAACTACTTATTCAAGGAATTGAAAAAAGCGGGATCAAAGGCCTGGCACTCAAATGGTTGAGCTCGTTTTTGGAAAATAGAACCTTTCAAGTCCTGGATCGCTCTTTCTTCTCAGATCAGTTCAGATTTTTATGTGGAGTTCCACAGGGCTCATCTCTGAGTCCAACTCTTTTTAACATTTATAGGACGCCCCTGGCAGAGGTTATAGAACCTTTCGGAGTATCTCTGGTTTCTTATGCGGACAATACGCAGCTGGTGGTCTCTTTTTCCTCCAATAAGGAGGTTGATAGCTCAGTTTTGCCTGCCTGCCTACAAGCGGTAGCCTCCTGGATGACAGATAGCAGGCTGCAACTCAATGAAGAAAAGACGGAAAAGACGGAAATAATGTTTCTGGGAAAATTGGCCAACCCTGCAAAGAGCATTGTGCCAGTAATACATTTAGACTATTTACCCACACCGAAGGTTCAGATTAAAGCTTTGGGAGTCAGTTTGGATACCAAATTTACCCTAGATTATCAGGCCAGGAGAACTTCAGCCACCTGTTTTGGGATACTGAAGTTACTTAGGAAGGTCATTGGCTTGCTTCCACCATTGGCCAAAAGACTTGCAGTACAAGCCCTGATTTTATCTAGGTTAGATTATGGAAACAGTCTTTTCCTGGGATCTCCAGGTTATGTGGTTAACAAATTACAGGTGGTGCAAAATGCGGCGGCATCACTGTTATTTAATCTGCCTAGGTCCACAACGGTTAAGAAAGCTTTGACTGAATTGCATTGGCTCCCAGTAGTAAAAAGGATAAAGTTTAAGGCGCTGTGTTTTTTTCACAGATTTCTATATAAAGGGGCCCCTCATCATTTAAAATCATTAGTCTCATTCTACACACCTACAAGGGTCTTGAGATCGGCCTCTAAAGCCCTTGTAGTTATTCATAAAGTAAAGAGAATATCTTGGGGAGGAAGATCCTTAAAGTACCAGGGAGCTAAACTCTGGAACTCTCTGCCAATGAACATTCGTATGATGACCCAGGAGACAGAATTTCGGAAGGCCATTAAAACTTGGCTATTCTAACAGCAAGGCAGTACCACTCTCCCTATACAAGCCGTAAGATTCCTCCAGTTTGTCTTATCTTCTAGTCTGATCAGCGCTACGAGGCCTCCGGGTAGTTTGGGCTATATAAGAACTAGTAACATAACATAACATAACATATGTCCTCCCCCTCAATGTAGTTATCTTAACACTATGAGATGTTGCATGGTGGCATTGCTTTGTGACACAGGCCCAGGGGTAAACCCAGGAATGGGCAGCATGGGTATGAGATAACTGCTGTTTACATCATTATGTAAGTGACAGTGCCTAATGGTTATTGAGTCTATGGATGTGAGCAGTTGACAGGAGTTGCACTTGGATAGGGATAGATGGGGATTGATCACGTAGTCATACTGAACCCTCATATTGAGTGTGTTTGTGCCATGGGCACCTAACTGCCATTTCCTAATTGACCAGCCCACACAGCACAGGTAGCAGTGGCAACTGTTGTCAATGGTAAATGCCAGTTGAGCCAATGGCCTGAGACTGGGCATTGTCCTCTAGTTTACATTCTGACAATACCAGCTGTCCTATGACACCAGACAAGTTTTATGTTCTACCCAAATCTCCTGGTCTGCTGAAGCATTTCCAGCAGCCTTGGCATGGCGGTGTATCCCCAAGTAAAGGTTTTTGGTGTTGTGCTGTGCTGTGCCCCTGGATGTCCCTGCACAGCCCATGCACCTGGCATGGGCAGTCAAGGGAGTCCCGTGCCATGCCTCTTTGCCCTTCCCACTGCCTGATTTGCAGGGCTGACATGGATTGTGTAGTGGGTATGTGCCCGCTCTTCCTGCACTTGACATTTAGGCATTTTGGTCCTCCATGCAAATTACCCTGCATATGTGTTGTTTCCTGATAGTCTGCACTGTCCTGTCCTGCGATACGAGTGACGATTTCCTCCAGGATGACGGCTGCAACCATCTCCTCCATCTTGTCCAAGTCCTCTTGCGGTGCTGGACTCCCACCTTCGGTCTGCAGTACTGCCTTCCTGTTCTTGCCATTTTTCCCTTTGTCCTGCGCTTGCAGTCATGCCAGCGTTTCTTGCACTCAGTGGCAGTTCTCCTGACCTCTGCCACCCTGTTAATCTTGTCCACAATCTGTTGCCAAATTGTCTCTCTTCTCCCAATTGGCAATTTAAAGGTGATGAATAGTTGATGCTGGTCCTCCTCACCTCTCTCACCAGAATTTCATGCTCCTCTGCCATGAAGCAACACTTCCTCTTTTTCTTGTCTCTCGCCTGGGTCTTGTCTGAGTCCTCCTGGCTGGTTCCTGATTGCCTGGGGTCTCCCTGGGGTCTCTCCTGGCTTCTGGGATCCATTTTGGGGCTCCTTAGCACTGTTTGCTCAGTTTGTGTCGCGTTTCGACGCTATTGTGGGGAAAAGTGGTGCATATCTGTTTTGCAACTTTTTTCCATGTCGTAAACCGGATTAGAGTAATTTTTTCTGCGTTTACGTCATTTTGCCCTACGACAAGGCGCAATGGTTAGCGTCAGGAAAAATGACTCTAACCTATTCTTAGCGCCACCCAGCATCAAAGTATAAATTTGACTCACGGGTAGCGTTAAGAAATGGCACTAGCTAGCGCTAACAATTTTTGTTAGAAAAGTATAAATCTGGCCCCTAATAACTTCTTACGACACTCCCTGATCTTATATGACCGGTTTAACTTTAGATGCTCTGACTATGCTGCAGCTCAATATGAAGCAGACTATTTGCAGAAAACAAGCCTGCAGAAGGAATGAGCTACCAAAGGCCCTTCACACTACGACTTACCTCCTTGATTCATATTAAAAGCCATAATATTGAATACTATTGATTCCGTTTGTACTCAATCCTCTAACTAGGAATCATCTTGAGGCAACTCAGTCTACACAACCGGCCTAAATATTAAAAGTCCTTCAATCATCAATTAATTTGTCTATTCATTCATTTGTCAATTAATTCATTTTAAACATTGGAAAAGTGCTTATATTTGAAGGTGAAATTTAAAAGGAAAGCATGTAGGAAGAGTCTATGTCTGGTTTGAACATAGTTCACTTATACAGTTCCTGACACCAAATGAACTCTAGTACATTTTTAGCGTTAAACTGAACACTTGATTATTACTCTTCAACACAACCCATTAAGGAATCACCAATTTGCTTTCATTGGAATAATAAAATTACATTTTATCTTAGGTCTGCATTTCCTACACAACCAGTCAAACCAAAAACACGTTGCAATGTTGCATGTGTCCTAGCTCTAGTGTTCGCCCCCACTCCAAGAGAGTGATGCATTTTGGGCTCCATGCTAGGAGAGGAGACGTGCATCTCTTCTGAGATGTATGGCTACCGATGAAGGCAGATCACCCAGGTCACTCTTTCATTAGTGTATTACTGCGTAGCTCCTCGATGGGCCTGTGGGGTAAGAAGTCATCATGAAATATCAAATATGCTTGAGTGATTGCCTGTGAGTTTTTTCTAATTAGCAATCCAGCTTAAAGAGCCACTCAAATAATGGAATGATTCAAGCTCTAAATGGTCATGATAACAGTTCTCTTGAGCACTCGGTATATGTCAGTGTTCTTTATGCTTCTTGAAATGTGCTTGTTTTTGTCCATTTTTAGAGAAACTGACAATTGAATATTTTGAGTTAAAAGAGGAGCTAAGATGAACAAAGAGTGCCATTGAAGAAAAAAACAATTGCAGCAGTAGTGCCCCGACTTGAGGGCCAGATTGACGTGGCATAATACTGAACTGGCAGAGACTGGGTCAAAGCACATCAGCTCCGAATTCAATTCAACTTTATTTTGCCTCATAGATGGCCATAAAACCACACAACAAAAATAAATACAATTACATTAAAAAAAAATTAAAACAAAAACACATCAGACATTTACAAATCCATGAACCGATAAAGACCTCACTCCTTCTTTATGAATCACAGTGCATACTTTCTCCGTAGTTTCAATGCCTGAATAATGAAATTCAAAACAGCAGAGCATATTGTTGAGATTCTGACAGCTATATCACCTAAAACACAAAAAATATGTAATAGGACGTTTTTCTCTCTGAAAATGAGACATACAAAATGTTTTCCAAAAACAGAATACAATGTGCAAAACAGCATGAAGTGCATCGTTGGCTGCTTCGAGACCCCATCACAGGGAGGGGAATGATCTGAACCATGATACTACAACTGGAAAGCCCCCCAAAAATGGAGCATTGTATTGGCTCTAAGTCACATTAAATAGAACCGATGTTTTGAGTCTTTAACTCATATCAAGTAAGGCACCATCCCGTTACTTGTCGATATGGGTATATACAATTTCACTGTCAACATTCCTGCCACCTTTACCCTTCTTATTCTATATCCATAGGCCAATTAAGATTCCTTAAACAATACCTTAACATTCAAGCTAGTATGTTCAGGTGTTTCAAAAAGGTGACTCAGGCCTATTTCCTGCAGTGTACTCTTCACATATGATATTTAAGGGACAGATTGATATTTGTTTATTTGAAGGCAGTCCTCCAGGATCTTTTGTAGGAAAATCAACTCAGGCATGACCAAAGCTTAATCCATAACATGAGTGGTGCCAGACTGTTAGACTTGGCATTCTTGGTGTGGTCTCCTTTAACTTTTTGCCTCTGCTTCCCAGGTTGTTGATGTGTGCTGGACTCTGTTTTTGCTGTTTTTGATACTCTGGGCACTTTACCACTGCTAACCAGTGCTAACGTGCAAGTGATCCTGTGTAAAATGTAGGTGTAATTGGCTTATTCATGACAGGCATATTTGCTTTACTAGTAAGTCCCTAGTAAATTGCACTTGAGGTGCCCAGGGCCTGTAAATCAAATGCTACTAGTGGGCCTGCAACACTGGTTGTGCTACCCACATTAGTAGCCGTGTAATCATGGCTCAGACGTGCCACTCCAGTGCTGTCGCTTTGTGTACAGGGTGCAGATTATATTAATGGTGGGACATGTACTGATGTGTGTTACATGTCCAAACAGTGCAATACTGCTAAATTCAGTCTCCACTGTTGCAAGGCCTATCTCTCTCGTAGGTTAACATGGGAAACGCCTTTAAATAACTTTAAGGTGGAGATTCCCTTTGAGAGCAGATAGAAATATGGAGTTGGCACTCTCTGAACTGACAATTTATAAAATACATCTTGTGGTGAAGTTGGTTTTTAAATTGCTAGTTTGAAAATGCCGCTTTTAGAAAGTAGGCATTTTCTTGCTTAAACCATTCTGTAACTCTGGCTGTTTGTGGATTACCTGTCCGGGTCAGTTTGACAGTTGGGCTGTTTGTGAATCCCCTATAGAAAGTGAGACAAAGAGAGCTGGGGTGTAGCCTACAGATCTTTATGAGCCATCTGTGCTAGAGTGGAGTGAGGAGTGGTCACTTACACCTGAATGGGCTGCATCTGCCCTCTTACAATGTAGTCTCCAACCTCCTGGTGTGTGTCCGAGGCCTGGCTTGGGCAAGGCAGGATCTTGTGAACACCAGAGACTTTCCTTTGAAGTATGCCTACTTCAAAGGCAGAAAGGGGCATTTAGTATTGGACGTAAAACCCCAGAAAATTAGATTACTTCTGGAATTAAGAGGAACCTCTGCCAAGGAGAGCAGCTGAAGAGCTGAGGAGAAGTCCTGCCTCTTCCTGTGACTGTGCTTTGTTGGGCTAACCTGCAGATGCTGCTTCTGCCTGTGAAAGGGGATAAAGACTGGAATGTGTGGTATATTCCTGCTAGTGAAGAATATCCAAGGGCTGATTTGAGCTTGCCTCCTGCTTTGACAACTCATGGACATCAAAGACTTCCTCTGCATCTAGACTCTCTGATGAGACTCTTGCCCTGCTGAGTGGTGCCCTATCCAGCCCCTGGGCCCTTGAAAGGTGAAGTTGGTGGACAAAAGCTGATAATCCACGCACAGAATGCTGTGCGGGGGAAAGTTTGGATGCACCACCTGCAATGCGGCTGATAAATGATGTGCTTCTGTCTTGGGGGCTAAAATTGACACTCCACCTGCATTGCGGCTCGGAGGTTGACTCATTGCGGCTGGAGAAACGATGCGCAACATCCAACATAGGCTGCTGATTCTGATACAAACCCCACGCAGTGCTATTTTCTAACACCGTGGGACAGGATTTTCCATGCATAGTCCCTGGTCGTAAAAGTCAACCCGACTCTGCGCGGATCTGAGGTGCCCCATCCAGAAATTGATGCATCGCTCTCTTGTGAAGGAGAAAAACAATGCATCGCTGACCCGACCGGAGTAGAAATGATGCACTGCCTCCCTTGCGAGGAAGGAATCGATGTATTGCTGCCGTTTCTGCCGCACGCTCGCCCGTACAGCTTTATTTTTTATGCTAACCAGGGACTTTGTGCAAAATCATCGTTTCCATTGTTTTCTATGGAGTAAGGGTGACATGTAGCAAACTTTTGCGAGTCGCAAATGGCCCGATTCGCAATTTCCGACCCCGCAAAATCGGAAATGGGATGCAAATATCCCATTTCCTACTCGCAAAATGCGACGCAAGCCATTACCGACTCGTAAAATTTGCATCCCCATTTTGCGACCCGCAAATAGCAAGTCGCAATTTGCGAGTTGCAAACCATATGCAATAGCAACTCGCAAATTGCGACTAGTCGCAAAAAGCCCATTTTGCACTTCCAATTTACCACTAACTCAGAGCAGGTGGTAACCATTACCAAAGTATAAAAGGAGACCCAGAAGGCATCTGGGTTACTCAAGATGGCGGAGATATACCTGATAGCAGTGAGGAGGAGAGCCCACGCCTCCCAGCAGAGGAGGAGGAGGAGCCAGAGACAGGAGAAGATGTACGGAACAAGGCAGACACTTTTCCAACAAACTGAGGAGGAGATTTATGACAAAGACAGACTCAGCAGTGCAGCAATATTAGAATTAATTGATCTACTCAATCCGCAGCTTCAACACCAGACTGTGCGCGGCAGCGCCATCCCTACGCATGTGCAAGTGCTATGCTCACTGCACCTCTTGGCCTCGGGTAGCTATCAGGGGGTCATTGCTGTGGCAGGTGGGGTATCCCAAAGTGCACTCTCACGGTTCTTTAGGGCATTCCTAGACGCCTTACTCACACACATGTCGAGATACATATACCTACCCAGGAATGAGGCAGAAATCAACAGTACCAAGTTGGAATTTTACAGGATTGCCAACTTCCCCCATGTCATAGGGTGTGTAGATGGGACACATATACAAATATGCCCTCCTGCAAACCTGGAATATCTGTTCCGCAATAGTAAGTGTACCCACTCACTCAATATTCAGGTGGTATGTGATGCCCATTATGTCATCACTGACATGGTTGCTAAATTTCCAGGAAGTACTCATGACTCCTACATTTTTAGGCACAGCGGGATACACCAATGCCTAGAACGTGGGGAGTTTGGAGACGGATACGTCCTAGGTAGAGCTGATAACACATTGCAGACATACACACAGGTCAATGTGGAAACCACCCATGCCCTGCTAACATTGTACTTTTTGTGCCAAACAGGTGACAGTGCATATGCACTACGACCATGGATACTAACTCCGTACCTAACACCCAGCAATGATTCCGAGAGGCGATACAACAGTGCACATAAGAGGACCAGGAACATCATCAAACGTACCTTTGGACTGCTGAAAGCAAGGTTCAGATGCCTCCACCGAAGTGGAGGTGCCCTCCAGTATATCCCAATAACAGCTTTCAAAATCGTTGTCGCATGCGCTATACTGCACAACATTGCCACCAGACGTAGGCTACCTCTCACCCCTGAAGACCCAGATTCTGAGGATGAAGAGCAAGAGCTACCACATCGCCATCATGGGGATAGGAGCCTCGCAAATCAAGGCAGACTGAGAGGGAAACACATTGCAAACCAATACTTTGGAAGGTATGTGCTAACTTTTACCATATTCACCAATGTAACACACAAAGAGTCCATGTGTTAAGTGGAAAGAATAAGTGATTTAATGAGTGCAAACACAAAAACTATTTACAATTGGAACAGTTCAGGGGCTTCAATAGTCCACCTGGCATGGGACACATTGACGTCATCTGCCCCAACCCCAGGACTGTGTGGAGCTCAGACCCTACGACGGGCTCGGCCAGCATGGCTGGTACTAGGGGGGTCAGCAGTGCCCTGCCTTGTGCTTCCACTGCGAAGCACCCTGGTGTCGCCGGCAGAGACACTGCTGACAGTGGAGCCCTCCTCACTGTCCTGTGGCGTGTCGCCTGTGCCCCTGGCCACCTGCCGTGCCTCCATTAGGTCTATAGCGTGGCTGAGACGGCCCAGTCCACGTGCCACGTCACTGGCAAAGTGGCCCATGTCCACCTGGAGGCTGACCGTGCGCCTAGACAGACCTGTTGTTTTCACAGCCAGCCTTACAATTGAGGAGGATATCCTGTCTAGGCGGTTCAGCAGCTGGTGGTCCCTGCGCTGTGCACTCTCTGTCTGCGTTAGTAGTCCTGCCACTAGTTGGCGCATGGAGAGTGCAAGGTCGCCCATGTTTGAACTGATCAGTTGCAACTCTGAATGTACCAGCTGCATACTGTTGGCATGATTGCACTCCATGCGCCGCAATGCCCCGGTAATCCTCCTAAATTCCTGTGTCTGCAGGCGCTGACCCCGTAGGAGTGCGGCCTCGGTTTGTGATGTGGAGGCATCCCCTGACTCTGCCTGCCGCACTGAGGATGGAGTTCCACGTCGCCTGCGACGCGGTGGAGGCCCTGTGATGTCTCCCGTGGCACTTTGGCTGGTACCTGGTGCAGGCTCACACACCACTACTGCAACAGGTATTTCGTGAGGGGACATGGTGTCGGTGGTACAGGTCGCAGTGGTGGCTGGTCCTGTTCCCTCGTGTGTCTGCTGGCTGACCAGTGGCCCCTGACTGCTTGTGCTGGTGGGGGTGTCTTGTGGGAGACCTGTGGGACATAGGGAACACACTGTCAGTATCTACTATCTGTTATCAACTTCCTAATAAACTGTTGCCTATGAACTGCCTACTTGACTACATTGCCCATAATGCACCATACTGGTGTTTGCTACTCTGAAATGGAACTATTTTGGTTGTGCATGCTCCTGTGTACAAGGTGAGTGGGGGTATGGCATTAATGAGGGTACATGCATGTCACATGGTACTCACCAGTTGATGGTCCTGCCTCAGAGGTGTCCAGATCTCCCATCCCGCTTACAGCCTCATGCTCAAGGGTCTCTTCTACCCTTTCCTCCAGGGGTATGGGTGGTGGTAGTGTTGATGGTCCCCCTCCTGTGCCTCTAATCTCCCAGAGCCGCTCTGCCACCCTCTCCTTGGTCCAGGAGCGCAGGTCGTACCACCTTTTTTTCAGTTCCTCAATACTCCGGTGGCTGACCCCCAGGGAATTGACTTTTTCCTGGATCTCCATCCAGAGTCTCCTTTTCTCGGTCTCTGGCACGGTGAGGGCTGCCCTGCCAAACAACTGGTCATGGTGCTGACAACACTCCACAGTCAGCACCTCCAACTCTTTTTCATAAACTTCAGTTTAGTCTTCCTTGGGTTTTCAGCCATGGTTGCTGGAGCTCTGTGTGTTTGCAGTGCTGCAGTTGAAATGGGTGTGGTCCTTCCTCCTCCCAGGTGTATTTGTAAACTTCCTGGCTGTGATGTCATCATCATGTGCCAGGAAGTGTTTTCCAGAGTGTTCTGCAGCACCTGCATTAAATTTTCGGCACAGTCGCAATTTGCGACACCCACTCGCAAATTGCGTGTCTGTTTTTTGGGCAGTCGCAAAAAGCGACCTCGCAAACAGCGGACTCGCTATCTGCGGTGCGACTCCGTGTGCGAGTCGAAAATTGTCCCCGCGTTTTCTACCTGCATTGCAGTTAGCGAGTCTTAAATTGCAAATCGCAAAGAGTCGCAATTTGCGAGTCGCTAATTTTTACCTACCTACATCTGGCCCTTTGACTCTTAGGGTGACATGTAGCAAACTTTTGCGACTCGCAAATGGCCCGATTCGCAATTTGCGACCCCGCAAAATCGGAAATGGGATGCAAAAATCCAATTTCCGACTCGCAAAATGGGACACGAGCCATTACCGACTCTCAAAATTTGTGACCACATTTTGCGACCCGCAAATAGCAAGTCGCAATTTGCGAGTTGCAAACCATATGCAATAGCAACTCGCAAATTGCGACTAGTCGCAAAAAGCCCAATTTGCACTTCCAATTTACCACAAACTCAGAGCAGGTGGTAACCATTACCAAAGTATAAAAGGAGACCCAGAAGGCATCTGGGTTACTCAAGATGGTGGAGATATACCTGATAGCAGTGAGGAGGAGAGCCCACGCCGCCCAGCAGAGGAGGAGGAGGAGCCAGAGACAAGAGAAGATATACAGAACAAGGCAGACACTTTTCCAACAAACTGAGGAGGAGATTTATGATAAATATAGACTTAGCAGCGCAGCTATACTAGATTTAATAGAATTACTCAAACCACAGCTACAACGCCAGACTGTGCGTGGCTGCGCCATCCCTACGCATGTGCAAGTGCTATGCTCACTGCACCTCTTGGCCTCGGGTAGCTATCAGGGGGTCATTGCTGTGGCAGGTGGGGTATCCCAAAGTGCACTCTCACGGTTCTTTAGGGCATTCCTAGACGCCTTACTCACACACATGTCGAGATACATATACCTACCCAGGAATGAGGCAGAAATCAACAGTACCAAGTTGGAATTTTACAGGATTGCCAACTTCCCCCATGTCATAGGGTGTGTAGACGGGACACATATACAAATATGCCCTCCTGCAAACCTGGAATATCTGTTCCGCAATAGTAAGTGTACCCACTCACTCAATATTCAGGTGGTATGTGACGCCCATTATGTCATCACTGACATGGTTGCTAAATTTCCAGGCAGTACTCATGACTCCTACATTTTTAGGCACAGTGGGATACACCAACGCCTAGAACGTGGGGAGTTTGGAGACGGATACCTCCTAGGTAGCACTGATAACACCTTGCAGACATACACACAGGTAAATGTGGAAACCACCCATGCCCTGCTAACATTGTACTTTTAGTGCCAAACAGGTGACAGTGCATATGCACTACGACCATGGATACTAACTCCGTACCCAACACCCAGCAATGATTCCAAGAGGCGATACAACAGTGCACATAAGAGGACCAGGAACATCGTTGAACGTACCTTTGGACTGCTGAAAGCAAGGTTCAGATGCCTCCACCGAAGTGGAGGTGCCCTCCAGTATACCCCAATAACAGCTTTCAAAATCGTTGTCGCATGCGCTATACTGCACAACATTGCCACCAGACGTGGGCTACCTCTCATCCCTGAAGACCCAGATTCTGAGGATGAAGAGCAAGAGCTACCACATCGCCATCATGGGGATAGGAGCATCGCCAACCAAGGCAGACTGAGATGGGAACACATTGCAAACCAATACTTTGGAAGGTACGTGGTAACTTTTACCATACTCACCAATGTTACACACAAAGAGTCCATGTGTTAAGTGGAAAGAACAAATGATTTAATAAGTGCAAACACAAAAACTATTTACAATTGGAACAGTTCAGGGGCTTCAATAGTCCACCTGGCATGGGACACATTGACGTCATGTGCCCCAACCCCAGGACTGTGTGGAGCTCAGACCCTACGGCGGGTTCGGCCAGCATGGCTGGTACTAGGGGGGTCAGCAGTGCCCTGCCTTGTGCTTCCACTGCGAAGCACCCTGGTGTCACCGGCAGAGACACTGCTGACAGTGAAGCCCTCCTCACTGTCCTGTGGCGTGTCGCCTGTGCCCCTGGCCACCTGCCATGCCTCCATTAGGTCTATAGCGTGGCTGAGACGGCCCAGTCCACGTGCCATGTCACTGGCAAAGTGGCCCATGTCCACCTGGAGGCTGACTGTGCACCTAGACAGACCTGTTGTGTTCACAGCCAGCCTTACAATTGAGGAGGACATCCTGTCTAGGCGGTTCAGCAGCTGGCGGTCCCTGGGCCGTGCACTCTCTGTCTGCGTTAGCAGTCCTGCCACTAGTTGGCGCATGGAGAGTGCAAGGTCGCCCATCGTTTGAACTGATCAGTTGCAACTCTGAATGTACCAGCTGCATACTGTTGCCATGTTTCGCTCCATGCGCCGCAATGCCCCGGTAATCCTCCTTAATTCCTGTGTCTGCAGGCGCTGACCCCGTAGGAGTGCGGCCTCGGTTTGTGATGTGGAGGCATCCCCTGACTCTGCCTGCCGCTCTGAGGATGGAGTTTCACGTCGCCTGCGACGCAGTGGAGGCCCTGTGATGTCTCCCGTGGCACTTTGGCTGGTACCTGGTGCAGGCTCACACACCACTACTGCAACAGGTGTTTCGTGAGGGGACATGGTGTCAGTGGTGCAGGTCGCAGTGGTGGCTGGTCCTGTTCCCTCGTGTGTCTTCTGGCTGACCAGTGGCCCCTGGCTGCTTGGGCTGGTGGGGGTGTCTTGTGGGAGACCTGTGGGACATAGGGAACACACTGTCAGTATCTACTATCTGTTATCAACTTCCTAATAAACTGTTGCCTATGAACTGCCTACCTGACTACATTGCCCATAATGCACCATACTGGTGTTTGCTACTCTGAAATGGAACTATTTTGGTTGTGCATGCTCCTGTGTACAAGGTGGGTGGGGGTATGGCATTAATGAGGGTACATGCATGTCACATAGTACTCACCGGTTGATGGTCCTGCCTCAGAGGTGTCCAGATCTCCCATCCCGCTTACAGTCTCAGACTCAAGGGTCTCTTCTACCCTTTCCTCCAGGGGTGTGGGTGGTGGTAGTGTTGATGGTCCCCCTCCTGCGCCTCTCATCACCCAGAGCCGCTCTGCCACCCTCTCCTTGGTCCGGGAGCGCAGGTCGTACCACCTTTTTTTCAGATCCTCAATACTCCGGTGGCTGACCCCCAGGGAGTTGACTTTTTCCTGGATCTCCATCCAGAGTCTCCTTTTCTTGGTCTCTGGCACGGTGTTGGCTGCCCTGCCAAACAACTGGTCATGGTGCTGACACCACTTCTCAGTCAGCACCTCCAACTCTTTTTCAGCAAACTTCAGTTTCCTCTTCCTTAGGTTTTCAGCCATGGTTGCTGGAGCTCTGTGTGTTTGCAGTGCTGCAGTTGAAATGGGTGTGGTCCTCCCTCCTCCCAGGTGTATTTGTAAACTTCCTGGCTGTGATGTCATCATCATGTGCCAGGAAGTGTTTTCCAGAGTGTTCTGCAGCACCTGCATTACATTTTCGGAACAGTAGCAATTTGCGACACCCACTCGCAAATTGCGTGTCCGTTTTTTGCGCGGTCGCAAAAAGCGACCTCGCAAACAGCGGACGCGTTATCTGTGGTGCGACTCCGTGTGCGAGTCGCAAATTGTCCTTGCGTTTTGTACCTGCATTGCAGTTAGCGAGTTGGAAATTGCGAGTCGCAAAGAGTCGCAATTTGCGAGTCTCTAATTTTTACCTACCTACATCTGGCCCTTATTCTTTTGAAAATTCCTATTTTAACTGGTGTATGTTGGATTTTTGTCATTTTGTCCTTGTTTGATTTAGATAAATATTGCCAATTTTCTAAACTGGTATGGTGTCCATTTTGTAGTGTTTCACTGTATTACTGTGTGTGTGTTAGTACAAATACTTTACACATTGTTTCTGAGTTTAGTCTGCCTGACCATGCCAAGTTACCAAGGGGGTGAGTGGGGGTTGACCAGGTGTGTTTCTCCTTTACCCTGACGAGAGTGGGGGGCCTTGCTTGGACAGGGGGTATCCTGACTGCAAACCAAAGACCCCATTTCTAACACAGACTGACTCAATGTTCCAAATAACCCAGACCAGATTCTGAATAGAGAATGAAACTTGAGGTTATTCTGAGGAGCCCCAGGAGTCTGCTCAGGAATTTGTTTTCTGTGACCTGAAGAGAAATAGGTGGCTTAGACTCACACACTCACCTAAAACATATGCACCTGCTGGAAAAATGTGCTTTTATATAATTCAATCAATTGTTTTGGGGGTTTATGGCCTAACTTCTAGTCAAACCTAAAAATATCATACCTCACCTCCATGGCGTGTGACCTCTGAGGAAACAAATATTCCGTACATAACTTTTCATCAAATAAAATTCCAAGGTAACTAAAATGCTTTGTTTGTCTTACTGGAAGACCCAGAAAATAGGATGACATTTTGAAGGAAAGGTTTTGTTCCCTTTTTTGTAAATTGGGACTTTGATTGACTGCTTCCATTATTCCAAATTCTGCCCCATTATCAAGGACCTGAAACATTTGTTAGCATAGGGTCCCACAACTTAAGGTTGTATTTAAAAGATTTGCATGGGACCCCCTCTGGTCCCTACCCTTTCCCCGTTGTGGAGTGTAAAATTGCTATTCATACTTCCCTCACTGAGATGGAGTTACTAAATTCTTCAAGATCCCTCAATGAAATTTGGGAGACTGGGTGGGGCTGTTCCTCCTCCAGCCATTCTGCATTGAATGTTTTAAAAAATGTCACACCATTCTTGATCTGATATATAACAATCTATCCCCAAAGGGTTCCTTTCAGTAGAAAAGGTTTATTTATGAATTTTCTGAATAATCTTCTGTCCTTTAAGGTAGCGGCTTGTTCCAATTCTTCCTCATGCAGTTTTTGGTAATCACCCTTTTCCTGTTCTCAGTAGCTACTCTATAGTTTCTACTGGAAGCTGAGGTGCCAGGTTGGGACCTGGAGAGTCGGGCCCTAGGAGACTGACGGGGTGGGGGAGGTGAGGGAAAGAGGTCAAGGGTGGCCAGGAAAAGTTTCTTAGGAACAGTGGGATGGGTAGATGGAGGGGGTTTTGGAGTGGAGGAAGAGGTAGTGGTCGTAGGAGTTGTACGTTTGCTGACTGTGGGTGAAGGTGCATGGGCTGGAGGCTGTTGTGAGGTAGATGGCTGGAGGGTGGGTGGGTGTGTGGCTGCGTTTCTGTACCTTGGGAGGTGGGCTCACAGACACACTGGGAGAGGTCACAGGGGATGTGTGAATGGTAGTGGGGGTGGTGACTGCACGTGAGCAGGTGTGGTGGCGAGTGTGCTGGTGATGGATGTAGTGGCTGAAGATGTAGTGCATGCAGGTGTGAGTGGAGACGAGACAGGGAGGGATGAGGGAGACGAGGAGGAGGGGGACACAGTGGAGGCAGTGGATGTTGGTATGTCTGCATGTGTGTGATTCTTGCGTGAGTGCCTGTGGGATGTGTGGTGCTTATGTTTGCCTGAGCTTCCTATTTGTGTTGAGGTGTGTGCATGCTGGTCTGATGGTGTGCTTGGGATAGGCTGAGGTACAGGGGTGTGGGTCTGGGTGGAGGAAGTTGGAAGGGGGAGGCTAGAGACAGGGACAATGGCTACCATCAGTGCTGAGGCCAGAGTCTGAAAAGCTTGCTGAAGGGCTGCCTGACCAGAATGAATGCCCTCCAGGAATGATTGGTTTGTTGCAACTGCCTCTCTACACCCTGGATGGCATTCAAAATGGTAGACTGCCCAACAGTGAGGGACCTGCGGAGGTCAAAGGCCTCCTCACTGAGGGCAGCAGGGGTGACAGGGGCAGGGGCTGAGGTGCCAGGGTTGAAGGTACGGACTTCCTTGGCGATGGCACGCCAAATATCCTTCTTCTGGTGTGCGCTGACCTACAGGAATTGTACAGGGGAAAAAGAGAAGTTACAACTGCACCGTCACAGTCACTGGCCCGCATCCCTACCCTTGCCATGGGGCACATGCACTCACCGTCGTTTCATGCACGCCTCATTCTCCCCCCTATCTTTCATCCACACCACTCCACACAGGCATTGCCCATACAGCATGCTCCCAGTGTATTTACCTGTTTGTCTGGAGGACCGCAGAGTAGCGTGTACTGGGGGAGGACCCCATCCACGAGTTTCTCCAACTCCTCCGTGCTGAAGGCAGGGGCCCTTTCCCCAGACGCACAAGCCATTGTCTCTTCCAGACTGAGGTCACAGCAGCACTTGCAGTGTAGGTCCTCTCCTGTCGAAGATCAGGTATCGAGTGATTGAACAGATAGAAAATGGCAGTCACATCCGCTGCAGTGCGTACCGTCACCACCGGCGTACATCGTCATTGGCTCCTGGGACCCATAGGGTCCAATGTTAACCAATGCAGAATTGCGCTACGGTCTTCGACCGCCTACCGCGATGGTGTACAACGCCATTGCAGTTACCTCATATCCCATTGTCCCACTTTACAGGTCAGGCAGCCGCTATTTCAGGGGCCCACTTGGCTTTATTTTTAACTGCGTCACACATACCTAGGACATGGCTCAACACTCATACAGGGAAATTTCATTTTATGAATAGTTTTCTGAGTAACCTGTGTTTACGTACCTCAGAGTTGGTTGACTCTGTGCTCGCTGTTCCCCTCCACAGGCCCCGTCCGCTGGTTCATGTGAGAGATGGCGGCATCCTCCGGTGTACAGACCGCTGGTGGACCTGTAGACAATGGAGGAAAGACATATGATCATCACCTACAGGCTTGATCGTGCCACAATCCTGGAACTGTGTGCCCAGTTGGAGCCAGACCTGATGTCAGCTATCCGCCATCCCACAGGAATCCCCCCCTCAACTGCAGGTGCTGTCAGTACTCCATTTCCTTGCAAGTGGGTAATTTCAAACAACAGTGGCCATAGCATCAGGGATGTCCCAGCCTATGTTTTCCAACATGTTGTCCAGAGTGTTGTCTGCCCTGCTGAAAAACATGCAGAGCTACATTGTTTTCTCTGAAGTAGAGGATTTGCCTACTGTGAAAGGTGACTTCTATGCCCTGGGACATATCCCCAACATCATAGGTGCCATTGATGGGACACATGTGGCCTTGGTCCCCCTGCAGGAGTGAACAGGTGTACAGAAACCGGAAGAGTTACCATTCGATGAATGTGCAGATGGTGTGTTTGGCAGACCAGTACATCTCCCATGTTAATGCCAAATTCCCTGGCTCAGTGCATGACGCTTACATCCTGCGGAATAGCAGCATCCCCTATGTGATGGGGCAACTCCAGGGGCACCGTGTGTGGCTATTAGGTGAGCACCTGGAACCAAATTAGTGGCAATAGTTGTCTGGGTCTGGGGATATCCCTAAGAGTTAGTGTGTGTCTAACAGTTGCCCTCATCATTTGCAGGTGACTCTGGTTACCCCAACCTGTCATGGCTACTGACCCCAGTGAGGAATCCCCGGACAAGGGCAGAGGAACGCTACAATGAGGCCCATGGGTGAACTAGGAGGATTATAGAGCGGACTTTCGGCCTCCTGAAGGCCAGGTTCCGGTGCCTCCATATGACAGGTGGTTCCCTATTCTACTCACCAAAGAAGGTGTGCCAGATCATCGTGGCCTGCTGTATGCTTCACAACTTGGCTTTGCGATGACAGGTGCCTTTTATGCAGGAGGGTGGTCCAGATGGAGGTGTTGTGGCAGCTGTGGAGCCTGTGGACAGTGAAGACGAGGAAGCAGAAGAAGAGGACATCGACAACAGGAACACGGTGATCCTGCAATACTTCCAGTGAGACACAGGTAAGAAGACAAACCTGCCTGCTACATGTACTTTAACATTACTACCTCTCTACTGTCTGTCCTTTTCACCCAGTGTATGGTCACTGAGTTTTCACTTTCCCTTACGATTTCACAGATGTGGGTCCCACTGTGTGAAATCTGCTTTGTTTCCTCATGGACTCGAGCTGCGTGACATAGGTATGTTGACATTACATTTGAAAGAGCATTTTGTCACTGTAATTGCTAATACACTAATTCAAAATCACAGACAGACTCCAGATTGTTTTGTGCTTTAAGGGTGTTTATTTGAGTGCTCAATATTGAAGGGGGTTGTAAAATGGTGAGGGGTGATGTTGGAGGAATGTCCATGGCAGAGTCCAGTCTATTAGTCTCACAGGTGCATTGTCCAAAGGGGCATAGGAAGTGGAGCTGGGGCAGTTTGAGGATGGACAGGGTGACAAGGGGGGACAAAAGGATGGCAATCAGGGTGGTCTCATTTCTTGGAGGGGGTCTTGGCATCGTTCTCTGTCTTTGTCCTGGATCTCAGGGACCATTTGCGGGGTGGTTCTTCATCTGCAGGGGGTGGGGTGCTGGTGTGGTAGTCCTGTGGCGGTGCCTCCTGTCCACTAGCGCCAGTGGAGGCGGTGGGCAGTTCATCGTCCAGGCTAGTGTCAGGGGCCCCTTATTGTGCCACAGTGTCCCTCCTGGTGTTGAGGACTTCCTTCAGCACTCCTACAATGGTGCCCAGGGTGGAATTGATGGATTTGAGTTCCTCCCCGAAGACCAAATACTGTTCCTCCTGCAGCCGCTGGGTCTCCTGAAACTTGGCCAGTACCGTTGCCATCGTCTCCTGGGAATGATGTTAAGCTCCCATGATGGTGGAGAGGGCCTCGTGGAGAGTGGGTTCACTGGGCCTGTCCTCCCCCTGTCGCACAGCAGCCCTCCCAGTTCCCCTGTTTCCCTGGGCCTCTGTCATCTGAACCATGTGCTCACTGCCACTGCCCCAAGGTCCCTGGTGTTGATGGGGTAGTGGGTTAGCCTGGGTTCCCTGTAGTGTTGGACACACTGCTGATTGACGTGTCCTGGGGACAGAGGTATGGGCCCACTGGGTGGGTGCTGTGCTGGTGTTTCCAGAGGGGGGAAGCTCTGTGGTGGCCTAGTGACTATGTCAGGGGAACCGACTGTCCCGAGGTCCCAGATGGGCTGGACTGGTCATCTAGATCCAGTTGGACAGAGCTGCTGTCATCACTGTGGGCCTCTTCTGTTGGTGGTGTGGACATATCTGGACCCTCCTGTCCGGTGACGTTGGGTAGGGGCCTGCAGGGGTGTAAAAGCATGATTATTGCCTCTGTGTGTGCCATGGTGTGCAATGGGTGGGTGATCGTGTACCCCAGCGCTTGCATTCCTGGGTGGGACCTTGTGTGATGATGGTTTAGGGGGGGTGTATGGGTATGTGCAGTGGCCATGCTTTGGTGATGGGTGTCCATGCTTTGCTGTTGCATGCAGGGCTTGGTGTTGGGATGGGTGGTTAGTGATATTGGACATTTGTGAGGAGTTGGAGTGATGGGGGTGAGGGTGGGGGTATGTAATGGCATGCAGGTAGGGTGGGAGACGAAGTAGTAGGAGATTTGACTTACCAGAGTCCATTCCTCCAGCTACTCCTGCGAGGCCCTCAGAATGCAGAATAGCCAAGACTTGCTCCTCCCATGTTGTTAGTTGTGGGGGAGGAGATGGGGGTCCGCCGCCAGTCCTCTGAACCGCAAGGTGGTGTCTTGAGACCACGGAACGCACCTTCGCCCGTAGGTCGTTCCACCTCTTCCTGATGTCATCCCTATTTCTTGGGTGCTGTCCCACTGCGATGACCCTGTCCACTATTCTTCACCATAGCTCCTTCTTCCTAGTTATGGAGGTGTGCTGCACCTGTGATCCGAATAGCTGTGGCTCTACCCGGATGATTTCCTCCACCATGACCCTGAGCTCCTCCTCAGAAAACCTGGGGTGTCTTCGCCGTGCCATGGGGTGGTGTGGGTGATGTGTGGGTTGGTGTGCGTTGTGATGTGTGGGGTGATATTTAGTGGTGTGTTGTATGAGGTGCATGGATGTTATGTGGGTGATGGCGTTGAGTGCCTGTGCAGGCTTGTTTGTAGATTGTGGTGTCTCTCTCTGGCCTTCCTTCGGAATTTTAGGTAGTAGGGGATTGTGGGTGATGTGGGTGTGTGTTTTATATTGTATTGGGTGTGTGTATGTGTATCAGGTGTGTGCATTTCGAATTGTCCAATGTGGATGTGTTTTGTAAATGTGTGTGTATTTTGAGCGCGGTGGTGTCTACTGCCAATGAAATACCGTGGTTGAAAGACCACTGCGTGGTTTCGTGGGTCGTGATAGTGTGGGCGTATTCCTGTTGGCGTGACGGTGTCGGTTTTGTTATCGCCAGTTTATCACTGACCTTTGGTGTGGCGGACTTGTGTCGGTGTCTAAATTTTGGCGGATTCCGAGCTGTGGGTCATAATGACCGTGGCGGAATTCTACGGCCGCGGTGGTGTGTTGGCAGTCTTCTGCACGGCGGTAAGCGGCTTTTACAGCCAATGTTGTAATGACCCCCATAATGTCAAAAGCCCATATAAAACCCAACCACTCCTGGTTATTCAATTTAGATCTGAGCCCTGCGACATTCGATGAATGGAGTCACAATGATAGTAGGCGGGTGTATCTGGACTGTCTAAGGATAGAGAACAGGAGGACTGTAAAGGATTGGAATGTCCTGAGATCCTTGCCAAAGATTAGGAACTCTTCTCATTTTCATGTTCCTCCTCTGCCTTCTGTAGGTGCCATTGTTCGTCTTGGCAGTTATTGCTTTTGCTTCATATAGCAAGGGGCCACCTGACACCCCGTAAATGCCATATCTGGCTGATCCTTGCCTTTCCCTAATGATAAATCAGCTACCAGAGTTTTACACAGCAAATTTCTCTGGCCAATGGCTACCCCCAAAACATCCTTACCTGCCCAGTGAGTTTGAACCAGGCAGTTTCAAGTAGTCCCCACTAGATGTCCAGAGTCTGATGCCTGTTGCTTAATGACACATGTGGATGTATATAGCTATTATAATTTAACAGACGCTGTTTCCACAGTAAAGCATAGTACAATTTGCCCGGGGTTGCAGACAACAATAGAAAAACGCAAAAGCATCACTGTGCCCATTGGAATACCATGAGGCTGTACTGGCTAACAAATCTGCTACAAATCGTGGACTCTGGAAATTAATAATAATACAATCGCTATCAGTGTTTTTTCTTAGTGGACTAATCCACCCCATTGTCCTCACAAATAATATTTGCCAGGCACTTTCTGGTAGAAAATAGTGTTTAGCGGGCAAGTCAATTAACTACTTTGTTCTTCAAGTTTGCAGGGGTCTTTTGCTGGCCTGGTTTCAAAGATGGAACAATCACCATAACTGCTATGTATGGGCAGAAAGCTGGTGGTAAATTGTCTGTGAAAGATTTGCCCCAAACTAAGGGAACACTTGGCTCAATAATGTTCCTTTGCTTGGGTTGTGTCTGATATTTGTCTTATCCCTGGGTTGGCCAAAGTTGATGATGCTACTTATTGCCCTTGCTTCCTCCTCCTCCCCTGAGCTTGGTCTACTCTAATACACTCGGATTGCTGCCCAGATAAGGGATGATTCAATTCACCTCCCCCAACATTACTTGCCTCTGGTGGGGCAATCATATTACAATGCCATTCTGGTTGCAGAACCTCTACTATATTTTTGCAGGCTAATAGCTGGGTAGACAATATCCTAAAGTGGTCAATCACTTTCCCAACTTCCCTCTCTAATTTGTCCAATTTATCCTTAAGTGGAGTCAGCAAGCTAAAGGGAGGCCCCCCAAAAGTCCACTCCAATAGGTGAAACCAGTCCCAGGATGATTTCAGTCCAATAGGCCCAAACTTTCCACTGATGCCTTCCTGCATCTCTTCTTCTGTTTAGGTCCAGGAGAATGAGCATCCGGTGTAGAGTCAGCAACTGCATTATCCAGGGATTTAAAAATCTCTGTTGGCCCATTACCTCCCTAATATTAGGTTCACCCTTTCCTTCTGGCCCTCATTCCTTATTACAAATAAGACCTTGGTCAGTGGTTTGGTCCTCCATGTCAGTGGTTTGGTCCTCCGTGTCAGGTGACTGTGCCACGACTTCACCAAGTCCTGCCACCACCAGGGATAAACGTCTTTTTGCCTGGTCAATTTCTGTTAAAATGACCCCCACCATAAGTGGGGGGAATGAGATTATTGTGGTACACATTGCTTATGAGGCTGATTTGTTACTTCCTGCTTTACATTTAACCTTGTTAGTAGACAAATACTATCATTTACAATCTACAATCTTGCCGTCGTCATTGGTCCTTCCAGCCAGTAACAGATCCTTAGGACAGATGCATAGGACAGATGCACTCAGGCCTGGAGACCAAAAGGGTAAGCCCAGCTCCCATATTTACTGATATGGTGACACCAAGCCTGCCATTATCATGCATTCATGGCATGGTAGAAAAAGCCAGGTGACACACTAAAACCCTCTACCACAAGGAGGAAATCTCAGTAACAATGTTTACTTTTTGTCTTTTAATAAACAAAAAAGCTATTTTGACATTTTGATGTATGGGTTGACTCTCTCAGCAAATAACTTGCTCTCCCAGTACAGGACAAATCAACCAGCCATGACAATGGAAAATCCTCAGTGATACCTGTCTGATGGAGATAGAGCATAGCTGATCTGCTCCCAGGTACTGCTGTCAGCTTTAGTCAGATTAGGCATAGCTTGTTTTTCAGTCATGATTAACCTGAGGGTTAAATTGCACCTCTAATGCAGTCACTTTGGCATCAAAGTTGGTATCATCACTCGTGCTTTTCAAACTATGGAATAATTGGCAGATTTCCTCCCATGCAATTTGCAATAGGAGTACTCTCTTGATCCTTAAGTCAGTCTCCCTATAGCAATAACATAATTATTTAAATGTACCAACCAGATGGCCAAGCAAGGCTGGTGTACACAGTTCACTAAAAGGCAAGACAATTTATGTGACCAAGCCTACAAGCATGGATTGGACATCAGCTGCAGGTTGTGGCCTGCCCCTCATTATTCCTGATGATCCAGAAGCCCAAACTGTCACTGAGCACAGGACGTATAAGCAAGGTAAGCTATTGCAGGAAGCCTCCAGTGCACAAGAATGATCATGCAGATGGTGGTTGCTCTTGATGACAGTCTTCCTGGATTTCATGATTCATGCACAAGGAGTTCAGAGAATTGAGGCAGGATGAATGTCTTACAAGTGTGGATCAATTGGTAAGGCAGGAGTCTCTCATCCGAAGACAGAGGATAAAGGAATCAAAACGATGGTCCGGACCAATGCTTGCTCCCGGCTGGGTGAGATGGCTGGTGCGGCTACTGCAGGAGCCAAAGAATTATCTTTGATGTTGAAAAGGGTGCCTGTGAATCAGGTACATCAAGGTTTTTGGTGGACATGGGAAATCACCTGTGGTGCCCCTGACATGATGGCACCAATGACATGGCACATATAATCTGCTGTACACATGACATGGCAAAGTGTCGGATAGCACAGAGTTTCTACTGTGAACATTAAATTATCTTTAAGATCCTATCAGGATAAAATAATGAAGAGAATATTTAAGGGACGTTTTATGTCTTAAAATGCGCAGATACCTGTGCTGTGAGAGATAGAGCACATTTCAATATTATGTCCAAATTGAATTTTCTTTCAGGTGCTGAGGTCAGTGTAACAGATGATTATGTACTCTGTGATCCAGATGGAAGCTAAATAAGTTCTCCTAGACCAGCAATGTTTTCACTTATTATACACTAAGGGCCAGATGTACAATCCTTTTTGCACGTCGCAAACAGCGAATTTCGCAGTTTGCGATGTGCAGAAAGCACATTGCGATGCCCAATCCCCGTTTTGCGAGTTGGTAATTTGGTTACCGACTCGCAAAACGGGACTGCGAGTCACAATTAGGAAGGGGTGTTTCCCTTCCTAATTGCGAGTCGCAGCTCAATGCTGTATTGCTTTGTGACTGCGAACGCGGTCGCAAAGCAATTGCAGTTGGTAACCTATTTGCAAAAGGGAAGGGGTCCCCCGGGGATCCCTTCCCCTTTGTGAATGGCAGGAAAACATTTCTGAAAAGATGAACTGAAAACGTTTCAGTTTTTCATTTTGTAATGCATTTCGTTTTCCTTTAAGGAAAACAGGCTGCATTACAAAAAAAAAACTGCTTTATTTAAAAGCAGTCACAGACATGGTGGTCTGCTGTCTCCAGCAGGCCACCATCCCTGTGAGTGCCGCCACTCGCAAGGGGGTCGCAAATTGCGACCTACCTCATTAATATTAATGGGGTGGTCCTCTGCGACCCCCTCGCGAGTCGCAGATGGTATCATGGACACCATCCTACATTCTGGATTGAGAATCGCAAATTGCGAGTCGGTCTGACTCGCAATTTGCGAGTCGCAATCCAGAATGTTTGTACAACTGGCCCTAAGATCTTACACGTGTGGTGGTTTACAATAATCACCTTAGGAAGAAAATTTGCAGAAACTATTTTTAACTACGGTGCAGGGATAGCCATGGAGTGTCATTGCCAATGACAAAAATCACAAGATCTCTTTATTTGTTGTTGATGCTCTTTAATTTTAGGTCTACCTCTGGCTCCTCTCAAAAGTTAGGATCTCATTTAAAGGATGACAGGTAGACTGCCAGGGTGCGAGGTTACTGGATGCCATTTCTTCCGCCTTTCAGGCAGAGGAACACCCACCAAACTTAAAGTTCTCCACCAGACAGATGGGTATCTCTCTGCTACCACTGAAGCCACTGGTTAGGTGACTCCACTGAAGCCACTGAGGTTTGCAGAACAGACATCCTGTTTGACATACGAACTTGGTGAAGTTTTTGTTTTTCAAGAATAATTTCCAAAATGTCTTTCTTGAGGATTAAAAATCAGTGATTTCTATGTGTAAAGAGCTTTCTCAATGTGAGAGGACGCACTAGGTGATTTCCCTACCAGAGACCGCCATGTTTGGGAAGGCAATCCTGGGCAGGGAAATCTAGTGGCAGTCATTGGTTTCGATTTTGGAGCTAGTGATACCTCCCCATCAAAAACCCAGTTCTTCCAGAACTCTAAATAGAAAGTAGAACTGCACATTTGGTGGGCTGAGGGAAGAAACTACTGCATTACCACACACCTCCTGCTCAGGCAAACTATAAATGACTCTGCTTGTCTATTTGGACAATAATATAGTAAGTTTAAAATATATACAAGTATAATGGACTTATCTCTGAAAAGGACATAGTTGAAAGGTACAGCTAATGCAATCATAAGAAAGTTGAATTAAAGTTGCCAATGCTTTAAACTTGTAGGTCTCAAATTGGACATAATTTTTTTCATAAAAGGACAAATAAGAATTTTAAAATGAATAGGCATGGCTAAAGAACCAGACAAAAAATATCAAAATTAAAATTTGTTCTTATTGCCACATAACCGGCTTAATTGCCAAGTATTCGTTTTGGTGAGCAATTCCTCCCAAATATGTGAGACAGGCTAAAGGTACATCTAAGTAAAAACAAGTGAGCTATTCATGTTTTAATGTGATAGGTAAGGGTTTAGTCTGTCTATGTGAATTGGGGCCCAGACGTACTAAGCTGGTCACAAAATACAAGTTGCAATTTGCTACCAGTATTTTTGCAACCAAAGTTTTGTTTTGTGAACTAACCTATGTATTAAATGGTTGTTTCGTAAATTACCCATTTCCCAGTGTGTTGTAAATCGACCTACCTCATGAATAATAATGAGGTAGGAAATATATGACCCACTAGGAATTGCCGCTATCAAAGGGATGGTGGCCTACGGCGGTCATAGGACCACCATGTTTGTGAAATAAAGCAATTCTTTTCTTTAATTACAAGCCATTCTTCTTAAAGGAAAATGGGATGTGTTTAAACAAAAAATATGAAAAGTGTTTATTTTTTAATAGTAGGCAGTGATCCACTGGACCACTGGTTACTCTTAAGCATATTTTTCAACATTAACTAAGAGGAAGTGGTCCTTGGGGACCCCCTCTGTTTGTCAATAGCTTACCACCTCTTTGAGGAGGTGGTAAAAGATTAATGTTTTGTGACCGGAATTCGGTTTCAAAACATTAATACGAACCTTTCCAATTAGGTAATTGGGGAAGGACACCGTAAACATATCCCTTCCAGAAACAGATTCAATATTTGGTTGCAAACCTAAATAATAATTTGGTAACATGTACCTGAGTTGCAATTTGGGTTTGACACTAGGGAAAATGCCTTTTTGCAGTTGTAAAAAGCCTGAATCTGCAAATAGGGCACTATGAGACAACAAAAACATACATCTGGCACTAGATTACTTCCTGACCACATTCAAAGCCCTTCTCTTTGCATATTGAGTACTTACTTCATGTGCACTGAACACTAATATGTAGGAGTGGGCATTCCTCGTGTTGTTCAATGTAACTTAATCATGTGGAATTACCTGAGAATTCCAAATCATTGCACATAATTATGCAAGAAGGGTAATTGTACACTTATCACATTTTTCCTATTGCACAAATACCGCATTGTATCCAGAATGGGCATTTTGTGCTAAGAAACAGCGCAAAATGCAACAGAACATGAATAGCATGCACAAGCAGAGGCTCACATTCACTAAGGGGCATATTTATACTTGTTTTGCTCCGAATTTGCATAATTTTTTTACGCAAATTTGGTGCAAAACTAACTCCATATTTATACTTTGGCACTAGACCCGTCTAGCACCAAAGTTATGGAGTTAAAGTCATTTTTGGGACATGGAAACCTACCTTGCGTCAATGAGATGCAAGGTAGGTGTTCCCGTGCAAAAAATAACTCTATGGCCATAGCACCATATTTATCCCTTGTGCAAAAATCACGAAGGGGGGGTCAAATATTGGTGCAAACTTGCTTTGCACCATTATTTAATGCCTGGGTCAGGGCAGGCATTAGGGGACCTGTGGGCCTATTTCCATGGTGGAACACAAATAAGCCCACAGGTGTCCTCCCCAGGCCCCAGGAACACCCCCACCCGCACCAGAGTGACAGCGGAGGAAGGGGGAATCCCATCCCAGATAAGTATAGGTAAGTACAGGTAAGTATTTTTTTTAAGTGCCATTAGGGGCCCTGAAATGGGTCCCCTTACATGGCACTGGGTGCAATGGCCATGCACAGGGGACCCTAGTCCCCTGAGCTTGCTATTGCGGTGGTAGGCATGACTTCTGTCTTTTCTAAGACAGGCGTCATGTGTTATGGATGGTTTTGCATCAGAAAATGACTATAGGCTGGTTAGAGTTATAATTTTTTTACTCTGGCCTGCCTAACATCATTTCTTTGGTTCAAAACCCCCTTCCCTCTATACCTAACCCCCACCTGGCTAACGTCATTTTTCTTTATGCTTCCCTACTCTTTGCGTCGGGTTGCACCATTCCATAAATATGGTGCCCGGGTGGCGCTCAAGAATGTTGCAAGCCGGTGCAAAACATTTTTTTTTTTTCTATGACTCGTGATTTTCCTGTGACTCGACGTGATACGTTTATCTGCTGGTGTGTCTTCTGATGAGTAAAATTGCAAATTCTTCATTAGCTTTTGTGTGGACTGTTGTAATCCTTGTGCTTCTTCCTTATCCAAGATCAGTGTCCTGATGTGCCTTCGTTGTATATTGCATTTGAATATTTGTGCATTAGTATTATACTGCTCTGTGATTTCAACTAAATAAAGCTTTTAAAAACAAAAGTGAAAACTAATAAAATAGTAAAAATAACATTTCAGCCTTTGTATAGGAGATTTATTTGTATATGAGAGAAACACAGGCCCATATTTATACTCATTTTATGCTGAAATAGCGTCATTTTTTAATGCTAATTTGGCCCAAACTTAACTCCATATTTATATTTTGACACTACACCCGTCTAGCGTCAAAATATTACAGTTAGCGTCATCTTCTGGATGCGTGAAACCACCATGAGTCAATGAGATGCAAGGTAGGCGTTTCCATCCAAAAAATGACTCTAAGCCCCTAGCACCATATTTATCCACCCATGCAAAAATGACGCATGGGTGGGAGCCCACTCAAAAAATGACATTGACCCCGATTTTTGTCAAATTTTAATGCCTGGGTCAGACCAGGCATTAAAATGAGGCCCACACACCACTACTTAAGGAAAACACACAGAGGCAACATTGGCAACCCACAGGACAAAATGGAAGTGTTACTGCTCCATCTAAGGAGACGATGCAGAGGACAACAACAACAACAGCAACCACCACCACTACTGCAGCAACCACAACCACCACTACGCCACCCACAAAGGCAATGGTGAAGGCAGGAGAGGATATTCAGGAACTGGACAACCCTCCTTGGCCCCAGGGAGAAAGACCTCATTAGGACATACCGACTCAATCAGCAAGCCATACTACGCCAGCTGCACCACATTGAGTGACAGGTCACAGCCAGCCTGCAGATACCACATAATATACCAGCTGTCACAAAGCTGCTAGCTGTCCTGCATATGCTAGCAAGTGGCTCATTCCAGACAATGGGTGCACTGGTTGCTGGTGTATCACAGCCATCTCTCTCGGTCTTCCTGCCAAAGGTGTTGGATGCAATCATCTCTCTGACACCACACCACCTCTGCCTCACCCAACACACAGCAAATGGAACAGGAGATAAAAAAGGAATTTTACCAATTTGCTGGCTTCCCACATGTGCTGGCTGCAATGGACCGCACCCATATCTGACTTGTCCCACCTGCCGCAACAGAACATTTGTACAGAAACCAGTACATTACGCATTCCATAAATGTATAAATGTGCAGGCCATAGTGGACCACCATGGACTATTTACAAACATTTTAGCCAAGTATCCTGGTAGCGTCCATGACACCTACATATTCAGGTACTGCAGGATCAACGAACACCTTCCAGGATGGCCAATATGGCAATGGCCTACTTGTGGGTAAGTCAACAAACCTAGCAATATACACACAAACCCTGTAGGACACAAGACATACACCACTCCAAAAACACATGGCCATGGTTACATAGATGTGCCGGTAACAATACGTGTGCATCATACTGCAGTACAGCACAATTAGTGCACAGCACAAACACATACATCCACATGTATGTAACACACCCACAACTTGACAACAACACCAGGTGAATGACATGTGGAGATATGTACCCTCTGCTAAAGGAAGATGTCCACGAACCACTACAAGTGTCCACAGGTTGGCTACTACATACACTTCACACACACATTACACCAAACAAAGAATAGCACAGCAATGTCAATGGCATAAACCATGCTCATGTAACAAAAGTCACGCATAGGCAGAGACCCCTTAAATCATGCCATGCAAGTCATGCCGGAACAAACATTCAATGCCAGACAACTGGTGCCAATACCAACTACATTTCATTAACACACAACTTACATGTAGTGTGCATACACATCTGCCTGATGCATTGGGTCACACACATAGGAATAAAATATAACAGCCATCACATACCATGTGCCAGATTTGTGAGAAGTGGCACCAAACCTACTGTAGTGCCACCTCACATGCACCACTTACTGACCCACAACACCATCATGTCTGTACCAGAAACAATAAATGGCCCACCATGTGGCAGAGTCACTGTTAGACATTACAGATCATGGATGCTATTGTGAGACCCTGTAGGAGTATTTGTGACCTTACATTCACTGTGCTAAGGGACACATTTGCTAAGTAGCTGAGCCTATCCCATAGCCTGCACTGTGCATGTGTTGACAGTATAAATGCTGATTTATGTATTGGAAGATAGGAGAGACAATGGTAGAAATGTTCATCATACAGAAACAATGAAACACACCCTTGGACACCTGATGGCTGGCACAAACACCAGCTGCCACTCAAGATCACTAAGGGACATATGTAAGAGCCCCTAGTGCCATTGCGTAGGAGGCTGGCCCCGGTTTGTAGTAGGTACCTTGGGTACTTACACCTTATAACAGGTCCAGTTATCCCTTATTAGTAAAATGTAGTAGTGTTCTAGCAGCTTAGGCTGATAGAGGTAGCTATAGCAGAGCAGCGTAGGCTGAACTAGGAGACATGCAAAGCTCCTGCAATACTAATTATAGTTACACAGTACTTATACACAGGTAAAGACAATACTCAGTGTTACCAAAAATAAAGGTATTTATTTGGGTGACACAGTACCAAAAATATCTTAGAGACAATACTCTTCTGGAGGTAAGTATTATACACAGTATATACACTAGACACCACAGCTAGACAAATAAATAGTCATAGAACAATGCAAGCAATAGGAAATGCTATAGATTGCAATGGGAGAAAATAGGTCTATGGGCAACACAAACCATATACTAAGAAAGTGGAATGAGAATCACAAATTACCCCCTAGACAAGTGTAGTGTGTGCAGAATCACTGGGGGAGTACGAATACAGTAAAGGTAAGTAAATTACCCCACCCCAGTGTCCATAAAAGCAGGAGTAAAGTACTGCAAGTTTCCTTAGGTCACACTACATCTCGTGATTGGGATTTTGCAGCAGCCAACCAAGTCTGCAAAGAACAACTGCTGGATTCCTTGACCTGAAGACCTGCAAAGGAAGGGGGCCAAGTCCAGAAGTCAAAAGAAGTTCCAGGAAGGACAGGAGCCCCTGCCAACCAAGAAGGGAGTGCAAAAGAAGAGTCCACGGTTAGTCAAAGACTGCAGAAATGCACGCTAAGAAGGTACCAGCGGGTTCATGCATGATGCAAAAGATGTCCCACGGCCTGAAAATCATTACAGATATGATTGTGTGTTGGAATGAGCCAACAAGCCTTGGCTACGACAAAAGTGCATTTTGCATCAAAATGGCGCTGAATGGATCCAAGAGGGACCTGGAGGCCTCAACTCTGTGTGAGGAGGAAGAGGGGACTCTCAGTACTTTAGAGAGCCCTCAGGATGCCAGCCAGCACCCCCGGGAGTCAAAGAATCCAGGAACAAAGGAGGTGCAAAATGCATTTGATGCAGCACAACAAAAGAAGGTCCCACGCTGCCAGAGACTCTGATGTAGGTGTCACCTAAAACCTGAGGCATTGCCAACCTCAAAGAGCACCCCAGAGGTGGTGTTTGTAGGTTGCAATAAGGAAATTGACTGTTATTTGACCTCATATGAATGTGCCACCTATGCATGCTGCATACTGCTGCACACACAGAAAGAGCTAATTGCCCATGAAAATTGTATATGTATAAGAAGGTGTCCCTTCCTGCACAGATATATCCACCTCCACAGACCAGCCAGTCCAAGCACCCTGGTGCAGGGTTGGCAGTGTTGATGCACGGTTGCATATTAGGCGCTGGCACAAGGGACAACAAAAGATTGTCTTGTGACATATTATGTATGGTGTATTGCTGCTCAGTGGAAATGATGCAGCACAGCACTGCCAATTTTGGAGCTGTGTTGTCGTCTGTCACTTACTCATTAAAATGGGCCTAAGTGTTGCACTTTCATCTGTACTGACACATGTCAAAATGGCTGGGATGTCCAAGCTTTGTAGGGTGTTACCATGTTGTCACTACATCTGACTTCATTGTGTTGCAAGGATGTGTCATGTCCCCTCTAGTGATAGCAAACTGCTACAAAGATGCACTACACAACACATGGTGCATACACACTGAGCATCAGTTAGGAATCCAAATTATACGTCCTAGGTACTTGAGCCTATTCCCAAGATTGTCATGTCCAACAACACAGTGCTAGAAAAACTTAGCACAAGGTCAAGAACTCACACCATACCACAAACATGTCTGAGTCACAACCGACTCTCTACACAGGTCTTCAGGTCCAGAAATCCAATGTTTGTTGCTTGCAATCTTGCTTGGTTCTTCATCATGACTTGTAATGTGTTCTGAGGAAACTTGCTGTACTTTACTCTTGCTTTCCTGGGCTCTGGGGTGGGGTACTTTCCTTTCCTTTGGTGTTTCCCTACATTCCCAGCGCCCCTCTATACACTACACTTGCCTAGGGGGAAATTGGACATTCGCATTCCACTATTTTAGTAAATGGTTTGTGTTGCCCGGAGGCCCATTGCAATCTAATGTATTTTTCTACTGTTAGCACTATTCTATGACTTTTCACTTATCTAACTTTGGTTACTAATGTATATATTGTGTATAATGCTTACCTCCAGAAGAAGTATTGCCTCTAAGATATTTTTAGCCTTGTGTCACTAAAATAAAGTACCTTTCTTTTTGGTAACACTGAGTATTGTCTTTTATTGTGTGTAAGTGCTGTGTGACTATAGTGGTATTGCAAGAGCTTTGCATGTCTCCTAGTTCAGCCTTAGACAGCCTAAGCTGCTCGACACTGCTTACATTTCACAAAACACACACAGAAGCCCAAGGAGCTGCAGCAGACACAGTGCACAGGGGTACTGTTGCAGCATGGGGAGACAAGCTCTTGCCTCCACCAAATTTGGACAGCTGGACCTTTAGATAGTCTGGGTCACTTTGGTCCACTACCTGTGTTCTGAAGATCACGCTTGTTGCCCGGAGAGGTGTCCCAGAGTACCAGTTGTCATCGCAGAAGGGTGCCTGCTGAAGCAGGGAAGTCACTCCATCACCCTCCAGGAGATTCCTTCAGTTCTTCTGGTGCAGGGTGAGGACAGGCAGTCACAGGGTGTGCACACCTTGGAAACTGTGGCAAATGCTGGCTGAAGCTGAAGTTGCAGGTCACAGGAGTCATCCTGGACACTTTGTTGCAGTTACAGCAGTTCCTGGAGCAGTCTTTGGTTGCAACGATGGTCAGAAGCTGAAGCAGAGGATTCAGAGGAGTCCTGGAGGAATCTTGCAAACTGAATCTGAGGAAACAACCAGAGGAGAGACCCTAAATAGCCCTGAGAGGGGGATTGGCTACCTACCCAGGTATGCACCTATCAGGAGGGGTCTCTGACTTCACCTGCTGGCACTGGCCACTCGGAGGTCTCCGGAGGGTCCCCACACCTTGAATCCAAGATGTCTAATGCCAGGGACCCACTGGAGGAGCTCTGGGCACCACCCCTGGGGTGGTGATGGGCAGGGGAGTGGTCACGCCCCTTTCCTTTGTCCAGTTTCATGCCAGAGCAGGGACTAGGGGTCCCTGAGCTGGTGTAGACTGGATTATGCAAGGAGGGCACCGTTTGTGCCCTTCAAAGCATTTCCAGAGGCTCTGGAAGGATACCCCTCCCATGCCTGTAACACCTATTTACAATGGGAGAGGGTGTAACACCCCTCTCCTAAAGGAAATGCATTGTTCTGCCTTTCTGGGATTCAGCTGCTCATTCCCAAGAGGACAGAAACCTGTCTGTGAGGTGGCAGCAGCTGGGGCTGCAGTGGAAACCTCAGAGAACTGGTTTGGCAGTACTGGGGGTTCATGGTGGAGACCCCAGGGTGCAGGGGATTGGCCCTCCCAATACCACATTTGGATTGGAGGTCAATTCCATGATCTTAGACACCTCACATGGCCATATTCGGGGTTACCCTTGTGAAGCTACATATAAGTATTGACAGATATATAGTGCACTCTTATAATGTTGTCCCGTACTCACAAAGTCCTGGAATTTGGGCCTGGACAACGTGGGGGCAACTTTGCTAGTGCAAGGGTGCCCTCACACACAGTATCTTTGCACCTAACCTTCAGAAAATAAAGGTTAGACATATAGGTGACTTATAAGTTACTTAAGCCCATATTTATACTTTTTTAGTGCCGCATTTGCACCGCTTTTTGACGCAAAAACGGCGCAAACTTACAAAATACAATTGTATTTCATAACTTTGCGTCGTTTTTTGCGTCAAAAAGCGGCGCAAAAAAAGTATAAATATGGGCCTTAGTGCAGTGAAAAATAAGTGAAATAGTGTGTGCACTATTTCACTCAGGCTGCAGTGGCAGTCCTGTAGAAAGGTTTGTATGAGCTCCTTATGTGTGGCACAATTAATGCTGCAGCCCATAAGGATCTCCTGGAACCCCAGTGCCCTGGGTAGCTAGGTACCATATACTAGGGACTTATAAGGGGGGTCCAGTGTGCCAATTAGAATTGGAATATTGCGTCACTAGACTATAGTGACAAATTTAGTAAGTGGAGAGAGCATAAGCACTGAGGGTCTGATTAACAGAACTTCAGTGACACAGTCAAGCATATTGACACACATATAGGCCACAAACTATGAACACTGGGTTCCTGGCTAGCAGGATTCCAGTGAGACAGGCAAAACACACTGACAAACAGGTAGAAATTGGGGATAACGTTCCAAGAAAGATGGTACTTTCCTACATCTCCCACATCACTCACTAACCTGCAACTCCAGATGAAGCCTCTGACCACAGAGGAAGTGTGTCTACATTGAAAGCTATGTCTCTGCCCATGTACTTCTCCCTTACTGGATTGACAATAATGTACAATGCAACAATGGCAGGCCAACCATATGTGCAATACATACATGTCACAGTGCAGTCAATGTGCAGGTAGGCAAAGCAACTGCACATTAGACAACAGCCATGGCAATTCCTTAATTGAGTCTGTCTTGTGATGGCACACACATTTAACTATGTTTTTGCAGGGTGTTTAATGCAAATCCCCAACACCTTGCAATACCCACACAATCCCAGGGTAGTAGCATGTCTGTGAACTATGATCATGACATAGTTGGTACCTACATCTGTTGCAGGCAGAAATGCCATGGTGTGCCAATGATCCTGCCACTGCTACAATCATAGCATGGCCCTCAGATGGAAAATATATGATGAAACAGTCCAATTTGGCAATGGAGGTGTCGGGCCCACAGAAGGATGCATAACAATGCGACATATGAATGTTGCAGGGTGTTGCACTACAGGAGTCTCTGGCCCAGTGCTAGTGTTTGGATGCGTGGCTCTAACTCACCTGAGTGTCTGTGTCATTGTGTGATTGTGGTGGTGTGTCTGTTGCACTGATTTCCACTAGGATGACTAGCTTACTCCTCTCAACTAGGTCACACAGAAATTTGTTGTCCACTCGCAGTGACTATGATTTGGAACTAAGCATGGTTTACCATTCATGTCTTACAAATGGAACAGCCCCCAACACGATTTGTGAAGTGGCGTGTTTTGAGGACCCAGATGTATCCAATAAGTGTGATAATGTGTGTCCTGTGAAGTAATCCAGGTTATGGTGTGAGTGAGTCATGTGTGGGAATTCAATGTCAGATGTGATAAGCTGTCCAATGATCAGATATCAAAGTAGGTTGGATGGTGACATTATGGCCCATTTTAAGGATCCCCAAGCACCACCAGAGAGTCACGTCTTGTCAGGCTCATAGTGCACAATGTCCAGCATTGTGTACACAAGGTGGTGACACGCCACATGTAGGTCCATATGTGACTAAGAATGGCAGAGTACAACACTGTGAGTAAATTAGCAGTGGCGCACTCCACCATTCTCAAAACACAAGGATGTACCATATTTAACCTAATTTAGTGTATCCCTGTATTGTCATGAAGATGGAGGACTGGGTTGGCAATTGTTCCCCAGCATCGCGCTCTGTCTTTTGCACTACATGTATGTTTCACTTTTATGGAAAGTAATTGGCTTGCATGCAGCTCAAGGCCAAACGTGTGCTGGCATGGATGTGGGTGTGAAAGGAATAGTAGTGGCAGATCCAGTACTGATGGGTGTCTACACCTGGACACATGAATGTAGATGTGATAGACTTATGCAAACCAGCTTCCTAGGTGGCGGGCCCTCTTAGCATATGGTCCACTTCTTTACTACATGGATGAGTGGGCAGGCCTTGGTGGATGACCAAGACAGTTGAGATGATGGATAGCATGGCAATCCCCCTTAGGCTCAGGGGGAGAGAAATACCAAAGTTGTAGGTAGATGTGATGTTCACAATGTAGGTGACAGTCATATTGCTCAGGCTTGGATGTGTACCAATCAGCTCTGACCCCTGATGGTTACAAACAGCATCCCATCCTCCCAGTGACATATCCAAGTTACTGGTGATGTATGGTTGGAAATAGACACAGATGATGAGGAAGTTTGGGCCTGATCTATGTAAAGTTAGCGTTACCTTTGCATTATTTTTTTTTACGCAAAAGCAGTGCACACTTCCAAATTATTTTTTCGTTTTGTTGGTTTGTGTTGCTTTAGCATCAAAAATATGATACAAAGCTGCATTGACGTTACATTTATCAGGGCCAATGTCTCTTCTGGAATGTGAGTTGGAGTGCATGTGTCACTAGATGTAGCAGTGTAAGCTACTAATCTGTGCAGACTCCACACAATGCAGACACTGATGGTTGCTTGTCTCCATTTTACAGCTGCCAACATGACCAATGATGAGCAGCATACTATTCAGAAGAGGGCAGTGAGGTACTGCCACATCCTGGTAGTGGAGTCGGGGTTCAGATGCATGGCTTGCCACTTCAGTGCAGAGAAGGCAACAGGAGAACGGTGGACATCCCCACAAGGGGCCACTACCCTTCCTAAGAAGGCTCAGCAGACTTCTAGCTCATCAGCAGTGCCAGGGGGCACAGCTGACACCACAACATCGGATGCAACTATAACCAGATCAGCGCAACTGCCCACACCACCTGCTGCCATTGCCAGTTGCTGCAGGATCTGCATAGGGACATATCCCTCATGCTAAAATGTTTGGACAGCTTGGAGGAAGAGGTAGCCACCAATACTAAGATGCTGAAATACATCAGGAAGAATCTAAAGAAGGTCAAACTTTTGTAGTTTAGCCATTTTTAATATAGCTTCATGCATGTTAGTTTAACATACTAGGCCGCTGTGCACTTTGCCGTAGATATATTTTATTCAGCTTCGCACTGTTATTTTACAATAACCAGTTTTACGGTCTTGTTTTAATTTCTGCAATCACATTGTTTAGCTTAGTTGAGCACTGTGTTCTCAAATAAAGCATTCTTGATCGCCCTGTGCATCAGTCAAGGCTACAGTCTGGTACATTTCCGGTAAACGTGGTAGAAGTTTAGTCTCCAGTATTTGTAGAAAATACACATCCTTATGTAGGGACATTTTCTTATAACATCTGTGTGTTAGTTATATAAACACTTCCTAGTCCTAGTATACGGCAAGAGGGAGATTCCAGCCAGGGACCGACAATTATATGCTGAATGCCCCGTTGCAGATGCTGATGCAGATTACAGGCCTTTGCTCAGGTGTGAGGGTTGATGTCCTTCCGGGGGAACCTGAAAGGCAGGCTTAGAGCTTCACGTGCTCTGCTCGAAATATAACTTTGAGGGAAATTTATCTAGCGGCACTATGATAGCCTTATTCTTGTGCTTCACTCTCATCGTTACTATTTTCATTTTACTGTGTTGTATAATTCTGGTTATTGCAGCTCACGCCTTGTTATCTAAAATGCAGTAGTTTTACTAAACCAATCTTTAAAACTTAAACTGCCTTTGTCATTTATAAATGACACCGTACTGTGTATGAGAGAACCGGTAGTGACCTGAGTGACCGCAACTTCCCTGAGAAGTACTAAGATGTCATGCGCTCGGCTGCCCAATTGTCTCTACCATTCGGGAGAGATGAGGCACTGCTAGTTAGCCGGAGCAAAACCCGGATTTGGAGTGACAAGTGTCATCCACCGTGGGTCAGACTTAGTCCCCCACACTGTGAACGATCTTGCCGCTCAAAATCCAGTAGTCTCATTAGGATAATGAGAGCCTACGCGACACTTTGACTATGATGTGATCTGCCACCTCTAAGTTCTGTTCCCTCCCTTCTGATGTTCTAATATATTTTATTGTGTGTTTTAGGGCATCCGCCACTTCTCCACTCCGACCGCCAGGGCGGTGATGACCGCTAGGATGGAGACTTCGGTCTCCAGCCCGGCGGCTGTCACCAGACCACAGGCGGTATCACGACCCGGCATACCGCCATGGATTTCGGGTGGTTTGGAACCGCCATGAAATCCATGGTGGTAGGCACTATCAGTGCCAGGGAATTCCTTCCCTGGCACTGATAGGGGTCTCCCCCACCCGAGTCCTCCCCTCACCCCACCAACCCCCTGCCACAACCCAAAGGTGGCAGGACCCCCTCCCCACCCCTACCCCCAACATGCACAGACACACAACCCCTCCCCACCCCCACCCCCAACATGCACAGACACACACCCCTACATGCACACATACACTGCAACAACACATACCTGCACACATACAAACAGACATGCACACAGACCGACCCGTACACATTTCCCATACACACAACACACCCCCACATGCATACATGCACTCACACACCCCCTCTACATACTCACACGTACACTCCCATGCATGCACACAACACACAGCACCCCCACCCCCTCCCCTAACGGATGATCAACTTACCTTGTCCGTTGATCCTCCGGGAGGGGACAGGATCCATGGGGCTGCTCCACCGCCAGCTCCCCGTCACCAGAACACCGCCAAACCGAATCATGGGACGTGATTCGGTGGGCGGTGTTCTGATGACGGGGCGGTGGAGGTGGAGCAACCTCCACGTACCCGCCGACTGTCAGTATGGCTGCTGGTGGGTCTCTGTCTGACCAGTATTCAGCACGGTGGTTCCTCTGCGGTCTTTGAAAAAGACAGCCGAGGTCATAATAAGGGCCATTGTGGGTTGGCCTAGGGATTCTGTCCTGCCTCCGAATATGTCTTTTGACATGTGCATCACCTATTGACAACTGGGCTGTCACATTGAGAGCAACAACACATCTACTTGCCCATACTTCTGCAATCCAAGGTACACACTGCACAAGATGACTAGATTTACTTTGCATTAAAGAGGTAGGTGTGGTACTTCAGCTGTCACTGCTGGGGTCCTGTGAAGGAATGTTGGGAACTGTGACACATCTGAAACAGCCTATATTGGAACTCTATCCTGCAAAACTCACTGGTGGCAATCACTAATGAGGTTAGGTACCTCTGTATCACACCAATGTGTTCTACTGGTACTCCCAACTGATGATATTGCCCTAAAACTGTTGTAAAGCCATTCCTTCTTGTTAGACTTTTCATCCTTGGCGTGGTCTCCCTGAACTTTTTGCCTATGTTTCCTAGGTTGATGTGTGCTGGGCTATGTTTTTGCTATTTTTGTTACTCTGGGCACTTTACCACTGCTAACCAGTGCTAACGTGCAAGTGCTCCTATACAAAATGTGTATGTAATTGGTTCATCCATGATTGGCATATTTGATTTGCTAGTAAGTCCCTAGTACAGTGCACTAGAGGTGCCCAGGCTTGTAAATCAAATACTACTAGTGGGTCTGCAGCACTGATTGTGCCACCCACATTAGTAAGGTGATCATTCCAACCCTGGCGGGCGGTGTTAAAGAGGCGGCCAAACCGCAAACAGGCTGGCGGAAAAAAAAATGGAATTCCGACCCTGGCGGAAACCACCAACAGCGACCGCCACATCAACACACTGCCCGCCACAGCGGTACAAACAAACAGCGCGGCGGTCACCGCCAACAGACAGGCGGGAGACAATGTACCGCGCACTGTATCACAACCTACCAATCCGACACCTTTTCCGGGGCGGTAGCCCCACCGATAAAAACACGGCGGAAACAGCCATTTTGAAGGGAAAACGCTCACCTCCATACAGCCCGCGAGGAATCAGGACATCATGGAACCCGAACTCCACTTACTCCCAACAATAGTGTTCCTGCTCCTCTACCAGGAGCACGAACGCCGGCGCAGAAGACAACGGTGAGTACTGCACCTACGACACAGGGGAGGGGGGAGGGGAAATTATTATGGGTACACACATACGCGACACACCCACCCTCACCCTCACCCACTACTACACACACATCAATGCATTGCAACACATCAGAGTGACACCCCCCAAACCCTCCGGAAGAATGCAAATACAAAAGGAAATGATTCTAAACATTGGAATATATTGTATTACTGCCAAAAAATATATATACACATCAAAAACTCTTATATACATAAATGTACAAGTCCGAGCATTGTAGCAGGCATTGTTCGTGGACCACTGGGCCCAAATCACATGGGCAAAGCCCACACAGGATACCTGACTCCAACGTAGAGAACACTGCAGGGGCATCAGATAGCAAAACTACAGGCACCTCAGGGGGAAGGGAAGGGGGGGCACCTAAGCCAGATGAGTGCACAACGCCAAATCCACGAGGGGCCTCCATGGCCACTGTTCAATCCTGGGGAGTTCAAAGCCACAGTCTCACAAGTCCAGACAAGGGTGGGCTGCCCACTGTTCAATCCTGGGGAGTGCAAAGCCACAGTCTCTCAAGTTTCTCCATTGGGTGGGCTGCCCACTGTTCAATCCTGGGGAGTGCAAAGCCACAGTCTCACAAGTCCAGACAGTGGGGGGGCTGCCCACTGTTCAATCCTGGGGAGTGCAAAGCCACAGTCTCTCAAGTCTCTCCAGTGGGTGGGCTGCCCACTGTTCAATCCTGGGGAGTGCAAAGCCACAGTCTCACAAGTCCAGACAGTGGGTGGGCTGCCCACTGTTCAATCCTTAAGAGTGCAAAGCCACAGTCTCTCAAGTCTCTCCAGTGGGTGGGCTGCCCACTGTACAATCCTGGGGAGTGCAAAGCCACAGTCTCACAAGTCCAGACAGTGGGTGGGCTGCCTACTGTTACATCCTGGGGAGTGCAAAGCCACAGTCTCACAAGTGGATAACAGTCTCTACTGGTTCTGGAGGGGGCCTGGTGCCCAGAGTGCTTTGTGCACCCTGCCCGACACAGATGCGGGCCAGCCAGCCAGCGGTACTTGAGATGAAGGACCCAGTGCAGCGGTACTTGAGATGAAGGACCCAGTGCAGCGGTACTTGAGATGAAGGGCCCAATCCAGCGGTACTTGAGATGAAGGGCCCAGTGCAGCGGTACTTGAGATGAAGGGCCCAGTGCAGCGGTGCTTGAGACGGCGGTGCACAGTGCAGCGGTACTTGAGATGAAGGGCCCAGTGCAGCGGTGCTTGAGACGGCGGTGCCCAGTGCAGCGGTGCTTGAGACGGCGGTGCCCAGTGCAGCGGTACTTGAGATGAAGGGCCCCGTTCAGCGGATCCGGCCATGGCAGGGAGGTCATTTGCCACCTGTCCTGTGGCTGGCGGGTCCCTCCTGCCCATCTGTCTTGTGGCTGGTGGGGCCCTCCTGGGCAGCTGTGCCGGGCCTGTTGGTGGCCTCCTGCCCACCTGGGATGGGGCTGGCGGGGCCCTACTGGCCAGCTGGGCTGATGGCGGTGTTGTCGGGCGTGCTGCCCTTCCCAGCCTTCCCTGCTCGCCTGTGGCCCTTCCCCACCTTGGGCGGTGTGCCAGCTGTCTCCACACTTCCTGCCGGAGCCATGGTAGGGGTTTTAGTCCCTGGTGTTTTCACCCTCTTGCGCCGGCCAATGCCTATCTTGGGATGTTTCTCCAGGGGTGGGCTGCCCGTGCCTTGGCTTCGTACCGAACTGGCTGCCCTGGAGGGTGGGGCACTCCACAGTCCATGGCAGACTGTGATGACAGGGGCCGGTTTTGTCGTGGCTGAGGTGCTGACTGTAGTCCTATGACATGGACGGGGTGGGGGAGTTGGTGGAAAGAGGTTGAGTTTGGACAGGAAAAGCTTTTTAGGAGCAGTGGGACGGGTAGGTGTAGTGGGTATGGGAGTGGAGGAAGAGGTTGTGGTTGTAGGAGTTGTAAGTTTGGTGTCTTTGGGTGCAGGTGCTTGGGCTGGAGGCTGTCGTGAGGTGGATGGCTGTTGGGTGGGTTTGTGTATCTTGGAAGAGGGGGTCACAGACACACTGGGAGAGGACACAGGGGACGTGTAAACGGCAGTGGGGGTGGTGACTGCACGTGTGCGGGCGGTTCTGGTGTGTGTGCTGCTGAGGGACGTAGTGGCTGAAGATGTTGTGCATGCAGGTGTGAGTGGAGACGTGACAGGGAGGGAGGAGGGAGACGAGGAGGAGGGGGACACAGTGGAGGCAGTGGGTGTTGGTATGTCTGTATGTGGATGTTGCTTGTGTGAATGCCTGTGTGATGTGTGGTGCTTATGTCTGTCTGAGCTTCCCTTGGGTGTTGAGGTGTGTGCAGGCTGGTCTGATGGTGTGTCTGGGATAGGCAGAGGTACAGGTGATAGGGTATGGGTGGAGGAAGTTGGAGGGGGGAGGCTAGAGACAGGGACAATGACTGCCATCAGTGCTGAGGCCAGAGCCTGGAACGATCGCTGAAGGGCAGCCTGACCAGAATGAATGCCCTCCAGGTATGCATTACTCTGGTGCACCTCCCTTTCTACAGCCTGGAAAGCATTCAAAATGGTAGACTGCCCAACAGTGAGCGTCCTCAGGAGGTCAATGACCTCCTCACTGAGGGCAGCAGGGGTGACTGGGGCAGGGCCTGAGGTGCCTGGGGCGAAGGAGATGCCCACCTTCCTGGGTGAGCGGGCACGGGGCAAACGCTGAGGGGCTGCTGGGAGGGCGGTGCTGGTGCGATGGGTGGCGGCTGTACCTGTTGTTGCGGGGGCACAGATGTTGCCGCCACCACAAGGGAGCTCCCTTCAGAGGACGAGTCGGTGTCACTGATGTCTGCCTGAGTCTCCGCTGTGGAGCTCCCCTCGCCCTCTGTCCCACTGGTGAATTCGGAGTCCGTTGCATGGTCCTACATGGCCATGTGGGATGCAGCTCCCTCGTGCTCCGATGCCACTTCTCCTCCGCCTGATGATGCTAATGCACACATGAACAGGAAGACCACAAAAAAGGGGGGGGAGAAAATAAAGACATGTTGAGTGCATGCATTGGCGACACCGTTGGCGGACAGGACCGACACAGAAGCCCCCTGCACTACGCCGCGCACTTGGGGTCGACTACTCAATCTGTGGGACATGGCCTACAAGCCTATGTACGACATCTGCACACATAGATGACACAGGGCCATGAAAAGCTGTACTAGGCACCCTACAGAGGTGGGGGGCGGGGGCATAGGGCCATGCCTTACGGAGGGGCCTAGCCTACAGAAATCGCCCTGGCCTAGGGATACCCACAGCCCTCCTCTCCCACCCAGACACCTCCACTGCGCGCAAAGTCAGCAGATTGAGAGTGTACTCACCCCCTTGTGTCTGCTGTGATGTCCTCACGCGCCCATCCAAATCGGGGTAGGCCACCGCCAGGATCCGGGACATCAGGGGGGTCAAAGTCCGACTGGCACTCCTCCCACGTTGGAAGGCCATCCCCAGCTGAGCCTCCGCCATCTTCCTGCTCCAGCGGCAGATGTCCTCTCATTTCTTCCGGCAGTGGGTGCCCTGTCTGTGGTGGACCCCCAGGGTCCGGACGTCCTTGGCGATGGCACGCCAAATATCGATCTTCTGGTGGGCGCTGACCTATGTGAAATGTACAGGGGGAGAAAAATAGTCATCACCTTCTGCATATTCAATGTGAGTGGCCCCCCATCCCTACCCTTGCCATGTGGCACATGCTCTCACCGTCGTTTGATGCATGCCTCAATCGCTCCCCTCCCCACCATCTTTCATCCACCCCACTCAACACAGGCATTGCCCATAAAGCATGCTCCCAGTGTACTTAACTGTTGGTCTGGAGGACCGTAGAGTAGCGCGTACTGGGGGAGGACCCCATCCACAAGTTTCTCCAACTCCTGAGCTGTGAAGGCAGGGGCCCTTTCCCCAGTCGCATGAGCCATTGTCTCTTCCAGACCGAGGTCACAGCAGCACTTGCAGTGTAGGTCCTCTCCTGTCGAAGATCAGGTATCGAGTGATTAAGCAGATATAAAATGGCGGTCACGCACGCAGCGGTGCGTACCGCGACTGCCGGCGCACATTGTCATTGGCTCCTGAGACCCATAGGGTCCAATGTTAACCAATGCTGCTTTGCGCCGCGGTCTTCGACCGCCTACCGCCACGGTGTGCCATGCCAGCACATTTACCTCACATCCCATTGTCGCACTTCACAGGTCAGGCAGCCGCCATTTCAGGGGACCACATGGCTTAATTTTTACTGCGTCACACATACCTAGGCCTTGCATCAACACTCATACAAACTATTCAATGGAGTGAGAATCGTGTTATGTGCAAGCTGTGGTTACGTACCTGTGGGTTGATTGACTCTGTGCTCGCTGTTGTCCTTCATAGGCACCGTCCGCTGGGACATGCGAGGAGAAGGAGGAATCTTCCGGTGTACAGACCGCTGGTGGACCTGTCGACAATGGAGGAAAGACATGTCATACTGACATACAGGCTTGACCGAGCCACTATTCATGAACTGTGTACCCAGCTGGAGCCAGACCTGATGTCACCAATCCGCCAACCCACAGGGATCCCCCCTCTAGTGCAGGTGCTGTCAGTGCTCCATTTCCTTGCAAGTGGGTCATTTCAAACAACAGTGGCTATATCATCAGGGATGTCCCAGCCTATGTTTTCCAAGGTGTTGTCCAGAGTGTTGTCTGCCCTGCTGGAACACATGCGCAGCTACATCGTTTTCCCTGAGGTGGGGGATTTGCCTACAGTGAAGGGTGATTTCTATGCCCTTGGACATATCCCCAACATCATTGGTGCCATTGATGGGACCCATGTGGCTTTGGTTCCCCCCCACAGGAGTGAACAGGTGTACAGAAACAGGAAGAGTTATCATTTGATGAATGTGCAGATGGTGTGTTTGGCAGACCAGTACATCTCCCATGTTACTGCCAAGTTCCCTGGCTCAGTGCATGACGCGTACATCATGCGGAATAGCAGCATCCCTTACGTGATGGGTCAACTCCAGAGGCAACGTGTGTGGCTAATTGGTGACTCTGGTTACCCCAACCTGTCATTGCTACTGACCCCAGTGAGGAATCGCAGGACAAGGGCAGAGGAACGCTACAATGAGGCCCATGGGAGAACTAGGAGGGTGATTGAGCGGACCTTCGGCCTCCTGAAGGCCAGGTTCCGCTGCCTCCATATGACAGGTGGATCCCTATTCTACTCACCAAAGAAGGTGTGCCAGATCATCGTGGCCTGCTATATGCTTCACAACCTGGCTTTGCGACGACAGGTGCCTTTTCTGCAGGAGGATGGTCCAGATGGTGGTGTTGTAGCAGCTGTGGAGCCTGTGGAGAGTGAAGACGAGGAAGCCGAAGAAGACGACATAGACAACAGGAACACAGTAATACAGCAGTATTTCCAATGACACACAGGTAAGAATACACACCGGCATATTACATATACTTAAACGCTACTACCTCTCCACTGTCTGTCCTTTTCCCCCAGTGTATGGTAACTGAGTTGTGACTTTCCCTTCCGATTTCAGAGATGTGGGCCCCACTGCGTGACATCTGCTTTGTTTCCCCATGGACTACAGCTGTGTGACATTGGTATGTTGGCATCACAATGTAAATAAGCATTTTGGCACGGTAATGTCTAATACATTTGTTCAAAATCACAGCCAGACTCCTGATTGTTTTGTGCAATAACTGTGTTTATTACAGTGCTCTATATTGGTGGGTAGTTGCAAATCGGTGAGTGGTGATGGTGGAGGATTGTCCATGGCAGAGTCCAGACTATTTGTCTCACAGGTGCATTGTCCAAATGCCTGTGGAAAGTGGAGCATGGGCAGTTTAAGGATGGACAGGGTGACAATGTGGGACAGTGGGATGACAATCAGGGTGGTATCCTTTCCTGGCGGGGGTCTTGGCATCTTACTCTGTCTTCTTCCTGGATCTCAGGGCCCGCTTGCGGGGTGGTTCTCCTTCTGCAGGGGGTGGGGTACTGGTGGCCTGTTGGTCCTGTGGCGGGGTCTCCTGTCCACTACAGAGCTGGTAGGCAGTTCTTGGTCCATGCTAGTGTCAGGGGCCCTTTGTGGTGCCACAGTGTCCCGCAATGTGGTGACTACCAGATTCAGAGCCCCTACAATGGTGCCCAGGGCGGAACTGATGGTTCGTAGTTCCTCCCTGAACCCAAATACTGTTCCTCCTGCAGGAGCTGGATCTCCTGAAACCTGGCCAGTACCGTCGCCATCATCTCCTGGGAGTGGTGGTATACTCCCATGATGGAGGAGAGGGCCTCGTGGAGAGTGGGTTCCCTGGGCCAGTCCCCCCCCTGTCGCACAGCAGCCCTCCCACCTCCTCTGTTTCCCTGGGCCTCTGTCCCCTGGACCGTGTGCCCACTACCACTGCCCCCCAGGTCCCTGTTGTTGTTGGGGTGGTGGGTTAAACTGGGGGCCCTGTAGTGGTGGACACACCGCTGATTGACGTGTCCTGGGGACAGAGGGATGGGCCCGCTGGGTGGGTGCTGTGCTGGTGTTCCCAGAGGGGGGAAGGTCTGCTGTGGCCTGTGGCTGTCTGAGGGGAACCGACTGTCCTGAGGTCCCCGATGGGCCGGGCTGGTCATCTAGATCCAGGTCGACAGAGGTGCTGTCATCACTGTGGGCCTCTTCTGGGGGTGGAGTGGACATTTGTGGACTCTCCTGCGCGGTGACGTGGCGTTCAGGTCCTGCAGGGGTATAAAAGGATGGTTATTGCATCTGTGTGTGCCATAGCGTGCAATGGGTGGGTGCCCGTGTACCCCAGTGCTTGCATTCCTGTGTGGGGTCTTTTGTGACAGTGGTTTGGGGGGATGGGGATGTGCAGTGGGCATGCTTCGGTGATGGGTGTCCATGCTTTGTGGTTGCATACGGGGCTTGGGATGGGTGGGTTGTGATGGTGAGAAATTTGCAAGGAGTAGGTGTGATGGGGTGAGGGTGTGGGTGGGGGTATGAGTTGGCATGCTGGTGGGGTGGGGGGGATGAAGTAGTGAAGATGAGACTTAGCAGAGTCCATTCCTCCAGATACTCCTGCGAGGCCCTCAGGATGCAGGATCGCCAAGACATGCGCCTCCCATGTTATAAATTCTGGGGGAGGAGGTGGTGGACCGCCGCCAGTCCGCTGAACCGCGATGTTGTGCCTGGATACCATTGAACGCACCTTCCCCGTAGGTCGTTCCACCGCTTCCTGATGTCGTCCCTATTTCTTGGGTGCTGTCCCACAGCGTTGACCCTGTCGACTATTCTGCTCCATAGCTCCATCTTCCTGGCAATGGAGGTGTGCTGCACCTGTGTTCCGAAGAGCTGTGGCTCTACCCGTACGATTTCCTCCACCATGACCCTGAGTTCATCCTCAGAAAACCTGGGGTGTCTTTGCGGTGCCATGGGGTGGTGTGGGTGATGTGTGGGGTGGATTGTGTGGTGCTAAGTGTGGTGATGTGTATTGGTGTGTTGTGTGAAGTGTGCGGTAATATTGCTGGGTGAATGTAATATGCGCGTCTGGGTTCTCGGATATCTATTTATCTGTGCATGGTACCAATTCTCTAGGAGTGGAGGTTTGTCGGTGATGTGGGTGTGTGTTTTATATTGTGTTGGGTGTGTGGGAGTGGTGTGTGTATGTGTATCAGGTGTGTGTATTTTGAATTGTCCAATGTGGCTGTGTTTTGTAAGAGTGTGTGTATTTTGAGCGCGGCGGTGTGTACCGCAAATGGAATACCGCGGTTGAAAGACCGCCGCGTGGATTCGTGTGTCGTGACAGTGTGGGCGTATTTCTGTTGGCGTGACGGTGGAGGTTTGGTCATCGCCAGTTTCTCGCTGGCCTTTGGTGTGGCGGACTTTTGTGGATGTGTGTATTTTGGCGGTTGGCCTGTTGTGGGTCAGAATGACCGTGGCGGTTTACCGCGGCGGAATGTTGGCGGTCTTCTGACAGCGGTAAGAGGCTTTTACCGCCAAGGTTGGAATGACCCCCTAAGTCTGTAAACCTGGCTCAGACCTGCCACTGCAGTGTCTTTGTGTGCAGTTTTAAACTGTAAATTCGACTTGGCAAGTGTACCCACTTGCCAGTCTTAAACCTTCCCTTTTCTTACATGTAAGACACCCCTAATGTAGGCCTTATGTAGCCCCAAGGGCGGGGTGCAGTGTATGGTTAAGGTAGGACATATAGGGGGTTATTACAACTTTGGAGGAGGTGTTAATCTGTCCCTAAAGTGACGGTAAAGTGACAGATATACCACCAGCCGTATTACAAGTTCCATAGGATATAATGGACTCGTAATACGGCTAGTGGTATATCCGTCACTTTACCGTCACTTTTGGGACAGAATAACACCTCCTCCAAAGTTGTAATAACCCCCATAGTAATGTGTCTTATATGTCCTAACAGTGAAATATTGCAAAATTTGTTTTTCACTGTTGCAAGGCCTGTCCCTTTCATAGGTTAACATCGGGGCTACCTTTAAATATGATTAAACTGTAGATTCCCTTTGGGAGCGGATTGACATGTGGAGTTTGGGGTCTCTGAGCTCACAATTTAAAAATACATCTTTTAGTAAAGTTGATTTAAAGATTGTGGGGGTCATTACGACCCGTAATGTTGCGTCCGTACCGCCAACAGGCTGGCGGAACGGAGACCCTCATTACGACCGCGGCGGTAGCGCTACGGTCGCACCGTCGGGGCTGGCGGTTTCCCGCCGTTTTAGCCCCGGCGGTGATAATTCGCCAGGGCAGCGCTGCAAGCAGCGCTGCCCTGGGGATTATGACCCCGCTACCCCCAGCCTGTTTCTGGTGGTTTGCACTGCCAGGAAGAGGCTGGCGGTAAGGGGTGTCCTGGGGCCCCTGGGGGCCCCTACACTGCCCATGCCGCTGGCATGGGCAATGCAGGGGCCCCCTAACAGGGCCCCGGGCAGCTTTTCACTGTCTGCATAGCAGACAGTGAAAAGCGCGACGGGTGCAACTGCACCCGTCGCACTGCCGCAACACCGCCGGCTCCATTAGGAGCCGGCTCCTATGTTGCGGCCTCATCCCCGCTGGGCCGGCGGGCATAAACTTGGTTTGCGCCCACCGGCCCAGCGGGGATGTCGTAATGGGGTCCGCGGGAGTGCGGCCGCATTGGCGACCGCACATCGGTTACCGGTTGGCAGGCGGCGGTAGCAGCCCGCCAAGCTCGTAATGACCCCCTGTGTGTTTGAAAATGCCACTTTTAGAAAGTGAGCATTTTCTTGCTTAAACCATTTCTGTGACTCTGGCTGTTTGTGGATTTCCCGTCTGGGTCAGTTTGACAGTTGGGCTGGTTGTACCTCTCACTAGATACTGACACAAAGGGAGCTGGGGTATAGTCCACATTTCCTGATGAGCCATCTGTGCTAGGAGGGAGGGGAGGAGTGGTCACTCACATCTGAAAGGGTTGTGCCTGCCCTCACACAATGCAGTCTTCAACCCCCCTGGTGAGTGTCTGGGGCCTGGCCTGGCCTGGGCAAGGCAGGATTTCACAAACAAGAGAGACTTTGCTTTGAAGTAAGCCTAGTTCAAAGGGCTAAATGGGTAGAAGAAGCGCACCCAAAACCACAGACTTTAGAACAATTCTGGAAACCAATACGAACCTCTGCCTGGAAAAGAGCTGAAGAGCTGAGAAAAAAAAGCTGCCCTGCTTGTGACTGTGCTTTGTGGAGCTATCCTGCAATTGCGGCTTCTGTCTGTGCTAGAGGATAAAGACTGGGCTTTGTGTGCCTTCCATCTTGTGAAAAACTCTCCAAGGGCTTGATTAAGAGCTTGCCTCCTGTTATGGACGTCTCAGGGACATCAAGGACTTCTCTCTGCCAGCGCCTGGAGCCTCTGCTGAAACTCTTACTCTGCCAAGTGGTGCCCATCGAGTTTCTTGGACCCTGAAATAGAAGCTGGCAGCCCAAGAGTGAGAAATACAGGCACCGCCTGACGTGCGTGGAAAAGATCAATGCGACTCCGATCTGGGGCTGAAAAATTGACACACGGCCAGCTTCACAGCTGAAAATCAACGCTTGCCTGCAAGGCAACCGGAAGATCAACGCTGGTGGCTGGAGAAATGACACACAGCATCGCTGACGGAGGCTGGTGAGATCATAACCTGCGCTGCGTAGTTTTCATATCATCGTGCGACAGGATTTCTGACGCAAACATTGCTGGGCCTGCAAAAAAGATGCAAGGCCTGCCCGGACCCAAGAGTGCAGTTCGAATCAATGCATCGCTCTCCTGCGGAGAGAAAAAATGACACATGCCGGATCGACTAAAGGAGAAACATCGCAAGGTCTCGCTTGTGAGTGATATCGACACATCGCAAGCCCTTTTTGGCGCACACTAGCCCGTGCAGGGTTATTTTTGACGCACCCAGGTACAGTTTCACGCTAACAGCATTAGCATTGGGTTGAAAATTACATGAAGACTCTTTTTGTTTTTTAATTGATAACTTGATTTGTGTATTTTGGATTTTTGTCGTTTTGGTCTTGTTCTGTTTCGATAAATATTTCTTATTTTCCTATACCTGTGTTGCGTCATTTTGTAGAGTTTTCATTAAGTTACTGTGGGGGTCATTCTGACCTCGGCGGTAAAAGGCCCTTACCGCCGGTCAGAACTCCGCCATACTACCGCTGCGGCAGCGGTAAATCGCCACGGTCATTCTGACCACCAACTGTGAATCCGCCAAAAACCCGACATCCAAGGAAGGCCGCCTCATCAGCGGGCCGCGGAAAACTGGAGATGACCAAACCTCCACCGCCACGCCAACACAAACACGTCCATGCCATTCTGACCCACGAATCCACGCGGCGGTCTTTCAACCGCGGTATTCCATTGGCGGTACACACCGCCGCAGTCAAAATACACACACAGCTCCAAAACACAGCCACATTGGATAATTTGAAATACACACACCTGACACACATACAAACAACACTCCCACACATCCAATCAACTATAAAACACACACCCACAAACCCCTACGACCGAAGATCAGAGACGAAGGAGAGAGAGACACATCACAGAATAGAGAGCTACATCACACAGAGGCACACTACACCATCACACACACCACATAGAAGCACAAAGCACCACACACCAACACACTCTTCACCATATACACCACCCCACACCTCATCCACACCACCCCATGGCACCCCAAAGGCACCCACGCTTTTCGGACCAAGAACTCCGGGTCATGGTGGAGGAAATCATAAGAGTCGAACCCCAGCTCTTCGGCTCACAGGTGCAGCACACCACTATAGCCAGGAAGGCGGAGCTATGGCAGCGGATCGTGGACAGGGTAAACGCGGTGGGACAGCATCCCAGAAATCGAGACGACATCCGCAAACGCTGGAACGACTTACGGGGAAAGGTGCGCTCGATGGTCTCGCGACACAACATCGCAGTGCAGAAGACTGGCGGGGGACCCCCACCCACTCCACCCGAATTCACAGCATGGGAGCAAGAGGTACTAAACATCCTGCATCCTGATGGCCTCGCTGGAGTACACGGAGGAATGGACTCTGGTAAGTACAATCTCAACTACTTCACCCCTCCCCAGCATGCTAACCCCCACCACCACCCTCACCCCCAAACCCCCATCACACATCCTCCCTGAGAATGTCTCTCCAGCACAACCCACCCAACACCAACCCCTGCATGCCACCACAAACTATGGACACCCATCACCTAAGCATGACCACTGCACATACCCCCCCACAACACCTCCCCCAAGGGAATGACAGCACTGGGGGACAAGGGCACCCATAAATCGCACACAATAGCACACAGAAACAATAACCATATTCTCTTACCCAATGCAGGACCCGAAAGCCAACACACCGGCCAGGAGGGTCCAGAAATGTCCATCCCCCCCCCCCGGAAGAGGCCCCCAGTGATGACAGCAGCTCTGTCGACCTGGAACCTGATGACCAGCCCAGACCATCGGGGACCTCTGGACAGTCGGTTCCCACACACAGGCCACAGCAGACCCAACCCCCTCTGGGAACAACAGCACAGCTCCCACCCAGCGGGCCCATGCCTCTGTCTCTAGGACAGGTCAATCAGCGGTGTGTCTGCCACTACAGGGCACCCAGGCTAACCCACCACCCCAACAACAACAGTGACCTGGGGGCAGTGGTAGTGGGCACACCGTCCAGGGGACAGAGGCAGGGGGAAACAGGACAACTCGGAGGGCTGCTGTGCGACAGGGGGGGGAGGAGAGGCCCAGGGAACCGACTCTCCAAGAGGCCCTCACCACCATCATGGCAGCCTAGCACCACTCCCAAGAGACGATGGCGACGGTACTGGCCAGGTTCCAGGAGATCCAGGCACAGCAGGAGGAACGCTACATGGGGTTCACCAATCATCTCACCAACATCTCTACCGCTATGGGGAGCATAGTCCAGGCCCTCAACCGGATAGAAGACACGTTGCGGGACCATGTGGCACCACACAGGGCCCCTGTCACTAGCCCGGACCAGAAACAGCCTACCACCTCCGCCGGCGCTAGTGGACAGGAGGCCCCACCACAACGACAGGCCACCAGAACCCCACCTCCTGCTGAAGAACAACCACCCCGCAAGAGGAGCCTGAGATCCAAAAAAAAGACAGAGTAGGATGTCAAGACCCCCGCCAGCATGAGATACCCCCTGAAGTCATCCCACAGTCCCACATTGCCACCCTGTCCAACCTTGAACTGCCCCTGCTCCATCCTTCCACAGGCATATGGACAATGCACCTGTGAGACTGAGAACTGGACTCTGCCATGGACATTACTCCACCCCCACCCATCACCGTGTTAATATCATGTACCATTATCTAGCACCAAAAATAAATCACTCAATGCACTGAAATCAATCAGGAGTCAGGCTGTATTATTTACAAATGTATAACACATTACCGATCAATTATGTTCTGTTAACTTTGTGCTGAACACATACCGAGATCAATAAGCATTAGTCCATGGGCTAACCAAGCAGAAGTCACGCAGTGGGTCATACAGCACTGAAAAGGGAAGGGAAAATCAAACATCAGTTTTAAAGAACTGGGGGGTCATAGACAAAGTTGCGAAGCTGGAGGCTTTCAGGAAAATTAAAATGGCGTGTGTGATTCTTACCTGTGTGCTACTGAAAATACTGTTGGATAACTCTGTCCCTGTTGTCTGTGTCGTCCTCTGAGTCTTCCTCCTCTTCACTCTCCACAGGCTCCACAGCTGCTTCAACACCACCATCTGGACCATCCTCCTGCAGGAAAGGCACCTGACGTCGCAATGCCAGATTGTGAAGCATACAGCAGGCCACGATGATCTGGCACACCTTCTTTGGTGAGTACATCAGGGATCCCCCTGTCATATGCAGGCACCTAAACCTTGCCTTCAGGAGGCCAAAGGTCCTTTCTATGATCCTCCTAGTTCGCCCATGGTCCTCATTGTACCGTTCCTCAGCCCTGGTCCGGGGATTCCTCACTGGGGTCAATAGCCAAGGCAGGTTGGGGTAACCAGAGTCACCTATTAGCCACACACGTTGTCTCTGTAGCTGTTCAATCACATAAGGGATGCTGCTATTACGCATCACATACGCGTCATGCACTGAACCAGGGAACATGGCATTCACATGGGAGATGTACTGGTCAGCCAAACAGACCACCTGGACGTTCATAGAATGGTAACTTTTCCTGTTTCTGTACACCTGCTCATCGTCTTTTGGGGGTACTAAAGCCACATGGGTCCCATCAATGGCACCAATTATGTTGGGAATATGTCCAAGGGCATAAAAATCACCCTTCACAGTGGGCAAATCAACCTCCTCAGGGAATATAATGTAACTCCGCATGTGTTTCGTCAGGGCAGACAACACTCTAGACAGAACTTTTGAAAACATTGGCTGAGACATTCCAGATGACATGGCCACTGTTGTCTGGAATGAGCCACTTGCAAGAAAATGGAGGACTGACAGCACCTGCACCAGAGGGGGAATTCCTGTGGGTTGGCGGATGGGGGACATCAGGGCTGGCTCCAGCTGGGCACACAGTTCATGGATAGTGGCACGGTCAAGTTGGTATCGTAGTATGATGTGGCGTTCTTCCATTGTCGACAGGTCCACCAGCAGTCGGTACACGCGAGGATTCATCCTTCTCCTCGCAAGTCCCAGCGGACGGTGCCTAGGAATGACAACATGGAGCACAGAGTCAAGCTAATCACTGGTACGTTCACCACAGCTTGCATAGCACACGGTTATCTATGTATTGAAAGGCGTGTATGTGTGGCAATGCAAGGCCTAGGCCTGTGTGTCGCAGTAGAAATTATGCCATGTGGGCCCTTGAAATGGCGGCTGCCTGACCTGTGAAGTGGGACAATGGGATGTGAGGTCACTGCGCTGGCGGAGCACACCGTGGCGGTAGGCAGTCGAAGACCGCTATACGGAGCCGCATTGGATAACATTGAAGCCTATGGTTTCAGGAGCCAATGACGATGTGCGCCGGCGGTCGCGGTACGCCATGACCGCCATTTTCTATCTGCTTAATCACTCGAGACCTGATCATCCACAGGAGAGGACCTATACTGCAAGTGCTGCTGTGAACTCGGTCTGGAAGAGACAATGGCTGCTGTGACTGGGGAAAGGGCCCCTGCCTTCACGTCTGAAGAGTTGGAGAAGCTCGTGGATGGGGTCCTCCCCCAGTATGCGTTACTCTACGGTCCTCCAGACCAACAGGTGAGTACAGTGGGCGATGGCTGTGTGGAGTGGGGTGGATGTAAGTTGGTGGGGTGGGGGGCGAATGAGAAGTGCAACGCACGACAGATGAGAGCATGTGCTATATTGCAAGGTTGGGGAGGGGGGGCCAATCACATCTAACATGTAGTAAGTTGATTAATGTTTCCTTCCCACCCTGTACATGTCACATAGGTCAGCGCCCATCAGAAAGTCGAGATTTGGCGTGCCATCGCCAAGGAAGTCCGGGCCCTGGGGGTCCACGTCAGACGGGGCACCCACTGCCGCACGAGGTGGGAGGACATCCGCCGCGGAACCAGGAAGACCGCTGAGTCACTGCTGGGGATGGCCTCCCAACCTAGGAGGGGTGCCAGTCGTACCCTGACCCCCCTGATGTCCCGGATCCTGGCGGTGGCCTACCCTGATTTGGATGGGCGCTTGAGAGCATCACAGCAGACACAAGGGGGTGAGTATCAGCACATTCTGCTATCTTTCTGCGCAGTGGAGGCGTCTGGGTGGGGGAGGAGGGTTGTGGGTGACATTAGGCCAGGGCGCTTTCTGTAGTGTAGTCCTCTCCCTTAGGCAATGCCCTGTGCTCCCGGCCCCCACATCTGTAGGGTGACAAGTACAGCTATTGATGGTCCAGCCTCACACATGTGCGCGTCTGTCGTCTCTTGACCTGTTGTCCTAGTCAGAAGTACTGAGTAGTGTACCCCGAATGCGCGGCTTAGTGCATGCGGCTCCTGTGTCTGTCCTCTCCGCCAACGGTGTTGACATTGCATGCACTCAACCAGGTCTTCTTTTTCTCCCCCCACCCTTCTTCTTCATCTTCTTGTGCATGTGTGCATTAGCATCATCAGGCGGAGGAGATTTGGCATCGGAGCACGAGGGAGCTGCAAGCCACAAGGCCCCGGTGGGCCCAGGAACAGACACCGAGGGCACCAGTGAGCCGGAGGGCGAGGGGAGCACCACAACGGGGACCGGTGGTGACACCAGCGATAGCGACACGTCCTCGGATGGGAGCTCCCTAGCGGTGGCGGCAACATCTGTGCCCCCGCCTCTACAGGTACAGCCGCCACCCAGCGCACCAGCCCCGCCCTCCCTGCAGCCCCTCAGCCTACGCTCCGTGCCCGCTCGCCCAGGAAGGCGGGCGTCTCCTTCGCCCCAGGCACCTCAGCCCCTGCCCCTGTCACCCCTGCTGCCCTCAGTGCGGAGCTCATTGACCTTGTGAGGACGCTCATTGTTGGGCAGACTACCCTTTTGAATGCCATCCAGGGGGTAGAAAGGGAGGTGCATCAGAGCAATGCCTACCTGGAGGGCATTCATTCGGGTCAGGCTGCCCATCAACGATCGTTCACTGCTCTGGCCTCAGCACTGACGGCAGCCATTGTCCCTGTTTCCAGCCTCCCTCTTGTGACTGCCTCCACCCTGTCTCTGTCTCCTGTTCCTCAGCCTATCCCATCCACACCATCTGACCAGCCTGCACTCACCTCAACACCCAAGGGCAGCTCATCCAGACACAAGCACCACAGATCCCACAAACACTCACCCAAGCAACACCCAGATGCAGACATTCCAACAGTCACTACCACCCCTGTGTCCCCCTCCTCCTCGTCTCCCTCCTCCCTCCCTGTGACGTCTACACTCACACCTGCATGCACACCAACATCAGCCAGTGCTTCCATCACCACCACACCCTCCTGTACAGTCCGCACGCGTGCAGTCACCACCCCCACTGCCATTTACACGTCCCCTGTGTCCTCTCCCACTGTGTCTGTCACCCCCTCTTCCAAGACACACAAACGCAGGCAGCCACCCACCCAACAGACATCCACCTCACGACAGCCTACAGCACCAGCACCTTCACCCAATGACAGCACACCTGACTCTCCTACAACCACATCCTCTTCCTCCACTCCCATCGCCACTTCTCCTACCCTTTACCTTGGCCCTAAAAAACTTTTCCTGGCTAATCTTGACCTCTTTCCCTCCGATGACCTACCCCCTCCATCTGCAAAGAGTCCCAAGAGCACCACAGCCACCACCAGCCCAGCTTCGGGTGTCACTGTTGTGCATGGGTTCTGGAGTCCACCCTTTGCCAGCAATGACACCTCCATCAGCAGCAAGGACATATCCAGCCCCCCCCGGCAAGAGGACCAGGAAACACAAGGGCCGCGTTGCGAGGACTGACACGGCTGCCCCCAAGGAGCAGAGTTCGCCCACTTCACCAGCCACAACATCTAGGGGAGGCAAGGGCCCGAGAGCCCCATCTAAGGAGCGTAAGGGCAGCAGGGCGGAGAAGTCAGCCAGCAGGAGCGCGGAGCAGGTGGGCCCCACATGCCACATCCCAGCTGTAAAGGAGGACACCAAATGGCCCAGGACTCCGTCACCGAAGGGTCCAGAAACATCACGGTCGGAGGGCGACTGAGCAGGGAGTCCAGCCCAGGTCTGGCTCCCTTGAACCTACTGGATGTGCACCGCTGAACAGGGCCCGCCGTGCAGAAGAGCACCGCTGAACAGGGCCCGCCGTGCAGAAGAGCACCGCTGAACAGGGCCCGCCGTGCCGAAGAGCACCGCTGAACAGGGCCCCGCCGGGAAGATAGGCACCGCTGAACAGGGCCCCGGCGTGAAGATAGGCACCGCTGAACAGGGCCCCGCCGTGAAGATAGGCACCGCTGAACAGGGTCCCGCCGTGCAGAAGAGCACCGCTGAACAGGGCCCCGCCGTGCAGAAGAGCACCGCTGAACAGGGCCCGCCGTGCAGAAGAGCACCGCTGAACAGGGCCCGCCGTGCAGAAGAGCACCGCTGAACAGGGCCCCGCCGTGCAGAAGAGCACCGCTGAACAGGGCCCCGCCGGGAAGATAGGCACCGCTGAACAGGGCCCGCCATGCAGAAGAGCACCGCTGAACAGGGCCCCGCCGTGCAGAAGAGCACCGCTGAACAGGGCCCGCCGTGCAGAAGAGCACCACTGAACAGGGCCCCGCCGGGAAGATAGGCACCGCTGAACAGGGCCCGCCATGCAGAAGAGCACCGCTGAACAGGGCCCCGCCGTGCAGAAGAGCACCGCTGAACAGGGCCCGCCGTGCAGAAGAGCACCACTGAACAGGGCCCCGCCGTGCAGAAGAGCACCGCTGAACAGGGCCCCGCCGTGAAGATAGGCACCGCTGAACAGGGCCCCGCCGTGAAGATAGGCACCGTTGAACAGGGCCCCTCCGTGCAGAAGAGCACCGCTGAACAGGGCCCGCCGTGCAGAAGAGCACCGCTGAACAGGGCCCGCTGTGCAGAAGAGCACCGCTCCGCTGGGCCCTTCCTGTCAAGCACCGCTCCGCTGGGCCTCGCCGTCTCAAGCACCGCTCCGCTGGGCCCTTCATCTCAAGCACCGCTCCGCTGGGCCCCGCCGTCTCAAGCACCGCTCCGCTGGGCCCTTCCTGTCAAGCACCGCTGCGCTGGGCCTCGCCGTCTCAAGCACCGCTCCGCTGGGCCCCGCCGTCTTAAGCACCGCTCCGCTGGGCCCTTCCTGTCAAGCACCGCTCCGCTGGGCCCCGCCGTCTCAAGCACTGCTCCTGCTGTGCCCCGCCGTCTCAAGCACCGCTCCGCTGGGCCCTTCCTGTCAAGCACCGCTCCGCTGGGCCTCGCCGTCTCAAGCACCGCTCCGCTGGGCCCCGCCGTCTCAAGCACCGCTCCGCTGGGCCCTTCCTGTCAAGCACCGCTCTGCTGGGCCCCGCCGTCTCAAGCACCGCTCCGCTGGGCCCTTCCTGTCAAGCAATGCTCCGCTGGGCCTCGCCATCTCAAGCACTGCTCCGCTGGGCCCTTCATCTCAAGCACCGCTCCGCTGGGCCCTTCCTGTCGAGCACCGCTCCGCTGGGCCCCGCCGTCTCAAGCACCGCTCCGCTGGGCCCTTCCTGTCAAGCACCTCTCCGCTGGGCCCTTCCTGTCAAGCACCGCTCCGCTGGGCCTCGCCGTCTCAAGCACCGCTCCGCTGGGCCCTTCATCTCAAGCACCGCTCCGCTGGGCCTTTCCTGTCAAGCACCGCTCCGCTGGGCCTCGCCGTCTCAAGCACCGCTCCGCTGGGCCCCGCCGTCTCAAGCACCGCTCCGCTGGGCCCTTCCTGTCAAGCACCGCTCCGCTGGGCCTCGCCGTCTCAAGCACCGCTCCGCTGGGCCCTTCATCTCAAGCACCGCTCCGCTGGGACCCGCCGTCTCAAGCACCGCTGAGCTGGGCCCTTCCTGTCAAGCACCGCTCCGCTGGGCCCCGCCGTCTCAAGCACCGCTCCGCTGGGCCCTTCCTGTCAAGCACCGCTCCGCTGGGCCTCGCCGTCTCAAGCACCGCTCCGCTGGGCCCTTCATCTCAAGCACCGCTCCGCTGGGCCCTTCCTGTCAAGCACCGCTCCGCTGGGCCCCGCCGTCTCAAGCACCGCTCCGCTGGGCCCTTCCTGTCAAGCACCGCTCCGCTGGGCCCCGCCGTCTCAAGCACCGCTCCGCTGGGCCCTTCCTGTCAAGCACTGTTTATGGTTCACTGTGCCCACCATGCCACCTCCTTGACCAGTGGAGACTGTCATCCACCTGATGGACTGTGGCTTTGCACTCCCCAGGATGGCAGAGTGGGCAACCCACCCACTGTATAGACTTGAGAGACTGTGGCTTTGCACTCCCCAGGATGGCAGAGTGGGCAAGCCACCCACTGTAGAGACTTGAGAGACTGTGGCTTTGCACTCCCCAGGATGGCACAGTGGGCAAGCCACCCACTGTAGAGACTTGAGAGACTGTGGCTTTGCACTCCCCAGGATGGCACAGTGGGCAAGCCACCCACTGTAGAGACTTGAGAGACTGTGGCTTTGCACTCCCCAGGATGGCACAGTGGGCAACCCACCCACTGTAGAGACTTGAGAGACTGTGGCTTTGCACTCCCCAGGATGGCACAGTGGGCAACCCACCCACTGTAGAGACTTGAGAGACTGTGGCTTTGCACTCCCCAGGATGGCACAGTGGGCAACCCACCCACTGTAGAGACTTGAGAGACTGTGGCTTTGCACTCCCCAAGATGGCACAGTGGGCATGGTGGCCCCTTCGTGGATCTGGCGTCGTGGACTCATGTGGCTGTGGTGCCCCCCCCTTCCCTTCCCCCTGAGGTGCCTGTAGTTTTTTCATCAGATGCCCCTGCAGTGTTCTCTCCAAAGGACTCAGGTCTCCTGTGTGGGCTTTGCCCTTGTGTCGCTACACTGTAGCCCACGGACTGTTCGATTTAACTTTGATGTAGAGGACTAATTGCCTCGGTTCTCCATGGCAGTGTGTATAGTATTATTTTGTTATGGATATTTTGCATAGTTGACCGATACATATCAGAGTCTATTTTTTATATACATTTTTCTTCACAATTTAATTATGTCTTTGCATTTTTCAGGGGGGTTTGGGTGGTGTCACTGTGCATTGTTGCTCTGCATTGGTGTGTACATAGTTTGGGGGGGTGGGGGTCGCATATGTGTGTGCCCGTAACCTTTCCTCCTCCCCCCTCCCGTGTGTCGTAGGTGCAGTACTCACCGTTGTCGTCTGCGCCGGCGTTCGTACTCGTGGTAGATGAGAAGGTAGACAAGAGCAGGTAGGATGTTTAATTCGGGTTCCATGCTGTCCTCCGTACTCGTGGAGTGTGTTTTGGTGAGCGTTTTCCCGTCCATAGTCTGTTTCCGCCGTGTTTTTATCGGCGGGGCTCCCGCCCTGGAAAAGGTGGCGGATTGGTGAGTTGTAATACTGTGGGCGGTACATTGTCTGCCGCCTGCCTGTTGGCGGTGACCGCCGCGCTGTTTGTCTGTACCGCCGTGGCGGTCGGAGTGTTAATGTGGCGGGCTGTGTTGGCGGTTCCCGCCAGGGTCAGAATTCCATTTTTTGGACCGCCGGCCTGTTGGCGGGTTGGCCGCCGCTTTATCACCGACCGCCAGGGTTAGAATCACCCCCTGTGTCTGTTGGTACAAATACTTTACACCTAGCACTCTGAAGTTAAGCCTGCCTGCTCGTGCCAAGCTATCAAAGGGGTGAGCGGGGGTTAGCTGAGGGTGATTTTCTTTTACCCTGACTAGAGTAAGGGTCCTTATTTGGACAGGGCGTAACCTGACTGTAAACCAAAGACCCAATTTCTAACACTGCTGTATATGGTGAGTGAAGCATACATGTGTGCTTCATTTGTGACATATTCAGTGAGTTGCTTGTAGGGGATGAGGCCAGCATAAATATTTCTCATGTTAGGGACCTTGTGTGTAGCTTTGTGCCCCCACAGTCCTGCATTCTTGTACTGATATTATGTGGGCAATGACATGGATACACACATCACAATTACTAAGCATAGTAGATGGAACACAATACACAAAGACATGCTGGTTCTGTAGAAGGTGTTTATTTACAATGGTTGTAGTGCAATATTTACAATGTCCAGGTCAGTGACCCCATTTGTGAAATCCATACAATTGTGACACAACACAAGTCAAGGATTGAGGGACATGTCATGAGACATGCTTGGGTGAAGTGTCGCTAAGTGTGGAGGAACAACAATTTCCAATTGGTAAGTGAGAGACGACACTCTATAGCAGACAGGTCAACAGAGTGTGGGTGAAAGGTGAACACTGGCATGATCTGAAGCACAGGAAAAAGGAGAACACTGCCCATGTGGCATGGGCTGGTGCTACTGGGAACTTTTACGAGTGAAGCTCCGATGTGTGTTGTGTCTCCTCTGCCCTTGATGGTGGTGGTGGGGAGGAAGAGGGGGCCACACACACTTCAGTGGTTGAAGATGTGGATTCCCAATTCCCGGCAGCTGCCATTTATGGAACAACATATGGCATCACTGCAGCAAGGATGAGCTGCTGATTTTTCAGGATAGTACCAACATCCCAGTGGTAGGCAGCCACATCTGTGTGAAGTTATAATCCAAAGTAAGTTGTTTTAATGGGATTTTATTAAGTCCAAAGTAATTATCTCATCCACAATAAACGATCCAGCAGCTCACAACACCTCCCACTATCTTCCTCCTCTCAACCAGTTCTCCACCCACCTTCCAGAATCCCCACAAGACTCCAACAATCCTTTACATAATAGCATTCTACAGATAGAGATGAGATGCCCAGTATATGAAGATACCACACATCTTTCCCCCTAAAACAAACAGAATAAACAAAAACATGTAATTGCAGAAACTTTGTACAATATCATAATACTAAGATAAAAAAAAACGCATATAGAGAAGTAGAATAATAAACAAGGAAAAGATCTGCCATTGAATCTTTACACACATGTTTTTTTTTAGACACAACAATGCGATTGAAATTCCAAATTCTTCCATCACACACTTTTACAGCATTTCGAAATAACTTTATAACAGTAAATGGTCCCCAAAACCTGCTCCCACTTTTACCAAAGGTTGGTCTCTTAATCAGAACCTTGTCCCCAACTTCCACATTCACATCACAAGTACGTTTCGTCATATCAAAATAATCTTTCCTCCTATCCGCCGCCTTCTCCTCATGTATTCTACCAGACCAAGACATGGCATCATTCTTGCCTCCACCAACCCAACCAGGGACCAGCATTGTATTAGCCTTCCTTCCCCTAAACAACTCAAACGGAACAACCCCTGTGGAAGTATGTGGAGTAAAACGATAAGCCATCAAAAATCTCTTCAATCCTTCCTTCCAACATCTTCTTGCTGCCATTTCTAATTGAACACACTCTTTGACACATTTGTTAAATCTTTCAACAATTCCATTTCCCTCAGGATGATAGAGGGAACACAACTTGTGTTTAATTCCCAACCTCATGAGATACTCTTCCATTTCTTTGGAAACAAATTGTGGTCCGTTGTCCGTGAGAATAGCATTGGGAAAACCCTCCCGAGCAAAGATTTCCTCCAGAAGAACTATAATCCTCTTGGTTTCAACACTATGCACAATACCGATCTCCACCCACCTGGAGAAATGATCGACCAAAACCAAAATATAGCTAATCCCACCTTTACCATAAATAGGACCCACGATATCCATGCCAACAATATCCCACGGTCTTTTAGCCGGACTTCTGATACACATCGATGGTACTCTCATTCTATAGATCTTGTCACTGTTACAACAGTCAGGACAATCCCTGACCACCCTTTCTATACCCACATCCATTCCTGGCCACCAATAATTCAAGCGAATTCTTGATTTGGTTTTACTTATTCCTTGATGACCAGAATGTCCAAGTTGAATGATCCTATCCACCAAAGTACCAGGAACTACTAGTCTTTCACCACGTAGTAACACACCATCAGAAATTGACAATTCATCTCTTATCATCCAAAACCCTTTTAATTTTTCAGAGTTCCTTAAATTTGCAAATTTCCATTTGCTCTTTATGAAATCACTTACACTCTGTAGAACAGGATCATTAGCAACCTCACGTACCCATTCTTCATGACTAATAACTCCTTCCGTAATGCTACACACACTAAACTTATCCTCCTGTTCCTCAGAACTGTCCTCCTCTGAAATCAACGTAAGTCTTGATAAGCAATCAGCCGTGTTATTGCATGCCCATGGAACGTAAAATACCTTGAAATCAAAATCTTGCAAATTTACTACCCATCTACTAATCCTGGATGAAATTTGATCAAGGCCCTTTTTCATGAACACCTCAACTAATGGTTTGTGATCCGTGTACACATTGAAGGATCTTCCCCATACAAAAATTTTCAATTTCCCTATCGCCCAAGCAACACCCAGAGCTTCCTTTTCAATAGTTGAGTAATTCTGTTCTGAACCTCTTAAAGTCCTTGAACAATATGCCACAGGTTTTAAATCATGTACATCACCTTTTTGTAGAAGCACAGCACCCAAACCTTTAGTACTAGCATCAGTCATAACAACACACTGTTCATTAGGATTAAAAGATTTCAAACACCCTACCTTTGATAAGTTATTCTTAACCTCAATAAATTCCTTTTCACAACCTTCACACCAGTTGAAACTAACACCTTTCTTTAGCAATTTACGCATACTTTCAGTTTTGGCAGCAAGATTTGGAAGAAATTTCCCATGAAATTCCACCATACCAAAGAAAGCCTGAAGCTCTTCTTTGCTCTCAGGCGGTCGCAGATTCAAAATACTCTCTACCAGCTCTCTTTTGGGATACAACCCCAAAGAAGTAATTCTATGTCCCAAATATTCTATCTCCTCCTTCGCAAAATGGCATTTGTTCAGTTTCAACGTAAGACCATGATCACCCAACACTCTAAGAACTCCCTTAACCCTCACATCATGTTCCTCTTTTGTCCGACCAAAAACCAAAATATCATCCTGAAAATACTTCACTCCCTCCACAGAGCCAAACAAATCATGCATCACACGTTGAAATACCGAGGAAGCTGAAACCAACCCAAAAGGCATCCTCACAAACCTGAAAGTGCCAAAAGGTGTAATAAAGGTCGTTAGATCCCTAGAATCCACATGGAGCATAATCTGATGGTATGCCGAAGCTAAATCTAATGTACTAAAATATTTAGCTCCATGCAACAAAGTTACCATCTCAGAGATATTGGGAAGAGGAAATACATCACTAACAACAGCTTTATTGAGATTCCTCAAATCCACACAGAGACGAATCTCACCAGATGGTTTACGTGCCACCACTACCGGTGAAACCCATTCCGAGGCTTCAACAGGTTCTATGATACCACACTGACACAACCTGTGTAGCTCTTTCTGAACATCCTCCCTAATAGAAATTGGTATGGGTCGCACCTTGCATACGATTGGTACTGCATTTTCTTTAAGCTTTATACGGTGTACATACTTAGTAAGGCATCCCAATGCATCAGTGAACACGATCTTGAATTCGTTCACAAAATCTGGAAAACCACTGTCACTAACCACATCAGATATCTTACATATTCTGTTAACATCATATTTAAAATCTTTTCTCAACATCACAGGCATAGGATTATTAGGATCCAAAATAAATTCAAGATCCTTCTGATGTGGCCAGCTAATAACACTGTCACCTTTTACTGGTACATATATTTTACCCACAATAGAATTAGATTTAAACTCTATTTTAGATTCGAAATAACCCCTCAGATCTATAGCTTGGCCACCATAACCCCCTGGAACCACATCGGGATTTTTTAGTTTCACTGAATGACTCAAATATTTATCAAATGTTTCGTTAGACATAAGAGTCAACCAAGCTCCTGAATCAAAAAGGACTTCACACATAACACCCCCCAGGTTTACAATGTCCTTAGGATATTTCTTCTCAGTGACACAATCCTCCACCATCAAGATACGATCTTGCACCACCTTAATAGAAGTAGAAGGTAATTCCTTTGGCGATCTACAGCATTTTGCAAAGTGTCCACGTTTTCCACATAATTTGCACACAGCAGCAATTGCAGGACATTTTTTATAAGACGCAAAATGACCCAGGTTTCCACATCGAAAACATTTTGTATCTTTAAACTTAGATTTCTGTATCTGTGATAACTTAAGTTCATCCTTCTTTCCATCAACCTCTAAAACATTGTTCTCTTGTGATTCATTCTTCGGACCAATTTTATTCACAGAAGGATACTTATTTTTCTCTAATTCACCAACACACGCCAACGTGTGCTCCACACCTTTAGCAATAGTTATCACTTCATGAAGCGTAGGATCATCCTTACTCCAAAGTTCTTGTCTGATTTTGTCACTGGAGCACTTCAACATAAACTGATCCCTTATGCGTTCTTCAATAGTCACCCCAAATTTGCAAGTTGCAGCCAATTTCCTCAAGGCTGTTATATATTCCTCTATAGACTCATTCTGTCCTTGTTCTCTCATACCAAAATGGTAGCGTTCCAAAATTGTACTAATCTTTGGAAGATAATGAAGATCCAGTTTCTTTATGCAAAGTTCAAATTCATTTAATTCTGCCCCTTCATCCTCAGGCTCAGGTAACGTTTCAAAGACTTCCAAGCCTTCACATCCCAAACAATGCATGAGGAGTGAGACTTTCCTTTCATTAGATATAGATGAACCACAAACTCTTGTGTAATGAAGAAATGATTTTTTCCATTTCGACCAAATTATAGGAGCATCTCCAGGTACAGTTAAGAAAAAAGGAGGAGGTGGTATATTCTGCATGTTTGAACAAAAGTGTAAAATGTAAAGTTCTGTTTGTTTGAACAAAAATGTAAAATGTAAAGTCTAATGTACAGCTCCTTCACTTTATAGTCTTCCCCAAACTCAGTCCAAAATCCAAGTAAACATTTAGTACCTTTGAGCCCTCAATGTGATACACAAAACGAAGAGGCTATTTTCTACGTTGAGTTTGTCTTGTTTTATGAAAATGAGGCTGTAGTAAACACTCGTAAATGTATTTCTTGTGTTTATACACTGAAAAAATGCCCACGTAACATTTTAAACATCTGCACTGAAAATCCGGAAGGCGCGGTGAATCGTAGTCTTTGTTTGTTTATGGATCGGCAAGCGCACGCGATTAAAATGCAGCTTCAGAAGAAGCGCGTGCGCTCGTGCTCCACTTTCCAAGACACACACGCGGCAGTTCCTGTTTGTTTATTTTGGAAATCGGTGAGATGTGAGCGCACGAGATGGAACGTGGCTTCAGAGGAAGCGCGAGCGCTCGCATCAATTACAGAACCAGGCAATTGAAAGCGACGCGTGCCAGCTTCACGCGGTGAGCAAAATATTCAAAAATATACCGGCGTCGTGTGGCAACTGTTGGTAAAGCTAACACATCAAGTCCATAGAATATTATTAAACTTGATGAAAATGTACAGCAAACCTGACCTTAGTCAATTAAGCCCTCTGCATAGACTGTAAATCACAGTTATTAATTCCAAGTCATTTCTTTTAGGAGACAGGGCTTAAGTCAGACAATCCAAAGAACGAATTATGGAAATAAATCCTTACAAGTCCTCCTATTTTTGCCACATACCTTGTTGTTACAATTGTTGGATCCAAAATAAAGTCATCCAATATAAGAGCTCCTGTTCTGTGTTCAAAGTAGAAGTTCCAATATCTGTGTTGAGATAATTTCACCAACGCATCCCATCCTCGTCGCCAATGTGAAGTTATAATCCAAAGTAAGTTGTTTTAATGGGATTTTATTAAGTCCAAAGTAATTATCACATCCACAATAAACGATCCAGCAGCTCACAACACCTCCCACTATCTTCCTCCTCTCAACCAGTTCTCCACCCACCTTCCAGAATCCCCACAAGACTCCAACAATCCTTTACATAATAGCATTCTACAGATAGAGATGAGATGCCCAGTATATGAAGATACCACAATCTGTCCTGTGGGAGGCCACTTCCCAGTGCGTGTCTAGCTTGTTCTTAATTACGCTGCTGCCAGTTTGGGAGGGCATTAGTTGTGGCCTCTCCCTCATGGCAGCAGCTATCTCCCTAAGACACTGCTGGACAGTGGGTAGTGTGTGCCTCGTTTGGCTGCAGTATGTTCATTGGCCGTAACGAGACATGGGCCCATTCCCTCTTGGCTGGCTGCCACAGTCTTCATCCCCACCTATACTTGCCTGATCCTGCTCCCACTGGACTCCTACCACTGTCCTCTCAGAGCTGGCCCCTGGGTCCTCGGAGTCCTTAGATGTGTTGCTGCTGGCAGGTTGTACTATTGGAGTGTTGGGTGAGGCATCTGGGATGGCTGCTACATCAGTTGTCCTCCTTGTGATGGGAGGTGGTATCTGGAGGGATCCCAGGACTTCTTGGAGGGTTTCTTGGCTAATGGTTGTCAGCTGGTCATCCAGGTCCTCGGGGTACTCCAGGACAGGCAGATCAGCAGGAGAGCTATCATCCTCTGCAATGAGATGGTGTAAAATCAATCTTTCAATGTTGTGGCAGTTGAGATGTCACATTACTGACTTGCTATTAGATGCTCATTGTCATCTTACTTCCAAAACATTGGGGCATATTAATAATGCCTTAGCGCCACTTTACACCACAGTAACATCATTATTCTTGATGTTAATGTGGCCCAACGAGAACGAAATCCCAGTGCCTTATTTACAGAGTGGCACAATGCATGCATTGCACCACACTGTAACCTTTTGCGCTACATTATGCCGATGCAAGGCACAATGTATGCAAAGTGGGTGTTCCCCTGTTAGGGGAGCCTGAAAAATGGCATAAGGAAGTCTGTGAGATTTCCACGTCCATTTTTATGGCACTTTTAATGCCTGCTCAGGTGGCTTTCATTCTTTAGAATGGGGCCCTATGTACTCTGCAGGAGTAGCGCCAATATTTTGGCATTACTCCTGCAGAGTACATCAAAAGAATCATGTGAAATGACGCTATTGCCCCCTACCCTGCACCATGGTATGCCATTATTTAAATACGGCGCACACATGGTGGTGGAAGGGGGGTGCTAAGGGGCACAGGGAAAGTGGCGCTGAACTTGATGCCTCCCTCTTCTTGCACTTGAAAAATTTGCATTAATTTCCCCCATGCAACTTACCCTGCATTTGTGGTGTTTCCTGGTATTCTGTGCTGTCCTGTCCTGCAATTCCAGTGACCAGTTCCTCCGAGATGACCGCTGCAACCATCTCCTCCATCTCGTCCAGGTCCTCTTGTGGTGCTGGACCACCTCCAGTTTGCAGTGATGCCTTCCTATTCCTTGCCATTTTATTATTTTTCCTTTGTTTGCAATCATGCCATTGTTTCTTGCACTCAGTTACAGTTCTCCTCACCTCTGCCACACTGTTGATCTTGTCAACTATCTGCTACGAAATTGCCTCTCTCCTGCCAATTGGCAATTTGGAGGTGATGAAGATTTGATGTTGGTGCTCCGTCACCTCTCTCACAAATATTTCATGCTCCTCTGCACTAAAACAACACTTTCTTTTTTTCTTCTCCCTCCCATGAGACCTGTGTGTGCCCTCCTGGCTGTTTCCTGGTTGAATGGGGTCACCCTGGGGTCTCTCCTGGCTTTCTGGGTCCATTTTGCCTCTCTGTTGCACTGTTTTCTCCATTAGCGTATGAAGTTGACTCTAATGCGGTTTAAAATAGTGCATATCCGTTTTGTGACAAATGTACATGTTGTAAAACAGGTTAGAGTCATTTTTGCGGCCTTAAAATCATTTTGCCTTACGAAAAGGTGCAATGGTTAACGTAAAAAATATTGACTTTAACCAGTTTTCCATATTGCGCTTTTATCAGGGCTCCTTTGCAAAAGCTGTTTCCCCAGCATTAAAGATCTATATAGCCAAGGCACAAGGTGCAGCTCTGTATGGGGTGGAGGTATGGGGTTTCTCCAACTATAACAAGATCTAAGTTGGAAAAAACAACTTTGCGAGGGCCTTGATAGCGTGTCCACGCTCCACACCCCTGCTCCCAATATTTTTGGATCTGGGGTTAAGTCGAGCAGCAGACGTAGCTATATTAAGACCTCTCTTGTACTGGATCAGGTTATGGACTACCCCTGAACTAGATATATACAAGATCTCATTACTTGGGGGGTCATTACAACCCTGGCGGACGGTGTTAAAGGTCCGGTAATACCGCAAACAGGCCGGCGGACAAAAAAAGGGAATCATGACCGTGGCAGAAACCGCCAACAAAGACAGCCACTTTAACACTCCGCCCGCCACGGCGGTACAGACAAGCAGCGCGGCGGTCACTGCCAACAGACAGGCGGAAGACAATGTACTGTCCATAGTATCACAACCCGCCAATCCGCCACCTTTTCCGGGGCGGATTCACCATGGATAAAAACACGGCGGAAACAGCTTCTGCATTGGGAAAACGCTCACCTTAACACATCCCACGAGGAAGGAGGACACCATGGAGCCGGAATTACAAATCCTACCTGCCCTTCTCTTTCTACTCATCTACGAAGACCAGCGCCGGCGGCGGCGAAGACAACGGTGAGTACTGCACCTACCACATAGGGGAGGGGGGAGGCAAAAGTCAGGGGGACACACACGAAACACCCCCAACCCAACCCTTGCATATTACAACACACACACCAATGCATTTTCAAACATCACAGTAACAACCCACAACCCCCCCCCGGAAGAATGCAAGGACAAAACGAAATCAGTTCAAACATTGTAATGTATCAATATACATGTGTCAATTATATACAGATATATATAAACTCATACAAAGGTACATACATTACGAGAAGTAGTGCAGATATGCACATCTCAATGTCCGTGCACCACTAGGCCAAAAATGCATGGGCGAGGCCCAAACAAGATATCTGTCCACAAACGGAGAGAACACTGCCGGGGCATCAGAGAGAAAAACAACAGGCCCCTCAGGGGGAAGGGAAGGGGGGGCACCTCAGCTGGATTACAGCACCACGCCACATCCACGACGGGGCTCCATGCCCATTGATGTATCCTGGGGAGTGCAAAGCCACAGTCTCACAAGTCTCTACAGTGGGTGGTTTGCCTACTGTTCAATCCTGGGGAGTGCAAAGCCACAGTCTCTCAAGTCTCTACAGTAGGTGGGTTGCCCACTGTTCAATCCTGGGGAGTGCAAAGCCACAGTCTCACAAGTCTCTACAGTGGGTGGTTTGCCCACTGTTCAATCCTGGGGAGTGCAAAGCCACAGTCTCACAAGTCTCTACAGTGGGTGGGTTGCCCACTGTACCATTCTGGGGAGTGCAAAGCCACAGTCTCACAAGTAGATAACAGCCTCCACTGGTTCTGGAGGGGGACTGGTGCCCAGAGTGCTTCATCCTGTGAAGGACAGAGGTAGTGGATGGATCTCTCCACTGGTTCTGGAGGGGGAATGGTGCCCAGACTGGATTAGTCTCCCTGTGACAGTTCTTGTCCCGTCACTGTCCCAGCTGCACATGGGATAACGATGCTTGATGTGGCGGTCTTTTCCTTCTTCAGTGGTGCATGCCCTGTTCAGCGGTGCATGCCCTGTTCAGCGGTGCTTCACCATGGCGGTCTCTGGACTGTTCAGCGGTGCTTGCCCTGTTCAGTGGTGCATGCCCTGTTCAGCGGTGCTTTGCCAGGGCGGTCTCTGGACTGTTCAGCGGTGCTTGCCCTGTTCAGCAATGCATGCCCTGTTCAGTGGTGCTTTGCCATGGCGGTGTCTGGACTGTTCAGAGGTGCTTGCCCTGTTCAGCGGTGCATGCCCTGTTCATCGGTGCTTCGCCATGGCGGTCTCTGGACTGGGCATTGGTGTGTGGCAGGACGGTCCCTCATTGCCCAGTGGGGCTGTGGCTGCTGGGGCCCTCCTGGCCAATTACTCTGGCGGTGGTCTCCTGACCAGTGACGATACTTGGGCCCTCCTGGGCAATGCCTATGGCGGTGGTCTCCTGACCAGTGACGATACTTGTGCCCTCCTGGGCAATGACTCTGGCGGTGGTCTCCTGACCAGTGACGATACTTGGGCCCTCCTGGGCAATGCCTATGGCGGTGGTCTCCTGACCAGTGACAATACTTGTGCCCTCCTGGGTAATGACTCTGGTGGTGGTCTCTTGACCAGTGACGATACTTGGGCCCTCCTGGGCAATGACTCTGGCGGTGGTCTCCTGACCAGTGATGATACTTGGGCCCTCCTGGGCAATGCCTATGGCGGTGGTCTCCTGACCAGTGACGACGGTGCTGGCGGTGGCGTCCCGGCCGCCGGCAAGGATGCCGCCCTTCTCCGCCGTGATGCTCACACCAGGCTGTGCAGACTTCTTCTGGCCCTTCCCCACCTTTGGAGGAGTCACAGCTGACTCTGCAATCCCCCTGGGACCCCTGTGAGTTGTTTTGCCTCCAGGAGTCTTCACCCGGTCCCGTCGGCCACTTTCCAACTTCAGAGCCTTTACAGGGGGTGGACTGGCAGTGCCTTGGCTCCGTGTCACACTGCCTACCCTGGTGGCCGGTGCACTCCACACACCTTGAACACACATCACTGGTACTGGAGGCTTTTTGGCTGAGGCGCTACGACGAGACTGATAAATTGGAGGGGTGGGGGCAAAAAGGTCAACTTTGCAGAGGGACAGTTTCTGACGAACACTGGGATGGGTAGCTGGAGGGGGTCTGGGAGTGGAGGAAGAGGAGTTGGTTGTAGGAGGTGTCACTTTAGGTGTTTTGGGTGCAGGTGCAAGAACTGGAGGCTGTTGTGAGGTGGATGGATGTTGGGTGTGCGGGTACCCGTGTTTGTGTACTTTGGGAGGGGGCGTCACAGACACACTGGGAGAGGACACAGGGGACGTGTAAATGGGAGTGGAGGTGGTGAGTGCAGGTGAGCGGGGTGTGGTGCTGGGTGTTCTAGTGCGAGTCCTGGTGCCTGTAGATGTAGTGCATGCAGGTGAGAGTGTAGACGACACTGGGAGGGAGGAGGCAGATGACGAGGAGGGGGACACAGTGGAAGCAGTGGATGTTGCTGTGTCTGCATGTGTGTGATGCTTGTGTGTGTGCCTGTGGGTTGTGTGGTGCCTATGTTTGCCTAAGCTACTTTTGTGTGTTGAGGTGTGTGTATGCATGCTTGTCTGATGGTGTGCTTGGGACAGGCTGGGGTATAGGGGATTGGGTCTGGGTGGAGGAAGTTGGAAGGGGAGGCTGGAGACAGGGACAATGACTGCCATCAGTGCTGAGGCCAGAGATTGCAGGGTTCGATGATGGGCAGCCTGACCAGAATGAATGCCCTCCAGGAATGCATTAGTGTGTTGCAACTGCCTTTCTACACCCTGGATGGCATTCACAATGGTAGACTGCCCAACGGGAAACATCCTTTTTTACGACTTTTTTTTTCCGAAGGTCGTGGTTAACGAAAGCGCAACAACGCTTTTTTTAACCACGACTTCGTTTTTTTGTGCCTTAACTACGTATGTTCTGAACAACGAACATGCGTGGTTAAGGTACAAAGAAGGGACTTGGCGAAGGTAAGTGTGGGTTTAGGTTTTGGGGAGTGGGTGGGGGGTCAGGGGGTTTTAGGTTTTGGGGTGGGGTTGGGGGGTGGGGTGTTTTTGGTTTTGGGGAGTGGGTGGGGGGTCAGGGGGTTTTAGGTTTTGGGGTGGGGTTGGGGTGTGGGACGTTTTTGGTTTTGGGGAGTGGGTGAGGGGTCAGGGGGTTTTAGGTTTTAGGGTGGGGTTGGGGGGGTGGGGCGTTTTTGGTTTTGGGGAGTGGGTGGGGGGTCAGGGGGTTTTAGGTTTTGGGGTGGGTTTGGGGGGGGCGTTTTTGGTTTTGGGGATTGGGTGGGGGGTCAGGGGGTTTTAGGTTTTGGGGTGGGGTTGGGTGTTTGGGGGGGTGGGGTGAGGGATGTAGGGTGAATGGTGCCTATTGTTAATGATTTTATCAGGAATGCCTTTACAACGAAATATCGTTGTTAAGGCATTCGTGGTAAAATCATTAGTAGTAGCAACGAGGTCGGTGTTCCGACCTCATTGTTAAGGCAGTAGTTTTTTTTGCAGTCGTTGTTTCGTCGTACAGTCCTGCCCAACAGTGAGTGACCTGAGGAGGTCAATGGCCTCCTCATTGAGGGCAGCAGGGGTGACTGGGGCAGGGCATGAGGTGCCTGGGGTGAAGGTGATGCCCACCCTCCTGGGTGAGCGGGCACGGGGCGAACGCTGAGGGGTGCTGGGAGGGCGGTGCTGGTAGGGGAGGTGGCGGCTGTACCTGTAGAAGTGGGGGGCACAGATGGTGCCGCCACCACAAGGGAGCTCCCATCGGCGGACGAGTCCGTGTCGCTGGTTGGTGATCCGGTGACCGATGTGTAGCTCCCCTCGCCTTCCGTCCCACTGGTGCATTCTGAGTCCATGGTGTGGCCCTCCATGGCCATGTGTGATGCAGCTACCTCGTGCCCCGGTGCCACTGTACCTCCGCCTGATGATGCTGATACACATAAGAACAGGGAGAGCAGAAAAAGGGGGAGGGGACGACATAAGAAAGACAGGTTGAGTGCATGGCTTACCGCTACCGTTGGCGGACAATACAGACACAGCAGACCTCTGCACTACGCCGTGCTCTTGGCCTCTACAGAAGCAAATCCTGTGATCTGGCCTACATGCCTGTGGTGGACATCTGCACACATGGATGCCACAGGGGCATCTATACCTGTACTTGGGCCACTACTGAGGTGGGGTGGAATGCCACATGCCCTGCATTACGGAGGGGCCTAGCCTGCTTATTTCTGCCTGGCCTAGGTACACCCACAGCCCTCCTCCCTCAGCCAGCCCCTCAAATGCGCGCCAAGTACCCAGAATGAGGTTGTACTCACCCCCTTGTGTCTGCTGTGATGCCCTCAAGCGCCCATCCAACTCAGGGTAGGCCACCGCCAGGATCCCAGAACATCAGGGGGGTCATGGTGCGATGGGCACCCCTCCCACGTTGGGAGGCCATCTCCAGCTGAGCCTCCGCCGTCTTCTTGCTATGCGGCGAATGTCCTCCCATCTTTTCCGCCAGTGGGTGCCCCCTTCTCTGGTGGGCCCCCAGGGTCCGGACTTCCTTGGCTATGGCACGCCAAATGTCCTTCTTCTGGTGGGCGCTGACCTACATGACATGCACAAGGAAGAAGAGAAGTCATTACCAGCTGCACCGTCGATGTAAGTGTCACCCCTCCCTACCCTTGCCATGTGGCACATGCATTCACATGCATTCATGTTCCCTGAACTCTGCCCCCTTCCCTCTTACAACCAGCCCTCTCCACCCAGGCCTAGCCCATACAACATGCTCCCTGTGTACTTACCTGTTGGTCTGGAGGACCGAAGAGTAGCGTGTACTGGGGGAGGACCCCGTCTACCTTTCCCCAGACGCAGCAGCCATCGTTGCTTCCAGACCGAGGTCACAGCAGCACTTGCAGTGTAGGTCCTCTCCTGTCGAAGGTCAGGTATTGAGTGATTGAACAGATAGAAAATGGTGGTGACGTCCGCGGCGGTGACGTCCGCGGCGGTGCGTATCATCAACGCCGGCGCACTTGTTCATTGGCTCCTTGGACCCATAGGGTCCAATGTTAACCAATGCAGCATTGCGCCGCGGTCTACCACCGCCTACCGCAACGGTATGCAACACCAGCGCAGTTACCTCACAATACAATTGTCCCAGTTTAGAGGTCAGGCAGCCGCCATTTCAGGGGCCACATGGCTTCATTTACTTCTGCGTCACACATAGCTAGGCCTACACTCAACACACATACAGGAAGGGTTTTGTGTTTGGTGTCGTGTTCTGTGTATCTGTGGGTACATACCTGGAAATTTGTTGACTCTGTGGTCGCTGTTGTCCTTCCTAGGCACCGTCAGCTGGGACAATTGAGAAGATGGCGGAATCCTCCGGTGTGCCGACCGCTGGTGGACCTGTTGACAATGGAGGAACGGCATTTCCTCGTCACCTACAGGTTTGACCGTGCCACTATCCAGGAACTATGTACCCAGTTGGAGCCAGACCTGATGTCACCAATCCGCCATCCCACTGGAATCCCCCCTGACGTGCAGGTGCTGTCAGTGCTCCATTTCCTTGCAAGTGAACAGTGGCCATGGCATCAGGGATGTCCCAGCCTATGTTTTCCAACGTGTTGTCCAGAGTGTTGGCTGCCCTGCTGAAAAACGTAAGGAGATACATTATTTTCCCTGAGGTGGAGGATTTGGCTACAGTGAAAGGCGACTTCTATGCCCTTGGACATATCCCCAACATCATAGGTGCTATTGATGAGACCCATGCAGTTCTGGTCCCCCCCACAGGAGTGAACAGGTATATAGGAACCGGAAGAGTTATCATTCCATGAATGTACAGATGGTATGTTTGGCAGACCAGTACATCTCCCAGGTAAATGCTATGTTCCCTGGCTCAGTGCATGACGCCTACATCCTGCGGAATAGCAGCGTCCCTTATATGATGGGTCAACTCCAGAGGCACCGTGAGTGGCTATTAGGGGACACTGGTTACCCCAACCTTTCCTGGCTATTGACCCCAGTGAGGAATCCCAGGACCAGGGCAGAGGAACGCTACAATGAGGCCCATGGGCGGACTAGGAGGGTGATCGAACGCACCTTCGGCCTCCTGAAGGCCAGGTTCAGGTGCCTCCATATGACAGGTGGTTCCCTATTCTACTCACCGAAGAAGGTGTGCCAGATCATCATCGCCTGCTCTATGCTTCACAATCTTGCTTTGCGACGCCAGGTGCCTTTTCTGCAGGAGGATGGTCCAGATGACGGTGTTGTGGCAGATGTGGAGCCTGTGGAGCCCGTGGACATTGTTGAGGAGGAAGCTGAGGAAGAAGACAGCGACAACAGGGAGTCAGTCATACAGCAATATTTCCAGTGACACACAGGTGAGGACATTTTCATTTTTACCATTACCATCACTGTCACACTTCTTCCTCTATCCTGTGTGTAATTTCATAGCATTATTTCATAACTGAGTTGTACCTTTCCATTACGGTTTCACAGGTGTGGTTACAAACGTGTGTTATCTGCTTGCATCCTTCAAGGACTTGTGATGTGTGACATAGGGATGTTGGCTTTACAACTAGGAACGCATTTTGACACTGTCATTGATAATACATTTTACCAAATCACAGACTGACTCCAGATTGTTTTGTGGTTCAAGGGTGTTTATTTAAGTGCTCAAAAATGGAGGGGGGTTGTAATATGGTGATGGGGGACGGTGGAGGAATGTCCATGGCAGAGTCCAGTCCATTGGTCACACAGGTGCACTGGCCATATGGGCAAAGGAAGTGGAGCTGGGGCAGTTAAAGTATGGACAGGGTAACAAAGTGGGACAGTGGGAGGACAATCAGGGTCATCTCATTTCCTGGCGGGGGTCTTGCCATCTTGCTCTGTCCTGTTCCTGGATCTCAGGGACCGCTTGCGTGGTGGTTGTCCGTCTGCAGGGGGTGGGGTGCTGGTGTGGTGGTCCTGTGGTGGGGCGTCCTGTCCACTAGCGCCGGCGGAGGTGGTGGGCAGTTCATCGTCCAGGCTAGTGTCAGGGGCCCCTTGGAGTGCCACGGTGTCCCTCAAGGTCTGCTATATGTCCTTCAGCACCCCTACGATGGTGCCCAGGGCGGAACTGTTGGTCCTGAGCTCCTCCCTGAACTCCAAATACTGCTCCTCCTGCAGGCGCTGGGTGTCCTGAAACTTGGCCAGGACCGTTGCCATCGTCTCCTGGGAGTGGTGGTATGCTCCCATGATGGAGGATAGGGCCTCGTGGAGAGTGGGTTCCCTTGGCCTGTCCGCCCCCTGTTGCACAGCAGCCCTCCCAGTTCCCCTGTGTTCCTGTGCCTCCGTCCCCTGGACCGTGTGCCCACTACCACTGCCCCCAGGTCCCTGTTGTTGTTGGGGTGGTGGGTTATCCTGGGTTCCCTGTAGTGGTGGACACACCGCTGATTGACGTGTCCTGGGTACGGAGGTATGGGCCCGCTGGGTGGGTGCTGTGCTGGTGTTACCAGAGGGTGGAAGGTCAGTGTTGGGCTGTGCCTGTGCAAGGGGAACCAACTGTCCTGAGGCCCACGATGGTCCGGGCTGGTCATCAGGATCCAGTAGGGCAGAGCTGCTATCGTCACTGTGGGCCTCTTCTGTGGGTGGAGTGGAGTTGTCTGGACCCTCCGGTGTGGTGACGGTCCTTCGTGATCCTGCAGGGGCATTGGTGCATGATTATTGCATGTGTGTGTGTCATGGTGTGCAATGGGTGGCTCACCGTGTACACCAGTGCAAGCATTCCTGTGGGGGGGCTTGTGTGATGATGGTTGGGGGGGTGTTCTGAGTATGTGCAGTGAGCATGCTTTGGTGAGGGGTGACCATGCTTAGTTGTGTCATGGAGGGCTTGGTGTTGGGATGTGTGGTTTGTGTTATTAGTACATTAGTGAGGATTTGGAGTGATAGGGGAGGGGGGGAGGGAGGGGGGGTGTGATAGCATGCAGGTAGGGTGGAGGATATGATAGTTAAGATTTGACTTACCAGTGTCCATTGCTCCACCGACTCCTCCGAGGCCCTCTGGATGCATGATGGTCAAGACTTTCTCCTACCATGTTGTTAGTTGTGGGGGAGGAGGTGGGGATCCGCCGCCAGTCCGCTGTACTGCGATGGTGTGCCTGGAGACCGCTGAGCGCACCTTCCCCTGTAGGTCATTCCACCTCTTCCTGATGTCCTCCCGATTTCTTGGATGCTGTTCCACAGCGTTGACCCTGTCCACTATTCTGCGCCATAGCTCAATCTTCCTGGCTATGGATGTGTGCTGCACCTGTGAGCCAAATAGCTGTGGCTCTACCCGTAGGATTTCCTCCACCATGACCCTGAGCTCCTCCTCGGAAAACCGGGGGTGTGTTTGGCGTGACATGGGGTGGTGTAGGTGATGTGTGGGGTGATGTATGTGGTGATGGGTGTGGTGATGTGTAGTGGTGTGTGGTGTTTTGTGCGTGGATGTTGTGTGGGTGATGGTGTTGTGTGCCTCTGTGTGGTGGGGTTGTCTATTCTGTGCTCTCTCTCTGGCCTTCGTCTCTATTTTTTAGTTGTAGGGGTTTGTGGGTGATGTGGGTGTGTTTTATATTGTGTTGGGTGTGTGGGAGTGGTGTTTGTATGTGTATCAGGTGTGTGTATTTTGAATTGTCCAATGTGGTGGTGTTTTGGAGATGTGTGTGTATTTTGAGCGCGGCGGTGTGTACCGCCAATGGAATACCACGGTTGAAAGACCACTACGTGGATTCGTGGGTCGTAATAGCATGGGCTTGTTTCTGTTGGCGTGGAGGTGGAGGTTTTGTTTTCGCCAGTTTAACACTGACCTTTGGTGTGGCGGACTTGTGTGGGTGTCTAAATTTCGGCGGATTCCGAGATGTGTGTCATAATAGCTGTGGCGGAATTCCGCGGCGGTGTATTGGCGGTCTTCTGAACGGCGGTAAGCGCCTTTTACCGCCAATGTTGTAATGACTCCCTTGATCTATTAAAATGCCAAAATGCCAATACTCTCCTCTGGATTTGCCATGTGTCCCATTGGTTCCGCTTGCTGGGCTTGGGCGATTACTGGGAAAATCCCCACAAACTAGAGAGACGGCACAAAACTGTTTTAAAGTTAACTTATTGGTCTTATATTAGGAATAACAACATAACTTGTAAATCTCATGGTTGTTTAACTAATTTTTTTATGGATCTTAAATGGACTCCAAAATTTGAAGCCTATTTGGACATTATACTGGATCTGCGCGGCAAAAGCCTATATGCAAGGTTTCGTTTCGGCTCCTTGCCTCTGATGTCATTGACCTACAGGTGGGGGCCTATTGGTCTCCCTGATATCTGCCCTGCTTGTGGCAGTACCACCAAAACCATCGAACACTTTGGGGGTCATTCTGACCCCCGCCGGCGGCGGAAGCCGCCCGCCTGGCGGGAACCGCCAGAAGACCGTGCCGCGGTCAAAAGACCGCGGCGGTCATTTTGACTTTCCCGCTGGGCTGGCGGGCGACCGCCAAAAGGCCGCCCTCCCGCCCAGCGGGAAAGCACCAGCAATGAGGAAGCCGGCTCCGAATGGAGCCGGCGGAGTTGCTGGTGTGCGACGGGTGCAGTTGCACCCGTCGCGATTTTCAGTGTCTGCTAGGCAGACACTGAAAATCAATGTGGGCCCTGTTAGGGGGCCCCTGCAGTGCCCATGCCATTGGCATGGGCACTGCAGGGGCCCCCAGGGTCCCCACGACACCCGTTCCCGCCAGCCTGGTTCTGGCGGTGAAAACTGCCAGAACCAGGCTGGCGGGAAGGGGGTCGGAATCCCCATGGCGGCGCTGCTTGCAGCGCCACCGTGGAGGATTCACAGGGGCATGGGAAAACCGGCGGGAAACCGCCGGTTTCCCTTTTCTGACCGCGGTGGTAAATTGCCCTTGATGCACCGCCAGCCTGTTGGTGGTGCATCCTCCAACCCCGGCCCTGGCGGTCCATGACCGCCAGGGTCGGAATGACCCCCTTTATGTTCTTCTGTCCAGCTTATGCGAACCTGCGATCAAAATGGAACACTTGTAGGGCTATGGGATTCAAGATCTATTCCTTGGCCCTACGGGTGTTAAAAAGTCACAATTCAGCTGATGTAATTCTTCCAGTGAGCAAGTATTTAGTGACAGCCTGGCGCATACGTTGCCATTTACAAAAAGCAATTTAAGGGTATTATCTCTTCTTAGAGCTTTATGTGTAATTTGAGTTCCTATTGTTTTAATGTTTTAATGTTTCAATGATCTTAAATTAAATTATTGATGTGTAAGCTGCTGTATTTTATCAAAATGATTATTTATTTTTGTAACCTCGCTAGCTTCGTTTTTTATGCTGCTTTCATGGTCAAATGATCGAATAAAGCTGTGTTGGTAATAATAAAACCAGTTTTTAATGCTGTCTTGCTTCATGGTATAAATTTGAGGCTCAGACGGCACTAAAATTACGCTAGCCAGCACCAAGCTTTTTGACGCAAAACTGCGTTTGCCGAGTTTTGCCTTCAAAAGTATAAATCTGGGCCACAGTCTTTATCACATTGCCCATTAGATGTCATTGGTATTCTCCTGTGGCCACTTTTCAAAAAATATCTCAACTGTAATGTGATTTTGCTGAAATGAGTCTTGTGAGTTCGTTGTCAATTTCACAATTTAATTTTTCATTGCACCAATTCTCAAAACACCTTTATATCATATGATAACATCTCTCTTTTATGACTGATTTTATTAAACATCTAGTTATGCACAATATCAATGATGGATTAATTAGTACTAGAATTACATTTTGCTTTTTTTTCAGTTTCATAATTTATTGAGTCACATATCAATGTTTGTTCTTGGTGTATTATGATTTTAAACAAAATAAAAATGTACATGAAGGTGGCAACACTGCGTTGTACAAATACAAGATGAAAACATACTCAGGAGTTATTAATTATTTGATAGGTAACATAAATGATCTTTGTGCTTTCCTAACATTGGCCCAAATGTAAGAAAAGTGGCACTGCATTAAATGCTGCACCACTGTTCTTGCACCCCTTAGAGCCCCCTCTAACGTCGCCATGTGTGTGCTCTATAAACAAACGGTGCACCATGGCGCAGGTTAGGGACAATTACGTCAAAACTTTTGACGCTATACTGTACCTTGCAGGATTAGCACCAAAAATGTTGCCCATTATAAATAATGGTGTGCCTCCTTTCAACTCCTGCTCTATTGAGGCGTAAAATAATGCCGCAAAAAATGGCATAGTGGAATCTCATAGATTCCACAGCTCCTTTCTGCGGTCCCCCTAAAAGGGGAAGGCCCCTTGCGTATATTATGCATGGCGCAGGCATAATGTGGCGCAAGGGGTTACAAGGTGGCCCAATGCATGCATTGCACCACTTTGGAAATCTGGCGTGACAAATTTGGCCTTGTTAAGCAACATTAGCATCATAAAAAATTAGGCTAATGTGGCACAAGGAGGCACTTGGCTTTCTTAAACCTGGCCCATTGTTTTCCATTTTACTCAGTGGATGTGTTTTCCATGTTAATGACGTTATACCGAACAGATACCCACATCCATCTTTCATTCTATGACCACATCTAAAGAGTACGCAGATTCAGGACTACTGATTACTGCATCACCTGCTACTATTCTTTTTAGGTGAAACCTAATGCTGAAATGTATGTCATTTTCATTTTCTGATACATATGTAAAAAACAGAATGCCTCATGCCAAAAAGGAGAAATAAACTGAACAAAAGAGTAAAACAGTCAAACATCATTTTGGAATATCTTTCTTCATGACTAAAATATGTGCTCATGAAAAATAGTGAAAGGTTAAAGATGGTGCTAAGAAAGACCTAGATTCAGAATAATGAAGATTACTGGTAAGTATCCAGCCCATTACCTCCTCCTCCATCTTAATTGTCCCAGTCCTTAACTATATGAGTATCTACCCAGTTAGCGAACTAACCAGAAGAAATCTAAAAATACAAATAAAATCCTTATCACAGATTAAGGCGGTGATTCTAACCGCGGCGGTCGGCGGTCGCCGCCCGCCATGCGGTTACTGCCAAATGACCGCACCGCGGTCACAAGACCGCGGCGGCCATTCTGGCTTTCCCGCTGTGCTGGCGGGCGACCGCCAAAAGGCCGCCCGCCAGCACAGCGGGAAAGACCCAGCAACGATGAAGCCGGCTCCGAATGGAGCCGGCGGAGTTGCTGGAGTGCGACGGGTGCAGTAGCACCCGTCGCAAATTTCAGTGTCTGCTAGGCAGACACTGAAATTCCTTTTGGGGCCCTCTTATGGGGGCCCCTGCAGTGCCCATGCCATTGGCATGGGCACTGCAGGGGCCCCCAGGGGCCCCGCGGCACCCCCTACCGCCATCCTGTTCCTGGCGGGAGACCCGCCAGGAACAGGATGGCGGTAGGGGGTGTCAGAATCCCCATGGCGGCAGAGCGTGCTCCGCCGCCATGGAGGATTCTCAAGGGCAGCAGAAAGTCGGCGGGACACCGCCGACTTTCCGTTTCTGGCCGCGGTTGAACCGCCGCGGTCAGAATGCCCAGCGGTGCACCGCCAGCCTGTTGGCGCTGCTACCGCGGTCATTCGCCCTGGCGGTTTTTACCGCCAGGGTTAGAATGACCCCCTAAGTAATGCAACACCCAGTGTGTCTAGTTGGCTTAATAAAGTAACATTCTTAATGGATCCCAGTACCATTACTCCAAAATCTGAAGAAATGCCTTTATTCACTTGAAGTCTGTCACAAGTCATGAATGTGTGAGGTGTAGCCGGTGAGGATGCTTCTATCAAAAATGGCCATGTTGTAGAAATACCATGAGTTGATCTGCCTCGAACACCTACTGATAATTTTCCACCTTCTGTCTCATAGGCTCTGATGAGTCTGCTTGAGTCATCTACCTAACGTGGTTGTAGAAAGCCTTGTCCTGAGATGAATGAGGAGCTCATTTTCCCCAAGTATACTGTCCTGACAATATAATTGGTGATGGATGGAAGATGCGTTAGAACAAATCCTGAAAACATGAATCAATGATGGAACTTTAGGTAACAATGATGGAACGGATCTTGGAACAACCTTACCTCAAAAGAAACATCAAAAGGTCGGAGCACAACTAAGCACCCAGTTCCCCAATACTCCTCTGTGAACAATAAGCCACCAGGAAGAGAACTTTGTAAGGTAGTGACATGTGGCCAACTGTCATTAGAGGTTCAAATACTGAAGGCAATATAACCCTTACACGAAGGAGAGACCAAAGCTGGATTAGGAGAATGTGAAACTGGGCTTCTCAAGTGAAAACTTTTCAAATGTCATGGAGCCAAAAAAGCAATAGACAGGGTCCCAGAAGAGTCTAATCACTGCCCACTGAATTCCCAAATTAGAGACCACTAAAGCTATCGACAACCAGGTTAAACTGTAGGACGATCAGACAGTGCATGATGGGCTGGTCTAATAGATTACTGTGTGGGACGATTATGTTAACAGTTTGTGGGTCAGTTTTATGGCCAGATGGGCCAGTTTTTACTGTTGATTTCACAGATAATACCACAAAGATTGCTTGCAGAAAACACAAATGCATGCAGTCTCCCTTACTTTGCAAATTATCAATACAGTGTGTCATTACAAGTTCAAAACTGATCTGATTTCCAAAGGTGTAGCACTTCATAGCTGGCTGGTTTTATAATGAAAGTCACTTTTATTTTGTTGCCCTGGCCTACTTTTTGTCTTGTCTGACTGTGGCAGGAACCCAACCTTTAGGAATTCCAGTATCCAGACAGGATCACAAGAACTTTGGATGGGAAATTTTAGAGTCACCAAATTTAAAAGAGGCCCCATATGTAGTTGCCCTTTTAAATGTGCTCATCATCTGGATTATTAAATGTCAGCAACTGCATCTGTGGAACAACCTTGAGATTATTAAGACTTTTAAGTTCCTAATCCTCAGAGTCAGGTGCAATATGCACCTTCACAGAGTGGGCCAGACAGCAAACCAAAGGTAACAGAGCATTCTCTTCTGTTGCAATCAAGTGCAACAGTAGAGATCAGAATATCTTTGCTATCCCTTTGGATCCTGTGCATTATTTTTGAACAGTGAACAGTAAAGTCACATGATGTTCAAGATTGGAAAGAACGACTAAAAAAATTCACCTTAACAATTGCCTTCCATGCAGAGAAACTGCATGGAGACAAAATAGACTGACCTCCCCATGAACAAATTACGTTAGAGAGTAGGCACAACTCTAGGGGGCCTGTCCCCTTGCCTGTTTAGATAAGACTTGGTCACCAGGTTATCACTCTGAAAATGGACTTCTTGCTCCTTCAGATTCTGAGAGAATGCTGAAGTGCCAATTAAACTTCTCTTATTTCCTTGCATTTTCAGGAACTACATTGATCCTGTAGATCCCACTTCCTTGCATCAAATATTGCCCCCTAACTCAGACTATTATCTTCCATATTCAATATCTAGGGAAAGGAGATATGAAATGGGAAATTCCTATTTGTATTCACTGGTTGCTGCCACTGCTGGAGACTGTAAGACCTTAGGAATTGGTATATGAAGATAGTCATCCAAGCGAGAAATGGATGACAGAAAATCTCTTTGTATTAGAAGTGTAAGAATGTTTATGAGGGCTGGATTTATGGACATACTTCAGGGGGGAAACATAGCGGGCGGCAGGCGTGCTGCGCGCCGAGCGTCCTACCGAGCTCCCCGGAGGACACTGAGCGCAGTGTTTTGCCTTCTAGTGAAGGCTCGGCAGTAGCGGGCCTTACCTGCAGGCCAAAGTGTGGGGGCTTCAGCCCCACAAAGATTAACGGCGGTGCCTCGACGGGAGCCGGGGGTTGGGCACGTGCCACCCTGGAGCTCAGGAGGAGCCGGCAGGCAGCTACACGCGTTCCCCTACGGGGGACCGCGGGAAGAGTCAGCACCAGTTGGGTGCCTGAGCAGGCGGCGTCCTGCAGGGCAGGTTTGCTACACAACGATCCTAGCCCGCTTCTCTCTTCCTCCAACCCGGTAAGAGGATCTATTTTGGCTAGAGGTAGTAGAGGAGCCCTTAGGAAGGAGGAGGCCAATAAAAATAAATCTAATATAAAAAACTTAAGCTTGTTCTAAGGAGGAGAAGGTGGTGGGGAGGTAGTTGCATTTCAGGCTGAAAGCTCTTCCAGGGAGGAGTTTGGGAAGAACTTGAGAGAGCCACTTCTGGACAGAAAAAAGCATTGGCAAAATTAAAGTGACTCCGTCTGTGCAGGCATACTTTAGGGCACTTCCGTTTCTACTTCTGGTGCCCAGATAGAAAAGATGGACCAAGTGGTTTCCTTCCCACAAGATGGGGGCAGGGGGAAGCAGGTTATTATATCCCCGGACCTGAGGAGGCTTCTCAGATTGGTTCTTGTTGCGTTAGTCAGGGGGGCTACGGTCAGTATGGAGGACTTGGAACTATCTACTCGTTCCAGCCTGGGGGAGCTTTCGGGGGTGACAGGATCTTGCCCCCCTAGGTGCAACTTGGGGCTGGTGGAGTGACCTGATCTCGATAAATTGGATAATATGTTTTTGGCATTGACAGAGAATATATCCAAAGGGTTTGCGGTTTCAGAAGCAAACCAAAGAGAGATCAGGTCAGCTTGTGAGTCCTTGGAGAAGAAATTTGATCTTCTGGTCCTTAGGACCCAAGCCCTGGAGGAGTCAATGGAGATCGTTAAAGAAGAATTGAGTAAAAACAAGGAGGAAATCAAATTACTAAAGGAAAGGGAACATAGTTTACAGGATAAATTGGAACACCTGGAAAATTCTTCAAGAACAAATAATCTAAGGATTCTAAAGGTGCCGGAAGGTGTGGAAGGAGATGACCTCAAAAAATATGTTGTGTCTCTTATAAAAAAATCAGTGCCCATGGAAGAAAGTGAGGCTGATATTATAAAAAATATTCAGAGAATTCATAGAAATCCATTTAGGAAGGATCCTAATAGGGAGAAGCCGCAGAAGATATTGGATAATTTCTAGACCTGTCAGTTGAAAGAAAAAATATTGGCGAAGGCATTGGTACTGTGGTCCTCTGAAAGTTGAGGAGTTCTCATTTGAGATTAGGTCGGATTTATCCAGTGTGACGCTAAATAGACAGTGGGAGCTGGGAAAACGATTGGAAGAATTTAGGGACAGATGTAGCAATTTACACATTTGCGATTCGGAAATTGCCAGTCGGTGCGACTCGCAATTTCCGAATAGCAAATGCGGATGCAGAACGGTGTCTCAGACACCGTCTGCGATTCGCTATGGGGTCGCAAAGACCCATCTCATTAATATTAATGAGGTGGGTGCATTTTGCGACCCCATAGCAAGTCCCTGCACTCACAGGGATGGTGGCCTGTAGAAGACAGCAGACCTCCATGTCTGTGACTGCTTTTTAAATAAAGCAGTTTTTCATTTTTATTTTGTAGCCCGTTTTCCTTAAAGGAAAACGAGTTGCAAAATAAAAAAAAATAACAAAACCATTTGGTTTCGGTTTTTCAGAGTAGGCAGTGGTCCATTGGATCACTGCCTGCTCTGAAAAACCGTTTGTGGCAACATTCACAAAGGGGAAGGGGTCCAATGGGGACCCCTTCCCTTTTGCGAATGGGTTACCACCAGTGTGACACTGGTGGTAACTGCGAATTGCTTTGCGACCGCATTCGCGGTCACAAAGCAATTTAGCATAGCGATGCGAGTCACAAATAGGAAGGGGACACATCTTCCTATTTGCGAGTCGCATTCGGCATTTTGCATGGCGCAAACTGTGAGTTTCGCAGTTTGCACCATGCAAAATGCTTGCTACATCTGGCCCTTAAAAAGGTGGGAGCAGTAGCCCAACTTAAATTCCCAGCAACCCTGCATATAATGTATAAAAATAGAATGTACAATATCAGAGGCCCAGCCTTAGCAGCTGAATTGCTAAAGGGTAATAAAAAAGGGCGACAATGGGCAGGCTATGTCGGTCAATAGGATGGGGGATTCCCCCAGGTTGGGAAGCTGGGAAGGGTAAGGGAGGGGGTATAGGGGAAGTTAGGGGGATGGGGTTTGCACTGAAGGTGGGTTGGTTGGGAGGAAGCTATAAAATGTCCTTATGCACTCTGGGTCACTTATGCACAAATGTATAGGGTCTCAGAGGGTCATGGGGATGGGGCGGGTTTATTGCAAATAATGTCTTGGAATGTGAATGGTTTAAGGGTGAAGCCTAGGGGAAGAAAAATGTTGTTGTTACTTAGAGAATGTCCAGCACACATAATAGTTTTGCAAGAGGTGCATTTAACTAAAGAGGAGATGTTTAGTTTGTTTTTTAGTCACAAATGGATTCAACACTATGGGGGTCATTCTGACCCCAGCGGTCATGGACCGTCGGGGCCAGGGTTGGCGGGAGCACCGCCAACAGGCTGGCGGTGCCCCGCAGGGCATTCTGACCGCGGCGGTTTGGCCGCGGTCAGAAGTGGAAAACCGGCGGTCTCCCGCCGGTTTTCCACTGCCCAAAAGAATCCTCCATGGCGGCGCAGCTCGCTGCGCCGCCATGGGGATTCTGACACCCCATAGCGCCAGAGCCGCCAGGAACAGGATGGCAGTATGGGGTGTTGTGGGGCCCCTGGGGGCCCCTGCAGTGCCCATGCCAATGGCATGGGCACTGCAGGGGCCCCCGTAAGAGGGCCCCACTTTGAATTTCACTGTCTGCATTGCAGACAGTGAAATTCGCGACGGGTGCAACTGCACCCGTCGCACCTTCCCACTCCGCCGGCTCCATTCAGAGCCGGCGTCCTCGTGGGAAGGTTGTTTTCCACTGGGCTGGCGGGCGGCCTTTTGGCGGTCGCCCGCCAGCCCAGTGGAAAACCCAGAATCACCGCAGCGGTCTGATGACCGCGGTGCGGTGTTCTGGCGGGGGTACTTTGGCGGGCGGCGGATCACCCCCTATGTTTGTACAGATCATAATTTTAACACAAGGTCAAGCGGCGGGTAAATGTGTCATTGATAGGAACTAAAAAGGATAGGTCAGGTAGATGGCTCTTGGTTACCCTTCAATTGGGGGGAAGGAAACTCACACTGGTAGGGTTTTTCTGGCCCTAACTGTGATGATATAGAACCCCTGCAGATGTTTTTTTTTAAATCTCTTGGATTGTATGGATCCGGTTATTATGGTTGGAGATTTTAATGTGGTCCTGGATAATAAGTTGGATAGATCAGTCAGTTCTAGGTCATTGGGTACACCAAAATCTCAAAAATATCATAAATTAATGATGAATGAGTTTCAATTATGTGACTTATGGAGATTAAGAGCAGGGGAGCTTCGGGAAATTTTCTTTTCATAATAGGAAGTACGGACATGCGTCACAAATTGATTATTTTCTAGTAGATAGATCGGTGTGTGCCTTAGTAAAATATATTACTTATTCTAATGCACATTTGTCTGATCATGCAGCAGTGTTTTTAAGAATCTATTGTTCTCAAGAGACGAGCAGGAGAAGGCGGACTCTCGACAGAACTCTATTGTTAGAAGAAGATATTATAGGCTGGTTTCGGAAGGATACCGAGGAGTTCTTTAGAATTAATCATGGTTCGGCTTCTGTAGGTGTAGTGTGGATTACTTATAAGGCAGTAATGAGGGGAAGGATTATAAATGTTACTTGTTATAGAGGAAGGCAGTATAGGGACCAGTTGGAGCGTATTGAGAGGCAAATACAGTTGTGTGATTTCGAGTTAGAGAAGGGGGGTGACGCAGAGTTTTTGAATAACAAGAGAAGGGATTTGCGGCAGCAGCTGGAGTCGGTCCTACAAGTCAAAATTGATAAGAGATGGGAGGTAAACAAGCAGACACAGTTTGAGATTGGAGAGAATATGGAGAAGTTATTGGCATGGGAAATTAAGAAAGATCAGGTCCGGGACAATATAGATGAACTTGTGGACAGTTATTCAGGGGTCAGATTGACATCTCCTGATGAGATAGAAGAGGCCTTCCTAACGTTTATTTCCTCTCTATATAGGGAGGATGGGGAAGTAGAGTTTGAGGCAGCTGAGAATTGGCTAGATATAGACGCCCTCTCCCGGCTTAGGCAGGACAAACAGTCCTATTTAAGCAGCCTTATCCTGGAAGGGGAGATAAGGGCAGTTCTGAAAAAGAGTAGTAAGAGGAAGGCCGCAAGACCAGATGGTATCCCGGTTGAGTTCTATCAGATATTGGGTGACTCTATAATCCCTCAGATGGCTCATTTATTTTCAGAGATCTGTAAGGAGAGGGTTCTACCACCAGCTTCATGGCGTAAAGCTACTATTTATCTTATTTTAAAACCAGGTATATCTCCACTGAGGGGTAAATCATACAGACCAATATCTTTATTGAACACTGACTATAAGATTTATACTAAGGTTTTGGCAAACAGGCTGAGTGGTGTAATTGGTGAACTAATACACCTAGATCAGAAAGGCTTTATACGGAATAGGTTTATGTATGAGCAAACATTTAACCTAATTGGTGCTGTTGACTTAGCTACTACGTATCAAGAACCTTTAGCAGTTATAGCTTTGGATGCTATGAAAGCGTTTGATAGGGTTACTTGGAACTACTTAAATGTAGTTCTTCAATGGTATAATTTGGGTACTAAATTTTGCCAAGCTATTCGGTTGATTTACCAAGCACCAGAGGCGAGGGTGTTGGTGAATGGGGGACTTACGGATTCATTTGCGATTACTAGAGGTACTAGACAGGGTTGTCCTCTCTCCCCTTTGTTATGCGATCTGTATAAAGAGCCCTTTGCAAGAAGGATTAGGCCGATTTAAGAATTTCTCCCTTTAGCAGTAACGGATGGCTGCAGAAAGTTGCTTTATTTTTTGACGACCTCTTGGTCTACACTTCAAATTTATCTGACTCTTTCCCAGCATTATTGAGTTTGGTGGAGGGTTTTGGAAGGGTTTCAGGTTACCATATTAATATGGATAAAACAGAAATTATGGTATGGAATCTGGGGGCCGAGAATTGCCACACGACAAAATCTATTAGACACTTAGGTTTGGTAATAGACCAGGAGGTGGAGCGAATCACAGATGTTAATCTCAGGGCTGTAGTAGCAGAATGTAGTAAATTAATGTTAAGATGGGCACATTTGCCTCTCACATTGAGTGGGAGGGTAAATTTGGTTAAAATGATGATCCTGCCTAAATTGAATTTTCTTTTTATCTCTATCCCATTATCAATGGATTGTAAGCTCTTGAGTACGTTTCAACAAAAGGTCAATTCGTTTATTCGGGCACAGGAGGGTTCTAGGATCGCCTGGAAGAAACTGCACAGAAGAAAGGAGAAAGGAGGCCTTACACTTCCCGATTTACAATATTACGCATGGGCATTCCATCTGAGGAATGTAAGAATGTTATTTAGTGATCCAGATCACTTGGCAGTTGGAGAAATGCTTAATTGTATGCTAGCAACAGTAAAAGGTGCAGCTACTCATTTTTTGCATAAGTTTGGGGATCCCAAGTTTTTTCAGAAAGTGAGACTGAAGATATTGCAGGATGCAGCTAAAGTGTGGTATAGGGTACGGCATTTGGCAGGTATTGAGTATTATAGTTTTTGGGCACTGGTTTGGGAGTTCCCGGGGACGTCTGAATGCCTTACTGATGTGCTAGCTTTGCTGCTCAAGAGAGCGGGGATCCAATACTGGGGGGAGCTAGTTGGTAGTGGTCTGTTATAATCTTGGGAAGATCTTATGAAACGGACTGATCAAAGTTTATCAAGGTTGAAAGATATACAATTGAGGAATTGGTCTCAGAAGGTTATAGCTAGACAATATAATGAATAATCACGCAAGTATAGCAAAGGTCTCTAGTAGGTATTTGGCCCTGGTGGAGGTGCAGGATGGGGACTTCAACTTGCCGTACTCTCTTTGGGGGGAAGTTATGCCAGTAGATCAAATACAAAGATGGTGGAGAGACTCAATGTGTATTGTATGTAAAGAAGTTAAATTAGCATCACTATTGAGGAACCACCTCTTTACCTTGCACAGGGTCTTTTTTACACCAGCAAAGCTCTCAAAGATGAGAGGACGAGACCCAGTTAACCGTGCAAAATGTGGATTATTGAGAGCATCAGACATCCATATGTTTTGGGATTGCCCATTGGTACAAAGCTTTTGTCTAAAAGTTTGGAAGGTTATCACGAAGGTTGTGCAACAACTGATCTTGCCAAGTTTCCCTTTAGTGATTTTTAGTGTCCCAAACGAAGGTGAAGTTAAGAGCAGGCTGAAGAAGAAAGTAATTTGCTATGCGATAATTTTGGCTAGGCCGGATATATGTTGTAAGTGGACTTCCGCTTCCCCTCCTTCAAATACAGACTGGTTTGGGGCACTTAAGTGGATTTCTAGGTGGGAGGCAACAACTAAGGATGCAAATAGAGAAGGGAAGATGGAGGTATGGTCACGATTATGGGTCAATGCCGTACAGGACAACACTGCTTAATAGGGTATCTTTATCAATTTAAGTATTGTCTGATGATTAAAGGCTAGGTCAATTGAACTCTCAAGTGGTCTGATATTGACCAAAAGAGAGGGACCCAAGCCCCCCCCTTTCTTGACGTCATGGATTTTTATATGTAAGTGAGATCGTTTGCCCATTTACACAACATGAAGCAGATCCAATCAGGGGTGTATGAGGACAACAAAAAAAAGAATGTTTATGAGGTATATCATATGAACCTTGGATAAGGAATGAAACAGTTCACTCTTGTTAGATGTAGCACTACTCTTGACTGTCCTTCTTTTGTATCAGGTATATTATTGAGTAGCTGCATTTTCCTTTCTCTTTCTCTAGTACTGGCATAATTGCTGCCTGCCTTAGAAGTCTTCAGATACTATCCAACGCTTTTCACCAAACTCAATCCCATGGAAGTATATAAAAAAAACTGAAATCTACTGTTTCTTCCACAAAGTGGATTAGTTAGCTTGTCCAAACAATTTAGATTGCCCACTTTTCAGGGATCTTCTCTTAACAAGTGTGAGAAAACAATTACAACTGACTCTCTAAAGGAATTTCTGCCTGAGTCTGAATGTAGTCATGAATTGTGGGGAGCAAGAAGATTGGCTGTTTTAGCTGACCATGACAAGATTTTGGCAGAAGCAGTGACATAATGGCCATGTATGAACTCTTCACTGCAGACTCTATCTTCTTGTCAATAGTATTCAGAAGTACGGCGTTCTCTGAGATAACTTCACTTTACGAAGAAAACATCGCGGTCAGGGACTACACCTTGAATACTGGCAGGAATTCCTCTGAACAATTCTGTAGCAGATATCTTCATGTCAGGAATGCAGGAAATCATTCTCATCCACATTCTGCCCTTGCACGAAGCGACTTCTAATGTCTTCTTCCTCTGAGCAGCCTGTCACTTCATTAGCTTGCTCCACCAACACTTCAGCAACCTTAGAAGAAGGCCTTTTTCTGACCACAAGGTCTGTCTCTAATAGAAGATAAGGTAATTTTATCCTCACCCCTAAGGGAAGTTTCTCTAAGAACAAGTAGTTTCCTGTCAACCTTGGCCTTCATAATTACTCAAATGGAGCAATAATTGACAACAATGCTACTGATATAATAAGTGACAAAGGCAATTAACAATCTCATTATCACCCTCTACTATATCTTTTTATCGCTCCAAGCAACCCACTTCCTGTACTTATCCTGTTGCTGGCAAGAAGCTCACACAAAAGTGTTAGACCTAACAGCCTTAGGGTGGTCATCCCCCAACTTTTTGCCTGCCTCTCTCCATTTTGCTGGTCCTGTTTTTATTTGTTTCAGGACTCTGCACACTTTACCACTGCTGTCCAGTGCTAATGTACATTTGCTCTCTCCCCTAAACATGGTAGCATTGGTTTATACCCAATTGGCACGTGTATTTTAGTTGTAAGTCCCTCATAAAGTGTATTATGTATGTCTAGGGCCTGTAAATTAAATGCTACTAGTGGGCCTGCAGTAATGATTGTGCCACCCACATAAGTAGCCCTTTAACCATATCTCTGGCCTGCCATTGCAAGGCTTGTGTGTGTGCAGTTTCACTGCCACTCTGATTTGGCTTTTAAAACTACTTGCCAAACCTTAAACATCCATTTTACAAAGCTAAATCACCCCTAAGGTAGGCCCTAGGAAACCCATAGGGCACGGTGCTATGTAGGTAAAAGGCAGGACATGTACTTATGTGATTTACATGTCCTGGTAGTGAAAAACTCATACATTTGTTTTCCACTACTCTGAGGCCTGCTCCTCTCATAGACTAGCATTAGAACTGCCCTCATATACCTTTGAGTGGTAGATTCTGATCTGGAAGGAGTGCCCCTGCAATGTTTGGTATTGCCAGAATGGGAACAGAAAATCCTATTTACTGGTGAAGTTGGATTTATTATTATTATTTTAGGAATGCCACTTTTAGAAAGTTGGGATTTCTCTGCACTTACTGCTATCTGTGCTTATGGCCTGTCTCCAATCCACGTCTGGTCTGTGCTGGTTGATAGCTTCCCTTGTGGCAGATAACCAGAAACACAGGATACTCAGTGACATCTGCATTCATCTGCATGCTGAATGTGTCTCCCAGGGCAAGGAGGATGTAGGAGCTCTCTCTTACATTTCAAAGACTAGTGGTCTGCCCTTATACAGAGGACTGTTAAACCCCCACAGGGATCTTGACAGCCAGGACTGGGCTAAAAGGGGAACCTGTGCACTTCAAAACCACACTTTGAAGTTTCCCCCTCTTCAAATGCATTTTGAGTATATAAACTGGGTCTCTGACCCCAACAAATCAGACACTTTTGGACCTACACCTGAACGCTGTCAGAGGAACTGCCTTGTTGCCCAAAAGACTCATCTGAACTGCTTTGCTGAGAAGGACAGCTGTCCTGCTGTTGCCCTGCTGCCTGCTGGCTTCTGACTTTGCTGAAAGGACTCTGCCTTCCCCAAAAGTGCTCTCCAACGGCTTGGGTTGAGCTGGCCTCCTGTTTCTGAAGTCTCAGGGCCAAAAAGGACTTCACCTCTTCAAGAAAAACCTTGTGCATTGAAAATCGACGCAATGCCTGAGGAAATTGCCGAAAAGCTTGCGTTGGGGCTGGGAAATTACTACACCGCCAACCGGAAACAATGCAGCAGTGACTTCTCAATGAGAAATTCGATGCAGCACCTGCCTTGCGATGGAAAATTTGACACATCTTCCGGGTTGATGCAGCGCCTGCTCCTTCTGCCAGCGTGTTAAGGATTTTCAACGCATCATCCCTGGACGTCAAAATATCACCACATTGCAGTGAGGAACCAAGACTGCATGCCCAAAAATAGACACAACCCCTTGCAGTGTGGAAAGAAACAACGCATTGTCTTTGCTGCGCCAGGAAAACCGACACAGCAACTTATTTTTCCATGCATCTCCTCCTCCGTGTTCTCCGTGCATCATTATTTTTTATGCATCCCAGGTACTGTATTTTATAAAGAAACATCTGTTGATTTCTAAGGATTGAGACTCCTTTAAACATTTTAAAAGTAACATTTCAACTTGTGCTTATTGGATTTTTGTTGTTTTGCCCTCATTTTATTCAGATAAATATTATCTATTTATCTAAAACTTGTGTGGGGTATTTCTGTGGTGTTTTCACTGTGTTAGTGTATGATTTACTGCACAAATACCTTACACATTGCCTTACAAGTAAAGCTTGAGGTTGGGCACAGGATAATTTGGATTGTGTTGTGACTTACCCGACTAGGATTGTGGTCCCTACTTGGACAAGGGTGTATACCTCTGCCAAATAGAGACTCAATTTCTAACAAAAATCTTGCTCTTCTTGCAGTACTAATAGCTACAGTACTACTGCCTCAAATATGTGCTAAACATTGTAGATGATCATAGCCTCCACTGAGGGCTCATGATGATACGTCTAAAAGGAGAAAGGCTAGATGTACCAAACTTGTCACAAAACACCAGTTACAATTTGCAATCATAATTTTTGCTACAAAAGTTCTTTTTGGGAAACCGACTGTTGTCTTAGTAGGTCACTCACAAGTTACTAAATCTTAGTGAGTCACAAATCAACCAAGCTCATGAACATTAATGAATCAGGTTGCAATTTGCAACTCACTAGGAATTGCAACCCATAGGCTGGAGTCAGCACAGCACCATGTATGTAATTGCTTTTAAATAAAGCAGTCTTTTTCCATAAAATGCAACCCATTTTCTTTCAAGGAAAGCAGGTTGTGTTTGAAAAAAATTTAAAATAAAACTTACATTTTTTTTAAGAGAAGCAAGTGGTTCATGGAACTGCTGCCTACTCTTACATTGTTTTTAACATTCTCAAAGGAGAAGAGTTGCTATTCCCATTTGAGAAAGGATTACCACTATACTTCTGTAGCCAGTAAAATACAAATGTTTTGCAAATGTTTTGCATAACCTGATTTAGTTGCAAAATGTTAATACATGCCATTCCGATTCAGTATTTGGAAGGTTCACCATAAACATGCCTCTTCCAAATACCAAATCAGAACTGAGTCACAAACCCAAAATGCCATTCAGTAACAAGCTACAGCTAAGCCGATAAAATAATTAATACATATCAGAGATAAGTGGGGAACAAGCACAGCTCAAAATTAAAAAACAGGAAGTGACTGAGGAGTAACCTTATATCACAGTGGTTCCCAATCTGTAACCTGCAGCCCTTCAGGAGGCTGTGGCACATTCCCAGGGGGTCTGCAGACGTGTGCTGCAGAAAAGGACATTTCTAGCTCGAATCTGCATCAGAAACAAATGAGTGTTTTTATATTATTTCTTTGTGCAGCAGTTTTAAAAGCACTGCAAAGTTCCTTGTACATCTAGCCACTTTCAGACAAAACTAAAAGCACCAATAAACTCTAGTGATTAATGTACCTGCTGGAGAGAGATGCGAGAAGCACAGATGGTTAGTATGCCTGCTGCAAAGGACATGTATCATGCAATGAATGGTATTTTATGAGCATAGCACAGTGGGTTACTGCTTTTGTCACAGAGATTCTTTTGTTACTGTGCAGTTCATGAGTTACAATCATAATTTATCACAGTGTGCTATGAACTCCCATCAAAGAGCTTCATGCAAACTTTGTGGCCCAAATTAGAAAGTTATGTTCTTTTCCAGGCTTTCAGTTTCCTTTTGCTGCTAAAAATGGTTTGCTTGCTTAGAAATACATTCTTATTATTAAAGTCAAAGCTAACCACTGTGTTGTGTCCTGAACCCTGAGTTTGTGCTTCTCCAGACCAAGCACTCTTAGTAAATGCCTACCAATGTGGATGACATGTGAATGCTACACCTTGAAGCCCCCGGAAAAGTGCTCTCACACCCTACACTGGTATGAGAGGTGCTATAAAACAAATTAATTACATGTGCCAGAGAAGCTATGGAGAGATGAGAGGCCCTTGTGATTTTACTTCCTCTCCCTACTACATATTTATCTGAAAAAGCTTTCTCCTAAAAATAAAAACAGAAATTGATTGAGAAATGTAGATTCTGACCTGGGGATTCAGCTTTTCTAAATAAATCTAAACATTCAAAAGTTAGTCAGCCAGATGGAACGTCAACCTTCCCATTTAAATCCCTTAATTTTTTCATACTTTTTCAATATGACATAATCACATCTTTAGTAATTCGAGTATTTGTTTGGTGTGTACTTGTTTGTGTATTTTTGCATGAATTACTGTTTTAATGTTTGAAATTTAAATCATACAAACCGCCAGGGTTCCCCTGCATACATTAGTGATTCAGAGGGTGTTCTCAGGAGTCAAAAGGTTCAGAACCACTACTCTATTAGGTCCTTAGGCAGAAATGGACTATAGCCATGATTGTACATTTTAGAATTATGCTGGATGAATGACAATGTTCGGTAGCAGAAGTAATGACTCATACACTTAAGGACTAGGACGGAGAAGATGAGTAAGGGGTGAGGTGGCAATTGCCATTAGCAATCCCATCTGGACTACCAGGACACTTATAATGGAGCTTTTCTTTGACATACATGCACCCCCTCACACAGAAGATGTTCACTCCTGGTATTTGACATGAATAATGCTGCTGAAGAAGATCATGCTGTTCTTGCATCAAACAAGTTCATACAATCTGTTAAATGCCATCTATCCCCTTTTCATTCCGTTATACATTGGGTCCATTCGCCAACCAGTCCACTGGTTACAGAACTGTAACATTTTAATATGGTGGACGGAACACCTTGATAGTCTTTTTGGGTTTGCTGCCAACATGGCTTGGCAGTAACACCACCAAGAACTAAATCAGGCCCTAAGTCTGATATAGTTTATAATAAATGTAAACTTACTTATGATAAAAGTATATAAGACCAACTATATGACCTTTCAAAGTTCTTGTAAAATATATCCCATGGCTTATGTAACAAGCTGTCTCTAAAACGTATTGGAGGCATTTGAAAAAATGTGTGTTTTGACATTTGCTGCTTATGTCTACGAAAGGTGTGCCTGAGGCTGCAATCAAACCTGGACCACAACCCTTGGGACCATGTTAGCTTCCTGCCTGACAGAGTGCAGGAGCTGAGATCTTTCTTCCTGCCTGTACTCTGGTGCCAGGGAAGCAGGGGCAGAAACAAAAACTGCTCCTGCCGGGAAGCAAAGAACAGTAGCTGACTCCCATCGACAAATCAAGAAGGGTGATGCAGGGAAACCAGCAGGGGGCAGTGGCCACCTCCCATAGATCCTAACTTTATTAAAACTTTGTGGGTGACCCGGGTAGTATTAGAGCACCCATGTAACAACAATATGAAAAAAACAAGACAACAACAAGGAATCATAATCAACTGAAAACCCATCCACTGCTGTTACAGTCTGCCCGCTGTAGTTAGATGTTGGCAGTCCCATAGCCAAAAGCATGCATTCAAACTGTCTTCTCTTCCAAGAAACACTACCTGTGTCAATGCGGGAGAGGGAAAAGTGGATGCTGGCAGGAACCCAGACATACTTACCACTGTGCAGATTTTTCCTGATTCCCTTCTGTTTTCCACTGGACATGACAGGGCAACACCTGCCATGGTTGCTGCCTCTGAACCACAGAGAAAACACAACACCCCTGTTGCCAGACTCAAAGGTAGGGACCCTGCATTGCCAAAGTATGTTGGTTGGGCACTGCACAGGAGGTTGGGACCACTGCAGGAATGTACTTATCACATTCATTTTTTTCTAATTACTGTGACATGCATATATCGGGGATACAATAGTGTCACACATGGCTGGGGACACACTGGCACAACAAGCATATGGCACACATACACAACTGTCATTGTGGTGTTGGTATTTCATTGCCAAATGAGTGCTGCCACCACAATGGTGGTGCATTAACACTTTGTAATGGTGTCCATGGGTGCACAGTGCAAAGGGACCTGTACTGGTAGGTTTCCGCTATCTGTTGTATATGTGAGTCAGTATGTGTAGGTGTGAGCATGTGGATTGCCTTGTTTGAGGTGGAGAGAGCTGGAGTGGGTGGTGCAACTGTGTCTGTGTGTGTGTCACTTGCATGTGAGATTAATGTTGTTGTGTATGTTGTGTTGCCATGTGACACATTCATGTGAGTGCCGTGTGGCAGATGTTGTTGTGCTGTGTGTAGTTGTGCTTGTGTGTGAGTTTGGTTCTATAGATAGGTGTGTAGTTCTGTTGTTTGTTGTGCTTGTGTCATGTGTGGTGCAGTGTCAATGGTGTGTGTATGTTGTGGCATGGACATATGTCAATGTGTGTTTTTGGTATTTATGGATTGTGTTGCGATTGTAATGGCTGATGGTGTGACTGTGTTGTGTTGTGTAGTGTGCAGTGCAGGGGTACACATGCGGCTAAGGGACAATGGGGGTCATTTCGACCTCGGTGGTCTTTTGACAAGACCGCCGAGGGACTGCCGTGCTGAAGACCGCCAGTGATGGTGGTTTTCCGCTCTGCGTATTATGACTGCTGGCAGCCCTCCATCCTTTTTCGGATGGGGAGCCGCCAGCAGCCATACTGGCAGGCGGCGGGGAAGTGGAGGTTGCTATTCAACAGAACACCGCCCACCGAATCACGTTCTGTGATTCGGCGTGGCGGTGTTCTGTTGACGGTGTGGTGCCGGCGGAGCAGCCCCCATGGATCTCGTCCCCTCCCGGAGGATCAACGGACCAGGTAAGTTGATCGTCCGTTAGGGAGGGGGGTGGGGGGGTGTTGTGTGTTGTGTGCGTGCATGGGGGTGTGCGTGTGTTTATGTAGAGGGGGTGTGTGAGTGCGTCTATGCATGCGTGGGTGTTGTGTGTTTGGAAATGAGTGTGTGTCTGTCTGTATGTATGTCTGTATGGATGTGTGCGTGTATGTCTGAATGTGGGTGTGTGTGGCTGTTGGCATGTATGTTGGTGTGTGTGCGGGTATGTGTGTTGGTGGTGCCTGCGTGCGTGTCGGGTGTGAATGTGTAATGTAAGGTTGGGGGTAGGGGAGGGGGGTCCTGCCACCCTTGGGGGTGGCAGGGGTGGTGGGCCTGTAGGGGAAGGACTCGGGGTGGGGGTGGGGGTGGGGGAGACCCCTATCAGTGCCAGGGAAGGAATTCCCTGGCACTGATAGTGCTCACCACCATGGATTTCATGGCGGTTCCAAACCCCATGAGATCCATGGCGGTCAGCTGGGTCATGATACCGCCGGCAGTATTGTGACGACCGCCGGACTGGAGACCCAGGTCTCCAGCCCAGCGGTCGTCTCCGCCCTGGTGGTCGGATCAGAGAAGTGGCAGATGACAATGGCGGTAACCGCCATGGTCATAATTCCCAAATTTTTACTGCCAGCCTGTTGGCGGTAAGACCGCCGCTTCTCCGCCGACTGCCAGGGTTGTAATGAGGGCCAATGTGTTTGAGTGTGTGTCACTTACCTCTTTTCCGTAGCCACAGCCATGGTATGAAGACCATTGGGTCCCTCCACCATCTCCCTCCATCAGAAATCTGTCACCAGTCCACTGCTTACAGAACTGTAATATCTAAATACGGCAGCAGAACACCATTCACTTGACAGTCGTTTTGGGTCTGCTGCCAACCTGGCTTGGCGGTAACACCACCAAGAACTAAATAAGGCCCTTAGCCTGATAGTGTTTACAAGAAATGTAAACTTGCTTATGATAAATGTATTCAAGACCAACTATATGACCTTTCAAAGTTCTTGTAAAAGATGTCCCATGGCTTATGTAACAAGCTGTCTATCTAAAACTCATTGGAGGCATTTGAAAAATGTGTTTTTTTTTACATTTACTGCTTACGTCTACTAAAGGTGTGCCTTGAGGCTGGCATCAAACCTAGTCTAGATCTGGGTTTAATCCATCAATTCTTTTGCTCACCATGCCACTCTAGTTTGGGGATGCCAACCCTTCATCTGGGTTGGCATGGTGATCAAAAGAATTGATAGATTAAACCCAGATCTGTGACTGGGGTGAATGTTTGATTGGTTCCACATTCTGTCCATCATTTGTGTTTGTTGCTTTTGTTGCCATAAGTGCGCCAGTTATGCCCAGACATGGATCCCGAGCACACTGTGCCACTGGATTCAAGCTAGCATGGCTGATGAAGGGTGATACCATGAAACCAGTTCCAGGATGCTTTTTTCCAGTCTAGGAAGGACCTAGTCTGGCAGTTCGGGCTGGACTGTTCCCATGGGGAACAGGGTAAAGACTGATTTGCATATGGCTGGGTCCAAACTGGGGTGGCATGGTGAGCAAAAGAATTGATGGATTAAACCTAGATCTGTGTCTAGGGGTGAGTGTTTGATTGGTTCTACATTCTGTCCATCATTTGTGTTTGTTTTATATTTTTAAAGAAATCCAAGCCGGAGCTGTATGGTCATCAGCTGAAGTGCAGGGAGCCATTGTGGTTAGTTCTATGGCTGCACTTTGTGGTTTAAAAATATTTTAAATTTCAAGGACATATTTAATGACTTTTTAATAAAAAGTCTTAAGGGAAAATACTTTGTGACAGTCATTATTATTGAACATTGCAATACATAAAATTCAAAATAATAATTTGGCTACAGTTATCTGTGATTTTTTTTAAATAGCCAATAGGTCTGCCCTATATATATATTGATTTGCCAAGCTCTTGATAAAGCCAATAGGCCGGCCTTTTTTTATATTTTGGTGACCCACTGACAAAGGTAGTGTGTCTGTCTTACCTACAATGACACCTTTTTAATGTTAAATGACATAATCAGCTGTGCATGGTGGTGGGGCTGAGCAACTGCACGGAGTTAGCAGAAGACCTGGCCAAACCTATAGTAATTATAACTTATGCTATCGACATGCACTGATCATTGCTTCCCATATTAGATTACTCATGATATGTTAAATGACATCATTGATGAAGCAGAACAGTTTTCTGTACACATTTATTTACAAAAATTTAAAGTCTATGCATACATACAACACACAAGGGTATTTCTGAAGATGTAACTATTATTAGAAGCATGTACGTATGGATTGAATGCATATATGTAGGGATTTATTTCTTATACATTAATATTGATAAGTATATTGCTTATAAGTATGTATTTTATGTACATTACTATAATCATTTCTAGCTCTACGTCTATGGGTCTGTAATCATGAATAGATATATTTTATTTTAGTTATAGCAAAAATGGGGAAAATTCCACTTATAGCAATAAATCTATATATTGTATATTACAAATACATAAATGTATGTCATATTATATATATTTCATTTACAGAGCAGGTTAGTGGAGGAGTGTGTGATATCAGAGTTATGTTTCTTTTCCCAAAAAATCTAATTATAAGGAGATATTACAATATATTTAGATATAACAAAAAATATCTATCTATCTCTATTTATATATACACATAATATATACATATTTACATATATATTCACTTAAAAAAAACAAGGTTAAAAAGACGTTATAGTTAGACTCACATTTAAAGTGTACAAAACCATAGAAATTCCCACGTTACAGTTAGAGTTATCTCAAATAACAATAACTAGTGCCCAAAGTTAACTATAACTCGCGACCCCGCCATGCACAGTTTTTCGTCAAAAATGTTACTGCAACTATTACATTGATATTATCCATTATGTTATCAAAGTTGTTGTTGGAAAATGGGTTATTGGTAGGGCAGGTAGGTACCTACACCTAGCAACAAGCCACAAACCTCCACGTAAGTACAGTTAGGTCTCAGTAAATTAATCCCAGCTCTACCCTTGGTAGCTTGGCATCGAGCGTCAAGGCTTAACTTAGGAGACAAAGTGTAAAGCATTCAAATATCACAAAACAGTAATTAAATAAAACACAGGAAACAGTTTAAAAATCCAAAACCAATTTATAAAAATAGCTTATATTTTTATCTTTAAAATGACACAAAAACGATTAAAATCGGTTCAGGGGAACCGGAGATATGAATTTTTAAAGTATTATTATTTTCTAGCGCATAGAAACAAAAAGCGCCAATCGGGTCATCTGGTTGCACCAGGACCGGGACAAAGTCAAACTTTCAGGCCGACCGCGATGGAGCCCTGCTCGGCTACAGGTCGCGGGAGGCCTCGGTTAAAAAGTTACCTTCTGACTTAGTCTTTATTTTGAAGTTTTTCTTCACCGGGACGAACCTGCCAGTTGGATCCGACCTCCTGGAGCCCTTGTCCGGATACGCGAAGTCGGTTTCCTCGGTGGTGATTTCTACCTTCGGACTTAGTCGTTTTTTCGAGATGAAAATCCTTCGACCGGGGTAAACCTGGATCTTGATCCGACGTCCGTGGAGCCCTTCTCGGATACGATGGCTGGAAGGTCCCGGTCAACTTTTTACGTTCGGACTTAGTCTCTTTTTCGGATGTTTTTCTTGACCGGGACGAACCACGAAGTCAGGCCGGGTCGCGGTTGAGGCAAGCCGGCTAGAATTTCCGCGTCGAGTCGGTCACTTTATGGAGCTTTTTTCTAAAATTTCTCCAATCTTTTCCAAACTTCTGGGGCTTCACCCAGATGTTCTTTTAAGGTTCTTTTGGGGTCCACAGCTCACCCCAAGGGTCCAGAAGTTCTGTGATGGTCCTTGGGAAGTGCGGACTTCAACTCCCAGAGTGCACCTGGCGCAAACTCCTTTTTGGCCACTGGGCAGTGGTCAGCTGGTCACTTTTTCAGGAGTTGGTGCAGGGGACTCTGGTTAGCAATTTTTCACCTGTAGCAAACAGGGAGTCCCTCCTTGAACCAGTGGAAGCCAGGCAAAGTCCTTCTTGTGGTGAAGCCCAAGTGTGCAGCTGGTGCAGTCTTTCTGAGTGCAGGGTCCAGGTGCAGGCCAGGGGTCCAGCAGGGCAGTCCTTCTTCTCCTTGTAGTTCTTTCTTCTTGAAATTTGGTGGGGATCTGAGGCGTGGGTGCAGGTCTGACAGTTTTATCCTTGCTCCTGGGTGAAAAGCAGGGGGGCCCTGGTCCTCCAATCAGGGACAGGGTCGTCCCCCTGTGATGACCACTTCCTGGGAAGTGTGGCAAAAATCCATCCCAGAAGGCAACAGTCTCTAAAAATCCAAAATGGATGAATCTGATTTTTAGAGGAGAGATCTGGCTGAGCCCACCCACTGGTGTGGCTAAAAATCATAAACACACCCCTCTCCTGCCCTCTCCTAATCTAATCAAGGGGGCACCTAGCTGTCTGGGGTTGCAGGATGTGGGGGTGTTGCTGGGTGCTCCAGATGTCCTTCTCTGCCTTTGAAGACCAGTTTGGCAGCCCTCCCCCTTCCTGCTTCCCCATCTGCTGAGGGGAGATTCTCTCCCCCAAGCACATTCCTTTGTGTGAAGTCAGGCCACTTCACACCTCATTAAAGTAGCCTGGCAGAAGCTGCTGCAGGCTGGCCAATCAGAGCACAGGAGCAAAAACAATGCAGAGCTGAAATTGGCAACTTTTTAGGTAAAGTCTAAACTTTTTACCTGTACTAGTTATATTAAATCCAACAACTGGAAGTTGTGGGATTTATTATAACAATCAATTTGATACCAAATTCTTGGTATGTAACATTTAAGGAGACTTTAAAATTTAAAATAAAGTCTGCCCATTCTAGCCTATGAAGGCCATTTACTTCAATGAGGGAAAAACGAATTTGGCTGTTTTTACCTCACCAGGGCTTATAAATCTATTTTTATAAAGTCCCTGCTTATAGTTACATGGCACCCAGCCCTAGGGGCACATAGGGCACACCTTAGGGGTGACTTATATGTAAAAATAAGGTAGTTTAAGACTTTGGAAGTACCTTTAATTCCATAGTCGAATTTGCATATAACTTTAATTTAAAAGCAGCCAGCAAGGCAGGCTTGCTTTTAAAATGACACTGGGCACCTCAGCAATGCACCTAGGTGTGCACCACTTATGCTGTGGTCCCTAAACCTACATGCCCTACCATATACTAGGGACTTATAGGTAGGTTAACTTAGCCAATTATAATTAGCCTAATTTGCATATCCATTTTACACAGAGCAGAGGCCCTGGGACTGGTTAGCAGTACCCAGGGCACCAGCAGAGTCAGGAAAACACCAGCATAAAGTGGAAAATGGGGGCAAAAAGTTACGGGGCCTCTGCAATCAGCCCCAGTTTCTCACAGTTGTCATGAGTGCCATAATTTGTGGGATAATTAGCAGTGAATGGCAAGGGCGCAAGATATAGTTACCTTAGGGCACAAGTGATAGTTACTTGAGATGACTAACTATAACAGGCGAATTTCTATGGTTTTGTATGTTTACAATGTGAGCCTTACTATAAAGTCCCTGGAACCTTTGTTTTTTAAGTGAATTTCTATGTTTTTAATTATATTTCCTAACTATAACATCCCTGTAATCTTTGTTTTTTTTCAGTAAATTTGTATGGCAACTCCTCATTGTGTAATGTACAGACTTTGCTATGAAATTGAACCCATAACTTTTGAGGGGAAAATACTTCAGTGTTCCATCACTAGTAATGTTTAACAGAGAAAACACTAGAAAATAAACAGACACACTGCCAAGCAAAAATAGTATTTGAAACCTCAGCCTACTGAGTGACAGCACAAGTCCATTACAATTAGGCCAGAAGTGACTTTGTTCTGCTCTGTATCCAAACGTAACTATAACATTTGTACCAAACATCTTTTAGTCTGACTCGTTGAAGACATTGTATGGAGAGACCATTGCAATGACAATCTCTCTCTTTTCCTATCTTCCATCCCATTATGGGATCCTAGCCAGCTTTCCGCATCCTGTGGGAGACAGCATTGCTCCCACAAGCAGGGAGCTGCTTTAAATAGCAGCTCCCTGCTGTAGGAGCAAAGTTTTCATCTGTTTCCCTGTACACATATTTGTGTGCAGGTAAACAGATGAGATCTTCACTTTCTGCAAGTGAGAGCTGTTTGACCTCCAGAAATTGAATTGTTTGCTCTGACTTGGTGGGAACTATTAAAGCTCCTGCCTAATAAGAGCCAACAGCTATTTCCCACAGCTTGGTACCCAGGGACATAGCAGGAGCTGGCCCTGAGGGGTGGTGCTCCCCAAGGCCATCATTGGCTCCTCAAGGGGGCCCCCCTGAAATGATTCAATGAGCCCTGGGGAGGTGGTGATCTCCCTGCATGCCCCTCCTGCATTGTATTTCATTTAATTGAAGCCTCCCCATGCATTCAATTTCCCTGGGGAGATGGCAGCCCACAGGGCTGTGGTGGGCTGGGCAGCCCCCAAACATTGTATAGCCCGGGGAAGGTGGCAGCAGGGGATGCTCATTCTAAAGAGCAAATGTGTGGTGCTGTGCTACCTGGAGAAGCTACACACTCCAGATGCTCAGAATGAAAGAAGACCACATTGGTACTACACATGAAAACTCGTTGATTTTAACATGGTCGTGTTTTTATGTATTCTTCCGGACTCCATAGCAGCCTCTCTAGCTTCTTACAGGAGTAGAAGTGAGTTGTAGGGCCTTTCACATTCCTCTTCAGATTGCCGTGTATATTTATGACAATCTGGAAATGCATGACTGGATCGCACAAATTTGAGTGCATAATTCAACTACATCCCTTCATCCAGGCATATTCTATTGAGTTTAACAGTACTTCACATGTCTTAATCAGCACAGTGCAGCTGTTAAAAGGAGGGGTGTCAGGGTGCAAATCAGTCTATACCTGCATACAACTGAAAGACGGGCATAACAGCAGGGATAGATTTCTCAACCCTGTCCAAACTTCTGATAGGTATTAGAAACTGGGAGAGGACTTGGGGTGGTCCTTCCCATTTTGGTCCGGCCATTGCTGTTCTATTCTGGCTTCCAAATTGCAATTTATAAACTTGTGTTCCTGTCTATACATCTGCCATGGAGGAGTGTAGGATTTATGGTTGAAGTAATCAGGAAAAGCAAGGTAAGTTAAAAACATGTTCTCCTATTTTCGTGGATGCTTGCATTTTTGTGTGTGTGTGAACATGTGTGTGTGCCAGTGTGCCTCCTGTGATATGTAGTGAGAATTGTAGTGATGTACAGTTACCAGCTAGGCCCAACATGACATACATGAGCAGCAGCCCTATTTCTCCACAAGATCAGCCAGAATTGCTTTTGAAGTCCATGTAAAAAACGTCTACATGTTTATTATTATTATTTTTTGTTTTTTAAAGAGAGAGTATGTTAACTAATTTCAAGTTACGCTTTTATGCACCACTGTATCAGGCAATGGCTCCGAAATTATATAAATTCTGTGAAGATTGTTATGTGTCACTCTGTGCGCAATTGTGTGTGATATATATAATTAAATGGCCATTAAATAGGCCATCCAGAAGGTGAAAACAGAAGAGGTGTAAATTTATAAAGACAACACAGGTAGCATCAAATATATTGGTGCTCTGGTAGGAGATATGAGTATATTAAAAACTCTTGCTGGTACTTACTATGTTCTGTAATTTGGATTTGGCAGGTCCAATTCAGCCTTCCATCTTTCGAAGATACATTGATTTTCAAGAGGCATAGTGATAATGTTACACCAGTTTTTAATGCAGACAACCACATACGTACAACATGAAACACTGTGGATAATCAGTACAGTTGACGATGCAGCATTTGATGGAGAAAACAATTTAGGAGGCATCTTTTAAAATAAATGTACTAAGATTATTTGTGCACAGATCTTCAAGCATACTGTAGATATAACTCTGCTTTCTGGTGCAAATTGTTGACTTCCTGCCAGGCCCCTGTGCTGGGGAAAAGTGTTTCAGAGGCATGTGGGAGGAGGCATCCATCAACATCATGGCTGTAAGCCATGTTGGACAGATGAGCACAAAATAAACCTTAAATTAGAATTAGAATTAGAAAAAATATGAGAGAAAGGAGTACAGAAAGGGGGTAGATGCCACAATCAGTATGGTGGAAACCCTGTCCATGACTAGGGAAGGTAGAGATACAACAAATCTGTGTTTCTTAGGTACAACCCAGTATCACTCACTACTTGTCCCTCCATTCATGCCATTTTATGCTCAGCAACAGTAACTTTTTGGCCAGCTAGCAATAATGAAGAGACTAATGACATTTATCTTGACACTACAACTCAAGACAAGATTGCAGGCTGTCTTACATGAACCAACACACCATTTGGTGGTAGAACTATATGCTGTTCTATTCAGAAATACTCTAAGCAATGGTGCGTATACCTGCACAAGCCAGTAAGAGTTTCTTATATTAAAGGTTATGCTGGTGCATGTAAAAGAACACAATCATCCTTCAGTACAATTATTATTATTATTATTATTATTATTATTATTATTATTATTATTATTATTATTATATTAGAACCATGATTTAATTTATTTATTTAGAACACCTCATTAACAATACTGAAGAGTGGCCAAAGTTATACATACTTAACCAGTGCCTTATTTGAGCTGGTGATGGGGGCACTGCCACTTTTTTTGGGGGGACCAGCACTTATTTCTCCTCATCAGAGGAAAAACAAACAAAAATGAAAAGAAATACAAATCTCTTTTCTTGCAATCAGTATTTTTCCTTCGGCTTCAGAAGGTCCATGCAGACAACGTCCTATAATTGTGGTTTGAGATTTAACCTCAATCTGGAACCTTTACAAACTAGTGTTAGTAAAATTATCAATATTTGTTATCCAAAAGGACACCCATATTTCATGGTGTCAGGCTGTGTATGGTACTTATCTAGGCTTACATTTTTCCCAGAGGGAATGGTTGTGGTTGTTAAGAACGTTTGGAATGAAATGCAATAAAATACTGACCAATCATTTCCATGTAAATACTATAATATATTTTTCTGGATTAGGATGCATTACAGGTTTGCATGCAGATACATTGACACTGTCGAATGCTGTGGTGGCTGGTGGTGGCTGGGCTCTGTCTCTTAGTGAATATGTTATTTGCAGTTAATTTGATATCTGTTATACAACTTTTCAGTATTACAGCCCTCATTACAACCCTGGTGGTCGGTGATAAAGTGGTGGTAATACCACCAACAGGCCGGCGGTGACACAAATGGAATTATGACCACGGCAGAAACCGCAGACAGCCATATCAACACACCGACCACCACGGCGGTAGCAACAAGCACCGCAGTGGTAACTGCCAACAGCCAGGTGGAAGACAATGCACCACCCACAGTATCACAACAGGCCCATACGCCACCTTTTCCAGGGTGGTACCAACGACATCAAAAGCACGGTGGAAAAAGTACACAGAAGGCAAAGGACTCACCCCTGGAGACACAAGGAAGAACCATGCTGCCATGGAGCCCAAGTTGCAGGTATTCACCTTGCTCGTCTATATCCTTCTTCACTATGAACACCAATGCTGGCGAAGATGACCACAGTTAGTACTACCGCCTAGCACACAGGGGAGGGAGGAGGAAAAAGAGAGTGACACACACAAGCAACACTCCCACCCCCAACACCATACACAGAAACTGATGCAGCAATAAAAAATATTTACCCCGTTCCACTCAGGAATAATGCAAGGACAAAAGGAATTGATTAAAGTGAGTGTAATAATATAAAATTATAGAAAGTTGTGCTTCAAAATCAAAACAGTATATACATATATACAGATGGAGGGACACAGCCCAGTCTACAATGTCCGTGGGCCACAGGGCCACATCACATAGGCCAAGGCCCCACTTGACTCCTGCAACAACACAGAGAGAACAACGCAGGGGCATCAGGATGAAAAAACTCAGGCACCTCAGGGGGACGGGTAACAGGGGGGCACCTCAGCCAGAAGATGGTACAACACCACTGGATCTGGAAGGGGCTACATGCTCTGTGCGATGTCCTGGGGAGAGCAAGGCCACAGTCTCTCAAGTGGGTGGTCTGCCCACTGCTTGGTCCTGGGGAGTACAAAGCCACAGTCTCTCTAGTGTGTGGTCTGCCCACTGCTTGGTCCTGGGGAATGCAAAGCCACAGGCGGTCATTCTGACCTCGGCGGTAAAAGGCGCTTACCGCCGGTCAGAAAACCGCCATAACACCGCTGCGGCCGCGGTAAACCGCCACGGTCATTCTGACCCGCAACTTGCAAACCTCCAAAAACCCGACATCCAGAAAAGTCCGCCATACCAAAGGTCAGCGAAAAGATGGCGATGACCAAACCTCCACCTCCACCGTCACGCCAACAGAAATACGCCCACACTATCACGACACACGAATCCATGCGGCGGTCTTTCAAACGCGGTATTCCATTGGCGGTACACACCGCCGCGGTCAAAATACACACACACATAGAAAACTCAGCCACATTGGTCATTTTGAAATACACACACCTGATACACATACTAACACCACTCCCACACACCCAACACAATATAAAAAAAACACCCACATCACCCACAAACTCCTACAACCCAAAATTATTGACGAAGGCTAGAGAGAGAGCACAGAATAGACAAACCCACAACACAGAGGCACACAACACCATCACCCACACAGAATCCACGCACCAAACACCACACACCACTACACGCACCACACTCATCACCACAAACGCCACCCCACACCTCATCCACACCACCCCATGGCACCCCAAAGACACCCCAGGTTCAGTGACGCAGAACTTAGGGTAATGGTGGAGGAAATAGTCCGTGTAGAGCCCCAGCTCTTCGGGGCACAGGTGCAGCATACCAAAATTGCCAGGAAGATGGAGCTATGGCAGAGGATAGTGGACAGGGTCAACGCGGTGGGACAGCATCCACGCAATCGGGATGACATAAGGAAGCGCTGGAACGACCTACGGGGGAAGGTGCGTTCCATGGTATCAAGGCACAACATTGCGGTGCAGAAGACTGGCGGCGGACCCCCACCAACTCCCCCAGAATTCACAGCATGGGAGGAGGAAGTCTTGCACATCCTGCATCCTGAGGGCCTCGCAGGAGTAGGCGGAGGAATGGACTCTGGTAAGCCAAATCTTCACTACTTCATTCCCCCCACCCCACCTGCATGCCAAATCATACCCCCACCCTCACCCCCACCCCCATCACACAAACTCCTTGCAAATGGCTCACCATCACAACCCACCCATCCCAACACCTAGCCCTGCATGCGACCACAAAGCATAGAGACCCATCACCAAAGCATGCCCACTGCACACACATCACCCCCACAAGCCACCCTCACAAAAGCCCCCACAAGGGAATGCCTGCACTTGGGTACACAGACACCCACCCATCACACGAAATGCCACACACAGAAGCAATAACCATACCTTCATACCCCTGCAGGACCCGAACGCCACCACACCGCCACGGAGGGTACAGAGATGTCCATTTCACCCCCAGAAGAGGCCCCCAGCGATGACAGCAGCTCTGTCTCCCTGGACCCAGATGACCAGCCCGGCCCATCGGGGACCTCTGGACAGTCGGTTCCCCACAGACAGCCACAGGCTACACCAGACCCAACCCCCTCTGGGAACACCAGCACAGCTCCCACCCAGCGGGCCCATGCTTCTGTCTCCAGGACACGTCAATCAGCGGCGTGTCCACCACTACAGGGCACCCAGGTTGACCCACCACCCCAACAACAACAGGGACCTGGGGGCAGTGGTAGTGGGCACACCGTCCAGGGGACAGAGGCCCAGGAACACAGGGGAACTGGGAGGGCTGCTGTGCGACAGAGGGGGGACAGGCCAAGGGAACCCACTCTCCAAGAGGCCCTCTCCTCCATCATGGGAGCTTACCACCACTCCCAGGAGACGATGGCGACGGTACTGGCCAGGTTCCAGGAGATCCAGGCACTGCAGGAGGAATGGTACATGGGGTTCAGAGAGGAACTGAGGAACATCGGTTCCGCAATGGGGACCATCGTCGTGGCCCTTAACCAGATAGTCACCACATTGCGGGACCATGTGGCACCCCAAAGGGCCCCTGTCACTAGCCCAGGCCAGGAACAGCCTACCACCTCCGCCGGCGCTAGTGGACAGGAGGCCCCCACACAACAACAGGCCACCAGAACCCCACCTCCTGCAGAAGAAGAACCACCCCGCAAGCGGAACCTGAGATCTCACAAGAAGACAGAGTAGGATTGCATGACCCACGCCAGCATAAGATACCCCCTGATGTCATCCCACTGTCCCACATTGTCACGCTGTCCAACCTTTAACTGCCCCTGCTCCATCCTTCCACAGGCATATGGACAATGCATCTGTGCGTCTGAGAACTGGACTCTGCCATGGACATTACTCCACCCCCACCCATCACCGTTTTACAATCATGTACCTATATATATACCCCTTAAAATAAATCACTTATTGCACTTCAAATAACAGGAGTCTGCTTGCATTCTTAACAAATGTATTACACATAACGGTGCAATAATGTCCAGTTACTTTGTGATGACAACATACCAATATCAATAAGCTTTAGTCCATGGGCAAACAAAGCAGAAGTCACGCAGTGGGTCATACAGCTCTGAAAAGGGAAGGGAAAGTCACAAATCAGTTAACAGGAACTGGGGGGAAACACAGACAGTAGAGACGCATGAGGCCTTAAGTAAATGTAATATGGCGTGGGTGATTCTTACCTGTGTGCTACTGAAAATATTGTTGTATGACTGTATCCCTGTTGTCCGTGTCGTCCTCGTCGGCTTCCTCATCTTCACTCTCCACAGGCTCCACAGCTGCTACAACACCACCATCTGGACCATCCTCCTGCAGAAAAGGCACCTGGCGTCGCAAAGCAAGATTGTGAAGCATACAGCAGGCCACGATGATATGGCACACCTTCTTTGGTGAGTACATTAGGGATCCCCCTGTCATATGCAGGCACCTAAACCTGGCCTTCAGGACCCCGAAGGTCCTTTCTATGATCCTCCTAGTTCGCCCATGGGCCTCATTGTACCGTTCCTCTGCCCTGGTCCGGGGATTCCTCACTGGGGTCAGTAGCCACGACAGGTTGGGGTAACCAGAGTCACCAATTAGCCACACACGGTGTCTCTGTAGCTGTTCCATCACATAAGGGATGCTGCTATTTTGCATGACATACGCGTCATGCACTGACCCAGGGAACTTGGCATTTACATGGGAGATGTACTGGTCAGCCAAACAGACCACATGGACATTTATCGAATGATAACTTTTTCTGTTTCTGTACACCTGCTCACTTTCTTTGGGGGGAACCAAGGCCACATGGGTCCCATCAATGGCACCAATGATGTTGGGGATATGTCCAAGGGCATAGAAATCACCCTTCACTGTAGCCAATTCGCCCACCTCAGGGAAAATAATGTAGCTCTGCATGTATTTCATCAGGGCAGACAACACTCCTCTGGACAAAACCTTTGAAAACATAGGCTGAGACATCCCAGATGACATGGCCACTGTTGTCTGAAAAGACCCACTTGCCAAAAAATGGAGTACTAACAGAACCTGCACCAGAGGGGGAATCCCTGTGGGTTGGCGGATGGGGGACATCAGATCTGGCTCCAGCTGGGCACATAGTTCATGTATAGTTGCTCTGTCAAGCCGGTATGTAAGTATGATATGTCGTTCTTCCATTGTCGACAGGTCCACCAGCGGTCGGTACACAGGAGGATTCATCCTTCTCCTCGCAAGTCCCAGCGGACGGTGCCTAGGAAGGACAACATGGAGCACAGAGTCAAGCAACCCACAGGTTCGTTCACACAGCTTGCACAGCACACGAATCGCTATGCATGGAAAGGCTTGTATGAGTGTGAAGGCAAGGCCTAGGCCTGTGTGACGCAGTAAAAATTATGCCATGTGGGCCCTTGAAATGGCGGCTGCCTGACCTGTGAAGTGTGACAGTGGGATGTGAGGTCAATGCGCTGGCGTGGCACACCGTGGCGGTCGAAGACCGCAGTGCTAAGCCGCATTGGTTAACATTGAACCCTATGGGTTTCAGGAGCCAATTACGATGTGCGCGGGCAGTCGCGGTACGCACCGCCTCGGGCGTGAACGCCATTTTCTATCTGATTAATCACTCGAGACCTGATCATCCACAGGAGAGGACCTATACTGCAAGTGCTGCTGTGACCTCGGTCTGGAAGATACAATGGCTGCTGCGACTGGGGAAAGGGCCCCTGCCTTCACTTCTGAAGAATTGGAGAAACTTGTTGATGGGGTCCTCCCCCAGTATGCGCTACTCTACGGTCCTCCAGACCAACAGGTAAGTACACAGGGTGCACGTTGAATGGGCTATGCCTGTGTTGAGTGGGGTGTATGTAAGATGGTGGGGAGCGAATGAGGAGTGCAACGCACGAAAGATGAGAGCATGTGCCACATGGCAAGGTTGGGGAGGGGGGGCCACTCACATTGACCAGGCAGAAAAGTAATGAGATTCCCTTTCCCACCCTGTCCATGTCACATAGGTCAGCGCCCATCAGAAGATCGACATTTGGCGTGCCATCGGCAAGGACGTCCGGGCCCTGGGGGTCCACAACAGACGGGGCACCCAATGCCGAAAGAGGTGGGAGGACATCCGCTGCGGGACCAGAAAGACCGCCGAGTCTCTGCTGGGGATGGCCTCCCAACGTAGGAGGGGTGCCAGCCGCCAATTGACCCCCCTGATGTCCCGGATCCTGGCGGTGGCCTACCCCGATTTGGATGGGCGCGTGAGGACATCACAGCAGACACAAGGGGGTGAGTAGCAGCACATTCTGCTATCTTTGCGCGCAGTGAAGGTGTCTGGGTGGGGGAGGAGGGCTGTGGCTATCTCTAGGCCAGGGCGCATTCTGTAGGCTAGGCCCCTCCGTTAGGCATGGCCCTATGCCCCCGCCCCCCACCTCTGTAGGGTGCCAAGTACAGCTATCCATGGTCCGGCCTCACCCATGTGTGCATTTGTCGTCCATAGACCTGTAGGCCTAGTCACAATAACTGAGTAGTGTACCCCGATTGCGCGGCCTAGTGCAGGGGGCTTCTGTGTCTGTCCTCTCCGCCAACGGTGTTGCCAATGCATGCACTCAACCTGTCTTCATTTCTCCCCCCCCCCATTTTCTTTGTCTTCCTGTTCATGTGTGCATTAGCATCATCAGGCGGAGGAGAAGTGGCATCGGCGCACGAGGGAGCTGCATCTCACATGGCCCCGGAGGGCCATGCAACAGACTCCGAGTACACCAGTGAGACGGAGGGCGAGTGGAGCTCCACAACCGGGACCCGTGGAGACGTCAGCGACACCGACACGTCCTCGGAAGGGAGCTCCCTTGCAGTGGCAGCAACATCCGTGCCCACCGCCACAACAGGTACAGCCGCCACCCAGCGCACCAGCGCCGCCCTCCCAGCAGCCCCTCAGGCTTCGCTCCGTGCCCGCTCGCCCAGGAAGGCGGGCATCTCCTTCGCCCCAGGCACCTCAGGCCCTGCCCCAGTTACCCCTGCTGCCCTCAGTGAGGAGGACATTGACCTCCTAAGGACGCTCATTGTTGGGCAGTCTACCCTTTTGAATGCCATCCAGGGTGTAGAAAGGGAGGTGCATCGGAGCAATGCATACCTGGAGGGCATTCATTCGGGTCAGGCTGCCCATCAGCGATCGTTCAACGCTCTGACCTCAGCACTGATGGCAGCCATTGTCCCTGTCTCCATCCTCCCTCTTCTGACTCCCTCCACCCAGTCCCAGTCTCCTGTTCCTCTGCCTATCCCATCCACACCATCAGACCAGCCTGCACACACCTCTACACCCAAGGGCAGCTCATCCAGACATAAGCACCACAGATCCCACAAGCATTCACCCAAGCAACATCCAGATGCAGACATGCCAACAGTCACTACCACCTCTGTGTCCCCCACCTCCTCATCTCCCTCCTCCCTCCCTGTGACATCTCCACTCACACCTGCATGCACACCACCATCAGCCAGTACTTCCATCACCAGCACACCCTCCATTACAGTCCGCACACGTGCAGTCACCACCCCCACTGCCATTTACACGTCCCCTGTGTCCTCTCCCAGTGTGTCTGTCACCCCCTCTTCCAAACCACACAAACGCAGGCAGCCACCCACCCAACAGCTATCCACCTCACGACATCCTCCATCACAAGCACCTGCACCCAAAGACAGCACACTTGACTCTCCTACAACCACATCCTCTTCCTCCACTCCCATACCCACTGCACCTACCCGTCCCTGTCCTTCCAAAGTGCTTTTCCTTTCCAACCTTGACCTCGTTCCAACCACTGACCCACCCCCTCCATCTGGTAAGAGTAAAAAAAGCACCTCAGCCACCCCCAGCCCTGCATCTACTATGACCATAGTGCAGGGCTATTGGAGTCCACCAGCTCCTAGGGCGGGAACATCGGCCAGCAGCAAAGGGACAGCCAGCCCACCCCCTGGGAAGAGGACAAGAAAAACTAAGGGCCGGCGCGACAAGCCTGAGACGGCTGCCACCAAGGACAGTAGCCTTGCCCCGTCACCTGCCACATCATCAAAGGGAGGCAAGGGCCACAGAGCTTCAGCGAAGGAGGGCAAGGGCAGCAGGGCGGAGAAGTCAGGCAGCAGGCGAGCTGCCCAGGAGGGCCTCACCAGCCCCATTCCGGTTGTGACGGACGACACACACGGGCCCAGGACTCCATCACAGGAGGGCCCCGCGACCACAACGTCGGATGGCGAGTGAGCGGGAAGTCTTGGCCAGGTCTGGCTCCCTAGAAACACAGGACAAGCACAGCTGAACAGGGGCCCGCCGTGAGAAGAACTGCTGAACAGGGGCCCGCCGTGAGAAGAACCGCTGAACAGGGGCCCGCCATGAGAAGAACCGCTGAACAGGGGCCCGCCGTGACAACAACCGCTGAACAGGGGCCCGCTGTGAGAAGAACTGCTGAACAGGGGCCCACCGTGAGAAGCACCACTGAACAGGGGCCCGCCGTGACAAGAACTGCTGAACAGGGGCCCGCCGTGAGAAGAACCGCTGAACAGGGGCCCGCCGTGAGAAGCACCGCTGAACAGGGGCCCGCCGTGAGAAGAACCGCTGAACAGGGCCCCGCCGTGACAAGAACCGCTGAACAGGGGCCCGCCGTGACAAGAACCGCTGAACAGGGGCCCGCCGTGACAAGAACCGCTGAACAGGGGCCCGCCATGAGAAGAACCGCTGAACAGGGGTCCGCCGTGAGAAGAACCGCTGAACAGGGCCCCACCGTGACAAGAACCGCTGAACAGGGGCCCGCCGTGAGAAGCACTGCTGAACTGGGGCCCGCAGTGACAAGAACCGCTGAACAGGGGCCCGCCGTGAGAAGAACCGCTGAACAGGGGCCCTCTGTGAGAAGCACCGCTGAACAGGGGCCCGCCGTGACAAGAACCGCTGAACAGGGGCCCGCCATGAGAAGAACCACTGAACAGGGGCCCGCCGTGAGAAGCACCGCTGAACAGGGGCCCGCCGTGACAAGCACCGCTCCGCTGGGCACCGGCGTCTCAGGCACCGCTCCGCTGGGCCCTTCCTGTCAAGCACCGCTCCGCTGGGCACCGCCGTCTCAAGCACCGCTCCGCTGGGCCCTTCCTGTCAAGCACCGCTCCGCTGGGCCCTTCCTGTCAAGCACCGCTCCGCTGGGCACCGCCGTCTCAAGCACCGCTCCGCTGGGCCCTTCCTGTCAAGCACCGCTCTGCTGGGCCCTTCCTGTCAAGCACCGTTCCGCTGGGCACCGCCGTCTCAAGCACCGCTCCGCTGGGCCCTTCCTGTCAAGCACCGCTCCGCTGGGCACCGCCGTCTCAAACACCGCTCCGCTGGGCCCTTCCTGTCAAGCACCGCTCCGCTGGGCACCGCCATCTCAAGCACTGCTGGCACATTGACAGTGCCGGTTCTGTGTCGAGCAGGGCTTCACGAAGCACTCTGGGCACCATGGCTCCTCCATTAACAGTGGAGTCGGTAATCCATCGGATGGACTGTGGCTTTGCACTCCCCAGGATGGCACAGTGGGCAAGCCACCCACTGTAGAGACTTGTGAGACTGTGGCTTTGCACTCCCCAGGATGGCACAGTGGTCAACCCACCCACTGTAGAGACTTGTGAGACTGTGGCTTTGCACTCCCCAGGATGGCACAGTGGTCAACCCACCCACTGTAGAGACTTGTGAGACTGTGGCTTTGCGCTCCCCAGGATGTCACAGTGGTCAACCCACCCACTGTAGAGACTTGTGAGACTGTGGCTTTGCACTCCCCAGGATGGCACAGTGGGCATGGAGGCCCCTCGTGGATCTGGCGTCGTGGACTCATGTGGCTGAGGTGCCCCCCCTTCCCTTCCCCCTGAGGTGCCTATAGTTTTATCATCTGATGCCCCGGCAGTGTTCTCTCCAATGGTACCTGGTCTCGTGTGTGGGCTTTGCCCCTGTGTTTGTGCACATTGGCCCACGGACTATGGAACTTTGACAGAATGGGCAGGACTTATTGCCTATCTATATATTTTTTACTATGTTCATTCCTTATTTTGTATCTTTCATATTGCATATTTCCCATGACTTCAATGGAGCTATATTATACATATATTTTAAAGATCATTTTATTTGTGTCTTTGCATTATCCCGGTGGGTTTGGGGGGTGTCACTCTGACTTGTTGCTCTGCATTGGTGTGTAGGTATTTGGGGTGGGGAGGTGGGTGTATGGCGTATGTGTGTGCCTGTAAGCTTTCCTCCTCCCCCCTCCCCTGTGTCGTAGGTGCAGTACTCACCGTTGTCGTCTGCGCCGGCGTTCGTACTCGTGATAGATGAGCAGGTAGACAATAGCTGGTAGGATGTTTAATTCGGGTTCCATGCTGTCCTCGTGGAGTGTGTAGAGGTGAGCGTTTTCCCGTTCGTAGTCTGTTTCCGTCGTGTTTTTATCGGCCGGGCTCCCGCCCCGGAAAAGGTGGCGGATTGGTGAGTTGTGATAGGGTGGGCGGTACATTGTCTGCCGCCTGCCTGCTGGCGGTGACCGTTGCGCTGTTTGTCTGTCCCGCCGTGGCGGTCGGAGTGTTAAAGTGGCGGGCTGTGTTGGCGGATCCCGCCAGGGTCAGAATTCCATATTTTGGACCGCCTGTCTGTTGGCGGGTTGGCCGCCGCTTTATCACCGACCGCCAGGGTTGGAATGACCCCCACAGTCTCTCAAATGGATGGCTTCTCCACTGGTTCTGGAGGGGGCCTTGTGGCCAGTGTGCTTCATCCTGGAAAGGAGGGGGTGAGTTAATGGTTTCTTCCACTGGTTCTGGAGGGAGCCCTGTGCCCAGTGTGCTTCATCCTGGCACGGAGGGGGCGAGTGGATGGCTTCTTCCTCGGTTCTGGAGGGGGCTTTGTGCCCTGTGATGCAGCACTTGGGGATCGCAAAGTCACAGTCTCTCACCTAGGTGTCACACCCACAGGATTTTCAGGGTCCAGGATGCACTACAGTCCATGGAGGCAGGACTACACACTGCCCACCGGCGGTGACGGCTGCTCAGTGGTGGCAGTGGTGGTGCTGGTGTCTGTGTTGGCAGTGGCGGTGGGAGACTCCAGCCTATCCCCTGCAGCCTCGGACAGCTGCCCACTGGGGCTGCTGCTGGTGGCAGTGCTGCAGGCAGCGGTGCTGGTGGCAGTGCTGGTGGCGGGAATGCCAGTGGTGGGGGGAGGCTCCAGCCCTTCCTCCGCAGCCTCGGATGGCTGAACTGCCATGGTTGGTGTTGGCGGCTCAGAATCAGTCCCAGCACCAGGCCTCCTGTCCTTCTTGCCTGCAGGGGCAGGCCCCTTGCCCTTGCCCTTCCCAGCTGGTGGTGCCTCCTTGCACTTGCACTTGGCAGCTGGTGGTACCTCCTTGCCCTTCCCCTTGGCAGCTGGTGGTGCTTCCTTGCCTTTCCCCTTGGCAGCTGGTGGTGTGTACTTGCCTTTCCCCATTGGCAGCTGGTGGTGCCTCCTTGCCTTTCCCCTTGGCAGCTGGTGCAGGCACACTGTCAGTGCTGATGGCTGGTTCCCAGGAGCCTCTCCCACCTGCAGTAGCTGCCAACACTACTATGGCCATGGACCGGGTGGCTGAGGTGCTCTGCTGGGTTCTGACCACCCTGGCCCGACGTGAAGGACAGGGGGGAGGGGTAGGGAAGAGGTCAACGGTGGAGAGGAAAAGCTTCTTAGGGACACTGAGGTTGGAAGAGGGTGAAGGTTTAGGAGTGGAGGAAGAGGCATTGGTTGTAGAAGGTGTCTGTCTGCTGTGTTTGGATGCAGGTGAATGGGCTGGATACTGTTTTGAGGTGGATGGCTGTTGGGTGTCTCAGTGCTTGCATTTGTGTATTTTGGGATGAGGGGGGACAGACACAGTGGGGGAGGACACAAGGGACGGGTGCATGGATGTGGGAGTGGTGACTGCCAGTGAGGGGTGTGTAGTGATTGTTATGATGGTGATGGGTGTAGTGGATGAGGATGTAGTGCATGCAGGAGTGAGTGGAGACGCTACTGGGAGGGTGGTGGATGACCAGGAGGAGGGGGACACAGTGGAGGCAGTGGATGTTAGTGTGTCTGCATCTGGATGGTGTTTGTGTGAGTGCCTGTGGGATGATGTGTGGTGCTTGTGTTTGCCTGAGCCACTCCTGTGTGTTGTCTTGGGTGCATGCTGGTCTGAATGTGTGCTTGGGATAGGTTGGGGTTGAGGGGAATGGGACTGGGTAGAGGAAGTTGGAGGGAGGAGGCTAGAGACAAGGACAATGGCTGCCATTAGGGAGGAGGCCAGAGCCTGGATTCATCTCTGTTGGGCCACCATGCCAGAGTGAATGCCCTCCAGGAATGCATTTGTTTGTTACAACTGGCCTGCCAGCCCCTCTATGGCATTCACTATGGTTGACTGCCCAACAGAGAAGGATCGCAGGAGGTCAATAGCCTCCTCACTAAGGGCAACAGGGCTGACTGGGGCAGGGCCTGAGGTGCCTGGGGGCGAAGAAGATGCCCACCCTCCTGGGTGAGCGAGCACGGGAAACTCACTGAGGGGCTGCTGAGAGGGCAGTGCTGGTACCAGGGTGGCAGCTGTACCTGTAGTTGGGTGGCTACAGAGGTGTCCGCCATCACCAGGGAGCTTCCATCAGGGGAGGTATCACTATCCGAACTGTCCCCTCCTGTCTCTGCCGTGTTGCTCCCCTCGCCCTCCGTCCCACTGGTGCCCTCACCGTTGGTGAATTCGGCCTCATGGGCCATGTGGGATGCAGGTCCCTCCGTCGCTGTTGCCTCTGCTCCTCCGCCAGATGATGCTAATGCACATAAGGACAGGGTGACAAAACAAAAAGGGGGGGAAGAGACAAATGATACACTTGGTCAATGGCTGCCCCAACACCACAGTTGGCATACACAGCACCCTCACACAGGGAACAGGCCTACGCACTATGCAATGCACTACCAGTCACAATGCTATTCACCAGCACAAGGACAGGAATACCTAACGCCAATAGCAGCATAACTGACACCCACAGTCCCCTTCCCAGTAGTGGATGCCTACTAGCTTTGTAGGAGGTGGTGTTCATCAGCCCCTTCACAACATGGGACCTACACTGCAATGTCTGGCTAGGCCTAGGGGCATCCACAGTCTCACATCCCCCACCTGTAGACCACCTCCCCACGCGCAAGTAGTAGATTTGGAAAATGTACCCATCCCCTTGTGGCTCCTGTGATGCCCTCAAGCAACCATCCAGCTCCGGATAGGCCACTGCCAGTATGCGGAACATCAGGGGGGTCAGGGTTCGACAGGCAACCCTTCCTCGTTGGGAGGCTATCCCCAGCTGGGCCTCTGCTGTCTTCCGTGCCCAGTGTCTCACGTCCTCTCACCATTTGTGATAGTGGGTGCTCCGCCTGCCGTAGACCCCCAGGGTCTGCACGTTACTTCATTTCCACATGTCCATCTACACAGGACAGGTGGACGCCATTTCAGGGGGGGCAGGCCATGGCACCTAACTATGTTACAGTACATATAGGCACCTTTTGGGCCTTTCCAAAAACATACTGTTTCTGTCACACCATGCAATGCAGTGTACAGTTTGGAAAATGTGGAATACTGACCAGTTGCTCACCCTTTTGCCCCCTAGATTACAGCCGCTGCAGATGAATAGGAGATGGAGACATCCCTGTGTACAGACCCCTGGTGGACTTGGCAACAATAGAGGACAGGCATATTATCCTCACCTTCAGACTTGACAGGGCCACAATCACAGAGCTGTGTACCCAATTGGAGCCAGATCTGATATCTGCTGTCCGTCACCCCACTGGGATCCCCCTTCTTGTGCAAGTCCTATCTGTGCTCCATTTCTTGGCAACTGGTTCTTTCCAAGTGACAGTGGGCTTGGCAGCAAGAATGTCTCAGGCAACGTTCTCAATAGTGCTAACCAGAGTGTTGTCGGCCCTGATTAAACACATGCACAATTACATTGTTTTCCCCCAGGTTGAGGATTTGGTCACGTTGAAAGCTGACTTCTATGCAATGGGATATATCCCCAACATTATTGGGGCTATTGATGGTACACATATTGCAGGTGTGTCCCCCTGGAGAAATGAACAGGTGTTCAGAAATCGAAAGAGCTTTCACTCGATGAATGTGCAGATAGTGTGCCTGGTGGACCAGTACATCTCCCATGTCAATGCAAAGTACCCTGGGTCTGTGCATGATGCCTTTATCCTGAGGAATAGCTGCATCCCATATGTGATGGCTCAACTTCAGAGGCACCAGGTGTGGCTAATAGGTGAGCCCATGGTTCCAACCCAGTATATCTTGGTGTATGGGTATGGTGTTGGCCCTAAGGGTTAGTGTTTGGCTAACAGGTATCCATCGATATTTACAGGTGACTCTGGTTACCCCAACATATCATGGCTACTGACCCCAGTGAGAAATCCCAGGACAAATGGGAGAGGAACGTTACAAAGAGGCACATGGGTGAACAAGAATAATAATCGAGAGGACATTCGGCCTCCTGAAGGCCAGGTTTCGTCACTCACTACTTGTCCCTCCATTCATGCCATTTTATGCTCAGCAACAGTAACTTTTTGGCCAGCTAGCAATAATGAAGAGACTAATGACATTTATCTTGACATTACAACTCAAGACAAGATTGCAGGCTGTCTTACATGAACCAACACACCATTTGGTGGTAGAACTATATGCTGTTCTATTCAGAAATACTCTAAGCAATGGTGCGTATACCTGCACAAGCCAGTAAGAGTTTCTTATATTAAAGGTTATGCTGGTGCATGTAAAAGAACACAATCATCCTTCAGTACAATTATTATTATTATTATTATTATTATTATTATTATTATTATTATTATATTAGAACCATGATTTAATTTATTTATTTAGAACACCTCATTAACAATACTGAAGAGTGGCCAAAGTTATACATACTTAACCAGTGCCTTATTTGAGCTGGTGATGGGGGCACTGGCACTTTTTTGGGGGGGACCAGCACTTATTTCTCCTCATCAGAGGAAAAACAAACAAAAATGAAAAGAAATACAAATCTCTTTTCTTGCAATCAGTATTTTTCCTTCGGCTTCAGAAGGTCCATGCAGACAACGTCCTATAATTGTGGTTTGAGATTTAACCTCAATCTGGAACCTTTACAAACTAGTGTTAGTAAAATTATCAATATTTGTTATCCAAAAGGACACCCATATTTCATGGTGTCAGGCTGTGTATGGTACTTATATAGGCTTACATTTTTCCCAGAGGGAATGGTTGTGGTGGTTAAGAATGTTTGGAATGAAATGCAATAAAATACTGACCAATCATTTCCATGTAAATACTATAATATATTTTTCTGGATTAGGATGCATTACAGGTTTGCATGCAGATACATTGACACTGTCGAATGCTGTGGTGGCTGGTGGTGGCTGGGCTCTGTCTCTTAGTGAATATGTTATTTGCAGTTAATTTGATATCTGTTATACAACTTTTCAGTATTACAGCCCTCATTACAACCCTGGTGGTCGGTGATAAAGTGGTGGTAATACCACCAACAGGCCGGCGGTGACACAAATGGAATTATGACCACGGCAGAAACCGCAGACAGCCATATCAACACACCGACCACCACGGCGGTAGCAACAAGCACCGCAGTGGTAACTGCCAACAGCCAGGTGGAAGACAATGCACCACCCACAGTATCACAACAGGCCCATACGCCACCTTTTCCAGGGTGGTACCAACGACATCAAAAGCACGGTGGAAAAAGTACACAGAAGGCAAAGGACTCACCCCTGGAGACACAAGGAAGAACCATGCCGCCATGGAGCCCAAGTTGCAGGTATTCACCTTGCTCGTCTATATCCTTCTTCACTATGAACACCAATGCTGGCGAAGATGACCACAGTTAGTACTACCGCCTAGCACACAGGGGAGGGGGGAGGAAAAAGAGAGTGACACACACAAGCAACACTCCCACCCCCAACACCATACACAGAAACTGATGCAGCAATAAAAAATATTTACCCCGTTCCACTCAGGAATAATGCAAGGACAAAAGGAATTGATTAAAGTGAGTGTAATAATATAAAATTATAGAAAGTTGTGCTTCAAAATCAAAACAGTATATACATATATACAGATGTAGGGACACAGCCCAGTCTACAATGTCCGTGGGCCACAGGGCCACATCACATAGGCCAAGGCCCCACTTGACTCCTGCAACAACACAGAGAGAACAACGCAGGGGCATCAGGATGAAAAAACTCAGGCACCTCAGGGGGACGGGTAACAGGGGGGCACCTCAGCCAGAAGATGGTACAACACCACTGGATCTGGAAGGGGCTACATGCTCTGTGCGATGTCCTGGGGAGAGCAAGGCCACAGTCTCTCAAGTGGGTGGTCTGCCCACTGCTTGGTCCTGGGGAGTACAAAGCCACAGTCTCTCTAGTGTGTGGTCTGCCCACTGCTTGGTCCTGTGGAATGCAAAGCCACAGGCGGTCATTCTGACCTCAGCGGTAAAAGGCGCTTACCGCCGGTCAGAAAACCGCCATAACACCGCTGCGGCCGCGGTAAACCGCCACGGTCATTCTGACCCGCAACTTGCAAACCTCCAAAAACCCGACATCCAGAAAAGTCCGCCATACCAAAGGTCAGCGAAAAGATGGCGATGACCAAACCTCCACCTCCACCGTCACGCCAACAGAAATACGCCCACACTATCACGACACACGAATCCACGCGGCGGTCTTTCAAACTCGGTATTCCATTGGCGGTACACACCGCCGCGGTCAAAATACACACACACATAGAAAACTCAGCCACATTGGTCATTTTGAAACACACACACCTGATACACATACTAACACCACTCCCACACACCCAACACAATATAAAAAAAACACCCACATCACCCACAAACTCCTACGACCCAAAATTATTGACGAAGGCTAGAGAGAGAGCACAGAATAGACAAACCCACAACACAGAGGCACACAACACCATCACCCACACAGAATCCACGCACCAAACACCACACACCACTACACACACCACACTCATCACCACAAACGCCACCCCACACCTCATCCACACCACCCCATGGCACCCCAAAGACACCCCAGGTTCAGTGACGCAGAACTCAGGGTAATGGTGGAGGAAATAGTCCGTGTAGAGCCCCAGCTCTTCGGGGCACAGGTGCAGCATACCAAAATTGCCAGGAAGATGGAGCTATGGCAGAGGATAGTGGACAGGGTCAACGCGGTGGGACAGCATCCACGCAATCGGGATGACATAAGGAAGTGCTGGAACGACCTACGGGGGAAGGTGCGTTCCATGGTATCAAGGCACAACATTGCGGTGCAGAAGACTGGCGGCGAACCCCCACCAACTCCCCCAGAATTCACAGCATGGGAGAAGGAAGTCTTGCACATCCTGCATCCTGAGGGCCTCGCAGGAGTAGGCGGAGGAATGGACTCTGGTAAGTCAAATCTTCACTACTTCATTCCCCCCACCCCACCTGCATGCCAAATCATACCCCCACCCTCACCCCCACCCCCATCACACAAACTCCTTGCAAATGGCTCACCATCACAACCCACCCATCCCAACACCTAGCCCTGCATGAGACCACAAAGCATGGACACCCATCACCAAAGCATGCCCACTGCACACACACATCACCCCCACAAGCCACCCTCACAAAAGCCCCCACAAGGGAATGCCTGCACTTGGGTACACAGACACCCACCCATCACACGAAATGCCACACACAGAAGCAATAACCATACCTTCATACCCCTGCAGGACCCGAACGCCACCACACCGCCACGGAGGGTACAGAGATGTCCATCCCACCCCCAGAAGAGGCCCCCAGCGATGACAGCAGCTCTGTCTCCCTGGACCCAGATGACCAGCCCGGCCCATCGGGGACCTCTGGACAGTCGGTTCCCCACAGACAGCCACAGGCTACACCAGACCCAACCCCCTCTGGGAACACCAGCACAGCTCACACCCAGCGGGCCCATGCTTCTGTCTCCAGGACACGTCAATCAGCGGCGTGTCCACCACTACAGGGCACCCAGGTTGACCCACCACCCCAACAACAACAGGGACCTGGGGGCAGTGGTAGTGGGCACACCGTCCAGGGGACAGAGGCCCAGGAACACAGGGGAACTGGGAGGGCTGCTGTGCGACAGAGGGGGGACAGGCCAAGGGAACCCACTCTCCAAGAGGCCCTCTCCTCCATCATGGGAGCTTACCACCACTCCCAGGAGACGATGGCGACGGTACTGGCCAGGTTCCAGGAGATCCAGGCACTGCAGGAGGAACGGTACATGGGGTTCAGAGAGGAACTGAGGAACATCGGTTCCGCAATGGGGACCATCGTCGTGGCCCTTAACCAGATAGTCACCACATTACGGGACCATGTGGCACCCCAAAGGGCCCCTGTCACTAGCCCAGGCCAGGAACAGCCTACCACCTCCGCCGGCGCTAGTGGACAGGAGGCCCCCACACAACAACAGGCCACCAGAACCCCACCTCCTGCAGAAGAAGAACCACCCCGCAAGTGGAACCTGAGATCTCACAAGAAGACAGAGTAGGATTGCAAGACCCCCGCCAGCATAAGATACCCCCTGATGTCATCCCACTGTCCCACATTGTCACGCTGTCCAACCTTTAACTGCCCCTGCTCCATCCTTCCACAGGCATATGGACAATGCATCTGTGCGTCTGAGAACTGGACTCTGCCATGGACATTACTCCACCCCCACCCATCACCGTTTTACAATCATGTACCTATATGTAGCCCTTAAAATAAATCACTTATTGCACTTCAAATAACAGGAGTCTGCTTGTATTCTTAACAAATGTATTACACATAACGGTGCAATAATGTCCAGTTACTTTGTGATGACAACATACCAATATCAATAAGCTTTAGTCCATGGGCAAACAAAGCAGAAGTCACGCAGTGGGTCATACAGCTCTGAAAAGGGAAGGGAAAGTCACAAATCAGTTAACAGGAACTGGGGGGAACACAGACAGTAGAGACGCATGAGGCCTTAAGTAAATGTAATATGGCGTGGGTGACTCTTACCTGTGTGCTACTGAAAATATTGTTGTATGACTGTATCCTTGTTGTCCGTGTCGTCCTCGTCGGCTTCCTCATCTTCACTCTCCACAGGCTCCACAGCTGCTACAACACCACCATCTGGACCATCCTCCTGCAGAAAAGGCACCTGGCGTCGCAAAGCAAGATTGTGAAGCATACAGCAGGCCACGATGATATGGCACACCTTCTTTGGTGAGTACATTAGGGATCCCCCTGTCATATGCAGGCACCTAAACCTGGCCTTCAGGACCCCGAAGGTCCTTTCTATGATCCTCCTAGTTCACCCATGGGCCTCATTGTACCGTTCCTCTGCCCTGGTCCGGGGATTCCTCACTGGGGTCAGTAGCCACGACAGGTTGGGGTAACCAGAGTCACCAATTAGCCACACACGGTGTCTCTGTAGCTGTTCCATCACATAAGGGATGCTGCTATTTTGCATGACATACGCGTCATGCACTGACCCAGGGAACTTGGCATTTACATGGGAGATGTACTGGTCAGCCAAACAGACCACATGGACATTTATCGAATGATAACTTTTTCTGTTTCTGTACACCTGCTCACTTTCTTTGGGGGGAACCAAGGCCACATGGGTCCCATCAATGGCACCAATGATGTTGGGGATATGTCCAAGGGCATAGAAATCACCCTTCACTGTAGCCAATTCGCCCACCTCAGGGAAAATAATGTAGCTCTGCATGTATTTCATCAGGGCAGACAACACTCTGGACAAAACCTTTGAAAACATAGGCTGAGACATCCCAGATGACATGGCCACTGTTGTCTGAAAAGACCCACTTGCCAAAAAATGGAGTACTGACAGAACCTGCACCAGAGGGGGAATCCCTGTGGGTTGGCGGATGGGGAACATCAGATCTGGCTCCAGCTGGGCACATAGTTCATGTATAGTTGCTCTGTCAAGCCGGTATGTAAGTATGATATGTCGTTCTTGAATTGTCGACAGGTCCACCAGCGGTCGGTACACAGGAGGATTCATCCTTCTCCTCGCAAGTCCCAGCGGACGGTGCCTAGGAAGGACAACATGGAGCACAGAGTCAAGCAACCCACAGGTTCGTTCACACAGCTTTCACAGCACACGAATCGCTATGCATGGAAAGGCTTGTATGAGTGGGAAGGCAAGGCCTAGGCCTGTGTGACGCAGTAAAAATTATGCCATGTGGGCCCTTGAAATGGCGGCTGCCTGACCTGTGAAGTGTGACAGTGGGATGTGAGGTCAATGCGCTGGCGTGGCACACCGTGGCGGTTGAAGACCGCAGTGCTAAGCCGCATTGGTTAACATTGAACCCTATGGGTTTCAGGAGCCAATTACGATGTGCGCGGGCGGTCGCGGTACGCACCGCCTCGGGCGTGAACGCCATTTTCTATCTGATTAATCACTCGAGACCTGATCATCCACAGGAAAGGACCTATACTGCAAGTGCTGCTGTGACCTCGGTCTGGAAGATACAATGGCTGCTGCGACTGGGGAAAGGGCCCCTGCCTTCACTTCTGAAGAATTGGAGAAACTTGTTGATGGGGTCCTCCCCCTCTACGGTCCTCCAGACCAACAGGTAAGTACACAGGGTGCACGTTGAATGGGCTATGCCTGTGTTGAGTGGGGTGTATGTAAGATGGTGGGGAGCGAATGAGGAGTGCAACGCACGAAAGATGAGAGCATGTGCCACATGGCAAGGTTGGGGAGGGGGGGCCACTCACATTGACCAGGCAGAAAAGTAATGAGATTCCCTTTCCCACCCTGTCCATGTCACATAGGTCAGCGCCCATCAGAAGATCGACATTTGGCGTGCCATCGGCAAGGACGTCCGGGCCCTGGGGGTCCACAACAGACGGGGCACCCAATGCCGAAAGAGGTGGGAGGACATCCACTGCGGGACCAGAAAGACCGCCGAGTCTCTGCTGGGGATGGCCTCCCAATGTAGGAGGGGTGCCAGCCGCCAATTGACCCCCCTGATGTCCCGGATCCTGGCGGTGGCCTACCCCGATTTGGATGGGCGCGTGAGGACATCACAGCAGACACAAGGGGGTGAGTAGCAGCACATTCTGCTATCTTTGCGCGCAGTGAAGGTGTCTGGGTGGGGGAGGAGGGCTGTGGCTATCTCTAGGCCAGGGCGCATTCTGTAGGCTAGGCCCCTCCGTTAGGCATGGCCCTATGCCCCCGCCCCCCACCTCTGTAGGGTGCCAAGTACAGCTATCCATGGTCCGGCCTCACCCATGTGTGCATTTGTCGTCCATAGACCTGTAGGCCTAGTCACAATAACTGAGTAGTGTACCCCGATTGCGCGGCCTAGTGCAGGGGGCTTCTGTGTCTGTCCTCTCCGCCAACGGTGTTGCCAATGCATGCACTCAACCTGTCTTCATTTCTCCCCCCCTCCCATTTTCTTTGTCTTCCTGTTCATGTGTGCATTAGCATCATCATGCGGAGGAGAAGTGGCATCGGCGCACGAGGGAACTGCATCTCACATGGCCCCGGAGGGCCATGCAACAGACTCCGAGTACACCAGTGAGACGGAGGGCGAGTGGAGCTCCACAACGGGGACCCGTGGAGACGTCAGCGACACCGACACGTCCTCGGAAGGGAGCTCCCTTGCGGTGGCAGCAACATCCGTGCCCACCGCCACAACAGGTACAGCCGCCACCCAGCGCACCAGCGCCGCCCTCCCAGCAGCCCCTCAGCCTTCGCTCCGTGCCCGCTCTCCCAGGAAGGCGGGCATCTCCTTCGCCCCAGGCACCTCAGGCCCTGCCGCAGTTACCCCTGCTGCCCTCAGTGAGGAGGTCATTGACCTCCTCAGGACGCTCATTGTTGGGCAGTCTACCCTTTTGAATGCCATCCAGGGTGTAGAAAGGGAGGTGCATCGGAGCAATGCATACCTGGAGGGCATTCATTCGGGTCAGGCTGCCCATCAGCGATCGTTCAACGCTCTGACCTCAGCACTGATGGCAGCCATTGTCCCTGTCTCCATCCTCCCTCTTCTGACTCCCTCCACCCAGTCCCAGTCTCCTGTTCCTCTGCCTATCCCATCCACACCATCAGACCAGCCTGCAGACACCTCTACACCCAAGGGCAGCTCATCCAGACATAAGCACCACAGATCCCACAAGCATTCACCCAAGCAACATCCAGATGCAGACATGCCAACAGTCACTACCAACCTCTGTCCCCCCCACCTCCTCATCTCCCTCCTCCCTCCCTGTGACATCTCCACTCACACCTGCATGCACACCACCATCAGCCAGTACTTCCATCACCAGCACACCCTCCATTACAGTCCCACCCAACAGCTATCCACCTCACGACATCCTCCATCACAAGCACCTGCACCCAAAGACAGCACACTTGACTCTCCTACAACCACATCCTCTTCCTCCACTCCCATACCCACTACACCTACCCGTCCCTGTCCTTCCAAAGTGCTTTTCCTTTCCAACCTTGACCTCGTTCCAACCACTGACCCACCCCCTCCATCTGGTAAGAGTAAAAAAAGCACCTCAGCCACCCCCAGCCATGCATCTACTATGACCATAGTGCAGGGCTATTGGAGTCCACCAGCTCCTAGGGCAGGAACATCGGCCAGCAGCAAGGGGACAGCCAGCCCACCCCCTGGGAAGAGGACAAGAAAAACTAAGGGCCGGCGCGACAAGCCTGAGACGGCTGCCACCAAGGACAGTAGCCTTGCCCCGTCACCTGCCACATCATCAAAGGGAGGCAAGGGCCACAGAGCTTCAGCGAAGGAGGGCAAGGGCAGCAGGGCGGAGAAGTCAGGCAGCAGGCGAGCTGCCCAGGAGGGCCTCACCAGCCCCATTCCGGTTGTGACGGACGACACACACGGGCCCAGGACTCCATCACAGGAGGGCCCCGCGACCACAACGTCGGATGGCGAGTGAGCGGGAAGTCTTGGCCAGGTCTGGCTCCCTAGAAACACAGGACAAGCACAGCTGAACAGGGGCCCGCCGTGAGAAGAACTGCTGAACAGGGGCCCGTCGTGAGAAGAACCGCTGAACAGGGGCCCGCCATGAGAAGAACCGCTGAACAGGGGCCCGCCGTGACAACAACCGCTGAACAGGGGCCTGCTGTGAGAAGAACCGCTGAACAGGGGCCCACCATGAGAAGCACCACTGAACAGGGGCCCGCCGTGACAAGAACTGCTGAACAGGGCCCGCCGTGAGAAGAACCGCTGAACAGGGGCCCGCCGTGAGAAGCACCGCTGAACAGGGGCCCACCGTGAGAAGAACCGCTGAACAGGGCCCCGCCGTGACAAGAACCGCTGAACAGGGGCCCGCCGTGACAAGAACCGCTGAACAGGGGCCTGCCGTGAGAAGAACCGCTGAACAGGGGCCCGCCGTGAGAAGAACCGCTGAACAGGGGCCCGCCGTGAGAAGAACCGCTGAACAGGGGCCCGCCGTGAGAAGAACCGCTGAACAGGGCCCCGCCGTGACAAGAACCGCTGAACAGGGGCCCGCCGTGAGAAGCACCGCTGAACTGGGGCCCGCCGTGACAAGAACCGCTGAACAGGGGCCCGCCATGAGAAGAACCGCTGAACAGGGGCCCGCCGTGAGAAGCACCGCTGAACAGGGGCCCGCCGTGACAAGCACCGCTCCGCTGGGCACCGGCGTCTCAGGCACCGCTCCGCTGGGCCCTTCCTGTCAAGCACCGCTCCGCTGGGCACCGCCGTCTCAAGCACCGCTCCGCTGGGCCCTTCCTGTCAAGCACCGCTCCACTGGGCACCGCCGTCTCAAGTTCCGCTCCGCTGGGCCCTTCCTGTCAAGCACCGCTCCGCTGGGCCCTTCCTGTCAAGCACCGCTCCGCTGGGCACCGCCGTCTCAAGCACCGCTCCGCTGGACCCTTCCTGTCAAGCACCGCTCCGCTGGGCCCTTCCTGTCAAGCACCGCTCCGCTGGGCACCGCCGTCTCAAGCACCGCTCCGCTGGGCCCTTCCTGTCAAGCACCGCTCCGCTGGGCACCGCCGTCTCAAACACCGCTCCGCTGGGCCCTTCCTCTCAAGCACCGCTCCGCTGGGCACCGCCATCTCAAGCACTGCTGGCCCATTGACAGTGCCGGTTCTGTGTCGAGCAGGGCTTCACGAAGCACTCTGGGCACCATGGCTCCTCCATTAACAGTGGAGTCGGTAATCCATCTGATGGACTGTGGCTTTGCACTCCCTAGGATGGCACAGTGGGCAAGCCACCCACTGTAGAGACTTGTGAGACTGTGGCTTTGCACTCCCCAGGATGGCACAGTGGTCAACCCACCCACTGTAGAGACTTGTGAGACTGTGGCTTTGCACTCCCCAGGACGGCACAGTGGTCAACCCACCCACTGTAGAGACTTGTGAGACTGTGGCTTTGCACTCCCCAGGATGTCACAGTGGTCAACCCACCCACTGTAGAGACTTGTGAGACTGTGGCTTTGCACTCCCCAGGATGGCACAGTGGGCATGGAGGCCCCTCGTGGATCTGGCGTCGTGGACTCATGTGGCTGAGGTGCCCCCCCTTCCCTTCCCCCTGAGGTGCCTGTAGTTTTATCATCTGATGCCCCGGCAGTGTTCTCTCCAATGGTACCTGGTCTCGTGTGTGGGCTTTGCCCCTGTGTTTGTGCACATTGGCCCACGGACTATGGAACTTTGACAGAATGGGCAGGACTTATTGCCTATGTATATATTTTTTACTATGTTCATTCCTTATTTTGTATCTTTCATATTGCATATTTCCCATGACCTCAATGGAGCTATATTATACATATATTTTAAAGATCATTTTATTTGTGTCTTTGCATTATCCCGGTGGGTTTGGGGGGTGTCACTCTGACTTGTTGCTCTGCATTGGTGTGTAGGTATTTGGGGTGGGGAGGTGGGTGTATGGCGTATGTGTGTGCCCGTAAGCTTTCCTCCTCCCCCCTCCCCTGTGTCGTAGGTGCAGTACTCACCGTTGTCGTCTGCACCGGCGTTCGTACTCGTGGTAGATGAGCAGGTAGACAATAGCTGGTAGGATGTTTAATTCGGGTTCCATGCTGTCCTCGTGGAGTGTGTAGAGGTGAGCGTTTTCCCGTTCGTAGTCTGTTTCCGCCGTGTTTTTATCGGCCGGGCTCCCGCCCCAGGTGGCGGATTGGTGAGTTGTGATAGGGTGGGCGGTACATTGTCTGCCGCCTGCCTGCTGGCGGTGACCGTTGCGCTGTTTGTCTGTCCCGCCGTGGCGGTTGGAGTGTTAAAGTGGCGGGCTGTGTTGGCGGATCCCGCCAGGGTCAGAATACCATATTTTGGACCGCCTGTCTGTTTGTGGGTTGGCCGCCGCTTTATCACCGACCGCCAGGGTTGGAATGACCCCCACAGTCTCTCAAATGGATGGCTTCTCCACTGGTTCTGGAGGGGGCCTTGTGGCCAGTGTGCTTCATCCTGGAAAGGAGGGGGTGAGTTAATGGTTTCTTCCACTGGTTCTGGAGGGAGCCCTGTGCCCAGTGTGCTTCATCCTGGCACGGAGGGGGCGAGTGGATGGCTTCTTCCTCGGTTCTGGAGGGGGCTTTGTGCCCTGTGATGCAGCACTTGGGGATCGCAAAGTCACAGTCTCTCACCTGGGTGTCACACCCACAGGATTTTCAGGGTCCAGGATGCACTACAGTCCATGGAGGCAGGACTACACACTGCCCACCGGCGGTGACGGCTGCTCAGTGGTGGCAGTGGTGGTGCTGGTGTCTGTGTTGGCAGCGGCGGTGGGAGACTCCAGCCTATCCCCTGCAGCCTCGGACAGCTGCCCACTGGGGCTGCTGCTGGTGGCAGTGCTGCAGGCAGCGGTGCTGGTGGCGGTGCTGGTGGCGGGAATGCCAGTGGTGGGGGGAGGCTCCAGCCCTTCCTCCGCAGCCTCGGATGGCTGAACTGCCATGGTTGGTGTTGGCGGCTCAGAATCAGTCCCAGCACCAGGCCTCCTGTCCTTCTTGCCTGCAGGGGCAGGCCCCTTGCCCTTGCCCTTCCCAGCTGGTGGTGCCTCCTTGCACTTGGCAGCTGGTGGTATCTCCTTGCCCTTCCCCTTGGCAGCTGGTGGTGCTTCCTTGCCTTTCCCCTTGGCAGCTGGTGGTGTGTACCTGCCTTTCCCCATTGGCAGCTGGTGGTGCCTCCTTGCCTTTCCCCTTGGCAGCTGGTGCAGGCACACTGTCAGTGCTGATGGCTGGTTCCCTGGAGCCTCTCCCACCTGCAGTAGCTGCCAACACTACTATGGCCATGGACCGGGTGGCTGAGGTGCTCTGCTGGGTTCTGACCACCCTGGCCCGACGTGAAGGACAGGGGGGAGGGGTAGGGAAGAGGTCAACGGTGGAGAGGAAAAGCTTCTTAGGGACACTGAGGTTGGAAGAGGGTGAAGGTTTAGGAGTGGAGGAAGAGGCATTGGTTGTAGAAGGTGTCTGTCTGCTGTGTTTGGATGCAGGTGCATGGGCTGGATACTGTTTTGAGGTGGATGGCTGTTGGGCGTCTCAGTGCTTGCATTTGTGTATTTTGGGATGAGGGGGCACAGACACAGTGGGGGAGGACACAAGGGACGGGTGCATGAATGTGGGAGTGGTGACTGCCAGTGAGGGGTGTGTAGTGATTGTTATGATGGTGATGGGTGTAGTGGATGAGGATGTAGTGCATGCAGGAGTGAGTGGAGACGCTACTGGGAGGGTGGTGGATGACCAGGAGGAGGGGGACACAGTGGAGGCAGTGGATGTTAGTGTGTCTGCATCTGGATGGTGTTTGTGTGAGTGCCTGTGGGATGATGTGTGGTGCTTATGTTTGCCTGAGCCACTCCTGTGTGTTGTCTTGGGTGCATGCTGGTCTGAATGTGTGCTTGGGATAGGTTGGGGTTGAGGGGAATGGGACTGGGTAGAGGAAGTTGGAGGAAGGAGGCTAGAGACAAGGACAATGGCTGCCATTAGGGAGGAGGCCAGAGCCTGGATTCATCTCTGTTGGGCCACCATGCCAGAGTGAATGCCCTCCAGGAATGCATTTGTTTGTTACAACTGGCCTGCCAGCCCCTCTATGGCATTCACTATGTTTGACTGCCCAACAGAGAAGGATCGCAGGAGGTCAATAGCCTCCTCACTAAGGGCAACAGGGCTGACTGGGGCAGGGCCTGAGGTGCCTGGGGGCGAAGAAGATGCCCACCCTCCTGGGTGAGCGAGCACGGGAAACTCACTGAGGGGCTGCTGAGAGGGCAGTGCTGGTACCAGGGTGGCAGCTGTACCTGTAGTTGGGTGGCTACAGAGGTGTCCGCCATCACCAGGGAGCTTCCATCAGGGGAGGTATCACTATCCGAACTGTCCCCTCCTGTCTCTGCCGTGTTGCTCCCCTCGCCCTCCGTCCCACTGGTGCCCTCACCGTTGGTGAATTCGGCCTCATGGGCCATGTGGGATGCAGGTCCCTCCTTCGCTGTTGCCTCTGCTCCTCCGCCAGATGATGCTAATGCACATAAGGACAGGGTGACAAAACAAAAAGGGGGGGAAGAGACAAATGATACACTTGGTCAATGGCTGCCCCAACACCACAGTTGGCATACACAGCACCCTCACACAGGGAACAGGCCTACGCACTATGCAATGCACTACCAGTCACAATGCTATTCACCAGCACAAGGACAGGAATACCTAACGCCAATAGCAGCATAACTGACACCCACAGTCCCCTTCCCAGTAGTGGATGCCTACTAGCTTTGTAGGAGGTGGTGTTCATCAGCCCCTTCACAACATGGGACCTACACTGCAATGTCTGGCTAGGCCTAGGGGCATCCACAGTCTCACATCCCCCACCTGTAGACCACCTCCCCACGTGCAAGTAGTAGATTTGGAAAATGTACCCATCCCCTTGTGGCTCCTGTGATGCCCTCAAGCAACCATCCAGCTCCAGATAGGCCACTGCCAGTATGCGGAACATCAGGGGGGTCAGGGTTCGACAGGCACCCCTTCCTCGTTGGGAGGCTATCCCCAGCTGGGCCTCTGCTGTCTTCCGTGCCCAGTGTCTCACGTCCTCTCACCATTTGTGATAGTGGGTGCTCCGCCTGCCATAGACCCCCAGGGTCTGCACGTTACTTCATTTCCACATGTCCATCTACACAGGACAGGTGGACGCCATTTCAGGGGGGGCAGGCCATGGCACCTAACTATGTTACAGTACATATAGGCACCTTTTGGGCCTTTCCAAAAACATACTGTTTCTGTCACACCATGCAATGCAGTGTACAGTTTGGAAAATGTGGAATACTGACCAGCTGCTCACCCTTTTGCCCCCTAGATTACAGCCGCTGCAGATGAATAGGAGATGGAGACATCCCCGTGTACAGACCCCTGGTGGACTTGGCAACAATGGAGGACAGGCATATTATCCTCACCTACTGACTTGACAGGGCCACAATCACAGAGCTGTGTACCCAATTGGAGCCAGATCTGATATCTGCTGTCCGTCACCCCACTGGGATCCCCCTTCTTGTGCAAGTCCTATCTGTGCTCCATTTCTTGGCAACTGGTTCTTTCCAAGTGACAGTGGGCTTGGCAGCAAGAATGTCTCAGGCAACGTTCTCAATAGTGCTAACCAGAGTGTTGTCGGCCCTGATTAAACACATGCACAATTACATTGTTTTCCCCCAGGTTGAGGATTTGGTCACGTTGAAAGCTGACTTCTATGCAATGGGATATATCCCCAACATTATTGGGGCTATTGATGGTACACATATTGCAGGTGTGTCCCCCTGGAGAAATGAACAGGTGTTCAGAAATCGAAAGAGCTTTCACTCGATGAATGTGCAGATAGTGTGCCTGGTGGACCAGTACATCTCCCATGTCAATGCAAAGTACCCTGGGTCTGTGCATGATGCCTTTATCCTGAGGAATAGCTGCATCCCATATGTGATGGCTCAACTTCAGAGGCACCAGGTGTGGCTAATAGGTGAGCCCATGGTTCCAACCCAGTATATCTTGGTGTATGGGTATGGTGTTGGCCCTAAGGGTTAGTGTTTGGCTAACAGGTATCCATCGATATTTACAGGTGACTCTGGTTACCCCAACATATCATGGCTACTGACCCCAGTGAGAAATCCCAGGACAAATGGGAGAGGAACGTTACAAAGAGGCACATGGGTGAACAAGAATAATAATCGAGAGGACATTCGGCCTCCTGAAGGCCAGGTTTCGTTGCCTCCATCTAACAGGTGGCAGATCATCGTGGCATGCTGTATGTCGCATAACCTTTCCTTGAGACGCCAGGTGCCTTTTCTGCAGGAGGATGAGGCTGAAGATGGGCATGTGGCAGCAGTGGACCATGTGAGCAGTGACGAAGATGAGGCAGAGGATGCGGACAACAGAACAGCAATCATATGACATTACTTCCAGTGACACACAGGTAAGACACTGTAACTTCATCTTCCATTGACAGTCTTGTGTTGGACATTGTACATGGCAGGCTGATTTTCCCACTACTATAGCCACTTGCTGTACCCTTTGGCATTTCTGTTTTCAGATATCTGTGCCCCACTCTGGCTCCTGGTGTGTTGACTGCCGCCAACTACAGGTCGTACCTATGTATACATTACTGTACAGTTGAATTGCAATGTTTACAGCTTGTTAAATGAATACATATTTCAATCACTTGACAGACTTCATACTTGTATTTGTTCCAAGGGTATTTATTTAGGTGCCTATAAGTGGAAGGGGTATTGCAATGGGCTGGGTTGCTGATGGAGGAAAGTCCAGGGTAGAGTCCAGTCAATTGGTATCACAGGTGCATTGTCCAAGGAGGCATAGGAAGTGGAGCAATGGCAGTTCAAAGTGGACAGGGTGACTGAGTGGGACACAAGGGTGACATTCAGGAGAGTTATATTTCCTCGTGGGGCTCTTCACAAAGTTCTCTGGCTTCTTCCTGGATCGCAGGGACCGTTCTGGAGGGGGAGGGGTGCTGGTGGCCTGTTGTTCCTGTGGCGGGTCCTCCTGTCCACTAACGGCAGCAGAGGTGGAAGGCAGTTCATCATTTTTGGTTAGTGTCGGCGGCCCGTTTGTGTGCCACTGTCTCCCTCATGGTGTTGGCCATGTCTGCCAGCACCCCTGCAATGGTGAACAGAGTGTTGTGGATGTCCCTCAGGTCCTCCCTGATCCCCAGGTACTGTCCCTCCTGCAGCCATTGGGTCTCCTGTAACTTATGCAATATCTGGCCCATCGTCTCCTGGGAATGGTGGTATTCTCCCACGATGTTGGTGAGTGCCTCGTGGAGAGTCGGTTCCCTGGGCCTGTCCTCCCCCTGTTGCACAGCAGTCCTCAAAGCTTCCTTGTTGTCCTGTGCCTCTGTCTCCTGAACTGTGTGCCCACTGCCACTGGCCCCAGGTTACTGATCGTCCTGTGTTTGTGGAGTGGCCTGGGGTCCTTGTAGTGGTGGACACACTGCAGATTGACTGGTCCTGGGGACAGTGGTATGGGCCCGCTGGGTGGGTGCTGTGGTGGTGGTTCCTGAGGGGGAGGCTCTGTGGTGGTGTGTAACTATGCCTGGGTAACCGACTGTCTGGTGGTCCATGATGGGCCAGGTTGATCATCCAGATCCAGGAGTCCAGAGCTGCTGTCATCACTGTGGGCCTCTTCTGGGGGGTGGACTGGATGTTGCTGGGGTACGTGTGGGGATGTAAATTCAATGTTATCGTTTCTGTGTGTGCCATCTTGTGCATTGGTGTGTTGCCCTCTATGGTTGTTATTACCCTGGCAGCTTAGCCTTGTGTGAGTAGTGATTTCGTGGGCTAGGTGATTGTCTCAAGTGTATAATGTAGGAGGGGGGAGGGACCGGGAGATTGATTGGTCCAGTGTACACTCTCCCTTCAATAATGCAATACAACAAAAGTACACTGTTCCATAAAGAAGAGAAAAAGAAAAAGAAAAGTTAGAGTGACCTGAAATATCAGGAGCAAGGACCCTCAAGCATCATAATAGATGTCTGGCATCATCATTGAGAATTTCTCCTCGTCAGGCCGGCAGTGCAATACCTGACGGGCTCCCCACAGGGAGGAGCACTGAACCGTAGTGTTCTGATGGTTACAGATGAAAACTAACTATCTAGGGAAGTAAGTGCTATCATTCGAGCACCTGAACCCAGAGGAGAGAAAAAAAAAAAAAAGGCTTAAGGGTAAAATTGGTAAAACAGCCCTACATATATCATCATTTTAATCAATAGTCAGGGATGAAATCAAGATTAAAAACAAGAGAAAGTAATATAATGAGTGTCAATGCTCCATTACTTTCGATAAGCAATAAACTCAGAGAAAAAACCTACTAGGAATCCTCCTTAAACAGGGTCAACATGTTTCGCGTCGTGTGGTCCCTGCGGATCCAATGACGCTTCATCAGAACCAAAATGTTAATGCGCTCTTCTCCAATCAAACAAAAATCATACTCACAAAGTCTTTCACTTACATAGTGGAGTATTAGGTTAAGTCACAGTCAGGTCGCCCTAGGAAACATAATTAGAAACAAAGCACCAAATTGTGCAAAGAAGTTGTCATAAATAAATCATGCAAACATTGTGCAATCAATCAAGAAAAGAAAGGAATGGCAGGGAAATATGAATAGTTATGATGACAGTAAGGTAGGCTTACCACCCCTAAGTCGGGAACAGGCTCCTTGGTAAGTACGTCCCCAAGACTCGGCTATCAGCTAGACATAATAAGTAGGTATCATTAGTAAATATGTACATCAATAATCTGGTGTGAGGGTTTCGAATTCATTGGTAATCAACATGTTGTTGTCACTAAAAGTCTCTTCAAGAGTGGTATAAACTAGAGAATATAATAAATGTAAATGCCATTATCCGTTCATCTAGTTAATATGATGTCAATACCGTGTAAAAATTAGAATTTATAATGTACTAGACATTGTTGGTAGTAACGATGTGTGAAAACTCAGCTTGTGACCACCATCAGTCTATGAAAAGTTCATTACTGAAATGCCAGAGTAAGTAAAAATAATCGGCATGTAGTAATGGTATCACAATATTAAATACAGTGCCATTCTGCTTGTGGTGGCACTGTAAATGCTTTAAAATAGTTTAGAATGAAAGGGGCTCATAAAAGGGGGAGGCACGCTCAATCGGAATAACGAGAGCGCAAGAGAGCCCGTGCGCGTCATGCAAAGTATAAAACCAAGACCTACAAAGAGGTCTTTCAGTTTACTCACTGCGTGTGCCGAAGGTCCAAGCTATTGACCTACCCTCCGGGACGTCGAACCGCATATGAACGCGGTAAGACGTTCTCGGAGTATTTCAAAGTGACGACGACCCGGAAGTCAGGTCCGGGCTCGTCCGAAATAGAGAAAGTCTTCCCACAGTGTTGGAAGTATAATTGAAATAAAAGAGGGCCTAAAAACTTTGCGGCCATCTTTGATGAGGAAATTTCAACGTTTGAACTGAAAAACACTATACAGTCCTGTAGGAACATTCCAAACATCTATTAGATCGACAAAAACTATCCTTTACTGTTATGAGTCACCTATGAGGAGGAGCCTTTTTAGAAAGAACATTCTGTAGGTCCAACTACCTACTAAAAGTTCGTAGGTCTTTAGTAAAATATGTAAAAACATATGTCTCCTCAAGGTGCAGTATAAAATAAGGTAACAGTGTATGTGTCTGTTATTCAATTTATATAAAGATATCGCAGGCACCTATGAGGACCAATCAGTGAAGTCAGAATAAATACATATGATTTATGCTAATGAGGTCCAAGGGATGTCATCATTAAGACCCCGTATATTGGTTCCCAATTTGAACACCCATCTTTGTTCTGTCCTAAAAAGGTGTCCTGGATCATTGGGTTTTATTTTAGGTGTTTCCAAAACTAGCCACCAAAGGTCGTCAGGGGAGTGTTTTACCGCTAGGTAATGTGTACTAAGTTTAGTAGTGATCCTATTGCACCTGATGTTACTGCGGTGTTCATTAATACGGTTTTTAACCTGTCTGGTCGTCATGCCAATGTAGCGCAGATCACAAGGGCAAGTGATCATGTAGACACAATTCCTAGTGTTGCAATTGGTATGTTTTTTGAGGTGCCATGTACTATCGGATCTAGGTTTACTGATGATAAATTCCTAGTGAACACACAAACATTACAATTCCCACACGGGTGATGTCCTACAACCGGAGGAAGACCCCACAATGTCTTCTGGGTGTGGGTATTGGTTGATGGTCGTGGACGGGTGTGGATGACCATATCCTTGATATTAGTTGACTGTTTAAACGCAAATAGGGGTCGAGAAATTTCATAACCACCACTGGTCAAAATAGACCATCGTTTGTTAATCAGTTTCTTGATTGAATTAGATAAGGGAGTAAAAGTAGAGACACAAGTAATTCTCGACTGAGGTGTTTTGTCAAAAGTAGTGAGTAGAGCCTCCCTGCTATTATTTCTTGCCCGTTTACGTGCCTGGCTCAAGTGTGCATGCTTTAGTGATGTGTGTCCATACAGGTCTGTGATGGGGGTCCAAGCATTGGTGTTATGTGCAGGGCTTGGCATTGGGATGAGTGGATTGTGAAGGTGGGGTGTATGTGAGGTGGTGGTATGATGGGGGTGAGGTAAGTGATGGTATGCAGGTAGGGGGGTGACAGTAATAGAGAGCTGAGTTACCAGAGTCCAGTCCTCCTGCTACTCCTGCCATGCCCTCAGGATGCATGATTGCCAAGACTTCCTCCTACCATGTTGTTAGTTGTGGGGGAGGAGGTGGGTGTCCACCGCCAGTCCTCTGCACTGATATCTGGTGTCTTGCTGCCACGGAACGCACCTTCCCCTGTAGGTCGTTCCACCTCTTCCTGATGTCATCCCTTGTTCTTGGGTGCTGTCCCACGGCGTTGACTCTGTCCACGATCCTCCACCATAGCTCCATCTTCCTAGCAATGGATGTCTGCTGCACCTGTGATCTGAATAGCTGTGGCTGCACCCAGATGATTTCCTCCACCATGACCCTTTGCTCCTCCTCTGAGAACCTGGTGTTTCTTTGTGGTGCCATGGGTGGAGGGTGTGTGGTGTGTTTGAGGGTCTGCGGGTGATGTGTTGGGGTGTGTGCTGTAAGGTGTGTGGGTGGTGTATGGGTGATGGGTTTTGTGGCTCTGGTTCTGTGGGTGGTCTTGGTCTATCTCTCTCAGTTGGCAACATGTTTTCATCGTAAGGGGCTGTGGATACTGTGGGTGTGTGTTTTATAGTGGTGTGGGGGTGTGGTGTGTGTATGTGTGTCAGGTGTGTGTAGTTTGAATTGTCCAATGTGGTGTAGTTTTGTGTGTGTGTGTGTATTTTGAGCGTGGCGGTATGTACCGCCAATGGTTTACCACGGTGGAATGTCTGCTGCGGTGATTCGTGAGTCATAATGCTGTGGGCATAGTTCTGTTGGCGTAACAGTGTGGGTTTTGGTACCACCAATTTATCACTGACCTTTGGGCTGACGGACTTGTGTGTGTGTCTGTATGGTGACGGATTGGTATAGTGTGTCATAATATGGGTAGCGGTAATCTGCCATGGCGCCAGTATGTTGGCGGTGGTCGCATGGCGGTAAGCGGGACTTACTGCCAATGTCATAATGAGGTCCTAAATCTCCATTAATGTTGTTTTTGAGTATAACCATGTACTTTTGAAAACCGATGCTGCATCAAAAGATCTCTCCTGCAGCTAGACATATAGTTTAAATGGCAATAGCGACAGAGAGAACCGTGGTCCATGTTACATTTTATTGAGATGTGATTACACTTGGCAGCTAAAAATATTTCTTAAAGCATGGCAGGGCATTGCTGGTACCCCAATAGAACTATCATTTATACCTATGGGTTTTGAAATAATTTCTTTAGTAAAGCTCGTATAGATGCAAAATACCATCTTGTTTTCAAAGATTTATTGGGGGAGAATTCTCCTGATCATTGCCCCTTTGGAAGATTTGGGTTTGCTTGCTCATTACCGAGAAATCACGACCAGTGTTATGCCCCACCACTTTAATATCTCACCAGCCCCCACTGGATGGTGGTCCCTGGGGCTGTGGAAGGGGTTTGGTACCTTCCACATTCGATGGAAATTGTGCCCTGGGGAGTTGGCAGTCTCTGGGGCTGCAGCAGAGGCCCGTGCCACCCCTATTTTAAGAGAAATTGTGCCCTGGGGAGGAGGTGGCCCCCAGGGCTGTGGGGGTCTGGGTGCCCACCACATTCGATTTCAAATGTAGCCCCTTGGAGGTGGTGGTCCCTAGGGATGGGGGTGAACTGCCCCCCACATTTAAAATGTCAGTGCTCCTGGGATCTAGTCCACCAAAGGCCTTCTTAAAAACAAGCGTGGCAGCCCACTCTTGTTTTTTTTTATTTCTGCTGCAAATCTGAGACGTCATTGTGAAATAGCAGCAAACATTTTTGGGAAAAAGTGCTTTTCAGCCTTGACTTTACCCTAGTCCCTCGTCTTACTTTCTTACTTTTTTTTGGGGACTCGGATATGCTCAGATGTGGATCCTGTCTTTGCTATGCCACAGGATTCAAGTTAACCTGGCTGATTAGGGGTGATACCCCAAAACCAGTCCCAGAATGCTTGTTTCTAGTCCAAGGAGGACATAGCCTGACAGTTTGGGCTAGACTTTTCCTGTGGGGAGCAGGGTCATGACTGATTTGCATATGGCTGGGTCCAAACTGGAATGGCATGCGAGCAAAACAATTATGAATTAAACCCTGGTCTGTGACTCGGGGTGATTGCTTGATTTGTTCTGTCCATCATCTGTTCTTTTTGTATTTGTCTCTGTGAGTGGGAAGGGTATGCCCAGACATGGGTCCTGTGCTCACTATGACACTGGATTCAAGATTGCCTGGCTGATGAGGAGTGATACCCCAAAATCAGTCCCAGAATGCTTGTTTCCAGTCCAGAGAACACCTGATGTGGCATTTTGGGATGGACTGTTCCCATAGGGAGCGGGAGTAAGACTGATTTGTTCTACGGATGGGTCCAAAGTTGAATGGCGAGCAAAACAATGGTGGATTAATGCCAGATCTGTAACTGGGGAGGAATGTTTGATGTGTTTACCATTCTGTCCATCGTCTGTTCTTTTTGCCTTTAAGGTCACTATAAATCATGCCTTCGCCATGCCCATTCTTGCCATCAATAATGATGTTTCAGATGCTGAAGTCATGTTATCAATAATGTCATAGATCATGTCATGAGTGATGTAATATGTAGGGTAATTAGCAGTGCATGGCATTGGTGTGATGTATAGTTTACTTGCTGTGACCGGACCTGCACCCAACCCAATGCCACCAAAGCCTTCATCCATGCCAGGCATGGGGTTGGCCGTGGACCAGACCATGGCCCAACCCTTGCTAGTGCCCAACCCCCTCCCCCTTTACGATTGAGCCATGGGCACCTGATGGAGGTGAGCACAGGGCATGGGCTTCATGAATCAGACAGGGAAACAGATCAAATTATTGCTCCCACCCAGAGGGAGCAGCATTAGAAGAAGCAATGGCAGTTTCCACTGCATTCGGGGAGCAGGCGGAGGCCATAGGGCTGTGGCCCCCAAACTTGATGACTATATGGTGGCTACCCTTGGTGGGCACCAGGTCACCCAACAGTAAATGTTCAGGGCCCTGGTGGATGGGGTCCCCAGGGCCAATCCACCAGTGGCTCAAGAAGAGGGGCCAGGTGGCCTCTTCCCTCTTTATTTAAATAAGTGGTCACAGTGGATTGGTCCCAAAAGCCAAACACAGCTTCAAAAGAGGTGCTCTGTGGCACCTTCTCCTTTATTTTTAGAAATGTCCATGGGGGATGGAGCCCAGGGCCTAACAAGGGTCAGGGAGGGAGGCCATAGAGCCCCCCCTCCCATTTGATTAAAAAATAAACAGCCTCAAGGGTGGTTCCTCAGGGCCTTCTAAGGCTCGAGGAGAGGGGCCTAAAGAGGCTCAGGGAGGGTTGTTGTGGTGCCCTCTTCCCCTTTTAACTTATGTGTTTGGCCCTGGTGCATGGGGTCCATGGGGACTATGGAGGTTCAGGGAGGGGGCTACCAGTCTACTTCCCAATATTTTGTAGTATTGGCCCTGGGGGATGGGGTCTTCAGGGCCTAATAAGGCTCAGGGACAGTTTCACGTGCCCACCTCTCTTTTCATAAAAAATGCATCCAGGATGTGTCACTAGAGCCTAATAAGGCTGGAGGAGGGGTGCCACTTGGCCCCCTTCTCTTTTAAAAACCAGAAGGGCCTACTGGGCTTAATAGGCTCTGGGTTGGCTTTATGTATGGTGACTTTACATTGAAAAAAACTACAAAATCACTGCAGAAAACAAAGGTTACATTAATTTTACAGTTAGGTAAATTCGTCAGTGACAACATTAATGTTGTAACTAAAAAAACACAGAAATTCACCAGTTATGGTTCGCGGAGCGAGCTATGACATCCACCTCCCACATGCACTGCTCTCATATTACATGTTCTATGACCTAATCTATGACATCACTGATGACATCTCAAATGACATCATTGATGACATCACTGATGACATCATCCAATTTTCCATTGTACACATTTATCTACAAATGGGTATCGCATTAGAGGTCTGAAAGCAAGTACAAAATAGTTCAGAAGAATATGAGGCATCATTAGTGCTATCACAGACATAACTGCCTTAGGTGTAGAAAGCATGGGTTATATCCCACATTGACCCTGTAACATACACTTCATGGGAAGCATAATTTACATTGACAATCAACCACACATATATGAGAAACCCTCATAGCATATGGTGTTCAATCTGTATACAACTGTTCAGAGAAAGAGAAGCTCCTAAAATTACTGAATGTTTGTTCCTGAAGGAAGGCTTTATCACAGCAGCTTTTATCTATATGAAATCCCTACATTCATGAAACTATACTGGGAAATTAGGTTGATATGAGCACAGAAATGGGTACTGTAAACAGTATTCACTGTATGGACAGAGTTTACATTCTGCAAGACTATTTTCATACATAGAAACTCTCATGAGAAATACACTACAGAATATTCAAAAGTATCTACTGAGAATAGTGTATACTCTATGTAACACTTGGCAAAAAGACACCAGTCACTTTGTGAGAGTCATACTTTTTGCCCTGATCACCCCCCCAACAACCTTTTTGAATGCTTCTACCACTGCTAACCAGTCCCAGAGCTAGTGCTTTGTGTAAAATGGTATATGCCAATGAGACCTAATTATAATTGGCTCTGACAACCTCCTGGTAAGTCTCTTGTATATTGTAGAGCATGCATGTTTAGGGACCCCAGTATAGATTGTTCACCCATAGGTGCACTGATATGGTGTCCAGAGTCCTTTTAAAGGCAGGCCTGCATTGCTGACTGTTTTTAAGTGAAAGTTAACCCCAAATTCAATTTTGGAATGAAAGGTACTTCCAAAGTTCTAAACTATCTTATTTGTACATAGTTCACCCCTAAGGGCTGCCCTAAGTACCCTCATTACTTTTTGCAGTGTAAATGTAAATAGGAACTTTATAAAAGATGTTTCAGAAGCCCTGGGGAGAGAAAAACAGACACATTTGTTTTCCCCATTGTAGTCAATTGGATCCGTAGGATAAAATTGGAGACTTTATTTTAAAATAAAAAAGTCTTATTTTCAATAGAAATAGATAAATATAGCAAGGTTGGTACCAAATTAAATATTATGTTAATAATAATTCCATCAACCTGCCAATGTTGAATTTAATACAACTAGCACAGGGAAAGAGTTTTGAACTCCTTCTGAGAGTTACTAAATTCAGCCCTGTAGTGCCATTTTCTGATTGGTCAGTATGTGTCAGCCTGAGCCAGTATGCCTTAATGAGGTGTGAAGGGGCCTGGGATGACACAAAGGAAGCATCTAGGGGATTGTGAACTGGTATAGCAAATGGCACAGGAGAATGAGAGAATAATAGCCAAACTGGTCTTCAAAGAAGAGAAAGCCACTTGGGACAAAAACTAGACTTCCCCCATTTCCTGCACCCCCAGACAGCTAGGAGCCCCACTCATTAGAATAGGAATGGGACTGGAGGAGGTGTGGCAGGGAAATGTGACTATACCAGTTGGTGTGCACAGCCAGATGTGACCTTCAAGGAAAGATTCACTCCATGTTGGGTTTTTAGAGAAAGTTGCTTTCTTGGATTGATTTTCGACCACAATTCATAAGAAGTGGTCACCCCAGAGGTTGTTGGCCGGCACCCCACTGGGCAGGAGCTCCCCATGCTTTTCACCCACAAGAGCAAGGATACATAAGGCAGAGCTGCCTCACAATTCAGATCCCTGCTGGAAGGAGAAACTGGAGAAGGACTGCCCTGCTGCACACTTAGGGCTTCATCAGAAAAGGACTTTGGCTACAGTTACAAATGAGCTAACCACAGCCCCCTGCATCAAGTCCTGCATGAAGAGCCCAGCTGACCAGCGTCCAGTGGCCATTTCAGGATTCTGACGAGGTGCATTCTGGGACCTGTAGTCCCAACTTCCAAGGAGCAACTCAGAGCATCTGGAACCTTAGATCATGTTTGTGGACATTTTGAAGCACCAAGAAGTACTTCTGGAAGAAGATCCAGAAGTTAGGAGAAGTTTGGAACAACCTTGGAAAAAAGCTTCATAAGGTGACCGACTGTAGTGCTTTTCTCTTATCTAGTTTCTAAGCACTAACATAACACAACAGAAATGCACTTCTGAGGTCAAAGAAGACTTTTATTGTTGTTAATTCTTCCCCAACCCCAATTTTTATGAATGACGAATTAGTAGCTTTCAAGTCCGCGTTAATCAAACAAAATATATCAGTTTGCAATATACACAGCAGGTTATATTTATAAGATATTGAATGCAAAGCAAAACAAATACTTCACCGTGTGGGAACTATCTACAGCTTCATCTTTCTAAGGTCTGCAAGCTGATGACCCCTGTCAGCCGCGAGAAAGAGAGATTCATCTACCCACACGGGATTGCTGGCAGCCTGCGCCAAGCTCCAGCACGAGGTCCGGCAGATTCGAATCTGACCCTCTGCAGCCTGTTACATTCGTTACAAAGGTGTGCCCCCTCCTCTCAGACCCGGGAAACTGAGCAAGCCTTTTGGAGACTGGCCAGGTCTCCAAGACTACTCCTATTCCCAAGCTCAAGCGAAGAGAACAACACCCATGTACTCTCTCTTATCATGTCTAGTCTACTGTGAGAAAAACATCTTGGTTCTCTGGTGCAAAAACACAGCTTGGAAAAATACAGCTTGGATTCTCAACTGCAATGTCTAACTCCACGTTAAAGGCAATGGGCAGCTAACCTAAATATCAAATGCAATGTCTAGTGTCATGTCAAAGCCAATAAGCATCTAAGCTGAATACAAAATGCAATATATGATATCATGTCAAAGCCAATAGGCAGAATATCTAATAGCATGTCAAAGTCAATAGGCAGCTAAACTGAATACATCATGTCAAAGTCAATAGGCATGCAATGTCAAAGCCAATAGGCGGCTAGACTGGATAATGGCTAATGCGATGTCAAAGCCCATAGGTGGCTAAACTGAATACAGAAAGTAATGGCTAATGCCATGTCAAAGCCAATAGGCGGCTAAACTGAACAAAACATACCATGTGCTACTGGTGAACATTGAGCAACTAATATGCGCAGTGGTGAAACACAAAGTCATTGGTCAAAACAAACTCCATCAAATGGCAGTACATTCCGCCCTTTGACCAATGAATTTTTGTTTCACATATCTCCTGTTTCAAACAAAAACAAAAAAACATCAGCACAAACAAAAAAAACATTATGATCAAAGCAATCCCTGTAAAGCAATAGAAGTGAATTAACACATTGATTTCATAACCTTTCACATCAGATACATCTACATAGAAAAGACTGGGCAATTTTTATACTCTGAGTGAGTCTCTAATTCAACAGTGTTAGCAATTTGATGTGGCATGAGTTCTGCTCATGTAAAGGTGCACAGTCCACCTGAAAGGTTTGCTGGAAGATAAGCAAAAGTCAGAGTTCCATACGAGAGGGAAAAAAAAAAAAACACAGCTTAGTTCCAGTGGAAGAATGCAATCAAACAAGTTGAACTTGAACTGAAGGCGCAGTTTGCGCAAAATGGATCCATGGTGCTGGCACTTTACTCAGCCAGGTTCAGGTTGGGGGTTCGGTCCCTTCCCCGACCCCACACGCACACACCGGAAGGGGGACCACACAGCACACTCAGGGACAGTGGCGAAACGTGGTAGGATCTGCAAAAGAAACAAGTATGACTTTTCTTGCAAATAACATTTTTCATTTAAACTGCACCCTTCCTCTTTCTTTCCCTGTTTTATAATCAGCAGGACGTTTTTGGGGCCCTTTGTTATATTCACTGCAGGTTCTGGAGGATCACTTGGGGCTTCAGCCCACACATCAGCACTGAGGTTTTTATCTGCTGCACCACAGCTTCCCTTTTCTTGCACTGTCAGAAGGGCTGGGGCAGACTCATTCTTTACCAAACCTCCATTCACTGCACTTTTGCCAATTTGGGCCATTCTGTCTCCAATTTGTATCAATGAATCAGATTCTTTTCTAGGTATCAGCATAATTTCGATTTTTCCTTGGTAATCTGCAGCAATCACTCTCCCTAAAACCTGATCAATTTGCCATTCCTGTCCTGGTAACTTTCCTCTCCCCAACTGCTCTGTGACTGCTTGCATGACAGATTGCTTTTGTGCGTGCTGCACAGTTTTTATCAAATCTAGGGGAATGTGCATCTCTCTCATCTCTGCCCACCTGTAAGTGGCTTTTTCTCTCAGCTGTTCACATTTCTGGGGCACCCACTTAGCCATCCCCACTAAGGCAGAATTCTGGGTGTACACTCCTCTCTCTGAATTTTTCTCATTAACATCTGCAAGGTAATTGAACCAGTTAGGTGCTAAAACATTAGCAATGAACCAAAAATCAGCGTAAAAATGACACATCTCACGTAGCTCTTGCTTTAAAATCTGACACACATTATACAACTCCATTCCTTCTACGGTGCCAGAAAACAACATTTCAGTCAATGAATCATTAGTAAAACAAACATGCTTTTTATCTTCAGTGGACACGAATTCAAATGGTGCACTCAACTTCATTGGTAACTCTTTTATCTGTGGTACTCTAGCCCTGTCTTGCAAATACCAGATCCATTGTATGATTCTAGCTAGGGGCACTATTTTCTTTCCTTGTTCTTGAGTTACATGTACATAAGTATTTCATTCTTGCACTGCGCAGAAACCTAAAGTCTGCATTATTTCATTTGCCAAATCACAAGCGCGCAGCTGCATATAATTTTTCACAGTGACCATATACAAAAGTGTTAGGATTTCACTCAAATGAGGGCTATTCTTTTTCCAAAAATCAAACAAGCTAATGAAACTCGGTGTCTCTTGCTCTAAAATCCTTCGTTTTACTTGTGCATTTTGCAACGGTAACTCGTAAATCACATTCTGGTCTCTCTCATCCGTGTTATCAGTTAAGGAATGCATTTTGTCTGCCAAAAACCCTGGCTCACATGAAAACTCAGTGCAGCTCGGAGCTGTCTTAACCCCCTCATTACTGGAATGGGACAAGAAAGATTCTTCAAAAACAGCCCTTTTATAACTTTCAGTCGGGCTAATTTGCTCACGTAAATTCCTATTTTCATGTTCCAACTTCCTACATTTCTCCTGCATTTCTCTGTAAGCAGATAAAGGTATCCAGACCTTTCTGTCATCATTACTTCCAAAAGACACTTTTTCTATATATGTACAACAGGAATTATTTCTCAAAACATTATCAGGCATTTTAGCTACACATGCATTTTCTTCTGTAATTCCCCAAACAGAAAACAATTCACAGTTTTTCTTAGCACCATCAGGCAGTTTATCAACACATGAATTCTCAGACATGGTCTGCCGTGCTACTGTGATTCTCCAAAAAAACCAATTTCTGTAATTCTCCAAACAACAAAAAAACAATTACACTTTTAAAGTGTGCACTTAGAAATCTACCAACTCGTCAACACCCTCTTAATCACCTCTTAATGACCGACCCCACTTCTGGTACCAATTGTAGTGCTTTTCTCTTATCTAGTTTCTAAGCACTAACATAACACAACAGAAATGCACTTCTGAGGTCAAAGAAGACTTTTATTGTTGTTAATTCTTCCCCAACCCCAATTTTTATGAATGACGAATTATTAGCTTTCAAGTCCGCGTTAATCAAACAAAATATATCAGTTTGCAATATACACAGCAGGTTATATTTATAAGATATTGAATGCAAAGCAAAACAAATACTTCACCGTGTGGGAACTATCTACAGCTTCATCTTTCTAAGGTCAGCAAGCTGATGACCCCTGTCAGCCGCGAGAAAGAGAGATTCATCTACCCACACGGGATTGCTGGCAGCCTGCGCCAAGCTCCAGCACGAGGTCCGGCAGATTCGAATCTGACCCTCTGCAGCCTGTTACATTCGTTACAAAGGTGTGCCCCCTCCTCTCAGACCCGGGAAACTGAGCAAGCCTTTTGGAGACTGGCCAGGTCTCCAAGACTACTCCTGTTCCCAAGCTCAAGCGAAGAGAACAACACCCATGTACTCTCTCTTATCATGTCTAGTCTACTGTGAGAAAAACATCTTGGTTCTCTGGTGCAAAAACACAGCTTGGAAAAATACAGCTTGGATTCTCAACTGCAATGTCTAACTCCACGTTAAAGGCAATGGGCAGCTAACCTAAATATCAAATGCAATGTCTAGTGTCATGTCAAAGCCAATAAGCATCAAAGCTGAATACAAAATGCAATATATGATATCATGTCAAAGCCAATAGGCAGAATATCTAATAGCATGTCAAAGTCAATAGGCAGCTAAACTGAATACATCATGTCAAAGTCAATAGGCATGCAATGTCAAAGCCAATAGGCGGCTAGACTGGATAATGGCTAATGCGATGTCAAAGCCCATAGGCGGCTAAACTGAATACAGAAAGTAATGGCTAATGCCATGTCAAAGCCAATAGGCGGCTAAACTGAACAAAACATACCATGTGCTACTGGTGAACATTGAGCAACTAATATGCGCAGTGGTGAAACACAAAGTCATTGGTCAAAACAAACTCCATCAAATGGCAGTACACCGACCCGCCAACGAGAGTCCATTCACTGACGTCGAACCATGACCCAGCCTGAATTTTCAGATTCCCCCTGTGATGTCCACTTCCTGTGAAGTGTGGCAAAAATCAATCCCAAGGATCAACATTCTTCAAAAATCCATCATGGCTGAAAGTGATTTTTGGAGGTTACATCTGGCTGAGCCCACCCACTGGTGTGGCAACAAATCTTAAACACACCCCTCCCCTGCCCTATCCTAATCTAATCAAGGGGGCACCTAACTGTCTGGGTTTGCAGGATGTGGGGGTGTTGCTGGGTTTCTCCAAATGTCCTCTGCCTTTGAAGACCAGTTTGGCAGCCCTCCCCCTTCCTGCCTCACCATCTGCTGAGGGAAGATCTCCTCCCACAGGCACATCTCTTTGTGTGAAGCCAGGCCACTTCACACCTCATAAAGGCAGCCTGGCCAGGCTACCAGAGGCTGGCCAATCAGAGCACAGCAGCAAAAACACTGCAGGGCTGAAGTTGGCAACTTTTCAGGTAAAGTGTAAAACTCTTTATCTGAACAAGTGATATTAAATCCAACAACAGGAAGTTGTGGGATTTATTATAACAATTAATTTGATACCAAACTCTTGGTATCTGTCACTTAAGGGGACTTTCAAAATTAAAATAAAGTCTCCCCATTCTAGCCTATGGAGGCCATTCACTACAATGAGGGAAAAACGAATGTGGCTGTTTTTACCTCACCAGGGCTTATAAAACTATTTTTATAAGGTCCTGACTTATAGTTTCATGGCACCCAGCCCTAGGGGAACATAGAGCACACCTTAGGGGTGACTTATATGTAAATATAAGGTAGTTTAAGACTCTGGAACTACTTTTAATTCCAAAGTCGAATTTGCATATAACTTTAATTTAAAAGCAGCCAGCAAGGCAGGCCTGCCTTTAAAATGCCACTGGGCACCACAGCAGTGCACCTATGGGAGCACTACCTATGCTGGGGTCCCTAAACCTACATGCCCTACCATATACTAGGGACTTATAGGTAGTTGACTTAGCCAATTATAATTAGCCTAATTTGCATACTGATTTTATACAGAGCACAGGCCCTGGGACTGGTTAGCAGTACCCAGAGTACCATCAGAGTCAGGAAAACATCAGCAAAAAGTGGAAAATGGGACAAAATGTTAGGGGGCCTCTGCAATCAGCCCTGTTCTCTCATATATATATATATATATATATATATATATATATATATATATATATGAAACTAAATGTTAAGGGTATCAGGAGAACGTTTGGCGCTGAAAGTCCCAGGAAATAGAAATGTGTTTTTTCTGTGTATCCAGCTTGCCTCACTCTTTATCACCTTCCTATGTAGATCAGCTCCTTGTCAATCTTTGACATATGCTTAATACCTATAATATTTATAGATTACAGTTCTGAGTAGGAATGTTCTCTATAAAAGTGAATAGCCATAGGATTGCTCTGATGTGTTCTATCCACTGCTCCTTCAGTTTGAGTGTGGTGTCCTTTTCCGTTCAATCTATTAAGGGTTTAGACTTCATTTTAGAGACCCTGCTTTTCAATATCAGAGATAGCTCGATGGTTAAGATCTCTGATTCTTATTTAGTGGTTTGTGGGTTCTATTCCCTGATATTGAATAAAAACTTTTTCTGTTATCCTAATCAATATGATATCTAAGTTTGTATATTTTTGGACATAGTATTTAATATTATAGTGTTAGACCTGACAACCTTAGGGTGGTTACCCCTACCTTTTTGCCCGCCTCCCTCCACTTTTTAAACTGTTTTTGCTGCTTTTAGTCCCACTTAAATAGCCCCTTAACCATGTCTCAGGCCTGCCACGGCAAGGCCTGTGTGTGCAGTTTCACTGCGAATTCGACTTTGCATTGAAAAGTACTGCCAAGCCTAAAACTCCCTTTTTTCTACATATAAGTCACCCCTAAGGTAGGCCCTAGATAACGCATAGGGCAAGTTGCTGTGTAGACAAAAGGCAGGACATGCACCTGTGTAGTTTACATGTCCTGGTAGTGTAAAACTCCTAAATTCGCTTTTTGCACTGCTGTGAGGCCTGCTCCTTTCATAGGATAACATTAGGGCTACCCTCATATACTGTTTGAGTGGTAGCTGCTGATCTGAAAGGAGTAGGAAGGTCATATTTAGTATGGCCAGAATGGGAATACAAATTCCTGCTGACTGGTGAAGTTGGATTTAATATTCCTATTTTAGAAATGCCACTTTTAGAAAGTGGGCATTTCTCTGCACTCATGTCCTGTGCCTTACAATCCACATCTGGTTAGGTTCAGCTCCCTTGTGCATTCACTTAGACAAACCTCAAACACAGGATGCTCAGCCTCACTTGCATACATCCACATTTTGAATGGGTCTTCCTGGGCTGCGAGGGTGGAGGGCTTGACACTTACATGTCAAAGGACAGTAGCCTGCCCTCACACAAAGGATGCCACACCCCCTCCTGGGACCCTGGCACACACGATTTGACTGAAAGTGGACCTTCTGCCCTTCCAACCCACTCTTTTAAGTCTCTCCCACTTCAAAGGCACATTTGGGTATTTAAACAGGGCCTCGGCCCCTGCCAACTCAGACACTTCCTGGAGAAGAGAACCTGGACCAGAACCTGCAACCTGCCAAGAAGAACTTCCTGGCTGCCCAAAAGACTCACCTGACTGCTCTCTGTGAAGGACTGCTGCCTTGCTGTTGCTCTGCTGCCTTGCTGCTCTCTGGCTATGCTGAGAAGTGCCCTCCAAAGGCTTGGATAGAGCTTGCCTCTTGTTCCCTGAAGTCTCAGGACCAAAAAGACTTCATATCTACAAGAAGAACTCCCTTTGCAGAGAAAATCGATGCACAGCCTGCCAGAAATGACGCAAAGCCTGCATCGCAGTGAAAGATTCACTGCACGCCAAACCGAAAAATCGCAGCCCAACTTCGCAAAGAGTAGATCGAAGCAGCGCCAGCGTAGCGACCGGATATTTGATGCACGGCCCACTGGATCGACGCACAGGTGAGCCAGAACAACGCAGCCCGACTTCCAGAGAGGCATCGACGCAGCGCCTGCCATGCGGTAGAAATTTCCACGCAATGCCCACCGGACCAACGCAGCACCTGTGACTTCACCTGTCAGCACAGTATTTCAAAGCATCGTCCCCAGTGTGTCCAAAAACCCAACAACCCAAAGAGGATCCAAGACCGAGTGCCAGAAATCAATGCAAAGCCTTCCCTGCATGAAAAATAAATGGCGCATCATCGTTTGCGGCCGGGGAATCGATGCACACCTCCCTGTTTTCCACGCATCTCCTCCTCTGAGGTTCTTTGCAGAAGTTTTGAATGCAAACCAGTTACGTTGTGCTTGCAAGAGACATGTATTGCTTTAAAGAGACTAAAGACACTTTATATAATTTTTACAGTGATATTTCAACATATACTTATTGCATCTTAATCGTTTTGACCTGCATTTCTCCAGATAAATATTATAGATTTTTCTAAACACTCTGTGGTGTATTTTTGTGGTGTTCTACTGTGTTATTGCATGATTTATTGCACAAATACTTTTCAAATTGCCTTCTAAATTAAGCCTGACTACTCAGTACCAAGAAGGTGCGCACAGGATAATTTGGATTGTGTGTGACTTACCCTGACCAGAGTGAGGGTCCTTGCTTGGACAGGGGGTAACCTGACTGCTAACCAAAGACCCCATTTCTAACATATAGGATATATTTTGAATAATCTATACTTTCTAAAATATTGTAAGGCTTTTATTTTTCAGTACATGGGAGAAGATATTAGCATGAGATTAAGAAAGTTTCTTTTGATATCAGAGGCAGTGTGACAATCAGGAGATTGGATTGGAAAGGAGATGCATGGGGGTTCGATTCTCTGTTTAGACCATAGGAGCCCTTTTTTAATTTGTGTTGGACTTTTTTGATTATGCAGGGTCATCCCCAATCTTTTTGCCTCCTGCCTCCTATCTTTTCTGACCTGTTGCTGTTGGCTTTTGAACTCTGAGCACATTACCACTGCTAACCAGTGCTAAAGTACATATGCTCTCTGTGTAAATTGTATGGTTGATTGGTTTATCCATGATTGGCATATTTGATTTACTAGTAAATCCCTAGTAAGGTGCACTAGAGGTGCCAGGGCCTGTAAATCAAATGCTACTAGTGGGCCTGCAGCACTGGTTGTGCCACCCACATAAGTAGCTCTGTAATCATGTCTCAGACCTGCCACTGCAGTATCTGTGTGTGCAGTTTTAACTGTAAATTCGACTTGACAAGTGTTCCCACTTGCCAGGCCTAAACCTTCCCTTTTCTTACATGTAAGGCACTCCTAAGGTAGGTCCTAGGGAGCCCCGAGGGCAGGGTGCAGTGTATGGTTAAGGTAGGACATATAGGTGGTCATTACAACCCTGGCGGACGGTGTTAAAGCTGCGGTAATACCGCAAACAGACCGGCGGACAAAAAATGGGAATTATGACCGTGGCGGAAACCGCCAACATAGACAGCCACTTTAACACTCCGGCCGCCACGGCAGTACAGACAAGCAGCGCGGCTGTCACCGCCAACAGACAGGCGGAAGACAAAGTACCGCCCACAGTATCACAACCCGCCAATCTGCCACCTTTTCCGGGGCGGATTCACCGTGGATAAAAACACGGCGGAAACAGCTTTTGCAATGGGAAAACGCTCACCTTAACACACTCCACGAGGAAGGAGGCTACCATGGAGCCCGAACTACAAATCCTCCCTGCGCTTGTCTTCCTGGTCATCTACGATCACCAGCAACGTAGGCGCCGAAGACAACGGTGAGTACTGCACCTACGACATAGGGGAGGGGGGAGGCAAAAGTCAGGGGGGGACACACGCAACAACCCCACCCCCAACCCGACCCTCGCACACTACAATACACACACCAATGCAGTTCCAAACAGCACAGTAACAACCCCCAACCCCCCGGAAGAATGCTAAGACAAAAGGAAATCAGTGCAAACATTGTAACATATCAAAATACAGTAACCAAATATATACAGATGGATATACACTTTCCAAATATATACATCACGATTAGTAGTGCAGGTATGCACATTTCAATGTCCGTGGACCACTGTGCCCAAAATGCATGGGCGAGGCCCACACTAGATACCTGTCCACAAACGGAGAGAACACTGCAGGGGCATCAGATAGAAATACAACAGGCACCTCAGGGGGAAGGGAAGGGGGGGGGCACCTCAGCCGGATGAGTGCAAAGCCAGATCCACAACGGGGCTCCATGCCCATTGATGTATCCTGGGGAGTGGAAAGCCACAGTATCTCAAGTCTCTACAGTGGGTGGGTTGCCCACTGTTCCATCCTGGGGAGTGAAAAGCCACAGTCTCTCAAGTCTTTACAGTGGGTGGGTTGCCCACTGTACCATCCTGGGGAGTGCAAAGCCACAGTCTCCCAAGTCTCTACAGTGGGTGGGTTGCCCACTGTTCCATCCTGGGGAGTGCAAAGCAACAGTCTCTCAAGTCTCTGCAGTGGGTGGGTTGCCCACTGTACCATCCTGGGGAGTGCAAACACACAGTCTCTCAAGTGGATAACAGTCTCCACTGGTTCTGGAGGGGAACTGGTGCCCAGAGTGCTTCATCCTGTGAAGGACAGACAGAGTGGATGCAGGTCTCCACTGGTTCTGGAGGGGGACAGGTGCCCGGAGTGCATCAAGCTACCCATGACGGTCCCTGCTCCGTCACTGTCCCAGCTGCACATGGGCTAACGATGCTTGATGTGTTGGTGCTTTGCCCTGTTCAGCGGTCTTCACCATGTCACTCTTTGGCCTGTTCAGCGGTGCTTTGCCATGGCGGTCTTTGCCCTGTTCAGCGGTGCTTTGCCATGGCGGTGCTTTGCCCTGTTCAGCGGTCTTCACCATGGCGGTGCTTTGCCCTGTTCAGCCGTCTTCACCATGTCGCTCTTTGCCCTGTTCAGCGGTGCTTTGCCATGGCGGTCTTTGCCCTGTTCAGCGGTCTTCACCATGGTGGTGCTTTGCCCTGTTCAGCGGTCTTCACCATGTTGCTCTTTGGCCTGTTCAGCGGTGCTTTGCCATGGCGGTCTTTGCCCTGTTCAGCGGTGTTTTGCCATGGCGGTCTTTGCCCTGTTCAGCGGTCTTCACCATGGCGGTGCTTTGCCCTGTTCAGCGGTCTTCACCATGTCGCTCTTTTCACTGTTCAGCGGTGCTTTGCCATGGCGGTGCTTTGCCCTGTTCAGCGGTCTTCACCATGTCGCTCTTTGGCCTGCTCAGCGGTGCTTTGCCATGGAGGTGCTTTGCCCTGTTCAGCGGTCTTCACCATGGCGGTGCTTTGCCCTATTCAGCGGTCTTCACCATGGCGGTGCTTTGTCCTGTTCAGCGGTCTTCACCATGTCGCTCTTTGGCCTGTTCAGCGGTGCTTGCCTTTGCTGTCTCTGACCTGTGCAGCGGTGTGTGGCATTACGGTCCGTCAGTGCCCAGCGGGGCTGTGGCTACCGGGGCCCTCCAGGTCACTGATGCTGGCGGTGGTCTCCTGACCTGTGACGATACTAGTGCCCTCCAGGGCACTGACTCCGGCGGTGGTCTCCTGACCTGTGACAGTACTGCCGGTGCTGGCGTCCCAGCTGGCGGGGAGAATGGCGGCCTTCTCCGCCGTGCTACTCTTCCCAGACTTTGGAGACTTCTTCTGCCCCTTCAACACCTAGGGAGGAGTCACAGCAGACTCAGCACTCCCCCGGGACCCTTGTGACCTCTTTTTGTCTGCCAGGAGTCTTCACCCTCTCCAGTCGGCCACTTTCCAATTTAAGGTCCTTTACAGGGGGTGGACTGGCAGTGCTTTGGCTCCGTGTCACACTGGCTGTCCTGGTGGCCGGTGCACTCCACACACCTTTAACACGCACCACTGGTACCGGACTTTTTTTTGCTGAGGTGCTACTACGGGACCTATGAATTGGAGGGGTGGGGGTGGTGGGAAAGAGCTCAACGTCACTGAGGAAGAGTTTCTGACGAACACTGGGATGGGTAGGTGGAGGGGGTCTGGGAGTGTAGGAAGAGGAAGTGGTTGTAGGAGGTGTTACTTTAGGTGATTTGGGTGCAGGTGCAGGTACTGGAGGCTGTCGTGAGGTGGATGGATGTTGGGTGTGTGGGTGCCAGCGTTTGTGTACTTTGGGAGGGGGCCTCACAGACACACTGGGAGTGGACACAGGGGAGGTGTAAATGGTAGTGGGGGTGGTGAGTGCAGGTGAGTGGGGTGTGGTGCTTGGTGTTCTGGTGCGAATCCTAGTGCCTGTAGATGTAGTGCATGCAGGTGAGAGTGTAGACGACACTGGTAGGGAGGAGGGAGACGACGAGGAGGGGGAGACAGTGGAGGCAGTGGATGTTGGTGTGTCTGCATGTGTGTGGTGCGTGCGTGAGTGCCTGTGGGATGTGTGGTGCTTATGTTTGCCTGAGCTACTTTTGTGTGTTGGGGTGTGTGCATGCTTGTCTGATGCTGTGCTTGGGATAGGCTGGGGTACAGGGGATTGGGCCTGGGTGGAGGAAGTTGGAGGGGGGAGGCTAGACACAGGGACAATGGCTGCCATCAGTGCTGAGGCCAGAGATTGCAGGGTTCGATGAAGGGCAGCGTGACCAGAATGAATGCCCTCCAGGAATGCATTACCGTGTTGCAACTCCCTTTATACACCCTGGATGGCATTCACAATGGTAGACTGCCCAACAGTGAGTGACCTGAGGAGGTCAATGGCCTCCTTACTGAGGGCAGCAGGGGCGACTGGGGCAGGGACTGAGGTGCCTGGGGCGAAGGTTATGCCCACCCTCCTGGGTGAGCGGGCACGGAGCGAATGCTGAGGGGCTGCTGGGAAGGCGGTGCTGGTAGGGGGGGGTGGCGGCTGTACCTGTAGAAGTGGGGGGCACAGATGGTGCCGCCACCACAAGGGAGCTCCCATCAGCAGACGAGTCTGTGTCGCTGTTTGGTGATCCGGGGACCGATGTGAAGCTCCCCTCGCCCTCCGTCCCACTGGTGTATTCAGAGTCTGTGGTGTGGCCCTCCATGGCCATGTGGGAAGCAGCTCCCTCCTGCTCCGGTGCCACTGTACCTCCGCCTGATGATGCTGATGCACAAAAGAACAGGGAGACCACAAAAAGGGGGGGGGGGGCGACAGAAGAAAGACAGGTTGAGTGCATGGCTTACCGCTACCGTTGGCGGACAATACAGACACAGCAGCCCCCTGCACTACGCCGTGCTCTTGGCTTCTACAGATGCAATTCCTGGGATATGGCCTACATGGCTATGGTGGACATCTGCACACATAGATGACACAGGGGCATGTATACCTGTACTTGGTTCTCTACAGAGGTGGGGTGGAGTGCCCCATGGCATGCATTACGGAGGGGCCTAGCCTACCTAACTCGTCCTGGCCTAGGGAAACCCACAGCCCTCCTCCCCCACCCAGACCCCTCCACTGCGTGCAAAGTCATCAGAATGTGTGTGTACTCACCCCCTTGTGTCTGCTGTGATGCCCTCAAGCGCCCATCCAACTCAGGGTAGGCCACCGCCAGGATCCTGAACATCAGGGGGGTCATGGTGCGACGGGCACCCCTCCCACATTGGGAGGCCATCCCCAGCTGAGCCTCCGCAGTCTTCTTGCTCCAGCGGCGAATGTCCTCCCATCATTTACGGCAGTGGGTGCCCCGTCCCTGGTGGACCCCCAGGGTCCGGCCGTCCTTGGCGATGGCATGCCAAATGTCCTTCTTCTGGTGTGCGCTGACCGACATGACATGTACAGGGGAAGAAGAGAAGTCATTAACAAGTGCACCGTCTAAGTGAGTGGCCCCCATCCGTACCCTTGCCATGTGGCACATGCATTCTCAGTCCTTCATGGTCGCTTAACTCTGCCCCCTTGCTACTGACATCCAGCCCTCTCCACCCAGCATAGCCCATACAACGTGCTCCCTGTGTACTTACCTGTTGGTCTGGAGGACTGTAGAGTAGCATGTACTGGGGGAGGACCCCGTTGACTAGCTTCTCCAGCTCCTGAGCAGTGAAGGCAGGGGCCCTTTCCCCAGACACAGCAGCCATTGGCGGTCATTCTGACCCTGGCGGTCAAAGACCGCCAGGGCGGAGGACCGCGGGAGCACCGCCGACAGGCCGGCGGTGCTCCAATGGGGATTCCGACCGCGGCGGTAAAGCCGCGGTCGGACCGGCACCACTGGCGGGCTCCCGCCAGTGTACCGCCGCCCCATTGAATCCTCCACGGCGGCGCAGCTTGCTGCACCGCCGCGGGGATTCCGACCCCCCCTACCGCCATCCAGATCCCGGCACTTACTTGCAGTATAGGTCCTCTCCTGTCGAAGATCAGGTATCAAGTGATTGAACAGATAGAAAATGGCGGTCACGTCCGCGGCGGTGCGTATCATCACCGCCGGCGCAGTTCCTCATTGGCTCCTGGGACCCATAGGGTCCAATGTTAACCAATGCAGCATTGTGCCGCGGTCTACGACCGCCTACTGCGACGGTGTACAACGCCAACGCAGATACCTCACACCCCATTGTCCCAACTTAGAGGTCAGGCAGCCTCCATTTCAGGGGCCCACATGGCTTCATTTACTACTGCGTCACACATACCTAGGCCTACACTCAACACACATACAGGATGAGTTTTGTATTTGGTGTCGTGTTCGATGTGGCTGTGGGTACATACCTGGGATTTTGTTGACTCTGTTGTCGCTGTTGTCCTTCTTAGGCACCGTCAGCTGGGACTTTTGAGGAGATGGAGGAATACTCCGGTGTACCGACCGCTGGTGGACCTGTTAACAATGGAGGAGCGAAATTTGATCATCACCTACAGGTTTGACCGTGCCACAATCCAGGAACTGTGTACCCAGTTGGAGCCAGACCTGATCTCAGCAATCCGCCATCCCACAGGAATCCCCCCTGACGTGCAGGTGCTATCAGTGCTCCATTTCCTTGCAAGTGGATCATTTCAAACAACAGTGGCCATGGCATCAGGGATGTCCCAGCCTATGTTTTCCAACGTGCTGTCCAGAGTGTTGTCTGCCCTGCTGAAACACGTAAGGAGCTACATCGTTATCCCTCAGGTGGAGGATTTGGCTACAGTGAAGGGTGACTTCTATGCCCTGGGACATATCCCCAACATCATAGGTGCTATTGATGGCACCCATGTAGCTCTGGTCCCCCCACGCAGGAGTGAACATGTGTACAGGAACCGGAAGAGATATCATTACATGAATGCACAGATGGTATGTTTGGCAGACCAGTACATCTTCCAGGTAAATGCTATGTTCCCTGGCTCAGTGACACCTACATCCTGCGGAATAGCAGCATCCCGTATGTGATGGGTCAACTCCAGAGGCACTATGTGTAGCTATTAGGGGACTCTGGTTACCCCAACCTGTCCTGGCTATTGACCCCAGTGAGGAATCCCAGGACCAGGGCAGAGGAACGCTACAATGAGGCCCATGGGCGGACTAGGAGGGTGATCGAACGCACCTTCGGCCTCCTGAAGGCCAGGTTCAGGTGCCTCCATATGACAGGTGGTTCCCTATTCTACTCACCAAGGAAGGTGTGCCAGATCATCATCGCCTGCTCGATGCTTCACAATCTTGCTTTGCGACGCCAGGTGCCTTTTCTGCAGGAGGATGGTCTAGATGACGGTGTTGTGGCAGCTGTGGAGCCTGTGGACAGTGATGAGGATGAAGCTGAGGAAGAAGACATAGACAATAGGGAGTCAGTCATACAGCAATATTTCCAGTGACACACAGGTGAGAAAATTTTTTTTTACTATCACATTCACTTTCACACTTCTACCTCTATCCTGTCTGTCAATTAGTAGCAGTATATGGTAACTGAGTTGTACATTTCCATTATGGTTTCACAGGTGTGGTTACCAATGTGTGCCATCTGCTTGCATCCTTCATGGGCTTGTGATGTGTGACATAGGTATGTTGACATTACATTTTCGAACGGATTTGGCCATTGTCATAGTTGATACACATTTACAAAATCACAGACTGACTCCAGATTGTTTTGTGGTTCAAGGGTGTTTATTGAAGTGCTAATTATTGGAGGGGGCGGGAAAATGGTGATGGGTGATGGTGGAGGAATGTCCATGTCAGAGTCCAGTCTATTAGTCACACAGGTGCATTGCCCATATGGGCATAGGTAGTGGAGCTGGGGCAGTTCCAATGTGGACAGGGTAACAAAGTGGGACAGTGGGAGGACAATCCGGGTGGTCTCATTTCCTGGCGGGGGTCTTGCCATCTTGCTCTGTCCTGTTCCTGGATCTCAGGGACCGCTTGCGGGGTGGTTGACTGTCTGCAGGGGGTGGGGTGCTGGTGTGGTGGTCCTGTGGCGGTGCCTCCTGTCCACTAGCGCCGGCGGAGGTGGTGGGCAGTTCATCGTCCATGCTAGTGTCAGGGGCCCCTTGGAGTGCCACGGTGTCCCTCATGGTGTTTTGTATGTCCTTCAGCACCCCTGCGATGGTGCCCAGGGTGGAGCTGATGGTTCTAAGCTCCTCCCTGAACCCCAAATACTGTTCCTCCTGCATGCGCTGGGTCTCCTGAAACTTGGCCAGGACCGTCGCCATCGTCTCCTGGGAGTGGTGGTATGCTCCCATGATGGAGGAGAGGGCCTCGTGGAGAGCGGGTTCCCTTGGCCTGTCCGCCCCCTGTCGCACAGCAGCCCTCCCAGTGCCCACTACCACTGCTCCCACGTCCCTGTTGTTGTTGGGGTGGTGGGTTGTCCTCGGTTCCCTGTAGTGGTGGACACACCGCTGATTGACGTGTTCTGGTACGGAGGTATGGGCCCGCTGGGTGGGTACTGTGCTGGTGTTACCAGAGGGTGGAAGGTCAGTGTTGGGCAGTGCCTGTGTGAGGGGAACCGACTGTCCCGAGGCCCACGATGGTCCGGGCTGGTCATCTGGATCCAGTTGGCCAGAACTGCTGTCGTCACTGTGGGCCTCTTCTGTGGGTGGGGTGGAGATGTCTGGACCCTCCTGTCTGGTGATGTTGGGTAGTGGTCCTGCATGGGTATAAAAGCATGATTATTGAATGTGTGTGTGTCATGGTGTGCAATGGGTGGGTGAGCGTGTACCCCAGTGCTAGCATTCCAGTGTGGGAGCTTGTGTGATGATGGTTGGGGGGGTGTTAAGGGTATGTGCTTTGGGCATGCTTTAGTGAGGGGTGACCATGATTTGGTGTAGCATGCAGGGCTTGGTATTGGGATGTGTGGTTTGTGTTATGAGTACATTAGTGAGGATTTGCTGTGATAGGGGAGGGGGTAAGGGTGGGGGGATGTGATAGAATGCAGGTAGGGTGGGGATATGATAGTTAAGACTTGACTTACCAGTGTCCATTCCTCCACCGACTCCTCCGAGGCCCTCAGGATGCATGATGGTCAAGACTTGCTCCTCCCATGTTGTTAGTTGTGGGGGAGGAGGTGGGGGTCCGCCGCCAGTCTGCTGAATCACAATGTTGTGCCTGGATATCACGGAACGCACCTTCAACCGTAGGTCGATCCACCTCTTCCGGATGTCCTCCCGATTTCTTGAATGCTGTCCCACAGCGTTGACCCTGTTGACGATTCTTCGCCATAGCCCCATCTTCCTGGCTATGGAGGTGTGCTGCACCTGAGCTCCAAATAGCTGTGGCTCTACCCGTAAGATTTCCTCCACCATAACCCTGAGCTCCTCCTCGGAAAACCTGGGGTGTCTTTGGCGTGACATGGGGTGGTGTAGGTGATGTGTGGGGTGGTGTATGTGTTGATGAGTGTGGTGGTGTGGGGTGTTTTGAGGGTGGATGTTCTATGGGTGATGGTGTTGTGTGCCTCTGTGTGGGGGGTTGTCTATTGATGTAGTCTCTCTCTGGCCTTCTTTCAAATTTTTGGTAGTAGGGGTTTGTGGGCGATGTGGGTGTGTGTTTTATATTGTATTGGGTGTGTGAGAGTGGTGTTTGTATGTGTATCAGGTGTGTGTATTTTGAATTGTCCAATGTGGCGGTGTTTTGGAGATGTGTATGTATTTTGAGCGCGGCGGTGTGTACCGCCAATGGAATACCGCGGTTGAAAGACCGCTGCATGGATTCGTGGGTCGTGATAGTGTGGGCGTATTTCTGTTGGCGTGACGGTGGAGGTTTTGTTTTCGCCAGTTTATCACTGACCTTTGGTGTGGCGGACTTGTGTGGGTGTGTGAATTTCAGCGGATTCTGAGATGTGGGTCATAATAGCTGTGGCGGAATTCCGCGGCCGCGGCAGTGTGTTGGCGGTCTTCTGCACAGCGGTAAGCAGCTTTTACCACCGATGTTGTAATGACCCCCATTGTAATGTTTTTTATATGTCCTGACAGTGAAATATTGCTAAATTTGTTTTTCACTGTTGCAAAGGCTGTCCCTCTCATAGGTTAACATGGGGGCTACCTTTAAATCTGATTAAAGTGTAGATTCCCTTTGGGAGCGGATGGACATGTGGAGTTTGGGGTCTCTGAGCTCACAATTTAAAAATACATCTTTTAGTAAAGTTGATTTTAAGACTGTGTGTTTGAAAATGGCACTTTTAGAAAGTGAGAATTTTCTTGCTTATACCATTTCTGTGACTCTGCCTGTTTGTGGATTCCCTGTCTGGGTCAGATTGACAGTTGGGCTGGTTGCACCTCACACTAAACAGTGACACAAAGGGAGCCGGGGTGTAGTCTGCATTTTCTGATGAGCCATCTGTGGTAGGAGGGAGGGGAGGAGTGGTCACTTACACCTGAAAGGGCTGTGCCTGTCCTCACACAATGCAGTCTCCGACCCCCTGGTGAGTGTCTGGGGCCTGGCCTGGGAAAGGCAGGATTTCACATTCAAAAGAGACTTTACTTTGAAGTAGGCCTACCTCAAAAGAGAAATTGGGTAAAAGAAGGGCACCCAAAACTACAGACTTTAGAACACTTCTGGAAACAAGAGGAACCTCTGCCTGGAGAAGAACTGAAGAGTAGAGGAAGAAGATCTGCCCTACCTGTGACTGTGCTTTGTGGAGCTATCCTGCTTCTCCCAGAGTAAGAGGGCAAAGACTGGACTTTGTGTGCCTTCCATCTTGTGAAGAAATCTCCAAGGGCTTGATTTAGAGCTTTCCTCCTGTTGTTTGAAGTCTCTGGACAGCAAAGATGTCTCTCTGCCAGCACCTGTAGTCTCTGGAGAGACTCCTGCTTTGACAAGTGGTGCCCTATCCAGTCCCTGCGCCCTTGAAAGGAAAGCTGGTGGAAATCCAAGGAAATCGACTTCGGACGACTTCAGACCGACGCCGCTGCTGAATCCGGTGATGCCGCCTGCAACCGACTCCGTGATATTCGCTGGAACGCGATGACCTCTGCAGGCCCGACGCTGCTGCAGCCCCGCTGAAGATTGCGACTCCATGGAAGTCACCGCACCACGTCGTGATCGATGCTGCTCGATGTGGGCAGATTCAACGTTTCGCACAGACGCCGCGATCCCCGACTTTGCGCATTGACTTGTTTTCACTCTTCACCAAAGGTAGTGTACTTGGGGGTCTATGCGACTCCGTGCGCTGGTGTCGGCTTGTTGGGAACGACTCTGTCACGACTCCGTGTTAACACCTCATCGAAGCATTTTGTGTTTCTAAGCGCTATTTTTTAGTTTAATCTTTAAAAGTTCATAACCTGACTTGTGTATGTCGGATGTCTGTCGTTTTGGTCTTGTTTTGTTTAGATAAATATTTCCTGTTTTTCTAAATTGGTGTTGTGTCATTTTGTAGTGTTTTCTTTAAGTTACTGTGTGTGTTGGTACAAATACCTTACACCTAGCACTCTGAAGTTAAGCCTACTTCCCTGCCAAGCTACCAAGGGGGTAAGTAGGGGTTAGCTAAGGGTGATTCTCTTTTATCCTGACTAGAGCGAGGGTCCTTGCTTGAACGGGGTAACCTGACTGTCAACCAAAGATCCCATTTCTAACAATTTGGTTATCTGTATCCAGTTTATTGCAGATTAGGTGACAATTGTGTGATATTTACTGTGTGGGTTGGAGCTCTTTTTGTCTTATTTTGTCCTGCTGTTGTGAAACCATGTATAGTGTGTTGAAAACGTGCAACTCGCCCTCTGGCATAGAATCATGACAGGTTTATATGGTTCATCCACATGTAGCCCTTTACTCATGTCATTACATTTATTACACCATTTGTCACATAAATGACAAATGTAATTGTAAATTGTAACAAAATCCCCTAAAGGAACAGCAGAAATTCAAACCAGACATTCACTTAAGCGATGACTTCAAGATAATACAAAGACAGCAGCAGATGGTTACATTAGTTGTAGAGACAAACATTGTGAACAAACAAGATCCTCAATAGTTTCTTGCTACTAATGCTGCAGTGCCCAATGTGCATTGTAAATTGTACCAAAATCCCCCAAAGGAACCACAGAAATTCAAACCAGACATTCACTTAAGCGTTGACTTCAAGGTAATACAAAGACAGCAGAAGATGGTTACATTAGTTGTAGAGACAAACATCGTGAACAAACAACATCCTCGATAGTTTCTTGCTAAGGTTGCAGTGCCCATTGTGACAGAAGGCCCCAACATGCACCACAATCCGGGCATCCAAGCACAAGCAGTAGAAGGCATCATCAGAAAGATCATTGGCACAGAAACCATGAACATCCCTCCAACCTGGAAGTGCAGGGCACAACATGGCGCATCGGCCCTGCTGGGGTACCTGAACACAGGTGCAGCCCCAGAAGTTCTAACCAGGCATTGTGGGTAGAGCAAGATAGTCCAGGACCACCAGTAGGTCAGTCCCGTCTTCTGCCAGCCCAGTGACCACACAATTACATCCCACCCAGGGGCATTCCAGTCAAAAAGTTTCAATTCAAGGTATTCACCAGTATTTTCATGCCATGGGCCCGCCAACCAAGGGACAGGTAGGTAGGTGAGTGATGATCGGATAAAGATTGAGATGAAATGGACGCACTGGAGGGGGGGCAAAGAGACCTGGTCAAGTGGACTTGCCACCTGAAGTGGCCATCGGACTCCTCCCCCCACACCTCTTGATGATGAAGTCCAGTCATACGTCCACACAATGCCACTCTTCTGCCTTCGTGATAGAGGGGCTCCTGCCCATGGCGCAACTAAGGGCACCCCTCCCTGAGGTGCTGGAGGAGCCTGGACATAGTGAGCACACAACATACAACTCCCCGCCCCCCCCCCAGCAAAGAATCATAACAGGTTTATGTGGTTCACCCACACAAAGCCCTTTCCTCATGTCTTCACATTTATCACATCATTTGTCACATAAGACTTATATATTGTATAAAACTTTCCCAAAGGAACATCAGAAATTCAAACCAGACATTCACTAAAGCAATGACTTCAAGATAATATAAAAACAACAACATATGCCTATAGACAAACATTGTGAACAAGCAAGATCCTCAATAGTTCCTTGCCACTAAGGCTGCAGCGCGTATTCTGCCATCAGGCCCCAACATGCATCACAACCTGGGTATCCAAGCACAAACAGTAGAAGGCATCATCAGAAAGACCATTGGAACACAAACAATGGACATCCCTCCAACCCGGAAGGTGCTACCACATTCCAATGGCACAGCAAAGCGCATTGGCCCTGCTGGGGTACCTGAACACAGGCGCAGCCCCCAGACTTCAAACCAGGCTTTGTGGGTAGGGCAAGAGAGTGCAGGACCACCAGTAAGTCAGTCCCCTCTACCGCCAGACTAGGGCCCACACAATTACACCACACCCAGGGGTCAGTCCAGTCAAATAGTCCAAATTCCAGGTATTCACCACTATTTTGCTGCCATCGGCTCTGTCACAGGGAGAGGAGCTTCCTGGGAAACTAGCTTCCCCACAACAGCACTGGGCAGGATCGGATGTAGCCCCTAAAATAGCTTTGATAAACAACTTCTGGCCCCTGGCGGATTAATAAACGCTGTCATTGTAAAATAACTCAGCTCTGGCTACCTGGATCAAGTAGTGCCAAAACTTGCCCATTGAAGATCCCGCCATGATTTTGTCTACAGAATGTTTCAGTTTTTTCACAGAGTTGTTAATAGCCCTGGTGGGCACTTCCCCAGAGATACCAGCCAGGGAATAACCTCTGACCATAATATCGCTGCTGTCAGCATCCGATTCTTCACCCTTGGCAGGGTGGAGAAAAAAGGCGTTGCAAACTCCTCACCTGCCTAAGGGTACTACGTCATTATCTCCTGCATGAATGAAAATGATATCCAGAGAAGGCATCACACCTTTCTTGAGGGCCCGTAAGAGATAGTGGAATAGGTCCCTCAACCTAAGTCCCCCAATAACCACCCAATGATGGTCGAATCCCACATTCAGTTGAGCACTTTCAAGTCCGGTGCAACAGAAATACTGAGCTGCTCTGCAAATGAAGGAATGCCCACACCAGCACACACAAATTGTAAAGTGTGCGTTGGCTGCAAACAAAAAAGAGAAGGAACATGGTCACAGAGGAGCCTATACCTGGCGAGGACGCACATTGCACTCCACCTGTCCACCCTATGATGTCATCCCCTGATAGGCCCAGAGAAACTGTGATGGTGGCTACAACAATGTGAAAAAAGTGTGAACTGAACCCAAAGCCTCCTCACCAGAAGTGCCATGGCACGCTGGCATATGCGTGTAAACTAAAAACAGGTGAGCAGAGTTCAGTCCACGTGCACTAGCAATTTGGCACATCCCACTGTGGGGCGCACCCACAGGAACTCCTGATCCATGGTCAATGGGCAGTCAGGGGCCCCGGGAGGAGGGCTTAGGTTCACCCACAGCCCTTTCCCCCAAGGGTCTATTTTCAATCTCCTGACCTGCACAGGGAGCTAACTGTCAGACAAGATGACATCAACAAATTCGATCCCAGTGCCAAGACCAGTCTTGGAGGAGGCTATTAGTTCAGAAATCATAAATGGCAAGCAAATAGGTGAATTGGAACAAATTAACCACACAGGGAGATAGGTATATCTGATGTAGCACAGCAAACAATGCGTGCTAGCCTCGCTAAGTCGATGGGTCTCCTGACGTACTCCTTAAGAAGGGTCATGCACTCCCAGCCTCATTGCACCTAGAACAGAGGCAGATGTCAGCGATTGTCTTCTTCTCTGGGTTAAAGGGAATGGGGGGTCTAACCAAAGATCCTAGGGTGAGGAGGGTTATCATGGGTTGGGAGCGCATAACCCCCTCCTGCCACCAAGAACCGCAGGAGGCATCAGTGGTAAATTGAACTGCTGTGTTGAGGGAATCGAAAGAGGCATCACATACCTACTAAGATGACTCAAAGTGTGGTCTTGGTTGCCAGGGATGCAGTAATTAGGTCGGGGCAACCGGGCACCAAGCTTCCACAACTCCTCTGCGAAGGCCAACATCCTCTTGTTCGGTTGCAGCCACAGTGCTCTGAACTCTGCCAACTTGGAATGAGACAATGTGTGAGCCACAACTGCATTATCTAACCCAGAGACAAGCATGATAGACCTGGCCTCCTTGGCGTGGTCTCCCCTGTACTTTTTTCCTCTGCTTCCCATGTTTTGACCGTCTACTGGACTCTGTTTTTGCTGTTTTTGGTACTCTGAGCACTTTACCCCTGCCGACCAGTGCTAAAATGCAAGTGCTCCTGTGCAAAGTGTATGTGTAATTGGCTTTTCCATGATTGGCATATATGATTTACTAATAAGTCCCTAATAAAGTGCACTAGAGGTGCCCAGGGCCTGTAAATCAAATGCTGCTAGTGAGCCTGCAGCACTGGTTGTGCCACCCACATTAGTAGCCCTGTAAACATGTCTCAGACCTACCACTGCAGTGTCTGTGTGTGCAGTTTTAAACTTCTAATTCGACTTGGCAAGTGTACCCACTTGGCAGGCCAAAACCTTCCATTTTTGTACATGTAAGGCACCCCTAAGGTAGGCCCTAGGGAACCCTATGGACAGGGTGCAGTGTATGTTAGGCAGTTGGGCTGTTTGTGAATCTCCTCTAGACAGTGACACAAAGGGAGCTGTGACATAGCCTGCATCTCCTAATGAGCTGGAGTGGAGTGCTGGAGTCACTTACACCTGAATGGGCTGTGCCTGCCCTCACACAATGCAGTCTCCGACCGCCTAGTGTGTGTCTGGGGCCTGGCCTGGGCAAGACAGGATCTTGTGAACAACAGAGACTTTCCTTTGAAGTTTGCCTACTTCAAAGGCGGAAAGGGGTATAAGCAGTGGACCCAAAAACCTTAGACTTTAGATTTCTTCAAGATCACTTCTGGAGCCAAGAGGAACCTCTGCCAAGGAGAAGTGCTGAAGAGCTGAGGAGAAGTGCTGCCCCTGCCTGTTACTGTGCTTTGTTGGGCTATCCTGCAGTTGCTGCTTTGCCTGTCAAATGGGACAAAGACTGGACTTTGTTGTGCATTTTTGCTGGAGAAGCCTCTCCAAGGGCTTGAACTGAGCTTCGCTCCTGTTTTAAAGTCTCAGGGCCATCAAAGACTTCCTCTGCCAGCTGCCCTCTCTGCTGAGCTGCCCTGTCAAGTAGTGCCCTATCCAGTCCCTGGGCCCTTGAAAGGTGACGTTGGCAGAACAAGGACTGAAATCTACGCACAGAACACTGTGCAGGGAAATTTTTGAATAACCAATTGCAATGCGGCTGATAAATGACGTCCCACCCGCTTTGTGGCTAAAGTCAAAGCTCCACCTGCATCGCGGCTGTAAGATTGACGCATCGAGACTAGAGAAACTATTCAACACTCACTTGCGGCTGCTGATAATGACACAAAGCTCACACTGCACGGTTTTCTAACACAGTGCGACCAGATTTCTCATGCATAGTCAATGGGTGTCAAAGTCATCATGAACCTGTGGGAATCCTAGGTGCCCGTTCCAAAATCAATGAAATGCTCTTTTATGAGGGCTGTTAGAAATGGGGTTTTTGGTTGGCAGTCAGGTTACCCTCTGTCCAAGCAAGAACCCTCACTCTAGTCAGGGTAAGTCACACACAATCCAAAATTATCCTGTGCCCACCCTCTGGTAGCTTGGCACGAGCAGTCAGGCTTAACTTAGAAGGCAATGTGTAAAGTATTTGTGCAATAAATCATACAATAACACAATTTAGCACCACAAAAATACACCACACAGTGTTTAAAAAAATATATAATATTTATCAGGATAATTGTAGGTCAAAACGAATAAAGATGCAATGTGAAATTGTAGAGATATCACTGAAAAGTGATATACAGTGTCTTAAGTCTTTAAAAAGCAAACAAAGTCTGTTTCAAGCACAAAGTACCTGGTTTAAGGTGGAAAATCTCTGCAAAGGGCTGCAGAAGAAGAGATGTGTGGAAAAAGGGTGCGTGCGTCGATTTCTCCCCTGCACACACGGACTTGCGTCATTATTTTTCATGCTGGGAAGTCGTGCATCGTTTTCCGGCACGCGGACAGTCTCTTTCTGTGCGTCGCGGGATTACCAGATGTCCCGGGGTCTGTGCGTGGATTCTCCTGCTTGTTTTCCCGCTGCGAGTCGTTCCGTGGGGCTGTGGGTCGAATTTTCACTCTCACAGCAGGCGTCGCATCGATTTCCCCTCTGGAAGTCGGTGGCGTTGTCCTTGCGAGGCCGTGCGTCAAAGTTCCGGTCGTACCGAAGGCGTCACGTTGATCAGTGTCGGTGTGCGATGTTTTTCTCGCTGCGGACCAAGCTGTACGTCGAAGTTTTTGGCGCACGAAGAGTCCAAATGAAAAAGAGAAGTCTTTTTGGTCCTGAGACTTCAGGGAACAGGAGGCAAGCTCTATCCAAGCCTTTGGAGAACACTTTTACAGCCATACAAGAGTTCAGCAAGACAGCAGGGCAACAGCAAGGCAGCAGTCCTTTGTAGAAAGCAGTCAGGTGAGTCCTTTAGGCAGCCAGGCAGTTCTTCTTAGCAGGATGCAGGTTCTGGTTCAGGTTTCTTCTCCAGCAAGTGTCTGATGAGGTAGGGCAGAGGCTCTGTTTTATACCCAAATGTGCCTTTGAAGTGGGGGAGACTTCAAAGAGTGGCTAAGAAGTGCACCAGGTCCCCTTTCAGTTCAATCCTGTCTGCCAGGGTCCCAGTAGGGGTGTGGCAGTCCTTTGTGTTAGAGCAGACCCTCCACCCTCCCAGCCCAGGAAGACCCATTCAAAATGCAGATGTATGCAAGTGAGGCTGAGTACCCTGTGTTTGGGGTGTGTCTGAGTGAATGCACAAGGAGCTGTCAACTAAGCCCAGCCAGAAGTGGATTGTAAGGCACAGAAAGATTTAAGTGCAAAGAAATGCTCACTTTCTAAAAGTGGCATTTCTAGAATAGTAATATTAAATCCAACTTCACCAGTCAGCAGGATTTGGTATTACCATTCTGGCCATACTAAATATGACCTTCCTACTCCTTTCAGATCAGCAGCTACCACTTCAATACTGTATGAGGGCAGCCCCAATGTTAGCCTATGAAGGGAGCAGGCCTCACAGTAGTGCAAAACGAATTTAGGAGTTTTACACCACCAGGACATGTAAACTACACAGGTACATGGCCTGCCTTTCACCCACACAGCACCCTGCTCTAGGGGTTACCTAGGGCACACATTAGGGGTGACATATATGCGGAGAAAGGGGAGGTTTAGGCTTGGCAATTACTTTTAAATGCCAAGTCGAGGTGACAGTGAAACTGCACACACAGGCCTTGCAATGGCAGGCCTGAGACAAGGTAAAGGGGCTACTTGAGTGGGTGGCACAACCAGTGCTGCAGGACCACTAGTAGCATTTAATCTACAGGCCCTAGGCACATATAGTGCACATTACTAGGGACTTATAAGTAAATTTAATAGTCCAATCAGGTATAATCCAAGGTTACCATGTTTAAAGGGAGAGAGCATATGCACTTTAGCACTGGTTAGCAGTGATAAAGTGCGCAGAGTCTAAAAGCCAGCAAAAATAGTGTCCAAAAAGTGGAGGGAGGCAGGCAAAAAGTTAGGGGTGACCCCCCTGAGGCTGTCAGGTCTAACAAGGGCAAAAAACAATGCGTTGCCAACCTGACCAGAGAAGAAAATGGCGCAAGGCCTCACCTGCTACAAAGGAATCAATGTATTGCTGACTTTTCTGACGCACTGTCATCTGTGCGGCTTAATTTTTGATGCAAACCAGGTACTTTGTGTAAAATCAATGTTTCCATTGTTTTTCTATGGAGTAAGACACTTAGGCCCTCATTACAACATTGGCGGTAAAAGCTGCTTATCGCTGTGCAGAAGACCGCCAACACACCGCCGCGTCCGTGGAATTCCGCCACAGCAATTACGACCCACTGCTCGGAATCTGCCAAAATTGAGACACCCATAGAAGACCACCACACCAAAAGTCAGTGATAAACTGGCGAAAACAAAACCCCTGCCGTCACGCCAACACAAATATGCCCACACTATCACGACACACGAATCCACGCGCGGTCTTTCAACCGCAGTATTCCATTGGCGGTACAGACTGCCGCGCTCAAAATACACAAATTCTTACAAAACACTACCACATTGGACAATTCCAAATACACACACCTGATACACATACACACACCACTCCCACACATCCATTACAATATAAAACACACACCCACATTACCCACAAACCCCTACGACAAACTTACTGAGTGAAGGCCAGAGAGAGACACTACAAACTACCACCAAGCATCCACAGGCACACATTACCATCACCCACATAACTTCTACGCACCTCACACAACACACCACTAAGTATCACCCCACTTATCACTACACACACCACCCCACACATCATCCACACCACCCCATGGCATGGCAAAGACACCCCAGGTTCTCTGAGGAGGAGCTCAGGGTCATGGTGGAGGAAATCGTCTGGGTAGAGCCACAGATATTCGGAGCACAGGTGCAGCACACCTCCATAGCTAGGAAGATGGAGCTATGGCACAGAATAGTGGACAGGGTCAACGCAGTGGGACAGCACCCAAGAAATAGGGATGAACTCAAGAACAGGTGGAACGACCTATGGGGGAAGGTGCGTTCTGTGGTCTCAATACACCACCTTGCGGTTCAGCGGACTGGCGGCGGACCTCCACCTCCTCCCCCACAACTAACGACATGGGAGGAGCAGGTCTTGGAGATTCTGCATCCTGAGGGCCTCGCAGGAGTAGATGGTGGAATGGACGTTGGTAAGTCAACTCTTAACTATTACATCCCCCACCCTACTTGCATGCTATCACATACCCCCACCCTCACCCCCATCACTCCAACTCCTCACAACTGTCCCAACATCACAAACCACACATCATAACACCAAGCCCTGCATGCAACAACAAAGCATGGACACCCATCACCAAAGCATGGCCACTGCACATACCCATACACCCCCCTAAACCACCATCACACAAGGTCCCACACAGGAATGCAAGCACTGGGGTACACGGTCACCCACCCATTGCACACCATGGCACACACAGATGTAATAAACATCCTTTTATACCCCTGCAGGACCCCTACCCAATGTCACCGCATAGGAGGGTCCACACATGTCCACACCACCAACAGAAAAGGCCCACAGTGAAGACAGCAGTGGACAGGAGGTACCGCCACAGGACCACCACACCAGCACCCCACCCCCTGCAGAAGGAGAATCACCCCGCAAATGGCCCCTGAGATCAAGGACAAAGACAGAGAACGATGCCAAGACCCCTGCCAAGAAATGAATGTCATCCTTCTGTCCTACCTTGTCACCATGTCCATCCTCAAACTGCCCCAGCTCCACTTCCTATGCCCATTTGGGCAATGCACCTGTGAGACTAATAGACTGGACTCTGCCATGGACATTACTCCACCATCACCCCTCACCATGTTACAACCCCCTCCAATATTGAGCACTGAAATAAACACCCTTAAAGCACAAAACAATCAGGAGTCTGTCTGTGATTTTGAAATAGTGTATTAGCAATTACAGTGTCAAAATGCTCTTTCAATTGTAATGTCAACATACCTAATTCACAGAGCTCTAGTCCATGAGGAAACAAAGCAGATGTCACACAGTGGGACCCACATCTGTGAAATCGTAAGGGAAAGTGACAACTCAGTGACCATACACTGGGTGAAAACGACAGACATTAGAGAGGTAGTAGTGTTAAAGTACATTTAGTAGGCAGGTTTGTATTCTTACCTGTGTCTCACTGGAAATATTGCAGGATAACCTAGTTCCTGTTGTCGATGTCCTCTTCTTCTGCTTCCTCATCTTCACTGTCCACAGGCTCCACAGCTGCCACAACACCTCCATCTGGACTATCCTCCTACAGAAAAGGCACCTGTCATCGCAAAGCTAAGTTGTGAAGCATACAGCAGGCCACGATGATCTGCCACACCTTCTTTGGTGAGTAGAATAGAGATCCACCTGAACCTGGCCTTCAGGAGGCTGAAGGTCTGCTGGAGGCACCTGAACCTGGCCTACAGGAGGCTAAAGGTCCGCTCTATAATCCTCTGAGTCCGCCCATGGGCCTCATTGTAGCGTTCCTCTGTCCTTGTCCTGGGATTCCTCACTTGGGTCAGTAGCCATGACAGGTTGGGGAAACCAGAGTCACCTGCAAATGGCGAGGGACAACTGTTAGACACACACTAAACTGTAGGGATATCCCCAGACCAAGACAACCATTCCCACTGACTTGCTTCCAGGTGCTCACCTAATAGCCACACTCGGTGCCTCTGGTGTTGACCCATCACATAAGGGATGCTGCTATTCCGCAGGATGTAAGCGTCATGCACTGAGCCAGGGAATTTGGCTTTCACATGGGAGATGTACTGGTCTGCCAAACACACAATCTGCACATTCATCGAATGATAACTCTTCCGGATTCTGTACACCTGTTCACTCCTGCGGGGGGGGGTACCAAAGCCACATGTGTCCCATCAATGGCACCTATGATGTTGGGAATATGTCCCAGGGGATAGAAATCTCCTTTCACTGTAGGCAAATCCTACACCTGAGGGAAAACGATGTAACTCTGCATGTGTTTCAGCAGGGCAGACAATACTCTGGACAACACGTTGGAAAACATAGGCCGGGACATCCCTGATGCTATGGCCACTGTTGTTTGAAATGACCCACTTGCCAGGAAATGGAGTACTGACAGCACCTGCACTGGAGGGGGGATTCCTGTGGGATGGCGGATACCTGACATCAGGTCTGGCTCCAGCTGGGCACACAGTTCCAGGATTGTGGCACGATCAAGCCTGTAGGTGATGATCACATGTCTTTCCTCCATTGTTGACAGGTCCACCAGCAGTCTGTACACCGGAGGATGCCACCATCTCCTCACATGTCCCAGCGGACGGTGCCTATGAAGGACAACAGCGAGCACAGAGTCAACCAACTCAGAGGTACGTACCCACTGCTTACACAGAACACGAAACATAATCCGAAATTTGGCCTATATGAATGTTGAGGCAAGGCCTAGGTATGTGTGAAATTAAGCCATGTGGGCCCCTGAAATGGCAGCTGCCTGACCTGTAATGTGGGACAATGGGATGTGAGGTAACTGCGCTGGTGCTGTACACCGTCGCGGTAGGCGGTTGAAGACCGCTGCGCAATTCAACATTGGTTAACATTGGACCCTATGGGTCCAAGGAGCCAATGACGATGTACGCCAGCGATCATGGTACGCACGGCCGCGGACGTGACCGCCATTTTCTATCTGTTCAATCACTCGATACCTGATCTTCGACAGGAGAGGACCTACACTGCAAGTGCTGCTGTGACCTCAGTCTGGAAGAGACAATGGCTTGTGCGTCTGGGGAAAGGGCCCCTGCCTTCACATCGGAGGAGTTGGAGAAACTCGTGGATGGGGTCCTCCCCCAGAACACGCTACTCTACGGTCCTCCAGACAAACAGGTAAGTACACTGGGAGCTTGCTGTATGGGCTATGCCTTTGTGGAGTGGGGTGTATGAAAGATGGGGGGAGATTGAGACGTGCATGAAACAACGGTGAGTGCATGTGCCACATGGCAAGGGTAGGGATGGGGGCCAATGACTGTGATGGTGCAGTTGGTAATAACTTTCCTTTTTCCCCTGTACAATTCATGTAGGTCAGCACCCACCAGAAGAAGGACATCTGGTGTGCCATCGCCAAGGACGTCCAGACCCTGGGGGTCTATCACAGACGGAGCACCCACTGCCGTAAGAGATGGGAGGACATTTACCGCTGGAGCAAGAAGACGGCGGAGGCCCAGCTGGGGATGGCCTCCCAATGTGGGAGGGGTGTCTGTAGCACCATGACCCCCCTGATGTTCAGGATCCTGGCAGTGGTGTACCCGGAGTTGAATGGGCGCTTGAGGGCATCACAGCAGCTACAAGGGGGTGAGTACACCCTCATTCAGCTGATTTTGCACGCAGTGGAGGGGTCTAGGTGGGGGAGGTGGACTGTGGGTTTCCCTAGGCCAGGGCAAGTGTGCTCATTAGGTCCCCTTGTTCTGGCAGCAGACCCTGTGGCACCTCACCCCACCTGTGTACAGGGCCAAGTACACCTAGTCAGGCTCCTGTGACATCCATGTGTGCAGATGACGGCCATAGCCTTGTAGGCCATGTCCCAGGGATTGAACAGTGGACCCCAAGTGCGCGGCGTAGTGCAGGGGCTTCTGTGTCTGTCGTGTCCACCAACAGTAGCGGTAATGCATGCACTCAACATGTCTTTCTTCTGTCGTTCCCCCCCTTTTTGTAGTCTTCATGTTCTTGTGTGCATTAGCATCATCAGGCAGAGGAGCAGTGGCACCGGAGCAGGAGGGAGCTGCATCCCACATGGCCCTGGAGGGCGAGAACATGGACTCGGAATTCACAAGTGGGACGGAGGGCGAGGGGATCTCCACGGCTGGGACAGGATCTGACACCAGTGATACGGACTCGTCCTCTGATGGGAGCTCCCTTGTGGTGGCGGCCACATCTGTGCCCCCCGCATCTACAGGTACAGCCACCACCCCACCTCCCAGCACCGCCCTCCCAGCAGCCCCTCAGCCTTTGCCCCGTGCCCGCTCACCCAGGAGGGTGGGCATCACCTTCGCCCCAGGCACCTCAGGCCCTGCCCAGTCACCCCTGCTGCCCTCAGTGAGGAGGCCATTGACCTCCTCAGGTCCCTCACTGTTGGGCAGTCTACCATTTTGAATGCCATCCAGGGTGTAGAAAGGCAGTTGCAAAAAAAATGCATTCCTGGAGGGCATTCATTCTGGTCAGGCGGCCCTTCAGCGAGCTTTTCAGACTCTGGCCTCAGCACTGATGGCAGCTATTGTCCCTGTCTCTAGCCTCCCCCCTCCAACTTCCTCCACCCAGACCCAATCCCCTGTACCTCAGCCTATCCCAAGCACACCATCAGACCAGCATGCACACACGTCAACACACAAGGGAAGCTCAGACAAACATAAGCACCACACATCGCACAGGCACTCACACAAGCATCACACAAATGCAGACACACCAACATGCACTGCCTCCACTGTGTCCCCCTCCTCCTCGTCTCCCTCCTCCCCCCAGTCTCGTCTCCACTCACACCTGCATGCACTACATCTACAGGAACTACTTCCATCACCAGCACACACACCACCACACCCCGCTCACGTGCCGTCACCACCCCCACTACCATTCACACATCCCCTGTGTCCTCTACCAGTGTGTCTGTGACGCCACCTCCCAAGATACACAAACGCAGGCACACACCCACCCAACAGCCATCCATCTCACGACAGCCTACAGCGCATGCACCTTCACCCAAAGTCACCAAACGAACACCTCCTACAACCACAACCTCTTCCTCCACTCCCAAATCCCCTCCAGCTACCCGTCCCAGTGTTCCCAAGAAACTTTTCCTGTTCACATTTGACCTCTTTCCCTCACCTCCCCCACCCCGTCAGTCTCCTAGGGACCGACTCTCCATGTCCCAACCTAGCACCTCAGCCACAACATCTCCGGGACCAGTGGTGCCTGTAGTCACTGGAATCTGGAGTGCACCGGGCAGCAGGGTTGCCAGTGTGGCACGGAGCCACAGCACGGACAGTCCCCCACCTGTCAAGCATAAAAAGTTGGCCAGTTCCTGGCGGGAGAGAGGGAAGACTCCAGCCACCAAAGCTGCTTCCAGGCGTACAGGTGGGAGTGTGGAGTCTGCTGCGACACCTTCCAAGGTGGGGAAGGGGCACAAGAAACTCAGCAAGTCTGGGAAGAGCAGCACGGTGGAGAAGACCGCCATCATCCTCGCTGCCCAGGAGTCCACCGCCATCATCCCCGCTGCCCAGGAGGCAACCGCCAGCACCATCCCCGCTGCCCAGGAGGCCACCGCCAGCATCATCCCCGCTGCCCAGGCGGCCACCGCCACCACCATCCCCGCTGCCCAGGAAGCCACCGTCAGCACCAGCCCAGCTGCCCAGGAGTCCACCGCCATCATCCCCGCTGCCCAGGAGGCCACCGCCATCATCCTCGCTGCCCAGGAGGCCACCACCAGCACCATCCCCGCTGCCCAGGAGGCCACCGTCATCATCCCCGCTGCCCAGGCGGCCACCGCCAGCACCATCCCCGCTGCCCAGGAGGCCATCACCAGAACCAGCCCAGCTGCCCAGGAGGCCACTGCCAGCACCAACCCCGCTGGGCCATACAGGACTGCCAGCACCAGCCTCACTGGGCCATAAAGGACCCCAGCACCAGCCACGCTGGGCCATAAAGGACCGCCAGCACCAGCCCCGCTGGGCCATAAAGGACTGACAGCACCAGCCCCGCTGGGCCATAAAGGACCACCAGCCCTGCAAGTCTGGGAAGAGCAGCACGGCGGAGAAGACCGCCATCATCCTCGCTGCCCAGGAGTCCACCGCCATCATCCCCGCTGCCCAGGAGGCAACCACCAGCACCATCCCCGCTGCCCAGGAGGCCACCGCCAGCATCAACCCGCTGCCCAGGCGGCCACCGCCACCACCATCCCCGCTGCCCAGGAAGCCACCGTCAGCTCCAGCCCAGCTGCCCAGGAGTCCACCGCCATCATCCCCGCTGCCCAGGAGGCCACCGCCATCATCCTCGCTGCCCAGGAGGCCACCACAAGCACCATTCCCGCTGCCCAGGAGGCCACCGTCATCATCCCCGCTGCCCAGGCGGCCACCGCCAGCACCATCCCCGCTGCCCAGGAGGCCATCACCAGAACCAGCCCAGCTGCCCTGGAGGTCACAGCCAGCACCAGCCCCGCTGGGCCATACAGGACTGCCAGCACCAGCCCCACTGGGCCATAAAGGACCGCCAACACCAGCCCCGCTGGGCCATAAAGGACCGCCAGCACCAGCCCCGCTGGGCCATAAAGGACTGACAGCACCAGCCCTGCTGGGCCATAAAGGACCACAAGCACCAGCCCCGCTGGGCCAGACAGGACCGCCAGCACCAGCCTTGCTGGGCCAGACAGGACCGCCAGCAGCTAAGTCACTGCCAAAGACCCCGCCGTAACACGCACCGCTGAACAGGACTACGCGGCCACAAGCACCGCTGAACAGGACACTGCCGCCACAAGCATCGCTGAACAGGACACCGCTGCCACAAGCACTGCTGAACAGGACACTGCCGCCACAAGCACCGCTGCCAAGGACACCGCCACAACAAGCACCGCTGGCCCATGAGTGCCAAGGGCACTGACTCTACTGAGTCTGTCACAAGCAGGATGAAGCACTCTGGGCACCAGGCCCCCTCCAGAACAAGAGGAGAGATACATCCACTACCTCAGTCGTTGGCAGGATGAAGCACTCTGTGCACAAAGCCCCCTCCAGAACCAGTGGAGAGATACATCCAGTACCTTAGTCCTTGGCAGGATGAAGCACTCTGGGCACGAAGCCCCCGCCAGAACCAGTGGAGAGATACATCCACTACCTCAGTCCTAGGCAGGATGAAGCACTTTAGGCACCAGGCCCCCTCCAGAACCAGTGAAGACTGTTATCCACTTGAGAGACTGTGGCTTTGCACTCCCCAGGATTGAACAGTGGGCAAACCACCCACTGTAGAGACTTGAGAAACTGTGGCTTTGCACTCCCCAGGATTGAACAGTGGGCAACCCACCCACTGTAGAGACTTGAGAGACTGTGGCTTTGCACTCCCCAGGATGTAACAGTGGGCAAACCACACACTGTAGAGACTTGAGAAACTGTGGCTTCGCACTCCCCAGGAATGAACAGTGGGCATGTGGCCCCCTCATGGATTTGGCATTGTGCACTCAACCGGCTGAGGTGCCCCCCCTTTCCCTTCCCTCTGAGGTGCCTGTTTTATTGCTATCTGATGCCCCTGCAGTGTTCTCTCCGTCATGTTCGGGACTGAGTGTGGGCCTCGCCCATGCTGTGTGGGCCCAGTGTTCCACGGACTTCAATGGAGCACTACCTGGACTACTATTCTTGGTGTGTATATTTGTTTATAGTGTGTATATATATTTTTGTGTACTGGATTTTAATATATTACAATGGTTACACTCATTTCCTTTTGTCGTTGCATTCTTCCGAGTAGTTTGGGGGGTGTAACTGTAATGTATCAACATGTATTATTGTGTGTGTTGTAGTGGGTGAGGGTGGGGGTGTTGCGTGTGTGTGTCCCTGTTTTTTCCCTCCCCCCTCCCCTGTGTTGTAGGTGCAGTACTCACCGTGGTCTTCTCCGCTGGCGTTCGTGCTCCTGGTAGAGGAGCAAGAAGATAAGGGCAGGGAAAATTTGCAGCTCTGGTTCCATGGTGTCCTGGTTCCTCGTGGGTTGTGTAGAGGTGAGCGTTTTCCCTTCGGAGTCCGGTTTCCGCTGTGTTTTTGTTCGTGGTGAATCCACCCCGGAAAAAGTGGCGGATTGGTAGGTTGTGATACTGTGGGCGGTCTGAGTGTTAAAGTGGCTGTCTATATTGGTGGTTTCCGCCATGGTCGTGATTCCATTTTTATTACCGCCGGCCTGTTGGCGGTTTTACCGCTGCTTGAACACCGACCACCAGGGTTGTAATGACCACCTTATTCTTTTGAAAATTCATATCTTGACTTGTATATGTTGGAATTTTGTCATTTTGGTATTGTTTGATTTAAATAAATCTTGCCTATTTTTGTAAACTGGTGTGGTGTCCGTTTTGTTGTGTTTTCACTATATTACTGTGTGTGTTGGTACAAATACTTTACATATTGCTTCTGGGATAAGCCTTCCTGCTCATGCCAAGCTACTAAAGGGGATGAGTGGGGTCAACCAGGTGTGTTTCTCTTTTGCCCTGACCAGAGTGAGGGTTCAAGCTTGGACAGAGGGTAACCTGACTGCAAAACAAAGACCACATTTGTAACAATGCTTCAACAAAAAAGAGACATGCGTGAGACAGCTGCGAATAAGGGTCTTAAGCAGAGGTAGCACAAAAGGGCATTTAGCACTCTGTTTGTTTATAGCAACGACTGCTGACATACTGGCAGAGCAAAACACAATTCTGCTGTTGGCCAAAGCGCCCACCTATATTTCCAGGGTTGCTACGATGGGGAAAAGCTCCAAAAAGTCAACATTGTAAGTGTGCCCCGAAGCTACCCATTTCCCTGGCCAATGCTGCATGCACCGGTTCATGCCAAAGATCCCACCAAACCCCTCGCTGCCCTCTGCATTTGTGAATAGAGCCAACTCAGCGCTGGAACCTGACAGCTGCTGCATTAAGAGGGTGCCATTGAAGTTATCTAAGAAACCTTTGCAAGTGAGCAAATCCTCTCAGACCTCAGAAGCCAGTCTGCTGTGGTGAAGTTTGGCCTTGAGACCCACCATAGCTCTGCAATGTTTTTTGGAAAAGACCCTGCTCATGGGTATTAATCTCAAGGCAAAATTCAGATGCCCCACCAGTACTTGCAACTGATGCAAGGTGACCTTCCAGACTGGGAGACAAGTCTCAATGGATGCCTTGAATTCCGAGACCTTATCCTTAGGGAGTCTACACACCCCAGCCACTTAATCGATTCAATTTCCCAGAATGGTGATACACGTTGCGGGCCCTCTATCTTGCCCACTGCCAATGGGACCCCCAGGGCCTGAGCCAACTATTGGAAGCCCAGCAGGGCCTTCTTGCACATTGTGGAGCCTGGGTGACCCATAAACAGAACGTCTTCCAGATAATGTACTACACTGTCCATGGCCACCAAATCCTTCCCCGCCCATTCCAAGAGCCTACCAAATATCACAAACACAGAGCAAGCAATGGAGTACCCAAAGGGCATGCAGAGATCTACAAAAGGTTGCCCTGCAAAAGTAAGCCCAAGTAATTGAGAGTCACCTGGGTGCATTGGTAAGAGGTGGAAGACATAATCAATGTCAGTGTTGGCCATCAAGGTCCCTTTTCCTAACTTCTGCAGCTTGTGGAGGGTTTCATCAAAAGTGGTGTAAAGCACAGTGCACAGATCTTGGGCCAAGTTGCCATTACCAAAGATCCCGGTGAGAACAACAGGTTGTGAATTAGACAGAATTTGCCAGGCTCTTTCTTAGGGACAAGATCAAGTGGTGAGCAGACCAAGTCCTCAGGTGGGGGTGCCAGAAAGGCTCCAGCCACTCTCCCCCCGTACCTCCTTCATGATTTGTTCATAAACAATACCTGGCTGTTGTAGTACTGACAACGGATTCCCTGCATCTTTAAAACTATGGTATAGCAAGTGGGCATCTTGAACATTTTCATACCTGACAAGGAGATGAGTGAGGACATGGAGATGGATGGGTGCGGGAAGCTTGCTTCTTTGATTAGGGTCACTTGCTTTTGGTTGGCAATGGCTCCTTTAGTTTTCTTTACTTCTTGAATCACTTGCTCTCAGGGTGACCCTGAGGCCTACAAAAGGAGCAGAGATGTTTATCTTTGCAAGCAACTCCCCCAATGCATTATTTTTTGTTATATTGCCAGCAGGCATGTTTTTTGTCCCCGGAACTATCTGGATTGTGCAGATTTTGCTAAAGAAGGGGACCGGTTGAACTCAGAGTGCTATAAGTTGATCTCTCTTTGGTTCCACGCCATTTCTGACCTGGCCACTTTCAACTGCCTAAGCTTTATATCATACTGGAGTCAGGCAGAACCTTGAAACTCAGAGGCAGCACTATGAGTCAGTGCCATGTGTGGAAAACATTGGGGAGCCACCTTGGTCAAGATCGCTGCATAAACAGAAAACCCTGGCACCCACTTAATAAGTGACCACTTAACCCAAACCTCCTTTGGACTGTGCTCTCCCTTCTTCCCAGACCTGGCCTTCAGTAGGACCATACCTGCATTAATTAGGTCAAAGGCATCAACATATTCTCCCTTATATATCTTTTCATTTGTCCCACGGGCATGTGCCAGGTGATTGCCGTGGGAGGGGCCTGGGTAGGACATGTGGAGCCAAAAAGTATTAGACTTACAGATGGGATCGTTGCTACGGGGGGGGTATTGTAAATGGTTGAGCCCACACCTGCTCCACAACCCCACCCTACTCCACAAGAAAATGTGTCTGATCAGCGACCTGCACGCTCACCCCACCCCTGACCTGCGCTTTTGATACCCAGAGGAACCCACTCTTGTGCCCTGGACCACCGGAGAAAGCTGTTGGGTAGCCACCCCCTCAGGAGGTTGTTACATCACTGGCTCCGAACCTGCCTGAGGTGAGCCCTCGCCCTGAGCTGTGGAAAAACAGACCAAGTTTGACCCACAGCTTCCACGTCGGCGCTAACCAATGGACAACCAGGAGCTTAGATTGCGGGACAGGGTGCAGGGAGCTGCCAGTGAATTTACCCTGAATAGTAGTGGCAGCCTTTGGTAGCGCTGGTTGAAACAGACCTGGGTTCCTGAGGTGCATCGCTGTAGCATGCTGGAACCATACTCTGCTGCTTTGGTAGGGGGGCGGCTGCCAAAGGTTGCTGACCCTTTACTGGAACTTTTGCCCGTTTCTGAAGGGCCCAGTCCACACCATGGGTCTTCGTCATTTTACAAAGTTCACTGAGGGAGTGACAATCCGCCTGGGTCATGGGAGCGTCTGGCGCAGATCGTGCTCGCTTTTGGGCCATGCTGCACAGCGAAAACTGAGAACTTCAAGATATTGTTAATATACTGGTTCACGGGCGCAATACGCCAAAAACAGAAAAAGACAGGACACATTAGGTTAAAACTTCCCGCAGAGGAACAACAATGCAGACTCGATCCTCGCTAGTAAAGGAGCCCCCAACTACATGCCATACGCCTGCTGCAGCCAAATACATGTCCATGAAATACCTGCTGGTCTTTGATGTCAGTTCATAGCCGTTTGGCTATATTGGAAGAGTACAGCTTATGAACTGTAAGTAATAACAGGACGTCTAACACCAGCCGTAACCCACTCGTCTTCTACCTAATATAAAAATCAGTCGCGAAAATCATTATGTGAGACAGCACTGTGACTGGACAAAATACAGATGTCCTGGGCAAGGGTGCATACCACCCTAATTGTTTCTTCATCACTAGTTACAGCTGCGATTACTGGCCACATAACGTTTTTGAAAACAGGTGCCTTACTGAACTCTGAATGCAGAATGCATCTTGGCAATCCACCCGGTCAGAACAGATTATTACCAAGTTACCCTTTTTGCCTCTTTCTTAAAATAAATGTATATATTGACTGCCAGCCTGCTTTACATGACGCTTGAATACATCGTTAAAATTTGAAGCTTCCAGACGAAGTACGCTACAGCCAAGCTATATTTCAGTTCCCATAATAGGAGCACCTGAGAGAAAGCATAGTTCTCTATTAATTGCGGAATGTTGGCGTCATCTTATGGTCAAAACTGGGGTATGCGCTTATACATTCCCTAAACTCTTTCAACTCCAAAAATAACTCGTGAAAACTGATATTCCTCTTCATTTCTTTATTTTTTTGAAGAAGTGAAAAGGCACCAGATCAGCACAGATTCCGAGGATTAAAGAGTGTGCCACACAAGAGTAACAGTGCTCTAACGCCCATTGTAATCGGAAATGTAAACATGGAACTGCTGGTATCTCCCCGAAGACTTACTAACACCTGGGTGTCCTGATCACCATTCCTTTGTTTAGAAATTCCACAATGCCAACTGATCGAATCCCACCACATGCACAGCCACCATAATACACAAGGAGAGGCACACTGGGAGCATGAGAAACGATCCACACAAAAAGCGGTACTCACCAACCCCACAGCCGAACCCCAAAACACAACACAAGCCCAACAAAGGATGGGAGTGGGCTAGGGATACTCACCAACCCCCAGCCGTGTCACAAACAAAGCATGCATTGCAACATGCCACAGCATGCAAAACACACACTGGCTATGCAAGGTGGCCCCCTCCCAGCACCCGCTAATCCGCTCTACATACCTGCAGCAAGGGGATCCACGGTGATGATTGGACAAAGTTCAAGATGGCCTGGGAGCACTGGAGGGGAAAAAGAGAGCTGGTCAAGAGGGCACAATGGGGGTCATTCTGACCCCGGCGGGCGGCGGGAGCCGCCGGCATGGAGAGAACCGCCAGAAGACCGTACCGCGGTCAAAAGACCGCGGCGGTCATTCTGGGTTTCCCATTGGGCTGGCGGGCGACCGCCAAAAGGCCGCCCGCCAGCCCAGTGGGAAACAGCCCTCCATGAGGAGGCCGGCTCCGAATGGAGCCGGCGGAGTGGAGGGTGTGCGACGGGTGCAGTGGCACCCATCGCGTATTTCAGTGTCTGCAATGCAGACACTGAAATACAAAGTGGGGCCCTCTTATGGGGGCCCCTGCAGTGCCCATGCCATTGGCATGGGTACTCCAGGGGCCCCCAGGGGCCCCACGACACCCCTCACCGCCATCCTGTTCCTGGTGGGCAGAACCGCCAGGAACAGGATGGCGGTGAGGGGGTCGGAATCCCCCATGGCGGCGCAGCAAGATGCGCCGCCATGGGGGATTCCCAGGGCAGCGGAAAACCGGCGGGAGACCGCCGGTTTTCCTCTTCTGACCGCGGCCGAACCGCTGCGGTCAGAATGTCCTAGGGAGAACCGCCAGCCTGTTGGCGGTGCTCCCGCGGTCCCCGGCCCCGGCGGTATTTACCGCCAGGGTCGGAATGACCCCCAATGTCTTAAATGGCCTCTTGATGCCTCCCCCGTGCTTCCTGATGACGCAGTAGGGTTGTGCGTTCACACGGCACTACATTTCTGCCTTCGTGGCGGGGGGAGAGGGGAGCTCCTTCCCGTGGGGCAACTAAGGGTGCCCCTCCTCGAGGTGCTGGAGGTGCCTGGACAGTATGTTATGGGTGACAGTTTCACCGTTCCAAACATTCCAAAGTCCGATGAGATGCAAATAACATTGTCTAATATTGATCACAGCATGATAAGTATATTAGTATTTTGACGAACAGGCTTTTTAACTATCGTGACTCATTTTGGATATCAAAATCCATTTATATTAAAAAAAATATGCTCAGGTTTGCATTCACATTTTTGGTACATCGCTGCTCGCGGCAACAGGTTAGTTTAAACAATGTTTTTATTTCAGGGAACGTTGAGGGTTGGTCAATTGTCACTGAAACTAACGGTTTGATTTCTCCAGGTGGGAAAACAGAGTATTTAAGGGTGACTTGCATTGGCAACGGGTTGATAGACTGCATGCTATTGATCTTTTGCTACAGCGATTTTGAATGTTTGGTAAGCGTTGGTGCTGCAGCGGCAGTTTTGGGAAAAATTAGCTTTATAGTCAAGTTTCAATGGTACCATGTTTATTATATGTGTTTATTACTGAAGGTTACAATGTTTGATGTCGTGGCTACAGCCATGACAACATTGTGGGATGAGCTGCAATCCATTTAGCTTATTATGTGCATGCTTCAGCGACTTGCACCATTAGAGAAATCTTGAGAATGTACATGTGGTTTTAGTGAATGTAGTGGTACTTAAGGTGGGGCATTACGTTGCTTTTTAACATATACACTTTACTTATGAAGTCACAGGGGCATATTTATACTCTGTTTACACCGAATGTGCGTCAAAAATTTTGACGCAAACCCTGCCCCATATTTATACTTTGACGCCTGACCCTGCGGACGTCAAAATCCCACCAGGTGCGTCATTTTTTGGAAGCAGGAACCTGCCTTGCGTTAATGATATGCAAGGTAGGCGTTCCCTTCCAAAAAATGACTTTAAGGCCTGTGCGCCTTATTTACACCCCAGTGTCATTTTGATGCACAGGAGGGGTTGGGCCTTAAAAAAACGTCGCACAGCCTGGTGTGCGCCGGTTTTTAACGCCTGGGGCAGGCCAGGCGTTAAGGGACCTGTGGGCTCGGAAGGAGACCAGAGGTGCCCTCCCCTGCCCCCAGGGACACCCCCTGCTACCCTTGCCCACCCCAGGAGGACACCCGAGGATGGAGGGACCCATCCCAGGGAAGTAAAGGTAAGTTCTGGTAAGTATTTTTTTTCCAGTTTTTTTTAAGTGGCCTGATTTGGGTCCCCCTAAATGCCACTATGCCCAATGACCATACCCAGGGTACATATGTCCCCTGGGCATGGCCATTGGGCAAGGGGGCATGACTCCTGTCTTTGCTAAGACAGACAGGAGTCATGTCAATGGAGGTTGGGCGTCCCAAAAAAATGGCACAAGTCCGGTTTGAGGCCTGATTTTTGCCTCAGACCTGATTGCACCATTGTTTGATGCACAACCCCCATTTTCCCATACACCGGCGCTGCCTGGTGTGAGTCCTTTTTTTTTACGCAGACCAGTCCGCAGCGCCGGCTAACGTCATTCCATAAATAAGGCGCCCGTTGGAGCGTTGGAATGGCGTTAGCCGGCGGTAACATTTTTGACGCACAACTGCATTGGCGCAGTTGTGCGTCAAAAAGTATAAATATGGCCCACAGTGTCTTCTTGCAATGGGAACAGCTGAGATGCTAGTGAGGGTGTGACTGGAGTCACTGTTAGATGCATATCGATATTGGACACAGGGCAAACTATTTCCTTAATAATGTCATTATGAGATATGATACAATAAAAATCCATATGAGCTGAATGGGGTCTTCATAGTGTACGCTCGAGTTTAATAGGTACCATTTTTACTGTGTCTGTGACGGTTTCTGTAGTACGCACGGCTTTAAGTTGTAAGCAATGCAGTTGCCATGTGGTGTATTTTGAAATCATATTCACTTTGTTCTCCTTTGTTATTCCTGCAATTGCTACAATTAGTATGGATGATACATCACTCAAATACTATTGGCTTGGATTGATTGGAGTAAAGATTGTGTGTGACTACTTTGAGGTGGGTATTCGATTTTTATTTAGCTATTCTTACTTATGGCATGAACATTTTAAGGAAGCTGCGCTGAGCCCCTGTGATAAATCTTTATTTATATATATATACATATATATATATATATATATATATTTGCAGTTGTAGGGATGTGTAAACAAAAATCGTTTTTGAATTTGGAGACAGACCATTCTATCAGATTACTCAAGGTATGAGCCTCATATGAAAGGGGTTTTGCCACCAGTGGCTGAATTCTCCTGACACATGGCTAGATGAGAATTCATTGCCCATAATTTACAATCAGTACAGGAAGATCCTAAGGTTAATTCATTTTGGGGTCGACTTTTTGAACAATGTTAGAAATGGTTGTATATTTTTATTTGAGAAACTATCATGTACATATGTGTCCCTGTGTTCAACTGGAGTGTATTACCAGGTAACGTTTGATTCAGGAATTATTTCTGTAGGCATTAGGTATAACATGGAATACATTCAGAGAATCTGGTCATTCATTTTCTAGAGCTATATAATTTATAAAATAGGTTTGTAACCTAAATTTAAAAATGTCTTATGATTCACTGTTATCAGAGTAAACTCTTTACATGTTGAGTTGGCTGTGTTGCTCTATATTCATATATATTTCCTTCCAAAAGTAATTTGCAGCACTCCAAAAGACTTTATATCAACATTTATTCTTCTTCAGAACAGCCATCCTCATCACAATCACATTTCAACTCTCACAGTCTTGATCATGGCAAGTGAGTGCATTGTTTAGTTTGCCTATATATATGTACTTCCAATCTCTGCCATTAAGCAGCATTCTGGGAAATATAGTGCAACTAAACAAAATACAATCTAGATACAACTAAACATGAAACATTTAACATACCACTTTTGCTAGACTCCATACCTTTCAGAAAACATTGATATTCTTATCCCTTTTCCCCACCTTTTATTTACATGTACATGGCTATCTCATTAAGAACTTATCGACTTTCATTACGGTTATTCTTTCGTTTTACTAATGAGGCCATCTTCTAGATAGTCTTTGCCTTCTTTATACTATATTTACTCTTTCCCCACTTAATTCATCAAGGATGCATTTGGGTCAATTTTTTTATCTTTTTTTTCTCATCAATTTTACCGGGATATGTAGTCTACTTGCATATCAATATCGTTTTTTTAAACTAATCATCATGTCACCTATCCACCTTGACATTGTTCGTTCTATGTGTGTCATCATATATAATATAAGTATATTCTTCCAACCTCGTGGGATCTAATATTGCTACTATTACACATATCTCATGTATTATAGATATACTTCTTGGACTGCACGCCCTCTGGTAAGTGCTAAGGAATTGTTGTCAGACCTCTTATCCCATGGAGACATACCCAGAAGTTTGTCAATGGCCACAACCTTTCATTATATATCTTTTTGAGATAGCTTACTCTTCAAACCAATATAAGATTGGTGACATTACATGGATCATATGCATTACCATTCTAACATAGACATTACACTTCCAAACCTCACATCCTATTTGAATCACCCACATCTCTCTGTACTCTGTACTTAAACCACCGGATCTGTGGACTTCAATCTTTATATGTTTCTCCCAACCCTTACATATGTGGTTGTTATAAATGACTGTGCATTTCCTCGTCCCCATTGAGTCCATGTGGTACCTTAGTCTTGAGTTTGATAATCATTTTGGACTCCTATATATATATATATATATATATATATATATATATATATATATATTTATATATCTATATGTGTGTGTGTGTGTGGTTTGACAGATCTTCAGAAACTTTTTACTTGAAAAGTGTGCTAGCAATTCTTGTTCTGCATGTGAAGTTTTAGGGTGATCTATCAAGCTGGGGCTGAGAAAAAGGGGGTAAAAAAAGTGTGTTTCCCATGTTAATTTCCATGGGAGTTTTGAACATGACTACAGCCTGAACCGCTGGATGGAATTACACCAAACTGTAGAAAAAGGTAGATTTTGTTGCACAGATTGTGCTTCTTGTTATTTGGTGTAAATGCGTTCAATATTTGTTGAGAAATTCAAGGAAATCCAAATTAGTATATCTAGGGCTGTGATTCCTGCACTACAACTTCATGAAGCATATTGAGGTTGTGCAGTGAAATGCGAGCTCTAATTGGCTGAAAACACTTCAACCAGGAAGTGTTGACAGCCATCTTGGGATCCTGCTTCAGCCAAGTCCCCAAATAAATGTGACAAAAACAGAAAAAGGGGCAGGATAGGAATACCCTAACCCCCAAGCCTTGATCTTGCGGTCCTAGGAGGACCCTGACAAGGCAAAAAAGCCTTTTCTAAAGTCTTTTTGCTGTGAATTCTCAAAATTCATGGCAAAAATAAAAAAAAGAAAACAAGCACAGTCTCCTGTGCTTGTTTTAATTTGCCTTTGGGTAGTGAAGGTCCCTGGGGCATTCCTCCTTTATTAAACTAATGGTGGAGGCACACATGGTCCCCCTCTATAGGCATGTTTATGCCCTGGGGACCACCACCTCCTGGGGGCTCTGGTTAATGATACTTAGAGGGCCTTGCAGACTTCCTGTGGGTACCGGGGACCACCACCTCCCTGGGATATAAAAAAATCTATAGGGGGAGGCCAACAGATCCCCATTGCCCTGTGGACCACCACCTCCCCAGGGCTAAAAGTGAAAAAAACATAATCAATTATGTTATTGACCATGTCGTGAGTGATGCAGAGAAATAGAAATATGTGCTTTTTTAAATATAGCTAAATTAGCTGAATATATTTTAATACTTCCTTATGATCAGATTTACCTACTGCGACATATATGTGTTTTCAGAGAAAAGTGAAATAGCTCCCTATACACACACTCCTCCAGTTATATGCTCTGTAAATGGGATGCATTAATTATGACATAATTAGATCTATATGGAACTCAATATGTATGGATTTATTGTAGAAAACTTCTCCTTTTTGCCCTGGTCACCCCCAAAACGTTTTGGACAGATACTGGTGGTTACTGACTCATGGCTGTGCTCTGGGTAATGCTTACCTGTCACAGTGCCAGTGCACTGTGTAAAGTGGATATGCAAATTAGGGTAATTATAATTGGCAGTATCAACCTACCTATAAGTCCCTAGTATATGGTAGGGCATGTAGGTTTAGGGACCCCAGCATGTGTAGTGCATCCATAGGTGCACTGCTGAGGTGCCCAGTGTCATTTCAAAGGCAGGCCTGCCGTGCTGGCTGCTTTCAAACTAAAGTTACATGCAAATTTGACTTTGGAATTAAAAGTACTTCCAAAGTCTTAGACTACCTTATTATTACATATAAGTCTCTCCTAGGGTGTGCCCTATGTGCTATTAGGGATGGGTGCTATGTAACTATAAGCAGGGACTTTATAAAAATTGTTTTATAAACCCTGGTGAGGTAAAATAGCCAAATTTGTTTTTCCCTCACTGTAGTGAACGGGCTCAATAGGCTAAACATAGGGAGACTTTATTTTAATTAATAAAGTCCCAATAGGAGCTAGATATTTCAGGTTTGGTATAAAACTGATTGTTATAATAAACGCAACAACTTGCCATTGTTACATTTAATATAACTAGTTCAGGGAAAAGAGTTTTAGAACTCTACCTGAAAGTTGCCAACTTCAGCCATGTAATGCCCTTCTCTGATTGGCCAGCCCCTGGCAGCCGGGTCAGCTGCCTTGATGAGGTGTAAAGTGGCCTGGGCTGAAGACAAAGGATGTGCTTGGGGGAGGAAATCTGCCTCAGCAGATGGCAAAACAGGATGGGGAGAAAAGCCAACTTGGTCTCCAAAGGAGGGAAGGACATTTCGAGTAGCTCAGGACCTCCCCATTTCCTGCAAGCCCAAACAGATGCTCTCTTGATTAGATTAGGAGAAGGTAGGAGAGGGGTGTGTTAGGGCCATACCAGTGGATGGACTTAGCCAGACCTAACCTCCAAAATTCAGTTTCAACCATTATGGATTTTTAAGGAATGTTGCTTCCTGAGATTGATTTTTGCCACACTTCCCAGGAGGTGGTCATTCAAATGGGTGGTTGTCTGCCTGTAATTAGACAGTTGCCCCCCCACCCCCAGTTTTTCACCCCAGGAGCAAGTATAAATTTGGCAGGGGTGCACCCACACCTCAGATCCCTACAAGGAACAACATCAAAAGAACGACTGCCCTGCTGGACCCCTGACCTGCACCTGGACACTGCACTCAGGACTGCACCAGCTACACACTTGGTTTTCACCAAAAAAAAGATCTTTGCCTAGCTTCAACTGGTTCTAGAAGGGACTCCCTGTTTGCTACAGGTAGAAAATAGCTCCCCAGAGTCCCCTGCATCACATCGTGAAGAAACTGACCAGCTGACAACTATTCAGTAGTCATTTTGGAGTTAAAGCCAGGTGTATTCTGGGAGTTGGAGTCCTAGACCTTAAGGAGCAATCCAGAGCTTCTGGAACCTTGGGGTGAGCTGAAGACTCCCAAATTACCTTTAAAGACCTTTTGGAAGAAGATTCAGAAGTTTGGAGAAGATTGGAGAACTTTTAGTAAAAATGACAACCCGCAATAGTGAGTCAAGCTGGCTTACCTCAACCCGACCAGACTTGCACGTTTCTACTGCTAAAAAGCTCTAGAGCCTCACACTTCCAGGATTTCACTGGGGGGCTGTGGAGGGTCGACCCCCATCAGAAGGAAAAAGCTCAAAAAAAGTGACAAAGTCCAAACGTAAAAAGTTGACCGGGATTTCCATGGTAGTTTATCTGAGGAGGGGTCCAGAGACTTCGGCTAAAGATTCAGCTTTACCCCAGATGAAGATTTCTGTCCTGAAAAATCAACTAAGTCCAAAATTAGAATTCTTCACGAGATCTCCTGCGACGCGTATCCGAAGAGGGCTCCAGGGAGGTTATATCAGATTAGTGACTTTGTCCCGCCGAAGAAAATCTTCAAGAAAAAGACTAAGTCCAAAGGTAAACTTTTGACAGAGGCCTCCCACTTGCTGTAGCCGAGCAGGGCTGCATTGTGATCGACCTTAAACTTTGACTTTGCCCAGGGTGAGGTACGACCAGATATCCTCAGTGGCTCTTTTAGTTTCTATGAGCTAAAAAACATTAATTCTTTACAAATTGATATCTCTGGCTATTGCCCCCATTGCCCCATGGGGAAGACAGAAAGACTATACTCCCATTTATGTTTGGTGGGGCCATGGCCATGCCCATTGTGAGCAGCATCCACCCCTTTTTATAAAAACAACAACACAATCCCTGGTGTCTAGTGGGCTTTCTGCCCCCAGGGGGCAGAAAGACTGTGCCCAATTTTGTGGGGTGGGGGCAGAGCCAGGCCTATTATGGGGAGCCTGCACCCATAGACATTTAAAAAATATATATATATATGGTGCCTAATGTGAATGGGCTTTTCTTCCCTCGGGGAAGATCAGGGGCTATTGCCATCATCTGCCCCCTGGGGAGGTGTGGCAGAAAGACTACAGCTCTATTTTATTGGATGTGGACATTGGCATTGTGAGCACCCCATCCCCCTTTCATAAAAAAAATCCCTGGTGTCTGGTGGGCTTTCTTTCCCCCTTGGGGGGCTGATCAGGGGTATTAACATGCATCTGCCCCCCAGGGGAGCAGAAAGCCTGGGGCTATTTTTTATGGGAGAGGCAGGGACATTGCAATGCCCATTGTGGGCAGCCTTCAACCCTACATGACTAATGAAAATGCTCCCTGGTTTCTACAGGGCTTTCTTCCCCTCCAGGGGGCAGAACACTGAATTTGGCCAAAATGAATACGGGGAGAGCAAAAGCCCTTGTTCACAGGGCCGTTCCCCCCTCCCTGGTATCTAGTTATGACTTCATGCTTTGGAATGTCCCTCCTGAGGCCATCCACAAGCAGGAATCCACTGGAGAGGGCTAACATTATAAAGAGGAGATTCTCCCCTTTCAAATGATATCTCTCCCATCTGCATCGCTGCTGGTGAGCAGAATTAGCCTAGCGAGCAATGAAACAGAAAAAGTTAAATGAGCCAATCAGCTCATTTCACTTTCATTTATAGTGAAATGACATCAGTGCGCCATGCACGCTCATCGCCATTTCACTGAAAACAAAGAAACAGCCTTAGGTGCTGGGGAAGCCCCCCCCCCCCCAGCTCTCGAGACTGCTTGTTTGTGTAGGAAATCCCTCTGGTACTTGCACTAGACGGATTTCCAATGTCATGTGTGTGGGCAGCCAGAAGCCGTCCAATGCACATGAGCACTAGCTCCCAGCCATCTGATGCACTTAACTGGTTAAGGAGCTAGCAAGAGCATATGAGTGTTGCACGGAGAGAGGTGATTGCTATATGCTGATGCTACCCTTGCAAAGGCGCATGCATGCATAGTCAGAAAAGTTAGAAGAAATGAAAACATATTTCCTTTCTATGCCTTCCTCAGATGCGTTATTTTTGGGGGCAAAATCCAGCCTACTTTTGTTAGTAGATTTGTTTTGTATCAAAAAGCCATGGAAAAGCCCATGTACCACAAATGGGATGCTCCCTTGATGGAAAACTTGTTTTGTGCTGGAAAGTAAATTCCAAATAAACTGTTTGCGTTGGTTTGCGTCATTTTTATGAGTGGAACCTGGCACAAAATGTTAATAAATCTGTCCCTTACTGCTGCATGGCTCTGAATAGCTTTTGCTGCTTTGAAAATCGAAGATAATGAAAGGCTTCAATTAAAGAAAGGTCCAGATATTTATACCTAAACAATCGCACGCTGATTTTCGGCACTGTACATTCATATTGATAACAGACTGGAGGATGAAGGGAGATTAAGGCTATTCAGTTAAACTGTTTCATTTTTAATACAAACATTTTCACCATCTGTAAATAGACAGAAAAATTGTAAACATGGTTAGTATTATCCAAGCGTTTACTGAAACGTGAATGTAGAAATGTTGAACGTTAATCTCATGGCGTGGTCAGCAAATAGAAGAAAACTAGAGAGATGCTATTCTGAAAAAGTAAGTTAACTATAATCAGAACAGGGACCGAGAAGATCAATTTTGTGGGTATTGAATATGATAAAGGGGATACACATGGCGCCGCCGACAGGGACACTGATCTTATTACCATAAGATGCAATATATTAGCTGTTCATGTGTATGACCATCCTCAGACAATATGCAGAGAATTCTACGAAAAATGCATCATTAAAATTTTAAAGCCTATTCTTCGGGTACCATACAAAAGAGAACCCCGAGGGCGAAAGGCCTAATGATGATAGTTCGGTGAGAAATGTGATACTAGGAACAAGTGTACTTGCTCTGGTGAACTGATATTACTAACATAGAAAGAAGAAAGGACAATATTAGACCAGCATTTTGAAAAAAAAATGGATGTTAAATAATAAATGGAGCTTAATGAAAAAGCTTTGGCGTTCACTCTCTGAAAGAATAGATGGAACTAGACCAATTTTTTAAAGAGAGACATAGATCAGCTTCTAACTTGGAGGCAGATTAACCAGCTGTGATTGTCTACAGTCTTTTGACTTCAGCTTTCAATAACTACGTGCAAGCGTATGAAAAAAGATATTTCAAAAGTGGGGAAGGGCAATAAGGTGATTAAAATGTATCATGAATGATATAAGGACCATCTGTACAGTACAGATTGTCTAGAAGCAGCCACAACGATGCTTTCATAAATTGAAAAGTCAAAATCAACATGACTGTATCATATGAAGCAATACAACTTGGTAATCTGGGACCTTTTCAGTAGTTAATTCTGCTATACCTTTCACATTGGGAAGAAATTACAATAGTAGTTCCATTTGGTTCTGATTGATAGTTCCCATATGAAAGATGACTTTGGACATGGTATTTGTTGAATTACTTATTTGGCAACTATAATTTATCTCTAATGAATGTCTCCTCTCCCAAAGAAGCAATGTACATCGATTTAAGGTGTTCATAATTAGTAAGCCTTGAAGTGTGTAACATAAGCAACCTTGACTTTTACTTGTGTTTACACAATTCTGATATTTTGATCAATCGTCATATTTCTAAATTTTTTCATTGCCTTTCTTTCTGTTTTCATTGTTTGCAAAGACACAAAGGGGCATATTTTTTTAATGCAAATTCGGTCCAAACTAACTCCATATTTATACGTTGAAAATGTATGGAGTTAAAGTAATTTTTTGGAAGTAGAAACCTACTTTGCGTCAATGAGATGCAAAGTAGCTGTGCCCGTGCAAAAAATGACTCTATGGCCTTGGCACAATACTTATCCCCCATGCTAAAATCATGCACAGGAGGGAGGAGGGATCAAAAAATGGTGCAAAGCTTGCTTTGCTTCATTTTTTAACACCTGGGTCAGGGCAGGCGTTAGGGGACCTCTGGGCCTATTTCCATGGTGGAACTACATGGAATAAGTCCACAGGTGCCCTCCCCAGGACACAGGGAAACCCCCACCCACACCAGAGGAACAGTGGAGGATGGGGGACCCCATCCCAGGTAAGTATAGGTAAGTACAGGTAAGTATTTGGTTTAATTTTTAAAAGTGCTGTTGGAAGCCCTAAAATAGGTCCCCCTACATGGCACTGGGTGCAGTGGCCATGCCCAGCGGGCCCTGTTCCTCTCTGCTGGCCATTGGGGTAGGGGACATGACACCTGTCTTGTGTCAGAAAATGACTCTATGCAGCTTAGAGTAATTTTATTTTACTCTAACCTGCCTAATGTCATTTTTTGGTGCAAAACCCCCTTCTTCCATACCGCCAGCCCCACCCGACTAGCATAATTATTTTTTACACTAGCCTACCCTTTGCACCGGCTTGCACCATTCCATAAATACGGTGCCCGACTGGTGCACAGAAATGGTGCAAGCCGGTGCTAAACCTTTTGGTGCAAAACTGCACTAGTGCAGTTTTGCACCAAAAAGTATAAATCAGGGCCAAAGGGGCATATTTATAGTTGTTTTGCGTCAAATATGCATCACTTTTTAATGCAAATTTGGTGCAAAACGAACTCCATATTTATATTTTGGCGCTAGACCCGTTTAGCACCAAATTTATGGAGTTAAACTAATTTTTTGGACGTGAAAACCTAGTTTGTGTCAATGAGATGCAAAGTAGGCATTCCCGTGCAACAAATGACTCTATGGCCTTAACGCCTTATGAGGGGCCGAATAATGAAGCAAAGCCTGTGTCAGGTCAGGCGTTTGGGGACATGTGGGCCTATTTCCATGGTGGAACACCATGGAATACTCCCACAGGTGCCCTCCCCAGCCCCAGGGACACCCCCACCCATACCAGAGGGGCAGTGAAGGATGGGGGCAATGTGTGCAATGGCAATGACCAGGGGACCCTGGTCCTCTGTGTTTGCCATTGGTGGTGGGCATGACTCCTGTCTTTTCTGTGTTGTATTTCTTTATTAAAGGTTGTAGAGTCAACATTCAAGAACAAAAGCATTTACATAGTGCTTAGATCCCATTCTAAATGCAATAAGCAAGAGTCACTTACAAATGTTCAACATATACATAGATGAAAGAGACCATAGCCATGTAAAGATAACATGAGACCTGAAGAGGACAAATGTCGAACAGGACTTCAAAGATTAATATCATACTTCCAAAATGCAGTGCAACCGATAACTCAGCACAAGTAGTCTGATAGGTGTATAAGGATACGTTCATGGCTCTAACCGTATCCCGGTAATAGTGTACAGAATCAACCAGTATTTCAGGTGGGTCCCTGTCTACACATTTTCCCCTACCCCCTCCCACTGTAGCAGCCACCACAGCGAGCGGGGGCAAGGGAAGGAGCATGGGAAGGTCACCAACGGGGACAGTGTGCAAGAGAGAGAGCTTGGAAGAGAGAGAGGGAAAACATGACATATAGATCTGGGAAAGAGAATCTATAGATATGCTGAAGGGGTGGGGAAGAGGGGGATAGGCGGAGGAATAACTGAGCTGGTCGCCCCTTCAAGAACACGCTGGAGAGTGCTAAAATGTTAAGAGATTCTCAACACACTAAGCAGTTTTCCGGGCCGATATAAGTCATGCTGACTGATGGGTGAAAAGGATAGATGCTAGACTTGGAGAACTAGGGATAACAAACAACTGATATGACATGTTATTTATCAGAAGGTAGTTCTGAGCTATGAGGTGTGAAGGCCGTAAACAGGTAGGATAGCACAATGATAACACACAACGTTCGTGAGGAAAGAAGAAGGAAGGTGGAAAAGAGAGAAGGAGCTAAGGAAAGGGCAGGGGGAAAGCAAAAAGTTAAAAATAGAAATAGTAACGACCGGGGGGGGGTTATTGGGTGGGAGAAGCGGTCAGAAGGACAAGGGGGGTTTGGACCTGGGAAAAGTAGGTGTGTGGAAGTAGCTGAGTACAAGAGAAGGGGAGGCATTGGGGAGGGTGAGGGTAGGAAGAATGATGAGTGGATAAGTACTTCTAATCCATAGCCAACCACTGCGCTGCCCAGATGGGATTGCATGATGGGGTGTCTCCAATACCAAGTGAAAAGTGAAAAGATAGGGTAGTATCCTAGTGCATAGATGTGTAAGTCCCCAGTGTGCATAGCAATGTCCGTTAGTGTTAATTATGGTGCCCTCGTGCGTCCGCTAACCCTCTGGCGCAGATAGAAAGGGGGCCCACGTCTGCAGGAAGACGTCCAGCTTGTCCTGAAGACCATAAGGGAGCTTCTCATGCTTGGCCGCCTCGTACATAGCAGCAATCCATTCCCCATGGAGAGGGACAACAGCTGTGCGCCAGTGTCTGAGGATACATACCTTGGCCACAGGAAGCGCAGTATGTAATAGGCGTTGTTGTGGTCGTGATCTGCAACTTATCTCGCTGGCAACAATAGTGAAGGGGTGAGAGAGGGTGGTAGTGGTATTATCTCTCTGAGGGCGCACTCCACTTTCCACCAAAAAGTTTGTTTAGCTGGGCAGTCATGTAGGATGTGAGGTATATCGCAGTGGTGATGAGGGCATCTCCAGCAGGAGGCATGGAATAGCAACCCCACCGAGTGCAGCTTCTGGGGGGTCCAGTACCATTCGTGCAATGTCTTGAAGAGACTAAATTTTAAGCGGGCCTCTCTAGCTCCTTGATCTCTGGCGGCAATCATGTCTTCTCAGTCCTCCAATTTGTGTTCAGTCTGGAGGCGCGCCTGCCACTTCTCCTTGGTGGAGAGCAAAAGTGGGAGGGAAACAAGGTGGTGATTCAGCTGAGAGTGGAGCCCGGAAATTACGCCACAAAGGTATCCACAGGTTTCCAAATAGTGGAGAATTGGGGATTGAGGGAGGTTCCAAGGGGGCTTTCCCAATCGCCCCTCCAGGCAGTGTTTAAGCTGAACAAAATGCCATGGATGATGCTTCGGGAGATCAAATTCCTCTCTTAGTGCTGTGAAGGATTTCAATGTCCCCTATTCAGAAGTTGGTCAAGTCGTTGAAGGCCCTTTGAACGCCACTCTTCCCAGAAGATGTTTTTTTTTCCCCTATGAGTAATCCCCCATTGCCCCACAATGGTGCTCTGTCATGGATCTGGGGGTCAATTTTGAGCAATCGATGAGCTTGTTGCCATACGTTGAGCATGGCTTTGATCATGGGTTTGGTTGAATGTAAGGAAGCAGATCTTGCATTATGGAGTATCTGCAGGCCCCGGCAAGGAGTGGGAGAGAGTCCTTTCCATCTCCACCCAAAAAGGTGGGTCCCATGCTTTCTGTAGCAGATAGGCTGATTGTGAGAGGTTTAACGCAAGTGTGTAGTGTTCCACGGAGGGAAGGCCCAGTCCTCCGTACTCACGTCTGCTGAGTAATGATGCCCTGGGTAGATGCGGACACATTGATCCCCACACAAAGGCCCATATGTGATGTTCTATCTCTCGGAGAGTAGACAGGAATCTGTAAAGGTAACATACCCAGGACATATAGGAAGCGTGGTAGGGTTACCATTCATACCGCCTGAGCTCTACCCCACATGGACAGGCCTAGGTGCACCCACTTGTCAAAGTCATGTTTCATACTGGTTAACAACGGGTCCAAATGATCTGTTATCATGTTCTCCAGCCCACTATTGATATATATGCCAAGATATTGAAGACGTGACCGTTTCCATTTTACCGAGAGATCCCAAACTAATGCATTCACCGTTATGGGGGACAGCAGTAATCCCTCGCTCTTAATCCAGTTGATTCTATATCGTGAAAGGCGCTCAAATTCGGAGAGTATGGCACGAAATGCTGGTAAGCAGTTGGCTAAGTTGGTGAGGGTAAGTAGGATATCATCGGCATACAGATAAGCAATGGATCATCCACCAGCGATGGGTATCCCAGAGATTGCATTGGAGCCGTGTATCATGGCCTCTAGGGGTTCGACAGCCAAGAGAAACAACAATGGCGACAGGGGGCAGGCCTGGCAGGTCCCCCTGCACACCAAGAATGTGTCAGAGAGAAGCCCAAAGCAGTTGACCTGTGCGGTCGGAAAATCATAGAGTTGGCGTACCATATTAATAAAGCTAGCTCAGAGGCCAAAGTGCTTTAGTGTTTCAAAGAGGTACCACCACTCTATGAGGTCGAATCCCTGAGAAAGGGCAAGAGCTTCCTCCCATGAGTCCTGCATCGCCCATATAGCATGGAGCAGTGTGTGGGGGTGATTCCTGGAAGAACGACCGGGCACAAAGCCAACCTGTGTGTGAGGAATCAGAGAAGGTAGAACCTTCTTAAGACGAGCCACGAGTATCCCTGCCAGGATCTTAACATCGCCGTTGAGGAGGGATATGGGATGGTAACTGCCACACATAAGGGTGTCCTTACCTGGTTTGGGCAGTACTATTACAGAGGCTTTGTTGGATAGTGGATGAAGAGAGCCTGTTTGGGTAGGCCCGCAGGAGGCCTCATATAAGGTTTCCACCACATCCTCTCCCACCCATTTATAAAATTCCGTCGGGTACCCATCCTCGCCGGGTGTTTTATGATATGGTAGATTAGCAATAGCCTGTCTGATCTCTTCCCTGCTTATGTCTGCTTTTAGAAGAGCCCTATCCTTCTCCTAGAGACGAGGTAAGTTTGTCTTTTCCAGAAAGGTGGACAACTTGACCCGATCTTCCTCCAGTTCCGGAGCATAGAGGGTCTGGTTAAAGTGTCCAAACTCATTAGCAATTTCCTGTGGATGTGAACTAAGTGAACCGTGGGTATTGTAGAGGGCCGGGATGGCCAAAGTTGCCTCTCGTTGGCGGAGTTGGGTAGCTAGCAGACGGCCTGCTTTCTCACCATGTTCGTAATGACGGCCTTTTAATCTTTGTAGGGCATATTCTGAGCGTGATGTAAAAAGGTTGTTGAGTTCTATTTTAGCGTGTTCTAAACGGCAACAGAGGGATGTGGAGGGGGCCTGAGTAAATTCATGTGTAGTTTGTGTAATACAATCTTCCAGGACTTTTTGCTGTTCACGCCTTTGGGCATTGGCGAGGGCAGCATCTCTCATTAGTTCTCCCCTGATCGTTGCCTTAGACGCAGCCCAAGCAGCTGGGGTGAGGAGACCGAGCCATTGTTGTTACGGAGGTAATCAGTGACATGGGATCTAAGCGGCTCTTTCCCTTTCGGGGTGCGATGACGGGAGGTGTTGAGACAGTAAAACCGGAGAGCAATCTGACAAGGCTGCCGGAAGTACCTCTGACTCTCTAATAGCTTGCAAGAGCCAATACAAAACTAGGAAGTAGTCCAGTCTGGATTGGGTCCCATGAACTGGGGAAACGAAAATGTAGTCACGGTCGGTGGGGTGTGAGAGACGCCAATGATCCAACAAACCATGGTCTGATAGAACGTCCCACAAAATAGATCTGTCCGCATTGTTGCCCGCATCACTACCACTCGATCTATCTAAGATAGTATCCGGTGCTAGGTTCCAATCCCCACCCAGAAGATACTGAGAAGCTCTGATCTCTGTCAGTAGTCTGTTAAGAGAAAGGAACGTTTGGAGCACGTGGGAGCGTATAAAGATCCTACGCATACTGTGGAGGGGCCCAATACTAACTTAGCAAGGACATAGCATCTCTCTGGGTCACACCATTTCTTAAGAAGCCTAAACTGCAAGGATCGGCAAATGTGAATCGCCACTCCACATCTCCGTCCTGTGCCCTGCGCTCCATCTTGTACTGACGGCGTTCTGCTGTAGAGCACCTTGCCCACCCAATCCCTTCTCCGATTCTGATGGGGACAAGTGGGTTTCCTGCAATAGAGCAATGTCTGAGTTTTTGGATCGTAGATAAGATAGAACTTTTTATCGTTTAATGTAATGTGTCATGCCATGAACGTTCCAGGAAAGGACCTTCAGTGAAGCTGTGGAACCCATTAGGAAAGAGCAGTGATCCGGCCGTGAGAGGACTCAAAATCTCCTAAGGAGGAGTGTTCTTATTGGAGGGACTGTATGGGGTGGGGTGGGGTGAGACTCCCAGTATGGATGCAGTGATAAAGGGTAATCGAGAGAGATGGGGGGAAGAAGCTATGGGGGATCCCCAGCCAAAAAGTAGAAGAGGGTCACACCAGTAGAAATTAAGGGGTAAAGAAAAGAGAAATGAAAAGGAAGAGCAAATGTTAATGTAGGAATACAAAGAATAGGTCCATATATAGAAAGAGGGAGGGGGCAAAGCTAGAGATATAGTTGAGAAAAAAGGACCCAAACCCTATGTCCCTGGGAGTAGGGGAAGTAGGAAAAAAGGAGCACAGATCAGTATCTGTGACAAATAAGGAAAGTCCTCACCGCCGATAGCTCTGTTGAACTGTGGGTCAGTGCCGGCACGGTCCGCGCGCTGAGTGAGCGCGAATAGGCAGGTGGCACGGAGAGGTGCATGGAAATTAGGGGCCATCTACAACCCACTAGTGAAAAGTGGCGGTAGTCGTCTGGTCCACAGGCAAGAGGGGGAGGAGGAGGGCAGGGTGCAGCAGCCTTTATGATAAAGAACGAAATCTAGGAGAAAGAGAGAACATAAGGCAGAACACAGAGCGTAAACCATGTACAAGGTGGTTCAGATAGCCAGGATGGACCAGGACCAAGAGTACACGGAGATGGTAGGAGTCCAGTACATCAAGTGAATTGGGCATTTGAGCATATCTCCAGTCAGGAGTCCGTGTCAGGCCAAGGACTCCGCCTGTGATACATGTTCCATGGGGCAGCACTGGGATAAATCGGTGCATAAACATAGTGGACCCTAGTAACAACACTAAAACAGAACTGTAACACTATAACACTAGGGTACCGACATGTTCATCCCCCTCACCCACCTTCCCACAACAACAAAGGAGAGACAGGGAAGGCTAGCAGCCAAAGCACTTAGCTGTCCGAAGCGGAGGGTCCCTCTGCTAACAAATGGTTCATGAATGTCATATAGTAGCATTAGGTGTGGTCATTAGTTGATGGCTTCAAAGAAGAATGGGACTTGTCTCTGCTCTGGTCTTGGGTATGTGCAATCACTGCTTGCAGAGCATGATCGCGTCCATCCTGCGATTTAGGGGGGCGGTCATAGATCCTGCCCCTCCTCTGCAAAACAGCATTGCGTTGGGAGAAGGCAGGAGAGGAAGTGTCCCCCTCCGGCGGGAGGGTCCGAGCACAAGGACACCCGGGTACAGTCCATGGGGCTCTGAGCGAGGTCATCTAAGAACAAGCTATGGTCCATAGGTTCCATGAAGTCCCTCGATTTGCCATTGTGTGTGATCCACATACGAGCTGGTTCAAATATGCCAAATTTGATGCCCAGTTTCTGGAGTTGTGGCCTGAGGGTCAGGAACACCTTTCGCTTCTCATTCGTAATCCTGGAAAAGTCCTGACCTCGTGACCCTCCAGCAAGAATGGACCCTGAGTCCGAGCTGTCGAGAGAACCTGCCGAGCTTGCTCATGGTGGAGGAAGAACACGATGACCATACGGGGCCGCCCAGAGGTTGCTGAATGAAGAGGGACGATCATGTGCACTCTCTGGAACTCGGGCGGTGGGGAAAAGGTCAGTCCAATAAGCTCAGGGAGCCAATTTTTAAGGAAAGTTTTGATATTGGTGCCTTCCTTATGTTCTGGTATGCCAAAGAAACAGACCTGGTCTCTCTCGCTCCTGTCTTCAAGGTCCGTGAGCTTTGCTCGCAGGATCCGCAACTCTGCGTCATGTTCCGGCACCATCCCGAGGTGTTCTTCTGCAGTTGTGAGGCATTGATCTAGATCCCCTACTTTCTCACTGAAAGAACCTGCTGAGCTTGCTCATAGCGGAGGAAGCACACGATGACCAGACGGGGCCACCCAGAGGTTGCTGAATGAAGAGGGACGATCATGTGCACTCTCTGGAATTCGAGCGGTGGAGAAAAGGTCAGTCCGATAAGCTCAGGGAGCCAATTTTTAAGGAAAGCTTTGATATCAGTGCCTTCCTTATGTTCTGGTATGCCAAAGAAACAGACCTTGTCTCTCCGGCTCCTGTCTTCAAGGTCCGTGAGCTTTGCTTGCAGGGTCCGCAACTCTGCGTCATGTTCCGGCACCATCCCGAGGTGTTCTTCTGCAGTTGTGAGGCATTGATCTAGATCCGCTACTTTCTCACTGAAACAGGCGATGTCCGTTCTGATGGAGGCAGAGGCTGTGGAAAGACCTGAAATCTTTGAGCCCATAGCCTCAAGGCGCCGTCCTACCACTGTGATCTCCTGCAATATGCGGTCAGTGGTATCTACCGCTGGGGGGGTCAGGCGGTATGGTCGTGGGGATGGAAGGGGTTGGCTGGGTAGCCATGGTTTTCGGCTGAGCTATGACCACAGAGAAGAGCAGTTGACAAGAATGTTTGCCAGAGGATTTCCCACTGGGCATCGCCTCTGATGATGGGAGACTCTGGGAGGGTCAAACCAGACACCCCTAATGATGAGGTTATGTCTCAGGTCGGTGAGCTGAAGGATCAGCTCTGTAACGGTTAGGCTCCCCTACGTATGCTCCGCTAGTGGGCATCTGGTATGGCTGAGCAAGTTCCCATTAGAGAAGACATTGAAAGTGATAAAGTGATATTAGTCCCAGAATTGCAGGAGGTGGGCGACTCGACGTCTTGTTGAGGATTGGAGAGGAGCAGGCGTGAAGGGACTGTCCGCCCTATCCTGCTGTGGCCTGTCAAAGGTGCGTCCTGGCTTTAGAGGGGTTCACAGTCTTGGCTAGGGGCAATGGATGAAGGACGCACTGACTTGGTCCGCTTGCTGAGGTGGATGGGCGACAGCTGTCTCCAGAATGCACCTGAGTAGATGTCAAAGTGAGATAAGGGCACGATGGAGCCTGCTTGGTCGTAGCTTTGTCTTCACAGCGCTGAGGGCAGTGGTCGTTATCCTGGTTTGAGGATCGCCCGCTGTAGTATTGCGCAAAGCACTGTTCACCTGGGCTAAGAGGGGGTGCGGCACCAGCATGGGGCCTGGTTCCGTGTTCCTCAGAGGTTATAGCGTTGGGGACTGCCCCACTGGTAGGGGAGAGCCTCTCCTCCCTCTGGATCTTTCCACGGGGCAGTGGGGCGTTTGGAAGCGTACACCTCCACAGGACTCCTGTGTCATGGACTGGAAGGCTGTGTCCACCCCTGTAAGGAACTTGGGCCTTAGGGGGGGTGCGACTCACTAGCCGTCTGCTCTCCTACATCTCCAGGCAGCTAGAGGTGAGTAAAGTATCTAATCATAGTATGTGGTAAATCTGACTGCGCAGCAGGTCCTAGGGCAGTCCACTTAGTCGTATTCTGCGATGTTTGGTCCATGATATTTTGCAATAACCCCTCACGTGCTGCAGGCAGGGTCTTGGCGCGTCATGGCATCTCGTGGCCCCTCCGCTTCACCACCGCGCCGCAGGTCAAAGAGGTCTGTTTATTGTGGCCTCCACACCCAAGCCGCCGAAGGATCCGTGGCTCACTCGGACCAAAATGCAGTGTCCTGCAGCCAGAGGGTGATCCCTCTGGCCACGTGTCGTACCCTACAGCACACCGGGACCTCAGCTGTAATCGAGGCCGTGGTCGCTAGCGCCGATGCGGGTCGCATCTCCTCCGTGGTCCTGATGACGCCGGGCAATGGGTTCCGATCCCGTTGTGCACCGCCTCTCGATCAGGGCTAAATAGGAGCCTCAGTGTTGGCCCCCCTGCAGCTGGGGTCCCCCTCCGCCGCCTCCGTCTTGCTACAGCACGTGGAGCAACCAGATTTGGCGGACATGCTTCACGGCAGCCTAACCACGCCACCGACTCCTGTCTTTTCCAAGACAAGAGTCATGTGGTATGGATGGTTTTGTGTCAGAAAATGACACTAAGCTGGTTAGAGTAATTTTTTGGTGCAAACTCCCCTTCTTCCATACAGCTAGCCCTACCCAACGTAATGTTTTTTTACACTAGCCTACCCTTTGCACCGGCTTGCACCATTCCATAAATATGGTGCCTGACTGATGCTCAGAAATGGTGCAAGCCGGTGCTAAACCTGCTAAAAGTATAAATCAGGGCCAAAGTAGTTTTCCTCCGCTAGCGCTCATGGATTACCCAACGTGCTATATGAATCATTCATTCAATGGGGAAGAGGATTTTTTTTCAGACTGTACAATGCCTCAGCACAGAAAGAGTAAGCAGTTGAGGAGGTTGTATTAGCACTCCACTCCTTAGTCGAAAGAGCCACCACATTTACTTTTCAAAGCCTTACTTTTCAGTTTATTTGTTATGAATGAATTTCCTGAGCATGAATAACTGTATATGACCAAGTATGAAACAAAAAAAAAATCCCATACATTTGCAGAAGGTTATATTCACCAGGATCCTACATCTCACATTTCACCAGATCTTTTAAGTGATAGGGGTCACTTGCCACTCTCAACTGTTATTTAGTACTGCACCATATTATATCACTGGAGGGTGCAGGTGTGGTTGCATACCCTACCTCAGATGACACGATTCCACTAGAAAATTAGAAAATGAAACATATGGTGACATGGTGTTCCTATTAATGATACAATTTAATTACGCCTGTACTTTTGGGGCTAAGACCTTTCCCAGTGGTTGCACAGCATTATCCTTTGATGTTGTGTTGATGAATTATATTCTTGATTAATACCCGCAATATAAATAAAAGAGGAAGCGTTTAGCTTCTAGTAAAAATTGATGGATGTAGCAAGAGAAACAACCTTTTGGCCATTGGCTTACAGTCTGGTTGACTGACATGATGCTGTTGGTCCAATTTTTCCTTGATTCTTTTTCGGTGGCTCTGCCAGAGGGGCAAGGTAATCCCCAGAATGTATTTGTGAGTTGTAAAATACTAGAGGGCAACAATGGAATTAATAAAAGAAGAATTAAAAGTGCATATGAAGTTTAAATAGAAAAGATTAAACTACCCAAAACAATTCGAAAAATAGGATCGTGGGATAGAAGAGTGTATCAAAATAAAATGGATAAAACCGAGCGATATTAGAAATGAAAAAAATAAGCCAAAAATAGTATGTTTAATCAATGGAAAGTGCACACAGGGGAAATGTAGTATATTGTGATTGTTCACTGAAGGGGAGATAGCTAACCAGCAAGATTTTTCCAAAGGTTGCATCGATTTCCGAATTGTCACACACCTCCCTACTCTTCTCGAGACATCATAAATAGTTCTATCAATTGTCATGGTTGTAGCATCTTACCACAAACTGCAGGGTGGGTTCTAAAGTACCCAATCGTCCAAGCAAAAGTATTTCAGATGCATGGCAACTCAACATACCACACAGGCAACAGGGAATTCTTACAGGAACATTGGACACCTCTTGCTTCACAAGATACCATTAAATCTGAAGTCACAGATCTTTATGGATGGATTTTAAACAATCAGTTAACTTGGTTTAGGCTGATCAGTGATGAGCATCTTGCTATGTGTCCCGGATTACACTGTTACATGAAGCACGTTCTTCCAGAAGTCATTTGTTCTAGCAGAAAGAGGGACACAGTTCCCTATGGACCAGTTTGGCTAACTGATACCCTCAGTTCTTGAAAGAAGTCCTTGACTAAAAGATTCTAGGCATGGAAAGGTACAGACTCTTCTAGTGTTCCAATTGAAGACAACAGAGGTTCTTCTTGTGACAGGCGGGGACACTTCTCAATCTTCTATAATTCACAGTAGGTTCTGAAGTGTCAAAGGGCCAAGCAAGATTTTTTTAGCTGGGCACCAGCAAATCATTGGTTTGTGATGCATGGTAATTTATCAGACACTCCCCCACATGCCACACACAGTTACTCAAAAAGTAATGTTGTTCCGCAGCCTAACAGCAACATAATTTTGAAAGCGTACATTGTGATAAAACCCACAATTTGTGAAGACATCTCTGAGGGTTAAGTCCCCCAGACCATCTCTAAACCCCACCTACTACTGAACAGCTAAGCACAGTCCACTTCAAAGGATGCAAAAGCTTCTGTCGATAGTATTCAGGAAAAGTCTAGCCTATCAGAAGTCTCTTTAAACAAACAAGGTTTGATTCTTATTGTGTCATTATCAGGTATCCACGTAGCGCCCTATGAAAAACATCCTTGCCTGTTTCCTGACAATTGTATGTTACTTTGAAGGTTTATCAGTGTTTATCCTTCAAAAGACTATTCATATTTGCATGACAAAACTGGACTCCATAATCAAAAACTGGACTCCCCAATCAAAAGTACAAAGAAGTGAATAGTTTCATAATCATGTGCATCTCATTAGTCTACTACTGTTGAATTAGGGACACACGATTCCATGCCCAAAAAGCCACAATCGTAGAACAGGTATCTCAAATGCTATTGTGAATATCAGTGCTTCAAATCAAATTATGATTGATATATAATTATGGTGTTACAGGGACCAAACCTGAGACCCAAATGAAAAATATAGTAACTTTTAATGACACAGACATGAGTTCTCCTAAATATATTGTGACAATATCAGTGCAGCAAAGACATTGTCTGAAATGGAGAAAATGTGGGAATGTTTTGTGCTGTGACACATTTTTCATAACTGTCTTCTAGTTTGAAGGAATAGCTGCCATGGATTAGAACTTCTGGCTCGCAAATAGGAAAGTATATTTTGAAAGGCCTTAATTTCAATGTGGTACCCTGACAGTGTCACAATTGGACTAAACAAATAGGAGTCATAGTGTGCGATTGAAAGCATACCATTGATGTAGAGCACATGGGCTAACAATAGTTTAGTGGGTATCAAGCTTATTTCTGCTCCTTGACATCACAGAAAACACTACATAATCTTGGAGAAAATATCACTAGCATTCTCAACAAGGCATACAATTACCTGCTAATTCTGAGATGGCAAAACTTTCTTACAAACATCCTTTACGCTCTTGAGTAGCTTGGTTGAGTTGCCAATGCCTAGGTTAAAGGAGATGATAAGAAATATGAGACTGGATAAAGTATAGGCACTGTAAAATCTCACCACAGTTATTTTACAGACAATAGGCCCAGTTAGGGTTGTTATTTTGCATACATGTAACATTGTGTTTACATCATTTTGGATATGGTCTAGTGTGTATTGGTGAAAAAAGGAATCAAACAAAAGAAAGCAAACACATTAATAGACCAAGAAAATAACACTGGGAAAATACAGGTGCAAGGTTGGGACCTCACATGTTTTTATCATTGATTCAAAATTTAGAAGATGACACAGATACTTAAAAGTAGCATTCCCAACTGTAATTTTCCTTATCAATTAAAAATTACTAGATAAATATCATTCAATTTGCCTTAAAACTAAGGGCCTCATTCCGATTCCGGCGGGCGGCGGGCACCGCCCGCCGGGCGGGAACCGCCACTTGGCCGATCCGCGGTCAAAAGACCGCGGAGGCCATTCAAAGGAGCACCTGCCGGCCCAACGGGAAAGGCCCTGCAACGAGGAAGCCGGCTCCGAATGGAGCCGGCGGAGTTGCAGGGGTGCGACGGGTGCAGTTGCACCTGTCGCGATTTTCACTGTCTGCAAAGCAGACAGTGAAAATCCTGCTGGGGCCCTGATTGGGGGCCCCTGCACTGCCCATGCCATTGGCATGGGCAGTGCAGGGGCCCCCAGGGGCTCCACGACACCCGTTCCCGCCATCCTGTTCCTGGCGGGTTTTACCGCCAGGAACAGGATGGCGGGAAGGGGGTCAGAATCTCCACGGCGGCGCCATGGAGATTCAGCCCAGCCGGGGGAAATCCGGCGGGAAACCGCTGGACCCGGCTGGGCGACCGCAGCTTAGCCGCGGTCACAATAACAGAGGAAGCACTGCCAGCCTGTTGGCGGTGCTTCCGTGGTCGTTGACCCTGGCGGTCGATGACCGCCAGGGTCAGAATGACCCCCTAAGTGTCTCAATTTTTGCAGTGAGACAATTTTGAGCAGCTTTGGGGTCAGGGTTGCCTTAATAATCCAGTTTCCAGGACACATTAGTCTCACCAAGCCAACTACATCCATGTTGGACAGATATTGGTCCTGATGTGGTAGACAGTCAGGACAATCATTTTGATGGCCCCAAGGCACACAGGCCTCACTATGACCATACATTATTTTTTGAGCTTCTGAATCAGGCACACCAGCAAAGTAGTGTCAGATGACCCCAATGTGACTGCAAGTTATTGTCCCCTGAACACAGGGAATCTAGGGTTGTAAGGTCCTATGTTCAGGCTACACCAGATGAAGGCAGGAAGTATCAGGAAAGGGTATGAGGGTTGTGCGACAAAGGTGAACAAAGAAATTGTTGTCAAGTGGAAGGGGGATGTTTGCCAAGCATAGTCACTAAGCAAAGTCACCAGTCAGCTCACCTATATCTGTTAAAGAATATTGATCAATCTTCCTTTTGACTCTGGTGAGGGGTAAATATTGTTCTTTTAATCTCTGTGTCCACTGATTTGAATTCCCTTGCTATCTAGGGCTTCCATGAAGGCAAGGTCACATGTAGCAGCAGGAGAAAACAACAAAGGGTTAGCAGAGCATCAACCTTTAAACTTCATCAATAAAACAGTCAGCATGCAGCACAATTTGGAGGAAATAATGCAGAATGAATCAAATGAAATTGTGTCACTTATGTTTTTCTCCTTACTGCAAGTTGGGTTCCAGGTAATTTTCGAAGTGGTAGGCCTAGGGATAGCATATACAAAACTGATTGAACAGTTCTTATTTTTTTTCCGAACAACTAAATTGATTCAGAAATGGATATCAAATTGCAATTTTGAAGGTTTGTGTTTAGGATATCTTTTCCAAATTTCAATTTGGTATTGAATGGTTTGCATCCAGAATTCTGATCAACAGCCATTGAAATGTTACTGACATCCAAGTTGGGGTAGTTATTGATTCTCAAAGGTGAACAGATGTGCTGTGGACTACTTGGGGCTTATTTATGGGGAATTGGCATAGGGCAGTGTCGCAAGTCTTCTTGCGTCGCTGCCCCATGCCAAGATAAAAGGGCAGGAATGCACCATATTTTTGCAATAAATTACATTCCTGTACTTTCTCCCTGTGCTGGTGCACAATTAGCTGCCCAGCACCAACACAGGCACCCTCACACCATGGTGCAAGGCAAGGGGCACCTTCCTGCACATAAACAATCCCAAGAGTCACTTTCCTCTTTATGTGTGCTGCAGAGTGCAGCACACATGGAAATAGGGAAAAACAAAGAGAAATTTTCATTATTACTGCTCTGCAGGGTCCTAAGCTTTTGGCGCTGCCCCAGGTGTATGTGATTAAATAAATCTGGGACAGCATCAACATCCATGGATGTTGCATGGCAAAACCCACCACAGCACTCAAGGAAGGCCTCCCTAGCGCAGGGTAAGGCAACGCAGATACTTGCACTGCTTTGTCTTACTCCATATTTACAAGGCCATTCAAAGCCATTTAAGGTGGCTTTGCATTGCCTCATAGATATGGTTGAGAGGCTTGAACTGCTGGAGCATCAAAAAGAGTGGTGCTCCAGTGGCACAAGCCTCTCAGAAACATGCCCTGCACTGTTGTCTTACGGCAAACTTCAGAAGAATAGACAGTGGTGCAGGGGAGCATTTCCTGCTCTCACTGAAGTTTTCCAAGATGGATTTTATTTTTTTAACCAATGCCTGTTCCATTCAGGCACTTGAACCACTGTAAAAAAAGTTTTCTGTTTCAGAAAGCAATCATGGTTTGGTGGCCAGCATCCATAGTTTGTAGCATTGTTTACAGGCCAATCTCTTTGTAATTGTAGCCAATCACGGGGTGGGGGTCGCAATGTTAATTAGGCAGGTTATTCTGTGACCATCTGCGATTTCTAATATTTTTGAACTGACCTATTTGTACATAAGTTGTTTTTCATAAGCTCAAACTGCTTTTGCAAAAAGTCGGTGTGTCATTTGTGGATGTAATACTAGAACATCTGGAACTAGTCCTAATATTAATGATTTTCAAAAATGTATGTAGTAAAGCCACAATACAATCAATAGTATTGTGAATGAGGAAGAAAGAAGGGAGGAAGAAGGAGGGAAGCAGGAAGGAGGAAGTGGAAGAATAAAGGAAGGTAGAAAAGGAAGGAAGTGGGGAAAGGAAGGGCAGGAAGAGGAAGGAAGAAGAAAGGTGAAAAAGGAGAGGAAGAAGAGGAAGGAAGAAGTAGGACTTGTCAGAGAAAGAGGAAGAAGAAATGAGGAAGAGATGAGAAGAGAAAGAGGAAGGAAAGAGGAAACTAAGAAGGAAGGGCGATGAGGAAGGAAGAAGAGGAAGAAGGAAGGAAAAAGAGGAAGGAGGAAGAGGAAGAAAGAAGGAGGAAAATGAAAGGAACATGACAAAAGAAGAGAAAGTGGAGGAGAGAAAGAAGAGGTAGAAGGAAGGAAGATGAAAAAGAGGAAACATGAAGAGGAAGAAGGTGAGGAGATGGAAAGAGGAGGAAGAAGAAGAAAAATGGAAGAAGGAAGGAAGAAGGAAGAGGAAGGAAGAGGAGGACAAAGAAAGGAAGATGGAAGAGGAAAAAGGTGAGAAGGAGGGAAGAGGAAAGAGGGGGAAGAGAAAAGAGGGAGAGGTAGCAGAAGAGGAAAAGAATGAGGAAGAGGAGGTAGAGGGCACCAGGCACATTTTTAGTGCCATAGGTCTCTTTTTTTGCAGTTCAGTAAAGATTAATTCAGAAAACAATTTTATCAATGGACATGTGACTGAGAACTGATAATCACCAGGACGTGTAGCCAGGACCGCTGGAATTATGCAGAAAGAGAGCACCAAATTATGTGGCAGGCTGATTAAATTATACAGTAAGAAAATATAATGTATGTAGGATGATGTGACACAATATTGAAAGTATTACTTCATTGTTTTCACATTGTTACACATGGTAATACTGCCTAGGCAAACATTTCACAATTGCCAGCAGTTTACCAACAAAATGAATAAATAAGCAACTGAAAGATGACCAGTTAACCTTTGCAGAGGGTCATCCAATGCGACCAAATACATATTGGCACATTTTCAGTAAAGTTTGATCCTATTGAGCTAGAACCATATTAATTTTTGTTCAAATCTGAAGCATATGCAGCAAATTATGCATTATGTGGTAAATACAGTTAATTCTTAATTATGTGAAGAAAGCTGCGGTTGCAGAATCACATGATTACAATAGTCCTGACTATAACTACCCCCCTCTAATATGAACACCAACAGAGTCAACACCCTTCCAGAAACAAAGTATGACATGTCCATCCAGAATAGCCTAAATCACTGGTGCCTGTCACTCAGAAGCTTTCTTTAAAATATTTTTTTCTCATACTGAGACCCAAGCCTTAAGTCGTAAAATTTGCTGCCACGTTCTAGATACTGGTGATTACATCCACTGGCTTAAGCTACATGGGAGGCCCTACCTTAGATTTATTTTCATCACACACCAGAAGTATCTGCCTTTTCTCATTTTAACAAGCTTTGCAGAGGATATGTGCTGGGGTGGGTGAAGTTTGTGTAATTTTCTTTTGAGTAATTATAGGAACTTTCAGCAAAGTTGTATGAAACCGTGAAATTAATCAAAATGTAAATCCGTCATTTCATGCTAAATTTTAGTGCAAAATGCACACGTGTGTCAATTTTGGGAAAGAGGATGCATTTAATCAAATCACTAAAAAGAACAGCCACTCTCATTCTGTAGTTCACGGGCACAAACAGTGCACTTTGAGGTAATTTTTTTACTGCACAAATGGGTAATTACATGAAATGGCATAATTTTGGAGATTTAAAGTAACAAGCATAACATGAAATTTCTGCTAGTTCGATTTAAATGTTGACCAGGCCTAGATATGTTTATAACTTGCGCCCTCGCCATGCACAGTTTTCATTTACTGCAAATGTTACAGTGATATAATCAATGATGTCATAGAGATGTCATGAATGATGTAATATCAGGGGTAATTAGCAGTGTATGGCAAGGGCATGAGTTATAGTTACCGTAGGGCATGAGTTATGGATACTTGAAATAACTCTGACAGCTGAATTCCAATGGCTTTTGTGCGTGGGAAATTTGAACCTAGCTATAATGTCCCAGTAACATTAGTTTTTTTTAGTGAATTTCTAAAAAAATTTTTAAATTGTATTTTAAAAACTATAACGTCCCTGTAACCTGTTTTTTTCAGTGAATTTCTAGTTTTTTGTTTTTTTTTAACATTAAGTAAAATGCCCATTGCAGTACACAGTGGGAGGGGGGAGTCGGACACAGGGCCTGCCTGGCATTGTGCTGCCCCACCCAAGCTGGCTGCTCCTGCCCCACCTGCTTGCCATCCATTCCAAATCCATTCCCCTGCTCCCTCATTCCAGCCATGTGTGGTCGTTGCTGTGTCACTGCCCTTCCTGCCTGCCCGGAACAGTTAGCTTGCTGCTCAATCCACCTCCTCCCTGCCCTCTGTTGTCCGATGCACCATACCCCTCCCTCGTGCCCTGCTTGGTCCAATGTGCTGCCACTGCCTTCCTTTTACCTTGATGTCCCTGCCCAATCCTTCTGCCTCAGTTTCCCAATTCTATGCCCCATCATTGCCCTCCTGGTTAGCCTCTGTGCTTAACTTGTAGCCACTACCCTCCTTCCCTTGCACTCCAATATCTGTGTGATTGCCTCTTCTCCCTCCTTCTTGCCCACCATGTTTCCCGTGACCTGGCACTGCCTCTCCTACTGCCTAGCATATTCAAATGACTGCCACCTGTTTCTGGCTCCTCCACCCTGCCTGTCTGAGTTCCATATCCCTATTCCCTCCTTCCTATCCTCCACGGTCCACTTTGCTACCACTCTCTTCTGCCCTCCATGCTTGGTTGTGCTGCAACTGCTCCTCCTGCCTACCCCCTGAGGTCTGTCATGAAGGTCCTTTTCCTGCCCTTTCTTGATTATCTAGCCCCTACTCATCCCTTATGACCTCCATGGTTCTTTGGGCATGCCCTCTCCCTTTTGCCTACCATGGCCATTGTGCTGCCATTAGCTCTCCTGCTTGCCATGCATGGCCTTCAGTGCTGCCACAGCCTCTCCCCTGCCCTGTGTAATGATCTTGCTGTCCCTCACCCTCTCATAACTTCACTCTGTTGTCTGTGTGTATGCCATTATAGTCTAACTGTTGCCCTCCATGGTGTGTTTTCCTTCTAGTGCCCATCCTGTCTGCCCATCATGGTCAGCTTCCTGCTCCAGCCATGCCCCTTTACCCCTTGCCCTCTGCTTCCATGTCCAGGCCCTTATCCCCTCCCTCTTGCCTTGTCTGATCTGTTGTCGTGGACCTGCACCCTCCCTTCTGCCGTTCATAGTCCATTATGCTGCAACTGTTCCTCCTGTCAGTCTGTTATGGTCCTCTTGATGCCCTTGCCTTGCTCCCCTCTGCTCTCTGCTGTCCATGTGAATGGCCTGTCCCCTCCCTATTGCTTTCCATGGTCCTTTATGCTTGCCCTGTGTGGTGTATTGTGCTGCTGCAACCACTGATGCCTACCTTGTAATATCAGCATGGTGCCCCTGCCCATATCCCTCCTTCCCTCTGTTATTCATGTCCATGCCCCTACCTCATTCCTCCTGACCTCAGTGTTCCAATGTACCATACTTGCCAACATTTTGAACTTGGTAAGAAAGAGATTTTGAAAAGAAATCCTGCAGAATTGATTTTCCCCATTGACTGACATTGAATAGGAGGAGATTTTAGACAGGAGACAGAAAAAATAAAGCCCTTTAAGGCTTAAAAACATCAGAAGTCTCCTGCCTTAATCAGATATTTTAGCATGTAAGGTTGTACTTCCACTGCCTCTTCCTTCTGCGCTCAGTGCCCTGTTATATAGCCACAGCCTCTCTTGCCTGTCCTAGACAGTTGGTTTGTTGCCCCTGTCCCCCTTTCCCCTGCCCTTCATGGTCCGTTGTGGTGCCACTGCCCCTTCTGCATTCCTAGTGTGGTCCACCTGTTGTCTCTGCACCCTCCTCCCTGCCCTCAATTATCTGAGCCTGTGCCCCTGACATCTGCCTTCCCACAGTATTATATTGAACTAGATTGCTAACATTCTATATATGTTACAAAAAAATAACACTCAAAGAATTTAGAAATTATAAGAATGAGGGTGTTATTCCCTTAGAATTTGTGGTTAGTCGTCTAAAAAATGAAATGAGGACATATTTTCTGAGTTCTCAAATAGCAACAAAGCAGTTTTAATTATTTGCTATATTTTTTTTTTTTTTACCCAGTTGATCACTTGATTATATGTTACACTTAGGGGAGAGAATGTGACGTTACGTCCAGAGCTGCAGACTTTGCAACTGGGAAATCAGTTTCAAGTTTTGGTGTCGGCTCGACATACTGTGATTCTGGGCAGATCACTTAATCTCCCCATACCTGAAGCCCAAAAGCAATGTGTCCTTGTGTAATGTGACTGATGCTCAGGTAAAGCACTCAAATACCTTCAGATCAAGTGTGCACTATATGAAACTGCAAAAAAACAACATTTAAGTGTTTTGAACACTTCTGTCATTGGGCTATGCTTGGGCCACATTAGGGTGCTATTTGTGCTAAATTTGGGCCCTTTTTTCCTCTTGTGGCCATCTTGGGAGACTTATTTGTTATGAATCTCATCTTATTTACTGCAATATTCTCAGTAGAAAATAATTTCAGTTTTCCACTTCGATTCCATCAAGGTGGCAGTTAGATGTGCCACACTTTTCGCATAAATTCAGAATGTTAGCAATCTAGCTGCTCATTAGAAGCCTGTAGCAAACTTCTGATCACCAGCAAGTTAACTGGCAGTCAGCTGCTGGTGCTGGAAGTGCATGCTGCAGTGGGCACTTAAGAATGTTTTAGTGAAATAGGAGAGGAAGATATTTGAGAACTCACTCAAATAGTGTCACAACTTTTCGTCTACAGCACTCACCATAGTATCTATGACAAAGTGAAACCCCTTACGTTGTTCCTTTCTAAATTAAATGTTTTAAGTTTTACCATTCTTGATTGTTCGTGGTCTCTTGGGTGTCCCTAGCACCTGGAAGTATTTCAGGGTCTTCTGGGACTGCAGACTGGTTAGCCTTCCCTTCTGTTATTTGGCTAGCAGCTCTAGAACCACCAAATTGCTGCAACACTCGACAAACACCAGTATCACTGGTTCTCTGGCCAGTAATCCAAAATTCACTGCATGACAGCTATGTCTGCTTGTGCACGGCAAACTGGAAAATGTTTTTCATTCTCAATCTGCCATCATGTCACTGACGGCAGCCCGTGGTACATTGACAACTGCTAGTTCCGACACACCACAAAAGGGAAGTTTTGATGGCTTTACACTCATCTGAAATGAAAGACATAGCTGTCCCTAAAAATAAATTGCAGGAGGCAAAATGCTTCTAACAGACAATAGAAAAAACCAGCCTGAGAACATTGCTCAATAATACTAAGTAGCATAGTTAATATTCACAGTGCATGAACATGAACAAGAAGCCAGCTAGCACTTTTAATATATCTTCTCAAGTCATAAATTGTTTGAAAATGCAGCCAGACTAGGTCCTAACTATAACTACCTACCTTGGCCACCTGTAGGTAGTTATAGTTAGGACCTAGCTTTTATTGAAAAAACCTTTTTTGACTTGGCTATATGTTTGGTGCCATTTGACAAATCTTCACAACATTTTTTTTAAAAAAAGAGTTCCTGTTGTGCATGGAAAGTTTCAGAGTCATATGTCAAGTGGGGGCCAAAAAACGTGGGGAGAACCAAAAAGCTTCCCACTTTAATTCCCACAGGTCTTTTGAACACAACTACAGACTGAACCACTAGACAGAATTATACCAAATTTGGCAGAAAAGTAGCTTTTGGTCCTCAGATCACACTTTTCTTTATTTGGTGTAAATCCATTCAGTAATTCTAGAGAAATTATAGGAAATAAAAATGTGTATATCTAGAGGCAAGAATTCTCCCCGCATCTGGAGGAAAAACAACACCCTGATTGGCTGGCTGCAACCTGACAGAAAAGTTGCAACTGCCATTTTCTTTCTTTCATTTGTTTTGGTGTCATGAATAAAACAGTGTAAAAACATTTAAGGGGTCAAGATACAGCTTTCCTGACCCCATAGGACACATGGAGGGGTCCCTTAGGGACTCCTGATGAGCAAAAAATTGCCCCTTTTTTTCAGTCGAGCCGTGGATCCTCGAATCCTCCTTTGATCCTCCTTGAATCCCCCTCAAACCCTCCTGAAATTGGGCAATGAATTATAGCTTCTCAAAATAAGTATAAATATGACTGCTGAATTTTTATGGTTTTGTGTGGGTAAAATGTCAACCTAATTATAACATCCTTGTAATCTATGTTTTTTCCAATATATATATATATATATATATATATATATATGAATTTCACACTGACAATGTTAATGTTTTGAATTAAAAACACAGAAATTCAGCAGTTTAAGTTAGCAGCGCTAACTTTTAACTTGTGCTCCGCTATACCTTGCTTATGACCTCACATATGACATCACACATGATATGTTCTTTGACATCACTCATGCAATAGCATATTTGATGACGTCACTCATGATATCATCCAAGGAGTGTGCAAGTTCGTTTCACAGCTTACATAGTGGAGAATAACTACCAATTTATTACATTTCTATGTAATTTTGTAAATTTTGGGTTCAGCTAAGAGCGTAAGAGTTTACAAACACATGAGCTTCTAACGTGCTAAAGCTGTGTATAGGTATTGAATGGATAGAAATTGTGTGTTTGCTCCATTATTTTAGCTGATATCGAGACATGCTGCCAGCAATCTTTTTGAGGTATCATTACTCTCACGAGAGCCTTACGAGAAGCTTGTGGAATACTTGCAAATTCATAAAGTCCTAAATTTCATTGTAATCTATTATATACAGTACTTTAGCATGTTTTCACTAATTATTTACTGCTAATTTATAAAAGACTATTGGTTGAAAAATGGTTGGATATATTTTTTTTTTTTCCAAAAGTGATGGCTCTCACGAGGCGCATGCACATTCCCCTACGTAGATTCTGAGGGGGCTATACTTCCTGTGTGCATAATAGAGTATGTACATGGACTAGCCTCTCCCTCAATACCTCTCTCTCAGATGATGGGTGTGTGTAGTAGAGTATGTAGAGAGAGACAGCCTCTATACTGAGGTCTCTTTCTGGGATGATGGGTGTGCATAGCAGGGTGTATGGAGAAAGGCTGGCCTCTCCACGCTAAGACCTGTTTCTCAGATGATGGGTGTGCATAGTAGTGAGTGAAGAGGGAGTGCCCTTTCCTGTCAGACCTGTCTCTCACATGACAGGTGTTCATATTAAGGTCTGTACATGGACTGAACTCTCCTATCAGACCTGTCTGAGATGATGGGTGTGTATAATAATGTGTGTGATTGGACTAGCCCCTCCTTTCAGATATCTCCCACAGACAGGTGTGCATAGTATGCTCTGCCCAGGCACTGTCCTCCCTGCTAACACCCCTCTCTAATAAAGTCTGTGCATAGTAGGGTGTGGAAAGAAATGGTACTGTACTCACCACTCCTATTGTGCCGATGGGCATAAATAGTAGACTCTGATAAACACCACTCCAGAAAGACTCCTTTCCCACAGAAGCAATTGCGCATACTACAGTATATTGAAATATCACGTACTCCTTTCTACATTTCATGATTCTGCAAGAGTCTCAAAAGATTGTTACTTTAAAAAAATAAGAACTACCCATCTACTCATCAATGTACATTTTTTTTATAAAGGGATTCAGATGCTTGAAAGTAGTTTATTCGTAATGCACTATGACCCCTGGCCAAGACGTCTTCTCCAACCAACCAACTCTCTCTCGCTCTGTCCCTCCTTCCCCACGAGCCGAGTAGAGTTGCCAGGAAACATCTAGGTTCCAAGGACACATCAGAACATTTTAACAGAATACAACACATCCCCTTCCCTTACAATATAATACACTCATTTATAATAGCACCTGAAACTTAAAATCTAGCAACTGCTCTATTTACCAAAATACCTCCCTAATACATTGACTAAATTAATACACTACATTGATGCAAAAACTAGTTCATTTATAAGTTTTACTTTAACACGGTAATAGCAAACATAGGCTCTCATTATGACATTGGCAGTAAATCCCACTTACCGCCACGCTGACGGCCACCAACTTACCGCCACCGTGGCAGATATCCGTTCACCATATTATGACACACATACAACAATCCATCAGTATTCAGCCACATACACAAATCTGCCACACCAAAGGTCAGTGATAAACTATCGGTATCAAAACCCACACTGTTACGCCAACAGAACTACGCCCACCACATTATGACCCAAGAATCACAACGGCGGATGTGCAACCATGTTAAACCATTGCGGTACACACCGCCGCACTCACAATGGAGACGCACATACAAAACAACACCACATTGGACAATTCAAACAACACACACCTGACACCCATACACACACCACATCCACACCACTATAAAACACACAACCACATTACCTACACCCCTTTGCCAACAACAATTGCTGCTAGGCGATTGACACCAAGACCACTGACATAACTCGAGCCACTATTCACACCTAACACCACTCACGTACTACACATCACACACCCCAACACATCACTCAACACACTCTCACCTACACACCTCACAGAACACCCACAGCACCACAAAGACACCCCTTATTTCACAGAGAAGGAGTTAAGGGTTATGGTGGAGGAAATTGTCAGGGTAGAGCCACAGCTATTTGTAGCACAGGTGCAGCAGATATCTGTAGCTAGGAAGATGGAGCCATGGCAGAGAATTGTAGACCAGGTCAATGCCATGGGACAGCACCCAAGCACTAGGGATGACATCAGGAAGAGGTGGAACGACCTATGATGAAAGGTACTTTCCATTGCAGCAAGACACAAGCTTGCGATCCAGAGGACTGGAGGTGGACTCCCACCTCCTCCCCCACAGCTCATAACATGGGAGGAGCAAGTCTGGGCAAGCCTGCATCCTGAGTGTCTGGCCAGAGTCGGAGGAGGATTGGACTCTGGTAAGTCAACTCTCTACTACTACTACTACCCTCCTACCTGCATGCCATCACATACCCTCATCCTCACTCCCATCACTCCACCACTTCCCACACACCCCACCATCATATCTCACTCATCCTAATGGCAAGCCCTGCATGCTGTACCAATGCATGGACACCACTCACAGCCCTGTATGGGCACTCATCACTAAAGCATACACACCATAGAGAACTGACAATCCCACCATATACTAACGTACACAAGTAAAAACTGGCAGTGCAAATCCCAAAAAAGAGGGGAAGCCACAGAAGTACAATATGTCAGACACAGAAACCATAACACATCATTTACATCCCCAACGGTACCCCAAGAACTAGGGATGACATCAGTAAGAGGTGGAACGACCCACGGGGAAGGTACGTTCCATTGCAGCAAGACACCAGCTCACTATACAGAGGACTATCAGTGGACCCCCACATCCTCCTCCACAATTAACAGCATGGGAGGAGCACGTCTTGGCAATACTGCATCCTGAAGGACTGGCCGAAGTCGGAGGAGCTCTGGACTGTAATAAGTCAACTCTCTACTACTACTACCCCCTACCTGCATGCCATCACATACCCCCACCCTCACCCTCACTACCATCACTCCACCACTTCCTACAAACCCCACCATAACATCTCACTCATCCCAATGCCAATCTGGCATGCTCTACCAATGCATGGAAACCACTCACAGCCCTGCATGGACACTCATCACTAAAGCATGCACACTATAGAGAATTAACTATCCCACCATACACTAACGTACACCAGGGAAAGTTGCCAGGGCAAATCCAACCAAAGAGGACAAGCCACAGATGTACAATATGTCAGACAGAGAAACCATGACACATCATTTACATACCCCCAGGTACCCCAGCCAATGTCAGCGGAGAGGAGGTGCCAGCAATATCCAGTCCCTCAACTGAGGAGGCCCACAGTGATGACAGAAACTCTGGTCTTCAGGATCTGGATGATGTACCTGGCCCATCAGGGACCACTGGACATTCGGTTATCCAGGCCCAGTCACACACCACCACAGAGCCCCCCCAACAGGAAACACCACCACAGCACCAATCCAGTGTACCTATACCTCTGTCCGCAGGACACGTCAATCAACACTCTATCCACCTCTACAGGGACCCCAGGCCACACCTCGCACACAAGACAATCAGGGACCTGGGGTTAGTGACAGTGGGCACACGGTTCAGGGGACAGAGACACAGGCCACCAGGGACACTAGGAGGACTGCTGTGCACCAGGGGGAGGACAGGACAAGGGAACCGACTCTCCAGGAGGCTCTTGCAGAAATCCTGGGAGCTTATTAACATTCCCAGGACACGATGGACCAGATCCTGGACAATGTGCAGGAGAACAGGCGGCTGCAGGAGGGACAGTACCAGGGGCTCAGAAAGGACTTGCAGGCCACTAACAACACTCTGATCTCTATTGCAGGGGTGCTGGCTGACATGGCCAACATTATGAGGGAGGCAGTCTCACACCAGCATGCCCTTGCCACTAGCCAGTCATCTGAACAGCCTTCCACTTCCGCTGACACTAGTGTCAAGGAGGCCCCGCCACAGGACTCACAGGCCACCAACACCCCTCCCCCTGCAGAAGGTGAACCACCCTGCAAACGTTCCCTGTGATCCAGACAGAAGCCAGAGACACTTCCAAGACCCCCAACAGGAAATGAGACTCTCCTGATTGTCACCCTTGCTTCCCACTCTGTCACCCTGTCCACCTTGAACTGCCATTGCTCCCCTTCCTACGTCCCCTTGGACAATGCACCTGTGATACAAACAGACTCGAACAATACCCCGGACTTTCCATAATCATCACCGCATCCCTTTGCACTTGCCCCTCCATATATTAGCACTTCAATAAACACCCTTTGGAAAAAAATACATTTTGGATTACCTTATGTGTATCAAATATGGATTCACTGTAACAGGTACAACCAGTTCAAAAGAACTGTACATAGAACAAGCATAGAATTAATGACCTGTAGCTGGCTGTAGTGATCACACCAGGATTATATGTCAGGTCACCAACATCTGCAAAATATGGCCAGAGAGAACATTCAATGGGCCTAGAAGTTGAAAATATCAGCATGCCATTGCCACACAATTTGAAACAAATGTAATTGAAATGTGAAGTAACAGTGTCCTTGGAAGTATTGTCGTATCACATTTATTCTGTTGTCCTCATCCTCTGCCTCCTCATCCTCACTGTCCAGAGGGTCAACTGCTGCCACACAGGCATCTCCAGCCTCCTCCTCCTGCAGGAATGGGACATGGCGTCTGAGGGCCAGGTTTTGGAACATGCAGCATGCCATCACTGTCTGGGATCCACTTGTTAGATGGAAGCACCGGAACCTGGCCTCCAGGAGGCCAAAGGTCCTTTCTATGATCCTTCTGGTTTGCCCATGTGCCTCATTATAACATTCTTCTGCCCTTGTCCTGGCATTACTCACATGGGTCAGCAGCCATGATAGGTTTGGGTAACCATAGTCACCTGCAAATATTGAGGGACAAGATTTAGCCACACACTATCCTATATGGCCCACACCATACCAAAAACCAACATATACTGGGTACACCTATTAGCCACACCCTGTGCCTTTGTAGTTGGGCCATCACATTTGAGATGCTGCTATTCCTTAGGACAAAGGCATCATGCACTGACCCAGGATACTTAGCATTGATGTAGAAGATGTATTGGTCTGCCAAGCACACCATCTGAACATTCATAGAGTGGAAGCTCTTACGATTCCTGAACAACTCTTCATTCTGCTGGGGGGACAAATGTAATATGTGTTCAATCAATCGCCCCAATTATGTTGGGGATATGTCCCATTGAATAAAACTCGACCTTCACAGTGGTCAAATCCTCAACCAGGGGGAAAACAATGTAGCTGCACATGTGTTTTTATCAGGGCAGACAACACTCTTGTCAGCATGTGTTTTTATCAGGGCAGACAACACTCTTGTCAGCACTATTGGCTGGGACATTCCTGCTGCCAAGCCCACTGTCACTTGGAAAAAAACAGTTGCCAGGAACTAGCCAGACCAGAGGCATATTGCCCCCTACCCCGGGGCCTACCCCACCGTGAACTACCCATTCAGGTAGGCCATACATTTCTTACCTTGAGCACCCCACTTACTGCGTGTGCTCCGACCCTGACGAATGCCCCTGACCTACCAGCACCTAGTGAGGGCAGAAACATGTTGGTCATCCATCTTTCTTTTTAGACTCCAAGAGACATTACTCTCCAACGAGCCTTTCCCCCTTGGTTTTAGTCTTACCAGCATGCACCTCTATTAAAACCAGCAGTAGCTACTGGTGACATGTTTGGTAATTTTATTATTCACCCCTTCTGGATCAATGTAACTATCCAGTCAGCTTAATTTCAGCACTCCCTCTGGTTCTTTTAACCAAAAGGTTGAGTCCGCCCAAGTAGTACCATCTCACTTGGATGGGGCTAGGTGGTCATATGATGAAGCAAGACACTATTATGTGAGTGAGACCACCTAGTCCATAAGGGAAACCCCCCTTCCCTCTGTAGGACAACACAGCACCCCCTAGCTTGGACATTTTCCAACTATGACTTCCCTACCTGAGGATCTAAAGCGACCTTACTAATACCACTGAAAAAAGACTGACCTAGTCTTACCTTCAGTTCCGACTACCCCACACCTCTAGTGATTATGCCAGGAAATGGAGTACAGATATCAGTTGCACATGAGGGGGGGATCCCAGTGGGATGACGGATAGCAGATGTCAGGTCAGGCTCCAATTGGGCACACAGCTCTGTGATTGTGGCCCTGTCAAGTCTATAGGTGAGGATAATGTGCCTGTCCTCCAGTGTAGCCAAGTACACCAGGGACCTGTACACGGGGTATGTCTCTATCGCCTATTTATCCGCAACAGTAGGAATCAAAGGGACAAAAGAGTGAGGAGCTGGTCACAAATTGAACAATGGAACTAGAACAGAACTTTGCATCCTGTAAACATGTAATGGGTCATTGTGATTTGCCCAGTATGTGCTAATATTTCCTGTGACGCAGCATTATTCCAGGGCCTGGCCCCCCTGAAATGGCATCCATCTTTCCTGTGTGGAGGGACAGGTGGAAGTGAGTTAATTCCGCTGACTTTGTGTGCCGTTGCAGGAGGCGGTCAGGAACCGCCGTGTAACTCCACATTGGTTAATATTGGGCCGCAAGGGTTACAGTGGCCATTGGTGAACTACGCCGGAGGTGACGGTATGCACCGCCGTGGACGTGACCGCCATTTTCTATCTGAATCCTCACTTGTTACCTGACCTTCATAGGAGAGGACCTACACTGCATGTGCTGCTGTGACCTGTGTCTGGAACCTACCATGGCCCGTGTGACTGGGGAAAGGGCCCCAGCCTTCACTTTGGAGGAGTTGGAGAGACGGGTCGATGGGGTCCTACCCCAGTACGGACTGCTGTATGGGCCTCCAGACCAACACGTGAGTACACTGTTAGCATGATGCATGTGGCATGAATGCATGGAGTTGTGTGTGTGAAGGCCTCGTGTGAGGGGATGGGGGGATGTCCTCTTGGTGGTGTACAGTTTATGTGCTGGGCCATGTGTGTGTAAATAGTGATGGTAATGGCTGTGGTGGGCCATATGTGTCACAGGCAGGTCTGTTTGTCTAATGGTATTTTCCTGTGTGTATTGCCTCTGCAGGTCAGTTCCCATCAAAAGAAGGGTATGTGGTGTGCCATAGCCAAGGAGGTGCGAACCCTGGGTGTCTATGGCCTTGGGGGCTAACTATTTCTCTGGTAGTGCAATGCATATTGCGTAGGCCTGTTCCTTGTCTGTGAGTGTGCTGTGTACGAAACCGTGGTGTTGGTGCAGCCATTGACCCTGTGTATCCTTTGTCTCTTCCCCCCTTTCTTGTCTTGTCATCCTGTCCTTATGTGCATTAGCATCATCTGGCAGAGGAGCAGGGGTACTGGCGATGGAGGGAACTGCATCCACAGGACCCAGGAGGCAGAGTTCTCTGATGCTGAGGGCACCAGTGTGATGGAGGGTGAGGGGAGCACACGGCAGAGGCTGGAGGGGACAGTTCTGACACAGATACCTCCTCCGATGGAAGCTCCCTGGTGGTGGCGGACAGTTCTGTGACCACCCCAACTACAGGTAAAGCTGCCACCCCCGTACCAGCACCCCCTCATCAAGTTGCCTGTGCCCTCTCAACCAGGAGGGTGGACATCTCCTTCATCCCAGGTACCTCAGGCCCTGCCCCTGTTAGCCCTGCTGCTCTGAGTGAGGAGGCTATAGACCTCCTGAGATCCATCTCTGTAGGGCAGCCAACCATTGTGAATGCCATCCAGGGGCTGGCAACCCAGATGCAACAATCTAATGCATTCCTGGAGGGCATTCCCACTGGATTGGCAGCCCAACAGAGATTGATTCAGGCTCTGGCATCCTCTCTGATGGCAGCCATTGTCCCTGTTTCTACCATCCCCCCTCCAACTTCCACTGCCCATACTCATTCCCCCTCAACCCCAACCTATCCCAAGCACACATACAGACGAGCATGCACATAAGACAACATCCAAGAGTGTCACAGGCAAATGCAAGCACCACACTTCATCCCACAGACACCCACACAAACACCATCCAGTTGCAGACACACCAACATCCACTATTTACACTGTCTACCCCTCTTCCTCCTCCACCACCTCCCTCCCAGCCACATCTACACTCACACCTGCATGCACTACATCATTATCCACTACCAGCATCATCACCACACCAAGAAGAACACACACCTCACTGGCAGACACCTCCACAACAGCCACGCACATGTCCCTTTGTGTCTGTCCCCCCTCCTAAAGTACACAAACGCAAGCACTCAGACACCCAACAGCCATCCACCTCACACCAGCATACAGTCCATGCACCTGCACCCAAAAGCAGCAGACACCCTCATCCTCCGCTCCCATTCCTTCTCCTTCTTCCCACCCCAATGTCCCTAAAGAACAGTTCCTATCCACTATTGACCTCTTCCCTCCCCCTCCCCCCTGTCCTGCACATATGGGCAGGGTATCACAAATGCAGCCAAGCACATTAGCCACACAATCGAAAGGCCCAGTCCTAACTTCACCCCCTTGTGGTATAAAGGGATCCAGGCCACATGGACTGAAGGGGAAGGAGCCTGCACCAGCCAGCGTAAGGGGGGGGGGAGACTGCCCCAGCTGGCAAGAAGGGCAAGGAGCATGCACCTGCCACACAAAAGGCAAAGGAGTCTGACCCAGCAGGCAGGAAGGGCAAGGAGACTGCACCAGGAACTGTGACAGAGCCCCCACCATCAACCATGCTTATGCAGCCTTTGGAGATTGCAGGGGATGGGCAGGAGCCTCCCCCCACCAGCAGCACCACCACAGTGCAGCCGTCCGAGGTTGAAGGGGATGGGCAGGAGCCTCCCCCTACCAGCAGCACCACCACTGTGTAGCCATCTGAGGTTGCAGGGGATGGGCAGGAGCTTCCCCACACCAGCAGCACCACCACAGTGCAGCCGTCACCGCTGGCGGATGGTATGTAATCCTGCCTCCATGAGCTGCTGTACGGCCTGTCCACTCCAGAACCAGTGGTTATGACACCCACATGAGAGTGTAGTGTAGCCATTTTTAATGTAGCTTTTGCGCGTTTGCTTCAAGCATTAGACCTCTGTGCACTTTGCTCTAGATGCATTTTATTTAGCCTCGCACTGTTATTTTTCAATAACCAGTTTCACAGTTTTGTTTTATTTTCTTCTATCACACTGTTTAGCTTACTTCAGCACCGGAGTTCTCAAACAATACATTCTTGCTCGCTCTGTGCTTCAGTCAAGGATACAGTCTGGTACATTGCCGATAGACATGGTAGAAGTTTACATATTTATACTTTTTGACGCACAACTGCGCCAACGCAGTTGTGCGTCAAAAATTATACCGCCGGCTAACGCCATTCGAAAGCGCCATGCGGGCGCCTTATTTATTGAATGATGTGAGCCGGCGCTGCGGACTGGTGTGCGTAAAAAAAAATGACTCACACCAGGCAGCGCCGGCGTAGGGGAAAATGGATGTTGGGCGTCAAAAAATGGGGCAAGTCAGGTCTGAGGCAAAATTCAGGCCTCAACCCGATTTGCGCCATTTTTTTTGATGCCCAATCTCCATTGACATGACTCCTGTCTTAGCAAAGACAGGAGTCATGCCCCCTTGCCCAATGGCCATGCCCAGGGGACTTATGTCCCCTGGGCATGGTCATTGGGCATAGTGGCATGTAGGGGGGCCCAAATCTGGCCCCCCTATGCCACAAAAAAAAACGAAAAAAATACTTACCCCAACTTACCTCAACTTCCCTGGGATGGGTCCCTCCATTCTTGGGTGTCCTCCTGGGGTGGGCAAGGGTGGCAGGGGGTGTCCCTGGGGGCATGGGAGGGCACCTCTGGGCTCCTTCTGAGCCCACAGGTCCCTTAACGCCTGCCCTGACCCAGGCGTTAAAAAACGGCGCCCATCAGGCTGGGCGCCGTTTTTTAAGGCCTGCCCCCTCCTGTGCGTCAAAATGACGTCAGTGTATAAATATGGGGCACAGGCCCTAAAGTCATTTTTTGGAAGGGAATGCCTACCTTGCATACAATTAACGGAAGGCTGGTTCCCCCTTCCAAAAAATGACGCACATGGTGGAACTTTGACGCCCCCGGCGTCGGACGTCAAAGTATAAATATGGGGCAGGGTTTGCGCCGAGTTTGACGCACATTCGGCGCAAACAGAGTATAAATATGCCCCTTAGTCTTTAGGGTTCGTAGTAAGTACACATTCTTACGTAGGGATGTTTTTTAGAACACCAGCGTGTTAGTTATAAAAACACTTCCTAGTCATGGTACATGTAAGAGGGAGATTCCGACCAGGGAACCACAACTAGACGCTGACTGCCCTGTTGCAGATGCTTATCCCGATCACAGGCCTTTGCTCAGGTATGAGGGTTGATGTCCTCCCGGGGGAACCTGAAAGGCAGGCTTAGAGCTTAACATGCTGTGCTCAAAATAGAACTTAGAAGAGAGAACGTAATCTAGTAGCACTATGATAGCGTTATTCTTATGTTTCACTCTCCTCGTTACTATTTCAATTCTACTGTGTTGTATGATTCTGGGTATTGCGGCTCACGCCTTGTTATCTAAAATGCAGTCGTTTTATTAAACCAATCCTTAAAACTCAAACTGCCTTTGTCATTTATATATGAGACCACACTGTGTATGAGAGAACTGGTTGGGGTCTGAGTGACCACGACTTCCCTGGGAAGCACTAAGATGTCATGCGCTCGGCTGCCCAATTGTCTCTTCCCTTGGGGAGAGATGAGGCACTGCTAGTTAGCCGGAGCTCAACCCGGATTTGGGGTGACAAGGGTCCTTCGCCGTGGGTTAGACTTAGTCCCCCACACTGTGAACGATCCTGCCACCCAAAAATCCAGTAGTCTCATTAGGATAATGAGAGCCTACGCGACAAGAGTCTGTGACCTTGCACTCCCCAGGATCAAGCACAGGGCACATTGCCTCCTCCAGAACCAGTGGGTATGACACCCACCTGAGAGACTGTGGCCTATCACTCCCCAGGATCAAGCACAGGGTACGTTGCCCCCTCCAGAACCTGTGGGTATGACACCCACCTGTAAGACTGTGACCCATCACTCCCCAGGATCAAGCACAGGACACGTTGCCCCCTCCAGAACCAGGGGCCTTGTTACATGTCCCAGTTGAGGTGCCCCCTCCCCCCTTAGGTGCCTGCCTATTTACCAACTGATGCCCCTGCAGTGTTCTCTCTGTGTTGAAGCAGGTGAAATGTGTGGCTTTGGACTTTGGCCTGTGGCCTTGTGGCCCATGAAAATTGAAGACTGGGCTGTATCCCTTTTTCTGTAAATATGTATATATCTATTATTATGCCTAACTTATTATGGGGGTCATTCTGACCGCCAGGGTCGCGGATGACTGAAGCACTGCCAACAGGCTGGCGGTGCTTCAAAGCCCATTCCGACCGCGGCGGTAAAGCTGCGGTCGGAAAACCGGGTCCGGCGGTTTCCCGCCAGATTTCCCCCGGCTGGGCTAATCCTCCATGGCGGCGCTGCAAGCAGCGCCGCCATGGGGATTCCGACCCCCTAACAGGGCCCCAGCATGCTTTTCACTGTCTGCTTAGCAGACAGTGAAAAGCGCGACGGGTGCAACTGCACCCATCGCACACCTGCAACACCGCCGGCTCCATTCGGAGCCGGCTTCAGTGTTGCAGGCCGCCTTCCCGCTGGGCCGGCAGGCGCTAACAATATTAGCGCCCGCCGGCCCAGCGGGAAGGTCGGAATGGCCCCAGCGGTCTTTCGACCGCGGAGCGGCCATATGGCGGTTCCCGCCTGGCGGGCGGCGACCGCCGCCCGCCAGAGTAGGAATGAGGCCCTATGTCTAATGTGTTGATCTTATTACAAACACTTTTGCGAAATCGTTTTATCCTTGCAATATTCAGCTGAGTTACAGAGTCAACTTGTTTTTTTAATGCATCTGGTTGTGTTAATGGTATGTGTATGTGGGGTGTGTGTTGTGCGTGTGTGCGTTACTCTCTTTTTCCTCCCCCCTCCCTTGTGTGCTAGGCGGCTGTACTCACCGTCGTTGTCTTCGTGTCTTCGCCGGCGTTGATGTTCGCGGTGGAGCAGAACGTAGAATATCATAGGGAAAACATGCAGTTCTAGTTCCATGGTGGCGTGGTTCTTCCCTGTGACTCCAATGGTAAGTCCTTTCCCTTCTGAGCTCAGTTTCTGCCAAGCTTTTGATGTTGTTGGTACCGCCCCGGAAAAGGTGGCGGATTGTGTTCCTGTATTATGGTGGGCGCCTGGTTGTTGGTGGCTACCACCATGGTGCCTGTTGTTTCTGCCCTGACAGTCGATGTGGTACATTGGCTGTCTTTCGGCGATCTTTCCGCCATGGTCATAATTTGACGGTAGTTACCGCCAACTTGTTGGCGGTATTACCGCCACTTTATCACGAACCGCCAGGGTAGTAATGAGAGCAATAGTCTTTTAATGACTTAGTTTGTTCCTTCAAACGCGTGCTAGGTTCCCTTTTTTACTTCTAACATACAATTTCTTACCACTCAACCTGCTCCCAACAGCTCTAGCAATCACTGCCAATCTCCTCATCCATTCTGCCCTCTCTAACTCTGTACACCTTGTCACCCTTCTCACATTCCACCAATTCCCATCTGATAACTTTAAATTGTTTCCTTGCACCTCTATCACTCTTCTAGGTTCCGACAACTTAGACGTTCTTTTTCTAACACAAAATTCCCAGTCTCACTCTCACCCACATGCATTTTTCATACAACACATGTTCCCTGTTTACTCTGCTGATGTGCCTAAATTTATATTATTTCTGATATTCTAATACCCTATTGTTTTCCTTTCCAAAATGGTCTCCCTCTTTACACATCAATGCTGACACATCCATAGTACACAGCACTCTCCCTCTCAAAAGCAAGAATGGCGTTTCTCCTGTCACACTTTGTGGAGTTGTTCTGTAACTCCCCAACATGTCTCTGACCTGATCCCTCCAAGATATATTATTGAAAATAGCGAATTGAATACTTTCACCTAAAACTTGGTTAAAGTGTTCAATCATTCCATTTGCCCTTGGATGATTCACCGGTGTCTTGCAATGTTTTATTCCCCATTACTTGAGAATTTTTTCAGATTCAAATGACACAAACTGTGGACCATTGTCTGTCAAAATCACTTCAGGACAACCCTCTCTTCTAAAAATATCCTCAAATTACTTTCTTTTTACGCAAAGAAAGGGAGCACACTGCTTACACTCCAGCAACAAAGTATGACTCCAAAGCATCATGGTAAATGCAGTCGAATTTGTATTCCGTTCAGAAAGTAATATAGTCTTTCACCTCCATAGGTGCAGCAAGTACTGTATATCCCTGTACAAGTGTTTCAGGGTTTAGCCCATCATCAGCAGGGAGCAGCATGTTATAAGGGGTTGCTCGAAATGCCGCTAAATGTCTTCTCTGGTTTACGTACTGCTCACGGCGCACAGGTGCCTCACAAAGGCTCGTCAGCCGTGTCTCACAGGAACTGTCAAAAGACAACGTTTTGCAAAGAAAGGGAGCACACTGCCTACACTCCAGCAACAAAGTATGACCCCAATGCATCATGGTAAATGCAGTCAAATTTGTAGTCTGTTCAGAAAGTAATAAAGTCTTTCACCTACGTAGGTGCAGCAAATGCTGTATATCCCTGTCCACGTGTTTCTGGGTTTAGCCCGTCATCAGCAGGGAGCAGCATGGTAAAGGGGCTTGCTCGAAATGCCACCAAATGTGTTCTCGGGTTTATGTACTGTTCATGGCACACAGGTGCCTCACCAAGGCTTGTCAGCCGTGGCTCAAGGGAGCCGCCAAAAGACACTCGCTTTTACCTCTTTAACAAAAGCTATTTCTGGCCATTTCAAATAATAGTCCATCATGACAATAGAGAATCTGTCCCCCATACCTAAAAATTGAAATGGACCACAAATATCTATGGCTGCTATCTCCCATGCTTTTCTGGGTAATACCAAGGATTTTATGGGTGATTCTCGCAGAACATGTGACTTATCACTACACATACATGCAACACAATCTCTTACATATCTTTTGATATGTTTGTCCATGCTCAGCCACCAAAAGTTCTCACAAGTCTTTCTTTTCATTGCGGACATGCCACCATGACCTTCATGTAATAGATTTAATAACCTTTCCCTTAGACTCACTGGTACAATCAATTTGTCACTTCTTCTCAGCACACCCTTGTCAATAAACAATTCCACCCAAACATTTGTGAAAACTTCCAGCTCAGCAGCCAAATTCCACTTCATCACTTCTGGCAATGCCTTTATTAATTTTCCTAATAAAGGATCTGATTGTATTGCACTTATCCACTCATCCGCCTTTATGGCTTCACACATATCAGACACTTCTGCAACTAACCAATCGTCTTCTTCAACTACATCCTCCCCATCTCATGAAAGTCTAGAAATGCAATCCACATTTATATTCTTTATCCCTGGCACATATTTCATTATGAAAGAATATCCCTGAAGTCTAAACAACCATTTGGCTTTTCTGGGTGTAGCCTTGCCAGACCCATTGGTAGTGAAAATATCTATCAATGGTTTATGATCTGTACGAAGCTCAAATTCACTTCCCCAAACAAATATCTGAAAAGGTTGCACCCAACCACCACCATGCCAGCGCTTCCTTTTCAATTGTGGAGTACATTTTTTCAGCTCCCTTCAACGTTAATGAAGCAAAAGCAACAACTCTCTTATTTTAAACAAAAATTGCATTTACTTTTACTGATAGTAAGTCCTGATTTCTCCATTTTCTTCAATACTTCATGTTACACTTCATCATGTCTTTGTTTGTTTGTTTTCTCACCATATTAATACATCATCAAGGAACACTAATGTATTATAAATGTCGCCCAACACTTTTTGCATCATTCTTTGGAATACCGCAGCTGCTGAAGCTAATCCAAAAGGCATTCCTACAAACTGGAATGCACCTTCAGTTGTGATGAAAGATGTTAAATGACGGAAGTTTTTTGCTCGTAAACTTTGGTGATAGGTATTCGATAGATCCAATGTGGTAACATATGTCCTTCCTCTAACACTAGCAAGCATTTAATTTATCTGTGGTAAAGGATGGTGATCAATTAAAATACTTCCATTCAGATCTCTCAAAACAATGCACATCTGAATTTTCCCATCCGGTTTCTTTGCTATTACTATTGGCCTTAACCAATCAGACATTTCTATAGGTTCAATAACCCCTTCCTTACACAACCTATGTAGTTCTTCCTTCACTTTGTCCTTCAATGCCAAAGGAACATTATGTACCTTGTGAATCTTAGGTATGGCATTTTCCTTTCAAAGAATACAGTGTTCAAACCCTTAAGACAGCCTAATTTCCCACTGAAAAGTTCAGGAAATCAGGTGACCCACTCATTTTCACTCACCGAATCTGTCAATAAAATTTGTTTGGAATGATTTGGGTTTAACACAATCCCTAACGCACACTGTACTTTCCAACCAAGTAGTGATCTCCCTTGTTCCACAACATATATATTTCCACATGCTTTTCTATTTTTGAATTCATTGTCTGCTTTAAAATATCCCAATATTGGACCTTTTCCACCATAATATCCTTATGGCTCCACATTTGTTTGAATAAGTGTATTGTCCAGTAAATTCTCCCACACTTGCTTACTTATCAGTGTGAAAGGTGGGCATGAGTTAGTCCACATTTCTACTTGCCTTCCATTTACGTCAATGATACACTTCAGTAGTTTGTACTCATCACCTTCCACTCTGTGTTGGGCGCACACCAGTGTCTCTTCTCCTTCAACCAGTAAAACTTCCAATTCATCTTCTTCACTGGTACTTACATCTCCAGCATTACCTTTGGTATCACAATGTTCCACTATGTTCACAGACTTCCTATACATGTTCTCAGTTGACATCATACATACTCTTGCAAAAGGCTGTACCCGTTAACATTTAAAGCTTTTACTAGTCACAGCAGGGCAAGTCTTTGCCTCAGCTAAATGTCTTCTACCACCACATCTGAAACATGCTTTCCTTTTCCCACCAGTTCCGTTCTGTTCAGAGTTCCTTCTATGTTCATCTCCATATTTGTTTGTACTTCTTCTAACAACTTTCACCTCGTTCACAAATTCACGTTCCTTATTTCCCATTTCCATGCTATTCAATTCTTTGACATACTGGGATGTATTTTCCACGTGCTTGGTTACCTCTATGGTCTTATCCAAGGTGGGATTTCTCAAACATAACAATTTTTCCTATATTGTTGTATCTCTTACTCTGTCTATAAACTGATCACGAATAATTTCATCATTCAGATCTTTAAATTTACATGTTATGGCCAAACGTCTTAGCACAGAAATGTACTGATCTATTGTTTTATTGTTTCACCTTGCTTCTGTATACATGAAAAAAACAATATTGATTTTTTCCTATAGTGTTCCTCTAAAGCTCTTACAGCACTTTCATATAATTCTTCTGCATCTTGATCAGAATCTCCTCCCGCTTCCCTTATATTATGTTTCGGTAAGGTTTTCAAAACGTTTCTGCCTTCCACTCCAATGCAATGTTTTAGTATGGCTAATTTCCTTTTTTCCATGCACATTTCTCCACCAATGGCATCCAAATAAGTTGCAAAGGCATCCTTCCAATCTTTCCATACCATACATGGCTCTCCTGGATCTTGTAAATAAATTGTAGGAGGTGGTATAATTTGTGACACCATTTCTTGTAACTAATGTAACGTTCCTGGGTATAGGAAATTATATGTTTATTGTACTGTATTTTAGATGGGTATATTTTAGATAAAATCATACTATTTTTCAGGAATAATTAAAAAAACTGTGACTTTTCTTGCTGTGCGTTTTTAGTTAAATAGCTGTGCTCATCAGCTATTGTGTAGCAATAACGCTGTCTGCTTTTATTCCATTAACGTTGTCCAGTTGCTAGGAAACAATGATGCTTCAGCTTAGTGAAAATAACAACGCACGTATGCACGTCCATTCCCCTCAGCTTCTGAATCAATGAGCGCATGACCACCGTTTAAATGCCCAATTCGATGTAAGTAAAAAACATATATTTTTCACTGTTGTGTCCAGCAAAAATACTGCTCAACTTACAGCGTTCACTCCACTGTCAATACACAGCATTCCCGACACACTTTGATCTGAACCAGAGCTCAGTGTGCTTCTTCAGCTCAGTTCTTTCACGGGTCACTCATAGTAAAGAAAAGTTTCTCCCGCTTGTCGCCGCTTTTATAAATCAATGCGGATATCTTGAAAGTAGTTTATTCATAGCGCACTAACGACACCTGGCCAATACATCTTCTCCAACCAACTGTCTCTCTCTTGCTTCGTCCCACATTCCCCACGAGCTGAGTCGAGTTGCCAGGAGACATCTAGGTTCCAAGGACACATCATAACATTCTTACAGAATATAACACTTTTCTCATACAGACTTTCTCTCAAAAACAAGGACCACAACATCTATTTCTACTAATAGTGTATTAAGAACTTATCTACTCATATGCACTATTCACGATCCCACGAGTGTCATGTGGTATCATAATATTAGTTAAAAACATTATACATTCATTATCTTCACCCTTAGACACCTCCTCTCTAACTCTAATCATGCCTTTCTGCTGCCCCCTTATACTCTGAATGACTTGCACTGAGTTTTGGTAAGCTAAGGCGGGGGAGGCTTTGGCATGGATTTAATGGACAAACAGGTTAGTATCTTTTACCTAATTCAATTCTCAAGGATCACGAGGTGGGCCTTCATCCTAATTTGATGCCACTAACTTCTTTTGTAAGGCTGATGGGGCCGTACAGCTTCATATGAATGGTTCCAGTGTTTATTGGAATAATGCAGTGTATTGATGAAGGAAAGACCCAAGCCATGTTTTCCAGACTGATATCCTCATGCATGAGAGAAGCAATGGACAGCAATCATTGACATGGTGGAAGGATTAAGGAGACTGCAGAATAATGAGGTTTATGGTGCAAAGTGTCACAAGTGGGAACTATTAGTAAAGTTGGTATGAGGTCCACCTAACATTAATCAATTGCTTGTTCAGTGAGTATTGTCTTGCAGCCAGGACAGTAAACATAATGTGCATCTACCAAAAAAGGCTAACAAGATGATCACATTGGTCACACAATCAGGGCTTTTCACTACCCTGGGAAATGCCACCTCCCAAAACAATAGAAAGGGGGTCCATTTCAAACCCCCACAGCCCCAGTCCCCCAGGGACCGACACCTCACTGGGGGCTAAATTTTTTTTTAAAATGCAGGAGGGCCACCTCTCTGCGCCACTGTAGGCCTGGGGACCGCTACCTTTCCTGGGCCAATGTGAAAGAAAAAGAAAAGGGGTCCATGTCAGACCACTGCAGCCTCAGGGACCACCACCTCCCCAGAGCTAAAGGCAAAGTTGGAGGGGGCCACGCAGCCCCACTCAAGGAGCCACACATTGTCCTGGGGACCACCATCCCCCCGGGCTGGTTCCTGCCAACCCCTATGACATTGCTGTTTGCTTTTACTGACAGCACCCACCAAGCAAAAACAAACAAACTCTACTTTCTGCAACAGAGCAGTCAAATAGTTACTTGAGATTACTCTAACTACAAATGCTGAATTCCTTTGGTTTTGTTCGAGTAAATTCAGAATCTAACTATAACATCCCTGTGAACTTTGTCTTTTTTAAGTGAATCTATACATATATAGTGCAAAATAATAGAAATATAGTAAACAGTCATTTGAAGATGGAGGCCAAAAAAAACAAACGTTCATTGATGGCAAGTAAATTATTTGGTGAAGGTGACCAAAGAATTTCATCAGAAACTTCGTTATTACACAAAAAGACTCATCATTGAAATGTCATTTTTTTCAGTTGGAGAAACAATACAAAAGGGAAATTAGCAAAAGTTGGGAGGTACTTACCTTGGAAAAATATATTGAAGTCAAGAGAGTTCCTAGGGGGTTACGGATCTTTACCATTCCAACATATTCGAATGTGAAAACAGAGTTATTTCAAGAGTGGGAAGAAAATAATACAAAATGTTCTTTGAACATGATGAGAATAATAATTAAATATGCAAAATTGGATTTGGATGAGACACATAAGAAAATCAAAGATTTAGAGGAACAAATAGCTAAAAATGAAGATAAAAATGAGCAAGAATCATTAAGGAAAAGTATGGAGAACAAATTGGATAAATATGAAGATGTAATACAAGAACACAAGAAAAATACATTTATAAGAGATGAGAAGGATTATAAATACAGAAGAATTTTAACATTTGTGAAAAGATTTGAAAGTATAAAGTACAATGCTAAATGGAATAGTACAAAACAAAATGGTAACAATACCAATACTTTCAGTGAATCTGATGTAGATTTAAGTGAAGGAGAGGGATCTTCAGAACATGTAGATATTTTGGTGAAATTTTTTTTTTTAGAGGAGATGAAAGTGTTGTATTTGAATCAACGGTTAATGAGAGGAAGAGGAAGAAACAAAAGCCGTGGTTTTGGGAGAAACACGGTTTCAACAGGAAAAGGAAAAGAAAGACAAGTACAACAAAAAGAAAAGACAATAGAAAGGAGACAATATCCTCTCAGGAGTTAGAAAAAATAGTAGAGAAACAAGGTTTAGGTGGTCATTACAACCCTGGCGGTCGGTGTTAAAGCGGCGGTAAGACCGCCAACAGGCCGGCGGTAAAAAATTTGGAATCACGACCGTGGTGGAAACCGTCAACAAAGACAGCCACTTTAACACTCCGACCGCCAAGGTGGTACAAACAAACAACATGGCGGTCACCGCCAAGAGACAGGCGGGAGACAATGTACACCGCCCACACTATTATGACTGGCCAATCCGCCACCTTTTCCGGGGCGGATTCACCGCGGATAAAAACACGGCGGAAACAGGAATCCTAAAGGAAAAACGCTCACCTCTACACACTCCACAAGGAAAAAGGATGCCATGGAACAAGAGCTTCACATTTTCCCTGCCTTCATCTTCTTGCTCCTCTACCAGGAGCACAAAACGCCGGCGGCGAAGACCACGGTGAGTACTGCACCTACGACACAGGGGAGGGGAGAGGGAAAAAACAGGGACACACACACCCAACACCCCCACCCACACCCTCACCCACTACAACACACACATTAATACAGCATGACACATTACAATTACACCCCCCAACCTCCCCGGAAGAATGTAAAGACAATAGAAAATGAGTGTAACCATTGTAATGTATGAAAAGCAAGTAGGCAGAAGTAGATATATACACCATTTACATAATATATACCAAGCATAGTAGTCCAGGTAGTGTTCTAAGAAAGTCCGTGGAACACCCAGACCACACGGTATGGGAGAGGCCCACACAATATCCCTGACCATGACGGACAAAACACTGCAGAGGCATCAGACAGCAACTAAGCAGGCACCTCAGGGGGAGGGAAAGGGGGGGCACCCCAGCCGCTTGAGCGTATGACGACAAATCCACGAGGTGGCCACATGCCCACTGTTCAATCCTGGGGAGTGCAAAGTCACAGTCTCTCAAGTCTCTACAGTGGGTGGGTTGCCCACTGTTCAATCCTGGGGAGTGCAAAGCCACAGTCTCTCAAGTCTCTACAGTGGGTGGGCTGCCCACTGTTCAATCCTGGGGAGTGCAAAGCCACAGTCTCTCAAGTCTCTACAGTGGGTGGTTTGCCCACTGTTCAATCCTGGGAGTGCAAAGCCACAGTCTCTCAAGTCTCTACAGTGGGTGGTTTGCCCACTGTTCAATCCTGGGGAGTGCAAAGCCACAGTCTCTCAAGTGGTGCCTTCTCCACTGGTTCTGGAGGGGGCATGGTGCCTAGAGTGCTTCATCATGCTAAGGACAGAGGGAGTGGATGTATCTCTCCACTGGTTCTGGAGGGGGCATGGTGTCCAGAGTGCTTCATCCTGCTGAGGACAGAGGGAGTGGATGTATCTCTTCACTGGTTCTGGAGGGGGCATGGTGCCCAGAGGGCATCATTCACCCCGTGACGGACTCAGTTGCTTTAGATGGCGGTGCCCTGTTCAGCAGTGCTTGATATGGCGGTGCCCTGTGCAGCGGTGCTTGAGACGGCGGTGCCCTGTTCAGCGATGCTTGAGATGGCAGTCTCCATTGCAGGGTCTCAGCTGCTGGCGGTCCTTCATGGCCCAACGGGGCTTTTGCTGGCGGTCCTTCACGGCCCAACAGGGCTTTTGCTGGCAGTCCTTCATGGCCCAATGGGGCTTTTGCTTGCAGTCCTTCATGGCCCAACGGCGCTTTTGCTGGCGGTCCTTCTTGGCCCAATGGGGCTTTTGCTGGGGTCCTTCAAGGCCCAACGGGGCTTTTGCTGGCGGTGGCCTCCTGGGCAGCTGGGCTGGTGCTGGCGGTGGCCTCCTGGGCAGCAGGGCTGGTGCTGGCGGTGGCTTCCTGGGCAGCAGGGCTGGTGCTGGCCTCCTGGGCAGCAGGGCTGGTGCTGGCGGTGGCCTCCTGGGCAGCTGGGCTGGTGCTGGCGGTGGCCTCCTGGGCAGCAGGGCTGGTACTGGCGGTGGCCTCCTGGGCAGCAGGGCTGGTGCTGGCGGTTGCCTCCTGAGCAGCAGGGCTGGTGCTGGCGGTGGCCTACTGGGCAGCAGGGCTGGTGCTGGCCTCCTGGGTAGCGGGAATGATGGCGGTCTTCTCTGTCGTGCTGCTCTTCCCAGACTTGCCAGGTTTCTTGTGGCCCTTCTCCACCTTGGAAGGTGTCACAGCTGACTCCACACTCCCACCGGTACCCCTGGGAGCGGCTTTGGTGGCTGGAGTCTTCCCCCTCTCCCGCCGGGCACTGGCCAACTTCAGATGCTTCACAGGTGGGGGACTGTCTGTGCTGTGGCTCCGTGGTAGCCGGTGCACTCCAGATTCCAGTGACTACAGGCACCACTGGTCCCGGAGATGTTGTGGCTGAGGTGCTAGTTCTGGACCTTTGAGATGGATGGAGTGGGGGAGGTGTGGGAAAGAGGTCAAGGGTGGACAGGAAAAGTTTTTGGGACACACTGGGACGGATAACTGGGGGGGGGGTTTGGGAGTGGAGGAAGAGGTGGTGGTTGTAGGAGGTGTACGTTTGGTGACTTTGGTTGAAGGTGCATGCGCTGGAGGCTGTCGTGAGGTGGATGGCTGTTGGGTGGGTGTGTGCCTGCGTTTGTGTATCTTGGGAGGGGGCGTCACAGACACACTGGGAGAGGACAGAGGGGACTTGTGAATGGTAGTGGGGGTGGTGACTGCACGTGAGCGGGGTGTGCTGGTGGGTGTGCTGGAGAGGGACATAGTGGCTGGAGAGGTAGTGCATGCAGGTGTGAGTGTAGATATCACTGGGAGTGAGGAGGGAGATGAATGCCTGTGGGATGTGTGGTGCTTATGTTTGCCTGAACTACCCTTGGGTGTTGACGTGTGTGCATGTTGGTCTGTAGGTTTGCTTGGGATGGGCTGAGGTAGAGGGGATTGGGTCTGGGTGGAGGAAGTTGGAGGGGGGAGGCTAGAGACGGGGACAATTGCTGCCATCAGTGCTGAGGCTAGAGTCTGAAAAGCTCGGTGAAGGGCCGCCTGACCAGAATGAATGCCCTCCAGGAATGCATTAGTTTGTTGCAACTGCCTCTCTACACCCTGGATGGCATTCAAAATGGTAGACTGCCCAACAGTAAGGGACCTGAGGAGGTTAACCAATGCACCACTGCGCCGCGGTCTTCGACCGCCTACTGCGACGGTGTACAACGCCAGCACAGTTACCTCACATCCCATTGTCCCACTTTAGAGGTCAGGCAGCCGCCATTTCAGGGGCCCACATGGCTTCATTTCCAACTGCGTCACACATACCTAGGCCTAGACTCAACACACATACAAGCCACCTTTTGTGTATGATTGGTGTTCTGTGTAAACTGTGGGTACGTACCTCTGAGTTGATTGACTCTGTGCTCGCTGTTGTCCTTCATAGGCACCGTCTGCTGGGACATGTGAGGAGATGGCGGCATCCTCCGGTGTACCGACCATTGGTGGACCTGTCGACAATGGAGGAGCTACATGTCATAATCACATACAGGCTTGACCGTGCCACAATCCAGGAACTGTGTACCCAGTTGGAGTCAGACCTGATGTCAGCAATCCGCCATCCCACAGGAATCCCCCTTCAAGTGCAGGTGCTGTCAGTGCTCCATTTCCTAGCAAGTGGGTAATTTAAAACAACAGTGGCCATAGCATCAGGGATGTCCCAGTCTATGTTTTCCAACGTATTGTCCAGAGTGTTGTCTGCCCTTCTGAAACACATGCGGAGCTACATGGTGTTCCCTCAGGTGGAGGATTTGCCTACAGTGAAAGGTGATTTCTATGCCCTGGGACATATCCCCAACATTATAGGTGCCATTGATGGGACACATGTGGCTTTGGTCCCCCCCACAGGAGTGACAAGGTGTACAGAAACCGGAAGAGTTATCATTCTATGAATGTACAGATGGTATGTTTGGCAGACCAGTACATCTTCCATGTGAATGCCAAGTTCCCTGGCTCAGTGCATGATGCCTACATCCTGCAGAATAGCAGCATCCCTTATGTGATGGGTCAACTCCAGAGGCACCGTGTGTGGCTATTAGGTGAGCACCTGGTACTTGTCCCTCGCCATTTGCAGGTGACTCTGGTTACCCCAACCTGTCATGGCTACTGACCCCAGTGAGGAATCCCAGGACAAGGGCAGAGGAACGCTACAATGAGGCCCATGGGCGAACTAGGAGGGTGATCGAGTGGACCTTCGGCCTCCTGAAGGCCAGGTTCCGGTGCCTCCATATGACAGGTGGATCCCTATTCTAATCACCAAAGAAGGTGTGCCAGATCATCGTGGCCTGCTGTATGCTTCATAACTTGGCATTGAGACAACAGGTGCCTTTTCTGCAGGAGGATGGTCCAAATGGCAGTGTTGTTGCAGCTGTGGAGCCTGTGGATAGTGAAGACGAGGAAGCAGAGGAAGCAGAGGAAGAAGACATGAACAACAGGGACTCAGTGATCCAGCAATAGTTCCAGTGAGACACAGGTAAGAGTACAGACCTGCCTACTACATGTACTTAAACACTACTGCCTCTCTACTGTCTGTCGTTTTCACCCAGTGTATGGTCACTGAGTTGTCACTTTCCCTTACGATTTCACAGATGTGGGTCCCACTGTGTGGCATCTGCTTTGATTCCTCATGGACTTGAGCTGTGTGACATAGGTATGTTGACAGTACAACTGAAAGAGCATTTTGTCTCTGTAATTGCTAATACACTATTTCGAAATAACAGACAGACTGCAGATTATTTTGTGTTTTAAGTGTATTTATTTAAGTGCTCAATATTGGAGGGGGTAGTGAAATGGTGAGGGGTGATGGCGAAGGAATGTCCATGGCAGAGTCCAGTCTATTAGTCTCACAGGTGCATTGCCCAAATGGGCATAGGAAGTGGAGGTTGGGCAGTTTAAGTATGGACAGGGTGACAAAGTGGGACAGTAGGATGACAATCAGTGTGGTCTCATTTCTTGGGGGGGGGGGGTCTTGGCATCGTGCTCTGTCTTTGTCCTGGATCTCAGGGACCGTTTGCGGGGTGGTTGGTTCTCCCTCTGCAGAGGATGGGATGCTTGTGTGGTGGTCCTGTGGCGGGGCGTCCTGTACACTAGCGCCGGCAGAGGTGGTGGGCAGTTCATCATCCATGCTAGTGTCAGGGGCCCCTTGTGGTGCCACAGTGTCCCTCCCTTTGTTCACGAGTTCCTTCAGCACCCCTACGATGGTGCCCAGGGTGGAGCTGATGGTTCTGAGTCCCTCCCTGAAGCCCATATACTGTTCCTCCTGCAGGCTCTGGGTCTCCTGAAACTTCGCCAGTACCGTTGCCATCGTCTCCTGGGAGTGGTGGTAGGCTCCCATGATGGAGGAGAGGGCCTCGTGGAGAGTGGGTTCCCTTGACCTGTCCGCCCCCTGTCGCACAGCAGCCCTCCCAGTTCCCATGTGTTCCTGGGTCTCCGTCCCCTGGACCGTGTGCCCACTACCACTGCCCCCAGGTCCCTGTTGTTGTTGGGGTGGTGGGTTAGCCTGGTTCCCTGTAGAGGTGGACACACAGCTGATTGACATGTCCTGGGGACGGAGGTATGGGCCCGCTGGGTGGGTGCTGTGCTGGTGTTTCCAGAGTGGGGAAGGTCTGTGATGGCCTGTGCCAGTGTGAGGGGAGCCGACTGTCCAGAGGTCCCCGACGGGCCGGGCTGGTCATCTAGATCCTGTTGGAGAGAGGTGCTGTCATCACTGTGGGCCTCTTCTGTTGGTGGTGTGGACATGTGTGGACCCTCCTTTCCGGTGATTGGGTAGGGGTCCTGCAGGGGTATAAAAGGATGGTTATTACATCTGTATGTGTCATGGTGTGCAATGGGTGGGTGAGCATGTACCCCAGTGCTTGCATTCCTGTGTGGGAGCTTGTGTGATGGTGGTTTAGGGGGTTGTATAGGTATGTGCAGTGTGCATGCTTTAGTGATGGGTGTCCATGCTCTGTTGTTGCATGCAGGGCTTGATGTTGGGATGTGTGGTTTGTGATGTTGGGACATATGTGAGGAGTTGGGGTGCTGGGGGTGAGGGTGTGGGGTATGTGATAGAATGCAAGTAGGGTGGGGGATGTAATAGTTAAGATTTGACTTACCAGAGTCCATTCCTACGCCTACTCCTGCGTGGCCCTCAGGATGCAGAATCGCCAAGACCTGCTCCTCCCATGTTGTTAGTTGTGGGTGAGGAGGTGGGGGTCCGCCGCCAGTCCGCTGAACCGTCTGGTGGTGTCTTGAGACCACAGAATGCACCTTCCCCCGTAGGTCGTTCGACCTCTTACTGATGTCCTCCCCATTTCTTGGGTGCTGTCCCACTGCGTTGACCCTGTCCACTATTCTGCACCATAGCTCCATCTTCCTTGCAATGGAGGTGTGCTGCACCTGTGATCCGAATAGCTGTGGCTCTACCCGGACGATTTCCTCCACCATGACCCTGAGCTCCTCCTCCGAGAACATGGGGGGTCTTTGCCGTGCCATGGGGTGGTGTAGGTGATGTGTGGGGTGGATTGTGTGGTGATAAGTGTGCTGCTATGTAGTGGTGTGTTGTGTGAGGTGCGGGGAAGTTCTGTGGGTGATGGTATTGTGTACCTGTGGATGCTGTTGTTCTTGCTGGTGGTGTCTCTCTCTGCTCTTCTTTCAAGATTTTTTGTGGTAGGGGTTTGTGGGTGATGTGGGTATGTGTTTTATATTGTAATGGGTGTGTGGGAGTGGTGTGTGTATATGTATCAGGTGTGTGTATTTGTAATTGTCCAATGTGGTTGTGTTTTGTAAAGGTGTGTGTATTTTGAGCGCGGTGGTGTGTACCGCCCATGGAATACCGCGGTTGAAAGACCGCCGCGTGGATTCGTGTGCCGTGATACTGTGGGCGTATTTCTGTTGGCGTGACTGTGTCGGTTTTGTTTTCGCCAGTTTATCACTGACCTTTGATGTGGCGGACTTGTGTGGGTGTCTGTATTTTGGCGGATTCTGAAATGTGGGTCATAATAGCTGTGGCGGTTTTCCGTGCCCGCGGCGGTGTGTTGGCGGTCTTCTGCACGGCGGTAAACTGCCAATGTTGTAACGAGGGCCTTAGTAATAAATTTATCAGACCATGAATTAACACCAGCTGAACATGGTGTGCTGAATAAGGGCCTATCGTTTTGTCCTGAGACTCATTTGAATTATGTTGAGACACGTATTGATGTTTATAAATTTATTCGTAAATAAAAATTAATCAAATTTCATTCTATGCAAGTGCAGGAGGGTCATTGTAACAAAGATGATTGACCAACAAATGAACCAAGAAATTTGGACTTACAAATTGATCAAGTATCTGATTTAAAAACTATATTTGATTTATATCATAATCTAGCAGATGAAAACTTTACTGAAACGGAAGTATTACAGGAATTAAATGTGGACACCAATAAACATAAATATAGTCATTTTAAAGAAAGATCAAAATTTTGTCCGGTCTTATCACCTGGTAATAAAATTGACACATTTTCGGAACTTGTATTAGGAGATATAGAGAAATTACAAAAGAGAAGACATCATGGAGCACAAGAGAACTTAACAAAGACTGAGCGGTTAGCAATAAAATCCTTGATGAATAACAACAATATAATAATTAAGCCAGCAGACAAGGGTGGAAATATTGTGATATTAAATACACAAAATGTTATCTTAGAAGCATATAGACAATTAAAGGATGAGTTGAGTTATAAGAAACTCAGTTATAATCCTATAAATCAGATGATTCACCAACTACATTCTAAATTGGATGATTGGTATCAACAGCAATTGCTTAACCTGGATGAATATAAGTATTTAAAGAAGGAAAATCCAACTTTACCCACAATTTATTTCTCACCCAAAATTCATAAGTCGTGAACTAATCCACCAGGCAGGCCAATTGTCTCTGCACGTGATTCGCTCTATGAAAGAGTATCTGATTATCTGGAATTTTATTTGGCACCTATCGTAATGACATTGAGTTCATATATAAAGGACTCAGAAGATTTGCTAAAAATTCTGACGGATGTAAACTGGAGTGATGAGTACCTGTTGGTCACTATTGATGTAGTCTCTTTGTACACATCTATTAATCATAATATTGGTTTAAAGGCATGCAAATATTTTTTAAGGCAAAGAAATATTGCTGAACTGGAGCATTCAAAAATGTTACTGTCCTTGATAGACATATGTTTGAAAAACAACATTTTCATAATTAATCATGAGATTTATCAGCAAATATGTGGGACAGTAATGGGGATTTCCCTTTCTCTGAATTATGCCAACCTAGTAATGGGCTGGTGGGAGAGAGAAATAGCATGGGGAAAGACAAATGACATGTTTTTGGACAAAATTGCCTTATGGGTACATTTCATTGATGATTTGTTCATTATTTGGCATGGCTCGGAGGAGGAATTTAAGATATAATTTTCAAATTTAAATAAAAATGACATAAGATTACAGTTCACATTCAATATGAGTAAAACCTCAATTGATTTCTTAGATATAACAATTTATCTAAAAAATAACAAATTAGAAACAACAGTTTTTTGTAAGGAAACAGCAACAAACAGCATATTGCATGCTAAAGGTTTTCATCCAAAATCTTAAATTAAGAGTATTCCATATGGGGAACTACAAAGGATGCAGAGAAATTGTTCAAGTGAGGCAGAAGTACAATTGAAAAATAAGCAAACTATAACAAGATTCAGAAACAGAACCATTAAATGTTGATGATGAATTTAGAAAGAATGAAAACTGTGAATAGAGATGATTTGTTATATTCACAGCATTCGAAAAAAGAAAAAATCATTTGATGAAAACAGGGTAAGGATGATAATGACTTATAGCAAGGAAAGTGGATTGATCAAGAACATATTATACAAACAGTGGCATTTGATATGTAGGGATCCAGATTTAGGACCCAAGATAGGCTTAGGACCAATGATCACATTTCGAAAGGCACCGTCAATCAAAGATTATATAGTGAAAAGCCACTTATCCCTGAAAAGCCAACAATCTTGGTTAACAAAGCAACAAGAAGGTTTCATCAAATGTAATAATTGCAAAGCTTGTCAAATTGGCAAGTCAATAAAACTGGTGAAAATGCCTAATGGCACTGATATACATATTAAGCATAGAATAACCTGCAATACTAAATTTACTGTATATATAATAGAATGCCATTGTGGCGCTAAATATGTTGGCAGTACAATTTGTATGCTTAAAAAGAGAATTTTAGAACACATCAGAGCCATCAAACATAATGATTTATCTTATGCTGTCACCAAACATTTAAAAATTCATGGAAACCATGATTGGAAAACCTTAAGGTATTTTGGCCTGGACCATGTTCCAGAGAACGAAAGAAGGGGTGATAGGATCAGTAAACTGAGACAATTAGAATCGAGGTACATTATTAAATTAAGAACTAAGATACCGTTTGGAATGAACAATGATGAGGAACTTTTTGAACATCTTTGATAGGTTAAGAGTGATGTCACTTCAGTGATGATTAAAAGTATTAATAATTGAAAAATAATATTATATTTTTAAAAAATGTGTTTTTCAAAATTGGTCACAATCTAATAAATTAAATATTGACATTCATTATTAAAGTTTGTAATTATTTTGTAGAAACTGACTTACCTTCTTCAAGTAAACTGACTGGTTACTTTCATGAATTGATTTATTACTTTAGTGAGGTGCATATTTCTTGTAAAACAATGTGGATATTTCATTAGGTAAATGCATTGAGGCACACATAAGAAATTTGTCATAGTATAGATCTTATAATTATTATGAAAAGGCATACAAAGAATAGTGTTGTATTTTGAAAAAAACAATGTACTACAAAATCCAGAATGCATTGTAAAAGCTCACTAATTTTGATAGTATAAATAACAACAGAAAGAAAGGACTTTTAAACCGTGATGAAGAATGCTTAGTCGAAACGCTTTGTTTTGTTAGTTCACTGTACCAATAAAATAGGAAGATTCTCTTTAACGGAGTGTGCTGCTAAAATTCTTTGTTCTACATATATATATATATATATATATATATATATATATATATATATATATGCAAAAGCAAAGGTTACAGGGACGTTATAGCTAGGTTCAAGTTTTTCTCCCACAAAATGGAATTACAGCAGTTAACTCATGTAACTATAACTTGTGCCCCTATAATGCAGTTTTCTTATCAGCAATTTGGCTGCAAATGTTGCAGTGATATTATCAATGATGTCATAGAAGTTGTCATGATTGATGTAATATGTGGGATAATTAGTTCTGCATGTCGAGGGTGCAAGTTATAGTAACTTTGGAGCCCCAGTTATAGTTACTTGAAAAAACTCCAACTACAACAGCTGAATTATTATGGTTTTCTGCATGTAAATGTGGACTCTGACTAAAACAGTCCCTCTAACATTTATTTTTTCAGTGAACTTCCATGGTTTTTAAATGCTAATTCCTAACTATAACTTCCCTGTAACCTTTAGTTCTTTCAGTGAATTTCTATTGTATTCTTAATGAGAGGGGGGTGGCCAGGCCTTGCGGCCAACCCCCCACATGCATCTAACCTCATACCACACACAGCCTTTGACTGCGCGTGGTGGGGATTTGCTACAGGGCCTAGTCGCAGCCCTGTGTCCAACCCCCAGCATGCATCTAACCCTGTGCCACGCATGGCCTCCAGCCGTGTGTAGTGGGTGCTGGCTGAATGGTCTAGCCAGGACCTGCGGCCAAACCCCCAGAGACATCCAACCTCACACCGTGCATGACCACTGGCCTTTGGCCATATACGGTGGAGTTTGCCTGATTGGCCTGGCCAACCCCCCACATGCATCTAACCCAGTACCACATATAGCCTTTGGTTATGTGCAGTAGGGGCTGGCCACTGTGATTTTCTATGATTTTGTTAACACAGCGGTAGGGCAGCCAGGTCCTACAGCAAACCTCCTACAAACATCTAACTCTGAGCCATGCATGGCCTTTGACCGTATGCAGTGGGTGTTGACTGCAGGGCCTGTCCAACCCCCCACATTCATATAACCCCATGACACGCACAGCCTTGAGACATGTGCAGCAAGGGTTGGCCATGCCAAAACCTGTTCCATGCATCCCCTGCACACATGCAGTCTCGCACTGTACACAGCTTCATCTGTGTATCGTGGGGGTTGGCCTTGGCCAACAGTAAGAATTTAGAAAAATTTGTACTTTATAGAAGCTGAACTTCAACTGGGGCTCTCACTATGTGTATATTTGTAAGTGCTTCCCCTTGTGATTTAATTTTTCTGAAATAAGAATAATTGCCTGAATGCATCCTGAGCTGCTTATCCAAGGAGGATCCACGGTTTTGTGTAAAATGCCTACCCAACTGGAGTACATTTTATTTTCTAATTAGTAAGTTCAATCTCATTTGGTAAATGTGTAGTGCATCTCCTACACTACAGCTGCATAAAGTGACCTTGTGTGTTTGTAATTTTGGCAATGTGATAGTTCATGTGGGTCTACATAGAGAAATCTGCATTAACATGAATACAGATGTGGAGAAGAAAATAATACTACAAGAAGTTGTATCTCCACCAAACAAGGGCACGTCCTCATACTTAAATGTGGTAAGTGCTTCTTTATTTGGTGGAGATGTGCTCATATTGCTCTGTTACAAGGACACATCTCAAAAGTCGGCGGGAAATGTGCTCCGGGGGCTTTTTAGTAAGCTGTCCATCATTCCCGTAAAAGGCTGTAGGGAGTTGCATACCACCAGCCTGTATGTGGCGGGGCCAAAGTTCCCCTAGAATTGCTCCCACAGACAGGGAGCTGATAAAAAATGCTTCTCCATGTGTGCAGGAGCAATTCTTTCATATGTTTTCTTTTCAGCTTGACAGCAGGCAGAAACCAGATGAACGGTCTTCTCCCAGCTCTCACTTATCAGCAGCTGTCAAAGCTCGCACCAAGTGAAAACAAACTGCTATCTGCCGAGGTTGAGCACATTGGGGAATAGGGAGCCAGCACTGGGGGTGGTGGTCCATAGGGCTATTAATGCCTCCAGGAGGGGGGCTATGTGGCCACCCTTCCTTTTAATTGTAAATTCTGACACTTGCTTGGTAGTGGTCTTCAGGGCCCTATCAGGCTGAGGAGAAGGGTCCATGCAGCCCCCTTCCAATAAATCAAGTATGCCCAGGGAAGTTGTGGTTCCTGGAGCTACTCCGCAAAAGGAGGGGGGTTAGGGTGGCCTCCCTCCAACTTTTAAGAAATGCCAGGAGGTGATTGTCCTCAGGGCTCCAATGAGCATATGGAGGGGGATCTTCAGGTGACCCCTTCAAATAAATAGATAAAGCACCTGGGAGGTGGTAGTCCCAGGGACACAATAGAATCTGAGGGGTGGGAAACACCTGCACCCCCTCCTCACTTTTTTTCAATACCTCACATTCCCTTCAAATATAAAGTGCAGGAACCTGCATTTTTTTTTGCTTTGCCATGGATTTGTGGATCCACCGCAATTTTGAGGCAACATTAAAAAAAATGATGTTTTGCCCTGGCCTTAATATCTTTTAATATCTCAAAAACTACTTAAAGGGTTTACAACAAATCACAAAAGGGTGTTTTCTGGACCAAACCCTACCTTTCTGCCAAATTTGGTATACATCCATCCAGCAGTTCAGGCTGTAGTTGTGTCTAAAAATCACTATGGAAACTGCAAAGGGAAAAAACATTTTGGAATCCACCTTTTTCTTGGCCTTTAGTTGACAAATCAACCCACAAAATTTGAACACATCAGCTGAACTGACTGTCATACAAGTTTTGAAAATTTTGTAAAGATTCATCAAACAGCACTACAGTTATTGGCAAAAAAAAACCTTTATGCTGAATATGTATATAAACATATACATATACTAAATATATATATATATATATATATATGTGTATATATATATATATATATATATATATATATACACTTAAAAAAAACAAAGGTTACAGGGACTTTATAGTTAGGCTCTGAATTTACTCACACAAAACCAGAGCAATTCAGCTGTTCTAGTTACTTATTTCAACTAACTATAACTCTCCCTAAGGTAACTATAACTCACACCCCTGCCATGGACAGCTTTTTCTTCAACAGTTTGACTGCTAATGTTTCATTTATAATTTTAGTAATGTTATAGAAGTTGTCATGAGTGCTGTAATATCTGGGGCAAAAAGCAGTGCATGGCTATGATGCGTGTGATCTGAAGTTCTTCTGTGCTGGGGCTCTGCTACAGTTAAATTGAGTGAGTATTAAGAAGATTAATGTAGGAGGCTGGGCTGGTTTGTAGTGGGTACCACAGGTACTTACACCTTATACCAGGTCCAGTTATCCCTGATTAATGAAATGTAGTCAGTGTCTAGAAGCCAGGCTGTCTAGAGGTAGCTGTAGGCGTAGCGGCCAAGGATGAACTAGGAGACATGCAAAGCTCTCGCAGTACCACTGCAGTGACACAGTACTCACACACATGAAAGACAATACTCAGTGGTACAAAAATAAAGGTACTTTATTTTAGTGGCACAAGGCCAAAAATAGTTTGGAGACTACACTCCCTTGGGAGGTAAGTAAATTACACAATATATATACACTAGTAATCAAAAACAGGTAAGTAAACAGTCAGAAAATAGTGAAAATAGTGAAAGCCACAATAGGTTGCAATGGGCCTAGGGGGAACAAAATACCATATATTAAAATAGTAGAACACGAAAGTCGGTTTCCCACCTCAGCAAGAGTAGTGTGTAGAGGGGCACTAGGAGTGTAAGACAACACCAAAGGTAAGTAAAATGCCCCACCCCAGAGCCCAGGAAAGCAGGATTAAAACACAGCAAGTTTCTTAAAACACACTAGCAGTCGTGGTGCAAGAACCAGAAGAGACTGCAAGACACCAACGATGAATTCCTGGACCTAAAGACCTGTGGAAGAAGAAGACCAAGTCCAAGAAGTACTGGAGTCCAGGGAGAACAGGAGCCCCTGCTAACCTGAATGAAGGTGTAAAAGAAGAACCACTGGTGAGAAGACAAAGTCAGTATTGCACCAGAGAAGACAGATGCTGGTTCCTGGTTGGTGCAGAAGATGGTGAATGCAGTCTGGTTTGCGGCGCTGGATTCCGCAAACAAGCCTTGGTAAAGGCAAAGCTTGCGGTTAACAAACAATGGTGCTGCACAGACCCAGGAAGGACCAGGTCCTCTTCCCAGGAGGGTGAGGCAGAGGGGGATCTCAGCAACTCAGAGAGCCCTCAGATAACAAGGCAGTGTGCAAAGGAGTGCCACAGCACAGGGACAAAGAAGGTGAAAGTAGAGGCCCACGCAGCATGTCCCAAAGGATTCCCACGCCACCGGAGAACCACTCAGGAGGCTGTGCATTGCAGGATGGAGTGCTGGGGGCCTAAGCTGTGCTGTACATGAAGAACTTCTTGGAAGGTTGCACACAAGCCTTAACTGCTGCGAGTCACGCAGTGCACTTGGGTACTGTTTTGCGTGGGGAGGCAAGCCCTTACCTCCACCAAATTTGGACAGCTGGACATTTAGACTGTCTGAGTCACTTTACTCTACCATCTGTGTTGCTGGATCCACACATGTTGCTGGAGGAAGGACCCAAGTCACCGGTCATTGCTGCAGAGAGGTGCCTGCTAAAGCAGGCAAGTGACTCTGTCACTCTACCAGAGATTCCTTTGGTTCTTCTGGTGCAGGTTGAAGACAAGCAGCCCTTGGAGGATGCATGACCTGGAAACTGTTGCAGTTGCTCGCAGGAGCTGAAGATACAATTTTGCAGAAGTCAGCTTAGCTTCTTTGTTGCAGTTTTGTAGAATTCCTGGAGCAGTCAGTGGTTGATCCGGCGGTAGAAGATGAAGTAAAGGATGCAGAGGATTCCTGCTAGAATCTTCCAATCTGAATCTGAAGAAACACCCAGAGGAGAGACCCTAAATAGCCCTGAGAGGAGGGTTGGTCACCGTGCCAGGTAAGCACCTTACCTACTGGCACTGGCCACTCAGATGCTCCCAGAGTTCCCTGACGATCCTGGAAACAAGATGGCAGAACCCAGGGACACTCTGGAGGAGCTCTGGGACCACCCCTGGGATTGCGATGGACAGGGGAGTGGTCACTCCCCTTTCCTTTGTCCAGTTTCACACCAGAACAGGGAATGGGGGTCCCTGAACCAATGTAGACTGGATTATGCACGGAGGGCATCACCAGTGCCCTTCAAAACATTTTCAGAGGCTCTGGGAGGATACCCCTCTAATTCCTGTAACACCTATTTCCAAAGGGAGATGGTGTAACACCTCTCTCCTAAAGGAAATGCATTATTCTGCCTTCCTGGGATTGAGCTGCTCAAGACTCAAGAGGGCAGAAGCCTGTCTGTGAGGTGGCAGCAGGTGGGGCTGCAGTGAAAACCTCAGAAGTCTAGTACGGCAATACTGGGGGTCGATAGTGGAGCCCCCAGGGTGCATGGAATTGCAAACCCAATACTGGAATGAGTATTGGGGTACAATTCCTAGTTGTTACACACCCTACATGGCCATATTTGGAGTTACCATTGTGAAGCTGTACATAGGTATTGACCTGTGTGCAGTGCACACTTAAAATGGAGTCCCACATTCACGAAGTCTGTAAAAATGGGCTTGGATGATGTGGGGGACCCTCTGCTAGTGCAGGGTTGCCCTCACACACAGGTACCTTTCACCCAGACTTCAGGGTCTGAAAGCCTGACAAATAGGTGACGTATAAGTGACCTGGTGCACTGAAAATGGCTGTGAAATAGTGCATTCACTATTTCACACAGGATGCAATGGTAGTCCTGTAGAAGACTTTGTATGGGTTCCTTATGGGTAGCAAAAGAAATGCCGTAGCCCATAAGGATCCTCTGAGCCCCAATGCCCTGGGTACCTAGGTACCATGTACTAAGGGCTTATAAGGTGGGCCCAGTATGCCAATTTTGAGTGAAATACTGGGTTACCAGTATGTAAGGACAAATCTGGAACCAGAGAGAGCACTGAAGTTCTCGTTAGCAGGACTCCAATGACACAGTTAGGCACACTGACAAAATCAGTGAAACAGTCTGACAAGTAGTCAACAAACCATAAGCTCTGGAGTCCTGTCTAGCAGGATCCCAGTGACAAAGTCAAAACATACTGACAAACAGGCCAAAATGGGAGTAACCATGCTGGAAGGAGGCTACTTTCTCACAATTAACTTGAAAATATACACATTAAAATAAAGGAAGAAAGACTTAATATACATCAGAACACTTACATTAGAATGAAATCCCCACAGTGGATGGTCATAAACCTGTACCTGGTTATTTTTAAGTTTGTCAGAGTGATAAAAAAGATACAACTTTTGATAACCTTTCCTTTATCGTTAGTGATTCTTGCACTTTACCCCTTCCCAGGGCAAAGTTGCGAAATGTATATAACTTTTTCTGTCAAACATCTCTCAAGTAGATTTAACGGGCACGGAAACTGGATATGCTTATTGGTGTCATTAGCGAGTCAGTTATTTCTATCACAATTGTCTTCACACTGGGGTTCCTAATGAGTTTATGTTAATCATCCGTTAGTTGGAACTTTAATGAAATGCTTGATAATTAACACAATCACGTGAAATTATTGAGTTGTTAGTAATAATTTAGCAGGAGGTTGCATGTAAACAGAAGAGTTTGCTTCCATTTTATTTCTAAATTAAAGTTATCAAGAAGCTTAGCAATACATTGATTTTTTTACACCTAGAATATATTGGGCAAGCTGTTGTGTTTGTATTGCTAAAGGTTGCAACATACTCTCAGTTAATCTTTACATTGCATAGTTTCTAGTGTTTGTTTTATCATGTTAGCTGTTTAGGTCATTTATTGCTTTACTTTTTTTTTGCATAGCGATTTCACAATGCTGACCTGGATGTTTAGCTCATTTACTGTATTTAGCTAAATCAGTGTGAAAGATGAAAGATGAGTAGAATAAAGACCTATGGCCTTATTTACGAGAAAGGGGCACATCAAAGGGGCCGCAAGAAACATGGTGCATCACCCTAATTTCACAGTTTCAGCAGGAGTAGTTACAAAACAGGAGAGGTCCTGAAACAAAGTAGGTTATTCTACATTTTTTGTGCAGTTGCAGCACTCTCTGTACTCATACCGTACATTGGCAGGTAAAGTCATACAAATTTGCAAAAATTTGTACTTTGCATTTTCTTTGGTCACACTTTGTCAGTTATGAAATTTTGTTGCACTCTAAAAAAATAAGCATCATAATCGCTCAAGTGAGTGATATTAATTTTTTCAAACCTGATAAGGCTACAAAGTTGGATTATCCACAACAAGATTTGAATCTACTTACATATCAAATGAACCAAATAATTCAGATCCATTCAGCGAGAGAAGGAACAGGGGTAGTGAGGGAATAGTGTGTGATTTTAGAATACATTTTCATAAATGTACAGCTAAATTGCTCAAATAATCCACATTCTCCATCAAAATGACCATTTTGATGCAATTCAATGACCAGAAACGAACACTGGACTCATTTTTGATTTAGGAAGATTGAAATGTTAGCTCCTTTTCAAACGTTGTTTGTGTCTCTCTTAAATACAGACTATTGGAACAGTGGAGTCTTAGCATGAGTTGACACTCAGCTATGAGCCTTTTCCCTTCAGATATATAGGTGGTAACCCAGCTTTTACTGTGACATGTCCATGTAAATATGTCCACATGAAGGTCCTGTGAATGCCACAGGACTAACGCTATATATCATTGAGGAGGCCAAAAGTGTGGAACAGGTCTAGCAGTTAAGGCTAGACTGTACCTACTGAAACAAGGCCTCCACCGATTGGCATGTGGCTGGCCTTTATCCAAAGTGGCATAGTGGCATAGTTTGCGCAAAATGATGGACTATGCGGTGACAGGAGTAACTGCTACTGGCTGAGACTTTTGAGAGCATTGCATCCATCATCTTTGCATTTTAGTGCAACATTCTTAGTGCGACGGATGCGTCCACACGTGGGTCCAGTGCTTGCTGTGCCACAACACTCAAGCTGTACCACACTGATAAGGCCTAACTAGGCCAACACTGGCCTAGAGTTGATCGTGTATTCAATCCAAGGGATGTGGCATGGCAGTTCAGGCTAGACTATTGGTCTTGGAGCAGAACTACGGCTGATTTCCGTATGCCTCACCTCCGTTAGATAGGGCAAAGTGGGGGAAAATAATTACTGGTATACAGCCCAAGTACCAGTGGCTGATACATTTGTGAGCATTCCCATCACTTTTGTATTTTTTACATATAAATATGTGCAATAAGTAATAAAATACCTGTCTTACTTTTTTGTTGGTGTTGGCTGTGCTTATTTGGCAAAGCCATAACATAAACTGAATGTGTCTCACAGAGATGATTAGTGATTATTGGTGGCCAGTAAACTGACAAGAGTTGTTCTCTCTCTATTTTTATATTTCTCTCTCCCTCTCTCTTTTGCTTTCCCTTTATTTGTATTACTTTCTCTCTTATGCCCATATTAAAAAGAAAATGATGGAGCTCAACGCTGCACCAAAATTGGTAGCGCCGCACTCCATCATAGTCACAACACTAGGATGTGCTGTATTTAATTCAATACGGTGCACACCTTTGTTGTCCCCTGCACTGGTGCTAACTTAAGCTGCCTGCACCAATGCAGGCATCCTTGCACCATCGTGAAAGGATGTCTGCATTGAGGGGTCTGATTGTTTATGTGTGGGAAGGTGTCCCTTCCTGCACATAAACAATCATGTCTGGCATTTTGCTCTTTCTATGTGTGCTGCAGCACACATAGGAAAAGCAAAAAATGAGGAGGAATAAAAGTATTCCTACTTATTGCGCCTTGCTAACGCCATCCCTTGGATGGCGTTAGATTTTGGCGCTGCCTCAGGTTTACGAAATCTCATAAATCTGAAGCAGCGTCAAAATGCAATGGGTGTTGCAGTGGCACGCCCAGAGCAACATCCATTGCATGCCCCTTCTACGCAAAGGGCTGCATGTGAAGGGACAGTACTTACAAGGTGGCGATAAGCCACAACAAGTGGATTAATGCCACCTTGTAAATATAGCGCCACCGGAGCGTCACTAAAAGTGACTTTACAGTGGCTCCAGGGGCTCTTAAATATGCCCCTTAGTCCCTTGGAATGAAAGAAGTATTGGCAAAGAGGCATTAGGCTATGGGGAGTCACTTGCTATTTCACTATAGATGTAGCAACATATTTTTAGTACTCTTCTGCTGATGGTTTATCATTTCTTAGACCCTGCTGTCTGGCCACTCAACACTGTGGACACAACCCTCAAAAAGTGAAAAGAATCTGACAGTGTCTTGAAAAAACATTTAATTTGTCACACTTTCCAGCTGTACCATGTATGCAACTTTGCACTCCTCTGTATCTCCAGAAAATGTGACATTCCCAATAGAAGTATTTTGGAGATAGTTACTGTAATTTAATATATTATCACGTTCGAAACACATTGGCAGAGCTGAATTAACAACATGCCAAATACTGTACCAGGAGAAGTAATGGCCATCAAAAATATTGTCTCACTATACAGTAGAAAGTAACTCAAGGCAGCCAATTGTGTCAGTCAAGTATTACCTTTAGAAAATCTATGTGCCCAGTAGCAATAGTGTGGCATAGTGCTGCACTCTAATACAGTGACATGAAAATCTTATTCTTGGAATATGGCACAAAACCAAAGACAAAAAATATTGTGCTGGAAGCAAGGCCCAAACATTGATAGCTTTGTTACATAAAACATATTCATGCTTCCCAACTTGATTTGTCAGGTTACTCCATCCCAGTAGGACACAAAATCATTATGAGCACAAGTACTAGACTAATGGGTGCTATCAAAGCTAATAAAAGATTTGACTTGTAGAATGCACAATGGAAATCCAGGACAGGAAACATGAGGCCTAATTTAAACACTTGCGGGCGAGCATGCCGCCATCTTTCAGGGTTGTGGAGGATTTTACATTCTCCACCCTAACCGGTGTATATTGACCATATCTATAGATCACCACCAACTTATGTTCCTTCAAAGGACCTGCCATCAATACTCTTTCTCTGAGGGAATAGCAAGTTTGGTGCACATCTTCCACCTTTCAGCTGGCCATGCACCAACCTTATTTATTTTTCAAAAACCCTAAGCGGGAGCTTTGTTTTTGAGACGGTCACCCTGCACTACCCAATCCCAGCTGTTTTCTCATTATGCATGAGGTGGTATCCACCAGTGATGGGAGCCAAAAGCGGTGGTGCTGGTTGTTGCAGCAACTAAGGGCATATTTATACTTTTTGGTGCAAACATGCACTAACTCAGTTTTGCATCAAAAAAGTTTTGCACCGGCTTGCACCATTCTTGAGCACCAGCCGGGCACCATATTTATGTAATGGTTCAAGCCGGCGCAAAGGGTAGGCTAGCGTGAAAAAAATGAAATTAGCCGGGTCGGGGTGGCAGTATGGTAGAAGGGGGTTTTGCACCACTCTAACCAGCCTAGCGTCATTTTCTCACGGAAAACCATCCATACCACATGACTCCTGTCTTAGAAAAGACAGGAGTGATGTCCACTACCCCAATGGCCAGCACAGGGGACCATTTCAGGGCCCCCAACTGCACATTAAAAAAATAAATAAAATACTTACCTGTACTTACCTATACTTACCTGGGATGGGGATCCTCATCCTCAGCTGTCCCTCTGGTGTGGGTGGGGGTGTCCCTGGGGCCTGGGGAGGGCACCTTTAGATTATTCCATGGTGTTCCAACATGGAAATAAGACCACAGGTCCCCTAATACCTGCCCTGATGTAGGCGTTAAATAATGGTGCAAAGTATAACTTGTTTTGAGCCGAATTTGCATCATTTTTTTACCCAAATTCAGTGAAAAACGAACTCCATATTGATACTTTGACACTAGACCCATCTATCGCCAACATTTTGGAGTTAAAGTAATTTTTTAGTCGTGGAAACATACCGTGCGTCAATCAGAAGCAAGGTAGGCATTCCCGTGCAAAAATTACACTATGGCTGTAGTGCCATATTTATCCCCTGGTGCTAAAATCACGCACGGTGGAGGAGGGGTCAAATAATGGTGCAAAGCTTGCTTTGCACCATTATTTAAGGTCTGGGTCGGGGCAGGCGTTAGGGGACCTCTGGGCCTATTTCCATGCTGGAACACCTTGGAATAAACCCACAGGTGCCCTTCCCAAGGACATCCCCACCCACACCATCGGGACACCACAGGATGGGGGACCCATCCCAGGTAAGTCCCGGTAAGTATTTCAATTTTTTCCCCTCTCGGGGCCCTAACTTGGGCCCCCTACATGGTACTGTACCCAATGGCCATGCCCAGAGGACCAAAGTCCCCTGGGCATGGCCATTGTTCTGGGGGGCATGACTCCTGTCTATACTTAGACAGGAGTCATGTCCATAGGGATTGTGCGGCTAACAATGGCGCTAGTCAGGTTAGAGTCATTATTCTTTCATGCACAAACTCCAGCTTTCCATACCCCTCCCCCACCCTGTTAACGTCATGTATTTTGGCACTAACAGGGCCTTAGCGCCGGCTTGCGCCATTCCTTAAATATGGCACCCAGCTGGCGCTTTGGAATGGCACTAGCCAGCGCAATACTTTTTGACGCAAACCTGAGCTAAAGCAGGTTTGCGTCAAAAAGTATAAATCAGGGACTAAGTGCGCCAAGACGGGCCTGCCTGAGCCACAGTTGGATGGCATGAAGTGAGCATTAATCAAGCACTACAGTATCTAAACGTTGACATTTTGACCCACTTGAAGATGATTTGGGATAAAGTCCTCATCTGGACATTAAGAAGTGTTACACACTAATTTGCACGTAACTAGATAACATGTTTGGTGAGTAGGGCACGCCCTTGTCTTAATCCAGGACTATGGGCTCCAGTGTTCCTTGTGGCCGGAGCCGCCTGCCACCACTTTAGCGCTCCATCTGGTGTCCATAAAGCAGCCATCTCTCCCACTGCATGGTACACCCTTCTCACTGCCCAGAACTATGGGCTCAAGTGTTGTTGCCACAGCCATCTGCCACCACTTCAGAGCACCATCCGGCACACATAAGACTGCCATCTATTCCTCTTGGCCTTGCAACAGTGGGCACCTGCCTCCTGATTCCTTTGGAGTAAGAAGGTACTGTATTTAGAAGCTGTCTAATTCTCATTGTCTGTGTTTTTATTTTGCCTTTGTGGGCCCACAAGATGGACAAGCACAAAACCCTTAACAGCCCGATAGGAGTTTCTGCCCATCCACACCCCCTGAGGCATCCTAAGTATTCTAAGCATGTAGCTGTTAACTGTCTAGCAAATGAGATTGACACCCTAATTGAGGAAGTGGAATCCATCTTTAAAAATGGTGACTCGAGTGAGGAGAAATCACCCAAAAAAGTTAAAGGTGGGAAAACACTAGGAATGTTTCAAAACAATGGGAAGTCCAAAAAGAGCAGCATAGCCCCAGTTAACAAAATAGGCAGTAAGGACGTGACACCTGTTCTGGAGCAGCTTTTATTTCCTTGGGAGGTTTTGGGTAGTAGGTTTGAAAGGTCTGATTATAGCAAACACAGCCCCATTAGAGAACGAGGCTATCCAAACCGCATATAACATTGACGGCACCACCAGATTTGAAGTGCTGCAAGAGATTGCACATACAAATGGTTCACCTAATGGTGACTATGACATCTCTCTCACTGTCGCTAGGCCCAATGTCAATTCCACATCCCTCACAGAAGTAGCGGGCCTTCTATATGCTTTGAAGGATGAAATTGTTAATTTGAAAGAAATCTTACTTGGAGTCATGAACACGCTAAATATCTTGTCAGGTACTCATTTCCACCATGCTAAAGCTCTCCTTCAAAGCAATATGACAATAGCTAGACCATCATCCCTTTCTAAGGCCTCAAGTCAGGCACCTTACCAAGACGGTCCAGCAAGCAAAAATATTGTTCCTGGATCAAAACATGATTCAGCCAGCATACATTGCTGACAGATCATCAGTAAAAAAACATAAGATGCCACCTTTCCAGGAACAAATGAAATCTCAGTCTCATCCTCACCTTGCTAAACTGGGAAAGTGGTTTCAGGTCGAAGAGCTCAACCATCACCAGGCTTTGTATACCGCTAGCATCTTTAGACCCCCTTTCCTATAGATAGGGAGGTTTAAAGATTTTTAGTGTGCTTGCTAGAGGCAAGATGAGCTAAAGTAACATTTTACTAATAGAGATTTTTATTAAATGTCTTTCCCTCCTTCACTTTGTGAACTTTACATTGTGTGAGATTTTTGATTAATAATAATTGTAATAAGGGGCCCCTCTAAAACAACATTGCAATAGTGTGCTCAAATCACAGTTGCTTTAAGAAAACGTCGGCTTAGAACGGCAGCCTGGGCCAAAAGCTGCAATTTACTGCCCAGAAAATTTGAGCAAGTACTGGATGAGTATCAAAATAATATAAAAGTCCAGAGTATTTTGTTGTCAGGATATTCCCTGGAATTACTATCATGTACTAAATTATGTTTCTAAACGTAACTCCCAAGTTTTAAAAATCATATACTCATCACAACATTTTTTTTTTAAATTAGATTTAGAAAAATATGTTTATGTCAGGCAATATTTCTTTAAGCAATATTCCAAAATAAAACCAACTGCCACTGATGAGGACTTTTCAGGCTAATTAGGATGAAGCTGGTGTTAGTTACACCAAACAATTAACTCTAAAGACTTTCCCAAAGAAAGATGCTGTAGCTGATGGACAAAGCTGCAGTCCTAAGCCTCTGGGGTCAGTTAGCTGCTCAGTCAACTAAACTGCCTTGTTTTAGGCAGAGGAGTTCCTTTTTCTTTCTTGCAACCTATTCCAGAGGACCCAGGGGCTTGAGGGCCTTGAAAATGGCACAACTTTTGTCCTGCTGTCAAGGATATCTTAACAGAATGTGTGTTAGATTCATCCAGTGACAATAGTTTAAAATAAAGAAAACAACACAAAAACATCTGAAACCAATTCAGAAACATAGAGTAAGCTTTACTCAGCAAAACAACACGAAAAGCATTAAAATTGGTTAAGTAGGAGAGCAGTAGAGATAATGTTTAATGTTTTCAGCCAAAAAGCAGCTGGAAAAGTACAGCACTACTGAAAAACAACAGTTTGTGATTGTCTGGGACCTGGGCATGGTTTTAAGCTTACAGCTCTGGAGTATAGGTTGGATGTACCTAACTTGTTATCCTTAATATCCTCAAACATGATCTATGATAGTCCGTCCTATTTAGAGATAACCACAAGCATAGCTGTCATGTCTGTACATTGAAAAGAGCAGCCATCATGGAAGTTCCCTTCATGGTACAAAACGTTTGGTGTATTGATGCCATCAGTTTTGATTGCTATCCTTCAAACTTTGAACATTATTGCTTTTCGAGAAAAAACCCTAAATGAGGCAGTAACTGTCAGAAAAGAAAGCATCATACTGTCCAATCTAAATGGAGTGGGCTATGTGATGGTTTTACTTTCAAGGCCCCAACTCAATTGGTTAGTCAGGGTATCTTTCCACTAATGGTGTCAATGAGTTCTTTACCAACAAAATGCTCACAGTGCATGTTAGAAATGGGGTCTTTGGTTGACAGTCAGGTTACCCCCTGTTCAAGCAAGGACCCTCACTCTAGTCAGGGTAAAAGAGAATCACCCTCAGCTAACCCCTGCTTACTCCCTTGGTAGCTTGGCAGAGCAGTAGGCTTAACTTCAGAGCGCTAGGTGTAAAGTATTTGTACCAACACACACAGTAATTTAATGAAAACACTACAAAATGACACAACACCGGTTTAGAAAAATAGGAAATATTTATCTAAACAAAACAAGACCAAAACGACAAAAATCCAACATACACAAGTCAAGTTATGAATTTTTAAAGATTAAACTCAAAAATAGCGCTTAGAAACAAAAATGCTTCAATGAGATGTTAACACGGCGTCGTGACGGAGTCGTTCCCAACAAGCCGACACCAGCGGCGCCGGACACGGAGTCGTGTAGACCCCCAAGTACAGTACCTTTGGTGAAGAGTGAAAACAAACCGAGGCGCGAAGTCAGGAATCGCGGCGTCTGTGCGAAACGTTGAATCCGTGCCCTTCAAGCGGCGTCGGTCACGACGTGGTGCGGCGACTTCCACGGAGTTGCGGACTTCAGCGGGGCTGCTGCGGCGTTGGGCCTGCAAAGAGCGTCGCGTTCCAGCGAAGGTCAATCGTCAGGTGCAGGCGGTGTTACCGGATTCAGCAGCAGCGTCGGTCCAAAGTCGTCCAAAGTCGATTTCCTTGGATTCCACCAGCTTTCCTTTCAAGGGCCCAGGAACTGGATAGGGCACCACTTGTCAGAGCAGGAGTCTCTCCAGAGACTCCAGGTGCTGGCAGAGAGAAGTCTTTGCTGTCCCTGAGACTTCAAACAACAGGAGGCAAGCTCTAAATCAAGCCCTTGGAGATTTCTTCACAAGATGGAAGGCACACAAAGTCCAGTCTTTGCCCTCTTACTCTGGCAGAAGCAGCACTGCAGGAAAGCTCCACAAAGCACAGTCACAGGCAGGGCAGCACGTCTTCCTCAGCTATCAGCTCTTCTCCAGGCAGAGGTTCCTCTTGGTTCCAGAAGTGTTTATGAAGTCTGTAGATTTGGGTGCCCTTCTTATACCCATTTTAGCCTTTGAAGTCACCTTTCTTCAAAGGGGACTCACACCTACTTGTGAAATCCTGCCTTGCCCAGGCAAGGCCTCAGACACACACCAGGGGGTTGGAGCCGGCATTGTTAGAGGCAGGCACGGTCCTTTCAGATGAGAGTGACCACTCCACCCCTCCCTCCTAGCAGAGATGGCTAATCAGGAAATGCAGGTTACACCCCAGCTCCCTTTGTGTCACTGTCTGGGGTGAGGTGAAAAACAACCCAACTGTCAAACTGACCTAGACAGGGAATCCACAAACAAGGCAGAGTCACAGAATGGTTTAAGCAAGAAAATGCTCACTTTCTAAAAGTGGCATTTTCAAACGCACAATCTCAAAATCAACTTTACTAAAAGATGTATTTTTAAATTGTGAGTTCAGGGACCCCAAACTCCACATGTCCATCTACTCTCTAGGGGAATCTACGCTTTAATCATATTTAAAGGTAGCCCCCATATTATCCTATGAGAGAGACAGTCCTTGCAACAGTGAAAAGCGAATTTAGCAGTATTTCACTGTCAGGACATATAAACCACATTACTATATGTCCTACCTTATCCATACACTGCACCCTGCCCTTGGGGCTACCTAGGGCCTACCTTAGGGGTGCCTTACATGTAAGAAAAGGGAAGGTTTAGGCCTGGCAAGTGGGTACACTTGCCAAGTCGAATTTACAGTGTAAAAATACACACACAGACACTGCAGTGGCAGGTCTGAGACATGATTACAGAGCTACTTATGTGGGTGGCACAACCAGTGCTGCAGGCCCACTAGTAGCATTTGATTTACAGGCCCTGGGCACCTCTAGTGCACTTTACTAGGGACTTAACAGTAAAACAAATATGCCAATCATGGAGAACCAATTACGTACACATTTTAAACAGGAGCACTTGCACTTTAGCACTGGTTAGCAGTGGTAAAGTGCCCAGAGTAACAATAACAATAAAATCAGAGTCCAGCACACATCAACAACCTGGGGAACAGAGGCAAAAAGTTAAGGGAGACCACGCCAAGGATGAAAAGTCTAACAGTGCACTAGTCTCTAAATGAGGTGGGTGGACAGTGTGTTTGGCGTACAGGGTACTCTGTTACACTTGCAATGTTGTACCCTGTCAGCCAATCTCTAAAACACCCTCTTAGTCTCCGAAATGGAAACAAAAATTCATCAGTGGGGTGGGATGCAGTCTGAAGCCAGCAAGGGTCCCTTTATATCAGATAGATCACAGTCTTGTTCCATCTGAAAGTATTGGTTTTTGGTGCCAAGACCCCTGAGCTCTGAGCAGAACAAAGTTGGCTTTCATAGTAGCTGTGCTTACTGCATCAGTGATTTATTTACCACCTTGCCCATGTCCAAAGTTTTGCCTTCAGGCTCAGTCACTCTTTGGTGCTCAAATTTCTCCAGCAGAGTATGGCTAAAAGCAGTAGCCTAGCATTGGTCCACAAAGCCAGATACCTTTTCTGTGAGGTCCCTCTGAAACTTTTCCCTGTGTAGCAAAGTTACCTGAGTGGGATGAACCTGGTTTTGTGGCATAACTTTGATGCAACATGCCTCAGCACCTTGCCCAAGTCCCCCAGAGTTCAAAACCTTTTAAAGTCCAGCTCTTCTCCAATTTGAGTGAAAGTGTCTTCTGGTGCCCCAGGGAGGTTCCACATCCCCGACTTCCTCTTCACCCAGTTTACTTGTAGCACTCAGTCATCTATAGTAACCTAAGCCTTACTGAAGTAAGGGGTCCTTCTGTTTTTTTCCCTTTGAACAGGCTAACACGAGGTCAGGGATCCTAACCTTGGAAACAATTTACTAGGCAGAAATCAGAAGTACTTGAGCTCTTATTTTCCTGCAGGAGCTTTGAGGAGGCTGTGGTGACGTGCCAGCTTTATCCTATGCACTAGCAAGTGATTCGAGAATTGTCCCTACCCAGTGCTTGCTACTTTCTTACTTTATGCCAACTTCTTTTGCAGTACTTCCTCTTTGTTTTTCTACAACAATTCCCTTGAACTCTAAATTCAAAATGGTTAAACCCTTGTTCCCTATGGAGGAGTGTCAGAAAAGACGATAGCCACTCCTTTATTTTGATGAGCTATCCTGATGTCTGTCAAGGTTGAAACTGGTTCTCCCTCCTGCAGGAGTTGAAGTCAAGGGTTAAAATATCTAGGAGTTCTCTGGGAATTAATGGAAGGGAAGTATGATGGAACAACGCATACACTTACAATGCATGCTTCTACAACGTGGTAAGTACAATGCATGGTCATTACCATGCATGCACTTACCACAAAATGTTTTCACAATGCATATGCTTTTACCACAAATGTCTTTACCACAACAATTTCATAGTAAAGGCATATTTGGTAAAGGCATATGCATGGTAAAAACTAGAGGTAAGTATAACAATATATATACACACACACACACAAACACACCTTTCTACCCAAAAACCCTACCTACTCTAAACCCTAACAATTACCTCACCACCCCAAGACCCATACCCACCCTAAAACCTAACAACCCTTACAGCCCAAACCCTATACCGACCCTAAAAACTAAACACCACTTACCACCCCAAAACCATACCCATCCTAAAACCTACAAATGCCCCCCAAAATCCATACCCACCCCAAAATCTAAACACCCCTTACCTCACCAAACACCATACTCACCCTAAAACCTTAAAATACCCTTACCACCCCAAAACCCATGCCCACCTTAGAACCTAAAAATGCCCTTACCTCTCCAAAACCCATACCCACCCTAAAACCTAAACACCCCTTACCAGCTCAAACCCCGTACTCACTCTAAAACCTAAAAATGCCCTTACCACCCCAAAACCCATACACACCCTAAAACCTAAAAAATGCCCTTACCACCCCAAAACCCATGCCAACCTTAAAGCCTAAAAATGCCCTTCCAACCCCAAACCCAAACCCACCCTAAAACCTAAAAATGCCCTTGCCACCCAAAACCCATACCCATCCTAAAACCTAAAATGCCCTTACCACCCTAAAACCTAAAAGTGCCCTTACCACCCTAAAATCCATACCCACCCTAAAACCTAAAAGTACCCTTACCACCCCAAAATCCATACCCACCCTGAAAAACTAAACACCCCTTACCACCCCAAAACCCATGCCCAACCTAAGACCTAAAAAATCCCTTACCACCCCAAAACCCATACCCACCCTAAAACGTAAAAATGCCCTTACCGCCCCAAAACCCAAACCCACCCTAAAACCTAAAAGTGCCCTTACCACTCCAAAACCCTTACCCACCCCAAAACCTAAAAGTGCCCTTACCACCCCAATACCCATACCCGCCCTAAAACCTAAAAATGCCCTTACCACCCCAAAACCCATGCCCACCCTAAAATCGTAAAAAATGCCCATATATATATATATATATATATATATATATATATATACATATATATTGAATCCAAAACAAAGCGGCTAGTTCACGCGGCGCCGCGCTCAAGGTTACCGGTGCAAGTGCCCAGGGCAAGCCGAGCCCTTGAATTAATTATATAAACAAAGATGTGGCAGTGCAATCCATCAAGATGTTCAAAGTCCTTATTTTATTTCATTTCAAAACTGCAAACAACCAAACGACGCATTTCGACCTTGCGGTCTTTTTCGAGTTCATGCGTCCTATTCTCATTCCACATTTTTATAGACGTCAAGAGGTAACTACAATACCAATGTATGCTGGGATCTATAGTTCATATTGCGACAAATATGCAATCATTATAAACCACTGATAATCGGTGGGACTGTCTAAAGTAAAGTACAATTACCTTTAACCACAATGTATTATTTCATCGGGGGAAGGGAGTTTTTCCCTGGGCTGGCGGGCGGTCTTTTGGAGACCGCCCGCCAGCCCAGGGAAAAACTCATAATACCCTCCGCGGTCTTCTGACCGCGGAGCGGTATAATGGAGGGCGGGATCCTGGCGGGCGGCCTCCGCCGCCCGCCAGGGTCATAATGAGGCCCATAGTGGATTACATGGGCACTTTGCGGTGGCTTAGTTAATTGCTTACTTAATGTTCACCTGTAGGTTTTTCTAAATGTCAAAATGGTTTCTTTTGACGTGCTGCTGCAGTGTTATAGGCTACAGTCAACAACAATGCTAGGCCTGAGGCCAGTCTTTAACATTCACACATATGAGTGACATACTTATACTCTGCAACTCAGGCATGGCCTAGCAAGATGGTGGTTTAGTTGCACTCAGGAGAAGCTTCAGTGCTGCAAACCAAAATCCTGCCTAACTCTATGGGATGGGCGCACCATGGATCCCTGAGGTTCACTGCATAGGTGCAGGGACCACTGGGATGCTCCCTGTGATGGTTAATACCCCTGATCTGCTTTAGCAGGGAGAGAGCATCAGGGCCTTTTGAGTGCAGCTGTAGTTTTGAAGGCCCTATGGCCGGGCAGTGGAGAAAGAGAGCAGACTCACAGACACGGATGCATTGCCCACAATGAAAACTGCCCAGACGGTCATGAAAGGCAAGAGCAAGCCATGTGAACAAAAGTAATCAATATGGGAATGCACATGTGGAGACAAATCAATTTGGAGGGCTAAGAGAGTGCACACAGATTGTGCTGAGCAAGAATAGTTGGAGGAGCAGAGGGGAGAACCAAAAGTCCAACCATGCATAAGGAGCTGTCAAAGAAGGGAACAGAACACAACCAGAGGATGCTCTTGATGACTACAACATCTGGACGGCGGAGCTTCAGTGAGTGAAGCGACCATTGGGGATGGGCCCATTTGCATGAATGAGTGTGGTTGTCTCTCTCTATCCTTGTGCCTTGCCACGTCTTTGAACAGACAGCTGTTGTTGGGGGCTACTATGATAGAGGCTGGCTGCCTCGTACTTCCCTCCTTGCCCCTTAATGAGCTTCTCCATTAGTTATGTGCACAGCAACCTCCTGGACTGCGGCTTCTGTCCTGCCTTGACAGTGCAATGATGCCCCCCAACTGCAATTCTGATAATGACAGTTGTCTACTGGATATTGGTTTGGGGACTAGCCCGCACTTGGGAACTGTTGTGGAGGGTGCTGCTAGAATCCTCTACACCCATGACCTGACGGAAGCAGGGTGCAATGGAGATGACTGACTTCACAGAGCAGGAGGCACACATTTCAAAATGGTGACACATAAGAACACCACCCAAACAACCCTGAAAGTAGCTGATCCACCTGGAGATTATGGTGCAGGCACCTGGTCAACTGATGCACCTACAGGCCCCTTCAAAAAAACCTGTTAATACATTTGAAACTATTCTTGAAGCTAAAGTACAGTTTTTTGATGCACTGGAATCTGAACTAGACGGTGTCACAATTTTTCTAAGCCTTCATACCAAGCTGGCAGAGAGAGTGGTAGAGACAGAACCTGCACTAGCTACTGTCAGGCACACAATACAGGAGCTTCAATGATGAATCACTGACTTTAAAACATGACTGGAACTCCTGGGATACATAGTGGAGGACTTGTAAGGATGTACTTGAAGGAATAACATTCAAATTGTGGATTACTTTAGAATTATTTCTGGAAAAATAGCTGGTAGACCACAAGGCTTCTGGATGCTTCTTAAAAAGATTGTCAATTTAAAGAGTACATAGGATACCCTTGATGCTTCACAAGCCCTGACTGCCTCTTCGACCAGTGGTCCCAAGGCATCTGGACTACAGTGATAGGGAAAAAATCTTGCAGCAAGCAAGAGTAATGGGCCCAATAGAGGAAAGGGGCAGGAAAGTCTTAATATACTTGATTATAGAGCTAAAGTTAAATAGCTAAGAGCCTAACTCTTCAAAATCAAATCACATTTGGGGACTCTTGGCCTTAACTACATGGTGCTGTTCCCAGCTAAGCTGAGAATCCTGGATAATGAGATATCCCACTGTTACCTCTCTAGAGCATGCCCTAGTCTGTGTGGTGGCTAGAACTGGGGATAGAAAGATCCACCTGGACCCCCCCACCCATAAAACTGCCCAGGTGACCAAAAGAGAAACCAGATTGGTAAAATGTTTGGAACACAAAGCCACCTCTGGATAGGCTAAATCAGAACATCAAAATGCAATCCAAGAACATGAAAGGACTCTCCTAAAGAACAGTCAGATCTTGAGAGACCACCTACTAGTTCCTGTGTTCACACATCATAAATAATAAGATATAGATGGGAAACCAGTTGCAGCACAGAGACTAGCTCATGATTTAATTTGAACTGAGTCCATGGCTGCTGTTTTTACTCTCACCGAAATTTGGTGTTGGGAAGTTGAAATAGTTTGCAGTGAGCTTAGTGGATTGCAGGGTGGCCATTGTAAATGGGATGATTGCAACACTTGGCACGAAATCTCTGCAAGTTAGAGGGTGCTTTTATTCTTGTCTTGAACTTAGTGACTTCTTTTTCTATTACTTTTCCTTTTTTTCCCTGCACCCGAGGGCCCACAATAGGTGCATTGGGAGACTGCTGCTTGAGATTTAGTGATCGCCATGCCAGTAATAATCTGGTGAGATCAAGTTATGTGTGAGTTTTTTTTCTGTAATGTTGACATTTCTATTCATGTACCGTAAAGATTCTGTTGAGCATTGGCTGTGCTGACAGTTGAGTATGATTGCTGTTTGGTGTTGGACATCTGTGTGGATGTGCCCATCTGAGCAGACAAGACAGGGTCATCACTAGATGAAAGTGGAGTGGGCATATCTAGGCATAGAATTGTCACTTGGAACTTAAGAGGAATGAGGAACATTGCCAAAAGACACAAAATACACTTCACAATTTGCCATCAAGGTGCAGATATTATGTGCCTGCAGCAAACTAACCTAGAGAAGGTGGAGGTTTGAAACCTGGGTAAGCAATGGAAAGGGCAATTTGTACTGTGCTGAGTGCTCTTTGTACGTGAGGGGTCACTGGCCTGGATTAGCAAGGAACTCCGTATATCGCAGTGAAGGTGGATATAAACACGAGTGGGAGGTGCATGCTTGTGGATAAATTACTAGATGGAAGAGTGCTCACGCTGGACAGTATTTAAGACCCTAACTCTGAGAAAGGTGACTTCTATGCTTCATTTTTTGACCGCCTAGCCTCACATGTGTAACAGACATCATTGAGGCAAGACCTGAACATGGCATCTGATATAGCATTGTAATGAACATTACCCCCACTTATGGGGACACACAAAGGTAAAGCCTCAGAGACTCTGGCAAAATGGTTGGATGCTTGTGCACATTGCCGCGACTTGGCAGAAGATACACACACTGTTCAGGAGTCCACAAGTTATATTCTAAAGTAGATCAGGTGTTATGCTTTGATCAAATGGTGGGATTCCTTGTAAGTGTGGACCATATGGCTAAGATACTGTTGGACAATGTGCCAGTTATGATGGAGTGCAGCTACCAACATTAAGACTCCAGGTGGATGTTCTAAATGAGCCTACTGTCACAAATACCTGCATGCATCTCAACATACTACGGTGTCAAAAGGGTAAAAACAAGATATCTGCCCTCAAAAGAAGACTACTGGGGCAAAAGAATGAGGTTGCGAAGAGACAGCTGACACCAGATGTCCTAGTGACGCACAAGGCATATTTTAAGAAATGTTGAGCAGTCTATTTTGATTCGACCACAAAGAAGTCACAGTTCTACAAGTTAGACATTCTTTAGAAGGAGAATAGCTGGGACGCTTGTTGACATGGCTGATACATAGGGAGAAGGGACGGTGGTAACATCACAGGAAATTATTAAAAGTACTATGGCAGGCTACTATTCAGTATTATACAGGGAAGGCCCAGATCCGGATAGGCGTCTTATTGATATTGAGTGGCATGCAACATGAGAAATGGAAGTACCCATTAGTATTGCAGAAATCAGGGGCAAGATAAAGGGACTGGCAAAGGGGAGGATGTCAGGTGGGAAATGGGCTCTCAGCTAAAATCTATGCCATGTACAGTGGGACACTTGCCCTCAAATTGCAAACGATGTATGAATCATCCTGAGAGGGTGGGACATTGTGATAGACAATCAGAGAGGCCATAATAGATGTGGTTCCCAAAGGCAAACAGAACCTACTGAGAGCTGTGGCATATCAGCCTCTCTGAATGTTTGATCTAGACCAGGGTTCTGCAAAGTCGGTCCTGGAGAGCCGGGTCCATGCCAGATTTTTTGCATATCCACATTTAGAAAAAAGGTGTTTCAGAAATCTACAGTTTTCTAAATGTGGATATGCTAAAAATCTGGCATGGACCTGGCTCTCCAGGACCGACTTTGCAGAACCCTGACCTAGACTATAAGGTCATGACAAAAGTGTTGGCCAAGAGGCTAACGCCTTTGATGTTGAACTTGGCCACAGTGATCACGTGTGTTTTATAACCCAGCCATGAACATTCAATGCCTTTCTACATTTCATTAGGGATAACCCACAGCTGAATATGCAATCAGTAGTACTGTTCATAGATATGGAGAAGATGTTTGACTCTAAACATGGAATTCCTCTTTAATGGACTGACCAGAAGCGGCTTCAGATTGGAAATGCTGTGATAAATAAGATTGTTGTACAGCAAGCCAGCAGCAAGGGTAAGGACAGGTAGAGAGTTATCAAAAATTTGGAGGTGGGATAGGGTAGAAGACAGGGTTGCCCACTTTCTCCCCTTCATTTGCTTTGGCCATGGAGCCCTAACAGCACAAGCCCAATAATAAGCTAATCGATTGAAGATGAGAATAGGCAGTGATACATAGAATCTTGCTCTCTAAAGACAATATTGGGGGAAAGCGCCCACCAGTACTGATGAGGTTTTGGAGGTGTTAGGGGGCTTTGAGAGCATATCCAGACAGAACGTTAACCTAGACTAAACCAAATTATACTCCCTGAGGGAGATGAATAATGACTCTTTCTGATATGGTATCTGAACTGGTGCCATTTAGGTATGTTGGGTTGAAAATGTGTTGAATTGAAGATGATATAATACACGGAAGCATACAAAGAAGGATTGACTGGGATACTGGGATCCATAGGTTTATGGAAAAAAACTTCTCAAGTCCACAAAAGGCAGGAAAGTACTATCCAAAATGGTTGTCTTATGGATATCGTTGTACTTGTTTACAATAATGCCAGTTAAATTGCCAAAAAGCTTATTTGGTAAGATCAATGGAATAATAACAGATCTGGTTTTGGGGGAAAAATGTATAGATGCACCCTATACAAATGACAGATTCCCACAGAGTATGAAGGGCTCAGAGCCCAAGATGTAGAGCTCTACTACCATGCAGCACAATTAGAGTTTGTGGTTCAAACGTTATTAGGGAATGGACATGTGGAACTGCACCATGACATGTATAGGTGCAGGAGGAAACTCTTCTGTGATGTGTTTGAGTATAACAATAAACACAACAAAAACATGACACTAATGACTATAAAAGAGTATATCATGACCTGAATACTGACCCACACCAAAGTTAAAATGCCAAATGGCAAACAGTTGTCTACATGGCATTGCTAGCCTTCTACAGTCTTACTACGTCTGTTTCTGTTAGAACATGGATTAATGTGAATATATGGACACTAGGGCCCTGATTTATGAAAATGTAGTGCCGCATTTACGTCATTTTTTTATGCAAAAGCAGAGCACACTTACAAAATATAATTATATTTTGTACATTTGCACCGCTTTTGCGTAAAAAGGCGTAAAGGCGGCGCTAACATTTCATAAATCAGGGCCTAGGTGACTTAATAACTGAAAGTAAATTCCATACCTTTGAGATGCTGAGGAAGGCTGGTTCACTAGGAGTCAACCAGTTCTTATCCTTTAATGCAATACTTCAGATGATACAGAACAGCTTGGGCTTCAGGTGCGATCTGCTGAAGGTAAGCAGGGTACTGGAAATTGTACTCAAGCTAGGTACATCACGTAGGGTGATGACTTACTGAGGGTTAGTGGACATGACAAAAACACACCTGACTGTGCTCTGACAGGTCTGGGTTGAGGATATAAATGATGATTATCAGTGAGGAAGTAGAAGATGACAATTGCCTACACTTGTGTGATAGTACAAAATGCCTGATTTAGGTTATTTCAATTCAACATCCTACAACACATGTATCTAACTCTAACTAAACTACATTTAAGGGCAAATTTCTCATAATTTTACACAGCACAACACTGCAAGCTAACTTGCTGCACTGCAGTGGGTGAAAGGGAAAGGAAAGGAATGTGCTGCATTTAACATCATAAGGCACACATTTGGTCAGGGTGCCTACATTTTTTAACAGGATTGTTTTTGTACAGGAAAAGAGACCTGAGAGGCATTTCCCTCTTTCTGTCTGCATTCCCAGGTCTACCACTAATGGAAAATGTGGTAGTGCGCCAAAATCAATGGGTAAATGTGTAGGAGCACCCATGCTCCACCCAGGGAACACCTCTCTGAGGCACACCAATGCACATCAATGATTTGCGCTGCCTTGTATTATTCCAGATTCATCAAGCCATGCAGGGGCATGTTGTTTTCTTTTTTAAATCCTGTATATAGTATGTGGCAATAATTATTGTGATTCAGATGCCTTTTTTTAGGTACCATTATCTTATCTCTTTTACCAGTTTTGTAATGCAGTAAATATCCATGTTTAATCCCCCTTAAACTAAGTCTTGAGGCACACCTACAACACCAACTGGAGCAGTTAATAAAACACATAAGACAACAATCATGTTCTAAGCAGAATGTGGTGAAATGAGATATGAATATACTGCTGTACTTTTCAGATCATTGAAAAGCTTTCTTAAAATTGGTGCCTGATAACATACTCATAAAATATCCTATGCATTTACCAAAATAGCACACACTAAAGCACCAAAAAAAGCTCAAAATTGCTGAGGTCTAATTTAAGACAATGTATTCTCTTTACTATTGAACCAGCTGCACAAGCAGCAATCAAATGCCAGATGCTGGTGTTTTAGAATGTTGGTGTTGGTTTGTGGAACCCGATAGTTGGTGAGGGGGTTACTTCATGTGGATTGCGTTGGTTTCTGCCTAAATGCAGGTGTCAACTGCAATGAGGTGACAGCCTAGAATTCATGTACGCATGGCCAGCCTTAGCACTGTTGGCGCCCTGTGCAGCAATGTTTGTTGGTGCACCCAATGACCACACCACCCACGGATTCCCTCAATACCACCCTTTAACCCCTCAAGTCTCCAAAACCAATCTCTTGCAGATGCATGTAATTAGTTTTATAGTGCCTCTCATTCCAGTGTAGAGTAGCAGAGCACTTTACATCTCACACACATTACACAGAGACAACCAATCATACAAGTGTAAATCAGTGTATCAGAAATGTTACATAAGACAGAGGACTAGAAGGTGTAGGAGTCGCATGTCATCCATACTGGTAGGCAGTATGGTTTAAGAGTGCTTGATCTGGAGAGAAGCACAAACTCAGAATTTAAAATGTAGCACCATGGTTATAACCAACTGAAATCTTTTTGCAACACTAGGATAATGAAAGAATGTGAAAATATAGAGCTCTAATCTATACCTTGCAGGGTGCACGCAGTTCTTTGATGACAGTTAAACAGTTTACTGTTCTATATTAGCATTTAAACTGTAGGTAACAAAAGGACTTCTCTGACAAAAGCAGTAACCCACTGACTTATTCCCACGAGAACATGAGAACCCTGTGCATGTTAAGAATTGAAATTGAATCGACAAGTGGTGGAAGTAATGAAAGATGCCCCACTGGCGGATATTGAATTTTAAGTGCCCTAAGGAAGTTCACATGCGGTGAAGGAAACCAGGTGGCTGTCTCTTTCTATAGCATCAAAGAAAATAAAAGATGATTTGGCTGTCTCATTCTATAGCATCAAGGAAAATAAAAGATGATTTGGAGTATATACAATTTGGAATTGGACTTCTGTTTGAATGGATTGTAAATTATCGGTGGACTGCCGTTTAAAAAGATTGGAATCAAATGCCATATGTTTAAGTTCTCTAACCTTACAAATATATATTTATGTATTAAATCGGACATCGTTAGCCGAGTACAAACTCTGCCGTACTGCTTCAGACCTTTTAAGTAGAGGGCACACTTCACAATTTTTAAAGAAAAAAAGATTTCAGTTTTGCAAAGAACCTTACAGCAAAGGCAATACATTATTTTGTCTTTGCTGAGACTTGATCTTCTAGCCTTCTGACCTCAGACAGATGTCTTCAAATTTTAAGAACAGAAGCAGATAATTTCAACCAACCACTATTGTAGATAAATAATGTTTTGAACATTTTTATAGATGCAAACATGTTTATTCAAAACAGAAACAAAAAATAGGGGGAAGGCTCAGTACTTCATTCACGCTAACACCATTTGCTCTACATAAACATATAAGGGAGGAAGAGTTTGGGAAAATTATGAAGTAGAAGAGTTCATTTTAGCATAAACGATCAGACACCTTTGTGGACCACCTCTCTCTCACAGTACAAAGCCAGTGTAATATGTTTTTCAAACGTATTTCACCAACAATGAGTTGTAAAAATAGGACTTTCAGTGGTGAGGTCAGTGACTGAGAAGTGGAAATCAGCAACCTTTAGTGACCCTACCTGTCAAGGTAACTGTATTTAAAATGTTTGTTAAGATGAGTCAATGGATGATTGCGCCGTTTGTGAGTTAGCAGTAGCACTTCTTGAAAATAAATGCAACTCTGGACACATCACTCACTGATAATCCTCAAAAAACTTTCTAGCCCATCCAAAGACGCCCCCCCCCCCCCCCCCCAATCTCTGCTCTCATTTCCCTGTGCAGGTAAGGGCTTGGGGATAAATACCAACACTGATGAGAAAGGCAACACTACATAGTCTGAGGACAACAGCTCAGAGCCCCTGTTTCAATTAAATGTTGTGAACCTTACTTAAAATTTAAAAGCATTCAACTCTCAGGTAAGCACTGTAACATATTGCAGTTGAGTGAACGTTCCATTCATGTTTTATTGACGACAATATATGAGCCCCTTTACTGGATTCAACAACAGAAGCTGGTAATGGTAGGGATGGATAAGCACCAGTTGACACCTAGCAAACATTTATTATGTGCAGAACTATTACTTTGACTAATGAAACAGACATCATTCTCGTTTACCATACTATAATATAACATTGGTGAAAGGCCACTTTTGCAAAATCTATAAGCTTCACAAGGAGTACTGTAATCCAGCTGTGCCTCAGACTAGCTGTGGTAGTTTCACTATGTCCCAAATTAGTTCTAAAGGGAACACATAGTTTATCACATTTGCAAAAAGACTCATAACAGGCAAAGTAATTCATCGTAGTCATCTTAAGGTTCGTGTCTACTTTTGTGACAATGATGCAAAGCAAAAGCAGGACTTCCTTTCACTTATCCAAGTGAAACAAAGACAAACACGTTAGCATAAGAGTGTGGATGGCTCTGGTCATAAATTAAGCTTAACCGGAGATATGCAATTAAAAAGATTCTAGTGAAAATAGCACTTAAAAGCACGAAGCACCATTCGCAGTCATCTGGTCATACTAGACAAGGAGACAAGCACAAGTTCAGATGGAGCTGAGGTCGGATACAGGGACTAGGTTAATCCATCTGAAAAAAAGACCTTTAAAGTCTACTGTGAATCATTCAATTCACAGTGGAGAAGGCTGCTAAGAGCAGGTAGAGTGACACAGATGGTCTTTGCTGTAGCATGAAGAGAAGGCCAGGCATTGTGGGCTGTCATCTTTGTAGCACGACAAGTCGGTCGGACATCACGGATGGTCATTGCTGTAGTTTCACACTGGCGGTCACCATGGGCTGTTGTTATTGTATTATGAAGTCCTGCACTCTGCCATTTGTTGCTGGTTGTATACATCATGAACAGTAGGTTTGACTGCAGCTTCACACTGGCAGTCATATGGGCAGTCCTTCTTTTGTAATATGCACATGTACAGGACTGTTCTCAAGTGTGGCTCTGGATGTCCACTGTTTATGACTAGTGTTATTCTTTGTGTGGAAGGTACTCCCTATCCCATCTGATTCTGGGAAGTTCTTCCCTATCAAGGCTCCAAACCTTCTGGGGTAACACAAGAGAGGACAGGCTTGATGTTTGGTTCCTTTGTGTGTGTGTAGGAGGCAAGGCCCTTTGAAATGTAAGTGAGGCTGGCTGCAGCCCCTCAGTACTTTTGCCAGTAGTGCCCATTCTGTCTACACCTAAGTCCCCTTTGTGTTACGGTTAGGAAGCAATACTGAAACACCAACAGCAGACCCTTAACAGTAGTGAGACCCAGGACACTGGCAAATTGATCAGATGGTTAGATGGTTAGGACAAGAGCATGCCAACCTTCTAAAAGTAAACAAAGAAAACAAAAGCCAACACTGTCAGTACTTTGAAAGAATTATTTACATAGAGAAAGCAAATAAGTATTCTCATAATGTAATTTTAAACTTTGTCCAAGACTTTCTCAAATTGTATCAAATGTACATTAATAGAGTTTGTGACCATCCTCCAACTGAAAATGGCATCTCCGAATATAGTTCACCATGACTTACCCTCTCCTGCCATGAGGCTGTTGGCAGCAAGAAGAATAACTATGCCTTATTCACTATCCCTGATCTAAGCAGTGACCATTTCATTCTCTCTTTAATATACTCAGTCTAATTTCAATCCAGTGGACTATTGTTCTAAGACTTTATATTTTGCACTGAGCTTTGGAATATATACATTTATATATTGGCAGACATCAATGTGTAGTTATAGTGTGGTCACAATAACCATAGGGAAAGCACTTTGTTTCACTCATAGCTTTGCAGCTGTTAGATGAATTTTCACAAAACGTTTCCACAAAAATGTTAATCCACCTCATAACCTGGAAAGTTTAGATGTGATCTTTTAAGTGGGGGCTGAGAAAAAAGAACATGTTTTTCCATACGAATTCCCATCAGAATATTGGTAAATGATATATAAAAAATGGCTGGACAAAATTATACCACATTTGGCAGAAAACTAGATCTTTCCTCAGAAAGTGCGCTTTTATGATTTGATGTAAATCCATTCAGCCATTTTTGAGAAATAAAAGTTGAACAAATAGTGATATCTAGATGTTTTGTCCTGTGGGGGTACTGTGATTCTCTTTTGGTACCACAAATTTAAAAAATAAACCATTCTGATTTGCCAAGAGGGCATTTTTTTAGATGAGTTTCCTTGGTCCCCTGTGACTTATACTGGTCCAGCGAGATCAAGGAATCATATAGGCTTGCAGCAATGTGAAGAGAAATGTTGCAGCCTCCATTACAGAACACAGGAACTCAGTCCTCATGTCCTGAGGCTAACATGAAAATCATGTATACGGGTGAATGGCACTATGAGACCAAAGCAAGCTTGAAACATTAAAGCTTACATGGACTTGCGGTACAAGGATGTTGACAATTCCTTATTCCACTAAGTCCCATAAAGACCACTTGTTCCACACAGACACCTGGTGAAAACAGCACTAGACACTGGTTATACATGAAAACCCCACTCACTCTCAAAAGGACACCTGCCAGGCCACTCCCCCATACTCTATGGCAGACCACTGTCCCTACCACTAGACATTTGTTCTTTGCCCCCCTTTCATGGTCACCTGGTGGCATATGCTAACTCCTGTTCTCCCAGTTCCCCCTATTCAACCGCCAAAGGTCCCTGCCAATTCTCTACACCCAGCCCATGCCCAACTAACCTCACTGATGAATCTGAAATGTCTGCATCCTACAATGCATGACACTGTCTAGGGGGAGTGATCTATTGAGCAAACCTTTGATGCCATTACTGTTTGCTGTTTGTTTTAAATTCTTTCTTCCTTTTACCTTTTCAAAATGCCAATAAAAAAATGTAAACACTGGATTTGAACTTGGTGGCAATACTGCAGGACTACAGCAGTATCAAAATAAAAATGTAGAAAAAAGTATGAAATATATGGGGTGGATGGGCTTAGAGCTATGGGCCACCTAAATGGGGTTGAGGGCAGGACCTGTTATGGGTGATATAACCTGTTGCACTGAGCTTGTCACTTAGGTTGCCAAATTTCAACTGCATACAGCTTTGCCCTATGCCGAACCCCTTGCAGAAAGACAACAATCTGTAGCTACAAAACACATACGGGTGGGCAAGCATCTGTTGCACAGGGTGTTCACCCTGTGCACAACTTCTTGCAGACACCACACTCCCTCCAGAAACCCATGCCAACCTTAGATACAAACCTCCACTGCACCCGGCCTTCATCCTCTTCTGCACCCTTTGTGGACAGCTAGCCGCCTATGCGCATCCCTGCACATAAGGATGTGCAAACACCTTCTGTGCATGTTCTTAACCCTGAAAATAACTTCTCACAGACAGCCAACTCCGTCCAAGCACCCAAACCTCCCTTAGGTGGCCAAACATTCCGTGTGCACAGCCTTGGCCCTGTGCTGACCCTGCATAGACAGTCAAGCACCCATAGATAACCAACCACAGATGGGTAAGTTAGGCACTGTTGCACACAGGCCTTGTCCTGTGCACAACCCCTCATGCACAGCCCACTCCCTCCAGACACCCATGCCCCCTTTAGGTGGTCAAACCAAGTTAACAGACACCCTTGGATTTTAATGCAAACCCTTATCTACAAGGACTTGCAGACATGGGTTTGCTCTAAAATGGTGTGCCTACATGCATAACAATGAGAAATATGTTTCTTTCCTCTTTGTATATGTGCTGCATTTTGCAGCACAAATATAAGGAGGAAGTAGCTTCCAAGGGTAGTATTTTAACAGGAAAGTATTTGAAACATGGGCAAAATTATGAGGACCGCTTTCACATATTTGCAAAAGTTTCAAAGAAAGAGTCAGTACTTGACACACAAAGTGATCTGAGCGAGGGGGTGGTTATGTTGAGTTTTTAGGTATGGTTGTATAGTGATAAATTTGAGCTGTAATATGGTTAGATTTTCTGTGGTGTTATGATGGTTGACATGTACAGTGTTGGGAAAGATGTGATTGGAGACAATGTGATTGTAAATGTGAAATTCGGATGGTTTGGTTGTGGTGCGATAGGACTTGGACTTTTTTGACTTGGCATGTTGTAAAAGATGTAGGCATTTAAATATATGATATTTGTTTATATCTGATGTGTATTAAGATATAGTAATAGTGCGTATTTGTTTATCTGTAATAGTGGCTTCTAGTGAGTTGAATATGTGGTATGGAGATCTTGCTGTGACTGGTGAGAGTGGTAAAAATTGGATTGTTTCAAATAGAGGATGTGACAAGAACACAGAATTTAGCGATTCTACATGTTTACTTCGAGGGCTGGCTCATGTAGGACAGATGGATTTTATGATACTTGTGAGATGGAGATTTGATTGGTTGCCAGTTATTATATGCAAGTAATTTTGGAAAATTATATTAGTTTTAGGACACCGTATAAAGTTGCATTGAAGATGGTATACAAAAATAATATACAAGAATTACTTTATGTGGATTTAGGATATTATGAACTTGTATGTGCACTGCACATATCAATTGGGTTTTCTCACAATTACTTTGGTTCTGTTATAACAATGCGATATATAATTGAGAAAATAAGTATTTCTTATTTTGATAATATACATTTAAAGTTTGTGGTCCTCTGTCAATGTACGGAAATATTTGTGTAGTCTAACTCATATTGGTTGTGAAAATAATTACGTTTCAATTTTAGGACATAGGAAGTATGTTGTTTTTATGCAATGATTTGATGTTTAAGATATATGTACATTTGTGATGGTCTCAGTGGGAATTCAGTCCATTTATTGCTTTGATAAAATGAGATATAGGGAATTATTTAATGGGATGCTACAATTGTGTGATCACAATTTATTTGTTTTATGTTGTATTTTAAGGGTGTCTTTGTATTTTTATTCACAGCCCTGATGAAGTCCCATTGGTTAGGATGAAACACGTTGGCTGGGCTCAGAATCTTTGTTTGAAGAACAAAATTGAACTCAGCACTACTGGCTCCTGTGTAATAATGGACTGAATGAAGAATGAACACAGAAATGGACCTTTATTATACCACCTCGATATGAGTTATTGCTTTTAAGATATGTAGAGTGCTCTCCTTGCCAATTTGTAATGTTTAGAATTGTTGTGTGGGTTCATGAGTGGTAGGAACAAAAAGGGTTGAAGCACAACAATTGTTTACTGCTTGTGATTGTCAGTTGTGTGGTCTTGTGCTTTTACTGTTCTTAGTTCAGTTGTTCTTCCAAAAACGTATTCATTGTCTCTGCAGTTCAAGGCTCATTTGGAAAGTGCTAAAAATGTAGTTTCAATGGGGATAACAGTGCCAAATGACAGTGAATAAAGATGCATACAGCAGGTTAGGCAAACAATGACATTTATTTTGAGCAAGGCAGTATATGCATCTATATATTAGTAGAAAACCAATAATTACTGAATAAGCTCGCAAGGCTTATACATTTATCATCTGCTATCAGGCCTAGGTATAAATTGTAGTCTCTAATTTAAAAAGACAGTCCTTGAAAACGTTAATTCATTGTTAAATGTTAAGGAAAATGATTCTCCAAAATGAGATTGCTTTACATGGGTGTTATGTTTCACATATGTTAATTTAACAAAGTATCATAAGAGATGTTAATTTTTTGTGATACAAATGCACGCTTGACTATCTTGTTCGTTCTGCCCCCAATGTACTACAATTAATTACAGACCAAAGTTGAGTATAAATCACAGAACGAGCAGGCATCATTTCACAGTAAAATGGCTTCAATAGAACCATCGTGAAAAAAACGAGAGATAAATTGATGATCAACAAAAAATCGAAACCGATCAACAGTAATTTCTGTGTTTGTTGTAAATGTTAAGGTTTAAGACAAAAGTGGGAAATTCAAAAGTAACAATTTCCGAAAATCACGTAGGGAGAGATTAATTAAGACTTTGGGGCATATTTATACTCCGTTTGCGGCGAATGTGCGTCAAAAATTTTGACGCACATTCAGCGCAAACGTTGCCCCACATTTAAACCCTGACGCCCGAGCCGGCGCAAAAGGAAAATGGCACAATGTGCGTCAGTTTTTGGAAGCGGCACCCCGCCCTGCGTTAATGACATGCAGGGTAGGCGTTCCCGTCCAAAAACCGACGCACACAGCGGCGCGTCGTATTTATGCTTCCGGGCAAAAAAGACTCCCGTGCGGTAGGCGGCACAAAAAGATGACGCAAAGCACGAATAACGTGAAATTTTAACGCCTGGGTCAGGGCAGGCGTTAAAATGGGGCAAACACACCTGTACTTAATCAGAACACACAGAACAAACAACAGAGCAGCAGAGCAGCAACAGGGTGACATGGAGGTGCTCGTTTCTTCAGCGTGCACGTAGACGCAGAGCCCTGCAGCAACAACAGCAGCTACAACAACAACAGCAGGGACCCCAAAGACAGCGCAGAAGGCAGGAGAGGATATTCCGCCCAAGAACAACCCTGCATGGCCTCAGGGAACGAGACATCATCCAGAGGTACCGGTTGAACTGGCAGGCCATTCAGCAGCTGCTGAGAAATATTGAACAGCAGTTGGCCCCCACTTTAGTGACTCCCCGCACTATCCCAACAGAAACAAAGCTGCTTGCCGTACTTCACCTGCTGGCAAGTGGCTCGTTTCAGACAACTGGTGCCCTGGTTGGTGGAATATCACAACCATCTTTCTCTGCATTCCTGCCTAAAGTACTGGATGCCATCATTCGCCTGACACCCCGCCACATCTTCTTCCCTAACACACTGCAGATGCAGCAGGAAACTAAACAGGGGTTCTACCCCATCAGTGGCTTCCCGCACGTCCTTGGTGCAATCGACTGCACACACGTACGCCTTGTGCCACCTGCTGCAACAGAACACCTCTACCGCAACAGGAAGCACACACATTCAATCAACGTGCAGGCCATAGTCGATCACCAAGGACTGATCAGCAATATTGTGGCTAAATATCCTGGGAGTGTACATGACGCATTCATCTTCCGTCACTGCACCATCAACCAACACTTCCAGGATGGACGATATGGCAATGGACTACTTGTTGGTAAGGACAAAAACCAAACTCATATACACACTGCTCAGAAACCCTCTAGGACAAACAACACATACACCACAATAGCAACACCTAGCCAGGAACACACTGAGGTACTCACATCACTAGCCATGTTTCAGAAGTCACCATTGAACCTGTCACACATTGGAATTTACTGTACAGCTTAGTGTGAAGACATTAATGACTGTGGTAGCCTAAATGTCACCTTGCAAATTGGAAGTCTCACAATAACCTGTACACTAATACAATGCATAAGTTTAAAGGTATGGGATGGCCTGGGTATGTTCATATGAACGTTTCAAATACACTTTCGTGTTTCAACTCTGCATGGAACTATCATCACACCCCCAGTGAGGACACATGGACACCTGTATCACAAGTCACAATGCAAGGGAGGGCACACTGTACTGGAGAAACCAATACATCCTGCTGACAAACAGTTAGCAAACAAACACTTGCTCAGCCAAGGAAAAAAACTCAATGCAAAAGTTTTCACCAACAACCATAGGTTGTCACATTAGTACACAAAAGAGTCACAGACAACACAACACAACTACTGCCATCAAAGATCTGTACAACAGGGCCTCCTACATCTACTTGATCCCATTCTGTGTTTCTCTTTCAGCTGATCAGGCTTATGGCATTTAGCCTTGGATAATGACACCATTTGGAAACCCAAATACTGCTGCTGAGCGGGCATACAATGACGCCCACAAGAGGACACGCAGCATTGTGGAGCGGACCTTTGGGATCCTAAAGCCTAGGTTCCGCTGCCTTGACATCACTGGCGGTAGCCTACTCTATTCCCCAGAGATGGTCTGTAAGATCATACTCACTTGTGCCATATTGCACAATATTTGTGTAAAAAGGAATATTCCCCTCCTTGACCTGGACCCAGACATGCCTGAGGATGACGAAGAGGAGGATGCTGGCCTGCAACAGGAGGGGGAACAACCTAACACGGCAGCAGGAGTGCGTAGGCGCCAACAGCTTGTAAATAATTTATTTTCTTAATGTATCATAATAACTTGTATTCCACACTTGTAAATAAACACAGATAACCAACACCACATCATGCTTTGGCCTATGCATTTCTGACCACCTTTAGTTTGAAATCGCTGAAGAAGAATGTCGTCTCATTGAGCAAGAATGCTATAACATTCATCACACCAAAAATAAACATCACAAATGTATGCACAGAGGGTAGGATGTGACATGATACATTACAAAACACAGAGGCCAACAGGAGTACAAATGTGGCAATTACACATGCCGGATCCAAACACCTGAGACAGTCTCTCATCCAGCCCAAAATTTGAGATCATTTGAAAGTCACATCACACGTGTTCAGAGACAGGGTGGGACCATCCATGTGTACGTGACCATGTCATCAATGGCTTCTCTCAAGTGTGTGATATTAGCAATACACAATTGGAACAACATCAGCTGCCACTAACTCAGGAGGAGACCTTGAAGTCACAGTGACAACATACACCCAGACAGGTGATAGTGGATCCGCATTCCAACACACATGTACACATATGTCATACAATCAACCTAATATTTGAAAGTAGACCATCACAGTTGTGTCCCAGTTAGAACCTAGCAGGAAGAATGTAACATGCCACTAAACCAGTTTATGCAGAAAGGGACACAGACAACAACAAAATTATTCTCATTGGCACATCAGGAACGCTCAGAGTCTTGCAAACATAGTCATTGGAAAAAGGTATGCAAGTTTGCTCCAATTCATCATTACTGCAAACGTCAAATGGGCTAATGAGATGAATGAATGGTCAACAGTCATTCATACCATATGGCCTTACATTAGCCTGCTGCTGCAGGTTTGCCATGATATAATAAATAAAACCCATGGATACAGTAGCTATTCTGGATGGTCAAATCCTAGGGTGCTGGGGGCCTAAGTCCACCGCTACCGCCCCCCAAACATACAAGAATCTTGTACTTGTGAACTAAACACATGCATAAGGCACATGTGTGGGCTACATGTCAAAAGTCCAACACAAATCAGAAACACAAAATCATAATGGGACATGGTTAGCCCCATAAAAACTGTAAGTGACTATTGCACTCCCTGTTAGGACTACAGATAAAAGCATCACCATCATAATTGTGGACACATTTTGGAGAAGGAATACATCATGGTATCCCATCCATCATTTCAAAATAGCCATCTGCAATTACCTAAAATATGTAGACAAATATGGTCAATACATTAGTTAACGTATCCAAAACATTACAGTGTGAATGCCTTCTATACATACAACAACGGACATGTGTCATATCCAAACACAAATGTGTATCACATAGCACCGTTTGACCATGACAAATCACCTTTCCAAAGTTCAAAACATGAAGACATAAGGAAAAATTTGCTCCAAATTCTACGCATACAGCATGGGCGTCATAATTTGTTCACGTACATGAGTGCACAGAATGCAGAGTCAAATATAAATGTATCCAAAAGTTTCACATATTTAGCCATCAAAGTATAATTTACATCATACATTTTTTTGACTCAGCATCATGTGCACTCTTGTACGTGGAAAAAATATGACGCCCATGATGTATGCGTGGTAAAATTGACGCTACATGAACAATATGTTGGTCATCTCATGTACATTAAAAAATTATTAATATTCATATCATATTTTTTGACTCAGCATCATGTGCACTACTGTACGTGGAAAAAAATGACGCCCATGATGTATGCGTGGAAAAATTGACGCTACATGGACAATATGTTGGTCATCTCATGTACATTAAAAAATTATTAATATTCATATCATATTTTTTGACTCAGCATCATGTGCACTACTGTACGTGGAAAAAAATGACGCCCATGATGTATGCGTGGAAAAATTGACGCTACATGGACAATATGTTGGTCATCTCATGTACATTCAAAAATTATTAATATTCATATCATATTTTTTGACTCACCATCATGTGCAATGTAATGCGTAAAAAAAAATGACGCACAATTGTGTATGCGTGAAAATATGACGCATAACGGGAAAATAAAAACGGCGGCTATTTTCTGCAGGAAATGATGTAATAGGATATCCTGTTTACAAAATCTGTACTGGGAGTTAACTTTCACTTTCACTTTGCAGTCTCAGATTTATCTAGACTGTGTGATTGTGTGAAAGGTGTTGTCCTGTGTTTTACTGCTTTTGTGTCCTGTGTCCCTTGTATTTTGTATTTTTGTGAATCTATTCTTGTTGCATAACATTGTCTCAGTCTGTTTAGTCTTGTTTTGTCTATTCCTGTGATTGTCTGTATTGTCTGTGGGAGTCTGTTGTGGGTAGCATAGTTTTGGGGGTTAGTTGGGCTATTTTTCTCCTTTTTCCTTTTCCTTCACACCTCTACCTTTCCCCATTTCCCACTTTTACTTTCTTATTTCATTTGTCTATTTTTCTAGCAGTCAATATGTCAGGTAGGCCTCGCCTGTCCAGGATGGGTGAAGATGAATTGGGGGGATTCATATGGCTAGTTAGCCATTTCCTCCCACTGATGCTGGGGGCCGTGTGATACAGGGGTATCACACGGAGGCTAGGAAAATCCGGTGGGAGAAGGTGCGCCATCACCTGGTCCGGGTCTACGGGAGCATGCGCAATGTCCATTAATTGAAGCACCGCTGGGCAGATCTGATCACCAGGGAACAGGACCTGCTGGACCACCTGGGAATCAGGATTGGTGGCCATGTTGGTGAGTACAAATCAATTACATGGGAATAATAGAAATCTGTGTGGGAACATGTGATGATAGTTACCCAATCTCCTTAATAAGTAGCTGACTGTGTGTAATGCTAGGGAAACCTAGGCCCATGTTTATACACATATATCCCCATTTTTGCAACACATTTTCACGCAATAACAGCAGCAAATTGCAACATCTATCTGTATTTTGCTATTTTGCCCCCTCTCTGCGTGACAAAATGATGCAAATGATGCGCTACAAAGGTATACATATGTGCCCTAATGTGTATTTGTTGCAGAATGTGTATGAAGACCAATGCTAGCAGTCAGATGGCTCATTTTTGCAACACATAACAGATGCCAGTAGCTGTATGTAATGTAGTGTTGCATTTGTGTCAGACAAGCAACACGTTAACGGCTCTATTTGTACTCTACAGGTCATAATGGCCAGTGAGTAAGTCATGTAGAAACAACATACCTACATATGAAGACGCCATAGCTAGACAGAAAATTTGAAACCCATGAAGATGCTATACATGTGTGTTGCCTTCACGTCACATGAAGTTAGATATGTTGTCCACACATATGTCACATGTGTGTGTGGTTGCTGTGTGTTGAACATGTCCACCTAGCCTGTTTGATTGTGAGTGGTCATGCAGTCCTCATGGAACCAGTTTTGGAATGTCTCTCTGGGATGCACATGCTGAGATGTATGGATAACATTATTGTTGGGGCATACTAATGGAGGGTTAACTTGGACGACACATGACTGTCCTGGCCACTGCATGTGTGTAGTAGGGTGTGTAACTGTAGCAGGAGACTCATCCAATGTTAATGTTGAATACAAAGTCATCCATGCAGTATGACCATGTGGGAAAGTCTATCATTACCATGTCATATTCACACAGTGTCATTGTAACTGAAATTATTTGTCAGTTCACCCAGTCTGAGTATATTCTTCCTTTCATGCTTTACAGGTGGACCAGCCCCGTACACCGTGGGAGAGGTGGGACATTTTGACGACCCCAATACCTACAGTGAGTGTCGCCTGAGTGCTATTTTCATTGTTTGGTAATGAAGCATGATGGATTACTGTGTGTTCAAGAGAATTCATGATTTGATGCGCTGGCCGTTCATTGGCATTGTTGTTTTAGTGTGATATCAAATAGGACTTATGTTTCTGTAAAGCAATACCTAGCCATCTCTCAGATTGAGGGGCTGTAGGTCATTCCAGTTGGGCGGCAATGGGGAATGGGATGACTCATTTGGAATACACTGGTCAATGTTAGACTTGGTCAGGGACTTGCCATGAACTGAGTCTGCATATCAGACTGACAGTCTCCCAGATAGCTTAGGCACATGGCTTTGATGACAAGTGCTTCTACCTAGTTGAGGATGGACTGTGTACACTGTAGGTCGGATCTTCCGGGGGCATGTACTTCCACAAGGTGAACTAGAAGTGTGTGTGACTTGAGTGCAATGGCCTAGGTGTTCTGTCGAATCATGAGAATGGGTGTTCTACCTCCTCTGTGTGTGTTGTAAAACATGCCTCACTGATAGTATGTCATGTTGGCCTAAGTCATATCATTTTGACATGTGTGGACCTGGGATGTGTCAATGTTTGGCTGACTACAACGTGTTGCTAGCCCTTCATAGGTGTTGTGTGTGAAGGCACATACTTGTTGAACTTTCTATACACTCCTGGGTGTGCATTGAACATGGGATTGTTGGTTGTTCTTCCCACACCACCCACAAAGACTGGGATGTTACTGTGAAACAGGGTACCTAGGACTGTAGCAACCAGTATGTTACACGTACTTGACACCTTTTGTGACTTGAGTTAGTACCTAGGGCCAGATGTAGCAAACTGTTTACAAGTTGCAAATGTCATAAATTTCTGTTTGTGAGTTGCAAACGTCTGTTTCCTATTCCGAAATGTATTTGGTGATCATGAACATATTAGCAAAATGCTTTTCCAAATGCAAAATATGAAGGGGTTTTCCAGACCTACTTGCAACTCACAGTGGTAGGCAATTCCATTTGCAGCCGAGTACGTGGTTGCAAAGTGAGTCGCAGTTATCATCCACTTGAAGTGGATGGTAACCCACTTGCTAACTGGAAGGGGTCCCCATTGTAACCCTTCACCTTTGTGAGTGGACCTAAATAATCCTGTACAAAACAGCCAGTGGTCTAAGGGACCACTAATTACCGTGAAATAATCCAAGATTGAAGTTGTTGTAATTTTTTACTAAGTGCAGCTCATTTTCCTTTCAGGTAAACGGCCTACACTTGGGGAAAAATAACCTGCTTTAGTTAAAAGCAGTCACGTCCATGGAGGTCTGCTGTTCCCAGCAGGCCTCCATCCCCGTGAGTGCCCATAGTCACTAAGGTGGCGCAACTTGGAACCCACATCATTGATGTTCATGAGGTGGGTCTTAGCGACCCCATAGCGACTCGCATTGCAAATTGCTAGTTGCATTTTCCAAATTCCTACATCTGGCCCCTAGTGTTGACATTTGTTTATGGCCCATGGGTTCAATCTTAGCACACAACTAATTCCAAATGGCATTGAGTGAGGAGTGTGATTGTTATCACATAGATTGACATATGTAGTGAAGTCAGTATGCGGAAGAGGTGCTGCCATGATGTCAAATGCCTTAGGTATGATTTGGATGAGTAGTTTAGGGTGATGTCATCCATCATGTAGAGACATGGATATGCTAGGTGTGATATGCCCTTATGTATGCATGTTTCACATGTACTTCCTCTAAGCCTTTCCGTGAACTATGTTGTGACAATTGCTGCAACCAATACATTTCTAGTAATGGACAAATAACCCATTGTGCTATTCCACCCAATGCAAATCCAAAGCTAAATATTTGCCTTTTCTCTTCACAGCTGCAAACCTGAGTGCCGCAGATCGCAACCATTTTGAGCGCCGTGGATGAGATACAGGCACATCCTGCAGGTGCAGTGTGGGTATCGGAGGATGGGCCGCAAGTACCATTCAGATCGGGCCTCCGGGGCGTGGTGGGCCACACCACAGGCTCCCCCTACAGTGCCACCAACATCCACCAGGTCTGCCCAAGTGGACCCAGCAACGTCTTCAGCAATGGACCCTTCATCTTCCTCCAGACCTGGACCCAGCCGTGTGGTGGTAGCAGGACTGTCCCGTGGCCAAACAACTCCAGCCACAACACCAACCTCCGCCGGCACGCAAACCAGCACAGACCCTCCTGTGGACCCAGCTGCCTTCCTGGCATTGTCCCGAAAATTGGACAAGTTGGTGAAAAAGGTGGAAAACCTGAGGGAGGACATGAGTTATGTCAAAAAGAAGGTCCGCTCCATCAGGCGCACACTACGGAGGGCAAATCTGTAGTACTTTTGCCCTCTTGAACTTTTACCCCTCCCCTCTCACCTCTTTCCTATTTTATACTGTTAGTTGGGTTTTGGGGATTAGTTATAGGATAAGTATAGGTAATTAGATTACTTAGTGTTAGGGAAGAGGGTGGGGGGTCCTTATTCTTTCTATCTTATATTTTTGTGTGGGTGGGTGGGTGTTGGGCAATGTTGGGATTCCTTTTAAAAAAAAAAAAAAATATATATATATATATCAAAAAAGCAAAAAAAAATATATGTTTGTTTAGGATAGTATAGTATGCGTGTAGGTTAGTAAGTGTTGTCCTGCATGTGTCTTGTCTCATAATGGTGGGTGGGGGGTTGATGTTTAGATCGTTTCGTTACATGTGTAGAGTAAGTTTAGCTTAGGTTAGTTAGGGACAGTTGTGGGTTAGTAGTAGTCAGGTTAGATTAGTGTAGGTTTACCTTTCCCTTAGTTGCCTCTTTTATTACTTCATTGAAATAAAAATTTAGTTAACCCTTTACATGATGCGTTAGGTGCTACATTATCATGGCCTTGACATCAGTGTAGCAGAATGTTTTAGTATGCCATTTGTGTCCTATGCTCGCTATCCCCAGGATATTGAGGTTTAACATGCCAGCTACCCGTGTGCTAACTTGGTAAGTATCCACCATGTGGGAGACCCACCATTGGTAGTGTGCATTGATCACCCAGGGTTTGTTTCGGTATGTATCCTACTTCACAAACAGTGCTTCCAGACTTGTTATTGTGGGTAAATAGATAGGTCGGACAGCAGTGTGAAGTTCAGGGAGATCTTTGTAGATGAGGAATTGTTCACACTCTTGTCTTGTTGTTGTCATTGCTGACCTACATCATGTGTGTACTGATTCAGCATGACTTTCCTTCATGGAAGTATACTCCGTAAGGGTGATTGATGCAGTGTAATTTGTTAATGATTCCTTACATTTTACAGCATTATTTCTTATTTAAGTATTGCATGGTGCCTACATTTCTCAGCCACCATTAGTTGTCTAGAATAGCTATAGATGGTGCATCATTCTGTCCAACACAGCATGATTGTGTGTGCTTAGTCCCTTCATCAGTTATTTTCCTCAGTATGGTAAGGCTATGATGCAATCCTGGCCACTGCACAGATGTTTCAGTATACATGAAATCAGGACAGTAGTATAGAGAATCGACATGGTTTCCACACAGCCACTTTGGAGTTATGTACTGCACAGTTGAAGTGTGAAATAACACAGAGACACAATAGGTGTGCAAGTGATATTTATTTATAGGTGGTGTAGTGCAAAATGTCCATTCACCATGTTTGCTGAGTCCGTTCTGGTGCATAATTACATAGTGATCCTACAGAAGGGGTGTGGATGATGCTCCTGACATGCTGGGGTGATGTCACAGACAGTGCAGAGGGACAGGAATTGCCAAATAGTAGGAGAGAGACATTCACTGGCAATGGGGACAAGTCATAGAGTGGATTGCCAAACAGTCATTGAGTGTAGTTGTAGTGAGACTGGCATTTGACAAAACGTAGGACCTTGGTCAGAGTAGGCCATGGTGCAGGGACTAGGGCTTCCGGGTACTCTTGTGTGTGAATGTTATCTGTTCCATGTCTTCTTCTTCTGATGTGTGTGTCGCCTGGTGTGTCCTTGTTGTTGTTGGTTGTGAAGGGGCAACACACACCTCAGTGTTAGAAGACATGGAGGCAGACATCCCGGGGGCTGATCCCTGTCGAGTTATGAAGGGCAGTACTGCAGCAAGGAGGGCCTGCTGGTTTTTCAGAATGGCAGCCACATCAGGATGGTAGGCAGCCAGGTCGGCCCTGAGGGGTTCTATATTGCATTCGTGCACACGTTGACTGGCTTGCAGTTGGAGTTGTTGTGTCAACTGGATGACAGCTGTGCAGATTTCCTTCTGTGTTTTTAAAAGTTCCTGCAAGAGCGATGTTCGGGCTTGCATTGCAGCTGCCTGATCAGCAGTTGACATCATGCACGAACGCACCCCCTCAAGGCTGGCTGCCATAGTTTGCATCCCCACCCGCACCTCCTTGGCCAGCTCCCGCTGGACCCCAACGACGGTTCTTTCGAAGCTGGTGCCAGTGTCGTCAGAGTCCTCAGCTGTGTTGGAGCTGGCAGGTCTTACAATTGGGGTGGCGGGTGGTTCTCCTGTGGTGGCTGCTTCTTCTGTGCTCCTCCTTGTGACTGAAGGTGGGGTTTGGAGGTTTTCAAGGACCATTTGAATGGTCTCTTGTGAGATGTTTATGGGCTCGTCATCCATGTCATCAGGGAACTCAGGGACAGGCATATCGGCAGGAGATGCGTGTTCCTCTGCAATGAAACAGGGTACAATTAGTTTGTCTGTGTTGTGACAATTTTGCACTAAGATACAAGCCTTTGGATGCCTTAACTTTGTGCTCTGTGTTTGTCTTGGTATCTGCTGTCTGTCATAGGGCATTGTTGTAGGCCTATGGCCCACCTGTGTGTCACATGTATGATATGGAGCTATCAGACATGTCTGCCTGATCGCCTCTAGGTGTTGCTTTGTAATTATTTAGGAATAGGCGTGTTTTTGTCCTACTCCTCCCTCGGTGTTTAACTATTGTTATGGAAGGACATTTTGTTGGGTGGGCTCTCATTATCCTACATGTGATTACTGGCTTTCTAGGCAGCAGGATAGCTAATGGTGTGGGGGACTAAGTCTGACCCACTTGTAAATAACTCTGTCACCCTGATATTTAATTTTGCTCAGACTAACTAGCAGTGCCTCTGGTCTCCAACATCAAAGGAATGTTTAGACATCCGAGCGCATGACATCTTTGGAACTTCTCAGGGAAGTTGTGGTCACTCAGATCCTACACAATTATGTATTTTCCGGTATGTTCCCATACACAAATGAGAAAGACAGTATTTGTTTAATGTGAGGTTTCATTGTACAACTGACTTCTTGAAATTTAGGTGTGAGCCACAATAACCCAAACAATACACACTGTTAGAATTGAAATAGTCCGCAGGAGAGTAATACATTAGTACACAGCTATCATGGTGCCTAACAGTTTCTACTCTCCCTCTGCTTGTTCTATGCATAGCACAGCATGTTAAGTTTGGAGCTTGCCTGTTGGAATCACTGGGGAGACATCATCCCTCATATCAGAGGAATGGCCTGTGATCTGGTTGTGCATCAGCAGCAAGGCAGGCAGCATCTAGTTGTGTTTCTCTGTTTGGAAACTCCCTAATCCATATCTTGGGACAAGGAAGTGATTTTATAAGTCATATGTCATCGTGATGACAAAGTTTCCCTACGCAGGAATGCTAAACCTTAACCCCTACCACATCTATCAGCAACGTACCAGACTGTATCCTTGACTGGGGCACAGAGTGAATATGTTCTGGCAAACTCCAGTGCAGAAGTAGGCAAAACAGTGTGATTTGACTAATTGACAACACCTTAGGGGTGGCTATTTGCTAAATTAACTGATAGGAAGGGCAATGAGAATCATTTAGTGCAAAGTGCTCTGAGGCTCTTAGATGTGAGCAAATGAGTATAAGTACATTCAGGGTAAAATGCACAAAGGCCTCCAGCCTGAGGCTAATGCGCAAAGTATACGTTACACTTGCCACAATACACTTTGACTCACTGTGGGTGTTGTGACTGCCCTGCCAGCACACTTGCCTCTCAGGACCTGCCCCATACACTTTTTATTCACATTGCATGAACTGTACATGTTACCTGGCATTACCTATGCATGTCAATGTTAGGATGTGGTATGGATGTAAACATTGTTGATGTTTGAAGATGATGTTGGGTCATGTGTGTCTAATTGGATTGGCCTGTTTATCGTATGAATGTCCTATTTGGTTGTCAGACTTTGCAGGTGTGTTTCAGTGACCAGTTGCCTGTGTCCCCTCCTCAGGTGTTGTCTGAGCAGTATGACATTAGTGATGTAGCCTTGTTAGCCAGGCACGTGAGGGACCCTGACGTATGCAGCATGTGTGTGTCCTTAGTGCTGTGTGGCTCCTATTGCTGTTTAGTTTGGCTTATGTATGTGTCAGGTATGGACATTCGGCATTTGAGTGTACTGGTGCCTTTGTCTTATTTCTATGAATAGTTGCGGATGTCATCCTCGCCCCCTAATTTAGGTATGTATGTTCCATGGGAGGTTCCTGCCATTTGGTACTATAGCTGCACAGAGATGAGAGGTATTATTGTCAACTGTTGTGGCAGTTACATTGCAGTTGTTGTTTTGGCTACTGCATTACTGATAGGGACCTAGTTGATGTAGGATAGATTTTGCTATACAAGTGCCTGGATGTGAGTTTAACGTAGTGGCCTTCCCACCTGTCGCTGCTTTCCCTTGGCTCTATTGTTGTAATTACAGGATGGCCCCATGGGACTGTTGTTGGTGCTGTATTTTGTCGTGTCCCAGCTTCAGTCTGTGCTGGGCATGCCCCCCTGCCGTGCCCCTTTACCCATGCCGCTTCATATACGTGCTGACTTACATGCATTGTGTAGTAGGTATCCCCCCCCTGCTTACAGTCCCCATTATTGCAATTTATTTCCACATGTGACTTACCCTGCATGTGCGTTGTGTCGTGGTAGTCTGCGCTGTCCTGTCCTTTCAATCCCTGTGACGATCTTCTCCGGGATGACGGCTGCGACCATCTCCTCCATGTGGTCCAGGGCCTCCTGTTGTGCTGGACTCCCCCCTCCAGTCTGCATTGCTGCCTTCCTGTTCCTGGCCATTTTCTCTTTTGTCCTACGTTTGCAGTCATGCCAGCGTTTCTTACAGTCAGTGACTGTGCGGCGTTCTTCAGCCACACTGTTGATCTTGTCCACTATTTGTTTCCATATGGCCTCTCTCCTACTGAGTGGCAATTTAGAGGAGATGAAAAGTTGGTGCTGGTGTTCCGTCACCTCTTTCACCAGGATTTCCTGCTCCTCTTCACTGAAGCGACACTTTCTTTTTTTTCTAAAAATGGCCTGGTTCCTGTACGGATCCTCCTGGCTGGTTCCTGGTCTGCTCTCATCCTCCTGGGGTATGTTGTGGCATCTGGGATCCATTTTGGCTCTCCTCTGCTGAAAGGGCAGTTTTCGCGCAAAAATGTAACGCAATAGCGTAAAAAAAACAGCGCTTTCCGGATTGCGCTGTCGTAAATCGACCCACAGTGATGTGCGTCGCCTTTACGTTGGTTTCCTTTACGACTTGACGCCGCTATGTGCGTCACGAAATAATGACTCCCACCTGTTGGTTGCGCCGCCGTACGTCAAAGTATAAATTTGACGCCCGCACGGCGCTTCAAAATGGCGTTAGACGGCGCTAATTTTTTTGACGCAAAACTGCGTTAGCTCAGTTTTGCGTCAAAAAGTATAAATATGGCCCCTTGTGTCTCTGCAAACTGATGCACAAAGCAGAGAAAAGTCTTGATAGAGTACTCATTTTCTTGCAAAAAGTTTTTGAGATGGAAAAGCATCAATTTTAGCGTTTTGCTCTACTTTGCCTCAAGGGGATGTTTCATCGCTGGTATTTGGGAATTCCAGAGGAGCCACCCATTGTTTTTTAAGCAAAGCTCCATCTTGTTAAACTGGACTCTGAGCTAGTTCCAAAGTTGAAGAAATACTTTTTTCTCCTAACATATCAAATATTAGCTGTGCTGTGCTGTACGACATACATCTGATGTATGAAATATTTTAAAGATTGTTTAGTCCTTCGATATTGCAACCTTCCAGCACAAATCCTGTGCTAGACAACACACACACATTTTTGCACTATGGTGTAAAGTTGTGTGCTTGGCGCTAGAAGGTCTGTTTGTGTCAGTAATGAAAAAAACATCAGTAGACTAGTAAACTAAAAACGGTTTGATTTCCATTTAATCTGCATAAGCAGAATAATTCTAATGGCATCTTCATAGCACTTACTACCCCTGGGGAGGCGTTAATGAAATAATTTTAGTTAGGTAACTGCTCAGTGCCAAAAAAGTGAAAAAGTACTGAGGTGAAAGAGAACAGCCTAAAAGTATTTGAAAATAAAAAATAGCAATATGCCAATACAAATGATTGCAGAGTTCTCGCGACATCAAATGGCTGTTCAAAATGTCTCAGCAAACAAATTTCTTAGTGATTTGTCTTTTAGCCACTTACCAGGATGGCGTTTCCGCCAATGAGTTTTCGAAAATCTTCATGAGCATGATGTAAAGTCGAAATCACATCGCCTAAAAATGTAATTCAAGCTGTCTTTTCAACAATTAATTGGAAATCTGAAAATTCTACTTGTGAAGATAATAGCTAAATTAAACCATTTACAGTTTACGTGACATTCATAGTTTTTGCTGATTATGATCTTATTAATAATACTACATAATTAATGGTTGTGTTTATATGAAACCTCTTTGCAGGTGCAGCGGGACCATTCGCTTCGTCCTGGCTGGCAACTTGCGACCCAGGAAAATCCATAGAGCAAAGCCCGGCTAGTAAAAGACTAGCAGATAGAAGTCGTCAAGCAGCAGGATCAGCAGTCAGTACGGCAGCCTGGAGGAGGATTAATCCATGAGTGAGAATATCTATTACACTGAGCGTACTTACCTGCGGCCCCTACGCAGCAGAAGCCCCAGAGCCCGGGATGTGTGTGATTGACGACCGCGGGGTTCACAGTTCCAGCTGTCGGCGGCCCTTTTCACTTTAAATATGTCCCGGACGGTACTGACAACACAATACAATACCGCTCTCTTGCCTACCATATATAAGCAATGCAAAGTTGTCAACGTGGTTGTTTGCAGTTAGTCTCATGTACTCGTTCCTAATATCAGAATATAGCCCAAAGAAAGAAGAGAGAGGGTTCTTTAAGGTACAGGTTTTAAATACACTACTTGCAGTTTCTGAATAGCCCTTTTTTATTTATCGTCAGCCTGTTTCTGAACTATATGACTTATTATTTTTTAATCCTCCCGTTCTCCAAGCTACTGTAGATTTTGTGGTATCGTGATGTGTATATCTACTACTTCATGGCGATGAGGTTCCACACCTACTGAAGACCTTTGTCAACAGCTGTCACTATTGAAGACCTTTGTCAACAGCTGTCACGCTAGAGCTGGATCAGCATCGCTTATTCAGATCCGCTCTGCTCCGTAAGTCTAGCTTGTCCAGCTTCTCAGGACTCCAGGGTACCATGCTCTAATTGGGTATTGATTTTCCTATGGGTGTGCCTGCTCTACACCACCCCTTCATTACTAACGCACTGTCCAGGCGCACTTCAGAGGTTCTGGTTGCTGGGTAAGACGTTGCTTCAATATGGCATCCTTTGTACAGTTTACTTCCGAGCCTGTGCGCTCACATATGAGTCCGTTGCTTGTGACCTCACATGCAACGGTGATCTTGAATTGGACCAATTTGTACACTGTTCAATGTACTGGAAACTGGCAGTGCACAGTTTCCTAACATCCAGTAATTACCAGTTACCAATTATTTTGGCAGCGCTTTACATTTACTACGGTTCACCCCCTTTTAGCTACATTTCAGACCTTTATATGCTGGGGTGCCATTTAACATTTTTTTGCCAGAGCTTTCTATTTACTACCATTTACTCTATTTCAGCTGCATTTCAGCCTTTTATACGCTGGTGTGCAGTTCCCTGCTACAAGACCAATACTTTCAAGCATCTGAAGGTCAGTTCATTTCTGGAAATCTCTGGTATTGTACTATGCACAGTATGTGTTGTTAGGCCTTTAAAGTTTTCAACACTTCAGCTTGGTCTAGCTATGTGTTTATTAACTCTAAACATTCAACAATCTCCCTTTCTGACACAACCTGGCAAACCCACTATCAAATGGACAAAGTGGTTTTGTGTCTGTGAAAATCATCTTGTGGCTATCAACATTTACCGCCTATGTCAGATTTTGGGGACAGTCTGGTGAAGATCGTTGAAATATATATGTCGAAGCAATTCAAAGACTTGGGAATTAGTTTGTGGATGACCCTAGCATGATGTTGGAAAGGCACTTTTTTTTTAAACGGAAGCAGCTCAATGAGTAAAGGGTGGAGGAATATGTTTTTGTTGTCAGGATACTAGCATCCCCATGTAAGCTTGGGTCTCACCTAGACATGTACATTTGTGACCAATTTGTCTCTAAAAGCATATCCAAGAAAAATCAGGTGAAATTACTTGGTTGTCAGAACTCCAATCTCATTGGGGTTTAGATCTCACAAAAAGCATTACGAGGTCTCTAATCTCCTCCAAGGTGTTACATCCTGAAACATCAGTTAATGCCATTTTAGAGCCCACTTCAGTTGAAGATAATGAGTCTATTTGTGTTGTACTCACAAAAGGAAGGGCCAGGGCCAGCTCTAGGGCAGTGCGACTGGTGCCACCACACCGGGATTGACTTCGGGTGGGTGCCGTTATCTGGTTTTAAAAGCTCGTGCTTCCGTGTTCTTTGCCTTCAGCAATTTTCCACAATTAAAATGCCACGATAACTCGATTGATTAGTGGTCCTTCTGGAGAGAACTGGAGTTTTGTCTAGTGGAAGTTTTAACTCATCAGAAAGTAGGGCAGAGGGTTACTATACCTGCTGCAAAGAATGTGTACCACGCAGATCACAAAGTACATATACTTTAAATGGGCCAGTAGGTTACTGCTTTTGTTGGGGAGATACTTTAGTCACTTGCAGTTTATAAGTTAAATTCCTAACATGGAACAATAAGCTAGAAACTGTAATCAGAGAGCTTTGTGTAAACTGCAAGGTACAGATTAGAGTGTTTTTAAAAAATTTCTGTGTCGTTCATTATCCTGATGTCGCAAAAAGGGTACACTTGGGTAGAAATCAATTCTTATTCATAAAGACAACCCCGAACTATGGATAAACATTTTAAATTCTCAGTTTGTGCTTCTCCAGATCAAGCACTATTAAACTATACTGCCTACCAGTATGGAACACATGACTCATACACCTTGTAGTCCTCTCTCTGACATAACATTTCCTATTACGGATTTACATAGTATAAATAATTGTATCTGTGTAATGTGTATGTGTGATGTAAAGTGCTCTGACAGTTTAATGAACTGTTCTGCAAACAGGTAGGAGCAGTCAAGGGCTTTGTAGATCACATCAGCTTTAAACCTCATGCTCAACCTTGAATTCACAAAGTAGGTCAAGTCCTGTTGAGTGTCAAAGAAACACTAGGACAGATGCTAAAAGATTTATGCACTCAGGGTATTATAGAACGTGTTAAATCCTCTCAATGGTTGGCCCTAAAGATGCTTGCTCAAGAGAGGTCAGGTGAAATCAGGTTCTGTGCTGACTTGCACACCCTAAAAGCTAACTTCCTGGTAGACTGCCTCCTCCCGCCCAAATTACAAGACATGGTAGCTAAGGTCAGCATACCACCAGGTATATTTTGACAAAGACTCACAAGAGTTGATGACTTTTGTCACACGCTTCAGTGCCTACAAATATTTGAGACTACCATTCCAGAAGTTCATGGACATTCTTTTTACCAACATAAAGAGGTACCAGCATACCAGGGCGATATTCTGGTATTTGCAAACTCACAAGAAGAACACAATCACGCCTCGGAGAAGGTTCTACACATATTGATGCACCGAGGAATGACAATCAGAAATGACAAGTGCAAATTTGCCACAAATCAATTAGAATATTTGGGGTACACCATAGCTGCCTCAGGTATAAAACCCAAGTTTTCCCCTATCAAGGCTATGGAGGAGGCAAGTGTACCTGCTGACAGGGATGCTTTGTGCTCTTTCTTAGGCCTTGTTGCCTATTACACACACTTTGTCTCTGGTTAAGCACCTGCAGTTGAGCCCTTGAAATGTCTGTTTAGGTGGGCACAGCAGTTTCAGTGGTCATATGTAATGCAAGTTGATTTTTTAAAGGTGAAATAATTGATTGTAGAATCTCTCACTGCATTTTGTGAAAATTGCACCTCAATAATCATCGTTGACACCAGTCTGCAGGGCCTTGGGATGGCCCTGAATCAAACGGTGGGGGCAAAGAACAAACAATCACATTTGCCTCTAGGTCACTGAGACAGTTCAAAAAGCAAAACAGCACAATTGAAAGTGTGGCCCTAGAATGTGTCTGGACAGTTCAGAAATTCAAGATGTATGTGTGGGGTCGTAAACTTGTGTTACACACAGACCATAAGCCATTAGTGTCTATCTTCAAGGGGGAATGCACCACAATGTGTCCCCAAGGTTACCTAGGTCGGTGTCAAAATTGCATGAATGCAGTTTCACCATAATACATATTTTAGGTGGTGAAACTTTCCAGGTGGATTACCTTTCTCGCATGCCGTTACCACAATTTGACGAAGACTGTAATATAGATGATGGTTAGTGTGTTGCTTCAGTCAATGCTGTGCAGGAATGCGATGCCATGATTAAAGCAGAAGACTGGTTGGATGCCTGTCAACATGATGATGTATTGAAGAAAGTCAGCTGGTACATTGTACAAGGATGGCCTGAGATCATGAGTTTGCATTGTGACCTGAAAACCTTTGCCCAGGTTGCAAGGGAACTACCAGTTGTCAATGGATTGATCTTAAGAGGTGACTTACACATCCCTCCAGCTACCATATGCAATATTATCATTATCAAAGCACATCAGGGGTATTTGGGTACAACCAAGATGTCCATGCACAAACAGTACTATTGATGGCCATAGATGCACATGTAAAACAGGTAATATACAAATGCCCTGAATGCCTACTGTCCAATAAGCATTGGAAACTGTGTAAAACACCTTTACATCCTACTCCATATCCTGATGCAGCCTGGGGCAAGTTAGACCTTGAATTTTTAGCACCATATGTCTCTCTACATGTGGACATGAGATACGCCATCTTACTGGTTGACTACTTTTCTATTTCTATTATTTTTGTTCAACCACCCTTTACAGAAGTTGCAATACAGTTTTTGCTACAGCTAATGGTTTACATTGTGTCTTTGTAACAATCCAACAATCTTTTGCCAAGCCTGACACCAGGCATTTACATTGTTGCTCTGTACTCACTGTCTTCAAATGGTTTGGCAGAAAGAAACAACAAAGTAACTAAATAGGCTGTGGAGACTACACTTGATTCTGGAATGGATGTAAAATGATTCCTTAAATGGTGTGGGAATATAACACTACACCACACTGTACAAATGTGGTCACTCTGTTGTTGTTATTAAAAGGCAAAAGAGACGATTCTTCTTTGTGTCCCACCTGGTTAAAAGAATGATCAGGTATTGGAGATGAAGTGGTTGGAGAAAAATTCACATGTTGGCACAAGAGTGGCTAACAAACAAGTAAAAATGGCATGATTTTTGTAAGGGGTACAGTACTCCTGATGACGTAGTGGCTGGGGGACTATGTTCTGATCAAGAGTCCCATCAAAGTGATCAAAGTCATCAAAGTCATAAAGGGTGAGTCTGTGTTTTTATCCCCAACAAAGATTTGAGTGTTGGCAATGGGTCAACTTTGCTGGAAGGTAAAAGGTGGTGGAATAAAAAACATTTTATTAGACTGACACAGCAGCAAGTCAGCATCATAAGCAGGAAGAAATGTTCTAGTATTAACCTAGAATGGGAAACATCACTTACATCGCACTGAATGTAACAAAATGCATTTAGCACGATGCATTACAACGCATGTGCGTTTACCACACATGGCTTTACCACGCATGCCTTTACCACGAATATACCTTTACTAAGCATGCCTTTACAACGAATTTCATTGTAAAGGCATGAATCGTGAAGGTATATGTGTGGTAAAGGTTTTAAAGGTAAGTACAGGTAAGTATCAAGTGTGTATATATTAGTGTTTATGATGGGTAACAGTTATTGGTGTTAATTGCATTTTTAAGTTTTTGGGTGGGTATGGGTTTTTGGGTAGTAGGGCACTTTTAGGGTTTAGGGTGGGTATGGGTTTTGGGGTGGTAAGAGCATTTTTAGTTTTTAGGTTGGGTATCGGTTTTGGGGTGGGTATCGGTTTTGGGGTGGTAAGGGCATTTTTAGGCTTTAGGGTGGGCATGGGTTTTGGGGTGGTAAGGGTATTTCTTTAGGTTTTAGAGTGGGTATGGGTTTTGGGGTGGTAAGGGCTTTTTTAGGTTTTAGGGTGGTGTAGGAAAGTACCATCTTGCCTGGCATGTTACCCCCATATTTCACTGTATATATGTTGTTTTAGTGTATGTGTCATTGGGTTCCTGCCAGCCAGGGCACCAGTGCTCATAAGTGTGCCCTGTATGTGCTCCCTGTGTGATGACTAACTGTCTCACTGAGGCTCTGCTAACCAGAACCTCAGTGGTTATGCTCTCTCTGCTTTCTAAATTGTCACTAACAGGCTAGTGACCAATTTCACCAATTCACATTGGCATACTGGAACACCCTTATAATTCCCTAGTATATGGTACCGAGGTACCCAGGGTATTGGGGTTCCAGGAGATCCCTATGGGCTGCAGCATTTCTTTTGCCACCCATAGGGAGCTCTGACAATTCTTACACAGGCCTGCCACTGCAGCCTGAGTGAAATAACATCCACGTTATTTCACAGCCATTTACCACTGCACTTAAGTAACTTATAAGTCACCTATATGTCTAACCTTCACCTGGTGAAGGTTGGGTGCAAAGTTACTTTTTGTGTGGGCACCCTGGCACTAGCCAAGGTGCCCCCACATCGTTCAGGGCAAATTCCCCGGACTTTGTGAGTGCGGGGACACCATTTCACGCGTGCACTATACATAGGTCACTACCTATGTATAGCGTCACAATGGTAACTTCGAACATGGCCATGTAACATGTCTAAGATCATGAAATTGTCACCCCAATGCCATTCTGGCATTGGGGAGACAATTCCATGATCCCCAGAGTCTCTAGCACAGACCCGGGTACTGCCAAACTGCCTTTCCTGGGGTTTCACTGCAGCTGCTGCCGACCCCTCAGATAGGTTTCTGCCCTCCTTGGGTCCAGCCAGGCCTGGCCCAGGAGGGCAGAACAAATAACTTCCTCAGAGAGAGGGTGTTACACCCTCTCCCTTTGGAAAAAGGTGTCAGGGCTGGGGAGGAGTAGCCTCCCCCAGCCTCTGGAAATGCTTTGATGGGCACAGATGGTGCCCATCTCTGCATAAGCCAGTCTACACCGGTTCAGGGATCCCCCAGCCCTGCTCTGGCGCAAAACTGGACAAAGGAAAGGGGAGTGACCACTCCCCTGACCTGCACCTCCCAGGGGAGGTGCCCAGAGCTCCTCCAGCGTGCCCCGACCTCTGCCATCTTGGATTCAGAGGTGTGCTGGCACACTGGACTGCTCTGAGTGGCCAGGGCCAGCAGGTGACGTCAGAGACTCCTTCTGATAGGCTCTTACCTGTGTTACTAGCCTATCCTCCTTCCTAGGTAGCCAAACCTCCTTTTCTGGCTATTTAGGGTCTCTGCTTTAGGGAATTCTTCAGATACCGAATGCAAGAGCTCACCAGAGTTCCTCTGCATCTCCCTCTTCACCTTCTGCCAAAGGATCGACCGCTGACTGCTCAAGACGCCTGCAAAACCGCAACAAAGTAGCAAAGACGACTACTGCAACCTTGTATCACTTCATCCTGCCGGCTTTCTCGCCTGTTTCCTGGTGGTGCATGCTCAGGGGGTAGCCTGCCTCCTTCTTGCACCAGGAGCTCTGAAGAAATCTCCTGTGGGTCGAAGGAATCTTCCCCCTGCAACCGCAGGCAACAAAAGACTGCATCACCGGTCCTCTGGGTCCCCTCTCAGCACGACAAGCATGGTCCCTGGAACTCAACAACTCTGTCCAAGTGACTCCCACAGTCCAGTGACTCTTCAGTCCAAGTTTGGTGGAGGTAAGTCCTTGTCTCCCCACGCTACACTGCATTGCTGGGTACCGCGTGATTTGCAGCTGCTCCGGCTCCTGTGCACTCTTCCAGGATTTCCTTTGTGCACAGCCAAGCGTGGGTCCCCCACACTCTAACTTGCAGTGCACAACCTTCTGAGTTGTCCTCCGGCGTCGTGGGACTCCCTTTTCTGACTTCGGGTGGACCCCGGTTTACTCCTCTTCTAAGTGCCTGATCTGGTACTTCTGCGGGTGCTGCCTGCTTCTGTGAGGGCTCCCTGACTTGCTGGGTGCCCCCTCTGTCTCCTCATCCAAGTGGCGACATCCTGGTCCCTCCTGGACCACAGCAGCATCCAAAAACCCTAACCTTGACCCTTGCAGCTAGCAAGGATTGTTTGTGGTCTTTCTGCGTGGGAACACCTCTGCATGCTTCTTCACGACGTGGGACATCCATCCTCCAAAGGGGAAGTTCCTAGTCCTCTTCGTTCTTGCAAAACACCAAGCTTCTTCCATCCGGTGGCAGCTCCTTTGCCCTCTCAGCTGACATTTCCTGGGCATCTGCCTACTCTCGACATTGTCGTGACTCTTGGACTTGGTCTCCTTGTTCCACAGGTACTCAGGTCTGGAAATCCCCTGTTGTTGCTTTGCTGGTGTTGGTCTTACTTGCAGAAACCCCCTATCACGACTTCTGTGCTCTCTGGGGGGTTGTAGGTGCACTTTACACCTACCTTACAGGGTCATGGGGTGGGTTATTTTTCTAACCCTCACTGTTTTCTTACAATCCCAGCAACCTCTACAAGCTCACATAGGTTTGGGGTCCATTCGTGGTTCGCATTCCACTTTTGGAGTAAATGGTTTGTGTTGCCCCTATACCTATGTGCTCCTATTGCAATCCACTGTAACTTTACACTGCTTGCATTACTTCCTTTTGCTATTACTGCATATTTTTGGTATTGTGTACATATATCTTGTGTATATTTGGCATCCTCATACTGAGGGTACTCACTGAGATACTTTTGGCATATTGTCATAAAAATAAAGTACCTTTATTTTTTGTATATCTGTGTATTGTGTTTTCTCATGATATTGTGCATATGACACCGGTGGTATAGTAGGAGCTTTGCATGTCTCCTAGTTCAGCCTACGCTGCTCTGCTATAGCTACCTTCTATCAGCCTAAGCTGCTGAAAATGCCTCTTCTACACTAATAAGGGATGACTGGACCTGGTACAGAGTGTAAGTACCCCTTGGTACCCACTACAAGCCAGGCCAGCCTCCTACATTGGTTGTGCAGCGGTGGGATAAGTACTTGTAACTACTTACCACTTTGTCATATTGTACTTTTCATAAGAAAATAATATACAAAACAAGTTCAGTGTATGTACACCTAACCAAAAAGTTTTGCTTTTCTTCTCCTACACTTTCTGCTAAGTGCTGAAAAGTACTCCTAAACTTTCAAAAAGTTTCAAAAGTTTGAAAAAGTTTTTTTTTTCTGTTCTTTAAAAAGTCCTGAAACTTTTTCTCTCTTCTCACTGTCTCTAAACCTTCTTCTATCATGTCTGATGTAGGAACTTCTCTTAAAATGGTCAATACAACTTATGACAATCTTAACTTTAAGAGCCTAAGGAGTCTCTGCATTGATAGAGGTTTAGTGGTAGGAAAGAACCCTTCTAGAGAATTTCTGTCTAACATGCTCATTGAGAATGATACATCCCAGGGTGGCACTTCAATTGAGAAGTTAGGAGATAGCTCACACTCTGACTCAGGGGAGCCCCTTGAGAGAGGTGTACAGGGTTATCTTCCTAATCTGCCCCTTAGCAGACCACCTAGCAATACTGGTAGTAATAAAAGCTCCCATCATAGTAGGGATGGTTTTGTTCCTGAAGGCCAGGTTGTTAGAGTGCAATCTGTTAGAGGCAGGTCTCCCTCTGTTGAATCCAATATTTCTTCTGTGTCAAAGCATTCCCAACCCACAGATCTTCAAGACCAATTGTTAGAAAGGGAACTCAATAAGTTGAGAGTGGAAGAGACCAGGCTGAAGCTTAAACAGCAACAGCTGGCTCTAGACAGGGAATCCCTAGACCTGGAGAAGGAGAGACAGAGGTTGAGGTTTGGACCCCATGGTGGCAGCAGCAGTATTCCTGATAGCAATCCTGTGAGAGAGAGCATGATTCCAGGAATCTGCACAAGATAGTTCCCCCTTACAAGGAGGGAGATGACATTAACAAGTGGTTTGCTGCACTTGAGAGGGCCTGTGTGGTACAGGGGGTCTCTCAAAGGCAGTGGGCTGCTATCCTATGGCTATCTTTCAATGGAAAAGGGTAGGGATAGGCTCCTTACTGTTAGAGAAAGTGATGCCAACAATTTTGCAGTTTTGAAGGATGCACTTTTGGATGGATTTGGCTTAACCACTGAACAATACAGGATTAAGTTGAGACAGACCACAAACCTCTACTTTGGCTAAAACAAATGAAAGGTGAAAACCCTAAATTGTTGAGGTGGTCCATATCTCTACAGGGAATGGACTATACAGTGGAACATAGACCTGGGAGTACCCACTCCAATGCAGATGGACTCTCCAGATATTTCCACTTAGACAATGAAGACTCATCAGTTCATGGCTAGTCTTATTGTCCTTCGTTTGGGGGTGGGGGGGTTGAGTAGGAAAGTACCATCTTGCCTGGCATGTTACCCCCATATTTCACTGTATATATGTTGTTTTAGTGTATGTGTCACTGGGACCCTGCCAGCCTGGGCCCTAGTGCTCATAAGTGTGCCCTGTATGTGTTCCCTGTGTGATGACTAACTGTCTCACTGAGGCTCTGCTAACCAGAACCTCAGTGGTTATGCTCTCTCTGCTTTCTAAATTGTCACTAACAGGCTAGTGAACAATTTCACCAATTCACATTGGCAAACTGGAACACCCTTATAATTCCCTAGTATATGGTACTGCGGTACCCAGGGTATTGGGGTTCCAGGAGATCCCTATGGGCTGCAGCATTTCTTTTGCCACCCATAGGGAGCTCTGACAATTCTTACACAGGCCTGCCACTGCAGCCTGAGTGAAATAACGTCCACGTTATTTCACAGCCATTTACCACTGCACTTAAGTAACTTATAAGTCACCTATATGTCTAACATTCTCCTGGTGAAGGTTGGGTGCAAAGTTACTTAATGTGTGTGCACCCTGGCACTAGCCAAGGTGCCCCCACATCGTTCAGGGCAAATTCCCCAGACTTTGTGAGTGCGGAGACACCATTTCACGCGTGCACTATAAATAGGTCACTACCTATGTATACCTTCACAATGGTAACTCCGAACATGGCCATGTAACATGTCTAAGGTCATGGAATTGTCACCCCAATGCCATTCTGACATTGGGGGGACAATTCCATGACCCCCTGAGTCTCTAGCACAGACCCGGGTACTGCCAAACTGCCTTTCCTGGGGTTTCACTGCAGCTGCTGCCAAACCCTCAGACAGGTTTCTGCCCTCCTGGGGTCCAGCCAGGCCTGGCCCAGGAGGGCAGAACAAAGGACTTCCTCAGAGAGAGGGTGTTACACCCTCTCCCTTTGGAAAAAGGTGTCAGGGCTGGGGAGGAGTAGCCTCCCCCAGCCTCTGGAAATGCTTTGATGGTCACAGATGGTGCCCATCTCTGCATAAGCCAGTCTACACCGGTTCAGGGATCCCCCAGCCCTGCTCTGACGCGAAACTGGACAAAGGAAAGGGGAGTGACCACTCCCCTGACCTGCCAGAGCTCCTCCAGCGTGCCCCAGACCTCTGCCATCTTGGATTTAGAGGTGTGCTGGCACACTGGACTGGGCCAGCAGGTGACGTCAGAGACTCCCTCTGATAGGCTCTTACCTGTGTTACTAGCCTATCCTCCTTCCTAGGTAGCCAAACCTCCTTTTCTGGCTATTTAGGGTCTCTGCTTTGGGGAATTCTTCAGATACCGAATGCAAGAGCTCACAAGAGTTCCTCTGCATCTCCCTCTTCACCTTCTGCCAAAGGATCGACCTCTGACTGCTCAGGACGCCTGCAAAACCGCAACAAAGTAGCAAAGACGACTTCTGCAACCTTGTATCGCTTCATCACCGGTCCTCTGGGTCCCCTCTCAGCACGACGAGCGTGGTCCCTGGAACTCAACAACTCTGTCCAAGTGAATCCCACAGTCCAGTGACTCTTCAGTCCAAGTTTGGTGGAGATATGTCCTTGCCTCCCCACGCTAGACTGCATTGCTGGGTACCGCGTGATTTGCAGCTGCTCCGGCTCCTGTGCACTCTTCCAGGATTTCCTTTGTGCACAGCCAAGCCTGGGTCCCCCACACTCTAACCTGCAGTGCACAACCTTCTGAGTTGTCCTTCGGCGTTGTGGGACTCCCTTTTCTGACTTCGGGTGGACTCTGGTTCACTCCTCTTCTAAGTGGATGATCCGGTACTTCTGCGGGTGCTGCCTGCTTCTGTGAGGGCTCCCTGACTTGCTGGGTGCCCCTTCTGTCTCCTCATCCAAGTGGCGACATCCTGATCCCTCCTGGGCCACAGTAGCATCCAAAAACCCTAACCGCGACCCTTGCAGATAGCAAGGCTTGTTTGCGGTCTTTCTGCGTGGGAACACCTCTGCAAGCTTCTTCACGACGTGGGACATCCATCCTCCAAAGGGGAAGTTCCTAGTCCTCTTCGTTCTTGCAAACACACCAAGCTTCTTCCATCCGGTGGCAGCTCCTTTGCACCCTCAGCTGGCATTTCCTGGGCATCTGCCCACTCTCGACATTGTCGCGACTCTTGAACTTGGTCCTCTTGTTTCACAGGTACTCAGGTCTGGAAATCCACTGTTGTTGCTTTGCTGGTGTTGGTCTTCCTTGCAGAATCCCCCTATCACGACTTCTGTGCTCTCGGGGGGTTGTAGGTGCACTTTACACCTACCTTACAGGGTCTTGGGGTGGGCTATTTTTCTAACCCTCACTGTTTTCTTACAGTACCAGCGACCCTCTACAAGCTCACATAGGTTTGGGGTCCATTCGTGGCTCGCATTCCACTTTTGGAGTATATGGTTTGTGTTGCCCCTGTACCTATGTGCTCCTATTGCAATCTACTGTAACTTTACACTGCTTGCATTACTTCCTTTTGCTATCACTGCATATTTTTGGTATTGTGTATATATATCTTGTGTATATTTGGCATCCTCAACCTGAGGGTACTCACTGAGATACTTTTGGCATATTGTCATAAAAATAAAGTACCTTTATTTTTAGTATATCTGTGTATTGTGTTTTCTTATGATATTGTGCATATGACACCAGTGGTATAGTAGGAGCTTTGCATGTCTCCTAGTTCAGCCTACGCTGCTCTGCTATAGCTACCTTCTATCAGCCTAAGCTGCTGGAAACACCTCTTCTACACTAAGAAGGGATAACTGGACCTGGAGTGTAAGTAGCCCTTGGTACTACAAGCCAGGCCAGCCTCCTACAGGTGGGTATGGGTTTTGGAGTGGCAAGGGCCTTTTTAGGTTTTATGGTGGGCATGGGTTTTGTGGTGGTGAGGGCATTTTTAAGTTTTAGGCTGGGTATGGGTTTTGGGTTGGTAAGGGCATTTTTAGGTTTTTGGGTGGGCATGGGTTTTGGGGTGGTAAAGGCTTTTTTAGGTTTTAGGGTGGGTATGGGTTTTGGGGTGGTAATGGCATTTTTAGGTTTTAGGGTGGGCATGGGTTTTGGGTGGTAAGGGCATTTTTAGGTTTTAGGTGGGTATGGGTTTTTGGAGTGGTAAAGACATTTTTAGGTTTTAGGGTGGGTATGGGTTATAGGGTGGTAAGGGCATTTTTAGGTTCCAGGGTGGGTATGGGTTTTGGGATGGTAAGGGCATTTTTAGGTTTTAGGGTGGGTATGGGTTTAGGGGTGGTAAGGGCATTTTTAGGTTTGAGGGTGGGCATTGGTTTTAGGTGGTAAGCGCATTTTTAGTTTTTTTGGGTGGGCATGGGTTTTGGGGTGGTTAGGGCATTTTTGGGTTTAAGGGTGGGTATGGGTTTTGGGGTGGTAAGGGGTGTTTAGGTTTATTGGTGGGGATGGGTGTTGGGGTGGAAAGGTAATTTTTAGGGCTTAGGGTAGGTAGGGTTTTTGGGTGGAAAGGTGTGTTTTTGTGTGTATATATATATATATATGTATATATATATATATATATATATATATATATATATATATATATGGATAGATATATTTATATAATGTATGTTATACTTACCTCTAGTTTTTACCATGCATATGTCTTTACTACAAAATGTTCGTAGTAAAGACATTCATGGTAAAAGCATTTGCATTATAAAAACATTTTGTGGTAAGTGCATGCATGGTAATGGCCATGCATTGTACTTACCGAGTTGTAAAGGAATGAGTTGTGAGTGCATGCATTGTTCCATCATACCTCCAGATGAGCTCAATACGTACAGCCCACAGGTGAACCTGCAAGAGGAACTGATGGAGGTTCTGCTAATCATTTTGTAAGGAGACCTCAGAGGTTCAATGATTTTGTTATGTATTAACACCACTCTCTGTTTAGTCTTCTCACCCTCTAGTATCTATGACAGGTTGTGTTTGCATTATCTTCTTCAAATATAGGTTATGTTGGCATAGGAGTACTTGGAAATATTCATTAACCATTAGTTTTTTAAAAATTATTGTTAATTTGTTTATTTATTACGCAGTCCACATATTTATTTATTGTTTATTTTTTGGGGGGAGGTGATATGGTATTGTGATGTATATATTTGCACCTTATGCATCTCTCGTGCTCTTTACTTTTTTCATGACATAGTATTTATTTGAATATGCCTCGTGCATGTAGTTGGACCAACTGGAATAGACTCCTGCCCACGCTCAGTTCCTGCACAAATCCAAGTCAGCTGGTCTCTGCCTATCGTGGGCATTGCTTGTGAACTTCAATAGACTTCTACTTCATTCCTGGTGTTCGTTCATGGAATCCAAGTCTGTTGTTCCAACTGTGTGCATAAGGCATATTCAATTACATTCAATATCATTACATTGAAGTACAGGTAGGGCTTTTCCCCTTTCCTTGCAGGTCCATAATTTGGAAACAAAGGTTCCCCTTTACAAAATTCTTCCACCTCATGGAAGTATACCAGAAGAGACCTCCGTACATCTGTACATCCAAAAAACGCAATTAACGATCCTCCTCTGAGGATGATCACGACAAAAGCTGGCAGGACCACTTCCTGATGAGAATGAAAAGATGAATTAAGTTTATAAGTAAAAGATGGCACTGTAACCAAAACTATCCTCTCATGAAATATTTTACAAAAAGGATATTTACTAGATAGAACCCCCATTCCACCTAGTCATTTAGCAGATATTATTTCCACCAAAAACCTGAATCAATTTGATCCAGAGGTTCAAAAGGGGGATAGCTAAGGCACCAAAAACCAACTGAAGACTCCAACTCAAAAAGCTATGAGAAGGCCTAGGAAAAGGATTCAACAAGGCTTCATGCTCTCCTCATCCCTTCAAATTCTGCCATGAGCCTCGAAAGGCCTGAATAGCCGCCCATTAAACTTTGAGAGTTGCAACCGCTAGACCCAAACTAGCACGATTTGAAAAAATTGCATCACCAGAAAGAGGCTAGTGGGGGGAGGATCTACCTGCTTCTTCAAACACCAGCCAGAAAAAGACCTCCAATGTCTAGCATATGAGTAATAGTTGAATACCTACGAGATGCATGTAAAGTAACTGACAATATCTCAAGCACACTCAACACAGCTAAACCTCTTCGCTCAACCTCCAGACCATCAAATGGAACTTCTTCAAGGACCTGAGAGGAAGAGCTGGGAAGATAAGAGAAGTCAGGGCAACAGGTAGCCTCTAGCCCTGCCCCTTCCTCATTGGCTCCACAAGTTTGCCCACTGCCAATGGGTAGTTACTAATATCACCTGTGCCCTCTCCCTTCTGACCCTCACCAGAAAATATCTGATTAGAGGGAAAGGAGAAAATGCATAAATCAGAGTGGGAGGCCAAGGGGATGTCAACCTGTTTATTCCCCAAGCCTGTGGACACCTCTCTCTCATTAAAAAGGTCTGAACCTTGGTATTCTCTGGAGAAACAAACAGATCCAGCCCCGGCTGCCCCCAACCTTGAAAAATGAGGCTGAATAGAGCAGCGCTAAGAGACAAACTCAGAGAAGAAGGATTTCTCTGCTCAGGAGATCCACCCTCACATTCACCTCCCCTTGAATGAGCCCATTCAAAAATGTCACTTCAGATTGAGTTCAGTGACCTGAACCTGATCCCACCCTTATTGTTCATATATTATTTTCATATCATATTGAGGTTATGAACCAATACTGCTTCTCCCAACAGTACAGGACCAAATCTTAATGGGATTAAGAGGAAAGCCTTCATCTCTCTCCACATCGAGGACTTCTGACAGTCTTTTAGAAACCAGAATCCCTCAACCTGCTGGGTGTTCAACCAAGGCCCCCAAACTGAGAGGCTGGTACTCGTTGCTGGCACCACTGGAAGAGGAGGGCATGGGGAACCCCCTTCATGAGATGATCCTGATCATACCACCAGCATAGATCCCTCTGAACCTGATCTATCATCCTGATGAAATCTGAAATACAGAATTCACCTGAGAAGAAAACTGTTGATGTCAAGTGACCCTGGACTCTTAACCAGTCTATCACCTCTGGAGCTGCCTGATCCAACAGGGCCTGGACTTCGGCCTATAGACTGTCTGGTCTTTTTTCTGACAATCCCAGTATCCCATTGTGAGTCTGGAAATGCATCTGTTGTGTTGCAGTGAGTCTGAAAATGCACCAAAGATTTCTCTAAGTTTACCAAACATCCATGGTTCTGAAACATTTAAAGAACCCTTCAGATGTGCTCCACATACTGGGATCTTCCTGAAGACTACACAAGCAGGTCGTCTAAACAAGGATGAATGGACACTCCTTCTGAGGGAAGAACCACAATCAGAGCAGCTAGGACTTTTGTGAAAACTCTTGGGAGAAGTTTTGACACCAAAGGGAAGAATGCAGAACTGGAAATGTTTTTCTCTGACTGCGAACTGAAGAAGCTTCTGAGATAGTGCCGCAATTGGGATGTGGAGGTAGGCCTCTTGCAGATCCAAAGATGCCTTAAAAATCTCCTGCAAACACCATAGGAAAGATTGATTGAAGTTTCAACATATGAAAATTGATGTATTTCCTCCATAAATTCCTCCATTTCAAGTCCAAAACAGGATGAAATGCCCAGGAAGCTTTTTGAACCAAGAACAGTGTGGAGTAGGCACTTGCCCCTTTCTCTAAATGAGGTACCTTGCAAATTTATCTTTTTGACCTCAGGTCTCTGATACCATCTAGCAGAGCCTTTCACTTTGCTTTGGTTAATTGGAATTTGGGTATGAAAAGTACCCCTTTCTGGGGGTCTTCTTACAAACTGTGGAGCATATCCTTTTGGCACAATACCTAAAGCCTATTGATTCATCACATCCCTTCTACAACCCTGCTGGAAATGCTGTATCCAACTGGCAGAGAACTTGGTGAAGGCTGGTTGTCAGGCTCTCTTCTTTTTCTGGACCCTTCTGGTTAGGGACATCGCATTTGGGAAAGAACTTAAAATATGATAAAGGACTACTGCCACACTTCGAAGAACACTCAGATGATTAGATGATCCAACGTCTCCCACCGACTGACCTCCCTTATAGGGCAATGCCTACCTGCAGTCTTTAAATGTCTTAAAAATCATTTAACTTAGATGTTCTCCAAAAAATGAGTCTGCCCATCAAATGGAATTTTCATCAGAGAAGACTTTTCTCCTGGATCTTTCTTCCACTGCTTCAACCAGGGACACTTTCAGGATGATATCAAGGCACCTGTAGACATAGATGAAGGAGGAATGATATCAAAGGAAATGTCTGAAAGCAGCTTCACCAGTTGCTCCATTGCAGCCAAGAGATCAGAACGCTCTAGACCCTCTTGCACTGCCACAGTCAGTTTATCAAAGTCTTGAACTAATGATTGTGCTGAGTAGGCTGAATAAATGTGAGCTTTAAGTGCCAGGTTTTCCATTGTAAACACCTTTTTGAGACGTGAATTCAACTTTTTACCTGTTGTATCACTATGTGTGCTATCCTTAGGGTTGATGACAGTCTCCCCAATTAGGGTAGCCAAAATTGAATCCAACTTTACAGAAAGAAGGAGAGCGTCTTCACCCTTCAAAAGGTACAACTTCTCTACCAAACTTGGGGCCTGAATTTATCAATCTCCTTCCACTCTCCCATCACCATGTCTTTATCCAGGCAGGTCCACTATGTCTTAATGAAAGGGCATTGGCAATCTAGACAGTTTAATACATTGAGGGAAAAGAGCTACGCCATCTTCTCAAGCTTGAAAAGACAGCAAACCCAAGTTCTCCCTCACATGAGCCAGACTGTCCCACTCTTCCTCTCAAAACACATATTTGCCTTGTGAAAAAGTAGATGGAACATCCAATTCTTTTGCCAGCACCACAGACTTTGCCTTAACAGACTTAACAGACTTTGAAGAATGAGCTCACATTGCTCTGGATACCACAACCCTAATCATGTCTTGGATCTCTTCTTTAGACAAGAGAGGCAAAACCCCACCTCCAGGACTCATTGACCATGCTGGCCCTTTCAGAAGAAGAGCTAGGAGAAAGCACATGCCTTCTATTAGCCGTCCTTCCCTCCCTCCATCTTCATCACAAAATGAGGGAACAACTAAAAATTCTGCCATAAAATCTGGTGGCTGGACCCTCCAACTAGCCAATAGAAAGATTCTAGCGCAGTACTCTCTAACTCATCAAATAGTAATACCTGACAAATGAATCCTCAAAATGATTAAATAGTAGCCTAAAAAGGCTCTTACCACTTCTTATAGGGTAAAAAGTGCCTGCCATCTCCTTGCAAAGCTGAGCTCATACCCATAGAGCCTCTGACACGGAGGCGGAAGCAAGCCCCAAAGGACCACTGAATTCCATCATGGTGCCCAAAAATAGTCTGCATTCTCTGCTCAGCTACGAGAATCAAGAAACTGGACCAGGTACCACTGCCAATAAGTTCTGCTTGTCACCAAATGCAGATTGTGAAGAAAAATGCTGGTCTCCCAGCCCCACCATGAAGGTAAGTCTTGATATAAGTAAAAAAAGAACAGAAGGAAGGAGGGGTTGAAGGACATTCTATTTAGTAAAGGGGAGGTCTCATTGGATCCAAAGAAGCCTCATTGATATTGAAAGAAGGCAAGGGAGGGGTGCAGAGGTATTGCCCTGCTTTAGCAACACAAAAGGATGATTGGTGGAGTGCTGAAACGTTTCAAACACTGACCCCAAGTCACAGATCTGGGTTAAATCATTGTTATTTGCTCACCATGCCACTCCAGCTTGAACCCAGCCATATGCGAACCAGTCTTGACCATGCTTCCCATGGGAGCAGTTCAGCCCAAACTGCCAGACCAGGTCCTTCGTATACTAGAAACAAGCATACTGGAACCGGTTTCGGGGTGTCACCTCTCATCAGCTAGGCTAGCATGAATCCAGTGATATAGTGAGCAAGGGACCAATGTCTGGGCAAACACTGGCCACTTAGGGCAAGTTTAGCAACACAAAAGGATGATGGTCGGAGTACTGAAACTTTTCAAACACTCACCCTCAGTCATAGATCTAGTTCAAATCCATTGTTCCTTTGCTCACCATGCCACCGCAGTTTGGGGCCAACCATATGCAAATCAGTCTTGACCCTGCTCCCCTTCTGAAAATTCCAGCCTGAACTGCCAAGCCAGGTTTGTCAGGGACTGGAAACAAGCATCCTGGGACCAGTTTTGGGGTATCATCCCTCATCAGCTAACTAGCTTGAATTCAGTGGCACAGTGAGCAAGGGACCCACGTCTAGGCATAACCTGGCCACTTAGGGCAACTTTAGCAACACGAAAGGATGATGGAAGGAGAGCTGAAACTTTTTAAACACCCCCCAGTCAAAGATCTGGGTTAAATCCATTGATCTTTTGCTCACCATGCCACAACTATTTGGATGTGACCATATGAAAATCAGTCTTGGCCCTGCTCCCGATGGGAACAGTCCAATGCCCTGCTTCACATTTAAGTTTTATTTGGAACTGATAGTTTTCGAAAAGATAACTGTAGCCTCCTCTTTGATACACTTTTCTTGTCGTAGTTCGTTTGTGAACATTTTACAGTGCTGTGTTGCAATGTAAAAAAGACCTAGGCACTTTCAGTTTGCATTCTAAGGGCCAGATGTATGTAGCTTTTTTCTTGTTGCAGAATCAGGCCGTTTGCGACAAGAAAAAAGCACTTTGGTATGGTCAAACCCTATTTTGTGATCCAGTAATCTATTTACTGAATCAACAAATAGGTTTGTGAGTCGCTATTTGGAAGAGGCATTCCTTGTAAACAGCGAGTTGTAGCGGCATGTAAGATTGTTTTTGTGACCGTGAAAGCAGTGGCAAAACAATCAGAGTTACTTCCAACTTCAGGTTGGTGGTAACCTGTTTCCAAGGGACCCCTTCTCCTTTGTGAATGGGGTGCCAACATATCTTCAGAGCAGGCAGTGGTCCCACAGACCACTGCCTACTCTGAAAAAATGAAAAGGAAATGTTTCAATTTTTTTGTAATGCATCTCGTTTTCCTTTGAGGAAAATGGGCTGCATTGAAAAAAAAAAAAAAAAAAAAAAAAAAAACTACTTTATTTAAAAGCTATCAGAGACATGGTGGTCTGCTGTCCCTAGACCTCACCTTTGCCAGACCTATCTTTGCTAATCTGAGGCTGTTGAAACAGTTCTAGTGATGGATCTCCTCATTTCCTCCTGACCTAAAAGTGTAGCAGGGCTTTCTTTTGACATACATATGTTGGTCTTATGGTATATGTTGTCATTAACTTTGCTTAACTCCAGGTGTATGTGTCATTCATGGTTACATTAGTAATTGGTTATATAAGTATAAGTTCTGAACTTAGTTAATGGAATTCACACGTCTGTACATGTGTTAGTGATATAGATGTACAGATATTTTCATGTACCGGTGTTTAATCAGCATGTACAGTTCAATGGCATGTGGCCTTCATGCAAATTTCTTGGTGTCCAATGCCATTGTATTGGAGGTGTTGGTTTACTCCCTGTGGTTTTTGTGGTTGTATCCTGTATGCTGAGTAGGGCCCTTTTGGAGGACATTGAAATGTTGTCTGTGTCAACAAGTTAGATAACTGGGTCCAGATATTCTGTATAAAACCTTTAAAGTATTTAGATAGATGTCACAAAGACATGGTATGTCTTTTTGTGAGACACACTATATGGGTAAGCCATATGGAGTGTCTTCACCTGAGGTATTTGATATTGTGAAATATATGGACAGATTCACAATGTAGGTGTGTGATTGTAAAGCAACATGCCGTGTTTTTGAAGTGAGATGACTTTACTTTCATGGAACATGTCTACTGGTGATGGACCGGGCAAGTGTGGAGTAGGGACAGGCATGATATTGTGTTGTTAGTAAACTACATTTCCTAAGAATGATTTGTTGATACACAGTGATGTAGCCAAGTAACCTTATACATGGTCTTTTTTAGTTACTGCTGAAATGATGGGCTGGAGATGTAATGTCAGATGGTTGGCTTATCTAGTGGTTGGGACTGTGGTCATAGGGGAATGTTGGAAGTATGTAATTGTGACATGATGTAGGCTCTAAATGGTTCCTATCGTTATATAGGTGTGTTGCAAGTGTTGTGTATGTTATAATGTATGTGTATGTTAAGAATGCAACAACCCTCTCTCTCTCTCCCTCTGTCTCTCTTTTTCTCTCTCTCGCTCTCTCTCTCTCTCTCTTTCTGTGCATCAGCATCGGCAGGCGAAGGAGATGGGGCACAGTTGAGTGGGGAAGATGCTGGCCATGGGACCCAGAGTGCAGATACCGAGGGACCCTGTGGGCCAGAGAACGAGGGGAGTGCCACGGGGGAGAGTCCAGTTTGTCATCATTGGAATCCTCCTCCAGTGGACACTCCCTGGAGGTGGTGTTGTGTAGCCATTTACTTATAGCTCCATGCACATTAGTTTAACACACTAGGCCGCTGTGCACTTTGACCTAGATAGATTTTATACGGCTTTGCATTGTTATTTTTACAATAACCTTTTTTCCGGTCTTGTTTTAATTTCTTCTATCTAACTGGTTTCTTAGCCAGCACTGTGTTCTCAAACAAGGCATTCTTGATCACTCTGTGCTTCAGTCAAGGCTACAGTTTGGTACATTGCCGGTGAACGTGGTAGAAATTTAGGGGGTCATTCTGACCCTGGCGGTGCTTCTGGGGCCATTCTGACAGTGGCGGTAAAGCCGTGGTCAGAAAAGGGAAACCGGCGGTTTCCCGCCGGTTTCCCGCTGCCCCAGGGAATCCTCAACGGCGGCGCTGCAAGCAGTGCCGCCATGGGGATTCCGACCCCCTTCCCGCCATCCTGGTTCTGGCGGTTTTCACAGCCAGAAACAGGATGGCGGGAACGGGTGTCGTGGGGCCCCTGGGGGCCCCTGCAGTGCCCATGCCACTGGCATGGGCACTTCAGGGGCCCCCTAACAGGGCCCCATTAAGATTTTCAGTGTCTGCTTGGCAGACACTGAAAATCACAACGGGTGCAACTGCACCCGTCGCACACCAGCAACTCCGCCGGCTCCATTCGGAGCCGGCTTCCTCGTTGCTGGGGCTTTCCCGCTGGGTGGGCGGGCGGCCTTTTGGCGGTCACCCGCCAGCCCAGCGGGAAAGTCAGAATGACCGCCGCGGTCTTTTGACCGCGGTACGTCTTCTGGCGGTTCCCGCCAGGCGGGCGGCTTCCGCCGCCCGCGGGGGTCAGAATTACCCCCCTAGTCTCCAACATTCGAAGAAAATACTCATCCTTACGTAGGGACATTTTCTTAGAACATTAGCAGTGTTATTATAAAAACACTTCCTAGTCCGATTACACGTTAAGAGGGAGATTCCAGCCAGGGAACGACAACTGTATGCTGATTGCTGAATGCTTCGCTGCAGATGCTAACGCAGACTACAGGCCTTTGCTCAGGTATGAGGGTCGATGTCCTCCCGGGGGAACCTGAAAGGCAGGATTAGAGCTTAACATGCTGTGCTCAAATTATGACTCAGATAGAAAATAGTCCATCGATTCTAGTGGCAATATGATAGCGTTATTCTTATGCTTCACTCTCATTGTCCCCATTTTAATATTGTCATGTTGTGTCATTCTGGTTATTGCAGCTCACGCTTTTCTATCTAAAACGCAGTTGTTTTATTAAACCAGACTTTAAAACATATACTGCTTTCATTGTCATCTATATATGAGGCTGAATTGTGGATGAGAGAACTGGATGCGACCTGAGTGACCACGACGTCCCTGAGAAGTATATGTCATGCGCTCGGCTGCCCAATCATCTCTACCTTTCGGGAGAGACGAGGCACTGCTAGTTAGCCGGAGCAAAACCCAGATTTGGTGCGACAGGTGTCACCCACTGTGGGCAGACTCAGTCTCCCACACTCTGGACAATCTTGCTGCTCAAAACCCAGTAGTCTCATTAGAATAATGAGAGCCTACGCGACATGGCACTGCCAACGTTTGGTCAGGCTAAAATTTTCGGGCCCTCCGGAGTATCTCTGTCTCATTATATATAATGACACCTCAATGCCATATGCGGAGACGTCCGTGGTACTGAGGATTTCCACCACAGCTGTGTAGGTAATCCTACTACAACTGGCGGTTGTTCAAGCTTGAACTTTAAAAGGAAACCCCATTTTGGTGTGGCTTCTCTGAACTAATAGTGTTACTATCATGGCGAATCCCCAACATGTACAAATAGCTGTTAACATGAGACAACGTCTCACAGCACACTTGCTAGCAAATGGCCTAACGGCCCAGGGAGGTCCAGTCACATTTGTGGTGAATGCCCATGCAGCTTATAGAACAGAACTTTTTTAAACTTGGGTCACATTTCCAGCAGTTGATGGGAATACTAATACATTTCATCAATATACACCTGCCAACGAGCCTGGACAATACAGAGCGTACGCATATTTAGAAATACCTCTATCTTATCAAGAACATATTAATTGGCTTGATGGCGCCCTACCCCATACAATATTACCGGTAAGGTTAGGTCCACTAAGTAATGACGGTCCTACCTGGCCTTTATTGGCCACCTATACACCACATCCTGCGGTTGGAAATTTAGCAGTAGCTGAGGTTCGTCGCTTATACATTGAATTAACAGCAATATATATACGATTAATACAATTAGTAATGCAAACATTAAATACAAACCCAGCACGTGTTGCTCCAGCACATCCACATGCAGTAACACCGGTATAAATCATGCAACTGTACATTAGATTATGGGTAAAGTACCCGCCAAATGAGAAGAAACTCAGTTTTGCCTAGCACAGAAAATTAACACGCTGGAGGCAGTACTTCCCCCATATGGGACCTCAGGATAAACATAGAATATTAACGATGTGCTTGCCTTTTGGGATGGTCCCTACAGTAGAAAACTGTAATACCTGGAGTACAGTATTTGCCGTGCTATACACAACCGCACACAGCACACCGACACTTGCCAATTTACCACAAGTGCTGAAACAAATTCAAGATGAATATTCGGCCCTAGATTTGGGGATGCAATTGATGGGCAATTTTGCCACAGTGTCCTCAATCATTTTAAGTAACCTTAAAGGGGAAGCAGTCCCACTTGCAGTGCGCATGCAGCTTCGTGACGTTCCGCAACAAGATCAAGAACGAGAGCTGCATAAAATAATAGCAGAGACCTATTCAAGTATCGGTCGAGATAGCCTAGGGGCCAGACCACAAAAACCTCAATTTCAGGGTAAATCGAATAAAGATAACCGCAAACAAACACCTGAGGGTAATGAGAAACGCTGGGATAAAAAGCAACAAACACATTGGTGTGGTCTGGCCACGATCCAGGATGGCCACCTCGGAGCCGAGCTCTGTGAGGCAACTGGCCGCGGGACGAGGGTGGCGGTGCCGGGACGCACTGGAGCCCTCGTGGGCACTGCCGGAGCACGTATGAGGGACCGGAGGTGGTAATCGGCTGACGTTCGGAGCAAGAGAGAAGCGCTCTCTCCTGAGGAACCGTGGGGAGAGTGGAGCATGGATCCGAGGCCTGCGGCAGGAATACGAGCCGCAGCCTCGAGGGGCAGAACGGCCGGTGATAGAGGGACGAGCCTCCCGGGAACTCACGGTAAGAGGTGTGCCTCCCTCTGTTCTCGCCGCCGCGACCACCGGAGGCGGCGAGCGACTGTCACCTCAATCGCCCGCCCTCGCGAACAGTAGCTGCTCTCCCTTCTGCCTGGGGGGAGTGGAGGACGGGACAAAGACCCGCTTCGGGAAGGCCATGACTCAGAACAGAGGGGAGGCCCGGCACTGGAGACGCGCCTCCTTCCTCCTTGGATCCCGAGGGTGGCGGGTGTTGTAGAGCTCTCCCACCGGCCCCGACAACATCCCCCCCCTCACCTAGCTGGAGTCCAGGGGCCTTGCATCCGTGGCCCTCGTGGCGGCCTGCGCTGCAGCGGAGACCTGTGCGGGGGGAGAAAGAAAACAGGGGCACCCACAACTAACCAACTAGAAGGAAAGCACAAAAATAAAAGGGGAAAAAAAGAAAAAAGAAAAAGAAAACAATGACAAGAAATAACCAATGAAATTTGGAATGATGGGGAGAGCAAAAAGGAGTAACAAAAGACAATGATATTAAAAAGACAATAATAAATATTTAAAAAAAAAGTAAGACCCAACCACGTGCAGCGCACAAAGAAGACCAAGGAATACAGCAGAACCAGATAGCAGCATACAGGAGGCGGGGGGAAACAACAAAATGCAATAACGGCACAACAAGAGTAACACAAATACAGTAAAGGAGGAAGGAGGGACAGACAGTAAGAGACGAGGACAGAGAGGAGGGAGGAAGGCCAGGGACATTCGCATTTAAAGTGCCTCCGAGCAGCCAGGAGGCCCAATCTAAGAGACGCACCTCATCCTCACTCCTACTCCTTCTCCTTCTCTGTGATCTCCCAAGTCAACACAGGGGGTGGAGGGCAGCAGGGGCCTTCACCTTCACACTGCTCTCTCCACCCACTGAAACGGCGAGACATTGTTTACAACAGTGCCCATGCCCAGACTTATACTCTGTCCAAGCATCCGGATGTCTGCTCTCTGAGGTCGTTTTGTGGGACCAGCTAGTGCCCATTTGAACCCGCTGATCAACCAGAGCTCCCCCTCTCCTCAATTCCCCCCTCTCCCCTCACTTGCTACGCTCTCCACTTTTGCTGAGACAAGGACAAGCACCTTTCGTACCTCCACCAGCACGGGGAAACCTGCAATGCCCAGGGGCAATACGACGGGCAAAGCATTGGGTAAGTCAGCTCGTCAACAACACTTCTCTGAAGCCCTGCACCAACAGAAACACTCCCCCGTGGTGGACCCCCTACCCCTCAGCACACCAACATGGCAGAGGACACCCAAGGCACGTCAATGGATCGAATACTGCAGGAGATATCGGCGGTGGGTTGCAAACTGGAAGGTATGGACAATCCCATGGTGGCGCTAACGGCGCACACAAGATCTATGCACCTAGAGATAGCGGGCTTCCAGTCGCAAATCTCCGGGCTGGACCACAGAGTGACGACAGTGGAAACTCAAGCTGCCTCCTGGGCCGACAGAGACCAGGAACTCCTGCACCTTTGTAGCAGGCTAAACGATCTAGAGGACAGAAGCTGCAGAAACAACATCTGCCTTCTCGGAATTCCGGAAGGCATTGAGGGCGCGGACATCCTCTTCTACTTATGAGACATGCTCCCCAAACTAACCGACACGTCATTTGATCCACCTCTGGAATTCCAAAGGGTGCACAGACTCGGTCCCAAGAGACAAGATGGAAAAGGCCGCCCTCGCCCAATTATAGCCTGCATGCTGCGCCATGGACAGGCTCGCCAACTGCTACAGACAGCCCGAACACAAGGCCCACTCCGGGTGGGCACCCTGGAAATCCGACTTTCTGCTGATTTCTCCAAAGAGACTGCAGAACGAAGGAGAGCTTTCCTTTCCCTTTGCCCTCGCCTTCGCCACCTAGATGTGAAATTCGGCCTATTCGAACCAGCCAAGAACGGGGAGTCGCGGACCTTCTACGACCCAGAGGACCTGAGAACATTTCTAGAGGGACTGCATGACCAGACACAAACCATGGAAACAACGGCTCAGCCCCCCCACATCCCCAGGACGCACAGGGCGAAGCCCTGGGAGCTGGCCAGCCAGAAACTGTACTGGACCCTGACGGAAGAACAACCACGGACTCCCAAACCAGGGGAAGAGACTTGGAGAAACTAACAAAAAGCTATGACGACAGGGTTCAAGTACTACAGGCGGTGACGATGTACACACAGCTGTCCGATAGAGATAAATCCTGATCTCCTTTGAAACCCGCAGTGCCCTCTACCTGAGGCCAAACGGGCACAGTGCACCCTATTGGTCCCCGCTGTCTTGACCCATGGGCTGTCGTAGAAGCACCACAGAGACCCCACAGTGGAGAAGACCAGATGGAGGGATGAGTACCCATTTTTTGTGCACCCCTAAGACATTATAACGCCGAGAGTCAGTTCCTTAATAGGACTTGAATGTCTTTGATTGTTTTGATTGTTTTGGTTGTTCTTGATTGCTTTTGATCGTCCTTGCTTATTCCCACTTGGCCCTGGGTGTCCCTCCCTGCCCTCTCCTCCCTCTGAGACCCAGAAACCTCTTCCCTCCGCTCCCCCGCTCCCCCATTCTTTCTCGGAAACAACACCCCTACTCCACCTTATTTACCCTATCCAGGATAAACGGCATTGTACATCTCCTAGGACCTGCGGGAATCATTATATTATTCCCACTTACTGCTAGTTTACCCTGGTCAGGGGTGGGGCACTAGGTCTGGGTTGGGGCTCAGGGTCTTGGTTTTCCAGTGAGAGCCATGGAGGGCCCACTGTGAGTGATGGAGGAGAGTAGAGCAGATCACGGACATAACTACCTAGCGCAAAGGAACATCATCACACTTCAGAAAAACCCATGGCATGCGGTCCTTATGACGAAATCGCTCCCCCCAGAAGAGATACGGCCAAGGCACTGACCATGCTCTCCCCAACAAAACCACGCAGATATCCGCTATGCGCCTTTTCCTGCTTTCTGCTCCCTGCTCTGATAAACTACGACAAGACTGGGTTGGCACTGTCCTGTTTAGCTGTAACCCACCTTTACACAGTACGGAGAGCACCCCAAGAAAATGTGGGGTGGCGATCTTACTGCGCAAAACCTTCCCGTTCACGATCATCAAATCATGGACCGACCCTGAGGGCCGCTATGTATTTGCCAAACTGAAGATTGGAGACTCTACACTATGTGTGGGCTCCATCTATGCACCAACGAGTCCCAAATGCTTCATCTTTCTACAGCTCAACTGACTCCTGACCGAGATAGGGGCATCTCGCTATATAAAAGGAGGTGACTGGAACATAGCTACAGACTGATATACTTTCGGACAATGGCCTAGTAGACCACTGGAGGCTGCTTCATCCGGCAGAAAGAGAATTTACTTTTCTCTCGCCGGTACATGGTACCCAATCCCGGCTCGATTATTTTCTTCTATCTCACAATCTGGTAGCCCATACCCTCGATGATAGCATACTGGAAGGGGGGCTTTCGGACCATTCTCCTATCATTGTAGCCATCCAGTTGGGTCTAGCATCTCCGGGCCGCAAACCCTGGATGCTACCAATCCATCGCTACCGATCCCCCCAGGGTGAGTTACAATTGCAGGATCATGCAACCACTTTCGCCCAAGATAACCTAGGCACTGTTGATTCAAGTCGAATCATGTGGGCCGCAGCTAAGCCCTCAATACGAGGTCAGCTCATGCGAGATGCCGCGTTGGCAAATAAAGATAGGAAAGAGCAACATGCGGCACTGATACTCGATATTTGTCCCTCCCTTCAAGGACGCCGAAACTTAGAGCGCACCCAAATGGCTCTCAAGGAGCTGTATACTGCCCAGGCTGAATATGCACTGCAGAGGTTACAAGGAAGACACTACGAACAAGGCGAGAAGGCTGGACGACTGCTGGCAGCCCAACTTCTCCAAAGAACAGCCGCTCTGGCTATCCCGGCTATTCGCTCCTCCTCTGGGGAAATACTAACACACCCACAAGCTATCGCAAATGAATTTGTGCTGTTCTACGGACGCCTCTATACATCGGAAACAACAGCCAGTCCGACGCAGACTGCCACCTTCTTAGAAGGCCTTGATCTCCCCTCCCTATCAGATGAGGGCCGCAGTCTCCTGGAAGGGGAAATAAGCAGGCATCCCCTACCACAAATCACCCCGGGACGACGGATACCCAGTGGAATTTTACAAGTGGGTAGGGAAAGAGGCGATCGATATCCTGCATGAAGCCCTAAACAGAGCCTGTGCAACACAGACGCTTGGGGCCATCTCCAATAATGCCACAATAGCCATCATACCAAAACCCGGGAGAGACCCTCTAATATGTGGCAGCTATCGACCCATCCCTCTCCTAAACGGAGACATCAAAATCCTAGCAAGCGTTCTGGCAAACAGACTACACAAGGTAATACCATCCCTAATTCACCATACACAGGTGGGGTTTGTACCGGGCCGCACCTCTAGGAACCACCTGCGCACCCTATGTCATACCTTTTGGACCTCAAGGGACTCACCAGAGATGGCGTTAGCCCTGTCCCTAGACGCTGAAAAGGCGTTTGATCGCATAGAATGGCCCTACTTGTTCGCGGCTCTGGAGAGATTCAGCCTGAGAGACAAATTTATCTCTATGGTACGGCTGCTTTATGAGCAGCCTGCAGCCAGAGTCAACTGTGGAGGCTTCCTCTCGGACCCTTTCCCTATCCGTAGAGGGACACGACAGGGTTGCCCCCTCTCGCCCCTTTTGTTCCTGCTAGCGATGGAGCCCTTGGCCACAGCTATCCGATCCTCCCCCCTCATAATCGGCCTACGGTTGCCTGAAAGTATTTCCAAAATCTATCTATATGCCAATGACATCCTACTAACTCTCAAGGACTTAGAACGATCAAAGCCAGCCTTGCTGGAGGTCATCGAGGAATTCGCAACCCTCTCTGGTTATCGCATTAATTGGGATAAGAGTGAGGCACTCCCCCTTTCGCGAGTAACTACAAAGGCAGCACTTCTAGGTTACCCATTCCGTTGGATGCCAAAATGCCTTAAATACCTGGGAGTGCTAGTCAATCCGGGCTTGGCACATATGATGGCGGACAATATCGACCCCCTCATCGAAACTTGACTTTGCAAAATTGACCCAATTGGGACTTTCTATGTGGGGCTGAGTACTGGTGGTCAGGGTGGTCACGGTACCCCGCTTCACCTACATCCTGGGACTCCTCCCCCTACAGGTACCCCTCCCCACACTACGAGGCATTGATGCGCTCATTAGATCATTTGTGGGGGACCCAATGCGATCACGACTATCACCTGCCAAGCTCCTAGCCTGCCGCTCACATGGGGGCATGGGGTTCCCGTCGGTGGAGCATTACTCTCTAGCTTTACAGCTGTCCCAACTATCCCATACATTGTCAAATGCACCAGATCCACCCCTGTGGATCGCAGTGGAGAGACAGCTGTTGTCTGCAAATGAGGGACTCGGGGGACCTTACAGTGACGACCTTCCATCCGCCACTTCGGTGAATCCTATTTCGAAGGTGACCAGGGCAGCCTGGCAAAGGGTCCACTGACTACTTGGGGTCCATCCCCTCATCCATGCCCAGGCACCCCTATGGTGCAACAGCGGTCTCCGGATAGGCGGTGAGGTACTCAACTGGTTACAGTGGAGGAGGGCTGGCTTCCTCACCCTCTCGCAGGTCATAGACAATGACATGCTCAAACCTTCCCCAGGCTGCGGGAAGACTTCGGTCTCCAGCTGAGTCAGGAATGGAGATACCTACAACTTAAGCACTGTATCTCCCAGAGAGGTGACGCTGTCCGACGGGGTCCCAGTCCTCACCCATTGTGGCTTTTTTGCAGCAGTGGGGGCAACATAAGGGAGTAATGGCAGGTCTCTCTGACCTAATCACCCAACAACTCTACTCCCAGCCTCCATCGGACAGGCTACGTTTGCAATGACAAGCCCGATTGCAAATAGCCCTAGACCCAGATGACTGCGAAGACATTCTAGAAGCCTTGGACAGAGGTACCCGGGAGGCACGTTTAAAGTTCTGTCTCTTTAAGGTCTTACACGACTGGCACTGGTCCCCAGCGAAACTATACAGGACAGGGCTCCTCCCATATGCGAAGTGCTGGCGATGCTCAGAGACATCCTGCGATCTAAAACATATCCTGACGACTGTCAAACAGTCTGAACACTCTGGGACATTGTGAGTTCCACTCTGGCCGAATCTATGCTGCTCCCGTCACCACTCCCCACCTCCCTCATTATCTTACAAGATACAACCTCCCTACCTGATCTCTCTAGACCTCACAAAAGATTGCTGCACACTGCACTAGCCACCGCAAAAATTTGAATACTACGCCACTGGCAGTCAGAGGACCCCCCAACCCCAGAAGAATGGATAGTAGCCATGACCCGCACGGCCACGCATGAGAGAATCATCTATAACCTACAAGACCAAGCCTTAACTTCACTAGAGGCTGCATTCTGATCTTCCCTATCATCTTCAGTTGACCTTTCTCGTAGATCTCTCTCCACGTGCCATGAGTAGAACACATATTACCAGCCTGAACTGGCCAAGCGGCGACAGGAGATCCAAGTCCCATTATTTTCACTGTGCCGCCACTTTGACAATCCGCAGCCATAGAGTATTCTACTGTCTAAGTGTTGCGACCCTCAAGGTTAAGATGTTTGGCTGAGTGCCCGCGACGCAGGCGCTCTCTGACCTGTTCCCAATTGAGATATCAACACAGTGAGTAACCTATTTTGTATCCCTGGGAAAACAGGTGCCCCGCCCTCAAACCCCTGCTGCACGACTAGCTTGCTCATATGCTTCCCCTTCTTACCCTTCCTCGCCTACATCCTGGGCGACCATGGACACGACACTTTTTCTGCCCGCTTATTTGTTTACTCCCTACTTCTTAATATCTCTCTTAATTCTCTTTTCCCACTGTACGCCCAATTTGAACAGTATATCACATTTTTGTAGCACAAATGTCATTACCCTACTATTTCATCCGTTTTCCTTATTCTTTGGTACAATTGTTTATAAATGATGGGACCTTTATCCCATTTGGTTTTGTATCATACTGCAGTGTCTATAATACAATAAAATAATATACAAAATTAAAAAATAAATTAAAAAAAGCAACAAACACCTAAAAAAGAAAGGGGAGAATCTCCGCGCACAGAGACCCAACAGAATAGGTATAATCTCAGAAATAGAGATAACCTCAAAACACCTGATAGATGTCAATATACTGATGCACGCCAATCTTTTTCTTTTCAGGACTCATCGGAAAAGAGAAGTGAGAGAGGTGGGCGATCAGAGCGAAGAACAGAGTACGTGAAACCGAGACAGGAATCACAATGCTCTTCGGAGGTTTCTGTTAAAAAGGAAGAGTAACCCTCCCAACAAAAACAACAATTTAAAAAGAAAAAAGTGGCAGCTGTCGCAGTCCGACATGCCACACAGAAAGAGGGTCCTCTTGAAGAACAAGAATTGGGCTCCAGCATTGCTAGACAGCGCGGCAGAGGTCACAATAGTTCGCCGGAATCTTCTAGAGCATCTGGTGGTGAAAGCAACTGATGACTTTATATAAGTAGAAACAGCAGACATGCGTGTCTCCAAGCCTGATAGGGTGTACAAAGTAACGCTACAATTCGAAGGAGACATTGAACGCGCAATAGACACAATACTTTGGGATCGCATAGTAAAAGTGTCTTGTTGGCCGAAAAAGATTGGCCACCTGACTTTGTCCGTACCTGCCCATATGGAGAAGATGTCATTAAGCCTTCCTTCTCGCCCCTTGTTCCAGAGGAACTAGATGAATCCTATTCCATTGAATGGGCTCTAGCACAAGCACCTGCATTATACAGAAATCACGTAGGATGGGATAAGGAATCCCCCTATCTTGTAATTCCCATTAAAAGTGAACCGCAGCCACAACCGCAGTATCCTATAAAACATGTAGCAAAAGCACCAGTGAGAAAAATACTCATGCAATTAGAGTACCAGGGTGTGATTGAACCCTGTGTCTCACCAATGAATAATCCTTTATTCCCAGTAGCTAAACCAGACCATTCATACAGAATAGTCTTAGACTACAGACATCTAAATAGTCATACACTCACCTATGCCATACAAAACTCACATAGCACTGCACTAATGAGCAACATAATGCGTAAAAAATACAAAACAACACTGGACATTTCCAATGGGTTTTTATGCCAGAATCTAGCGCCTGAAAGCAGAGACTTAACAAGCTTTAGCGCACTAGGCTCTCAGAAAAATTCTGTTGTTTACCTCAGGGGTATAAGAACAGACCAGGACTGTTCGCTGCTTGTGTCACTGCCATTTTACACAAGATCGACACTGAAGCATTGTCCTATGTAGATGATATATATCTCACGGATTATGAATTACTACAACATTTAAGACGGGTGGCCCGCATTGTTGTAGGGTTTGACGAATTTGGCTACAAATTTAATTTAAAAAAAACAAAAATAGCCTTCCTCAGCGTCCTGTTTCTAGGATATGAGCTGTCAAGTGAAAGGAAGAGCCTAGCGCCACAATTCTTAGAAAAGTGTCCACAGTTACAACCACCGAATACCATTAAAAAACTCCAATCATTATTGGGTTTCTTAAATTTTGGCAGAACCTACATTCCAGATTATGCTACATGCATAAAACCTGTAAATGACCTAACACGTCCAGATTTTTCAAGTAAATCCTGGACAATTGAACATACATGTATTCCTAGAGAATTGCAGACAGACATGCTTGCAGCACAACATTTACACACAAGGGACAACAAAACACATTTGGTCATCAGAGTAATAGCTGGGGCCATCGGTTTCACCTATGTGGCATTTAATAAAGGTGAGACAGTCCCGATTGCATACAAATCACATTTGTATCCAGCAGCTGAACAACGCTTTTCTCCCACAGAGAAAATTCTCACTGCTGTACAGATGGCTGTCATTAAAGAAAGACCTCTTGCCCAAGGAAAATGCATTATTGTCGTTTCTCCAAACCCAGCCCTGGAGGCTGTTACAAAAGCTAGCATTCTGAACGCAAAAGCACTACATCTACGTTGGATACAATGGGCTACATCTCTAACAGCCACTGATGTAGACTACTTTTGTGACCCAAAGTTACAAACTCATGAATTCCTACAATATGAAGTAGAATGCCCAGTTTCAGCAAATACTTTGCCTATTGATCAGTATCATAGAGTCATGTACACCAATGGCTTTGCACAACCTGCAATTTGAACTAAATATCAATATTCTGCTGCTTGCGCAGTCGTAAGTGCCTATATGGAAGGGGATACATTTTGTCCTCTAGATACCTTTACACAGACCCTAGGGGATTGTACAGCACAATTGGCTGAGCTAAAAGCTTTGCTGATGGCACTGGAACTCACGGATTCGGCACAGCCTACGCTGATTGTTTGTGATTCATATTACTGTGTCTAGTCCTTTAATGAATACCTGCACTATTGGCACCAGAATGGGTTCAGAGACTCCAAAGGCAACACTATTAAACACAGACTACTGTGGGGGAAAGTAGCTGACCTGAAAAAAACGCTACCGAATGTCCATGTTGTACATACACTTGGACACCAGCACGTTGGAATACATGTTGCTGGGAGCACATTGGCTGATGAAGCTGCAAAGTCAGCAGTGGCAGTAGCCAATTTAGCTGCAGTGACTCGCTCGAGTTCCAAACCAGATGCAGACATTTGGGCTGCTGTGAAAGCTACGGCTGATGGTACGCCCAATCCTAAAGGATTTCATAACAAATATTGTTATCATATGGGAAGTATGCTGAACGCTGAAGTTAAGATATCAGGCTTTGGCGTACGAGACATCCCTAACAAAGATATACAACCACAATTGATTAAAGCAGCGCATAAGGGGGTAGCATCTGCACATGCTGGTGTGGCGGCTACAATTTCTATCTTACAGGCCCATTATTGGTGGCCAGGTCTCTACAAAGAAACTAAGCAGTACGTTCTTTGTTGTGGCATCTGTCAACAAATCAAAGTTTACACTGCCAGGCGCCCGCCGAAGACACCCCTCTTAATTTCAAACAAACCATTACAGTGTGTGTACTTGGACCACTGCGGTCCCCTAACACCTGATAGTGCATACAAATATATACTAGTCGCTGTTGATTCATGGTCCAGAATTGTATGGGTGTGGCCACAAGGCTCGGCTGATGCTCCGACTGTTATTAAAGATTTGCGAGTCTTTATCGGTACATATGCAGTTGCGGCTTTCCATTCGGACCAGGGCCCTGCTTTTGACTCAAGGACATTTAGGGACACCATGGCTTCATTAGGGGTCCAACTCCAGTACTCGTCTCCATTTCATCCCGAGGGAAATAGTGTCATGGAGCGATTAAACTGCGATTTAAAGCAATCCTTAACAGCCAGAGTCTTAGGTACTGGTCGTAGTTGGCTTAATCACCTGCATGAAGGCCAGAGAGCACTAAATAACCTGCCCAGAAGGTCCCTGGAGGGTCGTACTTCATATGAGTGCCTGTTCGGAACTCAAATGTATGTTCTGGATCTTGATGGTCCTGGCGTGGAGGCAGAAGTAACACCTTTTGACATAAATGAACGTGTCACTGTCTTACAGGAATTGCAACAGTTCTTTGATGTTAATTCTTCCAAAAGTGCTGCCTCCACAGGAATTAAGGATGTGCCTGTAACATCTACCCGCTGGATTCCCAGAATTGGGGATCTTGTACGTGAAAAAGTCACAGTGAAAAATGAATTTTGCCCTTCTTATCGAGCACCAGTCACTGTACTAGGGATACACGGTACCAGAACTGTTATTCTACCACCATTGGCAGGTGCCAAAGAAAATAATTTTGTCGCAATTGACAATGTCAAATTACACCATGTGGCTGATCCTGCACAGCCAACCAAGAGGAACATCCAGTAGTTCCCGAATCCCTCTCACTACTGGAGAAGAAGTTCCATTACAAGTTTATACCAACACCGATACCTCTCTGGGCTTGGGGAGGGTGGAAGATGATCTTGCATTAGTTTCACTAATGTCAACTAACTTAGAAACATTTGATCATGTCAACTCGACTACAAGCCAAACGGATGGTGCTGTCTATAGTGTGCCACCACAGGAAACACCATCTCCACCACTGACAGCGGCTACGCCATTTGCACGAACTGCCTCTGGTTATTTTGCCGACTTCAACAATGATTTCTCAGACTCATTTGCCTCTTCGACAGCTGATTTGTCACGTGCATGTAAGCTAACAAACTGGCTGAAAGAAACGTATTTCATTTTTCCATGGGACTATATATGTTTTTTTCTGACTGTCCTAGCCTTTCTACTTTGGATTGGTTTTGTTATTACCTTTTTCTTATAAATACATGGTAATTTTCTTCCTGAAAGATCAGCAGTTGAGCAAGTGGAGGAGGTTTTGAAACCACATTTTTCGTCACACAAAGTCGAAAGAGATTTACCCTTTGTAAAAATTTTCGCAGTGCCAATTCCTGATGGGATTGTTTGGGACAAAGTAATGTTTGATATATATGGTCCAACGGAAATTATTCAAATACCGTATATGTTCAAATTATCAATTAATGATATAGTGATACCAGGCATTGTATCTGATGATTGGGATGTGAAAACAGTTGATTCTATGATGACAGAATTGCAATATTGTACTGCCTTTAAAAACAAAGATGTTTACCAATTCAAAGAAAATTATGGTGATTTGTTTTGCTATAATTACTATGGGCACCACTTCATACATAGAGTGAGCAGTCCCAAAATGGTATTTTATTACACGCAATGGGAACATTGTCCAACTCCACTGCAAGGGAGTTCTAAAACATATTCTGAAAGGTTTGCATATTTTTCTGGGCATAACCAAAAGAATGCTGAGTCGTATTACTTTAAGGTACCACGTACTAAGGATATACACATGTTCTTGACTAATACGAAATTTATATATTCAGAATCCTTTGTTTACCGGCTATCGATAGAAGGCTATGAATATTGGTCCAAATCAATTGATCTGAAAAGTGTCTGGGGAACAAAAAATTGGCAAATCAAGGGAAAAGAAACATTGTTTAGAGCATGTCTTATTCCTGTTTAAATGATCTTCTTAAATGAAACAGTGCAACAAACGAGTTGTTTAGGCTTAGCAACAATCAGAGAATTAAACACGCCTAGTATACCTGCCCCTGCAAAATTTTATAAATGGCAAAAATACACGAATGCAACTGAAGATGAGCTGGATGAGTGGGTCCAGAATGGTACGTTTAATGCTTCACTGACACGTCCTGGCAGGTGGTTATTGTGGCCAATAGAACGAGTAGGCCAGACCCTCGCTATATATCTCCAGAACATGCAGATATCATTACAACATATAGTGTAGGGAAATTATGCCAACAGTGGGTAAAATCATCCTCACTGAATGCGGCTAAAGAACACCTCAGTCTCCTGTCTATCTCACTGACTTACAAGATTTCTTGTCAGGCCTCAGAACACCACGTAGGAAGTGTTTCTTATATGCAGTATACAATGAAATATGGAAACTTTCCCAACAAGATGCTGCTGCCCGGTTAAGGCAAATAGATCAGGAAAATCTAAAAAAAGGCTTTAGCTATTGTGGGTAATGGGATTAATACATTGTCCGACCGGATATATACAATTAACAACATTGTCTCTTCTGCTATAGACATTATACAATCTGATATGTCTTCTTTATACCATGGACAGTCAGATCAGGTCCATTATGCAGTTGGGTTGGACGCTTCAAACAAGAAGTGACTTATATCATGCTTAACATTGAGAAATTGGAAAAGTTGCCTTTTACCGTGGCCGAAATACCATCAGCAGAGTGGTTATTACACAGGGTTATTAATCTGCCTATTTCAACACTACAATTCACCTCCTGTTTAAAACACATTCCAGTAAGCAGATATGAAAAGCTGGGAGATAGTTACATCGATCAGGTGTGGGAGCTTACCTTCTCATACAAATGCTTCAATGGCATGAAAGAGGTCTTTCTTAGCGGCAGTGAATGCAAGACTTCAGTCAGTCATTCGATGATTTGTAAACAGCTGTCCTTGCATGGGGGTGTAACGCCTCGGCTGCAAACTTGGCTTGTTATCTTAAGGGAGTTCCAGTCCCCTTGATTAGACCTACGTTCCAGGTGCTTTCAAATGGCAGCTACGTCGTTCTAAATAGTGAAGACTGTTGTGGCATGCGAGCCGGAATAGTTTATGTTGTTTCGGTCTCTAAGGTTGTTACATGCTGCGGGAACGTACTGTTTCCCCCCACTAAATTTAAGGAGGTAGCTGATATCTGGCCTTACATTGCTACTTCAAACATGAATTTTGACAAGTTAAGTAGACTCAATGCTTTATTGTCTCAAAAGCATGTGGCCCTTGCAGCTGCACGCGAGACCTACGCACTTCAAGTGGCAAGGTTATCAGCAGAAATACAGTCCCTGTTAAGTACAAGCTTTCCGAGACACTTTGGTGAACTCGTGGGACGAATATTTTATGCGTCCAGCACGACTGGATTAGCACATTTTTTCATAGCAGTTGGTTCTGGTTTTGTTCACACCTTTTCCTCCATATTTGGTTTGATACCTTCAGCTATCCACTTAATTTTCATTAGTATTTTTGGGGGATTTCCAATTACTTTGGCTTTATTATCTGGCATTCTGATGTTGCTGTTCTTTATGCGTAATAGCTGTCCCGCCGCAATAAGGACAAATGACAGTGCTCCCATCAGCGCCGCTGTGTCGTGAATGCATGATGCAGCATCTTGGAGCAACACTCCTGGAGCATTTGGAGTGTGACTGGTCTTTGTCATTCAGACCGGTTTTGTGCTGTGTTCAGCCTGTGTTCCGGTGCCTCTGGTGCTCTTTCGAATATGCACTGGAAGTTTGTCTTTCACAGCCGCGCCCCTCAGCAACAGATGCTGATCTGTTGATGTTCTCGCTGAGGGTTCATTACCAGACATGCGCACTTAGGCTGTGTTTGCTACGTGATACTAATTATGAGTTACCCTTCCTGGAGGAAGTTGCCACCAACTCATCAATGGGCACTCCACGGGATGCCGCCTTGGTTGACACTGGGGCTATGGAACACACTTGGTCCTTGATCATTTTTGGCACGGAGTTTCCAGTTCTGTCATCTGCTGAAGTGGAAGATCTCCTGCTCTCCATGAGTCGTACTTAATTTGGAACTTTTCTAAATTGACATTATCTTTGAATTTGGTTATAAACCACATGCTCATTGTTAGACCTGACAGCCTTAGGGTGGTCACCCCTAACTTTTTGCCTGCCTCCCTCCACTTTTTGGACACTGCTTTTGCTGGCTTTTAGACTCTACACACTTTATCACTGCTAACCAGTGCTAAAGTGCATATGCTCTCTCCCTTTAAACATGGTAACCTTGGATCATACCTGATTGGACTATTTAATTTACTGATAAGTCCCTATTAATGTGCACTATACGTGCCTAGGGCCTGTAGATTAAATGCTACCAGTGGGCCTGCAGTACTGGTTGTGCCACCCACTCAAGTAGCCCCCTTACCTTGTCTCAGGCCTGCCATTGCAAGGCCTGTGTTTGCAGTTTCACTGTTACCTCAACGTGGCATTTAAAAGCACTTGCCAAACCTAAACCTCCCCTTTCTCCCCATATAAGTCAACTCTAATGTGTGCCCTAGGTAAACCCTAGTGCAGGGTGCTGTGTGGGTGAAAGGCAGGACATGTACCTGTGTAGTTTACATGTCCTGGTAGTGTATAACTCCTAAAATCGTTTTGCACTACTGTGAGGCCTGTCATAGGTTAACATTGGGGCTGCCCTCATACAGTATTGAAGTGGTAGCTGCTGATCTGAAAGGAGTAGGAAGGTCATATTTAGTATGGCCAGAATGGTAATACCAAGTCCTGCTGACTGGTGAAGTTGGATTTAATATTACTATTCTAGAAATGCCACTTTTAGAAAGTGAGCATTTCTTTGAACTTAAATCTTTCTGTGCCTTACAATCCACGTCTGGCTGGGCTTACTTGACAGCTCCTTGTGCTTTCACTCAGACACACCCCAAACACAGGGTACTCAGCCTCACTTGCATACATCTGCATTTTGAATGGGTCTTCCTGGGCTGGGAGGGTGGAGTGCCTGCTCTCACACAAAGGAATGCCACACCCCTTACTGGGACCCTGGCAGACAGGATTGAACTGAAAGGGGACCTGGGTCACTTCTTAGCCACTCTTTGAAGTCTCCCCCACTTCAAAGGCACATTTGGGTATAAAACAGGGCCTCTGCCCTACCTCATCAGACACTTGCTGGAGAAAAAACCTGAACCAGAACCTGCATCCTGCCAAGAAGAACTGCCTGGCTGCCTAAAGGACTCACCTGACTGCTTTCTACAAAGGACTGCTACCTTGCTGTTGCCCTGCTGCCTTGCTGAACTCTTGTCTGGCTGTAAAAGTGCTCTCCAAGGGCTTGGATAGAGCTTGCCTCCTGGTCCCTAATGTCTCAGGACCAAAAAGACTTCTCTTTTTCATTTGGACTCTTCGTGCGCCGAAAATTTCGACGCACAGCTTGCTCCGCGGCGAGAAAAATGCCGCACACCGATGCTGATCGACGCAACGCCTTCGGGGCGACCGGAACTTCAATGCACGGCCTCTCAAGGACAATGCCGCCCGACTTCCGGAGGAGAAATCGACACCTGCGGTGAGAACGAAACCTCGACGCACAGCCTCCCGGAATGACGCGCAGCAGAAAACAAGCCGAAGAATCCACGCACAGACCCCGGGACATCTGGTAATCCTGCAACCCACAGAAAGAGACTGTCCGCGTGCTGGAAAACTACGCACGACTTCCCCGCGTGAGAAATAATGACGCAAGTCCGTGTATGCAGGGGAGAAATCGACGCACACACCATTTTTCCACATATCTCTTCTTCTGCGGTCCTTTGTGGGGATTTTCCACTTTAAACCAGGTACTTTGTGCTTGAAAGAGACTTTGTTTGATTTTTAAAGACTTAAGACACTTTATATCACTTTTCAGTGATATCTCTACATTTTTACATTGCATCTTTATTCGTTTTGACCTATAATTATCCTCATAAATATTATATATTTTTCTTAACACTGTGTGGTGTATTTTTGTGGTTCTATATTGTGTTATTGTATGATTTATTGCACAAATACTTTACACATTGCCTTCTAAGTTAAGCCTGATTGCTTGTGCCAAGTTACCAGGGGGTGGGCACAGGATAATTTGGGATTGTGTGTGACTTACCCTGACTAGAGTGAGGGTTCTTGCTTGGACAGAGGGTAACCTGACTGCCAACCAAAAACCCAATTTCTAACATTGGTGATCAGCGTTGAGGATAGGACTTGTATTTGTGCAGTGACGTACAGTAGCTAAGTATTTCACTACCTACCCACAGTTGAAGGTCAACTTGATTTTTATCTCTTGTTTTGCAAATTTGTTTTTCCTGACAATTTTCAAAAACTAAATCCTCACTCAACAGGTCTCTGACTGGGTCTCAAGTAGGAGACTTTGACCTAGCCCTGTTTGATACATATACAGTCAAACAGCTAAGAGGGTTCTGCAGGGTGATGAGAACACCCACCCAAGGGGCCTCCAAAAAGGAGGACTTTCAAGTGGCATTGAGGGCCTGGGCAGAAGCCATTTAGAGGAGGATGATGAGGAAGAGGAGCCAGAAAATGGCCCCTCAGAGGATTTGTTGCTATCAGTGGATGATGTTACCACTGCAATTGTGCCCCCTTCCAGACCAGGGAGCAGTGTCTCTGTGCAAAGCCTGACCGCAGAGGAAAGGAGAGAAGAAAGGGAGTTCCAATTGCAAATGGCAAAAATGAAAATTGAGGCCCAACAGGAAGACAAGAGGGTAGAGAGAGAAGCCAAACAAGCTGAGGCTGAGAGAGAAGCCAAACAAGCTGAGGCTGAAAGAGCAGCCAAACAGGTGGAAGCTGAAAGAGCTTTGACTGAAAAGAAACTATTGTTGGCTCATGAACTGAGTCTCAAGGAGCTTGAGATCAAGGCGAGACAGTCTGAATCCAGCAATAATGGTGGCAGCATACAGACAGGACCTGCTGGAGAAAAGAAAGTTTGTATACCCAAAAATGTGGTGCCCAGTTTTGTGGTGGGAGATGACATAGATAAATGGTTAGCTGCTTATGAAGTTGCACTAAGGGCTCATGAGGTTCCTGAAGGGCAATGGGGGGTAGCTATGTGGGGTTATGTGCCGCCATTGGGGAGGGACACACTTCTCACATTGGATCAACCTGATCGAAACACATACCCACTTCAGAAAGCTACTTTACTTGCCAAGTTTGGGCTGACCCCTGAGGGGTACCGTCAGAGGTTCAGGGACAGCACCAAGCAAACCACACAAACATGGGTAGATTTCTTTGAATTTTCCAGTAAGGCACTGAATGGATGGGTGCGGGGCAACAAAGTAGATAATTATAAAGGGTTATATGACTTGATTCTGAGAGAGCATATGCTCAATACTACTTATACAGAGTTGCACCAGCACTTGGTGGATAGTAAGCTGACTGATCCCAGGAAGCTTGCTGAGGAGGCGGACCTCTGGGTTAGTACCAGAGTGTCCAAAAAGGTACCTGGGGGGGACACCCACAAAGGTGGTCAGGGTTCCCAACAGAAGAAAGAGGCGGCAGATAAACTTACAGATAAGGAACTCTCCAAAGGCCCCCAAAAGAATTCCCAGGGAGGGCGTGGCAACCATTCCTTCTCCAGATTTGGGAAAAAGCCAGGGACTTATGATAAATCAGGGAGATCCAACCCCAAATGCTTGGAGTGCTTCGAATATGGTCACTATAAGGGGGACCCCCAGGGCTCCAAGAGGGCACCGTCCACTACTGGACAGACACCTGGGTTGACCAGTGTGGCGCTCGGGGGGAGATGGACCCAGATAGCTTTGGGGAGCAGGTAGAGATTTCCCTAGTGTTCCTGGGAGAAGGAGAAATGGTGCCCAAAGCCAACATGCCCCAAAATACTTCCAAGTACAGGCAGTGGGTCACCATTGATGGGCAAAAGGTGGAGGCTCTGCGTGACACAGGAGCCAGTGTGACTACTATCAAGAGTCATCTGGTGTCAACAGAGCAGATAGTCCCTAATACATTCCACCAGGTCATAGTCGCTGACAATCGTGAGAGTCACCTACCGGTGGCTCTGGTTTCCTTTGAGTGGGGGGGGGGTCTCGGGTACTCTGAAAGCAGCTGTGAGTCCTGCCATGCCTGTAGATTGTCTGTTAGGCAATGATCTTGAGCATACTGCTTGGAAAGAAGTAGAGCTCAGATCTCACCTGGAGATGTTAGGGTTACCTGAGTGGGTCTGCATGACCACACGGTCCATGGCTGACTTGGAGGGAAGTCAAGGGCGTCTGGAGCCTGGAACAATGGCACAGAGAACTGCCAAGAGGAGGGGCAAGGGGCGCGGGAAACCGGTCCCAGAAGTTCCCGCAGTGGTTGGCGGGTCTCCTGAGGAGGAGGCTCCCGAACCAACTGGGGAAGACAATGCCACCCTAGGTGATCTACCTGAGCTTGCTGGCTGGCAAGTTGAGAGTGGACCCACCAGGGAGGAATTCTGCAAGGCGCAGAAAGAATGTCCCACTCTAGAGGGCCTGAGGTAGCAAGCCTCAACCCAGGCAGCAGGTGAAGCTTCTGGCGATCACCACATATATTGGGAGAATGATCTCCTCTATAGTGAGCCTAAGGTTCCGGCCATTGGGGCAGCGCGTGCGCTGGTGGTTCCCCAGTGTTACCGAAACTTCCTACTGGGTCTGGCTCACGACATTCCCCTGGCAGGACATTTGGGGCAAGACAAGACCTTTGCCAGGCTTGTCACCCACTTTTATTGGCCCAGAATAAGGACAAACTCAGATACGTTCTTTAGATCTTCTCCTACCTGCCAGGCCAGTGGTAAAACAGGAAAAAGGGTTAAGAACCCCCTGATTCCACTTCCTGTCATTGGCACCCCCTTTGAAAGGGGGGGCATGGACTTTGTTGGTCCATTGGACCCCAAAACTGCCCTAGGCAACAGGTTCATCCTGGTTTTGGTGGACCATGCCACCCCTTAGCCAGAGGCAATCCCTCTGAGGACCGTAACTGCTCCGGAGGTGACCAGAACTCTGATGGGGATATTTACCCGTGTGGGATTCCCAAAGGAAATCGTGTCTGACATAGGCACTAACTTCATGTCTGCATACATGAAGTCTATGTGGGATGCGTGTGGTGTAACCTACAAGTTCACCACACCCTATCACCCCAATCTAATGGTCTTGTGGAGAGATTCAACAAGACCTTGAAAGGTATGATTGGTGGCCTCCCTGAGGCCCTGAGGCATAAGTGGGATGTCCTCTTACCATGCTTTCTCTTTGCTTACAGAGAGGTACCCCAGAAGGGGGTAGGGTTCAGTCCCTTTGAGCTTCTCTATGGGTACCCTGTCAGGGGACCCTTAAGCATTGTCAAGGAGGGGTTGGAGAAAGCTCCAAAGGCACCCCCTCAGGATGTGGTCAGCTACATTTTGGCCCTCCGCAACCAGATGACCCACTTCTGGAAAGAGGCCAAAAGTAACCTTGAGGCCAGGCAACAGGTAATGAAATGCTGGTATGACCAGAAGGCCTACCTGGTAGAGTTTCAACCTGGAGACAAAGGCCCTCATTCGGACCTTGGCGGGCGGCGGAGGCCGCCCGCCAAAGTCCCGCCGTCAGGTTACCGTTCCGCGGTCGAAAGACCGCGGCGGTAATTCTGACTTTCCCGCTGGGCTGGCGGGCGGCCGCCTTCAGGCCGCCCGCCAGCCCAGCGGGAAAGAGGCTTCCACGATGAAGCCGGCTCGGAATCGAGCCGGCGGAGTGGAAGCTGTGCGACGGGTGCAGTTGCACCCGTCGCGTATTTCACTGTCTGCGCAGCAGACAGTGAAATACATTTAGGGGCCCTCTTATGGGGGCCCCTGCAGTGCCCATGCCAGGGGCCCCGCGACCCCCCCTACCGCCATCCGGTTCCCGGCGGGAGAACCGCCGGGAACTGGATGGCGGTAGGGGGGGTGGGAATCCCCTCGGCGGCGCAGCTAGCTGCGCCGCCTTGGAGGATTCCAATGGGCGGCGGTACACTGGTGGGAGCCCGCCAGTGTTGCCGGTCCGACCACGGCTTTACCGCCGCGGTCGGAATGCCCATTGGAGCACCGCCGGCCTGTCGGCGGTGCTCCCGCTGTCCTCCAACCCGGCGGTCATGGACCGCCAGGGTTGGAATGACCACCAAAGTGTGGGTAATGGAGACAGTAGAGCCTAGAGCTCCCCAGGACCACTGGACTGGCCAATTTGAAGTAAAGGAGCGGAAAAGGGAGGCCACTTACCTAGTGGACCTCCAAACCCCTGGGAACCCCCTAAGGGTGCTCCATGCCAACCAACTGAAGCCTCATTATTAGAGGTCTGAAATCAACATGCTTCTGGTCACAGATGAAGGAATGGAAGAGGAGAGTGAACCTCTCCGCGACCTCCTCTCTGCCAAAGAAGGTGATGGGTCAGTGAAAGGTGTCATTCTCTCTGACTCCCTGACTCTAAACCAGAGAGGAGACTGCTATGAGCTGTTGGAGCAGTTCTCCTCCCTGTTCTCCCTTACTCCTGGACTGACCCACCTCTGTGTTCATGACATTGACACAGGTGACAGTCTTCCTGTAAAGAACAACATTTACAGGTTATCGGAGAAGGTGAAGGCAGCATCAAGGAGGAGGTCTCCAAGATGTTAGCTTTAAGGGTTATTGAGAAATCTAGTAGTCCCTGGGTCAGCCCGGTGGTGCTGGTCCCTAAGGCTACTGCCCCAGGTGCGAAGCCAGCACGCCGGTTCTGTGTGGACTCCCGGGGTCTCAACTCAGTCACACGGACTGATGCTCACCCCATCCCCCGAGCTGATGATCTCGTTGACAGACTGGGCGCTGCCAAGTTCCTGAGTATGTTTGATCTTACTTCAGGGTACTGGTAGATCGCCCTGACTGAGGGGGCTAAAGAGAGATCCGCATTTTACACACCTGATGGCCATTACCAGTTCCGTGTGATGCCATTTGGGTTGAAAAATGCCCCTGCTACCTTCCAAAGGTTGGTTAACGGGGTCCTAGCTGGCAAGGATGCCTTCTGTGCGGCCTAACTGGACGACATAGCTGTCTACAGTTCCAGCTGGGAGGAACACCTGCTCCTCCTCAAGGAGGTGCTTCAGGCCCTGCAACAGGCAGGCCTGACCATCAAGGCCAGTAAGTGCCAGATTGGGCAGGGTTCCGTGGTGTACTTGGGACACCTAGTGGGTGGTGGCAAGGCGCAGCCACTCCAGGCCAAGATTGAAACTATCAAGGCCTGGCAACCACCTAGAACACAGACTGAGGAGAGAGCCTTTTTAGGCCTCACAGGATACTACTGCAGATTTGTCAAGGGCTATGGTACCATTGTGTCACCCTTGACAGAACTCACTTGCATGTAACAACCTAGGTTGGTGAATTGGACAGAGGCTTGTCAGAAAGCCTTTGACTCTCTAAAAGAAGCCATGTGCACGGCCCCCGTGCTCAAGGCCCTTGACTACTCCCAGGAATTTATTGTGCAGACAGATGCTTCAGAGCATGGCATAGGGGCGGTCCTAGCACAGCTAAATGAGGAGGGCCTAGACCAACCGGTAGTCTTTATTAGCAGAAGGCTATTACCACGGGAACAGAGGTGGAGTGCTATTGAGAGAGAAGCTTTAGCTGTGGTCTGGGCACTGAAGAAGCTGAGGCCATACCTGTTTGGGACTCACTTCCGCGTTCAGACAGACCACAGGCCCCTCAGATGGCTCATGCAGATGAGGGGTGAAAATCCTAAACTCTTGAGGTGCTCCATTTCCCTACAGGGGATGGACTTTACGGTGGCGCATCGCCCAGGGGTTGACCACTCCAATGCGGAAGGTCTCTCCAGATACTTCCGCCTTAGCGGTGAGAGCTCCCTGGAGGTCGGGTAGCTCTCCCCACTTTCAGCTGGGGGGGGCACATGTTAGACCTGACAGCCTTAGGGTGGTCACCCCTAACTTTTTGCCTGCCTCCCTCCACTTTTTGGACACTGTTTTTGCTGGCTTTTAGACTCTACGCACTTTATCACTTCTAACCAGTGCTAAAGTGCATATGCTCTCTCCCTTTAAACATGGTAACCTTGGATCATACCTGATTGGACTATTTAATTTACTTATAAGTCCCTAGTAATGTGCACTATACGTGCCTAGGGCCTGTAGATTAAATGCTACTAGTGGCCCTGCAGCACTGGTTGTGCCACCCACTCAAGTAGCCCCTTTACCTTGTCTCAGGCCTGCCATTGCAAGGCCTGTGTGTGCAGTTCACTGTCACCTCGACTTGGCATTTAAAAGTACTTGCCAAGCCTAAACATCCCCTTTCTCCCCATGTAAGTCACCTCTAATGTGTGCCCTAGGTAACCCCTAGAGCAGGGTGCTGTGTGGGTGAAAGGCAGGACATGTACCTGTGTAGTTTACATGTCCTGGTAGTGTAAAACTCCTAAATTCATTTTGCACTACTGTGAGGCCTGCTCCCTTCATAGGTTAACATTGGGGCTGCCCTCATACAGTATTGAAGTGGTAGCTGCTGATCTGAAAGGAGTAGGAAGGTCATATTTAGTATGGCCAGAATGGTAATACCAAGTCCTGCTGACTGGTGAAGTTGGATTTAATATTACTATTCTAGAAATGCCACTTTTAGAAAGTGAGCATTTCTTTGCACTTAAATCTTTCTGTGCCTTACAATCCATGTCTGGCTGGGCTTAGTTGACAGCTCCTTGTGCATTAACTCAGACACACCCCAAAAACAGGGTACTCAGCCTCACTTGCATACATCTGCATTTTGAATGGGTCTTCCTGGGCTGGGAGGGTAGAGGGCCTGCTCTGACACAAAGGACTGCCACACCCCCTACTGGGACCCCGGCAGACAGGATTGAACTGAAAGGGGACCTGGTGCACTTCTTAGCCACTCTTTGAAGTCTCCCCCACTTCAAAGGCACATTTGGGAATAAAACAGGGCCTCTGCCCTACCTCATCAGACATGTGCTGCCTAAAGGACTCCCCTGACTGCTTTCTACAAAGGACTGCTGCCTTGCTGTTGCCCTGCTGCCTTGCTGAACTCTTGTCTGGCTGTAAAAGTGCTCTCCAAGGGCTTGGATAGAGCTTGCCTCCTGTTCCCTGAAGTCTCAGGACCAAAAAGACTTCTCTTTTTCATTTGGACTCTTCGTGCGCTGAAAATGTCGACGCACAGCTTGCTCCGCGGCGAGGAAAACGCAGTACACCGACGCTGATCGACGCGACGCCTTTGGGGCGACCGGAACTTCGACGCACGGCCTCGCAAGGACAACGCCGCCCGACTTCCGGAGGAGAAATCTGACGTACTGGGTTTTTCAGAACCGGTACTGATCCGGTAACCCAGTGGTGCCAGGGTATACCCAAAGACCTCGGGTACTTTCCTGATTCAGACCACAGAAACTCAGAGTCTTCTAGGTGAAGTCAAAGATCAAATTTATTGGCTGCAACCAATTAACAAGCGTCCTAGAAGTACAACAGCACGGTTTGTATGTTCTCAGGAGACTGTGTTTCAATGCAAAGTCAGGTTTCCTTATATACAGTTTTTTAAGCTTCAGGCAAACATTCTTGACATTTTGGTTGGTCATTCACATGTTTTCACTACAAAGGAAAAAACAGTGTCATGATGAAACCTCATATTTCATGTCATCCAACCCATAATAAATTACCCGGCAAGGCCTAGTATTTTATATCAGATAAGTGTGGACCCCCAATAAAAACGGGCACCTCCCCCTCGTAAAGTAAGAAGAAGAAAAGAGCAGGTGCAGGTGTGAGCAAGATTAGGCAGGGTGTGTGAGCGATAATAAGGGTTTTATGGCATGGTGTGCCTTGATGCTATCTGATTCGGCCACTGGGAGAGGGACTGACCAAACAGGTTTGGCCTGAGGCAATGGTTCCAGCTTGCCCAGGTCAGAGAAAAGTCAATCAAGGTGTACGTGTCCTTGGAATCAAATCTGACTGTATTATAAGCCTATGTGAGGGCAACTTTTAAAAATGGCTGCCGTGTATAAAATGGGAGCCACAAGTGCAGGACGAAAATGGCGATTTCGAGGTGAAAACGCTGCTGGAATTGAGCGAAAATGCTCATGCTTAGTGTACTAGTCATTATCCGTCTTTTGATACTAAAATCGTACTGCTGTGGCAAAGTAAATTACATGGGTCCAGAATTTTTAGAACCACAAATCGACGCCTGCGGTGAGAACGAAACCTCGACGCACAGCCTCGCGGAATGACGCGCAGCAGAAAACAAGCCGAAGAATCCACGCACAGACCCCGGGACATCTGGTAATCCTGCAACCTACAGAAAGAGACTGTCCACGTGCCGGAAAACGACGCACGACTTCCCCGCATGAGAAATAACGACGCAAGTCCGTGTGTGCAGGGGAGAAATCGACGCACACCATTTTTCCGCGTATCTCTTCTTCTGTGGCCCTTTGCAGAGATTTTCCACTTTAAACCAGGTACTTTGTGCTTGAAAGAGCCTTTGCTTGCTTTTTAAAGACTTAAGACACTTTGGTGGTCATTCCAACCCTGGCGGTCCATGACCGCCGGGTTGGAGGACCGCGGGAGCACCGCCGACAGGCCGGCGGTGCTCCAATGGGCATTCCGACCGCGGCGGTAAAGCCGCGGTCGGACCGGCAATACTGGCGGGCTCCCGCCAGTGTACCGCCGCCCATTGGAATCCTCCAAGGCGGCGCAGCTAGCTGCGCCGCCGAGGGGATTCCGACCCCCCCTACCGCCATCCAGTTCCCGGCGGTTCTCCCGCCGGGAACCGGATGGCGGTAGCGGGGGTCGCGGGGCCCCCGTAAGAGGGCCCCTAAATGTATCACAGTGAAATACGCGACGGGTGCAACTGCACCCGTCGCACAGCTTCCACTCCGCCGGCTCGATTCCGAGCCGGCTTCATCGTGGAAGCCTCTTTCCCGCTGGGCTGGCGGGTGGCCTGAAGGCGGCCGCCCGCCAGCCCAGCGGGAAAGTCAGAATTACCGCCGCGGTCTTTCGACCGCGGAACGGTAACCTGACGGCGGGACTTTGGCGGGCGGCCTCCGCCGCCCGCCAAGGTCCGAATGAGGGCCTTTATATCACTTTTCAGTGATATCTCTACAATTTCACATTGCATCTTTATTCGTTTTGACCTACAATTATCCTGATAAATATTTTATATTTTTCTAAACACTGTGTGGTGTATTTTTCGTGGTGCTATATTGTGTTATTGTATGATTTATTGCACAAATACTTTACACATTGCCTTCTAATTTAAGCCTGATTGCTCATGCCGAGCTACCAGAGGGTGGGCGCAGGATAATTTTGGATTGTTTGTGACTTACCCTGACTAGAGTGAGGGTTCTTGCTTGGACAGAGGGTAACCTGACTGCCAACCAAAAACCCAATTTCTTACATTGGTGATCAGCGGTGAGGATAGGACTTGTATTTGTGCAGTGACATACAGTAGCTAAGTATTTCACTACCTACCCACAGTTGAAGGTCAACTTGATTTTTATCTCTTGTTTTGCAAATTCGTTTTTCCTGACAATTTTCAAAAACTAAATCCTCACTCAACATGTCTCTGACTGGGTCTCAAGTAGGAGACTTTGACCTAGCCCTGTTTGATACATATACAGTCAAACAGCTAAGAGGGTTCTGCAGGGTGATGAGATTACCCACCCAAGGGGCCTCCAAAAAGGAGGACTTTCAAGTGGTGCTGAGGGCCTGGGCAGAAGCCCATTTAGAGGAGGATGATGAGGAAGAAGAGCCAGAAAATGGCCCCTCAGTGGATTTGTTGCTATCATTGGATGATGTTACCACTGCAATTGTGCCCCCTTCCAGACCAGGGTGCAGTGTCTCTGTGCAAAGCCTGACCGCAGAGGAAAGGAGAGATGAAAGGGAGTTCCAATTGCAAATGGCAAAACTGAAAATTGAGGCCCAACAGGAAGACAAGAGGGCAGAGAGAGAAGCCAAACAAGCTGAGGATGAGAGAGAAGCCAAACAAGCTGAGGCTGAAAGAGCAGCTAAACAGGTGGAAGCTGAAAGAGCTTTGGCTGAAAAGAAACTATTGTTGGCTCATGAACTGCGTCTCAAGGAGCTGGAATTCAAGGCGAGACAGTCTGAATCCAGCAATAATGGTGGCAGCATACAGACAGGACCTGCTGGAGAAAAGAAGGTTCGTATACCCAAAAATGTGGTGCCCAGTTTTGTGGTGGGAGATGACATAGATAAATGGTTAGCTGCTTATGAAGTTGCACTAAGGGCTCATGGGTAGCTATGTGGGGTTATGTGCCACCATTGGGGAGGGACACACTTCTCACATTGGATCAACCTGATCAAAACACATACCCACTTCAGAAAGCCACTTTTCTTGCCAAGTTTGGGCTTACCCCTGAGGGATACCGTCAGAGGTTCAGGGACAGCACCAAACAAACCACACAAACATGGGTAGATTTCTTTGACTTTTCTAGTAAGGCACTGAATGGATGGGTGCGGGGCAACAAAGTAGATAATTATAAAGGGTTATATGACTTGATTCTGAGAGAGCATATGCTCAATACTACTTATACAGAGTTGCGCCAGCACTTGCTAGGTAGTAAGCTGACTGATCCCAGGAAGTTTGCTGAGAAGGCGGACCTCTGGGTTAGCACCAGAGTGTCCAAAAAGGTACCTGGGGAGACACCCACAAAGGTGGTCAGGGTTCCCAACAGAAGAAAGAGGGGGGAGATAAACTTACAGATAAGGAACTCTCCAAAGGCCCCCAAAACAATTCCCAGGGAGGGGGTGGCAACCATTCCTTCTCCAGATTTGGAAAAAAGCCAGGGACTTATGATAAATCAGGGACATCCAACCCCAAATGCTTAGAGTGCTACCAATATGGTCACTATAAGGGCGACCCCCAGTGCTCCAAGAGGGCACCGTCCACTACTGGACAGACACCTGGGTTGACTAGTGTAGCGCTCGGGGGGGAGATGGACCCAGATAGCTTTGGGGAGCAGGTAGAGATTTCCCTAGTGTCCCTGGGAGAAGGAGAAATGGTGCCCAATACCCCACATGCCCCAAAATACTTCCAAGTACAGGCATCGGTTCACCATTGATGGGCAAAAGGTAGAGGCTCTGTGTGACACAGGAGCCAGTATGACTACTATCAAGAGTCAGCTGGTGTCAACAGAGCAGATAGTCCCTAATACATTCGACCAGGTCATAGTCACTGACAATCGTGAGAGTCACCTACCGGTGGCTCTAGTTCCCTTTGAGTGTGGGGGGTCTTGGGTACTCTGAAAGTAGCTGTGAGTCCTGCCAAGCCTGTAGATTGTCTGTTAGGCAATGATCTGGAGCATACTACTTGGAAAGAAGTAGAGCTCAGATCTCACCTGGAGATGTTAGGGTTACCTGACTTGGTCTGAATGACCACACGGTCCATGGCTGGCTTAGAGGGAAGTCAAGGGCGTCTGGAGCCTGGAACAATGGCCCAGAGAACTGCCAAGAGGAGGGGCAAGGGGCGCGGGAAACCGGTCCCAGAAGTTCCCGCAGTGGTTGACGGGTCTCCTGAGGAGGAGGCTCCCGAACCAACTGGGGAAGACACTGCCACCCTAGGTGATCTACCTGAGCTTGCTGGCTGGCAAGTTGAGGGTGGACCCACCAGGGAGGAATTCTGAAGGCGCAAAAAGAATGTCACACTCTAGAGGGCCTGAGGAAGCAAGCCTCAACCCAGCAGCAGGTGAAGCTTCTGGCGATCACTACTTATATCGGGAGAATGATCTCCCCTACAGTGAGCCTAAGGTTCCAGCCATTGGGGCAGCGCATGCGCTGGTGGTCCCGCAGTGTTACCGAACCTTCCTACTGGGTCTGGCTCACGACATTCCCCTGGCAGGACATTTGGGGCAAGACAAGACCTTTGCCAGGCTTGTCACCCACTTATATTGGCCCAGAATAAGGACAAACTCAGATACGTTCTGTAGATCATGTCCTACCTGCCAGGCCAGTGGTAAAACAGGAAAAAGGGTTAAGACCCCCCTGATTCCACTTCCTGTCGTTGGCACCCCCTTTGAAAGGGTGGGCATCAACGTTGTTGGTCCATTGGACCCCAAAACTGCCCTAGGCAACAGGTTCATCCTGGTTTTGGTGGACCATGCCACCCGTTACCCAGAGGCAATCCCTCTGAGGACCGTAACTGCACCGGTGGTGACCAGAACTCTGATGGGGATATTTACCCGTGTGGGATTCCCAAAGGAGATCATGTCTGACAGAAGCACTAACTTCATGTCTGCATACATGAAGTCTATGTGGGATGCGTGTGGTGTAACCTTCAAGTTCACCACATCCTATCACCCCCAATCTAATGGTCTTGTGGAGAGATTCAACAAGACCTTGAAAGGTATGATTGGTGGCCTCCCTGAGGCCCTGAGGCATAAGTGGGACGTCCTCTTACCATGCCTTCTCTTTGCTTACAGAGAGGTACCCCAGAAGGGGGTAGGGCTCAGTCCCTTTGAGCTTCTCTATGGGTACCCTGTCAGGGGACCCTTAAGCATTGTCAAGGAGGAGTTGGAGAAAGCTCCAAAGGCACCCTCTCAGGATGTGGTCAGCTACATGTTGGCCCTCTGCAACCAGATGACCCGCTTCTGGAAAGAGGAAAAAATTAACCTTGAGGCCAGTCAACAGGTAATGAAACGCTGGAATGACCAGAAGGCCTCTCTGGTAGAGTTGCAACCTGGAGACAAAGTGTGGGTAATGGAGCCAGTAGAGCCCAGAGCTCTCCTGGACCGCTGGACTGGCCCATTTGAAGTAAAGGAGTGGAAAGGGGAGGCCACTTACCTAGTGGACCTCCAAACCCCTAGGAACCCCCTAAGGGTGTTCCATGTCAACCGACTGAAGCCTCATTTTGAGAGGTCTGAAACCAACATGCTTCTGGTCACAGATGAAGGAATGGAAGAGGAGAGTGAACCTCTCCGCGACCTCCTCTCTGCCCAAGAAGGTGATGGGTCAGTGAAAGGTGTCATTCTCTCTGACTCCCTGACTCTAAACCAGAGAGGAGACTGCTATGAGCTGTTGGAGCATTTCTCCCCCCTGTTCTCCCTTTCTCCTGGACTTACCCACCTCTGTGTTCATGACATTGACACAGGTGACAGTCTCCCTAGGAAGAACAAAATTTACAGGTTATCCGATAAGGTGAAGGCCAGCATCAAGGAGGAGGTCTCCAAGATGTTAGCTTTAAGGGTTATCGAGAAATCCAGTAGTCCCTGGGCCAGCCCGGTGGTGTTGGTCCCTAAGGCTACTGCCCCAGGTGCGAAGCCAGCACTCCGGTTCTGTGTGGACTACCGGGGTCTCAACTCAGTCACACGGACTGATGCTCACCCCATCCCCCGAGCTGATGACAACATTGACAGACTGGGCGCTGCCAAGTTCCTGAGTACGTTTGATCTTACTTCAGGGTACTGGCAGATCGCCCTGACTGAGGGGGCTAAAGAGAGATCCGCATTCCCCACACCTGATGGCCATTACCAGTTCCGGGTGATGCCACTTGGGTTGAAAAATGCCCTCACTACCTTCCAACGGTTGATTAAAGGGGTCCTAGCTGGCAAGGATGCCTTCTGTGCAGCCTACCTGGACGACATAGCTGTCTACAGTTCCAGCTGGGAGGAATACCTGCTCCACCTCAAGGAGGTGCTTCAGGCCCTGCAACAGGCAGGCCTGACCATCAAGGCTAGTAAGGGCCAGATTGGGCAGGGTTCTGTGGTGCACTTAGGACACCTAATGGGTGGTGGCAAGGTGCAGCCACTCCAGGCCAAGATTGAAACTATCAAACCCTGGCAACCACCTAGAACACAGACTGAGGTGAGAGCCGTTTTAGGCCTCACAGGATACTACCGCAGATTTGTCAGGGGCTATGGTACCATTGTGTCACCCTTGACAGAACTCACTTCCAAGAAACAACCTAGGTTGGTGAATTGGACAGAGGCTTGTCAGAAAGCCTTTGACTCTCTAAAAGAAGCCATGTGCACGGCCCCCATGCTCAAGGCCCCTGACTACTCCCAGGAATTCATCGTGCAGACAGATGCTTCAGAGCATGGCATGGGGCGGTCCTAGCACAGCTAAATGAGGAGGGCCTAGACCAACCAGTAGTCTTTATTAGCAGAAGGCTATTACCATGGGAACAGAGGTGGAATGCTATTGAGAGAGAAGCTTTTGCTATGGACTGGGCACTGAAGAAGCTGAGGTCATACCTGTTTGGGGCTCACTTCCGGGTTCAGACAGACCACAGGCCCCTCAGATGGCTCATGCAGATGAGGGGTGAAAATCCTAAACTCTTGAGGTGGTCCATTTCCCTACAGGGGATGGACTTTAAGGTGGAACATCGCCCAGGGGTTGACCACGCCAATGCTGATGGTCTCTCCAGATACTTCTGCCTTAGCGATGAGAGCTCCCAGGAGGTCGGGTAGCTCTCCCCACTTTCAGCTGGGGGGGGGACATGTTAGACCTCACAGCCTTAGGGTGGTCACCCCTAACTTTTTTCCTGCCTCCCTCATCCTTTTGGACACTGGTTTTGCTGGCTTTTAGACTGCTAACCAGTGCTAAAGTGCATATGTTCCCTCCCTTTAAACATGGTAACCTTGGATAATACCTGATTGGTCTAGTTAATTTACTTATAAGTCCCTCGTAATGTGCACTATACATGCCTAGGGCCTGTAGATTAAATGCTACTAGTGGGCCTGCAGCACTGGTTGTGCCACCCACTCAAGTAGCCCCCTTACCTTGTCTCAGGCCTGCCATTGCAAGGCCTGTGTTTGCAGTTTCACTGTAACCTCAACGTGGCATTTAAAAGTACTTGCCAAGCCTAAACATCCCCTTTTTCCCCATATAAGTCACCTCTAATGTGTGCCCTAGGTAACCCCTAGAGCAGGGTGCTGTGTGGGTGAAAGGCAGGACATGTACCTGTGTCGTTTACATGTCCTGGTAGTGTAAAACTCCTAAATTCGTTTTGCACTAGTGTGAGGCCTGCTCCTTTCATAGGTTAACATTGGGGCTGCCCTCATACAGTATTGAAGTGGTAGCTGCTGATCTGAAAGGAGTAGGAAGGGCATATTTAGTATGGCCAGAATGGTAATACCAAGTCCTGCTGACTGGTGAAGTTGGATTTAATATTACTATTCTAGAAATGCCACTTTTAGAAAGTGAGCATTTCTTTGCACTTAAATCTTTCTGTGCCTTGCAATCCACACCTGGCTGGGCTTAGTTGACAGCTCCTTGTGCATTCACTCAGACACACCCCAAACACAGGGTACTCAGCCTCACTTGCATACATCTGCATTTTGAATGTGTCTTCCTGGGCTGGGAGGGTGGAGGGCCTGCTCTCACACAAAGGACTGCCACACCCCCTACTGGGACCCTGACAGACAGGATTGAACTGAAAGGGGACCTGGTGCACTTCTTAGTCACTCTTTGAAGGCTTCCCCACTTCAAAGGCACATTTGGGTATAAAACTGGGCCTCTGCCCTACCTCATCAGACACTTGCTGGAGAATAAACCTGAACCAGAACCTGCATCCTGCCGAGAAGAACTGCCTGGCTGCCTAAAGGACTCACCTAACTGCTTTCTACAAAGGACTGCTGCCTTGCTGTTGCCCTACTGCCTTGCTGAACTCTTGTCTGGCTGTAAAAGTGCTCTCCAAGGGCTTGGATAGAGCTTGCCTCCTGTTCCCTGAAGTCTCAGGACCAAAAAGACTTCTCTTTTTCATTTGGACTCTTCGTGTGCCGGAAATTTCGACGCACAGCTTGCTCCACGGCGAGAAAAACGCTGCACACCGACGCTGATCGACGCGACGCCTTCAGGGCGACCGGAACTTCGACGCACGGCCTCGCAAGGAAAACGCCGCCCGACTTCCAGAGGAGGAATCGACGCGACGCCTGCAGTGAGAACGAAACTTTGACTCACAGCCTCGCGGAACGACGCGCAGCCGGAAAACAAGCCGAAGAATCCACGCACAGACCCCGGGACATCTGGTAATCCCGCGACCCACAGAAAGAGACTGTCTGCATGCTGGAAAACGACGCAAGTCCGTGACTTTGTTTGCTTTTTAAAGACTTAAGACACTTTATATCACTTTTCAGTGATATCTCTACAATTTCACATTGCATCTTTATTCGTTTTGACCTACAATTATCCTGATGAATATTATATATTTTTCTAAACACTGTGTGGTGTATTTTTGTGGTGCTATATTGTGTTATTGTATGATTTATTGCACAAATACTTTACACATTGCCTTTTAAGTTAAGCCTGATTGCTCGTGCCAAGCTACCAGAGGGTGGGCACAGGATAATTTTGGATTGTGTGTGACTTACCCTGACTAGAGTGAGGGTTCTTGCTTGGACAGAGGGTAACCTGACTGCCAACCAAAAACCCCATTTCTAACACTCATGTTTTAAGTTGCCAATAGTGTGATTGTGTGTCCTTTTAACTTGTCAAAATTGACTAGGGTTTTTATATATATCTTAGGTTGATAAATTTTAGTTTTCGCTTGAACCACTTTCAACCGACAAGGGGAGGGTGTTGTTTAGCCATTTAGTTATAGCTCCATGCACTTTATTTTAATACACTAGGCTGCTGTGCACTTTGACCTAGATATATTTTATTCAGCTTCACATTGTTATTGTTACAACAACCTGTTTTACAGTCTTGTTTTAATTTCTTCTATCTAACTGTTTTGCTTAGCCCAGCAAAGTGTTCTCCAACAAGACATTCTTGATCACTCTGTGCTTCAATCAAGGCTATAGTTTGGTACATTGCCGGTGAACGTGGTAGAACTTTAGTCTCCAACATTTGTAGAAAATACACATCCTTACGTAGGGACATTTTCTTAGAACATTAACAGTGTTATTATAAAAACACTTTCTAGTCCCATTGCACATTAAGAGGGAGATTCCAGCCAGGGAACCACAACTGTATGCTGATTGCTGAATGCTTCGCTGCAGATGCTAACGCAGACACAGGCCTTTGCTCAGGTATGAGGGTCGATGTCCTCCTGGGGGAACCTGAAAGGCAGGATTAGAGTTTAACATGCTGTGCTCAAATTATGACTCAGATAGAAAATAGTCCATCGATTCTAGTGGCAATATGATAGTGTTATTCTTATGCTTCACTCTCACCGTCACCATTTTAATATTGTCATGTTGTGTCATTCTGGTTATTGCAGCTCACGCTTTGCTATCTAAAATGCAGTTGTTTTATTAAACCAGTCTTTAAAACTTATACTGTTTTCATTGTCATCTACATATGAGACTGAATTGTGGATGAGAGAACCGGATGCGACCAGAGTGACCACGACTTCCTTGAGAAGTATGATATGTCATGTGCTTGGATGCTCAATCATCTCTACCTTTCGGGAGAGAGGAGGCACTGCTAGTTAGCCAGAGCAAAACCCGGATTTGGAGCGACAGGTGTCACCCACTGTGGGTCAGACTCAGTCTCCCACACTGTGGATGATCTTGCTGCTCAAAATCCAGTAGTCTCATTAGAATAATAAGAGCCTACGTGACAGTGGCAGACCCATCTGGGACCCCAGCACCATCTCAGTCCGCCACCCCCCTTACTACCATTGCCCTCCTTGTAGCTCCCCACCCATTTGGCTGTGCACGCTCACCCAAGAGGGTGGACGTCTCCTTTGTCGCAGGTACCTCTGCCACTGCCAGCCCTGCTGCCTTCAGTAAAGAGGCCACTAACCTCCCGAGGTCCATCTCTGTGGGTAAGTCGACCATTGTGAAGGCCGTCCAGGGACTGGCAACTAAAATCCAACAGAGTAATGCTTTTGTGGAGGGCATTCACAGTGCATTGGCTGGACTACAGAGACCCTTTCAGGCTCTGGCCTCTGCACTGATGGCAGTCAGCCACCCTTTGTCTTCTGCCCCTCCTCCACCTTCCACTTCCCAATCCCAAATCACTCTCCCCAACCCAGCCAAAGCACACAGACAGACAAGCATGCATCCTGTTCAACATCCAAGGGTAGCTCTGACAAGCACAAGCACCACAAGACACACCACCGTCATGCACGCAAGCAAAATAGATCTGCACACACAGCAAGAGTCATGACCTGTCCTGATACCCCCACTATGCCCAGTATCACAGACACAACACTAGACACACTGTCGATAATCCTGGCAGCAGATTTGTCTTTTGACAACAATTAATGGTTTGCTGTCTTACAGGAATTACAAGTCTTCTGTGTCCATCACTCAGATTAAACTACCAAACATTCTGCGACTGATGAAGTGAAGAAACAACCAGCATTTTCCAGCTGAATTGTTAAAGTCGAGGATCTAGTTTGAGAGACAATTATGGGTCAAAAAGAGTTTGGCCCATCAAAAAGTGCACTCGGCCAGACCTTGGTATTCAAGGTATCAAAACTGTGATTTTGCTTCTTCTTACTGGTTGTAAAAACAAAACATTTTGTTTTGATTAGGTTTATCAAACTACACCATGTGGCCAGTCTTACATAGAAGACCAGAAGGGCTCCTGGGTAGTACCCAGCGTCCTTTCACAACCTTATGAGAAATTCCTCTTCCAGCATTAAGTAATACAAGTATTGCTTTTCCCCGGCTGGGGACTTTAGATGCTGAATTTCTACTTGTTCTTGTTTCTACTGCCAATAAAGGACATGCTTCGGATGCGAATTTACAGTTTTCATCTGTTGTATCTAATATAGAAGTTGTTTATTACCAACCACCTTTGGAAGAGACTCCCAGTTGTTCTTTGCCAGGTGAGGTGACTGTTTTTGTGCAGACTGCTTTGTTTACTTGATCATCTTTCTTCACATTCTTCATACACTTCCCCACATGGGGTGCGTGCTTTCCTTCTTTGGCTGAAAGATGTATCTGATGCCTCCTCAGTCCCATATTTGTATTGCCATTTCACTGCTTCGCTCGTTATTTGGATTGGATTTGTAACAGTTTTTTTCATGATTTTGAATAGACATTAACTTCCTGAAAACGCTGCTCCTGAACTCGTTGCTAAGGTGTTAAAGCATCATTCTTACTACAAAGAGACCTGCCCCTGGTGAACATTTCTGCATTTCCTGCTTCTTTTGGAATTGTGTGAGATAAGATCCCATTTAATATTTTTTGGTCCTACACAAACATTACAAATACCATATGTTTTCAAAATAGCAATGGATGGCATCATTACTCCTGGTGCTATCTCCAATGAAAAATATGTGGAGACTGTATTAAGTATACTCTCCGAAGTGGAAAGCTACACTGTATTTGAAACTGAGGATTTATCTTTGAGTTATGATAATTATGTTAAAATGTTTTGTTATCATCATTATGCTGATCACTATTTACATAGAGTTAGTTCTCCACATGTGATTTTTAACTACACGCAATAAGAACATTGTACGGCAACACCAGTGGGTAGTTGAAAAACATATATGAGAAAGTTTGAAAGTTTTTCAGGACACAAACGCTTAGACCCAAGATCTGATGATTATAAGCTTACCCCTTCCCCAGCAAAGAAAAACATGCTGACCCAAGCTAGGTAGATTTACTCAGTCTTGTTCACATGCCAGCTGATCCTAAAGGGTTACAAATATTGGAAACATCATATTGATTCAAAACTGATTTGGGGAAAATGTCATTGATAAGTACAATGCAATGATGCTTTCTTTAGAGCTTGTCTCATACCTAGACGGGAGATTTTCCTGAACAAAACAATAAAACAAGCAATTTGCCTGGGTCTTGCTAAAATTGAAGAAATGAATACATCTAGCATTTCCTCTGTTGCATGTTTTGACAATTGTCAACAGTTTGTGACCTTCACAGAGAAATTAAATAATATGATTTTAAATGGTACATATAATTTCTTCAATTTCACCCCCAAACAGCTGGTTAGTGTAGCTAGTCAACACAAATGGTTGTCATGTACATTTTTTTATCTCCTCTTTGGGTTTTACATCTAGCAGACCAGACCCCAGACACTTGCAGTCACAACATTCAGGGGTAATCGTAACCTATATCGTAGGAAAATCATGCCAGCAATGGTTACAACATTCCACATTAGCTGAATTAGGGAACACCTATCTCTCCTTTTTGATGAGATGGATTTACAAAATGTCTTGTTAGGTCTTTAATTGCAATGTCCAAAATGCTTCTTATATACCATATATAATTAGATTTGGAAAACTTATCAGCAAGATGCTGCTGAACAATTAAGATGGATTCACACAGAAAATTTAGAAAAACATTAGCTGTTCTAGATGGTTGTGTGTCGAAACAAAGCAGGTCTTTAGCAAGCCTGCCTTAAGAACACGGCCGAAACCACAAATGCATCTCTGCAATGCATTCTTTTACCACGCAAGTCATTACAAGGACTTGCTTTGGGGAAAGCGCTGGAGTATAGTATAGTTTACTATTCCAACTCCAGTCAGCACCACAGTAGGGAAAGTGTTGGACGTAAAGTCCAACATCAGTCCAACAACACTTTCCCTAAGGTAAGTCGTTGTAATGAATTGAGTGGTAAAGGAATGCGTTGTAAAGACGCATTCGTGGTTCAGGCCACGTTGTAAATGCACAACGTGACTCAAGCCGCATTGTTAAGGCTGTTTCCCATTTTAGACAATGATATGACTATGCTGTCAACTTGCATTTATGCTTTGAATGACATTGTGCCATTTGTATTCAATATCACAAAGAATTTTATGTCATTGTTACAGCATGGACAAAGCCTATTGAGATTATGCAACTAGGTTGGACAATGCATGTTTTTTAAAATTGAAGAGTGTACCATGGAGGCATTTTAACGCAATAGAGTTGTTTTTGCCACATAAGTTAACACGCATACAGAGATTGATGGTGAAGAAAAATGCAACTTATACCATGTTGAACATGGAGCTTTTAGAGAAATCACCCTTCTCAATAGAAGAAACACCTTCTGCTGTGGCTGATCCATGGCTTTGTATCAACAATTAACATTTCAATTTACAACTTGTCTGAAATTTGTCACATACGCAGATATGTAGCTATGGAAGACTGTTTTGTTCAGAAGTCCTAGATTTTACCTTTCGATTACAAATGGGTGAGTAGGGAAACAGAAGTTTTACTTAGTGGAAACCAATGTGAAACTTCCTTCGACCACTCATTACTTGGTAAAGACATCACCTTAGCATCCTGGGCCACCCTAGCGTGTTATCTCAAAGCCACAGCAGCCTCCTTGAGTCACACAGTATTCTTATTACTCTTGAATGGGAGTTATTGAGTCCTGAGTGGCCAAGCTTGTTGTGGGATGAAACCGGGTGTCCGATATGTGGTGATGGTCTACTGGGTTGTTACCTACTGTAACAACTTGCTACTTTCACCCACAAATATAGTTAGGGAAATTACTGTATGACCTTCCATTCTGTTTTTTAGTGTGTACTTTGATAATCTTAGCCGACTGAACGCCTCATTGTTTCGTAAGGACGTTGCTTTAACATCTGCCCAAGAGACCTCTGATCTTCAAGTGGCACGGTCCTTCTCTGAAATCCAATCACAATTGCACTCTAACTCGCAGCAGCATTTTAGTGCACTTGTTCACCAAATATTTAATGCATTGTATACAACAGGAGTGGTACACTTTTTCAAAGCAATTGAGTCTGTCTTTGTGAGCATGTTCTATATATATATATGTATGTTAAGAGATACTGTCCATTCTGTACTCTTTGGTTTCAAGTGTTTTTGGAGGCATACTGATTGTATTATTCCTATTCATTGTTATTTTGTTCCTATTGTTGTTGTTCTGCAATGGATGTTCTACCTCGAGGCTCAATATTGATTATTCTTCCAACAACGTGCTGTGTTGTGATTGCATGATGGGGTATTTCGGTGCCTTTGCTCCAGGAATTGAACGTGAATTGGTGTTTGTCCTTTAGACCTGTGGTGTGTGGTTACAACGTGTACAGCCCATGTTCCGCTGTCTGCTGTGCCATTTCGAATGTCCACTGGAGGTGTTTATGGCAATGTAATTGGTTTAATCTGTGGATATGAATCTGCATGTGAGTTCTCTGAGGACCCACCTTCAGTGCTGTCCTATGAGGCTGGCATTCCTGCTGGATGAATGCTATGAGCAGTCACTTCCGGTTGATATGGACGCTTTGGGTCTTGGATTCCTGGGAAATGGTTCTAACGTTGCAGTTACACAATCTAGTATCTCGCCTTCAGCATCTGCTGCAGTGGCTGGATTTCACCATGTTCGTTCATTGGAACTTGCTTCTCAGGGCAGCTTTCATGGTTTTGTTTTAGTTTGAGCATTGTCTCCCACAACTAAGGGGGTGGGGGTAAAGCAGGACAGGGTCTTCATAGATCCTCCATTTTGGATTGCACATTTTAACTTTGGTTTTCTTTCTGTTGGTGAATTTTTTACTCAGCTTTTCACACATGCAATAATGTGCTGAATAATCACTGCACATGCAGCATGTTCTTGTAAGTGTTGGTGCCATGCAGTTTAAACACTCCGTCCAAGGCTAGGCACACAGAACACAATGCCCTAGTATTATGTTTATCTGTGGAGAAAGACCATCATTTGAAGACTATCATCACATCAGCTCTGTGCCTCTGACACAGTACGATATGAATGGTGCTTGAATTCTAAAAACTGCCTCTGCTACATTCAGCAGAGCAGCATTTCAGCCAGTATTATCCTGGAATGCAGTGCACTGTGGCCAAGATGCAACCCTGCTAAATCTGATCTTTACCCTGCAAGGAACAATAGACTGGCTTCCTAGCTTCCTGGTTAATCTTAACCAGCTATAGGGGTTACGCTATCCCAATTGATCTGGCAGCAGGTATGGGGTCAATATTGTAGATAGTAACAGATGGGAGTGTACCCATACAATGACATTATCATGGTTGAACTGTTTATCTTTTTCCCAATTTATGTAATGCAAGTTACCTTGACTTGTCTAATTTGCCTAATAATTACAGCTCATGTTTTTTTATGCAAGAATACGATTGTTGCAATAAGTGTTTTAAATGACATTTTCGCATCTTTTTTCTGTCTCATCTTGGGTATGCAGGGTGACAGGATAGATCTGATAGATCTGTTGCCATGATTTTCTTGGGAATCTGAGTAGTCATTTTGAGATTGCAGATACCATCTGGTACATGTAAAGTTTAGGGGTTCAGATGGTGTACTGTGAGCTAGCTAGGAGCTGTGCCAAAATTTCCTGATGGTAAAGGTACACACTGAAATTTACGGTAACCAGATACACAGTCCTACTTGATTCACATGAGTTCAGTGCTTTCCCTCAATTTCTCGAAGTTCAGCTGCATCACTTTGGAAGGTGGAGCTCTCCCAACTGCAAAAGCAAGGCCCTGGAAAAAGATGCCTCTGCAATTATGTAACTAATCATACCTTCTTAACTTTAGGAAACTGTTGAAGACCTGCTTTTTCTTGCCTCTTTGTACACTAATATGTATCTCCAGCATGTTGTGAGTTTCCTGTTTTAAATGCATTCGCACCAAGATACCTGCTGGTGGGCTTTGCACTTTACAAATTATAAATATAAAATAAAATTAAATAAAAACTGTTCCTAAAGTTTGCGAACCCTGAGACTCACAGCTCCCCAGCCTGGTTTCTGAAGTTCATTAACCTGGTTCAGAGTCTGTGACTATGAAACCGGTGGGCTCATTGTACATCTCCTGTCTTAGTTTGCAGACACTCTGTAATGGGTTAGCAAACTATGAAACTTGCATTTTCATGTTGTGTCCCCTTCTATAGCTTATTGGTATGTAACGTTTGAGGAAAGTATCCACCATTTTAGATATGTTGTGTCTGAAAGCCTGATTTTATTCAGTAAACAATGTTTTTATATGAGGTTGAGTAAGTAGATTGGGGTCCAATTGCTTTTGTATTGTACGTTCGATATCACACACAGGGTCGCAGAATTGAACTAGAATCTGTGAACCTGGTGCAAATAACAGTGATGGTTGGACTTTTATCTAAACTCCATGGATTTTTAACAAAGTCACTAAACCTTTTAACACTTTAAAGAACACTCTGGATTTTTCATTGTTTTAAAGTCAATATAACTTTTAATCACATGAAAAAGTGCCTGTTCCAGAGTATATGTCATGCACACCATTTTGTGAAGAGCAGGACAGCTGTGAAGTTCATAGATATTGTGACTGCTATGTTTCAGCTCTATGCATGCCTGGCAAAGCTAAACATGAGATTCCAAGTCCTTTATCTGCTGTCCAAAGGCAAGACATTACTTGTCGAGGGAGTATGAGGAAATGGATAAGCAGACAAGATGAGAACAAACTGAAAGCAAGGAAGATTGCCTGTCAGTTATGTGACCAGAAACAAAGCTGGGGACAGAGGTTTTTCTACTCCTTCATCAATTTGACCATGACATAAGACTTCAGGTTCACGTTTTAAAATGAGTATGTTATCTTCCTGGAAGACCAAAAGAAAAAGAAAACAAATGGCAGCAAGCCAGAATGCTAAGAGATTGCGAAAATGTTCCTGATGAGGTACTTTATGAATTGGAGGATAACAGCCTCCACATCAACATCTTTGCATTTTATTGCATGAAGTGAAATCCAATATCTGGTCTGGAGAGAATAATGCTGGGATTGGGTATAAGAACATAGGGAACCATTACAAGGAATTTGAGGAATAGGAAACAAATGATTACTAGCATAAAATGGCTGCTCACCACCACAATACAAAGCTATACAACAAAAACACAAAGGAAAAAAATACCCACAGTAAACGAATAGTTCTTTTGAGAAGCATCAGAAAAACCGAATTGTGAGAGCAGGGTCCATTGCAAAAACCAACTGAGCATGACCAAAGGCATATACAGTCAGTGTTGCTGCCCATTGGTGCCAGGGGAAGATGCCCAGGCCCCCTGGAAATTCCTGCTTTGCATATCTAAAATCCCTGTGCAGCAGCTCCTGGTTAGTTGGACACAGGGCCAAGGCGCAACTCGAATGACACAGCTCGGCTCTTTGTCTGTTCGCTTGTGATTACACTGTCAAAAGTGCAAACATTCAACTCTGAATTCCTCTTATTAATGTATGATCTGGAGATGGTATAGCTGGGAAATAGAGAAATGCAACCATTGCCGCTGTTTTTCAGCTGTGCTTTTTTCAGCTTGTGCACAAAATTAGACAAATTCCAAGTTAAATGTATACACATTCAACAGTGTTATATAAGAAAAAACACATCACTGTGCTCTCCATCAGCACACATATTCATGAGACCACTCGAGGGAATGGAGCACAGATTTATTTGTTTGCAGGAGTGAGGCTGAACTTCATTCTATCAGATAGCTAAAAAAGCAGAAAGCAGATCCAGGTCAACTATCTAAAAGGCTACCAACCAAGCAAATTCAGGCAGGAACAAAGGAGGCCTTGGCCTTATGGTCAGTCTTCACCGATTACAAACGGGATGCTACATTGTGGGCATTTGGAGTGCATAGCATGCACAAGAAACGTTACTTTTATGACTCCATTCCTCCTTCTTGGGGGGCAGTATTTTTCCCATTAATCATAAGAAAGGCTTCAAAATGGGCCAACCAACCATCGGCTAACTATCCCTCTGGGTGTCGAGGCCAAATGGTTTGCTTTAATATTAGTATATGAATTCAAAGATTTGGTAGCTGGACCATCATTCCTTAGTTCGAAACAGGATTCAATTCAGAAAGTGAAACATTGTCAATGATAGTCCATCATAGTCTGCGCATAAGTACTTACAAATTGTGTGCTTGATTCATTGCTGATAACCAAGGGCTTTCACGGCATGGACAGTGGAAAAAACTGCCAGAAGTACAGGCTTTAAGTCAGAATATGAAAGTGGCACAATGTATAATTTGAGGTAAAGCTCTGCTTAAATAAAAAAATGGTATAGTGATAAAGCACTCAAATATGGGTTAGTTCTCACTCTGCCCACTCTTTAATTGGGCTACACAGATATTATTCCAGACATTACCACACAGAGATTGTGTTTGCCCAAATTAAGTGAAATCTCGTTCACCTAAATGCATTACAGTGATGATGACACAGTTACTTTCGATCGCACCAGATTGGCCTCTAGCATAATGGCATGGTGCCATAGGCATGTTAAAAGGAGAATTTACTGGAAATTAATCTTTCTAATTTCAATACGTTGCTGTTTAGAATGGGCCTATTGAATACCTGGAAATTGGAGAAAAAGTAAAGACAGGGAAATAAAACATGCAACTACTTACAAATACTTACCACTCACTGCCACTGCCTGGCCGGTTGGTTCTGGCATGAAATCCCTCGTACCTAGTGTTGGAAAATGGGTTATTGGTAAGGGCAGGTAGGTACCTACACCTAGCAACAAGCCACCAACCTCCACTTAGGTACAGTTAGGTCTCAGTAAATTAATCCCAGCTCAACCCTTGGTAGCTTGGCAACGAGCGTCAAGGCTTAACTTAGGAGACAGCGTGTAAAGCATTCAAATATCACAAAACAGTAATTAAATAAAACACAGGAAACAGTTTAAAAATCCAAAACCAATTTATAAAAATAGTTTATATTTTTATCTTTTAAATGACACAAAAACGAATAAAATCGGATAAAGGGAACCGGAGATATGAATTTTTAAAGAATTATTATTTTTCTAGCGCTTAGAAACAAAAAGCGCCAATCGGGTCATCTGGTTGCACCTCGACCGGGGCAAAGTCAAAGTTTCAGGCCGACCGCGATGGAGCCCTGCTCGGCTACAAGTCGCGGGAGGCCTCGGTTAAAAAGTTACCTTCTGACTTAGTCTTTATTTTGAAGATTTTCTTCAGCGGGACGAACCTGCCAGTCGAATCCGACATCCTGGAGCCCTTGTCCGGATACGCGATGCTGGATTCCTCGGTGGAGATTTTTACCTTCGGACTTAGTCGTTTTTTCGAGGTGAAAATCCTTTGACCGGGGTAAACCTGGATCTTGATCCGACGTCCGTGGAGCCCTTCTCGGATACGATGGCTGGGAGGTCCCGGTCAACTTTTTACCTTCGGACTTAGTCTCTTTTTCGGAGATTTTTCTTTACCGGGACGAACCACCAAGTCAGGCTGGGTCGCGGTTGAGGCAAGCCGGCTAGAATTTCCGCGGCGGGTCGGTCCCTCTCTGGAGCTTTTTTACAAAAATTCTCAAATCTTCTCCAAACTTCTGGGGCTTCACCCAGATGTTCTTTTAAGGTTCTTTTGGGGTCCACAGCTCACCCCAAGGGTCCAGAAGTTCTGAGATGGTCCTTGGGGTGTGCGGACTTCAACTCCCAGAATGCACCTGGTGCAAACTCCTTTTTGGCCACTGGACAGTGGTCAGCTGGTCACTTTTCAGGAGTTGGTACAGGGGGACTCTGGATAGCAATTTTTCACCTGTAGCAAACCGGGAGTCCCTCCTTGAACCAGTTGAAGCCAGGCAAAGTCCTTCTTGTGGTGAAGCCCAAGTGTGCAGCTGGTGCAGTCCTTCTGAGTGCAGGTTCCAGGTGCAGGCCAGGGGTCCAGCAGGGCAGTCCTTCTTCTCCTTTAGTTCTTTTCTTCTTGAAATCTGGCGGGGATCTGAGGTGTGGGGGCAGGTCTGCCAGTTTTATCCTTGCTCCTGGGTGAAAAGCAGGGGGGTCCTGGTTCTCCAATCAGGTACAGGGTCGTCCCCCTGTGATGACTACTTCCTGGGAAGTGTGGCAAAAATCCATCCCAAAAGGCAACATTCTCTAAAAATCCAACATGGCTGAATCTGATTTTTGGAGGTTACATCTGGCTGAGCCCACCCACTGGTGTGGCTAAAAATCATAAACACACCCCTCTCCTGCCCTCTCCTAATCTAATCAAGGGGGCACCTAGTTGTCTGGGGTTGCAGGATGTGGGGGTGTTGCTGGTTGCTCCAAATGTCCTTCTCTGCCTTTGAAGACCAGTTTGGCAGCCCTCGCCCTTCCTGCCTCACCATCTGCTGAGGGGACATTCTCTCCCCCAAGCACATTCCTTTGTGTGAAGCCAGGCCACTTCACACCTCATCAAGGTAGCTTGACTAAGCTGCTGCAGGCTGGCCAATCAGAGCACAGCAGCAAAAACAATGCAGGGCTGAAATTGGCAACTTTTTAGGAAAAGTCTAAAACTCTTTACCTGAACAAGTTATATTAAATCCAACAACTGGAAGTTGTGGGATTTATTACAACAATTAATTTGATACCAAATTCTTGGTATGCAACATTTAAGTAGACTTTAAAATTTAAAATAAAGTTTCCCCATTCTAGCCTATGAAGGCCATTTACTACAATGAGGGAAAAACGAATTTGGCTGTTTTTACCTCACCAGGGCTTATAAAACTATTTTTATAAAGTCCCTGCTTATAGTTACATGGCACCCAGCCCTAGGGGCACATAGGGCACACCTTAGGGGTGACTTATATGTAAAAATAAGGTAGTTTAAGACTTTGGAACTCCTTTTAATTCCAAAGTCGAATTTGCATATAACTTTAATTTAAAAGCAGCCAGCAAGGCAGGCCTGCCTTTAAAATGACACTGGGCACCTCAGCAGTGCACCTATGTGTGCACCACCTATGCTGTGGTCCCTAAACCTACATGCCCTACCATATACTAGGGACTTATAAATAGGTTAACTTAGCCAATTATAATTAGCCTAATTTGCATATCCATTTTATACAGAGCACAGGCCCGCCCTGGAACTGGTTAGCAGTACCCAGGGCACCATCAGAGTCAGGAAAACACCAGCAAAAAGTGGAAAATGGGGGCAAAAAGTTAGGGGGCCTCTGCAATCAGCCCTGTTTTCTCACACCTAGTGTTAGAAATGGGGTCCTTGGTTGACAGTCAGGTTACCCCCTGTTCAAGCAAGGACCCTCACTCTAGTCAGGGTAAAAGCGAATCACCCTCAGCTTAGCCCTGCTTACCCCCTTGGTAGCTTGGCAGAGCAGTAGGCTTCACCTCAGAATGCTAGGTGTAAAGTATTTGTACCAACACACACAGTAACTTAATGAAAACACTACAAAATGACACAACACCAGTTTAGAAAAACAGGAAATATTTATCTGAACAAAACATGACCAAAACAACAAAAATCCGACATACACAAGTCAAGTTATGAATTTTTAAAGATTAAACTAAAAAATAGAGCTTAGAAACAAAAAATGCTTCGATGAGATGTTAACCCGGCGTCATGACAGAGTCGTTCCCAACATGCCGATACCATCGGCGCCGGACCCGGAGTCGTGTAGACCCCCAAGTACAGTACCTTTGATGAAGAGTGAAAACAAGGCGATGCGCGAAGTCGGGGATAGCGGCGTCTGTGCGAAACGTTGAGTCCGTGCACTTCGAGCGGCGTCGGTCACGACGTGGGGCGGCGACTTCCACGGAGTCGTGGACTTCAGCGGGGCTGCTGCGGCGTCGGGCCTGCGAAGAGCGTCGCGTTCCAGTGAAGGTCACGCCGTCGGGTGCAGGCGGCGTCACCGGATTCAGCAGCAGCGGCGGTCCGGGGTCGTCCGAAGTCAATTTCCTTAGATTTCTACCAGCTTTCCTTTCAAGGGCCCAGGGACTGGATAGGGCACCACTTATCAGAGCAGGAGTCTCTCCAGAGACTCCAGGTGCTGGCAGAGAGAAGTCTTTGCTGTCCCTGAGACTTCAAACAACAGGAGGCAAGCTCTAAATCAAGCCCTTGGAGATTTCTTCACAAGATGGAAGGCATACAAAGTCCTGTCTTTGCCCTCTTACTCTGGCAGAAGCAGCACTGCAGGAAAGCTCCACAAAGCACAGTCACAGGCAGGGCATCACTTCTTCCTCAGCAATCAGCTCTTCTCCAGGAAGAGGTTCCTCTTGGTTCCAGAAGTGTTTCTAAAGTCTGTAGATTTGGGTGCCCGTCTTATACACATTTTAGTCTTTGAAGTCAGCTTTCTTCAAAGGGGACTCACACCTGCTTGTGAAATCCTGCCTTGCCCAGGCAAGGCCTCAGACACACACCAGGAGGTTGGAGCCTGCATTGTCAGAGGCAGGCACAGTCCTTTCAGATGAGAGTGACCACTCAACCCCTCCCTCCTAGCAGAGATGGCTAATCAGGAAATGCAGGTTACACCCCAGCTCCCTTTGTGTCACTGTCTAGTGTCAGGTGAAAAACAACCCAACTGTCAAACTGACCAAGGCAGGGAATCCACAAACAAGGCAGAGTCACAGAATGGTTTAAGCAAGAAAATGCTCACTTTCTAAAAGTGGCATTTTCAAACGCACAATCTTAAAATCAACTTTACTAAAAGATGTATTTTTAAATTGTGAGTTCAGGGACCCCAAACTCCACATGTTTATCTACTCTCTAGGGGAATCTACACTTTAATCATATTTAAAGGTAGCCCCCATGTTATCCTATGAGAGAGACAGGCCTTGCAACAGTGTAAAACGAAGTTGGCAGTATTTCACTGTCAGGACATATAAACCACATTACTATATGTCCTACCTTATCCATACATTGCACCCTGCCCTTGGGGCTACCTAGGGCCTACCTTAGGGGTGCCTTACATGTAAGAAAAGGGAAGGTTTAGGCCTGGCAAGTGGGTACACTTGCCAAGTCGAATTTACAGTGTAAAAATACACACACAGACACTGCAGTGGCAGGTCTGAGACATGATTACAGGGTTACTTGTGTGGGTGGCACAACCAGTGCTGCAGACCCACTAGTAACATTTGATTTACAGGCCCTGGGCACCTCTAGTGCACTTTACTAGGGACTTAACAGTAAAACAAATATTCCAATCATGGAGAACCAATTACGTACACATTTTAAACAGGAGCACTTGCACTTTAGCACTGGTTAGCAGTGGTAAAGTGCCCAGAGTAACAAAAACAGTAAAATCAGAGTCCAGCACACATCAACAAACTGGGGAACAGAAGCAAAAAGTTAAGGGAGACCACGCCAATGAGGAAAAGTCTAACACCTAGGTTTAATGGAATGGGACTCATACTGCTTAAATCCTTCATGTCTTTCCTGTTTAGTCGGTTGGGCAATGGAAGTCCATAGGCTAACTTCGGAGTTGAGCTTCCAGTCACATAATACCCTTTTCATTTTTTTACACGCCTCGGGCCATTTTACTTCTCTTGATTTTGCTTTTCTTTTGGAAGGCTACTTCTGGTTGCAGAGTAGACTCGACTATTAGCTTAGTCCCATACAGCACATTTGGGAGGCTGGGTTTTTCCTTCTGAACAGTGGATACAGGGACTTTTCTTCGTAACTGTCGGCTGCTTCTTCAATGAGTTCTCTTAAAGTAAGGAGGTCATCAATTTTGATTATAGTACTTTTATAGATCATTTTTCTCCCTTCCCATTGGCTTGGTTCTGGGTCAGACGTCTTTTTTGCTCTCCTTGACGTCCAACACTATGCTGCTTTGAGAGGACATTTTGATTGCAACAGTCTGCGTAGTAATCCCTGGTAGCTGCTGACCTTGGCTTGTAATTTGTGACTCTTTGTTCTCCTTCTCAATCAATGATAGAATCCCTGCAATAGTATAAGTGTTGCATTTTGCTGCTGCACTACTGTTGTCAATGTTTTTAGCAGACATAGCAACGAGGGGTGAATCACATCTAAGAGTCTCTCAAATCTTGTGCTAAAACAAGGGTGCTACACTTTGGACATACATCGGTGGTGGACTTTACATTGATTAGTAAATCATTTGTTTGATTTATGGCTACCACATAACATACCGTTTCTCTAGATTCTAATGTGGATTTGTTAATAGATGGCTTGTGTGCAGATCCCAGCAGAAGAGTGGCCAGGAGACTGATGTTTATCTGTGTTGACACTTTAATCGTGGTCGTTTTCATAGCCTTAGCTTCTAGTATGAGAGTGAGAAGGTCTATAAGATGGACATTGTCATGTTCTACTTTGTGTAATAGGGACAGTGACAGCTTATCATGCACCCAAGTGAAAATAGAGATCTGGAGAATATAAAGTCTCTGCCGGCACTACAAGGAGAGTTTGAGTGATTATATTCTCAGGTAAAGGGATCCCTGGATATGGTGACAAAGGGGCCATGAAACTACTAACTAGGCTTTTGTTTGAGGAGGAGTTGCCATTTGATAATCCTTCCATCCTAATTGGCGAGACACTTCATCCAGAGATAGCCTGCCTGACAGTCATCATTTGAATACAAATATCTGGCAGTGTAAAGTGATAGCGCGTTCAATCCTTATAAATTACTTATACTTGGACACGCCGGAGGTCGGTGAACCTTTTAACCGGATTGAGTTCTCCTCAACCAAGAATAGTCGGATCCCTCAAATCAATAATCAATAACCATTTATAATCAATGACCAATACTCAATTAGTAATCAAACAACAATCAAGAATCAATAGTAATCAGTAATTTCACACACCATGACCTTTCAGTCATGAATAACCACACCTGTTTATTAAAAGTTAATGAGTTTATTTCCCTATATCAACAAAGCTAATACAATATAAGTAACTCTCAAAATCAAATGATATACGTATACGAACATTACTAGCTGTCCATAGCGACGTAAGAAACGCAATCTACGCAAAATCTGGATTATAATGCACTCGGTTATAGCAATGCAAATCACTAATAAGAGTAACTGAATTTGATTAATTTCATACATTGGTCAGCATTCATCATGATGCATCAATTCATCATGATGCATCAAATGAATACCTCAACTAACCTCTGATCAGCTTTGGCATGTGGGGCTTCATGCAAAACAAATTTAGTCAACATAAATTTAGAAAAACTTCTAGCTTAGGCTCTGTCAAAATTAAGCAGTTGGTACCTAAGAAGGAAAACACAATGCATAATACATTTTATCCTTTTATAATTACCAATTACAATCAGCATTCAAGGTAAGTCTTCGTCCTTCAGGTACCGGTTCGATCAGCATGGGGAGGACTTTAAGGGGGCAAAGTTAAAGGCAAGTCTTCCTTGCAGCAACAAGGAAAATGGGGCAAAAGTTATCGAATGGGCAAGACGGGATAAAGTTAAAGTTAAAGTCTCTAGGGTGAGAATTCTTAAAGTCTCTTTCTCTCTGGAATAGAGAAAAAGCATCAAAGGGTCATCAAAATGGCTTCTTGAATCTTGCTTCAAACTGGCATCAAAGAAAAAATGGCTGACTTCTCTTTGTCCGGTGGTTTAAGTAAGAAACGTTCCAAATTCTTCAGGGTCTTCCATTGGAGGGTCCATAGGGTGGTTTCTCTTTGACCAATGAATAGTGTCTTTCTCTTAGTACTCATTTATGCATAAGGTGTCCTTGGAGTTTTGGAACACAAGTAGCAACAAAGTTTGCCAATTATTTCTGTATCAGTGTCTTTATTGTCTGCACCTGCAGAAACTGACCTTGCTTCAAAGGGGATGAAACTTGCCTAGCACGAAACCTTGAGATAAGTGTATTAGTCATTCTACTGGAAAAATACAGCCTTAAAGTTTAAACACGTTTTTATTAATACAAGTGAAAACGACGCAGTTAAATTTGAGATCAGGCAACTAGGCCAAAGCCTCTGCTAAATTAAGCTAAGCATATAACAGTTTCAACAAAAAAATCATAGAATACATCTGCAATTATGACGGAGTACTACATTGTCAGTTCTTCATGATTAATTAAGGTCGTTTATAATAATGGCGAACTACTTCGCGGGCACATTTTCCCACATGCATTATTTTTCTTTGCTAAAATCACATTGCCTTATACGATTTTGTTACATGATATATGAATGTTTGTTAGTCTTTCTTTTTCTGCTTCATCAAAAGTCGTTCAACACTGGTGAAATTGACATTGCAACTTCAGGCAATAATATGCCTGAGCTAGGTTGAGATAAATCATTACACAGAAATACTGCCCTAGGTGGGGCTGCACCTGCCGAGGAATGAACAATAGATGGTAGACTTGTGTACTCGGGCAGTTGTTTGGGCCTTGTGCTCGATGGGACAGGAAATTGCTTGTTTTTCTTCCCTTGATAACAACTGTCTGAGGTTTTCATGTTCAGTTTAAGTTTTGCTGCTTTCCTGGTCACCCCATTCTTGAGAAACTCATAGTACTCAACATGCAGCATATCAAGAGCCAGAGGTTGGAAATAGTGGCGTAGCTTGAGCTACCTTCCTGTTATTATTTGCGCTAACCTACCCTATTGTTGGTGCTGTCTCAGTCTTGCCACAATCCATGTGATTTCCATCCACTACCACTACAGCATGTTACTCGGTGAGGAATCGGGTGACTATACTATTTAGAACCACAGTAATACCTGTCCCTCCTTCCAGTGGGTCAGGGCATGCAGGTTTTACCAGTGCTGTACGAAATGAAGATTTTGGAATGACAGTTTTGCTAGATGTTCATTTATGCGAGCTGCAATTAGAACAGTAATTGGACACATTATGGGGCATATTTATACTTGTTTTGCACCGTATCTGCATAATTTTTTAAAGTAAATTCAGTGCAGACCTAACTCCATATCTATACTTTGGTGCTAGACCCGTCTAGCACCAAATTTATGGAGTTAAAGTAATTGTTTAGAAATGGAAACCTACTTTGTGTCAATGAGAGGCAAAGTTGGTGTTCCCGTGCAAAAAATGACTCTCTGGCCTTAGCGCCACATTCATCCCTCCAGTGCTAAAATCACGCATGGGGGGAGGGGGTCAAATAATGGTGCAAAGCTTGCTTTGCACCATTATTCAAGCTTTGCACCATTATTTAATGCCTGGGTCAGGGCAGGCGTTAGGGGACCTGTGGGCCTATTTCCATGGTGGAACACCATGAAATAAGCCCACAGGTGCCCTCCCCAGGCCCCAAGGACACCCCCACCCACACCAGAGGGACAGCGGAGGATGGGGGATCCCATCCCAGGTAAGTATAGGTAACTACAGGTAAGTATTTATTTTTTAAGTTCCATTGGGGGCCCTGAAATGGGCTCCCATACAAGACACTGGGTGCAATGGCCATGCCCAGAGGCCCTGGTCCCCTGTGCTGGCCATAGGGGTGGTGGGCATGACTCCTGAGACAGGAGTCATGTGGTATGGATGGTTTTGTGTCAGAAAGTGACGCTAGGCTTGTTAGAGTCTTTTTTTTTCTCTAACCTGCCTAAAGTAATTTTTTGGAGCAAAAACCCCTTTTCCATACCCCCAGCCCCACCCTCCTACCATCATTTATTTTTACGCTAGCCTACCCTTTGCACTGGCTTTCAACATTCCATAAATATGGTGCCTGGCTGGTGCTCAGAAATGGTGCAAGCTGGTGCTAAACTTTTTGGTGCAAAACTGCGTTAGTGCAGTTTTGCACCAAAAAGTATAAATCAGGGCCTATGTTCGCACCTGCCAGTTACTCCTCCAACTTCTTCCTGACTGTGGAGGTAAACTGATGGAGCCGAAGGAAAGGTGAAGTTGGGGTGGGAATTGAGCAGCAGATCAGTCTCCCTAGTAGGGTGACCTCCTGGCTGTAATATACACAGACCTTCCGTAATTTGGGTTAGTTGTCCATTGTTCATAAAAATTGCTTGAACAGACAGCGTTTGTCCATAATTTTAATTAATTCAAATGGTACCTTCTAATAGCCAAACAGGGCTGTATGCATCCTGTGGTGGTGGCTGCGGGCCTGGTACACAAGCCATAGTGTGTAAGGTGACCCACAGCAGCCTGCAACATTTGCATGAAAGAGCTCTACATAAAAGAAAAACAAACTGCACCCACTGGGAATGGATTTGATTCCTGTCTCTCCACCCCTTTCCACTCTGAGTAGTAGTCTTAATTCTTTGCCTGCAAAGTTCCTGTCTCCTCCACCCTGCTCCCCTGTAACACAACATCCTGTGCTGCCCTCTGTGTTGCCTGGCTGCATCTTCAGTCTCTCTGCCGAGCCTGATGGCCACTGGACCTCTGGTGGACCTGCACCAGTGCTTAATTTGTGCTTGTTGTTTCTGGTGAGGAGCACCACACTTATTTCGATGGCCGGCACTTCTATTTCTGCCTCAAGTATTTACTGTGAGCAAAAGACACATATGGGAAAGACGGAGGAAGAGAGAAATGAAAAGGCGTCTGTTAGAAATTGGGTCTTTGGTTGGCAGTCAGGTAACCTCCTGTCCAAGCAAGGACCCTCACTCAAGTCAGGGTAAGTCACACTCAATCCAAATTATCCTGTGCCCACCCTCTGGTAGCTTGGCACTGAGCAGTCAGGCTTAACTTAGAAGGCAATGTGTAAAGTATTTGTGCAATAAATCATACAATACCACAATATAACACCACAAAAATACACCACACAGGGTTTAGAAAAATATATAATATTTATCCGATAAATGCAGGTCAAAATGATAAAAGATGAAATAAGCAAATGTAGGGATATCACTGACAGTGATATCAAGTGTCTTTAGAGTTAAAAAATTACTGTAAAAGCAAAATTAAGTGTCTTACGTGTTCCTAGAAACAACAAGTGCGGGGCAAAGTACCTGTTTTGCGTTGAAAAATCCTCGCAAGGGACTGCAGAGGAGGAGTTGCGTGGAAAATGGTGAGTGTGCATCGGTTTTGCCCCTTCGCACAAGGACTTGCATCATTATTTTCCACATGGGGAAGATGTTGCGTCAATTTCCGGAGTGCGGAGTTGGATCCTCTTCGTGTTGCAGGGTTTTCAGATGCCCCAGGTACAATGCATGCAATCCTGGGCTTGCGGAGCAAAGTCAAAGCGGCTGCATCGATTCCGGTAGGCGATGCGTGGAATTGTCTTCCGCACGGCAGGCACTGCGCGGATTCCTCTCAGGAAGTCGGGCGTCATCGTTCTGAGTCGGCTTGCATCGATCCAGTAGGGCTGTGCGTTGAAGTTCCGGTCGCATCACTGGCGCTGTGTTGATCTTATGGTGTGAAGTTGGGCTGCATCGTTCCGGACTCGCTTGCGGTGAATTTTTCACCGCGAGTAGGCTGTGCGTCGTTCTTGGCAGGCGGTGTGTCAAATTTTCACCGCACAGGGATTTCAGCTGCAGGAGAGAAGTCTTTTTGGTCATGAGACTTCAGGCAACAGGGGGCAAGCTCTATCCAAGCCCTTGGAGAGCACTTCTGCTGCAAGAGAGCAGCAAGTCAGCAGGGACAACAGCAAGGCAGCAGCCCTCTTCAGAAAGCAGTCAGGTGAGTCCTTCAGGCAGCCAGGCAGTTCTTCTTGTCAGAGTGCAGGTTCTGGTTCAGGTATCTTCTCAAGGAAGTGTCTAAACTGTGGGGAAAATTCCACTGTACTTATACTAAGTTTTCAGTGTGTTTTACAATGGGGAGGAGAGGGGGTTCCAACCAGTTACAACTGGTTCTAGAAGCGCCCTTTCTCTCCTCCAGCACAGTCTCCAAACATCAGTGGGGGGTATACGACCCTATTGGGCGAGGCCAGGACACAGCCTTTACAGATGCAGGTGTGACTTGCCTCTCCCTACTCCCAGCCCAGAAAGGCTTTACAATATGTAGATGCACCTCTGTGACACCTCCACCCTCCCTGTGTTCAGGCTGTCTGAAAAGTATGCACAAAGCCCCAACTGTCAGTCTGTCCAGACGTGGATTGGAGCAAGCTGCAAAACACCAAAGTCATAAGCACAGATAAATGCACACTTTCTAGAAGTGGCATTTCTGTGATAGTAATAAAAAAAATACCAACACCAGTACGCAGCATTTCTCTTCACTATCACAACCATACCAAACATGCCTTTGTTACCCCTCATAAATCAGGCAATACCCCTTACACATAAGGCATGGCATTTCTAATGCAATCCTATGAGAAGGCAGCACTCACAGCAGTGAGACACCAAGTTAGACTGTTTGTCACTGCCAGGACAAGCCATGCAACCTGGCACATGTCCTGCCTTCTACATACATGACACCCTGCCCATAGGGCTAGGTAGGGCGTACCTTAGGGGTGACTTACATGTAGTAAAAGGGGAGTTCTGGGCCTGGCAAGTAAATTTAGATGCCAGGTCCCTGTGGCAGAAATCTGCGCACACAGGCCCTGCGCTAGCAGGCCTGAGATAGGTTTGACAGGCTACTTCAGTGGGTGGCGCAAGCAGCACTGCAGGCCCACTAGTAGCATTCAATTTACAGGCCCTGGGTATAGGGTTACCACTTTACAAGGGACTTATAGGTAAATTAAATATGCCAATTAGGTATAAGCCAATCACACCAATTTTGCATGGGAGAGCACATGCACTTTAGCACTGGTTAGCAGTGAAAAAGTGCTCAGAGTCAAAACGTCAGCCAACCAAGGTCAGAAAAATAAGGAGGCAAAAAGCAAAAAGTCTGGGTAATGACCCTTTAAAAGTGCCAGGTCCAATAGTGTCACAATGGGAGAAAACAGAAAGCTGCAGGAGTGGACTGAAGGGGCAGGGAGTAGCTTTAAATGTATTGAAGAGGCCCATGATCGCAAAAGGGTTACGCTGCCTCAGTATTCCGTATTCACACATTTAATTGCAGCAGCCACAAGTTTAAAAGGAGGGCATTGGGCACCGGCTTGTTTTTATTTACAAATTAAGCACTGGTCTTCACATACCGGAGCAAAGACCAATTAAACCAATGGCACTGGCAACTCTATTTACCCCTTTTGGGTTCAGTGGTTTAATTAGCATACATAAAAATGGGATATAGTATTTCTCAATTTTTAACTAACCGTTATTACTAGCTCATTTGTCTCTGGGTGCACATACTTTATTAAATCTGCAACCGAAAAGAGGTGGACATGGACATAGTAGTGAGTCTCTTATTTCAGCCGTGTTATGTACTGTTCTCATAATCCTAATCGGGTGAGAAAAATAAAACATGCAGCAACAATACCGAAGGAAAATGCTTCATATATCTGCCACCTCAGACAAAAGGTTACTGCTTTAATGCATCAAATTACAATCACTATTCTAAATCTGCAATGAATAACAGAGAGTAAAATTAATTTCCACAGTATATGGCTAATTAAAAAAAAATTATCAACATAATTGAGTGAACAACACATTAGTCTAAACTGTCTCAAATATGTAGGACTTGAATTGTCGCAGGTTCTGTACATGTGTATGCTCAGACGCCAAGGTGGAAGAGTAGTTACAACAAAAGATTTGCATTAAGGGCAGGCTGGTGGCTGATTGTTAAAGTAGATTGACAGGGCTAAGCCTGGGTAAAGACACTCACTTATTAATCAAGGGTTTCCTTTACCAGTAGAAGCAAACTCTATTTCTGGGCAGATGTATTCTGATTCTCTTATCCACCTTAATGTCCAACTTTGAAGCAGAAATCAAGTAATTTGCAGCAAAGCAATACAAAGTAAAGCCTCAGTGATGTGTGGTTCAGTAGAGTCCAGTGTTGCCACAAATTGAATTGCAACTTAGCGCATTCATGGCATGAACAATTGTGAGCCTATTATTTTACATAAAATGTAAATGATTGTTTTTTTAAAATAAAAATCACTCATGCCGTATATGAGGTTCTTAGTTGAGATGAATGTGAGCCCTTGTCAAGCAACAACCATGATCCTTGTCAGGGTGAACCACAAAAAGCCACTAAACTAACCTGTGCTAAATCCTCTAGTAGCTTGACACAAAAGCAGTCATGCTTTAAAGGCAACTTTTAAAGTGTTTATGCAGTACACACACGGTAATAAAGTGAAAACTCAAAACAAGAGATGTCCGACACCTATTTAGAAGAATAGAGGGAATATTCAATAACCTATTTGACACCAAAACAATAAAAATACAACAAAAATAACTTGTGCTATGAAATTGTAGGGATTTGAGATATGTAAACCACCTAAAAGCACAAAGTGCCACTTGCGGTTATCTGGTCATACAAGACCAGGCAAAATTCACAAGTCCAGGCTGACCACTATGCTGTTTGAGCCAGATACAGAGATCAAGTTAGTCCTGTTGAAAAAGTTACCTTCTAAAGTCCAGCACAAAGAGTTTGGTTCCGGTGGAGGAGGCCACGGGAAGCAGGGAGAGAGTTGCCAATGGGCATTGCTGTTGCACAAAGAGCAGGCCAGGTGCTGCTGATGAATATTGCTGTAGCGCGTAGATCCTGTAGAGCATCATGGAGGGACGTTGCTAGAAGATTCACATTGGGGGTCACCACAGGCTGTCAATGCTGTAGCGCAAAGTGCAGATCTCACTTTGCCGGTCATCACTGGCAGTCACAGTAGCACAAAGATTCTGGTTCACTGGAGCTTTGCTTTGGCTGTCAGCACAAGTGTCATGTCTTCGCCCGAACAGGCCTGTTTGCGGTCATGAAGAGCCCAAAGCTTCAAGATTTCTCATTTTGTAGAAAGGATAGCTAAACTGATACCACACCAAGTGTCCACGACCTGTCTGGCACACCCCTTTGTGATCAGGAACTCACTCCAGGAGAGGCTAGCAGGGATCAGACAGGTTCAGGTGCAGCAGATCATCTGGGCAGTTGCAGAGGAGACTCTGGAGCTTGTTGTGTCAGGTTAGTCAGCTGTCCCTTGGAGTCACTTCAGCCTGGAATGAAGGCTGCAAGTTCAGTCTTCCTTTTCAGCAAGCAGGGCAGGCCTCAAGCAGCAGGACGTCCTTCTTCTGTAGTACCCACAGTCCAGGAGGTTACTGAAGAGTGAGTCCAAGGGTCCACTTTTCATGTATGGTGCCCACTTTGTTGGGAAAAATACTCCAGCAGATTCTCCCACTTCAAAGGTGTCTGGAAATGTGTACCTCCCTGTCCTGGTCCAAGTCTGTCTGGGGGCACAAAAGGCTAGTGTGAAGTCCTTTGTATGTGAGCTGAGAAAGTGTCTGTAGTGCAAGTGTGGTAGATGAGAGTTCCCCCTCCCTTTAATCTGCCGACACACAGACCTTCTATTCTGACAATATCTGAGAGGAATACAAAAAGTGCAACTACAACTGTTCATGCTACATAGGAACAGATTACAGGTACTAAACAGTTAGTACAAGAAAATCCCAACTTTCTAAAAAAGGAAATTTCAGAAGTGTGACTTAGTATCCAATTTACCAGTAAAGAGGGATTTGAATTACAATTCCTCAGACACCAAACTCGATTTTTCTACCTACTTCAAATCAAAATGTTAATACTTATTAAATGTAATAAGGTAACCCTATGTTACCCTATGGAAGCAGTAGGCCTTGCATTAGTGACAAACAACTTTGAGAGTTATTCACTACCAGGAAATGTAAAACTTAAAAATACATGTCTAACATTTTAAACAAATGGCACCCTGTCTTTTTGGTTGTTTAGGACCTAGCCTAGGCATGACTTATATGTATTAAAAAGGAAGGTTTAGGCCTGGCAAAAGGTTTATTTTGCAGGTCAAAATGGCAGTTTAAATGCATACAGGCTGCAAAGGCAGGACTGAGACATGTTTAAAATGGCTACTTAAGTGGGTGGCACAATGAGCGCTGGAAAACCACTCGTAGCATTCAATTTACAGGCCATGGGCACATGTAGAACCACTTTACTAGGGGCTTAAAAGTAAATAAAATGTGCCAATTGGGAGTAAGCCAATGTTACCTTGTTTAGGGGAGAGGGCGCAAGCACTATAGTACTGATTAGCACTGGTAAAGTGCACAGTCCTAAAAGCCAACAAAAAAAAATCAATAAAACACAAGTTGAATAGGCAAATGTTTGGGGGTGACCCTGCAAAGAGGGCCATGTCCAACATAATGTTTAATCCTGGTTTATTGACTTGGCCAAACTGCGCAAATCAGAGAATGCAGCTGGGCAAGCCACTAAATCAATAGGGAAAGCAGATCCAAGGGTCTGGCTCGGCTACAAGAGCTTAAAATGTTTGTCATGTAATTTGTGCAACAAACGTCATGTAAACAAGGAAATGTCTCTTGAAAATTAAAATAAATGTATTAAGTGAAACATCAGATTATGGGGGTCATTATGACCCTAGCGGAAAGCGGAGAAGCAGGCTGACGGTCTTTTTTTTTGTATTATGACCATGGCGGTTACCGCCATGGTCATCCGCCGCTTCTCCGTTCCGCCCGCCGGGCTGGAGACCTGGGTCTCCAGCCCGCCGGCCGTCACTATACCGCCGGCGGTATTTTGACCCGGCTTACCGCCGTGGATTTCCTGCGGTTGGAATCGCCATGAAATCCATGGCAGAAAGCACTATCAGTGCCAGGGAATTCCTTCCCTGGCACTGATAGGGGTCTCCCCCACCCGAATCCCTCCCCTACCCCCCCTGACTCCCTCCCCTACCCCCCCACCACCCATGCCACCCCCCAAAGGTGGCAGGACCCCCCTCCCCACCCCGACCCCCAACATAACATCATTCATACACACACGACACGCACGCAGGCACCACCAACACACATACACGCACACACACCGACATACATGCCAACATCCACACACACAGTCAGACACGCACACCCACATTCAAACATACACACACACATCCATACAGACATACCTACAGACATACACGCACTCATTCCCAAACACACAACACCCCCGCAAGCATACACGCACTCACACACCCCCTCTACATACACACATTCACAACCCCATGCACGCACACAACACACAACACCCCCCTCACCCCCCTCCCCTCACGGACGATCGACTTACCTGGTCCGACGATCCTCCAGGAGGGGACGGGGGCCATGGGGGCAGCTCCGCCGACACCACACCGTCAACAGAACACCGCAACGGTGAATCACAGGACGTGATTCGCTAGGCGGTGTTCTGTTGGCGTGGCGGTGGAGGTGGAGCAACCTCCACTTCCCTGCCTCCCGCCAGTATGGCTGTTGGCGGCTCTCTGTCCGAAAAAGGACAGAGAGCTGCCAACGGTCATAATAGGCCGAGCAGCAAACCGCCACTACTGGCGGTCGTCCGCACGGCGGTCTTGGAAAAAGACCACTGAGGTCAAAATGACCCCCTATATCTCTGTATAGCAAGACATTTGTTAACTGACAGTTTTTAAACATGAAGTTAGAAACCTTCACACCCTGTCTCAAAGACAATGTTATTTGTGAACAAAGAGGCAACTCTATTGTCATGTGCACCCTACTTGTGGTCTAGATTCTTATTATACAAATGGCAATATTATAATCTATTAAAACAAACACAAAAGGGATAGTTGACTAGAAGCACACTATTAGGTCAAGCAGGGAATTTAGGAGTGATTTCAGGTTTTCTGGTTCCACATTGTGACGTTCAGTCACTAGATAGAAGACTCTTTCTCTTTCCTTTTTTACATCAAAGGTTAATGCTTTGTTTTTTATATGTGGGGGCATTCGCTTACTGCATGAGTGGCATGGCAACATGAAAGCCTGGCTCATTTTGGACTGAAGGCTACTAGAGGACCTCAAGCTTAGTGAAGGACAGACTTTTGGCTTGAGGCTTCTTCTAGCATTCAGTGGCTCGCCCACCTTTAATTGAACACATTACATTTCTTCACTCTGTCCCCTTTTCCGTGGTCACTACATGTGAGAGCACCTTAAAATAATTCAATTTAGGATGCACACTGTGCAAAGAAAAATGCTGTATATTGTTCAATAGTTTTCGATATTGCACCAGATATTTTTTTTTTTACACTTTATTTAGTGTCTCAAAAACTAACAAGCACAATCATATGTAATACCATGATGTCAAAATACAGTACCATTTTATCACTACACCTTTGTTGGTGTTATACACTTTGTGAGTAAAAAGATTACATATATTTAGAACAGTACTTCTAATCAAGGAAATGCTACAGTGACAAACTCTACCAAGGCACCTCACCAATTTTGGACTTGAGCTATAAACTACGTCCCTATTAGTTAGAAAGTGTTTAAGAAATGTTTTCCATGTATTGTCTCAATGGGCCCAAAAAATCTCCTGTCTTGACATAATGGGCAGCATGGCTGCAAGAGTATCTGCAGACTCATTAAAGAGGGCAACAATTTGAATTGGAGTTCAAGCTTAGGTAGTAGTCCTCTCATAAATGTGGTGACTATTCAACATTAGGCTAACAGTAAAAACATTGCTACCAGCTTTCTGTACATCTTTTGATCAGTTCAACATTCACCCTCAGAGCCATTACCATAGCGATACTTATAGGTTCCTCAAAAATCACTTAAATCACCTTAAAGACCTCCCAGACTGATCTGACACACAAAATATTTGTGATATCGAAGTAGTGAAGGCAGAACTTCAGTTTCAGGTTATTTTGAAATATTCCATAAATCTGCTCTTGGTAACAAACCACTTCTTAAGCTTTTCGGCTCTGATAAAAAAGTACACCTTAACAAAGAAAAAACTTATATTAGTGCTACAGCCTAACTTCAAGTCCACATCCAGGAACAGAGCGCAGCTTCTAACACTATCATTCATGGTACAGAGGTAGAACTGTGAACTGTCACTGTCATGATTTGCTTAGTGTAATCATTTTATAGTTTTAAATCTCTAGAAAAGTCCAGCTACAAGTAAATGTTTGATCAGCACTAATAAGAATTACTCAAACCTAAGATCATAACACTATTTTGACTTGTACGTGTCTGGTTCATAACTGCATGACTCAGATTATCTATAAAAAGAACCTTTTGTTCTGAATTTTGACAATTTTCTTCCTTGCCAGGTGGTCACCCTATTCCTCAGTGGATGTAAGCTGCACCAGGCTCACGCGGCCACCTCGGCTCACCGCGGGTGCCACCAGTCCCTAGTGCACTTACAACTTGTTCGGCCCCTTGACCCCAGCTCCATCTCTGCCTTGGAGGCAGTAGCACCCGCAGCAACCGTTTAGGGTCTCTAGCTGAGTTCTTCCTCATGGCGGACCTTACCGCACACGCACAGCAGCTCAACATCACAGCAAGTTTGCTACACTCAGCAACTCGGCTACTTAAGTGTAGTAGTTTTATGATTGTGGTTTATGTTGAACCCCTATGCCAAAACAGATTTCTAAGGCACCATTTCTTATATAGGCACTGTTGGACTTTTTTGCTTATGCAGGGTCATCCCTAATCTTTTTGCCTTCTGCCTCCTATTTTTTCTGACCTGTTGCTGTTGGCTTTTGAACACTGAGCACTTTACCACTGCTAACCAGTGCTAAAATGCATATGTTCTCTGTGTAAATTGTATGGTTGATTGGTTTATCCATGATTGGCATATTTGATTTACTAGTAAGTCCCTAGTAAGGTGCACTTGAGGTGCTAGGGCCTGTAAATCAAATGCTACTAGTGGGCCTGCAGCACTGGTTGTGCCACCTACATGAGTAGCTCTGTAATCATGCCTCTGACCTGCCATTGCAGTGTCTGTGTGTGCAGTTTTAACTGTAAATTCGACTTGGCAAGTTTACCCACTTGCCAGGCCTAAACCTTCCCTTTTCTTACATGTCAGACACCCCTAAGGTAGGCCCTAGGTAGCCCCAAGGGCAGGGTGCAGTGTATGGTTAAGGTAGGACATATAGGTGGTCATTACAACCTCAGCGGTCTTTTTACAAGACCGCCGAGGGACCGCCGTGCGGAAGACCGCCAGGGGTGGAGGTTTGCCGTTCGGCCTATTATGAACGTTGGCAGCTCTCTGTCCTTTTACGGATGGAGAGCCGCCAACAGCCATACTGGCGGGAGGCGGGGAAGTGGAGGTTGCTCCACCGCCACGCCAACAGAACACCGCCCAGCGAATCACGTCCTGTGATTCGCCGTGGCAGTGTTCTGTTGGCGGTGTGGTGTCGACGGAGCTGCCCCCATGGCTCCCGTCCCCTCCTGGAGGATCGAAGGAACAGGTAAGTCGATCGTCCGTTAGGGGAGGAGGGTGTTGTGTGGGTGCATGGGGGTGTGTGTCTGTGTATGTAGAGAGGGTGTGTGAGTGCGTGTATGCTTGCGGCGGTGTTGCCTGTTTTGAGAATGAGTGCGCGCATGTCTGTGGGTATGTCTGTATGGATGTGTGCGTGTATGTTTGTATGTTGGTGTGCATGTCTGACTGTGTGTGTGGATGTAGGCATGTATGTCGGTGTGTGCGCGTGTGTGTGTTGGTGGTGCCTGCGCGCGTGTCGTGTGTGTGTGAGTTATGTGATGTTGGGGGTCGGGGTGGGGAGGGGGGCCCTTCCACCTTTGGGGGGTGGCAGGGGCAGTGGGGGGTGTAGGGGAGGGAGTCGGGGTGGGGGAGACCCCTATCAGTGCCAGGGAAGGAATTCCCTGGCACTGATAGTGCTTACCACCATGGATTTCATGGCGATACCAACCGCAGGAAATCCACGGCGGTAAGCCGGGTCAAAATACCGCCAGCGGTATAGTGACGGCCTCCGGGCTGGAGACCCAGGTCTCTAGCCCGGCGGTCGTCTCCACCTTGGCGGGCGGAACGGAGAACTGGCAGATGACCATGGCGGTAACCGCCATGGTCATAATACAAAAAAAAAGACCGACAGCCTGTTGGCGGTCTTACCGCCGCTTCTCCGCCTTCCGCCAGGGTCATAATGACCCCCATAGTAATGTGGTTTATATGCCCTGACAGTGAAATATTGCTAAATTTGTTTTTCACTGTTGCAAGGCCTGTCCCTCTCATAGGTTAACGTGGGGGCTACCTTTAAATCTGATTAAAGTGTAGATTCCTTTTGGGAGCGGATGGACATGTGGAGTTTGGGGTCTCTGAGCTCACAATTTAAAAATACATCTTTTAGTAAAGTTGATTTTAAGATTGTGCGTTTGAAAATGTCACTTTTAGAAAGTGAGCATTTTCTTGCTTATACCATTTCTGTTTATGGATTCCCTGTCTGGGTCAGTTTGACAGTTGGGCTAGTTGCACCTCACACTAGACAGTGACACAAAGGGAGCTGGGGTGTAGCCTGCATATCCTGATGAGCCATCTGTGCTAGGAGGGAGGGGAGGAGTGGTCACTCGCACATGAAAGGGCTGTGCCTGTCCTCACACAATGCAGTCTCCGACCCCCTGGTGAGTGTCTGGGGCCTGGCCTGGGCAAGGCAGGATTTCACATTCACTAGGGACTTTGCTTTGAAGTAGGCCTACTTCAAAGGGGAAATTGGGTATAACAAGGGCACCCAAACCACAGACTTTAGATCACTTCTGTACATCAAGAGGAACCTCTGCCTGGAGAAGAGCTGAAGAGCTGAGGAGAAGTGCTGCCCTGCCTGTGACTGTGCTTTGTGGAGCTATCCTGCAGTTGCTGCTTCTGCCAGAGTAAGAGGGCAAAGACTGGACTTTGTGTGCCTTCCATCTTGTGAAGAAATCTCCAAGGGCTTGATTTAGAGCTTGCCTCCTGTTGTTTGAAATCTCAGGGACAGCAAAGACTTCTCTCTGCCAGCACCTGGAGTCTCTGGAGAGACTCCTGCTCTGACAAGCGGTGCCCTATCGAGTCCCTGGGCCCTTGAAAGGAAAGCTGGTGGAAATCCAAGTAAATCGACTTCGGCAAGCATGTATCTTAATAAATAGACATTGTAATAACCCCTGACACGGTTCCTTCAATATAGTTCTGCACACCCAAATGATATGTGAATTATGGACAAGGTATGACTCAGTAATGGGCTTTAAGAAGTCTCTAATGATGCAGACGAAGACTATCGCATACAAACAGGAAGTAAAGACCCTTGAAAGAGGAGAAACATAGCAGTTCTACGATGCATAATTCCTGTTCGGGTCAATTACTTATGCTATCTTAATGCTATCCCCTACAAATTACAAATATAATATATGCATTTATATTCAGTTTGATACAGAAAAATACACCAGGTATATATTGCAACCACAAAGATAAATGCTGATGTGGTGTCAGAAAGCTGCTAATGCTGTGTGCAGTATTTTTTACTGTTAGTAAGGTTAGGATCAATCACCTGCAAAGAAATTCCATTCTCTTGCGTTGCTGGCGAGAATGGATTGGGTTGTGGGATTTTAAAATTCATGGTTAGCCTGGAATTGTAAGGCAACACCTTTTAAACGTAACGCCAAACGTAAACTGTACAACAGTTACCCTGTGAAGATTGTTATTTTTAATCGATATTAATATTTTAACATTGGTATGGTTTTAGTTAACTTTCAATGAAGAATTGTTGCCTTTGTTGTGAACAGTACTGTGACGTGTGAGCAACGAACTGTAAAAATGTTTACAAACAAATGTATTTAAGGTATTTTCAATGCTGCCGATTTATTCGAATTTTAATGACAATGAGTTGTATCTCTGATTTCACCCGATTAACATCGGTAGAATAGTTTGTTCACTGTAATGGTGGAACTTGAGACTATTTTGCTTCTTTGAGTGCAGAAGAAATAGTGTATATAATTAATGTACGGAATTCGCTCAGGTGAGTTGGGTTCTTTTCAAAGATGTGTTTATTTGTCTTCAATGAAGCTTGTTTATCTGGCCTCTTCCTTTCCCTTTGCCTCTCTTTAATTTGGTTCTAATTTCAGAGTGAAATCTACTTACAGTGCACAGAAGTAGTAAAACGCAGCGATCCATCCTTTGTCTCGTTGTACAGCTGTGGAAACATCCAGCAGGGCTAGTAAAAACAAACAAAACAAACAAAAATATTTCCAATTGCCCTTCCTTTATTGATCCAACTTAGTATCGACGTCATTCAATACATTAATCATACATAAAAGACCATCAGGGGCATGCATTCACAGCAACCTTTAAGATTAAAATAACACAATACATTTAGTAATGGCAAAGACACACATGGAGGGTCACATAGGTTTCAGCTACTCAACCACTGTATCTTCTTGCTCTCTTTCTGATTTTAATGCCAGAATTGTTATCACAGGCCCAGAAGAAAGTTCTATTGATTTAAATATCAAATGCCACTTAGCACACAATGCACGGGCCATTTTGGATACATCATGTCAATCATAAGCCTATTTGCATGATGGAATTCCAAACACACTTAGCCAAGAAGCATGACTACCAGAGCGTATAAATTAAAAAAAACATAAGCCAGATCATCACCTGCATAATTTATTTGAGGTAATCACCAGGGTCGAACTGCGAAAAAAAATAGGCCCTGCCACCAAAATAAAAAGCGCCCCCTATTCGAAAAGTAGCAAGCTAAAATGTGGAAACTGGTTCACTTTTGAACTTGCAAAGACAGGCTGTATTTTCTTTTCTTGCAAGGAATGGAAGACTGCATTTATTTTCATTTACTGTAGACATTGTTTGCTTTAATGCCAGGAAATCAACAGTAAAAACCGGCCCCGAAGACCCTAAAAGAGGCCCACAAAGAGTAAATCCGGTGCACACACTGACCTGTCCGACAAACCCATTGGTCACTGCCTGGACCCACACAACAGTTCTGTACCGGAAGCCGAAACTAAGTCTGGAGGCACGTTTTTAGCACTCCCCGTAGCCCCCCAGTTTACAATGCCGCAAATAAAAAAATAAAAAAGCAGACTGTCCTAAATTAGACCTCCAGAGGCTGAAGGGTAAATGAAGGCATGTGTGGTAACAGTGAGGTCATAGAAGAGATGGCCTCAGCAGAGTTATGGTTCAAAGGGTCAGCAGCTGCAGGAGCAAGGGCACATATGAAAAGAAAATGCACTCTCAGGAGGAGGATGAAATGAGCTGCCCACTCAGCTCTCAATCACCTTTTTAATTTGGCATGAAGGTGAAAGGCAGAGTATCTCCCAAAGGAAAATCTGCAGATCTCGATAACTTTTGAAATAATACCGTCTAATGGTCCACATTCCATTCTTTCAGTATTTTCTGTTGAAGTTAATTTGGAAAGAGATATTTAACTATAGAAATGAGTGGCAATGTTACAATAGATGTGTACGGCTTAAAACACCATACCACAGCAAATGCCAGATTTTTATTTAAAAAAGACAAATATTGACGCACATGAATGCTCTGCAGTGGTCACAGGAACATGGGATTATGTGTTATGCTATCTATTGTTGGTACAGCATTGTCCTCAACTTCAGACTAAAGTGCTACATAAACTTAGGTCCCACACTGCTGCAACTTCCAAGGTATTGTTATTGATGAGTGGTGACATGAACCTTACATTAGACATTAGATATGGGTATATGGGTAGTTCTCTGGGCTGCTCAGGCCTGAAAAATGTGTGTCTGCGAAAGCACCGGTTGATATTTGGATCGAGATTCATCTGGGAGCTTAGGTGAATATGACTCAGGCTCTAGATTCAACTACACCTTAACCTTACATGAACCCCTAGGTTGAAATAATGAAGCCAGGATTCTTGCTGGAAGGATCTTAATCACCATTTTGGATGGTGCTACACTGAGTATAACAGAAAAAAAACTAGAGACATAGTACTAGATTAAACGAAAAGTGGCGCAGTGCGGTGCTGCGCCAAAATTGGCAGCACCATGCTGCGTCACGTTAGAAACACAGGGATGCTACGTATTTAAGGGAATACAGTTCACCACTGTGTTTCCACCTGTACTGGCGCTAAATTTAGCTGCCAGCACCAATGCAGGCATCCTTGCACCATCGTGCAAGGATGTCTGTGTTGAGGGGTGTGATTGTTTATGTGCGGGAAGGTATCTCTCCCTGCACATAAACAATCACTAATGCCACTTTGGCACTTCTGTGTGTGCTGCAGAATGCAGCACACTTAGAAGAGCCAAAGCACCAATTTCAAATGAATGTTTATGTGCACGAAGGGACACCTTCCCGCACATAAACAATAATTTCTGGCATTTTGCTTTTTCGGTGTGTGTGGCAGAATGCTGCACGCATAGAAAAAGCAAAAAATGAGGAGGAATCAAAGTATTCCTCCTCTTTGTGCCCTGCTAATGCCACACCAAGGGGTGGCGTTAGATTTTTGGTGCTGCCTCAGGTTTATGAAATTTCATAAATCTGAGGCAGCATCAAAATGCAATGGGTGTTGCTGTGGCACACCCACAGCAACACCCATTGCACGTCCCTTCAACACACAGTGCTGCATGGAAAGGGGCCGTATTTACAAGGTTAACGCCACCTTGTAAACCCATTGCACGCCCCTTCAACACACAGTGCTGCATGGGAAGGGGCCGTATTTACAAGGTTAACGCCACCTAGTAAACACAGCGCTGTGCTTAGCGCCACAGGAGCGTCACTTTTTGTATAGAAATACAGCCCTTAGTGGCTTGATCCATGGGAATTGAAGGATAAATGAATAACTGATACAAGAAAATCACAGTTAAAGAAAATGCTGCATCTTTGGACTCTGATATCACATTAAGGGGGTATACAAAACTGTAATTAAACGTCAAGCAATCTCCAGTTCGCTGTGTGAGTGAAACTCAAGATTGTAGGAAGTTGGTGGGACATAGGAGGAACGTTTCTTCTCGAAAAGGGAATATTTTAAAAATGAGGAATACATGCTGGGGCATTGGCTACCTTTCACGAAGCGGCAGTGCTGATCCCTGGTCGAAAATGACATAAAGGGAAGTGTCTTAGCTGGACAACACAGTCTATATGATGAAAGAAATAAGGCAAGCAAACACCTACTTGGAGAAGCAAAAGGTGAAGGGGGGTAGCTGGATAGGTATGACCGCTGATGTCACTTAGGAGACACTTATTAACAATGAATATATAGGCTGGTGAGTTACCACTCTGGTGAGTTACCACTTGCTGTATTTCCGAGGGGATAGGCCCCAGTGGAAACTGAGGTACCTCAGAGAAGCTGGATGCTTAGTTTTCCCCTTTTACACTCCTGCAGCTGTACAAATAAAAAATAATCTGCGGAAACAACAACTGGGGCTGTCGGAAGTATCATATCTGTTTTTTGTGCATTCAGTTTGAATGCTCACAGTTGCGAAACTTGTAAGTTTGGCAGCTAGTGAGAAAGCATGGCATGATGAGTGCATTTCAAGAGGCTTAAATATTGTCCCTTTAATTGACTTTTATTCACATTACACTTCAGAAAAAATAAATATAATTCTGTGGGCCTGATTATTAGTGTATGGGAAAACAGGGTTGATTGCAGAGGTGCTCTGACTTTTTGCCCCCATTGTTCACTTTTTGCTGGTGTTTTCCTGACTCTGATGGTGCCTTGGGTACTGCTAACCCGTCCCGGGGCATGTGCTCTGTATAACATGAGTATGCAAATTAGGCTAAATATAATTGGTTAAGTCAACATAGCTATAAATCCCTAGTATATGGTAGGGCATGTAAGTTTATGGACCCCCAGCATAAGTGGTGCACCCATAGGTGCACAGCTGAGGTGCCCAGTGTAATTTTAGCTGCTTTTAAATGAAAGTTACATGCAAATTCAACTTTGGAATTAAAAGTAGTTCCAAAGCCTTAAACTACCTTATCTTTGGATATAAGGCACCCCTAAGGTGTGCCCTATGTGCCCCTATGTTTGGGTGCCATATAACTATAAGCAGGGACCTTATAAAATAATTTTATAAGCCCTGCTGAGGTTAAACAGCCAAATTCGCTTTCCCCCCATTGTAGTGAATGGCCTCCATAGGCTAGAATGGGGAGACTTTATTTTCATTTATGAAGTCCCCTTAAGTGACAGATACCACAAGTTTGGTATCAAATTTATTCTTGTAATAAATCCCACAACTTACAATTGTTGGATGTAATATAACGTGGTCAGGTAAAGAGTTTTAAACTTTACCTGAAAAGTTGCCAACTTCAGCCCTGCAGTGTTTTGCTGCTTTGTTCTGATTTGCCAGCTTCTGGCAGCCAGGCCAGGCTGCCTTGATAAGGTATGAAATGGCGTTGCTCAACACAAAGAGATGTGCCTGGGGGAGGATATCTTCACTCAGCAGATGGAGAGGCAGGATGGGGGAGGACTGTCAAACTGGTCTTCAAAGGAAGGGACATTTGGAGCAACCCAGCACCTTCCTCACATCCTGCAAACCCAGACAATTAGGTGACCCCTGATCAGATTAGTAGAGGGCAAGAAAAGGGTGTATTTAAGGTTTTATCCACACCAGTGGGTGGGCTCAGCCTGATGTAACCTCCAATAATCACTCTCAGCCATGATGGATTTTTGAGGGAATGTTGCTCCTTGGGATTGATTTTTGCCACACTTCCCAGGAAGTGGTCATCACAGGGAGAAGGACTCTGCACCTGATTGGAGAACCAGGACCCCCTTGTTTTTCACCCAGGAGCAAGGATAAAACTGGCAGACCTGCACCCACACCTTAGATCCCTATCAGATCAATACAAGGAAGAACTACAGGAGAAGAAGGACTGACCTGCTGGACCCCTGGCCTGCACCTGGACTCTGCACTCTGGAGGGCTGCACCAGCTGCACACATGGGATTCAACACAAGAAGGACTTTGCCTGGCTTCAACTGGTTCAAGGAGGGACTCCCTGTTTTCTACAGGTGAAAACCTGCTAACCAATGACCTCTGTACCAACTCTTGAAGAAACTGACCAGCTGACCACTGTCCAGTGGCCAAAAAGGTGTTTGCGCCAGGTGCATTCTGGGAGTGTTTTTCGTACCCTCAAGGGGCATCTCAGAGCTTCTGGAACCTTGGGGTGAGCTGTGGACCTCAAAAGAACCTTAAAAAAAAAACATCTGGAAGAAGATCGAGAAGTTTGGAGAACTTTTGGAAAAAAGCTCATAAAGGGACTGACCTGCCATGGCAACTCTAGCCGGCTTGCCTCAATCGTGACCCGGCCTGACTTACAGGTTTGTCCCGGTGAAGAAAATCTTCAAAAAATTGACTATGTCTGAATGTGGAAAGTTGACCAAGACCTCCCAGGCAGTGTATCCGAAGAGGACTCCAGGGACGTTGGATCAAGATTCAGGTTTGCCCCGTCAAAAGATTTTCATCTAAAAAAAATGACTACGTCCGAAGGTAAAAATCTCCAACGAGGGCTACTGAGAAACATAATCGAGGAAGGGTTCCAGGAGGTCGGATTGGACTGGCGACTTGGCCCAGCTGAAGAAAATCTTCAAGAAAGTCCGAAGGTAAACTTTTGACCGAGGCCTCTCGTGAGATGTAGCCGAGCAGGGCTCCATCGCAGTCAGCCTCAAACTTTGACTTTGCCCCCATCAAGGTGCGACCAGATTGGTGCTATTCGTTTCTAAGCACTAAAAAGAATTAATTCTTTAAAAATTCATATCTTCGGCTCCCCTTATCCGATTTTATTAGTTTCAGTGTCATTTTAAAGATAAAAATATAGTCTATCGTTAGAAATTGGTGTTGGTTTTTAATTTTGTTTTGTGTTTTACTAATGCACAGTTTTTGATTTTTAAATACTTTACACTAGTCTCCTAAGTTAAGCCTTGTCGCTTATTGCCAAGCTACCAAGTGTTGAGCTGAGTTTAGTTTACTGAGACTTAACTGGACCTAAGTAGAGGTTAGTGGCCTCTTGCTAAGTGTAGGTACTTACCTGCCCTGGTTAAATTCAGGAAGAATTGACCTGCAAAATGTAACAAAGTTTGCAAATCCTATCGCACCTGGTAGTTACTGGATGCCATAAGCATCGCTGCACTTATAATTCCAATCCCTGCACAAAGAGGTGTGTGCTCAGGTGCCACAATTTAAGAGACAACTGAGTTTTGCCAAGGTCATGTGAACAATAGGAACTTTCAGCATTGGTTGCAATAGACATTCATCAACATACGCTTTTAACCTGTATTAATACATGCACATATACCCACTTGCCAAACTATAAATGGTTGAACCATCTAGAAGAAAATGTTCATGTCTTACTGAAAGTTCACGCGCTGCCCTTTTTGTGACTTGCGATTGGCAACATTGCATCATTGCCTAACTAAACTGAATAGCTGGGGTAAGAAACCATATTTCAGTCCAAGGCAGCGATGAGCCATTATAGTTGACTGATGCTGCTTCAAGGCCATACATCAAGGGCTCCACAGACAGTTTTCATTGATGATGAAGTTGTAGGAATGTATAAATAGGTAAAAAACAACTTGTGTCATAATTACTCTCAAGACAATTTTTCAAGTCAGTACAGACACTCTCAGTAGGCAATCCATGGGGTGATCCTTTGAACAACCTGAAGAACAAGCTTACCTCACAATACTTCCCTTTACTCATGATGGTAACAATGGGCTAATTCACTGTTATCATGGTGAATGGATGAAAGTCAAACAGTGATACCATATATTTTGAAGATTCTCTTTTCACCAATACAATGTCATGATGCATAGCTAGGATGAGGCTGGCCTCCTCCTTCAATCATCATGGGGTTTTATTGTGTCATTCTGGAGCTGGTGTCACCTCTGAATATGAGGTGGATAAACAAAGGAGATTGTTTAGTTTGTGGAACATTGATTTTTACCTTCCTTTCAAACCAGCTCAGTTCAACTAAGCCTTTGGCCCTCATTATGAACATGTCAGGTTGGCCCGCTATGCCAGCATGGCGGGCCAATCCACCACATTCTGAACAGGGGGAGGGCTGCCATCGGCGGCCCTCACTCACTGTCTGGCTTCCGCTGTCAGGCAGCCTGGCGGTGAGTGGAAACACTATCCGCCAGGGTAGCTGCGCTACACTGCGGATAAAGTTCCCATTTCCACCAGCCTTTTCCTGATGGATTCAACCGCCAGGAAAAGGCTGGTGGAGGGGTTCCCCCTGGGCAACCCTTGGGGGCCCTGCACTGCCCATGCACTTTGCATGGGCAGCGCAGGGGCCCCGGTGCACAGCTCCGTCGCGCAGGTCACTGCCCTATTTTCAGGTAGTGATCTGTGTGACGGGTGCAACTGCACCTGTCGCACAGAGGCATTGACGGCGGCTCCATATGGATCCGCCGTCAATGTCCCGGCTGGGCCTTTCTGTGAGCTGGTGGGCGGAAACAATGTTCATAATTTGGCAGGCGTGGTTCCGGGATTGCTGGCAGTCAGTGTTTTGACCGCCAGCATGAACACGGGGGTTGTTACCGCCGTGTTCATAATGACCCCCTATGTTTTAATGTGGTGCTCTGTAACAATAAGGCCCAGATTTATAGTGGTCCAGCGCCATTCCAATGTCACATTAACATCATTTTTCTGATGCTAATGTGGCTTTGGAAGGGCAAAAACTCTGTGCCATATTTATCAAGTAGCAGAATGCTTCCATTGCGCCACTTTGCAACACCTTGCGCCACATTATGCATGCGGCAAGCATAATGTATGCAAAGGGGGTGTTCTGGCACTAGGGGGGCCATAAAAATGGCTCAAAGGAATCTATGAGATTCCTTTGTGCCATTTTTATTGGCATTTTTTCACATCTGCTAAGTGTAGGCATTAAAAAGAGGCTCCCATTTTGTTCAATGAGCCTCTGGGTGTTTTGCAAGATTAACATCATATGTTTTGACACTAGCCCTGCAACGCGCCAGACTAGCATCAAACATTTTGATGCCAGTCCCCTTAACTACTGCCATGGTGCGCCGTATTTTAAATACGGTGCACACATAGTGGCGTTAGGGGGTGCTAAGGGGTGCAAGAAAAGTGGCGCTGCACTAGGGCACCTTTTCATAAATCTGTGCCAAAATGCCTTGGCACAGTTCCTGGAGCATGCAATAAGGGGTATGAGAATGAATTGGTGGATCTGGATATTGTTCAAGGGAGTGACCATGAACCATTTGCTAAGTCCTTAGCATGTAACTGGGGTGGGTTATCTTATGATTGGTGCTCTCTGTTTTATGGTGTTTATTTTTTAATATTTCCATCTGTATTTATCCATATTTATTTTTTAGCCATCTTATTGGTACTTATCCATGTTTATTTTGTGCTTTGAGAATAAATGGAGGCGTAAACTTGTATATTTCCACATTTATTTAGCTGAAAGAAATTCACTTATACGTCAATACCTGTCATGTTTTAAGGAATTAGGCAGCCAAATATAACAAAACATTACACCCAAAGGTGAATATTAGCATAGTATAAAAATATATGCTAACATATACCTGTATTCAAGGAAATTGCATCCTGTTTTTAATTCCCCAATCTGTCTATCTGGTCAGCCATTGAATCCATGATGGAAAACATGGAGAGTCACTCAAAAGAAGCACAATTTTCTGTATTTTTCTGCTTTCAAAAATATATACAGACAGGAAACGCATTGTTATCTCTCTGTATTTTTTTGTAAAAATCTGTTAAAATAGAAAACTCTGAGCCTTATTTATGATGCAGGAAATCGATGTATTGAGCATTTTTTTTTTTATTCTCACTTATTGTGAGTGGGTTTATTGTAAAATGTTACAACCTCTGTCTCTTTCCTGTGCAGGGAATGTACGATTTTTTTGTGACAATACTGGGCTGAGCCGCAACATCACGAACCTTAGAAGAATCATACCTGGTAACCACAAGATGAAGTTGATGACTGGTAGTCAGTTGGCCAAATGGTAAATAGCAGCTTCTTACCAAATCCTGTGAGGAAATGAAAATATTTACAATTGCCCAGGCAGAATATCTTTGTACATTAAGAAATCCTCCATGGCTAGTTTCACTGGAAGTGTTTTCTTAACAACACATCCCATGTGCTCTGCCATGATTAAAGGTATTGTCATCATATTAAATTATGAAAATCTCAACACGAATACTGCTAAATTAGAATTTTTCAGTGAATGATGGCCTGCAATGAAACATGCCCTCCTGCAGACATAAGGCAAACCTTTCAGATATGAAAGGAGTCTTTGGGTCTGATTATGAGTTTGGCAGTTGAACCGTCCGAACTCCAGTACGGCAGTGGGGAGGTGGCCACAAGCCAGAGACCTCACCACCACCATATTACACTGTTTCCACTGGGATGACTGGTCGAAACAGTGCAGTGGCATTGGCTTTGGCTCCCTCAGGGAGCTGAGGCCAATACTATCACACACTGCATTCTCAAAATGTGCACTGCCTGCTGTAGGAAAGTACCATCTTGCCTGGCATGTTACCCCCATTTTTCACTGTATATATGTTGTTTTAGTTGTATGTGTCACTGGGACCCTGGTAACCCAGGGCCCCAGTGCTCATAAGTGTGCCTGAATGTGTTACCTGTGTAGTGACTAACTGTCTCACTGAGGCTCTGCTAATCAGAACCTCAGTGGTTATGCTCTCTCATTTCTTTCCAAATTGTCACTGACAGGCTAGTGACCATTTTTACCAATTTACATTGGCTTACTGGAACACCCTTATAATTCCCTAGTATATGGTACTGAGGTACCAAGGGTATTGGGGTTCCAGGAGATCTCTATGGGCTGCAGCATTTCTTTTGCCACCCATAGGGAGCTCTGACAATTCTTACACAGGCCTGCCACTGCAGCCTGAGTGAAATAACGTCCACGTTATTTCACAGCCATTTTACACTGCACTTAAGTAACTTATAAGTCACCTATATGTCTAACCTTTACCTGGTAAAGGTTAGGTGCAACGTTACTTAGTGTGAGGGCACCCTGGCACTAGCCAAGGTGCCCCCACATTGTTCAAAGCCAATTCCCTGAACTTTGTGAGTGCGGGGACACCATTACACGCGTGCACTACATATAGGTCACTACCTATATGTAGCTTCACCATGGTAACTCCGAATATGGCCATGTAACATGTCTATGATCATGGAATTGCCCCCTCTATACCATCCTGGCATAGTTGGCACAATCCCATGATCCCAGTGGTCTGTAGCACAGACCCTGGTACTGCCAAACTGCCCTTCCTGGGGTTTCACTGCAGCTGCTGCTGCTGCCAACCCCTCAGACAGGCAGCTGCCCTCCTGGGGTCCAGCCAGGCCTGGCCCAGGATGGCAGAACAAAGAACTTCCTCTGAGAGAGGGTGTGACACCCTCTCCCTTTGGAAAATGGTGTGAAGGCAGGGGAGGAGTAGCCTCCCCCAGCCTCTGGAAATGCTTTGTTGGGCACAGATGTGCCCAATTCTGCATAAGCCAGTCTACACCGGTTCAGGGACCCCTTAGCCCCTGCTCTGGCGCGAAACTGGACAAAGGAAAGGGGAGTGACCACTCCCCTGACCTGCACCTCCCCTGGGAGGTGTCCAGAGCTCCTCCAGTGTGCTCCAGACCTCTGCCATCTTGGAAACAGAGGTGCTGCTGGCACACTGGACTGCTCTGAGTGGCCAGTGCCACCAGGTGACGTCAGAGACTCCTGCTGATAGGCTCCTTCAGGTGTTAGTAGCCTTTCCTCTCTCCTAGGTAGCCAAACCCTCTTTTCTGGCTATTTAGGGTCTCTGTCTCTGGGGAAACTTTAGATAACGAATGCATGAGCTCAGCCGAGTTCCTCTGCAACTCTCTCTTCACCTTCTGATAAGGAAACGACCGCTGACCGCGCTGGAAGCCTGCAAACCTGCAACATAGTAGCAAAGACGACTACTGCAACTCTGTAATGCTGATCCTGCCGCCTTCTCGACAGTTTTCCTGCTTGTGCATGCTGTGGGGGTAGTCTGCCTCCTCTCTGCACCAGAAGCTCTGAAGAAATCTCCCGTGGGTCGACGGAATCCTCCCCCTGCAACCGCAGGCACCAAAAAGCTGCATTACCGGTCCCTTGGGTCTCCTCTCAGCACGACGAGCGAGGTCCCTCGAATCCAGCGACTCTGTCCAAGTGACCCCCACAGTCCAGTGACTCTTCAGCCCAAGTTTGGTGGAGGTAAGTCCTGGCCTCACCTCGCTGGGCTGCATTGCTGGGAACCGCGACTTTGCAGCTACTCCGGCCCCTGTGCACTTCCGGCGGAAATCCTTTGTGCACAGCCAAGCCTGGGTCCACGGTACTCTAACCTGCATTGCACGACTTTCTAAGTTGGTCTCCGGTGACGTGGGACTCCTTTGTGCAACTTCGGCGAGCACCGTTTCACGCATCCTCGTAGTGCCTGTTTCTGGCACTTCTCTGGGTGCTACCTGCTTTAGTGAGGGCTCTTTGTCTTGCTCGACGTCCCCTCTCTCTGCAGGTCCAATTTGCGACCTCCTGGTCCCTCCTGGGCCCCAGCAGCGTCCAAAAACGCCAAACGCACGATTTGCGCCTAGCAAGGCTTGTTGGCGTTCTTTCGGCGGGAAAACACTTCTGCACGACTTTCCAAGGTAAGAGGGATCCGTCCACCTAAGGGGAAGTCTCTAGCCCTTTTCGTTCCTGCAGAAACCTCAGCTTCTTCTGTCCAGTTGAAGCTTCTTTGCACCCACAGCTGGCATTTCCTGGGCATCTGCCCATCTCCGACTTGCTTGTGACTTTTGGACTTGGTCCCCTTGTTCCACAGGTACCCTAGATTGGAAATCCACAGTTGTTGCATTGCTGGTTTGTGTCTTTCCTGCATTATTCCTCTAACACGACTATTTTGTCCTTAGGGGAACTTTAGTGCACTTTGCACTCACTTTTCAGGGTCTTGGGGAGGGTTATTTTTCTAACTCTCACTATTTTCTAATAGTCCCAGCGACCCTCTACAAGGTCACATAGGTTTGGGGTCCATTCGTGGTTCGCATTCCACTTTTGGAGTATATGGTTTGTGTTGCCCCTATCCCTATGTTTCCCCATTGCATCCTATTGTAACTATACATTGTTTGCACTGTTTTCTAAGACTATACTGCATATTTTTGCTATTGTGTATATACATCTTGTGTATATTTCCTATCCTCTCACTGAGGGTACACTCTAAGATACTTTGGCATATTGTCATAAAAATAAAGTACCTTTATTTTTAGTATAACTGTGTATTGTGTTTTCTTATGATATTGTGCATATGACACTAAGTGGTACTGTAGTAGCTTCACACGTCTCCTAGTTCAGCCTAAGCTGCTCTGCTAAGCTACCATTATCTATCAGCCTAAGCTGCTAGACACCCTATACACTAATAAGGGATAACTGGGCCTGGTGCAAGGTGCAAGTACCCCTTGGTACTCACTACAAGCCAGTCCAGCCTCTTACATTGGTTGTGCAGTGGTGGGATAAGTGCTTGAGACTACTTACCACTCTTGTCATTGTACTTTTCATAAGAGAAAAATATACAAAACAAGGTCAGTGTATATACACATAGCCAAAAAGTTTTGCATTTCCTCTTTTCACTCTTTTCTAAGTGCTGAAAAGTACCTCTAAACTTTCTAAAAGTTCTTAAAAGTTTAAAAAGTTTTTTTCTGTCTTTCAAAAAAAGTTCTGAAAACTTTTTTCTCTTTTTCTATCACTTTAACTCTCTCTAAAAAATGTCTGGCACAGGCCAAAGTGTTGATCTGTCCAAACTTGCATATGACAACCTTAGCTGGAAAAGAGCAAGGAGTCTCTGTATAGAGAGAGGTTTGAGTGTAGGGAAGAATCCTGCCTTGGAACTGTTAATTAACATGCTTGAGAACAGGATAAGGCCATAGGTGCCCCATCTGTTGAAAAAGTACCTAATAGTTCCCAATCTGATTCAGGGACTCCCCCAGGAAAAGATTCAGGAAAGAAACTTCCTAGCCTGCCCATTACTAGACAATCTAGCATAGATGGTAATGATGATGAGCCACACCATAGAAATAGTGTTGTCTCACATCATAGCAAAAGCATTTATTCTCACCATACTGGTAGTAATGTTTCTGTAAACCAAGCTGTTAAGTTGGCTTCTGTAAGGGACAGGTCTCCTTCTGTTCATTCCCATCATAGCTCTGTTTCTAGAAATGTCCCTCCCACCAACCCTGATGACAGAATGTTAGAGAGGGAACTCAATAAGTTGAGGGTGGAACAAACCAGACTGAAGCTTAAAAAGCAACAGCTGGATTTGGATAGACAGTCTTTTGAATTAGAGAAGGAAAGACAGAAGTTGGGTTTAGATACCCATGGTGGCAGCAGCAGTATTCCCCATAGGCATCCTGTAAAAGGGCATGATTCCAGGAATCTGCACAAGATAGTTCCCCCTTATAAGGAGGGGGATGACATTAACAAGTGGTTTGCTGCACTTGAGAGGGCCTGTGTTGTACAGGATGTCCCTCAAAGGCAGTGGGCTGCTATCCTATGGCTATCATTTAGTGGAAAAGGTAGGGATAGGCTCCTTACTGTGAAAGAAAATGATGCTAATAATTTCCAAGTTCTTAAGAATGCACTCCTGGATGGTTATGGCTTAACCACTGAACAGTACAGGATAAAGTTCAGAGAGACCAAAAAGGAGTCTTCACAAGACTGGGTTGATTTCATTGACCAGGCAGTGAAGGCCTTGGAGGGGTGGTTACATGGCAGTAAAGTTACTGATTATGACAGCCTGTATAACTTAATCCTGAGAGAGCATATTCTTAATAATTGTGTGTCTGATTTGTTGCACCAGTACTTGGTGGACTCTGATCTGACCTCTCCCCAAGAATTTGGAAAGAAGGCAGACAAATGGGTCAGAACAAGAGTGAACAGAAAAGTTCATACAGGGGGTGACAAAGATGGCAACAAAAAGAAGGATGGTAAGTCTTCTGACAAGGGTGGGGACAAATCTAAAAATGAGTCTTCATCAGGCCCACAAAAACACTCTGGTGGGGGTGGTGGGTCCAAATCCTCCTTTAATCAGAACAAGGAAAATAAACCATGGTGCTATTTATGTAAAATAAAAGGCCATTGGACAACAGATCCCAGTTGTCCAAAGAAAGGCACCACAGCTCCTACCACTACAACCCCTACTGCTACACCTAGTGTCCCTACTAATAGCAGTGGTGGTGGGAGCAAACCTACTAATAGCCAATCCAAGGGAGTAGCTGGGCTCACTTTTGGTAATTTAGTTGGGGTTGGTCTAATTAGGGAGACCACAGAGGCTACTTTAGTCTCTGAAGGGGCTATTGATTTAGCCACTTTGGTTGCTTGCCCCCATAACTTGGAGAAGTACAAGCAACTAACCCTAATAAATGGTGTTGAGGTCCAGGCCTACAGGGACACAGGTGCCAGTGTCACAATGGTGATTGAGAAACTGGTGCACCCTGAACAACACATACTTGGACACCAGTACCAAGTAACCGATGCTCACAACATAACACAAAGCCACCCCATGGCTGTTGTAAATCTCAACTGGGGGGGGGGTAACTGGTCCAAAGAAAGTTGTGGTAGCTTCAGATTTACCTGTAGACTGTCTATTAGGGAATGATTTGGAGACATCAGCTTGGTCAGATGTGGAGTTGGAGGCCCATGCAGCAATGCTGGGCATCCCAGGGCATATTTTTGCTTTGACAAGGGCTCAGGCCAAAAAGCAAAAAGGACAGGGAAGCTTGGATCCTGGAACAATGGACCAAGTGCTCCCTAAAGCTAGGGCTAGTAGAAGCAAACCACTTCCTACTATCCCTCCCTCTACAGTGGATTCAACTTCAGAGGAAGAAGAATTCCCTCCCTGTGCAGAACCTACACCAGAGGAGCTGGAAGCAGACACTGCTGAGCTTTTGGGTGAAGGGGGGCCTGCCAGAGAGGAGCTGAGTGTGGCACAGCAAACCTGTCCCACATTAGAGGGTCTCAGACAGCAAGCTGTCAAACAGGCTAATGGGGATGTCAGTGACTCTCACAGAGTTTACTGGGAGGACAACCTCTTGTACACTGAGCATAGGGATCCTAAACCTGGAGCTGCCAGGAGATTAGTGATTCCTCAGGAGTACAGAAAGTTCCTCCTAACACTGGCACATGACATTCCCTTAGCTGGGCATCTAGGACAAATGAAAACTTGGGACAGGCTTGTTCCCCTGTTTCATTGGCCTAGGATGTCTGAGGACACAAAAGAATTTTGTAAGTCCTGTGAAACCTGTCAAGCCAGTGGCAAGACAGGTGGCACCCCAAAGGCACCCCTTATCCCACTGCCTGTGGTTGGGGTTCCCTTTGAAAGGGTAGGGGTTGACATAGTTGGCCCCCTTGACCCTCCTACTGCTTCAGGCAATAGGTTTATCTTGGTGGTAGTGGACCATGCCACAAGATATCCTGAAGCAATTCCTTTAAGGACCACTACAGCTCCTGCAGTGGCAAAGGCCCTCCTGGGAATATTTTCCAGGGTGGGCTTCCCAAAGGAAGTAGTATCAGACAGAGGAAGCAATTTCATGTCTGCATACTTAAAGGCCATGTGGAAGGAGTGTGGTGTAACGTACAAGTTCACAACACCCTATCATCCACAAACAAATGGACTGGTGGAGAGATTTAATAAAACTCTCAAAGGCATGATTATGGGTCTCCCTGAAAAACTCCGCAGGAGATGGGATATCCTCCTACCATGCCTCCTTTTTGCCTACAGGGAGGTACCCCAGAAAGGAGTGGGCTTCAGCCCCTTTGAACTTCTTTTTGGACACCCTGTTAGGGGTCCACTCACACTTGTAAAGGAGGGTTGGGAACAACCTTTTAAAGCTCCTAAGCAGGATATTGTGGATTATGTACTTGGCCTCAGATCAAGGATGGCTGAGTACATGAAAAATGCCAGTAAAAACCTTCAGGCCAGCCAAGAGCTCCAGAAGCAATGGCATGATCAGAAGGCTGTTTTGGTTCAGTACCAACCAGGGCAGAAAGTGTGGGTCTTGGAGCCTGTGGCCCCAAGAGCACTCCAAGATAAATGGAGTGGACCCCACACAATTGTTGAAAAGAAGGGTGAAGTCACCTACTTGGTTGACTTAGGCACTGCCAGGAGTCCCCTTAGGGTGCTCCATGTCAACCGCCTGAAACCCTACTATGACAGGGCTGATCTCACCCTGCTCATGGCAACAGATGAGGGACAGGAAGAAGATAGTGATCCTCTACCTGATCTCTTCTCTTCCACAGATCAAGATGCTCTTGTGGAAGGTGTAGTTTTGGCTGATTGTCTTACTGCTGAGCAGAAAGACAATTGCATAAATCTCCTAGGACAATTTTCAGAACTCTTCTCTACTGTGCCAGGCACCACTTCTTGGTGTGAGCACACTATAGATACTGGAGACAGTTTACCTGTCAAAAGTAAGATCTATAGGCAGCCTGACCATGTCAGGGACTGCATAAAGCAAGAAGTTCAGAAAATGTTGGAACTAGGAGTAGTTGAGCACTCTGACAGTCCATGGGCTTCTCCTGTGGTACTGGTACCAAAACCCAATTCTAAAGATGGAAAGAAAGAAATGCGGTTTTGTGTAGACTATAGAGGTCTCAACTTGGTAACCAAAACTGATGCTCACCCTATACCCAGGGCAGATGAGCTCATAGATACACTGGCATCTGCCAAGTATCTAAGCACTTTTGATTTAACTGCAGGGTATTGGCAGATTAAATTGTCAGAAGATGCTAAACCTAAGACTGCATTTTCTACCATTGGAGGACATTACCAGTTTACTGTAATGCCTTTTGGTTTGAAAAATGCACCTGCCACTTTTCAGAGGTTGGTGAACACAGTCCTGCAAGGGCTGGAAGCTTTCAGTGCAGCATATTTGGACGATATAGCTGTCTTTAGCTCCAGCTGGGATGATCACCTGGTCCACCTATGGAAAGTTTTGGAGGCTCTGCAAAAGGCAGGCCTCACTATCAAGGCTTCAAAGTGCCAGATAGGGCAGGGTAAGGTGGTTTATCTGGGACACCTTGTTGGTGGGGAACAGATTGCACCACTTCAGGGGAAAATCCAAACTATTATTGATTGGGTTCCCCCTACCACTCAGACTCAGGTGAGAGCCTTCCTAGGCCTCACTGGGTATTACAGGAGGTTCATTAAGAACTATGGCTCCATTGCAGCCCCTCTTAATGACCTCACATCCAAGAAAATGCCTAAAAAGGTATTATGGACAGCAAGCTGTCAGAAAGCTTTTGAGGAGCTGAAGCAGGCCATGTGCTCTGCACCTGTCCTGAAAAGCCCTTGTTACTCTAAAAAATTCTATGTCCAAACTGATGCATCTGAATTAGGAGTAGGGGCAGTCCTATCACAACTTAATTCTGAGGGCCAGGATCAACCTGTTGCTTTTATTAGTAGAAGGTTGACCCCTAGAGAAAAGCGTTGGTCTGCCATTGAGAGGGAGGCCTTTGCTGTGGTCTGGGCTCTGAAGAAGTTGAGGCCATACCTGTTTGGCACTCACTTCATTGTTCAGACAGACCACAAACCTCTACTTTGGCTAAAACAAATGAAAGGTGAAAATCCTAAATTGTTGAGGTGGTCCATATCCCTACAGGGAATGGACTATACAGTGGAACATAGACCTGGGAGTAGCCACTCCAATGCAGATGGACTCTCCAGATATTTCCACTTAGACAATGAAGACTCATCAGGTCATGGCTAGTCTTATTGTCCTTCGTTTGGGGGGGGGGTTGTGTAGGAAAGTACCATCTTGCCTGGCATGTTACCCCCATTTTTCACTGTATATATGTTGTTTTAGTTGTATGTGTCACTGGGACCCTGGTAACCCAGGGCCCCAGTGCTCATAAGTGTGCCTGAATGTGTTACCTGTGTAGTGACTAACTGTCTCACTGAGGCTCTGCTAATCAGAACCTCAGTGGTTATGCTCTCTCATTTCTTTCCAAATTGTCACTGACAGGCTAGTGACCATTTTTACCAATTTACATTGGCTTACTGGAACACCCTTATAATTCCCTAGTATATGGTACTGAGGTACCCAGGGTATTTGGGGTTCCAGGAGATCCCTATGGGCTGAAGCATTTCTTTTGCCACCCATAGGGAGCTCTGACAATTCTTACACAGGCCTGCCACTGCAGCCTGAGTGAAATAACGTCCACGTTATTTCACAGCCATTTTACACTGCACTTAAGTAACTTATAAGTCACCTATATGTCTAACCTTTACCTGGTAAAGGTTAGGTGCAAAGTTACTTAGTGTGAGGGCACCCTGGCACTAGCCAAGGTGCCCCCACATTGTTCAGAGCCAATTCCCTGAACTTTGTGAGTGCGGGGACACCATTACACGCGTGCACTACATATAGGTCACTACCTATATGTAGCTTCACCATGGTAACTCCGAATATGGCCATGTAACATGTCTATGATCATGGAATTGCCCCCTCTATACCATCCTGGCATAGTTGGCACAATCCCATGATCCCAGTGGTCTGTAGCACAGACCCTGGTACTGCCAAACTGCCCTTCCTGGGGTTTCACTGCAGCTGCTGCTGCTGCCAACTCCTCAGACAGGCAGCTGCCCTCCTGGGGTCCAGCCAGGCCTGGCCCAGGATGGCAGAACAAAGAACTTCCTCTGAGAGAGGGTGTGACACCCTCTCCCTTTGGAAAATGGTGTGAAGGCAGGGGAGGAGTAGCCTCCCCCAGCCTCTGGAAATGCTTTGTTGGGCACAGATGTTCCCAATTCTGCATAAGCCAGTCTACACCGGTTCAGGGACCCCTTAGCCCCTGCTCTGGCGTGAAACTGGACAAAGGAAAGGGGAGTGACCACTCCCCTGACCTGCACCTCCCCTGGGAGGTGTCCAGAGCTCCTCCAGTGTGCTCCAGACCTCTGCCATCTTGGAAACAGAGGTGCTGCTGGCACACTGGACTGCTCTGAGTGGCCAGTGCCACCAGGTGACGTCAGAGACTCCTGCTGATAGGCTCCTTCAGGTGTTAGTAGCCTTTCCTCTCTCCTAGGTAGCCAAACCCTCTTTTCTGGCTATTTAGGGTCTCTGTCTCTGGGGAAACTTTAGATAACGAATGCATGAGCTCAGCCGAGTTCCTCTGCATCTCTCTCTTCACCTTCTGATAAGGAAACGACCGCTGACCGCGCTGGAAGCCTGCAAACCTGCAACATAGTAGCAAAGACGACTACTGCAACTCTGTAACGCTGATCCTGCCACCTTCTCGACTGTTTTCCTGCTTGTGCATGCTGTGGGGGTAGTCTGCCTCCTCTCTGCACCAGAAGCTCCGAAGAAATCTCCCGTGGGTCGACGGAATCCTCCCCCTGCAACCGCAGGCACCAAAAAGCTGCATTACCGGTCCCTTGGGTCTCCTCTCAGCACGACGAGCGAGGTCCTTCGAATCCAGCGACTCTGTCCAAGTGACCGCCACAGTCCAGTGACTCTTCAGCCCAAGTTTGGTGGAGGTAAGTCCTGGCCTCACCTCGCTGGGCTGCATTGCTGGGAACCGCGACTTTGCAGCTACTCCGGCCCCTGTGCACTTCCGGCAGAAATCCTTTGTGCACAGCCAAGCCTGGGTCCACAGCACTCTAACCTGCATTGCACGACTTTCTAAGTTGGTCTCCGGCGACGTGGGACTCCTTTGTGCAACTTCGGCGAGCACCGTTTCACACATCCTCGTAGTGCCTGTTTCTGGCACTTCTCCGGGTAGTACCTGCTTCAGTGAGGGCTCTTTGTCTTGCTCGACGTCCCCTCTCTCTGCAGGTCCAATTTGCGATCTTCTGATCCCTCCTGGGCCCCAGCAGCGTCCAAAAACGCCAAACGCACGATTTGCGTCTAGCAAGGCTTGTTGGCATTCTTTCGGCGGGAAAACACTTCTGCACGACTCTCCAAGGCGAGAGGGATCCGTCCACCAAAGGGGAAGTCTCTAGCCCTTTTCGTTCCTGCAGAAACCTCAGCTTCTTCTGTCCAGTCGAAGCTTCTTTGCACCCACAGCCTGCATTTCCTGGGCATCCGCCCATCTCCGACTTGCTTGTGACTTTTGGACTTGGTCCCCTTGTTCCACAGGTACCCTAGATTGGAAATCCACAGTTGTTGCATTGCTGGTTTGTGTCTTTCCTGCATTATTCCTCTAACACAACTATTTTGTCCTTAGGGGAACTTTAGTGCACTTTGCACTCACTTTTCAGGGTCTTGGGGAGGGTTATTTTTCTAACTCTCACTATTTTCTAATAGTCCCAGCGACCCTCTACAAGGTCACATAGGTTTGGGGTCCATTCGTGGTTCGCATTCCACTTTTGGAGTATATGGTTTGTGTTGCCCCTATCCCTATGTTTCCCCATTGCATCCTATTGTAACTATACATTGTTTGCACTGTTTTCTAAGACTATACTGCATATTTTTGCTATTGTGTATATATATCTTGTGTATATTTCCTATCCTCTCACTGAGGGTACACTCTAAGATACTTTGGCATATTGTCATTAAAAAAAAGTACCTTTATTTTTAGTATAACTGTGTATTGTGTTTTCTTATGATATTGTGCATATGACACTAAGTGGTACTGTAGTAGCTTCACACGTCTCCTAGTTCAGCCTAAACTGCTCTGCTAAGCTACCATTATCTATCAGCCTAAGCTGCTAGACACCCTATACACTAATAAGGGATAACTGGGCCTGGTGCAAGGTGCAAGTACCCCTTGGTACTCACTACAAGCCAGTCCAGCCTCTTACACCTGCTATAGCAGATAGTGCACATTGCTGGAGTGCTGACAGGGGGGACCCTGCACTGTCCATGACGTGGTCGTGGGCTGTGCAGGGGCCCCCTGTGACCCAAACTCTGCCTTTCTACCAGCCTTTTCATGGTGAGGACCCCACCATGAAAAGGCTGGTGAAAAGGAAAGTCATGATCAGCACAGCAGTGTGGAACTCGCATTGTTGTGGCTGTCTATGACTTTCACTGCTGTCTCCTGGTGGCCCGAACATCAGGATTGTAATCTGGCAGTTGGACTGCCAGGATTGCAGTGGCTGAATCACCACTGTGAATGTGGTGGTTTTAGGGCTGCCAAACCCATAATTAGGCCCTTAGATCTAAGTGGTGACAATAGGTTCCTTCCCATGAAGAAATAGATGAAAGATGTTACATGCTGATATCACTTCGAAGCTTTCATTCATCACGTGGCTACTGAAATACTGCAATAAATGTTCTGATGAGCATTATTGCCCTCAGTCCTATTGTGCTTCTTTTTAAGTATACAAATCATAAACCACAATTACATGTACATTGGTAAGAAGAGCGTTTCTGACCATGGTTAGATTCTTCGTTTGCAGCAGGGACACATTTCTCAGAAAGCCCCTTAGGAAGTGTTTGAATTTCCTCTTACTGAACTCTGACAATAATTGCGGTCACAGATGCTTTCTGAATATAGTGATTGGGAACTTCTGACTCTCGACTTAGATCAAAAGCATATTGTTATGAAATCCTGGTGCGAACAATTTCATATGTCAATCTTTAATTGAATCTGTATTTTTTGTGGCACTCCTGAATCTGAAAGTAGTTTGGTAAATATTTGTTTCCAGATATTTTTGAACTGTGGTTAAACCTTGCACCATCAATTTAGTTAGTCTTCCTGAACTATTACCATCATTTCTGGCCTGAATATGAACATTTAATAATTCACTCAATTCTCTGGACACTTTATTAAGCTCTAGTAAAGCAATCACTAGCCCATTTGAGAGGGCTATTGTCCTCAGCCGGACCAGGTTAGACTCCTGGCAACTAGCCCAGCAGTGATTATCTCAACAAGCTCTGACTTACAGATGACATTTTGCTTTGATGTAGGAGAGGGGACAAATGGAGGATTGTGCTCATGGTAGGAAGTAAAGTCTTTGTTGCGTAGGTTCTCATTATCCTAATGAGACTACTGGATTTGGGTGGCAGAATCACCTGAATTGTAGGGAACTGTGTTCAATCCCACACCATGTGACAGCTGTCGATCCAATTCAGGTTTACCGGCCAACTAGCATTGCCTAATCTCCACCTGAGAGCTGGGATGATTGTGTCAACCAAGCGCATGACAGAGAGGACTCCTCAGGGAAATCGTGGTCAATCAGATCTCATCCCTTTATCTCAGTTACATTAGTCTCACACAGGCAAAGACAAACAGAAGCAGAGTATAGTTCAATAAGGTTTATTAAAGTATCTGCATCTTAGATAAAATGGCATGCATTGCAATAACTAGGATGATAAAACACGCTAGAAGCAAAATGGTGACATGAAGAGTGAAACACAAAAACAGTCCCACTATACTGTCACTAGGAATATATATTTATTTCCTACCTAAACTATGTTAGAGCACAGTGAGATAAGCCCTAATCTGCCCTTCAGGTTTCCCTCCTGGGAAGACATCATCCCCCATACGTAAGCAAGGATGCCCGTTGTCTAGGAAGACACCTTCCCCATATAGGCCATGGATTTGGGAGTCTAAGCAAGTAGCTGTAGCAAAGACATTCAGCAGTTGGCATGCAGTTGTGTTCAACTGGCTGGAATCTCACTCTAACGTGTATGGGACAGAGAAGTGTTTTTAAAATAAAACAGCTGACATTCTAAGAAAAGGTCCCCACGTAAGGATATGTATGTTTCTGTAAATGTCAGAGACACTGCGTACCACTTTTGCCAGCAACCCTTTCTGTCTGCAGCCTCGAGGAAAGCACAAAGTGAAATGAATGCTGTGATAAGAAAGTAATGCTTTCCTAGGTGAAAAAATAACCAGATAGAGAAAATGAAACAGCACCGCAAATGTGGCTGATGATAGAAAAACAAAGCGATGCTGAATAAATGAAACTGGGCTAAAGTGCACAACGGCAGGCCTAGTTTGCTAAAATAAAATGTCTAAAACATGGCTAAAATAGCTATGTAACATCTTGGAATGTGGAGTGAATGTAATCTGTGAACTTTGTTGCCTCGCATCAATTTTATTAGGATTTCCCCTTGTGAGAAAAAGGGAGGATGACCATTTTAGGGAAATTCTTTGAGTGGTGCTCTGATGGCGTTTCCTATAACGCTATTAAAATCAAAGCTTTTATAAATAAAAGTATAGGCTGAGCTAACTAAACTTTGTACTCTATCTGATTGGGTTCCATGCTTGCCTGTTGACAAAGTCCACATTCCAGGTTACTTCACCGTCTACTGCCCGTTAAGATCACAGGAGCAGAGCACGACGAGGAACCTGTAAGTAAGGCTACTGGATAGTAAGAAACTGCCTGTTCTCAGTCCCATGGTTACCTCTGTGTGAGAGGACTGTAGAAACATATAGTACAACTGGACATATCACATTCTGAGGCTTGGATAGAATACAACCAATCATAAGAGTTTTGGCTGAATTGCTGGATACACAAGTTGTAAACCATTTAATGCAGGATTAATGTGACTGAACAATGATAATTTCATAGTGTTAAAGTGCTGCAACACAAATTCTTTGATGGAACAATAAGGAACAGGGAGAAGCTCCACTTCATATCTGAACAAAGAGTCCTTAATGCACACAAAAAGTATCCCATGAACACCAGAAAATATTCTGTGGATGTTAGAAATGGGGTCTTTGATTGGCAGTCGGGTTACCCCCTGTCCAAGCAAGACCCTCACTCTAGTCAGGGTAAGTCACACACAATCCAAATTATCCTGTGCCCACCCTCTGGTGGCTTGGCACTGGGCAGTTAGGCTTAACTTAGAAAAGTGTGTAAAATATTTGTGCAATAAATCATACAGTATCACAATATAGCACCACAAAAATACATCACACAGTGTTTAGAAAAATATATTTATCTGGATAAATACAGGTCAAAATGATTAAAGATGAAACAAGCAAATGTAGGGATATCACTGAAAGTGACATCAATTGTTTTTAGAGTTAAAATGTTACTGTCAAAGCAATAAAAAGTGTCTTAAGTTCCCCCAGAAACAACAAGTGTCCCTTGCAGGGCAAAGTACCTGGTTTGCGTTGAAAAATCCTCGCAAGGTACTGCAGAGGAGGAGATGCATGGAAAACTTTGAGTGTGAGTCAGTTTCGCCCCTTCACACATGGACTTGCGTCGTTATTTTCCACGGTGGGAAGACGTTGCATCGATTTCCGGTGCACGGAATTGGATCCTCTTGGGGTTGCAGGGTTTTCAGACAACCCCTGGGACGATGCATGGAATCCTGGGCTTGTGGAGTGAAGTCACAGAGGCTGCCTTGAATGCGGTAGGCGATGCATTGAATTTTCTTCTGCACAGCAGGCGCAGCATCGATTCCCTTTCAGGAAGTCAGGCAGCGTTGTTCTGAGTCGGCTTGCGTCAATCCAGTAGGGCCGTGTGTCAAAGTTCCGGTCGCGACGCTGGCGCTGCTTCGATCTTCTGTCGCGAAGTCAGGCTGTGTCGTTCCGGACTCGGCGTGCGATGAATCTTTCACTGCGAGCAGGCTGTGCGTCGTTCTTGGCAGCCGGGGATTTCAGCTGCAGGAGACAAGTCTTTTTGGTCCTGAGACTTCAGGGAACAGGAGGCAAGCTCTATCCAAGCCCTTGGAGAGCACCTCTGCAGCACTGCAAGAGAGCAGCAAGACAACAGGGCAACAGCAAGGCAGCAGTCCTCTTCAGAAAGCAGTCAGGTGAGTCCTTTAGGCAGGCAGGCAGTGCTTCTTGGCAGGGTGCAGGTTCTGGTTCAGGTTTCTTCTCCAGGAAGTGTCTGAGGTGGTAGGGCAGAGGCCCTGTTTTATACGCAAATGTGCCTTTGAAGTGGGGGAGACTACAAAGAGTGGCTTAGAAGTGCACCAGGTCCCCTTTCAGTTCAATCCTGTCTGCCAGGGTCCCAGTAGGAGATGTGGCAGCCCTTTGTGTGAGAGCAAGCCCTCCACCCTCCACCCTCCCAGCCCAGGAAGACCCATTTAAAATGCAAATGTATGCAAGTGAGGCTGAGTATCCTGTGTTTGGGGTGTGTCTGAGTGAATGCATAAGGAGCTGTCAACTAAACCCAGCCAGACCTGGATTGTAAGGCACACAAAGATTTAAGTGCAGAGAAATGCTCATTTTCTAAAACCGGCATTTCTAAAATATTAATATTAAATCCAACTTCACCAGTCAGCAGGATTTTGTATTATCATTCTGGCCATACTAAATATGACCTTCCTACTCCTTTGAGATCAGCAGCTACCACTCAAACAATGTATGAGGGCAGCCCCAGTGTTAGCCTATGAAGGGAGCAGGCCTCACAGTAGTGTAAAAAATAATTTAGGAGTTTCACACTACCAGGACATGTAAACTACACAGGTACATGCCCTGCCTTTTACTTACACAGCACCCTGCTCTAGGGGTTACCTGGGGCACACCTTAGGGGTGACTTATATGTAGAAAAAGGAGAGTTTTAGGCTTGGCAAGTACTTTTAAATGCCAAGTCGAATTGGCAGTGAAACTGCACGCCATACAGGCCTTGCAATGGCAGGCCTGAGACATGGTTAAGGGGCTTCTGAAGTTTGTGGCACAATCAGTGCTGCAAGCCCACTAGTAGCTTTTAATCTTCAGGCCCAGGGCACATATAGTGCACTCTACTAGGGACGTATAAGTAAATTAAATAGCCCAATTGGGTGTGATCCAATGTTACCATGTTTAAAGGGAGAGAGTATATACACTTTAGAACTGGTTAGCAGTGGTAAAGTGCGTAGTGTGTCTAAAAAACAGCAAAAACAGTGTCTAAAAACTGGAGGGAGGCAGGCAAAAAGTTAGGGGTGACCACCCTAAGGCTGTCAGGTCTAACAGTGGCACACCATTTAGATACAACATTGAGGCAACTGGCATTAGAGAGCGGTGAATTTTAAGAAGCTGTTGACTTCTGAAGTTGACTTTCCTTATAAGAACAAAAACCTGAGCCCTATATGGTGAAAATATGAAAGGTAATATTGACACATGCATGTTTCAAATATATTTGCTTTTTACAAACTTCAGTGCTCCCTGTTTCTCTACAGACATTCATGGTGAAGCTATTACTTATTTGTCTTTGGTTTCCCTGTAACAGTTTTCCAACTTTTTGTGGTAGTTTGCTATTACATGTTTAAGTTTCATAATTTCAGCTTGGATCGTGCATTCTTTATTCGTTTAATTAAAAAAAATGTTTTATGGTTGCTTAGCCCAGGCATCAATTCACCAAAATGCCAGGGTTAGCGGAAGTGACATCACGTGCCTTTTGACCTCCACTTTCACTAACAGAGTCATACTTACACATATACACAAATTCATACTTACACACATACTCTCTCACATAGACACACTCTCACCCACAAGCACGCAGACAACATACATTTAAAGCATTTTTACTTAGCTGCCAGGGAAGGGCATATTCACATTTTTATTATACTAATAATTATTAATATTTTATTATTCACCATTAGTGTTAAAAGAATTGACAGAAAATAAAGAGAGCGGAGCCCAAACTGACGTCCATAAGGACGAGCTTCCATTGTGTTCCTGGCACTGAATTTGCCACCTCTGAAACCAGGGCAAACCATGGCAACTCCTTAATGAGGTCCATGTTGCTAAGTACTCGCACACTCCCAGCATGTATCTAAGGCACTCATTGTAGGTGTCCCTGTGTTGGATGCTCTAATTACAGTTCCTGACAAATTTGACACTGAGGCGCACAGAAATACCACTTAGCTTGAGAATGGCTAAAAAAAATGAGAAGTAATGTTAGTGCATGATTAGGGTTTTTGTTCTGTACATAAACTGTAATAATGAAATTCTTAACTAGTGATATGGTGAATTTAGTAATAGCTGCTAGTTTGGAACAAGCCTTGTTTATCAATGACACATTTCAGGAGAAGCATCTGCTTTTATAGCAACAAAGGATTCTAGTGTTGCATGACTATCACCCTTATTTTAGACTATATCAGGCATAAACATAGTTCAGCAAGACTGATAGGCAAGTGTCCATGCACCTTGTATCATAAATAACCATAATAAAACATATATTTGAAACCTACTACAGCCCCAAGCAACACAGATGCTTATGCAGAAGTAGTCTGTACCTTATTTAGTGTGGCCATTTCTTGCATATAGCTTTAGCAGGCAGAGTTAGGGCTTGATTAAGAGTTTGGCAGAAAGGGTTATTCCATCACAAAAGTTACAGATATCCCATCCTCTGTATTAGGAATCTATGATATCCTATGGACATCATAATACAGCGGACAGGATGTCCGTCACGTTTGTGATGGAGTAACACATCTGCCAAACTCTAAATCAGGATCTAAGGGCCTGATTTAGAACTCAGTGGATGGGTTACTCTGCATAACTGTGACGGATGTCCCATCCACCCAAATCTAAACCCCATAGAATATAATGGGATTTAGATTTCGGTGGACAGAATATCCGCCACCATTGTGACAGAGTAACCTGTTTGCCGAGTTCTAAATCAGGCCTTTCGTGTCTTATACACAATGAAGCAGGCACCCATACACTGAAACAGCTACCACTACTATGAATGAGTGACACTACAGTTTTATCAATGAACTTTTGACAAAAAATGTTTACCAAATGTCACTCATCACAAAGGGTGAATATCTAACCCATATAATAAGTATATTTTATTTAATGTGTTATCTAAAAATATTGCCACAAATAAAACATTCTGCATAGAAATACAAGCTTGAGCAAAGGCCTATCAGTTTTTCAAATGATAGTTATGGACTGAGACCCTCATTCCAAATTGTGGAGAAGAGTAACTATCTGTGTTAATTCTGAAATTCTCTGAATCACTGGAAGTTTTATATAGGGAGGAAAGAACAAATGCAGCAAAGTTAAATGCTTTTCTGCTGACACAGATTACCCGCAGAAAGCAGGAGTGAAATAGGAGCAGAAAACGACCTGGAATTCAGAATCTGCAAGCTGCAAAAATCACAGCAATTCCCCATACCGGCTCAAAAACTCATACAAGGCAAATTTGTGGAGATACTAGCTGCCATTAGCGTTGTTTATTACCAGTCAACTCAGCATAAGGGCCACAGTATACACACTTTCCCAGTGGGAAGCAAATCTTCCTATTGTTCCCAATTCTTTCCAGTTCAGAATTACAGACAGGAACACCCATTTCCAAAATCTGCAAGGTATATGATTTTTTTGCAAGTTAAGGGGGTTATTACAACTTTGGAGGAGGTGTTAATCCATCCCAAAAGTGACGGTAAAGTGACGGATATACCACCAGCCGTATTACGAGTTCCATAGGATATAATGGACTCTTAATACGGCTAGTGGTATATCCGTCACTTTACCGTCACTTTTGGGACGGATTAACACCTCCTCCAAAGTTGTAATAACCCCCTAAGTGTGTTGGACCTGGCCCTTTTTGCAGGATCATCCACAAACTTTTTGCCTCCTATTTTTTTCTGATCAGTTTTTGTTGGCTTTAGGACTCTGGAAACTTTACCACTGCTAATCAGTGCTAAAGTACATATGCTGTCTGTGTAAATTTTATTGGTATTTGGTTTATCCATGATTGGCATATTTGATTTGACTATTAAGTCCCTAATCAAGTGCATTAGAGGTGTCCAGAGCTTGTAAGTCAAATGCTACAATGGACCTGCAGCATGGATTGTGCCACCCACATGAGTAGCCCTGTAAAGCTGTCTCAGACCTACCACTGCATTGTGTGTGTGCAGTTTTAAACTGCTAGTTCAATCTGGCAAGTGCACCCCCTTGCCAGGCCGAAACCTACCCTTTTATTGCTCAGAGGGCACCGCTCAGGTATGGCCTAGGTGCCCCATGGGCAGGGTGTAGTGTATGTTCAAGGTGGAACATGTGCTGATGTTGTTTGTATGTCCTAACGGTGAAATACTGCTAAATTTGGTTTTACTTTTGCAAGCCCTATCCCTCTCATAGGTTAACATGGGGGCTGTCTTTAAATATCTTTTTAAGTGCAGTTTCCCTTTGGGAACAGATAGAGATTTGGAGTTTGGGGTCTCTTAACTCACTTTTGAAAATACATCTTTTGGTAAAGTTGTTTTTTAGATTGTCAGTTTGAAAATACCACTTGTAGAAAGTAGGCATTTTCTTGCTTAAACCATTCTTTGCCGGCTTGAGGTTCCCCTGTCTTGGTCAAATTGACAGTTGGGCAGTTTGTGAATCTCCACTAAATAGTGACCCAAATGGAGCTGGGGTATAACCTGCATATCCTGATGGGCCATCTGGGCAAGAGTAAAGGGAGGAGTGGTAATTTACACCTGAATAGACTGTGCCTGCGCCCACACAATGCAGTCTCCTACCCCGTGATATGAGTCTGGAGCTAGGCCTGGGCAGGATCTTGTGAACAACAGAGACTTTCCTTTGAAGTTTGCCTACTTCAAAGGCAGAAATGGGTATAAGTAAAGGACCCAAACCCTAGATTTCAGATCTCTTCAGGAACCAAGAGGAATCTCTGCCAAGAAAAAGAGCTGAAGAGCTGGAGGGGGAGTACTGCCCCCTTGTCTATAACTGTGCTTTGCTGGGTTGGCCTGCAGTTGCTGCTTCTGCCTGAAAGAGGACAAAGACTGGACTTTGTGGTATATTCCTGCATGCAAAGAATCTCCAAGGGCTTGGACTGAGCTTGCCTCCTGTTTTGAAGTCTCAGGGCCATCAATGACTTCCTCTGCCTAGACTCCTGCCCTGCCAAGTGGTGCCCTATCCAGTCCCAGGGCCCTTGAAAGGTGAAGCTGGCAGAACAAAGAATGAAATCCATGCACAGGACGCCATATGGTGGAAATTTTGATTTACCTCCTGCAACGCACTGGAGAAACGACGCAAACACCCGCTTACGGCTGCACAAAGCAACGCAATCCCCACGCAGCATGGTTTTCCATCACCATGTGGCCGGATTTCTCATGCTTCATCGCTGAGCGTTAAAATCGACGTGAACCTGTGTGAATCTGTTGTGCCCCATCTGGAAAACGATGCATTGCTCTCTTGTGGGAGAGAAAAACGTCCCCTTGCCTACCTGACCGGAGACGAAACAAAGCACGGCCTCACTTGCGAGTAAGGAATCAACGCACCGCTTACTTTTCTGATGCACGCTCATCCGTGTAGCTTTATTTTTGATGCAAACCGGGTACTTTGTGTAAAAACAACGTTTCCATTGTTTTCTATGGAGGAAGACTCCTTCTATTTTAAAAATTAATTCCTTGACTTCTGTATGTTGGATTTTGGTCTGGTTTGATTTAGATAAATATTGGCTATGTGCCTAAACTGGTGTGGTGTCCTTGTAGTGTTTTCACTGTGTTTTGGTATAAATACTTTTAGACATGAGATAAGCCTGATTGCTTGTGCCAAGCTAACAAGAGGGTGAGCAGGGGTTACCTAAGGGTGTATCTCTATTACCCTGACTAGAGTGAAAGTCCCTGCTTTGAAAGAGTGCAAACTGACTGCCAACCAGAGACCCCATTTCTAACATAGTTTAATTTAAGTGAACATTTTTTCAGCATCACTTAAAAAGAACAGAAAGGTTCAGATTTATGATTTTGTGGTGCAAAATAGTCATCTTGCTGTGCTTTGTCACAGGGAAAAGGAAGGAATGTGCAGTATTTAAAAGAATACTTGCATTCCGACCTTTGTCCTTTTGCTGGTGCCATTTTGGTAGCCAATCGCCAATGCAGACACCCTTGCATCATGGTGCAGAGATGTCTGCTTTGTACAGAGAATTGGTTTTGTGCAGGAATGGACACCATACTGCACAAGAAAATACCCTAGGGCATTTCCTCTTTCTATGAGTGCTACAGAATGCCTCAGCCAAAGAAAGGGTAACAAAACAAGGAGAAATAAAGATGGTGTTTCTATTTAGCTTTTATCATCAGGAAAAAGGTTTCTCACTTTCAATTAATTCAGAGTACAGCAACATGATTCATTACCTTGGGTCCTAAATGACGGAATATTATGTGTATTCTAGAAGTGGTAGTTTGGCTTCCAATTAAGAATCAACTGTACTTTTAATCAGTGGCTATTGTATTGAAAGTGATGTACTGGGGTCTAAAGATGTCACTGCCTTAATTTTCCAATGACATCAGTTCTCACTCATGTTTTAGTCAAAGTCTGTCTTTGTTATAAGTCTCTAAAGGTTAGTGGGTTAAAACTGGATTTTCTCAGTTGCTGCTGCAAAAACTTGGAATTCCCCCCCTCTACATCTAAGAAAATATTGTCTCTGTTTATTTTTGAAATGCTTAAAAACCTTCTTCTTCAGTAAATATTGCAGCCTAGGTGGGTGCCATCATGCTTTCGGGTCCGTGAGTTCATCAAATTAATTTTGACATAACATAATGCCTAGCGTGAGATGGAAGGGCATTTTATGCAAAACCCAATGTAATGTGTATGACTGTCACAGGCTACTGATGGCCACATTGTCACAGAAACACAATAATTCCTATAATGGCCAAAAAATCTAAAGGTTCCACATATACCTCATGCCATGGCATAGGATGTGTAATGACAACTAGCAGATGAAATAGAAATAGAAATAGAAATAGAAATAGAAATAGAAATGGAAATAGAAATAGAAATAGAAATAGATATAGAAATAGAAATAGAAGTAGAAATAGAAATAGAAATGAAAATGAAAACAGGAATAGAAATAACAAATTTCTTCAAAACAACTTGGGGAGAAATTTGTTGACTAAGCCTCAAGTTGCTAATAACTCCTGAGCTTGTTTTTGCTTCCTAAGATGCTAAAGGAAGTCTTTCTTTTCTTTCTAGATCGAACTCACTTCAGTATCATTCAATCTATAGTAGGCTATCTCTTGGCTTACATAAACACTGTCTATCTGGGCATGTCCTCATTGCAGCTGGTTCAAAAGCAGTGGCAAGACTGCTACTGAACCTTCATAGCTTATCTTCCACCTCCTGTGACTTAGAAAACCTCCATTGGCTCTCCATTCATAAATGCTCAATGTTTAGTGGTTTTGAGTGCAATTTTGATTTTGGAGGACATGATACTCTACTGTATTCACCTTGGGGTAGCCTGTCTTAAAAAAAACGTGGTCTATTTAATTCATATGTGATTGAGGTGGACCATCAGATTTCAAAGAGTGGTGCCGTCGCTCGCTTCTCTCAACAGAAATCTACATCAATGGACTGGCGCAGTAGGCACTGTAGATGAATGAACAATAGACTGCCGGCCTGAATAGACAGGGTGGCCTGATCCTTGGGATAGCCAAGAAAACATTTCCAGGATCTCATAGTCTTAGGGCCTGATTTAGATCTTGGCAGAATCAGTCCAGCTGTTGTTTTTCCGTCTGAACATCCATCCGCCGACCAGGCCAGCCCCCACTTGAATTAGATGCTGGTGGGCCCATAAAACTAAGGGCCGTATTTATAGGCACTTTTTGTGACTCTCCTGTGGCGCTAAGCACAGCGCCGTATTTACAAGGTGGGGTTAGGCCACTTTTTGTGGCTGAATGCCACCTTGTAAATACGGCCTTTTCCCACGCAACACTATGAGTGGAAGCGGCGAGCAATGGGTGTTGCTGTGAGCGTGCCACAGCAACACCCATTGCATTTTGATGCTGCCTCACATTTATGAAATTTCATAAACCTGAGGCAGTGCCAGAATCTAACTCCACTCCCAGGGGTGGTGTTAGCAGGGCACAACGAGGAGGAATACTTTTATTCCTCATCGTATTTTTGCTTTTTCTATGCATGCTGCATTCTGCCACACACATAGAAAAAGCAAAATGCCAGAAAGTATTGTTTATGTACGGGAAGGTGTCTCTTCCTGCACTTAAACAATAATTTGAAAAATATGCTTTGGCACTTCTCTGTGTTCTGCATTGTACAGCACACACAGAAGTGCCAATGCGTCATTAGTGATTGTTCATGTGCAGGAGGGGACATCTTCCCGCACATGAACAATCACACCCCTCAACACAGACATCCTTGCACAATGGTGCAAGGATGCCTGCGTTGACGCTGGCCGCTAAATTTAGCGCCATTACAGGGGGAAATGAAGGGGTGCACCATATTCCCTTAAATACGACACATCCCTGCATTTCTAAAGGGACGTAGTGCGGCACTGCCAATTTTGGCACGGCACCGCGCTGCAGCACTAAACTTTAAATCTGGCCCTAGGTCTGTCCGCGAGCCGCCGTCACCGCCATCATTTTACACCCGTGTCAACGGCACCAGTCAGTTTTACTGCAGGCCCAATCAAATTGTGCCTTCCCGCTGATGTAAGTGTGGCAGCTAAACCACCACAGTTGAGTTAGTGGAATGAAAGGCGCATAAGGTCAAAACTACTATTCCTACTTTTCACTTCCCTTGCTGCCATTAGACCAAGTGAAAAAGTCCTCCCTTTGCTGCTGCTACTACACCACAATGAAAATCAAAGACGTTGGCAGCCGAACCAGAAGTAGCTGACTGTTTTACCTGTTAGCACTGGAATTGTCTGATTGCATTAGTTCTGGACTCATGCATTTTTTAACAATACTTGCAAGCAACAGTACAATAATGTCCAATGCATATGTGTGTAAGTGGTAGTTCAAGACAATTAAGGAATTACACCTCTATTATTTGTGTTTACCAATTTGGTCCAAAATGGCATCATGCTAATGGACACCTACATAAAAAGTCACATTAATCCCAAATTTAAAAAGTGTGTTTAATCGTTTTCCCTTAACTACCAAATCAGAGACATATACATTACAGATTACTGGAACTACATTACTCTAATAAAATGTAGTAATTGCACTACACAATGCAACACATTGGTTTACAAGACATGCTTGTTCAATGTCAAACTTAAAACATTTCATATATGTATTAATGTCACAAATCCCCTTGTCTAGTGCATTTTCTGTTAACCATTAGATTTCATTTACCTAAAAAAAAAAATTATGTAATGCATATATGTTTATTATTAATAGTTATCATTTTTATTTAAACACACCTGCATTCATAAGTAGCACAAATATAAACGTGTTTAATTTTGAAATGTGTCCATTATCATGATGAATGCTTGCACCAAAATTAACATGTCCATTAGAAATGCTTATCAATAATGTATGCACTATTCAAATATGTAAAAAATAAAACCTGTTTTGTCCATTGTCATAACTGAAATTAAGTTCATGTAACTCGCATTTGCATAAACCACATTGTCATTAATCAATTAGTTACAAATAATCTCAGGGAAAACTTTGTAAAAGGAAATTATAATCTATTACCAAATTAGATACTTCTCTCAAAATCAATGCAGTCAACAAAAATTAGTATATGTCCATAAAATAGTCAGATTCATAATTTGGGTTTCTGGCACAGAATCTGTCTCCTAATGACTCTTCCAAAAGACAGCTTTCTCAGTAAGGGGCATCTAGTGGTCAGGACAGGCACCCTTCTTGAGAGGGTTGTGTTTTAGTTTCTTAGAGGTCAGGAATAGGTAAACAGTAAAAGTCAGGAGTAGGTAAACAGTAAAAGTGGGTAGAGGAGAAGGGGTAGAAGGGGCAGGAGCGTATTTGTTTTGAGAGATAGAGGGAGCTAGAGTGGGTGTTGTGAGTGTGTCTGTTTTGCAGGTGTATGTGGGTTTGATATATGTGGTGTATGTTTGGGTGTGTATCTTTGAAGGTGTGTGGTGTTCAGGTGAGTGTGTGTGTTTGGTAGGTGTTGGTGTGTGTGTGTGCTTTTCTGTGAGTGTGTCTGGATGAGTGTACTGTTGAGGTGGTTATTGTAATTGTGGTGCATGTGTCTGTATGTGTTACAGATGCATGTGTATCTGGTGCATCTTTAGTGGATTTGTAGGTGTTTTGTATTCTGGCGATTGTGAGCATGTGGGTTTGGTGGATGTTGTTTTACATGTAGGTCTGTGTGCATGTGTGACTATGTGTTTGAATGAGTGTGATGTAAAGGTGGATGTTGTGTTTGTGGTGCTTGTGAGTGTGAGTGCGCTGGTGGTTGTGGGTGTGGTGGTGGTTGTGCTTGTGTCTGTGGTGGTGGGTGTTGGGGTTGTGTGGTGGTTGTGGGGGTGGTGGAGGTGTTTGTGGGTGTGATGGTGGATGTGGTAGTTGTTGTGGTGCCTGTGGGTGTAGTGTCAGTAGTGTGTGTATTTGTGTGGCTGTATGTTTGTGTTTCTTGGTCTGTTTGTGTTTATTTGTGGGTGTGGGTGTGCTGCTTGTGTCTGCTGGAGTGGCTGTGTGCAAAGAAGTGAATGTCCTTGGGATCTGGGTGGGAGTTAGGATTTGGGATGAGGAAGGAACAGGTGTTTGGGCACAAGGTTGGGCTGGTTGGGGGGTTGTGGTCAGTGCAAAGGCTATCTTTGCAAGCAATCTCTCCATACCTGACTTTGAACTGTGAATGGCATCCTGAAATGCAACCATCCGTACATTTGGGAACTAAGCCCCTGTAAGCCATGCATGATCGCTGTCTGGCTTACAGAGCTGCGTAAGAGGTCAATAGCCTCTTTACTGAGTGCAGCCCGGGGGATAGGGGACGTGCCTTTTGTAAAGGAGACCCCAGCCCTTTTTAGGGGGGCAGGTTTGGAGAACTGGGGAGCAAGAGGGAGGGTGGAGATGGAAATCTGAGTGGTGGACAAGAATGGAGATGGAACAGGTCCTCTAGGGTCTGCCACCATTGGGGACTGCTCACTTGTTGAGGCCTTTGAAGAAGATGTTTTGCTAGTGGCCTTTGTACCAGTCCCCTCACCCTCCATGTCATTGTGTTTTTCCGCCTGACATGCAGTGGCTAGCTGCTTTCACTCTTTCATGGCTAATGCCTCCTTCACCTGCTCCTGAATATGCTGAAAAGACACATACAACATTTTGATTATATCTGTGCAAATAAAAATGATCATGAGGTTATTTAACAAAACATTTCCTAATTGTATTTGTTTACATGCTTCAAGGCTATAAAACATAGATATACTTTACTGTTATCCCATGCATGTATGGAACATTTTATGTACCCCTTTGCTGACAGTTTAGAAAATGACCACCACTACTCCCATTTCATTTTAGATCATTTCTCTTAAATGTTTCAAAGTTCTCATGGAATTGTTCATTACCTCTGAATGGTACAGACTATTTGTTTTGAATACTGAACTGATGTCACAAAAATATCGAACAAGAAAGCTTTGTACCATGTACACTGTCCATCTACAAAGGCCCCTTTCAATAACCAATTTGATTCAGCATTGATTTATCATCTAGCCATAACAAAAGACAAATAAATGTTGTTTGGGTATGTGTTACTCTGTCACCAATGTGCACACAATCCTGTCTGCCTCAATTGATAATGTGTGCCTACTAAATTCATGTTTTTGAAATTGATTGGCTTACATACATATTTGTGAAGGAGTAAGGCGTCATGCCAATCCGTAAATGTTAACGTGAACTGACTTGAATTGTGAATTGAAAACATATTTAGAATATGATTTTGCAAAAAAATGCCATTGTTCTCAGGTTCATGGTCATTTTGGATCACATGCTCAGTATTGTTTGGTCATTATACCAACTCACCAATGTAAGGTTTGAAACCTCTACTGTATCATAAGTGCTTGGCATGCTATGTCACCTGTAATGGGGTGAATATAATCTCCTCACAACTGTGATTGAGCATCACACCTGACAGAATCATAAATTGTGGCCTGTTTGGTACAACTGTCCCTCATAACATAGACAAAATCCAGGGGCCTTTCTTTTCTTAGGCGGGCACTTGTCTGCTCAAACCAGTACTTTGGTAGTGATAAGGAACCTAGAGGCACATTTACCACAATTCAATCAATACACGAAACACATTATCATACACCATCAAATGTGTCGACCTTGATTTTAATGCCATAAATTATTGCTGTAACAAAAAAGGTGAACTAACTATAAGAACACAAAAATAAATTACACCCTTGATGATGCTGTTGGGCTCTCAACTGCCAATCAAGGTCTAGATAGACCACTGTGAATGTGGTTGGAGCAATTGATGGCACACAGGCTGTAGGTGCAACCATATATGGGGCTGAGCTTTGCGGACACTATCCTCTGGCAAAGCTTACGAGTATTGAGTACAAGTTTCTGAGACAGTTGTTGACCCTCCCAGCCAGCACCCCATTGCTGTCCCTTCACTTGGATCTGGGGTTGAGACCTTTAGAAGTGGATATCAGTCTCAGGCCTTTACTCTTTTGGCAGAGAATATGGGCAACTCTGGAAATAAATTCCTATAGATCTGCCCTCAAGGAAGTTCTAGGGATAGCCAGGGCAAATCGACTTCCCTGGCTGAGTTATGTCAAGACTACTTTTGAACAGATGGGGAAGTGCCATTTGTGGGACAATCCGGGAGAGGCTTGTCATTCCATCTTACGAGTGGAACCCACCAAATGCTACAGGGAGTACAAACTTTACATCTTGTCCAGGTCAAATTCTCAAGGAAATCTGTCTTCATGATTGCTGTGTTTCAAAGATTCCTACTGTCTGGAAAGTTGCCTTGACATAATTCAGCCACCCCTGGCGAGAAAGCTACACCTCCAGTTTAGGCATGGCACCCTTCCAATTGGTTCCTTTACAACTAAGTGGAGTCGGAAGAGACCGTTGTTGGTGAATAGTCTGTGCCCATCAAGTGGTCCGGGGGAAGAGACAGAGGCACATGTTCTCTTCTTTTGTCCAATCCACAGGAGGCTTAGATCTGTTTGGATAATTACAGTCAATCGTAATCTAGCATTCTCCAGATTTTTTCTGAGGCATTAAGAGGACTGAGGATGAACACTGCTCAGTTCATAGTCTTTGCTGTCTCTAGTTATCTATTCAAGATATGGTGCTTAAGGAAGAGGACGGTGGGCTGACACGAACCCTGATTCTTGGTGCCTATTGTAGCTGGCCTAACAATGTGTACAACATTGGTTTTATTTAAGGGAGACTGATGCTATGGGCTCTAGGAGGTGCCGCTCCTTTTGGGTCGATGTATTCATAACCATGCAATCTCTGTAATTATGTTCTTGGGTGCTAGGTGGATACTCCATCAAAAGGTGTTTTTACGTTGAATTGTGTGCTGTACTTCTGTGTTTACACTTTGAACAACAGCATATCTCTTGTCCTTCTGTGTGTTTTAATTGTTTTTGTATGTGTGAGCTGACATTTCAAAGTTTTACCATACTGCCTTGTTGCACATTCACCTTTCCTGCCCTGAAAAGTATTGTTTTAACTATTATAATGTATTTTATATTGCGTTTGTACTTTTTATGGTCCTGGTGGCCGAAATAAAAGATTTCTAATGGCTAATGGCACACATATTGCCTTAGTGCCATCACATGCCAGGAAGAACTTACATTCAATTAATGTGACGTTTGTCTGCTTACATGATTTGTACATCTCAAGCATGAGTGCCCTTTTCCCAGGGTCAACACCTGATTTATTTGTACTACAGAACAGCAGCCTACCCCTGCAAATGTCACAACTTGAACCTGAGAGGCTCTGGCTTGTTGGTACATACAATCTCTCAATAGGATTATTTTCTTAATTTCTAGTTTATGATTGTACAATGGGATTAGATATTTTTGCTCAATATGTTTTTTCATTTCATATAGGAGACTCAGCTTTTCCTAACCGACCATGATTGTTAGTACCACTATGGAATCCTACAACGCCAGGGGTAGTCCACTTCAATGAGGCTCATGGAACAACACAGAGGCCATGGAGTGAACTTTGGGGCTCCTAAAGGTCAGAGTTCATTTTCTGGATAAAACTATGGAACCCTTCCTCTACTCATCTGATAAGGTGTGAAAAATCACCATGGCCTGCTGTGTGTTGCACAACATAGCTGTGCAATGGAATATCCCATACATTGCAGAGAATGGAGACCATGATGAGCCACCAGGGGAGGATGTTGAAATGCCAGGTGAAGATGATAGTGGTGAAGAGGAAGGACTTGACATACGTCAAGTTGTTATTGACAACTTCTTCACATGAGTGTAAGTAAATCTTTACCTAATGTTACATTCAAAGATCAAGTGACATGTAATGTAAAGAGCATATCAGTCTGTGCAGGACATTTTTTAGGAATGAGTAGCTTAGAAAATTCAGGAAGAAAAATGTTTGTGGATGAAATTCCTGACACATTGACTACGGTGTTTATCTTAGATTTTTCTAAGTGTCCTCATTATTTTCATTTGTAATTTGTTTATTTTGTCACGTAAATTCATTACATTTTTCTTGTTATTCTGTTTTGGAATCCTTCGCCATGTCATCTTCATTTGGACATTTCAAATTTGTGACATTTACTGTATATGCTGCAGTTGCAGAGTACAAAGGGAACATGGGTTACTCCTGTGAAAGACACACATACTTTGGATGTAAATATATTGTACAAAGACAACTTGTACAATGATTGAATAGAAGTTTATGAGATTGCATCAGACTTGTTTTCTGTTGAACGTTACCACAAAAGCAATATCTGCTTCTTAAGTTGCTCTGACCACATGTGTAAATCGAACCATATCATACTAATCTCCCTTCACAATACCAAAATCCTAATTTTGTGTGGAGTGTTTGAAGCTGTTGATGTGTCTCATCATTGTTGAAAACAATTGTAGCATTCTTTCTCAATCTCTTTGACCTATCCAGTCTTCTGTGCTTTGCACAGACTGGATTACTAAATCCCACAAGGATGGTTGCATCTTTTCATGTACATCGGCCTTCCTCTGAAATTCCCTTGAACTTTAGTTACATTTTCTTACCTGCTATATTAGATTCAGGAGGGTTTTGAAAACCTGGCTCTTATGCTTCCTTCATAGTGCAAGAACAACCTCAGATGTTTGTGAACCTTATGAAAAAAAACAGAAATGTCTTATCAGAGGTGATTAACTCTACTCACATCAATATCTAATATTATTGGACACCCCTTCTACCACTTGCTGAGGGCGTTGCCACTCAGAATGCTATTGCCACTGTGTGATAGTAGTAATGCTGCCCAGGACTGTGTGTCTCATTTATTCCTTTCAGTGTTTACCCCAAATACCTGTGCATTCAATCTTCTAGGCACCCCTGTCAAGCACATCAAGAACATACTGAGAGATTTGACACATGTTTGGCCTGGGAACTCCTAGCTTAATGTTGTCTTTCTGATCAAGATGCCTAACACAGAACCAGTCAAAGGAGCATATACAAGGGAGTAGTGTCTACTTGCTGTTCCTTCATTGGCGACATGGATGTTCAAGTACCCTGAGGCTATTTAAGGGTATGAGAGTACTGCACTGTATTTTACAACTGTGTTCTGTGGTAAGCACTTGTTCCATCACTCATGCTCCGGGGCTCAGCTTGTTTCTTGTAGCACTTTGGATCTCGGCCCTTCTCCTTAATTTGCCTTACTTTAAATTTGCCTTGTGTTAGAAATTGGGTTTGTTGGCAGAGGTATGCACCCTGTCCAAGTAGGGACCACAATCCTAGTCAGCGTAAGTCAGATACAGACCCTATATGAACCCGTGCTCACCCTCTATTATTTTAACACAGAGCAGCTAAGATTAACTTAAGAGCCAATGTGGAAAATATTTGTGCAACATTTAACTTACAGTAACGCAGAAAGACCCAAACCAGTGTAGACAAATAGAGGATATAAATCTGAGTACAAGACCAAAATGACTAAAATCCAATAAGTAGATCCTGAGAGATTAATTTTCAAAGAATAAACTGCAATGTTGTGTTTTAAAGTCAGTGGGCCCAATTCACAAAGGTAAACCTAAACGTTTGGTCCAAGTTTGGACCAAAAGTCTAAAGCCCATATTTCTATTTATTTTGCACTGCATTTGCGTCATTTTTTTATGCAAAAGCGGTGTAAACGTACAAAATATAATTGCATTTTGTAAATTTGTGTCGCTTTTGCAACAGAAAGTGACGCAAATGCGGTGCAAAAAAAGTATACATTTGGGCCTAAGTTTATGACTTTTCAGCATTCACAAAGGTAAGTAACGAGTAGTAATGAGTAGTATCTCTACATCTGCACACGGGGTGGAATCTGCGTACTTGTGGTGCAATCTCTGCTCTCAGGGTAGAGATCTGCCCGAGTGCAGAGATTCCACTCCAGGTGTGGAGAGTACACTCTGGGTGTGGAGATTACAGTCCAGGTGCAGAGTGAAATCTCCGCACTCAGGGCAGAGATTCTTCGCCGAATGTTGAGAGTCTGTCCGAGTGCGGACGTAAAGATGACACTTATAACTTACCTTTCTGACTACCCGGAAGTCATAAAAACTTAGGCCCATATTTATACTTTTTGACGCAAAACTGCGCTAACGCAGTTTTGCGTCAAAAAAATTAGCGCCGGCTAACGCCATTCTGAAGCGCCATGCGGGCGCCGTATTTATTGAATGACGTTAGCCGGCGTTAGCCGCCGGCGCCGTCTGGTGTGCGTTAAAAAAAACGACGTACACCAGGCAGCGCCGGCGTAGGGGGATATGGGGCTTGGGCGTCAAGAAATGGGGCAAGTCAGGTTGAGGCAATTTTTTCGCCTCAACCCGATTTGCGCCATTTTTTTTCACTCCCAACTCCTATAGAAATGACTCCTGTCTTAGCAAAGACAGGAGTCATGCCCCCTTGCCCAATGGCCATGCCCAGGGGACTTCTGGCACAAATCAGGCCCCCCTATGCCACAAAAAAAAAAAAGAAAAAAAAAAAATTACCTGAACTTACCTTAATGTCCCTGGGATGGGTCCCTCCAGCCTTGGGTGTCCTCCTGGGGTGGGCAAGGGTGACAGGGGGGGTCACTGGGGGCATGGGAGGGCACCTCTGGGCTCCTTCAGAGCCCACAGGTCCCTTAACGCCTGCCTTTTGCAGGCACTAAAAAACGGCGCAAAAGCGGCCGTACGTCATTTTTTTTGACCCGCCCACTCCCGAGTGTGAATTTTGCCCGGGAGTATAAACCCGACGCACATGCCTCGGAGTCGATTTTTTAGACGGGAATGCCTACCTTGCATATAATTAACGCAAAGTAGGTGTCCACGCAAAAAAATGACACTAACTCCATGGACTTTGGCGCTAGACGCGTCTAACGCCAAAGTATAAATATGGAGTTAGTTTTGCGTCGAAATTGCGTTAAAAAAAACGACGCAATTCCGGCGCAAACGGAGTATAAATATGCCCCTTAGACTTTTGGTCTAAACTTAGACCAAACGTCTAAGATTACCTTTGTAAATTTGGCCATTCGGCGCTAAAAGGTCATTTTAGGTTGCACTAGACTGGGGCAAATCCAATGTTCAGGCCAACTGGGATGGAGAGCAGGATAACTACAGGACTCACACAGAGCCCACTGAAAAAGTACCTTGGATTTGTGCCTGACAAACTTCAAACTAACTGTGGCCATATGTCTCATTTGAGCAACAAGCTACTGTGTGAGTCGAGTATCTGCTGCAGGATCTGAGGCTCCCAGGATTAGAGGATCTACATGGATCTCTGGAATCGAGGTTCTACTGCAGAATTCAAGGATCCAGCAATGTATAAAAGTTACAACGAGGGTGTTACAAATTGTGTTACTGGCTGACTGGAGTGTGAGCCCTGGTCAAGTAGAACAAACATCCTAGTCAAGTTAAGGCACACAAGCAAACACCAAATGAACCTGTGCTCAACCACCTGGTAGTTTGTCACAGAGCAGTCAAGCTCAACTTAGAGGCAATGTGTGAAGTATTGGTACAAAACTTCAAATAATAAAGCAGTGAAAACACCGCACAAAAAGATATCGCACCAGTTTGGAAAAATAAAGGTTCATTTAATAAATAAAACAAGATCATAAAGACAAAAATCCAATCAGTAGAACTAGAGTTATTAATTTTTAAAGCATAAACTGCAATATCGCACCTAAAAGCATGAAGTGCCAACCACTGGTATCTGGTTGCGCTGCAACAGGTCAAAGTAAAAAGTTCAGGTCGGCCGTGATGGAGCATAGGGCAATTTTGCTTTGCAGAGAAATAGACTTGTGGCAGCTCGCACTGATTTTTGGAGTATATGGCATGGTTTCAGTGAGAACAGGCCAGTGCACATTGTGAAAAGCACAAAAGCTTGAATTTAAGAGCTCAATAGCCACACAAGGGTTCCATCCCTAAGAGGCACATCTTGGGGTTTGAAAGCTCACTGAAGATGGGTCCAGAAGCTGTTGGGGAGCCTGTTATGTCTCAGAGGCTCAGATCAGAACACCAGCAGAGTAGCCCTTTGAGTGCCTCTGTGGTCCTGAGTTCAAGATGGAGTTACAGGTCCAGTTCTCCTTCCCCAGACAAGAGGGCAGCAGCAAACAGGTCATCCCAGCAAGGCTGCAGTTCCTAGAACAGTCTAGCAGAGTGACAGTCTTTCTAGCAGCACAGTAGTCCTTCTTCCTGGCAGAGTATCCACATGTCCAGATGTGTACTGAAGAGTTGATGTTTGAGGTCCTTCTTTTATACACATGTATGCCTTTGAAGGGGGGAGAAAGATGCCCTTGAAGTACACAGATGCCCTGTCTTTCGTATCCTGGCTCCAGATTAAAAACAAGGGGTATACAGCCCTTTGTGTGGAGACAGGGCACAACCTATCATCCTATTAAGGTGTAAGTGAGGCTGGGTCCAGCTCTTCTCTCTAATCCTGCCAAGAGTCACACCTAAACTCCCATTGTGTATGGCTGTCTAGGAGGAATACACAAAGTCCAACTGCCAACTACACCCAGTCATGTGGCCAGAGACAGGCTGCAGACACCAAATGGCTGAGGAAAGAAAATGTCAATTTTCTGAAAGTGGCCTTTTCAGAATTGTAATTGAGAATCCAACTTCCCCATAAGTTAGGATTTTAAATTATGATTCCAGAAACATGAACCAGCTAACTCTTTCTATTTGTAAAATACACTTATAAAATGTAATAAGGCAACTTTAATGTTATCCTATTGGAGAAACAGGCCTTGAGGTAGTAAATATTGAATTAAGGTGTTTTTCATTAACCAGGACTTGTAAAACTTAAAAGTGCATGGCTAACTTTTTAAACACACTATACTCTGCACTAGGGGCTGTCCAGGGCCTACCTTAAGGGTGATTTACTTATACATAAAAAAGGAAGGTTTGGGTCTGCAAGTGGTTTATTTTACCAGGATAAAATGTAAGTTTAAACCACAAACACAGGTTCTACAATGGCAGGACTGAGGACTTAAGTAAGTCACACAATCAGTGCTGCAGGCCCACAAGTAGCATTTAATTTACAGGCTCTTGGCACATGTAGTCCATTTTACTAGGGACTTACAAGTACATAAAATATGCCAATTAGGGCTAAGCTAATGTCACCATATTTCGAGTATAGAGCACCCGCATCTTAATACTGGTTAGCAGTGGTAAAATGCACAGAATCCTAAAGCCAGTAGTACAGAAGTCATTGAAACAGGAGGCCAGAAGACAAAAACTCTGGGGAAACCACCCCAAGGATGCCAGGTCTAACAAGGGGGAATCACAATCACTAGGTCCCCGGTACTCCCCCAGACTGCTGACTCATCAGGTGGAGCACACTTCCCAGGTTCCCCAGAGCTCCCTCCCCTCCACACTGCTAACTCATCAGGTGGTTCACGTTTTCCAGATTCTGTGGTGCTCTCTATAATGTGTTGGGCTCAAGTGTAAAAGATGGTCCTACCAAAGCAGACACACTCACCATGAAAGAATTCTGGAGCAGAGACAGTTTTCTGATCTTTTGTTACTTGGTCTCTTGGTTCTGGAGTCCTTCCAACACAAATTGACCTCAGGAGTCCTTTGCTGCTTTTTCTGTCAAACCTTGGGTGGCATCCATCTGGATTCAGCAAACAGGAGTTGATATCAGTGAGTCTATGAGACAGATCGAGTCTCGACAGGTAGGGGGCCTATTTAGCCATTTCGTATATAGAAAGATCATTTTCAATGTTAACTATGTGACAAAATCTAAAAACACCAAAGTCCTACATAGCGGTATGTTCTTGATTTAAAAGTAAAGTGCATTATATGTGTCCAGGGCATTTAAAGTAAATGCTACTAGTGTTTCTGCTGCACTGATTGTGCCACCTACTTCTACAGCACTTTAAACATGTCTCAGGCCAGCCACCGCAGAGCAGCCTGCGTGTGTAGTTTTAAAATGCCATTTTGACCTGCAAGTGCAACCACTTGCCAGGCCCAAACCTTCCTTGTTCGTCCATGTGATACCCCTAAGGTAGACCCTAGCTAGACTCAAGGGCAGGGTGCGGTGTGTTTAAAAAGCTAGACATGTACTAGTTCAACATGTCCTCGTAATAAAAAAACTATTACATTTACTTTTCACTACTGCAAGGCCTGTCTCTCTTATAGGTTAACATTGAGAATACTTTGATACAATTTGTGCGTGTATTTTCCAATTGTGAAAAGATTGAACTTTGGAGTTTAGTGTCTGTGAAGTCACATTTTGTATTGTAAGTCTGAAAATGCCACTTTAGAAAGTAAGCATTTTTCTAACTTTAATCATTCTGTGCTTCTGCCTGTCTCTGAATACACATCTGGGATGGCTGACGGCAGAGACTTGTGCATTGTCTCTAGACAGTCGGACAGAAAGGGGTAGGGGTGTGACACACACATCCTAATGGCTCATCAACAGGCAGATAGGCCTTCCTGAGCTAGATTGGGAGGGAGGAGCTGACACTTGCTCCCGAATAGGGTTGTGCCCATCCCCACACAAAGAGCTGCATAACCCCCTGTAGAGTGTCTGGATCCAGGGAAGGAAGGGCAGGGCTTTTGGCCTTTCTTTAAAGTCTCTCCCACTTCAAAGGCCCAACTGGGTATAAGTACTGGACCATAAACCACACCATATCAGTACACTTCTGGATGTGAGGATATTCTGCCAGGAAGAAGGACTCCTCTGATGCCAGGAAGGACTGCTACTCTGCAAAATTAATTTGCTGTGTTGGCCTGCTACCTGCTGCCTCTTGCCTAGGAGTAAGAAGGTCTGGACATGCCTCTCTACATCCTCAAATATCCGTAGTGAATCCAAGGACTTGCTGTCTTGCCTCCTGTTTTCTAGTCTCAGGACCATTAAAGACTTCCTTTGACCCTGCTTGAACTGCTGGACTCTGCCAACTGGGAGTTCTTTCGTGCCAGGAGTTGCAAGCCAGTCCTGGCCCTTGAAAGAGAGGTTGGCAGTTGTTTGTCCACAAAACCAGATGCATAGCTGCCATTCGGTGATCGGAACCACCGCATCTCTTCTCTGCCGGTGCATCGCCGTTGTCACTGAGGACGAGGACTTTGCATTGCTGACTGGGCGACACAGGATTGACGCATCATCATTAACCCTGATACATCACCTTCGCATCGCTGGCTGCATGGCTCAATGACAAGCATCACCTTAATCGCAAAGTGCTTGATGTTGTATTCTGAGGATATTGTATCGACGACTACACAGCTTAATGACAATGCATTCCCTGACTGTGAGGATCAGAACTGAAGGACTGCCTTTGCATCGCCTCCCCGCCTTCAATGCAACCCTCCATATCTCAAGTTCCACCTATTGCATTTGTTTCATTTTGGTTTTGTTTTTTTCATAAAAACATTCTTTAATTTTCTAAACTGGAGTCTTTATGTCATGTTTTTATTGTGTTAGTGTATTTTAAGTGTTGCACACATAACTTTACACATTGCCTCTGAAGTTAAGCCTGACTGATTTGTGCCAAGCTAGAAGAGGATGAGCACAGGTTGATTTAGGTTGTGTGTCTGACTTACCCTGACTAGGACTGTTGTCACTTCTTGGACATGGTACAAACCTCTGTCAACTTGAGACCCAATTTCTAACACCCCTGAAAATGCAAATTCCTATATTAGAGATGGATTTAATCGAAATAATTCATAACACATCTAAACAATGCCACACATCAGGGTCTCAATTACATACATCTTTATCATGTGTTTTGACACCCTATCTACCATTGTCCATCTCTCCTTTGAACATGCGCTCTTCCGCAAGCCATAGTGCCATGAAGTCTGCCACACAAGGTGAGAAGTGGCTACTTGTGTGAGTATGTTTGTGTCCCTAGAGTGCACACCGCCAAGACCCTCTCAACGTTTTTGAGAGTTACACTTTTTGAAAGTGGCCTTTCTTCTGGTGTATAGTGTCACCTGACTGCAGATTGCTCTCTTGTGGTGACATGTTGATTGCTCCAAAACACTGGATAATTGGGTGCATAGAGGTGTTTTTCTTCTTTGAGTAGGTTGGCCCTGGAGCTGCGCCCAGCCCTCTCCAAAGCTTGAGAGGATACCTATCCTATTCTGCAACTGGCAGATATACCTCATATGGACGCCTACATTCCTTTTATGTAGCTACTCAGTTTGGCTTCAAACCCAGTGTGAGGGGGAGAGTCCACAAGCAAGGAAAGGTTTGCCCATTATCATCGTCACACTTCTAGGAGGGCACAGGGACTTCTGACCAGGGGAAGAAATGTTGCACCATGTTTAATTTAGATAGAGAGGGAGACCGTGGGATAGTTTACAGTAAAACACACAAAAGTGCCGAAAAAGTGGGTAAGGTCACCCCTGAGACCTTTCGATCAATTGGTTATTAAGGGGCCAGAAGTTACAACTACCCACAGTCTGCCACTAGGTGTAAATGTGGCATCCCTGTACACTCCTCAGAATACTCCTGGACTTGTGAAGTCTGGACCTGCTTGCCTTGAACACAGGACTCCAGAAGTGACTCAAGGGTCAATTTGCTGACCTCCTGTTTGAGCTATAGGAACACAACAGGCTTCCAGACACCCTTTTCCTGCAACTTCCCAGGTGACCAATACTAAATGGACTTGCCCCCATTCGAGATTAGTACAGGAATACACACAAGCAATGCAAGTCAAGAGTTTCTAATTTTTTACACATTTACCTTGGTCAGATGCAGAAGAAGTGACTTACTACCACATTCCATTATCATATACAGTCACATGTATTTTGCTTAGCGTAGTTTACAGAAAAGAACACTTTGAATATTGGTTCCCTAATTATGACACCATTTTTTCAAAAGTTCCTCTTCAGAAAACATGAATTCTCATCCAGATGCAAAATAAATGGATACTGCATGGCATTTCTCTAGAGCACCAACAGTTATCGATATAGGTATGGCTTATGAAGAAACATTGACCTCCTTAATGAGACCATTCAAGAAAACATTCATTATGACATTAGCGGAGAGAAGGGTACACATTTTACACAGTGAATAAAAGGAGAAGATATGTTAAAGAATGTTTGAAAAAGAAAGAAGATAAAATCAGAAAGAAGATGATTTACCCCAAATTTAAATTAGATAGATGACCAAAAAATATCAAGTTAGGAAAATGCCCCTAGGGATTAGTAATTGTGAACACACATTGATGTTTTAGGAGGTACATAGCAAATGTTCCAAGAAGAAGAAACAGTAATTTCAGGAGTCTAGTTTGTTGGTGGACAAATTCCTTATTTCCAAATACCTGCTGACTGGGAAGGTGTTTGTTATTTAGGTCTATTGGTTCCAACTTGTACCACATACATAGCATAGTGCTTTTACAATTGGGTCATCACAGAGACATACACATAGTGTTTATGATGGGACATAAAAAGTTGGAGACATATTTGGAGCAATTATTCCACCTGTAGGAATAGTCTTAAATGACGAGAACATTAAAAAGCTATCAACAATAGTGGATAAATTGACAACACAGAATTAGTGGCTATTCGATCAATAGTTTTGAAAGATCGATTGGCTTTAGATATTTTGCTGGTAGAAAAAGGCAGAATGTGCAAGATGTTGAAAGCTCAACATTGCTGCTCATGTATGCCAGATGACAGTAGAAAGATAGGCAAATTTGCATAGGACATCTCTGATTTGAAATCTAAATTAGAACCCTTAGAAATGACTCATTTTTAGGGAATTTAGATAGAGCAGCTTCTGATATTAGTTGTTGGTTTGCAACAGTAGGAGGACTATTTAGAGTCATTTTAAAACCTGCACTCATCATAGGTGCCTGTTTAATTGCTTTATACATATTATATAGAGCAGCGGTTCCCAACCTGTGGTCCGCAAACCCCCAGGGGTCTATGACAAACTCCCAGGGGGTCCACAGGCACTTTAAAGGCCTTCTCGAAAGAAACACAAGTGTTTTTATATTTGTTACTTCATTTGTGCAGCAGTTTTAAAAGCACTCCAAAGTTCCTTGAATATCCAGCAGTTTTGGGGCAAAAATAAAAGTGTCAAGATAACTGGTGATTAATGTGCCTGCTGGAGAGAGATGGGAGTTTTGTCTAGGGACAATTTTGACTCATCTAAGATGGTGCAGATGCATAATATCCCTGCTGTATTATGCATGTCAAAGGACAGTATTGTATGTGCAAAGCACAGTGGGCTACTGCTTTTGGCACAAAGGTTCTTTTGTTACTGTGCAATTCATAAGTTACAACTGTAATCTAGCACAGTGAGCTACGGACTACCATCAAAGATCTGTCTGCAAACTGCATGGTATAAGTTCGAAAATTATGTTTTTTTCCCAGTCTTTAATTATCCTGATGCTGCTAAAAAGGGTTGTTTGTATAGAAATAATTTCTTAATATTATAGTCAACTATAACCACTGGGCTAGGTTCGGAATCCTGAGTTTGTGCATCTTCAGACCAGGTACCTTCAGAAAATGCCTACCAGCATGCATAACATGTGAGCCCTACACCTTACTGTTCCCTTTGCCTTATGTAACATTTTATATACACTGATGTATAAACATATGATTTATTGTTTCTGTTTATGTGTGAAAAAAGAGCTCCAACATCATAGACTGGTATGAGAGGTCCTATAAAAAATGAAATACATGTGACAGAGGGGTTATGGAGAGATGAGAGGCAATTCAGGATTTACTTATTTTCCAAACCACAAATGTATGTGGAAAAGCTTTCTCAGATATTATGTACCATAAAAATAAATACTTAAATGGGTAATGTAGAATCTGACCTTAGGATTCAACTTTCCAAAATAAAACCAAATATTTAAAGTTAGTCGTTGAGATTCAGCACTCATTACTTTTTTTTCAATTTGTGTATAATTAATACAATCTTTAGTAATTCAAGTATTACCTTGGTGTGTACTTGTTTGTGGGTTTTCTTTGCAAATGACTGTTTTAATTTTGACATTTATATCCTATAAATTGCTTGGGGTCCCCGGCTTCCGGTAATGATTCGATGGGAGTCCTCAAGAAACAAAAGGTTTTGGAACCACTGATATAGAGGATGTGGCTGCTACTTAGCTAGATGGAGCAGTAAAGAAAGAAAAAGGCAAATTAAATAAGAAATAGAAAAGAAGAATAGGAGATCCATGACATTTATTTGAAAAACAGAAAACTGAAAAGGTTGATTCAACAGAGATAGAGTGCACTATAAAGTGGTTAAACACTCTAAAGACTTTAAAGGTTAATATTTGTGGAGAACTTGTGATGGTTTTTCAAGACTAGCAGAGAGAGGAAGCTGATAATGGTAATAGACAATAGACAAAAGTATGAGTAAGTTACGTTTAAAAACAAACTGCATTGAATACAGAAATTGTAGTAGGCAGCTAAATTTAACCATTGTAATCTATAATGTAAAATAAATGCTTTCCTTAACTTATCCTAACTGAGCATGTCACATTAATTAATAAAAAGTGAATATTTGAAGGTCCTGCAATAAAGAAATTATTAATGTATTTTAAAACTGACATGACTGTGTGTCATGGAAAAAAAATAATAATACAGAAGTGCTTGTTTTTGCACTGAATATTTGCTGTGCAAGATGTTTTTCTCTTTTCTGCAAATGTTGCTGTTTCCATAAGTTACTGTTTCATGAGTTAGTGAACAGACTCTTGTTTGTATTAGAAGACTGGTAGTGAGATTCTCTCCACAAAAGATGTAGACGACAGGCAGGATGATTCATGAGACAAAAACTTAAAAACAAGAATGATGTACCATAACAACCAAGTACACGTTTGAAAGACGATAAAGCTCTGGTGAAAAGAAGGGGAGTAAGCCTGTACCAAGGAGAGGGCTGAAATCCTATTAGTCAACATGAAGAAGAAAGGACATTAATGTTGCAACATAGAACTAGTGTGTGTTCAGAGATTAAGTCAGCCCCCCATTTCCTTTTCTGTAGAGGACACCCGAGACCTGACTTGAGTCACACCAAATTCCTTTTCCCAGCTCTCTGAGAAGAGTCTCTTTAATGGGTTTTATGGAACCTCTTTATGAGAAGTCTAAGCTTTTCTTTGTTTTCTGTTATTAAGCTGAGAATACTTTCCACCTTTTATGCTACAGCTTCATGCTTGTGCTTTATGTTCTCTCATCAAAGTTCTTTATGGATATAATCCTTGCTTATTTAGAATAGGGATCTTCTTTATGGAGAAGATTTGTATTATTTTGACATTGATTGAATTATTGATAAATCTTCTGATTTACCTTATTATTAAATATTGATTGAGTAAAAATATTAAAATTTGATCATGAAATCTGAATAATAAAGTCTTTGATAAGATGATGAACTAAAATACAAGAATACAACACTTTAACACATCCTAAACTCTCCTTATTGACTAAAACATAAGAAATTTTATTTGATTATATTTGACTAATGACTTCAGCTCTTTACTTCTCTGTCAACATAAAATGTAAATCGACCTATATGCAGGGTATTGATTAAGAGAATTAAGAAGAGAATTCTCCACGCTGCAGCACTAGTGAACACAGGAACTACAGGCAACTATTGTTTGAAGAGTAAGTTCAGCTCAACGGATTTACAATTTCTCCTTTAACAATTTTGATGCACATCCAGATGTGAGACTAACATTGTGGTATGGTTTCTTGACTATATCAGACTGTTATAAACAACACAGTCTTGAATGCACTTGCAAAAGACTAATGCCTCTTCTGGTAATAATGGGTACTATGTAAAAAGTAGTGGTGTGCACAATTTATGTGATTTGGTTTTGCTTAATTACGCAACATTATTAGGCAATTAAGCAAAATTAGGCCTAAAATACAAATATGTCCTCTCATCTATTTTTGTTACGTGGATGCATTTAAACAAATGCACTGGGAACAACAGCCAGTTGTGTTCTGTTGTTCCTGTGCTTTGTGTTAAATCTTTGCCACAAATTGCATGTTTGAAGTACATTTTTTACCGCAAATGTGGCACATTTGCGTGAAGTGGTGTCATGTCAAGCAATTTACAAGAGTAATGTGGAATCGTAAAATTATGCAGAATATGCCACCATAATATCTATTTAGCCCAAGTTTTGTTAAAAGTTAAAGAGAGAAGTACTCTAAAGATAAATTCTGCTAAATGCTGGATATCCTTTAAATTTGAGCATACCTTAATCCATACACAGTAGAAAAGCCTTGACATTGGTACCTAGTGGGCATCCCTTTGGTGACATACAACTACAGCTAGTGCCTTTGTTTTTTATCCCTCTACCAGCCTCGTAATGGGAGAATATACAAGGATAGATTCCACTGTTTTCGTTTTTTAGACCGAGTGCCTTGCAAATATGAAACCTTGGGTGAAAAAAAAACAGAATTGTCTTACATTTCTGTGAGGAAAAGTTCCAGAATATGTAAACATTGACAACAATCCTACCTCCCTGCATTACCATGTTTCTTTCAATAAAAAGACCACCCAACATATTTGATGGGACCTTCTATCCAGGAAAGGCCTAGAAACAAACAGTGAAAACGTCTTGAATTTTACTCACAGTAACTCTTTGGATGTGGATAGGTGCAGTATTTGGGCCTGGGTCGAATGATTCTTAGGGAAACTTGCCAACCCTAGATATTTCTGTAAGCTCGACACTCAGGGAGTTCATGGTGGAGTGGATGGCATGGATGCCTCTTCTGTTCCTTAGCATCTTTTGGGCTCTCTGCCGCACTGGAATGGGGTGATTAGGGGTAAAACCCATCGACTTTGTCCCCAGGAAGGGGGTAAAGTTGGCTATGTTGGGGAATCTCTATCCCTTCAGTGTTCCTAGTGGTCTTTTGGTGCACATCTCTGCTCAGGCCTTGTTCTCCTGAAGGTGATCCATGAGCAAGAATCACTTAGGGAAAGGTACTTCTCAAACAGGGAGAGATTTCACTTCTTTTTGGTACTTTTCCCATGAAGACAGGAGCTCAGGAAGGTCGAACTCTGCGACTTAGCACCAATCAAAGTTTCAGTTCAACATCAGTGGCATTAACTAACTTGGTGTTCTGGGCAACCATGAAAACTAAAAATAAAAATATTGAATGCCACAAGAAGAGCTTCTAACTTGCAGCATGAGGAAGGATCTACAAAGGGTACCTCTCTGGTGTGATATCCAGATGGATTTCCCATCTCTTGGTGTGAGTGTGTGATAAACACATTCTCCACACTACTGAGGTAGAGAACAGAACATGAATGTCACATCATCCAGAGCCAATGTGTCAAGCATATCCACAGCATTAGAAGTCAAGTATTTGCTTGTCAATGTAGGAAGCCATTTTTGACGATTTATAAAATACTGGTTTGTGCCAATAGGGTGCTTTTCTGCTAACTTGCCATGCATGTGCATATTTTGTGCTCCACTACATGTTCAATTTTACCTTCAGTTTAGGTGTGCTAAGCTGCAATATGTGGTATGCTTTATACTTCAATGGGCTGGGTATTCTTTCAAAGTAAGCACTGCTGTGTAAGATATGTGTGTTAAAACCTCTCCCAGCATTGAGATCTTTCAAAAAGCTTCTAGTTAATTAAAGGGCAACACACCTCACACATCACACTTTTGTAGCAACTAAACTAATGACAAAGTGATTTATAAATCAACTGCAATACCCAACAAACTCAGGGAAAATTAGCATTTACACGAGGCAAGCTAAAGACCAATACGTTGTGCAAACTGCTTGCTTATCATGGTCCCAGTGAAGCCAATTCACCAAGTGACACATAGATTAGCAAATACCTTCATCTCCAACAGGACATTCACATTGATTGTCTATAAAAGATCAACATGCGTGTTTTAGGGATTTATGCACATTTCACACATGTGTGAACTTTCCATGTGTGTACAACTGCTCGTAGAGGAGTGTTGTATGTATCCCGGAGCCTGGTTTATGGCTTAGGTGAACAAAAAAGTTTGTAGGTAATCTGAAACCTTTCGCATGTACATTACTGCACTGAATATATTCAAAGAGTTGCAGGCCGAGATTTATGAAAAGTGATGCTGCGCCTAGTGCAGCGCCACTTTTCTTGTGCCCCTCTGCGCCCCCACTAACGCCACCATGTACGTAGTCAGGGAGATTAGCATCATAATTTTTTACGCTAGTCTGGCGCTTTGCAGGACTAGTATCAAAAATGTTGACGCTAATTCTGCAAAGCACTCAGAGGCCCATTAAACACAATGGGAGCCACTTTTTAATTTTGTCCTTCCAATGCCACATTAGCGTCAAAAAAATTGTGCTAATGTGGCAGTGGAATGGCTCTAGCCATCATAAATCTGGGCCACTGTGTACAGGAATAGAGAAAACCACCAGTATTAGGGTGGATGTTGCAGAATGTATTTCTCCTTGGTACAAAATTATTTTCTCAGCCAGGGAGTCACTTGGAAAGAAAATAAGACCGAGCACCAACTTAAAGGAGGCCCACATTAACAAATCAGATAAGTAACATTCTGCAAATCAGGGAAGCTATGAATTTGTAAAGTCTCACTGAATAAGTGTTTTCCGAACTATGTGAGACTGCATGCACTTGTGCTTAATGCAGGCAATGCTTCTATTAAAGTCGGAGATCTTGACAGTAAAAACGAGCCAACCAGGCTATAAAACAGGCCCATAAACGGCCAAAACAACAGCCCATACACTGATCTGTCAGACCAGTCCTTCGAGCACTGCCAGATTATTAGTTCAATCATGTGCTCAGCTAACAAACAAAAATTGTCCAAAGAGCAATTGTGATTTTGATTTTGATTTCCTCATGTGAAAATGCAGGTGTGCTATATTTCCATAATTGAAAATATAATAGATTTGAGCTCTCCTTGGCATGTGTAAAAGCTGCATGATCCCTGTTCTACTGTTGAATCGTAAGAATGTTTTATGCCTAAAGCTACGAATTTAGATGTCCTAGCTTAAAGTAGAGCTTTTGCAAATCTTTCTCACCGTAAAGCCCATTCATGTTAGGTCTTTGTTAGGGCTTTTCAAATACCAAGTATTTGTTTACTGCATTTAATGGAACTGATTATATCTCAATTTAGTGCTGTGGGAGTTGTACTCATTTAATATAGTATTTATTTCTGTCAGATGTGTTCCAGTTACTCTACAACAAATTGACATGCTATCATCTACGTTGTCTTTAATTTTTACTTCTAATTAAGGGCCAAATGTATGAACTACCAGCCGCAAATACCAATATGTGTGTGACCAGCAAAGACTTTTATGAACCAACCCTTGTACTAATAGGTTTAGTGGTAAAATTCCAATTCAGAATGGGTCGGATCCTACAGACCTCATTAGTATTTATGTGGAAATTAGCAAATTGACCATCACAAAGATTGAAGGGCATCACAGTAAAGATGGCCTGCTAGGGTCAGCAGATCACCATGTCTGTGATTGTCTTTTATCAAAAATAGACTGTTTTCCTCAAAGAAAAGCTGCTCTGTTTAATGAAATAATGTTACTTTTTCTTTAAGTTTGTTTGAGAGTTGACAATGTCCCTGCACCCCTGCCTACTCTCATTAAACATTTGCTACTAATCACATAGAATAAGAGATCCCAAAAGGACAGCTTGACTTTTGCATATTGCTTACCATCTCAACTCACAATTTAGTGATTTGTCTATGTTTTGCAGTTGGATTTTGCTCTCAAAACTTTGATGCATGCCGTACCGATTCAGTATTTGGACAGGATGCATACAACATGCCCCTTTGAAGTACATAATTGGTATGGGGACACAATCCCATTAACTATAAGAGTGATTGATACATCTTGTCTTAAGTTATAACCTAAGCAGAAAGAATATTTCGAAACACTTGAATCAAGATTAACATTTGTACATTATGGATATCACACTATTTAACATTTACTTCGCCTTTGATATGTATTCTATGGGCCATTAAGCACAATCTCTGGTTCATGGTCTGTATCCTTATTTTATCAAATTACATTTTTTGTGCAGGCTTGCCAGATTTGCACTTGCTTGTGTTACCTATGAGTGTGGATGGAAGTAACTGTGAATCTGTAATTATTCCACACCCTTATTATCAGCCAATGATAATAAATCAAGTTATAAAACATAGTAATACTATACTACTGCATGTTTCATAGCCCAGAAACATTTTTATTCTGCATTTTCTTAGATGACAAGCCATTGTAAAAACATGAGTAATTAATTAAAAGAAATTGTAAAAATAGTAATTCTAATTATGTGTAATGGAAATTATTTGTGAGGGCTATTTACATGCATGTAGCACTTGGTGAGAACAGTAAGGTAATGCTTTAAATACTTGGTTTGGGGAAAGACAAGTATCAACTGGCATGTCTATATTTGCCTTTATTCCCAATGTATATAGACTTAAATAAAAGCATACTACTATATTTTAATAACATTAACCCTGCCTGGGGACTCCATTTATAGGCCAGTAAAATAATCATGAACCCGAAAGCATGAAAGAAATCTGTTAGATTATAAATTTGTAGTGAATGGGATGATCACTTGCATAAACACACCTGCTACTGTAGGCACATTTATGCATGCAATTGAACTGATACACCAATAATAATTAGATTTACAAAACACATCCACAGAATTGGTTGAAATACTGATATTTTTGTCAGCATGGCAGTAGTATTGTAAACTGTACAAGGGCAATGAAAATATTCTGAATGTGTGCCTCTCATAAGTCATGGGGTGACCCGACTCTATACGGAGCTGCGAAATTTATAGTAATTTGAAGGTTACGGGTAAGTACAAGTGGGAGTTATAATGTTAACTTATAATAGTTTGAAAGTGGTGCATAAATCAAAATTTCAGTTGTAACAAATGGTGGGTGGTAAACTCCGCTCCGCTGGGAGAGTTTGCAGTGTTTTGCCACTCCATGCTCTAATTAGAGCATGGAGTTCAGCAAAAACTCTATGCCAACTGCCAGCGGAGTGGAGTTTACTGGTGCCCTCTTTATCAAATGATGTTTTATCTTGCAAATAGTCTGTTACCCCCTACTTCCATTTTGTAAATTGGATTTGAGTCTGCCTTTTTTCCATAACAGATTACACTTGTTAAGTCAGCACTCAGCATGCTTTGGAATAGAGAGATCGCATATCCAAGTATCCCTTTCTTAGTCCTCCTGAGACCTGACTCTTCCTAGGCTGACTGACAGGAGCTGTTGAGCCCTTGTACGATGTGAAATCCATTGTCCCGCCCTGCCAGGTGAGCAGCAGCGAGCAGTTAACTCCCGTACGGTATTCATTTGTGGGTGATGATATAGTGGAACTGTGGGACCTTCTCCAGATTATTATTTGAGGGCCATGGTTATAGATATAGTCAAGAGGCTATGGGGTTTTGAGCCTGTGTGACAACACCTGTCCTGCAGAGTAACAGTACGTGTTTCACTCCTTGAGGAGTTTCTCCACCGAAATTCTTCTTAAACAGTCCCTGAAGAGAGTCAGTGCCTGCGTCCCTCTAATTCTATTCTACAGACAGGTAAATCATGCATGTCTCCTCCCAGCTCCAACTGAGGGTCCTGGCATGGAAAAAAAGTATTTCATGCCTGAACTGCAGTGAGGCACTTACTGCATCCGACTTGGCTCTTGCATCTGTAGTGGATGTAGCAGCATGCATCTATTCTGCAGAAGGAGAGTCATGTTCCGATCCCTGATGTGTGCTTCCAGACAAACAGTGCATGCTCCTATGAACTTCCACAAGAGTCATGGCAAGGGCCAGTCTCTGACGCCTGTACTACACAGAGGGGCAGTCCAAACACTTGACCCAAAGCAGTCACTACACACATGCAATGCAAGGTTCACTCTCCAAGGTGCACTTGTGGACGGGCAGTGCATGTACCTCCCCCATTAGCACCCGTAGAGTGTCCATGCATTGACCAGACCCTCACACCTGTACTGCACAGAAGCAATGCATGTCCCTGTCCCTAACCCCTTGTCTGTTGCATGCTCCGATCTGCAATATCTTCAGCTCCTGCCCGCTGGGGAAGCCCTGCCTTCTCCATGCACACAGGCACAGTCTGTGTGCACACAGTTTGCTCCTCCCCTCCATTCATGAAGCTGACACATCTGTGCCCAGCTCCTTAGCCTTTTTCCCATCTCCCCTCCCTGCACCACTCAGCACTGTAAACCAAGGTGACATGGGGAGTTAAGTGAGGAGTATTGAAGTGCCTTAGCAGAGTCATGGTTGTTTTACAGTCACATTAGAGTGCGTCACAGGTGAGGATTAAAGTCTTTTGTTATCTTATATTCTACATTATATTATGTTTGTTTATAAAGTGCACTATGATGTGAGGGGGTCCTGGCACTTGTGTTTTTAGGTTTGTGTGTGCAAGCGCTCTATCCTGCTGTAATCTCTCTGTGGGCTTTTAACACTCACTTTTGCTATTCATTCTTTGTAGTGCTTGTCTTAGGTGCTTCATTTTTATTGGTGCATTTTGTGAAATGTCCCTCCTTTGTGTGCTGAGTTCCCACCTCAGGTGATTTAACTAAGTGAACATTTCTGTTGGCTATCACCCTACCTCACGCTTCCTCCTGCTACAGGGTGTGATGGCCCCTCTTCCGGTTTTGGTTTGCCTTTCATCCCAGCCGCAATCCTTTCTAGACATTCAGGCCCCTATTTATACTTTTTTTGCGCCGCATTTGCATCGTTTTTTGACGCAAAAACGGCGCAAACTTGCAAAATACCATTGTATTTTGTAGGTTTGCGCCGTTTTGCGTCAAAAAGCGGCGCAAATGCGGCGCTAAAAAAAGTATAAATACGGCCCTCAGGGAGGGAGCCAGTAACTCTCTCGCTAATGCTCATGACGGCAGTGGCGCTTTACTTTGAATCGGATTGCTTCTGTCAACTGTTATGCTTTCAATTTATGTACCAAGAAAAGACCATTTAGGAATTTACAACGCTAATAGCTCTAACTTGAGCAAACGCGAGACACATTGCATTTCAAATGCTTGTTGTGCTGTTGCTAGCGCAATTGCATGCAGTAGTCAGAGCTCCCGCCCCCCATTAGAATAGGTTGAGCAGTTGATCATGAGACACATTATGATTCTCACTACAGCGAGTGTTACAATCAAGGATCGCGTTTCTACTTGAAGGCTGCCAGCACCGAGTGCCAGGGACCGAGCCGTTTAACAAGTATTGCTCAGAGGCGACCAAGATGCGGTGGGTGCCAAGAAAGACACAGGTTTTGCTGGTCGATATGTGCATCAGTAGTCAGGGTAAAATCACTTCTTTTGTGCACAAGAACAAGTGAAAAGCTTCGAACCCCAAGCACTGTCTTGCCCGCTTTGCTCCCCGCTTCCCCGTGAGACTCTGATCATCTGCTAACCGAGTTGGGGCAAGAAAGCGATATTATACGGTCTACTGATGCAAAAGTCTGACTTTTATACCAATAAATTATACGTTTATTTTTGCCATAACATACAACATAAATCGCCTTTCAGCGTACAGTGTACGCCGTTCACCATTACCACCAAATCATATTTATTTACAACGTTAATAGCATGTAAATATTGCTTACGCTTGAAGGTGTCATGTATAAAGATACAACCTATGAAAACTACTTTTTTTTTATTCAGTGCACACACACTAGCACATGTGGACATACCAAACTTTGTGAATGTTGCATTTTATATGTGACTAGAAAAGAAGACTTTCCACATTAGCCTAATTTATTTTACAAGGGGAGCGTTCCGGCACCAGGGGGGCCATAAAAATGAAGCAAAGAAATCTCTGGGATTCTTTTGCACCATTTTTATCCGCATTCTTTAATGCCTGCTAAGTGCATGCGTTGAAAAGAGGCTCTTACAATTACAACGGGCCTCTGGGTTCTTTGCAGGATTAGTGTCATCATTTTTTATGCTAATACTGCATAGCGCTGGTCTAGGTAAAAAAATTATGATGCTAGTCACCCTAACTACCACCATGGTGCGCTGCGATATTGAGTAAAGTGCACACACAGTGATGTTAGGTGGTTGCTAAGGAGCGCAAGAAAAGTGGTACTGTACTGTGTGCATCACCACTTTTCTTAAATATGCCCCAACAGCATATTTAAGAGCCCCTAGTACCACTAGTGCCACAGGAGCGTCACTTTTTGTGACACTCCGGTAGCGCAATGCCCTGTGCCGTATTTACAAGGTGGGGTTAAGCCACTTTTTGTGTCTTAACGCCACTTTGTAAGTACGGCCCCTTCACACTCAGCCCTTTGCGTGGAAGGGGCGTGGAATGGGTGTTACTGTTTGTGTGCCACAGAACAACCACTGAATTTCGTTGCAGCCTCAGATTTACGAGTTTTCGTAAATCTGAAGCAGCGCCATAATCTAAGGGGAGGCATTAAGAAGGCAAAACACAGAGGAATACTTTCATTCCTCCTCATTTTTTGCTTTTTCTATGTGTGCTGCTTTCTGCAGCACGCATAGAAATAGCAAAATACCAGAAATGATTGTTTATGTGCGGGATGGTGTCCCTTCCTGCATATTAACAGTCACTTAAAAATTAAGCTTTTACACTTCTGTGTGTGCATTCTTCAGAACACACAGAAGTGCCAAATTGCCATTAGTGACTGTTTGTGTGCAGGAAGCCACACGTTTTCCGCATATAAACAATCAAACTCCTCAACGCAGATATCCTTGCGCAATGGTGCATTTTGTAAGTTTGCGGCACTTTTGCACCAAAAAATGAAGCAAATGCGGCGCTAGAAAAATTTATAAATATGGGCTTCTGTGTGATCTTGGACACAATGACTGCCCTAGTTTATGACAGCACAGGTCATGTGAAGCTAGTGTTGTGCATTGTTTATGTTTATATCAATTTTCTGTGAGTCAATCAGGGAAAACTGTGTGCATTAAAAAAAAAGCTCAGGCCAACCTGAATTCTGTGGGTCAGGGCTCGGGGGCTGTAAAAGCACTCTGGCAATTAAAGAGCAGTATTTTTCAATTACAGCTGATGAGTGCAATTACAATTCCATAGATTAGGAAGAAATGAGGTGTGGGTCATTTACAGGGGATTTAATTGCACAGCCATTAGACAAATAGTATATGTGCTGGTCTCCGAGTATTCATTATCTCAGATATCGATGTAGCTCAGCGGCCCTAACTCTGCAGCACTCCAAGCCCTCACTGACCCAGGGCGTAACTCAGCTGAATCTCACAGAGGTTTTAGGTCCACCTACCCTTAGTTATAACTGTAAATTCAGAATTTCTAACTTTTGTGTATTTCAACCTATTCTGTGCTGCGGACATAATGGTTACATCCTGCGGCACAGTGCTCCTGTGCCGAAGACGTAACCGTGACGTCCCGGCACCGGAGCTGGGCTGGAAAGGGAATCGCTTCCCCCTCCACCACCAACCCTCCCATCACCCCAGTGACGTCTGATGATGTCAGCGTGCGATCGTGTGCTGACCTCATCAGAAATCACCTCCCATCGACCTGGAAGCATGCTTCCAGGGGGATCTGGAGGAGAAATTCTAAGCATTTCTCTTCCGCTCGGGAGGAGTGGGCAGGCACAGACATCAAAAGAAATGAAAGGCTTTTCCTTTCTTTTGATGTCATTCTGACCATTTCTGGTCTCGTAAAGTGATCGGGCTGCAGAAATGCCCACTAGACACCAGAGATTTTTTGTTGTTGTTATTGGCATGAAAGGTGAGTGAGCAATTGGGCAAAGGTCGCTCCCCTGGGGGGCATTTTTTCTAAGGCCATTTCTGCCCCCGGGGGCAGATAGGCCTATATTGATTAGGCCGAAGTGCCCCCGGGGGTCTGAAGCCACTAGACACCAGGGATAAAAAAAATGTTGTGTTTATTTTGTTTAATAAAGGGTAGTGACCCCTTAAGCAAGGGTCGCTCCCCAGAGGGCAATAATTTTATAAGGCCTTTTCTCTCCCCGGGGGCAGTTCTGCCTATATTGATTAGGCTGATCTGCCCCCAGGGGGGCAGAAGTCACTAGACACCATGGTTTATTTTCCCTAATGAAAGGGGCAGATCGACCTATATTGATTAGATGCCACTAGACACCAGGGATTTTTTTTTCGTGTTTGTTTAGTTTTTATAAGGGGAGCAACCCCTTAGGCAAGGGTTGCTCCCCTGGGGGCAATTTCTTTATTAGGCCTTTTCTGTCCCCTCTAGGGCAGATCAGCCTATATTAATTAGGCCGATCTGCCCGCGGGGGGGGTAGAAGCCACTAGACACCAGGGGTTGTTTTGTTGTTGTTTACATTGATAAGAGATGCAACACCTTAGGCAAAGGTCACTCCCCTGGGGGGGCAAATTGTTGTTGGGTCATTTCTGCCCCCCTTCGGGGCAGATCGTCCTATTTTTATTAATCCAATCTGCCCCCAAGGGGGCAGAAACCACTAGACACCAGGAATATTTTTTTTGTGCCAATTTCACACAAGGGGAGCGACCCCTTAGGCAAGGGTAGCTCCTCTGGGGGGCCAATTTATTTTAGGCCATTTCTGCCCCCCTTAGGGGGCAGATCGGCCTATTTTTGTAAAGCTCATCTACCCCCGATCCACTCCTGGGTGGGAGAAAGCCTACTAGATGCCAGGGAATTAAAAAAAGAAATACTGGGGTGGTGGCTACCAACCAGTATGGGCATGGTTATGCCCCCACCCCAACTGAAGGGGCTAACAGTCTCTCAGCTCTATTCCCCCACGCACACTAAAACATCTCATCCCACAGCAAGCAAGAGGATATTTGATTATTTTGGGTTTTGGTTTTACATTTGCCTAACTCTCAAAATCGTCCCACTTGGAATGGTGAGGGCTGCACGTTTTGTACATTGGGTCGCTGCCATGTAGAAAAATCTACGAGTCATAGACAGAACTGAAAACTAAACATTGGGGTGAGTCCAGGATGGTGTGCTTCACATGCACCCTGCACCATTTTCTTACCCACAATTCCCTGCAAACCTCTAACTTTTCTGGAAATCACACATTTTTCCCACATTTTCCTGATGGAACCTTCCGGAATCTGCAGGAATCCACAAAATTCCTACCACCCAGCATTGTCGTATCTATACCGATAAGAATTCTGTCCCACTTGTCAGCCTAAAAACATTTTTTTTCAAACTGCCCTTTTGGATCCACTTTGGTCCCTTCTCATTTTCGACATGTTTTTGGCTCTACCCTGTCACAGGCACTTGACCGACCTACACAAGAGAGGTATCATTTTTACTGGGAGACTGAGTTGGAACATTGGGTAGTAGGAAACTTGTGCTGGTGCGGTGATCCCACACAGAAATGTGGGAAAAATTAGATTTTTTAGCTAAATTTGAGCTTTGCTGAGGATTCTGGGAAATAAAATACTGGGGAATCCAAGTCACATCTCCCTGGACTCCCTCGGGTGTCTAGCTTTCAGAAATGTTTGGGTTTGGTAGGTTTCCCTATATGGCCTCTGAGCCCAGGACCAAAAACACAGTTGCCCCTGCAAAAACAGGTAGTTTTGTAGTTGTTAACTTTGATGTGTCCACACAGTGTTTTGGGGCATTTCCTTTCGCAGACACTGGGCCTACCCGCACAAGTGAGGTACCATTTTTATCAGGGGACTCGGGGGAGTGCTGAATGGAAAGAAATGTGTGGCTCCTCTCAGATTCTAGAACTTTCTGTCACCAAAATGTGAGGAAGAAGTTTCTTTTTGGCCAAATATTGAGATTTGCAAAGGATTCTGGGTAACAGAACCTGGTGAGAGCCCGACAAGGCACCCCATATTGGATTTCCCTAGGTGTCTACTTCTAAAAAATGCACAGGTTTGGTGGGTTTCCCTAGGTGCCGGATGAGCTCAGGGCAAAAATCCACAGGTAGGCACTTTGCAAAAAAACATGTGTCCACATTGTGTTTTGGAGTATTTCCTGTTGGGGACACTAGTCCTACCCACACAAGTGAGGTACCATTTTATCGGTAAACTTGGGGGAACACTGGGTGGAAGGAAATTTGTGGCTCCTCTCAGATTACAGAACTTTCTGTCACCAAAATGTGAGGAAAAGTGTTTTGTGGGACAAATCGTGAGGTTTACAAAGGATTCTGGGTAACAGAACCTGGTGAGAGCCCCACAAGTCACCCCATCTCAGATTCCCCTGGGTGTCTTTTCTCAAAAATGCACAGGTTTGGTAGGTTTCCCTAGGTGCAGGCTGAGCTAGAGCTCTAAATCCACAGCTAGGCACTTTGCAAAAAACAGCTCTGATTCCTTTTGGAAAATGTAATGTGTCCATGTTATGTTTTGGGACATTTCCTGTCTCTGGAACTAGGCATACTGACACAAGCGAGGTACCATTTTTATAGGGAGACTTGGGGGAATGCTAGTTGGAAGGAATTGTGTGGCTCCTCTCAGATTCCAGAACTTTCTGTCACCAAAATGTAGGGAAAAGGTGTTTTTTTAATCAAATTTGGGGATTTGCAAATGATTCTGGGTATCAGAACCTGGTGAGAGCCCCACAAGTAACCCCATCCTAAATTACCCTAGGTGTCTAGTTTTGATAAATGCACAGGTTTGGTAGGTATGCCTAGGTGGTGGCAGATCTAGAGGCCAACATCCACAGCTAGAACTTTGCAAAAAACAACTCAGATTTCAATGTAAAAATGTGATGTGTCCATGTTGCGTTTCCCGTCACGGGCATTAGGCCTAACCCTGCAAGTGAGGTACCATTTTTATCGGGAGACTTGGGGAAACACAGAATAGAAGAACAAGTGTTATTGCCCCTTTTCTTTCTCTACATTTTTGACTTTCAAATGTAAGGCAGTGTGTAAAAATACGTCTATTTGAGAAATGCACTATAATTCACATGGTAGTATGGGGACCCTGGAAATCAGAGATGTGCAAATAACCACTGCTTATCTTGTGGCCATTTTGGAAATACAAAGGTTTTCTTGATACCTATTTTTCACTTTTTATATTTCAGAAAATGAATTGCTGCCTACCCGGTATAGAATAAAACCCATTGCAAGGTGCAGCTCATTTATTGGCTCTGGGTACCTAGAGTTCTTGATGAACCTACAAGCCCTATATATCCCCGCAGCCAGAGGAGTCCAGCTGATGTAACGGTATAATGCTTTAAAAAATCTGACCGCAGGAAAAAGTTACAGAGTAAAACGTGGAGGAAAATGGCTGTTTTTTTACCTCAATTTACATTTTTTTTATTTCAGCTGTTATTTTCTGTAGGAAACACTTGTAGGATGTACACAAATGACCCCTTGCTGAATTCAGAATTTCGTCTACGTTTCAGAAATGTTTAGCTTTCTGGGATCCAGGATTGGTTTCTCACCCATTTCGGTCACTAACTGCAAGGAGGCTGAAATCACAAAAAATAGTAAAAATGGGGTATGTCCCAGTAAAATGTCAAAATTGTATTGAAAAATTGGGTTTTCCAATTCAAGTCTGCCTGTTCCGGAAAGCCGGGAAGATGGTGATCTTGCCACTGCAAACCTTTTGTTGATGCCATTTCCAGGGAAAAAACCACAAGCTGCCTTCTGCAGCCCTTTTTTCCCATTTTGTTGAAAAAAACAAAATTTTCACTGTATGTTGGCTAATTTCTTGGTCTCCTTCAGGGGCACCCACAAAGTCTGGGTACCTCTAGAATCCCTAGAATGTTGAAAAAAAGGACGCAAATTTGGCGTGAGTAGCTTATGTGAACAAAAAGTTATGAGGGCCTAAGTGCGAACTGCCCTAAATAGCCATAATAGGCTCGGCACAGGAGGGGGAAAAGGCCTGGCAGCGAAGGGGTTAATTAAACTGCTCTTATTTGTGCTCCCAACTTGACGCATTTCAGCTGTATCCACAGCCTTGCTCACAACAGAGAAGCACCATTTTCCAAACCTATTTAAAGTGCATGTGACAAGGATACAATAGGCAGCAGTGACAGACTATGGCCCACTAAAAGACCTCTTCCATATAACCTTCGCAATATTTCCTATACATCACAAACCACTTAAATATCAGCTTAATGCATATATCATAAAAAATTACTTCAACTTAAAAATGTTTAACAATTCTTAAAAAAAAACACCTTGCAATGTATTATATACACCTCGTTCGCATGAACAAGAGCACTTTAATAAAGATACATTGCAAGCACCTCCATTGTCGACATCTTTGCTGGGAAGTTGCACAAGGGTTATGATTGTTGGGAAGTGGGGAGTGCTGACTCAACATATATGTCGATACACCCTCTGGTCTGGAGCATGGTGGCGGCTAGCATTAAGGAGTATGAGTAAAAACTGACTGCCAAGCCCCCTACATGATGTTGCAGATAAATATCCTGTGAAAAGTGAAAGAAGCAAGGGGGGAGACCCAAGAAAGCAGTCAGTCGGAGGGCCGAAAAATTCTTAGAAGAGAAATCACCAAGTAAGTCTGTGAGAGTGTGAGGCTTGGAGACAGTGGGAAGAAGGAGCGCTGTTGGAGTAAAGGGGCACTAGTGTGTGAATATAAAACAGCAGATGCTGCTTGGATGCTGAGACAGTAAGTGTTAGAAATGGGGTCTTTGGTTGGCATTTAGGTTACCCATGTCCAAGCAAGGACCCTCACTCTAGTCAGGACAAGTCACACACAATCCAAATCATCCTGTGCCCACCCTCGGGCAGCTGGGCACTGAGCCATCAGGCTTAACTTAGAAGGCAATATGTAAAGTATTTGTGCAATAAATCATACAATATCACCATATAGCACCACAAAAATACACCACACAGTGTTTAGAAAAATATATAATATTTATATCGTTAAATGCAGGTCAAAACGATCAAAGATGCAAGAAGTAAATGTAGAGATATCACTGAAAAGTGATATAAAGTGTCTTAAGTATTTTGAAAGCAAATAAAGTCTCTTTCAAGCACAAAGTACCTGGTTCGTGTGAAAAATCTCAGCAAAGAACCACAAAGGAGGAGAAGCATGGTAACAAAGGGTGTGCGTTGATTTCTCGGTGCACATACGACGATGCGCCATTGAGTTCTCACGCAGGGACAGCTGTGTATCGATTTCTTGTGCTGGCAGGACGAAGTCACAGGAGCTGCGTCGATCCGGTGGGCGTTGCATCAAATTTTCTACTGCACGGCAGGCGCTGCGTCAATTCTGCCCTGGAAGTCGGGCTATGTTGTTCCGGGTCAGCTGTGTGTCGATCCAGTGGGGCGAGCTTCGAATTTCCGGTCGCTACGCTGGCGCTGCGTCGATCTTCTCGTTGCGAAGTCAGGCTGCGTCATTCCGATGCGGCATGCAGTGACATTTTCACTTTGGGGCAGGCTGTGCGCCATTTCTGGTAGGCTGTGCGTTGAATTTCGCCGCACAAGGAGTGCTTCTTGAACAGATTTTGGGCCTCATTATGACCCTGGCGGGCGGCGGAGGCCGCCCGCCAGGATCCCGCCCTCCAAATTACCGCGCCGCGGTCAAAAGACCGCGGCGGGTATTACGAGTTTTCCCCTGGGCTGGCGGGCGGTTCCAGTAAAACCGCCCGCCAGCCCAGGGGAAAACGACCTTCCCACGAGGATGCCGGCTCGTAATCGAGCCGGCGGAGTGGGAAGGTGCGACGGGTGCAGTGGCACCCGTCGCGTATTTCAGTGTCTGCAAGGCAGACACTGAAATACTTTTCGGGGCCCTCTTACGGGGGCCCCTGCCGTGCCCATGCCATTGGCATGGGCACGGCAGGGGCCCCCAGGGGCCCCGCGACCCCCCCTACCGCCATCCTGTTCATGACGGCTTTCCCGCCATGAACTGGATGGCGGTAGGGGGGGTCAGAATCCTCATGGCTGCGGAGCGTGCTCCGCAGCCATGGAGGATTCCAAAGAGCAGCGGAAAGTCAGCGGGAGACCGCTGACTTTCCGCTTCTGACCGCGGCTGAACCGCCGCGGTCAGAATGCTCATTGGAGCACCGCCAGCCTGTTGGCGGTGCTCCCGTGGTCGGTGGCCCTCTAAGTCTTTTTGGTCCTCAGACTTCAGGGAACAGGAAGCAAGCTCTATCCAAGCCCCTGGAGAGCACTTCTTCACCACAGCCAGAGAGCAGCAAGGCAGCAGGGCAACAGCAAGGCAGCAGTCCTTTACAGAAAGCAGTCATGTGAGTCCTTTGGGCAGCCAGGCAGATATTCTTGGCAGGATGCAGGTTCGGGTTACAAGTTTCTTCTCCAGGAAGTGTCTGAGTTGTTAGGGGCAGAGGCCGTGTTTATGTTCCCAAATGTGCCTTTGAAGTGGGAGAGATTTCAAAGAGTGGCTTAGAAGTGCACCAGGTCCCCTTTCAGTTCAATCCTATCTGCCAGGGTCCCAGTAGGGGGTGTGGCAGTCTTTGTGTGAGAGCAGGCCCTCCACCCTCCCAGCCCAGGAAGACCCATACAAAATGCAGATGTATGCAAGTGAGGCTGAGTATCCTGTGTTTGGGGTGTGTCTGAGTGAATGCACAAGGAGCTGTCAACTAAACCCAGCCAGACGTGGATTGTAAGGCACAGAAAGATTTTAGAGCAGAAAAATGCTCACTTTCTAAAAGTGACATTTATAAAATAGTAATATTAAATCCAACTTCACGAGTCAGCAGGATTTTATATCAGCATTCTGTCCACACTAAATATGATCTTCCTACTCCTTTCATATCAGTAGCTACCACTCAAACAATGTATGAGGGCAGCCCCAATGTTAGCCTATGAAGGGAGCAGGCCTCACAGCAGTGTAAAAACAAATTTAGGAGTTTTACACTACCAGGACATGTAAACTACCCAGGTACACATCCTGCCTTTTGCCTACACAGTACCCTGCCCTATGGATTACCTAGGGCATACCTTAGTACTTTTAAATGCCAAGTCGAATTGGCAGTGAAAATGCACACACAGGCTTTGCAATGGCAGGCCTGAGACAAGGTTTAAGGGGCTACTTAAGTGGGTGGCACAATCAGTGCTGCAGGCCCACTAGCAGCATTTAATCTATAGGCCCTGGGCACACATAGTGCACTCTAATAGGGACTTATAAGTAAATTAAATAGTGCAATTGGGTATGATCCAAAGTTACCATGTTTAAAGGAAGAGAGCATATGCACTTTAGCACTGGTTAGCAGTGGTAAAGTGTTCAGAGCCTAAAAACCAGCAAAAACAATATCTAAAAAGTGGAGGGAGGCAGGCAAAAAGTTAGGGGTGACCACCCTAAGGCTGTCAGGTCTAACAGTAATGATGTTAGCTACCAAATTTGGGGAGAGAGAGAGAAAGTAGCGTAAGAGTTATTTGAGCAGTGCATTGCGGAAACTGCTGGAGAAGAAAGTGATACAAGTGAAGGAATTCAAAATGAGGATATATTAAGTAAATAAAGGCGCTTGAAATTTTTTCGTAAGAATGAACTTTCAAAATGATGGGAGACTAGGGCCCATATTTATACTTTTTGACGCAAAACTGCGCTAACGCAGTTTTGCGTAAAAAAAATTAGCGCCGGCTAACGCCATTCTGAAGCGCCATACGGGCGCCGTATTTATTGAATGACGTTAGCCGGCGTTAGCTGCCGGTGCCGTCTGGTGTGCGTTAAAAACAACGACGTACACCAGGCAGCGCCGGCGAAGGGGGATATGGGGCTTGGGTGTCAAGAAATGGGGCAAGTCAGGTTGAGGCAATTCTTTCGCCTAAACCCGATTTGCGCCATTTTTTTCACTCCCAACCCCCAGAGAAATGACTCCTGTCTTAGCAAAGACAGGAGTCATGCCCCCTTACCCAATGGCCATGCCCAGGGGACTTCTGTCCCCTGGGCATGGTCATTGGGCATAGTGGCATGTAGGGGGGCACAAATCAGGACCCCCTATGCCACAAAAAAAATAAAAATAAAAACTTACCTGAACTTACCTTAATGTCCCTGGGATGGGTCCCTCCAGCCTTGGGTGTCCTCCTGGGGTGGGCAAGGGTGACAGGGGGGGTCCCTGGGGGCATGGGAGGGCACCTCTGGGCTCCTTCAGAGCCCGCAGGTCCCTTAACGCCTGCCTTTTGCAGGCGCTAAAAAACGGCGCAAAAGCGGGCGTACGTAATTTTTTTTGACCCGCCCACTCCCGGGCGTGAATTTTGCCCGGGAGTATAAATCCGACGCACATGCCTCGGAGTCGATTTTTTAGACGGGAACGCCTACCTTGCATATAATTAACGCAAAGTATGTGTCCACGCTAAAAAATGACGCTAACTCCATGGACTTTGGCGCTAGACGCGTCTAACGCCAAAGTATAAATATGGAGTTAGTTTTGCGTCGAAATTGCATTAAAAAAAACGACGCAATTCCGGCGCAAACGGAGTATAAATATGCCCCTAGGTCTCTCCAATGTTATGTTACGGCACAGCAAGCCCCAAGAGGTTTGGTAATATCAATAGCACCCAGCTTTGAGAATCCAGTCCCAGATATGCTGCACGAGTGGGTGGAGAGTCTTCAAAGAGGATGATGGCGATATTGGTTAAGTATGCAGAGAAAGACAGACAAAAAATGATGGGGGAGTTTGAAAAGCTGGAACATGAAATTTAGAAATGAAATGAAGGGATTGATTATGATAGCGCTCAAATTTATACCTTTGCAAAAAAAAATTGAAAACATGTATAGACAAAGGTTAACAGAAATATGCAGAGACAAGCCAGAAGTTGGCATGATAGAGGATAGTAGTGTGCCAAGTTCTGAAGTGGATATTGACTTAGAGGAGGGTGCAAGGCAAGGTGTGAGAAATGTAGACCCCACAGTATTGGATGAGTTGCATTTTTTACGCAAAGACAGATTAGCCTACCACCACCCTATAGAACAACAATTGAATCAGACCCTCATGTTGAAGGCGCAAGCTATTTTCTATAAATTACTTATACATATATATATATATATATATATATTTCCCACTTCAAAACACAAAGGTTACAGGAACTCTATAGTCAGGTTCTGAATTTAATCGCAGAATTTCAAACGTACAAAGCCATAGAAATTCATCAGATGTAGTTCAGGTTATTTCAAGTAACCATAACCCTTAGGTAAATATGCCTCACACCCTCGCTATGCCCTTGTAATTACCCCAGATGTTACAGCACTCATGAAATTTTTTATAACATCATTGATATTATCACTGTAACATTTGCTATCAAATTATTCATTTATTCATAAAAAACAGTGCATGGTAGGGTCTCAAGTTATAGTTGGCTTAGGGCACGAATTATAGTTAGCCGACATAACTCTAACATTAACAGCTCAATTTCTATGGCTTTGTGCGAGTAAATTGAGAACCTAACTCTAACGTCTCTGTACCTTTGTTTTTTCAGGGAGTTCCTCTTTTTTTTCAATGCTAGTTCCTAACTAAAATGCCCCTGTAACCTTTGGTTTTATCTATGAATTTGTATGTTTTTTTAAATATTGCTGGGGCTTGGCCACAGGGGCTGGTGGGCCTGGTCTGAAGCCAGGTCCAGTGCCCAACCCCCATACATCCTGCCAACACCACATTGTGCACAGCCTTTGGCTGTGCACAGTGGTGGGTTGGCCACAAAGCCTGGCCTGTGGCCAGGACCTGCACCCGACCCCCACATACTGCCAACCCTCCATGTGCTGCTAATCCCATGCAGGGTGGGGTTAGTTGAACGTGTGTAATTTTTTTTTCACTGAGCTCTGGATTTGGGGATCTGCTACCTGATTCACCAATCTGCTTTGGCTCTGTGGTTACATCTCATATTTACACAAGTGGGTCGCGCTGAGTCTCACGTGGCCAAATTAAAATGGGCACATTTTTACCCATGGGGGTCCCTCGGGGACCCCTCCATCTCTCCTATGGGGTCAGCATACCTCCATCTTGACCCCTTATTTCACTTTTCACTGGTCTTTCCCCTATTTGAGCACATGAACAAAATGTCGGCCGCAACATTTCTCTCAGATTGCAACCAGCCAATCAGGGCCTTTCCTTAGCATACTGATTCGCAAATCTGCTGCAGAGGATCTGTGGATCCTCAGTGTCCCTAGATATCTATATTTCTTTTTCCTTTAATATCTCTTAAACTACTGAATGGATTTACACCAATAAAAACACACTTTCTGGACCAAGATCTAGCTTTCTGCCTAATATGATTTAGTTCAGTCCAGTGGCTTGGGCTGTAGTTGTGATCAAAATCCCAATGGGAAAATGCATGGTGAAACCCTTTTTGGGAACCCCCCTTTTTTCTCAGCCATCACTTGATGGATCACCTCGAACCTTTCAAGACACTAGATAAACCGACTATTGTATTAGTTTTGAAAATTTCATGAACATTCGTCAAGCAGCGCCAAAGTTATTTAAAAAACAAAAAACGCTCCTCCTATGTAAACTTGGTCCTCACTATAATATATATATATAGAGAGATAGATAGATAGATAGATAGAAATATATATAGATATAGATATGTATATATCTGCAGTAGGTTGTTTTAGTTAGGACCTAGTTTCCGAAGGAATAGCATTTTTGGACTTGCCTATATCTTTGGTGCCATTTTGCAAATCTTCACAAACTTTTCCAAAAAAGTTCCCTCTAGGGCATATTGTGCATGAAAGGTGTTCTTGAAAAAAATCTGAATTTCTATGGTTTTCTACATTTGAAATGTGTGCCTACCCATAACATCCCAGTAACCTTTTGTTTTTTTAAGTAAATGTTAAGTAAGTTAAATCAAACACCCATTGTAATGCACATTGGGGAGCAGGATTTGGATGCCTGGCCTGGCATTGTGCTGCCCCCACCCAAGCTTGCTGCTTCTGGTCCCCCTCCTCCTTGTCATCCATTGTCCAAGTCCATGCCACTGCTACCTCATTGCAGTCATGTTTGTTCTGCCATTGCCCTTCATACCTGCCCTGAATAGTTATCTTCCTGCCCCATTCACATCCTCTCTACCCTCTCTTGTCCGAATAAATGCATAAGCCCCTTCCCTCCTGCCCTGTTTGGTCTGATGTGCTGTCACTGTCTTCCATTTTCCTTGATGTCTCTCCCCACTCCTCCTGCCCTCAGTTGCCTAATTCTATCCCCCATCATTGCCCTCTTGCTTAGCCTCTGTGCTTAGCTTGCTGCACCTACCCTCCTCTCCCCTGCCCTCTGATGTTTGAGGGCTTGCCCCTGCTAACTCCTTTTTGCTCAACATGTTCCATGGACCTGCCACTGCCTCTCCTGTCTAATCTGACTGTTCTGTTGAGCTGCCACTGCTCCCCACCTGCCTAGCAGGGTCAAATGACTCCTACCTGTCCCTGCCACCTCCACCATGCCTGTACAAGTTCCATGCCCCTATCCCTTCCCTCCTGTCCTCCATTGCCCATTTTGCTGCCACTCCCTTCTGCCTTTCATGCTCTGTTGTGGTGCAACGGCTTCTCCCCTATACTCCACGTGGTCTATTGTGAAGCTCCTTTCTTGCCCTCTGTTGCCTATATCCAGCCCCTACCCATCCTTTACATCCTCCAAGGTCCTTTGTGCATGCCCTTGCCCCCTCCATCTTACCCACCATGACCATTCTGCTGTCACTAACCCTTCCGCTTGCCATCCATGGCCTAATGTGCAGCCACAGCCCCTCCCACCTGTCTTGTGTGCCAGTTGCTGCCCTTGACCCTCTGGCGCCTTCCCTCCATTGTTCATGTGTATGCCATTATAGCCTCACTGTTGACCTCCATGGTGTGTTGTGCTTCCAGTGCCCATCCTGTCTGCCCTCCATTGTCAACTTGCTGTTGCAGCTCTACCCCCATACTCCCTGCCCTCCTTTTCCATGTGCAGGCCTCTATCCCCTCCCTCCTGCATTGTCTGGTCCGTTGTTGTGCCCCTGCCCCGCCCCTGCTGCCCTTCATGGTTTGTTATGCTGAAACTGTCCCTCCTTTCTCTATGGTATGGCCAGCTAGATGCCCTTTTCGCTTTCCCCAAATGCTCTCTATTGTCCATTTTCATGAACCTGTCCCCTCCCTATTGCATTCCATCGTTCGTTGTGCCGCACTGCCGTTCTGCTTGCCTTATCTACTGTATTGTGCTACTGCATCTCCTGATGCCTGCCCTGTAAGGATAGTTTGGTGCCTTTGCCCATCTCCCCCCTGTCCTCCGTTATCCAAGTCCATGTCCCAACCCCATTCCTCCTGCCCTCAGTGATCCAATGTACCATATTAGCCATCATTTTGAACTTAGTAAGAGGGAGATTTTTAAAAAAAATCTATGGAATTTTATTAATTATTAATAATTTTCCAGAACAGGCAGGAGACAGATATCCTGCCTGAATCAAGTCTGTTGACATGTATGGTTGTATCGCCACTGCCTCTTCCTTCTGCCTTTAATGGTCTGTTATACGGCCACAGCCTCTCTTTCCTGCCCCCCATGGTTGGTTTGTTGCCACTTTCCCACTGTCCCCTGCCCTCCATGGTCACTTGTGCTGCCACTGCCCCTCCTGCCTGCCCAACATAGTCAACTTGTTGCTTCTGCACTCTCCGGTCTCTCCTCAATTATGCAAGTCTGTTCCCCTGACATCTGATTCCCCACAGGAGTCTAACAACTAGATTGCTAACATTCTATATTTATTACAAAAGTGTCACATGTCTGACAACAGCTTGATGTAATCAAAACTGTAATACCTAAAGCCTGACCTTTACAAATTATAAAAATGAGAGGATCTTATTCCCATAGAAATTATGGTTCATGTTCTAAAGAATTAAAATGAGGACATATTTTCTGAGGTCTCATATAGCGATAAAACACTTTTTGATTATTTACTATCTTGATGTGTTTTATCCTGCTGATCACTTGATTATAAGTTGCACTTAGGGGAGAGAATGTGTGTTACAGTCAGAGCTGCAGACTTTGCTGCTGGTGAACAAGGTTCGAGATTCTGGGCAAATCAATAAATCTCCCCATGCCTATAGCCCAAAAAGGAATGTGTTCTTGTATAATGTAACTGATGCCAATGTAAAGCACTGCAATACCTTTGAGTCATATCTGCACTATATAAAACTGCAGAAAAACAAAACAATTACATGTTTTGCACACTTCTGTCATAGGGTTATCCTTTGGCAACATTTGGGTGATAATAGAGCTACATTTGGGCTCTTTTTCTCTGGTGGTTCTATTGGGAGACTCCTTTGTTATGAAGCTTCCTTATCTCATCATTTAATGCAGTGTCCTCAGTAGAAAATGCAATCATTTTTCTACTTTGATTACATGAAGATGGCAGTCAGATGTGACACACTTTTGGTAAAAATTCAGAATGTGCATGTTTCATTCTACATGTCAGAATGTTTTGATGCAATAGAAGAGGAAGATTTTTGAGAGCTCACTTAAACTGTGTCCTCTGCCAAGATGTAAATCAGGCCCTAAAAGTTTTAAGTTTTACCAGTTTGATTCAAACAAGATGGCTTTAGGTGTGCCACACCATTGTCATAAGTAAGACTGTTTGTGCTTAAGTTGCTCTGGAAGGCTACTATAGAACACAGGGGAACTAACTAACAGGCTTCTTCTGTTGAGGTACAACAGGAAGATATTTGAGAGCTTACTGAAAACATGTCCTAATTTTTCTTTCTACAGCACTAACTATGATTTCCATGACAAAATAAACCCCGTAATTTTTTTCTTTATAAATTACATGTTTTAAGTTTTACCAGTTTGATTCACTCAAGAAGGCTTCATGTGCTTATGCCTTCATCGCAAGTAAGACTGTTAGCGTTCTAGCTATTCTTTAGAACCTTCTGGGAGAATGCAGTAGAACACAAGGCAATCAACTAACAGGCTGCTCCTTATGTAAGTATATGTTTTACTGAAAATGTTGGACTTCATTCTCATATGGCTCAGAAAGATAATGTGAATTTACAGAAAATATGCTCTTGTTTTAGCCTCTGGAGCATTGTCCATAACATCTATGGGAAAATAATGAGAAAACAGTTTTTTCTCAAACTTGATTCATGAAATCCTAGAAAAAGGCTTTTTCACAGGGTAAAATCACTTTAGCAACACGTTATTTATTTTGCAACTAGAATCTGTTATCAATCTCCATATGTTCTCCTTCTTTTGACACGCAAATCCTGCCATTCATTACAATGCATTTGAATCGATGATATCATGTATATTGGTCCCAAGATGGTTGCCATCACTTTCTGGTTGAAGTGCTGACAGCCAATCAGATCTCCCCATGAGATCTGTGCTTAGGGTCTGCCCAGATGTATTAATTTGTATTTCCTTTAATATTTTGAAAACAACAGAATGGCTTTACACCAAATATTAAAAGGGCAATCTGCACATCAAAACCTAGCTTTTTGCCAAATTTGGTGTAATTCAGTCCAGCGGTTCAGGCTACAGGTGTGTCCAAAAAGGATATGGGAATCAGTGTTTAATTTGTAAATTTAAATATGCCGGTGCCCAAAGCCATCCTCTTAAACACACGGCTTCTGCAATTCAATGTGTGAGCAAGGAATATTGAGGTAGCGTAATCCTGAAGCCATCTTGGGCCTCTTCAATCCATTTAAAGACACTCCCTGCCCCTTCAGCTCACTCTTGCAGCTTTCTGCTTTCTCCGATTGTGACTCTTTTTCGTTTGTCCCTTCCTCCTTCTTTCCCATGTGTTTTTTGCTCGCAATAAATGCTGGAGGCAGAAAAATAAGCCTCAGCCCTCAAAAATAAGTGCTGGTGCTCTGCACCAGAAACAACAAGCACAAATTAAGCACTGATGGGAATTAACATAGGAAACACACTTTAATAACTTAATTGTTATCACTGTAAAACTTACACTAACATTATTGATGAGAAAACTGTACATTGCGGAGAACAAGATCTAGTTATCTTAGAGCACAAGTTATAGTTACTTGAAATAACTCTAACTACAACTGCTGAATTTCTATTGTTTCATACATTTGAAATGTGAGCCTAACTATGACATCCCTCTAACTTTTAGTTGTAAGTGAAAAAAAAAAATATATATCTATATATATATATATATCTTCATAAGCCCACATGGGCAAGAATGGATGCAGTGCTGTATCTCAAATGCACTATTTAAATAGCCAAGTCTGTTGAGACTGGGTTATCTACTGCCAACTAGCATGCTGTACTTTAATGGGTTGGCATGCTTTTTTCTGTAGTTTCATTGAATCACTTGATCATGGCCATTTGGCCATTCTAGTGTTGCTGGACATATTGGTGGCAGTTGGAAATGTTCTCCATGCAGGGTCCCCTCAAACTTTTTGCCTTCCTCCTCTACTTTTTCTGACCTCATTTTTGCTGGCTCTAGGACTCTGGATACTTTACCACTGCTAACCAGTGCTAAAGTGTATCTGCTCTCTTTGTAAAAACATAGTAACATTGGCTGATACTCAATTGGCATATTTCATTTATTTGTGAGTCCCTAGTAAAGTGCACTACATGTGCCGGGGCCAGTACATTGAATGCTACTAGTGGGCCGGTAGTACAGGTTGTGCCACCCACATAAGTAGCCCCTTCACCATGTCTCACACTTGCCGCTGCAAGACCTTTGTGTGCAGTTTCACTGCCACTTCGACTTGGCATTTAAAAGTACTTTCCAAGTCTTAAACTCTCTTTTTGCTACAAATAAGTCACCCCTAAGGTAGGCCATAGATATCCCATAGGGCAGGGTGCTATGTAGGTAAAAGACAGGACAGGTACATGTGTGTTTTATATGTCCTGGTAGTGTAAAACTCCAAACTTCGTTTCCCACTACTGTGAGATCTACTCCTATCAGAGGCTAGCATTAGGGCTACCCTCATATGCTGTTTGAGTGATAGATTCTGATCAGAAAGGGGTAACCAGGTCATATTTAGTATGGCCAGAGCTATAATACAAAATCCTGCTTATTGGTGAAGTTGGATTTTATATTACTATTTCAGAAATGCCACTTTTAGAAGGTGAGCATTTCTCTGCACTTAAAATCCATCCGTGTCTTAAAGCTTGTCTCCAATCCACATCTGGGTTGGGCTGGTTGACAGCCCCCTTGTGCATTTCACCCAGACAACCACAAACGCAGGATACTCAGTCACACCAGCACTCATCTGCATACTGACTGGGTCTTCCTGGGCTGAAAGGGGGTAGGGCTTGACACTTACATGTCAAAGGTTAGTGGGCTGCCCTCACACAATGGACTGCCAATCCCCCTACTGGGACCCTGCCAGACAGACCAATACTGAAATGGGACCTTGTGCACTTCAAAACCACTCTTTGTAGTCTCCCCACTTCAAAGGCATTTTTTTGTATATAAACTGGGTCCTTGACCCCACCAGATCAGACACTTCCTGGGACAGACACTTCTGGACTAGATCCTGCAACTTGTCAAGAGGAACTGCTTGGCTGCCCAAATGACTCACCTGGACTGCTTTGCTGTGAAGGACTGCTTCCTTGCTGTTGCCCTGATGCCTTGCTGGCCTCTTACTTTACTGAGAAGTGCTATCCAGGAGCCTAGATTGTGCTTTCCTCCTGTTTTCTGAAGTCTCAGTGCGAAAAATACTTCATCTCTTCAAGGAAACTCCTTGTGCGCTGAAAATCGACGCACAGCTTACAAGGAAACAACACACAGCCTGCTCTGCATATGAGAAAACCTTTGCACAGCTGAACCAGAACAACGCAGCCTGACTTCCCGAGTGAAGATCGACACAGCACCTGCATTGCGGCCAGAAATGTGATGCACTGCCCTATCGGATCGACAAACAGCCGAGCCCTAATGACGCAGCCCGACTTTCTGAGTGAAGAATCGATGCAGCGTCTGCAGTGCTACAGAAAATTCAATGCATCCTCTACTGGATCGATGCAAAGCTTGTGATTTCTTCCCGCACACCCATGATTTTTCCCAGCATCATCCCTGTACATCCAAAGATCCTCCCATCGCAGTGAGGAACCAAGACTGTGCACTGGAATTCAAAGCAAAGCCCCTGGCAGCGTGAAAAGAAACAACGCTTAGTCTGTGCCTCATTGGAAAATCTGATGCACACCTTATTTTTCCACACATCTCCTCCTCTGCAGTCTCTGTTCGTGGTAATCTGGACCCAAACCAGGTACTTTGTGCAAACAAGAGACAACTGTTGATTTCTAAGATTTAAGACTCGTTTTAAACTAGCAAAAGTGATATCTCAACTCTCAATCAATTGAATCTTGATCGTTTTGACCTTAATTTAACCAGATAAATATCTTATATTTTTCTAAACCTGTGTGGTGTTTTCACTGTGTTCTTGCATGATTTATTGCACAAATACTTTACACATTGTCTTCTAAGTTAAGCCTGACTGCTCAGTGCCAAGCTACCAGAGGGTGGGCACAGGATAATTTGGATTGTGTGTGACTTACCCTGACTAGGATTGTGATCCCTACTTGGACAAGGGTGTATACATCTGCCAACTAGAGACCCCATTTCTAACAGATGACTTTGATACCATTTCACCGCAGCTCATGGTACAACAACTGTACCAGGCAGGTGTAAGGGGACTGGGCCTAAGGATTCTAGAATCATTTTTCCATGGCAGATCAGTTACGGTTAGCTGTGGAGACTTTAGATCTGTTCACTTTCAGCTTCCTTGTGGAGTTCCCCAGGGCTTGTCCCTTAGTCCGACCCTGTCTAACTTACATACGGCTCCCCTGGCAAAACTTGTCAGCTGTTTTGAATTTCAAGTGTCCTCATATGCTGATGATACCCAGCTCATTATTTCTATCAAACATGACTAGGAAGTAGCGGCAGACAGATTCAGCCCTGCATGAGAAAAGTTAGCCAATGGAAGGGGGAGAATAGGTTGAAAATGAACAGAGATTGAGTGGACATTCTGATTTTGGTGCGAAAACATCAATTTTGAGTAGGAGATGGTGACCAGAGTCCTGTAGGTGTCTGCATATACCCATCACAGCGGGAAATAAATTGGGGGTAATGTTTGATTCCTTTTTTACTTTTGACATACAGGTAAAAAAAAATGTGTGTTTTTGGATGATGAATATTCTGAAAAAAGTCTTGCCATTTACACCAATAGACCTTAGAGTGATGGTGGTTCCTGCCCTCATACCATCAAGACTGGACTAATGTAATGCACTTTCTTAATATAAATCAATTCTCACTGAATAAATTACAGTTGATCCAGAATGCAGCTGCCCGGTTGGTACTAGGTTTGCCAAGGTATTATTTTGTCAAAGAGGGGCTTAAGAAGCTACACTCCTGTAAGGAAACTTATCTCTTTTAAGGCATTGTGCTTGACCTACAAAGCATTACATTACAGCAGTTCAGGATACTTGCAAGAAGCTCTCATGTTGTACCACCCACACCGTCCGCTAAGGTCTGCAGTCCTTAGGCTGGCCCTAGTGCCCCTTTGTAATAAAGCTAAATACGGAGATTGGGATGGTGGCCACAGCTAAACTTTGGAACTCATTACTGGTTCAGATTAGAGGGACCAGGTCCCTGCTTTTATTTCACAGGCAACTGAAAATCTGGTTGTTTTCTCAATAGACTCTGGGAGGGTGGTGCTCTCTTTCTGCCTTAGTGCTCCAATACCTCTGGTATGAAAGCACTTTAAAAATATCAAATAGAAAATACAAATATATGTATCTGGTAGCTATGACTTGTGCACTTGCCCTTGATGTCCATTTTAAACCACTTTGGGTATTTAGACCCTGGGACACTGTTAGATCATGGTGTCCAATTTGGTATGACTCATTGTTGTAGCTATTACGGTACTGCATGCACACAATCCTGCAGACCTTGAGTTCACTTATATATCACTTGATGAGCACCGATGGGATTCTTTTATTTGATGGATTCAGGTTACCTCCAATCAGCCAATTGACAACTGGCTGCTCATGTATGGCTGATTGTTATTGTTATTGTACCATGCACTCTTTATCTTAGTCATTGACTAACCATGCTAACTGTATTTTTTAGCATGACATCGGGATCTTGCAGGGCATTGTGAATACATTTGTAAATATCTGTGAGTAAATTATGCTTATAGGCATTAAGATGCATGCACCCAATATGAGATTCATATCACCACCGTATACACAACAATATGAATTTCATTGTGTGATAATTGGTGGCTTCATCATGCACAATTGTCTCATCAATAATCTGATTGAAATGTTGCAGTGAGAATATGAAAGATGGCATAGAATATGTAATCAATTATATAATATGTGGAATAATTAGCTGTGCAAGTTAAACCGTGAGTTATAGTTACCTTAGAGTATGAGTTTTAGTTACTTGAAAGACCTCTAACCATAACTTCAGAATTTCTATGGTTTTGTTTCAGTAAATTCAGAACCTTACTATAATGTCCCTGTAAACTTTGGGGTTTTCAGTGAATTTCTATGATTTTTTTTAATGTACAGTAATTTTCATTGTTCTAGTGAATCCAACAACAGCTGCGCACAGCCTTTGGCCATGCACAGCAATGGTTTGCAACAGGGCCTAACGCCAGTCCCTGCGGCCAACCCCCCCCTAACAACCCAACCCGATGTTGTGCACGGCCCTTTGCTCATGCACAGAGGAAGCTGGCCACAGCCTCTCTGGGTGTGTGAATAGGTGTGAGAGGCTGTATCTGGGGGTAAGGGTGACTGTCAGAGTGTCTGTCTGGGTGTGAGTATGTGTACACCAGTCTTTTGATGGGTATGTCAGTATGTGTGTCGGTCTGTGAGTGGGTGTATCAGGGTGTCAGTGGGTCTGTGAGTGGGTGTCTGGTGGTCTGAGTTGGTCGGTGACTGGGGGCGTGAGTGACTGAGTGCGTCTGTGAGTGGGTGCATGAGTGTCTGAGTGGGTGTGTGAGTGGGAGAATTGATTGAAAGAGAGTCAGGGAGAGAGAAAGAAAGTGAGAGGGACAGAGATAGTATTTTTGAGCCTTTGATATCTGATATACTTAGAATGAGTTATTTGTCTCAATAAAAAATAAAAAATATATTTTTTTTACATTTAATAATATGTTTTTTTTATTTAAAAAAAAATAGAAATTAATCCACCTGGATTCAAACCCACAAATCCCAATGTTAAGGTCACATACCTTCACACTGACCCATGTTTTTTTTTATTTTTTATTATTTGTTTTAGCCCTTTATGGGCTCTGTGGGACCCTGATGGAGCCCTTAAGGCTCCCTACCTATTTAAAAAAAAATATATATATATTTTTTTTTATTCTTTCAACAATTCTTTATGGGTTACCTGGCACCACAGGCGAAGCTTTGAGGCTTCCCTCATGGTGCCAATGCTTCAGCAAGCAGGCAGCTGCTTTGACAGTAGCTCCCGGCTTGCTGAAGCATTTCATCCCTGTCCCCTGCAGGCATGCAGGGGACAGAGATGAAACTTCAGATTATGACAGCAGGACGTGTAGGTGCAGCCAAGACACAGCAAACAGCTATGTTCAAGGGATTGGCACCCTGGGACATAGAAGGAACTGGGCCTAGAGGGTGGGGTGCCCAGGACTATCAGTTGTTCCTCAAGGGGGCCCCCTCCAACTAGGACAAAGTCCCAGGAGATGGTGGTTTGGGGGTTTGCCGGTTGCAAAGGGACCCCTTACATATTTGCCCTAGAGGGGTGGTGGTCCCTGGGGCAGCGGGAGGCTATTTCTACCCATAGTTTACAAAGAAAGCCCTGGGGAAGTGGTGGTCCCCAGGGCAGTGGGGGCTCGGGACCCCCCATTAGACAAAAATGAAAGCCCTGGGGGGTGACAGTCTCCAGGGCAGAGGGGGGCCACAGGCTCCCCTCATAGATAAAGAAAGTCATGTGGAGGCGGCAGTCCCCAGGGCAGCGGGGAGACCATGGGCTCCCTGCATTTAAAAAAGCTCTGGGAGGTGGTGGTCCCAAGAGCTGTAGGGGACTGGGAGGCCCCCCACCGTAAATATGTAATGCCTCCGGGACCTGACCCACCCAGGGGCCTGTAAAAAAACAATAGCGGAAGACTGCGCTTGTTTTAAAAAAAAAAATTGTCACAAATTCGCAAATATGACAAACTCACAGCAAAAACACAATTTAAAAAATGTTTTTTTTTGCTCTAGGAATGTACTTCTGGGACTGCCAAACCAGTTTTTTTGTTTTTTTTTACTTTTTTGCTAGGATTCAGCTCAAGCCAAGTCCCAAGATGGCTTTGAACACTTCCTGGTTTGAAGTGTTGATAGCCAAACAGAGCTGTGCATTTCCTTGCACAAGCTTGTCTTTGTTCACAAATACTTTGCGGCCAGAGATAAACAAATTAGAATTTCCCTAAATTTCTCAGAAACTACTGAACGTATTTACACCAATTAACAAAAAGCACAATCTGTGTTCCAACAGTCAGCTTTCAGGCTGTAGACGTGTTGACAGATGGGAATTAACATGGGAAACGCAATGTTCCCTTAAAAAAAAACAAAGGTTCCATGGATGTTTAGTTAGGTTGACGTTTTACCCACACAAAACCATAGAAATTCAGCACTTATAGTTATACTTATGTTAAGAAACTATAACCCGTTGCACAGTGTTACATTCTGGCACAAATTACAGTTTCTTCAAATAAGTATAACTATAAGTATAACTATAACTGCGAATTTCTGTGGTTTTGTATGAGTAAAACATCAACCTCCCTATAACGCCCCTGTAACTTTTGTTTTTTTCAGAGAATGTCTTTTTTTTGTTTCTTAACACACTTGTTAATATTTGTTTTGGGTTGCGCCAAGCCAATCAGGGCCTTGCATTTCCCCAGGATCCAGGGAGGATCCAAGGAGGATCCTCAAATCCCCGGATCAGCTGAAAAAAGTGCAATATGTATATATATTTATATATATATATATATATATCTACATATGTATATATATATATATATATATATATATATATATATATATATATATATATACAAACACACATTCTAGGGGAGGTGAGAGAGAGGCAGCACTGCAAAGATTAGAGTCAAGATTTATCCTTGAGACAGGATGCGTGACCCCTGTTATGGATGAATGCAGCTGAGGGGCTATTTGCACATTTACAGGATTCAACAAAAGTAGACCATTACACTTTAACCTTTGGTTTGCTTAATTTTCATGCTTTTGGGTGTATCTTAAGATATGGATTTGAGCATTAGAGTTGTTTCTTTGTGCCAGGGTGAGGTCATGTATGGTATTATATTAGACTTTTGCATAATGGTCAAAACACACAACAAACTGTGAAGTGGTCACCAGCAGTGGAATGCATTTCGGAATGAGTATGTATTGTCAAAAATAAGTCTACTACAGTCTAATATTGTATAATATGGCCCTCATTACAACCCTGGCGGTCGGTGATAAAGTGGCTGTATTACTGCCAACAGGCTGGCGGTAAATACTGCCAAATTATGACCAAGGCGGAAAGAGCTCAAACACACAGCCACTTTACCACACCGACTGCCAGGGCGGAGACAACAGGGACCATGGCGGTAGCCGCCTCAGGCCAGGCAGAAGTCAGTGTTCTGCCCACAATATTAGGACCCTGGAAATTGCCACCATTTTCGGGGCGGTACCAACGACATCAAAAGCCTGGCGGAAACACTTCACAGAAAGGAAACTACTCACCTGTGGAGACTCAGGGAAGAACCATGCCGCTATGGAGCCTGAACCGCATATATTCCCAATGCTGTTCTATGTCCAGCTTCACCATGAACACCAATGACAGCGAAAATGACCACGGTGAGTACAGCTGCGTAGCACATAGGGGAGGGAGGGAGGGAAGAAAAAGAGATTGACTCACACGCACACAACACACACCATACACACAAGCAGCTGCAGTAATAAAACATATACACCTGGTACCCCTCTGGAAAAATGCAAAGACAACACAAATAGATAAAAGTGAGTGTAATAAGATAAATAAAGTAGTAATACGTGCATCCAATCTAAAAGTATATACATATTTACAAATCAAGGGATACTGCCCAGTTCTCAATGTTCGTTGGTCACAGCGCCACCTCACAAAGTCCAAGGCCCCACTTGGCTCCTGCAACAACACAGAGAAAACACTGCAGGGGCATCAGTTCAAAAATAGGCAGGTACCTGAGGGGGCCGGGGAACAGGGGGCACCTCAGCCAGCAGATGGAACAACACCATTGGTCCTGGAGGGGGCCACATGCCCTGTGCTTGGTCCTGGGGAGTGCAAGGCCACAGTCTCTTGAGTGCGTGACTTGCCCACTGGCCCTGCAGGGGGCAACATGTCCTGTGCTTGGTCCTGGGGAGTGCAAGGCCACAGTCTCTCGAGTTGGTGACCTGCCCACATGCTCTGGAGGGGGCAACATGCCCTGTGCTTGGTCCTGGGGAGTGCAAGGCCACAGTCTCTCCGGTGGACGGCTACTCCATTTGATCTGGAGGGGGCATTGGGCCCTGTGATCTTCATCCAGGGGAGGATTGGGTGAGTACATGGCTTTTCCACTGGTTCTGGAGGAGGCATCATGCCCTGTGATCTTCATCCTTGGGAGGATGGGGTGAGTGGTTGGCTTCTCCACTGGTTCTGGAGGGGGCATTGTGCCCTTTGTTCTTCATCCAGGGGAGGATGGGGTGAGTGGATGTCTTCTCCACTGGTTCTGGAGGGGGGCATCCTGCCCTGTGATGCAGGTCTTGGGGAGTGCAAGGTCACAGTCTCTCACACACGATTTGCAGGGGCAGCCCTCCCAACAGCCCATGGATGCAGGCAGCCCGCCCAACACACTGTCCGCCGGAGGTGATGGCTGCTCAGTGGTTGTAATGGTGATGTTGCCGCTGATGGGGGAAGCTCCTACCCATCCCCTGCAGCCTGGGACGGCTGCCCACTGCTGGTGGTGGTGCTGGTGCTGCTGGTGGCTGTGGAGGGAAGCTCTTGCCCATCCCCTGCAGCCTCGGAAGGCTGCCTACTGCTGGTGGTGGTGCTGGTGCTGCTGCTGCTGGTAGTGGTTGTGGGGGGAAGCTCCTGCCCATCCCCTGCAGCCTCAGAAGGCTGCCCACTGCTGGTGCTGCTGGTTGTGGGGGGAAGCCCCTGCCCATCCCCTGCAGCCTTGGATGGCTGCACCACCATGGTGGGTGGTGGGGGTTCTGACTGAGTCCCAGCACCAAGCCCCTTGTCCTTTCTGCCTGTGGGTGCAGGCCCCTTGCCCTTCCTGGCAGCAGCTGGTGATGGCACCTTGTTCCTCTTGGCAGCAGCTGGTGATGGCTACTTGTTCTTCTTGGCTCCTTGCTCCTCTTGGCAGCAGCTGGGGGTGTCACCTTTACCTTCACGGTAGCAGCTGGGGGTGGCACTTTACCTTCACGGTGGCAGCTGAGGGTGACACTTTGACCTTCCTGGCAGCACTTGGGGCAGGCACTCTCTCCTTGTGGCTGCCTGGTGCCCGCGATCCCTTCCCACCACGAGTTGCTGGAGACACTACTGGGCCCGTGGACTGGGTGGATGAGGTGCTTGCCTGGGTTTTACACACCCTGGCCAGACGTGAAGGATGGGGGTGGAGGAGTAGGGAAGAGGTCAATGGTGGAGGAAAAGCTGCTTAGGGACATTAGGGCAGGAAGAGGGAGAAGGTCTGGGAGTGGAGGAAGAGGGAGTGGTTGTAGGATGTGTCTGTGTGCTGTGTTTGGGTGCAGGTGCATGGGCTGGATGCTGTTGTGAGGTGGGTGGCTGTTGGGTGTCTGAGTGCTTGAGTTTGTGTACTTTGGGATGAGGGGGCACAGACACAGTGGGAGAGGACACAGGGGACATGTGCATGGCTGTTGGGGTGGTGACTGTCAGTGAGGTGTGTGTTCTGATAGGTGTGCTGGTGATGGAGGTAGTGGATGAGGATGTAGTGCATGCAGGTGTGAGTTTTGATGCAACTGGGAGGGAGGTGGATGAGGAGGAGGGGGCCACAGTGGAGGCAGGGGATGTTGATATGTCTGCATCTAGGTGGTGTTTGTGTGAGTGCCTGTGGGATGCTGTGTGGTGCCTGTGTTTGCCTGTGCCACTCTTATGTGTTGTCCTGTGTGCATGCCTGTCTGCCTGGGTGCTTGCGATAGGTTGGGATTGAGGGGAATGGGATTGGGTAGAGGAGGGTGGAAGAGGGAGGGTGGAAACAAAGACAATGGCTGCCATCAGAGAGGAGGCCAGAGCATGGATTGATCTCTGTTGGGCCACCAAGCCAGTTCGAATGCCCTCCAGAAATGCATTGGACTGTTGCATTTGGGGTTGCATTCACAATGGTTGACTCCCCAACAGAAATGGCTCGCAGGAGGTCAATAGCCTCCTCTCTCAGGGAAGCAGGCCTAACTGGGGCAGGGCCTGAGGTGCCTGGGGAGAAGGAGATGCCCACCCTCCTGGGTGAGTGGGCACGGGCAACTTTCTGAGGGGCTGCTGGGAGGGTGATGCTGGTACGGGGGTGGCAGCTGTACCTGTAGTTGGGATGAGTACAGAGGTGTCCACCACCACCATGAAGGTTCCATCCGAGGAGGTGTCCGTGTACGAACTGTCCCCCCTAGTCTCCGCCGTGGTGCTCCCCTCGCCCTCCATCCCACTGGTGCCCTCAGCATTGGTGGACTCTTCCTACTGGGTCCTGTGGGATGCAGCTCCCTCTGTCCCCACTGCCTCTGCTTCCCTGCCAGATGATGCTAATGCACATGAGGACAGGATGACAAAACAAAACGGGGGGAAAAGACAAAGGATACACGTGGTCAATGGCTGCATCAACACCACCGTTGGCTTACACAGCACCCTCACACACAGGGAACAGCCCTACTCACTATGCAATGCACTTCCAGAAACAATGCTAGTCACCAGGGCATGGGGAGGGACACATACCGCCCACTTCAGCATACCTGGGACTAACACACCCCTGCCCAGTAGTGGATGCCTACTAGCTAGGTTGTAGAAATATCACATCAGAACCCTGCCCAACATGGGACCTACACTGCAATATCAGCCCTGGCCTAGGGGGACCCACAGGCACACTTCCCCCACCTGGATACCACCCCACCAGGGGTAAGTAGTAATGATGGGCACTGTACCCCCTTGTTGCAGCTGTGATGCCTCCAAAGACCCATCCAGTTCCGGATTAGCCACTGCCAGTAGGCAGGCCATCAGGGTGGTCATGGTTTGACGGGCACCCCTTCCTCATTGGGAAGCCATCCCAACTGGGCATCCACCGTCTTCCGTGCCCAGTGTCTCAGGTCCAATAGTGTGTGCTCCTCCTGCCGTAGACCCCCAGGGTCCGCACATCTGTGGCGATGGCACACCATATACCCTTCTTTGATGGGAGCTGACCTGCAGAGGAAATATCCAGAGGGAAAGGTATTATTTAGACCATCCTGCTGTTACACTCATGGCACACCATAGCCCTCCCATCCCCTTACGCACAGACATGGCCCAGCATACATGCTGCATGCTGCCCAGGGCCCACTGACCAACCCTCTCCACACCAGGCCTTCACACACACCACTCCATGCATTCTTGCCACATGCATCGAGCAAACAGTGTACTCACCTGTTGGTCTGGAGGCCCATACAGCAGTCCTTACTGGGGTAGGACCCCATCCACTAGTTTCTCCAACTCCGCCGAGATGGAGGCAGTGGCCCTTTCCTCAGTCACATGTGCTATGGTAGGTTCCAGACACAGGTCGCAGCAGCACATGCAGTGTAGGTCCTCTCCTGTTGAAGGTCAGGTAGCAAGTGAGTGAACAGATAGAAAATGGCAGTGACATCCGTGGCATACCGTCACCACCGGCGTACATCACCACTTGCCACTGTACCCTGTAGGGCCCAGTAATAACCAATGAGCAGTTGCACAGCGGTTCCCGACCGCCTCCCACAACGGCGCACAACGTCAGCGGAATTACATCACTTCCACCTGTCCCTCCATACAGGACAGGCAGTCGCCATTTCAGGGGGGTGGACCATGGATCATAACTGCGTCACAGATCACAATTGTACATTCAAGGCATATGCCACTAATACATAAAAAATTCACATCACGCATTGAACTGTAGTGGCTACAATGTACAGATTATTACCGGCTCATCACTCTTTTGCCCCATAGATTGCAATTGCTGCAGACGAATAGGAGATGGAGACATCCCCCCCATGTACATGTACATTGTAAGTGGACTTAGCAACATTGGAGGCCAGGCACATTATCCTCACCTACAGACTTGACAGGGCCACAATCACAGAGCTGTGTGCCTAATTGGAGCCTGATCTCATATCTGCTATCCGTCACCCTACTGGTATCCCCCCTCTTTTGCACGTGCTATCAGTGCTCCATTTCTTGGCAACTGGTTCTTACCAAGTGACAGTGGGGTTTGCAGCAGGAATTTCAAAGCCAATGTTCTCAATATTGCTGACCAGAGTGTTATCTGCCCTGACTAAACACATGCGCAGCTACATTGTTTTCCCCCAAATGGAGGATTTGGCCACAGTGAAGGCTGACTTCTATGCAATGGGACAGATCCCCAACATAACTGGGGCGATTGATGGAAAACATATTGCATTTCCCTCCCCCCCCCGGCAAAATGGACAGGCCTTCAGAAATCAAAAAAGGTTTCACTCGTTGAATGTGCTGATGGTGTGCTTGGCAGACAAGTACATCTCCCATGTCAATGCTAAGTATCCAGGCTCGGTGCATGATGCTTTTATCCTGAGGAATAGCAACATCCCAAATGTGATGGCCCAACTACAGAGGCACCGTGTGTGGCTAATAGGTGTGCCCTGTTTCCCATCCAGTGTATGTTGGTGTATGGTATGGTGTGGGTCATATGGCATAGTGTGTGGCTAACAGATGTCCCTCGACATTTTCAGGTGACTCTGGTTACCCCAACCTATCATGGCTACTGACCTCTGTGAGGAATCCTAGAACAAGGGTAGAGGAACGTTACAATGAGGCACATGGGCAAACAAGAAGGATAATAGAACATACCTTCCGCCTCCTGAAGGCCAGGTTTCGGTGCCTCCATCTAACAGGTGGATCCCTGTGCTACTCACCCACGAAGGTCTGCCAGATAATCATGGCATGCTGCATGTTGCACAACCTTGCCTAGAGACGCCATGTGCCTTTTTGCAGGCCGAAGAGGCTGGAGATGGCTGTGTGGAAGCTGTGGACCCTGGGGACAGTGAAGATGAGGAGGCAGGGGAGGAGGACAACAGAACTGCAGTGATTAGACAATACTTCCAATGACACACAGGTAAGACAGTGTAACTTTATATTTCATTGACAGTTTTGTGTTTGACATTGTCACTGGCAGGCTGTGAATTCCCACTTCTATGCCCACTCACTGTACCCGTTGCAACTCTTTTTGCAGATATTGGTACCCCACTATCTCTCCTGGTGTGTTCATTGCAGCCAACTACAGGTCTTTCCTGTGTATACATTACTGTACAGTTGAATTGCAATGTTTAAACCTTGTTAAATGAATATATACTTAAATCATTTGGCATACTCCATTCTTGTATTTTTTCAAAGTATATTTATTGTGGTGCTCTGAAGAAAAGTGGGAAGTGCAATGAGCTGGGTTGATGATGGAGGAAAGTTGAGGGTAGATTCCAGTCTATTGGTAGCACAGTTGCATTGTCCAAGGGGGCATTGAAAGGGGAGCAATGGCAGTACAAGGTGGAAAAGGTAGTCTTATTTCCTGGCGGGGGTCTTGGCAATAGTCTCTGGCTTCTGCCTGGATCGCAGGGAATATTTGAGGGGTGGCTCTCCTGCAGGGGGAGGGGTGCTGGTGGCCTGTTGGTCCTGTGGCAGGGCCTCCTCTCCCCTAGTGGCAGTGGAGGTAGAGGGCTGTTCAGTAGTCTGGCTAGTGGCACAGGCCTGCTGGTGTGACACTACCTCCCTCATAATGTTGGCCATGTCTGCCAGCACCCCTGCAATGGAGACCAGGGTGGTGTTAATGAACCTCAAGTCCTCTCTGATCCCCTGTTACTATCCCTCCTGCAGCCGCCTGTTCTCCAGCACGTTGTCCATGATCTGGCCCAGCATATCCTTGGAATGTTAGTATACTCCCAGGATCGCGATGAGTGCCTCCTGGAGAGTCGGTTCCCTGGGCCTGTCCTCCTCCTGGCCCACAGCAGTCCTCCCAGCTTCCCTGTTGTCCTATGCCTCTCTCCCCTGAACCTTGTGCCTATCACCACTGACCCCAGGTCCCTGATTGTTTTGGGTTTGTGGTGTGCCCTGGGGTCCCTGTAGTGGTGGACACACTACTAATTGACGTGTCCTGGAGACAGAGGTATGGGCATGCTGCGTGGGTGCTGTGGTGGTATTTCCTGAGGGGGGAGGCTCTGTGGTGGTGTGGGACTGTGCCTGGGTAACTGACTGTCAAGAGGTCCATGATGGGCCAGGTTGGTCATCCAGATCCAGACGAGCAGAGTCGTTGCCATCACTGAGGGCCTCTTCTGTGGGGGGACTGGATGTTGCTGGCACCTCTTTTCTGGTGACATTGGTTGGGATACCTCTGTGGATGTATATGCAGTGTTATTATTTCTTTGTGTGACATATTGTGCTTGGGTGGGTTGCCCTCTATGGTTGTTATTGCCCTGGCAGCTTTTCCTTGTGTGAGTTGTTATGTGGTAGGCTAGGTGATTCTCTAGTGTGCATGCTTTAGTGATAGATGTCCATGCAGGACTGTGAGTGGTGTCCATGCGTTGGTGGTGCATGCTGGGCTTGGCACTGGGATGAGTGCGTTGTGATGGTGGTGTGTGTGGGAGCTGGTGGAGTGATGGGAGTGAGGGTGGGGTCAGGGGATGTGATGGCATGCATGTAGGGGGGTGATAGTAATAGAGAGTTGACTTACCAGAGTCCAGTCCTCCTGCTACTCCTGCCAGGCCCTCAGGATGCATGATTGCCAAAACGTGCTCCTCCCATGTTGTTAGTTGTGGGGGAGGAGGTGGGGGTCCACCGCCAGTCCTCTGTACTGCGAGCTGGTGTCTTGCTGCAATGGAATGCACCTTCCTCCGTAGGTCGTTCCACCTCTTCCTGATGTCATCCCTAGTTCTTGGGTGATGTCCCATGGCGTTGACCCTGTCCACAATTCTCCGCCATAGCTCTATCTCCCTAGCTATAAATATCTGCTGCATCTGTGCTCCAAATAGCTGTGGCTCTACCCTGACAATTTCCTCCACCATGACCCTTAGCTCCTCCTCTATGAAACAGGGGTGTCTTTTTGGTGCCATGGGTGTAATGTGAGGTGTGTTGGTGATAGTGTGTTTGGTAATGTGTTGAGGTGTGTTATGTGGAGTGGGTGAGTGGTGTATAGGTGTGAGTAGGGTGTGGTTCTAGTTGTGTCAGTGGTCTTGGTGTCTCTCTGGTGGCAATGCTTTGTACTCATAAGGGGTTGTGGGTAATGTGGGTGTGTGTTTTATGGGGGTGTGGGTGTGTGGCTGTGGCGTGTGTATGGGTGTCAGGTGTGTGTTGTTTGAAATGTCCAATGTGCTGTTGTTTTGTATGTGGGTGTCCATTGTGAGAGAGGCAGTATGTACTGCCAATGGTTTACCACCATTAAATGTCTGCTGTGGTGATTCTTGGGTCATACTGTGGTGGGCGTAGTTCTGTTGGCGTAATGGTGTGGGTTTTGATACTCCAGTTTATCACTGACCTTTTGTCTGGTCGATTTGTGTGTGTGGCTGAATTCTGTCGGATTGGTGTGTATGTGTCATAATATGGTGAACGGATATCCGCCGCCGCCGCAGTAAGTTGGTGGCCGTCAGCATAGCAGTAAGTGGGATTTACCACCAATGTCATATTGAGAGCCTTAGTTTGTTGTTAGTTTTGACTGACAGAGATGACATCGATGAAGAGGAGTAAGTCGGACCTCAGATCACGTGGACCAAGACCTCTAGTGATCGAAATGCTTTATCATACTTGTGAAATTTTAAAGTTATACAATTTAAATCTATAATTTACGCACCACTTTCAAATTACTATATGTCGCGCAACTCCGTACACAGTCTTGTCACCTCACTAGCCACACTACATTAATTATGACTTGCTCCTTCTACATGCACTAGTTATGACCTTGCTTATTACATAATCCTAGCATTGATGTTGGACCTGGCCCTTTTTGTGGGGTTATTGCCAAAGCTTTTACCTTCTTCCTCCTATTTTTTCTGACCTGTTTAAGATGGCTTCATGACTGCTAAACAGCGCCAAAGTGCATGTGCTCTCTGTCCAAAATGTATTGGTGATTAGTTTCTCCATGGCTGGCATATTGGAGTTAATGGTAAGTCCCTTGTAAAGTGCACTATGTGTGCCCGGGGTCTGTAAATCAATTGTTATTAGTGGGCATGTAGCGCTGATTGAGCCACCTGGTTCCAAAGATTCTCCAAAGGCTTGGACTTAGCTTGTTTCCTGTTAAGAAGTCTCAGGAACAACAAAGACCTCACATGCCAGTGCTGGACTCTCTTGCTGAGAGTCTTGACTTGCCAAGTGGTGCCAAACCCAGTTACTGGGCCCTTGTGAGTGAATTCTGTTCTTCCAAAGAAGAAACAAGCACATCAACTCCAGAGTGATATCTGAACCAGTGGCGGTGTCCAACTCCGTGCTGCTGCTTGCACCTGAGCCGTGGTCCCCACTGAGTGCAACAACTGTGACTGATGCCACAGGCCTGATGCCTCTGCAGCACCTCCGAAGTCCCACCACAGTGAAACTTCAGCGTGCCGTGTCACCATCATCCGCGGCACTCGACTCTGACTCCGCATCAGCACCTGTGGCCCCATGGCGTGGTCATGACACCACGAATTCGAAGCCTCATGTCTTGACTTGCTGGATTCATCAACCCCACCTTGTTGTGAGGAACTGACTCCTCACCACCGATGCCGCATCACCTCTCATGGAACTATAAGGAACCCACACCTGACTATTCTGTGCAAGCCACCCACCTGAATTCCAGGCATTGGGCGATGACAATTCCCCAATCCCAGTAAAAACGAATGTGACCGTGATGGAGAATACATTTCCCTCTACCAAGTCCTCAAGGGAAAGGGAATTTTGGGAAGAGAAAAAGAGAAAATCCCAGCTTCTGCTTTATGGACTGCAGAATCAGACAGCTAGACCCTGGACTGTGTGTTGTGTTGGGCCTCAGAACTTCTGATTTTTCAAAATACTGGGTTCTTGTTTTTTTAGGATTGTGGGCTGCTAAAGAATTGTTTCATTAATACATTGAACGTGCATAAACTATTGTACATTGAATGATGTCAGTTATTGCTGACACATTGTGTATACGTTTCTATAACGTTAAACAAGTGTCTTCCTCTTTTTACAATATTTCAGAGTCTCTGAAGCACTGTCTAAACTCGGAGCAGGTGGAAAAGCAGTTAGTTGCAATTATCCTCCTGATTGTTGCACATGTTCAATACAGAACACATTGTGAAGAACACATGTTTTGGCAGTTACAGTTGGAGCAGGTAAAATACAATGTGAATAATTAACAAGCATTGGTTATAATAAATGAGACATTTAACAAGCATAGGTTATTGCAAACTTGATATTCAAGGATGTAGTGAATATACTCTAATAAGTCTGAATGTTGCAAGCAACATTTTACTATAATCCAGCTCTTGGATGTGCCAGTGTACCCACAACAGTTCTTCTGCCCAAATTCAACGTGCTGGGCCTGGTTTCCAAGGATTTACTAGATGAAATTGGCGCACTGAACGAGGGGCATGAACAAAAGATGTGCGTTCCCAAGAACTCACAGTAGGATCATATCCTTTCCAGACTATCAGAAAATGCAATTTACCATGGATTCGCTTTGCATTTAAAATGCGACATACCTCATACTCCTCATGCCCATTGACAATGACTAGAAGAGGTGGTGAATCAGGTATGGTGTTTGGGTGGCAGGGTTTTAACAGAGATACAGGAAATACTGGCTTTATTTTGGAGGTAGTTTTCTACTTCATCGTAACTGGTCCTAAGACGTGTGATCTTGAATGGTCCTAGATAACATGGTTGCAGTTTTCTGGGATCTGCTAGGGTAATGTTACGAGTAGAGAGCCATACTTAATCCCCAATTTGGTACATGGGTTCAGGGATTCTGTGTTTGTCAGCTTGTAATTTAGTTTGAGTCTTGTGTTTAGCTACCTTGGTTTTTGCTATCCATTGGATGTCTGGTAAAATCTTTAATCGTTCAGTGATGGAGGGGACTTAAGGGCTTGAGTCTGGAAGGGTTACTGGGAGATTACGGGGATGAGAGCCGGTGGGAAAATAAAACGGTGAGCACCCTAACCCTGAGTGGATCCAGTTTTTAAATGAAAATTCTGCCAATGGTGGTGCTTGGTCCCATGTCCCTGGTATTTCTAATGTCTGGTTAACTTTCTCCATTTGACCATCCATTTGGGGGTGTTAAGCAGTGGATAGGTCTATTTCTCTGCCAAGTGATGAACTAAATTCCTTTCAGAATCATGATGTGAATTGACCCCACAATCGGAGATCATTTTCGTGGGCATGCCATGGAGTTTGACCATATGGTGCAGGAACAGAGTGCTAAGCTCAGCAGCCATTGGTAATTTCTTGAGTGGACAGTAGTATGTTTGTTATATTCTGGTTAGTATGTAATAAGATCCATTCTGACTGTGTGCCATGGTTTAAGGGGAATTGGCAAGGGTTAGAGAAGACCAGCATTAGCGAGATGTGAAAATTTATTCCGAGCACAAATTGGGCCTGAATTTAGATCATGGAGCATGGTTTTCCACCAAAATGTATGTGAACAGTTTTCTAAAGTCTTTTGTATACCTGGGTGTCCAGCCAGAGCAGAATCATGACTCCAGACTAGTACTTGATGTTGCAATTCCTGTGTTGGAGTTTACAATTTCCCTGCTTGTAAGTAATAGTCCTGTTTGATCGTATTACATGGTTTTCTGAGCCTCTGTTCAGGGTGGAGGTCATGAGATTCTGTCTTGACATTATCCATAAAGATATCTGTTGTGGTTAGAGCTAGCACTTTGTCTGCAGGTATTATACTGGGAGGGTACAAGAACTAGCATCCTCTCGGTGCCCATAGTTGACAAGATATGTGACTTATGTTGTTTGGTCCCTGGTCTGTATATGATAGTAAATTCAAAATCACTGAAGAAGTGAAGCCAGCATATTTCTATAGGTGTCAAAGCCTTAAATGAACTGAAGGACTGCAATAATTTTATGGTGAGTGTAAATGGTGAAAGTGTGCTTTGCCCCCAGTAATTGATGTTTCCGCTCAGTAAATGCTTTTTTAATAGCTAATAGTTCTCTTTCAGCAATTGTATAATTTTGTTCAGCTGGAAGGAGCTTTATAAATAAAAGGCTACAGGGTGGAGATGCCCTGTTTGTGGATCTTTTAGCAATAACAATCCTCCCAGAGCGAATTGAAAAGACTCAGCTGCAACATAAAATGTCTGTTCAGGATCTGGATGGTGTAAAATGGGAGCAGAGGTGAAACTTCTTTTGAGAGTTGTGAAGGCCTGTTCCGCTGCTCGAGAACAGATAAATGGTTGTCCCTTATTTAATAAGGTGGTTATAGGGACCACTGTTTGTGAGGATTGTGAGATGAAGCGCCTATAAGAACTGGCAAAACCAATAATCTTTTGGACATCCCTAGAAGATGTAAGGGTTGGCCATGAAAGAATAGTGTCTACCATTTTGGGATCCATGGTAATGCTGCTGGGTGATAAGGGATATCCAGCGAGCTCTTCTGAGTCAGTGTTAAAGGGAATTCTTTCTAATTTGGCATACATGGAGTGTTCACATAGATGTTGCAGAATGGAGTTAACGTGCTGAGTGTGTTCCTGCTTATGTTTAGAGAATATCCTGTATTGGAATGCCACAGGGGTATTGCAAAGCCCACAGGGCATCACAGTGTATTCAAACAAACCACTTTGTCTGAAAGGCGGACTTCGATTCCTCTCCTTCCTTGACATTGATCAGGTGATATATATAAAGCGGAATTCTAGCTTGCTATAAATGGTTGACTCCTGGAGTTGGTCCAACAGGACCGATATCAGGGACAAGGGGTAGCTATTTTTGATGTTTTTTTATTAACCATTCTGTAATCAATACAAGCCCACAAATATCCATATTTATTTGCCATGAAGAAAAGAGGCAACAAAATGGGAGAAGTAGAATGTGTTATAAACTCAAAATCCAATAACTCATCCAAATACTTGTGCAGATATTGATTCTTGGGTTCTGTTAATGCATTTATTCTACTGCAAGGAAGGACTGGTCCATGAACTAAGGCTACCTGGCAATCATAAACCCTATGGGGTGGCAACTGAGTTGCTTTGACTGGTTCAAAGACGTCTTGGAAAGCCCAAAATTCTTCTGGTATAATAGTGGGGGAAGGTTCATTGGTTGCGGCATAATGTAGGGGCATCACAAGACAGTGGGCTTTTTTTATGGCAATGGTCTTGCAGAACGAGGAGTCCAAGGAATCTTTTTGATAAAAGATTGCACCACTTTGTAACGCCTGTGCCAGGCATAATGTATGCACGTTTTTTTTCCCTTTGCTCCATTTGTTGCGGCATGTCTAATGCCTGCACAGAGCAGGCATTAAAAGGAGGCACACCATTATTTATAATAGACTCTCAATGTGCTTTGCAGGATTAGCTTTAAACTTGTTAATGCTAATCTTGCAAAGCCAGAATCTAGCATCCAAAATCTTGATGCTAGTTCCCTAACTCCTGGCATGGTACGCAGCATCTTAAATACAGCACACACATAATGGCATTAGGGGCACTAAGGGAGCAAGAAAAGAAAGTGGTGCTGCATTGGATGGGGCACCACTTTTCTTAAATCTGCCCCTTGGTTTCTAAGGAGGGAGTGACATACACAAGTGGGCTCAGGCATATGAGGTAGCTCAAGAGGATCGCAGGGTCCCTGAGGAGGATTAGGGGCATGGAGAGTCATATTCCTGGTAGTGGGAGGGACACTGTACTAGCTCTAGAAGGGAGTGACAGGGAGAGGTGTACCCCCACGGAAGAAGTCATGTTTAGGGAGTATGGAGTCACCCCAGGGGAGGGGAGGGGAGGTTCAGTTTCAGGAACAGTCAGACACTGTCTAACCAGATGGGGGATGATGTGGGGTACTTTTCCAAGGCACTGAATGGTTGGGTGAAGGATAGTATGGTGAATACACATGAGGGGCTGTGCAATTTGATTGTTCAATCATAGTTTCCAGAGCTATGCCAGCACCTGGTGAAATGTGAGTTCTCTGACCCCAGGGAGCTTGCACTTGAGGCAGACCTCTGGGTGAATGCCAGTGTGTCCCGGGTGGCATTGGGGAGTGATCCTAAGGAGGGTGACTCAGGGTTTCCCCATCGGAGTAAGGGGGAGGGTTGCAGTGACCAACACAGGTCCAGTGTAATGGGGGGAGAAGGATTCCATGTCCTTTCCAGGAGTAGAAGGAACAGTGGGAGTGGGCAGAGTCCCAGGGTACCCTATCTTCAGCCCCAGTGCTTCGACTGCTCTCAGAGGGGGTACAGGCGGGGATTCTGGTCTGTATCAAGAGATCATACACTGTTGAGAGTCCCATTGTGTCAGAAGAACTTGGGATGGGGGTCTGTCACAAGCATCCCACCAGTTCTGGTGTCTGGTAGCACTACTCCAGAGGGGAGGGTGCAGAAGACCAAATGGAGGGGTGAAAGGAGGAGACAGTCCACAGAGGAAGAACTACTGATTGTTGATTGTGCACATTGTATTCCACCTGCTTCAACTGTAGCTGCCCTGGGTCAGAAGCTACCAAGTTCTGAGGTCAGAGCACCCCAGGAATGACCCTGATGATGCCACTTTTCACTTGGGAGTTCTTGATGCTTTGTCACAGGGACAGGCAGGACGCAGCACCTGTGGCCCCATGCTGTGACTGCAACACCACGAAGTTGACACCTGCTGGATTCATCAACTCCACCTTGTGGTAAAGAACCAATGCCTTGCCACCATTGCCACATCACCTCCTCTGCAACTGTAAGGAACAGATGCCTGACCTCCCCTACCTAGCAATAAGGAACCAAGGCCTCTCCTCCCCAGTAGCAGTAAGGAAACAATGCCACACCGGCTCTAGAAACTCCACACCTCCCTGGCTCCATGCAACATCTTTGTTACCTCATTGTGTTCCAAGGTACTGTACATGGGTTCCATGTGACTCCGTGACCGTCCTGCACTCCCTTGTGAGTGGAGTTGGAATGATGAATGTGACTCCGTCAAGACGTTGTGATGGCCCCAGTTGGAGCTATTGGATTTTCTAAGCACTATACTATGGGGCATATTTATAGGCCCCTAGCGCCACCTTGCGCCACATTAACGTCATTTATTCTGATGTTAATGTGGCCCAAGTCCCCGAGCCGTATTTACAGAGTAGCACAATGCATGCATTGCTTAACTCTGTAACCCTTTGTGCTACATTATGCCTGCACCAGGCGTAATGTATGCAAAGGGGGAGTTCCCCTGTTAGGGGAGCTGGAAAAATGGCATAAGAAAATCTATGAGATTTCCTTATGCCATTTTTTACAGCTCTTTTAACGCCTGCTTAAGAGCAGGCGTTAAAAGGGACCTTCCATTCTTTATAATGGGGCTTTATGTACTCTGCAGGAGGAGCGCCAATATTTTGGCGCTACTCGTGCAGAGTACATCAATAGCGTCATGAAAGGTGATGGTATTGCCCCCTACCCTGCACCATGGTGCATCGTATTTTAATTACAGTGCACACATGGTGGTGGTAGGGGGCTGCTAAGGGCTCTGCACTCAGAATGATCAGAATTTTTTGGTGGAGCCGTGGTCAGCCAACTTAAGCATAGCACTTTTAGGACAATGACTTTGTTCAAAATGTAAAAACAAAGGGCTGCAAAGAAATATAAAATATTGCAGATGCAGAATCTAGTGCTTTCTACTAACATGAGCCCTGTTAGCTGCAATAAATCAACACATATGGCAGATTTGCTTTCATTGTACTAAGAAATGCTGCAACATGAGTGTGTGAACATGAAAACATAGGGCATTGGAAACAATGTCTCACCTGCCTTCTCCCTGGCAGACACGTGTACATGTTCCAGACTTATAACAGAGGCCGAAGCCTGCTTAGCACCATTATTTAATGCCTGGGTCAGACAAGACATTAGGGTACCATGGAATAGGCCCAAAGATGCCCACCCCACACCCCAGGAACACCCCCACTCACACCAGAGGGACGCCATAGGATGGGGGACCCCATTCTGGGTTAGTATAGATAAGTATTATTATTTTATTTTTTTGGGTGCCATTGGGGGCCCCTTACATGGGGGGCTTGGCACTGGGTGTTATGGCCTTGCCCAGATCTATTGGCGTGGTGGGTATGACTCCTGTCTCTACTTCGATAGGAGTCATGTTTGGGTGGTAGTGCATTAGAAAATTACGCTGGGCTGGTCAGCGGCATATTTATTGCTGCTAACTAGCCTAGCATCATTTATGACCCACTATGAATGTTCTCCTCTCCCCATCACTCCCGGCTAGCATCTTTTCTTTAGATGCTAGCCTGTTCTATGCGCCACCATGCGCCATTCCATTAATATGACGCCCGCCTGGCCCTATCGAATGGCGCTTGCAGGCAATATGTATTTTGCTGCAAAACTGCTTTAGGGCGTTTATGCAGTAAAACCATAAATATGGGCCTAAATGTAGTATTTCAGGGCAAAACTATTATATGTTTGTGAACATAGAAGGTAATTGTTTACTTTATTAGCTTGTTACAAGACAGCACTTGTTGCTGTGGCAGTTTTTTCATGAATTACATGGAGGCACTTCATGACTGTATTGACAAAGTATCTATAATTTTATACCTACTTTTGTTTTAGGGCTGAACGTATATAATTGGAGCAACATATATGATCATGTGAGCTTCTTGTAATCAAAAAGAAGCATCTATATATGAGCCTTTAATCCATGGTGTTTAGACCTCTGGTTATAAAATTTGTATTATCTTTGCTTTTGGTTTTTCAAAACTGTCTCTTCCTTGAAACAACTCAGTCATAAAATATAATTATAAAACAACCCGAGGAGACTGAAATTCAACAGCAAGTGCAGAAGGGTGACGTAGATAATTTCTACAATTCTGACCATGTAATGTTGTCCAACTATATTGAACTATAATATATGTAGGACCTCACCCATTTTTAGCTAAATTGTGCTGGCAAATCCACCATTGTATCACCATTTATTCAAAGTGTTCCTGGGGATAGTGTCCCCACTAACAACCCAGAGGATGGTAAGAATTAGCTTGGCAAACTAAAACTATTGGAATATTTCTTTGAGATATTCTGTCTTCTATGGTGATTCATTTTAAAAATGTGTTGCTAAATGTATCATGCGGACTTGTTTTTCTCAACATGTTCTTTGGGACAACCCACTCAATCTCACTAGAAGGAGTTGGGCTCACTTTACATGGTTACTAAATCCTACTCTTGGTATATATTCATGTCTCAATAATCTCAATATTCTCAAAGTTCATTAGCTACCACTGTTCTGCTCAATACAGCATCTGACTTCCTCTGAAATTATTTATGTGTAGCCTGAGCTATATTTATGCATTATTTGGTTTATTACTGATGGTTCTAACTTGGCTAGTGTGCTTACTTTTTTGTTATGTATTTTCATCTTTTAAATGTGGCCAGTGATCATGAGGTAAAATATAACACCAGCAGCACAGCTTTTCTCATTATTTGGTTTATTACTGATGGTTCTAACTTGGCTAGTGTGCTTACTTTCTTGTTATGTATTTTCATCTTTTAAATGTGGCCAGTGATCAAGAGGTAAAATATAACACCAGCAGCACAGCTTTTCTCAGTCTTTTGATGCAAGATTATGACTTAAAACAAGACTTCACAAATTCAACATCCAAGGCATGGGACCAATTTGCCTTTTCTACAGGGTCACACTGATCCTTTTGGCCTTTTTGCTGAACCCTGTTTTTAATAGCTGTAGAACTCAGTGCATTTTACCCCTGCTCACCAGTGGTAAATGCTTGTGCTCCTCCTTTAACCTCTTCGCTGCCAGGCCTTTTCCCCCTCCTGTGCCAAGCCTTTTTTTGGCTCTTTGGGGCAGTTCGCCCTTAGGCCCTCATAACGTTTTGTTCACATAAGCTACCCACGCCAAATATACGTCCTTTTTTTCCAACATCCAAGGGATTCTAGAGGTACCCAGACTTTGTGGGTTCCCCTGAAGGAGGCCAAGAAATTTGCCAAAATACAGTGAAAATTTCGTTTTTTTTTTAAAAATGGGAAAAAAGGGGCTGCAGAAGAAGGCTTGTAGTTTTTTTCCTGAAAATAGCATCAACAAAGGGTTTGCGGTGTTAAAATCACCAGATTCCCAGCTTTCAGGGACAGGCAGACTTGAATCAGAAAACCCAATTTGTCAACACAATTTTGGCATTTTACTGGGACATACCCCATTTTTACGATTTTTTGTGCTTTCAGCCTCCTTCCCGTCAGTGACAGAAATGGGCGTGAAACCAATGCTGGATCCCAGAAACCGAAACATTTCTGAAAAGTAGACTAAATTCTGAATTCAGCAAAGGGTCATTTGTGTAGATCCTACGAGGGTTTCCTACTGAAAATAACAACTGGAAGAAAAAAAAAAATTGAAATTGAGCTGAAAAAATCAGCAATTTTTCTCTACGTTTTACTCTGTAACTTTTTCCTGCAATGTCAGATTTTTGAAAGCAATATACCGTTACATCTGCTGGACTCTTCTGGTTGCGGGGATTTATAGGGCTTGTAGGTTCATCAAGAACTCTAAGTACCCAGAGCCAATAAATGACCTGCACCCTGCAGTGATTTTTCATTCTATACCGGGTATACAGCAATTCATTTGCTGAAATATAAAGAGTAAAAAATAGCTATCAAGAAAACCTTCGTATTTCTAAAATGGACACAAGATAAGGTGTTGAGGAGCAGTGGTTATTTGCACATCTCCGAATTCCGGGGTGCCCATACTAGCATGTGAATTACAGGGCATTTCTCAAATAGACGTCTTTTTTACACACTCTCTTATATTTGGAAGAAAAAAAAGTAGAGAAAGACAAGGGGCAATAACACTTGTTTTGCTATTCTATGTTCCCCCAAGTCTCCCGATAAAAATTATACCTCACTTGTGTGGGTAGGCCTAGCGCCCGCGACAGGAAATGCCCCAATACACAACGTGGACACATCCCATTTTTTGACAGAAAACAGAGGTGTTTTTTGCAAAGTGCCTACCTGTAGATTTTGGCCTCTAGCTCAGCCGACACCTAGGCAAACCTACCAAACCTGTGCATTTTTTTAAACTAGAGACCTAGGGGAATCCAAGATGGGGTGACTTGTGTGGCTCTGACCAGGTTCTGTTACCCAGGATCCTTTGCAAACCTCAAAATTTGGCTGAAAAAAACACATTTTCCTCACATTTCGGTGACAGAAAGTTCTGGAATCTGAGAGGAGCCACAAATGTCCTCCCACCCAGCGTTCCCCTAAGTCTCCCGATAAAAATGGTACCTCACTTGTGTGGGTGGGCCTAGCGGCCACTAAAGGAAATGGCCCAAAACACAACGTGGACACATCACATTTTTTCACAGAAAACAGAGGTGTTTTTTGCAAAGTGCCTACCTGTGGATTTTGGCCTCTAGCTCAGCCGACACCTAGGCAAACCTACCAAACCTGTGCATTTTTTTAAACTAGAGACCTAGGGGAATCCAAGATGGGGTGACTTGTGTGGCTCTGACCAGGTTCTGTTACCCAGGATCCTTTGCAAACCTCAAAATTTGGCTGAAAAAAACACATTTTCCTCACATTTCGGTGACAGAAATTTCTGGAATCTGAGAGGAGCCACAAATGTCCTCCCACCCAGCGTTCCCCCAAGTCTCCCGATAAAAATGGTACCTCACTTGTGTGGGTGGGCCTAGCGGCCACTAAAGGAAATGGCCCAAAACACAACGTGGACACATCACATTTTTTCACAGAAAACAGAGGTGTTTTTTGCAAAGTGCCTACCTGTGGATTTTGGCCTCTAGCTCAGCCGGCCCCGGGGGGCAGAAATGGCCTAAAATAAATTCCCCCCCACCCTCCTGGGGAGTGACCCTTGCCTACGGGGTCGCTCCCCTTGTGTGTTGGCACAAAAAAAAAAGATCCCCGGTGCCTAGTGGTTTCTGCCCCCCAGGGGGGGCAGAAAAGGCCTTCAAAAAAATGCCTCCCCTGGGAGCGACCTTTGCCCAAGGGGTCACTCCCTTATGCCAATTTCCTTTTTGAAATAAAATCCCTGGTGTCTAGTGGGCGTTTTGACAGCCGGATTGCTTTCAATCCGGCTGCCAAAACGCAGAGAGAGACTTCAAAGGGAAGGAAATAACTTTCCTTCACTTTGAAGCCTCTCTTGGCCTCCCCCACGGGATCCGAAGAGAAATGCAAAGCTGAGCTTCCAGTGCGATGGGAGGAGGCTCTGTGACAATCAGCGCTCGCTCGCGGTTTGACATCACTGGGGGGTGGGGGGTGGAAGGCAAAGGGCTTCCCTTCCATCCCTGCCTTGGAGGGGTGGGGGGGGAACCCTACAGAGGGAGCGCTAGTGCTCCCTCTGGGGTGTGTGCCGAGGACGTAATGGTTACGTCCTGGGCACAGCAGTACTGTGCCGCAGGACGTAACCATTACGTCCGCGGCACAGAAGGGGTTAACTTGGGTGACATTTATATACTCTTGACTGGCATATTTATATTATCTTTGTGTCACTAATATATAGTAGCCACTCTGTATCCAGGGTCTGTAAGTTGAATGTTACCCATTGGCTGCAACACTTATTGTGCCACCCAATGCAGTGACAATTCAAACATGACTGCTGACCTTCCACCAGTAGCCTGGCTATGCAGGTTTAAAACCACAAAGTTGACCTGTTAAAATAAACCCTTTAGTGGAGCTGAAAACTCTCCTTTTAATATGAATAAGTCACCTCTAATTAAGGCTTCTTGCCCATTAAGGCAGGGTGCATGGTATTTGAAAGTAGGATGTGTAAAGGTTTAATGTTAAACATGCCCATAGACGGAAAAGGCCCTAAAAGACACTCTCGCTATAGAATGGTTAGCTATTCCATAGGAAACCATTGGGACCAATATTACGTTTATTACATTTAATCTCCACCTGCTAAACATCTAGAGAATATATTTAAAAACCGTGTTTTTATAAGCAAACAAAATACAGTTTAATGGGGGTCAAATTTTGTCTACTACAGAAAAGGTGCTTTAAAAAAGTTGCCTCTGCCCCCCCTACAACCTCTGCATGTTTTCTGTAAGTATTGAACTGTCACCTGGCAGCAAGGTGACTCTTCTGTGGTGAGGTGTGAACTGCATCCAGGATAGGGACAAGGGGCCTTGGTTTAGGAGAGCCCCCCCACTCACAGGATGGCCTGGGGGTTGTGCCCTTCCTAGAGGTCTCCCCTGTTGCAGGCTGATGTAGCTCAAACCTGTGTCCTGTCTCCCCTTTGTACTTCTAGACAGTCATGCCCAATCACAGTCGGACTTTCTTTGACACTACAGTATCACAGCCTTTTTGACATGTCTTCCGGGATTTCATATTACATTTGGGGACATACTTATTAAATCGCTTTGCAGTACTGCGGGATAGGGAAAGGGCAGGAATGCACTATATTTAACATTGTACAGTGCATTCCTGCCTTTTCCCTGCACTAACGCACAATGTACTTCCTAGCGCCAATGCAGCACCCTTGCACCATGGTGCATCACGTCCTGCATTGTAGGCAGGATTGTTTTTTGTGCAATTTTATGATTGTTGGCTATTCACAAATGTTTTTTTACTGATAATATCTTTATGACTGCAGAGTCTCTGCACATAAAAAGATAGGATTGTCCCATCTTTTTATGTGCAGAGACTCCACACATGTTAATATACTTCACTCCCTCAACTAATAGCCCAATGTTTTATATACTGCATTAAAGGCAAGGACAGCATATGGAAACTGATTGAGAAAGGCTTAGGAACTTTGATTTTTGGCAAAAGATAGAGAAACCTTTTTTACACATGAGGTGGACTTCGCTCTTAAAAGGCACAAGTAATGTGACTCATCAGAAGTAAAGTTGTTTCTGTGAGGGACCAAGAGTTCACATTTTGTAATCACACGCCAAGGCTTGCCTCCAGGACATACAATTTTCATATGTACAAAAGCCAACCAGTACTTCAAAGGTCCTTAACAAAAGATTTGTAGCACTTAATGGTAGAAATCCACATTTAGGCAGAAGAGAAATAGATCAGAAAGGCCACAGAAGGTCATGTGCAACCCTTATTGACATTGAAATGAATCAGTACCCCCCCAACTTCTGCAGCACACCTTTTAATTAAATAATAATGTTCGTAGAATATGATATTTTAAAAGGAAACATTGTCACTTGGAATTATTTTACTTATACATCCTACCTTTTCATTACATTCAGCTTCTTTCTTTCTGTTATAAACCTATTCATGCAATTCTACATTTCTGCTCAACTTTAAATTCCATACTGCCTCTTAAATTAGCAATCACTTCTTGTTTTTGTGTCTTTGACCGTAACACCAGCCTCATTACAGCTTGACTAACACCCAATCTTCTCTACATTGTTTCAGTCATCCAGCAATTCTTTATGCACTGTATAACCCTTCATGCTATAAACAAAGTACAATTCTTTCACAATCTTTTCAGTGAAAGTTGAAATGGATGCAAGTAAGATAAAACAAATTCAGGCAAAAAAAGAGAAGGCAAAGTACAGCGACTTAACCTTCAGGCCAGTGGTCATTGCGAAGCATGCCATGCCTGGCTATTTATTTATAAAGTCATGCTGTTAGAAATTGTTTTTGTGGTTAACAGAGGTATGCAGCCTGTCCAAGCAGGAACCACAATCCCAGCCAGGTTAAGTCGCAATGTATTAAGCATTTGTGCAACACTTCAAACAGTGAAATATTGAAAACACCACAACGAAAAGGTACCACACCTGATTAAAACAATGCAGCTTAAGTTAATGAAGACAACAAGATCAAAGTAACACAAAGCCAATAAGTAGAAGTTGAGATATTAATTTTTAAAGATTGAAATACAATTTAATGTTGAGAAGCATAAAGTGCCAACAAGGAGTATCTGGGTTAAATCCTAAAGTTTAGCCTGACAGCGATGGAGCGCAGGTTGAATACAGTCCCTGATAAGTCTTGCAGAAATTGTACCTTCTCAAGAATTGGGCCAAGAGTTCTGTTCATGGGAAAGAGGCTCACTGGGAGTATAGAGAGCATTGCTGGCACTGTTCCAGGGCAAAGAATCGTCTGGGCATCGCAGAGGGGTGGGCTGGAGCCTTGCGAGCAGTGATTCTTGCTGAGTGAGGAGGCAAACCTGTGGCGGCTTGTGCTGATTCTTCAGTGGAGCAGCATGGTTCCGGTGTGAGTGGGCCTGTATGTGGTTCATAGAGCTCAGAAGCTTGATTCCAGGAGCCAAAAACACATCCAAATGCCCAGGACTGGAGAGGTGCTTCTTGGGGATCAGGAGCTGTAGCTGCAAGCTAGCAAGCCCTTGGGGTCACTATGGTTCTGGAATTTAGAGATGTAGGTCCAGTCCATCTCACTCCCTGGCAAAAGGGCAGTAGGCAGTGGGTCATCTCATCAAAGCAGGAGTCCAGCAGAGGTGCAGCTCAGCAGAGTGGCTGTTCCTTGTAGCAGCACAGCAGTACTTCTTGCTAGCAGAGAATTCACAGGTCCAGAAATATAGTGAGTTGGTGATGTCAGAGGTCCAGTATTTATTCCCAGTTGTGGCTTTGAAGTGGGGGATATTTCAAATAAAGGTCTTTGAAGTGCATGGAGATCCTTCCTTCCTGCCCTAGCTCCACAATCCCTACAAAGTGGTGTGCAGCCCTTTGTGTGAGGGAAGAACACTGTCTATTCAGCCCCTCCTTTCCATCCTGCCTCGTCATACTGTGCATGAGTCACCCCTAAACTCTCTTTTTGTGTGACTGGCTAAAGGGAATGCACAAATCCAGCTGTCACCCCACTTCATATGTGTATTGGAGAGAGGCTTTAGGCACCAAAGGGCTAAAACAAAGAACAGGACAACTTTCTAAAAGTTGCATTTTCAGAACTTCAATTGAAAATCCGACTTCATCATAAGTTATGATTTTAAGTTGTGAGTTCAATTACACAAAACTTGATAAAAGCAGTTCTTCCACATTAGGAATTACACTTAGAAGATGTAATAAGTTGATCCCAACGTTATCTTGTGTGGGAGATAGGTCTTGCTGTGGTGAACATGACTTTGGGAGTTTTTAACTACAAGAACATGTAAAGCTTAAAGGTACATGTGCTGCCTTCCAAATACCTTGCACCCAGCCCTCAGGGTTGTCATTGGCCTACCTTAGCGATGACATATATGTATGAAAAGCGAAGGTTTGGGCCTTGCAAAAGGGTTATTTTGCCAGGTCGCACACATAGGCTCTGCAATGGCAGGTCTGAGACATAGTTAGAGGGCTACGTCTGTGGGTGACACAAAAAGTGCTATAGGCCCACAAATAACATTGAATTTACAGGCACTGGGCATATGTAGGGCACTTTACTAGGGTCTGATATGCCAATTGGGTTTAAGCCAATGTTACCATGATTTAGGGGAGAGAGCACATGCACCTTAGTACTTGTTAGCAGTGGTAAAGTGCTCAGAGTCTCAAAGCCAGCAAAAAAGAGGTCTGAAAAAGAGGAAAACGGCAAAATGTTGATGTCACCCTTCAGAGAGGGCCATTTTCCAACACAATTGCCCTCCAAGTTTGCACCCCACTTCCACTCTAGCCCCCACCAGTTTAGGGGTGTGAGCCTGAAACTGTTCCTTCATCCTAGGGTCTGTACCCTTAAGCTCAACAGGGGGCAAGAGTGGTTCCTGCCTCACCTTGGCCATACATCTGAGCTCCCGTACTCTCCAATGTTGAGTGGTACTCCGCGAAAATGAACTGCCATGGTGTTATTGACGGCCGACCTTCACAGATCTTTTGCCACCGGTGGCAACTAATTTCCCAGAAAACTGTCTATGGGCATCTCAGGACTAACTATGCCCCTCCTCTTAGTTACCTCCAGGCCTGGGCTGCGCTGTGCAGAACTCTGCGAAGCGGCAAAACAAACTCTACTGTGCTACATGGAATTCCACTAGCAGACGAAGTTCTATGTTGCACCCGTTTGCGTTGCGTTTGATGTCAAATGCAATGCGAAGTACAATCAGAATTGTGCTGAAACTGCACCATGCAGTTCAAATAGACACTGCCATCTTGTTTTTCACTCTGTCTATGGTGCTGGGACTTGTATTTCAATCTGCCCTCGATCTTTGTAATCCTCCACCCCATACTTGATCTACTCCTATTTTTTTTATTTATTGTATGTGTTTCTTTTTGTGACTCTTTATTTTCACTGTGTTTTTATTTTTGTTGTATTTTTTATGACTTTTTGTTTTTTTGGTTTATTTTTCTCTTATTTCCTTCCTTTTCCTCCTATTTCTTTTCTCCTACCCACCCAGCCCCATGGCAAAGCAGCTGGGCAACAGCAGCCGTCTGCCTTGCTGGCGGTGCCACTTTCACGGGGTGCACATTCCCTCCATGCTGGCAGCAGGCCTGGAAGCAGTGCCCTCTGCAGGAGCACCTGCAGTGCTGGGCTAGGGTACGCCATTTTGTCAGGGCCACCACCCAGGTCCAGTGTACCACCCAGCAACTGACGCACAACTGGGGTAGATATCATCGACTGCAAGCAGGACCTGCTTGACCTGCTAGGTGTGGAGATCCTAGGTTTTGGTGAGGGGTTTGGTGAGTATTATATTTTTATTGTGTTTGTGTTCTACAAGGCTAACTTTTTTTCCGAATAGCATGCAGCATCCACTCACCAGTAAGTTATGTTTGAATTACATTAAGATTATTATTTATTAAGGGATCCAGTTAGAGGTAGACAGGTGCTCGGCTCTGCATCATTATAAACGTCAGTAGGTTCTTGCTTTGGCTGATTATTTAAGAAGCCATTGCAATGCAGACTCCTCTGCCCTCCTGCCTCCATAGTGAATTAGTGATGTCAGTGAGTTAGCATTCTCTGTGACTTATGTAGCTCCTATAGTCCCAAGCAATTTCACAGTGATGAGAGAATGTTTGTATTGCAAAAATGGGAGACTGAATTGGCTCATGGAGTGGTTTGAGAAGTGAGAATATAATGAAAGGTTATTCATTGCAATGTGTTAGTTTTAAATGTAGGTTTTCTTAAGGAAATTTGGACTAAGGATTTTAGAATAGCCAACTCAATGATAGTTGATAATACTAGTATAGTACTATAGGCAATCTGATTTAAGTACAATGTTATTTCATTTGTCTGTCACATAATAATTGTGTGGCGATTAATGGTACCACCAATGTATTTTTTTAATCTTCTTTCTAATCTTTCATCAGCAACAAAGGGCACAAAGTAGGGCACTACATTGGTGGGTCCGGCAGGAACTTTGGAGGCGCAGAGCACCAGCGACAATGCTGATGACTCTGCTCATTCCAGTAAGTCCTATTCTTTAATGTTATTATTAATATTTGTCTAGCTTTCATCTCTCCCCACTTTTATACTACTTTTAATTTTGCCTTGCTTACTTTTTTATACTGTCTCCCTTTTTTTCCAACTCCCCTATCCAAGTTTTGTTTCATTCCTGTTATTCCTGCATTATTTGTTTTCTATTTTGACCATATTGTATTCCACCCCTTTGTTGCTCTTCAATGATTTTGAGTCATCGTCAGTCATAGGCTATAGCTCTGCCTGTCTATGATGCAAAGCTTTTGTTTAGCTTGTCTACCTGGCTTTTCTAAATTTCCAACAACTTTCCCAGAGTGATATTTTTTACAAAAGATACTGCAGTGCTAACCGCACTGTAACAATTGTAGTTGCATTTGTTTAGTTTAAAAATTGAGAATGGGATCTGTACAGTTTTTTTATAGCCACACCAACCACCAGTGGACGTGCCGGCTCAAGTTCTACCGCTACAGGAGCAAATGGAGCAGGGGGAGACGCAGCAGCAGGGATGCGCACTGGTAAGTCACAATTCTTGCTTATTGACAATTACTCTTATTCACTAGCTACAAGGGTGTTTTCAGGATCGGATTCATGAACTCCCTGCATTATAGATACAGTGGTGGTTGGTTACTTGTGACTTCTTCATCCTCACCTCAGCAAAAGCACACATAATGTATGCTAAAAATGATGGCTTGATGGAAACAGGAAAGAATGGGAGGGTAAACACAGGTTAGTTGAAAAGAGTGAAATGAAAGGATGTGTCGATGAATGGAAAAGGATGCATGGGTGAGTATTGGTATTGAGTAAATGGATGGATGGGTGAAAGGATGATTGAAAGAAAGGGTGGATATTGTGTGTACTGAATGGATGGATAAAGGATTATGAACTTGAGTGGAAGACTGAATGAGCAAAAGTAAAGCTTAAGTCATGGTGGCTATTGGTGTATATAAGGGTAGAATGAAAGGACGTTTGAATAATTGCTAGGATGAATAAAGAAGGGCGCTCTTCTTCTGTTGACAGCTCTGTGATGCCGCTCTATTCTTCTATATAGTGAAAGCTCTACTTACCTTTCTAAACCATCTCCCTTTCTCTGCAGTAGAATAAGTCAAGTTTCTTTATTTTCCTTGCTGCCCAGCAAATCAATTTATTGGAAATAATTGGTGACTGGGGGGTGAGACCAGTGAGTAAAGTAGGACTAGTAAGTGCCGGATTTGATTTCAAGTTTGGCGTAGGGGATACTCTGTGACAAATGTGACAAATACAATCTATATAGCCCATTCCTTTTCCTATAGTGCTGTGCATCATTTCCCCCATCGACTTACAGCAGACAAGATAAAAAATATACTCATTTCATACATGGCATGTGTGATGTATCTTATATTTGTTCATCTGCATCTTTTGAGACAGGGTAAAAACTAAACTAAGTGAACAAAATGTGGGGAGGAGCAGGGCCATTGGAATTAAAGATAGATAATTGGCAGCTAAGCTGCCCAAGCTGCAGACAGTAGCAACGTGCTTGAAGCGCTAGCTAGCATGCCTACAACAACTTGTACTCCATAGTCCATAATGCCTTACTCATCATAATGATTGTAATTCCTTTTTATTTTTACACGAAATGCATATATTTAGTTGCTTGCAAAGCCTTTAAAAGAAAATAAATCACTAGCTTTTCAATCTGGCATTATTCTGCCTTAATCAGCTTCTTTCAGACAGCTAGTGCTTCATATGTGAGGCATGTGTAGGTAAACAAATAAAATATTAGCCCTGTGACTCTCCTAATCATCCTCATTATCTCTAGGGGACCAGCAATGCAATGCTACTCTCCCACCCAGTATCTTTCATTTGAAGAAGTGTTTGTTCAGAGCATTGTTTACAATTTGTCTTTTGGTATTCTTCTATTTCTCGATATAGCTACTCCTGAACAATGACCACTCCAAACTAGGCAGGAGATAGTGGCCCGTCCCTGGCAGCAGAGGCTGAGGAACATTCAAGCTGAATACTAGCACCTGGTGATCCTGGAGGAGGAAGAGGCCGAAACTGTTCCTTAGACGTAGGACCCAGCAAAACAGCCCCCAGCCTCTAGGCTAGTACATCGCTGGTGCCGCCACCAGCAGTTAGGGTCCATGATTATCCCTGCTGCTGCACCCTCCCAATCCACCAGGGCATTGCTCCGACATATCATGCAGCAGATGGACCAGATGGAGAGCCAGCCCACCAACACAGAGCAGAGCATCAACCAGCTCTGGACCCAAAGAGACAGTGCCCTTTTTAAGCCCTTTTTAACTTTTTTGGTGGGAGGGAACTTGTTGTGGTTGGAAAGGGTGGGGAGGGTTTTGGGCTGAACAGCAATTTGGACTTTTTATTGAACTTTTTGGGGACAGGATTATATTTGTTCATGAAGATGGGTTGGACTGTTGTGGGTGGAGAAGGAGGGTTTTATGTATTTAAATAATAAAGGGGTATTTTTTTACTTTGAGTCTCAAATCTTATTTTGGTGTTTTAGACTTTTAGGCCCATATTTATACTTCAGTTTTGCTGAGTTTGCGTCATTTTTTTAATGCAAATTTGACACAAACCTAACCCTATATTTACAAGTTTAACGTAGAATTATAGGAGTTTTCACAATTTTTTTGGATGCGTGCACCTACCTTGCGTCAATGAGATGCAAGGTAGGTGTTCCCATCTGAAAAATAGTGCTATCCCCATAGCCCCATATTTAAACCCCAATCCCGCACAGGTGGGAGGAGATGCTAAATAATTGTGCTAAGATTGCTTTTCACCATTATTTAACGCCTGTGTCAGACTAGGTGTTAGGGGACCTGTGGACCCATTTCCATGGTGACACCCCATGGAATGAGTCCACTGGTGCCCTCCCCAAACCCCAGGAATCCCCTACCCCCACCAGAGGGACACTGGAGGATGGGTGATTCCATCCCAGGTAACTCCTGGTAAGTATGTATGTTTGTTTTGTTTTTTTTTCCATTGGGGGCCCTAAATTGGGGCCCCCTTCATGACACAGGGTGCATTGGCCATGCCAAGGAGACACTTGTCCCCTGTGCTGGCCATTGGGGTGGTGGGCATGACTCCTGTCTTTGCTAAGACAGGAGTCATGTTTTTGGTAGTTGTGCACCAGGAAATGGCGCTAGTCTGGTTAGAGGCATTGTTTTGCCTGTTACCAGGCCAGCATAATTTTCTGACGCACAACCTACTCCTTCCCTATCGTCACCCCCACCCGGCTTGCATCTTTTTCTAAGATGCTAGCCCAAATTTAGCCACAATAACTACGGCACCCAGCTGTCGCTGTTAAATGCAGCAAGCCGGTGCTAAACTTTTTGCTGCAAAACTGCGTTAGCATAGCTTTGCAGCAAAAAGAAAAATATAGGTTCTAGTTTGCACTGCTGCCTTTTAGTATAGCCTGTTATTTTTAATCTGCTAAAAAATGTGATTGTCATTTACTTAGACCCTTCCTCTATTGGTCTCTGCAACTATTTCTGACCACCAGGGGATGATTGCCCTTGCCTATTTTGCCTACTAAAACCCAGTAGACATACAACGTCTTCTTCAGTAGGAGTTAAATATTAACTAAACAAGTTTACTAAAATCCATAGTTCTTCTCCTACCTGAAGTGAGGGAATCTTCTTCTTACTGCAGGGGTTTTCTAAAATGGCATTATGTGGGTCATAAGTAGGTAGCATTAGTAGCATGCTAGCATGCTAATAGGGAAGACATAACTTGACAAAAGGTGCCACTCCCACCTATACAACCTCCAACTACAGGATTAATCGAAGTGTTATCCGTCACTGTCAACTCGACTGAAAGAAAACAGAGAGTTAGTGGACATCATCAAATATATAAGTGTAGGAAGACTGAGACCAGACTACCACAATGACAGTATTGACACACAGCAAAGAAGACCTGGTATGATAATAAAACATAGCAGTAACCATTTCTTCAGGGCAATGATGGGGAGCTATAGTATAACACTAAACTTAGGAAATGAGATAATGGAGTCAGAAGTGGGCTCAGACTCAAGAGTATTTGGACCACGTTAAGCATTTAGAGAACACTCACTCAAGGCATGAATAAAGATGTTGATGGGATAGGTGTGGAATATTGCTCAGGTAATAGAAGATCATGTTGTGAGTTGGTGTTGCTTTTACCATATCTGCCCCACCAAGTGTGTGATTCATCTATGGTGTAAAATTAGGTCACACCTCAATAAATCACTCAACTTGGGGGAAGAGGGTTAGGGGCTCAATGAATGGATAGGAAAGGAGATTTGGAGAAAGGTGTGACATAGACAAACACTACACAAAATACACCACAACAATATTCATTGTGGCGATGTGCAGTACAGCATCATCAATCTGTTGTGGAAGAAAACAAATGGATGAGTAAGAAAGTATGACACAATTCAGTAAATTAATTGGAAATAGACATTCTGCCTCAGAGAGACCCCAGATACTATATTCTAAGCGTTATGTCTTCTAGTTTTGAAATATGGAAGACTGCACGTAACCCACCCAATTCTAAAAATTATGATTGTTAAAAGGAAAATGATATTGTATTGCCAAATTGGGCAATCATTTTTGGAATGTCCATCACTCTGGTGCCCGTCTGAACCTGTCTGGTAGGGAAGTTGGAGCCTTGAGCTTTCCAAGTTTTGCTCATGCAGGAGAGGACTAAAAGAAGGCCTGTGTATTAGAAAAAACAGTAGCTATATTATAGAGTAAAGGAAAAGGACAAAAGAAAGCAAGGTAAGCTTCATGAGGAGGCAGGAGTGTACCAAGATGACTCAGAGGCAGAACAAGAGGCATTTTACTTTTGTGCTAGCAATGCAGCAAACGCATATTCAGCAGCATTTCCAAATCATTGCATCTCTCTCCATTTCACAGAGCTGAGTGCTTACTAGGCCTCAGAGTCTTCGCCATCAACATGGTTCTCTTTGAAGTCAAAAATGTTCTCTTTTCTAGTTGTTGCGGTAGTCCCGCCCTGAATCCTTCCATCTTCCTCCTCCAGATTCAGAGTAACTCTGTCCCAGGCCCCAACTGAGCAAGGCAGGCTTGTTCAGTGCACTACTGTTGAAGAACAAATAGATAAACAGAACTGGAGTACTTTCTGGGGTAAATTTGTGTTTGGTAAGTAAAGTTACCCACCCACTCAGCAGGACACACGCTGGACGCAATCTTCACCTCAAGCCAACACATAGCCTACACCCACACCACCAAACTCCTCTGGACAGACCACCGCTGCGTCTACTTCTCTTTCACCAAACCCCCCACACACTACCATCAACACACCACACCCTACCGCATGTGGGACAAGATCCCCACAGAACGACTAAACTCCCAACTGGCCCATAAGCCCCCCACACCAACGACCCCAACGCAGGAGCACACAACCTCTCCAAATGGATCAATACCTGTGCAGACACACTAGCACCCCTCATAAGACACATCACCACCCACAACATCAAGAACGCCCCATGGTTCACCCCCGAACTCCAAGACTCCAAGCGCAAATGCCGCCAAGCTAAGAAAATATGGAGACTAGAAACCTCCTCAACCAACTTCTCCACACTCAAAACCAACATTCGCACCCATCACCAACTCATACGCACCGCTAAAAGAGTTCACTACAAGACACGCCTTGACAACAACTCCCAAAACACCAAATAACTCTTCACCATCATCAACGAACTTGCCAAACCCAAAGCCAGCAACATAGACCCCCACACACACAGCCCCTATGTGACGCCCTTTCCAACCACTTCCTCCTCAAAATCCTGGACATCCACAACAGCTTCACATCACACACACCCACCACACATGCCCCTCTCCCACCCAACTCAACCCCCCCTCATGACCCCCCCCACACTCTCCACATGGACCCCTACCACACACGAAGAAACCGAAAAAACCATGAATTCCATCCACTCCGGTTCCCCCTCCGACCCCTGTCCACACCGCATCTACACCAAAGCTAGCCCTACCATCGCCCCATACTCTACAACATAATCAACTCCTCTTTTGACTCCGCCACCTACCCAGACCCCTGGAAGCACGTGGAAATTACTGCTCTCCTAAAAAAAAACAAGCCGACCCGGAGATCCTCTCCAATTACCGCCCCATCTCCTTCCTCCCGTTCAGCGCCAAGGTTGCAGAGAAATTAGTCAACACTCACCTATCCCACTTCCTCGCAGAAACCAACACCCTTGACCCCTCCCAATCTGGGTTCCGCAAGAACCACAGCACAGAAACCGCCCTCATCGCATGCACTGACGACATCAGGACCAAAGTCGACGAAGGCGAGACCGTCGCACTCATGCTCCTAGACCTCTCCGCAGCTTTTGACACCGTCGGCCACCACAAACTCCGCACACGCCTCCACAACATAGGAATCCGCCACAAAGCCTTAGACTGTCTCTCCTCCTTCCTCACCGACCAAACCCAGAGAGTCCGCCTCCCGCCCTTCCAATCCAACACTACCAAGATCACCTGCGGAGTCCCCCAAGGGTCCTCTCTCAGCCCCACACTCTTCAACATCTACATGATCCCCCTAGCCAACATTCTCCGAGCACACGGAATCACCATCCTCTCATATGCAGATGACACCCAACTCATCCTCTCCCTCACCCGCAACCCCACCACCGCCAAAACCAACCTACACGCCGCTCTCCTAGACACCGCCAACTGGATGACCACTAACCAGCTCAAGCTCAACTCAAACAAAACTGAACTCATAATCTTCAGCCCCAACAAAACCACATGGGATGCCTCCTGGTGGCCCATCGCCCTAGGCCCCGCAACCACCCCGCAACCCACGCACGCAACCTCGGCATCATCCCCAACCCCGCCCTCTCCATGACACAGCAAATCAATGCTCTAACCTCCTCCTGCTTCCACACACTCCGCGCCCTAAAAATATTGTTCAAATGGATCCCCCCAGAGACCAGAAAGACAGTCGCCCACGCACTCATCAGCAGCAGACTGGACTACGGCAACGCCCTCTACGCCGGCACCACACTCAAACTCAAACGCAAACTCCAAAGAATCCAGAACACAGCCGCGCGCCTCGTCCTTGGCCTCCCCGACACGAACGAATCTCACCACACCTCAAATCCCTACACTGGCTCCCCATAGACAAGAGAATCACATTCAAGATCCTCATCCACGCACACAAATCCCTCCACAACACCGGCCCAACCTACCTCAATGAAAGAGTAAACTTCCACACTCCCACACACAACCTCCGATCAGCAGACCTCGCCCTAGCCACAGTCCCCCGCATCCAGCACACCACCACAGGAGGCAGGTCTTTCTCCTACCTAGCCTCCAAAACCTGGAACTCCCTCCCCACCGACCTTCGCAAAAACAAAGACCTACTGGTCTTCAGAAAGAACCTCAAGACTTGGCTGTTCGACCAGTGACCCTCCCTGGCCCGCCCCCCCTCCCCCCCAGTTCCCACCCCCAGCGCCTTGAGACCCTCACGGGTGAGTGGCGCGCTCTACAAATTTCTTTGATTGATTGATTGATTGATGAAGTGGCTGGTTTGTTATAAGAAGCCAGAAAAAAGCAATTGACCCTGCAAGTAAATTGCACTGATTTTGGGTGGCCATTCACTGTCAGGAAAAAAAATGATCACTTATCAACCCCAAAACAATGCAAATCATTGGAAACAAGTTTAGAATTTTGCTGAAATTCTTCCCTCACTGTCACCTACCACATGCATCAATCATCACTCACAAATTCACCATCACAATCAATCAATATATCACCACTCATTGATGAAATAGTTACGTGGGCATCTCTTTCAATCCAAGCATGGTGGTATCCGCACACTCGACATTGGCATTGGCAGTCCTTTAATCATTGATTTTCTAGGGCAGCCCTCCTAGGTGATCCAGAAATAGAATAGGCAATGGCATGTGAGGGAGGCAGGCAGCATCTCCAATGTGCTGAAGGGTATAAGGCGGCTTCTTCACTACTGATGGGCTTGAATGTGACTATAAAATCAATGGTAGGGTAGTACAAATCTGACACAAACATACTGTTGCACTAGCATTTCTTTTGCAAACAAAGAAAGAGAAAAAGAAGCTGAACGAGAAATAATGAAAAAGTTCTGTGGTGACACTTGCATACTTAATCAAGGAAATAGAGTTCATTCTCAAACTCCGGTGGTTCACCCAAAAGTTGGTCAGCTACCACGCTTGATTCTGATCAATTATCCTCTTCCTCCTCCTGTGGTGTTTCAGGAATGCTGTAATCAGTAGGTAAAAAATGCTGATTTATTTTTATCATGGTCAATCTCTCCACATTTTTAGGATTGAGACTGGTCCTTCTCACTTTAACAACTGCACCAGCTGCACTGAACACACTTTCAGCAGACACAATGGCTATAGGACAAGCCAGAAACTTTATTGCCAACCTGCTGAGCTCTGACCATTGCCACATCTTTCCATACCAATACACCAATGGGTTTTCATCCACATACACCTCTTTCAGGTCATCCAGATACTCCTGGAAAAAACCCTCTGAATGGTCGTTGGTGCTGCCATCTGCTCAACCACTTTTTCATTTACCTCTGCACTGGACTTTGGTCCTGCCTCTTGAAACCAAGCCAATGAAGAGGTTAGGTCCAATTCATCTGTTGCAGTTGTCGCTGATTTTCTTGTTGGTGGGGTTGGCGGATGTGAGACAAGACTGCCCTATCTGGAAGTTGAAGGCAGTATCCCAGAACTGCAGAAGGGTTCCAGCAGTTCTTCTTCCAGTTCTCCTACTTACTCAACAATCCACCTCTAGTATTGTGAAACATCCCCGTCAGAAAAAGGAATGATAGCAGGAAGATTCTTTTTGTGGATCAAGTAGGCTGGCACAGATGTACTTGGAAGAGATGATGAGATTTTGCAGCCTGGCATTACAGGTTAAGCAATAGCTTAGGCTAATGACCAAGGCGTGAGGTTCTGGATTTTCATTCAAAACCCCCAACTGTGAACCTTTCAGACACCTTCTTTAGCTGCTAGTATAGCATTTGTAATAGCAGGGTAGCTTGGCCCATTGTACCGCCCTCCTTGATAACTTCCCGGGTGATAACCTCAAAAGGGAGTAGCATATGTGTGAGACATTTAACTAAGTTCCATTTGTCTGCATCCCTGGTCACAGATTTCCAAATTTCATCAGCTTCTCTTTGAAGGACATAGGGGGTCATTACAACCCTGGGGCCGGTGCCGGCGGTATTCCGTGATTTTAGCCCCGGCGGTGATAATCCGCCAGGGCTGCGCTGCAAGCAGCGCTGCCCTGGGGATTATGACTCCCCTACCGCCAGCCTGTTTCTGTCGGTTTGCACCACCAGGAAGAGGCTGACGTTAAGGGGACTAAGGGGGCCCCTGCACTGCCCATGTCCTTGGCATGGGCAGTGCAGGGGCCCCCAGGCAGAGCCTCGTCACGCATTTCACTTCCCGGATTTCGGGCAGTGAAATGCGCAACTGATGCTACTGCACCCGCTGCACATCAGCATTGCCGCTGGCTCAATTACGAGCCGGCGCCAATGTTTATGTGCCTTTTCCGCTGGCCCAGCGGAAAACTCAAAATATGGAGCCAGCCATACCGCCAGCACTGGCGGTATTCTGGCTCCCGCCATCTCGGCGGTCTGCAAGGCAGACCGCCTAGGTTGTAATGACCCCCATAGTCATTAATCTGTGCTCAGACAGATGTTGCAACATATAATAGGTTAAATTCCAATTTGTTGGCACCTCCTGTATCAAGGCTTTAAATGGTACTCTGTTAACAAGCTGAATAATTTGCAACTGTTTTCAGGCTTTAAAAGAGTGGCATAAATCAGTGCAGATGTGTCTGCAGGTAGTCAGTATGTTGCTGATTATGTTTAAGAAAGTCTTGCACAACCAGGTCGATGCAGTGCACCAAACACAGACCCTGAAATAGCCACCATCTGCCATGTCTCTGAATATGTGACTGCCATTGCCCGTGGCAACAAATACAACTTAAAGACCTCTAGGTCACAGCCATTAACATACCTTGCTATTACATTCCTCCAGTACATTTGCAGCTGTGTGTGACTTCTCCATGGCGAACATGGCTACTGTTGCATGCCACAGAAGGTTCTTAAGAAGTTCTTCAGGGCCAGGATGAGTACATAGCTCTTTCTTTACCCCAGAAAAGAGATCCAGTATGCAGAGATGCACATGTAATCAGTTGCCTGACAACTATTCCACATGTCTTTAGTGAGGTGGATAGTGTGGACAACACTTTGCTGCAAAGCTTGTCCAAACTATTGCAGCACATTGTGATGCAGAGCAGGAATAGCAACTGTGGCAAAATAGGTCCGGCTTAAAACCTTCCAATTCAGGCAGAGGTCTGCTAGAAACTCTAAGAATCCCACTCCTTCCATGAAAGAAAAAGGGAGGAGGTGCAGCAGTTATATTTGTGCCAGCTTGCTATTGTACAAATGTGTCATTGAGTGGTTGAGGTCATAGGGCCCCTCCTACCAGACAATGCCCCTAAGTGGAGCCTGGATTTTCTTCTTTGTGGGGCCACAGGTGACTTTTCAGATGTAGGTGGTGGTAACTCAGTATGCGTCATGGTGGTTCAGTCACCGTATGCTGTGGTGTATCCATTTAACTCTGAGTCTTCCTGTGCCATTGTGAGGTCACTGAAGTGGGTGATTCTGGTTCACTGCTGGGGAAAGAGCTGCTTTACGTGAGGATGATGTCACCCTCTTCTTCCTTACCTTCCACAGTTATTTCACAATGTGTATCTGATGTTTCCTGGCTCTCCTCACCTTCATCACCGAAACCACGTTGAGCCATTTGTTTAAGGTGCTGCTCCCACCATATTGCGTGATGTTTTTTCATATCAGTCGTCTGGCCTCCAGTACCATAAGGTGAACCAAGCTTACCTCGACAAACACTCATGTGGCAAATGGAGCATATGGCAATGTTCTCCTTCTGTTTGCTAATCGTAAACAAGTCCCAAACTGGGGTGCAGTACATTGCTATTGGGCCACTGCCAATGCCTAATGAAAAAGAACTCAATGTAGGTAGTTGTAGGTGTCAATTGCCTCTCTGCAGTTCATACTTGTACTGAGGTAGGGGTAGGTGCAGGTCTCTGCTGAGGCCTTACAAATATGGGAGATGGCTGTGCTGCCTGTGCCACATCCCTCAGAGCAAGTTGGATAGTAATATCAGAGTCCTCTGTGCCAGCTTCCACAATGCTTGTGTCATTGTCATCATCCCCTTCCATGATCCTAAGTCTTTCTGCAACTTTTCTCTTCCCTTACCTCCCTTACCTCTCCTGGTGACTCCCGGACTCTGTAAGTGTCCACACCATGTCCCTTTCATTGTCATCGGAAGTGGTGCTGGAAGAAGATGGTTTAGTAGTCCCCTTCCTTTTTCTTGCTGGAGATCTGGAAGCCCTTGACTCTAAAAGAGAAGGTTCTTGTTCATCAAAAAAGCTTGACCTCCTGTTCTGCTCCAACTACGGGAAGATCTGGCTGTGGCTGCTGTCCACTTTGCTCTGTTTACTGAAATGACTAGGTACCTCTTTGCGAAACGGACAAATCCAAATCAATATGACTGCTCGTTGGTGTTGCCATGATTGCAGTGGCTTCCTCACTAACAGACATGGTGGTAAATCCTGCTTACCGCCGTGCAGAAGACCGCCAACATACTGCTGCGGCCGCGGAATTCTACGACAGGTATTACGACCAGCAGCTCGGAATCCGCCACAATACAGACACCCTCACAAGTCCGCCATACCAAAATTCAGTGATAAACTGGCGATAAACAAAACCGACACCGTCACGCCAACAAGAATACGCCCACACTACCACGACCCACGAATCAACGTGGCAGACTTTCAACCGCGGTAAACCATTGGCGGTACACACCGCAGCACTCAAAATACACACACACTTACAAAACACAAACATATTGGACAATTTGAAATGCACACACCTGATACACATACTCACACCACACACACACACCCAATCCAATATAAAACACACACCCACATTACCCACAAACCGTACAACCAGAAATATAAAGCAGGCCAGAGAGATACACTACCTTAAACAACAGCAGCATCCACAGACACACAACGCCATCACTTACACAACATCAACGCACCTCAAACAACACACACCAACACATCCCCTCACACATCACAACAGACACCACCTCACACTTCACCCGCACCACATCATGGCACCTCAACGACACCCCAGGTTCTCTGAGGAGGAGCTCAGGGTGATGGTGGAGCAAATCGTCCTGGTAGAGCCACAGCTATTCAGATCACAGGTTCAGCAGACCTCCATTGCAAGGAAGATGGAGTTATGGCGGAGAATTGTCGACAGGGTCAGCGCAGTGGGACAGCATCCAAGAACACTTGATGACATCCGGAAGAGATGGAACGACCTACGGGGGAAGGTGCGTTCCGTGATCTCCAGACACCAGATTGCAGTACAGAGGACTGGCGGTGGACCCCAACCTCCTCCCCCACAACTAACAACATGGGGGAGGAAGTCTTGGCAACTCTGCATCCTGAGGGCCTCACAGGAGTAGCAGGAGGACTGGACTCTGGTAAGGCAAATCTTTACTACTTTATCCCCCACCCTACCTGCATGCCATAACATACCCCACCCTTACCCTCACACCCCTCACCACAGCAACCCACAGATACCATCCCAACACAACCCACACATCCCAAAAACAAGCCCTGCATGTAACACCAATGCATGGACACCCATCACCAAAGCATGTCCAGTACAGATATCCACACAGACCCCCAACCAACTATCACACAAGGACCAAGCCAAGAATGCAAGCACTGGAGTAGAGGGTCACTCAACCATTGCACACGTTGGCACACACAGATGCAATAAATATGCTTTTACACCCCTACAGGACCCCTAGCAAACGTCACTTGACAGAAGGTGCCAGACATATCCAGTCCCCCCACAGAAGAGACCCACAGTGATGACAGCAACTCTGCACGCCTGGATCAAGATGACCAGCCCGGCCCATCAGGGACCTCGGGACAGTTGGTTCCCCTGACACAGTCACAAGCCACCACAGAGCCTCCACACTCAGTAAACACCAGCACAGCACCCACCCAGCGGGCCCATCCCTCTGTCCCCAGGACACGTCAAACAGCAGTGTGTCCACCACTACAGGGAACCCAGGCAACCCCACTAACACCGGACAATCAGGGACCTGGGGGCAGTGGCAGTGGGCACACGGTTCAGGGGACAGAGCCACAGGACAACAGGGAAGCTGGGAGGACTGCTGTGTGACAGGGGGAGGACAGGCCCAGGGAACCCACTCTCCACGAGGCCCTCTCCAACATCATGGGAGCTTACCATCATTCCCAGGAGGCGATGGCAACGGTACTGGCCAAGTTTCAGGAGACCCAGCAGCTGCAGGAGGAACACTACCTTGGGATCAGGGAGGACCTGAAGTCCATTAACAACACCCTGGTCACCATTGCAGGGGTGCTGCAAGACCTTGTCAACACCAGGAGGGACACAGTGGCACAACAAGGGGCCCCTGACACTAGCCTGGATGATGAACAGCCCTTCACCTCCGCCGGCGCTAGTGGACTGGAGGCACCACCACAGGAACACGACACCAGCACCTCACCCCCTGCAGATGGAGAACCACCCCACAAATGGGCCCTAGGATCCAGGAACAAGACAGAGAACATTGCCAAGATTCTGGCCAGGAAATGAGACCCACCTGAATGTCACCCTTCTGTCCCACTTTGTCACCCTGTCCATCATTCACTTACCATTGCTCCACTTCCTATGCCCCTTTGGACAATGCACCTGTGAAACAAATAGACTGGACACTGCCATGGACATTCCTCCACCATCCCCCCCAGCCCATTGTACAACCCCCTCCACTTATTAGCACAGAAATAAACACACTTCAATCACAAAACAATCTGGAGTCAGTCTGCGCTTTCACAAATGTGTGATTGCAATAACCAATGAATATAGCAATGTCAATTTACTTGTGCACATACCAATGTAACACAGCTGTAGGCCAGGAGGAAACATAGCAGAGGGTACAAAGTGGGAGCCACATCTGTGAAATAGAAAGGTAAAGTGACAAATCAGGGTCCATACACTGAGTGAAAATGACAGACTTATGCTAGCTCAAACAATAGTATGAGATGTGGGAGGCAGTGACATCTTCTTACCTGTGTCTCACTGGAAGTAGTGCATGATTATGTTGTTTCAGTTGTCGATATCCTCTTCTTCTGCCTCCTTTTCTTCACTGTCCACAGGCTCCACAGCTGCCACAAGACCACCATCTGGCCCATCCTCCTGCAGAAAATGCACCTGCTGTCGCAAAGCCAGGTTGTGCAGCATACAGCAGGCCACGATGATATGGCACACCTGGTGAGTAGTACAGGGAACCACCTGTCGTATGGAGGCACCGGAATCTGGCCTTCAGGAGGCCGAACGTGCGTTCGATCACCCTCCTAGTTCACCCATGTGCCTCATTGTAGCGTTCCTTTACCCTTGTCCTGGGATTCCTCACTGGGGTCAATAGCCATGACAAGTTGGGGTAACCAGAGTCACCTGCAAATATTGAGGGACAACTGTTGGACACACACTAACCCGTAGGGACAACCCCAGACTCAGACACCTTTTCACACTGTATTGGGTCCTTGGCCTCACCTATTAGCTACACACAGTGCCTCTGGAGTTGCCCCATCACATAAGGGATGCTGCTATTCCTCAAAATGTAAGCGTCATGCACTGAGCCAGGAAACTTGGCATTCACATGGGAGATGTACTGGTCTGCCAAACACACCATCTGCACATTCATCGAATGGTAGCCCTTCCGGTTTCTGTACACCTGTTTACTCCTGCGTGATGGTACTAATGCCACATGTGTCCCATCAATGGCACCAATGATGTTGGGGATACGTCCCAGGGCATAGAAGTCACCTGAGGGAACACAATGTAGCTGCACATGTGTTTCAGCAGGGCAGACAACACTCTGGACAACACGTAAGAGAACATTGGCTGGCACATCCCTGATGCAATGGCCACTGTTGTTTGAAAGGAACCACTTGCCAGGAAATGGAGTACTGACAGGACCTGCACTAGAAGGGGTATCCCTGTGGGATGGCGGATAGCTGACATCAGGTCTGGCTCCAACTGGGCACAAAGTTCCTGGATTGTTGCACGATCAAGTCTGTATGTGACTATGATGTGTCTATCTTCCATTGTCGACAGGTCCACCAGGGGTCTGTACACCAGAGGATGCTGCCATCTCATCACCTGCCCCAGCAGACTTGCCCTGTGGGGGAGAACAGCTAGCAGAGAGTCAGCCAACACTGAGGTATCACAAAATGTAATTTTCTGAAAATGTATTAATCCACAATGTGCCTCTAACTCTGTGTATTCCAGGTCTAGATAGGTGTGACACAGTTATTAATAATGCCATGTGGCCCCCTGAAATGGCGGCTGCCTGACCTGTATGGTGGGACAAGGGGATGTGAGGTAACTGCGCTGGCGTTGTACATCGTCACGGTGGGCGGTCGAAGACCGAGGAGCAATTCAGCATTGGTTAACATTGGGCCCTATGGGTCCGAGGAGTCAATGAGGATGTACGCCGGCGGTGACGGTACACACCGCTGTGGACGTGACTGCCACTATCTGTCTGTTCACTCACTTGATACCTGACCTTCAACAGGAGAGGACCTACACTGCAAGTGCCTCTGTGACCTGTGTCTAGAAGCGACAATGGCTACAGTGTCTGGGTAAAGGGCCCCTGCCTTCACTTTGGAGGAGCTGGAGAAACTAGTGGATGGGGTCCTCCCCCAGTACATGCAACTGTACGGTCCTCCAGACAAACAGGTGAGTACACTGTGAGGATGCTGAATGGGAAATGCCTGCTTTGAGTGTGGCTGGAAGTAACATGGGGGGAGCTGCGGTCTACATCTGTGTCATGGCATGGGTGGGAACTGTTGGGCAATGACTATGACGGTCCGGCCGGGTGAGTAATGTCCTTTCCCCCGTACCATTCCTCTAGGTCAGCGCCCATCAGAAGAAGGGTATTTGGCATGCCATCGCCAAGGACGTCCGGACCCTGGGGGTCTACCACAGACGGAGCACTCACTGCCGTAAAATATGGGAGGACCTGCGCTACTGGAGCAAAAAGACGGCAGAGGCCCAGCTGGGGATAGCCTCCCAATGTGGAAGGGGTGCCCATTGCACCATGACCCCCCTGATGTTCAGGATCCTGGTGGTGGCCTAACTGGAGTTGGATGGGCGCTTGAGGGCATCACAGCAGCCACAAGGGAGTGAGTACACTCTCCTTCAGCTGACTCTGTGAGCACTACGAGGTATCTGAGCGGGGGAGGTGGGCAGTGGGTTCCCCTAGGTCAGGGTGATCTTGGCAGTCAAGGTCCCTTGTGAGGCAGGCTATGTGGCACCCCAAACCCCAATAGTGTTAAGAGCCATCTACACCTAGTCATCCTCCCATGACTTCCAAGTGTGCGGCAATTGGGCTTAGGCCTCGTACCCCATGGCCATGTGAAAAATCTAGGAACTATAAGTGCATTGCGTAGTGCAGAGGGCTGCTCACTGTCTGTTGTGTCCGCCAACAGAAGTGGTGTTGCATGCACTGAACATGTCTTTCTTCTGTCTCCCCTCCCCCTCTTTGTGGTCTCCCTGTTCTTGTGTGTAATAGCATCATCAGGAGGAGAAGCATTGGCACCGGAGCAGGAGGGAGCTGCATCCCACTTGGTCCTGGAGGGTGAAGCTACAGAGTCTGAAGCCATCAGTGGGACGGAGGGCGAGGGGAGCTCCACGACGGGGACAGGAGCAGAGACCAGCGACAGCAACTCCTCCTCTGATGGGAGCTCCCTTGTGGTGGCGGGCCCCTCTGTGCCCACCGCATCAACAGGTACAGCCACCACCCCCCCTACCAGCACGGCCCTCCCAGCAGCCCCTCAGCGTCCGTCCCGTGCCCGCTCACTGAGGAGGGTGGGCATCTCCTTCACCCCAGGCACCTCAGGCCCTGCCCCAGTCAGCCCTGCTGCCCTTAGTGAGGAGGCTATTGTCCTCCTGAGATCCCTCACTGTTGGGCCGTCTATCATTGTGAATGCCATCCAGGGTGTTGAGAGACATTTGCAACAAACAAATGCATACCTGGAGAGCATTCATTCTGGCCAGGCAGCCCAACATAGAGCATTTCAGGCTCTGGCCTCAGCACTGATGGCAGCCATTGTCCCTGTGTCCAGCCTCCCCCCTCCAACCTCCTCCACCCAGACCCAATCCCCTGTACCTCTGCCTATCCCAAGCACACTATCAGACCAGCATGCACACACATCAACACACAAGAGTGGATCAGGCAAACATAAGCACCACACATCCCACAGGCACTCACACAAGCACCATACCCATGCATGCATACCAACATCCACTTCCTCCACGGTGTCCCCTCCTCCACATCTCCATCCTCCCTCCCAGTCTCGTCTCCACTCACACCTGCATGAACTATATCCTCAGCCAGTATATCCATCACCAGCACGCCCATCACCACACACCACTCACGTGCAATCACCACCCCAATACCATTCACACATCCCCAGTGTCCTCTACCGGTGTGTCTGTGAACCCTCCTCCCAAAGTACACAAACGCAGGCACACACCCACCCAACAGCCATCCACCTCACAACAGCCTCCAGCCCATGCACCTTCACCCAAATTCAGCAGATGTACACCTCCTACAAGCACTTCCTTTTCCTCCACTCCCAAACCCCCTCCATCTACCCATCCCGGTGTGTCCCAAAAACTTTTCCTGGCAAACCTTGGCCTTTTCCCTTCACCTCCCCTTCCGTCCTTCCCCTAGGGCCAGGCTTTCCAGGTCCCAGCACCTCAGCCACCACATCCCCAGGCACAGTGGTGCCAGCAACTGCATGGGTCATGGAGTATGCCACCCATCAGGGCTGCCAGTGTGCCACGTAGCGAGAGCAAGGACATTCCGCCACCTGCCAAGGTGAAAAAGGTGCACACATCGTGGTGGGAGAAGCCGAAACTACCAGCCACCAACGGCTAAGCGAAAATGAAAGGGGATAGTGGCAAGACAAATGCGCCACCATCAAAGGTGGAGAAGGGCCAAAAACAGAAGGCCAGGTCAGGAAAGGGCATGGTGGCACCGACTGAGGGACCAGTGTCACACCTTCTGTCCACGTCCACGCCAACCTGTATGGCGGCGAACACCATGAGCTGCACCGCCACCTGCACTGCCACCTGCACCGCCTCCGGCACGACTACGGCAGCTTCGACAGTCCCCAGCCTATTTCCAAGTGGGCAGCTGTCCAAGGCTGCAGGAGACATCCTGCTTTCTCCCTCAGCAGGTGCTGACCCATGCACCGCCGCAAGCCCCACCACCACAGACCCCGCCGCCAGCACTGCCACCACAGACACCGCCACATACACCGCCAGCACAAACACCGCCGCAAGCACCGCCAGCGGCCCCACGACATCCTCGGACAGTGGTACCACCGCTGACATGCCTACCATCCCCAGTGGTCAGTTATCCGAAGCTGGAGGAGAGTTCCAGGACCCTGGACAGCTTCCATGATGCATTACTGTCATCACTGTTGGCATCTGCAGGTGGAAGGCGAAGCCGCAGCAGTGTGGGGTATGTCGCTGCCTCCATGGCGTATCATGCTACCTGTACCTCGCCAATGTCGTGGCACGCACACCCAGGTGAGGGAAGTGTACCGGCAACACTGCACATGGAGCACTCTGGGCACCATGTCCCCTCCAGAACCAGTGGAGTATCACATCCACTACTTCAGTCCTTGGCAGATGAAGCACTCTGGGCACCAAGCCCCCTCCAGAACCAGTGGAGAAAAGCATCCACTACCCCAGTCCTTGGCAGGATGAAGCACTCTGGGCACCATGCCCCCTCCAGAACCAGTGGAGTATCACATCCACTATCTCAGTCCTTGGCAGGATGAAGCACTCTGGGCACCAGGCCCCTTCCAGAACCAGCGGAGTATCACATCCACTACCTCCGTCCTTGGCAGGATGAAGCACTCTGGCCAGCATGCCCCCTCCAGAATCATTGGAGTATCACATCCACTACCTCAGTCCTTGGCAGGATGAAGCACTCTGGGCACCAGGCCCCCTCCAGAACCAGTGGAGACTGTTATCCACTTGAGAAACTGTGGCTTTGCACTCCACAGGATAAAGCAGTGGGCAACCCACCCACTGGAGAGACTTGAGAGACTGTGGCTTTGCACTCCCAAGGATAAAGCAGTGGTCAAACCACCCACTGGAGAGACTTGAGAGAAAGTGGCTTTCCACTCCCCAGGATAAAGCAGTGGGCAACCCACCCACTGAAGAGACTTGAGAGACTGTGGCTTTGCACTCCCAGGATAAAGCAGTGGGCAAACCACCCACTGGAGAGACTTGAGAGACTGTGGCTTTGCACTCCCCAGGATACAGCAATGGGCATGGAGCCCACTCGTGCAGCACTGGCGTTGTGCGTTCATCTGGCTGAGGTGCCCCCGCTCCCCTTCCCCCTGAGGTGCCTGTTTCATTTCAATCTGATGCCCCTGCAGTATTCTTTCCGTTTCCAGTCAGGTATCTAGTGTGGGTTTCGCCCATGCATTTTGGGCCCAGTGGTCCACGGGCAATGATTGGTTCACTATCAGGACTTGTGTAGTTGGTGTACATAATTGTATTTACTGGATTTTGAACTTTGATAATGAGCTTTCACATGATTACATTCGTTCAAATCATTTCCTTTTGTCCTTGCGTTCTTCCAAGGGGTGGGGTGATGTATATGTAATGTTGCTGCATGTATTTGTGTTTATGGTGTTGTGGGTGAGGGTGGGGGTTGGGGTGTTGCATGTTGCGTGTTTGTGTCACTCTCCTTTCCCTCCCCCCTCTGTAGGTGCAGTACTCACCGTGGTTGTCGCCGCCGTCTTTGGTTCTCCTGATAGAAGAGAAGGAAGACCAGCATCGGCAGTATCTGCAATTCAGGCTCCATGGCATCCTGATTCCTCGTGGGGTGTGGAGAGGTGAGTGTTTTCCCTTCTGTGTACTGTTTCCGCCGTGTTTTTTGTTTGCGTTGGTTCCGCCCCGGAAAAGGTGGCGGATAGGCCTGTTGTGATACGGTGGGCGGTACTTTGTCTTCTGCCTGTCTGTTGGCGGTTACCGCAAGAAAAACGAATGTATGATGGAACAACTAATGCAAAAACCACGCTTCCCTGAACAATGCGATCTGAAAAACAACTGCGTTGTTACCACATATCCCTTTACCACACATGTCTTTACAATTATCTTTTGTTGTAAAAGCATGCCTAGTAAAGGCATGTGTGGAAAAGGCATGAGTGGTTCTAGCATGCCAACCCCACCTGCACTAAGGCCCAAAAGTACCACACCCCCAATAATAAAACTACCCTGGCCCCCCACCCCCTCCCCTAAAAACAAAAGAACCCCAACACCCCATCCACCCTGAGGCCTAAAACCTTCCCTCACCCCGCACCCACCCTAAAAACAACTGACCCCATCTGTCCTCTAAAAACAAAACTACCCTGACCCCCCACCTCCGCCTCAAAAAACAAAACTACCGAAATCCCCCACCTCCACCCCTAAAAACAAAACTACCCTGCCCCGACCCCACTAACCTGACCAAATGACCCCGATTCCCCACCCCACCCCTAAAAACCAAACTACCTCAATCCCCCACTCCACCCCTAAAAGCCAACTACTTTGATCCCCTCCATGCCGCCCCTAAAAACCAAACTACCCTGACCCCCACCCCAGGCCAAACCCTTAAGCCACCCCACTACTAAAAACTATCCCCAACCCTGCCCCAACCCCACTTACCTGACCAAACTACTCCGATCCCCCTCCCCTAAAAAACAAACTACCCTGATCCACCACCACAACCCTAAAAACCAAACTACCCCTACCCCCGCCCCAAGCCCTTAATCTGACCATCCCTAAAAACTATCCTCCATCCCCACTGCCCTGACCGCGCCCTCTCCTGATTTACTCTGTCTTTTTCTCTGCCTTAACCACATATATTCGTAGTTCAGCACATGTGTGGTTATGGCAGTCGTAGCTCCGGCAAGCATGGTTATGCTTGCATTGCAGACAACATTGTTGTTCTAGAGTCAGGGTTCAGGACATTTCCCAAGAAAATCATGTAGTTAGTGCAAGTGGCATTGTTGCAGCAGGTTGAAAATAATAGAGAAAAATGCAATCTTAGTGCGGTTGGTTACTTATGTAATTTACATAGTAGGAAACGCTGAAAAGCACAAGTGTGGCCTGAGCACCTGAGTGCGGTGAATGCCGGGAGAATGCCAGGAGTTGATTGCTCATGCTGCTCCCAGCTCAGATCAGCCCTTCACCCCTAACCTCGATAGGACAGGGCGCGGCAGAGGTGTACGGGGCACGGAACGGGTAGTGCAATCATCCTCAAGTGGCCGTGTTGAGACCGCTGAGAACACCGATGCTTGCATGCCACTCGCCCCTGCAAGCCACTACCCACGAGCAGCCCTGAGCAGTTGCGACCACCGGACTGCTAAGCAGGTAGAGCGGGGTGAGGAGGGGAGGTGAGGAGGCTTTTGAGCATTCTAGAGCAGCGTCGGCTGCCAGCCTGGTTCTCGGGGCAGTGAGCAGCTGCTCTTTCAATCCTCCCCCATTCCACCAGTCGTTTTTTGGCCTGCTCTTGCAGTTTTGCTCACCGCACTTTTATTTATTTATTTATTGTGCAACATGTGCTGCTGAGACTTTGCACTCCCGGCAGTCTCTGCTTTTGTTTTCTTTACCTGCTGCCCATTGTGGGCTCCAAAACATACCACTGACTTGAGCACAGAGGCCACAGCTGACCTCTGCAGAGTGCGTGCCAGGAGCTTCTGCGGAGGAGGCCCAGTCAGTCTTTGTGCGGCTTGCAGGAGGCCTGTAGTGCCCCGCTCGCTATTTTTCTGCAGTACAATCATCATTCAGGTGCCACCTGCAACGTTCTACGGGGAGTGCTCGTACCCTCCACCTTAGGTGAAAGGTGGGGTATGGCGGCATTTGTAACAACGTCTGAGGAGCGCATGTGCCCCCCACCAAAGATGCAGGTGGGGTTTGGCAGCTCCTACATTGACTTACAGCATCAGTATACTTCCGTCATCCACCAAATTGGAGTGGCTGGAGGACTAGGTTATGCGAATTATCTAACTCTAACAGTTTACCTCTCGCTACTCCGAGTGGTTGGAGAGTTACGTCACATCACTCACCTGGTCATCCATCAGTGTAATAACAAGGCCTTGAGTGCAAGGCAAAATTAATTTGCTGCTGCTCATCATCAAATTCTTACTGCTTGCTATTCTGCGCAATGAGGTCCGGCAAGGTGTCCAATGGCCGAAGGTAAAAGTTACTTATACAGTTACAGATGACCTTATCAAGTGCACATCAGACACTTCAAGTCCTGTCTCTAGAAGGCAGAGGAAGGAAAAGATTACTGACTTCATTAAATCTTCTATAGAATCCTCTGCTCTTGCTCACGGCCATGTGTCAGTTAGCACATCGGCTGAGGTTGATAACCTGATGTTGATAAACTCAAATAGACAAAAGCAACTGGAAATCTTAGCTGATGTGCATGTATCTGACAAATGTTTATGTTCGATGGAGACGTCCTCCAGTGTTATTGTGGAAAATAATATCATCCTCGAGCATGCCTCCCTACAGAGATCCTCTATCCTCCTGTGTGAATTGTGCCAAGTTAATTCCTCTCCAGAAAAATCTCTGAAACCTTATGTGTTATGGCAAGAGCATTTGATAGCCAAGATGGCCTTATTGAGCAGTAGGACGCAACCATAACTTCAGGACCCAAAACGATTATCACGTTCTGCTCTCTCCAATAAAGATTCAATGGTCTAATGAACCAGTCCAATTGGATTCTTTTTTACCAGGGACAGCAAACCTTGGGGATAGTCTAGAGCGCATCACAGATTCACCCCTCTCTAAGGGACATAATAACGAGGTAACTGTTTTTGAGCTTAGTAGTAAGCTGTGGACCACTGTGCAAGTCTCATCACTGCAGCAGGATCGGGAGGCAACATACAATACAGGCCATTACGCACTTTTGCAGCCACCTTTAGGGCCCATCTTTTAATCTCAATGGAGGTGATCTCCTCAGCCCTCTCTGTTCAGTTAGAAAAACTTGATCTTTAATTTGACATTCTAAACTCCCTGCCAATTCATGTTGTTGGCATTGACCAAAAGTTGCAAGACCTTAACAATCTTATTAAGCGTTTGCAGAAAGATCCTGACAATGTTTGTCACTCGTGTCAATGCTCTTCTTTTTCTGTATCACCTAAAAACAATGCCACCCATCCTGGCAGAAATCTTGGCTGCCATTAGGCTTTCAAAATCTTCCTTGGCACTTCAGCCCTCTTCAAAATTTGACAGTGACACTTTCAGCAGGTAAACCTTGAAGCAAGGCAGTTAGTGAGAGTGCAGGACACCTTCAATGTGGAACCAATACTTGAGCCCTGCCATGGTGCTGTGTTGGATACAGAAAAAACACAGAGGGGACCCCTAAGCAAAGAAATATCGAGATTTCACTGGAGCCCCCGGTTTATAGTCCTTCACAGAGCTCTTCCACAAGGTCTTAGAACGAAGTCCTCCAAAAAAGCATAGCCACCTATGACTAAGAGAGAGCGTAAATGTCTCAGGAAGGCTAGGAATAATGAGCAGAATAAAGAAATAGATGCACCATTACTGCTCTCAGGATGTTTACAACCTTTAAAAGAAGGCAACAACCGGCAGAAATTGTGGCCCCTCTACCTGCTCTTCCAACAAATAGAACCACAAAATCTTTTGCTATCTAAAGAGTTCACACCATCAGAGCCCATTCAACCAGAAAGAGAGATTCTGTTCATGTAGTTCCAGACAGCGTAGTCTGGCCAGTAGACATAGTTCCACCTGTACCCACTGATTTAAATCTAGAGGACCAGAGTAAGGCTCCTTCTCACAACATCTCAAAGAACCTTCTGGGAAATCAACAAATTGGCCTTAGCCCAAAGCAGCTTCCCTTGCTCATGTTCAAGCAATGGCTCAGCCTTACGTTTTGGCTAATGATCAGCCCTGTAACCTCAGTCAAGTTCAGTATCAGTCAAATCCCCCTTGCCATGCATTTTGGGAGGCCATTCAACCCAGGCAGCCATTCCGGAATACACTCGAGACATGCTAGTGAACAATGGCATGGAACAGTTATTTCAAAGCTCATGCCAGCCCCCATGGAACTTCGCACATGACTACCAGGAAGATTCTCAATGGTGTGGAGGGAGTTTGGAAGCAGAATCACTGAGGATTGAGATGATTCCTCACTATAGGTCTAGAGGACGGCATCATATTTTAAATAGGGTGGCCATCTTAAAGCTGGTCTGGGCCATCGATAAACTCAAGCATCCTCAATCAGATCATATTGATCGTATTCAATTTAAGGCTAATCCAGAAAGTGAAATAAAAGTTGTTACCTGGTCAGACAGCAGGACTGCTGCAGTAGCATGACAAAACAGGGACAGCTTTTCAAGATGGGGCTTAGACTGTGAAGGACTGCATTAGAACACTATTCCAGCACCCTTTGTCCAAAACAGAGCCTATTAACAAAGAGTAACAGCCAGAACACTGGGATGTTAAGGAGAGTGATCTGCCCCTTCGAACCAACACCTTATACTCCTTTGAATTTTGGGGTTCAACAAACAGCAGCCCCTGGTGCACCCAATTATAAGAGACAAATATCTCTTGCCATTGAATCACATGCCACGCAAGGGCATAAGATAGCAACGTGAATCTCAAGTAGACATAGCTCCAGCATGTTATCCTGGTGCTCTTGGAATGTAAATGGTCTTAGTGGCAAGGCGGGAGAGGAAGATTTCATCAGCCATCTGTTAAAATATGATATTGTGTTGTTGCAGGAAACATGGTTGGAGAAGCCAGTTTCAATCCCATGCTTTAAGGCATATCACCTAGCTGCCATAAAATCAATGAAGTCAGGCAGAGAAGCAGGTAGAATGTCAACATACATTGGATCACATCTCCTCTGGCAGCATGCTCCAATTGGCTTGGCCCTCCCATGGCTCAATTTGTTACATTTTCAGCTCTAATTATCTCACATTCAGTTCATGAGTTCTGCCTTTTAGTGTGCAATGTCTACATCCACCGAATAAAAAGGGCAAAGCAGGGAAACTTGAAGTTTTATATGAATTAGTTAAATCCTTACAACATACATTTCCCATGAGTGGCTGGTCTTATCGGGGGAATTTAACATGCACCTATTAGGAAGCAACATTGACTATAAACAATCTCCACTGTCGAGCGCAGATAACAAAACGCTCCCGGCAACAACATCTTACTATAAAAATGACCAGCTTGGGAAAAATGTGTCATGGCCTTGGAACGCAGGGGTCTCTACTCCCTAAATGGCTGTTTACCTCAAGATTAACCAGCAGCATTTACCAGAGTCACAAACAAAAATCTTTTTCCATCCTGGATGATACATTTGTTGACTTGGAGTTACTGCCTATGGTCATGCACTAAGGTATTCTTGAGAGAGATGAGAGTGACTATTTGGCCACCATATCGAATTGCTGTTAAACCCCCCTAGAGTGTCATATGCAAATGAGCTGTTGAATACACCATAAGCTTACATTCTTAGGCATTTATTATGGAAGGGAGTGGAAATCGAGGTCTTAATACTTTTTTATATTTAACTTTTTATGACATTATAACCCCATACATGGTATACATCTGACACACTTCTGGCAGTCTCTGACTACGATGCTCCTGGGTTGATTTGCAGCAATCGGCACTAAAAATCATAAAACCAACAAGGAAGGGGCCACATGGTTCACCAACGCACTATGGTGGAAAAAAGAAAAGTAAAGAAGACCGTTAGAAAGCTTCAGCTACATGACCCAGTAGCCTGCCATGATTCCAGACAACAAATTGTTGCCTTAAGGCAACAATATAAGTATACCATTTGGTCTGCCAAGTGGCCTTATCAGATTCAAATTTGGTTGAAGCTTCCACATTCATACAAAAGTAAAAATAGTCATAGCTTTTGGGATGAAATTAACTCCCTTGCAAACGGGAGAACTTGTCATCACAATGCAGGAATTTCGGTAGTCGAATGGTCAACCTTGATTACGGCAGCATTTTCAGGGGATCAAAAGGCAAGGAGCATGCTGTCCGCTACACCCAAAGTGGAACATTCTCCTTCATCTTTCCAAATGCAACTCTCTTCGGAAACCAAATGGCTGTCCAATGAACAATTGAGGTTAACGCTTAAGAAGTTGGGATCTGATGGGGCTCCTGGCCCAAACGGTCTCACCAACCATTTATTTAAGCAAGCCCAGCCTTTCTGGGCACCGATCCTTACTCCATTGTTCAATCAGGCCTTTACTATCAATGTTATACCACCGTCATGGGGATGCAGCATCTGGCATTCTATATCTAACGCTGGTTCAAGATCAGTCCGAACAAATTATTGTTTAATTGAATTGATAAATGTGGAGCTAAGATTTTTGCCTTTAATCTATTGTTGGACTTGGAAGTGTAGACTTCTGCAAATAACATCATTCTTAAAACACAGATGGGTTTCAGGGCAGGAATGAATACCTTGATCAATCTTCTGGAGGTCTCATTTCTTGCTCAAAAAGCATGAGCAAACAAGTCACTTTATGCCTGCTTTGTAGATGCAGCACCAGAAATTATGGGCAAAAATGGCCAGCTGAAGTATACCACCAAAACTGGTAGATGTGATTAGAAATCTACACACATACCTGGTTTAGGTTAAAATTGGAAATGGCAACAGAATCACCCGGAAGGTCCCTATGTATAACGGATTAAAATAATGGTGCATGCTCACTCCAACTTTATTTAACATCTGTAGGGCAGATCTTGACTCTAGTTTAGCAGAGGTGGCATGTGACCCCCAAAATTAGCGAATGAACCAGTGTGTGTCTTACAATATGGAGACGACATTGTGCTTTTCAGCCAGATACAGTTGGGTCTCCAGCACTTAATTTACTAATTGGTGGAATACTCCACCATGTGGGGTCTTGAGCTAAACCACAATAAAACCAGTGAACTGCTTTTCGGGGAAACAAATTACCAGTTGCATCAAGTTCAAATGGGAGGCTGCCGGCAAATTGATGGCATAGGTCAAATACTATAAATGTCTTGAAGTAACACTGGACACAACTTTAACTTTGAAGAACATGTATGTGACGAGTGGCTCACAAACTACTCTTTGCCTTTTTACAGTTGCAAAAAAGTTGGGCAGCACTTCGCAGCGTTATCTATTGCAGGTTATCAGAGCGAAATTCCTCTCGTTGCCAACCTATGGATTGGAGTTACTGAAAGGGCGTGATGCCCCTCTGCTTAACCGGCTTCAGTCAGTTATGTTTAAGTATATTTTTCATCCACTGAAACATTTATCTCAAGCTCAGGTGAGGCTGGAATTGCGGTTATTCCATCAAGCTCCGATTCATTGGGGGACAATGATGAAAATGTGCTGGAAATTAAGAGCCGCTCCTGCTGACACGTTGGCCGCCCTACGTTGGATGGAAATGGGGCTCCAACCTGACGATAGATCATGATGGTTATTTGTACTCAGGCAAGCTTTGACCAACTTAAACTTACAAGTAACATCGGACACCAATATTGCTTTCTCTTTGCCCAAAAAAATTATTAACAAGGCTTCTAAACTTTCTTCTTGGACATCTGATAAAGCAGACATGGCGAGACAATACCACAGCTGGTTCATCCTACAGACATACACTGCCTGGCATCCTCAACCTTATCTCACGCCTCACCTTGCAGGCACCATCCAACATATTTTTCTTCAAATCTGCATGGGTGTTTTTCCATCTAAGGGTCTGGCCCTGTCATGGAAGCAAACTTGGCCAGACCCTTCTTGCCGCCTTTGCAATTTGTCGACTGAAAGCATTTTACATAGCTTGTGTATTTGTCTGGTGGTCATGCCAATGAGAAAGAAATTGTTATGTCTCTCATTGAAAGATCTACAAATTAAATATTGTCGTACAGCCATGACTGCGCTTTTAAATGAGCATAACATACAGCTAGTGGCTAGAGCTACCAAATTCCTACTGCATGTTAAAAAGCTGCTCACCCGATTGGTTGAGACCAAGGATGGTCTTCTCCATGTCGTTCCTCACCGCTAACAGGTGGGTTTTTACCCACTGACAGAGAGCCTTTTGAGTTTACACTGAATAACTATGACTGATCTTTGCTTCCCTTGGCACTTTAGTGACCGGCTAGCCCAGGTCACCTCACTATTTTGTTTTAGCTGGTGCTTTTAATTTAGTAGGTTTAATAGTATGAAAGTACAATCCTTGTTTTGGTGCTTCTGGCTCAAATCAACCAACTGAAGTATAGCAAACTGGAGTGCCCCACAACATGCATGGGCAGGGTCTCCCAAAGCTTTAGGTTTAGGCCATTAACACATTGGGTCACTGTGTATTAGTCTAGATCTGCCTATCTTGTTAAAGAGGATAATTTTAAAACTCATACCATTAACCAGCCAAACTTTTATCAATATGTCAGAGTGGTTATATTGTGTAAGCATGGTAATATTTTAATTGTTTCGTTTATGTATATGTAACGTGTAAGAACTTGAATTACCTATGCATTATTAAACTTACTTAATTACCTGGTATTTAATCAAACATTGTAAAAGCAAACCACACCATAATCAAATTACATTTCAAATCAGACAACACAACAGGCAGATCTAGCTCTTTGCTTTATTTACATCTATTTAGGAGACACTTGGGGTAGCTAGAGAGGTGCCTGGGTAACTGGAGTATTCTTTAAATAAAATAACCTATGGCGTCAAGGCCGTCCAGGGGAAATGGAATAATCACTAACAAAATGAATGATACTGTTGATTTGTCTGCCGTCCTCGACAGCCAAGATGTCCTGGAGGAAATGGAATTAAGCCAAAGAAACTGAATGGTGTAGTGCATCTGTGTTACTTTTGTGGATGGATAGATGGAGGAATGGAATGGATTGAATGGATGGATTAAGGCAAAATGCTGAATTAAATAAAAACTAAATAAAAAAATAAAATAAAAAATAAAATATATTAAAATAAAAAATCTAAATGTAAATTAAAAATAAAACATTTTAAAAAGAAAACATACAAAATATAAAACAAAATAAATAAAAAATATAGAAATTAATATAAAGAAGAAATTAAAAAATAATATTAGCAAAATTTAAAAAATGATAAAAAAATAAAACAAAAATATAAAAATTAAAATAAGAACATAAGTTAAAAAAAATACATAGAAATGGCATAAAAATAAATTAAAATTAAAAATAGAATATAATATATATAATAGAAATAAAACCAGCCACACTGTCAAACAACAATAATGGGCACAGAGGAAGCATGTCAAGCAAAGAACACATGAGAGCCTATGGCAAAGGATACTGGGTGGATGGACAAAATGGCTGCCAGTCATCCACATGGTCAAACAACAACAACAAGAAGCAAGGAGGAAGCTAGGAGAACAAGGAACACATGCAGGCCTATGGCAAGGGACACTGGCTGGATGGACAAAATGGCTGTCAGCAAGCCACATGGTCAAACAACAATAACAAGGACTGAGGAGGAAGCATGGAGAACAAAGACGAACACATGCAAGCCAATGGCAAAGACACTGGCTGCATGCACAAAATGGCTGCTAGCCACATGGTCAAACAACATCCTCCTATGCCATCAGTATTATTACACCACAATATGAACATGTTTTGCAAAAAAAGAAAAAAAGAAATACAAAAAATAGCCAACATTTTACATTTAATCCAATGCCATCCCTACCCTAAAGGACATTTTAAAACACATACCAGTGAAACATTTAGTACATGCCCTGATGACTAATAGTACTGGCCTGGGCCAACTGGCTTAAATGGCCCTTTGGGCATCTAAACCACACACTAAAAGTATATTGCAAATGTTACAAACATATAGAAAAGGCACTTAGCTGTGCAAAAGTTTCCTTCTCAAAAGGTGAAAAATCAATGAAATGCGAAATAAATCATTAATAGTCCCATCATTAAACTCTAGGCCACCCACCACTGTACATTTTTAAAATCTAATTACAGCACAAAGAAATACTTGTGCATTCCCATGCAAACTACAAAACCCTTATTCAAAAGTTTTAGAACTTACTTGTGAGCATCGCAGAAACAAAGTCTTTATATCCAAAATTATATCCAAAAGAGAATGATCCTTCAACCTCAAAATCCAAGTGAAGAGTGTCCAGGAGATGGACAAAGCACTGAGAGGAGCCTGCTGGACAGGAACAGGAAGTTGGAGTCTCTGTCACACGTCCTTCTTGTTTGGAAAAAAAAGGCTTCTCAATCAGAAAATCAAATTGCAGAGCCCAAAATCTAGTCAAAAAGGACTTAATCACTCTGGGGTAGAAAATCTACTTCAGAAGTGAGTTTGTGTTCGCGAGTGGCCCGTTTTGACCACCCACGCTAGCTGGAAGCAATACAAGAGAATGCAAAGTCTTGCATGCACTCACTAGAGGCCCAGGAGAATCGTCACGCTTGTGAGAGATTGCCAAAACCCAATCTCGTGAGCACCAACAAACTCCGCTCAGAGCCAGAGAGTGCAATTTGGGAACTACGCTCTACTCCGCATAGCATTAGATGTGAAAATGACTGTAACAAATCAAAAACTACAATTAAAAAACAAGAAAATAAACAATAATTTAACATAAAAGTATTAACATACCTTCCCATAGGCGGAGTCTCACTTCACAAAGGTTATTGTGAGCTCAAATTCCAAACCTTATGCACATGAACCCATTCTGATTCTTTTAGAAAAAATCCTTCAAGAGGCATCTATGAAATTTGAGAGTGCAATTCCATACTCTCAAAATGCATTTTTTAGTTACAATATAATTTATTACGGAGTAGTGGTGTGATGGCACAGAAGGATCAATCTCGAGCTTAAGTGACTGGAAAAGGGAGCAGTTGGTATATATCTGGAATTGTACTACTGAATATCGACAGCAACAATATTGTTGCAACTAGTATCGAGGATAGAATAGCGAGGGACAAACCATTAAATGCTAAGTGAATATGGTGAATTATAGATTTACTATTCCTAACTCCAATACACATACTTTGAAGAAATATGTTTTGTGTATATACATATATGTGAAGTAAGTAAATGTAGACTTACTTCTGTTGATATTTATTTTTGATATTATGTTCTGGATATTCTGTTCCATAGATAATGTTGATTGGCTGTTCATGGGGCTGACCATATCTGGTTGCCTTACTTGAGATGAAAATAGGACCAGACTTGTAGAATGGTTTATGGTCCGTGCAACATGCTTTGAAGTAAACACATTGCCGAACAGTTAACCAATGTAGCTATCTACATGTATCAGAGACCTTTTTTAATTTCCTAGGTTTGTGAGCAAGACTCATGGCCGTGTAGTGGTGCTGGAACACGTTTCAGAGTGGGCTTGCTGGCTCTCAACACTCTTCTCACTGAATTTATAGAATTTAAATAAAAGTGAACTGCTACTTAAAAGCAAGTCCACTAAATAATTCAAATCCATTCAGTGAGAGAACCGTCGGAAAGTGAGAATACAGCATTGCATTTTGAAACACATTTTCCACAAATGTGTGACTATATTATTTATAAAGATCACATTCTGCATCAAAATGACCTCTTTGTTGCAACTTAACTACAAGAAAGGACCACAGGATTCACTTTTGATTCGAAACGTTACGGTGTTAACTTCTCTTCTCAACTTACAATGGCCTGTCTTAATGGCAGACTGTAGTGTTTGACTTTGTTTGCATTACCTTTATGTTTTATCTGGGCTCATGCTGGCCCACAACATGTATAAATCTATGCTGTGCTCCTGGTTCTGGGCTTCTTCTCTACAGTTTACAATTCCAGCTTAACCAGTTGAGAACTCGTGGAAGAAGGAACTGCAGGATGTGGTCTCCTTTGTATGAATAAGTAAACTTTTAACTATGTTGATCTTCTTTGTCTGCCCATTCTTCAACATGGCTCAGCTTCACAAGACCAAGAGAACGATGGCATGTTAAAGTGAATTTCCAGCCTGCTATGGACATTACCCCCTAAGACAAAGAGGTGCTTTCCCAAATTCTATTAGAGATTGGTCCCTTTAAATATGGTCACATGAGGGTCCAGTGCTTGCTCGGCCACTAGACTCAAGTTATATCTCAATGATAAGGTCAGCCTAGGCCAAACTGAGACTTGCTTTTTTCCCATTCACACGGGATGTTATTGGCAGTTTGATCTGCGCTGTACCTACTTAAGCAGAACCAATGTTGTTTTGCAGATGGCTGTTCTCTATCTGAAGTTGCATAGTGGGTAAGAAATGATGGACTGGAATTGACTGGCTGAGAAATTAGCAATAATTCCACCTATTATCTTTGTGTACACTTCTATGACACACCCTCAGTGCAATGTGCAGATCCAGACGTGAGTTCCATGTTCTCTGTCACACAGGGCTTAAGCTGAGCCTCATTGATGAGGCCTTACAAGGGCCAAAACATTCTGGAGTTATTGTGTGCCTACTCAGGGTGGACTTGCCTATCAGTTCAAGCTGGACTACTGGTTTTGGAGCAAGAACATGGTAAATTGCATATGTCTCAGCTATGTTTGAAGGGGCATACTAGGTTAAAAATATTGGACTGAATACAGCCTGGTAATCACAAGTGGTCAAGCATTCCTATCTTGTTTTTATTTTTTCCATGTTAATGAATCGATGGTATTAGCTGTGCTTGTTTGGTACATTCATAACAATAGCTGGTTGAGTCTTACAAAAGTCACTACAGCTATTCTGGGCTGGCATGCTGACAAAAGAGTTATTTTCGTTGTCACACTCTATTCCTTGTCTTTTCTTTCTCTGTCTTTCTATGTCGCTCTCCGGCTCTCATACAAGAATCCTTACATTTGTTCGTCTTTGGAATGAAAAAAAGAATTATCAAAGACGCCTAAAAGCAATGGAAGGAATTTTCTGTTTTCATCAAAATTGCAGAATTTGTTTTTCACAGTTCTTCAGGCGGTGATGTTTTATGCATAAGACCCCACTATGCAGACTTACATCCCCAAACATTTGCAAAAAAGTCAGATCGTAACTTCAGCTGCAAATTAATTTATTAAAATTTTCAGCTATATCTTGGATGCAACTATACCCTCGTCGGTATATATAGAAAATGAGATGTACCCAACAGAACTATTTTGGGCTCAGTTTCTTTAATTTCAGAAATTGTTATATTCCAAAACACAGAGACAGAGCTGAAGTAATGACATTGCAAATACTGTGCAAGGAGAAGTAACGGCCATCAAGGATAGTGTTTCACTGCACAATAAAAAGTAACACAAGGAGCCTTGTTGTGTCAGCAGTATGCTGCCTCTAAAGGTTCTGCGTGCACAGTACAAATTATGTCTCCCAGAGCTACATTTTGGTACTGTAACATGGAAATCTGTTTTTGGGAATATGGATTAAGACCAATACAAAAACTATTTTGCCAGAATCTGGGGGCTACCAAGCAGAATGTTGTTGCATACAACACATCATGCTGCATGTTTAGGGTTGCCAGATCATTGCATCTCCACAGGACACAAAGGGGGTCATTCTGACGACCGCGGGCGCACCGCCAACAGGCTGGCGGTGCTCCCAAGGGCATTCTGACCGCGGCGGTATGGCCGCGGTCAGAAACGGAAAACCGGCGGTCTCCCGCCGGTTTTCCGCTGCCCTGAGGAATCCTCCATGGAAGCGCAGCTTGCTGCGCCGCCATGGGGATTCCGACCCCCTCACCGCCATCCTGTTCCTGGCGGTTTTGACCGCAGGAACAGGATGGCGGTGAGGGGTGTTGTGGGGCCCCTGGGGGCCCCTGCAGTGCCCATGCCAATGGCATGGGCACTGCAGGGGCCCCCATAAGAGGGCCCCTAAAAGATTTTCAGTGTCTGCCATGCAGACACTGAAAATCGCGACGGGTGCTACTGCACCTGTCGCACCCTTCCCACTCCGCCGGCTCCATTCGGAGCCGGCTTCCTCGTGGGAAGGGGTTTCCCGCTTGGCTGGCGGGCGGCCTTCTGGCGGTCGCCCGCCAGCCCAGCGGGAAACACAGAATAACCGCGGCGGTCTTCTGACCGCGTAGCGGTATTCTGTTGGGGGAACTTTGGGGGGCGGCCTCCGCCGCCCGCCAAAGTTAGAATCACCCCCAAAATCTTAATGAGCAGGTGTTTTAGTCTTATAAATGCTATCAAAGCTTATAAGCATACAAGTCGCAAAACGCACAGCTTTGTTTAAGAGAAATCAAGACATGGAAACAGAGTGGTGTTTGGACTTTTAAGCAATCACGCAGCTCTCTCACTAACACTGCCAACTGCAGGTGTGTTTGTTGGTCAGAGCCCTGGCAGCCTTGGGTCTATCCGGAGAAGGACCTTCACCTCATTGTCCACTTTAAATTATAACCAGAGATGTCAATGTAATTCTCATGGCTACTGTGAACCTGTGCAGTGGAAAGGGGAGCTGACCCAGCACTGCAACTTACTAACTCACAAATCTTCTCCATCTCCCTTTTGAGTTGTGATGAATGTATAGTAATTGACTTTATTACAAATACGGAGGCTCCTATTATGCTAACTTCTCTTGCTTTATTTTGAATAGCAGCCAAGACAAAAAACTACAAATCCCAGTAAACCTAGCTGGGAAACTACTGAAAATATGTCACACAGAGAATAACCAATCAGAATAACAGGTGAGTATAAACATCGTGAATGAGAGCAACAAGTCCTCTTTTCTTGCTGCTCGCAGTCAAGATAAGTACTATCTTTCTTGTGCATGTTATTCATAAAATTTAATACAGTTATTTTATTGTCTTTTATTACATCTTTATTCTTTTCTTAATGTATTGTCAATACGCTTCTAGACATACTTCTATCCGCTCGTTCCATTCTGTTTTCAACCTTTCCTTGCCGTCGGATAAATCTATTTGTAACTTTCCCTGGCGTTTTAAGGCGAACGCCCGCGACGCGCATGCTGTGCACGGCAGCGTTTGTGCCGGCACAGCACGTACACTTTCGGCTCCTCGAACTCCTCATCGCGGTCACGCTTTTTCAAGCGCGACCGCTACTGAAATAAATCCAAGCCCCGGTGAGCGCTTTCCTTGATATTTGTCTGAGGGGATCAATTGTTTCTTATTCAGCTGTTTTCTCTTCGCAGTCGTGCTTTCTCAAGTGCGACCGTTTGTTCAAGTATCACAGAGCCATTTTCTTCATATTATTTCCGTTTCCCACTGCCTGGTTCACAATTTTTGTTCCCCTTCTTCATTTTAACCCTGTTAATATATATCTCAGGCAGTTACATTTTTTATTTTAAATTTTACCTTTTTATATTATTATTTAAATAATTACTTAAGGTTTTTTTCGCACAATGGAAAATTATTCTGAAGATGAAGAGGCTCAACATTTTAAAGACGATTTAGATTCCTTTATTCAAGACTCTGTTCAGAAGGTGGTTTCCAGCTCAATTTCCGATTTCTCTAAGACATTTGAAGCCTCCGTCAAAAAATATTCCTAACCAACCGTCCACTTCCTCCAATGCCACTTTCCCCATTCAGATCACTAATCTGGGAGATACAAATGACGACAAGGGTGATTCAGACACGGATAAGGATGATCCAGACACAATGATCTGGCCAGGGCCTGTGGAGAAGAGGCGTAAAACTTCTCTAAATTTATTGGGAGAGTCATCTAAATCTAAATCAAGTGAAAATAATTCCTTATTGGATTTTGCGGGTCAACCGATGTTTGATCCGTCACTTATCCGTCACCCTAACTCCACCGAATGGACTCCCTGTGATCATGTGGCAGAATATGTTTCAAAAAATTTACGACAACCTTTAGATAAGTTAGTGCGTAATAGACTTAAATCTGAATGCCCCAGACGCTCCCTCCCCAACAATATTACAGCCACTCCTGTTATTGATCCCAACATGTTAATGTTCTTTACCAGATTTGGAAAAGATCCCAAAAAAGGGGTAGACAGAGCCTAGACCAACTGCCAGGACAGGTTGCTGGATCTCTCTGGTCCTCTCACGAGAATTTTGGAATTGGCTGAAGAAGCCAGAATGGAGGGCAAGAAGGATGACCCGGTCATCCTGTCTAATTGGGCCCAAAGGGCGATTTGCCTCCTTGGCAACACAAACGCTTCCATGGCGCAGGAAAGACTCAAAAGCCTTTTACTGAAAATTGACCCTAAACTCAACAGTCTCGCATCCAAAGAAATGGGTCCAGAAGCCAACGGCCTGCAGTTTGGGGACTCCTTTATCAAGGAGCTTAGCAAATATGTTCAAACCTTTACTTCGATGGACAAAGCGCAATCTTCCATACGGAAGATTTTTCACTCATGTGATTTTGGAAGAGCCGGCAAAGGCAGGAGCCGCTTTGTCAGCCGATACACCCAGAGGGGTGCGGTCAACCAGACCAGAGGCTCCACTTCCTATCAGCAGGAATTCAAGCCACAGTTTTACCCACAGAGGTATTGTTCCTTCAGATGTGGCTTCCGATCCAGAGGCGCACAAAGCTCAGGTAAGCGCTCCTGTTTGTGGTCCATTGTTGGTGGGAGCCCGGACAGCATTATTTCTGACAAACTGTCAGATTCTAACAGCAGACCCATGGGTTCTGCAGACAGTTTCAGGTTATTGTATAGAACTCTATTCCACTCCATTCCAACATTGTGTTCCAAAACCCTTAATGTTTTCCAAACAACAAGACTATCTGCTCTCTCATGAGAGAGCCATGTTCCCCTCACCCTTCAGGGTTCACCAGTACGCTATTTCTAGTTCAAAAAAAGAACAAAAAATTTCGTCCAGTTATAAACCTCAAGTCTTTCAACAAATTTGTGGTTTATCACCAATTCAAGATGGAAACTATTTTCCATCTTCGGGATTCGCTATTGACAAACGATTGGATGGTTCGTTTGGACCTTCAAGACGCTTATCTCTCCATCCCCATTCATCAGTCATCCAGGTATTTTTTTAATTCCAATGAAAGAGGCCAATTTTATCACTTCACATGTCTTCCTTTTGGTCTTTCTTCAGCTCCTTGGTGTTTCACCAAGGTATTAAAACCAGTAGTAACGCACATGTGAGCGCAGGGGGTCAGGATTATAGTCTACCTAGACGATTTCCTCATTTTACATCAGGACAAATCCTTACTAATACAACACTTAGACACGTTTGTTTCCCTCCTTCAGAGCCTAGGATTCCTCATCAACAGAGACAAATCCGACCTTGTTCCGTCCCGTCAAATGGAGTTTTTAGGTTTTCTCATAGATTCCATCAAGGCTACTCTTCATCTTCCAGATCAAAATATTTCCCATATAAAAAAGGAAATTCGGTCAGTTTTGAACAAGTCACAACTTACAATCAAAGGTCTGGCCCGTATAATCGGTCTTCTAGCCTCATCTATTCAGGCCATATTTCCAGGCCCTCTTCATTATCGAGCGCTTCAGCGATTAAAGATTCGCCATCTTCGCGAAGGTTTCGGATACGAGGATCTACTTTCGCTAGATCACGAGTCCTGGATCGAACTTCAATGGTGGCTCGACCATCTAGACGCTTGGAATGGCCGGGCAATATTCTCTACAGCACCAGATCTTGTCTTAGAATCCGATGCAAGTCGGACTGGTTGGGGCGCAAGATGTGCTCAGTTCTCAACTGGAGGTTTATGGTCAAGAGAGGAGTCATCTCTGCACATAAATTGTTTAGAGATTCTTGCAGGTTCCTTTGCAATCCAAACCTTCGCCAAAGACAGGGTAAGTTGTTCTATTCTCCTCCGGATGGACAATCTTTCAGCAGTTCACTATATAAATCACCTGGGAGGTACTTCGTCGAAACCCCTCGCCGAGCTAGCAAAAAGCCTGTGGGAATTTTGTCTCCAAAATCAAATTTCCCTATGAGCAGAATATCTTCTGGGAAATATGAACACAATCGCAGATGGTGCTCCAGGTACCATCAGGACTCCAGCGATTGGCGTCTTCACCCTTCTATCTTCAAGAATCTTTCTTCCATATTCGGTCCCTTCTCTGTCGATCTCTTTGCCTCTCGTTTAAACTCTCAAATCCCTCAATTCTACAGTGGCGACCAGACCCTCAAGCTTTGGCTACCAACACTTTCCAACAGGATTGGTCCAATCAAACGAATTATGCTTTCCATCCTTTCATTATGATCTCCAGAGTTTTGGCGCAGGTTCGCCGTCAATCCACCAGAATCTTATTGCTTACCCCCTTTGGTAGGGACAGCCTTGGTTCCCCTCAGCTCTCGAATTACTGGCAGACTTCCCTGTTCTTCTTCCTCTCTTTCCCTCTCTTTTGTTGAATCCCCAAGGACAACCTCACGATCTGATACTCAACCATTCACTCAAGTTAGTAGCTTGGATGGTTTCGGGTCTGCCTGGAGAACCCCAGGATTTTCTCAGGAAGCTACGTCAGGCCTGGGCTCCCGGCACAATTAAAGCTTACAAGTCAGCCTGGTCAGTCTGGCATAGTTGGTGTCTGGTCAGGGGTGCCGATCCCTCTTCAGCGGATGTAGTTCTTATCATAAATTTCTTGGCCTCCCTGGCAGCCCAGGTCAAACCATATAGAACGGTTAATATGTACAGGTCCGCGATTTCCGCAGAACATGACCCAGTAAACAACAAGCCAGTTGGTGAACATCCTCTAATTTGTCGACTGTTAAAGGTTCCAGGTTCGAAGAAGGACAAAGACTAATCTAATGTCAGTTTTTTACCCATACTTTCCTGGTCATGCTAATTTATGCGTAGGAACTTGTTTGAAAGAATATATATCAAGAACACAAGATTTGAAAAGGCCTTCCAAAACTCAACCCCTCGTCTCCTTCAGGTCCCCTCACAATCCTGTCTCGTCCACTACTTTGGCCCGTTGGGTGAAATGGATTATGAACTTGGCTGGTATTGATATTTCCCTTTTTAGGGCCCATTCCACTAGGGGAGCTATGGCTTCCAAGGCCTTTTGGGCAGGATTGAGTTTGGTTGACATTCTCAAATCGGCAGATTGGTCAAATGTCTCAACTTTTAGAACTTTTTATTGTAAGCCTGTTTCTCATGTGGCTAATTCAGTAATTTCCATGCTTTGAACTAGCATAATAGGAGCCTCCGTGTTTGTAATAAAATGGAGATTTTCTTAGCTTTAGTGAAAGAAAGCCTTGATTTTATTAAACACACGGAGGCGAGTATTATCCCACCACTTTTATTCCTGTGTTTAACCCTCCCTTTGTTTCAGCAGGTACATCTACTCTTCCAACCAGACGTCTTAAAGTCTTTCCTTCACCACACCATGATGCTTCGACTGGCATACCCTCTACTATACAGAAGAAGACTCTACTTCAGGACTTCCATCTTTCCCTTTTCCATCCAGACCTCGATGAAAAGACTGTTAATATCGTTTATCGTTTTGAAGCCTTATTTTAGATTCTGTTGGCATGTGTTATTTTACTTCTGATTGTTCCTTTATTCAGAGTGAATTAACTGCTTTGCAAGAAAAGAGGACTTGTTGCTCTCAGTCACGATGTTTATACTCACCTGTTATTCTGATTGGTTATTCTCTGTATGACATGGACTAGGATTTGTAGTTTTTTGTCTTGACTGCTATTCAAAATAAAGCAAGAGAAGTTAGCATAATACTCGCCTCCGTGTGTTTAATAAAATCAAGACTTTCTTTCACTAAAGCTAAGAAAATCTCCATTAATATAACTTTGGGAGTATTATTGGCTATGCTTATTTTCCATGGCTAATGAATTGGGGACTTTTGGTTGCCTATTTTTTGTTTTGTGACTCTTAATTATTCTACGGTATTTCTGTAATTTAATATAACCGAATATTTGAACAGTGGTGCTAATTTGTTCTACTTTTTCAGCAACTGACTGTAATGGTGCATAAAAAATATATTTCTGACACCACTTTTATGACAAAGAAGTCAGGCTATTTAAGAAAGTCATAGAAGGATCAGGCATAACCTCTTAATCAGAAGAAGAAGAAGCTTTATTCGGTATGAAAAAATTCATCCATTACAACACATAATCACCAAAACATTATAAAATACCAATAAAAAACATGTATAATAAAAGCACCCATCATAAAAACATGTACATATAAATATATATATATAGACATATATATATAAAAATAGAAAACAGACAAAGATAAAAACCTCATTCATAAAAACTGAAAACAAATAAATAAAATCATTCTAAAAATTCTACATTTTTGCGCCAAGTAGTAGCTCCCTTCAGGAATGAATCCAGGCCCTTCCATACCAGTACATCTGAGGCCATTTGCAGCCACATGAAAGCAGGACGGTATTGCACAAAACCCTTGGGCCTAAGGAGCGGTAGTAGAAATCGGGTTCTAAATGGTGCATAAAAGGCACAAAACAGTGTAAAATGGATCAAGGTCTGATGGGACACCCCATCACAGGGGCAGGGTCTAATACCTTTCTCCCCATACTGACCTAGGGGGAAGCACAAATTACTTCTAATGATCCCCAAGCGAAATTGAGTTATGAGAGACCTTTCCTTCGCATCCTTGATTTCTGAAAGATATCGCTCAGGACCCTCCCACATCTTTAGCATAGTAAATTCCCTGATCGATTTTTTCCTTAGAGCCTCCCCCTCCCTCTTGTTCTCCTGGATTCTCTGAAAGTTATCCTTAACCCATTTCTTATCATAGCTAGTCAGGTCCTCGGGATAATCAAACAATTCAGGCCGCCCCAGGTCATGTGCCATCTTCCTTATGTGCGACAGCCAGGGAATATGCTTTACATTGTCGCAGGCCAAACAATCCCTTAGGATATCCCTGTTAAGAGAGGCATGTTCGTTACTCCAAACTGAAATCCATAACAAAAGGGGAGCCAGCTGGGTAGTGTCGTGTACATACTCAAGGTCCAGTTCCAGGTGAAGGCAAAATCCAGGAATATTTTGTCCAACACCCAGAAGCCTTCTACAGAAACGATTTTCTTCCACCATAAGGACTCGGGTATCCCTAAAACCCCACAGTGCTGAACCATACAGAAGGACAGGTAGGCATTTCCGCCTAAAGATTTCAAGCAGGGGTTTGATAGGTTTGCTACCTACCCTAGCCGCAAAGTCAAAGGTTGCACCAACTGTTGCATGAAAAAGCACAATCCTTCTAGCAATACAGGTTTTCCAAGATCCTTTCTCATCAAAAATGACCCCTAAGTATGGGAACTCATGGACTCTGCTAATAACTTGATCCTCCACCCTTAGCTCCCCCACCCTACTCATAGGTTTACCACAAACCATAAAGTGCGACTTCTTAAAATTGACCTCCAGTCCCAAAGCTGACATAAAGACAACATAAGCTCTAACTAATTCTCGGAGATCATTCATCGTGCGGGCCATAAGGACTGCGTCATCCGCATACGTCAGCACAGGGATATCAATACCCTTCACCTTCGGGACATCCCTGCAGTGTTCCATCAGAAAATCTGACAGTCCATTTGTGTATAGAAGGAACAAGGTAGGGGCCAAGACACACCCCTGGCGCACACCCCTTGAAAGCCTCTGAGCATTCCCCATTTGGGCCCACCCTCACGTTTGCAACTGTCCCTGAATGGAGATATCGTAGAAGCTCTACAATATTAGGGTCCAACCCTAACTGAATTAGCCTCTCCCATAATAAAGACCGGTTTACTTTATCAAAAGCACAGCTAAGGTCCATAAAAGCAAGATAAAGGGTACCTTTCCTGGCCTGCGTTTATTTGTTGATTATCATCAGTAGATTAAGACACTGTTCTTGCGTGCCGAGGCCTTCCCTGAAGCCATACTGTTCCCGCCTTAATATATCATTTCCTATCATCCAGGCCTCCAGACGACCTAGGATAATCCGTCCCAGAATCTTCACAGAGGAATCCAGCAGTGAAATAGGGCGATAAGACTTAGGATCACTTCGATCACCCTTTTTAAACACTGGGACTATACATGCCAATCTCCAAGAGGCAGGAATGCCCACAGTAACAGCTGCATTGAGAACATTTAGGAGAATGGGTGCCCATAACTGAGGGTTAGCTTTATACAGATCCATCGGGATTGAGTCCGGGCCCGGAGCTTTATTATGCGCACAACTCTGTATCGCATCAATAACCTCCTGTAGTGAGAATCTGATTGCTAGGTTAGGAGCCTCATCAGACACACTCTCCCGCATATTTCTTAGGGGGGTACCCTCAAATATACTACAGAAATGAGTTACCCAGGCCTCCGGGGCTATATTACATCCAAGGCCCTCAGAGGTTTCTGTTTCAAAGGAACCTCTATTCACCACCTTCCAAAACAGGCTGGGGTCTTTCAAAGCTGTAGCACGCTCTAACTCTTCCCAGGCTTTATCTTTATATTTTAGCTTACTATCCCTCAGGGTCCTTTTATACCTTATTCTGGCTTCTTTTACAAGAACCCAATCTCTAGGGTGAATCTTGGTAGCCATCTTTAAATTTGCCCTTGCATCATAGCAGGCTTTGTCGTACCAACCTCTTAACCAACAGTGAATGGCCAATTAATGGAACAGTAGTACAGTTTGTTAAAGCACTTGGACCCAGATTTAAAAGAAAATTATGGAGCGCGATGCTGCACCACAATTGGTAGCTCTGTGCTCCATCATTTTCACAATGCAGGGATGCAATGTATTTAAAAGACTACCGCACAGCCTGTGTTATCCCCTGCGTTGACACTAAATTTGCTGCCATCCACCAACGCAGCCACCCTTGCATCATGGTGCAAGGATGGCTGCGTTGAGGGGGAGATTCTTTTTGTGCAGGTATGGACATCTCCCTACAAAAAAACAATCTTAAATGGCAAAAAACGAGGAGAAAGAAAACCATTTCTGCTCGTTGTGCATGCTAACGCCAACCCTGGGGTGACATTACATTTTGGCACTGCCTCAGGTTTATGAAAACTCATAAATCTGGGACAGTGTCAAAATGCAATGGGTGTTGCTATGGCATGCCCACAGCAACACCCACTGCATGCTCCTTCCATGGAATGTGCTGCGTGTGAAGGGGCCATATATACAAGGAGGTGTTAAGCCACAAAAAGTGGCTTAACACCACTTTGTAAGTACGCCGCAGAGCATATCGCCACCAGAACATCACAAAAAGTGACACTCCGGGGGTGCTAGGGACTCTTGATTATGCCCCTTGCTGCTTCCACTGAAAAATATCTCACACAGGTAACACATGAAGACCAGACTTAAAAACATATTGTATCATAGAGCAAACTATGGCTGAGGGAAAGATTAAAAAAATAAAAGAAACACAATTATACCTATTTAAAGCCTCATTATGAGTTTGGCGGTTGGACAAGCTGACTGACAAACGTTGAGGGATGAGACCACCATCAATCTGGCGGCCTCACTCCCTATCGTATTACTATGTTCCCGCCAGGCTGACTGGCTGGAATATCATATTATGACATTCTGGCTGTCAGTCCAATGGGAACACTGCTACGGTAATGACCTCTGCTCCCCTAAGGGAGCAGAAGCCAGTACCGTAGCACTACAGCACTCTTGGAATGCGCACTGTTTGTAAAGCAGACAGTGCACAATCTGAGAGTGCTGGGCAGAGGTGCCCCTGCTTGTGATGGGCAGTAAAGAGGCTCCACTGAGGCACCCAGCACAGCCATTCCACCAGTTTTTCCATGAAAAGGATTGTGGCAAGGGAACTTGTGCTCGGCACAACGGTGCCAATGCTGAGCACGAGTCAGACTGCTGTCTGCCCGTTAGGAACCATATTCCTGGCTAGGGCAGTGGTCCCCTGGTGGTCCAACTGCAAGGGTTCTAATGTGGCAGTCGGACCACTTGGAGTGCGGTGTTCCGAGCTCCCCCGTGGCATTGGCGGTACTCGGACACCAATGTCGTATTGAGGACCTAATTGTTTAAAACAGTTTAAAATTGCATGCATCATACAAATTCACAATTCAATTTTTGGGACATGCACGATTTCTTTTGTCTTAAAATACTCACATCACACTTCAGAATTCAAAGACAACCTGTTTTATTTGTACAAGCATGCAAATGATAGGTTGAGACATTCCAATAAAGCAAAGGAAACAAAATGTTTTATTTGCATGTGTACTTCAAAATCTTCAACCTGCTGTAACCTCCATTCACACGTCCGAGTCTCTATGTTCATGTTCCAAAATTCTCTCACTTTGCGATACGAAAGATGACAAAGTAAACACAGATATCCATGTTAAAGAAATTATCAGAATTTTATCACATGAAACTGTTTGACATTTATGGGTCCGTCTGCCTTTGAACACAAAGCAAACTCTACAGGAGACTAAGGGGCATATTTATAATTTTTGGTGCAAAACTGCACCATTCCTAAGCACCAGCCGGGTGCCACATTTATGGAATGATGCTAGCGGGTGCAAAGGGTGGGCTAGCGTAAAAAAAAAAATTACATTAGCCAGGTGGGGCCTGGTGGTATGGGAGAAGGGAGTTTTGCACCAAAAAATGATGTTAGGTCGATGTTGGGGTGGTTGGCATAACTCCTATCTTAGAAAAGACAGGACTCATGCCCACCACCCCAATGGCCAACCCAATGGACAAGTGTCCCTGTGTAATGCAGGGGTCCCCAAGTTGGGACCCCAATGGCACTTTAATAAAAAAAAAATACTTAGCTATACTTACCCCACTTACCTGGGATGGGGTTCCCCATCCTCCGGTGACCCTCTTGTGTGGGTGCTCCTGGGGCTTGAGGAGGGCACCTGTGGGCTCATTCCATGGAAATGGGTCCACAGGTCCCTTACTGCCTGGTCTCACCCAGGCTTTAAATAATGGTGCAAAGCAGGCTTTGCACCATTATTTAGCCCCTCCTCCAACCTATGCGTCATTTTAGCACACGGGAATCAATCAATCAATCAGGAATTTGTAAAGCGCACTACTCACCCGTGAGGGTCTCAAGCTGCTGCGGAGGGGGAGGAGAAGAGGGAGAGGTGCCTCTACTGCTCGAACAGCCAGGTCTTGAGAAGTTTTGTGAAGGTAAGGAGGTCTTTGGTCTAGCGCAGGTGGGTGGGAAGAGTGTTCCACGTTTTGGCGGCGAGGTGTGAGAATGACCCACCCCTGGTTGTAGTTCTGTGGACGTGTGGGACAGTTGTGAGGGCGGCGGAGTGGAGATGCCAGGTTGGGGTGTAGAAGGAGTGTCGTCTGTTGAGGTATTCTGGTGCGGTGTTGTGCAGTGGATAAACATGGGGCTATGGGGTTTGCACCATTTTTAGATGGGAACGCCTACCTTGCACTTCATGGATGCAAGGTAGGTTCAAGCATCTAACAAATGGTGCAAACTACAATATTTTGATGTTAGACGTGTCTATCATCAAAATGTAAATATGGAGTTTGTTTTGCGCTGAACTTACGTAAAAAAAATGACGCATATTCTGAGCAAATCGGGTATAAATTTGCCCCTAAATATGCCTCAATATTACACATGTTCTTAAAAGTGTATCGTATATGGGGGTGTGCAGAGGCACCTTTGGCAGCCCTGTTTCCAGAACTAGTCCCACTATAGTCTGCAGACCCTGAAGTTTGCAAAACCCTGAGCGTGAAAATCAAGATAAAACACATTTGGTAGTGGAACATAGATATAATTCCTGTGTTGCCTGCTGAGGCTCTGAGGTAAGAGGGAATAAACAGAAGAATTTTCATCCACGCCTCGTCTGGTGAAAAAGGGAAGAAGGGGGGAAATGTCAAATGTAGGTCAAATGTAGGTGCTCGGTGTATGAAGGACGCTTTCAGAGTCAGACAGGGAACCAAAAGCTGAAGAAGCCCTGGCAAAATGTTTGTCAGCCCTGCTTCCTTCCTCCTCGCTCTCCTGTCTTTCTCCCTCCTTCTCTCTTTCCTCTCCTTTTCTGAAACCCCCATGCCTGCTGTAATTACCTGGCGAAGCTGTAGAAAGTGATAACATACCAGCAGTGCCCCCTGCCATTAGAATTGATCTCAAGAGGGTCCAGTTTACGTGGTGCAAAAAACAGGCAGTGCAGGACTGGACGCTAACAAGAGCATAGCACGAAAAGACTGCTTTTACTCTGAAGGAATGAGAAACTCGTAGTTCGTGGTGGCAAGACAGTATTCATATTGAGCTGAAGGCAAATTTCAGCACTGAATGCTGCACGGTTACTTTCAAATTTTCATTTTTTAGGTTGCAAATGTTTAGAAAAGAATGTGTTAGAAATGAGGAATATTTCCCTGATCAATTTGGAGATTTCTGGAAATTTTTGATACGTGAAGGAAAAATATTGCTTATGAAACAGTTTTGCACACGAGCACCGAAAGATGCAGGAGTGATTTTAGTAATACAAATCAGATATTCAAAAGATATTGATTCATCAAAATAATTAATTATAACTGATGAATTCTGGATAGAGGTATTGGTGTCTAAGGGCCTCGGACAGCAAGGGGAAAATCAGACATGGTAAGCTGAGAGCCCTCTTGCCAGACAGGATGAATGTCCCTTAACAAATCACTACACCCTGCAGTTGTTCCATTTCACAAAGGCTATATTTCGCCTATCATCTTATACCTGTTCTTCATGTCACGTAAGCTTGTGTTTCTATTACCTTGTTCGGAATGTTTTGCATGTAGGGGAAGCGTGTACTGCGTCCACCTCTTTTTCACGTGTTTATAAGCTTGCATTGCAGCAGCCATACTGTATCCGTAGGTTGTGTGTTAAAGAACCTTATATTTATCCTGTTGTTGATGTGCCTATTCAGGATAAGTGATGGAAGCTCGATCCTCTATTCCTGTGTAGTATAAACTGTTATGCATACTTTTAACAGCCTATGTCATCAGTATGTAATATTCACCATTAAACATTGGAAGGTTGTACTGTTTCTGCCCATGTGGTGCCCATTCATGGTGAGTGGAGGATACCACCATTAATGCATGTGATATATAGACAGATCTGTACACTTCCGGAGCCCTACATGGCAGTATTATACATCACTATTAAACATTTTATCATCTCATCTCACTTGGGGGGACAGGCTGTTTTTTCCTTCAAAGGGGACTCAGCTTAAAATATACTTTGAAGACTACTATTGTAGGAAAATCACCAGGGTTTATTTTTAGTTGGAATCAATGGGAGCCTGTTCACAAATTGTAGTTTGTAGTACATTTATTAGTACTTGACTAGTTCTACTGACTCCTTACAAAATCGTATTCACAAACCTATGAGTGTAAATCCCTACCTCCACCTCTCCTAACTTTTCTATAGAGAGCTCAACACACATGTAAGTTTACCACTGAGTGGTAAATGTATGAGTGACAGGGGAGGGGTGCACTGGCCTGATTACTAAATAGGGAGGTTAATGGAGGAGTAAGAATGGATTTAGTGAAGGACATAGACCCACCCACAGAAGAGTAAGCCTATTACTATTCAGAAACTGTACTTCTAAAGTTACTACAGCAAAAAGGCCCCAAAACAGTAGTAAATTATTCCAACTCAGAGCTAGAGGAAGTGCAGTGCCACTCATGTATAACCACTATTGCAGTTCTCTCCCATAACAATAATAGTGGTAGAAACCTAAAATAAAACGACACATGAAATAGGGTTAAGTTAAATTAAATTATTTAAAATAGGTAAAAATATGAGTAGATATAATTCGATGTTAAAAAATGAATGAAGTGCAAAATATTTTGATGAATATTTCTAAATGTATACATTAACAGAACATTAGCTGTTATTAAAATATAATCACATTACTTTTAATTAATTATTTACATCTTTTTTATAATTTTTAATAATATGTTACTGCATTAGGTGGTAATTTATTTTGTGATTTAAACTTCAGAAAAATGACTTGCGTATATTTTAATATCTTTAAGCTAATAAAATAATTAATTCAAAATTGAGTAAATAATGCTGTCCATTTTTATTACACTTAAAATAAAAATATAAAACAAATTTAAATAAATATTTAAGGAACAAATACTAGTTTTTGTTTTAGTTAAATACTTTTTTCTCCTTTTCCTTTCTTTACTATAGAGAGACTTGATTTTTGAGTGGAGAGTTCCCAATGGCAAATTATTGGTAACATTCAAAAAGTTTATTAAACTTGTAGATTAATTTAATATGTTTTACAATGTTGAACAAAAAAAATGTTAAAACACTATTAACTTAACTTTGAATAAAAAATATTAACTAACTTAAATATATTAAATTAAATGCAAAATATAGTTGCAAGATTTATATTAAAATATAATTTCCCATATAAAGTATAAAATATAATATGGGTTAATAATTGTTAAGAATAATTAATAGAATGAATTATTTAAAACATAAATTAATACATTTTTAATGTCAATTAATTTAACAATAATTTAAACATTTTAAATGGTTGTTAATTATGTTATAATTAACAAAGAACAATTTTTTATTTTTAGATTTCTTTACACATCAATTTATATATATGTATAGTTTTAACTATTTTAAATAATTTAATTTAAATTCAATATTGTTTCCGACAAAGTTTTATTTTAAGCCCAGACCTTCATTATTCTCTATGGCAGAGTGTTTGGCCATGTGTGCTGCTAAACCTTTCTAGTTTATTTTTTGGCAGTAGTAACATACATCAGTACCTTCCCCATACCCCTTTTCCGGGGAGTGGAGATATGTAAAACCACAAGTTTGGGTAATTTTCTACACAGATCTTCTGAATAGTTAAAAGCTGTCACGTCACTCCAATGTGTAAAAGTAAATTGCATATGTAAATCACTCACAAGTGTAAGTTACCTTTGTGACTTTCCATGCTTGTAAACAGCACAATGTATAGATTTTCAACCTCAAACTCTCTCTCGACACAAGGCAATTTTTATAATTGTATTAATGTGAAATTGTCCTCCTTTTCTCCACCAACAAATATTACACTTTATTTGCTTCCAGTCTGTAATCAAAAGCAAGACAGAAGCAGTTTTGTCTATACTGTGAGCACTAACTCTACAAAAAGCCTTGCTTCTTTGAGACTAAACAGTTGTTGCTCCTGGTTCATATTATCACTATTGAACTGCTCCTCTTTTAGACAGCCCTTTCAAGAAATGTTAGAGCGAAATGGTACAGGCAATTCATTTTGCAGAAGGCCTTTTTTACAAATTACCATGGAACATAAGTTTCAAGCATTCTGGTATGTAATTATATTGGCATTAGAATAAAACGCCTGTGGATTAAGTGATTTTCATACTTATAAATTATGCTTTCAGAAGTCAAAATCATTATTTAATGTGACTGTTCAAGTGTTTATTAAAAGAAAAGCCGATACTTCAGTAACATTGTAGCTAAATGGATGCATATTTGAATAGTAATGACTGGAAGCTCAACATTTTATTGGGCAGATGGTATGCAATTTTGTATTTTAGCTCAAGCTATGAGTAATACTTTTCGCTTTGGATAACGTGGATGGCAAAACAAGCTTATTTTGAAGAGCTCCGAGTCATTTTTTGCTGAGACCATTTGTTACAATGGCTATGCAAGATACCAGGATGCCAGTGCTCAATGTTAACCAGTGGTTGCATGTGGGGGGCATCCCTCATTTTTAGATCTTGCAAGAGTGAGGCAAAGGAGCAGAGGGCCTGGTGGAGGATGATAGAGGCATTATTTTCGGAATCAAGACCAAGCAGCATTATATTCAAAACCCAAATAATATCGCCGGCCACAGGTTTCTGAGATACATTTTAGCGATTAAATCAATCACTGCTGGCTCCTGGTTCGATTGTGATGGTGTATAGGTTTATTTAAATTGCAATTGTTCATCCTACCACATTATTGCTTATTTCTGCTGCCTAATGCGTGCCGAGGCCGTGTTTTTAATTATGGCTAAGGCAATGTAAACTGTCCAACTTTCTGAAGTCAGTAAAGCCAATTAATTGTTTACAGGAATATTTGTTATTTACATCAAGTACAATCTGTAAACCTGCAGAAGGAATTACTACATACAAATATTGTTATCGTTACCGTTTTCTAATAATCCATTGATGATTTCAGCCTGATTAAAAAAAGTTGTTTTTGTTTGCATAGAAACAGATATACTAATGTCTGGAATTTACAAAAACTTTAATTAACTTGATACAGACCCATTATCACAAAAGGGACGAATTGTGCTTGCAAAGATGCTTTCGTGCTGATGCAAATACACGTTTCTCCTTTTAAGTGTTTTTTTTTCTCCGAAGAGTATATTTTTTCTGGTGTAGAAACCCCTCCACATTAGAGTGGGAGATTATGGGTGTTGCCTTCCGTTTCCCTGCCCGAAATCGGTTTACACCTCTCTTTGAGATATCTAAGTTGCTAACGACCTTTTATAAGTGGCCCTAGAGGGTATATGTTATTTACCAGCCCCAGTAAATGCTGAAAACCCAGAGATCGGAATTTATTGACGCCGATAAATTACTCCTTTCATGATTTTTGTGATGTAAAAGGTGCTTTTGCATCAAAATCTACATACCCTAGAGTTTACCGGGAATATTTAACCAGTTAAGGTTTAGCCAGCTTGACCTACCAAAAAACAACTCTGAGGTTCTGCTTTTACCAAAACTAGTATTTTCGTCTGTGGTAAACCCCGACAAACCTGTAACTGCGACTCTTGTGCAACAGGTGTTTGCCAAAGAAACACACTTTTACTGTGCCCCTCAAAAAGAGTGCTGTAATGTTTTTTGAGTTGCAATGGGTCACTGAAACATTTATGAATACCAACAGACTTTTAGGTTTGTAGCTTCTAAAAAGATTCCTTAGCAGTCTTTCTCTCTAGAGTCCCCTCCTCCATCACTAGATAGAAGGTATTGGATATGTGTAATAGTAAGCTGTACTTGAGTAATAATCATCACAGATAATTCACACCTGTAAACTTCTTGCACTTGTTACCGATCCTTATGCAAGTGTACGCTGAGTTTAGTATGCAAGTGGCATTGTGAATCAGGGCCCTTGTTATTTCAGTACCTTGAGTATTACTTGACTGAGAATTGAAGGATTATTTTTTCCAGTAGCACACGTTATTTTTTATTGAATAGGAACAACCTTTCATCCCACTAAAACTTATATGTTTCTATTAGTGTAGCCTTAAAACAGAATAGTCTACTCTCTCTACCTGGGGATTTCACTTGTATAAAATTTGCGTTTTTAAGAGTGATTACAGGCTATTGCCGCAACACCCATGTCAAGAACTGTGCTATTTTTAAATACATAAAACAGCCATCATCATTGTCTCCAATATGTATGTCATTCTCCGTGCACAGTTGATATGCAAACCATGATTGACTTTTGTATCTTAAATCAAACCAGACAACCAACTCCAATAGTCAAAAATTTGGTACTGATAGACCTCATAATAAGCTATATAAGCTATATAAATGTTAATGAGCTTGTTTAAGAAGCTCTGCTTGTAATATCACGTCCGAGCATATCACTGGTAAGGTTTTAATTTTCAAAACTGACTAACGAAATCGCTATATTGTGACAGACTGAAACAGCGAAATGCTGAAGTTAAGGCCAGCATGGAGATATCACACTCTGGGCCATATTTATACTTTTCGACGCACAACTGCGCCAACGTAGTTGTGCGTCAAAAAATCTAACGCCGGCTAACGCCATTCTGAAGCGCCATGCGGGCGCCGTATTTATTCAATGACGTTAGCCGGCGTTAGCCGGCGGAGCTGCCTGGTGTGCTTTAAAAAAAATGACGTACACCAGGCAGCGCCGGCGTAGGGGAATATGGAGCTTGGGCGTCAAAAAATGGGGCAAGTCAGGCTGAGGCAAAATTTTCGCCTCAACCCGATTTGCGCCATTTTTTTTTACTCCCAACCCCCATTAAAATGACTCCTGTCTTAGCAAAGACAGGAGTCATGCCCCCTTGCCCAATGGCCATGCCCAGGGGACTTATGTCCCCTGGGCATGGTCATTGGGCATAGTGACATGTAGGGGGGCACAAATCAGGCCCCCCTATGCCACAAAAAATAAAAATAAAAAATACTTACCTGAACTTACCTTAAGTTCCCTGGGATGGGTCCCTCCATCCTTGGGCGTCCTCCTGGGGTGGGCAAGGGTGGCAGGGGGTGTCCCTGGGGGCATGGGAGGGCACCTCTGGGCTCCTTCCGAGCCCACAGGTCCCTTAACGCCTGCCCTGACCAGGCGCAAAAAAACGACGCAAAAGCGGCTGGACGTCATTTTTTTTGACCCGCCCACTCCCGGGTGTCATTTTTGCCCGGGAGTGTAAATACGGCGCACATGCCTCGGAGTCATTTTTTAGACGGGAACGCCTACCTTGCATATCATTAACGCAAAGTAGGTGTCCATGCTAAAAAATGACGCAAACTCCATGAACTTTGGCGCTAGACGCGTCTAACGCCAGAGTATAAATATGGAGTTCTTTTTGAGTCGAATTTGCGTAAAAAAAACAACGCAAATCCGGCGCAAACGGAGTATAAATATGCCCCTCTGTTCCAATTAAATACTAACATTTCTCACCTAGACGTAGGTGATGAGACTTGAAAAGGAAAAAGCTACATGTTATCAAGTAAGTCAGATTTCTGACGCCCTGTAAATGGCTATGAGTGTGAAGATGTGGTTGTCCTATCACAATTTTAGATTCTACCTGAACAATCAAGACAAGACCTCGTCTAGCTCCAGGACCGGATTGTGATGTTTCACAGTGTTTTACAGTCAGAAAAGAAGAATGTGGAAGCAGAAACTTTAAGCAGGTACGTCCATCAACATGCTTTTGGGAAAAACGATAACTCTTTCATTCTGTTCCTTATTCCTGGGGTATCCTCAAATGATCTATTTTGCCGCAAAGACCAGTGCTCAATTACAAGAGTTTGCGTCCCTTTGGATTAACAAAAATGTTTCCAAGGCGTCTCCAGTGTTAGTCTAGTTCTCTATGAATTTCCAATAATACTTCTGAAACACAGCACTCTTAAGAAGTTGAGAGATACAGCAACGTAAAAACTGTTTATAATTGGAATTTTTCTTATTTTCTGGCTTGCTTCTCCTTGTGAATATGAAATCTTTGATGTCTGCTGTTGATGTGATAGATGGGACATACAAAACGTGAGTAATGGCATTTGAGTCCAAAATGATAATCTAAAAGCTAACATGCTAATTCACATACCTGGCAGTTTTATTTGATCAAATAGCCATGTTTCTGGTGAAGCAGTCTCTAGAAACAAAGAAATAGGCAACTGTTACTACGCACATGTGGTCCCTTAAGCGTGTCTAACTTTAAAAGAGCAAGTCTGTTATCACTGATGACTGATACTTGGACAACATTGTTTATCACTGAATATCAAATACGAAAACTCATTATCTAAAAATAAGAAATCTGTTGGGGAGCTGCACATCCTCTCTGATGAACAGAACATCGCTTCTGCCTCAGAGGAATTTTCTGAGCAACACATGCATAGCGTTAATCTGCATTGAGTAACACAGCACCACCATTCTCTGTTCAACGGATGCATACACTTTTTCCTTGTTTGGTATGAAGATGTAAATATCCTGACACATCTTACCTTTGTAGCAACAGTTTTCAATACAAACATGTGGTGCAGCGCCACAGAATCCTAGCTATGATGTAAACTGAATAGTGGATTCTGCGCTAGAGTTCACTGGATCAAAGCGACATAGGTTTGAGGGGATGTCATCAATGTGAAATGTATGCATCAACAATAATCAGAATAATCAAAGATGTTAAACCTCAAACAATAACCACACCAATTTATTAAGAAAAATTATGAAATGTATTTCCCTAGATTAACAACATTAATGTTACAAAAATAACTCTCAAACACAAATGGTAAACATATAGAATTAATAGTGGTTGATTATAACATCTTATATATCTAAGTTTAATCAAAACAACCAGACAAATAATCTCCAAAAGAATTACACTTATTAATGATACCAGAACTGGTAATAATGGCAAAGTATGCATTAGTACAACACTCAAAAGATGTCAATGTAAATCATGAGCATTCTAGGTTAATACCCTCACTAACCACAAATTAGCATTAACATGTTGGGCTTCGTGTAAAAAGAATTTAGAAACACAAATTTAAGAAAAACTCTTTAACTCAGGTTACTATAAAAAATATATTATTATTATGTAGCAATCAAATTATAACTTGCAGCTGGTACCCGGAAAGCAACATAGACACATATTATTCCATGACATACATTACCAAATTGATAGCAATAAGTAGTCTACTTCACCAAGGGGACACCATCAGATATGTCTTCAGAAGAATCAGGCCGAACAATAGCTAAACCCACACTGCCAATGTGACTCAAACCATCAGCAGGAACTCTGGAATCTAACAACTTCGATCTGCAATCTGCCTCATAGAATATGAATCTGCATCTGCCTCTAGAAAAATCATACCCAGGTGGTTATACTAATCTTTAAAAAGCTTATGCTTAGTCAGTTCATGGGGTGGTTATGTTTCAGCCAATGGAAATTTTAATTGATAACCTAAAATACGATGACATTACAGTAACAAAAATATTTTCTCAACAGTAAATTTTCCACTTCCATCTTGTCTGTAACTCCATTGTTCCATCTTATATAAACTTATCTTCTCAGGAAGAAACTTTTACACTTGCAACATTCACTTCCATCCTCAAGGAAGAAAGCACATATTAGTAACATTCTCAAACAATAAAATATTAAACTTATGCAAGAATTCAGTTAAGCATGGCCTTGTACATCATAATGCAGCAAACCACTAGGGGTAGCTATGGACACATCTATTAGAGCATCGACTACACTTTTATGTAAGCATTGAATTATGGGAAATAACCACAACATTTAGTCAGAAGTTTGCTCAGTTAGGAACAGAAAATGAATGTCAATATGGAAACTGTGAAAGAATAATATTTTGAGTATTTCTCTTCTGAGAATCTTTTTTTTTTTTTGCGTGGTTACCCCCATTTTTTGCTGAATGATATTGCTGATTTTTAGTTTCTGCACACTGGGGCATTGCTGCCCATTGGACACCTTCTGTGCTGTAACCCCTAAAATCTGTAGACAATGGAAACCATAGTATGTCATGTAAAAAGTATACCCATGCCACCTGTGGACTGGAGCATTCATTGTGCCATCCATTACTGTGACACGTGAAATTATGGTTTCAGATCTAGAAATCTAGCCTGATGGTTACAGTTTAAAACTGCCATCGGCCTGTAAAAATACACTATTAAGAGGGGAAAAACATGCTTTTAAATATCAATAAGCCACTGATGTAGTCCTTGTACCCACAAGGTAGGAAGCATGTAATAATAAGGTGGAACATGTAGAAATATAAATATACTATTTCTCTGTAGTGATAATCCCATAAAAGTTATTTTTGCTGCGGCCGGTTATGGTTGTCCTAGGAGAAAGTAGAGTAAAGATTAGAGGCCTCATTACGAGTTTGGCGGTCGGACCACCACATCGCCATGTTGGCGGTCTCAAAAAGACTTCCATGTTGGATGTCTTACAGACCGCCCTATTACAAGTTACACAGGCAGGACCGCCTACCACCAACCTTAAAAAGACTGGCAGTGGCACGGAGGCACGGAAATAGGCAGTTCAAACTCCAGCCCCAGCAGCCTGTGACCAACTACTGACAGTATTACAAGTCCAAAGTCGCAGTGGTAGGCACCCATGGTGGTCAGCCAATGGTGGTCCGAGCCACGGTGGTCAGCGGTCACCAAAGTAATACACAACTGCACAGTTGATGGATTTGAGAACAATACAGCTCACCCACATTGCCACACTCAATACACCTGCAAAGGACACAAACCTCTGCACGGGACAAGCCTCCACATTTTCACAGAAAGACCTAGCAAGACGGAGCGCATAAATATTTAACTCCACAGAATAGGTAGCCGCTCACTTTGTTACAAACATCCCATACCCACCATGCATGCACTTTTCTCCAGTCACACCCTTTGGACATCCAGTCACACCCTTTAGACCTACCCCTCTGAAGTAAGTCACTCTCATCTGTAATCATTTTTTTCCACCATGGCACATTTAAAATATGCCTGTTTCACTGATAAAGAGCTAAGGGGGGTCATTCCGACTTCGGCCCAGCGGGAAAGCCCCTTCAACAATGAAGCCGGCTCCGAATGGAGCCGGCGGAGTTGAAGGGGTGCGACGGGTGCAGTGGCACCCGTCGCGACACTAATAATCGTAATGGGGCCCTGTTAGGGGGCCCCTGCACTGCCCATGCCAGTGGCATGGGCAGTGCAGGGGCCCCCAGGGGCCCCACGACACCCGTTCCCGCCATCTTGTTCCTGGTGGTAACAACCGCTAGGAACAGGATGGCGGGAAGGGGGTCGGAATCCCCATGGCAGCGCTGCAAGCAGTGCCGCCATGGAGGATTCCCTTGGGCAGGGGTAAACCGGCGGGAAACCGCCAGTTGCCCTTTTCTGAATTGCCCATGTAGCACCGCCAGCCTGTTGGCGGTGCTACCTCCGGCCTCCACCCTGGCGGTCTATGACCGCCAGGGTCGGAATGAGGCCCTAAGTGTCATGGTAGATGAAATAATAAGAGTAGAGCTACAATTGTTCAGAGCCCAAGTCCCCCACACTCCACTCAGTAGGAAAATGGAAACGTGTGACATGCTAGTCAAAAGAGTCAATGCTGTAGGCACCACCCTGCTCACAAGAGAGGACATCAGGAAGAGGTGGAATTACCTCAGGGACAAGGTACAATCCCTGGTCTGCAGGTGCCAGCCTTCCGGCCAAGAAGACTGGAAGTGGCACTCCCACTCCCCCATTACAACTCTATCCCTGGGAGGAGAAGGTCTTGGCCATCCTGCATCCTGAGGGCTTGATTGAAATACCCGGAGGAGTAGAGTCTGCTAAGTTACACCAAGTAAAACAACATGACTTTACAATGTCTGCATGTTCACTGCACATCCTTTGCCACCTTCACTGTCACTCCACTCATCAGCCCAGTGTCTTCCTGTCCAATGACCCCTGTCTGGCATCTCACAATTGAAGTAGACTCACCTGGGGGAACAACATCTGTGTGTAGGGTATGTAGTACAGGGACTGACATGACTACAACTCCCAGTGGACACTGTTCTATAACTCCCAAAACAAGACCACTGTTTCTTTCTCCAAAGACCCCTGTTTGTCAACTCGAAAATTAACGTGTACTCACCTGGGAGGATAACATTTGTATACTGTGTTTAGTACAGGGACTGACATGACTGCTAAAGCCAGGAGGCACTGTTACTGTTACTCCACTCAGCCAGCCCAGTGTCTTCTGCTTCAAAGACCCATGTTTGTCAACTCCCAATTGAAGTGTACATACCTCGGTGGATAGCATTTGTATATTGTGTTCAGTACAGGGACTGACATGACTGCTAAGGCCAAGAGGCACTGTTACTGTCACGCCACTCCACCAGCCCAGTGTCCTCTGCTACAAAAACTCATGTTTGTTAACTCCCAATTGGCGTGTACTCACCTGGGAGCATTCCATTTGTATACTGTCTGTAGTACAGGGACCGACATGACTGCTATGGCCGGAGGCACTGTTACTGTCACTCCACTTAGCCAGCCCATTGTCCTCTGCTACAAAGACCCATGTTTTTCAACTCCCAATTGACATGTTCTCACTTAAGAGCATTCCATTTGTATACTGTGTCTAGTACAGGGACCGACATGACTTGTAAGGCCAGGAGGCAATGATACTGTTACTCCACTCAGCCAGACCAATGTCCTCTGCTACAAAGACCCCTGTTTGTTAACTCCCAATTGAAGTGTACTCATCTGGGAGGATAGCATTTGTATACTGTGTCTAATGCAGGGACTGACATGACTACAAATCCCGCAAGGTACTGTTACTGTTACTCCTATCACCAGGCCAGTGGTCACTTGCTCAAATACATCTGTTACTGAACTCTCAGTTGAAGTATGCTCACCAGGGGTAGAACATTGGTCAAGTGTGTGTACTAGAGTGAGTGACATGACTGCAACACAAAGCAGGCCCTGTATCTGTAACTACAAACACCAGCATAGTGTTCTCTTCTCCAAAGACCACTTTTGTCAATTACAAAATGTATTTTACTCACCTGGGAGGGATAATATTTGTCAAGTATTGGGGAATAGTGAGAGTGACAGGACTGCAACTCACTGCAGGCACTGAGGCACTAACCCCCCTACTCCAAAAACCAGACCAGTGTTCTCCCCTCAAAATGCCCCTGTGTCTCAAATCTCTATTGAAGTGTACTGACCTAGGAGGGAAGCATTTGTATAGTGCGTGTAGTACAGGGAGTTAAATGACTGCTAATGCCAGGAGGCCCTGTTTTCAGGTAACCAAACACCAACACAGTGTCCTCTTACGCAGGGACCCCTGTGGCTTAACTCTCAATTGAAGTGTACTCACCTGGGAGGATACCATTTGTACACAGCATGTAGTACAGGGTGTTCCGTGACTGCAACTCACAGGAGGGTCAGTAACTGTCATTCCAACAACCAGTCCAGTGTCTCGCCTCAAATGACTCTCTTTTTGGGAAATCACAAAAAAAGTGTACTCACCTTGGGACATGACATTTCTCAAGTGTATGAAGTAGAGGGAGTGACATGAATGCTAAAGCTAGGAGGCTCCTACTCTCCAACGCCAAACACAAGCCCAGTGTACCCTTGCTCGTCAACTCTCAAAGGAAGTTTACTCATCTGGGAGGATACCATTTGTCTAGTGTTGGAAACTATGGTAGTAACCTGAATGCAACTCCCAGGAGGCACTGTTCAAGTGACTCTAAATAGCAGAACAGTGGTCACTTGTCCAAAACCTCATGCCTGATCACTCTCAAATGATAATTACACACCTGAGAGGGACCAAGATACAGATAATGCTCAATTCAGAGATGTGGCTGGCCACCTACTCTATCTTGAACTCCTAAGTCAAGATGAATCTATTGAGGACAGAAGGACAGCTCACCTAGTGCGCAACATAAACAATCAAAAAGGCCTCAAGATGCATCACCAGAATGGTATTAGCTGCATACTCATTCACAATGCACTGACCAGAAGATGACTCCTATGTCATATATAACAAACTCCTGGGTTGGCCTGCATAACAATCAACAATGCCTCAAAATGGTCAAAGCCACATCCTGCCTAGCCTCTGGATTGCCTGCACTGGTGGCAAGATGTAATTCTCTGCCCATCCTCCCAAGTGCTATTGAACTGCGAAATTCAGCAGCTGCTAGACTCAAATGAAACTGGCATGCTTCACACATCAGCTCAATACAACCAATATCATGGTTCCCTGTCACAAAAGGATAACTTGCCAATCAAATATGTACACAGCTTTGCAAAATCTCATTGTAAACGTTTGGAGGTAGATATCACAATGCAATGAGTAACATTGTATCTTTCACATGACCAGGTCGAGCTGCCACTGACCCCCAGAGACCACAGAAGAGACTGCCACTACCCCATGGAGGAAGCCCTCAGTGATGACGTCATTCCTGGAGGTCTGGACGTGGAGGAAGGTTCAGGCCCATCTGGACAACCTGGTCAGATCCCTAGAGTCAGTGTCAGTGTGCCCACATGAAGACATCCCAGCCTGGTTGCCTCGACCTCACAGGCAGCCATTCACCACCCCAACCATCTCATGCCCCTCAGTCCTAAGTCACCACACAACATCTCAGACAATGATGGTCTTGGAATGAGTAGTAGTAGGGAGCACCGTAGGGAGCACCCTGTGGGAAGGGCACAGGTCTGTGGAGTTAGGGTTCATGGGAGGGATGTTGTGATCCACCCAGGTGAGGCAATTGGGGATGCTCCTGGCCAGGACACCATTAGCCAAGTTTTGGGAGTCTATCAGGATTCCCAAGTCATGATGGGCCTGGTACTTTCTGGACTCCGGGAGATTAAGCAGCTGCAGAGGGACATCCATAGGGATATTCTTCAACAGTGGGAGGCCACCAATACCAACTTGGCCTCCCTAACAGGGGTGTAGAGTGACATTTGCAGTACCCCTATCAGAGATTGTCAGCCACACTCTACTTCTTCTTTTGGTACAGCTGTTGAAGTAAGCCTCAGCAAGGCCTACTAGTGCAAGGGGTTCACTTTTCTCTGCACAAAGTCCTTAGACCATGTAGGAAGAAGTTGGCACAGGAACTTAAATAAAAGACAAAGTTTATTAACCTCATGAGGTGATACTACAGTTCAAACAGCACCCTTAGGTAATGCCTGAAGTAGCACACTGAACTGAGAGAGCATGGTCCTTTTATACCCACACAGGGGCTAAAAGGAGGTGGAACAATTATAGAAGCAAGACTTGCATACATGTAAGGTCATGTGGAAAATGCACAGTCGACAGGTAGGAGGAGCTAACAGTTTTCAAGGACTAACAGCTGCAGACCTTACTGAGCATGTGCGAAAGTGGGAGATGCTAAATATAACTTGTCACTAGGCAGATTTTCAAGAGTAGTTAACAGAAAGGTAGGGCAGAGCACATGGTGAGCACATGGCAGCATGTGGCAGAGAAAACGGCTGCCATGAATACAAAACGGATTCCGTGAAATGTTCACAATAGTTACTAAATACAAGATGTCTTCTGCTATTGCTTAATCTAATCGCTGCTAAACTACAACAGACGACCCTTTCAGCATTAGCTGAAGACATTCGTCTTTCTGGGATAATCTAAATATTCATCTTGTATATTTATGCTCATCATTTCAGCTATTTTCTAATCTAACATATGTTGTGCTTTAATTTCTGTAATATTTCTTTTGGTAGGCATACAAGCATTAATACACATGGAGCAGAACATTGGACCACACTGAATACAGATACAGCATGTGAAAAATATTGCAATCATTACACACAGGATAGTCAGTAGTTTCCAGCCCCAGGCGGAAAAAAGGGCCCAAAACCATCCAGAAAAACTCCAAGTACCAGTCTCTGTGTGGATTTCTGCAGCAATTTTATGCAATTGAGACATTGCATCATATACTGAAGGTGAATGAAAACACAGCAACTACTACCGATGATGCGACATGCACCACCTCGGTCAAATAATATCACATCTAGTACCGTACGATTTTGGAGCGCTACAATCCTCGCAATTTGGAGCTCCTCAGTAATATTACCAAGTGCCAGAGCTGCCTGATTGGTAACAGCTTCCACAACCTTAGTCAATCGTCTCACTTTCCTACTGTTTAACGCAGCACCCACAAAGGGGAATAACCTTAAATTAAAATCAACATATTGATGCAGGCTAGTGTCCGTTTGGTCTACCTCATTTGTACTTATTATCCTTTTATATCTATTGTTAATGATGTAATTGAACAGTTTTAAATCTCGGTGATATGATGCAGGGGCCAAAAACACAGGGGGTAATAGAAAAGATACATAACACACACCTGACCACCCAACAGGTAGTTGGTAATATCCATAGTTATCACAAACAAAATATATATTATGTGAAGCTGTAAAACTACTATTGTTTACATCATCAATAGTTAAAATCAAGGTACAATCGCTTATCACTACTGAAATTCGCCCAATGCTACGTATACATAAATCTTCTTCAGTTTTTGTAACATAAATCACAAATTGTTCTTTCTTGTCAGAGTCTCTTATATTTGTGAAGACATATGGGGCCTGATTACGATTCCGGCGGGCGGCGGATGCCGCCCGCCAGAATTCCGCCCTCCAAAATACCGCTCCACGGTCAGAAGACCGCGGAGGGTATTATGAGTTTTTCCCTGGGCTGGCGGGCGGTCTCCAAAAGACCGCCCGCCAGCCCAGGGAAAAACTCCCTTCCCACGAGGATGCCGGCTCGTAATAGAGCCGGCAGAGTGGGAAGGTGCGACGGGTGCTGTTGCACCCGTCGCGTATTTCACTGTCTGCAAGGCAGACAGTGAAATGCATTTTGGGGCCCTCTTACGGGGGCCCCTGCAGTGCCCATGCCTTTGGCATGCGCACTGCAGGGGCCCCCAGGGGCCCCGCGACTCCCCCTCCCGCCATCCGGTTCCCGGCGGGAGAACCGCCAGGAACTGGATGGCGGGAGGGGGAGTCGGAATCCCCAAGCCGGCGCAGCAAGCTGCGCCGGCTTGGAGGATTCCTTGGGGGCAGCGGGAAACCGGCGGGAGACCGCCGGTTTCCCTTCTCTGACCGCGGCTAAGCCGCCGCGGTCAGAATGCCCCGCGGGGCACCGCCGGCCTGTCGGCGGTGCCACCGCGTCCCGCGGCCCTGGCGGAAGTAATCCGCCAGGGTCGTAATGACCACCATGGTATTGAAACATTGTTCGGTTGATACTCTTCCCATTCCCATTTAGTTCCTTTGACTTGGGGATACCCATCTTTGTCTTGGTAGAATACTTTATTAAGGCGAAAGAGAAGTCCGCCCTATGTACGTTTTCCAGATGCAAACAAAAGCGTGTACCAAGCTTGACAAGAACCATTGTGTGAAAAAGGAAGAGGAATGAAAGGTGTTCCTCCTTTCTTTTGATGCGCAGGTATCATTCCACATACCCAACAGTTAGTAGTATTTGTAGCGTTATGAGTATGATGCAACATCTGAATGAAAGTATTATTGAAGTACGATTGACGGTGCTTCTGCTCCTGATAGGAAAGCGTAGAGTAATAGTGATCCTCTAGTACTGGAGTAGTGGCAACAAAAAACTCACAAGCAGGAGCCTTCTTTTCAACAAACCAGGTGATTGTTGCTGTAACCACCAAAACAACAACAAACCCCATAGTACTAATGATCAGTTTGTTATTCATTTTAGCAACAGTGATAATCGACCCTTTCAGAAATGGATTAAAAACAATCGTTGGAGCTCTTATCCCTGGGCAGCCGCTGATTTCTTCACCACGGGCCAAGACGGGTGTCACTACTCTAATGCATGACTGATCCCCCCCTTGCCACATTGGCTCTCCGTTTCACTAACCCAGGGCGGTATCTCAACCAGTTTGTTTAAAAACAAATCAGATTCTTTCCTCGGTCTCAAATTATATCGCGACACTCCAGAAGTCGTATGGTCCGGGAAGACCTCTGCAGATTCGTCAGGTGATATAGCACGGCCTTTCTCCGTAGTCAAAATCTCTCGATGATCGGTCAGAACAGCAGGTTCCACCAAGGTAGGTAGCACCCTCTTGCAGTGAGTACTATGGACCCAATTATTTCGGTTCGTCACTCGAACTGCTGTCCTTGTCGCAAGGAGCACCTGTTCTGGGCCTCGCCACCTTGGTTCCAAGCTGCTTGATCTTTCAAAGGACTTAATCATCACCTGGTCACCAGCTCGGAGTTCAAGGCCTTCACCTGTAGATCTGTCAGGAAGTGCTTCTCGAACCTGTTGATGAATAGAAACCAAATTGTCGGTTAACTGTGCCAAATAATCATTCATCAGGACACAAGGTACATCATATACAGATTTTGGCTTAGGAGCTCCCCAAATATTCATTGGCCTTCCGAATACTATTTCGTATGGGCTAAGGCCGAGTCGAGAGTGTGGCACTGACCTAATAGACAATAATGCCAACGGTAATGCATCCGGCCAAGTTAAGGATGTGGAAGCCTGTATCTTCGCTAACTTCAGCTTCTAAGTAGCATTATACCTTTCCACCAACCCTGCTGATTGTGGGTGGAAAACCGCATGGAACTTCTGTTTGATCCCTAATCCTTTCAGGACATACTTAATAACTTACCCAACAAAATGAGGTCCGTTATCACTCCATAAAAGTCTGCAAACACCAAACCTAGGGAAAAATTCTTTCAAAAGCACCTTCGCTGTGGTAATGGCAGTATTATCCTTTGTGGGGTACGCCTCTATCCATTTACTGAAGGCACAAACCACCACCAAGACATACTTTAAATTGTTGCAGCGTTCAAGCTGAATATAATCCATTTGTAGAACTTCAAAAGGTGCAGTTGGTGTAGCAAACCCTCCCGCAGGAGTACGTGTCCCTTTTCCAGGATTGTCTTGTAAACCGATCAAACAAGACTGTACTACTCTCTTAGCTGTACTGGAAATTTCTGGATGCTCCCAAACTTGCGTAAGCAACTTCGTTATTGTTGAAGCTCCAACATGTGCCAGCCCATGTGCCATCTGAACCATAGGTTGTACAAAAGCTATAGTCAATTTCCATTTATCCATCTGCTTATTCCGCCAACAGCCCTCATCATCCAATTCTCCATCTTCAGACCATTGCTCACGTTCTTTCACAGAAGCAGATTTCTGTATATCTAATACGTCTTGTCTAGCATTATGCCAACGTTCAGCTTGTGACTTCACTACATACATAGAAGTAGTACTTAGCTGCATCACAGTCTCACGTGCTACGCGGTCCACAAGAGCATTACCTTGCCCTATCTTATCGGTCACTTTCTTATGTGCACTACATTTCACAATAGCTAGTTTCTTTGGATATGTCAATGCAGTAAAGAGGTTATGCACTAATTCTCCGTGCATTATTTGCATCCCGTGGGATGTGAGAAAGCCTCTCTCCTTCCAAAGCAAACCAAAATCATGAGCCACTCACATCTTTCTGAGTAGAGTGTACTGGTGTGTCTAAAATTGCTTGAATATGATCTGATGTAAGTGCACGGCCCTCCTTAGACAAAAGGTGCCCTAAATAGGTTACCTTTGGTCTACAATATTGCAATTTCTTTTGTGACACTTTATGATGGTGTGAAGCAAGAAAAGAAAGTAAGGACAAAGTGCACTTTTCACATTGCTCAGGGGTATCAGCCGCCAACAAAATATAATCGACATATTGTATGAGAGCCACACCTTCAGGCAAAACAAAAGAAACAAGTTGTCGTTTTAACGCTTGACTATAAATACTTGGACTCTCCGTATAGCCTTGAAGAACTCTGCAAAATCTATATAATCGTTTATTCAAAGTAAAACCAAACAAATATCAGCTGCCAGGATGAATAGGGATCGAAAAGAAAGCATTCTTCAAGTCTATCACAGAGAACATAGTTGCTGTCGGGGGAACCAAAGTAAGGAGTGTTGTGATGTCAGATACCAAAGGATATTGTGGTATCACAATCTTATTGACTTCTCGTAAATCAATAATGAATCAGTAAATCCTAGTATCAGTATCCTTTTTCAGAATAGGAAGAATAGGACTGTTACAAACATTATACAGAACTTCCTCAACAACTCCAACTGCAATAAGATCATGCACAATTCGTGTGAGTGCTTCTTCGCCCTCCTGTGAAATTTTGTATTGAGGCAAATGTGGCAATACAGCTCCCTCCTTGACACTAATATGTACCGGTGGAATAATCATTTGTCCCACATCAGTATTTGAAGTAGCCCACAAAGTACTAGGGAGTGAAGCTAATGCAATATCCTCTTTAACAAGACAAACTCTTTCCATCACAGGATGATTATCATTTAAAATATCACGCACCCTTTCAGGAGAGCATCGTATTGTAGCCCTGAAATACTTGAACATATCAAGACCCACAATTTTGTCTGGTGTATTTGGAGAAAGAAAAAATGGACATGGAGCACTAAATTTATCAACATGGAATGCAAGTGGTTGTGACAATGGGCTAGGGGAAGGTGTTCCATCGAAACCTATTGATGTAATGGTTAAGCCAGACAGGGGTGCCCTTGGAATCAATTGTTTAGACAAGGCTCTACGAGTAGCTCCTGTATCAACCAGAAACTGTTCAGTAGAACCCAAAACATGTGCTGTAACATAGGGACCCCTCTGATCTACTGGAACTTCAACTGATTCCTTACCCCATCCTAGGCAATCCTATGCATAAGCAGAATCTTGGAAATCAGGCTGCACATAGTTAGACATCTGGTATTGGTTCCGTCTATCAAAAGTGTTAAACCCATCCTGCCCTCGTACATTAGCATCAACCCTAGCATGATCATTCGTGCTTCTTCTAGGTCCTGAATATCCTGAGCGATTTCTCATTTGTCCCCGACCACGTGAACAGTGCTGAACACGTAGTGCTGGACAATCAGCAGCCCAATGCCCAAATTTCTTACAATACACACACTGATCAACAGACAAATTCGAATGAGTGTAGGAAGAACCATAAGATCCACGTCCACCTCTATCACTACCTCTAAAAGGCGGACCATAAGCTTGAGCCAACATAACCTTTGTCTTTAATTCTTTAATCTTTTTGTCCTCGCTACCTTTTGTTTCTAATTCCTGACGTTCACAATACTGAGCCATAGTCAAAAGAGAAACCAGAGTAGAGGTAGTCCATGAACTTTCACTAGCTTTTAGACGACTAGCTATTCCTGGTAACAGATTTGCAACATATTTATCAACAAACAAATGTCTGCCCGTATCATCTGACAATAACTGACCACTAAAATCATGAAATGCTTCTTCAAAGCGTGTGAAGAAATCAGAGACCGATTCATCTGCCTTTTGCTTACAAGATGCTAAAACAGTCCAATCTATCTTTTTAGGGGGAATAATCATTTTTAACTTAACTAATATGGCTGCAGGAAGATCTAGAATCAACTGATATGGCTTTTTGGCAGGTTCCCTGTCCCCGTCCATCTGTTCTAATTCTTTCCCCAAAAACAGCACGATCATCAATTTTACGAACAGTTCTCCACATATCTGGCGGTAATATCAATCCGAAAAATAAATCAATGTCAGCCAAAGTCATAGTACAAGAACTAATTGCTCCCTCAACTTCCTCATAAAAGGCGGCTGGATTTTCCGCGGGTCAGGTAATGCTGTTTTAAGTGCCATTACATCTGCCCTATTACAAGGAGTATACACCCAATTATAAATAAAATAACCCTTAGCATAAACAGAAGTTTTATCATCACTTGTACCCAATCCTTTAGGAGGAACATACAAAGGCACTGCCTCCCTCATTGGTTTCGCGTGAACTATCATAGTCTTATCTGTTCCGAAGATGGAAGCTTGCACCCCACCGGTCTGAGATGTCCGTGCAACTACGTCCACAGCCCTTTTCTCCTCTTGCAAGCGGACTGCCGAAACACATAATTTCACCAAACGCCTGATTGCATCAGCCACCTGGGAGAAAACAAAAAGACCATCACGCATTTGCTTATGATCAGCTGCTACATCATCAGAATATTTCCGATATAGTTCAATAACTTCTGAATATTTCCGATATAGTTCAATAACTTCTGAGCCAAATGCCTCAGTAAAATATAGCTGCTCCTTTTCCGTCCACCCTTTAATGTTGTCTAAAAGTTCAGAAGCAGAGACAACGCTATGAATTGTTTTACGAGCAATAGATCTAAGCTCAGACGCATGGTCAGCAGGCAACATAGAGCGACTGTCTCGCATCTTCTGTTGCTCCGAACTGGAAACCTTAACTAACTCATGAGGGGCAGAAGGATTGACATACGGAGGTGGAGGGCGATCTAATAACAATAAATCATCATATGGTTTATTAAGGATAGGATAGAGAGGTTGCCTAACGGTGTATTGGCCAGTTACCTGTAATTTACGTTCTTTCTCTTCTAGCTCCTTTAAGTCATTTATTTCTTTCTTTTCATTTCCAATGCTTTCACATATACATTCTTCCGCTGCTCTTTCTCAAGCAAGGCTTGCTCACGCTTCACTCGTCCACGCACTTCTTTCTCACACATTTGTACACAGTCAAACATATCTTGCCTAGACTTTCGCTTATACATACATTGTTCCACCTACTCTATCTTTCGCAAATCAAATGACCCATGCATAGGCCAACGTAACTCAGGATCAGCACGAATGTATTTATTCCATAATGTGCTGTACATTATAGAAGAAAGACCATGTTTAACATACATATCTCTATTTGGCGTCCCCTCTGGGGGTGCCGGTTGCGATTCATCCAGTCTCAAATTGGTACCATTACAAAAGCAACACATCCTACGAAGTGCGCTAAAAACAGGCATGCCAAAAATAGTGCAGAATATGCAATATTATAATCAAAGTAGCACTTAAGGTGCCGTTCAAATCAAAATTAAATTGGAGAAAATTCTCCTCATTACCTGCCTATATAAATTGCAATTTATATATCAATTCAAAGGACACAAATTGACTAGTCACCCAAAACACGAGAGCCACAGTAAGCAGTGCTACACTACATTACCAAACAAAGGCATCAAAACCCACAGCAAGTGCCGTAGAACGGCTCTTACCAATCACAGGGTGTCCAGGTTCCAACTGCCAAGTTCTAAAATTGACCAAATGGTCACTGCATGACGAATGAACAAAAAGGATCTCAGTCGAGGACTGGCGCCACCTGGATGGTCAAATCAGAAAGAAGGGAAAAACACAGTGGTTGCCAAGACTCGGGTCTCCTCAGGCATTGATCATCCGCAGCGAGATCCCAATCCTTTGTCGCGACCAATCCGTTGGGCATCCGAGTCACTGATGAGTCCCTGTTCAGGCGCCAATTTGTTGAAGTAAGCCTCAGCAAGGCCTACTAGTGCAAGGGGTTCACCTTTCTCTGCACAAAGTCCTTAGACCATGTAGGAAGCAGTTGGCACAGGAACTGAAATCAAAGACAAAGTTTATTAACCTCATGAGGTGGTACTATAGTTCAAACAGCACCCTTAGGTAATGCCTGAAGTAGCACACTGAACTGAGAGAGCATGGTCCTTTTATACCCACCTAGGGGCTAAAAGGAGGTGGTACAATTATAGAAGCAAGACTTGCATACATGTAAGGTCATGTGGAAAATGCACAGTCGACAGGTAGGAGGAGCTAACAGTTTTCAAGGACTAACAGCTGCAGACCTTACTGAGCATGTGCGAAAGTGGGAGATGCTAAATATAACTTGTCACTAGGCAGATTTTCAAGAGTAGTTAACAGAAAGGTAGGACAGAGCACACGGTGAGCAGATGGCAGCATGTGGCAGAGAAAATGGCTGCCATGAATACAAAACGGATTCTGTGAAATGTTCACAATAGTTACTAAATACAAGATGTCTTCTGCTAATGCTTAATCTAATCGCTGCTAAACTACAACACAGCAACACCAGTCCCTTCTTCATCTGTGCCAGTCACTAGAAGGGAAGCCCTGTCAGGGGAAGTACCCACCCCGGACACCCCAGCCTCTGTAGCACCAGCTTCCCCCCCAAGCAAGCGGGGACGTCCAGCTAAGAATCCAGGGGGTGCAGATGGTCAGACACCGACCACTGCCAGCAATTGTCGTCTTCCTGAAGGAACTCCTTTGTGTGCCACATATTCACTCTGTTGACTGTTCCACAACCACCTTCCATTTCCCATGGTAGGAGTATACTTGACTTTGGACATTCAAAGCTGTGGCATCTACTACAATGGTTTCTTCCACCATGACTGAACCCTGCACTTTCCTGTTCCTTCATATTCCTTATTTCTATTCTATGCACAAATTGACAATAAACACCACCTATCACAAAGTTTGCGTCTACTTGCTTTATGTCTCAAATGTTGGTATGTAGAGATGTAAGAACATGTGAAGGAACTGATGAAGACACAAGATATTAGTGCAAAGAGGGATGTGTTAAAGATACAGGACCTCATTACAACCCTGGCGGTAGGTGACAACAGGCTGGCGTTAAGTATCACCAAATTATGTCCATGGTGGTGCGAACTCAGATAGACAGCCACTTTACCACACTGACCGCTAGGATGCAAACAACAGCCACCACAGCAGTAGCCGCCTACAGCCACTTAAGCATATTAAGAGACACGAATCAGATACCTTTTCCGGGGCAGTACCAATGACATCGAAAGCCTGGCAGAAACAGAACACAGAAGGGAAAGGACTCACCATTGAAGATACAGAGAAAAACCACGCCGCCATGGAGCCTGAACTTCAGATCTTCCAAATGATTTTCTATGTCCTGCTCCACCACGAACACCAACGACGGTGAAGACGACCACGGTGAGTACAACCGCCTAGCATACAGGGGAGGGAGGGAGGAAAAAGAGAGTAGAACACACATGCACAACACCCCCCCACCCCCAACACAATACACACACAATCAGATGCAGTAATAAAACATACTTAAGCCTTACCCCCCAGGAATAATGCAAAGACAACAGGAATTGATGAAAGTGAGTGTAATAATATAATACAGTAGAAGTGTGAAAATTCAATCTAATGGTATATACATATGTACAAGGGACACTGCCCAGTTCTCAATGTGCGTGGGCCACAGGCCAAAGCCCAAGGCCCCACTTGTCACCTGTACCAACACGGAGAGAACACTGCAGGGGCATCATTTGGAAAATAGGCAGGCACCTCAGGGGGACGGGGAATGGAGGGCACCTCAGCCGGCAGATGGAACAACACCACTGGTCCTGGAGGGGGCAACATGCCCTTTGTTGGTCCTGGGGAGTGCAAGGCCACAGTCTCTCAAGTGGGTGACTTGTCCACATGTCCTGGAGGGGGCAACACACCCTTTGCTTGGTCCTGGGGAGTGCAAGGCCTCCGTCTCTCAAGTGGGTGACTTGCCCACTAGTTCTGGAGGGGGCATCGTGCCCTGTGCTTCTGATCCTGGGGAGGATGGGGTGAGTGGGTGGCTTATCTACTGGTTTTGGAAGGGGCATTGTGCCCTGTGCTTATGATCCTGGGGAGGATAGGGTGAGTGGGTGGCTTACCCACTGGTTCTGGAGGGAGCATCGTGCCCTGTGCTTCTGATCCTGGGGAGGATGGGGTGAGTGGGTGGCTTACCCACTGGTTCTGGAGGGGCATTGTGCCTTGTGCTTCTGATTCAGGGGAGTATGGTGTGAGTTGGTGTAATACCCAGTGGTTCTGGAGGGGGCATCGTGCCCTGTGCTTCTGATCCTGGGGAGTGCAAGGTCACAGTCTCTCAGCTGGGTGTCATTCCCACAGGATTTGCAGGGGGCAGGTCGCACAGCAGCTCAATGAGGCAGGACTACAGGCTGTCCGGCGGTGGTGACGGCTGCTCAGTGGTGGTAGTGGTGCTGCTGCAGCTGCTGGTGGGGGGAGGCTCCAGGCCATCCCCTGCAGCCTCAGATGGCTGCTCACTGGTGGTGGTGGTGGTGCTGCTGCTGCTGGGGGGAAGCCCCAGCCCAACCCCTGCAGCCTCGGATGGCTGTCCACTGGTAGTGGCAGTGCTGCTCGTGCTGCTGCTGGTGGTGCAAGGAGGCTCCAGCCCATCCCCTGCAGCCTTGTATGGCTGCCCACTGGTGATGGCAGTGCTGCTGGTGCTGCTGGTGGTGGTGGGTGGAGGCTCCAACCCATCCCCTGCAGCCTCGGATGGCTGCCCCTTGTTGGTGGTGCTGCTGCTGCTAGTGGGGGAGGCTCCAGCCCATCTCCTGCAGCCTCGGATGGCTGCCCACTGGTGGTGGCGGTGCTACTGGTGCTGCTGCTGCTGCTGGTGGGGGGAGGCTCCAGCCCATCCTCTGCAGCCTCAGATGGCTGCACAACCATGGTTGGTGGTTGGAGCTCCGACTGAGTCCCTGCACCAGGCCCCTTGTCCTTCCTGTCTGCAGGTGCAGGCCCCTTGCCCTTCCTGGCAGCAGCTATGGATGGCTACTTGCACTTCCGGGAAGCACTTGGGTCAGGCTCCTTGCCCTTCCTGGCAGCAGCTGGGGAGGGCTCCTTGCCCTTCCAGGCAGCAGCTGTTGATGGCTCCTTTCCCTTCTGGACAGCAGCTGTGGATGGCTCCTTTCCCTTCCGGGTAGCAGCTGTGGATTGCTCCTTTCCCTTCCGGGCAGCACTTGGGACAGGCATCCTTTCCATGAGGCTGCCTGGTGCCCTGGATCCTTTCCCACCACGAGTGGGTGTGGAGACTACTGGGCCCGTGGACTGGGTGGCTGAGGTGCTTGCCTGGGTTTTTCCCACCCTGGCCAGACGTGAAGGACGGGGGGAGGAGTAGGGAAGAGGTAAATGGTAGAGAGGTAAAGCTTATTAGGGACATTGGGGCAGGACGAGGGAGAGGGAGAAGGTTTTGGAGTGGAGGAAGAGGGAGTTTTTGTGGGAGGTGTCTGTATGCTGTGTTTGGGTGCAGGTGACTGGGTTGGATGCTGTTGTGAGGTGGATGGATATTGGGTCTGAGTGCTTGCGTTTGTGTACCTTGGGAGGGGGACAGACACAGTGGGAGAGGACACAGGGGACGTGTGCATGGCTGTTGTGGTGGTGTCTGCCAGTGAGGTAGTGGCGATGCTGGTAGTGGATGATGGTGTAGTGCATGCAGGTGTGAGTGTAGATGGAACTGGGAGAAAGGTGGAGGAGGAGGAGGAGGAGGAGGGCCGCCAAACCAGTGTGAATGCCCTCCAGGAATGCATTAGTCTGTTGCATTTGGGCTGCCAGCCCCTGGGTGGCATTCACAGTAGTTGACTGCCCTGCAGAGATGGATCACAGGAGGTCAATAGCCTCCTCACTCAGGGCAGCAGGGCTAACTGGGGCATGGCCAGAGGTGCCTGGGGTGAAGGAGATGCCCACCCCCCTGGGTGAGTGGGCACGGGCAATTCGACGAGAGGCTGCTGGGAGGGCGGTGCTAGAACGTGGGGTGGCAGCTGTATGTGTAGCTGGGGTGGTCACAGAAGTGTCCGCCTTTACCAGGGAGCTTCCATCGGAGGAGGTATCTGTGTCCAAACTGTCCCCTCCTGTCTCTGCTGTGGTGCTCCCCTCGCCCTCCATCCCACTGGTGCCCTCACCGTCGATGGACTCTGCCGCCTGAGTCCTGTGGGATGCCGCTCCCTCCGTCGCCGGTGCCTCTGCTCCTCCGCCAGATGATGCTAATTCACATAAGGACAGGGTGACAAAAGAAAAAGGGGGAAGAGACAAAAGATACACTGGGTAAATGGCTGCACCAACACCACTGTTGGCGTACACACCACTGTCACACATAGGGAACAGCCCTACACACTATTCAATGCACTACCAGTAATAATGCTAGCCACCAGGGCATGGGGAGGGGCACATACCACCAACTGCAGCACACCTGGGATCCACATAGCCCTGACCAGTAGTGGATGCCTACAAGCTAGGTAGCAGGATTATTACTTCAGAACCCTGGCCAACATGGGACCTACTCTGCAAAGTCAGGCCTGGCCTAGGGGCACCCACTGACATACATCCCCCACCTGGGTACCCCCCTACCATGCGTAAGTTGTAATGATGGGAACTGTACTCACCCTCTTGTGGCTGCTGTGATGCCCTCAATCACCCATCCAGCCCCGGATACGCCACCACCAGTATACAGGCCATCAGGGAGGTCCTATCTGTGCTCCATTTCCTGGCAACTGGTTCTTTCCAAGTGACAGTGGGCTTGGCAGCAGAATGTCACAGCCAATGTTCTCAGTAGTGCCCACAAGAGTGTTGTCTGCCCTGATTAAACACCTGTGCAGCTATATTGCTTTCCCCCAGGTGGAGGATTAGGCCACAGTGAAGGCTGACTTCTACGCAATGGGACAAATCCCCAACATCATTGGGACAGTTGATGATACACATATTGTCTTTGTTCCCCCCTGGCAAAATGAAGAGGTGTTCAGAAATCAAAAGAGTTTTCACTCAATGAATGTCCAGATGGTGTGCTTGGTGGACCAGTACATCTCCCATGTCAATGGTGGGTGCATGATGCCTTTATCCTGATGAATAGCAGCATCCCAAATGTGATGGCCCAACTACAGAGGCACAGGGTGTTGCTAATAGGTGAGCCCCGGTTCCCACCCAGACAAAAAGCAATGGTGGGGTATGGGTATGGTGTGGGCCATATGGGGTAGTGTGTGTCTAAATGTTGTCCCTTGATATTTGCAGGTGACTCTGGTTACCCAAACCTATTATGGCTACTGACCCCTGTGAGGAGTCCCAGGACAAGGGCCGAAGAACGTTACAATGAGGCACATGGGCTAACTAGAAGGATTATCAAACGTACCATTGGCCTCCTGAAGGCCAGGGTTCTGTGCCTCCATCTAACAGGTGGATCCCTGTGCTACTTACCCAAGAAGGTCTGCCAGATAATTGTGGCATGCTGCATGTTGCACAACCTGGCCCTCAGATGCCATGTGCCGTTTCTGCAGGAGGAGGAGGCTGGAGATAGCCATGTGGCAGCAGTGGGCCCTGTGGACAGTGAAGATGAGGAGGCAGGGGATGAGGATGAGGACAACAGAACTGCAGTGATTCGACAGTAATCCAAATGACACACAGGCAAGACAGTGTTACTTCATATTTCATTGTCATTTTATGGTTTTACTTTGTCACTGGCATGCTGTTATTTCCCATGTCTATGCCACTCACTTTTACCCTTTACAACTCATTTTGCAGATGTTGGTGCCTCACTATCGCTCCTGGTATGATCACTGCAGGCAATTAAAGGTAATTCTTATGTGCCCATTTACTGCACAGTTGAATTGCATTGTTTGTACCTTTTTAAATGAATACATACTTAGAAAATGTGACATACTTCATACTGGTATTTTCTCCAAGGGTGTTTTCTGAAGTGCTAAGAAAAAGAGGGGCAAGTGCAATGGGATGGGGTGATGATGAAGGGAATTCCAGGGTATTATTCCAGTCTATTGGTAGCTCAGTGCATTGTCCATTGGGACATAGGAAGGGGAGCAATGGCAGTTCAATGTGGACAGGGTGACAGAGTGGGACACAAGGGTGACAATCAGGAGAGTCTCATTTCCTAGTGGGGTCTTGGCACTAGTCTCTGGCTTCTGCCTGGATCACAGGGAACGTTTGTGGGGTGGATCTCCTTCTGCAGGGGGGGTGCTGGTGACCTTTGAGTCCTGTGGCGGGGCCTCCTGTCCATTAGCCGCAGCAGTAGTAGAAGGCAGTTCAGATGTCTGGCTAGTGGCAGGGGCCCGCTGTTGTGATACTGCCCCGCTCATAATATTGGCCATGTCTGCCAGCACCCCTGCTATGGAGACCAGGGTGTTGTTAATGGCCTGCAAGTGCTCCCTGAACCCCTGGTACAGTCCTTCCTGCAGCCGCCAGTTACCCCTGCACATTGGTCAGGATCTGAAACAGCTTATCCTGGGAATGTTGGTATGCTCCCAGTATCTCGGAGAGTGCCTCCTAGAGAGTTGATTCCCTGGGCCTGTCCTCCCCCTGGCACACAACAGTCCTCTCAGTGTCCCTATTGTCCTGTGCCTCTGTCCCCTGAACCATCTACCCACTACCACTGACCCCAGGTCCCTGATTGTCTTAGGTGCGATGTGTAGCCTGGGGTCCCTGTAGTGGTGGACACACTGCTGATTGACGTGTCCTCGGGACAGAGGTATGGGTACGCTGGGGGGGTGCTGTGGTGGTGTTTACTGACGGGATGGCTCTGTGGTGGTGTGTGACTGTGCCTGGGTAACTGACTGTCCAGAAATCCCTAATGGGCCAGGTTGGTCATACAGATCCAGGCGACCAGAGTTTCTGTCATCACTGTGGGCCTCTTCTGTGGGCAGACTGGATAGTGCTAGCACCTCTTCGCCACTGACATTGGCTGGGGTAACTATGGAGATGTAAATGCAGTGTTATTGTTTCTGACTGTGACGTATTGTGCATCAGTGGCTTGCCCTCTTTGTTTGTATTTGCTGGCATCTTTCACTTGTGTACGATGGTGTATGGTGGGATGATTAGTTCCCTCTAGTGTGCATGCTTTAGTGATGGATGTCCTTGCAGGTCTGTGAGTGGTGCCAATGCATTGGTATGGCATTTGAGGCTTGACATTGAGATAAGTGAGAGGTGATGTTGGGGAGTGTGTGAGGTGGTGGAGTGATGAGAGTGAGGGTGAGGGTGGGGGTAAGTGATGGCATGCAGGTAGGGGGTGAAAGTAGTATAGAGTTGACTTAGCAGGGTCCAGTCTTCCTGCTACTCCGGCCAGGCCCTCAGGATGCATGATTGCCAAGACTTGCTCCCTCCCATGATGTTAGTTGTGGGAGAGGAGGCGGGGGTCCACCGCCAGTCCTCAGTACAGCGAGTTGGTGTCTTGCTGCAATGGAACGTACCTTCCACCATAGGTCATTACACCTCTGCTTGATGTCATCCCTGGTTCTTGGGTGCTGTCCCACGGCATTGAACATGTCCACGATCCTCCGCCATAGCTCCATCATCTGCGGCGTACCCCAAGGCTCCTCACTGAGCCCGATGCTGTTCAACATCTACATGGCCCCCCTCGCACAACTGGCCCGTCAGCACAACCTCAGCATTCTCTCCTGCGCCGACGACACCCAGCTCATCCTCTCCCTCACTAAAGACCCACACACCGCCAAAGCCAACCTCCACGAGGGAATGAAGTCCATTGCCGAGTGGATGAGAAATAGCCGCCTGAAGCTGAACTCGGAGACGGAGGTTCTCATCCTCGGACACACTCTCTGGGACGACTCCTGGTGACCCCCTCCAACGCCAGCCAACCACGCACGCAACCTCGGTTTCGTCCTCGACTCCGCCCTCACCATGTCCAAACAGGTCAATGCAGTTTCCTCCTCCTGCTACAACACCCTCCGCATGCTCCGTAGAATCTACAAATGGATCCCGACAGAAACCAGAAAAAACGGTGACTCAGGCCCTCGTCAGTAACAGACTAGACTATGGCAACGCACTCTACACAGGCATCCCAGCAAAAGACATCCGACGACTCCAACGCATCCAAAACGCCTCCGCCCGACCAACATTTTATTTCACTGTATAGCACATAGACTGCCCATATGCCTGGACCGTCTGAGCCAAGAATGGCTGACTCGTATTGTGTCAAGGTAAATATACAGAGGTACAGTTATGCAGACCACTGAAGATAGTGCCTTGTCAAATATTGTCCTGTAGAATAGGCAAACAGTGAATGGTGTCACTAGCTTGAGCTTTATCATGTACCCAAACCAACTAATTCTGCATCGTGTAAACCAAGATACAGACAGAGGGCAGTACAACAGTCTCTGATCACAGGTCCCTCATAATCCAATGAACATGCAACTGGTAGTATGACAAGCATATGTCAGTGTTGTGTTACAGGCACTGTGGCCTGCAATGATGAAACATATCTATAGCTATTACAGGTCATACAGGAAGAGTGTGTAGCCTATGTGAAGGGTAACTGCCTCCCTTGCACTTGATGACAACATATTTTGTGCCCACATGATCACACACTTGATGCAATCAGCTCACCACAGCATACTAAACAAGTACAAGTTGAAATGACACAGGTCTCACACACTCCAAATCTGTGACCCACATTACCTGTAACAATCCATGTCCACTTCCTATGTCAGAACAGCATCAGATACCTGCCATGTTACAACTCTGAAATGCCCACATGAGGATGTCACGGTGAAGATACCTGTACAAAGAAAACCCAAGGAGAATAGGCTTGAAAACATATCTCTTACAGAAATCACATACAAGCACCCGGAAATGAAGTTATGTTGTAATAAGACTGACACAAACAAAGCAGCTACTTCCAGGTGGGGATATGTCAAAGGCTAACTCTGCAAGCTCCCTTCGGCTGAATATTGCTGAGCATTAGCTCACCAGTATTCTGCAAACAGTCCTTCACACAGTTAGAGTCATTAGATCACATGACACACTTACACTCAAGAAAAGTAGTTATTGATGTGATCTTCCCGCAAGTCAGCTCCTTCATCTTCACCACTGTCATCCTCACATGGCATTTCATGAGTATCACCGACAGCACTGCAGGCTGCCCATCCTCTGGGATATATTAGATATTTCTTTGGCTAGGAAGTGCAACACGGACATGACTTGAATAATGTGTGGTATGGTGGTTGGATTACTAATAGCTGACTTCAGATCTGTCTCCAAAGTTACAAAAAAAGTACACAATAGTTTGCCAATTCAGAAGATACAGGAGGAGGATGTGTCTTTCTTCCCTGGTCAGAAGGTCTGGCAGTTGATGGTAGACAGGTGGTTGTCACACCTTCCTTCTTCCTTGGTACCTATCTATGACAGTAGTCATTGTGTCCACAGCAACATACATGATACATGTCAAGGATAACATGTGACAAGACAATTTAGAAGGGATAGACATGGCAAACAGTACACATCTCAGCTGCTAATGACACAAGGATCACATGTTACCCCCTTGGTTTGCCACACATCCGTACACATCATGTATCTGGACCTAAAATAAATATGTGCATCACAAATGTCACTCGGAATGTTGCTGGATGTCCTGAGCGCAAAAGTGACATTTGATGGAGGTAGACTGTGCTCCACTGTAAATTGCCATCTGTGTACTGCAACATACTACAATGGGGTTTGGGTAGTAGGACCTACTTGACAGGAGAGGATAAACATGTTTTTGTGCCCAAAACAACTGTTTTGGAGGTGTGGCGCAGTGTTTGAAGCCCAATACTGCATTTCATGCCTCTAAAATGGCCCCTGCCTGACCTACTCCACTGGACATTTTGAACCGTCCATGAGCGCCAGCGGAAATTGCCATGGCAGTAGGTAGTTGCAACCGTGGCAGGCACAGCCATAGGCTAATGTTATTGCCATTGACAGTCGTGAGCCAATGGCTGTGTCTGTCACTGGTAATGAGCGTGTATGTGGCAAACATGACCGCCATGTTCTACAGATTCCCTCACTTGAATGCTGGCTCTGTTGCCAGCAAGACCTCTACTACTGAGCTGCTGTGTACCACCTCTGAGAGCAATTATGCTGTGTCTAGCAGGTGATAGGGCCCCAGCTTTATCCCAAGAGGAGCTGGAGAGGCTAGTTGATGAGGTCCTACCCCTAGGTTGACAGCTCTATGGTGCACCAGAGGAGCAGGTAAGTGCCTCATGCACACAGTTTTCCCTGTACTTCACCATCTGTTCCCTCCTCACAGGCTAGATAGTACTCATGTGTGCCAGATTGACTACTCATGTGCCTGAAGGTGCAGTCTGTGTTGCATCGATTTGGGGTAAAATGTGCAGGTATTTCTGGACAATCCCATATGTTGCATTATTTTCATTGTGGTGTGTGGGTTTTTGGAACTAGATCCTCCTAGTGTTAGATGCAGATAATTAGGAGAGGGAACATTACAACCTTCCACTGACATCTCTTTCATCGTGACTGTTGTATATCTGAGACAACATGTATGTGCATGGCAGCATGAGCTGAGTATGCATGTTGTATGTGTCAGTTGTGAGTAATGTGAAATATGTGTATGTTGCCACAGAGATTTCTTCACACATCTGCCCTTGCGATACTGTTGCTGCATGATATCAATCTCTCTGCCTTTCATGTTGCCACACACATCACATGGCAATTAGCTGTTGGCCACATGGTGTACTGTCATGCATGGATGTGATGGGAATGTAGCGTCATAGGTTCTGTCTGGTCAGCCCGCAGAGACCATGGTCTGTCACATGTATCTCCCAGTATGGGTCCAAGTCTAGGCTGGAGTGGAGTCATTGTGGCTATGCAACTGTGGCACTGTGCCCACTCCCTGTACCCCAGCAGATCCTGCCATGTGGCCAATAGGAGGCTCTGGTGTAATATGTTACCCAGAAAGAAAGCCTCATTCCATTGATCAGATTAGGAATGGGTACAGGGGGAAATTACTGATCTATTACACATGAGCACTTTGCATCATTGTCAATGTGTGTATTTGACTCATAACAAGTCCCTTACTTCCACAATCCTATTGTCACCTTCACTCAGGTCACATTTGTCCTGTGCAGGCTTATTGCATGAATGGCAGTATAACATTGCAGACAGTGTGTTGATTCCTGGTACCATGATATATGACTCTGTAGCTTGGTCAGATAGCAGAAAAAGGTCAATATATGCTTTTGATTCTTGTATGCCATCTTTGTAGGATGGAAACATGTCCAAATGTGTGTTCTGTGGTCCAGGTACATGACACAGAACCCCACCCTCTGATGTGGCATGAGTCTGTATTTGTCATTGCAAATGTCCACACATGGATAGGCTAAACATTTTTGTATCCCCCCATGCCAGTCCCTTCATTGTTACATATGTGTAACGTTGAAGATTGTATTCTGGCAGTGGCCTGTTGAAACTATATGCAGAGAGTCATTCCCATAGAGTGTGAATGTATTATTCCATTCATGCCTAAGGAGTTTGCCCTTAAAAAGCCACAAGAGTTGTAATGTGACTCATAGTGGCTCACATATCAGTCAAGTTGCTAGTTCATGTCTCACATGATGTTAATAAGCTTGCTTTGTCATTGTAGGGCCTGAACAGTGTGGTGAGTTGGTCTGCAGATTGGGAAATGTATGTCTATAGTCAGGGCCCTGTATTCATTGGCTTGTATGTGTCACACCTGGTGAGCAGTGACAAATAGGAAAGTTATAACTTGATGTTACTGGCTTGTATGTGACTCAACTATTTGTGATGAAACTTGTGAACATGATCTCTTGATGTGTGTTTTGCATCCATGCATATCAACGCCCTTCAAAAGAAGGGGATATGGAGAGTCATCGCAAAGAAGGTGCAGGCCCTGGGGGTTCACAACTGACAGAGTGCTTACTGTCAGAAGAGTTGGGAGGACCTGAGACTCTGGGCTTTTAAGATCACAGAGGCCCAGCTAGGGCTGTCCTCCCAACGTAGGCGGGGTGCCTGTTGGATCATTACCCCTCCCTAGTGGCCCGCATTCTGGCATTGACCTAAGCATATTCCTGCCTGTCCCCTTGCCAAGTGAGTGAGTGAGGTCCTGGCAACTCCCCCTGACAATTAGGAATGAGCCATGTGTCAAACAGTACATGAGAGATTGTTTGTGTTGACATGTCATGTTTTGTATACTGTGTGACTTACCTGTTGGACCAGGGACCTAGTACAAAACTGGGTGGACTCCTCAACCACTTGCTCTGCAGGGACCACATATGAATGGGTACATCGGTCAATCATGTACTGCTTGTTGTTGTATTGTGTGTGATTGTTATGCAATAGACCACTACTCCTCCAGACTAAAAGTAAGTAGGTGATGAATCACTATCCTCTGCTATGTTCTTGGGTAGATGTGTATAAAGGTATCTGCCCCCCAGAGATCACATGCCTTCAGCGTATGATGGGTGCTGGTGCCTAACTGCTTATATTATTCTTTGGGTGAAGCTATAGATCACTTCTTCCCCTTGGTATGTAGGGACTGTCCATTGACATGATTTAAGTGCCATGATTGTTGCCAACATTCCCTGTGTCTACATGTCAGCATGTGGCCCATTCTCCTTAGTATACATTTAAAAGCTGCAGTCTCAGGCATGGTCTACCTATGTTGCTTGGATGATGTCTGTATTCCCTCACATATATGTGCATGGCACACTATTTGAGTAATAGTGCATTCATAATGGGGATAAATGCCATGTTGTTCCACATGCAGGAGTGTGTCACCATTGCTTTTTGTCTGACACATACCCTCATGAATCATAGCATGTCTATGGGCATGTACAACTGCGTTAAGAGCCACAATGTGAATATATATGCCCTTGTTGTGGCATCATGTGGAAATGTGCACTGCATATGTGTAATGGTTAAGGTTTGTGCCCTGACTGCTGGCATATATATTGAAGTGACTTGCATTTATGTTTAAATCAAATGTGTTTCGGTACAGGCATTCATCCACAGACAGACATCTGGGTTTGCATGAGCAAAATGGGGACAGTGATGTAGCTTCCCGTTGGGCAACATGTTGATGGACGTCTACATGTCCTTGCAACTTCTGCATTTCTTCTACATGCAAAGGACTAATGGCGTCTACTGAGGCACTCATAGTATGTCATTGTCAGCGGTGCCAGACATTAGAGGTGATTGCATCAGGGATTGCTGATTTATTGTGTTGTGTATTTTGGGGACACTTATCTCTGACATCTTGCACATCATGTCTACAGTGTTCATTTCCATGCCACATGTGTAGCCTATCTGCGCCACATAATGGATACCTCTTTACTCTATTGGGACAGATGTCACTTGGTGAAGTGTGCATTGTGGAACTGCTTCAAGTGTGACATGAGCATTTCCTGTCACCTTCACCAGCCTATTGTACTTTTGCCAGCAACATGGCAGCATTTTGGAGCATCAGTTCCTATTGTTGGGTCTATATGTATGTGACAAATAAGTGTGTGCATGACCTTGTGTGAGATCTGTGGGAATGCAGTTGCATCGGCCTACTATTATGTAACAACAGGTAACTAAGGCCTGCTCCATGGGGAAAAGCTTTGTGTGTGATGAGATCCCCCACTTGTTCAATGGTTACTGTGATTGCACAACTTCAGCCAAGCAATTGTAGTTGTCTGAGATCCTGGTTTTCATGTGGGCAATTGTTCATATGGCATGCATGCATATGGTATGACACATGTATGGGCCACTTAGGTGGAGTTTGTTGTTGAGGACTACTTGACATCATGGTACTGTATGTTAATCAGAGCTGGTGTTCAAGTGTGATTATGGACATGTGATGACTATGTTTCTCTCTGTCTTTGCAGCATCTGCACCAGCAAGAAAAGGGGATGGAGCACAGCTGAGTGGGAAAACATCTGGCCAGGGAACCTTGGGTCAAGGCACTAATGACATAAAGGGACTCAGTAATCCTGAGGGTGAGGGGAGTGCCATGGAGAAGACCGGCCATACCATTAAGGGATTGGCAACCTAACTCCAGCAAACCAACGCATTCCTGGAAGGCATTCATGGTGCAATGGCTGGCCTGCAGAGATATTTTTAGCCTCTGGCCTCCCAACTAGCGGCAGCAAGTCACCCCCCACCTTCTGTCCCCCTCCAAATCCCTTTTCCCAATCCAAATCCCCACTTCTCCTACCTAACCAAAGCACGCAGACCGATCTGCATGCATCCACCTCAAATCCCAAGATGAGCACACACAAATACAAGCAGCACAAAACACACGTACAAACAATATCCACCCACAGACACAGAAACAGTCACAACTTCCCTTGACACTCCTACAATCCCCAGCATCACACACACAACATCCAGCATACCCACAGGCACAACACAGTCACTGACATACCCACCACACCCACAGACACCACAACTACAGACACACCACCATACCTGCAGTCACCCCCCAACAGCCACACACCCACCCACCACTGTATTTCCCAGCACCTCCACCCCAAAGACACACTCACCCACCCAACAGATACCCACTACACACAAGCATACCACCCATAGGCATGCATGCACGACATCCATACCTACAAAGCATACAACTATTACCTCAACCTCCAAATCCCAACCCCCTCCTGCTAACCGTCCCATGGCCATTGAAAATGTCCTTGTTTGACCTTGACCTTACCCTTGTTCCCCACCCTGTCCCAAACCCAAGAGGCCCCCCAGGCCTTTTCTGCCCACTACAAGCACCCATACCTCTCCCCGTTAAGAAAAAGCCTACCCCCCAAAAAGAAGACCATCCCTTCTAAACTCAAGCCCCCTCTTAAATTGCCCCAACCCCCAGATAACCCCTGAGGTGCCTGTCTGCCCCCTTGATGCCCCTTCCTGTGGAGGTTCCATGGCAGTTGGGAGTCAAGTTTAGGCACAACATTGTGCTGCGTTTGGACAGAATATATTGACTGCCTTCAGACATTAGTATTTTTTCTGGTTAATAAACCCAAACAGATGGCTTTTTTGGGTATACATTTGTCCTGCAATTCCTTTTCTACCTTAATGTTGTTCCTGATTGACTTGCATGATATGCCTACAGTTGTGTGTGTTTGACAATGCTTGCTGCTCCATTTGCTGTTGTTTGCAGTATCAGACTTTGTGAGCAGTGCTGGTGTCCCCCAGTTAAAAGGTATATGTTGAGTGCATGGCTATGTGGGTTTAAACACATTGGTGGTGTTATGGCATTGTGTGGTGTTTGTTATGGTGAGTATTTCATCTTGTGTTGCGCATTGTGAGCATGTATGGTGCTAGACTTGTCCCCCTGATATCGCTTATGTATTATTCTGATGTGTCAGCTTGAGTTTTGTTAGTGCAGACATGGAGTGAATTCAGTTGTGCTACCTGTGTTCGCTTTTGAGTGTGCATGTGTCCATTTAGCTCTGTGTCCCTTGCAGCTAGTTCCAGTAGAGGTATGTCCCATACAGGTGAAATTGTATGTGCTTTGTTAACTTGCACATCCACATTGTGCAGATGGGGATGCTATTTGGGTCTAGCGCTGTTTCTCCCTGATTCACATGTAGGGCCTATTCCTGAGCACATGTTTTAGGGGCTTGTGCAAAGTGATATGTGCCCCAGTGCAGCCTCCTTCCCTAAGTGTTCCTGATAACCCCATCCCAATTGTGCAGGTATTGTCTGCGAAGTGGCCTTTGTTTATGTCCCTTCCTGTCTGTTGTGCATGCTGTTGTCCTTCCATTGTGCTGTGATGTGTATGATGAAAGTGCACATTGCAGGGCTGTTTCCTGGTAGGGGTGTTGGTGTTCCATGCTACATCAATACATATGTGTGTTGTATGTGACAACAGCCACTGGTCTCTGTGGAATGTGTGTGTGAGTTGTATTTTTATATGTGATGTTTGTGTGCTGTTATGTAACCTTCACTGTCGCTGTGATTGTGTAGTGTTGATGTGCGTTTTAGTGTAGTCTTACTGTGCAGTGTGAGTGGCCTTCCTAAAGGGGCATATTGTGAAGATGAATGTGTCCTTCTTTGTGTCCAAATCTGATGAGGGTCACAATGAGACAGGTACTTGGGGCCACATTTATACTCTTTGACGCAAAACTGCACTAACGCAGTTTTGCGCCAAAAAAATTAGCGCCGGCTAACGCCATTCTGAAGCGCCATGCGGGCGCCGTATTTATTGAATGGCGTTAGCCGGCGTTAGCCGACCAGCGCTGCCAGGTGTGCGTGAAAAAAAACGACGTACACCAGGCATCGCCGGTGTAGGGAAAAATGGCATTTGGGCGTCCCAAAATGGGGCAAGTCAGGCTGAGGCAAAAAAATTGTCTTAACCCGATTTGCGCCATTTCTTTTGGGCGCCCAGACGCCATTAACATGACTCCTGTCTTAGCAAAGACAGGAGTCATGCCCCCTTGCCCAATGGCCATGCCCAGGTGACTTATGTCCCCTGAGCATGGTCATTGGGCATAGTGGCATGTAGGGGGGCACAAATCAGGCCCCCCTATGCCACAATTTTTTTAAAAAAAAATACTTACCACAACTTACCTTTTCTTCCCTGGGATGGGTCCCTCCATCCTTGGGTGTCCTCCTGGGGTGGGCAAGGGTGGCAGGGGGTGTCCCTGGGGGCAGGGGAGGGCACCTCTGGGCTCATTCTGAGCCCACAGGTCCCTTAACACCTGCCCTGACCCAGGCGTTAAAAAGAGGCGCAAATGCGGGGTTTTTTGCCCCCAGGGACACAGACGGGAACGCCTACCTTGCATCTCATTAACGCAAGGAAGGTGTTCACGCCAAAAAATGACGCTAAATCCATGAACTTTGGTGCTAGACGCGTCTAACGCCAAAGTATAAATATGGAGTTAGTTTTGCGTCGAATTTGCGTCGAAAAAAACGACGCAAATTCGGCACAAACGGAGTATAAATATGCCCCTTGGTGCCCATGGCGTGACCCCCACCACATGTGGGTGATGGTGCAACAATCTGTTGTTGAGCGTAATGACACAGGTAGTGTGTACTTACGTCACTGACATCCACGGCAGCGTTGATTTTGTTCTCCATCGATGATCACCAACAGACAGCACGATGTGGGTTCCATGGTGGCTTCGGACATGTAATGCTGCTGGCAAGTGAGTGTCTCCCTTTATACTGTCTTGTTCCACCTTCTGAAACTTGATGGCTGGACCACCATGGTCACATTGGGGTGTACAACCTCATAATGTGTCTGGCTGAAGCACAGGCTTTGCTGGCCTGCTTGTGCTGTCTCATGACCATGGCTATGGCAGTGGGTGCTACCTGGCGGTGCCGGCTGAACTGTGTCCGTCTTTGTTACCTAGGCCAGCATGACTCACAATACAGAGATCTGACCGCCACCCTGACAATAGTCAGATCACCACCATTGCGGTTGATGGACCACCAAATTCGTTATGAGGCCCTAAAATATCAATTCTGAAATCTTTGTCTTGGTACTGTGGGATAGTGATTATTTTTTAGGTGGATGGTAGTCCTCTCCAACTTCTCAAGTAATATTGTCACTATTCTTGCTAGGTCCATAAAGGCTTCAGTAATGTAAACCTGCTCAGTCCATGGTTGGTATGGCACAGTACACGCAACCTTAACTTAAGATGTGTGAACAATTTAGAAGTACCAAAACAGTGAAAAAATGAACAAAACACAATAAAAATCCAACTCTAATTGATATAATTTGATGATATTTCAATGAACAGAAAGAAATGAGAATGTAAAAAATCCATTAAGGGGAACTGGAGTGATGAAGTTTTAGAATTCAAATTACATTTTAGCTTCAAAAAGTACAAAGCACCAACCATGAGCAACTAGTCAGCTGGACCAGGGCAAGTGTAAGTTTGAAGCCAGCTGAGATGGAGCAAAGGTCAGATCTGGGCCACGGTAGGTTCCATCAAAAAGTTACCTTCAAACATAAAATATTTTCTGGAGAAAGAATGGTTGTCAGTCAACAGGAGGGCAAGCTGGATCAAAAGCATGGCTCGATGAGGTTGGGTTCCTGAAGCGCAAGATCATCGTGTGGTTGTTGACGAAAGCTGGAAATGTGGGGGAAGTCCGACATCTGTGAACAGGAAGGTCTTGACATCGATTTGCATTGCTCAGCATCACTTTCAGTGAAACCCTCTATGTTCAGATTTAGAAACATATAGGTCCTAATTAAATGCTGCCTACCGCCACAGTGACAGCCGCAGCTAACATCCGCCTGCCAAATTATGACCACAGCCGGATTCCCTCCACAAGATGGGCGGAAACCGGCTGTGGCCAAACTGGCGGATGGTGATAAGGTGGCACTGCTACCACCAGCAGAGCCATGCCAGTAGTCCGCCACCAACCATATTATGGCAAATAATATGGTCTGGCAGTGTTATGCTGGCAGGCGCTTCTGACGGTAGCAGCGCCCCATCCCATTCCCTGCAGGAAGACTCCCTGGATAAAGGTAAGTCGGGTTTCCGAGGGGGTGGGGGGAGTTGTGTGTGTGGGGTTGTATGCATGAATGTGTGAGTATGTGCGTGAATGTGTGTGTGTAGTGTATGCGTGTGTGTATGCATGTGTGAAAATGCTTGTATGAAAGGAAATGTGAATGCATGTTTATGTGTCAGTGTGAATGTGTGTACGGATGTGTGAGAGAATGAATGGATGCATGCGTGAATGAAAGCGTGTATGCTAGTGTGAGTGAGTGTGTGTATGCGTGGTACATGTGTGCCAGTGTGCGTGAATGGGTGGGGTGGGGAAATGGAAGGGAGGAGTGTGGAAGGAGGGGGGATGTGAGGTATCCGGGGAGTGTTTGGGGGGGTGAGGGAGCCTCCTACCAGTGTCAGGAAAGGAATTCTCTGTCACTGGTAGGGCCTACCACCATGGTTTTCATGGCGTTACGAACACCACAAAAACCATAGTGGTAGGCAGGGTCAAAATGCTGCTGGCGGTACAAAAGCGGCCGCCGCACTGGAGATTGTTATCTCCAGCCCGGCCGCTGCTACTGCCATAGCGCCATGTCAGTTAGAGTGGTATATTGGCGGTTTGGCTGCAGGCAACCCGCCAATGTCATAATGTGGCGGTATGTACTGCCAGCATGTTGCCGGTACTACCGCCACATTATCACGACCACGGGGGTCATAACGACCCCCTTAGTCTCCTTCAGGGGGGCAGATCAGCAAGTTGAATCTGAATGGATATTCAGCATTGATGGCTTTTCTCAAGCACAGTCCCTGTCTCCTGCCTGCTCTCAGTATCTGCAATTTGGGCAAGGGGAGTACATTATGACACTGATGTTAGGGCCCCAGGTACACCACTTAGGGGTCCAGACTCACTCTAACAGAAGTCACCAGCAAGGTACAGGGCAGGGCCACCCAGGACTGATCAGATGGATTCTTAAGGAGAGTGGGCTTTTTGCAGCATTTGTGTCCCTGTGGCTTAACAGGAGGTCAGTCTACTGACCCTTGGAGTTCATTCCTCAGTCCTGGGTACATGTGAGTCCAGCCCTCAGGGATCTCCCCACAGGTTTCAAAAGCAGGTGCAGTCGTTATTCTGGCTTCCACAGGTCCAGAAATGGCCTGAAGAGGTTACTGGGTGTGCCACATTTATGCCTAGCGCCAGCCTGTGAGTGAGGGAAACTCGTGACCACTCCCTAAACAATATGGTAAAAGTTCCCATGGGTACCTCTAACCACTATTGCACTACCTAAAGCAAACAAGGCAAAAACTGTCTTCCCCTGTGCGGTTCTCCCATTGGCCACCCAAAACTATATTCATGATAGTGGGAAACCCTCATTTGTGGCCACTTAAAGTCTTTTCTGGGGTAATTCCCCTCCCACTGAGTTTGGAGACAGGCTGGCTAAGCTATGAAAACAAAATGGAGTCAGGCTTATGTTTTAGGTATGAGCTACATCTGTCAGTGAAAGGGCTGGTGTCATGTCAAGCTCCAGAAGGAACTAAGAAAAGCACCCAGGACATGTTGTTCAGCGAATAAAACTCAGCACACCCAAGTCCATTTCTACTGTCTGGTAGAAATATATTTTTCACCCCAGGAGTGCCATTAACAGCCAGGCAACACTGAACACTGACAGAAAGGCACATTTGGCTTATGAAAAAAAATGACAACTTTCTAAAAGTGTAATTTTCAAAATAGTGATATAAAATCTGAATTGATCATTAACTTGGGTTTCGGATTACTATTGGAATGAAGCCTTGACTCATTGCCTTTAGCTATCCCAAACAAACTAGTCAATAAGGAGTTATTATATAACCCAGTGCTTTTCTCTGAAAAGGCGATCATCACAGTGAAAAAATGATTTGGGGGATTTTCACTGCCAGGACATGTAAAATATAAGTACACATGTCCTGCATTTTAAATGAACCCTGCCTTATGAGCACATAGGGCCTAATGTAGGGTGAGTTATAAACATTAAAAGGAAGGTGAGGTCTGGAAAAAGGTTTATTTTGGCAGGTTAAAATTATGGTCTTAAAACTGCATCCTCAGATTGCACTCCCTAGTAACATTTATCTTCAAAGCCTTGGGTAAACTTTTGTACCATATACTAGGGACTTATAAGTAAGTTAAATATGCCAGTTAAGTAGTTTACCACAAGTAAGAATGACACTGTTCTTGTTTCTTCAAATAAAGGTTTCAGTGATTAAATCAGAGCTCTCTCCCAATAGTTATGACACAGAGCAGACAGACTTAGGAAAATGTGTAAAGCATTTGTAAGTACTAAAACAGCCAACAAATTGAAACCACAATACAATAGAAATCCCCTTCCTATTTTTAAAAATAGGGAACAATTTAATGAACAAAATGACACAGATAGAACAAAAATCCAAAAGAAAAACCAAAGCGATGATTTTTGAAGGTTTTAAAAAATAGTGCCACCAAAAAACATTAAGACGCATATTTATACTTTTTGACGCAGGTTTGCATCAAAAAGTATAGACCTGGCTAGGCCCAATCCTGGATGCCTGTCGGGATTCATATTTATGGATTGTCGCTAGCCAGCGCTAAGGCCTGGTCAGCGTCAAAATTCCTGGTGCTAACCGGGTGGGAGAGTCATACGGGAAAATGGAGATTGTGCATGATAGAATGGGGCTGTTAGAAATGGGGTCTTTGGTTGGCAGTCAGGTTACCCCCATTTAAACAAGGGCCCTCACTCTAGTCAGAGTAAGTCACACACAATCAAAATTATCCTGTGCCCACCCTCTGGTAGCTTGGCACTGAGCAGTCAGGCTTAAATTAGAAGGCAATGTGTAAAGTATTTGTGCAATAAATCATGCAATAACACACTAGGACACCACAAAAATACACCACACAGTGTTTAGAAAAATATGTAATATTTATCTGATAAGATGCAGGTCAAAACGATCCAGATGAAGTAAGTATACGTTACATTAAAATATCTCTGTAAAAATGAAATAAAGTGTTTTTAGTTTTTTAAAAGCAACAAATGTCTCTAGCAAGCACAAAGTACCTGGTTTGCATTCAAATTCTCCGCAAGGGACTGCAGTGGGGGAGATGTGTGGAAAACGAGGAGGTGTTCTCCGGCCGCACACAGACGATGCACAGTTTATTTTCCACGCAGGGAAGGCTTTGTGTCAATTTCCGCCGCGCGCGCTTGGATCCTCTTCCGTTTGTGGGGTTTTCGGATGCCCCGGGTATGATGCAATGAATTCCAGCGCTTGCAGGACGAAGTCACAGGGGCGGTGTCGATCCGGTGGACGATGCATGGACATTTTTATAGCATGGCAGGCACTGCGTTGATTCCTTTCAGGGAAGTTGGGCTGCATCGTTCCAGCTCGGCTTTGCGTCGATCCAGTGGGTCGTGCATCGAATTTTCGGTCGCAACGCTGGCACTGCGTTTATCTTCTCCTTGCGAAGTCAGGCTGCGTTGTTCTGGTTTGGCTTGCGGTGATTTACTCACCACGTTGCTGGCTGTGCATCGTTTCTTGCAGGCCATTCATCGATTTCCGCCGCACAAGGAGTTTTTTTGAAGGAATGAAGGCCCATATTTATACTTTTTGACGCAAAACTGCGCTAACGCAGTTTTGCGTAAAAAAATTGGCGCCGGCTAACGCCATTCTGAAGCACCATGCCGGCGCCGTATTTAATCAATGACATTAGCCGGCGTTAACCGCCGGCGCTGCCTTTTGTGTGTTGAAAAAAACGACGTACACCAGGCAGCGCCGGCGTAGGGGGATATGGAGCTTGGGCGTGAAAAAATGGGGCAAGTCAGGCTGAGGCAAATATTTCGCCTCAACCCAATTTGCGCCATTTTTTTCGACTCCCAACCCCCATAGAAATGACTCCTGTCTTAGCAAACACAGGAGTCATGCCCCCTTGCACAATGGCCATGCCCAGGGGACTTCTGTCCCCTGGGCATGGTCATTGGGCATAGTGGCATGTAGGGGGGCATGAATCAGGCCCCCCTATGCCACAAAAAAAATAAAAAAAATATACTTACCAGAACTTACCTTATTGTCCCTGGGATGGGTCCCTCCAGCCTTGGGTGTCCTCCTGGGGTGGGCAAGGGTGACAGGGGGTGTCCCTGGGGGCATGGGAGGGCACCTCTGGGCTCCTTCCGAGCCCACAGGTCCCTTAAAACCTGCCTTTTCCAGACGCTAAAAAACGGCACAAAAGCGGCCGTACGTCATTTTTTTGACCCGCCCACTCCCGGGCGTGAATTTTGCCTGGGAGTGTAAATACGCCGCACATGCCGCGGAGTCACTTTTTTAGACGGGAACACCTACCTTGCATATAATTAACGCAAAGTAGGTGTCCACGCTAAAAAAGGACGAAAACTCCATGGACTTTGGCGCTAGACGCGTCTAACGCCAAAGTATAAATATGGAGTTACTTTTGCGTCAGAATTGCGTAAAAAAAAACGACGCAATTCCGGCGCAAACGGAGTTTAAATATGCCCCGAAGTCTTTTTGGTCCTGAGACTTCAGAGAACAGGAGGCAAGCTCTATCCAAGCCCTTGGAGAGCACTTCTCAGCACATCCAGAGAGCAGCAAGGCAGCAGAGCAACAGCAAGGCAGCAGTCCTTCTCAGAAAAACAGTCAGGTGAGTCCTTTGGGCAGCCAGGCAGTTCTTCGCAGGTTGCAGGTTCTGATTCAGGGTTTCTTCACCAGTGGTATCTTGTCCAGAAGTGTCTGAGTTGGTAGGGGCAGAGGCCCTGCTTAAATACCCAAGTGTGCCTTTAAAGTGGGGGAGACTTCAAAGAGTGGCTTAGAAGTGCACAAGGTCCCCTTTCAGTTCTATCCTGCCTGCCAGGGTCCCATTAGGGGGTATGGCAGGCCTTTGTGCGAGGGCAGGGTACTGTCCTTTGACATGTAAGTGTCAGGCCCTCCACCTTCCCAGCCCAGGAAGACCCATTCAATATGCAGATGTATGCAAGTGTGACTGAGCATCCTGTGTTTGGGGTTTGTCTGAGTAAACGCACAAGGGAGCTGTCAACTAAACTTAGCCAGAAGTGGATTGTAAGGCACAGAAGGATTGAAGTGCAGAGAATTGCTCACTTTCTAAAAGTGGCATTTCTAAAATAGCAATATTAAATCCATCTTCACCAATCAGCAGGATTTTGTATTACCATTCTGGCCATACTGAATATGACCTGGTTACTCCTTTCAGATCAGAAGCTATCACTCAAACAGTATATGAGGGTAGCCGTAATGTTATCCTCTGAACGGAGCAGGCCTCACAGCAGGGTAATACGAATTTAGGAGCTTTACACTACCAGGACATGTAAACTACACAGGTACATGTCCTGCCTTTTGTCTATGCAGCACCCTGCCTAATGGGTTACCTAGGGCCTACCTTAGGGGTGTATTATATGTAGAAAAAGGGGAGTTTTAGGATTGGTGAGTACTTTTAAATGCCAAGTCGAATTGGCAGTAAAACTGCACACACAGGCCTTGCAATGGCTGGCCTGAGACATGGTTAAGGGGCTACTTAAGTGGGTGGCACAATCAGTGCTGCAGGCCCACTAGTAGCATTTAATCCTCAGGCCCTGGGCACATATAGTGCACTTTACTAGGGACTTATAAGTAAATTAAATAAGCCAATTGGGTATGAGCCAATGTCACCATGTTTTAAGGGAGAGAGCATGTGCACTTTAGCACTGGTTAGCAGTGGTAAAGTACGTAAAGTCCTGAAACCAGCAAAACAGTTCCAAAAAGTGGAATGAGGAAGGCAAATGTTTGGGGTGACCACCTGTGAGAAACTGGGGCTGATTGCAGAGGCCCCCTAACTTTTTGCCCCCATTTTCCACTTTATGCTGGTGTTTTCCTGACTCTGATGGTGCCCTGGGTACTGCTAACCAGTCCCAGGGCCTGTGCTCTGTGTAAAATGGATATGCAAATTAGGCTAATTATAATTGGCTAAGTTAACCTACCTATAAGTCCCTAGTATATGGTAGGGCATGTAGGTTTAGGGACCACAGCATAGGTGGTGCACACCTAGGTGCATTGCTGAGGTGCCCAGTGTCATTTTAAAAGCAAGCCTGCCATGCTGGCTGCTTTTAAATTAAAGTTATATGCAAATTCGACTTTGGAATTAAAGGTACTTCCAAAGTTTTAAACTACCTTATTTTTACATATAAGTCACCCCTAAGGTGTGCCCTATGTGCCCCTAGGGCTGGGTGCCATGTAACTATAAGCAGGGACTTTATAAAAATAGATTTATAAGCCCTGGTGAGGTAAAAACAGCCAAATTCGTTTTTCCCTCATTGAAGTAAATGGCCTTCATAGGCTAGAATGGGCAGACTTTATTTTAAATTTTAAAGTCTCCTTAAATGTTACATACCAAGAATTTGGTATCAAATTGATTGTTATAATAAATCCCACAACTTCCAGTTGTTGGATTTAATATAACTAGTGCAGGTAAAAAGTTTAGACTTTACCTAAAAAGTTGCCAATTTCAGCTCTGCATTGTTTTTGCTGCTGTGCTCTGATTGGCCAGCCTGCAGCAGCTTCTGCCAGGCCACTTTAATGAGGTGTGAAGTGGCCTGGCTTTACACAAAGGAATGTGCTTGGGGGAGAGAATCTCCCCTCAGCAGATGGGGAAGCAGGAAGGGGGAGGGCTGCCAAACTGGTCTTCAAAGGCAGAGAAGGACATCTGGAGCACCCAGCAACACCCCCACATCCTGCAACCCCAGACAGCTAGGTGCCCCCTTGATTAGATTAGGAGAGGGCAGGAGAGGGGTGTGTTTATGATTTTTAGCCACACCAGTGGGTGGGTTCAGCCAGATCTCTCCTCCAAAAATCAGATTCATCCATTTTGGATTTTTAGAGACTATTGCCTTCTGGGATGGATTTTTGCCACACTTCCCAGGAAGTGGTCATCACAGGGGGACGACCCTGTCCCTGATTGGAGGACCAGGGCCCCCCTGCTTTTCACCCAGGAGCAAGGATAAAACTGGCAGACCTGCACCCACGCCTCAGATCCCCACCAAATTTCAAGAAGAAGGAACTACAAGGAGAAGAAGGACTGCCCTGCTGGACCCCTGGCCTGCACCTGGACCCTGCACTCAGAAAGACTGCACCAGCTGCACACTTGGGCTTCACCACAAGAAGGACTTTGCCTGGCTTCCACTGGTTCAAGGAGGGACTCCCTGTTTGCTACAGGTGAAAAATTGCTAACCAGAGTCCCCTGCACCAACTCCTGAAAAAGTGACCAGCTGACCACTGCCCAGTGGCCAAAAAGGAGTGTGCGCCAGGTGCACTCTGGGAGTTGAAGTCCGCACTTCCCAAGGACCATCACAGAACTTCTGGACCCTTGGGGTGAGCTGTGGACCCCAAAAGAACCTTAAAAGAACATCTGGGTGAAGCCCCAGAAGTTTGGAAAAGATTGGAGAAATTTTGGAAAAAAGCTCCGTAAAGTGACCGACTCGACGCGGAAATTCTAGCCGGCTTGCCTCAACCGCGACCCGGCCTGACTTCGTGGTTCGTCCCGGTCAAGAAAAACATCCGAAAAAAAGACTAAGTCCGAACGTAAAAAGTTGACCGGGACCTTCCAGCCATCGTATCCGAGAAGGGCTCCACGGACGTCGGATCAAGATCCAGGTTTACCCCGGTCGAAGGATTTTCATCTCGAAAAAACGACTAAGTCCGAAGGTAAAAATCACCACCGAGGAAACCGACTTCGCGTATCCGGACAAGGGCTCCAGGAGGTCGGATCCAACTGGCAGGTTCGTCCCGGGGAAGAAAAACATCGAAAAAGAGACTAAGGCCCTCATTCTGACCCTGGCGGTCGGCGGAGAGACGGCGGTCGGACCGCGAACAGACCGGCGGTATTAAAAATGGCATTCTGACCGCGGCGGTCCCCGCCGCGACCGACCGCTACTTCTCCACTCCGACCGCCGCGGCGGTCATGACCGCGGGGCTGGAGTTTGCGCACTCCGGCCCGGCGGTCATCCCAAGACCGCCAAGGGTATTATGACCCTGCCTACCGCCGCGGTTTCTTGCGGGCGGGAACCGCCGTGCGAACCATGGCGGTAAGCACTATCGGGGCCAGGGAATTCCTTCCCTGGCACTGATAGGGGTCTCCCCCACCCCCCACTACCCACCCGAGTCCTCCCCCCACACCCTCCACCCCCCTGCCACCCCCCAGAGGTGGTACGAACCCCCTCCCCACCCCCACCCCGACATGCACATACATGTACCGCGACATGCACACACCCCCAACATGCACATATACACACCCCCTACACACACATACACAACGGGGACACATACCCGCACACATACATGCCGACATGCGCACCTGCCGAACAGCACACATTACCCATAGACACAGCAGCACCCCCCGCCCGCATACACGCACTCACACACCCCCTCTACACACTCACACGCACACCCCCATGCACGCCCACATCACACAACACCCCCCCACCCCCTCCCCTCACGGACGATCAACTTACCTTGTGCGTTGGTCCTCCGGGAGGCGACGGGAGCCATGGGGACGTGACCGCCAACAGAAGACTGCCAACAGAAGACCGCCACACAGAAATGTGGGTCGTAATTCTGTGGGCGGTGTTCTGCTGGCGTGGCGGTGGAGGTTGACCAGTCTCCACTTTCCCGCCGACCGCCAGTGTGGCTGCTGGCGGTTTTCCGGCGGAACGCTCCCAGCGGTCAGAATGCGCACAGCGGCACACCGCCGCGGTCGGCGGTCTTCACCGCGGCGGTAACTCAGCGGTCTTGCGAAAAGACCGCCAAGGTCAGAATGAGGGCCTAAGTCAGAAGGTAACTTTTTAACCGAGGCCTCCCGCGACTTGTAGCCGAGCAGGGCTCCATCGCGGTCGGCCTGAAAGTTTGACTTTGCCCCGGTCCTGGTGCAACCAGATGACCCGATTGGCGCTTTTCGTTTCTGAGCGCTAGAAAATAATAATACTTTAAAAATTCATATCTCCGGTTCCCCTGAACCGATTTTAATCGTTTTTGTGTCATTTTAAAGATAAAAATATAAGCTATTTTTATAAATTGGTTTTGGATTTTTAAACTGTTTCCTGTGTTTTATTTAATTACTGTTTTGTGATATTTGAATGCTTTACACTTTGTCTCCTAAGTTAAGCCTTGACGCTCGATGCCAAGCTACCAAGGGTAGAGCTGGGATTAATTTACTGAGACCTAACTGTACTTTTGTGGAGGTTTGTGGCTTGTTGCTAGGTGTAGGTACCTACCTGCCCTATCAATAACCCATTTTCCAACATAATTGGTGGCAGCGGTGGGATCCTGTACTTGTGTTCAATATCACGTTACAGTTTTAGATAAAACAAATTAAAAATCCTTTAAATTGTCCTAGTGCAAAAATTGGTTTTAATTTTTAATTTTAATTTTTTTTTTGTAATTAATTTGGATTAATTTCAATTATTGAATTTTTGTAATTTTTCTAAATTCTTGTTTCCAATTTTTGCAAAAAGTTTTTGTTGACACAAAACTAGGGAACCATGGAGCTTGATCTGGCTAGCCTACCCACACTGACAGTAGTCCAGCTTAGGGGGTTGTGTATTGAGAGGGGGTTGCCTGCAACCACTAATCTCAGGAAGGAAATCCTGATTAAATCCCTGACAGCATGGGCTGAGGCCCAAGAGGTAGAGACAGAGGAAGCTCCAGAGGAGGAACCAAAAGAGGATGATGCTAACTCTAACCACTCAGGGGAGGAAAGGCATCAGACCCCAAGTGAGGAAGAGGAGGAACGGTCCTCACTGGACACAGTCACTAGGGGCAGACCCAAAGCTAGTGGTAGGAAGAGGGTCCTTTCAGGAGGAGAGAACCCATCCATCAGGGAAAGAGAGCTGGAAGCCCAGCTAGCCTACATAGCTTTGGAAGCAGAGAAGCTGGCCCTAGAGAAGAAAAAGTGGGCATACAAAGAAAAAAGAGATGGAAGCAGCGATAAAGAAGCTGAGGTGTCCATGGGTGGGGGAGTTTGCCCCAGATTACCCAAGGGGGTAGTTCCTGCTTATATAGAGGGGGATGACATAGATAAGTGGCTAGGGGCCTTTGAGAGGGCACTCCAAATGAGAAGGGTTAAGCCTCAATACTGGGGTTCCCTTTTGTGGGAGTTGGTCCCCAACTCAGGGAGGGATAGGCTTCTGACCTTAAGGGGGGAGGAGGCAGATTCATACCCTAGTATGAAGAGGTGCTTAGTCAAGAAGTTTGGTCTGACCCCAGAGCAATATAGAATGAAGTTCAGGGACACCCAGAAGGTCAGTACCCAGTCTTGGGTTGACTTTGTGGACACCTCACTAAAGGCACTGGAGGGCTGGATTATTGGCAACAAAGTAAATACTTATGAGGGGTTATACAATCTGATCATGAGAGAGCACATCTTGACCAATTGTATCCAAGAAAGGTTACGCCAGCATCTAGTGGACTCTAAGCTGACCAACCCTAGAGAGCTAGGGGAGGCAGCTGATGAGTGGTTGAGAACCAGGGTGGTTGTCAAGTCCCAGGGGGGAGACTCCAAGAAGGGGGGGACAGGTCCCCAAAAACCTAAGGAGGGAGGTGGTAAGCCCACCACAGAGACTCCCTCTGTACCCCAGAACCCTAAGAAGGAGGAGAGTAAATCCCACTCCCACTCTGACAATCAGAGACAGGGAGACCCAGGGTTAAAAAAGCTCTTGGACAGTAGGGCTTGCTTTGACTGTCAGCAGACAGGTCACTTCAGAGGAGATGCAGGCTGTCCAAGGAAGGTGGTTAGCACTGGGCTGTCCAGTGTAGCCATAGAGGAGGATTCCTCAGATGATGAAGTCCTCCTAGCATTGTGCTGGGAGACAGGACCAGATGGTAAGCTGGTGATCCCTGAGGGTGGGAGTAGGCACTTCCACCACATTCAAGTGAATGGGATCCCTACCACTGGCCTGAGAGACACCTGTGCCAGTCACACTGTAGTGAGTGACCGGTTAGTGACCCCAGACATGTATGTCCCAGGAAAGACAAAGAAAGTCAGGATAGCCACAGGGGAGGTCACCTCCAAACCTGTAGCCATAGTGCCCCTAGAGAGGGAGGGTATCCTTGACTGGATTAGGGTGGTAGTCAGTGCTGACCTTCCCCTAGATTGTATCCTGGGCAATGACCTCCCAGAGGTGAGTCTGGTCACAGATGGGGTGGTCGCCCAGGGCGCCCCCCCAACCCAAAGTCCTGGGGAGTCAGTCCCTACAGTTAGGAGACAGGGGTCCCCAAGAAAAGGAAAGAAGAAAAGGAAGGGTAGGCCACTCTTAAAGAGAGTTCCAGGGAGCCAAAGGCCTTCTGCCCCAGTAGGGGGGGGGCCCAGAGTTGGCACTGGTGAGGCCTCACCTGACCCCAAGGAAGTCCTGAGTAGTCAGGCAGCTGTCCAGATGCAAGGTGTTGCCCCTGCACTGACAGAAGGGAGAGTGGAAGGAGAGTGTCTGCCACAGGAGGTGGTAGCCCCCCACTCTAGACAGCAAGAGGGGTGCCAGGACCCCAAAGTTGCCCCTAAAGCAGCTCAGCCACCTGTCAGTGGAGACCTTAGGGTGTGGTTCTGGATACTGACAGCTGTCAGTAGCCTCTGCTGGGTGCTAGCCTTCCTGGCAGCACTGTACTTGGCCTGGGAGGCAGACCCCAAGGCCAATAGCAAAGTAGGCCCCCTGACCCTGTTGGTCATGGTGGGGTTGCTCAAGTGTTGGGTGACCTCTTTGGGTAAGCTAGGTCTTGCCCTAGCAAAGTTAGGAGTAGGGGAGGTGGGCACCTCACTACCCAAGTTGGCAGAGAGAGAGGAGGAAGACCCCCCTAGAGGGAAGTTTCAGTTTGGGTTGGGTCCTTTTACTGTTGGGATGGCTTCACTACCCAGAGGGAGTGACCCTGACAGGAGGATATAAGGCAGAGTAGGCCCTGCAAAGGGACAGCCAGTTTTCTTCACTGTCTTCCTCGCCTAACAAGCCAGGAAGACTCTCCCAGGGTTGGGCTGAGTCTCCTGGGCGTGTGGGCTGGGGGGGGGGGTTGTGTGAGAAACTGGGGCTGATTGCAGAGGCCCCCTAACTTTTTGCCCCCATTTTCCACTTTATGCTGGTGTTTTCCTGACTCTGATGGTGCCCTGGGTACTGCTAACCAGTCCCAGGGCCTGTGCTCTGTGTAAAATGGATATGCAAATTAGGCTAATTATAATTGGCTAAGTTAACCTACCTATAAGTCCCTAGTATATGGTAGGGCATGTAGGTTTAGGGACCACAGCATAGGTGGTGCACACCTAGGTGCATTGCTGAGGTGCCCAGTGTCATTTTAAAAGCAAGCCTGCCTTGCTGGCTGCTTTTAAATTAAAGTTATATGCAAATTCGACTTTGGAATTAAAGGTACTTCCAAAGTTTTAAACTACCTTATTTTTACATATAAGTCACCCCTAAGGTGTGCCCTATGTGCCCCTAGGGCTGGGTGCCATGTAACTATAAGCAGGGACTTTATAAAAATAGATTTATAAGCCCTGGTGAGGTAAAAACAGCCAAATTCGTTTTTCCCTCATTGAAGTAAATGGCCTTCATAGGCTAGAATGGGCAGACTTTATTTTACATTTTAAAGTCTCCTTAAATGTTACATACCAAGAATTTGGTATCAAATTGATTGTTATAATAAATCCCACAACTTCCAGTTGTTGGATTTAATATAACTAGTGCAGGTAAAAAGTTTAGACTTTACCTAAAAAGTTGCCAATTTCAGCTCTGCATTGTTTTTGCTGCTGTGCTCTGATTGGCCAGCCTGCAGCAGCTTCTGCCAGACCACTTTAATGAGGTGTGAAGTGGCCTGGCTTTACACAAAGGAATGTGCTTGGGGGAGAGAATCTCCCCTCAGCAGATGGGGAAGCAGGAAGGGGGAGGGCTGCCAAACTGGTCTTCAAAGGCAGAGAAGGACATCTGGAGCACCCAGCAACACCCCCACATCCTGCAACCCCAGACAGCTAGGTGCCCCCTTGATTAGATTAGGAGAGGGCAGGAGAGGGGTGTGTTTATGATTTTTAGCCACACCAGTGGGTGGGTTCAGCCAGATCTCTCCTCCAAAAATCAGATTCATCCATTTTGGATTTTTAGAGACTATTGCCTTCTGGGATGGATTTTTGCCACACTTCCCAGGAAGTGGTCATCACAGGGGGACGACCCTGTCCCTGATTGGAGGACCAGGGCCCCCCTGCTTTTCACCCAGGAGCAAGGATAAAACTGGCAGACCAGCACCCACGCCTCAGATCCCCACCAAATTTCAAGAAGAAGGAACTACAAGGAGAAGAAGGACTGCCCTGCTGGACCCCTGGCCTGCACCTGGACCCTGCACTCAGAAAGACTGCACCAGCTGCACACTTGGACTTCACCACAAGAAGGACTTTGCCTGGCTTCCACTGGTTCAAGGAGGGACTCCCTGTTTGCTACAGGTGAAAAATTGCTAACCAGAGTCCCCTGCACCAACTCCTGAAAAAGTGACCAGCTGACCACTGCCCAGTGGCCAAAAAGGAGTGTGCGCCAGGTGCACTCTGGGAGTTGAAGTCCGCACTTCCCAAGGACCATCACAGAACTTCTGGACCCTTGGGGTGAGCTGTGGACCCCAAAAGAACCTTAAAAGAACATCTGGGTGAAGCCCCAGAAGTTTGGAAAAGATTGGAGAAATTTTGGAAAAAAGCTCCATAAAGTGACCGACTCGACGCGGAAATTCTAGCCGGCTTGCCTCAACCGCGACCCGGCCTGACTTCGTGGTTCGTCCCGGTCAAGAAAAACATCTGAAAAAAAGACTAAGTCCGAACGTAAAAAGTTGACCGGGACCTTCCAGCCATCGTATCCGAGAAGGGCTCCACGGACGTCGGATCAAGATCCAGGTTTACCCCGGTCGAAGGATTTTCATCTCGAAAAAACGACTAAGTCCGAAGGTAAAAATCACCACCGAGGAAACCGACTTCGCGTATCCGGACAAGGGCTCCAGGAGGTCGGATCCAACTGGCAGGTTCGTCCCGGGGAAGAAAAACATCGAAAAAGAGACTAAGTCAGAAGGTAACTTTTTAACCGAGGCCTCCCGCGACTTGTAGCCGAGCAGGGCTCCATCGCGGTCGGCCTGAAAGTTTGACTTTGCCCCGGTCCTGGTGCAACCAGATGACCCGATTGGCGCTTTTCGTTTCTGAGCGCTAGAAAATAATAATACTTTAAAAATTCATATCTCCGGTTCCCCTGAACCGATTTTAATCGTTTTTGTGTCATTTTAAAGATAAAAATATAAGCTATTTTTATAAATTGGTTTTGGATTTTTAAACTGTTTCCTGTGTTTTATTTAATTACTGTTTTGTGATATTTGAATGCTTTACACTTTGTCTCCTAAGTTAAGCCTTGACGCTCGATGCCAAGCTACCAAGGGTAGAGCTGGGATTAATTTACTGAGACCTAACTGTACTTTTGTGGAGGTTTGTGGCTTGTTGCTAGGTGTAGGTACCTACCTGCCCTATCAATAACCCATTTTCCAACACCACCCTAAGGCTGTCAGGTCTAACAGGCGCCAGTCAGGTTAGAGTCAGAAAATTGACACTAACCTGATTGGCGCCATTCTATCTATGCACCACCCCCATAGACATGAACCCTGTCTTAGAGAAGACAGAAGTGATGCCCCCCAGCCCAAAGGCCATGCCCAGGGGACAAATGTCCCCTGGGCATGGCCTTTGGGCACAGTGGCATGTAGGGGGCCTCAAGTTAGGCCTCCCTATCGAACTTTGAAAAATTATTAAAAATACTTACCTGGACTCACCTGGGATGGGTCTGCCCAACCTTAGGTGTCCTCCAGGTGCGGGTGTGGGTTTGGGTGGGTGGGGGTGTCCCGGTGGGGGTGTCCATGTGGGCAGGGAAGGGCACCTGTGAGCTATTTTCATGGTCTCTGACCATGGAAAAAGGCCCACAGGTCCCCTAAAGCCTGCCCATACCCTGGCGTTAAATAATTGCGCTAAGCAGGATTAGCGCCATTATTTCAGGCTCTCCTCCTCCCGTGCGTGAATTCAGCACAGGAGGATAAATATGGCTCTATGGCCAGAGCGTGGGTTTTTCCTCGTGAACTCCTATCTTGCATCTCATTGATGCAAGGTAGTTTTCTGCAAGCAAAAACCGATGCAAACTCCATAAATTTGATATTAGACGTTTCTAGCGCCAAAGTATAAATATGGAGTTAGGTTTGCACTGAGTTAGCGGAAAAAAAGGACACTAATTAATTGCAATTCGAGTATAAATATGGTCTTAAGAGTCAACTGTGGTCAACGGTTTGGGACAAAGGTGTGATTTAAGGCTGACTGCAATAGAGCATGCAATGGATTCAGGAACAATCAGAAGTTTTACCTTCAGACCTGGTCTCTGAAATGGGAGTCAGAAATCCTCAGTGGGGCCAGACAGCAGGTTATGGTCAAAAAGTGCTCCAAAAGGCTTTCTGGCTGTCAGACCAGGTCATGGTGAAGCTATTGACTTTTGCTGGGAAAGCTCAGAGCACGAGAAATTCAAAATGTATGCTCAGTGATGGTACCTTTTTGGTGCTTTATGTCCTCCAGCGGGGCAAGGCTGCAACCTGTGGCTGAACAGGACTCCATGAGGCCAGGTCTTCTCTCCACTGCATCCCACTGAAATAGATTTGCTGTTGTGGAAAGGCTCTGAGCAGAAGCAAACTGAGTTCTTGGCCCAGCAACAATGCACTTTTGCCAGATTGACTTGCAGGTTTGCTTCTGTCCTCCTGAGGTCTTTTAAGTAAAACAATTAAGTCCTGGATTTTTCAGAATGTTAGGAGCACAGCTGAGTGTCAGGACCTTAGGAACAGCACTTGGGGGGTTATTCTAACTTTGGAGGAGTGTTAATCCGTCCCAAAAGTGACGGTAAAGTGACGGATATACCACCAGCCGTATTACGAGTTCCATAGGATATAATGGACTCGTAATACGGCTGGTGGTAAATCCGTCACTTTTCCGTCACTTTTGGGACGGATTAACACCTCCTCCAAAGTTAGAATAACCCCCTTGGTCTTTAAGACTCACTACAGCAGAAGTCACCAGCAGGGTCCAGAGCAGATCCAGTTAGAATTGGCCAGCTTGACTCATCGTAGATGCGGCTTTCTGTAGCCATGTAGCCTAACAGAAGGTCAGCCAACCAACACTTGGAGACCACTTCTTGGTGCTGTGTACAGGTGGGGGCAGTTTCAGACCTTCAGTTCCCTTTACAGTAGCAACAGCAGGTACAGCCCTGCTAGAATTGGCATCCTTGGTGTGGTTTCCCTTAACTTTTTTTACTCTGACCACCTGTGTTGCCAACCTAATTGTTGCTGGCTTTGGGACTCTGGGCACTTTACCACTGCTAACCCATGCTAGAGGGCACGTGCTCTCTGTCATTAGCATGGGAACTTTGGCTTATCCACAAATGGCATATTACATTTACCTGTAAGTCCCTAGTAAAGTGCACTGACAGTGCTCAGGACCTGTACATTAAATGCTACTGGTGGGCCTGTAGCACTGATTGTGCCACTCACTTCAGAAGACCTTTAAACATAACTCAGACCTGTCATTGCAGAGCGTGTGTGTGCAGTTTTAAACTGTCATTTTAACTTGGCAAGTTAAACCTCTTGCCAGGCCCACATTTCTTTTTAATCCATATAATTCACTCCTAAGGTAGGTCCTGGACAGGCCCAAGGGGCAGTGTATTATAAAGCTGGACATGTACTTTTAGGTTTTATATGTCCAGGTAGTGAAAAACTCTTAATTTGTTTTTCACTACTGGAAGGCCTATCTCTCTCATAGGTTAACATTGAGATTGCCTTATTACATTGTGTCATTTTCAATTGGAAAGAGATGGGACCCTCGGGTTTGGTATCTCTGGAATATCATTTCAAAATCACAACTGATGATGAAGTTGGATTTTAAATTATAATTCTGAAAATCCCATTTTTATAAAGTTATCATTTTCTTACCTTTTAGTCATCTAGTGCCTCTGCCTGTCTCTGAATACACTTCGGGGGACTTTCCCCATAGACAGGCACACACAAAGGGTGATTATATGCACCTGGTGGGCCATACACATCCTGATGGGCCACTAACATCCTGATGGGTCATCCTGGGCGGGATGGGAGGGAAGAGCTGGCACTTGTATATGAATGGGATGTACCTGGCCTCACACAGAGCTGCATACACCCCTGCAGTGAGCATGGAGCCACAGCAAGAATGTCAGAGACTCTGTGCACTTCATAGGCCTCTCTTTGAAGTCTTCCCATTTCAGAGGCACCACTGGGAAGAAGAACTGGACTACTGACCCCACTAACTCAGTACACTTCTGGAACTGAGAACATTTTGCCAGAAAGGACTGTTGTGCTGCTGAAAGAACTGTCATCCTGCTGGAATCTGCTGGATTTTGCTAAACTCATGCTCTGCCTGCCCTCCTGCCCGCTTACCTCCTTGCCTGGAAGTGAGGAGGACTGGACCTGCATCCCCACATCCCCAGAACAAAAGTGACTCCAAGGGGTTTATGATTGCTGCCTATTCCAAAATCTCAGGAACATCAAAAACCTTATTCTATTCTGCAACAGCACCTGGACTTTGATTGCTGAAAGTATTGCTTAGGGAAGTGGTGCCAATTGAGTCATGGGTCCTTGGATGTGGGTATAAAGTGCTGCCACTGGAAAATCCACACATCAATGTTGTTGCAGCACTCAAAACTGATGCATCTCCTTCGGCGCTGATGCACCGCTGCTTCAGGAAACATCACATTGTCGGCTGTATGGCTTGCTTTCACCTAAGGGGTTTGGCAGGGGTTTGCATCACTGATTGTGCAGTTTGGAACTGAAGCATTGCCTACACTGCTCTAATCAATGATGACGCATCAACACAGCTGCTCCTCGTAGTCTCCCTTGACACCAACGCAACCCCGAACCAATGTCCTGATTTCAGCAGGACAAGGTTGGTCCCTGTATCCGACCCACACTCCATTGCAGAGGGCCTGACTTTTCAGTTTTCACCCGGTCTAGCACAACCCAATAGCCAGACTTAGCACTTTATGCTTTTAAGCACTATATTTTCAGATATTGTTTAAAAAATCCTATCTCGACTTCTGCTTATTGGAATTTTGTTGTTTTGATCTTCCTTTCTCCATTACATTAAGCTCTAGTGTTTCTAAACAGCTGTGGTATATTTGTGTGTGATGTTTTCACAGGTTTACGTGTTGCACAATTGTTTTATCCTTGCCTCCTATAAAGCAATAAGACTGCCTGCTCTGTGCCAAGCTACCAGAGGTTGAGCACTGATTAATTTATGGTGTATATCTGACTTACCCTGATTAGGATTGTGGTTCCTGCTTGGATAGGGTGCATACATCTGCCTACTAGGAACCCAGTTTCTACCAAGCCCTTTCTGTCTTCCAAAAAGCAAGTTGTGTTCTGAAGAAGTACCCAGGTATGCTATGTTTATACCTGGCACTCTCTTGTAGGTGAGAGAGACTCCAGGCCCATCCTTGACTAATAGGGAAAACGTTCACAGGGGTAAATCTATGCACTTTTGCAGCAGTTCCTTTGTGCTCTGTTTAAAGCCATCCCATAGTGCACCTACTTCTAAAATGCAAGATGATGAAACCATTTTCCCTATTTGAAGAGCATATGTGCCCACTCCAGAGGTGTGGCCAGGGTAATTAGCAAGCCCTCTTCAATGGTCCATTCTAACCAGTTCTGGGAGCAGCTTCTCTTTCACTGTGATTTGTGTAGCCTGCCTGGAGGAACAAAGAAGGGCCCTGCCCAGAGGTCAGCTAATAATGGCCTGTGACAGAGTAGGCCGCTTTGAGGTTAATGAAGTACCTGGCACAGATTAGATGGTCAACCTACAAGTGGAACAGAAACACCTCCCACACCCAAGACCTTTGCCCTGCTCTGGGAGAAGTTTTCACACCTCATTAAGGAGGCTACATAGCTGCCAGGTGACAGAGCTCATACAAATGTTCATGCAACTGATTAAGACACGGAAAATGTTACTTTCTTAACATACCTTTTCCTCAATAGTTTTCATGTTAGGAATACATCATATCTGAAAGAGAGTTTGAATTAAATATCTAGATGTTTACTTACCAACATCAGCATAATTATATTTAACAATGTAACCCAGTGCTTTCATAATAAACAGCTTGCCTTAATACATTGAATATGTTCAGGATTTTTCACTAAAAGTACATATGTTACATTGCATTTCTGCATGTACTACTTTAAAATGCCATGCACCCTGCCAAGGGGCTTATACAGCCTACATACTTGTGATGAATTAATATGTAAAAGGAAGGTTTTTGACCTGTCAGATTGTATTGCAGTTTAGTAACTGCCACACCCATGCTACAATCCTAGGCCTGCAGTGATGTTTCCATTGTCACTGTAGTGGTAGCACAATGCATGCTGCAATCCACAAGTGAGCATTTAACTTGCAGGCCTTGGGTTCACTTTGTACCTCATTCTAGGGGATTTAGGGCACTGCCACTGGAATTATGTCATCCTGCAGCTGTTTAATTTTTTCACATATTTACAGAAATGCAGCATTTGCCACATAATTTAATCTTCTGCTGCATAACTGGGAGATTTTGCCCCTCAAAAATTGCTTCTAACTCAAACAGACCAAAAGTTTTTTTAAATGTGGAAACACTTGGGGCCAGATTTAAAGAAAAGTGACGCAGCGCGGTGCTGCACCAAAATTGGCAGCACTGCGCTGTGTCACTTTAGAAACGCAGGGATGTGCAGTATTTAAGGGAATACGGCGCACCCTTGTGTTGAGGGGTGTGATTGTTTATGTGGGGGAAGGTGTCCCTTTCCGCACACAAACAATCATTAATGACACTTTGGCACTTCTGTGTGTTCCTGCTCAATGCAGCACACACAGAAGTGCCAAAGCTTATTTTTCAAGTGATTGTTTATGTGCAGGAAGGGGCATTCCCACTGTTCCAAGCAGGCATTAAAAGTGCCGAGAAAAATGACGCAAGGAAATCTAATCTCCTAGATTTTTTTGCGCCATTTTTGCCTCCAAATGGAGGAACACCCCCTTTGCATACATTATGCCTGGGGCAGGCGTAATGTACTACAACAGGGTACAAAGTGTTGCAATGCATGCACTGCGTCACTTTGTAAATGTGGCTCTGCATTTTTGGCGATCTAACACCACATTAGTGTAAAACAACCAACACTAATGTTTTGTTAGAATGATGCTAGGCCCTCTTAAATCTTGGCCAGAGTGTGGTAAAAACATCATCCCTCATTAAATAGCAGCAGGCCAAGCATGTAAACATTTGAGGAGAGAAACTGTCCCTTAAATTACTGCATCTGGGGGTTTTGGTGTAGTAAGCATTGTAACGGAAAGGCTTGTAATAGATTCTATTTATTGCAACTCAATACACCACATATGCCACTATAGAGTTATTTATCGGGTGTAATTAATATTACTCTTAACATTAGGCTACTTGTAATGTGGACATTGCTGGAGAGTTTTGTGAATCAACACGCAGAAGTGCAAAGCTCTTTATATTGCATGAAGAATATATTTGCCAAAGGTCTAAAGAATTCATAAAACACTTTTTATAATATTCTATCATGTGAGAGTAGGTGCCAAAAAATATTAAAAGCTCCACAGATAACATCTCTGGGGTCAATTCGTAAAGGTAAATATACATGTGTGTATTTACATTTGAGGCATTATACATGTGTATATTTACTCACAGGTGTATTTACCAGCCTACCTAGGAAGTGACACTCCACTTTTTTGCAATTCACCATTTAAGACTAAAGATCTACACCTAGGTCTAAAATTACATGTCTCCCCCACCCAATTAATAAGGTTGAGCATTCTACAACTATATTTACTAGGGTAAAGTCACTACAAATACATTCACAACCATACTTTACAGTTGGCCTAGCTGGCGGACCTTTCCACCACTGGGACAAAGACCTCCACCACTGAGATGGAGATCCCCCTGTGGGAAAGTGTAGGGGAATTAAATGAAGGTTATTACTTGAACGTACTAATTCTAAACTATATTATTAATAAATGTAAAATATCTATTACTAACCAGGTAATGATAAAATAAAATGTTGCGGCACATTAACTCCATAAAATCAAATTGTTATTAGTTAGTATGCTTGGATACAATGTTAAATGCAGTTTTCTAAATTACATGAAGTTTATAATAAATAAAAAACAATTAATACAATTATTTGTATATATATATATATATATATATATATATATATATATATATATATATATATATTAGGACTTGGTTACCATAGTAAATTGCTTACATTGATTTTTTTATTTGCTTATAACTTTGCCACTGTTTGATGAATCTTCACGTAACTTTCCAAAAAACTATCAATCTACCTCTGCTCCTTTCTGGACAATTTAATGATTTAGGGGTGATCCGTGAAGCATGGGCAAAGAAAAAGAGGGAGTCAAAATGCACAAATCCCATGCAATTTGCAACAGGTGTTTTTGACACAGCTACAGTCAACAGATTTACAATAAATTTGATCTAAAGTTAGATATTTGCCCAAAAAGAGTGCTTTTTGTGATTTGGTGTAAATATGTTCAGTAGGTTTGAGAAATTAAGGTATGAAAAGTATAGCTTTCTGAACAGTTGGGGTTGCAGGACTCTCAGGGATTCCGCAGACACAAACATTCAAATACTAGACTTATCTGATTGTGCATTTTTCACTGTTGGCCACCTCACTCCAATGTGAGCAAGAAGATCCTGTGAGTCCCACAGAAGATTATATTCTGATTTGCTGGCCACACCATGAAGAGAAATGCTGCGTCCATCATTACTGGACAGGTCTAAATTTTAATTAAAAGGTTTTTGGTTTGGCACACTCCTGTGGAACATTTGTAAGTGTCAATGTGACCGCCTCCTCCCAGAAGAGTCCTGCAGGATCAAAATAAGTGTTTTTTTTAAAAAATACGTGGGATGGGTGCCTCGAGGGGCAAGCCATGCCCTAAGGTTAACCACACAACATGCACTGGCAAAGACCATGTATAATTGTGGGTTTGCTGCCCGGTCACAAGGCTAACCCCATGCCACTCACTGTATCCACAGTATTTCAAACTGAAGGACTTAAAAATAAATTACAACACAGCATACAGGGGCTGTCCATCTTCACAGGGCTTGAACATTTAGACCCCCATTATGGCAATGGAGGTAAAAACCTCCTACCGCCATGGCGACTGCCGCCAAATGACCGTCGCCGCGGCTACCATCCGTCCGCCATAATATGACCACAGCTGGATTTCCACCACTAGAAAGGAGGAAATCTGGCTTTGGCCATACTGGCAGATGGCGGTAAGGTGGTGCTGCTCCCACCAACAGCGCCACACCAGTAGACCGTTGCCAGCCATATTATGAAAAATCTTACGGCATGGTGGTGTTCTGCTGGCAGGCGCTGCTGGCGGTAGCAGCGCCTCGTCCCACCCCCTGACGGAAGACCCCCTGCATCCAGGTAAGTTAGGTTTCCGACAGGGGAGGGGGTGTTGTGTGTGTGTGTGTGTGTGTGGGTGTTTGTGCATGTATGTGTGAGTGTGTGTGTGAATGTGAGTGTGTGTTTAGTGTTGTTTGTGTGCATGTATGAATGTGTGTGATTGCGTGTACGAATGTGTGTGAGTGCGTGTATATATGGAAAAGTGAATGCGTGTCTGCATGTATGTTTTGATGTGTGTGCGTTAATGAATGAATGCATGCGTGTATGTATGTGTGGATGAGTGTGTGTCTGCATATGTGTGTGAATGGGGGTGTGGATATAGGTGGAGTGGGGGTGTCTGGGGAGTGTTTGGGCGTAGGGGGCTGCATATCAGTGACAGGGAGGGAATTCCCTGTTACTGATAGGGCCTATCGCCATGGTTTTAGTGGCATTACAGACGACACAAAAACCATGGTGGTAGGCAGGATCATGATACCGCTGGGGGCACAATGACGGCTGCCGGGATGGAGATTTCTATGGCAGTTGGAGTGGTACATTGGCGTATTGGCTTGAGCCAACCCGCCAATGTCATAATGTGGCGGTAAGTAACGCCATCCTGTTGGCGGTACTACTGCCACATTAGCTCCGACCACCAGGGTCATAATGACCCCCTTGGTGTCTTTTTAGGAATGTCATTATGCCAAATGCATTGAGTTCACCTGGGAGACACTAGTACACAATTGTAGGTGTAGAAAAGTCAACAGTGTTAATGTGAGCTATTACTGCCCTTCCACACTGCTGGAAGAGAGAATTTCATGCAGTTAATTGGGCTTCACTCTTAGGTAGCTTGGCCTGAGCAACAACACTATCTTCTGAGAAAATGCATTAGGTGTCGTGTAAGAACTCCACGAACATGAACAGTAATAAAGAAAGAAATAATAAAAGGTTAAACTTGAACCTTGAGTAACAAGACCAAAATATATGAAGATAAATGTGATTCAAGAAAATTTGACAAAAGATCAAAAGATCCAAAAGTCAGATAAAATACAAAAATGCACCATTACTATTAGACATTGCTTGAGCAAATGTTTTGAAAAATTAAAGAATAGCAAAAAATTTCCATGAGCCTTTGAATTATCTGGATGGGACTTCAGAAACTTCAAATCTATGTATGACTGAAGTTGAATCATATATTTTGACTGGACTCTGTGTTCATTTATATCTTTGTATGATTTATGTATGGAACAAGAAAAAACATCACCAGCCATTTTGGAGGCTGTATCTGGCTATTGGTCAAGTGGGGCATAACAAAGGAATCCCAACTAAACACTTCCAAGGCACCGAAAATGTTCATAGTGCTTCTTGGCTACAAGTTAGACTGACCAACTTCCACTTGTAACTAGCCGGAAGTAGCTGACTGCCGGTTGAAGATTCCCAAGGTCACACTAAAACACTATTCTGGAACTAATAAAGTTCCATTCATCTAAAGACAATGGTTTTAACAATTAAAGAATGATGTCAGCTTGACTTCTATGAAGGACACATTTGTGGAAAAGAAAGAGCTGTACGAGGTTTCATGGTTCCTGACCAAAACGGCATGCCTTGGTGCCCTAGATGCCCATTTTTCAAATCCATCTCCTGAAACGCACTGATGTAAAGCTTTCTGTGAATAAGCCACATTCCCAACAAGAGAATTAACATGCTGCTTTTCAAGTTGCCCGCTTTTTATTGACCTAATACTTACCTGGTCACCCTGGCTTAAATTATCTTAGTCTCTCATAATTAGGTGCTTGTGGCATTCCAGAATGCTCACAGACAGTTCATCAAGTCGATAGTGACACATCAGTTAATTGAATCTCCTGAATATTTCAGTCAGTAGCTGACAAGTCACCAGTGAAGGTTTGCAAAACCTCTGTTTTTGTATGACAACTGATATCAAGGTTCTTTAGTAACACTTCTTCAATTTGAGCTAGAAACATTTGTATTGGGCTTAAATGTGAAAAATGTTGAGCTACTAGTGAATTATATGGCACAATATACAGTGGTCCTCATTACGAGTCTGGCTTCCACCAGACCGCCAGCCTTGGGGTGGAGTTCAGACCGCCGTGGCTGTGGCAGTCTGACTGCCACATGTCAAGGTTGGTGGGCAAACCCACCAACCGTCTGCCATCTCTGCCAGGATCTTAGATCCTGGTGTGTTGATGGCAGCCTGGATTCTAATTAGCCAGGGTGGCTCTGTAGTCAGTGAGTTTGGCTGATTACAAGCCTACTTTCCGCCAGCTTTTCATGACAGTCTGACATGGCAGTCTGACACTAATTGCTATATAGTGTGGATTTGGGAATATGAAAAGATGTTCCTGCTTACATATAATATTGCCTGTTAATTCGACTTCAATCTTCCTACAGTGCAAACAGGAGTAATATGACTGTGACAAAGGATGTTGTTTGCATGCCTCCAAATTGCTTTTTCAAAATATTTATGGACCAAATTGTATTGCTATACAGTTCCAGAATGTAGTCCAAATGCAGACCAGTTTGTAATACATTATAAGAACATGATAGAAGCACATTCTTTTCCATGTTATAATATGACCATAAAATCAAATGTAAGTCTCACAGAATGGGTTTAAAAGGCCCCACCTTATCTGTGCCATTAAAACTAAAGGCATAACACAGTGAACTTTTGTTCCTTTAGTTCCCTCCCAGTTTTGCCCTTCGGGAAAGTTCAGCACCCACACAACATCTGATCCTTATTTATTTACTATATCACATTGTAGTGTTTTCCATGTTCACCTCTTCATTGTTGCATTTGGTGTACAGGCTGCTGCAAAGTGCACAACTACTGCACAACAACTTACTCTTGCTATATTTTCACCAACACAAAATGCATTTGAGCCTTTAATACTCAGCCAAGGGGCAGTCACAACGACCATTTTCATTTAAAGTGGTATAATGTATTATTGTAAAACAAGTAGGAGGTAGGATGTTAAAAAGCTTTTAGTGGGAACTCATAATGCTGTCAGAAACCTGGTCAACTCTTACTTAAGTCCTGCTGAGAAATGTAATGATAATCATTACTCCTAAAGTCCAGTGGTTTTACTATGAATTTCCAATCTTAATTCTTCTTCTTCTGCACTATTACATAGGTGATCAGATTAGGCATCCAATCATTTGAATGTGGTCACACTATGTACAAATGAGGTAACAGCAACAGACACATCTATCACAGGACCTTTGGTGTGAAAAAATCTAAAGGCTTGCCCTATTAAGGGTTAGCCTCCTAAAACATTTGTTCTTTGTGACCACTATTTAGGTCATGGCAGTTGCAAATATAAACAGTTTAAAATTTCTCCCAGGAGATATCAGAAAACCCCCCAACACATCATGGACACATAGGGGGTCATTCTAACCCTGGCGGTAAAAACCGCCAGGGCGAATGACTGCGGCAGCACCGCCAACAGGCTGGCGGTGCACCGCTGGGCATTCTGACCGCGGCGGTTCAGCCGCGGCCAGAAACGGAAAGTCGGCGGTGTACCGCCGACTTTCCGCTGCCCTTGAGAATCCTCCATGGCGGCCGAGCGCGCTCCGGCGCCATGGGGATTCTGACACCCCCTACCGCCATCCTGTTCCTGGCGGGTCTCCCGCCAGGAACAGGATGGCGGTAGGGGGTGCCGCGGGGCCCCTGGGGGCCCCTGCAGTGCCCATGCCAATGCAATGGCATGGGCACTGCAGGGGCCCCCGTAGGAGGGCCCCAAAAAGAATTTCAGTGTCTGCCTAGCAGACACTGAAATTCGCGACGGGTGCTACTGCACCCGTCGCACTCCAGCAACTCCGCCGGCTCCATTCGGAGCCGGCTTCATCGTTGCTGGGTCTTTCCCGCTGTGCTGGCGGGCGGCCTTTTGGCGGTCGCCCACCAGCACAGCGGGAAAGCCAGAATGGCCGCCGCGGTCTTGTGACCGCGGTGCGGTCATTTGGCGGTAACCGCATGGCGGGCGGCGACCGCCGCCCGCCGCGGTTAGAATCACCGCCATAATTCTTTTTGTTTTGCACTAACAATTAATGCCCCTCGAGAACAGGAGGGATCTAACAATTTGGTAGGTAGATTGCATGGGGCCTGTTTGAGACAGCTTCGGCCATCATACTGGTTTGGTAGCCAACCTGCCAAAGTAAAATCATCCTTAACGACATGTTTACTCAATACTTCCATGATGTCTAATGAGACAGAGCAAATAAGCTATACATGTTTCCAATATACCTCAGGCATTTCACTATCATATCACATCCCTTCAGTTATGATTTTTATGTTTGAATTGATGTTTCATAAAAGAAATAGTGACCAAAAAAGCCACAAATGTTCTACCCCTCTAAACCACAGCTTAAGAATTAATTGTAATATTAAACAAAGTAAAACTTAAGATCACATTATAAATTACATGTAAAACAAGCAATATTAAAGCAAATGTTCCTTTGTTGCACTGTCAACCCATATTTTTCAACTGTTCTGCACTGTATTGTTGCTGGTATTAGATCTCTCTGCATTTGGAAACTGTTATCAGTGCTTAAAAACACAATATTTTTTCATGTGGTCATATTCTATAGACCCCAAGCAATCTAGGGATTTTTACAAATATTTAAGTGGGGCTGCTGGACTACCTGCAGCCCCCACAACACTTACAAAACATGATGGTGGTGCCGTTGCCCAGATTGGGGCACGACGAGGCTGCATAACATTTGCAAATCATCATATGAGCAGCATTGTGGGCAGCTCGTTTTCAGGAGAAGTTGATGATAAATAGCTGCTCAGGCCTCCCATATATTATTCTTTACTTTTTTGGGTAGTTTTCAATGATTATCCTAGTCCCACCTGAGACACCCTTAACTTTACATTTTTTGGGGGGCCTCAAGGGAGCCTCAGGTCCCTTGCTGCCCCGTTGGCTCCCTGTAACTGACTCTATTACATTCTGGGTGCAGCAAGAGACAGCATTTCTTCCACCCACTGGGAATGGCGAGTTTAAAATGTGTACTTTTCATGGTGGGAGCCTTTCTTCCCTGCCCGTGCTCTTACAGGCAGGGACACAAGTGGAATGGGACCCTGGACATCATCAATGAGACTCCCCCAGAGGATGGGTGTCCTCAGGCCCCAGTATAGGTTTAGGGAGGGCGCGAACACCCCCTTTCCCAGGTAATTTTATCCGCCCGGGGATGGGGTTTCCAGGGCATCAAAGTGTCTTGGGAAGGTGGGCCACAAGCCCCCTCCAACTTTTTTAAAAATCATTCCCAGGATATGGAACCCCAATCTTAGCATTGGCCCCAAGTAATGAGTCTGCGAGTCCTTAAGAAGGCTAATGGAGAGGAGGGGGAGCACAAGACCCCTCCCCTAAAATTAGTCTAATGCCCTAATGGGATGCGGTCCCTAGAGCCTTAAGGAGGCTCAGGGATGGGGTCTCTACAACCTGCTCCCCTGTCTGATACATTTCAGTTCCCCTCAGGGATTTTTTTTTAAGAGTGAGATTCCTGGTCCTTTTTAACAATATTACAGTGGAACTTCAGCCCATATGTGAATTTGCAGCAATTGTTTTAAAAAAAAATACATTTTTGACCCTGTGGCGGTCCCTTGGGCCCCACTACCAGCATTAGGGGGAGGATATCCTTACCCTGACCCCATATATTTTTTAAAAATGTGTTTCCAGGAAAGGGGATTAAGGCCCTCATTGCAACCCTGGAGGTCGGTGATAAAGCGGCGGTAATACCGCCAACAGGCCGTCGGTAAAAAAAATGGACCTATGACCACGGCGGAAACTGCCCACACAGACAGCCACTTTAACACACCGACCATCACGTCAGTAGCAACAAGCACTGCAGCGGTAACCACTAACAGCCAGGCAGAAGACAATGTACCACCCACAGTATTACAACAGGCCTATCTGCCACCTTTTCCAGGGTGGTACCATTGACATCAAAAGCACGGCAGAAACAGTACAAAGAAGGCAAAGGACTCACTTCTGGAGACTCAGGGAACAACCACAACGCCATGGAGCCGTGTTGCACCTCTTCCCCATGATTGTATACCTATTCATGCATTACAAACAGCAACGCTGTTGAAGATGACAACGGTGCGCAACACGCAACACCCCGAAACCCACCCCCAACACCATATGCACAAACAGATGCAATAACATTACATATCTACCCACACCCCTCAGGAATAATGCAAGGACAAAAGTTATTGATTGACATGAGTGTAATAAGATAAAATTGTCAACATCAGGACAGTGTGCGCTCTACGGGCGACGTAAATGCAAAAACCCAGTCCTTATGCAGAGGGATATTTCATGCATTATGTTTCTATGCAATATGTTAACCTTTCGGATTGCAGAGCTTTCACCTTGAAAAGTCATTAATGCTGTTTGTAATTCATTGTTCATTTGCAAGGCTTGTTTGCAGGACTACAGGGTGTGGTCCTTTATTCCAAGACTTTCTAGAAGCCTCTCTTGCAGCATGGTTGGGTGTGGCTCGTGGGCGGGACTTGGCTCTATATAAGGGAGCCAGCCCAGGTCCACGTGCTCACTATTCAGAGGTCCTGGTGCAGAGCAGCAGCATTTTCCAGAGCTCCTGTCCCAGAGGCCTATCCAGTCATTTCCATTCCTGCGCTTGCTTATTTGGTGATCTTCAAGCAGGGCAGGAAGGGAGAGGTCGGGTTAGGCCCCCCGACTCCGTTTTCCAGTTACACTCGAGTTTTGGGCCTAAACTTGAAATCGCGTGTGCGATTGATTTCATGGCATTTGTATCGTGAATTCCGAATCAGCAACAGTGTGCGCGATTCTTTCCAGGCAGTTATTTCTTGGCATTCAGATCGGCAGTGTGCGCGATCATTTCATGGTCTTTGAATCGTGAATTCCGAATCTGCAACAGTGTGCGCGATTCATTTCAGGCATTTACTTCTTGGCATTCAGATCGGCAGTGCATGCGATCATTTCATGGCATTTACATTGTGAATTCTGAATCGGCAATAGTGTGCGCGATTCTTTCCAGGCATTTACTTCTTGCCGTTCAGATCGGCAGTGTGCGCGATCATTTCATTGCATTTACATTGTGAATTCAGAATCGGCAATAGTGTGCGCAACTCTTTCCAGTCATTTACTTCTTGGCATTCAGATCATCAGTGCACGCGATCATTTCATAGCATTTACACTGGGAATTCCGAATCGGCAACAGTGGGCGCGATTCTTTCCTGGCATTTACTTCTTGGCATTCAGATCGGCAGTGTGCGTGATCTTTTCATGGCATTTGTACAGTGAATTCCGAATCGGCAACAGTGTGAGCGATTCTTTCCAGGCATTTATTTCTTGGAATTCAGGTCGGCTGTGTGCGTGATCATTTCATGACCTTTGAATCGTGAATTCCAATCGGCAACAGTGTGTGCGACTCATTCCAGGAATTTACTTCTTGGCATTCAGATCGGCAGTGTGCACGATCATTTCATGACATTGGTAACATGAATTCTGAATCGGCAACAGTGTGCGCAATTCTTTCCCTGCATTTAACTCTTGAATCATAGATCGGCTTTTTGTGCGATCGTTTCATTGCATGTAAATCTAGATGTTTGAATCGGCAACAGAGTGCGCAATTCTTTCCTAGTGCTTAACTTTTGAAATACAGATCGGCGGAGTGGCACTATCATTTCTAGACATTGAAACTTAGATGAGCAGTTTTGATTAAAGTGTATACTATTCACTGAACATTTGAGTCTTGAAACTCTTAATCAGAGAGTGACGTAGAAATGTTATTCATGGTACATGTACAGTTCATTCATGCAGAGAAAAAACCCTGTGCTCGTTGATTCTTTCTACAACGCAGAGATTGTTCTAAGAAGTATTTGGAGAGAGTTTATTGTTCAAAATATAGGTGGTCATCACAACCCTGGCGGTCAGTGTTAAAGCAGCGGTAAAACTGGCAAGGCCGGAGGTAAAAAAAATTGAATTACGACCGTGGCGGAAACCGGCAACACAGACAGCCACTTTAACACTCCGACCGTCAAGGCAGTACAAACAAACACTGCAGCGGTAACCGCCAACAGACAGGCGGAAGACAATGTACTGCCCACATTATTACAAGCCACCAATCCGCCACCTTTTCCAGGTCGGATACACCGTGAACAAAAACACAGCGGAAACAGAACTTGGAAGGGAAAACGCTCAACTCTACACATCCCACGAGGAACCAGGACACCATGGAACCGGAACTTCAGATTCTTCCTGCCTTTATCTTCCTGCTCCTCTACCAGGAGCACGAACGCCGGCGGCGAAGACCACGGTGAGTACTGCACCTATGACATAGGGGAGGGAAAAAACAGTGACACACACACGCAACACGCAACACTCTCACCCTCACCCATGACAACACACACACTAATACATCACAGTTACACCCCTCAACCCCCGCTGGAAGAATGCAAGGACAAAAGGAAATGAGTCGAATGAATGTAATATATATGAAGACAGTAATCAAAAATATATACATATATTAAGATATTCACACTATAAACATATATATACACCAATAATCCAAGTCCAAGGTATTCCACTATCATAGTCCGTGGACCATTGGGCCCAAAAGGCATGGGTGAGGCCCACACTCAATACCCGAACAAGACAGAGAGAACACTGCTGGGGCATCAGATAGAAATAAAACAGGCACCTCAGGTGGAAGGGAAGGGGGGGCACCTCAGCTGGATGAGTGCACGATGCCAGATCCATTAGGGGGCTCCATGCCCACTGTTCAATCCTGGGGAGTGCAAAGCCACAGTCTCTCAAGTCTCTACAGTGGGTGGTTTGCCCACTGTTCAATCCTGGGGAGTGCAAAGCCACAGTCTCTCAAGTCTCTACAGTGGGTGGTTTGCCCACTGCTATATCCTGGGGAGTGAAAAAACACAGTCTCTCAAGTCTCTACAGTGCGTGGTTTGCCCACTGTTCAATCCTGGGGAGTGCAAAGCCACAGTCTCTCAAGTCTCTACAGTGGGTGGTTTGCCCACAGCTATATCCTGGGGAGTGCAAAGCCACAGTCTCTCAAGTCTCTACAGTGGGTTGTTTTCCCACTGTGCAATCCTGGGGAGTGCAAAGCCACAGTCTCTCAAGTGGATAGCATTCTCCACTGGTTTCTGGAGGGGCCTTTGTGCCCAGAGTGCTTCATCCTGCCAAGGACTGGGGTAGTGGATGTGAGACTCCACTGGTTCTGGAGGTGGCTTTGTGCCCAGAGTGCTTCATCCTGCCAAGGACAGAGGAAGTGGATGTGATACTCCACTTGTTCTGGAGGGGGCTTTGTGCCCAGAGTGCTTCATCCTGCCAAGGACTGTGTGAGTGGATGTGATACTCCACTGGTTCTGGAGGGGGCTGTGTGCCCAGAGTGCTTCATCCTGCCCGTGGCGGCCCCCATAGCGTCAGAATCATTGGCGCTAACTGGCCTGCGGTGCTGCTGGCGGCGGGGTCCTGGGCAGAGGTTCTTCTGGTGGCGGTGTCCTGTGCAGCGGTGCTGATGGCGGCGGTGTCCTGGGCAGCGGGGCTGGTGGCGGCTGTGTCCTGGGCAGCGGTGCTGCTGGCGGGGGTGTCCTGGGCAGCGGTGCTGCTGGCGGCGGTGTCCTGGGCAGCGGGGCTGGTGGCGGTCTTGTCCGCCATGCAGCTCTTCCCAGACTTGCCAGTTTACTGTGCCCCTTCCCCACCTTGGATGGTGGCACAGCTGTCTCCACACCCCCAACTGTTCCCATGGGAGCGGTTTTGGTGGCTGATTTCTTTCCCCTCTCCTGCTGGGCACTGGCCAACATTTTATGCTTTTCAGGTGGGGGACTGTCCGTGTTCTGGCTCCTTGCCACACTGGCTGCCCTGCTGCCTGGCACACTCCAGAAGCCGGTTACTACTGGCACCACTGGTCCCACAGATGTATTGGCTGAGGTGCTGGGATGGGACCTGGAGAGTCGGGCCTTAGGAGACTGAAGGGGTGGGGGAGGTGAGGGAAAGAGGTCAAGATTGGACAGGAAAAGTTTCTTAGGAACACTAGGATGGGTAGATGGAGGGGGTTTGGGAGTGGAGGAAGAGGTAGTGGTTGTAGGAGGTGTACGTTTGGTGACTTTGGGTGAAGGTGCATGGGCTGGACGCTGACGTGAGATGGATGGCTGATGGGTGGGTGTGTGGCTGCGTTTGTGTTCCTTTGGAGGTGGCCTCACAGACACACTGGGAGAGGGGACATGGGAATGGCAGTGGGGGTGGTGACTGCACGTGAGCAGGGTGTGGTGGTGGGTGTACTGGTGATGGACCTAGTGGCTGAGGATGTAGTGCATGCAGGTGTGAGTGGAGACGAGACGAGACAGGGAGGGAGGGAGACGAGGAGGAGGGGGACATAGTGGAGGCAGTGGATGTTGGTGTGTCTGCATGTGTGTGATGCTTGCGTGAGTGCCTGTGGGATGTGTGATGCTTATTTTTGCCAGAGCTTCCTTTGTGTGTTGAGGTGTGTGCATGCTGGTCTGATGGTGTGCTTGGGATAGGGTGAGGTACAGGGGTTTTGGTCTGGGTGGAGAAGTTGGAGGGGGGAGGCTAGAGACAGGTTAATGGCTGCCATCAGTGCTGAGGCCAGAGTCTGAAAAGCTTGCTGATGGTCTGCCTTACCAGAGTGAATGCCCTCCAGGTATGCATTGGTTTGTTGCAACTGCCTCTCTACACCCTGGATAGCATACACAATGGTAGACTGCCCAACAGTGAGGGACCTGAGGAGGTCAATGGCCTCCTCACTGAGGGCAGCAGGGGTGACAGGGGCAGGGACTGAGGTGCCTGGGGCGAAGGAGATGCCCACCCTCCTGGGTGAGCCGGCACAGGACACATGCAGAGGGGCTAATGGGAGGGCGGTGCTGGTTAGGGGGGTGGCAGCTGTACCTGTAGATGCGGGGGGCACAGATGGGCCCACCACCGCAAGGGAGCTCCCATCAGAGGAGGAGTTTGTATCGCTGGTGTCAGCTCCTGTCCCCAGCGTGGAGCTCCCCTCGCCCTCCGTCCCACTGGTAAATTCAGACTCCGTAGTGTCGCACTCCAGGGCCATGTGGGATGCAGCTCCCTTCTGCTCCGGTGCCACTGCTCCTCCGCCTGATGATGCTAATGCACACCAGGACAGGGAGACCACAAAAAGGGGGGGGGGACAGAAGAAAGATATATTGAGTGCATGCAATACCGTTAACGTTGGCGGACACTACAGACACAGAACCCCTGCACTACGCCGCACACTTGGAGTTCCCTATTCAATCCCAGGGACATGGGTTACAAGGCTATGTCTGATTGCTGCACACATGGATGTCACAGGAGCATGACTAGATGTAGTTGGCACTGGAGACAGGTGGGGTGGGGTGCCACAGGGCCTGCCTTAAGAAGGGTCCTTGCCTACTAAACTCGCCCTGGCCTAGGGGAACCCACAGCCCACCTCCCCCACCCAGACACCTACAATGCACACTGAATAAGCAGAATAAGAGTGTACTCACCCCCTTGTGGTTGCTGTGATGCCCTCAAGCGCCCATCCAACTCCGGGTACGCAACCGCCAGGATCCTGAACATCAGGGGGTCATGGTGCGACGGGCACCCCTCCCACATTGGGAGGCCATCCCCAGCTGGGCCTCCAACATCTTCTTGCTCCAGCGGCGAATGTCCTCCCATCTTTTGTGGCAGTGGGTGCTCCGTCTGTGGTAGACCCCCAGGGTCCGGACTTCCTTGGCGATGGCACGCCAAATGTCCTTCTGGTGGGTGCTGACCTACAGGAATAGTACAGGGGAAAAAGAGAAGTTATTACCGTCCGCACCATCACACTAATTGGCCTGCATCCCTACCCTTGCCATGACGTACATGCACTCACCGTCGTTTCATGCACGCCTCATTCTCACCCCCCCTATCTTTCATCCACACCACTTCACACAGGCATTGTCCATACAGCATGCTCACAGTGTACTTACCTGTTTGTCTGGAGGACCGTAGAGTAGCGTGTACTGGGGGAGGACCCCATCCACGAGTTTCTCCAACTCCTCCGTGCTGAAGGCAAGGGCCCTTTCTCCAGACACACGAGCCATTGTCTCTTCCAGACTGAGGTCACAGCAGCACTTGCAGTGTAGGTCCTCTCCTGTCAAAGATCAGATATCAAGTGATTGAACAGAGAGAAAACGGCGGTCACCTCCGCGGCGGTGCGTACCGTCACCGCCAGCGTACATCGTCATTGGCTCTTGGGACCCATAGGGCCATATTTATACTTTTTGACTCAAAACTGCGCTAATGCAGTTTTGCGTCAAAAAAATTAGCGCCGGCTAACGCCATTCTGAAGCGCCATGCGGGCGCCGTATTTAATCAATGACGTTAGCCGGCGTTAGCCGCCGGCGCTGCCTGGTGTGCGTGGAAAAAAACGACGTACACCAGGCAGCGCCAGCGTAGGGGGATATGGAGCTTGGGCGCCAAAAAATGGGGCAAGTCAGGCTGAGGCAAATTTTTCGCCTCTACCCGATTTGCGCCATTTTTTTTGCTTCCCAACCGCCATAGAAATGACTATGCCCCCTTGCCCAATCGCCATGCCCAGGGGACTTCTGTCCCCTGGGCATGGTCATTGGGCATAGTGGCATGTAGGGGGGCACAAATCAGGCCCCCCTATGCCACAAAAAAATATTTTAAAAAATACTTACCGGAACTTCCCTTAATGTCCCTGGGATGGGTCCCTCCAGCCTTGGGTGTCCTCCTGGGGTGGGCAAGGGTGACAGGGGGTGTCCCTGGGGGCATGTTAGGGCACCTCTGGGCTCCTTCCGAGCCCACAGGTCCCTTAACGCCTGCCTTGTCCAGGCGCTAAAAAACGGCGCAAAAGCGGGCGTACGTCATTTTTTTTTACCAGCCCACTCCCTGGCGTGAATTTTGCCCGGGAGTGTAAATACGGCGCACATGCCTCGGAGTCAATTTTTTAGACAGGAACGCCTACCTTGCATATCATTAACGCAAAGTAGGTGTCCACGCTAAAAAATGACGCAAACTCCATGGACTTTGGCGCTAGACGCGTCTAACGCCAAAGTATAAATATGGAGTTAGTTTTGCGTCAGAATTGCGTCAAAAAAAACGACGCAATTCCGGCGCAAACAGAGTATAAATATGCCCCATAGTGTCCAATGTTAACCAATGCAGTATTGCGCCGCGGTCTTCGACCGCCTACCGCAACGGTGTACAACGCCAGCACAGTTACCTCACATCTCATTGTCCCACTTCAGAGGTCAGGCAGCCGCCATTTCAGGGGCCCACATGGCCTCATTTTCAACTGCGTCACACATACCTAGGCCTAGACTCAACACACATACAGGCCACTTTTTGTGTATGAATGGTGTTCTGTGTAAACTGTGGGTACATACCTCTGAGTTGTTTGACTCTGTGCTCGCTGTTGTCCTTCATAGGCACCGTCTGCTGGGACATGTGAGGAGATGGCGGCATCCTCCGGTGTACCGACCGTCAGTGGACCTATCGACAATGGAGGAAAGACATGTGATTATCACATACAGGCTTGACCGTGCCACAATCCAGGAACTGTGTACCCAGTTGGAGCCAGACCTGATCTCAGCTAGCCACCATCCGACAGGAATCCCCCCTCAAGTGCAGGTGCTGTCAGTGCTCCATTTCCTTGCAAGTGGGTCATTTCAAACAACAGTGGCCACAGCATCAGGGATGTCTCAGCCTATGTTTTCCAACATGTTGTCCAGAGTGTTGTCTGCCCTTCTGAAACACATGCGGAGCTACATTGTTTTCTCTCAGGTGGAGGATTTGCCTACAGTGAAAGGTGATTTCTATGCCCTGGGACATATCCCCAACATCATAGGTGCCATTGATGGGACACATGTGGCTTTGGTCCCCCCCCCCCACAGGAGTGAACAGGTGTACAGAAACCGGAAGAGTTAGCATTCGATGAATGTACAGATGGTATGTTTGGCAGAACAGTACATCTCCCATGTGAATGCCATGTTCCCTGGCTCAGTGCATGACGCCTACATCCTGCAGAATAGCAGCATCCCTTATGTGATGTGTCAACTCCAGAGGCACCGTGTGTGACTATTAGGTGAGCACCTGGAAGCTAGTCAGTGGAAATGGTTGTCTGGGTCTGGGGATATCCCTACAGGTTAGTGCGTGGCTAACAGTTGTCCCTCACCATTTGCAGGTGACTCTGGTTACCCCAACCTGTCATGGTTACTGACCCCAGTGAGGAATCCCAGGACAAGGGCAGAGGAACGCTACAATGAGGCTCGTGGGCAAACTAGGAAGGTGATCGAGCGGACCTTCGGCCTCCTGAAGGCCAGGTTCCGGTGCCTCCATATGACAGGTGGATCCCTATTCCACTCACCAAAAAAGGTGTGCCAGATCATCGTGGCTTGCTGTATGCTTCACAACTTGGCTTTAAGATGACAGGTGTCTTTTCTGCAGGAGGATGGTCCAGATGGCGGTGTTGTGGCAGCTGTGGAGCCTGTGGACAGTGAAGACGTGGGAGCAGAGGAAGAAGACATGAACAACAGGGACTCAGTGATCCAGCAATATTTCCAGTGAGACACAGGTAAGAGTACAGACCTGCCTACTGCATGTACTTAAACACTACTGCCTCTCTACTGTCTGTCGTTTTTACCCAGTGTATGGTCACTGAGTTGTCACTTTCCCTTACGATTTCACAGATGTGGGTCCCACTGTGTGACATCTGCTTTGATTCCTCATGGACTAGAGCTGTGTGACATAGGTATGTTGACATTACATTTGAATGAACATTTTGCCACTGTAATTGCCAATACAGTATTTCGAAATCACAGACAGACTCCAGATTGTTTTGTGCTTTAAGTGTGTTTATTTAAGTGCTCAATATTGGAGGGGGTAGTAAAATGGTGAGGGGTGATGGTGGAGATATGTCCATGGCAGAGTCCTGTCTATTAGTCTCACAGGTGCATTGTCCAAAGGGGCATAGGAATTGGAGCTGGGGCAGTTTAATTATGGACAGGGTGAGAAAGTGGGACAGTAGGATGACAATCAGTGTGGTCTCATTTCTTGGCTGGGGTCTTGGCATCGTGCTCTGTCTTGTTCCTGGATCTCAGGGACCGTTTGCGAGGTGGTTCTCCTTCTACAGGGGTTGGGGTGCTGGTGTGGTGGTTCTGTGGCAGGACGTTCTGTCCACTAGCGCCGGCAGAGTTGGTGGGCAGTTCATCGTCCATGCTAGTGTCAGGGGCCCCTTGTAGTGCCACAGTGTCCATCCTGGTGTTGAGTACTTCCTTCAGCACCCTATGATGGTGCCCAGGGTGGAGTTGATGGTTCTGAGTTCCTCCCTGAAGCCCATATACTGTTCCTCCTGCAGGCGCTGGGTCTCCTGAAACTTGGCCAGTATCGTTGCCATCGTCTCCTGGGGAGTGGTGGTAGGCTCCCATGATGGAGGAGAGGGCCTCGTGGGTAGTGGGTTCCCTTGGCCTGCCCGCCCTGTCGCACAGCAGCCCTCCCAGTTCCCCTGTGTTCCTGGGCCTCTGTCCCCTGGACCGTGTGCCCACTGCCACTGCCTCCAGGTCCCTGTTGTTGTTGGGGTGGTGGGTTAGCCTGGTTACCTGTAGTGGTGGACACACAGCTGATTTTCGTGTCCTGGGGACGGAGGTATGGGCCGCTGTGTGGGTGCTGTGCTGGTGTTTCCAGAGGGGGGAAGCTCTGTAGTGGCCTGTGACTGTGTCAGGCGAACCGACTGTCCCGAGGTCCCCGATGGGCCAGACTGGTTATCTTGATCCAGTTGGAAAGAGGTGCTGTCATCACTGTGGCCCTTTTCTGTTGGTGGTGTGGACATGTGTGGACCCTCCTGTCCGGTGACGTTGGGTAGGGGTCCTGCAGGGGTATAAAAGGATGTTTATTACATCTGTGTGTGTCATGGTGTGCAATGGGTGGGTAACCGTGTACCCCAGTGCTTGCATTCCTGCGTGGGACATTGTGTGATGATGTTTTAGGGAAGTGTATGGGTATGTGCAGTGGGCATGCTTTGGTGATAGGTGTCCATGCTTTGTTGTTGCATGCAGGGCTTGGTGTTGGGAAGGGTGGTTTGTGATGTTGGGACATATGTGAGGAGTTGGAGTGCTGGGGGTGAGGGTGAGGGTGGGGGTATGTGCTGGCATGCAGGTAGGGTGGGGGATGTAATAGTTAAGATTTGTCTTACCAGAGTCCATTCCTCCACCTACTCCTGCGAGGCCCTCAGGATGCAGAATCGCCAAGACCTGCTCCTCCCATGTTGTTAGTTGTGGAGAAGGAGGTGGGGGTCCGCCGCCAGTCCGCTGAACCGCCAGGTGGTGTCTTGAGACCATGGAACGCACCTTTCCCCGTAGGTCGTTCCACCTCTTCCTGATGTCCTCCCGATTTCTTGGGTGCTGTCCCACTGCATTGACCCTGTCCACTATTCTTTGCCATAGCTCTATCTTCCTTGCAATGGAGGTGTGCTGCACCTGTGATCCGAATAGCTGTGGCTCTACCCGTTCGATTTCCTCCACCATGACCCTGAGATCCTCCTCCGAGAACCTGGGGTGTCTTTACCGTGCCATGGGGTGGTGTAGGTGATGTGTGGGGTGGAGTGCGGGCTGATAAGTGTGCAGATATATAGTGGGGTGTTGTGTGAGGTGCGTGGAAGTTCTGTGGGAGATTGTGTTGTGTGCCTGTGGATGATGTTGTTCTTGCTGGTGCTGTCTCTCTGTGGCTTTCGTTCGTGAATTGTTGTCGTAAGGGTTTGTGGGTGATGTGGGTGTGTGTTTTATATTGTATTGGGTGTGTGGGAGTGGTGTGTGCATCAGGTGTGTGTATTTTGAATAGTCCAATGTGGTAGTGTTTTGTAAGAGTGTGTGTAGTTTGAGCACGGCGGGTAGCGTAAACATACCCTGCCCTCTTTTCTTTTTTTTTTACTTTTGTTTCTGACTTGACAGAAGCTGAGTCCTAAAATGGCTGCCAACATTTCTTGTTTGAAGTGCACCAGCCAATCAGATCTCAGCAGGAGATCTCCCTGGATCCGCGGCCCTAGATGTACAAACTGCTAATTACCTCACAAATATTAGTACTCAGGGCATCTTTGATAACATCATCGATAATATCAATGTAATATTTGCTGTGAAATGTTTGTTGAAAAATCTGTGCATGGCAGAACACAAGTTATAGTTACCTCAGGTCAGGAGCTAAAGCTACGTGAGATAATTCTAACTATAAAAGGTGAATTTCTATGGTTTCGTACATTTAAAATGTAAGCCTAACTACAAGTGAATTTCTATGTTTTGTAATTCTATTTCCTAATTATAACATCCCTGTAATCTTTGTGTTTTTCAGTCAGTATATATATTTTTATTTATATATATATCTATATTTATATATAAATATTTACCTTGAGATTGTTGCTCAGGCTTGATGAGTTTCAGCTATTTCTGTAGCCCTGATCCCAACAAATGGGTACCACCTAAGTTCCAACTCAAATATCCAATCATCATGTGATTTCTGCAAGAAAATAGAAAACATTCTAATCATTCAATCAATGCATTGTGGTGAATTATATAATTAGAAAAGCAGTTTATCCTAATATTCATTCAACTGCAATTAGGAATTTTCCCAAATGATGCTTATAACATAATAATATTCACTGTTTCTAAAGTTCATTTGTATTTATCAATATTTCAACAGCATTCACATTGATTCAATAAACACACAAACTATGAATTTAGTTTTGCCACCATTGTACAATAGTTCTTGTAGCAATGCCCTTACTGGGGTTTGTTCTATTTTATTGACTCAGTATGCCTACCTATTTGCAACTGTTACTTTGTCTATACAGTTAATTTCATTCTGTAGTCAGTATTGCCTCATTTTACTAAATCGTGCTGCTGCAGAATGAATTTCTGCCCATGCGGTTCAGTAAAATGTTCAGTTTTACAACATTGTTCATCTTGTCTTGCAGATTTTTTTTAATGATTGCTACCCTAATATGTTCATGCCAGGCTAATAGCTGTAGGATACATTTTAACCAATAAACAGTTCACAAACAATTTCTCGTTGACGTTCAAACCATGGTGTTCTTGGTGTCAAACTCATGAATGTACCTTCACTGTAGTCTTCATAGACAACCTTCTCTATCTCCCTCTCCAAAATTGCATGGGATAAGGAAGACTACATGCGCAGAAGAAGGTACTGGTGAAAAAAAAGGCTCTTGATACCTGAGTCCTTCTAGGAGGAGATAACTCAGTAACTCCTGACACCTGCTGACACCCAGGGTCTACAACTACTCTCCTACAGTCAAGTGGATTGGCTATTTGTTTCCTGCTTCAGGAGCACAAAAATCAGAAGTATTCCAAAGTACTCCTGACTCCATAAAGGACCATCTGACCAGAGTACTGGACCCCACAGAAATCCTAGCTGAAGTGATACCTAGTGACCAGCAGCCTGCCCTGAGGATCTAGCGGCTAAAGGACTAATCATATGATTTTTCTTGCATTTGGAGAGAAGTTGTTCATTTTATATCCACTAATGGATGAGTAGAGCAAGGCGCTGAGGCTTGCACAGTAAATGTGGACCCATGGTAGTCAATAACAACAGGTTTGCCTGCTCTGAGCTTTTTGCCATGTGGAAAACTGGTTCAGATGCACTATTCATAAAAGGTATCTGGCATCGTAGAGTTCCTCCCAACTATAGTTTCCAGCCATGTCCCGCTGGAGAATTTTGATAACTAAAAAAGTGACTAAATTCAAAGATAAATCCTTTTACTCGGGTGAGGCAACAAATCTATCCAAATGATGAAGAGTCTTCAGTGGGAACATGATGACGATGTTTCTGGCTTCTAAGGATACTTGTAGTCCACAGCCCTGGGCTATGCCTAATTCAATTATTTTAATGTCTGTTGCAGAGATTAAGTCAGAAGGTAAATATCTTAGGTTCCTCTTAGCTGCTTTTAATGCTCTGGGGTTATTTTTGTTTATTATATTTTTCTCTGTTTCTCTTAATTGGCTTGGGAATGATATTGTGCTGTCTTCTTTACTCTGAAATTGTCTGTACTTTTTAAATTTATCATGTGTTTTTATGGGATTGCCTGCTACTTTTGTCATACTTACCACTAGCTGAGCAGAGATTTTCTAAGAATGTTCTTGTCCTAACTATAACATGTTGATTACATTGGTAGGGTTCAACCCTTTTCAAATTAGCAAACCACTCCCTGTCAAACATATTGTGCATGAAGTTTCAGTTTAAAAAGTCCAATTTTGCAATACCTCCACTATTTACAAAAGTCCTCGTAAACATTTAGGGGCAGATTTACAGGCCCTACATTCAGAATGAATTACAGCATTTTCCCTGAGATTCACATATTCCATACTGCTTTTATTCAAGTCTCCCTGTACTCTGTTCATTATTTAAGAGTAGTGATTATTTTTGCTGCTTTACATGGAGTCGACAGTGGTTGTTTTGTGGACAATATTCTCAAGTTAATAGCTAAATACCAACTTGACCTTTGTGCATTCATGCAAAATCACTAGTTTTGACAGTGCGTAATTTGAGCTGGTGGTTCCCTTGGGGGGCAACTGCAACTCATTTTTCGACACTTGCTTTTCGTACTCTTGGGGCATTTGGAGTCCCCCACTCACATGGCCCACCTGGTCACATGCAAAGCACTTGTAGGGACCCCCCGCTGGAGGATTCCATTTGGAGAACCAGGGTTTCTTCTTACTAGGAGGCTGGCAATCCTTAGCATGGGAACCAGGTTGGTGCCCTTTTGAGAACTCCCACTGTTTACCCTTCCCCACCTCTTCTTCTGAGAGGGACCATGCCCAGCCTAGGCATGGTCTCCCCATACCACTTTTGGACTCTGGTACTCTCCCAATGGTCCACTTCCTGTGCAAGCTTCCTGGGGTCATTCAGCTTGCTCTCAATCAGATGCTGGCGTAGCTCTGGAAACCATAAACCGTGCAAGTGCTCCCAAGCAACTAAATTGTAAAGTGACCTGCAAAAAGAATCAACACATTCCAACCATGTTTGGGATTCCTTCTTCTCATAGGACCTAAAGCTGTCCTTATACTGCTCAGGGTTGAGACCATACCTTGTGAGTAGGGCTTCATCCATGAAAGAATAATTGAGCTCCTGAGGATCACCTAAGGATGTCAGATTTTCCCTCCCCTCTACCTCAAAGTGCTTCCACAGACCTACCCCCCCAATGAGCTTCAGGGACCAGATGCATATGGAGAGCAGACTCATACCCCTTGAACCACAATAATATGTCAATCTCCCTTTTGTAATCCTTCACAAGGTCCCTAGGAATGTGCACCCTCCTCTCAGGCTGTACTGTGATATCGCTGTCACCATCCCTACTGGACTGGATCCTCTGATCCAGCTCCCACAAGCTGAGTTCATGAGCCAGCAGTATCTTCTCCTCTATGGCCATCCTCCTTTCTTCCGTTTCCCTTTGCATCCTAAACTTCTCCAACTCCAGGTAGTGAGCCCTCTCTGCCTCTCTGTCCTGTAACTCTTCAGGATTCAGACCCTTGGATGACACACTGCTACTTGCCCTGGAGACCCTCTCCCTGGACACAACAGGCCCACCCACTATACCATTGTGTATGGATTATACTTCCTTATCTTCATCCTCCTCTTTGTGCCCCTCAGCTTCCTTGGCTGTCATCCAGGCCCTCATTGCCTTCTGCAGCCCCTCCTTCCTAGTGGAGCCCTTCAAAGGACAGGCAAGAATTCTACAGAACTGCTTCAACTGAGCCACTGCATAGCCCTAAGTCAAAAGCAGCTCCAGTTGATGCATCTCTAGATTGAGACATGATGAAGAATCAAAAAAGGTGCACATTTCCAAAGGCAGAAAAAAGAGTTCTCAATGAAGTTCAAAAGTCAATCAAGGATCCCCAAAAATATGGAAGTAGAGAAAAAGTCCAAAGTAAAGCAGAAGCAAAATACCTGTACATGGTCACATAATGATCTGCACTGAAAACAGTAGTGTACACTTCATCACTGTATGTTAAGTACAAATACAAGTTCAAATCCAACTGCTGCCACCAATGATAGAAATGGGGTCTTTGGTTGGCAGTCAAGTTACCCCCTGTCCAAGGGAGGACCCTCACTCTAGTCAGGGTAAAGGAGAATCATACTCAGTTAACCCCTGCTCACACGCTTGGTAGCTTGGCACAAACAGGCAGGCATAACTCAGAGACAATGGCCCTCATTACATACTTGGCCGGACGCCCCGCCGCCAACAGTGCCACTGGTCAATGAAAGACTGCCAGTGTTAGCGGCCAGCATCCCTCCAAATAATGACGCATAGTGGCTCACTGCCATTGATGGTGGTGAGGCCCGCCATGTGCCATGCTGGCGGTCGGTGGCGGGGTGGATGCTGCTCCTCCCTCACCACCACATGACTCCAGACACCGCCACGCCTATAATGATGAAGTTATAGGCGTGGCGGTGTATGGAGAGGCGGCAATGGCCGCAGAGCAGCATCCCGGGTGCCCATTCCCTCCCGGACCAGCGCAATGGAAAAGGTAAGTGCTGTCCGAGAGGGAAGGAGAGAAGAGGGGTGTGTGTGTGAGTGTGTGAATGCATGGGGTGTGTGTGAGTGTATGTGGGGGAATGTGTGTCTGAATGCATGTCTCCATGCGTGCATGTACATGAATTTGTGAATGTGGATGTGGTGGGTTCAGTGTGGAGGGGACCTGTATGTAGGGGTAGGGAGTTGGGGATGGTGAGGGTCGGGGTGGGGGGATCTGCATGGGGTTTTGGGGGTGGAGGGTTGAGGGTGTCGGTTTTTTGGGTTCGGGGATTTGGGGCTTTTCTATGTGGGTAGGCCAGGGGGTGGGCAGGGATTGTGAAAATTGTGGAAAAGGGGAGGGGACAGGCATGTCACATACAGGTGGCAGTAATGATTATTCCTGTCACCTGTATGCTTTCCATCAGGGATTACCTGGCGGGGTAACTCGCCGGGGAATGCCTGGTGGAAATGGGATCATAATCCCACCGCCTGTAATGCCTCCCCCCCAGGTCACATGTGCTCACAGTCGGACCGGCAGTGGACTCTGGCCTGGCGGTGGGTGGTAGTTTAATACCATCTTCAGAATATGGTGGTCTGGACTGCCATGCTGTTGGTGGTGATGACCGCTACCACCGATGTGGCGGTCCAGACCACCATGTCCATAATGAGGGCCAAAGTATTAAGTATTTGTACAAACACATCCATTAATACAGTAAACCACTCAAAAATGACACAGGGTTAGAAAAACAGTAATTATTTTAATTAAATAAACAATACCAAATACAATAACAATCTACAATATACAGTTAAAAATATGAATTTATCACTTAAAAGCACAAAAACAGTGCCTTGAGGTCCATGAGAGCAGCTTCGCTGGGTCCGATACGGGGTCATTTCTGGTGCCACGGGGCAGAAGAACAGTGGCGTCGTGCAGCGGTATCGGGTCCTCACCACATGTCGGTGGAGATGAAGTGGCGTCAGATGCGAAATCGGTCCTCTTGGTTCTGGCATATGCGAAGTCCAGTGGAGTCACGATGCTCACGGGTTCGCGATGATGTCACTGGGCCGCAGGCGCTGCAATGGCGTTGGATCATCACGGACGTTGGACTTACAACACTCCGGTGTCAATGAAGTTGGGCACAATCAACGGCTGCAGTGACGCAAGGCTTACAGGGTTGCATTTCCAGGGTAGCAGCATCAGCTCACAGGGTGATTGGATTTTTTGCACTCAGTGAGGTCCAAGGCCTCAGGTCAAGCGGCATCACGGTTCCGAGCAGCAGCATCCTTTGCAAAGCCGCATGGCGTCATCTGACATCATTAGACTGTTTTGTCTCCAGGAATTCACCCTCTGGCAAGCTAGAGTCCACAGCAAGTAGACTCAGGTCTGGGTGGTGTTACCTTTGCTGTCCATGAGGCTTCAAAACAGGAGGCAAGCTTTACTGCAAGCCCTTGGAGTCACTTCTCCAGAAGGAATTCAACAAAATCCAGTCTCTGTCCCCTTGCACAGGCAGAAACAGCAACTGCAGGATAGCCCAACACAGCACAGTCACAGGTCAGATCAGCACTTCTCCTCAGCTCTTCAGCTCTTTTCCAGGCAGGGGTTTCTCTTGAATCCTTGATGTAATCTAAAGTCTGGGGTTTTGAGTACAAAACTTATAACCCTTTCTGCCTTTGAAGTTGGCAAATTTCAAAGTAAAGTTGCAAGTGTCTGTCAGATCCTTTCTTGTCCAGGCCAGGCCACAGCCACACATCAGGGATTTGGAGACTACAGTGTGTGAGGGCAGGCACAGCCCATTCAGGTGTGAGTGACCACTCCTGCCCTCCCTTCCAGCACAGATGGCTCATCAGGATATGCAGGCTACACCCTAGACACCTTTTTGTCACTGTATAGAGAGAGGTGCAAACATCCCAACTGCCAAACTGACCCAGACATGGAATCCACAAACATGCAGAGTCACAGAATGGTTTAAGCAAGAAAATGACTACTTTCAAAAAGCAGCATTTTCAAACACACAATTTACAAATCACCTTCCCTAAAAGATGCATTTTTAAATGGTGAGCTCAGAGACCCTAAACTTCATATTTCTATCTGCTCCTAAAGGGAATCTGAAGTTTAATAACATTTAAAGGCAGCCCCCATGTTAACCTATGAGAGTGATAGGCCTTGCAACAGTGAACACCGAATGTGGCAGTATTTCACTGTCAGGACATGTAAAACACATAAGTACATGTCCCACCTTTAACATACACTGCACCCTGCCCATGGTGTTACCTAGGGCCTACCTTAGTGGTGCCTTACATGTATAACAAGGGAAGGTATAGGCTTGGCAAGTGTGTATTTGTGCCAAGTCGAATTGACAGTGCAAGACTGCACACACAAACAATGCAGTGACAGGTCAGAGACATGTTTACCGGGCTACTTATGTGGAGGCACAATCAGTGCTGCAGGCCCACTAGCAGAATTTGATTTACAGGCCCTAGGCAACTCTAGTGCACTGTACTATGGACTTCCTAGCAAATCAAATATGCCAATCATGGAAAGCCAATTACACATACATTTTACATAGGAGCACTTGCACTTTAGCACTAGATAGCAGTGGTAAAGTGCCCAGAGTATCAAAAACAGCAAAAACAGAGTTGAGCAAACATCAACAACCTGGGGAACAGAGGCAAAAAGTTAGGGTAGACCATGCCAAGGATGCCAGGTCAAACAGGAGCTGTGGCACAGTTTCATAGCCAGAGTGACTCTACCACAGCATAGTCTAGATCCCATATTTGGAGATACATGTGACAGGCCCTGATCTCTCCAGGCTCAGATGACAGAACCTTCAGGACACTCCATTACCATCACTTCCATGCATGTCAGTTCATCATGTTGCCAACAGCAATTTGACACGTTGTGTGTGTGGCAACCTGAAGGGCAAGGTGAGTCATGATATGCCTTCAAACAATAGTTTAGCATCTAGCAAGGGCAGGTGTGTTTAGAAATCTCTGTGGCACCATACTCATTGCTCACATTACTCTCAACTGACTCATACAATATGAATACTCAGCTCATGCACATACATGTTGTCTGACATTTACAACAATTATGAGGAAAGAAATGTCAGTGGATGGCAGTAATGTCTTTTCACCTAGTTGTGTGCATCCAGCAGAGGGGGATCTAGGACCACAAAAACCTCACACAACACAATGTGACTGAACTTAACATATGGCACTGGCCACCAATACCTGCATGTTGTCCCTCCCATTGATGCCACAAAAGGCACATGAGTAATCAAACTCACACACATGGCTACATCCTACACTGTGGGGCAGGAAAGGATGGTGAAATATGGAGAAACTGTGCACATAACATACTTACCTGCTCCTCTTGTGAAACATAGAGCTGTTCATACAGGGTTAGGACCTCATCAACTTGCCTCTCCATCTCCTCTGGAAAGTAGGCAGGGGGTCTATTAACTTCTGGAAGTGGAATGATTGCTCCCACGGGTGGTACACAGTGGCTCTGGTCATGGAGGTCTTGCTGGCAGCAGTGTCAGGAGTCAAGTGAATGAATCTGCAGAACACTGGGGTCACGTCCGCCACATATGTGTTTGTCACCGCCGGCAGGCACAGCCATTGGCCCGAGACCACCACTGGCAACAACATTAGCCTATGGGTGTGTCTGCTGTGGGTGTAACTGCCTACCGCCATGACAACCTCTGCCAGCAGTTGCGGGCGGTTCCTAATGTCCATTAGAGTAGGTCAGACAGTCACCATTTCGGTGGCTTGAAATGCTGTATTGTGCTTCATAAACTGCCCTGCACCTTAGAAAATGTATTTTTGACTTCACAAACACGCTTATTCTTTCTATCATGTAGATTCTACTACTCAAACACCATTGTAGTATGTTGCAGGTCACAGATGGCACTTAACAGTGGGGGACAATCCACCCCAACTGATGGTCTTGGGATTTGGTCCGTATACATGTTGTGAACACAAGTGTGGAAAACCATGTGGGTGACATGTGACCCTTGTGTTATTTGCAGCTGTGATGTGTACTAGTTGCCATGTCTATCCATTCAGAAATGCCTTGTCTCATGATATCATTGACATGCATCATGTATGATGCCATGGACACAATGACTATTGTTAGAAATCATGTCTTGACATACACAGGTACCCAGGAGTGAGGATGTGACAAGCTCCAGTCTACCATCCATTACCCTCTGAATAGGAAAACAATAGTAGACCTATGTTGTCAGTTAGAGCCAGATATGATGCTAGCTATTAGTTATCTGACCAGCACACCACCCATTGTACAAGTCATACCAGTATTGCAGTTCCGAGCCATATGGTCCCTACAGCATACAGTGGTCCTATCAGCTGACATGTCCCAACCTATGTTCAGTCTGGTATTGAAGGATGTCCTCTCAGCAATATTGAAACACCAGGATAGCTACATCCAGTTTCCATGACATCAGGATTAAGCCCATGTGAAGGCTGATTTTTATGGTTTTGCACTCATCGCGCATGTGGTGGGGGCCATTGATGGCACACATGTTGGCTTGGTCCCACCTCAGGCCAAAGAACAAGTATACCACAACAGAAAGAAATTTCATTCCATCAACATCCAAGTTGTCTGTTTGGAAGATCTCTACATTTCACAGGGCTGTGCCCATTTTCTGGGTTCAGCCCATGATTCCTTCATAGTGTGGAACAGCACCATACCTCAGCTGATGTCACAACTGTACCTAGAGAGTGCCTGGCCGGTTGGTAAGTCACATCCTTCCTGTTTATGTGTTGCTCACTGTCTGGTGCTACAATCATGAACTGAGTGACTCATTGATACAGATATTTTCCATTACTGAACAGGTGACTCCATAAATCCAAACCATCTTTAGTTGTTGACCCCAATAAGGAATCAAACTATGCCAGGGAAAGTCCACTTATATGAGACCCATGGAAGAACAAGCCAGGTACTGAAGCAGGTTTTAAGGGTCCTAAAGGCCAGATTTAGGTGTCTGGACTGGACTGGTGGAGCCCTCATATACTCACCTGAAAAAATGTGTGGCATGCTGCATGCTCCACGTCGCCCAGCAGGGGAATATACTGTACATCCCAGAGGAGGGGGAGCCTGCAGTGCCACCAGGTCACAATACTAAAATGCCAAGTGAGGATGACAGTGGTGAAGAGCAAGGAGCTGACTTGCGGAAGGATCTCATCAACAGCTACTGTTCATGAGTGTAAGTATGTCATGTGATGTAATGACTGTGACTGTACAAAGAACTGTAGTTGTGAGAATGTGTGGAGTTCTGTTTTGGCAATAAATACGGGGCTGATACTCTGCAATATTCAGTCAAAAAATGCTTGAAGAGTTAGCCTTTGACATAGCCCCACCTTGATAAAACTGCTTTGTTTGTGTCAGTCTCATTGCAATGTAAATTCCATTCAAGAACCTTGCTATGTGATTTGTGTAATAGCTATGTTTTCAGGCCTATAATCATTGTTTTGTCTTTTATACAGGTACTTTCACCATGTCATCCTTATGTGGGCATTTCAGAGTTGTGACATTGGCAGGTATCTGAGGCTGTTCTGACATACGAAGTGGACATGGATTGTTCTTGCTAATGTAGGTCACAGATTTGGGGTGTATGAGACCTGTGCCAGGGCAGCTTGAACAGTATTTGGGTAGAAGGTCAGAAGTGCACATTGTACTTGTTTAGTATGTTGTGTTGGGCGGCTTGCATCATGTGTTTGATAATGTGGGCATTAAATATGTTGTCATCTATTGCAGGCAAGCCATTCACCTTTGACATAGGCTAAACATTCCTCTAGTATGACCTGTTTGTAGCTGTAGATGTGTTCCATCATTTCAAGCCACAGTGCCTGTGCCGCAACACTGACATATTATTGTGTCATACCACCAGATGCATGGTCATTGGATTATGATGGGTGTTTTATCAGGGACTGTTGTACTGCCCTCTGTCTGTACCTTGGTTTATGGGATGATGGATTACTCTGGTGTGGTATGTGATAAGGCTGAAGCAGGTGGAGCTAGGTAGCCATACAAATCTAAGAGTTGGGCATGATCTGTATCCTGGTCACCTCGAGATGAGTAAACCTCAAATGTGACTCAACAGGCAAGGATATTTGATCAAGTGCTCACTTGGTGTGTTTTTTTGAGTTGAGGAAACAGTGCCTCCTGGGAGTTTGAGTCATGTCACTGTCTCTACTGCACACACATGACAATGCTCATTTTCCCAGGTGTGTAGAGTTCATTTGGGAGTTCTCTAATTGATAGATTTGGGAAAGTGAAACTGGTTTTGTTGTTGGAAACAGGGTCAATTGGGATTTGCATTCTGGTCATTCCTTCTACTTCCCATCTTTTTTCATATGGTATCCTCTTGTGAGTTTACTTCAATTATGATTTCACAGACATGGCTATTTGGGCATATGGATCCTGGGCTTATGTCTGGAGAGAGTGATATAGAGCCTTCTGGATTAAGTAGTGAAAAGTCATGTCAGTCCCTCCACTACACACGCTTTATAAAGGTTACTTTATTTTCTTCCCCCAGGAACTGTTCTGAAAATGCAGTGTCTACTTTTAAAATATAAATATCCAACTAGGGCACACCAATGGTAGTTCATAATCTTCTTGGTCAAAACAGGTAGCAGAAAGTGTGAGGAGTCAGTTCTTTATTGTTCCTTCAAATAGTTCATGACGAAGAGTAATATCATAAGTCCAAAGATGCAACAGCCGACACGTGTTTCGTCAACAAGACTTTTCCAAGGCTGTCAGATGTAAATGCAGAAAGGAAAAACATATGTATTCCAAAACATATATAGCATGTCATGAGCAAAGGATACAATACTATTTCAGATCAATCACACCCGAAATGTACATAAAATTACTCCAGGTCCATAACATACGATTATCTAAAAGACTACTCTATAAATGATTGACCAAAGTGTCTACATGCAAACAATATCCCAATTGGTGTAAAGACACGCCAAAGACATAGAGACCACCAGTGAATGCGAACTGACCAGTAAAATACGTGCAAAATGAGACCCACTCCAGAGACATACGCCATACAAGTACGTGGGTGTACAAGATGAAGTAGGAAGTGATGTGAAGATAGAATATAAATAAATAAAAATACACCATATATATAAGAATCTGATAAGATGTATCATACAATAACATTTTATGTATAAGGCAAAAAAGTGCCACTATGATAAATAATGTGCGAACTCTGTCAAAAACGTCCTTCTCAAATCATGAATGTTCCAAATGACCATGATAAGCCTAAAAAGGAAGATGAATATATATAGCAATTTGGGAGCCCCAATACCATAATTAGGTTACCAAAATTCCTCCCGTTTGCCTTTCCCTCCTTTTGTTATAGAGATATTTCTATTTGGCAGGGGAGGGGAAGTGAAGAGGTCAATGGTGGATAGGAAAAGCTTTTTAGGGACATTGGGGTGGGAAGAGGGAGAAGGTTTGGGAGTGGAGGACGACGGAGTAGTTGTAGGAGGTGTCTGTTTGCTGATTTTGGGTTCAGGTGCATGGGCTGGATGCTGTTGTGAGGTGAATGGCTGTTTGGTGTCTGAGTGCTTGCATTTGAGTACTTTGGGGGGACAGACACAGTGGGAGAGGACACAGGGGACGTGTGCATGGCCGTTTTGGAGGTGTCTGCCAGTGAGATGTGTGTTCTGCTAGGTGTGGTGGTGATGCTGGTAGTGGATGATGGTGTAGTGCATGAAGGTATGAGTGTTGATGGAACTGGGAGGGAGGTGGAGGACGAGGAGGAGGAGGGGGAGACAGTGGAAATTCTGGATGTTGGCCTGTCTGCATCTGGATGGTGTTTGTGTGAGTGCCTGTGGTATGAAGTGTGGTGCTTGTGTTTGCCTGTGACACTCTTGGGTGTTGTCTTGTGTGCATGCTCGTCTGTCTGTGTGCTTGTGATAGGTTTGGGTTGAGGGGAATGGGTTTGGGTTTGGGAAGAGGAAGTTGGAGGGGGATGGTGAAAACAGGGACAATGGCTGGTATCAGAGAGGAGGCCAGAGCCTGGATCGATATCTGTTGGGTCGCCAAGCCAGTGTGATGCCCTCCAGGAATACATCGGTCTGTTGCATCTGGGCTCCAGCCCCTAGATGGCATTCACAGTTGTTGACTGCACTACAGAGATGGATCTCAGGAGGTCAATAGCCTCCTCATTCAGGGCAGCAGAGGTTACTGGAGCTGGGTATGAGGTACCTGGGGCGAAGGAGATGCCCATCCTCCTGGGTGAGCGGGCACGGGCAACACGATGAGGGGCTGCTGGAAGGGCGGTGCTGGTACGGGGGTGGCGGCTGTACCTGTAGCTGGGCTGGTCACAGAGGTGTCCACCACCACCAAGGAGCTTCCATCGGAGGAGGTATCTGTGTCCAAACTGTCCCCTCCAGTCTCTGCCATGGTTCTCCCCTCGCCCTCCATCACACTGGTGCCCTCAGCGTTGGTGGACTCTGCCTCCTGGGTCCTGTGAGATGCAGCTCCCTCCGTCACTGGTGCTTCTGCTCCTCTGCCACATTATGCTAATGCACATAAGGACAGGGTAACAAAACAAAAAGGGGGGGAAGAGAAAAATGATACACTGGGTCAATGGTTGCACCAACACCACCGTTGGCATACACAGCATACTCAATCACAGGGTACAGGCCTACGCATATATGCATTGCACTACCAGTGATATTGCTAGCAACTAAGGCATAGGGAGAGGCACACACCGCCAAATGCAGCACACCTGGGACCCACACAGCCCTGACCAGTAGTGGATGCCTACGAGCTAGGTAGCAGTATTATCCCTTCAGGATCCTTGCCACCAGGGGACCTACTCTGCAATGTCAGGCCTGGCCTAGGGGCACCCACTGACACACATCCCCCTCCCAGATACCACCATACCATATGTAAGTTGTGATGATGGGAACTCTGATCACCCCCTTGTGGCTGCTGTGATGCCTTCAAGTACCCATCCAGCTCAGGAAAGGCTACCGTCAGTATGCGGGCCATCAGGGGGGTCAGGGTTTGATGGGCACCCCTTCCTCATTGGGAGGCCATCCCCAGAGGGTCCTCTGCCGTCTTCCGTTCCCAGCGTCTCAGGTCCTCCCACCATTTCTGACAGTGGGTGCTCCACATGCCATAGACCCCCAGGGTCTGCACCACCTTGGCGATGGCACGCCATATACCCTTCTTTTGATGGGCGTTGACCTGCAGAGGGAATACACACAGGAAAATGGTTTCAGCCAGGCAGACCTGCCTGTTACACTTATGGCCCACCATACCCCTCACATCACCATTTACACACAAATGGCCCAGCACACAACCTGTATGCCGCCCTGGGGACATCCACCCACCCCCTTACACAAGGCCTTCACACACCACTCCATGAATTCATGCCACATGCATCGTGCCAACAGTGTACTCACCTGTTGGTCTGGAGGACCATACAGCTGTCATACTGGGGTAGGACCCCATTCACAAGTCTCTCCAACTCCACTGAGGTGAACGCAGGTGCCCTTTCCCCAGTCACACAGGCCATGGTAGGTTCCAGACACAGGTCACAGCAGCACATGCAGTGTAGGTCCTCTCCTGTGGAAGGTCAGGTAGCAAGTCAGGAATCAGATAGAAAATGGCGGTCACGTCCACATCGGTGCATACCGTCACAGCTGGCGTACATCACCATTGCCCACTGTGCCCCATAGGGCCCAATGTTAACCAATGAAGAGTTGTATGGCCGTTCTCAACCGCCTCCCGCAATGGCGCACAACGTCAGGGAAATTACCTCACTTCCACCTGTCCCTTCACACAGGACAGGCGGATGCCATTTCAGGGGGGGAGCAGGCCCAGGATAATTACTGTGTCACTGCCTAAAACTAGACATACAGGACAATTCTCACTTACCCATTACAATTTGACAGCATGCATTGTACTGTTTGTGACCGGCTCCTCACTCTTTTGTCCCATAGATTGCTACCCCTGCAGATGAATACGAGATGGAGACATACTCCCGTGTACAGACCAGTGCTGGACTTGGCAACAACGGAGGACAGGCACATAATACTCACCTATAGACTTGACAGGGCCACAGTCATAGAGCTCTGTGCAAAATTGGAGTTTGACCTCATATCTGCTATCCGTCACCCCACTGGGATCCCGCCTCTTGTGCAAGTTCTATCAGTGCTCGATTTCCTGGCAACTGGTTCTTTCCAAGTGACAGTGGGCTTGGCACAGGAATGTTTCAGCCAATGTTCTCAATAGTGCTGACCAGAGTGTTGTATGCCCTGATTAAACACATGTGCAGCTACATTGTATTTCCCCAGGTGGAGGATTTGGCCACAGTGAAGGCTGACTTCTATGCAATGGGACATATCCCCAACATAATTGGGGCAATTGATGGAACACATATTGAATTTGTCTCCCCCCCATTAAAATCAACAGGTGTACAGAAATCCTAAGAGTTTCCACTCAATAAATGTACAGATGGTATGCTTAGCGGACCATGTCAATGCTAAGTATCCTGGGTTGGTGCATGATGCCTTTATCCTGAGGAATAGCAGCATCCCAAATGTGATGGCCCAACTACAGAGGCACAGGGTGTGGCTAATAGGTGACCCCTGGTCCCCACCCAGTATATGTTGGTGTATGAGTATGGTGTGGGCCATATGGAATAGTGTGTGGCTAAATGTTGTACCTCAATATTTGCAGGTGATTCTGGTTACCCTAACCTATTTTGGCTTCTGACTCCTGTGAGGAATGCTAGGACAAGTGCAGAATAATATTATTATGAGGCACATGGGCGATCATAGAAAGAACCTTTGGCCTCCTGAAGACCAGGTTTCGGTGCCTCGATCTAACATGTGGATCCCTGTGCTACTCACCCAAGAAGGTCTGCCAGATAACAGTGCCATGCTGCATGTTGCACAACTTTGCCCTGAGGCACCATGAGCCTTTTCTGCAGGAGGAGAAGGCTGGAGATGGCCGTGTGGCACCAGTGGACCCTGTGGACAGTGAAGATGAGGAGGCAGAGGATGAGGATGAGGACAACAGAACAGCAGTGACATGACAATATTTCCAATGGCACACAGGTAAGACAGTGTTACTTCACATTTCTTTGTCATTATTTTGAAATTCATTGGCACTGGCATGCTGTTATTTCCCACTTCTATGGCCACTTACTGTACCCATTGGCAATTCATTTTATAGATGTTGGTGACTTACTATAGCTCCTTGTGTTATCACTGAAGGCATCTTAAGGTCTTTCTTATGTGCTCATTTAATGTACGGTTGAATTGCATTGTTTGTACCTGTTTAAATGAATACATACTTGAAAACTTTGACATTCTCCATACTTGTATTTTTTCCAAGGGTGTTTATTGAAGTGCTAAGAAAAAGAGAGGCAAGTGCAATGGGATGGGGTGATGATGGAGGACATTCCAGGGTTTAGTTCCAGTCTGTAGCACAGGTGCATTGTCCCTGGGGACATAGGAAGGGGAGCAATGGCAGTTCAATGTGGACAGGGTGACAAAGTGGGACACAAGGGTGACAATCAAGTTCTCTTTTTTCTTCTTACCTAATTGTGGTATTGGGGACAATCATGAGAGTCTCATTTCCTGGCAGGGGTCTTGGCAATAGTCTCTGGCTTTTGCCTGGATCGCAGGTAACAGTTGTGGTGTGGTTCTCCTTCTGCAGGGGAGGGGTGCTGGTGGCCTTTGAGTCCTGTGGCGGGGCCTCCTGTCAACTAACTGCAGCGGAGGTGGAAGGCAGTTCATATGTCTGGCTAGCGGCAGGGGCCCGCTGTTGTGATAATGCCTCCCTCATAATATTGGCCATGTCTGCCAGCACCACTGCTAAGGAGACCAGGGTGGTATTGATCACCTTCAAGTCCTCCCTGATCCCCTGATACTGTCCCTCCTGCAGCCGCCTGTTCTCCTGCATTGTACAGTATCTGGCCCGATGTGTCCTGGGAATGTTGATATGCTACCAGGATCTCAGTGAGTGCCTCCTGGAGAGTCAGTTCCCTGGGCCTATCCTCCCCCTGGTGCACGGCACTCCTCCCAATTTCCTTGTTGTCCTTTACCTCTGTCCCCTGAACCGTGTGCCCACTGCCACTGACTGCAGGTCCCTGATTGTCTTGGGTTTGAGGTGTGCCTTGGGGTCCCTGTAGTGGTGGACACACTGGTGATTGATGTGTCCTGGGGCAGAGGTATGGGTATGCTGGTTGTGGGTGGGTGCTGTGGTGGTGTTTCCAGATGGGGAAGGCTCTGTGGTGGTGTGTGACAGGGCATGGGTAGCCGACTGTCCAGAGGTCCCTGATGGGCCAGGTTGGTCATCCAGATCCAGGCGACCAGAGTTGCTATCATTACTGGGGGCCTCTTCAGTTGGGGGACTGGATGTTGCTGGCAACTCCTCTCCGGTGACATTGGCTGGGATACCTGTGGGGATGTAATTGATGTGTTATTGTTTCTGTGTGTGACATATTGTGCATCGGTTGGATGCCTTCTTTGATTCTATTTGCCCTGGCAGCTTTAACTTGTGTAAGTTGGTATGTGGTGACCAAGCTGATTCTCTCTAGTGTGCATGCTTTGGTGATAGGTGTTCATGCAGGGCTGTGAGTGATGTTCATGCATTGATAGAGAATGCAGGGCTTGGCATTGTGATGAGTGAGATGTGATGGTGGGGTGTGTGGGATGTGGTGGAGTGATGGGAGTGAGGTGAGGGTGGGGATATGTGATGGCATGCAGGTAGTGGGGTGATAGAAGTAAAGAGTTGACTTACCAGAGTCCAGTCCTCCTCCTACTCTGGCCAGGCCCTCAGGGTGCAGGATTGCCAAGCCTTGCTCCTCCCATGATGTTAGTTGTTGGGGAGGAGGTGGGGGTCCACTGCCAGTCCTCTGTACAATGAGTTGGGGTCTTACTGCAATGGAACACACCTTCCCCCGTAGGTCATTCCACCTCTTCCTGATGTTGTCCCTAGTTCTTGGGTTCTGTCCCACGGTGTTGACCCTGTCCACGATTCTCCGCAATAACTCCATCTTCCTTGCAATGTAAATCTGCTGCACCTGTGCTCCAAATAGCTGAGACTCTACCCTGATGACTTCCTCCACCATGACCCTTAGCTCCTCCTCTGAGAATCGTGGGTGTCTTTGTGGTGCCGTGGGTGTTGTGTGGGGTGTGTAGGTGAGGGTGTGTTGGGTAATGTGTTGGGGTGTATGATGTGGGGTACGTGAGTGGTGTATAGGTGTAGGTAGTGTGTGGCTCTGGTCTTGTCTGTGGTCGTGGTTGTGGGTAATTTGGGTGTGTGTTTTATAGTGGTGTGGGTGTGTTGCTGTGGTGTGTGTATCGGTGTCAGGTGTGTGTTGTTCGAATTGTCCAATGTGGTGTTGATTTGTTTGAATGTGTGTATTTTGAGCGCAGCGGTATGTACCGCCAATGGTTTACCGCTATTGAATGTCCGCCATGGTGAATCGTGGGTCATAATGTGATGGGCGTAGTTCTGTTGGTGTAACGGTGTGGGTTTTGATACCGCCAGTTAATCACTGACCTTTGGTGTGGCAGAATTGTGTATGTGGCTGAATAGTGACGGATTGGTGTGTGTGTGTGTCATAATATGGTGAACGGATATCTGCTGCGGTGGCGGTATGTTGACGGCAGTCAGTATGGCAGTAAGTGGGATTTAGCACCAATGTCATAATTAGGGCCTATATCTGATTTTGAACAGTATAGACAGAGTCAGCTTCCTACACATGGGATTCCCTCTACCTCACACACTTGACAAATAGTATCCTCCCAGGTGAGTAAACTTCATTTGTGATTTGACAAACAGGGGTCTTTGAAGAAGGGGACACTGTGCTGGTATTTGAAATTATGGAAAGAGTGCATTCTGGGATTAGCAGCCCTGTCATTCTCTCTATTACACATACTATACAAATGTTATGCCCCCTGGTGAGTAAACTTCATTTGTGAGTTACCAAACCAGGGTATTTGAAGAGGAGAACAGTGTGCTGGTTGTTGGGGTAACAGTAGCAGAGCCTCTTGTGTTTTGCTATCATTTCAGTCCCTTTAATACACACACCATCAGTACATTGTCCTCCCAGATTAGTACACGTCATTTTGGAGGTGACAAACAGGGGTCATGGGACAAGGGAACTCTGTACTGGTGTTTGGAGTTATGGAACAGTGTCTCCTGGGATTTGCAGTCCTGTCACTCTCTGTTTTGCACACACACTATAAAAATGTTATGCCCCCAGGCGAGGTGCCCATTTGTGAGTTGCCAAACCAGGGTATTTGGAGAGGGGGACACTATGCTGGTGGTTAGCGTAACAGTATCAGAGCCTCCTGGGATTTGCTTTCATGTCAGTCCCTTTACGACACACACACCATCCATATGTTGTCCACCCAGGTGAGTACACTTCATTTGTGAGTTGACAAACAAGTATTTGGAGTTACAGAAAAAGTGGCTATTGGGCTTTTCAGTTTTGTTACTCTCTCTACTACACATACTTGACAAACAGTATACTTCCAGGTGAGTAAACATCATTTGAGAGTTCACTAACATGTGTATTTGGGCAAGTGAACAATAGGCTTGTATTTTATTTTGGAGAAACAGGGGCTACTGGAGTTAACAGTAATGTCACTTCTTCTACTTCCCAGCAGTCAGCCAAAGGTATCCTCCTAGGTGAGTACACTTCAACTGTAAGTTCACAAACTGGAGTATTTGGAGAAGAGGACACTCTGCTGGCAGTTGGAGTCATTATAACAGTGGGAGTGTCAGTCCCTGTACTACATACACTTGTCAAATGTTATCCTCCCAGGTGAGTACACTTCATTTGGGAGTTAACACACAAGGGTATTTGGAGATGGAAACACAGGGCTGGTGGTTTGAGTAACAGTAGCAGTGCCTCCTGGGAGCTGCAGTCATGTAACCCTCTGTACTACACATATTATACAAATGTTATCATCCCATATGAGTATACTACAGTTGTTAGTTTCTAAACAGGTGTCTTTGGACAAGTGAGCACTGGGCTAGTGAGTGCAATGCCAGTAAAGGTGGCAAAAGGTGAGCAGTGAGCATGTATTACTGCATTTTGGAGACATTTTTCTATGTTATGACTTACTAGACTCCACTCCACCACGTATTCCTGTTCAGCCCTCACTATGCAGGATGGCCAAGACCTCCCAGGGAATGAGATGTAATGGGGCACTGGGAGGACCATCACCAGTCTTCTTGGCCTTCAGCTTGTGCTTGGAGATCAGGGAAGAGACCTAGCCCTGAGGCTATTCCACCTGTTCCTAATGTCCTCCCTTGTGTGCAAGGTGGTGCCAACAGCATTGGCTGTTACCATCCTATCCCACATTTCCATTTCCCTACTGGGAGGAGGGTGCTGGGCTTGTGCTCCAATCAATTGTGACTCTACTATTACAATGTCATCCACTATGACTCTCAACTCATCCTCAGAAAAACGTGGATTTCTTTAACGTGACATGGTGGAAAAGAAAAAAAATTAATGTGACAGTGACTTACTAAACATGGGAGGTGCAAAAGGGTGTGACTGGACTGTACGAAAGTACCATCTTCCTTGGCATGTTACCCCCAATTTTACATATACATCAGTATGTTTTTGCCTGTCTCACTTGGATCCTGCTGGTCAGGACCCCAGTGCTCATACTTTATGGCCTAATGTGTATCTCTGTGTAGTTCTTAACTGTGTCACCGAGGCTCTGCTAATCAGAACCTCAGTGCTTATGCTCTCTCTGCTTTTAAGTTTGTCACTGTAGGCTAGTGACTTCATTTACCAATTTCAATTGGCACACTGGACCCCCTTAAAAAGTCCCAAGTATATGGTACCTAGGTACCCAGTGCATTAGGCTACCAGGAGAGCCATATGGGCTGCAGCATTTCTTTTACCACCCATAGGGAGCTCAGACGAACCCTTGCACGGGCCTGCCATTACAGCCTGCATGAAATAACACACACGTTACTTCACAGCCATTTTAACTGCACTTAAGTAACTTATAAGTCACCTATATGTCTAACCCTAACTTGCTGAAGGTTAGGGGCAAAGTTACTAAGTGTGAGGGCACCCTTGCACTAGTAAAGGTGCCCCCACATAGTTTATGGCCATTTCCCCTGACGTTGTGAGTGAGAGGATGCCATTACACGCGTGCACTGCACATAGGTCAATACCTATATGTAGCTTCACAATGGTAACTCCGAATATGGCCATGTAACATGTCTACGATCAAGGAATTGTTCCCCCATTCCAAAACTGGTATTGAGAAGCCAATTCCATGCATCCTGAGGGCTCCACATTGGACCCCCAGTACTGCCAAACCAGTTCTCTAAGGCTTGCACTTCAGCTACAGCTGCTGCCACCTCACAGATAGGGTTCTGCCCTTCTGGGGTCTGGGCAGCCCAGTCCCAGGAAGGCAGAACAAAGCATTTCCTCTGAGAGCAGGTTGTTACACCCTCTTCCTCTGGATATAGGTGTTACAGGCTGGGGAGGGGTAGCCTCCCCCAGCATCTGGAAATGCTTTGAAGGGCACAGATGGTGCCCTTCTTGCATAAGCGAGTCTACACCAGTTCAGGGACCCCTTTTCCCCTGCTCTGGCATGCAACTGGACAAAAGAAAGGGGAGTGACCACTCGCCTGTCCAGCACCACCCTAGGGGTGGTGCCCAGAGCTCCTCAAGTGTGTCCCAGACTTCAGCCATCTTGCTTTGCAGGTGTGGGGGCACTCTGGAGGCCTCTGAGTGGCCAGTGCCAGCAAGTGACATCAGAGACCCCTCCTGATAGGTCCATACCTGATAAGGTAGACAATCCCCCTCTAAGGGCTATTTAGGGTCTCTCCTGTGGGTTCTCTTCAGATTCTATTTGCAAGTTTCATTCAGGAATCCTCTGCAACAACTTCAGCTTCCTCTGACCTTGGATCAACCGCAGCCTGCTCCAAAAAACACTGTAACTGCAACAAAGTATCCACAAGAGATACTTTTCTTCAGCAACCTCAGTTCCAAGTCAGCAACTGCAACAGTTTCCATGGTGTGCATGCTCTGAGGACTCCCTGTCTTCATCCTGAACCAGAAGGACCAAAGAAATCTCCAGAGGGGGGACTGAGTCACTCTCCTGCTCCAGCAGGCACCTTCCAAGATGACGACCAATACCCTTGGACTCCTCACACAGAGACGAGCATGCTCCTAAGGACACAGAGGTGGACATCATCAACATAGACTGTTCTGAGGTCCTGCTGATGCACTTTGGAGGAGGTAAGACCATGCCTTCCCAGAGAGCAACGGTACCCCTATGTACTGCGTCTTCTTCACCTCCTCCTGAGGCCTCTGTGCGCTATTTGCAAAGCCTTGGCCCAGGTCCCCAGCACTCCATCCTGCGACACTCAACTCACTGAGTTCTTCCCTGGCGGCGTGGGACCTTCCTTTGTTGTACTGCATCAACTGCATTTTGCACCTCCTTTGTTCCCTTGTCCTGTGACCTATGGGGGTGCTGGCTGGCATCCTGAGGGCTCTCTAAAGTGCTGAGAGCCCCTTCTTCCTCCTCTCGCAGAGTTGAAGCCCCCTGGGTCCATCCAGCGCCATTTTGATTCAAAACGCACTTTTGTCGTAGCCAAAGCTCACAATACAAAATCAGGTCTGCAACGATCTTCACGTCGTGGGACATCCTTTGCATCATGCAGGAACCCACTGATATCTTCCTAGGGTGCATTTTTGCAGTCTTCAACTACCTGTGGACTCTTCTTTTGCACCCTCTTCTGGGTTGGCAGGGGCTCCTATCCTTCCGGGAACCTTTTTTGACTTCTGGACATGGTCCCCTTCCTTTGCAGGTCTTCAGGTCCAGGAATCCAGCAGTTGTTCTTTGCAGACTTGGTTGGCTGCTGCAAAATCCCAATCATGAGGTGTAGGGTGTCCTAAGGAAACTTGCAGTACTTTACTCTTGCTTTTCTGGGCTCTGGGTTGGGGTAATTTACTTACCTTTACTGTATTTTTACTCTCCCAGAGATTCTGCACACACTACATTTGTCTAGGGGGGAATTTGTGATTCGCATTCCATTTTCTTAGTATATGGTTTGTGTTGCTCCAAGACCTATTTTCTCGCATTCCAATCTATAGCATTTCCTATTGCTTGCATTGTTCTATGACTATTAACTGGTCTAATTTTGGTGTCTAGTATAAATATTGTGTATAATACTTACCTCCAGAAGGAGTATTGTCTCTAAGATATTTTTGGTACTGTGCTACCCAAATAAATACCTTTTTTTTATAACACTGAGTATTGTCTTTACTTGTGTATAAATACTGTGTAACTATTGGTGGTATTGCAGGAGCTTTGCATGTCTCCTAGTTCAGCATAGAATGCTCTGTTATAGCTACCTCTATCAGCCTAAGCTGCTAGAACACTACTACATTTCACTAATAAGGGATAACTGGACCTGGTATAAGGTGTAAGTACCCAGGGTATCCTCTACAAACCAGGCCAGCCTCCTACATGGACAAACATGCATGCTGGGTGGGAAACAAAATTGTGAGAAAAAAGTGCTGCCTAATATCTGTGCTGTGTGGTAAATAATTTGCTCTGGTTTGTGTGTGTTGCAGTGAAAATGCAAAGGATTGTGGTGTGTGAAGGGGTTTGTTTTATAGTGTCCTTTGCAAGTGTGTCCAGTGTGGCAATGTGTGTCAACTGTGTTGTTTTTCAAATCCATCCAATTTGCCATTGTGTATTACTTTGGTGACCGTGATCCGCCATTGTTGGAATGGCCATCGGCGGACCACCTTGTGTGTCTGCCACTATGACTAATTGCTTGCAGTCAGGTCAGTGGTTGGTCATGGTGCTGTCAGACCTGGAAGTCAGACCACCTATTTCTAGTCCTCTGTGCCACTGCTCGACTGCCTTTTTTGTTTGGTGTGAAAAAACAGGGCTGATTGCAGAGGCCCCCAAACTTTTTATCTCATTTTTCACTTTCTGCTGGTGTTTTCTTGACTCTGATCGTGCCCTGGGTACTGCTAACCTGTCCCGGGGCTTGTGTTTTGTGTAAAATGAGTATGCAAATTAGTCTAATTATAATTGGCTATGCAACCTACCTATAACTCCCTAGAATTTAGTAGGGCATGTAGGTTTAGGGACTCCAGCATAGGTAGTGCACCCATAGGTGCACTGCTAAGGTGCCCAGGGTCATTTTAAAGGCAGGCCTGTCTTGCTGGCTGCTTTTAAATTAAAGTTAACTCCAAATTCACCTTTGGAATGAAAAGTACTACCAAAGTCTTAAACTACCTTATATTCACATATAAGTCACTTCTAATGTATGCCCTATGTGCCCCTAGGGTTGTGTGCCATGTAACTATAAGCATGGACCTCATAAAAATAGTTGTATACGCCCTGCTGAGGTAAAACAACCAAATTGTTTTTTCCCTCACTGCAGTGAATGGCCTCTATAGGCTAAAATGAGGAGACTTTATATTAATTAACAAAGTCCCCTTAAATGTCAGATACCTTGAGTTTGCTATCACATTAATTGGTATAATAAATCCCACAACTTAAAATTGTTGGATTTAATATGACTAGTTCAGGTAAAAAGTTTTAAACTCTACCTGAAAAGTTGCCAACTTCAGCTCTGTAGTGCCCTTCTCTGATTGGCTGGCCTCTGGAAGCCAAGCCAAGCTGCCTTGATGCAGGGGAAGTGGCCTGGGCTGAACTGAACAAAAAGGATGTGCCTGGGGGAGGAGAACTACCTCAGCAGATGGAGAAGCAGGAAGGGGGAAGGGCTGCCAAACTGGTCTTGAAAGGCAGGGAAATACATTAGGAGCAACCCAGCACCTCCCTCACATCCTGCAACCCTAGATAATTAAATGCCCTCTTGATTAGATTAAAAGAGGGCAGGAGAGAGTTGCGTTTAGGATTTTTAGCCACACCAGTGTGTGGGCTCAGCCAAATGTAACCTCTAAAAATCAGTTTAAGCCATGATGGATTTTTGAAGAATGTTGCTCCCTGGGATTGTTTTTTGCCACACTTCCCAGGAAGTGGTCAACACAGGGGGAATGACCCTGCATTTGAGTGGAGACCCAGGACCCCCTGGTGTGTTACCCAGAAGCAAGGATAAATATGGCAAAGCTGCACCCACCCAATAAATCCCTACCAGATCCCTACAAGGAAGAACATCAGAAGAAGAAGGGCTGTCCTGCTGGACCCCTGACCTGCACCTGGATGCTGCACTCTGAAGGTCTGCACCAGCTGCGCATTTGGGCTTCATCACAAGAAGGACTTTGCCTGGCTTCAACTGGTTCAAGGAGGGACTCCCTGTTTGCTACAGGTGAAAAAGTGCTAACAAGACTCCCCTGTCTCAGATCCTGAAGAAACTGACCAGCTGACCACTGCCTAGTGGCCAATTTGGAGTTTGATCCAGGTGCGTTCTGGGAGTTGTAGTCCGCACTCCTGAAGGAGTAACTGAGAGTGTCTGGAACCTTGGGGTGAGGTGTGGACTCCAAAAGAACCATAGAAGACCTTCTGGAAGAAGATCCAGAAATTTTGAGACAATTGGAGAACTTTTTGGAAAAAGCTCCACAGAGGGAGGACCTGCTGTGACAAGTCTAGCCGGCTTGCCTCCACCGTGACTCGTTCTGACTTGCAGGTTCGTCCCACTGAAGACAATCTCTGAAAAAGTGACTAAGTCTGAACGTAGAAAATTGATCATATCCTCCCAATCAGTGTGTTCGAAGAGGCCTCCAGCGACGTCGGATCAAGTTTGAGGTCCGGCCTGGTCGGAGGATTTTCATCTCGAAAAATCATCTAAGTCTGAATGTAGACATTGTCACTGAGGGCTCCCGTGATGCATATCCGAGGAAAGGCTCCAGGGAGTTTGGATCAGACTGGTGACTTGTCCCGCTGAAGAAAATCTTCAAGAAAACAACTAAGTCCGAAGGTAAACTTTTGACCAAGGCCTCACGCTTGCTGTAACTAAGCAGGGATCCATCGTGGTTGGCTTTAAACTTTGACTTTGCCCTGGTCGAGGTGCGACCAGATTGGCGCTGTTCATTTCTATGTGCTAAAAAACACTAATTCTTGAAGCTTTCATATTTCCGGTTCCCCTTATCCAATTTTATACATTTTGGCGTTATTTTAAAGATAAAAATATAATCTATTATTATAAATTGGTGCTGTATTTTTATTGTTTTGTGTTTTACTTGTTTTGTGATTTTTAAATACTTTACACACTTGTTTCTAAAGTTAAGCCTTGTAGCTCATTGCCAAGCTACCAAGGGTTGAGCTGGGTTTAACTTATTGAGACCTAACTGAACCTAAGTGGAGGTTAGTGGCCTATTGCTAACTGTAGGTACTTACCTGCCCTTACTAGTAATCCACTTTCCAACAGTTGGTGGTCGCTAGTCCTGCCTGTTTGACTTATGATAGGGCAGTCTGTGAGACCGCCAACATGGCAGTCTTTTTAGGCCGTCAACATGATGGTCTGACTGCCAAACTCGCCTTGAGGACCAGAGTCTCAAAACATGTATTGGCTGTTGTATTGCTGCATATATGCAAGATGTTTTACAACATTTCAAGAGATATATAACAATAAAATAAATACATCTTGGCACATGGACAAATGATATGGACTGTTATTCTTCCTCAGATGAACCAGAGAATGCATATTTTACATAACCAATACTGGCAGGGTACTACTGCATGTGGGTGCAAGTGCTAGGCTTTTTGACCCAATACCCACCAACTGTAACATATATATCTCTATATTTAAGTAAAAAAGAAAACAAAATACATATATTTATATATATATATATATATATATATATATATATATATATATATATATATATATATATATGTATTTTGTTTTCTTTTTTCCTACTAGCTGTAGCCAGTAGGTAGTTATAGTTAGGACCATGTTTCCATAGAAAGGACAATTTTTGACTTGACTATAGCTTTGGTGCTGTTTGAGGAATCTTCATGAAAATTTCCAAAAGAAGTGTGCCTGTGATTCTTGCTGTGCATGGAAAGGATTAGGGGGATCCATCTAGCAGGGACCAAGAAAAATATATTCACTAATAAAGAAAAAGAAAACAATTTAAAAACATTTACAGACTCATTCATACACATTCATTTACTCAGTGACTCATGCGCTCACTCACACACCCACACAAACACCCATGCACACATTTAGGGCCATATTTATACTTTTTGACGCAAAACTGCGCTAACGCAGTTTTGCGTCAACAAAATTTGCGCCGGCTAACGCCATTCTGAAGCGCCATGCGGGCGCCGTATTTAATCAATGACGTTAGCCGGCGTTAGCCGCCGGCGCTGCCTGGTGTGCGTGGAAAAAAACGACGTACACCAGGCAGCGCCAGCGTAGGGGGATATGGAGCTTGGGCGTCAAAAAATGGGGCAAGTCAGGCTGAGGCAAATTTTTCACCTCAACCCGATTTGCGCCATTTTTTTCGACTCCCAACCCCCATAGAAATGACTCCTGTCTTAGCAAAGACAGGAGTCATGCCCCCTTGCCCAATGGCCATGCCCAGGGGACTTCAGTCCCCTGGGCATGGTCATTGAGCATAGTGGCATGTAGGGGGGCACAAATCAGGCCCCCCTATGCCACAAAAAAATAAAAAAATAAAAAATTACCTGAACTTACCTTAATGTCCCTGGGATGGGTCCCTCCAGCCTTGGGTGTCCTCCAGTGGTGGGCAAGGGTGACAGGGGGTGTCCCTGGGGGCATGGGAGGGCACCTCTGGGCTCCTTCCGAGCCCACAGGTCCCTTAACGCCTGCCTTTTCCAGGCGCTAAAAAACGGCACAAAAGCGGCCGTATGTCATTTTTTTTGACCCGCCCACTCCCGGGCGTGAATTTTGCCCGGGAGTGTAAATACGGCGCACATGCCTCGGAGTCAATTTTTTAGACGGGAACGCCTACCTTGCATCTCATTAACGCAAAGTAGGTGTCCACGCAAAAAAATGACGCAAACTCCATGGACTTTGGCGCTAGACGCGTCTAACGCCAAAGTATAAATGTGGAGTTCGTTTTGCGTCGGAATTGCGTCAAAAAAAACGACGCAATTCCGGCGCAAACAGAGTATAAATATGCCCCTTAGACTCACTTCATAGATTCCCACTCCCACTTTCAGACACTCTCAGACATTCACGCACCCACTCACTGATCCACTGACAGAGACAGGCCCTTTGGCCAACATCCGCTGTGCATGGTCAAATGCTGTGCACTGCATGAGTTTGTGTGGTTGTAAAGGCTTGGCTGCTGGGCCAGGTCACAGGCCATGCCCTGCAGTCACCCTTCAGCTACGCACGGGCAATGGCCGTGCGCAGCAGTGGTTGGATTAACATTTAGCAATTTAATGACTGTTTGTGAAGAAAAACCTGAGAAGGTCACTGTAAAAAACAAAGGTTACAGAGATGTTATATTTAGGTTCTGAATTTACTCCTACAAAACCATAGAAATTCAGCAGTTAGAGTTATTTCAGGTAACTATTATTTGAGCCCTATGGTAACTATAACATGTGCCCTCGCCATGCACAGCTAATTACTCCAGATATTATATAATTGATGAGACCTTTTAAGGCATCTTTGATATTATCACTGCAACATTTGCAATTAAAAAATTGGTGAGAAAACTATGCATGGCGAGGGCATGAGTAAATTCAGAACCTAACTATAACGTCCCTGTAGCCTTTGTTTTTTTTCAGTGAAAAAAAAAATATATATAAATACATACATACACACACACACACACACACACCTTAAGGTACACGTGCGAGCCAGACCCTGGGACCAAACCTCTAACCACGCAACCCCACACTGTGTACAGCCCTTTGGTGATGCATGGTGAGAGTTGCCCGCAGCCTGTCTCTCTGGGTGTGGAAATAGGTATAACAGGGTGTATCTCAAGATGAGAGTAGCTGTGAGAGTCAGACCCTCATACACTCTCTCACAGGTCCAGTCAGAACCTCACGCACCCACTCACAGACACACTCAGACAGTTATGCACCAACTCGCACATCCACCCTGTCTTTCACACACCCACTCACAGACCCACGCACACTCTGACACACCCACTAAAACTCTGAGGTACGCACTCACATCAAGACAGGTAATCTGGCAGGACCTGTCACCCCCACCTATGCCCTCTCACACCAATTCTTACACCCAAAGAGGCCACTGGCAACTCCTGGCATGTGTGGCCAAAGGGCAATGTGCAGCATGGGAATGTGTGGTTAGGGAGATTTGTTGCAAGGCCTGGCTGCCAGACAGGTCTTGTGGGCAACCTCCGCTGCGCATGGGTGAAGGCCGTGCATGGTATTAGGTTAGGTGTTAATAGGGGGTTGGCCACAGCACCTGGCCCAGCACTGGTTGGATTAACATATAGTAATGAAAATTACTATACTTTGAAAAAAACATAGACATCACTAAAAAAAACAAAGGTTTCAGGGATGTTAGTGTTAGGAAATAGAATTAAGAAAATATAGAATTCACTAACAAAAACAAAAGTTACAGGGACGTTATAGTTAGCCTGCCATTTTAAATATACAGAAAATGTGCCAGTTACAGTTAAAGTTATTTCAACTAACTATAACTCGTCCCCTAAGGTAACTATAACTCACTCCTTCACCATGCACTGGTAGTTTCCCACAAATTATGGCACTTATGATATCTTTGATTACATCATTGATAATATAAATGTAATATTGGCAGTAATATTTTTAACGAAAAAACTGTACATGGCGGGGCTTAAAATGTGAGCCTAACTATAGCGTGCCTGTAGCCTTTGTTTTTTTCAGTGAAAAATACATATATATGTATAAATACATATATATATAAAAATTCACTAAAAAACAAAGATTGCAGGGACGTTATAGTGAGGTTTAGATTGTACATGAAAAAAACCCATAGAAATGTAGCTGTTATACAAGTAATTATAACTCATGCATAAGGTAACTATAAGCCATGCCCTCACCATTCCTTGCTAATTACTGGAGGCATTAGATCACTCCTGACATTTTCTTTGACATCATTGATAATATCACTGTAACATTTGCCGTGTGAGAAAAATGTGCACGGTGAGGGCACGAGCTATAGTTACTTGTAATAAATCTAGATATAACAGCTGAATTTCGATGGTTTGTGCATGTAAAATCTGAACCTAATAATAACGTGCCTGTAACCTCTGTTTTTTTAGAGATTTTCTAAAGTTTTTTTACCTCTATTTCCTAACTATAACATCACTGTAACCGTTGTTTTTTCAGTCAATTTCTATGGTTTTTTAATTCCATTTCCTAAGTATAACATCTGTGGCCAGTCCCTTTGGCCAACCCCCATAACCAGAGAACCCAGCTCTGTGCACAGCCTTTGGATGTGTGCAGCAGGAGTTGACTGTAGTGTCTGTCCCTCTTGGTGTGAGAATAAGTGTGAAAGAGAGTGCCTGTGAGAGTTGGTGTGAGAGTGTCTGTTCAGGTGTGAGAGTGGGTGTGAGAGAGTCTATGTGGGTGTGAAGGTGGGTGTGAGATTGTCTGTCTTGGTATGAGAGTAGGTGTGAGAGGGTGTCTCTGTGTGTGACAGTGGGTGTGAGAATGTCTCTGTGAGTGGGTATGTGAGTGTCTGTGTGGATCTGTGTGTGTGAGAGAGTCTGAGTGGGTCTGTGAGTGTGTGTGTGAATGTCTGAGTGGGTCTGTGAGTATGTGCATGAATGTCTAAGCAGGTGTCGGAGTGAGTGTGTGAGTCTCGTAATTGGGTCTGTGAGTGAGTGCGTGCGTGAGTGAGTGGGTCTGTGAGTGGATGAGTGAATCTCTGAGTGGGTCTGTGAGTGTGAGTCTTTGATTGGATCTGTGAGTGGGTGTGTTAGTGTCTGAGTGGGTCTGTGAGTGGGTGTGTGAGTCTCTGAGTGGGTCTGTGAGTGGGTATCTGAGTGCATCTGTGAGCGAGTGTGCAAGTGTCTGTGTGCGTGTGTCAGTCGCTGTGTTAGTGACACAAAAGAACCTCACCTGCCCTTTTAGCAAATAAGAGTCCACAGCTTTGAAAGAAATATCTTCCATAATGGAGTTCTTTAGGCTTCCTTGGGTAAATGTCCAGTATGTATTCTACACTACAGCTGTGTAGTGGACTATGAGGAAACGTCATCAGTGACCTTGTATGCGTTTTGGCAATCGGATTGTTCCTGTTGCTGGTTTCTCAGGAATTGTGTGATAACATGAATCCGCCTATAGAATGGCCAACAAGACTACAAAGACATATTTCTCTACTAAACCAGGGTCCTTCCTCTGATCTATGTGAAGTAACTGCTTCTTTGTTTTGTGGAGCTGTCCTCATATTCCTTGGAATCAAGAACTCGCCATCAAAATCAGCGGGAAACTCAGTGTGGGGCTGTTTGGGAAGCTGTACATTATCTTGGCAAAAGGGAGAAGCCCTTTGCATACTACTAAGGTTCATAGTGCAGGGTCAAGCTGTCACAGCTTCCAGGTTATTTGCACATTTGTAGACTCGTAGCATTTTAAAGGGAGAACCACTTACTCTTGGGAAGGGAGGTCTACTCTCCAGGCGTATTTCGGCCTGGAAACCCCATCCCCTGGGCCCACCACTATTCAATGTGGGAGGTGGTTGCACAGCCCCCTCCCCCAGCCAATTATAGCCCCAAGGACCCCATCCTGCAAGTCCCACCCCTATTCATTGGGGGAGGGGAGCTGCATGGCCAAGTCCCCAGGCTGAGTTTGACTCTGCGGACCCTATCCCCCTAGTCCTGGCCATATGTTCTGGGTGCCCTCCAGGGCACCCAGTGTGCATTCAGACCAGAGGGGAGCATCAAGGCCCCATCTTCTCAGCCAGCCCCCACCTCCTGCAGGTGCTGGAATTGCTCTTGCACACAGGGGCTGCTAAACATGCAGCTTCCTGTGTCCAGTAGCAATCATTTCATCTCATAGAGATGCAGGCAGTGAAAGAGATGAAACCTCTCCTGCCAGCGGGCAAGAGCACTTTGACAGTGAGTGTTTGCCCTGACTTGGTGGGAATCAGAGCAAGTCAAAGCAAACAGCAATGTCCAGAGGGTGGGCACCCTGGGACATCGCAGGAGCTGGCCCGGGAGGGATGGCAGTCCCCAGAGCCATTATTAGATCCACGGGTGGGGCCTTGCAGCATTAATTGTAGCACCAGGGAGATGGTCATCCCCGGGACCAGGGGTCCAATGGACCCCCTTCATCATGTTATTTCAGCCCTGAGGAGGTGGTCGTTACCAGGGCTGTAGGGGAGGCTGTACATACCTCCCACAATACAAATACACATTTTGCCCTGGGGAGGTGGAGGTCCCCAGGCTGTAAGGGGTCCTGAGGATCCCCCTATCACAACTACCATTTTCTGCTCCAGGTGATGGTGATCCTGGAACACAGGGGGATGCGCAGCCCCACATAATATTTACATTAAGCCCTGTGGAGGTGGTGGTCCCTGAGGCATAGTGAAGCCCTTGGAGGTTGGCCCTGTGTGGCTCCCTCCAATTTTTACAAAAGGACAGCATGCCAGCAGTACCTGGCCCACCCAGGCTCTCAATTAAAAACAGGTATGGAAGTACAGGAGAACGTGCTTGGTTTTTTTTCAATTCTGCTGCAAATTCGTGAATTTCACGAATTTGCAGGAACATTTTTAAAAAATGCTTTTTTGCCCTACGACGTCTCTCTGGTACTAAAAGAACCAAATGAACAAGGCTTGGGGTCACTGTATTTCTACCCTGCTCCTTTTCTTTTTTTTGTTTTACTTTTTTGGTGGGACTCAGCTGACAACACTTCCTGGTTGAAGTGTTGGCGGCCAATCAGAACTTTGCATTTCCTTGCACTTGTTTGTTATTATTCACAAAGTCATAGGGGAGGATCTGCGGCCCTACATAAACAAATTTGGATTTTCTTAAATTTCTCAACAACTACTAGACAGATTTGCACCAAATAACAAAAAGAACTATTTGTAGAGCAAAACCTAGCTTTCTGCCAATTTTGGTGTAACTCCATCCAGAGGTTCGGGCTATAGTCGTGTTCAAAATTTCTATCCGTATTAACCTGGGAAACTTACTGTTTTACCCCCCCCCTTTTTCTCAGCTTCCCACTTGACGGATCACCCTGAAACTTTCCATGCACAACAGGAATCACTGCACACTTTTTTTTAAAAATGTTGTGAAGATCCGCAGAAAGGCATCAAAGATATAGGCAAGTCAAAAAACTATAACTATCTCCTGGCTACCACACTTTTTGCTGTAACATTATTGTTCTGAAAACTGTGCATGGCTGGTCATAAGTCATAGTTACCATTGTTGCTCAGCTCATTTGGTTCGGCTGTGGGCTTCCTGAGGAAGGCATTGATTTCTGCAAGTTTCCATTCATCTCACAAATTGGCAAACATCATGCAGTTGTTGATGATGTGAGTCAATGTGTTGCTGATAGATGATGCTCTCAGGTTGTAGATTTGGTGGGAGCATTGGTCCATTGAGGCCCCTGAGTGGATTGTACACATGATTGTCACTGTGTTGTTTCTGGTGAGGGTTGTCCATTCAGTTAGGTGGTCATCTTGGTTAGTGGTGGGTATGCTAGCAACAAGTTCTCTGCATTTGGGTTGGTGTACAAAGTTGCTAAAGTTGTTTGTGATTTTGTTGTGTATGAAGTTGAATAGATTGTCACAGAGCAACTGGGAGGCAGCCATGTTGGTGACAATGGCTGAGGGGGAGGTGAACTCCTTAACGATCAAGAAGACCTCCTTGCAGCTGTTGAAGCCTCCTTTAATGTATTCCACCAGTGTTTTTTTCTTGGGTATCTTATTTGCTGGTGATAACGTGAGTGCAGCCTTGTAGGTAGTTCTGTTGGCAGTGTCATGGCTGGCTTTCCATTTCCTTTCTAGCTGTTTACAGTGTTGTTTGGTGTCTCTGTGATCTCTACCAGCTGGTGCTCTTTTGTGATCTACCATACTTTTTGGGTTTGATAGGTGTGAGGGAGCCCACTCAGGTCTTGGTCCAGTTGTTGAAGTTGTTGATTTCCTTGTTGAGGTTGTCTGTGGCACTAGGTTGAGCTGTGCTGAGTGTCTTCCATCATTATGGCTATGTACATTCAGCAGCTCAAATTAACATCAATATAGTGCTGTCTCACAGCATTGTACTTAAATGCTGGATGAGTCAGGAATGCCCTTCATGCCCTTTAATATTTGTTTTGGCAATGGAGTCTCTTATTCAGAGAACCACAGCGAATTAGTCCATACATGGCATTAAACTAAATAGCAAAATGTACAAATTAGGACTTTTTGATGATGACGTCTTATGTTTCTTGACCAACCCAGCCAAATATTTGGAGCTGGAGACCTTCTTCGCTGTGTTTGGCTTTTATATTAATTACATCAAGCCTGCAGAGATGGGGTTGGCGGTCCTGACTCCGGGTATACTACAGTGCCTCCAAACTGAAGGTTAAACACACACATGCACAGAGACATTTGCTGTATCCGGGAATATAGTTGCAGGTGCAATACAATTTTCCTCTGCTATTAGATAGCTTTTTCAAAGACCTGTATAGGTAGGGTATGCACAACCTGGATTAGTAGACTTATCAGAATCAAAATAAACATCCTCCCCCATTTGTTTTATGTAGCACAAACACTTCTCTCCTTCATATGAGGAGGCATGTCCTCAAATATGAGGGCCACCCTTTAACAGTCTTTCGATAAAGGGGAAATCAGTTTTCCAGATGCTTCTGCTACATAAAGTAGGCCCAGATTTCCTGAGCTATAGATTGGTTGCAGTTGGAGAGGACAAAACATTGGTTATTATTCAATTATTATTCAAGGAGATGCTCACCCATCTCATTACAGCACTACTCTGACTTTGTTAGCACCCCAGACCACATAAAGCCAAACTTCCATACATCATTCGTACATTATTGGAGCACTGGAAGGACCTGGCTCACTCAAAGTAAATCTCAAACTTCCGGTTTCCTGTGCCGCTATTGACACACAACCCTGATTTTCCACTGGACTGACACAACCAAGATTTCCTACATCATGGAGGGGTGGGCCCACATAAACTTTGAGTTTTTGATGATGGCACTCGGAGGACTAGTCAAAAATATAAAGTTGCATATCTCCCTCAGGGAAGAGATAGATTTAACGTGACACAAGCCTTGCGCTGCTTTGTGGCACAAGGTGTTACAAAGTGGCATTGTGCCATTATGAGTTACTGGTGCTTAGATTTTGGCATCATTGGGCCACATTAGTGTAAGATATACAACGCTAATGTTGCACATGGATGCACTAGGCCTTCTTAAATCTAGGCCTATATCACAAAGCAATTGTTCTGTAGTCATGCTCTCTGAGATATGAGCAACTTGCAAATGGTATGTGATGGTATGAATGAGTACACCATAAGCATTCTGAGTTTACATCATTTTATTGAATTATTTACATGGTGATTCTTGGAGTACAGTTCTATGTGAAAAGGTTTTGCACAATTAGTTCTCTTCTGCATACTACACCAACAGAGTTTTGTTCCTCCTCCTTCAGTTGTACACCATTGTTGTCATCCTCCTCATTGGGGACATCTACTTGTTCATCTCAGGGGACATTTGCCCATAGACAAATGTTATGCAAAATGGCACACACAAGGATCATTTTGCAGACAAGGGATGATGCATATACCTGTCCTCTTCCTGTAAGATGTAGGTAACTGAATTGTGATTTAAGAAGACCAAATGTCCTTTCCACCACATTTCTGGTCCTTCTGTGGCCTTCATTGTACGCCCGCTCTGCATCTGTTGTAGGATTTCCACAATGTGTCATGACCCATGGCTGGATGCCGTAACATTCATCTGCTGCAAAGGAATGTGATAATATGTGTCAGTCATTCACATTAGTTATTTGCTAGGTGGCATGGCACAAATTTGTTTTGAGTTCAGTGGTGAATCTGACATGCATCATGCACAACGTGTGTTCCTGTTTGGATGGATGGTTGCATTGGTGCACAGTGGTGCACGTTCCTATCATGGGTTGTGCCTCAGGTACCTGGTGATTGTCACTGAAATTTTTGTCTGACAGTGTACCAATGCCAATTATGTGTGGTCATGTCCATATCTGAGCCTGTGGCCCAAATTTCAGAGGACCTAGCACATCCTTGTACCACACTTACCTAGTTTTTACAGAAACTATTGTGGGCCAACAAGGCAAAAAACACAGTGCCATGTTTAGAAAGTGGCACCACCCATGCAGTGCAACACTGTGGGCCATATTTATACTTTTTGACGCAAAACTGCGCCGATGCAGTTTTGCATAAAAAATGTTACCGCCGGCTAACGCCATTTCTTTGCACCGTGCGGGTGTCAAATTTATACTTTGACGCACGGTGGCGCAAACCACAGGTGTGAGTATTTTTTTTGTAATCAAACGAATGCATCCCGTCTTAAAGAAAAAGCGTTAACGCGGCGAAAAGGACTGTGAGCCAGTTTACTATGTCGCAAACCGGAAATGCGCCATTTGTTTACGCAATAGCATCAAAAAGCGGCGCAAACACTGCAAAATGTGCTAAGGAGAGCCAAAATTGATCCCAGATGCTTGCACAGACCCCAGGAAAATGACAACAGACCAGGAACCAGCCAGGAGGACCCACACAAGACCCAGGACAGGGAAAGGAAGAAAAGAAAGTGTTGCTTCAGTGCAGAGGAGCAGGACATTCTGGTGAAAGAGGTGACGGAACACCAGCACCAATTGTTTGTCACCTCAAAGTTGCCAATTAGTAGGAGAGAGGCAATATGGCAACAAAATGTTGACAAGATCAACAGTGTGGCAGAATTATGGAGAACAGTCATCGAATGCAAGAAATGCTGGCATGACTGCAAGCGCAGAACCAAGGAAAAGATGGCCAGGAACAGGAAGGCAGCACTGCAGATTGGAGGTGGAAGTCCAGCACCGCAGGAGGTCCTGGACCACATGGAGGAGATGGTGTCAGCCGTCATCCCAGAGGAGATCTTCACAGGGATTCAAGGACAGGACAGCACAGACTACCAGGAGAGAACACTGATGCAGGGTAAGTCTCATGGGGAATTAAAATGCACAAATGTTAACTGTGAGCGGGGGGTGGACATACCTACTACACAATGCTTGTAAGTCATGATATTCAGGGAGTGTCATGGGTAAAGGGCCATGGCACGGGGCCATGGGCTCTACAGAGGAAACCTGGGGCACAGTACTACACTACACTAACAACCTTTCCATAGGGGTGTGTTGCCATGCCAAGGATGTTGGAAAGGTAAGGCCAGGCCAGGAGGGTAGGGTAGAAGGTAAATCTGGCAGCACATCACACGTCATCCAGTATTCTCCCTACATGAACTAGGGCCCAATTAACAACCTTTGGCCATATCTGCAAGTGGAATTTAACATTGACAACAGTTGCCATTACCACCTCTGCTGTGTGTGCAGGTCAAGTAGCTAATGGCAGTAACGTCCCCATAGATCAAACACATCCAAATTAGAGGGTTCAGGATGACAATGTTATCAATCCCCTGAAATAAATACAAATGTTCCAATCCTGTCAAATGTGATTGTCCATAGTTGCTACAAACATCAGCCATTGTCATAAACATTAGGAAGTACACAGCACTGATGTCATACCCATGCTGCATATGTCAGGCTCCACCATATGTCTGTGTCACAGTTGCTCCAATGATACCATGCAACATACCAAATGTCATACTGCTCAGACAACAGCATTGAGGGGGAGGACATATGTAACTGGTTACCGAAATACACTCGCACAGTCAGAGGAGGAAATGGAACACTGCTAGGACCATCAGTGCAATCCAATGTTGCACACATTTCCCAACATCAGCAGTACACATTACCAATGCTGCCATCTGTATCGTGCCATACCAATGCTACACATAGTATATGCTAGATCTCAGCAACGTATAGGTGGATGTTAAATATCAGAGACTGGTGCAGTTGCAGAATGTTAAGTGTGGTGCTAGTGCCATCAGAACACACACAGCCGGTGAAAGGCCTCACCATGAGAATGGAAGTAGACAGATGGTTGAGTAGGACAAGGAGGTGGCAATTCACAAATTGGCCAGAACCAACACCTAGAGGATGTGATGCCAACAAGTCCACAATCTGACCACAATACATGTGACATGCAGGTGGGGCATAGGCCTGGGAGAATGCTAATATTAAAGACAGGAACAATTAACAGGTACCCAGATCACAATGTGAAAATAATCGGAAGGCAGGCACGTCACATTAAAAATCCCACAACACAAACACACTAATTGTACCATATCTCATTGCAGAGTACGAAGGCTCTCCTGCCTGTCCAGGACTACCCTGATGACATGGATGACGAGCTGACAAACATCAGCCAGCAGACCTTTCAAGATGTCCTTGGAGCCCTCCAGACCCCCCCTTTAGTCACAAGGAGGAGCACAGAACTAGCAGCCATCACAGAGGACCCACCCACCACCCCAATTGTACGACCTCGCAGCTCCAACACAGCTGAGAACTCTGATGACCCTGGCACCAGCTTTGAGCAAACTGTAGTTGGAGTACAGCGAGAGCTGGCCAAGGAGGTGCGGGTGGGGATGCAAATTATGGCAGCCATCCTAGAGGGGGTGCGTTTGTGCATGATGTCAACTGAAGAATGGGCAGCAGCCATGCAGGGCGATTTACAATCTTGCAGGAACTTGAAAAAAGGTTGAAGGAAATCAGCACAGCTGTCATAGAGTTGACCCAACACCTACAACAACAATCCTGTCAACGTGTGCACAAATGCAATATTGAACCCCTCAGGGCCCACCTGGCTGCCTACCACAGTGATGTGGCTGCTATTCTTAAGAACCAGCAGCTCCTCCTTGCTGCAGTACTGCCCTTAATACCCCACTGTTGGCAGCTCCCGGGATGTCTGACTCCACGTCTTCAAACACTGAGGTGTGTGCTGCCCCTTCACAACTGCCACCACCAAGGGCAGAGGAGACGACACACATATCAGAAGATGAAGACTTGGAACAGATCACCTTCACCCGTAAGAGTACCCGGTAGCACCAGTCCCTGCCAAATGGCCACCTATTGCCAAGGTCTTGTGCTTTGTAACATGCCAGTCTTGCAACAACTGTACTCAAGCACTGTTCTTCAGCCCACTGTTTATCTTGTTAGCTTGTCCTTTTGATTGTCTCTCACTAACTCATTGGCAAATCCTGTCACTCTGCACTGTCTGACACTTCACCCCAGCATGCCCAATGACATGTCCTTTTGCACTTGTGAAGGGTCACAATCGAAGATGTCACACTAATGGACTCACAATCATGGACAATGTACATATAGCACTACAGCACTTTAAAATAAATAGCACTTACACAACAACTTTGTCTCTGTGTAATGTGACACATCAACCGTGAGGTTGATCATTGATGTTTACCTCAGGTAAATGATTATTGATTGTCAATACACCTGCCCTGAACGAATGTTGACTCATAACTATGCACAGTGGTCTGGATTGTACTATCATCTGCCTTTCCTGAGGGTTATTTGAGAAGAAAATAGAAACTATACACCATAATGTTGTGTTGGACAGAATAACGCTTCCTGAAGGGATGTCTAAGCCAGAAAATATTGCCTTAAAATTTTTCTTCAGCCAAAACTTACGTATGTGACATTTGACCCACATTTGACTTAACACACACCATAATGCATGAATGGATGTGTATGAGTTCCATACAAATATGTCACTGGGCTTAACATTGTACCAAATGATAGGTGTGAGTTATGTATACCATACTACATGAGAGCATACTACCACTCACCTTATAAGGATTCGCTTGGACATCAGGCTGCAGGCAGACTTAACACAGTGTTCTTAATACCAAATCTGGTAGCAAAGTATGTGACATTGAAAACATACATCAAAAATTAACCACACTTTGGGATCCATAGTAACCGTGAGTGGTGGGTGCAATGGATGGCAGAATCTTAGCAAAGTGGCTTTGGTGTAGCTGCCAATGTAACAGCTCAGTTGGGATTTGATTGCAGCATGGGACACAAAAGCTAATACAGAAGAGACACTGTTCACTCATGCCAAAGCCCTGATCTCCAAGCATTTGTCACATACTGTAAAGGGTTACCCAAATATTTATTAAACAGTAAAAACAGAAGCTGAAACCAGGGGTAACACCTTACCTGACCTAAACTATTCTAACTACACATTACTCACAACTGGCCCTAACTAACCTAAGCTATACTTACTTATCACATTTAACAAAATGACTTAAACATCAACCCCTCACCCCCTTATAAGAAGGGACACATGGAGGACAACATATACTACCCTAAACGCATACTATCTTATACTAAACAAATATATATTTTTTTGTAATTGTTTTTTTTTAATTATTATTAATTTTTTTTAGGAAAAACACCAAAACCCCAACATCATCTACAACACACCCACCCACACACATAATAAAAAATAAAAAAAATTTAAAGTATCATACCCCCACCCCTCCACCCACTACTACTAACTAAACTAACAGCCTATACTAACCTAACACTAAGCACCCTAAACCCACTAATTAAAAGAACCAGGAAAGTGGAGAGAGGGGAGGGAATCATGGCTGAGGGTATATTGTCTACAAGTTGGCCCTCCGCAGGGTCTTTTTGATAGCACGCACCATCCGATTTACTTGTGCTACCTCCTGCTGCAGCCTGGTCATTTTCCGCAACATACGGTTGATGTTCCGTTGCATCTGTTAAAAAGCTGCAGGGTCTATGACTGCAGCAGGGGTGGTCTGGGTGCCAGTGGAGGAAGTATGTGCCCTTGTCGGTGCCATGTCTGTAGGAGGAGGAGCAGCTGGTGCTGTGACAGGTCCTGGAGCAGTTGAGGTTGACTGTCCATCAAAGGTGCATGCTAATGTTGGTGCCACCCGGGTGGTAGTGGTGGTGCTGGTGGTGGTGGCTGTGGTGGACATGGAAGGGCCCCCTTGGGCAAATGCCCTCCACAATCCGGAGGCTCTTTCATGTCGATAACGCCTTGCCATATTGCAGAACCCTGACTCCACATCCAGAATGTGGCAGTAATGCATCGCCCTGCGCTGAAACTCCCGAATCTGGATGGGATTCATATTGGCAGCTGTTAAAACAAATAGAAAGCCAAACATTAGGTACTTCATTGTGTGACATGGCTCCAGAAGTAAATCAGACAATGCATCTAATGTACCAGAAACAGGGCATATCATCATACAGATCACTGATTGTCCCTGAGGAAGTATATGCCAATGCAGCCTACACATGTCCTATAATCAAATAGCACAGCAATACTCTAAAAGATGGGTAACAACTTGAATGATTTATGCATCATTGTTCAGCCATTTATCAAGTAAAAAAATGCTGCAAGTCCTCCACCACTGACAGGCCAACTAATTACTATGTTCTTGATGACAATCAAGGGCCACAAGATCCGCGAGTTGTAAATGGAATTGCCAGGATAGAATGCAGTTGCTAATCATGAGTGTGTATCCTAGGTTTGGACAAGTGATTTACAGATTTACATGTCTGTGTACTAAACTTGGATCATCAGTCCTAGGTACACTTTTGACAACCCTATGCCTGTGCCTGAGGCAACAAATACCAGGAAGCCTTGGACAGCTGTACATGGATTTGGGCAGCCTACCACAGGTAAGGAGGAAGTCCAACTAGGATACACCCAAACCTTGGACAATCCCATCTACACTTATGTTTGGAAATGCAGACCATTGTCAACATAATTTCCTACCTGTCACATGACTTACAACAAGCAGATAGATGCAAGCACACATCTGGCCATGAGCTGCATGCACACCTAGGCCATTGTACTCAAGTGCCTCATACTCGTAGCACAACAGGTGGAGCTACATGCTGCTAGGAAGTCAATCATGTAGTCAAATATGTTCATTGGTAAATAGGGAAGCTGAAGTCTGTGAGTAAGACTTTGGCATCCCTATTCTGTGAGAATCAGGGTCTGACTTGCTGACTAAATCACAAATATGGTCCTCTGCTACATTTTCTGATTTTAAGTTTTATCCCCAAAACTCATCCCTATTCACATGGCAGTGCCTACAGGACTGACCTACAATCCCAAATTATGACAATACGCTAATGATTGGCCAACTCACAGATGGGGAAAAAATTATACTCCACTCAAGGAACATATCCGATCATTGACCAGCGCATCACAACTTGATTTGTGTCCAAGACACAGGAGTCAATCACACATCATCAGCAAACACACGCAGAACAGAAACATCAACACTTAATGGAGATGTCTGGGTCCGCAAATCGAGCCACCTCTCCGATAGTGTAGGGGGCAGGTGCACCTGTAAGACATGGAAGGGAGAAATGTGATCAATGTCTGTGCACTGTACAACACTTCCAAATACAAATACTATGTGTAATATTAACTCAGAAAGTCAAGCCTCTCAGACATTATGATACTGCATCCTACATACCACTGCAAACATGTACAGACCAGGGGATTCCAGTGAGTGATACACACATATCTGCACACATGCAGTGGCCCTAACTATCATGTGGTGGCAAACATGCTCCATCATTAGCCAAGCCACTTTCCTGGAGGACTGCAATACCAGTCACCCAGCTATTGTGACTAAGACCAATTTAAAACACACAGGTACAATGTACAGAGGGCCAGGGACAGTTGTTAGCCCTCAGTTTGTATCATTTTCTTCATTTTATGTGCCACAGCTATGGTAAGCTGCACCAACCATAGAAATGTGAACCCGTGTGCATACCTTTTGGCATCCATCCCTAATTTAAATGTGGCACTACAAAGTCCTAATATCAGTCTAAGATGTTACCTGAGGTCAGCTATAACTTGTTACGTATGAGTCAGAATCCAGTTCAGACATGAATCCGAAAACATTGAGGAACACAATATTTCTTGTAAAAATCTCGATTTAAAACATGTGTTTCCTGAAACACTCACATACCATGCATGAAATATATGTTAGAGCCACATTTGCATCATCAATTGAAGTTTGGTGTGTTGTCTGTTTTATGATTTATATGCTATCTTATCTACAAGTAGGCCATTGCCATATTATCTACCCTGGAATTGTTGGTTTATAGTAGAGTGCCTGAAGATATAAGCTTCATGGATGAATCCAGGAAATTTTGCAAGGATGCTTGCAGTTAATTGCACCCAGCACATTCGGGAAGCCAGTGATTTGATAGAAAACTTGTTTGGTCTCCTGCTGCAGTTGTTAATTTTGGTGAACTGGATGTGACAGGTGTGAGTCTGATATTGGCTTCCAGAACCTTCAGAAGGTAGGCAGAGAGGGATGATTGGGAGATCCCACCCACTTGTGCCGCAGCTGTCTGGAATGAACCTGATGCCAGCAAGAGGAGGACAGCCAGGAGTTTGGTCATGGGTGGTAATGCTGTGTGACTCTACACTCTTGCTATGATCTCTGGTGCAATGTAGTGGTGCAGCCGTACAATGGATTTCTACCTGAGATGGTAGAGTCTGATCACCTCTTCTTCCCTGAGGGCCAGGATGGTTGCAAGCTGGTGAAAGATCCTGTCCCATCTTCTATGCTGCCTTTGTGGCTGCTGTGGAGGTGTTTGCTGTTGCTGTGGTGGTGCTGGTGGCACTTGGCATTGTTGCTGTCATTTTCTACGGGTGCCAAGCTGTAACAATAAAAAGTACATGTTGTCCAGTTGCTTGCTAATGTTCCTTCTGTGTGGTTCCCTCATGTGGTAGTGCATGGGCATCATTTTAACACCTGGTCTAACCAGGCGTTAACATTTTGATACCAATAGGGCTTAACATTATTTTTTGGATCCGGTCCTCTGCGTGCCTTTTTTTTCTGTCGGGTTCTAAATATGGGGAATACCTACCTTGCATATCATTGTCATTAAACGACACGAAGGTGAGCTGGCTTGGACAAAAAATTACGGTAAACCGATAATTTTGATGTTAGACTGGTCCAGGTACAAAATATAAATATGGAGTGGAGTTAGTGCCGCTTTTGCATAAGAAAATTGCACAAAGGCGATGCTAAGTTTTACACCTGAGCTTTAATGCTGCCACACTGTTTTGGAAGGCAGAATCAATGTAGATTGACTTTCTCAGCAGAATAATCCCTGGGTTTCCAGATATCAGCTAGATCACCGTCGAGAAAGGATAAATGTTATAGAGCACAGGAGAATTTAGAAATAGCTACAATCCCAGGTTGGGCAGGACAGATTCCAAACTTTTCATGTGGAGAAGTACAGTCATCTGTGTGGAAAGGGAGGTAATGAAGGTTGTATGACAACACAAAGCTGTTAATTACCACACATCCACACGTTTTGCTACATTGTCACAATTCTTTTTACAACACATGCATTTCCATCCATATGACTTTTACCACGCATAAGTATTTACCAAGCAGGTGTTTATATATATATATATATATATATATATATATATATATATATATATATTAACCTAGTGGCGGTCACCACTGAGTAGTTATAGTCAAGACTTAGGCCCTCAATCCAACCCTGGCGGTCTCTGACTGCCAGGGCGGAGGGCAGCGGAAGCACCGCCAACAGGCTGCCGGTGCTTCCTGGGCTATACCGCCGCGGTCAGAAAAGGGGAACCGGCGGTTTCCCGCCGGTTTTCCCCTGGCCCAGGGAATCCTCCAAGGCGGCGCTGCTTTCAGCGCCGCCATGGGGATTCCGACCCCCTTCCCGCCAGCCTGTTTCTGGCGGTTTTCACCGCCAGAACCAGGATGGCGGGAATGGGTGTTGTGGGGCCCCTGGGGGCCCCACAAAGATTTTCACTGTCTGCCTAGCAGACAGTGAAAATCGCGACGGGTGCCACTGCACCCGTTGCACCCCTGCAGCTCCGCCGGCTCCATTCGGAGCCGGCTTCCTCATTGCAGGGGCTTTCCCGCTGGGCCGGCGGGCGGCCTTTTGGTGGTCGCCCAGCGGGAAAGTTGGAATGGCCGCCGCGGTCTTTTGACCGCAGGGCGGTCATTCGGCGGTGACCGCATGGCGGGTGGCGACCGCCGCCCGCCGCGGTCAGAATGACCGCCTTAGTTTCTTTAGAAAAAGTAATTTTTGTTTTGCTAATAACTTTGGTGCTTTTTGATCATCACACAATTTTCTAAAGAATTTCACGCTCAAGTCAGATGCTATCTGAAAAGTTTCACAGTAATCCCTCAAGTGAGGGCTGAGATAAAGGGGGGTCCTAAAACTTGTTTTCACTGGATGGAATTACACCAAATTTTGCAGAAAGGTAGCCATTGGTCCGGAAATAGCCCTTTTTGTTATATGGTGTAAATCCATTCAATAGTTTTCTCATTATTAAATGAAAAGCAAATTTATATCTATAGGGACCCGGATCCTCTGCGGACTCTGAGGAAAAGCAAGGCCCTGATTGGCTGGCCGCAAAGTTGCTGTCATTTTGTTTCTCTCATTGCCTGGAGGGTTGGGAAAAAACAGTGTAAAATCATATAAGGGGTCAGGATACAGGTATACTGACCCCATAGGACACATGGAAGGGTCCCTTAGGGACCCCACTTGGGCAAAAGAATTGCCAATTTTTACGGCCAATCTGCAGATTTTTGGATCCTCCTCGGATCTTGGGGAAAAGCAAGGCCCTGATTGACTTGCAGCAACCTGACACAAATATTAACATGTTTGTAAAAAAAACGAAGAAATTCACTGAAAAACAAAGGTTACAGAGATATTATAGTTAGATTAAAGTTTTACCCATACAAAACCGTAGAAATTCCGCAGTTATAGTTATGCTTATAGTTATACCTATCTGAAGAAATTAATGGCCAAATATAAGGGAAAAGTACAGTGCACGTCATTTTCACAAAGCAGGGATGCGTCATATTCAATAGAATACGGAACACTGCTGTGTTTCCCCCTGCACCAGCGCTGAATTTGCTGCTGTGTGCCAATGCAGCAACCCTCATTGTGCAAGGATGGCTGCGTTGAGGGGGAGATTGTTTTTGTGCAGGAAGAAACACCTTCCTGCAAAAAAACCATCTTAAATGGTTATTTGCTCTTTATATATGTGCTGCAGAATGAAGCACACATAGAAAGAACAAAAAAAAGAGGAGAAATGAAAACGTTTCTCCTCTTTTGGAGCTGCCTCAGGTTTACGAAATCTTGTAAATCTGGGGCAGCATTAAAATGTAATGGGTGTTTCTATGGCACGCCCACAGCAACATCCATTGCACACCTCTTCATACCAAAGTGTTGTGTGTGAAGGGGCTGTATTTACAAGGTGGCATTAAGCTACAAAAAGGAGCTTAACGCAACCTTGTAAATACAGTGCAGTGCACAGCGCCACCGGAGCGTTACTAAAAGTAATGCTCCGGTGGCGCTAGGGGCTCTTAAATATGCCCCTATACCTCAAACCAGAAAGTAACTTTAGGCTACAAGTTATAGTTTCTTAACATAAGTATAACTATAACTGCTGAATTTCTATGATTTTGTATGGGTAAAACATCAATCTAACTATAACATCCCTGTAACCATTAGGCCCATATTTAAAACAAAATGACGGAGCACGACGCTGCACCAAATTTTGCAGAGCCACGCTCCGTCATTTCCACAATTCAGGGATGCGTCTTATTTAATTGAATATGGGAAACCCATGAGTTGCATCTTGCGCTGGCGTGAAATTGAGCTGCCTACCACCAACGCAGGCATCCTTGCACCATCGTACAAGGATGCCTGCGTTGAGGAGTGTGATTGTTTGTGTGTGGGAAGGTGTCCCTTCCTGCACAATAATAATCACTAATGGTGTTTTGGCACTTTTGTATGTGCTCCAGAATGCAAAGTGTAATTTTAAAATGACTGTTTATGTGCAGGAAGGGACACCTCCCCACACATAAACAATCATGTCTGGCATTTTGCTCTTTCTGTGCGTGCTGCAGAATGCAGCCACATAGAAAAAGCAAAAAATGAGGAGGAATACAAGTATTCCTTCTTGTTGTGCCTTGCTAACATCACCCCTGGGGTGGTGTTTAATTTTATTGCTGCCTCAGGTTTACGAAAAGTCGTAAGTCTGAGGCAGCACCAAACGCAATGGGTGTTGCTGTGGAATGTCCACAGCAACACCCATTGCATGCCCCTTTTAAGCAAAGGGCTGCCTGTGAAGGGGCTGTAATTACAAGGTGGCATTAAGCCACACAAAGTGGCTAAACACCACCTTGTAAATACGGTGCAGGGCATTGCGCTGAAAAGTGACGCTCCGGTGTCAATAGGCGGTCTTAAGTATGCCCCTAGGTTTGTACAGTGAATATACTAAAAATCAAAGGTTACAGGGATGTTATAATTAGGATTAGAATTTACATGCACAAATTTAATAGTTAGAGCTATTTGAGTTATTTCAAGTAACTGTAACTCATGCCCTAAAGTAACCATAAATTGCACCCTTGCCATGCACAGTTATCAGGTCAATAATTTTACTGCAAATCTAGCAATAATATTTTCAATGATGCCATAGAAGGTGCAATTACTGATGTAATATGTTGGATAATTAGCAGTGCATGGTGAGGGCGCAAGTTATGGTTACCATAGGGCACAAATTAAGTAACTTTAAATTACTATATGAGTTGAGTTTCTGTGGTTTTACGCATGTAAATTCTGATCCTAACTATAACGTTCCTGTAAAAAAAAAATATATCTATATAACAAGTATTGCAGTGATTCTTGTTCTGCATGGAAGTTTTGGGGTGATCCATCAAGCAGCAACTGAGAAAAAGGGGGCTCAACAAACATTGAATTTCCCATGTTATTTTCCATAGGATTCCTTAGACATGACTACAGGTCGAACCACTGGGCGGAATTACACCAAATTTAGCAGACAGCTAGCTGTCAGTACTCAGATTACGCTTTCGCTTATCTGGAGTAATTCCATTCAGTAGTTTTTGAGAAATGTAGGGAAATTCAAATTTATACATCTCCGGCCGCAAAATATTTGTGAACAAAGACAAGCTCATGCAAGGAAATGCAGCCATCTTGGGACTCTGCTTTGTTTTTTATCAGTGAATTTCTAAGGTTTTTATATTCTATTTCCTAACTATAACATACCTGTAACCTTTGTTTTTACAGTGAATTTCTAATGGTTTTTTTTCATTCTATTTACTAACTATAACTCCCCTGTATCCTTTGTTTTTTTCACAGATTTTCTAAGGTTTTTTAATTCTATTTCCTAACTATAACATCCCCGTAACCTTTGTTTTTTTCAGTGAATTTCTAACTTTTTTATTCTATTTCCTAAATGTATTGTTCCTTTTAACCATTTGTGGAACTTCTAAGGTTTGTTTAGGTTATTTTAAAACTATACCTTGTGTATAAAGTTTAGTTTTTTATATAATTATAATTTTTTCTCATATATACCTAGATTTTAACCCCAGTCTGGGGAAAAAAGCGTGAGGAATCCTTTCATTAACCTCTCTGCCACAATGAAATACACCAACTCTGTACAGTGTTGCAAATTAAATTAAAGAGCCCAATCCTTCTCATAGAAGTGCTGCTGATCCTGTTTATACCTGATTAAGTATTTTCACAGTTCTGAAGTAGTATTGTAATATTATTATTATTTTAATTTTGGAACTGCTGCCCCATACGTGGTTCTGCAGAAGCAGAGCCATGGAGCTCTATGGTTTCGGTTTTGATCATGAGCCCAGAATGAATCCACGGTTCAGATCCGTGGATTCGCTGTGATTTTATTTATTTTTTAAATGAAAATGTACATCCCATTCTTCTCATATAATCAGAAGACTGAACATGTTTACAACTCACACACATATTTTATTTATTTTCAATAGAACTCAAAACTTATATTACAATTTTAGTGGAAGCGGTCGATGTGTAAGGAACAATCTGGCATTTCATTGGTTACTTTTGAACCACACCTAGTTTTAGGGAGGGCCACTCCCTAAAACAGTTATTATTCTGCTAGCTCTTGAGGGAGAAGCATCTCAGCTGTGATCCTCCTGCTACAGAGGTTTCCAGAATGGCTGAATGAAGTGTTCCATCATAACCTGGAGAGTCTCAGGATATTCCTGAAGAAGATGATTCTCAACTGGTGCCTTCTTCATCTAGAAAAGAGAGTGATGTATGAACATTTTTACCTTACCTAGTGGGGATAAAAAGTCAGTGCAAGAAGTGTAAAATGCAACCTCTATGAAAAAAATCTCTCTCACGGTACATCAAAGAAATACAGCCACGGAACGTCGAGTATGTGGAAAAATCTGGGCACAGTCTATGAACTGGCATACCAACGAACCTGGTACATCATCATCTAGCCAAGCTACTGTTCAGAATATCATTATGCCAGCCACATTAGCCGAATTAGGTCAAATGGTAACATCATCTGCCATAAGCATGTGGTTGCAAAAGTTACAAATTTCAACAACTTATTTTTGAAGGTCAAAAACCACTGTTGCTAAAAATAATTCACAAGGCTTTTCTCCAAGCAAGATGTTATCACATGCTGTTGTGCTTTCATAATGTAAAAGTGTTGCATTTAAGTTTTTCCCAAGTTTCCAAAACATTTTCTGAAATACAAAAAAAAATGTGTTCTATTAAAAACTACAAAAAACTGTTCTTGTTAGAAGCACCACTGAATCAAACAAAGAGCTGTGTTTGAGTCTTTATTACTCATCAGTTTTTTCATACCTGTGTGAGTGTATATATAACTTTTCATTTCCATGTATAAGCGTATTTATCAGTTTCTGTCTAGGTATCTCAATCTATCCATAATTGTGTCCCTGGGTATGTTAGTGTATGTGTACATCTGATGCTGGGTATGTCAATGTATATGATAGTGTCTACCTGTAGGTTTGAATGGAAGCATTACTATGTAACTGGCTTTGTTAGTTTCTGTATTAGTATCTGGCTGCGTCTCTCAGTGTATGCATCACTGTGTCTCTCAGTGTGTTAGTGTGTGTAGTAATGTGTCTGGATGTATTAATCTATACATCAGTGTGCATCTGAGTGTGTCAGTGTATGTAATCATGTCGGCCTGGGATTGTCAGTGCAAGCATCATTTTGCATTCAGGTGTGTCAGTGTATGCTGTTGTATCTTTATGGCTGTATCAGTGATTGCATACATTTATACATGTCTGTGTTAGTGTATGCATGAGGTTCTGCTTGGCTATGTAAATGTATGCATCAGTGTGTGTGATAGATTAAACATCAGTCTACTCCTAGGTGTTTGCGTGTCACTCTATCCATCTCTCTCTCCCTGTATGTCTCAGTGTATACATCACTGTACATCTAAATGTTTCTCTGAGTACATCACTGTTCTCTTGGCTGCATCACTGCATCTACCAATATGTGCATAGATCTGTTGGTAGATGCATAGTTGCATTCCTGGATGTATCAGTATATGTAAGAGAGTGCGTCTGGATGTATTATTGTACACATCATTCTGTGCCTGGCTCTCTCAGGTTATAGATAAGAGTGTATCTCTTTATCCCACTACATGCATTGCTGCATACCTAAGTGCCTTGGTGTGTATGTCAGTGTATTCCTGGATGTGTCAGTCTATACACCACTGTCACCTAGGTATTATAGTGTATTCACTACAGTACACCTGGGTGTCTCAGTCATTGCATCAGTTCCACCTGGTTGTCTCAGTGCATGCAACAATGCATGCCAGGGTGTGTCCCTCTACTCATTAGTACGCATCTGCGGCTGATAGTCTATACAGTAAAGTGTGCATCTATATGTGTGTATCAGTGTACAGATCAGTGTGTGCCTAGGTGTGTCAGTGTATGCATCAGTGTGTCCCTGATTGTGTTATTGATTGTATCAGTATGATCCCTGGTGTATGGCTTGGTATATTAGTATCTGCGATGGTGAATGCACAAGTTCCTTAATGACTATTTCACTAGATACAAGACTGACTGTATCTTTTCTTTATTAGCTATATGAGTACCATACGTTCTAGTAGAGTCATATACACTTAGGAATAGGCCTCTACAGCCTTCTATCTCAGTCACTAAAACTCAGAACAACATGTTTCATCTTTTAGTAAAAAGACACTCTCTTCTATGGTCTACATGCATCTCACTTAAAGGGTAACTTTTCTTATGACAAACTTTATAAACCTACTTAAACACTTTTTCTAATGTCAAGTGTACTTAAAAATAAAACTGCGTACCTATGATCATAATAAGTACTCTAAACCATATTTAAACCCCAATTTATCTAGATAAGAATCTATACTCTCAATATACAAAACTACATATTGCAGTCAGTATTACATCCTAAATACATCTCTTACTGCACCCTGTGTACTTAAATTCTCTATGTCTACATAAATATACAAGTCGTTGTTAGTGTCTCTAAATGAGTATGTCTCCCTTTATATTTGTATTATTTTCTGACTCCTAAACAGTGTCCATTAGACAGTATACATATACCTTAACAAGGCAAGTGCACTTTTAACACAATAAAAATGAAAAAAAGAAATTCTCTTCCATACACACCTCAACCTCCTCTTCAGACTACATACAGTATATGTGACCCCTTCACCTTCTACAACACAAACATAATTAAACCTGCTCTCACCCATTCCATTATCTCAGTAATATACTTCACTCATATCAATGTCTAACTCACAGTGAAATAACCCCTATCATCACTTGTTGGACCTGGCCCTTTTACAGGGTCATTCCCCAGACTTTTTGCTTTTTGCCTCCTTATTTTTCTGACCTTTGTTGGCTGACGTTTTGACTCTGAGCACTTTTTCACTGCTAACCAGTGCTAAAGTGCATGTGCTCTTCCTTACAAATTTGGTATGATTGGATTATACCTAATTGGCATATTTAATTTACCTATAAGTCCCTTGTAAAGTGGTATCTCTATACCCAGGGCCTGTAAATTAAATGCTACTAGTGGGCCTGCAGCGCCACCCACTGAAGTAGCCTCTCAAACCTATCTAAGGCCTGCTAGAGCAGAGCCTGTGTGTGCAGTTTCCTGCCACAGGGACCTGGCATCTAAATTTACTTGCCAGCCCTTTTTCTACCTGTAAGTCACCCCTAAGGTACGCCCTAGCTAGCCCTTTGGGCAGGGTGCCATGTATGTAGAAGGAAGGACATGTGCCATGTTGCGTGGCCTGTCCTGGTAGTGACAAACAGCCTAACTTGGTGTCTCACTGCTGTGAATGCTGCCTCCTCATAGGATTGCATTGGAAATGCCCTGCCTTATGTGTAAGGGGTATTGTCTGATTTATGAGGGATAGCGTAGGCATGTTTGGTTTGGATGTGATAGTGGTGAGAAATGATGCTTACTGGTGTAGGTGTATTTTTTATTACTATCACAGAAATGCCACTTCTAGAAAGTGCGCATTTATATGTGCTTATGACTTTGGTGTTTTGCAGCTTGCCTCTAATCCATGTCTAGGCAGACTGACAGTTGGGACTTTGTGCATACTTCTCAGACAGCCTGAACACAGGGAGGGTGGAGGTGTCACAGAGGTGCATCTACATATTGTAAAGCCTTCCTGGGCTGAGAGAAGGGAGAGGCGGGCACACCTGAATTTGTAAAGGCTGTGCCCTGGCCTCACACAACAGGGTCGTTAACCCCCACTGATGTTTGGAGCCTGTGCTGAAAGGAGAGAGGGGGCACTCCCAGAACCAGTTGTAACTGTCTGGAACCTCCTCTCCCTACCATTGTAAAACACACTGTAAACCCAGTATAAATACAGGGGAATTTTCCCCACAATTTGAACACTCTTGGAACTTGAAACTGGACACAGAACGCTGATGAATGGACTCACCAGGAAACCACCATGGACTGCTGCTGCTGTGCTCACCTGTGATCTGCCTGGTCACTAGAATGAACTGCCACCATCTGCACCCCTTGTGCTGGCCTGCAGCTGGGCCCACCAGCCCTGTGCTTCTTCTTGTCCTGCTTGCTCCCAGGGGCAGGGTGCTGTGGCCCCTGACCCCTGCACCGACCTCTACATCTTTGCCTGTAGCGGTTGGGAAAAGCGCTCTCTCTTGAATTGTCTGCAGGAGATCACCGCCGCAGCTCAGGCTTCAGATGTGCCTTAGCGCTTGGAAAAGCGCTTTATTTTTATCCCTGAAATCACTGCCGCAGCCCGGGCCTGGGACAGAGCCCTCGCACTTTCCTAAGCGCGCTGTTCTCTTTTGCCCGGATAACCGCTGCAGCCCGGGGAAGTTATTTTGATAAAGCGCGCTTACCGGTGCCCCAGGGCACGGAGAAAACCTTCTAATTCTCAACAGAAAGGAGCCAGCCCGCTCCGATTGTGTCCCCGGGTGACGCGCGATTTTCATAGCACCCCCGGGGCACACAGCAACACCAAATCTCGAAGCTGTTTCCTTCGAGGACGAGGGAAGGCAGCAGAGCGGCTTGCACACCCGACCGGGTGCGGCCGCAGTCGGAAGCAGGTGAGGAGCCTCAATGGAGGCCCCTGCTTCCTTCACTACCTTTGCAGGCAGCGGCACCGCGGACAAGGGCGGCAGCCTCCCTCCAAGCAGGACGCGGGGAAGAAAGGGAGTTCACTTTCCCCCGGTCTCTGCGCTAGGGGCACGATCGCCCCTCCTGCTCTAATCTTTGGTGCTTTGCCCCCCCCCCCTTTGGAGAGAGACCTTAGAGGCCAGGGCTCCCCCCAACGATCACGGGTCCCCGGATGGGGCCCGTTCTTCTCATTGTAGAGGGGGTGCAGACCACCCCTCTCTCGCAAGAGACCGCAGAGGCCCCTGTTTTGCGCATAGGAGCACCGGGGGCCCCATTGTCCATCTTCTAGGCACTGGGAGGGCCTCTTCATCACAACCAGGTACTTTTTAGGGAATATGGGCTCCAGGAGCCTAGTATAGACCTTACCTGCTTTCATAACATTACATATATGTGCTGATGTTTCTTATATGAGCGTGACAAGGTGATATGTATTTTTATGACTTGTGATCTGTTTTCTAATGTTCCTTTTATGGGTATTTAGGGGTTATTCATGACAAGTGCATATAACTCTTATTGTAATTCCTGACTACTGCTTATGTTGCAGAATCCTGAGTACTTACGTGTTCTAATGTGACAACTGCGTATTCTTGCAGAGTATTAGTAACTTGTGACTAACAACTTCTGACAACTGCTAAGGTAGCAGGGTATTACTTACGTGTAATGTTGGTCTAATTATGTTTTGTGCAATACAGATTATTTTTACATAGCTCAGTGTTGTGTTTACAGTGTGGTGTACATTTTGTATCACATGTGTTGTGTGTTGTGCAAACGCTTTACACATTGCCTCTGGGATAGGCCTGACTGCTCGTGCCAAGCTACCAAGGGGGTGAGCAGGGGTTATCTTAGACGTGTAACTCCCTTGCCCTGACTAGAGTGGGTAGGTTCCGCCTGGCTGAGGTGCATACCCTAGCCAACCAGAAACCCCATTTCTAACATCACTCATTGCATGTGTGACTCTCATGAATTCAAAATTGCTTTTATACATACAAACGTCTGTATAGATGAACACATTACATTTCTAGAACTCACTATAACATTTTTAACCATTAAATTCTTCATTAGTGCATTCTCTATGCTGGCTTCAGCATACATGAGGGGTCACTTTAATATACTGATAGAAATAGGAAACATCCATGAAACCCCTTTTCGAAGGTCAGCTGAATATCTTTCGTATATAATGAAGTACTTGTATAATTCCTTTACATAAATCCCAAACCTATTATTTATATCTTTTATAGAATTTAGTGAACACACTGCTCACTTTCTTCAATTTAATATTAATTTATTCATATACTAACACGTTCTAAAAATAAAGTACATTTCACTACACATACCTGTTATCAGTTAGAATTTCTTCTCACTGAACAAAGCTCAGAAAACAGTCACAAGATTGGAAGCCCACTCTTATAGCAGGAAACTTGTAATGGCAACCTCTTCAACTCTCCTTTCAAGGTTACTGAGTCAGTAAAACAATCACAATCTCCCTTTCATGTCAATACAATGTTATACAGTGTCTCACTGGTTTGTAATGTTAACCCTTTTCCTCCTGAAAAGTTAGCAATACGATGTGAATTTTGCCACATCCGCAGATCCACTGCAGCACTCAGCGCAGCCTCCCCTGTGTAAATTCACGGGTGGATCCGCAGATCCATGGGAAAGTTTAGAAATTATTTTTTGATCTTAATAAAAAAACACATCCATATAAACACTATTTTTAGAACACAAAAATAAATCATAACATTAAATAACCATTATGAATAATTACTGCCTCTATATATATATATATATATATGGTAAAACAAAGTCACATTCTAGTCTTTTTCCTATTCTCTTCCCCCTCGTGCTCCTCTAGGTTTGTTACAATGGTTACACACTCTGCTGTACCAGGTCACAAGTTCATAACACTTTCTGACTAGAGCATGCTTAGTTTTAAGCCACATTTACCAGGTTTGATTGAATCTTCCAGATTAAACATATCACAGCAATTTTTACTGCTTTCTATTTTTCTATACCCAATCCAACATATACTTGAAATTCACATAACCACACTACCTACCTTCACCCAAAAAATATCTACAACAGCCAATGGAACCCACTACCCTCCATTTTAACTGATTTTCATTTCATGCCAGCCTCATTTAGGTGCAGTCATCTCCTGTGTGCTTCTCCAGATTACTTCCAAGATGTTCAGAGTGTAGAGTGTGGGTCACAGCTTTGTGTTTTGGGCCACAGAAGTGCAAAAAGAAGTGGTATTGACAGGGACCTAGGTTTGCCGAATGTGGATATTACTTGGATTGGCCAGAAAGGATTAAAGTGGCATCAATTATCTCCTTTGGTTGAAACTATTAAGGATTTACAACATCCAGACCTTATGATTGTACACTGTGGTGGCAATGACCTAATGGAAAATCCTAATGAAAGATACCTTTGGACAATTAATGACACTCTTCCCACACACTGCCTTCATTTTTTCAAACATTTGCCAAAGGCAGAATTGGAAGTGGTCAACTCAGATCTCCCCGCAAATAGAGAAATCCAGGAAACATGTAAATAAAACTGTCTCTGCATTCCTCAGGGACCAAAACATGATTTCTATATACCACAACAACTTATGATTTCATATGGAGGGTATATACAGAGATGATGGAGTTCACCTAACAGAGAAAGGCAACAAACTTTTCCTGTATAACTTGAGAGGCTGTATCCTCTATCATGTGTACTAATCACCTACACATCGTAAATGTAAAGGCTCTTTTCAGACCCAAACTAGTACCCATATACATATATATTTCTATTTATACAATTTTTTTCAACTCTCGCTTGGATCCGTGAATGGCTCAGTGGATCTCATAAAAGTTAAAAAACACTTTTTTCAATGCGAGGGTGGGTGATGGAGTGTTTCTCAGAGTGTGAGAGCGAGAGTGTTTGTGTACATGTGACAGTGGATGTACCAACATCTCTGGATGTCAGACTGGGTGTAAAAGTATGTGTCTGGGTGTGAGGATGAGTGTCAGAGTGCATCTCTGGGTTTGACATTACATGTGAGATCCTCTATGTTAGTGTGACTCTTAGCGTCAGAATCTCTGCCTGGTTACAACGGTGGGTATGAGAGTATCTCACTGAGTGTAGGTTTGAGAGTGCTTGTAACAGTGTCTGCCTGGATGTCAGACTGAATGTGAGAGTAGCTGTCTGGGTGTGAGGGTGAGGGTGAGTGTCAGAGTGTGTCTATGGATTTGACACTACATGTGAGAATCTCTACATTAGTGTGAGAGTGAGTGTGAGAGTCTGTGAATGGGTGTGAGGGGGAGTGTGCCAGTGTTTGCCTAGATGCAAATGTGGATGTGAGAGTGTCTCTCTGAGTGTGAAAGCGAGTGAGAAACTGTCTGTGTAGATGTAACACTGGATGTAACAGCAGATCTGTCAATGTGAGAGTATATGCCTCACTGGGTGTGAGAGTTTCTCTGTGTGTGTAATACTGAATGTAGAGTATCTCTATTAGAATTTAGGCTCTCATTACAAATTTGGTGGTCTTTTCACAAGACCGCCAAAGCAGCGGGTGCCAGAAGAACTTTGGCAGAAATCCTCCAGTAGTCGTGCTGTCAGTCAGAGGTACATGGGTGGTTCCACCACCGGCCCCATCCCACCAAAAGGACTCCACCAGCCATATTACGACCTGTAATACGCCAGGCGGGGTCTTGATGGCAGGGCGCTGCTGGTGGTGGAAGCGCCCGTTCCCTGCCAGACAACCTCCTCGCCAGGCAAGGTAAGTAAAGCGTCTGACAGAGGAGGGGGCGGTGGGGGGTATTGGGCTTGCAGGGGAGGTGAGGGAGTCATCTGTCAGTGACAGAAAAGACATTTCCTGTCACCGGTAGCCTTTCGTCCAGTGTTTTCGTGGTGGTGCTACAGCTGTGGAAACCCTACTGGAAAGCCAACTCCTAATGCTGCTGCCGGTCTTCATTGGACCGCCGTATCAGAGATGCTAATCTCCAGCCTGGTGGGTCCAACCACCCTGGCCGTACAGGCGGAGATGTGGCGGGTTGGCAGAGGCCAACCTGCCACACATAATCTGGCGGCCTTCCCCACCGGCTAGTCAGCAGTGAGACCTCCACCGTAGCTCTGACGGTCAGAAAACCTCCAGGGTCATAATGAGGGCCTTAGTCTTTTTTTTAAATGTTTACTGAGCTCTGCGGATCCAACCATGGCCACCCTGAGCACCTCGGGTGGATACTCGGATCTCATGAAGCTTTAAAAAAACCACACCTATATCTCCCCATGTAGTCAGGGAACCTGTACCCTGACTCCATCAACTCAATTGCCCACCACATTTCAGTCCCCGGGACCATTTACAGAGAAAAGAAAATGGTGGCCACAACATTTCTCTCAGGTTGTGGGTAGCCAATAAGATCCTTCCTCTGGCACGCAGATCCATGGAACGACCTGCGGTGGATACGCAGTGGATCTTCATCCCTATATATCTATTGTTTTTTCCTTAAATTTCTCTGACACTACCGAACTGATTCACACCAAATCACAAAAAGTGTGATCTGCTGAACAGAATCTAGCTTCATGCCAAATTTACTGTAATGTCATTCCATTCAGTGGTTCAGGCTGTAGGCACGTCTAAAGGTCCTATGGAAAAATGAATGGGGAAAACTTATTTTGGGAACCCCCTTTTTATTGGCTCCTACTTGCCGTTCATTCTGAAACTTTCTATACAGAAGCTGATCTTAGCAAAGTATACGTTTTGGTAATTTCGTGAAGATTTGTGAAGCGGTGGCAAAGTTATAGGCAAAACAAACAAAAAAAAGCTCTTTCTATAGAATCTAGATCCTCTCTATAACTACCTACTGGCGACCACCAATAGGTAATATTTCTATATATTTATATATATATATATATATATATATATATATATATATATATATATATATGTATATAGTCACTGACAAAAAATAAAGGTTACTGGGACACTACAGTTAGGAAACAGAATTTAAAAAACATAGAAACACATATAAAAAAAACAAAGATTACAGGGACGTTATAGTTAGACTCACATTTTAAACATACACCTCATAGAAATTCAGCCATTATAGTTAGAGTTATCTCAAGGAATTTTAACTTGTGCCCTAAGATAACAATAACTCGTGCCACCGCCAGGCGTTAAAAGTGCCACAAAAAATAGCACAAGGATATCTCTTAGATTTCCTTATGCCATTTTTCCAGCTCCCCTAATAGTGAAACACCCCCTTGGCATACATTATGTCTGCGCAGGTATAATGTAGAGCAAAGGGTTACAGAGTGGTGCAATGCTTGCATTGCGCCACCCTGTAAATACGCCGCAGAAAATTTGGCCTTGTTGGGCCAAATTAACGTAAAAAATAATGACGTTAATGTGGCACAAGGTAGGGCTAGGGCATCATAAATATGCCCCTAGGCCTTAACTATAACTGCCTAGTGATGACTGTCACTAGGTAATTAATATGTCACTTTGACTTAGGTTAAATTGTAAACATCAGTGGCATACTGTGAATAAAACTATTTCACGGGCTAACAAGGCACATGTCACTTTAGAGTTGTCCTTGATAGGGTTGGGAAGGATTTACACATGCTAGAACTCATTAAGCTTCAGAAAGATATAGAGGGATTCAATTTGGATGTATTTTTAAGAATGTGAAATTTTTGAAGGAAACATTAATTTTATTTACATTCTTTTTATGGCATCCTTATGTGAGAGTTATTTACTATGCGGACATGAGCTTTTGAATAAAAAATATTGTTTGGGACATTTGAGCTGATCCATAAAGCATTATTTGTGAGAATTAATTGTTAGCATGAAAAGGATGTTTAAAAATTATAACTTTGAAAAGTTTGGAAGTAAACATACTATGAACAGGAGTTATTGAAGGAGAGTAATGAAGAATGAAATGAGCCATCTTGAGTGAGGGATTGGAACTGTAGCAGTTAGGGTATTGAATTTAAGGAGAGACTTTGTAATAAAAATGATGTCCATCTCTGATGACTATGAGGCCCAGTTAAATGCATACTGCCGAAATGCATTAGCCAGTATTTGTGGTTTCTTTGCGAGCACTTTAATAAAAATATAAATATATATATATATATATATGTATATATCTATCTATCTTTATCTCTATCTATATACATATGTATAGATATATAGATATTTTATATATATATATATATATATATATATATATATATATATATATATATATATATATATATATATATAGATATAGATATAGATATAGATATAGAGTACCTAGTAGCCTATGCCACTAGGTAGTTATAGTTAGGACCTAGTTTCTATTAGTTTCTACAGAAAGAGCACTTTTTATTTTGCTAATAACATTGTTTGATGAATCTTCATGAACTTTTTCAAGAAAATACGATGCTCACTTCAGCTGCTGTCTGAAAAGTTTTGGGGTGAACCATCAATCGAGGGCTGAGAAAAAGAGTGGTCCCAAAACACATTTTCCTCATTCATTTTTTCATAGGGATTTTGAACACTGACAGCTCACAAAGCACTGGTCGGATTTACACCAAACTTGGCAGAAAGGTAGCTCTTGGACCAGAAAGCGACCTTTTTGTTATTTGGTGTAAATCCGTTCGGTAGTTTTAGAGAAATTAAAGGAAATCCAAATTTGTATATCTAGGCACATGAAGGATTTATGATCCCTCCTGATCTCGTTCTGAGATCTTATTGGCTGCCAACACTTCAACAAGGAAGTGTTGGCAGCCATGTTGGGACACAGCTTCAGCTGAGTTCCACAAAACAAGAATTAAAAAAAACAAAAGGGGCCAGGGTACAGAAACCCCGACCCCTTAGCTCCGGTTCTGGGTTCCCAAAGATACCCTCCCCAAGGCTAAGAAGCATTTTTTTTTTAAATGTTCAATGTGATTCACAAGGGAGCTACATATTTGAAGCAACTTTTTAAACAAAACAAAGCATGGGCTCCTGCGCTTCATTAAGGAGAAGTCCTGAGATGGTCAAACTTCTGGGCATTTGTATTTTAATACAGGGGGCACTCCAAAGGGCCGTCTCCTGCTATGCCTCAGTGTGCCTCCCCCCGGGACATAGCTGTTTGCTGTGAAAGAGCTGTAAATCAGCAGAGGTTTCCACAGAGGAAACAATTGCTTTAGCAGCTCCACCTCTGTGACAGCAATGCTGGCTCCAGCAAGAGGCAGCGATGAAGCAGGTCACATGGCCAGGCCCTAGGGGATGGGGTCCCCTCTGCCGAGATCGGCTGAGGAGGCAAGGCTACACAGTCCCCCTCCCTAAAAAAAAAAAACCAATTAGGCCAGATGTCGGGGGATGGGGTCCCTGGGCCAAGATTGGCCTGGGGAGGGGGTCAGGCGGCCCCATCTCCCTAAAAACAATTCAATGTTTATGTTGGGCTCCAGGGACTGGGGTCCCCAGAGTGAGATCAGCCTGGGAAGGGGGACAGGTGACCCCGCAAAAAAAAAATTAACTGTTTAGGCTTGGTCTCGGGGATGGGATCACCGGGGCAAGATCAGCAGGCAGGGCCACGTAGACCCCAAACCCAAAATAAATTCAAAATTTACACTGGGCCTCAGTGGATGGGATCCCCAGTTGATATCGGCTTGTGGAGGGGGGCCATGCACAGTTGGGTGGTTATAATGTCTGGCCACAGGAGCTGGCCGCAGGCCAAGCCCTGAAGCCAACTCCCACTACGGACAGCCAAAGGCGATGCACAGCACAGGGTTCAGTGGTTACAGGGATGTGGCCAGGCCCTGTGGCCCACCCCTGCAACGCACGGATGAAGGCAGTGTGTGATGATGGTTGGATTAACGTATAGCAATTAAAATTACTATACTTTATGAAGAAACATAGAAATTCGCTGAAGAATCCAGAGGTTACAGGGACATTATAGTTAGGCTCACATTTGAAACATACAAAACCCCCAAAATTGACCTGCTTGGGTCATTTCAATTAACTCCAACTCGTGCCTTACGGTACCTATAACTTGCGCCTTCACAATGTACTGCTAATTACCACACAAATGATGGCACTCATGACATCTTTCATAACATCCTTGATAATGTCAATGTAATATTTGCAGTAAAATGTTTGAGGAAACTACTGTGCAGTACTCCTGAGGTACAGCTGAGGTTAATACAAGGGTGACGCGCTTTCTCTGGGAGGATGGCTGCGGCATTTCACTGTTGGCTGCCATGAGATTACTGCAGGACCAGCTGGCTTAAAAAAGTATCTAATGCTGGAGAGATCCCAATGAAACCCCATTACAAGTGCTAGGGGGTCAGCATGCCCCTCCCCTGCCCCCTACTATCCGATTTTTTGCTCAAATCTGAGTCCACATGTCCTCTAATGGAAGCTATAAGATTCCTCTCAATGTTGCCGCTAGCAAATTACATCACTGGGTAACAAGAGAGATAATAGGAAAAAAAGCTCTCCAGGCCAGTCAGAACACTATTTATTTCATTAGCAGTCCCGTGGGACTCCAACTTTTCATACTTTCCCTACTGCATTTTCCTTACTTTAGTGGAGGGAATGTTTTTGACTGAACCCTAATCAGAGCGCACAGGCCTGTGATACTGCCCTCTGAATGCCATTCTCTGGGTCGTGGTGTCATAAAGATCTTCAGATGGTAATTCCCCAGGCTTTGGCAGGGCGTCTCTGCTTTGAGGATGAGAGCCCTGACTGGGCCATAGAAAGGAGGTGCATGGTACAGACCCCTGTACATGTACTCTATTTGCTGACCTCTGGTGTCACAAAAGGCAAAGTACAAGGTTCCATGTGCCTTCACTTCAAACAGGTCATTGGTATGTTTCCATGGTCCTGGCACCATTCACCAGGACCTTACTGTCACAAAGTCCCATGAACAGGCATTTCTGAAGCACAGGACAGCACTCTTGCTCTGACAGGAAGGAAAACTCTGACCAGATCCCCAGTAAGCACTGCAGTAGGGGAATGCAGGCTCAAGGCTTGAGTACAGTGCCCAAACCTTCATTGACCCAAGCTTTCAGCATAAACTTCCCCTAATCCCATGAAGGCTTCTGATGCTTGTGTGGTGTATAAATTTGAGACCTGGGGCTAAATGTATCGAACTGTTTTGCATTCGCAAACGGTGCGAATCGCAAAATCCGGCCATTTGTGAATGCAAAAATGCCTTCCACGATGTACAAAAGGCATTTGTAGTGTGAAAATAAGAAATATGGCATGGTTTTGTGTGTCGCAAACAGTGTATCGCAAATAGTGACATGGTTTACTGAATCGCTATTTGCATGACAGAAACTGCATCAAAGATTTGCAATTCCCAGATAGCGAGATGCAAAATGCTGACGCAATTTGCAATAAGCTGATTGCGACACACAAAACCATGTTACAATGCGATGCATCAAAAATTCTCAAACTGCGAATATTCGCAGAATGGCCTTTTGCACATGTAATTTACTACAAATTGAAATCAGGTGGTAACCAGGTGCAACCTATATAAAGAGGCCCAGAATGACTCAGCCTCTTTCCACAATGGCTGCACTCTACTTGATGTTGAGGAGAATGAGGATCTTGGCAGGTCTGAGGAGAGGGAGGACGAGACAGGAGCACATTTTCAGAGTGCGCATAACCCTTTTGGACCAGACAGAGGAGGAAATCTATGAGAGGTACAGGTTAAGCTCAGTCATGATACTTGACCTGATTGTAGATCTACAACCCATATTGCAGCGCACAACTCACAGGACCAATAGTATACCCACCCATGTGCAGGTATTATGCTCCGTGCACCTATTAGCCTCAGGGAGTTATCAAGGGATCATAGCAGCTTCAGGAGGGGTCTCACAGAGTTCTCTCTCACGCTTCTTCAATGCATTTCTCAATGCCATGCTGAGCAAAATACAAGAGCACATAAGATTCCCCAACACCCACAGGAATTAAAATAGATGAAAATAATTTCTATCAGATTGCACAATCCCCACATGTCATAGGTGCCATCGATGGGACGCATGTAGCAATCTGTCCACCATCGGCCAAAGAGTATGTGAATTGTAACCGTAAGAACCATCATTCCATGTACATACAGGTGATTAGCAATGCCTCCAACATCATTACCAATCCCGAGGCCAGATACGTAGGTAGCACACATGACTCGTACATATTTCGCCACAGCGGGATTCACACAAGACTGCTAGCTGGGGAGTTTGGTGAAGGATACCTACTGGGTAAAGTAATAGTTGACAATGTTGCATTGATGTTATAGTGATGTCAGATATCAACAGGACTCATTTTACTCTCTGTTCATTCCAGAAGACAGTGCCTACAGTGCGGAGCTACATACTGACGCCCTACCTGAGCCCTGCAACACCAGCAGAGAGGATGTACAATTCTGCACACAGTGTGGTGGAGCGGACTTTTGGACTGCTGAAGAGCCGCTGCAGGTGCATCCAGAAGAGTGGAGGTGCACTACAGAACAGCCCAGAGACAACCTGCAAAATTGTGGCTACATGTGCTATGTTGCACAACATTGCAACACCAAGGGGCATACCAGTTGAAACAATGGAGCAGGACTCAGATGAAGATGGTGATCCCTTACCACCCCATCACCCAGTAGACAGGCGCAGTGCAGCAGAGGGCAGGCAAAGAAGTGCAGGAATCATGCACAACCATTTCAGATGTAAGTAATAACAACCCCACTTCAAAAATATGGCCCTCATTACAACTGTGGCGGTACAACCGTGCTGATGGCCGCCAACATATTGTGGCCGCGGTGGTATTTCGCTATGGGTATTATGACCCACACAGAGAAATCTGCCACTATACAGACACCCAAAAAAGTCCGCCAGACCAAAGGTCAGTGATAAACTGGTGATAGCAAGACCCAGACCGTTACGGCAACATGAATACGCCCAAGTATCACGATCCACGAATCACTGTGGTGGTCTTTCGACCGTGGTAAACCATTGGCGGTACACACCGCTATGCTCAAAATACACACACATTTACAAAACACCACCACATTGGACAATTCAAACTACACACACTTGACACACATACGTATACCACACCCACACACTCACACCACTATAAAACACACACCAACATTACCCCGAGAGAGACACATGCCAGGAGCACCCACTCAATCTGAGTCACAGAACACCATCACCAATACACCATTCACGCACCTCACACCACACACCACAACACATCACCCCACACATCACCCGAGACATCCTCACAAATATCATTCACACCACATCCATGGCACCTCAAAGACACCCCATGTTTTCAGAGGAGGAGCTCAGGGTCATGGTGGAGGAAATCATCTGGGTAGAGCCACAGCTATTCGGATCACAGGTGCAGCAGACGTCCATTGCAAGGAAGATGGAGCTATGGAGGAGGATTGTGGACAGAGTCAACGCCGTGGGACAGCACCCAAGTGCTAGGGATGACATCAGGAAGAGGTGGAACGACCTATGGAGGAATGTGCGTTCTGTGGTTGCAAGACACCAGGTAGCCGTACTGAGGACTGGCGGTGGACCCCCACGTCTTCCGCCACAACTAACAACATGGGAGGAGCAAGTCTTGGCAATAATGCATCCTGAGGGCCTTGCAGGAGTAGCAGGAGGACTGGACTCTGGTAAGTCAAATCTTTACTACTGCCATCACAAACTCCTACCCGTACCCTCACCCCCATCACTCCACCACCTCACACATAATTTAATAATCCATTTCAGACCGATGTAGAAAATAAATTTGTAGATCAACAATCCAATTCAGCCATAATCCAATTCAGCCTAGGCCTAGATTGTTGATCTACAAATTTATTTTCTACATCGGTCTGAAATGGATTATTAAATTACATGTCGATCTTCCCCATTGGATGACAAGAACTTTCAGTGCAACAAACCAATGAATTGGACATTACTCGGCTACTGATGAACTTATTGCAGCATGAGGCTTGGACATTGCCAAAACACAAAATACGAGGCAGTGACTAAGTCATAGGTCTTGGGACAAATGTGTGGTGTTCTTGCTTATTTTTGACTTGGCTTTATTATATATTTCTTGTTGGTCTTTCACGAATCTTTTGTTGTACACATGCACATTTTATAGATATGCTTGGTATTAAAAGTATTGTAACAGTACAGTCTCGGATACATCATACACCATTGTCTTACAGCGTAGGTCTATTTTTTTTTTTTTTTTTTTTTTCTTAAATCACAGTACGACTATTTATCAAATTTCTCAACAGTATTATGGATTCCATGTATTGAACTAGAAATTGTAATCCCTTTCACTTGTTTAGGTGTGCTCCATTCCTAATTTGAGCTAACAATACTGAAAGACTGACTGGTGTTTGAGACAGACTGTGGCTGTGTTTCAACATCCCCCACATTTCCACATTCTGCTGCAGCAGGGCCCGGGACGTCTGCAACGACAATGTGCAGCATGTCATTTATTAAAATATCACAAGAAGTTGCACAATAGTAATAATTGTACACTGACATCATATCACTGTGAGTTGTGTGTGTTGTTTCTCTATGAGGCTGAACACTAACTTAGTATTTAGGTGGTATTTTGACTTTAGGGTTGTGGACTACCACTCCCATAAGGCATAGTTGTGTTGAATGTAAGATGTGGCATGGGCTACTTATCACAATGGATCTAACTAATAGCTTTCTTCTAAGGGGCATTTCTGCATGCATACATGGGGATACACATTATTGCTGGCCTTACCTTTGCTGGTGCTGGGTGTCCCTGAGGTGTCAATGTCAGTAACAGCACTGACACAGTGTGGATTCTAACATGTCTTCCATTGCTGTGGACGGTGTTGATAGCGCGTCCAGTCTTTATAAATTACTTGTACTTGGACACGCCGGAGGTCGGTGAACCTTTTAACCGAGTTGGGTTCTCCTCATCCAAGAATAGTCGGATCACTCAAATCAATAATCAATAACCATTTAGAATCAACACCCAATACTCAATTAATAATCAAACAACAATTGAGAATCAATAGTAGTCAATATTTGACACACCATGACTTTTCAGTCATGAATAACCACACCAGTTTATTGAAAGTGAATGAGTTTATTTCCCTTTATTAACAAAGCTAACACAATATATGTGAGTCTCAAAATCAAATGGTATACGTATACGAACATTACTAGCTGTCTATATCGACGGAAGAAACGCAATCTACGGAAAATCTGGATTATAATGCACTCGGTTATAGTAATGCAAATCACTAATATAAGCAACTGAATTTGACTAATTGCATACATCTGTCAGTATAACAAGATTTCAATTCAACATGGTGCATCAAGTGAATACCTCAACTAACCTCTAATTAGCATTGGCATGTGGGGCTTCATGCAAAAACTAATTTAGTCCACATAAATTTAGAAAACTTCTAGCTTGGGTTCTGTCAATATAAGCAGTTGGTACCTAAGAAGGAAAACACAATGCATAATACAATTATCCTTTCATAATTACCAAATACAATCAGCATTCAATGTAAGTCTTCGTCCTTCAGGTACCGGTTCGATCAGCATGGGGCAGATTTCAAAGGGGCAAAGTTGAAGCAAGTTTTCTTTGCGGCAGCAAGGAGAATGGGGCAAAAGTTACTGCATGGACAAGACGGGGCAAATTAAAGTTAAAGTCTCTAGGGTGAGAATTCTTTAAGTCTCTTTCTCTGTGACAGAGAAAAGGCATCAAAGGGTCATTTAAAATGTCGTCTTGAATCTAACTTCAAAATGGCATCAAAGAAAATGGCTGACTTCTCTTTGTCCGGTGGGTATAAGTAAGAAACGTTCCAAATTCTTCAGGGTCTTCCATTGGAGGGTTCATAGGGTGGCTTCCTTTTGACCAATGAATAGTGTCTTTCTCTTAGTACTCATTTATGCATAAGGTGTCCTTGGAGCCTTGGAACACAAGTTGCAACAAAGTTTGCCAATTATTTCTGTATCAGAGTCTTTATTGTCTGCACCTGCAGAAACTGACCTTGCTTCAAAGGGGATGAAACTAGCCTAGCACAAAACCTTGAGATAAGTCTATTAGTCATTTCTACTGGAAAAATACAACCTTAAACTAAAAATATGTTTTTGTTAATACAAGTGAAAACCACATGGTTATATTTGAGACCAGGCAAACTAGGCCAAAGCCTCGGCTAAATTTAAGCTAAGCATATAACAGTGTCAACAAGAAAATCATAGAATACATTTGCAATTATGACGGATTACTACATTTGTTCATTCTTCATGATTAATTAAGCTTGTTTATAATAATGGCGAACTACCTCATGGGCACACTTTCCCACGTACGTTATTTTCTTTGCTAAAATCACACTACCTTATACGATTTTGTTACATGCTATATGAATATTTGTTAGTTTTTCTTTTTCTGCTTCATCAATCCCTCCTCTGATGACTAATTATGTCATCACATCAAATCTTCCATCACAAATTTTATTTCATTAAAATTCTGTTTTAGTAATTTGGCACTTCAGTCAATTCCCTCTTCCTTTTTGTTCCCTTTGATTTTTCCCTGTATATTTCTACTATTTTATTTTGTTCTTTCTCTTCTCTTCTCCTCTTGCTTCTTGATTTCAATATTTTAATAGCTTTCCATATTCCCCAAATACCTATTAAGCAAATTAATATTATTAATATTCCCTTTACTATTTTTAGTAATAGTCCGTTCCAAATGTTGCTGAGCCAGTTTCCCAGGGAAGCAAATCCTTTTCCAACTTTTTCCCATACTCCTGGTTCTTTCAATTCTTTCAAATCTGCACTATCGTTAGTTAAATTTGTAACCATTTTCCTAATTTGCCCACTGTTGTCCGGAATATAAGAACAACAGTGACGTGCACTAAGCATTTTGCAAACCCCGCCATTCTTTGCTAAAAGAATGTCTAAAGCAAGCCGGTTTTGAAGAGTCATAGCTCTTTCTGCAGCAAGTTCAGCATCAATCAGGATTATGGCTCCTGACAATTTTGTCAGCATGTTATCGACAATAGTAGACAACTTTCGTATTTTAATTGAATTCAATATGACTCCTACTGAAGGCATCATCGCTCCAAATATATCTCCTACCACACCAGAAGCTGTCTCCATTTTCTGAATGCGATGTGATTCAGACAGCTTTGGAAACTTCTTTAAGTCATCCAGTTGATAAATCTTTGGAAATACTATTCCCAAATAACACATCCCATACCATCCTTTAGGAAGAAGATAATAGGTGTGAAGTCCACAAATTTAATATACCCCTGGAATAGCTGGGTCTTGTCCATTTAGCTTGAACGTCCACTTAGCCTGAAACGAAAACATATGTTTACATTCACTCGTTCCCACAAAGATTGTGTCATAATATGATTTAGGTCTATATATGCAAAGTTTCCCTATATGTAATGCATCTAAAGCTATTTTCCCTTGTGTCTTTATTGCGGCAAAAGCATAGTTATCTACAGATGACCTTTTGTGTAATTCCCTTTCTAATTTTTCCTTTACCGTTTGCCTTCTATCTTCAGTGTGATCTAAAAAACTATTTTCTACTGGTGAAAGTAAGCATGTAAGGTTGTCTCTATGAGCGTGGACTATAGGAAAAGGCAATAGTGGTTCAAAGAAACCTCTAACTAATTTTATATAATAATCTCTTGCTGTTTTACTCAAATATTCAATTATGGGGATAAATTAAAATACGATGTCCTGATTGGAATACAAGTATTGAATATACTCCTGGTTATAGAATCTGGTTAGTAACAAACTACATAAAATTCCATACGTAAGAGGCATGCTATGATATGTCACTCCTTCTATTACTGAGGTAGGCATTTGTGTGCACACATAACAATCTTTCGCATCCATTGTCTCAACATACTCATTCAGCAAGCGATAGAAGACGTTCGAGGAGAGCTCTTTCTTGTTGTGTAAATATTTCTCGTCTTGTTCGAGTTTCTGCAAAGGAGTTAATTCAGTAGTAGTGTTAGAAGTAGAAGCATCATTTGCGTCTCTTTCATTCTTTCCATGCATTCCAAGAACTATTGCTATAATTATTAGTACACATTCAGTTATTAGACCTATACACATGTATTTACAACATTTCATTTTATGTCCTTTTGTAGTACTGCCTGGCATGATCTATATAGAATCAGAAAGTTGAAGACACTTTATCAAATCAAATTTGCAGATAAATATAAAGCTGAACGAGTTCAATGTTCACACAGTTTTCTTTAGCAGCTTAGTCTCTTATTGGATTAGCAGCTTTGTCTCAAAATTGGTTTCAAAGTCAATCAAGTTATCAATGTCTTATCCGGTTCAAAAGTCAATCAGGTTGTCAATGTCTTATTCGGTAATGTTCATTAAATTTCACTTTTCAAGTACCAAAGTGCTGTTCTGCTTCTTCGTTTTCATGAGTGAGAGATAGAAATTCGTCTGACCAATCGTTAGTGGCTGTGTATGCCCATTCTGGACCAGAAAATCTTCTGCTTGGTATTCTTTTCCTTTTCAATTTTGCATCTCCTTTTGATTCTCTCTCGCTGATGTCTTGTTCTTTGGCTGTGTCTTTTTCTTCACTCGGTGTTGTTATTATGATAGAAACTTCTTTTCTTTTCTCCTTCAATTTTTTCCCTTCATTTTCTTTTAATATTTCTTTAGTCTTTGATTTCACTGGCGATATGCTTTGTCTTAGTTTCACGCTGCTTTCACCTGATGGACCTGCAACCGGTTCTGGAAGAATTTGAACGATTTCACTCTGTTCTGTCTTGTCTCCTTCGCCTAGGAGGTCAATCAGGTTTTCTCTTTCTTTGCCTGTATCGTCTGCTTCTGGGAAAGCCCTTCTCTTATTAGGCTCTCCTGCTTCTTCACCTGTGACAAGATCTTTGTCACCTTCACGATCTTTGTCGCTTCCTGAGGCTTCTTCTCTGTTGTCCTCAAAAGGATCGACTGCGTCTTCCTCAGAAAATATTTCTTCTGTCTTGATTTCTGCTTGTTCGCTTTCAGGCTCTCTTTGTTCTGTCTCAGTGCCTGGTACTCTCCTGTCAGTTGCTGGTAATTTCAGCATTTCTATTTCCTCTTCTGTGGGACACGTCACCCTTTTCGTGTGACTGGCGTGAATCCAGTTGGGAACTCCCGCACACTTCACAGCGGTGGTAGTTGTCAGAATCACTTGAAAATGTCCTTTCCAATGGGGTTCCAGACACGACTTCCTCACGTGCTTCTTTATCACGACCCAGTCACCTGCTTTCAGAGCGTGTCCTGGACCTTGGATCGGTGGCAAGGTGGTTGCCTCCACCTGGTGAGAAAAAAAGCGGACCACATCAGCCAGACCTTTGCAGTAGTCCAATACCATATCATCTGTAATATTTACAAGAGCATTTGCAGGAACTGCTGGAAGTCTCTTGGCTTTGCCCATGAGGATTTCGTCCAGTGATAGTCCAGTTTTTCTATCAGGTGTGTTTCTCATTGACATTAACACCAAGGGCAATGCGTCGGGCCATTTCAAGTTTGTGGATGCGCATATTTTCGCCATCCTCGATTTCAATGTGCCATTCATTTGCTCCACTAGTCCTGATGCTTCAGGACGGTAGCTACAATGCAACTTTTGTTCAATTTTCAGTGCTGCACACAGTAATTTGATTACTTCGTTATTGAAGTGACTTCCCCTATCTGATTCTAAAGAGATCGGGAATCCAAAACGTGGTATTAGTTCTCTCAAGAGCAATTTTGCAACTGTGAGACTGTCATTTCTGCCTGTAGGGTATGCTTCAATCCAGTGACTAAAAATACACACAATCACCAACACATACTTCAAGCCTGCATGCATAGGCATCTCAATTAAATCCATTTGCATCCTGCTGAATGGCCCACCTGCTCTTCCAATGTGGCTCAAATTTACTACTGTTCCCTTCCCTGCTCTTCATTTGTTGGCAAAAGACGCAACAATGGCAAACTGCTTCAGCAACTTGACGGAATTTGGGATTAAACCAATCAATTTTGAATAGTCTAATCATGGCATCCCTTCCAAGGTGGGCTTGTCCATGATACAACCTGGCTAATTGCGTCAAAAGACTGCCTGGTAGAACCAACCTCCCTTCACTTGAAACCCACAAATCATCTGGTTTCTTTATGCATTGTAGTTTGCTCCATGAGAGTTTCTCATCCTTATTGACATTATTGTGAAGGAATTTCAATTCTTCAATTGTATCTACAACTTTTAGAGCAAAGGCTTCACTTGGTTCAAGTTCTGGCTCATTTATCAAGTTCCATTCGTCTCTGAGCAATATACAGTTCAATGCGCAAAACCTTGCGACTTGATCTGCTTATCCATTTCCCAAAGAAACAAAGTCTTGTGATTTCGAGTGTGCACTGCATTTTACCACTGCTACTTCTCCTGGCAACTGGATGGCATGTAACAATTCTCTTATTCTTTCACCATTTTTCACTGGTGATCGTGAAGAGGTCATGAAGCCTCTCTGTGACCACAATTGTCCAAAATCATGCACTATTCCAAACCCGTACTGACTGTCAGTGTAAATGGTGACTTTCATTAATGTGGAAAGTTGGCAAGCTCTAGTAAGGGCTACTAGTTCCGCTACCTGTGCAGAGTAAACTCCTTGAAGCCAAGATGCTTTCAGAACACCTGTTATTGTACATAAAGCATATCATGCTTTCAATATTCCTACTGCATCTCTTGAACATGAACCATCAACAAAAATAATTTGATCATTTTCTTCCAATCGGGTGTCTTTGATATCAGGTCTTGGTTTTGTACAAAATTTAGTCACCTGAAGACAGTCGTGCTCGATGTCTTCGGCGTTCTCAATTTCAACATTTTCACTGGGAAACAAGGTTGCTGGATTCAACGTAGTGCACCTTTTCAGCTGCACATTGGGTGATTCCAAAATTACTGTCTCGTACCTTGTAAGCCTAGCACCGGTCATGTGCTGTGTTCGGGAACGTGTCAAAAGTATTTCAACTGAGTGAGGGACCATAACTGTTAAAGGATGTCCCATCACTATTCCTTCACTCTGATTTAGGCTTATACCAACTGCTGCTACAGCACACAAGCATCCCAGTAAAGCTGCTTCGACTGGATCCAAAGTAGCTGAAAAATATGCTACTGGTCTGTTTACGCCACCATGGGCTACAGTCAAGACAGACAAGGAACATGCATCACGTTCATGACAAAACAATGTGAAAGGCTTTGTATAATCATGCATACCTAAATCTGGGCTCTGCACATGCATTCCTTTAATTCAATAAAAGCATCCATTTCATCTCTTTTCAACACTATTTCATCCAGCGCATCTTTCTAGGTCAGTTTCAGTAAAGGTTTTGATAGAGTTGAGAAATTGGGAATCCATTGGCGACAATAGCTCACCATTCCCAAAAACGTTCTCACCTCTTTTCTCATCTTGGGTGGACTCATTTGAAGTACACTTGTTATTCTTTCTTTCATGATTCTTCTCGACCCTTTCTCTATTTGGTGACCCAAATATTTCACTTTCTTCTGGCAGAACTGTAATTTTGAAGGAGACACTTTATGTCCATTCCTTCCCAAATGGTTCAATAGGGCAATAGTGCCAACCATACAGTCATTTTCTGTATTGGATGCGATCAGTAAATCGTCAATATACTGCATTAAGGTTGATTCCAAAGGTAATTCCAATGATTCCAAGTCTTTCTTTAGAATCTGATTGAAAATTGATGGTGACTCCGAAAACCCTTGAGGAATTCGACACCAACTGTAGACTCTGTCCAGGAATTTGAAGCAAAAGAGAAATTGGCTGTCCTCATGAAGAGGCACAGATAAGAAAGCTTGTGACAAGTCGATAACTGAGAACCACTCTGCATCACAGGGAATTTGAAACATTATCAGAGCTGGATTTGGTACCACGGGACAACATTTGACTATTATGTAATTTATTTTTCTCAAATCTTGAACAATTCGGACCTTTCCACTCGTTTTATTAGTCCCATGATTGGTGAATTACATGGACTACTTAGTACTTCTTTCAGTACTCCCTGTTTCACAAATTCATCAATGAGTTGGGCGACTTTCATGAGAGTGTCTTGTGACATATGGTATTGTGGAGTCTGAGGAAAGTTTACATTAGGTTTTACAGTCACTTTTACTGATTCCGCTCCTTTGACCAATCCTACTACTTTTCCTGTCATATCGCACACTTCTTTTTCAACTGTTTCCTGTAACTCAGCAGGAATATCTGCTTCAGTGAACATTGGATAAAGAGTAATCAGGGGATACTCTTCATCAACAGTTTCCACTTCGTCCCCTCCTAAACTGTCCTCTTCTTCCTCATCACTGCTTGTCTGAATTTTAATTCCATCATTTGAGCACATAATCGAGCATCCCAATTTGCACAATAAATCTCTCCCTAATAGGGATATTGGACTCGAGTCACACACCACAAATTTATGTGACCTTTGAAAGTTACCAATTCTAACTTGCACTGGATCTGTAATTGGTTTTGTCAGATACCTATTTGCTACTCCCACTACTTGAACTGTTCTCCCTGAAAGTGGCAAATTTGGTACTTCGATACTTCTAACTGTAGAGCGTGTAGCTCCTGTGTCAATCAGAAATGAAACGCTGTGACCCATAACTCTTCCTTCCACATAAGGTCTCTTTGGATCAACTTCCAAAGATGCTGCAAGCATATAATTTCCCTCCTCATCTGAACTTTCACTCTCCCATTCGTTGTTTATTCCATTCTCACTGTGTAACGGGAATTGGTGTACTGTGTCATTTTGATTCATTCCTTGACCCGTGACCTGTTGAGGAAGCATTACTTGTTGATGATTCATTGGTGCTAAGGGTATTTGCATTTGCTGATTAGGTACCATAGGAAACTGCTGTTGCATTGGCTGCAACTGTGCCATTTGCACACAGGGCATTTGCACCTGCTGTTGTTGTATGGGTTGTAAACCCTGCATCTGATTTGCATTATTTTGGAAATTTGGATTTGGATTTGGATTTGGACCTCTCAATTTCGGTCCTCTCATATTCTGAAATGTATTGACATCATTGTTTTGCTGACCTACACCTTCCTGCACCAACATTGGGCACTCCCGTTTCCAATGCCTGACAATTCCGCACGTGTGACATGGCATCACCTTCTTCATTGCCTGTATACCATTTGGAATCACAACAGTATTTAAATCAGGACCATGATTCACAAAACCTCCTCGGCCTCTCCCTCTCATTTGTGACTGAAACATAGCATTTCCCTGCTGTTGCTGCTGCGGCAACTGCTGTTGGAAACCTTGCAAACCTTGCAAACCTGTCTGAGCTGCTCTAATCTGCATCACCATCACTTTTTCTTTCAACCTTTTCTGTTTTGTCTCAATCTCATCACTGCAGTATTTTGCATAATTCAACACTTCATCGATCGATTTTGACTGCCAACAAATCAAATGCATTTTAATCATCTGGCTGATTTCGGGTCTCAATCCTTCCACAAATCTGAACACAAAATGGCGCATGTCCTTTGCCTCAATCGTTTCCGTGCCACTGTAATTTTTAAATGCATTCAACAATCTCTCATAGTATGCATGTATCGACTCTTTAACTTCTTGTGCTGTTCTGTCAATTCTCTGCCAATCCACATTTTTCGATGCAACTTTTGTTTTTAAATGCTCAATCACCTTATGGTATAAACTCATTACCGTAGGCGATGGTGCACCTTTGTCCCTATCTCTTTCTGGTTCACTTGTTGGCCAACCTACAGCCTTTTTACATTCTTCCCACAAATCTGCCGGAACTACAATTTTGAATAAAGTATTCAGGTCTTCCCAAGGACATTTTGCGAGATTCACAAAACGATCTGTTTGTTGATACCATTCGATCGGTTTCTCTCTTAATTTAGGGAAATCATCCGTAAAGGATTGTATATCACAACTGTGCCACGGTACATGGACAAGTTTTCCCCCTGCTGTTTCTCTCATTGGTAACATGGTTATCAGATTATCATTCTGTTGTGCTTTCTCATTCCGATCTGGGGTACTTTCTTTCTTCTTATCCTTTTTCTTAACCCTCCTGCTCTCCCACTTGTCTAGACATCTCCAAACCTGCGCGCTTTGCAGTATCTCTTAAAGGTGTGTTTTCATTCCTGCAGACCTCATGTGTTCAAAATCTATTGTTTCAAAGTCTAACCTGTAACTTCTGCTTGAGTGTTTGGTTTTACCTAAGTCGACTTTGTTTCTGTCTGCAATTTCTTGTAAGTTCTTATGTATGCTGCTTACTTCTCTCATAATTCTAGGGCACATGTATCTCAGCTCTTCTTCTGTGTATGATTATAACCTGTTCAAACCCATCGTTCCCTCTACTAGTTCGTCTGCTTCCATGCCCAATCTTATTCTATTCAAATATTCTTCTCCTTTCCCGCTGGGTGTACTCTGTGGAGAGTTCAGGCTGTTCAACCATTGTGTTAACTGTTGTGCGTTCAGTCCCATTAATGTGGCGCTTACGTCTACTGCTACTGATGGTTTCTGTAACATTTCTGTTTTTGAAGTTAGCAGTACTATTAGTGGTGGACCTGACCTTACCACAGTTGACGGAGCACTAGCTGGAATTGGACTGAATTCAAACAAGTACCCAGATCTATTTAGCAGTGTACCAACCAGAGTCGTTTCTTGAGTATTTTCTATGCATCTTCTTCCTGTCTCATTTTGTGTCATTACCCCTTGGTCGCATAAATTCGGCTTTGCCTGTATATACAATGGCACTGGCGGACCTACAGTGATAGGCAAAGATATTGCATCCGGATTCTGTCTGTTCCCCGAATTCTGTGGCATGTTAATTCCCACATCATGGTTCATTGCTGGCATGCCTAACTGTTTTTCTGCTATTTTAATGTATTTCGGCACTCCTTGCATCTGCTTTTGAGGCATCAAAATTTCTGTTGATTCGGCTTGAATCAATGTTGGTCTTTGGTAATTCTGTCCTTCCTGCGCCATTAAATTAGAAGTAATTTCCAAATTATGCTCATCATAATAGCGCCTCTGAACCTGTGGCTGATAATCATTGGCAGGTTTCAATTTAGGCACGTCGGGATATATTCTCTGAACTTGTGGTATTTCTGGAGTAAAAGGCATATCGGGACTACCTTGCCTGTGCGATATTCTCAATTTCGGAGTTACATTACCCTGTATTGGTTCTGGAGGGGCAGTACTAGAGCTTGGGCCATTTTCGCTTTCCACATATGGTGGCGGGCGATCATTTAGCAATCCCAGTGAAAATGTCGAAATTGAGAACGCCGAAGACATCGAGCACGACTGTCTGCAGGTGACTGAATTTTGTACAAAACCAAGACCTGATATCAAAGACACCCGATTGGAAGAAAATGATGTTTAAGAGATGCACTAGGAATATTGAAAGCAGGATATGCTGTATGTACAATAACAGGTGTTCTGGAAGCATCTTGGCTTCAAGGAGTTTACTCTGCACAGGTAGCGGAACTAGTACCCCTTACTAGAGCTTGCCAACTTTCCGCATTAATAAAAGTCACCATTTACACTGACAGTCAGTACGGGTTTGGAATAGTGCATGATTTTGGACAATTGTGGTCACAGAGAGGCTTCATGAACTCTTCAGGATCACCAGTGAAAAATGGTGAAAGAATAAGAGAATTGTTCATGCCATCCAGTTTCCAGGAGAAGTAGCAGTGGTAAAATGCAGTGCACACTTGAAATCACAAGACTTCGTTTCTTTGGGAAATGGATATGCAGATCAAGTCGCAAGGTTTTGCGCATTGAACTGTATACTGCTCAGAGACGAATGGAACTTGATAAATGAGCCAGAACTTGAACCAAGTGAAGCCTTTGCTCTAAACGTTGTAGATACAATTGAAGAATTGAAATTCCTACAAAATAATGTCAGTAAGGATGAGAAACTCTCATGGAGCAAACTACAATGCATAAAGAAACCAGATGATTTGTGGGTTTCAAGTGAAGGGAGATTGGTTCTAACAGACAGTCTTTTGACGTAATTAGCCAGGTTGTATCATGGAGAAGCCCACCTTGGAAGGGATGCCATGATTAGACTATTCAAAATTGATTGGTTTAATCCCAAATTCCGTCAAGTTGCTGAAGCAGTTTGCCATCGTTGCATCATTTGCCAACAAATGAACGCAGGGAAGGGAACAGTAGTAAATTTGAGCCACATTGGAAGAGCAGGTGGGCCATTCCGCAGGATGCAAATGGATTTCATTGAGATGCCTATGCATGCAGGCTTGAAGTATGTGTTGGTGATTGTGTGTATTTTTAGTAACTGGATTGAAGTATACCCTACAGGCAGAAATGACAGTCTCACAGTTGCAAAATTACCCTTGGGAGAACTAATACCACGTTTCGGATTCCCGATCTCTTTAGAATCAGATAGGGGAAGTCACTTCAATAACAAAGTAATCAAATTACTGTGTGCAGCACTGAACATTGAACAAAAGTTGCATTGTAGCTACCGTCCTAAGGCATCAGGACTAGTGGAGCAAATGAATGGCACATTGAAATCGAGGATGGCGAAAATATGCACATCCACAAACTTGAAATGGCCAGACGCATTGCCCTTGGTGTTAATGTCAATGAGAAACACACCTGATAGAAAAATTTGACTATCACCGCACGAAATCCTCATGGGCAGAGCCATGAGACTTCCAGCAGTTCCTGCAAATGCTCTTGTAAATATTACAGATGATATGGTATTGGACTACTGCAGAGGTCTGGCTGATGTGGTCCGCTCTTTTTCTCACTAGGTGGAGGCAACCACCTTGCCACCAATCCAAGGTCCAGGACACGCCCTGAAAGCAGGTGACTGGGTTGTGATAAAGAAGCACGTGAGGAAGTTGTGTCTGGAACCCCGTTGGAAAGGACCTTTTCAAGTGATTCTGACAACTACCACCGCTGTGAAGTGTGCCGGAGTTCCCAACAGGATTCACGCCAGTCACACGAAAAGGGTGACGTGTCCCACAGAAGAGGAAATTGAAGCACTGAAATTACCAGCAACAGTCAGGAAAGTACCAGGCACTGAGACAGAACAAAGAGAGCCTGAAAGCGAACAAGCAGAAATCCAGACAGAAGAAATATTTTCTGAGGAAGACGCAGTCGATCCTTTTGAGGACAACAGAGAAGAAGCCTCAGGAAGCGAGAAAGATCCTGAGGGTGACAAAGATCTTGTCACAGGTGAAGAAGCAGGAGAGCCTAATAAGAGAAGGGCTTTCCCAGAAGCAGACGATACAGGCAAAGAAAGAGAAAACCTGATTGACCTCGTAGGTGAAGGAGACAAGACAGAACAGAGTGAAATCGTTTAAATTCTTTCAGGACCGGTTGCAGGTCCATCAGGTGAAAGCAGCGCGAAATGAAGACAAAGCATATCGCCAGTGAAATCAAAGACTAAAGAAATATTAAAAGAAAATGAAGGGCCAAAATTGAAGTAGAAAAGAAAAGAAGTTTCTATCGTAATAACAACACCGAGTGAAGAAAAAGACAAAGCCAAAAACAAGACATCAGCGAGAGAGAATCAAAAGGAGATGCAAAATTGAAAAGGAAAAGAATACAGAGCAGAAGATATTCTGGTCCAGAATGGGCATACACAGCCACTAACGATTGGTCAGATGAATTTCTATCTCTCAGTCTTGAAAACGAAGAAGCAGAACGTCACTTTGGTACTTGAAAAGTGAAATTTCATGAACATTACCGAATAAGACATTGACAACCTGATTGACTTTTGAACCGGAAGACATTGATAACCTGATTGACTTTGAAACCGATTTTGAGACAAAGCTGCTAATCCGATAGCATAACAAGATTACAGTTCAACATGGTGCATCAAGTGAATACCTCAACTAACCTCTAATTAGCATTGGCATGTGGGGCTTCATGCAAAAACTAATTTAGTCCACATAAATTTAGAAACTTTCTAGCTTGGGTTCTGTCAATCTAAGCAGTTGGTACTTAAGAAGGAAAACACAATGCATAATACAATTATCCTTTCATAATTACCAAATACAATCAGCATTCAATGTAAGTCTTCGTCCTTCCGGTACCGGTTCGATCAGCATGGGGCAGATTTCAAAGGGGCAAAGTTAAAGCAAGTTTTCCTTGCAGCAGCAAGGAGAATGGGGCAAAACTTACTGCATGGAAAAGACGGGGCAAATTAAAGTTAAAGTCTCTAGGGTGAGAATTCTTTAAGTCTATTTCTCTGCGACAGAGAAAAGACATCAAAGGGTCATTTAAAATGGCGTCTTGAATCTGACTTCAAAATGGCATCAAAGAAAATGGCTGACTTCTCTTTGTCCGGTGGGTTCCAAATTCTTCAGGGTCTTCCATTGGAGGGTTCATAGGGTGGCTTCCTTTTGACCAATGAATAGTGTCTTGCTCTTAGTACTCATTTATGCATAAGGTGTCCTTGGAGCCTTGGAACACAAGTTGCAACAAAGTTTGCCAATTATTTCTGTATCAGAGTCTTTATTGTCTGCACCTGCTGAAACTGACCTTGCTTCAAAGGGGATGAAACTAGCCTAGCACGAAACCTTGGGATAAGTGTATTAGTCATTTCTACTGGAAAAATACAACCTTAAAGTAAAAATTAATTTTTGTTAATACAAGTGAAAACCACAAGGTTATATTTGAGCCAGGCAAACTAGGCCAAAGCCTCTGCTAAATTTAAGATAAGCATACAACAATTTCAACAAGAACATCATAGAATACATTTGCAATTATGACGGATTACTACATTTGTTCATTCTTCATGATTAATTAGGCTCGTTTATAAATATGGCGAACTATCTCGTGGGCACACTTTCCCACGTATGTTATTTTCTTTGTTAAATCACACTACCTTATACGATTTTGTTACATGCTATATGAATATTTGTTAGTTTTTCTTTTTCTGCTTCATCAGTGTCTGGGTGGGTGGTCCGCCTCTGGTGCTCTTTGCCTCCTTTAGCCTGCTGGCTACCCTCTCTTTGACACATGAACGCAAGTCATACCATCGCTTGCGTATCTCCTCAACAGAGCGCTGCTCTACACCCACTGTGCATATTTTGGTCTGGATTTCTGAACACAGTTTCCTCTTCTCACTTTCAGGTACCTGGGGTGAGTTCTTCCCAAACAGTTTGTCATGGTTCCTGACCACCTCCTCAGTGAGCACCTCCTATTCCTGCTCACTGAATTTGAGCTTGCGCTTCCTGTCTCCTTTGTCCTTCACTTTCCCATCATTGGCCATGTTGCAGTTTGGTCGTGGCAGGCTCCCAAAGCTGGCTCCCTGGTCCTCGGCTGACTCACTTCCTAGTTGTGATGTCATCAGGCTGTTCTGGTTTGCCGTTTTCGCAATTTGTGATTTTCAGATACCAAATCGCTATTTATTTCGATTTGGTATCTGCTAATCGTAAATTGCGTTTGCGAATTTTAAGAAATCGGTATTACCGACTCACAATTTTGATACATCCCATTTTGTATTTCTAAAATAGCAATTTCTTAAAATTTGCTATTAAGAAATGCAAAGCGAGAGCTTGATACATCAGGCCTTTGGTCTCAATCAGACCTCAAGAAGGCCCAGGGAGGGACACTCTGGGACAGGGCTTCATTTTCAAACTCATGCTATCACAACATGCCCAAAACTGAGTTTCACAGGCTTCAGAGGGATTCCCTACTCTGAAAAGCTCAGACCACACCAACGTCAGAGCACCAGTAGCCCTTGGGTGTTAGCCCATGGCCTTGGCCTCCATTCTCCAACCTCCGGTGCCACAAAGAGCCCATATTTGTTTTTTCTTCAGCCTGGCCCAGGGAAATCTCCCCTGCTTCTGCAGGGTAAATAGCATTGTGCTTGGAGCTTCACCATGACCAGGGTACAGGGTCCTGGTCTTGTGTTGCATTCGTCAACCCATGATGACTAGGTGACAAAGGGTCCGGGACAGGGTTTTTCAGATCTGAGTATGGCTGCCCAGCTAGAGTGTGGTGAGAAGCTCTGACTAGCCCATTGGTCAGAACTCAAGCATGCCCAAGGTGTGGGTTCCTGTGAAAGTGTACCATTCACCAGTCCATAGTGTCACAAAGGGGTCAAGATGGGGTTCTGCATCGAGAAAGGGCTTTCAGTGAGGCAAAAAGCACTGACAGGAACCCAAGCAAAGGTCCAGAAGTACTAAAGTGCGGGCCCCTATGACTAAGCTCTATTCACCAGACCCATAGTGACAAAAAAAAACTAGGATAAAGTTCCACAGGCCAAGGCATGCTTTTCCTACATCAGCAGATTAGAAATTGCTTGCCAGGCCCCTTGAAGAGCTCCAGGAGGCCCCTGTATCCGATTCAGTCCCTAGCCCAGACCCAGGCTGCCATTGCCAGCCTGTAGTGTCCCTCCAAGCTCACTGACTTCTCCAATGGTAAGTAGCAGCTTCCATCAGGGACATGATATGACCTGATGGGCATCTTCTGAGTTTGATCATCTGTCACACATGCTACCAAATTGCATAGAATAACAAGATGGCTGAGCTGTTCTGGAAGTCCTTTCAATGGCTCATTTAAAGCTCCTAGTCCAGTCAGGGCTCTAGGAACTTAGACACATTCTGTCAAATGTAACCCTGTGTGACCTAAAGTACATAGGTTACAAGAAAAACTAGTGAACATAATGCAGAGTAGTAGGAACAAGTTGTTTGCAACCAATTTTTCATCCAACTGTTCTTTCTGGGTGGTGCAAGGATTTCAGACACCCTGTAGGGGGGCCACCAGTTGCGTGGTTCTTTTACCCCCCATTAAGACTTACCCCAAGGGCACTTCCTTGAGACTGACTTCCGAGAGAGCAGGAAGATGTGATAAGCAGGTATCCTGGGCAGGCCAGCCTGCTCAGGGATTATTGAACCAGCACCATACTCTGATTAATTGGAAATAATTAGTCCATTTAAGGATGCACTGCTTAGCCTGTCTCAGTTGTTGCTTCAAGCAAAGAGCTTCAACCACATTTGCAGTTATCTGAATCCAATGTGTACCTTTTGGGGAGTCCCTAAACTTATAAGTGCACAAGGTAAGTACAGTGAAAGTCTGAATGGCTTATTAAATTAGTTATGGTTCCTTTGATCATTTCAACTGTTACTTGGATACCTGTGGTAATCCTAGAGCTAATTACATGTCAATGAATGCTAAGCTCCAGAGATGCTTATATTTAACACATGAATATGTTATTTTATCTTCTATTTCTATATTTACTATTTCCATGGTATCTGAATTTTCCCTCTTACCCTTAAATCGGTAGAATACTCAGGGGAATATTTATGAGCCCCTTTGTGCTGCTCGTACACCAAGCAATGTGGTGCAAGAGCTACACAAAGGAACAATTAGATTCATTAAGCCCCACAAGGCCACCTTGCATGGTCATGAGTGGTTTTAAAAATGTTGAATAATGTAACGCAGCACAAATTGTCAAATTGCATCAATCTGCACCCGGGGGGTGTTTCCACATGTGTTGCATGGGTCTTCCCATGCAATATCCATGGATTCTGATGCACTTCAGATACACAAAACAGGTAAGCCTGGGTGAGCACAAAAAAGGTATTTCTACTTCTCCTCGTTTATCCTCTTTCTTTGTGTGCTGCATTCTGCAGTGCTCATAGAAAGAGGAAAGAAACTCAGGAGTTTGTTTAATTGCTCAAGTCTCTCTCAAATGAGCATAAGCCAAACAGTTGGGATTCATAAGGGGTATATAAAAGTCAGTTTTATGAAGCTGAATGTCTTCCACATCTATCATGACCCCAATTGGACAGACATCCTCTGAAGAAAGAAATATTTGTCAGCATGTCTGCTGTCACATACCCCGCTCCTTTAATATAGGGGCCTGTCAATTTCGATGAGATGTTTTCAACCCAGGGGTTGTAACTGATCGACTTCCATCAAGTCCTGATATTAATGCCCTCATTATGACCCTGGCGGACGGCGGTATTATGGATTATTTTCCCATAATATGACACTGGCAGTTTGGCTCAAGCCAACCGCCAAGGTACCACTCTGTCCCCTACGGGGGTAACAGCTGACGGGCTGGAGACTTAAGCCAGGCAGCCGTCACTAGTCCGCTCGCGGGATTATGACCCCCGCCTACCGCCATGGTTTTCGTGGCCTCCTTACCACCATGAAAACCATGGCAGTAGGAACTATCAGTGACAGGGAATCCCTTCCCTGTCAATCACAGGGGTCGTCCCTGACCTCCTCCTCAGATTTCCCACCCACTCCACCCTCCCTTTCCAGACCCCAACATACACGCACCTTCACGCACCATCACACACACTCATACAGACACTTATACCCACATGCACCTATGCATGCATTCATCCATTCACACACATCCAAACACACTGACATACAAACAAGCACACACGCATTCACACATCAAAACATACATGCACTCACACATTCACACATGCACACACCTACCACACGCAACGCACACCCGCATTCACGAACACACAAACATACACACACACCCCTACAGACACACACACAACGCCCCCCTCCCTCCTCTATGGAGCACCCAACTTACCTGATTACAGGGGTCCTCCGGCAGGAGACGGGACAGGGCGCTGCTGCCAGCAACAGCGTCTGCCAACAGAATACTGCCAGACAGTATCATGGGTCATGATACGGTGTGCGACGGTCTACTGCCGTGGCGCTGCTGCCACCTTATCGCCATCCGCCGCCATGACCGTAGCTGGAATTCCACCATCCTTCTGGTGGTATTCCAGCTACGGTCATAATATGGCGGTCGGCTGGTAGCCATGGCAACGGTCTCTTGGTGGCCCTCACCGTGGCGGTAGACGGTTTTTACCACCAATGTCATAATGAGGGCTCAAGTCTTTCTGTCTAGAAATTCACATAAATCATAACCGTGATGTTGTCTACTCTTATGACCACTGTTTTTTCATCTATGAAGAGATCAAAGATGTGGATGGGTTAAAATGTGATTCGCAGTTTGAGATATTAAACCATTTCTGAAATTATATTTCTTGGCTATCTAACTGAAAACACTGCAACAATTTACCATTCACAAGCCACCACTTATGGCTTTAAAGATAGCATATTCTTAAAGCTGTTGCAGTCTACATAGACTGTGCTGCAACTTGATGACACCTGGCAGGTTATAGACTTGAGACGGATCTTTGCCCAAATGATACCAAAGACTTTTAGCATCAAAATTTCGTAATCCACCTCAATTGTGTATATTACACATTTCCTTTAGTGTTTATTGAATACCATCTTCATATTCGAAATACGGCTGAGAAAAGAACCTGCCACTGGGTTCACCTACAGATACAGAATTTTGGTGAACACATTTCGTGAAGAAATGAGCCTGGACAGGAGCCAAAGAGTTGAAAGTGATCATAAGGAACAGCAAATCACAGGAATTGTTAGGTAGGATGTGATGTGAAAATAAGCATCCATTGAACAAATAGAAAGAAATGCACCCTTGACTGTCTATAGAGATGGTGTACTGAAGAGACTTTCTAATACGTTTGACAAATGTAACAATACTGTTGAGGCCTATCTTTTTCCCTTCTTAAGAATAATAATGTTTTCCTCCTTCATCACGAAATGTGGGATAATATGGACAGAGCAGAACGCTTCACTATGCCCCTGAACAATGATTTACATGAGGTGATAAGTGCCATGGAATTTTTGGGAAACTGATATACTACACCTTGACAATCACACCCAAACCCAAGATGCCTGTGTCATCCCTTTTTTACGCTTGAAAGAATAATTGGATTAAGCCCCTTGTAGGTGCAATGCACTGGAAAGCAGACAGGATAGGCTTATAGTAAAGGAAGCTCCTCTAAGCTGGGACCTAGTGGGTAACCTCAGCAAAGAGAAATTAAATGAAAACTCCATAAGACAATGGTTTTCCTATAAGGAAGAAGTTGGATCTAATGAAGTAAAGATTACATGGCTTCATTGGGTAACTGAATGTTTTGCTAAGCGTCTTTTACAAAAATAACATTTTTAAAAACAACGTTTGCAATAAACCATTTTCCCATAAAAAAAGCCTAGTCAAATGTATCATGTATCTAAAAAGTATTAATTTAGAAATTAAAATTGAAATATAAGTATGTGCCAAGGTGTGTTTTGATATTACAACTATCTATCCATCTTCTATCTATCTATCTATCTATCTATCTATCTATCTATCTATCTATCTATCTATCTATCTATCTATCTGTCTGTCTGTCTGTCTGTCTGTCTATCTATCTATCTATCTATGTACAAATATATATATATATAACATCTTTGATATTATCATTGATGATATCAATGTAATATTTGCAATAACATTTTTGACCAAAAAACTAGACATGGCGGAGCACGAGTTATATTTACCTTAGTGCACGAGTTATAGTTACTTGAGGTACTCTAACTATAACTGGTGAATTTTTATGGTTTTCTATGCTTAAAATGTGAGTCCAATTATAACATCCCTATAACCTTTGGATTTTTAAGTAAATTCCTATGTTTGTTTAAATTTTATTTCCTAGCTCTAAAGTCCCCGTAACCTTTGTTTTTTACAATGAATATATATATAGATATATATATATATATTCACAAAAAGAACTCGAAATACCGAGGCTCAAAAAGTGGCGGTCCGACCATGGCTTCGAGCAATGCCATAAAAATGCATGGAAATCTTGTAATGACAAGAAGGGTCAGGACACTTCCAGTATAGTTAAAGCTTTTTACTCTTTTCAACAAAATTTCTCCCAACGCGTTTCAGCCGTAGCCTTGTTCACAGATGTGACCTGACCCTTCTTGTCATTACAAGATTTCCTTGCATATATATATATATATATATATATATATATATATATATATGTATATATATATATATATATATACACAGTTATACAGGTACATCGAGTTGTCATAATACCATGACCAAAATATGAATATATATATCTATATATATATATATATATATATATATATATATATATATATATATATATATATATACTTACATTATTTATTCAACGTACATGGATGGGGAGTTAACAATAGTAAGTCTAAAATTCACTCCATGCACTTAATTCCTTGATATTTTTGGGTTCGATATTTTCGTCATGATATTGTGACAACTCAATGTACCTGCTTTGACTTTCTAGATTACAAGTGGAACAGATGGAATACAAAAAACTAAACAAAATGTTTAGTGTCGACCCTGTCAGCCATTTGTGGTCCTCCCCAAAGCTTTTATCTTTGCCCTCTATGTTTATTTTTCTGAAATACCTTTTTGTTGGCTTTAGGGCATTGAATTTTACCACTGTTAACCAGTGCCAACCAGTGCCACAGAACTAACGCCCTTAAACAAGGTAAAATTTACTTCCATCTAATTGCCATATTTACTTTACTTATAGTTCCCTTGTACAATAGTATACCATATAACCAGGCCCTTTAAATTAAATGCTACTGGTGTGCCTGCCACAGTATTTGAGCTACCCACTTCAGTAGCTCCTTAAAACATGTCCCAGGCCTGCCATTGAGGCCGGAATGCAGTTTTCAACTGCCAATTAGACGTGGCAATATAACCTCCTTGCTAAGCCTCAACCTTTCATTTTATAGCATATAAGTCATCCCTAAGGTAGGTCCTAGGTAGCCCACACAGCAGGGACATTGTACTTAAAAGGTTTTTCAAGTAATTTAAAGCTATAAATGTCCTGGTAATGAAAATCTAAATTTGTTGTTGTGAGGTCTACCTGTCCTATAGGATAATATTGAGTTGCCTTATTACATTCAATAAGTACAAACATTTGATTGGTAACACATAAGCATTTTGGCCCAGATTTATGTTAAAGTGTCGCAGTGCAGTGCTACACCAAAAATAGCAGCCCTGCGCTCTGCCACTTTAGAAATACAGAGGTGCACCATATTTAGAGGAATCCAGTGCACCCCTGCCTTTCCACCTGCGCTGATGCTGAATTAAGCTGCCTAGCGCCAACGCAGGCATCCTTGTATCATAGTGTAAGGGTGTGACTATTGAGGGATAGATTGTTTATGTGCAGGAAGGTATCCATTGCTACACATAAAAAATCTATAATGGCAATTTGGCACTTCTATGCACGGTGCAAAATGCAGAACACAGAGAATTACCAAGGTGTCATTTTGAATGATTGTTTATGTGCAGGAAGGTGCCCCTTCCTGCACATAAACGATCATCCATGGCATTTTGCTTCTTCTATACAAAACGCAGCACACATGAAAAAAGCAAAAAACGAGGAGCAATAAAAGCATTCCTTCGCTTTTTGCCATGAGTGGCATTCGTTTTTTGATGCTGCCTCGGATTAACTACAACTCCTAAATCTGAGGCACTGGTTGGAACCTCCACTGGTACACCCATTGCACGGCCCTCTAATGCAGAAAACTGTTTATTAAAAGGAGGCGTAACTCCCCAAAAAAGTGGTGTTACACCTCCTTGTAGATATGGAGAGGTGATTAGTGCCACTCGAGCATTATGAAAAGTGCCCCTTCATATTTTGTATTTATGAAATTGTAATTAAAAATGTTCTTTAATCGTAAAGTCAGATTTTAAATTACCATTTGAAAATGCTACTTTTAGAAAGTTGCTGTTTTTCTGCCCTTTGCCATTTGGTGCCTTCAGCCTGTCCTGTGTCACATGACTGGGTGCAGCTAGAAGTCAGGCTTTGTGAATTTCTCCCAGACAGTTACAAAGTAGAGGGGTTAGGTGAACCTGAATGGATCGTCTGCTGGGACGATCGGATTGGAGATGGGCACAGTCCCACCTTTCACCCCCCTACTTGCAAATGAATAGGCTGTCACCACTGTATTATTCCTGCAGCCTGCCTGGATCCAGGGCAGCACCAAGTAGAAAAATGGGACTCTCAGACCCACTCACTTTCTGGCCCTGCTGAAGTACTCTCAGAGGACTGTCTCCTGCTTTGTCCACAAGACTTCTTTGCTGCACCTTGAAGGGCTTCTTTGCTGTCTGAGCCTACTTTGAACCCTCAGAGAAGTGCCATGCCAATTTAGACCTATTTCTTCACCTCAACCCAGGGCTCCCAGTGTGACTCTGAGGACTAGTTTGTTGGCCTCCTTTTCAGAACAAGAGGGACATAACAAGCTCTATCTTGAATTTGCACCTGGACCCAGCCTGAGCGAGTCCTAACCCCTCAAGAGGTACCCCTCTAGTCTAGTCCCGGGCTCTTAGGGGTGGCGCCAGAGGCCCCCGTATAACTACATTATGAAAATTAGGTCTTGGATATATTTTACTAAAGATTGCTCTGAGAACTGAGAGAAGATTGGGATCAAGCTGTGTATTTGTCTACTAAAGGTGCATCATGGTCTGCCACATTTTTCAACTTTGACTCAGTCTTACATGACTTGATGTCCGCTCTTGGTGCTTTGATCTTTTAAGCACTAGTTTTTACTATAAACTTTAAAAATTCATAACTTTGGTTCTACTGATTGGGGTTTTGTTGTTTTGGTTTCACTAATTTATTAAAATGTACTAAATTTTTCCAAATTGATGTGGGATTTTGGTTGTTTTGTGTTTTCAACTTGTTACTCTTTTTGTGCTGCATAAATGCTTTACATATTGTATCTAAATTAAGACTGCTTTCTGCCAAGCTATCTTAGAGTTAAACACAGGTTAATTCAGTGACTTTTGTGGTTCACTGTGACAGTGATTGTGTCTTTTGCTTGAGTAGAGGTTACCATTTTCAAACAACAACACAATTGCTTACAGATATTAAGACCTGTCAAAATGTATGAAACAACACATGATCAATGTTGGACCTGGCTTTTTGACAGGGTCATCCCCAAACTTTTTGCCTCCTTCCTCCTATTTTTTCTGACCTGTTGTTGTTGGCTTTTGAACTCTGGGCGCTTTACCACTGCTAACCAGTGCTAAAGTGCCTATGCTCTCTGTGTAACTTGTACTGTTGATTGGTTTATCCATGATTGGCTATTTGATTTACTTGTAAGAACCTAGTAGAGTGTACTATATGTGTGTAAGGCCTGTAGATTAAATGCTACTAGTGGCCTGCAGCACTGGTTGTGCCACCCACTTAAGTAGCCCCTTCACCTTGTCTCAGGCCTGCCATTGCAAGGCCTGTGTGTGCAGTTTCACTGCCACTTCGACTTGGCATTTAAAAGTACTGGCTAAGCCTAAAACTCCCCTTTTTCTACATATAAGTCACCCCTAATGTGTGCCCTAGGTAACCCCTAGAGCAGGGTGCTGTGTGGGTAAAAGGCAGGACATGTACCTGTGTAGTTTATATGTCCTGGTAGTTGTAAAACTCCTAAATTCGTTTTTACACTACTGTGAGGCCTGCTCCCTTCATAGGCTAACATTGGGGCTGCCCTCATACATTGTTGAAGTGGCAGCGGCTGATCTGAAAGGAGCAGGAAGGTCATATTTAGTATGGCCAGAATGGTAATACACAATCCTGCTGACTGGTGAAGTTGGATTTAATATTACTATTCTAGAAATGCAACTTTTAGAAAGTGAGCATTTCTTTGCACTTAAATCTTTCTGTGCCTTACAATCCACGTCTGGCTAGGTTTAGTTGACAGCTCCTTGTGCATTCACTCAGACACACCCCAAACACAGGGTACTCAGCCTCCCTTGCATACATCTGCATTTTGAATGGGTCTTCCTGTGCTGGGAGGGTGGAGGGCCTGCCCTCACACAAAGGACTGCCACACCCCCTACTGGGACCCTGGCAGACAGGATTGAACTGAAAAGGGACCTGGTGCACTCCTTAGCCACTCTTTGAAGTCACCTCTACTTCAAAGGCACAATTTAGTATAAAACAGGGCCTCTGCCCTACCACCTCAGACACTTGCTGGATAAGAAACAGAACCTGCATCCTGCCAAGAAGAACTGCCTGGCTGCTCGAAGGACCCACCTGACTGCTTCCTACAAAGGACTGCTGCCTTGCTGTTGGCCTGCTGCCTTGCTGAACTCTTGTCTGGCTGCAAAAGTGCTCTCCAAGGGCTTGGATAGAGCTTGCCTCCTGTTCCCTGAAGTCTCAGGAGCAAAAAGACTTCTCTTTTTCAACTGGACTCCTTGTGCGCCGAAGTTTTTGAAGCACAGCTTGTTCCGCGGTGAAAAATTCACTGCACGCCGATCCAGAAAGACGCTGCTCGACGCGATGCCTGCGGTGCGACCGGAACTTCGGCGCATGGTCTCGCATGGACAACGCCGCCCAACTTCCAGATAGGAAATCAACGCAACGCCTGCCGTGAGCAAGAAAATTCCACGCACAGCCTCCCGGAACGACGCGAAGCCGGATAACAAGCTGAGGAATCTACGCACAGACCCTGGGACATCTGGTAATCCCGCGATCCATAGAAGGAGACGGTCCGCGTGCTGGAAATCGACACACGTCTTCCCCGGGTAAAAAATAACGACGTAAGTCTGTGTGTGAAGGGGCAAAACCGACGCACACACCATTTTTCTTCCCGTAGAACGACGCACACCTCCCCGCATGAAAAATAACGATTTTTCCACGCATCTCCTCTTCTGCGGCCCTCTGCGGAGATTTTCCAATCCAAACCAGGTACTTTGTGCTTGAAAGAGACTTTGTTTACTTTTTTAAATACTTAAGACACTTCATATCACTTTTCAGTGATATCTTTACAAATTCATATTGCATCTTTGATCGTTTTGACCTGCAAATACCCAGATAAATATTATATATTTTTCTAAACACTGTATGGTGGATTTTTGTGGTGCTATATTGTGTTATTGTATGATTTATTTCACAAATGCTTTACACATTGCCTTCTAAGTTAAGCCTGACTGCTCGTGCCAAGCTACCAGAGGGTGGGCACTAGATAATTTGGATTGTGTGTGACTTACCATGACTAGAGTGAGGGTTCTTGCTTGGACAGAGGGTAACCTGACTGCCAACCAAAAACCCAATTTCTAACAATCAACTTCTCAGTGAGGTCAGATGCCACACATAGACCGTCAACTCAAGGAAAGAGAGTGGATAGCCTTGAAGCACTTTATGATGGTGTAGGATGCATAGGTTTGCAGTGATGTAGAATTGTGGAAACCACATAAGTTTCATGAGGGATTATTCCACTTTTATTGACATTGTTAGAAATGGGGTCTCTAGTTGGCAGTCGGTTTGCACACTGTCCAAGTAGGGACCCTCACTCTAGTCAGGATAAGGGAGATACCCAGCTCAGATAACCCCTTGTCACCTCCTTGGAAGATTGGTACGAGTAGTCAGGCTTATCTCAGAAGCAAAGTGTAAAGCATGTGCACATATCACACAATCATACAGTGAAACCATACCAACTTTAGAAGAAAAGCCAATATTTACAAGACCAAAATGAGACAAATCCATCATACAATAATAAAGATATGAATTTTGCAAGAATTAAATTAAAAGTACAGTTCCTTGAAGTTGATACCTCTGTCTGGGACTATCACAGCGTCATGAACAACAAATCGAACAGTTCAGGCCGGCCACGGTTTTGTGGGCAATCTATGGTGTCTGGAAGACCCGAAAACAGTACCTTGGAAACGCAGAGCATTGTGGTCTTTCACTTAGATCTGGAGGGCGTCGTCGCTGGCATCAAAGTTGTGAAAGGCGTTGATTCTGGAGGTCGGTGCGGGGGTCATCGGGCCCTCGAAGTCACATATGTTCCAGATCGAATTCTAAGCTGATGATGAAGTGTTGATGGCATCAGGGCTATGGTGCGATGCAGGACGATGCGACGTGTTGTTCCCACGGGCCACTGTGCAGACAGTTGCTCAGTGATGGAGTTGTGCGGCGTCAGTGAAATCAGGGCTGCAATGTGAAGTGGGGCAGTGTGACATGTGGTGTCTCCAGGGCACAGTGCAGGTAGTGGTGTCATCGTTGCTGAACAACTTTCATCGGTAGGCCCAAGGAGCGGTGCGGCGCAGGCCAGGCTCCATGTGACACCCACTGGTCATGGTGCAGACAGAGGCATCGTTTGATCATGCTAGAGTTGATGGCACTGGCGAACCGGAGCTGCGGTGCCGGATAGGATGCTGCATCATGTACCTCACAGGCAGTGTCCTCAAGCCACACCGCAGGCAGCGGTGTCATTGTCAGTGTGGAGTGGCAGCGTTGGGAATGCCAATGCTGCGATGTTAACAAGGTGATGTGGAGTGCTGGCCCACAGTTCACGGTGCAAGCAGCAGCTCGGTGGCTTCAGTGGGACTAGGTTTGCAATGTGAGGCGGGGTACAGCTCTGTTCATAGTCATCAGGTCCGGGTGCAGTCAGCAGCATCGTTGACGACATTGCAGTGGTTTTTCTTCTATTGCTGCACAAAACACACAGTTCCCAGTGCTCTAGGCAGAGGAAGCTGAGGTCTTTGTTATCCCTGAGTCTTCCAACAGGAGGCAAGCTTGACTTCAAGCCCTTGGAGAAACTTCTGAACCAGGATACACAGCAAATTCCAATCCTTGACCTTTTTGAGGCAGAAGAAGCAACTGCAGTCCAACCCACCGAAGCACACACAGAAAAAAGGCAGTACTCCTCCTCCAGCTCTTCATTTCTCCTCTGCAGAGGTTCCTCTTGATCAAGAAGTCCTCTAAAGGTTTGTGGGTTTTGGTGCACTACTTCTACTAGTTCTGGACTTTGAAGTAGAAAGTCTCTGTTGTTCGCAAGATCCTGCCTTGCCCAGGCCTGACCCCAGATAATGTATTGTGTGAGGACAGGCACAGCCCTTTCAGGTGCAGGTGTCAGCTCCTCTCTCCCCACTCTAGCCCAGGACAATCATCAGGATGTGCAGGCTACACCCCAGCTCCCTTGTTGTCACGGTCTAGAGGGAATTCATAAATAGCCCAACTGACAGTTTGACCCAGACGTGGATTCCACAGACGGGAAGAGGCACAAGAGGCACAAGAGGCACAGAATGGTTAAGCAAAAAAATACTCACTTTCTAAAAGTCGCATTTTCAAATTGTGATTTTAGCGACCCCAAACTCCCCATCTCAATCGGATCCCAATGTGATACTGTACTATTTTTATATTTAAAGGCAGACCCCATTTTAACCTATGGGAGAAACAGACTGTACAATAGTGAAAACCGAATTTGGCACGATTTCACTATTATAACATGTAAAACACAACAGTACATGTCCTATCTTTTAAATACACTGCACCCTGCTCATGGGGCTACCTAGGGCCTACATCAGGGGTGACTGACATGTAGAAAAAGAGACGGTTAAGGACTGGCTAATGGGTACATTTGCTAGGTCCAATTAGAAGTGCAAGCCTGCTCACACAAACACTGCAGTGGCAGGTCAGAGACATTTTTACAAGGCTACTCATATGGGTGGCACACTGCTGCAGGCCAACTAGTAGCATTTGATGTACAGGCCCTAGGCAGCTCTAGTGAACTTTAATAGAGACTTTCTACTGAATCAGATATGCCAATCAGGAATAAGCCAATTACACATACAATTGACACAGGAGCACTTGCACTTTAGCACTGGTCAGCAGTGGTAAAGTGCCCTGAGTACCAAATACAGCAAAAACAGGGTCCAGCACACAAAACATGAAAAGCAGAGGCCAAAAGACAGGGGAGATTTCGCTAAGCATGCCAGGTCTAACACGTGTCCCCCAGCTGAAAGTGGGGAGAAGCTACCCAGCCTCGTGGGGGTTCTCATCACTAAGGTGGAAGAATCTGGAAAGACCATCAGCATTGGCATGTTTTGTGCCAGGGCGGAGTTCCACTGTAAAGTCCAATCCCTGTAGGGAGATTGACCACATCAACAGTTTTGGCTTCTCACCCCTTACCTGCATTAACCATCCGAGGGGCCAATGGTCTTTCTGAACCCAGAAGTGAGACCCAAACAAGTAGGATCTTAGCTTCTTCAGTGCCTAGACCACAGCAAACGCCTCATTCTCAATTGCATTTCACCTATGTTCCCGGGAAAGTAACTTCCTACTAATGAAGGCTACAGACTAGTCTAGGCCATCTTAATTTAGCTGCGCCATTACTGCTCCTATACCATGCTCTGAAACATCCGTCTGCACAACAAATTCCTTAGAGAAGCTAGGTGCCTTCAGCCTGGGTGCTGTGCACATGGAGGCCTTCAGGGCATCAAAAGCTTTCTGGCAAGTTTCAGTCCAGATCACATTTCTGGGGTGCTTCTTGGAGGTTAGCTCAGTCAAGGGAGTAACAATAGTGCCATTCCCCATGACAAACATCCCATAATATCCTGTGAGACCTAAAAAGGCTCTTACCTCGGTCTGGGTCTTGGGAGCCTCTCAAGCCAGGGTAGTGTCAATCTTTGCCTATGGGGTGCCACCTGGCCACTCCCCACCTGGTGTCCCAAGTACACTACAGAACCCTGCCATATTTGGCACTTATTTGCCTTAATAGTGAGGCCTGCTTTCTGCAGTGCCTCCAACCCTTTACAGAGGTGCTGTAAGTGCTTCTCCCACGTGGAGCTGAACACAGAAATGTCATCCAGGCAAGCTGCACTGAAGTCTTCCAGCCCAGCCAACACCTGGTCGACCAATCTCTGAAAGGTGGCAGGGCCATTCTTCATCCCTAAGGGCAACCCACTAAACTGGTAGTGCCTATCTGGTGTGGAGAATACAGACCTCTCCTTAGTCACCTCAGTCAGGGCAATCTGCCAGTAGCCAGAGGTCAGACCGAATGTACTTAGGTATTTGGCAGCCCCTAACCAATCAATGAGCTCATCAGCTTGAGGATGTGGTGCGCGTCAGTCTTGGGGACCGCATCGAGTCCGTGGTAATCCACAAAAAAACATGAGTTTTTGGGGGGTGCAAGGAGGAGCAGACTTTAGGACCAAGACCACAGGGCTGGTCCAAGGGCTACTGGAAAACTCAATAACCCCTAATTCTCATATTTTAGGCATCTGTGATGCGAGCATTGACCTTGTCAGTCACTCTGTAAACTTTATGTTTCACAGGAGGACTTTCCCCAGTGTCCACATCATGTGTACACAAATGTGTGACCCCTGCGGTCAAGGAAAACAAGAAGGCAAACTGTCACAACACATGGTGACACTCACTCTGTTGCTCTGGGGTCAGTGAGGGGGAGAGGCTCACACCCTCCACCAACCTATCTTTCTTCTTGGCAGACAGGGACATCATCTGTTGCCAGGAGCATAGTAACCTCAGACTGTTAAAAGTGAGGCTTGAGACGGTTCACATGCACGACACTCAAAGGATTCCTGTGAGTCTGCAAGTTTACCAGATAGGTGACATTGGTCTTGGGCTCCACCACCTCAAAAGGCCCAGACCACTTATCTTGGAGCTCCCTGGGCGCCACTGGGGCCATCACCCAAACCTTTTGCCCAGGCTGGAGCTCAACCAGAGTGGCATTCTGGTCATACCAGCGTTTCATGTCTTCCTGGCTTGCCTCCAGTTTCTCCTGAGCAATCCACTGGAAGCGGGCTGTCTGGTTCCTGAAAGCCAGCATGTAACTGAATACATCCTGTGGGGGTTTACTGGCAGGGGCATTCTCCAACCCCTCCTTCACCAGACTCAAAGGTCCTCTGACAGGCTGGCCATACAGTAACTCAAAGGGACTAAATCCAAGACCCTTTTGAGGCACCTCCCTGTAGACGAACAGAAGGCATAGCAAGTGGACGTTCCACTTCCACCTCAAGGGCTACGACAGGCCCATAATCATGCCTTTCAAGGTATGGTTAAATCTCTCAACCAGACCATTACTTTGGGGGTGGTAAGGAGTATTGAACGTATATGTCATACCACACTCCTTCCACAAAGACCTAATATAAGAAGATATGATGTTGGTACCCCTGTCAGAAACCCCTTCCTTGGGGAACGCCATGCGAGTAAAAATACCCATCAATGCACGTCCCACCACAGGGGCAGTGATTGATCTCAGAGAAATGGCTTCTGGGTACCGGTGGCATGGCCCACCAAGACCAGGATAAGCATGTTGGCTAAGGCTGTCTTGGGGTCCAGAGGTCCCACAATGTCAATACCTACCATCTAAAAGTGGGTACTCAACACAGGAAAAGGTTGGAGGGGATCCGTGCACCCCCCACTCTTGCCACTGGCCTGACATGTTTGGCAACACCTACAATAAGGATCTGAGTGCCTGCACATTGGGGGCCAGTAAAAGTGGATAACAAGACCCTCAAAGGTCTTGTCCTGCCCCAAATGTTCCAACAAAGGCACCTCTTCAGCCAGACCCAGTAGGAAGGCTCTGAAACACTGGGGTACCACCAGCACACGGGCTGTCCTCCCAGTAAAACAAATGTGATCCAGGCTCCTTGCCAGATGCCTGGTCTGTAGCCTGCTGCCGCAAACCCTCCAGAGTAGGACATGTCTTCTGTGTCTCACTGAATGCTTCCCTGGTGGGTTCCCCTTCCTGCTGCCACTGAGTCAGCTCAGGAACCTCCCCCAGTTCAGACACCTGCTCCCCTGTTGGCTCCAGGGCCTCCCCCTCAGGTTCAGCCTCTTCATGGACTGTGGGAACTTTTGGAGTGGGTTTCCTGTGCCCCTTGCCCTTCCCCCTTCTGGCAGACACCTGGACCACTTTTCAGGCTCCAGGGTCTCCTCTCACCCTGATGGATTGCTAAGGATCGGGTGGACACACATCCAGGCAGACCCAACATCTCCAAGTGAGATCTGTGTTCCACCTCCTTCCAAGGGGAATCCTTCAGGTTGTTGCCAAGCAGACAATACACTGGCATGGTTGGACTCCCAGCTACCCTTAAGGAACCTGAGACCACCCCCTCATTCAAAGGGAACCTGCGCCACTTTGCACAGGCGCTCCGTGTTGTCCTCTGCAACTACTTGGTGAAGTGCATGGGGAACTATCTACTCTTCTGACACCAGGTGACTCCTCACCGTGCTCACACTGGCTTCTGTGTCTCTCCGAGCCTATACTACTTTTCCATTGATGGTCACCAACTGCCTGTATTTCTTAGTGCTCTCAAGCACGAGGGTCCTCTGGACCATTTCAATGTCCCCTAGTGAGACAAGGGTTATCTCAGCTGGCTCCCACCCACCTGGAACCAACTCCTCCCCAAGAGCTACACTAGCCAACCCCTGTAACTGAGCACCAGTGGGTGCCTGTTTCCCCTTGGGATATTTGGGGTCCCCCCTGATGTGACCCACCTGATCACATGTAAAGCACTTGTGGGGACCCTTCTCTGCAAGTTTCCCTGTAGAGATCCATGGTTTCTTCTCTACCGGAGGCTGGGAATCCTTACACTGGATACTAGGTTGGGGCCCTTTTGAGACCTCCCCCTGTTTACACTTACCCCGCACTTCTTCTGATGGGGACCATGCCCACACTTGGGCATGGTATTCTCCGTACCTCTTCTGGACCCTAGTGCTCTCCCATCGTTCAGCTTCCTGTGCAAGCTTTCTGTGCTCAGTCAGCTTGCTGTCAATTAGGTGGTGGCGCAGCTCTGGAAAACAAAGACTGGACAAATGCTCCCAAGCAATCACATTGTACAACCCCTCATAAGTTGTCACCTTGCTGCCCTTCATCCAACTATCCAGTGAACTGCAGTAAAAGTAAACACATTCCAACCAAGTAGGGGATGCCTTCTTTTTGTAGGACCTAAACGTATCCTGGTAGTACTCACGGGTGAGCCCTTATATTGTGAGAAGGGCATCCTTCATGTTAGAGTAGGTGAGCCCCTGAGGATCCCCTAAGGATGTCAGTGTGCCTCCCTTCTACCTCAAATTGCTTCCACCGACCCGTCCCTCAATGTGCTTCAGGGACCGTGTTCATGTGGAGAGCTGACTCATACCCCCTAAACCACGGATATATGTCATCCTCCCTCTTGTAACCTTTCACTAAGTCCTGCGGAATGTGTACCCTTCTTTCAGGCTGCACTGAGGTACTGCAGCCACCATCTCTACTAGGCTGGCTCCTCTGATCTAGTTCCCTAAAACTTAGCCCATGAACCAGGAGCAGCTTCTTCTCTTCTATGGACAGTTTCCTCTCCTCCATTTCCCTCTCCATTTTCATCCTCAACTTCTCTAACTCCAACTGGTGAGCCCTCTCTGCCTGTCTTACCCTTGGATGACACACTGCTACCTGCCCTGGAGACCCTCCCCTCAGGCATGACAGGCATATCCACTACACCATTGTGAACACTCTGCACCTTTCATCCCTCTCCTCTGTGTGCCCCTCAGCCTCCTTGGCTGTCACGCCAGCCCACAGTGCCTTTTTCAGCTCCTCCTTCCTGGTGGACCTCTTAATGGGACAGGCAAGATCCTTACAAAACTGCTTCAGTTGAGCCACTGCATACAACTCCAGTTTCTCCAACTCAAAAACAGCTTTTGAGGACGCAGCTGATGCATCCCCAGTTTAAGACATAATAGCAAGATTCACTCCCAGATGCAACGTTCCAAGGCAGAAAAAGTTCCCAATGAGAAGTTCAAAAATAAACATAAAGATCACCAAAAATATGGAAGCAGGAAAAAAGTCCAAAAAGAGAAAAAGCAAAAATCACCAAGACAAGTAGTATGCAGTCACGTAATGGTCTGCACTGAAGACAGTAGTGTACACTTAATCACTTTATGTCAGGTACTAATACAAGTCCAATCCCAACCGCTGATCACCGATGTTGAAATGGGGTCTCTGGTTGGCAGTCAGTTTGCACTCTGTCCAAGCGGGGACCTTCACTCTAGTCAGGGTAAAGGAGAAACACACCTGGTTAACCCCCACCCCCTTGGCAGCTTAGCATGAGCAGACAGGCTTAACCCCAGAAACAATGTGCTAAGTATTTGTATCAACACACACAGTAATACAGTGAGAACACTGCAAAATGGACACCACACCAGTTTAAAAAAATAGGTCATATTTATCTAAATGAAACAAGACCAAACAACAAAAATCAAACATATACAAGTCAAGATATGAATTTTAAAAAGAATAAGAGTCTTAAACCTTAGAAAACTGGGAGAATGCTGTTGTTGTACAAAGTGCATGGTTTGCATCAAAAATAAAGCTGCACAGGCGAGCGTACATCGGAACAGTCAGAGTTGCTTTGATCCCTTACTCACAAGTGAGTGCGTGCTTCATTTCTTTCCCTGGTTGGGTCAGCGATGCGCCATTTTTCTCCCTCGCAAGAGAGCAATGTGTCGATTTCTGGAGGCTTTGCATCGATTTTTCACGCCCAGCGATGTTGCCTTGAAATCCGGTTGCACGGTGTCAGGAAACCGTGCTGCGTGGGGTTTGTGTCTTTTTCAGCAGCCGCTAGCCGGTGTTGCATATTGTTTCTCCTGCCTTGATGTGCCAATCTCCCAGCCGCGATGCAGGCAGAGTTTGATTTTAGCCATGACACCGGTGGTGCGTCGTTCATCAACTGCGTTGCAGATGGTGCATCAAACATTTCCCTGCACAGCAGTCTTTCTGTGGATTTCATTCCTTTTCCACCAGCTTTACCTTTCAAGGGCCCAGGAACTGCATGGGACACCGCTTTTTAGGGCAGGAGTCTCACTGGAGAGTCCAGGTGCTGGCAGAGGAAGTCTTTGATGGCCCTGAGGCTTCAACAACAGGAGGCAAGCTCAACTCAAGCCCTCGGAGATTCTTCTCAAGCAGGAATGTACAACAAAGTCCAGTCTTTGTCCCCTTTCACAGGCAGAAGCAGCAACTGCAGGAAGACTCAACAAAGCATAGGCATAGGCAGGGGCAGCACTTCTCCTCAGCCCTTTAACCCTTCTCCTTGGAAGAGGTTCCTCTTGAATCCTTGAAGAAATCTGATTTTCAGGGGTTTGGGTCCAATTCTTATACCCCTTTCTGCCTTTGAAGTAATCATACTTCAAAGGATAGTCTCTATTGTTCACAAGATTCTGCCTTGCCCAGGCCAGGCTCCAGGCTCACAATAGGGCATTGGAAACTGCATTGTGAGAGGGCAGGCACATCCCATTTAGGTGTATGTGACTACTCCTCCCTCCACTCTACCACAGATGGTCCATCAGGATATGCAGGCTACTCTGCAGCTCCCTTTCTCTCACTGTCTGGAGGAAATTCACACCAGTCGAACTGGCAGTCTGACCCAGACACGGAATCCACAAACAGGCAGAGTCACAGAATGGTTTATGCAAGAAAATGCCCACTTTCTAAAAGTGGCATTTTCAAACTAACAATCTAAAAAACACCTTCACTAAAAAGATGTATTTTTAAATTGTGAGTTCACATTCCCCATCCTCCATATTTCTATCTGCTCCCAAAGGGAAGCTGCACTTTAATGATATTTAAAGGCAGCCCCCATGTTCACCTATGAGAGAGATAGGCCTTGCAACAGTGAACGCTGAGTTTAGCAGTATTTCACTGTTACGACACGTAAAACACACCAGTACATGTCCCACCTTTAATGTGCACTGGACCCTTCCCATGTAGCTACCTAGGACCTACCTTAGGGGTGCACTTGCCAGGTCGGATTGGCAGTTTAAAGCTACACACACAGACACTGCAGTGGCAGGTCTGAGCCATGTTTACAGGGCTACATATGTGGGTGGCACAACAAGTGCTGCAGTCCCACTAGTAGAATTTGATTTACAGGCCCTAGGCACCTCTAGTGTACTTTGCTAGGGACTTACTAGTAAATAAAATATGCCAATCAGGAATAAGCCAATTACACATACAATTGACAAAGGAGCAATTGCACTTTAGCACTGGTCAGCAGTGGTAAAGTGACCAGAATACCAAAAACATAATCCAGCACACAGTCAAAACATGGGAAGCAGAGGCAAAAAAGACAGGGGAAACCACACCAAGGATGCCATCTCTAAGAAATATTTTATGTGCTCGTAGATGCCTTTGTGCATAGGCCACAACATCTAAAATGGAAGTAAAAAGGGAATATCCGAAGGAAGATTCATATAGGATTAATATAAATAGAAAGGGTGGTGCCCACTTTGCACTTTTGTTAGCAGGGAATTGGCCAATTCACAAAGGCGTTCAAGAGTATATAAAAGTACACCTGTAGCAATACTTCAATTTTACAAACTTGTGATGGAAAATCGAAGCAAAAGCATTTCTTTTAAGATGACAGTCAGTTATACATGTAGTCACCAGTGTAAACCAGTGTAAGCAGTTTAGTGAATGAAGTCCATGGCAAAGGAAATTCTGGGTGTGAAGACTCCTCCGGATTTAGAAGTTCCTTTCACGAATCAGAGAATTTTCATTTATCACCGGGTTATAATTCAGGAGCTGAAGTGTACTGCATCTGAATATAAACAATGTAAGGTCCCTCTGCACGTTGTGAAATAACTGGCAGCTTGAAGAGGCCATCACGAAAGGTTTCCCATTTAAGTAAGTATATTATCATAAAATTGAGGACATTCATAATGCTTCCTGCATGAACAGTGTGAAGCTGAATTTACTAAAGTGCTCTCATGGTTTGTAAACTCCTAGTGTGTAAAACAACAGAGAAGTCAGAAAAAGGAAGGGCTTTCAAGGTTGATCCAGTGGTAAGCAAAGTTGCAAAGTAATCTACAAGGTTTATTAAATGACAGGAGACTGTCTGCCAAGAGCAGGAGAGATCCTTTGCACTGGCCGGTATTTTAAAAGTTGCAACACTGGCCATTTCCCCAAATTTTAACAGGTTCGACCTGCCGATATTTATCACAAATTGCGAGAAGTGTTGAAACATTAGTTACCAGGCATATTGTACTTAACTGGGCATTTGTAATGAGGATATTAGTGTGCAATTGTCAACCAGCCAGCCAACGCAGTACGCACATTTTCAGGAAAATTATGTGTCCTACCTAAGGATAAAACTTTGCAATTTTGCCACGGTTATTTAGAAAATAATACAGTGCGCCTTTCAAAACAGCATTTTCCTTATGCCTTAACCTTGAAGAACAATTCAATACCCGTTTTCTCAATCTATTCAGTTTGAAGACAATCGTTGTCATAGTTACACATATTCAGCTGTAGGTCAAATATAAAACTATTGATCCTCCTATGACTTCCTAGTGCAGAAAACACGATCATTATCCTCCTTTTTTAGCTGCGTGAATTATATAGTGGTGTAAAAGAGTAAAGTACAAATCACAAATGAAAATTCGCGCAACATTAAAATATTCTGTCCTTCTTCACTTTGCGCATTGAATTATTCTGTCTCTGCACGATACAACCAAAGGAACGGGTTTTCATTATAAACACAATAGCGTGTATTGTGAAATATCAGCAAAGAATTGATCACTGTTTAGAAGTGGTATGAAGTTTATTTAACAATAAATCAAGTTCTGGATCATCTGCTGGATTTTAATGCTGAGTTATATGGAGTGAGAGTTTGTCAAAATAGTGTTTGGGAACAACAGTGCATTATTACAAATGTGAGTTTAATTTATCTCTATTGTATCTTGTGCATTAGAACATGTCTTCTGCCCATAGTACAAATTTCATATATTTTATTCCTAGAGTAAGAATAAAAAGTGAGGTTTATTATAAACTCAAGTAAAAATAAAACTTAAATCGATATAAAAAGTCAAAGTTTTGTCATTGGTATGTGAAGGTTGTTCCAAGGCCCCATCCACAGTTCATCCTCGTCTGATTGTGTGTGATCGCTGTGGGACTCTAAAGGCCCCTTGGTGTCCTCATTATCCACCACAGACTCCTGTTCGTCCGTGTTTCTCCCTCGGTTCACAACCAGCCTCGCTGTGGTGTTGTCTGTCCCCATAGTACTAGAGGCCAATGATACGTTAGATGGCCTTGTATTCATATTGTCATGGAGAGATGGCCCACTGGAAAATGTGTTCAGCGGGACATTCTCCTCATGTGTGACTGCCAGTTTGTCCAGTTTCTTGAAGTGCTTCCCCAACCTTAAAGGGGATGTGATTTTTAAGTTATTGGTGAGGCAAGTTCGACGGGTTCTGACTACAGATCCGTTCTGAGCTAGGTAAATGTTGCCATTGGCGGTGTTCTGTATATTTGGGTGGCTAAGGCGGTTCATCTGTGATTCAGCAGCACTTTCTTCTCCTGTTGAGCTTGTCGTCTCAAATTCACGGTCAACCACTAACTTGATTTGCTTGTTTCTGGCCCACTATGATAAATCGAAAAGAAAATTAGATCGCATTAAACAGTTTGTATCCATTTCGATATTATAAGCCATAGTCACCAAACACAGCATAAAAGCATGGGCAAAGATCTAAACACATAAATATGTTGTTTAATTCCCCTTCCTACCCTGGAGTACATTTTCGACAATTTTCCCTTGGAATGTCAACTTCCCCCTCTTTGATGGTGATTTACTAATGCAGTTTCTCAACACTCATGACAAAGATAGCTGCACTGGTAAATGGATCTATTCTTGCCAGAAATCCCTTTGTGAATTCCTGGTTGCTCTAAATGAAGTATTTTTACACACAAATTTAAAGCGGAAAATAGATTTCTGAATATACCCCTCTATGTATTCAGTTTAACAAAAAGATATAAACATAATTTCAAACACTGTTGAATTTCGGGAATTAACCTGAAAACGTCTTCAACGTTTTTAAAGCAGATATAAATAGTTTATGAGGAGCACAATTGTATTTAACCACTTTTCAACTTAACAATGTTGATGAACATTTTAGCAAGAAGACCTTTTATATTTCAATATATGTTTTATATACTATATCAGAACAAATACACCAGGTCCTTTGAGTACCTGAATGTATCTTTCATGCCTTAAATGATCAAGGTGAATGTCTGACCATTATAGGTGAGATTCGCAATTTAAAATAGAGAAAGCATACATGCACATAATTTGGTAGCAAAGTACATTTTGATCGATACAAGATTTTGTACCTGTGCACAGTGGATGCCGCTCACTCGCAGATGGACTAAGCAAAGAGTGAGGTGTGAGATGTGGTCTAGGTAATGGCAGGCAGGCTCCTGGTGGTATTTATAACACAGTGACGCAGAGCAGCCTAGAAAGTCACCTTGCTGGCTGTGTCACGGGGAAAGGCCAGGAATGTACCATATTTAAAAAACATGGCACAGTACTCTCTTTGACCCAGCGCTGGTGCCGTTTTGGCTGCCAGTGCTAATGCAGGCACCCTTACCCCATGGAAAGGTGATGCAAGAGCGACCTAACCTAAGTTATAAATATGCCCCCCCCAAGACTCGGGAGAAATGGAGCATGACCGTACTAGAGCAAGACTTAAAGCACAAAGGGTGATTCACATGCTACCTATGTCTGTTGTTTTACCTCTTACACACATTCTAAAATATGGTGTACATTTTCTGATGTTTATGTTTGGAATAGGCATAAAAAATTAATTATTTTAATTGGTCAAGACCTTGAAGTCTGCCAAGGAAACAGAAGATGTAGGGATCGGTCTAGGGTTATCATGTCATCAGGCCTTCGTTCCGGTGCTTAATTTGTAAAGAAAATCAAAAACACAAATAATTAGGCCTATCCAATGTTTTTTTTGGACTCCACTGTGGATGGTACCGAACGCTGTGGTTGATGAAGAACAAGAATGCCTAGTATTGATTCTTACTCATGTTGCGTTGCTCCACCATCCTACACTTCAGGCAGATTAACTATGTTTCGGACCAACATAGTATCAAAGCTGCTGCACTGCCATGCTTCAAAGCATGAGAGAAAGACAGCACCATATATAATAAGATATGCCACTGTTTTTTCTTCCAAGGGTGATGGGGCACCTTAGCCTACAATGCACCTATGCACACAATAACGCACCATGGTGAAAGGTTGTGTGTGCATTCTGTCAAGTACAGGTTTTGAACTGGATGGGGAACCTTCCAATTGAAAAACTTTGATTTAATACTTTCCCTTCTTTCTACGTGGGCTGTAGAGTGCTTCCATACAAAGTTTGAAGAATGATGAAACCAATAAAAGCTGTCCCCACTTTTATTCCTCAATGAAGGAGGTGTTGTTTTTGGTGCATGGTAGTAGATTGATGTTTGCAGCAATACCTGTGGGTGGCTACATGGGAATACCATGGTTCACCCTTTGTTACTGATTTCTAAGATTCACTTCCCCAGTGTAGGAGGCTGGACTGGCTTGTAGTGAGTACCAAGGGGTACTTACACCTTGCACCAGGCCCAGTTATCCCTTATTAGTGTATAGGGTGTCTAGCAGCATAGTCTGATAGATAATGGTAGCTTAGCAGAGCAGCTTAGGCTGAACTAGGAGACGAGTGAAGCTCCTACAGTACCACTAGTGTCATATGCACAATATCATAAGAAAACACAATACACAGATATACTAAAAATAAAGGTACTTTATTTTTATGACAATATGCCAAAAGTATCTCAGTGAGTACCCTCAGTATGAGGATAGCAAATATACACAAGATATATGTACACAATACCAAAATATGCAGTAATAGTATTAGAAAACAGTGCAAACAATGTATAGTTACAATAGGATGCAATGGAGACACATAGGGATAGGGGCAACACAAACCATATACTCCAAAAGTGGAATGCGAACCACGAATGGACCCCAAACCTATGTGACCTTGTAGAGGGTCGCTGGGACTATTAGAAAATAATAAGGGTTAGAAAAATAGCCCACCCCCAAGACCCTGAAAAGTGAGTGCAAAGTGCACTAAAGTTCCCCAAAGGACATAGAAGTCGTGATAGGAGAATTCTGCAGGAAAGACACAAATCAGCAATGCAACAATGATGGATTTCCAGTCGAGGGTACCTGTGGAACAAGGGGACCAAGTCCAAAAGTCACAAGCAAGTCGGAGATAGGCAGATGCCCAGGAAATGCCAGCTGTGGGTGCAAAGAAGCTGCTACTGGACAGTAGAAGCTGGAGATTCTGCAGGAACGACAAGGGCTAGGAACTTCCCCTTTGGAGGACCAATCCCCCACGCCATGGAAAGTTGTGCAGAAGTGTTTTCCTGAAGAAAGACCGCCAACAAGCCTTGCTAGCTGCAAATCGTGCGGTTCGGGTTTTTGGATGCTGCTGTGGCCCAGGAGGGACCAGGATGTCGCCAATTGCGTCTGGGAACAGAGGGGGCATCGAGCAAGACAAGGAGCCCTCTCAGAAGCAGGCAGCACCAGCAGAAGTGCCAGAACTGGCTCTACAAAGTGGAGAGAAACGGTGCTCACCCGAAGTCGCACAAAGGAGTCCCACGTCGCCGGAGGACAACTTAGGAGGTCGTGCAATGCAGGTTAGAGTGCCGTGGACCCAGGCTGGACTGTGCACAAAGGATTTCCGCCGGAAGTGCACGGAGGCCGGAGTAGCTGCAAAAGTCGTGGTTCCCAGCAATGCAGTCTGGCGTGGGGAGGCAAGGACTTACCTCCACCAAACTTGGACTGAAGAGTCACTGGACTGTGGGAGTCACTTGGACAGAGTTGCTGGATTCAAGGGACCTCGCTCGTCGTGCTGAGAGGAGACCCAGGGTACCGGTGATGCAGTTCTTTGGTGCCTGCGGTTGCAGGGGGACGATTCCGTTGACCCACTGGAGATTTCTTCGGAGCTTCTAGTGCAGAGAGGAGGCAGACTACCCCCACAGTATGCACCACCAGGAAAACAGTCGAGAAGGCGGCAGGATCAGCGTTACAGAGTTGCAGTAGTCGTCTTCGCTACTTTGTTGCAGTTTTGCAGGCTTCCAGCGCAGTCAGCAGTCGATTCCTTGGAAGAAGGTGAAGAGAGAGATGCAGAGGAATGCGGATGAGCTCTTGCATTCGTTATCTAAGGAAATCCCCAAAGCAGAGACCCTAAATAGCCAGAAAAGAGGGTTTGGCTACTTAGGAGAGAAGATAGGCTAGCCACACCTGAAGGAGCCTATCAGAAGGAGTCTCTGACGTCACCTGCTGGCACTGGCCACTCAGAGCAGCCCAGTGTGCCAACAGCACCTCTGTTTCTAAGATGGCAGAGGTCTGGAGCACACTGGAGGAGCTCTGGGCACCTCCCAGGGGAGGTACAGGTCAGGGGAGTGGTCACTCCCCTTTCCTTTGTCCAGTTTCGCGCCAGAGCAGGGCTAAGGGGTCCCTGAACCGGTGTAGACTGGCTTATGCAGAAATGGGCACCAAATGTGCCCATGAAAGCATTTCCAGAGGCTGGGGGAGGCTACTCCTCCCCTGCCTTCACCCCATTTTCCAAAGGGAGAGGGTGTAACACCCTCTCTCAGAGGAAGTTCTTTGTTCTGCCATCCTGGGCCAGGCCTGGCTGGACCCCAGGAGGGCAGAAGGCTGTCTGAGGGGTTGGCAGCAGCAGCAGCTGCAGTGAAACCCCAGGAAAGGCAGTTTGGCAGTACCAGGGTCTGTGCTAAAGACCACTGGGATCATGGGATTGTGCCAACTATGCCAGGATGGCATAGAGGGGGCAATTCCATGATCATAGACATGTTACATGGCCATATTCGGAGTTACCATTGTGAAGCTACATATAGGTAGTGACCTATATGTAGTGCACGCGTGTAATGGTGTCCCCGCACTCACAAAGTCCGGGGAATTGGCCCTGAACAATGTGGGGGCACCTTGGCTAGTGCCAGGGTGCCCTCACACTAAGTAACTTTGCACCTAACCTTTACCAGGTAAAGGTTAGACATATAGGTGACTTATAAGTTACTTAAGTGTAGTGTAAACTGGCTGTGAAATAACGTGGACGTTATTTCACTCAGGCTGCAGTGGCAGGCCTGTGTAAGAATTGTCAGAGCTCCCTATGGGTGGCAAAAGAAATGCTGCAGCCCATAGGGATCTCCTGGAACCCCAATACCCTGGGTACCTCAGTACCATATACTAGGGAATTATAAGGGTGTTCCAGTAAGCCAATGTTAATTTGTAAAATTGGTCACTAGCCTGTTAGTGACAATTTGTAAAGAGAGAGCATAACCACTGAGGTTCTGGTTAGCAGAGCCTCAGTGAGACAGTTAGGCATCACACAGGGAACACATACCTATAGGTCACAAACTTATGAGCACTGGGGTCCTGACTAGCAGGGTCCCAGTGACACATAACAAACATACTGAAAAAATAGGGTTTTCACTATGAGCACTGGGCCCTGGCTAGCAGGATCCCAGTGAGACAATGAAAACACCCTGACATACACTCACAAACAGGCCAAAAGTGGGGGTAACAAGGCTAGAAAGAGGCTACTTTCTCACACAACCCCACCCCCCCAAACGAAGGACAATAAGGGTAACCTTGGCCAGTTGAGACTTTATTGTCTAAGTGGTGATAAGTAGAGAGTAGCTCTGCAATAGACTGGTTACTCCCTTTATCATCCACTATATGGTTACTTCCCTGTGGGGATGTAAACCACCCTGTTTGAAGTTTTTTAGCTAAGCAACAATGTGAAGATGTATTTTCAGAGTTTCTATCAGTAAGTTTTAGTTTAGAGCGGTGGGAATTATCCACTGAGCCTATTTGTAATGATGGAAATGCCAGACAGGGATGCTGTCTCAGTAAAGCCATAGCTGGGCAAAAACTTTGTCCATATGGCTGGAAGAGAGAACAGGGATGCTGTTTCTCTTGGGTTGGAGCAGGGCAGGGATGCTGTCCTATGAGCTCCACACTAGGGCAGGGATGCTGTCCTAAGTGTTGTGAGGCAGTGCAGAGTTTCTGCACTAAAGTTTCTCTGGGAGGGTTGGAGGGATGCTCCATGTTAACTAAAATGGTGCTCTTTTTCTCTCCAATGTTACTTATCCCACAGAGAGGTACTTCTACCTCAGGGAGTCCAGCTTTGCCAGCTGATGATTCCCTTGGAACAGGTGCCACCCCAGGAGAGGTTTCTCCCACCACAGGAATGGTATCCTGAATGGTAGAGTGGTTAGGGGATACTGTGATACCCTTTTTACCTGTTGATGGAGAGGAATCCTGAGTTTTCAGGCCTTCTCTCCTTTGCTTTTTCATTTCAGTAGAAATGAGAGGGAACAATTCCTCAGGGATGCCCAGCATGGCTGCATGGGCATAAAACTCTACATCAGCCCAACCTGAGGCCTCTATGTCATTACCTAAGAGACAATCTACAGGTAAGCTAGGTGATACTACCACCTGCTTAGGGCCAGTAACTCCACCCCAACTAAACTGAATTATAGCTAAGGGAAGAAACTTAGTGGAGTTATGGACATCAATAATCTTATACTGTTGTCCAATGATGTGTTGATCAGGGTGCACTAGGTTTTCAGTCACCAAAGTGATACTGGCACCTGTGTCCCTGTAGGCCAAGGCCTCAACACCATTTATTGAAACTGTCTGCCTGTACTTATCCATTGTAAGGGGACAAGCAGCCAGTGTGGCAAGGCCAATGCCACTAGGTGTGACAGAAACTGTCTTGGGACTGACTACCCCAATTTCTACTATGGACCCATAAGTGAACCCAACTACACCCTTAACTTGACTGTTGCCAGCAGTCCCACCACTAGTACCACTACTGCTAGGGGCACTATAGCTTGATGTATTAGTGGTGGTAGGCTCAGGGGGTTTACCTGGACAGGACTTATCCCCTGGCCTATGGCCTCTATTTTTACACACAAAGCACCAAGGCTTTTTAAATTGTGTAGGTTGAGAAGAAGAGGAAGAATTAGTTTTATCCCCACCCCCTGAAGAGTGTTTAAGATTTGAAGTGGGATCTTTGGTTTTACCCTTATCCCCATGCTTATCTTGAGATTTTTCACCATCTTTCTTCTTGTTGTTCTCTTTGTCACCCCCTGTATGAACTTTTCTGTTCACCCTTGTTCTGACCCATTTGTCTGCCTTCTTTCCCAATTCTTGGGGAGAGGTCAGATCAGAGTCCACCAAGTACTGGTGCAACAAATCAGACACACAATTATTAAGAATATGCTCTCTCAGGATCAAGTTATACAGGCTGTCATAATCAGTAACTTTACTGCCATGTAACCACCCCTCCAAGGCCTTCACTGAATGGTCAATGAAATCAACCCAGTCTTGTGAAGACTCCTTTTTGGTCTCTCTGAACTTTATCCTGTATTGTTCAGTGGTTAAGCCATAACCATCCAGGAGTGCATTCTTAAGAACTTTGTAATCATTAGCTTCATTTTCTTTCACAGTAAGGAGCCTATCCCTACCTTTTCCACTAAATGATAGCCATAGGATAGCAGCCCACTGCCTTTGAGGGACATCCTGTACAGCACAGGCCCTCTCAAGTACAGCAAACCACTTGTTAATGTCATCCCCCTCCTTATAAGGGGGAACTATCTTGTGCAGATTCCTGGAATCATGCTCTTTTGCAGGATGACTATGGGGAATACTGCTGCTGCCACCATGGGTTTCTAAACCCAACTTCTGTCTCTCCTTCTCTACTTCTAAAGTCTGTCTATCCAAATCCAGCTGTTGCTTCTTGAGCTTCAGTCTGGTTTGTTCCACTCTCAATCTATTGAGCTCCGTTTCTAACAATCTGTCATCAGGGTGGGTGGGAGGGACATGTCTTGAAACTGAAGTATGATGAGAATGGACAGAAGGAGACCTGTCCCTTACAGAGGGCACCCTAACAGCTTGGCTAACAGAAACATCATTTCTACTGTGATGAGAATGAATGCTCTTGCTATGATGTGAGACAACACTATTTGTATGGTGTGACTCAACATCAGTACCAACTATGCTAGACTGTCTAGTAATGGGCAGGCTTGGAAATTTCTTTCCTGAATCTTTTCCTGGGGGAGTCCCTGGATCAGATTGGGAACCATTAGCTACTTTTTCAACAGATGGGGCACTTTTAGCCTTATCTTGTTCTCTAAGCATGTTAAGTAACAATTCCAAGGAAGGATTCTTCCCTACACTCAAACCTCTTTCTACACAGAGACTCCTTGCTCCTTTCCAGCTAAGGTGGTCATATGCAAGTTTGGACAGATCAACATTTTGGCCTGTGCCAGACATTTTTAGAAAGAGTTAAAATGATAGAAAAAGGATAAAAAGTTTGTCAGAGCTTTTTAGAAAGACAGAGAAAAAAAACTTTTTAAACTTTTAAGAACTTTTTAGAAAGTTAGAAGTACTTTTCAGCACTTAGAAAAGAGTGAAAAGAGGAAATGCAAAACTTTTTGGTTATGTGTATATACACTGAACTTGTTTTGTATATTTTTCTCTTACGAAAAGTACAATGACAAGAGTGGTAAGTAGTCTCAAAGCACTTATCCCACCGCTGCACAACCAATGTAGGAGGCTGGACTGGCTTGTAGTGAGTACCAAGGGGTACTTACACCTTGCACCAGGCCCAGTTATCCCTTATTAGTGTATAGGGTGTCTAGCAGCATAGGCTGATAGATAATGGTAGCTTAGCAGAGCAGCTTAGGCTGAACTAGGAGACGAGTGAAGCTCCTACAGTACCACTAGTGTCATATGCACAATATCATAAGAAAACACAATACACAGATATACTAAAAATAAAGGTACTTTATTTTTATGACAATATGCCAAAAGTATCTCAGTGAGTACCCTCAGTATGAGGATAGCAAATATACACAAGATATATGTACACAATACCAAAATATGCAGTAATAGTATTAGAAAACAGTACAAACAATGTATAGTTACAATAGGATGCAATGGAGACACATAGGGATAGGGGCAGCACAAACCATATACTCCAAAAGTGGAATGCGAACCACGAATGGACCCCAAACCTATGTGACCTTGTAGAGGGTCACTGGGACTATTAGAAAATAGTAAGGGTTAGAAAAATAGCCCACCCCAAGACCCTGAAAAGTAAGTGCAAAGTGCACTACAGTTCCCCAAAGGACATAGAAGTCGTGATAGGGGAATTCTGCAGGAAAGACACAAATCAGCAATGCAACAACAATGGATTTCCAGTCGAGTGTACCTGTGGAACAAGGGGACCAAGTCCAAAAGTCACAAGCAAGTCGGAGATGGGCAGATGCCCAGGAAATGCCAGCTGTGGGTGCAAAGAAGCTGCTACTGGACAGTGGAAGCTGGAGATTCTGCAGGAACGACAAGGGCTAGGAACTTCCCCTTTGGAGGACCAATCCCCCACGCCATGGAAAGTTGTGCAGAAGTGTTTTCCTGAAGAAAGACCGCCAACAAGCCTTGCTAGCTGCAAATCGTGCAGTTAGGGTTTTTGGATGCTGCTGTGGCCCAGGAGGGACCAGAATGTCGCCAATTGCGTCTGGGGACAGAGGGTGCGTCGAGCAAGACAAGGAGCCCTCTCAGAAGCAGGCAGCACCCGCAGAAGTGCCAGAACAGGCACTACAAAGTGGAGAGAAATGGTGCTCACCCAAAGTCGCACAAAGGAGTCCCACGTCGCCGGAGGACAACTTAGGAGGTCGTGCAATGCAGGTTAGAGTGCCGTGGACCCAGGCTGGACTGTGCACAAAGGATTTCCTCCTGAAGTGCACGGAGACCGGAGTAGCTGCAAAAGTCGCTGTTCCCAGCAATGCAGTCTGGCGTGGGGAGGCAAGGACTTACCTCCACCAAACTTGGACTGAAGAGTCACTGGACTGTGGGAGTCACTTGGACAGAGTTGCTGGATTCAAGGGACCTCGCTCGTCGGGCTGAGAGGAGACCCAGGGTACTGGTGATGCAGTTCTTTGGTGCCTGCGGTTGCAGGGGGACGATTCCGTCGACCCACGGGAGATTTCTTCTGAGCTTCTAGTGCAGAGAGGAGGCAGACTACCCCCCCCAGCATGCACCACCAGGAAAACAGTTGAGAAGGCGGCAGGATCAGCGTTACAGAGTTGCAGTAGTCGTCTTCGCTACTTTGTTGCAGTTTTGCAGGCTTCCAGCGCAGTCAGCAGTCGATTCCTTGGCAGAAGGTGAAGAGAGAGATGCAGAGGAAGGCGGATGAGCTCTTGCATTCGTTATCTAAGGAAATCCCCAAAGCAGAGACCCTAAATAGCCAGAAAAGAGGGTTTGGCTACTTAGGAGAGAAGATAGGCTAGCCACACCTGAAGGAGCCTATCAGAAGGAGTCTCTGACGTCACCTGCTGGCACTGGCCACTCAGAGCAGCCCAGTGTGCCAGCAGCACCTCTGTTTCTAAGATGGCAGAGGTCTGGAGCACACTGGAGGAGCTCTGGGCACCTCCCAGGGGAGGTACAGGTCAGGGGAGTGGTCACTCCCCTTTCCTTTGTCCAGTTTCGCGCCAGAGCAGGGCTAAGGGGTCCCTGAACCGGTGTAGACTGGCTTATGCAGAAATGGGCACCAAATGTGCCCATGAAAGCATTTCCAGAGGCTGGGGGAGGCTACTCCTCCCCTGCCTTCTCACCATTTTCCAAAGGGAGAGGGTGTAACACCCTCTCTCAGAGGAAGTTCTTTGTTCTGCCATCCTGGGCCAGGCCTGGCTGGACCCCAGGAGGGCAGAAGGCTGTCTGAGGGGTTGGCAGCAGCAGCAGCTGCAGTGAAAACCCAGGAAAGGCAGTTTGGCAGTACCAGGGTCTGTGCTACAGACCACTGGGATCATGGGATTGTGCCAACTATGCCAGGATGGCATAGAGGGGGCAATTCCATGATCATAGACATGTTACATGGCCATATTCGGAGTTACCATTGTGAAGCTACATATAGGTAGTGACCTATATGTAGTGCACGCGTGTAATGGTGTCCCCGCACTCACAAAGTCCGGGGAATTGGCCCTGAACAATGTGGGGGCACCTTGGCTAGTGCCAGGGTGCCCTCACACTAAGTAACTTTGCACCTAACCTTTACCAGGTAAAGGTTAGACATATAGGTGACTTATAAGTTACTTAAGTGCAGTGTAAAATGGCTGTGAAATAACGTGGACGTTATTTCACTCAGGCTGCAGTGGCAGGCCTGTGTAAGAATTGTCAGAGCTCCCTATGGGTAGCAAAAGAAATGCTGCAGCCCATAGGGATCTCCTGGAACCCCAATACCCTGGGTACCTCAGTACCATATACTAGGGAATTATAAGGGTGTTCCAGTAAGCCAATGTTAATTTGTAAAATTGGTCACTAGCCTGTTAGTGACAATTTGTAAAGAGAGAGCATAACCACTGAGGTTCTGGTTAGCAGAGCCTCAGTGAGACAGTTAGGCATCACACAGGGAACACATACCTATAGGTCACAAACTTATGAGCACTGGGGTCCTGACTAGCAGGGTCCCAGTGACACATAACAAACATACTGAAAACATAGGGTTTTCACTATGAGCACTGGGCCCTGGCTAGCAGGATCCCAGTGAGACAGTGAAAACACCCTGACATACACTCACAAACAGGCCAAAAGTGGGGGTAACAAGGCTAGAAAGAGGCTACTTTCTCACACAACCCCCCCCCCCCAAATGAAGGACAATAAGGCTAACCTTGGCCAGTTGAGACTTTATTGTCTAAGTGGTGATAAGTAGAGAGTAGCTCTGCAATAGACTGGTTACTCCCTTTATCATCCACTATATGGTTACTTCCCTGTGGGGATGTAAACCACCCTGTTTGAAGTTTTTTAGCTAAGCAACAATGTGAAGATGTATTTTCAGAGTTTCTATCAGTAAGTTTTAGTTTAGAGAAGTGGGAATTATCCACTGAGCCTATTTGTAATGATGGAAATGCCAGACAGGGATGCTGTCTCAGTAAAGCCATAGCTGGGCAAAAACTTTGTCCATATGGCTGGAAGAGAGAACAGGGATGATGTTTCTCTTGAGTTGGAGCAGGGCAGGGATGCTGTCCTATGAGCTCCACACTAGGGCAGGGATGCTGTCCTAAGTTTCTCTGGGAGGGTTGGAGGGATGCTCCATGTTAACTAAAATGGTGCTCTTTTTCTCACCAATGTTAGTTGTCCCACAGAGAGGTACTTCTACCTCAGGGAGTCCAGCTTTGCCAGCTGATGATTCCCTTGGAACAGGTGCCACCCCAGGAGAGGTTTCTCCCACCACAGGAATGGTATCCTGAATGGTAGAGTGGTTAGGGGATACTGTGATACCCTTTTTACCTGTTGATGGAGAGGGATCCTGAGTTTTCAGGCCTTCTATCCTTTGCTTTTTCATTTCAGTAGAAATGAGAGGGAACAATTCCTCAGTGATACTGGCACCTGTGTCCCTGTAGGCCAAGGCCTCAACACCATTTATTGAAACTGTCTGCCTGTACTTATCCATTGTAAAGGGACAAGCAGCCAGTGTGGCAAGGCCAATGCCACTAGGTGTGACAGAAACTGTCTTGGGACTGACTACCCCAGTTTCTACTATGGACCCATAAGTGAACCCAACTACACCCTTAACTTGACTGTTGCCAGCAGTCCCACCACTAGTACCACTACTGCTAGGGGCACTAGAGCTTGATGTATTAGTGTTGGTAGGCTCAGTGGGTGTACCTGGACAGGACTTATCCCCTGGCCTATGGCCTCTATTTTTACACACAAAGCACCAAGGCTTTTTAAATTGTGTAGGTTGAGAAGAAGAGGAAGAATTAGTTTTATCCCCACCCCCTGAAGAGTGTTTAAGATTTGAAGTGGGATCTTTGTTTTTACCCTTATCTCCATGCTTATCTTGAGATTTTTCACCATCTTTCTTCTTGTTGTTCTCTTTGTCACCCCCTGTATGAACTTTTCTGTTCACCCTTGTTCTGACGCATTTGTCTGCCTTCTTTCCCAATTCTTGGGGAGAGGTCAGATCAGAGTCCACCAAGTACTGGTGCAACAAATCAGACACACAATTATTAAGAATATGCTCTCTCAGGATCAAGTTATACAGGCTGTCATAATCAGTAACTTTACTGCCATGTAACCACCCCTCCAAGGCCTTCACTGTATGGTCAATGAAATCAACCCAGGCTTGTGAAGACTCCTTTTTGGTCTCTCTGAACTTTATTCTGCATTGTTCAGTGGTTAAGCCATAACCATCTAGGAGTGCATTCTTAAGAACTTTGTAATCATTAGCTTCATTTTCTTTCACAGTAAGGAGCCTATCCCTACCTTTTCCACTAAATGATAGCCATAGGATAGTAGCCCACTGCCTTTGAGGGACATCCTGTACAGCACAGGCCCTCTCAAGTGCAGCAAACCACTTGGTAATGTCATCCCCCTCCTTATAAGGGGGAACTATCTTGTGCAGATTCCTGGAATCATGCTCTTTTGCAGGATGACTATGTGGAATACTGCTGCTGCCACCATGGGTTTCTAAACCCAACTTCTGTCTCTCCTCTACTTCTAAAGTCTGTCTATCCAAATCCAGCTGTTGCTTCTTGAGCTTCAGTCTGGTTTGTTCCACTCTCAATCTATTGAGCTCCCTTTCTAACAATCTGTCATCAGGGTGGGTGGGAGGGACATGTCTTGAAACAGAAGTATGATGAGAATGGACAGAAGGAGACCTGTCCCTTACAGAGGGCACCCTAACAGCTTGGCTAACAGAAACATCATTTCTACTGTGATGAGAATGAATGCTCTTGCTATGATGTGAGACAACACTATTTGTATGGTGTGACTCAACATCAGTACCAACTATGCTAGACTGTCTAGTAATGGGCAGGCTTGGAAATTTCTTTCCTGAATCTTTTCCTGGGGGAGTCCCTGGATCAGATTGGGAACCATTAGCTACTTTTTCAACAGATGGGGCACTTTTAGCCTTATCTTGTTCTCTAAGCATGTTAAGTAACAATTCCAAGGAAGGATTCTTCCCTACACTCAAACCTCTTTCTACACAGAGACTCCTTGCTCCTTTCCAGCTAAGGTGGTCATATGCAAGTTTGGACAGATCAACATTTTGGCCTGTGCCAGACATTTTTAGAAAGAGTTAAAGTGATAGAAAAAGGATAAAAAGTTTGTCAGAGCTTTTTAGAAAGACAGAGAAAAAAAACTTTTTAAACTTTTAAGAACTTTTTAGAAAGTTAGAAGTACTTTTCAGCACTTAGAAAAGAGTGAAAAGAGGAAATGCAAAACTTTTTGGTTATGTGTATATACACTGAACTTGTTTTGTATATTTTTCTCTTACGAAAAGTACAATGACAAGAGTGGTAAGTAGTCTCAAAGCACTTATCCCACCGCTGCACAACCAATGTAGGAGGCTGGACTGGCTTGTAGTGAGTACCAAGGGGTACTTACACCTTGCACCAGGCCCAGTTATCCCTTATTAGTGTATAGGGTGTCTAGCAGCATAGGCTGATAGATAATGGTAGCTTAGCAGAGCAGCTTAGGCTGAACTAGGAGACGAGTGAAGCTCCTACAGTACCACTAGTGTCATATGCACAATATCATAAGAAAACACAATACACAGATATACTAAAAATAAAGGTACTTTATTTTTATGACAATATGCCAAAAGTATCTCAGTGAGTACCCTCAGTATGAGGATAGCAAATATGCACAAGATATATGTACACAATACCAAAATATGAAGTAATAGTATTAGAAAACAGTGCAAACAATGTATAGTTACAATAGGATGAAATGGAGACACATAGGGATGGGGCAACACAAACCATATACTCCAAAAGTGGAATGCGAACCACGAATGGACCCCAAACCTATGTGACCTTGTAGAGGGTCGCTGGGACTATTAGAAAATAGTAAGGGTTAGAAAAATAGCCCACCCCAAGACCCTGAAAAGTGAGTGCAAAGTGCACTAAAGTTCCCCAAAGGACATAGAAGTCGTGATAGGGGAATTCTGCAGGAAAGACACAAATCAGCAATGCAACAATGATGTATTTCCAGTCAAGGGTACCTGTGGAACAAGGGGACCAAGTCCAAAAGTCACAAGCAAGTCGGAGATGGGCAGATGCCCAGGAAATGCCAGCTGTGGGTGCAAAGAAGCTGCTACTGGACAGTAGAAGCTGGAGATTCTGCAGGAACGTCAAGGGCTAGGAACTTCCCCTTTGGAGGACAGATCCCCCACGCCGTGTAAAGTCGTGTAGAAGTGTTTTCCTGAAGAAAGACCACCAACAAGCCTTGCTAGCTGCAAATCATGCAGTTAGGGTTTTTGGATGCTGCTGTGGCCCAGGAGGGACCAGGATGTCGCCAATTGTGTCTGGGGACAGAGGGGGTGTCGAGCAAGACAAGGAGCCCTCTCAGAAGCAGGCAGCATCTGCAGAAGTGCCGGGACAGGCACTACGAAGTGGAGAGAAACGGTGCTCACCCGAAGTCGCACAAAGGAGTCCCACGTCGCCGGAGGACAACTTAGGAGGTCGTGCAATGCAGGTTAGAGTGCCGTGGACCCAGGCTGGACTGTGCACAAAGGATTTCCGCCGGAAGTGCACGGAGGCCGGAGTAGCTGCAAAAGTCGCGGTTCCGAGCAATGCAGTCTGGCGTGGGGAGGCAAGGACTTACCTCCACCAAACTTGGACTGAAGAGTCACTGGACTGTGGGAGTCACGTGGACAGAATTGCTGGATTCAAGGGACCTCGCTCATTGTGCTGAGAGGAGACCCAGGGTACCGGTGATGCAGTTCTTTGGTGCCTGCGGTTGCAGGGGAAAGATTCCGTCGACCCATGGGAGATTTCTTCGGAGCTTCTAGTGCAGAGAGGAGGCAGACTACCCCCACAGCATGCACCACCAGGAAAACAGTCGAGAAGGCGGTAGGATCAGCGTTACAGAGTTGCAGTAGTCGTCTTCGCTACTTTGTTGCAGTTTTGCAGGCTTCCAGCGCGGTCAGCAGTCGATTCCTTGGCAGAAGGTGAAGAGAGAGATGCAGAGGAACGCGGATGAGCTCTTGCATTCGTTATCTAAGGAAATCCCCAAAGCAGAGACCCTAAATAGCCAGAAAAGAGGGTTTGGCTACTTAGGAGAAAAGATAGGCTAGCCACACCTGAAGGAGCCTATCAGAAGGAGTCTCTGACGTCACCTGCTGGCACTGGCCACTCAGAGCAGCCCAGTGTGCCAACAGCACCTCTGTTTCTAAGATGGCAGAGGTCTGCAGCACACTGGAGGAGCTCTGGGCACCTCCCAGGGGAGGTACAGGTCAGGGGAGTGGTCACTCCCCTTTCCTTTGTCCAGTTTCGCGCCAGAGCAGGGCTAAGGGGTCCCTGAACCGGTGTAGACTGGCTTATGCAGAAATGGGCACCAAATGTGCCCATGAAAGCATTTCCAGAGGCTGGGGGAGGCTACTCCTCCCCTGCCTTCACCCCATTTTCCAAAGGGAGAGGGTGTAACACCCTCTCTCAGAGGAAGTTCTTTGTTCTGCCATCCTGGGCCAGGCCTGGCTGGACCCCAGGAGGGCAGAAGGCTGTCTGAGGGGTTGGCAGCAGCAGCAGCTGCAGTGAAACCCCAGGAAAGGCAGTTTGGCAGTACCAGGGTCTGTGCTAAAGACCACTGGGATCATGGGATTGTGCCAACTATGCCAGGATGGCATAGAGGGGGCAATTCCATGATCATAGACATGTTACATGGCCATATTCGGAGTTACCATTGTGAAGCTACATATAGGTAGTGACCTATATGTAGTGCACGCGTGTAATGGTGTCCCCGCACTCACAAAGTCCAGGGAATTGGCCCTGAACAATGTGGGGGCACCTTGGCTAGTGCCAGGGTGCCCTCACACTAAGTAACTTTGCACCTAACCTTTACCAGGTAAAGGTTAGACATATAGGTGACTTATAAGTTACTTAAGTGCAGTGTAAAATGGCTGTGAAATAACGTGGACGTTATTTTTACTCAGGCTGCAGTGGCAGGCCTGTGTAAGAATTGTCAGAGCTCCCTATAGGTGGCAAAAGAAATGCTGCAGCCCATAGGGATCTCCTGGAACCCCAATACCCTGGGTACCTCAGTACCATATACTAGGGAATTATAAGGGTGTTCCAGTAAGCCAATGTTAATTTGTAAAATTGGTCACTAGCCTGTTAGTGACAATTTGTAAAGAGAGAGCATAACCACTGAGGTTCTGGTTAGCAGAGCCTCAGTGAGACAGTTAGGCATCACACAGGGAACACATACCTATAGGTCACAAACTTATGAGCACTGGGGTCCTGACTAGCAGGGTCCCAGTGACACATAACAAACATACTGAAAACATAGGGTTTTCACTATGAGCACTGGGCCCTGGCTAGCAGGATCCCAGTGAGACAGTGAAAACACCCTGACATACACTCAAAAACAGGCCAAAAGTGGGGGTAACAAGGCTAGAAAGAGGCTACTTTCTCACACCCAGTCCTTAATTTCTATTCCTTTCATTCTCGTGCTCAGAGTTAAAGCCAAATAGAAAAAATAAGTACTGAATCCACACACCAACACATCTACAGACCATGCCCACACACCTCGATAACCTCTCAGGTGATTAGTGAACTATAAAAATCAACATAACATAACAACATTCCATAAAGCGCCGGTGTCCATCACCTGCAAGCACCTGGTGGAAACTATGGAATGTCTTGGCTTATTCGGCTCATGGAACCAATACGTCATCGGTTCTGATGCGCCACTTTTCTTGCATTGCCTCTGCTCACCTAATGACATTATGGTTGCACAGTGTTTACAACAGGGCGCACAATGGCAGTTGTTAGGACAATAGCGTCAGCATTTTTGATGCTATTATGGTGCTTTGATGCACTAGCGTCAAAAACTGTGAAGCTAGTGCAGCAATGCACAGGGAGGCCCACTGATTTCAATGAGTGCATCATTTTAATGCCTGCTCTGAGCAGGTGTAAAAAATGCGGAAAAAATGTTGCAAAATTTCACTGCGCCATCCCTGACTAGGAACGTCCCCCTTGCATACATTATGCCTGGCGCAGGCAAAATGTGGTGCAAGGGTTCACAAAGTGGCACAATGCAAACATTGAGCCACCTTATAAATACAGCGTGGAAGCATGGCCTCCGCAGCGCCACTTTAGCATAAAAAAAATTATGCTAGGGTGGGGCAATGTGGTGCTAGGGGCTTGTAAATATGCTCCTTAGACATTCATGAACACCCAATATTTTATTGTGAATTGAAATTGGGATAAAAACCACTTTGGCGACAAGCTTTTCTCTCCCTTAAAGGTGACGTGGATTAAATTTCTGCCTACACAGTTACATGTAGGCGTAGGTCAATCAGGCATCTGTATGAGTATTCTCTTTCCTTCTCATTCTGTTTTTTTTTAACGTATTTTATTGGTTTTCATTGCAAAACAAACAATGAAATCCCTATAAAGGGGTTCCACAATTCGACGATAATGTATCTTGTCAGATTCTTTTGATATCTTATGTCCATTTATCCAATACTATTGTTGTCTTTCATTCAACTTTCAGCATTATTGGATCACAGCACTTGCCTAAGTATTTACTGTAGACTCTATTGACCAAGTCTTATATAAAAGCATAGAAGCATCACTCAACAACTCATTATTGTGGATCTTCCCTTTAAAGGATCAAACTCCACCCCCCACTCGTGTGCCTAGCTGATTCGATGTGTCAGTGGTTTTTGGGTCCCTAGTGTTGCTCCATGTGGCGGGAATCTGTGCATACAGTTAATCTTCCAGGGGATGCCTGTGCTTCTATTAGTCTGTTTCAGGAGTTGTCACTAGGTCTCCACTGTGTGCATCAATTCAGGATACTTAGGGGGGGTACTATGTCTACTGGTGGTCTCTCCCCCCAGTGTTCCCAGTCACAAAGCAGGGCGCTCCATGCCTATGCCCTCTATATTGGCCCCTGGCCTCTCCGCGCTTCTCAGTGTCTTATTGTTTCCTCTGCCTTGGCCCACTTCAGGACCTCTCTCCTCCATGTACTTTCTTGGGGCCCAGTGTCGCCTTCCAAGTCATTGCAATTTCTTGTTCAGCTAAAACCGGGGCCAGATCTTGGAACTGTTTAGTGATTTTATGTTTGGCCTGTCGATGATAGCCCCCAGCAGGCAATGTCTGAGATCATTAGGTATCTTCTGCTCAATCGTGTCTGTGAGTTGCTGTGTGATCAAATGCCAGTACTCACTTATTGTTAGACAGTACCAAAACATGTGGATGAATTTGGCCCCTCCCTCCCCACATCTCAGACATCTAGCCTCTGCAACCCTGAAGTGTCTCCTGAAACTTCCTGGAGTCAGTTATACTCTGTGCAAAACATATATATTGATCAGTTTCAATCGGACGTTCCTAGAGGATTGCGGAGTCCAAGCTAATATTTCCTCCCAATTGGCATCTGCAATAGGAGATCCCAAATCTGCTCCCCACCTCTGCTTAAGAGCTGTAAATGGCTGGCATACTGTAGCCCTAATTTTTCTATAAAGGCAGGTCATGGCTTTGTGCATCCCCGTGGCACTCCCCAAGTATTGAGTCACCACTGACATGGGTGGTTCTGTCCTCCCCACCTGCTAGTGTCTGACAGTCATGTCAGTGATTGCCCTGTAGAGAAGGAAGTGCCCAGCAGGGATCCGAAACCTAACTCAGAAGTCTTCGAAGGTTAGCAGGGAGTCTGCTTCGTACAGGGTACCCATGGTGGCTGCTCCTGCTGCTTCCCATCTCAAGAGTCTCCCCCAATCCCTCCCATGTGGCCATGTCAGCAGGCACCTCATTGGTATCTCAGGTGCATAGGGCATAGCAAGTCGTGTTCTGTGGAGATGCCGCTGCCAGCATTTATGAATTACTTTTAATTCACTGGAGCTGGAGGCTGATGGGGGGCCAAGATGAAACACAACCCTGGTCAGCGAATGTAGGTTGGGTGTGAAAGGGCTAATATCACGGACCGGCATTGTACGTCTTGCTATCCATCTGATCAGCCATTGTAATTGGCCTGCTAAATAATAAGCTTCAAAGTCGGGGTGGCCAATCCTTCCTCTTCGAGTGGACACTGTGGCACCGTGAGCGCCAGTCTTCACCGGCCTGTCCCCCCCATAAAAATCCCATGACCATGGAGTTGAATTCTTTAAAGAAGGTGTTCGGGATCCATACTGGGAGAGTCGTGAAAAAGTACAACAGATGGGGCAGCACTGCCATCTTCATAAGTGCCACCCACCCTGCCACTGAAAGTGGCAAGGTAGCCCAAAAGGCCGTAGACCCACAAAGTCCTCTCAGAGCCCGTTGCACATTGCCCTCAAGCAGGTCCTGATCATCTTGATAGACTTGAACTCACAGATATGACCGACATCTCGGCTCCCATTGTAAGTCTCTAAGGTCTAGGGGAGCAGCTCTTCCTTCCATTGTCAGGAATAAACTGGATTTTTGACAATTCACTTTCAGCCCAGACAGATCTCCAAATATCTCGAATAAGTCCCGAGCTCTCTGCAATTCACCTCCTGCATCAAGAAGAGAAGGAGGTTGTCTGCATATAGTACAATGTGGTGAGTCTGCCCTGTTAGTGTTATACCCTCATAGGCATTTCCCGTCTCTATGGCATTTACGTACCGTCATAGCCATACAAGCTAATGGTTCTTTGCCAATGCAAAAAGCAGGGGGAAGGAAGAACAACCATGCCTAGTCCCCCTCGCCACCCGATAACTATCTGAAACAGTGCTGCCTGTGCGAACCCTGGCAGTCGGGTCAGTATAAAGTCATCTCGTCCATACAATGAACTGGTCCCCTAGCCTGAATTTGCGAAGTACCTGTTGGACTTTTGCTTATGCAGGGTCATCCCCAGTCTTTTTGCCTCCTGTCTCCTATTTTTTTCTGACCTGTTGCTGTTGGCTTTTCAACTCTGAGCACTTTACCACTGCTAACCAGTGCTAAAGTGCATATGCTCTCCGTGTAAGCTGTATGTAATTGGTTTATCCATGATTGGCATATTTGATTTACTAGTAAGTCCCTAGTAAGGTGCACTAGAGGTGCCAGGGCCTGTAAATCAAATGCTACTAGTGGGCCTGCAGCACTGGTTGTGCCACCCACATAAGTAGCTCTGTAATCATGTCCCAGACCTGCCACTGCAGTGTCTGTGTGTGTATTTTTACACTGTAAATTCGACTTGGCAAGTGTACCCACTTGCCAGGTCTAAACCTTCCCTTTTCTTACATGTAAGGCACCCCTAAGGTAGGCCCTAGGTAGCCCCAAGGGCAGGGTGCAGTGTATGGATAAGGTAGGACATATAGTAATGTGGTTTATATGTCCTGATAGTGAAATACTGCCAATTTCGTTTTTCACTGTTGCAAAGCCTGTCTCTCTCATAGGATAATATGGGGGCTACCTTTAAATATGGTTAAAGTGTAGATTCCCCTAGAGAGTAGATGGACATGTGGAGTTTGGGGTCCCTGAACTCACAATTTAAATATACATCTTTTAGTAAAGTTGATTTTAAGATTGTGCGTTTGAAAATGTCACTTTTAGAAAGTGAGCATTTTCTTGCTTAAACCATTCTGTGACTCTGCCTTGTTGGTGGATTCCCTGTCTGGGTCAGTTTGACAGTTGGTTGTTTTTCACCTCACACCAGACAGTGACACAAAGGGAGCTGGGGTGTAACCTGCATTTCCTGATTAGCCATCTCTGCTAGGAGGGAGGGGTGGAGTGGTCACTCTCATCTGAAAGGACTGTGCCTGCCTCTAACAATGCCGGCTCCAACCCCCTGGTGTGTGTCTGAGGCCTTGCCTGGGCAAGGCAGGATTTCACAAGTAGGTGTGAGTCCCCTTTGAAGAAAGGTGACTTCAAAGACTAAAATGGGTATAAGAAGGGCACCCAAATCTACAGACTTGAGAAACACTTCTGGAACCAAGAGGAACCTCTGCCTGGAGAAGAGCTGAATAGCTGAGGAAGAAGAGCTGCCCTGCCTGTGACTGTGCTTTGTGGAGCTATCCTGCAGTTGCTGCTTCTGCCAGAGTAAGAGGGCAAAGACTGGACTTTGTGTGCCTTCCATCTTGAGAAGAAATCTCCAAGGGCTTGATCTAGAGCTTGCCTCCTGTTGTTTGAAGTCTCAGGGACAGCAAAGACTTTTCTCTGCCAGCACCTGGAGTCTCTGGAGAGACTCCTACTCTGCCCTGTGGTGCCCATCCAGTTCCTGGGACCCTGAAAGGAGAAGCTGGCAGCCTAAAGACAAGAAAATCCACGCACAGAGCGCCGTGCGGGGAAAAGATTGACGCAAATCCGATCTGCGGCTGAAAAAACGACGCGCCGCCGGCTCCGCAGCTGAGAAATGACGCTCGCAGGAAACGCGACTGAAAAATCGACGCACGGAGCAGGAGAAACGACGCGCAGCATCGCTGACGGAGGCTGGGAGATCGCAACCTGCGCGGTGGGATTTTCAAATCATCGTGCGGCTGGATTTTTGACTCAAGTACCGCCGTGCAGAGTTATTTTTGACGCACACCCACCCGTGCGGGGTTATTTTTGACGCACACCAGGTACATTTTCACTCTAGCAGCGCTAGTGTGTTTTTAAAACTACTTAAAGACTCTTTTTGATTTTTAATTAATAACTTGACTTGTGTATGGTGGATTTTTGTCGTTTTGGTCTTGTTTTGTTTAGATAAATATTTCCTTTTTTTCTAAACTGGTGTTGTGTCATTTTGTAGGGTTTTCATTAAGTTACTGTGTGTGTTGGTACAAATACTTTACACCTAGCACTCTGAAGTTAAGCCTACTGCTCTGCCAAGCTACCAAGGGGGTAAGCAGGTGTTAGCTGAGGGTGATTCTCTTTTACCCTGACTAGAGTGAGGGTCCTTGCTTGAACAGGAGGTAACCTGACTGTCAACCAAAGACCCCATTTCTAACAGTACCTCATATAGTTAGTGCCATTCTAGGCTATCAAAAGCCTTTTCAAAGTCAATGGCAAATATCATCACCCTTTGCTTCTCATAACCATCACTATGAAGCAGAGAAAAAAGGCGCTGTATGTTCATTGCTGTTTGACGTCCTGGTATAAACCCAGCTAGGTCCATGTGCATCAGGTGTGGCATGTGTTGCATAAGGCGCTTCACTAGAATTTTACTTAATATCTTTTAATCAACTGATAGCATTGATAGAGGGCAATAGGAAGCTACATCTGTGGGAGTTTTTCTCAGTTTCAACAAAGGAATGATCAGGGCTCCTTGGGCAGATGTTCTGATAGTTTGACATACCCTAGCCTCTTCATAGATGGTCACCAGTCACGAACCCAATTTTGAGATGTATGTCGAATAAAATTCTATTGGGAGATCATCTGGACCAGGTGTTTTATTACGCGCCATGTTGGCTATGGCAGCACTCACTTCTGCTTTGGTGATTGCCGCCCCCAGCTCTTTCACTTCCTGTTCCGACATAGTAGGGAGCAGGAGGTCCTCTGTTGGGTGGACCTTGCTCGTGTATAGGTCAGCATAGTATTTGTTAAATTTTCCATTGATTGCAGCCTGGGAATAAATGCTATGCCCCATGGGATGTGTTAACTCAAATATAACGGACCACCTATTCGCTGGGTTCGCTAACCATGCCAGTAAGGAACTTGTGCAGTCTCCTTTTGCATGAGTATCTGCTAGATAGGCCTTATAGTCATAACAGCACAGCCAATCTATTGCTACTGCTGTTGCCTCTCCTGCAATTAGGAGTCATGCATGTATTTCTGGGGCGTTGGGCTGTTTCTGCTCAAGCTTTTGCTGTTCCTGCTCAGCGACTTCAATACCCCGAAGCAGCACCTGACACTTGCCGGCAGCCGCTGAGAAACAGTTCCCTCTAATGACTACATGGAACGCATCCCATTCTAGCAGTTTTTAAGTTGTACAGCCCTCATTAGTCTCAAAGTAAGCATCTATTGCCATTCCAATAGTATGTTTAAAGGCCTCGTCTTCTAGCAGAATTGGTTGGAGCCGCAATGGGGGGATTCAGTGCCCGTGTCCGAGATCATCCAAGCCTAAGGAGCAATGGATTATGGTCTGAGATTGTTCGGGTAAGGTAGTCACTCAGGTGTGTCAGCTCATGTATCTCTGGTGTACCTCTTTCCTTCTCATTCTGAAGGTGTAACTCAACTTTTGTGACTCGAATCACACATTTTTCCGAGAGATTTATTTTAAGTCACCAAAGGATGCACTTTCATTTGTCTTATTGTTGCAGAATCATTCAGTGGTAAATAGAAATGATCCATCATTTTCTTTTTGATTAAACTTATGATAAGGAAATGTAAATTCAAAAGGACAAGAACGTTTGTCCATCTTTTCGTTCAGTAACTTTGACTCATGAAGCCTTTGCTTGTGGTCCCATTTAACCAGGACCGTAGCTATCAATAGGGCTGCAGGTGCATTGACACCAAGGGGGGGGGCTCTCTGCAGGCCAAGTTTGGAAGTCTTACTCCTTATCAGGGAGCTGGTGGTGTATGTTCCTTGCTAGTCCAGGACACTGTTTCTACCGCACTACATAGCAAAGTTATTCAGCTAGTCAGTGTAGCTATAAACATTTCATACAGTAATGATTTTCCTCGGCCTTTTCTACTGAGGTAAAGCTAGCTCCAAAGCACTGTCCCATTCTTTTTACATCCTTGCAATGTTCTACTTGGTTTTTCAAATTTGCGAAATTACCGATCTCAAACTGCTTCGTGCTCCAGCATATTGAAAACTAGACTAATGAATTCAACTTGCGCACCTTTGTGCAGGAAGGCCCATCCATTTATCTTTAGATATGACATGCTGTCATTTTTGGCACAAACGGTGCTTAATTTGAGCCGGTTGTTTTCGTTGTGGGCACCAGCACTTATTTTTGAGGGCCTGCACTTTTTTTTCTGCATCAGGCATTTACTGCGAGCAAAAGACTCATATGGGAAAGACGGAGGAAGAGCAAAACAAAAGAGCGTCACAAAGGGAGAAAGCTGCAAGAGTGAGCCGACAGGGCACGGAGTGGCTGCAAATGGATTAAAGAGGGGCGAGATAGCATCAGAATTATGCCACCTCAGTAGTCTATGCTCGCACATTTAATTGGAGCAGTTTGGGCACAGTACGATTTTAGTTGCAAATTAAGCACAAAGCACAACGCAGCTACAGCTGACCAAAGTCTAAAGCGCCCTCGTGGGACTGAAACAGGCCTTGGCACGGTAGAGCAACTGAACTGAGTGTGCCTTCATTAATCCTGAATATTGCTACATATCACCATTATTTACTAACCAAGTGCTGAAGCAAAACATCACCATATGCGAGTTAATGTGCCAAACAGATAATTGATTTGGGTAATCTCAACATGTGACCTACAGATCAATGAAATCACAATAACATGCTCAAGTGTTCCTTATAAAAGGTTACTCCTACTGCTAATTTACATTAGTAAGTTGTTTCTTTGATATTGAACAATATAGTCCACCCCCAAATAGGGAATGAAGGTTGAATTAGTCAATTTCCGAGACAACAATCAAAGAGAAAAATATAAAGCGGAACATTTCTTAAGCATGCCCACACAAGAAAAATTGCATGCAAGCAAAATAAATCCTTAGCAGGTATAACGTGTTTAGCATAGACGTTTCAGCTATTATACGCAAACACACAAGAGAAAAATTAGCAGATGGTTTCTCCTATTCTAAAACAACCATGCACTCTGAAGACAAACTGAATAATAAACCAATGCTGGAAGGTGTTTTGTATGTTATGTTAGAGAATTCTGGTGGCATAAGAAAAGCAAAAGCCACTTTAAAATGTTTGTCCTGAGTCCTGGATGATATGTAACCATTAACATTTCTATGATGGTATACATATTTATTTCTGTTTGGCTACCTGACCGAGGACATTGTTTGCTCAGTTTAACAATGGAAGATGTTAAACTCTATAAGGGTGATTTACAAGTTTCTGTAAACAATGTGGTAATCCTGTTATGTAATAAAAAAGGATGCAAAACCGACTTGCAATCTCCCACTACTTTGGATGCTCTGATGAACATGGCTTTAAATGAAAGGCAACTAAAACTAAGACGCCGATATACGTCATCATTTAGACATCATAATCCTAAAAACCTCGAATAGTTCATCCCTCCAAAAGAGATTTATGGACGTAATATCTGCCCTAAGGCTGCATTTAACAGGCCCCAGCTAACCCTATGTTCATTGCTACAAACCTCGTTGACTTCTTAGTTACTGGGCTTTAACCATTAAAGACAATGTTACAAAATTGAATACCCCTTTGGAGTTTTTTTAGCTTTCTTAGTTGTTTGGCCAAATCGGTCACTAACCTCTTTTTTATTAACAGTCTAAAGTCCCAAACTTTCAATAATGAAGATTAATTTAAAAGCAAGTGTATTTTGTCATTCAGTCAGAATGTCATCTTTCATAATGTCTTCAATTGGAAAAGAAGAATTGTAAACCCCTTCTTCCATTAGATGTTGATCAAGTAACACTGCCAACTCTGCTTCACTGAAGGTTTTATAATTTTGTCTTTTTACCATCTACACATATACTTCTGTATGGTTTATATGTTAGGGCATGCCCCTTGCCCCTAGTTGTTTCAGGGCCGTCAGCACTGATAATGCCACTCATTACCTTAGCCTTTCAAACACGCCTTAGGCCTGCCACTACAGAGAGAGCTGGTGTGCAGTTTTAAAATGCCATTTTGACATGCCAAGCGTACGAATTACCAGTCCCAAACCTTCCTTTTTATTACGTGTAAGTCACCCCTAAGGTATGCTTTAGTTAACCCTAAGAGCAAGGTGCAGTGTATTTAAAAGGTTAAACACCTACGGTTAAGTTTAAGATGTCCAGATTGTGAAAAACTCTTAAATTCCAATTGGGAAGAGATTGACATATGGCGTTTGATGTCCCTGAACTCACAATTTGAAATCACAACTTATGATGAAGTCAGATGTCAAATTGTAAGTTTGAAAATGCCACTTTTAGAAACTTTACATTTTCTTACTTTATCCATTCAGTGCCTTTGCCTGTCTCTGAATACAAGCCTGGGGCTGTTGACAGCTCAGCTTTGTGCATTCCCACTAGACAGTCACTCACAAAGGGAGCTTGGGTTTGGCATCTGCATATTGATAACCCATGACCAGGCTGATGGGTCTTCCTGGGCTAGATAGGTGGGAGGGGCTGACACTTACACCTGATTAGGGCTGCATCTCTCCTCACACAAAGTGCTGTATAACCTCCTGTACAGTGTCTGGAGCAAGGGAGGGCAGGACAAGTACCATGTGAACTTCAAATGATGGCCTGGAAGTTTCTCCCACTTTCATGAACCAGGGCACCAAAGTATAAATACTGGACTCCAACCCCCTTACTGGAAACAAGGGCACTCTTCCAGGAGGATGGACTGCTGTGCTACCAGGAGGGACTGCCCATCTGCAACTGCATTGCTGTGTTGGCTTACTGTTGCTGTGTGCTGTGCCATAGGAATGTCACTTTGCTGTTTGCTCTGCTGTGCTGGCCTACTGCCTGCTGCTTCTGTCCTGCAGTGAAAAGAACAGGACTTGTTCTCTACATCCTTGCACCCAAGAGTCTCCAAGGGTTGGCTTGTCCCCTGTTCTTCTGTAGTCTCAGTGACATCAAAAACTATTTGCAACTATCCCAGTGCTGCTGGACTCTGCCATCTGTGAGTCCTACCCTTGCCTGAGGTGCCCCTCTCCAGTCCTGGGCCTCAGAAGCGGGTTCTGCAGCTACAAACATAAAAAAGTATTGCATTGGCCTGAGTGTGGCAGAAAAATTGATGCATTTCATCTCTGACAGTGAAGCAGTGGCTTCCCGATGACTTCGACTTTACCTAGTGCGCGGCCCAATGACAATGCTATGCTTGGCCTGCTGGCAACACATCGCATCACCTTTTACAGAGCCCGATGATGACACATTGCCTGAGTGCAGCAGGAATATTGATGCATTGTGTCTTCATCGTTGATGCATTGCTCCAACAAAGATATTGTTAAGCAGGCCCTGAGTGGGTGCTGTAGCAGCCTTCCTGCCATTGTGGTTGACACAGATTTTGGTTTTGCACCAGTCCCTCATAACTTCAAGCAACCTTTTTACTGTTACAGACTTGTAAGCACTCTTTTCACAGTTAGGATCTCATTATGAGGCTAATTGTCTGACTGTCGGCCCGACTTCCCACCCATCAGCCCAGTGGGAAAGGCGCTGCAGCATTGTTGATAGAGCAAGAGGCAATGCTGCTGCATGCAGGGTGCACCAGAACCCTTGAAATGCATCTGTCTCCACATCAGACAGTGCACATTTCAAGGGTTCTGGGTAGGGTGACCCCTGGACTGGCCATGCTATTGGCCATGAAAAGGCTGACAGAGACAAGGTTGTAATCAGCACTGCAGCACTGAGTTCAACGCGGCCATGGCTGACTACAACCAAGATCGCGGTCATCCCGGTCAGATCATTGATCCTGGCAGGGACGGTATTCTGTAGGCCGGTCAGCCTGCCTCCCTATCTTGTAATGTGGTTGTCAGACCCCCATAGCCATGGTGGTCTGCCCACCACCGCAGGGCTGGCAGTCCGAGGACCACCAGCCACATAATCTTTAAAAAACAATTTTTAACTTCCCCTGATTGGATTTTGTCATTTTGGGCTTGTTTAAATCAGATAAATATTATCTATTTTTCTAAACTGCTGTTGAGTCTTTTTTAGTGTGTTACACCGTGTTACTGTAAATAAGAGCTGCACAAATACTTTACACATTGCCTTCTCAGTTTGGCCTGACTGTTCTGTTTCAAGTTTCCAGGGAGTGAGAACGGGTTAATTTAGTTTACATATCTGACTTACCCTGACTAGGATTGTGTTCCCTCCTTGGGAACGGTGCATACCTCTGCTAACTAAAGAACCAATTTCTAACAATGACTTTCAAAAGAATGTCTGTTCTTTCAAAAGTCAGTTTCACTAGATAGCTCCAATTTGCTTCTTGGATGTGAACCCATATAGTTTGCAGGTAAATTGGTTCTTTTGCAACATACTCCATTCCTGGGAGAGGTTTCCACCCTTTGTTTCAAGCATTTACCAGCAGTTGAAGAACGTTTTCAACATTTCTTTGAAAGGCATTAATTTCAGAGGTGAGTGAGCCATTCCTCTCCCAGATGAGGAAAGCAGAGGTGTCTAGAGAATATGTATTTGTGCTCTGTCGTAAAGTGTTCAGAGGAGGGTGGCTCTGGAAGGAGTTAGCGCCTCAGTTCTACACCCAGTTTTGCTTCTTTGTGAAACTAGAGAACAAATAGTTTGGAATATTTTTTTTATATACACTTGCCCTCAAAATTAGGAATTAGATCACAGTGTTGAGATAGAAAGGTGAATGTGTGGTAATTATGACATGATTTGCTTATGGAAATTTACCAATAACTATTAGCTTAATCTTCTAAAAACTGCTACTACAACTCTCAAGGAAGAGAGGTGATTGGGACTTTAATTTAGCTCTAGAAAGAGAGCTTCCTGGGAGTGGAGAAATTACATTGCACCTAAGGAAAGAAGGAGGAGTTTGGTTCCGCTTCATCTTGAATCTCCTGACTTGAAAGTCTACTATGAGGCTCTGGCCTCTTGTTCATTATCAAGGCAACGATGGACCAGAGTCTCTTTTGCAACTGCCTGCCTGCTATGGAACTTCTTTCTTGAGGAGTAAAATGTGAACATTGTAAAGTATAATGACTGCTGTGTTTACCTAGAAGAAACCCATCAAGAAAAGACTTAGCGCCTCATTACAGGCCTGGCGGTCTGAGACTGCCAGACTCGCGGTGACAGTCAGACTGCTGCACTCCAGGTGGTCCGATCCCCATATTACAATCCTGGTGGGTTGTCCCGCGGGGACCACTGTCATTACCAGGAATATGGTGTCCAATGGGTAGACAGCCTGTCTGAGTTGTGCTCAGCCATTGCTGCGCTGAATTCAGTGCCACCATGCTGATTACAACTCAGCTTTCCACCTGCCTTTCTATGGCGGTCACCCCGTCATGAAAATACTGGTGGAAAGCCAGTGCCAGAGGCCATGAGCATGGGCAGTGCATGAGCCCCCCTGCCCAGCACCATCAGAATTCCCACTGTCTGCTTTGCAGACAGTGTGCATTCTGAGGGTTCTGTAGTGTTACTGTATTGGCCTTGTCCCCCTTAAGGGAGGGGAGACCAGTACTGTAGCACTGTTGAACCTCATAGTACAATGTTTCAGCAGAAACATTGTAATACAACTGGGGGTACGCATTTGACATGAGGGTGGCCTCCTCCCATTGGTATTGGCGGTCCTGTAGTGGGACCGCAAAAGTTGTAATGAGTCATTTAACTTGGGTTTTGTCGTTAGCCTCAATTGTTCTTGTGGCTGATGTACATGGATTAACCCATGAAAAATTGGAAACTTTTGGAGCTCCACAAACAAATATTGCACTTCTGACACAGATTTAGACTGAGGAACTTTTCAATACCTGGAGGACAAGGACAAGGTGGTAACTATACCCAAATGAAGATAACATCAACAGTGAACATCTCTGGTTTTAGTGCTGTCAGAATTTTAGCTGCATAATTTGAAATTCCAATATGTTTGTGAAAACTTCACACTCTCAGCAATAGGGTCCAGATATGATTTCCAGGAAATATTCTAAGTCACATTGTAAACCATATATCAGTCAATTGCACAGTAGTGTGCTCTATGAAAACACATTGTTGTTGACACAATCAGGATATTAAATGAGTTCCCATGTCAATGATCAACAACTATGATGTACTAGCCCCCAAAATGTCTCTAATGCTAGTTCAAATTAATGTTACCACACATTTAGATATCATGGCTTTAATGTGTTTTAATAAATAAAGTGGCATTCAGAAGGGCAAGTAGTTTATTGCACTTCCATACTAAGGCATACTACAGTAGCACCATATAATTACTACAAAATGCAACTCACAAACTTAGTGTAAATTTCCACCTCTCCTACATTTTCTATCGAGAGATCTTCACATATGTAAGTTTACTACTTAATAGGAAAAATGAGAGAGTTCAGGAAGACTGGCTCCAAAATAGAGCCTACTTACTACTAAATAGGAACATTTCAGGGAGGATAACAGGTGGATTGAAGGATGGTTAGGGAAGGGGAAACTGCACTTCTTAATATATTATAGCCAAAAAGGTCCCAAAACAGTAATAAATGTACTCTAGCTCAGAGCTGGAGTAAGTCCCACACCATACATGGACAACCACTGGTGCTGCAACACCATCCAATAGAACATAATGGATGTAGATTAAAAAAATACAATGGGAAATACTGTTAAAATAAATTAAATTATTTAAAATAGTTAAATATAAATGCATTCAATTTAATGTTAAAAAAATCTTTAAAAAATACTTGTTTTATTTTAAAATATTTAAATAACTTTTTTTAAATGTAAAAAAAACGTAATAGTAATTTCAATAAAATACTATTTTTAATAAATGTTATAGATCACATTTGATGGCTATGAACACATGATGGGATGCATGGGATTTTGTTTTAGTTTAAGCTTCCAAAAATAATTTACATTTAATTTAACATATTCGAAATAATACATTCCGAAACTTAAATGAAGTAGATACTGATATGGCATTTCTTTTATTGTGCTCTCCGTTAAAAATAAATATATACCACTAATTAACATTAATATTTAACATAAAATATTTCTACTGATGTTTTGAATGGTTAATAACATTTTTCTCTGTACTTTACTAAAGGGCGATTGCAACCTACATGGCAGATATCTCCCTAAGGTAAAATATAGAGAACATTTAAAAAGTTTAGGAAACCATCATAAAATAGATGTGCATGTTTCTCATACACCTGCAAGATTCCCTCTTGTCACTGGTTCATTAAACTTAAAACTCCCACTTGCATTAATAAAGTCGTTAGGTCTGCTATAGCTCTGAGTGACATGTATGCACTGTGCCATATGTACACAGGTAAATCTCTAACCTCTTGAAATGCCTTGTGGGTTTCCCTCGACCCATTGGGCGCCAGGCCTAAACACCATTATTGTAATTTGCAAGACTACGCCACTGTGCAGCATAGGTTCTGAATTACTCTGCTCGGTGAATGCTAAATTGAATGGTTATATATGTATTGTGACTATTCATGTAGAAGGCTTTGTGAATCAGGTACGTACATATGCATATCCATCTCCTGGAAATCCAAGTTTGTACCAATTGAGTCTGAAGGAAAAATAATTATCTATAGAAAATGTTTAAACAATCAGGCCTAGAAATGTAGGCTTCATAACCCATATTAGTCCCAAAACGCTAGGAGGTGTGTTTTTAGTGCATGTTTTTTTCACACTGGAAAGACTATTGCACAACTTCTTAAAACTTCAATCTGAACTGTTGAGCAATCCATGGAGTAAAACAGCCACATTGATTTTAGGAAATACAGCTGTTAATCTCCGGTTTTGTTTCAAAACTGCCCGTCTTGAAAATGCGTGTTTTGATAGATAATCCCCTCTATTTCTATCTGTAATCTCTTTCACGGTCAGATTATTAACACTATCATTGACTTGAAAGCGGATGTTTAAGTGTACTAGTTTTGACTCTAAGGATGACAATCTAACTGGAAAAGTTTTGCAAGGATCATATCGGAGTGTGGTTTTAATAATGCAATTCTCTCTTGGCACGTGGATTCCTCTAAAAATGACATTGCATTGAGCAAATGAAATTGTATGTCTTTACTGGCTGTAAGATTATACTCAATAAATACCTAAGGTAATTGTCCTTTGGGAAATTTTCACTGAATTAGGTTTAATTTAACAAACCCACAATGACATTCTTTTGAATGCACATACACTTGCTTGCTAAACAAGATGCATCTTCAGAATTGGCTCCTCTCTTTCTGGAAAGCAGTCTGATTAAAAGTGATGCACTGATTGTGAGGGGAATCAGAACAGGTCTATCTAGTGTTAAATCTACTGCTTTTGATTTTATAGGTTCCCTTTCCTGCTACGAAAAGATGTATTCATAGACATTACTGGGCCAAATCATTTAGAATCTATGGCCCATATTTATACTTTTTTAGTGCCGAATTTGCGCCACTTTTTGATGCAAAAGCAATGCAAACGTACAAAATAAAATAGTATTTTGTAAGTTTGTGCCGCCTTTGCAACAAAAAGTGGCGCAAATGCTGTGCTAAAAAAGTATAAATATGTGCCTATGTGTAGTAACAAGTGGTATAATTACTACGTTTTCAGAACTGACTTAGAACCTTTTAATATTGCTATTTTATTTTATACTTTACAACAGACACACTTATCATTAAAAGAAGTTGTCTCTTGAAATCACAACCTTTCATTTTGTTATTTATATTTAAGTTCTAAAGATTTGTATGGTGCTGAAAGATAGCATGACTTGTACTGTCCTTGTTCTAGTTATACATTCAGAGTAGGATAGTGGAAGATAGTATTAACACTCAGGAAAACCCTCACCTTGAGTCAAATGGGAAACTTACCACACAAAAATTCAACTTAAAAACATAATATGCAATACCAGTTTAAGTTGTCTGCACTCACATTCTCTTCAGGGAACTAGAAGGGAAAAGCAGCTATTGCTTATATCTGAGCAAACACATTATGGAGGATTGATTTTCTGATCTTTTAACAGTAGTAACAGAGCACACAGAGGGCACACAAAACACACCCAATGCACTGCAAACAAGGCTACCTACTGTTTATTCAAAAGGATGTAGAATCGCCAGCTGCTTCTGAATCAGACGCATCAGAATCAGAACTCCTGCTATGAGCAACAGTATTTGCATCTGAATGTTCTGAAGACGTATGTTTGCTAAGACTTTTTTTCTGGATGCTGCTGCTAGAGCTTTTCAAATCAGAACCCTGGGATGCTACACTTACATTAGACACTGTGGTACCAACTGAACTTTTGCGTTGTCTACTGCTTTTTGAAGAAGTAGTATGCTCACTCTGACTGGCAGTCTTCTGTGAAGTGGCATCTTCTTTATCACTAGAAACACTAACATCCTCTTCTTCCTCCTCATCCTCCTCATCCTTCTCCTTCTCCTCATCCTCATCCTCCTTCTCATCATCATCACCACTAACATGCTTATTGTCCTTACTATATGTTGTTTGTTGACTAATAGAGGACTTTCTTGATATTGTTCCCTCGCTGATATCATCATCAGTGCCTGTTCCACTGCTCTTTATGCTTGTGGGCTGAGTACTTATACTTCTACTTTTTTGAGTGATGCTGGATGCTCTTGAAATTGTGCCTTCACTTTTGTCATCTTCAGAATCTTCCTGGCTAGTAAGAACACTTCTTTTGCTTTTGTCATCTTCATCTTCCTCTGATGTGGACTGTTTTTCTTCCTCAGATGCCTCTTGTATTGTATCTTCTATTTCACTACTGAGAATGGATTTCTTAGATCTGTAGCTAGATTTAGAGCTATGTTCTGAACTCTTAGTTTTTAAACTTATCGCTGATGAGTGCCTGCTTGCAAAGCTTTCCTGGGTCAGGACACTTGATCTTCTACTTGAATGTCCATTGCTGGATTCACTATGTTCAGACTTGCTATAAGAGCTGCGTCTTGAAGATGCTTTTGATTGGGATCCTTCATCCTCAGATTGTCTACTCCTGGCCTCACTATGTTCAGACTTGTTATAAGAGCTGCGACTTGAGGATACGTTTGAGAGGGATTCTTCATCATCAGATTGTCTACTCTGGCTACCAGACACTGCAGACCTAACACTTTTAGATTCATCATCATCCTGTTCTGATTCTTCATCTTCTTCAGAGTCCCTTTGACCACTCCTTGATTTTGTTTCATCATCCTCCTCAGATTCATCTAAGTCATCTTTTTCTTCATCAGAATCCACTGTACTTTCATTAGTTTCATCCTGGTCTAAGGTCACTTTTAGATAATCTCTGCTACTTCTTATTGATGATTCATCATCACGTTGCTGTTGTTTTTCGCTCTCTTCATCCCTATCAGATGCTGCACTCTCCTCTGATTCACTTTCAGCTGTTATATTTATTGAAATGCCTGATTTTCTTTCATCTTTTTCTGATTCACTTATTCCTTGAGCTTCAGAATCCTCTTCCTCATTTTCAGTAAAACCAAATGAACTCCTGCTAACTGAGCTCTCTGACTTACGGCGCTGCTTAAATTTCCTGGAAACTTGTATGCGTTTTAGTACGCGTCCTAACTTTCGAGATGCTGAAGGTTTGTCCTCAGCTGATTTCTGAAAGTAGTTCCCTTTAATGACAAGACTGTCATCACCATCCACTTGACGAGCAGATACCAATTTAGCATAAGCAGAATCTTTGCCACTGCTTTTCACTTTCTGTAGAATCATTGGGAATATCTTGGCTTTCTTCCATGGAGAATGATGAGGTATTTGGGATTCTCCAGTTTCCGATAATCCTACAGATTTCTGTGCACTTACTGCAACTCGACTTAGATGCATTACTGCTTTTAGTTTCTTTTTACCCTGACTTGTTCTAACAGTTCCTTCAATTAAATCTCTTGATGTTCCTGGCCTAACACCTACACCTCTGCCTCTTCGTGATGGACCACGACCTTGCATCCTCCCCTGGAAAGTTGGAAAATAAACTCTGGTTAACAAATTAGATAGTTACTTCCACCCTTTTTCTACAACAATGGGATGGGTAAAAGCCAATTACTGTTCAAATGCCTGGACTGTTTAAGTCAGTGCCTATAATTTCAACACATTTCTAATCCATTTTCATAGTGAACTGCAATAATCACATACGCTAGATGAACTTTTAAAAGGTGTACAGTGGTAGAGGATATTGGGGGTCATTATGACCTCGGTGGTCTTTTCGCAAGACAGCCGAGGTACAGCCGTGCTGACCAGTGGTGGCGGTCTTCCGCGCCGCGTATTATGACGGCTGGCAGGCCGCTGTCCTTTTCCGTACGGAACACCGCCAGCAGCCATACTGGCAGATGGCGGGAACGTGGCAGTTGCTCAACCTCCACCGCCACGTCAACAGAACACCGCCCACTGAATCACGTCACATGATTCGGTGTGGTGGTGTTCTGGTGACGGTGTTCTGGTGGCGGAGCTGCCCCCATGGATCCTGTCCCGTCCTGGAGGATCAACAGACAAGGTAAGTTGATCGTCCGTTAGGCATGGGGGTGGGGGGGTGTTGTCTGTTGTGTGCGTGCATAGGGGTGTGCGTGTGAGAGTTTAGAGGGGGTGAGTGAGTGAGTGAGTGTATGCGTGCAGGGGGTTGTTGTGTGTATGGGAAATGTGTGCGGGTCGGACGGTGTGCATGTCTGTTTGTATGTGTGCTGGAATGTGTTGTCGGGGTGTAAGTGTGTGTGTAGGGGTGTGTATTTGTGCATGTTCGGGGTTTGTGCGTGTAGGGGTGTGTATATGTGCATGTTCGGTGTGTGTGCGTGTAGGGGTGTGTATATGTGCATGTTCGGGGTCGGGGTGGGGAGGGGGTTGTGCCACCTTTGGGGGATGGCAGGGGGGTGGGGGTTGTTGGGGGAGGATTCGTGGGTGATAGCGGGGCTGGGGGAGACCCCTATCAGTGCCAAGTGGGGGGTGTTGGGGGAGGATTCGTGGGGGATAGCGGGGGTGGGGGAGACCTCTATCAGTGCCAGGGAAGGAATTCTCTGGCACTGAAAGTGCCTACCGCAATGGATCTCATGGCGGTTCTCAATCACCCGGGATCCATGGCGGTATGCAGGGTCCTGATACCGTCAGGGGTCTAGTGACGATCGCCGGGCTGGAGACCGCAATCTCCAGCCCATCGGTTCTCACTGGCATGGCGGTCGGAATAGTGAAGTGGCGGATGACCACGGCATAATTCAATTTTTTTTTTTCGCCGGCCTGTTGGCGGTCTTACCGCCGCTTTACCACCGACCGCCAGGGTTGTAATGACCCCCATTGTCTTTAGCACTAGGATGTTTACATTTAACTATGTTGTCAATAAATCAGCAGCTAATAAGATTATTTTTTTACACAAAAGAGTAACATCTTACAAATTGCACATATCATATTTTGAATGCAATATACTATTTTGTTTTTTAGTGCTCATCAGATCATGCCACCATTTAAGCTTTGTTTCAAGTGAAGTTAATGTAAAGTAATTTAGATGACAATATCTGAGCAGATCATTTTGGGAAATCTTTTGCAAAAGTGCTGTGTACCAACAATGAATACATAGCAAAATTGCTGTAAAGGTTCCATAAAAAGTACATGATTCAATTTAATTATTTTATTAAATGCTTGTTGTTTCCCTATAAAATACAAATGTATAGTTGCTTATAATATGTAGATAATTGACTTTAATATCTGCTTATGTTTTTAATGTACTTCTATTTTTTTTTGGCTGGATTGAAGACTTTGTCCTACATTCAGAATTTTAGGTATGGGATAATCCATCAAAAACACAACGCATATCCCGTCTACATTATTGGCTATGGCACTTACAATATGTTAGACAGACTATCTATATATTGAATTTATTTTGAAAACTTGAAATGCGGGTCAGTCTTTTAGGAGCTTTACAGCATCTTTGTACATTTAATTTGCAATACTTCTGAAGATGATGTGACATAACTATTATTACATTGCTGTAACTACCCTGAAAACATACAGAGCAGGGAATTCTTCAATTAATAAACAAGGTGGACTTGCCTCTCTTTCAGCTGTTGATCCATGTGGACTGTAATAGTATCCGCCATCATTCTCAACAACAACCTCTCCATACTCATTATACATCCCAGATGGAGATAGTAATCGGCGACGACTCCCATACTGCGGCAACTCGTATCTGAAACAGAAAACCACACCTCTGATAATTATGATCCAGCCTACATAGTATTGTGTATTATGGCTACGAAATGTAGAATGGAACTGCAAATCATATGCATCACTTTATTGAGATAAAGGAGTAAATTGTTTGCAGACAAAGACTTTATTTCAAAGCTTTTCCTGCGTACAAAAAGTAACTTACAACACATTTTCAGTTGGTTATGAAGCTGTCAATTAGAAACATACCCAGGTTCATAGTTGTAATAGTCTTGCCCATAGTACTCTTGACCAGGATCAATTCCAGATTCCATGGATAGTTCCTGCCATGAAGCATAATAGATTGAAATAAATGGATACATATCAAAACCCATGTATTCATTAAAGTTGGTTCAATGGATGTGTGCTTCAGTTTACAGGTCAGAAAACATTTTAGAGTAGACTAACAATAAAATAACATGTATAAATAAATATAAAGCAACAATATATAAAGTGGAAAGTCATTAAGCATACAAACAATAGCTGTAATACATCTTTTGAGAGCTACAGGCAAAATCATACTTAACAATAAATAAGGGAAACTGACCACATGAATATACCACCAACAATCTATAGTGTATTAGAAATTCTCAATTGTTACATGAGCCTTCCATGGAGGACAGCATATTTGAATGTATGTTGAGATCTCCTGTTATAAATGTCACCATCAGATGTCGAACTGTCACAGATCACTATTACGTAGAAAAATGAAAACAGCATGACATTGCCAAAAATCAGAGGTCTCTTCACTGGTATTGTAACAAGGAAAAAGATGGGACATTCTAGGGAGCCATTATCACTTTAAGATGTGTTGTCCTACTGGCTTTGGGCAGGCATCACATAGCTTTAGGCAGCTTGTGTTGGTGGAAACATGTTTAATCTAAAGTTCTTCATTAGATAAAGTGTTTGCAAGTTCTCAAATCACAATAAAATTATCTCTGGGAATGAAGTGCATTTTAACAACAAATATGATTTAGTTATTAGTATCTGTCACCTACTCGTCTCTCTCTGTTTTTTTATCCTTAATTTATTGTACAGCACTTTGTCAACTTCAGCCAGAATGTTCTTAGAAAAGGTATACCAAACAATCTCCAAAAAGAATCATACTGAGAGTGATGTGGTTTATTTAGACCATGCCTGAAGCTGATTAGTCTTAATCTAGGCTGACATCCATCTAACTTAATTTACAGCTACAGGTGGCATTGTCCCATACAATAAAACTTAGTTAACATTTTAGATGATACACTCACCTCCTTTTTCTAGAACAATGAGAAGAATAAAACCCAATCATTGTTCCAAATTCAAATTGGTTGGTTGGTTTGACTTCAAAACTTTAGATTCAATGCTATATTATTTAAATATCAGGAAAATAGTTGAGTGGCAGTGAGTGATGTTCCATGTTTTGCCATGCTAATGCTTCTGTCCTGCCTGATGTTTCTGCAGGACCTCTTAATGGAACCAATACTTGTGAGATTCCACAACACCCAGTGGAATCCACAGGATTCAATTTTAGCCAGGTAGTCCTTGCATAGTACATGTAATCCTACAGATTACTATGGTCGCTTAAGGAGTAAGAATTATGGGATCCACCTCTGAAAACAGTATATGTAAAACACCATGGGCTCTTTGTGCTCTGGAGTTTGAAGGTTGTTTTGAATGTACATTAGGCTCTAAGCTGTTAAAGCACACCACAGGACTTCCTCACTGATCAGCCATGTCAAAATCAGGCAGTATGTTCACCACTGAATTCTAAGATGGCCAGTGCTTGGTTTAACATTGGTGACATCTAAATGGGAGTTTAGAAGAATATCCTTTGCTGAGAGATACTGGTGAGACACCTTATTTGAGTCTCTTTCTATACTGAACTAGAGGCTTATGAGCTATGTTTAGACTGGGGTGGAGGCACCTTCTACACCAAGGACACATCCCTGCCACTAACAAGTTAGAGTACTGCCACCAGGTGGGTACTAATAATCATTATTTAGAGGGGCAGCTGAGCAGTTCAAAGGTAAATGTGGTGTAGTAATGGGCTGGCATTGACAAGGTGGTACTATATGCTCTGCCTATCACCACTGTACAACTGACTGGTGGAACCGGTACCTGTCACAGATAACTTGGGCTTGGCAAATCTTTTATGTGACTGTCCTCCAAAATGCATATATACCAGTTGATCCAAGGCTCCAATTTAATCATATCATTCATGTGGTGTGTAATCAATATGAGTATCCTGGGGTTTTCTTCTCTGCTATCCAATTAATGTGCTTTTCCGTTGAGGGAATCCCTGGGGTTATGCTCTTCTTGAAGGTGTTTATGTACAGCCGTAAGGTGAACCCATTAATTACAATAGTACCTTGTGTTTCCTTGGTCATCAGAAATCCCATAATTTTCTCATACAAAGGTGTTCAGGCACTGCTAGGAAGACTGCCTGCCAAAGATTCCTCTACCAAGATCTGAATTGTGTGAAGCTGATTGGATTGTGGAAAAAGAAAAGCTAACCACAGAAATGCTTCACTATTTAAACTACATATTCTGTACCAAAGTAGTGTGTCAAAATGGGAGATCGGGTGAAATGATTGAACGTTTTTTCAATTTGTAAGAAAACTCTCCATCTTCCAAACAGCATGTGACTTAAAGCCCAGTTTTCAAGTGTGCCTTGAGTGAATGTTGCTAGATTGGCTTGGTGCTTCTGTAAACACATTAGATCATTCAGGAGGACAATGAATGGAGGAAATCTGATTTCAAAGTGGGCACGTCTGATACCTTCATCATACTTAGGATGCAGTTGTGCAGTGGGCCTGCATTTACCCTATGCAATAATGTATCCTACACACCATTTTGAATTATGGAAATAGAACCCTTAAAAAGCACAGAACTTACTCATCAGTACATCGGGAAAGAAACAACTGGTGCAAATTTCTAAATGTACTACTGCTAATTAAAGTGAAAAAAGAAAACTCATAAATCTGAATGTTTGGCCAGAACTACCTTTTCGTGTGCAGATTTACAATTCCCTTTGTGAATCAGACCTTAAGTGTACTGTGCAATGTTTTAGTATTACCTTATACTAAAAAGGTGACAGTGTAACAATCACAGTTATTGTACAGGTTTAATGCAGATAAATAGAATAACACTGCTACCTTGTTCCATCACTAACTGCACTGCACAGATTAGTATCAAGCACAGTGGAAACAATGGGCCTGATTCACAGAGGAAGTAGTCAATGTACACTCAGAAATGTACACCTACATGCACATATAGATTTACTACTTTTCATGATTCCCAGACATTCAGGAATGTATGTGGAAAGCTGCATCACAAGCAGGTTTCCACATGGATTCCTGGGAATATCATGTGCTATTCCCATTAGGATTCTCTGCACAGGGAGAATACAATCCTCGTGCAAATGAACATTTTAATTTTCCATGAGAGAAATATTTTTCCCATGGAGAATCCCCTTAACTTACAATCCTGCATTTTTGGGAAGGGTGATCCGTCCCTTCTCATGTGGGAAAGAGACCTATCCCAGCTATTGGATGAACAAACATTACTATAGCTTCCAGTTTGGAAAGGAGAATGGCAGAAATGTGTGTATGTTCTCAAGCATGTAGGTGTTTGGGTGTTCTCAAACTTCCAAGACCAACCATGTCTTGAAACATCCATTTGTCCATCCCATCAGTGGAATTTATGAGTGTGGAGAATTCAGCACTTGTGGCCTCTGCACAAATAAATGAGTTTAAGTCTACCAGGAATCAATATGTGAATTCCTGTCAGGTTTGAAACAGGTTCGAGGCTGTATTTACCTTTGTGGTTAGGGCTCGATGTGTTTCTCTTATTCTTTGGTATTTGATACCTTTTAGATTGTTAAATAGAGTTAAAGCAAATCCTGCAGTTTTGCAACATGTGTTATTACCTTAGAATCAGTGGAATTGCTAAACGTGCCAACCTGTTATAAATTACATACATTTTTAAACAAAAGACTACAATGCAGTTGGCCAGTCTTTAACTTTCATAATCTCATGGTTTGCCCGCTGCAAGGGAAATGGCCTGGAAAATATAATCAATAACCTTTATAGGGTAAGAGGCCACAACCACAAATTAATTTTAAGATACTAGCAATCTACTTATGGGAGGAAGTCAAGATTACAGTCTGATAAAGTTTCTACAATGACGACCTTAGTGATGCATAAAGACACGTTTTGCTGCCAGTGAGAAGCAAAGTATGGGCCCCATTGCACTGGAGAACAAGTCTCGTCCATCAACTAAAAATTCTATATTTTTGTGGTCACAAAGTCCTGGTCTGTACCTTGATGCAAGTGGCCCACACTGGGACAATGTATACAAACGTTTGTTATCTGGAGTGCCTGTATTAACTCACTCTTTCTGTGTGTTAACCATGTATCTCTGCAGCACTTTCTGCAGTGCATGCACTATCTCATGAATTGAGTGATTTATAATGGTCTTTGCAGACAGACCAAGGCCGAGTTTTCTCAAGGGCTTGTATTGCTCTTCCATCACACAATGTGATGCAAGGCAACACAAGTCCTTATGTAAGATTTATTATGCCATAAAGAGGATCTGTGTGGCATAGTAAATCAGGATTAATGTAAGGCAGTACAAGTCACTGCCTGGCATTATTCTTGGTATAGAATGCATTCCAGGGGTGGATCATGGGTGTTTCCATGCTTCCCCCCATGTGTTTTGCTGCATTCCCAGATTTATTAAGATCAATAAATGACAGAATGTGTCAAAATGCTACACCTTCCCAGGTGAAGCGTAATGGTGAGAAATATGTTAATTTCTCCACGTTATTTCCTCTTTCTATATGTGCTGTATTTTGCAGCATACATAGAAAGAGAAAAGTGCCTTTGGCGGTTGTTTTTGTGCAGTAAGCTGTCTCTTTTTGCCTACAAATAATCCTAGCTGTAGTGCAGGCCCACTTGCACCATGGCACAGAGAGAGAGCAAGAATGCACCATATGTTAGTAATTCTGCTTCATATGTTAATTACTAACATATTGCACAGTCCTGGTCTCTCCATCTGACCCAGGGGAGCTAGTTGTCTTGCCTCATCAAATGTTAGTAAATCTGGGTCTAGGTCTGTACTATTCACACGTGCACAGAATAAGTCTGGCAATGTGAGCCCATCATGGTGTGGCCCCAGGTCTTAACTACTTCCACCATGATTGAGCTAGGTGTCTACTCATTTGCAGGAGACTCATGCATTTACGACAACTAAAATAAAACTGCAGCATCTAAGTGCATATTCAAAATCATAGTCATATTAATGAATTGAAGTCTCTGATGCTAAAATGAAACAATTGCAAAAAAATACAACAGGTACAATTAAACAGCAATATTGACCAATTACTTGCTTGGATTGCTTTAAAGGACGTAATACCTGCGATCCACATTAACGTTATGTTCCAGGGTCCTTTTTCCTCTACAAATTATGCTATTTTAAATATAGCCTATTTTCTTCTCCAAGTCCCAGAGGATTAGCTAATGTTAATGTGGAGTGAGAAGGAGGGACATGCTATAGATCTTTAAATGAATACAAAACAGTCCCAACATTTTATTTTGATTAGGAAATTGAAAGTTAGATCCTCATTCCACCAATTGTCATAATTCCAATTCAGGCACACAAAGAAAGTTTGTTTCTAAACCAAGATTACAAAATATTTGGCAATTCATGCACCAATATATCTTTGTACCTATGATTTTCACCTTTTAAAGCCTGGTCAATGTCAGCAAAAAACACACTTTCAGAGTTTGTGCACTTCCGATTGAGGAAAACCTAGTGGAATTACCATTTTATCTTCCATCTAAAATGCGTAACTTGAATCCCGTGTTAAGAGAGCACTATGGAAATACCAATCTCTATTGTATCTAGGTTGAACTGGGTATGTGTGGTATGAACGCTTGAAATGGTGAACAACTTATGATGCGGATTTAGTCTACAATCTAAGCTTCTGTTTGCTTTCATATGGATGATCCAAAAAGCCACAGTTTGAACGTAAAGTGCTAGTTGTTAATGTTTATTTACTATTAATTTGTGTCAAAGTCTGTTGGAACTCCATTAGCATATATTTTTACTTTGTGTTGCCCCACAAACCTTGGGCTAAAGAAAACACCTTTTTGAAATGAAAAATGCAAAAGACAAAGAGGAAAGAACAGTCTACCTCAGGTCTGAGAAGAGAAGGTCTCAGCAATTGCTGTTGCTGCCAGAAAAGAATAGACACAGAAGACATATTTAGTGGACAGTGAAGAAAGTAAATATTTTCCTTCTTTAGATCATTGAAGAAAGAAAGACAGCCAAAACACAAAACATTCAATTAAAGAGGAAACGACGGATAACATCTATTCTTAGTTTATCTCCATGTGTTAAATGAAAGCCCAGTGGCTTCAATGCTATTTCGTTCAAATTATACTATCAAACGATTATTCATGTTGTGGTTGCTTCATATAGGGAACTAAGGCTAGTACTATGCATAAATATCTTGACCAGTAAAACAGGTACAATTAGTACAACCCATTTAAAATAATATTCACAGAAAAAAATGCAATACATTGTTAAAGGAATTTTCTGATTTGATGGCAACACGATGGAGTCATATAGCAATCTATTAATTAACACATTTAGCAATTAATCAGGATTCTTCACACAGCAATCTGCTTGTTTATGAGTGTCAAGTGTTGCTTGAATAGTTAATTAGTGTTACCAGCACTTTTCATTGTTTGATGCTTTGCTGTTTTAAAATGTTCCTGTTTTATGTTTATTTTTCTCCTTCGATCAAGTGCCTATTTTAGTTGCACTACTGTTTTTCATGCCCATTTTGGGGGACATTATTGTGAATGAGAATAACTGCAGATAGTGGCAAAAGACACTTTAACCACTAGGCTGCACCTTCATGTTTGGCCCCTTCACACAGCATAGGTAAAATCATCCCATGCTGTTACATTGTCCTTTAACTGCCTTGGTCACACTCGTGGGACTCTCAGGGTGGAGAAGTCTGCACATAAAACATAGACAAGCCTGTATTTTTATGAGCACCATTTCCCCCATGAGTGCAAAATCTCCATGGTCGTAAAATTACTATAAGGAAAATTAAACATGCAGGGGCATATTTATACTCCGTTTGCGCCGAATTTGCGTCGTTTTTTTTTACGCAAATTCGACGCAAAACTAACTCCATATTTATACTTTGGCGTTAGACGCGTATAGCGCCAAAGTTCATGGAGTTAGCGTCATTTTTTTGCGTGAACACCTTCCTTGCGTTAATGATATGCAAGGTAGGCGTTCCCGTCTTAAAAAATGACTCCGATGCATATGCGTCGTATTTATACTCCCGGGCAAAAATGACGCCCAGGAGTGGGCGGGTCTAAAAAACCCGCATTAGCGCCGGATTTTAGCGCCTGGGTCAGGGCAGGCGTTAAGGGACCTGTGGGCTCAGAATGAGCCCAGAGGTGCCCTCCCCTGCCCCCAGGGACACCCCCTGCCACCCTTGCCCACCCCAGGAGGACACCCAAGGATGGAGGGACCCACCCCAGGGACATTAAGGTAAGTCCAGGTAAGTATTTTTTTTAAAAAAAAATTGTGGCATAGGGGGGCCTGATTTGTGCCCCCCTACATGCCACTATGCCCAAAGACCATGCCCAGGGGACAGAAGTCCCCTGGGCATGGCCATTGGGCAAGGGGGCATGACTCCTGTCTTTGCTAAGACAGGAGTCATTTCAATGGGGGATGGGCGTCGTAAAAAAATGGCGCAAATCGGGTTGTGGCGATTTTTTTGCCTCAGCCTGACTTGCACCATTTGTGGACGCCCATACGCCATTTTCCCCCTACGCCGGCGCTGCCTGGTGTACGTCGTTTTTTTTAACGCACAGCAGACAGCGCCGGCGGCTAACGCCGGCTAACGTCATTGAATAAATAAGGCGCCCGCATGGCGCTTCAGAATGGCGTTAGCCGGCGCTAATTTTTTTGGCGCAAAACTGCGTTAGCGCAGTTTTGTGTCAAAAAGTATAAATATGGCCCGCAGTTTTTGAGTAACAAAAAAAATAGTAGACTTACACAAAGTGTATGTTTACCTTTGTGAATAGGACCAAAGAGCCCGATTACGAGTGTGGCGGTCTATAGACCGCCACACCCGCGGTGGTGGTCTGATCCTACCACTACATTACAACCGTGGCGGTCCAACCTCCAGGGAACCGTCAGCTCCACCAGGATTTCAGAAACCAGTGGTCCGGAGGATGGTGGAGGTCCTAATCAGCTAGGCCAGCACTGCCTGGGGATTACAACCTCATTCTACACCAGCGGTTTCTTGGCTGTACCACCGCCATGGAAAGTCATGGCTGGCTGTACCACCGACATGGAAATGCTGCCAGCTAACGGGTGTAGGGGGTTCTGAGGGTGCCCTGCACTGCCCATGCACTTGGCTCGGGCAGTGCAAGGGCTTCCCTGGCCTGCACCATTGCAATAATCATTGTCTGCTTTGCAGACAGTGAACATTGCAAGGGTGCTGGTGCACCCTGCAGGCTACAGCATTGCCGCTGGCTCAATTATGAGCCTGAGACAGTTCTGCAGCCTGCTTACCTCTAGGCCAGCGACGGCCACCCTGTCAGGAGTTTGACTGATGGGCTTTCCCATCTGTCAACTAGTAATAGGGCCCCAAGTTTTGAAAATAAAATAAAATAAGCAACAACATTTTTGGAATTTGATTTTGTTAGAGTCTATTGTGCATGATGGTGTTGAGGTCTAGTTTTGCTGAGTCAAAGACATTTCTTTTAAGGAACCTCAAATCCTGATAATACAAGGGTCCAGCAGATTTGGAGAAGGTTGCTTTGCTACCATTAGAGCATAAATCAGTTAGAGAAGAAAGTACCAGGAAGAGCAACTCAAAACACTTTAGAGCAGTACTACCAGAGGCATAAATTTCAATAAGAGTGCAAACACGTTACAAAGAATAGAAAAGCGTATTTTCAAAATCACAAGAATAGTAAAGTTGATGGTTACAATGACCCACAGAAAGTACATACAAACCACTTGGATTCAATTGAAAACTATAGGGCCTATTCTCAAACTGCTATTTATAGTACTTCTAGTTGTACTACTAAAATATTACAAAACAATACTCACTAACCTTCTTGCGGATGTCTACACCTCTACCTCCTCAAACAGTGGTACAAGTTTCAGTACTAAAAATTGGTTGGACGGGAGAGTGACTAGAAATGGTATATATTTATGAATAACTGGGAGGGTTGAAGGGTTGTTCAAAGGATGGTTAGTGGCAAAACAGTGGTTTACAGAAAGACATGCACACACCCACAACTTTGTCGACCCATTTCCACTCACAAATTTCACTTCTATCGTTAGTACAGCCAAAAGCACTGAGCATGGTAGTAAATTAACCCCATCTCAGAGCTGGAGTAAGTCCAGCACCCCACCTGCAAAACCATCCCATAGAAAATAGTAGAGGTTGGGACCTAAAATAAAAGCCCATAAAAAATAGTATTGAATTACAATAAATTGTTTAAACTAATTAAAAAGTAAATTAATTTAATTTAATGCTAAACATATCTAAAAATAAAACATATTTGTTAGAATTGGGGTCTTTAGTTGGCAGAGGTATACACCCTTGTCCATGTAGGGACCACAATCCTAGTCAGGGTAAGTCACACACAATCCAAATTATCCTGTGCACACCATCTGGCACTGAGCAGTCAGGCTTAACTTAGAAGGCAATGTGGAAAGTATTTGTGCAATAAATCATGCATTAACATAGTGCAAAACACCACAAAATACACAACACAGTTTTAGAAAAATATGAGATATTTATCTGAATAAATTAAAGTCAAAACAATCAAGATTTCATAATCACAAGTAGCCCAGCCCAGATGTGGATCGGAGACAGGCTGTAAGGCACAGAAGGATTTTAAGTGCAGAGAAATGCTCACTTTCTAAAAGAGGCATTTCTAAAATAGTACTATGAGATCAATCCAACTTCACCAGTCAGCATGATTTTGTATTACCATTCTGGCTATACTAAATATGACCTGTCTACCCCTTTCTGATCAGAACCTACCACTCAAGAGGTATATGAGGCCAGCCCTAATGTTAGCCTATGAATGGAGCCGGCCTCACAGCACTGGAAAACAAATTTAGGAGTTTTCCACTACCAGGACATATAAAACACACAAGTACATGTCCTGCCTTTCACCTCCATAGCACCCTTCCCTCTGGGTTACATAGGGACTATCTTAGGGGTGACTTATATGTAGAAAAATGGGAGCTTAAGGCTTGAAAGTACTTTTAAATGCCAAGTCAAAATGGCAGTGAAACTGCACGCACAGGCCTTGCAATGGCGGGCCTGAGACATGGTAAGGGGCTACTTATGTGGGTGGCACAATCAGTGCTGCAGGCCCCCTAGTAGCATTTAATTTACAGGCCCTAAGCAAGTGCAGTGCACTTTACTGGGGACTTACAAGTAATTTAAATATGCCAATTGGGTATGAGCCGAAGTTACCATGTTTTAAAGAAGAGAGCATCTGCACTTTAGCACTGGTTAGCAATGAGGTCTGAAGTAGAGAAGGAGGAAGACAAAACATTTGTGAGTGACCCAGCAAAGAGGCCATTTCCAACAATATTTACTTTAAAATATTTTAATGGCTTTTTCATGTAATAACATTAAATTGCAATTAAATATAATTAAATTAGTACAGCCAAAAACACAAAAAATAGTAGTAAATGTACTCCAGCTCAGAGCTCGAGTAAGTCCAGCATAACACATGCAACAACCTCCCATAGAAAATAGTGGAGATATAGACCTAAAATAAAAGCCCATTATAAATACTATTGAAATCATTATATTGTTTAAACTGGTTAAAAAGTAAATGCATTTAATTTAATGCTAAAAATCTTTCGAAATATCCAGAAATGAAACATATTAATGTTTTCTTTAAAAAAATGAAATTCTTAATTTAATAACTCAGGTAACATTAAATTGCACTAAAATTCAATTGTATTACTTTTCATTGATTCTTTACTGTTGGAAATCATTTTTTTATTTGAACTTCACAAACATACTTCTAATTTTTTTTAAATATATTTCACATGAAATATGAATTTTGTACTTTGTTCTACATTAAAAATAAATATATAAAATTAATTTGTGTTAACATTTAATGTAAACTTATTTCACTTTTTTTTCCATCACGTTAAGTAAACTATTATAGTTTTCCTTTTAATTTACCACATGAAGAACCTGCTATCAGGGTGACAAGTTCCTGTAAGCCCCTGGGTCATTGCACAGAAAACACACCATCACCAATAAAGTTAAATGACATATGTAAGATACTGTATAGTTTATACCAGACGCATATTAAAAAAAAAGGTTTGGGTTGCCAGGACCACCACTTCACTGTGGTTGAATTGGAGTCTAAAAGAACTGCAGTGACACATGGCAGAGGAAAGTGCATTTGCTGTGTAGAAAAAACAAATTCAAAATTTTAGGTAAGTCATCTCTTGAGTGTTTCTGGTTAGTTGATAGGGCTTGGTGCGTATCATGTGGAAAATGTGACACTTAACTATTGGAAATAGTATGCCCTCGTATTGGGAAATACACAAAAGCTGTTTTCAACACATAGGTAAGACTGGACGTTCCTTGAAAATGCCTAAATATTCATAAAACCGTATTTTATATGTTCACTAGCAAAGGATTGAAAATTATTTTCTTCTTAGTTTAAAACATCTAATTCAGTGCTAAAAGTGGCATTTTGATAACTCGGTGAAAAAATAACTTCTGAAAAGTATACTCTATGACTGTGCCAGGAGCAGCTAAGATGACAGATGCTCCTAATGGTGCTTCCCACAGCTGCCATATCATCCTAATACATACTGCTAAGATTGCAAATTAAAACTGAGGTCACCAACTTAATCCTGCCCTGCTCAAAGTTTTGAAACCAGAAAAAAGACTTTACTTGCATCTATGCCTTCCCAACAACGGAGATGGATAGGGATGGTGCGGGCCATGGGGACGAGAGCAGACAGCTGAGGAAGCCTTTAGAGTGCATCTCCAGCAGCAACACTGCTAGGCCTGTGACACAGGTGAGCAGATCCTCACCGCTTTCCCCACAAAATGATGGCTCATTGGTGTCTCTGGAAATAAACTCTTGGAGGCGATTAAACATCAGAAAGGGACTTAACAAAGTAATGATGTTGTGCAGAGGCAGACGAGGCAGAGTTTAGTTGGCCTTGGCTGGGTAGCCCCACTGAGGTGGATCCAGACCTCTGAGGAGGCATTTCCTGCATGGAGGGTTGACAATGGTCCTTCATTGTGGTACCTTTGTGAGAGAGAGAAACCTGGACCAGTTGGGTCCTAATTGTGCATACAGTTTGAGTGCTCATGCTTTCGCTGCCTGCAGTACATCTAATGGTGACAGGCCACGGGGGATGATTGGACCAATCCTCTCCAAAAGGATGGCACTTACACTGTTTGGGCAAAGAGCTGAGGAAAGGAGTCATGGAAATACAGGAGTGAGGGAGAGTATATATTGAATGCATGTGCCCTTCTCTCTCTCCCCTGGCATACCTGTGTGGATTCCAAAAGTTGAAAGTGGTCAGCTCTAGGAATTTGTGGAGGTGCAGTGTCATAAACGTGTGTGGTAGCTTTGTGGATACTAGAGTTATTCGTGTAGCGGAGCTCTATAAGAGTAAATTCAGCAGTCCATTTCGCTGATTGCCCCCTAACCCAAATAAAGTTTTGTAAGACTCAATGTACACTTTTACCTATTATCGAATCAGACAGGTCTTTCAGCTCTTCATGTAGTGTATCAAATAAATCTTACTTCTTCTTTGGTACAGTTCATATTTTTCACCTAATGCAGTTCAGAGCTATGAAAATACATGTAGAAAGATAATAGTTTGTGGGTATTTCCAGATCCTAATACAGTTCAAACCAATAAGAACACATGAAGAAAGATGATAGTTCATAGATATTCCTGGGCAACAGGTGTTCGTCCCATTCATGGGATTTTCGCAAGGTTAAATTTGAATGTTTCCTGCACTCATAATGTTTCTAATACTTTCACAACACTATTTTCTTCAAGGTTTAAATGTTTTTTTCCTGGACCAAAAAAACCGTATCCAAGTATGATTCCGAACTGTAAATTTGTTGCAATGGTAATTATGATGAATGCTGGTGTTAATTAGAACCAGTTGCCCGTCCTAGGACCGTGATAGGTCTGAAGGAAATCTTTGATAATTTTGTCATACAGCACCGCTCAGTGTATCTGCCAAACTGTCCCCTTGGTGGATTGTCCTGCAACTGCTTGTGTACCCTGGACAGATGTTGCCCTCCCAAACCTGTTCTCATGGAACAATTGAAAGAAAAATTGGGGACCGGAGCTTGGTGGAATGTGGTTAGTGACAGGTTGGGAACAGGAATGTGTCCCAATTCTGTAAATGGGTGGGTCAGGTAATGACACTGGGGGTCATCACAACCCTGGCGGATGTCGGAGAACCAGCGGTAAGACCGCCAACAGGCTGGCGGTCTTACCTTGGTGAATTATGACCATGGCGGTTACCACCATGGTCATCTGCCGGTTCTCCGTCCTGCCCGCCAGGGCGGAGACGACTGCCAGACTGGAGACCTTGGTCTCCAGCCAGGCGGCCGACAGTATACCGCCGGCGGTATTTGGACCCGGCTTACCGCCGTGGATTTCCAGCGGTTTCAACCGCCATGAAATCCATGGCGGTAAGCACTATCTGATAGCGGTCTCCCCCGCCCCCCACCCCGACTCCCTCCCCTACACCCCCACAACCCCTGCCACCCCCCAAGGGTGGCAGGGCCCCCCTCTCCACCCGACCCCCAACATAACATTACTCACACACACCGACACGCATGCATGCACCACCAACACACACATGCACACATCCCGACATACAGGCCTACATCCACACACACAGTCAGACACGCACACCCACATTCAAACATACACGCACACATCCATACAGACGTACCCACAGCCATACACGCACTCATTCCCATACACACAACACCCCCGCAAGCATACACGCACCCACACACCCCCTCTACATACACACACGCACACCCCCATGCACGCACACAACACACAACACCCCCCACCCTCCTCATCTAATGAACGATCGACCTACCTGGTACGTCGATCCTCCGGGAGGGGACGGGAGCCATGGGGGCAGCTCCGCCGACACCACACCGCCAACAGAACACCGCCACGGCGAATCACAGGACGTGATTCGCTGGGCGGTGTTCTGTTGGCGTCCCGGTGGAGGTGGAGCAACCTCCACTTCCCCGCCGCCCGCAAGTACGGCTGTTGGCGGCTCGCCGTCGGAATAACGACAGAGAGCAGCCAACAGTCATAATACGCAGAGCGGCAAACCGCCTGAACAGGCGGTCTTCCGCACAGCGGTCCCTCGGCGGTCTTGCAAAAAAGACCGTTGAGGTCGTAATGACCCCCACTGTCTAGTTGCTGCCACAGACTGCTGGCTAATATTTCTCATTCATCCTTCCTGAACACAATGGTGATTCACAGTTGGCACATTGAGTGATACCATTTCAGATCTCTTTGTTACGATTCTATAAAGCTGAATCCTTTCCATTCATGCCAGGAGCTTAGTGGACACCTGATTCAATGTCAGGTGAGTGTGCACTTAAAGGCACTGAAGCTCGCTGCCCCAGTTGCCCAGCAGCAAGTGAATCACTCCAAGGGGAGGAACAAACAGATTCCAAATGTGAAAAACAAGAAAACCTAACCAAGTAAAAAAATGATGCAGCCAGCTCCCTATCACACTGGTGTGGATGCTCTTGTGGGTCATTGAACCGCTGGAAGCAAATCTGAATAATTCTTTATTTTATTTAATTCATTGTTTCAGCTTTAAGACTTACAATGATATAAAACAATGTGCATAACAAACCAATTACATATAAAACCAATGACTCATTATTTAAAAAAATATTACAGCCACAAAGTCAACTCCCAAGGAAAACTGTTTGCGCATATGACAATTAATAATGGCACACATACAGAAATGTTATTACAACAAGAGTCAAATAGGGCCATTGAAACCAGCTCCATTTGTGTAAATGGGAGCAGACAATTCCATCTCAGGGAGCATCAGAAGGCCTTATAAGATCTTATAATTTAGTCAGCCCCAGTTTAGCTGGTAGCACCCTCAGACAGGGCCAAGCAGTCGATACTTGTGAGGCTACCAAATTATGTGCGTTGATGTTACTCGGTCTTACACAAAGTGATAATGCAATGATTGTAAAACTTTCCCATTCGATTTGAGAAGGGGGTAGAACCACAGATACCGAGCTGTGTCATATTTCATGCAGAACAGGGTAAACTGGGCAACATTGTCTACCTCCTAAGGGCTACAGTCACAGAAATCCAATCCAGCCACCAGCCTGTTGGTACGTACTGAGTACCCTCTTAAAGGCAGCACTCCCAACATGTATTTTAAATACAGAGAGCACTTAAATTCAGGGTACAACAGAACCAGGTAATGAGGAGGGGCAGGGTCATAGGCATTGCTAAAGTAATAGCGTGTAATTGGTTCGGGCCTAAGTTCCTGGCACACACTTTTCCTATTAAATTATCAATACCTATCTTTTACCTGGATCGGAGTGTCCTGATTGACTCTGCCCGGGTCCACCCACAGAGCCTCTAGATGAAGATTTTTCAGGGTCTTCTTAACGTGTGCCCCTACGAGCATTCCCCAGGTCTACCACTCACTCTTCAAGGGTTTCCAAGTACAGTGTTGCCTTAGAATGACGTACTAACCTTACCCAATAGAACATTGGCTTGAGTGCTGCTAGTTCTGACACTGGCATCAGGCTGAGCTCTGCAAAGAGAGCCTTCAAGGGAGTTCTCGGCCCTAACCTCCGTAAAGTTCTCAGAAATGTGTTCTCAGCTACTTGTAACAAACTAGTGTTTGTAAATCCCCAGAGCTCTGCCCCATAAAGTGCTGCAGCCACTGCCTTTTTGGCATATATTTTCAGGAAGGTACTGATACTTCTACCTCCAGCCTTGTAGTTGAACTTCAAAATTGCCCACACTGCTTGCTTGAAAACTATGGCTGCCTTCCGCACCTAGTTGTCCCAATTTAGATTATCCGACAACTGCACGCCCATATAGTTGAAGTGCTTAATAGTATAAATCGGTGTATCATTTATAATTGACCGCTACTTTTCGTTGAATGCGCGGGGGTGGCCGCATGGTCATCCCCATGGTATTACTGCAGTTAGTGATCAGTGATTTTTCCTCACAGTATTTTACAATGCAACCAAGTAGCCTATGAGCTGCATTTTCTGTACGTGCCATAAGTACTGCGTCATCTGCAAATAATAATATTGGGACCCTCCTACCAGCTAAAACAGGAACATCTAACTTTTCTTCTAGGGGGTAATAAACCATGTCATTTAGGAAAAGGCTAAAAAGTAGAGGTATCAGGATAGAGCCTTGCAGGATGCCCTTTTGTACCCGGAATGGATCTGAACACTCCCCACCCATCCTGTATCTCACTCTGGCCTTGTTGTCTGAGTGGAGTGCTGCTATAGTTTCCACTGGGGATGCATCAGCCCCAAAGCCCAACGAGGAGCTTCATAATTTGCCCCTATCCACTGAATCAAAGGCAGCTTTTAAGTCTATAAAGTTCATATACAATGAGGACCTTCTTATTACTGTAAATATTTATGAAATCATGTGAAGTTGAATGGCCTGGTCGATAATTCCCACCCAATAGCTTCCTCCTGAGCATGAACTTCTGTCAGCACACCCTGGGCATCTGCCTACCCCTGCAAACAACTAAGCAAGATGTGTTAGGGAAGAAAAATTGTCCAGTGTCAATAAATCACTGATTATGCACACCTCACTCACCTTCCACACACTCAAGCGAACATAGGAATTATATCAAGGTATTTCAGAAGACACATAGTGGCAAGATGCCCACATGGCACACAGAGACTTAGCTATTTTAACTAGATTCAGTCTCACACAGTTCATATTTCTATACCAAGTCTATTTTACTAGCTAAAACTATAGCTAATGAGTTAAGAATTCTACACCAAGTCTATTTTACTAGCTAAACTAAGACTAATGATGAGAGACACTTTCAACATCTTCCTCTTTTGTTTGAGAGGAGAGGGGGAATTTCTGGCATAAAGTGTGACTTATAACATTGCTACATGTTCCTGGAGCAAAATAATACACATTTGAACCAGTTTGTCACTCAGCCTTACATGTGAGGCTCAATACACGACTGGCTGAGGCAGATTGACCCTCCTCCAGGACACAAATGGTGTGGTTTTCTTCACCTAGGAAGACTAGTGTTCTGTTATCAACAAGTATTTAAAGGAATTAGCCATCTGTGAGGAGTGCAGAGACAGCTGGAAGAGCAAAGGGCAGTCTTAGCAATTCTTCTTTTTCCTTGATGTTTGAAGATGTGGCTTGCTGGGACTATTCCCATTCATTACCAGAGCCATGGTAGACTTACAGCTCCAACTCCAGGAGGAGGGAATACTATTTTGACAGTGACAGAGGGAAAAACATTTCATCTACATAAGTGAGTGGCAATGGGAGAGTCATGATCCCTCTCTTGGAAAAAAAGATTTGCTATCTTGGAATCAGGGCATCTATTATATTTGCAATAAACTAAAGAGTGCTGTAAAATCAAAAATGGCAAATTGGTAAAAACAAAAAAAAATTAGGATTGGGTCTTGGGAATTCTCCAATCACTGACTAGTTCACTGGATGAGGTGGTTATGTCACCACCACATCCTAAGAACCATCCTGATCCTGAGAAAGCATTTAAAGATAGGAGACTCTACTGTAAGAAACCAAAAATTACTCAATGACTACTGATGGCACCCAGGTACTGGATCTGCTTTTCAAGGGTCAAGTGGTTGGCCTCAGACTTGCTTTGTAGAATGGCAAACAAAGAAGGCAGACTTCTGACACTGAAAGGGCCCAGCTGATCACTGAGCATTGGACACTGTCCTAGTCCTGGCTGTAGAGAAAGACCTGGATCCGAAAGGTCTGCTTCTAGGGACTGCAGGTGTGACTTGAAGGAACTTTTGTAGCTGTTGGCAAAAAGACAAACGTACTTATTATTTACAACTCTGAAGGAATGGGCCTAGATGCTAAGGCTTCCGTTTGGAGGCTGCACCCTTGGTAGGTATTGAAACTAGGTTCACCACACTTGGATTTTTGTAACATGATGAAAACAGGATCAGCTTAATTTCCAGATAAAGGTATCTGGCCTGGTGGAGCCAACCCAGCTGGAGCATCCATGCTCCTCTGGATGTTTTTGAGCCCAAAATGTGATTAAGTCTCAAGGTAAAAACTTGTACTAGTAAGAGCCAGCAAATCTATTCTTGCGGCGTTATTCTATTCTGTGCCTTTGGTGACAGTACCAAGGGCTTCAATGTGAGTGCCACAAGAACATTTCTGACTTCAACAGAAACTTGCCAGACTCAGCCTTGGAAATTGGCTTGCTTAAAAACTTTGATCTCATAACGTGTACTAAGGGGACGATTTAGACCATGGGTATGGACTTTAAAAAGTCAGGATGACAAAGTAAAATACTCTGTCGTTGTGATGAAGAGGAATTTCCACTGCATTGTAATACATACAAATGCAGTTCAACTATTAATTTAGTTTAGACAATTGTACCATGATTATTCATTTGCAAGTTTATTGGTAGAAATTATGAATCTGATCTCATGTTTGAGATTCTGCTACACCACCCATTAATAACACTTCGGTACCAGTACACATGGTGTTATGCTTTACAATAGCCACAAAACCACTATTTATTAGGTAAGAAGTGCTTGCTGCCCAAATTTCTGAAGATCCAAAGGAGCTTTTTTCTGCTATTCTAAACAAAATTGTTGAGATAAATTTGTAATTTATTAAGGATGTTGACTTCTGCCAGACTCTCCCTTAATTCTAAAGAGATGAAATTGGATAATATAACAAGGAAATGTAGACTGTATGTTTCACATAAAAATCTGTATGAATCATGCACTTTTCGTTCATTCCTTACAGCCCTGAAAAAGCAGCTTTCAGGCTACGACACACATGGTGGCTATGTTCAAAAGGAACCTTCTATGATGTCATTTAGGAATTTGTTTATCGTATTGGATTTCAAAAACAGATGTTCAATACACAGTGTCTCGATTGTATAAGAACATTAAGGTCTTTTGGTATTATAATTCTTATGAGACTGATCCTAAAAATATGGGTAAAATATATTTTGTTTGTAAACATATTGTACTTATGTTTTATTATTTTGTATTAAACATATAATTAATAAATAAAATTGTGAAACACCATATGTTTCTAGGAAAGAGTTTTTTCCATTGGAAAACAATGTTTCAATTATCCAAGGTAGGGATGTCATCCTGAAACTGGAGGCATCAGAACAGGAGCAGTACCCACCAATAAAGGCATCCTCCAATCTATTCCTGAAAGCTATCGCAAGAGGTTTGGGGAAACTACAAAGGAGTCACAGACCTCTGGGAGGACTTTGTAGATCTGTAGTTGAAAACAAAGGAAGGTTGCATGAAGAGTAGCATGGGTTATGACTATAATGAGCGGAATGATCTACTTAGGGGAGAACAGAGGGGCACATTTATCAAAAACTACTTATGTTGCCCTTGCACCACGAAAGGAGCACAGGAGTGATGCAGCTCTTAAGGTAGATTTATCCAGCAGGCAAGTGCAACGTGTGTAGCCTTGCCTGGCTTGGTAAATCTAGAGTAGCACAATGCAGTGCAAATCTCTGGGCTGCATTACTCTCCCTTAGGAAGCCATTGGATGAGTGGAGTTGGGTGATCCCACACATCCTCCCATGGATTGTGGCGTATTCCCATATTTAGCATTATTGATACACTTGTGAATGTGTCAAAATCCTATGCCTCCCCAGGTGAGGCATAACGAGGAGAAATATCTATATTTCTCCTCATTACTTCCTCTTTCTTTGTGTGATGTACAAATAGAAAGAGGAAAATGCCTTACCATAGTGCAAGGGTGCCTGCATTGGCGTTAGGCAGCCCATTGGGTGCCATTGCAGGGAAAAGACAGGAATGTGCAGTTTAATGTTAAGTGCCGTTTCCCTATCATGTGACTTTTTAATTCATATGTACCACATTTTGGGGCAGATTTACTAAAAACATTGTGCAATAAATGTGCAACCAACGTTACTGCAATATATAGCTCTGGGAGACCTTTTATTCATATTGGCAACCACTTCCTCATTACCAGAAATAATAGATTGTTATTCTAAGCAGTTAAATTAGCTAATGTCTGTGAAACGTTTTTTGTTTTTTGTAAAACCTTACTATTATTTTTGTTCAAATCAAGTACATTAACTCACAGAGATGACAAAGAAGAAGGAGCGGTCCCCATGTCATAAAGTTTGCATAACCAGTCTCTTCACCCTTCCTTGTGCACTTAGTAGAAGCATAGGGGCATATTTAAGAGCCCTAGCACCTCCTTGCACCATAATAGCTTAATTGTTTCGACACTAATGTGGCCCGACGAGGCCAAAATCCCTGCACCATATTTACAAAGTGGCGCAATGCTTGCTTCGTGCCACTTTGTAGCCCTTTGTGCTACATTATGCCTGTGGCAGGCATAATGTATGCAAAGGGGATGTTTCCCCATTAGGGGGTGAAAAAATGGTGCAAGGAAATCAAACAGATTTCCTCGTGTCATTTTTTCTGCACTCTTAACGCCTGCTCAGAGCAGGGCTTAAAAGGGAGCACACCACTATTTACAATGGGCACCTATGTACTCTGCAGGAGTAGTGCCAAAATTCTGATGCTATTCCTGCAGAGTACATCAATAGCCTCATATAAAATGATACTGTTGCCCCCTACCATGCGCCATGGTGGAGGTAGGGGGCTGGTAAAGGGCACAAGAAAAGTGTCACTGCACTATATGCTGTCCCATAGTCTTCAGTCTCCCTTTCTTCAAGCAATATGTTCATTCTTTGTAGTCCTACCTAAAACGGTTTCACTAAATGGAAAAAAATGAAATAGGCAGCTACATTCAGCAGGATAAGGAGGATCAATATGGCTTACCGCACTAATGAGGTGCCACGTTTGAAGAAGTTGATGCTCGTGTTAGCTGTCAGACAAACCAATGAATGAATCAACTTTTGTACTGCAGCCCTCGAAACAGAATCACCTAAAGCATTTCTGTCAAACCACTAAGCTTGTTCAATAACTATCTTAAGTCTTTCTCAAACTGCCAAAAGCACCCTGTTTTTAGTGATACAGTTAAAGTGCTACTAACTGTGCGATACATAGAAAAGAATGTGAGGTTGCATAGTGGGTTAGCTCTGCTCCAGCAAATATATGTGTGTTCTGCCTGCAAATACGAAGTCCAAGTCACAGCAACAGACAACTCATTTCACAATTCTAAGGTCAAAAAAATAAAAGTGAGTTTGGTATAATTAATATCCATAGCCACTGGAATTATGCGACAGGAAAGGACTAACTTTTGTGGCAGAGTTGACTAAATTACGCTGCAAGAAAAGGTATATTATGGGGCATAATGCAGCACATTTCTGTGGCGGGATATACCACTGTTTTCTCATTTCTACTCGTTAAAACTGTCTGGGCAAGGTTTTCCCCTCAATGGAATCAGTGTAAAATCTACTTACAGCAATCACTAACTGAAAGGTGCACTGTGCAGCAAAAGGCCTGTCACTGCGCAGTAACATGTACGGCTGTGTTTTAGTAACTTTCGAGCCATTAAAGCCAGAGATAATTTTTTGCTGATATCTGCAATTTATGGAGAAGATGATGGATTATGTGTCAAAAGCGGCAAAGTGATGTTGATGCAGAAAACTCTGCAGTTGCACAATCGCATAATTTCAGTGGACCTGGAAATACCTGTTAACAGTTTAGGGACCTCATTTACAAGGCCCTAGCGGCACACTGCGCCACTGTATCATCATTCTTTTGATGCTCCAGTGGTGCAATGTGCAAGCACATATTTACAAGACCACACAGAGCCACCTTGCATGGCTTTTCACGGCCTTGTAAATATGCCCCCCTGTTAGGTATAATACTACATGAAAGAGGTGTTCCATGGTTGTTGCTTGGGGTTTTCTCACTCAACCGGAAGGAATCTGACACACAGCCAGATTTACAAGTCTGAGAATGCCTCCGATACATACGCCACCTCAGAGGTGGGGTAAGAATGACACAATGGGGAGAAACATCTTTATTTCACATTGACACGTAGAGAGAAGAAAATCCCTCTTGTGATTGTTTTTGGGCACAAAGGTATCCCTTACTGTCCAAAACAATCGTCCCTGCAACACAAGCATCCTTGTACCATGGTGCAAGGGTGCCTGCATTGGTGCAAGGAAGCAATTTGTGTGCCAGAGCAGGGGGAGGGGAAAGAAATGCACTGTATCTTGTACCTTTCCAGGTGGCGCAGTGCAGCACAGCAAGGCACTTGCTGCACCACACTGTGCTAAGTTTTAAAGCTGTGAGATTGTGCCACTACAAACTATACAGAAACAAGTCATAGTTACTATTTTTGCCATACTCCATTGGGATAAGAACAGGACTACTGCAAAGCAGGGATGAGGACAACTATTTTTTAAACACATCTACATATTTAGATAACCTTTATTATTTTGTTATCCTTTTATGCATGCTGCTGGGAGAATTCTCATTTCAAAGAAGGGGGCATATTTACAAGCCCCTTGTGGGCCTTAGCACCGCCGTAGCATCATTTATTTTATGCTACGGTGGTGCTAAAAAGGCACTCTCCCTGCGCCATATTTACAAAATGGCCCAATGCTGCAATTCAGCCACCTTGTAAAGCCTTGCACTGCATTATAGCTGTGCCAGGTATAATGTATGCATGGGGGGTGTTCCCCCACAGAGAGACCCAAAAAACGTTGTGCAGTGAAATTTACAAGATCTCACTGTGCCATTCTAGAAACATTTATTTACACCTGCCAAGGGTAGGCGTTAAAGTAACGCTAGGTTGTTTCCTATGTTACTCCCTGAATTTTCTGATATAGCATCAACACTTTTGGCACTAGTCCAGCAAAATGCCACAATAGTTTGACGCTATTGTGCTAACATGCACCATGGTGCACTGTGTTGTAAATACAGTGCTACCATGGGTCGTTAGTGGGGCACAGGAAACTGGTGCATCACAACCTATGTGCCAATTCCTTGCAAATATGCCCCAAGGTTTTCAGTTTCTACTTTAAATGATTTGTGGTTGAATAAAGACTGGGTACCTGAAAACAGCTATTTTGAAGACTCGTCGGCAGAGCTTTAAAAAACATTGCAAAGTAACAACTGTACAAGTGTAAAGGTGTCAGTCAGATCAGTGCTGTATGTCCTGTGGTGACACTGAGATTACTTACTATATAAAACTGCAATTTCCGTCCTCTTTATTGATGAAAGTTCTGTCCTGTAGAGATCCCTGCCGCCCCTTCATTGTGGTACTGCTATTGCATCACCAGTAACCATGACACCAGGAGAGGTAGGAGAAAGATGATAACCCCTGCACTGACAGAAGTAAAGCAGAAAGTTCCCTGTGAGCCCCGCTGCATCAGGAACTGTCACTTGGAGACTTTGGCTTAAAAGCTGGAGGGAAGAAATTTAAGTCAGACAGAGGCGGAGAGGATTCTCGCTCAGAGAATGCCCAGGAATGTTGGATGTTTTTCTGTAATCTAGGTTGAATGTTTTCTTTAGCCATGCGGCCTGTCGGATATCACTGTTTCTGGAAATTATTTATTCAAACTCTTTAAGCAACAACCCTTAAACACATGTTCAAAAACTCATTATGTTTTAACAAATGTTTTGCCAATATAGGCTCAATTAATTTATTTCGAGAAATGGTGGCTGCGAAATAGCTATCCACTAATATCGCGACACCTATTTCATGAAATTGTAGGGCATATTTATACTCCGTTTGCGCCGAATTTGCGTCGTTTTTTTTTACGCAAATTCGACGCAAAACTAACTCCATATTTATACTTTGGCGTTAGACGCGTCTAGCGCCAAAGTTCATGGAGATAGCGTCATTTTTTTGCGTGAACACCTTCCTTGCGTTAATGATATGCAAGGTAGGCGTTCCCGTCTTAAAAAATGACTCCGATGCATATGCGTCGTATTTATACTCCCGGGCAAAAATGACGCCCGGGAGAGGGCGGGTCTAAAAAACCTGCATTAGCGTCTAGCGCCAAAGTTCATGGAGATAGCGTCATTTTTTTGCGTGAACACCTTCCTTGCGTTAATGATATACAAGGTAGGCGTTCCCGTCTTAAAAAATGACTCCGATGCATATGCGTCGTATTTATACTCCCGGGCAAAAATGACGCCCGGGAGAGGGCGGGTCTAAAAAACCTGCATTAGCGCTGGATTTTAGCGCCTGGGTCAGGGCAGGCGTTAAGGGACCTGTGGGCTCAGAATGAGCCCAGAGGTGCCCTCCCCTGCCCCCAGGGACACCCCCTGCCACCCTTGCCACCCCAGGAGGACACCCAAGGATGGAGGGACCCACCCCAGGGACATTAAGGTAAGTTCAGGTAAGTTTAAAAAAAAAAAAAAATTGTGGCATAGGGGGGCCTGATTTGTGCCCCCCTACATGCCACTATGCCCAATGACCATGCCCAGGGGACAGAAGTCCCCTGGGCATGGCGATTGGGCAAGGGGGCATGACTCCTGTCTTTGCTAAGACAGGAGTCATTTCAATGGGGGTTGGGCGTCGTAAAAAAATGGCGCAAATCGGGTTGAGGCGATTTTTTTGCCTCAGCCTGACTTGCACCATTTGTGGACGCCCATACGCCATTTTCCCCCTATGCCGGCGCTGCCTGGTGTACGTCGTTTTTTTTAACGCACACCAGACAGCGCCGGCGGCTAACGCCGGCTAACGTCATTGAATAAATACGGCGCCCGCATGGCGCTTCAGAATGGCGTTAGCCGGCGCTAATTTTTTTGGCGCAAAACTGCGTTATCGCAGTTTTGCGTCAAAAAGTATAAATATGGCCCTGTATGTTTACAAGTGCAAAGGAACAGGGGTGCCACACTTCTCTCTCGGCAGCTCTCTATGCCTAGCTCTGCCTCCAACGGTCAGTAGATCTCAATGAGTATTTTGAGCAGTAGCTGCCTACACCTCAATAACTTCCGAAATAGGTAGAGTGATTGACTGCAACAAGCTGTCCAGTGTATTCTGTTTTATCCTCTTACAATTTAACTGCCTTAGTGTCCTGCAAGACACGTCATGCAGCAGCCCCTCCCTAGGGGTGGTGCTAAAACCCAACCCTCATTCATCTATTATAGGTGTCACCAATCAGGTGACCCTGCATGGGCCCTGGGCCAGTTATCCCTCATACCACTAGTGTCCATGTGATTGTTTACTTTTCCATTTTACATGTGTGCTTAGGGCCCACAATATTACATTGTCGACAATGGTGGATGACCTCACCTGTCAGTCGGCTGTCCTGCCCATATCGGGTAGCCATGGTGGTGGGGAGAAGTGACGCTGAAGCAGTGAGGAGAAAGATGGGCAGGCATCCTCCACTCAGCTTGGGGCCCCTCTGTGTCCGTGTGCAAATTCCCACGAGGGGAGAAGCCTGAGTGGACAATCAGGCCATCGACGCTCATAAGGGGAAAAGCAAAAGGCTAGCGGTAACTCTTTATGTGAGGGGAATCAGCGTTGAGGCAGCAGGAAGGCTGTAAGATGACTTGTGGCAGGCTGGAATTGACAGAACACCATGTGGTGAGGAAATGAAATACAGCAGAACACCAGTAGAGGGTGGCAGAATAACAGGGCATCACCGTGTTGCAGAGAGCTCACCGAGTGGCCCTGCTCTCGAACAGTTCATGCATAGCTAATAAGTGCCACCCCAGTATTCCTAAACCCATCAGTCAGAGAGTGGGCAGATGCGATTTCAAGCCCGTACACATAGTGAAGGCCCCCACTGACCAGGCACTGAGCCAAGTGGTGCTGAGCAAGAGGTGACCAAAATCCATCAACACACAGAAGTCCGCACTAAAGACTTTGGGACACCAGCTGGGAGGAGCACTATCAGAATAACGTAAATAGGAACTGTAAAGTGCCAGAACTAGGACAAGCAATAAAGAACCAGGTAAGGATGTTGGAGTCTCTGTCTAGCAGTCCCAGAACCTACCTAAGTTACCAAGAATCTGACTCTGGCAGTACTATATTGTGGTGATAAAAATGGAAATGAACACTGATGATCAGTTCAATTAATTTGGATCTTTAGTGGCCACAGTCATCGACCGCTCCAACTGCTCTCTATAACTGTCCCCTCTTGAATTCCCCCTGAGGCTCTCTCATTCTACATTTCATGTATAGCAACATCTTCCTTCTCTATATAAAATGATAACAACTGAATATGAATGCATTTCAAAATACAAAAGTAAAGTGATAACAACTGAATATAAATGCATTTCAAAATACATAAGTAAATATAATTAAAAAAATCTATCAGATTCATTAAAAATCCTCTTACTTTTGTGTCTTAATAGTTCTTCATTGTTTGCTTCCAAACCAGGCTTGTTTTTCGATTTTTGTTTACCATGATTTTTAATCCCACTTGGCTATTCAATAACATTGTGAGATGTCCCCCTAGTGTCACCATCATAATCTCCCTTAATTTTCACTAGTCTGCTTTTATTCCACCATTCATGACCTTTGATGTGTGCTGTGTTTTTGGAAACAGAGTTTACTCTCTCTGGAATTCTGAATTTGGACAACCCCTTAGCCACATGAGTGGGATCTTTTACTTCTATCCAATCACCTATGTGAATTTCGTTTTATTCTACCCGTGCATTGTTTTGTATCATAGTTGTTTTTCATTTTATTCTGAAACTTCTGAACACAAGATCTAATGATCTCATCTAAAAACTTAGCTTTAACGGCTTTGGTCTTTACTTCTCTCATCCCAGCAGGACACAGCTTAGAGGTCAAAACATGACCTCTCATCACTGCAAACGGACTTACACCAGTAACCACATTTTGACAGAAACACTGTCTCTTCTGGAATCCCCAGAGGATTTCTCATTCCACATTCCATATATAGCATGGAATGTAGAATGTATGAGATCACCACATATATCCAACACAAATTTGTTCAGGGAAATCAAAGACACTCATAGTGTTGCCACCCACTGATGCTGTCTCTTTGTGCCCTCTCCACCTACGTGAGATGAGCAAAGAGTGGGCATCCAGAGGCACTCGAAGCAGGAGACCTGCACAAGACCTGTAGAACTGGCAGAGGACATCGTATGCCCCTTTATGGCTGTCTACCACAACTTTGGGGAGGAGAAAGACACCTGTTACCTCCTATAGCAACCCCACAGCACCAGAGGCCCCAGCATGAAAGAGGAAAACATGCATGACGTGCTGCACCGGGGAACAGCACATTAGGGCTGAAGGTGAGCCCAGCTGCAAGCAATACAGAGAACACAGCACACACCCAGGATGACTCCTGATACATGGAAGAGGCAAACCCCCTATACAAAGTGCACAAGGCCCCACACAGAAGAATGCAGGAAGACCCAAGATCAGCATGCTATTTCAGTAAACTAAGGAGTGTGAAGGCGGGCTGACAAAAGATTACAAATCCTTCCCCGGTCATGACCGGAAGGATTAAGACTGTCAAACAGCCTAGGTCCCAAGAATAGGCCTTATTACATGTTCCAACAATGAAGACAATGCTGCAGCATCAAAGGCTGACCCAACTGGTGTGCAGTGATACTACACCAGTCCCTCGCCTATGAAACATAAAAAAGGACGAGCAGATGAGCAGCGCATGGGCTGTCATCCAGAAGGAATTTGATATTACCAGCTGACCCCACGCCCGAAGTCCACTCCAGCAACTAGCGCTGTCCTCAGAGACACTGTTGGCCAAGAAGAGGGACAGGGAAGACCATGATTAAACAAGCATGCCATAAAGGAAACTAGAGACATTGCCGAGAGGGCCAGTAACACATTGGAGGCAGGCATTCAAGCCACAAAGGCAAATTGGAGTGCAGAGCATGCAGCACCACCCAGCCAAGAACAGACCGCAAAGGCTGGCCACAGAAACCTCCATAGTAGTTACCCCACTAAGAGAGGCCCTGCATGGCACTTCAACCTGAACAATGCCAGAGTATGCATAGACATTTTTGGGTGCACACCATGGGTGCCCGTGCCATTGAGGCACCTCAGTACCAGATGGTCCCAGCCGGCTCTACCTCAAAGTTGGCCAAAACCCATTGCCCCTGAGCTGAGGAGGAGATTTAAAGAGATGAGCAGCAAAAGAGAGAAGAGTGTTCTGGCTCTATTTCCACATGAAAGACAAATGGAAGCATCAGAGGAAGGAACCCAGATCGTATGGTGCAACAAAACCAATGTCATCCACTAAAGAGACTGAGTTCACATGCCCTAAAGCCACCCGTGTGAGTGTCCATGCCTTTTATGTCGACATGGCCCCAGGCAATGGATCTGCGACTGGCCTGATCATCACCAGAGCCCAAAACTAGAGGCCGTGGCCGAACTTTAGAGGCAGTCAACCACTGAGAAGCCCTGTTGGCCAGCTCTGAAGAAGGTGCACACCGCTGCACCCAAAAGAAGAAGAGACTCAAGCGACTAGAAGTCTCACCCGCGTAATCCCAAAGATAGTGCAATAAGAACTCTCAACTGTACAAAAGAAGATACATTCTGAAGCACCAAGGAGAAAGAGGAGAAGAAAGTATCACCTGCCAGTTTATGCTGGGAAACCTGATGACTGACCAAGCCCAGAAGGAGGGATGATCAAGAGTGGCAAGGCCTGGAAACCCTGTTTGAGAGGACTCCAACTACAGATGGAAGATGTCAATTCACACAATGAAGCCACCGAGGTGAAACAAGGAAGTCATGGCAACAGCACTGTGGGAGAACTAGGAGTAAGCCGCAAGCATGCGCAAACTGAGTCTCAAACCGCAATTCCCTGCATAACCGTCGAGTCCATGTAACCAGCAGCTCAACAGCACATAATATCCAACCTGAAGGACATGGGTGCCCCCACAAAGGAAGAATGTAAGCACCTGGCTATCATCACTCTAATTCATGGACGGCCCAAGAAGTAATGCCAGCAAAAATCATGGCAAGTTGTCACCACCTGTCAAATAAGTTCACCACACGACTGGAAACCTCATCATGCCAGTCCCTGTCTTATGTGTTATGACTACCATTCATGGAACATCAAACACCACTAGTGGAGCCCAAAGTCACGATCAGAACTGCAGACAAGAAGCACCAGTGACACCCGGAAAAATCAGTCTACTGGAGACTACCTACTCATCCTGCCTGCACTCTGACCATGGTGGCAAGAATGAGTCTTGACTAAACCCCATCAGCTCCTGTGGTTTCACAAGGAACTCGGCAGCGGCTCCTCTGTGGTCACAGCCCTGATTCAGCACATATGCAGCCCCAGCGCAGACTACATGCAGTCCCATGGCAACCCATCCAAGGGTCCTCAGCAAGCACGAGAAATGGACTTGACACTGCCCCACCATTGGATACCAGGAGGTGATATGGCTTTGCAGTGGAGACCGCAACGGATGGCAGATGTGCTCAATGAGCCAAGCAAATCACCAAAGCATGCTTCATGATGGATGCTTTGCGGTGGATTTCTACAACGCTCCTGACGCACCCTGTTTTTAAATTGTTATCACAAACAATGAATCATCTGGAGCATCAGCAGAGTGGGCCAACTCCACACAAGGGACCTGACTTCAATCAGCATGCAGGAGGAAGGTCTCTTTCATCTCTGAGCTAGCATTGAGGTCCTGAACCACTCAGGTTAAATTATGAATGTGAGCAGAGATGTCTTGCTGCAGCTTGTGTTATCAGTTCATGTGTCCACTGCTGTCCAGCTGACTGATTCTAGAGTCTGATGGACACCACACTATCCAGTTTATTGTTGTTTTATTTACACAGATTGGACTTGTTTTTCTTTTGGATTTTGGGGGAATGTAGAGCCCTGCAAGACATGGCATGCAGCATCCCCCCACTATTGGCCATGCTAACATTCACCCCTCACCCACCCATCACAGGCATCACCAGTCAGATGACCCTGCAAATAAAAGGGGTGGGACGCACCTGCACTGGGCCAGTTATCCCACATAATACTAGTGTCCATGTGGTTGTTTATTTTTACATGTGGGCCTAGGGCCCACAACATTAGAAAGGTGTTCTGGAATGACAACACAAAATATTGTCATGCAGCTAAATGTGATGCTGACTTTTTAAAATTATTCTTTGGTGATATTAAAAAATACAACAATCTGAGATGACTACACAGTATGAGTACATGGAGTGTGGAAACTGTCTACTCTGTCTCACACACTGGCTGAAACCTGGGAAGCTGATAAGCTGCGACTCTTAGACCCTAAGTGGCTGCTACCAGATAAAGCCCTAAGGTGCCACCAGCTGAGGAGTACTATAAAACTGGGCATGGTATGACACAGACACAGAACTGTCAGTTTTGTCAAGTGGTGTACGTGTGACCTATGAATAGAGGAAAGCATGGAAAATCAGCAGGTTACATTTAGTAAGTAAAGGATTCCGACTACCATACTGGAGGGCTGTTTGTTGTTTTCATTGACAAAGAAAGTTCACCCTGAGTGAGCACCAAGAATGTGTCTTTCAAAGTTAAACAAAAAGGTTTTCAAAGCTGAGGGGAGGAGCCTAAGCCTCAATACAACCTAGGTGGCTGGGATAAAACAACTAGAACTGCTCATCTGGGAAGCAGCCTCTAGCCAAACAGTGCATCCAGCTCAGCTGACTTCCGAAGTGTGATTTTTTCTACCTTAAAACAATGTTAATCCTAACTTGTAGCAGCTCATGGTGATTTTGCAGGAGCATTTGTGAGTTCTGGAAATCGTCAATTCAAACAGGTGAAATAACAATGCTCCTCTGGGCAGGGTGAATATGAGAATAGGGAGGAAAGATGGAAAGCCATCGTATCAGCAACAAGGAAATCAAGTAGACTAGTTAACCATCCAATAGATACATGCCTATAACAATCAATTAAAGTATACAACAAAATATTCTAATATGCTGAAACTAGAAAGCTGCTAGGGGTGGGGAAAGCACAAGCATAGGGAGAAAATACATCAAACAAACAAGTCATCCAATTACAAGAAAAAGGCTAGCACAAAGCCCACTCTAAGTATATATTATTTAGTGACAAGAAAGGTTTACAAACAGCTAAAACCCTTTGTGGCTGAGACTTAAAATAGACCCTAAACTTCCCTCAAGGTGAAAGAGCCCCTCCTATTTCAGTGAAGCAGAAATGTGAGATACAAGTGAGGACATTTATTTTAAGAAGGGCAACTGATTTGACTGCTACTGTCAGGCCACAAGAAGTAGGGCTTCTCTTTCTCCAGGAAGACACACACTGGCGAGTATTTTACAGGAATGCAAGTGTAACATAGGAGGAAGCCTCACATTTCTATCCCTTCCTCCATTTCTGTCTACTTCCCCTTAGTCTATCACTCTCTTGGCCTGCTCCGCAGTTCAACATATTATTTCCTAGCTCTCTCTTTACCCTTCTCTCATTACTCAATCTCTCTTCATCCAATCTCACTTTCTCTTTCTTCCCAGTCTCTCAATTTACTTCACTATTTGTTTGCTATCTGACTTTTTCACCACCCCTTTCTCTTTTTTATTCCTCTGTTCCCCCTACCGTACATCCTCAACTGTTTTACTCTTTTTTACTACCTCTCATTCTTAAGTTCAGGTTCTTTTCCTCTGGCATTTCTTTCTGCCTCTCACTCTTTAATGTCTCTCTGCTCCCCGTCTCTATTTGAACTCACACTTCTTATCTCACCTCTCTCTCTACACCTTTGTCTTTGTTCTCAGCCTCTCTTTTTCCTCCTCTTTATTGCCTCACCCTTCTTTCACTACCTCATCTGTCTCTACTTTGTCGCTCTGCAAATCATCCCTACTTCTACCATTCACCTCTTTTTTCCTAACTTTCTCTTTGCCTGACTAATCTGTATGTATGTATGTATGTATGTATGTATGTATGTATGGATGGATGTATGTATGTATGCATGCATGTATGTGGTACTTCTATAGCGCAAACCTAGCCAAAAAGCAGCAGAGCTCTGTACTAGGTGAAAGACATATAAAACCTCAACATGTTATTGCATTGTGGTATAGTGTTCTTTCAAGAAAAACTCTTTCAGATATCGAAGCAGCATTGGGAAGTCTGGATGTATACATAGGGTTACTGTTCCAGGCCCTCAATGGATAGATGGAAAAGGCCAACTGCCTTCCTTGTTTTATTTTCATTTTTTACACTTCCTAATCTTCAGTCTAGTGGTGTTTTGGGTGGGAGTTTGGAGAACCACCAGCGATGGTGAGATAGTCTACAAGATGAGTGGCGGTGCTGGTCTTGATGACTTTGATGATGATGCAGAAAGTTTTGGAGATGGTGGAGGCCAACAACGGGAGCTAATGGAGTTCCATTGGAATGAAGGTTAAGTGTTCAGATTTCTTAGGGCCCTGGTGAAGACATGGTGTGACATATAGGGTTGCCCTTCAGGTGTGCTATCCATTGGTCTAGGAGGCCATGGAGCATGTTGTTATCACCATCCAGCTTTCAGAGCTTATAAGCTTTTTCTGGATGAAACAGTTCCTTGTTACTTAAAAAAAACTGTTGGTACCACACTATCCTTGTTTTTGTACTGCAATGTGTTCCTTGAGGGTGAGTTTGGGGTCCAGGTTGAATTCAAATAACTTAGCATACAGTAACAATTGAGGGTCACAGCCATCAAGATTTATGTAATTGAGAAATGATTGTACTGTTTCCTGTTCGTTGTTCTTGGCAAATACAAATAGTTCTGTCTTGGCTTGATTGAGCGTCAGTTGGGTGCTAGATATCAATGTCGGGGTGTTGTGCAGGCAGTATTTGAGGCATTGGATGTCTGAAGCAGATGTTGTGTATCATTAGCATATTGGTGAATTTTGGTGCTGTAGTCTGTGACTAGAGTACCAGGTGGCACGATATAGAGGTTGAAGATGACAGGGGACAGTGGAGGGATTCCCATGTCTACAAACTGATGTCAGTTGGAAAAGTAGGGGGACAACAAGTGAAGGATAGTGTCAGTGAATGCTATTTGAACGTTATTTGAGATTCCAGGTTACGTGTGACAGTGGGATGGTCAATGGTGTCAAAGGCAGCTTAGAGCAACACAAAAACCAAGAGGCACGTGTCATACTCTGTTTATGTGGTCTGACTTTCTAAACCACATTTCAGCTTGTCCCTCACCTTTGATCACCACACACTCTACCAAGCAAGTATGCACAGTTTTCTTGGTATGACACATCATCACATTTTTATCTGTGTTCTTCTACCTTTTACTAATTCACATCTTTTTACCTTACCTCTCTACCTCACCACTCAGTGAACCTCAACACTCTCTATCTTCAACATTTCTTTCTACTTATCTCTAGCTATGTCTACCCTGCTTTAAAACTTTACAAATCTCTTTCTCTACCTACCTCTTCCTTCTGCTGCCTCTCTGTGTCCTTATGGCTAGCTTACCTTTCTCTCTTTACATTATGCCTCTCCCTACCTCACCTATCTTTCTACCTTGGCTCAAGCTCTACTTCTTTTCTCCCTCTGCTTCACATCTCTCACTATAACATTTTCTTTACCACTCAGTATCTTTGTCATCTGTTTCCCACCTATATTCAGTTTCCCTAACTCTACGGAGTCAGAGGCCACTGCCAAACAAGCAAAGTGTACACATATAAAGAAAAGAGGAGGACTAAGACAGGAGAAGAGAACTAAGAAGAATATTATAATGTTAGATTACATCTAATGGAATTGTGAAAACACATGGTACAGGGCTTTGGTTTTCACTGGTGCTGCAAGAATACCAGTTCTGAAGGGGGATTTATTTGTGATTTGGAATATATGGCAATAAAGTATTCTATTTCAAGCACCATGTACCCAGGTTGTATGATACTATTATTCACAAGACCACAAAATACCTAGCAAGTGACCCATGACACGTTTCTCCTAGAAATGGCGGAACATGCTGGTTAGACATTGAATTCCAAATGCATATTTGCAGAACAAAAACCTCTATATCAGAGCACAAAATGAAATGGCTTTATTTGTGTGTATTTAACCTTTCTTTTATTACTGTTTAGCAGTAGACACTGGGCAGCAAGAACACTCCACCGTTTTTGCATTTCCCTGTTTCTAAAACCTTAACACATAACTCAATATTGCTAGCACAACAAAGTCTTGACTTGGCTGAAAATGGTTATACAGTCCACATTGTTGTTAATAGAGGGTCCCAAAATATAATCTACCTGGGATCCAACAATCCTTAAGATGGCACTAACTGTGTCTAGAGGCGCCATCATTCTCCCATGGTCCAAATGTCAGGAATAAGTTTCAGGGCAAAGAGGTTCTACTTCAAAGAAACACCAGCGCTGGAGCAAGTGTCTTAACTAGAAATTATTAATGAGTTTTTATGTATTTTGTACAGTGAATTATGTAGAAAATGAAATAACATAGAATAGTAATGCACACGTTTCCTCTGAGAATGGCCACCAAGGTTCACAAAATGTACTAATTAATGATTAATACTTATGAAATATAAAAAAAAATATTAGATTAATGTGGTAATATGTCTTATTAAGGGTTATGAAGTATGCTTTAGCTTATTAGTTGTAGGCCTTAACTTAGCGAGTGTCTTGGCCTAGTTTTGCCAGGCCTCATGCAAAAGCTGTATTTCTTAGCAGTTAATAAAAATGCTGACAGATTGAACTAAACTATAAATGTCCATTGTCTTGTTAAAAGTGCTTAACCAAAGCTTTCTGTGAGAACCAACGGATTGAAGATGATGTTTCTAGCAATATAAAAAATTGTGTGTAATGTGAGTGAGATGTACTATGCCAGGACGTGAACAATGAAGACACTGACTGGAGATGAAGACGCAACAAAATTGTTACCTGACGAGCCTGATGATGAGGACATGGTAAAGTAGACCAATCAACTTTGTCTGAAGAGCGAACTATTTGAAGTCCTAAATTTGGTAGAGAAATATTATAGTGTGTAGAGTATAAAAGTATGATTGACTGACCAATAGGGTATTAGGGGATAGTTTAGGTGACTTTGATATAACCGACAGAGGATAATTACTCAGAGATACTCTAGGAGAGGGACTTATGCAGATTTAGGGAGAAGAGGAGACTTTAGAAGAGATTTGAGATTCTGTCATTGAGCTCATACTCTCTGACTGAGAGCCTAATGTTTTGCTGATCGGTTGATGACCTGAGGACGAAGACTGATTCTGCTTGCTGACCCATACAGAGGAAAGGTAGATATGAGAACCTGACTGTTATGCATTTTATGCCTTTTCTTTCTAGGTACCAACTGCGCTGTTTTGATGAGACCCATAGCTAGATGTTTTTCCTAAATTTGTGTTCTAAATTGTTTTGCATGAAGCCCAACATGCTGATGCTAATCTGATGTTAGTTGAGGGCACTCAAACTTAACTGATGAATACAGGGACTAATGATTGACCAGTTCTCTTGCTGAATTCTATGTATCATATATCTTTATTGCAGCTGATTCTGATATTGATCTGCACCACAACTTTAGAATGTGTTGTGATTCATCCTTTGATTAAATTGTGTTTCTTTCACCGCCTTGGATAACCAGTATTGTTCTTATGTGTGTTCCATTTGATTTTGAGATTAATCTAAATGACTTTAGCATTGTTGTTATAAGTGAAATAAAATTAATAAACTTTTACTAAAGGTGTGGTTATTCATGGCTGAATGGTCGTGGTGCGTCAAATTTACTGACTCCATTGATTATTGATTTTATTGATTATGAATGATTGTTGATTATTGGGTATTGATTATTTGTTCATGTACTGGAGGTATGGCGAGAACATCTTAAACGAGTCAAAAGGTTCATCGACCTATTCGTATCCCCTTGTAAGTTTAATTATTAAGGTTCCATGCGCTAACACCAGTTGCGGCTGAGGGCAGGATAAAGTGGCAGGCAGTGCAGAGGGTACCCTGGGGACAACAACTCAAACAAAGAAATAAAAAAATAAACTTACCTGAATCTCACCACATCCGCATCGCCACTCTTCTGACTCCACAAGGCACAGGATCCCAGGCTGCCATTCGGCCAATCCTAATGCTGCTCTCATTGTACTGGCAGGATGAGAGCAGCATTAGGATTGGCCTGCGCTCTTGTGCTCCGAGACAGACTGGGGGTCTGTGACTGCTGTCTCTTACCTGGCAATTCAGCTCAGGTTGGAGAGAGCTCAGTGCGCATATGGGTTTGGCCATTCTGTGAGAGCCAGCCAAACACACATGCACGCTGAATGTAGTGCACACCACTCCCCATCCCTTCCTGTCATCCCCCTTGGTTCTGTCCCTCTGAAAAATAAAGTGATAATAAACATGGTTCATATCATTGTATTTTTCAAGTTTTGCAGCTGTTGATGCTGGTGTGGATGCGAAGCTCCTTCGCCATAGCAGAGGAGCACCGCTGTGAACAATTACTCTTACATTTAAGGCATTCAGCAAATTAACATCAATGTGATTCTATCACCTTCTACACTTTCTCAGGGTGCTCTTTTGGTAAGTGAAGGTAGTGTACCAACCTGGTACATTTCGTAAAGAAAGAAGCTTTGTGCAAAGTTATTTGTAAAACCTTGGCATTCTGATGCCCACAGAAGGGTCTCTAGGAAATGTGATTGAAATTGGGCTTTCCAGCAAACATGTGAAGAGATGTACAAAGGATTTGAGCATAAACATATACATCTTATTACACCACTACAGTTGAATTGGGTGCACAGATTCCTAAGCAGTTTAAATCTGAATACTAACATGAGAATTTAATGTCAACTTACTTTTAGGACATCATTTTGAAGGTGATTTCCTTTATTAAAACTGAGTTTAATTTTAAAGTTAAATTACACTACTTTGAAGGAGGCATACATTGTGCAGCAAAATGGTCAAGTTATCAGTGTAGTCTTTTAGCTGTATTCGAGGAAAGCAACACTGTCACACTTATTAAACTGAAATAGAGTTTTGAGAACTGACCCATATACAGCTGCACAGTCTGCAATGTGGTAATAATGCTAACATACTAGGTATTACTTATTAAGAGTTTGATCGTCAAGAACGACAACAAGACCACAGTTAGGCGAGCTGTGATGAGGGGAGAAAGACATACTTTGTTTTAGGGAGCCCAAGCATCCAATGTTGTTTGGCAGGCATTTACTCACAAGAGAAATCTACAACCCAGTGTTCCAAATTGAAAGATATAGGGAAACACAGGTTAATAGATAGACTGTCTTACATCGAGCATCGCAGATTCAGTGCACATGGTTTACTCTGTGAGATATCTATATTAGTTGTCCAGGAGAACAAAAACTAATAATGTTTGTTATATTCATTATAGCAAAAGCATCACAAAATATACATTTTCAGATAGCTTAAAGAATGTAAATCAATAACTGCTAGCATAACGTGTCCTTTATTCCCAATCGTTTCATTACCATCCAGACAACAGGCAGAACCGAGTTTTCCTTTAATTAGACTTCACAGGTACAATAAATTATGTTTGTTATATTAATTAACCTTCAGAGTTTTGTTCTTGTTCTCCAGCTGTATTTACCTTTATGTAACTTACAATAGTTGCTTTGGCAACAGGAGATTATAGACTCCATTTTGGCTTCTGGCGTGGGTTTTGTTTTTCAAATGCCACATACATATGGAGTAGTGCAATTTAAACTCCATCTTAACACATCATCATTAGACAATTGGGCATTTACATTTGACATTATATGTATGGTGTTCCTAAAATAATATTAACATGTGTGAACATTTAACTGCAATAACAAAATGCATACATTGAGAAACTGACAGTTTATGGACATGCATACTAAGGTTAATGCAAAATGCCTTCCTAGTATTCATGATTCATGTTTCATCTTTACACTTCAAGTTATATCTGCAGGAGTAACGTGTTTCTTTTATTCATGTTTTGCATTTATTTTGAAACTTATATGTGTGCAAGTATAATCATATATTCAAAATGCACATTAAGGGGCATATTTATATGCCATTTCCACCAAATTTGCATTTCTTTTTTAACTTTTTAATTATGTGCAAAACTAATTCCATATTTATATTTTGACGTTAGGCACATCCAAAGTCAAAATATTGGAGTTTGCACCATTTTTTAGATGTGTGAACCTACTTTGTGTCAATGATATGCAAGGTAGGCGTTCCCATCTAAAAAATGGTGCTAAACCTATAGCCCCATATTTATCCTCCATGTTAAAATGATGCACTGGTGGGAGGAGGGGCTAAATAATAACTCACATCCACACCAGAGGGACACCTGAGAATGGGGGAGCCCATCTCAGGTAAGTACGGTAAGTATTTGTTTTTAATTGACGTGCCTTCGGAGGTCCAACTTGGGGCCCCTTTCATGACACAGGGTGCAATGGCCAGGCCCAGGGGACACTGGTCCCCTGTGCTGGCCACTGGGGTGGTGGGCACGTCTCCTATCTTTTCTAAGACAGGATTCATGTGGTATGGATGGTTTTGCATCAGAAAATGACACTAGGCTGGTTAGAGGCATTATTTTAGGTCTCTAACCAGTCTAATGTAATTTTTTGGTGCAAAACACCCTTCTCCCATACCGCCACCCCCACCGGCTAACATCATTTCTTTTCTTTTTAACGCTAGCCCAGCCTTTTGCACTGACCTGCACCATTCCATAAATATGACACCCGGCTGGCACTCAGGAATGGCGCAAGCCTGTGCTAAACGTTTTGATGCAAAACTGCGTTAGTGAAATTTTGCAGCAAAAAGTTTGAATATGCCCCTAAATGTTTAGTTAAGGTTTGCCTGACTAAAGGCCTTAAATTGGAAATTAATTTTGCTTGGTTAGCGAGTTCTTTCCTTCGCAGGTGTTTTCTCAAGGTTGCATTCGCTATAGAAAAGGAGTATTGTTGTATGCATTAGTTTATTGATAGCGAGGCCTGAGAAGAGAAATCTTGGCTAGAAACATGAAGACTTGAATCAGCAGAAAAAACCTCCTGTTCATAGGGTATCAGGAAAGGGGGATGGTCAAGGTTGCAGTAATGTCCAAGTTCCAAGGAATGGGAAATTCAGGTGATGATGCAAATGTACATGAGGGGAGGAGAAATGATTGGTTTCTGGTGGAATTGGAAGAGATATGATTGTTGCTGAAGAGAAATGATTGGTTCCTGGTGGGATGGGAAGAGATACGATTGTTGCTGAAGGTTCTGATTTTTTTTTTATTAATGCTCATGTTGTTAAAAGCTAGAGCAGATTCCCTTAGACTTTGAGGGGTTCAGACCTTTCTGCTTCCTTTATTCTTGCAAGTGTGAAGCTTTATGCTAAACACTTATTCCTTTTTTCTGAAGACTTTTTCTGAAGCCTTCACTATGCTGACACATTTTTGCTTTCCCAAATTTCCATAAGACTTATTTCAACCCAACTACATTCCTTATTCACAACTCTGATTAAACGATTTTAGAATAAATGTATGTTTAGGAGAGAGATCAGGAGTTCCATTATAGAACACCTATTTCTAACTCTCAGTTTCTGTATTGTAGTGGCTGTTATTGTTTTGCATGTTCATCTATTGAGACTGATCTGTGATATTTCAGTTTGCCAACTGTAGTCTTATATCTTTGATATTCTCCTGGCATGTATATATATTTGAGTGATTTTTGATTGGCAATAACATTTGTTAACTTCAATCATCAATTCCTGGTCATTATTGTGTGGTGAAATTTGCTTCATGAAAATTGAATTGTTTTATTATTTCTAATTCCTTCATCATCTCAATCAACTTTAAAAGATCTAACATTTGAGAGATTGTAAATCACTCACCTGTGCGATCTCACATACATACATATATTCTTTGACTACACCATAAACTTTTAATTTTATCTGCTCACTACTATCTAAGCTACGAGCATACATGAGCATCTGTTGCTGTGGCAACTAGCTCTTCCCACTCCTCCCTATTAAATGCCAGGGAGCGTTAAAGAACCGAATAATGTTGCAAATTGAACCATGACTACATTGACAATAGACCCAGGTTAAGTCTGTCTGCACCTGCCCGTGCTTTATGACAATGAGATTTCAAAATTGACGAAAACATTAATTCATTATTTGTAACTAAGAACTGGCATGGTCACAAGTCTGTACCTGATATTCCCTTCATTATGCCTAAGAGACATTGGGCAAGATTTACAAGAAATGATGCAGCACGCTGCTGCATTCACTTCAGAAATGCAGGGATGCACCATATTTTCAAAAATACGGCATCCCCCTGTGTTTCCCCTTGTGCTGGCACTAAATGTAGCTGCCTAGTGCCAACGCAGGCGCCCTTGCACCATAGTAAAAGGGTTCCTGCGTTGCAGGAAATTATTGTTTTTGTGCAGGAAGGTGTCCCTCCATGCATATAAACAATCAATAATGGTGATTTGTTACTTCTATGTGTGCTGCAGAATACAGCACACATAGAAGTAGCAAATCATTATTATTTAATGATTGTTTATGTGCAGCAAGGTGTCCCTTCCTGCACATAAACAATCATTAAATAACGCTCCGGTGGCTCAAGGGGCTTGTAAATATGCCCCATTGTATCTATCGAACAACCACAGCAAGTGGTGCAGGTTTGGAGAACCAATTTTAGTGAGCAAAGTTTTTTAAATCACTTAGCCTTGTTAATAACTTACGGGTGGCTGAAACTATCATTGTTACATTCTCTATAAACCTTTCCCCTTCAATTGCCTCCTACTCACTGATACAATCTCCAGTCCCTGTAGCACATTTGGAATTAAGTGTGCTTTTTTCCTCTCACTATATATTATTTAAGTTTCAAAATATCTTCTCTTAGCTGACAGTAACCTACGGGTCGAGTCATCCTCAAGACATGAAGATTCCAGCTTATTACATTGCTTTGTGGTGCTGGATCTTCATCAGCTTGTGAATGGCCATACACATTTTCTGAGCCTCAAGCTTGACTTGTTATTGTTATCAAGCCTACACTGGCTGTAGCTAGCACAGAGTATTTTACTAGAGGGCTGGTAGGGTGAGGGTTGTTTTACTATAAGTGTGGGCTGGTGTTGTTGTATGCCAGCACTGACAATTAGGTGTTCGGTGGAAGGGAGGTGACAGGTCTTCAGTTGTTTGACCCAGAAAGTCCAGTACCTATATTATTAAGAAAGTTTGGAGTGTTTCTTTATAATTTAGCCATTGCAATGCATTTTAGTTTTGGGTATTAAATATACCATTACATTGAGTGACAATTATTAGAAGTGACTATAATCAAGAAAATTTATGTCGCTTCACCACTGCCTTGATGATGATGATAAGTCACTAGTCTTCTGGCCCCTATTTGTGGCCTAGGGCATTACTATAAATCAAATTGTATAACAATCTTTTGTTTTTGTTCGGTTTGTGCAGTACATGTGCTGAACTGATTACTTAACCTGTTCTGTGCCTTGGACGAGGTGACCTCGTCCAAGGCTACAGTTCCAGTGTGCCTTGGAAGAGGTCACCTCGTCCAAGGCACACGGGAACTTGGGGGAGCGCTGGCGCGCCCCCCCTGTGCACCCCCTGCCCCCCAAGGCGGGGATGGAAGGGGAAGACCTTCCCCTTCCACCCTCGACCCCCCCACCTCCCCTGTGACGTCAGCATTTCTCTTTCAATCACTGGGGGAGGCCTTCAAAGGGAAGGAAATGTATTTCCTTCCCTTTGATGTCTCTCCCAGGGTTTCAAAAGCCGGATTGCTTGCAATACGGCTTTTGAAACCCCACTAGACACCAGGGTTTTTTGATTTTTTTTCAGAAATTGACAGAAGGGAGCGACCCCTTGGGCAAGGGTCGCTCCCGGGGGGGCATTTTTCGGGAAGGCCTTTTCTGCCCGAGGTGGGGCAGAAACCTCTAGGCACCAGGGAGCATTTTTTTTTTGTTATGTTTTTTTTTTTTTTTTAGGTGGGGAGCGACCCCTTAGGCAAGGGTCGCTCCCCTAGGGGGCAAATTTTATTTAGGCAATTTCTGCCCCCCTTGGGGGCAGATTGGCCTATTTTGATGAGGCCAATCTGCCCCCAAGGGGGGCAGAAACCACTAGACACCAGGGAGTTTTTTCTTTGCGTGATTTTCACGCAAGGGGAGCGACCCCTTAGGCAAGGGTCGCTCCCGGGGGGGGGGGGATTATTTTAGGACATTTCTGCCTCCCCCGGGGGCAGAAACCTCTATGCGCCAGGGCAAAGTTTTTTTTTGTGTTTTTTTTGTTTGGTTTTTTAGAGGTGGGGAGCGACCCATTAGGCAAGGGTCGCTCCCCTGGGGGGCAAATTGTAATTAGACCATTTCTGCCCCCCTTGGGGGCAGATTGGCAGATTTTAGGTCAATCTGCCCCCAAGGGGGCAGAAACCACTAGGCACTGGGGATTTGTTTTTTGCCGCCAATGTCACGCAGGGGGAGCGACGCCGTAGGCAAAGGTCGCTCCGGGGGGGTAGGGGTTGGGGGGGCAAATTTATTTTAGGGCATTTCTGCCCCCCCCGGGGGCAGAAATCTCTAGGCGCCAGGGCAAATTTTTTTTTTTGTGTTTTTTTTTTTGTTCGTTTGTTTTTTTAGAGATGGGGAGCGACCCATCAGGCAAGGGTCGCTGCCCTGGGGGCAAATTGTATTTAGACCATTTCTGCCCCCTTGGGGGCAGATTGGCCGATTTTAGGTCAATCTGCCCCAAGGGGGCAGAAACCACTAGGCACTGGGGATTTGTTTTTTGGCGCCAATGTCACGCAAGGGTCGCTCCTGGGCAGGGGGCGTTTGGGGGGGTGGGGGGGTCAAATTTATTTTAGGGCATTTCTGCCCCCCCCCCAGGGCCGGATGAGCTAGAGGCCAAAATCCACAGGTAGGCACTTTGCAAAAAACACCTCTGTTTTCTGTGAAAAAATATGTTGTGTCCACGTTGTGTTTTGGTCCATTTCCTTTCGTGGGCGCTAGGCCTACCCACATAAGTGAGGTACCATTTTTATCGAGAGACTTAGGGGAACGCTGGGTTGAAGGAAATTTGTGGCTCCTCTCAGATTCCAGAACTTTCTGTCACCAAAATGTGAAGAAAAGGTGTTTTTTTAGCCAAATTTTGAGGTTTACAAAGGATTCTGGGTAACCAAACCTGGTCAGAGGCCCAGAAGTCACCCCATCTTGGATTACCCTGGGTTTCTAGTTTTCAAAAATGCGCTGGTTTGCTAGGTTTCCACAGGTGGCGGCTGAGCTACAGGCCAAAATCCACAGGTAGGCACTGTTTGCTATGAAAAAATTTGATGTGTCCACGTTGTGTTTTGGGCCATTTCCTTTCGTGGGCGCTAGGCCTACCCACACAAGTGAGGTATCCTTTTTATCGGGAGACTTGGGGGAACGCTGGGTGGAAGGAAATTTGTGCCTCCTCTCAGATTCCAGAACTTTCTGCCACAGAAATGTGAGGAACATGTGTTTTTTTAGCCAAATTTTGAGGTTTGAAAAGGATTCTGGGTAACAGAACCTGGTCAGAGCCCCACAAGTCACCCCATCTTGGATTCCCCTAGGTCTCTAGTTTTCAAAAATGCACAGGTTTGGTAGGTTTCCCTAGGTGCCGGCTGAGTTAGGGGCCAAAATCTACAGGTAGGCACTTTGCAAAAAACACCTCTTTTTTCTTTAAAAAAAATGGGATGTGTCCACGTTGCGTTTTGGGGCGTTTCCTGTCGCGGGCGCTAGGCCTACCCACACAAGTGAGGTATCATTTTTATTGGGAGACTTGGGGGAACGCTCGGTGGAAGGAAATTTGTGCTTCCTCTCAGATTCCAGAACTTTCTGCCACAGAAATGTGAGGAACATGTGTTTTTTTAGCCAAATTTTGAGGTTTGCAAAGGATTCTGGGTAACAGAACCTGGTCAGAGCCCCACAAGTCACCCCATCTTGGATTCCCCTAGGTCTCTAGTTTTCAAAAATGCACAGGTTTGGTAGGTTGCCCTAGGTGCCGGCTGAGTTAGAGGCCAAAATCTACAGGTAGGCACTTTGCAAAAAACACCTCTGTTTTCTTTTAAAAAAAACGGGATGTGTCCACGTTGCGTTTTGGGGCGTTTCCTGTCGCGGGCGCTAGGCCTAACCACACAAGTGAGGTATCATTTTTATCAGGAGACTTGGGGGAACATAGATTAGCAAAACAAGTGTTACTGCCCCTTGTCTTTTTCTACATTTTTTCCTTCCAAATATAGGAGGGTGTGTAAAAAAGACATCTATTTGAGAAATGCCCTGTAATTCACATGGTAGTATGGCCACCCCGAAATTCAGAGATGTGCAAATAACCACTGCTCCTCAACACCTTATCTTGTGCCCTTTTTGGAAATACAAAGGTTTTCTTGATAGCTATTTTTTACTCTTTATATTTCAGCAAATGAATTGCTGAATACCCGGTATAGAATGAAAATGCACTGCAGGTTGCAGCTCATTTATTGGCTCTGGGTACCTAGGGTTCTTGATGAACCTACAAGCCCTATATATCCCCGCAACCAGAGGAGTTCAGCAGATGTAACGGTATATTGCTTTTGATAATCTGACATTGCAGGGAAAAGTTACAGAGTAAAACATAGAGAAACATTTATGTTTTTTTCACCTCAATTTCAATATTTTTCTTTTTCAGTTGTTATTTTCTGTAGGAAACACTTGTAGGATCTACACAAATTACCCCTTGCTGAATTCAGAATTTTGTCTACTTTTCAGAAATGTTTATGTTTCTGGGATCCAGCATTGGTTTCATGCCCATTTCTGTCACTGACTGGAAGGAGGCTGAAAGCACAAAAAATTGCAAAAATGGGGTATGTCCCAGTAAAATGCCAAAATTGTGTTGAAAAATTGGGTTTTCTGATTCAAGTCTGCCTGTTCCTGAAAGCTGGGAAGCTGCATAGTTTAGCACCGCAAACCCTTTGTTGATGCCATTTTCAGGGGAAAAACCACAAGCCTACTTCTGCAGCCACTTTTTCCCATTTGTTTTTAAAAACAAACGAAATTTTCACTGTTTTTTGGCTAATTTCTTGCCCTCCTTCAGGGGAACCCACAAAGTCTGGGTACCTCTAGAATCCCTAGGATGTTGGAAAAAAAGGACGCAAATTTGTCTTGGTTAGCTTATGTGAACAAAAAGTTATGAGGGCCTAAGTGCGAACTGCCCCAAATAGGCAAAAAAAGGCCTGGCACAGGAGGGGGAAAAGGCCTGGCAGGGAAGGGGTTAAAGGCGCTCTCATGTGATGATGAAGGAAAAAAGGGAACTGTGAAAACAGTAATTGCTTAGGATCACAAAATGTGGTCAAGTGGGAGTATGGAATGGTAAACAGTTTCATGCATTCATGTTGTTCAATTTGGCAACAAAAGATTATTTCTTTCACCCTCCTATTTTAGGTCAAAGCTTAATAATTTGTGTTTAATTCTTAGAGGCAGGAAAACAGTGCACTATGTTAAATACATTTGAGATACGCATGTTTCATAAGGATTGGTGGCAATAGTGTTTGGCGAGGGTGATATTTTAATGCAGAAGTGAAAATGAAAGCCAGAGCAACCCTTCGTCTTCATCACATTGATACAATTTTCTCCACATAGGGAAACGTTTTGATTAAATGTCATCCATTCTTGTAGTAGTGAACCCATCCACTCCTAACCTCTTCACCTTTTCAGATTTTCAGAGAGCCATGCAGTCATGGTTTCAGTTTTCATACATCCATACAATGATTGGGAAAGGTTCAGTTTATAAAGTATGTGTTATAAAATGCACAATATTTGCATTTTTTCAAGCATTTCTTGGTAGGGACTTCTTAAACTCTTGTTCTAAAGGTCGTGTTCACTTGTTGCATTTGCTCACATGCAGACTGTAGGCTGGTCTTGCAAAATGTGACAGTGTTGCTTTTGGTTTCAATGTGGCCCTGAATGTTATCTCATGGAAGAATTAAATGTATTGGCAGCTGAATATTGCTTAGAATGGTCATGCTGGTCCTGTTTTAGGTTTCAGTTACAAACAGCCTCAGTTGTTTGTTGGCCAGACCTTTTTCAACATACATAGCGGGGGTTTTGGGCCAGCCCCTTGGTCATGCCGCAAATGCTTTGTTGTCTTTTTCAGTTGTCTCCTCCTTATTCAATGGCCCTACCACCTTTCCTTTCTTAGTGGCAGCCATGAGCACTCACTCTCAGTATGTTCTGACAGGCCGACTTGTATCCTTCCAATGATGACTTTCCTTGCATATAGGGAACTCCTGCAAACCTTTCCTCTTTGTACCCCATGAAAGTTTCAAGATGGCCAGTCGTGAGTAGACATGCTCACACATATGTGCCAGGCACAAAGAAAAACATTTGTTTTAAGAGTACCAGTGCATCATACATGACAGTTGAGGATATGCACACTTCCTTTGTGGCCATTTTTCAAATATTTGTAATGTTTTTGCAATCCCATTCAAAGATAGCCACCTCAATGTCCACACATTCATGGCAACTAACTTGCACATAAACAAATAGGTTTGACTGCTGGGATCTATTGGCTTTCACAATGCTTATTTTTTATCTGCAGCCCAGCATATTTTCCTCAGGCATTATTCCAGATTTTAAAACTGGTCAGATATGGACTAAAGTTACTTACTCTACTTTTAGTTTTGCTCCTCAACAGGAGTGCTTTAACATGTGATATTACAACTGATAAAGAGGAATTAAAAAAATTGCTCAAAGGGTGATTCAATAAAATCATCCCTTTCAAGAAATTGAATATGTCTGCACTAGACAGCCCACCAAGAAGTTTAATAAGGATCTTCTCTGACTAAAAAAAATAAGTGCACGTGTAAAATGTTTTGAGAGTGCCAACTATAGTTAATCAACTATAAAGCAGTATGTGGTTAAAGCTGCCAAAACACTGTTAAACTCCAGTTAATTAGTTAGTTTCCTAACAGACTCCTTAGTTCTAATGCATTTAGGCATAAATGTAAAAATTATTCGGAACTCATTTGACACTCAGTGCTGCACTGGGCAATTCCAGTAACTTGGGGCCAGATGTATCAAGCGATTTTGCATTCGCAAACGGTGCGAATCGCAAAATGTGGCCGTTTGCAAATGCAAAAATGCCTTTCAGAATGTATGAAAGGCATTTGCAGTGCAATTTTAAGGAATCTCTAAAATAGCGATTCCTTAAAATTGCGACCCCCAATTAGAGAATCGCAAATTGCGATTCTCTAAATAGGAAATCACAAATAAGGAATCCTTATTTGCAATTTCTTTAGCACATGTATCAAGCGTTTCCTAAATGCGAATTGGGCATTTAGGAAATGCAATTACCACCAACAAAAGTTGGGTGGTAACCATGTGCAAATTTTAAAAATGCATTTTAAATGCATTTTTAAAATTGACATGTAGCGCACACATGCCGCTAAGGCATGTGTGTGCTTCACATGTCCGTAAAAATATTTTTGGGGTGCAGCAGAGGGGGCCTTAGGACCCCAGCACCCTGGGATTTGCATTTCCTAAATTGCGAATTCCTAACTGGAATTCGCAATTTAGGAAATGCAAAACCATTTGCATCAGTCCCATAGGTGCAAATGGAGCTGGATTCTCTATTTGCGATTCGGTAATAGCATTTGCGAATTTTAAGAAATCGCTATTACCGAATCGCAAAAATCAAACATACCATTTTGCATTTCTTAAATAGCGATTTCTTAAAATTCGCTATTTAAGAAATGCAATTTGGTTTTTTGATACATCTGGCCCTTGGTTCTTCTTCACAGATACTGCCGATATTCACATTATTGACATCCAACAAATAATGTTGTTGTTTCCACCTCATTATGACTGTGTTTGCTGACAGATGATTTCTCACTACAACATGTAATTTAGATTTTTATGTCAAAGATCACTTCTGAATTAATGAGCCTTGATGTTTAAATTGGTCAAGTATATAAAGTTATCTCAGCTGTTATTGTAACTACTTTGAATAAGGAACCGCCTGATTTAGACCAGGAAGGATGAACTATGATACTTCAGAGTGGAGGAGGACTTAAAATCTACAACCTTGATGGGTGATAATCAATATCATTTACAGATGAGCACCAGCGATAACCCTCGTACCCTGAAAGGAACTACTGTCCTAGCGGTTTTGTTCAAGGTAAAGAAGCTTGGGCAACAGTGCCATCAGTTTTGACACAGTCCACCAAACCTTTAACATTTTTGGTTTTTCAAAAACAGGCTCTTAAAATGGGAGTTTGTTATTGAAACCTAAACAGCTTATGATCCCCACCCCTGGGGGATTTACCCTAGTGATGACAGATAGAAAAATAAATAAATCAGACAATCCACTCCGAATAGAGTGAGGCGGATGATGGCATTACTCTGATGTTCCCTTCTTCATTGAGCCATTAGAGTTAGCTTTCAGTTCATGGAGGCAACAGGAGATCTACTGAAAAAAGGCTGACGGCCCTCACATCTCTAAATGAGGTGAATGGATCATCAGTTCCAATCTGTGCAGTCAGGGATGCGTTGTCATCAAGTGGTGCAGTTGTCAATGCGATGACCTCAAGCAGTGGTGTGGCGTTGAACCTCTTGCCATGAAGGCGATGTGTCATCATCAAGCCGCGTAGCTGATGATGTCAGGAAAGAGGGCAATGCGCCAGTTCCAAGCTGCGCAGTTGGTGCTGCAATGTCTTTGTCCTTGGAGGCAGGGGTGATGAGTCAGCAGTGAGTAGAGATGTGGTGGTTCCAATCAGCACAATGACAACAATGCTTGCATTTCTGCGGAGAACAGCTGCCGAACCTACTTCCAAGTGCCCAGAACTGGATTGCCACCACTTGGCAGGGTAGGACTCACAGTTGGCAGAAGCTGTAGCAGAGCTGAGTGAAGTCTTTGATATGCCTGAGACGTCAGAACAGCAGGAAAGCCAGCAAGCCCTTGGAGTCACTTTAATTCTGGGGATGTAGAAGTGCAGATTCAGTCCTTCTCACCCTCAGGCAAGGAGGGCAGCAGCTGGCATGGCAGGCACAGTAGAGCAGGAATCCAGTAAGGTCCAGCAGAATTCAGCACAGTGACATCCCTTCAACAGCACAGCAGGCCTTCGTCCTGGCAGAATGCCCTCAGGTTCAGAAGTGGACTGAAGTGTTGGTGTCTGAGGTCCATTGCTTATACCCAGTTGTGTCTTTGAATTGGGAGAAACTTCAAGGAGAGGCTTTTGGAGTGCACACAGTCCCTGCCCTTCCTGCCCTGGCCGCAGACTCACTAAAGGGGGGCATGGAGCTCTTTGTGTGAGGACAGGCACAGCCCGTTCAGGTGCACCTGTCAGCTCCTGTCTCCCATCCTGCCCAGGCTGACCCATCAGGCTGTTAATTGCCCATCGGGATATGGATGGCCCATCTCCTGTTGTGTGTGGCTGTCTAGAGGAAATGAACAAGGCCCATCTGTCACTCACCCCAGATGTTTATTCAGAGGCAGACAGAGGCACAGAATGGTCAAAGTGAGAAAATGCCACATTTTTATAGTGCCATTTTCAGAATTACAATTTAAATTTCAACTTGACCATCAGTTGTGATTTTAAATTGTGATTCCAGAGAACGCACATGTGGGGGTTCCATCTCTTCCCAATTAGACATTACACTTATACAATGTAATAAGTTAATCCTAATGTTATCCTATGGGAGAGATAGGCCTTGCAGTAGTGAAAACTTAATTCAAGTGTTTTTCACTATCTGGACATGTAACACTTAAAAGCACACATCCTACTTTTTAAATCCACTGCACCTTGCCCTTGGGGCTGTCTAGGGCCTAGGTTAGGGATGGCATACATGTATTAAAGAGAAAGGTTTGCGTCTGGCAAGAGGATTAACTTGCCAGGTCAATATGGCAGCTTAAGACTGCACCCAAAGTGTTGGCAATGGCAGGGCTGAGTCATGTTTAAAGGGATACTGAAGTGGGTGGCACAATCAGCGGTGCCGCGCCACCAGTAGTATTTAACTTACCTAACCAGGCCTATGTAGTGCACTCCACTAGAGTCCTATAGGTGAATTGAATATGCCAATTGTGAATAAGTCAATTCACTACGTTTTAAGCAGCGCACCCATGCACTTTAGCACCGGTTAGCAGTGATAAAGTGCCCTGATTCCTAAAACTAACTGACTGACTGACAAAAACGAGGTCAGAAAATGAGGCGGTGGAAGTAAAAATGTTAGGGGATGACCCTGCAGAAAGGGCCAGGTCCAAAAGTAGACATGATAATGAATTTGCTACACTTGTGTAGCCTCCAGTATTGTTTAGCAACAGGTGCCTTATTTAGAGCCAAGATCCACTAATGATTTTATCTCCTGTTTTTATATTTCTGCCAATTGAGAAACAATTCTGCATTTTTACTCCATATGTGCATTCAGCTGTAAAACCATACACAAGTTAATGTGAAACCACAGGGCCCGTGTACAGTAATAGTCACTCCTCTATTTTTAGCATGAGGTCAAGTAGGTGGGTAGCGCGGTTGCTTCCCATTGGCTTCTTTAACTTGTTAGTAAACTAAATAGGGAAGATTCTAAGCCTCTAAATTAATGACCTAAGGTGGGTAAAAAGTTTAAACATTACACAAAATTGTCTCAGATGCACCTTAGGTGGTATTGCAGCCTAAACCTGGTTGTGAATACCAGAGAAGTTTGCACAAGTATTGTTAAAACTCTATGATCTACAGTAGTGGACCTCTCTGTGCACCACAAACCTCTCCATTACTATTTAGAATGTATTTGAACTGTATCTAAAGGAAAATCTGTCCCTGAGCCTCAGTCAGAGTTTATGGTATTTTGTCTCCCTCCTTCCCTATTTAACAGGGCACGAGGCAGGAATGCCCTTCATCCCCTCTTCTTTTTGCTCTATACCTGGAACCCTTTGCACAATGTCTCTGCCAAAATCCAGATAGAACCACAATCCCTCTTGGTGGTGATCAACACCTCCTTAGTCTGTATGCAGAAGATGCCTTTCTGTCCATCACTGATCTCTTGACTTCGCTCCCTGGTGTAGGGATTTAAAGTCAACCTGCAGAAGTCCCAGATTTTAAATCTATCTGTTAGCTCATGAACAAACTCTGAGATCTCTGGTCCCATTTGAGTGGTCAAAAGACAGCATACCTTATCTGGTCATTTCTCTGGCCCGGACCCTCCCTAGCTAATTACAGGATTGCGGCAGTTAAAATGACTATCCTGCTGCACATCCCATTCTTGTTTCAGACCATGCTACTGACCCCACCCAGGGAGTTATCCGATCCCTTTAGCTCAACATCGACATGTTCATCTAGGACAGCAAGAAACTCCGTCTTCACCGGCATTTAATGTCCTGCCCGAAGACTGCGGGTTGCCTGGCTGTTTCTCAATTGCTTTGATACTACCAGGTGGTCCCACTGCATTACATACTTGAATGGAACCGACCTTTATCGGAGAAGCATTGGTCTTTTATGGACAAATCCATCCTGGGCTTCCACATTTCGAAGGAAGTGGGGCTTCCTCGTAAATACAGGGTGTGGGATGTATGTTCTTCACCAGTCCATGAGCAATGTAACAGTTGTGGTGTAGGATTCAGTCATGGTTAAGGCAGGCCTCAGCTCCTTTCCTTCCCCTATGACTCCTACACTGGCTAACCCCGACTTTGCCCCCGGGATGCAGCCTGAACAATTGCAAAGATGGCAGGAGGGAGGATGCAAATGGATGGTTTGTCTTTTAAAAAATCAGGAGATTATACCATTTGCCCACCTCAAAGACAACTACTCCTTGAAAGACTTGGATCAGGTGCACTACCTCCAGCTTTCTCACTGGTTGTCTGGGCTGGAGATTAGGCCAGGAGCAGGGACACCATTGTTTCCCTTTGATAGATGGATCTTGCTCACACAAGAAGACAAGCGCCTTATATCCGAGCTCTATGCCTTCTTGGGCAGAGAGGTGAATCCACCCAAAACTAAAGGACAGATTTGCTGGGAAGCTGGGCTAGGCAGAACCCCCTCCACTTAGGAATGGTGTGATATTGTTTTACAGAGCACACCACACTAAATACAACATGGCTGGTACCGAAACAGCATTCAAACTTGTCTCCTATTGTTATTTGATCCCACCGCGAATACACCAATGGGATGCAGCACATTTTAAGGAGTGCTGGCGGGATGTGGTGGTACTGGCACCCTATTCCACCTTAGGTGGCATTGCCTGATTCTCACTCAGTACTGGGATCAAGCCCTGCAAGACACTGACACAGCCTTTGACACTTCTATTCCCAGGTTCCCTGCATACACAATATCAAGCCTCCCAAATTCCCTGGCTTATCCACTGCATTTTATCAGAGGGAGGCAAATGGCTATGGTTCTAGCAGCGACACACCAGGTCATTATCTCCCTGTGGGGGCACTGACAGATCACCCAAACACACCTACTGGCTACACAAATTTGGTTTATATTGGAAATGGAGAGGTTTGCCTTGACGGCCGAGTCAGATTCTGCTACTTACTCTGACCTATGGGCTCCCTTCATACACTTCCTCTCTTCTGAATTCTATGAACGAATGTGCCCTACTTATTTGCAAATCCTGCGTTTGATTCCCGACCAGTACCTGGAGACTGCCTCAGCTCCTACTGAACAGTCCATACAATTTGCACCCCATCCTGATTCTGCATGGTGCCACTACATCTGACCTATTGATATCATGGCATCGGGGATTGGGTTGGGGAAGGGGGTTATCTCCTTTTGTACCTTTAAATGCGTTATTCTTCATTGTCTCATATTAGCTCCCAGCCCTGAGGTTGAGGGTGTTTGCTAAATGTGTGACTTAGCTCGCTTTCTATGCTTGCATGCAGCCAGACCTAAGGGTTTTAGTAATTATTCTGTGTATTCAATGATATTGGCAATATTAGTAAAAAGAATTCTAACATAAAGGAAAAGCTGTAATGAAATAATGTGTTATGTTGCCTACAACATGGCATGCAATCATGGGTTAAAATGAAATTGCAGAAGATACTTAGAGGCTTCATCCAGGAAGAAACTTTAGGAACTTACAAAAAATGTAAATAACAATATGATCAACTCCACTTACACAAAATGGTTTATGAATTATAGTGCTGTCACCGTGATTGCAAATCATTTGTACCTTTTAACATCTATCAAATGAGAAAGAAAATATATTTGTTTTCTTATTTCCATTCACTTTCCTGGAGATTAGAAAAAATAAAGGCTATCATAATTTTATCAATCACCTTGTTCAACCCTTCCATCCTGCACAAAACATAGCATTAGCTGTGGCCAGTGCCCACCTTTCTCATCCACTTCAAGGAGAAAAAAATGATGCCCATGGAATGCCCAGCAAGGTGTCCACCTCTTGCATGCATTGCCCACAAAGGAGAGAAATGTATATTGCCAATTACGTTTTTAAAGACTCCTTCCCAATCCTACCACTCATCTCCCTTCCTGTGATGCCACTTTTTGAAGCTTAAGCATAACTGAGAAGTGAAGATATGAAATGTATTCAGAGCAGAATTTGAAATTTGGCCCCATATTCACAGTCCACCAAACAGAGATTTGCTGCTTTTTACCTGGGTTTAAGGGACGGCGGGTTACTACAGCCAATAGAGTGCCATTACTAATATGTATAGACAGGCAGTTGCAAGTTGATTACCATTGATCTTACAAAATGTCAAAGTAGTATAGAATGATCGACTTCTCCATCTACTTGGTAGGCGTTCACACAGATCTGCACTGAGTTCTTAGTTCCTTAATCTGACTCAGTAGGAAGACACTAACACACCTTCCTCCTCCCTGCTGCCTCATCACCACTGGGTCACGCTTATATCTTCATGCCTTGCTTCTCAACTTCAGTGCTATACTCCCTTTCAATTTACGCTGAGTAGCTACCTGCGCGATCTTAGAGTTCAAGTAGGAGCAAAGACAGTCAGTTTCCTGAAAAGACTTCCATGGCCAGCCCAGAACTGACTGTTAAATGTAGTGGGAGCTGACGCAGGATGATAACCCTGCAAGAGTCTAGGCTGGGGAGTTCGATCCCTTGGTCGGATCACAGCTCCTTGGGGAGTGTTGGAGAGTATCAGTTTATATCAGCGGTGGCTGCAGAGAGGGGTCCTCCCTCAAAATGTGAAGTTTCTGTTTGTGTTGCTAGTTGCTGTGTAGCTGAGGACATCAAGAAGTCACCAACACCCTTCCACAGTCCCGGACCTTCAGCTGCCACCCACCCCTTTAGGCAGAGGGATGCTTTTAAGACTTAACACCCTAAAACATACTCTGAAAAGCTTAAAGCTTCAAATGCTTCATAGGTATAACTGTAGAGTTGCAAAGCTTCAAAATTTCATACCACACTAGAAGTCCAAAGCACGTCCTGATTTCTGATCCACATTATCTTAAGCAAAGTTGGACAACTGGAGTGTTCCCAGACGCCCCCCTTTTTATCTGAAAAGGTGAAAAGATGAAAGGCTAATGCAAATGCAGTGAGAATGAAGGTGGTGTTTGTAGGTACAAGAACCAGACAACCTTATCGCAGCTTGACAAAGTGTGAGTGAGCAACTGCAGCAGGTATCTGCATACTAGCAGGTTTAATGGTGTATGGTTAGTTTTGAAACCCCAAAATTCCCAGTTGTCATGGATGCTTCCCAGGGGTGCACATTGGAACCCCTACCAGGTAGCCTGCACTAAGTTGTTGTTGGGAACAGTGAACTTGAATACTCCAAGACTGGGTGGTAATAAAATCGATATACTTCTGTTTGGTGATGACACAATAACTCTTTCATTAACTGAGTTTGCTAAGCATGAACTCCAGGAGGATTCCAAGGCTATGGCCGGGAAAGGCAATTAACAACGAACAACAGCAAAGCAATACAGGTGGTCATGAACCCGAAACAATAAGCAAAGCACATGTTCAGTGTTAGACCTGACAGCCTTAGGGTGGTCACCCCTAACTTTTTACCTGCCTCTCTCCACTTTTTGGACACTGTTTTTGCTGGTTTTTAGACTCTGCGCACTTTACCACTGCTAACCAGTGCTAAAGTGCATAAGCTCTCTCCCTTTAAACATGGTAACATTGGATCATACCCAATTGGACTATTTAATTTACTTATAAGTCCCTAGTAATGTGCACTGTATGTGCCCAGGGCCTGTAGATTAAATGCTAATAGTGGGCCTGCAGCACTGATTGAGCCACCCACTTAAGTAGCCCCTTAACCTTGTCTCAGGCCTGCCATTGCAAGGCCTGTGTGTGCAGTTTCACTGCCACTTCGACTTGGCATTTAAAAGTACTTGCCAAGCCTAAAACTCCCCTTTTCCTACATATAAGTCACCCCTAAGAAATAAGTCACCCCTAAGATGTGTCCTAGGTAACCCCTAGAGCAGGGTGCTGTGTGGGTAAAAGGCAGGACATGTACCTGTGTAGTTTTCATGTCCTGGTAGTGTAAAACTCCTAAATTCGTTTTTACACTACTGTGAGGCCTGCTCCCTTCATAGGCTAACATTGGGGCTGCCCTCATATATTACTGAAGTGGTAGCTTCTGATCTGAAAGGAGTAGGAAGTTCATATTTAGTATGGCCAGAATGGTAATACAAAATCCTGCTGACTGGTGAAGTTGGATTTAATATTACTATTGTAGAAATGCCACTTTTAGAAAGTGAGCATTTCTCTGCACTTAAATCTTTCTATGCCTTACAATCCACGTCTGGCTGGGTTTAGTTGACAGCTCCTTGTGCATTCACTCAGACACACCCCAAACACAGAGTACTCAGCCTCACTTGCTTACATCTGCATTTTGAATGGGTCTTCCTGGGCTGGGAGGGTGGAGGCCCTGCGCTCACACAAAGGACTGCCACACCCCCTACTGTGACCCTGGCAGGCAGGATTCAACTGAAAGGGGACCTGGTGCACTTCTAAGCCACTCTTTGAAGTCTCCCCCACTTCAAAGGCACATTTGGGTATAAAACAGGGCCTCTGCCCTTCCACCTAAGACACTTCCTGGAGAAAAAACTTGTAACCTGAACCTGCATCCTGCCAAGAAGAACTGCCTGGCTGCCCAAAGGACTCACATGACTGCTTTCTCTGAAGGACTGCTGCCTTGCTGTTGCCCTGCTGCCTTGCTGTTCCCTGGCTGTGGTGAAGAATTGCTCTCCAAGGGCTTAGATAGAGCTTGCCTCCTGTTCCCTGAAGTCGCAGGACCAAAAAGACTTCTCTCTTGCAACTGGACTCCTTGTGCGGCAAAAAATTAGACGCACAGCTAGCTCCGCAGTGAAAAATTCACCGTACGCCGACCTGGGACGACGCCGCTCGACTTCGGAAAGAAAAGATCAACGCGCCGCCTGCGGTGCAACTGGAACTTTGACGCACGGCCCACCAGATCGACGCACAGCTGACCTGGGACAATGACACCCGACTCCCAGAAGGGAAATCAACGCTGCGCCTGCTGTGAGGGAGAAATTTCCCTGCATCGCCCACCGGAACGACGCAGAGCTTGCCAACAACCCCTGAATTTCACGCACAGACCCGTGGCGTCTGAAAACCCCGCAACCCGAAGAGGAGGCAGTCTGCACTCCGGAAAACGACGCAACGTCTTCCCTGCATGGAAAATAACGACGCAAGTCTGAGTGTGAAGGGGCGAAACCGATGCACACACCATTTTTTCACGCATCTCCTCCTCTGCGGCCCTTTGCGGAGATTTTTCACTCAAAACAGGTACTTTTGGCTTGAAAGAGACTGTGGGGGTGATTCTCACCCTGGCGGGCGGCGGAGGTCGCCCGCCAGAGTTCCCCCCTCCAAAATACCGCTCCGCGGTCGAAAGACCGCTGAGGGTATTTTGGGTTTTGCACTGGGCTGGCGGGCGACCGCCAAAAGGCCGCCCGCCAGCCCAGTGCAAAACACCCTTCCCACGAGGACGCCGGCTCAGAATTGAGCCGGCGGAGTGGGAAGGTGCGACGGGTGCAGTGGCACCCGTCGCTTATTTCAGTGTCTGCAAAGCAGACACTGAAATACAAAGTGGGGCCCACTTACGGGGGCCCCTGCAGTGCCCATGCCGTTGGCATGGGCACTGCAGGGGCCCCCAGGGGCCCCACGACACCCCATACCGCCATACTGTTCCTGGCGGGCGAACCGCCAGGAACAGGATGGCGGTATGGGGTGTCAGAATCCTCTGCGCCGCCATGGAGGATTCATTTGGGCAGCGGAAAACCGGCGGGACACCGCCGGTTTTCCGCATCTGACCGCGGCCAAACCGCCGCGGTCAGAATGCCCTGAGGGGCACCGCCAGCCTGTTGGCGGTGCTCCCGCCAACCCTGGCCCCGGCGGTCCATGACCGCCGGGGTCAGAATGACCCCCTTTGTTTGCTTTTAAAAGACTTAAGACACTTTATATCACTTTTCAGTAATATCTTTACATTTCCTTTTGCATCTTTGATCGTTTGTGACCTGCAAATATCCAGATAAATATCATATATTTTCTAAACACTGTGTGGTGTATTTTTGTGGTGCTATATGGTGTTATTGTATGATTTATTGCACAAATACTTTACACATTGCCTTCTAAGTTAAGCCTGACTGTTCAGTGCCAAGCTAACACAGGGTGGGCACAGGATAATTTGGATTGTGTGTGACTTACCCAGACTAGAGTGCGGGTCCTTGCTTGGACAGGGGGTAACCTGACTGCCAACCAAAGACCCCATTTCTAACATTGGTGATCAGCGGTGAGGATAGGAATTGTATTTGTGCAGTGACATACAGTAGCTAAGTATTCCACTACCTACCCACAGTTGAAGGTCAACTTGATTTTTTATCTCTTTTTGCAAATCCGTTTTTCCTGTCACTTTTTGACTGAAATCCTCACTCAACATGTCTCAGGCTGGGTCTCAAGCAGACGATTTTGACCTAGCCCTGTTGGAGACATATAGGCCCATATTTATACTGTTTTAGCGCCGCATTTGCGTCGTTTTTTGACGCAAAATCGGCGCAAAGTTACAAAATACCATTGTATTTTGTAAGTTTGCGCCGCATTTGCGTCAAAAAACAACGCAAATGTGGAGGTAAAAAAGTATAAATATGAGCCATACTGTCAAAAAGCTGAAAGGGTTCTGCAGGGATATTGAAGTACCCACCCAAGGTGCCTCCAGAAAGGAGGAATTTCATATGGCGCTGAGGGCCTGGGGAGAACCCCATTCAGAGGAGGATGCTGAGGAGTGGGGTCCAGAGGATGGCCCCTCACAGGATTTCTTTCCATTAATGGATAAACTTACCACTGCAATTTAACATTCACCATAAATGGAACACCCCTACAGAGAGAGAGATTATTCCTTTGACTACCTAGACAGCAGAATTGACCACAACTTCACATGGTTACATCAGAAACAAAACCTTAAGAGGTTTCTAAGATGCAAGCAATGCAACAATGCAACAATTTTGAGTGGAATCCTACAGGTAAACAGAGTAAAGGTAATTACCACCGCTAAATATGGTGCAGCACAGGGAACGTTACAGTGACACTTTCGACAAAATTGAAAAACACTGTCTGACTTCCCTTTTGTACCTAGGCCTAGGTACTCCACTGATCCAACAAATGCTCAAACTGTGCATGCATCTCATCTCAAAAACAATCACACTGAGCCCTGCTCTAGTTAGACTACGGTCCACATGAATTCACGCACTAAGGTTTATGTGAGGTCGATCCAGGACATAATTAACATGTAAATATGGTGCAACGTTTTTGGCCTTCTAACGCCACATTAGCGTCAAACAATTATGTTAATGTGGTGTTAGAATGGTGCTTGGCCTACATAAATCCGGGCCCAAGTATGTGCAATCAATATGCTACATGGAGGAGACCCTAAACAGACTTGGTTTCGGTCAGCTAAGGACAATGGGATTTGGGAATAAACCTGGTTACGATTTATAAAATAATATAAAGCTCCTGGTCAACTAGACAAGAAACACTGCTAAAAGGACTTCCAGCCCTCCCATTGTTGATAGGATACCTGCCATCAAGCCAAAACATAGGTTCAAAGGTTATTTATATATTATCTCACCTGGGATACACTAGACATTGTACTTAAGATTAATATTGAGGATCTTGCCTCTATGTAATTGTATACTAAAATCTAAACACAACGAGAACATGCAAAGTAAGTAACTGTGACTGCAAGAAGGGTGGACTCAAAACAACTGTTCACATTATTTTTTTCTTTGAAGAAACCCTCAGTAACGAAGGCGATGGCTACTACCCCTGTTTAAGGCCTGTGACATAAAAGCCACAAGAATGAGCTGGGATTATTCTGACTCAGCTGCAATTTACCTGTAGTATCTCACCTATGGTCACCACTATCCTTTAAGTGTATACACCTCTTCATTGCTCCATGCAACTGGCAATACGCTTGAACCACATCAGTTATGTTAAACGTTTTAACTACGAGTGCATTTTTATTTTATTCTACATTAATTTTGTTGAATGCTTAGTCTTAATAAATGCTTTTGTATGATTTTAAGCCAAAACAATAACAATAACATTGATTGGCTGATTTGCAATAAAACATTAATTTAGGAATGGGTAAACTAATTAAACTATTTTAACAACTATTTATGTAACAGTTGCAATTTAATTCAAATAAAAATAATAATTTATGAGCAAGCACTCTGAAGACCCACTTCGCAAACCGATTTGCTCATATACGTTCAACAAATACATATACATGACTAATTGAAGAGAGCAGGGCATTCACAAAAGACGACATTGGACTCAAAATTCCACGTACTAAATATTACTACACAGTAGATTAATATGCATGGCTAAATACTAGTCAGCGGCGGGTATAAACTTTTGCAGACTGGGTATGATTTGGAAACTTTATGGGTATTCACGAACCTTTGTCCATCTTGTTATTCAAGATGGAAGGGGTTGAACATTTTCTCCAAACAAGCGCAAGAGTAAAGCCTTTCGAGGTTAGGAACGGGAAGGCGACTGTCTAAATTGGAGTGGTATGTAAGTGAGTGGGCTTCTTCACAGGTTTCTTCATGCAGCGACATTTACTCAGAGCGCAATAGTGAGCCATATGCTATTGTGTATGTAGAAGTTTTCAGAAGCGTCTAAATTGTTAATTCACATTTTTTTCTAGGAATACGCTTTCAAACTTGCAACTGTCATAAATGTTCTGCATACTGTTGGAAACTTCTGCGAATTTTCCAATGCTGTGAATTGTCACACTGTCGACGCTGTAATGATGTGTGTGAGGATTTAACTGACTTTTGTGACACAGCCCCCACAGGCCCCTGAACTCTGATACAGGCCCCATGTGACTAAAACGACGTGATGCTTAAACGTGTACACACTCTGAAATTCAAGTTGAGTGATAGAAGCATCTAATCTTGGCATTACCCAACTCTCAACACACATTTGCTATTTAATGAATGCCACTCTTCTATTCTCCGAGCCTCTATCAGTAAGCATTTAATGGAAACGATAGCTTGGTCATGGATTAGTGATCACATCCTGAAATAAAAGTACACAATTTCGAACTTTTTAAGCTTATTTCACATCATTTAGTGAGACTCTTACCTCTTGTCGTGTATAACCGCGCCTGCAATAAAAAAAAAAGACAAAATAAATATACGTATACAAAAATGAAATCAGAAATTTGTTTTTAGTGATTCATATAAAATGTTTTAGAAAAATATCGTACAGCTTGAAATTGTGGGTTTAGCTGTTTAATCTGTGCAGCTTTTAGCTCATCTCGTTACATTTTAATTATTTGCTAATCATGTACATAATCACAAATATCTTTCATAAAGCAGATAAAGTATCATAATTGTGATGAAAGCTTCCCGACGCAAGACTGGTTAACCCTTCCTTTTAGTTGGAATGAACATCATGCTGGTGTATAAAGAAACTAGGCATAAAACATTCAAAGCACAAGCCCTGCTTGACATGTTGCATCCATCAAATGGAATTGTCATGAAATGTCATGAAATATCATGAAACCGTTCATGATGACGATTGTTACATTTTGATTTTCCCACCTAATCTTCTCAAATGTATTGACACATTCTAATACACTCACCTGCCACTGAATCGAGAGCACCTTAGCTCTATAACTATATTTGCACATGTGAAGGCATAGAGGCACACACATTCACAAAAACATATTCACACGCGTACATCAACTGCATTACCCGATATGTAAAACACGCACACACACACACACAGTCACACATCTGTGCAAACACGCACATGTGCAAGGCCAAGATCCGTGCTATTACAACCTGCTATCAAAAAAATAATAGCAGCATACAGGATAAAGCAACTCTAAGATAACTTAAAAGGGCAAACAACTCACTGAAGAACTCTGGGCAGAAGCACGCCCTTCATACATCAACAGAACTCTTAGGTGACGTGTCATATTGATGTTAATTATGATAAGGCGAATTGTAGTCTGTTTCATACATGGTTGTTCCGGCACAACCCTTGGTTTCTTGTAGCTAGGTTATACATGTTCTGTGTAGTAGGGAGAGTTTGTGACATCATTTGTCCCGGGTGAAAAGTGCAGATTCACTTTTTCGCCAAGTGATTATTGCAAAATCCTGATTTGCAGTGGTCATTCAGTGCAAAGGTTGGTGGAGGATTGTCTATCAGTGCATAGGTGTTAGAAATGGGGTTTTTGGTTGGCAGTCAGGTTACCTCCTGTCCAAGCAAAAGCCCTCACTCTAGTCAGGGTAAGTCACACACTATCCAAGATTATCCTGTGCCCACCCTCTGGTAGCTTGGCACGAGCAGTCAGGCTTAACTTAGAAGGCAATGTGTAAAGTATTTGTGCAATAAATCATACAATACCACCATATAGCACCACAAAACTACACCACACAGTGTTTAGAAAAATATATAATATTTATCAGGATAATTGTAGGTCAAAAAGAATAAAGTTGCAATGGAAACTTGTAGAAATATCACAGGGAAGTGATATAAAGTGTCTTAAGTCTTTAGAATGCAATACAGTGTCTTTCAAGCACAAAGTACCTGGTTTCTGGTGGAAAATCTCCTCAGAGGGCCACAGGAGAAGAGATGCGTGGAAAAAGGGGTGTGTGCGTCGATTTCTCCTCAGCACACACAGACTTGCGTCGGTCTTTTCCACGCGGGGAAGTCGGGCGTCGTTTTCCGGCGCGCAGACAGTCTCTTTTTGTGGATCGCGGGGATTCCCAGATGTCCCGGGTTTGTGCGTGGATTCTCCTGCTTGTTTTCCGGCTGCGCGTCGTTCTGCGGGGCTGCGCGTCGAAGTTTCGATCTCACGGTAGGCGTCGCGTCGATTTCTCCTTGGAAGTCGGGCGGCGTTGTCCTTGCGAGGCCGTGCGTCGAAAGTTTGGTCTCACGGCAGGCGTCGCGTCGATTTCTCCTTGGAAGTCGGGCGGCGTTGTCCTTGCGAGGCCGTGCGTCAAAGTTTCGCACTCACGGTGGGCGTCGCGTCGATTTCTCCTGGAAAGTCGAGCGGCTTTGTCCTTGCGAGGTTGTGCGTCGATGTGCGGCGTTTTTCTCGCCGCGAAACAAGCTGTGCGTCGAAATTTTCGGCGCACGGAGCGTCCAAGTGAAAGGAAGAAGTCTTTTTGGTCCTGAGACTTCAAGGAACAGGAGGCAAGCTCTATCCAAGCCCTTGGAGAGCACTTTCACAGCCAGACAAGAGTTCAGCAAGGCAGCAGGGCAACAGCAAGACAGCAGTCCTTTGTAGAAAGCAGACAGGTGAGTCCTTTGAGCAGCCAGGCAGTTCTTCTTGGCAGGATGTAGTTTCTGGTTCCGGTTTCTTCTCCAGCAAGTGTCTGATGAGGTAGGGCAGAGGCCCTGTTTTATACCCAAAGGTGCCTTTGAAGTGGGGGAGACTTCAAAGAGAGGCTAAGAAGTGCACCAGGTCCCCTTTCAGTTCAATCCTGTCTGCCAGGGTCCCAGTAGGGGGTGTGGCAGTCCTTTGTGTGAGGGCAGGCCCTCCACCCTCCCAGCCCAGGAAGACCCATTCAAAATGCAGATGTATGCAAGTGAGGCTGAGTACCCTGTGTTTGGGGTGTGTCTGAGTGAATGCACAAGGAGCTGTCAACTAAACCTAGCCAGACGTGGATTGTAAGGCACAGAAGGATTTAAGTGCAAAGAAATGCTCACTTTCTAAAAGTGGCATTTCTAGAATAGTAATATTAAATCCGACTTCACCAGTCAGTAGGATTTTGTATTACCATTCTGGCCATACTAAATATGACCTCCCTGCTCCTTTCAGATCAGCAGCTGCCACTTCAACAGTGTATGAGGGCAGCCCCAATGTTAGCCTATGAAGGGAGCAGGTCTCCCAGTAGTGCAAAAACGAATTTAGGAGTTTTACACTACCAGGACATATAACTACACAGGTACATGTCCTGCCTTTTACCTACACAGCACCCTGCTCTAGGGGATACCCAGGGCACACATTAAGGGTGACTTATATGCAGAAAAAGGGGAGTTCTAGGCTTGGCAAGTACTTTTAAATGCCAAGTCGAGGTGGCAGTGAAACTGCACACCCAGGCCTAGCAATGGTAGGCCTGAGACAAGGAAAAGGGGCTACTTAAGTGGGTGGCACAATCCGTGCTGCAGGTCCACTAGTAGCATTTAATCTATATGCCCTAGGCACCTGGAGTGCACATGACTGGGGACTTATAAGTAGATTAAATAGTTCAATCAGGTATGATCCAAAGTTACCATGTTTACAGAGAGAGAGCATATACACTTTATCACTGGTTAGCAGTGGTAAAGTGCGCAGAGTCTAAAAACCAGCAAAACAGTATCCAAAACGAGGAGGGAGGCAGGCAAAAAGTTAGGGGTGACTACCCTAAGGCTGTCAGGTCTAACATGTGTCCCCCCCAGCTGAAAGTGGGGAGAGCTACCCGACCTCCTGGGAGCTCTCATCGCTAAGGCGGAAGTACCTGGAGAGACCATCAGCATTGGCGTGGTCAACCCCTGGGCGATGTTCCACCGTAAAGTCCATCCCCTGTAGGGAAATGGACCACCTCAGAAGTTTTGGATTCTCACCCCTCATCTGCATGAGCCATCTGAGGGGTCTGTGGTCTGTCTGAACTAGGAAGTGAGTCCCAAACAGGTAGGGCCTCAGCTTCTTCAGGGCCCAGACCACAGCAAAAGCTTCTCTTTCAATAGCACTCCACCTCTGTTCCCGTGGTAATAGCCTTCTGCTAATAAAGACTACCGGTTGATCTTGGCCCTCCTCATTTAGCTGTGCTATGACTGCCCCTATGCCATGCTCTGAAGCGTCTGTCTGCACGATAAATTCCTGGGAGTAGTCAGGGGCCTTGAGCACGGGGGCCGTGCACATGGCTTCCTTTAGGGCGTCAAAGGCTTTCTGACAAGCCTCTGTCCAATTCACCAACCTAGGTTGCTTCTTGGACGTGAGTTCTGTCAAGGGGGACACAATGGTACCATAGCCCTTGACAAACCTGCGGTAGTATCCGGTGAGGCCTAAAAAGGCTCTCACCTCAGTCTGGGTTCGAGGTGGTTGCCAGGCTTTGATAGTTTCGATCTTGGCCTGGAGTGGCTGCACCTTGCCACCACCTACTAGGTGTCCCAAGTACACCACGGAACCCTGCCCAATCTGGCACTTACTAGCCTTGATGGTCAGGCCTGCCTGTTGCAGGGCCTGAAGCACCTCCTTGAGGTGGAGCAGGTGTTCCTCCCAGCTGGAACTGTAGACAGCTATGTCATCCAGGTAGGCTGCACAGAAGGCATCCTTGCCAGCCAGGACCCCGTTAACCAACCGTTGGAAGGTAGCGGGGGCATTTTTTAATCCAAAACGGCATCACTCGGAACTGGTAATGGCCGTCAGGGGTGGAAAAGGCGGACCTTTCCTTAGCCCCCTCAGTCAGGGCGATCTGCCAGTACCCTGAAGTAAGATCAAACGTACTCAGGAACTTGGCAGCGCCTAGCCTGTCCACGAGCTCATCAGCTCGGGGGATGTGGTGAGCATCAGTCCGGGTGACTGAGTTGAGACCCAGGTAGTCCACACAGAACCGGAGCTCTGGCTTCGCACCTGGGGCAGTAGCCTTAGGGACCAATACCACTGGGCTGGCCCAGGGACTACTGGATTTCTCAATGACCCCTAGAGTCAACATCTTGGAGACCTCCTCCTTGATGCTGGCCTTCACCTTATCCGACAACCTGTAAATTTTGTTTTTCACAGGGAGACTGTCACCGGTGTCAATATCATGAACACAGAGGTGGGTCAGCCCCGGAGTAAGGGAGAACAGGGGGGAGAACTGCTCCAACAGCTCATAACAGTCTCCTTTCTGATTTAGAGTCAGGGTGCCAGACAGAATGACCCCGCTTACTGACCCATCACCTTCTTGGGCAGAGAGGAGGTCGGGGAGAGGTTCACTCTCCTCTTCCGTTCCTTCATCTGTGACCAGAAGCATGTTGATCTCCGACCTCTCACAATGAGCTTTTAGTCGGTTCACATGGAGCACCCTTAGGGGATTCCTAGGGGTTTTGAGGTCCACTAGGTAAGTGGCCTCCCCTTTCCGCTCCTTTATTTCAAATGGGCCAGACCAGCGGTCCTGGAGAGCTCTGGGCTCTACTGGCTCCATTACCCACACTTTGTCTCCAGGTTGAAACTCTACCAGGGTGGCCTTCTGGTCATACCATTGTTTCATCACCTCTTGACTGGCCTCAAGGTTATCTTGGGCTTCTTTCCAGAAGCGGGTCATCTGGTTGCGGAGGGCCAACATATAGCTGACCACATCCTGAGGGGGTGCCTTTGGAGCTTTCTCCAATCCCTCCTGGACAATGCTTAAGGGTCCCCTGACAGGGTACCCATAGAGAAGTTCAAAGGGACTGAACCCTACCCCTCTCTGGGGGACCTCTCTGTAAGCAAAGAGAAGGCATGGTAAGAGGACGTCCCACTTACGCCTCATGGCCTCAGGAAGGCCACCAATCATGCCTTTCAGGGTCTTGTTGAATCTCTCCACAAGACCGTTCGTCTGGGGGTGATAGGGTGTGGTGAACTTGTAAGTTACACCACACGCATCCCACAGCGACTTCATGTATGCGGACATGAAGTTAGTGCCTCTGTCAGACACTATTTCCTTGGGGAACCCCACACGGGTAAATATCCCCATCAGGGTTCTGGCCACCACCGGTGCAGTTACTGTCCTTAGAGGGATTGCCTCTGGGTAACGGGTGGCATGGTCCACCAAAACCAGGATGAACCTGTTGCCTAAGGCAGTTTTGGGGTCCAAGGGGCCAACAATGTCGATGCCCACCCTTTCAAAGGGGGTGCCAACGACAGGAAGTGGAATCAGGGGGGTTTTAACCCTTTTTCCTGCTTTACCACTGGCCTGGCAGGTAGGACAGGATCTGCAGAACTTGTCTGAGTGTGTCCTCATTTTGGGCCAATAAAAGTGGGTGACAAGCCTGTTAAAGGTCTTGCCCTGCCCCAAATGTCCTGCCAGGGGAATGTCGTGAGCCAGACCCAGTAGGAAGGTTCGGTAACATTGGGGGACCACCAGCACACGTGCTGCCCCAAAGCCCGGAACCTTAGGCTCACTGTAAAGGAGATCATTCTCCCAATATAGGTGGTGATCGCCAGAGGCGTCGCCGGCTGCCTGGTTTGAGGCTTGTTTCCTCAAACCTTCTAGAGTGGGACATTCTTTCTGCGCCTTGCAGAAGTCCTCCCTGGTGGGTCCACCCTCAACTTGCCAACCAGCAAGCTCAGGTAAGTCACCTAGGGCGGCGATGTCTTCCCCAGTTGGCTCGGAAGCCTCCTCCTCAGGAGCCCCGTCAGCCACTGTGGGAACAGCGGGGGCCGGTTTCCCGCACCCCTGGTCCCTCCTCCTGGCAGCTCTCTGGGCCATCGTTCCAGGCTCCAGATGCCCTTGACTTCCCTCTCGGTCAGCCATGGACCGTGTGGTCATGCAGACCCACTCAGGTAACCCTAACATCTCCAGGTGAGACCTGAGCTCCACTTCTTTCCAAGCAGTGTGCTCAAGGTCATTGCCTAACAGACAATCTACAGGCATGGCAGGACTCACAGCTACTTTCAGAGTACCAGAGACCCCCCCCCACTCAAAGGGAACCAGAGCCACCGGTAGGTGACTCTCGCGATTGTCAGCTACTCTGACCTGGTGGAATGTATTAGGCATTATCTGCTCTGCTGACACCAGCTGACTCTTGATAGTAGTCATACTGGCTCCTGTGTCACGCAGAGCCTCCACCCTCTGCCCATCAATGGTGACCCACTGCCGGTACTTGGAAGTATTTCTAGGCATGTGGGCCTTGGGCACCATTTCTCCTTCTCCCAGGGACACTAGGGAAATCTCCACCTGTTCCCCAAAGCTAGTTGGGTCCATCTCCCCCCCGAGTGCTACACTAGTCAACCCAGGTGCCTGTCCGGTAGTGGACGGTGCCCTCTTGGGGCACTGAGGATCGCCTTTGTAGTGACCATATTGGTAACATTCCATGCATTTGGGGCTAGATTTTCCTGACTTGTCAAATGTCCCTGGCTTTCTCCCAAATTTGGAAAAGGAAGGGTTGCCACCCCCTCCCTGGGAATTCTTTTGGGGGCCTTTAGAGAGTTCCTTATCTGTAAGTTTATCTCCCCCCTCTTTCTTCTGTTGGGAACCCTGACCACCTTTGTGGGAGTCCCCCCCAGGTACCTTTTTGGACACTCTGGTGCTAACCCAGAGGTCCGCCTCCTCAGCAAGCTTCCTGGGATCAGTCAGCTTACTATCCACTAGGTGCTGGCGCAAATCTGTATAAGTAACATTAAGCATATGCTCTCTCAGGATCAAATCATATAAACTTTTATAATCTGCTACTTTGTTGCCCCGCACCCATCCATTCAGTGCCTTACTAGAGAAATCAAAGAAATCTACCCATGTTTGTGTGGTTTGTTTGGTGCTGTCCCTGAACCTCTGACGGTATCCCTCAGGGGTCAGCCCAAACTTGGCAAGTAAAGTGGCTTTCTGGAGTGGGTATGTGTTTTGATCCGGTGGATCCAATGTGAGAAGTGTGTCCCTCCCCAATGGCGGCACATAACCCCACATAGCTACCCCCCATTGCCCTTCAGGAACCTCATGAGCCCTTAGTGCAACTTCATAAGCAGCTAACCATTTATCTATGTCATCTCCCACCACAAAACTGGGCACCACATTTTTGGGTATACGAACCTTCTTTTCTCCAGCAGGTCCTGTCTGTATGCTGCCACCATTATTGCTGGATTCAGACTGTCTTGCCTTGATCTCCAGCTCCTTGAGACTCAGTTCATGAGCCAACAATAGTTTCTTTTCAGCCAAAGCTCTTTCAGCTTCCACTTGTTTGGCTGCTCTTTCAGCTTCTGCTTGTTTGGCTGCCCTTTCAGCTTCTGCTTGAATCTGTTTGGCTGTCCTTTCAGCTTCAATCTGTTTGGCTGCTCTTTCAGCCTCAGCTTGTTTGGCTTCTCTTTCTGCCCTCCTCTCCTCCTGTTGCGCCTCAATTTTCAGTTTTGCCATTTGCAATTGGAACTCCCTTTCCTCTCTCCTTTCCTCTGCGGTCAGGCTTTGCATGGAGACACTGCTCCCTGGTCTGGAAGGGTGCACAATTGCAGTGGTAACACCATCCATAGATAGTGAAAATCCTTCTGAGGGGCCATTTTCTGGCTCCCCTTCCTCATCATCCTCTAAATGGGCTTCTGCCCAGGCCCTCAGCGCCACTTGAAAGTCCTCCTTTCTGGAGGCCCCTTGGGTGGGTACCCTCAATGCCCTGCAGAATCCTCTTAGTTGTTTGACCGTGTATGTATCCAACTGGACTAGGTCAAAGTCCCCTGTCTGAGACCCAGTCAGAGACATGTTGAGTGAGGATTTAGTTTTTGAAAATTGTCAGGAAAAAACGGATTTTCAAAAAGAGATAAAAACCAAGTTGACCTTCAACTGTGGGTAGGTAGTGAGATACTTAGCTACTGTATGTCACTGCACAAATACAAGTCCTATCCTCACCGCTGATCACCAATGTTAGAAATGGGGTTTTTGGTTGGCAGTCAGGTTACCTCCTGTCCAAGCAAAAGCCCTCACTCTAGTCAGGGTAAGTCACACACTATCCAAGATTATCCTGTGCCCACCCTCTGGTAGCTTGGCACGAGCAGTCAGGCTTAACTTAGAAGGCAATGTGTAAAGTATTTGTGCAATAAATCATACAATACCACCATATAGCACCACAAAACTACACCACACAGTGTTTAGAAAAATATATAATATTTATCAGGATAATTGTAGGTCAAAAAGAATAAAGTTGCAATGGAAACTTGTAGAAATATCACAGGGAAGTGATATAAAGTGTCTTAAGTCTTTAGAATGCAATACAGTGTCTTTCAAGCACAAAGTACCTGGTTTCTGGTGGAAAATCTCCTCAGAGGGCCACAGGAGAAGAGATGCGTGGAAAAAGGGGTGTGTGCGTCGATTTCTCCTCAGCACACACAGACTTGCGTCGGTCTTTTCCACGCGGGGAAGTCGGGCGTCGTTTTCCGGCGCGCAGACAGTCTCTTTTTGTGGATCGCGGGGATTACCAGATGTCCCGGGTTTGTGCGTGGATTCTCCTGCTTGTTTTCCGGCTGCGCGTCGTTCTGCGGGGCTGCGCGTCGAAGTTTCGATCTCACGGTAGGCGTCGCGTCGATTTCTCCTTGGAAGTCGGGCGGCGTTGTCCTTGCGAGGCCGTGCGTCGAAAGTTTGGTCTCACGGCAGGCGTCGCGTCGATTTCTCCTTGGAAGTCGGGCGGCGTTGTCCTTGCGAGGCCGTGCGTCAAAGTTTCGCACTCACGGTGGGCGTCGCGTCGATTTCTCCTGGAAAGTCGAGCGGCTTTGTCCTTGCGAGGTTGTGCGTCGATGTGCGGCGTTTTTCTCGCCGCGAAACAAGCTGTGCGTCGAAATTTTCGGCGCACGGAGCGTCCAAGTGAAAGGAAGAAGTCTTTTTGGTCCTGAGACTTCAAGGAACAGGAGGCAAGCTCTATCCAAGCCCTTGGAGAGCACTTTCACAGCCAGACAAGAGTTCAGCAAGGCAGCAGGGCAACAGCAAGACAGCAGTCCTTTGTAGAAAGCAGACAGGTGAGTCCTTTGAGCAGCCAGGCAGTTCTTCTTGGCAGGATGTAGTTTCTGGTTCCGGTTTCTTCTCCAGCAAGTGTCTGATGAGGTAGGGCAGAGGCCCTGTTTTATACCCAAATGTGCCTTTGAAGTGGGGGAGACTTCAAAGAGAGGCTAAGAAGTGCACCAGGTCCCCTTTCAGTTCAATCCTGTCTGCCAGGGTCCCAGTAGGGGGTGTGGCAGTCCTTTGTGTGAGGGCAGGCCCTCCACCCTCCCAGCCCAGGAAGACCCATTCAAAATGCAGATGTATGCAAGTGAGGCTGAGTACCCTGTGTTTGGGGTGTGTCTGAGTGAATGCACAAGGAGCTGTCAACTAAACCTAGCCAGACGTGGATTGTAAGGCACAGAAGGATTTAAGTGCAAAGAAATGCTCACTTTCTAAAAGTGGCATTTCTAGAATAGTAATATTAAATCCGACTTCACCAGTCAGTAGGATTTTGTATTACCATTCTGGCCATACTAAATATGACCTCCCTGCTCCTTTCAGATCAGCAGCTGCCACTTCAACAGTGTATGAGGGCAGCCCCAATGTTAGCCTATGAAGGGAGCAGGTCTCCCAGTAGTGCAAAAACGAATTAAGGAGTTTTACACTACCAGGACATATAACTACACAGGTACATGTCCTGCCTTTTACCTACACAGCACCCTGCTCTAGGGGATACCCAGGGCACACATTAAGGGTGACTTATATGCAGAAAAAGGGGAGTTCTAGGCTTGGCAAGTACTTTTAAATGCCAAGTCGAGGTGGCAGTGAAACTGCACACCCAGGCCTAGCAATGGTAGGCCTGAGACAAGGAAAAGGGGCTACTTAAGTGGGTGGCACAATCCGTGCTGCAGGTCCACTAGTAGCATTTAATCTATATGCCCTAGGCACCTGGAGTGCACATGACTGGGGACTTATAAGTAGATTAAATAGTTCAATCAGGTATGATCCAAAGTTACCATGTTTACAGAGAGAGAGCATATACACTTTATCACTGGTTAGCAGTGGTAAAGTGCGCAGAGTCTAAAAACCAGCAAAACAGTATCCAAAACGAGGAGGGAGGCAGGCAAAAAGTTAGGGGTGACTACCCTAAGGCTGTCAGGTCTAACAATAGGTATATGATCCACTCCTGCAAATCTTTCTGATTTGGAAACCAAATATTTTTTGTGGATGTACATAGTTAGGATTCACTTGGAAAATGTATTAATTTATATAGGTTCTATTTGACTCTCAGCTTCATCCATTTCGCCTATGGCCAAACTCAAGTTTTTCTTCTGAGTGCGGCAAAAAAGGATCTATATGCACTATAGTGAAACCTTTCTGCACCTGGAGTTTGTACAGCTCACAAATTAAACAAATATATCGAGTGAGCTCAGAAAAATCAGTAGTTTACCACTCCAAAATTTGTTTGTAATAAATGTAAAAAAGGGCACTTTGAGTCCATATTTAACAGCGGATGCGGCTCTGAAAACATTGTTGTCAGATGCTAAAATGGTCAGTTCAGAACACCTAAGGCTAACATCCATTGTGTGTGCATGCCTAAGGCTAACATCCATTGTGTGTGCATGAGTTTTGAGTCCATATTTAACAGCGGATGCGGCTCTGAAAAAATTGTGTCAGATGCTAAAATGGTCAGTTCAGAACACCTAAGGCTAACATCCATTGTGTGTGCATGACTTGGGAAGGAGCTTTCTCAGCACAACTTTTTGCTGAAATAGAAACACTAGCCCAAACTAACAGAAGATGCTTGTGCTTCCTGCAGATATCGGCCTGTAAGCTGCTGGTCAGTGGTTTCACTGGATGCCATAGATCTATAACAGTGGGGGAAACTAATCCTGCGCCGGATGTCGGGAGCAAGCAAAGTAAGTGAGATCAACTTCTTCTAGTTGGAATGGGGAAAACTTTGCAAAAATGAGGGCACATTATGAATTTTAAAGGAAAGCCATCATCAACACTTGCTAAAAATCTTGAACTCTGAAAGATCACTCATGAACTATTCCAGTGCTTTTAGTGTGTGTCACGCATACCGGATTCTCTCAAGAGTGTTGCTGGTTTACCTTCTTTAGGATGTTTGATTATCGGACAGAGTGCATTTGACGGAAGAATGTGTGCCTGTCATAAGGGCCTTGTATGTAGTGCTGATGTGGTGCATGAGGACTAGAGCTGAACTCGTATTTTTGTTTCTCCCTCTAAGCATTTAACTATGAACTTCATGAAACAAGTAGTAGGGGGGTGAATACTTAAGCATATTCATAAAATATCATGCTTTAGCATATTCATTAAATAGAATGCTTATGCATAGACATTAAAGACACAGTCATGCCAAAATGAGTAGTTACATTAAATGACTGTAGTACACATCCACAACTGGCTTATCAAAATACTAGATTATGCCTTTTGAAATTAAATAGGCAGCCTGTGCCAGGAGTTATCACCAAGTATGTACTGTGAACCTCTACCAGCCACAAAAGTTACTACCTGAATAGTGTGAAAGCACTGAACATAATATTAATAAGGTAATGTAGGCAAATTATTCCAACTTGATTCAAAGGTATTTTTTGGATTTGCTTAAACAAATTCATCCTCAGAATAAGCGCGGACCTTCAGAACAAGTAGTGTATACTGCCATAAGATGAACCATCATGTGTACCTGTCAGATGTACAAATGGCCTTGGTGTATTCTCAATGTGGAAAATTATCGATGCGTCATCTGTGTGTGCCCAGAGAAACCGACGCATCCCTCCCTGTTTTCCACACATTTCCTCCTCTGAGGTCCCTTGCGGAGAATTTGAATGCAAACCAGGTATATTGTGCTTGCAACAGACACTAGTTGTTTTTTATAGACTAAAGACTCCTTTTATCATGCTCCAAAGTGATATTTTTACGTGTTTTGATGTGCAGTTAACCAGATAAATATTATATACTTTTCTAAACACTGTGTGGTGTATTTTTGTGGTGTTATACTGTGTTATTGCATGAGGTATTGCACAAATACTTTACACACTGCCTTCTAAGGTAAGCCTGACTGCTCAGTGCCAAGCTACCAGAGGGTGGGCACAGGATAATTTGGATTGTATGTTATTTCCTCTTACTAGAGTGACGGTCCTTGATTGGACAGGGGTTAACCTGACTGCCAACCAAAGACCCCATTTCTAATAGTAGTGCTGAGCCTTTAAGTACCTTGAGCAGTTGTTGTTTAGAGTGCTACAAGGAGACATAGGTGCAAATTCGGACTACTGCATTTGTGTAAGATATTGGGGTATTAGTTGAGAGAAATATAATCCTTTCCAGGAGAACCACAAGAGTAACTGAATTAGCCAGTGCTTACCCCTCTGGTAGCATGGAACAAAAGCAGTCAGGATTAAATTAGAGGCAATGTGTAAAGTATTTATGTCCCACTCAAACAGTAATAAAATGAAAATAAAATGGCAATAACATCTCAAACCAGTTAAGAAAAATTCAGTAAATGTTAATAAATAAAATTACACCAAACAACAGATACACAATTAATTGATTTGAAGGTATGATTTTTTAAAGTTTTATGTGTGAATAGCAGCAAGAAGCAAAAATTACCACTCAGAGTTAAGTGGTCGAGCTAGACTGGGGGAAAGTCACAACGTCATGCCGACCATAATGGAGTGTGGGTAGAATACAACATTGGCGGGGGCCTCAAGAAGGCAGTTGGCACAAGGAGCAAATCAATTATCGTGGATAGTCATTGCTGTTGTGTGAAGAGACGGTCACTGCTGTAACTTCACATTGGTTGATCCCTGCAAAGTGAAGGTCTCACATTGGCCTTTATCACAGACAGTTACTGTCGGAGTGAAGAGCAGGTCCTGTTGGAGCTTCACATTAGCAGTCGTAGAGGGCAGTTGATTCTTTGCACAAAAAAATTACTTTGCGATCACAAGACGCCTAAACTTTCTGTAACGTCACCTTTTCTTAGGAGGAGTTCTCACTAATGTCAGCCAAGTGTCCAGGGCTTAGGGGGCAAATCCTGGGGGTCAAGATTCACTCCAGCAGAGGTCATCAGCAAGACTCAGAAAGGGATAATTGGTGCTGATCAGTTTGGCATTTGGAGGGAGACCTCTGGAAGCTTGTTGTGTTCCTGTAGATCCCACAGGAAGTCAGCCAGCTGACCATCAAAGTCACGCTGAGTACCCTGCATTTAAGGCAAACAGGTGCAATTCTTCTTCAGGGAGCTGAGCAGACCCTCTTCCTCAAACTGCAGAGTAGTCCTTTGTCTGAATCTTCACAGATACAGAAGTGTCCTGAGTGTCCGCATTTACATCTGATGCCAGACTTTGTTTTGGAGAATTCCCTGACCTATCCCCATAAATGGTTCTGGTCAGTTCTTCCATATTCCCGGTCCTGGCTCCAAACTGTCTAGAGTGAAAAATGCAAGGGCATGTGTTAGAAATGGGGTCTTTGGATGGCAGTCAGGTTACCCCCTGTCCAAACAAGGACCCTCACTCTAGTCAGGGTAAAGGAGATCACCCTTAACTAACCCCACTCACCTTCTTGGTAGCTTGGCATCAGCAGGCAGGCGTAACATCAGAGTCTAGGTGTAAAGTATTTGTACCAACACACACAGTAACTCAGTGAAAACACTACAAAATTACACAACACAGGTTTGGAAAAATAGGTAATATTTATCTAAACTAAACAAGACCAATCCACAACAAAAATCCACCATACACGAGTAAAGTTATGAATTAGAAAACAAAAAGAGTCTTAAATCCTTTAGAAAACAGTGCTAACACTGTTAGTGTGCAAAAGTACCTGGGTAGCATCAAAATAACACCGCATGGGCGAGTGTGCATCAGAAAAGGCCATCATGGGGGCATCAATTTTGCACTCACAAGAGAGACTGTGCGTTCTTCCTCTCCGGTTGGGTCGGCGTGCGTTGTTTTTCCTCTCAGTGAGAGAGAAATGCATAGATCCAGACAGGAACCTCAGGTCCGGGCAGACTTTGCATTGGTTTTCTACACCCAGTGAGGTTTGCATTGAAAATCCGGTTGCACAGTATCAGAAAACCACACTATGTGGGGTTGCGACGTAAACCGCCTCCGTCAGCAGATGTTGTGTGTCGTTTTTTCAGCTGCATTGCATCAATCTTCCAGTTGCAATGCAGGTGGTTCGTAGATATCAGCCATAAAGCCAACAGCACGTCGTTTCTCAGCCGGGTCTCGGAAGGTGCATTGAAAATTTCCCCGCACGGCGGTCTGTGAGTGGATTTTCAGTCTTTGTCTGCCAGTTTCACCTTTCCAGAGCCCATGAACTGGATAGGGCACCACTTGGCAGGGCAGGAGTCTCAGCAGAGAGTCCAGGTGCTGGCAGGGGAAGTCTTTGATAGCCCTGAGACTTCAACAACAGGAGACAAGCTCAGGCCAAGCCCTTGGAGATTTCTTTACCAGCAGGAATGCACAACAAAGTCCAGTCTTTGTCCCCCTTCACAGGCAGAAGCAGCAACTGCAGGATAGCTCCCCAAAAAACAGTGACAGGCAGGGCAGCACTTCTCCTCAGCTCTTCAGCTCTTTTCCTTGGCTGAGGGTCCTCTTGATTTCCAGAAGTAATCTAATTTTTCAGGGGTGTGGGTGCCCTTCTCATACCCCTTTCTGCCTTTGAAGTAGGCATACTTCAAAGGAAAGTCTGTCTTATTTGTGAGATCCTGCCTTGCCCAGGCCAGACGCCAGACACACACCAGTGGTTTGGAGACTACATTGTGTGAGGGCAGGCACAGCCCTTTCAGGGGTGAGCGACCACTAATCCCTTCCCTCCTTGCACAGATGGCTCATCCGGATATGCAGGCTAAACCCAAGCTCCCTTTGTGTCACTATATAGAGAGAGGTGAAAACAGCCCAACTGTCAAACTAACCCAGAGAGGGAATCCACAAACAGAATGGTTTAAGCTAGAAAATGCCTACTTTGTAAAAGAGGTATTTTCAAACACACAATCTCAAACCAACTTTACAAAAATGTGTATTTCTAAATTATGATTTCAGAGATCCCAAACTCCACATGCCCATCTGCTCCCAAAGGGAATCTACACTTTAATCATATTTAAAGGTAGCCCCCATGTTAACCCATGAGACAGATAGGCCTTGCACAGTGAAAACTGAATTTGGCAGTATTTCATTGTCAGGATACATAAAACACATTAGTATATGTCCTACCTTAATCATAAACTGCACTCTGTCCATTGGGCTACATAGGCCTGCCGTAGGGGTGTCTTACATGTAAGAAAAGGGAAGGTTTAGGCTTGACACTTGCAAAGTTGAACTGGCAGTTTGATACTGCACACACAGAGACTGCAGTGGCAGGTCTGAGCCATGTTTACAGGGCTATTAATGTGGGTGCCACAGCCAATGCTGCAGGCCCACTAGTAGCAGTTGATTTACAGGCCCTGGCCACCTCTAGTGCACTGTACTAGGGACTTACCAGTAAATCAAATATGGCAATCATGGAAATCCAATTACACATCCATTTTACATAGGAGCACTTGTACTTTAGCACTGGATAGCAGTGGTAAAGTGCTCAGAGTAAAAAAACAACCTGGGAAACAGAGGCAAAAAGTTAGGGAAGACCACACCAAGGATGCCAAGTCTAACAGCAGGCATGGATGCAAGGTGTGGGATGCAGGCAGGGCCTTTTGAAATGTAAACAAATCAGGGCACAGTGCCTCCACAGCCATCTTATCTGGAAGAAAGTCTCTCCTCACACCTAGGTCTCTTTTGGTTCAATGTCTGGAAGAAATACACAACCCACAGTAGCAGAGACTTTCACAGTCATGGGACCCAAGAGACTGGCCAAAAGTCAAAGTTGGTTTGGGCATAAAAATACCAACTTTGGTGATCCACCGGTTCAATGGAAACAATGGTTTGATGTCTTTGAAACATATTTGGGAGTATTGGGGCACCTTGTTTTTGTGCGGATAGTAAGAGATATTCATTGCTTCACTCTTTGGGCTTTGAAAGTAGATCCATACCTAAACACTTACCTGAAGTAGTAGTGGAAGAAGAAGAAGAAGAATTATATAGATAGCTAAAAACTGTGAAGAAAATGCAAGCTAGGTTTGACGTACAAGTGCATTTGATGGAGTTAAGGTGTAGGTTTTTCAAGATAGACCAGAATTCAGGGAAAGATATAGCTACATATATTACAACATTACGAAGATTAGTTGCTGATTGCCAGTGTGATCTTTTTTTTGATCAATTGGTCAGAGACCAATTCATTTTCACTGTAGTTATAAATCCATAAAACTGAAGTTATTATCTATGGGTAATCCATCTATGAAGGTAACGATTAAAACTGCTACTACTAAAGAGACTTCTCTAGTATCAGCTAAAGAATTATTAGGAAAGAATTCTGAACACCGTCTCTTCTATTGAAAGTAACTCCAATGAATTTCCAAAAGATAAGAAGCTGGTGGATAAATCTAAACCATTTTTTTCACAACAAAATGTATGTTTCCATTGTGGAAACCATATGTACAACAAAGCGGGAAACAATGTCCTGCGAAAACTGTTATTTACAGACTATGCAACAAACTAGGTCAATTTGCAAAAGTTTGTCAGGGTCACAGGTCTAATTCTTTGCCTGCTGTCAGGTGTGTTACAAATGACTGTTCTCTGGAAGAAGAGGAATGTATTGGAAGGGATTTAACAGATATGGTTCTAGTGGTTAAAAGTGATTATGTCATAATGGGAGTTCCGAATTTAAGCGTAGACCCATATTTGGATGTTAAAGTTGTAGACAGAGAGTTGAAGTTATAAGTGGACTCTGGGTTGTGGATTACAATGACAACTAAAGAATCGTATAGCAGAGTCTGGCCAACAAGACCATTATTACTTCCTGATCAAACTCAGTGTTGTATGAAAATTAATTTGAGTGGATACATCGAAGATATTTTAGCATTTAAAGGTCAAACAATAGTTGGCAACGTTTCTGTAGCACACAAAGGACTTAACATTCTAGGGTGGTTTCACCAAGGACTGTTTGGTATGGTTCCTAAACCTGGAAAAAAGGAACAAGCATTGACAGTCAGAGCCCACGAAGAGTTAGAGATGATCATAAAAAAATATTCTCATGCATTTTGTAAGAAATTAGGGAAAGTGAGAAATTTCAAACACACAATTAAACTTAAGAAAGGGGCAGGACCTATCAAACATACACTGATAAATGTGCCTTTCAGTGCTGAGGACCTTGAGAAAGAGTTGGATTCACTGTGTAAAAGGGGCATAATTGAAGCTGTTGATTCTTTGTGCGGTTGCTGCCTTTGGTGGTAGCCCACAAACTCAGCAGAGATTTAAGAGCTTGTGTTGATCTCTGTTGTCTCAACAAAGAGATTTGGGTAGACTATCATCCTTTACCAAATATTAATGAGTTGCTGGCTGGGAAGAAGGAGGCAAAATACTTTTCAAAATTAGATTTGGCGTGTCAACAAATTGAACTGGAGCCAGATTCAAAACATCCCACAGTATTTGTTTCCTCTTTTGAAATGCATCAGTATTGCCTTTCAGACTGGCCTCAGCAGCTTTTGTTTTTCAAAGAGTCATGTGCAATATGCTCGAGGGTATCCAAGGGTTGCCGTCTTTCAGGATGATGTAATATTTTATTCACCAGATGGACAAACATATGATAAAAACGTAGATGAAGCACTAAAAAGATTCCAACTCCATGGAGTTATCCTTAGGAGAGACACATGTGTATATTTAACTGATAAAGTTGTGTATTTGACTATTCTAAACTGAAAGCTTGCTTGTCTAAAAGCATCAGAAAGACAGAACCATTAGTTGATAAAGTAGGATTGAAGTAATTTCTTGGCAAGTGTGAATCCTATGCCCCTTTTATGAAGAACAACGCAACATGTTTAAGACCTCTATCATGTATGTTAATGAAAGAGGTTGCTTTTGAATGGAGTGAGGAGTGCCAACAGGTTTTTGAGTGGATAAAAGAGCAGTTGATCTCTTCTAAGGTTTTGAAACATTATGATTTTGAATTGCAGTTCGTGGTGATGGTTGATTTCAGTGACGTTATTTTAGGTGCTGTTCACATTCAGGTGAACGACGCTCAAGTTCAAATAGTGGGTTGTGCTGTCTGGGTGTTGACTGGTGATGAGAAGCAATATTCATTGACTGAAAAGGCGTTATTGTCTTGCTGGTGGAGGTCATGAAGTTTTGAAATTATTTGCGTGGCATGCGTCTTGTGATACAAATTGGTCACATGCCACTGGTCTATATACTGAGTGGAAAGCATGTCAGAGGATTTTTCACTGCATATAGCCAGACCTTCAATCGAACTATTGCAGTTTGATTTTGTCCCAGAATTATTTGCAGGTGAGAAGAATGGTAGTGCAGATTATCTGTCCTATTTTTTCAAATTTTGTGGAAGAACAAAATAGCTTGGTTGTGAGGAACATATGGAAGACTGCTTTGTATCTGTAAATTTACCTCAAGTGTGTGTTTTCTCAGAATATGGTTGGTGCAAAGCTTTAAAAAAGGATGTCACAGTGGGTATAGTCATTAAGTATGTAGAGTGAGGGTGGCCAAAAAGGGGAATCTTGATTTTGATTTGAAAACGTTTAGCAAGGTGGCAGAAGAACTGTCAGTTGAGGGTGGTCTGTCATTCAGAGCTGACACATTTCTTCCTCCCATCTCATCAAGGAACTCAATCATTGTTCCAGCACAAGAAGGTCATTTAGGAACTAAAATGACAAATAAATGTGTGAGATTATCTTTCTAGTTGCCTTACATGGGCAAAGATCGATCAACCCATAAAGGAATGTGTCATTTGCTACAGTTGTGACAAGTCTATAAAATTAAGGACTCCACCATTGTGCCCAACTGAGTTACCATCAGCCCCATGGGAAAAGGTTGCTATAGATATTGTAGGTCGATTTAATTCTCTTACTATCAAGTCTCATTTTGCTTTGCTCATGATGGATTATTACAACAAATGGCCAGGGGTTGAGTTTGTGAGTGTAGCTTCATCAAAGGTGGTGGATGAATTTCTAAAGGAATTATTCTTAAAAGAAGGATTTCCAGCAACATTAGTTTTGGACGGTAACCATCCTTGCCTAGTGAGGTAGAATTTTTCTTGAAAACTAGTGGCATCAAGCATCTCAGAAGTTCTTTATATCATCCCCAAACCAGATACTGTTTGGCTGAGTGATAGAGTGTCTGAGTAGATCCATCTGTGTATGAGAAGTTGGATTAGTGGCTGTATGGGTGATTGATGGAATGCGTGAGCAGTTGTATGGGTGATTACAATGTGGTAGAGAGGATGAAGAAAGTGTAGGGAAAGTGCATTCTGTGGGCCATTTCAAACAGATGTGTAATGGTCAATGCTGTTAAATCAATGTTGTGGTTTTATCTCACCAACCCACATGCTTCTACTGGAGGTTCACCTTTCAAATTGTTGCATGGGAAAAGAGCTGCTATGTGATTTTGTTCAGCATTAATGAACTGATGGGTGAAGATGAATATAAATAATTGGGCAAAGGAGAGTATTAGGCTGAACATTGAGAAAGTACAGGAGAAACAGAAAAATATTTCAATGGAATTAATGGATTCAAAAACCTAGAGTTTAAAGTTGGAGGGTGAGGGGCGTATTTATAGGCCCCTAGTGAGACCTTGCTCCACATTAACGTAGTTTATTTTTGATTTAAGGTTGCCCAACAAGGCCAGAATTCCCACACTGTAATTAAAGAGTGGCGCAATGCATGCATTGTGCCACTTTGCAACCCTTTGCGCTACATTATGCCTGCTCCAGGCATAATGTATTGAAAGGGGGCGTTCCCCCATTTCGAGAGCCGGTAAAATGGTGCAAGGAAATCTATGGGATTGCCTTGTGCCATTTGTTATGGCACGTTTAATGCCTACTCAAGGGCATGCGTTAAAAAGGGGCTTCCATTCTTTTGAATGGGCCCTTATGTACTCTGCAGGAGTAGCACCAATATTTTGGCCCTACTCCTGCTGAGTACATCAATAGCATCATAAAAAATGACACAATTGCCCCCTACCCTGCACCATGGTGAACCGTATTTTAAATACGGTGCACACATGGTGGTGGTAGGGGGTGCTAAGGGGCTCAGGGATAGTGGTGCTGCACTTTGTGCAGCGCCACTTTCCATAAATCTGCCCCTTAGTTTGCATATGTAGGTCTGTTATTTTAAGAAAGGGTTTAACCAGATTTGGTTAGCCTGTCAGAATCCTTGAAGTAAAGGGAAATACTGTCAAACTGGAGGATGGAAAGTGGTAGAACAGTGGTGGTGTGGTGAGAGCCAACAATGATGAGGAAATCTTGGACAAAAAAGAGGGGAATTTCAAAACAATGATGGTCCATCTGGTGTGAATTCATCAGGGTATGGACCAGGTGATGGTGACTGTGTAATGGTCAAGGACCACGACTCTGGATCCAGGGTAATAAGATGCACCTCTCAGAATTAGAGTGTAATATTTTCTCCACATGTGTTTTTTCTTATTTCATTGTTTTAGTTTACTAAGCATCTGTAATATAAATGTTTGCTTTTAGGAGCACTGTTCTAGATCTTTAACTCATGGCTTTAGAGTTTATTGAGTACCTGTATTGAAATGTTTGTACTATTATTATAATTATTATTAATATTAATATTTTTATTATCATTATTACTATGTTCTGCTTCGCTTATACCATTTATCTTAAAATAGTCATGTGAGGAACTTAGGGGCATATTTATACTCCGTTTGCGCCGAATTTGCGTCGTTTTTTTCGACGCAAATTAGACGCAAAACTAACTCCATATTTATACTTTGGCGTTAGATGCGTCTAGCGCCAAAGTTCATGGAGTTAGCGTCATTTTTTTGCGTGAACACCTTCCTTGCGTTAATGATATGCAAGGTAGGCGTTCCCGTCTTAAAAAATGACTGCGATGCATATGCGTCGTATTTATACTCCCGGGCAAAAATGACGCCCGGGAGTGGGCGGGACTAAAAAACCCGCATTTGCGCCAGATTTTTGCGCCTTGGTCAGGGCAGGCGTTAAGGGACCTGTGTGCTCAGAATGAGCCCAGAGGTGCCCTCTCCTGCCCCCAGGGACACCCCCTGCCACCCTTGCCCACCCCAGGAGGACACCCAAGGATGGAGGGACCCACATCAGGGACATTGAGGTAAGTCCAGGTAAGTTTTTTTTTTTGTTGCATAGGGGGGCCTGATTTGTGCCCCCCTACATGCCATTATGCCCAATGACCATGCCCAGGGGACAGAAGTCCCCTGGGCATGGCCATTGGGCAAGGGGGCATGACTCCTGTCTTTGCTAAGACAGGAGTCATTTCAATGGGTGATGGGCGTCGTAAAAAAATGGCGCAAATCGGGTTGTGGCGATTTTTTTGCCTCAGCCTGACTTGCACCATTTCTGGATGCCCATAGGCCATTTTCCCCCTACGCCGGCGCTGCCTGGTGTACGTCGTTTTTTTTAACGCACACCAGACAGCGCCGGCGGCTAACGCCGGCTAACGTCATTCAATAAATACGGCGCCCGCATGGCGCTTCGGAATGGCATTAGCCGGCGCTAATTTTTTTGACGCAAAACTGCGTTGGCGCAGTTTTGCGTCAAAAAGTATAAATATGGGCCTTACTTCTTAGAATTAGAGTGTAATATTTTCTCCAAGTGTATGTTTTTCTTATTTCCTTATTTACTTTACTGAGCATCTGTAATAAAAATGCTAGCTTTTAGGCTTTTAGGAGCACTGTTCTAGATCTTTAAGTCATGGCTTCAGAGTTTATTGAGTACCTATATTGAAATGTTTGTAATATTATTATTATTATTATTATTATTATTATTATGATGATGATGTTCTGCTTAGCTTGTACCATTTTTTCTTAAATTGGTGCATTTTCATTCATTATTTGTGATTGATTTATGTGTTAAGAAAATTTGTTATTTTATAAAAGGGAAAAGCCATGTAGTGTGTATGTGCATGTGCTCATGGAGCTTTGCGATTGTTAATGAAGATTCTATGTGGAATGTGTTTTGAAGACTTTGGGAGTTGGTACTGTGCTTTGTGGCACCAGCAGCTCGCCTATGTAAGTAGTAACAAACTTACATTTGAATGGAATTTGATGTCTCCTGCATACTTGTACAAGAGTAACATTTTGAGATCTAGCTTACTTTGTGACGATTGGAAATTCTAGACTATTTACAAAATGCTTATTTTTTTAAGCAAAATAATAATTAACAAAAATAGTTAACTAGGAAAATGTGCAAATTAAAATTGAAGCAATTACCTATTTCTCTTTTTGTTTTGCAGGAAATAAATGAAACCAGCTAGAGGGTTCTGTTTATTGTTCTGAAAATAATTATCGAAAATAACCTTTGTCGATTAGAAAATGTAACCTACATAGTTTTTATTTTGATCAAAATGAAACCTACTAATTGACATTTTACAGCACCCCTAATAAAAACATGCAACCGTGCACAGTGTGGTATAGAATGTATTTTTAGAGATGAGAATTTACAAAAGGGATATGACTGACTGACATTCACATTACAAGTCCAATGCAGAAAATGTACACAAGAGTTTCTGGTAATAAAGAATAGTGATTCAACTTAAAAACCTACGCCTTTAACAGTATAGGTTGCATAAAGCATCACCCCCAAGGGAAATCAGAAGACTATGCCTCCGTATCAGAGGCTAATGTGGAACAGAATGTATACTCTTCCTCTGAACTTTGATATCTGCACTGGTAGGCAATTCATATTCAGACCATGCAGTGGAATACAAGATCTAAATTATTCCAATTGTCCCAATGACATCAACGTAATGATGAGTGCAAATGAAGACGTATGGCTTACACTTGATGCGTGACTTTGCAAAATCCGCTTCAGTAGCAAAGAAAGAAGATTTTACAATAATAACAACACATTATGTGTCAAATGAATGTATTCCGTTACCAAAATACTAAGTAAATATATTATTGATACTGTTCAGGGCCTGAAGAAGAAGAAAGTGGCATGATATGTGTGCAATATGTGTCAGGTAATATGCAAAGGAACTGATAGCATGTTATTCCTGTTAATAATAGAAAATGGCATTACAAATAATGGTATTTTGTTATGACTTTTGTCTATAAATTGGTATGTGAATGAGACAGTTTCCTAACTCCAAATTTAATGAAAACAGTACAAATAACCTTAAACGGTATAAATGTTTTTCTAGAGAAACATTGACTGTGGTCGAGTCACACAAAGTGGCGAACTATGACAGTTGCTTGGCGCTTTTCTAGTTCTTTCAAATTGTTTACCATTGTGTCATATTGGAACAACAGTTTCATATAATAATGTCTCACATCAGAGAGAAAAGTGCCAATTACGAAGTACCATTAATGTAAAAACAGGTAAGGGTGGACATGAGATCCATTGACAAAAATCAATTTTATCCATGCTTGAGGATCTTTGGTTTCAGACGGGCCATATAACGTAATTTTCCTTGACTTAAACAGGGGTGTCTGCTGTAGATCCAGGAGGGCCATATCTGTGCCATGCTTTTAGGACACCCACGTCCTGTATATATACACACAATAGATCTAATCAGAACTTAATTATAATACAGTGCCTGTCCTGAAAATCTGGAACGAGTCGCCCTCCTGAATTTACATTCGAAATCATGCAGGTGGGATTTACGAGGTAGGTTCTCTATTGATTAAGTGACTTCATCATAAACTGGAATTTTTCTAAGAAACGTTAAGAAAAATATCCTCTTTTGCATTATCATCCCTCAATTGTTTTGGACTGAGCGCTGCCGATTTTCAGCTCTTTTGCGCTGGGCCCTGTTAACTAGACCTCAGTGCAAGAGCTTTGACCCCCTAAAACATGTGTGCCATTGGCTAATCCCTGAGTGGTACATATGTAACTTACCTGGAAGCACCCAATATACGGTACCTTGTGTACCCAGGCCCTGTAAGTTAAATGCCACTAGTGGAGTGCAGCACATAAACATGACTCTAGGCCTGCCACATCAGTCTAGCATAGCAGCTATAAAATTGCAGTTTCAACACAACAACATAAGCATTATGCCAGGCAAAACCTTCAGTTTTAATAACTGTAGGTCACCCCTAAGGTAGGCCGTACATGCCCACAGGGCAGGGTGCATGTCATTTAAAAAGCAGGGCATGTGTATTTAGGTTTCACATGCCCTGGCAGTGAAAAAAATCAAAGTCGTTTTTTAATGTGGCAAGGCTAGCTCTCTCATATCAAAGCCCTGAATTACATTGTAACACCTTGTAATGTAGAACTTCAGTTTGGGAATAGCAAGAGCCCCTATTCAAGGACTCAGATTGTTGGGAAATTAAAATCCAATCTGATGGCAAAGTCAGAGTTTATAATACTATTGTTAAAATTCCACTTTTAGAAAGTTAGCATTTTCCTGACTAATGTCTCTGGTAGCCCTTTCAGTGCTAATCCATAACTATCACCTGCCAGCGTGCTGGGAAATGTGAATGACTCCCAAGGATCAAAGAAGCATTGGCTGGGATGAGGTGTGACCTGGCAAAATGGCCCAGGGGATGTGCTGACCAGCTGTACAAGCTTCAAAGAAGCAGCAACTGTCACAAACATACATTGCTCACACCTAGGTGTCCCCCTGCCATTTTACCAGTAGCCAGAGTGGTACCATTCCCAGTAGGGGAAAACCCTGCACTCACACCTTCAAGTCCTCGATATCTGGAGCCAGTAAAAGTGGCTGACTAACCAGCCTCAGAGGCCCACCCAAGGGGATATCATGGGCCAAATTCAAGAGGAAGGCCCTGTATTGTTTGGGGACCACGAATCTCCTGACTGCCCATGCGTTGGGTCCGTTGCCTCACTATAAAGGATTCTCACTTCCCAGTATAATCTATGGGGTCCAGAGGTATTTCTTTGTGGACTTTGGACTGATGCTGAAGGCCCTTTAGCTTAGGACAGGTCTTCTGTCCTTTTGCAAATTATTCTTCAGAGAGACCTCCTACCCTTTCCAGCTCTGGCAGACCTCTGAGGAGACCTCTTCCCCTTCAGGTCCCACTTCCTCAACTGCAGGGCCAGACTCCTTGTGGGCCACGGGCATTTGAGAGTCTGGTTTTCCAGATGTTTTGCATTTGCTCCTGTGGGGAAGCAGGTCACTATTCCATACTCCTTTCTCCTTGCTTAGCCTGGCATGCTATTCTGGCCCTTGTGGCCTCACACACCCACACAGGTAGACCAAGCATCCCTGCATGGGTCCTCCTCTTTATCTCAGATCAAGCAGAGGTTTCAAGATCATTTCCCAGCAGATACTCCATTGGGAAGGTCCACAACTATTTACCCTTCCTCTTTCACAGGTGACCATCACCATAGGATGGAACATCAGATCATTGTCAGCATAAACTACCTTGTGTCGGTCATGTGGGTAATCTGCTATGGGGAAACCAATGTGTCCACCAGAGTGGTCATGCTGGCTCCTGTCCTGCTCCAAGGCTAGTACCATGAATTTTAGGCTATTTCACCATGCTAGGAGGTAAGGCAGCGAGAGATTCAACATCCATCCTATCCATGAAAGGTGTACTCCTTGGTTTCTCCTGTGCAAACTTCCATCCCAATCCCTACACTTGCAATGTCTTGGGGCTGCATACCAATGGAAGGCTTCTTAGAACAATTATAAGGGCAGATTTAAGAACCTCTTGCACCACCTTAGCACTGCCATGTCGTCATTTGGTGACGATAAGGTGGCGTTAGAATGGCATTTTCCTGGTGCCATATTTACAAAGTGGGACAATGCATGCATTTCTCTACTTTGTAAACCCTTGTGCAACATTATGCCTGCACCAGGTATAATGTATGCAAGGGAGGCATTCCCCCATTAGGGGGGCCGAACAAATGGCGGAAGGAAATCTAAGATATTCTGTGGAGCGCCTTCTTCTTCCTCCTGCTCTGGAGTTTCCTCTGTTTCAGAATTAAACTAGGCCAAGTGAGCTTCCTCCCAGACTTTGATTGCCATTTCATCATTTGTTTTCTTGGCATTATGTTCTAATTTCAGGTCCCACTCTTTGGCCCATTGGGCCACGTTGAGAGTAGACAGGCTGACGAGATCCAGTTCCATGTTGTCTTTAGACTTTTAAAGGGTGGCAAAATTAAAATCAAAATAATTTGCTAAAAGCAAAATGACCAAATTAAAGACTTAAACCTACATAAAAACCCAATTTCTTTTTGCTTTCAGTGTATTTAGAGTTATTTAATGTTTATGGCTTAATAGATAAATGGTACTGCTAAACACAAGCACTGGCAGCCGTATTTATACTTTTTTTGCGCCGCATTTGCGTCGTTTTTTGACGCAAAACGGCGCAAACTTGCAAAATACCATTGTATTTTGTAGGTTTGTGCCGTTTTGCATCAAAAAGCGGTGCAAATGCGGCGCTAAAAAAAGTATAAATACGGGCCTGGATTCCACCGCTGAGACACCAATGTGAGTAAGTGGATTATTAGTTGAGGTGAATGGTGGCCCTCCTCAAGTAATAAGGGCACTCTTCCTTACTAGGTCCAGTTAGGTTTCAATAATTTAAGCCTGAACTCATACCTTGGTTTCCCCGGGGAACGTTTTCTATATTGGCCACAGAATTTTCCCCATCCACAAGCTAGTGCAAGGCACAGAAGTAACATTTTTGGGTACCTTCTTTGAAACACATCTGGACCTGTGGACACAGAAGAAAGATTGCACCTATTGTTGAACCTGAGGACAGAAATCCCAGGACCTGGACCTGCTACCCATTTGTACACAGAACTGAAGCATGGAATCCTAGGGATAGCTGTCTATTGATAAGTCTGGTAGAGGATTTCACTGGGACCACCAATGAGTAGCATCCAGTTGTTGATGAAGCTTTCCTGGGCCCAGACTTCTGACTTAGCACACTCAGAGTTTTCTCACATTAATGCTAGAGCCTCACACTTTTCACCAACATTGAGGCTCCCACTGACATCTCACAGCCGCTTGCCATGGACAAGTCCCTTTTCGGGTAAAGCTGACTTCGTGACATGCCAAAAAGCTCATCAACAAAGATTTTTTCCAAGAAAAAGAATAAGGGCCTGATTTAGATTTGATTTGATTTTAATTTTATATAGTGCCCGAATGCCCAGGGGTGTCTTGGTGCTACTGCTGCACGACACATTGGAGCCAAGGACTGACACTAATCTTTGATTAAAAAGTCAGGTCTTCGGGGGTTTCTTAAAAGAAAGAAGATCAGAATGATTATTTAGGGCCAGGGGAAGGGAGCTCCATAACTTTGCCATCAATAGTTGAAACGTTTGCCTCCCCATAGGGCTCTTCTGAATTTTGGTACTACTAGATACTTGACTTCAGAGGATCTGAGTGTTCTGAATAGGGAAATACCAGGTGAATATGTCCGGGAGGAAGGTTGGGCCCTTCTTGTGTAAGGCCTTAAACACTATGCAAAGGGCCTTAAATTCTGTCCTCTTTTTAAACGGAAGCCAATGCAACTTAATGAGAGCTTGCATCACAGACTGATGTCTATGAATATCCATCAGATGTGCTGCATTCTGTAACATCTGATGTTTTTTGAGTAAGGCTTTTCTGGAGGCCCATGTATAGAGCATTCCCATATTCCAGTCTGGATAGTATGACTGAGGAAACAACTAATTTCTGAAGGTCTGAGGAAATGAATGGACAGGTTTTCCTGATTTTTTTTAATGTAAAGTAAACTGCTGACGCAAGGGTGTTAACCAGGTCTTCAAAATTAAGTTTGTTATAAAAAAACAATCCCTAAATTCTCCACTTTCAGTACTGGCAAAAAAAGAGTCTCCATTTTTTGAGGCCAGCTAGGAGACCAGAAGAGGTATCAGACCCCCGAACAGGACCTCTGTTTTCCCTGAATTTACGTTCAAATGACTTCATCCGGTCATTTATCTGAGATATACACATGCTAAATCTCGAGGCCATGACTTCTGGATTGCTGGAAATCAATACCACCATTTGGGTGTCATCAGCATAAGACACCACTGAGAACCCAAATGATTTGATTAGCCTGGCCAGTGGGGCAATAAAGATTAAACAAAGTTGAGCTCAGGAATGTGCCCTGAGGCACCACACATGGCAGGCAAAACTGATTTTAGATTTTGGCAGACGGGTTACTTCATGACATCAGTGATGGATATCATGTCCACCAAAATCTAAATCCCATAGGATATAACAGGATTTAGATTTCAGTGGACGGGATATCCGTCACCATTGTGACAGAGTAACCAGCCCACCAATATTTATATCAGGCCATAAGTCTGAAAAGAAACTTTCCGCCCATTTGAACTGGGTCCCTGTATGTCACCTGCACTCCATTGTGATTGGCCTTAACTTTTGAGTTTGCCCTGGTCTAGTTTTTGGCACAGGTAACAGCTGCAACTATGAAACATCTCAGCATTACATTTATGACATTTTGGTGTCTATTTGGTGATTAAAAGGCACTCTATTGTTTATAAATTGGAGTTGAATTTGTATTGTGTTGTGTTTTGCACATTTTATTTGTTTTGCTAGTAATAAATGCTTCACACATTTCTCTTAAATTAAGCATGTCAGCTCTCTGCTACAGCTACCCAGGTTTGAGCAAATGTTTAAATTACTGAAACCTAATCAGACCTGGTCAAGAGTGGTGACATGTTTACTTATAGAGGACTGCATCCACTTAAACTAATAATCCACATTCTTACAGAAACTATATGTGACTCTCCATTACATAAGATCTTAATTCTGAGAACTATATTTAGCATATACAAATTTGGTGCGCAATGGGCAGGATCCTTGCCAAATTTTCTGAATGACTAATGGCTGTTGTAGATGAGTCCCAGTAATATTAATTGTATTTAGAAATACCATATGGGATGCCCTGAAATGCTGGTCTGAATACATCCTTTTGAGGTCTATGGCATCCAAGAAGCACTTTAAGAAAATCCTCAAAACAGATGCTAGCTGCCTGCAAAACTGCAGCCAACAGGGCACCTTTTATCATATTATTTGGGTATGCCCCCGAGATTCAAAGATACTGGCAATCGCTGGTGAAATGCTTTAATGCTCTGTTTGAGAGCAGTGTGACATCCTCAGCTAAATAGTGTTTACTTAATATTTGGTATACCACTTATTTGAACAGCATGCAAGAAATTTGGATGACCTGACTTTGAGGGGTCTGAAGTCACCATATTGTTGGTGACAGATTGTGGGGAGGAATAGGAGAGTGAGCCTCTCCTTGATCTCCTAGTCACTAGAAAGAAGGATGGGTCAGTGGAAGGTGTAAACCTCTACCCTATCCTGACTTCTGAACAGCAGAGGGACTGTTACTAATTGCTGGGACAGTTCTTGTCCCTGTTTTCCCCCACTACTTGGATTACACATATGTGTACCCATGATATAGAAACAAGAGACAGGCCCCGTTCTAAAACAAAATATACAGGTTGCTCTAGCACTCCAAGCAGCCCCACCAGGCACTACCCCAGGGCTCAACTCAGTCACCAAGAAAGATGTTCATCCCATTCCCTTGGCTGATCAGCTGATTGACAGGTTAGGGGCAGCCAGTTCCTGTGTACATTTTATCTTATTTCACGGTACTGGCAGATAGCCTTAACTGAAGGAGCCACGCTGAGGTAAGCCTTCTCTGCGCCAGAGTGCCACTACCAATTCAGAGTGATGCCCTTTGGATTAGAAAATGCCCTTGCCACCTTCCAATGGTTGGTGAATCAAGTCTTGGCCGGATGGGGCCATCGGTGCTGCTTATTTAGATGATATAGGTTTCTTCAGTAGCAGCTGGAAGGACCTCTTGTTTCAGTATGTGCCAGACAGGGCAGGGGTCTGTGGTTTATATGGGACACCTGGTGGGCAGGGCTAAGGTGCTGCCCCTCCAGGTCAAGATAGAGACTATCATGGGCTGGGAGCCCCTCAAAATTCAAACTGAAGTGAGAACCTTCCTGTACCCCACAGGATATTACAACCATTGTTGTCCTCTTGACAAAGATAATATTTAAGAAGCAGCCCAGAGATGTGATTTGAACTGAGGTATGCCAGAAAGAATTTGACTCCATAAAACAGGCCATATGCAAACATTCTCAACATAAGTGGCAGCTTTCTCAGCGTGAGCGATAGTGACCTGTCGTGACTGCTCGCGTTAAGAAATCTCACCTGGATGTCTAGCACTCAATTTTCTCACTCACCAACTTAATGTTGGTGAGTCACGTGGCGATTGGCAGTGTTGTTCCAGAAGTCCACCCCCCAGAAGACCACATAGTGGGCAAAATTCTGCCTGGAGACTTGGAGTTTACCACCCACCCCTAGTGAGAATCCAAAATTGTTGAGTTGGTCCATCTTCCCACATGGAATGGACTTTACAGTGGAACATAAATCTGGGAGAAACGACGCCAGTGGCATAGTCTTTCTAGGTTCTTCCACCTTAGTAATGAGAACTCCCAGTTTCTCCCTACTTTCAGCTGGGGGGTAATTAAGACCCAATGACCTTAGGGTGGCCGCCCCATAAACATTTTGCCAGCTTGCCTCCAATTTTGTCAAATTCAATTTTGTTGACCTTAGGACTCTGTGCACTTTACCACTAATAACCAGTGCTAAAGTGTTTGTGCTCTCTAAAACACAGTTTGATTAGTATATACCTAATTGGCATATCTAATTTATTTGTGAGTCACTAGAAAAGTGCATTACATGTGCCTAGGGCCTTTAAATTAAGTCCTACTAGTGGGGCTCAGCATTGCTTGTGCCTCCCACTTAAGTAGAACTTTAAGGCATGTCCCAGGTCTGCCATGGCAGCCTGAAGGGAGTGTCACACTTCCATGTCAACCTGTCATTTAAACCCCCTTGCCAAGCCTTAGACTCTCCTTTAATTACATATAAGTGGCTCCTAAGGTAGGTCCTAGGTAGCCTATAGGGCCGAATGCTATTTAATTAAAAGGCAGGACATATACTTATAAGTTCTTCATTTCCTGGTATTGAAAAACTCTCAAATCCATTTTACAGTACTGTGAGGCCTACCCCTCATAGAAAAACATTGGGGATTCCTTATAACATTTAATAAGCTGCAATTCCTAATTGAGAAGGGGTAGATATGTCATGCTTAGTACTTATAGTACTAATAAACCCTTTGTAATGGCTATGTCAGATTTATTGTTACACTTTTGAAAAAGCCACTTTCAGAATGTTGGCAATGTCCTGCTCTTAGCCCTGTGTGCCTGCAGCTTGTCTCCAATAGATGTCTGGGGTGGGGTGACAGCTGGATTTTGTGCATTCCCTCCAGACAGCCACACACAAAGGGAGATTAGGCAGGACTGATGGGCCAACCACATCTTGATGGAACATTGTGGGCAGGATGCGTAAATCTGAATAGGCTGTGTCCTGTTCCCACTCAAATGAATGCTTAGTCCCCTTGTGTGAGTATGGAGCTAGGACAGGAAGGGAAGACCTATGTGCACTTCACAACCCTTCTTTGAATTCTCCCCACTTCAAATGCACCACTAGGTAAACAAATTGGACTTCATGCATCACCTCCCCGTTCCTTTCATTTCCTCACCATCATCGCTAACAAGGTCCTTTTGCAGAGGGCCAAGGCTGGTCCCTGTACCCCAACCAAAATCCATTGCGGTTTGCCTGAACTTTTAGATTCGACCCAGTCTAGCATGACCAGATAGCCCAGGTTGCGCTTAAAGCTTTTCAGTACTACATTTCTATTTATTCTTTAAAAAATCATATCTCAAGTTCTACTTATTGGATTTTTTTTTGCCTCAGTCTTATTTTGTTCATCAAATATGGTCCATTTTCTAACCAGGTTTGGTATATTTTTGGTGACGTATTTCAACTGTGTTACTGGTTGAAGTGCTGCACAAGTACTTTACGCATTGCCTCTTAAGCTTAAAGTAAGCCTGCCTACTCTGTGTCAAGTTACCAGAGGGTAAACACAGGTTAATTTAGGATGTGTTTGTGGGTTACCCTGACTAGGATTGTGGTTCCTGCTTGGACAGGGTACATACCTCTTGCAACCAAAATCCACATTTACAACAATTGGTTAATCCCTGATTGGCGTATTTGACTTACCTATACATTTCTAGTATATGGTGCCTTATGTACCTTGATCTGTAAGTACAAAATCACTAGTGTACTGCAGCATCTATTCTGCCATCATTAAAATGGCAAAGTAAATCATTTTGTCAGGCTTGCTCCTGCAGCCTAAAGGCCTGATTTTGAAATTGGCAGACGAGTTACTCCGTCACAACTAATACCCTGTCCACTGAAATCTAAATCCCATAGGATATTATGGGATATAGATTTCAGCAGGCAGGGTATCTGTTACCAGTGTGACTGAGTAACTCATCTGCCAATATTTAAATAAGGCCCTAAGTTTGCAGTTTTAAAACTGCAAATTCAACCTTGAAAAATTAACATTTTGCCAAGCTTAAATCATCCCTTTTAAAACTGCTAAGTTACCACTAAGGTAGGTAAATGCTCATAGTGCAGAGTGCATGATATGTATAAAGTACAACATGTGTTCTTAAGTTTTATATGGCCTGGCAGTGAAGAATCTCCACAGTTATCTTTCACGGTTTCAAGGCTGGCTCTTCAATAGAAAAGAACTGGGTTCCATTAGAACACTTTATAATGCATACATTCAATTTAAAATAGCTAGAACCATGGTTCTTGGGCTTAAAATTCAACCTGATGGTCAAGTCAGAGTTTAAAGTACTATTTTTTAAGTGACACATTTAAAAAGTTGCTTTTTCCTGCCTAAAGCTTCTAGTAGCCTTTTCAGTGTTAATCCGCAACTGTCACTTAGCAGCCTGCTGGGAAGTGGGAATGGCTCCCAGGAAAGGGAACTGAAGGGCATTGATTGAGAAGAGTTCAGACCTTCACCTGACAGGATGGCCTGGGGGATGTGCTCACCAACTACACAGTCTTCAAAAAGGGCATCCCTTATCACACCTAGGCTTGCCCCTCTTATTATCTAGGTTACCAGGGTGGCACCAATCATAGTAGAGGAAAAGCCTGTTCTAGAACTGGTTTGCTGGGAAAATCCCTCAATGGTGTGCCCAGAGCTTTGACCAGAGGAAGATAGATTCTGCCTTGTTTAGCATTATGGCAGCGCAAGGCACTGTGGGATTGTTTAGGGACGAATCCCCAAAAATGATGTCAAAGTTGGTAAGGTTGTCTGTGGGAACTTTTTTCCTATTGGGCATGGAACCCCCCCACTCAAAAACTAATGCCAGACATAAAAATGGCACCCTGGGATCCCTTTTCAGGTCACTGCAGGACCTGAGGATGACAGAAGGACTGAACCTGTTGAATCCCCTTTGGGCATCTGAAAGGGGATCCATCTAATGTAACCTGCGTGTTGGAACCTCAAGGGCTGAACCTGCTCCCACTTGAAACCAGGACTCCAGAGAATAGTTGGCTTGTCGCCTGTTAAGCTACAGGAACACAAAAGCTGCAAGAAGCCCACCTTCCCAAAGTGCCCAGTTATAATTGGACTTGCCTAAACCCTCCTGTGGCTTCCCCTGCTGTGAGTCCTGACCCCCAATTGATGTCACTAAGGTTATTTGACTATTGAATAAGTGTCAGAGTGTACTACCCCTTCCTAAGCCTAAGTTGGGATTTAGAAACTTTTCCAAGGATTTGTGCAAAAAGATCCAGAGGTTAACATAGGCCAGCTCAAAAGCTGCAGCTGCTGACGTCACACCGGTCAAACTCAACTTGATGGTTTGCCGCGGTTAGAGGATCCTGACTACCAAAAATATATCTAAGTCTGAAGTTTGAATTCTTCAATAGACAAAGATGCCAAAAGTATCCAGCTGACAAGGGACATTTTTTGGGCGCAAATTTCAAATTTCTCCCAGTCTGAGCTCTCCTGTCAAAGGTCAACAGCTTCACCAAGACTTTGTGTGATGGCAATTCGGCCTCATGGAACTTATCTCGGCCACAGACTGCTGCCTTGTCCCCTGAGGATTTCGACTTTTGTTCCAAAGACTAAGTCAGAAGGTGAAACTTTCTAGTGTAATGAACCTGGTCCCTATATCTAAACCACAGTCCATTGCGGTTGGCCCTAACTTTTGACTTTGTCCCAATCTAGTGCAACCAGCTAACTACTTTTGGTGCCTTGGGCTTTATGGTGCTGGAATCATCTAAAACCTAAATCATATCTCTAGCTCCATGGAACTTGATCTTGGCCACAGCTGCTGCCTTGCACAGCTGAGGATTTGCTGCTACCAATCCAAAGTCTAAAGGACATATTCATATCTTGACCATAAGCATACTCTGTTGAAATGGTGATGGTGTGTGCTTACTCCTAAGTTAATGGTTCCTCCACCTGATTTAAATGTGGCCTGACCATAAGTTTAAATATGGCAGAGACTACTCAGTCTCCTCTGTGTTTAAACCCTTTCAATTTCCCTGTGGAGTAAGGGCTATCAGAGGCAGACCTGCCCACCTGATTTAGATGGGTTGAATTAGAGGTCAGTTTTCACCATACATCAGCAACAGGAAAATCCTGAGTGTAAGCTTAGGCAAAAACTGCTAAATGTTACCCTCGCCATAGGAGATATCTCCCATCATGAAAAAGCTAGCGGAGAACCAGGTCATAATCAGCAGGGCCACCCTGGCTGATTGCGACCTGCACCAGCTACACAATGGTACCCCGGCTGTCTGACCACCAGGGTGGTGATGTGGAGGTTGGATCACCACAGCAGCAGCGGTCCTGACTGCCACCACAAGTCTGGCAGTCTAGTGACCTCAAGACTTGTAATCAAGTCCTTAGTACTGGTCTACCATGACCAGCGAACCGTGGTTGGAGCATTGTGCTTCTTGGTGCTAGAAACATTTGAAACTTTGAAAAACCATGCCTCCAGGCCCCTACCTATACTTTTTGTTGTTTTTGTGTTAATTTGCTCAATAGATTTTGCTCAGTTTTTCTAAGTTGTATTGGGATATTTATTGTGTTGCGTGTTCTTCTTTGTAAATGTTTTGGTACTGATAAATACCCTACACAATTCTTGTACGTCAAGGCCTTTCTGCTCTTTACTACAGTACCAAGAGTTGTGCTCAGGTAAAATTATTGAGACCTAACTCGACCTACAACAGAACAGTGTCATTATTACTTGAAAAGGACTACCATACAATTCAACTAATAATCTACACTCTCACAATAATTCACTGATTCTGATACACTGTAGCTGGAGAATGAACACCTCTAAAAACAAGATGCTTGAGAACAGTTTGAAAGCTATTGTCTAGAGGTCCATGGACAAAAATGAAGGTCTGGCCTTATCCTAGCTGACTGTTTGGACGGCGGGCACTGCATCTTGTGGGGGAATGGCACTAACCACAAGCAAACTTAGAGTGACATAATCTCTGTTGGAACAAGCTATTAGCAGAATGACTTGCTTGTGTAACAGGGTACCAATCATAGGTCAACCTCATAACCTGGTAGAAAAGAATCTAAACATTAACTTCCTCTTCTTCTTTTATTTTGACTACACTTTCTCTACACTAAATTGGCATTACTACAAACATGGTGAATAATCAACACTATAATTTGCCAGTTAGGTGTTACACAAACAGTGTCTTACTGCAGGTCTGAATCTACCTCACTTTGGTATCCCTGCAATCACAACTAGCAGACATTACACACATTTTTACTACCTTCATTATTGTAATTGTAATTGTATTTATATAGCACTTACTACCCCTGACGAGGTGTCAAAGTGCTTTTTGGTGAGTAGCATGCTACTCCGGAACCCAAGAGGATTATTGATGAATAAGTATAGGGAAATATGAGTGCAGTATTAGTATGAGCTAATTTGAGCAGAGTATATGTGAGTTTGTTAATAGTTTTGAATAGAATAATGGAGGGATAGAGAAGGGACGAATCCAGAAGTGTTCATTGAGAGTTTACAATAATAGAATGAGGCTTGGGATGAATAAAGGAGGAGGGGAAAGTCTGCAGAAAGGGGTTAGGGAGATCATGGTAGTAGAAGAGGTTTTGGGTAAGTCAAAGGTGAGATAAGTGAGGGAGAATATAGTAGAGTTGTTTGGGAGATCATAGTAGTAACCTGAGGTTCAGGGTGAGCCAGGAGCGGTAGAGGAAGAAACTGCTTAGGCAAGGTTATTTTGGAGATCATAGTAGTAGAATGGGTTTGCGATGAGTAAGAGGATGGGGATGGAGGATAGATTGATAGAGGTATAGGGTGATGTGAGACAGAGTAGAGTTCACGAAAGAGATTTTTGATAGTACAAAGGAGATAGTAGCATGGACCTTGTGTGAGAATCCAAGGTGGGGGAAGATGCGTCGCAGAGTTTTCAAGGTGATGAAGCTTGATTGTGATACTTGTAACCCTAATACTGCTTTGTAGTGCTTAATCTTAAGAATTAATATGAATAAAACACCTCTACTCAAAGAGTAGATGGTGCAATACAGCTTGTCCCACTGCTGCATCGCTGCTCTGTGTTGATTTCAGGCAGTAGTGCTGCTTGATCGAATGGGTGCTCTTCCAAGTTGCAGCACAGCATATCTTCTTCAGTCGTATGCCTGCAAACAGAGCTGCAGAAGTGGATACTGTCTTGAGGGTGCTTTAGCTCTTTTTGTCAGAGGTTTGCCCGCTTTGCTGGGGCATATCAAATTATATCATGCCATAGCTATCAAACCAGAAAGATGCCTAATTAGGCGAAGATATGTTCTGTACAAGGTTCACCTCCAGGGATGTACAAGTAATTCAGCAATTTACATAAAGGTAAAATGATGAAAGGAAAGATGTAATGTTATCAGCAACATGTCCTCAAGGAAGGCCCAAAGTGAGATAATTTTCCAATGAAAATGTACAAAATCATCAGACCCCTAAATATCTTTGCTTTACAATTTGTTTTAAGTTAAATTTATAGGGACTTACTGCAATCACTCCAATCAAGACTACAGAGAATCCAGAATGCAGCAGCCAAACTCCCCTGGACATCCCCGACACAGCCACATCTCCTCCCACCTCAGAGACCAGCACTGGCTCCCGATCAACAAGTACATCACATACAAACTCCTGATCCACACCTGCAAGGCACTGCACAATGTAGGACCGGCATGCCTCAACTACCGCCTCGCCTTCTACATACCCAACAGACATCTCCGTTCTTCCAAGCTCGCCCTTGCAGCTATGCCCAAGATCCAGAAAAACACAGCAGGAGGAAGATCCTTGTCCTACCTAGCAGCCCGGACATGGAACACACTACCTCTCAAGCTCAGGCAGACCGCATCACTGAAGCAGTTCAATAAGGAGCTCAAGACCTGGCTCTTCGACTGAGCACCACGCCCACAAACAGCGCCTTGAGACCCTATAAATGATTAGCTGCGCTTTACAAATCTCTGATTGATTGATTGATTGACTTAAAGAGAGCCACATTGTCCTTGATCATTAAATGGGCCAAAGGTCATGTGCATTATTCCAACTAGCTTTATATTAAACTGAGATATTAAAATTCTTCTCAAAGTAATGCTAAGCCTCATTTATGAATGTCATGCAGGCGTTTATACTGGGTTGTTTGGATTCTTGTAGTCACACTATTACATCTGCTATGACAAGTAAAACACAACATAGGAGAGATTTCTGCCCAACAGATAAATTCAGAGAAAGAGTTTGACTGTGCTGAGGGTGGTGTTTGATCTGCAATTTGAGTGGCTGGCCTAGGTGGGAGCTTCTTTTATAAGTCTGCTACCCTACTCACATTTGACACAGGCCAAAGATACTGGTTTTCTTCCTGAAAATTGGAGCCCAGAAGGAGCAGTAGACAGGGACACACTTCTCACCTGGTTCTAACTGAGAATGAAACCACTGGCAGTGACCACTACACAATCCAATGAAATCAAGGGTAATCAAGGATAAACGTTTGCTGGTGAAAAGACGACAATGCTATATGTTGATGATATACTGTTTATGATTTCAGTGCCCAGATCTTTGGTGTCCACGTTTGTGACAATGAACATGACTTTTCATTTTTTGCCGATGTATGGTAGTGTGCAGTTCTCAAATGACGACATCTGCAATTGCAACAGTTGTAGGCTACCAGTTAAAAATGGGTAGCTCATATCCATACATACTTATGTATTCGCTGTGTCAAGAACACACTGGAGAACAGTGACAGACCACAAGGGACACAACTGCCAACAACTTTGCTGGATGAGAAAAAAACTCCAGTTATTGCTTTGTGGCACAATAGAAGTGATCAAGATGGGTGTATCATTTTACCTTAACCATAGTTTTGGAAACCTTCCACTGTCAAGGACAAAGACATAAATGAGAATCATTAACAGATCCATATGAGGTTTTGCATGGTTTCCAAAAAGGCCTTCATTTAAACTGTGAAATTGGTTGCATTAATTACTTTGCGTGCCTTCAAATCATATTTTTGTGTTTTCTTTTTTATCAGTGGGGAGTGACCCCTTAGGCAAGGGTTGTTCCCATAGGGGCAAAAAATAATTCTAGGATATTTCTGCCTCCCGGGGGCAGATCGGTCTATTTTTATTAGGTCAATCTGCCCCCAAGGGGGGCAGAAACCACTAAACAGCAGGGATTAGTATTTTTTTGCATCAATTTAACGTAAGTGGAGCCACCCCTTAGGCAAGGGTCGTTTCCCTGGGGGGGGGGGCATATTTATTTTAGGCCATTTCGGCCTATTTTTATTAGCCTCCATGAGATTGTTTTTGCACCAATTTCACGCAAGTGGAGCAACCTCTTAGGCAAGGGTCGTTCCCCTAGGGGCAAATTTATTTTAGGCCATTTCTGCTCCTCTTGGGGGCAGATCGGCCTATTTCTATCAGGCCGATCTGTCCCCGGGGGGTGCCGAAACCACTTAGGCAGAAGAGATTGGTGTGTGTGTATGTGTGTGTTTTGGTTGGGGAGGCAGCCCCTTGGGCAAGGGTCACTCCCCATGGGGGCACATTACTGTTAGCCTATTTTGGGAAGGCCCATCTGCCCCTCAGAGGGGCAGGAAGCCCACCAGAGACCAGGGAAGTTTTTTTTCTTTTTTTTTAAAGGGGATAAGGATATGGCCATACCCCCACACCAAATAAATGGGTCCAAAGTAATTCCACCAGTATGGGCATGGTTATGCCTCCCCAGCTGAAGGGGGTAACAGTCTTTCAGCTCTCCCCCGCACACTAAAAATGGCAAGCAAGAGGACATTGGATTATTTTGAATTATGATTTGTGCCATGAAAGCTTGTCTAACTCTCACAATCGTCCCACTTGGAATGGTGAGGGCTGCACTTTTTGGACTTTGGGACTTCCAGAAGACCTTGACACATCTGAAAACTAAACATCTGGATGAGTCTAGGGTGGTGTGCTTCACATGCACCCGCATCATTTTCTTACCGACAATGCCCTGCAAACATCCAACTTTGCAGGAAATCACACATTTTTCCCACATTTTTGCTATGAAACCTTCCGGAATCTGAAGTAATCCACAAAATTCCTACCACCCAGCATTGTTGCATCTATACCGATAAAAATTCCGCCCCACTTGTCAGCCTAAAAAAGATTTTTTGCAAACTGCCCTTTTGGACCCACTTTGTTTCCCCCTCAAATTGAACATGTTTTTGGCTCTTCCCTGTCACAGACACTTGGCCCACCTACACAAGTGAGGTATCATTTTTACCAGGAGACTGAGGGGAACGTTGGGTGGTAGAAAAGTTGTCCCAGTATGGTGATCCCACACAGAATTATGGGAAAAACTAGATTTCTTAGCTAACTTTATAGTTTGCTGAAGATTCTGGGTAAGAAAACATTGGGGGAACCATGCAAGTCACACCTCGCTGGATTCCCTCTTGTGTCTAGTTTACAGAAATGTTTAGAATTGGTAGGCTTCCGTATATGGCTGCTGAGCCCAGGACCACAAACGCAGGTGCCCCCCAAAAAAACAGGCAGTTTTGTATTTGATATTTTTGATGTGTTCACATAGTGTTTTTGGGCATTTCCTTTCACGCGCACTAGGTCTACTCTCACAAGTGAGGTACCATTTGTATTGGGAGACTTCGAAGGATGCTTGGTGGAAGGCAATTTGTGGCTCCTCTCAGATTCCAGAACTTTCTCTCACAGAAATGTGAGGAAACAGTGCTTTTTGGCCAAATTTTGAGGTTTGCAAAGGATTCTGGGTAACAGAACCAGATGAGAGCCGCACAAGTCACCCCATCCTGGATTCCTCTAGGAGTCAAGTTTCAAAAAATGCACAGGTTTGTTGGTTTCCGTAGGTGCCGGCTAAGCTAGAGGCCAAAATCCACAGCTAGGCACTTTGCAAAAAACAGCTCTGTTTTCTTTGGGAAAATGTGATGTGTCCATGTTGTGTTTTGGGGCATTTCCTTCCACGGGCACTGGGTCTACCCTCACAAGTGAGATACCATTTGTACTGGGAGACTTCGAAGGATGCTGGGTGGAAGGAAATGTGTGACTCCTCTCAGATTCCAGAACTTTCTGTCACCGAAATGTGAGGAAAAAGTGTTTTTTTGACCATATTTTGAGGTTTGCAAAGGATTCTGGGTAACAGAACCTGGTGAGAGCCCCACAAGTCACCCCATCTTGGATTACTCTAGGTGTCTAGTTTTCAAAAATGCACAGGTTTGGTAATTTCTCCTAGGTGCCAGCTGAGCCTGAGATCAAAATCCTCAGCTAGGCACTTTCCAAAAAACACATCAGTTCTCAATGTAAAAATGTTATACGTCCATGTTGCATTTCCTTACGTAGGCATTAGGCCTACCCACGCAAATGAGGTACCATTTCTATCGGGAGACTTGGGGGAATGCAGAATACAGAAAATCATCACACGTGTTATTGCCCCTTGTCTTTCTCTAGGCAGTTGTCTACCTATCTTTCCAGGTCATTCCAGGTACTGGATAGATCTTTCTACTCACGCAGTTTTAATAGTAGATGAGGCCTACCTCAGGGCTCCTCCCTTAGCCCTTCATTGTTCAATATTTATATGCAGCCTGTTGCTAAGGTTGTGGAGCCTTTTGGCCTCTCTTTGATAACCTACGCCGATGATACACAATTTATGTTTTCTCTGACTTCGAACCACAACTCTTTAGACACATCACTGGGCCCCTGCCTATGTGCAATATCCAATTGGATGTCAGACTGTGAAATTAAACTTAATGCAGACAAAACGGAGGTCATGTTTCTGGGCTCTCAAGTTCCTTTAACGCCATCCACCTCTGCTCTGCCTTCTTTGAGAGCTTCCAGCACCCAAGGAACATATTAAGAGTCTTGGGATCTGGCTTGACCCATGGCTAGCCATGGATCAACAGGCAACGAAAACCTCTGCCTCGTGCTTGGGCATATTCAGACTCCAGAGATCCTTCCGTTTGTGGCCAAGAGATTAATAATTCAGGCATAGATTAGTTCTCGCCTGGACTATGGGAATGTCCTCTTTTTAGGGTCTCCAAAGTATGTAAAGAGGAAACTCCAAGTGGTACCAAACACTGCCACTAGACTGCTTTTTAATATCCCCAAACATGAATCAGTTAAATCGGCATTTCATACCCTGCATTGGCTCAACGTCGAGCAGTGAATCAAATTTAAGGCCCTATGTTACATACATAGAGCCCTACATGACAAAGGGCCCCCACAACTGCGGTCTCTAGCCACGCTTTAGAAGCCTTCCAGACACCTTAGGTCCTTATCAGCAGCTTTAACAGCAATCCCCTCTGTAAAAAAGGCCAGATGGGGTGGAAGGTCCTTGTCTTATCTAGGTACAAAGCTATGGAATTCATTGCCTTTATCCTTGCGGCTCACTGACCAGGAATTCATTTTTAGGCGGCTACTGAAAACATGGCTATATTGATCTCTTGTATATTTTGCCGATAGGTTCTGCTGAAGCGCGGGAGGCCTCCGGGTAGCTATGCACTATATAAATTGACTTAACATAACATTTTTTCCTTCCAAATGTAAGACAGTGTGTAAAAAAGACGACTATTTGAGAAATGCCCTGTAATTAATATGCTAGTAATGGGACTTTGGAATTCAGAGATTTGCAAATATCCACTGCTTATCTTGTGCCCATTTTGGACATACAAAGGTTTCCTTGGTCCCTATGTTTCACTCTTTATATTTCACCAAATGAATTGCTGTATATAAGGTATACAAGGAAAACCCATTGCAAGGCGCAGCTCCTTTTTTGGCTTTGGGAACCTAAGGTTCTTTGTAAACCTACAAGCCCTATATATACCTGCAATCAGAGAAGTCCATCAGACGTAATGGTATATTACTTTCACAAATCTGACATCACAGGAAAAAGATACAGAGTAAAACATGGAGAAAAATGGCTGGTTTTTTTCAGCTCAATTTCAATATTTGTTATTTCAGCTGTTATTTTCTGTAGGAAAACATTGTAGGATCTACACAAATGACCCCTTGGTGAATTCAGAATTTTGTCTATGTTTTAGAAATGTCTGGCACTCCGGGATCCAGCATTAGTTTCATACCCATTTCTGTCAGTAACTGGCAGGAGGCTAAAGCACAAAAATAGTAAAAACGGGGTATGTCCCAGTAAAATGCAAAAATTGTGTTGAAAAATATGAAAGTATGCCTGTTCCTGAAAGCTGGGAAGATGGTGATTTTCGCACCGCAAACCCTTTGTTGATGCCGTTTTCAGGGAAATAATCACAAGCATTCTTCTGCAGCCCATTTTCCCATTAAAAAAAAAGAAAAATGAAATATTCGCTGTATTTTGGCTAATATCTTGGTCTCCTCCAGGGGACCCACAAACTCTGGGTACTTCTAGAATCCTTACGAAGTTGGAAAAAAAGGACCCAAATTTGGGGTGGGTAGCTTATATGGACAAAAAGTTATGAGGACCTAAGCGCAAACTGCCCAAAATAGCCAAAAAAAGGCCTTCCACCAGCAGGGGAAAAGGCCTGGAACCAAAGGGGTTAAAGCAGTGCTCGCTCCTTCAAAGAGATCATGCTGCATAAAGCTATTTGCTGGCCACAATCTCTGTGTTGGTATATAGCACAATGACAGGGTGTTCAAAATAGCCGCCTGCCTAAATAAGTTTCATTAGTCGTGTTATATGACACCACAGAACAGATAATCTTGCACCATGATCTATTATTACATAAATTGCATGGCAAAATCGAGAACAGGTCAGACAGAGCTACTGTACAATTTGTTAACAGTCTGCAACTTCTCTCTTAGTACCTTTTGGCCATGGTATGTGTTGGACCTGGCCCTTTTTGCAGAGGCATCCTAAACTTTTTGCTTCCTTCCTCCTAATGTTTCTGACCAGTTTTTGTTGGCTTTAGGACTTTGGGCACTTTGGGCACTGCTGACCAGTGCTAAGGTGTGTATGCTCTCTGTGTAAATTTTATTGGTAATTGGTTTATTCCTGGTTTATTCCTGATTGACATTTTTGAATTACTTGTAAGTCCCTAATAAAGTACACTAGAGGTGCCCAGGGCCTGTATATCAAATGCTACTAGTGGACCTGCAGCAACGATTGTGCCACCTACATGAGTATCCCTGTAAATATTTCTCAGACCTGCCACTGCAGTGTCTGTGTGTGCAGTTTTAAAACTGCCAATTCGACCTGGCAAGTGTACCCACTTGCCAGGCCCAAACCTTCCCTTTTCTACATGTAATGCACCCCTAAGTTATGGCCTAGGTAGCCCCATGGGCAGGGTCCTGTGTATATTAAAGGTGGGACATGTACTGATGTGTTTTACATCTCGTAACAGTGACATTCTGCCAAGTTCAGTTTTCACTGTGTAAGGCCTATCTCTCATAGATTAACATGGGGCTGCTTTTAAATAACTTTTAAGTACAGCTTCCCTTTGGGAACAGATACAAAATTGGAGTTTAGTGGCTCTAAACTCACAATTTCAAAGTACATCTTTTGGTAAAGTTGTTTTTCAAATTGTCAGTTTGAAAATACCACTTTTGGAAAGTGGGCATTTTCTTGCTTAAACCATTCTGTTACTCTGCCTGTTTTTGGAATCCCTGTCTGGGTCAGACTGACAGTTGGGTTGTTTGTGAATCCCCTCTAGACAGTGAGAAAAGAGAGCTGGGATGTAGCCTGCATATCCTGATGGGCCATCTGAGCTAGATTGAAGGGAGGAGTGGTAATTTACCCCTGAATGGGCTGTGCCTGTGCCTGCATTCACACAATGCAGTCTCCAACCCTCAACTTCAAAGGCAGAAAGGGATGTGAGTAGAGAACCCAAAACTCCACATTTGTATATTACTTCTGGAATCAAGCGGAACCTCTGCCAAGGAGAAGAGCTGAAGAGCTGGAGGAGGAGTACTGCCCCTTTTTGCCTGTGACTATTCCTTGCTGGGTGGCCTGCAGTTGCTGCTTCTGCCTGAAATAGGACAAAGACTGGACTTTGTTGTGCATTCCTGCTTGAGAAGAATCTCCAAGGGCTTGAACTGAGCTTGTCTCCTGTTTTGAAGTCTCAGGACTACCTCTGCCAGCACCTGAACTCCCTGCTGAGACTCCTGCCCTGCCAAGTCGTGCCCTGTCCAGTCTCTGGGCCTTTGAGAGGTGAAGTTGGCAGAACAAGACTGCAATCCATGCACAGAACGCCATGCGGGGAAATTTTCTACACACCACCTGTTACATCGCTGAAAAATGAGGTGCCACCGCTTTGCAGCTAAAATCAACATTCCACCTGCATCGCAGCTGAGAGATCGATGCATTGCAGCTGGAGAAATGACACAACACCCACTTGCTGCTGCTGACAATTGCACAAAGCCCACGCAGCGCGGTTTTCCAACACTGTGCAACTGGATTTCACATGCATCATCGCTGTGCGTCAAAGTCATCGTGAAACTGCACGGATCCAAGGTGCCCTGTCCGGAAATTGATGCATTGCTCTCTTGAGAGGGAGAAAAATGACTCACCGCCTAACCGACCGGAGAAGAAACAATGCACAGCCTCACCTGTGAGGAAGGAGTCAACACAACGCTGACTTTTCTGATGCATGCTTGCCCATGCAGCTTTATTTTTCACGCAAACCAAGTACTTTGTGTGAAATCAACGTTTCAATTGTTTTCTATGGACTAAGACTGATTTTTGTTTTTTAAATCATATCTTGACTTGTGTATGTTGGATGTTTGTCATTTTTGGTCTTGTTTGATTTAAATAAGTATTACCTATTTTTCTAAACTGGTGTGGTGTCCATTTTGTAGTGTTTTCACTGTATAACTGTGTGTTGCTACAACTACTTTACAAATTGCCTTTGATATAAGCCTGAATGCTTGTGCCAGGCTACCATGGGGGTGAGCAGGGGTTATCTTGAGTGTGTAACTTCATTGCCCTGACCAGAGTGAGGGACCCTACTTGGACAGAGTGCAAACTGACTTTCAACCAGAGACCCCATTTCTAACAGTATATTAACTGTATTGATGCTTCAACAACACCACAATACAACTTCAGGTTCTTTGGAAATAATAACTGTGCAGAGAAACTATTCTTTCCTATAAAAAGATAACTATTTCAGCTAATCTATTTAGCCAGAGGCCTTGGCAGGAGGTGAGACTCTGCAGGAGCAAGCACACCAAATATTTATTAGGCTAAATTGGTGCACCAAGAATCAAGGCAGAGCGCATTTTATTGTCTATAAAGAGTGTTTTCAGACCATACTACTGCCAGGCAACATTACTGTGCTAATGCCATGGTAACATCTGTGAAATCTTTATCAACAAGATATGTCTTACTCCAGCTAAAAATAAATAATCAATGAAAACTACGCCCCACCAGCACATACAATACACAAAAGTAGAATGGAAAGAAATCTGGCAAATCCCACTTATGGCTGAGGTGAAACACACAGCTTGCTCCAGTGACACTTTTTGTAATTAAATGTACGTTTCATAATATCTATATTTAAATGTACATATTAAAGCTAACCTGGTCGATTTGGTACTTGTAATTATAGAAATAATGAGAAATAACAATGTAAAATTTAAGGTTTCATACTCCAGACATAAAAATGCATTACTTCAAAGCAAAAAATAAATTATGACTGTCCTTTCGGAAAACTCCGCTAGATTTGACCAAAATCTGATGAACACAGTAGGCAGCCATAATTTGACAGGGATCCTTTCACTTTACATTTTAACTGCATCCAAAATATATTTATTCAGTTAAACATTGCTTGCAATGACCAAGTGACAGCCAATTGTTTAAACAGTGGAGAGAAAAAACGAAATTCTAAATTAAATAAAAAGCGTCAACAATAACATTAATGTTACATAATATAATCTTACGAATTGGTGGAAAAGAAATATACTAAGAAATGTTACAACAGCAGTGGCAAAGTACAAGGGAAGGAGTGGGAGAGTAAAGGTAGCACAAGCGTGCCAGGATGTTAAGTTGACCCCAGAAAAAGGCACTAACCCAGCTACATTGATGAAGGGTATTCATCTTGATTGCAAGGATTAGGGCCAGTCTGAGCTCAAGGAAACCTTGTGTAAAGAGAGGAAAATGGATTGGAATAGATTAGAAATGGGCAGCAGGGACAGGAGGGAGGAGGCACCATAGACAGACATGGGCACTGAGGCAAAGAACAAGTTGGCCTTATACCTGGTAAGGGCAAACAAAAGGAGAAGATTGACTGTACATATAGAGGTACTGGGTGCTGAAGGAGGACCATGACACTGAAAGTGGAAGTGTCATGAAATAAGGGAGGAGAGAAAACTGGGCAGAGAAGTAGTGCAATTTATATTATTATCTATAGTAAGAAAAGGGTTATAGGGTAAAAGATTAATGGTGGTTAAAAGCTATCATGAAATGAAGGCGTGATCAATCACACCACTGGGTAGCTACAGCTAGGGCCATGAAACCATTGAAAATAGATTTTTTGGTTCGCTAATAACTTTTGCACTGTTTTAAGAATCTTCACAAAACTTTGCAAAAAAATTCTCATCCACCTTAGCTCCTTCCTGGAATGTTTTGGGATGATCCATTAAGCGAGTGTTGAGAAAAGGTCCAAAACATGTTTTCCAAATTATTTTTTCCATATGAAAACTGAATGGCAATACTGCAAAAGAGGTCAAAAACTATGTTTGGTACATTTTATAAATAATTCATGGATGATCTGTAGTCATTTGTTTTTAAAGTGATCCTCCTCATACTTTTTAAAAATTAAAAACAAAGTGGGGCAGAGCCTGGGGGATGTCACAACTTGATTTTTTAGGAGAAGGGGTTCACAGCTTCCCTTTAAGTGCCGTTCACAGGCACAAAAGACCCATTCACCTGCAACACATCAGTTCTTTAGGGAACTGGAGAGTGTCACACCTCTGTGATCTTTTTTTTACAAGCCTCTGGGACCCCATTCTCTGGAGCAGCATTCAGCTTTTAGGGGAGGGGCTTGAGGCACCCATACCTGAGCTTTTTACAGGGCCTGGGCAACCCATCCCCCAGAGAAACAGTCTTTTTTAGGGGACGGTGTTCACAGCTTCCTTTCCTGGTTCTTATAAAAGAACCGGGAACCCCTTCCCTGGGGGTCACATTCATTTTTCAGGAGATGTGCTCATGGTCCCATCCCCAAGTCCTTTACAGGGCCCAGGAATCCCATCCCCTGGAGCCAAAGCAACAATTGCTGTGGGTGTCCTGGTGCTCACCTGGGACACCCACAACAATTAGTAGCCATTGGGCCATGGGGAAACTCCCGGGGTCGCACTGCCAAAGCCAGCTCCCCAGCCTGCATTATTTGCATCATGGTGGGAGCCAGGAGTAGTGGTTTGCTTCCACCTAGCAGGAATAGCTTTTTTATCCTCATGCCAGGTGGGAGCAAATCTGTGTTCCCTGCCTGCAAAGGTGTTGGCATGGAGTTTAAGTTTTCCCTGCCAATGTGCTTTCAGGAAGGGAACTGCAGTGTCCTGGGAGTTGGGGTCCCCTTAGCACTGCTTGCATCCGCCTCAGAGTGGGGCTCCTGGAGCCAGTGGTTGGCAAGGAGGGGTGGCACATCCCAGAAAATGCTTAGGTCCTAGGAGATGACATCCCTGGGACCCATACGTGGCTCCAGAACTGAGGCCTCACACCCCCTGCCCCAAAAAAGGTAATGTAGGATAGGTCCCGGGCCCTTGAGAGGTTCAGGGAGGGAGCCACATGCCACTGCTCCTTTAGGTCACCAAAGCACTTTGATCACAGTGGGAATAGAGTAGTCTCTGCGATCATCAAACTGTGGTGCACCCAAATCAAAATTGGGAGGGCAGACGATAAAGTTGGCAGCAAGGCAATTCCGTTGCTATTGCAATGCATTTCCCTCTTTGCCAACATTCAAATTGGTCCCTAAGTTTTGTTTTATATGGTAAGAAAATACAAGTGGAGTTTTAAGTCAGTATGTTCTCTTAAACTCAAATCTAACATGTTTACCAGTTGTATTGCAAGCCATTGTTAAACTTAAATTACAAAGCATTGTCTAATGTAATAACAGATTATATATGAAAGTATTTCAATCATATAGCACATTTGTTAACAATAGGAAGGTGTAGAGAACATGACAAACCCAAACATTGACAAATCCAGTCCAGCAAGTTAGAATTGTTTACAGACAAATACTTTATGAATATAAGTGTTTTCTGGAGCTACAAAAATGTTGGTGCGTACACGAAATGAACAGAGGCAATTGTGTTCCATTGTGTATTTCTATTAGCATTGCGAAATAGGGTTAGCAATGCTAAGGTCCACTAGTTATCTAAGAATTGTGTGTTTTCAGATAAAAACAATAACATACCTATACTTATTTCCCAAAAGGCATTGTTTGCCACTAAAGGACTTATCGTGAGATATTTAGTATCATGGGATATCATACCTCACTTGTGAACTACAGGATGCAGTAGTTGCCGGATGCATCACAGAATGGAATATAACATAGGAATGCTACATGTTTATACAGTTTTGAACTGCAAACCTGTGACTGTGCAGTATTTTCCCATTATAAATTCTGACTGGTTTTAACCAGCAAACCTTTTCAAGATTAAAACTCTGATATTACGGTACACTTTGTAATACTAGTTTGGGTGCAGACTTCTATTGTGCCGGAATCAGAATTACTGGCCCAGTCAGAATTAGGGCAGAAGATTGAATCTGCAAGAGGCATGAAAAGTAAAATTTATTAATTAGGTAATTGTGAATGTGTTTTAGGAAAATGGTTTCTACATTATTATGTGGGAAATTAATGCTAAGTACCATCAAAGTGGTTGCCTTGTCTTGATCGACACAGTGATCCACTACAAAGTATTACAAGTTGAGAAGAGCTAACTCACAGGCATCATTACATAATCTTGAATTTAAAACTCAGAAATATATATTTTTTAATTTAATATTGTTCCATTAATTACACATTTATTTCAAATATAAAATTGCATATTCATTTGATATAATTATACTTAATGAAGAGCAAAAAAAAAAAAAAAATGCTGATTTGAAGTCATTTATTTTTTCAAATGTTGCCCAAAAATATAGGAAGGTGAACATGAAGCCATCTCCTTGCCCATGATGGCATGACTGTTGCTAACGCAGATGTCTTAATTAGAAATTACTAATGAATGTTTATGTATTTTGAATACTGACTTATGGAGAAAAATGAATAACGTAAAAAAATAATGTGCACGTTTGAAATTGTGACCTCAGAGATTGGCCACTGGTGTTCACGAAATGTACTAAAATATCATTAATCCACCTGAAATATTGACAATGCATTAGATTAATGTAGTAATATGTCATACTAAAGGATATGAATTATGCTCTTGCTTATTAATTGTAGGGCTTAATTTAGCAAGTGTCTTGGCCTAGTTTTGCCAGGCCTCATTTAGAAGCTGTATTTCTTAGAGTTTAATGAAAAATGCTGACAGAGTGAACTAACTTTGAAATGCTCATTGTTTTAATAAAAATGCTTAGCAGAGGCTTTCTATGAGAACCGACGGACTGGAGATGAGGTCTCTTGTAAAGTAACTAAATGTGTGTAAAGTGTGCAAAGGGTTCTTTCCCAGGACGCGAACAATGAAGACACTGACTGGAGACGAAGATGCAACAAAATTGATACCTGATGAGCCGGATGATGAGAACATCGTAAAGCAGACCAATCAATGACATGTGAACTGTGAAATATTAGAATTCCTAGATCTGGTAAAGGGAAATTATTGGGTAGGGTAATAACGTACGATTAATTGACCAATTGGAAATTGAGGGATGGTTTGGGGAACTTTGATATAACAACGTGATAGAGAGAGGCTTATTCAGATTTACTTCGATACTGAGAAGAAGAGATTTGAGATTCTGTCATTGGGCTCATACTCTCTGACTGAGAGCCTGATGTGTTGCTGATCGACTGATGACCTAAGGACGAAGACTGATTCTGATTGTTGACCCATACAGTGGATAGGTAGATATGACAATGACTACATTGCATTTTCATGCCTTTTCTTTCCAGGTACCAATTGCGCTGACTTAGTACTTTCTTTAGGTATATGTTTTCCCAATTTGTGTTCTAAATTCTTTAGCATGAAGCCCCACATGCTGATGCTAAGTGGAGTTAGTTAAGGTTACTTACATGACGATGGACAAATTACAGGGACAAATTGTAGGAGGCTGGCCTGGTTTGTAGTGGGTACCATGGGTACTTACACCTTACACCAGGTCCAGTTATCCCTTGTTTGTGAATGTAGTAGTGTTATAGCAGCTTAGGCTGATAGAGGTAGCTATAGCAGAGCAACTTAGGCTGAACTAGGAGACATGCAAAGCTCATGCAATACCACTTATAGTTACACAGTACTTATACACAAGTAAAGACAATTCTCAGTTTTGCCAAAAATAAAGGTATTTATTTGGGTGACACAGTACCAAAAATATCTTAGAGACAATACTCCTTCTGGATGTAAGTATTATACACAATATATACACTAAACACCAAAATTAGACAAGTAAACAGTCATAGAACAATGCAAACAGTAGGAAATCCTATAGAATGCAATGAGAGAAAAAAGGTCTAGGGGAAACACAAACCATTTACTAAAAAAGTGGATTGTGAATCACAAATTTCCCCCTAGACAAGTGTATTGTGTGCAGAATCACTGGAAGAGGAAGAATACAGTAAAGGTAAGTAAATTACCCCACCAAGACCCCCAAAAAGCAGGAGAAAAGTACTGCAAGTTTCCTTAGGACACACTACACCTCGTTTTGGGGATTTTGCAGCAGCCAACCAAGTCTGCAATGGACAACTGCTGGATTATTGGACCTCAAGACCTGCAAAGGAAGGGGACCAAGTCCAGGAGTTGAAAGAAGTTCTAGGAAGGACAACCTAGAAGAGGGTGCAAAAGAAGAGTCCCCGGTTAGTTGAAGTTTGAAGAAATGCACCCTAGGAAGATGTCAGCGGGTTCCTGCATAATGCAAAAGATGTCTTACGGCGTGAAGAGCGTTGCAGATGAGATTTCGTGTTGGAAGGTGACAACAAGTCTTTGCTATGGCAAAAGTGTGTTTTTCATCAAAATGGCAGTGGATGGACCCAGGAGGGACCTGGGGGCCTCAACTCTGTGTGAGGAGGAAGAGGAGGCAGGATGCTCTCAGCACTTTAGAGAGCCCTCAGGATGCCAGCCAAAACCTCCAGAAACCGCAGGATCCGGGTTCAAAGGAGGTGCAAAATGCAGTTAATGGAGCACAACAAAAGAAGGTCTCACGCCGCTGAAGAACAACTCTGCAAGTTGAGCGTTGCAGGGTGGAGTGCTGGGGACCTGGGCCAGGCTGTGCACAAAGGAATTTTGCAAAGAGTGCACAGAGGTCTCAGGAGGCAAAGAAAGACACAAAACATAGGGGTACTGTCGTTCTCGGGGAAGGCAAGGACTTACCGCCTCCAAATTGTGTCAGCAGGAATGCAAGACAGTCTATGTCGATGATGTCCACCCTCTGTGTCCTTAGGGGCATGCTCGTTGCGTGAGAGGAGTCCAAGGGAACCAGGTGTTGCCTTGGAAGGTGCCTGCTTGGAGCAGACTCCGTCACTCCATGGGAGATTTCGTCTGTCCTTCTGGTGCAGGATGAAGACAGGGAGTCCCCAGAGCATGCACACCATGGAAACTGTTGCAGTTGCTGACTTGGAGCTGAAGTTGCTGAAGAAAAGTGTCTCTTGTAGACACTGTGTTGCAGTTACAGCATTTCTTGGAGCAGGCTGCGGTTGAACCGAGGTCAGAGGATGCCGAAGTTGTTGCAGAGAATTCCTGAAGGAAACATGCAAGCAGAATCTGAAGAGGACCCACAGGAGAGACTCTAAATAGCCCTGAGAGGGGGATTGGCTACCTTATCAGGTATGGAGCTATCAGGAGGAGTCTCTGATGTCACCTGCTGGCACTGGCCACTCAGAGCCCTCCAAAGTGCCCCCACACCTTGCAAAGCAAGATGGCTGAAGGCTGGGACACACTGGAGGAGCTCTGGGCACCACCCCTGGGGTGGTGATGGACAGGGGAGGGGTCACTCCCCTTTCCTTTGTCCAGTTTCCCACCAGCGCAGGGGAGAAGGGGTCCCTGAACCAGTGTAGACTGGTTTATGCAAGGAGGGCACCATTTGTGCCCTTCAAAGCATTTCCAGAGGCTGGGGGAGGCTACCCATCCCCAGCCTGAAACACCTATTTCCAAAGGGAGAGGGTATATCCCCCTGCTCTCAGATGAAATGCTTTGTTCTGCCTTCTGGGGAATGGGCTGCGCAGACCCCAGGAGGGCAGAACCCTGTCTGTGAGGTGGCAGCAGCTGTAGCTGCAGTGCAAGCCTCAGAAGCTGGTTTGGCAGTACTGGGGGTCCATGGTGGAGCCCCCAGAATGCATGGAATTGGCTCCCCAATACCAAATTTGGAATGGCAGGACAATTCCATGATCTTAGACATGTTACATGGCCATATTCGGAGTTACCATTGTGAAGCTACATATAGGTATTGACCTATATGTAGTGCACGCGTGTAATGGTGTCCCCGCACTTCACAACATCCGGGGAAATGGTCCTGAACTATGTGGGGGCACCTTTGCTAGTGCAATGGTACCCTCACACTTAGTAACTTTGCACCTAACTTTCAGCAAGGGAAGGTTAGACATATAGGTGACTTATAAGTTTCTTAAGTGCAGTGAAAATGGCTGTGAAATAGTGTGTGCACTATTTCATGCAGGCTCCAATGGCTGTCCTGTGTAAGGGTTTGTCTGGGATCCCTGTGGGTTACAAAAGAAAGGCTGCAGCCCACATGGCTCTCCCGGAACCCCAATGCCATGGGTAGCCAGGTACCATGTACTAGGGATTTATAAGGGGGGGCCAGTATGCCAATTGAAATTGGTAAATGAACTCACTGGCCTACAGTGGCAAATTTAAAAGCAGAGAGAGCATAAGCACTGAGGTTCCTATTAGCAGAGCCTCAGTGACACAGTTAGGCACTACACAGGCATACACATTAGGCCACAAACTATGAGCACTGGGGTCCTGGCTAGCAGGATCCCAGTGAGACAGGCAAAACACACTCACATATAGGTTTTTATCTATGAGCACTGGGTCCCGGCTAGCAGGATCCCCGTGACACAGTAAAAACACACTGACAAACAGGCCAAAAGTGGGGGTAACCATGCTAGAATGAGGCTACTTTCCTACACAAATGGTTTGACAGACTATTTTGCTGAGCTTCATGGATGTCATAGTTTTACTGAATTGGGTTTCATTAATGTCCTATGTTGATGTATCAGAATGTCTTTTGATTCAATCTTTAATTAAGCCACGTCTTCTGCGACTTGCTGATTAACAAGTGTTGTTAGAATTGTTTTGATTAAAGTTGATGATAAAAAATTCATGACTTAGTATTGTTTATGAATAGGGAATAAACTTACTAAACTTATAATCAAGGTGTGGTTATCCATGACTGAAAAGTCATGGTGTGTGAAAATGACTGACTCCATTGATTGTTGAATTGACTAATGGTTATTGACTATTGTGCATTGGTTATTGATCCGGTGTACGAATCAAAAGGTTCATTGACCTATACATGTCCACTTGTAAGTTTACTTATTAAGGACTGACGTGCCAACACTGTCATCAAGTATTTTTATGCACCTTTTTCTTACCTGAATTTTTAGGAAGCAAGTTGGTCATACTTTGCTAAAAATACAAGCTCCTTTTGTTATAAACACATTTTACAATGACTTCCAACCAAAGAAAGACAGTGAGAAGTCTGTAGTTGAAAAGTATGTTATATTACATTTTGTTATGCTAATCAGTCAATCAAAAGCATTTGTATAGCGCAACACTGTCATTCCTAGGGGTATCTGGGAGCTTGGGGTGTGACAACTCAGTCAAAAACCAAGGTCTTGAGGTTCGTTCTGAACTCCTGCATAAAAGATGCTGTTCAGAGATGGAGGTCTTGTCGGTAATGTAGGAGACAGAGCAGCCCCTGCTGCAGCTGAGGTGAATGTTGGGGGTGAGCGCATGGGCTAGGATAATTCTGGCTGCAGCATTTTGTATGGTCTGTAGTCATCTGAGGAGCCAGTCAGAGATGCCAGCTTACAGATGTTGGGTAGTCAAGGCAGCTGATATCAAAGGCCTGATTGACGTATTTTCTGGTGTCAGTTGGGATCCATCAGAAGATTCTATGGAGAGTGTGGAGGGTGTGGAGGAAAATGGAGGCGCTTGAGTTGGCTTGCTATTTCATGGTCAGTTGGCTATCTAAGAAGATGCCTAGGTTGCATGCCTGGTCTGTTGGAGTGTGTGTGGGTCAGTTCAGTCAGCCATGAGCTGTGATCTCAGATGGAAGTGTTCTTGCCAAAGATCAGTAGTTCTGTTGTATCGGAGTTGAGTTTGAGGCAGTTGTCCCTCATCCAGTTGGCTACATTGGTCGAGGCAGTGCAGAAGTTGGTTCTGGTGGTGGAAGGGTCTTCGAAGAGTGAGAGGATGAGTTGAGTATTGTCTGCCCATGAGATTATGTTGAGACCATGGGATCTGATGATGTCTGAAGGAAATCATGTAGGTATTGAAAAGGGTGGGGCTGAGGTATGATCCTTGGAATACGCTGCATATGATGTCCTTGGGTTTGTAGATGAAGGGAGGCAATTGGATTCTCCGACTGCGATCTGTCAGAGAGGAGGAGATTGACCAGAGGTTGTTGTGTGGTATGCCAATGCTGAAGAGTCTGGAAATGAGGGCGTAGTGGGACAGTGTTGACAGCTGTTGAGAGGTTGAGGAGGATCAGGACTGTAGTATCTCTGTGCTGTGGTTTGCTCATGATCCGGATTAGGAAGCATCCAGTAGGTAATATTGTTTGAGATATTTGGCAAGCTGTTAGTTGATGGCCTTCTCAAGTACTCTGGCTGGGTTGGGGAGCAGGGAGATAGAACTGTAATTTTTGAGTTTGTTGGGGTCGGCGGATGGTTTCTTTACGAGGGGTCTGAACTCTGCATGTTTCCAACCGGGAAGACTGCTGTGGAGATGAGCAATTGATAATATTGGTAAGTTCTTGGCTGATTGTGTTGGATCCAAGTTTAAAGAGGCAGTGGTTACAGGGGTCGGTGGGTGCTCCAGAATGGATGGATGACAATAGAGCCGTTGTGGTCTAGGTGGTGAGCGAGGACCAGGTGGTTATCATTCGCCTGGTTTGCATTGGTTGGCTGTGGCTGTAGAGGTTGAGCGATAAAGGACAAAGTTTTTGTAGATGGTGGAGATGTTCTTGTGGAAGTAGTCTGAGAGGATGTGACAGAGTTCTTGGGAGGAATGAATGGTGTTCGCTGTAGCTGTTGGGCTACAGAATTCTTTGACTATCTTGAAGAGTTCTTTTGTGCGGTTGGCTGCTGTGTTGATGCGGGTTGTGATGGCCTCTCTCTTGACTTTTTTGATGCTCAGGTGGTAGATCCAGAGGGCTGCCTTGTAGGTGGCTCTGTCTGTCATGTTTTATCTGTGTTTTTATAGGGCTCTAATCGCACTCAAGCACTCTGTAGCAAGTGTGTGAGGCCAGGTCAGGGTGCTTACTCAAAAAGCAAGGTCTTCAGCTTCTTTCAAAAGTCAGGAAGAGAGGATGAGGCAATAATGTGTGGTGGGAGGTTGTTCAAGGATTTAGAGGCCAGGTACGAAAAGGTGCATTCCTCTGCTTTGCTTTTGTGTAAGCGTGGAGAGTGCTAGTTAGAGACTGGCAAAGCAGAAATGTCTGAAAGGTTGCTGGGAGTGAATGTTGCTGTTCAGGTAGGCAGGGTCAGTGTTGTAGAGAGTTTGTAGGTGTGAGTGAGGAAATTAAAGTGTGTGTACTTGAGTGCTGGGACCTAGTGAAGTTCCCAAAGGGTTGCTGTGATGTGGTCTCAATGTGGGAGGATGAGTACGAGTCTGGCTGCCAAGTTTTGGACAAGCTGCATTCTTCTTGTGAGCTTGATGGTGATCCCTGCATACAGGGTTTTTCCATAGTCTGGTCTGCTAATGATGGGGGCTTGGGTGATCATTTTCCTGGTGTTGTCTGGTAGCTACAAGAAGAATTTCTTCAGCATCCTTATGGCATTTAAGCAGGCCAAAACCACTGAGTTGACTTTGGCAGTCATGTTCAGTTTGTTGTTCATGATAATTTTGAGGTTTCTCGTTTGCCAGCAGTAAGGAGGGGTGGGTCCAAGATCTGTGGGCCACCAGATGGAGTTCGAATTGCAAGGTCTTCTTTCTGAAGACTACCACCTTGGTCTTGTTTGAATTCGATGTGATGCAACTGGATCTCATTCAAGTGGCAACTTCTGACATGCATGTTTTAAACTTGTTCCTGGTGTTAGGTGTTTTGTCCAAGAGGGGCAGTATCAGTTGTGTGTCTTTGGCATACGTTTGTCATTAGGTTCTGATGAAGACTTCTTTAGAACAGGAGTAACTAGATCCATTTCAAAGGTATCTAAGCAATGATGTATTGAAAAGACTTGTTTATGAGAGAACACCATCATTTGGTTTTGGTTTTATATTGTCTGGTAAAATATATAGTACTCTGTTGGTTGTAATTGTTTAATGGCAGCAGCCACATAATCTTTACATGTTGGATCAAATTTTACCTGGGTGACTGAAAAAAATGAATAAATACTTAACGAGCTTTATAGTGCTTGGTTATCAGTTGACTTGACAGCAATCATGTTGATAGAATTTCTCGGTTTGTCAGTGATAAGATTCATAAAATCATCGCAGTTGAAGGAAGTAGGTGAAAGATTTATTCTATTCATAGTTTCAGGCACTCATTTTGACTTATGGGCTACATTCTGATACCTGTGAAAAAACATGTCTATGCAGTGTTCAGAATTATGAGTTATGTGATAATTATCATGCCCCCACAGCATTTCTGGATAAATTCTGGCAGGTGAAACCTGCCAAAATGTAGGTAGGAAAAAAATCTGGAAAAAGCCTGAAATGCAGAATTTGATGTGTTAAAAATTGATTGCATTTGTTATGGCATTTTCATTACTCATTTTGCTTCTGAAACCTTGTAATAGGAGGCATTTACCACATGTAGTAAATACCTCACCCTGGATAACTGTAAGTACCATGTGTTTCAAATACCCCACCACATTCTGACAAATTTGTAATGAGAGCCTTAGAGTTTTGCTTGAAAGTGTTGAAAAGGTTATTGGGTATTCTGACAGTGTGTGAGAGAACAGGGCTGACTGCAGAGGCCCCCTACATTTTTGCCCCCATTTTCCACTTTTTGCAGGTGTTTTCCTGACTCTGGTGGTGCCCTGGGTACTGCTAACCAGTCCCAGGGCCTGTGCTCTGTGCAAAAACAGTATGCAAATTAGGCTAATTATAACTGTCTAAGTCAACCTACCTATAAGTCCCTAGTATAAGGTAGGGCATGGAGGTTTAGGGACTGCAGCATAGGTACAGAGGCCAAAGGACACCATAAAACTAATTTCAGTACAAAAAATAGGTAAGCAGGCAAAATGTTTGGGGAAAGACCCCCATAAGGCAGACAGTTTTAACACAGGGTTTGTGGAAGAACTGCATTCCTCTTTTTTCTGTGTGAACATTTCATCAAGAACCCTCAGTGAAATGGGTATGGGAAAGAGGCACAGAATGAAGGAAAATGTAGGACTCCAAGAAGAAACAGCCATTCCTGTGGTTCTCTTTCAAGCTTAAAACCTCATCATAAGGAATGTCATGGTTTAACTACATTAATAAATTGGTAATTATGTAACTCACCTAATTTGTTTATTATTTTTGTGAAATTATGCAGGAAATGGAGAAACAGCATACAACCATAATGACAGCATGGCCAGCACAATAATACAGGTATTATTTAGTGATGTCCAATATACCACACTCACCCAAATAGGAAAATGTGTCAAGACTGAGGATGGGGGAGGAACCAGCCGAGGGTACAATTTGAGCCCTGACAGCGATTGCTCACACCTCACTAAACTATGCAGCCTGAAGTTTGGGGCTCATTGCCTATGGTGTTGTGCCTCTCTCATTTGCATCAGCCAGGGAAACAACTTAAGCCACATCCCTCCTAGTGCTCAAGAACCTCTCCAAAGAGGGCCCATACACCTTTGGGGTAAAAGTTAACTGGTATCAGTTCCCAGTAAGCATTCACCTACTCCTGGCAGTATGCCACATCCCTAAGCCACCCTTCCATCTGCCCCAAAGACTCTATACTTGATGCTTTGACAGCAATATCCGAATGGCTGTCAGCTTCTGTTATTCAAATGAAATGTCCTTGACATAGCCCAGAAGAGCTAGCTTCAGAGAACGCTCGGGGGTATGCCCTGTAATTCCCCAATAGCATCAAGGACTGTGTCCTAGAAATGCCACACTCCTAAGAAGTCCCATGCTAAATGCAGAAAGTCAGCAATTGGCACAATGCAGCACATGCAACTTCCATCCTCAGCCAATCACAGTCTATGTAGCCTCTCCAGTGTGTGGTGTAACCTATGCAAATAGTTATAATAGATCATGCTCAGCCAGTAATTTGGGGAAAGGGTTCTAGGTTGAGAGCAGCAGTACTTCCAATGTGATGGTGACTGCTAAATCTGCTTCCCCCAGCTGCCTGGAGCCAGGGACACTTATTGTGGCAGCTAGCTGCATTTCTGTGTAAAGCCTCATGACAAACATGCATGGCAATGGGCTGTCAATAGTCTTTTCCAGTACCTAAAAGATAGTGGGGGGGGGGCTCCAGGAAAGTGTCATGGACCTCTTGCATGGCGGTCCGCAACTGATAGTCATACCTTGTTCTGGGGTGCTGTCTCACGGCGTTGACCCTGTCCACGACTCTCCACCATTGCTCCATCTTCCTTGCAATGGACATCTGCTGCACCTGTGATATGAATAGCTGTGGCTCTACCCGGATGATTTCCTCCACCATCTTCTTCCTCTGCCTCCTCTTCCTCACTGTCCACAGGCTCCACCGCTGCCACAAGACCATCTCCAAGCTCATCCTCCTGCAGAAAAGGCACCTGGCGTCTCAAGGCCAGGTTGTGCAACATGCAACTGGCAACGATAATCTGGCACACCTTCTTGGGTGAGTACTACAGGAATCCACCAGTCAGATGGAGGCACCGGAATCTGGCCTTCAGGAGGCCGAAGGTCCGTTCTATAATCCTCCTTGTACGCCCATGTGCCTCATTGTAACGTTCCCCTGCCCTTGTCCTGGCATTCCTCACTGGGATCAGTAGCCATGAGAGGTTTGGGTAACCAGAGTCACCTGCATATATCGAGGGATAATTGTTAGACACACACTCACCCTTAGGGAGAAACCCATACCCATACACCAATATATACTGGGTGGGGACCATGGGCCCACCTATTAGCCACACCCGGTGCCTCTGGAGTTGGTCCATCACATATTGGATGCTGCTATTCCTCAAGATAAAGGCGTCATGCACAGAGCCAGGGTATTTGGCATTCACATGGGAGATGTACTGGTCCACCAAACACACCATCTGCACAGTCATAGTGTGATAGCTTTTTCTATTACTGAAAACTTGCTCATTTCTCCGGGCGGGGGGACAAATGCCACATGTGTACCATCAATGGCATCTATGATGTTGGGGATATGTCCCAGGGCATAAAAGTCAGCTTTCAATGCAGCCATCTCATATGCAGCCTCAGCGGTTGGAGCCTATGGAAGAGAACGGTGAGCAGAGGGTCACATTCCCACATCTATTGCACTAATGCTTTTTATTTTACTTTACAGAATCAAAACGTGAATCCTAAAATCAGTTGCTGTGCCAATGTCTGCTGTGACGCAGTTAGGAGCCATGCCCTGTGACCCCCTGAAATGGCGGATGCCTGACCTGTGAGGAGTGACAAGTGGAGATGAGGTAATTGAACTGAAGTTGTGCGCCGTTGCGGTAGGCGGTCGATGACCGCCGCACAATTTTGCATTGGTCATCATTGGGCCCTATGGGTTAGAGGAGCCAATGGCAATGTATGCCGGCCATGACGGTACTCACCGCCAAGGGCGTCACCGCCATTTTCTATCTATGGACTCACTTGCTACCTGGCCATCAACAGGAGAAGACCTACACTGCAAGTGCTGCTGTGACCTGTGTCTGGAAGCGACAATGGATCGAGTGTTTGGGGAAAGGGCCCCTGCCTTCACAGCAGAGGAGTTGGAGAAACTGGTGGATGGGGTCCTAACCCAGTACACGTTACTCTACGGTCCTCCAGACAAACAGATGAGTACACTGTGAGCATGAGCGTTGGCCATGAATGTCTAAACTGCTGTGTGTGTAAGCCACATGTTGAGTGGGGCTGAGGGGTCCTGGCCAGAGTGTAGCATGTAAGGTGGTCAATGTATGTGCGTCAGGGGATGGGTGGCATCAGGTGGGCAATGAGTGTGACAGTTCGGATGGGTGACTAATTCCCTTTTCTGCCGTATTTTCCCTACAGGTCAGCGCCCACCAGAAAAAGGGTATTTGGTGTGCCATCGCCAAGGAGGTGTGGACCCTGGGGGTCTTTGACAGGCAGAGCACCCACTGCCACAAGAGGTGAGAGGACCTGCGCCGCTGGGCAAAGAAGATGCTGGAGACCCAGCTGGGGCTGGCTTCCCAACGAGGAAGGGGTGCTTGTCGCACCATGACCCCCCTGTTGTTCCGCATCCTGGAGGTGGCCTATCCGGAGTTGGATGGGTGCTTAAGGCATCACAGCAGCCACAGGGGGGTGAGTACTGAATCTGAATCCTGCTGTGCACGGGTTAAGAGGTACCTGGGTGGGGGTGGGGGCTATGGGTGCCCCTAGGCCAGGGCGAAGATGGCAGGGTAGGTCCCTTGTTGGACAGGCTCTGAGGCTCACCTACACCAATAGTGTTAGCGGGCATCTACTACTAGGCAGGGGCCTTTGGGTTTCTGGGGTGCAGCTGATGGCATTAGGCATTGTACCCCATGGGCTGGTGACTATCTTAGGAACTGGTTGGGCTTGGCCTAGTGCATAGGGCTGCTCCCTGTGTGTTGTGTACGCCAGCGGTAGTGGTAATGCTGGCATTGACCAAGTGTATCCTCTGTCTCTCCCCCCCTTTTTGTTTTGCCACCCTGTCCTTATGTGCATTAGCATCATCTGGCAGAGGAGCAGAGGCACTGGCGACGGAGGGAGCTGCATCCCACATGGGCCTGGAGGCCGAATCCATCAAGGGTGAGGGCACCACTGGGACAGAGGGCGAGGGGAGCACCACAATGGGGACAGGAGGGGAGACCACAGACAGTGACTCCTTCTCCGATGGAAGCTCCCTGGCAGTGGCAAACACCTCTATGCCCACCCCAACTACAGGTACAGCCGCCACCCCCACTACCAGCACCGCCCTCCCAGCAGCCCCTCAGCATGTTTCCCGTGCCCGCTCACCTAGGAGGGTGGACATCTCCTTCGCCCCAGGCACCTCAGGACTTGCCCCAGTCAGCCCTGCTACCCTCAGTGAGGAGGCTATTGACCTCCTGAGATCCCTCACTGTTGGCCAGTCAGCCATTCTCAATGCCATCCAGGGTGTAGAGAGGCATTTGCAGCAAACAAATGCATACCTGGAGGGCATTCATTCTGGCGTGGCAGCACAACAGAGAGCATTTCAGGCTCTGGCCTCAGTACTGATGGCAGCCATTGTCCCTGTGTCTAGCCTCCCCCCTCCAACTTCCGATACCCAGTCCCAATCCCCTCAACCCCAGCCTATCCCAAACACATCTTCAGACCAGCATGCACACAAGGCAACACACAGGAGTGGTTCAGGCAAACACAAACACCACACATCATCCCACAGGCACTCACAAAAGCACCATCCCCATGCAGACACACCAACATTCACTGCCTCAACTGTGTCCCCCTCCTCCTCCTCGTCCACCTCCCTCCCAGTATTGTCTCCACTCACACCTGCATGCACTACATCGTCATCCACTACTTCCATCACCAGCATTCCCATCACAACACACCCCTCATGAGCAGTCACCACCCCCACAACCATACACACATCCCCTGTGTCCTCTCCCACTGTGTCTGTGACCCCCGCTCCCAAAGTACACTAACGCAAGCACACACCCACCCAACAGCTATCCACCTCACAACAGCATCCAGCATATGCACCTTCACCCAAACTCAGCAGACAGACACCTCCTACAACCACTTCCTTTACTCCCAAACCCTCTCCCTCGTCCCGCCCCAGTGTGTCTAAAAACCTTTTCCTAGCTAACATTGACCTGTTCCCTACCCCTCCCCCATCATTCCCCTCGGGCCAGGGGTGTCCAGAACCCAGCCCAGCACCTCAGCCACCAAGTCGCCGTCCAATGTGGACCCTGCAGCTCCCAGAGGCTCAAATGAGGCACCAGTCAGGAAAGCCAGTGTACCACCAACCCCTGCAAAGGACCAAACTATACCGCCGCCTGCCAAGGTGAAGAAGAGGCCAGCATGCAGCAGGGGCAAGGATGATGACCCAGCCAGCAAGTCGTCCTCCAAACCTCCAGCTGACAGAGCCAAGGGCAAAACAGTCTCAGCCAAGGTGAGGAAAAGGCAGATAACCAAAGGCAAGGCACTTCAGCCGACAGAGGATGCAGGTGTAGCCCTGGTGCCCACCAGCAGAACCGCCAGCCCTGCCACCTGCACCGCGTGCAGCACCTCCAGCAGCCCCGCTGCAAGCACTGTCACCTGCACCGCCGCTGCCACCACTACTGTCAGCAGCAGCATCCTCAGTGGGCAGCAGTTCAAGGCTGAAGGAGGCAGGCTGGAGCCTCCCTCAGCCACTGGCAGCACTGGCACCTGCACCACAGTCAGCACCGCCAGCAGCCCAGCTGTAAGCACTGTCGCAAGCACTGCCACCAACACTGCTGACAGTAGCACCACTACTAGCACCAGCAGCCTTAGAGGCTGGAGGAGAAAGGCTGGAGCCCCCCACCACCAATGGCAGCACCCCCAACTGCACAGGAACTACCACCACTTAGCAGCCTAAGCCACCACAGGATGGAGTCTAGCCCTCCCTCCATGAACTATCATGCTACCTGTTCCCTGCAAATCTCGTGCCTCAGACACCCAGGTGGGCGAATGTGGACTGGCACACCCCAAGTACTGCATCGCTGAGCACCAAGCCCCCTCCAGAACCAGTGGAGAGATCCATCCACTCACTATATCCTTGGCAGGATGAAGCACTCTGGGCACCAAGCCCCCTCCAGAACCAGTGGAGAAAGGCATCCACTCACCCTATCCTTGGCAGGGTGAAGCACACTGGGCACAAAGCCCCCTCCAGAACCAGTGGAGAAGCTACTCACTTGAGAGACTGTGGCTTTGCCCCCCCAGGACCAAACAGTGGGCAGACCACCCACTTGAGAACCTTGAGAGACTGTGGCTTTTCACTCCCCAGGACCAAGCAGTGGGCAAACCACCCACTCGAGAGACTTGAGAGACTGTGGTTTTGCACTCCCCAGGACCAAGCAGTGGGCACACCACCCACTTGAGAGACTGTAGCCTTGCAATCCCAGGACATCGCTGTGGGTATGGAGCCCCCACGAGGAGCAGTGGCGTTGTCCAATCTTCCGGCTGAGGTGCCCCCCCCTTCCCTATCCCCCTGAGGTGCCTGTGTGTTTACGGCCTGACGCCCCTGCGGTGTTCTCTCCGTATTGAGGCAGGAGTTTAGTGTGGGCTTGGCCCTGAATTTTGGCCAGTGACCCACGGACATTTGTGAATGGACAATGTACGAACTTCTGCACATATTGTATATTTATGTAAATACTGTTTTTCAAACTCTATAGTATATGTGCCTATTTAAAAAATGTCACTAATTTGACTCAGTTCCTTTTGTCCTTGCGTTGTTCCATGGGGTTAAGGGGTGTATCTGTAATGTAGTTAGATCTGTTTGTGTGTATAATGTTGTGGGTGGGGGTGGGGGTGTTGCGTGTGTGTGTCACTCTCTTTTTCCTCCCCCCTCTCCTGTGTACTAGGTGCAGTACTCACCGTCATCGTCACCGCCATCTTTGATATTCCTGGTGGATGAGGAGGTAGGCCAGCATCCGCAGGACCTGTAACTCGGTCTCCATGGCACACTGGTTCTTTGTTGAGTGTCGAGAGGTGAGTGGTTTCCCTTACAATTCGTGTTTCCACTGTGCTTTTGATGGCATTGGTACGGCCCCGGGGAAGCTGGCAGATAGGCGGGTTTTGATGTGGTGGGCGTTCCATTGTCTTCCATCTGTCTGTTGGCGGTTACCACTGCGGTGTTTGTTGCTACCGCCTTGGCGATCGCTGTGTTATAGTGGCTGTCTGTGTTGGCGGTTTCCGCCATGGTCGTGATCCCATTTTTTTTACCACCAGCCTGTTGGTGGTGTTACTGCCACTTTAACACCGACCGCCAGGGTTGTAATGAGGGCCTTAATCTTTTAACATATTGCATGGTTTTAATACCCTTCACTTTAGTTTACTACTTCTTTATCTTTACTTCACCACATTGTCACAATCAACTTTGATTGGATGACATTCCAAATTCGTATGGAGCCAAGTTAATCTCAGTACATTATTTTCAACTACGATTTCTGATGCAGTTGAATTAGCACAGTTTGCTGAGACATATGGGCCCAGATTTATGGTGGCCTAGTGCCATTGCAACGCCACATTAGTGTAATTTTTTTTTTACGGTAATGTGGCATTTAAAGGGCAAAAATGCTGCGCCATATTTACAAAGTGCGCAATGCTTGCATAATGTATGCAAGGGGGGCATTCCGACACTAGGGGGGCCATAAAAATGGCACAAAGGTATCTATGAGAATCCTTTGTGCCATTTTATAAGCATTTTTAACGCCTTCTAGGTGCAGGCATTAAAAAGAGGCTCCCATTTTGTTCAATGGGCCTCTGGGTGCTTTGCAGAATTGACCTCAAAATCTCAGGAATCTGAGCCCTGCTGTATGGTGTTAGACCAGAAAGCCTTAGGGTGGCCACCCCTAACTTTTTGCCTGCCTCCCTCCACTTTTGAGATACTGTTTTTGCTGGTTTTTAGACTCTGTGCACTTTACTACTGCTAACTAGTGCTAAAGTACATATGCTCTCTCCCTTTAAACATGGTATCCATGGATCATACCCAATTGGGCTATTTAATGTACTTATAAGTCTCTAGTAGAGTGCACTATATGTGCCCAGGGCCTGTAGATTAAAAGCTACTAGTGGGCCTGTAGCACTGATTGTGACACCCACTTAAGTAGCCCCTTAACCTTGTCTCAGGCCTGCCATTGCAAGGCCTGTGTGCACAGTTTCACTGCCAATTCGACTTGGCATTTAAAAGTACTTGCCAAGCCTAAAAACTCCCCTTTTTCTACATATAAGTCACCCCTAATGTGTGCCCTGGGTAACCCCTAGTGTAGGGTGATGTGTAGGTAAAAGGCAGGTCATGTACCTGTGTAGTTTACATGTCCTGGTAGTGTAAAACTCCTAAATTCGTTTTTACACTACTGTGAGGCCTGATCCCTTCATAGGCTAATATTGGGGCTGCCCTCATACATGTCTGAGTGGTAGCTGCTGATCTGAAAGAAGTAGGAATGTCACATTTAGTTGTGCCAGAAGGGTAATACAAAATCCTGCTGACTGGTGAAGTTGAATTTAATATTACTATTTTAGAAAGGCCACTTTTAGAAAGTGAGCGTTTCTCTGCTCTTAAATCTTTCTGTACCTTACAATCCACATCTGGCTGGGGTTAGTTGACAGCTCCTTGTGCATTAACTCAGACACACCCCAAACCCAGGATACTCAGCCTCACTTGCATTCATCTGCATTTTGAATGGGTCTTCCTGTGCTGGGAGCGTAGAAGGCCTGCTCTCACACAAAGGACTGCCACACACCCTTCTGGGACCCTGGCAGACACGCTTGAACTGAAGGGGGCCTGGTGCACTTCTAACCCTCTCTTTGAAGTCTCCCCCACTTCAAAGGCACATTTGGGTATAACAACAGGGCCTCTGCCCTACAATCTCAGACACTTCCTGGAGAAGAAACCAGAACCAGAACCTGCACCCTTACAAGAACAACTGTCTGGCTGCCCAAAGGACTCACCTGACTGCTTTCTGATAGGGACTCCTGCCTTGTTATTGCCCTGCTGTCTTGCTGCTCTCTTGCTGTGCTGCAGAAGTGCTCTCCGAGGGATTGGATAGAGCTTGCCTACTGTTCCCTGAAGTCTCAGGACCAAAAAGGCTTCTCTCCTGCAGCTGAAATCCCCATGCGGTGAAAATTCGATGCACCACCTGCCAAGAATAATGCACAGCCTGCTTGCGGTGAATTTTTCACCGCACGCTGAGTCTGGAACAACGTAGCCCGACTGCGCAACAGAAGATCAATGCAGCGCCAGCGAAGCGACAGGAACTTCGACGCATGGCCCTATTGGATCGATGCAAGCCAACTCAGAACGACGCAGTCTGACTTCCTGAGAGGAATCGATGCAGCGCCTGCCATGCAGAAGAAAATTCCATGCATTGCCCACCGGAATCGACGCAGCACCTGTGACTTCGCTCCGCAAGCCCAGGATTCAAAAAACCCTGCAGCCCAAAGAGGATCCATGTCCGCCCGCCAGAAATCGATGCAACGTCTTCCCCACGTGAAAAATAATGATGCAAGTCTGTGTGCGAAGGGGCAAAACCGACGCACACGTTTTCCATGCACCTCCTCCACTGTGGTCCCTTGCGCGTATTTTTCAAAGCAAACCAGGTACTTCGCTCTGCAAGAGACACTTGTTGTTGACATGAACCATGCAATAATCGTACCTCCAAAATCGAACATTTACAGTATATAGAGAAAGGATGTAAAAAGGGTCAAGTTTCCAGTCACTGCAGAATTCCACTTTTATACATCAGTGTGTAGACAACCTCATCAAAAGGTATAAGCTGGCTTAATAAACTCCACTCGTTCAAGCGACGTAATGAGGATTCATTTAATAGGAGTTAGGAGCATGTTCACATGCAGTCAATGTAAAACCGTCAGAGAAATGGTAAACCATGTTACAATCTGTAATAACAGATATATCTATATCAGGCTGTAGGCAAGTGAAGTCTCACCATATCACACTTTTGAAAAATTAAGTGGAAGCCTGGACAGGAAACTCCCACTCATCCTATTCGGGATTGTCCTTTTTGCTCCCTGACTCTGACCCACGGACACTGAATAACTACTAAAGTTTGAGTTGCCGATCCCACTCCCAGGCATATTTATTCTTAGTGTCCTTGTTGGTCTACAGATTTCAGTCCCTTCAATAAAATATCAAGCATACAGTATATAAATAATATTAACATAGTTTATGCAACACATTACAGTTTCTGCCTTAACGTTCTGTGCTAAAACAAGCTGCACAATATTAATTTGCAGCAAGATGTGTGCTAGGGCATTCCCTGTGCAGATATGTACACATTTTCTGCAAAGTCACAAAAACTCTCCTTTCCACTTAAAAACTGCAGGCATATCTTTAAATGAAATGGAAGACGTTACAAACCTTTCACAGCATCATTGCCATTGCAATAAAAAGAAACCTCTATAGCGCAAAACATTCTCATACAAACACACTTCTTCCTCATGAGAAAGAAGTGGCACTCTACCATCCTGTTGGATTTAATAATAGTCAACACATGCTTGTGTTAATGTATTTTGTGTACTCCCACAATGTTACAGAATGTATTCAGCGCAGCAAATGCCCCGAGTGGTGTCCTGGAGGCATACAAAACAGATGACAGCCAGGCCGAACAAGACAATCCTACCTTCTCATCAGGATCCAATAAACCAGGATTAAAAACTAGAAAACAAATTTAGTTCTCAAACAGCTGGGTCTACAGGGACTTTTTAAAACAAAATAATGAAGGATTGAGCCATAAAGTTAATTTCCGGGTTTAGCCGCTCTGATAAAGAAGACCTAACCACCTGAACGTATACACTTAAAGTCTGATTTAGAGCAATGCGGATGGGTCACTCCACCACAACGGTGACTGATATCCCGTCTGCTGAAACTGAAATCCCATTATAGCTTATGGGATTTAGATTTCAGTGGATGGTATATCCATCACAGTTATGACAGAGTAACCCATCTGCCAAATTCTAAATCAGGGCCTTGGTCCTAGGCACCATTACCATTTTAGCCTAGCCCTTCGCAGAGATGAGGCAGCATGTTCATATGTAGTTAACAAACTTCTGTTATAGGTAGTCCACTCTGCTTCAGAAGGCTGCTTTGAAAGTAAGGCACCAAGACTCAAAGGCAACCCTCTTTTCTACTGGAAACAAGTGCAATAATTTCAAAGCATAGGAAAAAGAGGTATGAGAGCCCATTGCTAACCTCATCACTGCATACTATATTGTCTGTAACTTCTACATTTGACCGCCATCCAGCTGTAGAAAGAGATAGTTACAGTAATCCAGGTGACTAAATATGACTGCCAGGATTGCCAGTTAGTGGACTGGTTTTCAAGAGAAAGACATCTTTTGCAGAAAAAACAAGTTACCACAACATGCTTACCCTGCCCTGCAAAAGATAGAGCACCCAGATTTTTAACCATCTTGGCAGGGGCAGGTAGAAATTTCCAAGTAGAGGACCACCAATTCAAAAGCAGGAGATTTGGGATACAGGAGTGTTTTATCCACAACATCACCAACTTGTCAGACTTAAATGTGATTAATTCTGAAGCCAATCAGATACTGCAACCATACACTGTTGGAATGTTTCCAAACGGTCAGCAACCTCCCGATTCAGTATCATAGGCTTATTATCAGCCACATAATTCATGCACCATAGACCAAATGACTTTATATGTTTCACTAGGGGTCAAATGTAAATATTGAGAATGTAGAGTTAAGGGCTGATCCTTTAGGGTCTCCTTGACTCACAATTATATACTCAGACATCGTAATAGTGCATGAGAGCTATCATTTGGATAAGATCTGCATCAATCGAGTTCCTTGCCTTGCTGATCTCCTGTAGCCTCATCAGACGAATAGTATGAGACGCTGTATTTAATGCAGTGGGCAGGTATAATAGATCAGGGTTGGTCCTTCTACCTTGTGTGCCTGCATCTAAAGATTACTCACCACAACTAACCTGGCAGTCTCCGTGCAATGTAGTGAGTGAAACTCTGACTGAGCTGAATCGAGAATTTGTCTGTTTGTGAGCCACTCAAACAGTTGATTGATTTGTTTCCCCACTATCCTTCCAATGAATGACAACAGAGAAATTGGTTGAAAATTCTTGAGAATATCTGGATCTGCAATTGTATTTTTATTGAAGACACTAACAGTGTTTTTTACGACTCATCTGGAAGGGGTTTGCTCTTAACAAGACATTATAGATCTCTACTAGTGGAGGGCTAGGAACTTCAAAAGCTGCTTTCCCATGGGTAGGTGGTAGAGGATCTAGCCAGACCCTTATTTTAGTACTGTGGTGATGACAAAAACGTCCAAAGACCTTGGCTCCACTTTTCCAAGGTAATGCTATTGGCTTCACCATCTTCTCAAGACCACATTAGCCTACCTTCCTGCCCCTCTTCCACACAGCAGAGCATGTGCATTGCTTTTTCAAATCCTGGAACCCAGGGGTTCTGAGTAGGAAGCACAGATTTCAGAATGACAAAAACCTTCTCTTCAAAGAACCTAGACAGCTTATCATCACGTTCCTGGGAATGTACAATTTTATTTTTAGCACATGCAGGGGAAGAGAAATTCTGATCAATTTCAAACATCTCCTTAAATAAGTTCTCAGACCGCCCAAAGTTGGCAGTCAGTAGGGCCGACTTTGCAGCAACCATTTGTTCTTTATAACACTCCAGGTTCATTTTTTAGTGTATCCCTTGCCAAGCTAGAATAGCCCATGCACCAGAGCCTCTCCAGTTTATTGCAACCCAGTTTAGCCTCCCCCAGAGTAGACAAGTACCATGGAGTGGTGTGACTGGCTCTTTCATTTTTATAGAATCTTATAAGGAAGGGTTGCATCAAATGCAGACTCCACCCATTCTCTATAACCTGCATAGCCTTCCACTTCTGAGACTGATCCTAAAGTGCACCAAGACTCCCTCAGCTTCTGCATCAAATCTGGAATGGATAGCTTAGCCCAAAGACAATTCCTTTGTGACTTGGCTGCAGATCTGTTTTTCTCCCTCGATCTTTGTGGGTTTTTGCAAAACAAAGGCAACAGCAAATGGTCTGACCACACAAGAGAGATAGCTTCCTTACAATGCAGAAATTCTCCTGATCCAAAACTTAAATTTAGAGAATGGCCTTTGTTATAGGTAGGATTATTCAACATTGTAATTATTATTAAATCCACCATTCTGTTAATAATTGTATGTGCTGAAGAATCAGGCATGGTTCAGGTCAGAAGTGTGATGTGATAAAGATATGTTAATGGAGATAATACGATGAATTTTACCTACATGCAAAAAAAACTTTTATTGCTCTACAAATGTCTTTAAATAATGTTATGATGTGATGTGAAATTCCTCTCTTTGCCTGCTGAAGTGAAGTTGGCTTGGCAGTTCCAGCTCCTCTGAATTTAGACCACGTGTTTTTTGCATCTCACATTTCTTTTTTTTTTAGCACACAAATAGTTTTACGTGAATGAAATTCACCTTATTCTCTCGGCATCCGTGCCCTAGAAATAGGGGATACTGTGAAGATGGCATAGCAGGGTAATAGTGCAAATAGTATTGTTAGAGCTCCCCCTACAGCCACCTATTCATCTCACATGCTTGACATCTCATCCCCCTCACGGTTCTCTTAGTGATTTGAACAGAGGGTATCAAGGAGTTACTTCTAATGCGAATTATGGTTTTATTGATTGAATTCTACAATAACTTGCAAGGTGAAGAGTGTACAGTTGCTGTGACTTGTCCAGGTTTTGTGCTTCTCCCTCCATTGAGAGTAAGACACCTACGTCATCTGGACTGGCTCATGACAAAACCCACAATCTACTCTACTGCAATAGAGTACACCTTCTCAACAAAGGGAAATCCTGGTTAATTCTGTCCCTATTACTTCCGCTTTATTGCAAAGCATTTAGGGGGTCATTCTAAGTCTGGCGGGCGGCGGAGGCCGCCCGCCAGACTTCCCCCCTCCAAAATACCGCTCCGCGGTCGCAAGACCGCTGAGGGTATTTTGGCTTTTGCACTGGGCTGGCGGGCGACCGCCAAAAGGCCGCCCGCCAGCCCAGTGCAAAAACCCTTCCCACGAGGATGCCGGCTCAGAATTGAGCCGGCGGAGTGGGAAGGTGCGACGGGTGCAGTTGCACCCGTCGCGAATTTCACTGTCTGCAATGCAGACAGTGAAATTCAAAGTGGGGCCCCCAGGGGCCCCACGACACCCCATACCGCCATCCTGTTCCTGGCGGGCGAACCGCCAGGAACAGGATGGCGGTATGGGGTGTCTGAATCCCCATGGCGGCGCAGCGAGCTGCGCCGCCATGGAGGATTCAGAAGGGCAGCGGAAAACCGGTGGGAGACCGCCGGTTTTCCTCTTCTGACCGCGGCTGAACCGCCGCGGTCAGAATGCCCTGCGGGGCACCGCCAGCCTGTTGGCGGTGCTCCCGCCGACCCTGGCCCCGGCGGTCTAGTACCGCCGGGGTCAGAATCACCCCCTTAATTTTCAGAATTCGTGCAGTGACACAAGTAGGTAAACCCTGTTAGGTAAAGAGCATTTCGGATGTGCCAGAAGAAACATCGCAGTTAAGTTCAGGGAGCCTCACCCATGAAGAAAAAAGAACCCACCTTCAGCAATCTCTACTTCCAGCATCACTGTTTTAATACAGTGTAAAGGCAGAACTTGGAATGTCAAAAAGCTGACTTGGGTTAGAAAATACACGAAGCAGCCTTGTTAGTCCCATTTTGTTTAGAATTGATAATATCATGAGCGCTTATGCCTGCGTTCGTTTCATTTTATTGTTGCCTGTCTTATAAGGTCAATTAAACATATTGTACAATACGATGGTGATTCATTTACTTTTGGGGCTCAACTTACTTGTGGGCCTATTTAGAATGTGCTTTGTGTTGGTCTTGCACCATGCAACGTGGTGCAAGAGCGATACAAACCTTAAGTCAGATTTATAAAGCCTCACAATGCTACTTTGGCCCATATTTATACTTTTTGACGCACAACTGCGCAAACGCAGTTGTGCGTCAAAAATTTTACCGCCGGCTAACGCCATTCCAACGCACCATGCGGGCGCCTTATTTATGGAATGACGTTAGCCGGCGCTGCGGACTGGTGTGCGTCAAAAAAAATTACTCACACCAGGCAGCGCCGGCGTATGGGAAAATGGGGGTTGTGCGTCAAAAAATGGGGCAAGTCAGGTCTGAGGCAAAATTCAGGCCGCAAACCGGATTTGCGCCTTTTTTATGGACGCCCAACCTCCATTGACATGACTCCTGTCTTAGCAAAGACAGGAGTCATGCCCCCTTGCCCAATGGCCATGCCCAGGGGACTTATGTCCCCTGTGCATGGTCATTGGGTATAGTGGCATGTAGGGGGGCCCAAATCAGGCCCCCCTATGCCACAAACCAAAAATCTGAAAAAAATACTTACCTTTACTTACCTTTACTTCCCTGGGATGGGTCCCTCCATCCTTGGGTGTCCTCCTGGGGTGGGCAAGGGTGGCAGGGGGTGTCCCTGGGGGCAGGGTAGGGCACCTCTGGGCTCCTTCCGAGCCCACAGGTCCCTTAACGCCTGCCCTGACCCAGGCGTTAAAAAACGGCGCCCATCAGGTTGTGTGTCGTTTATTAAGGCCCACCCCCTCCTGTGCGTCAAAATGACGTCAGAGTATAACTATGGGGCACAGGCCTTAAAGTCATTTTTTGGAAGGGAACGCCTACCTTGCATATAATTAACGCAAGGCTGGTTCCCCCTGCCAAAAAATGACGTACATGGTTTAATTTTGACGCCCGCGGGGTCGGACATCAAAGTATAAATATGGGGCAGGGTATGCGCTGATTGTGCGTCAAAATTTTTGACGCACATTCGGCGCAAACAGAGTATAAATATGCCCCTTTTGTGTGGCCCTTAGTGGCTCCATAATTCTGGAGTAAGGCAGTGAAGCAAAAATTGCTATGTTGCTTTACTCTGCCTTGTGAAGGCATTTCATGGGCTTTGGGTGTGTGTTCCATGCAATTCACATGTTTTTTGACACATTTTCAGATTTACCAGAACTGGTAAATATGGGAATGGGCCAAAAAGATAAGCCTTCCAAGAAGAGGCGTATTTCTCCTTGTTACTTCCTCTTTCTATGTGTGATGCATTCTGAAGCACACATAGAAAGTAGAATATGCCTCTCAGGATTGTTTTTGTGCAGGAAGGCACTCCTCCTGCACCCAAACTATTCCGCATGCAAAGGAGGTACGTTAGCACAGTGGTGTGAGGGTGCCTGCATTGGCACTAGGCTGCTATAAGGGCACCAGAGCACGGGAAAGCACAGGAATGCACCATATTGCCTTACATATAGCACATTCCTACCCACCTCTGTCACACAGTGCAGCAAGGTGACTTGCTGTGCTGTAGTTCTACACTGCTTGACGTTTTCGTAAAAAAGCCCCTAAATTTGGACACATGCCTGAAAATCAGCTACACTGCTCTGCTCAAATAGTAACAGGTTGTACAGGACCATATTTTGTAAAGTTCATGTGGTGATAAAGACATCGGTCATGCTTATGTTAAAATATTATGTTTGTTCCCTACAATACAAATTTCAGTGTGAATAGAATTGTTCAAGGGTAAGTTGGGTGTAATGTGCAATTTTATGTCACTGGAATAAGTTTGTGCTTGATTTCTTTTTACAGAAGTGTTTCAAGCAAAGCCAGATCACAGTATTTAAGTAGATCTGGCTTCAAGTGAAAACCAATGAGTGATTAAGTTGTTGCCAACCATTATGCCACTTTTGTGTTCATAATAGGTGGAATGAAACTCAAGCAATTTTGGCGCGGTTCTTGGGTCAACTTTTAAAACATCATAGTTTTGTACATGACGGTTGTGGGGCTCTGCTGTTTGACTTCTTTGGACTGTTTTGCATTGCAAACTTGCTCGTGCAAAAATTACATGACTTAAGAACTTAAAGGTAACATCCCATTAGAATCAATCATTTAACAAAATGCTGCCGTGTGACAGTATTTTCACTTGTCTTATCTTCATCATATTTCACAACAAACTTTATTTAGCTTCTACTTTGAAATCGGAAACAAGTTGACATAATTAAAATGTCTAACCAATAGCTGCGTAGTCGCTTAATTTTAGTGTTTCCTATAGGAATTCTTCAAATAAGGATGCTTCGAAAACTTTGAATACCCTTTCACCAGTTGCATAATAATTTAATTTGATTTAATGTAATTGACATAATTTGAAACAGACAGGGGTGCATTTGGAAAAACAGTCCAAAAAATGAATTTAATTTAATGAGAAATTGCTTTTTATATTAATTATGTCAAAATGGTACATGAAAACGTATACCACAAATCTTTGCAGACATATAAAAGATCGTGTCCTATGAACAAATTTAAGAATTACTTTATTAAGTTTAAATATAGGTGGGGGGCGTTGCTTCGGTCTATTACCTCTGCAAAATGCACTTAAAAACTCTACAATAACAGGAACAAAAAACCTATAATTGCAATTAAAATTTGCTTGAAAGAGTGAAGTGTGTAAGTAAAAAGGATAAATAAGTCTGTCAACGAGGAAAAAGAAAGTAAGTAAAATAGAACATACACACGAATAAGCAAATGATGTACAAGAAAGCATGCAGCACGTTAAACTATTGCACTGCAAAGGAAAAGACAAATTGCTGTTATAACCCTTGTTAATTAGGTGAGAAAACATTGTATTTCATCCTTTCCATTTCACTGACAGTGAAACCAATAGGGAATGCATTTTGAAGCAAAACGGTTCATTTCCACAGAGGTATAGGCCTAAAAAAGTTAACAAATGTACTATTTGTGCTTGCAATCACAAATTAAAGATGTATGCTGTTTAGTATCAAGGTAAGGGCAAATTATGTTATGGGTGCAAGACAAGATTTTTTATAGGCCAGCAATTCAAAAAGACCGCATCACACACATGTTGGTGGTATTTCTGCATGTCAGCAATATTTTCATTATCATGTAAACACAGCAGTGCCTGCAGGATACTATGACACCTGTGCTTAATTTGTAAATAAAAAGGTGCAGGTGCCCAAAGCTGTCTTTTGAAACAAGAGTCTGCTGTATTTAAATGTGCGAGCCATCTCGGGCCTCTTTAATCAATTTACAGCCACTACGTGTCCCTTCTGCTCACTTTTGCAGGTTTCTGCTTTCTCTCTTTGCAATGTTTTTTCGTTTTTCTCTTCCTCCCGCTTTCCTATATGTCTATTGCTCACAGCAGACGACTGATGTAGAAAACTAACTGCCGACCCTCAAAAATAAGTGCTGGAGCCCCGCACTGGAAACCAAAGGTCCAAATTGAGCACTGTATGACAATATGCACTTGATAAAATCGAGATGAAAAAATAACGTACCCTTTATTTGCCTACCACTGCATTGTAAAGGTGAGCATATATTCAATATTTTTAACTCCCTATCTACTTATCTAGAATTATCTTGTAATGCAGAAGTTAGGTCAGTGTAGCGGTTGCAATATTTTGTTATGCTGTATACTGCAAATGGCGATATCCCCTTCTGCAGGATTCCAGTTTTGCTGCTCTAAAAGCAGTGATATTTTATCAGTGCATGATGTCAGCACCACATTTAATATTGCATCATAAAATTCTCCTTTCTTGATTGTCATTGTTTTGTCATTAAACAATGTGCTAGACACTGAATTTGAATGCCATCAACAGCTTTTCATCACCACAAATTTCCCTTTATCTCTTTATGTGATTGACTTCCAGACACAAATACCAATGACACAAACTCTTCATATGAAACACCCACTCGTCATTAACCTAAGTCATTATGCCAACATTTCTTATAGTGTTGCTCTTCTGCTAAAGGTTGTGGTGTCTCGGAGTATGGGCTCAGGATCACCCAGAAGCACCAATTTTACTATTCGACTTAACTCATCACCCAATAGCCACATATTTTCATGGTTGGCCTTGTGCATCAAATCTCCAGTGTGGTGTGACATTTAATTTGTTGCAACAATTTAATTTCTATGCATTAATTTGCTTGTTTAGAAATGTATTCATAAGTGGCTTCTTCATGTTAAGCATCTTAAGCATCTTGGTAGGCAACATGATAGAAACCCCAACGAGCCACTGTAGAAAAAACAAAATGAAACAATTTGCACTTTAGTAGAATATGACAATTTTGAACCATTTGAAATACAGTATGCACTGGTTCTTGTGGCATATTTTTCTTTGGCTTTTTGCCACACCAGTGTTTGGCAAGTGAAATTGCACCTTTTTCAAACATCCGAGCCCGGCATTCTGTTTTGCCAACTGGTTAAACAAGAATCCGTTTTCTAACACAAGTCAACCAAAATTGAAACTGATTTAAATGTACACCCAGAGCATTAAGGATTTCTGAGTGACTTGGCTTCTGTTCCCTAAAAAAGTCAATAGAAGAAAACGAGGGGTGAATTTCGCCCTCTTTCAATCAGTTCTTATTTTCCCATGTGTACATGTTTAACCATAATCGCAACACATACTGATAATTCATGAATGTTCTCATTACAGTAACTATGTCAATGAAAGATATACACTGGCTTTTTAGTTGAAACATGAATTAATCACTCAATGGTAAACAGATTTTTTATTACGGGGCAACAAAAAATTCTAGCATGTGAAGGCCTCCAAGGAGTTAACCAAAGAAATGTCTTAATGTTTTCTTTTATCTAGTGTGTAACTATTTCTCTTCTAGTTCCTATATGACATGAATAATGCTCATAATAATGTATATTTTCGTAGATGTGTATTTACTTTACTGTTTGCTGGTTAATAAAAGAGCGAAGCATGAAGAAGTCAATGAAAATACATGCTTAGAATATGCTTGTATGTCTGGCACGAAAAGCTTCACTTTGTCGTATACGTTTAACGCCAGTCATGAAAGATTTTCATTACAGTGAAGTAGATTGAGATGGAAAACGTTTTTCAAGTTCCTCAACTACAGAGCTCAGGTTGCCGTTCTGTTTCATGTGTCCATTTTCACTTTCTTTGTTTTGTACCTCTGGTACTGTGAGAGATCTAGTCTTGGAGGTTTGTTTGAGAGCACCATTGTTTTTGTCAATTTGACTGTACATATTAGCCACAGACTTCTCAATTTCTGCCAAATTCTGAATATTTTTAAGAATTCCTTTCAACTCTCTTCGGTGGGCAGAGTCTTGGTGTGGAGCCTCTGGGGATAGAGCTCTGGCAAGGGAAGGGTCTTTCCTTTTGGAAGATTGAGGAAATGGGCAGAGAATGGAGGAAGAGGCAAGTGAATCACGTGGTAAATTAGGAGGCAGTGGAAGGGGTGGAAGAGGCGGTGCTGGAGGGATAGGAAGCAGTGAAGGAGGAATAGGGGGTGGTGGAGCAGGAATGTTTGGTGGATCTGGAATGTTTCCATTGACCTCTTGTTCAACTCCATTAACCTGATAAATCTGCTCAGCTGGTGGTTTTTTCCTTAGTGAAGGAGGGGTTGGTTTTCGAGTTGGTGGAGGAGACAAATCTTCAGAGTACGAAGGGCATGTGAAAACTATTGAGGGCAGCATGGCTGATTCTTGTTGCACGCCATCACAACATTGTATCAAGGAGGATGAACATGAAGGAGAAGCAAGAAATTGAGAATCAAGCAAATACTCAGATGTGGATTCCTGAGCATTTTCTCCACCCTGATGGAAGATCATTTCTAGTGGGCAGTGAGAAACCTTGGTATCATTAGGTGCACTTTGTTTGGGTTCCTTAAAAGTCTGTTGCTCAAACTGCCTTGCTTTCTCTTTCACAGTCAAAATGGAGCCCATGTATTTTTCAATTATTGGGCTGCAGCTTGCTTCCATATCATTTTGGGTATACCCAAAACCTTTGCTCTCACTTATTTGTGTGTCTGGTTGCCATTGAACTGGGTCCATAATCACTGGGCTATGTAGAACATCATAAGCTTGTCTCTTTGTAATGCGAGTTGGTAACGTCCATGCACGCTGAATGCCTTCTGGTGGTAGTCTCAGTAAAGAGTCTTTCAAAAATATCCTTCCTGGCAATAGTTTGTCTTGGATACCTTCTTGTTTCGAAGAAAACCCACCACTTTTAGGACTTTGAGATGTGCAGTCCATATACAGTGGGTTGTGAGTTGTCAATGGGTTTTCATCAGATAAAAAGGTTATATTACTTGCAGATTTTGGAAGGTTAGTATGCAGCGATCCGCTGCAGCTAGATTGCTTGTGAGCCTCAATAGCACGGGAAGCAAAGCTCCTTATCATTCTTTGGCGGTCTCCTTCTTCTAATAATGACTTTTTTCCCCTGCTTTGTTGAAAATGGTAGAGAAGAAAAAGACTTGAAAGAAAAGAATATAATCATGCTTTAGGAAACATGCAGCAACAAAGGAAAATAAGCTATGATATGAAAGCAAAATAGCGTATTACCAAACATGAACAGCGAAGTACACAGGGAAAGCGAGAACTGTAAAAGAAACTTAGGTGTTCTACAGGAGAAGAAGAGAGCAGGGGTGTTCAGTGACAACATTTGAGGCATATAAAGTTAATTTTTAAAATGCGTTCAAATGTTCATACTCCTCCTTCCAAATACCAAAATAGATTAATATGATATTTTTATCTATAATGTTCTGCTGTTCAGGTTAGAGAGGGATAGATGAGCAGTCATCTGCAGTCAAATATTGGAGTTATTATCACAAGTAGCATGCGTATGTGTGTTTGAGTTTGTGTGTACTGAAATGCGTTCAAATGTGCATGCTCCTCCTTTCAAGTAGGTAAATAGATTAATATGATATTTTTAGGTTTAACGTTTTGCCATTCAGTTTAGAGAGGGACAGATGAGAAGTCATCTGCAATCAAATATTGGAGTTATTATCACAAGTAGCATGTGTATGTGTGTATGAGTTTGTGTGTACTGATAAACATAGAACTTATCAATATAAAATACATTACTTGTACTTCTATAAGAAAGGTTTTAGAACTGCATGATTGATCTTTAAAGGAAAAATAAAGATTTTGTTACATAAAGCCTAGTAATAATTTAGATGTATACAAACATTGCTAAACTGTTTACATCAAATGGGCTTTTGAAATATTCCCATCTATTTGTGTGTAGGGTATTATGACTTAGAGTAGAGGGTACTTGGCAAATAACAGATCTCTATTATTTACAGATTATTAGAACATTGGAATGTTCGGATCTCCATTGCAGACAATGGAGTGCTCTGGGCTTTTGATTAGCTACTAAAAGCCCAGAGCGTCAACATTCCAATGTTCTCTTTGTTCACAGCAACAGCTGTGAACAAAGGCCTCACGGAGCCCGAGGGGATTTTAATCCCATTGGGATTCTTAAGGAATTTGTTCTATTTAATAGAACATTCTGCCCTCTAGTGGCAGAATGTTCTAATAGACTTAGAACCCACCGTAGCGGGCTCTACTGGCCATTATAGGCCCTCTCCCTTTTTAAAGGCCCTCGCCTTCAGCTCAGGCCTTTAACGCGGGAACTGGCCTTTAATGGCTGGTAGAGCCCGATGCAGCAGGCTATATGAGAACATTGGAATGTTGGGGGCTTCATTGGAGACAATGGAATGCTCTGGGCTTTTACTGGCTGCTAAAAGCCCGGAGCATCAACATTCCACTGCAACAGCTGTGAACAAAGGCCTCACAGAGCCCAAGGGGATTTTAATCCTCTCGGGCTCCGTGAAGACTTTGTTTTATTTATTAGAACATTTTGTCATCTGGTGGCAGAATGTTATAATAGCCTTATACCCCTTTGTAGCTGGGCTATACCGGCAATTAAAGTCTGGCTCCCTTGTTAAAGGCCCTTGCCTTTGCCTCTGGCCTTTAACGCTGAAGCAGGCCTTTAATGGCCTGTATAACCTGCTACAGAGGGCTCTAAGGCTACATTAGCAAGCTCTGTAAATCCTTCTGCTTATTTTCAGAAACATTGAGCCACACTCATTATGAACATTTGTTCACTTACTTGAGTCTTATTGGAGTATTTTACCCCTATGCAAATGCTGACAAACACGAATTCATACTACCTAAGGTGGAAACTGCATGCAATTGGTTCTATGCCATGTTTTATTCAGGTAGCTCGTGTTTATGTGTGCTTATATCAGTCAAAACTGTGTACAACAGATCTGCCAGATTGCCATAAACAAAGACATTACAGGAAACATCCAGCAAAAAACATACTAGAAAACACTTCAGAAATATATATTTTTTTTCACCAAGGACTAATTGACGCCCCCCCACCCAAAGAAAACACCTCCTTATTGAATAGCTCCCTAAGTGCCTTTTTTCTGCTTAACATTGACATAGTAACGTTTCACTCTATTGACTTGCTTCAAACATTTGTCTTCAAATGGGCACAATGCAAATGTGTCTCTGTTCAGCTGCCTTGAAAATCAAGGTTGGCATGAGAGAATGCATCAATATGCCCTTTCCATAACACCTAAAGTGTCTCTCAAACTGAAAAAAATCACTTTCTGAGTGCTACTTTCCTTTGACTGGCATACCCAATAAATGACATAAATAGAGTTTTATACATTTAGAAGCTTTGAATGTTTCAACTTCGCTCCCTGAAATATAAACCTTCACATACCCTGACCATAATATTGACTAAAATACTGTCAATGTAAAATGGCACAACACAATTTAGTAGTTCTATATCAGTCAGTAACGTCAATTCACCAAAATGCCAGGGGTAGCGGAAGTGACATCGCACACCCTTCCACCTTCATGCTTACACATACACACACATTCACACTTACAAACACTCTCTTTCTCTCTCAGGTAAAATACGCACTCACCCACAAACACACACATAACATACATTTTCTTTTTTTATTACTTACATCAGCTACCAGGGAAAGTAATATTCAACCAAATTGGACTCGATTTTTTATTACAGATAGTGAATAATGAGGATCTAGTAACTATTAGTGTAAGAAAAAAGAGAAAAAACAAAGAGAGTGGAGCCCCAACCAACCAAGTTGCCACTGTGTTCCTGGCACTGATGTTGCAACCTCTGAGGTCAGGGGTCGCAAAGGCGGGGGGAGGAGTCGAAAGGGGCAAGCCAGAGATCTCAGCAGCGACCCCTGGTGATCCGTAAATGACATTCACTATATCAGTGTGACAGGAATTTGACATTTAGTGAAAGAGAGGGAGAATGTATGTCAATCTACAGTAAACCACTGGGAAATCTCGGGCAATTCCGTCCGTTTTAACTGGTTTCTCATCCACCTGCCCCACATTTAAAAAAACGTGAAATGCTCTAAGTGTAAGCAGTCCTCATTACCTGCTTTAAGGAATGCAAGTGACAAGGAATACTTATGCAGTCTAGCACGAGTCAGTCACTTATCTAAGTGGCAAAGCATTGAGTTAATTACCTTGCCTTGTCCCTCGCAATGATTGAAAACAAATCCTCAGAAGGGAGCCTGTGTGTGCCCACTGCCTGCTGGAGTATCATAAGTACTCTGCAGGCAAGCACTGCACTCTGGTTTCTTTGCTGGGAAACTTGCTTTCAAAATCACTATTAGAGATCCGAGTAAAGTCATCTTTAAAGAAATTATTTCATAATTTTTTTGACGACTCCTGAGATTATACTTAAATGCAACTGTGTTGGATTTTGATGTTAGTTTTCTTTTTCATCCGTGGGTTAACCTTAACTTCACTCTGCAGCCATAGAAAACAAGTTAATTTGAATTAGAAATTCGCCTCACAGTTTTGCCCATCCTCAACTCAGCTAGTGAATAATATTTGTCAGCAAACGTTTAAGCGCTTAGTAGTGCATGAAGAGGTTATTTCAGACACAGAGGCCCATATTTATACTTTTTGACGCACAACTGCGCCAACGCAGTTGTGCGTCAAAAATTTTACCGCCGGCTAACGCCATTCCAATGCGCCATGCGGGCGCCTTATTAATGGAATGACGTTAGCCGGCACTGCGAAACTGTTGTGCGTCCAAAAAAATGACTCACACCAGGCAGCGCCGGCGTATGGGAAAAAGGGGGTTGTGCGTCAAAAAACGGTGCAACTCAGGTCTGAGGCAAAATTCAGGCCTCAAACCGGATTTGCGCCATTTGTTTTGACGCCCAGCCTCCATTGACATGACTCCTGTCTTAGCAAAGACAGGAGTCATGCCCCCTTGCCCAATGGCCATGCCCAGGGGACTTATGTCCCCTGGGCATGGTCATTGGGCCTAGTGGCATGTAGGGGGGCCCAAATCAGGCCCCCCTATGCCACAAAAAAAATCAGAAAAAAATACTTACCCGAACTTACCTTTCCTTCCCTGGGATGGGTCCCTCCATCCTTGGGTGTCCTCCTGGGGTGGGCAAGGGTGGCAGGGGATGTCCCTGGGGGAAGGGGAGGGCACCTCTGGACTCCTTCTGAGCCCACAGGTCCCTTAATGCCTGCCCTGACCCAGGCGCTAAAACACGGCACCCATCAGGCTGTGAGCCATTTTTTAAGGCCCACCCCCTCCTGTGCCTCAAAATGACGCCAGAGTATAAATAAGGGGCACAGGCCTTAAAGTCATTTTTTGGAAGGGAACACCCACCTTGCATATAATTAACGCAAGGCTGGTTCCCCCTTCCAAAAAATGACACACATGGTGGAATTTTGACGCCCGCGAGGTCGGACGTCAAAGTATAAATATGGGGCAGGGTTTGCGCTGATTGTGCGTCAATAATTTTGACGCACATTCGGCACAAACAGAGTATAAATATGCCCCAGAATGTTCTGAAAAATAATTTTATAATACATGGGGAGGTGAGGCTGCCAGGGTGGTGCGAGGCAGTCAGTGGGGAGAGATAAAAACTATCAGCCTGCACCAGGGCTCCAGGTGGCGGCCCCTGTCATCATCTTCACCTGCTCCCTGTTGCGCTATATAGCTCAAACACTTTTTACTGCTGCGCAGGACATGAGGCTGCTGAGCTGGTGCTAGGCAGCCAGTGGGGAGAGACTAAAACTACCACCCTGCACCAATGCCCCAGGAGGCACCCTGTCCCCATCTTAATCTACTCCATGTTGCCCTATATATCGCATGCACTTTCACCGCTGTGCGTGACTTGAGGCTGCCAAGGTGGTGCGAGGCAGTCAGTGGGGAGAGACTAAAACTACCAGCTTGCACCAGAGCCTCAGGAGTGTGCCCCAGTTATCATCTTCACCCGCTTCCTGTTGCACTGCATAGCATAAGCACTTTCACCACTGCAAGGGTTGTGAGGTTTCAAGGTGGTTGAGAGGCAGTCAGCGGGGAGAGATTACAACTACCAGCCTGTACCAGGGCCCCAAGAGGTGCCCCCTGTCATCATCTTTAGTTGCAACATGTTGCGCTACATAGCATGAGCACTTTCACTACTGCACAGGACGTGAGGCTGCCAACATAGTGTGAGGCAGTCAGTTGGGAGCGACTAAACCTACCAGCCTGCATCAGGGTCCTCAGAGGCGTCCCCTGTCATCATCTTCACCTGTTCCCTTTTGTGCTATATAGACCAAGCAATTTTACAGCTGAGCAGGATGTGCAAGGGCTGCGTGCAGGCAAAGCTCAGGCCAAGGGTGGGCCCGGTCTGTGCCCATCTGTGCCAGGAAGAGCTGGGATGGGGACACCCACTTTGTTCTTGTTTTTTGTGGTTTTCCTGAGGATCATCCGCCCTTTTCACTAGTAGAAGATTATAAGAGACACCCTTCCGCATGTTAGCCTCCCCTCAACTGACTTAGTACACAAAGCTGTGACCAGTCTTGCCAAGGGGCTTTTCCTCAATTCCACAACCTTAAATACGGCTATTCATAATTGGAACTTACCTTGACTTCTGCAAATTCCTAGTTGCCTGTTCATTAGTTTTGGGCTGAGTCCATTGTGCCTGGTGTCCTGCTCTTTGTTGTCTTCCCCAAGTGAGATTTAAGGGCCGACAATAGGGAAATCAAAGACCGGACCAGGTTTAGAAAGGTCAGCAGCAAAAAAATCAGGCACCCTTGATGGCTATATAGAAAAGGGGTTGGGTGCACTAGACAAGGAAAAACCCCTTGTGGAAAGGCATTCATCACTGGTTTTGCAAGCAATTGGACTTAGATGTCCCCAACAATTCTAAGGGTGTGGGTTCCAAGGATAGCATTCCCTGCATTGCTCCTTTTCCATCTTCTCCTGTTCAGACTGCCCCTCAACCACTACTAGCCATGAAGAAAGAGAAAAGATGTCCCGCCCTGAAAAATAAATCAAAGCCATCTCGGCTCCTAAAATAAATATGACAGGCTAAATGGACTCTCCATTATTTTGCCCGCACGTCTGAAATGATGCCATTAAGGCTTTGCTCACTCAACTGGGCCAAGAAATTGTGGAAGCCATTGACTCTAAATTGTTGGGGGTGTTTGAGCGATCTAGTGTACTGAAGTAGGTCTACTGTCTATGTGGGAGATGAGTGCCAGAAGGGAAAATGGGGAGAAAGGGGACGGGTGGGATGTTTGAGGTTATGACAGCGATGACATTAGCGTGAAAAGTGTGAAACCCTGAATAGCCTCTTTTCCCCTAATGAAAGAGTTTGCTGGTCAGTGCGATTCGATAGTCCTCTTCTAATGCACCTGAGAAGCCCCCCACAGCCCACCTTGCCAGGTCTTTCTGACTGAGGCTCAAAAAAAGCTATTCTAGGAAGTATGTCAGACCAGAATTGGCCAGTCCCAGGACTGTGAACAACTGAAAATCCTGCTGATATGTTGCAGGGCACAGGCACACCTCAGGGGGATTTTCTAGATATAATTTCCATCCGGCGGCATGTTCCTACACGGTTATCCTGGCAGATTTTGTCAAAGTACACCCCACTGTGAGTGGGACCACCATCAAATTGATTAAAACAGCAGCCCACTGGATTAGGGGGCATTTTAAGTTGCAAGCATGTGTACTGACAGAAATACCTATGGCTAGGAGGGCGGGCTGGATTGGAAAAATGAGAAAGGAGCTAGTGGGAGATTGTGTTATTGTTACTTTTAGGAATCCCATGTTGGTTAGGCACCTATTAGGGTATGTAGGGCAAGTATTTTCTTACCACAGCAAGATTAGAGTTTTACTCCTGGGGTTCTTTTATAGGGACCCGACCGGGGGAACGTATTTAACTCCCCCAATAATGTCTTGCTTTGGTGTGCCTGTTTCCAACAGATTCTCCCCTATAGAGGCTAATGACTGACTGCTGTCCCCAGATATGTCAACATCACCCCTAGTTAAGGATTCTGAATCTGCTTCCATACATTCTGCAACCCAATTGATCACAGCCACCATCAATGCCCCTGAGATGGTGAAGGGGAAATTGGAATGATGGGACCTGGGAACATGGTGTGACCAGCCTTTCCTTGAATATAGTGGTTCTAGCTAGTAAACTGGCATGTGAAGACTGGAGGAGCTATATATGTGAATATTACTTTGCATTGTTCCAGAAGACCTGGGCCACCGAGGAACTAGTGCTAGATGGTTCACAATCATATTCAATTCCTGCAATTTGTTCACCTGCTGGTCGGGCAAAAGCAGGGCAGACTGCATTGTTTATTGTTATATTGGATTTCACAATGCAGCACACATAGAAAGGCAAAAAATGAGGAGAAATAACAGACGTTTTTTCCTCAATATGCCTCCCCAACTTGTGCTGCGTTGCCTTACACCATATCTATTAGGCCATGAAAAGCCAAGCAAAGTTAATTTGCGTGACCTCGTAGATATGGGTCTTCACTCTGAGCCACCAAAGCATCAGGAAAAGTTATGCATCGGCTGCACAAGGGGCTTGTAAATATGCACCCTGATTTGCGTATATAATTTACTAATATATGGTACCAAAGTGTACCCAGGGCCTGTGTGGTATATGTCACAAGTGTACTGCAGCACTCATTGTGCCATCCACTACAGTAATAATGTGAACATGACTGCATAGCCGCAAATTTGACCTGTTAAAATAACATCTTTTGACAACTCTAAATTGTCTTTTGAAATATTTATAGGTCACCTCTTGGAAGATCTTATTGCCCATAACCAGAGTGCCATTTATTATCATTTCAATAAGCATGAATGAAGTGTAGACCTGTTCCAAGGACAGGTAAAAGAAGTAATAGGGCATAGGGATGTGTTGTTGTGCCCTTCGCAGGATGTCCTGTAGGCTGGGCCCAAGGACTTGTTTAACTTTAAAGAGGCCTGCCCTGACACAAGCAGATGTAGCTACCACCGAGGCCAGGAACCTTCTTTTGTCCTCAATGCCAGACCGGCTTCTAACGCAGTGGGCCTCTTTATTTACATTACAATGTAGGACCCTAGTGGATCATCAAGACCTGTCTGGCCTGTGTGCTGGGTTTACATATAACATGGGGGGTGCACTTTGAGGGAAACAGAATCCTAAACCAATTTGTGTGCACCTACTGTCTGGTTGCAAAAAAGCCCAGCTTTTTTCTAGCAGTTTTACCAGGTTTACCAGTGCACTCCCCACATACACAATCAGCCCTCAGAGCTCAAGTTTAGTATGGCTGAAAACGTCAGCAATCTTCAAAACCCAAAAATGGTTAGGATTAGTTCTGTGAAACGTGATTCCATTGGTTAGGATGTCCTCAGGGTTATATATGACCTGGATGAACATAGTTAGTGTATTTGACCTGAGCTTCATCGCTTTCAGCCTCACATTGTGCTTAAATCCTGTTCTACCACAACCATTGACTGACATTGGCATTTTTTGCTTCCTGGCCCTACTTCAACTTAAAAGTTTAGGCATTACTAAGTCCAGTTACCCTTATTGTATTCTTGCCACTTAGTTGCATGAACTATGGAATTTTTATTGTTTTGAATTTACACTTTATTGCTGTTTTAATACTGCATAGACACAAGTTAGGCATGACTGTTTTGTGCCATAACTACCAGTTGGTTAAGTTCAGGATGATTTAGTGATTTGAAGGGGTCACCCTGGCAAGGATTGTGAATATTACTTAAGGTGGGGCCTTACCCTCTCAACTAATAATCCAATGTCTTAAAAGTACAACTTGTAAATGTGCTACTAGAATATTGCTCAAAGTGTTCTTAATAAAAGGTGGAGTGAGAAGTAACCATTTTATATGTTATAATAATGTGAAGAAGAAATTATCCCATAGAGGGTGCTTGACTTGGCCCTCTCTGCTGGGTCACAACCAAACATTTTGGGTTCCCTCCTTCCTGTTTTGTTGAATTTGTTTTTTTTTGTTTTAGGACTCTGTGCACTTTACCAATGCTAACCAATGCTAATGTGCCTGTGCTCTCTCCCTAAAAATATCACAATTTGCTTAGAACAAACTGGTATATTTCAGTTAATTATGAGTCCCCAGCAAAGTGGTACTTCTTGTGCCCAGGGCAAGTAAACTGAATGCTACTGGTGAGTCTGCAACACTTATTGTGCCACTCACTTAAGTAGCCTCTTTAATCATGTTTTAGGCTGCCATTGCAGCCGGTTTGCAGTTTAAACTGTCATTTTGACCTAGCAAAATAAAAGAAATTCCAATCCTATACCTTTGTTTTTTAAAACATATATTGTACCTTTTCGTGTAGGCTCTAAACAACCAAATGAAATTGTGCAGTATATTAAACATTTTGGACACGTAGTTTTATGTCTTGCATGTCCTGGTAGTGAGAAAATTCCTAAATTCTTTTTTCACCTCTGCAAGCCCTACCGCTCGGATGGGGTTACCTTATTACATTTAATACGTGATAACATTTATTGGGAGTAGGTTGAAATGTCAAGTTGGGTTTTAAATTAATAGCGTTTAAAAAAACTTTCTAATGGTAAAGTCAGATTTTAAGACACAATTCTCAAAATAGCACTTTTAGAAAGTTGCCATTTTTTTTAAATTTGTTGTGTTGTTTTTCACATTGTTACTCACTGAGTGCTTCAAAAGTACTTCACACATTGCCTCAAAGTTAAGCCTGGCTCTTTTGTGCCAAGATACCAGAGGGTTAGTGATTTTTTTGGTTCACCCATACTACGGATTATGTTTGTTGCTTGAGTAGGTGTTCAGCCCCATTCACCAATAATATAAATTCTCACAGAGCGATATTCCTCCACTAAGATAATTGATACATTAGCTTATCTAGTGCTAAAAGATATGAAGAATTTTTGGAGGTAGAATGGTATTGATAAGAAATGTTTATCCTCAATCTCCCAGAAATAAATGATTGGCGGATATATTCATCCATTCACTAAAGGACAAGATGTGAATTGTTTTGTGTGAAGGGGAAAGGGTGATTGAGATATCATATTCCGTTTGAAGTGTTGAAGTGAATTAGACCCAATAACAGCTATGTCCAGGGTGCATGTAGAGTGAATAAATTGTAGGCCATTGGGGAGAAGATGAATGAATTACTGGAGAAAGAGCAGGAGAAAGACAAACCTATTGCTGATGGTGTAAATGTAGCTAAAGATGCAGGGGGAAGGAAGAATTGGATTAGAATTAAATTACCAACATTTTTGAGGATGGGAAAGAGTGAATTTTTAAGGCCATTTTAAAACAGTTTGATCAGAACCAAGTAAGGTAAGGTGTGGGGATTTTTAAAAGGTGGTTAGTATGTATGAAATGTATTGAGAGAGGGAAGAGCTATAAGATAGGGTGAGCAGTATGTAGTGAAATAGCTCTGAAGCAGGTAGGGCACTAAAGGCTAAGAGGATAAGAACCTTACCAAATAAATGTGCCTAATCCGAAGGTCCACACTTAATTTGGTTAACACTTTGAAAACATTTCGGGGGTGATTCTGACCCCGGCGGTCTTAGACCGCCGGGGCCAGGGTCGGCGGGAGCACCGCCGACAGGCCAGCGGTGCCCCGCAGGGCATTCTGACCGCGGCGGTAAAGCCGCGGTCAGACCGGCAACACTGGCGGTCTCCCGCCAGTGTACCGCTGCCCTATTGAATCCTCCAAGGCGGCGCAGCTAGCTGCGCCGCCGAGGGGATTCCGACCCCCCCTACCGCCATCCAGTTCCCGGCGGTCCGCCCGCCGGGAACCGGATGGCGGTAGGGGGGGTCGCGGGGCCCCTGGGGGCCCCTGCAGTGCCCATGCCACCGGCATGGGCACTGCAGGGGCCCCCGTAAGAGGGCCCCTACAAGTATTTCACTGTCTGCTTGGCAGACAGTGAAATACGCGACGGGTGCAACAGCACCCGTCGCACCTTCCCACTCCGCCGGCTCGATTACGAGCCGGCATCCTTGTGGGAAGGGAGTTTTTCCCTGGGCTGGCGGGCGGTCTTTTGGCGACCGCCCGCCAGCCCAGGGAAAAACTTAGAATACCCTCCGCGGTCTTTCGACCGCGGAGCGGTATTTCGGAGGGGGAAGTCTGGCTGGCGGCCTCCGCCGCCCGCCAGACTTAGAATGACCCCCTTCATCCTTATGTTTATGGGTTGGATAGCTGATGGAGGAAGATGTGTGGCACCTTTGTACCTAGATAAAAAGGTTGTCCTATATATACAATGTTTGTTTTTCTTCAAATTGAGAACTCCATTCAACAACTTAGCTCTCAGTTCTTGTGGAGCCTGGTAGCTGTTAGGGATCTTGTCCTGGGCTCAAACTTTTAAAAGATTCTTTCTTCTTCAAAGACTGTCAAAGCATCTTTGATCATCACTGTATTTTACTTTTAGACTACTAATGTTGGTACCAAGGTTGGTTTTGAAACTCTATGCAGTGCATCATCATAGGGTAACTCGCAATTTTGATTTGGCTGTCAATGAGTTACTGCTAAAGTCAAAATGATAGGTACCTCAGTAACTCCCTCTACAGGTTGTTTTCAAAAGGGAGCAGTGGATGCTGAAAGTAGCCACAGAGTCTCAAGACAATGAAGAATTGCCAGCATAATCACCAAGAATTACTGATTTCCCGAATATATAGTCATTTGTAGTGGGACCCCTGCTTTAACTCCTGTTAACTTGTCTATCAAAGTGACCAATAATTCAAATATTGGTAAATGTGTAAGGTTAAGTCACTGGGCCCCACAATGGTGGCTTGATAATGACACTGGATGTCGTTGGCCAGCATGTCATGGTGCAACAAGAGCAGGAGTGCTTGGAATCAGCATCCTGTGAAATGCGAGATGATACATGTTACATTATGTATGGTTTGAAAACAATATTTCAATGTGTGAAATTGCTCATTTTGCTTCTGTAACCATACTAAGAGAATACAATTTGCTAAACGGCTGACAGGGTAGGTATGGAATGACTGGTGTTGAACTTTTAACATAATAAGCCTGTCTATTTACAAGAAAACAAGAGACAGTGTTTATAAAGTGTAAATAAGAAAAGCTTGTGACACATGCTTATGGTATTGATCTCTGTAATTAATGGTCCAGTCCCCTGAGTTCTTGTCTATCACGTAAGACATCAAGAATTCTCTCATTATGTAACTGACCCTCACCCAAGGTACCTGTTGACATCTCTGATATTTGGTTTCCAACATATAGGGCTAATTTATCTAATATTGTGCCTGCTTCAGTGTAGATAAATCTATATGTAGACTACACCAAGTAACAAAAGTAGGAGTATAGAACTTGTAGGAGAAAAAGATAGCAAGGTGAGCAAGGCACATTATGACAGAAGAAAGCTAACATTCATAATAAATATAATAATAACAGGACATTAAATGTGAGGCATGTGGTAGCAATAAGAACTGGGAAAACTAAAAAACTACCCATACAATTGTGTCCTTCAGTTCAACACTTTAAGAGAAGACTAATTAGAACACTTAACTGATATGGGAGAACCATTACAATGAGATGTATTTAAGAAGTGGAGCATGGGAAATATACTTAAATTTTTTACCTAAAGGGAAATTTTCAGCTCTGCATATTATCTTAAGTGGTATGAATAACTCAATATGAGACCTGGGACAAAAATATATGAATATTCTCAACCAGGGAGAACAGAAAAAAATATTGAATTATTGCAGAAGAATATGTACACCGGCCGTTTTCGACCTTCTGTCACTCTATTGCATAAATGGGGTTCCCAACATTTCAATGCTAACTCCCTAAGCATCCTGACTTTGAGAAAATGATGACAAAGACACACACACCAGGTAAACTAATAAAATACACTTATTTTCTCATGATAGATCTATGGTAAGGAATCTGTTGAAGATATTATCAGTGTTGGACTTTTGCTTATGCAGGGTCATCCTGAGTCTTTTTGCCTCCTGCCTCCTATTTTTTTCTGACCTGTCGCTGTTGGCTTTTGAACTCTGAGCACTTTCCCACTGCTAACCAGTGCTAAAGTGCATATGCTCTCAGTGTAAATTGAATGTAATTGGTTTATCCATGATTGGCCTATTTGATTTACTAGTAAGTCCCTAGTAAGGTGCACTAGAGGTGCCAGGGCCTGTAAATCAAATGCTACTAGTGGGCCTGCAGCACTGGTTGTGCCACCCACATAAGTAGCTCTGTAATCATGTCTCAGACCTGCCACTGCAGTGTCTGTGTGTGTATTTTTACACTGTAAATTCGACTTGGCAAGTGTACCCACTTGCCAGGCCTAAACCTTCCCTTTTCGTACATGTAAGGCACCCCTAAGGTAGGCCCTAGGTAGCCCCAAGGGCAGGGTGCAGTGTATGGATAAGGTAGGACATATAGTAATGTGGTTTATATGTCCTGACAGTGAAATACTGCCAATTTCATTTTTCACTGTTGCAAGGCCCGTCTCTCACATAGGATAATATGGGGGCTACCTTTAAATATGATTAAAGTGTAGATTCCCCTAGAGAGTAGATGGACATGTGGAGTATGGGGTCCCTGAACTCACAATTTAAAAATACATCTTTTAGTAAAGTTGATTTTAAGATTGTGCGTTTGAAAATGCCACTTTTAGAAAGTGAGCATTTTCTTGCTTAAACCATTCTGTGACTCTGCTTTGTTTGTGGATTCCCTGTCTGGGTCAGTTTGACAGTTGGGTTGTTTTTCACCTCGCACTAGACAGTGACACAAAGGGGGCTGGGGTGTAACCTGCATTTCCTGATTAGCCATCTCTGCTAGGAGGGAGGGGTGGAGTGGTCACTCTCATCTGAAAGGACTGTGCCTGCCTCTGACAATGCCGGCTCCAACCCCCTGGTGTGTGCCTGAGGCCTTGCCTGGGCAAGGCAGGATTTTACAAGTAGGTGTGAGTCCCCTTTGAAGAAAGGTGACTTCAAAGACTAAAATGGGTATAAGAAGGGCACCCAAATCTACAGACTTTAGAAACACTTCTGGAACCAAGAGGAACCTCTGCCTGGAGAAGAGCTGATAGCTGAGGAAGAAGTGCTGCCCTGCCTGTGACTGTGCTTTGTGGAGCTTTCCTTCAGTGTTGCTTCTGCCAGAGTAAGAGGGCAAAGACTTGACTTTGTGTGCCTTCCATCTTGTGAAGAAATCTCCAAGGGCTTGATTTAGAGCTTGCCTCCTGTTGTTTGAAGTCTCAGGGACAGCAAAGACTTCTCTCTACCAGCACCTGGAGTATCTGGAGAGACTCCTGCTCTGACAAGTGGTGCCCTATCCAGTCCCTGGGCCCTTCAAAGGAAAGCTGGTGGAAATCGACTTCGGACGACTCCGGACCGCCGCCGCTGCTGAATCCGGTAACGCCGCCTGTACCCGATGCTGTGACCTTCGCTGGAACGTGGCGCTCTTCGCAGGCCTGACACCGCAGCAGCCCTGCTGAAGTCCGCGACTCCGTGGAAGGCACCGCACCACGTTGTGACCGACGCCGCTCGAAGTGATTGGATTCAACGTTTCGCACAGACGCCGCGATCCCCGACTTCGCGCATCGGCTTGTTTTCACTCTTCACCAAAGGTACTGTACTTGGGGGTCTACACGACTCTGTGTCCGGCACCGCTGGTGTCGGCTTGTTGGGAACGACTCCGTCATGACGCCGTGTTAACATCTCATCGAAGCATTTTTGTTTCTAAGCGCTATTTTTGAGTTTAAATCTCGAAAAATTCATAACTTGACTTGTGTATGTCCGATTTTTGTCGTTTTGGTCTTGTTTTGTTTAGATAAATATTTCCTATTTTTCTAAACTGGTGTTGTGTCATTTTGTAGTGTTTTCATCAAGTTACTGTGTGTGTTGGTACAAATACTTTACACCTAGCACTCTGAGGTTAAGCCTACTGCTCTGCCAAGATACCAAGGGGGTAAGCAGGGGTTAGCTGAGGGTGATTCTCTTTTACCCTGACTAGAGTGAGGGTCCTTGCTTGAACAGGGGCTAACCTGACTGTCAACCAAAGACCCCATTTCTAAAATTGGTGATCAGCGGTTGGGATTTGGACTTGTATTTGTACTTGACATACAGCGATTAAGTGTACACTACTGTTTTGAGTTCAGACCACTATGTGACCACATACTACTTGTCTTGTGATTCTGCTTTTTGTTCTCTGATGTCCTCCTGGAAGTATTGCTAATATTTTTGGACTTTGGTTTTTGGTTGTGAAGCCTTTGCAGAATGGAAGTCAATTTCTGGCACCTATTTATGTATAAAAAGTGGCAGCTTAAAGCATTCTGCATGGAAAGGGGACTGGCTGTGAACAAGAAATCCAGAAGGGAGGATCTTGAATCAGCCCAGTTTCAGTTTGAATTGAAATGTTGTCAGACAACACCACCAAATGAGTCTGAGGAGGATAACTACTCTAAGGAGGAGGACTACTCTGAGGAGGAGGGCAGTGGACCTGAGGAGGGAACAGAAAGAGATGATTGGCTCCTAGCTCGAATCCGGAGTCTGGACGAGCTAGATGCAGAGCTTGAGAGGGCTGAGGAGAAGAGAGCCTTAGTCCTGGAAAAAGAAAGGATTACAGCTCAAGAGCTGAGCTGTGAAGAGCTGAAGCTGGAGGCCATGAGGGCTGAGTCCAGTTCAGATGGTGGCAGCAAAAATCTTGTATCCAGTACTGCTGAAGAAGTGCACATGCCCAGAGATGTGGTGCCCTACTTGAAGGAGGGAGTTAACACACGCCAGGAGGTTCAGGGGTATGAGGTAGCTCCAGTGATGCACAGGGTCCTTGAGGTGGATTGGGGAACTGGCATGGGGAGTCATATTCCTACTGGTGGGAGGGACACTCTACTGACTCTAGGTGAGAGTGACAGGGAGAGGGGTTCCCCCCAGGTAGAAGTCCTGGTTATGGAGTGTGAAGACATCCCAGAAGAGTGTGGGTTGAGTGTTAGGGACAGTCGGGCACTGTCTCACCAGCCTCAGGAGGGTGATGTGGGGTGCTTTTTCAAAGCAGAGTCACTGGATGGTTGGGTTAAGGGTACTTTGGTTAATTCATGTAAGGGGCTGAGTGATGTAATTGCCGGAGAGCATATGTCTAGTCCTTATTTTCCAGAGCTACGGCAACACCAGGTGGAGTGTGAGTTCTCTGACCCCAGGGAGCTTACAATGGAGGCAGACCTCTTGGTGAGTACCAGACAGTCTGAAGAGGCATTTGGGGGGGCTCCTGAGAGGAGTGGTCTAGGTATTTCCCAACCAGGTGAGGTAGGGAAGGATTGTAGTGTCCCAGGTAGGTCCCAGTGTAGTGGGATGGGTGAGGGACCCCATGTCCAGTCTCTGAGGAGAGGGAATGGGGATGGGCTGAGGTCCAAGGTGCCCGAGATCCAGTCCCAGGTCCTGGAGGGTTCCATGAGGGAACACCAGGAGGGGAGCCTAGCCTGTACCATAGGGCCATCTGTTGAGGGAGATCCCACAGTGTCAGGAGAACTTGGGGGGGGGGGGGCGGCTGTAGCCAGCGTCCCACCAGTTCTGGTGTCTGGCAGTACCACTCCTAGTGAGGGGGGGCAGAAGTCCAGACAGAGGGTTGAGAGGGGGTTGCGGACCCCAGTGGAGAACCTGGAGGGTCAGGGGTCAGCTCTGAGAGCAGAGCCCCCCATGAATGACCTTGGTGAGACCATTTCTGGGTTGGGGGGAATCCAGACTCTGTCAGATGGGCAGAGGTCAGGAGACCTGCGCCAGCCATACTCTTGTGTGGCCCTTCGGGACAGTGTGTCCCTTGAGGGGGGTAAGTGTGCCCCCCTGGAAGTCCTGGTGTGCCAGGCAATGGTTCAACCGCAGGGTGGTGACTCTGGGTTGAATGATCAGGTTCAGGGGGTAAACTCTGACCTGATGGGGGGTAAGTGTGCTCCCAAGGAAGTGCACCAGGCAGTGGTTCAACCGCAGGGTGGTGACCCTGGGTTGGATGACCAGGTTCAGAGGGTAAACTGTGACCTGGTGGGGGGTAGGTATGCCCCCCAGGAATTCCTGGGTTGCCAGGCAGTGGTCCAGTCTGTGGGTACAGACCCTGGACTGGAGGATCAGGTGCAGGGGATAAACCCTGACCTGAAGGGGGGGGGGCGGTTTGCCCAATCACCCCCCCTGGTGTGATTTCAAGGGGTACTCTCCCTGAGGGGTGGGTGCAGAACCCTGAGAGTAGGGGAAGGGAAGAGAAAGACTCACCCCTGACCCCAGAGCAATCTAAGGTTACAGACCCTGGATTGGAAGGCCAGGTTCAGGGTGTCCCCCCTGACCTGGAGGAAGGGGCTACTGCTAACAGTGCCCCTACCATGTTGTCTTCTGGGGGGGCCACTCCTAGTTGGGTGGTTCAGGACCCCAGAAGAGAGGGCAGGGGGAGGGAAGCCTCACCCCTGGCCCTGGTCCAACCTGAAGGTACAGACCCCAGGTTGGAGGATCAGTTGCAGGTTAACATCCCTGCACTGGTGGAAGAATTGTGCAGGACTGCTTCTACAAGCACCCTGACAATTTTTTACTCTGGGGGTGCCGCTCCTGGAGGGAGGGTACAGAGCCCCAGAGGGGAGGACCAGGGTCAGGTTATCTTCTCTCACCTGGTGGAAGGTAGAGTGGTCAAAGGGTGTCAAGCACCTGGGGCTACCGCCCCCCACTCTCCACAGTCACAGTGGTTGGAGAGGCCTGAGGTCAGGCTCTCATCCCTGACAGTTGTCAGGGGTCACTGTGGCTTGCTGTCCTGGTGGACAGAGCTGCCCCTGGGGGGGGTACGAGAGCCACACCCCAGGGGTGGAGTGGGCAACACCACTGTGTTGGCCCTGGTGGTACTATCTGCCCATTGCAATACATCTGTGAGCAAAGTAAAGTTAGGCGCTGCACAGATGGTGTCTGCAGATGTGGAGAAGGGTTCCTAATGGGATAGCTTAGTGGGCCCTGAGAGTATGGACAGAGGGATCCAACTGGAGTCAGGAAGGCGTAGAACTGGAACATGACCCTGCTGTTGTGGGCCTGGGTCCTTGTTCTATCGCCCCAATCAGGGAAGTACATCAAGGTATTGATTGTTCTCCCCTGGCTTTAGGTTGGTAGGGGGTCGTGTTGGACTTTTGCTTATGCAGGGTCATCCTGATCTTTTTGCCTCCTGCCTTCTATTTTTTTCTGACCTGTCGCTGTTGGCTTTTGAACTCTGAGCACTTTCCCACTGCTAACCAGTGCTAAAGTGCATATGCTCTCCGTGTAAATTGTATGTAATTGGTTTATCCATGATTGGCCTATTTGATTTACTAGTAAGTCCCTAGTAAGGTGCACTAGAGGTGCCAGGGCCTGTAAATCAAATGCTACTAGTGGGCCTGCAGCACTGGTTGTTCCACCCACATAAGTAGCTCTGTAATCATGTCTCAGACCTGCCACTGCAGTGTCTGTGTGTGTATTTTCACACTGTAAATTCGACTTGGCAAGTGTACCCACTTGCCAGGCCTAAACCTTCCCTTTTCTTACATGTAAGGCACCCCTAAGGTAGGCCCTAGGTTGCCCCAAGGGCAGGGTGCAGTGTATGGATAAGGTAGGACATATAGTAATGTGGTTTATATGTCCTGAGAGTGAAATACTGCCAATTTCATTTTTCACTGTTGCAAGGCCTGTCTCTCTCATAGGATAATATGGGGGCTACCTTTAAATATGATTAAAGTGTAGATTCCCCTAGAGAGTAGATGGACATGTGGAGTTTGGGGTCCCTGAACTCACAATTTAAAAATACATCTTTTAGTAAAGTTGATTTTAAGATTGTGCGTTTGAAAATGCCACTTTTAGAAAGTGAGCATTTTCTTGCTTAAACCATTCTGTGACTCTGCCTTGTTTGTGGATTCAATGTCAGGGTCAGTTTGACAGTTGGGTTGTTTTTCACCTCGCACTAGACAGTGACACAAAGGGGGCTGGGGTGTAACCTGCATTTCCTGATTAGCCATCTCTGCTAGGAGGGAGGGGTGGAGTGGTCACTCTCATCTGAAAGGACTGTGCCTGCCTCTGACAATGCTGGCTCCAACCCCCTGGTGTGTGTCTGAGGCCTTGCCTGGGCAAGGCAGGATTTCACAAGTAGGTGTGAGTCCCCTTTGAAGAAAGGTGACTTCAAAGACTAAAATGGGTATAAGAAGGGCACCCAAATCTACAGACTTTAGAAACACTTCTGGAACCAAGAGGAACCTCTGCCTGGAGAAGAGCTGATAGCTGAGGAAGAAGTGCTGCCCTGCCTGTGACTGTGCTTTGTGGAGCTTTCCTGCAGTGCTGCTTCTGCCAGAGTAAGAGGGCAAAGACTGGACTTTGTGTGCCTTCCATCTTGTGAAGAAATCTCCAAGGGCTTGATTTAGAGCTTGCCTCCTGTTATTTGAAGTCTCAGGGACAGCAAAGACTTCTCTCTACCAGCACCTGGAGTCTCTGGAGAGACTCCTGCTCTGACAAGTGGTGCCCTATCCAGTCCCTGGGCCCTTGAAAGGAAAGCTGGTGGAAATCCAAGGAAATCGACTTCGGACAAATCCGGACCGACGCCGCTGCTGAATCCGGTAACGCTGCCTGTACCCGACGCTGTGACCTTCGCTGGAACGCGACGCTCTTCGCAGGCCTGACACCACAACAGCCACCTGAAGTCCGCGACTCCGTGGAAGTCGCCGCACCACGCCGTGACCGACGCCGCTCGAAGTGCGTGGATTCAACATTTCGCACAGACACCGCGATCCCCGACTTCGCTCATCGTCTTGTTTTCACTCTTCACCAAAGGTACTGTACTTGGGGGTCTACACGACTCCGTGTCCGGCGCCGCTGGTGTCGGCTTGTTGGGAACGACTCCGTCATGACGCCGTGTTAACATCTCATCGAAGCATTTTTGTTTCTAAGCGCTATTTTTGAGTTTAAATCTCTAAAAATTCATAACTTGACTTGTGTATGTCGGATTTTTGTCGTTTTGGTCCTGTTTTGTTTAGATAAATATTTCCTATTTTTCTAAACTGGTGTTGTGTCATTTTGTAGTGTTTTCATTATGTTACTGTGTGTGTTGCTACAAATACTTTACACCTAGCACTCTGAGGTTAAGCCTACTGCTCTGCCAAGCTACCAAGGGGGTAAGCAGGGGTTAGCTGAGGGTGATCTCTTTTACCCTGACTAGAGTGAGGGTCCTTGCTTGAACAGGGGAACCTGACTGTCAACCAAAGACCCCATTTCTAACAATCAGAAAACACATTACCCCCAGATTCCCCTGTCCTCGTCTAGTTTTTCACATGTGAGATACATTCTATCTCAAGTACAGACAAAAGAACAGAGGAATGCTAGTGCTACTGCTTCTCCCCCTCCTGCTGGAGGTCACAGAGGCAAAACTTTTGATGAATGGGACCAGAACATTAGGAGCAGGAGTAATGAAGATTACCGGTAAGTAATAGGACATTCACTATTGTTATTAGCAGGGACACGGACTCTTGTTATAAGCAGGAACCAGACATGCTGATTTCAGTTTTTCTTTGGAATGGCGGGATTTAGAAATGTGCACAGCTTTCCAGTTGTTCTCCTGGGAATTGTCAATATTAAAAGGCAAGAAAAGTATCTTCATTTTGAAGCAGAGATCTCTTCTTATTTTTTTTATTAATAAGAAGCAGTCTTTTTTCACATTTGCTCAGCAGTTATGCACCTTTAGAGAAGAGGGCATTTCTTTGGTGCATATCTCCGATGGTCACAAGCAATACTCTGTTTAGCCAAATGCACGCTAATGAGTAGAAAGTATTTAACAATCTCATTATACTTTTTTGACCTAGATCTAACCATAGTGAGGTCTGTGCAAACGAACCTTGAGACGATACGCATTAAGCTTAATATAAGAAATACAAATAAAAGTATGATAAAACAGTTTACATTGTAAGCAAGCCTATACTATGAATCCTGTCTCAGCCACAATCAAATAATACCTTTGATTTCTATATAGCAGTCCACACTTATTTCTGCCATTTCCACACACTGTCAATAGCAGATGCTACTATTACCAAAGTTTATAGTAATAATTGTAGCCATTTTGGATGGGTGAGGTTCTGATTTGACAAGGATTTGAAATGCATCTCTTCAATATTTCTGAAAATTCAAATGAAACGTAAACAGAAAGTTTACATTTTGTCACAACCAGAGAAATGTAAATATGTTATTGTGTGCAATTGCCAGCTTCCAGTCTATATTGTATTTTGTGTAAACTAGGAAACATTCAAATTCAACTGCCTCCCCTACTAACTTGTTGCTTGCAGTAGGAAAGTTAATTTATGCAGACATAATAAAGTAAGAGATTTAAATGAAGTAAATGAAGCAGAAAAAAGGCACTTTCTATAATGATTGAAAATAATGAGAACACATACTGAATGTGGTGTACTTACTGATGCCTATGTATCCATTGATGAGACAAAATGAAAGACATGAAACACAGACAAAGGCAAGATGGAAAATTTAGTAGGCATGCAATTGAAAGATAAAAGAAAAAGTACAATAGGTAAGCAGAAAAAGCTTTAATAATTGGAAACTTATAAATATACATTGATATGTTGAAATTAGTTACATGATAAACTAAAATAAATGGATTAAACGGAGTACCACACAGAATTTGCTAATGCACAACACAAAATGGGCAATTTGCATTGCAGTTACTGTACATCAGTCAAACGAAGTGCAGTGCAAATCATTTTTATGATATCTTTCTGACTGAAAATGAAAGTTCAAAAGACAGGTTACCGAATCTGGGGACATATTTATGAGCCCCTAGTGCCACTGGAGTGTCACTTTTTGTGATGCGCCGGTGGCGGTAAGCACTGTGCCGTATTTACAAGGTGGAGTTAAGCCACTTTTTGTGGCTTAACGCCACCTTCACAAGCAGTCCTTTGCGTGGAAAGGGTGTGCAATGGGTGTTGCTGTGGGCATGCCACAGAAACACCCATTGCATTTTGATGCTGCCTTGGATTTACGAGATTTCGTAAACCTGAGGCAGCTCCAAAATCCAACACCACCCTAGGGGTGGTGTTAGCAAGGCACAACAAGGAGGAATACTTTTATTCCCCCTTGTTTTTTTTGTTTTTACTATGTGTGCTTCATTTTGCAGCACACGTAGAAAGAACAGAATGACAGCCATTCTTGTTTATATGTGGGAAGGTGTCCCTTCTTGCACATAAACAATCCTTTCAAAATGACCCTTTGGAACTCCTGTGTGTGCTGCAATCTGCAGCACACACAGAAGTGCCAAATCAACATTGGTGATTGTTTATGTGCAGGAAGGGACTCCTTGTCACACATAAACAATCAAACCCCTCAACGCAGACCTCCTTGCACTATGGTGCAAGGATGCCTGCATTGGCGCTTGGCAACTCAATTTAGCGACAACACAGGAGGCAACACAGGAGTGTGCCGTATTCAATTAAATATGGCGCATGACTGTGTTGTGAAAATGACGGCGCACGGGGCTACCAATTTTGGTGCAGTGTCGTGCTCCTTGACTTTCAGTTAAATATGGGCCCAAATGTTTAATGTCTTCATTTCTAATAACTGTTTTAGGGGGCAGGATTCCTTTGCAGAACAAACTTCAGTATTGGGACATTTACTGCAGCTGTTTCATTAAGGTTGAACATTTTACTTTATATGAATTCTTATTTTCACAGCAGCTATCATCAGATTGTTTAATGTATTTCTGCTAGTACCATACCCCAAATACTGTCAGCAGCTAGCCTGTTAAACACAAGGATGCGCTTGCAGTACAGAAGAAAATACAAGAGTGTAACTAACATTTGTAATTTGCACAAATAAATGTTTTCATGTATTAAATATCAATCACTCTATTAATCAATAGTGTTGGGATGTGGCTGGTGATTTAAGCAGCAGGTTGTAGCTTGGTTTGGCAAATGGCCATTAGATGCACGAAACAAGTATTTACATAATTCATACATAGCACGCAAATACAAGCCAGCGATAGATAGTACCACATCAAAGAGACCATAGTCTCATCCTCAATTTATCTAAGTAAATTCAACTAAAACAGGTTTACAGATAATAAAAGGTTCACAACTTTAGAAATATTTGTAATTGTAATCAATACTATCGCTAATCTTAAAGACTGCCTCATGAAAGCTAGCTGTAACAAAACACAATAAAAGAAAATGTAATGTTAGCAGCTTTACTAAGACCCATTCACACTTATTTAACCTGGCAGACTTTGGCCCTCATTATGACATTGGCTGTAAGTGTCGTTTACCGCCATGCTGACTGCCGCGAACATACCGCGACCACGGTGGTATACCGCAGTGTGTATTATGACCCACACATAGAAATCCGCCACTGTACAGACACACACACAAGTCTGCCACACCAAAGGTCAGTGATAAAATGGCGGTACCAAAACCCACACCGTTACGCCAACAGAAATATGCCCTCAGCATTGTGACCCACGAATCACCACAGTGAACATTCACCTGTGGTAAACCATTGGCGGTACATACCGCTGCACTCAAAATGCACACACACATACAAAACAACACCACATTGGTCAAGACAAACTACACATACAACACATATACACACACTGCACCCATACCCACACCACTATAAAACACACACCCGCATCACCCACAATCCCTTACCACTACAAACAATTTACAACAGAGAGAGAGAGACATGCCAGGAGCACCCACAGAACCAGAGCCACAGAACACCATCACCCAAAAACCATCCACGCACCTCAAAGCACACACCCCAACACATCACCCCACACACCCTCACACACACCACACAGCCTACACCCATGGCACCAAAAGACACCACAGATTCTCTGAGGAGGAGCTAAGGGTCATGGTGGAGGAAATCATCCGGGTAGAGCCACAGCTATTCGGATCACAGGTGCAGCAGACATCCATTGCTAGGAAGATGGAGCTATGGCGGAGAGTCGTGGACAGAGTCAATGCCGTGGGACAGCATCCCAGAACAAGGGATGACATCAGGAAGAGGTGGAACAACCTATGTGGGAAGGTGCGTTCCATGGTTGCAAGACACCAGATAGCAGTACAGAGGACTGGTGGTGGACCCCCGCCTCCTCCCCCACAACTAACAACATGGGAGGAGCAAGTTTTAGCAATAATGCATCCTGAATGCCTGGCAGGAGTAGCAGGAGGACTGGACTCTAGTAAGACAAATCTTAACTACTTTCACCCCGATACCTGCATGCCTTCACATACCTCCACCCCTACCCTCACACCATCACCCCACCACCTTACATACACCCCACCATCACAACCCACCCCTCCCAGTACCCAGCACTGCATGCAACAACAATGCATGGACACCACTCACAGCCCTGCATGGACACTCATCACCACAGCATGCACAGTAGTGACAATCACTTAGCCAACCAAATTACAACTCACATAAGCCAAAGCTGCCTTGGTAATAACAACCATAGATGGAAACATACCCTTGAACAAGATGTCACACGCAGTAACAATAAGACTGCATTTACATCCCAACAGGACCCCCACACAACGTCACCGGAGAGGAGGTGCCAGCAACATCCAGCCCCCCCCCCGAAGAGGCCTACAGTGATAACATCAGCTCTGCACACCTGGATATGGATGACCAACCTGGCCCATCAGGGACCTCTGGACAGTCGGTTAACCAGACACAGTCCCAACCCACCACAGAGCCTCCCCACTCAGGAAACACCAGCACAGCACCCACCCAGTGGGCCCATACCACTGTCCCAAGGACACATCAATCAGCAGTATGTCCACCACTACAGGGACCCCAGACAACCCCACAAACACAGGACGATCAGGGACCTGGGGTCTGTGTCAGTGGGCACACGGTTCAGGGGACAGAGGCACAGGACAACAGGGAAGCTGAGAGGACTGCTGTGCGCCAGGGCGACGACAGGCCCAGAGTACCGACTCTCCACGAGGCACTCACCAACATCCTGGGAGTATACCACCATTCCCAGGAGACCATGGGCCAGATACTGGCCAAGTTGCAGGACACCCAGCGGCTGCAGGAGGGACAGTATCTGGGGATCAGGGAGGACCGAAAGGACATCCACACCACCCTGGTCACCATTGCAGGGGTGCTGGCAGACATGGCCAGCACCATGAGGGAGGCAGTGGCACACCAACGGGCCCCTGACGCTAGCCACACCGATGAACAGCCTTCCACCTCCACTGACGCTAGTGGACTGGAGGCCCCGCCACAGGAAAAACAGGCCACCAGCACCCCACCCCCTGCAGAAGGAGAACTACCCTGCAAACAGTCCCTGTGATCCAGGCAGAAGCCACAGACATTGACAAGACCCTGCCAAGAAATAAGACTCCCCTGATTGTCACCCTTGTGTCCAACTCTGTCACCCTGTCCACCTTGAACTGACATTGCTCCCTTTCCTATGCCCCCTTCGACAATGCACCTGTTACACCAATAGACTAGACTCTACTGTATACTGGACTTTCCTCCACCATCACCCAAGCCCATTGCACATTCCCATTTACTTCTCAGCACTGAAATAAACACCTTTGGGAAAAAACGAGTATAGAGTATGTTAAATGATTTAAGGATGTAGTTGTTTAACAATCAGTAGACATTGCAAATAGACTGTACAGTGATGTATACATAGTTATGACCTGTAATGTGCTGCAGTCAATACACTAGGAGCCACAGGAGGGCACAAATATCTGCAAGTAGGCATGTTAAAGGGTACAATAAGTGACCTTTGTTGTGGGAACAGCAGCCAGCCAGAGAAAATTCACTTCACAAAAGAGCAATGGAAAGCGAGGTTACAGTGTCTTACCTGTGTGTCACTGGAAGTACTGTTGTACTATAGTTGTTATGTTGTCCACATCCTCTTACTCTGCCTCCTCTTCGTCACTCTCCACAAATGTCACACAACCATCTCTGGCCTCATCCACCTGCAGAAAAGGCACCTGGCGTCTCAAGGCCAGGTTGTGCAACATGCAACATGCAACGATGGTCTGGCAGGCCTTCTTGGGTGAGTAGCACAGGGATCCACCTGTCAGATGGAGGCACCTGAACCTGGCCTTCAGGCGGCCAAAGGTGTGCTCAATGATCCTCCTTGTTCGCCCATGTGCCTCATTGTAACGATCCTCTGCCCTTGTCCTGGCATTGCTCACTGGGTTCAGTAGCCATGAGAGGTTGGGGTAACTAGAGTCACCTGTAGATCTCGAGGGATACCTGTTAGCCAGACACTCATTCTTATGGCTAATCCAACACCCATATACCAAGAGACACTAGGTGGGGACCATGGGCTCACCTATTAGCCAAACCCTGTGCCTCTGGAGATGAGCCACCACATATGGGATGCTGCTATTCCTCAAGATAAAGGCGTCATGCACAGACCCAGGGTACTTTGCATTCACATGGGAGATGTACTGGTCCACCGGGCACACTATCTGCACATTCATAGAGTGAAAGCTCTTTCAATTTCTGAACACCTGTTCATTTCGCCGGGGGGGGGGCAAAGGCAATATGTGTACCATCAATAGAACTAATGATGTTGGGGATATGTCCCAGTGCATAGAAGTCAGCCTTCACTGTGGCCAAATCGTCCACCTGGGGGAACACGATGTAGCTGCGCACGTCAGGGCAGACAACACTCTGGTCAGCACGGCTGTGACATCCCTGCTGACATGGCCACTGTTGCTTGGAAGGGGCCACTTGCCAAGAAATGGAGCACTGATAGGACTTGCACAAGAGGGGGGATCCCAGTCGGGTGACGGATAGCTGAGATCAGGTCTGGCTCCAATTGAGCACACAGCTCTTGGATTGTGGCCCTATCAAGTCTGTAGGTGAGGATAATGTGCCTGTCCTCCATTGTTGCCAGGTCCACCCGGGGTCTGGACACGGGGGTATGTCTCCATCTCCTATTTATCCTCAGAGGTTGAACTTTAGGGTGAAAAACGGTGAGCAGGTGGTCATATTCAAATATATCCTCAGAGTAAAATGCCTTGCATGTTGTGACAGAAACAGTATGTGAACGTGTAGTTCTGCTAATGTGCCTATGTCTGCTGTGACGCAGTTAGGTGCCATTGCCTGTTCCCCCCTGAAATGGCGGCTGCCTGACCTCTGTGGAGGACAAGTGGAAATGAGGTAATTCCGCTGACGTGTGTGCTGTTTCGGAAGGTGGTTCATGACCCTTCTGCAACACCTCATTGGTTATCATTGGGCCCTATGGGTTCCAGTAGCCAATGGTGACGTACGCCGGTGGTGACGGTACGCACCACCATGGACGTGACTGCCATTTTTTATCTGTTTACTCACTTGCTACCTGACCTTCAACAGGAAAGGACCTTACCTGGAAGTGCTTCTGTGACCTGTGTCTGGAAGCGACCATGACTCGAGTGTCTGGGGAAAGGGCCCCTGCCTTCACTTCAGAGGAGTTGGAGAGACTGGTGGATGGGATCCTACCCCAGTACCGTTTACTTTATGGTCCTCCAGACCAAAAGGGAGTACACTGTGAGCACGATGCATGGGGCATGAATGCATAGAGTGCTGTGTGTGTAAGCCTCATGTAAGGGGGGTGGCTGAGGGGTCCTGGGTAGAGTGCTGCATTTTTGGTGGTTAATGTCTGTGCATAAGGGGTTGGGAGGGATATGGTGGGCCATGAGTGTAACAGGCCGGACGGTATGACTAATACCTTTTTCTATGTATCTTTTTCTGCAGGTCAGCACAGATCAGAAAAAGGGTATTTGGTGTGCCATCACCAAGGACGTGCGGACCACTGTCGAAAACTGTGGGAGGACCTGCGCCGCTTGGCAGGGAAGACGGTGGAGGACCAGCTGGGGATGGCCTCCCAACGAGGAAGGGGTACCTGTCGTACCCTGGCCCCTCTGATGTTCCGCATCCTGGCGGTGGCCTAACTGGAGTTGGATGGGCGGTTGAAGGCACAACAGCAGCCACAAGGGGGTGAGTAAAGTTTCAGAATCAGAATATTTTGCGTGTTGAGGTGTTTTCTGGGTGGGGGATGTGGGTCAGTGGGTGCCCCAAGGCCAGGATGAACATGGCAGGGTAGGTTCCATGATGGGCAGGGTTTGATGCACTCCAGCCCCAAATATGCTAGTGGGCATCTACTACTGGGCAGGGTCCTGTGGGTTTCAGCTGTGCTGCTATTGGCGTTAGGCATTGTACTCCATGGCCTAGTGACTAGCATTGTAACTGGTAGTGCATGGCCTAGTGCATAGGGCTGTTCCCTGTGTGTTGTGTACACCAACGGTGGTATTGTTGCTGGCATTGACCAAGGGTATCCTCTGTCTCTCCCCCCCTTTTTGTTTTGTCACCCTGTCGTTGTGTGCATTAGCATCATCTGACGGAGGAGCAGAGGCACCAGCGATGGAGGGAGCTGCATTACACATGCCCCATGACGCCGAATCCACAGACGGTGAGGGCACAAGTGGAACGAAGGGCGAATGGAGCACCATGGCAAAGACTGGAGAGGAAAGTTCGGACAGCGACACCTCCTCCGATGGAAGCTCCATGGTTGTGGCGGACACCTCTGTGGCCACCCCAAGTACAGGTACAGCCACCACCCTCATACCAGCACCACCCTCCCTGCAGCCCCTCAGCATGTTTCCCATTCTCGCTCTCCCAGGAGGGTCGGCATCTCCTTTGCCCCAGGCACCTCAGGACCTGCCCCAATCAGCCCTGCTGCCCTCAGTGAGGAGTCTATTGACCTCCAGAGATTCATCTCTGTTGGGCAGTAAACCATAATGAATGCCATCCAGGATCTGGCAGGGCATTTGCAACAAACAAATGCATTCCTGGAGGGCATTCACTCTGGCATGGCGGCCCAACAGAGATCATTCAGGATTTGGCCAACTCCCTGATTGCAGCCATTGTCCCTGTCTCTAGTCTTCTTCCTCCAACTTCCTCTACCCAGTCCCATTCCCCTCAACCCCAGCCTATCCCAAGCACACCTTCAGACAAGCATGCATCCAAATCAACAAACAGAAGTGTCTCAGGCAAACACAAGCACCAAACTTCATCCGCACTCACACAAGCACCATACAGATGCAGACACACCAACATCCACTGCCTCCACTGTGCCCCCCTCCTCCTCCTTGTCTACCTCCCTCCCAGTAGCGTCTCCTCTCACACCTGCATGCACTGCATCTTCATCCACTACCTCCATCACCATCATGCCTATCACTACACACCCCTCACTGGCAGTCACCACTCCCACATCCATGGACACGTCCCCTGTGTCCTCTCCCACTGTGTCTGTGCCCTCTCCTCCCAAAGTACACAAACATAAGCTCTCAGACACACAACAGAGATCCACTTCACAATAGCATCACGCCCATGCACCTGCACCCAAAGACAGCAGACAGACACCTCCTACCCCCACTTCCTCATCCTCCACTCCCAAACCTTCACCCACTTCCAGCCCCAGTGTCCCTAAAAAGCTTTTCCTCTCCACACTTGACCTATTCCCTGCCCCTCCACCCCCGTCCTTCATTACGGGCCAGGGTAGTCAGGACCCAGGCTAGCACCTCAGCCACCCAGGCCACGGCCACTGCCGTTTCTGCATCCACTTCAGTTGTGACAGGCACTGTGAAGACACCAGCTGGCAAATGCAAGGAGGCACCACCAGCTGGCAGAAGCAAGGAGGCACCACCAGCTGCCAGGGGCAGGAAGGGAACACCAGCTGCCAAGGGCAATGACAAAGGCACAGGCGCCGGAGGCAGGATGGATACGGAGCCTGGTGCTGGAGCAGCATCGGGGGAAACAACACCAGCCATGGCACTTCAGCTGTCCGAGGCTGCGGGGGAAGGGCTGGAGCCTCCCCCCACCACAAGCAGCAGCACAACCAGCACCGTCGCCAACACCACTGCCAGCACCACTGCCAGCACCACTGCCAGCAGCAGCAGCCCCAGTGGGCAGCCGTCCGAGGCTGCGGGGGAAGGGCTGGAATCTCCGCCCACCACTTGCAGCACCGCCGCCAGCCCCGCCACTGCCACCACCGAGCAGCCGTCACCGCCGGGGGGCAGTGTGTAGTCGTGCTTCCATGGGCTGTAGTGAGTCCAGGCCCTTGCAAAAACTGTAGGTGTGACACCCAGGTGAGACTGTGACCTTGCACCCGCCAAGATCTGCATCAGAGGGCACAAAGCCCCCTCCAGAAACAGTGGAAGAATGTATCCACTCACCCCCACCTTGCCAGGATGGAGCACACTGGTCACAAGCCCCCTCCAGAAGCAGTGGAAGAATATATCCACTCACCCCCTCTTTGCCGGGATGAAGCACACTGGGCACAAGGCCCCCTCCAGAGTCAGTGGAGAAGCCATCCACTAGAGAGACTGTGGCTTTGCACTCCCCAGGACCAAGCAGTGGGCCCACCACACACTTGAGAGACTGTGGATTTACACTCCCCAGGACCAAGCAGTGGGCAAAACACCCTCTTGAGAGACTGTGGATTTACACTCCCCAGGACCAAGCAGTGGGCAAAACACCCACTTGGGAGACTGTGGCTTTGCACTCTCCAGGACCAAGGAATGGGCACACCACCCACTTGAGACTGTGGCTTTGCCCTCTCCAGGACCAAGTAGTGGGCACATCACCCACTTGAGAGACTGTGGCTTTGCACTACCCAGGACCAAGCAGTGTGCAAACCACCCACTTGAGAGACTGTGGCTTTGCACTCCCCAGGACATCACAGAGGGCATGTAGCCCCCTCCAGGAGCAGTGGCGTTGTACCATCTTCCGGCTGAGGTGCCCCCCATTCCCCTTCCCCATGAGGTGCATGTGTATTTTCGGTCTGATGCCCCAGGAGTGTTCTCTCCGTATTGGGGCAGGAGTCCAGTGGGGCCTTGGCCTATGTGATATGGCCCTGCGGGCCACCGACATTTTGGACTGGGCAGTGTCCCACCATTTGTATATATTGTAGATACTGTTTTGTGCTTTGAGGACATATTTCTCGAAATGTATATTATTACACTTCCTTTTGTCCTTGTGTTAATCCTGAGGAATATGGGGTGGATATGTAATGTTGCATCTGTTTGTGTGTATGGTGTTGGGGGTGGGGTTGGGGGTGTTGCATGTTGCGTGTGTGTGTCACTCTAAGTTTCCTCCAACCCTCCCTTGTGTGCTAGGTGTGGTACTCACCGTGGTCGTCTTCGCCGCCGTTCAGCATAGGTAACACCTGTAGTTCAGGCTCCATGGCGTTGTGGTTCTTCCTTGAGTGTCCAGAGGTGAGTTGTTTCCCTTTTGTGTACTGTGTCCGCAGTGCTTTTGATGGCATTGGCACTGCCCTGGAAAAGGTGGCAGATTGGCTTGTTGTAATAGGGTGGGCTGTACATTGTCTTCCGCCAGGCTGTTGGCGGTTACCGATGCGGTGCTTGTTGCTACCACCGGGGCAATCAGTGTGTTAAAGTGGCTGTCTGGGTTGGCGGTTTCCTTTTTTTACCGCCGGCCTGTTGGCAGCATCAACACCGCTTTATCACTGACTGCCAAGGTTGTAATGAGGGCCTTTATGACTGATCTCAAAAATTGACTTCAGGGAAAGAAGAAAAGAAGAGCTTATATGACTGATTGGAAATTCAATCACATGAGCAACTGGAAGTGTAAGCCTCAGATGTTCCCACCTTGAGAAAACTAATCATTTTAGATATTAGGCCACTTTTGAAAGAGCAGGTTACTTTTATAAGATTCTTAAACCCAATTAAATGTCGTTCTCCGCCATCACAAGACCTTCTTGGAATGTACATCCTGATAAATCACTTACCATGCTCCATGTTCCCTTTCTGAAGACATACAGCCCCAATAAAAGCTGTTAATTTGCTCCTCGATAGGTAAAATATGTTTTCTAGGGTTGCACATATATGAACAACCTATGCGATGAGAAACTGTTGCAAAATAGTTATACTGTCAGATTAAATATGTAGAAAGAACCCTCAAAACAACTCTTGAAATCTCTCTGGCTAAAATTGCCTGTGGATTATTCAATTCAGGACTCTGCAGGGGCCAATCTCATATTGCAGATATTTCAACCCAAGCACTCAATGGAACTAATTACGTGTATATGATGAACTTACCAGGTGTTAACTTTTGGAAGGTTTGAGATGAGTAGGAAACAACGTTGCAAAATTCAGTTTTATTCACAAGAGCATATACAAGTTAGATTGATATAAGCCATTAACCCACCACCTCTCAAATGACTGCAACAAGTCACTCTTTTGTGTGAATGACCGCAGCACTTTACTCTTTTGACTGCTCTCAAGGACCAGAACATTTTCATTCTTCCCCAGATGTTGTCCAGACATCAAGACCCCAATGGCTCATTCACTCTTTTGCAATCTGGTGTTTGCACAATAATATTAATTATGCAATTATTGGGTGCTGGAAATGTTCACTGGACTCTTAATTAGGCATCACCATTTGTCAATAGTATATGAACCTGAACAAGCCATTTTTACATTCTGTCGGCCAGGGAATGGGAGTTGCTGGGAGCAAAATACAAGTATAATTGCAAAATTCATGACTTACAAATTCAATTTGACGCTGTGGCCATGTGCATAATTCATTTTGTCTATTACATTCTATCAGATTACTAGAACAGCACCTACAAATTAATTGTGGCAATGTCTACGACTACCACAAAATACAACTATTCCTCCCCCAAAAAATAATTTTGGAAAGAATAGACGATCCTTTTAACCCATTGTGTAGTTCTTATATTTTAAAAATTCACCTCAGCCTTCTGTTGAGGTGCTCCCTCAGGACCATCACTACATACTTAGGTAACAAAGCTAGCGCAGATGGCATTATCCTCCAAAGGAATGTTATCATTTCCCAACGTGATTCACAATACTGTAATGGTAGGTTTACATTTTCAGGTTATTCATAAATCACATAAGACTTTCAAAATGTAACTCACATATTTAATTTGCATATACATATCTTATATTAGAAAATATTCATTTTTTTACATAAATTGTACCTGTTAATCTAGCACTTTTTTATCTGCCCTCTTGACTCCATGGACAGAAAGACCTTGATCTGTTCAGCCTATGAAGTGAAATTTTACTTCATAGATATGAATGTTTGATGTGAATTATTTTGGTTCCTTCAGTAATAAACAAAAACATAAATCTAGCAGCACTCACCCCTCAGTTTCCCATTAGGAAAAAAAGCTCTGCATTGTATGCCTCTTACCACTTTGAACAGCAAATGGATGACCAGAGTTTGATTATTCAAATACAAATTTGCCAGAACCCGGAGACTCAAATAAAAATACAAACATAGCCTAGCCACACAGCACTAACACACAGAAAGAACAATAGACCCATGTTCTTGCTTATGTTTATGACAAAGTTTGTGGTAAAAATTATTAATCCTTTCTGTGCGTCAACCAGCTGCGAACTGCCGTCAGCCGTCCTGAAACCCACCCACGGGAGAAGCACTGGCACTCCGCTTGTGGGCTACCTATCTAAACCCCCACCAAGCATGGCAGCAGATGTGCTTCCACTGCCCCTTGCCCCGTGGCATCTAATGACATCAGCTTGCACCACTTGCCAAAGTCATTAGAAGTTGTCAGGGATGAGCTGGAAGCCATTTGATTCCAACGTGTCATAGGTGAAAAGTACGTTTCTCCTCTGTGAGGGGTTTTCTTGAACAAAGAGGCATCGGGGAAGGAAAAGTGTTTTCCTTTCCTCCAAGGCATTCCTGCTGGGTATGGGATTGTGCAGTAGCAATGCCTACTACACACCAGGGATTTTGTTTTTTTGTATTTTATTGTGTGTGATTATAATGTTGGGGAGGGGCCCCTTGGGGAAGGATCACTCCCCTTTACAGAGCATATATTTTGGCCATGTCTGCCCCCTTTGGTGGCAGATCAGCCTGTTTTTTTATGCTCATCTGCTCTCTAGGAGGACACAAACACTAGGCCACCAGAGATATTTTTGGTGATATTGGGGAGTGGTCCCTTGCTTAAGGGTCACTATCCTTTAGGGGTCATTATTTTGGCCATATGTGGTCCCTTTGGGGCAGATGAGCCTTATGCTTTTTGGCCCATCTACCCCCAAGGGTGGCAGATGCCACTAGACACCAGGGACATTTGATACAGTATGCTGCTGTTCTTGTGCGGAGCAGCCCCTTTGGCAAGAATTACTCTCTTTTAGGGGTGATTATTTTGGCCATTTCTGCCCCACTGGGGGCATAGCAGCCTTATGCCTTTAGGCCCATCTGCCCCCAATGAAGGCAGAAGACACTAGGCACAAGGGATGTTTTATTCAGCATATTGTTGTTGTGGGAAGCTCCCCCTTGGTGATTATTTTGGCTGCTTCTACCCCCCTTGGGGGACAGATCAGCTTTTTACTTTTAGGCCCATTTGCCCCGAGGCGGGCAGAAGCCATCAGACACCAGGGATGTTTTATTCAGCCTGTTGTTGTTATTGTGGGGAATGACACCTTGGGCAATGGCCGTTCCCTTTAGGGGGTGATTATTTTGGCAGTTTGTAAGGCTTACATTTGGTATAATAAATTGGTTATCCATCTCTTCCATTTAGCAACCTTTATTGCATTTGTTGTGTTCAAGGAATGTTATCCAGAGTCAAAGATGACTTTTGTTCAGTTTCTAGGCAATCTTATTGAAGTGGAACAGGCAAGTGTTCCTAGAGTTGTAATGGAGGAGTATGTCCCTAGATTGAGAGATTGCCACTTTGCTGATCACATTCCTCCCACACCCAAAAAAACCAATCCCTGTAAGAGATGTAGAGTCTATATGCAAACAGGCATGCCAAAGGAAAGCTTTATGCACTTATGAAGTTATTGAAAATCACAGTTTTTAACCTTTGCCCAAGTTTGACACAGTTAAAAACATGCCATATTGGTGGGTAACAATAAGACACTTTCATTGCACTTCTCCTCTTAGTTGGGAATTCAACTCACACAAAAAAAACTGCTCTGCTGTAATCAGGCATTGAAGCACACCCCTGATGTGGTTGGAGTCTTGGATGAGACTCCAATGACGAAGTATGCCACCATCTAGGTTGGTGGATGAGTGGTCTTTTTAACAGAACCTAAAGGTGTTTTCCACAGTTTGAGTGTTTGGGACGTCACAATAGTAAGAGACTTGGTAGTGTGCTTGCTTCTTGCTTGAAAACTAGACACTCAGGGGAGTACAGAGTGGTGTGCCTCTTGTGGAACCCAACAAGTTGTTTAATCACAATGCCTTGCAAAGCTCTAAATGTGACTAAAATCCGTCATTTTCCTTGCATTTCTGTGACATATTCCTCCAATAACAGAAATAAACTACACATTTCCTACCATCCAGCGTTCCCCTCAGTCTCCCAATAAAAATGATACCTTACTTGTTTGGGTGCCCACAGCAGAGCCAGCCTAAAAACATTGTTAAAAACTGCCCTTTTGGGCCCACTTTAGTTCCCCCTCAATCTCTACAGGTTTTTGACCCTTCCCTGACACAGACACTTGGCCCACATACACAAGTGAGGTATCATTTTTATCAGGGGACCGAGGGAAACATTGAGCGTTAGGAGATTGTGGCTTCCCTCAGATTCCAGAACATTCCATTACAGAAATGTGACAAAAAATATAAATTTGTAGACAAATTTTGAGGTTTGCAAGGTTTTCTGGGGCAAGAGAACATGGTGAGAGCCACACATGTCACCATATCCTGGATTCCCCTAGGTGTCTAGTTTTCATAAGTGTACTGGTTTGCTAGGTTTCCCTAGGTGCTGACTGAGGTAGAGCCAAAACTCCACAGCTAGGCACATTGCAAGAAACAAGTCAGTTTACAGTGAAAAAATTTGATATGTCCATGTTGCGTTTTGCACCATTTCTGTTGCGGGCACAAGGCCTGCCCAAAAAAGTGAGGTACCATTTTTATTGGGACACTTGGGGGAATGCTGGGTGGAAGGAAGTTTGTGGCTACCCTCAGATTCCAGATTTTCCCATCCTAGAAATATGGGGAAAATGTGTTTTTAGACAAATTTCTGGGTTTGTAAGGGATTCTGGGTAACAGAACCTGGTGTGAGAGACACAAGTCAACCCATCCTGGGTTCTCCTAGGTGTCTAGTTTTATAAAATGTACATGTTTGCTATGTTTTCCTAGGCACTGGCTCTGCTAGGGCCTAAAATCCACAGCTGGGCACATTGCACAAAATGAGTCAGTTTTCAACGGAAAAATGTGATGTGACCACATTGAGTTTTTTTGCCAGTTTTCGTTGTGGCAATAGACCTACCCACACAATGAGATACCATTTTTATTAGGACATTTGGGGGACTGCTGGGTGGAAGGAAGTTTGTAGCTCCCCTCAGATTCCAGAACTTTCCATCACAGAAGTGTGAAAAAAATGTGTTCTTTTAGACAAATTGTGAGGTTTTCAAGGGATTCTTGACATGACAGTCTGGTGAGAGCCACAGAAATCCGCTCATCCTGGATTCCACTTGGGGTCTAGTTTTCAAAATGTCGAAGTTTGCTTAGTATTTCTAGGTGCTGATTGTGCTAGGCCCAAAATCCGCAGCTAGGCACATTGCAAAAATTGAGTCAGTTTTCTGTGGAAAAATGTGATTTGTACATATTGGTTTTGTACCATTCACTGTAGCAGTCACTAAGCCTAGCCACAAAAAAAGGTACCATTTTTATTGGGACACTTGGGGGAATGCTGGGTAGAAGGAAGTTTGTGGCTCCCTTCAGATTCCAAAACTTTCCATCATAGACATGTGAGGAAAATTTGAGACAAAATTTGAGGCTTGCAAGGAATTCTGGCTAACAGTACCTTGTGAGAGCCATGGAAGCCACGCTACCCTGATTTTGTCCATGTGTCTTGTTTTACAAAATGTACAGGCTTCCCAAATTTCCCTAGGTGCCGGCTGAGCTAGGCCATGAGCCACCACTGGGCACATAGCAAAAAACGAGTCATTTTTCAGTGGAAGGATGTGATGTCCCCCCTGTTGAGTTTTGGGCCATTTTCTATTGCAGGCATTAGACCTACCCTCACAACTGAGGTACCATATTTATTGGGAGACATGGGGGAATGGTGGGTGGAAGGAAGTTTGTGACTCCACTCAGATTTTAGAATTTTCCATCACAGAAATGTGAGGGAAATGTGTTTTTAAACACATTTTGAACTTTGCAAGGGGTTGTGGGTAACAGAATCAGGTGAGAGCCACACAAGTGTCTAGTATTCATAAATATACAGGTTTGACAGGTTGCCCCAGGTGTCAACTGTGCTAGGGCCCAAAATCCTCAGCTAGGCACATTGCAAAACAAAACTCACTTTTCAGTGGAAAAATGTAATGTGTCCATGCTGTGTTTGCACTATTTACTGCTGTGGGCACTACGGCTACCCATACAAGTGAGGTGCCATTTTTATTAGAAGACTTGGGGAATGCTGGATTGAAATAAGTTTGTGGCTTCCCTCAGATTCCAGAACTTTCCATCACAGAAATGTGAGGAAAAGGTTTTTTTTAGACAAATTGTGAGAACAGCAAGGGATTATGGGTCCTGGTGAGAGTCACACAAGTCACCTTATCCTGGTTTCCCCTAGATGTCTAGTTTTCCAGAATGTGCAGGTTTGCTAGGTTTCCCTAGGTGCTGGCTGTGCCAGGGCGAAAAATCCACAGCTAGGCAAACTGCAAAAATGAAGTCAGTTTTCACTGGAAAAATGTGATGAGCCCATGTTCTGTTTTGGGCCGGTTCCTGTAGTGTGCACTACTCCTATCCACACAAATGATGTACCATTTTTAACTGGAGACTTCGGGGAACACAGAATGGTAGAGCAAGAGCAAGTGTTATTACCAATTGTCCCTCTCTGCATTTGCGTCTTCCAAATGAAAGACAGTGTGTAAGAAAGAAGTAATTTTGAGAAAGGCTGTCTGTTTTATATGCTAATATGGGTAGCCACAAATTCAGACAGATGTGCTAATAACCACTGCTTCTAACCTCCATGTCTTGTGCCCATTTCAAAAATGCATACCATTTTTACCAAATGAATTGCTGTACACTAAGTACACAATGAAAAAATATTGTAAGGTGTAGCTCAGGTATTGGCTCTTAGTGCTTCTGGTTTTTGCTGAACCTACAAGCCCTATAAATCCGCACAACCCGAATGATCCAGCCGACGTAACGGTATATTGCTTTTGAAAATCTGCCATACTTAGAAATATTTACTGAGGAACACATAGACACAAATGGCTGTTTTTTTAACTCAATTTCAATATATTTGTAACTCAATTCTTAATTTCTATAGGAAAACCTTGAAGGATCCACACAAATGACTCTTAGCTGAATTAAGAATTTTGTCTATTTGTTTAGGTTCCCCGGATCCATCATTGGTTTCACACCATTTCTACCACTAACTGCAAGGAGGTTGAAAGCAATGGGATATGTTCCAGTAAAATGCCAAAACTGTGTTGAAAAATTAGATTTTCTGATTCAAGTCTGTTTGTTCCTGAAAGAAGGGAAGGTGGTGCTTTTAGCCCCAGAAACCCTTTGCTGATACCGTTTGCAGGGGAAAAAAATAATGACGCTTTCTTCTGCAGCACTTTTTTCCCCACAAAAACAAAATGTTGCTGTATTTTGGCTAATTTCTCAGTCCTCCCAAGGGAAATCAACCCTGGGTATCTTTAGAATCCCCAGGATATTAGATAAAAAGGATGCAAAACTGTTGTGAATGGCATATGTGGACCAAACTACCCCAAATAGCCAAAAAAAGACTTAAAGGCTTAGGACGGAGGCAGGTTCATTGGGATTAATATTCTGGTATCTGAACCGTCTCAAACCACACTTTGAACGGACTGAATTGTCTATGCTCCTAGTGCCAGATGATGGGATGGAGGAAGAGAGTGAGCGGAGGAAGAGAGTGAGCCTCTTCCTGACCTCCTGTCTGCTGGAGAGAAAGATGGGTCTGTGGAGGGAGTGAACCTCTCCCCCTCCCTGACCTCAGAACAACAGAGTGTCTGTCGCTAGGTATTTGGTCAGCTTGCCTCCCTGTTCTCCTTGGTCCCAGGGGTCACACACTTGTGTACACATGATATGGACATTGGGGACAGTCTACACATTAAACAATAGGTTTACAGGGTGACTGATAAGGTCAGGGCTAGCATCAAAGATGAGGTGTCTAACATGTTATTCCTACGGGCCATTGAGTTTTCTAGCAGTCCTTGGGACAGCCCTGTGGTCTTGGTCCCACAGGCTGCTGCTCCTGGTGCCACCTCAGGTCTCCAGTTCTGTGTGGACTACCAGGGTCTCAATGCGGTCACTAAAACCGATGTGCTCCCCATCCCCCGTAGCTGATGAGCTCATCGATGGGGTGGGAGCTTCCAAATACCTCAGCACATTTGATTTGACATCTGAGTATTGTCAGATTTCCCTAACTGAGGGGACCAAGGAGGGGGTCAGCGTTTTCTACCCCAGATGAACACTTCCAGTTTAAATGATGCCATTTGGAATTAAAAAGGCCCTGCCACATTCCAGAGTTTGGTCAAACAGGTTTTGGCTGGGCTGGATGACTTCAGTGCTGCATACCTGGATGACATTGCAGGGTTCAGTTCCAATTGGGAGGAACACTTGCAGCACCTCTGCAGAGTGTTGGAGGCCCTGCAAAAGGCAGGCCTCACTATTAAAGCCAGTAAGTGCAAATAGGGCAGGGTTCAGTGGTGTATGTGGGGCACCAGGTAGGGAGTTGCCAGGTGGCACCCCTACAAGCAACGATTGACACCATTCTGGCTTGAGAGCCTCCCAAGACCCAGACTGAGGTGAGAGCCTTTTTATGCCTCACTGGCTATTACAGGAGGTTTGTTAAGGGATACAGCACCATTGTTGCCCCCTTGAAGGAGTTGACTTCGAAGAAGCAACCAAAGAAGGTGATCCGGACAGAGGCTTGCCAGAGCGCTTTTGATGCCCTGGAGGCTGCCATGTGCACAGCACCTGTGCTGAAGGCACCTGACTACTCCAAGGAGTTTGTTGTGCAAACAGACGCCTCAAAGCATGGTATAGGAGCAGTACTCTCACAGCTTAATGAAGAGGGCCTAGATCAACCTGTAGCGTTAATTAGTAGGAGGTTACTTCCCAGGGAATGTAGGTGGAGTGCAATAGAGTGTGAAGCTTTTGCTATCCAGTGGTAAAGTGCCCAGAGTATCAAAAACAGCAAAAACAGAGTCGAACACACATCAACAACCTGGGGAACAGAGGCACAAAGTTAGGGGAGACCATGCAAAGGATGCCAAGTCTAACAGCTCCCATTCGATGCACTTTGGTCAAATGGCCGGTGGCTCCCTGAGCATGGCAAATGTCATACACCAGCAGAAAATATATGCAACTTTGAATTTGTTTGTGACAAAAAATTGGACTGCCCTTCCCAAATTACTAAAATATCCTCTACCTATTTCTTTCACTCGAAGGTTCTTCCACTCCTCCCCTCAGAGGTCTGATTTCCAGTTTTGAGGGTGATCATTGGCTGTAATGCTTTTCATTTGAATCTGTCTATTGAGCAACAGCATGAACTGCAGATCACTCAAAATATGGCCACAAGTAAAAAACATCTTAGACTTCCTCCTTCTTCGGACGCCCACATCAAGCCATATCAAACTACTCAATTGGCTGCCTTCTGAAACGGGAGTTTCATTTAAATGTGTGTGCCTTTGCCATAAGGCTGTAAATGGCAACAGTCCCGCCATTTTAAGCAGGGCCACTTCCTTTTACCAACTGTCTCAGGATCTGGTAACGTCAGGGTAGGGCAAAGATTGATAAAGCGAGATCAAGAGGTTGTGTGTTCTCTCTTGTTGCTCCTTCTCTTTGGAAATCCTAGCAGCAATCCCTCGCCTGATGAATGACATTGTTTCTTTTGTAAAAAACGCTCAATATGTGGCTTTTAAGAATTAGCCCCTACTTTTAATATCCTCTGTCAATAGTATTTTAACTCAGCGCCGGAATGCCCTTTCGGTAACAGAGCGCTTTATAGAAGTTACAAAATAAGAGAAATAAAATATGCATAGAAATATTATTATACTAAATAAATATTGTTACCTAATTTACACCGAATCCATTTCCAGGCCTAATTAATTACTTACAATCTGAGGCTGTCCCAATCTGTATAAAACAGACATCAGTCGAATGATTACCTATCCTGCATCGTCCTCTAGAAAGAAAAACATTGATCTTGATTAGCATGTCTGTATGTTTCTGAACTCTTGATTTAGGAGGGTTGTTTTAACCAAAAAACTTCCTTGTTTTGAATAAATTATATTTCTATACTCATAAATACAAACAACCATTAGTTATATTTTTACCTAGCTACTTTGGAAAGAGCTAGACTTGTGTTCTGGAGATATAGGAGACACCCGTGTTGCCACGTTCACTGTCCTCACTGGAAAGGCACACAGACTAGCCCCGAAGCGCGAGTGCTAATGTTTCAGATTTGTGTGCATTGTTTTATTGAGCAAACAAGGAAGCGTTCGAAACATCACTTAATAGCTGATCAAGGTAATCTCTTTTCATAAAATAATTTCAGTTCATCCTTGCGTGTTTAATTCATTTCATTTCATCATACTTGCTTTGTATACACCCATGCATTTTAACTCTTCCCGGTATCCTGTACATTGTTAATCATGTAAATTCCATGTTTGATCTGCATTTTCGCAGTAGAAAATAATTGACAAGGAAAGAATGTAATTGGCAATTGAGTTTCCGCATTTTCTCGATGCAGTTGAAGTCGCACAATCACTAAGCAAGTGACAGCAGTGGAATACAACTCTTTAGAAAGCCAATTAACACGTTGTAATCTTTTTTTAACCAGCTGTCTGGTTTCAAAAACATATTGGAGGCATGCAGAAAGTTTACCAAGATATGCATTCCACCTATTGCTTACAAAGGCCCTTATATTTTGGGGCTATGATTTGCATGCTTCCTTTTCATGTCTGGCCTTGTCACTCTTGTGTTTGTCCAGTCCATGAAGCATTGTCTCTTTGCCATGTGTGTGTTTTCCTAGTGTCTGTGTTCAGTGTCAGGGCAATACTTTTTCTTTTTCGTAAAAACATTCACAGGGAGTGTATGGGTTTTGACTCATCTCCCTTTAACACCCCCTTCGTGCTGCTGTCCTTTGTGCTTCTCCCCTCCTCCTACCTGTTGCTCGCACCAGTGTTGTTCTCCATGTTACATCTACTCTTCTGCCTTCCTTCTTGTTCCTTCTGCGTCCCCTTGCCTTCTGTGTAGTTTTCATGTCCCGCATTGCTGCCATGCCCCCTGCCTACCGTTGCTGCTTCCATGTACCCGAGCCCTATGAGTGTTGCTTCTGTGTTCCCCATCCTATCCTTTGTTGCCTCTATATCCCTCGCCTTCCCCGTTTGTCTTCCCTGTCCCCTGCTCTCCCCTGTATTGCTTTCAAAGCCACACTGTTTCATCAACCCATCGTTTCTACTCTCCCCCACCAGCTTTAAGAACATGAATAAAACGTTTAAGAAGATTTTTTATTATTTTTTAGTTACCAATGCTAATTGGACCCTAACTAAAACAAAAAAAGCAGCCCTATCACTTTTTTAAGCATGCAGATGTTTGATGTGTGCCCCTATAACTGACAGCAGTGGCTGATAACATTGTTGTTGGACCTGGCTTTTTGACAGGGTCATCCCCAAACTTTTTGCCTTCCTCCTTCTCTTTTTCTGACCTCATTTTTGCTGGTTTTTAGACTCTGCGCACTTTACCACTGCTAACCAGTGCTAAAGTGCATATGCTCTCTCCCTTAAAACATGGTAACCTTGAATCCTACCTGATTGGACTATTAATTTACTTATAAGTCCCTAGTAAGGTGCACTTTATGTGCATAGGGCTGGTAAATTAAATGCTACTAGTGGGCCTGCAGCACTGGTTGTGCCACCCACTTAAGTAGCCCCTTTTCCTTGTGTCAGGCCTGCCATTGCAAGGCCTGTGTGTGCAGTTTCACTGCCACCTCGACTTGGCATTTAAAAGTACTTGCCAAGCCTAGTACTCCCCTTTTTCTATATATAAGTCACCCTTAATGTGTGCCCTAGGTAACCCCTAGAGCAGGGTGCTGTGTAGATAAAAGGCAGGACATATACCTGTGTAGTTATATGTCCTGGTAGTGTAAAACTCCTAAATTCGTTTTTACACTACTGTGGGGCCTGCTTCCTTCATAGGCTAACATTGGGGCTGCCCTCATACACTGTTGAAGTGGCAGCTGCTGATCTGAAAGGAGCAGGAAGGTCATATTTAGTATGGCCAGAATGGTAATACAAAATCCTGCTGACGGGTGAAGTCGGATTTAATATTACTATTCTAAGAAATGCCACTTTTAGAAAGTGAGCATTTCTTTGCACTTAAATCTTTCTGTGCCTTACAATCCACGTCTGGCTGGGCTTGGTTGACAGCTCCTTGTGCATTCACTCAGACACACCCCAAACACAGGGTACTCAGCCTCACTTGCATACATCTGCATTTTGAATGGGTCTTCCTGGGCTGGGAGGGTGGAGGGCCTGCTCTCACACAAAGGACTGCCACACCCCCTACTGGGACCCTGGCAGACAGGATTGAACTGAAAGGGGACCTGGTGCACTTCTTAGCCACTCTTTGAAGTCTCCCCCACTTCAAAGGCACATTTGGGTATAAAACAGGGCCTCTGCCCTACCTCATCAGACACTTGCTGGAGAAGAAACCTGAACCAGAAACTACATCCTGCCAAGAAGAACTGCCTGGCTGCTCAAAGGACTCACCTGTCTGCTTTCTACAAAGGACTGCTGTCTTGCTGTTGCCCTGCTGCCTTGCTGAACTCTTGTCTGGCTGTGAAAGTGCTCTCCAAGAGCTTGGATAGAGCTTGCCTCCTGTTCCTTGAAGTCTCAGGACCAAAAAGACTTCTTCCTTTCACTTGGACGCTCCGTGCGCCGAAAATTTCGACGCACAGCTTGTTTCGCGGCGAGAAAAACGCCGCACACCGACGCTGATCGACGCGACGCCCTCGGGACGATCGAGACTTCGACGCACAACCTCGCAAGGACAAAGCCGCCCGACTTTCCAGGAGAAATCGACGCGACGCCTACCGTGAGTGCGAAAATTTGACGCACGGCCTCGCAAGGACAACGCCGCCCGACTTCCAAGGAGAAATCAACGCGACGCCTGCCGTGAGACCAAAATTTCGACGCACGGCCTCGCAAGGACAACGCCGCCCGACTTCCAAGGAGAAATCGACGCGACGCCTACCGTGAGATCGAAACTTCGACGCGCAGCCCCGCAGAACGACGCGCAGCCGGAAAATAAGCAGGAGAATCCACGCACAGACCCGGGACATCTGGTAATCCCCGCGATCCACAAAAAGAGACTGTCTGCGCGCCGGAAAACGACGCCCGACTTCCCCGCGTGGAAAAGAACGACGCAAGTCTGTGTGTGCTGAGAGGAAATCGACGCACACACCCCTTTTTCCACGCATCTCTTCTCTTGTGGCCCTCTGAGGAGATTTCCCACCAGAAACCAGGTACTCTGTGCTTGAAAAACACTTTATTGCTTTTTAAAGACTTAAAGACACTTAATATCACTTTTCAGTGATATCTTTACAAATTCGTATTGCAACTTTGATCGTTTTGACCTGAAGATACCCAGATAAATATTATATATTTTTCTAAATACTGTGTGGTGTATTTTTGTGGTGTTATGCTATGGTGTTGTATGATTTATTGCACAAATGCTTTACACATTGCCTTCTAAGTTAAGCCTGACTGCTCGTGCCAAGCTACCGGAGGGTGAGCACAGGCTGATTTTGGATTGTGTGTGACTTACCCTGACTAGAGTGAGGGTTCTTGCTTGGACAGAGGGCAACCTGACTGCCAACCAAAAACTCCATTTCTAACATTGGTGATCAGCGGTGAGGATAGGACTTGTATTTGTGCAGTGACATACAGTAGCTAAGTATTTCACTACCTACCCACAGTTGAAGGTCAACTTGGTTTTTATCTCTTTTTGCAAATCCGTTTTTTTTCCTGACAATTTTCAAAAACTAAATCCTCACTCAACATGTCTCTGACTGGGTCTCAGACAGGGGACTTTGACCTAGTCCAGTTGGATACATATACGGTCAAACAACTAAGAGGATTCTGCAGGGCATTGAGGGTACCCACCCAAGGGGCCTCCAGAAAGGAGGACTTTCAAGTGGCGCTGAGGGCCTGGGCAGAAGCCCATTTAGAGGATGATGAGGAAGAGGAGCCAGAAAATGGCCCCTCAGAGGAATTTTCACTATCTGTGGATGGTGTTACCACTGCAATTGTGCACCCTTCCAGACCAGGGAGCAGTGTCTCTGGGCAAAGCCTGACCGCAGAGGAAAGGAGAGAAGAAAGGGAGTTCCAATTGCAAATGGCAAAATTGAAAATTGAGGCTCAACAGGAGGAGAGAAGGGCAGAAAGAGAAGCCAAACAAGCTGAGGCTGAAAGAGCAGCCAAACAGATTGAAGCTAAAAGAACAGCCAAACAGATTCAAGCAGAAGCTGAAAGTGCAGCCAAACAAGCGGAAGCTGAAAGAGCAGCCAAACAGGTGGAAGCTGAAAGAGCTCTGGCTGAAAAGAAACTATTGTTGGCTCATGAACTGAGTCTCAAGGAGCTGGAGATCAAGGCAAGACAGTCTGAATCCAGCAATAATGGTGGCAGCATACTGACAGGACCTGCTGGAGAAAAGAAGGTTTGTATACCCAAAAATGTGGTGCCCAGTTTTGTGGTGGGAGATGACATAGATAAATGGTTAGCTGCTTATGAAGTTGCACTAAGGGCTCATGAGGTTCCTGAAGGGCAATGGGGGGTAGCTATGTGGGGTTATGTACCGCCATTGGGGAGGGATACACTCCTCACATTGGATCAACCTGATCAAAACAAATACCCACTTCAGAGAGCCATTTTACTTGCCAAGTTTGGGCTGACCCCTGAGGGATACCGTCAGAGGTTCAGGGACAGCACCAAACAAACCACACAAACATGGGTAGATTTCTTTGACTTCTCCAGTAAGGCACTGAATGGATGGGTGCGGGGCAACAAAGTAACTGATTATAAAGGTTTATATGACTTGATTCTGAGAGAGCATATGCTTAATACTACTTTTACAGAGTTGCGCCAGCACTTAGTGGATAGTAAGCTGACTGATCCCAGGAAGCTTGCTGAGGAGGCGGACCTCTGGGCAAGCACCAGAGTGTCCAAAAAGGTATCTGGGAGTGACCCCGAGAAGGGTAGTTCCGGTTCCCCCCAACAAAGTGAGGGGGAGGTTAGAGATGACCCAGGCGAGTTCCAGAGTAAGGGGGGAAGAAAGGGTTCCCATACCCCCTCTGAGAAACAGGGTGGGGGTTCTGGTGGGCAGTGGCCCAAAGTATCCCATTTCCAACCCCGCTGCTTTGAGTGTTCCCAGATAGGACACAGGAAGGGGGACTCTGTCTGTCCAAAGAACTCACCCCATATTGGGACCTCTACAGGGGTGGCCAATGTGGCCTTAGGGGAATGTCGTCCCCAGGGGCAGGTCGTAGACCATGCCTTCATCTCCTTCAGTTGGGAGGTGGACTCAGAGGGTAAACTGGTGATCCCTGAGGGTGGGAGTCGTCACTTCCACCAGGTGGGAGTGAATGGGATCCCAGTCACCGCTCTGAGAGACACGGGGGCTAGTCTTACCATGATTGTGGAGAGACTAGTGTCACCAGAGCAGTACACCGGACAGGTGTGTAGAGTGACTCCAGCCATTGGGGAAGATTTCTTCCGCCCCATGGCCCGGGTGTCCCTAGAGTGGGGTGGGGAGGTGACCCAGAGGCGGGTCATAGTTAGTCCCCAGCTGCCCATTGACTGCATTCTGGGGAATGAGTTTCCCTTAGTGTCAGGAGAGCTGAGAGGGCCGACCCCCAAGGGTGCCCTAACAGTTCAGATATCTGGCGGTACCACTCCCCAGAGGAGGGTATGGAAGCCCAGATGGGGAGGCACGGGGAAAAAGGACTCACCCCTGCCCTCTGTTCAGCCTCAGAGTACAGACCCTGGGCTGAGGGACCAGTATCAGGGACCCACCCCTGACCTGGTGAGAGTGGAGAAGGGGTGCCAGACCCCTGGGGTTACTACCCCCCATTCTGGGATGCTACAGGAATCCCTTGGGAGCTCCCTACCAGCCCCCCAGCTGGAGGAGAAGCTCAGCCAACGGCCCCCCTCCGGGTCTCCACCTAGCAGTGGATGGCCAGGGGCCTGGCTCATAACACTGACAGCTGTCAGTGGCATCTATTGGTTTCTGTCCTTGTGGGCAGAGTTTTCCCTGGGTTGGGGACAGAAGTCAGACCCAAGGAATGGAATGGGCCACATCACTTTGTTGGCCATGGTGATACTGTCTGCATACTGGGATACATCTGTAAGCAAATTAAAGTTAGGAGCTGTACAGATGGGGTCCTCAGGTGATGAGAAGGGTTCCCCATGGGCCAGATCAGTGGCCCCAGAGAGTATAGACAAAGAAGCCTCACTGAGTTCGGAAAGGCGTAGAACTGGCGAGTGCCCCTGCAGTAGTGGGCCATTGTCCATGTTCTATCGCCTTAAGCAGGGAAGTCCATCAGAGTGTTGATTAGTCTACCCTGGCTTTAGGCTGGGAGGGGGTCATGTTGGACCTGGCTTTTTGACAGGGTCATCCCCAAACTTTTTGCCTTCCTCCTTCTCTTTTTCTGACCTCATTTTTGCTGGTTTTTAGACTCTGCGCACTTTACCACTGCTAACCAGTGCTAAAGTGCATATGCTCTCTCCCTTAAAACATGGTAACCTTGAATCCTACCTGATTGGACTATTAATTTACTTATAAGTCCCTAGTAAGGTGCACTTTATGTGCATAGGGCTGGTAAATTAAATGCTACTAGAGGGCCTGCAGCACTGGTTGTGCCACCCACTTAAGTAGCCCCTTTTCCTTGTGTCAGGCCTGCCATTGCAAGGCCTGTGTGTGCAGTTTCACTGCCACCTCGACTTGGCATTTAAAAGTACTTGCCAAGCCTAGAACTCCCCTTTTTCTACATATAAGTCACCCTTAATGTGTGCCCTAGGTAACCCCTAGAGCAGGGTGCTGTGTAGATAAAAGGCAGGACATGTACCTGTGTAGTTATATGTCCTGGTAGTGTAAAACTCCTAAATTCGTTTTTACACTACTGTGGGGCCTGCTTCCTTCATAGGCTAACATTGGGGCTGCCCTCATACACTGTTGAAGTGGCAGCTGCTGATCTGAAAGGAGCAGGAAGGTCATATTTAGTATGGCCAGAATGGTAATACAAAATCCTGCTGACGGGTGAAGTCGGATTTAATATTACTATTCTAAGAAATGCCACTTTTAGAAAGTGAGCATTTCTTTGCACTTAAATCTTTCTGTGCCTTACAATCCACGTCTGGCTGGGCTTGGTTGACAGCTCCTTGTGCATTCACTCAGACACACCCCAAACACAGGGTACTCAGCCTCACTTGCATACATCTGCATTTTGAATGGGTCTTCCTGGGCTGGGAGGGTGGAAGGCCTGCTCTCACACAAAGGACTGCCACACCCCCTACTGGGACCCTGGCAGACAGGATTGAACTGAAAGGGGACCTGGTGCACTTCTTAGCCACTCTTTGAAGTCTCCCCCACTTCAAAGGCACATTTGGGTATAAAACAGGGCCTCTGCCCTACCTCATCAGACACTTGCTGGAGAAGAAACCTGAACCAGAAACTACATCCTGCCAAGAAGAACTGCCTGGCTGCTCAAAGGACTCACCTGTCTGCTTTCTACAAAGGACTGCTGTCTTGCTGTTGCCCTGCTGCCTTGCTGAACTCTTGTCTGGCTGTGAAAGTGCTCTCCAAGGGCTTGGATAGAGCTTGCCTCCTGTTCCTTGAAGTCTCAGGACCAAAAAGACTTCTTCCTTTCACTTGGACGCTCCGTGCGCCGAAAATTTCGACGCACAGCTTGTTTCGCGGCGAGAAAAACGCCGCACACCGACGCTGATCGACGCGACGCCCTCGGGACGATGGAGACTTCGACGCACAACCTCGCAAGGACAAAGCCGCCCGACTTTCCAGGAGAAATCGACGCGACGCCTACCGTGAGTGCGAAACTTTGACGCACGGCCTCGCAAGGACAACGCCGCCCGACTTCCAAGGAGAAATCGACGCAACGCCTGCCGTGAGACCAAAATTTCGACGCACGGCCTCGCAAGGACAACGCCGCCCGACTTCCAAGGAGAAATCAACGCGACGCCTACCGTGAGATCGAAACTTCGACGCGCAGCCCCGCAGAACGACGCGCAGCCGGAAAATAAGCAGGAGAATCCACCCACAGACCCGGGACATCTGGTAATCCCCGCGATCCACAAAAAGAGACTGTCTGCGCGCCGGAAAACGACGCCCGACTTCGCCGCGTGGAAAAGAACGACGCAAGTCTGTGTGTGCTGAGAGGAAATCAACGCACACACCCCTTTTTCCACGGATCTCTTCTCTTGTGGCCCTCTGAGGAGATTTCCCACCAGAAACCAGGTACTCTGTGCTTGAAAGACACTTTATTGCTTTTTAAAGACTTAAAGACACTTAATATCACTTTTCAGTGATATCTTTACAAATTCGTATTGCAACTTTGATCGTTTTGACCTGAAGATACCCAGATAAATATTATATATTTTTCTAAATACTGTGTGGTGTATTTTTGTGGTGTTATGCTATGGTGTTGTATGATTTATTGCACAAATGCTTTACACATTGCCTTCTAAGTTAAGCCTGACTGCTCGTGCCAAGCTACCGGAGGGTGAGCACAGGCTGATTTTGGATTGTGTGTGACTTACCTTGACTAGAGTGAGGGTTCTTGCTTGGACAGAGGGCAACCTGACTGCCAACCAAAAACTCCATTTCTAACAATTGTTTTTTATTTTATGGTAGCCATGCTACGTAACATCATGGATGCTGTGCTGCATGGCTACAAACCATTGTCAAAGACAATGGCCCTCATTATGACATTGACAGTAACTACAGCCTACTGCCACGGCGACAGCCGCAAACATACCACCGCCGTGGCTACCAGCCATCTATGCATATCATGACCGCCAACGGTATACCGCCAGAATGCTGACAGAACGCCACCAACGGTCATGGCGGCGGACGGCGGTAAGGCGGCGCTGCTGACAGCAGCACCGCCACGCCAGCAAAACACCGCCGACCGTATCATGACCAATGATACAGCCTGGCGGTGTTTTTCTAGCAGACGCTGCTGCTGACAGCAGCGCCGCTGACCGTCTCTAGCCGTTGGACCCCGTGCAAGCAAGTAAGTTGGGTTCTACGACAGGAGAGGGGGTGGGGGGTAGGGTGGGGGTGTTGTGGGTATGTGAGCGGTGTGTGCACATGTTTTGTAATGCATGCATGCGAGTGTGAATCACGTTGAATGCATGCGTGGATGAGTGATTGTGAGTGTTGTGTGTTGTGAATGCACGTGTGTGACAAGGTATGTTGGTGTGTGTTGCAGTGTGTTGATATGTATGTGTGCATGCGTGGGTGGTGGATTGTGTGCATGTGCGTATATAGGTGCACATGAGGGTGTCTATATGTGTGGGGGCAGGAGAGGGAGGGGGATGGTGGTGGAGGATTCTGGGGAGGGGGAGGGGGCAGGGAGACCCCTATCAGCGCCAGAGAAGGGATTCCCTGGCACTGATAGAGCCTATCGCCATGGTTTTCGTGCGGTAAGTTTGGCACAAAAACCATGGCGGTAGGCCAGGTCGTATTTCTGAGGGTGGGATTGTGACGGCTGCCGGACTGGTGACTGAAGTCTCCAGCCCAGCAGAAGTTACCACCCTGGCAGTCAGTGTGTTAAAGTGTCAGTCTTTGATGGCGGTTACCGCCAGGGATAAAATCCCATTTTTTTTACCACCGGCCTCTTGGCGGCATTAACGTCAATTTAACATCAACCGCCAGGGTTGTAATGAGGGCCAATATGTTTCAAAGACAAGACTTAATGGCTTTGCCAATGCTTGGTTTTCAAATGTAAGCAACTCAACGTCTTTGGCATAAGTATTGCCTGGTAGGGCTTACGGATGAGTCAATCCAGTTTGCCATAAAACCAGCCAACTGCAAATTAGGTCCCTTCAATGTAGTTTTAGTTCATGAATATTCATTGTAAAAGTTGGCAAACATCATGTTGTAGAGAAAGGCCAGGATAGTCTCTACTGAGAGTCATAAATATATGTAGGCAAACTGACAGGCTGGTCTTCTGGTCTGTAAAGCTTAGCTCTAAAATCTGAATAACAATTTCAACAACAAGATATCACAATTATGTTAGTATTAATAAAAGAAACATACAGATGCAATAAAAGATAAAAAGCTACACAACTGAACACAGGTATTTCAAATTCTGACATCTAACATGCTATGACATGACATAAAGCTCATTTGATGTTATCTCATAGACTGTTGAAAGGAATAAGTTAGTTTGCAAGGGAATGTTCTTATATACATGTTTAAAAACATATATGTAGCTGCATAAAGGACATTAGTACATTGATAGGTGTCCATTCCTGCACATAAACAATCATTTGAAAATGACACTTTGGCACTTTTGTGTGTGCTACATTCTGCAGTATACACAGAAGTGCCAAAGCACCATTAGTGATTGTTTATGTGTAGGAAGGGATACGATGGCGCAAGAATGCCTGCGTTGGCACTGGCAGCTAAATTTAGCACCAGCGCAGGGGACAACACAGGGGTGCATTATATTCACTTAAATACAGCGAATCCCTGCATTGTGAAAATGACTGAGTGCGGTAGTGAAAATTTTGGCGCAGCGTCGCCCTCTCTCATTTGCCCATAAATATGGGCCTTCATCTCTTATTTACCAAACCTTAGGGAAGGATAAAAGGACCAAATCCACCTAAAGTTCTATACCAATAACAGTATTAGTTGTTGCTTAATCCATTACACAAGGTTTCTCACACTATTTGCTCTCTGGAGCCATGGTTTTCCATCTAAAAACTCTCTTTTTACCCAAATGCTATCCTGGTTGATCAGATTCGGTGGAAGATCAAAAATATCAGGTAATCTCAAACCATGATAGATGTGTTTGATGTGACTAAGCAAGAGTTATGAGTACCTTACCAGGAGAGAGCAGGGCCTTCCTGACAATTTAAGTTTTGTCACTTATGAAGCAGTTGACACAGTTCCATGCTTTGCATTCAATCGTAAATCTAATTCCTGGGAACTGGTAATGAGCTCATGATCCACCGCTGATGAAATTGCAGTAAGAAGCTTGTAAGGTGCAGGATACAAGGTCACAATAGGTTATTTTACCTTAGCCCTTAAGCTCCTAGTACTACCATCTGTAGGTACGAATGTTTTACTATTAACATCAAATTGCCCATGAAGGGCATTTGAGATGACGTCATTAAACACTTCAAAAGCTATGTTCCTGATTCTAAACGAATTGGACTTTTGTTACTTTTTAGAGTGTTTTTAGGGAATTTGTTCGGTCAGCAAAGTTCTCTAGAGTGTCAAACACATTTGACAAGTTAAGAAAAGATTTGGCATCTTCTTTGTTGATTGTGGCCAGAATACTCTTCTCTATTTCAACCAGGTCGATTGTGTATGTGCTAAACTATCTAGTTAATGCGGGACACATTTAACCAACTGATCCCACAGCAGCCTGACATTTTTCCATTCTCACAGTTAAGCCTGCCTCCTTTGAATTACTCAAAATCTTTCGCAAGACGGCATTGTGGCCTGGCTCGGATAACCTAGAAATTAAAATATTATTCTGAGATCACAGGACTTTCCAGAGATCTACTGATATATGCTTCCATACCCTTCGGAATACCGCTGTTGCAAAAGCTAAGCAAAATCCCATTCTGCAGAATCTATATGCTCTAAAAGTTGTGATATGGGAGGGAAAGGATTTAGAGCCTGGATCTGGCTCTCCCATGCCCACCCCTGCTCAAGTTACCGCCCCCTCCCACTGGTAAAGGAGAGCTGTTTCCTGCCATATTTTTAAAATAGTTATAAACAATATATTTAGGGATGTTATGATCTGTAATTTCCATTTATTCGTTCAAATTTCTACACTCACTGCTACCATGTACAGGCGGTCAGGTGATGGCTTTGCAATTGAAGTCATATTTCGGCTCTCGCTATGACATTCAGGTATACCTTGGCTTATTTGATATTTTTTTTTTTCAAAAGAGAACATAAGATGAAATGTCCCAAATGAAAGTTGCCCTTGGGTTGCAACGGATGTACGTCCACCTATTGACAGAAAAGTGTTTATGTGTAATACAAATTATGTAAACATTCCATCAAAGGTTTTACAGACAGATTCACTTAGTGGGGCAAGTCGAAATGGTATTCCGAATAAAGGTACAGTATAATATTTCAAAACAGTTTCTGATAGTATTAGAACCACTGAAAAGTTTCTCAGTCTCTGTCAGCTTCATTTTCAATGATAGCTGAAAATGATGGAGTTGATAGCATAAATTTAATGCCCTCGAGATGGAGCCATAAGCAATAAGGCAGTAGCTGCACATTTATTCAATAGTCAGTTTTGAGCAACAAATAACACATCTCGGGAAAAGAACGTGATGAGACATATAATTCCTCAAATCTCTCCCGTGACATCTTTATTTCGTATCACAATTACGTCAGTCCTATTTTTATGCATGTTATTTGTCAATAGCGCTTCGAAGAATGCGCAAGGTTACACACAGCACTTTACTCAACTCCAAAATTACTGTAATTTAATAGCAGATTGAACGACGCAACAACGACACCCCCCACCCCCCAGTGTCTTGCAGCAGGAACTCAAATGTTTGAACAATAAACGTATATTAGCAAAGGAATATCACGGACGGAACTGGAAATTATTGTCATACAATCTCTTAATATATCATTTTCCCAAGACATTTCAACCTTACCACTTCAACATTAAGGTAAATGTATTTTGTGCCTAGAGTAAAAAGAAATGTTCCTTAACCAGTGACCTAAAAGATGTCGGCTTTTATAATCATCTATTATACTCACATGACGTCAAATTACGTTTCCATGCTCCTCTCTCCAGCACGTCTAAAAATGATGTGTTGTTTAGCTTCCTGTTTCATATCTGGATCATTCGAAGTGCTGCACCTAATCTTCTACCCATTAATATGAAAATTACTTTGCAAAATCAGCCACTGCTGAATTTCGATGTTAAGTGATGGCTCAGTGCGCTACACGTGTTTAATCTGCTAACATTGCTGGCAAAAGGTCAACATTTAGTACTTACACGGTGCTGTCACCCAGTTCTTCATAGAGATTATTGGCGGCGCTGCTCGTCGGTTTCCCTGCTGGCAAGGCCATCTGGATCCTCGCTGTCTTTGCACACTCGGCTTGGCGCCTTTAAAAAACATGAGAGGAAAAATGTTTCAATAATGTAACATGTTCATTTTAAGACTGCAGGTTCTTTTAATTTCCCTATGCCCTGATTTCAAGCATTGACATGGTGAATAACAATTTGCCAATGTCATTAACAGCATGAGGCCTGTCAAATCAGAGCAAGTAAACCCTCGGTGCTTCAAAGATCACCTCTCTCAGACGCACAACTGCGCCAACGCAGTTGTGCCTCAAAATTTTTACCGCCGGCTAACGCCCTTCCAACGCACCATGCAGGCTCCTTATTAATGGAATAACGTTAGCCGGCGCTGCGGACTGGTGTGCATCAAAAAAAATGACTCATACCAGACAGCGCCAGCGTATGGGAAAATGGGGGTTGTGCGTCAAAAAATGGTGCAAGTCAGGTCTGAGGCAAAATTGAGGCCTCAAATCGGATTTGCGCCATTTTTTTTTACGCCAACCCACCATTGACATGACTCCTGTCTTAGCAAAGACAGGAGTCATTCCCCCTTGCCCAATGGCCATGCCCAGGGGACTTATGTCCCCTGGGCATGGTCATTGGGCATAGTGGCATGTAGGGGGGCCCAAATCAGGACCCCATGCCACAAAAAAAATCGGAAAAAAATATCTTTACTCGAACTTACCTTTACTTCCCTGGGATGGGTCTCTCCATCCTTGGGTGTCCTCGTGGGGTGGGCAAGGGTGGCAGGGGGTGTCCCTGTGGGCAGGGGAGGGCACCTCACAGGTCCCTTAATGCCTGCCCTGACCCAGGCGTTAAAAAACGGCACACATCAGGCTGTGCGCCGTTTTTTAAGGCCCACCCCCTCCAGTGCGTCAAAATGACGCCAGAGTATAAATAAGGGGCACAGGCCTCAAAGTCATTTTTTGGAAGGGAACGCCTACCTTGCATATAATTAACACAAGGATGGTTCCCCCTTCCAAAAAATGACGCACATGGTGGAATTTTGACGCCCGCGGGGTCGGACGTCAAAATATAAATATGGGGCAGGGTTTGTGCCGATTGTGCGTCAAAAATGTTGACGCACATTCGCCGCAAACAGAGTATAAATATGCCCCTCAGTGTCTACTGTCTTTCACTAATAAACAATATGATATCCTAAATTACGCAAAGTAGCTATTTCAAAGAAAAATATATTTTTCAAAGATGAGAAAGATGATCAAATCAAACACTGCCTTTTTCGAGGTTTACACTATTTCAGTGCCACATGTATTCATGATGTTTCCTCAATTTGTAGTTTGGTCAATATGACGCAAATACCAATCGTTCGGTCCTTGAAATGTGAATCAATAGTGGTGGAGAAATCACATTTTGAATTTGATTCTAATGCTGGGTGCTAAAAACTATCATAATGATAACCCAGAACCCCTATTTGCCAAATGTGACACTATTCTCTTTTAGGAGGCCACAGACACCTTGATCTTGATCAAAATGGTCAGGACCCCTTATCCTATGTTCCTGTAAACCTTTTCACGACCAATATTATAATTTGAACCCCATTATAATCAGGCCATCGTGCTATGGTGGGTGAGTGATCTTTTGCTTGAGCAGGGTTTAAGACATATTCCACACCAAGCAAGTTGCCCATCAAGCACAAAAAAAGATGCCCTAAATTTTACAGTTTCTGATTGTATAAAGGTCCAGTTGACTTTGCCAAATTCCTTATTTGAAAAGGATCCAAATCTAGGTGGTATCTGAGTGTGTGTGTGTCTGTGTGTGTGTGTGCGCGCGCACGTGAAACATTTAAGAGGGACATAGTGAAAGTATTGTGCTCAGTTGTGTTTCCACCAAGAAAAAAAACAGCTTGCTTAGAACACTCCAGGGCATCCAGGAGAGGATTAAATAACTGAAAGCTATATTTGTTGCATTGCTCCTGAAAGATGGAACGTGTTTTTTTCCACACTGTTATGTGTGGGAAGTGAAAAAGGCAGTTGCAGTGGATGGTTTCATAAGGCAAATTAAAAAATTGATACAAGTGTTTTCAACAAGTTACTCTCGTGAGACCAGTAAATCCAGCTCGTTGATACAAGTATTTGAGCCCCAGAATGAGCCCCAAGACTGAAAATGTTGCCTGCCACAACCAGTGCTTTAAATGGGAAAAAAAAAGTGCAGGTACTCATTAACATGAGCTAGTAGTGTGGTGGGTGGGGCTAGGGGCGGGGCTAAGAGCAAGACATGAGGATACTTTATGACTTAAATACCAGTGCAGCACATACCAAGACACATGAGAAATGTGTTAAAATAGAACAAGTTAACTAGTTACACAAAATGAAAGCGAAAGACATTTATATTTTAAAGTTTCTTTTGTTTTGTAATATTTGCAGCTTCTTAATGCCATACTGTTATTTGCTGTCGTTTTGCACAACACTATATATTCTTGAGCGTGCACACACAGAAAGAAACAAGCAGACACGTAGACACAAAGCATTCCACACAGTCCTCCTTAAAGTGTCCCGATTGTCCCCCTCTTTCATTCGCTTTTCTCTCACAGAAAAACACGCACATACAAGAAGGCAAACACACATACCTAAACAGACCCTCGTTCTAAAAGACCAGGAGGGATTAAAGCCATATTAAACTTCTTTCCTCCCATGGCTTTCTTGGTTGTGGCAGTCAGGGGGGCTCCCTCCATTTCTGTGTTTGCACATATGCAGACAGTAGTGTAAATGTGATTGACAGCTCGGGGCCTGAATGGACCCTGTTCTGTCAAACACAGCATGATGGTGAATACCCAGACATTAGGCACTTAATCCCTGCTGAAAAGCTCAGCGTGGGTCGGCTCAGGGCTAGAGCAGCACTTTAGCTGTCAGAGGCAGGTTCAACTCTGACAGCCTAGTGCTCACCAGCACTAGCAGCTAATGAGCCTACCTTTCATGAGTACTGGTACTCTCCTTGGCAGCAGAGAAGTGCCGGTAGTCAGAGTGAGAAAAATAAGAAGTGCCGGTCCTCAGTACCTGTGAGTACCGGCCCATTTAAAGCACTGGCCACAACCTCCAGCGGGTGAAGGATGCTTCCTGTTTTCTCACAATGCATGGTTGGCACTGGGCTTCTATTTATGTTCCGAGAGAGGAGCTCTCTTTCTCTACCTCCGAAGGTGTATTAATTGCTGGCTATGCCTCCTTTTATCACTATATCAATTTCTGTGGAAAAAGTATGTATTTACAGATATTGAGGCTATAGCTCACGTCTGTATTGCCAAGGAAATGAGCACAGAACAGAAACTTACCTTTGAACAAATGGGCACATCACCAGATCCATGATAACTATGCGGAAATAGTAGGCAGCTCACAGTAAATGGCACAAAAGTACCCCCTGCATGCAATGAAGGAGGCCTTATTTGTTAATTGTATCCCCCCAGACATGATAAAAAAGGACTTCTGCCCCAAACCTAAATTACCATCCATTATTTTGGATTGGTGCAGCATAACTTTGCCTTTTGTCTGTCTTACTGCATTGTACATTTCACCTTCACAGATGTGTCTGTATCCACTCTATGTTGAATATTATGTCTTAGAGCCATCTATTGTTTCTTTTGTGGGGTATGAACCACAGAAGGAGAAGCTGCATGAAGAGTACCAACCAGTTACATCACATGTTAGCCATTATCACTCCGCATAACCTTATTTATGGGGTTTGAGGACTTGATAGTGGAAGAGACGTGATTTGTGTAAAAATCTCCTATTTTGTATGGCCTTGCTGAACGTTTTGATTTTCATGGACTTTGAAAACTGACTTATTTGGCCCTCTGGACAGCAACAGCATGGAAAACATCTCTCCTTGTATGCTATGCTTTCTTTTCCAAAAATCATGGAATGTGATTCGTAAACACCAATTTACATATTTGACTTTTAGGTAAGTTCCAGTACTAACAGCACCCGAAGTGCCTAATTCCATATGGTAATAGTAGCTTCAAATTGGCAAAGGTGGCTTTGGGTTTAAGCAGCACATTTATGCATCTCGGTCTACTGGCCAGGTACACATTTCCTTTTCCAAAAATGCTGCTTGATGGTGCAAATCTCATCCTTCCGTTCGATTAGATTTACAGTTTCAATCCTACAAATATGATTTATATAGAGTTGTTACTGTCTCCCTCATGATCCATGCAAACATTAGCCCAGTTTAGGCAACGCAAGAACCTATCGTATTGGGTCGATTGAGCCTGTCACTGAACTAAGAGCTCCAATACGAAGGGGTTTCAATTAAACTTTTAAAACAACCGTGGTGGAAGACAGGGGTTGTTTTTGAAGAGAAAACAAGGAGAGCAAATTGGACATCTGTTACCAAAGACAGAGACTGACTTTGCAAGGACCAGAATAAGTGTAAAAAAGTATTTTGATATATAGTTGGCCTTTCACTGGCTATGTTGGCACTTTCTCCCTGGAAGGTATTATGGATAGAGTAACACACATGAATGCAACAGATAAGAATAGACATGCCTGGAAGAATGGGGGGAACCAAAGGATCAGTGCAGACTGGAAGATCCTTCTACCGTTTTGAATTTGTGCTTTCTTCGATAATTTTAATCCTAAACCAAAGGGCATGTTGAAAACTAGGGGAAAGTCAAAGTGTCTGGCTCTAAACGTATTACCATCCACTATTGGCCCAACACTATAAAACAGTTTGAAAGCTGAATGCTGCTAAACCTCAAGAAAACAGAAATATGTACTCCTGTCACAAAATAAACATTTAGGAAATTCCTCCTTTCTTCTGAATTTCCAATCCAGAATGCTATTTTCAGAATGAGGACAGCTGACTCATTGCCTAAGCACAAGATTAGGAGAGGACAATGACTTTTCCAGTCATTTTCTCTGCTCTACTCTATTCCTGGGTTAAGAAGGAAACACAGGGGCATATTTATGAAAAGTGGTGGATCATGTCATGATGCACTACTTTTCTTGCACCTCATTGAACCCCCTAACGCCACTATGTGTGCGCCATATTTATGATACAATGCACCATGGCGCACGTTAGGGAACCAGTGTAAAAAATGTTAATGCTAGTTTGGGGCTTTGCAGGATTAGCATAACATTTTTTGAAGCTAATCCTGCAACGTGAAACGAGGCCCACTGAAAACAATGGGAGCCTCATTTTAAATCCTGCCTTAGGCAGGCATTAAAAATGACGCTAAAAATGGTGCAGGGGATTCACATGGATTCTACAGAACCATTTTTCTGGGGTTCCTTATGCCGGAACTCCCCTTTGCATACATTATGCCTGGCGCAGGAATAATGTGGTGCAAGGGTTTACAAAGTGGTTCAATGCATGCCTTGCACCATTTTGTAAATGTGGCACAGGGTTTGCCAACCTAATGCCACCTTTGCGTCAGAAAACTTATGGTAATGTGGCGTAAGGTGGCCCAAGGGGCTTCTTAAATCTGGCCCTGAATGTGTTGTGCTGCATATGTCGTATGTTTGCATTTAGACCACTTAGTAGTACTCAGAAATAGTTAGAAATGCACTTGTTGTAATTATCTGAATACCTAATTTACTCCAAACTGGACATGTCGTAGATTGTGGCGAGCATGCAGAAAAATTCTCCTATCTAGCCTGTATATTCTAATGGAGGGTAATGAGGGGACATGTGGAGGTGTTGGCATTTGTGATAAAGAAATCAATAATTAAAATAATTATGGAACTGGAAATATTCACTAGGCTTGACATAGGCTGTGTACCCATACAGAACATTAAATCAGCACATGGCTAATAAGTTAGGCATGAAGAAACACTATAATTGTTTAGGACCCACTTGCAACATTTTTAGTTACAAGGGTTTATATCTGAAGTTGTAAAACACAATACATGCATAAGAATAAGCGTAGGTTATGTTTAGTGCAAGTTTAGTCTACACAGCACAGATATGTGTAAATCAGCCCCAAAGTCTGCTCCAGCTTCTTAGAAGTTGCATTTTTCAAGCAATGTCACAAAGTCTATACATTTTCAACCCCAATGTTTTATTTTTCATACAAACAATATATTACGTGTGACCTGCACTGCATTTTTAGCATTCAAGATCGATACATAGTTTTGCCCCTATGATGAGCACCAGAGTCCGAAATAGTGCCCACTGTTACAAAATGCATCTATCAGTACACATGACATCGAATGTCTGATCAAATAACTTGTTTCTCGTTTTCAGTCAGGCATACATTCTCCTTGATCAATTGCCCGGCTTGAAGAATTATTGTAATCCTTTATTTTTTCTAGTATAAACTGTTACAGGACATAGACCAAAAATTTATTGTGAGCCATGCTTTGTAATACTTCCAGAATCTGTAAGTACCTGTCTCTGAAGATATTGGATTCATACTCCTTTCCGTGCAATTGTTTTGCTGAACAAATGGAAAATAGGGATGTAGAATGACCCTATGAAAGTACTTATGCACTTTACGGAAATGGTTTTAATTGTGTTTTGTAATTGGCTGTTCTAATATGTACATTGCTGATTTTATTGTTTTAATTTTAAATTGCTGTGATATTTTTTGAAGTTGTGAGCTACACAAGACAATGAAAACGTTACAGTGTGAGAAGGATCTAAACGTAGACAGGGCACACGTATTCAACTGACAGAATATAAACTTCTGGCTCAGCTTGAAGTAAGGTGTTGCAAAATGAGCTTACGAATAATTCCATACTTACTCTTTAAACCTATTTTTGGCAGCAAAAAAGAAAGAATAAAACAATTAATTTTCTCATAACAACTGTAGCACATTAAGAAGTCATATTATATAATGAGCGTATTCATCTTTCAAATTCCAATTATCCATGTGAAAAAATCAAATGAAAAAAACAGTTTCAATTACTAAAGCCTTCCTAATCGGCTTTGTTTGCCTTTTTGCACGGATCCTACAAGGAGCTTGAAGCACGTATGGGTGGGGTGAACGTGTTTCATGGTATAAACGGAAATGCAAAATCTCTGAATGGAAGTGAGATATCAAAACGTTGATATAAAAATTATTAACTAATCTTTGTATAATTGGTTTTAAGGCTTAACCTACTTACAATATGTAATGAGGACAGCGTTTCCTGGCAAAGCCTTTCTATATTGATTTCATAATAATTGTGCACAGCTGGGTCCTAATTTGCCATCCAAAATGATTAATAAAGTTTCTTCCTCATACATAAATGAGCATTCCTACTTGGCTACATTACATAAAAGAAAGACACATAGTAATGCTTAAATTATGCTGGTGGTGGGCACCGACATTCTTTTTTGGTAAGTGAAATGTATTTGTAATTACCAGAGTTCGTCTTGGAGTAAGAGAGAGAAAAGCAGACAGGGGACAAAGAAGTAGGAACAGTAAGACAGGAAAAGAGTGACAAAAGGCAAAATCAGAGCTGGAAAAGAACCTCCAAGAGCAGAAAGTGACTGAAACTGTAGGATTGTGTAATGAGGTGGTGTTAACACAAGGCTTCCTTTGCTGTTCGTCAATATAAGTATCAGCAGGCCCTTCCAGTTATTCCAGGAGGCTAGTGTTTTTCCCAGATGATTTAGAGCTCGATAATGTACAAGTTTATAGTGAGGTTGAACCGGTGTTGGTTATTAACACCAGAGATTACAGATCCTATTTGAAAGACATTCTTTACATCTCTGACGTACATTGTTGCTACTACTGCTTAGCCCCAAGCTGCTTTTGAAATATATTATTATTAAAATAGCAGATGCAGTTTGCATATGTGCTAAGGGTCAGGAGAACAATAGATGGTTTGCACTTCTCCACTAAATGTAGGGTGGCATGTCCCCTTTACCAAAATGTATGAGAAAAACATGTGTTTGTAAGGTGCAGATATAATTGTGAAGTTAGAAGCGGAGGTTCATTGATAGAGTCCCTATAAGGACCAGAAGAGGAATGCTACATACCTTTGCCACGCTTAATCATGCTCAGTTAATTACCTGTGTGTGCCTTTCGTGATCCAGGATTCAATCTGGCCAATAGGTTTAACATGTAACATTATCATGTACAGCCATTATTTCTTGGATGATTTCACATGTTCAGAAACTAAAATCAGGGGATCTCAATGAATGAAACAGCATTGAATCTGTGTGAATGCCAGATGAAGTTAGCATCTGGATGCTTGATAGTGACAAATAGGGAGGTGGAATAACAGAGGTAATTTTATCAAATAAACATGTTTTTTTTTTTTTTTCAAAGTTGTAGTTTCAAACCTCAATACTATCATCCACATTATAAGAATTATCAATTAGGCTATGCTACAAAAATGATTTCTCAGTTCAGAAGAAGGACGTGCTTTTGAGTGAAAAAATAATAGTGCTTTTTTGAGAGGCATATCTGTTCAATAATGTCATCAGAGCAGAGTCTGGCATGGCATCCCTATTCGGAAGCCCCTCAAATAACCTACAGAATATAATTGAGGCCCACGTACATAGTTCCACTGCAGAAAGCGACCTCCTTTTAAACTTGTAAGTTGTTTGATTTACTTACTATAAAAAACATAGTATTACTTTTATACAAACTGTATAAAACAGTTTAAAAGTTGCTCCATAAAATCTTGGATATCAGTTTGCGAGGGCAGCCTGGGGAGATCAACTTACATTTTCTGCAAAACTTGCTTTCTACTATGTAAATGGAACTTCAGAGCATCTATGTCTTGAAGCAACATTCTCCTTCTAATTAAAAGAATCCCTATTATAGAACGCTGACATTTAAAAAAGATAAAGCAGGCTTTTTTTTTTTTTTTTTTTTGCTTTCTTATAGCAGAGAGAACAGAAGCTAAACGTGTTATCCATGGGCAAAATATAAAACTGATAAACAGATGGAGCTTTCATATCAGGGCCGCAAAATGCCTTCAAAGACGCTTAACTTGCATAGTCCTGTCTAACTTGTCAACACTCCTTTACTCAAACCCGTTTTTTTCTTAAAAAAATATATCTAGTCTTGGGCGATTTCGTAGTGCGGATTAGTCTGTCAGAAAGCAAAAAGTGGTTGTTAAAATTATAGCCTGTTTCAAGTGGGTGGGGTCAGTGGGGGGAGGGAGAAGAAACTGAAGTTTTCCTGAACTGAAAACTATCTTGGTTAGGCAGCCCCGCTTCCTCTCAGGTACCGGGCCTTCTTAAAAAAGTTTTCCATTTGGAAAACTGTATCTGAGTGTAGGACATTGAAGTGGACCACAAACTAGATAGGTCACTCTGCAACACTATGCAATTCCTTATTTTGCGATCCAACCTATTATTACATTAGTCAGTGTTCAAAATTAAATACCGGCTGCAAAAAGTGCGCAATTTGTGACTACTTTTTGCAACCAGTTTGTATGTTCATCTGACCTTCAATTCTTCTCTATGAAGCCTCTGCATGAATAATTCACAAACACATTAGAAAAGTACTTACTGCCTGTAGCTGACCATCACTATTAATATTGCAGGCATGCAGCAGAGAATGATTATTACTGCCAGAGCAAGTAATGCACCCTCCGTGTATCCGACAGCCTGTGCCTGTTTCTTTACATTGGCCACCACATCTGGGGTTCGAATTTCAAGAATGCGTCCTCCTTGTCCTATGTAATCCTGAAACTGCTTGTTGATGTCTAGCACTTTGCCATCCAAAAACCTTTAGCAGGATAGAGAATATGTAAAATAAGTTTATGATGAAGAGTGCAATAAACAGCGTCCAAAACAACATCTAATTAATGAAACTACACCAGGGCAGAACAAAATACATGTTTTAGAATCTAAACATTTGCATTATATTCACTCCAAAAAGCCAAATGCAAATGAATTAAATTCGCCGAAAAGTGAAACACAGTGTAATAACAGTACTAAGGGATAGTTAAATAACAAAGGAATCAACTAAAACATTGAATAAATGCATTGGCTTTGCAGATTAATGATGTAACTAGCGTACACCTTCCTGTTTCAAAATCCCTAAAGAGGGTGCTTGAGATTGTGCCTATTAGTTTTGAAGTTGATGTAAAATAGTGCTGGAAGGTTTTACTAAAGCCATGCATTTAAAAGAAAATGTTAGCAATTCTCGTTTAAAAAAAAAACAAATTGAGTAAAAATTGATTAACATGCACTGTAGTTACACGAACAAACTAGCAACTAAAAGCTTGCTTCCTACGTCATGCTATAGCTGTGAAAATAACTATTAAGGAGTTGTAATTGCTACTTAACACTATCAGACGTTTTAAAAAAATTTGCAAAACATATAGAATTATTGAAAATAGGTTTCCAAGACTTCAAAGAAGTTGGAATTGATATTTAAAAACTTGAAAAGTTTGAAAGAATATTTCCTTTGTTGAATCTACTTATAGCCATGTTGCAGGACTTCTCAAATGTTCAACTCATTCAAAAGTTTTGGAATCAATTACAATGGTTACAATTACACACACTGTGATTTTTAGAACAGATGCTTTGTTGTTTAAAAGTTTGAATGTGTTTTTCCTATAATACCATTTTTGAAGGGTGAGTCATAGGTTTAATCAGTTTGTTCAAATATACTCAATTTTAGTTACACATTTGAAACACATGGACACATTTGTTAAAATGTAGTGAGTGCAAATAACTTTGATTTTAGCCTGTGCTTTTCACTACCTTCATTGGAGTGAGGTAAACGCACTCCTGAGCACCTCAACAAAAATGTCTGCCTGACCAGCTGTGTAAGAAATTGTTATAGGTTGTGAAGTATCTGAATCCTTTGCAAGTGATAACTCTGCAATAGTCTTTTTACTGGGAACCAAGTACCTCATTGAATCACTTGACTCTCTAAGGTTAGTAAAGTAAGTCATTCCACGGCGTACTTAGGGGAGGATTTGTGGGTTAGTAATCCCAGTTTGCTGGTACCAACAACAATACTCAATAAATCATTTGCAAGTCAATGTTTTTCTTTGAAAAGGAAAAGTTATTTTATTACATACACACTACTAAACATTATGCATCAAATTACAAATATGTACCTGAGGTAGATGGTAATACCTTTGTTGACACTAGGAGTGTGCGGGGAGCTATGCTCCACTGGTGGAGCTCATGGAGTTTTTGGAACAAAAACTCTGCTAGCCCCGCCAGCAAAGCATGGCTCACCTGGTGTGTGATGCAGCCCAGTATGGGCACATCACAAGCGCAGACAGTTTGCACTTGCAGTGTGCAGCCCATAACTGGGCTGCAGTGCACACCGATTTTAAGAAATCGCTATTTAAGAAATGCAAAATGGTATGTATGAATTTTGCGATTCGGTAATAGCGATTTCTTAAAATTCTCAAATGCTATTACCGATTTTCAAATAGAGAATGTAACTCCATTGAAACCTATGGGCCTACTGTAGGCCCGTAGGTGGGAATGGTTTTGCATTTCCAAATTTGCGAATTCCAGTTAGGAATTCACAAATTAGGAAATGCAAACCCCAGGGTGCTGGGGGCCTAAAGCCCCCTCTGATGCACCCCCAAAAAATATTTGCGGACATGTGAAGCACACACATGCCTTAGGGGCATGTGTGCGCTACATGTCAATTTAAAAAATGCACTTATAATGCATTTTTTAAATTTGCACACGCTTACTACCAAATTGGATTTTTTGGTAATTGCATTTCCTAAATGCCCATTTCACATTTAGGAAATGCTTGATACATGGGCTTTGGAAATCGCAAATAGGAATTCTCTATTTGAGATTTCCTATTTAGAGAATCGCGATTCTCTACATGGGGCGCAATTTTAAGGAATTTTTTTTTGTGATTCCTTAAAATTGCACTGTGAATGCCTTTCATACATTGTGAAAGGCATTTTTTCATTCGCAAATGGCCAAATTTTGTGATTCGCACTGTTTGCGAATGCAAAAACATTTGATACATGTGGCCCTAGTAGTCTTGAGGATAGTTTTTACAGAACATTCATGGGGGTCTGTTGTCCCAGGATGCTTGTTTCCAGTCCAGGGAGAACCTGGCCTGGCAGTTCGGGCTGGACTGTTCCCATGTGGAACAGGGTCAAGACTGATTTGCATATGGCTGGGTTCAATCTGGGGTGGCATGGTGAGCAAAATAATGGATGGATTAAACCCAGATCTGTGACTGGGGGTGAATGTGTGATTGGTTCCGCATTCCGTCCATCCAGTTACGCCATCCCACAGCGTTTGTATTTTGCTTTGCTTTTGCCGCCCTAAGTGCGCCGGGTATGCCCAGACGTGGGTCCCGGGCTCACTGTGCCACTGGATTCAAGCTAGCCTGGCTGAGGAGGGGTGAAACCCCGAAACCGGTCCCAGGATGCTTGTTTCCGGTCCAGGGAGAACCTGGCCTGTCAGTTCGGGCTGCACTGTTCCCATGTGAAACCGGGTCAAGACTGATTTGCATATGGCTGGGTTCAAACTGGGGTGGCATGGTGAGCAAAATAATGGATGGATTAAACCCAGATCTGTGACTGGGGGTGAATGTTTGATTGGTTCCGCATTCCGTCCATCCAGTTACGCTATCCCACAGCGTTTGTATTTTGCTTTGCTTTTGCCGCCCTAAGTGCGCCGGGTATGCCCAGACGTGGGTCCCGGGCTCACTGTGCCACTGGATTCAAGCTAGCCTGGCTGAGGAGGGGTGAAACCCCGAAACCGGTCCCAGGATGCTTGTTTCCGGTCGAGGGAGTACCTGGCCTGGCAGTTCGGGCTGGACTGTTCCCATGTGGAACAGGGTCAAGACTGATTTGCGTATGGCTGGGTTCAAACTGGGGTGGCATGGTGAGCAAAATAATGGATGGATTAAACCCAGATCTGTGACTGGGGGTGAATGTTTGATTGGTTCCGCATTCCGTCCATCCAGTTACGCTATCCCTCAGCGTTTGTATTTTGCTTTGCTCCTCCTTCAGCCCCACACAAGGCCTTGGCAAAACAATGGTGGTGCCCCTGCCCCTCTTTGTGACACCACAAGGAACAGATGGGCACATTTAAGCCCCTCAAGGGGCATTATTGGGCGCTCACTTGCCAGAGTTTATGAATCCTCAATCGTTTTGCCATTCTTTTTACGTTTTTTCTGTGCACTAGGTGGGCATATGAAAGGCAGTGTTTCAATCAGTCTCATGGGTGCATGAAGGCTGTTCATAACTGTTAGAAAGCAAGGACCCTCACTCTAGTCAGGGTAAGTCACACACAATCCAAATTGTCCTGTGCCCACCCTCTGGTAGTTTGGCACTGAGCAGTCAGGCTTAACTTAGAAGGCAATGTATAAAGTATTTGTGTAATAAATCATGCAACAACACAGTATAGCACCACAAAAATACACCCCAGTGTTTAGAAAAATATATAATATTTATCTAATAAGATGCAGGTCAAAACGATTAAAATGCAATAAGTATATGTTGAGATATCACTTTAAAAGTAATATAAAGTGTCTTTAGTCTTTAAAAGGCAATAAATGTCTCTTTCAAACACAAAGGCCCGTATTTATACTTTTTGACGCTAAACTGCGCTAACGCAGTTTAGCGTCAAAAATTTTTGCGCCGGCTAACGCCATTCTGAAGCGCCATGCGGGCGCCGTATTTATTGAATGGCGTTAGCCGGCGCAAGCAGACCGGCGCTGCCTGGTGTGCGTGGAAAAAAACCACGTACACCAGGCAGCACCGGCGTAGGGAAAAATGGCGTTAGGGCGTCTTAAAAATGGCGCAAGTCAGGTTGACGCTAAAAAATCGTCTTATCCCGATTTGCGCCATTTTAAACGACGCCCAGACGCCATTTACATGACTCCTGTCTTAGTAAAGACAGGAGTCATGCCCCCTTGCCCAATGGCCATGCCCAGGGGACTTCTGTCCCCTGGGCATGGTCATTGGGCATTGTGGCATGTAGGGGGGCACAAATCAGGCCCCCCTATGCCAAAAAAAATAATAAAAAAATAAAAAATTATACTTACCTGAACTTACCTGAATGTCCCTGGGGTGGGTCCCTCCATCCTTGGGTGTCCTCCTGGGGTGGGCAAGGGTGGCAGGGGGGGTCCCTGGGGGCATGGGAGGGCAGCTGTGGGCTCATTTTGAGCCCACAGGTCCCTTAACGCCTGCCCTGACCCAGGCGTTAAAAAGTGGCGCAAATGCGGGGTTTTCTGCCCCGCCAACTCCCGGGCGTGATTTTTGCCCGGGAGTATAAATACGACGCATTTGCGGCGCAGTCATTTTTTGGGACGGGAACGCCTACCTTGCATCTCATTAACGCAAGGAAGGCGTTCACGCTAAAAAATGACGCTCTTTACTCATACTTTGGCGCTAGACGCGTCTAGCGCCAAAGTATAAATATGGCGTTAGTTTTGCGCCGAATTTGCGTCGAAAAAAACTACGCTAATTCGGCGCAAACGGAGTATAAATATGCCCCCAAGTACCTGGTTTGCATGTGAAATCTCTGCAAAGATCCGCAGAGGAGGAGATGTGTTGAAACAAAGAAGTGTGCGTCGACTTCTTGGGCCGCACACGGCGTTGTGTCATTTAGCTTTCACGCAGGGATGGCTGTGCGTCAATTTCCGGCGCTCGGTTGTGGATCCTCTTCGAGTTTTGGGGTTTTCAGACAACCCGGGTTTGATGCGTAGATTTCCGGCCCTGACAGGATGAAGACACAGGGGCTGCATCGTTCCGGTGGATGTTGGGTGGAAATTTCTATTGCACAGCAGGCGCTGCATCGATTACTCTCTGGAAGTCGGACTGCGTCGTTCCGACTCAGCTGTGCGTCGATACAGTGGGCCGTGCAGCGAATTTCCAGTTGCTATGCTGGTGCTGCATCGATCTTCTTGTTCAGAAGTCGGGCTGCATCATTCTGGTGTGGCGTGCAGTGAATTTTTCACCGCATTGCAGGCTGTGCATTGTTTCTGGCAGGCTGTGCATCTATTTTCGCCACACAAGGAGTTCTTCTTGTAGAGATGAAGGCCCGTATTTATACTTTTTTAGCGCCGCATTTGCGTCGTTTTTTGACGCAAAAACGGCGCAAACTTGCAAAATACCATTGTATTTTGTAGGTTTGCGCCGTTTTGCGTCAAAAAGCGGCGCAAATGCGGCGCTAAAAAAAGTATAAATACGGGCCGAAGTCTTTTTGGTCCTGAGACTTCAGGGAACAGGAGGCAAGCTCTATCTAAGCCCTTGGAGAGCACTTCTCACCACAGCCAGAGAGCAGCAAGGCAGCAGGGCAACAGCAATGCAGCAGCCCTTCACAGAAAGTAGTCAGGTGAGTCCTTTGGGCAGCCAGGCAGTTCCACTTGGCAGGATGCAAGTTCCGGTTCAGGTTCTCATCTCCAAGTGTCTGAGTTGGTAGGGGCAGAGGCCCTGTTTAAATACCCAAATGTGCCTTTGAAGTGGGGGAGACTTCAAAGAATGGCTTAGAAGTGCACAAGGTCCCCTTTTAGTTCAATTCTGTCTGCCAGGATCCCAGTAGGGGATGTGGCAGTCCTTTGTGTGAGGGCAGGCTACTGTCCTTTGATATGAAAGATTCAGGCCATCCACTTTCCCAGCCCAAGAATACCCATTCAAAATGCAGATGTACGCAAGTGAGGTTGAGTATCCTGTGTTTGGGGTGTGTCTGAGTGAATGCACAAGACAGCTTTCAACTAAACCCAGGCAGACGTGGGTTGTAAGGCACAGAAGGATTTAAGTGCAGAGAAATGCTCACTTTCTAAAAGTGGCACTTATAAAATAGTAATATTAAATCCAACACAGCAGTGTAAAAACACATTTAGGAGTTTTACACTACCAGGACATGTAAACTACAGAGGTACAGGTCCTGCCTTTTGCCTACACAGCACCCTTTCCTATTGGTTAGCTAGGGCATACCTTAGTGGTGACGTATGTGTAGAAAAAGGGGAGTTTTAGGCTTGGCAAGTACTAGTACTACTTAAATGCCTAGTCGAATTGGCAGTGAAAATGCACACCCAGGCCTTGAAATGGCAGGCCTGAGACAAGGTTAAGGAGCTACTTAAGTGGGTGGCACATTCAGTGCTGCATGCCCACCAGTAGCATTTAATCTACAGGCCCTGGGCATATATAGTGCACTTTACTAGGGACCTATAAGTAAATTAGATAATCCAATTGGGCATGATCCAATGTTACCATGTTTAAAGGGAGAGAGCATATGCACTTTAGCACTGGCCAGCAGTGGTAAAGTGTGCAGAGTCTTAAAACCAGCAAAAACAGTATCTAAAAAGTGGAGGGAGGCAGGCAAAAAGTTAGGGGTGACCACCCTAAGGCTGTCAGGTCTAACAATAACTCTAATGAGGTTTGCAGTTACACTAATAAGCACCAAAACAAAAGCCCACACGACTAAAGAAAAGTGAAACCAATTCTCTTGCTTCCAATATGGTAGTATGTCCCGCATTGCATTTCACGAGAATTGTCCTGCCACAGGGAAGAAGTGCAATAATTGTGGATGCATGCACCAATTGCCCATGTTTGTAAGAATGATGAGTGCATTCCATGTCCAAGAGTGGAACTGTGAGAAACTGGGTTGTTGCTTCACTGGGGTGTGAGCCCTGGTCAAGCAACAGACATAGGCCCTCATTACGACCCTGGCGGTTGGCGGAGAAGTGGCAGTCTTATCTTCCCAAAAAATGGAATTATGACCATGGCAGTTACTGCCATGGTCATCCAACACTTCTCCGTTCCGACCGCTGGGCTGGATACTTGGGTCTCCAGTCCAGTGGCCGTCACAAGACAGCAGGCGGTATCACAACCTGGCTGACCGCCATGGATTTCATGGGGTTGGGAACCGCCATGAAATCCATGGCAGTAAGCACTATCAGTGCCAGGGAATTCCTTCCCTGACACTGATAGGGGTCTCGCCCACCCACCACAGCCCCGCTCCCCGGGTTCTACACTCACATCCACCACCCCTCTGCCACCCCCCAAAGGTGGGAGGACCCCCCTCCCCACCCCTACCCCCAACATCGCAACCCAGACACACACCTTACGCACATGCAGACACCACCAACACACATACCAGCACACATATCAACAAACATGCCAACAGACACACACACAGTCATACACGCACACCCACATACAGACATACACGCACACATCCATTCAGACATACATACAGACAGACACGCACACATTTCCAAACAAAACACCCCCGCATGCATACACGCACTCACACACCCCCTCTACATACTCACACGCACACCTCCATGCACGCACACAACACACAGCACCCCCCACCCCCCTCTCCTAATGGACGATCAACTTACCTGGTCCGTTGATCCTCCGGTAGGGGACAGGATCCATGGGGGCTGCTCTGCCGCCAGCACCCCGTCAACAGAACACTGCCACGCCGAATCACGGAACGTGATTCGGTGGGTGGTGTTCTGTTGATGGGGCGGTGGAACCTGCATTTCCCCGTCAACCGCAAGTATGGCTGCTGGCGGCTCTCCGCCCGGAAAAGGACGGAGGGCTGCCAGCAGTTATAATTCGCCAAGCGAAAAACCGCCTGCACTGGCCGTCTTCAGCACGGCGGTCCCTCGGTCGGCATCACAGTGCCAAATGCTGACAACTAGTCCAGGAGGCTGGGAGAAAGTTGAAAAATGTGGCCAGCAGCAATGGTGGATGGGTCAGACACAAAAAATTGATTGTGCTTGGTCAGTACTTACCTTCAGACTTAGAAGAATTTTTAAGAAAAATGTTTTGAGAGAAGAACGTTCAGAGGTGCAAGGCTGCAGGTGGTGTCTGAGGAGGGAGCGTCATCATCGGGCAGCTGCTGGATGAAGTTGTGGTGAAAAGTTCTTAGTTCAGACTTATTTACTTTTTTTTCAGCGAGATGACGCAAGAGAGTTGTATCCAACAAGAATGCCATGAGGCTGGATATTCCTTTGGTGAAGGACTGCTTAATAGGATTTTCTGCTGCAAAGAAGAACATAGCAGTATCAACCACAAAATCAGGTTAACTTGTGGTGCACCTTGAGTAGATCGACGAGCAGGTTGGTCTCTATCTTCCCTCTGTTCTCAGAGTAGTTTTTAGCCAAAACATCTGCAAGTCCTAAGTTTTGGATTTTGGCTATCTGGGCACATTAAGCACCACCACCAAGTGTCCAGGATGGGTGAGGTAACACTTGGGTGGCTAAGACTCACTCAGGCTTGGTCCAGGGGCAGGTTCAAAATGGTGTGTAACTGTTATGTCGCTGTGAAGCTGAACAGCAGACCAGGACACTAGACCTTGGATTTTTTTCTGGCATTCCTCAATTCAGATGGAGAAGCAGAGCTCCAGTACCACGGCAGGCCTCTGAGTGTTTAAGGAAGGCTCCAGGCAGCAAAGCAATCCTTCTACTTTCAGCAAAGCAGCCCTTTGGAGTACACAGCTGACCACAGCATCAGGTAGTCCTCTGAGAATCCTTCCACAAACTCAGAAAGTGAACAAAAGAGAGGGCCTGAAAGCCCTATTTTTATATGTGGTGCCTTTATTGAAATTAGGAGAGAATTCTAGGGGTTTCTTTTTGAAGTGCTCCAAGCTAGCTGCAGAGGCAATATAGAGGTAAAGCCCTTTGTGTGAAGGCAGAGCACAGCCCATTCAGTTGCAAGTGGAGCTGTGCCCAGTTCCACAGCCCATCCTGCCTGCAGGTGGCCCATTCAGGAACACCTAATCCCTCTACTATGTGACTGTGTGGAGTTCACAAAGTGTTACTGCCAACTACATCCAGTCAGGTGGCCCAAGTGAGGCTGCATGCACCAAGGGTCAGATGTACAAATCTTTTTTGCTCTGACAAACAGCCTGATTCCTATAATAAGGCCATTTATGAAGACAAGAATGCATTTTTGTATTTACCAAGCCCAAAATGTGATTTAGTGACCTATTAGGGACTGTGAATCAGTATTTCGAAGGGGCATGTTTAGGGTGCACAATAATAATAATGATTGCAGTGGTATGTACAAATGTTTTACGACTTAAATGCAGTTGGAAAACATTGTCAATTTACCAACTCAAAGTTGGTGGTAACCCATTCACAAATGGGAATGTAGGTCCTCCAGGGGCCCTTCGAGAAGGGCAGTAAAAATATATATTTTAAACACATCCCACTTTCCTTTAGGAGCCCAAAAAAGTTGGAGATTGATTACCCTCTGATGAGAATATAACAAACTTTGGGCCTGGAGTTGTTGACTCAGGATCACCTTATACTGTTGTCAACCAAAATGTTTTTGGCTCCTTATTTACACAAGTTGGTGTCCTGTTCACATTCAGATGTTAAAACAGTTGCTTTTGGTCAATGTACCATTGACTTCAATGCTTATTTCCTGTTCCATAGCAGAATTCAAAGGTAGAACCGTTACCATAAAAATCTACGTAGCCTTCAAAGGGGTATGTGAACTAGGCTTGTGAGACCAGACACTACTGGGGAATTATGTTAAATGTGAAAGTGAAAGCTACAGACCACTATTAAACATTAGGAAACAAGATTACAGTTCCACAAGTATAAATGAGTTTCCAAAGTCATTCAGTAGAGGTCTAGGTAAGTTCATATATTCATTCGTATGATTAAACTTAAGCAAGTCTCTTTTCCTATAAACCAAAAACTTGTGCATATGGAAAGAACTACAAAAACTACTTTAAGATCTGTTATCTAGAGTAATATTTGAGCTAAATCGTCTTAATGGGTTTCACCCATACACACAGAAACAAAATAAATGGGAGTGTTGGCTTATGTGTGGCTCTCAAAGCATTAACTTTCAACATTTCATCGACTAGCAGTCTCTTCCCAAAGAGAACATGCTAATTCCACTTCTTTAATGTGCAACAGAGTTTTCAACACCAAGGCCCATATGTATACGTTTTTTGTGGCACATTTGCACCATTGTTTGAAGCAAAAGTGGTGCAAACTGACAAAATACAATTATATTTTATAAGTTTGCACTGCTTTTGCATCAAACAATGACCCAAATGCGGCACAAAAAAAGTATAAATATGGGCTCAAGTGCTTTAAAATTGAAGACTTCATCCCTTCAACAGGTTTCATAACACTTTTTTTGGCATTTTCAGTACAGAAGGATGCCATTTAGCCTTTGCTACAGTGGTGTCTGTTTTTCAACATGCCATACACTGTCTGTTTAAAGCTATAGAGGGCAAGATTAGGGCCCATATTTATACTTTTTGACGCAAAACTGCGCTAACGCAGTTTTGCGTCAAAAAAATTAGCGCCGGCTAACGCCATTCTGAAGCGCCATGCAGGCGCCGTATTTATTGAATGACGTTAGCCGGTGTTAGCCGCCGGCGCCGTCTGGTGTGCGTTAAAAAAAACGACGTACACCAGGCAGCGCCGGCGTAGGGGGATATGGGGCTTGGGCGTCAAGAAATGGGGCAAGTCAGGTTGAGGCAATTTTTTCGCCTCAACCCGATTTGCGCCATTTTTTTTCTCACTCCCAACCCCCATAGAAATGACTCCTGTCTTAGCAAAGACAGGATTCATGCCCCCTTGCCCAATGGCCATGTCCAGGGGACTTCTGTCCCCTGGGCATGGTCAGTGGGCATAGTGGCATGTAGGGGGGCACAAATCAGGCCCCCCTATGCCACAAAAAAAAACACTTACCTGAACTTACCTTAATGTCCCTGGGATGGGTCCCTCCAGCCTTGGGTGTCCTCCTGGGGTGGCCAAGGGTGACAGGGGGTGTCCCTGGGGGCCTGGGAGGGCACCTCTGGGCTCCTTCAGAGCCCACAGGTCCCTTAACGCCTGCCTTTTGCAGGCGCTAAAAAACGGCGCAAAAGCGGGCGTACGTCATTTTTTTTGACCCGCCCACTCCCGGGCGTGAATTTTGCCCGGGAGTATAAATCCGACGCACATGCCTCGGAGTCGATTTTTTAGACGGGAACGCCTACCTTGCATATCATTAACGCAAAGTAGGTGTCCACGCTAAAAAATGACGCTAACTCCATGGACTTTGGCGCTAGACGCGTCTAACGCCAAAGTATACATATGGAGTTAGTTTTGCCTCGAAATTGCGTAAAAAAAACGACGCAATTCCGGCGCAAACGGAGTATAAATATGCCCCTAGATATTTCTCAGATAACATCTTATTGTTAGAAATGGGGTCATTGGTTGGTAGTCAGATTACCCACTGCCAAGCAAGGACCCTCCCTCTAGTCAGGGTGAAGGAGAATCACACTCAGTTAACCCCCACTCACCCCCTTGGTAGCTTGGCACAAGCAGGTAGGCTTAACTTCAGAGACAATGTGTCAAGTATTGTACAAACACACACAGTAACCCAGTGAACCACTACAAAATGACACAACACAGGTTTAGAAAAATATTAAATATTTTATCTAAATAAACAAGACCAAATATGATACAAATCCACACTATACAGTTAAAAAGATGAATTTAGCACTTAAAAGCAAGAAAACAGTGATCTGAGGTGAAAATACTGCAAGTTGGTAAAACATGGCATCGTAACAACGTCGTTCACAAAGTCAGTTGACCCACAAGTACAGTACCTTTAGAACAAGTAGAAAACAGGCTGGTGCACGGAGTCGGGGAGAGAGGTATCGCTGGATTCGAAGCGGCGTTGGTTCCGGTACCACAGAGCAAGAAGACTGCAGTGTCGGGTCCTCTCTACAGGGTAGTGGATATGAGGCAGCGGTGGATGCAAAGTTGGTCCCTTGGTTCCAGCAGACGCGAAGTCTGGAGGAGTTACAATGCTTTTGGTTGACCTCACGGGGTTGCAATGACATCACAGGGATGCAGGCGCTGCAATGGCGTCGGATCGTCACAGATGTCAGACTTAAAACACTCCGATGTCAAGAAGTCAGGCAGGATCAGCGATTGCAACGACACAAGGCCTACAGGGTCATTGGACTTCTACGAGGTCCACGGCGTCAGGGCAGGAGGCATCGCAGTTCTGAAGTAGCAGAGTCAACTCACAGGGTCGTCGGATTCGCACTCAGCAAGGTCAACGGCCTCAGGGCAAGTGGCATTGCAGTTCCGGGCAGCGCCGTCCTTCACAAAGTTGTGTTGTGTCGTTTCGCGTCTGTAGACTGGTTTCTCCCCAGGAATTCACTTTCAGGGGTCCAGGAACTGGAATGAGACCCTCTGACAAGCTAGATTCCACAGCAAGTAGACTAATTTCCGGTTGGTGAAGCCTTTGCTGTCCCTAAGGCTTCAAAACAGGAGGCAAGCTCTACTCTAAGCCCTTGGAGTTACTTCTCAAGCAGGAATGCAACAAAGTCCAGTCTCTGTCCCCTTGCACAGGCAGAAGCAGCAACTGCAGGATAGCTCTACAAAGCACAATCACCGGCAGGACAGCACTTCTCCTCAGCTCTTCTCCAGGCAGAGGTTCCTCTTCAATCCTTGAAGTAATCTAAAGTCTGAGGTTTGGGGTGCTCTTCTTATACCCCTTTCTGCCTTTGAAGTAGGCCTAATCAAAGTAAAGTTTCAAGTGTCTGCGAAATCCTTTCTTGTCCAGGCTAGGTCCCAGCCACACACCAGGAGGTTAGAGACTGCATTGTGAGAGGGCAGGCACAGCCCAGCTAGGTGTGAATGCACACTCCTCTCTTCCCCTCTAGCACAGATGGCTCATCAGAATATGCACGCTCCACCCCAGGCTCCTTTGTGTCACTGTCTAGAGAGAGATTCAAGCAGCCCAAATGTCAACTGACCCAGACAGGGAATCCACAAAACACAGAGTCACAGAATGGTTTAAGCAAGAAAATGCCTACTTTCCAAAAGTGGCATTTTCAAACACACACTCTAAAATCCAACTTTACTAAAAGATGTATTTATAAATTGTGAGTTCCGAGACCCTAAACTCCACATGTCTATCCGCTCCCAAAGGGAATCTATGCTTTAATCAGATTTAAAGGCAGCCTATGAGAGAGAGAGGCCTTGCAACAGTGAAAACTGAATTTGGCAGTATTTCGCTGCCAGGACATGTAAAGCACATAAGTACATGTTCCACATTTAACATACACTGCATCCTGCCCCTGGGGCTGCCTAGGGTCTACCTTAGGGGTGCCTTACATGTATAAAAAGGGAAGGTTTAGGCCTGGCAAGTGGGTACACTTGCCATGTCGAATTGGCAGTTTAAAACTGCACACAGACACTGCAGTGGCAGGTCTGAGCCATGTTTACAGAGCTACTAATGTGGGTGGCACAACAAGTGCAGCAGGCCCACTAATATCATTTGCTTTACGGGCCCTGGGCACCTCTAGTGCACTTTACTAGGGACTTACTAGTAAATCAAGTATGCCAATCATGGAAAGCCAATTACGCACACATTTTATATAGGATAACTTTCACTTTAGCACTGGATAGCAGTGGTAAAGTGCCCAGAGTAACAAAAACAGTAAAGACAGAGTCCAGCACACTTCAACAACCTGGGAAACAGAAAAAAAAAGTTAGAGGAGAGCACGCCAAGAATGCCTAGTCTAACACTTATTATTTAGCAAAGACACCAGGGAACACTGACATACTGAGTGCTGTGTGTTCTAGATTAGAAAGCAATGATCTAGTCCTGATGTCTGATAAGTCCAACATATTCAAGGATCAAGTCAAATACCTTGGTCACAAGACTTCTGCATAAGGCACCCAACCCTAGCCCATTAATGAACGATAGCTCTTGCCTTTTTTACGGTCATTGAGAATTCAAGCACACAATCTTAAAATCAACTTCACTAAAAGATGTATTTTTATATTGTGAACTCAGAGACCCCAAACTCCACTTGTCCATCCCCCTCTCAAAGGGAATCTACACTTTAATCAGATTTAAAGGTAGCCCCTGAGTTACCCTATGAGAGGGACATGACTTGCAACAGTGAAAAACGAACTGAGCAATATTTCACTGACAAGACATATAAAACACATTACTATGGGGGTCATTCTGACCCCGGCGGGCGGCGGGAGCCGCCCGCCTGGAGGGAACCGCCAGAATACCGCTATGCGGTCAAAAGACCGCCGCGGGTATTCTGGGTTTCCCACTGGGCTGGCGGGCGACCGCCAAAAGTCCGCCCGCCAGCCCAGTGGGAAACACCCCTCCATGAGGATGCCGGCTCCGAATGGAGTGGAGGATGTGCGACGGGTGCAGTAGCACCCGTCGCGAATTTCATTGTCTGCTAAGCAGACACTGAAATTCAGGGTGGGGCCCTCTTACGGGGGCCCCTGCAGTGCCCATGCCATTGGCATGGGCACTGCAGGGGCCCCCAGGGGCCCCACGACACCCCATACCGCCATCCTGTTCCTGGCGGCCGAAGCCGCCAGGAACAGGATGGCGGTTTGGGGGTCAGAATCCCCATGGCGGCGCAGCAAGCTGCGCCGCCATGGAAGATTCTACAGGGCAGCGGAAAACCGGTGGGAGACCGCTGGTTTTCTCTTTCTGGCCACGGCTGAACCGCTGCGGTCAGAATACCCTGGGGAGCACCGCCAGCCTGTTGGCGGTGCTCCCGCCGACCCCGGCGGTCCTTGACTGCCGGGGTCGGAATGACCCCCTATATGTCCTACCTTAATCATACACTGCACCCTGCCCTTGGGGCTACCTAGGTCCTACCTTAGGGGTGTCTGACATGTAAGAAAAGGGAAGGTTTAGGCCTGGCAAATGGGTACACTTGCCAAGTCAAATTTACAGTTAAAACTGCACTCACAGACACTGCAATGGCAGGTCTGAGACATGATTACAGGGCTACTTCTGTGGGTGGCACAACCAGTGCTGCAGGCCCACTAGTAGCATTTGGTTTACAGGCCCTGGGCACCTCTAGTGCACTGTACTAGTGACTTACTAATAAATCAAATATGCCAATCATGGATAAGCCAATTACATACACATTTTGTAAAGGAGCACTTGCACTTTAGCACTGGTTAGCACTGGTAAACTGCCCAGAGTAACAAAAACAGCAAAATCAGAGTCCAGCACACATCAACAACCTGGGAAACAGAGGCAAAAAGTTAAGGGAGACCACGCCAAGGTTGCCAAGTCTAACAGTGAATATTACCACTGTTCCTTCCAAGACTTTGCCATGGCTATGGAAGCTTTGTGAAAGCAGTTACATTAAGCCAATTAATCAAAATGGGAAAATGACTAAGAGGAAGTCTTCAGGTTGATTTAAGACAATGGGCCTGATTTGGAACTTGGCAGATGGGTTACTCTGTCACAACGGTGATGGATGTCCCACCCAACAAAATCTAAGTCTCATTGGATATGAAGGGATTCAGATTTCAGAGGACAGAACATCTGTCACCTTTGTGATAGAGTAACCTGTCCACCAAGTTCTAAATCAGGCCCTATATCACCAAAGGCCCCACCTTTTAAGCATTTTCATTACACAAACTATGCAACATCACATGCAAGTGCTTATATTATTTGGGGGCATTAAGGTGAATGAGACAAATGAGTGGTGGGGTATGGTTCTAGAACACTGAGTGAAGCAGAAGGAAGATATGAAGTATTCACACCTAAGATGTTAGCCTGTATACAGGCTGTTGGCCATTTTAGATTCTCCATATGGGGTAACAAATTTTAGTTCATTTTACGCATCCAGGGGAGGTTTGAAATCAACAGCTCGGATTCCTAGAGTAAATTCTAACCACTAGGGATATTGCTTCATCTTATGTGTGAGAGAAATGAAACAACTTTGCACTGTTTATCACAAATACCCTGCTCAGATGTGTAAGCAAAGAATACCAATGATGTCAAATGCTGGAGTGTTAGGAGAATTGCCAAATGTGTTGTTAGAATGCTCAGGCTGCCATGCATTTGGTTATGTGGTTAATAATGATTGGGAGTATGCGGACAATGTGGAAAAACCTCATTCTCACAAGACACCTGTATGAAAAGGTAGTCAATCATGAAATTAATTCAAAAGCTGATTTAATCCCAACAAGACCTGACCCAAACTATGGCTGATATGGGCAAATCGTCCTCCAGGAGAAGGACTCCTTCATATAGGATTGTTCAATATTGTATTGGTATTCAACCTTTATAAAGATGAAAAGATGTATTGTTTATCTCTAGTCTCTCTTTTTCTCCACCACTTGTTTGCCTTCCCCTCTCCCTTTCTTAGTCCCCTTGGTATGAGTCACAGAATGTTTCAGGGAGAAGGGGTTCTAAGGTGATAGTTTATTGTTTACTGTCATTACTGTCAATGAGCTCTTGTATCATTAGAATTAATGTCCATATGTAGAAACACATTTTCCCATAGACACAGAATGGATAAAACCGTTTGATACATCTGGCCGTCACTGTGTCAAGCCTTTTATTGGTGTCAGTATTGTTACAACCCTGCAGGCCCTTCTCTCTTTGGTTTTTCCTTTATACTGGGGGTTGGGGGCCCTTGGACACTTTGACTTGTAAAAGGCCCTGAAGAATAAGTTCCCAACATTGAAAGTTATCTTGGGGAAGGGGCCTTCTCTGCTAGGTTACCCAGTAGGACTAGTAGGACTGCATTGTGTCTTGCATCCTCTAGGGCCTATTTCGATGAGAGAGGTGCCATCTTGCTCCTAGTGCCAAGCTGTAACCACTAGAAGCATCCTCCTCAAGCCTTCTGGCTTCTAAAGGTGCATTTGTTGTGGGGAGATTGATTTCCTGACTCCTTTCATCAGACCTGTCTTCTGCCTGTTTCTTAACACTCTTGTGTGGGCATCATTTGCATCCCTTCTGCAGCCAGCCAGAAAAAGCCCCCCTGCACTTCCCCTTTCCCAAGAGGCTCTTGAACGGCACTATTGGGTGAGTGGAGTACAGTACCAGGCCACAGAAATCCAATGTGTACCATTGACGGTCTCCATGCAGGTCCCTTCTCCCTACTAATAATCAGGGGCATAAAGAGGCCCAAACTACTGGCTCTGGAGAGACCCATACTAGCCCTGGAAGTAATTAGGAGGTAAAATTGCAAAGAGTATGCTTGTAGGGCATCAGGTGGTGTTTCCTTGCAGCTGGGCATTCTTTGGCTGTTGTTGTCCCCATGTTCTGTGCCTTCTCAGATGTCTCTGCCTTGTGCAGGGGCTTTTAATTGGGGGTGGAAAGTTCTAGAATTGAGGCCACATGGCCAATTTTAGGATGCCAATAATCCCTCCAGCCCTGTCCGAGCTCTCCTTCAAGCACTCTGGGACAATCATGTATCTGACAACTTCAAGTTGTATGTGTTAAGAACCACCTTGAGAGCCTCAGTTCTGCCCCATGATGACACAGCTGTCTGATTCCTTCACATCAAAACCTCAGTAGTGAGCCCCTCCTGTGTTGGCTCCAGAGGACCACCTCTCCTTTGTTCCTATGGGCTTTGGCTGTCCCATCCCAGGTGCAGTGCGACAAGGTAATTATGAGAGGGAAAGTTTTCAAAAGTTTCCAAACTTTCTTCTGGTGGGCAAACAAAACACAGGAGTAAGCCTTTAAGGTAAGCAAGACCTCAAGGGAGGCAAATGCTTGGTCAGTTCTGGTCCAGATGCTATTGATCACCTCAGCACTTCAGAAAAAGCCCTTGTGAAGCTTGTTATATCCCTGTAGCTACAAAGAAGATCAGAAGTCTGACCCTTGAAGTCCACTTCCTCATCCTGGGTACAAGTTGAAGGAGGTCCATTCCTTCAGGTCCTCACAGATCTCAAGCAGCAAGTGTCATCCTTTTTCTGTCTTCTACAGGTCCAGAATGTGTTCTAGAGATGATGACTCAAGGTGCTAAATTCATGGCTGGTCATATACTGGGTGAGGTGGCTCATGGCATTTCCCTAAGCATTTCCCTAATCAATGAAGTAAAATTTTCCCAGGGTAACCCTATCCACTTTTGCAGCAGTTACTGTTGCCACTGCTGTAACCAATCATACAGTGTACCATATTCCCAAACATGTATGGTGCGGCTAGGTGTGACCAGGGTAATAAGGAGTTCCAACTGTAGTCACTCAATAATGGTTCTAATGGTAGCTTTTCTCCTACTGTGGTTGGTGGCAGCATGCCCATGGGGACTAAGCTGGGCATTTCCACGTGTTACTTGACATTTAGTTGTGAGTGGACAGGCCCCCTTAAAGTTAATTAGCTTTGTGGGACTACGTCGATTGGTCTTTGTACCAGGGGAAGAAAATGCCTCCCCTCTCCCAGGCCATTGTCCCTGCTCTTGGTGCAGTTATCACATTTTGTAAAGGTGAAGGATATGAGTAACAGCTGCTAGAAAAGTAACATAAATCAGCCTCAAGGAGCATCAGGCAAGGAAAAGGGACCTTCTGATTGTATATATTATTTATTGAAGATTCAACTGCATCAGTAGATAGAACTTTTAATAAATATTAAAAAGGTTGGATGAATTATATTTTAGCTGGTCCTAAACCTGGGATACAGAATTAGTATTTTAATCTGTACTAGTTTTAATAGTGACCTATAGACAAAGGGCCAGAAAAAGTCAAAACATTGAAGGTGACTCTATAAAATGTTAATTGCCTATGGTAATATTATTATTATTATTTTCATTGATGTTTTATTGTTATGTTAAAACAATGACTGGTATGTTTATTTTTTAATTAGCTGAACTACCTCAGTGTCTCATTGATTCATGTAATCTGTTCTTATCTACCAGAGGATTTCAGGTTTCTCTCCAACGCTGATCCTCCAACACCTGTAGGCTGGTTGTGTATGTGTACACCTTCATCTACTGCTGCTTGTATGGTGTCTTACATCAACAAACACTAGTTGTGTTATGGATTGCACTACTACCAAGACTTTTAAAACACTTGGCAGAGACTTTACTTTTAAACCCTTCTTTATAATTCCAGTGCCTCATCCAATAGGTAAACAAATGGAAATCAAATATTGATAGATCTCAATATCTTTAAAACAGTCACTGTCAAAGTCCTAACATACTGTACCAGGAACTAATTTCTACTTGACAACAACCTCTTTTCACGCTGTGTTTTTAAGCAGGTATGCTGTTTAAATAGAAATCATCGTCAATGGCTGCTGTTTTAATGGCAGATAGGAAAAAGTCAATACTTAGAAGTCACAGATTCTTCAAACTCATACAATTGTTGTCATATAATTGCAATACTGCTGTACCCATTAGTCTTCTTGTGAAACATGGGCATTCAACAGATAACAGCAACAATTATTCAGTGAGGTACCTTTTTGTTGTACAATAAGCAATAGTAATAATTCCCACTTATCACACTTAATAAATCATGTCAAATGTTAAGGGCAAATAATAATTGCAACTATTAAGCCATTGTATGATATAATAATGGGATATTGATGCTTACTTGAATAGTTCATTCCGTGATATTGCTCTGTTTGTTTGAGGGTCGATTGCATAGACCATGAGATCACTTTGTGTATAATCCTCTTCAGAATATCCATCACCGTATCGCCTGGCACCTATGGACTCAACAACAATTGCTGCCCCAGGAATCTGATCTTTGACATAACCTTCCAAAATTCTAAAAATGGAGAGGGAAAATACAAAATTTTCAATGAGACAAATTGATCAACTTTTCACTGTTGTGTACGTTTCAGTTAATTTCTATATTGTAACATAATCTAATTTTTCTAATGGCACACTTGATAATGAGAGTTGCATATAAACAACTAACTTGTATATATAAAAACATTTTAATAGTGATTGCTCCTACAGATTTGGGGGCATATTTATGGGTAATTCTTTTTACGCAAATCTGGTGCACACTTAACTCCATATTTATATTTTGATGCTAGACATGTCTAGCGCCAAAATATTGAAGTTAAAGTCATTTTTTGCCTGCATAAAACTCCTTTGCGTCAATGAGATGCAAGGTAGGCGTTCCTGGGCAAAAAATTACTCAAAGGCCCTAGAGCCTGTTTTATCCTCCCGTGCACAATTTATGCACAGGAGAAGGAGGGCTTTAAATAATGGTGCTAAGCCTGCTTAGCACCATTATTTAACACCTGGGTCAGGGCAGGCTTTAGGGGACCTGTGGGCCTTTTTCCATGGTCAGCAACCATGGAAACAGCCCACAGATGCCCGTCCCTGCCCCCAAGGACACTCCCACCCACCTGCACCCACACCTGGAGGACACCTAAGGATGGGGGGACCCATCCCAGGTACGTCCAGGTAAGTATTTTTTATTTTTTTTGCACAGTGCCATACGGGGGGCCTAACTTGGGCTCCCCTACATGGCACTGTGCCCAATGGCTATGCCCACAGGACTTAGGTTCAGTGGGCATGGCCATTGGGCTGGGGGGCATGACTTCTGTCTTTATTTAGACAGGTGTCATGTCCATGGCGGTTGTGCATGGAAAAAATAATGACGCTAATCAGGTTAGAGTCATTTTTTTTTACTCTAACCTGACTAGCGCCATTCTTTCAAGCACATCCTCCAGTTTCCCTACACCCTCCCCCACCCGGTTAACATCAATAATTTTGACGCTAACTTGGCATTACCACTGGCTAGCGTCATAGCTTAAATGTGATGCCCGGCTTGCGTCAAGGAATGATGCTAGCCGACTATATACTTTTTGAAGCAAACCTGCGCTAACTCAGGTTTGCGTCAAAAAGTATAAATCAGGGCCTTGGAGTTTTGAAGCATGGCACATAAACTGCTATTCTCCTACTTATTGGCCCTCATTGTTTGGCCTTAGAGGGAAGAAAGGCTGAGTCAAATACCCATATAATCCATGACTTGCATACCAATCCCCGATCAGTGAAGTGGAGCTTAAATGGTTTTGATTCTGGACAGTACATAATTCATTTGAATATGGTGAAACATGAGTAATAATCATTGTACATTAACAAATTAAAGAAAGAATTAGGGGTATATTTATACTTGTTTTGCGATGAATTTGCATCATTTTTTTAAAGCAAATTCAGTGCAAAACTAACTCCATATTTATATTTTGGGGCTAGACCAGTCTAGCGCCAAAGTTATGGAGTTAAAGTCATTTTTTGGACATGGAAACCTATCTTGCATCAATGAGATGCAAGGTAGGCGTTCCCGTGCAAAAAATGACTCTATGGCCTTAGCGCCAAATTTATCCCCCATGCTAAAATCACGCACGGGGAGGAGGGGTCAAATAATGGTGCAAAGCTTGCTTTGCACCATTATTTAATGCCTGGGTCAGGGCAGGCGTTAGGGGACTTGTGGGACTATTTCCATGGTGGAACACCAAGGAATAAGCCAACAGGTGCCCTCCCCGGGCCACAGGGACGCCCCCACTCACACCAGAGGAGCACGGTGGGATGAGGGACCCCATCCCAGGTAAGTATAGGTAACTACAGGTAAGACTTTTTTTTTTAAGTGCCATTGGGGGCCCTGAAATGGGCCCCCTACATGGCACTGGGTGCAATGGCCATGCCCAGGGTACCCTTGTCCCCTGTGCTGGCCATTGGGGTGGTGGGCATGACTCTTTTGTCTTTTCTAAGACAGGAGTTATGTGGTATGGATGGTTTTGTATCAGAAAATGACGCTAGACTGGTTAGAGTCATTTTTTTAACATAATTTTTTGGTGCAAAACCCCCTTCTCCCATACCGCCACCCCCAGCCGGTTAACATCATTTCTTTTTTACGATAGCCTACCCTTGCGCTGGCTTGCACCATTCCATAAATATGGTGCCCGGCTGGCACTCAAGAATGGTGAAAGCCGGTGCAAAACGTTTTGATACAAAACTGCGTTAGTGCAGTTAAGCACCAAAAAGTATAAATATGCCTCCTAGTGTTTGAGAGGGGACACCAAGACAACCACCTTCATTTAGTAGCCCCACCTCCTCTGTGCCCTAAACTGCCCAGAGAGCAAAAGATAAAGACGGTGGTAAGAACACAGACTTTGTGCTGTGTATTTGTGAAACTTTAAAACTGCTTTTTCCTCTACCCATGATTTACTAATTTACCTCTTGGTTTTTCTTCAATTTGTACTTTTAAAACTGATGTTTATTTCTCCCTGTGACTACTTTCCTTTCTCTCCTAGTTTTCCGCTATACTGTACCTAGGCCTGTAGCAGGCAATCCAACCCCACACAATTTCTCACAAGGTAGAAAAGGCAAACTACCCCTCAGAGGCTAACTAGAGTGTGTTTTAGAGACTGCTTAATTTGCTTTGTGGTTTAAACTGTGTTTGGAAAGGGTATGTAGTATTCATTTTTAGGTAGAAAAAGAGAATTGTTTAACTGTGCGAAAAGCTGCATTTTAGTGGCTTTATATTTGGATCTTACCTGAAGGGTTGACCAGAAACTACAAAGTGTGGATTGAGCCTGTCTGTATCCAAGAAGATTCTGACTTATGGGGCAGCTCCCTGCCCCCTGCCAACCAACTTGTGTTTAGGGTCACATGTCCCTCATATACCTTTCTTATTGGTTGTTGCATCTCTGCTCTGACTGACTCCTAGGGCTAAGATTTCCATTTGAGCTAGATCTTAGGGTTGGAGGTCTGATGGGCTGGTAGGTCTGGGGTCCTGATCCGTTCCTAGGGATAGGGTTTCTGTTGGACTTAGGGATTTGATTGGCTGGTAGGGCTAGGGCTGTGATTGGGTGAGAGGACCAGGTCTTCCACTTGTCCTAGGGCTTAGGGTTCTGATTGGCTAGGGCTAGACCTAGTTGCCATTGGCAAAAGTGAACCTTTCCTAGGGTTATTCAACCTTCAAGTACAGCAACACTTGCAAGTCTGAGATTATACAATACAACTTTAAATCACAATATATTATCTATCTTACACATGTATACCCTTTCTATGTACCTATGTTTCTATGTATATATATATTACATCACTCCTACTGTAGAAGAAAATAAGACCTCTAACTCTCTCTAATGAACTACTCTCTGTCTCACTCTGTACCTCTCCAAATATATCCTCTGCCTCAACTTTCTGACTCTTCCCAAATCTCATTCTACCACTACTATCTCCAAAGACACCCTTTCTAGACTCTTCCCTCCTCTATACCTCCTTGGTTCACCCCAAACCTCATTTTACTTTTATCATCTATGTTAGAAATGTGGTCTTTGGTTGGCAGTCAGATAACCCCCTGTCCATGCAAGGACCCTCACTCTAGTCAGGATAAAGGAGAATCACACTTAGTTAACCCCTCTTACCCCCTTGGTAGCTTGGCACGAACAGGTAGGCTTAACTTCAAAGACAATGTGTAAACTATTTGTACCAACACACACAGTAATACAGTGAACCACTAGAAAATTACTCAACACTAGTTTTGGAAAATAGGCAATATTTTTCTCAACAGAACAAGTCCAGAACGACAAAAATCGGACATACACAAGTCAAGTTATGTATTTTTAAAGATTAAACTCAAAAATAGCGTTTAGAAATACAAATGCTTTGATGAGGTGATATCATGGCATCATGAAGGAGTCATTCCCAACAATCCGACGCCAATGGCACTGGTCACAGAGTCACGCAGACCCCGAGGTACAGTACCTTAGTAAAATGTAGAAACAAGCTGGTGCACGGAGTTGGGGATTGTGGCATTGCTGGATCCGAGGTGGCGGTCAGTCAAGAAGAGACATTGGGTCCTTGCTGTGGAGCTCTGGAAGTGAGGCTGCATTTGTGGGAAGGATTGGATCCACGCACTTGGGGTGGAGTCGACATTCTGTAGTCATGACGTGGTGCGGCGACTTCCATGGAGTTGCTGACTTCAGCAGGGCTGCAAAGTGGTGTCGGGTCTGCGGGGTCGTCGCACTCCAGCTAAGAGCATGGCTTCGGTTGCAGGCAACATCACGGGATTCGGCAGCGGCGTCAGTCTAGAGTCGTCCGAAGTCGGTTTTCTTGGCTTTTCTTGGTTTTTCACCAGCTTTTCCTTTCAAGGGCCCAGGGACTGGATTAGGCACCACTTGGCATGGCAGGAGTCTCAGCAGAGAGTCCAGGTGCTGGAAGAGGAAGTCTTTGATGGCCCTGAGACTTCAGAACAGGAGCAAGCTCAGTCCAAGCCTTTGGAGATTCTTCTCAATCAGGAATTTACCACAAAGTCCAGTCTTTGTCCCCTTTCACAGGCAGAAGGAGCAACTGCAGGATAGCCCAACAAAGCACAGTCACAGTCAGGGGCAGCACTTCTCCTCAGCTCTTCAGCTCTTCACCTTGGCAGAGGTTCCTCTTAAATCCAGAAGTGATCTAGTTTTCAGGGGTTTTGGGTCCAATATTTATACCCCTTTCTGACTTTGGAGTAGGCCTACTTCAAAGGAAAGTGTTTATTGTTCACAAGATCCTGCCTTGCCCAAACCAGGCCTGAGACACACACCGGGGGTTGGAGTCTGCATTGTGTGAGGGCAGGACAGCCCTTTCAGGTGTGAGTGACTACTCCTCCCTCCCCTCCAGCCCAGATGGCTCATCCGGATATGCAGGCTCCACCCCAGCTCCCTTTGTGTCACTGTCTAGAGGAGAGGAGCAAACAGCCCAACTGTCAAAATCATCTAGACAGGGAATTCACAAACAGGTACAGTCACAGAATGGTTTAAGCAAGAAAATGTCTACTTTCTAAAAGTGGCATTTTCAAACACACAATCTAAAAACAACATTTACTAAAAGATGTATTTTTAAATTGTGAGTTTGGAGACCCTAAACTCCACATGTCCATCTACTCCCCAAGGGAATCTGCACTTTAATAATATTTAAAGGCAGTCCTTATGTTAACCTATGTGAGAGATAGGTCTTGCAAAAGTGAAAATCACATTTAGCATTATTTCACTGTTATGACATGTAACACACATCAGTACATGTCCCACCTTTAACATACACTGCACCCCGCCACTGGGGCTACCTAGGGCCTACCTTAGGGGTGCCTTTCATGCATAAAAAGGGAAGGTTTAGGCCTGGCAAATGGACACACTTACCAAGTCGAACTGACAGTTTAAAACTGCACACACAGACACTGCAATGGCAGGTCTGTGCCATGTTTGCAGGGCTACTAATGTGGGTGGCACAACCAGTGCTGCAGGCCAACTAATAGCATTTGATTTACAGGTGCCCAGGACCTCTAGTGCACTTTACTAGGGACATATTAGTAAATCAGATTTGCCAATCATAGTTAAGCCAATTACACATACATTTTAGATAGGAGCACTTGCACTTTAGCACTGGTTAGCAGTGGTAAAGTGCCCGGAGTTTCAAAAATAGCTAAAACAGAGTCCAGCACGCATCAACAATTTGGGAAGCAGAGGCAAAAAGTTAGGGAAGTCCACGCAAAGGATGGCAAGTCTAACAATCTCCCAAACAACCCTTTCTAAATTCTTAGGTCACTTATCCCTCCTTTGACTGATCCCTAAACTCATTTTACTACTAAGATCTCCCTAGTAAATTGCTAGGGACTCTTTCCTGCTCCATTTCTCATACTGATCTTCCGAAACCTCATCTTATCACTAAGATCTCCCAAATAACATAGACTTTTCCCTCTTCTATCCCTCCATTATCCAATTCAATCCGACTGACAGACTTGCAAGTCCACCTCTCAACTTAACTCATTTCCCTATACTAAACAACTGCTAATCCTCGTTGGGTTCAGGAGTAGCGTGCTACTCTCTAAAAAGCGCTTCAACACCTTATTAGTGTTAGTAAGTGCTATATCAATTACAATTCCAGTTCCAAAAAGCATATTTAGATCTGCGCCTCAAGTTATGAGTCAAACTCATTTGTAAGGGCCCTTAAAATGGAATGTCAAGTAAATTATCACGGTGAATGTCTTCTTTATTGTACTAGACATAACAATGTTTTTCTTTTTTTGTTTTCATACCTGAGCATTGATATTCTTTGGAACTTAATATGGAAACCCAGAGATAGGCAGTAGTTTGGATGAAAGTTATTACACTGTTTATTCTTTTTATTCAATTACATTGTGTGTGACCCCCTGACCTGCTTTTGGCCAGGAGTGCACTTTGGCTCCACCAGCCTGCCTCCGTGCCCCTGCCCCTGCTGTTTGCCACTAGAAGGAAGTTCGAGGCCCTCCACCACCCGCAGGCACCTGCCCGCACCTCATCCCTGGTGCCTAGTGGTAGGCGTATCTAGTGTGCTCTGCACTTTGTATTTTGTGTAATCTTTCATTTTATGTAAATCGCTTTTCATTTCATGCACTGTTTCTGACTGTACCTGTGCCCTTTTTACATTCCGCTTTGTTTTTTACCCTCGGCGTTACCGCCTGTTCTCTCCTGCTCTTGCCAGTTCTCCCCGACCCAGCCACTGCGTCCCCTGCGGCCCCGCCCCCCTCAGACCCCCATTGATCTTTTACTCCCACCTCCCAGCTGCTCCTCCCTCCCACCTCTCCTTCTTAATGGCGGCCCCTCTGCCCGTCCGCGCCTGGACCGTGCCCAGCGCCCGTCCCCTGGTCAACGCTTCTCGGACTACCCGAAGCAGCACTACTCCTCCACAGAACTCCATGCCCTCATCCCATGCCAGCCTCACGCCTGGGCCCAGGCCAACCCCAAGCACACACATGGTCCATTCACATTCCAGTCATGCCATTTTTCCTGCACTCACACTGATACCAGCAACACTAACACACGCCGCAATAACACCAAACCCTGCAACCACCTTAGCTGCATCCTCCTTAACACCCGCTCTGTCCACAAGCACGCCATCGAGCTTTGGGACCTGCTCAAAACATACTCTCCTGACATCGCCTTCCTCACGGAAATATGGATGAACCCCTTATCAGAACCCGACATAGCCATAGCCATCCCAGAAGGTTACAAAATCAACCGTAGAGACCGCATAAGCAAACCAGGAGGAAGTATTGCCATATTACACAAAAACACCATCAAAATCTCCACCAACACCAACGATACCCTAGACAATGCAGTACACCTACACTTTCTAATACACATCAATGCCAACACCACCCTTAGAGGAACCCTCATTTACAGACCACCAGGACCCCGCCCCCCATTCTGCGACACCATTGCAGATACTATCAGCTCCCACGCCCTCACCTCCACAGACTACATACTCCTTGGTGACCTCAACTTTCACCTGGAAAGCATCCATGACTGCAACTCCCCAGCCCTACTGGACAACCTCACAAACCTCGGCCTCAAGCAACTGGTCACCTCACCCACTCACTCAACGGGACACACGCTTGAAGCCATCTTCACTTCCAGCAGCCACATCACCTTCACTCCCACCACCGAACTCCACTGGACTGACCACCACTGCGTCCACTTCTCTTTCATGAAACCCCCCATCCACCACAAACAACACACTACACCCTACACAAGCTCTACCTCCCATCACCAACGATCCCAACACTGCCGCCCACAACCTCACACAATGGTTAACAACCTGTGCAGACTCCCTCGCCCCTTTGAAAAGAAACAACAACACCCGCACCGTCAAGACCGCCCCCTGGTTCCCCACAGAACTCCAAGCTTCCATACGAGAATGCCGTAAACTTGAGAAAGCCTGGCACCAAGAACCCGCAATGAGCAATTTCTCTGCCCTCAAAACAGCCATGCACAAACACCACCAACTCATCCGGACCACCAAACGGTCCTTCTACAAAGAACGCATAGGCAACAACACACAGAACAGCAAGGAACTCTTTGCCATCGTCAAAGAACTCACCAAACCCAAATCCAGCACCATCGACCCTCCACACTGCCAAAACCTCTGCAACTCCCTCTCCAACTACTTTCACCTCAAAATCGCAGACATACACAACAGCTTCACAGCATCAGCACTCACCATCACCTCCACCGACACAACCAACAACACAGCACTCTTCACCCCAACCAACTACACACCTGGACCCCCACCAACGACGAAGAAATCAGCAAAACCATGAACTCCATCCACTCAGGCTCCCCTACAGACCCCTGCCCCCACCACATTTTCAACAAGGCCAGCCAAATCAGCGCTCCCCAGCTCCGCTCTGTCATCAACAGCTCCTTCGACACCGCAACCTTCCCAGACGTTTGGAAGCACGGCAAAGTCAACGCGCTCCTCAAAAAACCCAAAGCAGAACCGGAAGACCTCACAAACTACCGCCCCATCTCTCTTCTCCCCTTCTCCTCAAAGGTCACTGAGAAGATAGTCAACGCCCAACTGTCTCACTTCTTAGAAGAAAACAACATACTCAATGCCTCCCAATCTGGATTCCGTAAGAACCACAGCACTGAGACTGCCCTCATCGCCTGCACAGATGACATCAGGAACAGAGTGGACAAGGGTGAGACCATCGCCCTCATCCTCCTAGATCTCTCCGCAGCATTCAACACTGTATGCCACCATACCCTCCACGCACGCTTTTTTGACGCCACAATTCGACACAAGGCCCTGGACTGGCTCACCTCTTTCCTCGCTGAAAGAACCCAAAGAGTTCGCCTCCCTACCTTCCGGTCTCCAGCCACCAAGATCATCTGCGGGGTCCCCCAAGGATCCTCCCTCAGCCCCACCCTCTTCAACATCTACATGGCCCCTATCGCCAACATCCTCTGCCCCCACGGAATCACCATCATCTCTCATGCAGACGACACCCAGCTCATCATCTCCCTCACCAGGAACTCAGCCACCGCCAAGATAAACCTGCACGCCAGACTCCTTGACATCCCCAAATGGATGACAGCAAGCCACCTCAAACTTAACTCAAACAAAAGAGAAATCATCATCTTCGGCCCCAACAAGCAGGCATGGAATGAGTCCTGGTGGCCCACCACACTCGGACCACCCCCAACACCCACCGCCACGCAACCAACCTTGACATCGTTCTAGACTCATCTCTTTTCATGGCCCAGCAAATCAACACCATATCATCCTTCTGCTTCAACACCCGTTGCATGCTATGCAAGACTTTCAAATGGATTCCTTTAGAAACAAGAAGAAGGGTCACCCACGCCCTCATCAGCCCTCATCAGCAGCAGACTGGACTACAGCAACGCCCTCTACACAGGGACCACAGCCAATGTCTCATCCTCAACCTCCCTCACCACAAACACATATCCACCCACCTCAGATCCCTACACTCGCTGCCCATCAGCAAAAGGATCATTTTCAAAGTCCTTGTCCACGCTCACAAAGTAAACTTCCACATACCAACTCGACAGCTCCACTCCAGCGACCTCACCCTCGCTACAGTCCCCCACATCCAATGCACCGCCTCCGGCAGCAGATCCTTCTCCCACCTCGCCGCCAAGACCTGGAACTCCCTCCCCACCAACCTACGCAAGACCCAGGACCTACTAACCTTCAGAAAGCACCTCAAGACATGGCTTTTTGAGCAGTAACCGGCAACCCGCCCCACCCCCACAGTGCCTTGAGACCCTAACAGGTAAGTAGTGCGCTTAAGAAATTATGTGGATGATTGATTGATTGTCAAATGACTTTATTTACTAGATTTACAGTTCATTACTGCAAAAACTAATTAGGACATATTTTCACGTTTCCTAGTTATACAATACAAGGACAATGAAGGAATTAAGAAAAAAACAGAGCAATACAAAAGGAATAAAAAATCAGAGAAAGAAACTGAAGAAACCCTATATAATACCTATATATACTATTACACGATCACATTGAATCCAAACTTACATGCAAGGGACATGCGGACTGTGACAGTTTACAGATAAATAGTAATACATCTGTGTTTTCTATTGATATTACAGTAACGAACAAGGCTTTGTACTTTTTTGAGAGACTGAAACGTCAGTACAGTGTTTAAACATTTGACATGAAATTCTGAAAATACTATTTAATCAAATGCGGAATTCAATGACCAGGCAGGGGAAATGATTGATTGCTCAGAGTGCAAACCGTTTTTAACAGAGGCTTTGGCATAAGTTGCAATGAAAGCCATTGCCTCGTTAGACACCGGATCAGAAGTTCATTTTAAGTTCTCTGTGAGTATTTTTCATACAGCGCAGTTATAGGTGAATGATACCGTTTATGAGTCCTGTGATAAAAGTGTACTTATATTACTTGGGCCTTTCTTCATTTACAGGCTAATACTTTCAGGACTTTTGTTTATCTGATTTCATGTCTGATGCTCTATTTTCACAGATTTATTTTGTCTTTGCATTTGTTATACAATTTATCAAGGCAGAATAAATTCATAGTTTTTTAGTATGAAAGGTAGCGTTATGACAAAGTTCTCTAAAAAGGTGCGGTGCACACACCATAGCCCTGCAACCAAATGCAGAAGAAAGATGCAGCTCTATTCACAAAGGCATATTCAGTCATTAACATAAGTTTATAACTGAATTTACCCTTTATCTCCTGTCGGAAATTCACAAGGTGAGTCCTGGCAGGCACTTTTGCATTTACTACTGTAGATTTCTGTGCCACAACAAATCTGCATTAGTAAATCCCACTCAAGTTGCGGGAAGTGGGAGTTCGAAGGTGTGTTTAACATTGGACATTTGGGGACTCCCACAGATTTATATTTATGAGCACCCCAAATCTTCTCTGTCCTCTTTACATCTAGAAAATGGCAGAGATTAACTCAAAGCAAAAGCTGAAGTAACTCCAGAATGGGAAGCCTAATGGATCACACACAGATTTGTTGTGGCTGTAGGATAAGGGCTTTCTCCGATAGAAAAATTATTCGCTAGGGCACCTGGAAACCTCCACCTGGCACAGATCTTCAAACATTCTCTTGGGAATATTTGTGAGAAGGCAAAAAGGAACAATATGTTGGAGTAGACCCATAACTCTCTGCCAAAATGTTTCAATTTTTTCACGACTAGGGCTTATAGTCTCCCATTGTTATTACGATGTGCAGAAAGGTGTGTAATAGATAGCTATGAAGCAACATGTGAACTGTTCCTTGACGGCATGTGTGTTGTATCCTCAACAACTTGAGGGGGGAGGAGTTGGGGAGTTAAAGGCACCAAAAGCCTATCTGTACCCACATTCAGCGAGGTCTCAAACCCCTATCAAAAGCTATGTTTACATGTTTAATTCTGCATATTTTGATAATGTGTTTATAGCCACAATGCTGCCATTTGGAAGAGGCAAGACCCCCACACCATGTATTACAATTCAAGTACATTTGACATGAACAGGTTGGGAGTCTCTATAAGTCTCCATCGCAAATTGCCTCATAGGGGTGAACAATAACTATTGAGACATCATGACCTTTTAGTCTTTGAACATGATATATACTTAGGCAAAGAGAAATTTCTCCTACCCATTAGGATCCTTGTATGCCAAAGCGACATTGTACTCTTGTCAATGTTTTCCCCACTGAAGAAGTGAGCGTACATTCAGCACTGACAGCCCACGGGAGGCAAACAAGAACATTTATTACCCATTTATTAAAATATGTGTTGGTGTCTAGCGAAACTTTAATACTTTCTGTGAAGCAAACTGTATTAGATGGTTACGTTAGCGAAAGATAGCCAGGATCTACATCGATTCATAAGTGTTCCAATTTTCAGGACCCGGGTACTTATCTATTGATAATCCATAAAAAATAAACATCATATTGAGACATTGGCATATAGAAATGTGGAAACCAAAGATTACTTCTTGTTAGAATATATCCTAATCCATACAAACAGTTATATGTCCTTTCTACTACTGATTACAGAAATGTAGTGATCTCTAGCACACCTGGCTGTATAATCATGTACATGGAAAATAAATTAACAATATGCTTGAGCAATCGAGTGCCGATGTAAGTTCAATACTCACTGAGTACATAATATCTGGGTTCAAGAGAGGTTCATGTTTTAGGCAATGGATCAGGGAAATACATTTCGATAATATAGGCTGGTTCAGTTGCCTAGATGGTAATATTGCCTGGAATGGTTATGAGAAACTTAAGTCTAATTTAGAGCACACCGGCAATAGGAACTCTTTCAAAAAAGGCAGATTTCCCCTCTTCTCTACTCCCTGTTTTTCACCTCTTTTAGGAGCATATTTAAGAGCCCCTGGTGTATTTTTGCTTATGCTATGGTGGCGCTAAAATGGCTTTTCTGCTTCGCCATATTTCCAAAGCGGCACAATTCAAGCATTGCACCACTTTGTAACCCCTTGCTCCACATTATGACTGCGCCAAACATGATGTATTCAAAAGGGAGTGTTCCAGCGTTAGGAGGCCTAAAAAATGGTGCAGTGAAATTTAAAAGATTTCACTGTGCCATTTTTGGCATCACTCAACACATGCGTTAGAATTATCCTCCCAATGTAACCTATGGGCCTCCTTGCACTTTGCAGCACCAGCGTCAACATTTTTGACGTTAGTGTAGCAAAGCACCACAATAGCGGCAAAAATGTTGACGCTATTGTGCTAATGACCGCTGTTAGAAATGGGGTCTTTGGTTGACAGTCAGGTTACCCCCTGTTCAAGCAAGGACCCTCACTCTAGTCAGGGTAAAAGAGAATCACCCTCAGCTAACCCCTGCTTACCCCCATGGTAACTTGGCAGAGCAGTAGGCTTAACTTCAGAGTGCTAGGTGGAAAGTATTTGTACCAACACACACAGTAACTCAATGAAAACACTACAAAATGACACAACACCAGTTTAGAAAAATAGGAAAAATTCATCTAAACAAAACAAGACCCAAATGACAAAAATCCACAAAACACAAGTCAAGTTATCAATTAAAAATCAAAAAGAGTCTTTAAGTAGTTTTAAACACACACTAGCGCTGCTTGCGTGAAAATGTACCTGGTGCGCGTCAAAAGTAACCCCACACGGGCGAGTGTGCGTCATAAAGGGCTTGCGAGACTTTGACTCCACTCACGAGCGTGACCGTGCATCGTTTCTCCTTTCGCCGGGTCGGGCACGTTGTTTCTTCTGTCTGCAGGAGAGCGATGCGTCGATCCGGTCCGCACTCTCGGGTCCAGGCAGGCCTTGCGTTGTTTTTCCACGCACAGCGTTACGTGAGTCGGAAATCCAGCTGGACGGTGATCCAAAAACCCCGCAGAGCAGGTTGTGATCTCCCAGCCTCCGTCAGCGATGCTGCGCATCGTTTCACCTGCTCCGTGTGTCGATTCTTCGGTTGCGTTTCCTGCGGGCATCGTTTCTCAGCTGCGGAGCTGGCGGCGCATCGTTTTTCCAGCCGCAGATCGGAGTTGCGTCAATCTTTTCCCTGCACGGCGCTCTGTGCGTGGATTTCCTTGTCTTTAGGCTGCCAGCTTCTCCTTTCAGGGTCCCAGGAACTGGATGGGCACCACAGGGCAGAGTAGGAGTCTTTCCAGAGACTCCAGGTGCTGGCAGAGACAAGTCTTTGCTGTCCCTGAGACTTCAAACAACAGGAGGCAAGCTCTAGATCAAGCCCTTGGAGATTTCTTCTCAAGATGGAAGGCACACAAAGTCCAGTCTTTGCCCTCTTACTCTGGCAGAAGCAGCAACTGCAGGATAGCTCCACAAAGCACAGTTACAGGCAGGGCAGCTCTTCTTCCTCAGCTATTCAGCTCTTCTACAGGCAGAGGTTCCTCTTGGTTCCAGAAGTGTTTCTCCAGTCTCTGGTTTTGGGTGCCCTTCTTATACCCAATTTCTCATTTGAAGTAGGCCTACTTCAAAGTAAAGTCTCTTTTGAATGTGAAATCCTTCCCTTTCCCAGGCCAGGCCCCAGACACTCACCAGGGAGTCAGAGACTGCATTGTGTGAGGGCAGGCACTGCCCTTTCAGGTGTGAGTGACCACTCCTCCTCTCCCTCCTAGCACAGATGGCTCATCAGGAAATGCATGCTACACCCCAGCTCCCTTTGTGTAACCAGCCCAACTGTCAACCTGACCCAGACAGGGAATCCACAAACAAGCAGTCACAGAAATGGTATAAGCAAGAAAATACCCACTTTCTAAAAGTGGCATTTTCAAACACACAATCTTAACATCAACTTTACTAAAAGATGTATTTTTAAATTGTGAGTTCAAAGACTCCAAACTCCACATGTCCATCCGCTCCCAAAGGGAATCTACGCTTCAATCAGATTTAAAGGTAGCCCAGTGTTAACCTATGAGAGGGACAGGCCTTGCAACAGTGAAAAATGAATTTAGCAATATTTCACCGTCAGGACATATAAACCACATTACTATATGTCCTGCCTTAACCATACACTGCACCCTGCCCTTGGGGCTACCTAGGGCCTACCTTGGGGGTGTCTGACATGTAAGAAAAGGGAAGGTTTAGGCCTGGCAAGTGGGTACACTTGCCAAGTCGAATTTACAGTTAAAACTGCACACACAGACACTGCAGTGACAGTTCTGAGACATGATTACAGAGCTACTTTTGTGGGTGGCACAATCAGTGCTGAAGACCCACTAGTAGCATTTGACTTATAGGCCCTGGGCACCTCTAGTGCACTGTACTAGGGACTTACTAAATATGCCAATCATGGATAAGCCAATTACATACACATTTTGTAAAGTAGCACTTGCACTTTAGCACTGGTTAGCAGTGGTAAAGTGACCAGAGTAACAAAAACAGTAAAATCAGAGTCCAGCACACATCAACAACCTGGGGAACAAAGGCAAAAAGTTAAGGGAGACCACGCCAAGGATGAAAAGTCTAACAGGATGCATTGGAAAAGTTTACCTGAAAGCTTTTATCAGTTCTGCTTGAGATACTGTTCAATGGGGTGCTTTGCAAGAGGGTTTTATTTTGTGCAAATAAGTAGTTGATGTTGCAGTACTGAAAAGAATATGGCTATTTAACTATTGGCTATTGGTTCAGCAACCCCACTGCTTTCCCCTACCCAGACAAAGGCAGACAATTTCTTTCTATTTTTTGTGCTACAGGTAACATTGAATAATCATACGTATGTTGTGGTTACGCAACTCTACTAAGTTGTCAATGGGTTACTTGAAGGTAAATTACCAGGCCGTAAAGCATTACATGGGGCACTGTGGCCATACAATGCTTTTATTTTAACCTGCTGATGATATTGACATGCAACAATAGTATTCTTCAACAGTGTGCTACCTATATCCAAAACATTTCTTGCATGGCCGTCTTCCTTACATTAACATAATGTTTCCCTCAGTTTTCTTTGGAAGGAACATACTGGTACTCAGAAGTCAAGAGCAATAATATTTACCACAACTTGCCAAGGCCACAGCCAATTCCACAACACAATGGTGGAGTTAAAATGGAAGTCTGGGAAAATGAGACACGAAAGTTAAAACAGAGACTACGAACACTATCTGATTTGTGGACACTGAGCTAGACTTAATCTGCACTAGCAGGGGGTTGATATCGAAAAAGCAAAGGAGACCACCTGTATAACTACAGTTTGAACATTGATATTTTAACCTGAAATGCTGCCTATGACATATCCCTTGGTGCTGTCTGTACAGTACAAAACTCAGCCTTTTCTCTGACCAGAAAAACATATAAGGTTTGCTATTATAACAGAAGAATCAACATGAATAAAATAAGTGCGTTTACTAATGAATCCTACTTTCAAATTAAGCAGTCATTAGCTTTTTTGGTTTACCTACAAGGTGACAAAGGAATAATTGTATCATGGAAGAATTTGTCAATATTTCATAAGTAGTTTCCAACACAGATCATGCCTTAAATATCTTTCATCTAAGCAAACCAAAGAACAATATATCTCAACTACTATAAGTCCAATATGGTTTACAATAGTTCAAATAAAGTTGATATCCTGTGAAATACTGCTGTGAGATATGCTGAGAGTTCATAGTTCCTATAGATGACGCCTTTGAAAAGAAACAAGGGCTGTAGCATTTGCAATCACTATAGAAGATGACCTTTGGAAAAAAGGTGAAAGATTATTTATTGCAAGACACCTCCAGATATGCTTGTTAAACTCAAGGAGGAACTAATAACAGTATTCAAGCATCCGTTTTTGGCTGCAGCAGCCATGTATCAAGGACTTTATAGACCATGAGCAACTAATACTATGTGCTTCAAAATTACTGCTACCTTCAGCAAATCCTGTGAAAGACCTGACAACTTATAGGACAAATAGGCCTTCTTTTGCTGTCTTCAGTTCTTTTCCTAAATGCCTACTTCTAAAGCACAAGGTGTCTATAAAGGCAGTGCCCAGACCCTGAGCTCCCTTCCATAAGAAGTGGACACTCATGATCCTAGGAGAAACAAATCACAAAGGACCAGAGAGTAATGGTAAGTGTATGTTATGCTGTATCACTGACAGTGAGCCATCCCCTGCTGCACCAGACCATAGAAATGATAGCTCCCCACTAATGGATGGATTTAATGTTTCCCTGGAGCACTGCCAGATGGTGAACCTTTACCAGACTACCTGACTGTTTCAGGGAAGCTGCCTTTACTTTGATAAGGAGGGAGTGCCCCTTACTAAGTGCAGAGTTTGATTGCACCATGGAGGAGAAGCTCCTAAGGTCTCCGAGACCCTTTGTGATCTGTCCAAAGCCTTTGAGTACGGAGGGTCACAAAACCTGATGCATCTAATAGGTGGCAGAATATACTGTATCTCACTCATAATGGACATGTTCTAAATTGGGAACCTACTTGAAAATTGCACACATTCTTTATTTGCTTTGAGGCACATTCTCTTGCAACTAATACAATGCTCAATTATGAACACAGTAGTGTAAAGAGTGGTCAAGAGTTTAGTACTCTAGCTGGGATCTTGTGACCCATTCTGCCATGCTGAACAATATGTCCCTCCATGTAATGTGCTGTATATGTTGGCTTAAATTCTAAGCGACCTGTACTACCTGCCTCTGCCAGTAATGGCCTCTAATGACCGAATGAAGATTACAAGTGGGAAAACAATAATTCTTTATTTTTTTTGTCCCAGAAATTTCACCAGAAAAAATCTGACAGAATCTGTGCAGGGAAAATTGCCCAAAAAATAAAAGCAGAGCCTGGAATAACGTGTTGAGACATCGATTCCTGTGGTAATTCCCAATTTAATTATGCATGGAATTCTCACATCTCAGAATTACATAGTTCTGTCCTTTCTGATAATCTTGGTGCAGGATTTCTGATGTGTGTTTTCTGTGGCCACTGGAAATGAGGGAATTTATGACATTGAGTACCAAGTGCATGATCTAGTCAATTACAGTGCAATGGCGATACAATATTTTTAATTTCAGTATTTTTATTGAGTTGATATTCACACTTGCAGTGGTTATTTACATTTGAAATAATATAAAGTTTCATACTGTGGACCTCCTTCTTTGTGACCAGTATGCAGTGCCTAAATTACAAATATCAAAGCACTGATTCACGAGCATGTTGGGAAGGGAACATTTCCTCAGATGTAATCATGTAAGTGACTGATGGTTGTAGACAAAACGACTAACAAGTAACTGCTGTTTGGTATTCTTTTTGAAGCTTTTCTGAACATCGTGCTGAAATATGAACCACGCATGCTCATACGGCGGAGGAGACCACTTGTACAGTAATGCAGATCTTTCATACCTCTGCAACCGTTGACATGAAGCAATATACTACTGCAGCCAAAACAAGGTTTTACTGTTCCACTGCTGGCCATTGTCTTTTTAGGGTAGGTCTAGGCTTTAAGGTTTTCAGAAGATTTTTTCAATGTCTGTTAAATATATAAGTCATAGCACGATCCTCTCACAATCTCAAGGGTAACACATGTCTGTTTTATGGCCTGTCACAACTCAGTGAATACAATAACGTGTATCGTGTGGCATGCATGATATCTTTATTGTGATCAAATTGGAACTTCCTAAACAGAACCGCACCAACAGTGCAATTTATGTCATATGCAACCTTAATAGGAGCAAGAAAGAAATCTTCATCCACACGCTACAAAATGAAGGCCAAAGAGATCAAAAGTGTACGTCCCTTGATGTAACTAGACAGCGACACATTTGCCATTACAAAGCAACATGTGGCCTAAAGTGAGCGCACAAGACCAAGGTCCTGATTACAACGTGTGTGCTTTTGAAGGCACATACTATCCAACTCCACTGGTATCCGATCCCTAGCGGCAGAGCACAGACTGAGAGCTTGCATATGCTTCTCTTGCTCAAGATGTGCCAGACATGAGCTGTTTACTTTCCTAATTTGTTGGAGGTTTCGCCTACCGCAAATTTGAGAGACAAGAGCAAATGTCAAGTGCAATTTCTGCTTGGCTTGTAATCCCCTTTGTGGAGAAAACATGAGTTTTCACCCGAAATTCACTCAAACGCAAAACTCGAAATTCGAAACAGGCCCATTTGTAATAATGGCTGCTTTATCTTTTTCCTTTCATGCAATTTAGGAAATGCGTCTCCGCTTCATTCAAATGGAAGCTGCAGTTTAAAAATTGTGACTCAGGAAAAGAAAAGTTGATTACCATCTATTTTTAAGGTAGGGACGTTAGGCAGTTAAACTCACGGAATGAAATATTAACAAGATTTGGTGGCTGTGATTGTATTTGAGAAGAGAATCACAGAAAAAGAGAATAGCCAGTTAACGTGGAAAAAGAAGGCTCAGATCACCCAGTGTCTCAAAACAGATTTCATGATAGGTTTAATGTTTTACCAGAAAATGTTAAATTGTGGGACACATTTATCAAAAAGCCACGATGGGCAGTGTAGCAAGATGCTTTGCCACACTACATGAGAGGGAAAGGACAGGAATGCACTGTGCTTAAAAATACAGTGCATTCCTGCCTTTTCCCAGCGCTGGCACACAGTGTGCTGCTCAGCGCCAACGCAGGAACTTAGCATGGGTTCTTAGCGGAATTGTTTTTGTACAGGAAAAACACATATCTCCTCCTCCTGAGGACCTGGAGAGATATAGCAGTTTTGACACATAAAGGTCTACCACTTATGGTAAATCTGGGAATGCATCTTTATCCATGGGTGTTGCATGGGACCAGTCACGCACCACCCATGGAACGCCTTCCAAGGGCAAAGTGCTGCATCGCAGTGCTTTGCATCACATTGTTCTGGATCTATCAACCCATTCAGGACCAAACAAGGTGACCTTGCATGGCTTGATAAATCACACTTAAAGGGTTGCATCACACTTGCACCCCTTTGCGTGGTGCAAAAGTAATGCAACCTGTACTTAAATCTGCCTCATCTATAAATGACAACTGTATATGAATGTTTACAATAAAACCATCTGTAGAAAATAAAATGTACAGGTAATAAGATCAAGTGTGCAGCTTCCACTGGTGCAGTAGCTGCAGGGGCACCGGGGGAGAGAGCTCTGAGGTGCCCATTGAACTTTGATAATTGTTGTATTTTACTATTCTAACAAAGACGTCATTTTGCTCATGGATTTGTTGCTTCCCACTGACTAAGACTGGTATTTTTGTTGAATTTAACAACAAATGGTTCGCTGCCAGTCTTAAGACAGTTGTTTTCCAAATTATGTCATATGGACAGTATCTACTTTACTGCTAGACTGTTCTTGCTGTGGAAAATGTCAATATAACTTCAAGTTGAAGAACAACCTAGCACTTCAAAATGCTGATTATTGTCAGGGCATCAAAGCAGGGCAATGATCTACTGCAGCAAAATGCAAGCTAACAAGAACATGATCGCATATTTCATTCTTCATTTGTGTTTCTATCGATCTGACCTCCAGCATCTCTGTTGGGCAGACTTTTGCTAATTAAAGTATTTGATCAATCACTGTAGTTTTTCAAAAGCTCCCTGTACAGGTTACTTGGAATCTGATTTCCTTTGGGATACTTCGGAAAAATAAGTATTGACTTGAGGTGGGCGTGCATTAAAACACTTCAGTGTTTACATGCTTCTACTAATATTACATGAAGGCTTACCACGGAAACGACAAAACATTTTCTATGTGGTATGTAACGAGTACTTGATTTGAGCTGGTCATTGCCGTTGGCGCTCACCGACACTCATTTTTGGGACTGGCACTTATTATTTCACATCAGACATTTTCCTGAGAACAGGAGAGGAAAACACACAAAGAGAAACAAAGAGGAAGCAACAACCAGACAAACCGTCACAAAAGGAGAAAGCAGGAACCTTAAGGAGTGAGATAAAGGGTGAGGGAGTCTCTGGTACTGGATTAAAGATGCCTGAAGTAGATTCACATTTAAGGGGCTTATTTACAAGTTTCTCTGAGCCACCAGAACGTCACTTTTTGTGATGGTCTGGTGGTGCACACTGCACGGCCATGTTTACAAGGCCACCTAAAGCCACCCCACATTGCCTTTCATGTGCTTCTAAATATGGACTGAGGCAACGCAGTGCAAGTTACTGCCCTGCCTCACCCTGTGACAGGGAGGCGCGCTATGGGCGTTATGGTGTGTGTTCCCATATAACACTCATGGCGCTCGACACATTCCCAGACTTATGAGATTTTGTAAAGCTGGGAATGCGTCAAAAGCCTATGCCTCGGCAGGAGAGGCATAAGGGAGGTACAACGAGGAGAAATACCTTATCTCTCCTGGTTTTTCCTTTTTCTATGTGTGCTGCATTTTGTACCACACAAAGAAAGAGAAAAACACCTCTCCTGATTGTTTTTGTGCAGGAAGGTGTCCTTTCCTCCCCAAAAACAATCATCCCTGAAGCGAGCGCATGGTGCAAGTGTTCCTGCATTGGTGCATAGCAGCCCATTGCATGCCGATGCACGGGAAAAGGATAGGAATGCGCCATAACTTATAAATGTGGCTCAGAGCAGCTCAGCAAGAAGGCTTGTGGCTCTGCTCTATGCCAAAAACTTGTGACCTTGGTATTGGACACACCTTTTAATCGCACCAGCCACAGCCTTCTGAGCAGCGTTTTGGACACCACCGCTCATTATTTTACAAATTAAGGTCTAGATGTACAAAACATTTTGCATCTGCAAATGGCCGGAAACATTTTTTGCATTCACAAATGGCCCAATCCACAGAACTGGGACATTTGTGAACACAAAAGTGTTTTTTCTTATGTGCAAAGCTCATTTTGTGATTCAGTAACCAGTTTTTCAATCATTATTCAGTAGGGGTGTGTTTGTGGTGTCCCTTCCAAATACCAATTTGAATTGGTATGTGTAGGAGGCTTGCCTGGCTTATAGTGGGTACCTTGTGCCAGGCCCAGTTATCCCTTTTTAGTAGATTAGTAGTGTTCTAGCAGCTTAGGCTGATAAAGGTAGCTATAGCAGAGAAGCTTAGGCTGAACTAGGAGACGTGCAAAGCTCCTACTATACCACTTATATCAAATATGTACTATATCATAAGAAAACAAAACTCAGTGTTACTAAAAATAAAGGTACTTTATTTTAGTGACAATGTGCCAAAAATATCTCAGAGGATATACTCCCTTAGGAGGTAAGTAAAATACACAAAATATACACACAAACCAAAATCAGGTAAGTAAAACAGTCAGAAAGTAGTGCAAACACTGTAGAATACAATAGGATGCAATAGTCCTAGAGGCAACACAAACCATATAACTAAGAAAGTGGAATGCAAACCACGAATGGACCCCTAAGCTAGTGTAGTGTGTAGAGTGTCGCTGGGAGTGTAAGAAAACACTAAGGATGTTCAAGATACCCCTCCCCAAGACTCTGGAAAGTAGGAGTAAAGTACTACTATTTCCCCATAAACACACTAAAGTCGTGATAAAGGATTTAGCAAAGACCACAACAGACTGCAGAGCACTGAAGATGGATTCCTGGACCTGAGGACCTGCAAGGGAAGGGGACCAAGTCCAAGAGTCGTGAAAGTGTCCGGAGGGGGGCAGGAGCCCACTAAACCCCGGATGAAGGTGCAAAATGGCTGCCTCAGGATAGAAGAAGCTGAAGATTCTGGAACAACGAAAGATTCTAGGAACTTCTCCTTCATGCAGAAGATGTCCCACGGAGTGCTGGAGAATGCAGAGTTGTTTCCTTGGCAAAATACTGCAAACAAGCCTTGCTAGCTGCAAGAGTCGCAGTTGAAGAAAAAGGGTGCTGCCCGGGCCCAGGAAGGACCAGGATGTCGCCACTTGGGAGAGCAGACAGAGGGGGCTGTCATCAACATAGAGAGTCCACGCACAAGAAGGGAGCTCCCGCAGAAGTCCTTGAACATGGGTTCAAGAAGTCTGAACACAGCAGTCATCTCAACACTGCAAAAGAGGGTCCCACGACACCGGAGATCAACTCAGGGAGCTGAGCAACGCAGGACATAGTGCTGGAGACCTAGGCTTGGCTGTGCATGCAGGATTTTGTGGAAATGTGCACAGAAGCCCTTGCAGCTGCAGTTCACGCAGTGCACAGGATTACTGTCTGGAGAGGGGAGGCAAGGACTTACCTCTTCCCAATTTGGACAGTTGAACCACTGGACAGTCTGGGTCACTTGGGTCCACCACCTGTTTTCCAGGGGTCACGCTCGTCAGGATGAGAGGGGTCCCAGAGTACGGGTGACGCTGAAGTTTGGTGCCGCCGTCGACCCACAGGAGATTTCTTTGTGGCTTCCAGTGCAGGATGAAGGTAGGCAGCCCCAAAAGCATGCACCACCAGGAAACAGTAGAGAAAGCTGACAGGATTAGGCGCTACAATGTCGCTGGTAGTCTTCTTGCTACTTTGTTGCAGTTTTGCAGGCGTCCTGGAGCAGCCAGCGGTCGATCCTTGGCAGAAGTCAAAGAGAGAGGTGCAGAGGAACTCTGATGAATACTTGCAAGTCGTTATCTGAGGAAAAGCCAACAGCAGAGACCCTAAATAGCCCTCAGAGGAGGATTGGCCATCTAGTCAGGTAAGCACCTACCAGGAGGGGTCTCTGACATCACCTGCTGGCACTGGCCACTCAGAGGCCTCCAAAGTGCCCTCGCACCTCTGGATCCAAGATGGCACAGGTCTGGGACACACTAGAAGAGCTCTGAGCACCACCCCTGGGGTGGTGATGGACAGGGGAGTGGTCACTCCCCTTTCCTTTGTCCAGTTTCAAACCAGAGCAGGGGCTAGGGGTTCCCTGAACCAGTGTAGACTGGCTTATGCAAGGAGGGCACCATCTGTGCCCTTTAAAGTATTTCCAGAGGTTGGGAGAGGCTACCCCTCCCCAGCCTTTAACACCTATTTCCAAACGGAGAGGGTGTAACACACTCTGTCAGAGAAAATTCTTTGTTCTGCCTTCCTGGGACTGGGCTGCCCAGACCCCAGGAGGGCAGAACCCTGTCTGTGCAGTGACAGCAGCGGTAGCTGCAGAGAAAACCCCAGAGAGCTGGTTTGGCAGTATCAGGGGTAAATAGTGGAGCCCCGGGATGCATGGAATTGGCAACCCACTACCAGATTTGGCATGTGGGGACATTTCCATGATCTTAGACATGTTACACGGCCATATTTGGAGTTACCATTGTGAAGCTACATATAGGTATTAACTTATATGTAGTGCACACGTGTAATGGTGTCGCCACACTCACAAAGTCCAGGGAAATGGCCCTGAACTATGTGCGGGCACCTTTGCTAGTGCATGGGTACCCTCACACTTAGAAACTTTGCACCTAACCTTCAGCAAGTTAAGGTTAGTATTAGAAATGGAGTTTCTGGTTGGCTAAGGTATGCAGCTCAGCCAGGCAGAACCCACCCACTCTAGTCAGGGCAAGGGAGTTACACGTCCAAGATAACCCCTTCTCACCCCTTTGGTAGCTTGGCACGAGCAGTCAGGCTTAACCCAGAGGCAATGTGTAAAGCGTTTGCACAACACACACAACACATGTGACGCAATATCCCCCAACACCACACAACACCACCAGATTATATGAAAATATACTGTATTGTACACAACGTAATTATTAGACCAACATCACATAACAGTAGTATCCTGCTACCTTAGCAGTTGTCAGAATGTTAAACATTAGTTACTCTGCGAACTAGCAGTAGTCACAAATAACACACAGGTTACTCGATATTTTGCAACATAAGCAGTAGTGAGGAAACACGTTATCACATTAAAGCACTTGTCATAAGAATATTATGAAATGCCCATAGTAGGAACTTTAGAAAACATATGGCAAGTTAGAAAAACATAATAGCAAGTCATGCCCATAAAAGGAACATTTGCATACATATGTAAAAAACATCAAATGCAGGTAGGTAATATATGAATCAATAAAAGTCTGTAGAAAGAACTTTGGATTGTAACTATATTGGTCCTTTAGACAGTACCTGGTTGGATGAAGGCACCTCCAGTGCCTAGAAGGTAAACAATGGGGCCCCCGGCGCTCCTATGCGCAAAACGGGGGCCTCCCTTATCCTCTGGGGTCAGAGGAAGGCGACCTGCACCTCCTCTCTCTTATAGACAGGCACCTCTGGGGACCGTGACTACTGGGGCCCCCCTGGGCCTCAACTGATCCTCATGGGGGGAGCCAAAACCAGCAAAAACAACTTAGGGCAGGAGGGGGGCGCCACGCACCCCCTCCGGTTTAATGATGGGCCCCACCCCCGGGCCTCCACTGGTCCTAGATCGGAGGCGGCTGGTGCCCCGGGGGTGCTCCACGGAGCGGACGGTACCCTGGGGGCACTGAAGGGTGCGCGAGGCTCACACTCTGTAAATCTTGGACGCCCGGGCTGCGGCGGTGATTCGGGGCATCCAAAAGAGCGCTTAGAAGCACCACTTTTGATAAAGAAGTGAAGCACTACCCATGCTAAGGATGGCTACAGGGGTCAGGGGCCACAGCACCCTGCCCCTGGGGAGCAGATCCTGAGAAGCAGGTCCACAGGTGGAGGGGGGCCCAGCAACATGCCAGCGCAAAGAGGGTGCAGGCTAGTGGCAAGTCCTTACTGTGACCATGCAGGTCATCACAGCAGCAGCAGTCCATAGGTTCTTGGTGAGGCCTTCCAGCAGTCTGTGTCCAGTTCCAGGGTAAGTTAAAAAAGTCTCCAAATTGTGGGGAAAATTCCCCTGTACTTATAGTCAGTTCTTACAGTGTTTTACAATGGTATGGAGAGGAGGTTCCAGCCAGTTACAACTGGTTCTGGGAGTGCCCCCTCTCTCCTTTCAGCACGGGCTCCAAACATCAGTGGGGGTTTAACGACCCTATTGTGTGAGGCCAGGGCACAGCCTTTACAAATGTAGGTGTACCCCGCCTCTCCCTTCTCTGAGCCCAGGAAGACTATTCAGTATGCAGATGCACCTCTGTGACACCTCCACCCTCCCTGTGTACAGGCTGTCTGAAAAGTATGCACAAAGCCCCAACTGTCACTCTGCCCAGACGTGGAGTGGAGTCAAGCTGCAAAACACCAGAGTCATAAGCACAGATAAATGCGCACTTTCTAGAAGTGGCATTTCTGTGATAGTAATAAAAAATACACCCACACCAGTAAGCAGCATTTATTATCACCATCACAATCATGCCAAACATGCCTACGCTACCCCTCAAAAAACAGACAATACCCCTTACACATAAGGCAGTGCATTTCTAATGCAATCCTATGAGAAGGCAACACTCACAGCAGTGAGACACCAAGTTAGGCTGTTTGTCACTACTAGGACAGGCCATGCAATATGGCACATGTCCTGCCTTTCTACATACATGGCACCCTGCCCATAGGGCTAGCTAGGGCGTACCTTAGAGGTGACTTACATGTAGTAAAAGGGGAGTTTTGGGCCTGGCAAGTAAGTTTTAGATGCCAGGTCCCTGTGGCAGAAAACTGTGCACACAGGCCCTGCGATAGCAGGCCTGAGACAGGTTTAAAAGTCTACTTCAGTGGGTGGCACAAGCAGCGCTGCAGGCCCACTAGTAGTATTTAATTTACAGGCCCTGGGTATAGAGATACCACTGTACAAGGGACTTATAGGTAAATTAAATATGCCAATTAGGTATAAGCCAATCATACCAACTTTAGATAGGAGAGCACCTGCACTTTATCACTGGTCAGAAGTGATAAAGTGCTCAGAGTCCTAGAGCCAACAGCGAGAGGTCAGAAAAACCAGGAGGAAGGAGGCAAAAAGACTGGGGATGACCCTGCATAAGGCAAAAAGTCCAACAGTTAGACATATAGGTGACTTATAAATTACTTAAGTGCAGTGAAAATGGCTGTGAAATAACATGTGCAATATTTCACTCAGTCTGCAGTTGCAGTCCTGTGTAAAGGTTTGTCTGAGTTCCCTATGGGTAGCAAAAGAAATGCTGCAGCCCATAGGGATCTCCTGGAACCCAATACCCTGGGTACCTAGGTACCATATACTAGGGCATTATAGGGGTGTTAGAGTGTGCCAATTGAAATTGGTAAAAGTGGTCAGTAGCCTATAGCGACAAATTTAAAGGCAGAGAGAGCATAAGCACTGAGGTTCTGGTTACTGTTGTACGTTGTACCAGTTTCTTGTACCACATCAGTCATATGTACCAAACTGTGGGAAGGATACACTCTTCCTCATACTGTTGCATGCTTTATGAAATTGGGTCCATTCACTTTAATGTCTGATTTGTCACTGACAATAGGGATCATGGAAAGATAATTAATTACTGGACTCCATGAAGGACAACATAGAGTTATCAAACAATACTGATCCCAGGAAGATGCCTCAAGAAATTGCTGGATGTGAGAAAAAATGCCTTCTTGAGTGGTCAAACCTATATTTTGATGAACTTTATTGCTGGATTTTAGCATTTTCACACTGGGGAACAGGTGTCAAATTATCAGTGCATGTGCCAAGACCCTTAAATATGTAAAAATCAGGTGATTCCTGATTGGCCTATCTAACTCTCCTATATGTACCTTGTCTAGGGTATAAAACTACACCTGCAGCATGGAACATTAAGGCGGTCATTGTGACCGCGGCGGGCGGCGGTCGCCGCCCGCCATGCGGTTACCGCCGAATGACCGCACCGCGGTCAAAATACCGCGGCGGTCATTCCAACTTTCCCGCTGGGCCGGCGGGCGACCGCCAAAAGGCCGCCCGCCGGCCCAGCGGGAAAGCCCCTGCAACGAGGAAGCCGGCTCCGAATGGAGCCGGCGGAGATGCAGGGGTGCGACGGGTGCAGTGGCCCTGTTAGGCCAGTGGCATGGGGTGCGACAGGTGCAGTGGCCCTGTTAGGACAGTGGCATGGGCAGGGCCCCACGGCACCCGTTCCCGCCATCCTGGTTCTGGCAGTGGACACCGCCAGAAACAGGCTGGCGGGAAGGGGGTCGGAATCCCCATGGCGGTGCTGCAAGCAGCGCCGCCATGGCGGATTCCCTGGGCCAGGGGAAAACCGGCGGGAAACCGCTGGTTCCCCTTTTCTGACCGCGGCGAATAGCCCAGGAAGCACCGCCAGCCTGTTGGCGGTCCTTCCACCGCCCTCCGCCATGGCGGTCATGGACCGCCAGGGTCGGAATGACCCCCTAAATGTCACCTGTGGACCAGAGAGGTTATTGTGGGAACAAAAACATAGTTTCTGTATTGTCATATAGCAAATTGTAATATTAGAACTTTCGGAGGGGATGGGGTAATCTCATAAATAAGGTGACTGCCCCTTGCAAAGAGGTATTGAAAAATGTGCTAATTTCATATTAACTGTATGTCTCTATTCATAAAGTTTCTGTATGTTGAAGCAGCTGCCTCAATTTCCCCTTTCTTTAACGAGTCATAGAGGACCACCATTAGTAGGGTGCCAGAACGAAGAGTGGTCTCATAGGGACTGATGTCTAAAGTCGAAAATTGTAAGACCCTTTTTAGACCCTATCAATGAAGAGAAAACGTTTTGACAGTTCATAAGACCACAATCACTATTTGCATGATAGGAAACATTGGACCAGATGTAGGAAGCCTTTTGCGCCTCGCAAACTGCGAAAAACGCAGTTTGCGAGGCGCAAAAGGCCAAACGTGATGCACAACCGCAAATTGCGAGTCGGTACCGACTCGCAATTTGAGGCTGCGACTCGCAAATAGGAAGGGGTGTTCCCTTCCTATTTGCAACCGCATCGGAATCCTGAGTTGCTTTGGGACCGCGAATGCGGTCGCAAACCAACTCGCAGTTACCATCCACTTGAAGTGGATGGAAACTCATCCGCAAAAGGGAAGGGGTCCCCAGGGGACCCCTTCCCCTTTGTGAATGTCCCCCCCAAAAAAAATTCAGAGCAGGCAGTGGTCCTATGGACCACTACCTACTCTGGAAAAACCGAAACCAAATGGTTTCGGAAATTTTTCTTTTTGCAGCCCGTTTTCCTTTAAGGAAAACGGGCTGCTAAAACAAAAAAAAAACTGCTTTATTAAAAAAGCAGTCACGGACATGGTAGTCTGCTGTCTCCAGCAGGCCACCATCCCTGTGAGTGCATGGACTCGCTATGGGGTCGCAAACTGAGACCCACATCATTAATATTCATGAGGTGGGTCTGAGACACCTTTCTGCATGCACGTTTGCGAGTTGCAATTTGCGAGTCGCTATGACTCGCAAATTGCAAGTCGCAAAAGAAAACTCACCTACATCTGGCCCTTAGCACTTTACTAATCCTAAACCATTGGTTGAGAGCTACTCTTTCAGAATATACAGAGGAAACAATCACGTTTTCATCATATTCTTTTGGTGATAGGGGTGATTAAGATTTCATTTGACAGAGTACTCCATAGTAACTTGACCTGCAGCTACAGGCATTGCCCCTTTACTCAGTAGTTGGTACAACCAACTGAAACAATATTGCTAGGCACGGCTCTCTTCTGGGTTGGTACACAATAATGGATGATTATGGTTTAATGCAGGCACATAATGAGGCATAGTAATTTAAACATTATTCATTTTCATAACTTAAAGTCAATGTAATTGTCCCAGTTCAGAATAAAAGTGATACCTCTTTCTTAGCTTAAAAATTCTGCAAACAGCCACAGTTTTATTGCTTAAACCCCTTGAGTGCCTGGGATAAGCTGGTCTCGCCCTCAGCCACGGCGCTCGTGTGTCAATGACGAGACCAGCTCATCCTGCATCCGGCCCACGGGGGAGTGCTAGCAACCTCCCCGGGCCTCCCATCCACACCACCATCAGGAATTTACGGGGAATCGCTTCCCCTTCCACCCCAACTCTCCCCCCTGGCAATCTGATGACATCAGCATGCTCACAGTGCAAGCATATGGCTTCCAGTGCGTGGAGAGAGAGTATGCAGAAAAGATAAGACCTTCTCTTTGGGTTTTTTTGGTGGAAAACAGACACTGGGGGAAAGGAAAGAGTTTTTTCTTTCCCCCTGTGCCTGTTTTTAATGGATTCCTGATCCACCATCACGGGCGAGGTCCGCGATCGTGGAGCAGGAATCCACCATTAGGCACCAGGGATGTTAGTTTTAGTTTATTTTGGGGAGCGACCCCTTGGGCAAGGGTCGCTCCCCTGGGGGCATAATTATATCTGTGTTTTGCCCCCCCTCGGGCAGATCGGCCATTTTTTCAGCCGATCTGCCCAGGGGGGGAGGGGCAAAGCCATTAGACTCCAGGGATTATGTGTAAGATAATGTTTTAGCGACCCCTTAGGCAAGAGCCGCTGCCCTGGGGGCAATATTCTTTCATATGTTTTGCCCCCCCTGGGGCTAGATCGGCCATGTTTTCAGCTGATCTCCCCCTGGGGGGGGGTCAAAACCCACTAGGCCTCAGGGATTCTGTTCTGTGTGTGTTTTTTGTGTCTTGGGGGCATCCCTTGGGCAAGGGTCGCCCCCCAAAAGGGGCACATTAGTGATGGCCATTTCTGCCACCCTTGGGGGCAGATCAGCCTATTTGTTTTAGGCCTATCTGCCTATAGGCATTGGCCCCTGACCAAGATGCCAGGGATTTTTTTTCCTTTGTTTTTTTGTGTTGGTGTTGCCCCCTTTAGCAAGGGTCATCCCCCAAAGGGGGCACAGAACTGTTGGCCATTTCTGCCCCCTTGTGTGCAGATCGGCCGATTTATTTAGGACCATCTGCCGCCTAGGGGGGCAGAATCCACTTAGGCACCAGGGAGCTTGTGTGTGTGTGTCTCTGTGTTTTGTGTGGGGGGTGGCCCCTTTGGTAAGGGTCTCCCCCAAAAAGGGACACATTAGTGATGGACAGTTTTACAGGCCCTCTTGGACACCAGGGAGTTTGTGTGTGTGTGTCTCTGTGTTTTGTGTGGGGGCGGCCACTTTGGTAAGGGTTGCCCCCCCAAAGGGGGCACATTACTAATGGCCATTTATGGCCCCCTTTGGGGGCAGATCAGCCTATGTTTTGTAGGCCCATGTGCCCCAAGGGGGGCAGAATCCACTAAGGCACCATGGAAAATTTCAAAATTTTGGTGCCGTGTTGTTTGTCAACTGGCAAAGGTTTTGCATTTGTGATTATAACAGTTTATTTCTTCTTTTTGCTATAGTTCAAAGCGTTTGCTTCCTTTGCTGTGGCTCCCTGCAGTTTTGGCAGTGGTTGACCTGCGGTTTGCATAGATGCATGTTTTAGGTAAGTAAAAACATTTTACTTCTAAGGAGTAATGTTTCCATGCATGAATGATATGTTTGTAGGTGGTGCACTAAATGCAGGATTGTGTGTGAAATTGTCCTAAGATTTGTTCACAATGATATTTGTGTTGTCTTATGTCTAATTTGCTTTTCTTTTTTCTTTTTAGTGGGATATCATTGGTGATAGCTGTGTCTGTGCAGAGTAGTTGCTGGTGAATTTAGCTTTTTCAGGCAAGTGACTGGTACAGTTTTTGAGTACATTACTCTTTTGATAAAGCCACACTTTGTTTAATACTTATTTTAGTCAGTGCTGGTTGTTGTTGGCACATTTGTCAAGTTACACTTCTTAGAAAGGATCATGGCTAGCCGCAGAGTGACCGCTCAGCAGGTTGTTGGCATGCTTTTTGAGTCATCTTCTGACCATGATTATGAGACGGATTCTGCATCTGAGGCAGAGGAGGAGGAGAGACATTCTGCCATTGAGTTTTCTGTCCGAGAGGAATCTTCTGATGAGGAAGCCACTTTGAGTGCAGATGAAGGGCCTGTTTAAGAAGAGGACACTGATGTGCCAATGGTGCAGCAGCTTGTGGCTGAAAGGTTTCCCATTAGAAGACCTGACACATGGGTTGCCCCAAACATGGAGCAGCCACAGTTGCCTGCCTTTACTGGTCTCCCAGGGTGTAGAGTAAATACCAAAAACTTTTTGCCTGTCAATTTCTTTGAGTTGTTTATGGACGATGTATTTTTGGAAGAGATTGTTGAGCAGACTAATTTGTATGTGGAGCAGTATTTGAGGGACAATGTCGCCAGACTTAGGCCTCAGTCTAAAGCTACCGAGTGGATTCCCACAAATCTGGAAGAGTTTAAAAAGTTCTTGGGTTTGACTTTTTTGATGGGGTTGATAAGGAAGCCGTCACTGGCTTGTTCTTGGTCTACTAGTCCCTTGAGGGCAACCACTATATTTCCTGTAACCATGACTCACAATCGGTATTTGCTTCTTCTTCGGATGCTGCATATTGTTGACAATGCTTCAGCCTTGCCACAAGATCACCCTGATTCTGACCGTCTTTTCAAGATTAGGCCTGTCCTTGATCATTTTGTAGATCGTTTTTCAGAGATTTATGTTCCAGGCAAAGAAATAAGTGTGGAAGAGTCTTTGGTCCTGTTCAAGGGTGGTTTGGTTTTTAGGCAGTATGTTGCTAGCAAGAGGGCACGGTATGGAATTTAATTGTACATGCTGTCTGAAAGTAGTACGTAATATGTGTATAATTTCCGGGTCTACACTGGTAGGGATTCCAATATTGACCTCCCTGGGTGTCCGCGCACTTTTGGTGTTAGTGAGAAAATTGTGTGGGAACTTGGTCGACCACTGTCACCATTTGTATGCAGATAACCTCTGCACTGGAGTTCAGTTGTTCAAGGAATTGCTCAGAGTGGACACTGTTGCTTGTGGCACAATCCAATCTAACTGGAAAGGCTATCCAAGGGAGCTTGTCTGTAAAAAACTTGAGAGGGGACAGTGCAGTGCCTTGCGGAACGAGGAGCTGCTATCTCTGAAATTTGCAGACAGGAGGGATGTGTACATGCTAACTACTATCCATGATGAGAGTACTTCCCCTGTGACTGTTTGGGGTCAGGTTGCGGAAGTACACAAACCTGCGTGCATTTTGGACTACAATAAGTACATGGGTGGTGTTGATAGAGTAGATCAGAGGTTGGAACCTTACACTGTTCTTCGTAAGTCTTACATGTGGTATAAAAAGTTGGCCATCCATTTGTTTCATTTGGCAACTTTCACTGCTTTTATTGTGTTCAAGGATTGTTCCCCTAGTCAAGGATGAAATTTGTTAAATAGAGAGCCTTATTGTGGTGGAACATGCAAGAGTTCCTAACGTAGCAGTGGTGGAGGATGTGGCTAGATTGAAAGATCACCACCTTCCTGATCACATTCCTCCCACTCCCAAAAAATACTTGCCCACTAGGAAAAGTAGAGTCTGTGCCCGAGGAGGTCCCTGGAGGGAGAGCTGGATGTACTGCCCGGACTGTTCTTCAAAGCATGGGCTGTGTGTGGCTGGCTGTTTCAGGAGTTACCACACACAGAAGAATTACTGGTAGGTTCTGTGAGCGTAAACTGCTGTTTTATATTTTCATATGTTCAGTTTCATGGTTGGCATTACTGTCATGTATTCAGTTAGAGTTTTTTTGTTTGTAGTTTTGTACTTATGTATAATTACTTAGTGGTGTCTTAGTTTAAAAACAAAAAAAAGTGATGGTGTGCATGAATTGCCGCTTAGCTGGTGGTGTGTGTGGAGTAGCGCTTGGCTGGTGGTGTGTGTGGAGTGGCACTTGGCTGGCGGTGTGCGTGGAGAGGTTCTTGGCTGGCGGTGTGCATGAAGTGCCGCTTGGCTGGCGGTGTGCATGCATTGGCGCTTGGCTGGCAGTGTGCGTGGAGTGGAGCTTGGCTAAAGGTGTGTGTGGAGTGGCGCTTGGCTGGCGGTGCCAGTCAAACGGCAGTCCAAACACTCCCATTAGCTGATGTGATTGCAGTATCAGCCATGTGGGCGTATGAAAGTGATGGGCCCTTGAGTGGCATTGTCTGTCGATGTGAGTGTTGTAATGTGCTGGGCCCGTGGCTGGCGGCGTGAGTGGTCTTGTGCATGTCATGTATGAAAGGTGTGTGAATGGACTGTAAAGCGGTTGGTGCCTTGTTGCAGCTTTACAGCTCAGGAGCTGTGAGTCATTGGTTCAGTTTTGCGGCCTTTCATTAATTAACAGTGCATTTCATTTTTGTGAAATCTCTTGTTAATAAAATTTGATCTACTGAACCATCACTCACCCTCGTGCCAAATCCAACCAGTATGTGTATTAAAAATAACAAAACCTGTTCCACTGTAATCAGGCATCGCAGCACACCCGTGACATGCTAGGTGTCTCGGGTGGAACCCCAATGATGAAGCATGCCATCAACTTGGTTGATGGGTGTGGAGTTTTTTTAACATAACCTTAATGCATTTCTTTTCCCAATTTTAGTGTTTGTAACATCACAGAAGTACACGGACACATCAAAATGATCTATTACAAAACTACCTGTGTTTGGGGGGGCACCTACGTTTTTGGTCCCGGGTGAGGCCTCCATCTAGGGAAACCTACCAAACCCAGACATTTTTTAGAAATAGGAAAAAGTTACAGAGTAAAACGTTGAGAGTAATGGCTGTTTTTTAACCTCAATTTCAATATTTATTTATTTCAGCTGTTATTTTCTGTAGGAAACCCTTGTAGGATCTACACAAATTACCCCTTGCTGAATTCAGAAGGGTGTCTACTTTACAGAAATGTTTAGCTTTCTGGGATCCAGCATGGGTTTCACACCCATTTCTGTCACTAACTGGAAGGAGGCTGAAAGCACAAAAAAATAGAAAAAATGGGGTATGTCCGAGTAAAATGCCAAAATTGCATTGAAAATTTTGGTTTTCTGATTCAAGTCTGCCTGTTATTGAAAGCTGGGAAGCTGGTGATTTTAGCACCAGAAACCCTCTGTTTATGCCATTTTCAGGGAAAAAAACACAAGCCTTCTTCTGCAGCCCTTTTTTCAATTAAAAAAAAAAACAACAACATTTTTGTTGTATTTTGGTTAATTTCTTGGTCTCCTTCAGGGAAAGCCTCAATCTCTGTGTACCTCTAGAATCACTAGAAAGTTGGAAAAAACTGATGCTTATTTGGTGGGGGGGGGTAGCTTATGTGGACAAAAAGTTATGAAGGCCTAAGCGCAAATTGCTCCAAAAAACAAAAAAAAGGCCTGGCACCTAAGGGGGAAATGGCCTGGCAGCGAAGGGGATAAAGTTTGAGGATTGCTTTCCTTGATAATTCAATAAAACATTCATTGGAATAGATAAGGGGGCCTATAGAAAAGCATTAGGCACAGTGACCTTATGAGCAAAAGTGAAAAATGGAAGCAGTTTTCTTATAAACGTGAATTGCTTGAGAATACATTTTAAACTGCCTTTATTTGACGTTCAAAGGATAATGGTAGGGCCCAGTTTACAAGTATATGTGCTATTTTCACAATTTACTTATTGGGTGCAATAAACAACACCATTGATGAGTTTCTGGAAAAAAAGAACGCAGATTTCGTTGTTTAACACAGCAAAATCCACATTATGTGAAAAATAATACATTCTTTTCCCCTGTTAAATTTCGGTAGGTTTGAACTGCCGAGATTTCATGAAGGTTGAGGTCTTTAACCTTTTCAGTAATTATTGGATGCGTTAAATAAAACCAACCTTGTAATTCCTACTGACATGCACACAGGGGTTTACGCAGTGGTCAGAAAACAATCACCAACTCATATTCAGGGCCAAAATCTCATATTCTTCACCATATGGGCCCTCGTTATTTAGGTTCAAGAACACCCATCAAGCCCTAGAATGAAGTTGCTGATCAATGCATGTGAACAGCACATGGGGTGAGAAGAGTCTTTTAACTGCCTGGGGAAGACTTATTTACTCCCCCTGCTGTACTGGAAGGAGTGATATTGACTGCAAAAACATAAGATCCACTGCTAGGGATTGGCAGGAGGGACATCTTCTTCAGGGGTTTTACTCTTCACAACTTGTTCTGAGGTTTTTGGAGCGGTCCTAGTGGGGAAACGTAAAATGGAGGAACAGAAGTCTTAGACTAGTCTTATGGCTCGTAGAAAAGGGAAATAAGTTTAGTGGTTTCCTCTCAAGTGTCAGCTTGTTCCTCATGCTTCTTCCTACTTTTTCAAGCTTTACCTGCTTCCAAGTAAAACTTACAAATCTACAGAAAGAGACTGATTAACTCTTTTCCTCACTTTCAGCAGAAGTGTTTCAATAGAAAGCATTCATGAGTAGTCATGTTATTTTACAAAAAAAGTGCAAATGCACACACTACTGCATCTATTTTATCATAGCCTACCTAAATAGATAATCGTCTTGCAGTTGAAATTCAGAGATCCTTGAATCTGGATTAGTTAATCTCCTGTAGACCTACTTTTATCAGAAATAACATCTTATAAATGAAAGTTCCCCACTGTAGAAAATTACTGATTCTATATTATTGTTTCTATGTTGTCACCCTGGAGAATCTGTTGGATATTAGTATTCACATCAGAATGATCTTTACAACTATTAACAAACCTTCCAAATTGTAAACTTTCCATTCATTTTCCTTATCCCTATCCTGTTTTCTTCTTCTTCCTTGATTGTGTTATTTTACATACTATTTGCAAGGGAAGCAATAAGACTGTGTCAAAAAATATAAACAGAGAAATTATTGGAGTTAGTGATTACTTTAATAAAGGGGTGTGCAGTCTGACGTAAATTGGTGTTAGAGACCTTTAAGAGTGAATGTTCTGTTTTGAAGATGCCTGAAGAGCCCAGATATGGGAACCACACATTCTGCAACCATTTAATAACGTTGAGTAATAATATGCATGACAATTTCTTAAACATGCAGCAACAACCTTCACTGAAACTCATCAGGAACAAAGCTGTTAAAGATAAATGATCCTGCAAGAACATTGGAATGTGACACTTGCAGATTCATAAACAAAGCAACTCTAGTGTGATGTCAAATATAACAGCTTTTGCAAATTTAGATCCCCAAATTAGAATAGTACCTTGAATATTAATGGGTCCAGAAAGGTTTCAAACACGGAAGTAACATCACGTTTGCCTAATGCTATTCACATACATAATGGAATTCTGTGAGGGCTTTGCTGTTTGAGTTAGTTGTAGTTGAAAGACCTAGCTTTTCACTTTTTTGTGCTCTTAGATAAATATGATATAGTAACATTCATAATTGGAGAGCGTTAGTCAGATATAAACTCAAGAGCCTTTAGGGGGTTATTACAACATTTGAGGAAGTGTTAATCCGTCCCAAAAGTGACGGTAAAGTGACGGATATACCACCAGCCGTATTACGAGTCCATTATATCCTATGGAACTCGTAATACGGCTGGTGGTATATCCGTCACATTTGGGACGGATTAACACCTCCTCCAATGTTGTAATAACCCCCTTAGTGGGTCATTCTGACTTTGACGGGCGGCAGAGGCCACCCGCCAAAGTCCCGCCGGCAGAATACCGCTGCGCGGTCAAAAGCCCGCCGCGGTAATTCTGAGTTTCCCGCTGGGCTGGCGGGCGACCGCCAGAAGGCCGTCCGCCAGCCCAGCGGGAAACTCCCTTCCATGAGGATGCCGGCTCCGAATGGAGCCGGCGGAGTGGAAGGGGTGCGACGGGTGCAGTTGCACCCATCGCGATTTTCAGTGTCTGCTTGGCAGACACTGAAAATCTTGGTGGGGCCCTGTTAAGGGGCCCCTGCAGTGCCCATGCCATTGGCATGGGCACTGCAGGGGCCCCCAGGGGCCCCACGACACCCGTTACCGCCAGCCAGGTTCTGGTGACCAAAACCGCCAGAACCAGGCTGGCGGTAAGGGGGTCGGAATCCCCATGGCGGCGCTGCTTGCAGCGCCGCCATGGAGAATTCCCTTGGGCAGCGGGAAACCGGCGGGACACCGCCGGTTTCCCGTTTCTGACCGCGGCTGTACCGCTGCGGTCAGAATGCCCATGGGAGCACCGCCAGCCTGTTGGCGGTGCTCCCGCGGTCGTTGGCCCTGGCGGTCCATGACCGCCAGGGTCAGAATGACCCCCTTAGCGTCTACACTTTGTAGTACATTTACTCTCAGAAATGATGAATAGCCAAAAGTATTAAACTTATTGAAAGGTGGAATAATACATTTACATGTGTAGAATAAAAAAAAAAAAAAATCTTAGTTCTACTTTGAAATACTTTGGTTATAAGAAGTACAGGAACATAGAGACATTTTGATGGCTTGAGGGGAGTTCATTAGTGCATTACACCTGATGTATTATACATTTTGAGACTCTTATGTACAATAAAGTATCGCTTTGTCATAACTTTAAAGTTGGTCAAGTCACCAAAGCATTCTGTGACTATTAAAAAGAACGAGGCCTGTCAGAAATTGGGTTGTTGGTTGACTGGGGTGTTAACCCTGGTCAAGCAACAGCCACAATCCATGTCAAGGTGACCCATAAAAGTCACTAAATTAACCTGTGCTTAACGCTGTGGTATCTTTACACAACAGCAATAAGGCTGAGCTTAGAGGCGATGTACAAAGTATTACTGAAGCACACAAACAGTAAGAAAGTGAAAACATGACACAGAACACAGGAATACTACCACAACACTTTAGAGAAATAGAGTAAATTCTAATAAATTATTTGACATCAACATGACAAAGGTCCACTCAGTAGAACAGGAGTTATGAATTTTTAAAGGTAAAAACTAACACCTAAAAGTTCAAAGTGCTAACCACAAACATCTAGTCACACAAGACCATTCAATGTCAAAAGATAAGGCGGGCAACAATGAAGCGTAGGTCAGATACACAGAGTGGTTTTGGCCTGGTCAGTGCTTACTTTTGGACTTAGAAGTAAGTTCCAAGAAAATGTTCTGAGAAGGCAAAGGTCAGCGTGGAAAGGCTGCAAGCAGTGTCCGAGGTCAGAGCATCATCTTTGGAGAGCCGCTGGACTAAGTCTTAATGAAGATTTATAAGTTCTGACTTATGGCCTCATTACAAGTCTGGCAGTGAACAGACAGTCTGACTGACAGATTAAGAGTTAGGTGGTCGGAGCACCAAATTACTACTGTCTCCTTTGGGAACAATGGGCCAGATGTAGGAAACAATTTGCGACTCGCAAACGGATTGCCGTTTGCGAGCTGCAAATCGGAGTTTCCTATGCAGAAATGCATTTTGCGAGTCGTGACCGACTCGCAAAATGCATTTCCGACTCGCAAATAGGAAGGGGTGTTCCCTTCCTATTTGCGACTCGCAGTGGTATGCAATTCCATTTGCGACCGCGTATGCGGTCGCAAATGGAGTCGCAGTTACCATCCACTTGAAGTGGATGGTAACCCACTCGCAAATTGGAAGGGGTCCCCATGGGACCCCTTTGACTTTGTGAATGGACCCCAAAATATTTTTTCAGGGCAGGTAGTGGTCCAAGGGACCACTACCTGCCCTGAAAAAATACCGAAACAAAAGTTTTTTTTTTAAAAGTGCAGCTCGTATTCCTTTAAGGAAAACGGGCTACACTTGAAAAAAAAAAAACTGCTTTATTTAGAAGCAGTCACGGACATGGAGGTCTGCTGACTACAGCAGGCCTCCATATCTGTGAATGCCCATAGTCGCTATGGGGCCGCAATTTGCGACCCACCTCATTAATATTAATGAGGTGGGTCTTTGCGACCCCATAGCGAGTCGCAGACGGTGCCTGAGACACCGTTCTGCATTGCAAATTGCGATTTGCAATTTGCGAGTCGCTCGGACTCGCAAATTGCAACTCGAAATTTGCAATATTGCTACATCTGGCCCAATGTTCCCACCGGGCTGACAGTGGTGCAGGTCATAATCAGCCAGGGTGGCACTGAAGTTACCGCTGCCCTGCTGATTATAACCTGGTTCTCCGCCAGGCTTTTTTCAAGGCAGTTTCACCGCTATGAAAAGGCTGGCGGAGAACAGGTGTAGGGGGCCACAGGGAAGCCTCTGCCCAGCCCATGGCATAGTAGTGCCCTTGCCCCTGCCCAGTGCCAGTGCTCCATGTGGGCGGCAGCATTGCCGCCAGCTCGGTTATGAGGCGGTGACAATGCTGCTCTCACTTTCCCACTGGGCTGATGGACAGAAACATTGGTTTCCACCCATCAGCCCAGGAGGAAAGTCACAATAGGGCCGACGAGGAGATCACCAGTAAAGTGGAAACCTCCCCATCATATGTTTGGCAGATAGTTCATCCCATCCACCAAATTTGTAATGAGGCCCTTAGTCTGTTTTTTGGAAGTTGAAAATCTCCGGCCGGAGAAGACAGGAGCCTCAAGTCGACTAGATTTCCAGGAGACTGCATACCCCTTTGTCAAAGAAACACCGAACAGGATTTTCTGCTGTCGATTGCCATTTAGCAAGAGCTGCTGCAAAGTCAGGTTGACCTGCAGTCATTCATTGGTTCACAAAGCAGCTTTTAGTCGCAAATTTGAATTTTTGCTGTCTGTGCACCACCACCACATGTCCATGACTGGAGAGCACCACTTGCGGAGGGTTTGGACTCACTTAGCCATGGGTCCAGTTGTGGATTTAATTTGAAGGGATCTTTTTCACTTCCTGAGGCTCTGAACAAGAGTACAGCTATCTAACCCATTAATTTACTCTGGTAGTCCTGGGTTCTAGTGTAGAAACAGGGATCAAGTAGCAGGGTAGGCCTCTGACTGTTCAGATTTCAGGTGCAAAGCCACCCATCCTTCCAGGTGCAGTAAAACAGTCTTGTGGAGTACACAGGAGGCCACAGCAATAGCAGTCCTCTGAGAGCCCTTCCAGTGGTCCAGAGAGTGAACTGAAGAGTGGGTGTGAGGGTTCTATTTTTATATCTGATGTTGTTTTGTATTTACCTTTGAAGCTATGCCTGCCCTGGTTCCAAGATGGCTGCATGAACAATACAGGTATGACAAGTCCTTTGTGTCAAGGCAAAGCACCGCCTATACAGTTGCAAGTGAGGCTGTGACTGGCTCTGGCCCCTATCCTGCGAGTTAATGGCCCATCCAGACACACCTATCACTTCTATTGTGTGGCTATCTGGGAGGAATGACCAAGATCCAACTGCAAATTACTCTGAGTCATGTGACCCAGAAACAGACACCAAATAGTTAGGGCAGGGAATTCCAAGTTTACAATTAAAGGGGATTTTAATTACAATTTCTCAGCTACCTAACATCAAATTCTTATGTCTGCCCAATCAAATGTTAGTACTTATTAAATGTAATAAGGCAACCCGATGTTATCCTATGTGAGAGGAAGGCCTCACAGTAGTGGAAAATCGAATATAGGCATTTTCCACTACTAGGAAAAAGTTAAAGTACATGTCCAAACTTTACATTTCAAATACCCTGCCCAGTGGGCTACAAGGAGTGACTTCTATGCAATAAAAGGGGAGGTTAAGGGTTGACAAGGGGATTATATTGCAAGTTGAATTGGCAATTTAAAATGCGTTCAGGCTGCACTGGCAGACCTGGGACATGTTCTGTGGGGCTATCTTACGTTGGTGGCACACTAAATGCTGCAGATCCATTAGGAGCATTTAATCTATAGGACCTAGTCTACTGTTAGACTACAGAATATTGTTTCAATGAAGGAGAAGTTGTAATTTATGGAATGAGTGTGGTGTGGGTGGTTGGCAGAAATACAGTAAGAGAGACTGCCCCTCTAGGCCTGGAAAGAATACAGAAGACCTTCATCAAAAGGGTATCCAGCCTCATCCTGCTGGAGATTTTCAATTTCAAAAAATTAGACTAAGGGCCTGATTTAAAGATTGGCAGAGAGGTTACTCCGTCACAAACATAACAGATATCTTGTCTACCATATTCCAATTTCATAGACTATAATTGAACTGTAATATGGCAGATGGGATACCTGTCTTGTTTGTGACAGAGTAACCTGTCCATCAAACTCTAAAACAGGCCCTAACTCTGAATGAAGGAATTGCACTCAGACACCTTAGAGGAGGGATTGGCACAGCTTGTGGTGAGTGGTGGTGAGTGGTGGAACCACAATTTCCCCTGGTAGAGCCTGAATACAAATGGCTGGTTTGATTATCTCCCTCAGTAGTGTTTGAAGTTGTAGCAAAAGGAGACAGTTTACCTGGCATGGGACCTTAGTTTGGTCCTTTTACAGGCTGAAGAATGAGTATTCTCATTGGCATTATCAATGTCACCTGCCACAAGCAATGTGAAGCAACAGCAGCAACTGAAGTTAAGGGGAGTCAAGCTGTTTACCGAGGTTGGCACTGAACCTAGACTCATGGCAAGTCTTCTTCCTTGCATCAATGCTATTTGTGTGCTTATTACCCCCCACTGAGCTCTCCAACTTTCTGTCAATGGAGTGCTTTTATCTGAGGAATTAGATGCAAAGACTTGCATGGTGATTTTCTTTTTTTTGCCATGACTGATGATTAAACTAAGTAAATCATTCAATGGGGTCCAGAGAAGTCCAATGAGGTCCAATATACAGTAACAGAAGGGTTGACATGAAATATTAAATTTCACATTTAGCACCTTGCAGTGAACAACCAAAAGAACTCTGAAGGGCTTTGACAGAATTCAACTGGGAATATTTAGCATGTGTCCTACACTAAAGTACCCCTCAAGCTTTATTCAAGGGGAGGTTGTTTAACTCATTCTGTCCCACAAAGATTTCTGGAACTTGCGCCCTCTCTCACAGGTCCTTCTGAAGCTCTGGTATCCAGTATCTGAAATCTGGTATTCAGTGACCGTAAGCCAGGGATCTCTTGAAGGCCATTGCATAGTAGTTTATCAATTAAAGCATTTAAGTAAGATACATTTGCTCACCTCCTCTTGTTAAAGGAAACGTCAGCCGCAGCTACCACCTACAGAGTAACATCTACTCATCCAGTTTGATAAATAATTACTTCCTAGTAGTAGAAGCTTATAAAAGCTGCAGAAAACCCAGAAGATTAGAGCCCGGATGGACATGCTAAAAAAAACCAGATGAAAACATCAATTCATCAGGAAAGGGACAGGGTATCTCCTGGTGTCTCTACCTAATCTACTCCTACACTTATCCTTGCCCAAATGAACCTTCTGACCTAGCCTCCAGCACTGCCTGGCCTGGTATGCTTGCCAATCACTCCATCTCTTACCACCCTGGTGTGTACTCCACATGCTTCCCCCGACCGCTGCAGCAACAGCACAACCAGGAACAGAAAACAGTGGGAGAAGAAACTCCCCTCTGTGGGTGCACACAAGGTTGCACAAGATGGGAAGCAAGGAAATAAAATCTACCATAGTCATAATGGGGTGTAGTGCATTGTGACAATCTTTCACCGGATATCCTGGTTAGTGAGTCTCTGCAAGGGTCCAGGGCCATTGCAGAAGTTCCTCAACAGTGGGGGGCAGTCGGACAGATATTGGCAAAAAAACAAGGGGAAGGCTTGTCCCATTGGGAAAGATCGCTTCTCTTTCATTTTAGAGCAGGTACAGTGTAGCTCCTCGTGTTTTTTTGTGAGGATTAGACTGTCTTTGGAAACACTCTGCTGTTTTATAAGTCAACCATGTACAATACTTTCTAGAAAGTTATTCAAGTTACTCTAATGACGACCATTTTGATTGTATGCACTTTGTTCTAATTGTCTGTTCCTGTATTGTCAAGTTTTGCTATATGGCTGGTTGTTTAAACTGTATGTACTTTAAGCTGCTAATGCTTTAATTTAAAATTGAACACAGATGCATTGATTGATTGATTGATTGCCTAGATGTCCTGGGTTAGTGCTTTGATATTTTAGGCACTACTTTTTACCTTAAACTCCAGTTCTACTAATTTGATTTCTATTGTTTAGATATTATATTTTTATTTAATCGCTATGGGATTTTTCTTGTGTTGTGTTTTCACTTTGTTGCTGCTTCTATATTGCATAAATACTTTACAAATTTCCTCTAAGTTAGGTCTGCCTGTTTTTGGGCCAATCTACCAGAGGGTTAAACACAGGTTAATTTAGTGACTTTTGGGGACCACTCTGATAGGGAAGGTGGAGGTTTCTTGAGCAGGGTTAACACTCAACTCAACCAACAACCCAATTTCTCACAAATACATTTTAAAACCTATATATAATATTCCTACGGGAAAAGGATTAGATGAAATGAAAGTGTTACAAAAAGAAGGCATTTAGCTCTGACATTAGAGTATGTGTGGTTGACTGATGGAGAGTTGTCACAAATATCCCCATAATCTCAAATATAAACTGTGAGAAAACTGGGTTGATCCCGGAGGCCCCCTAACTTTTTGCCCCCCATTTTTCACATTTTACTGGTGTTCTCCTGACTCTGATGGTGCCCTGGGTACTGCTAACCAGTCCCTGCTCCTTTGCTCTGTGTAAAATGAGTATGCAAATTAGGCTAATTATAATTGGCTATGTCAACCTACCTATAAGTGCCTAGTATATGGTAGGGCATGTAGGTTTACGGACCCCAGCATAGGTGGTGCACCCATAGGTGCACTGCTGAGGTGCCCCGTGTCATTTTAAAGGCAGGCCTGTCTTGCTGGCTGCTTTTAAACTAAAGTCATATGCAATTACCACTTTGGAATTAAAATTAAGGTGTGCCCTAAGTGCTCCTAAGGTTGCATGCCATATAACTATAAGCAGGGACCTTATAAAAATTGTTTTAGAAGCCCTGATGAGGTAAAATAGACAAAACAATGTTTCCCTCACTGTGGTGAATGGGTTCCATAGGCTAAAATGGGAAGACTTTATTTTAATTAATAAAGTCCCCTTGGGAGACAGATACTTTGTTTGGTATCACATTTCTTGTTATAATAAATCCCATAAGTTGCCATTGTTGGATTTAATATAACTTGTTCCGGTAAATAGTTTTACAACTCTACCTGAAAGTTGCCAACTTCAGCTCTGTAGTGCCCTTCTCTTATTGGCCAGCCTCAGGTAGCCCGGCCAGGCTACCTTGATGAGGTGTGAAGTGGCCTGAGCTGAGCACAAAGGATGTGCCTGGGGGAGGAGATCTGCCTCAGCAGATGGTCAAACAGGATAGGGGGAGACCAGCCAAACTGGTCTTCAAAGGAGGGAAGGACATTTGGAACAGCTCAGGAACTTCCCCATTTCCTGCAACCCCAGACAATTAGGTGACCTTTTGATTAGATTAGAAGAGGACAGGAGAGGGCTGTGTTAACAGTTTTTAGCCACACCAGTGGGTGGGCTCAGCCAGACCTAACCTAAAAAATTCAGTTTCAGTCATGTGGGATTTTTAAAGAATGTTGCTCCCTGGAAGTGTTCACCCAAGGTGGTAGTGGCCTGCCTGGGATTGTACAGTCAACCCACCCTGCTTTTCACCCCAGAAGCAAGGATAACTATGGCAGAGCTGCACCCACACCTCAGATCCCTACAATGAACAATATCAGAAGAAGAAGGACTGCCTCTGGGACCCCTGACCTGAACCTGGACATTGCACTCTGAAGAACTGCACCAGTTGCACACTTGGGCTTCACCACAAAAAGGACTTTGCCTGTCTTTGACTGGTGCAAGAAGAGACCCCCTGCTTGCTAAATGTGAAAAATAGCTATCCCAAGTCGCCTGTATCAAATCCTGAAGAAACTGACCAGCTGACCACTGTCGAGCAGCCATTTTAGACTTTGAGCCAGGTGCATTCTGGGAGTTAGAGTCATAGCCCTCAAGGAGCAACTCAAAGCTTCTGGAACCTTAGGATGAGCTGTGGACCCTTGAAGGACCTTCAAAGACCTTCTGGAACAAGATCCAGAAGTTTGGAAAAGATTGGAGAACTTTTGGTAAAACGCTCCATAAAGGGACCCACCCGCCGTCGAGAGTCAAGACGGGCTTTGTCGACCACGACCCAGCCTGACTTGCAGGTTTGTCCTGCTGAAGAGCTCTGGAGCCCCAGACTTCCAGGATTTCAAGGGGGCTACTGGAAAGGCAGTCTGACGACGCGGACTCAATATTGCCTTGCTATGGAGGGTCGTCTGATGTTGAAGAGAAAAAGCTTCACAAAAGTGACAAAGTCTGAACGTAAGAAGTTGAGCGGTACTTCCTGTGCAGCATATCCGAGGAGGGCTCCAGGGACATCGGATCAAGATTCAGCTTTGGCTCATCTAAGTCCGAAGGAAGAATTCTCCAACTAGGTCTCCTGTGACGCGTATCTGAAGAAGGCTACAAGGAGGTCTGATCAGATTGGAGACTTCGTCCCACTGAATTAAATCTTCAAGAAAAAGACTAAGGGGGTCAGTACGACCTTGGCGGTCTTGTAAAAAGACCACTGAGGCCGCGGGAGACAGAATACTGCCATTGCTGGTGGTATTCCTGGCTTCCTATTATGACATTTCCTCTGGGCCAGCGGACGGTAACAGTGTTACATCAACATTGCTGCCGGCTCGTAATAGAGCCGGCGGCAATGCTGATGTAGCACCCGTCGTGCATTTCACTGCCCCAAATTCGGGAAGTGAAATGCGCGACAGGGCTATGCCTGGGGGCCCCTGCACTGCCCATGCCAAATGCATGGGCAGTGCAGGAGCCCCCAGGGGCACCCCAAGTCCCCTTACCGCCAGCCTTTCAATGGTGGTGTGTACCACCACGGACAGGCTGGCGGTCGGGGACTCATAATCCCCAGGGCAGCGGTGCTTGCACCGCTGCACTGGGGATTATGATTGCCAGGCGGAAACCTGGCGGGAAAGTGGAGGGGCCAGCGGTATGGCCATGGCTTTTCCGCCACGGTCATAATTGCTGGCGGAACACCGCCAGCCTGTTGGCGGTGTTACCGCCAACTTACCGCCGGCCGCCAGGGTCGTAATGACCCCCTAAGTCTGAAGGTAAAATTTTGACCAAGGACTCCCACTTGCTGTAGCCGAGCAGGGATTCATTGCGGTCGGCCTCAGACTTTGATTTTGCCCCAGTCTACTGTGACCAGACTGGCGCTTTTCATTTCTATGCGCTAGAAAACATGAATTCTTTAAAAATTCATATCTCCGGTTCCCTTTATTTTGTTCTGTGTTTTACTTATTTACTGTTTTGCGATTTTTATATGCTTTACACACCTATCTCCTAAGTTAAGACTTGTCGCTCGTTGCCAAGCTACGAAGATTTGAGTGGGGATTAATTTATTGAGACTTCACGGGTCCTAGTGGGTGTTACGGGCTATTGCTTAATATGGGTACTTACATGCCCTCACCATTAATCCACTTCCTAACATAAGCTCATGACTTTCTTGCATCGTCTTAAGTTTTACTAATTTAATACCTATTATGTTAGTAGAAGTACGCTCCTTGTCTCTATGTTACTTCTTTCCAAGAGATATTAATTTTGCTCTAAACTCCTAATAATAATTGAATTACAAGCATCATGTGGGGGAGTTTTAACACTGGGACAAGTAAGAGTGTTCTGTCTGGCAACCTTCCTACAATGGAGACAATGGGGGTGATTCTCCAAAATACCGCTCCGCGGTCGAAAGACCGCTGAGGGTATTTTGGGTTTTGCACTGGGCTGGCGGGCGACCGCCAAAAGGCTGCCCACCAGCCCAGTGCAAAACACCCTTCCCACGAGGACACCGGCTCAGAATTGAGCCGGCGGAGTGGGAAGGTGCGACGGGTGCAGTGGCACCCGTCGCGTATTTCAGTGTCTGCAAAGCAGACACTGAAATACAAAGTGGGGCCCTCTTACGGGGGCCCCTGCAGTGCCCATGCCATTGGCATGGGCACTGCAGGGGCCCCCAGGGGCCCCACGACACCCCATACCGCCATCCTGTTCCTGGCAGGCGAACCGCCAGGAACAGGATGGCGGTATGGGGTGTCAGAATCCTCCATGGCGGCGCAGCGAGCTGCGCCGCCATGGAGGATTCATTTGGGTAGCGGAAAACCGGCGGGAGACCGCCGGTTTTCCGCATCTGACCACGGCCAAACCGCTGCGGTCAGAATGCCATGCGGGGCACCGCCAGCCTGTTGGCGGTACTCCCGCCAACCCTGGGCCGCCGGGGTCAGAATGACCCCCAATATTCCTTTATGACTTCTACATAGGTATTTCAAAGAAAACTTCCTTTACAACATACTGAGCTTTTAGTGGGTCTAAATATTAATATAAACAAATTTAAACTTGAACTATGAACTACAATTTACCAGATTTCATTGCACTCAATAGCCATGGAATACATATTGAACAGCTTAGAACTTTACAAATTAGAGCAGAATTCAGTGGCCCTGCTATTTAGCTCATTACACAAAATAAAATTGTGTTAGCTAAATTGAACAACCTAGTAATATAGGAAAGTAAGTCATGTGCCAACTCCAACAGTTCTGAAATATTCCCCTTCATTCATAATTAGGCACCAGAGAATTGAGGGGAATTAAGACTGCAGGAAGTAGGATTGGGTGAGTCCTTATAATAATTCAATTTATGACAGAAAGCAGATCCTACTAGAACTCTATGCAGCCTTTCAATTTACATAAATGATGATAATGCTCAGCCATTTGGACAAGTGGATGCCAGATTCATCAGCTTCATCTATTAATCTGCATCTAATTATGGCATCCCTTACAATTTTCTCCAGGGGAATTCCTGCAGGTCAAACCAGCCAAACATTAATGGGCAAAACGTCTGTTAAATACTGGAACTTGCACTTTTTGTTGCAGTAAGCCCCAAACCCTGCATTATATCCTCATGGGAAAAAACTTGTGATTGCAGTTTTCATCCCCGAAAATTAAGTCTACCCCACCAAGGTACTCATAATGAGAGCTACAACAAAACTAATTATCGCAACATTATATCAACTGCAAACATTTGTATTTTGTTTTATTAAGCTATAGAGGTATGGCTATTTCATTTAGACATCTAACCATCATGATTTGAAAGAAATGGAAAATAATTATTTCTGGTGAGAATATTTCAGCATGTGTAAATAAATTGGAAGAATACAATCAAAATCCTTTTGAAAGTACATGCTTATGCTGCAATGGCCAGAATCAACTAGGTCCTTTGAAAATACAGAAACCAGGGTAATTGTTTTTTTAGAATATTCAAAGTCACTTTGTATTTTTCAATCTGTGTGCAGTACAATATATGCTGCCAAACAGTGTACCACTACTAAAATTATACATTCAAGTTGCTATAAACGGCATAATCATTTAGTTTGATGTATAACTTTTAATGTGAAACATTTAAATACATGCTTTATTTGGTTACCTTATAAGTTCATCAATGTTTTGCTCCACAACAGTGGGAGGCACATTAGAAACAATTACTTGCATATCCAGCTGATTGACCACAGAAACCTAAACAAGAAAACAACAAATACATTGTTCCCTTAATGAGTAAAATGGCAAAAAGATTTCCGCATTTATAGTCAAATGAATTTTTATATAAATACATTCAATTCTGTTAAACTGTCCTTGCATTGATTACGTGTCATTTGAATCTGTGTTAAGGCAACTGAACAGGTAGGAAAAAAAACCAAACCCAGTTAATGATTCGTAAAATACAACAATTGAATTGTTTGTGTGAGTTTATCACCAAAGCATTCTACTAAGTCAGTTATTAAGCATCCCATAAGGTAGATGAGTGTTTGCACAGGGTTACTATATGACTTAAGATGTAATTTATTTACACGGTGGTGCCTGTGAGCACACCACATCAGTAGAGGTTCGTCTGTTATATTTACAGATCTCTGTCATGCCTAGATCTCTCACCTTCAGCGGGAAACAGCCATTACAATGAGACTGTTACCATGGGTTACAATTACAATGCAGTTGTTACAACGCATGTACCGTTACCACACATAACCTTTACCATGCAGAATTTTGCAACTACTACACCTTTGCCAGGCATGCCTTTACAAAAAATGTCATTGTAAGGGCATGAATGAAAAAGGTATATGTGTCGTTAAGTTAAGTATTTTGCAGGTAAGTATGGTTTAGGGTGGGTATGGATTTTTGGGTGGCAGGGGTAATTTGAGGGTTTAGGGTGGATACGGGTTTTCGGGTGGCACTGGCAAGGGTAATTTATGGGTTTTTGGAACGCGTTTCGGCAACAGCCTTACTCATGGATCCATGAGTAAGGCTGTTGCCGAAACGCGTTGGATTTTTGTGCTGAAATAAATTGAATTTTCATATTGGAGGTGTCCTGGTTCTCCTGGTATTTAAGGGAGTATTGAAGGTTTCATATATATATATATATATACATATATATATATATATACATAGCTTCTGATGCTCTACACAACCAGCCTTGAGTCACACAATTACTGTGATGGACTGAAACTTATCAGATTTATTTTTCACTGTATGGATACAAAAATGAAGCACTAATAAAATAGTTTAACAGTAATTGTGCGACTCAAGGCAGGTTGTGTGGAGCAACAGAAGGTGTATGTTAGAAATTGGGTTTTTGGTTGACAGTCAGGTTACCCTCTGTCCAAGCAAGAGCCCTCACTCTAGTCAGGGTAAGTCACACACAATCCAAATTATCCTGTGCCGACCCTCTGGTAGCTTGGCACGAGCAGTCAGGCTTAACTTAGAAGGCAATGTGTAAAGCATTTGTGCAATAAATCATACAATAACACAATATAGCACCACAAAAATACACCACACAGTGTTTAGAAAAATATATGATATTTATCTGGGTATTTGCAGGTCAAAACGATCAAAGATGCAATATGAATTTGTAAAGATATCACTGAAAAGTGATATAAAGTGTCTTAAGTCTTTAGAAAGTAATCAAAGTCTCTTTCAAGCACAAAGTACCTGGTTTGGAGTGGAAAATCTCCGCAGAGGGCCGCAGAAGAGGAGATGCGTGGAAAAATGGTGTGTGCGTCGGTTACGCCCCTTCACACATGGACTTGCGTTGTTATTTTTCACGCTGGGAGATTCTTCGGCTTGTTATCCGGCTGCGTGTCGTTCCGGGAGGCTGTGCGTGGAATTTTCTTTCTCACGGCAGGCGTCGCGCTGATTTCCCCTCTGGAAGACGGGCGGCGTTGTCCATGCGAGGCCGTACGTCGGAGTTCCGGTTGCCCCGTAGGCGTCGCATCGAGCAGCGTGCGTCAAAAATTTTAGCGCACGATGAGTCCAAATGAAAAAGAGAAGTCTTTTTGGTCCTAAGACTTCAGGGAACAGAACGCAAGCTCTGCGCAAGCCCTTGGAGAGCACTTTTACAGCCAGACAAGAGTTCAGCAAGGCAGCAGGCCAAAAGCAAAGCAGCAGTCCTTTGTAGAAAGCAGACAGGTGAGTCCTTTGAGCAGCCAGGAAGTTCTTCTTGGCAGGATGTAGTTTCTGGTTCAGGTTTCTTCCCCAGCAAGTGTCTGATGAGGTAGGGCAGAGGCCCTGTTTTATACTAAATTGTGCCTTTGAAGTGGGGGTGACTTCATAGAGTGGCTAAGAAATGCACCAGGTCCCCTTTCAGTTCAATCCTGTCTGCCAGGGTCCCAGTAGGGGGTGTGGCAGTCCTTTGAGTGAGGGCAGGCCCTCCACCCTCCCAGCCCAGGAAGACCCATTCAAAATGCAGATGTATGCAAGTGAGGCTGAGTACCCTGTGTTTGGGGTGTGCCTGAGTGAATGCACAAGGAGCTGTCAACTAAACCTAGACAGACGTGGATTGTAAGGCACAGAAAGATTTAAGTGCAAAGAAATGCTCACTTTCTAGAAATGGCATTTCTAGAATAGTAATATTAAATCCGACTTCACCAGTCAGCAGGATTTTGTAGTACCATTCTGGCCATACTAAATATGACCTTCCTGCTCCTTTCAGATCAGCAGCTGCCACTTCAACAATGTATGAGGGCAGCCCCAATGATAGCCTATGAAGGGAGCAGGCCTCACAGTAGTGTAAAAACAAATTTAGGAGTTTTACACTACCAGGACATATAAACTACACAGGTACATGTCCTGCTTTTTACCCACACAGCACCCTGCTCTAGGGGTTACCTAGGGCACACATCAGGGGTGACATATATAGAAAAAGGGAAGTTCTAGGCTTGGCAAGTACTTTTAAATTCCAAGTCAAAGTGGCAGTGAAACTGCGCACACAGGCCTTTCAATAGCAGGCCTGAGACAAGATAAAGGGGCTACTAAGTGGGTGGCACAACCAGTGCTGCAGGCCCACTAGTAGCATTTAATCTACAGGCCCAAGGCACATATAGTGCACTCTACTAGGGACTTACAAGTAAATTAAATAGCCAATCATGGATAAACCAATCAATAGTACAATTTACACAGAGAGCATATGCACTTTAGCACTGGTTAGCAGTGGTAAAGTGCCCAGAGTTCAAAAGCCAACAACAACAGGTCAGAAAAAATAGGAGGAAGGAGGCAAAAAGTTTGGGGATGACCCTGTCAAAAAGCCAGGTCCAACAGTGTAGTATTTAGCTGCTTGGTCCAGCTGCAAGAGGACGCACCCCACATTTTGTTGAAGCACACCAGAATCCAAAAGTGGACCAAACAGGATAAATACATATACATATACATTTTATAAATATAAAAGTTTTCGTATATCTATATGTATATGTATTTATATATATGTATATATATATATATATATATATATACATATATATATATATATATATATATATATATGTATATATATATATATATATATATATATATATATAGATAGATAATCCTCAATAGATGGAACAATGACCATCTAACGGCTGCACCGATCCCGTGAATTCGATCCAGACCATCGGAACAAAGTCGTTTTCAACAAAGCCGTGTTGAATTCATAAAGTTTTATTAGTGTAAAGGTTTACAGAGTACTGAAGAGAAATGTCAACACGTTTCGGCAGAACGCCTTCAACTGGACAAATCCGGCCAACAAGCCGGCACCGTATATATACAGGTTAAACTCCATCCTTTATTTCTATAGCCTTCTAATGTGATCTACTATAGAGGCCATCTTAACACATGCACAAACCTAGGGTTTTGGCTTTGCTATCATTATAAGAGTTGCTTCCAACAATTTGAACACCAATATATCATTCATGGCACATAATTATCATGAATGCATATTACATAACATTAATTGAATATAATAATATTCATTAAATAAATATTGTAAACATGAAGTTATGTGTTGGTACATGACTTGGGCCCATGTTGTTGATTTTTTGATCAACCACCATCACTTTAATTTATCAAGTATTTGTAGGACATATTTTTCAATGTGGGTTTCTAGCTATGGATGACTATAAATATTTCAAATAAGATTATCATAAATATTGTAAATATTATATAATGTTAAAAAACATTATAAATAATTATTTTCTATAAAAAATTGGTCACTACATATAAGCCAGTCAATAAAATAATTATTATCATATGGTTCAATGCAATTTAGTGTCTAATATAATTATAATTTGCAATATCTAAAATCATATTCATTACTCTAATCAAATATACTGCCACTTCACTATCTTCCTACATGATGTCCATTTAAGTATGACCCATAAATGCATTGGTTCAAAATTGTGTCTCATTATATCTAGATGTTATAATTAAATATCCAGATGGCAATGCATATTTTTTGTTGTAAATACAATATTGACCTATTTAGAGCTAAAATATAGGTTTTCTGATTTATGCATGTATTAAAATCAAATTGGAAAAGAGGCCGATCATGGACTAAAGTGCGTAGTGCTAATGATATAAAATTATTTCTATATTAAATAAAGTGTATATAACTGGTGCAAAACAGTGGTAAATTTTTTTTTTAAATAATACAAAAACACATATCTATTTTCCCTCCTCTATAAATATTAAATAAGAATGGGAATAAGAATCTCACAAAATTGTAGAAATAATTTTGTGTGAGAAAATTCATCAAACATCAATTCAAGACAAGTTGGTTCTCCAAAATCATTTATATAAAAAAAGACACCCCTTATGTATGGCAGTTGTAACAGTAAAAATGATGATGTTATGACTATAGTTGAATATAAATGAAACCCCCCAACACGCAAGGTCTCTCCATTAATGCAGTAAACAATCATTGTTTCATCTTAGATGGACATTTAATTTGTCATCAAGATTATGGCGGTCATTCTGACCCTGGCGGTCAAAGACCGCCAGGGCGGAGGACCGCGGGAGCACCGCCGACAGGCCGGCGGTGCTCCAATGGGGATTCCGACCGCAGCGGTAAAGCCGCGGTCGGACCGGCAACACTGGCGGGCTCCCGCCAGTGTACCGCCGCCCCATAGAATCCTCCAAGACGGCGCAGCTTGCTGCGCCGCCGAGGGGATTCCGACCCCCCCTACCGCCATCCAGATCCCGGCGGTCCGACCGCCGGGATCCGGATGGCGGTAGGGGGGGTCGCGGGGCCCCTGGGGGCCCCTGCAGTGCCCATGCCACTGGCATGGGCATTGCAGGGGCCCCCGTAAGAGGGCCCCTAAATGTATTTCACTGTCTGCTGCGCAGACAGTGAAATACGCGACGGGTGCAACTGCACCCATCGCACAGCTTCCACTCCGCCGGCTCGATTCCGAGCCGGCTTCATCGTGGAAGCCTCTTTCCCGCTGGGCTGGCGGGCGGCCTGAAGACGACCGCCCGCCAGCCCAGCGGGAAAGTCAGAATTACCGCCGCGGTCTTTCGACCGCGGAACGGTAACCTGACGGCGGGACTTTGGCGGGCGGCCTCCGCCGCCCGCCAAGGTCAGAATGAGGGCCTATGTCCCCAAGGAGATTCAGAACCTAATAATAGAATCATCTTCGATTCCATTTGTCTAAGTTCCAGTGTTCTATCACCGGCTCTGGGATTATTTTTGATGGATTTAATGCCATAGAATGATAATGTACTAGAATCACCTTTATGTATATCCCAAAAGTGTTTGGCCAGGGGATATGTTCTATCTTGATTTTTAATGGCTCTAAAGTGTTGCAAAAATCTAACTTTTAACTTGTGGATGGTACTGCCAATATATATATATATTTGTATATATATATAGATATACATATCTGTCTGTCTATACCTATATATATATATATATATATATATTTATATATATATATATATATATATATATATATATATATATATATATATATATATATATATATTATGCATATAAGGACATAACTGAGTGGAGCTGTGAGTGGATGCACAAGGGTCTGAGTGTGTGTGTGAGTGGGAGAAAGAGATTGAAAGAGAGAGAGGGAGAAAGAGAGTGAGAGGGAGAGAGTGTGTTCTAAGCTTTGACCAATGATATACTTAGAATAATATATTTCTGGACAAATTGAAAAGAAAAATGTATTTGTCAATTAAAAAGAGTGAGATCACCTTTCAGTATGAGCAGTAAACATTTGAAATTTTTAAAAAAATTAAAGAGGGAAATGATCACAGAGATATCTGGAGAAGAACCGCCAACCTCCTGTGTGAATGTCTGATACCTTGATCATTAGGCCATAGGCTTATGTTTATTTTTTTCATTTTCAGCCTTTTACGAGCTTCTTAGGACCAAGGGGTAGCCTCAAGGCCTACCCCGTGGTCCCAGCCATCTCCAGTCTCCTGTGTGAGCCGGCATTGCTCAAGCAAGCAAGGAGCTGCTTTTAATGGCAAACAGCTATGTCCTGAGGGTGGGCACTCTGGGACATAGCAGGAGCTGGCCCTTGGGTGCCCCCTGCATTTCAACTGTTTGAAGGCTGATGCAGAGGATTATGAGAACATCTACACCACGCAAAGAAGCACTTTCTTTATGTAATTAAGAGGAAGTACCCTTGTTTGATGGAGATTCAACTCTTTGTAGACTCACCATCTTCTCTACATAAGGATTCATTTTAACATGTGAAAAACTAATATATTTTAAGGCCAGGCCCCAGGGAATTGGGCCCCCAGGGCCAAACTCAGCTGGGAGGGAGCTGTACAGCACCCTTTCCTGATTTTTGTACTATTGAAAGGTATTCCTTCCTTTTTCCAGGATGAAGGAGTGCTTACCAAAAGGCCCTGATTTTGGTGGTACCTTCTTGATACAGAGGGAAATGAGGACATCTCCACAAAACGAAGAAGAAGTAATGTCATATATAAAAAGAGGAAGGACCCTTGTTTGGTGGAGATACACACCTTTGCAGTATTGTTGGACCCTCTATTGGAGGATTCATGTTATCACAGAATTTTGAAGTTAGATGTTCAAGTCAAGATCATATTGCAAAAATGCACACAAGTTTGTTACACACATTTCCGCTTTGTCCACTATGCAGCCGTAGTGTAGAATACATACTGGACATTTACCAAAGAGGCAGAAAGAACTCCACTTGGGTAGATATTTTGTGCAAAACTGTGAACTCTTGCTGGGCAAAAGGTCAGATGAGGTTCCTCTGTGGCCAAGTCACTCACACAGCTAATGACACCCAAACAGACACTCACAAACCCACTCGCAGATGCACTCAGACACTCACGCTGACACTTATGCACTTACACACAAGCCCACTCAGAGACTCATGCACTCACTCACAGACCCACTCAGACACTCATGTGCCCACTCACAGACCCACTCAGACACTCATGCACTCAATCACAGACCAACTCAGACAATCATGTACCAATTCACAGACCCACTCATCCATGCATCCACTCACAGACCTACTCAGAGAGCCATTCCTCCATACACAGAGACTCAGACAGTCACTCACTGACCCACTCAGAGAGCCATGCACCCACTGACAGACCCACTGAGGTACTCATGCACACACTCACAGACCTACTCAGAGAATTATGCATGCAGGATTAGGTGTTTATGCAGGGTTGGCCACAGAATGTGACCACAGGCCAGTCCCTGGGGTTAACCCCTACCACGCACAGCTGGCACGGGGTTGGGTAGTTATTGCAGGCCTGGCCTCTGGTCAACCCCCTATAGCCACCCAATCCCACATGCGTAAATCTCTGAAAGATGGTTGGATTAACATAAATTAACATCACTTTAAATTAAAAAAATAGAAATTCACTGAAAAACACAAAGGTTACAGGGATATTATAGTTAGGAAATAGAATTAAAAAAATGAAATTCACTTAAAAAACAAAGGTTACATGTACTTTATAGTTAAGTTCTGAATGTAGTTACACAAAGCCATAGAAATTCAGCAGTTATAGTTAGAGTTATTTCAAGTAACCATATCTTGTGCTCCAATATAATTAAGGAAACTGTAACTTGCACCCTCTCCATGCACTGCTAATTACCCTAGATATAACAACATTCATAACAGCTTTTATAACATAAATACAATTATAAATGAAACATCAGTAGTACAATTATTGAGGAAAAAACTGTGCATGGGGGAGCACAAGTTATAGTTACCTTAAGGTATGAGTTATACTTACTTGAAATACCTCTAAGTATAACTGTTCAATATCTATGTTTTTGTGTGAGTAAATTCAGAACCTAACAATAACGTCTCTGTAATCTTTGCTTTTAAGTGTATACACATACATATATAACTAAATACATATACAGAAAGAGAGAGCAAGAGAGAGAGAGAGAGAGAACCTTCTATTATTTTCTATCTCCCTCCTTTGTGAAAGAGCGTTGATCCTCAACACAACCGTTGGGGTTCAATAACAATATGAGTTGCAAACACCCATCATCCTCCACACTAATTAGACATACATAACAAGAACTTTCATTTGTCACTTCAAATGTAACATTTTAATTAAATCTTGTCATCCAGTCTTGTTGGTGCACAAGTGTTTCAGTGATTCATCCAAGAAGCCTTATCAAAGTGGGAGCCCTCTTTGCCTGGCTGTCAATCAGGCCGAAAAAAAGTGAAGTTGGCCTTACCATAATTAACAAAATGGACTGTCTCAGTTTAGATTTGTCTAAAAACATAACTTGCCTTATTGATATTCGGTCTTCTTTTTGTGATCTAGGATGTCCAGGTCTATTTTTTTAAGCCAGACTCAATTGTCAAGGGAAATGTTGAATAGATGAAAATGGCTTTTAATGCACCAGAAAGCCCAGAGCAAAGAAATTGAACTCTGTCCCCCATTGGCTACATCCTTCATTCTTTAAAAATCAGAGTCTATAACTGAGACTGATTACATATTTATTACAAACAGTCACCATCGGCTTTTGCTGACATGGTTCACAATAAACCTATTACACCTTTTCCTTTTAGTTGTATTTTCCTCCATTTAGTCCCTGTTGTCTTCATTCTTCCTCTCCACAAGATACTTTGGAGCATATTTACAAGCCCCTAGTGCCTCCTTGTGCCAACCTGGCGTCATTTTTTTAATACTAAGGCTGTGTCAAGGAGTCCTTTTCGCCTGCACCAGATTTATAAAATGCTGCAATCACTTTGTAACCCCTTGCACCATATTATACCTGTGAAAGTCATAATGTATACAAGGGTGGCATTCCCCCTTTAAGAGGCCCAGAAGAATGGTGTAGTGAAAGACCCAAGCCGTTAAAGTGAAACTCCTGTTGTTTCCATTTGGGCCTACCCACACATTGCAGGACTAGTGCTATAATTTTAGGCGCCAGTTGACCAATGCGCCACAGTAGCATAAAAAATGTTGACACTAATTTGCTAACATGCGCCATGGTGACGTTAAGGGGGGTGCAGGGTGGTGCAAGAAAGATGGTGGATTATAACTGATTCGCCACTTTCTTGTAGATATGTCTCTTTGCATTTTATTATTTTCTGGAAATGTTATACATGCTGCACAAGCCATATCTAATCCTGTTATTCAAGCAATAAGGTTTTAGACAAGCTAGACCGGCATTAATTTATCTGCTGATGTTATCAGATCTGTTTATCTGTATGACTGTTGCTTCATTTTTATTTAGTGCAATGATGTTGGACTATCTCTACATTTTTATTTTCTGCAACATTCATGTTACCATTTTGCCCAAATGTCTATTCCAGTGTATGTTTATATTTTTTCTTATTGTTTCTTCCACACTGTTCTGATTTAACCTATACTTCTATGATTTTAATAATTGAAACCCGAAAGTAGATGTTATACGTATGATGATGAGTATACAAAAATGTTTGCTTCTTGCTAAACAATCATCGACTTACCCGTCTCCTTCTCTCTCCATAAATTCACTTGTTTCAAAATGTGAACTCTTATTTGGCTTATACTGTTATCTGACTCATTCCAATATATGAGGGCTGATGCTTTGTGATTTCTGCTCTTTATGGTGCTCTTCTGTTCTCTGAACGTAGGGCCGTATTTAGTATAATTTGATAGACCATAGCAAGAAAACTTGCTGAGCTGCATCAAATGGAGAGAGCAGGAATGCACCATAGTTACTAAAATATGGCACATTCCTGTTCTCTCTCTTCCCTGTTGTATTGTGTGCAGCTTAATGCCAACACTGCTCCATGGTGCCATGGTCCTAATCACAGACAGGATTATTTCTGTGCAGGAAGGAACTGCTTGCCGCACAAAAACTATTCTCAAAAGCATTTTCCTCTTTCTACATGCGCGGCAGAATTCAGCACATATAGAGAGAGGAAATAACAAAGAGCAAAAAACATATTTCTCATTGTGGAGTCTCTATTGGCATGGGGTAGTATTTTGGCACATTTCCAGGTTTACTGCCCCGAGTAAATCTGGGAATGCACCTAAATAAGTGGGTAAGATGCGTGCCAGTCCCACAGCCCACCCATGGAATGCCTTCCCAACACAGAGTAATGAATGGCATCAATTTGCGCTGCCTTGCCTTACTCTGGATTTACTAAACCATGCAGAGCCACTCAAGGTGGCTTTGCATGGCTTAGTAAATATCTCTTAGGCCTTTGCCTGACGTAATGGAACAAAATGGGCTTATTAAATCTGGGTGTTAGTCTTTGCCTTTCAAGATATTTTACCCATGTATACTTTCTACAGTTTCATTTTGTAAAATTAGCACATTTTGTTGTGTCACCATTTGCCACATATTGTATTACTTTCATGTTTTTGATATGTTTACATATGTTTCTAAAAAGGTAGATACCTATCAAATGCTTTGCACTGTTCCTATTGAAAGACATGTTGGACTTGCCAAGACTTGACTTATCGTACCACCTTAAATCAGTAACTGTACTGCATTGGACTCATATGAACACAAATGTAAGTTACAAAAACCATGTTTCTAAAGATCAGTTCAACACAGGAATTTCAGCTGATTAGTTATGGTAAATAAAAATCTAAAAAATCTAATTGCTGAATTTTTTATCAAAACGTCATGCAGAACTCCTGCATGTAGCTTTAGAAGGCAAAGTGCCGTTTTGTGTAACATTGCAGATTTCTTTATGGGCTTTTGAGGTGGAAAAAGTAAATGTGATTTAAACTGAGATTTAGGGGCATATTTAAAAGCCCCTCAGAGCAGCCGTTAAAAGGGGGCATGCCATTGAATACAATAGGTCCCTATGTACTCTGCAGCGGTAGCGCCAAATATTTGGCGATATTCCTGCAGAGTACATCAATAGCGTCCAAAAAATGATGCTATTGACCCTACCCTGTGCCATGGTGTGCTGTATTTTAAATACTGCGCACACATGGGGGTCGTAGATGGGCACTAAAGGGTGCAAGAAAAGTGGCGCTAATATGCCCCTTAGTGTTTGAATTGCATTAGGCATTTAAGTATACACTTTAGTTACTAAAGCAAACAGATAGGTGATATTTAGGTCTGAATGATGAGTGATTTTGCTCTCACTGTACTCCATACAGAGAACTGCCAGTGTTGAAATAATGGCTCAGCAATGACTGGGGTCTCTTAAAGAACGTAAGATGCATGCATAACATAAAGTTTAGCTATTGCATCCTGTCATCTTCTTATTTTCTTGGTGCTTATGTAAGAATATTCTGTCCTATTGTAATCATATTATTGCCAGACACTGCTGCAATTTAATTAATGAGCAAAACACAGCTGTGTCTGGTTAAAACTGGCTGATCTCAAAAGATGGCTATTACTTTGGCAACCCCCCACTTCTCAGCACACAGTTACAAACCACTGCTACACAATTTTAGTGTGGTATTCTCCTCCTCTCTCTCTGAGTTGCAGAGCTTTTGCTGTAATCTGGCCTCTGCAAAAAAAAGTTCTTGCACTTCTAAAAAGTGTCTGGGTGTAAGACACAGATCACGAAATGACGTACACTAGAAGAAGGAAAGACAAAAATGAAGTGGTGAGGTATACATCTGTCTAGTGGATCAATATTAAGATCAAACTTTTATGACAATGCTGCCAGCTTTAAACTGCCTCTGCAAGAGAATTCTATTTATTATGGGCATTCTAACGTAGCCTAAATTTAGTGCCAAGTTACTTCCACTGCAGCTGAGATATTTCTGTTTGACATTGTTCCGTCTGCTCTCATACCATAACCCACCCGCACTTTGACCACTGTCCCCAAAGCCCTTTCCAACAGCTGCAAAATGACTCCTGAATCTATATTCTATTCCGATTCTGCATGTGAGGCATGGCATGGGGCATTGTATGAGTAGAATGAGGAGTGATCCACTTTTTTAAACTATGATCACAGATCTGACATCGGTATTGGTTTTCTCTCACTCCGCATTGGCATCATTAGTAATCTAAACCCCATGTGGTCAGCTCTATTGCCTTCACACCCACCATACCATACACCAGCTAAGAATTCTGCTCATTCCCCTTATGATTAATTCACAATTGAGTAATGTGTAAAGGGTTGTTTAGATGATCTCAGGAAACAGCAATGAACAACAATCCACAGTTCACAAACATAAAACAAAGAGAAACTTTTCAAAGAACAATTTAAATTTTTTGCCAGACTTCCACCTTGTAGCCTCATCAGAGGGTCACATATTTTGGAACACATATACAATGTTTGGTAGCACATTTTTTATGAGAATTTTTACTATAGTTCAAAGTGCAAACTACAATTCGTATCTACTTGGTATTTCACTTTCTAATTAACTATTTGGGTATTTCTAAATTTAGAGTTAATTTATTATGTACTGTCTTAAGTTCATCTGAAAAGTGAATTAGTTGAATTTTCATTATGCGGGGCATTTCACATAATCACTGCCTTGAAGTAAGTACCTTAGCTGATTTAGACTACACATCTATGATAACCAGACAACTGGCACCATTTTTAATTAGATTCAGTAGACTTTTACTAGAGCATTAAAGGGGGGAAATCGAAACTACAATCTTGTCAGAAAGGAAGAAAACCTGAATTCTATTGCTTAATATACAATTCTATTGCAAAAAAGGTATCTGATCCTACCCTGGAATTGCCCAGGAATGGATTTATATGACAAAATCTCAACCACAAAAAAATTGTGGAACAAAAAACCTATTGTTGAAATATTAACAACAAGAATATTGACTTTATATGCATACATACAAATGAAGGAAACATATCAAGTAGATAACAAAAATATCATGGTCCAAAAAAACAACATACTACTGGTAAGTATGTGTATTTGAATGTAATTAACATTAGTGCAATGAAATTTAAAATGTTTTATTTAAAATATATACAACATAAAAATAACATAAAAACATGTTAATTTATTAACTTAAATACTTAAATAATATTCTTAAATGTAGACATATGATAAAAATGTGTTTTTCAGTTTTGAAAATATTACATGATAACATGCAATTCATTTATAATACAATTGTTGTGTAGCCATTTTAATTGTAGCTCCATGCACGTTATTTCAGCACACTAGGCCTGCTGCTGTGAACTTTAGCCTCAATATATTTTATTCAGGTTCGTTTATTATTTTAACAATAGCCACATTTGCGGTCTTGTTTTATTTCTCTCTATCTAACTGTTCATGCTTCAGCCAGCACTATGGGCCTGATTACAACTTTGGAGGAGGTGTTAATCCGTCCCAAAAGTGACCGTAAAGTGACGGATATACCACCAGCCGTATTACGAGTCCATTATATCCTATGGAACTCGTAATACGGCTGGTGGTATATCCGTCACATTTGGGATGGATTAACACCTCCTCCAAAGTTGTAATCAGGCCGTATGTTTTTAAACAAGACATTCTTATTCACTTTGTGCTTCTTTCAAGGCTGCAGTATTATAGGTTGTCGGTGCACTTGGTAAACATGTTGTCTCTGATATTCATAGAAAAATACACATCCTTACGTAGGGACATTTTCTCAGAAGATCAGCTGTTTTATTAAAAAAACACTTCCTTGTCCATTACACGATAGAGGGAAATTCCAACCAGATGACCACAACTGTATGCTGATCGATGAACGCTTCGCTACAGCTGCTTATGCAGACTTCAGGTCTTTGCTAAGGTATGGGGGATGATGTCTTCCCAGGGGAACCTGAAGGGCAGGACTAGAGCTTAACATGCTGTGCTCTAATATAGCCTAGGTTGGAATTAGTCTATCGACTCTAGTGACAATATGGTAGCATTATTTCTATGCTTTACTCTCCTTGCCACAATTTTAATCCTGTCGTGCTTTATCATCCTGGATATTGCAATACATGCTTTATTGTCTAAGATACAGTCGCTTCATTAAAGTCTTGTAGAAACATATACTGCCTCTGCTTGTCACTGTATATGTGAGACTAATGTAATTGAGAGAAACGGATGAGATCTGAGTGACCACGATTTCCCTGAGGAGTCAAGTGTGTCATGCACTCAGCTGCCAAATCATCCCTGCTCTTGGGTAGAGATGAGGCACTGCTAGTTAGCCGGAGCAAAACCCAGATTGGGGTGACAGGTGTCAACTGTAGTGGGTTAAGACTCCGTCTCCCTCACCGCAGGCGATTCTGTCTCTCAAATCCAGTAGTCTCATTAGAATAATGAGAACCTACGTGACATGGCACCGCCAATGTTTGGTCAGGCTCTTATTTTCGGGTTCTCCTGAGTATCTCAGTCTCACTATATACAAAGACACCTCAGTACTATATACGGATATGTCTGTGGTATTGAGGATTTCCTCCTCAGCTAAGTAGGGAACACCTAACTAAAGCTGAAGGTTATTCAAGCTTGAACTCTAAAAGGATAATCCCCATTTGGTGTGCCTTCTCTGAACAAAGTTAACCATTTATCATTGCGAATGCGCAACAGGTAGCAATTGCAGTCAATATGAGACTGCACCTTACTGCGCATTTATTGGCACATGGCTTAACGGCCCAGGGGGGTCCAGTGACATTTCTTGTGTGGTGCACGCAGATTATATAACAGAACTTTTCTATTCTTGGGTCAAATTTCCAGCAGTTGATGGGAACACAAATACATTTCGTCACTATACACATGCAAACGTACCTGCACAATAAAGAGCATATGCATGTCTAGAAATAATTCTATCTTATCAAGACCATAATAATTGGCTTGACGGCACCCTACCCCACACAATTTTACACGTTAGGTTAGATCCTCTAAGTAATGATAGTCCTACATGGCCTTTTTTGGCCTCATATACACCTCACCCTGCTTCAGCAAACCTAACAGCAGCTGAAGTCTGTTGCCTATATACTGAGCTGACGGCAATATACAGAGGTTTAGTACAGTTTGTAATAGAAACATTAAACACAAACCCAGCACGTGCTGCTTCAGCGCAACCACATGCAGTAATGCCAGGCATTAACCCTGCAACTGTACATTCGATTATGGTTAAGGTGCCCGCCAAATTAGAAGAAATTTGTTGTGGTTAGCTCAACAAATTATTGCGCTGGAAGCAGTATTTCTCCATACGGGACCTCAGGATAAACATAGAATACTAACTATGTTCTTGCCAATTGGGATGGTTCCCACAGTAGATAACTGTAATACATGGGCCATGCTCTATACTACCGCACACGGCACACCAACACTTGCCAATTTACCGAAAGTGTTGAAACAAATTCAAGATGAATACGGGGCTGCCCAAACCCTGGACTTGGGGATGCAATTAATAGGCAGCTTTGCCACAGTATCCTCAATTATTTTAAGTAACCTAGAAGGGGAAGGAGTAGCACTAGCAGTGTGCGTGCAGCTCTGGGACTTTCCTCCACAGGATCAAGAACGTGAGCTGCCAAAGATTATCGTGGAGACCTACTCTAGTATTGATCGAGATAGTCTGGTGGTCAGACCAACAAAACCACAATTCCAAGGTAAATCTAATAAAGATTCTACCAAGCAAATCCCTCAGGGTAATAGTAAACGCTGGGATAAAAAAAAAAAAAACACCAAATAAAGAAAAGGGTGAATCTCCGCATACGGAGACCCCACCAAATAGATATAATCTCAGAAATAGAGATAATATTAAGACACCTGACAAATATCAATATACTGATACACACCAATCTCGTTCCTCTCAGGACCCATCAGAAAAACGCAGTGAGAGAGGTGTGTAGTCAGAGCGAAGAACTGAGTACGTGAAACTGAGACATGAATCACAAAGCTCAACAGAAGTTTCTGTTACAAGGGAAAATAAACTTCCCCAACAAAAACCCCAATTCAAAAAGAAAAAAGTGGCAGTGGTTGCTGTACGACATGCCACTCAAGAAGAGGGCTCTCTTGCAGAACAAGAAGTGGGCACTAGTGCTACTAGACAGCGCAGCAGAGGTCACAATAGTTCACCAGAATCTTCTAGAGCATTTTGAGGTGAAAGCAATTGATGACTTCCTACAAGTAGAAACAGCAGACATGCATGTCACCACACCTGACAGGGTGTACAAAGTAACATTACAGTGAGAAGGAGACATTGAACGTACAATAGACGCAATCTTTTGGGACCGTGTTGTAAATATATATGATATTTTTCTGGCTCAGCAGGATTGGCCACCTAATTGTGTCCGTACATGCCCATATGGGGAAGAAGTTATTAAACCTTCTTTCTCGCCCCTTGTTCCTGGGAAACTCGCAGAATCCTACACCATCAATTGGGCATTGGTGCAGGCACCCGCGTTATTTTACAACCACATTGGATGGGACAAAGATTCCCCCTACCATGTAATTCCTATTAAAAATCAACCCGAACCTCAAACCCAGTATCCAAAAAAACATGATGCTAAAGCACCGATGAGGGAAATCCTTACACAACCGAAGTACCAGGGCGTAATCAAACCCTGAGTCTCACCTATGAATAATCCTTTATTCCCAGAAACTAAACTGGACCATTCGTACAGAATAGTCTTAGACTACAGACACTTATATAGTCATACATGCACATATGCCATACAAAACTCACATGCCACAGCACTCATGAACAACATAGTGCGTAAAAAATACAAAACAACACTGGACATTTACAATGGTTTTTTCTGCCAAAATATAGAGCCTGAGAGCAGAGACTTAACAAGTTACAGTGCATTAGGCTCCCAGAAAAAATGCTGTCATTTACCCCAGGGGTACAAGAACAGGCCAGGGCTGTTCATAGCTCATGTGACTTCAGTATTGCACAACATAGACCCTGAAGCATTATCCGATGTAGGTGATATACATCTCACAGATGATGAATTACTGCAACATCTAAGATGGGTAGCCCACATTGTTGGGAGACTTGCCGAGTTCAGCTACAAATCCAATTTAAAAAAAAAAATATATATAGCCTTCCTTAGCATCCTGTTTCTGGAATATGAGTTATCAAGTGAAGGAAGGAGACTAGCGCGGCAATTCTTGGAAAATGCACACATTTACAACCTCCAAATACCATTAAAAAATTCCAATCTTTATTGGGTTTCCTAAATTTTGGTAGAACTTACATTTCTGTTTATGCATCACGCATAAAACCTTTATATGACTTAATATGTCCTGACTTTTCAAGTAAATTTTGGACTGTCGAACACACACACATACTAAGAGCTTTGCAAACAGACAGGCTTGCAGCACAACACTTACACACAAGGGACAACAAAACAAATCTGGTCTTCAAAGTAATTACTGGTGCCATTGGTTTCACCTACATAACTTTCAACGAGGTTGAGACTGTCCCAATAGCATACAAATCACATTTGCACTCAGCAGCAGAATAACGCTTTCCTCCCACTGAGAAAATTGTCACTGCTGTCCAGAGTGCTGTCATTAAAGAAAGATCTCTAGCCAAAGGCAAACACATTATTGTAATTTCCCCAATTCTGGCCTGTTAAGGTTTTCATCCTTGGCGTGGTCTCCCTTAACATTTTGCCTCTATTTCCCAGGTTGTTGATGTGTACTGGACTCTGATTTTACTGTTTTTGTTACTCTAGGCACTTTACCACTGCTAACCAGTGCTAAAGTGCAAGTGCTCCTTTAAAAAATATGTATGTAGTTGGTTTATCCAAAATTGGCATATTTGATTTATTAGAAAGTCCCTAGTACAGTGCACTAGAGGTGCCCAGGGCCCATTGTTGGAAAATGGGTTATTGGTAGGGCAGGTAGGTACCTACACCTAGCAACAAGCCACAAACCTCCACAAAAGTACAGTTAGGTCTCAGTAAATTAATCCCAGCTCTACCCTTGGTAGCTTGGCATCGAGCGACGAAGGCTTAACTTAGGAGACAAAGTGTAAAGCATTCAAATATCACACAACAGTAATTAAATAAAACACAGGAAACAGTTTAAAAATCCAAAACCAATTTATAAAAATAGCTTATATTTTTATCTTTAAAATGACACAAAAACGATTAAAATCGGTTCAGGGGAACCGGAGATATGAATTTTTAAAGTATTATTATTTTCTAGCGCATAGAAACAAAAAGCGCCAATCGGGTCATCTGGTTGCAACAGGACCGGGACAAAGTCAAACTTTCAGGCCGACCGCGATGGAGCCCTGCTCGGCTACAGGTCGCGGGAAGCCTCGGTTAAAAAGTTACCTTCTGACTTAGTCTTTATTTTGAAGTTTTTCTTCACCGGGACGAACCTGCCAGTTGGATCCGACCTCCTGGAGCCCTTGTCCGGATACGCGAAGTCGGTTTCCTCGGTGGTGATTTCTACCTTCGGACTTAGTCGTTTTTTCGAGATGAAAATCCTTCGACCGGGGTAAACCTGGATCTTGATCCGACGTCCGTGGAGCCCTTCTCGGATACGATGGCTGGAAGGTCCCGGTCAACTTTTTACGTTCGGACTTAGTCTTTTTTTCTGATGTTTTTCTTTACCGGGACGAACCACGAAGTCAGGCCGGGTCGCGGTTGAGGCAAGCCGGCTAGAATTTCCGCGTCGGGTCGGTCACTTTATGGAGCTTTTTTCCAAAATTTCTCCAATCTTTTCCAAACTTCTGGGGCTTCACCCAGATGTTCTTTTAAGGTTCTTTTGGGGTCCACAGCTCACCCCAAGGGTCCAGAAGTTCTGTGATGGTCCTTGGGAAGTGCGGACTTCAACTCCCAGAGTGCACCTGGCGCAAACTCCTTTTTGGCCACTGGGCAGTGGTCAGCTGGTCACTTTTTCAGGAGTTGGTGCAGGGGACTCTGGTTAGCAATTTTTCACCTGTAGCAAACAGGGAGTCCCTCCTTGAACCAGTGGAAGCCAGGCAAAGTCCTTCTTGTGGTGAAGCCCAAGTGTGCAGCTGGTGCAGTCTTTCTGAGTGCACGGTCCAGGTGCAGGCCAGGGGTCCAGCAGGGCAGTCCTTCTTCTCCTTGTAGTTCTTTCTTCTTGAAATTTGGTGGGGATCTGAGGCGTGGGTGCAGGTCTGCCAGTTTTATCCTTGCTCCTGGGTGAAAAGCAGGGGGGCCCTGGTTCTCCAATCAGGGACAGGGTCGTCCCCCTGTGATGACCACTTCCTGGGAAGTGTGGCAAAAATCCATCCCAGAAGCCAACAGTCTCTAAAAATCCAAAATGGATGAATCTGATTTTTGGAGGAGAGATCTGGCTGAACCCACCCACTGGTGTGGCTAAAAATCATAAACACACCCCTCTCCTGCCCTCTCCTAATCTAATCAAGGGGGCACCTAGCTGTCTGGGGTTGCAGGATGTGGGGGTGTTGCTGGGTGCTCCAGATGTCCCTCTCTGCCTTTGAAGACCAGTTTGGCAGCCCTCCCCCTTCCTGCTTCCCCATCTGCTGAGGGGAGATTCTCTCCCCCAAGCACATTCCTTTGTGTAAAGCCAGGCCACTTCACACCTCATTAAAGTGGCCTGGCAGAAGCTGCTGCAGGCTGGCCAATCAGAGCACAGCAGCAAAAGCAATGCAGAGCTGAAATTGGCAACTTTTTAGGTAAAGTCTAAACTTTTTACCTGCACTAGTTATATTAAATCCAACAACTGGAAGTTGTGGGATTTATTATAACAATCTATTTGATACCAAATTCTTGGTATGTAACATTTAAGGAGACTTTAAAATTTAAAATAAAGTCTGCCCATTCTAGCCTATGAAGGCCATTTACTTCAATGAGGGAAAAACGAATTTGGCTGTTTTTACCTCACCAGGGCTTATAAATCTATTTTTATAAAGTCCCTGCTTATAGTTACATGGCACCCAGCCCTAGGGGCACATAGGGCACACCTTAGGGGTGACTTATATGTAAAAATAAGGTAGTTTAAAACTTTGGAAGTACCTTTAATTCCAAAGTCAAATTTGCATATAACTTTAATTTAAAAGCAGCCAGCAAGGCAGGCTTGCTTTTAAAATGACACTGGGCACCTCAGCAATGCACCTAGGTGTGCACCACCTATGCTGTGGTCCCTAAACCTACATGCCCTACCATATACTAGGGACTTATAGGTAGGTTAACTTAGCCAATTATAATTAGCCTAATTTGCATATCCATTTTACACAGAGCACTGGCCCTGGGACTGGTAAGCAGTACCCAGGGCACAGCCAAGAGTCAGTAACCACCAGTACCTATCCAGAAAGAGTGGGGGTGATCAGGCAAAAAAAAAGGACTTTCCTACACTGCCCCCCCCCCAGATGAAAGGTGATGGGTACTAACCTACACCCTGGTAGTCCTCATCAGCTAAGTGGAAAAACCTGGAAAGGCCATCTGCATTGGCATGAGCAGTCCCAGGTCTGTGCTCCACTGTGAAGTCCATCCCCTGTAGGGAAATGGACCACCTTAACAGTTTAGGGTTCTCCCCCCTCATCTGCATCAACCATCTGAGAGGTCTGTGGTCAGTTTGTACACGGAAGTGAGTGCCAAACAAGTAAGGCCTCAACTTCTTCAGGGACCAAACCACAGCAAAGGCCTCCCTCTCAATGGCACTCCATTTTTTCTCTCTGGGGAGTAGTCGCCTGCTGATGAAGGCAACTGGGTGATCATGGCCCTCTTCATTAACTTGTGCTAACACTGCCCCAATCCCTTCCTCTGAAGCATCTGTTTGCACTACAAACTCCTTGCTATAGTCAGGGGCCAGTAACACTGGTGCTGAACACATAGCCTGTTTTAGGGTGTCAAAAGCTTTCTGACACTCTGGGGTCCAAATGACCTTCTTGGGTTGTTTCTTGGAGGTAAGCTCAGTCAGAGGGGCCACTATGGTCCCAAAATTCTGAACAAACCTCCTGTAATACCCAGTCAGGCCAAGAAAGGCCCTGACCTGAGTCTGGGTTTTTGGAGCCTCCCAATCCAGGATAGTCTGGATTTTGGGCTGGAGAGGTTGTACATGGCCTCCACCAACAAGGTGGCCCAGGTACACAACAGAACTTTGCCCTATCTGGCACTTGCTTGCCTTGATAGTCAGGCCTGCTTGAAGCAGGGCCTGAAGCACTTCCTTCAGGTGGACCAGGTGGTCCCTCCAGGTGGAACTAAATACAGCTATATCATCCAGATAAGCTGCACTAAAAGATTCTAACCCAGATAGGACTCTATTCACCAACCGTTGGAAGGTGGCAGGAGCATTTTTCATCCCAAAGGGCATCACCTTGAACTGAGAGTGGCCCTCTGGTGTGGAAAATGCTGACCTCTCCTTAGCTCTTGGACTTAAGGCAATCTGCCAATATCCTGAGGTCAGATCAAATGTGCTCAGGAATTTGGCAGCCCCCAACCTGTCAATGAGCTCATCAGCTCTAGGTATGGGGTGAGCATCAGTCCTAGTGACTGCATTTAGAGCTCTGTAGTCCACACAGAATCTTAATTCTTTCTTCCCACCTTGGGGATTAGCTTTGGGTACCAGTACCACTGGACTGGACCAAGGACTATCAGAGGGCTCAATTACCTTCAGGTCCAACATCTTAGCCACTTCAGCTTTGATGTTGGCCTTGACCTGGTCAGACAGCCTGTACAGCTTGTTCTTGACAGGCAAGCTGTCACCAGTGTCAACATCATGGACACACCAATTGGTGAGTCCAGGGGTCAGGGAGAACAGACTAGCAAACTGTCCCAAGACTTGCTTACAGTCTTGTTGTTGCTGATCTGTCAGTTTGGGAGAGAGTACCACTCCCTCCACTGACCCATCTTTTTCCTTTGAGGATAGGAGGTCTGGCAGAGGTTCACCCTCCTCCTCCTTCCCTTCATCAGTGACCATCAGCATGGTCATGTCTGCCCTGTCCTGGTGGGGTTTCATCCTATTAACATGCAGGATCCTGTGAGGATTCCTGGGGGTGCCAAGGTCCACCAAGTAGGTGACCTCACCTTTTTTCTCTAGGATTGGATAGGGCCCAGTCCATTTGGCCTGTAGTGCCCTAGGAGCCATGGGCTCCAAAACCCACACCAGCTGTCCTGGGTGATACTCAGGCATGGTAGCCTTTTGATCATGCCAGAGCTTCATGAGCTCCTGACTGGCCTCCAGGTTCCTGCTTGCCTTCTTCATATACTCAGCCATGCGAGACCGCAGGCCTAGTACATAATCCAGCACATTCTCCTTGGCTTCCTTGAGAGGCTTTTCCCAAGACTCTCTCACCAAGCACAATGGGCCTCTTACAGGGTGCCCAAACAGTAACTCAAAGGGGCTGAATCCAACCCCCTTCTGTGGCACCTCCCTGTAGGCAAACAGCAGGCATGGGAGGAGGACATCCCATCTCCTCCTGAGTTTGTCAGACAAACCCATGATCATGCCCTTCAGGGTCTTATTGAATCTTTCCACTAGACCATTGGTCTGTGGATGGTAGGGTGTGCTGAACTTATAAGTAACACCACACTCCTCCCACATGGCTTTCAGATAGGCTGACATAAAGTTTGTGCCCCTATCTGAGACCACCTCCTTTGGGAATCCCACTCTGGTGAACACACCAAGTAGGGCCCTAGCCACTGTGGGTGCAGTGATTGTCCGGAGGGGTATTGCCTCAGGGTACCTGGTGGCATGGTCCACTACCACCACAATGTACCTGTTACCTGAAGCAGTTGGTGGGTCTAGGGGACCAACAATGTCAATCCCCACCCTCTGAAAGGGAGTCCCAACCACTGGCAGTGGAATTAAGGGAGCCTTTGGCTTGCCCCCTGTCTTGCCACTGGCTTGACAGGTGACACAGGAGCTGCAAAACTCCTTGACTTTTTCTGACATTTCTGGCCAAAAAAAATGGTTGACCAGCCTGTTCCAGGTCTTGGTCTGTCCCAAATGACCAGCTAAGGGGATATCATGGCTTAAGGTAAGGAGGAATTCTCTATACTTTTGGGGGACCACTACTCTCCTAGTAGCCCCTTCTTTAAGGGTCCTAGCCTCAGTGTAGAGAACTCCATCCTCCCAGTAAACCTTGTGGGTACCACTGGTATCCCCTTGTTCTTGCCTGGCAGCAGTCTGCCTCAGGCCCTCAAGAGTGGGACACTCTCTTTGTCCCTGGCACAAATCTTCTCTGGTGGGCCCACCTGCCCCTTGCAGTTCTGCCAAGTCAGGCAGAGTTTGCAGGGAAGGTGTCCCTCCCTCAGAGTTCAGATCCTCCCCCTCAGGGTTGGATTCTTCCTGACCCTCTGTACTTGTTGGGGCTGGCAAGCCAGACCCAGTGCTCTTTCTCTTTTTCTTGGAGGCTTGGCCCATTGTTCCAGGGTCCAAGTGTCCAGCATTTCCCTGTTGTGCTGCCTGTGACCTGGTCACAGCACACACCCATTCAGGGAGGTCCAGCATCTGTGCATGGACCCTTCTCTCCACTTCTGACCATTCAGATGCTTCAAGATCATTTCCCAGCAGACACTCTACTGGGAGGGCAGGAGCTACAGCTACTTTTTTAGGGCCAGTCACACCTCCCCATTCCAGACTCACCATAGCCATGGGATGGAGTTTGGTTCTGCTATCTGCATAAGTCACCTGGTGGAAGACACCAGGTAAGACCTGCTCTGGAGAAACCAGCTTTTCTGTGACCATTGTCACACTGGCTCCTGTATCTCTCAGAGCTTCCACTTCAGTCCCATTGACTTTAGGCCTCTGCCTATACCTCTGCATGATGGGAGGTAAGGTGGCCATAGTTGCAATGTCCACCCCACCCACGGATACTAAGGTGACTTCAGTGTACCCTGATTCCACCCCTGGGCCAACTTCCACCCCCAACCCTACACTAGCAATCCCCTGGGATTGCCCACCAGTGGGGGGCTTCTTGGTGCAGATAGCATCTCCTCTTTTATGTCCTGGCTGATAACAGTCAAAACACTTGCCGGCCTTAGCAAGCTCCTGAAACCTTCCTGCTTTAGCAGGATCAAAATTCTTTCCCTGATACCCTTTCCCTTTAAAAGTGAATTGGCTCGGGGCTCCCCCTCCCTGAGAAGTTTTTGGGGACTCTTGTGAGGACTCTTTGGGTTTTTTGTCATCTTTCCCTTGGTTCTTCCCCTGAGAAGAACCATGTCCTCCCTTTTTCTGATCACCCCCTGGGGGTCTCTGGTTAACTCTAGTTCTTAACCAGTCATCTGCTGCCTCCCCCAGCTCTCTGGGGTTGGTCAACCTAGAGTCTACTAGATACTGGCGGAGCCTCTCTTGGACACAATTAGTTAGAAGGTGCTCCCTCATAATCAAATTGTACAGCCCCTCAAAGGTACTTACCCTGTTGCCCTGTATCCAGCCCTCCAGTGCTTTCACTGAAATGTCCACAAAGTCCACCCAGGACTGGGTGCTTGTCTTTTGGGTGTCCCTAAACTTAAGCCTATACTGCTCTGGGGTTAGACCAAACTTCTTAGTCAAGCAACTCTTCATACTGGGGTATGAGTCTGCATCCTCCCCACTCATGGTTAGGAGCCTATCCCTCCCAGAGTTGGGAACTAACTCCCAAAGGAGTGAACCCCAGTACTGAGGCTTGACTTTCCTCATCTGGAGGGCCCTCTCAAAGGCCCCCAGCCACTTATCTATGTCATCCCCCTCCACATAGGCAGGAACCACCCCTTTGGGTAATCTGGGGGCAAAACCCCCACCCAGGGACACCTCAGTTTCTTTCTCGCTGCTTCCATCTTTTTTTTCTTTGCTTGCCCACTTTTTCTTTTCTAGGGCAAGCTTCTCTGCCTCCAAAGCTATGTAGGCTAGCTGGGCTTCCAGCTCTCTTTCCCTAATGGATGGGTTCTCTCCTCCTGAAAGGACCCTCTTCCTACCACTAGCTTTGGGTCTGCCCCTAGTGACTGTGTCCAGTGAGGACCGTTCCTCCTCTTCCTCACTTGGGGTCTGATGCCTTTCCTCCCCTGACTGGTTAGAGTTAGCATCATCCTCTTTTGGTTCCTCCTCTGGAGCTTCCTCTGTCTCTACCTCTTGGGCCTCAGCCCATGCTGTCAGGGATTTAATCAGGATTTCCTTCCTGAGATTAGTGGTTGCAGGCAACCCCCTCTCAATACACAACCCCCTAAGCTGGACTACTGTCAGTGTGGGTAGGCTAGCCAGATCAAGCTCCATGGTTCCCTAGTTTTGTGTAAACAAAAACTTTTTGCAAAAATTGGAAACAAGAATTTAGAAAAAATTACAAAAATTCAATAATTGAAATTAATCCAAATTAATTTAAAAAATAAAATAAAATTAAAAATTAAAAACAATTTTTGCACTAGGACAATTTAAAGGATTTTTAATTTGTTTTATCTAAAACTGTAACGTGATATTGAACACAAGTACAGGATCCCGTCGCTGCTTCCAATTATGTTGGAAAATGGGTTATTGGTAGGGCAGGTAGGTACCTACACCTAGCAACAAGCCACAAACCTCCACAAAAGTACAGTTAGGTCTCAGTAAATTAATCCCAGCTCTACCCTTGGTAGCTTGGCATCGAGCGTCAAGGCTTAACTTAGGAGACAAAGTGTAAAGCATTCAAATATCACACAACAGTAATTAAATAAAACACAGGAAACAGTTTAAAAATCCAAAACCAATTTATAAAAATAGCTTATATTTTTATCTTTAAAATGACACAAAAACGATTAAAATCGGTTCAGGGGAACCGGAGATATGAATTTTTAAAGTATTATTATTTTCTAGCGCATAGAAACAAAAAGCGCCAATCGGGTCATCTGGTTGCAACAGGACCGGGACAAAGTCAAACTTTCAGGCCGACCGCGATGGAGCCCTGCTCGGCTACAGGTCGCGGGAAGCCTCGGTTAAAAAGTTACCTTCTGACTTAGTCTTTATTTTGAAGTTTTTCTTCACCGGGACGAACCTGCCAGTTGGATCCGACCTCCTGGAGCCCTTGTCCGGATACGCGAAGTCGGTTTCCTCGGTGGTGATTTCTACCTTCGGACTTAGTCGTTTTTTCGAGATGAAAATCCTTCGACCGGGGTAAACCTGGATCTTGATCCGACGTCCGTGGAGCCCTTCTCGGATACGATGGCTGGAAGGTCCCGGTCAACTTTTTACGTTCGGACTTAGTCTTTTTTTCTGATGTTTTTCTTTACCGGGACGAACCACGAAGTCAGGCCGGGTCGCGGTTGAGGCAAGCCGGCTAGAATTTCCGCGTCGGGTCGGTCACTTTATGGAGCTTTTTTCCAAAATTTCTCCAATCTTTTCCAAACTTCTGGGGCTTCACCCAGATGTTCTTTTAAGGTTCTTTTGGGGTCCACAGCTCACCCCAAGGGTCCAGAAGTTCTGTGATGGTCCTTGGGAAGTGCGGACTTCAACTCCCAGAGTGCACCTGGCGCAAACTCCTTTTTGGCCACTGGGCAGTGGTCAGCTGGTCACTTTTTCAGGAGTTGGTGCAGGGGACTCTGGTTAGCAATTTTTCACCTGTAGCAAACAGGGAGTCCCTCCTTGAACCAGTGGAAGCCAGGCAAAGTCCTTCTTGTGGTGAAGCCCAAGTGTGCAGCTGGTGCAGTCTTTCTGAGTGCAGGGTCCAGGTGCAGGCCAGGGGTCCAGCAGGGCAGTCCTTCTTCTCCTTGTAGTTCTTTCTTCTTGAAATTTGGTGGGGATCTGAGGCGTGGGTGCAGGTCTGCCAGTTTTATCCTTGCTCCTGGGTGAAAAGCAGGGGGGCCCTGGTTCTCCAATCAGGGACAGGGTCGTCCCCCTGTGATGACCACTTCCTGGGAAGTGTGGCAAAAATCCATCCCAGAAGGCAACAGTCTCTAAAAATCCAAAATGGATGAATCTGATTTTTGGAGGAGAGATCTGGCTGAACCCACCCACTGGTGTGGCTAAAAATCATAAACACACCCCTCTCCTGCCCTCTCCTAATCTAATCAAGGGGGCACCTAGCTGTCTGGGGTTGCAGGATGTGGGGGTGTTGCTGGGTGCTCCAGATGTCCCTCTCTGCCTTTGAAGACCAGTTTGGCAGCCCTCCCCCTTCCTGCTTCCCCATCTGCTGAGGGGAGATTCTCTCCCCCAAGCACATTCCTTTGTGTAAAGCCAGGCCACTTCACACCTCATTAAAGTGGCCTGGCAGAAGCTGCTGCAGGCTGGCCAATCAGAGCACAGCAGCAAAAGCAATGCAGAGCTGAAATTGGCAACTTTTTAGGTAAAGTCTAAACTTTTTACCTGCACTAGTTATATTAAATCCAACAACTGGAAGTTGTGGGATTTATTATAACAATCAATTTGATACCAAATTCTTGGTATGTAACATTTAAGGAGACTTTAAAATTTAAAATAAAGTCTGCCCATTCTAGCCTATGAAGGCCATTTACTTCAATGAGGGAAAAACGAATTTGGCTGTTTTTACCTCACCAGGGCTTATAAATCTATTTTTATAAAGTCCCTGCTTATAGTTACATGGCACCCAGCCCTAGGGGCACATAGGGCACACCTTAGGGGTGACTTATATGTAAAAATAAGGTAGTTTAAAACTTTGGAAGTACCTTTAATTCCAAAGTCGAATTTGCATATAACTTTAATTTAAAAGCAGCCAGCAAGGCAGGCTTGCTTTTAAAATGACACTGGGCACCTCAGCAATGCACCTAGGTGTGCACCACCTATGCTGTGGTCCCTAAACCTACATGCCCTACCATATACTAGGGACTTATAGGTAGGTTAACTTAGCCAATTATAATTAGCCTAATTTGCATATCCATTTTACACAGAGCACTGGCCCTGGGACTGGTAAGCAGTACCCAGGGCACAGCCAAGAGTCAGTAACCACCAGTACCTATCCAGAAAGAGTGGGGGTGATCAGGCAAAAAAAAAGGACTTTCCTACACCCATAAATCATAATTCTACTAGTGGGCCTGCAGCACTGGTTGTACCACCCACATAAGTAGCTCTGTAATTTTGTCTCAGACCTGCCACTGCAATGTCTGTGTGTGCAGTTTTAACTGTAAATTCGACTTGGCAAGTGTACCCACTTGCCAGGCCTAAACCTTCCATTTTCGTACATGTAAGGCACCTCTAAGGTAGGCCCTAGTTAGCCCCAAGGGCAGGGTGCAGTGTATGGTTAAGGTAGGCCATATAGTAATGTGTTTTATATGTCCTGACAGTGAAATATTGCTAAATTCGTTTTTCACTGTGGCAAGGCCTGTCCCTCTCATAGGTTATCATAGGGGCTACCTTCAAATCTGATTAAAGTGTAGATTCCCTTTGAGAGCGGATGGGCATGTGGAGTTTGGGGTCTCTGAGCTCACAATTTAAAAATACATCTTTTAGTAAAGTTGATTTTAAGATTGTTTGTTTGAAAATACCACTTTTAGAAAGTGAGCATCTTCTTACTTATACCATTTCTGTGACTCTGCCTGTTTGTGGATTCCCTGTTTGGGTCAGTTTGACAGTTGGGCTGGTTGCAATTCACACTAAACACAAAGGGAGCTGGGATGTAATCTGAATTTCCTGATGAGCTATCTGTGCTAGGAGGGAGGGGAGGAGTGGTCACTCACAAATGAAAGGGCTGTGCCTGCCCTCACACAATGCAGTATCCAACCCCCTGGTGAGTGTCTGGGGCCTGGCCTGGGCAAGGCAGGATTTCACATTCAAGAGAGACTTTGCTTTGAATTAGGCCTACTTCACAGGAGAAATTGGGTATAAGAAGGTCACCCAAAACCACAGACTTTAGAACACCTCTGGAAACCAAGAGGAACCTCTGCCTTGAGAAGAGCTGAAGAGCTGAGGAAGAAGAGCTGCCCTGCCTGTGACTGTGCTTTGTGGAGCTATCCTGCAGTTGCTGCTTCTGCCAGAGAAAGAGGGCAAAGACTGGACTTTGTGTGCCTTCCATCTTGAGAAGAAATCTCCAAGGGCTTGATCTAGAGCTTCCCTCCTGTTGTTTGGAGTCTCAGGGACAGCAAAAACTTGTCTCTGCCAGCACCTGGAATCTCTGGAGAGACTCCTACTCTGCCCTGTGGTGCCCATCCAGTTCCTGGGACCCTGAAAGGAGTAGCTGGCAGCTTAAGAGTAAGAAATCCACGCACAGCACGCTGTGCAGGGAAAAGATCGATGCAGATCCACGGCGGAAAAATGTACATGCCGCCGGCTTCGCGGCTGAAAATCAATGCTCGCCTGCAACACAACCAAAGAATCGACGCACGGAGCTGCAGAAACGACATGCAGCATCGCTGATGGAGGCTGGTGAGAGCGCAACTCGTGCTGCGTGGTTTTCAGATCATCGTGCGGCTGGATTTCTGACGCAAACACCGCTGGGCGTGTAAAAACAAGGCAAGGCCTGCCCAGACCCGAGAGTGCTGACTGGATCGACGCATCGCTCTCCTGCAGAGAGAAGAAACGATGTGCTTTGACCTGACGAAAGGCGAAACAACGCAAGGTTTAGCTCGTGAGTGAAATCAACGCATCGCAAGCCCTTTTTGATGCACACTCATCCGCACAGCGTTATTTTTGATGTACCCAAGGTACATTTTCACGCTAACAGTGTTAGTGTGTGTTTGAAACTACATGAAGTCTATTTTTGGTTTTTCATTGATAACTTGACTTGTGTATTGTGGATTTTTGTAGTTTTGATTTTGTTTTGTTTAAATAAATATTTCCTATTTTTCTAAACCTGTGTTGTGTTAGTTTTTAGTATCTTCATTAAGCTACTGTGTGTGTTGGTACAAATACTTTACACCTAGCACTCTGAAGTTAAGCCTACTGCTTGTGCAAAGCTACCAAGGGGGTATGCAGGGGTTAGCTGAGGGTGATTCTCTTTTACCCTGACTAGAGTGAGGGCCCTTGCTTGGACAGGGGTTAACCTGACTGCCAACCAAGGACCCCATTTCTAACATGGCCCTTGAGGCTGTCACCACAACCAGTGTACAAACACTAAAGCATTACATCCACATTGGATTCAATGGGAAAAGGCTTTGACAGCCATTGATGTAGACTAAGGGGCATATTTATACTCTGTTTGCGCCGGATTTGCGTCGTTTTTTTTACGCAAATCCGACGCAAAGCTAACTCCATATTTATACTTTGGCGTTAGACCCGTCTAGCGCCAAAGATCTTGGAGTTTGCGTCATTTTTTAGCGTGGACACCTACCTTGCGTTAATGATATGCAAGGTAGGCGTTCCCTTCTAAAAAATTACTCTAAGGCATGTGCGCCTTATTTAAACTCCCGTGCAAAAATGCCGCACGGGAGTGGGCGGGCCTCAAAAAATGACGTCCAGCCGCTTTTGCGTCATTTTTTAACGCCTGGTCAGGGCAGGCGTTAAGGGACCTGTGGGCTCGGAAGGAGCCCAGAGGTGCCCTCCCATGCCCCCAGGGACACCCCCTGCCACCCTTGCCCACCCCAGGAGGACGCCCAAGGATGGAGGGACCCATCCCAGGGAACTTAAGGTAAGTTCAGGTAAGTATTTATTTTTTATTTTTTGTGGCATAGGGGGGCCTGATTTGTGCCCCCCTACATGCCACTATGTGAATACAAGACTTCTGTCAGCCATTCGATGGTTTGCAAACAGCTATCCTTCCACAGGGCGTGTAACGCTTCAGCAGCAAACTTGGTTTGTTATCTGAAGGGAGTTCCAGTCCCCTTGATGAGACCCACGTTCCAGGTGCTTTCAAATGGCAGCTATGTTTTCCTCATAGTGAAAACTGTTGTGGGATACAAGCCGGAATAGTTTATGTTGTTTCGGTCTCTAAGATTGTTACATGCTGCACGAATGTACTTTTTCTCCCACTAGACAGAAAGAGGTAGCTGACATTTGGCCCCATATTGCTACTTCTATTGTGAATTTTGACAAGTCGAGCAGACTTAAGGCTTTATTGTTCCAAAAACATGTGGCACTCACATCTGCATGCGGGACCTACGCACTTTAGGTGGCAAGGTCGTCAGCAGAGATACAGTCCCTTTTAAGTACCAACTTTCCGAGACACTTTGGTGAACTCGTGGGATGAATATTTAATGCATCCAGTACTACTGAAGTCGCAAATTTCTTTAAGGCTGTTGGTTCTGGTGTCGTTCACACCTTCTCCTCCATATTCGGTTTTGCTAATCGAGCATTTAATTTCGGTAAGGGTTTCTTCTCGGTAGAGTGTGCAGCAAGTCTGCATACTAGGTCGGTATACAGTATCTATTACAGTTTCTCCTTGAGTTTTCTGGGGCAGAGAACTCATTGTTGTTACACCAATAGTTTGTGGATTATTGTAACTTTCATCAAGAAAGGTAAAAGTTTGATTACATAAGTGTTACTTTAAGGAATGCAACATAGAAACCAATAACTTTTTTTAAAGACTTTCAGTTTTAACTTAGCAATGAGCGTCTGAATATAGCTGAGGTGCAAACTGTTACACTAATCCAGTACAGAAATAGTCATGCCTGAAATACTCATTTTCAACAGTCTAGAGGTAGCAGACGGGAACTTTACTTATGCAGATTTAAAGGCAGGAAGCAGACAAAAGTGATTTGCTTACATAACATTTGAATGTGACGGCACTGTCTAAATAAACACTAGAGTAGCAGAAATAGGGAGAGAACTTAGCTGTGATGACCATTTGAATTTTTCCAGAATGAGGACCTCAGTCATATCCATATTAATTGTTAAGATGTTGGTTAACAATTTGACTACCTAAAACAGGTAGAAATTAAAATGTTCCATTGTATGTCCAGAAGGGTCACCAGGCAGTATAATGAATTGTATTTCATTGGTGTAAGTCATGAAAATAAAGCCAGATGATATCATCAAATGGGCAAAACTGGCTCTCGATATACTGAATGACAAATGGCTCAGGGAATAGCCCTGAGGGATACCTTTTTTACTGGTTCAGTATCTGAAAAACAGGAGGCACTTTATATTGTTTGTGTTCTAGATTGTACATAGGATTCCAGTTAATCCAAGGCTGCAACTGCGATCCCTATGTCAGGTACTTGAATCCCTGAGATGCTGTGTGAGATGGTATCAAAGACTGCAATAAGTAAGTAAAATAAATGATGTACTGCCACCTTGATGCAACACAAACTTCTCACCGACCATTGCAACAAGAGCTGATTCCCTGCTATCTAATGATCTCAATCCAGATTCACGAGGGGCAAGCACTAAATGATTTTCTAAAAATGCAATTACAGATTTGACATACATTTCCAATACTTTTATGGGAACCAGATGAAGTGAGATTGAAAATGAAGTGTTTGGAATACTAGAAATAGGGAACTGCTTAGAATACTTGGAATGATAGAGTTTTCTTAAAATAATATGAGACACTGTGGTGTGTTTCAAGCTATCATGAACTTCTGTAATGCTAGAGGAGCCTCTAAACTGCTTATTCCAGACTGGACAAATTTCTTTAATCCAGGCAGGTGTACACTGATCAGATTCTGTCAGATAGTTAGGCTTGTGGTTCTCTATGGTGGACTTCTAACTGGTGAAGGAAGGACAAAGTTAAAATGTAAGGAAAAACTAAAAAGTAGATATTATTTATTTTGTCCAGAAAGAGTGGTGCAACATTTTTGGGCATTTGATACTACAGAAAAATTATATTTTGGACGGAGAAAGGAATCTCTGATTTAAGAGATTTCTTTAGTGGAATTAGTCCAGGACTGAAAGCGTTTTGTCAAATACTCAGGTTACGCCATCTTAACAACTTTTTGTATGCCATTATTAGGCAGAGGAATATAGAAATCTGGTTTTGATATTATAATCAGGACTCCAAAGTATGCTTTATCTCTTTGATTACACCAGGTCTCACAAGAACCAGGATTCTAAAATTCACAAACAGTAGGCTAAAAACTTATTTTCTAGGGGAGGGATTTTAAAGCATATTTCAACCAAGCCTCTAAGTTTTAATTTATGAGTTTACGGTCACCAATGTTAAATACTGGGCTAGTGTCATCTAGCACCCAATGAAGGGTTTCATGGGTATTCTTGTTCCAAGCCCAGACTCTGGCCCGGCCTTCAAAGATATCTTATTGTCATAACTTTGAGGTCTCATTCAAACCAAGTCAGTTCAATGATCAGTAGAAATGCTTAGCACCATGTGAACACTTTTGAGTAAAGGGAAGATGAGGTATAATGTGTGACTCATTATACGGATAGGGCAGTAGACAAATTGCGTTAACCTGATGGCTTGGCAAGCCTGAAAGAAATTCATAGCACCTGACTGGGCTAGAAAATTTGTACATATGTTAATAGATCCTCAAATTGTTAAATCATGGATTGATAGTATTGAAAGTGTTGACATCTTTAATAATAATGAGCTAAAATTAGATTGAGAGAGTGAAAGAAAATAGATCGAAATACCTGAGAATTAGCATGAAGCACAAACCTTCAGTTAAAAGACCAAGTAGTTCAGAGGTAGTAAAGGCACTGAGGACAACAGGTTGAACCAGACATGATTCTTGCAATATGTTTGTGAGTCCACCATCTTTGAGAGGTTCTGTCTACCATAAGAATATTAAAATCAGCAGCAATATCAATAGCTAAGTCAGGATTCCTTGATTTGATTTTTAACAATGAAGCGCACAGCACAACAAAGTAACAATTCTCATTAATTGGCTGTTCTGCGACTGGTAAAGGGTGGAGCCAGACTACATCTGGAGTGACAGTGAAATTTAAGAGCTATTGTGTTGATTTAGATAAGTTGTTCACATATATAAATATTATAAACCACTGAATAGGTGCAAACAGTAACAGATGGACCTTTGTATTTGGTGTACTTTGGCATGTAGCTGTCGAGGTCGTTGAAGAGATATGCTTCAGCCCGAGTTAGACAGCTGATTTCTTCCCTGCATAAAAACATTTGTACTCAGCCAGATTTATTGGATTTGACAATGCTTGATTTCTGTATTATACAGGTAAGTACTAAAGAATGAAAGTAAACAAAGTGTTAGTTTGTGATAGTTCACCTAAAATATAAGAAGGAATAAAATGGAGAAGAAGATATGAACAAGATCGCTGAAGAGTGGAGTGTAAGAACACTGCTGTTGTTTTCTACGTACCTGTAGGTACTTTATGCAGCATGGATAATATATTTGAAATACTGCATGAAGCTAGTTTTGAAATACTGAACCCTGCACCCGGTAAAAGTACTGCACCATATACACAATCCATCAGGGCAATAGCAGAACTACTGAACGGCTGTGGAGATGTTCACCACGAGTAAAACTTTCAAAAGTGGGAAGAGTGGGTTAGAGTGTCCCTGACACTCTCTATGGGGCTTACTAAAGTCCTCATTTTCAGGTGTATAAGTAAATGCCTACCAGGTCATGAGTGGCAGAGAGTGAACAGGCATATGTGGGAGCAGCTTGACTGACGCTCGACACCTTTGTTGGGATAACAACATTGCTTTCGATCTAATTAAAATTTGCATTTTTAAGCCAATTTCCTTATTCTCATGAAACATGCACATGATGAAATGCTCACATCATTATTTTTTATAACAATTAATAATACTAGTTTTGCCATTTCATACACAGTCATTAATATGTCTTGCTAATATAAAGTTTAGTATTAAGCAGTCCCTCAAGTTAGGAATGAAGACAGATGAGTTTACCTATCCGTAATATATACGTATGGCATACAGGAGTGACATATCAGAAGAAGAGATGGTGCAACGTGTTGTGTAAACTTGTCTCAGGATAACTCAATCCTTAAGTTTGAGCTTGTATGATCATTGAAATAGAAGACGTGTAAGGAAGACGTGTTGTAATATCAAAATCTGCATGGAGCAAAATCTCCTAACAATTACCTAACTGCACTCCCTGCACAATTCAACAAATATGACCCTTCGTTTGTGTCTTATGTATGGTTGCATGTCCTGTACTCCCGTACACTGTACACATGCATGGGTGCAAGGCGCGACTGCGTATGTCTACAGCGTGAGCACATTTTTGTGTATACTTTGTATGACAAAGGATCAATTTCTTCGGCTCTAGTTAATCATTATGCTATGTAGCTTATTGAACTAGACCTTTAAAAATAATACTTTAATATTCAAAATGTGTTGTGCCAGTTTAAGTTTAAATATGTGACTACTTCTGATTTACGGAATATTTTTTTTTTTTCCTAAAATGGGTGACAAATTTACTCGTGTTATTATTGGAAGGAAGAAAGGAAAGATTACTTACAATGACTTCGGCTTTGCTGCTCAAGCCTTTTCCATAGTTGTCTGTTGCAATGGCTTCGAACTTAAAGTAGGAGCGCCTCATGTTTTTGAACAGCATTGCTGTTTTAATGATCCCAGTGTATGCCTCAATCACAAAGCCCTCTTTGCCATCTTTGATAGGTGGCACAATTAATCTGTACTGATTGGTGCTGTAGTTCCCAGAATCACGGTCAGTTGTCTGAAAGAAAACAAAATTTAAATCAATGAAATTGATTTATTTTGATGTAAATCCAGATCAGTGCATCTCTATGTTGTTTGCAAAAATGTTATGAATGTATACTTGAATTATAAATTAAAATAATTCTGCATTTGTATGTTATCATCAAAATACTTTATTTGGCTCAAAAGAGCCATAAAAGACGCAGTCAGTTACAAATCAGAAAAAGGCTTAATAAATAGAAATAAATAACAATATCAAATATAAAAACAGATTAAAACAGTTAATAACAATTATGAATTTGGATAGCAGCACTTATGAAATTTAACACCGCCTCTATTGTCTCCTTTCTGCCCAGATCCTGTAAATAGGAAAAGGCAGGATAACTATGTCTGATACCCGAAGAAAGAAGGGCCAGGCGTAAAACACCTTCTTCTGGGGACTCTGTATGTATAGATTACAAAAAAGGGTAAATTGAAAGGTCCTTTGATGGGATCTACCATCACAGCCAGATGGGGCAGTTTCTTGAACCAGGTACCTTGAGTAGGAAATGCCAAGAAAAAGTGTATGGATTTCAGGCGAAATCTAGTGAGTAAAAACCGGCACCATTCAGAGGTGATCATACTAAGATATAACTTTGGAAGTAATTGTTTAGGAGAAAAATGCTCCCCAGCCCCAGACATATTACCAGTTAGATCTGGGTTATGATTAGAGTGCCAGTACAAATCCTTAGTTCTCTGTAAAAACCCCCACTCCACCCCCGGCAAGGAGGTGGGATCCTGGAAATATTCCTCCACCCCAAGGCGTGGAATTTATGCATCTAATCCAACGGATATCAATAGAACGTGTCCGTTACAAGCAGTCCTTGATCACAGATCTGCACAAGTGAGCTTCAGGATTTAGCCATACTCCTAACCAGAGAAGTAAAGGATATACTCCTACAGAGTCGGCTATATCCCTCAACCTCACTTCATCATGGCAAAAAGCAGCCAGAGTGGATTGAGGGACTGCTAACAGCCTTCTCAGAAACTTATTTTCCATTACCTGTAGATTTGAGCAGTCCGTGTAACCCCACACCCCAGCTCCAAATGAGGCAATTGAAAGACATTTGCTTTGAAAAATGGTCATCATTTCCTTAACTAGTTTATGTGCCAGTTTCTTTGAGAACCTAAAAACTGCATCAATGGCTCTTTGAAACTGCAGAATACGAACATTTATTAGAAATTTCCAATTAAAATCAACATCAATTGGGACCCCCAGATAAGTAAAATTAGGAACCTTCAGTATTTACACACCATCCAAAACAAATTTTTAACTGTTTGATGTCTTTGGACCACACATCATCACAAATGATTTTGTTCTATTAATTTTAAGGCCAAGATTTCCCATAAACATATTAAAAGCATATAATCGGGATTGCAGGCCATTTGCTGTCCTTGAGATAAGGACAGCATCATCCGCATAGAGTAATACTGGTAGTGGCTGAAAATTAATAATAGGCTGGTCCTTCCCCATCTTACATAAAATATCTTCTAAGCCATTAATATAGAGCAGAAAGAGTAAAGGGGCCAACATGCACCCCTGTTTAACCCCCTTCAAAGAGGTGAATTCTTCAGTAAGATCGCCTAACTGGCTAAAATGAACCCAGGTGGTAGTGCAGGCATGAAGTTTACTAAGTAAGGAGATCAACTCCCATATCTGACATGACAGACCACAATTTATGTCTGTCAACTGTGTTGAAAGCACAGGATTAGTCCATAAAGGCTAGATGGAGACAGACTTTTTTAGCCTTAGTGTATTTTTGTACTCTCAGGTTTAATTTGAGAGTCTATTCAATTGTACTCAACCCCGGTCGAAACCCAAACTAGAACTTCGATAGGCTGTTGATCTTCTTAGCCCAGTATTCTAACTTACTCAATAGCACTGCCCTAGAATCTTAACAGAACTATCTAAAAGAAAAATTGTCGATAACACTGTGGATCTGCTCTGTCCTCCTTCTTGAAAATGGGCACAATTATCACCTCACTACAGGTGTCTACCAAGGGGCCCATCATAGCAGCCCTCAAAATGTTAGCCAGAAGAAGGGCCCAAAATTCAGGCGAAACTTTATATGTATCAACTGGAATTTTTTCTGGGCAAGGGGCTTTGTTAGAGGGGCAGTTTTGAATAGCCTAAAATACCTTGGGTACTCCCAGTAAATATGAGGGGCTGTTTTAAATGCATTCCCCCCAATAACAAACCCAGTCGGGTTTCTCTGGAGAAGTATTAACTTCTGTTTTGAAAATTTTGGAAAAATGTTCCAACCAGACTTGCCAGGGAACGACAGTGTCTATTATCGAATTATCTTTCTCCACAAGTGGGGTTTGTATGTATTAAGCCTAAAATAAATCTGCATAAAGTTGATAGTTGTAAGTTTTTTTCCCGTTACGGGCGGGAAACAAAATTTGGCAAAGATAATTCATAGGAGAATTCCTTGGCAACTAGAAAAGACAAATAAATAGGTATTATTACATAAGTAATATAGGCTTAATTACTATTGCAAGATTGTCACGAAGGCCCCTATTTATCTAGCATACACATAACTGTTCATCCCTCCCATCTTCTAACAATTAAAGGTTAGGGTATCTTAAAAGTATGCCTTGGCTTCATACTATTTTCAATTTTACCACACTTTCCCCTAGCGAACACTCGAGAATTTATTTTGACATACAGCTGAGCCTCAGAAAAAACTCTTTCCTCTACATGAAGTGGAGAAATCTTTTCTATATTTGAATAAAGCTTCCATCAGCCCTACCTACTACTACAAAAATTCAGAGATTGCGTTAGTCATGAAGTTAACTAAAGGGTATTATTTTTTTTCTGATTCGCTGCTGGAGTGATAGACACTCCACTCAAGCCTCCTTTTGATGGGTTTCTCCTTCAGACGTCCCTTGGAGCAGCAGGTTGTCGTCTTGTGCACCCATTCTCATGTCAAATTTAAGCGGCTTGTGGAAGGATTTTGGGAGGAGTGATAGAGGTACTTGCATGGGAGTTGAACCTCTGGGAATGATTTGTGGTGCAGTTAAGGACCCTGCAAGGTGGTGAGCCTCAGCCTTTGCTTCCATGCAGGATGATGCCTGAGGACTTTGCAAAAGCGGGAGCAAGCCACTAGCAGCCTGAGGGCTCAGAATCTGTATGAGGTAGGTCGAACTGCTGGTGAGCTATTTTCTACAGCTGGTGAGCTATTTGGAGCAGCATCAAGGTGAGAGACTATGTGTGCCATGAGATTCTGGGGCATTGGAGGTGGACCCTGATAATTCCTGCCACCAGTGTTTTCCACAGGGCTAAAAAGTGCCATCTGGAGTCCGGCAACACTGGAGCAGCATCAAGGCGAGGGACTACGTGTCCCATGACACTCTGGGGCACTGAAGGCAGACCTTGATAATTCCTGCCACCTGTGTGTTCCACGGCACTGTAAAGTACCAACTAGAGCCCTGCGGCGCAGGAGCAGCATCAAGGTGAGGGACTACATGTCCCATGAGACTCTGGGGCATTGGAGGCGGACCCTGACAATTTCGCCCCCTGTGTGCTCCAAAGTACTAGAAGGTGCCAACAGGAGTTTCACAATGTGGGAGCAGCATGAATGTCCAATGAGACTCTGTGGCATTGGAGGCAGACCCTGACAATTCCTGCCACCAGTTTGTTCCAAAGCGCTGTAAAGCGTCAACAGAAGTCCTGCAGTGCAGGATGTGCCTGGGCAAAGACGGCCAATGGCAGGCCTGGCCTGTGTCCATCAGGGCATGACAGAGGCTGGGCCACCCCTCTGACATCTTCTGTCCTTTGTCCACCTGCATTGGTAAGTGTAAATATACCTGTTCTCCGGACAGATGCTTCTAAAAACCTCCCTGCAAATGTGCATCCATTTTGACATATCTGTCCTCTGCAGTAGGGGCACTGACTGAGGAGATTCAAAATGCAGAAGTTGAGTTGGGCTTAGGCAAGGGTTTAGTTTCACACAGATGGGACAAACATCCAGTGCAAGGATGCCAGGCTGTGGATTCTGGACAGTGTGTAGTTGAGGCTGAAATTGAATTAAGTGAGCTTCCAGCATAAGGAGGGAGCCCCTGCCAGGGTATCAACATAGCGGTGACCACATCACCAGAGAGAGTTCCAGCTGGGAGTCAAGGAAGAGATAGACCCCCAGTGTGAAATCTACCCCTAGACAGCTTTCTGTAATGGCCACCAAGGGCTTTTATACAAAGAGTGAAACACCTATTCCCCTGATCCCCTGTTTGAGTCTAAGCCCTGCATGAGAATGTAGTGAAGGCAATGTAGATTCTGATAGAGTGATGGGTGATTAAGTCGGGGGCTCTGGAATGATCTTTCAATGGGTTGGTTGTCGTGTTTAGGGAGCGCTTAGGTAGATCCGTGTCCAATAGGTTTATTGCTTTGGGTGAGGATCAAAGTGTGCATTCTGCTGGTTTGGAGCTGATGCCAGACACTTTGCCCAAACGGGCTGCTGTCGCCTGACTTAGTGACCCCATTAACACCAGATGTGCGCCGGTGGTACATCTGCACCCCTCTGCTCATTCTTTGTCATCAGCCCAGGCTGCTCACCCTATTCAGCAGTCTGCATTAACTAGAAGGGATTCTCCCCCGCCCCAAAGTGGAGTTTACAGTAGGCTGAGAACTGCCTGCCACAATCAGCCTCCAAGAGGTTAGTGTCTATGACCCTCCAATTATGGCTACAACCTGAATCTACCTCATTGGTATTTGTACTGGTGGGGGTTCCCCAGTCAGAACTGGGCTTAGAAGAGCCAACATCTGGGCTTGTCCATAAAGCCAGAGCTTGGTGCAGTAACATGTTGGGGGATGGGGGTGGAACTTCTTCTCATATCATTATGGCCAGGTAGGTGGCTTGGGGGGCGTTAAGAGGAAATCAGTATAGAGGGATTGTGTAGTCCTGGACTTTGATCATCCTGACATCACAGATAGGCTGTTTAATCACGGGTCTTATATGTATCAAAGGGGTATCAGGACATTGCTACTTGGGTTTTTTAGTCCCCTAGGTATAAGGGGTAGCAAGGGCTCTCTTGGGCTGCCCTGATGCCACAACAGTCACAGGGGCAGGAAGGTGGTGAGTGGGTTGTCCACATAGAGTTGTGCAACAGATATCATACTCTTAGCAATCTCGACCCTAATGATTGACTGTGCCAAACTCCTTTAAATGTCCCACAACCCCAGGAAAAGAAGTATCTGGGGATGCCCCTGGAGGCTAGTGTGGATGCCTCTATAGTTCAAAACCTAAATGCACCTAGCTGGAATACAGCCGACCTAAGGCATAAGAAGAGGGAGGACAAGAGGTGGCTTAAGTGGGTCTACAGAAAACCTGGGATCATGAGTCCTCATTTATTTTGGATGGGTATATTTTGTGTTTTGAGGCTGTACAGCCTTCTCAGTCAGGCAGGGCTAAGGGGGGGGGGGGCTTCTTACTTTAATTTCTCTTAAGATCCCTTGTACCTCATGGGAAGTTAGGCACAGGTTCTTGTAACCTTTTGGCTGTGTTGTTAGTTTTTAATCCTGTTCCCAATTCACTTATTTTGAGCTTCTATAATTCTTTTGTTAAGGTTAGGCCTATTCAGCACTCGTATTCCCTAAAAACGTTTTTAGAGTAATTTGGGGATCAACAGAATGCCTTGTATTTGGTTATAATTTTAGGTGATTTTAATTTGCACCTTTGTCAAAAGGGGTGTCATGTTTATGATTACTTTTTTCCAGGTTCCTACCCAACTCCTCATTTTGAGCACTCAGTACAAGGGTTGTTGTTAGAGGAAGTGGTGGCAGATGCCAATTTACAATATGTGGGGGTGGAGAGAGGGATGGCCTTAGTATCCCCTAATTTATGGGTAGGGTGTGAAATCTACCATTGATTATGTTTTCATTTCATACTTTTTGGTGCAGTTTGTTCTCTCATTCATGACCAAGTGGCATTATTGCAGCAATCATAATCCCCTATTTTTGTCCCTTAAATTGGAGGTGGGGAAAGTCGCTGGCTCTTCCTCAGCTCCCACAAATTCCAACATTATTCCCCCTCACCAAGCCCATAGATTGAAATGGAGCAAGATTATCACACATCAAGTTACTGATGATCTGTTTGGGATTTGCAAAATTGAAATTACTTTGAATATTGCCATGTCTGGTAAAACCCTATTAGTTGCTTTTCAGAAGATTTGTCAACAGGTTGCCTCCATGCTAAGAAAGCTGGTAAGCCAAGTCAAGTTGGGTGAGAATAGGGGGTTTGATTAAGTGCTCAGACACACACCGAAGGTTGATGTCCGCACTTAAACAAATCCCCCAGGACAAATGCGAAATAAGTAGGAGAAGGGAAAATTATAAATTAGGCTTGCTGCCTGCAAAAATCATGGCCTGTTCTTTTCCAAGGAGGAAGTGACTGAGGCCATCAAGATCATGTTAAAGGATAAAGTGCCGGGACCAGATGGTGTGCCGGCAAATCTATATGACTCAAATCTGTCTCTGTGGTCAAAAATTCTTACTTATGTCTTTAATGCTGCTAGGAAAGTGGGCATGCCATCCTCCTAGTACCAATCTGTTATTATACCGGTGTTTAAGGAGAGGGCACATACAAATGCAATATGCTATAGACCTATTTTCCTCATCGACTCAGTGATTAAAGTCCTAGGGAGAGTGATTTTGGCCAGATTGACTGATTGGGTGAAGCAGAATTATATTATCCCAACTTACAGTTTGGGTTTAGGCATAGGAAAAGTCCCATAGACCAATGCCTCATCCTTCAGTTGATAATAAGAAAATATACGGTGCCCAAGAGAGCTGTATCGCATCTGGCTTTTATTTGACTTAGTATCTGCACTTGATAGAGTGACTAGATCTAAATTGTGGCATTTGTTCATTGGCATGTGGGTGGACCATAACATAGTAAACTTTCTTCACATGCTTTACTTGGATCTTTCTGCTACTTTTAGATAGAATCATACAGGGAGTCTTCCTTCATCTTTTAAAGTCTATACGGGTGTGAGACAGGAATGTATATTGGCCCGCTGTTATTCATGATTTAAATTAATGACTTGGGCCCATCTTTATGTTCTGCTTGTACAGATGTTCCTCGGGCAGGGTTCCAGCCTGTTCCTGCACTACTCTATGCAGATGATGCGGTCCTGCTTGCCAGGACGGTAGTTGGGCTCCAACGTATTTTCAATTGCTTAGTAGATTTCATGAACTCCTTGTGCCAAGTCTCATACAATGGTAATGGGCCGGAGTAATAGAACCCGGTTAAGACAATAAAGTGATTTCATTGAAATTACTAGGGTTGCAACATTCTCTTATCTAGGGGTCCTGTTTGACGACAAATGTTCGTGGGTCCCATTAAGAAAAGAAAAATGAAATTCCCTTTCAAGAGCTTCTCAACCTTGCCAAAGACCGGGGGCTAAACCAATGAAGGCCTAGCTGAAGTTATATAGGGGTAAATGTGTCTCCATTGCCTGTTATGGGTGTGAGATCTGGGGATACAACGTTCCTAGGGTTTTACGAACAGTGGAGAAAAAATTCCTTCGGATTCTGATTTTGGTCCCCCATTTTGTCATTTTGCATAGTGTACATCAAGAAATGAGGGTGGTGTATATCTCCGACCGGGTGCAAGTTTTGCCCCTTTTGCTTTGGATTAGGACCGAGATCAACCCTGTTTTGGCTTTTAACATGACAATAGTCAAGGGTTGTCTTTTCCTTGATCATGTTAAAACCATTCCCTGGCTGTGCCACATTAAGACTCTGGCCCGGAAATTGGGTGGCCCAGATTTGTTCACCATTCCTCAGAAACTCACTAAGAGAGACCTGCGTTGGGTGAAGCGACATTTTTGGTCTATCACATCTGCAGAGCAGGAGGCAAGGGAGCTGTCTAAACCCCGTAAGGGCATACATTCTGTTAAAAACTTGTCCTTTGACAGGGCAGTATCTACTTAAGACCTTGTTACCTTATCACCACTTTCTCCTATGTTTAGATTTAATATGGTACATTGGTTAACTGTTATACCTCAGGTGAGACAGACAGTGAGGAACTTGGTTCCCTGCACTATGTTAATTTTTCCACACAGGACATTCTTCACTTTGGGTTTTTTGTGATAGTTTTTGTTTACCGCGAAAGCGCTTCAATCTACCACTCTTAAATGGGAAGGGACTTTTATAAGCTAGGCCGGCCCTGAAGTATTTTCAGATGTTTACTAGTCCCTTGGAGCGCTTCTCCATTGCAAGCTTTTTGGTGGCTGCTTTTAGATATAGGAAATGTTCTGGGGGGTAGGATTATCACCGCAGTGTAATTTTTAGTAGAAATACATGGTGCTTTGCTGTAATCATGTATGTTTTTGTGTTTGATTATTTAAATCTCTGTAGCACCTTGTTTAATGTTTTTAGAATGTTTCAATGTTTTTTGTGCTTGTCTCATCTTCTTTTTGAGCTTTATTTGTGTACTTTTAATGGCTAAGGGTGCAAGAAAAGTGGCACTGCATTGGATGCAGCACCACTTTTCTTAAATCGGGCCCATATGTTTTTCCACTATTGAATTTCCACAGGATTGAACTGCCAAACTTTAATGAAGGAGCTATTTAACACATCCAATAGTTATCGGATGAGTTAATTACCCTCCTTCAAACTCAAATTTATGAACCATGCGTAAACAGGGCTATACCCACGGGTTTCACTTAAATAACCCACGTGCAATCAGGCCCTAAGAGGTTTAATAAAGAAACTAAAATAAGCTGCAAGCCTTTCCGATCTATGCACCCAGGATCTTTAAATAATGTACAACGAAATATGTTAACAGTTCTCAAACCCGTTCCCTCTCTTATTATTCATACAGTGTTGGACTTTTTTCCTTATGCAGGAACATCCTCAATCTTTTTGCCTTCTGCCTCCTATTTTTTCTGACCTGTTTTTGTTGGCTTTAGTACTCTGAGCACTTTACCACTGTTAACCAGTGCTAAAGTGCATATGCTCTCGGTGTAAATTGTATTGTTGATTGGATTTCCATGATTGGCTTATTTGATTTACTGGTACGTCCCTAGTGCAGTGCACTAGAGGTGCCCAGGGCCTGTAAATCAAATGCTACTAGTGGGCATGAAGCACTGGTTGTGCCACCCACATTAGTAGCCCTGTTAGCATGTCACAGACCTGCCACTGCAGTGTCTTTGTGTGCAGTTTTAAACTGCCAATTTGTCTTGGCAAGTGTACCCACTTGCCAGGCCTGAACCTTCCATTTTCTTACATGTAAGACACCACTAAGGTGGGCCTTTTGTAGCCCCATGGGCAGGGTGCAGTGTATGTTTAAGGTAGGACATATACTAGTTAGTTTTTGTTATTATTATTAATTAATATTATTATTATTAATATTTACTATTTTTCTAAACCTGTGTTGTGTTATTGTGTAGTGTTTTCACTGAGTTACTGTGTGTGTTGGTACAAACATTTTACACCTAGATTCTGAAGTTAAGCCTGCCTGTTTGTGCCAAGCTACCAAGAGGGTGAGCGGGGGTTAAATGAGGGTGATTCACCTTTACCCTGACTAGAGTGAGGGTCCTTGCTTCGACAGGGGGTAACCTGACTGCCAACCAAGGACCCCATTTTTGTTACATGCAGGTTTTGCTTGTATTTGACCACCTCTATTTACTACTCAGCTGGCTTTTGGCTCGGTTTTCACTGTTAAAATAACACATACATACATGCATATATAATTCCTACATTGGTACTTGCACACATGTATTAACAGGGCTTGTGGCCAATGATTTATTTTGCAAATGTTTTTTTTCTTTCCATGATATACTCTTTTTAAGTTGTTTTTTTTTATTTTATTTTTATTTTGTATTTGTACAATGTTCTCAGGTTACAGTAATTCAAAGTCTATAATTTCTTCACTTTGCACCAGTCTGTGCAGAATCATATTTTCCTGTGGAGTGCATTAAACATAAAAATGTTTGCTATAGATGTTCCAGGTACAACAGCATCCTAGGAAACACAAGTACTGTTCCATTAAATTTCGATTAAATTGTGACTAACTTTATAATTTTATCGAGCAAGTGTTTTCTGGATGTTTAGTTGAAAGTATGTATGCTTTTCTTCCTGCTTTTTATTTTTGCTTCCAATAATAAATTTAAAACATAACAATGAAAGTAGCTTGCCAAAGTTAGATTTATTGACTCTGACAGTGCTTGGTAATTTACTGCCAACAAAGAAATCCAAGCCGGGCACACGAACGTGAAACAAGTTGAGCTGGAAGAGTCAGCTGACTTTTTACAAAAAGATGTGCATTTTTCTAAAATGCTAATTACACTACCACTCAGCATTTTCCTAAACTGCTGGATATGCTTTTACAGAACAAACTTTTAGCATGCAAATAATTCACAGAGCTGGGGTTCTGCTGCTCTTCTTTCATCATTTATTGCAACATTTATTACACGAGTAGCACCACTATCTTAAAATAAGTTTCTCTCAGCTTACAAATGTATCCCACTTTCCCTTTTCGTGCGGACTGTGAGAAGTTTTTAAAGCTTGTAAATTTGTAGCTTTCACAATTAGGTGGTACTATAACAAAGAAACATATTTTTGCATGTTTTTTTTTTTTTTTAAATACCTATAAATGTCATGTATAATGTTTTAAACTAGAATATAACACCATTGGGCAAATCATAAATGTAGTAAAGTAATAAGCATTTTCAAAATCTATTTCAAGTTTTTGACATTGTTTTCCTGGCGTGAGGTGCGCATATTATATTTAAACAATGCCATTTTTACAGCTATCTTTTACCATGGCGTAACGATGGGCCGTTTGAATTCTAAGGGAGAGAAACAAATTTACATAACAGAAGGAATTCCAGGACTAACATTTCCCTGACAGACGCAACACGCCGTTTCCACGCAAAAACGCGACTGCTGATCGAAAATGATTTACTTCAGATTCGCCAGGCCTGATTCAAATGCTCCTCGTGTTTGAAGTTCAGAAATTCGAGAGCTCTTTTTGAACAGCTTCAGATCTTTTATTTATGGGGCTAGTGTTATTGCCTTCATAACACTCATTTCCTCCATATTGGTGGGAATTCAGCGGGGGATGCAATGAGTGTTTCAGGCGCCTCCAAAGCAGGCTTATTTCTCAACCTCGATATCAATAAATAAATACATTTGCAGGCCTGATGATTTCACATGTTATAATGACTAATTAAATACCGTCCAAAACTGTGTTTGCGGTTCTCAATATATTAGATCGAAATGAAACAATTTCTTATTTCATAAGAGCTATTACTTTGGAACTTGGGGAACCAGGTTCGAACCCCAGCCTCAGACTTGGGTCAACATCGTGCGATTCTGGACAGATCACTTTATCACCGTTCCTGAAATAAATCTGAAATGTATTTGTGTAATCCACACTTGGTATATACGATTTCGTAGACGGTTCTTAAAACCCATGCCCAGTGCTCCTCTGCTTCATTGCGAGGCCTGTGCTGTATGCATACATGGATAGATAATTGCTGGAAATTGATATACAAAGAGATTAGAATTTAAATATCAGGGTTCCTTAAATCAGAAAAGGAAACAATTGACAGTATGAACCTAGCCAATAAAAACAATGAAGCACTATACATAATTGAGGTTTTACAATAGTGATGGAGCAGGAGAGGGGGGCAGATATAGATAATCATTAACAACAATATTAACCTGATACATGAATTACATTATTATAAAGTGGATCCTTTTTTTCATAAATGTCTGTGTGCTCACAACAAAACTGTGAATTTCAGTTATCTTATTGTGTTTAAAAAGTACCATTTGTGAATGGACATTGTGGATCAGGATTGACAATTAGGATCCACCATCTTCAATGTACAGATTGCTTGCTGACTTGGGGACATATTTTTCATTCATGAGTAGGGACTAGAAATGACTTGTTTCGATGAGAGTCAAAGAGCTGGATTTAGATATGTGGTGAGCACTACAGTGGTAACTCTGTGGACAGATTTGAACGTTTACATCACCTTTTCCCAGACTTGTTGCTTTCTAAAGATACCTCTGCATTAGTTAGGCAGGTGGGGGTGCTATATGCTTTTTACCACACAAATTCAACATAGAGGTAGCTCAACAGCACAGATACATACAAGTTAATGGAATATAATACCTCTCATTCCCTCATTCACACCACCTGGATAATTAACAAAATTTGGAGACCACTAACCAGGTTTGTAATTATTGTTCTATATGTTTCGGTCTGCTTTCGGTAACAGTTATCTGCCTACTTTCCTCAAAGCAGTTTTAACTAAAAGTAAACTGCCAATTCAATGTAGCTTTCGTCTGAATGGATTGCTAATTGCTTGAAGCATAATACATTTATTTTCAAATCATCAGTGAGTCAAGGATAGTTCTACAAATTAAGACACAGCAAGGACAGAATATGTGCATCCTCTGAAGTGACATGGTTAAATAGTTCAAAGTGCAATCTCTCAGTCATGGATATACTTTGGCTAATACCCATAAAAGGAATGGTGGTCCACCATCACTAAAGAGAGCCCGCAGGATGCCCCTTCTGGGTCCAGGACCACACTCACATCAAGGGACAGGCTTACTCTTTCACCCACATGCTAGAGTACCATGAGGCTAGGTCCAGAAATCCCCAAAAAACAGCCCACCAGATACTAGCAGTTGGAAACTCAGGGGACGGGACACAACTATTGACCATGTATGGGGCATTCCCGTTCCAACAAACGGTGTGTTTGTGCATTGTTTCTGGTTCCTGTTGTTTCTCTATAATGACCGTGTACACCTAAAAAGTCGAAGTTTCAGCCAAATGTTCCCACGCATTATCTCATAAACTGCAAAATTAACATGTCACTGCAACTTTTCTTGTTCGTGGTATTTTGTATACCGTCAAGTGTTTTTTTTAAATTTCACAGTAGGTAGACACATTAGTTACATTCCAGAGTGACTCATTCAACAGATCTAGATAGTGTAGATATAGTCAAAAAACTCAAATGAAAGATCAATATTAAACCACTTTAAATATTTTTCAGTGGATTCCAGACGTGAAAAGAAAACTTTATGTTGTGTTATTCAAACAAAATGTTCTGCACTAATAACACAAAGATTGTGATCTTTCAATGTTATCAGTCAACTTAAGGTCTACAGTCTTCAAAGTCTGTCTTCCAGCTTATTACTAAATCATTCATCACACAGCAAGAAACTTGCATACAATGAGCATCGGGCTTTGGCCATGCATCACGAAGTCAAACTAACAAAATCGTCAAATACAATTGAGAACATGTTGCTTTATTGTAGACTTCAATGATCACAGCCATTTGCTTTTGAATGTAACAGGGTACTATAATGCATTTTTTATTTATTTTGAAAGTTTGCAGACTGGTGATTTTTAAATGGCAGAATGTTTAAAGAGAGTGCCATTATCACTAATGATATGTGTAAACATATTTAGTGGCCTCTTTGAATAATAAGACATTTATTGTTAGTACTGTGTTTTATTCATGTTTGATTCTCACAACTTTATCTCCCAACCATCTTGGGAAGTAACTGCTGTCTCTATGAATATGGTTGCAAGTAATGTCTAGGCCCACATTATTTACAAAAAACATGTGCGACAATTTAGCATAGGATTCATGGCACACATTCCTGAAAACACAAGGAGTGATGTCATCTTTACAAGTAGGATCCATGGCATATAGTAACACACACATAGATGCACACAACAATTCATACCTATCATTACAACGACAGGCCATAAACTGTAATGAAGAATGTATTTGTAATTATAACTCAATGCAAGCTTTGATAGTAGGAAAGGTTATAAAGAAGACAGAGGCAAATATAATAACTGAACTTTTAGTTTATTGAATACTCTTGTTTAAAACTACCTAAACACTCTATGGGGACTGGTCCTGAAAGCACCGATCTGCACAAGGATAGTGTTTGTCTGGGCCCGACAGAGTTTACCCACCAGTCCTCACTGTGTGGGTTATACTTGCCCACATACACACAAGGGAAATCAAAGCCCTAAGCCATCTATTCAAGTTGCTTTATCTAAACATTTATAAAGGGGCGTGATGTAAAATGGGTTTTTAGTAAGGGCAGGTAGGTACCTACACTTAGCAGTAGGCCACTAACCTCCACTTAGGTCCAGTTAGGTCTCAGTAAATTAAACCCAGCTCAACCCTTGGTCGCTTGGAAACGAGCGTCAAGGCTTAACTTAGGAGACAGATATCATAAAACAGTAATTAAATAAAACACAGGAAACAGTTAAAAAAAACAAAATCAATCTATAAAAATAGATTACATTTTTATCTTTAAAATGACACACAAACAAATAAAATCGGATAAGGGGAACCAGAGATATGAGTTTTTAAAGAATTATTGTTTTCTGGCGCCCAGAAACAAAAACCGCCAATCTGGTCGCACCTCGACCGGGGCAAAGTCTAAGTTTAAGGCCGACCACGATGGAGCCCGGCGCGGCTACCGCCCACGGGAGGCCCTGATCAAAAGGTCATTTTTTTCGATGTGAAATTCCTTCGACCGGGGCAAACCTGGATCTTGATCCGACGTCCTTGGAGCCCTCCTCAGATACGCTGGCTGGAAGGTCCCGGTCAACTTCCTAGGTTCGGACGTAGTCCCTTTTTTCGAGATTTTCTTCACCGGGATGAACCTGCAAGTCAGGTCGGATCGTGGTTGAGGCAAGCCGGCTGGAGTTTCCGCTGCAGGTCGGTCCCTCTTATCGAGCTTTTTTCAAAAGTTCTCCAAACTTCGCCAAACTTCTGGATCTTCTCCCAGGTGTTCCTTTAAGTTTCTTTTGGGGTCCACAGCTCATCCCAAGTTTCCAGAAGCTCTGAGATGTTCCTTGGTGGTGTGGACTACAACTCCCAGAATGCACCTGGGGCAAACCCCTTTTTGGCCACTGGACAGTGGTCAGCTGGTTGGTGTCTTCAGGAGTTGGTGCAGGGGACTCTGGTTAGCAATTTTTCACCTGTAGCAAACAGGGAGTCCCTCCTTGAACCATTTGAAGCCAGTCAAAGTGCTTCTTGTGGTGAAGCCCAAGTGTGCAGCTGGTGCATTCCTTCAGAGTGCAGGGTCCAGGTGCAGGCCAGGGGTCCAGCAGGGCAGTCCTTCTTCTCCTGTGGTTCTTCCTTGTTGGAATCTGATGGGGTTCTGAGGTGTGGATGCAAGTCTGCCAGTTTTATCCGTGCTCCTGGGTGAAAAACAGGGGGTCCTGATTCTCCAATAAGGTGCAGGGTCCTTCCCCCTGTGATGACCACTTCCTGGGAAGTGTGGCAAAAATCAATGCCAGGAGGCAACATTCCTCAAAAATTCATCATGTCTGAAAGTGATTTTTGGAGGTTACCTCTGGCTGAACCCACCCACGGGTGTGGCTAAAAATCCTAAACACACCCCTCTCCTGCCCTCTCCTAATCTAATCAAGGGGGCACCTAGTTGTCTGGGTTTGCAGGATGTGGGGGTGTTGCTGAGTTGCTCCAAATGTCCTTCTCTGCCTTTGAAGACCAGTTTGGCAGCCCTCTCCCTTCCTGCCTCACCATCCGCTGAGGGGAGATCTCCTCCCACAGGCACATCTCCTTGTGTGAAGCCAGGCCACTTCACACCTCATAAAGGTAGACTGGCCAGGCTGCCAGAGGCTGGCCAATCAGAGTACACCAGCAAAAACAATGTAGGGCTGAAGTTGTCAACTTTTCAGGTAAAGTTTCAAACTCTTTACCTGAACTAGTTATATTAAATCCCACAACTGGAAGTTGTGGGATTTATTATGAAAATTAATTTGATACCAAACACTTCGTATCTGTCACTTAAGAGGACTTTTTAAACTGAAATACAGTCTCCCCATTCTAGCCTATGAAGGCCATTCACTACAATGAGGGAAAAACAAATTTGGCTGTTTTTACCTCACCAGGGCTTATAAAACTATTTTTTATAAGGTTTCTGCTTATAGTTACATGGCACCCAACCCTTGGGGCACATAGGGTACACCTTAGGGGTGACTTATATGTAAAAATAAGGCAGTGAGGGAAACATTGTTTTGGCTATTTTACCTTAGCAGGGCTTCTAAAAAATGTTTATAAGGTCCCTGCTTATAGTTATATGGCACGCAACCTTAGGAGCACTTAGGGCATACCTTAATTTTAATTCCAAAGTTGAATTTGCATATAACTTTAATTTAAAAGCAGCCAGCAAGGTCCCTAAACCTACATGCCCTACCATTATCTAGGGACTTTTAGGTAGGTTGACTTAGCCAATTATAATTAGCCTAATTTGCATATCCACTTCACAGAGAGCTCTGGCCCTGGGACTGGTAAGCAGTACCCAGGGCACAGCCAAGAGTCAGTAACCACCAGTACCTGTCCAAAAAGTGTGGGGGTGACCAGGGCAAAAAGGAGGACTTTCCTACAGGGCTTAAATCCAAAACTCCATCAGCATAAAATAGGATAATCATAAACAATAATGGAAATTCACAGAGAAGAATGTATAGCTACACATACATTAAGGATACATTTAATTCTGGATTAAAGCAATAAACAAAATGATTAATATAACAAGTGGAAGACAGGTTTTGTGAGGGGGTCGCAATAGAGTGAGGAATCTTGGACAATGGATTCACTCTTTGTGCCACACTTTCTTGCTTATTTAGTTATGCCAGGGGCTCTAGGTAGTCCTGGAAGAGGTACTGCATCCAGCCAGCCCTTTTACCTTTTTCTATCCTGCCCGGCTGATGCCACAGCGGGCCATGGTAGTACAGCTTAAATACTGAGGAAGACAGTCTATTCCAGAAGGATTATAGCAGTTCAGACATTAGCACATTGGTGCAGCCATGATCCTGGTGGCTTTGCGGTGGCGGAGATTGTAGTATGCTAGGGCAGCGCTGCCCTGCGGATTATAACCTTGTTCTTCGCCAGCCTCTTCAGGGTGGTAAAACCACCATGAAAAGGCTGAGAGAGAACCGCTGCAGAGCGCAACAAGGAGGCCATTGCACTGCCCATGCAGTTGGCATGGGCAGTGCAGGGGCCCCCCTTCCCAGCAACATTGCAATGTTGACTGCCTGCTTTGCAGACAGTCAACAATGTGAGGGTCCTGATGCACCCTGCGGGCTCCTGCATTGCCGCCAGCTTGATTACGAGATGGATATAATGCTGTAGCCTGCTTCCCGCTAGGCTGTTGGGACGAAGTTCAGGGTTTCGCCCGCTGACCTAGTGGGAAACTCTTAATTACTCCGGCGAGCAGGAGTTGGGGGGGCACAAAAAGCAGCAGCCACCCTATCAGGAGTTTGGCAGATTGGCTTTCCCGTCCACCAAACTCAAAATGAGGCCTTTAGTTTGAAGTGACTGTACACCTCAGAATACCATAGCCTAAGTATTACTGTGACCATCGTTGAGGGACATAAGGCATCTTTCCCCCATTCTGATGCTCAGGGAATCACAAGGACATATGCAAATACAGCCAAGCTAAAATATAACATTATGTAGAAAATGTTGGACAGCTTAGCAGCAGAAAATATTTGTCTCAGTACCCTTTTTGTTAATGTCATCTTAATGTTCATGTTAAAGTTGTAGATTCTTTTTATTGTTACGATTCTACAAGCCTCTTATTGTGGAGGTAGTTCTTGTACTCCCATCAACATGCTTCTGCCCTTCCCAGTGTGAAAACAAGAAGGTGACATTTGTTTTGGAGAGAGTGGGACTGGGGGAGCCTGAACTATGTTTCCCTGCTTTCCTTGTGCCAGGAGGCGCTTCCTGCCCTGACTCCCTGCGCTGCTCATGCTTATTTGTGCACAAACTCCCGCAGCGTGGGATGCTTGTTTTGGAGAGAGCGAGACTGGGGGACCCTGAACTATATTTCCCTGATTTCCTTGTGCCAGGAGGTGCATCCTGCCCTGACGGCCTGCCCTGCTGGAGCCTGTCAGTGCAACCACCTCCTGCAGTGCGGGATGCACCCAGTAGGTGCCCGGATATGCCCCGGGGCAAAGACCGTGCCAAGAGTGGGTCCATCTTCTCCTGTCTGCAGCCAGGCAAGGCTGGGCTGGGCCTGCTCTTTCAGGCCTGGAGTGTGTGTCAGGGTCTTCATATACTTTGATCCCTTTCCTGAAGCACGCTGCAAGGCACCCTTAAGTAAAATGGGAAAAACGGCCATGAGCACCATCTCGGTGACAAGCAATAATCATACTACAATAGATTCCTATCTCAATAGGGCAGTTTGAGTTATCTCCAAAGAAATTGACCTGTGTTGGAAGATGGTTCATTAGTTGTGTGTCTTACACAAGTAATGGGTCCGAACTCGACCACCACTGGGAACCAAACTCCCCATTGTTCGGTTTGACTCTCATAGGGTAGCGTTGCAGAGCAGATCAAGGCTTACTTAAGGGAAGTGGTGTGGGCTAGTTATCTCCATTCATGAGCACAGAAGAAGAACGGTCCATAAATGATTGTCCAGTCTGTGGTTTTTCTTTTGATAAAGTGAAAGTAGACTTATTACACACCCACTACTCAATGCTATGCAGCAATTTACAAATATACACAAGTTGATGGAATTACTTTTGGATGTCATTGCGTAATCCTTCTTGGCTCACCATGAGGGGAAATATAATCCCACAACCCCACATGACAAAACATTTACTTGTATCCCATTGCATTATTTGACTGTAACTTGGAGAGAGAGCACCTAAATCTTGCAATAAAGTGCATCTACGCTGCTCACTGGTCGCTGTCAGTCTTGTTACTCAAATAAGCATATACATGAGCATGCATAGCATGTTGGAAAACTGTTTGCTGTCAAGATTACTTTAAGATTAATTTTAGATTACTCTCATATTACTCTTGATAAACATTGTGTAACACCATCCTGCACCCCCAGAGAGTGCTTTGTGATATGACCTTTCACAGGCCATACTAAGGATCTCCATACTGGGACTACACAATCCCAGAATACCTTTAGCCTGACATGCTATTATTTAATCCGTGCAGTAATACCACTTGCAAGCACAGCCTTTCATCCCAAGAAAGTACAGACCCACCAGACAGGAACAAAAGTTCTAGCAGGAAAGGTTTGATGAATACATTGAACACTTGGAGGGTTTAAATTCTCTAGTCTCACTCAGACACCCCCATGCTGTTCCTTCTTTTTGGGGAATGGGGTGGGGAGCCCACATCCAGGTGCGGCCACAGGAGCTGGCCTTCCATTTGGTGTCTGCTTGCTCCTGCTAGCAGACCCATGCAGCTGTGGCTGGGTGGGCTACCTTGGGGGAGTGCAGCTGCACTCCCTCCTCCTTCTGGGCACTGTTGGAGCCTGGGGATTAGTACTGGGGCCCCTCCTTGCTTCCACAGGGAGCGCAACAGCACTCCCCATCCTCCTTCTCTTCAAAGGGCCCCGAAGTGGGATCTGGGGCTCCCCTGGACATCTTCCTGTGGGGCACAACAGCACGCCCAACTTCATCTTCAGTGAGATGGGGTCTGGGGCCTCTATAGGGCATTTTCACGTGGAGCATGATAGCCCTCACAGGCATCATCTACAGCCACCGGCCCCTCCACAGCAAACAGTGATCTTCACTGGGAACCTGAGAGCATCCCCTGGCTTTCCTTTCTTGCGGGGGCCCGTCATTCATTTTTCAGTGCAGCAGCACTCCCTGGCTTTAGTTAGGGTCAGGTGACCTTCCCTTATTTTCAAGGGAGCATGACAGCGCTCCCTGGCTTTGCTTCAGCTGTATGGGGATTAGGGATGGGGTCCGAGGGCCCTTCAGCAGTCGGAAAAGGGGGGACAACAACACACAGGCACTCTCCCAGCTCCTCTTCTTGTTGGGGGCAGGCCCTGGGCCATGGCCCACCTCAGGGGCACTGTCTGGAGCAGCAGTAGAGACCCATGAGCCTCACGCATGCTCAGGAAAAGTTCAAAGTTTGTGGACCTTCTTCTCTCTCATATCTCAGTCCCCCAAGGGCCATTTTGGACCCTCTTGGGGTAATTCTGCTCCTGGTGGTGGGCCCTTCTCACCAGGTGCTCCTTCATAAGGCTTCCTGGCATAGAAGGTTTCCACAGTGGTAGGGAGCCAGTCCCAATTTTTCTCTCCACCAGCCTTTCATTTGGTGGGGGGGGCTTCCTTTTCTTCTGGGCTTCGTGCCCTCCTTGCGCTAGCCCAGTCCTTCCCCCAACTGGTCCTAAGGGGGATTAGGGTGGAAAGCTTACCTGGCCTTGGCATGCTTCTCACTGGATTGTAAGTTCTTCAGGAGCAGAGTCGTCCCTGCCCCAGAGGGCAGTGAGGGGATTCTTCTTTCCAGCTGTCCATTACATCCATCTTCAGTTCCAGTGTCCTGCAGTGAAACAGAGACAAGAGAGAGAGCTCTCCCCTGTGCAAAACCTTTTAAGTGTGGGTGGAAGTGTCCAGCAGGCTTGTACCTTTGGCCAATCCAGATGTGCCAAATCACTTCCTTGTCCTTGTCCCCTCCTTCCTGCACATTCTTCTTGGATAGCTCAATATGGCGTCATCCATGAGTTAGTGCCACACTTGCTCTGAAAGTGTCCGGCCCTGCTCCTTGACATTCCTTCTAGGGCCTCTCCACCCATTTCCTGGCATGGGATGAAGTGAGCTGATTGAAGCAAGGCCCTGCTCAGGCAGCTGGACAGCGCAGTAATTGGCCCTAATCCTGAGATGATTCAGAAACAGATGACACTCCTGCCTTTGTAATCTACTGAATTATCCTTTTCATACAGGTTACAGAGTACATTGGTGTGATTCTGGTCTCTGTGGACCCTAGGGGACTGGAGTTGTGCCCTAGGCCATCCTCCCACATTGACATTTAATGGAGTGACCCTACAGTGAAAAGACAGTAAGCACATTGATGTTGACATGTAATGGAGTGTCCCTACATTGAAAAAACAGTAAGCACACTGCTGTTGACATTTAATGGAGTGTACCTACAGTGAAAAGACAGTATGCACACTGATTATCCATCACATATGTACACCCCTCTCATGAGGTCTAGTCCAGGTCACTACCCACTCTGCATAGTTGCTTATGTGCTAAGCTACCTCTGCACAATTCTTGGTGTGCATACACCAAAAATCCTCCCCGCACAGCCCTCACGCAGGTGCACACACATGTGCACACATGATCTTGTGTAACGAGCCCTCGGCCGCCTACTTTTGCTGCATCCCAGCAGCCTGTCCTCAGCAAGGTGCCACTAGCGGTAAACATGTGCAGTCCATTTTACCATGAGTTTACTGTGGGTGGGTCCCCAATTATGAAGCTCCCTCACAGTAAATAGTTTTAAAAAAAAGGTGATCCAAAAGTGAAAAATCAGGGCGGACCAGGTAGTCAGAACCATCTTCTCACAACCTTGCTGAAAGACTCTTGCCCCAGGGTCACGCTGGACCAGGTTTGCCCATTGAGACTGGTGATAGTTCAGCTCTAAATGTGGAAGCAGTTCAGCCTGTGGTTACTGATGGCGTGGGGATCAATAACTCATTTTTGTCCTTGGATGTACAGTCTCCTTCGGGTGCATCTTTTCAGTCCAGTAAAGTTACATTACCCTTAGCTCCCTCTACTTAGGTCGCTCACCTGCAGCATAAGTAAAAGAATAGGAGGGGTGCTGAAGCTTCATCTAGCCCGAGGTGGTTATTACTAGGAAGACTACCTAAACAGAGTTAACATGGGCTGCCTTCTTGAAAGATCTGACAGCTTCTTTGAAAGAGCTCCTTATGCCAGTAAGTTGAACAAGCTAGAGTCTGAAATGTGGAAAGTTCCTAGCTTTTGTTAAACTCAGCAGGTAGCTGCCAGGGTACTACCAAGTCCTTTTTCAGAACTTACTGTATCTATTCTGATATCAGTACCACCTCCCTCTGCCCAGCAAGTTCCTTAGTCAGCTAGGGTGCCAAGCCCATCTATTATATCTACTCTCTTGCCTGGCACCCTAGCTAATGGGCAAACAGGTTTCAGTGCACCAGCGTTGTCATCTATCATGAAGTGTTTAAACAGGGCTATAGTACTCTATCAACTGCCAGAGGCCACCCCACTTGTCATTGTTCTGAAGAATGTCCCCCATCTTGCACATAGACAGGAATAGGCCTATAATCAATTGAAGAACAAGGCTAAACACTGGTTTGCATGAAGCTCTGACTTGTAAAATTATGACTATTATTCACATGCCATTATAAATGTGGAACGGGTGCACTAGGTTGGCCCTCAGTTAAAAAGGAAAGGGGGACTGTATTGTTAGAAATTTTGCCTGTAGGTTAATCGCAGGAGCACTTTTGAATCAATTAGCTTGTGTCAATTTTGATGTGGGAAGTGCAAAAGCACCCCAGGATATTTTTATAAAGCTTTTGCTGTTCAAGCTTCAAGATCTATACATGGGACTGCACATGGTCGAAATGTGAATAATATCTCTTCATCTAATTGTTTCGCTGCATTGGAACAGGTGGATTGAATTACACCTAGTAAATAGGTGCCACTTTCTGTTGATGATACGAGGTTTTCTACCACATCTATGGAGGAGGCAGGACAGCCCTGTCCTTCTCTCTTATCACACTCACATTTCAATAACTCTTTTAGCATGAATATCAATAAGGTGTTAGTTACGCCAAAACTATTAGCACCAAGTAAACCTCCTCAACTGCCAGCTTTTTTTAGAACATTATGATTTTAAGTGTTTATTTTGGAATGTGGTTGGCATTTCAAGCAAGGTTGACAACCAGGATTGGCTCAACCTAGTCTCAGGGTATGACACTGTACGCCTCCAAGAGACCTAGGCCCATATGTATACTTTTTTTGCACAGTATTTGCATCATTTTTTGACTCAGAAGCGGCACAAACTTACGAAATACAGTTATATTATGTAAGCTTGCACTGCTTTTGCATCAAAAAATGACGCACATGCGGTGCAAAAAAGGTATAAATATGGGTCCTAGTCCACAAAGTGGGTCTACAACGACAGTGTCCATTCTGTCCATACACCGGCTGTAATATCCAGATATGGTCACAATAAGGAAGCCCTCTTTACTCTGCTATGTACTAACTCAGCTAGGAGAATATGTAAGACCTATTTAGAGCCCCCCATTTTCAAATTATTACCACCTCATTTAGTGATAAGCTGGTGCTTGTTATAGTTAATTTTTATCACAATAACTTCCATTGGACAAATGTGGATATTGTTACTGCATTTGATAGTTCTCTGAGCTCTGTTCTAGAAGAAATTAAGTCTCATTATTTTATTACTTGGGGTGGTGATTTTAATTGTAAACTATTCTGTATGAGAGATTCAAATGTATGTGGTATCCCTGACTGGAACACTGAAGATCCCACCTCTTTTGAATACTCCCTGGGGCAATCTTTTAAATTTACTGTTGTGCAGACTGTCTCTTTCTCTTACAATGGAATTGAGAGACCAACCTATGGAAGACTGTATATCCTTTCTGGGGAGAGGGAAAGGGAGCTTGATAGATTTTATTGTGGTGTCATGTTCTTGGAAGACTTGGGAAATCAAGTTTGGAATCTTACCAAATGGGGTAAGTGATCATGATCCTTTGTTTCTTCACATTGATACAGGTAAGATTTTGTCACCACCCCCTACTATGGATATTGCTCTGCAATGTATTAAAAAGCAAGGGTATTTCCCGTAAATGTGCCACAGGAAGCTCCTCCTTTTTCCATATTGAAGGAGGTAGGGGATCAAATCTCAGATTGTTTAAACGCGCCCTCTTCCCTAAGTGCATTCCACATAGTGAGCAAATGAATTGCTGAACTTATGACCTTAAAGGAGAAATTAGCTGAAACTAAAGTTGGTTTGATAGCACCTGCTCGAGGGCTCATAGAAATTAGGAAGGTGCACTGAAGCAGTTCCTGCGGAAAGAGGGTTGTTGGGTCTGTTTTTGCCGTGATTATAAGCAGGCCATAACTTAAAGGAAAAAGGACAATATGAGAGATGCCTTGAATGAACTTCATAGAAAAAGTGTGCTCGGAGACACCTCGCTGTTTAAGAAAACAGAAAATAACCCATTTCTAAATGATCTACATAACTCCCCCAAGGATGTTAATATCCCTCCACAAAAGTCGATTGAGCATTTTTAAAATGTGTTTTCTAGTAGTATGGAAGTGGGGAACTCTCTTCTTAGGAATACCTTTAAGGCCCACCTGAGAAATTACTGCTAGATCTGTCAAGAGGAACAAGGCCCCTGGCCCAGATGACATTTTTTTAGACAATCAAGATTTGTGGGCCCCATTGATAGTAAATATTTTAGGATCTGTGGCTAAAGTTGCCCCCCCTAAAGATGTGGTGCAGCACAAACATAATCTTCAAAAAGGGTAACACATCAGATGCTAGTTGCTATCGCCCAATCTCATTGATCAACTCCACATGTAAACTCATGGGTAGAATTCTTCTGGAGGGAATAGAGACATGGGTGGGGGACAAGGGTTGTTTTTCAGATATTTGATATGGGTTTAGACAAGGGCTGGGAATTTTAGAACAATGCCTCAATCTTCCATTCTGGGCTTCATGGATCTCTTAGTAGCTTTTGATTGGGTAGGTAGAGGAATATTTAGGTCCATCATGCTTGATTTGGGTTTTGATCCAGCCCTGGTTTATTTTCTGGCCCAGAGTCATGATGGGATAACAGTGAGGATGAGGTATGGGAAAAATGGTGAGCTCACTTTCGCCTTTGATATCAAGTGCAGTTTTAGGCTAGGAAGTGTTCTTGTCCTGTTTTTATTCTGTCTCTACAGCAATGACTTAGAAAAACATCTTCTTGCAGTGGAAGCAGATTTGCCAAAAGTCGGCCCTAGGAAACTCCCTGCCTTGTTGTATGAGGATGATTGTGTATTCATTTCTAGAACAGATTTGGGCCTACAAAAACTGCTAACCGGGTTCCTTTTGTTCACAAATGGTTTAGGTTTAAAAATAAACATTTCCAAATGAAGTGTGATGTTCATTGATCCTTTGTCTAAAGTGCCTGAAAGTGGATAAGCTATTAAATGTAAGAACCTTCACGTATTTGGGTATCCCGTTTAGCTGTAATAACTCTTGGCTCATCTGATTAAGTGTAAAAGGCTTATAGTGGAGCAAGCTTTTGCAGGCCTATTTATATTTGCTCAGAGACTAGGCAGGAAAACACTGGGTGCAATGTTGACTATCGAGCTAAGCATTTGTCACTGGCCACACTCGGTGTGACAGTTTGGGGCTATTGTGACGTTAATAACCTGCAAGTGGCGAAAGCAAGTTTTTAAGGAAGCTTCTCTAACTTCCAAATATCTTCCCTAGTACAATATGCCACTTTGAATTGGGGCTGGTTCAGCTTCTGGATCTTGTTAAACTATCACCTCTGCTGCTATGGAGAGCAATTTGGGTCAAGGACGAAACTCAGCTCAACCAATCTATTATACATAACGCCTTGTCTTCTGACTTGAACTCTAGTTTTAAATGGCTGAGTCAAGTAAAGGAACAGCTTTTGCCTTTTGGAGAGAGATGATTGTTATTACAATCCCCTGTCTCTGTGTAACATCTCTAAAAAAAACAAAAACCTGAGGAATAATTTTTTTGCCCTGAGGGAACAGTAAGGGGGAAACAGGAAGTGACCAGTTACCTTTCCTTGGTCCGGACACACCATACAGAGCCCTATATTTTGTTCCTTTTATTCCACACCGAGGGTTTTTATCTAATTCGTTTTAGACTGGGAATTGTGCACTTCTTGGCAGCCTACCCAGCCACACTTTTGATAATTCAAGCTTAGACCCGTGTCCGTGTGACTCAATCTCTGCCCAATCTTTGCAACATTTTATATTTTTTTGTAAGCTCTATGTTATGCCAAGGAATTCTTTTTTTTGTTTTGCCTCTGTTGAGGTTTTTAAATATTTGGCAATGAAGACTAGCCCTTTTTATACTCCAGCTTTTACAATCTTATTTTATCTTTTTGATGATTTCTAAGTATATATGTGCAGGAGTCCGCCTTAGGGGAGCAGTGGGGAAATAGGGTGATTTTGAAATTTTGTTCTGCTATTCTATCTGCTTTTGGCCACATGGGTTTGCATGATGGGGTTTCATGGGCTACTCATGTAGGAGTTCTAATAATGAGTGCACTGTAGGAACTAAACTGGGCATTATCTTTTTACGTCATGTTTTGCTGATTACTTTATCCGCTGTGTTATTTCTATTATGATTGTGAGGTTTTAATATTGCAATTTTGCACTGAGGCTTTACTATAATTTTTATGTATATTTACTGTGGTCTGTTTTTTTTTAATTGTATGATTTTTATGCACTGTTAGTTTTCATGATTTTCACATAAAAACAAATAAAGCTCACTTTGCTAATGATGAAGGTGATAGATGAAATCAATTATTTACTCTCAGCCACTGGCAGTCTTTTGGGCCACATTCCAGACCATCGTTATTGCCCCACTGTCACATTCTAGACAGAGACCCTCCTTATGCAAAACAGTCTTAATCCCACTCCCGTGGGCAAAGACTGTCTTGAACGTCCTGGCGAGATCCACTCCAGATGAGAATACAAACAACCCTAACTACCCTGATCTACTGAGGTCTCATCAGTGCCATTCTCACTATCTTCTCCCAAGAACTCAGTTTTCATGGTTCTGTTTTGCCCAGAAGGGTATAGCAAACCCCCTGAAACATTTATGTGCACATTGGTGTCCACTCTTTCGGTTCTCTGTCCCCCTGTGCTTTTACTAACATCTGTGTTTTACTTACAGTCCCATCTTCCCTCCACATTCACCTGCCTGTATTTGATGGGGATTTTCCTTTTAACCTTCTTAGCAAAATATATGCTTCACTTCCATCTCTGTTCCCTCAAGTTCACAGATCCCACCTGTTCTCATGTATAGGTGAAACCATCTTAGCAATGCACACCATGACTGATTATTCTTACTACTTTTCTGGAACAGATTTAATTTTTCACAACTCTTCTGCATCACATTGTGTAAAAACATATAATCTTGATGCATTAGCCATCAGCTTGTTGTGAATTCCAGAAAGTCCAAGACAAGAGAATCACTCCAAAATAAGAAGGAAAACTGGGTCTGACATTTCCATCTATGTATGATTGTGTTTCACCAATGTTTACTAACATTTGTAGGAGTGTGGCTGAAAATATGCACCAGGAACAGCTTTCCTACAGTATTGCTGTGAATGTTACATGAAATTACGTACACTAATGCTAAATACTAATCCATCATTTAGCACTACATATTGGCATGAATCACTCAAAAATAATGCACAAAAACAAAAAAAAACAATTAACAATTGTAGGAGGCTGGCCTGGTTTGTAGTGGGTACCAAAGGTACTTACACCTTTTACCAGATCCAGTTATTCCTCATTAATGAAATGTAATCAGTGTCTAGAAGCCAGGCTGTCTAGGGGTAGCTGTATCTGAGCAGCCAAGGCTGATCTAGGAGGCATGCAAAGCTCTTGCAATACCACTGCAGTCACACAGTACTCAAACACATGAAAGAAAATACTCAGTGTTACAAAAATAAATGTATTTTATTTTGGTGACACAAATGTCAAAAATACCTCAGAGTTTATACTCCCTTAGGAGGTAAGTTGTATACACAATATAAACACTAGTATACAAAAACAGGTAAGTAACAAGTTAGAAAACAGTGCAAATAGTGAACCCACTCCAGAGCCCAGGAAAACCGGAGTAATTCACAGTAAGTTTCCTGAAACACACAAGAAGTCGTGATAGAAGATTATGCAAGAACCAGAAGAGTCTGCAAGACACCAACAATGGATTCCTGTGGAAGAAGGGGACCAAGTCTAAGAAGCACTGTAGAGTCCATGGAGAAAAGGAGTCCCTGCTAACCCGGATGAAGGTGCAAAAGAACCACAGATGAGAAGAAAAAGTCAGTTATGCACCCAAGAAGATAGATGCAGGTTCCTGGTTGGTGCAGAAGATGTCCCACGCTGTATCGATGATTGCAGTTTGGTTTGAGTCACTGGATTCCGCCAACAAGCCTTGGCACATGCAAAGCTTGCAGGTATCGGAAAATGGTGCTGCTCAGGACCCGGAGGGACATGGTGGCCTCTACCCAGGAGAGGGAGACAGAGGGGACTCTCAGCAACCTAGAGAGCCCTCGGAAGAACAGGCAGCATGCACATGAGTCCCACAGTACGGGGAAAAAATTTGCAAATGGAGGCCCATGCAGCATGACACAAAGGGATCCCACGCCGCTGGAGAACCACTCAGTAAGCTGTGCATCACAGGATGGAGTACTGAGGCCCTAAGCTGTGCTGTGTATGAAGTACTTCTTGGAAGGTCGCACACAAGCCTTGGCAACTGCAAGTCATGTGGTGCACAGGGCTATTGCCTTGCATGGAGAGACAAGCCCTTACTTCAACCAAAGTTGGACAGCTGGACCTTGGGACCGTGGGGGTCACATTAGTCTACAACCCGTGTTGCTGGATCCACGCACGTCATCTAGAGAGGGGACCCACTCCACCGGTCGTCACTGCAGAGAGGTGCCTTCTGAAGCAGGGAAGTGACTCCATTACACCACAGGACATTCCGTCATTTCTTCTTGTGCAGGCTGAAGACAGGCAGTCCTCAGAGGATGCAAGACCTGGAAACAGTTGCAGTAGCTGGTAGGAGCTGAAGATAAAATGTTGCAGAAGTAGTCTTTGCTCCTTTGTTGCAGTTTATAGAATTCCTGGAGGGTTCAGCTGCAGCTCCATCGGTAGAAAATGAAGTAAAGGATGCAGAGGATTCCTGTTGGAGTCTTTCAATCCGAATCTGAAGAAACACCCAGAGAAGAGACCCTAAATAGCCCTGAAAGGGGGTTTGGTCACCTAACCAGGTAAGCACCTATCAGGGGAGGGCTCTGACATCACCTGCTGCCACTGGCCTCTCAGACGCTCCTAGAGTGCCCCACCACCTGGGAATCCAAAACCCAGGGACACTCTGGAGTAGCTCTGGACACCACCCCTGGGGTGGTGATGGCAGGGGAGTGGCTCCTTTCCTCTGTCCAGTTTTGCACCAAAGCAGGGACTGGGGTACCTGAACCGGTGTAGACTAGATTATACAAGGAGGGCAAATCTGTGCCCTTCAAAGCATTTCCAGAGGCTCTAGGAGACTACCCCTTCCAAGCCTGTAACACTTATTTCCAAAGAGAGAGGGTGTAACACCCCTCTCCCAAAGGAAATCCTTTGTTCTGCCTTCCTGGGCTTGGGCTGCTCAAGCAACAGGAGGGCAGACACATGTCAGTGAGGTGACAGCAGCTGGGGCTGCCTTGTAAACTTCAGAAGGCTGGGTTGGCAGTACTGGGGGTTCACTGTGGAGCTCCCAAAGTGCATGGTATTGTACAACCAATACTGAAAACAGTATTGGGGTACACTTCCAAGATTTTAGACACCTTACAAGGCCATATTTGGGGTTATCATTATGAAACTGGACATAGGTATTGACCTATGTCCAGTGCACGTATTAAACGGCATCCCCGCACTCACAAAGTCCAGGAAAATGGTCCTGGATGACGTGGCAGTATCTCTGCTAGTGCAGGGGTGCCCTCCCAAACAGGTACTTTGCACCCACACTTCAAGGGAGGATGGTCTGACATATCTGTGACTTATAAGTAACCTGGTGCAGTGTAAATGGCTGTGAAATGTTGCATGCACCATTTCACAAAGGCTGAAATGGCAGTCCTGTAGAAACCTTAACATGGGCTCCATATGGGTGGTAAAAGTATTGCTGCAGCCCATAAGGATCCTCTGGAACCCCAATGCCCTGGGTACCTAAATACAACAAACTTGGGACTTATAAGGGGTGACCAGTATGCCGATTTGGGATGAAATACTGGGTTACCAGTTTGTAGTGACAAATTTGGTAACGGAGAGAGCACAAGCACTGGGGTCCTAGTTAGCAGGATCCCGGTGACACAGTCAAGCATACTGACAAAACAGTGAGACAAACTGATAAGTAGACCACAAACCATAAGAACTGGGGTCCTGGTTAGCAGGAGCCCAGTGACACAGTCAAACACACTGAAAAACAAGACAAAAATGGGGGTCTCACAACAATAGCCACTCACAATCTGTTAGTCCTGTCCAATACTGCAATATTTTACTGTGGATGGTTCATTCTGGGTAAATTTTTACTGCAAATATGCAAATTACGCTAAGTAGTGCAGTGGTATAATTTCAGGAATTTCATTTACCAAGCTTAATGTAATATTCCCCAAATTACACTGCCATCATATAAATTTTGCCCAGGACTAACTAGGATCTCCTGTACAAATGCACCTATTTTTTCTCTAGAGAAGCAAACATTTTTCATCATGGAGAAAACACTTCTTCTACACCTCAACTAAATACTGGAGTGAGCCATTCCTTTCCCCAACCTGAAAGTAGAGCTAGTCCAGCCCTGTGGTGAAGAAAAATTCTGATTATTGCATGGCTGGGAAATTATCATATTGGAGTTTGAGAATATTCACTAACATATGCTTCTATGCATAATATCCATATAAAAATATCACACTACACAAATATTGTGGTGAAAAATCATGGCACTAATTCTCAGAACACCTCACCATGTAAGCTACAAGAAATCATCCATAAAAGATTGCCATATTTATTGAAATTATATAGGTAAGGTGATATATTTATAATTACATTTTATATATTTGTATGTGTATATGTAGCAAAAATGTAAAAAATACAGAATTACATTCTTGAAAAATTTAATACCTAACACATACATTGAAATAAGCAATTAAAATGTTAATTAATAACATAATACTAAATAAAATAGTATTGTTACAAAAAATAAAACAAATATAAATAATATCCACAAATTTTTTATAAACTACAAAAAGTCTAAAATGCATCTACATGAACAAATCGAAACAAATAAAGATATTCTATATTAACTACTAAATATTTAAATTACATTTTACAAGCCCATTAATACAATTATTATTACTCAAAAGACGTTTGAAAAGAAAATACAAATATTAAATTGCAATGAAAATATATTGAGAAATGTATTAAAAATACAAAACAACAAAATGTAAAATAAAAGCCTAAACAAAATTTTTAAAAAAATCATAGACGAAACAGTACAACAATTACTATAAATGTATAAATCTCAATCAAAAAATGAAACATATTTTAAATGCTAAATTCAAATTATACATATCAGATTGATAATAAATATAAAACAAACTTTTTACTATTATTCAAATAAAAATCAAATCCAAAACATAAGCAAAGCATTCCAAATTCACCACAAAAACAGTAAAAAACCTGCAACCTAAGAAACAAAAGGGAAAACATTGGCCTTTAAAGGCCAGATTTTTTTTCCCCAACAATATTGGGTAAAACTGTTCACATTATGTGTTAGATCTACTTTTTCCACTCCAACCTATCTAACAGTATGGAAAGCTTTGACTTTAGTGTGGTCGGATTTAGTATTTCCACTCCAGTTTAAACAGAGAAAAAGGAAAGCACTGGATAGTGAAGTGGTCAGATGGTTTACAATTTCAACTCCAACCTAATCCTCAGTAACTAAAGTATTGGACTTTGAGGGAACATATTTACTATTCCTACTTCAATGTAAGCAACTCAAGGGAAAACTTAGGGCTTTAGGGAAATTAAATTTACTATTCTAACTCGAATCTAAGCAATATTAGGAAAGAACTGGATTTGGAAGTCTGAGTTTTAGCCCCTCATTACGAGTTTGGTGTACGGGAACACCTGTCCACTGAACTCCCAACAGGGAAGTCACTGTAGTGGTGACCACCCTGCTGGCCCCATGATGACTTTTCTGCTGAGCTGACAGGCGCAAACCAAGGTTCTGCCCATCAGCCCAGTGGGAAAGTGGTGGCAGCATTGTTCCTGACTCGCATTACGAGGGTGCTGTGCAGGAGAACCCTGCACTGCCCATGTCATGGGAATGTGCAGTGCAGAAACCCCCTTGGGCCCCCTACACCTTTTTTTCTATTGGCCTTTTCATGGTGGTGAAACCAGGTTGTAATCAGCAGGGCCCTGGCTTATTGCAACCTGCTAACACAAAAGGAGGGACTGGGAGAGTTGCTGGTCCAGTGTACAATCTCCCTGTAATAGTAACTGTATATAGGTACACTGTTCCACAAGAAAAAAGAAAACAGGGAAGAACCTGTGCTCTCAGGAGCGGGAGCCCTCATGCATCACTAAGGATGACTAGCATCATCATCGGGAATCGCTCCTCACTGGGCCGGCACTGCAATGCCTATTGGGCACCCCGTAATGGGGGCTCTCTGCCGAATTCTGAGATAGTGACTAAAAAATTCAAAAGTACACAGCAAAGGTGCTATAAGTCACCATCGAAGAAAAGAGAGGGATTTAAAATTGGTTAATCATCCATAAACTTCATCATTTAATCGGTCAAATATAGTAAGGATGAAGACCAAGGTTAAAAACAATTTTGAAAGTGAAGTTGAGGGTTATGCTCACACGTCTTTCAAAAAATAAATACATAAATTAGAGAGTCCTAAAAATTATAAGGCACCTCTATGATTTGGTCGACATGTTTCGCGTCTATTGGTCTATACCGATCCACTGACGCTTCATCAGGACCCATATACCTAAATAACAGACCTCTTTAGAAATATATAGAAACCAGTCACTTACTCAGGTTGACTGGTAAAACAGCTACCCACCCCCTACTTGAGAACAGGTTCCATGGGAAAGGCGTCTCTAGGACTCGTAGTGACAATACTTATTGCAACCTGCACCTGCAGTCAGCCCGTTGGGCTCACCGATCCAGGCGGAGATGGCGGTAACATGGCAGTGAGACCACCAGGGTCTTAATGTGGTGGTTGGACCACCACAGCAGCGGTGGTCCATACTGTCACCGAAAGTCTTGTGGTCTAATGACTGCCAGAGCCGTAATTCGGCCCTTACTATTGTTGCTGCAACCTAAGCAGCAGGAGGGAAAATAGCGAAAAAGCTCTGACAATTATAATAAAATATATTTAAACAATCACATAAAAAATTAATATAAACATTTCAACAAATATTTAAAAAGTTGCATGCGTTTTTTCAAATCAATAGCTATAAATTACCAAAAAGTCTAATACATTAAGTTAAAAATAAAATACTTGTTAAAAAAAATTACCAATCCAACATTATCTCTGAATTAAAAACACTAAAAAGTATGTAATAAAAACATGTCCTACACTACTCCCCTACAATCCTAACAGTCTAAAAACAATGTGAAATGATACTTAAGACATTTAAAAAAGAGTAATGCTTAAAAGACATAAAACTTTGAATAAATAAATATTGTACATAATTATTAAAAATTATACAATTTAAAAAAACAATAAAGAAATGCCTAATATTTTTTTTAAATGACAACTGATAATATAAATAACAATTACAAATAAATAGCAACTTGTATTAATAGACATTAAATAAAATAGCTGAATAATTTAAATAATTATTAATTTTATTTACCTATCACATTTTACAAATTGCAACAAATGTATGTAAAGATTATGTTATGTAAAAAAGAAAACAAAAACAAAAAAAAAAACATGTTAAACTACCACGAAGCAATAAAACTACTAAAAAAGTAACAAAACCTACAATTAACAGTTTTAACTTCAAACACAAAACCTCAATAAACTTTACAAACTAATACAAAATCATTATTATATAGAGTCAATACCTCTACATTTTGAACTATGATTTTATGACGATTTACCATCTGACAACATTTTTGAGACAATATTAATGTTGTGCACCAAAACATACATGCCCTTAAGCCTTACCAGACTTCCAAGGCACACAGCAGCTTGAAAACCACTTGCATCCTCTTATGAGATTTGATACTGTGGTGACCTCTGCACTCATGACTCAGGGCCTCATTACGAGTGTGGCGGTCCGAGGACCACCGCACTCATGTTGACGGTCACCGCTTTCTAGGTGATCCGACCACCTAATTACAACCCTGGCAAGTGGATCTGCCAGGGGACCCCCAATCGCCCCAGAAAACGTGGTTCCTGACTGCATGATGGCAGCGAGATTTGTACTCAGTCAGGGCGGCGCTGAACTCAGCGCCGCCTGGCTGATTACAACACCCCTCACCACCAGCTATTCCATGATGGTCTGACCGTCTGATTTGCAGAGAGTGTCACGAGATAGCACTTTGCTCCTTTAAGGGAGCTGAGTGCATCTCGTAGCACCGTTCCTGCTGGTCTGACCAGTAGGAATGCTCTATTGCAGTGTTCCCCACTGGTCAGAAAGGCAGGAACATTGTAATAGGGCAGGGGGACACCACCGCCACAAAATGGCATCCTCCCCGCAAGTCTGCCAATCCTGCAATAGCACTGTCAAACTCCTAATAAGGCTCTGAGATTTCTGATTACTTAACTGTTTTTTGACTGCCAGGAACACCTTTAAAAGTTCAAGTCAGGCATAAAAAAAAGGTTTTTTTCTAAATTTAAACTTAATTTTCATTTTCAACAATTTTGCAGCATTTAATTGTATGGTAATTTGTGGCATAGTACATGCAATTGATGCAGGAGCGCTGATGGCATGGCAATGGTCAGAGGAAAGACTAAAGGGCATATTTAAGAGCCCCTAGTGTCACTTCAAAGATGCTCTGGTGGCGTTATGCTCTGCATCGTATCACAAGGGGGGTTAAGCCACTGTTTGTGGCTTGACGCCACCTTGTAAATACGGCCCCTTCACATGCAGCACTTTGCGTTGAAGGGGCGTGCAATGGGTGTTATTGTGGGTGTTCCACAGGAACACCCATTGCATTTTGATGCTGCCCCAGATTTACGAGTTTACGTAAACCTAAGGCAGCCCCAAAATCTAACGCCAACCCATGGGTGGCGTTAGAATGACACAGCAAAGAGAAATGCTTTCATTTCTTCTCGTTTTTTGCTCTTTTTATGTGTGCTGCATTTTGCAGCACACATAGGAAAGCAAATTGCCATTGAAGATTGTGTTTGTGGAGGAAGGAGTCTCTTCCAGCACAAATGCAATTTCCCCCTCGCTGCAGCCATCCTTGCACTATGGTGCAAGAGTGGGTGCGTTGGTGCACAGCAGCAAATTTTGTGCCTGCACGGAGAGAAACACAGGGGGGCTTCGTATTATTGTAAAAACAGCACATCCTTGCATTTTAAAAATGATGGTGTGTGATGCTGATAAATTTGGTGCAACGACGCGCACTGTCATTTCATATCTGGCCCTAAAAGTGCAGAATGTCTCACACAGCGATAAAAAAAAATTAAAAAAAACAATAGCAGTCCTAACCCAGGTGCCTGGGCACCTGCACCTTTCAAACCTGGGGGTCCCAAAGGAGGATCCCACTGCAGTTTTCTCTATACGGTTGTACATCTAAATGTTATCATCATTATTACGGTCACTACACACAGCATATTATCCACATAATCATTCATCTCAGTAAGCCTCTGTCATTAAGTAGGTGTCATTGTCTAGGACCCCACTTTACCATCATCACCTGGTCTGGGATGGAATGCTTGGTAACGTCCCCAAATATCCTTGGGGTGGATGAGAATTGGCATGAGATCATGATAATCATCAGATTAAGTATTAAAACATGCCATACCTGCATGCCATTCCTGCAATGTTGGAAGCGGGCCCTACACCCAGGGCATCACTATACTGCACCTCGCTGGTAGAAATCCTAGGGTTGCATGGCACCTACAGGTCTTCAGGACTTCTTTATCATAACTCAGCAGTGCTAATAAGGGGGTTGAGGCAATGTTCTTGCCCGTGATCTCCCAGAGTGCCCTGGAGACCACAGTCCAGAAATTCTGCATACCAGAGCAGAACCAGGCCACATGTGCAAATCCTGCACCATCTACCTCACAGCAAGGGAAGCAGGAACTGTCATGTTATCCTTAATGAAACAATCAAGCCGGAATACAATACACCCAGTTAAGATATTTTAAATGGATCAGCCAATGTCAGCTGTTCAGAGAAACGGTCAACTGAGCAGCAACAAGTCCATTGTTTGTCACTATATATTAAGTCCATGTCTTCCCACCTGTCCAGACGGGTCTTAATACCTCCCACCTGTTGCTTTTCCTGTGAGCATGCATACAGTTTGGCTATAATGCACTGCAGCATCAATGCTTGCAGCAGGTAAGTCAAAGTGGGCAACTCTGGAGGTTCCACCAAGGTATACCCAAGTAGATCTCCCATCATATGGCCTGCCCTTTGGTAACAGAGCTGAGCAAGAATGGTAGATGCATCACGCTGTGCACTACCAAATCCCATTTGTGAAGAATCTTGTCTGCAAAATCATCGCCCATACATTTAGTCCCAGCACCTGTGGTGCACTCACCAATGCCTTTACCTGCCCTAGAAATTTTGCTAGTTTTTTTCCAAGAACATTGTGTGGTACCCAGGAGCTCCACAGTGTGATAGTGTTGTGATGTCCTATGAAACAGTGTCCTGGGCAAAGTTAGTGGAAGAGCAGCCTCAAATTTCAGCCAGAGGCGAGACAGATCCCCCATTCCATGCAGCCAATAATAGACGAACACGCTGTGCAGCTCTATATTAAGCCTCCAGGTGCAAGGCAATCAGACCACCCAAGGCATAGGGGAGAGTAAGCATGTTCCAAATCACTTGCTGCTACTTTCTGGCTCAAGCCAAGCACATCATCAGGGCCCACAATTTACAAAAAGCCATACAGTGCTGAAGAACAGGAATACTGGCAAATTTGAACAAAATAAATAAGCAATACTACCATCTTCATGATGGTGATACGGCCACAAAGGGACAGGAGCAAACAGATGCTCAAGCACCTCTGTAAGAAGCTGCACCGCTCAACTATAATTTTCCAAGATCACTACTGCTGGGCCCAAGTACTGCAACAGTTTGTTGTCAACTGTAGAAGATATTCTGACTATACTTGTGTTGTGGCCGTAGTGATAAGAAATATAACAGATTTATCCTAGTTAATTCCTAGCCCAGGGTGCCCCTTAAATAGCATGACCTCCCTGAGAACTGGAGATAGAATGCTCTGGATTCCATATATAAAGAAGTGTACCATTTGAACAGGTGGACACAATTACTTTTTAGTGTGGGAAGCAGACACCTTGGTGTGCATGTTATTCACGCAGTGCACAAGCCAAAGGCTCCGCCACCAGAGAAAACAATAGTGGCAACAGGAGGCAACTGTGCTGAGTGCCCCTCATGATGGCTGTAGGCTCCAACATCATCCCATTGATACTGATATGGGCAGTCGTCTCAGCATAAAGTACTTGGACCCGTTGCAGAATTGCATAGTAATACTGAGAAAATCAACCTCTTATAAAAGTCCACCATATACCCATCAGCACCTGGCACCTTCCTTCTTGGCATGTCCTTCAGCACTGCCATGATCTTGGAGGGGTGCCAAAAGGAGCTCCCTATGTGCCACTGTTAGCCACTTCATAGTGAGATGAGCAAGGTAGTCCACTGTGGGCTGTTCATCATGCAATAGGTGTGAGGTATATAGGTCTCTACAGTAATAGCAAAAGCAGTCTGTCACCAGTTCCGCTGTACGTAGAGGTGCACCCTGCTCATCATTAATACTCAACATGGTGCTGTCTTCATCATACAGTCAAAAAGCACTGTCTACATTGCGCTGGGTCACTTGCCCTCGCCATATACCCTGGCTGTCGCAGACCAGCATGTTTGTATATGTTGATCCCCCAGATGTAGGCCCTGAAGGCCTTCCAGATATTAGCAAACTTTGCGATGCACTCTATATTGACAAAAAACAATTCATTGATCACCTGCGCAAACTCCTCATGAAACAAGGCATCCAGAAGGGAGTGCTGCAGGAACCTCGAAGTGAAGGCAGGGGGCCCTAAGCTTTCCAGTTTGAGTACCAGTACGACCGTGGAATGATCTGAATATGTACTCGGTAGGTGCTCACACTGTCGGACATGTGGCACTAGACTCTGTGACAACAGCCAGTAATCTATGTGTGTGTGAATGTCATGTACTGTAAAATAATGGGCATAACACTTCTCTACGGGAGACCTAGGTCACCAGACACCCAGCAGTCTGGGTCAGTGAAATACTTAAGAGTACAGTCTGCAGCCGAGGGCCACCATGAAGGGCCTATCGGGACACAAAACGCAATTGAAATTGCCATCCCATATCTGGGGTAGGTTTCCACATTAGGCAAGCCTAGCTTCCACAGCATGAAACTGTGGCTCATCATAGTTGGCACCATATACTCCCACTAATAAAGCAGCAAATTGATCCCTGTAACAGCACACTACCACAAATCAACCACCGGGATTCATACAAACCTCCTGAATTTTAATACCACAATCGCTCTGGACCCAAATAAGCATACCACAGGCATGCACAGTGAAGCTCCCTTCATAGCATGCACCCCTCATGTGCCTCTGTGTAAGTAGCCCACTCCCATGGACCAGAAGTGTTTCCTGAAGTATGGCAACATCAGTGCTATGTCGTTGTAAGTATATCACCACCTTACACACTCTCCTGCATCATTCAGGCCTCTGACATCCCATGTAAGAAATGTCATCAATAAAAGGTGCCTCCATGCCCTTTACAGTTGCACTGTCAGCCATTGCCACGCTTCACGAACTTCACATAACAAGCACAATGCAGACAACACAGCGCGGTTTGCACTCACTAGTGCACAATTAACAGTTGTGTAAAGTCCATACCAACCCCCACCCATGCTCACACCCCGAGGAAACCCACTGAGTGATACGTTGCCCACCACAGTTCCAACTTGAAGCCAAAATTCAGATCCCCAAGTGAAACGGTGTGGTCCACACATGGGGACAAAAGCAGTCATGCCAAACCCCCGTGCAACACATATGTGTAGAGGGGTGCTTCTCAGGGATAGTGTGTGCTATAATGACAGGAACAAATCTCCATGTTGGAAATACGAATCACCACCACTCCTTTACATGTATAAGAATAAGACTCATCAAGCAACCGAGATCCCAAACTGATTCCTCAGGGCAGCAGGATCGGCATCCAGACCACAGAAATTAACATCCAGAACAACACAATGAAGACCAGTTCAACATATCGGCAGCCACTCTCCTTGATCACCACTACCAGTGATCTGAGCAACAAACAAACTGATCCTCACTGGTCCATAACACAAAATGAACCAACAACACTTATAAGAAGCACTGCAAGAGGGAAAAGACAACGGGGCCAAAATATGAGATGGTAAATGAACTTGTCCTGCTCCTCCATGGCTCGTGGAGCCTCTGGTCTGCCTTTCTCCTATCTCAGCGAACACCTTTGAGCCCCTGCCACAGCTCGCTGCTTAAGGAATTGCTGCAAGAGTTTAGGGTTGCTGAAGATCTTGTCCTTCCCATCCACCAACACCTGCAGACAAGCAGGCTTGAGCCTAGCCTATTCCAAGTTCAGTTCCAGTAGCGTACGCTTAGCTGGAATAAACTGCTTCTGTGCCTCCTAGACCTGCTGCATACAATCTGGGAAAAAAGAAAGTTCACTGCCCTTGTGGGAGAGTAGTTTCAGCTCCTGGGGCCAGTGGAGTGACATGTTCAGGTCTCTATAGTTTATTAGACTTGCAATGATTGGGCAGGGTTTTGCTCCTGGCACTAGACATGGTTCAAGGAAACGATGGGCTCCCTCTACCATGAAGATGTCTGAGAACGTCTCTTATTCCACTAGATCAATGAGTAAATCTTCTACATAGCTCTCCATGTTCCCTATGTTTGTGGATTCAGAAAGTCCTACAATACAGAGATTGTTCTCTAATTGCTTCTGGGATGCTGAGGCAGCAACTTGTTCATTCTCTGCCTCCCACACATGTTGCCTAAACATGTCCAGGTGTTCTGCATGTTTATCCAAGTGCTCTGACATCCTATCAATGTGGAAGGTGAGGGCATCAATCTTGCTGTCAATTTTAGTGAGGCTGTGCTGCTTGGCAGTCAGTGTTTGGTGTAATTTGCCACCCTTCTCTAGTGCCAGTGCATCCTGACTAGCTGCAAGCACTGCTGCACCATCATAAAGACACCTGAGGGTCTTCCATAGTTTAAATTGCATTTTGTGTGGTGTTATTTTGTTAGTTTTGCCAATTATAGTCAGCTATACATCAAGTAACACCAAGAGACATCATCATCAGGGCAGTCACCACAGAAGACTGACCCAAGGGGGGGGTCACTGGTCACCCCGCACCATATTCTCGGACATTAGAGAGTCACAGGCCAAGCATAGGAATACAAATCCAGCATCATCACATCCAGTTATTTCTGTACCTTATAAGCCTCAGCATCACTGCTGCTGTCTCAAACACTCCATGCTCTGACCAACACCCAGGGCCTTGTACTCCCACAGAAGAAGTGTAGGCATGCTGAGACTGTCTGATATCACCAGGGGATCAGCAGCCAACAGTTTAGGGATCCACCATAATAGCCAACCTGCACCCCCTGCACCTCACCTCCAATGGGTTTAGCCTTTTTGTGTCCTAGTATCACAGGAGCTCAGCAGCATCCAACACCTCCCTTGCACGATCATGGCAGCTGCAAACAAATCTGGGAGGCCCGCACAACCAAGTGCACTCTCGGTGGGGCAAACAAATGCTCGGGGTGCTAGGCCTCCGTGCTGCCCCTGAGCACAAGCATGGGGGGAACAACAGCCATAAAAGAACATAGGCATGCACCGCTGCAGCCTCTAAACAATGGCTTCAGCAGGGTCACCCCACGTCGGTGCTGCAAGCAAGTCCACAGGCAGCTCAGCCCTTGGGTACCAGCCCAGTGGGTCCCCAATATGTGAGGGGCATCCCATGCCAAAGCATAGACAGGCTGTGGAGCAGGGTCCCTGGATAGAAGAAGGCAGGTCCCCAATAGGTGGCCTGTCGAGTTGCCGAAAGGCTCCATGGCTCAGTTTTGGCCAAAGATGCACGGCAAGCTGCAAAGTGTGGTAACACCCATCCAAGCTTTTTCACAGCAGAATTTTGGTTGTGATGACAATGCAGCCGATGCTCCACCCCTCAAATCAGGAAGAGCACATTAGGGGCAGATCATTCTTCTACCTCGCAGCACAGACCTGGAACACACTACCTACCCCCATCTGGAACCCCCCCTTGCTGAAACAGTTCAAGAAGGACTGCAAGACCTAGCTCTTTGACTGACTGGCACCCTTACAACAGCGCCTTGAGACCCCATGGGTGTTATGCTGTGCTATACAAATCACTGATTGATTGATTGAGAGTCACTGAGGTGAATTTGGTGGCAAAAATGGCAATTGAGCACAGGAGCATGAAGGATTGTTGTGCAATCAAAGGAGCTTGCCTAAGTGTCAGCCATCCTAAGGCTGCATAAAAAAGGGTTAATTGTAAAACTTACATATATGACTAATAATATTTTCCTTTGTGAAAAGACTAGGTGTGGGCACTGACAACTACTTTAAGCACATTAGTGGCAGACCACTCCCTCTGCTACATGTGACATAGAAGACTTATTATACACTCTGCCATTGCAAGGACCACAATACAACGGTGCTTCTGTCATATTGAGAAAAGTGGACCAAATCCTAATTTTGAACAGCAACAGATCACATTTGCCACCTTGATAGGCCAAGGCTGTAACCTCAAATAAATAATAAAACTTCTCAAGATGTTAGGCAAAAAATCCCAATACACGCACAAAATGTTGAAGAAGCAAATGTGATAATTATTTTACTTAGACAAGTATCTCATCCATACTCTTATTTTTAAACTGTGTTCTAATTCAAATCATATATTATATTTTCCCTTTGTCAAATTTGATTCCTATAAAGCAAACAGAATCGATTTCATCACCTCAATGTCTGACATATTTGTGGACATTTTATCTCTATGAAATGTATTTCTCACCATATGATATCAATGATTCATGCCAAGCTTTCAATCAGCCAATCAATCAATCAATCAAGGTACATGTAGAGTACAGCTAATCAGCTGTTGGGGTCTCAAAGCATCCGGGGGTAGAGGGGGTCTGCAGCTCAGTCGAAGCGCTAGTTGGCCGGTTCAGTCAAAAGCCAGGTTTTGAAGTCCTGTCTGAATTGAGGCAGAGAGGGAGATTGCCTAAGATGAACAGAAATAGCGTTCCATGTCTTTGCAGCGAGGTAGGAGAAGGATCTTCCTCTATATTTGGTCTTGAGGATCTGTGGGATGGCAACCAGGGCCAGGTGAGCAGAACGGAGTTGTCTGATGGACGTGTGGAAGGAGATTGGTGTTGTGGTGGGCTTTGTTGGTGTTTGATGTTTGTGAGGGGCTTGAAGGTGATCCTTTTCTTGATCTGGAGCCAGTGTAGGTCTCTCAGGTGCCCAGAGATGTGGCTGCGGAAAAGGATATCCAGGAGAAGTCTAGTGGTGGCCTTCTGGATTCTTTGCATCTTCTTTTGGAACTTTTTGGTGGTAGGGTGCATTGCCGTAGTTGAGATTACTGCTGACGAGCACCTGGGTGACTGTTCTTCTGGTTTTGATAGAGATGTTTCATAAACAGGTGTAGAGAATGTGGAACTATTCTATAAGCTAATAATATTACTGGTATTATAATACATAGTGAGGTTACTCAGAAGCTTAGTAATAGCAATTTGTTTATTTTTATTGCTGTCTTGCAGCTCTAGATATTGAAAACATCCTCACATTGGCAGTGCTTATAACTGTATTCACAGTGACCATTATTAGTAAACTATGTTATTGAACCATTTTCCATACAATATCTGTACATGATTGTATGATGACATCTAGTAACTTCACGTTGGTCCTCTCAAGTAGTAAATGTAGTTCTTTTGTCTGGCTCCACTTTTACCACTATGAACAATAACAGATTAAATGAAAATCATTTTATTGGTTTGATTTGAAATAGAAAGACTTTGTTTTATGGCAGTAAGTCTATAACTAGTGATTGTCTCTGACTACCAAGTTCCATTTACAAACAACTAGGTACAATAACTATTTGTGTAAAACATTTCTAGGTCATCTAGTTGTGGCCTGTTGTATTGCATGCTGGTGCAGTCAATATGGGTTTTGACAATACAGGCACACCAGTTAACAGACTTTTATATGTTTCTATTGCATCATGTGGTTTAATTTTATTTACTTGCACATTTTTTGTTTGTCTCTGCTACTCTAGATGTTGGGCATAAGTAACACTATGCCTAGGAAAAGTATTAACAGAGATCTCCATCTTCACCTGAAAGCAGTTTTCTTGCATTTTGATATTTGTTAACAATCTCAGAAGCACAGTTGAAAGGTTGCACCAGGTCCTGGTTTCCAGCTGATCACATGGGAAGTACAGGTGACTTTTCCAGCAGGCTCCTTTTCTTGTTGTGTAGGGTTCTTTATAGCAGAGAACTCTGCACAGAGGCTATAAGATTCCTCCACGTTTTTGTGCACAGAAAATATTTTTACAGTGGAGGAAGCCCACCCCCAAAACTGCCAGTAAAGCTGGGTGTGAGTTAGATCTTTCTTATCCTGGAAAATATGTTACTTCAGCCCTGTGCTGCAGTGAAAATCTAACCATTTCCAGGATGGGAAGGGGTTAGAGAGTTCAAGCATTCCCAAAAATCTACAAAATAAAACAGCTAGTGGCAATCTTTTAAAGCTGGTCAAATTGCTTTGTCTGCAAATTGCTCCTCTAAACACAATTAAGAAAATATATTTCGTATAACTATACCCAAAATGTTCAAGACCCATTTGGTGACACTAAAACCTGAGCAGGTGGGCTATTCCACATTGTTGGATACCTGTTCTTCTCAGGTAATACCACCGGTGCACAATTTGGAGTTGTTCTGGTTGCAAAAACTCATGTGATATACATATTGCTTTTCCCAATGCTTTTCCATGCACATTTTCCTTCTTCAGAGAGGAAATGTGCAATTAAAAAAGCACAGAAACAGGAATCAGATGCAATAAGGGTCTTTGTAATGCTGGGCATGGTGTGTCACCCCAGTACTAGCCCTAGAAAGCTCTCATGGCTGATAACTGGGATGGGGATACTGATTATAATTGGTACTTCAAAGCACAGATTCCACCAAGAGTTAACCCTCATCTTGGAATGGGCCCCTAAGGGTTAGATGTATTAATTTAGTTACACAGCACATAGCAGCAACTAGATTTTCTGCAGTGTGTTGCACAAGGATGAAAAACAGCTCAGAGCTATGTCTCATAAGCTTGGCCTACTGCTTTCATCTCTTGTGCTGCTGATTAGAGTGATTAGAGTGATGCACAACCGTGCACCATAGTGCACACATAAGTGTGTTCTATCTCACATACAATTTGTACTAGAACAACACCCTTCTACTATAAACTCCCATACCTAGTGTAGTAAGTTGGGATGTTAGTTGAGGTGGGTGGTACAACTCAAATAAAACAAATACAGTAATAAACCTGATCCTTTACAGTGTGAACTACAAAAGTCACTAAATAGATCTGTGCTTTTCCCCTCTGGTAGCGTGGCACAAAATCAGTCAGGCTTAACTTAGAAGCAACATATAAAATTATTATGCAGCACTCAAACAGTATTAAAGTGTAAAAAACAACGCAAGAAAAATCTCAAATGAGGAAATGGAGGTCAGTTCAATTGATAAATAACACTAAAATGCCAAAAATCCAATCACTAGAACTGGTGATATGATATTTTAAATTTTTGGTAAAGAAATAGTGCTAAAAAGCACAAAGAGCAACTTGTGATCATCTGGTCGCCCTGATCAAGGCTAAAGTCTCAAGTTCATGCTGATTGTGATGGAGCACGGGCCCCACTGAAGAGTTACCATATCTCTGCAGAAGAACGTGCCATTCATATTGGCAGGGACTGCGAGGAGACCATTGACAGTGGGAGGAACAAGTCATGTGCCACAGCTGGGCCTGCTTTGGTGCAAAGATCTGGTTGCCTCTTAAGCTTAGTGTTGGCAGTCAACACAAGCTGTCACTGTCGGTCTGCAGAGAAGGTTTCGCTGGAGCTTTATGTTGGTGATGGTTGGGGTGATCATTTTTCAGCATAAAGAGGCTGCTCCATGGTCGCCAGAAGCCTAACCCTTCTGTATCTTCACCTTGAGTTCAGGAGGAGTACACTCTGATGCCAGTCAATGGTCCAGGACCTGAAGGACATCTCTTAGGATTCAGGAGTCACTTCAGTAGAGGCCAGCAACTGGGTCAGGCATGTCCAGGCAGGTCCAGTTAGTGCTGGTCAGTTGGACAGTTGCAGGGAGGCCTCTGGAAGCTTGTGTTCCATTTAACTTAAACTGTAGATCAGCCAAATGATCTTTGGAGTCACTTCTGGGAAGCCCAGTTTCCAGGTAAGCAGGTCCAATGTTCCTTCTTTATACAGCAGGGGGTATTCTTCTTCTGAATTCTGAACAAGTGTGTTCTGTCCACAGCTTCGGAAGTTGCTACTTTTATTCTCAGTGCCAGCCTTTTAGTGGGGAATTTCCATGGCCTATCCACGAAGACTGGTCCTTGTCAGATCTCCCTTTTGGCTTTGGCTCCAATGTGTCTAGGCTGTCAAAGCCAAATGCAAGGCCAGATTTCAGGGTACTTTGTGTGTGCTGCAGGGAGGATATTTTGAAGTTTAATTAGGGCAGGGCACAAATACTCCCAAGCCATCCTATTAGAAAGACTCTCTCCCTCCACAACTAGGCACATGTAGTATCATTACTATTAACCTATAGGTGAATTAAATGTACCAAATGTATGTAAGCCATTTTTACCATATTCTCAGGGGAGACCGCAGGCAGATTATCAAAAGTAAAGGGCACATAGTACTAAAATCCAATAAAAACAGGTTCAGCAAAGGAAGTAAAAAATATTGGGTGACCCTGCAGTGAAGGCCGGGTCCAACACCTAGAATTAATTAAAAGGATCCCATGGAATTCAATGTGCGTTGTACACTTCAGCATACATGCAATGAGTGGGTTCTTTGGAGAAATTAACACATTTATACTCTTAACACCTTCTTCAAGAAGGATGTTTTATCCAAATTCAGGTCTAGCAATATTAGTAGATAGGGCTTTGTGTCAAAGTGAATGGATGTCTGCACTGATCCCCTCAAGTAATGCCCTTTGATTCAAAGCAATTCAAAGCAGTGCAAAACACTTTTCGCATTTAGATAAGGCCATCTTTCCAGCACAAAATACTGCTTGTGTAGGAAAATAAATATCAATGTGTTACTTTGCTTTACTTTGGGCCACTTTGTTTCATTTTAGATCACTTTATGCTTGTACAATTCTTGGTAAAATTGGGCCTTTGTGTCTTAACGTAACTCTAACACAACTCTGATTCCATGCCCAGTTCTTCAGAGACAGTATGGCAAACTTTGAAAATGACTTGTTGAAAGGTCTTTGAATTGTATTTGTAATCTTTATTGAATAAAACTATGTATTTGGCAGTGTTAACAATTTGAATTTTAACTGTATATACCAAATTTACTTCATATACTTCTGAAAGTACTTGATGAACAGCTCTGGAGAAAAAACACTTCTTGTCACACTCATTATTTCTTTCAAGATATCCTCTAAGAAAATAGCTCTGCTAGAAAGGAGGAATGGTTAATCTTCAGGAAGTTTCAATGTATTTATCTGTTTTATGGCTGATGTATATGTTAAGGAGTCTATTGTTCACTTTATTTAACTTCTGTAAGACGCCTGAGTGGTGTCATCAGTATCTAGAATCTAGTACCAACCTGATTTGAGAAAGGTTTATGGGAAATGCTTAGCTTTATTTGAAAAATGACCTCTAGGATGACTAATGGAAGATCCATCACCCTAAAATAGTTGCCTGCTTCTGCAACATTTTGGGCAAAACCATCATAGACCAAATGGTGTGGAAGTAGGTTGTCTGGAGTCTACACTCAGACAACAGTCTGGCAGTGCAGTAGGATGTATGGGTGTCAAATTCTGCATTCCTTTTGCTTCCTCCTCGAAATCAGAGGATTCATATTTAGTTCCATTGCAAGTCAGGTACTATAACATGATGCACTCTTGAAATAAAATGAGGCATGGCACACAAACCGGCATTTAGGTACCTGTAGTAGCATCTTCCCCAGTATGTGCACCCACCAATGACTATGCCGCACAACAAGCTGTAAATCATCATTACATTCTACTCTTGTGATTACTTCACACAGTCCACTGGGAATCATAAAGGTGTCATTCTAAATCATGCAAGACACTACACATAGTTTTAGTCAAGTAGCTGTTTGTGTACACTTGTAGATGCCAATCTTCGAAGCCTAGACATTAACCAAAGCCTGCATAAGTGTGAAGGAGCCATATGACAAGAGACTGGCAGTAATAGAACATCAAGCTTGTCAGAATTTGAGTTTAACCTGGGGCCAAATCTTAATACAGAGCCCGCGGATGTTCCTTCTGTTTGGACCTTGCTTGATAAAAAAAATACACACATTTCTAAGTGCTAAAAATTATACTTTAGGCAAAATGAAAACAACCACTTAGGCACCATTGTGTATTCTGGCCACATAAGCTGACTCATTACTAATAAAAATGGCAGGCTTGCTTGCAATTAGAAATCCATAAAAACACATTGCTGAATGAGAGTTGTGCCTTGGAAAATGTGGGACGTGAGGCATAATGCACCTACTGCTTCCCCTTGTCTTAATTCTTTAGAATATGAGTTGTAAATGCAAATTTGTCTCATTTCAACTAGTGCATTCTTAATAAACGTAAAGTCTATTCTACTTATGTTTTTGCCAATTGGAATACATAACATTTAAATGTGCTTAAGGAAGACAAAAATGTCGATCCGATTCACAAAGGTAAACCTGGACTTTTTGTCTAAACTCAGATCAAATGTTTAAGGGCCTGATTCTCAAAGGTAAACTTAGGGCCTTATTTACGAGGCCCTAGAGGCACACTGCACCACCTGAGCGTCATTTTTTATGCTCTGGTGTCACAGTGTGCCAGCACATGTTTACAAGGCCATGCGCACCTTGTGTCGCTTTTAATGGCCTTGTAATTATGGACACTTTCACGCATAACACTGCATGAAAGGGGCGTTCCATGGGTGTTGCTTGGGGTGTTCCCATGCAACACCCATGGAATCTGAAGGTATCTGATGCATTACCAGATTTAAAAGTCTGGGAATGCTTCAGATTACTATGCCACCTCAGGGGTGGTGTATGAATGACACAACGGGGATAAATAGCTTTATTTCTCCCTGTCTTTTCCTCTTTCTGTGTGTTCTGCAGCACACACAGAAAGAGGAAAACACCTCTTGTGATTGTTTTTGTACAGGAAGGTACCCCTTCCTGTACAAAAACAATCATCCCCACTACACAGGCATTGTTTCACCGTGGTGCATCGGTTCCTGTATTGGCGCTAGGCATCAATTTGTGCGCCAGGGCAGGGGGAGAGGACATAAATGTGCTGTATCTTGTAGATACAGTGAATTTATGCCCTTCCTTGGTGGAGCAGGGCGACCGGGCCTCTAAGTGAGACCCTTAGACCTTTGGTCTAAACTTGGGCCAAAAGTCTAGGTTTACCTTTGTGAATTGGGCTCCTCATGTTTAGTGTCATTCATATTTTACTTTAGGTGTCTACTGTGTTAATTGCTGATTTTACACACACCATAAAACATAGTGTACAGGCATCTGCCCACATTATTAAATATCAAAATAACTTAAAATCTTTTGACAACTGAACCATTTTTATAAATACTTCAAGATCAGAAATCGTCTAACTTACTTAGTGATAATATTTTATTTTTTTATTCAACTGGTACAGATGCTGATTTTCTAAAGTATATGCAGTCCAAGTCTTGCTTTGAAACGTCACAATTATTGGAAAATACTTTTGTTGTGTGAGCCATAATTTTGTTAAGAAACCGAAATCTCACCAAAACACAAATGACACTAAAATGTACACATTTTACATAATTATTGTCAGCAAGTACATTAATGTTTGAGAACATATTTAAACATTGGCAGCTGTGCATGATATATTCCTCCTATAAACTTCTCATCACAAATTAATTTTCCTACCTTAACTTTTAGTACAGAAGAAAACATTCGAGCGTCTTCGGACACGCCTCCTAAGTACACTGTCTTTGAAAAAACCGGTGCATGGTCATTCGCATCCAGAACATCCACAAATACTCTTGCAGTATTACCTAAAAAAAGGACAAAGATGTCACATGTGACGTAACAATAATCAGTATATATTCAGTGATCTGCAGCAAATATATAATACCAATAAGAGAGAATAAAAGAGAGAGGCAGCGAGAGCTAAAGTATGATTTCTACAGACATAAACTGCCCTTGATCCCACATCCTTGAAAACCTCCATGCACAAAGAACAAATGGGATTATTCTGGGGATCACGTTCTAGGGTATATGGGAAGCTAAATCAGGCCTGGAAACTGAGGTCCAAATTTATCAACTGTTTTGCACTAGTGCAATATCACAAACAGTGACAAAAACATTTTTGGGGATTTAGGATGTACTTTTCAGCACAAAATTAATTTTGTACAGGACGTTTTCTTAAAAGTAATGCAAAGAAGAATTATGCTCTACTATGGCAACTATTCTACGGGTCAGGGGTTCCATTGGATGGTATGTGGGTATTGTCATGAAACCATCCATGGTTTTTGTCATATTAGGCTATTTTCTAAAATTTGTAGACAAGGCTTTTCACCAAATAATGACACCTCTAAGAGGCGGACTCAAATAAGGATACACATTTTCATTTCTCCAAACTTTTAAAACTTGGCATGTACTCTAGTGAACAACACACATACAAAGTAAGAAAGACTGATAGTAAGTTTAAATATTATAGTTTGAACTTGAAAGGTACATTTTAGGGACAGAATTTATGCTAGATTCACATAGACACATTTGCACTATGGTGCAAAGGTGTGTGTGTGGGGGGGGGGGGCACTAGCAGCCAGAAAGAGTACTAGTGCTTCGGAAGAGAGCAGCAGTGTCTTATTTTGGTAGATATCTGCTGTCCTGCTCTCTCCTTTTCACACAATACAGCTACTTTGGTTGCAGAGACGTGTTGCATGAAAAAACTGTCAAGGTCCCCCTATGTTTATACTAGCCACCTTGTGCACAGTGTGATCATAGAGAGTAGGTTCAGCCATCCCCATGTAGGATTGTGCTACTGTTTGCCAAGCTAGGTAGATAGATCTCACACTCCATCCACCCCTTAAAGCCCCCCTAATCCTCAGCCAATTGCATGTTTTTTCTGTGCCCCATAAGGCCAGTCTGGCGGTTTCTTGTCCAAATCTAAAACCAATCATACTCAAACCTATCCACACTGTGGGTATTTGATTCATTTCAAATGAGTCAAACCATTTACAACTTCAAAAGATGATGGTTTCAAAGATTTAAGGTGTCATTTGCACTAGTCAGAAAAATAAGCTTACTTGTTGGCTCAACTTGGCATAAACTATTCAACCAAACCATAAAGGTTTAGCAAAAAAACTAGTAGGTCAACCTACCAGCAATAATGATTCTGCACTAGAGCAGGGCAATCACAAAGGAGGTTACAGCTGGAAATCAGTTACAATTGCACGGCTGCATGATAGGAAGATTAATGACTATCAATGAAATGGAAACAACAGGACATGACCATGACCTTAAGATTCCAGTTTATGGTGGGGGAGAGATTATTTTGTAGCACAATCAATGGATTTTTTTTATCACCACCCTTTTCCCTGCAAAAACAATGCAATAGTGAATCGTTAGTAAAAGGTGTACTTGGCTCTCTCGCAATATTTGGACTCTGAGTGCGACTGACATAAACAGGTAGTCAAAGGTTATCCAATGCCCCCCATGTTGTATGTTGGAGCCTTTTGTGACACAGATGCTAGACTGAGCCACATAAGTGTGCTAGCATTTTTATCAGAAGAATGTGGAAAAACTGGGGTTAGAAATGGGGTCTTTGGTTGGCAGTCAGGTTACCCATTGTCCAAGCAAGGACTCTCACTCTAGTCAGGGTAAAAGAGAATCACCCTCAGCTAACCCCTGCTTACCCCCTTGGTAGCTTGCCATGAGCAGTAGGCTTAACTTCTGAGTGCTAGGTGTAATTTATTTGTACCAACACACACAGTAACCTAATGAAAACACTACAAAATGACACAAGAGAATATTTATCAAAACCAAAATGACAAAAATCCACAATACACAAGTCAAGTTATCAATTAAAAAGCAAAGAGAGTCTTCAGGTAGTTTTAAACACACACTAACAGTGTTAGCGTGAAATATGTACCTTGGGTGTGTCAAAAATAACCCCGCACGGGCGAGTGTGCATCAAAAAGGGCTTGCGATGAGTCGATTTCACTCACAAGCAGGACCTTGCGTTGTTTCTCCTTTCATCAGGGTGCGTAATTTCTTCTCTCCGCAGAAGAGCGATGCGTTGATCCGGTCATCACTCTGGTCCAGGCAGGCCTTGCGTTATTTTAACATGCCCGCAGTGTTTGCATCGGAAATCCAGCTGCACGATGATCCGATAACCACGCAGCATGGGTTGCGACCTCTCAGCCTCCGTCAGCGATGCTGTGCATCATTTCTCCAGCTCCATGCGTCAATTCTTCAGTCGTGTTACAGGTGAGCATCGATTTTCAGCCAGAAAGCCGGCGGAGTGTAGATTTTTCTGCCGCAGATTGGAGTTGTGTCGTTCTTTTCCCCGCACATCGTTCTGTGCCTGAATTTCTTCCTTTTAAGCTGCCAGCTTCTCCTTACAGGGTCCCAGGAACTGGATGAGCACCACAGGGCAGAGTAGGAGTATCTCCAGAGACTCCAGGTGCTGGCAGAGAGAAGTCTTTGCTGTCCCTGAGACTTCATACAGCAGGAGGCAAGCACTAAATCAGGCCCTTGGAGGGCTTCACAAGATGGAAGGCACACAAAGATCAGTCTTTGCCCTTTCACTCTGGCAGAAGCAGCAACTGCAGGATAGCTCCACAAAGCACAGGCACGGCAGCTCTTCTTCCTCAGCTCTTTAGCTCTTCTCCAGGCAGAGGTTCCTCCTGGTTTCCAGAAGTGTTCTCTGGTCTGTGGTTTTGTGTGCCCTCCTAATACCCAATTTCTACTTTGAAGTAGGCCTACTTCAAAGCAAAGTCTCTCTTGAATGTGAAATCCTGCCTTGCCCAGACCAGTCCCCAGACACTCACCAGGGGGTCGGAGACTGCACTATGTGAGGGCAGGCACAGCCCTTTCAGGTGTGAGTGACCAATCCTCCCCTCCCTCCTATTACAAATGGCTCATCAAGATATGCAGGCTACACCCCATCTCCCTTTGTGTCACTGTCTAGTGTGAGGTGCAACCAGCCCAACTGTCAAACTGACCCAGACAGGGAATCCACAAACGGGCAGAGTCACAGAAATAGTATAAGCAAGAAAATGCTCACTTTCTAAAAGTGCCATTTTCAAACACACAATCTTAAAATCAACTTTACTAAAAAATTTATTTTTTAATTGTGAGCTCAGAGACCCCAAACTCCACATGTCCATCTGCTCCCAAAGGGAATCTACACTTTAATCAGATTTAAAGGTAGCCCCCCTGTTAACCTATGAGAGGGACAGGCCTCGCAACAGTGAAAAACGAATTTAGCAATATTTCACTGTCAGGACATATAAAACACATTACTATGGTGATCATTACAACCCTGGCGGTCTGTGTTAAAGCGACGGTAAAACCGCCAACAGGCCGGCGGTACAAAAAAATGGAATTACGACTGGGGTGGAAACCGCCAACATAGACAGCTACTTTAACACTCAGACCGCCATGGCGGTAGAAACAAACACCACGGCGGTCACCGCCAACAGACAGGCGGAAGACAAGGTTCCGCCCACTGTATTACAACAGTCCAATCCGCCACCTTTTCCTGGGTGGACTCACCAGCTAACAAAAACACGGCGGAAACAGGACTTGTAAGGGAAAACGCTCACCTCTACACACCCCATGAGGAATCAGGACGCCATGGAACCCGAGCTCCAGATTCTCCCTGCCTTTGTCTTCCTGCTCCTCTACCAGGAACATCAAAGACGGCGGCGAAGACCACAGTGAGTACTGCACCTACGACACAGGGGAGGGCGGAGGGAAAAAAGAGTGACAAACACACACGCAACACGCAACACTCCCACCCTCACCCACTACAACACACACACAAGTACATGTTGATACATTACATTTACAACCACCAACCCCCCCGGAAGAATGCAAGGACAAAAGGAAATGAGTTGAAAGTTTGTAATCTATTAAAATACAGTAATCAAAAATATATATATATATATATATATATTTACACTATAAACAAATATATACACCAAGAATACAAGTCCAAGGTATTCCACCATTAAAGTCTGTGGACCACTGGGCCCAAAATGCATGGGCGAGGCCCACACTCAATACCCAAACGGAGAGAACACTGCAGGGGCATCCGATAGAAATACAATAGTCACCTCAGGGGGAAGGGGGGCACCTCAGCCGGATGAGTGCACGACGCCAGATCCATGAGGGGGCTCCATGCCCACTGATGTATCCTGGGGAGTGCAAAGCCACAGTCTCACAAGTCATTACAGTGGGTGGTTTGCCCACTGCTGTATCCTGGGGAGTACAAAGCCACAGTCTCTCAAGTCTCTCAAGTGGGTGGTTTGCCCACTGCTGCATCCTGGGGAGTGCAAAGCCACAGTCTCACAAGTCTTTACAGTGGGTGGTTTGCCGGCTGCTGCATCCTGGGGAGTGCAAAGCCACAGTCTCACAAGTCTCTCAAGTGGGAGGGTTCCCCACTGCTGCATCCTGGGGAGTGCAAACCACAGTCTCGCAAGTCTTTACAGTGGGTGGTTTGCCCACTGCTGCATCCTGGGGAGTACAAGGCCACAGTCTCTCAAGTCTCCCAAGTGGGTGGTTTGCCCACTGCTGCATCCTGGGGAGTGCAAAGCCACAGTCTCACAAGTCTTTACAGTGGGTGGTTTGCCCACTGCTGCATCCTGGGGAGTGCCAAGCCACAGTCTCACAAGTGGATGACTTTTTCCACTGGTTATGGAGGGGGCTTTGTGCCCAGAGTGCTTCATCCTGCTAAGGACTGAGGTAGTGGATGTGATACTCCAGTGGTTCTGGAGGGGGCTTGGTGCCCAGAGTGCTACATCCTGCCAAGGACTGAGGTAGGGGATGTGATACTCCACTGGTTCTGGAGGGGGCTTTGTGCCCAGAGTGCTTCATCCTGCCAAGGACTGAGGTAGTGGATGCCTTTCTCCACTGGTTCTGGAGGGGACTTTGTGCCCAGAGTGCTTCATCCTGCTTGTGGCGGCCTCAGTAGTGTGTCGGAGCTTTTGGCGCTCATTGGCCTGCAGTGCTTGAGGTGGCGGTGTCCTGTTCATTGGTGCTGGTGGCGGCGGTTTCCTGTTCAGCGGTGCTGGTGGTGGCGGTGTCCTTGGCAGCGGTGCTTGTGGCGGCGGAGTCCTTGGCAGCGGTGTTGGTGGTGGCGGTGTTCTTGGCAGCGGTGCTGGTGGCGGCGGTGTCCTTGGCAGCAGTGCTGGTGGCGGCGGTGTCCTGTTCAGCGGTGCTGGTGGCAGCAGTGTCCTTGGCAGCGGTGCTGGTGGCGGCGGTGTCCTTGGCAGCGGTGCTGGTGGCGGCGGTGTCCTGTTCAGTGTTGCTGGTGGCGGTCTTGTACACCGTGCAGGTTTTCGGCGACTTGCCTGTTTTTCTGTGCCCTTCCCCACCTTGGATGGTGGTGCAGCTGTCTTCCCACTCCCAACTGTACTCCTGGGAGAGGCTTTGGGGGTAGATGTTTTGCCTCTCTCCCTGGCACTGGCCAACTTTTTGTGCTTTCGAGGTGGGGGACTGTCCGTGGTCTGGCTCCTTGGCACACTGGCTGCCCTGCTGCCTGGCACACTCCAGAAGCCGGTTACTACTGGCACCACTGTTCCCGCAGATGATGTGGCTGAGGTGCTGGGTTGGGACCTGGAAAGGCAGGCCCTAGGGGACTGAAGGGGTAGGGGAGGTGAGGGGAAAAGGTCAAGGTTGGACAGGAAAAGTTTTTTGGACACACTGGGACGGGTAGACGGAGGGGTTTTGGGAGTGGAAGAAGAGGTAGTGGTTGGAGGAGGTGTACGTTTGCTGACTTTGGGTGAAGTTGCATGGGCTGGAGGCTGTCGTGAGGTGGATGGCTGTTGGGTGGGTGTGTGGCTTCGTGTGTGTACCTTGGGAGGTGGGCTCACAAACACACTGGGAGAGGACACAGGGGATGTGTGAATGGTAGTGGGGGTGGTGAGTGCAAGTGAGCGGGGTTTGGTGGTGGGTGTGCTGGTGATGGACGTAGTGGATGAAGATGTAGTGCATGCAGGATGGAGTGGAGATGAGACTGGGAGGGAGGAGGGAGACGAGGAGGAGGAGGGCACAGTGGAGGCTGTGGATGTTGCTATGTCTGCATGTGTATGATGCTTGTGTGAGTGCCTGTGGGATGTGTGGTGCTTATGTTTGCCTGAGCTTCCCTTGTGTGTTGAGGTGTGTGCATGCTGGTCTGAAGGTGTGCTTGGGATAGGCTGAGATACAGGGGTTTGGGTCTGGGTGGAGAAAGTTGGAGGGGGGAGGCTGGACACAGGGACAATGGCTGCCATCAGTGCTGAGGCCAGAGCCTTAAAAGCTTGCTGTTGGGCTGCCTGACCAGAATGAATGCCCTCCAGGTATGCATTGGTCTGTTGCAACTGCCTCTCTACACCCTGGATGGCATTCAAAATGGTAGACTGGCCAACAGTGAGGGACCTGAGGAGGTCAATGGCCTCCTCACTGAGGGCAGCAGGGCTGACAGGGGTAAGGGCTGAGGTGTCTGGGGCGAAGGAGATGCCCACCCTCCTGGGTGAGCGGCCACAGGGCAAATGCTGAGGGGCTGCTGGGAGGGCAGTGCTGGTAGGGGGGTGGCGGCTGTACCTGTAGGTGCGGGGGGCACAGAGGGGACTGCCACCGCAAGGGAGCTTCCATCAGAGGAGGAGTCCGTGTCGCTGGTTTCAGCTCCTGTCCCAGCCGTGGAGCTCCCCTCGCCCTTTGTCCCATTGGTGGTTTCTGACTCCATTGTGTCACCTTCCAGGGCCATGTGGGATGCACCTCCCTCCTTCTCTGGTGCCACTGCTCCTCCGCCTATTGATGCTAATGCACACAAGAACAGGGAGACCATAAAAAGGGGGGGAAGACAGAAGAAAGACATGTTCAGTGCATGCAATACCGCTACCGTTGGCGGACACTACAGACACAGAAGCCCCCTGCAATACTCCGTGCACTTTGAGTTCCCTCATTAATCACAGGGACATGGGGTACGAGGCCTATGCCCGATTGCTGCACACATGGAAGTCACAGGAGCCTGACTATGTGTAGTTGCCTCAGTACACAGGTGGGGTGCCACATAGCCTGCATTAAGAAGGGACCTTGCCTACTAAACTCGCCCTGGCCAAGGGGAACACACAGCCCACCTCCCCCACCCAGACACCTCCACTGCACGCTGAATCAGCAGAATGAGAGTGTACTCACCCCCTTGTGGCTGCTTTGATGCCCTCAAGCGCCCATCCAACTCCGGATACGCCTCCGCAAGGATCCGGAACATCAGGGGGGTCATAGTGCGACGGGCACCCCTCCCACGTTGGGAGGCCATCCCCAGCTGGGCCTCCGCCGTCTTCTTGCTCCTGCGGTGAATGTCCTCCCATCTTTTCCGGCAGTGGGTGCTCTGTCTGTGTTGGACCCCCAGGGTCCGTACTTCCTTGGAGATGGAAAGCCAAATATCTTTCTTCTGGTGGGCACTGACCTAAAGGAATACTACAGGGGAAAAGGAGAAGATATAACTGTCTGCACCGTCATAGTCATTGGCCCGCATCCCTACCCTTGCCATGACCCACATGCACTCACCGTTGTTTCATGCGCGCCTCATTCTCCCCCCCTATCTTTCATCCACACCACTCCACACAGGCATTGCCCATTCGGCATGCTCACGGTGTACTTACCTGTTTGTCTGGAGGACCGTAGAGTAGCGTGTACTGGGGGAGGACCCCATCACTAGTTTCTCCAACTCCTCTATGCTGAAGGCAGGGGCCCTTTCCCCAGACACATGAGCCATTGTCTCTTCCAGACTGAGGTCACAGCAGCACTTGCAGTGTAAGTCCTCTCCTGTCAAAGATCAGGTATCAAGTGAGTGAACAGACCGAAAATGGCAGTCACGTCTGAGGCGGTGCATACCGTCACCACCGGCGTACATCGTCGTTGGCTCCTGAAACCCATAGGGTCCAATGTTAACCAATGCAGGATTGCGCCGCGGTCTTCGACCGCCTAACGCGATGGTGTACAACGCCAGCGCAGTTACATCATATCCCCTTGTCCCACCTTACAGGTCAGGCAGCCGCCATTTCAGGGGGCCACATGGCATTAATTTTGACTGTGTCACACATATCTAGGCCTTGCATTAACACTAATACAGGCACATATCGATTTAAAAAAATTGTGGAATGAAGTTGTGTTTACGTACCTCAGTGTTGGTTGACTCTCTGCTCGCTGTTCTCCTCCATAGAGCATGTCTGCTGGGACAGGTCAGGAGATGGCAGCATCCTCCGGTGTACAGACCGCTGGTGGACCTGTCGACAATGGAGGAGCGACATGTAATTGTCACATACAGACTTGATCGTACCACAATCCTGGAACTGTGTGCCCAGTTGGAGCCAGACCTGATGTCAGCTATCCGCCATCCCACAGGAATCCCCCCTCTTGTGCAGGTCCTATCAGTACTTCATTTCCTGGCAAGTGGGTGTTTTCAAACAACCGTGGCCATAGCATCAGGGATGTCCCAGCTTATGTTCTCAAACGTGTTGTCCAGAGTGTTGTCTGCCCTGCTGAAACACATGCGCAGCTACATCATGTTCCCTCAGGTGGAGGATTTGCCTACAGTGAAAGGTGATTTTTATGCCCTCGGACATATCCCCAACATCATAGGTGCCATTGATGGGATACATGTGGCATTGCCCACCCCCCACAGGAGTGAACAGGTGTACAGAAACGGGAAGAGTTACCATTCTATGAATGTGCAGATGGTGTGTTTGGCCGACCAGTACATCTCTCATGTGAACGACAAGTTTCCTGGCTCAGTGCATGACGCTTACATTCTGCGGAATAGCAACATCCCTTTTGTGATGGGGCAACTCCAGAGGCACTGTGTGTGGCTATTATGTGACGACATGGACCCAATACAGTGTGACTAGATGTCTGGGTCTGGGGATGTCCCTACGAGTTAGTGTGTGTCTAACAGTTGTCCCTCGACATTTGCAGGTGACTCTGGCTACCCCAACCTGTCATGGCTACTGACCCAAGTGAGGAATCCCAAGACAAGGGCAGAGGAACGCTACAATGAGGCCCATGGGCGAACTAGGAGGATTAGAGAGAGGACCTTCGGCCTCCTGAAGGCCAGGTTTCGGTGCCTCAGTATGACAGGTGGTTCCCTATTCTACTCACCAAAGAAGGTGTGCCAGATCATCGTGGCCTGCTGTATGCTTCACAACTTGGCTTTGCAAACACAGGTGCCATTTCTGCAGGAGGATGATCCAGATGGAAGTGTAGTGGCAGCTGTGGAGCCTGTGGACAGTGAAGACAAGGAAACAGAAGAAGAGGGCATAGACAACAGGAACACGGTGATTCATCAATACTTCCAGTGAGACACAGGTAAGAAGACAACACTGCCAGTTACATCTGATTTAATTCCTCTACCTCTCATCTGTCTATCACTTTCACCCAGTGTATGGACCCTGATTTGTCACTTTCCCTTTCAATTTCACAGATGTGGGTCCCACTCTGTGACATCTGCTTTGTTTCTGCATGGACTAAAGCTGTGTGATATAAGTATGTTGACAATACATTGGATATAGCATTTTTCTACAGTTATTGCAAATACACATTTTAGAAAGCACAGACTGACTCCAGATTGTTTTGTGATTTAAGGGTGTTTATTTAAGTGCAACATAGTGGAGAGGGTTGTAAATTTGTCAGGGGTGATGGTGGAGGAATGTCCATGGCAGAGTCCAGTCTATTAGTCTCACAGGTGCATTGTACAAAGGGGCATAGGAAGTGGAGCTAGGGTACTTTGAATATGGACAGGGTGACAAAGTGGGACAGAAGGATGACATTCAGGGTGGTCTCATTTCTTGGTGGGGGTCTTGGCACTGTTCTCTCTCTTTGTCCAGGATCTCAGGGACCGCTTGCGGGGTGGTTCTCCATCTGCCGTGGGTGGGGTGCTGGTGTCGTGGTCCTGTGGCGGTGCCTCCTGTCCACTAGCGCCGGCGGAGGTGGTGGGCAGTTCATCGTCCAGGCTAGTGTCAGGGGCCCCTTGTTGTGCCACAGTGTCCCTCCTGGAGTTGACGAGTTCCTTCAGCACCCCTACAATGGTGCCCATGGTGGTGTTGATGGATTTGAGTTCCTCCCTGAACCCCAAATACTGTTCCTCCTGCAGCCGCTGGGTCTCCTGAAACTTGGCCAGGACCGTTGCCATTGTCTCCTGGGAATGGTGAAAGGCTCCCATGATATTAGAGAGGGCCTCGTGGAGAGTGGGTTCCCTGGGCCTGTCCTTCCCCTGTCGCACAGCAGCCCTCCCAGTTCCCCTGTGTTCCTGGGCCTCTGTCCCCTGAACCGTGTGCCCACTACCACTGCCCCCAGGTCCCTGGTGTTGTTGGGGTGGTGGGTTAGCCTGGGTTCCCTGTAGTGGTGGACACACTGCTGCTTGACGTGTCCTGGAGACAGAGGTATGGGCCTGCTGGGTGGGTGCTGTGCTGGTGGGGGAAAGCTCTGTAGTGGCCTGTGCCAGTGTGAGGGGAACCGACTGTCCCGAGGTCCCAGAGGGGCCAGGCTGGTCATCTATATCCAGTTGGACAGAGCTGCTGTCATCACTGTGGGCCTCTTCTGTCTTCTGTAGGTGGAGTGGACATGTCTGGACCCTCCTGTCTGGTGACGTTGGGTAGGGGTCCTGCAGGGGTGTAAAGGCATGATTAGTGCATCTGTATGTGCCATGGTGTGCAATGGGTGGGTGACCCTGTACCCCAGCGCTTGCATTCTTCTGTGGGACCTTTTGTGATAATGGTTTAGGGAGGTGTATGGGAATGTGCATTGGCAATGCCTTGGTGATGGGTGCCCATGCTTTGGTGTTGCATGCAGGGCTTGGGTTTGGAATATGTTGGTTGTGATAGTGGGACATGTGTGAGGAGTTGAAGTGATGGGGGTGAGGGCGAGGGTGGGGGTATGTGATAGCATGCATGTAGGGTGGGGGATGAAGTAGTTAAGATTTGACTTACCAGAGTCCATTCCTCCAGCTACTCCTGAGAGGCCCTCAGGATGCAGTATAGCCAAGACTTGCTCCTCCCAAGCTGTTAGTTCTGGGGGAGGAGGTGGGGGTCCACCGCCAGTCCTCTGAACCGCAATCTGGTGTCTTGAGACCACCGAACATACCTTCCCCCGTAGGTCGTTCAACCTCTTCCTGATGTCATCCCATGTTCTTGGGTGCTGTCCCACTGCGTTGACCCTGTCCACGATTCTGCACCATAGCTCCATCTTCCTAGCTATAGTAGTGTGCTACACCTGTGATCCGAATAGCTGTGGCTCTACCAAGATGATTTCTTCCACCATGACCCTGAGCTCCTCCTCAGAAAACCTGGGGTGTCTTTGCAGTGCCATGGGGTGGTGTGGATGATGTGTGGGGTGGTGTGTGTTGTGATGTGTGGGGTGATATTTAGGGGTGTGTTTTGTGAGGTGCGTGGCTGTTGTGTGAGTGATGGTGTTGAGTGCCTGTGGACGCTAGTGTTGTTTCTGGTGGTGTCTCTCTCTGGCCTTCTGTCACAATTTTTGTCATAGGAGTTTGTGGGTGATGTGGGTATGTGTTTTATATTGTATTGAGTGTGTGGGAGTGATGTATGTATGTGTATCAGGTGTGTGTATTTTGATTTGTCCAATGTGGATGTGTTTTGTAAGAGTGTGTGTACTTTGAGCGCAGCGGTGTGTACCGCCAATGGAATACCGTGGTGGAAAGACCGCCGCTTGGATTCATGGGTTGTGATAGTGTGGGCGTATTCCTGTTGGCGTGACAGTAGAGGTTTTGTTATCGCCAGTTTATCACTGACCTTTGGTGTGGCGGACTTGTATGGGTGTCTAAATTTTGGCGGATTCCGAGCTGTGGGTCATACTAGCTGTGGTGGAATTCCGCGGCTGTGGCGGTGTGCTGGTGGTCTTCTGCACGGCGGTAAGCAGCACTTACCGCCAATGTTGTAATGACCCCCTATATGTCCTACTTTAACCATTCACTGCACCCTGCCCTTGGGGCTTCCTAGGGCCTACCTTAGGGGTGCCTTACATGTAAGAAAAGGGAAGGTTTAGGCCTGGCAAGTGTGTACACTTGGCAAGTCGAATTTACAGTTTAAAACTGCACACACAGACACTGCAGTGGCAATTCTGAGACATAATTACAGAGCTACTTATGTGGGTGGCACAACCATGCTGCAGGCTCACTAGGAGCATTTGATTTACAGGCCCTGGGCACCTCCAGTGCACTGTACTAGGGACTTACTAATAAATCAAATATGCCAATCATGGATAATCCAATTACATACACATTTTGTAAAGGAGCACTTGCACTTTAGCACTGGTTAGCAGTGGTGAAGTACCCAGAGTAACAAAAACAGCAAACTCAGAGCCCAGCACACATCAACAACCTGGGAAACAGAGGCAAAAAGTTAAGGGAGACCACGCCAAGGATGAAAAGTCTAACAACTGGGTATTAAGAACTTTCTGGATCCCTGTAGATTCTGGACATCTACATCACAGAAATGTGAGAAAAATGTATGATTCTAGTCAATAGATATTTGTAGGGCAATATGGGTGAGTGGGATCCACACAAGTGACGCCACCCTGGACTGCTCTGAGTGTTCAGTTTTCCAAAATGTAAGGGTTTGTTTTTGCTCATTCACAGTTCATCCACTACTGAAGTAAAGACTGTAAGAAATGTTGTTACTGGTTGAGGGGTGAAACTCCGCTCAAGCAGCAACTACAAACCGGGTCAGGGTGAAGTCTCAACCAAACCCCAAATTAACCTGTCATCAAGCCAATGGTAGCTTAGCACAAAGCAGTCAGGCCTACCTTACAGGCAATGTTTAAAGTAATTGTGCAACACTTCAAACTGTAACAAAATGAAAACACACCAAAAAAGGGATCCCTCACCAGACTGGAAAAATAAAGTATATATTATTAAGAAACATACCAGGACCAAAAGAACAAAAATCCAGTCAGTCGAAACCAGAAATATGCACTTTTAAGTTTTTGAAAGATTTAAGTGAAAATAGCATCAAAAAGAACAAAATGCCTACTGTGGATATGTGGTTGCACTGGACCAGGACAAAATCAGGTTGACCATGATGGCATGCAGGCTGGATACAGGTGCCCAATTAGGCCTGCTGAACAAAAGTGCCTTGAATCCTGGTTGTGGAGCACTGCAAAGTCCCATGATGAGTATGTGTTGTGCAGCATAGGTGATGAAAGGTCCATGCAGGGAGATGCATCATGCAGCTACAGTTCCTAGGGTGGCAATGTGAGGTCCCTACACGGAGATGCATTGTGCAGCACCGATTCTGAGGACATGTGGTAGCAACGTAAGGGCTGTGCGGGGAGTTCCCTAAGCATCACCGGTTCCGAGAAGCTGGGGTGGCAGTTCAATGTCCTGCGTGGTGATGCATCAATCAGCAATGATTCTGAGGGGCTGTGGGACTACAAATGAGCTGGCAGAGAACTTGCAATGGTCCACATCTGGGGTGGCATCACTTGGAGAGACAAGACTCACAGTGGACAGAGTCTAGATGCTGGGTTCAAAGATGTTGAAGCCTGCTGGGTCTCTGAAGCTCTGATCAGATGGCCAGCTAACTGGCCCTTGCCGTTACTTTAGTAGTCATGGGTTCAAGATGGAGGTCGAGGGCTTCACTTAGGCAACAGGGCAGGAGGCAACATAGCAGCATGACAACAGAGTAGCAATCCTTCTTGCAGAGCAGCACAGCTGTCCTTTTGAGTATCATATAGGTCCAGAGGTGTACTGAAGAGTTAGGTCGAGGGCTAATATTTATGCCTGATACCCACTTTGAAGTAGGCAAAGGTTCTGGAAGTTTTCACCATCAGAGATGTTTAGATTTTCCTGCCTACGTGCCCTGGCCTCAGATTGTCTGTGGTGACAACAGACTAGTGTCAAACCCTGTGTGTGCTCAGGCAGAGGCTTTAGGATGTTCAAGTGTGGTAGGTGACAGCTCCTCCCCCTCATCAAGTCAGAGATGGCCCATCCTGCCAACACCTATACTTCTTTGTCTCACTGTCTGGGAGCAATACTCAAAGACTAAGGCACATATGTATAAGCCCCTAGCGCCACCTTGCGCCACATTAGTCTAATTTTTTTAAGCTAATATGGCCCAAGCTAATATAGCCCAATGAGGCCAAAATCCTTGCACCATATTTACAAAGTGGCACAATGCATGCATTGCGCTTCTTTGTAACCCTCTGTGCTCCATCATGCCTGCACCAGGGATGATGTATGCAAAGGGGGCGTTCTCCCTTCGGGGGCAAAAAAAGAACGCAAGGAAATCTAGCAGATTTCCTTGCATCCCTTTTTATGGCACGTGTGATACCTGCTCAGAGCATTAAAGGGCTTTAATAGGGAGCTTCCATTATTAATATTGGGTCCATATGTACTCTGCAGGAGTAGCGCCAATATTTTGGTGCTACTCCTGCAGAGTACATCAATAGCATCAATGAAAATTATGCTATTGCCCCCTACCCTACGCCATGGTGTGCCGTAGCTTAGATATGACACACACCTGGTGGCGGTAGTGGGGTGATAAGGGGCAAATTTCCTTAAATATGCCCCTAACCGCAACTACACCTAGTCATGTGACCCAGGATACAGGCTAAAATACCAAATGAAACGAAATTCCAGTTGAAAGTTAACACTTATTAAATGTGATAAGGTCCCCAGTGCTATCCTAAGGGAGAGGTAGAATTTACAGTAGAGAAAAATGAATTTAAAGTTTTTCACTACCAGGACATGTAAAACTTAAACATACATGACCATTTTTTTTAAAACTGTGCACACTGCTCTCTGGGCTGTTTTGCCCCACCCCCAGGGGTTACTTATATGTATCATAAAGGAAGGTATAGCCTTGAAAAAGATTTATGTTGCCAGGTTAAAAACTTCACCCATAGGCTGACACATGTAAGTGGGTGACACAATCCGTACCGCAGGCCCACTAATAGTGTTAAATTTAGGCCATGGGTACAAGTAATACTGCTTTACTTGGGACTTACAAGCAAATTGCATTGACAATTGACAATTGGGTGTAAAGGAGGTAGCACAAGCACCTTATCACTTGCTAGCAGTAGTACAATGCACAATGTTAAAGCCAAGAAAAACAGAATCAGCAAAAATTGAGGAGGAAGACAAAAAGGTTGGGGGAAGAGAAAGACTGCCTTAAGGCTGTCACGGCTAACAATTATCAACAATCTTCCAGAACATTTCTGCATTGGAATCCCTTACCCAGCTCCACAAGATTTAACCACAGTGAAACTTTCTTGTGAAAAAAATCATTTTAAGAGTGCAAAATCGATCTGTGTAAATTAAAAAGTGACTTTGCACTTATAATAAGATCATTTGCATATATAAGGTAGATTTGCATATGGCAGTAACTCTAAAACGAAAAAGAGAGACCGCTAAGACGTATATCATTAGGACCAAATAAATGTTGTGTAGAAATTTAACACCATGAAAATTCCAATGCTTCTTCCTGGGGCAAAACAGCTACCCTCTTCCAAGATATTGAGGGCAGAATGGGAAATAATATGTAATGGGTGTGCACACATCTAAAATATGCACATACTCCTTATTCCTAACCTCTTTACTCCTATGCAAATTTCGGACAGTTTTTCTTTGCAAATTATGCATGGTTATATTCTTGGGAATTCAAATTTGCCAATTAACCCAGGTTTCTAAGAATAGATACATACAAGTTTTCCATCTGATTCCTCGATATTCGTCATGTCATTATGGCCTTAGCAAAACCTAGCTGAAATCTCCCCGAATATGCAGGTACTTTTTGCTATTTACATATTATTGTAATTAGCAGCAAGTTTGGTTTTACCTAGCTTGCTTCCACTTTCTACTGAAAACATAACATCCAGCTGTTGACATCCAGAGAGACTCATTATTAGACAATCACCACCCATGGATAACAGGAATATATCACAAGAACTCTCACACAGCAAGAATGTGTTTTGTGGCGAACGAAGCATGTCGATACACTTCAGGATTAGACGTGACAAACACACTCCCAGCTTAGATACAGGCATACAGCCACAGACCCAGGGGCATGGTTCTAAGGGAACGCTTGTTTCAAGGGTCCAGTCGATGAAACACACATTATGAAGTAAGCACTATCACAAGGTTGTCAGCAATAAATATATTACATTTGCAATCAAGAGCAGGGAAGCTCCGCTAAACTCTCACGTTCATTTCAACTAAATGTAATCAAATCTATTGATATGACATGCTAGAGTTCTGATACTAACATATTCATGACAATATAAGGCACAGGGATGAAAGCTCATGTTTATGGCTGCCTGTTTTTCAAATTTACTGCCCCCTTTGGATACTGTAAAGGTTCCTTCGTGGTTTCACTTCACACGACTTTCCATAGCAATAGTAGCAAAATAACCAAGCATCAGCAAAGACAATAGCTCTCTCTTTTAAAGGTTTGTTTGTTAGAGACTGTGACCATCAGATTTTGGAGTCATCACATCATCAGTTAATGCAATACATGCCCAACCCCTGTTGTTTCCCTCTTGTACATTGGTGGTCATACTTATCTCTTCCTCCGTCCTCAACATAAACATCCTTTCCTTAGCCTGTGGATGTACTTGAGATTCCCCCCATATGTCCTAGCTGTTCGAGATGGTCTCAGCCATGTGAGTCTCGTGAGGGTGACAGTGCCTCCTCAGCAGTCTCGGGCTCTGATCCACTCTCCACCCCGAGTTCCCGCCTTCTCGAAGATATAAAGCGATTCTCCCCAGGTCTCTAGGTCTTACTGGACCTTAGCATTCTTATGAGAAAGGTGAAGGTGAGTTTCCTCAGCCAAAGCCCATTCAATCTTGTCTCGTACCCAGCAGGTCACCACAGTGCTCTCTGTGCCCAGCCACCAAATAGCCACCCGCCTTACAGTCAATAGCAGTGCCAACTGCAAGAATTTATAATGCATTTTACCCTGTTTGAGGTATTGCAAGATGACCAGTCGGCACTGCTTGGGGTCATGGTCCAATATCAACCCTACCTATGCTGTAACCATGCCATAGCCTCCATCAACTCTACTGCCAACCATATGTAAGAACATAGGCGGTCATTCTGACCTTGGCGGGCGGCGGAGGCCGCCCGCCAAAGTCCCGCCATCAGGTTACCGTTCCGCGGTCGAAAGACCGCGGCGGTAATTCTGACTTTCCCGCTGGGCTGGCGGGCGGTCGCCTTCAGACCGCCCGCCAGCCCAGCGGGAAAGAGGCTTCCACGATGACGCCGGCTCGGAATCGAGCCGGCGGAGTGGAAGCTGTGCGACGGGTGCAGTTGCACCCGTCGCGTATTTCACTGTCTGCGCAGCAGACAGTGAAATACATGTAGGGGCCCTCTTACGGGGGCCCCTGCAATGCCCATGCCAGTGGCATGGGCACTGCAGGGGCCCCCAGGGGCCCCGCGACCCCCCCTACCGCCATCCGGATCCCGGCGGTCGGACCGCCGGGATCTGGATGGCGGTAGGGGGGGTCGGAATCCCCGCGGCGGTGCAGCAAGCTGCGCCGCCGTGGAGGATTCAATGGGGCGGCGGTACACTGGCGGGAGCCCGCCAGTGTTGCCGGTCCGACCGCGGCTTTACCGCCGCGGTCGGAATCCCCATTGGAGCACCGCCGGCCTGTCGGCGGTGCTCCCGCGGTCCTCCGCCCTGGCGGTCTTTGACCGCCAGGGTCAGAATGACCGCCATAGTCACCACACATATCTTATTGAGTTTAAAGGGTGTAAGATAGGTGTGGTGCAAAAAGCTAAAATGTAGTAGTTTAAACGTAGCATTCCCAGAAGACAGTACACAGGTAGGTTTCCAGTCCCCATCAGTAAGTTGTTCCCCCAGCTCTCACACCTATGCCTATCTGACTGCCAACTGTCATGAGTGCCTGTCCAACCTACGAGCTCTGTACACTCTGAAGAAAATGCCCCCCATCATGTTTAGTAACATCTGCTGTGTCTCCGAGGTCAATGGCACCTCCAAAAACATCTTACGGATCTCTCCTGCTGTTTGCATAATTTTAACCTATTGTAAGTATTGGACGCAGCCCATGGAGAATGCCACGTAGGCCACCCGGTATGTGAGAAATCGCTACCTTGGATACAAGTCTCCAAGGCTTCTGCAGTCCCCTTTGTGCCATCTGGTGATGGACAAGTCAGACTGTAAATCCTTGAAGAGCTTCAACACTCAGATGTTACTAAATATGGGTTGGGTGCACATAGTCTCCTGGATGTACCGAGCTCTTACGTTGGTACAGGGACAGAAACATTTAACAGGCAGAGGAGCATAGGTGGAAGAGCTGAGGGAGCAACTCATGGCTGGGAAATGGAAATAGACCTGTGCATTAGTTAAAGTGGTTTCTGGGAATGTGGGCTGCTACATTCTTTTATGTGGGGTGGTAGTGTGGGGAGGTGCATACCCATTGGCTGGAGGTGATGGCAAAGTTACAGAAGATAGTGGACTGAGAACCCAATCAGTGCCTAATGGGCCAGGGGAGGATCTCGGTGTGGATTGCACTTCTGGTTGACCTACTGGGAAGTGGACATGGTGGGACAATATATACTCCTACAGGGAACGCCGGATGGTAGAGAACTCTGTAGCTCAAATATGTATGCACCGAACATATATAACAGGGGCTTCTACCTTAGGATTCAGAATTTGTTGTTAAAGTGCATTGGTGCATTGGTGTCCCGTATGATGGACAGGAGACTATAACTGTGACTTAAATGGGACCCAGGATAGACATCCCCAAAATGGGACATGAAACTGCACATGATCTCTACACTGCAGGAGGGGATGGGTAATAGAGGTACCATGGGCTTATGGAGCGAGGTCCACCCAGATGATAGAGAATTCTTCTGTCACTCCTTGATGCACAACATGTATAGCAGACTTGAGAGAGCCTGGGGACTGAAGACATGTTGACCCAGATATGAGATGCCTGGTACTTGGCACAGTACTTCTCAGACCACTTGCTTTTGAAGGTGGAGCTGAATCAGAGTGGTAGGAGGGGTGTGATGAGTGCCTGTGATCTTCCACTGGGTGTATTTCTGGATAATGAGTGTCAAGAGGACTTATGTACACAAATGATGGCTTATCTGGAGACCAACTAGAGCACCACCACCACTAGGGGACGTGAATGGGAAGAGCTTAAAGCAGTGGCCAGTAGGGTACCTCTTGGCCAGGTCTGTGGGGTAAAAAGGCAGCTATAGAGAGATCTAACGGGGTTGGAGGCCTTGTTAGCTGATCTGCAGCACAGAGAGGTGGGAGGGGAGACCATTTGGCACGTTCTTATTAATACCCATCGGTCTCTAAGGGAGACAGCTGTGGACAAATTAACTCAGGAGGGATTATTAGAAGATTCTGCAGAGGGAGGGTGAAAAACTCAGTAGACTACTAGCCTGGACAATGAGGAAGAATATATCTGTGACACCTGTAATGATGTTACGGAGACCGTAGTGGAGTAGAGTCCTGACATAGACCACTATTCGCCTTATATTTCATGGCCACTTACTCCTGGTATATCGTAGCTTGAGGATGGGAGACATGGGATGAGTGGCCTCCGTTGTGGTCAGAATGGACCTTCCTCAGCTACTGTATTGTATGGCTGCAGGAGCCGACAGGGCATTGGGAGATGTGCCTGGGCGACACCACTTATGTAATTTCACTATATATGGAAGAATCCATGCATGAATTGATGGTGCACTTAGATGAGTGTGGTAGGTGGCTGGCTGAAGTCCAACAGAGGCAAGAGCATTCTGTTTCCCTTGGGTGTGCTTTGTCTCCCACAGGTATATGTACTGCCACAGCTGAATATAAAATGGGAGAACGATATATTCTGCTACCTAAGTAGAATAATGGTGGCAAACCCTTAGGAGCAATTAGCCTGGCGTATTGAATGGATTTTGGAGGGACTCCAGAGGTCCATACATCTTTGGACTGGTCTGCCCCTGTCTGTTATTGGAAGGATGGCAATCGTCAAGATGGTATTTCTTCCCAGGACTACATATGCATTACAAAACGCCCTGTACCTCATGCCGCAGCACAGGTATAAGTGCTTGAACAGTCAGCCAGTACGGTTGGTCTAGGCATGTAAGAGGCCACATTTGGCTCTGAACACATTACAATTGGACCCAGAAGAGGGAGAGCTCGGATTACCAGGCATGGAGTAATATTATTACATTGTCCATTTTCAACATACATTTAAATGGCTGGTGGATATTGGTAATAGTGAATAGAGATTGCTGAAAGGGACACATGGAGTGTGACTCTGGTGGAGTTGTTGATGTGGGGGGCTGGACTGGGGGACAATTCCCCCTACCTTGTGTGTGACGCAGCCTGAGACTGGGAGTGGATTATAACCAAAGTGCTAGGGATTTGCCGTCACCTCCAGCCAATAGGTATGCACCACTCCACAGTGCCACGTCACATGTAAGAATGGACCAGGCCACATTCCCAGGAACCGCTTTAACTAATAAACAGGTCTATTTCCAGTCCCCATCCATGAGTTTCTCCCACAGATCTTCCACCTATGCACCTCTGCCTGCCAACTGTTGTCTGTCTCTATCCATCGCAAGAGCTCGGTACATCCATGAGACCAGGTGCATCCCACCTATATTTAGTAATATCTGGTGTTGAAGCCCTTCAGGGATATAGGATCTGTCACATCCATCACCAAATGGCACGAAGGGGACTGCAGAAGCCTCAGAGACTTGTATTCAGTGGAGCGATTCCTCACATACCAGGTGGCCCAGGAGGTCTTCTCCCTGGGCCAGAGCCAATACTTATAATATGCGAAAATTGTGCAAATAGTGGGAGAGATCTGGAGGGAGCCTATGGAGGTGTCTCATAGCTCAGCAGCACCTCCGGTACTCCCTCTAGATCTCTCTCACTGTTTCACAATTGTAGCATATTGTAATTATTTGTGTGGCCCAGGGAGAAGCCCTGCTGAGCCTACTGGTATGCATAAGCTGAGTGTGTAGCATATACAGTTGACAGTTAAATCATAAGCTGAGTAAGTAGCTGAAGAAGGAGACAAATACAGTTGACCCAATCATTTCCTTTTACGTTTGTCTCTCTTGATGTCTATAAGGTGTGTCTCTAGAATTTAGGCTATGTGTATGTTATGTCTGCCCAGCAACAACAGCACTGTGTGTCTCTTTCCATATGTTAACAGGCCCCAGACGTTCCTAGTAAGGAAGCTACACCTATCCATGTTTGTGTAGTGTTTCTACTACCCTGTCAAGAGTGTGGGGCTTGCAAGCAGTGAGCTGTGTCACAGTTGAACAACCCTTCAAAGGCTGAACTACCCTCAATTACCTCTGGCCCTCTTCCTAGGTAAATACTTTTGAACTCACAAAAAAACATGTCTGCCCACCCTTTCACCCTCCCTCTCCCCAAACATAATATGCTAACTATTAACCTCCTACCCTTGAATGCAATGCATGGGGTAGACTCTCAACCTGTGCAGCTCTAAACACAAAAAGGTCAGGGCCCCTCAAGAAAGACCTGCCCCACCTACTCTATCTATCCGTATTCAATTTGTCTTTGCCCTTAATTTCCACTAACTTTGACATTTGCTCCTGCTGCTACCAGCATTTATACCAGTATTCTTATTACTTTGCCAACCCATTGACCATGCACAGCACTGCTCCTCTCTGCCATTGTCCAGTGGCAGCTTTCCACCTATCCTTCTACTTACACTGGCCACGGTTCACCTTATGGAGGCCATCATGGATCTCCCAGTATCCTCCCCCTGATCTGCAGAATCCTCATCAGTGCGCTCTCCCCCTGTGTCCTCTGCCTCCTCAGCATCTAGGGTTCCATCTCCCTGAACCATGACTTGTGAGCTCTGCTGGGTCTGTTTGTCTCAGGGCTTCAAAAGTGTGCATGCCCAGTCTCAGCGCATGCCCCATGTGACCCCCTCAGCGAGTGTGTCCACCTTGTTCCACATTCTCCTCAAGGAACCCTGTCCCAGGTTTCCAACCAGGAGTACACCTCCTCTGGACCTTTGAAAAGTATGTCTAGACATGTGTCACCACCCGCAGCATGGCTGTATAAATCATTATTTGAGGGAGACATTCAAAAATGTCTTTCTCCTTTCCTGTACTTTCCTGGTGTAGCCGGGATAGATGGCAGTTTTGTGATTTTCATACTGTATGTTCCTGTATCCCCTTTCAACAGTAGGGATAATGTCCCGGTCCCTGTAGGTGAAAATCCTGGCTATGAGTGCTCAAGGAGGGGCACCTTGGGACTGCTGACAGCCATCAGTCTATTAGCTCACTCAATCACAGAAAAGAGGAAAAACCATGTGGCTGCAATGGTTGTTGAATCCACAGTTCCAGGAAACATTCTGGGGCAGTCTGTTTTTCTCCCCCTGAGAATTCCAGAAAACTGAGTTTATTCTGACATAAGCACCCCCCCGCATCCTCAACTCTATCCTCTAGTTTCCTTGAAGTCACCATCAATTTAGACATCTCTTTCTTAAGTGTCTTAACATCTTTCTGCAGCACACAGATTGAGTGGCCTGCTGTTTTTACCCTGTCTTTTAGTCACCTTGTGCAGGGTGACGCACAGGAGGTTGACCTTGATGGAGACCATGTTGATCTTCTCCTCGGGTGCCATCTTGGTGCTCTGTAAAGCACCATCAATTCAGCCCTCTTGGGCTGAATTAATGGGTGTACTGTGTGATCATGTTTCCTTGTGTTGCTCTGGCAGTCTACTTCCTCATGACTGGAAGAGAGCAGCAAATTCTCGCACAATGTGAGCTGATTATACAAATTCCATGGGAGCCCTTTTGCTGTACCAACACCTTGATCTCCACCAAGTGACAGGATTGGATCCTTGACAACAGCAGGGCTCCCCAGAACCCCATGGTCTCCTGACTTTCCAGACCAGCAATGGGCCATGGTGGCAAACCTCTTACCATGCCTGTACTTTTGCAATAAGTTCTGCCCTGATGTCTTCAGTCCCCAGGGGCTGCTCCTCCTCCTCTGCACCACCCTCGAAGCCTGGGGCATATGAAAGCCTGGCTCACCTGCTGGTTCTGCAGGTTCTGAAAGCAGCACCTCCCATTGGCCTAACAAAATCTCCCAACAGGTAACATTTAACGGGCAGGATAAGGCTATGGGGCATCGGAGCTCTGCAGATTTACATCTTAGTGGCCATCGTGGGAGCCATATACCCCAAGTTTGTTTGCATTAACATTGTTTACAAGAATGTCAAAATTGGCTGCTCGTGCATGACTACATATGCACATGCATGGGCAGCCATCTTAAATGTTTTTTCTTTACATGACAAAATTATTCCAGGATGGCTGCTGTTGCCCCACTTCACAAGTGCAGAGAGACAACTATCTTGAAATGTCTTTTCTGAAAGAAAAATAGTTCCAAGTTGGTTTTCTATTGCATGCATATGTGATAAAACATCAGAGATCATTTCTGCATTTTAATGAACTATTCCAAAATGTGTACAAGGAATTTTCAAATGGTTAATTAATATATACAATGTGTGTGTGTGAGGGTAGGAAGAAAGAAGCAGTATAGAACTGCTGAACCCTTGCAGAAATAATACAAAATATAAGGTTCAGATGTGGGGGTGTTGATTGCAATGGCACGGAAGTGAGCAGTGATGTAAGAGGACTAGAAACAGCACACAAGTATTTGAAAAAATGCTTAAGAAGTTTAAAACAATCAATGAATCGGGTATAGGAACACGAAGTGTGGCAACACACATATGAGCACTGGGGCTGATAGGAAAATTGAGGAGGCTGGAAAGATAATGCAGAAAATTATACACTCCATGTAGTTTTGAAAGTCAGTTAAAATTAGTCATCTCATGTCAGCAGAGGATAGGTAAGTCATCCTATCAGAAATTATGTAAGGAGAGTTCCAGGGGAAAGATAAACAGAAGAATAAGGAGAAAAGGAATTAATAAGGAGCAGGTAACAAAAATAGACAAGAAAGCTCCCCAATCATGAATTGGAGGTGACCCTGAGCCCACTCTTTCTGTATTGCATTGTAGGCAATAGGTATTTGACAACAGACAGTTACGACTGTGTCACAGCAACAAGGATCTGCATGAGATTTTGCCATGGTCCCCCACGAAGTCTGAAATTCAGAGACTGGAGCTGTGGAACTTGCACATCAGGATATCCTTGATAATAGAATATGTCCTTTAAACAGGACTATCCTGAAACTGAAGGGATGTGGCTGGAAAGTGGAGCATAGAGCACCATTGTGGAGAAGATGGAAGGAGTGGAAGAAGTAAGAGTTGGGTACATTGTGAAATAAGAAAGAATCCCATCAGAAGAGGAGGTTTTCTGCTGGTGGAGTTCAGAGATGGGGGTGCAACATCCTGAACAGAAGGATTCAGAGGGAGAAAACGGGCCAACCCACAAACCAAAGGATAAAGCACCTCGCTGTTCAGAGGTCATTACCAGTCACGCTTCAGGAGGAGCATTGCTCTCACAGGTGTGTGATGAGAACGAGGCCTGAGGAGGGGACGGGAAAGCAATTGCTAAATGGGCCTTAAAGTGAAGCTGGTAGCTGTCGCATGTGGAATTTGAAATTTAATTTTGTTCTCTCATTTTTGTTTGCATGTTTCTTTTGTGATTCGGCTCATTTGTGCACGGATACAAGCCTTAGCCTTTTAACCAGCTGATGGCTTGGTGCTTGGAATATTCTTAAAAACAGTCACCTGGGCAAAACAATAGGGACCACTGAGGATTTTAAACCGTCTAGTAAGGTCCACTACATATCTAAACCTTGATAGCAGGCACAGGCAAGTAGGAAGGTGTTCAGTTAAGCGGAGGGAGAATTAGTACTTACCTGTCATTCTTTATTTTTATACCAAGGAGACCAGCAAGCACCCCACTGTGAAGGATTCCTTAGACTAGGACAAGACTCAGAGATCCCTTGCAGAAGGATCAGTCTTCATCTATACCTTCAATAAAATGCACCAATAAGAAAGTGAAGTGTCTCCAAGCGCCTTGCCTTCTTAGTCTACGAAAGGATGGTTCATTTTTTTAAAGATAACAGGCTGTCTGTCAGCGAGACCTAATATGTTTAATTTTGATGTTCCCTTTTTCTACCTTTACATTTGAAATTCAGAATATTATTTAAAAAAAACGTTCAAAATAACATACTGCATTTTTAAGATACTGAACATTAAAACATTAAGAACTAAGAGAAAGGTGAGGCAAAGTCACACCATGATTCTGCTTGTAACTATAAATTCCTGTATAACACCAAAGAACACTGACATGTTTTTTACCAAACTAAGCACTCAAGTATTGGAAATCATCTCATATATCTTTTGTAGAAGAAAGGTAAACAAAGGACAACACAAAGGACAATATTATGTTCAGCACAATTTTTACTAATAAGCATAATCCTTCATCATTCCCATTTTCTGGATTTCATTTTTTATGAGTAAGGGCCAAGCTCACAGTGCCAATGGGCCCACAAGACTCCTGGCAGTCCAACCACTAGATTATGACCCTGGCAGTCAGTCTGCAAGAAGACCACCACAAGGATCATGGATCCCATCAGATTGGGGGCAGTCAAGTTGTAGTCAGCCGTGGCGCCGTTGAGTTCAGCACCACTGTGCTGATCACAACTTCCCTCTTTGCTAGCCTTTTTAAGGCAGGGTCTCTGCCATGAAAAGACTGGTGGAAAGGCAGTGCTGAGGGTCACAGGGGGGCCCCTGCACTGCCCACAACCATGTCGAGGGCAGTGCAGGGGCCCCCCTGCCCAGGACCCTCGAAATGTGCACTGTCTGCTACAGCAGACAGTGCACATTCAGAGGGTGCTGGTGACACCCTCTGTGTGATGGCATTGACCCCGACTCCCTGAGGAGCCGAGTCCAATGCTGCCACAGTGTTTTCCCTGGGCTGACCAGGGAAAATCTCCTAATATCGAGGTTTCCGCCAGTCAGCCTGGTAAAAACATTGCAATTGGGCTGTGGGGGGAGACCGCCATCTCCACAAGTATCTCATCTCCATGGGTCTGGCAGGCCGCCGGTCAGCGCACCAAACTTGTAATCAGGCCCTAGGTTGTCAGGTGGGTATTCATTTTGGTGCAATTATCACTCATGAACATAACATGTCTTGTGGGTTAGCTTAGAGTCATTTACCTTTCAAACCATTCTCTTGCAATACATTTGTACCAGAGATTTATTCAATTTTTACACAGATAATCAGCAAAAGGGATCACATGTAATGTGTGCAATTTTTTCAGAAGATTATGTGTGTTTCACAATGAAATAATTTATATTCCTTGAACAAACTTGTTGAAAAAGATACTTTTTTTCTATTTAAAAAATATCTACTCCCCCATAGAAATACCTCTTCACTCTCACACCCACTAATTGTGAGTGTATTGACTGGCCATCTGCTTACTATTACTTCTGTGCTTCATTGCAATAAATATCTGAACTTATCCATGGTAGGAAAGGGTAATGAGAACATTGTGCTTAAGCACAACCTCATAATATTTTATGCCCATAAAGTGTGCATGGCATTCCAACCAAGGAATACACACTCCTAACTGAACGTTTGAAGAACAAAACAGTAAACAGATTTACAAGTGTAAATTCATGCTCTCTGAATTTCAAATGTACATTTTCATTAATTAGTGCTGTTATTTGCACAAATAAATTTAAATTATGTACACAAATAGCTTTGTGAATCAGACACTAGGTTTTCACCTTGGTACTCATGTAAGGATTAAGTATTAAGCATAATACCTATGCCTAAGCTACTGATACATTCAAAATCATTCTTGACTAAATGCAACTTACATTTCTAATCCACATGATTTTTTTTAGGTATTTGTTTAATTACTTTTGACTTTTCATGTATTAATTGCTTATTTACTTACATGTAATAACTGTAAGTAAATATTACCATGTTTGCTGCTTAAGTATTCTGTGTTTTTTAAAAGTTGTACACCTGCAAGCCCCTTTCTTTTCTTGAGTAATAAACTCTCCACTGCCTTAAATCATTTTTCAAGTCTCCAGTGCAGGCTAACAGATGAAAGCCCTTATTCATGAAATACTGATAATTGTTTGCTGGGGCCTACTGAGAACAGACCCCAACTGATGGTCTGCCTATTTATCAAACTCGATATCAGATACTGTAAGATTCAGCATATTTCACAAAGTAATTGCTTCATGCTAATTCGGAATATGCATTAATTGAACTGTTCAGCAAATACATGAGTGTATGTACTGCAAATGTTCATCACAATTGCTGATAAATGCACACAATACCAGATATTTCAGGATGATGCATCTAGGAAACCTTATAATACCAAAGGGTTATTGTTTCTCATTCAATAACCCATACCACACAGAGCAGGGTAGTGCTTTGATGCCCCAAACGTGTCCCAATTTCCCCTACTATGCAAAAAGAATATGAATTTCTTTAGCCTCAGCTCAAACTCTCTCTAAGAATAGCACTTAATCTAAATAATTATCTCTCATTTAAAGAACACATTGACAAGATAGCTTGGTACCTCACTTTAGAAAGAGAAAGACTTCCTACCTCAAAACAATTTCAAAGCAACAGACCAAGTCCTGGTTGTCTTCCACATGGATGGGAGATACATTTGCTTCACTGTCTGCACAACACAACACTAGCCTCACTGAAAAACACACTACAAACCTCAGCACATCTCGCTAAATGTTTGAAGAAGCATACTCTAATCCTCTTAAACCATCTCAATTTACATTTGCTCCCACTCCAGTCCATATATTTTCCAAGGCCAAGTCAGTCATGAACAAGACTTTGAAAAGGAGCTTAACAGGCCAAAACAAGATCCATGGTGGGCATCACCACCCTACAAACCAGGACATTGCCAGGCTACAAACTAAAACTTGCTCTTGTTGCTGTCTTATGGCCATGTTAAACAAGTAGTCACAGATCAGTACATAAAAGAATTCAAGTGATTATAGTGTGAAGCCTCAATTAACGACCTCTCAAGTGTCTTAGATAAAAGAATAATCATTAGGCTTTATTTACCATTTATTATTGTGATCATTGAGCAAGAATGTAGTAAATTAAGGAGCATATTTATACTTTTCAACGCAAAACAGAGAAAATGCAGTTTTACGTCAAAAAGTTTAGCGCTGGCTTGCACCATTTTTTAGTCCCACCTGGATGTCATATTTATACTATGATGCAGGATGTTGCTAAAAACTGGTTAGAGTCAAAAAAATTGACGTTAACCCTTGCGCCCTGTCGTAAGGTAAACTGATGTTAACGCTGCAAAATTGACTCTAACCCATTTTACGGCACGTAAACATGTCCCAAACGAATATGCACCATTTTAACCCCGCATTTGCATCAAATTTTTATTCTAATGCAGGAAAGTTTGTAAAGCAGAGGGTAAATGGAACCAAAGGCCAAGAGAGACCCCAGGTGACCCCATACACCCAGGAACAAGCCAAGAGGACAAACAGAAGTCCCAGGGGAAGGAGGAAAAAAAAGAGAAAGTGTTGGTTTAGTGCGGAGGAAAGTGAAATCCTTGTGAGAGAGGTGACAGAGCACCAACATCAACTATTCGTCACCTCCAAACTGCCAATTGGCAAGAGAGAGGCAATATGGCAGCAAATAGTGGAGAACATTAACAGTGTGGCAGAGGTGAAAATACAGTTTTACGTCAAAAAGTTTAGCGCTGGCTTGCACCATTTTTTAGTCCCACCTGGATGTCATATTTATACTATGATGCAGGATGTTGCTAAAAACTGGTTAGAGTAAAAAAAATTGACATTAACCCTTGCGCCCTGTTGTAAGGTAAACTATTGTTAACGCTGCAAAATTGACTCTAACCTATTTTACGGCATGTAAACATGTCCCAAACGGATATACATCATTTTAACCCCGCATTTGCATCAAATTTAGATTCTAATGCAGGAAAGTTTGTAAAGCAGAGGGTAAATGGAACCAAAGGCCAAGAGAGACCCCAGGGTGACCCCATACACAACCTAGTTACCGACTCGCAAAATGGGAATGTGACTCACAAATAGGAAGGGGTGTTCCCCTTCCTATTCGCGATTTGCATCGCAATGCAGAATTGCTTTGTGACGGCGAACGCGGTCGCAAAGCAATTGGCAGTTAGCACCCATTACAAATGGGTGCTAACCCATTCGCAAAAGGGAAGGGTTCCCCATGGGACCCCTTCCCCTTTGTGAATGGCTCTGAAAATATTTTTTGCAGAGCAGGCAGTGGTCCTATAGGCCACTGCCTACTATGAAAAAATGAAACAAAAAAGTTTAATTTTCTCGAGTGTATTGCAACTCGTTTTCCTTTAAGGAAAACGGGCTGCAATACAAAAAAAAAAAAACTGCTTTATTAAAAAGCAGTCACAGACATGGTGATCTGCTGCCTCCAGCAGGACACTATTCCTGTGAGTGCAGCGGATCGCAAGGGGGTCGCAAATTGCGACCCACCTCATTAATATTAATGAGGTGGGTCTTTGCGACCCCCTTGCGATTCGCAATTTGGGAGTCTCGAACTCAGACTTTGCTACATCTGGCCCCTTGTGTGTACCTTTGTGCCCCCACAGTCCTGCACTCTTTAACTGATATTCTGTGACCAATGACATGGATTCACACATTACAATCGTTTAGCTGAGTCGATGGATCACAATACACCATGTCTGTGACTGCTTTTTAATAAAGCAGTTTTTTTTTTTTTTTGTATTGCAGCCCGTTTTCCTTAAAGGAAAACGAGTTGCAACACAAACGAAAAAATGAAACGTTTGTGTTTCATTTTTTCAGAGCAGGCAGTGGTCCATAGGATCACTGCCTGCTCTGAAAAAAAATGTTCAGGGCCATTCACAAAGGGGAAGGGGTCCCATGGGGACCCGTACCCTTTTGCGAATGGGTGAGCACCCATTTGAAATGGGTGCTAACTGCAAATCGCAAAGCAATTCTACATCGCAATGCAAATCGCAAATAGGAAGGGAAACACCCCTTCCTATTTGCGAGTCGCATTCCCATTTTGTGAGTCGGTAACCAGGTTACAGACTCGCAAAATGGGAATGAGCATCGCGATTTGCTTTTTGCATGCCGCAAACAGCGAATTTTGCTGTTTGCGCCATGCAAAAAGCTTTGTATATCTGGCCCAAGGTTCCTAACATGACACATGTGCATGTTGTTTTCATCACCTACAAGCAATTCACTGTGTAAGTCACAAATGAAGGTCACATATATGGTTCCCTCACCATAATCAGCAGGTATGGCTGAAAAGCAAGTCTAGGGCAATATCATCAGCTGGGAGTACCAGAAGAACTCATTGGTGTGGTAGAGAGGGAGCTAACCTCATTAGTGATGGCCACTGGACAGTTTTTCAGGATAGAGCTCCAATTGTGGCTTTTTTTTTCAATTGTGCCACAGTTCCTAACATTCCTACTACAGAACCCCAACACTGACAGCTGAAGTACCAGACCTACCTGTCCAATACAATGTGTACATAGTCATCATTAGTGGTGGGTACACTGCATGGCAGATGCATGGACTAGTAGATGTGATGTTGCAGTCAATGTGACAGCTCCATTGTCAATATGAATTACACATGGTAAATGAGGCTTTTGTAGGCAGGACAGATTCCAAATGACATTTCCCCAATTTGGCCAGTACACACATGGAGAGAACCCTGTGACTCACACTAATTACACAAACTGTTTGCAATGATAACAGGATATTTATTATAAAAATTATCTACTCAAAAGAACTGAAACCCACACACATTGTGTACACAGATTTCTGCAGTTCAGCACGTTATTGCTCCTTGCTGTACCACTACCTCATCATCTCAGGAGGGTACTGTTGCACCTGTGTTGTGTGTATGTCTCCCACAGATTCCCCCTAGAGAGTAAAGCAGTTGGAACACAAAATGTGTGCCATCTTGTCATCAAGGGGGTCATTCTGACCCTGGCGGCCGGTGGCCGCCAGGGCCACCGACCACGGGAGCACCGCCAACAGGCTGGCGGTGCTCCCACGAGCATTCTGACCGCGGCGGTTCAGCCGCGGTCAGAAGCGGCAAGTCGGCGGGCTCCCGCCGACTTACCGCTGCTCGGGGGAATCCTTCATGGCGGCGGAGCGTCTGACAGCCCCTACCGCCATCCTGTTCATGGCGGGAAACCCGCCATGAACAGGATGGCGGTAGGGGGTGCCGCGGGGCCCCTGGGGGCCCCTGCCGTGCCCATGCCAGTGGCATGGGCACGGCAGGGGCCCCCGTAAGAGGGCCCCGCAAAGTATTTCAGTGTCTGCCATGCAGACACTGAAATATGCGACGGGTGCAAACTGCACCCGTCGCACCCCTGCAACTACGCCAGCTCAATTCTGAGCCGGCGTCCTCGTTGCAGGGGCATTTCCTCTGGGCCGGCGGGCGCTCTTTTGGAGAGCGCCCGCCGGCCCAGAGGAAATTTTAGAATGGCCGCCGCGGTCTTGTGACCGCGGTGCGGTCATTTGGCGGCGGAACCTTGGCGGACGGCCTCCGCCGTCCGCCAAGGTTAAAATCAGGCCCCAAGTGTGAGCTATGTGTGGCACACATTGCATATAATGGTGCTGTGACACGGTTGTTAACAACAGGCATGGTATGTACATATACAGCTGGCCTGTGACCTATGATAGCAGACATCCATAAATATGTGGTCAGCCATTACTAATCCTTTGACACACATTGCCACACCAGCACACGTTGCCCTTAGAACTACATGCAAGCCAATCTCATTGCACAACCCCACAACATACATGATGGAAATGTGACAGAACACAGCGCTGATGGACAATTGGAAGCGCAGCCCTCCGACAAATTCACAATGCAGAGATGCGCCACATTGAATGGGAGAGGGCATATCACTGTGTTGTCACCTATGACTGTGATAATCTTGGTTACAGTACTCAACCCAGCCACTCTTTCCCCATGGTGCTCAGCTGGCTGCGTTGAGGGGGAGATAGGCTTTGTACATGGAGTGACACCTTCCAACACAAACAAAATCTACAATGGGACTCTGCACTTTTGATGTGTGCTGCCAAATGCTGCACCCATTGAAAGAGCAAAGTATGGAAGGCACAGCAACATGTATGTTAGCCTGTTGTGGCCTGTTAAAACCACACCTTGGTGTATTTGCTACAGCCTCTAGTGTAAGGAAATGTGTTGGTCTGGGACACCGTCTAATTGGTATGGGTGTTGTTATGGCACAGCCACTGCAACACCCATTGCACACTCCTTCCACGCAAAGTACTGCATGTGAAGGTGCCACATTGACAAGTTGATGTGAAGCAACAAAATGTGTACTAAGCCTACCATATATACTCAGTGCAGGGCATAGCGTCCCCGGAGCCTCTCAAATATAGAAGATCTGGTGGTGCTTGGCCCTCTTACACATGCTCTATGATGTCACCATCCATCCTCCTATGATTTGTTTTCATTGGTCCAGAAGACTACATCACTCAATGCATTCCACCCTTCTGACTGACTCACACCAAAACCCTGGATTAGCTAATAGAAGCCACAATATGGCACATACTGGGGGTCTTCAAATCTCACCACCTCTCCGATGGAGTAAGGGGCAGGTCCACCTGTAAGACATGAATGTAGAACATTGCTTAGTGTATATCCTACTTAATGCACATTGACAACATAGTTCAGTGTATTATGCTGACTCTGATACACAATGCACAGGTCAAATGGAACTGCCAGTAGTCTGGCCCCAGTGCATGGTCAGGCTCCCTAACATGGCCTTGCAAAATTACATCAAGAGGCCGATAGGACTCCAGTATTGCAGCACCTATTGCCTCTATACTGTCCTTGTGGGCCTTAGTAAACTCCTTACTCACATTCATGTGTGTGCGTAGTCATTGTTAAGTCACAGCAAGCTGGCAGTATGGGCCAACATCATGTTTACATGTGAGGGCCAATGATGCACTCAGCAGGAGATGCTACAGATCATGGAACCTCCTGCTAGTACATAGTGAGCCTTCTCAAGCATTTCTATGCACACATTTCACACCTTAACTTAGCAGCCCTTCAGAGTGTTTGGAATTCATACTTTGGAACATTTGTTGTGACACTGAGGTCTGGATTTTGCCCTCCTTAAATAATTCTTGGACGTCCTTTCATGCCTATTTAATGGCACAGGTGTCATTCGTAGCTGTATAATTAGAAAGTTGTACTGTGCATGCATCACTACACTTGGGGCCATTGATATGGAAGTGACGCATCACCTAGTGCTGTGTCTGTTGAAGTGTGGGCGCTAGCGCACTCCTGATACTACCATGTGTGCACCACCTTAAATAGACTGCACACCATGCTGGTAGTTAGGGGGAGTAGGGTCAAAGTTGTTTGACAGTAGTCTGGAGCTTTGCAGGATTAGCATAATTATTTATTATCCCGAGTCCTGCTAAGCACCCAGGGGCCCATTGATAACGATGGGAGCTTATGTTTAACAGCAGCAAACAGCAGGCATTAGGAAATCTGCCACAAATGGGGTGACTTCTTTTTGTTAATATGGAGACCCCCTTTGCGCTAGAACGGCCCCCTTGCATGCATTGTGGCTAGCACAGCCATGATGTGTGTCAAGCCTTTACAAAAGTGGTGCAATGCATGCACTGTACCACTTTGTACAGACTATGTGGGGTAAATGGCAGGTTAGCGCCGCATTACCGTCAATCACATGACACTATGGCAGCGCGAAGGTTGCGCTAGGGGCACCTATATATGCCCCTTTGTGATGGTTAAGCAGGTTCATCATACATGTGTCCTGAATTTTCTAAACTGTACGACATTTGATCTGTAGGCCCCAAGTGGGGCAGAGACTCCTCATACAAGTTGCATACGACATGTTCACAACCATTATAAGCAGCATTCAGACTTATCTGCAACTGTCAGTCAATTGCTAAATGCAGCCTATTGTATGGTATTGGGAGACTTACCAACAGGTCTGCCGATTTCGATTCCCAAATGATCCAGCAGATCCTGCTCCCTTGCCACCAGATCTGCCCACCGATGCCTGAGCTGGTGCTCTTTGCATCCGGTCTTGAAGATCCTTGACAGATGATATACGACCTTGTCCCACCGCAGATGCTTTGCCTCGGTGTAGTAGCCCAGGATAACCCGGACCCCCAGTTGCAGCATGAGGGGCAGGTAATGTGCCACCAACCAGATGAATCCCTCGTTCGTCAGGAGTCATCCTCCCCATTCTATCTTTCCCAGACATGACAAAAGGGTACAAGACATTACCCAAAAAAATATGTTAAAGAAAACTTAAACCCAGTACCTACCCCAAACTCCCAAAACTACTCCAACAACTAAACTACCCAGGCAGACACTCCACAATAAAATGACACAAAACAGGACACCAATAATACGAATAACAAGTAAATAGTCAATTTATACATCAAACACACAGGAGCAGCACAAATGAAACAACAAGACCTCCAAACACCCCACAAATCCACCAGCACCTCCATAATAGAACCACACACAGTCACAGGGGAACAGACTGTGAAGTGAAAGTGAAACTACACTTACTGTACCATGCTTGCAGGCAGGATATCCTTGTACATCACTTCCTGGACATGTGCATCACATTTTTTGCATCATGCATGTTTTTTTTTGTTTTTTTAAGCATGAGAGTCATGCATTGATTTTTCTTCATGGTGCATTGAGAGTAGTGGTAACGTTGAATTGCTGATCAGGGCCTAGGCGTCATTTTCGCAACGTTGCGGTGTGGTGTTGATGCATTAGCGTAATTATTTTTAAGCATATTGAATATTGAAATTGCATCATTTTTTCCGTTGTAGCCCTTGAATGCTCCCTGAGTAATTTCACATGTTACATGGGCTGTTATACTATGTGGTGTTTGTTTTTTGGCTAAATGTGCAGATCTATGCATGAATGTCATTGCACTGTCATTGGTATGTGCAACTAATACGTGTTTGCATGACTCAGCTGGAGGCACTCACTCATACTTTGTGCACATGTGCATGTGTCCTACACTGTGTCTACATGTATGTTGGCACATGTGTGCTATGTGTTCACACATGTGTATGACTAGTGAGTAGCAGGTGGAGTACATAGTTATGTCTGTGGGCAGCAATACATGTCTACAAACATATTTTTATTTTGGCCATGTGTCATATACATTCTAAGGCATGTGCCAACCATTATATTTTGTACTCAGGGTATGCAGTGGACTGGGACTGCATTGACATCACGTATCCCCTGTCAAGTTAAGTGGGCATGTGTGTCTACTCACTGGTTACTTCTCGTAGTTACCTAGTAATAGGACAGCTACACATGTGCCATGTATTTTCCTATGCATCTTAGTTGCTGCAGGTGTTATGGACCCGTGTTTTGGTGAAGAATGCTATATGTCATGTGTATATATGGACATGTGTTGTGTCATTGGTGTCATACGTCACAACATTGTTGTGACAAAGAAATGTGCCAGCTCACATTGACATCTTCCTGCATTGACAGAAGTTGTCCTTTTAACTATTGCTTTGTAGTCACATCACTGGCACATAAGTACTGTACGTCAGTACACAATTGATGGGTACATTCATACTCTCACAGGTTTTGTGACACCTATGTCATTATGTTGCTGCTAGGTTAGCTTTTGTAGTGAATCCATTCAAGTTACCATGGCTGGCCCATTATGGTGGTACATGTGTGCAGAGATTCTTGGGATACATGTGCTGCCTCCATTTGTTTTCTGATCTGTCAACATCATGCCAGTCATGACTGTCACATACAATACTGTACCACTGTGTTGCAGTGTAGCACAGTTGGGAGGCCTACCCATCTACATCAATATGTGAGTTTGTGTAGCAACACAAACCCATGGTTGCATGTGGAGGTGCAGGTTGATGTTAGTCCACTTCACTTTGCCACCTGTGCAAGTGCATCAAACATCTGACATTATCATACATTGATGTTGTTTGAGCAGTGGTGCATGGGTTTATTGAGCTTGTATCTCTACTGTTTCTGAAAGCTAATTTCCAGTATGGGAACACTCCCTAGTGGATAGAGGCCTGATTGTGATTAATTCCAGTGCAGTACGAGACATCAGCCTTCCCCTCTCAAGCATAGAGGTCAGGTGCTTACACATGTAGAACATGTATGTATGTTTAGGAGTCCAAATTTGTGTTCATGTTCAGCCTGTTTAAGGGTTGCATGACTGGTGTGACGTAAAGATTAGACAAATTAAATGGTTAAGATTGAATTGTATGTGACTGTCTCCTGTTCTGGTGCCATGCGACGGGTAATTACCATGGTATGGTGGTGGCAAACATGTCTGGCCCATGTACTAACATGCCCACCCTCTCTGTGCACCAGTTAGAGTTTGACATGTAGACACTGGTGTGTTACAGTGTCTCTTTTGGTGATTGTCTGGTCATTATCCCTTTTGTCTGCCATGCCTGGTGAGGTATGTTTGTGTCCTCCATTGCTCCTAGTCTTTTTTCTGCTAGCACCTTGTACACATCTTCTACAGCAACATTGTCAGGTGATATTGGGACAGGATACTACATGTGACATGTGTAAGTTGGAAATATTCTCTTCTCCTACAACTGTCAACTCAGTTGTCAATGTCCCATTGGCAATAATAGTGAGATGGAATGAGTCCCAGACACACATGACATTGCACATGCCACAGCACTTGAGTAGTCACAAATTTGTGGGTATCTCAGAGCTGTACATCCACATCCACCATTGAGCATGGCAATGCAATCCTCCCAGCATGCCACAATTTAGCTGACTCTTACTGTGAATGACTGATGTTGAGGTGTATAATCTCCTTAGTGCTGCATTCATCATTTGCGAAATGCTGACGATATGGCTGTATCTACTCCCACTCAGTGTGATGTGGGTCCTGACTGTATAGGAGAATGCTGCACATGTTCACACAAGCCGCACAATTGTGATATTGGAGACCATTACATGTATGAGCAATTTAGTTATGTTATTACCAAGCAATGGATCTGTCATGTAAGTAACAATGAGTGGCTTGTATTGTTATATGCTGTGTAATGTTGTTATACGGGGCATACTGTGTAGACAATCAGACGCAGGTCAATCATTGTGGACAATGGCATACCTGTTACTACCTAGGATGGACACCCATACATAAGTCTACATGTATTTCTCATTATTAGCAGTGTGCATGTGTGAATCAAGCCTATTTGTGTGACAGGTGTGCATCCTATGTAGATAGGTGTGCACACACTTTGCCTACATTCCAGACAGAATATCATTTGGCAGATGCATTCTGCCATTGTAAATCATAGAACATATAGGCCCTCATTCTGACCCTGGCGGTCAAAGACCGCCAGGGCGGAGGACCGCGGGAGCACCGCCGACAGGCCGGCGATGCTCCAATGGGGATTCCGACCGCGGCGGTAAAGCCGCGGTCGGACCGGCACCACTGGTGGGCTCCCGCCAGTGTACCGCCGCCCCATTGAATCCTCCACGGCGGCGCAGCTTGCTGCACCGCCGCGGGGATTACGACCCCCCCTACCGCCATCCAGATCCCGGCGGTCCGACCGGATGGCGGTAGGGGGGGTCGCGGGGCCCCTGGGGGCCCCTGCAGTGCCCATGCCACTGGCATGGGCATTGCAGGGGCCCCCGTAAGAGGGCCCCTACATGTATTTCACTGTCTGCTGCGCAGACAGTGAAATACGCGACGGGTGCAACTGCACCCGTCGCACAGCTTCCACTCCGCCGGCTCGATTCCGAGCCGGCTTCATCGTGGAAGCCTTTTTCCCGCTGGGCTGGCTGGCGGTCTGAAGGCGACCGCCCGCCAGCCCAGCGGGAAAGTCAGAATTACCGCTGCGGTCTTTCGACCGCGGAACGGTAACCTGACGGCGGGACTTTGGCGGGCGGCCTCCGCCACCCGCCAAGGTCAGAATGAGGGCCATAATCTGTAATGTGTTTGTATATGAATTTAACACCCCTAACTGCTTTATGTCACTGCCAAGCCATTGACCATTCCCCAAGCAATGTGTATGTGCCAATCATGATTTACAGTCCTGCATGGTCAGGGAAGTGGCCTATTGTAGTGCCAGTACATATTCCCATGGACTCACTGGGCAGGCTAAGCTTCCAACATTGACTAATTACCACGGGCAAGTACTGAACAAGCATTGTTACCTATGATGTCCCCCTCTTGTCCCACATGTTCAGTTCAGGCCAAGCTGAACACAGTGTTGTTATAGTGTTCAGTTCCGACATTACTTTACATCCATTTCCTGACAGCCTCTACCTTTTGTGTGGCCATCTTGCATGCTACCTGTTACGGATGGTGTTGTGTTGGTGAATGGCTCATGATATTGCACAGTGCCCACATGATGTACCAATATATGTAGTGGTGCATGGATCTTGACCTTCAGAAGTCACATGCCAGGGATTTGGGTATCACTGATATGTGAGATGGGGTCTGTGGAACCCCCTGCATTACCAAAGGTGTGTGTACCATACTTGTTGTGTCTGTGTTTCTGACACACTCCCAGAGGCTAGATTCACATTCCAGAAATGTATGTATTGGACAAAGAGGAGACCAAGAATTATGTTGTTGAACATCATTTATTTCAGGTGTTTACAGAGTACTTTTTTGGTTGACCATGTATACAAATTGTCTCTCCCCTGCGTACTCCTGCTGCTGTGTTTGGTAGGTCCCTCTAGGTCCTCAGCCTCATCATCCTCCTCCTCCTCATTGTGGACATCTACTTGTCTATCCTAGGGGATATTGTTCCTGACACACATGTTGTGCAGGATAGCACATTCCAGTATGGTCTTGCATACCAGCGGGGAATACAGGAAGCTTACTCCTGTCATGTCCAGGCACCTGAACTGGGATTTGAGAAGGCAAAAGCTCCTCTCCACCACATTGTGTGTTTTCTGGTGTGCTTAGTTGTTGGCACGCTGTTCATTGGTATTTGGATTTGCAAATGGGGTCATGACCCAGAGCTGTATGCCTTAACCTTGGTCAGTTACAAAGATAAGATGGAAACATTTAGTGAAGAGTTGAGAGGGACCATGAATATTCCATGGCAGTAGTTGATTGCAGTTTGAGTGGAGACTGAGAGGTGTTTGTGGAATTGTGAATGTTCCAGTTCAATTTGACTGTGTTGATGTACATGTCATTCTTGGGTACTTACTCAAGGAACTGTATGTGACCATCTGGATTCCAATATGTGTGTTCATCATGTATGTAACATGTTTTGTGTAGTCCATTTTAGTATAAGGGTCCGCATATTAGATGAAGGCTACCACCTCCTTGCAGCACAATGGTGTTAGATATGTGACCAGCATAGTTGCCCTACAAAGCCATCCTATTCCATCGATGTAGGCATGTGGCATTACGCATGCAGTGCAACACTTAGTGGGCCTTAATGGCAGACGGTGGTTGTGTCAATCATCTTGGCCCTCATTACAAATCTGGTGTTCTCAAGTATGCCAGACTCACAGTGGCAGTTGGACTGCTGCATTCAAGGCAGTCTGACCCCCAAATTATGACCGCAGTGGACCCACCACGTTTGGACTGCCAACATTGCCAGGTTGCCACCAGTCAGCTGCCTGGCAGTCCCAGCCATCTTAATCTGCCAGGGCAGCGCTGCAAGCAGCGCGGCCCTCCAGATTTAGACTCCCAAATCTGTCAGCCTTTGCATGGTGGTTCCACCGCCATGCAAGGGCTGGTGAAATGGGGGTGTCAGGTGCCCCCTGGAGGCCCCTGCACTGGCCATGCAATTGACATGGCCAGTGCCTGGTCCCACATGAACAGACCTGTAGTACTTTCCAATGCCCAAATTACACCCAGTAAAAACCGCTACCGGTGCTGCTGTACCCACCACAATGCCACATTGCAGCTGGATAACTTACAATCCGGCTGCAATGTTTAGACCCTCTTCCCAGCTGGGCCGGCGTATGAAAAAAATAATGTTTCTATCGACAGGCCCAGCAGTGAACTCCTAGTCGGGCCAGCAGGGTTTAGACCACAATGGCAGTTAACTGTGGTGGAAGTTTACCAAGCGGCCTCTGCCGGACAACAAGCTCATGATGAGTGTCCAGGTGTCCAAGGGTGTGTATCATATTTTAGCATGGTGATCACATTTGGTACTGGTGTGTGTCCTATCTTCTTAGTAATTGGATTTTCTACCAGACTTACTACAAATGCACAGTGCAGACTTTAGGAGGGGACCCTGCTATATTTCTGAAAGGTCACTTATTACAGTCCTACAGGGGTCTACTATGACAGCCATGTACATTCCAGTTTAACAGTAAATCTGTTTCATGGTGTAATATTGTTAGTCTACAGTGCAGGCATGATGGTGTTATGGGGCGGTAAGTGGGGCAACTGAGGTGTCAGTTGAGTAGTTGTGGCACCATTTCTCATGATTCTGCCCCTTTGTCTATAATGACAGGTACATTACTCTTACGATGTGTGCAATACAATGCATTTGACAGATGTATGTGAAGCCTACAGGTATGTTAGGCATGTGTAGATGGGATGAAGTTGTGGTTGGCACCACTTGGCTGTCATTTGATGTGGATTGTGCCTGAGTCTTGGACACCATGAATGAGGTGGGGATGTGCCTAGGTGTGACTTTCTTTACATGTTCATGTCATAGGCCATTGACATGGTTTGGTCCAATGTGTGTGAAGTATACTTAGTAGTCAACCAGTGGACACTTGTAGTGGTTTGTGGTCTTATTCTGTATGCAAAGTGTAAATAGCTCTTCCTGTCATTCACGTGGTGTGGCTGATAGTTTGTGGCTGTGTTAGGTACATGTTGGTGTCTGCACTTGTGATGTCCAATCATTGTGGTGTACTGCGCCATGTTGCATATGTCTTTTGCCAGTAAGTCTGTGGTCCCATGAGTCTGTGTTGTGGTGTATATTTTGTTTGTCCTACAGGGTTGTGTTGTGTGTGTATTGATTGGTTGGTTGACTTACCGACAAGTAGGACATTGTCATATTGTCCATCCTGGAACCGCTCGTTGATCGTGGAGTGTCAGAATATGTAAGCATCATGGAGGTGCCTGGGTACTTGGCTGAGATGTGGGTGAAGAGCCCACGGTGGTCCACAATGGCCTGTACATTTATCGAATGTGTGTGCTTGCGGTTCCTATATAGGTGTTCTGTAGCTGCAGGTGGCACCAGTTGCCCATGTGTCAGGTATAAGGCTGTGCCCGGTCCAGGTCCCGCCCGAAACTCCGCTTCAGCACTTTATGCGCACCACTTGTCATCCCCTCTTGTTCCAAAAATGGCCATCAGCGTTGTCTACCCTGTGGTAAAGCTCATGTAGCTGCAGGTTCAGGACATTGGTGGACAAGATGCACTTATCAGTGCTATTCTATGAACGGACTACAATTCCCATGTTTTTAGAGGCAGCAGCCATCTTGGGGTGTGGCAGGCCTATAAAGTCCAGCCACACCCAAGCACGTTGCTCACTATTTTGAAGACTTCAATGCAGTCAGACCTCGTGGGGGTTCCTCTGAAGAAGAGCAGATTTCCTGCATGGAAAATTGGAGTATTCTTGTTTCCATGGTGAATTCAGATACGAGTAGGTCGTACTCGTAGTGGTGAGGTCTTGATGAGCCCAAGCTTGAAGGGAGTTGTTACTTCCAAAAGGTAAAGCGCCCCTTAGCACAACAAGCAAAGTGTTTTCAGTTTTCAGAGTAAAGCAGCCTTGGTGCGACAATTAAATCGCTTCCGAGCACAGAAGTAAAGCGCCTCTTAGCACAACGAGCAAAGTGCTTCAGGACACACATATAAAGCACCTTCAGTCCACATGATTAAAGCGTCCTTGGCACAGCAATCAAAGCGCTTCAGTCCACATGAGTAAAGCGCCCTTGTCACGGCAATCAAAGCGCTTCAGTCCACATGACTAAAGTGCCCTTGACACGGCAATCAAAGCGCTTCAGTCCACATGAGTAAAGCACCTTTGGCGCAGCAATCAAATCGCTTCAGTCCACATGAGGAAAGCGCACTTGGCACAGCAATCAAAGCACTTCAGTCCACATGAGTAAGGCGCCCCTTAGCATAACGAGCGTAGTGCTTCAGATGAAACAAGTGAAAGCGCTATCTGGCAAAAGGAACAAAGCGCTTCAAGTTCAATGAGTAAAACTTTCCGGCCTATAGTTGTGAATGTGAAAGCATTTTTGGAGATAAGCAAATTATAGTTTTCATTGTTTTTTGGAAAGTATAATATGTGAAAAGCATATTTAATTCTTTGAGAATTTCTAGGCTATGATCAAAAGTTTATGTTATGAATGCATAGTTGTTACAGGATTGAAATTCAGAGTATGACCATAGTCCAAAGCTCTTGCCATCTCTTGGTTCTGAGATTGTAGTTTGTTCTTGTTCCATGATTCTAAGAAGGGGCTTTGCCCTCACTTGAAAAGGGGTCTCAATCTGATATCACGGAGGCGCCTTTAGTGAGGAGTCTATTGATGAGTTATACTGCTATGAATGAGTATATGCATATTTTTCTAATTTTTCTTTTCAGATCTCTCTCCCTGCAGTTCCCTACCCTAATTCCCTTCCCCCAGGCAGGCTTCGTCATAACTCTGTACTATAATAGCTTTCTGAGTTGGTGACGCCAGGAGGGGGGCCTTTTGTTCAGCAACGTGCAGAGCCCGATAAAGGACACTGTGACAACATGGGTGTAGTCCATTGCACCTTGCACATGCGGAAACTCAGCAATCAGATACAATCCTTGCATGGTTTCCTGCTGCAGTTGCTGGGTGTTAGGGAAGCAGATGTGGTGGGGTGTGAGGCAAATGATGGCATCTAGGATCTTAGGCATGTAAACAGATATTGATTGCTGGGAGACACCAGCCACTAGTGCCCCTGTTGTCTGAAATGATCCAGAAGCCATCATATTAAGAACAGTGAGGAGCCTTGTGATGGGTGGTATGTTGTAGGGAGTTTGCAGCTTTACTGTAATGTCTGGTGCAATCTTGATCAGCAGGCATAGAATAGGCTCCCAGTTGAGATGGTAAGTCCTGATGATGTCTTGCTCCCTGAGGTCAAAGAGGGTTGTCGTCTGATGAAATATCCTCTCCTGCCTCCTGCGTTGCCTTTGTGGGTTCTGTTGTGGTGTTTGGGGGTTGCTGTTGTGGAGGGATCAGCTGTCGTTGCAGACGTCTGTGGCGTGTGCCTAGATGGAGCAGTACAACTTCCATGTTGCCCTGGAGAAAGCAAATGTTTCTTCTGTGAATATTTCCCTATATTGTGGTGTATGTGCCTCATTTTAACTCTTGTTTAGACCCAGGCATTAAAATTTGATGCAAAACAGGGTTAATGTAATTTTTTGGGTCCACCTCCCGCCCGTGCGTCATTTTTGAATTGGGGGATAAATATTGCTCCAGAGGCCTAGAGACTTTTTGGGATGGGAACGCCTACCTTGCATCATATTAACGCAAGGTAGTTTTTACACATCAAAAAATGATGTTAACTCCTATATTTTGACACAATGCGGGAAACCGCTTTAAAATATAAATATGGAGTAAAGTTTGCGCTGAATTAGCGTAAAAACAATGATGTTAATTCAGTACAACAGAATATAAATATGCTCCTTAGTATTTAAAAAATACTCTTGTTGTAGTTAAATGTAGAATGGCAGGCCCAATAGTTTGTACATATCTACTTCTAACCATTAGAGGAGAAAAATCCATGGGCATTGAGTCACCAAAATACCAGGGGTTGCTGAATCACACAACCTTGACCCTAATGACATCATACGGCCTTTGAACCTCAATCTTCGAAGGAGGTTATGTCATATGACCTTAACTCTGGTGCCATCACAATAACTGTCATAGCTGAAGCAGTATATTAAATGTATCTGCAGAATATTAACACAACATATAAACTTCTGTTTTGGATATCAACAGTATTACGGATATCAACAGTATTAGTGAGCTGACATGATCTGAAAGGGAAACATTACTCATTTCTCTTAGTATTACATGAAAAATTGTTTCTTTATTTGAATAGTATATAGTGTCATAAAACATACAGCACCACTGGGAATCTACAATTTGTATACCACACCTCTGATTAAATAGTTGCCATAATGTAACCTGCAATGAGAAATGTGTTGATAAATCATAGGAAGAGAACAAAAACAGATTTATATAAATCACTAGTTATTATGCCCATAAGTATTAATTAATTTTGAGTCTGGATCATATATAAAATATGAAATATATTCCTTTTAATATATTTTGATTTAAGATCATTTCAAAGGCTACATTACTTGAGTGAGTCACAGAGGTGGAGGTTGAATTCAGATACTTCATTTTCAATGTATTCACCTTAATGAAACATAAATGCAACTTGTTTAAAAATGTTTGTTATTAGATACATTTTTTTATTTAATCAGAAGAGTTCACATTTCACTATTGGATTTACTAATTTTACAACACTTTACATGTAAAGCCCAATTCCCGGTGGAAGTGGTAGAAAGTAAACTACACTCATCTAGAATTGTTTACCTTCAGCTCTTGGAGTGGTGGCTGGTGATTTTTGAAAGTGGTAAGTGGTAATACTTGCCCTGTATTGTAGCAACTAAATCAAGTGAACTTGGCATCTTCTAGGGTACGCTCAGGCAGGTCTCATCCAAGAATGATTTGATGGAATTGGGCATGAAAGTGCATTTTAAATTAGCTGAAGAGCCGCAGGCCCTGAAAAAACATGTATTCAATAGTTAACTCTTGAATAGTGTACCCTGATTGTTCCCAGGGGTTTATCCCATTTTGTTTCCAAAATGTGCAAGGGATTTCAAAATATCTTAACATTATATCTATTGTGACTGGTCCAGTATATTGTGATGTGTGCTTCCCATAAGCCATGGGTGCCCCTTCAGTCCAAAAATCACATACAATGCTTTGCCATTAGTGCTGTACATAAACAACGTGTGTCCCTTATGCAAAAAATGATCTCTAGTATGTCAGGGTCAACATTGTGTTGTGATTGACTCTCTCCTATATGCAACTTTGTCTTCCCTTTGCCAAACATGACCTTCAGTGTGTCAGTGCCAGCATTTTAGCATGGGTGCCACACAGGCCAAGAATATGACAATTCCAGCAGTTTTCCATAGGTGCCCACATGCCAAGAATTACATCCAGTATGCCAGGGCCAGCAATTTGTCATGAGTGTCTCACAAGCCAAGTATAACGTCTAGTATGCCCTAGTGTGCTGCCATTTTATCCTGAGAAGAGCTGCATCATAAATGCAAGGGCCAGAATTTTGCCATGGGTTCCTATTTAATGCTAGAATTACACTTCTCTATGGCAGAGCCATGGGCATCCTCACAAGCATGGTACAACATTCTCACTCATGCACACTTATATTCACTCATTCATGCTCACACTCTCACTCATTCATTGTCACTCACTTGTAGTTACTCATTTGCTCTTACAGATACTCTCACAAATTGCCACACACTCTCATTTATTATTGTTCACACTCCTTCACACTCTCTAACATTTTCTCACACTCATGTTCATTCTAAACCAGATACTGTCACGTTTTTGCAAGTGATCTTTCTCTCACTCACTTACTCTCACTCACTGACTAACTCATACTCACTGACACTTTGAGGGATGTTTAATAAAAAATAGTTCCATTCAGTGCAGCAGCCAAAGGTGTGACACTGCACTGCACTAGGAGAACAGAACATTTCAAACATATTTAGATACAGCACTGCTGTTCTTTTCCCCAGTGATGGTATACAAACAGGCTGCTTAGCACCCCACACAAATTACTTTGCACCATGGTGCAAAGGTGCGTGCATGATGTCTACCATAGGTTTTGTGCTTGAAGGGTAATGTTCAAAAGCAATATGCTCTGCCTAGCCAACATAAACATTTTTCACACATTGGATGTGTCTTGTATAGTGCAGCACACATGCAATGTGTAAAAAGTTAGAAGAAATTAAGATATTTATCATCTGCCTCCCTCAAGAACTTGTTATTTTTGCTGCAAAGCACTGTCTAATATTTTTAGTAGATAGGACGTTGCATCGAAAACTGTGTGTTGTAGCATGGGAATGTCAATATAATGTCCATACCCGCCCATGTGATGCAAAGTAGCATAAACTAGTTTGAAGCATTAAATGTACTTATTTAAGACTACTTTTCAGTTTAAAAATGTTTTGAATTGGAAATTAAATAGCTTGTCAGTACTTTGCACAAGTTGGAGCCACTTTACATGACTTTGCAACAGCACAAAGTTTTGTTAAATCAGTCTAAGTCAATCACACTCATTTTCACTACCTGTAACTCACTCTCACTTACTTTCATGCACACACACACTGACAGATGCTCACACATACACATTGTCTCTCACACAATCACCCATATGTACACAACCTACATTTAAACGCCTTTAGTTTTACTTGATACAACTTTCAAAGCAGGCCCAATTTCAGCATGTCAGTGGCAGCAGTTCCTTTTTTGCTATGCTAATAGTAAATAAAGCATTATCATTCAGTATTAGTATAATAAAAAAATGGATAGAAAAGGAGGTTGGGACCCGACACCTACAAGGACAGCTGTCCCCGTGTTCTTGGTACTGATGTAGTCACCTCTGAGGACAGGGGTTGCAAAATCACTGCCAGGGTTCACAAGGGGCAAGTCAGGGGCCACAACTGCCACCCCGGCTACACCTTAATGACCTCCACAGAAAAGTCTGTGACTGTGGGCCCTTCTTGTAATACATCTTTTGACCTAGATAACAGATGTACCCTTACAAAATATACTTAGACTAAAATAATAGAATATACAATTCGATAAGACACTCAAAAACCTCTGGAAGTTAACAAAATCCAAATATAAACATATGGGGTTTGATTCACAATTGCTATTTTGGTCAAAACATACATTTAAAACCAAACATAACAGGATTAATGCCAGTCAGGTATTCACAGTTTTGCTCATTAAATTCATCACATTTTTATAATACCTTCAAAATGTAGTCCTAGATTGATAGAAAATAACACACTGATCAGTGTCTTCCATTAGGTGTAGAATGATATCGTCTAGTTTGTGCAAGCAAGAATCTAAAGGTAGACTGTGCAATCCCTAAATAGGTCGTGTAGTGGATGACTAGGAGGGTTACAAGCCAACAGTTCTGCTACAGCCCTTTGCTAGTATAAATAAAGTTTGAAAGGCAAAGTTTAGCCTTAACCACTCACTCTGGGGCCCCAACCGATCTGTGCCCCCACCAGCTTTTCAACCTCAGGTCCAACACCATCAGCAAGGAACTAACCGCCATCCTCACACCTCCATCATCATGGCATCTTTCCCATACAAATGGAAGCATGCAGAGGTTAAGCCACTTGTTTTGTTTTTATACAAGGGAATAAGCTTGATTGTTTATATTTCATATATTTTACATGACTGTATTTGTTCTACCAGTGAAATAAGGTTCATGCTTGTATCAGCATAGATTATAATGTACATACTTACAATTGTCAGTCCCCTGGTACACTGAGGAATATATAATGAGGTTCTTAGGGATTCAAATTGGATGGGAGAAGGATTATCCTAGAGCGACGGGAATATTTTGGTTACTACCAAGATGGTGTACATATTTATTCATATCGTTGTGCTTTTTATGTTCAAAATGTAGCATGAGCGTGCATTTTGCGTGTTTTGGTTGTAAGATATAGATCATAGGGTTAGGTGTAAGTTACAATTAATAGTGATATTTTTCCAGATTTTTTGGATTTGTCCATATTTATTTACATCTTTGTGTTCTCTAGCTTTCAAAATCTAACATGAGCGGTGCATTTTGTGTTCTTTTTTTGATTGTTTGACATGTATCATAGGGCTTGGGGCAATTTATAGTTAATAGCAATCTTTTTCGAGACTGTTTAGATTCTTTAATTGGTGTAGTGAGTGGAGGTTATTATTCTCTGAGCTAGACACACAGATAACGGAGAGTAGTGACACTTCACTACTCTCAACATGGCGCTTGCTTGTGCCACCCACACAAGTAACCCTGTAATCATGTCTCAGACCTGCCACTGCAGTGTCTGTGTGTGTATTTTACACTGTAAATTCGACTTGGCAAGTGTACCCACTTGCCAGGCCTAAACCTTCCCTTTTCTTACATGTAAGGCACCCCTAAGGTAGGCCCTAGGTAGCCCCAAGGGCAGGGTGCAGTGTATGGATAAGGTAGGACATATAGTAATGTGGTTTATATGTCCTGACAGTGAAATACTGCCAATTTCATTTTTCACTGTTGCAAGGCCTGTCTCTCTCATAGGATAATATGGGGGCTACCTTTAAATATGATTAAAGCGTAGATTCCCCTAGAGAGTATATGGACATGTGGAGTTTGGGGTCCCTGAACTCACAATTTAAAAATACATCTTTTAGTAAAGTTGATTTTGAGATTGTGCGTTTGAAAATGCCACTTTTAGAAAGTGAGCATTTTCTTGCTTAAACCATTCTGTGACTCTGCCTTGTTTGTGGATTCCCTGTCTGGGTCAGTTTGACAGTTGGGTTGTTTTTCACCTCACACTAGACAGTGACACAAAGGGGGCTGGGGTGTAACCTGCATTTCCTGATTAGCCATCTCTGCTAGGAGGGAGGGGAAGAGTGGTCACTCTCCTCTGAAAGGACTGTGTCTGCCTCTGACAATGCAGTCTCCAACCCCCTGGTGTGTGTCTGAGGCCTTGCCTGGGCAAGGCAGGATTTCACAAGTAGGTGTGAGTCCCCTTTGAAGAAAGGTGACTTCAAAGACTAAAATGGGTATAAGAAGGGCACCCAAATCTACAGACTTTAGAAACACTTCTGGAACCAAGAGGAACCTCTGCCTGGAGAAGAGCTGATAGCTGAGGAAGAAGTGCTGCCCTGCCTGTGACTGTGCTTTGTGGAGCTTTCCTGCAGTGCTGCTTCTGCCAGAGTAAGAGGGCAAAGACTGGACTTTGTGTGCCTTCCATCTTGTGAAGAAATCGCCAAGAGCTTGAGTTAGAGCTTGCCTCCAGTTGTTTGAAGTCTCAGGGACAGCAAAGACTTCTCTCTGCCAGCACCTGGAGTCTCTAGAAAGACTCCTGCTCTGACAAGTGGTGCCCTATCCAGTTCCTGGGCCCTTGAAAAGTAAGTTGATGGAAATCCAAGGAAATCGACTTCGGACGACTCCGGACCCACGCCGCTGCTGAATCCGGTGACGCCGCCTGCACCCGACGCCATAACCTTCGCTGGAACGCGACGCTCTTCGCAGGCCCGACGCCGCTGCAGCCCCGCTGAAGTCACCGCACCATGTCGTAACCGACGCCGCTCGAAGTGCACGGATTCAATGTTTCGCACAGATGCCGCGATCCCCGATTTCGCGCATCGGCTTGTTTTCACTCTTCACCAAAGGTACTGTACTTGGGGGTCTACACGACTCCGTGTCCGGCGCCGCTAGTGTCGGCTTGTTGGGAACGACTCCGTCACAACGCCGTGTTAACATCTCATCGAAGCATTTTTGTTTCTAAGTGCTATTTTTGAGTTTAATCTTTAAAAATTCATAACTTGACTTGTGTATGTCGGATTTTTTTCGTCTTGGTCTTGTTTTGTTTAGATAAATATTTCCTATTTATCTAAACTGGTGTTGTGTCATTTTGTAGAGTTTTCATTAAGTTACTGTGTGTGTTGGTACAAGTACTTTACACCTAGCGCTCTGAAGTTAAGCCTACTGCTCTGCCAAGCTACCAAGGGGGTAAGCAGGGGATAGCTGAGGGTGATTCTCTTTTACCCTGACTAGAGTCAGGGTCCTTGCTTGAACAGGGGTAACCTGACTGTTAACCAGAGACCCCATTTCTAACATTGCTGATCAGCGGTTGGGATTTGGACTTGTATTTGTACTTGACATACAGTAATTAAGTGTACACCACTGTTTGAGTTCAGACCACTACGTGACAACATACTACTAATCTTGTGATTTTTGTTTTTTTTCTATTTGGACTGTTTTTGCTCTGCATTCATTTTTTTTCTCGCTGATTCCTTGATTGACTTTCTTTGGAACTTCATTTGGGAACTTGTGTTTCTGCCTTTGGAACTTTACACTTGTTTTTGAATCTTCATCATGTCCCATGCTGGAGATGCATCAGTTGGAGCTGACTTTGACCTTGAGAAATTGGAGAGTTATACCAAAGCTCAGTTGAAGCAGTTCTGTAAAAGTTTTGACTTTCCCAATAAGAGCTCATCCAGGAAGGAGGAGCTGCAAAAGGCGCTGAGGGCCTGGGTGACAGCCAAGAGCACTGAAGGGCACACAGAGGATGAGGGAGATGAGGAGGATGAGGAGGAGTGTTCAGTACACAATGGTATTGTGGGTGGGCCTGTTATGTCCAGGGACAAGGTCTCCAGGGCAGGTGGCAGTGTCTCATCCAAGGGTCTGACACCTGAGGAGTTACAGGACAGACAGGCAGAAAGGGAGCACCAATTGGAGCAGAGGAGGCTAGCCCTTGAGGAGAGGAAGTTAGCAATGGCTCATGAGCTTAGCTTGAGAGAAATGGATCATAGAAGCCAGTCCAGTGGAGATGGTGGCAGCAATCCTACAGTGCAGCCTGCGAGAAGGGTACACTTCCCAAAAGACCTTGTGAGGGATTATAAGAGGGACGATGATATCTACTTGTGGTTCAAGGGTTATGAGTCAGCTCTCCACATGAACCTGGTCCCTGAAGCTCATTGGGGGGCAGCCCTGTGGAAGCATTTTGAGGTAGAGGGGAGGGACACACTGACAGCCTTAGGGGATGCTCAGGATCTCACCTACCCTGTCATGAAGGAGGCCTTACTCACCAGGTATGGTCTCACCCCTGAGCAGTACAAGGAGACGTTTAGATCCTACAAGAGAAAGAAATCCCAAACATGGTTTGAATGTGTTGATTCTTTTTGCAGGTCACTGGATGGTTGGGTGAAAGGCAGTAAGGTAAACATGTATGAGGGGCTTTACAATTTAATTGCTTGGGAGCACTTGTACATTTTATGTTTTCCAGAGCTGCGCCAGCACCTCATTGACAGCAAGCTGACTGACCCCAGGAAGCTTGCACAGGAAGCGGACAGCTGGGAGAGCACCAGGGTCCAAAAGAGGTATGGGGAGACCACGCCAAGGGTGGGCAGGGTCCCTCTCAGAAGAAAGGGGGGGTGTATGGGCAAACAAGGGGGAGTTCTCTAAAGGGCCCCAAACTGATTCCCTGGGTAAGGATTCCCAACCCCCCAGTAAAAAGAAGCCATAGTTGTCTAAAGGGAAGCCAGTGGCAGGTGGTCCCCCATGTAAGTGCTATGCATGTGACCAGGTGGGTCATGTGAGGGGGGACCCCAAATGCCCCAAAAGTACACTGGCACCTACTGGTGCACCGTCCCAGGGTTTGGCCAGTGTAGCGCTTTTGGAGGAGTTGGTTTCAGGTGGGTGGGAACCAGCAGAAATTACCCTTGTCTCACTAGGGGACAGTGAGATGGTCCAGAGAAACCTAGTGCCTGATAACACTAAGAAGTACAGGCAATGGGTGACCATCAATGGACAGAGGGTGGAGGCTCTGAGAGACACAGGAGCCAGTGTGACTACAGTGAGGAGTCACCTGGTGTCTGAAGAGCAGATTGATCCCCGGGTACTTCACCAAGTAGTTGCGGTAGACAACTCTGAGCTCCTCTGCAGAGTGGTGCAGGTTCCCTTTGAATGGGGGGGGGGGGTCTCAGGTTCCTGGAAAGTAGCTGTGAGTCCAACCATGCCTGTTGATTGTTTGCTAGGTAACAACCTGGAGGATTCCCCTTGGAAGGAGGTGGAACACAGGTCTCACTTGGAGATGTTGGGTCTGCCTGGGTGGGTATGCGTATCCACCCGGTCTATGGCAGCCAATCAAGGTAGTCAAGAGCCCCTGGAGCCTGAAACAGTGGCCCTGGGGACCGCCAAGAAGAGGAAGGGCAGGGGGCACGAGAAACCGGCCGCCGAGGTTCCCACGGTCTGGGAGGAGGCGGAGCCTGAGGGTGATGCCCCGACACCTACAGGGGAGCAGGTGGCTGAACTGAGGGAGGTCCCTGAGCTGTCACAGTGGCAGCAGGAAGGGGGACCCACCAGGGAAGCATTCTGCACAGCGCAGAAGGAGTGCCCTACTCTTGAGGGGCTGCGGCAGCAGGCTGCAGCCCAGACGGCTGGCGAGGCGCCAGGTACTCACCTGATATATTGGGAGGATGGCCTCCTGTACAGTGAGCCTAAGGTTCCTGAGCCTGGGTCAGCTCTTATGCTGGTGGTACCCCAGTGCTTCAGGGCCTTCCTACTGGGTTTGGCTCATGATGTGCCTTTGGAAGGACATCTAGAGCAGGACAAGACCTATAAGAGGCTTGTCTTCCACTTTCACTGGCCCTTGATGCACAAGCAGTCAGCTGCTTATTGTAGGTCTTGTCAGACTTGTCAGGCAAGTGGCAAGAGTGGGGGAAAATGCAAAGCTCCCCTCCAACCTTTACCTGTAGTCAGTACTCCCTTTGAAAGGGTAGGAATTGACCTTGTGGGGCCTCTGGATCCCAAGACAGCCATGGGCAACAGGTTCATCCTGGTCTTGGTGGACCATGCCACACTGTACCCAGAAGCCATTCCTCTAAGGATGGTCACTGTCCCCGTGGTGGGACGTGCCTTGATGGGAGTTTTTACCCGCATGGGGTTCCCCAAGGAAGTGGTATCTGATAGAGGTACAAACTTCATATCCACTTATATGAAGTCTCTGCGGAATGTGTGGGGGGTAACCTACAAGTTCACCACACCTTACCACTCCCAAAGTAATGGTCTGGTTGAGAGATTCAACCGCACCTTGAAAGACATGATTCAGGGCCTGTCAGAGCCTTTGAGGCATAAGTGGGACATCCTCTTGCCATGCCTTCTGTTCGCTTACTGGGAGGTGCCTCAAAAGGGACTTGGCTTTAGCCCCTTTGAGCTCATCTATGGCCACCCTGTGAGGGGACCGCTCAGTCTGGTGAAGGAGGCTTTGGAGAAAGCTCCTAGTAAACCACCCCAGGATGTATTTAGCTACATGCTGGCACTAAGAAACCAGACTGCCCGCTTCAGGAGTCTCGCTCAGGAGAACCTGGAAGCAAGCCAGGAGGATATGAAAAGGAGGTACGACCAGAATGACACTCTGGTTGAGTTTCAGCCTGGACAAAAAGTGTGGGTCATGGCACCAGTGGAGCCTAGGGCTCTCCAAGATAAGTGGACTGGGCCTTTTGAGTTGGTGGAAAGAAAGAGCGAGGTCACCTATCTGGTAGACTTGCAATCCCCCAGGAACCCTTTGAGGGTCCTACATGTCAACCGCCTCAAACCACACTTTGAGCGAACTGAGCTATCCATGCTCCTAGCGACAGATGACGGGGTGGAGGAAGAGAGTGAGCCTCTTACTGACCTCCTGTCTGCAGGAGAGAAAGATGGCTCTGTGGAGGGAGTGATCCTCTCCCCCTCCTTGACTGAGGAACAGCAGAGGTACTGTCGCCATGTGTTGGGACAGTTCACCTCGCTGTTTTCCCTGATCCCAGGAGTCACACACCTGTGCACACATGATGTGGACACTGGGGATAGTACACCTGTTAAACATAAGGTTTACAGGGTGACTGACAGGGTCAGGGCTTGCATTAAGGAGGAAGTCTCCAAAATGTTAACCCTAGGGGTTATTGAGCACTCCAGCAGTCCTTGGGCCAGCCCAGTGGTATTGGTCCCAAAGGCTGCTGCTCCTGGTGCCACTCCAGAACTTAGGTTCTGAGTGGACTACTGGGGTCTCAATGCGGTCAGCAAGACTGACGCACACCCCATCCCCCGAGCTGATGAGCTCATTGATCAGTTAGGAGCTGCCAAGTACCTCAGTACGTTTGATTTACCATCTGGGTACTGGCAGATTGCCTTAACTGAGGGGACAAAGGAGAGGTCAGCATTCTCTACCCCAGATGGGCACTTCCACTTCAATGTGATGCCTTTTGGGATGAAGAATGCCCCTGCCACCTTTCAGAGGTTGATCAACCAGGTGTTGGCAGGACTGGATGAGTTCAGTGCCGCTTACCTGGATGACATTGCTGTGTTTAGTTCCACATGGGAGGAACACCTGCAACACCTCTGGAGAGTGTTAGAGGCCCTGCAGAGGGCAGGCCTCACTATTAAGGCGAGCAAGTGCCAAATAGGGCAGGGGTCGGTGGTGTACTTAGGACACCAGGTGGGGAGTGGCCAGGTGGCACCCCTACAGCCTAAGATTGACACGATTCTGGCTTGGGAGCCTCCCAAGACCCAGACTGAATTGAGAGCCTTTTTAGGTCTCACAGGATATTACCGGAGGTTTGTTAAGGGATATGGTACCATTGTTACCCCCTTAACTGGGTTAACTTCTTATAAGCAACCCAAGAAAGTGATCTGGACAGAGGCTTGCCACAACGCTTTTGATGCTTCGAAGGATGCCATGTGCACAGCACCTGTGCTGCAGGCACCTGACTACTCCAAAGAGTTTGTTGTGCAAACAGATGCCTCAGAGCATGGTATTGGAGCAGTACTCTCACAGTTTAATGAAGAGGACGTAGATCAACCCGTAGCCTTCATTAGCAGGAGGTTACTACCCAGGGAACGTAGGTGGAGTGCCATAGAACGCGAAGCCTTTGCTGTGTTTTGGGCACTGAAGAAGCTAAGACCCTACTTGTTCGGGACTCACTTCCGAGTCCAGACCGACCACAGGCCCCTCACATGGTTAATGCAGATGAGGGGTGAGAATCCAAAACTGTTGAGGTGGTCCATTTCCCTACAGGGGATGGACTTTACGGTGGAACACCGTCCTGGTTCAGAGCATGCCAATGCTGATGGTCTGTCCAGGTTCTTCCACCTTAGTGATGAGAACTCCCATGAGGTTGGGTAGTTGCTCCCTACTTTTAGCTGGGGGCGACACGTGTTAGACTTTTCATCCTTGGCGTGGTCTCCCTTAACTTTTTGCCTCTGTTCCCCAGGTTGTTGATGTGTGCTGGACTCTGATTTTGCTGTTTTTGTTACTCTGGGCACTTTACCACTGCTAACCAGTGCTAAAGTGCAAGTGCTCCTATTTAAAATGTGTACGTAATTGGTTCTCCATAATTGGCATACTAGTTTTACTGTTAAGTCCCAGGGCCTGTAAATCAAATGTTACTAGTGGGCCTGCAGCACTGGTTGTGCCACCCACACAAGTAACCCTTGTAATCATGTCTCAGACCTGCCACTGCAGTGTCTGTGTGTGTATTTTTACACTGTAAATTCGACTTGGCAAGTGTACCCACTTGCCAGGCCTAAACCTTCCCTATTCTTACATGTAAGGCACCCCTAAGGCAGGCCCTAGGTAGCCCCAAGGGCAGGGTGCAGTGTATGGATAAGGTAGGACATATAGGCCCTCATTCTGACCTTGGCGGGCGGCGGAGGCCGCCCGCCAAAGTCCCGCCGTCAGGTTACCGTTCCGCGGTCGAAAGACCGCGGCGGTAATTCTGACTTTCCCGCTGGGCTGGCGGGCGGTCTCGTTCAGACCGCCAGCCAGCCCAGCGGGAAAGAGGCTTCCACGATGAAGCCGGCTCAGAATCGAGCCGGCGGAGTGGAAGCTGTGCGACGGGTGCAGTTGCACCCGTCGCGTATTTCACTGTCTGCGCAGCAGACAGTGAAATACATGTAGGGGCCCTCTTACGGGGGCCCCTGCAATGCCCATGCCAGTGGCATGGGCACTGCAGGGGCCCCCAGGGGCCCCGCGACCCCCCCTACCGCCATCCGGATCTCGGCGGTCCGACCGCCGGGATCTGGATGGCGGTAGGGGGGGTCAGAATCCCCGCGGCGGTGCAGCAAGCTGCGCCGCCGCGGAGGATTCAATGGGGCCGCGGTACACTGGCGGGACCCCGCCAGTGGTGCCGGTCCGACCGCGGCTTTACCGCCGCGGTCGGAATCCCCATTGAAGCACCGCCGGCTTGTCGGCGGTGCTCCCGCGGTCCTCCGCCCTGGCGGTCAAAGACCGCCAGGGTCAGAATGAGGGCCATAGTAATGTGGTTTATATGTCCTGACAGTGAAATACTGGCAATTTTGTTTTTCACTGTTGCAAGGCCTGTCTCTCTCATAGGATAATATGAGGGCTACCTTTAAATATGATTAAAGCGTAGATTTCCCTAGAGAGTAGATGGACATGTGGAGTTTGGGGTCCCTGAACTCACAATTTAAAAATACATCTTTTAGTAAAGTTGATTTTGAGATTGTGCGTTTGAAAATGCCACTTTTAGAAAGTGAGCAGTTTCTTGCTTAAACCATTCTGTGACTCTGCCTTGTTTGTGGATTCCCTGTCTGGGTCAGTTTGACAGTTGGGATGTTTTTCACCTCACACTAGACATTGACACAAAGGGAGCTGGGGTGTAACCTGCATTTCTTGATTAGCCACCGCTGCTAGGAGGGAGGGGTGGAGTGGTCACTCTCCTCTGAAAGGACTGTGCCTGCCTCTGACAATGCAGATTCCAACCCCCTGGTGTGTGTCTGAGGCCTTGCCTGGGCAAGGCAGGATTTCACAAGTAGGTGTGAGTCCCCTTTGAAGAAAGGTGACTTCAAAGACTAAAATGGGTATAAGAAGGGCACCCAACTCTACAGACTTTAGAAACACTTCTGGAACCAAGAGGAACCTCTGCCTGGAGAAGAGCTGATGGCTGAGGAATAAGTGCTTCCCTGCCTGTGACTGTGCTTTGTGGAGCTTTCCTGCAGAGCTGCTTCTGCCAGAGTAAGAGGGCGAAGACTGGACTTTGTGTGCCTTCCATCTTGTGAAGAAATCTCCAAGGGCTTGAGTTAGAGCTTGCCTCCTGTTGTTTGAAGTCTCAGGGACAGCAAAGACTTCTCTCTGCCAGCACGTGGAGTCTCTGGAGAGACTCCTGCTCTGACAAGTGGTGCCCTATCCAGTTACTGGGCCCTTGAAAAGAAAGCTGGTGGAAATCCAAGGAAATCGACTTCGGACGACTCTGGACCGCTGCCGCTGCTGAATCCGGTGACGCTGCCTGCACCCTACACCGTAACCTTCGCTGGAACGCAACGCTCTTCGCAGGCCCGATGCCGCTGCAGCCCCGCTGAAGTCTGCGACTCCGTGGAATTCGCCGCACCACGTCGTGACCGACGCCGCTCGAAGTGCATGGACTCAACGTTTCGCACAGACGCCGCGATTCCCGACTTCACGCATCGGCTTGTTTCACTCTTCACCAAAGGTACTATACTTGGGGGTCTACACGACTCCGTGTCCGGCGCCGCTGGTGTCGGCTTGTTGGGAACGACTCCGTCACGACGCCGTGTTAACATCTCATCGAAGCATTTTTGTTTCTAAGTGCTATTTTTGAGTTTAATCTTTAAAAATTCATAACTTGACTTGTGTATGTCGGATTTTTGTCGTTTTGGTCTTGTTCTGTTTAGATAAATATTTCATATTTTTTGTGTTATTTTGTATTGTTTTCATTAAGTTACTGTGTGTGTTGGTACAAATACTTTACACCTAGCGCTCTGAAGTTAAGCCTACTGCTCTGCCAAGCTACCTAGGGGGTAAGCAGGGGTTAGCTGAGGGTGATTCTCTTTTACCCTGACTAGAGTGAGGGTCCTTGCTTGAACAGGGGGTAACCTGACTGTCAACCAAAGACCCCATTTCTAACAGTTATTAATAGGGACTTACAAAGAATTGTATCATATGCCCTGAAGAAGTCGTTGCGAGCATTTGTGCTCGATGAAACACGTGTAGGCGGCGCTAATCTCCAGACTGGTACTTTTGGTTTTCAGCCAAGGAAAATGTTTGGCTGTATTTTGAAGATTGGCGGCGCTATTCTCCAGACTGGTACTTTTGGTTTTCGGCCAAGGAAAATGTTTGGCTGTATTTTGAAGATTTATTAATTTGGAACTTTTTGTGAATAATCCAATAATTGGACTCAAGCTGCTGGTTGCTTTTTGGACACTCGAGATATGGACATCATTATTACTAATTACACGTAGTGCGTTGGAACATTTGTGTTGATTCCTGATATTCTCTCAGGAGAATTTTTGGAGGAGTTGGGAGGACCCTCCTTCCAGGAGTACCGTGTTAACTTTTAGTTTTGATTACTAATGGTGTAATCACAGCACAGAACCTGTGCTGAATGCAGCCACAGATGACGTCAGGACAGTGCCTTGATCCTCTTCATCCTATCAGCAGCATTCCACACAATGCCCCCTCTCAGTGTGCTTAACTGACCTGGCAACAAAGGCAACAAGCAAAATGCCATCAAATTGATTGCCTCGTTCATCTCAGGTCACAGAGCATCCATCTCCTCCCCTATGCCCAAGGCCATCTCCTGTGGCATGCCCAGGGATCCACCCTCAGCTACACTATTCAACATCTACATGACCCCCCAACACTCATCACTAGATCCTATATACTAAACATAGGGGGTCATTACAACCCTGGAGGATGGCGGAGAACCGGCGGTAAGACCGCCAACAGGCTGGCGGTCTTATCTTGGTGAATTATGACCATGGCGGTTACCGCCATGGTCATCCGCCGGTTCTCCGTCCCGCCTGCCAGGGCGGAGACGACCGCCGGGCTGGAAGCCCGGCGGCCGTCAGTATACCGCTGGCGGTATTTGGACCCGGCTTACCGCCGTGGATTTCATGCGGTTTCAACCGCCAAGAAATCTATGGCGGTAAGCACTATCAGTGCCAGGGAATTCCTTCCCTGGCACTGATAGGGGTCTCCCCCACCCCCCACCCGACTCCCTCCCCTACACCCCCCACCACCCCTGCCACCCCCCAAAGGTGGCAGGGCCCCCCTCTCCACCCCGACCCCCAACATAACATTACTCACACACACCTGGCACACATGCAGGCACCACCAACACGCACACACCCCGACATACATGCCTACATCCACACACACAGTCAGACACGCACACCCACATTCAAACATACACGCACCCATCCATACAGCCATACCCACAGCCATACACGCACTCATTCCCATACACACAACACCCCTGCAAGCATACACGCACCCACACCCCCCTCTACATACACACACGCACATACCCATGCATGCACACAACATCCCCCTACCCCCTTCCCCTAACGGACAATCGACTTACCTGGTCCGTCGATCCTCCGGTAGGGGACGGGAGCCATGGGGGCAGCTCCGCTGACACCACACCGACAACAGAACACCGCCACGGCGAATCACAGGACGTGATTCACTGGGCGGTGTTCTGTTGGGGTGGCGGTGGAGGTGGAGCAACCTCCACTTCCCCACCGCCCGCAAGTATGGCTGTTGGCGGCTCTCCGTCGGAATAATGATGGAAAGCAGCTAACAGTCATAATACGCTGAGCGGCAAACCGCCTGCACAGGCGGTCTTCCACACGGCGGTCCCTCGGCGGTCATGCAAAAAGACCGCTGAGGTCGTAATGACCCCCATAGTCTCCTATGCCAATGACACTCAACTGATCCTCTAACTCACCAAGGACCCACTCAACACCAAAGCCAGCTGCAACCCCATGACCAATAAAGCATCATGAATGAGAGAGAGTTGCCTCAAACTAAACACCAACAAGACAGAAGTGCTGATCTTTGGGAAGAACAACTCCATTTGGGACAACAGTTGATGGCCAGTGGAACACGGACCAACGGCACCATCAACAACCAACTATCCATGGACCGTCAAATGAACTCAGTCACCTCCTCCTGCTTCTACATGCTTCACATGCCACACTGCATCTTCACCTGCATCCCCACCAATGCCAAAAAAACAGTTATGCATGCACTGATCATGGGACACCTCGACTATGGCAATGCCCTCTAAGCTGGAATATCCTCCCACCTACTCAAAAGACTCCACACACTACAGAATACCACCACCAGACTCATTCTGAACCTCCCCAAGTGGGCTAGCATCACGCCCCACCTCAGAAACCTCCACTGGCTTCCTGTACAGATCAGATGCCACTTAAAGATTCTCACACTCATCTACAAAGCTCTTCACAGCATAGGCCTGGTCAACATCATTCACCATCTGCACTTCCACATCCCCTCAAGACATCTTCGCTTTGCCTCGTTCAACCTTGCACACACTCCCCACATCCACCTCAGCCACAGCGGAGGCCGCTCTTTTTCCTACATAGCAGCCAAATCCTACAACACCCTTCCTCTCCACCTCAGAATGGCTCCCTTCCTGGTGGATTTCAAAAGGAAACTCAAGATGTGGCTATTCGACAGAGAAGCGGCTCCCACAGTGTCCAGATACCTCTAGGGGTGACAGTGCCACGCTCATTCTTGATTGATTGATTGAACCCATCTTGATCATACATGATGTGGCTATGTTTAATAATGTGTATGACATTGCCCATTTTGTCAGCTTATGCCATAATATTCTTTGTTCCTCATCTTCAAAGGCTGCACTAAAATCCTGAAAACAAGCATATAAGTATGTCTTTGAGGTGTGGAGTAAGAAAGAAATTGCTATATTATCAAAAGTACTATATTGGTTTCTAAAGCCAGTCTGATAAAAAAGCAACAGTGCATTGGCAGTAACCCAAACATCAAATTCATTTAGGAATATTCTTGTCAAAAATGTTGAAATTAACATGAAGCAAAGCAATTAATCTATAACCGCTTATGATCTCTCCTTTATTAACCATAAGATGTTTGGATGTTATCAAAACTAGATGAATTTAATAATCAAAAGTTTCTCCTAGCTAATCCCTTTGAAACCAAAATCAGAATTTGTCTAAGAAGCAATAGGAAAAGCTGAAGGTAGTGTGCTGAAAAGCTGCAAACAACTACTCCCTCAAATTAAAGTTATTTTAGTGTTTGGGTAAAATCTTCAGGATCATTTTTTCATCATTAGAAAATAAAATGACAGCTCTCACATTTTAATTTAATCACTATGGGCCTGATTCTAACTTTGGAGGACGGTGTTAAACCGTCCCAAAAGTGGCGGATATACCACCTACCGTATTACGAGTCCATTATATCCTATGGAACTCGTAATACGGTAGGTGGTATATCCGCCACTTTTGGGACGGTTTAACACCGTCCTCCAAAGTTAGAATCAGGCCCTATATCCTTTATTGGAAGTCATCATGGCTTGTCTTATTTCTCATCTCTTTTAACTTATGGCCGAATGGCATATCAGAAATAGATTGGAAAGTGTCTGGAAAAAAATATAATGCCATGTGTACAACAAATTCTTTTGTTCACTGAATTCTTCAAGACAACCTCTGTTTAGGTTAGAATTTAATTTAGTAAAGCAAACTTTAATTTTTAAATTTGCTTTTTAAAAATTCTGCATCGATTAAGATCATCATATTGTAGCTCATTAAGCTAATAAGGTTTGGGAAGTAATAAACAAATTAAAGTGCATTCAGAGACCTAGCAAATGTGATGCTCATTCTGGTGAAAGACACATCAGACATTCCTGCATTGAGAGGATCTTGTTCCAGAACATGTTTTTCAGTCTATTTAGAAACGTAGTAGGAAGCTCTTGGTTGAAACCAAAAGGGCTCTTGGGTTTAAACTTTTTACTGTGCCCTATGGCAAAGCAAGATCATTTAACCAAATCTCTAAAGCGTTCTGCTTTGCACAGGATTGTTAAATGAAGGTTGAGATTAGGAGATGCTGGCCATCATTTGCAAAATGAAAGATTGTTTATAATGAACGCTGCTTCTGTCTGCTGCCCGGCTATAGCAGAAAAACAAAGATGATGTTAATGTCCATTGTTCCTGAACCATGGTATAGGGTAAGTTTCAGATGCTCCCCAATTTTTAAAGAACCTTATTTCCATATAATGTTCCTAAATTTATGACGTCAATATATAACAACTAGAAACTATTTGTTGCTTTGTGTAATTTTATTTATACAGGTATATTTTGTTTATTAATCATTAAAGCAGTTGATCAGAATTGAACTGATAACCATACAGAGGAAAAAGCATAAAATGTGAAATTACACACAGGTTGGCTTACTCAATGTGAAAATGCACTGTGTATACATGCAACTCATGGAGCTCCATTGGCTTCTTTTGCCAGCCTGCATCATTTTAAGAATTAGCTGCATCGTGTACAAAACGATTACAACCAGCACCCCTGATTAATTTACAGACAAGTTCACCATCTCTGATGGTTCTCAGCAAACCCACAGCCAGTTCACCATCAGACTACAAATTAAGAAGTGTAAAAAACGATTAAAAAACAAGATTACAGGCCTTTTTTATCTGTGCATCCAGAATCTGGAAAAATATCCCGACATCACTCAGGATCACACCGACAAAGGAAAGAGTTTAAGAATCACTTTTTTAAAGAACACTACTTCACAAAGCATTAGCAGTTCACAACTAGCTTCCTCTCCTCTCATATTAATTGCCAACTGTAAGCCTTCATTTGTCCATGTACAGCACTCTGCTGCCTCTTGGATAGGTTTGTGCTGTAGTAATACCATATATACTATCTGTTAAAAAACAATTTAAGAATTTCTAATACATTGGGGTTTCTATTTAAATGTTTGTGAAATGTAACACAGTACAACAATTATGAGTCAAAACCTAAAAGGAAATGAACATTTGTAATACTATAAAGCATGAAGAAAAATATTTTATATTGCTTTTAAAAATAAAATAATCACTGGCACTGAAACAGATATTTCTAAAGTTGAAAGTAGACAGAGTATAAAAACAGGAACATAAATATGTTTATTAAAGGTGGGTGTTTCAAACAAGCAAATGACTAAAGAGGGATGACCAAAAGACCACACCCTTCATTTGTGCTATTGATGACATGAAATCTGTTAAGTCTACTTGTAGCCAGACCAGAAATTGTCAAATACAACTCTTCTATTAACATATTTGGATTGCCATCTTCCATATTCACTTCTTCATACTCTGAAAGCAGGTATCTTCTCTGAGCAGTGGCCACATAATAGATATTATTTCATTCTGTTATTTGGGATGCCAAATTAATTCAAAGTTATCAGTTAATCATTGGTGCAAAGTTAACATTGAGGGCAGGCCCCTGTGCTTCAAAAACTTTTAACACATTTAATTCAATTGATATACAATGTGCATTGTTTTTGTAACTGTGAAAAATTGGTTGATATCCTGTCCATTCTACCTAGATTGTACACTTGTGTATAAACTCTAAGTAGTGTGATTGGGATGGTCACCATTTTTTGGATGTTCCATAACTGCAGAACTCTGCATAGTGCTATAAGCCATTATGGCCCTAATTATGACAGTGGCGGCAAGTGCTGCTTACTGCCAGGCTGATTGCCGCCAACATAACGGGACCACGGCAGTATACCGCTGTGCGTATTATGACCCACACATAGATATCCGCCACTATACACACACACACACAAGTCTGCAAACCCAAAAGTCAGTGATAAAATGGTAGTATCAAAACCCACACCGGTACGCCAACAGAAATAGGCCCACAGCATTATGATCCACGAAATAACGCAGCGGACATTCAACCGCGGTAAACCATTGGTGATACATACTGCCACGCTCACAATACAGACAACCTAACAAAACAACACCACATTGGACAATTCAAACTACACACACATATGCACACCACACCCACACACCCACACCACTATAAAACACACACCCACAGTACCCAAAACCCTTTACCACTACAAACAAGTTACAACAGAGAGAGAGAGACACCAGGAGCACCCACAGAATCAGAGCAAGAGAACACCATCACTCATACACCATCCACGCACTTCACAGCACACACACCAACACATCACCCATATCACTACAAAGACACCCCGGTTCTCTGAGGAGGAGCTAAGGGTCATGGTGGAGGAAATCATCTGGGTAGAGACACAGCTATTTGGATCACAGGTGCAGCAGACGTCCATTGCTAGGAAGATGGAGCTATGGTGGAGAGTCGTGGACAGGGTCAACGATGTGGGACAGCACCCCAGAACAAGGGATGACATCAGGAAGAGGTGGAACAACCTACGGGGGAAGGTGCGTTCCATGGTTAAAAGACACCAGATAACTGTACAGAGGACTGGCGGTAGACCCCTACCTCCTCCCCCACAACTAACAACATGGGAGGAAAAAGTCTTGGAGATCATGCATCCTGAGGGACTGGCAGGAAGACTGGACTCTGGTAAGTCAAATCTTTACTACCTTCACCACCCCTCTACCTGCATGTCACCACTCATAATCTCCCACCCCTACCCTCACCCAATCACTCCACCACCTCACATATACCCCACCATCACAACCCACCCATCCCAATACCAAGCCCTGCATGCAACACCAATGCATGGACAACACTCACAGACCTGCATGGACCCCCATCACCACAGAATGTACACTAGTGACAATCACTTAGCCAACCAAATCACAACTCACACAAGCCAAAACTGCCTTGGCAATAACAACCATAGAGGGGAACATACCCATACACAAGATGTCACACGCAGTAACAATTACACTGCATTTACACCCCTACAGGACCCCCACACAACGTCACCGGAGAGGAGGTGCCAGCAACATCCAGTCCCCACCCCAAAAGAGGCCCACTGTGATGACAGCAGCTCTGCACGCCTGGATCAGGATGACCAACCTGGCCCATCAGGGATCTCTGGACAGTCGGTGACTCAGGCACAGTCCCATACCACCACAGAGCCTCCCTATCAGGAAACACCAGCACAGCACCCACCCAGCGGGCCCATCCTTCTATCCCCAGGACACGTCAATCAGCAGTGTGTCCAACACTACAGGGACCCCAGGCAACCCCACAAACACAGGACGATCAGGGACCAGGGGTCAGTTGCAGTGGGCACACAGTTCAGGGGAAAGAGGTACAGGACAACAGGGAAGCTCAGAGGACTGCTGTGCCACAGGGGAGGACAGGCCCATGGAACCGACTCTCCAGGAGGCACTCACCAACATCCTGGGAGCATACCACCATTCCCAGGAGACCCTGGGCCAGATACTGGCCAAGTTTCAGGATACCCAGCGGCTGCAGGAGGGATAGTACCTGGGGATCAGGGAGGACCTGAGGAACATCCACACCACCCTGGTCACCATTGCAGGGGTGCTGGCAGACATGGCCAACACCATGAGGGAGACAGTGGCACACCAACGGGCCCCAGACACTAGCCACACCAATGAACAGCCCTCCACCTCCGCTGACGCTAGTGGACAGGAGGCCTCGCCACAGGAACAACAGGCCACCAGCATCCCTCTCCCTGTAGATGGAGAAGCACCATGAAAAAGGTCCCTTTGATCCAGGCAGAAGCCAGATTACATTGCCAAGACCCCCGCCAGGAAAGAAGACTCCCATAAATGTCACCCTCGTGTCCCACTCTGTCACCCTGTCCACCTTGAACTGCCATTGCCCCATTCCCTATGCCCTCTTGGATAATGCACCTGTGATAGCAATAGACCGGACTCTATCCTGGACATTCCTCCATCATCAACCCAGCCCATTGCAATACCCCCTAACTTATTATCACCTAAATGAACACCCTTGGAACTAATAAAAGTAAGGAATCTGTCAATTGATTGAAACATATATTAGTTTAACAAGCTGTAAACATTGCAATTCAAAGGTACAGTTATATATACATAGGTATGACTTGTAGTGGGCAGTAGTAAGCACACCAGGAGCCAGAGTGGGGCACAGATTACTGAAAATAGAGATGCCAAAGGGTACAGTAAGTGGCCATAGAAATTGGAAAATCAGGCTGCCATGTACAATGTCCAACACAAAACAGCAATAGAAGGTGAGATTACAGTGTCTTACCTGTGTGTCACAGGAAGTACTGTTGAATTATGTCCACATCCTCTTCCTATGCCTCCTCTTCCTCACTGTCCACAGGCTCCACCGCAACCACACGACCATCTCCAGCTTCATCCTCCTGCAGAAAAGGCACCTGGTGTCTCAAGGCCAGGTTGTGCAACATGCAACGATGATTTGGCACAACTTCTTGGGTGAGTAGCACAGGGATCCACCTGTCAGATGGAGGCACTTGAATCTGGCCTTCAGGAGGCCAAAGGCACGCTCAATGATCCTCTTTGTTCACCCGTGTGCCTCTTTGTAACGTTCCTCTGCCCTTTCCTGGCATTCCTCACTGGGGTCAGTAGCCATGAGATGTTGGGGTAACCAGAATCACCTGTAGATATCGAGGGATGCCTGTTAGCCAGACACTTACCCTTAGGGCCAAACCCACACCCATATACCAACAGACACTGGGTGGGGACCATGGGCTCACCTATTAGCCACACAATGTGCCTCTGGAGTTGAGACATCACATATGGAATGCTGCTATTCCTCAAAATAAAGGCATCATGCACAGACCCAGGATACTTTCCATTCACATGGGAGATCCGCCAGGCACACTATCTGCACATTCAGAGAGTGAAAGCTCTTTCGATTTCTGAACACCTATTCATTTCTCCGGGGGGGGACAAAGGCAATATGTGTACCATCTATGGCCCCGATAGTGTTGGGGATATGTCCCATTGCACAGTAGTCAGCCTTCACTGTGGCCAAATCCTCCACCTGGGATGTAGCTGCGCATGTGTTTCTTCAGGGCAGACAACACCATGGTCAGCAAGTTTGAGAAACATAGGCTGTGACATCCCTGCTGCCATGGCCACTGTCGCTTGGAAGGACCCACTTGCCAAGAAATGGAGCACTGACAGGACCTGCACAAGAGGAGGGATCCCAGTGGGGTGACGGATAGCTGACATCAGGTCTGGCTCCAATTGGGAACACAGCTCATGGATTGTGGCCCTATCAAGTCTGTAGGTTAGAATAATGTGCCTGTCCTCCATTGTCACCAGGTCCACCAGAGGTCTGTACATGGGGGCATGTCTCCATTGGTTGAACTCTAGGGTGACAAACGGTGAGCAGATGGTCATATTCAAACATATCCTCAGATTAATATACATTGCACTTTTTTTTACAGAAACAGTATGTAAACGTGTAGGTCCGTTGATGTGCCTATGTCTGCTGTGACGCAGTTAGGTGCCATGCCCTGTTCCCCCCCTGAAATTGTGGCCGCCCGACGTGTGAGGAAGGACAAGTGGAAATGAAGTAATTCTGCTGACGTTGTGCACCGTTGCAGGAGGTGGCTGACAACCGCCGTGCAACACATCATTGGTTATCATTGTGGCCTAAGGGTTCCAGTAGCCAATTGTGATGTACGCCGGCAGTGACGGTAGGCACCGCCGCAGACATGGCTGACATGTTCTATCTGTTCACTCACTTGCTACCTGACCTTCAACAGGAGAGGACCTACATTGTAAGTGCTGCTGTGACCTGTGTCTGGAAGCGACCACGGCTGAAGTCTCTGGGGAAAGGGCCACTGCCTTTACTTCCGAGAAGTTGGAGTGACAAGTGGATGGGGTCCTACCCCAGTACCCTTTACTTTATGGTCCTCTAGACAAACAGGTGAGTACACTGTGAGCACGATGCATGGGGCATGAATGTATGGAGTGCTGTGTGTGTAAGCCTCGTGTGGGGGGGCTGAGGGGTCCTGGGCAGAGTGCGGAGGGATATGGTGGGCCATGAGTGTAACAGTCCGGACGGTATGACTAATACATTTTCTTATGTATCTTTTTTTGCCAGTCGGCGCCCATCACAAAAAGGGTATTTGGTGTGCCATCTCCAAGGAGGTGCAGAACCTGGGGGTCTTTGACATGCCAAGCACCCACTGTCAAAAACAGTGGGAGGACCTGCGCCACTGGGCAAGGAAGACGGTGGAGGCAAAGCTGGGGAGGGGCTCCCAACGAGGAAGGGGTGCCTGTCGTACCCTGACCCCCTGATGTTCCGCATCCTGGCAGTAGCCTATCCGGAGTTGGATGGGCACTTGAAAGCATCACAGCAGCTACAAGGGAGTGAGTACACATTCAGAATGACATGAAGATGTGCACATTGAGGTGTAACCTGGGTATGGGATGTGGGTCTGTGGGTACCCCTACGCCAGGACCAACATGGCAGGGTAGGTTCCATGATGGGCAGGCTCAGATGCACTCCAACCCCATTTATGCTAGTGGGCATCTAATACTGGGCAGGGTCCTGTAGGTTTCAGGTGTGCAGCTAATGACGTTAGGCATTGTAGCCATTGGCCTGGTGACTAACATTGTAACTGGTATTGCATGGCCTAATGCATAGGGCTGGTCCCTGTGAGTTGTGTAATGGTGTTGTTGTTGCTGGCATTGACCAAGTGTATCCTCTGTCCCTTCCCCACCCTTTATGTTTTGTCACCTTGTCCTTGTGTGCATTAGCATCATCTGGCGGAGGAGCAGAGGCACCGGCGATGGAGGGAGATGCATCCCACATGGGCCACCAGTGGGAAGGAGGGCGAGGGGAGCACCACAACAGAGACAGGAGGGGACAGTTCTGATAGCGAACCCTCCTCCGATGGAAGGTCCCTGGCGGTGGTGGACACCTCTGTGCCCACCCTAACTACAGGTACAGCTGCCACCCCCATATCAGCACCGCCCTCCCAGCAGCCCCTCAGCAAGTTTCCTGTGCCCGCTCACCCAGGCACCTCAGGCCCTGCCCCAGTCAGCCCTGCTGCCCTCAGTGAGGAGGCTATTGACCTCTTGACATCCTCTGTTGGGCAGTCAACCGTACTGAATGCCATCCAGGGTCTAGCAGGGCATTTTCAACAAACAAATGCACTCCTGGAGGGCATTCACTTTGGTGTGGGGGCCAAACAGAGAGCATTCCAGGTTCTGGCCAACTCACTGATGGCAGCCATTGTCCCTGTCTCTAGCCTCCCACCTCCAACTCCCTCTACCCATTCCCATTCCACTCAACCCCAGACTATCCCAAGCACACCTTCACACCTGCATGCACCCAAATCAACACACAGAAGTGGCTCAGGCCAACAGAAGCACCACACATCATCCCACAGGCACTCACGCAAACACCATCCAGATGCAGACACACCAACATCCACTGCCTCCACTGTGTCCCCCTCCTCCTCCTCGTCCACCTCCCTCCCAGTAGCATCTCCACTCACACCTGCATGCACTACATCCTCATCCACTACCTCCATCACCAGCATGCCCATCACTATACGCCCCTCACTGGCAGTCACCACCCCCACATCCATGCACATGTACCCTGTGTCCTCTCCCACTGTGTCTGTGTCCCCTCCTCCCAAAGTACACAAACGCAAGCACTCGGACACCCAACAGCCATCCACCTCACAACAGCATCCAGCCCATGCACCTGCACCCAAACACAGCAGACAGACACCTCCTACAACCACTCTCTCTTCCTCCATTCCCAAACCTTCACCTTCTTCCACCCCAGTGTCCCTAAAAGGCTTTTCCTCTCCACCCTTGACCTATTACCTGCCCCTCCCCCAGTCCTTCACTTCGTGCCAGGTTGGGCAGAACCCAGGCCATCACCTCAGCCACCCAGTCCACGGCCACTGTAGTTTCTGCAGCTACTGCATGTGTGAGAGGCTCCAAGGGCAGGAAGGGAACACCAGCTGGCAGAAGCAAGGCGGCGCCACCAGCTGCCAATGGCAGGAAGGGAACAACAGCTGGCAGAAGCAAGGAGGCACCACCAGCTGCCATGGGTAGGAAGGGAACAACAGCTGCCAAGGCCAATGTAAAAGGAACAGATGCCGCAGGTGGGATGGATCTGGTGCCTGGGTCTGGAGCAGCATCTGGACAAACAACACAAGCCATGGCACTTCAGCCATCCGAGGCTGCAGGGGAAGGGCTGCAGCCTCCCCCACACCACTGACAGCACCGCCACCTGCACCGCCGCCAGCCCCGCCACCTGCACCACCACCTGCACCACCAGCAAAACCACTGCCAACAGCAGCAGCCCCAGTGGGCAGCCATACGAGGCTGCAGGGAAATGGCTGGAGCCTCCTCCACCACTGACAGTACCGCTACCAGCCCTGCAACTGCCATCCACTGAGCAAGCATCACTGCCAGCGAGCAGTGTGTAGTCGTGACTACGTGGGCTGCAGTGTGTCCTGGCCCCTGCAACAACTGTAGGTGTGACACCCAGGTGTGAGACTGTGACCTTGCACCATACAGGATCTGCATCACAGGGCACCAGGCCCCCTCCAGAACCAGAGGAAGATGGCATCCACTCACCCCCTCCTTGCCAGGATGAAGCACACTGGGAACCAGGCCCCCTCAAGAACCAGTGGAAGAAGGCATCTGTGGCTTTGCACTCCATAGGACCAAGCAGTGGGAAAACCACTCACTTGAGAGACTGTGGCTTTGCACTCCCCAGGACCAAGCAGTGGGCAAACCACCCACTAGAGAGACTGTGGCTTTGCACTCCCCAGGACCAAGCAGTGGGCAAACCACCCACTAGAGAGACTCTGGCTTTGCACTCTTCAGGACCAAGCAGTGGGCAAACCACCCACTTGAGAGACTGTTGTCTTGCACTCCCCAGGACATTGCACAGGGCATGTAGCCCCCTCCAGGATCAGTGGCATTGTACCATCTTCCGGCTGAGGTGCCCCTACATTCACCGTCCCCCTAAGGTGCCTGTGTGTTTTCGATCTGATGCCCCTGCAGTGTTCTCTCCGTATTGAGTCATGAGTGAAGTGTGGCCTTGGCCTATGTATTATGTCACTCTCCCCCCCCCTTGTGTGCTAGGTGTGGTACTCACCGTGGTCGTCTTCGCCGCCGTTCATATTCCTGGTGTAGGAGGAGGTAGACCAGCAATGGAAATATGTGCAGTTCAGGCTCCATGGTGTTGTGGTTCTTCCTTGAGTGTCGAGAAGTGAGTTGTTTCCCTTCTGTGTACTGTTTCTGCTGTGCTTTTGATGGCATTGGTACCGTCCCGGAAAAGGTGGCAGACTGCCCTCTCATAATACAGTGGGTGGTATATTGCCTTTCGCCTGGCTGTTGGCGGTTACCTCCACAGTGCTTGTTGTTGCTACTGTTGTGGCGGTCGGAGTGTTAAAGTGGCTATCTGTTTTTTTACCGCCGGCCTGTTGGCAGTATTACTGCAGCTTTATCACCAAACGCCAGGGTTGTAATGAGGGCCTATATCCTTTAATGTATCTTGTATGAATATTTTTTAAATGGTAGTCACTGTTGTTTGGATCTGAAATGTGGAAGACATAGGCCCTAATTACAACCTGGTGGTCTGTGATAAAGTGGTGGTGGTGACCGGGGTGCATGTGGCTGCCATCCCTGATGAGTTGGTGGTCACCAGCCCCTCACCATGTGACATCGTGCCCAGAGGTGATGTACCCTCTGGCTTGTGGCCCTTCCCCACCTTGGCAGTCACTGCAGGGACCTTGGCACTGTCCACTGTGTTTATGCGAGGCCTTGCTGGGTGGGTGGTGTGACTGTCCCCTGCTGGAAGCCGGTCCCTTTTGAGCTTTGTAGGTGGTGGAATAGGGTGGTCCTTCTTTTCCGTTGGTGGCACTCTGGCAGCTCTGACGGGTGCCCCCTTTGACCATACTGGAATAGCAGGGACCACAGCGGATGCAGATTTGGTGGCTGAGGTGCTGGGATGGGATCTGGGCATCCTGGCCCTAGGAGAAAGACGGAGGGAGGTGTAGGGAAGAGCTCCAGGTTAGTTAGGTAAATTCTTTTGGACACACTGGGACAGAAAAATGGAGGGGGTTTGGGAGTAGAAGAAGGGGTAGTGGTCATAGGAGGTGTACGTCTGCTGAGTTTGGGTGAAGGTGCATGGGTTGTAGGATGTTGTGAGGTGGATGGCTGTTGAGTGGATGTGTGCCTGTGTTTGTGTACTTTGAGAGGAGGCTCACAGACACACTGGGAGAGGACACAGGGGACGTGTGAATGGTAGTGGGGGTGGTGATTGCACGTGAGCGGTGTGTAGTGATGGGCGTGCTAGTGATGGAGGTAGTGGCTGAGGATGTAGTGCATGCAGGTGTGAGTGGAGATGAGACTGGGAGGGAGGTGGAGGACGTGGAGGAGGGGGACACACTGGAGGAAGTGGATGTTGGTGTTTCTGCATGGGTATGGTGCTTGTGTGAGTGCCTGTGGGATGTGTGGTGCTTATGTTTGCCAGATCCACTTTTGTGTGTTGATGTGCGTGCATGCTGGTCTGATGGTGTGCTTGGGATAGGCTGAGGCAGAAGGGATTGGGTCTGGGTAGAGGAAGTTGGAGGGGGGAGGCTGGACACAGGGACAATGGCTGCCATCAGTGCTGAGGCCAGAGCCTGAAATGCTCTCTGTTGGGCCGCCACGCCAGAATGAATGCCCTCCAGGTATGCATTTGTTTGCTGCAAATGCCTCTCGACACCCTGGATGGCATTCAGAAAGGTTGACTGCCTGACAGTGAGGGATCTCAGGAGGTCAATAGCCTCCTCACTGAGGGCAGCAGGGCAAAACTGCAAAAACACTTGCAAGAACACCATTCTCCTCCATAGGGAACATCCGCTGGGGCAGATGATGAGATGGCGTCATCGTCCGGTGTACAGATCCCTGTTGGACCTGTCGACAATGGAAACCAGACACATCATTATCACCTACAGACTTGAAAGTGCCACAATCCAAGAACTGTGTGCCCAATTGGAACCTGACCGGATGTCAGCTATCCACCATCCTACAGGTACCCCCCCTCTAGTGCAGGTCCTGTCAGTGCTCCATTTCCTGGTGAGTGGTTCCTTCCAAACAACAGTGGCCATGACATCAGGGATGTCTCAGCCAATGTTCTCTAATGTGTTGACCAGAGTGTTATCTGCCCTGCTGAAAAACATGCACAGCTATATTGTTTTCCCACAGGAGGAGGATTTGCCCACAGTGAAAGCTGACTTCTATGCCCTGGGACATATCCTGAACATAATTGGTGCCATCGAGGTACACATGTGGTATTTGTCCCCCCCCCCACAAGAATGAACAGGTGTACAGAAATTGAAAAAGCTACCATTCTATAAATGTGCAGATGGTGTGTATGGCAGACCAGTACATCTCTCATGTGAATGGCAAGTATCCTGACTCTGTGCATGACACTTACATTTTGAGGAATAGCAGCATCCCTTATGTGATGGGCCATCTCCAGAGCACCGTGTGTGGCCAATAGGTGAGCCCAAGGTCCCCACACAGTATGAATAGGTGTCTGGGTATGGGGTAGTCCCTAAGGGTTAATGTGTGTCTAACAGATATCCATCGACTTTTGCAAGTGACTCTGGTTACCCCAGCCTCTCATGGCTACTGACCCCAGTATGGAATGCCAGGACAAGGGCAGAGGAACGCTACAATGAGGCACATGGGAGAACTAGGCGTATCATTGAGCGGACTTTCGGCCTTCTGAAGGCTAGATTCCGGCGCCTCATCTAACAGGTGGCTCCCTATACTACTCACCAAAGAAGGTGAGCCAGATAATCGTGGCATGCTGCATGTTGCACAACCTGGCTTTGCGACGCCAGGTGCCTTTTCTGCATGAGGATGGGCCTGATGAAGGTATTGTGGCAGCTGTGGAGCCTGTGGACAGTGAGGAAGAGGAGGCAGAGGAAGAAGATATTGACAACCGAAACAACATCATCACGCAGTACTTCCAGTGAGACACAGGTAAGAGACTGCCACTGCTGATCTCATATCTGACTACTGTAGAACATTGTGTAAGTCAGCCTCTTAACCTCTGTGTATGGACCCTGACGGTTTGCTTTGGCTTTCCATTTCACAGATTTGGGTACCTCATTCTGCCTTCTGCTATGTTGACTGCTGCCCAACAACTGTCATACATTGGTATGTGCAAATGAACATTAACATTGATATTTGTCGAAGAAGTTGTAATTATACATTTGTGAAAGTACAGACTGACTTCAGATTGTTTTGTGATTCAAGGGTGTTTATTTATGGGCTAATATGTATAGGGGTATGTGGAGGGGCTGATGTGATGGTGGAGGAATGTCCAGGGTAGAGTCCAGTCTCTTGGTATCACAGGTGCATTGTCCAAGGGGGCATGGGAAGTGGAGTAATGGCAGTGGAAGGTGGACAGTGTGACATAGGGGGACAGAAGGGTGACAATCAGGAGAGTCTTATTTCCTGGTGGGGGTCTTGGCAATGTTCTCTGTCTTATGCCTGGATCGCAGGGACCGTTTGCGGGGTGGTTCTCCTTCTGCAGGGGGTGGGGTGCTGGTGTCCTGTTGGTTCTGTGGCGGGACCTCCTGTCCACTAGCGCCGGCAGTCATGGAAGGCTGTTCCTCATTCGGGTTGGTGTCAGGGGTCTGGGGGTAAGCCACTGTTTCCCTCATAGTGTTGGCCATGTCTGCCAGCACCACTGCAATGATGACCAGGGTGGTGTTAATGGACTTCAAGTCCTCCCTGACCCCAGGTACTGTTCTTTCTGCAGCCGCTGTGTCTCCTAAACCAGTACCATGCCCGTGATCTCCTGGGAATGGTGGTATGCTCCCATGATGTTGGAGAGTGCCTCATGGAGAATGGGTTCCCTGGGCCTGTCCTCCCCCTGTCGCACAGCAGTCCTCCCAGCTTCCCTTTTATCCTGTGCCTCTATCCCCTGAACTGTGTGCCCACTGCCACTGACCCCAGGTCCCTGATCATCCTGTGTTTGTGGGATTGCCTGGGGCCCCTGTAGTGGTGGACACACTGCTGATTGACGTGCCCTGGGGACAGTGGCATTGGCCCACTGGGTGGGTGCTGTGCTGGTGAGGGGGGAGGTTCTGTGGTGGTTTGGGACTGTGGCAGGGGAACCAACTGTGCAGAGGTCCCTGATGGGCTGGGTTGGTCATCTTGACCCAGGCGTGCAGAGCTGCTGTCATCACTGTGGGCCTCTTCTGTGGGGGGCCTGGATATTGCTGGCACCTCCTGTCCGATGATGTTGGGTAGGGTCTTGTTGGGGTGTAAATGCATTGTTATTGTATCTGTGTGTGCCATCTTGTGCAATGGGTGTGCTTCCGTCTGCTACTGTGCTTGCAATATCGCCTTAGCCCTTGTGTGAGTGGTGATTGTGTGCCCTGGGTGAGTATCTCCCTTAAACATGCTTTTGTGATGAGTGTCCATGCAGGTCTGTGATGGGTGTCAATGCATTGTTGTAACATGCAGGGCTTGGTATTGGGATGTGTGGGTTGTGATAGTGGGTTATACATGAGGTGTTGGAGTGATGGGTGTGAGGGTAGGGGTTGAGGTTTGTGATGGCATTCATGTAGGGTGGGGGGATATAATAGTAAAGATATGACTTACCAGAGTCCAGTCCTCCTGCTACTCCTGCGAGGCCCTCGCCAAGACTTGCTCCTCCCATGTTGTTAGTTGTGGGGGAGGAGGTGGGGGTCCACCGCCATTCCTCTGTACGGCTAACTGGTGTCTGGATACCACCTTCCCCCTTAGGTCATTCCACCTGTTCATGATGTCATCCCGTGTCCTTGGATGCTGTCCCAAGGCGTTGACGCTGTCTACATTTCTCTGCCATAGCTCCATCGTCCTAGCAATGGATGTCTGCTGCACCTGTGATCCGAATAGCTGTGGCTCTACCCGGATGATTTCCTCCACCATGATCCTGAGCTCCTCCTCAGAAAACCTGGGGTGTCTTTGAGGTGCCATGATGTGGTGTGATGTGTGATATGATGTGTGGGGTGATGTTTTGGGGTGTGTGGTGTTTTGTGCGTGGATGGTGTATGAGTGATGGTGTTGTGTGCCTCTGGATGCTGGTGTTGTCTTTGCTTTTCTCTCTCTCTGCTTCTTCCAAAAATGTTGTTGTAAGCTGTTGTGGGTAATGTGGGTGTGTGTTTTATAGTGGTGTGGGTGTGGTGTGTGTATGTGTGTCCGATGTGTGTCGTTTCAATTGTCCAATGTGGTTGTGTTTTGTAAATGTGTGTGTATTTTGAGCGCGGCAGTGTGTAGCGCCAATGGTTTACCGTGGTTGAATAACCGCTGCGTTGATTCGTGTGTCGTGATAGTGTGGGCATATTCCTGTTGGCGTGACGGTGTGGGTTTTGGTATCGCCAATTTATCACTGACCTTTGGTGTGGCGGACTTGTGTGGGTGTCTGTATTGTGGAGGATTTCTAAGTGTGGGTCATAACACCCGCAGCGGATTTCCCCCGTGGACACAGTATGTTGGCAGTCATCAGCACGGTGGTCAGCAGATTTTACCGCCAGGGTTGTAATGAGGGCCATAATGTTCCATTAAGAACATTTATAACATGATAACTTAGAATAGATTGTGGCCCACTGACCATTTGACCATTCCTTATTTTCAATCATGTAAAGTGAAACAATATATACATTTACCCTGACTACTGTGTTTTTTGGTTAAATATTGGCAGCTTGAGACTGCATCCTTAATGAACATTCATTAACTGAATAAACTGAACAGTTGCTAAAACCACAAAAAATATTCAAAATATTTATTTTGAAAATATCAGTGAACATCCAGGGATTACAAATCCACAGGGATAGCAGTACCATGGGAACAAATATTTTTGTCAGTACTGTCACTGAACCTAAAGCTTGCCAATATATTTTAGGCTGAGGAAATCAACATGCATAATAAAAAAAATAACTTCAGCAGTCATACATTACTCTGCTTTCTTTGCTATTGCATATTAAGAAGACACAGCTGTCCATACATTTCACCCAGAGAGTTTCAATGTGCCCCTTGCTATTAGGACCCTCCTTTATAACTATCTTCTCATCCCTTTAACCAATCAGCAGCAAATCTGAAAATTTCAAAGATAGGTAGGTAAACAGCATTTACATCATTTTAAATGGATTTGTGTGAGGGTACCAAATTTGAAAGTAATCCAACCAGGTTCTTGAAATGGAAAATACAACCAAACATATCTACATAGTGGCTACCACTGGCTCTGAAATGTTTTGACTAAAATGTTTTCAAATGGCAATCAAGCAGTTTGTTTGGTCTGGAATATGAATGCTCTAATTCTGAAATTAAATGTAATTAGTTTTTGTAGCCAAATGAGTTTCACCTATTTAGTAAACTCATCACCCAGTTTTTGGATGTTTACTGTGGCTGAGTCTCACTACTCGACTCTCACTCCTGTAGTTACATGCCAACCGGACTGCTGTTTGCCTCCAGAGTCTGCCTTTTAAAGGTAAGTCACTGTGGCACAGCTACTGTGACGCAGCTAGATTAAGGGGCACTGAGCTGGTTATACGTGAACATGTGTGCACACACATGTGCAACATGTGCAGACTTCACCTGTGATAACACTGTCATGTACAGCCTGGACATTGCACATAGGTAGACCGAACATATGGGATCCTGCAAGTATAGATGTTGACCTGAGGTAGGCCTTATAATATTAGTGAGAATCTACAAATGGATCAGTAGGGTTTACTGGATTATCAGTAGTATCACTGTAATATACACACGTGGAATCTGCCTTAAAGTGCAGTTTTGCTCCACTGGGGCCTACATAGTTTAATAAAGTGTCAGACTGGGATGAAACATGCACACAGATTTGGAGTATGCAGGTCGTAATAACCTATGTGCTCATCATATGTGTCATTCAGAATATTCTTACTTCTCTGTCTGCAGCTCAGAATCAAATTTCAGGCTTTTGCCCCCTACTGAGACAAGTTCATTACTCTGCCCTCTAGCAGAGGGGACAAAGTCCTCCCAACATGAAAGGACAATTATCAGAGCTCCTGAGAAGGAAAGGGTGGGGAGGAAAATCTGCTTTTTATAATTAACTGTCACATTGCACATGGGTTGGGACAGCCCAAGCCCACTGAACAAAGGAGGAAGCCCATACATTTGGGGCCAACATAGGAGGGGCTTACTACCTTTAAAAGCTTGGTAAGAGAATATCTGGCAGTAGTGTGAGCTAAAGGAAGAGCTGAGGCCCTCAGAGGAGCTCCGCACAAAGACAACTTGATGGTGCTATATTGGATTGGCTCTGTATGCTGTGCAGTAGGGTTGGGACGAGATGAAGGGATAATGTGGCATCCTTAGATTGGTCATGAGTGCCTGGCATCTTGAACTATACTCACACACTTAAAAACTCCCGCACAAGAGAGAGACAGTGAGCAAGACTATGGGCCTGGATGGACCGAATGGCAATACAGCAACACCATGGACAGCTGGAAGGATAAGCCAACTGATGCCCTGATGAACTGAGGACTCTGGCTGCAACTGACCCCAGAAAAAGATGCCTTTCTCTCTAGGGCCAGTTGTGCTGGCCCCCTTATTCTCCCTGAGGACCTGTTGGGGGGGAGACCTGGAATTCGGTGCCCACCAGAAGAGGAGCATCAGAGCCAGCCAAATGAGAAAGCTGGTGCAGGTAGCCACTGAAACTGGCACTGTGCAGAATGCACCCCTTATGAGGCCAGAAGGCTTGCTGGAACTGCTCCAGGTGGCTGGAACATTGGACTAAAGTGGGTTATGTTGTCCATATTAAAATGTTTGTCCATTCAAACATGCTTTTTGCTGAGAACGGGGCATGTAGGACTCCGCTGCAAGTTATAAAGAAATCACTGGTGTTGGCCTGTGCCTGAGGGTTGGTGCACTCATTGAATTATCTTATGTTTGCCCAGGGAAGGGCATGTATCAGGCCCTCCCCAGCGTCCTACTAGGCCAGGAAATCCCATCTCCCAAATTCCTGTACTCATGATGGAGAACACTGCAGTAGTAAATTTGGTTACGCCTGCTGGCAATTACCTTGCGAACACTTAATAGGTGTAAGTTAGATATTCTCATCCATGTTTATGACTGGAAACACCTTTGTGAATAGGGTCCTGATAGGAGTTTTTACCCGCATGGGGTTCCCCAAGGAAGTGGTATCTGATAGAGGTACAAACTTCGTATCCACTTATATGAAGTCTCTGTGGAATGTGTGGGGGATAACCTACAAGTTCACCACACCTTACCACTCCCAAAGTAATGGTCTGGTTGAGAGATTCAACCGCACCTTGAAAGGCATGATTCAGGGCCTGTCAGAGCCTTTGAGGCACAAGTGGGACATCCTCTTGCCATGCCTTCTGTTCGCTTACTGGGAGGTGCCTCAAAAGGGACTTGGCTTTAGCCCCTTTGAGCTCATCTATGGCCACCCTGTGAGGGGACCGCTCAGTCTGGTGAAGGAGGCTTTGGAGAACGCTCCTAGTAAACCACCCCAGGATGTATTTAGCTACATGCTGGCACTAAGAAACCAGACTGCCCGCTTCAGGAGTCTTGCTCAGGAGATCCTGGAAGCAAGCCAGGAGGATATGAAACGGAGGTACGACCAGAATGACACTCTGGTTGAGTTTCAGCCTGGACAAAAAGTGTGGGTCATGGCACCAGTGGAGCCTAGGGCTCTCCAAGATAAGTGGACTGGGCCTTTTGAGATGGTGGAAAGAAAGAAAGAGGTCACCTATCTGGTAGACTTGCAATCCCCCAGGAACCCTTTGAGGGTCCTACATGTCAACCGCCTCAAACCACACTTTGAGCGAACTGAGCTATCCATGCTCCTAGCGACAGATGACGGGGTGGAGGAAGAGAGTGAGCCTCTTACTGACCTCCTGTCTGCAGGAGAGAAAGATGGCTCTGTGGAGGGAGTGATCCTCTCCCCCTCCTTGACTGAGGAACAGCAGAGGTACTGTCGCCATGTGTTGGGACAGTTCACCTCGCTGTTTTCCCTGATCCCAGGAGTCACACACCTGTGCACACATGATGTGGACACTGGGGACAGTACACCTGTTAAACATAAGGTTTACAGGGTGACTGACAGGGTCAGGGCTTGCATTAAGGAGGAAGTCTCCAAAATGTTAACCCTAGGGGTTATTGAGCACTCCAGCAGTCCTTGGGCCAGCCCAGTGGTATTGGTCTAAAAGGCTGCTGCTCCTGGTGCCACTCCAGAACTTAGGTTCTGAGTGGACTACTGGGGTCTCAATGCGGTCAGCAAGACTGACGCACACCCCATCCCCCGAGCTGATGAGCTCATTGATCAGTTAGGAGCTGCCAAGTACCTCAGTACGTTTGATTTAACATCTGGGTACTGGCAGATTGCCTTAACTGAGGGGGCAAAGGAGAGGTCAGCATTCTCTACCCCAGATGGGCACTTCCACTTCAATGTGATGCCTTTTGGGATGAAGAATGCCCCTGCCACCTTTCAGAGGTTGGTCAACCAGGTGTTGGCAGGACTGGATGAGTTCAGTGCCGCCTACCTGGATGACATTGCTGTGTTTAGTTCCACATGGGAGGAACACCTGCAACACCTCTGGAGAGTGTTAGAGGCCCTGCAGAAGGCAGGCCTCACTATTAAGGCAAGCAAGTGCCAAATAGGGCAAGGGTCGGTGGTGTACTTAGGACACCAGGTGGGGAGTGGCCAGGTGGCACCCCTACAGCCTAAGATTGACACGATTCTGGCTTGGGAGCCTCCCAAGACCCAGACTGAATTGAGAGCCTTTTTAGGTCTCACAGGATATTACCGGAGGTTTGTTAAGGGATATGGTACCATTGATACCCCCTTAACTGGGTTAACTTCTTATAAGCAACCCAAGAAAGTGATCTGGACAGAGGCTTGCCACAACGCTTTTGATGCTTCGAAGGATGCCATGTGCACAGCACCTGTGCTGCAGGCACCTGACTACTCCAAAGAGTTTGTTGTGCAAACAGATGCCTCAGAGCATGGTATTGGAGCAGTACTCTCACAGTTTAATGAAGAGGACGTAGATCAACCCGTAGCCTTCATTAGCAGGAGGTTACTACCCAGGGAACGTAGGTGGAGTGCCATAGAACGCGAAGCCTTTGCTGTGTTTTGGGCACTGAAGAAGCTAAGATCCTACTTGTTCGGGACTCACTTCCGAGTTCAGACCGACCACAGGCCCCTCACATGGTTAATGCAGATGAGGGGTGAGAATCCAAAACTGTTGAGGTGGTCCATTTCCCTACAGGGGATGGACTTTACGCTGGAACACCGTCCTGGTACAGAGCATGCCAATGCTGATGGTCTGTCCAGGTTCTTCCACCTTAGTGATGAGAACTCCCATGAGGTTTGGTAGTTGCTCCCTACTTTTAGCTGGGGGCGACACGTGTTAGACTTTTCATCCTTGGCGTGGTCTCCCTTAACTTTTTGCCTCTGTTCCCCAGGTTGTTGATGTGTGCTGGACTCTGATTTTGCTGTTTTTGTTACTCTGGGCACTTTACCACTGCTAACCAGTGCTAAAGTGCAAGTGCTCCTATTTAAAATGTGTACGTAATTGGTTCTCCATGATTGGCATATTTGTTTTACTGTTAATTCCCTAGTAAAGTGCGCTAGAGATGCCGAGGGCCTGTAAATCAAATGTTACTAGTGGGCCTGCAGCACTAGTTGTGCCACCCACACAAGTAACCCTTGTAATCCTGTCTCAGACCTGCCACTGCAGTGTCTGTGTGTGTATTTTTACACTGTAAATTCGACTTGGCAAGTGTACCCACTTGCCAGGCCTAAACCTTCCCTTTTCTTACATGTAAGGCACCCCTAAGGCAGGCCCTAGGTAGCCCCAAGGGCAGGGTGCAGTGTATGGATAAGGTAGGACATATAGGGGGTCATTCTGACCCTGGCGGTAATTACCACCATGGCGGAGGTCGGCGGTAGCACCGCCAACAGGCTGGCGGTGCACCGCTGGGCATTCTGACCGCAGCGGTTCAGCCGCGGCCAGAAACGGAAAGTCGGCGGTGTACCGCCGACTTCCCGCTGCCCTTGAGAATCCTCCATGGCGGCGGAGCGCGCTCCGCCTCCATGGGGATTCTGACACCCCCTACCGCCATCCGGTTCCTGGCAGTTCTCCCGCCAGGAACAGGATGGCGGTAGGGGGTGCCGCGGGGCCCCTGGGGGCCACTGCAGTGCCCATGCCAATGGCATGGGCACTGCAGGGGCCCCCGTAAGAGGGCCCCACGAAGAATTTCAGTGTCTGCTTTGCAGGCACTGAAATTCGCGACGGGTGGAACTGCACCCGTCGCACCTTCCCACTCCGCCGGCTCCATTCTGAGCCGGCGTCCTCGTGGGAAGGGTGTTTCCCGCAGGGCTGGGGGCGGACTTTCGGCGGTCGCCCGCCGGCCCAGTGGGAAAGCCAGAATGACCGCCGTGGTCTTTTGACCGCGGAGCGGTCTTTCGGAGGGAACCGCTTGGCGGGCGGCGACCGCCGTCCGCCGCGGTCAGAATGTCCCCCATAGTAATGCGGTTTATACGTCCTGACAGTGAAATACTGGCAATTTTGTTTTTCACTGTTGCAAGGCCTGTCTCTCTCATAGGATAATATGAGGGCTACCTTTAAATATGATTAAAGCGTAGATTTCCCTAGAGAGTAGATGGACATGTGGAGTTTGGGGTCCCTGAACTCACAATTTAAAAATACATCTTTTAGTAAAGTTGATTTTGAGATTGTGCGTTTGAAAATTCCACTATTAGAAAGTGAGCAGTTTCTTGCTTAAACCATTCTGTGACTCTGCCTTGTTTGTGGATTCCCTGTCTGGGTCAGTTTGACAGTTGGGTTGTTTTTCACCTCACACTAGACATTGACACAAAGGGAGCTGGGGTGTAACCTGCATTTCCTGATTAGCCACAGCTGCTAGGAGGGAGGGGTGGAGTGGTCACTCTCCTCTGAAAGGACTGTGCCTGCCTCTGACAATGCAGATTCCAACCCCCTTGTGTGTGTCTGAGGCCTTGCCCGGGCAAGGCAGGATTTCACAAGTAGGTGTGAGTCCCCTTTGAAGAAAGGTGACTTCAAAGACTAAAATGGTTATAAGAAGGGCACCCAACTCTACAGACTTTAGAAACACTTCTGGAACCAAGAGGAACCTCTGCCTGGAGAAGAGCTGATGGCTGAGGAATAAGTGCTTCCCTGCCTGTGACTGTGCTTTGTGGAGCTTTCCTGCAGAGCTGCTTCTGCCAGAGTAAGAGGGCGAAGACTGGACTTTGTGTGCCTTCCATCTTGTGAAGAAATCTCCAAGGGCTTGAGTTAGAGCTTGCCTCCTGTTGTTTGAAGTCTCAGGGACAGCAAAGACTTCTCTCTGCCAGCACGTGGAGTCTCTGGAGAGACTCCTGCTCTGACAAGTGGTGCCCTATCCAGTTACTGGGCCCTTGAAAAGAAAGCTGGTGGAAATCCAAGGAAATCGACTTCGGACGACTCCGGACCGCTGCCGCTGCTGAATCCGGTGACGCTGCCTGCACCCGACACCGTAACCTTCACTGGAACGCAACGCTCTTCGCAGGCCCGATGCCGCTGCAGCCCCGCTGAAGTCTGCGACTCCGTGGAAGTCGCCGCACCACGTCGTGACCGACGCCGCTCGAAGTGCATGGATTCAACGTTTCGCACAGACGCCGCGATTCCCGACTTCACGCATCGGCTTGTTTCACTCTTCACCAAAGGTACTGTACTTGGGGGTCTACACGACTCCGTGTCCGGCGCCGCTGGGGTCGGCTTGTTGGGAACGACTCCGTCACGACGCCGTGTTAACATCTCATCGAAGCATTGCAGGGCCCCCCTCTCCTCCCCGACCCCCAACATAACATTACTCACACACACCTGGCACACATGCAGGCACCACCAACACACACACGCACACACCCCGACATACATGCCTACATCCACACACACAGTCAGACACGCACACCCACATTCAAACATACACGCACACATCCATACAGCCATTCCCACAGCCATACACGCACTCATTCCCATACACACAACACCACTGCAAGCCTACACGCACCCACACCCCCCTCTACATACACACACGCACATACCCATGCATGCACACAACATCCCCCTACCCCCTTCCCCTAACGGACAATCGACTTACCTGGTCCGTCGATCCTCCGGTAGGGGACGGGAGCCATGGGGGCGGCTCCGCTGACACCACACCGACAACAGAACACCACCACGGCGAATCACAGGACGTGATTCACTGGGCGGTGTTCTGTTGGGGTGGCGGTGGAGGTGGAGCAACCTCCACTTCCCCACCGCCCGCAAGTATGGCTGTTGGCGGCTCTCCGTCAGAATAATGATGGAAAGCAGCTAACAGTCATAATACGCTGAGCGCCAAACCGCCTGCACAGGCGGTCTTCCACACGGCGGTCCCTCGGCGGTCATGCAAAAAGACCGCTGAGGTCGTAATGACCCCCATAGTCTCCTATGCCAATGACACTCAACTGATCCTCTAACTCACGAAGGACCCACTCAACACCAAAGCCAGCTGCAACCCCATGACCAATAAAGCATCATGAATGAGAGAGAGTTGCCTCAAACTAAACACCAACAAGACAGAAGTGCTGATCTTTGGGAAGAACAACTCCATTTGGGACAACAGTTGATGGCCAGTGGAACACGGACCAACGGCACCATCAACAACCAACTATCCATGGACCGTCAAATGAACTCAGTCACCTCCTCCTGCTTCTACATCCTTCACATGCCACACCGCATCTTCACCTGCATCCCCACCAAGGCCAAAAAAACAGTTATGCATGCACTGATCATGGGACACCTCGACTATGGCAATGCCCTCTAAGCTGGAATATCCTCCCACCTACTCAAAAGACTCCACACACTACAGAATACCACCACCAGACTCATTCTGAACCTCCCCAAGTGGGCTAGCATCACGCCCCACCTCAGAAACCTCCACTGGCTTCCTGTACAGATCAGATGCCACTTAAAGATTCTCACACTCATCTACAAAGCTCTTCACAGCATAGGCCTGGTCAACATCATTCACCGTCTGCACTTCCACATCCCCTCAAGACATCTTCGCTCTGCCTCGTTCAACCTTGCACACACTCCCCACATCCACCTCAGCCACAGCGGAGGCCGCTCTTTTTCCTACATAGCAGCCAAATCCTACAACACCCTTCCTCTCCACCTCAGAATGGCTCCCTTCCTGGTGGATTTCAAAAGGAAACTCAAGATGTGGCTATTCGACAGAGAAGCGGCTCCCACAGTGTCCAGATACCTCCAGGGGTGACAGTGCCACGCTCATTCTTGATTGATTGATTGAACCCATCTTGATCATACATGATGTGGCTATGTTTAATAATGTGTATGACATTGCCCATTTTGTCAGCTTATGCCATAATATTCTTTGTTCCTCATCTTCAAAGGCTGCACTAAAATCCTGAAAACAAGCATATAAGTATGTCTTCGAGGTGTGGAGTAAGAAAGAAATTGCTATATTATCAAAAGTACTATATTGGTTTCTAAAGCCAGTCTGATAAAAAAGCAACAGTGCATTGGCAGTAACCCAAACATCAAATTCATTTAGGAATATTCTTGTCAAAAATGTTGAAATTAACATGAAGCAAAGCAATTAATCTATAACCGCTTATGATCTCTCCTTTATTAACCATAAGATGTTTGGATGTTATCAAAACTAGATGAATTTAATAATCAAAAGTGTCTCCTAGCTAATCCCTTTGAAACCAAAATCAGAATTTGTCTAAGAAGCAATAGGAAAAGCTGAAGGTAGTGTGCTGAAAAGCTGCAAACAACTACTCCCTCAAATTAAAGTTATTTTAGTGTTTGGGTAAAATCTTCAGGATCATTTTTTCATCATTAGAAAATAAAATGACAGCTCTCACATTTTAATTTAATCACTATGGGGGTCATTCTAACCATGGCGGTAAAAACCGCCAGGGCGAATGACCGCGGTAGCACCGCCAACAGGCTGGCGGTGCACCGCTGGGCATTCTGACCGCGGCGGTTCAGCCGCGGCCAGAAACGGAAAGTCGGCGGTCTCCCGACGACTTTCCGCTGCCCTTGAGAATCCTCCATGGCGGCGGAGCGCGCTCCGCCGCCATGGGGATTCTGACACCCCCTACCGCCATCCTGTTCCTGGCGGGTCTCCCGCCAGGAACAGGATGGCGGTAGGGGGTGCCGCGGGGCCCCTGGGGGCCCCTGAAGTGCCCATGCCAATGGCATGGGCACTGCAGGGGCCCCCGTACGAGGGCCCCACTTTGTATTTCAGTGTCTGCTTTGCAGACACTGAAATACGCGACGGGTGCCACTGCACCCGTCGCACCTTCCCACTCCGCCGGCTCAATCCTGAGCCGGCGTCCTTGTGAGAAGGCTGTTTCCCACTGGGCTGGCGGGCGGCCTTTTGGCGGTCGCCCGCCAGCCCAGTGGGAAACCCAGAATGACCGCCGCGGTCTTTCGACCGCGGTACGGTCTTCTGGCGGTTCCCGCTTGGCGGGCGGCTCCCGCCTCCCGCCAACATCAGAATCACCCCCTATATCCTTTATTGGAAGTCATCATGGCTTGTCTTATTTCTCATCTCTTTTAACTTATGGCCGAATGGCATATCAGAAATAGATTGGAAAGTGTCTGGAAAAAAATATAATGCCATGTGTACAACAAATTCTTTTGTTCACTGAATTCTTCAAGACAACCTCTGTTTAGGTTAGAATTTAATTTAGTAAAGCAAACTTTAATTTTTAAATTTGCTTTTTTTAAATTCTGCATCGATTAAGATCATCATATTGTAGCTCATTAAGCTAATAAGGTTTGGGAAGTAATAAACAAATTAAAGTGCATTAAGAGACCTAGCAAATGTAATGCTCATTCTGGTGAAAGACACATCAGACATTCCTGCATTGAGAGGATCTTGTTCCAGAAGATGTTTTTCAGTCTATTTAGAAACGTAGTAGGAAGCTCTTGGTTGAAACCAAAAGGGCTCTTGGGTTTAAACTTTTTACTGTGCCCTATGGCAAAGCAAGATCATTTAACCAAATCTCTAAAGCGTTCTGCTTTGCACAGGATTGTTAAATGAAGGTTGAGATTAGGAGATGCTGGCCATCATTTGCAAAATGAAAGATTGTTTATAATGAACGCTGCTTCTGTCTGCTGCCCGGCTATAGCAGAAAAACAAAGATGATGTTAATGTCCATTGTTCCTGAACCATGGTATAGGGTAAGTTTCAGATGCTCCCCAATTTTTAAAGAACCTTATTTCCATATAATGTTCCTAAATTTATGACGTCAATATATAACAACTAGAAACTATTTGTTGCTTTGTGTAATTTTATTTTTACAGGTATATTTTGTTTATTAATCATTAAAGCAGTTGATCAGAATTGAACTGATAACCATACAGAGGAAAAGCATAAAATGTGAAATTGCACATAGGTTGGCTTACTCAATGTGAAAATGCACTGTGTATACATGCAACTCATGGAGCTCCATTGGCTTCTTTTGCCAGCCTGCACCATTTTAAGAATTAGCTGCATCGTGTACAAAACGATTACAACCAGCACCCCTGATTAATTTACAGACAAGTTCACCATCTCTGATGGTTCTCAGCAAACCCACAGCCAGTTCACCATCAGACTACAGATTAAGAAGTGTAAAAAACGATTAAAAAAAACAAGATTTCAGGCCTTTTTTATCTGTGCATCCAGAATCTGGAAAAATATCCCGACATCAATCAGGATCACACCGACAAAGGAAAGAGTTTAAGAATCACTTTTTTAAAGAACACTACTTCACAAAGCATTAACAGTTCACAACTAGCTTCCTCTCCTCTCATATTAATTGCCAACTGTAAGCCTTCATTTGTCCATGTACAGCACTCTACTGCCTCTTGGATAGGTTTGTGCTGTAGTAATACCATATATACTATCTGTTAAAAAACAATTTAAGAATTTCTAATACATTGGGGTTTCTATTTAAATGTTTGTGAAATGTAACACAGTACAAAAATTATGAGTCAAAACCTAAAAGGAAATGAACATTTGTAATACTATAAAGCATGAAGAAAAATATTTTATATTGCTTTTAAAAATAAAATAATCACTGGCACTGAAACAGATATTTCTAAAGTTGAAAGTAGACAGAGTATAAAAACAGGAACATAAATATGTTTATTAAAGGTGGGTGTTTCAAACAAGCAAATGACTAAAGAGGGATGACCAAAAGACCACACCCTTCATTTGTGCTATTGATGGCATGAAATCTGTTAAGTCTACTTGTAGCCAGACCAGAAATTGTCAAATACAACTCTTCTATTAACATATTTGGATTGCCATCTTCCATATTCACTTCTTCATACTCTGAAAGCAGGTATCTTCTCTGAGCAGTGGCCACATAATAGATATTATTTCATTTTGTTATTTGGGATGCCAAATTAATTCAAAGTTATCAGTTAATCATTGGTGCAAAGTTAACATTGAGGGCAGGCCCCTGTGCTTCAAACACTTTTAACACATTTAATTCAATTGATATACAACGTGCATTGTTTTTGTAACTGTGAAAAATTGGTTGATATCCTGTCCATTCTACCTAGATTGTACACTTGTGTATAAACTCTAAGTAGTGTGATTGGGATGGCCACCATTTTTTGGATGTTCCATAACTGCAGAACTCTGCATAGTGCTATAAGCCATTATGGCCCTCATTATGACAGTGGCGGCAAGTGCTGCTTACTGCCAGGCTGATTGCCGCCAACATAACGGGACCACGGCAGTCTACAGCTGTGCGTATTATGACCCACACATAGATATCCGCCACTATACACACACACACACAAGTCTGCAAACCCAAAGGTCAGTGATAAAATGGTAGTATCAAAACCCACACCGGTACGCCAACAGAAATAGGCCCACAGCATAATGATCCACGAAATAACGCAGCGGACATTCAACCGCGGTAAACCCTTGGTGATACATACTGCCACGCTCAAAATACACACAACCTAACAAAACAACACCACATTGGACAATTCAAACTACACACACATATGCACACCACACCCACACACCCACACCACTATAAAACACACACCCACAGTACCCACAACCCTTTACCACTACAAACAAGTTACAACAGAGAGAGAGAGACACCAGGAGCACCCACAGAATCAGAGCAAGAGAACACCATCACTCATACACCATCCACGCACTTCACAGCACACACACCAACACATCACCCATGTCACTACAAATACACCCCGGTTCTCTGAGGAGGAGCTAAGGGTCATGGTGGAGGAAATCATCCGGGTAGAGCCACAGCTATTTGGATCACAGGTGCAGCAGACGTCCATTGCTAGGAAGATGGAGCTATGGTGGAGAGTCGTGGACAGGGTCAACGATGTGGGACAGCACCCCAGAACAACGGATGACATCAGGAAGAGGTGGAACAACCTACGGGGGAAGGTGCGTTCCATGGTTAAAAGACACCAGATAACTGTACAGAGGACTGGCGGTGGACCCCTACCTCCTCCCCCACAACTAACAACATGGGAGGAAAAAGTCTTGGAGATCATGCATCCTGAGGGAATGGCAGGAAGACTGGACTCTGGTAAGTCAAATCTTTACTACTTTCACCACCCCTCTACCTGCATGTCACCACTCATAATCTCCCACCCCTACACTCACCCAATCACTCCACCACCTCACATATACCCCACCATCACAACCCACCCATCCCAATACCAAGCCCTGCATGCAACACCAATGCATGGACAACACTCACAGACCTGCATGGACCCCCATCACCACAGAATGTACACTAGTGACAATCACTTAGCCAACCAAATCACAACTCACACAAGCCAAAACTGCCTTAGCAATAACAACCATAGAGGGGAACATACCCATACACAAGATGTCACACGCAGTAACAATTACACTGCATTTACACCCCTACAGGACCCCCATACAACGTCACCGAGAGGAGGTGCCAGCAACATCCAGTCCCCACCCCAAAAGAGGCCCACTGTGATGACAGCAGCTCTGCACGCCTGGATCAGGATGACCAACCTGGCCCATCAGGGACCTCTGGACAGTCGGTGACTCAGGCACAGTCCCATACCACCACAGAGCCTCCCTATCAGGAAACACCAGCACAGCACCCACTCGGCGGGCCCATCCTTCTATCCCCAGGACACGTCAATCAGCAGTGTGTCCAACACTACAGGGACCCCAGGCAACCCCACAAACACAGGACGATCAGGGACCTGGGGTCAGTTGCAGTGGGCACACAGTTCAGGGGACAGAGGTACAGGACAACAGGGAAGCTCAGAGGACTGCTGTGCCACAGAGGAGGACAGGCCCATGGAACCAACTCTCCAGGAGGCACTCACCAACATCCTGGGAGCATACCACCATTCCCAGGAGACCCTGGGCCAGATACTGGCCAAGTTTCAGGATACCCAGCGGCTGCAGGAGGGATAGTACCTGGGGATCAGGGAGGACCTGAGGAACATCCACACCACCCTGGTCACCATTGCAGGGGTGCTGGCAGACATGGCCAACACCATGAAGGAGACAGTGGCACACCAACGGGCCCCAGACACTAGCCACACCAATGAACAGCCCTCCACCTCCGCTGACGCTAGTGGACAGGAGGCCTCGCCACAGGAACAACAGGCCACCAGCATCCCTCTCCCTGTAGATGGAGAAGCACCATGAAAAAGGTCCCTTTGATCCAGGCAAAAGCCAGATTACATTGCCAAGACCCCCGCCAGGAAAGAAGACTCCCATAAATGTCACCCTCGTGTCCCACTCTGTCACCCTGTCCACCTTGAACTGCCATTGCCCCATTCCCTATGCCCTCTTGGATAATGCACCTGTGATAGCAATAGACCGGACTCTATCCTGGACATTCCTCCATCATCAATCCAGCCCATTGCAATACCCCCTAACTTATTATCACCTAAATGAACACCCTTGGAACTAATAAAAGTAAGGAATCTGTCAATTGATTGAAACATATATTAGTTTAACAAGCTGTAAACATTGCAATTCAAATGTACAGTTATATATTCATAGGTATGACTTGTAGTGGGCAGTAGTAAGCACACCAGGAGCCAGAGTGGGGCACAGATTACTGAAAATAGAGATGCCAAAGGGTACAGTAAGTGGCCATAGAAATTGGAAAATCAGGCTGCCATGTACAATGTCCAACACAAAACAGCAATAGAAGGTGAGATTACAGTGTCTTACCTGTGTGTCACAGGAAGTACTGTTGAATTATGTCCACATCCTCTTCCTATGCCTCCTCTTCCTCACTTTCCACAGGCTCCACCGCAACCACACGACCATCTCCAGCTTAATCCTCCTGCAGAAAAGGCACCTGGTGTCTCAAGGCCAGGTTGTGCAACATGCAACGATGATTTGGCACACCTTCTTGGGTGAGTAGCACAGGGATCCACCTGTCAGATGGAGGTACTTGAATCTGGCCTTCAGGAGGCCAAAGGTACGCTCAATGATCCTCTTTGTTCGCCCGTGTGCCTCTTTGTAACGTTCCTCTGCCCTTTCCTGGCATTCCTCACTGGGGTCAGTAGCCATGAGATGTTGGGGTAACCAGAATCACCTGTAAATATCGAGGGATGCCTGTTAGCCAGACACTCACCCTTAGGGCCAAACCCACACCCATATACCAACAGACACTGGGTGGGGACCATGGGCTCACCTATTAGCCACACAATGTGCCTCTGGAGTTGAGACATCACATATGGAATGCTGCTATTCCTCAAAATAAAGGCATCATGCAGAGACCCAGGATACTTTGCATTCACATGGGAGATGTACTGGTCCGCCAGGCACACTATCTGCACATTCAGAGAGTGAAAGCTCTTTCGATTTCTATTCATTTCTCCGGGGGGGGGACAAAGGCAATATGTGTACCATCTATGGCCCCAATAGTGTTGGGGATATGTCCCATTGCACAGTAGTCAGCCTTCACTGTGGCCAAATCCTCCACCTGGGATGTAGCTGCGCATGTGTTTCTTCAGGGCAGACAACACCCTGGTCAGCAAGTTTGAGAACATAGGCTGTGACATCCCTGCTGCCATGGCCACTGTCGCTTGGAAGGACCCACTTGCCAAGAAATGGAGCACTGACAGGACCTGCACAAGAGGAGGGATCCCAGTGGGGTGACGGATAGCTGACATCAGGTCTGGCTCCAATTGGGAACACAGCTCATGGATTGTGGCCCTATCAAGTCTGTAGGTTAGAATAATGTGCCTGTCCTCCATTGTCACCAGGTCCACCAGAGGTCTGTACATGGGGGCATGTCTCCATTGGTTGAACTCTAGGGTGACAAACAGTGAGCAGATGGTCATATTCAAACATATCCTCAGATTAATATACATTGCACTTTTTTTACAGAAACAGTATGTAAACGTGTAGGTCCGTTGATGTGCCTATGTCTGCTGTGACGCAGTTAGGTGCCATGCCCTGTTCCCCCCCTGAAATTGTGGCCGCCCGACGTGTGAGGAAGGACAAGTGGAAATGAAGTAATTCTGCTGACGTTGTGCACCGTTGCAGGAGGTGGCTGACAACCGCCGTGCAACACATCATTGGTTATCATTGTGGCCTAAGGGTTCCAGTAGCCAATTGTGATGTACGCCGGCAGTGACGGTAGGCACCGCCGCAGACATGGCTGACATTTTCTATCTGTTCACTCACTTGCTACCTGACCTTCAACAGGAGAGGACCTACATTGTAAGTGCTGCTGTGACCTGTGTCTGGAAGCGACCACGGCTGAAGTCTCTGGGGAAAGGGCCACTGCCTTTACTTCCGAGAAGTTGGAGTGACAAGTGGATGGGGTCCTACCCCAGTACCCTTTACTTTATGGTCCTCCAGACAAACAGGTGAGTACACTGTGAGCACGATGCATGGGGCATGAATGTATGGAGTGCTGTGTGTGTAAGCCTCGTGTGGGGGGGCTGAGGGGTCCTGGGCAGAGTGCGGAGGGATATGGTGGGCCATGAGTGTAACAGTCCGGACGGTATGACTAATACATTTTCTTATGTATCTTTTTTTGCCGGTCAGCGCCCATCACAAAAAGGGTATTTGGCGTGCCATCTCCAAGGAGGTGCAGAACCTGGGGGTCTTTGACATGCAGAGCACCCACTGTCAAAAACAGTGGGAGGACCTGCGCCACTGGGCAAGGAAGACGGTGGAGGCAAAGCTGGGGATGGCCTCCCAACGAGGAAGGGGTGCCTGTCGTACCCTGACCCCCTGATGTTCCGCATCCTGGCAGTAGCCTATCCGGAGTTGGATGGGCACTTGAAAGCATCACAGCAGCTACAAGGGGGTGAGTAGACATTCAGAATGACATGAAGATGTGCACATTGAGGTGTAACCTGGGTATGGGATGTGGGTCTGTGGGTACCCCTACGCCAGGACCAACATGGCAGGGTAGGTTCCATGATGGGCAGGCTCAGATGCACTCCAACCCCATTTATGCTAGTGGGCATCTACTACTGGGCAGGGTCCTGTAGGTTTCAGGTGTGCAGCTAATGACGTTAGGCATTGTAGCCATTGGCCTGGTGACTAACATTGTAACTGGTATTGCATGGCCTAATGCATAGGGCTGGTCCCTGTGAGTTGTGTAATGGTGGTGTTGTTGCTGGCATTGACCAAGTGTATCCTCTGTCCCTTCTCCACCCTTTATGTTTTGTCACCTTGTCCTTGTGTGCATTAGCATCATCTGGCGGAGGAGCAGAGGCACCGGCGATGGAGGGAGATGCATCCCACATGGGCCACCAGTGGGAAGGAGGGGGAGGTTAGCACCACAACAGAGACAGGAGGGGACAGTTCTGATAGCGAACCCTCCTCCGATGGAAGGTCCCTGGCGGTGGTGGACACCTCTGTGCCCACCCTAACTACAGGTACAGCTGCCACCCCCATATCAGCACTGCCCTCCCAGCAGCCCCTCAGCAAGTTTCCTGTGCCCGCTCACCCAGGCACCTCAGGCCCTGCCCCAGTCAGCCCTGCTGCCCTCAGTGAGGAGGCTATTGACCTCTTGACATCCCTCTCTGTTGGGCAGTCAACCGTACTGAATGCCATCCAGGGTCTAGCAGGGCATTTTCAACAAACAAATGCACTCCTGGAGGGCATTCACTTTGGTGTGGGGGCCAAACAGAGAGCATTCCAGGCTCTGGCCAACTCACTGATGGCAACCATTGTCCCTGTCTCTAGCCTCCCACCTCCAACTCCCTCTACCCATTCCCATTCCCCTCAACCCCAGACTATCCCAAGCACACCTTCACACCTGCATGCACCCAAATCAACACACAGAAGTGGCTCAGGCCAACACAAGCACCACACATCATCATGGTATTGGAGCAGTACTCTCACAGTTTAATGAAGAGGACGTAGATCAACCCGTAGCCTTCATTAGCAGGAGGTTACTACCCAGGGAACGTAGGTGGAGTGCCATAGAACGCGAAGCCTTTGCTGTGTTTTGGGCACTGAAGAAGCTAAGATCCTACTTGTTCGGGACTCACTTCCGAGTTCAGACCGACCACAGGCCCCTCACATGGTTAATGCAGATGAGGGGTGAGAATCCAAAACTGTTGAGGTGGTCCATTTCCCTACAGGGGATGGACTTTACGCTGGAACACCGTCCTGGTACAGAGCATGCCAATGCTGATGGTCTGTCCAGGTTCTTCCACCTTAGTGATGAGAACTCCCATGAGGTTGGGTAGTTGCTCCCTACTTTTAGCTGGGGGCGACACGTGTTAGACTTTTCATCCTTGGCGTGGTCTCCCTTAACTTTTTGCCTCTGTTCCCCAGGTTGTTGATGTGTGCTGGACTCTGATTTTGCTGTTTTTGTTACTCTGGGCACTTTACCACTGCTAACCAGTGCTAAAGTGCAAGTGCTCCTATTTAAAATGTGTACGTAATTGGTTCTCCATGATTGGCATATTTGTTTTACTGTTAATTCCCTAGTAAAGTGCGCTAGAGATGCCGAGGGCCTGTAAATCAAATGTTACTAGTGGGCCTGCAGCACTAGTTGTGCCACCCACACAAGTAACCCTTGTAATCCTGTCTCAGACCTGCCACTGCAGTGTCTGTGTGTGTATTTTTACACTGTAAATTCGACTTGGCAAGTGTACCCACTTGCCAGGCCTAAACCTTCCCTTTTCTTACATGTAAGGCACCCCTAAGGCAGGCCCTAGGTAGCCCCAAGGGCAGGGTGCAGTGTATGGATAAGGTAGGACATATAGGGGGTCATTCTGACCCTGGCGGTAATTACCACCATGGCGGAGGTCGGCGGTAGCACCGCCAACAGGCTGGCGGTGCACCGCTGGGCATTCTGACCGCAGCGGTTCAGCCGCGGCCAGAAACGGAAAGTCGGCGGTGTACCGCCGACTTCCCGCTGCCCTTGAGAATCCTCCATGGCGGCGGAGCGCGCTCCGCCTCCATGGGGATTCTGACACCCCCTACCGCCATCCGGTTCCTGGCAGTTCTCCCGCCAGGAACAGGATGGCGGTAGGGGGTGCCGCGGGGCCCCTGGGGGCCACTGCAGTGCCCATGCCAATGGCATGGGCACTGCAGGGGCCCCCGTAAGAGGGCCCCACGAAGAATTTCAGTGTCTGCTTTGCAGGCACTGAAATTCGCGACGGGTGGAACTGCACCCGTCGCACCTTCCCACTCCGCCGGCTCCATTCTGAGCCGGCGTCCTCGTGGGAAGGGTGTTTCCCGCAGGGCTGGGGGCGGACTTTCGGCGGTCGCCCGCCGGCCCAGTGGGAAAGCCAGAATGACCGCCGTGGTCTTTTGACCGCGGAGCGGTCTTTCGGAGGGAACCGCTTGGCGGGCGGCGACCGCCGTCCGCCGCGGTCAGAATGTCCCCCATAGTAATGCGGTTTATACGTCCTGACAGTGAAATACTGGCAATTTTGTTTTTCACTGTTGCAAGGCCTGTCTCTCTCATAGGATAATATGAGGGCTACCTTTAAATATGATTAAAGCGTAGATTTCCCTAGAGAGTAGATGGACATGTGGAGTTTGGGGTCCCTGAACTCACAATTTAAAAATACATCTTTTAGTAAAGTTGATTTTGAGATTGTGCGTTTGAAAATTCCACTATTAGAAAGTGAGCAGTTTCTTGCTTAAACCATTCTGTGACTCTGCCTTGTTTGTGGATTCCCTGTCTGGGTCAGTTTGACAGTTGGGTTGTTTTTCACCTCACACTAGACATTGACACAAAGGGAGCTGGGGTGTAACCTGCATTTCCTGATTAGCCACAGCTGCTAGGAGGGAGGGGTGGAGTGGTCACTCTCCTCTGAAAGGACTGTGCCTGCCTCTGACAATGCAGATTCCAACCCCCTGGTGTGTGTCTGAGGCCTTGCCCGGGCAAGGCAGGATTTCACAAGTAGGTGTGAGTCCCCTTTGAAGAAAGGTGACTTCAAAGACTAAAATGGTTATAAGAAGGGCACCCAACTCTACAGACTTTAGAAACACTTCTGGAACCAAGAGGAATCTCTGCCTGGAGAAGAGCTGATGGCTGAGGAATAAGTGCTTCCCTGCCTGTGACTGTGCTTTGTGGAGCTTTCCTGCAGAGCTGCTTCTGCCAGAGTAAGAGGGCGAAGACTGGACTTTGTGTGCCTTCCATCTTGTGAAGAAATCTCCAAGGGCTTGAGTTAGAGCTTGCCTCCTGTTGTTTGAAGTCTCAGGGACAGCAAAGACTTCTCTCTGCCAGCACGTGGAGTCTCTGGAGAGACTCCTGCTCTGACAAGTGGTGCCCTATCCAGTTACTGGGCCCTTGAAAAGAAAGCTGGTGGAAATCCAAGGAAATCGACTTCGGACGACTCCGGACCGCTGCCGCTGCTGAATCCGGTGACGCTGCCTGCACCCGACACCGTAACCTTCACTGGAACGCAACGCTCTTCGCAGGCCCGATGCCGCTGCAGCCCCGCTGAAGTCTGCGACTCCGTGGAAGTCGCCGCACCACGTCGTGACCGACGCCGCTCGAAGTGCATGGATTCAACGTTTCGCACAGACGCCGCGATTCCCGACTTCACGCATCGGCTTGTTTCACTCTTCACCAAAGGTACTGTACTTGGGGGTCTACACGACTCCGTGTCCGGCGCCGCTGGGGTCGGCTTGTTGGGAACGACTCCGTCACGACGCCGTGTTAACATCTCATCGAAGCATTGCAGGGCCCCCCTCTCCTCCCCGACCCCCAACATAACATTACTCACACACACCTGGCACACATGCAGGCACCACCAACACACACACGCACACACCCCGACATACATGCCTACATCCACACACACAGTCAGACACGCACACCCACATTCAAACATACACGCACACATCCATACAGCCATTCCCACAGCCATACACGCACTCATTCCCATACACACAACACCCCTGCAAGCCTACACGCACCCACACCCCCCTCTACATACACACACGCACATACCCATGCATGCACACAACATCCCCCTACCCCCTTCCCCTAACGGACAATCGACTTACCTGGTCCGTCGATCCTCCGGTAGGGGACGGGAGCCATGGGGGCGGCTCCGCTGACACCACACCGACAACAGAACACCACCACGGCGAATCACAGGACGTGATTCACTGGGCGGTGTTCTGTTGGGGTGGCGGTGGAGGTGGAGCAACCTCCACTTCCCCACCGCCCGCAAGTATGGCTGTTGGCGGCTCTCCGTCAGAATAATGATGGAAAGCAGCTAACAGTCATAATACGCTGAGCGCCAAACCGCCTGCACAGGCGGTCTTCCACACGGCGGTCCCTCGGCGGTCATGCAAAAAGACCGCTGAGGTCGTAATGACCCCCATAGTCTCCTATGCCAATGACACTCAACTGATCCTCTAACTCACGAAGGACCCACTCAACACCAAAGCCAGCTGCAACCCCATGACCAATAAAGCATCATGAATGAGAGAGAGTTGCCTCAAACTAAACACCAACAAGACAGAAGTGCTGATCTTTGGGAAGAACAACTCCATTTGGGACAACAGTTGATGGCCAGTGGAACACGGACCAACGGCACCATCAACAACCAACTATCCATGGACCGTCAAATGAACTCAGTCACCTCCTCCTGCTTCTACATCCTTCACATGCCACACCGCATCTTCACCTGCATCCCCACCAAGGCCAAAAAAACAGTTATGCATGCACTGATCATGGGACACCTCGACTATGGCAATGCCCTCTAAGCTGGAATATCCTCCCACCTACTCAAAAGACTCCACACACTACAGAATACCACCACCAGACTCATTCTGAACCTCCCCAAGTGGGCTAGCATCACGCCCCACCTCAGAAACCTCCACTGGCTTCCTGTACAGATCAGATGCCACTTAAAGATTCTCACACTCATCTACAAAGCTCTTCACAGCATAGGCCTGGTCAACATCATTCACCGTCTGCACTTCCACATCCCCTCAAGACATCTTCGCTCTGCCTCGTTCAACCTTGCACACACTCCCCACATCCACCTCAGCCACAGCGGAGGCCGCTCTTTTTCCTACATAGCAGCCAAATCCTACAACACCCTTCCTCTCCACCTCAGAATGGCTCCCTTCCTGGTGGATTTCAAAAGGAAACTCAAGATGTGGCTATTCGACAGAGAAGCGGCTCCCACAGTGTCCAGATACCTCCAGGGGTGACAGTGCCACGCTCATTCTTGATTGATTGATTGAACCCATCTTGATCATACATGATGTGGCTATGTTTAATAATGTGTATGACATTGCCCATTTTGTCAGCTTATGCCATAATATTCTTTGTTCCTCATCTTCAAAGGCTGCACTAAAATCCTGAAAACAAGCATATAAGTATGTCTTCGAGGTGTGGAGTAAGAAAGAAATTGCTATATTATCAAAAGTACTATATTGGTTTCTAAAGCCAGTCTGATAAAAAAGCAACAGTGCATTGGCAGTAACCCAAACATCAAATTCATTTAGGAATATTCTTGTCAAAAATGTTGAAATTAACATGAAGCAAAGCAATTAATCTATAACCGCTTATGATCTCTCCTTTATTAACCATAAGATGTTTGGATGTTATCAAAACTAGATGAATTTAATAATCAAAAGTGTCTCCTAGCTAATCCCTTTGAAACCAAAATCAGAATTTGTCTAAGAAGCAATAGGAAAAGCTGAAGGTAGTGTGCTGAAAAGCTGCAAACAACTACTCCCTCAAATTAAAGTTATTTTAGTGTTTGGGTAAAATCTTCAGGATCATTTTTTCATCATTAGAAAATAAAATGACAGCTCTCACATTTTAATTTAATCACTATGGGGGTCATTCTAACCATGGCGGTAAAAACCGCCAGGGCGAATGACCGCGGTAGCACCGCCAACAGGCTGGCGGTGCACCGCTGGGCATTCTGACCGCGGCGGTTCAGCCGCGGCCAGAAACGGAAAGTCGGCGGTCTCCCGACGACTTTCCGCTGCCCTTGAGAATCCTCCATGGCGGCGGAGCGCGCTCCGCCGCCATGGGGATTCTGACACCCCCTACCGCCATCCTGTTCCTGGCGGGTCTCCCGCCAGGAACAGGATGGCGGTAGGGGGTGCCGCGGGGCCCCTGGGGGCCCCTGAAGTGCCCATGCCAATGGCATGGGCACTGCAGGGGCCCCCGTACGAGGGCCCCACTTTGTATTTCAGTGTCTGCTTTGCAGACACTGAAATACGCGACGGGTGCCACTGCACCCGTCGCACCTTCCCACTCCGCCGGCTCAATCCTGAGCCGGCGTCCTTGTGAGAAGGCTGTTTCCCACTGGGCTGGCGGGCGGCCTTTTGGCGGTCGCCCGCCAGCCCAGTGGGAAACCCAGAATGACCGCCGCGGTCTTTCGACCGCGGTACGGTCTTCTGGCGGTTCCCGCTTGGCGGGCGGCTCCCGCCTCCCGCCAACATCAGAATCACCCCCTATATCCTTTATTGGAAGTCATCATGGCTTGTCTTATTTCTCATCTCTTTTAACTTATGGCCGAATGGCATATCAGAAATAGATTGGAAAGTGTCTGGAAAAAAATATAATGCCATGTGTACAACAAATTCTTTTGTTCACTGAATTCTTCAAGACAACCTCTGTTTAGGTTAGAATTTAATTTAGTAAAGCAAACTTTAATTTTTAAATTTGCTTTTTTTAAATTCTGCATCGATTAAGATCATCATATTGTAGCTCATTAAGCTAATAAGGTTTGGGAAGTAATAAACAAATTAAAGTGCATTAAGAGACCTAGCAAATGTAATGCTCATTCTGGTGAAAGACACATCAGACATTCCTGCATTGAGAGGATCTTGTTCCAGAAGATGTTTTTCAGTCTATTTAGAAACGTAGTAGGAAGCTCTTGGTTGAAACCAAAAGGGCTCTTGGGTTTAAACTTTTTACTGTGCCCTATGGCAAAGCAAGATCATTTAACCAAATCTCTAAAGCGTTCTGCTTTGCACAGGATTGTTAAATGAAGGTTGAGATTAGGAGATGCTGGCCATCATTTGCAAAATGAAAGATTGTTTATAATGAACGCTGCTTCTGTCTGCTGCCCGGCTATAGCAGAAAAACAAAGATGATGTTAATGTCCATTGTTCCTGAACCATGGTATAGGGTAAGTTTCAGATGCTCCCCAATTTTTAAAGAACCTTATTTCCATATAATGTTCCTAAATTTATGACGTCAATATATAACAACTAGAAACTATTTGTTGCTTTGTGTAATTTTATTTTTACAGGTATATTTTGTTTATTAATCATTAAAGCAGTTGATCAGAATTGAACTGATAACCATACAGAGGAAAAAGCATAAAATGTGAAATTGCACATAGGTTGGCTTACTCAATGTGAAAATGCACTGTGTATACATGCAACTCATGGAGCTCCATTGGCTTCTTTTGCCAGCCTGCACCATTTTAAGAATTAGCTGCATCGTGTACAAAACGATTACAACCAGCACCCCTGATTAATTTACAGACAAGTTCACCATCTCTGATGGTTCTCAGCAAACCCACAGCCAGTTCACCATCAGACTACAGATTAAGAAGTGTAAAAAACGATTAAAAAAAACAAGATTTCAGGCCTTTTTTATCTGTGCATCCAGAATCTGGAAAAATATCCCGACATCAATCAGGATCACACCGACAAAGGAAAGAGTTTAAGAATCACTTTTTTAAAGAACACTACTTCACAAAGCATTAACAGTTCACAACTAGCTTCCTCTCCTCTCATATTAATTGCCAACTGTAAGCCTTCATTTGTCCATGTACAGCACTCTACTGCCTCTTGGATAGGTTTGTGCTGTAGTAATACCATATATACTATCTGTTAAAAAACAATTTAAGAATTTCTAATACATTGGGGTTTCTATTTAAATGTTTGTGAAATGTAACACAGTACAAAAATTATGAGTCAAAACCTAAAAGGAAATGAACATTTGTAATACTATAAAGCATGAAGAAAAATATTTTATATTGCTTTTAAAAATAAAATAATCACTGGCACTGAAACAGATATTTCTAAAGTTGAAAGTAGACAGAGTATAAAAACAGGAACATAAATATGTTTATTAAAGGTGGGTGTTTCAAACAAGCAAATGACTAAAGAGGGATGACCAAAAGACCACACCCTTCATTTGTGCTATTGATGGCATGAAATCTGTTAAGTCTACTTGTAGCCAGACCAGAAATTGTCAAATACAACTCTTCTATTAACATATTTGGATTGCCATCTTCCATATTCACTTCTTCATACTCTGAAAGCAGGTATCTTCTCTGAGCAGTGGCCACATAATAGATATTATTTCATTTTGTTATTTGGGATGCCAAATTAATTCAAAGTTATCAGTTAATCATTGGTGCAAAGTTAACATTGAGGGCAGGCCCCTGTGCTTCAAACACTTTTAACACATTTAATTCAATTGATATACAACGTGCATTGTTTTTGTAACTGTGAAAAATTGGTTGATATCCTGTCCATTCTACCTAGATTGTACACTTGTGTATAAACTCTAAGTAGTGTGATTGGGATGGCCACCATTTTTTGGATGTTCCATAACTGCAGAACTCTGCATAGTGCTATAAGCCATTATGGCCCTCATTATGACAGTGGCGGCAAGTGCTGCTTACTGCCAGGCTGATTGCCGCCAACATAACGGGACCACGGCAGTCTACAGCTGTGCGTATTATGACCCACACATAGATATCCGCCACTATACACACACACACACAAGTCTGCAAACCCAAAGGTCAGTGATAAAATGGTAGTATCAAAACCCACACCGGTACGCCAACAGAAATAGGCCCACAGCATAATGATCCACGAAATAACGCAGCGGACATTCAACCGCGGTAAACCCTTGGTGATACATACTGCCACGCTCAAAATACACACAACCTAACAAAACAACACCACATTGGACAATTCAAACTACACACACATATGCACACCACACCCACACACCCACACCACTATAAAACACACACCCACAGTACCCACAACCCTTTACCACTACAAACAAGTTACAACAGAGAGAGAGAGACACCAGGAGCACCCACAGAATCAGAGCAAGAGAACACCATCACTCATACACCATCCACGCACTTCACAGCACACACACCAACACATCACCCATGTCACTACAAATACACCCCGGTTCTCTGAGGAGGAGCTAAGGGTCATGGTGGAGGAAATCATCCGGGTAGAGCCACAGCTATTTGGATCACAGGTGCAGCAGACGTCCATTGCTAGGAAGATGGAGCTATGGTGGAGAGTCGTGGACAGGGTCAACGATGTGGGACAGCACCCCAGAACAAGGGATGACATCAGGAAGAGGTGGAACAACCTACGGGGGAAGGTGCGTTCCATGGTTAAAAGACACCAGATAACTGTACAGAGGACTGGCGGTGGACCCCTACCTCCTCCCCCACAACTAACAACATGGGAGGAAAAAGTCTTGGAGATCATGCATCCTGAGGGAATGGCAGGAAGACTGGACTCTGGTAAGTCAAATCTTTACTACTTTCACCACCCCTCTACCTGCATGTCACCACTCATAATCTCCCACCCCTACACTCACCCAATCACTCCACCACCTCACATATACCCCACCATCACAACCCACCCATCCCAATACCAAGCCCTGCATGCAACACCAATGCATGGACAACACTCACAGACCTGCATGGACCCCCATCACCACAGAATGTACACTAGTGACAATCACTTAGCCAACCAAATCACAACTCACACAAGCCAAAACTGCCTTAGCAATAACAACCATAGAGGGGAACATACCCATACACAAGATGTCACACGCAGTAACAATTACACTGCATTTACACCCCTACAGGACCCCCATACAACGTCACCGAGAGGAGGTGCCAGCAACATCCAGTCCCCACCCCAAAAGAGGCCCACTGTGATGACAGCAGCTCTGCACGCCTGGATCAGGATGACCAACCTGGCCCATCAGGGACCTCTGGACAGTCGGTGACTCAGGCACAGTCCCATACCACCACAGAGCCTCCCTATCAGGAAACACCAGCACAGCACCCACTCGGCGGGCCCATCCTTCTATCCCCAGGACACGTCAATCAGCAGTGTGTCCAACACTACAGGGACCCCAGGCAACCCCACAAACACAGGACGATCAGGGACCTGGGGTCAGTTGCAGTGGGCACACAGTTCAGGGGACAGAGGTACAGGACAACAGGGAAGCTCAGAGGACTGCTGTGCCACAGAGGAGGACAGGCCCATGGAACCAACTCTCCAGGAGGCACTCACCAACATCCTGGGAGCATACCACCATTCCCAGGAGACCCTGGGCCAGATACTGGCCAAGTTTCAGGATACCCAGCGGCTGCAGGAGGGATAGTACCTGGGGATCAGGGAGGACCTGAGGAACATCCACACCACCCTGGTCACCATTGCAGGGGTGCTGGCAGACATGGCCAACACCATGAAGGAGACAGTGGCACACCAACGGGCCCCAGACACTAGCCACACCAATGAACAGCCCTCCACCTCCGCTGACGCTAGTGGACAGGAGGCCTCGCCACAGGAACAACAGGCCACCAGCATCCCTCTCCCTGTAGATGGAGAAGCACCATGAAAAAGGTCCCTTTGATCCAGGCAAAAGCCAGATTACATTGCCAAGACCCCCGCCAGGAAAGAAGACTCCCATAAATGTCACCCTCGTGTCCCACTCTGTCACCCTGTCCACCTTGAACTGCCATTGCCCCATTCCCTATGCCCTCTTGGATAATGCACCTGTGATAGCAATAGACCGGACTCTATCCTGGACATTCCTCCATCATCAATCCAGCCCATTGCAATACCCCCTAACTTATTATCACCTAAATGAACACCCTTGGAACTAATAAAAGTAAGGAATCTGTCAATTGATTGAAACATATATTAGTTTAACAAGCTGTAAACATTGCAATTCAAATGTACAGTTATATATTCATAGGTATGACTTGTAGTGGGCAGTAGTAAGCACACCAGGAGCCAGAGTGGGGCACAGATTACTGAAAATAGAGATGCCAAAGGGTACAGTAAGTGGCCATAGAAATTGGAAAATCAGGCTGCCATGTACAATGTCCAACACAAAACAGCAATAGAAGGTGAGATTACAGTGTCTTACCTGTGTGTCACAGGAAGTACTGTTGAATTATGTCCACATCCTCTTCCTATGCCTCCTCTTCCTCACTTTCCACAGGCTCCACCGCAACCACACGACCATCTCCAGCTTAATCCTCCTGCAGAAAAGGCACCTGGTGTCTCAAGGCCAGGTTGTGCAACATGCAACGATGATTTGGCACACCTTCTTGGGTGAGTAGCACAGGGATCCACCTGTCAGATGGAGGTACTTGAATCTGGCCTTCAGGAGGCCAAAGGTACGCTCAATGATCCTCTTTGTTCGCCCGTGTGCCTCTTTGTAACGTTCCTCTGCCCTTTCCTGGCATTCCTCACTGGGGTCAGTAGCCATGAGATGTTGGGGTAACCAGAATCACCTGTAAATATCGAGGGATGCCTGTTAGCCAGACACTCACCCTTAGGGCCAAACCCACACCCATATACCAACAGACACTGGGTGGGGACCATGGGCTCACCTATTAGCCACACAATGTGCCTCTGGAGTTGAGACATCACATATGGAATGCTGCTATTCCTCAAAATAAAGGCATCATGCAGAGACCCAGGATACTTTGCATTCACATGGGAGATGTACTGGTCCGCCAGGCACACTATCTGCACATTCAGAGAGTGAAAGCTCTTTCGATTTCTATTCATTTCTCCGGGGGGGGGACAAAGGCAATATGTGTACCATCTATGGCCCCAATAGTGTTGGGGATATGTCCCATTGCACAGTAGTCAGCCTTCACTGTGGCCAAATCCTCCACCTGGGATGTAGCTGCGCATGTGTTTCTTCAGGGCAGACAACACCCTGGTCAGCAAGTTTGAGAACATAGGCTGTGACATCCCTGCTGCCATGGCCACTGTCGCTTGGAAGGACCCACTTGCCAAGAAATGGAGCACTGACAGGACCTGCACAAGAGGAGGGATCCCAGTGGGGTGACGGATAGCTGACATCAGGTCTGGCTCCAATTGGGAACACAGCTCATGGATTGTGGCCCTATCAAGTCTGTAGGTTAGAATAATGTGCCTGTCCTCCATTGTCACCAGGTCCACCAGAGGTCTGTACATGGGGGCATGTCTCCATTGGTTGAACTCTAGGGTGACAAATAGTGAGCAGATGGTCATATTCAAACATATCCTCAGATTAATATACATTGCACTTTTTTTACAGAAACAGTATGTAAACGTGTAGGTCCGTTGATGTGCCTATGTCTGCTGTGACGCAGTTAGGTGCCATGCCCTGTTCCCCCCCTGAAATTGTGGCCGCCCGACGTGTGAGGAAGGACAAGTGGAAATGAAGTAATTCTGCTGACGTTGTGCACCGTTGCAGGAGGTGGCTGACAACCGCCGTGCAACACATCATTGGTTATCATTGTGGCCTAAGGGTTCCAGTAGCCAATTGTGATGTACGCCGGCAGTGACGGTAGGCACCGCCGCAGACATGGCTGACATTTTCTATCTGTTCACTCACTTGCTACCTGACCTTCAACAGGAGAGGACCTACATTGTAAGTGCTGCTGTGACCTGTGTCTGGAAGCGACCACGGCTGAAGTCTCTGGGGAAAGGGCCACTGCCTTTACTTCCGAGAAGTTGGAGTGACAAGTGGATGGGGTCCTACCCCAGTACCCTTTACTTTATGGTCCTCCAGACAAACAGGTGAGTACACTGTGAGCACGATGCATGGGGCATGAATGTATGGAGTGCTGTGTGTGTAAGCCTCGTGTGGGGGGGCTGAGGGGTCCTGGGCAGAGTGCGGAGGGATATGGTGGGCCATGAGTGTAACAGTCCGGACGGTATGACTAATACATTTTCTTATGTATCTTTTTTTGCCGGTCAGCGCCCATCACAAAAAGGGTATTTGGCGTGCCATCTCCAAGGAGGTGCAGAACCTGGGGGTCTTTGACATGCAGAGCACCCACTGTCAAAAACAGTGGGAGGACCTGCGCCACTGGGCAAGGAAGACGGTGGAGGCAAAGCTGGGGATGGCCTCCCAACGAGGAAGGGGTGCCTGTCGTACCCTGACCCCCTGATGTTCCGCATCCTGGCAGTAGCCTATCCGGAGTTGGATGGGCACTTGAAAGCATCACAGCAGCTACAAGGGGGTGAGTAGACATTCAGAATGACATGAAGATGTGCACATTGAGGTGTAACCTGGGTATGGGATGTGGGTCTGTGGGTACCCCTACGCCAGGACCAACATGGCAGGGTAGGTTCCATGATGGGCAGGCTCAGATGCACTCCAACCCCATTTATGCTAGTGGGCATCTACTACTGGGCAGGGTCCTGTAGGTTTCAGGTGTGCAGCTAATGACGTTAGGCATTGTAGCCATTGGCCTGGTGACTAACATTGTAACTGGTATTGCATGGCCTAATGCATAGGGCTGGTCCCTGTGAGTTGTGTAATGGTGGTGTTGTTGCTGGCATTGACCAAGTGTATCCTCTGTCCCTTCTCCACCCTTTATGTTTTGTCACCTTGTCCTTGTGTGCATTAGCATCATCTGGCGGAGGAGCAGAGGCACCGGCGATGGAGGGAGATGCATCCCACATGGGCCACCAGTGGGAAGGAGGGGGAGGTTAGCACCACAACAGAGACAGGAGGGGACAGTTCTGATAGCGAACCCTCCTCCGATGGAAGGTCCCTGGCGGTGGTGGACACCTCTGTGCCCACCCTAACTACAGGTACAGCTGCCACCCCCATATCAGCACTGCCCTCCCAGCAGCCCCTCAGCAAGTTTCCTGTGCCCGCTCACCCAGGCACCTCAGGCCCTGCCCCAGTCAGCCCTGCTGCCCTCAGTGAGGAGGCTATTGACCTCTTGACATCCCTCTCTGTTGGGCAGTCAACCGTACTGAATGCCATCCAGGGTCTAGCAGGGCATTTTCAACAAACAAATGCACTCCTGGAGGGCATTCACTTTGGTGTGGGGGCCAAACAGAGAGCATTCCAGGCTCTGGCCAACTCACTGATGGCAACCATTGTCCCTGTCTCTAGCCTCCCACCTCCAACTCCCTCTACCCATTCCCATTCCCCTCAACCCCAGACTATCCCAAGCACACCTTCACACCTGCATGCACCCAAATCAACACACAGAAGTGGCTCAGGCCAACACAAGCACCACACATCATCCCACAGGCACTCACGCAAACACCATCCAGATGCAGACACACCAACATCCACTGCCTCCACTGTGTCCCCCTCCTCCTCCTCGTCCACCTCCCTCCCAGTAGCATCTCCACTCACACCTGCATGCACTACATCCTCATCCACTACCTCCATCACCAGCATGCCCATCACTATACGCCCCTCACTGGCAGTCACCACCCCCACATCCATGCACATGTACCCTGTGTCCTCTCCCACTGTGTCTGTGTCCCCTCCTCCCAAAGTACACAAACGCAAGCACTCGGACACCCAACAGCCATCCACCTCACAACAGCATCCAGCCCATGCACCTGCACCCAAACACAGCAAACAGACACCTCCTACAACCACTCTCTCTTCCTCCATTCCCAAACCTTCACCTTCTTCCACCCCAGTGTCCCTAAAAGGCTTTTCCTCTCCACCCTTGACCTATTACCTGCCCCTCCCCCAGTCCTTCACTTCGTGCCAGGTTGGGCAGAACCCAGGCCATCACCTCAGCCACCCAGTCCACGGCCACTGTAGTTTCTGCAGCTACTGCATGTGTGAGAGGCTCCAAGGGCAGGAAGGGAACACCAGCTGGCAGAAGCAAGGCAGCGCCACCAGCTGCCAATGGCAGGAAGGGAACAACAGCTGGCAGAAGCAAGGAGGCACCACCAGCTGCCATGGGTAGGAAGGGAACAACAGCTGCCAAGGCCAATGTAAAAGGAACAGATGCTGCAGGTGGGATGGATCTGGTGCCTGGGGCTGGAGCAGCATCTGGACAAACAACACCAGCCATGGCACTTCAGCCATCCGAGGCTGCAGGGGAAGGGCTGCAGCCTCCCCCCCACCACTGACAGCACCGCCACCTGCACCGCCGCCAGCCCCGCCACCTGCACCACCACCTAGACCACCAGCAACACCACTGCCAACAGCAGCAGCCCCAGTGGGCAGCAATACGAGGCTGCAGGGGAATGGCTGGAGCCTCCTCCACCACTGACAGTACCGTTACCAGCCCTGCAACTGCCATCCACTGAGCAAGCGTCACTGCCAGCGAGCAGTGTGTAGTCGTGACTACGTGGGCTGCAGTGTGTCCTGGCCCCTGCAACAACTGTAGGTGTGACACCCAGGTGTGAGACTGTGACCTTGCACCATACAGGATCTGCATCACAGGGCACCAGGCCCCCTCCAGAACCAGAGGAAGATGGCATCCACTCACCCCCTCCTTGCCAGGATGAAGCACACTGGGAACCAGGCCCCCTCAAGAACCAGTGGAAGAAGGCATCTGTGGCTTTGCACTCCATAGGACCAAGCAGTGGGAAAACCACTCACTTGAGAGACTGTGGCTTTGCACTCCCCAGGACCAAGCAGTGGGCAAACCACCCACCAGAGAGACTGTGGCTTTGCACTCCCCAGGACCAAGCAGTGGGCAAACCACCCACTAGAGAGACTCTGGCTTTGTACTCTTCAGGACCAAGCAGTGGGCAAACCACCCACTTGAGAGACTGTTGTCTTGCACTCCCCAGGACATTGCACAGGGCATGTAGCCCCCTCCAGGATCAGTGGCATTGTACCATCTTCCGGCTGAGGTGCCCCTACATTCACCGTCCCCCTAAGGTGCTGGTGTGTTTTCGATCTGATGCCCCTGCAGTGTTCTCTCCGTATTGAGGCATGAGTGAAGTGTGGCCTTGGCCTATGTATTATGTCACTCTCTCCCCCCCCCTTGTGTGCTAGGTGTGGTATTCACCGTGGTCGTCTTCGCCGCCGTTCATATTCCTGGTGTAGGAGGAGGTAGACCAGCAATGGAAATATGTGCAGTTCAGGCTCCATGGTGTTGTGGTTCTTCCTTGAGTGTCGAGAAGTGAGTTGTTTCCCTTCTGTGTACTGTTTCTGCTGTGCTTTTGATGGCATTGGTACCGTCCCGGAAAAGGTGGCAGACTGCCCTCTCATAATACAGTGGGTGGTATATTGCCTTTCGCCTGGCTGTTGGCGGTTACCTCCACAGTGCTTGTTGTTGCTACCGTTGTGGCCGTTGTGGCCGTTGTGGCGGTCGGAGTGTTAAAGTGGCTATCTGTTTTTTTACCGCCGGCCTGTTGGCAGTATTACTGCAGCTTTATCAGCAAACGCCAGGGTTGTAATGAGGGCCTATATCCTTTAATGTATCTTGTATGAATATTTTTTAAATGGTAGTCACTGTTGTTTGGATCTGAAATGTGGAAGACATAGGCCCTAATTACAACCCTGGTGGTCTGTGATAAAGTGGTGGTGGTGACCGGGGTGCATGTGGCTGCCATCCCTGATGAGTTGGTGGTCACCAGCCCCTCACCATGTGACATCGTGCCCAGAGGTGATGTACCCTCTGGCTTGTGGCCCTTCCCCACCTTGGCAGTCGCTGCAGGGACCTTGGCACTGTCCACTGTGTTTGTGCGAGGCCTTGCTGGGTGGGTGGTGTGACTGTCCCCTGCTGGAAGCCGGTCCCTTTTGAGCTTTGTAGGTGGTGGAATAGGGTGGTCCTTCTTTTCCGTTGGTGGCACTCTGGCAGCTCTGACGGGTGCCCCCTTTGACCATACTGGAATAGCAGGGACCACAGCGGATGCAGATTTGGTGGCTGAGGTGCTGGGATGGGATCTGGGCATCCTGGCCCTAGGAGAAAGACGGAGGGAGGTGTAGGGAAGAGCTCCAGGTTAGTTAGGTAAATTCTTTTGGACACACTGGGACAGAAAAATGGAGGGGGTTTGGGAGTAGAAGAAGAGGTAGTGGTCATAGGAGGTGTACGTCTGCTGAGTTTGGGTGAAGGTGCATGGGTTGTAGGATGTTGTGAGGTGGATGGCTGTTGAGTGGATGTGTGCCTGTGTTTGTGTACTTTGAGAGGAGGCTCACAGACACACTGGGAGAGGACACAGGGGACGTGTGAATGGTAGTGGGGGTGGTGATTGCACGTGAGCGGTGTGTAGTGATGGGCGTGCTAGTGATGGAGGTAGTGGCTGAGGATGTAGTGCATGCAGGTGTGAGTGGAGATGAGACTGGGAGGGAGGTGGAGGACGTGGAGGAGGGGGACACACTGGAGGAAGTGGATGTTGGTGTTTCTGCATGGGTATGGTGCTTGTGTGAGTGCCTGTGGGATGTGTGGTGCTTATGTTTGCCAGATCCACTTTTGTGTGTTGATGTGCGTGCATGCTGGTCTGATGGTGTGCTTGGGATAGGCTGAGGTAGAAGGGATTGGGTCTGGGTAGAGGAAGTTGGAGGGGGGAGGCTGGACACAGGGACAATGGCTGCCATCAGTGCTGAGGCCAGAGCCTGAAATGCTCTCTGTTGGGCCGCCACGCCAGAATGAATGCCCTCCAGGTATGCATTTGTTTGCTGCAAATGCCTCTCGACACCCTGGATGGCATTCAGAAAGGTTGACTGCCTGACAGTGAGGGATCTCAGGAGGTCAATAGCCTCCTCACTGAGGGCAGCAGGGCAAAACTGCAAAAACACTTGCAAGAACACCATTCTCCTCCATAGGGAACATCCGCTGGGGCAGATGATGAGATGGCGTCATCGTCCGGTGTACAGATCCCTGTTGGACCTGTCGACAATGGAAACCAGACACATAATTATCACCTACAGACTTGAAAGTGCCACAATCCAAGAACTGTGTGCCCAATTGGAACCTGACCGGATGTCAGCTATCCACCATCCTACAGGTACCCCCCCTCTAGTGCAGGTCCTGTCAGTGCTCCATTTCCTGGTGAGTGGTTCCTTCCAAACAACAGTTGCCATGACATCAGGGATGTCTCAGCCAATGTTCTCTAACGTGTTGACCAGAGTGTTATCTGCCCTGCTGAAAAACATGCACAGCTATATTGTTTTCCCCCAGGAGGAGGATTTGCCTACAGTGAAAGCTGACTTCTATGCCCTGGGACATATCCTGAACATCATTGGTGCCATTGAGGTACACATGTGGTATTTGTCCCCCCCCCCACAAGAATGAACAGGTGTACAGAAATTGAAAAAGCTACCATTCTATAAATGTGCAGATGGTGTGTATGGCAGACCAGTACATCTCTCATGTGAATGCCAAGTATCCTGACTCTGTGCATGACACTTACATTTTGAGGAATAGCAGCATCCCTTATGTGATGGGCCATCTCCAGAGCACCGTGTGTGGCCAATAGGTGAGCCCAAGGTCCCCACACAGTATGAATAGGTGTCTGGGTATGGGGTAGTCCCTAAGGGTTAATGTGTGTCTAACAGATATCCATCGACTTTTGCAAGTGACTCTGGTTACCCCAGCCTCTCATGGCTACTGACCCCAGTATGGAATGCCAGGACAAGGGCAGAGGAACGCTACAATGAGGCACATGGGAGAACTAGGCGTATCATTGAGCGGACTTTCGGCCTTCTGAAGGCTAGATTCCGGCGCCTCATCTAACAGGTGGCTCCCTATACTACTCACCAAAGAAGGTGTGCCAGATAATCGTGGCATGCTGCATGTTGCACAACCTGGCTTTGCGACGCCAGGTGCCTTTTCTGCATGAGGATGGGCCTGATGAAGGTATTGTGGCAGCTGTGGAGCCTGTGGACAGTGAGGAAGAGGAGGCAGAGGAAGAAGATATTGACAACCGAAACAACATCATCATGCAGTACTTCCAGTGAGACACAGGTAAGAGACTGCCACTGCTCATCTCATATCTGACTACTGTAGAACATTGTGTAAGTCAGCCTCTTAACCTCTGTGTATGGACCCTGACGGTTTGCTTTGGCTTTCCATTTCACAGATTTGGGTACCTCATTCTGCCTTCTGCTATGTTGACTGCTGCCCAACAACTGTCATACATTGGTATGTGCAAATGAACATTAACATTGATATTTGTCGAATAAGTTGTAATTATACATTTGTGAAAGTACAGACTGACTCCAGATTGTTTTGTGATTCAAGGGTGTTTATTTATGGGCTAATGTGTATAGGGGTATGTGGAGGGGCTGATGTGATGGTGGAGGAATGTCCAGGGTAGAGTCCAGTCTCTTGGTATCACAGGTGCATTGTCCAAGGGGGCATGGGAAGTGGAGCAATGGCAGTTGAAGGTGGACAGGGTGACATAGGGGGACAGAAGGGTGACAATCAGGAGAGTCTTATTTCCTGGTGGGGGTCTTGGCAATGTTCTCTGTCTTATGCCTGGATCGCAGGGACCGTTTGCGGGGTGGTTCTCCTTCTGCAGGGGGTGGGGTGCTGGTGTCCTGTTGGTTCTGTGGCGGGACCTCCTGTCCACTAGCGCCGGCAGTCATGGAAGGCTGTTCCTCATTCGGGTTGGTGTCAGGGGTCTGGGGGTAAGCCACTGTTTCCCTCATAGTGTTGGCCATGTCTGCCAGCACCACTGCAATGATGACCAGGGTGGTGTTAATGGACTTCAAGTCCTCCCTGACCCAAGGTACTGTTCCTTCTGCAGCCGCTGTGTCTCCTAAACCAGTACCATGCCCGTGGTCTCCTGGGAATGGTGGTATGCTTCCATGATGTTGGAGAGTGCCTCATGGAGAATGGGTTCCCTGGGCCTGTCCTCCCCCTGTCGCACAGCAGTCCTCCCAGCTTCCCTTTTATCCTGTGCTTCTATCCCCTGAACTGTGTGCCCACTGCCACTGACCCCAGGTCCCTGATCATCCTGTGTTTGTGGGGTTGCCTGGGGCCCCTGTAGTGGTGGACACACTGCTGATTGACGTGCCCTGGGGACAGTGGCATTGGCCCACTGGGTGGGTGCTGTGCTGGTGAGGGGGGAGGTTCTGTGGTGGTTTGGGACTGTGGCAGGGGAACCAACTGTGCAGAGGTCCCTGATGGGCTGGGTTGGTCATCTTGATCCAGGCGTGCAGAGCTGCTGTCATCACTGTGGGCCTCTTCTGTGGGGGGCCTGGATATTGCTGGCACCTCCTGTCCGATGATGTTGGGTAGGGTCTTGTTGGGGTGTAAATGCATTGTTATTGTATCTGTGTGTGCCATCTTGTGCAATGGGTGTGCTTCCGTCTGCTACTGTGCTTGCAATATCGCCTTAGCCCTTGTGTGAGTGGTGATTGTGTGCCCTGGGTGAGTATCTCCCTTGGACATGCTTTTGTGATGAGTGTCAATGCAGGTCTGTGATGGGTGTCAATGCATTGTTGTAACATGCAGGGCTTGGTATTGGGATGTGTGGGTTGTGATAGTGGGTTATACATGAGGTGTTGGAGTGATGGGTGTGAGGTTAGGGGTTGAGGTTAGTGATGGCATTCATGTAGGGTGGGGGGATATAATAGTAAAGATATGACTTACCAGAGTCCAGTCCTCCTGCTACTCCTGCGAGGCCCTCGCCAAGACTTGCTCCTCCCATGTTGTTAGTTGTGGGGGAGGAGGTGGGGGTCCACCGCCATTTCTCTGTACGGCTAACTGGTGTCTGGATACCACGGAACGTACCTTCCCCCTTAGGTCATTCCATCTGTTCATGATGTCATCCTGTGTCCTTGGATGCTGTCCCACTGCGTTGACGCTGTCTACAATTCTCTGCCATAGCTCCATCGTCCTAGCAATGGATGTCTGCTGCACCTGTGATCCGAATGGCTGTGGCTCTACCCGGATGATTTCCTCCACCATGACCCTGAGCTCCTCCTCAGAAAACCTGGGGTGCCTTTGAGGTGCCATGATGTGGTGTGATGTGTGATATGATGTGTGGGGTGATGTTTTGGGGTGTGTGGTGTTTTGTGCGTGGATGGTGTATGAGTGATGGTGTTGTGTGCCTCTGGATGCTGGTGTTGTCTTTGCTTTTCTCTCTCTCTGCTTCTTCCAAAAATTTTGTTGGAAGGTGTTGTGGGTAATGTGGGTGTGTGTTTTATAGTGGTGTGGGTGTGGTGTGTGTATGTGTGTCCGGTGTGTGTCGTTTCAATTGTCCAATGTGGTTGTGTTTTGTAAATGTGTGTGTATTTTGAGCGCGGCGGTGTGTAGCGCCAATGGTTTACCGTGGTTGAATAACCGCTGCGTTGATTCGTGTGTCGTGATAGTGTGGGCATATTCCTGTTGGCGTGACGGTGTGGGTTTTGGTTTCGCCAATTTATCACTGACCTTTGGTGTGGCGGACTTGTGTGGGTGTCTGTATTGTGGAGGATTTCTAAGTGTGGGTCATAACACCCGCAGCGGATTTCCCCCGTAGACACGGTATGTTGGCAGGCATCAGCACAGTGGTCAGCAGATTTTAAAGCCAGGGTTGTAATGAGGGCCATAATGTTCCATTAAGAACATTTATAACATGATAACTTAGAATAGACTGTGGCCCACTGACCATTTGACCATTCCTTATTTTCAATCATGTAAAGTGAAACAATATATACATTTACCCTGACTACTGTGTTTTTTTGTTAAATATTGGCAGCTTGAGACTGCATCCTAAATGAACATTCATTAACTGAATAAACTGAACAGTTGCTAAAACCACAAAAAATATTCAAAATATTTATTTTGAAAATATCAGTGAACATCCAGGGATTTCAAATCTACAGGGATAGCAGTACCATGGGAACAAATATTTTTGTCAGTACTGTCACTGAACCTAAAGCTTGCCAATATATTTTAGGCTGAGGAAATCAACATGCATAATAAAAAAAATAACTTCAGCAGTCATACATTACTCTGCTTTCTTTGCTATTGCATATTAAGAAGACACAGCTGTCCATACATTTCACCCAGAGAGTTTCAATGTGCCCCTTGCTATTAGGACCCTCCTTAATAACTATCTTCTCATCCCTTTAACCAATCAGCAGCAAATCTGAAAATTTCAAAGATAGGTAGGCAAACAGCCTTTACATCATTTTAAATGGATTTGTGTGAGGGTGCCAAATTTGAAAGTAATCCAACCAGGTTCTTGAAATGGAAAATACAACCAAACATATCTACATAGTGGCTACCACTGGCTCTGAAATGTTTTGACTAAAATGTTTTCAAATGGCAATCAAGCAGTTTGTTTGGTCTGGAATATGAATGCTCTAATTCTGAAATTAAATGTAATTAGTTTTTGTAGCCAAATGAGTTTCACCTATTTAGTAAACTCATCACCCAGTTTTTGGATGTTTACTGTGGCTGAGTGTCACTACTCAACTCTCACTCCTGTAGTTACATGCCAACCGGACTGCTGTTTGCCTCCAGAGTCTGCCTTTTAAAGGTAAGTCACTGTGGCACAGCTACTGTGACGCAGCTAGATTAAGGGGCACTGAGCTGGTTATACGTGAACATGTGTGCACACACATGTGCAACATGTGCAGACTTCACCTGTGATAACACTGTCATGTACAGCCTGGACATTGCACATAGGTAGACCGAACATATGGGATCCTGCAAGTATAGATGTTGACCTGAGGTAGGCCTTATAATATTAGTGAGAATCTACAAATGGATCAGTAGGGTTTACTCGATTATCAGTAGTATCACTGTAATATACACACGTGGAATCTGCCTTAAAGTGCAGTTTTGCTCCACTGGGGCCTACATAGTTTAATAAAGTGTCAGACTGGGATGAAACATGCACACAGATTTGGAGTATGCAGGTCGTAATAACCTATGTGCTCATCATATGGGTCATTCAGAATATTCTTACTTCTCTGTCTGCAGCTCAGAATCAAATTTCAGGCTTTTGCCCCCTACTGAGACAAGTTCATTACTCTGCCCTCTAGCAGAGGGGACAAAGTCCTCCCCACATGAAAGGACAATTATCAGAACTCCTGAGAAGGAAGGGGTGGGGAGGAAAATCTGCTTTTTATAATTAACTGTCACATTGCACATGGGTTGGGACAGCCCAAGCCCACTGAACAAAGGAGGAAGCCCATACATTTGGGGCCAACATAGGAGGGGCTTACTACCTTTAAAGGCTTGGTAAGAGAATATCTGGCAGTAGTGTGAGCTAAAGGAAGAGCTGAGGCCCTCAGAGGAGCTCCGCACAAAGACAACTTGATGGTGCTATATTGGATTGGCTCTGTATGCTGTGCAGTAGGGTTGGGACGAGATGAAGGGATAATGTGGCATCCTTAGATTGGTCATGAGTGCCTGGCATCTTGAACTATACTCACACACTTAAAAACTCCCGCACAAGAGAGAGACAGTGAGCAAGACTATGGTCCTGGATGGACCGAATGGCAATACAGCAACACCATGGACAGCTGGAAGGATAAGCCAACTGATGCTCTGATGAACTGAGGACTCTGGCTGCAACTGACCCCAGAAAAAGATGCCTTTCTCTCTAGGGCCAGTTGTGCTGGCCCCCTTATTCTCCCTGAGGACCTGTTGGGGGGGAGACCTGGAATTCGGTGCCCACCAGAAGAGGAGCATCAGAGCCAGCCAAATGAGAAAGCTGGTGCAGGTAGCCACTGAAACTGGCACTGTGCAGAATGCACCCCTTATGAGGCCAGAAGGCTTGCTGGAACTGCTCCAGGTGGCTGGAACATTGGACTAAAGTGGGTTATGTTGTCCATATTAAAATGTTTGTCCATTCAAACATGCTTTTTGCTGAGAACGGGGCATGTAGGACTCCGCTGCAAGTTATAAAGAAATCACTGGTGTTGGCCTGTGCCTGAGGGTTGGTGCACTCATTGAATTATCTTATGTTTGCCTAGGGAAGGGCATGTATCAGGCCCTCCCCAGCGTCCTACTAGGCCAGGAAATCCCATCTCCCAAATTCCTGTACTCATGATGGAGAACACTGCAGTAGTAAATTTGGTTACGCCTGCTGGCAATTACTTTGCGAACACTTAATAGGTGTAAATTAGATAATCTCATCCATGTTTATGACTGGAAACACCTTTGTGAATAGGGTCCTCTGCACTTTTTTGGTTCCCTTATGTTTAATAAATAAATACATTATCCTCATGACAAAAGCCCTTCTTAGGCCAACATGGAATGCAACATGAAGATAAAAATCTTTATCTTCAAATAAAAAAAAAAATGCAATCCAGAAATGTATCCAGTACAGGAGCGGAGAGAGAAAATAGAGACACGCATTCTATAAAATGGGGGACATTTTTTTATTATTATTTTTTATTTTTTCCATTGCAATGTTTATTTTGTAAGGTCCATTATTTCGCTATGCAAACAATTTTAATTAACGGTGACTAGATTAATTGGAAGGTATGTTTGAAATTACAGATGATTGTTTTTATCACTCTAATGCTCAGGTTTTCACACTTTGAAATTTTAATTTAGTTTTGGCTTAATTTAGATTTTGTTTTATTTCAATTAGATTGCCACTATTTAGCGCTAATTGTTCCCTCGTGCATTTAGAATTAAAAACATTGAGACCGTTTGCATATTTTCTGTTCTTTACAAAATGACAAATTTGCAGAGCGTAAGATTAAATCTATCTAAAGGCCTCTGTACGTGTCTGGCATCTATTTTAAACATTTAATGAGTAGCAATTGTAAAATAGTTTATGGATCGACTGTGGCAATTATTTCCATATGGGTTTCAATGTTCTGCTTAATTACTCTCTATGTCAGTAGTTCTTCTGCCTCGATGTGTGCAGACTGCCTAGTTAAAAGTTGAATGGATATTTTTATTTCAGCAACTTTTAAACAGTATGCACATTACAGGAAGCGTGGTTAACTTGAACTGAATCTTGCATTTGTTCTGTACTGTTTGCTTCATTAAAGAAAAAAATCTCATCAAGCGGCGCCAAACAATGATACAAGTGTGTATGGCAGTCATGCCTAGGGCTGCATTTACCATTGTAAAACACTCTAAAACCTTTATTTTATTTTAAGAGGTCTTTTTAATAGTAATCACATTATTAAAATCACTCACATGTTCTTATACAATTGTATACAGTAACATTTTAACAATAGCTGACACCTTTTATAGAGCTCTTTCAAAGAGTATTCTAAATATGTTAAAATATGTTTATCATTGTAATGAGAATAAGCTGTGCAAAATATATAATCTATTTTTCTGAATATTCCCGTACACTTATGAAAAGTGTGCAATTTTACAGACAATAAAAAAATCTTTTAGTGGTATTTCATGTGAAAAGTGAACAGGAAAGCATACCTCAAACTGAAAGGACGCATGAAGTGCCGAGCAAGGCGAGCAGAATACGTCTCCCCTGAAACATTTCCTGTTCCATCCATTATCCAGCGGGAGTAGGTTACGCCAAATTTCGAACCAGTGAGATTCATGAACATAATAAAAACTTGGAACTAGCGTAGTAGCGAGATTGCTTTTTAGAGATTTACAAGGAGCAAAACACACAATTGAGGTGCTTAAGTATGTACATTGAAACCCACATGGCTGTTACTTCCCATCTGCCCTAGCAAGCATTTCTCTGGCTTTGTACATTAACAGAACAATAATGTTCTTTTGAGATTTAGAACGACGTGACCTATATCCTAGCTTAGTGAAGCTTTGTTTTTACTTTATCGATCTCCTACATAGTCCGTTGCAGATATCCAAGTATTCCTTCTTTTGTCCTTTTATGCCTCTTTAAGCCATTCATTCTTGATAATTTGTATTTTATCATTTTATATCAGTATGTCGTAGACCACCTGTATGACCATGGGTACTTTTCGGTACAATACAGTTGTTGTGCTCGTTCCACACTAATGATGTGTGGCAAACGGTGTGCCTGAAACATAAGAAAGGAAGTATAATGTGATGATAGCAACGGATATGGACCAAGTCGGTTCCTACTTCACTGGGACCTCTACGTCAATTTGCTGGCTAGGAATATTACAACCTGCATCAAGTTTGCAGAAGTTCAGTTAATGACACTTACCTTTTGTTTTTTGTTTTTAGGACTGGCTGGCAAGTATCCAGGTCCACGAAGTCAGTGTACTCACGTATTAGAAGGTTGCAGTGGGTAATATCCTTCCTGGTTTAACTGGGATCCATAATAGAAGGGTCCTGAAGAAAGCTCATGACCTACCCAGTGGCAAGTAGGCTGAAACATGTCAACTATTTAATGTGAAGGGCGTGTATTTTGTTTCCATAACATCATACTGTTTTTGTTGTTACCCTAATCCAGTCGTAATAAATTAGGAATTTGCCTGGGTACAGAGGTAATTTTAATTCACTTTCACTGCACTTTTCACAGATCCCATCATTTTTGCATAACCAGTGGTGACTCTCAGTCCTGATGGAGGTAAAAAAGACCCAATGATAATGCTATCAGCTGTTTGTACACCAGAGACAAAAGCATACCACTAGTAGAAACTAGCTTGTGGGGATCTAAAGAAATGTTTTGGGGAATCCTACATAAGCAACCCTGGTTGAATACAAGGAGAGGTTTTACTCTTCTTGATGCTTATGACATTTTGATTGGAAGCTGAGTGAAAGCCTTGTGTTGCTTCTGTTTCCCACCACTGATTATGTGTGAGTGAGTACCATTTATATTGCCAACATCTGTAAAAATAAACTTACATCAGATACATATTTGGTATTTGAACAAAAACATACAGACTAAAGAGTCTCTGCCCCCAATGGCTGGTGACCCCAAATAACGCATATACAAAATAGCAGACATACAGACTAAATAGTCTCTGCCCCCACTGGCTGGTATCCCAAATAACGCATATACAAAATAGCAGACACAAAAATCAAAGAAAAAAACGTGAATTTTTCTGCATTATTCTGTTCCCCACCAGCTTTAAACCAAAATCAATGGTTGTACCTCAAATGCTACATGACTGCATTGACATGTTTTCAGAAATATATATTAGAGAGTTCAGAGATCTGCAGATTAGGACAAGTACATCCAGGATGCAAATAAATGAGAAAGAAAGAGTATACTTAGAAACTATGCCTAAAATGAGCAAGAATGAAAATTGGGTGGTGAAAGGGTCCGATAAAGGGGGAAATGTGGTGATCTGGCTCAAAAGCATGTATATGCAAAAAGCATATTGTTAGAAATTAGGGGTCAGATTTATACTCTGTTTGCGCAGAATTTGTGTATTTTTTTTTAACCAAATTCTGCGCAAACCTAGCTGCATGTTAATATTTTGACGTTAAACATGTCTTACTTCAAAATATAGGAGTTTGCACCATTTTTTGGATACGTGCACCTACCTTGCGTCAATGAGATGCAAGGAAGGTTTTCCCATCTAAAAAATTGTGCTATTCCTCATAGCCCCATATTTATCCCCCCATGCTAAAATGACACACGGATGGGAAGAGGGGGTCAAATAACGGTGCAAAGCTTGCTTTTTCCCCATTATTTAACGCCTTGGTCAGATCAGGTGTTAGGGGACTTGTGGACCCATTTTCAAGGTTAAACACCATGGAATGGGTCCACAGATAACCCCCTCAATCCCCAGGAACACGCCCACCTCCACCAGAGGGACACTGGAGGATAGGGGACCCCATCCCAGGTAGGACTGTGTAACTATTTTTTATTATTTTTCTTTGCCATCGGGGGCCCTAACTTGGCCCCCCCTGCATGGCACAGGGTGCAATGCCCATGTCCATAGGACACTTGTCCCCAGTGCTGGCCATTAGGGTGGTGGGCAGGACTTCTGTCTTTGTTAAGACAGGAGTCATGTTTTTGGTGATTGAGTGCCAGGAAAGGGAGCTTGTCTGGTTAGAGGCATTTTTTTGCCTCTAACCAGGCTAGTGTCATTTTTTGACGCACAACCCCCTCCTTCCCTACCGCCAACCCCACCCACCTACCGTTTTCTGTTACAACGCTAGCCCAAGTTTAGCGCCATCTTGTGCCAATTTTTTAATATGGCACCTGGCTGGTGCCCAGGAATAGCGCAAGCTGGCGCTATACTTTTTGCCGCCAAACAGCATTTGCACAGTTTTGCGGCAAAAAGTATAAATCAACCCCATGGTCTCTAGTTGGCAGAGGTATACACTCTGTCCAAGTAGGGAGCACAGTCCTAATCAGGGTAAGGCCCAACACAGCCTACATTACTCTGTTCTCACCCTCAGGTAGCTTGGTACAGAACAGGCAGGTATTACTTAGAAGGCAATGTGTAAAGTATTTGTGAAGTAGCCTATACAGTAACACAGTGAAAACACCACAAAAAGAATCCATACCAGTTTAGAAGAATAGATAATATTTATCTGAATAAAATAAGACCAAAACTACAAAAATCCAATATGCACTGGTCAAGATATCACTTTTTAATTGTTTAGATGAGACTCAATCCCTAAGAGTTAGTGGTTGCATCCTTTTAACACACAGTAACTGGCATATTTCAAAAATAACAACACAGAAGGCCACAGCGGAGGAAATGCATTGGAAAGTAAAGAGATGCATTAGTTTTTCCAGCACAGCGAAGGTGATGCGTTGTTTCTTTCCACGCTGCAAGGTGATGCTTTGATTTCTGGGAGCGCAGCTTTGGTTCCTCACTGCGATGCAGGGATATTTTTACACCCAAGGGCAATGCATGGAAAATCAAAAATAGGTTGTGAAGAGGCAACAGGTGCTGCCTCGATCCAGCAGGAGATGCAGCGATTTTTCTGACATGAGAAAAGCAATTTGTTGATTATGCAGGCTTTGCGTCAAATTTTGCAGCATGTTGCATTGTTTTTTCTGCCGCTGTGGATTTTCACTTTCAGATGAAGTCTTTGATGGTCCTGCGGCTTCAGAACAGGGAAAAAGCTCAGTCCAAGCCCTAGGAGAGCATTTGTGGGAGAAGGCATAGTCCTTCAAGTAGAGTTAGGGGCTAGCTGGCAGCAGGGCAACACGTAGGAGAGCAGTCCTTCCAGAAATGCAGTCCAGATGAGTCCTCTGGGTAGCACTGCAGCCCGTATGACAGAGTCCCATTGTAGGCCCGGAACTGTCTGATTTTAGGGGGTCACAGATCAAGTATATAGATATACCTAAATGTGCCTATGAAGTGGAGGAAAACTTCAAATGGTGGTTTTGTAGTGCCCCAGTTACCCTTTCAACCCAGTCCTATCTGTCAGGAGATGTGGGGGGTTATCAGTCCACGTGTGAGGGCAAGCCACTAGCCTTTGAAGTGTAAGTGAGAGCCCCTCCACCCTTCCTGCCGAGAAAGACACATCAGTAGGCAGGTGAATGCAACTACAGCTGAGTATCCCGTGTTGAAGGCTGTCTGGGTGGAATGCACAAGGGTAGTTCTTAATCAGCACAATGGAGTGGAGACAGGCTGTAAAACACAGAGAGCAGTAGGTGCAGAGAAATGCCTACTTCTAAAAGTGGCATTTCTAAACGAGTAATGTTAAATCAAATTTCACCAGTAAGCAGGATTTCTCACTACCATTCCAACGATACCAAACATGACAATGCCACTCCTTTCAGATCAGAAATTACCACTTAAAAACATATAAGAGAATATCTAATGTAAAGCTTACAAGTGTATGCCCTGCCTTTTACTTACATAGCACCCTGCCTCATGGGCTACCCAAGGCCTACCTTAGGGGTGACTTATATGTGATAAAACGGTAGTTTAAGGCTTGGCAAGTAGTTTTAAATGCCTGGAGACATGGTTAAGGGGCTTTTTATGTGGGTAGCACAATCTGTGCTTCAGGCCCAAAAGTACCAACTGATTTACAGGCCCTGGGCACATATAGTGCACTTTACTAGGGACTTATAGGTAAATTAAATGTGCCACTTGGGTAGGAGCCAGTGTTACCATGTTTAGGGGAGAGAGCACAAGTACTTTAGCACTGGTTAGCAGGGGTAAAGTGCGCAGAGTCCTAAACCCAGCAAAACAGAGATCAGGAAAATGGAGGGAGGCAGGCAAAAAGTTGTGGGAAGACCACCCTAAGGCACTCACGTCTAACACATATAAGTGATGAGATGTGCTACAAGAGCGTAGCTAGATTATACCACAATATGACTGAGACTGCATTTCACTGTGATTTGACTGTGTGGAGAGAGAAAGGTCTTCTTAATTAGGATGAATATAATTTTTTGAAGAATGAGTGTCCTAACCAATTTTTCATCTCATTCCAAAAAAACACAAAAATGAAAGTAATCCTTCTGGGAGACCATTTACTGCAGCTGTAGATGGACTATTTGAAAATGTTTTGTGATATATAGATTTTTGAGACCTTCAGTGGTGAGCTTACTATCATGAATGAAAGATACCACTGACAATCTAAAAATAGTTTTTACCATCAAGTGGAGGAGTGTCATCTTAATTATTCTATACTAACATTTTTATTTACAAACATAAAACAGAAGAATGGTATTAGGGCTATATCCCACCTTCTGAGAGTTAAGCCTATTAAGCTCTACAAACATAATACAATGCTCCTTAAGATGATTAAGTGGTGCCTGACAAAAATATATTTTTCTATTTAATGATGAGTTATTTGAGCAGCAAAAGGTAACAGAGATGATCTTCTGCTTCGTCCCCAGCTGGGCGAATATGCATATGGGCTGTTGAAAGGAGCAGGTGCTTAATGGGCTTGAGATGGAGAAATGGTCAGAAAATATCCTACTGCATATCTGACATATAGATGACTTGTTCGTCATGTGGAGAGGTACATGGTAGAATGAGGAATGAACACACCTCGGGATAGAATGAGTTCATTTATTCTCTTCTTGTCACATCCAAGTCACTTCACCACACTACACGTCTTTCCAACAAACATTCTAAGGTATCAAGAACCTAACAACTGCAGCAATACATAGGGGTGGAGACAGAGGCAATGAAAAGGCACCAATCTAATAACTGTATGAAGGTAAGTGGTATAGAACTTTATGTATATATATGTATATGTGTGTGTGTGTATATGTGTGTGTGTATGTGTGTGTGTGTGTAAGCCTTACAATTAGAATATTTATGTTGATTACAACAGTATAACTGAACAAGCTAATAGTTTCTAGGATGAGATCATTAAGAATGTTCTTAACTTGGAGTTTAGGAGTAGTATAAGCAATGCAGGTTTTAGATGTTCAGCTTAGAGTGTATGGGAGCAGATTAGTTTTATCATTGTATCGAAAGCCCAAATCAGGAAATAATATTTTGCATACAGACAGTTTCCACCCAGTGGCTCTTAAAAACAGTATCCCCTATGGAGAACTCCTGTGTGCTAAAAGAATTTGTAGCAAACAGAAACAGTTTGTGAAAGTACAGGAACAGATGGTGAAGTGATTAGGTGACAGAGGATATCCATGTAAACTCCATAGCTTGCAATGATATATAGAGATATACGAGAGAAGACATCTCATTCAGCACAAAATCAGAGAAGATGATGATAGATAATAAGATCAGATTTATCACAGGTTTTCAGGATCAGCAAGATAAATGGAAAGCCATATTGATCAGGCACTGGCATCTACTTAGGAGTGATCCAGTTGTGGGAGAAAATTCTCGAAGAAGCTGATGCTCATTTTAGAAGGGCACACCTCATGAGAACTGTATTTGTAAGAAGTGAAGTCATGGAACACACACATAGCTGAAACATGTAGGGAACTTTACTAACTTCAGTGAATGTAAAGCAATAAAGCACAGAGTGATTGTGAGGGAGCTGACTACCCTGTTTCATAAAAAAAAAAAATCAGGATAAGGAAAGCTTTGATGTGTAATAACGAATTTGTGGTGTACGTGTAGACATGTCCATGTCCAAAAATATATATAGGCAGATTCTTTTAGAACATCCAGCACATTTAGACTATTAGGAATAAAGATAATACATATCTGGTAAACCGCCAATTCCAAAGATTTCATGAGAGAGATGAAAAGGTTCTGAGATATAGCATGGTTGACTGTGTACCCAAGACAATGGGGAGGTGAAAGAGAAAGGAATTTTCAGAGACTTGAATCATACTACATCTTAAAAATGTACTTGTAAGAATGACAAGGATTAAATGTGGATGAAGAAATGTATGTGCATCTTTAGATAATCTTCTTTTAAGATGTAATTTAATTGTTACATTTCAGTATGTGTTTTTAATAATGTTTTTGATGGCAGTTCAAAGGATGTCTGCTAGTAGAACTTAAAGTTCTCAGGAGAGACACTTTCTTTTGTTTCAATTGATGGTTTCAGTCATAAACCTACTCTGGTAGAATTGATTAATGAATTATAATAAGGGCTTACGTATGCTTTTTCTGAGCCAGAATGAAGTGGTAAGTATGTTGAGACAGATGAAAGTGGCAACGGAAACGATGTGAGATGCATAGATCACCATTTCATGATGAACTTAAAAGTAATTTTTATGATGTTCCCACATATGAAATATGTCTATTATACTGATGCTGCATGAGTGTACAGCACTTTGCCCAGTTGGGCTAAATTGTTTTCTCCTATTGATTGAATTATAACAAGATCGATGAATGTCTCCTCTGAGTTAAGATTGGATTTGCAAGTAGTCTGAGACAGATGGATTGATTGATGTGTAATGATGAACTTTAATGTGATTTATATTCTCTTTATGTAAATTACGTACCGTTAAAATGGCACCCATAATTACTCCTTTATGCCTGCCAGCATCATGGGGAAGGCTTGAACGCCAAAATGGGTTGACATTTTTTAGAATATTAGCACCTGATAACAAAAATCATTTGGCTGAGCTTTGGTGTGCTGGTCTTTATTCAGCTAGGAATGATGGGTTATATGCGCTGAAGTGGCAGCATACTACCATACACCAACAAAGATTAGGTGCACGTGAGCATCTGCTGGTCTGCGGTCACCACTAGGTCGTTACAGTTAGGACCTACTTTCTATAGAAAAAGCAATTTTTTACTTACCTATTTCTTTGGCTCTGTTTGATGAATCCACAAAACAATGGAGTCACTTGAGCTAATGTCTGGAAGGTTTTGGGGCGAGTCATCAAGCGGGGGCCAAGAAAAAGGGGGGGGGGTTAAAATTAGAGCTTTTCCAATGTTAATTTCCATGGGAAGAATTAAACAGCGATAGCACCCAAACCACTTGATGGAATTACACCAAATTTGGCAGAAAGTTAGCTTTTGGTCTAGAAAACGCGGTATTTGTTATTTGGTGTAAATCCATTCAGTAGTTTTTAAGAAACTGAAGAAAATTTAAATGTGTACATAGAGGAAAGAAAAGGGTTCGCAACTCCTCCCAATCTCGTGCTGAGATCTGATTGGCTGACAGCACTTTACCAAGGAAGTTTTGTCAGCCATAACAAAAGGTTAAAAAAATGAAAAAGCCAGGATAGAGTCACCCTGACCATTTAGCTCTGGTGGTGGGGTCCCAGACGGATGCTCTCAGGGTTAAAAAACACTTTTTAATATACTTTTGCTGCAGAATCACAATGAAGTATCAAATCTGTGGTAAAAAGCAGAGCTGAGAAAAAGGGGTGTTCCTAAACCCATTTTTACCTTCAATTTCCCATAGGAATTTTGAACATGACTACAGCCTGAGCCACTGGACGGACTTTCCCAAAATTAGAAGAAAGGTAGCTCTTGGTCCAGAAAGAGCCCCATTTTGTTGTAAATACAATCAGTAGTTTTTGAAATTTTCAAGGTAAAAGAAATGTAGATATCTAGGACAGATCCAAGTCAGATATCTTTTTGGGTGCCTACACTTCAACCAGGAAGTGTTGGCAGCCATTTTGGGTCTTGGACTCAGCCAGGTCCCAATAAAAACTTAAAAATAAAGAAATAGGGGAGGGTCGAAATACCCTGACCCCCTCGGCCAGGTGCAAGTGTCCCCCACGAACCCTAATGGGTCTAAAGAGCATTTTCTTTCAAATCTTCTTGCAGGATCAGGGGAGGATCCATTGGTCCCAGGAAAAAAATAAAATAAAATAAGGGACAGATTTAAGAGCCCCTTGCGTAATTGTTTTATGCTAATGTGGAGATGTTATGGCAAAAACGGCGTTCTCCCATTTGGGAGGCTGACAAAATGGTGCAAAGAAATCTAAAAAATGCCTTTGTGCCTTTTTTGGCATTTTTAATGCCTTAAAGGCATTAAAAGGGTTAGAATAGTCCCACATTTACTGTTCAGGGTTAGCACCAACATTTTGGGGCTAACCCTGAACAGTACATCAATAGCGTAAAAAATTCTGGTGTTATTGCTCCCTACTCTGTGCCATGGTGCATCGTATTTTATGAACAGTGCACATATGGTGGTGAGAGGAGGCACTAAGAGGTGCAAGGAAAGTGGTGCTGGGCTCTTTGCAGAGCCACTTTTCTTAAATCTGCCCCCAAGTGTCATCTCTCACACTTGTTTACAGTTTAAACCCTAGTTGTCCCGTGTCCCAGAGACATGCCAAATGTTTAAAAAGTAGGAAGGGGGATGCTTGACGTCCCCCCGAGTCTCATTAGAGCCCCTGGGACCAGCATATCCCCAGGATTTCATTTAAAAAATAGAGTGGGACTGCACAGACCCCTCTCAGCAGGCTCAAGTGAATTTCTATTTTTTTAATGTAAAGTAATTTTCATTAATATACGCTAAACCAACCACCGCTATGCATGGCCTTTAGCCGTGCACAGCAGGGGTTGACTGCAGGTGACCAGGCCCTATGTCCCACACGCTATAACCACCCACCGCTGTGCTGTGCATGCATGAGTTGGTGGTGTGCCTCCACTGTGGCCAATCCCTGCTGCCAATCTCCCTAACCACCAAAACCTGCACTGCACACATCCTTTGGCCGTGTGCAGAAGAACTTCACCTCAGGCCCTGTCTCTCTGGGTGTGAGCATAGGTGAGAAATTGTGTCTCTGGGTGTGAGAGTGGGTGTGAGTGTGTCTGACTAGGTGCAAGAGGGTCTATGTGGATGGGAGAGTGGTTGTGAGAGTGTCTGGCTGTGAGTGTAGGTGTAAGAGGGTGTCTCTGGGTGTGACATGGGGTGTGATAGTGTCTCTTTGAGTAGGTGTTTGAGTGTCTGTGTGTGCCTGTGAGAGTATATCTGTGTGAGTCTATGTCTGTGAGTGGGTATGTGAATGTATGAGGGCGTCTGTGAGTTGATGCATGAATGTCCAAGTGGATCTGTGAGTGGGTCTGAATGGGTCTGTGAGTTGGTGCATAAGTGTCTGAGGGTGTGTGAGTAGGTCTGTGAGTGTGTAAGTGGGTCTTTTAGTAGGTGCATGCGTGTCTGAATTGGTCTGTGAGTGGGTGCATGAGTGTCTGAGTGAGTGTCTGAGTGCATCTGTGAGTGGGTGTGCGAGTGTATGTGTGGGTGTGTCAGTAGCTGCGTGAATGACTCTGCCAGAAAGGAACCTTACCTGCCCTTTTTTCCAACAAGTGTCCACAGCTTTACATGAAATATCTATTCCAGTGCAGTTTTTTCCCCTCCTTGGGTAATTGTCCAGTATGTATTCTACATTAGAGCTGTGTAATGGAGCACAAGAACATTTCACTAGTGACCCTCTGTGCATTTTGGCAACATGGTTGTTCCTATTGCCTGTTTCTCTAGAATTGTGTGATAAGATAAATCATCCTATAGAGAGGCCAACAAAACAACAAAGACGCAAATCTCCACCAAACCAGGTTCCTTCCTCCTATCTACATGAAGTAATTGCGTCTTTGTTTTGTGAAGATGTCCTCATATTTCTCAACATCGAGAATGCACCATTAAAATCAGTGGGAAGCGCATTGGGGGCCCTTTGGTAAGCTGTCAATCATTCTGGCAAAAGTGGGGAAGACATGCATATTACTAAAGAGAACGAAGTGAGGCCAAGCGGGCACAGCTTCTAGGGGATTTGCACATTTGCATGCTTTTAACAATTTAAAGAAAGACCCACAGACTCTAAAGGAGGGGGCACATGTGGCCCTCCTCACCCGGCCAATTTTGTCCCAGGGACCGAGCCCCTGGGCCCACCACTATTCAATGTTGGAGGGGCCTGCATGGCCCCCCTTCCACGGCTGATTTGAGTCCCGGGGACCCCATCTCCCAGGGTCTACGTGCAGCCCTGTGAGAAAACTGGGATGACTGCAGAAGACCCCTAACTTTTTGCCCCCATTTTTTTACTTTTTGCTGCTGTTTTCCCGACTCTGATGGTGCCCTGGGTAATGCTAATCAGTCCCTGGGTCTGTGCTCTGATTAAAATGAGTATGCAAATTAGGCTAAATTTAATTGGCAGTAACAACCTTCCTATAAGTCCATAGTATATGGTAGGGCATGCAAGTTTACGGACCCCAGCATAGGTGGTGCCTCAATAGGTGCACTGCTGAGGCGCCCAGGGTCATTTTAAAGGCAGGTCTGCCTTGCTGGATGCTTTTAAGTTAAAGTTACATGCAAATTCGACTCTGGATTTAAAAGTACTTCCAAAGTCTTAAACTACCTTATTTTTACATATCTCACCCAAAGGTGTGCCCTCTGTGCCCCCAGTGTTGGGTGCAGTGTAACTGTAAGCAGGGATCATATAAAGTCAGTTTTATAAACCCTGGTGAGTAAAAATAGCCAAATTAGTCTCCCCCTCATTGTAGTGATAGGCTCCATAGGCTAGAATGGGAAAACTTCATGTGAATTAATAAAGCTTCCAAAGGAGCTAGGTATAGCACGTTTGGTCACAAACTGGTTGTTATAATAAATGCAACAACTTTCCATTGTTATATTTAATATAACAAGTTCAGGGAAAGAGTTTTAGAACTCATCCTAAAAGTTACTAGTTTCTGCTCTGCAGTGCCCTTCTCTGATTAACCAGCCTCTGGCAGCCTTTCCAGGCTGCCTTGACGAGGTGTGAAGTGGCCTAGGCTGAACACAAAGGAAGTGCCTGGGGGAGGAGATCTGGGTAACGGGATGATGAAACAGGGTGGGGGAAGAGCAGCCAAACTGATCCTCAAAGGAGGGAAGGACATTTGGAGCAGCTCAGGACCTTCCCATTTCCTCCAAACCCGGACAACCAGGTGCCCTCTTGATTAGATTAAAGGAGGGCAGTAGAGGGCTGTGTTGAGGATTTTTAGCCACACAAGTGAATGGGCTCAGCCAGACAAACTCCAAAATTCAGTCTTCGGCCTTTTTGGATTTTTAAGGAATGCTGCTCCCTGATTTTTCCCAGACTTCCCAGGAAGTGGGCATCCAAGAGGGTAGTGGCCTGCCTGTCATTGTACAGTTGCCCCCTTGCTTTTTACCCCAGGAACAAGGATGAATTTGGCAGAGCTGCACCCACACCTAAGATCCCTACAAGGAACCAGACAAAGAACTACCCTGCTGGACCCTTGACCAGCACCTGGCACTCTGACGGACTGAACCAGTTGCACACTTAGGCTTCAGCACTAAAAGGACTTTGGCTGTCTTCTACTGCTCCAAGAAGGGACTCCCTGTAAGCTACAGGTACAAAGGAGCTTCCCAGAGTCCCTTGCATCAAGTTCTGCAAGAAGAGCCCAGCTGACAAGCATCAGGTGGCCATTTGATGATTCTGACAAGGTGCACTCTGGGAATTGTAGTCCCAGCTCCCAAGAAGCAACTCAGAGCTTCTGGAACGTCAGATTAAGTTGTGGACACTTCAATGCCCCAAAAAGGACCTTTTGAAGAAGATCTAGAAGTTTGGAGACATTTGGAACAACTATTGTAAACTGCTCCATAAGTTGAAGAGTTGCGTTTTGGGAGTTGTAGTCCTAGACCCCATGAGGCAAACCAGTGCCTCTGAACCCTTGGTAGGTGCTGTGGACCACTTTCTTGTAGCAAGAAACACTTCTGAAAGTAAGTGTAACACTGTTACATCATGGGCGGCCTGAACTCTGGACTTTGTCCCTGTCCAGTGTGACCCTTTTTAACCCTTTGAGCGCTATTTGCTTCGAAGCTCTAGAATTGCTTTTAATCTTTAAAAAATCATATCTCTGGCTCCCTACAACGGATTTTTTGTCCTTTTAGCATCCTTTTAAAGATACAGTTATAATCTATATTTCTGAATTGGAGTTATTTATTATGTTTTGTCTTTTACTTATTTACTGTTGTATGATTTTTAAACATGCTTGCCTCCTAAATTAAGCTTGGACGCTCGTTGCTACCAAGTGTTGAGCTGGATTTAATTTATTGAGACCTAATTGGACCAGTAGGGGTTAGAGGCGTATTGCTAAGAGTAGGTACTTACCTGCCCCTGCCAATAATCCACTTTCCGACAGGCCCTCCTCCCCTGACCAATTTTGGCCCCAAGGACCCCAACACCGGGGCCCACCTGTATTAAATGGAAGAGGCGGGTCTCGCGATCCCCTCCCTGGCCAATCTCAGCTTCAGGGACCCCATCCCCTGGGGCACGGCCATGTATCCCATCCCCCCAGGGCACCCAATATGCAGTGGGACAGCAGGAGAAACCTCAATGCCCCTGCAGTCCCAGCCGGCTCCATGGGTCCTGCAGGAGCCAGCATTGCTTTTGCAAACAGGGAGCTGCTAAACATGCAAGTGCAATAGTTTCATCCCTTTCCCCACCCACATCTTTGTGGGCAGGGAAAGAGATGAAACCTCTGCTTATAGCAGGCGAGAGCACTTTGACAGCTCTCGTCTGCTGGAAGCAGAGTGTTTGCTCTGACTTTGTGGGAGCTGTCAAAGCCTCTGCCAAGTCAGAGCAAACAGCAATGTCCTAGGGGAGGGCACCCCAGGACACAGCAGTAGTTGGCCCTGGGGGTGTGGCAGTCCCCAGTACCATTATTGACTCCAAGAGGATGGCCTCATGGCCCGCCTCCATAATTTACATTTAGTCCCAGGGAGGTGGTGATCCCTGGGGCTGTTTTGAAACAATTGCCCCAGGGAATTGGCAGTTCCTGGGGCCATGAAGAGGCCCACAGTACCACTACTATAATTAAAGATTTTGCCCCACAGAAGTGGTGATCCCTGGGGCACAGGGGGCCATGAGCCCCCCTGCATACTATTTGGTTTAAGCCCCGGGGAGGTGGAGGTCCCCAGGGCATAAATAGGCCTGTGTGCCCCCTCCTTCATTTTTTAAGTACACCCTGGACCTGGCCATACAACAGACTTTACTAAAACAAGAGCAGGAGACCGTGCTTTCTATTTTTTTTTTAAATTGCTGCAAATTTGCAACACTGTCATAAATTTGCAGCTATTTTTTTTAAACTGCTTTTTGTCCTGCTGGGGTTGCTCTGGGACCCAAACACCAGAGATAAGGTTGTCCGAATCCTAGGCCCTTTTCTCTTTTTTTCACTTTTTTTCAGGGACTCCACTGAAGCAGAGACCTATGGTGGCTGCCAAAACTTCCTGCGTGAAGTGTTGGCAGCCAATCAGAGCTCTGCAGATCTATGCATAAGCTTGTTATTATTCTCAAAGTCAGCAGAAAGGAACTGCCCTAGATATACACATTTGGTTTTGTTTTAATTTCTCTCAAACTATTGAATGGAATTACACCAAAAAACAAAAACAGTAATCTGTGGACTACAAGCTAACTTTTTGCCAAATTTGGTGTAATTCCATCCAGCAGTTTGGGCTGTAGTTGTCTTCAAAACTCCTATTGGAATTAGAGTGGAAAATGCACGTCAAAAAATGTTTTTTTTATGGTTCTAACTATAACTACGTACTGCGACTGCCAGTAGGTATATATATATATATATATATATATATATATATATATCTCTCTCTATATATATATATATATCTATATATATATATAGATATATATATAGATATAGATATATACAGGTACCACCTAGGCCCAGCATTACAGACAATAACAGCGATATCCCCATCCCCACACAAGAGCCGTTGGAAGTGTTATTGGAATTCATTCCGAAGAAAGCTGCATATTGTTTTTAAAAGGAGAAAGTTTTAAAGATTAAAATGAAGGAGGCAAAAAAGTAAATGTAAAGCTGTCTTGATGGGAAGCATTACGGTCTGGAGACTTAGAAGAAAACTTTCTCCCAATGTGAATTTCATTGACGAGTGCATTCAGCATCTGAATAAGGAAAGTGTTAAGACTTCAGGTTCACGAAGATTTGAAATGACTGCATTATATCTCACCAGTGAAAGGCAGGTGGTTGATATGCTTAGGGCCATGAAGTGTGTGCGAGAGTTGGTGCACAGGGGCAAGTGACTGTGTTTACCCTATTTAACCCCTTCGCTGCCAGGCCTTTTCCCCCTCAGGTGCCAGGCCTTTTTTTGACTATTTGGTGCACTTTGCGCTTAGACCCTTATAACTTTTGGTTCACATAAGCTACCCACGCCAAATTTGTGTCCTATTTTCCAACAACCTAGGGATTCTAGAAGTACCCAGAGTTTGTGGGTTCCCCTGAAGGAGGCCAAGAAATTAGCCAAAATACAGCAAAAATTAAATTTTTATCACACAAATGGGAAAAAGGGCTGCTGAAGTAGACTTGTGTTTTTTCCCTGAAAATGGCATTAACAAAGGATTTGCGGTGCTAAAATCACCAGCTTCCCAGCTTTCAGGAACAGGCAGACTTGAATCTGAAAACCACATTTTTTCAACACAATTTTGGCATTGTACTGGGACACTCTCCATTTTTACTATTTTTTGTACTTTTAGCCTCCTTCCAGTTAGTGACAGAAATGGGTGTGAAACCAATGCTGGATCCCAAAAAACTAAACATTTATAAAATGAAGACAAAATTCTGAATTCAGGAAGGGGTAATTTGTGTATATCCTACAAGCTTTTTCTACAGAAAATAACAGATGAAATAAAAAAATATTGACATTGAGGTTCAAACACAGCCATTTTTCTCCACGGTATACTGTGTAACTTTTTCCTGCAATGTCAGATTTTCAAAAGTAATACACTGTTACATCTGATGGACTCTTCTGGTTTTGGGGATATATAGGGCTTGTAGGTTCATCAAGAACCCTACGTACCCAGAGCCAATAAAGCAGCTGCACCTTGCAATGGATTTTCATTCTATACAGGGTATACAGCAATTAATTTTGTGAAATAATAAGAGTGAAAAATACGTATCAAGAAAACCTTTGTAGTTCCAAAATGAGCACAAGAAAATGTGTTGAGAAGCAGTGGTTATTTGCACATCTCTGAATTACGGGGCATTTCTCAAATAGACGTCATTTTTACACACTGTCTTACATTTCGAAGGAAACAATGTAGAGAAAGACAAGGGGCAATAACACTTGTTTTGCTATTCTGTGCTCCCCAAGTCTCCCGATACAAATGGTACCTCACTTGCATGGGTAGGCCTAATGCTCGCGACAGGAAACGCAACATGGACACATCACATTTTTACATTGAAATCTGACGTGTTTTTTTGCAAAGTGCCTAGCTGTAGATTTTGGCCTCTAGCTCAGCTGGCACCTAGGGAAATCTACCAAACCTGTGCCTTTTTTAAAACTAGACAGGTAGGGGAATCCAGGATGGGGGTGGCTTGTGGGACTTTCACCAGGTTCTGTTACAGAGAATCCTTTGCAAACCTCAAAATTTTGTAAAAAAAAACACTTTTTCCTCACATTTTGGTGACAGAAAGTTCTGGATTCTGAGAGAAGCCACAAATGTCCTTCCACCCAGTGTTTCTCTAAGCTAGCCCTCTCCCCGGGGGCCCATAGCAAGTTGAGCTGGCCTCATCCTCGGAACTGGGCAACCGTTGCCAAGGGCGAGACTAGCTCGTCCTGGGCACCCTAAATATAAAACTGCTTTGTCTTCAGGACAACAGCTGTGCTTTTTGTGTCAGCCCTCTAGAACACTCTTCCCCAGTGTCTTATTAGCACTTATTTCCAAAGTGCATTATTTTATTTTTTCCCTATTTTACATAACTATGATCTGCACATGGCAGTTTAAAGATGCATAACAAAGTAAAGCAAATGCTTTATCTTGTGATGCCTTACACCTGCACTCTTATGTTAAACAATTCTAAGTGATGTTTTTGTGCTTCAAGGTTAAGCCATAGGAAATGGTTCTGAAATTATTAGAATACTGTTACATGTCACTCTGTGTCTAGTTATATTGATGCACATATTTTAATAATCCTTAGATGAGTCAGCCAGAAGGTGAAAACAGAAGAGTTATAAGTCTTAAAGTCAACACGGACATCCTGAAACACAGCTGTATGATGGGGAGTGGGATCACCGGGGCCTTAAGACTTTTCCCTGTCTTCCCCCTAGCCTGGCACGTTGGGCAGGCCCAACAGACATTTTCTAAGGCTACCCGCATTCTAGGCCAATGGAAGTGGTTGACAAGCCTGGCAAAGGTCTTGTCTTGCCCAAATGTCCTGCCAGGGGGATGTCGTGAGCCAAGCCCAGTAGGAAGGCATGGTAACATTGGGGGACAACAGCACACATGCTGCCCCAGCGGCCAGTACCTTAGACTCACTGTAGAGGAGATCATTCTCCCAGTATATGTGGTGATTGCCAGAGGCTCCACCTTCTGCTTGGGCTGAGGCCTGTTGCCTCAGACCCTCAAGAGTGGGGAAGTCCTTCTGTGCTTTGCAGAACTTCTCCCCGGTTGGCTCGCCCTCCACTTGCCAGCCAGCAAGCTCAGGCAGGTTACCCAGGATGGCAATATCCTCCCCAGTTGGCTCAAGGGCCCACTCCTCTGGACCCCGTCAACCACCGCAGGAATATCTGGGGCTGGTTTCACATGCCCCTTGCCCTTCCTCTGTGCAGCTGTCTGGGCCATTGTTCCAGGCTCCAGACGCCCTTGACTCCCTTCTCTGGAAGCCATGGACCGTTTGGTCATGCAGACCCATTCAGGCAAACCTAACATCTCCAGGTAGGATCTGAGCTCTACCTCTTTCCAGGCAGTGTGCTCAAGTTCATTGCCTAAAAGACAATCTACAGGCATGGCAGGACTCACAGCTATTTTTCAAGTACCAGAAGACTCCCCCAAACTCCAAGGGAACTAGAGCTACCAGTAGTCTCGCGATTGTCAGCGACTATAACCTGGTGGAATGTATTAGGGATGACCTGCTCTGCTGACACTAGATGACCCCTGACAGTAGTCATACTGGCTCCTGTGTCACGCAGAGCCTCCATCCTTTGCTCACCAATGGTGACCCACTACCTATACTTGGAAGTATTGGCAGGCATGTGGGCTTTTGGCACCATTTCCTTACTAGTGACACCTCTATCTGCTCCACAAAACTAACTGAGACCACCTCCCCCCGAGCATTACACTAGCCAACCCAGGTGGCTGCCCTCCAGTGGGGGGCTGTGCCCTCTTGGGGCACTGGGAGTCACCCTTATAGTGTCCAAATTTGAAGCACTCTAAGCATGTGTAGATAAACCTCCCTTCCTTCTTGTCAAAGTATCCTGGCTTCCTGTCAGGTTCAGATGGGGACTGGTTACCACCACCCCCTGCGAATTGTTTTGGGGGCCTTTTGAGAACTCCTTATTTTTAAGTCCCCCCCCCTCTTTCTTCTAGTGGTAACCTTGACCACCTATGTGGGTGCCCCCCCCAAGTACCTTCTTGGACACTGTGGTGCTAACCCGGAGGTCCGCCTCCTCAGAAAGCTTTCTAGGATCAGTCAGCTTTCTGTCAACTAGGTGTTGGCACAACTCCGTAAAGCGACCACTGAACATATGCTCTTTCAGGATCAAATTATATAACCCCAAATAGTCATCTACTTTACTGCCCCGCACCCATCCATTCAGTGCCTTACTAGAGAAATAAAAAAATTCTACCCAATTATGTGTGGAGAGTTTGGTGCTGTCCCTGAACCTCTGACGGGACTTCTTAGGTGTCAGCCCAAACTTGGCAAGCAAAGCAGCTTTCATGGGTGTGTATCTATTTTGTCCCTCCCCACTACTTGTATATGCCACCACAAGGACGCCCCCCGTTTCTCTTACGAGACCCCATGAGCCTTTAGTGACATATGTAGAAAAAGGGGGGGTTTAGGCTCAGTAAGTACTTTTAAATGCCAAGTCGAATGACAGTGAAACTAGACACACACAGGCTTTGCAATGACAGGCCTGAGGCATGGTTAAGGGGCTACTTAAATGGGTGGCACAATCAGTACTGCAGGCCCACTAGTAGCATTTAATCTACAGTCCCTGGGCACATGTAGTGCACTTTACTGGGGACTTATAAGTAGATTAAATAAGCCAATTGGGTATTAACCAATGTCACCATGTTTTAAGGGAGAGAGCATATGCACTTTAACACTGGTTAGCAATGGTAAAGTGCGCAGAGTCTAAAAACTAGCAAAAACAGTGTCCAAAAAGTGGAGTGAGGCAGGCAAAAAGTTAGAGGTGACCACCCTAAGGCTGTCAGGTCTAACAGAAGGTATTTAGAAATCTGTGCACAAATCGTTCAGCATGCTGTAGGTACTGTTCTGCATTTTGGTGCAATATGCCTACTTTGTGTCAGGGCCCCTGTGCTAAGGAAAAATGGGTTTGGGTCATGTATGAGACAACAACAAGGCTGTAAGGTTGTGCTGGATGGATGGGCCACAGAAGTAAACCCAAGCAAGCATTAGAAAAAAGATGAGAAAACAGAGCTTGAGAGGGAGTCAATGCCAAAGTCATACTATTGAAAACCCTGTTGAGGACTTTGGAAGTGGGAGATGAAACACATCTGTGCTTCTTAGGGTGCATCCCACTACCAATTGAAGCCCGTCTACTGAACAGGATGTATTTATCAACTCCTCCCATTACTACGAAGGTGCGAGAGTGAAAGGGCTCTCAATTCTGTCATTGAGTGCTGAGCAACATTAAGGGGCAGATTTAAGAAAAGTGGCGCTGCACCTAATTCAGTGCCACTTAGCACCCCCCTACCGCCACCATGTGTGCGCTATGACACAGAGTAGGGGGCAATAGTGTCATTTTTCTTAATGCTATTGGTGTACTCTGCAGGAGTAGCGCCAACATTCTGGAGATACTACTGCAGAGTACATATGGGCCCAGTATAAATAATGGTATGCCCCCTTTCAACACCTGCTTCGAGCACGCATTAAAAGTGCTGTGAACAATGGTGCAGGAAATATCTTAGATTTCCTTGTACCATTATCTTGGACCCCCTAATGGGGGAACACCCCACTTTGCATAAGATATGTCTGCCACGTGCATAATGTAGTGCCAGGGTTTACAAAGTGGCACAATGGGCACCTTATAAATATGCTGTGGGGAAAATGTCACTTTAGCTCTGCCTTAGCTTCAAATAAATGACACTATGGCAGCCCTAAGGTGGCTCTAAGGGTTCTTAAATCTGCCCCTTAGTTTCTTTGTCCAGATGTGCCTTTTGAACACCCCATTAAAACTACTAGAAAGAAATCAAGATTATGCATACATAACTGATAGGTCAGGTCTGTGAAGCATAAAATATCACTTTATGTTGTGGATATAGAGTACTTTGCAAACAGTGGACAAATGCACAGTAAATGAAGGAATTTATTAATTTGATTTTTTGCAATGTAGCCAACAGCTTTATCTTGCAATCTGTATGTTTTCCTTGGATTTCTATAGGTCATCACTTGTAACTGTCTATAATTGCAGATTGAGATTTAATAACACACTCAGACATTTAAAACTGGTCTTAGTTAAAGAATCCATATTTTGTTACCCAAAATGACACCCACGTTTCATGGTGACAGGATGTTTTGTGTCATGATTCTTATCTAGGCTTATATCTTGTCCAGAGAGAATGGTAAAAATGGTTAAAAACGTTGGAGTTTAATGCCACAAAATTGTGACCAGCCACTTGATGACTTGATGAAAATGTTGTATAAACATGCTTGTCTTGTTAGTACCACAATAGAATTAGCTTTTATACACAGGGTTGTTGAAACAATTTCTTTAGAAAAGGTTGTCTGGATGCAAAATGCCCTTTTGTTTTCAAAAGATTATTTGGAGAGAATCCTCCCAACCCCAACCCCTTTAGAAGATTTGGGTTAGTTCACTTTGCTTGTTAATTCCCGCTGCAAATCATGACCAGTGCTATGCCCCACCAATTCAAAATGTCACCTGCCGCCACTGATAGCTAGGTCGATGTTTTATCCATTCAAAAATAGAAAGTTAGCAGTTATAGTTATACTTATGTTAAGAAACTATGGCCCAGATTTACGAGAAAATTACGTGACACTACGCCAAATTTGGCATTTCAAAATGCAGGGATGCACATTACTTAATAGAATTCCGGGGCATTTTTGTGTTGTCCCCTGTGCCGGCAGTAAATTTGCTGCTGAGTGCCAATGCAGCCACCCTTGCTCCATGGTGCAATGATGGAGGCACTGTGGGGGGAGTCCTTCCTGCACAAAAACAATCTTCAATGGCCTTTTGCTATTTCTATGTGTGCTGCAGAATGAATCACATATAGAAAGAGCAAAAATAGTGGAGCAATGAAAGCATTTCTCCTCGTTGCACCATGTTAATGCCACTCCAGGGGTGGCAATAGATTCTGGGGCTGCCTCAGGTTTATGAAAGCTTGTAAATTTGGGACAGCGTCAAAACGCAATGGGTGTTGCTGTGGTACACCCACAGCAATACCCATTGCACGCCTGTTCAATACAAAGTGCTGTGTATGAAGAGGACGTATATAGTGGCTTAACACCACCTTGTGAATATGGAGCAATGCATAACGCCACTGGATCATCACTAAAAGTGACGATTCAATGGCGATAGGGCTTTGTAAATCTGGCCCTATAACTTGTTGCTCAAAGTTACTTTTTGGCAAGAGTTAGAGTTTGTTCAGATAAGTATAACCATAACTTCTGAATTTCTTTGGTTTTGTAAGGGTAAAACACCATCCTAACTATAACATCCCTGTAACCTTTGGGTTTTCAGTAAACTTCAATGTTTTTTAAATGCACAAATTCATATTTTTGCCAGTTTGCAGTCAGCCATTCAGGAGCTTGCTTTTCCCCTGGATCCAAGGAGGATGCTAGAAGGATCCAAGAAGGATATGCGGATCCACAGGAAGAAAGAACAATTTTGTGCACATGAGGAGTCCCTAAGGGACTCCTCCATGTGACCTATGGGGTAAGGATAGCTGTATCCTGATCCCTTATGTGTTTTTACACTGTTTTTTCCCACCACCAGTCCATGTAAGAAACTAAATGGTGGCCGCAACTTTTCTGTCAGGCTGCAGCCAGAAAATAAGGAATTCGCTTTTTCTCTGGATCCAGAGAGGATTGGATGGAGGAGGATCTGTGCCTATAGATGTATAAATGTATTTTTCCTTTACTATCTCAAAAACTAATGAAAAGATTTATACAAAATAATAAAAAGAGTGCTTTGTGGATCAAGACCAAATTTGATGTAAATCCTTTCAGCGCTTTGGGCTGTAGTTGTGTCCAAAATATCTATGGGAATTAACATGGGAAACACAGTTTTTACCCCCTGTAGGAGGCTGGACTGGCTTGTAGTGAGTACCAAGGGGTACTTGCACCTTGCACCAGGCCCAGTTATCCCTTATTAGTGTATAGGGTGTCTAGCAGCTTAGGCTGATAGATAATGGTAGCTTAGCAGAGCAGCTTAGGCTGAACTAGGAGACGTGTGAAGCTACTACAGTACCACTTAGTGTCATATCCACAATATCATAAGAAAACACAATACACAGTTATACTAAAAATAAAGGTACTTTATTTTTATGACAATATGCCAAAGTATCTTAGAGTGTACCCTCAGTGAGAGGATAGGAAATATACACAAGATATATATACACAATAGCAAAAATATGCAGTATAGTCTTAGAAAACAGTGCAAACAATGTACAGTTACAATAGGATGCAATGGGGAAACATAGGGATAGGGGCAACACAAACCATATACTCCAAAAGTGGAATGCGAACCACGAATGGACCCCAAACCTATGTGACCTTGTAGAGGGTCGCTGGGACTATTAGAAAATAGTGAGAGTTAGCAAAATAACCCTCCCCAAGACCCTGAAAAGTGAGTGCAAAGTGCACTAAAGTTCCCCTAAGGACAAAATAGTCGTGTTAGAGGGAGAATGCAAGGAAAACACAAATCAGCAGTGCAACAACGATGGATTCCTGACTGAGGGTACCTGTGGAACAAGGGGACCAAGTCCAAAAGTCACAAGCAGCTCGGAGATGGGCAGATGCCCAAGAAATGCCAGCGGTTGGTGCAAAGAAGCTCTTACTAGGCTGAAGAGCTGTGAATACTGCAGGAACGACAAGGGCTAGAGACTTCCCCTTTGGAGGATGGATCCCACACGCCTTGGAGAGTCATGCAGAAGTGTTTTCCCGCCGGATGGACGCCAACAAGCCTTGCTACATGCAAATCGTGCGTTTGGCGTTTTTGGACGCTGCTGGGGCCCAGGAGGGACCAGAAGGTCGTAAATTGGACCTGCAGAGAGAGGGGACGTCGAGCAAGACAAAGAGCCCTCACTGAAGCAGGTAGCACCCGGAGAAGTGCCAGAAACAGGCACTACGAGGATGCGTGAAACGGTGCTCGCCGAAGTTGCACAAAGGAGTCCCACGTCGCCGGAGACCAACTTAGAAAGTCGTGCAATGCAGGTTAGAGTGCCGTGGACCCAGGCTTGGCTGTGCACACAGGATTTCCACCGGAAGTGCACAGGGGCCGGAGAAGCTTGCAAAGTCGTGGTTCCCAGCAATGCAGCCCAGCGAGGTGAGGCAAGGACTTACCTCCACCAAACTTGGGCTGAAGAGTCACTGGACTGTGGGAGTCACTTGGACGGTGTCGCTGGATTCGAGGGACCTCGCTCGTCGTGCTGAGAGGAGACCCAAGGGACCGGTAATGCAGCTTTTTGGTGCCTGCGGTTGCAGGGGGAAGATTCCGTCGACCCACGGGAGATTTCTTCGGAGCTTCTGGTGCAGAGAGGAGGCAGACTACCCCCACAGCATGCACAAGCAGGAAAACAGTCGAGAAGGCGGCAGGATCAGCGTTACAGAGTTGCAGTAGTCGTCTTTGCTACTATGTTGCAGGTTTGCAGGCTTCCAGCGCGGTCAGCGGTCGATTCCTTATCAGAAGGTGAAGAGGGAGATGCAGAGGAACTCGGCTGAGCTCATGCATTCGTTATCTAAAGTTTCCCCAGAGACAGAGACCCTAAATAGCCAGAAAAGAGGGTTTGGCTACCTAGGAGAGAGGAAAGGCTACTAACACCTGAAGGAGCCTATCAGCAGGAGTCTCTGACGTCACCTGGTGGCTCTGGCCACTCAGAGCAGTCCAGTGTGCCAGCAGCACCTCTGTTTCCAAGATGGCAGAGATCTGGAGCACACTGGAGGAGCTCTGGACACCTCCCAGGGGAGGTGCAGGTCAGGGGAGTGGTCACTCCCCTTTCCTTTGTCCAGTTTCACGCCAGAGCAGGGGCTAAGGGGTCCCTGAACCGGTGTAGACTGGCTTATGCAGAATTGGGCACATATGTGCCCAACAAAGCATTTCCAGAGGCAGGGGGAGGCTACTCCTCCCCTGCCTTCACACCATTTTCCAAAGGGAGAGGGTGTCACACCCTCTCTCAGAGGAAGTTCTTTGTTCTGCCATCCTGGGCCAGGCCTGGCTGGACCCCAGGAGGGCAGCTGCCTGTCTGAGGGGTTGGCAGCAGCAGCAGCTGCAGTGAAACCACAGGAAGGGCAGTCTGGCAGTACCAGGGTCTGTGCTACAGACCACTGGGATCATGGAATTGTACCAACAATGCCAGGATGGCATAGAGGGGGCAATTCCATGATCATAGACATGTTACATGGCCATATTCGGAGTTACCATGGTGAAGCTACATATAGGTAGTGACCTATATGTAGTGCACGCGCGTAATGGTGTCCCCGCACTCACAAAGTTCAGTGAATTGGCTCTGAACAATGTGGGGGCACCTTGGCTAGTGCCAGGGTGCCCTCACACTAAGTAACTTTGCACCTAACCTTTACCAGGTAAAGGTTAGACATATAGGTGACTTATAAGTTACTTAAGTGCAGTGTAAAATGGCTGTGAAATAACGTGGACGTTATTTCACTCAGGCTGCAGTGGCAGGCCTGTGTAAGAATTGTCAGAGCTCCCTATGGGTGGCAAAAGAATTGCTGCAGCCCATAGGGATCTCCTGGAACCTCAATACCCTGGGTACCTCAGTACCATATACTAGGGAATTATAAGGGTGTTCCAGTAAGCCAATGTAAATTGGTAAAAATGGTCACTAGCCTGTCAGTGACAATTTGGAAGTAATGAGAGAGCATAACCACTGAGGTTCTGGATAGCAGAGCCTCAGTGAGACAGTTAGGCACCACACAGGGAACATATACATGCACACCTATGAGCACTGGGGCCCTGTGTGACAGGGTCCCAGTGACACATACATATAGGCCACAAACTTATGAGCACTGGGGTCCTGACCAGCAGGATCCCAGTGACACATAACAAACATACTGAAAACATAGTGTTTTCACTATGAGCACTGAGGCCTGGCTATCAGGATCCCAGTGAGACAGTGAAAACAGTGACAAACACCCTGACATACACTCACAAACAGGCCAAAAGTGGGGGTAACAAGGCTAGAAAGAGGCTACCTTCTCACACAACCCCCCCCCCCAAACGAAGGACAATAAGGCTAACCTTGGCCAGTTGAGACTTTATTGTCTAAGTGGTGATAAGTAGAGAGTAGCTCTGCAATAGACTGGTTACTCCCTTTATCATCCACTATATGGTTACTTCCCTGTGGGGATGTAAACCACCCTGTTTGAAGTTTTTTAGCTAAGCAACAATGTGAAGATGTATTTTCAGAGTTTCTATCAGTAAGTTTTAGTTTAGAGCAGTGGGAATTATCCACTGAACCTATTTGTAATGATGGAAATGCCAGACAGGGATGCTGTCTCAGAAAAGCCATAGCTGGGCAAAAACTTTGTCCATCTGGCTGGAAGAGAGAACAGGGATGCTGTTTCTCTTGAGTTGGAGCAGGGCAGGGATGCTGTCCTATGAGCTCCACACTAGGGCAGGGATGCTGTCCTAAGTGTTGTGAGGTAGTGCAGGGTTTCTGCACTAAAGTTTCTCTGGGAGGGTTGGAGGGATGCTCCATGTTAACTAAAATGGTGCTGTTTTTCTCACCAATGTTAGTTATCCCACAGAGAGGTACTTCCACCTCAGGGAGTCCAGCTTTGCCAGCTGATGATTCCCTTGGAACAGGTGCCACCCCAGGAGAGGTTTCTCCCACCACAGGAATAGTATCCTGAATGGTAGGGTGGTTAGGGGATACTGTGATACCCTTTTTACCTGTTGATGGAGAGGGATCCTGAGTTTTCAGGCCTTCTCTCCTTTGCTTTTTCATTTCACTTGAAATGAGAGGGAACAATTCCTCAGGGATGCCCAGCATGGCTGCATGGGCATAAAACTCTACATCAGCCCAACCTGAGGCCTCTAGGTCATTACCTAAGAGACAGTCTACAGGTAAGCTAGGTGATACCACCACCTGCTTAGGGCCAGTAACTCCACCCCAACTAAACTGAATTATAGCTAAGGGAAGAAACTTAGTGGAGTTATGGACATCAATAATCTTATACTGTTGTCCAATGATGTGTTGTTCAGGAGGCACTAGGTTTTCAGTCACCAGAGTGAAACTGGCACCTGTGTCCCTGTAGGCCAAGGCCTCAACACCATTTATTGAAACTGTCTGCCTGTACTTATCCATTGTAAGGGGACAAGCAGCCAGTGTGGCAAGGCCAATGCCACTAGGTGTGACAGAAACTGTCTTGGGACTGATTACATCAGTTTCCACTATGGACCCATAAGTGAACCCAACTACACCCTTTGCTTGACTGTTGCCAGCAGTCCCACCACTAGTACCACTACTGCTAGGGGCACTAGAGCTTGATGTATTAGTGGTGGTAGGCTCAGGGGGTTTACCTGGACAGGACTTATCCCCTGGCCTATGGCCTCTGTTTTTACACACAAAGCACCAAGGCTTTTTAATGTGTGCAGGTTGAGAAGAAGAGGAAGAATTAGTTTTATCCCCACCCTCTGAAGAGTGTTTAAGATTTGAAGTGGGATCTTTGGTTTTACCCTTATCCCCATGCTTATCTTGAGATTTTTCACCATCTTTCTTCTTATTGCCATCTTTGTCACCCCCTGTATGAACTTTTCTGTTCACCCTTGTTCTGACCCATTTGTCTGCCTTCTTTCCCAATTCTTGGGGAGAGGTCAGATCAGAGTCTACCAGGTACTGGTGCAACAAATCAGACACACAATTATTAAGTATATGCTCTCTCAGGATTGTGTTATACAGGCTTTCATAATCAGTAACTTTACTGCCATGTAACCACCCCTCCAAGGCCTTCACTGAATGGTCAATGAAATCAACCCAGTCTTGTGAAGACTCCTTTTTGGTCTCTCTGAACTTTATCCTGTACTGTTCAGTGGTTAAGCCATAACCATCCAGGAGTGCATTCTTAAGAACTGTAAAATTATTGGCATCATTTTCTTTCACAGTAAGGAGCCTATCCCTACCTTTTCCACTAAATGATAGCCATAGGATAGCAGCCCACTGCCTTTGAGGGACATCCTGTACAGCACAGGCCCTCTCAAGTGCAGCAAACCACTTGTTAATGTCATCCCCCTCCTTATAAGGGGGAACTATCTTGTGCAGATTCCTGGAATCATGCTCTTTTGCAGGATGACTATGGGGAATACTGCTGCTGCCACCATGGGTATCTAAACCCATCTTCTGTCTTTCCCTCTCTATTTCTAAAGACTGTCTATCCAAATCCAGCTGTTGCTTCTTGAGCTTCAGTCTGGTTTGCTCCACTCTCAATCTATTGAGCTCCCTTTCTAACAATCTGTCATCAGGGTGGGTGGGAGGGACATTTCTAGATACAGAGGTATGATGGGAATGAACAGAAGGAGACCTGTCCCTTACAGAGGGCACCCTAACAGCTTGGCTACCAGTATAATGTGAGAGCACACCATCAGTATGGTGTGATTCAACCTCTGTACCAACTATGCTAGACTGTCTAGTAATGGGCAGGCTGAGAAGTTTCTTTCCTGAACCTTTTCCTGGGGGAGTCCCTGGATCAGATTGAGAACCATTAGCTACTTTTTCTACAGATTGGGCACTTATGGCCTTATCCTGTACTCTAAGCATATTAATTAACAGTTCTAAAGAAGGATTCTTCCCTACACTCAAACCTCTCTCTATGCAGAGACTCCTTGCTCCTTTCCAGCTAAGGTGATCATATGCAAGTTTGGACAGTTCAACTTTTTGGCCTGTGCCAGACATTTTTTAGAGAGAGTTAAAGTGATAGACAAAGAGAAAAAAGTTTTCAGAACTTTTTGGAAAGACAGAAAAAACTTTTTAAACTTTTAAGAACTTTTTGAAAGTTTAGAAGTACTTTTCAGCACTTAGAAAAGAGTGAAAAGAGGAAATGCAAAACTTTTTGGCTATGTGTATATACACTGACCTTGTTTTGTATATTTTTCTCTTATGAAAAGTACAATGACAAGAGTGGTAAGTAGTCTCAAAGCACTTATCCCACCGCTGCACAACCAATGTAGGAGGCTGGACTGGCTTGTAGTGAGTACCAAGGGGTACTTGCACCTTGCACCAGGCCCAGTTATCCCTTATTAGTGTATAGGGTGTCTAGCAGCTTAGGCTGATAGATAATGGTAGCTTAGCAGAGCAGCTTAGGCTGAACTAGGAGACGTGTGAAGCTACTACAGTACCACTTAGTGTCATATGCACAATATCATAAGAAAACACAATACACAGTTATACTAAAAATAAAGGTACTTTATTTTTATGACAATATGCCAAAGTATCTTAGAGTGTACCCTCAGTGAGAGGATAGGAAATATACACAAGATATATATACACAATAGCAAAAATATGCAGTATAGTCTTAGAAAACAGTGCAAACAATGTATAGTTACAATAGGATGCAATGGGGAAACATAGGGATAGGGGCAACACAAACCATATACTCCAAAAGTGGAATGCGAACCACGAATGGACCCCAAACCTATGTGACCTTGTAGAGGGTCGCTGGGACTATTAGAAAATAGTGAGAGTTAGCAAAATAACCCTCCCCAAGACCCTGAAAAGTGAGTGCAAAGTGCACTAAAGTTCCCCTAAGGACAAAATAGTCGTGTTAGAGGGAGAATGCAAGGAAAACACAAATCAGCAGTGCAACAACGATGGATTCCTGACTGAGGGTACCTGTGGAACAAGTCCAAAAGTCACAAGCAGCTCGGAGATGGGCAGATGCCCAAGAAATGCCAGCGGTTGGTGCAAAGAAGCTCTTACTAGGCTGAAGAGCTGTGAATACTGCAGGAACGACAAGGGCTAGAGACTTCCCCTTTGGAGGATGGATCGCACACGCCTTGGAGAGTCGTGCAGAAGTGTTTTCCCGCCGGATGGACGCCAACAAGCCTTGCTACACGCAAATCGTGTGTTTGGCGTTTTTGGACGCTGCTGGGGCCCAGGAGGGACCAGAAGGTCGCAAATTGGACCTGCAGAGAGAGGGGACGTCGAGCAAGACAAAGCGCCCTCACTGAAGCAGGTAGCACCCGGAGAAGTGCCAGAAACAGGCACTACGAGGATGCGTGAAACGGTGCTCGCCGAAGTTGCACAAAGGAGTCCCACGTCGCCGGAGACCAACTTAGAAAGTCGTGCAATGCAGGTTAGAGTGCCGTGGACCCAGGCTTGGCTGTGCACACAGGATTTCCACCGGAAGTGCACAGGGGCCGGAGAAGCTTGCAAAGTCGCGGTTCCCAGCAATGCAGCCCAGCGAGGTGAGGCAAGGACTTACCTCCACCAAACTTGGGCTGAAGAGTCACTGGACTGTGGGAGTCACTTGGACGGTGTCGCTGGATTCGAGGGACCTCGCTCGTCGTGCTGAGAGGGGACCCAAGGGACCGGTAATGCAGCTTTTTGGTGCCTGCGGTTGCAGGGGGAAGATTCCGTCGACCCACGGGAGATTTCTTCGGAGCTTCTGGTGCAGAGAGGAGGCAGACTACCCCCACAGCATGCACAAGCAGGAAAACAGTCGAGAAGGCGGCAGGATCAGCGTTACAGAGTTGCAGTAGTCGTCTTTGCTACTATGTTGCAGGTTTGCAGGCTTCCAGCGCGGTCAGCGGTCGATTCCTTATCAGAAGGTGAAGAGGGAGATGCAGAGGAACTCGGCTGAGCTCATGCATTCGTTATCTAAAGTTTCCCCAGAGACAGAGACCCTAAATAGCCAGAAAAGAGGGTTTGGCTACCTAGGAGAGAGGAAAGGCTACTAACACCTGAAGGAGCCTATCAGCAGGAGTCTCTGACGTCACCTGGTGGCACTGGCCACTCAGAGCAGTCCAGTGTGCCAGCAGCACCTCTGTTTCCAAGATGGCAGAGGTCTGGAGCACACTGGAGGAGCTCTGGACACCTCCCAGGGGAGGTGCAGGTCAGGGGAGTGGTCACTCCCCTTTCCTTTGTCCAGTTTCGCGCCAGAGCAGGGGCTAAGGGGTCCCTGAACCGGTGTAGACTGGCTTATGCAGAATTGGGCACATCTGTGCCCAACAAAGCATTTCCAGAGGCTGGGGGAGGCTACTCCTCCCCTGCCTTCACACCATTTTCCAAAGGGAGAGGGTGTCACACCCTCTCTCAGAGGAAGTTCTTTGTTCTGCCATCCTGGGCCAGGCCTGGCTGGACCCCAGGAGGGCAGCTGCCTGTCTGAGGGGTTGGCAGCAGCAGCAGCTGCAGTGAAACCACAGGAAGGGCAGTCTGGCAGTACCAGGGTCTGTGCTACAGACCACTGGGATCATGGAATTGTACCAACAATGCCAGGATGGCATAGAGGGGGCAATTCCATGATCATAGACATGTTACATGGCCATATTCGGAGTTACCATGGTGAAGCTACATATAGGTAGTGACCTATATGTAGTGCACGCGCGTAATGGTGTCCCCGCACTCACAAAGTTCAGTGAATTGGCTCTGAACAATGTGGGGGCACCTTGGCTAGTGCCAGGGTGCCCTCACACTAAGTAACTTTGCACCTAACCTTTACCAGGTAAAGGTTAGACATATAGGTGACTTATAAGTTACTTAAGTGCAGTGTAAAATGGCTGTGAAATAACGTGGACGTTATTTCACTCAGGCTGCAGTGGCAGGCCTGTGTAAGAATTGTCAGAGCTCCCTATGGGTGGCAAAAGAATTGCTGCAGCCCATAGGGATCTCCTGGAACCCCAATACCGTGGGTACCTCAGTACCATATACTAGGGAATTATAAGGGTGTTCCAGTAAGCCAATGTAAATTGGTAAAAATGGTCACTAGCCTGTCAGTGACAATTTGGAAGTAATGAGAGAGCATAACCACTGAGGTTCTGGTTAGCAGAGCCTCAGTGAGACAGTTAGGCACCACACAGGGAACATATACATGCACACCTATGAGCACTGGGGCCCTGTGTGACAGGGTCCCAGTGACACATACATATAGGCCACAAACTTATGAGCACTGGGGTCCTGACCAGCAGGATCCCAGTGACACATAACAAACATACTGAAAACATAGTGTTTTCACTATGAGCACTGAGGCCTGGCTATCAGGATCCCAGTGAGACAGTGAAAACAGTGACAAACACCCTGACATACACTCACAAACAGGCCAAAAGTGGGGGTAACAAGGCTAGAAAGAGGCTACCTTCTCACACCCCCCCACCCCCTTTTTGTCTTGGCCCCCACCTAATGGATCACCAAACACTTTCCAGGCACAACAATAAACAACTTGGCACTTTTTCTGGGATGACTTATCAAGCAACGTCAAAGACATAACTAATTCAAAATACACATTTTTTATGGAAACAGTGAGGAAGTAGCCTCTTTCTAGCATGGTTACCCCCATTTTTGGCACGTGTGTCACTGTGTGTGACTGTATCACTGGAATACTGTTAGTCAGGACCCCAGTGCTTATGGTTTTTGGCCTGTTTGTCAGTATGTTTGACTGTTTTGTCAGTATGCTTGACTGTGTCACTGGGATCCTGCTAACCAGGACCCCAGTACTTCTACTCTCTCTTTTCCTAAATTTATCACTACATACTGGTAACCCAGTATTTCATCCCAAATTGGCATACTGGTGCCCCCTTATAAGTCCCTAGTATATGGTACTGAGGTACCTAGGACACTGGGGTTCCAAGGGATCCCTGTGGGCTGCAGCATTTCTTTTACCACCCAAAAGGAGCCCTGCTTCTGCAGGAGTGCCATTGCAACCAGCGTTAAATGATGCATGCAACCTTTCACAGACATTTTTCACTGCACAAGGTTGCTTATAAGCCACCTATATGTCAGGCCTTTAAGCCTGAAGGCTGGGTGCAAAGTGCCTGTGTGTGAGGGCACCCCTGCACTAGCAGAGGTGCCCCATGTTGTCCAGAACCATTTCCCCAGACTTCATGCGAGCGGGGATGCCATTTTACGCATGCCCTGGACATAGGTCAATACCTATGTCCAGCTTCACAATGACAACTCCGAATATAGCCATGTAAGGTTTCTAACACCTGGGAATTTTACCCAATTACTGATTCTTGTAGTGGTTGTACAATCCTTTGCACTCTGGGGGCTCCACAGTGGACCGCCAGTACTGCCAGACCAGACTTCTCAGGTTTTCCAGGCAGCCCAAGCTGCTGCCACCCCACAGACAGGTTTCTGCCCTCCTGTTGCTTGAACAGCTCAAGCCCAGGAGGGCAGAACAAAGCATTTCCTTTGGGAGAGGGGTGTTACACCCTCTCCCTTTGGAAATAAGTGTTACAGGCATGGGAAGGTTAGCCTCCCAAAGCCCCTGTAAATGCTTGCCCTCCTTGCATAATCCAGTCTACACCGGTTCAGGGACCCCCAGTCCCTGCTCTGGCGCCAAACTGAATAAGGCAAAGGGGAGTGACCACTCCCCTGTCCATCACCACCCCAGGGGTGGTGCTCAGAACTCTTCTAGAGTGTCTCTGGGTTTTCCCATCTTGGATTCCAAGGTGGTGGGGCACTCTGGGAGCATCTGAGTGCCAACAGGTGAGGTCAAAGCCGTTCCCGGATAGGTGCTTACCTGTGTAGCTGAACAATCCCACTTTCAGGGCTATTTAGGGTCTCTACCCTGAGTGTTTCCGCAGATTCGGATTGCAAGATTTCCACAGGAATCCTCTGCATCTTTTACTTCATCTACCAACAGAACTGCGTCTGGACCCTCCAGAAACAAACTGCAACAAAGAAGCAAAGATGACTTCTGCAACATTCTATCTGCAGCACCTGCCAGCAACTGCAACTGTTTCCAGGTCATGCATCCTCCGAGGACTTCCTGTCTTCAGCTTGCCCCAGAGGAACCAAAGGAATATCCAGTGGAGTGACGGAGTCCCTTCACTGCTTAAGCAAGGACCCCTCTGCAGTGACAACCGGTGGTGTGTGTCTCCTCTCCTGATGATGAGTGTGGATCCAGCAACACAGGTGGTGGACTAAAGTGACTCTGACAGTCCCAAGGTACAGCTGTCCAACTTTGGTGGAGGTAAAAGCTTGCCTCCCCACGCAAGACAGTACCACCATGCATCACGTGACTTGCGGTTGCCAAGGCTTGTGTAAAATCTTCCACAACGTTCTTTTATATACAGCACAACTTACGCCCCTAGCACTCCATCCTGCGATGCACAGCTTCCTGAATTGTTCTCCGACGCTGTGGGAGACCTTTGTGTTGTGCTGCTTGGACTCCATTTGCACTTTCATTGTCCCCATGCTGTGGGACTCCTGTGTGTGCTGCCTGTTCTTCTGGGGGCTCTCTGAGTTGCTGAGAGCCCCCTCTGTCTCTCCCTCATGGGTAGAGGCTACCAGGTCCCTCCTGGTCCCAGGCAGCACCATTTTCCACTAACCATGAGATGTGCATGTGCCAAGGCTTGTTGTCGGAATCTAGCGACGCAAACCAGACTGCAATCATCCATTCAGCGTGGGACATCTTCTACACCAACCAGGAACCCACTTCTGTCTTCTTGGGTGCATAAATGACTTTGTCTTCTCACTGGTGGTTCTTCTTTTGCACCTTGTAGGAAGGTAGCCTCTTTCTAGCCTTGTTACCCCCACTTTTGGCCTGTTTGTGAGTATATGTCAGGGTGTTTTCACTGTCTCACTGGGATCCTGCTAGCCAGGGCGCAGTGCTCATAGTGAAAACCCTATGTTGTCAGTGTGTTTGTTATGTGTCACTGGGATCCTGCTAGCCAGGACCCCAGTGCTCATAAGTTTGTGGCCCATATGTGTTCCCTGTGTGGTGCCTAACTGTATCACTGAGGCTCTGCTAACCAGAACCTCAGTGTTTATGCTCTCTCTGCTTTCTAAATTTGTCACTGCAAGTTAGTGACTAAATTTACCAATTCTCATTGGCACACTGGTACACCCATATAATTCCCTTGTATATGGTACTTAGGCACCCAGGGTATTGGTGTTCCAGGAGATCCCTATGGGCTGCAGCATTTCTTTTGCCACCCATAGGGAGCTCTGACAATTCTTACACAGGCCTGCCACTGCAGCCTGAGTGAAATAACGTCCACGTTATTTCACAGCCATCTTTCACTGCACATAAGTAACTTATGAGTCACCTATATGTCTAACCTTCACCTGGTGAAGGTTGGGTGCCAAGTTACTTAGTGTGTGGGCACCCTAGCACTAGCCAAGGTGCCCCCACATCGTTCAGGGCAAATTCCCCAGACTTTGTGAGTGCGGGGACACCATTACACGTGTGCACTATACATAGGTCACTACCTATGATTAGCGTCATAATGGTAACTCCGAACATGGCCATGCAACATGTCTAAGATCATGGAATTGTCACCCCAATACCATTCTGGTATTGGGGGAGAATCCCATGATCCCCCGGGTCTCCAGCACAGAACCTGGGTACTGCCAAACTGCCTTTCTGGGGTTTCCACTGCAGCTGCTGCTGCTGCCAACCCCTCAGACAGGTTTCTGCCCTCCTGGGGTGCAGGCAGCCCTGGCCCAGGGAGGCAGAACAAAGGATTTCCTCTGAGAGAGGGTGTACACCCTCTCCCTTTGGAAATAGGTGTGAAGAGTTGGGGAGGAAATACTTTGATGCTGCCCATCTCTGCATAAGCCAGTCTACTCTGGTTCAGGGATCCGCCAGCCCTGCCCTGGTGCGAAACTGGACAAAGGAAAGGGGAGTGACCACTCCCCTGATCAGTATCTCCCAGGGGAGGTGCCCAGAGCTCCTCCAGTGTGTCCCAGACCTCTGCCATCTTGGAAACAGAGGTGTTGGGGGCACACTGGACTGCTCTGAGTGGCCAGTGCCAGCAGGTGACGTCAGAGACCCCCCCCCCGATAGGCTCTTACCTTTCTTGGTAGCCAATCCTCTTTTCTTGGTAGCCAATCCTCCTTTTCTGGCTATTTAGGGTCTCTCCTCTGGGGAATTCTTCAGATAACGAATGCAAGAGCTGATCAGAGCTCCTCTGCATCTCCCTCTTTGACTTCTACCAAGGATTGACCTCTGACTGCTCCAGGATGCCTGCAAAACCGCAACAAAGTAGCAAGATGACTACCAGCAACATTGTAGCACCTAATCCTGCCGACTTTCTCAACTGTTTCCTGGTGGTGCATGCTCTGGGGGTCACCTGACTTCACCCTGCACTGGAAGCCAAGAAGAACACAGAGTATTTTCTTTCATGTGTGTAAGTACTGTGTGACTACAGTGGTATTGCATGAGCTTTGCATGTCTCCTAGATAAGCCTTGCCTGCTCAGCTACAGCTACTCCTAGACAGCCTGGCATCTAGACACTGACTACATTTCACTAAGAAGGGATAAATGGATATGGGATAAGGTGAAAGTACCTTCGGTACTCACTACAAACCATGCCAGCCTCTTACAGAAACTAGGCCCTAACTATAACTACCCACAGGTGGCTGCCTATAGGTTATATATTATATATATTGGCCCTCATTACAACCCTGGCAGTAAATCCCGCTTTCCGCCGTGCTGAAGGCCCCCAACATACCATTGCGGCAGCGGAATTCCACTACAGGTATCACAACCCACAGCTCAGAATCAGCCACAATACAGATACCAACACAAGTCTGCCATACCAAAGTTCAGTGATAAACTGGCGATACCAAAACCTACACATCAAGCCAACAAGAATACGCCCACACTATCACGACCCACGAATCAACATGGCGGTCTTTCAACTGCGGTAATCCATTGGCGGTACACAGCGCTGCGCTCAAAATACACACACATTTACAAAACACAACTACATTGGACAATTCAAAATACACACACCTGATACACATACACACACCACACCCACACACCCATTCCAATATAAAGCATACATCTACATTACACACAAACCCTTACAACCAAAAATCTGAAAGAAGGCCAGAGAGAGAGATTAGCTAACACAACACCAGCACCCACAGACACACATCACCATCACTCATACAAAATCCACGCACCTCAAACAACACACACCAACACATCCCCTCACACACCCCAAAACATCACCCCACACATCACATCACACATCACACCACATCATGGCACCTCAAAGACACCCCAGGTTTTCTGAGGAGGAGCTCAGGGTCATGGTGGAGGAAATCATCCGGGTAGAGCCACAGCTATTCGGAGCACAGCAGATATCCATTGCAAGGAAGATGGAGCTATGGTGGAGAATTTTTGACAGGGTAATTGCAGTGGGACATGTCAATCAGTAGTGTGTCTACCACTACAGGGACCACAGGCAAACCCACCAACCCAAGACAATCAGGGACCTGGGGTCAGTGGCAGTGGGCACATGGTTCAGGTGACAGAGGCACAGGATAACAGGGAAGCTGGGAGGACTGCTGTGCGACAGGTGGAGGACAGGCCCAGGGAACCCACTCTCCACCAGGCACTCTCCAACATCATGGAAGCATACCACCATTCCTAGGAGACCAAAGGCACAGTGCTGGCCAAGTTTCAGGAGACCCAGTGGATGCTGGAGGAACACTACCTTCGGATCAGGGAGGACTTGAAGTCCATTAACACCATCCTGGTCACCATTGCAGGGGTGCTGGGAGACCTTGTCAACACCATGAGGGACACAGTGCCACACAAACGGCCCCTGACATTAGCCTGGACGATGAACAGCCCTCCGCCGGTGCTAGTGGACAGGAGGCCCTGCCACAGGACCAACAGGCCACCAGCAAACCACCTCCTGCAGAAGGATAACCAGCCCGCAAACGGTCCCTGAGATCCAGGAACAAGACAGAGAACATTGCCAAGACCCCCACCAAGAAATAAGACCCTCCTGAGTGTCACCCCTCTGTCCCACTTTGTCATCCTGTCCATCTTAAACTGCCATTGCTCCACATCCTATGCCCCATTGGACAATGCGCCTGTGATACAAATAGACTGGACTCTGCCATGGCATTCCTCCACCATCACCTCAGCCCATTTCACACCCCCTCCACTTATTTGCACAGAAATAAACACCATTGATTCACAAAACAATCTGGAGTCAGTCTGTGCTTTCACAAATGTGTAATTGCAAAATCTCTGGAATATAGCAATTTCAATGTACTTTTTCACATACCAAGGTTACACAGCTGTAGGCCAGGAGTAAACATAGCAGAGGGCACAAATTGGGAGCCACATCTGTGAAATGGAAAGGCAAAGTGACAAGTCAGGGTCCATACACAGAGTGAAAAAGGCAGAATTATGCTAGCTCCTACAATAGTATGAGATGTGGGAAGCAGTTCCATCTTCTTACCTGTGTCTCACTGGAAGTATTGCATGATGATGTTGTTTCGGTTGTCTACATCTTCTTCTTCTGCCTCCTCTTCTTCACTATCCACAGGCTCCACAACTGCCCCAAGACCAACATCAGGCCCATCCTCCTGCAGAAAAGGCACCTGGCATCGCAAAGCCAGGTTGTGCAACATACAGCAGGCCACAATGATCTGGCACACCTTCTTCGGTGAGTAGTTTAGGGATCCACCTGTAAGATGGAGGCACCGGAATCTGACGTTCAGGAGGCCGAAGGTGCACTCTATAATCCTCCTCGTTCGCCCATGTGCCTCACTGTAGTATTCCTCTGCCCTTGTCTTGGGATTCCTCACTGGAGTCAGTAGCCATGACAGGTTGGGGTAACCAGAGTCTCCTGTAAATATTGAGGGACAACAGTTAGACATCCTCCAAACATTAGGGAATCTCCCATACCCAGACACCAAATGGAACTGTGTTGGGACATTAGGTTCACCTATTAGCCACACACGGTGCCTCTGGAATTGCCCCATCACATAAGGGATGCTGCTATTTCTAAAAATGTAAGCGTCATGCACTTAGCCCGGATACATTCACATGGGAGATGTACTGGTCTGCCAAACACACCATCTGCACATTCATAGAATTGTAGCTTTTGCGGTTTCTGTACACCTGTTCTTTCCTGCGTGGGGGGGACAAAGGCCACATGTGTACCATCAATGGCACCAATGATGTAGGGGATATGTCCCAGGCCATAAAAGTAATCTTTCACTGTGCGCAAATCCTCCACTTGAGGGAAAACGATGTAGCTGCGCATGAGCTTCAGCAGGGCAGACAACACGTTAGAGAACATTGGCTGGGATATCCCTGATGCCATGGCCACCGTTGTTTGAAAAGACCCAATGGCCAGGAAATGGAGTACAGACAGAACCTGCACTAGAAGGGGGATTCCTGTGGGATGGCAGATAGCTGAAATCAGGTCTGGCTCCAACTGGGCACACAGTTCCTGGATTGTTGCACGATCAATTCTGTAAGTGATAATGATGTGTCTCTCTTCTATTGTCTACAGGTCCACCAGGGGTCTGTACACTGGAGGATGCCGCCATCCATCTCATCACCTGCCCCAGCAGACGTGCCCTATAGAGGAGAACAGCGAGCAGAGGGTCATCCAACACTTAGGTATCACAATGTGTTATTTGCTAAAACGTAGAGGAATCGTAATGTGCTGGTATGTGTCTGTATTCCAGGCCTAGATAGGTGTGACGCCGTTTTTTTTCCATCCCATGTTGCCGCCCTGAAATGGCGGCTGCCTGACCTCTAAGGTCCAGTTCTTATACCTAGTTGTGCCTTTGGAATAAGGGTGACCTCAAAGAAGGGCCTTTGAAGTGCCCAGAAGTCCCTTCTTTGTACCCTGCATCCAGACTCATTACAGTGGTTTAAGCAGCCCTTTGGGTTGAAGCAGGGCACTGCCAATTCAGGTGTAACTTGGCTCCCCCCTTCCCTCCTGCCCAGGATGGGCCATTAGAATGTTAATGGCACAGTAGTCACACCTAAGCGCCCTTTGTGTGTGGCTGTCTAGAGGTAATACATAAAGTTCAGCTGTCTCCCAACCCAGATGTATACTGGAAACAGGCTGCAGGCATACAGGTATACAAGCAGGAAATGCCAGCTTCCTAAAAGCAGCATTTTCAAAGTTGTAACACTAAATCCACCTTTGCCATTAAAAGAAAATGATTATTAAAATTCCATAGGTACTAACTGTAATACCTGTATTCTTTCTCGATTAGAAATTACAGCTTATTTAATGTAATAAAGATTCCCCAATGTTAACCTCTGAAAGGTATAATCCTCACAGTAGTGAAAAACACATTTGAGAGATTTTCACTACAATGACATGTAAAACTTAAATGTATATGGCCTGCCTTTTCATGATATAGCACGCTGCCCTATGGGCTACCTAGGACCTACCTCAGTGGTTACTTATATGTAATAAAAGGGGAGTTTAAGGCTTGACAGGAGGTTTGAAATGTCAAGTCAACATTGCAGTGTAACTACAAATACAGGTCCTGCCATGGCAGGCCTGATTATGTTTAAGGGTTACTTGAGTGGGTGGCACAAGCAGTGGTGCAGTAGCACTAGTAGCATTTAATTTAGAGGCCTTGGCTACATTCATTGACTTTACTAGAGACTTATAAGTATGCCAATTGTGGGTGTACCAATCAAACCATGTTTAGGGGAGATAGCACATGCACTTTAGCACTTGTCAGCAGAGGGCTGGCACGTCTTACAGGCTTTATCATGGAATTAAACAGCACAGTAACATATATACAACAGATCTATTATCTTTGTCGAAATAGCACCATAATAATTCATTGATAAACATAAACATTCCTTATTATTACACATATTATAATGCTTTTTAACAGTTGTGACCAAATTTTTTAAATGCAGCATGTTTTAATTCAAAATCTTGAACTTGTGCTTGAGTCCTTCTTTTAAACTCTTTAGGCTACAAGATGCAGATATAGGACCAAACACAAGGAATCCCTCCACTCCAGTTCAAGAGCATACAGCTCCAGCTCTGTGTGCTTTAAATAAATATAGGAAGCTCTCCAGGGATCATGTATTCAATGACCCAGAAGAGCAAAGGTTCTTTTAAATGTTTTAAGGGGCTGTTTTGCTACCCTCTGCCCCCACAACATTTTTAAAAGTATTTGGTGGTGCCCCTGCCCCTTCTTGGGGCACCACAGTTAATAAGGTAATTAAAAATATGCACACAAAGCCCTCACAAGGCATTTTATGGCACTCCGGCAGAAGCAGCGAATATGAAACGAGTAGCTACTCTGCTCATTTCATATTTCTGCCTGCGTTTTTTTGGGGGCTTTTTAATAATTTTTTTGAGCCCCGGTCCAAACAGGGACGACAGCAGATATCTGTTAAGCTGGAGATTGCAGGAGGAGGCCAAAGGCCCCTGTCTCCCCGCCAGTTCACCGGTCAGCACCATTTCCAGGTGCTGGCAGGTGCTGGCCTTTTTCTTTTCATCTTGGGTGCCCCAGCCCAACCTTGGGTACTCTTAACATTTCTTAAGTCAGGGCTGCCGGAAGAGGTCCATGGCACCTGTGACTTCTCTGGCTCCCCTGCCAGCACCCATCCTTGGGTGCCAGCAGGAACCGGGTTTTCTTCTTTGCTCCCCTGACAAGAACCACTTTGAGCTCTTGCCTAGTGGGGTCAATCGTTAATCCCTGCCTGCCAGAGCTTGGGCAGAGAGATAGATCTCTGCCTGGGGAGAGCTTTTCTGCTGGCCCCACTGGGAGGAATGAAATATTTCTTGCCTGCATTTTAGTGGACAGGGAATATCAGTGTCTTGGTGATTGGGGTCGCTATTACATTGTGTTTAGGTGAACTGGAGGATGGGATCTCCAGTGCTACACCATGGCTCCAGGAGGGACCTCACAACTCCCTACTCAACTAAAAAAACAGCAGGCCACATGGGATGGGATCCCTGGGACTGTGTTTGGCTTGTAGAAGCAAGCCCCATGCACAGTCCTCCTTTTTTAAAAATACATCAATCCTCCAGGTCCTGGCCTATTACGATAGTCTTTTTATTCCACAGTTCTGTCAAAATACAAATACTGTTTATAGGCCTGAGAGGTCTCTCTTGGACCTCCTCCCTGGCCTAAGGGGTCGCGGTATACTTACCCATCCCCCATATGTTATTTCACCTTTTTTTCAACAGTGGGGATTGAGTCACAAGCTCTGAAAAGTCGGAAGATGTTGCATCAGCCAATCAGATCTCATTTTTGATCTGGTGGGCCCATGGGTCCTACACAATATGTGATTTATATAAATTCTAAACCTTACTTACTCAAATACAATTGAACAGATTTACACCTAATCACAAAAAGCACAATATTTGGACCACGGTCTAGCATTATTCCAAATTAAGTGTAAATCCGTTCAGACGTTTTTGTTGGATCGCTGTTCAGGGTTCATGTGGAAAATTGCAGCTTGGGACCTTCCCTTTTTCTCAGACCATACTTGACAGATCACCCCAAAACACACTATCAGGATGTTCATGTTATTCAGGATGCGGTCAGGTTTATGTGAACCATTTTCTGTACACATTGTTGCATCCTGAACGTCCTGAGAGCTTGTGGTGGTGATATTACCAGCTGCTCCACTGGTCTTATGCAACTCCCCTGCACTTGGGCTGGATGTTTTTAGATCTGTGTGAACCCAAACAGGTCATTACACATCCCCTCACTCTTCTGTACAACAAATGACTCAATCATTCACTCATCCATAAACCCACTCACATATTCATACTAGTGATGGCATTTAAGATGTCAGTGGGGTATGAGAGATTGAGTGTATCAGTGTGTGTATGGGTGAGTGAATGAGTCCATAAATAGAGTAAGGATGACTGATACAGCCGATAAATAGTGTATGGATAATTCTCTGAGTAAAAGAGTGCACATATAGGTGAGTGAGTGTATGAGTGGTGTATGGGTGAGTGAGTCTATCTGTGCTCTATAGATGACTGAATGAGTGTATGGGGAGTGTATGAGTGTATGCGTGGTGCATGGGTGAATTAATGAGTGTAGGACTGTGTGTGTGTATAGGTAAGTGAGTGAGTGTATCTGTGCAAGTATGAGTGATTGAGTATATGAGTGAATATATGTGTAAGTGAGTGATTGTATAAGAGTATGTATGTATGAGTGTGTGAGTGTGTAAGTGGTGTATGGTTAATTGACTGAATGCATGAGTGTGTGTATGGCCAGCTGCATGAATGCAAGAGTGATGTATTGGTGATTAATGAGTGTATGACTGCATGTATAAGTAAGAGAGTGACTTAGTTCATGTATGAGTCAGTGACTGAGTGCATGAGTGGTGTATGAGTGATTGAGTGTATGAGTGTGCGAGTGTGTGTATGATTGGTGTATGGATGACTGCATCATTAGTGTGTCAGTGATTGATTGAATGTTTGAGTAGTGTAAACAAAATGAAAGTACTCATGAGAATAAAAGTTGGAATTAGAAAAAGAAAAGAAAAGAAGCAACATAAAACAGAAAGTAATAATAATTTAAACATACAAATATGTGCTATATTTTTATTAAAAGGTTTTAGAGGATCCGCTGCGGTGCCAGAAAAATGGGAAGGGCAGTACTCCATGTTTTTTTCGATCATGTGAGCGTGTGGATCTGCGGAATGACAGGGAAGCACAAAATAGATTTTTCCAACATGTTAAAAAAACACACCCATATGCATGCCTTTTGTCTGACAAAAAGATATATCCACACCAAATAATCATTTTACTTTATTATTGCCACTACATTTGCAACAACAAATTTACAGTTTAGTCTTTTTCTATTCCTTTCGCCCCATGCTCCTGTACCTCTGTTACCACAGTAACACAGGCTGCAATATTCTGCTGCAGCAGGTCACAAGTTCATAATAGTTTCTGTGTTAAGCATACTTACTTTTAAACCTTCTTTAGCAGGTGTGGTTGAAGCTTTCACACAATAAACATATCACAGTTACTAATACTGTTTTCCAATTTGTCTAAAACCAATCCAACATTTACTTACTATTCACCTCACTACCTAGCTTCATCAACAAACATATATACAACAGCCAAGCAACTGTACCTTCCACCCTCCGTTTTAACTGATTTTCATTTAAAATTTCAAATATGCCTCATTCACTTGCAGGCTTCACCTGTGCACTACTCCAGTTTCCCTCCAAAATGATCAGAGTGTAGATTGTGAGGCCCAGCTTTGTGTTTTGGGCCAGATAGAGTGGAAACCAGTGTTTTTAACTGGGACCTAGATTTATCTAATGTGATATTGGGTTGGCCAGATGGGGTTAAAGTGGAATCAGTTGCTCCCTCTCATTGAATCTATTAAAGATTGCCAACATCCAGACCTTATGCTGGTGCACTGCGGTGGCAATGACTTAAGCACAATTACAGGGGTTGGTTTGGAATTCCTAATGAAGGATACCTTTGGAAAATTGATGACACTTTTCTCACAGACTACCTTTGTTTTTTGTCACATTTGCCAAAGGAAGAAGTGGAACTGGTCAACTTAATTGTGTCCACGAATAGACAAATCCAGGAAACATGTTAATAATACTGTTTCTGCATTCCTCAGAGACAATTACATTAGCTCTATATACCACAACTACTTATGAATTGATATGGATGGTATATGCAATATACATAAATTATGGAGTTCACCTAACAAACAAAGGCAACAGGGTGTTTCTGCATACCTTGAGAGACTGCATCCTCTTTCATCTGTAGTAATCATACACATCATAAACACAAAGGCTCTTTTCGGGGCCAATCCTTTAGCCGTACACATATTTATTTTAAAATACAGAGTTTGTAAAATGTAATTTGGATCCAGGGATCCAACTGAGGATTTCAAAAAAAATTCAGGCATTCTCTACACTTTTACTCTCATGAAGCCATCATTCTTGTAACCCTTGTGGCCAGGAATCTCCTTTCCAGACCGCTTTAAGATGCATCAGTGCTCACATATTACCCCTGGGTACCTTTCCCAATACAAAAAAAAAAAGTTCCCTCTTAGGTCATTGACACCCAAGACTATATGAGTATCTGTGTGAGTGCATAACTCTTGGTCTGGGTGTAAAGTATGTGTGAGAAAATGTATGTGGAAGTGACAGTGGGTTTGAGTGTGTATATCTGGGTGTGAGAGTGGATGTGTGACTATCTCTCTGGGTGTGTAAGTGGGTGTGAGAGTGTCAATCTGGGTGTCAGAGTGTGGATGAGAGAGTGTGTAGCTGTGAGAGCCGGTACATGAGTGTCTGCCTGGATGTGAGAGTGTTTCTTTGGGTGTAAGAGTGTGTGTGTGTGAGAGTGTATCTCTGTGTCTCAGAGTGGGTAAGAGAGTGTCTCTCTGGGTGTGACAGTGGCTGTTAGAGTGTCTGTCTGGGTGTAAGAGTTGCTGTGTGAGAAACTGTCTCTGGTTGTGAGTCTAGCTGTGAGGGTGTCTCTGGGTATGAAAGTAGGTGTGAAAGTATCTGTCTAGGTGTGAGTGTGACTGTCTGGATGTGAGAGTGAGTTTGATAGTGGCTGTGTGGGTGTGAGAGTGGATGTGACAGCATCTCTGCATGTGAGAGTGGGTGTGAAAGTGTTTGTATGGGTGCTTGAGTGGGAATGTGAGAGTCTCTCTAAGTGTCAGAATGAGAATGAGAGTGTCTTTCTGGGTGTGAGAGTGGCTGTTAGAGCATCTTTCTAGGTGTGAGAGTGGTTGTGAGAGTGTCATCTGGGTGTCAGAGAGAGCATGAGAAAGAGTTTCTGGGCATGAGTCTAGGTATGAGAGTGCCTCTCTGGGTATGAGAGAGGGTGTGAAAGTGTCTGTGTGGGTGTGAAAGTGGATGTGACAGTGTCTCTCTGTATGTGAGAGTGAGTGTGAGCGGATGTAACTGTGCCTTTCTGAGTGTGAGAGTGAGCATAATAGTATCTGTGTGGGTATAAGAGTGGATGTGACAGGATCTCACTGGGTGTCAGAGTGGGTGTGAGGGTGTTTGGGTGTATGAGTGGGTGTATGAATACATTTTTTTTTATGTTTAGCAAGATCTGTGGATTTACATTGGGGGCAACGCAGAGCTCGCAAGTGGATCCTTGGATCTAGCGAAAAGTCAAAAGAAATGTGTTAATATATTTGAAGCACATTATTTACTGTTTTATAACACCTATAGCACCCCTATGTGGTCAGGGAACCTCTAACCTGACCCCATCATCTCCTTTGTCCCCAACCCCCCAAGTTTCAGTCCCGGGGACCCTTTTCCTGATAACAAAAAATATGGTGGCAGCAACATTCCTGTCAGGTTGTGGCCAGCTAATCAGATTTTTCCTGTGGTACATGGATCAGCAGATCGACCCGCGGTGCATCTGGGGAGGATCTGCGTCCCTATATCTATATTTTTGGGGCTTAAATTACCCCAAAACTAATGAATGGATTTACAACAAATTACAAAAAGCCCAACCTGTGCAACAACATCTACTTTCCTGCCAAATTTAGTGTACTTCCATTAAGCAATTTGGGCGGTAGGCGTGTCTCAAGACCCTATGGAAAAATGAATGGAAAACATGCGTTTTGGGACCCCCCCTGCTTTTTCTCATCCCCCGCTTGACAAATAACCCTGAAATTTTGAAGACAGCAGCTGAACTTACCAAAGTATATACTTTGAGATTCGTCAAGTGGAGTTAAAGTTATTTACAAAACAAAAAATAGGTCCTAACTATAACGACCACCACCACCTCTAGTTAATATATATATATATATATATATATATATATATATGTAAAGTGACAGCACAATTGTAATCCTTCCTTCCTGACACGTTTACAGGAGAGCACATAATCACAGGTGCTTCAAATTTATAAGTTACGTGACTTCGTAGCTCAATACTTCAAATCCCACAATGCACCCATCATATCTTCATGTTACCATATTGTGGTGCAATCACATATTATATTGCTTAAATGGCATCTCCTCACCCCAAATATGAATTTCTGTTCATAATTCAATAAGGTGCAAAATATCTTTAATAAAGTGGTCACGTGCATATCATTAAAATAAAGTAGGCTTACATAGTTCAGCGACCATTGTTTTGCTAAATGATGCTACAAAAAAATACATTAGTGTCTCTCACTTGCAGAAGTCTGGAATAGTGAAGGAGAAGAAAATCCCTCTGTCCTCTCCCTTTCTTGTCTTTGTTTCCATTAATCACAGGATAAATCCTTCCTCTGACTTCAAGGCAAGCGGGTCATGCCATTTCAAAATTATCCACAGGACATTAGACTCCATCAAGGGTGGGGCCAACCCTGCAGGACAGCTTCACAACAGGGATGGAGCATCCCATTACAAATATTTAAAAAAGCAAAAAGTAAAAAGAGAAGCCCAATTCCACACAACCACAAGTTTATTTCATAACAAAGTGGCAATTGTAATCATTCCTTCCTGAAGCGTTTCGGCAAAAGTGCCATGTTTACAGGAGAGCAGTTGCACATATTTATAGGTGCTTCAAATGGAGGCTGATGTTTATATATATATATATATATATATATATATATATATATATATATACACACACACATCTACATATATAGATATGTAAACACATATGTGCGTGTTTATCTGTAAGGAGAGAGAGAGAGAGAGAGAGAGTGAGTATAATATATGATTTTTTAAGAAATGTGTGTGTCAGGAGAGGCCATGACTCAAGAGATTCAGAGCCCTGAGTGAGTCGTGTGTCCCCCCCCTCGCTCCTTCAACAACAGTAATAAATAGCATACTGCACTCGGTGAATCTGCATATATAGTTTATGCCATGACATTTTGCGATGTGCATTAGTTTTAACAACATTTGTTGTAAGCTGTTGTGACAGTTAGGACAGTTGTTCCTTAATTTAAAGTACTTGTTATATGGAATTTGCAAGGCAGTACATTTTTTTTCCCTCATGTCAATTTTACTGTACTGTGGTAATAACCTTGAATGTGACCTTTGAACATTAGTAATCAGTGTATAAATGTGTGACTATTAGTACAGTTGCTCTAAATTGCTGGTGTTATTCGCCTGCATTTATTTCCAGTGCTCATCGCCTGACCCTAGACCACTTTCTTCTCTCCTTAAAGGCTGCCAACATGATTCCAAAAGGGGAAGGGGTGGTAAGAAGACCATCATTCATTTTCATATGAATTACCACTCCAACTCGGGGATTAGCAACTGATCAGTGTTTTGCAATTGCAATTCTAAAGCATGTATATTTTTCTTTCTGGATTGATAATAGGAGGGTCCCTTCACTTTCATGTACTCTCTTTCCACTACAGAAAGGATTACAAAACTCCTTTCATGAGTCGGAAAGGCCATCAATGGTTTTCGGCCTACAGGTTTTGCACACGAGCCCTTTATTTCATAAAGAGCTGAAGTGCAGTTCTACTCATTAGGAAACACATATACAAACGCAATCTTTTCAAAAAGCTCATGCTGCTGATGCTCTTTTTAATCTGAACAATCCACTAATTTACAGGCAGAGGCACTATATGATTCTCTGACAATTAGTATTAGTATAAGCATGATGACATGAACCAAGATTTCGCTTATTTAACACATCGAGAGTGGCAGCAACAGCCAGTCAGATTTAGTGTTCACATTAAATAAATGAAGTACAAGATATAAATAGTGATTTTTTTTACGACCAGATATAGTCTATGTGCAGATACCATAAGATCAAAACTCGAAAAGGGATGGGAAATAATTCAGATGAAGAAGAAGCCTCCCTTGGCTCACATCACAAACTCAGGAACCACATGCCATAAAGAACAAAAAAGAATATGTTTTACAGCTGGTTTCTTCAATGAATAAAGATACAATAATGTAAGGGATAAATATTCTAGCACCGGGGGCAAGCTACATACAGCTAAATTAGGTGCCGGGGGTACTGAGCGCACTGACATGGTCAAGGGGTACCTATCAAAATCACATAAATGTACATCACATTCTGAGGAGTAAGACTCATTTTTGAGAACAGATAAAACAAAGATGACAGTCGAGCTTCAATTAGACAAGAGAGAAGACGTCGGCAGCAAGCTGACCGAACACGTCAATATTTAATGATTCAACTTCCAAATCGTAGGAATTTGTCAGTCACCCTAGGACAAGAATTCGATGCAGAATGTAGTGACATTTTTGGAAATAGTAAGACCCAGTTAAAAGAATGTGAAATTTTACCAATCTTGGTTACAGAGTGCATATTAGTATCGGAGCATCAGGCACAAGATGGTGATACAAAAAACAGTGAAGTCCAATTTAGGATCCAGGTGATAAAATACATTTGCAAGTCTAAAGAGTAATACAATTATTCCTCATGATGTAACCTAATTCTTCACTTAAATGGCTTAAACTTCTAACAAGTCTTTAGGAGACATAAAGCTGCATCGCAATGGATTGCCTTGCTGATTGAAAAAAATAGAACAAAATTCCATTAAATATGAACCTAAAAAAGTGTTCAGAAAATGAACCGAGAATATCCCTTAAGACATTGAGCTGGTGGGAAAAAGATGCATAGGTTGAGGCCGGATCCATGGAATCATTGTTTTTTTTATAGGTTTTTTTTCTTGTTTATGCACATGTATATTTTTTGCGAGCTCTAGCCAAGGCTATGAGCCAGAAGGGTAAAATGCATGCAACGCTGCTTTCTTAAACAATGGACTTCTCACTGTAAGTCTTGCTTCTAGGTCTGGTCCACACATCTTTGAGGTATGTCAGGTCTTTTTTGCCCTGGCTTTAACAATTCAATGTCATAAAATGAAATGAAATATAGTAAGACGTTTGGTTAAAAAAAATCTTTTTTGCAACTGAAAAACACATATGTAATCAAAAGTATGAAAGAGGAAGGCAAGTGTGTGGTTTGCTGCAGTATGTGTGTGTGTGTGTGTGCCCGTGTTTGTGTAAGCGGGTGTGCATGTATGCATGCTTGTGGGCGTACATTTGCATGCATATGTTTGGGGGGTATGCAAATGCCTCCTATATTTCTCCTATATGTCTACGTTTCATTATTAAATTCTTTCATCCCTTGCTATAATGTCATGGAGAAATTGGACATCCAGAATTGGATTAGCTATGGTTAATTTTTAGCACGGAATGTGGAATTTTCGCTACGTTTGAATTTAAAATCCTGAATTCTTACTTTCTCCATCCTTTAGGTGTGCTTTTTGTTTTCTGTAGAGATACATTTTATATGCATATGCATGGTAAAATGAACGTTTTGCGAATTATTTAAATTGTAATCTTTAATAACCAAAAAATAGAGAAATAAACTACTTTCTGATGTACACATCTTGGTGCTTTTTTTCTATACGTTGACCACAAATATCTGCACCTGAGCTTTCGGTTTGAGATGTTGCTGGTATAGCATAATTTACAAATTTCATGAAAAGAAGAATCTTGCTATAGGATGCATTGTCTTTGACCATTGTTTGTTGTCTTTGTTGGCATTAAGGATGCCAGGGAAAAGTTAAGAAATGACTTATTATTTAAGATTATGCGGAATTTGAATAATTGTAATTTGCATAAATATACACGTTTTAAAAAAATATACAATATGCGAAACAAGCACTTGGCACTGCATTTTACGGTCAAAGGAGTCCTTGCGTCTAGTTTAGAAGACGAATTTAAGTCCCCCAAAAAAGTGCAAAAACCTACAAGCACAGCCACTTGCCTTCTGTTGTTTGTATTGTTTCTGTGCACTTGGGGTAAAAGTTTGTCTCAAACAATCTGTTATTACATGATGTGGCATAATATAGTAAATGAAATTACCGAAACATTGCAAGACTATTTCAGTATACCGTAAATGTATTTCTTCTGGATTTATGATTATTCGCTACTCATTTAAGTGTCTGTATCATTACAAAATTGAGCGCACATTTTTAAATGTTTCTCTGCAAGACATCCAGGGGTTGCAGGATAGCTTGACTGGTGCCAAAAGATTTCAATCAGTCTTTTGAATGTGGGGAACATGCAATGCGTATTTGGTGTTATGGGACTATTGTCTGAATATCAGCCACCTGCTGTCAGTTTGAAAAAGGAGTACCATACTAAAATTATTTATTCAGACAAGCCTGTTGCCATAGCAAATAAGTGAGCTAGGTGACCAAGGGCAAGCAATCAACTGAGCACAATCGGAGAAAAATATAGATTAGTCTGCACACACACATATACACACACAACCCTTCCTTACATACTTTGACCTACCAGCCCTCACCAACCCAAGCCTACTGTCTCCTACCATACCCTTCATACTGTACCTAGGTCTTCATAACTTACATAACTTATCCTACACCAACTCAGTATCGAGCACACTAGCAAATCCAATCCAACTCCACTATCCAATCTTATGCTATCCTCGCTCACATAGTGTACCCTACTCTACATACCCTACCTTAAATACTCTGCATACTTTTATCTTCCCCAACCCTACCCAATCTATCCATAGCCTATCCAGCCTTAGTTTACTCTACTATATATTTGCTTCTTGACCATACATCACCTACCCTCTCTTGCCCTATATACCACAACCTACATGTCCTACACAGCTCTACCCAGCCCTACATTTCATATATACCCAAAATAATGCATCACACAAACCTTCCCATACCTACCCTAACCTATCCTAACACAACATAAGCTAAATTGGCGTATTCTAACGTACTCCACCCAAACCTAAATTATCTCACCGCATACAAATCAAAACAAACTTTAACCTCCCTACTATATCCTACCATACCTAACCTACCCTACCCTACCATACCTAACCTAACTTTCCATACTTAGGGGGTCATTCTGACCCTGACGGGCGGCGGAGGCCGCCCGCCAGAGTTCCCCCCTCCGAAATACCGCTCCGCGGTCGAAAGACCGCGGAGGGTATTCTACGTTTTTCCCTGGGCTGGCGGGCGGTCGCCAAAAGACCGCCCGCCAGCCCAGGGAAAAACTCCCTTCCCACGAGGATGCCGGCTCGTTATCGAGCCGGCGGAGTGGGAAGGTGCGACGGGTGCTGTTGCACCCGTCGCGTATTTCACTGTCTGACAAGCAGACAGTGAAATACTTGTAGGAGCCCTCTTACAGGGGCCCCTGCAGTGCCCATGCCAGTGGCATGGGCACTGCAGGGGCCCCCAGGGGCCCCGCGACCCCCCCTACCGCCATCCAGTTCCCGGCGGGGGGACCGCCGGGAACTGGATGGCGGTAGGGGGGGGTCGGAATCCCCTCGGCGGCGCAGCTAGCTGCGCCGCCTTGGAGGATTCAAAAGGGCGGCGGTACACTGGCGGGAGACCGCCAGTGTTGCCGGTCCGACCGCGGCTTTACCGCCGCGGTCAGAATGCCCTGCGGGGCACCGCCGGCCTGTCGGCGGTGCTCCCGCCGACCCTGGCCCCGGCGGTCTAAGACCGCCGGGGTCAGAATGACCCCCTTAATCTAAACTTCATCACCTACCACAATTTACCAAACTGGCTTTGCAGTATGTATATCTTATCCCTGCCGTGAGGAGGCAATATTGTTAAAAAAAGAAATTTAGCACCTTTGAAAAAACCTTTGCCTTTTCAAATGTAAAATACTCTTTTGCAACGCCTATATCCTGGAAGTTATTAAATGATGGGCCGAAACTAACACAACCTATACATACCTCTAACATTTTAAACTTTTTCGATGTAACTCAAACTAATATTTTACAAACTAAATGGCCCAAGCATACCACATTATAATCTTCAGCATTGCACAATTACAAAAATATAATCTCACATCAACCACTCTCTATCACAAAACACTATCACAAAAAAAGCTGCATGTCAACATCTCCTACTAAACAACATACCCTCGTTCACTACTCTACTAACTTTATACTTATAGTACTGGCAAATTACACGCTATTAAGGAAATGCATTCCCAAGCATAACATAATTTAAAAAATAAACTTGTTTTGCATTTGATTATCTTTATATATCTTATAGTCCTATTTTAATATGTAAGTGCTTGTGCTGTAAGTGCATGCGCATGTTAACATTTAAATTCCAAAATAGTGTGTAACTAAACAACAATATTGCAGGATCTTTCTCTTTCAATTCTTATATCAACAAACGTATCCATTATTGCATGCAAAATGAACCACAAACCAGATTTAGGGACTGATTATGAGTTCGGCAGATGGTTTACTAAGTCCATCGAACTTCCGACAGGGAGTTTGCGCCAATACAGGCTGCCTCCCCGCCGGCCTCATTAAGAGTTTCCCGCTAGGTCAGCGGCCGGACACCTGAGTTTTCACCCACTGACCTAGCGGGAAACAGCCCACAGCACTGTCTGCAGCTCGTAATCGAGTCTGGCGCAACGCTGTAGAAAGCAAGGTTCACCAGCCCCCTCGCAATCTTTACTATCTAACACTGCAATGGTTCTGGCCAGGGGTGGCCCTGCATTGCCCATGCCAATTGCATGGAGAGTGCAGTGGATCCACTGTGGCCTCCTGCACCCATTCTCCACCAACATTTTCATGTCGGTGATATCGCCATGAAACCACTGGCAGAGAAGGGGATCGCAATCCCTAGGGCAGCGCTGCCTGGCCGATTAGGACGGCTGCCACTTTCAGACCGCCGGTATCTCTGATCATGGCAGAGCTGGCAGTTCCCTGGCAGCCTGACTGCCAGGGTCATAATGTAGCCTGACCCCTATATGCAAGTCTGGCGGTCTAGTGACCGCCAGACTCATAATGAGGCCCTTATCATCATTGTCAATGTTTTTCTTTCTTTGTCAATCTTAACTTGCAAGTTAAGGCAGCAGAAAATTCCATACTGATTTGATATCAGAAAATATTCAAATTTAGCTTTTGTTGCAATACATGATATTAAAATCTGACATGCCTTTCTTTTTCACATAAATCAATGCACTTACTTTTTGAAGCAGCACGTAAATTAAACCTGGCAATTTGCATTGAATCAGCTTGAATCCGCAGTACATAACTTTTTGTTGTTTCGTAGTCCAGCTGATTTTTAACATAAATTACTCCTGTACTATTATCGATGGCAAACCTTCCTGTGGCAAAACAGAAAGAAAACACATATTGTTATAGGTTTATCTTACACATAGCAAAATGTACAGATTTTCAAAAAGAAACAAAATATGAAAGCTTACTCTTTTGTAGAGAGTATTTAAAAGCATGTACAACATTGAGTTTGGATTAGCAGCGGAAATAGGTGGATTTTTAATGACTTGGAAAGATATCACAAATTTGAGCATGTCAGTTTCCATCACCTTATGGGACATAATGTTAAGCTACATCATGATCCAATTAAAATCATGTGGACCATAACTGAATGGCATCAGTGCACCATGTCATGTTTATGTACATGAGTTAAAAATTGAGTTGCTTGGGGCGTGAGTTACAGTTTGGTAGAGAAAAAACTCCATTGCAACTGCAACAGAGTACCATCATTGTCAAACCTTTGATCATCCCACCAGATTTACACGTGGGATGACTTTATGTACGTCAGTGATGGGTTCTACTTTGACTTTAGTTGAGGTACTCCTCCAGTGACCCATACTTCATCAGATTGGCAAAGTTTTGGCCACTTGAGTGCCCACCTAATTTAGAGAGGGATGGCAAATGCCCAGTTCTCACTCACTTACCACTGTGAAACCCCTTGCAGTCAGAGAGAATGAAAACCTTTAAGTGACCACACATCAAGGGAAACAAATCTCATGGTATGGGAGCCATTAGTATTTGTTTTTTCAAAACAATATCTGGCTTTGGTATTTTGCTTTTGAAACAAACAAATATAATTTAAATGTTTGTTGGCAGCCATCATGCTTGATGGAACAATCCATCAAATGTTTAGCACATTGAGAGAAACCACCATGATGGTGGTTCCTGCCAATGTTATGAGATATGCACAGGGTCAGTAGACATCTCAAATTGTGTAGAATAGGTACATGTCTGAGTGAAAGAATATTTTCCTGTGTTTTCCTGATGGAGTAAAGCCCATTTTTGCTCTCTAAACTAGGCCATTAATGCCCTTTTTTTACTGCAGACATGCTTCTTGTTAAAGTCAATGGATTCCAGATTCAGTCACCTCATTTCAGAAGTTTCCCGGGATCCAACGACTATTGGCCTGATTTAGAGTTTTAGAGTTTGCCGGACGGGATTATTCTCTCACAAACGTGATGGATATCCCGTCTGCCATATTACAACTGCATTATAGTCTATGGTACTTGTAATTCAGCGGATGGGATATTCATCACATTTGTGATGGAGTAACAGCTCAGCGGAACCCTAAATCAGGACCTAAGTCACATCCTATGTAAATAAGGTACTCAAGGCCATTCACTTCAGCAGCTGATAGGGAGCTGTACACAGAAGTGCCAAGTGTGGCCAGTGAGGCCTGAACATTAAATATGTTCATGTTTGAATTACCTGAGGCCAACTTAATGGAGCGAGTGATAAGACAACATTCATATTATCTGACAGTAGTATCCTAGGTCTTATGGTGTCTTAAGCCTCTGTGGACAGATATATTGTTTGTTGCATTTTTCACTATGATTCATAGAATGTGTCATGTGGTAGAACTTTACTTGATCATTTGTATTCCTGTATATTTTTTCTTTCATCATTTTATAAGACATTCATATTGAAGTTAGAGGCTATTTACTATGATCATGCTGGTGCAAGTGTTGTACAGAAGAGCATGAGCCAGGAATTTGAGAGAGGCTTTGTAAGGATCCAAACACACACACAGTGTATATACGGAAGTGTGTTTATTCTCACACAGCACAGTACACCTCTTCCTCCCAAGTACTCCACATAATGAATACCTCGCTTCTACCTCTAGAATCCACTCACATTCTACACTTACCATTCTATTCCATAACACACTCTAAATTCTACAATATTGGCATATAACATATTTCCCCTCCTTAAACAAAACAAAACAAAATAATAAAAAAAAAAATACAAGAAAAATTAAACTATACAATACATTAACAGTCCTAACAAAGTCCTCACATTTGGCTGGCCAACATACATTAACAGTCCTAAACAAAGCCCTCAAATTTGGCTGACCAACATCTTGTTCTAGCATTGGATTTCACCTGTGACACTATAGAACTATTATTTATTATAGTATCACAATCATCACTGAGAGTCTCTGTGATTTCCCCTTCACTTCCAGATTCATTCCCCACATTCCTCTGTTCTTGATTCAAACTTCCAACATCACGTTCAACCGACAGCACTACTCTCACACCAACGTCAGTTCCTACTTTTGCAACAGAACTATCATATCTTCCATCACCAAAGAACTCACCACCACGACTGTACTTCGCTAATCGCCTCACATTCCACACTCTCCCATCCTGTGTAACAACACTCTTGTTATATACTTTGATCACCTTCAAAGCTCACCCAAACTTGGATGTACCCTTTCTCACAATCCCTAGCTCACGTATTCTGACCCAATTTCCAACTGCAATTCCAGATTCCTTCACTCTCCATTTGTTATCTTACGCTTCCTTGAATTTCTATTGTTTTCTCTTCACTCTTTCTCTGACCTAGTCAACACACACATTTTCACAATCTTTTCCTTGTTTCTTCTTGAACCACCATGAACACAATTTAGACACAATAATTTAAAAGGACTCACTTCAGTTGTGCTCTGTGGTTTTATACGGTAAGACTATAATTTTTCCCTTAACTTCTCCTTCCACTGGCCACCAAATCCACATGCCCAGCAAATACTTTCTTCAAGGACCCGGCTGAATCTCTCAACTTGAACATTACCTTGCGGTTCATAAAGTGGTGTAGTAAGATGTCTGGTATTGCTAAACTTTAAAAAACTTTGCATTTCTTTCGCCATTAATTGAACACCGTCATCAGATATCAACACCTCAGGTTATCCTTCCCTGGCAAACACTTCTTTGAAGAACTCCATCATAGTACTTGATGTAATGTGGGAGACCAACTTCACCTCTGGCCACTTAGAAAGATAATCAATCAAAAGTAACGCATAACGAGCCTCAGAAGGAAGAGAATAGTATGGACCAGAAATATCAAACCCTAACTTCTGCCAGGGCGAATCCGGCCAGGGCACTGGCAAGAGAGGAGCTGGCACTGTCCTTAACATCTTTTCCACATTGACACACACACTGCACTCCCGCACCACTCTGTCTGCCATCTTATCTATCCCCGGCCACCAAAAACACGTTTGTATCAACCTTTTCATTTAAGACATTCCCGGATGACTCTCATGTGCAAGTTTCAAAATAATTTCCTGCATCCCTTTAGGAGGAACACCTTTCTTAAACAGGAGTTCATTTTCTATTTCCAACTCGTCCATGACTTTTTGGAAAGGCACAATCTCTGTCGAAACTCTCTTCTTATCTGGCCAACTCCACCAAAATACTTTTTCACTTCTTGCAAAACCGAATCCTCCTTATCACATTTCTTAAACTTTTCCTGTTCTATACCACTAAACTCACTAGTAATGTATCTAGACACTTCAGATACCACATCATTTTCCAACTCATTCTGAAGTGCATCACCTTTTCTTGCCTCGTCGTGAGGAAGACGCGACAAACAATCTGCCACAGCATTACTCTTCCCAGGCACATACTCGACATTGAAACAATAATCCTGCAGTCTAGAAACTAGTCTTGCAATGCGAGCAGTAGCATTCAATCCACCACCTGGAGAAAGAATTCCAACCACTGGTTTATGATCCATCTGCAGAATAAAATTTGAACCCCAAATATAGTTATGAAAATGTTCAACAGCCCAAATACATGACAACAATTCCTTCTCTATCACAGCATACCTCCTCTCAGCATCCGTTAATGTACGAGAAGCAATAGAAACATTCCACTTGTCCTTGCCATAACTCTGAGAAAATACTCCTCCTATTCCATACATACTTGCATCCACAGTCACAATACACCGCGCTCCCACGCTAAAAGGCCTCAAAGTAGGGGCTTCTACAATTTCTCTTTTAATCCTTTCAAATGCACACTTCTGATTTTCTGTCCACACATACTGGACCACTTTACGTGTAAGTTCTCTCAGTGGCTCCATTTTAGTCGCAAAGTTTTCAATGCATTTACTATAATATACATAGACAGCTGTAAATGACAACAGTTTTTCCCGATTATCAGGAGCAGGAGCATTAACAATAGCTTCCACTAATGATCGTTTTGAGATCACTCCTTCTCCCGATATAGTATGGCCCAAGTATTCCACAAACTTAGAGAAAAACTTGCATTTCTTTTCCTTTAAGGCCAAACCACTATTCCTCAATACCTCACAGACATTTTCAACATGCTCTTTGTGTTCCCTTTCGTCTTTTGAAAATATCAGAACATCATCTTGGAAACACTTCACACATTTATCCATGTCTTTGAACAGATGAAGCATCGCTCTCTGAAACACCAATGGTGAAAATGTTAACCCAAACAGCATTCTTTTAAATTGGTATAATCCCTGTGGTGTGATAAATGCTGTGAGATGTCTAGAATCTTCAATCAGTTCAATCTGATGATATGCTGCCCTAAAATCCAGGGTGGAGAAAATGCTTGCACCTTCCAACATACTAGTTACCTCATTTATATTGGGCAAAGATTGACAGTTCACAATAATATTTGCATTCACAGCCCTCAGGTCCACACACAATCTCAAAGATTTGTCAACCTTCCGGGCCAACACAATCAGAGATACCCATTCAGAAGATTCAACTTCTTCTATTACATTTTCTTTAACCATCTCTGACTAAATCTGTTTCAATTCTTCTTTGACACTAATGGGAACATTCCTAAGTTTCTGCACTACTGGTTTGGCATTTGTCTTAACTCTAATTTTGTGACTGTAATTTTTCAACTTTCCCAAGCTGCTAGTAAAAACTTGTGGAAACTTAGATGTAATCCACTCCCTTGTTTTGCAATTCTCTATCACTAAAACAGGTTCACTACTTCTAGGATTCAATGTAATTCCCAATTTGCTTTGTTCTCTTCATCCCAGGACATTAACACCTTTAACTGCAACATACAACTTAATAGCAGCACGTCTTCCCTTAAAAATGATTTCTGTCTCAACAAAACCAATAACGTCAATAGTAGTACCATCAAAACTTTCAGCTATTATGTCAGGTGCCTTCAAATCAGATATTTTCCAAACTCCGTCAAATTTCCGCTTAAAGTATTCCTGTGTAACAATTGTCCAAGGTGACCCCGAGTCTGCCATTAATTCTACATTTTTTCCCAATACCTGCACTTCCCACTTGGGTTGCCTAACACCACCACCCACCTCCTCATCACAATTTTTAAGTGACAAGACCATACCTCTATGTTCTTCCTCCTGTCCGTCACACCTTTGCCATCCTTCATCATATTTACTACTATTCATATAAGCCACTTTTCCTTTCGTACCATTGCTATTTGTTTACAAATCTTTACATACACGAGCAAAATGCCCAATCCTATCACATTTCTGACACTTTTTCCCAACCGCACAACACTGAGGTGAAGCTGCAAGATGATTCATATTAACACTGCTATAGCATGATAAGCTTTCCATCCTATCATGTCTAGCTCATTTCCTACTGAACATATTACTTCTGGTACTTAAGTTACTACTCAAACTACCACTCCCATTGCACCCACTACTTCAGACTCCATGTTTTTAATTCTATCTGAATCCTGCATTGACTTTATCCATTTTTCTGACTGTTCTAATACTTTTGCTACGGTAATTACATCTTGAAATTTGGGGTCTCCCATTACTCACAATTATTCTTGAATTTTACTGCATTTAACATGCACTATAATTTGATCCCATGTCATTTCATCCGTCATATCTCCAAAATTACAATGCATAGACAATCCATGTAATGCTGTTAAAAATTAATTAAACATCTCTTCCGATTGCTGTGTTCTAGTATAGAATTTGAATCTATTCAATGCTATGCTTGCAGTAGGTTTGAAACTATTCTCTCATCTCATTAACGCTTCCTTGAATACACCTATTTCTCCATCAGTTTGTCCTTGTATGACTACTTGAGGTATAGTTCTGAACACCATTTGTCTTTCCGAACCTAAACAATGCAGTAAAATTTTTTTTTTACTTTCTTGTGACATCTCATCATCATCAATAGCCTTCATATAAGTAAAAACATATAAACAAATGGCAACTCAGGATGCGTGGCAAGTTTTCCTTTACTTTGCTGTACTTTCCACCCAAAAAATCAGTCAGTAGTGTTACGTTGAGCAGGTCTTCAAATTACAGAAAAGACATCACCAGACTGCCGACTGCTATCCGTTGCTCTGATTTGTACAAACAGCTCCAACAAGCTGCGAAGGAGCCGATGCTGCTCCTGAGAATGACACCGCTCCTGTGCCGTATAATGACGTAACAGGTGTTGCCACTCGTCACCACTTGTAAGGATCCAAACACACACAGTGTATGCAAGAAAGTGTGTTTATTCTCAGACAGCACAGTACACCTCTTCCTCCCAAGTCCTCCACGTAATGAATCCCTTACTTCCACCTCTAGAATTCAAATCCATAACACACTCTAAATTCTACAATATTAGCATATAATAGGCTTATAGTTCTGCTGCAGAATTATACCTCAGGGACCTTGTGAGTGAAAGCGTTAGGTAATTTTCTGAAAATATTGGAGATTTGTTTTCCATTCTTGAATCTAATTTGCTCACTTTACGCCAAGCACTATTATGTACTGCCCTGAAGAAATACGTTTGCATGTTTGGCATTAATGCAACATGCTTTCGACAGGAAACATATTCCTGTAAAATGGACAATTAGGAAAAAACAAAGGGAGGCCGTTCTAAGGATCAGATGTAGCAAGAGATGTCGGCTACAAATGACTGTAAAATATCCAAACTGATTATCCATCTGTTTTGAAAAGATTTGCATGTTAAGTCCACATTTATCCAACTGAAGTGATATTCTGATTTACTCGTTTGTCCACAGCATACTTTGCTACATATTGTTATAGAAGCTTTGAATGGTTGTAAGTGATCTGCTAATTAAGCTTAATTACTTAAGCCGCTATTGATATCCTAAGCTTTATGTTGCTTTAAATTACTATTTGACAATCGTCCAATTATTCTGTTAAACCACCCATTATATCCCACGTGTAAATTGTCAGAATAATGTTTTGATGCTGCTAATGTTTCTCTACATACTGAGTTTTGGTTCTCAGTTCCTATATTGAACAGTGTCTCTGCAAAAGTAATTGTTGACATGCAGAACATTTGTGGGCTTTTATTTAAAATAATCCATGTGCTTACATCTTGAAATAGGTGGACTTAATGGGTGATTAAACAATTTTTACTTTTATGTTTTTTTTCTGTGGAATTTCTACTATTAATGGCTATTAAATCTGATGCATTTGTGCAATTATTAAGTGGTGAAGGTACAAAAGTTATACATTTTTGAAAAAGGTCTAAATCTGCATAGCACACAAATCACCATGATCAATGCAACTCATAAATAAAATGTACATTGGAGAAAGAATATAATTGGTAAGAAAGTGAATAAGAAGTGAGGAGAGGACACTCAGATATCAAACTAATCTGAACGGGCCGTCTCTAATAAATAGTTATCTTGAAATGCTGAGGGGATAAAAATGTTTCAGAACAGGAATATGTGGAAAGTAAAATCAAAATATGAAAGTGATGTCACATTCTTGAATGACATTTAAAAATGGTGGACTTTCACCCATTCAAGCAGTCCTTGGAAGTACCTGAATTTCTAGCAGTAATGTGAAATTCTCACATTTGCAAATTCATGCTGATTAGAGGACTTGTGCTGTTGCAGAGGCCAGCTGCCAAATATCATCAATGTTGTGGATATTCAGCAACACTTTCCAGGTGACGTCTTTAAACGAAAATGCATGCGTACATATTCATCTCAACATAAGTATATTTGCAGACTAGAAATGGGGAGCAGGCACTCCCAAAATTAAATAAGTTGGAGGAGAAAGTACATCTCTGCTCAAACAAAAAATAGAGTGAAAATTTCAAATACACCATACTCTTGTTTTATACATGCACAACTATATAGCTTTTACAATTGTATTTGAGTATTAGTGTAAACTTAGAAATCTCCCATTTTTTTGATATTCCTGAAATTCTTTGAGAATTTCAAATCTGTTAGAATTTCATTTTATTGCCACACAAGTAAGTTTATGAATTATTTTGTTTTAATGTTTGTAACTTGGGTCTCTTTTAGGTAATAAACATAAGTTGAAAACTGCATGCATGTTTCTCAAAAAGCTTCTCTAAATCTTTACTAGATGAGATATATGCAAAGAGTGTTTGCGCTGGCACAAATTGTGATGCATGTTTCCAAATTACAAAACTCAAACCATGTTTAGCTCACTACAAGATGTGTACGCTTGGAGTGTCAGATGCTGTGGCAGAAACATATTCTGGTGACTTCCTCAATCACAGAGCTATGCACTAAAATCTTCAGCTGGAGCATCTCCCATTCTATGCTAGCACTCCTGATCTAGTACAGGACTGCCACAAGAAAAGACACAAAGGTAGGTATTATGACCCTGACGGTCATTTGACTGCCAGGTTAAATGTGGCAGTCCCACCACCAACAGGCTAGTGGTGAGGACTGCCTCACTATGAGTGGGGTGGGTTGGCCACTGGCAACTAGCCACATCTCCACCCATACCGCCATGGCGGTATGAACCGCCGAGCCGGAGATGTTCATCTCTGACCCGGCGGTCCGCAGAGGACTGCCAGCAGTATCATGAGCTCGCTCACAGCCATGGTTTCCGCTGCGGTAGCACCACTGCAAAAACCATGGTGGTAGGACTACCAGTGACAAGGAATTCCTTCTCTGTCACCGATAGATGGCTCCCCCCCACTAGCAAGCACCCAACCACTCCATCCCCCTACAGTCACAGTGCCCCGCCCCTCTACTGTCACAGCCCCCCCACACCCAGTACAGTCACAGCACCCTACAGTCCCCCTGGTACTGCCACAGTGCCACCCACCCTGACCCCCCTTTCCACGTACATGTACACAGATACCCACACGTGCCACACATACACCTACTCAACTGCACTTCCAGACATGCATCCACTCCCACTCATCCATACACGCATTAACTCACACTCATAAATACACGCATTCAATCACACTCCTCCATCCACGCATTTACTCACACGCATCCATCCACACATTCACTTACACATACTCACACACATTCAGGCATGCATATTCACAAACATCCAAACACGCATCTCCACATGCATACACACTGACATGCAGACATGCAGTCAATTTAAAAAGCATTCATACACGCTTTCACTCACATACCTACAACCACGCATACACCACACCACACAGAGTCGCATTCACACACGCAGACACCACACACTCAGACATGCACATACAACACCCCCCACCCTCCCACCCCCCTCCCGTGTCGGAAACCCGACTTACCTTGTCTTGCGAGGAGGTTGTCCAGCATGGAACAGGAGTGGGTGCTTCTACCACCGGCACCTCCCTGCCATCAGGTGACAGCCGGGCCATATTAATGGTCCTAATGGGGCTGACGGCGTCCTTCTGGCGAGTCAGTGAAGGTGGTAGTAATGCCAGTGCGCCACCGCCCACCAGCATGTCTATTGACAGATATCCGTTCAAAGTGTGGTGGAAATCCGGCAGTACGCATTATATAGCGGTCTTCTGGCACCTGTGGCTTTGGCAGTATTGCTCAGAGACCACTAAAGTCATAATGAGGGCCAAAGTAAGTAGAAAACAGAAAAGTCCTGCTTGTATGTATAGTGGTGCACATTTTGCAAGAAACTGGGTTGTTGGTTTAGGGAGGTAAAACCCTACTCAAATAACAGCCACAATCCTTGTCAGGCTAGTCATAAGCAAATCCCTAAATAACCTGTGATTTATCTTCTGGCTGCTTGTAATGGAAGCATTCAAGCTTCTAGTTAGAGGCACTATGTAAAGTATTTATGCAGCACTTCAATCAGTAATAAAATGAAACACAACACAAGAAAGTAACTTCATCACCTCAGAAAAATAAAGTTAAATCTAATAAATAATTTAGGGCTAAAATGACAAAAATCCAGTCGTAGAACCCGAAAAATTCAATTTTTACGTTTTATTTGAAAATAGCCCCAAAAAGCAGAAAGTGCCAATTGTGGTTATCTGGTTGCACCAGACCGAGACACAGTCACCAGTTCAGCTCTACCAATGGGCACCCTCATTTTTGTGAAGTGAAGCCAGACGTTTCATTCTAGGTATTGATTAATCCTTACAAATCACTGGGGGTAATTTTTCACTGCAATTAAAGTTTATTCATTTTCTGAAGGAACAGAAAGATATCAATCAGCATTTATAGAGTGCATCCTAACACCCAGGGGGTCTCAAGGCACTAGCTGAGGTCCTTAACGAACTTAGCCAGCCAGGGGGGCTCCCTGAGGTGATGCAGCATCGTGTTCCAGGTCTGCATGGAGTAGTAGGAGAAGGATCTTCCTCAGGCCGTGTTCTTCTAGATCTTGGGGATTGTGGCAAGAGCCAGTTGGGCAGAGCGGAGTTGTCTGGAGGGTGTGTCAAAGGAGAGGCATGGTTGAGGTAAGCAGATCCGATGTTATGAAGGGCCTTGTACCGATGTGTCAAGAGTTTGAAAGGGGTGCATCTGTTGATGGGGAGCCAGTGTAGGTTTCCCAGGTAAGCAGAGATGTGTCTGTGGTTCGCGATGTACAAGCTCAGTCTTGCCGCGATGTTCTGTATTCTCAGGAGTCTTGTTTGGAGTTTCTTGTTGATTCTGGCATACAGTGCGTTGCCGTAGTGGAGTTTACTGCTGATGAATGCCTGGGTGACTGTTCTTCTTGCGTCAATGGGGATCTAATTGAAGATCTTCTGGAGCAAGCGGAGAGTGTGGAAGCATGAGGATTAGACAGCATTGACTTGGAGGGCCATGGACAGTGACGAGTTGAGAATGATGCCGAGGGTGCATGCATGGTCCGTAGGAGATGGGGTAGTTCTGAGAGCACTGGTTCACCAGGAGTTATCCCGGGGATAGTGGTGGGGTCCAGGATGAGGATTTCTGTCTTGTTTGAGCTGAGCTCGAGGCAGTTGTCTCTCATCCATTCACCAACTGCCTTTGTTACATAGTGAAAGTTCTCTTTGGTTGTTGAGAGAGAAAATGAGTTGTCTGTTGTCGGTCTATGAGACAATGTTGAGCTCGTGATGTCGGATGATCACAGCGAGCAGGCCCATGTAGACATTGAAGAGGGTGGGGCTCAGGGAGGAGCCCTGGGGAACTCTGCATCTGGTTTCCTTCAGCTTCGAGGTGAAGGGTGAGAGCCTGACCTCTCTGGGTTCGGCGGGTGAGGAAGAAGTGGATCCACTCCAGCACTTTGTCGCAGATGCTGGTGTTGTGTAGTCTGGTGCATGAGGTGGTATGGGAGATGGTGTTGAAGGTAGCAGAAAGGTTGAGGGAGTTGAGAGCTGCTGTTTTGCCACAGTCCAATAGGGTGTGAATGTCATCCAGGGTTGCTTGAAGTGGGGATTTAGTGCTGTGGTTGCTCCTGAGCCCACATTGGGAGGGGTAGAGGATGTGGTTTGTCTCAATGAACTTGGTGAGCTGTTCATTGATTGACTTTTTGATTATCTTGGCTGGAAAAGGGAGCATTGAAATTGGTCCGTAGTTTTTCAGCTCCATTGGGTCTGCAGAGGGCTTCTTCATTAGGGGGCTTACGTCTGTGGGTTTCCAGGTGTCCAGGATGGTGGCAGTCTCGATTGAATGGTTGATGGTATGGCAGAGTTTGGGTGCGATGATTGTGCCAGCTTAATTGAAGATGTGGCGGGGGCAAGGGTCCAAGGGTGCAACAGAGTAGATAATATTCATGAGCTTCAGGGTGTCTTGCGAAGTGAGGAGAGTCCAGTGGTTCACGGTCAGTTGGTGGTTAGAATCTGTGGTGGTGCTGGTGAGTAAGGGGGTGGGCATTTGCTTGGGAATCATTCGTAGATTTTCAGAATTTTCCAATGGAAGATAGTGGCAAGGATGTTGCAGAGGTCTTGGGAGGGTGGGATTTCTGTGGTGTCCATGCCAGGTGTAGTGAATTACCTGACTATGGTGAAAAGTTCCTTGCTGTTGCGTGCCTTGGTGTTGATTTACTCCTGAATGCCAGATTTTCTACCAGATCGGATGATCCGGTTTTGTGATGTGATGGCGTATTTGAAGGCATTGAAGTCTGTTGAGCTCTTACTGCTTCTCCATTTTCTCTTGGGTCATCTGTATGCACTCTTGGATTCTTGGAGGTCAGGGGAGAACCAACTAGGTCTCCTGTAGTGTTGGATGTGTGAAGGTATTACACCTGTTTGTGAATTTAAGATAGAATGTCAATGCAGACTGTGCAGACTGTAGGTATATGGGTCCCGACAAACTAGCATTTATTGTGATTTCAGCGAACAGCAGCACAAATGGGCACTGTCTAGTCATTTAAACCTTTATCTATTGCTTCCAAGGCATCCTCTACCACTTATCCGAAAAAAGTGGTGCATTGCAGTATATCATTTTCGTAATGCATTTACAGAGTACCATCGGAGTAGACTTCTGAATTCTAAATTTATACACCTGAGAAACCTTTCCCCAAATACTTTGGGAATTTGATGCATATGGTTGGTGCTATAAACCTGAAACCAAAATATGACGTCCACCTTAAGTGTTTCAACTGTATGCAAATTCTTTTACTCATATATTCATATTAGTTAGATGGGAGAGCCGCTAAATTTGAGTATTGGAGGCCTACAAGTGGAATAAAATGTGGATCTTTATAATCAAATCTTGCAATGGAATAGGTATAATGGACCATATGTATGCATGCCTGTTAGACCTGTCAGCATAGTGTGGTCCTTCGGTTAACCTTTTGCCTTTACCCTCCTAATTTTGCTGAAATTCATTTTTGTTGGCTTTCGGACTCTGTACACTTTACCACTGCTAACCACTGCTAAAGCAATTGTTCTCATTCCCAAAAACATGGTAAAATTGGCTTTCACCTGCTTGGCATATTTAATTTACATATAAGTCCCTAGCAAAGTAGTATACCACATACTCAGGGTCTGTAAATTAAATGCTACTAGTGGGTCTAGAGCATTTATTGTGAAACCCATTTAGGTGACCCCTTAACACATGTCCAAGTCCTGCCATTGCACCACAGACTGAGTTCAGGTTTAAACTGCCAATTCAACTTACCATTGCAGCACAGACTGAGTTCAGGTATAAACTGCCAATTCAACTTGGATAATATAACTTGAACTTCCCTTTAAATTTCATATAAGCCACCCATAAGGTAGACCTTAGGCCACCCATGGGGCTAGGTGAATTGTTGTTAAAAGATTAGACTTGTAATTTTACGTTTTCACATGCACTGGTAAAAAACAAACTAATGTGAGGTCTACCTCATCCATAGGATAACATTGGGTTGCCCTATTATATTTATTATGTGCTAACTTCTGATTAGAAACAGATGAATATTTTATGTTTGGTGTCTGAGAAATTGTAATTTAAAGAACTCTTTAATGGTAAATTTGAATTTTCTGGTTACAATTTTGAATCTGCTTCCTTTAGAAAGTTGACATTTTACTGCCCTAATTGGAACCTACAGCCAGTTCCTGAGTCACATGACTGGATGTGGTAGGCAGTTAGACTTTGTTAATTGCTCCATGACAGCCACACAATAGAGGGATTGTGTGCGTCTGCATAGTCCATCACTGACCGAATGGGGGGAGTGGAGCTGGGCATAGCCCCACTCGCAAATGAAGAGGCTGTGCTCCATCTTAAAACAAAGGATTTTGTTCATGCAGACAGCCAATAGCCAGGGCAGTATAAGTAGGAAACCCAAAGCATTTCCAAGGGAAATTCCCAGGAACTTCTACTACTTCAAAGATGTCACCAGGTATAAAAATAGGAACCTCAAAACCACTTTTCATTTTACTTTCTGGGCTGGTAGAAGGACCCTCAGAGGACTGCCTGCTGCTCTGGCCTGCTGCGTACTCCGTAAGGCTGCTTTGCTTCCTGGAGCCTGACTTGAACTCTCAGAGGTCTGGCCTACTGTTTCAGCCCTGATCCACTGTGTGAACCCATGGCTGCCTGTGACTCCAAAGGTTAGTTGGCTGCCTCCTGATCAGAGCCCCAGAAACAGAAAAGGGTCCAACCATCTTGAATCTGCACCTGGACCCAGCCTCAGTGATCCTTGACCCACAAGTGGAGTCCCTCCAATCCTGGGCCTTTGGTGGTGGTTCTAAAGGTGCCCAGATAGGCAAGATCCAAAACTTGGGACATTTTTGGCTATAAACTGCTCAGAAAATAGAGGGGAGACCTTGATCAACCTGCTCGTCTATCTGCTCAAGGTACATCACCATTCGGCCTGGCTTCAGAGCAGTTCCCATCAGTTTTTCTCTCTGCAGAGAGGCTGTTCAGTGGTTCTTTGCCAAAGTAGTATCTCACCTCATGACTAAGTCCAAACAAAGTAATCTTCACTGCAACTTCACCCAGTGGCACCACCTGCAGTCTTGCCCAGCTGAACTTCTCCTCAAGCAAATTTTTGTCAAAATGTCTTCTAAGTCCAAAGGTAAGCACTGATCAGACTCAATCCACGTTTTCCCTCTAACTTCTACACCATTGTGGTCGGCCATTGTTTCCAACTTTGACCCTGTCTTGAGTGACTAGATGCCCATAGCTAGGGCTTTGATCTTTTATATGCTAGTTTTTGACTTAAACTTTAAAACTTCATTACTCCTGTTAAATCTGACATCCTTTGTGTGGTTCCCCTAACATTTTGCCCTCCGATTTCATGTTTTTCTGATTCATTTTTGCTTTTAGGTTTCTGGGCAGTTTATCACTGCTGACCAGTGCTACAATGCTGGTACCTTGTACTTTAAACATGGTAACATTGGTTTCTCCATAATTGGCATATTTAATTTACATGTAGTTAATATATGTGTCTAGGGCCTGTTATTTAAATGCTACTCGTTGGGTGCAGCACTGATTGTGCCACCCACTACAGAAGTCTTTCTAACATGTCTCAGGCCCCAAACTGCAGATCCTGTGTGTGCAGTTTTATACTGCCATTTCAACCTGGCAAATGTATCCACTTGCCAGGCCCAACTGTTCCTTTATATTACAAGTAAGTCACCCCTAATGTAGGCCCTAGTTTGCCTTAATGGCAAAGTGCAGTGTATTTAAAAAGTTTGACATGTGCTTATAAGTTTAGCATGTCCAGATAGTGAAAAAACCTTACCTTTATTTTTCACTACTGCAAGGCCTATTCCTCCTGCAGAATAACATTGGGATTACCTTATTTCCAATTGGGAAAATATAGAAATGTGGTGCTTGGTGTCCCTGTACTCAAAATTTAAAATCACAACAAATGTGAAGTCGGATTTTAAATTGTAAGTCTGAAAAGGCAAGTTTTAGAAACTTGGCATTTTCTTACTGTACCTGTTCTGTGCCTCTAGCTGTCTCTGAATATATATCTGAGGTATATGACAGTTGGGCTTTGTGCATTCACACTAGATAGCCACAGACAGGGGGATTTGGTGTGGCATTTGTATATTGATGGCCATCCACCAAGCTGATGGGTCTTCCTGGGATAGATGGGTGAGAGGAGTTGACACTTACTCCTGAATAGGGCCGTGTCTCTGCTCACACAAACGGCTGCACAATACCCTGCATAACCTCCTGTGGTGTTTGGAGCCAGGGAAAGCAGGACAGATACCTTGTGGACTTTAAAGGAAGGACTGGAAGTTTCTCCCAGTTTCCAGAACCAGGGCATCAAAGTATAGATACTGGACCCCAAACTCCACCAAATCAGATATCTACTGGACCCATGGACACTTTACCAGGAAGAAGGCATGCTGTGCTTCCAGTGGGGATTGTCCCTCTGCAACTGCATTGCTGAGTTGGCCTACTGCTAGACCTGTTCTCTTGCACCCAAGAGTTTCCAAGGGCTTGTGCCCTATTTTCCTGCAGTCTCAGAGACATCAAAGACTGCTTGCAACTCTCCTGATGCTACTGACTCTGTCATTTGTGAGTGCTACCCGTGCCTGAGGTGCCCCTCTGCAGTCCTTGGCCTCAGAAGTGGGTTTTGCACCTGCAAACTGCAGAAAGTGATGAATTGCCCCAAGTGCAGCAGAAAAAGTGAGGCTCTGCCTCAAGGAAACAACACATTGCATCTACAGCTACAAACCTCAAGAAATGACCATTCACCACAAGCAGGGCAGAAAAATCGATACATCACATTCTCGTTAATGCCCCATGGCTACCTAATGATAATGGCTTCACCACTGCTTGACCGACGATAACACTCTGCGCGGCCCACTAAAAATGCATTGCATCTACTTCTACAGAGCAAGACGATGAGGCATCGACAGAATATAGCGGAAATACTGACGCATTATGTTCTCGCTATCAAAAGATTGCTTCAACCAAGGTACTTTTCAGTGGACCCTGCATCATTTCTGCATCTGGCCTACCCTCCGTTGTGGTCAGCCTGAATTTTGGATTTTCCTTATTACCTTGCAACCTAAAGATACTTTTTTACCGCTATAGACTTGTAAGCACTGTTTTCACATTTAATATTTCAGAATTCATATCTCGACTTCTACTGATTAGATTCTTTGTCACCTTGGTTTTGTTTTACACAAATCAATATTGTCTAGTTTTCTAGCCTTGAACTATGTCTTTTTGTGGTCTTTCACTGTGATATTGTAATTAAGTGTACTTAACACATTGCCTCTTATGTTAATCCTGACTGCTCACTGTCAAGCTACAAAGGGGTGAGCATAGGTTAATTTAGGGAGTGTAACTGACTTACTGTGGTCCATGCTTTTACCGGGTGCCTATCTCTGCCAACTAGAGACTTAGGCCCTCATTATGAAAATGGTGGTCTGTTCCGCTCCCCCGGCGGTGGCAGCAGAAACCGCTAACATAGGAGGGTGCCAGACTGCAAAATAATGAACCAAACAAAAGTCAGGCATCCCGCGAACCACCCACCGCCAGCGGAGGACTGCCGACGATGACGGCAGAGTCCGCCCACAGGCTGTCGGGAAGCCCCAACCCGCCCATCAAATTATGAACCACCATTCCACCGCCAGTTCCGGGGCAGGAACACAAAGCCAGGCGGAAACAAACCAAATACAAGGAAACACTCACCGGAGTCCCGCAGAACGCCCCTCGGCAGACATGGATAGAGAGCTGCAGATCATGCCAGCTCTGCTCCTTGCCATATACCTCCATGACTGAGATCGCAGAGGAAGGAGATAATGGTAAGTACCGCAACCTTCTGAACAAGGGAAGAAAGTGCACAGTCACATACCCACCCACTCCACCAACCCTGCAACGTCCCCCCAACCCTTCACAGCAGCACAACCCATACCCCCACACATCAAGAGGTACTTACCCGACACAAGGCTATTCCAACATGACCATAGTACATACAAATGCCCCACACCTATAACAAATGAAACAGAAGACCAGGGTTCAACGGTGTACAGCCCAAACACAGGCCACACAGAAACTTTAATATGAAGCTCAACAAGCCAAACAGTCTCAACAGGGCCTATGGCCAGTCCGTATGTCGACAATTGCCATGGGCCACAACAGGCCCAACCTGACTCCCACAAGTGCATGGTACTCCACCTCATGGGGCACCATATGGGAATCCAGGTACCTCACGGAAGGGGGAAGGGGGTGGTGGGGTTGGGGATTTTCAATGGGGTGGGCCTTTGACTTTTGTTTGGAAGGAGGAAGGGGGTGGACTTGTCCATTTAAGGGGGTGGGGGTTGTTTGAAACGGGTGGAGCTAGATGGCCTAGGCTTAGTCCAGGCCTTTTTCTTATCTGGGGAAGGGGCACGGGAATGTGAAGGGCAGACATGGGTGGGCTGTGATGTGGAAGGAGTGGAAAGGGCAAGGAGGTGTGCACATTTGGGGACAAGACGGGGTGGGCCAGTGGGTTGGAAGAGGTCAGCACGGGAGAGGAAAAGTTTCTTTGGAGCAATTGGGGTGTGGGTGTGGATGAGGGTGTGGGAGTGGAGGCAGAGGGTGTGGATGTATGTTGTGTTGGGGTGCGTGTAGTGGGTGCAGGTGACTGCTCAGTATGCTGTGGTGTGGTGGATGTCTGATGAGTGGGTGTCTTGGTGTGTTTGTGTGTTGTTGGAGGAGAGGGGTGGACAAAGTGGGAGAAGACAGACAGCTAGTGTGGATGTATGTTGTGTGGGTATCTGCAAGTTTGGTGAGTGTGCTGCATGTGTCGACTACAGTAGTGGTGGTGAGTGCAGGTGTAGGGTATGGGATGCATGTATGGCTGTCTGCTATTGTGGTGAGTGCAGGAAGAGAAGCAGCAACAGCGACTGAAGGTGCAGTGCATGAGGGTGTGGATGTAGAGGGGACAGACAGTGAGGCGGAAGAGCTAGGCACACTGGGGGAAGTGGACGTTCTTGTGTGTGCAGGTGTCTGTTCGCTGTGTGAATGCTTGTGGTGGGAGGTGTGGTACTGGTGTTTTGAAGTGTGTTTCTTGTGTGTTGATGTGCTTGACTGGGTGTCTGAATGTGTCTGAATGTGTGCCTTTGACAGGTGAACGGAGTGGGGTGCTGGAAGGGGTAGAGGAGGTTGGAGGGGGGATGGAATGGCCAGGGAAACTGGCTGCCGTCCAAGAGGAGGGCAGAGCCTGAAAAGATCTCTGTAGGGCTGACACAGCACCGTCAATGCCATCCAGATAGGCATTAGTCTGCTGCACCTCTGATGCTAGCCCCTGGATGGCATTGACAATATTGTCTGCCCTATGGAGTTGGTTCTCCGGAGGTCAATAGCCTCCTCTGTGAGGGCAGGAGGCTGACTGGGGCAGGGGAGGAGGTGCCTGGGGCGAAGGAGACGCCCACCATTCTACACCAACTCGGTGGGGAGCAGAAGGGAGAGCGTTGATAGAATGGGGGGTGGTGAAGATGTCACTGTAGTGGTGTGTGCACTAGGGTCCGCCACTGCCGGGGAGCCCCCATCAGAGGAGGTCTCGGAGTCACTACCTCCTGTGGTAGTAGCCTCCCCCGTGGAACTCCCCTCACCCTCCACCTACTGGTCCCCTGGGCGTCGGTTGTCTCTGCCTCAGAGGATCCGTGGGCCGCTGCGTCCCCACTTGCGGGTGCCTCAGCTCCCTCAACTGATGTTGATGCTGTACCAAACCAACACAAGAGAACAGGGATGGGGAGACAAAACAGGAGAGACACTTGTATTGCTGAATGCAGGTACATAATGGCCAGACTTACACCCACCCAGAAGACACACCCAACAGGCAGCACCGTTCACTATGCCCATTGCCATACCCCTCACTACTGACCAGAATACTGCTCCACACCCATCCCCTGGATTACCTAAGGAGGTAACGTATGGGAGACCTGATAAAGATACCCCTACACCAATTGGGGACCATAAAGTAGATGGACACCAGTGAAAGTCCCTGCCTTTAAGCAGCATGAACCCTAATGCACACCCAGACATCCTTCCAGACTGAAGTATGTTAAACGAGTACTCACCCCCTTGTGACTGTTGTGCAGCCTTCAAGTGCCCATCCAGGTCTGGGTACACCACCGCCAGGATCTGTAGCATGAGGGGGGTCCTTCCACATTTGGAGAACTTCCCCGAGCTGGGCTTTACTGATCTTTTGCACCCAGCGCAGCAGGTCCTCCCACCTCTTTCTACAGTGGGTGCTCCGCCCGTTGTAGACCCCCCGTGTCCGCACCTCCTTGGTGATGGCATGCCAATGTGTCCTCTTCTGGTGGGTGCTGACCTAAAAGGGCGATACAAAAATGGAACACAGAGGTCAGGCACTTGCACGATAGGAACAGCTGGCTAATCGGCCACTATGGGACGGGCAGTACTCTCAGACTAACAGGACAGTCGCACGCAGCATGCCATGCACCATGGCCCATGCAGGCTCAGAGGTGCAAACATATGTCCAAGCAACACCATCCTTTCCAGACACACAGTGCCCCTCAACCCAGACTCACCTGTACCTCTGGCCGTCCGTACAGTTTCACATACAGGGGCAGGACCCCATCAACTAGCTTCTCCACTTCCTCCTGGGTGAAGGCCGGGGCCCTTTCCCTTGCAACACGAGGCACATCCTTAGCCAGAGGCAGGCCACAGCAGTACACAGAGTGGAGTACCTGTCCGCAGGAGATCAGGGAGTCAAGTGATCAAACGATGACGAACGCACGTACGGTCTGCGGCAGTATGGACCGTCACCGCCGGTGGTGATCATGATACACCAAGATTCCCCATTCGCATCCATGTTAGCCAATGAGGGTGCGAACAGCGGTAAACACCGCCTTACGCTGTCACATCAACCGCTAGCGGTATGAGGTCACTTCCACAATGAAATGGCAGATCTACAGTGGGCAGACATTTTGGCATCACCTACACATCTAGAATTAATTACTACTCACAATGCAGGCCATACTAGCCACATGAAGCACCTAGGCCTCTGTGCATTCAGTATAGTAACACACATGAAATACTCTGTTCCCTCCTTGTGATGTACATGTATATCTGTCAGGTAACAGTTTTGTCGAGACGCTACAATGAACAATGCACTGCACAAATGACGACAAGTGTGCCTATGTATGTGTCTTCATCACTCCTTTTTGTAACCCCTGGTAGGTACCGACCCTTGTGGCGAGGAAGGGCACTATCGGTATACAAACCACTCGTGGATATGGATACCACAGTGGAGGGTCAGATCATAATCACTTACAGACTCACACGTGCAACTATTCAGGACCTTTGTGCATTATTGGATCCTGTACTAATTCTGGGAAATCATAATCAGCATGTCATTCCAACTGAAGTGCAGGTGCTCTCCGCACTCCATTTCCTGGCCACAGGCTCATTTCAAGTGACAGTAGGCATGGGTGTGGGTTTTTCACAGCCAATGTTCAGCATGGTACTGGCAATATTTCTGAATGCATTTGTCCGACATCTGCAGTCCTATGTGAGGTTTCCCCAAAGTACTGACCTACCTGCCATCAAGTCTGAATTCTATGCCTTTGCCAACATACCCCATGTGATAGGTGCCATAGATGGCACCCACATACCGATCATCTCCCCAAGAGTGAGTGAACAGGTGTACAGAAACAGGAAGAACTTTCCCTCCTTGAACATCCAATTGGTATGTACTGCAGACCAGTACATTTCACATGTGAATGCCATGTTCCCAGGTTCAGTCCATGATTCCTATGTGTTGAGGAACAGTAGTGTGCCACAGAAGATGGAACAACTACAAGAGAACAGCGGGTGGATCATAGATAAGTGTGCCTGTCAGTAACTGGCACATTGCAGAAAAACAGCCTGTCTGACTAAGGGTCATACCAATGATGAGTCTGTATTGTACCATTTTCTAGGTGATTCTGGCTACCCAAACTTGTGTTGGTTCCTGACACCAGTGAGAAATCCCAGGACGGATGCAGAGAGGAATTACAGTGAGGCCCATGGACGTACTAGGAGGGTAATAGAGCGAACTATAGGTCTCCTGAAGGCTAGATTCAGGTGTCCATATATCTCTGGGGGTTCCCTGGCCTATGGGCCTGATAAGGTGTGTAGAATAGTGGTGGCCTGCTGCATGCTGCACAACATGGCAGTGAGACATTCTATTCCCCTTGTGGTGGTGGAGGGTGCTATAGGTCCTGATCAGCTACCTCGGAGAGGTGAGGCGGGTGATGGTGATGATGAGGAAGGGGAAGATGTCAATTCCAGGAACCAACTGATACAACTCTACTTCCAGTAACTGTGTGGGACGTAGACCTGTCATTGGGGTTAGTGACTGTTACTGTCAGCGTGCTCTGTCATATAGGGGAAACATGGCCCACTTCTGCATGGTACTGACTGAAAATATACGCATTTCCATATGGGCACACAGGACTCCCATCATGCACAGATTCGACAATACAGTTGTTCTCTGCCAGTTGCATCCATACTCCACTTTGTTCACCATTTAACACAGGGGACAGTGTTACAGGTGTGAACAGTGTTTTATTGATTGAAGTGAGTGAATTGTGCAATTTACAGTGATGGGCAGTCGTAAGGGTGGGGTGTCCTCAAGACCGACATGGTGGCAGCCTTGTTGGTAGTATTCCTGGGTCCATCTTGTCAAACAGTATTTCATCTTGCCTCTCAGCAATGTGTGGTTGGTGACTGGGTGGGATGGTTGCTTTGCATTTGTTGCAGAGTTAATTGTTGGAGAGGGCCTTGTTCTTAGCTGGGGTTCCAGTGCCATTTCGTGGCCTGAGGGTCCGTTTGGGCACCTGCTGTTTAACTTCATGGGATGACATGGTAGGACCTTGTGTTTCCTGTGTGGGTAGTTCCTGGGATGTGTTTGCTGCTGGGGTGATCTTATGTTGGTTGTCTGGTGCGGTTTTGGGGGCCTCTTGTCCTGTGTGGGTGTCAGACTGGTTTATGACCAGCTGCAGCAGTGCTCCTGCTATGGTGGCCATTGTGGCATTGTGCTCTTTCCACTGCTCCATGGCCTGCTGGTGTTGTTCCTGCTGCATCCTCTGACTGTGCTCCAGGGTGGACACAATCTGTGCCAACCTGTCATGGGTATGTTGGTAGGCCCCCATTACCTCAGAGATCCCGTCCTGGGCTGCTGCATTCATCCTGTGGCCTCCCCCCTGGCCCTCTGAGACCCTTACACTTGCTCTAGCCCCCTGTGTCCCCTGCACAAGTCTGGCAGTACCACTTGTACAGGACCCCTCGCCTTCCTGCATGTTGGGAGTGGAAGACTGTGGCCTCTGTACATGTGTTCCACCAGTCTGTGCCCTGGGGAAACTGGTGTGGGTACGCCTGCCCTGGGCTGCTGGTCTTGACTGGGTGGTAGGGGTGACAGTGGTTTCCTAGGTGGGGCTGCTGCATGGTGAGAGTCCAGGACTGTGAGAGGGGCCTGCCTGCTCATCGGTGTCCAGGGATCCTTCACCAGTGTCCTTTGAGGTGCCTCTGTCTCCATGGGGGGCATTGGCACTCCTTGTCCCGTCTGTGAGGGTGGCATGGGTGCTGGTGCCTGTTGGGGGACATAGACATGTCTGTTACATCTGCATGAACGTTTGAGGTGTACAGGACTGGGCTATTTTGTGATGGTGGTATTTTCAGTGGCCTTCCAGGGTGCCTTTGTGAGGTTGACATTGCATTTTGTGACAGTGTGGGGTTGCATTGTGGTGGGGGGTGTCATTCCATTTCATATCAACGCACGTACGTGGCGAGCACTGGCAAGAAATAACCAACTTGTTTATATTTCGTGAATCCCGCAATTTGCTAGGCAGCCTACCTCATGTGTGAGTGTACATTCTCAACGTCTATAAAAAGAAAAAAAGGGCATGTTGATTGTATACATTAAGTAAGTCACTGAGTACCGTTTTTCTATGCCTCTTTTACCATCCCTCGGTATCCACTGTCAAGAACCTTGGCTTAGAAAAATACAAAGTGAGCTCAAAGTCATTAAGATCATGGTGCAAGGCCCTATAGATAGATGAGACCTCTTGAGCTAATCAAAATCAGAATTACAACACAATATTTATAGAAGATACTATTAAACTCCTTGTTAGAATGCCATTGCAAAAGTAGCCCTTAATGCTCTCATACTAGTTCGCAAAACAAGCTCAATATTTTCTAAAAAGCAAAAAGGAAAGCGCCGTGTACATATGAAAACCTGTGGTTTATCAATTGTGCAAAATACAATAAAATGGTACTTGCAATGTTACAGAATACACCATAAACTGCCAAGTGTGTATGTAATCCAGAAGATAAGGTGTATATGGCATATCACAGAGGCATACCAATGACAGTCCAGATACCAGTAATTGACAATGAATCTTGTCCAGGTTCAATGAATCATGGATAAAGCGAACATGGAGTTGGGGTGTAGGGCCAAATTCATTGTATGTAGCTCTATTTTGCTAAGTCCAGGTAATTTAGGGCCTGATTTAAGGAATGTGGCAGTGCACCCAGTGCAGCGCCACTTTCCTTGCGCCACTTAGTGCCCCCCTACCGCCACCATGTGTGCACTATATTTAAAATACAGAGCACCATGACACAGGGTAGGGGGCAATAGCATCAGAAAAATGTTTGTGCTACTCCTGCAGAGTACATAGGGGCCTAATGTTTTCAATGGCATGCCCCCTTTTAACATCTGCTCTGAGCAAGCGTTAAAAGTGCCCAAAAAAATTATGCAAGGAAATCTCTTAGATTTCCTTGCACCATTTTTATGGCCCCCCTAACTGGGGAATGCCCCCTTTGCATACATTATGCCTGGCGCAGGCATAATGTAGAGCAAAGTGTTGCAAAGTGGCACAATGCACGCATTGCACCACTTTGTAAATATGGCACAGCGTTTTGGGCCATCTAATGCCACATTAGTGTTAAAAAAAATGATGCTAATGTGTTGTTAGGATGGCACTAGGGACTCTTAAATCAGCCTCCTAGTATTCAACATGTTAACTGTTGATCGATGTCCTGCCTACAAACATCTATTGTTTCGCTAATTGTTCTTGCACCTAGCCATTTAAACATGGCTGTAGAAGCTTTCTTCTTATAGGAAGTAGGTGTGGACCAAAACAACTAACATGCGCAAGGGACTCCAGGTGAAATCCATACCCTCCGCAAGATTTTTATGAATCATAGGTCTTCGAGGATGCTAAAGTTCTAAGTGGCAACAGCAGGAACCTCAAGTTAATATATTCAGCTCTCGTTGCTTCTTTCGCATTCAGAACAAAGTATGGTTGGGGAAAATGTGAAATATAAATTGATATCAGAGACTGTGTTGTAGGCAATTTAACTGAGTCTCGATATTCTTCTCCTATGGGTACTACCTTGCCATTGACTTTGCTTGTGTTTCAAAATGAAAATATTAATTATCATTGTCCCCGCATTCCTTTCGGTGGATTTATTATTTTAACAAGGTTGGGATGAATTTTTAATGAATGCCCTGGTCCCTTCCGTAGTTTAAAACAATAGTTGATGAATTGTAGATCAACTATATTTAGGACAAATGTTTCAGTCACATCTATCTGAACACAACCTGTGATAGCTATGGCACAGACCAGACAGGCCTAGAGTACAGAATATGTGAAAATAATTTAGGGATAACAAAACAGTTGAAACGACAAAAACACAACACAGTGGACATTGTTCTCCAGTTGGAAAAATAGGCACAAATGTAATAAAGATCACCACAACATGAAAAAGGTAATAAGAGGACTTAGAGCAACAAATTGTTAATTTAAGGAAAAAAGCACCAAGAAAAAGTAAAGCACATATCACTAGTCACTGATAACAGTTGATAGGGATCAAAATGTGGTGCAATTTTGGGAGGACCATGATGACTTTTGTGTCAGTTGCACCAAGTGGGTATGTCCCAGTCAAAGATTCAGTTTCTGAAATTGAAGTTGAAATCCTGCAGTGTGAAAGGTTGAATAAAGGCTGTAGCAACAAAAGTTCTCCAAAATTTGGATTGCCGCTGAGTGAGGTCCCGCTAAATTAATTGGGTTTCACAGAAAAAGCTTTGAGCAGGAGAAATTACAATTTCATGGCTTCCAAAGTTGTTGAGTCAAGTGGATACTTTTTGCAACTTTCCACAATCTGGAGTTCTACCTTCAAACTTTTTGTGGAGTTCAAAATCCTCCTGCAGAGCAACCCTTAGACTATATTGGATTAATTTGTGTTGAAGTCGGATACCCTTCATGCAAGGTCACCTTATCTCTCCTGAAGTCTAAAAAGTCCAAGGTTTTCTAAGTCAAAACTTTTCAAAGTTTCTGAAGCAGCTCCTCTTCACTACGAAGGCTTCAAGACCTCAGGGACAGCACTTAAGGGCCAGAACTCACTCCACCAGAGGCTAATAACCACGTCCAACCCAGTTCCAGTTGTTACTAGTCAGATGGACATGTCAGGAAAAAGGCCTCTTGCAGCTTGTTGTGTCTCTATAGCCAACTAGGAAGTCAGCCAACTGACCATTCTCTATTTTGATCACAAGTGTGAGCAAGTCCGTCCCTTCAAGCCTCCTCACAGGTTTCAGACCACAGGTTCAGTCCTCTTCTGATCTTCCACAGATCTAGAAAGTATTCTGAGTATCTGGTGGTAAGGCCTATTTTTATATATTTCAGTAGCCGGTCAGTGGGGGAGATTCTTGGACACTCATTAATCAATGGGCAAAGGTTCTTGGAGACACCCTTACTCTTTTTACAGCACATTTTGTTTGTTATACTACAAATTATCACACATTGAAGCGTTCTAAGCAAAATCAAAGATGGAGCAGGAGTTTTTGTCTCGTAGTGAGTTTGTGTGCCAGGCAGGTGTGCGTTTAAAGAGTTGAACAGCTAGCTCATCCTAAGCTACACCAAACTGGTTCTGAGACCAACTCCATGGCCCACTGGGACAGAACCAGGCTGAGGACCCTATGTGCTGGGATCAAAGAGTTATCCTCTCTCTCATCCCTCCTTACAGTAAGCTATGAATGGATAGGTCTAATCTCAAGTTAATGAATTTCCTGGAACCTCTCCAGTTGCACTTCTTGTGCTGATTTAGATGACATTCCCCACTCCCAGCCAATCCTGTCCCCAGGCCAAGATCATTGTCCTTCTTTGCACACTCTATTATGGTCAAGCACTAGCTTTCTGTAGGCTAATGCAAATTAAACCCCAGGAGCTTCAAGCAGGGATAATGCAAATCTCCAAAAGTTACTTTTCCTAACTATTCATTAAAGAGATAGCCTAAATAGTGAACTGCATTTTAATTAATCTAAAAAACAGTGTTTGAACCATTGCTCCAGCTTGTCCCAAACCAAAGAAAGTGAAACTAATACATTAGTCTGCACTCGAGGTTTCCTCATAGGATAGATGGAGCCTTCTACAATAAATAATATTTTATGGGGGGTTTCACTATAGGGATATGCTAACATTAAATTAATATATGGCCTACTGTTAACTACTGGGCACCCTGCCTTGTGGGTACAAGATCTACTGAAGGGGTGGCATTAATATTTAAATGGATGTTGTTTCCCCTGCCAATGCGATTTTTTGGGCAGGTCATACTTCAGGATTTATCCTGCACCAGTCATGATATAAGGGTAGAACTTAGGCAGCGTTTTTCATGTCATACTGGTAAATAGCACAATAGATCCTGCACTTCACAGGTGGCATTTACATTTCCATGCCCTAGGTGTAGCTTCTGCATAATGTACTGTGGTCTTACAGGAGTGTTAAATATGTTAAATTGGGGGCCCAATGTACAGAACAGGGTTTTAAAGATGTATCTCAGGTACTTTACTATTGTTTAGAAGTAGTAAAATGCACAGAGGTTTAAAGTAAGCAATCCAGTAACACATAAATAGCGGCAGAACAATGAAAAATATGGTGATTTCTCAAAAGCATTCTTCCTTAGAACGTAAATTAACAACATTTCTCAGGATCTGAAACCCTTTTGTGGCAATGAGATGGCCAGAAGTCAAATTATAGCAAATTATCTTCACAATTAACATGTTTTCAAACAAACCATGACAAAGATTCTGGTAAGTTATCTTGCATGATCAGTACAAACCCTTTAATATATCCTTGATAGTTTCTAAACACTGAATTAGGACTCCCCCACAGCTTTATAAGATCACAAACAGGCAGAACATTTCAGGATGGTTGAGATTAATTACCTATATAATCCATAATCGCAGGAAGTTTTCCTATTGTTTTAGTTGATATGGACATGATTATGATTTAGGCTGGCCAGAGAATTTGTCTCAGTTCAATACAATTTTTTACAACGTATGTATACATAAATCAATTATAAAGGGAGAGGTGCCACATTCTACCCATCGAGGAGATGGAGCACAACCCTTTTTTAACAGCGCTCTTCCACAATGCCATGTGCCTGTGGGCTGCCTTGTCCAGTAAGAAACATTGTATTGAGGAGGCTCAAATTCACGACCAAACTCAAACAGCATCACCATTTGTAATGTTATGTCATGTTACAAATAGATTTGCTACCAACACAGGACTATACCCCAAATACCAGGTGTTGTTTCAGGAATCCAGGTTGACTAAGAGGAACAATGTAACTAATGATGCCATTCTAAAACAGCTGTTTTTACCAAGCAAGTCACTTCGACTGAAGATGCTCATTGCTTTTAATCAGTCAGTGAAGTGCCAACTCAACATAAATGTTGGAAAGTGGATTATTGGTAATGACAGACAAATACCTACACTTAGCAATAGGCCACTAATCCCCAGTAGGTTCAGTCAGGTGTCAATAAATTAATTCCAGCTCAACACTTGGTAGCTTGGAAATAAACAGTTCGGCTTAATTTAGGAGACAGGTGTGTTAAATCACAAAACAGTAAATAAGTAAAACACAAAAAATAAAAAAATTCAACACCAATTTATGAATATAGATTGTATTTTTATATTTAATATGACACTAAAACACCACAAATCCAATAAAGGGAACAGGAGATTTGATTTTTTAAAGAATAAATATTTTTTAGCGCATGGAAACTAAGGGCCTGATTTAACAAAAGTGGCACTGCACCCAGTGCAGTGCCATTTTCCTTGCACCCCTTAGCACCCCCTAACGTCACCACATCTAAGATGTGGCGGTAGTTAGGGAAAGTAGAATCAACATTTTTGATGCTAGTTCGGAGCTTTGCAGGACTACCTTCAAGCACCTCACCCTACGCACACTAGGTGCTCCACAACACCGGTCCAGCCTACCTCAACAGACGACTCACCTTCTACACACTGTCCCGCCAAGTCCGCTCATCTGACCTCGCCCTCGCTACCGTCCCCCGCATCCGAAGAGCGACTACCGGAGGCAGATCCTTCTCCCACCTCGCCGCCAAGACCTGGAACACCCTTCCTTTGCCCCTACGACAGACTGAAGACCTGCTGACTTTCAGGAAGCGGCTCAAAACCTGGCTATCTGATCAGTAGCAGCACCCTCCCCTCAGTGCCTTGAGACCCTCATGTGTGGAGGTGCGCTCTACAAATACACTGATTGATTGATTGAAAGCCCATTGAGGCCCATTGAAAACAATGGTGTGCCTCCTTGTAACGCCTGCTCTGAGGAGTCGTTGAAAGTGCTGAAGAAATGACGCAAAGAAATATCTTAGATTTCTTTGCCCCATTTTTTAGCCCCCCAAATGGGGGGTACGCCCCTTTGCATATATTATGCCTGGCGTAGGCATAATGTAGCGCAAAGGGTTACTAAGTGGCGCAATGCATGCACTGCACCACTTTGTAAATCTGGCGTGGTGATTTTGCCCTCGTTGAGCCACATTAGCATCATAAAACATGATACTAATGTGGCGCAGAGAGGCACTAGAAGCTCTAAAATCAGCCCATAAAAGCGCAAATCTGGACATCTGGTCACACTCGAATTTCAGGCCAACCACAATGAAGCTCTGCTCGGCTACACTGAGCAGGAGGCCTCGGTCAAAGTTTTACCTTCGGACTTAGGGGGTCATTACAACCCTGGCGGGCGGTGTTAAAGCTGCGGAAATACCGCAAACAGGCCGGCGGACAAAAAAAGGGAATTATGACCGTGGCGGAAACCGCCAACAAAGACAGCCACTTTAACACTCCAACCGCCACGGCGGTACAGACAAGCAGCACGCCGGTCACCGCCAACAGACAGGCGGAAGACAAAGTACCGCCCACAGTATTACAACCCGCCAATCCGCCACCTTTTCCAGGGCGGATTCACCGTGGACAAAATCACGGCGGAAACAGCTTTTGCTATGGGAAATTGCTCACATGAACACATCCCACGAGGAACGAGGACTCCATGGACCCGGAACTCCAAATACTCCCTGCCCTTGTGTTACTGCTCCTCTACGACCAACAGCTACGTAGGCGCAGAAGACAACGGTGAGTACTGCACCTACGACACAGGGGAGGGTGGAGGCAAAAGTTAGGGGGACACCCACCAAACACCCCCACCCTCGCATATTACAACATACACACCAATGCATTCACAAAAATCACAGTAACAACCCACAATCCCCCCGGAAGAATGAAAAGACAATGCGAAATTTGGTCAAACATTGTAATGTGGCAATATACATGTCATACAAAAGTATACAGATATAAATTTGAAAATCAGTCATAATCATATACAATACGAGAAGTAGTGCAGATATCTACATAACAATGTCTGTGCACCAACAGTCCAAAAATGCATGGGGCGAGGCCCACAAAGGATACCTGACCACAATCGGAGAGAACACTGCCGGGGCATCAGATAGAAATACTACAGGCACCTCAGGGGGAAGGGAAGGGGGGGCACCTCAGCCGGATGACTGCAAAGCCAGATCCACGACGGGGTTCCATGCCCATTGATGTATCCTGGGTAGTGCAAAGCCACAGTCTCTCAAGTCTCTACAGTGGGTGGTTGGCCCACTGTGCCATCCTGGGGAGTGCAAAGCCACAGTGTCTCAAGTACATGCAGGTCTCCACTGGTACTGGGGGGACTGGTGCCCAAACTGGATGAATCTCTCCGTGAAAGTTCCTGTCCTGTCACTGTCCCAGCTGCACATGGGATAAGGATGTCTGATGTGGTGGTCCATTCATTCCTACACGGTGCATGCCCTGTTCAGCAGTGTTTTGCAATGGTGGTTCAGGACTGTTCAGCGGTGCTTTGCCATGGCGATCTTTGCCCTGTTCAGCGCTGCTTTGCCATGGGGGTCTTTGCCCTGTTCAGTGGTGCTTTGCCATGGCGGTCTTTGCCCTGTACAGCGGTGCTTTGACATGGCGGTTTTGGCCCTGTTCAGCAGTGCTTTGACATGGCGGTTCTGATACGGACATTGGTGTGTGGCATGACGTTCTCTACACTGGGCATTGGTGTGTGGCATGATGTTCCATCATTGGCCAGCGGGGCTGTGGCAGCCGGGGCCCTCCAGGGCACTGACTCCGGCGGTGTCGTGGTCTCCTGACCAGTGACGATACTTGTGCCCTCCTGGGCTGTGACTCTGGCGGTGGTCTCCGGACCAGTGACAATACTTGTGCCCTCCTGGGCTGTGACTCTGGCGATGGTCTCCGGACCAGTGACGATACTTGTGCCCTCCTGGGCTGTGACTCTGGTGGTGGTCTCCGGACCAGTGACGATACTTGTGCCCTCCTGGGCTGTGACTCTGGCGGTGGTCTCCGGACGAGTGATGATACTTGTGCCCTCCTGGGCTGTTACTCTGGCGGTGGTCTCCGGACGAGTGACGATACTTGTGCCCTCCTGGGCTGTGACTCCGGCGGTGGTCTCCGGACCAGTGATGATACTTGGGCCCTCCTGGGCTGTGACTCCGGCGGTGGTCTCTGGACCAGTGATGATACTTGGGCCCTCCTGGGCTGTGACTCTGGCGGTGGTCTCTGGACCAGTGACGACGGTGCTGGCGGTTGTGCCTCGACCGCCCAAAATGATGGCGCACTTCTCCGCTGTGACACTCACAACAGGCTGGGCAGACTTCCTCTGGCCCTTCCCCACCTTTGGTGGAGGCGCAGCTGACTCTCCAATCCCCTTGGGACCATGACAGTTGTTTTCCCACCATGAGTCTTAACACGGTCCCGTCGTCCACTCTCCAATTTTAGAGCCTTTACAAGGGGTGGGCTGCCAGTGCCTTGGCTCCAGGTCATACTGCCTGCCCTGGTGGCCGGTGCACTCCACAAACCTTGAGCAGGCACCACTGGTAGTGGAGGCTTTTTGGCTGAGGCGCTACGACGGGACTGATGAATTGGAGGGGGGCAAAAAGGTCAACTTTACAGAGGGACAGTTTCTGACGAACACTGGGATGGGTAGCTGGAGGGGGTCTGGGAGTGGAGGAAGAGGAGGTGGTTGTAGGAGGTGACACTTTAGCTGTTTTGGGTGCAGGTGCAGGTACTGGAGGCTGTTGTGAGGTGGATGGACTGCTGGCGTTTGTGTACTTTGGGAGGGGGCGTCACAGACACACTGGGAGAGGACATAGGGGACGTGTAAATGGGAGTGGAGGTGGTGAGTGCAGGTGAGCGCCTTGTGGTGCTGGGTCTCCTTGTGCAATTCATGGTGCCTGTAGATGTGGTGCATGCAGGTGTGTGTGTAAACGACACTGGGAGGGAGGAGGGAGAAGAGGAAGAGGGGGACACAGTGGAGGCAGTGGATGTTGCTGTGTCTGTACGTGGGTGAGGGTTGCGTGAGTGCCTGTGGTGTGTGTGGTGCCTATGTTTGCTTGAGCTACTTGTGTGTGTTGACTTGTGTGCATGCTGGTCTGCAGGTATGCTTGGGATGGGCTGGGGTACAGGAGATTGGGTCTGGGTGGAGGAAGTTGGAGGGAGGAGGCCAGACACAGGGACAATGGCTGCCATCAGTGCTGAGGCCAGAGATTGCAGGGTTCGCTGAAGGACAGCCTGACCAGAATGAATGCCCTCCAGGAATGCATTACCGTGTTGCAACTCTCGTTCTACACCCTGGATGGCATTCACAATGGTAGACTGCCCAACAGTGAGTGACCTGAGGAGGTCAATGGCCTCCTCACTGAGGGCAGCAGGGGTGACTGGGGCAGGGCCTCAGGTGCCTGGGGCGAAGGTGATGCCCACCCTCCTGGGTGAGCGGGCACGGGCGAATGTTGAGGGGCTGCTGGGAGGACAGTGCTGGTAGGGGAGGTGGCGGCTGTACCTGTAGAGGTGAGGGACACAGATGGTGCCGCCACCACAAGGGAGCCCCCATCGGCGAACGAGTCCGTGTCGCTGCTTGGTGATCCGGTGGCCGACGTGAAGCTCCCCTCACCCTCAGTCCCACTGGTGCATTCAGAGTCCGTGGTGTGGGCCTCCATGGCCATGTGGGATGCAGCTCCGGTGCCACTGTACCTCCGCCTGTTGATGCTGATGGACAAAAGGACAGGGAGAGCAGAAAAAGGGGGGAGACAGAAGAAAGAGAGTTTTAGTGTATGGATTACCGCTACCGTTGGCGGACAAGACAGAGCAGCAGCCCCTGCATTACGCCGTGCTCCTGCCCTCTGCACATGCAATTTCTGGGATATGGCCTACATGGCTATGGTGGACATCTGCGCACATGGATGCCACAGGGACAACTGTACCTCGACTTGGCACTCTGCTGAGGTGGGGTAGAGTGCCACATGGCCTACATTATGGAGGGTCCTTGCCTACCTAACTCGCCCTGGCCTAGGGACACCCACAGCCCACCTCCCCACCCAGACACCTCCACTGCAGGCACAGTCAGCAGAATGAGGTTGTACTCACCCCCTTGTGTCTGCCTTGATGCCCTCAAGCACCCATACAACTCCGGGTAGGCCACCGCCAGGATCCAGAACATCAGGGGGGTCATGGTGCAACGGGCACCCCTCCCACGTTGGGAGGCCATCCCTAGCTGAGCCTCCGCCGTATTCTTGCTGCAGCGGCGAATGTCCTCCCATCTCTTACGGCAGTGGGTGCCCCGTCTCTGGTGGGCCCCCAGGGTCCGGACCTCCTTGGCGATGGCACACCTCTTCTGGTGGGCGCTGACCTACATGACATGCACAAGGGAAGAGGAACAGTAATTACCAACTGCACCGTCGTTGTGAGTGGCCCCCTTCCTACTCTGGCCATGTGGCCCATTCATTCCCATGCATTGTTGTTCTTTGAACTCTGCCCCCTTCCCTCTTCCAACCAGCCCTCTCCACCCAGGCATAGGCCATACAACATGCTCCCTGTGTACTAACCTGTTGGTCTGGAGGACCGTAGAGTAGCGTTTACTGGGGGAGGACCCCGTCTACCAGTTTCTCCAACTCCTGTGCAGTGAAGGCAGGGTCCTTTCCTCAGACGCAGCAGCCATCGTCGCTTCCAGATCGAGGTCACAGCAGCACTTGCAGTGTAGGTCCTCTCCTGTCGAAGGTCAGGTATCTAGTGATTGAACAGATAGAAAATGGCGGTGACGTCCGCGGCGGTGACATCCACGGCGGTGCGCATCATCACCGCCGGCGCACCTGTTCATTGGCTCCTGGGACCCATAGGGTCCAATGTTAACCAATGCAGCATTACGACCGCCTACCGCGACGGTGTGCAACGCCAGCGCAGTTACCCCACAATCCCATTGTCCCAGTTTAGAGGTAAGGCAGGTGCCATTTCAGGGACCCACATGGCTTCATTTACTACTACGTCACACATAGCTAGGCCTACACTCAACACACATACAGGAAGGGTTTTGTGAGTGGTGTAGTCTTGTGTGTAACTGTGGGTACATACCTGGAGGAATAATGACTGATTCTTCGCTGTTGTCCTTCGTAGGCACCGTCAGCTGGGACATATGAGAAGATGGCGGAATCCTCCGGTGTACCGACCGCTGGTGGACTTGTTGACAATGGAAGAGAGACATGTCATCGTCACCTACCGGTTTGACCGTGCCACAATCCAGGAACTATGTACTCAGTTGGAGCCAGACCTGATGTCACCAATCCGCCATCCGACTGGAATCCCACCTGATGTGCAGGTGCTGTCAGTGCTCCATTTCCTTGAAAGTGGGTCTTTTCAGACAAGAGTGGCCATGGCATCAGGGATGTCCCAGCCTATGTTTTCCAACGTCTTGTCCAGAGAGTTGTCTGCCCTGCTGAAACACGTAAGGAGATACATCATATTCCCTGAGGTGGAGGATTTGCCTACAGAGAAAGGTGACTTCTATGCCCTTGGAAATATCCCCAACGTCATAGGTGCCATTGATGGGACCCATGTAGCTCTGGTCCCGCCCCCCCACAGGAGTGAACAGGTGTACATTAACAGGAAGAGTTATCATTCCATGAATGTCCAGATGGTCTGTTTGGCAGACCAGTACATCTCGCAGGTAAATGCTATGTTCCTTGGCTCAGTGCATGACGCCTACATCCTGCGGATTAGTAGCATCCCTGATATGATGGGTCAACTCCAAAGGCACTGTGTATGGCTATTGGGGGACTTTCGTTACCCCAACCTTTCCTGCTATTGACTCCAGTGAGGAATCCCAGGACCAGACCAGGGCAGAGGAATGCTACAATGAGGCCCATGGGCGGACTAGGAGGGTGATCGAACGCACCTTCGGCCTCCTGAAGGCCAGGTTCAGGTGCCTCCATATGACAGGTGGATCCCTATTCTACTCACCGAAGAAGGTGTGCGAGATCATCATCGCCTGCTCCATGCTTCATAATTTGGATTTACGACACCAGGTGCCTTTTCTGCAGGAGGATGATCCAGATGATGGTGTTGTAGCAGCTGTGGAGTGTGTGGAGCCTGTGGACAGTGATGAGGATGAAGCTGATGAAGAAGACAACGACAACAGGGAGTCAGTCATACAGCAATACTTCCAGTGAGACACAGGTGTGAAAAATTTCTGGTTTAACATTACATTAACTTTCACACGTCTACCTCTGTCATGTTTGTCGATTTCAATCACTATTTGGTAACTGAGTTGTACCCTTCCATTACGGTTTCACAGGTGTGGGTACCTACGTGTCAACTGCTTGCATCCTTCAAGGACTTGTGATGTGTGACATAGGTATGTTAGCCTTACAATGGAAAACCCATTATGACACTGTCATTGATAATACATATTTACTATATCACAGACTGACTCCAGATTGTTTTTTGTTTCAAGGGTGTTTATTGAAGTGCTCAGAATTGTGAGGGGTTTGTAAAATGAGGATGGGTGATGGCTCAGGAATGTCCATGGCAGAGTCCAGTCTATTAGTCTCACAGGTGCACTGCCCATCTGGGCATAGGAAGTGGAGCTGGTGCAGTTTAAGTAAGGACAGGGTAACAAAGTGGGACAGTGGGAGGACAATCAGGGTGGTCTAATTTCCTGGTGGGGGTCTTGCCATCTTGCTCTGTCCTGTTCCTGGATCTCAGGGATCGCTTGCGTGGTGGTTGTCCGTCTGCAGGGGGTGGGGTGCTGGTGTGGTGGTCCTGTGGCGGGGCGTCCTGTCCACTAGCGACGGCGGATGTGGTGGGCAGTTCATCGCCTTGGCTAGTGTCAGGGGCCCCTTGGAGTGCCACGGTGTCCCTCAAGGTCTGCTGTATGTCCTTCAGCACCCCAACAATGATGCCTAAGGCGGAGCTGATGGTCCTGAGCTCCTCCCTGAACCCCAAATAGTGTTCCTCCAGCAGGCGCAGGGTCTCCTGCAACTTGTCCAGGACCGTCGCCATCGTCTCCTGGGAGTGGTGGTATACTCCCATGATGGAGGATAGGGCGTCGTGGAGCGTGGGTTCCCTTGGCCTGTCTGCCCCCTGTCGCACAGCAGCCTTCCCAGTTCCCCTGTGTTCCTGTGCCTCCGTCCCCTGGACCGTGTGCCCACTACCACTGCCCCCGGGTCCCTGTTGTTGTTGGAGTGGCGGGTTACCCTGGGTTCCTGTAGTGGTGCACACCCCTCTGATTGACCTGTCCTGGGTAGGGAGGTTTGGGCCCGCTGGGTGGGTGCTGTGCTGGTGTTACAAGAGGGTGGAAGGTCGGTGTTGGGCTGTGCCTGTGGAAGGGGAACCGACTGTCCCGAGGCCCACGATGGTCCGGGCTGGTCATCAGGATCCAGTAGGGCAGAGCTGCTGTCGTCACTGTGGGCCTCTTCTGGGGGTGGAGTGGTGTTGTCTGGACCCTCTGGTGTGGTGACGGTCCTTCGGGTTCCTGCAGGGGCATAAAAGCATGATTATTGCATGTGTGTGTGTAATGGTGTGCAATGTTTGGGTGCTTGTGTACCCCAGTGCAAGCATTTCTGTGTGTGGGTTTGTGTGATGATGGTTGGGGGTGTTATGGGTATGTGCAGTGGGCATGCTTTAGTGATGGGTGTCCATGCTTAGTTGTGTCATGCAGGGCTTGGTGTTGGGATGGGTGGTTTGTGTTATGGGTACATTAGTGAGGATTTGGAGTGATAGGGGAGGGGGGTGATGGTGGGGGTGTGAGAGAGCATGCAGGTAGGGTGGGGATATGATAGTTAAGAATTGACTTACCAGTGTCCCATCCTCCACCGACTCCTCCGAGGCCCTCGGGATGCAAGATGGTCATGACTTGCTCCTCCTATGTTGTTAGTTGTGAGGGAGGAGGTGGGGGTCTGCTGCCAGTCCGCTGCACCGCGATGTTGTGCCTGGAGACCGTTGAACGCACCTTCCCCTGTAGATCGTTCCACCTCGTCCTGATGTCCTCCCTATTTCTTGGGTGCTGTCCCACGGCGTACACCCTGTCCACTATTCTGCGCCATAACTCCATCTTCCTGGCTATTGATGTGTGCTGTACCTGTGAGCCAAATAGCTGTGGCTCTACCGGGACGATTTCCTCCACCATGACCCTGAGCTCCTCCTCGGAGAAACGGGGGTGTCTTTGGAGTGCCATGGGGTGGTGTGTGTGATGTGTGGGGTGCTGTATGTGGTGATGAGTGTGGTGAGTGTAGTGGTGTGTGGTGTTTTGTGCGTGGATGTTGTGTGGGTGATGGTGTTGTGTGCCTCTGTGTGATGGGGTTGTCTATTCTGTGCTTTCTCTCTGGCCTTTGTTCGTGATTTTTTGGTCATAGGGGTTTGTGGGTGATGTGGGTGTTTGTTTTATTTAGTGTTGGTTGTGTGGGAGTGGTGTTTGTATGTGTATCAGGTGTGTGTATTTTGAATTGTCCAATGTGGCGGTGTTTTGGAGATGTGTGTGTATTTTGAGCACGGCAGTGTGAACCGCCAATGGAATACCGCGGTTGAAAGACCACCGCGTGGATTCGTGGGTCGTAATTACATCGGTGTGTTTCTGTTGGCGTGGAGGTGGAGTATTTGTTTCCGCCAGTTTATCACTGACCTTTGGTGTGGCGGTGTTGTGTGGGTGTCTGAATTTTGGCGGATTCCAAGATGTGTGTCATAATAGCTGTGGCGGAATACCGCGGCGGCGGCGGTGTATTGGCGGTCTTCTGCACGGCGGTAAGCGGCTTTTACCGCCAATGTTGTAATGACCCCCTTAGTCTTTTTCTTGAAGATTTTTCTTCACCGGGATGAAGTCACAATTTGGATCCAACCTTCCTGGAGCCCTCTTCAGATATGCATCGCAGGAGACCTCAGTGAAGAATTCTACATTTGGACTGAGATGATTTTTCATGACTGAAATCTTTGTCCTGGATGAACCTGAAATTTAAGCCGACGTCCTGAGTCCTCTTCTGATACGCTCTGCAGGAAGCCTGGGTAAACTTTCTACGGTTCAGACTTTTTTGGAGCTTTTTCTCTCCAATGTCGGATGACCCTCCACAGCAAACTGATTTTGAGTCAATGTCGTTGGATTGCCTGTCCACAGGCCCCTGGTGGAATCCTGGAATTCTGGTGCTCTGGAGCTTTTCAGCATGACAAACTTACAAGTCAGGCCAGGTCATGGTCGACGTAAGCGGGCTTGAGTCAAGTTGCCCTAAACTTCTCCAAACATTTGCTTTTTGAAGGTCCTTTAGGAGTACACAACTCACCCCAAGGTTCCAGAAGCTCTGAGATTGTCCTTCCCTCCTTTGAAGTACAGTTTGGCGGCTCTCCCCCCATCCTGTTTCACCATCTGCTGAGGCAGTTCTCCTTCCACAAGTACTTCCTTTGTATTCAGCCCAGTCCACTTCACACCTCATCAAGCCTGGCCAGGCTGCCAGAGGCTGACAAATGAGAGAAGGGCACAACAGACCTTAAACTGAACACTTTTAGAAAGAGTTCTAAACCTCTTTCTAGGTGCAGGTTATATTAAATTCAACATTGGCAAGTTATTGGATTTATTATAACTTTAAATTTGATACCAGGCATGCCATATTTTGCTAATTCCTATAGAAAATAGGACTTTATTATTTTAAAATAATGTCTCTCCATATTAGCCAATGGAACCCATTCAATACAATGGAGGAAAACAGATTTAGCTATTTTTCCCTCAGCAGGGCTTCTAAAACATCTTTTATAAGGTTGCTTATAGTTACACTGCACCCAACCTTGCGGTCACCTATGGCACACCTTAGGGATGACTTTTATGTACATATAAGGTAGATTGAGACTTTAGAAGTACTTGTAATTCCAAAGTTGAATTGGGGGCTAACTTTAATTGAAAAAGCAGCCATTAAGGCAGGTCTGCCTTTAAAATGACACTGGGCACCTCAGCAGTACACCAATGGGAGCCCTACCTATGCTGCGGTCCCTACCATATACTAGGGACTTATACGTAGGTTGGTACAGCAAATTTTAATTAGCCAAATTTGCATAATCCATTTTACCCAGAGCACTGGCCCTGGGACTGGTTAGCAGTACCCAGGGCACAGTCAAGAGTCAGTAACCCCCAGTATCTGTCCAAAAGTTTGAGGATGACCAGAGCAAGAAAGGTGACTTTCTTATACTCAAACATTCCATTGAACATCCATGACCTAAATAAGGAGAAGAACTGTGCTATTCTGACAGAGACAGAGGTGATATTGTACATTGCAGCAGTGATCAGAACAACAATTTCTGTAGAGAAAGTAGGACCTAATGTCAGCTCAAGAGGCCGTGGAGAGCAACAGTTTGTACTGTATTTATTTTGGATATTTTGCTTAGTCATTAATGTATTCAGGTTATATCTAATTAGTTACAACATATTTGTTCTTGCATGAGGAAAATATCCAAAATGGTTACAACATTACTCTTGCAAAAAATAACTTTTGTAAGTTTTGTTTTGTTATTGTTTTGCACATTTTAACTATTGCCTAATGGTGCATTAAACATTAAAACTATTTTAGCTTTCCTTTTCCCTTCAGCTACTGGTTTGGAAGCAAACCTCTGTTTTCCTGGTTGGATGTAGGATTTGCCTTTCATTTTGTTATTGATGGCATATTAACATAGACTTGCGTTGTATTGAATCAGGACTTCAGTTTACAACATGATCATTGACTCAACTTTGAAACAATGTAGCTTGTGATACTGTGGATCATTTTAGTTAAATCCATCAACAGCCTGGTTTAAATATCCCTTTTCTGAGAAGTCTACACTATAGTGCTGTTATTTGTACCTTCCTCCAAAAGATATCAACCTCAGGTTTTCTGTTTCCCTTGTGCCTTTCCAGCTCACCCAGAGAAAACACAGTTTAAGCTATTCTCAAAGCACAGTATCCTATACTGATTAAATGTGCAAAATAAAAAGCTACATATTCTGCAATGTGTCCTGGGTGACTGTTTATCTCTTAGACACAAACCCCACTCAAACTAATTTTATATTATATCTTTGATTTTCGGCAATCTTTACTGACAACTGAAAGAAGACTGCTAAACATATTTATTGAAATTCTATTGTGTTCATATTACACAGAATATCTTACTAGGCAGGCATATTTCAGCTAATCAAATAAGAAAACATCAATTTCTCCCACCATGGAAAGTAGATTGTTTCGTCCCATGGGACACATTCAGCTTTGTTAAGCAAACTGTTGTCATTTTCATGTCAGACTATTAGTACTGCTGTGTCAGTGCTAAGTCAATGACTTACACCAGGAAATTTCATGCATCTAACCCATTGAAGAATGACCGCAAAATCCTGAAACTCACTTATGTTAAATCCTGCATACAGATACTTCTGATTACTCAGACATGAGTGAGTTTAGCATATTATTTAACATTTTGCATTGTTTCATAGCCAATACATAATTGAAATACTTCCTAAAATGCAAGAATACAATTGTTAATTAAACAGTGGCAAGGAGAAATACCATGTATGAAAGAAATATCTTGATCTAGTCCTGCATCATTAACAATCACCAGCAATAGGTATTCCACAATGTTGATTTGTTTAATGAGGTCTGCTTAGGTTTAGATATATATTGTGATAGCATTTACTGGATGACTGTTTTATTTTATTTTATTAACTTTATTTAGGTTTTATGGGCAACAGAAAAGAGGGCAGAAAAGAACCATACATCAGAAAAACAATATGTGGTCTTACATTGTAATCAGCATAGCATACTGCTAAGGTGGTGTAACATAATGGGCTTTGACATTTAATGTGAATGTCAGGGGATTACTTTTATGTTAGCTGACAGTAAGAGTCAGATCCCTCTGATATGGTTCAGTCTCTAAATTAGCATACACTATTCAAGATTGAGATAATGCCATCCTCAAAAATTAGAACTCAGAATTCCACATCCAGAATATAAGGGTAACTGTTTCCCTATTACAGCTCAGGTCCTCCAGCTTTAGTTGCCAAGATTTCTTTCTGATGTCCCATATGTCTCTTGACCTGACTGTCATGGCCAGTGTTGTCACATACATATCTATTGTGTCATCACATTCTATTAGGTCATTCAGCCACTACTTAACTGTTGAGATAGAACTCCCCATCAATCCAACAACACTTCCTAACTTGCCAGGATCATGGTGAACTTTCAGACCCTTGATGGGGCATGTCTGACATATTCCACAACTACAACTAGGGGTGTGGGATGAAGCAGTAAGGGACTCATGGGGGACATATCCCCGAATAAGCCCCACCAATACACTGCTACAGTGGAGAACAACCAGGCAGCATTCATGTGGCACACGATAGCCAGCTGTCATCATCTCCCACTCCTCTCTGTGCCAGACCCTAGGAGTGTGGTAGACTTGATGGATGGGTTTGTAATTTAGCAGTCTGATTCTGCTGTTTTCTGTGAAGCAAAATGCCAACTTGCCCTCTGTAAGAGGTCTTTCCAAATATATTTCTCAGGGTATTCTGCCGCTTTTGCTTGAGAACAGAGCTGTAAAGTTGGGAACTCAATAACATGTGAGATGAACTGACAATTTGGAAAATGGTCCCTAGCATAATGAGACTAGGTTCTTCAATTGTTCTATATTATATTCCATTGTTGGTAAACACTGTGGGTTTCCTATCATGGCACAGCTAGGCAACACAGCATAATCCTGCCTGTGTTTTTTACACAGTCTTATCCAGGCCCATCTTATTGAGCCAACTGTTATATGCTGGCATGTGGCCTGATATCCAGTTAGTACATCTGAATGCCAGGGGTGACATTCTCAGATGTCTAAATTAGGTGGGTGATGATGGTTGGAGCGTATAACCAGAAAAGTGAAAGTGAAAGTGTATCCAGGCACAGGAAGAAAAGTATTTAAGTCAGGTGCTGAGAATTCACCCCACTCGAATGGTAAGGATAGGTTACCCAGTTCTGGGCTGCTTTCCTGCCCATACCAGACTAATATTGAGTGATCTCTGCCTAATGAAAAAATGCTTAGTCGGCATGACCAAAATGTTCAGAAACATGTACAACAGTTTAAGGAAAATTGCCATTTTTAGCAGTGCAATGCGGCCAGCTATGGATATAGAAAGTCAAGCCAATTGGTTAACCTGTTTCACTATTTGAGCATATGTCACCCCGTAATTATCCATGAGGACAAAGTAAAAGTAGACAATAATCTGGATCCCTAATTAATTAGCTGATGTCTCCCTCCATTCAAGTGAGAAGTTGAGGTCACAACATTTGGTGCCTGGGAGTTGAATATGACTGATTTGTCCTAGATTATTGTAGTTCATAAGAGAAGACCAAATCTGATAAACTTGTGGATAATGGGGCTAGACAGGTCTTCAAACTTTGGTGGAAAAGGATTAGGGCGTGTAAATATATTCACACTTTTGCTGAAAGGAAAAAGCTGCTGGAGTGGGGATCTCAGTTTAAATATTGGTTTATGAGGTATGGCTTTCCAACTCATCAGTGAGAAACCCCCTCATCTGCACTGATGGCTCTTTGTAATTACATTATATTAACCAGGAGGTATATCTCAGTTAAATTATCATCACAGGGTTAAATATTATTTTCAGTTATTAATGAGAGTTGGTTTAAGTTTAAATGTTTTATTAATCAAATCTTTTAGTAGCTCATCTTCATTGAGTCTACATTCAGACTCATCAATATCACTCATTCGTTTTTGTCAATGATCAAAATAAGCAATGATTCGTAATCAATGCATTAAGCGTGTTTTATGCAGAAAATAATTCCTATTCTAAGAATGAGGATGTTTAGGGAAAAGTTGCAAGTCAGAACACCTAAATAGAGAGATCAATAAACGTAAAGCTTTGGCATCAGATATCAGTTCAAACTCAATAATAAATTGAAACATAACTTCCCATATAGACAGTTTCAAGAAACTCACAGTCTCAGCATGAGCAGCGTATGGCATGGGCAGGGAAAATGCAATGAGGTGCAACAAGGTAACTTACTCTAGTAACATGCACCACTATAGAGAGTATTATCTCAGTGTTTGCAACATGTTTCTTCTTTCTTCTGCAGCCAGCCAATCAGCTCTTGATGTCTTCCTGGGAACAAGAACACTCCTCATTTTGCTCACCAGGGATACAATAGCCCTCAGACAGCAATGCTGAACGAAACATTTTTATAAACTACATTGTATGAGCTTGCAATCTTGCTCAGCATTCATGTCCTTTAAGGAAACTGCAATTTCACGTTTAGGCTTCATATATTACCTCATTAAAATACATGCTACTTCTTCATTAATTCTACAGTGTTCTTTGTGTAAGTAGACAAATGTACCATGTTAAGCAAAAACATTTTAAACAACTATTATGCTTTATGAAACATCTGTCTATGAGGAGGTCAGAAAACATAACTTTTTAAATTCTTGAACCAGTTCAGCTTGTCAGAAAATGGTGCTTCAGCTATTTAGACGTAAAAAGTGTAAATGTGATAGCTTACTGCATTTCTTTGTATTTAAAAGCATTTATTTTCTATTAAGGTCTAGTTTAATTCTGCACATTTTTGCATTATTTTCTCAACACTTATACACAGCTGATGCTCTGCAGGTGTGCTGCCAGAATATCGAAGGGTTCAAGCTGGTCATCCAAGTGCTGCAAATGACCACAGGCAACACCAACAGGAATAAGAATCTTCCTGATAGCTTTTATTCCAGTAATGCTAATACACACTTTCTGTGATATAACAAACAATATTCGAATTTTTGGAGGGGGGAGAAATGCTTGCAAATAAAGTGATAGGCCTATGCAAACCGATATTGATAGTGGTGCTATTACATATTAACTGCATGTGTCAATGCATAATGGATTTGCATGTTTAAGCTGCTCCCTCAATTTCCCCCTTCTATAAAGGGTCCTAGGTGATTACGAGTATTATGGTGCCACTACTAGGGATGGTTCCATACTGATTGATGAGTAATAGAGCTTTCTCAGTTTGAAGATTGTAGGACACATTTAAGACCCTATCACTTAACAGAAGGTATTTTGTCAATTCATAGGACTGTCATCTGTGGAAGAGGATAAGGGCCTCATTACAACTTCGGTTGTCAGAATTATCTGACGGCCAAAGCCTCAGGGAGGAGGCTGCCATCATACCTTCAACCTCCCCCAAGTCGTATTACGATGTTTCCACTGGGCTGACTGGTGGAAACATCGTATTATGATGTTTCCGTCTGTCAATCTGGTGGAAACAGTACCACGGCATTGGCCTCGGCTCCCTAAAGGGAGACGAGGCCATTGCAATGGCACAACATCACTCTAGGAATGTGCACTGTCTGCAGTGCAGACAGTGCACATTCTGAGGGTGCTAGCAGGGGGTGCTCCTGTGGCCCCCAGCACTGGCTTTTTGCCAGCATTTTCATGGCTGGGACCCTGTCATGAAAAGGCTGGAGAAAAGAGGACTTGTGATCAGCATGGCAGAGTTGACCTCAAAGCCACCGTGGATATCCATGACTACAACCACCATCACTCCTCTGGGCTCCATGATCCTGATAGTGGTGGTGGTCCCCTGGCGTTCTGACCACCAGGGTCATAAACTGGAGGTCAGACTGCCAGGAGTGCAGCAGTCCGACACTCAACATGGGTATGGTAGTCCCATTGACCGACATACTCATAATGAGGCCCTAAGGGTCCCAACTGACTTAATTACATATTATTCAGTCATTTAGGTACCCTGGGCAGCTCCAGAATACTTCAAGGAATTTTTGGAATATAACAATCACATCTCAGGTTTTTGAAATTAGATGAACACCTATGTGTTGTTTATTGTACAAAAGGCCCAATTGCCCCAAGTGCAGACATAAAGATAGTACTCATAAATGCCCTTTGTGAATTCCCAAAGTCGTAAACTACCTTCTTTTGCCCAAGTTAATTATGACCAAGGTGGAATTCAGTTTCAGGAACAAAAATGAATGGTGTGTCTGTGAGCCATATTTAATTACTCAGACAGTAAAACACACAGTGAAATCATTTTCATTATATATGTATTATTCAATTGTTAGATTCATCTTGATTAGAGGGATAAGGTAATCTTCCACAAGAAATTTCAAATTATGTTTTCAATAATAAATATTTGCACCATTATTTCAAATCATAAGCTAGCATCAACATATATGGTAATATATTTTCTGTGAGGACAAGCACATAGCACTGACTCACCTTCTTCATTTCCAGAAACTATTGAATATACAACAGTTTGATTCAAGGCAGCTGCAATAACAACAGCTACTTCTGTACCAATGGCTGCATCTTCAGACACAGGGGCTGGTCTGTGGAATTCAAAACATACTTATTTAATCACTCAGATTCGGTATTTTTCTTATGAATTACAATTATAAAAAGATAATGAATTAAAAGCCATAACACTAAATGAGATGTCAATGTAATACATGGATGTGATCAAAATTTGTTATGGTTACCCTATCTACACTACCACTGCAAATTGTACAGACCTCTGAGTTGTTTTCATAATTCTCAGGACATTTTGAACACTGCAGTAGGCTTTGCAGATTAATTTTATGCAGTTTTGATGGAGTGTAATAGAGATTTTGCATGCAAACTTAATTGAATCGTATACAAATGGTGTACGTACAATGAATTGAGTTAATCTGTTGTCTTTCAGTGACTCCATAACATTGAGCTGGATTTGACCCCCCATTACCGAATATGCAGTATGTCTCACTAATGGAAGGACCCACTTGCACAAGATTTTGGAATACTGGTAAATTTTATTGGTTCAAGAATTTAAAAATCTGCTTTCAATTACACTCTGACAGGGTTTACATTTCCACTGTGTTACTATATGCTGTAATTAGGAGAAGTTTACAAATATAGATTGCCCACTGTATCCCAAATATCTTCTCTGAAAATATTTTGAAGGCCGCCAGAACACATAAATGAACAACCACATTTAATCCTTCCTCCTAGACCTCTCTCTCTTTCACTGACACTGCCTCAGGCATTTGAGTATATTGCCACAATTGAATATTGTCATGTATCATGAGGTGATGTCAGCAGAATAAAAATGATCATGTGGAATGCAGCCCAAAGTACATATTAGTGGCTAAGGTCAATTCCAGCATTCCACCAGTCACTATTTACACTGTCTGAGAAGATCTGGCAGAGCTTTGATATGAGATGAGTGTTCCAGGCTCAATGTACCATAATTCTCAAGCTGCAACTAATTGATGAAGTCCAATAGTGCTGAAATCACTCTAAGATTGCTTCTGTTGCAATTAATTTAGGACACTGTGATGTAGCATGGGCTATTTTAGACTGCCAGGCATTATCTGTGGTCTTGAAGAGGACAAACGTATGTTAGAATGTCTGCCCATTGTCCAGGAGGCCTAAGGACTATGTTCACACTATAAAAGTCTGTGAAAGCCCTCTGGCAGAAACATGGCGGTTACCCAGGTCATGATATAACTGGTGGACTGCCAGTTTGGTGAAAAGAGTACTTCGCCAAAATTGTGGTGCAGTACCCTATCCACTCAATGCAAAATTCCCTGTTATGATTGAATATGAAATAAAGATCTAGATGCATTCCTGCACAATGGCACACCCCAGAGTGGAATGAGGATGGATATATCCAACAATCATACCACAGTTGTTAATGTAATCAGAATAATTTCAATCTGGTACACAACAATATGTGGAAAACCACTAGACACCAGGGATTTTAAAATTGTTTTGATTTTGGGAGCCACCCCCTTGGGCAAGGGTCACTCACTTTAAGGGGCAATTATTATGGCCATTTCTGCCCCCTTTTGGCAAGATTGGCCTCTTTTTCTTTAGGTCCATCTGCCCCCAAGCGGAGCAGAAACCACTAGGCATGAGGGATTTTAAATGTTGGCAATTTTAGGGAGTGGCCTCTTGGGGAATGGGTGTTCCCTTTAGGGGGGACATATTTTGGCCATCTTTATCCCCCTTACGGGCAGATCAACCTCTTTTTTTAGGTCACCACGGACCCCTGCCCAATCTGGCACTTACTGACCTTGATGGTCAGGCCTGCCTGTTACAGGGCCTGAAGCACCTCCTTGAGGTGAAGCAGGTGTTCTCCCAACTGGAACTATAGACAGCAATGCTGTGTAGGTAGGATGTGCAGAAGGCATCCTTGCCAGCTAGGACCCCGTTTACCAACCGGTAGAAGGTAGCCTGGGCATTTTTCAATCCAAATGGCATGACTCTGAACGGGTAATGGCCCTCAGGAGTAGAAAAAGCAGATCTCTCTTGAGCCCCTTTAGTCAAGACAATCTGCCAGTATCCTGACGTGAGGTCAAAGGTACTAAGGAACCTGGCAGTGCCTAGTCTGTCTACAAGCTAGGCAGCTCAGGGGATAGGGTGAGCATCTGTCTTTGGGACTGAGTTGAGACCCCGGTAGTCCACCAGAATCTAAGTTCTGGCTTGGCACCAGGAGCAGCAGTCTTGGGAACTAACACCACTGGGCTGGACCAAGGACTACTGGACTTCTTATCACCACTAGAGCCAGCATCTTGGAAACTTCATCCTTGATGCTGGACCTCACTTCGTCTGACACCCTGTAAATGGTATTCTTTACAGGTGGACTGTCTCCTGTGTCAATGTCGTGGACACACAAGTGTGTGAGCCCAGGAATGAGGGACAACAGGGAAAAGAACTGCTCCAACAACTCATAGCAGTCTCCCCTCTGATCTAGAGTCAGGGAGTCAGAGAGATCAACACCCTCCATGCAGACCCACTCATGCAAACCTAATATCTCCATGTGGGATCTGAGCTCTACCTCTTTCCAGGCAGCGTGCTCAAGATCATTGCCTAACAGACAATCTGCATGCATGGCAGGACTCACAGCTACTTTTAGAGTACCAGAGACCCCCCCTCACTCAAAGGGAACTAGGGCTACCGGTACGTGGTTCTCGCAATTGTCAGCGACTATGACCTGGTGGAGTGTATTAGGGATTATCTGCTCTGCTGACACCAGCTGACCCGTGACAGTAGTCATACTGGCTCCTGTGTCACACAGAGCCTCCACCTTGTGCCCATCATTGGTGACCCACTGCCTATACTTAGAAGTTTTGGCAGCCATGTGTGCATTTGGCATCATTTCCTTATCTCCCAGGGATACCAATGACACCTCTATCTCCTCCCCAAAGCTAACTGGGACCATCCCCCCCCCCCCCAGCGCTACACTAGCCAACCTAGGTGTCTGCACCTCCATTGGGGGGCTGTGTCTTGGGATACTGGGAGTCACTCTTATAGTGTCCAAACTTGAAGCACTTTAAGAATTTAGAGATAAACTTCCCTTTCTTCTTGTCAAAGTACCCTGGCTACCTGTCAGATTCAGGTGGGGAATGGTTACCACAACGGAATTGTTTTGGGGGCCTTTTGAGAACTCCTTATTTTTAAGTTTTTCTCCCCCCTCTTTCTTCTGGGGGGAACCCTGACCACCTTTGTGGGTGCCCCCCCCCCCCCAGGTACCTTCTTGGACACTTTGACACTAACCCAGAAGTCCGCCACCTCAGCAAGCTTCCTAGGGTTAGTCAGCTTACTGTCAACTAGGTGCTGGCGCAACTCTGTAAAGCAAACACTGAACATATGCTCTTTCAGGACCAGATTATCTAGCCCCAAATAGTCATCTACTTTACTGCCTAACACCCATCCATTCAGTGCCTTACTGGAGAAATCAAAAAAGTCTACCCAGTTCTTTGTGGAGAGTTTGGTGCTGTCCCTAAACCTCTGATGGTAATTCTCAGGTGTCAGCCCAAACTTGGCAAACAAAGCAGTTTTCATGGGTGCATATCTGTTTTGATCCTTAGGATGCAATGCAAGGAGTGTGTCCCTCCAAACTACTGGTACATTCCACCACAAGGCTGCCCCCCATTGCTCTTCAGCGACCCCATGAGCCCTTAGTGCATCTTCATAAGCAGCCAATCACTTATCAAAGTCATCTCTCGTCACATAACTTGGCACTACATTTTTGGGTATACAAACCTTCCTTTTCTCAGCAGGTCCTGCATGTATGCTGCCACTATCACTGCTGGATTCAGACTGCCTCACCTTGATATCCAGATCTTTGAGACTCTGTTCATGATCCAACAAAAGTTTCTTTTCAGACAAAACCCTTTCAGCCTAAGCTTCAGCCTATTTGGCTTCTCTCTCTGCCCTCCTCTCCTCCTGTTGAACTTCACTTTTTAACTTTGCCATTTGCAGTTGAAATTCTCTCTCTTACCTCCTTTCCTCTGTGGTCAGGCTGTGGCTAGAGACACTGCTCCCTGGTTTAGCAAACTGGTACTACCTAGTACCCTGCTGGTAATTTCCCATGGATGAAGTCCTGACCATAGTTGGTGTTTCTAAGGTCCTCGGGCTCTTTGATAATTGTCACAGTGTACTCCTCCTACCTAATACTACAAGCTGGGAATTAAAACGTTTTAAAATAATTTTTGCCTGGAGAACTGACAAAAGACTGGGACAAACCTGCCAAGACAATTTGACAAGGTTGGATTGCTACTGGGCCAAAGATTCAGGCCACTTCTTCTATGAGCTTTTCTATGGCTACCAATCTGTTACAGCCGGGCATTACAAAGAATGTATCCAGACTTGTTAAGTACTGTTTGACTTTAGCTTGCAGCTTTGCTCTGCTGCATGAATCTGAGGTCTTAAAGATTGACTAATTCTGAAGGAAAAAATCTTCACCAGGTGAAGGGGCCATAGTGTATCTGGCCAGTGAGGAAACTTCCTTGAGTGCATATTTTAAATTTTTCCAACTTAGAGCTCTCCGGACAAAGGTTGGAGGCTTCACCAGGACTTCAACTGAAAGCTATCTGACCTTGTGGAACCCATGTTCGCCACAGTCTGCTGCCTTGCCCCACTGAGGATTTTTGATTTCCATGAAAGAAACAAATTCAGAAGGTAAGCTCTTGACCAGCAGGGCTGATCAGGTCTCTGTATCTGACCAATACTTCATTGTGGTCTGCCTTAACTTTTGACTTTGACCCAGTCTGACACCATCAGTTCCCGTGGATTGGTGCTTTGTGATTTACTAATATCAAATGCAACAAAGTGCAGCAACTTGGTGGCTCCATATCTACCAAGATATAGCAGTTTGCTCTGTTTCCAAATGTTGATGTATAATATGGCTGACTTATACAATGCACACACTTTTGCACAGTAGTGCAAAGGAGACTGCATGAGTTTAGCATAGGTTTTGAACTGAAAGGTTACCTTTCCTGTACTACATACTAAGCTTAGGCATGAATTAACAAATTTCCCACCTTGTATGTTGGTTGTACGGCACAGCGCACTTGCAAAGTTAGAGAGGTCCTTCTTCACGCCTATCTCTGCCAAATGTGTGTTAATGTTAGTAAATATAAATTTACATTAAAATCATGGGTGATACCCTAGAAACACCCATACACCACACAAGATATCTTCTTAACACAAAGTTTAGCATGCCACTAATTAGTGGTACAGCATGCTGGAAAGTAAACTCCAAATCATTTTTAGAAGACAAGGCAGTATAGCACTCCTGATATGGATCATGGGTTCTATGAAGATGACCATTAATGTTTCTCATATTTGCTGGGATTTAAAAGGTGTTTTCACCTTTATCTATGTCTGATGTTCCACTGATGGCTGACTTGGAAAAAGGTGGTAAGAGCAGTAGGGGAGACAGCCTGTTCCGTAGAGCTCAAATCAATATGCAACACCAACAGTTCACCTGTTTCAAGGATGGTCTGGTTCTGTGGATGGCCATGTGGGCAATGAAGGGTTATAGTACAATATTCAGAGCTGCCTTGGTTAGAGGTCGGGATGAAACTTTTGCGTGTGGCATGCTCAATATAAATGTTACCATGCCTGCTAAGTTTAACGTTGAACAGGCTTACGATGTTCTGGTTATTTAGGGTAAGTCCCATCTGTAGCTTTACACCCTAAATAGGCTTTGCATATTGTTTGCCTTTGAGTCCAATAAGGAATTAGGAACGAGTAAGCAATGTGAAGTATAACTAAGTGACAGCATTTGTGTTTAATCACATTCTAAACATAATTCAATGAAAGCAAACAGCTAAAGTAGAATTTTTATGCCTATACCATTTCAGAGAAGTTTTTTACTTTTATAATTTCAATTGTATTATCGTATTTTCTCTCCTATTAATAGTATTCTAGCCTCCCTAAGAAATGTCTGCATTAGTGTGTTGTGGTATCGACTGCTAAACATTAAACATTAAAATGTTTCTTCTTCATTTCTAAAAATAGAATCTGTCCCCGACTACTTAGAAAATTAAATAATATTAAAATACTAGGTCTCCATCTTTCAGTAATGGGTCAGTGGGGGGTCTCCGGATTCCAATAATGATTCACTGGGGGTCCCCGGGTTCCAGTAATGATAGAGTGTGGATCCACAGAGGTCAAAAGGTTGGGAACCACTGTATTATCGCATTTGTTCTCATATTAAATAGTTTTCAGCATTCATAAGAAAAGACTGCATTGGGGTGTTGTAATATCGACTGCTAAACAACAAACTATGTTCTCATTTGTAAAAGTAGAGTCCGTACATTTGTTACAGAGGTTCATAGTTACATATCTAACCCTGGGTTCTTTGTTCTCTTTACCTATGCTTTGATATATTGCAGAGGTTTTACTTTTTATGGCATTTATCTGTAAAACAGATGTCAAGGAAAGGTATGGATCACAGGAGTGAGGTACTCTCAAAGACTATTATCAAGGGGAATTAATGTTAATCAGTAATGTTGTTGATGCTTGCTTAGAGGAAATGGTCTACACGTTGAAGTATGCACTGATAAACCAAAACATGCACTGATCTTTCATATAGTGGCATTCTTCCGATGTACTAAGCAAACAAGGCAGATTGCATTTGGGGGAACACCGTGTTTCAGACATGAAGTACTATTATTCCATTTACACAATGTGGTTGCTATTTTTGACTGGCACAGTATTTTGCACACTAGCCTATATACTAATAGGTCAGTTCACAGAATGCCAAATTGCAAGGAATCTCAAAACAACCTGCCCAATTACTATTCATTAGCCAGGCATTCATTTTCAACGTATTCTGAGTTGCTGTAATCATACTGATGGTGCTGTAATCATATTGATGGTGGAATGCAAGAGACAACAGATCAGCATCTGTCTGATTGCATCCCTTTTTAAAAACAAGTATAGCTGGTGCTTATTAATGTAACTGGTGCCACTCTAAAGAAGGTTTTCTGGACTGTGAACTAAAAGGGGAACAGGATGTAGTCGTCAACTGGATCAACGGCTACTCCCCTGAGGTTTCCACCCAATTTCCCTTAGGGCAAAACATTCTAGAGGGATCCCTCACCCTTTGTGAATCAATTACAATCACAACTCTGGGGTGGGATACTCATTAATGGTTTGCAATAATAATTGCGACCATTAACCATAAATATGTTTGCCTTCTAAATGGAAATGGTAGGGGGATACCATTTAACATCCCCTTCTATTTGTGACTTAGAAGGGATCGCAAACATCCTTTCACAAGTCGGAAAGAATTTTCTAACTTGTAAAAAGTATTTGGTTTAACAAAGAAATGCCATTTTGAAGCCACAAGCCCAGTGATATTGAGAAATGCAGGGGTTACAGTCACAAAATGGCTTTGTTCATTAGTCATTAGTGTTTGTTTGCAATTGTGAAAAAGTGAGTTTCGTTTTTGTTTCAATCTCTTGAACAGTGAGTTTACTTTTGGATTGTTATGGCGGAATGTTAGGTTTAGATTTTCCTGGTAACTGTAGAACAATGAGTTTATTTTTTATTTGTTATTGGAGAACATTGCATTTAATTTCCCCCCGTAGCTGTAAAACATTATTTTTGTTTTTTTTGTTGTTCAAGAATTTTTTTTGTATCTCCGTCAGAAACAAGCCGAAAAAGCGAAAAGTTGTTAGTATTCAAAATAAACATAACTATTGAGAGCTGTGTTTGCGAGGCTACGTGAGAAACTGCCTAGGTAGCCATGCCATGACATTGAATTACAATGTAAAGTACTGTATTGGAATACCTTTCTTTATAATGCAGCAAAAACAACCCAAAATCCAGTTAAATTCTGCAAACATGCTGAAAATAATGCCTCATAGATATCCATAGTGAACAAAGTGGCATTCTATGCAATTTGATGTTATGCCTTCCACGGCTAAAATTTTAGAATTACTTGCCCGTTCTGATTGTAAATTGTATATATTTTAAATATGTCCTTGGTGAATCCCATGTAGAGATCTGACTGACTTTTACAATGCACACATGTATGCACAATAGTACAAAGGAGACTGCCTGAGTTTAGCATAGGTTATGTACTGGAAGGGTACCTTTCCAGTACAAAATACTAATCTGAGAATATAAAACTTTTCCCACTTTGTATGTCTGTTGTACAGCACAGCATACTTGCAAAATTAGAGAAGGGTGGAGAACAGACAACTATTCTCCTTCAAGCCTGCTTCAAGAAAGCATATCTTTTTTTACAGAAAGCCCTGTCAAAATGTCTATAAATGTTAGTAAGTAGGGATGTGCATAAAAATTCTGGGTGGTATCCTGAAAACGCTCATACACAACACATAAGATGCCTTATTAACACAAAGTAGAGCTTGCCACTAATTTGTTTCACAGCCTGCTGGAAAGTAAAACCCAAATCAATCAGGGGATGGAGCAGACAAGCACGTCTGATTTGAACCACGGGGGAATGTGAAAGTGATCGTCAATGTTTCTCAGACTTGTTGGAAAAGAGTGATAGATTTTTGCACACTTCAGTGTATGATGTTCCACTGGTGTCCGGCTTGGTAAAGGGTGGCAAGGTAAGTAGGAGATAATGCCTTTTCCATAGAGCTCTAATCAATATGCATCACCAACAAATTTGCCTGTTTTAATAATGGTCTGGTTCTGTGGATGGTCATGTGGCAATAAAGACTTACACTTTATTATCCAGAGCTGCCTTTGTTAGAGGTCGGGAATAAAACTTTTGCATGTGGCATACTCAATATAAAAGTTACTATGCCTGCTAAGTTTAACCTTTAACATGCTTACCATTTTCAGTTTTTTTAGGTTCAGACCCATCTCTAGCTTTAGACCCTAAATAGGCCTTGCATATTGTTTACCTTTGAGTCCAATAAGGAATTAGGAACGAGTAAGCAATGTGAAGTATAACTAAGTGACTGCATTTGTGTTTAATCACATTTAACAAAAGTACATTCTAAACATAAATTCAATGAAAGCAAACAGCTAAAGTAGAATTTTCATACCTATACCATTTCAGAGGAGTTTTTTACTTTTATCATTTCAATTGTATTATCGTATTTGCTCTCCTATTAATAGAATTCTAGCATTTATAAGAAATGTCTGCATTGGTGTGTTGTGATATAGACTGCTAAACAATAAAATGTTTCTTCTTCATTTCTAAAATAGTTACATGCCTAACCCTCAGTTCATTCATCTCGTTATCAATGCTTTGATGCCTTGCAAAGGTTTGACCTTTTATGGCATTTATGTGTACAACAGATGTCAAGGGAAGGTATGTATCACTGAAGTGAGGTACCTTCAAAGACTATTATCAAAGGAGAGAAATCTCAATCTATCACGTTGTTAATGTTTGTTGAGCGGAAATGGGCTACATGTTCAATCCTGGCAATATATTTGTAAAATGAAGTATGCACTGGTAAACTGAAGCATGAGCTGATCTTTCATATAGTGGCATCCTGACGAAATACTAAGCAAACAACACAGATTGCATTTGAGGAACACCGTGTTTAGGACCTTCTAGCGTAGGTATTTTAATACAAATTATTAATGAGTGCTCATGTATTCTGAGTAATAGATTTGCATAGAAAATGTAATAACGATAGAAAAATAATGCACGCATTTGAAAATGTGATCATGATGAGTGCGCTACCAATCTTCACAAAGTGTACTTAATAATAGTTTATTAATATAAAATGTTGAGTATATGTTTGACTATTGTAGTAATGTGTTATATAAAGGGTTATGTGTTATGTATTAGCTTTATTAATTGTATGCCTTAACTTAGCGGAGGTCTCGGCTTAGTTGCCAGGCCTCATGTCAAGCTGTATTTCTTAACGTGTAATAAAATGGCTGTCCTAGAGAGTTAAACTGTGATTTTCCATTGTATTGTGTAATTGGGCTCATTGCTAAAAGGCTTTCATATCAGAACCGACTGCTACAAGATGCTGTTCTTGCTAAATGTATCAATATGAGTGAAATGTGTGTGAGACTGACTTTCTCAGGAGACACTGATTGGAGTATAACCTGCAACAATATTGGAGTATAACCTGCAACAATATTGTTACCTGACGAGCCAGATGATGAGGACATTGCACGAGAAACCAATCAGCAACATGTGAATGAGGTAGTGGTAGAATTCATAGATTTGGAGTTTTAGTTTTATTGGACAAAGTGTGAATATGTGATCCCTTGACCAATAGGGACTTGGGAAATAGTTTTAGAGAATTTAACTTAATGGGAGTACACCAAGAGGCGATACGCCATTCTCTTTATTTTTCTTCAGGTTGTACCTCTATTCTTTCGAGTTTTTTAAAGACTTTGCATTTTCTGAACTTTGATGCTGAATCCTGAATCCTTGCTGATCGAACCAATGTCCTTGTGATGAAGATTATTTTAGCTTGCCGATCCAATTTAGGAGAGGTATTATTGTATACATGTGTTTGTTATGCATGTTGGCTTTTTTTTCTTCGTTCCAACCACACTGTTTTGATAGAGGCATAGTTAGATGTTTTCCAAATTTGTGGTACTAAATTGTTTCGCATGAAGCCCAACATGCTGATGCTAATCTGACGTTAGATAAGGATCCTCACTAATGAAAATCTGCCAATATCATTTCTTTTCTGAATCTAGAAGTATGTGATATCGTTTGCGCAATTTTTCTTGTTATTAATTTACACCGCAACATAAGAATATGTAATATTTAAAGCTTTGATTAGATTGCGGTTCTTCCATCGATTTGGACAGCCAGTGTTGTTTCTGTATGTGTATCAATTGATTTTCAGATTAATTTACATGATGTTAGCATTGTTAAAATAGGGAATAAATATTCTAACTTTTTACTAATAGGCGTGGCTATTCATGACTGAAAGGTCATGGTGTGTGACAATTACTGACTTCAATGATTATTAATTTCATTGATTATTGTTGATTATCGATTTTGCCAATTGATTATTGATTATTGATCTGCATGTTCTGGAGTTATGATGGGATCATCTTAATTGCAAGTCAAATGGTTCATCGACCTACTCACGTCCCCTTTTAAATTCCCTTATTAGGGTCAGAGTAACAGATACTGATAGAGGAGATAGCAGAGACGGATGGTTTGTCTCCTTAAGAGCTCAACATAGACGACCGGAACAGAGACGATAGCACAAACCGTCATGGCTGTTCCCAGAGATGGTAGCATAGATGTCTGGAATAGAATGACAGATATTAACAGAGATAGTAATAGGATTGATGGTTTTCAGAGGTGGTAGCAGGAAGACATAAAGATCAACGGAGATGGTAGTAGCTTGAAGATTTGGCCTTTTGAGAGTTCATTATTACTGAGATTTGGATTTTCTTTTCAATGATGTTAATTGGAAGAAAATGCTTCCCTATGTCCAGAAAGGATTTTTCCAGAATCTGGGATCTTGCTAATGGTTGTTTGAGGATGTTCTTGGCATTCTAGTGACAGTGTGAATGTAGTAGGTTTTGCGCTTGCACAGCTTCTGCAAATCGCAGGTGAATGGTGATGTTTGTGAGGGTTTAGAGAGTTTGGGTACTCCAAATAAAGTTGTACAAGGAGAGTGCATACTCTGCAGTGTGAGAGTAGGGAAGTCATCGAACTTCACATGTGTGTGGTGCTTTGTGCTAAAACATTGTCCACATGGTTGTTGATGTATGTATGCTTGGTCTAAGACTTCGGAGTATATTGAAAAGTGTGAGACACTTGGCCCCATATTTATACTTTTTTAGCCCCGCATTTGTGTCATTTTTTACGCAAAAGCAGCACACACTTACAAAATACAAATGTATTTGGTAAGCTTGTGCTGATTTTGCAACAAAAAACAACGCAAATGCAGCGCTAAAAAAGTATAAATATGGGCCCTGGTTTCATGTTGTAATCTGTCTGGTTTGATAGGTTGAGTCAAAGTGAGTGAAAGAAAATTTAGACTGAGATCTGGCAAGTCCTATGTGAACCACGACAGACCCACTGATCAGTTGAGAGTAAAATTTGCGGGTCCAATTTTGCTTGTGAATCTGGGAGACTTAGAAAGAAAGGGTAGCTGTAAGTGTGGGAAGAGCCGCTAATGAAAAATCCATAAAGTTTCTGAAGCGATTGTGTTACTTTTCCTGTAGTATACCAGCAGCTGTGGTTTTTGGTTTTGATTAGTGCTTGCAATTTTGCATTACTTCTGTGTGAATTGGAGTTTGGGAGGACAAGCCGCATGACTTTGTCAGCCGCAGTGCAAGTGAGTATGACGTCATTGGAGCCATGCTGGGATAGGTCGGTTAGTGAGAAGGGCCATGCACGGATTGGCAGCTGTTGCTCAGAGGCAATTGGTTGAGAAAATAGGTGAAGTGAATTCTGGGATTAAGAGTCACTTCCTGATTTGATTTTGAATAACAATAAATGTTGAAAAGTTGAAAGTTTTCAAAGCATTAAAGAGTGTTTTAAGGGAAGATACGTACATTACAGCGAGTATAGGTGAAGCTACACCGCCAGGAAGTACACCAGCTTACATTGTAATGGAAGACAAGGATGTCTTTGGCTAAAGCAATGGTGCAAAGTGACAGAGAAGAATGGGAACTTAGCATTTCCTGCAAATGGGATGATTTGAAGGCTCTAGAGCATTTAAGGATGGTGCTATATGAATCAAAGCCCCTTCCGAGACCAGCACAGTCTGAGGCATTAGCAATTTGGGAGCTAGTATCCAGACAGCAACAGCAACAGAAATTCGAGAGGAGAATGAGAAAAGGAGAAAAGACTTTAACAGAGACTAGGTGGGACAGTGCTCAGAGAGTTTGGAGGATGGAGACTCTACACGGAATCAAGTTGTTTCCAGCGGGTAAGGAAGGAAGGAAAGCTACTAGAAAAACTAACAGAAGCCCGTCTGGAAATAGGGAGGCTAGGAAGTCTGCAAAAGTGGAGGAAGAATCAGACGATGATGAGTTTATCTTACAATTATTGAGAAATTGCCCACCACCATATGCAGCACATGAGAGTGGTCCAAGTACCACTGTTGATCCTTCAGTTCCGACACAGGTTAATGGGATAGTGAGTCCCACACAGGTTAATGCTAGTCTGTCACAGAATATGATGCAGAGTCGTCTTAATGTGCCTACTACTCCTGTAGTGCAAATTCAGGTGCAGCTGCCACTAGTTCAGAGAATTACCCTGAGGTGCCCATTAAGGAAACAACTTAAAATTTAATGGTGCCTATGGAAGGGGTTTTCTCGAGACCAGTGTTGGATTCAGACTGAACCAAGTCCACTTTTACTGCCCCAAGTGCAGCCACAAGCCAAGCCAAGATTTACTCCAGTAACAGGGACACAGTCAGAGATTACTCCAATGATGGATCAGAACATGGGAGTTACTCTACCACTGAACCTAAGTACCAGAACAACCCCTGATGTTATATCTTTACCTATTACTGTTGGTCAAGCAGTCCACCTGTTTGCACAGAAAAAACCTAGTGTAGGTGAACAGGGTGTCATGAAACAGAATGTAATGAGGAGAGAACATAACGACAATGCTCGAGGTCTCTCCTGTGGGATGGACTTTTGATGGATCAAGATCACTGTTGGACCTTAGTCCATTTGGAGTACTTCCTGATACTAGGTAGGATTAAACATTAGCCAGAGTTTGAAAATGTTTACACCGCAGTCCCCAAATGCAATTGCACAGCAGGTGCCGCCAGACCAAGCCAGTAACAGTTTATTGCAAGGATTGACCGCTTAGCAGTTGACTGAATGGTTAGAAAAGCAGAATACCCCACAGAGTGCTCCTAACGGAGAGGAGTGTTTATTATGCTAGGCTAAGCATGGAAGCGGGTGAGCTCATTGAAGGAACGATGGGTGTGAATAGTAGTATGTACTGTTTGTGGATTAATCCCAGTAGCCAATCGGTATCCAGCAGGTGCTAGTGGTGCTGGACGCGCTGGTGTTGTGTTCAAAGTCTGCATTATGAACTGAACAAGCCGTCTGTATAGTGTTACTGTCTCATCATATATATTTTGCATATCTGCTGCCTGCACGTTTTGAATACCTGGGTGAGGTGTTAATGTGGCGAACATGGGCCACGTAGGTCCGTCATTACCTAGGGGACCTAATCTCACGCATTGTATTACATGTAGGAGGGAGCCTTCAAACCAGTTCTGATGCTCCTGATAAGTGAGCAGTATTTCATCACACTGGTATGCTTGGTACCGTTGAGGTACATTAGCAATTCTACATGTGTGAAATGTGGCTGACCTGGCATCCTCCTCAGGAAAGGTGACCCAGGAATAGAAAGTTTATTTGTGGTAAGCTTCATTAAATCTACTATAAATGTAGCATCCCCGCCCCTATCTGTTAAGCCATGTGCTACTGGGAGTAATGTTAATACTTGTCTAGCATTCTCAGGAATGTCTATGTCCATATTTGAAAAGAGAAGAGAGGAAAAAAACAATTCCCTGTAGAGATGGAACACCAAGTGGGGAGTCTATTCCTTTTATGAGTTCGAGCTCGAACAACCTACAGCGTAATTAGGTGTTCCCTGTTCAGCTGAGAAGGATTTCCCAAAGACCATGGACGTCTCCGTATAATGGTACTTAGGATACCTGTCATCTGTGAGACAGTGATAGTTGAGGTACTCGTAAATTAGTGCCTAAACACCATTGTTGGTGGCGCCGTGAATCCATCCGCCTAAATGATCGTTCTTACATCTGACGATCTGGCCTCATTTTTTGATGACTTTTTACAAGGTGACTTCGGAGGTCATCTTCAAGATCCTGACTATAGTTCCACGCCACAATGATTTACTTTGGCCTGCAGTGCTTGTCTTGGTTGACTTTAAGTCTCTTTAGTATGTTTTAAACGTTCAATTTTTAACTATGTTTTTAACTTTGGTTTTTTAGCTTTTGGATTCCCTCACCTTTGGTGGTGTCCATTACTGGCATCATACTTCTTACGGCAATGGGGAGGGTGTTTTGAATCCTAGTTTGTTTTAATAGGATAAAATGAGTTAGCTTAGCCTTTGCCTTGTAGACTCATGCTCTGGTCACCTAGTGACTTTTAACCTACTTAGCTTGCTCCGTCTTAGACCATTTATTTAATGAATTCTTCTAAGATAGCTGCCTTGTTTATAGCTAGGTCCTTTTGTTTAGAGTTATGTTATCCGTGTCACTACGCTAAGGCCTCAACTCATGCAACAAAGACAAACAAACTGTAGGTGCTCACATTAGAAAATACCATCCCAAACATGCAGCGTTATCTATTATTTTGGAACAACCTACGTCAGGGGTCCCAGTAGATCTGTATAAATACATCACACTTTAGACAGATAATCAGAGGGATTACGACCAGGTACCATCTCTGCTATCGATGCTGTTGATGATGGAGTTTTGAAGGAAGCATTGAGCAGCCCATATAATTCATCGATAATGGGTTTGCAAAAGCCATATGGGAAAGTTCTAATTGTCCAAGATTTGAGAAAAATAAATGAGATTGTGGCCAAATGTTGTCCCGTGGTACCAAATCCAGTTATGATGATGTTTCAGATTCCATGTGATGCGGAGTGGTTCACTGTCATTGATTAGCCATAAGCATTTTCTTCTGTGACTCTTCATGAGGACAGCCAATTTCTCTTTTGTTTCAAGGTTTTGGACCAAGTTTATTGTTGATGCAGAATTCCTCAAGGGTTTTCAGTGTCACCTTCTATATTCAATCAGATCTTGAAAAAGAATGTGGAATCGTTGGACTTACCTTTCCAATCGTCCTTGGCACAATACATTGATGACTTGCTGATTGCGTCCAAAACAAGGGGCAAGTTCAAAAATGACACGATTGCCATACTGAATAATTTGGGAAAGAATGGTCAAAAAGTGTCTCTGCTTAATTAAATTGCAATAATGTCAGAAAGAAGTGAAATACTTGAGTCACCAGATTGAGAAGGGATCAAGAAAGATATCCAGAGAAACGGTTACAACCATATTGCAGATGAATCCCCTGACCACAGAGAGCGATGTCAGGATGTTTTTATGGCTGATAGCCTACTGTTGTCAATGGAGTCCCAAGTTTTCAGACATTTCGAGACCATTGCAGAAGCTGACTCATGAGGAAGTCACTGATTCCATAGTGTTTGACCAGGCTGGAATTAAAGCGTTCACTGAATTGAGAGAGAGTCTGTGCATGGCTCCAGCTTTGTATATGCCTGACTACATGAAACCTTTCACATTGTTTTGTCATGAGCGTGATGCATGTTTCTTGTCTGTCTTAACACAGGTCCATGGAGTTGTACACTGCCCGGTATCATATTTTTCAGCTACTTTGGACCCAGTTGCAGTAGCCTTACCAGGTGTTTCCGCGCAGTTGCAGTGGTTGGTCAAAGCCTTACACAGTGTGAGGGCATTATGATGGGATATCCTTTGAATATAATGGTCCCTCACTCTATTGAGATTCTACTTACAAGGACAAAAACCCAATATTTGACTGGTGCGAGAATGAACAGATATGAAACGAGTATTCTAGGGTCACCAAATGTGTCATTTAAAAGAAGTACAGTGCTGAACCCAGAAACCTTATTTCCTAATGAAAATGTTGAAATTGAAAAGGTGGAAGATGTTGAGCATTAATATCTTGAAGTAACTGATTTGTGCACAAAACCGAGACCTGACATTAGAGATACCCTATTGGAAGAGAATGACCAAATTATCTTTATTTATGGTTGTTGCCTTAGAGACAATACAGTGACACTTGGAGCAGGATATGCAGTGTGCACAATTACTGTTATTTTGGAAGCTTCTTGGCTTTGAGGAGTGTATTCTGCCCAAGTAGTAGAACAGGCAGCCCTTACTAGAGCAGGCCATGTTTCTTCTCAGCTGAAAGGTACAATCTATATGGATAGCCAGTATGGATTTGGATGATTTTGGTCAGCTGTGGTCACAGAGATGTCTCATGGCCTCTTATGGTTCACCAGTGAGAGACGGTGAAAGGATAAAGGAACTGATCAATGTTATCCAAATACCTGAAAAGATTGCCATGGTGAAATGCAGTACACATCTGAAGTCGCAGGAGTTTGTATAATTGGGAAATAGTTATGCAGATCAAGTCGCAAGGTTTTGAGCATTGAACTGTATATCATTCAAAGATAAGAGGGAAATGTTAGGTGAAGAAAATAAAGCATGTCCAAGTTTTGCATTAAAAGTAATTGACACCTTGGAGGAATTGAAAATGTTGCAGAATAATGTTGACAGGGAGGAAAAACGTTCATGGAGTAAATTGAGATGTGTGCAAAGACAAGATGAGCTGTGGGTTTCAGAAGAGGGTCATTGGGTTTTGCCAAAAAGTCTGTTGTCTCAAATGGCTAGGTATTATCATGGTCAAGCACATGTTGAGAGGGATGCCATGATTCGGTTGGTCAAACATGATTGGTTCAACCCAAAGTTTAGACAGGCTGCTGAAGCAGTTTGCCATCGTTGTGTCATTTGCCAACAATTGAACACAGGGAAAGAGACAGTGGTTAATTTGAGCCACATTGGAAGAGCAGGAGGTCGATTCAGCAGAATGCAGATGGATTTTATTGAGATGCCTGTGTGTGGAGGTTTGAGATATTTGTTGATGATTGTGTGCATTTTTAGTCACTGAATTGAAGCTTACCCTACACGAAGAAATGACAGTCTCACAGTAGAGAAACTACTGCTTAGGGAACTGATACCACGCTTCGGTTTCTGATCTCTGTGGAATCAGATAGGGGAAGTCACTTCAACAATGAAGTAATTAAATTACTGTGTGCAGCATTGGACATTGTGCAGAAGTTGCATTCTATTTACTGCCCTGAAGCATTAGGACTAGTGGAACAAATGAACGGTACCTTGAAGTTAAGAGTTGCAAAGATGTATGCGTCCACAAATATGAAATGGCTTGACACATTGCCTTTAGTTCTGATGACAATGAGAAATACAACTGACAGAAAAACAGGATTGTTGCCGCATGAGATCCTTAAGGGCCGAGCTACGAGGTTGCCAGCGGTGCCTGCAAATGCACTTGTCAACATTACAGATGATGTGATATTGGACTACTGCAAAGTTCTGGCTGATGTGGTTTGCTCTTTCTCTCAGCAGGTGGAATCCACCATACTGCCACAGATCCATGACCCAGGGCTCAACCTGAGAGCCGGAGAATGGGTTGTGGTCCGGAAACACGTGAAGAAAACTTGTTTGGAACCTTGTTGGAAAGTGCAGTTTCAGGTAGTTCTGACAACGTGCACAGCTGTGAAGTGCCCTGATGTTCCGAACTGGATCCATGGCAGTCACACAAAGAAAGTGGCATGTACACTGGATAATGAAGAAGAGTTGTTGAGAGTATTAACAACAGCAGAGCAAGTCTCAGAGCCGGAAAGAGAAGAAAGAGGAACTGATACAGGATCTGAGCCCATTGAGGATGGTTCAGTCACTCCTGTGAGAGACGAAGCAGAAGACCTCCAGGATGGTGAAGGAGAGCCTATCTCAATTGAGGCAGCAGGAGAGCCTAGTCAGAGGAGGGCTTTCCCAGAAGCATATGATTTTGAGAGACAAAAGGAGCAATTGCCAGACCCCAAGGGGAAAGGTGTTGAGGCAGATCAAAGTCACTGTGGTCTGACTTCTCTGGAACATGTTGCAGGTCTGTCAAGAGAAAACACTGCAGAGCAAGGAGAAGTTTCAAATTTGACTCTGAAGAGATCACTGATAAAAAATCCATTGAAAGGAGATAAGTGGCCAGAGTTGCAAGGAAAGGGAAAGGAAGTGGTTGTTGAGACAACAATCGAGGAAGAAGTAAATACAAAAAGCAGACAAGATCTAAGTGAAGGAGAATTAAATGGCGATCAAAAGTTGAAAAGAAAGAGAATAGCAAGTCAAAGATACGCAGTTCCTGAATGGGCATAAGCAACTACAAGTGAATGGCAGCAAGAATTTTTGTCTTTTTGTTTTTTTAGAGACATTCCGGGTCAATATTTTTGCACTTGAAGGAACCTGATGAACTGTACTGTTGAAACAATCTTAGGAAATGTTTGAGAAAGAGACTGTAGAAAATAACCGGAAAAGACATAGATAACCTGATTTGACTTTTGAAACCTGATTTTGACAAGCTGCTTACCGATTTTAGACAAGGGATCCTGGAAGTGAAACCGATAGCTGTGAACAATGGCTGAAAGAAGATTATGTTTAGAGTTTGCTGCAGTTTTTCTAAATTTTCTTCTGCTTTCTGATTCTTTACAGATCATGAGTAAAATTAGCAAGCAGGGTAAGAATACTAGGTGCTGTAAATGTACGAGTACTGGTTTGTGATTATGTGTGGGATATTGTTTAAGGTATTGATTGTGGGTATGTCTGTTCTTGAGTGAAGCCAACCATACTTCTGCTTTTGATGCAACTACTGAATTAACGGCAATAAAGAAGTTTAGGTTAGATGAGAAGTATTTGCATGAGGGTACTAATGCACAAGGAGAACTTTCTTCTAATGTCTTCTATCGCTTGCTGAGTGATTATGTTGAGACAATGGATGTGAGGAATTGTTATGTGGGTACTTCATCAGTTCAGGAAGGAGTTAAGTACCATAGTCTGCCTCTAACATATGGAATAAGTTGTAGCCTGTTACCAACAAGATTTTATAACCAGGAGTTCATCCAGTACTTTTATTCAAATTATGATGTTGTGTTTTCGTTCGTCCCTATAATTAGGTCTTGGAGTAGAGTAGTTAGGGATAATGGCCTAGTAATAGTTAGAGGTTTGTTTAAACCTACATTGACATTTGGCACAGATTACGCACACCCCAATAATTTAACATGCTTGCTTACATCTTTAGAGAAGAGCTTCTTCGATCACACAGATGTCAGGAGAAAGGCATTGAAGGAGAGGTTAGAGAAGGGCTTAGAGAAAAGGCCTTACAGGAATGATTATGCTTATAGTGCAATTAAAACACATGGGAAAGTAGTCCTAGATGCATAACAAGTAGGGAAACTCTGCATATATAATCCTAAATCACGTGCTGATACTAAGTTTGTAGGAATGAGTGAATGTAAACATGTGTTTTTGTTTCAGAGTAAATGAATGTTTATGTTGAATGGACAGGACCCGGCAATTCCTGAGAAACACACAGGTATTTTAATTAAAATTATTAATGAGTGTTCATGTATTCTGAGTAGTGGATTTGCATAGAAAATGTAATAACAAATCTGTATGTTGGTTACTGAGGTACATAGTAACATGCCTAACCCTCAGTTCATTCTTCTCGTTATCTATCCTTTGATGCATTGCACAGGTTTGACCTTTTATGGCATTTATCTGTACAACAGAGGTCAAGGGAAGGAATGTATAACAGGAGCAAAGTACCTTCAAAGACTATTATCAAAGGAGAGAAATGTCAATCTATCATGCTGGTGATGGTTGTTTAGCGAAAATGGGCTACATGTTCAGTCCTGGCAACATATTTGTAAAGTGAAGTATGCACTAGTAAACTGAAGCGTGGGCTGATCTTTCATATGGTGGCATTCTGACAAAATTCTAACCAAACAACACAGATTACATTTGAGGAACACAGTTTTTAGGACCTGCTAGCGCAGGTATTTTAATAAAAATTAATAATGAGTGTTCATGCATTCTGAGCAATGCATTTGCACAGAAAATGTAATAACGAGAGAAAAATGGTGCATGCATTTGAAAATGTGATCACAATGAGTGGCCATCAACATTTACAAAGTGTACTTATTAATAGTTTATTAATATGAAATGTTGAGTATATGTTTGAGTAATGTAGTAATGTATCATAAAAAGGGTTATGTCTTATGTATTAGCTTTATTAATTGTAGGCCTTAACTTAGCGGAGGTCTCGGCTTAGTTGCCAGGCCTCATGTCAAGCTATATTTCTTAAAGTTTTATAAAATGGCTGTCCTAGAGAGTTAAACTGTGATTTTCCATTGTATTGCGTAAATGTGCTTGTAGCTAAAAGGCTTTGTCATGAAAACCGACTGCTAGCAGATGCTGTTCTTGCTAAATGTAACAATATGAGTGTAATGTGTGTGAGACAGCCTTTCTCAGGAGGAGAACAATGGAGACACTGACTGGAGTATAAGATGCAACAATATTGTTACTTGATGAGGGGGATGATGAGGACATTACAGGATAAACCAATCAGCGACATGTGAACAGAGTAGTGGTAGAATTCATAGATTTTGAGTTTTAGTTTTATTGGACAAAGTGTGAACATGAGATCCCTTGACCAATAGGGACTTGGGAAATAGTTTTAGAGAATTTAACTTAACGGGACTGCACCAAGAGGCAATATGCCATTCTCTCTATTCTTCTTGAGTGTTTACCTCTGTTCTTTCGAGTTGCTTAAAGACTTTGGCCCTCATTACAACATTGGCGGTAAATCCCCGTTACCGCCGTGCAGAAGACTGCCAACACACCGATGCGGCATCAGAATTGCGCTATGGCTATTACGACCCACAGCTCGGAATCCGCCATAAATCAGACACCCACACAAGTCCACCGCACCAAAGGTCAGTGATAAACTGGTGACAACAAAACCTCCACCCTCATGCCAACAGGAATACGCCCACACTATCACAACCCACGAATCCACGCGGCGGTCTTTCAACCGTGGTATCCATTGGCGGTACACACCGCCCGCTCAAAATACACACACATTTACAAAACACAACCACATTGGACAATTCGAAATACAAACACCTGATACACATACACACACCACTCCCACACACCCAATCCAATATAAAACACACACCCACATCACCCACAAACCTTTACTACCAAAATTTCGAAAGAAGGCCAGAGAGAAACACCACCAGAAACAACACTAGCATCCACAGACACACAACATCATCACTCACACAACATTCACACACCTCAAACAACACACAACACATCCCCTCACACACCAAAACACACACCACCCCACATATCACCCACACCACATCATGGCACCTCAACGACACCCCAGGTTCTCTAAGGAGGAGCTCAGGGTCATGTGGAGGAAATCGTCCGGGTAGAGCCACAGATATTCGCATCACAGGTGCAGCACACCTCCATTGCTAGGAAGATGGAGCTATGGCGCAGAATCATCGACAGGGTCAACGCAGTGGGACAGCATCCAAGAACTAGGGATGAGAACAGGAAGAGGTGGAACGACCTACGGGGGAAGGTGCGTTCCGGGGTCTCCAGACACCAGATTGCTGTACAGAGGACTGGTGGTGGACCCCCACCTCCTCCCCCACAACTAACAACATGGGAGGAGCAAGTCTTGGCAAAACTGCATCCTGAGGGCCTCGCAGGAGTAGCAGGAGGAATGGACTCTGGTAAATCAACTCTTAACTACTATATCCCCCACCCTACCTGCATGCCATCACATACCCCCACCCTTACCCTCACCCCCATCACTCCAACACCTCAAATATGTCCCACTATCACAACCCACCCATCCCAACACCAAGCCCTGCATGCAGCACCAAAGCATGGACACCCATCACCAAAGCATGTCCACTACAGAAGCCCACACAGACCCCAAACCAAATATCACACAAGGACCTAGGCAAGAATGCAAGCACTGGAGTACAGGGTCACTCACCCATTGCACACAATGGCACACACAGATGCAACAATCATGCCTTTACACCCCTGCAGGACCCCTACCCAACGTCACCAGACAGGAGGTTCCAGACATATCCAGTCCCCCCACAGAAGAGGCCCACAGTGATGACAGCAGCTCTGCACAACTGGATGAAGATGACCAGCCTGGCCCATCTGGGACCTCGTGACAGTCGGTTACCCTGACACTGGCACAAGCCACCACAGAGCCTCCCCCCTCAGGAAACACCACCACAGCACTCACCAGCAGGCCCATCCCTCTGTCCCCAGGACACATCAAGCAGCAGTGTGCCCTCCACTACAGGGAACCCAGGCATTCCCACAAACCCAAGAAAATCAGGGACCTGGGGGCAGTGGCAGTGGGCACACGGTTCAGGGGACAGAGGAACAGGAAAACAGGGGAACTGGGAGGACTGCTGTGTGACAGGGGGAGGACAGGCCCAGTGAACCCACTCTCCACGAGGCCCTCTCCAACATCATGGGAGCATACCATCATTCCCAGAAGACAATGGCAACAGTGCTGGCCAAGTTTCAGGAGACCCAGCGGCTGCAGGAGGAACACTATCTGTCTGGGGATCAGGGAGGAACTGAAGACCATTAACACCACCCTTGTCACCATTGTAGGGGTGCTGCAGGACCTTGTCAACACCAGGAAGGACACTGTGGCACAACAAGGGGCCCCTGACACTAGCCTGGATGATGAACAGCCCTCCACCTCCGCTGGCGCTAGTGGACAGGAGGCACTGCCACAGGACCATGACACCAGCACCCCACCCCCTGCAGATGGAGAGCCACCGCACAACCGGTCCCTGAGATCCAGGAACAAGACAGAGAACATTGCCAAGAACCCCGCCAGGAAATGAGACCCCCCTGAATGTCACCCTTCTGTCCGACTTTGTCACTCTGTCCATCCTTCAACAGCCCTTGCTCCACTTCCGATGCCCTTTTGGACAATGCACCTGTGAAACAAATAGACATTGGCATGGATATTACTCCACCATCACCCCTGCCCATTTTACAACCCCCCTCCACTTATTTGCACAGAGATAAACACACATCAATCACAAAACAATCTGGAGTCAGTTTGTGCTTTCACTAATGTGTAATTGCAATAACTATGGAATATAGCAATGTCAATTTAGTTGTCCACATACCGATGAAACACAGCTGTAGGGCTGGAGGAAATATAGCAGAGGTCACAAAGTGGGACCCACATCTGTTAAATGGAAAGGCAAAGTGACGAGTCAGGGTCCATACACTGAGTGAAAATGAAAGACTTATGATAGCTCAAACAAAAGTATGAGATGTGTGAGACAGTGACATTGCTGGATAACGCTGTTTCTGTTGTCAATATACTCTTCTTCTGCCTCCTCTTCTTCACTGTCCACAGGCTCAACAGCTGCCACAAGACCTCCAGCTGGATCATCCTCCTGCAGAAAAGGCACCTGTCGTCGCAAAGCCAGATTGTGCAGCATACACCAGGCCACGATGATCTGGCACACCTTGTTTGGTGAGTAGTAGAGAGAACCACGTGTCATATGGAGGCACCGGAACCTGGCCTTCAGGAGGCTGAAGGTCCGTTCGATAACCCTCCTAGTTCGCCCATGTGCCTCATTGTAGCGTTCCTCTGCCCTTGTCCTGGGATTTTTCACAAGGGCCAGTAGCCATGACAGGCTGGGGTACCTGCAAATTTCGAGGGACAACTGTTAGACACACACTAACCCGTAGTGACAACCCCATACCCAGACAACTATTCACACTGTATAAGGTCCTTGTCCTCACCTATTAGCCACACATGGTGCCTCTGGAGTTGCCCCATCACATAAGGGATGCTTCTATTCCTCAGAATGTAAGCATCATGCACTGAGCCAGGAAATTTGGCATTCACTTGGGAGATGTACTGGTCGGCCAAACACACCATCTGCATATTCATCGAATGGTAGCACTTCCGGTTTCTGTACACCTGTTCACTCCTGCATGGGGGTACCAAGGCCACATGTGTCCCATCAATGGCACCTATGATGTTGGGGATATGTCCCAGGGCATAGAAGTCACCTTTCACTGTAGGCAAATCCTCCACCTGAGGGAGAACGATATAGCTGCATGTGTGTTCAGCAGGGCAGACAACACTCTGGACAGCACGTTAGAGAATATTGGCTGGGACATCCCTGATGCAATAGCCACTGTTGTTTGAAAAGACCCACTTGCCTGGAAATGGAGTACTGACAGAACCTGCTCTAGAGGGGGTATCGCTGTGGGATTGCGGATAGCTGACATCAGGTCTGGCTCCAACTGGGCACACAGTTCATGGATTGTTGCATGATCAAGTCTGTAGGTGACTATTACGTGTCTCTCTTGCATTGTCGACAGGTCCACCAGCCATCTGTACACCGGAGGATGCCGCCATCTCATCACCTGCCCCAGACGACTTGCCCTATGGAGGAGAACAGCGAGCAGAGAGTCAGCCAACACTGAGGTATCACAAAATGTCATTTGCAAACATTTATTAATCCGCAATGTGCCTGTTACTGTGTGTATGCAAGGCCTAGATAGATGTGACACAGTTATTATTAATGCCATGTGCCCCCTGAAATAGCGGCTGCCTGATCTGTAAGGTGGGACAAGGGGACATGAGGTAACTGCGCAGGAGTTCTACCCCGTCGTGGTAGGCGATCGAAGACCGCGGTGCAATCCTGCATTGGTTAACATTGGACCCTATGGTTCCCAGGAGCCAATGCCGATGTACGCCAGCTGTGACGGTACGTACTGCAGCGGACGTGACTCACTTGATTCCTGACCTTCAACAGGAGAGGACCTACACTGCAAGTGCTGCTGTGACCTCAGTCTGGAAGCGACGAAGGCTCATGTGTCTGGGGAATGGGCCCCTGCCTTCACTTCAGAGGAGTTGATGAAACTACTGGATGGGGTCCTCCCCCAGTACACACAACTGTATGGTCCTCCAGACAAAGAGGTGGGTACACTGTGAGCATGCTGCATGGGCAATGAATGTTTGGAGTGGTGTGGATGGAAGATACATGGGGGGGGACTGAGGCCTGCATGAGCGGACGGTGAGTGTATGTGCATCAGGGCAAGGGTGGGAACGTGGGCCAATAAGTGTGACGGTCCTGACGGGTAAAGATTTTCCTTTTCCCCTGTACTATTCCTCTAAGTCAGCGCCCCCCAGAAGAAGGATATTTGGTGTTCCATCGCCAAGGACGTCCGGACCCTGGGGGTCCACCACAGACGGAGCACCCACTGCCAGACAAGATGGGAGGACTTTCGCCACTGGAGCAAGAAGACAGCGAAGGCCCAGCTGGGGATGGCCTCCCAATGTGGGAGGGGTGCCCGTGATGTTCCGGATCCTGGTGGGGATCCTGGTGGGGGCGTATCTGGAGTTGGATGGGCGCTTGAGAGCATCACAGCAGCCACAAGGGGGTGAGAACAGTCACATTCATTTGACTCTGCGCGCATTACGAGGTGTCTGGGTGGGGAGGTGGGCAGTGAGTTCCCCTAGGCCTAGGCGAGGTTGGTAGGCAACGTCCCTTGTGAGGCAGGTACAGTGGAACCCCAACCCCACTAGTGGTTAGTGCCATCTACACCTAGTCAGGCTCCTGTGACTTCCATGTGTGCAGCAATCGGGCTTAGGCCTTGTACCCCATGGGCATGTGAATAATCTAGGAACTATAAGTGTATGGTGTAGTGCAGAAGGCTGCTGTGTCGGTAGTGTCCACCAACGGTAGTGGTGTTGCATGCACTGAACATGTCTTTCTTCTGTCTCCCCCCCTGTTTGTGGTGTCCCTGTTCTTGTGTGCAATAGCATCATCAGACGGAGGAGCAGTGGCACCGGAGCAGGAGGGAGCTGCATCCCACTTGTCCCTGGAGGGCCAAACAACGGAGTCTGAAGCCACCAGTGGGACGGAGGGCGAGGGAAGCTCCACGGCGGGGACAGGAGGTGACAGCAGTGGCAGCAACTCCTCCTCTGATGGGAGCTCCCTTGCGGTGGCGGGCCCCTCTGTACAGCCACCAACCCCCCCTACCAGCACCGCCCTCCCAGCAGCCCCTCAGTGTGTGTCCTGTGCCCACTCACCCAGGAGGGGGGGCATCTCCTTCACCCCAGGCACCTCAGGCCCTGCCCCAGTCAGCCCTGCTGCCCTCAGTGAGGAGGCTATTGACCTCCTGAGATACCTCACTGTTGGGCAGTCTACCATTGTGAATGCCATCCAGGGTGTTGAGAGGCATTTGCAACAAACAAATGCATACCTGGAGGGCATTAATTCTGGCCAGGCAGCCCAACAGAGAGTATTTCAGGCTCTGGCCTCAGCACTGATGGCAGCCATTGACCCTGTGTCCAGCCTCCCCCCTCCAACTTCCTCCACCCAGACACAATCCCCTGTACCTCAGCCTATCCCAAGCACACCATCAGACCAGCATGCACACACCTCAACACATAAAAGTGGCTCAGGCAAACATAAGCACCACACATTCCACAGGAACTCACACAAGCATCATACCCATGCAGACATACCAACATCCACTGCCTCCACTGTGTCCCCCTCCTCCACGTCTCCCTCCTCCCTCCCAGTCTCGTCTCCACTAACACCTGCATGCACTACATCCTCAACCACTACCTCCATCACCAGCACGCCCATCACCACACACCGCTCACGTGCACTCACCACCCCCACTATCATTCACACATCCCCAGTGTCCTCTCCCAGTGTGTCAGTGAGCCCTCCTCCCAAAGTACAGAAACGCAGGCACACACCCACCCATCAGCAATCCACCTCACAACAGCCTCCGGCCCATGCACCTTCACCCAAATTCAGCAGACGTACACCTCCTACAACCACTACCTCTTCCTCCACTCCTAAACCCCCTTTATCTACCCATCCCAGTGTGTCTAAAAACCTTTTCCTGGCTAATGCTGACCTCTTCCCCAGACCTCCCCCCTTCCATCCCCTAGGGCCAGGCTTTCCAGGTCCCAACCAAGGACCTCAGCCACCACATCCCCAGCCACAGTGGTGCCAGCAACTGTGGGCTATTGGAGTGTGCCAACCATCAGGGCTGCCAGTGTGCCATGGAGCGAGGGCAAGGAAATTCTGCCACCTGCCAAGCTAGAAAAGTTGCCAACATCCCAGAGGGAGAAGCAGAAAACACCTACCACCAAGGGGTCAGGGAAAACCAAAGGGGATAGTGGCAAGTCAGCTGAGCCACAATCAAAGGTGGGGAAGTGCCAGAAATTGAAGGGCAGGTCAGGAGAGGGCATGGTGGCACCGACTGAGGGACCAGTGTCACACCTTCTTTCCATGTCGACGCCAACCTGTACGGCGGAGAAGACCGCCACCTGCACCGCCACCTGCATGGCCACAGACCCCGCCACCAGCACTGCTGTCACAGACCCCACCGCCAGCACCGCTGTCACAGACCCCTCCACCAGCACCACCGCCACAGACCCCGCTGCCAGCACCCCTGTCACAGAGCCCGCCGTCAGCACCGCTGCCACAGACCCCGCTGCAAGCACCGCTGCCACAGAGCCGGCCACAAGCACCGCTGCCACAGAGCCCACCACAAGCACCGCTGCCACAGAGGCCGCCACAAGCACCGCTGCCACAGAGGCGCCACAGGCACTGCTGCCACAGAGCCCGCAACCAGCACTGCCGCCACAGAGCCCGCTGCCACAGAGCACAGCGCAAGCACCGCCGCGACTGACACTGCAGCAAGCACTGCCAGCGGCTCCGCGACATCCTGAGCCAGTGGCACCATCGCAGATATGACTGCCATCCCCAGTGGTCAGTCGTCCGAGGCTGGTGGTGATTTCCAGGAGCCTGGGCAGCTTCCATGAAGCATCACTTTCACTGGAGAAAGGCATCCACTACTTCAGTCCTTGGCAGGATGAAGCACTCTCGGCACCAAGCCCCCTCCAGAACCAGTGGAGAAAGGCATCCACTACCTCAGTCCTTGGCAGGATGAAGCACTCTGGGCACAAAGCCCCCTCCAAAACCAGTGGAGAGATACATCTACTACCTCAGTCCTTGGCAGGATGAAGCACTCTGGCACAAAGCCCCCTCCAGAGCCAGTGGAGAGATACATCCACTACCTCAGTCCTTGGCAGGATGAAGCACTCTGGGCACCTAGCCCCCTCCAGAACCAGTGGAGAGCCTAGCCCCCTCCAGAACCAGTGGAGAGATATATCCACTACCTCAGTCCTTGGCAGGATGAAGCACTCTGGGCACCAATCCCCCTCCAGAACCAGTGTAGAGATACATCCACTACCTCAGTCCTTGGCAGGATGAAGCACTCTGGGCACAAAGCCCCCTCCAGAACCAGTGGAGACTGTTATCCACTTGAGAGACTTTGGCTTTGCACTCCCCAGGATAAAGCAGTGGGCAAACCATCCACTGTAAAGACTTTAGAGACTGTGGCTTTTCACTCCCCAGGATAAAGCAGTGGGCAAACCACCCACTGGAGAGAATTGAGAGACTGTGGCTTTGCACTCCCCAGGATACATCAATGGGCATGGAGCCCCATCGTGGACAGTGGCATCGTGCGTTCATCAGGCTGAGGTGCCTGTATATTATCTATGTGAATCCCCTCCAGTGTTCTCTCCGTTTGGAGTCAGGTATCTAGTGTGGGCCTCGCCAATGCATTTTGGACTGAGTAGTCCACGGACAATGATTGATGCACTATCCGGACGTGTGTAGTTGGTGTCCATAATTGTATATACTGGACTTTGAGTTTTAACTGATGAATTCTTTTTTATTACAATAGTTCAAGTAATTTCCTTTTGTCCTTGTGTTATTCACGGGGGTGGGGAGGTGTATATGTAATGGTGCAGCATGTATTTGTGTGTATGGTGTTGTGGGTGAGGGTGGGGGTGTTGTGTGTTTCGTGTGTGTGTCACTCTCATCCCCCCCCTCCCCTGTGTTGTAGGTGCAGTACTCACTGTGGTCATCGCCGCTGTCGTTGGAGCTCCTGATAGAGAACCAGGAAGACCATCGAAGGCAGGATCTGCAGTTCTGGCTCCATGGCGTCCTGGTTCCTCGTGGGGTGTGGAGAGGTGAGTGTTTTCCCTTCTGTGTACTGTTTCCGCCGTGTTTTCATTCACGTTGGTTCCTGCCGGAAAAGGTGGCGGATAGCCGTGTTGTGATAGGGTGGGTGGTACATTGTCTTCCACCTGTCTGTTGGCGGTGTCCGCTGCGCTGTTTGATTGTACCGCCGTGGCAGTGGGAGTGTTAATGTGGCTGTCTATGTTGTTGGTTTCCGTAAGGTTGCAATCCCATTTTTTTTTCACCGGCCTGTTTGCGGTATTACCGCGGCTTTACCACCGACCGCCAGGGTTGTAATGAGGGCCTTTGTGTTTTCTGCAATTTTATGCTGAATCCTGAATTCTTGCTGACCAAACCGATGTCCTGGTGATGGAGATTATTTTAGCTTACCTATCCAGTTTAGGAGAGGTATTATTTTATACATATGTTTGTTATGCCTGTTTGCTTTTTCTCTCTAGGTACCAACCACACTGTTTTGATAGAGCCATCGTTATGTTGTTGTCCAAATTTGTGTTACTAAATTGTTTTGCATGAAGCCCAACATGCTGATGCTAATCTGGCGTTAGATAAGGATCCTCACTAAGGAAAATCTGCCAATAAGGAATAATGTTTGATGAATTTCTTTTCTGAATCAAGATGTATGTGATATCGTTTGCACAATTGTTCTTGTTATAAATTTGCACTGTAACTTTGAATGTGTAATAGCTCAAGCTTTGATTAGATTGTGGTCCTTCCATCGATTTGGACAGCCAGTGTTGTTTGTGAATGTGTATCATTTGATTTTGAGAATAATTTACGTGACTTTAGCATTGTTAATATAGGGGAATAAATATTCTAACTTTTTACTAAAAGGTGTGGTTATTCATGACTGAAAGGTCATGGTGTGTGACACTTACTGACTCCAATGATCAATGTCATTGATTATTATTGATTATTGATGTTGTTGATTGATTATTGATTTGCAGGTACTGGAGTTATGGTGGGGTCATCTTAATTGCTAGTCCAAAAATTAAGGCCGGAATTTAACTTTTTTTAGCGCTGCATTTGCGCCGCTTTTTGACGCAAAACGGCACAAACCTACAAAATACAATGGTATTTTGCAAGTTTGCGCCGTTTTTGCGTCAAAAAACGACGCAAATGCGACGCAAAAAAAAGTATAAATACGGGCCTAATTGACCTATTTGAGTCCCCTTGTAAGTTCACTTATTATGGTCAGATGCACTAACAGACCTGATGGACTAGTATTCCATTCGCACAAAGCAGTTGCTAGTTTTAACTGGCGTCATATTTTGCAAACCAGCCAATACACTAAAAGGTCATTTCACAAAACGACAAATTTCATAGAATCGCAAAACGACCTGCTAATTACAATTAATTAGCCAGGTATCAATTTGCAACCAGCTCTGATTTACTGTATTGACACTGATGGTGGACTGCAAGAGACAACAACCCACCACCCGCCTGATTGCATTAATTCTTAAAACAAAAGCAGCTAGTGCATCTTAAAAGGAACTGGTGCCACTCTAAAAAAAGGTTTCTGCTTTGGAAAACTTTGGGCGGAGCAGCAAGTCGTCACCTGGAATAATGGCTACTCCCCTAAGGTTGCCAACCTGATTCCCATAGAACAAGGCTTTCTAGAGGGACCCATTCTCCTTTGTAAATCAGTTACAACCACAACGCGTGGAGTGGGTTACTCATCAATAGTTTGGGTTTGTAATTGTGACCACAAACCATTGAATCTTGTGTTCTCTAGATGAAAATAGGAGGGGGACAACCCTAGAACATCCCCTTTTATTTGTGACTCAGATAGGATCACAAACATCCTTTTACACGTCGGAAATAATTTTCCAACTTGTAACATTTCTTTTGTTTAAAAAGAAATACATTTTTGTAGCCAAGCTCTGTTGAAATGCAAGGGTTGCAATCGCAAAGTGGTTTTCTACATCAGGCCATTATTTTTTGTTTGCATTTGTGAAACATTGAGTTTCGTTTTTGTTTCAAACTCTTAAACAGCAAGTTTACTTTTTGACTTGTTATAGGGGAATATTAAGTTTAGTTTTGCTGGTAACTGTTGAACAATGAGTTTACTTTTAATGTGTTATTGAAGTTAATTCCATGTAGCTTTTGTTTGGAGCTGTGGAACATTGTTTTTGCTTGAGGTTTTTGCTCAAGACAATTTAATGTAATTTTTATGTCTCAGTCAGAAACAACAAGAAACAGTGAAAGGTTGTTTTGCATTCAAAGTAAACATAAGCATTGAGAGCTTTGTTTGCGAGGCTACTTGAGAAGCTGTCAGGATTACCATTACATTCAATTTCATTGCAAAGTACCGCAGTAGAATGTCATTCCTTATAATACAGTAAAAACACTCAAAATTGCAGTTACAATCTGCAAACATGATGCAAATGCGGCCTGTAGATATCAACATTTAACAAAGAGGCATTACAGATGTTTTCATGGAATGCCTTCCAGGACTGAAATGTAAAACTTGAGTGCGCATTTTGATTGTGAACTTGTATATATTTTAAATGTGTCCTTGGTGAAGGTCCTGTAGATCTAGATTCAAAGCAGAAATATAGGTGTATTCCCCTTAGAGCCAGAGATGTCAGTTTTCATTTCAGAATCTTTGCACAAAGATGTTAGGGGCTTATTTACAAGCCCCTTGCGCAGCCGGCGCATCACTTTTTATTTTGGGAAAAAAGTATTCCTCTCCCCTAGCCTATTCAAGCATGCTGATATGCATGCCATTGACACAATGAGTTGACACAATGAGTTTCAGTTTAAGAGGGAAGAGATAAAGCAATGACAAAAAAGAAACAGTTTTGCTGTGTGGATGCCCTTGTTTGCACTGGCCAACAGCTGCTACCCGGAGTGCCCCCCTAATTGCAATGTCAGATTAATTGGTCATTTTACCATGTATTTAATCTGTGTTTTAGTGTATACTTATTTAAGGTTTAGGTAGGCTAATTGGAGAATTTCAGTATATGCTGTGTAGCCAGGCCAATGATTTTGAATCTCATGACTTCAACTTAGTCAGGTCATATGCTTCATCCTGCTGTAGCCTGCTGTGTCGTCTGACTTTGACCCACTGGGTCTGACTTTAAGATGGTGTGAAGCAGTGAGAGAACTGCATTTGCTACATCCACACACTTGTTAGCAGTGAATATAGCTTTGGTCACTGGACAGCCTTTGAATTGTAAATATAAACTGCCCATGAAATCTGGAGTGTTGCTCACTATAAAAATATGGTTAACCTGCATTTATAGTGCATGTTTAGTTGGGGCTTAAGTGATCATTCTAGAATGTAACAGTGCAAAGCTGTGTATCTGGTTTGTAATCCCATGGGAACCATTTAGGGCCTGAGTTTAACCTTGGCGGATGGCGGAGGCCGTCCGCCAAGGTTCCGCCGCCAAATGACCGCACCGGCCATTCTAACATTTCCTCTGGGCCGGCGGGCGCTCTCCAAAAGAGCGCCCGCCGGCCCAGAGGAAATGCCCCTGCAACGAGGACGCCGGCTCAGAATTGAGCCGGCGTAGTTGCAGGGGTGCGACGGGTGCAGTTTGCACCCGTCGCGTATTTCAGTGTCTGCATGGCAGACACTGAAATACTTTGGGGGGCCCTCTTACGGGGGCCCCACGGCACCCCCTACCGCCATCCTGTTCCTGGCGGGAGACCCGCCAGGAACAGGATGGCGGTAGGGGGTGTCAGAATCCCCATGGCTGCGGAGCGCGCTCCGCAGCCATGGAGGATTCCCCCGAGCAGCGGAAAGTCGGCGGGAGACCGCCGACTTTCCGCTTCTGACCGCGGCTGAACCGCCGCGGTCAGAATGCTCGTGGGAGCACCGCCAGCCTGTTGGCGGTGCTCCCGTGGTCGGTGGCCCTGGCGGCCACCGGCCGCCAGGGTCAGAATGACCCCCTTAGTCTTTCTTCATGGCTATTGAGTGTCGGAAACCTTACCAATCTTTCCAGAAACTGACTTCAGAACTGCCCTTCAAATCCTTTTAGTCTCACATCTGGATGGTGGTAATACTCCAGGATCTTTCAGACTCCTCATGGACATCCCTTACAGACATCTACACAGAGCAACAAGGCTCATCCAAGGCCATAAGAAATGTGGTCAACCTCATTTTGATGGAACCACATTGGCTACCCCACCAGCCCACAACTTCTTCAAAACTATCTGCAACATATGCAAAGCTATCACAACAAGCGTCCTCACTTATCTTACAGTCAGGCTCACCATCTCTAGTGGTTCTCAAACACTGCAGCCAAGACTTCATCAATCTGCAGACAAAGAAGTGTAAAAAAGAAAAAAAACAAAGACAGCAGGCTCTGGTTCAAGCTGACATTTACCAATTGGGTTTCTGAATATGAATGAGAAGATCAAGCCACTACGTACTATCTATCATTTTGCAACTGCACAGCCACAACCAACAGCAGAAAAAGGTAGGTTAGTGGAAAAGAAACATTCTCTTTAGTAACAGGAAAAGGAGGTTAATCATATTTCTACTAATAATGATGCATTCGATGATGATATAATTTACCCAATCCCTGCTAGTGAAATTCTAATGTACTCACGAAGGATATTTGTCATAGTGTTAAGGTTTCCGTCAATTGAAAGGCATAAAGTGGCCCACTCTACTTCCTGTTCCTAATGATATATTTCAAGCATGAGTTAGTAGCTTAGATAACACTAATGGCTAAATGAACAGATGCCCATGTGTCCAGTATGCACCTAGCATACACACTGCCACCACCATTACAGAAACAAATGGTGTTTTTTATGAGTGCAATCAAATCACGTTGAAAATATTAAAAAAATGGTGGTGAATTATTCAATCAGATTCTGCCATGGTTAACATAAATAATATTGCCTCACACATGGTGGTAGTAAACTGGTCTCTTGGAGTCCATATTTATGGTTGAACAGCAACATTCAATAAGAGTGGTTATGGTAATCCTAGCTTTGTTAGTACCTGCATCCACTATTTTCCTGGCAGGGAAAGGAAACAAAGAAAAGTGAAAAGGATTGTTTTTTAATTTTATTTTGTGAAATTGCACTTATACTTCAAGGTCTAGTGGCCTGACCTCACACAAAGGACTGATAGCCCCCCACAGACCTCCTGGCAGACAGGACTGGTTTGAAAGGGGAACTGTGCACTTCAAAACCACTCTTTGGGTATATGTACTGGGTCTGTGACCCCCTCAAACCATATACTTCAGGAACTACAACTGAACTGTGTCAGAGGGACTGCCGTGCTGCTCAAAGGACTCATCTGGACTGCTTTTCTGAAAGGACTGCTCTCCTGCTTGTTGCTCTGCTGCCTGCTGCTCCACGACTCTGCTGGAAGGACTTTGCCTTCCATCCCAAGTGATCTTCAAGGGCTTGGACTGAGCTTGCCTCCTGTTAAAGAAGTCTCAGGACCATCAAAGACTTCAACAGAGAAAGAAAATCTACTGCATAGGAAATATCGATGCATCACCTGAAAAATTGATGCACCGCCTACCAGATTGAGGCTGAAACTGTTTTATCCTCCTAGTGCATTTTGGATTTTCTACGCATCATCCTTGGGCGTCAAAATATCCCCACACCACAGTAAGGAGCCAAGGCAGCGCACCCGAAAATCTACGCATCACATTGCCTGCAAGGAAAGAATCATACAATACCGTAATATAACACCACAAAAATACACCACACAGTGTTTATAAAAATATATATTTATCTGGGTATTTGCAGGTGAAAACGATCAAAGATGCAATATGAATTTGTAAAGATATCACTATCCTGATGTACTTCCCTGTTTGAGGTGACAGAACAAGGACCCAGGCCCACAACAGCAGGGGCATGGTCCAGTTCTTCACCTTCCTGACTCCAATGGATCCCTCTGTCCATACTCTCGGTGCCCGCTAAGCCAACCCATGGGGAACCTTTGTCCTTACCTGTGCATCTCATCTGTGCAGCACCTAACCTTACTTTGCTCACAGATGTATCCCAGGAGTAGGATAGTACCACCCCCACCATGTCAGAGTTTAACCCCTGAACCTGGCCATCCAACCCAGAGTCACCACCCTGAGGTTGAACAATTGCCTGGCACACCAGGACTTTCTGGGGGGCACACCTACCCCCACCAGGTCAGAGTTTATCCCCTGAACCTGGCTATCCAACCGAGAGTCACCACCCTGAGGTTGAACCATTGCCTGACATGCCAGGACTTCCTGGGGGGCACACTCACCCCCCACAAGGGACACACCGTCCCCAAGGGCCACACAAGAGTCTGGTTGGTCAGGTCTCCTGACCTCTGCTCATCCGGCAGAGTCTGGATCTCCCAAACCAGAAACAGTTTCACCTGGGTCATTCCTGGGGGGCTCTGCCCTCAGAGCAGACCCCTGACTCTCCAGGTCATCCACTGGGGTCCGCAACCCCCTCACAACCCTCTGTCTGGACTTCTGCACCCCCTCACTAGGAGTGGTACTGCCAGACACCAGAACTGTTGGGATGCTGGCTACAGTCACCCCCCCCCAGTTCTTCTGACACTGCGGGGCTTCCCTCAACAGGTGGCCCTACGGTACGGGCTAGGATTCCCTCCTTGTGTTCCCTTATGGAACCCTCTAGGACCTGGGACCTACCTGGAACACTAAAATCCTCTCCCACCTCACTTGGTTGGGAAACACCTAGCCCACTCCCTTCAGGAGCACCCCCAAATGCCTCTTCAGACTCTCTGGTACTCATCCAGAAGTCTGTCTCCATTGTAAGCTCCCTGGGGTCAGAGAGCTCACACTCCACCTGGTGTTGGCGTAGCTCTGGAAAATAAGGACCAGACATATTCTCTCCAGGAATTACATCACTCTGCCCTTCACATGTATTAACCACAGTACCCTTCACCCAACCATCCAGTATCTCAGCCTTGAAAAGGCACTCTACATCACCCTCCTGAGACTGGTGAGACAGTATCTGACTGTCCCTGACCCTCAACCCATACCCTTTTGGGATGTCTCCACACTCTATATCCAGGACGTCCACCAGGGGGAACCCTTTTCTCTGTCACTCTCTGCTAGAGCCAGTAAAGTGTCCCTCCCTCCAGTAGGAATATGACACCCTGTGCCAGTTCCCCAATCCTTCTCAGGGACCCTGTGCATAACGGAAACTACCTCATACCCTTGAACCACCTGGGGTGTGTCAACTCCCTTCTTCAAGTTGGGCACCACATCTCTAGGCTTGTGCCCTTCTTCAGCAGTACTGGATGCAAGATTTTTGCTGCCACCATCTGAACTGGACTCAGCCCTTTCGGCCTCCAGTTTCGGCTCTTCACTGCTCAGCTCTTGAGCTGCAATCCTTTCATTTTCCAGGGCTAAGGCGCTCTCTGCCTCAGCCCTCTCAATAAAGTCATCTAGCCCCTCCAACTCTCGCTCTCGAGCTATCTGCCATTCGTCTCTCACTGGTTCTCTTTCCTCATCTGAGTAGTCTTCCTCCTCATGTGAGCAGTCCTCCTCCTCATCTGAGGGTTACTTAGTCATTTATTTTTTTTGCTGCCTCTCTCTCTGCCCATCTTTCTTCCCACCAGACTATGTAGGTATGTAGGAGTTGCATCTTAGTAGATCTCCTTGATACAGGAAGGCCCCATTTTCTGCAGTGCCTCCTTAGGTCAGCCTTAGTGAGGTGGTCAGTAGGTACAAAGAATGAGTAGGTAAGCATTCTTAATCTGATAAGGTATTACCGGCAACAACCAAAATCCAAAGTCCAAAATATCAATAGTATATCCAGGAGGACATCAGAGAACCAAAAGCAAAAAGGTGAAAAAATCAAGTTGACCTTCAACTGTGGGTAGGTAGTGAAATACTTAGCTACTGTATGTCACTGCACAAACACAAGTCCTATCCTCACCGCTGATCACCAATGTTAGAAATAGGGTTTTTGGTTGGCAGTCAGGTTGCTCTCTGTCCAAGCAAGAACCCTCACTCTAGTCAGGGTAAGTCACACACAATCCAAAATCAGCCTGTGCCCACCCTCTGGTAGCTTGACACGAGCAGTCAGGCTTAACTTAGAAGGCAATGTGTAAAGCATTTGTGCAATAAATCATACAATCCCATAATATAACACCACAAAACTACACCACATAGTTTTTAGAAAAATATATAATATTTATCTGGGTATTTGCAGGTCAAAACGATCAAAGATGCAATATGAATTTGTAAAGATATCACTTAAAAGTGATATAAAGTATCTTAAGTCTTTAAAAAGCAAACAAAGGGGGTCATTACAACATTGGCGGTAAAAGGCGCTTACCACCGTGCAGAAGACCGCCAAAACACCGCCGCGGCCGCGGAATTCCGCCACAGCTATTATGACCCACATCTCGGAATCCACCGAAATTCAGACACCCACACAACTCCGCCACACCAAAGGTCAGTGATAAACTGGCGAAAACAATACCTCCACTGTCAAGCCAACAGAAACACGCCCTTGCTATCACGACCCACGAATCCACGCAGCAGTCTTTTAACCGCGGTATTCAATTGGCGGTACACACCGCCTCGCTCAAAATACACACACATCTCCAAAACACCGCCACATTGGACAATTCAAAATACACACACCTGACACCCATACAAACACCACTCCCACACACCCAACACAATATAAAACACACACCCACATCACCCACAAACCCCTGCAACCAAAAATTAGAGAAGTAGGCCAGAGAGAGACTACAGCAATAGACAACCCCACCACATAGAGGCACACAACACCATCACCCATACAAAATCCACACTCAAAACACCACCACACATCACCACACTCATCAACACATACACCACCCCATACACGACATACACCACCCCATGTCACGGCAAAGACACCCCAGGTTTTCCAAGGAGGAGCTCAGGGTCATGGTGGAGGAAATCCTACGGGTAGAGCCACAGCTATTTGGAACACAGGTGCAGCACACCTCCATAGCCAGGAAGATGGAGCTATGGCGAAGAATCATCGACAGGGTCAACGCTGTGGAACAGCATCCAAGAAATCGGGAGGACATCCGGAAGAGGTGGAACGACCTACGGGGGAAGGTGCGTTCAGTGGTCTCCAGGCACAACATCGCGATTCAGCGGACTGGTGGTGGACCCCCACCTCCTCCCCCACAACTAACAACATGGGAGGAGCAGGTCTTGACCATCATGCATCCAGAGGGCCTCGGAGGAGTCAGTGGAGGAATGGACACTGGTAAGTCAAATCTTAACTATCATATCCCCCACCCTACTTGCATGCTATCACACACCCCCACCCTCACCCCCTCGCCTATCACTCCAACTCCTCACTAATGTACTAATAACACAAACCACACATCCCAACACCAAGCCCTGCATGACACAACTAAGCATGGACATCCAGCACTAAAGCATGCTCACTGCACATACCCATAACAACCCCCCAACCATCATCATACAAGCCCCCACACAGGAATGCTTGCACTGGGGTACACGCACACCCACCCATTGCACACCATGACACACACACATGCAATAATCATGCTCTTATACCCCTGCAGGACCACTACGTAACGTCACCACACAGGAGAGTCCAGACATCTCCACTCCACCCACAGAAGAGGCCCACAGTGACGACAGCAGCTCTGGCCAACTGGATCAAGATGACCAGCCCGGACCATCGTGGGCCTCGGGACAGTCGGTTCCCCTTGCACAGGCACAGCCCAACACTGACCTTCCACCCTCTGGTAATACCAGCACAGCACCCACCCAGCGGGCCCATACCTCCGTCCCCAGGACACATCAATCAGCGGTGTGTCCACCACTACAGGGAACCCAGGGTAACCCACCACCCCAACAACAACAGGGACCTGGGGGCAGTGGTAGTGGGCACACGGTCCAGGGGACGGAGGCACAGGAACACAGGGGAACCGGGAGGGCTGCTGTGCGACAGGGGGTGGACAGGCCAATGGAACCCACCCTCCACGAGGCCCTCTCCTCCATCATGGGAGCATACCACCACTCCAAGGAGACGATGGCTATGGTCCTGGCCAAGTTTGAGACGACCCAGCACCTGCAGGACGAACAGTATGTGGGGTTCAGGGAGGAGCTCAGAACCATCAGCTCCGCACTGGGCACCATCGTAGGGGTGCTAAAGGACATACAAAAGACCATGAGGGACACCGTGGCACTCCAAGGGGCCCCTGACACTAGCATGGACGATGAACTGCCCACCACCTCCGCCGGTGCTAGTGGACAGGACGCCCTGCCACAGGACCACCACACCAGCACCCCACCCCTGCAGACGGAGAACCACCGCACAAGCGGTCCCTGAGATCCAGGAACAGGCCAGAGCAAGATGGCAAGAGCCCGCCAGGAAATGAGACCACCCTGATTGTCCTCCCACTGTCTCACTTTGTTACCCTGTCCAGATTGGAACTGCCCCAGCTCCACCTCCTATGCCCATATGGGAAGTGCACCTGTGAGACTAATAGACTGGACTCTGCCATGGACATTCCTCCACCATCACCCATCACCATTTTGCCACCCCCTTCAATAATTAGCACTTCAATAAACACCCTTGAACCACAAAACAATCTGGAGTCAGTCTGTGATTTTGAAAATGTGTATTAGCAATGACAGTGACAAAATGCGTTTTCTAATGTAATGCCAACATACCTATGTGACACATCACAAGTCCATGAAGGATGCAAGCAGATGACACACGTTGGTAACCACACCTGTGAAACCGTAATGGAAATGTACAACTCAGTTAACAAATACTGCTACTAATTGACAGACAGGATAGAGGTAGAAGTGTGAAAGTGAATGTAACAGTAAAAAAATTGTTCTCACCTGTGTGTCACTGGGAATATTGCTGTATGACTGACTCCCTGTTGTCTATGTCTTCTTCCTCAGCTTCCTCCTCATCACTGTCCACAGGCTCCACAGGCTCCACAACTGCCACAACACCATCATCTGGACCATCCTCCTGCAGAAAAGGCACCTGGCGTCGCAAAGCAAGATTGTGAGTCCGCCCATGGGCCTCATTGTAGCATTCCTCTGCCCTGGTCCTGGGATTCCTCACTGGGGTCAATAGCCAGGACAGGTTGGGGTAACCAGAGTCCCCTAATAGCCACACCCGGTGCCTCTGGAGTTGACCCATAACATACGGGATGCTGCAATTCCGCAGGATGTAGGCGTCATGCACTGAGCCAGGGAACATAGCATTTACCTGGGAGATGTACTGGTCTGCCAAACATACCATCTGTACATTTATGGAATGATAACTCTTCTGGTTCCTGTACACCGTTCACTCCTGTGGGGGGGGACAAGAGCTACATGGGTGCCATCAATAGCACCTATGATGTTGGGGATATGTCCCAGGACATAGAAGTCACCTTTCACTGTAGCCAAATCACCCACCTGAGGGAAAACGATGTAGCTCCTTACGTGTTTCAGCAGGGCAGACAACACTCTGGACAACACGTTGGAAAACATAGGCTGGGACATCCCTGATGCCATGGCCACTGTTGTTTGAAATGATCCACTTGCAAGGAAATGGAGAACTGATAGTACCTGCACTTCAGGGGATATTCCTGTGGGATGGCAGATTGGTAAGATCAGGTCTGGCTCCAACTGGGTACACAGTTCCTGGATTGTGGCACGGTCAAACCTGTAGGTGATGATCAAATGTCGCTCCTCCATTGTTAACAGGTCCACCAGCGGTCGGTACGCAGGAGGATTCCGCCATCTCCTCAAATGTCCCAGCTGATGGTGCCTAAGAAGGACAACAGCGACCGCAGAGTCAACAAATTCCCAGGTGTGTACCCACAGCTACACAGAACAAGACAACAAATACAAAACTCTTCCTGTATGTGTGTGGCGTCTAGGCCTAGGTATGTGTGACGCAGTAGTAAATGAAGCCATGTGGGCCCCTGAAATGGCGGCTGCCTGACCTCTAAAGTGGGACAATGGGATGTGAGGTATCTGCGCTGGCTTTGTATACCGTTGCGGTAGGCGGTCGTAGACCGCGGCGCAATGCTGCATTGGTTAACATTGGACCCTATGGGTCCCAGGAGCCAATGATGAAGTGCGCCGGCGGTGATGATACGCACCGCCGCGGACGTCACTGCTGCGGACGTGACCGCCATTTTCTATCTGTTCAATCACTCGATACCCGATCTTCGACAGGAGAGGACCTACACTGCAAGTGCTGCTGTGACCTCGGTCTGGAAGAGACAATGGCTACTGCGTCTGGGGAAATGGCCCCTGCCTTCACTGCTCAGGAGTTGGAGAAGCTAGTCGACGGGGTCCTCCCCCAGTACACGCTACTCTACGGTCCTCCAGACCAACAGGTAAGTACACATGGAGCACGTTGTATGGGCTATGCTGGGTGGAGAGGGCTGGATGTCAGTAGGAAGGGGGCAGAGTTCAGCGACCATGAAGGACTGTGAATGCATGTGCCACATGGCAAGGGTAGGGATGGGGGCCACTCACATCGACGGTGCAGTTGGTAATGACTTCTCTTCTTCCCCTGTACATGTCATGTAGGTCAGCGCCCACCAGAAGAAGGACATTTGGCGTGCCATCGCCAAGGACGTCCGGACCCTGGGGGTCCACCAGAGACGGGGCACCCACTGCCGTAAAAGATGGGAGGACATTCGCCGCTGGAGCAAGAAGACGGCGGAGGCTCAGCTGGGGATGGCCTCCCAAGGTGGGAGGGGTGCCTGTCGCACCACGACCCCCCTGGTATTCCGGATCCTGGTGGTGGCCTACCCTGAGTTGGATGGGCGCTTGAGGGCATCACAGCAGACACAAGGGGGTGAGTACAACATCATTCAGCGGACTTTGCGCGCAGTGGAGGGGTCTGGGTGGGGGTGGAGGGATGTGGGTTTCCCTAGGCCAGGGCGAATTCCATAGGCTAGGCCCCTCCGTAATGCAGGCCATGTGGCACTCCACCCATCCTCTGTAGAGTGCCAAGTACAGGTATACATGCCCCTGTGTCATCTATGTGTGCAGATGTCCACCATAGCCATGTAGGCCAGATCCCAGGAATTGCATCTGTAGAGGCCAAGAGCACAGCGTAGTGCAGGGGGCTGCTGTGTCTGTATTCTCCGCCAACGGTAGTGGTAAGCTATGCACTCAACCTGTCTTTCTTCTGTCATTCCCCCCCTTTTTGTGCTCTCCCTGTTCTTTTGTGCATCAGCATCATCAGGCGGAGGTACAGTGGCACCAGAGCACGAGGGAGCTGCATCCCACATGGCCATGGAGGGCCACACCACAGACTCTGAATAGAACCAGTGGGATGGAGGGCGAGGGGAGCTTCACGTCGGTCACCAGATCACCAAACAGTGACATGGACTCGTCCGCCGATGGGACCTCCCTTGTGGTGGCGGCACAATCTGTGCCCCCCACTTCTACAGGTACAGACGCCCCCTCCTACCAGCACCGCCCTCCCAGCAGCCCCTCAGCCTTCGCTCTGTGCCAGCTCACCCAGGAGGGTGGGCATCACCTTTGCCCCAGGCACCTCAGCCCCTGCCCCAGTCACCCCTGCTGCCCTCAGTGAGGAGGCCATTAACCTCCTCAGGTCACTCACTGTTGGGCAGTCTACCATTGTGAATGCCATTCAGGGTGTAGAAAGGGAGTTGCAACACGGTAATGCATTCCTAGAGGGCATTCATTCTGGTCAGGCTGCCCTTCATCGAACCCTGAAATCTCTGGCCTCAGCACTGATGGCAGCCATTGTCCCTGTGTCTAGCCTCTCCCCGCCAACTTCCTCCACCCAGACCCAGTCCCCTGTACCCCAACATATCCCAAGCACACCATCAGACAAGCATGCAGATACCTCAACATACAAAAGTAGCTCAGGCAAACATAAGCACCACACAACCCACAGGCACTCACACAAGCATCACCCACATACAGACACAGCAACATCCACTGCCTCCACTGTGTCCCCCTCCTCGTCGTCTCCCTCCTCCATCCCAGTGTCGTCTACAGTCTCACCTGCATGCACTACATCTACAGGCACTAGGACTCGCACCAGAACACCCAGCACCACACCCCGCTCACCTGCACTCACCACCCCCACTACCATTTACACGTCCCCTGTGTCCACTCCCAGTGTGTCTGTGACGCCCGCTCCCAAAGTACACAAACGCGGGCACCCACACACCCAACATCCATCCACCTCACGACAGCCTACACTACCTGCACCTGCACCCAAATCACCTAAAGTTACACCTCCTACAACCACCTCCTCTTTCTCCACTCCCAGACCCCCTCCAGCTACCCATCCCAGTGTTCGTCAGAAACTCTTCCTCAGCAACGTTGACCTCTTTATCACCACCCCCACCCCTCCAATTCATAGGTCCCGTAGTAGCACCTCAGCCAAAAAAAGTCTGGTACCAGTGGTGCGTGTTAAAGGTGTGTGGAGTGCACCGGCCACCAGGGCAGCCAGTGTGACACAGAGCCAAAGCACTGCCAGCTGTAAAGCACCTTAAGTTGGAAAGTGGCCGACGGGAGAGGGTGAAGACTCCTGCTGGCAAAACAGCTCACAAGGGTCCCGGGGGGAGTGCCGAGTCAGCTGTGACTCCTACCAAGGTGGTGAAGGGGCAGAAGAAGTCTCCAAAGTCTGGGAAGAGCAGCACGGCGGAGAAGGCCGCCATCCTCCCCGCCGGCTAGGACGCCACCGCCAGAACTGTCGTCACTGGTCCGGAGACCACCGCCAGAGTCAGTGCCCTGGAGGGCAGCAGTATCGTCACTGGTCCGGAGACCACAGCCAGAGTCAGGGCCCTGGAGGGCACCAGTATTGTCACTGGTCCGGAGACCACCGCCAGAGTCAGTGCCCTGGAAAGCACCAGTATTGTCACTGGTCAGGAGACCACTGCCAGCGTCAGTGACCTGGAGGGCCCCGGCAGCCACAGCCCCACTGGGCACTGAGGGACCGTAATGCCACACACCGCTGCACAGGTCAGAGACAGCAAAGTCAAGCACGCTGAACAGGGCAAAGACATCCATGGTGAAGACCGCTGAACAGGGCAAAGCACCGCTGAACAGGTCAGAGACAGCAGCGGCAAGCACCGCTGAACAGGGCAAAGACCGCCATGGTGAAGACCGCTGAACAGGGCAAAGACCGCCATGGTGAAGACCGCTGAACAGGCCAAATACCGCCATGGCAAAGCACCGCTGAACAGGTCAGAATCAGCAAAGGCAAGCACCGCTGAACAGGGCAAAGACCGCCATGGTGAATACCGCTGAACAGGGCAAAGCACCGCCATGGTGAAGACCGCTGAACAGGGCAAAGACCGCCAAATCAAGCATCGTTAGCCCATGTGCAGTTGGGACAGTGACGGAACTGGGACCGTCACGGGAGTGTGATGCACTCTGGGCACCAGTCCCCCTCCAGAACCAGTGGAGACCTGCATCCACTCTGTCTGTCCTTCACAGGATGAAGCACTATGGCCACCAGTCCCCCTCCAGAACCAGTGGAGACCTGCATCCACTCTGTCTGTCCTTCACAGGATGAAGCACTCTGGGCACCAGTCCCCCTCCAGAACCAGTGGTGACCTGCATCCACTTGAGAAACTGTGGCTTTGCGCTCCCCAGGATGGTACAGTGGGCAACCCACCCACTGTACAGACTTGAGAGACTGTGGCTTTGCACTCCCCAGGATGGTACAGTGGGCAACCCACCCACTGTAGAGACTTGAGAGCCTGTGGCTTTGCACTCCCCAGGATGGAATAGTGGGCAACCCACCCACTGTAGAGACTTGAGAGACTGAGGCTTTGCACTCCCCAGGATACATCAATGGGCATGGAGCCCCGTCGTGGATCTGGCGTGGTGCTGTAATCCGGCTGAGGTGCCCCCCTTCTCTTCCCCCTGAGGTGCCTGTTGTACTTTTATCTGATGCCCCTGCAGTGTTCTCTCCGTTTGTGGACAGGTATCTAGTGTGGGCCTCGCCCATGCATTTTGGGCCCAGTTGTCCACGGACATTGATATGTGCATACCTGCAGTACTACTTGTGATGTATGATTTTCGATTGTTTATATATATCTGTATGTATTTGGTTACTGTATTTTGATACATTACAATGTTTGGACTGATTTCCTTTTGTCTTTGCATTCTTCCGGGGGGTTGTGGGTTGTTACTGTGCTGTTTGGAAATGCATTGGTGTGTGTGTTGTAGTGGGTGATGGTCGGGTTGGGAGTGGGGGTGTTGCCTGTGTGTGTGTCTGACTTTTGCCCCCCTCCCCTATGTCATAGGTGCAGTACTCACCGTTGTCTTCGGCCCCTACGTTGCTGGTGATCATAGAGGAGCAGGAAGACAAGGGCAGGGAGTATTTGTAGTTCGGGCTCCATGGTGGCCTCCTTCCTCGTGGAGTGTGTTAAGGTGAGCGTTTTCCCATTGCAAAAGCTGTTTCCGCCGTGTTTTTATCCACGGTGAATCCGCCCCGGAAAAGATGGCGGATTGGCGGGTTGTGATACTGTGGGCGGTACATTGTCTCCCGCCTGTCTGTTGGCGGTGACCACCGCGCTGCTTGTCTGTACCGCCGTGGCGGTCGGAGTGTTAAAGTGGCTGTCTATGTTGGCGGTTTCCGCCACGGTCATAATTCACTTTTTTTGTCCGCCGGCCTGTTTGCGGTATTACCGCAGCTTTAACACCGTCCACCAGGGTCGTAATGACCTCCAAAGTCTCTTTCAAGCACAAAGTACCTGGTTTGGAGTGAAAAATCTTTGCAAAGGGCCGCAGAAGAGATACGTTGAAAAATAGAGTGTGCGTCGATTTCTCCCCAGCACACACGGACTTGCGTCGTTATTTTTCATGCGTCGAAGTCGTGCATTGTTTTCCGGCGCACGGACAGTCTCTTTCTATGGGTCGCGGGGATTACCAGATGTCCTGGGTCTGTGCGTGGATTCTCCTGCTTGTTTTCCATCTGCGAGTCGTTCTGGGGGGCTGTGCGTCAAAGTTTCGCTCTCACGGCAGGCGTCATGTCGATTTCTCTTCTGGAAGTCGGGTGGCGTTGTCCGTGCGAGGCCGTGCGTCGAAGTTCCGGTCGTCCTGAAGGCGTCACATCGATCAGCGTTGGTGTGTGGCGTTTTTCTCGCCACGGAACAAGCTGTGCATTGAAAATTTCGGCGCACGAAGCGTTCAAGTGAAAAAGAGAAGTCTTTTTGGTCCTGAGACTTCAGGGAACAGGAGGCAAGCTCTATCCAAGCCCTTGGAAAGCACTTTTACAGCCAGACAAGAGTTTAGCAAGGCATCAGGCCAACAGCAAGGCAGCAGTCCTTTGTACAAAAACAGACAGGTGAGTCCTTTGAGCAGCCAGGCAAGAGTTCAGCAAGGCAGCAGGCCAACAGCAAGGCAGCAGTCCTTTGTAGAAAAGCAGACAGGTGAGTCCTTTGAGCAGCCAGGCAGTTCTTCTTGGCAGGATGTAGTTTCTGGTTCAGGTTTCTTCTCCAGGAAGTGTCTGATGAGGTAGGGCAGAGGCCCTGTTTTATACTAAGTTGTGCCTTTGAAGTGGGGGTGACTTCAAAGAGTGTCTAAGAAATGCACCAGGCCCCTTTTCAGTTCAATTCTATCTGCCAGAGTCCCAGTAGGGGGTGTGGCAGTCCTTTGTGTGAGGGCAGGCCCTCCACCCTCCCAGCCCAGGAAGACCCATTCAAAATGCAGATGTATGCAAGTGAGGCTGAGTACCCTGTGTTTGGGGTGTGTCTGAGTGAATGCGCAAGGAGCTGTCAACTAAACCTAGCCAGACGTGGATTGAAGGGCACAGAAAGATTTAAGTGCAAAGAAATGCTCACTTTCTAAAAGTGGCATTTCTAGAATAGTAATATTAAATCCGACTTCATCAGTCAGCAGGATTTTGTATTACCATTCTGGCCATACTAAATATGACCTTCCTGCTCCTTTCAGATCAGCAGCTGCCACTTCAACAATGTATGAGGGCAGCCCCAATGTTAGCCTATGAAGGGAGCAGGCCTCACAGTAGTGTAAAAAGAAATTAGGAGTTTTACACTACCAGGACATATAACTACACAGGTACATGTCCTGCCTTTTACCCACACAGCACCCTGCTCTAGGGGTTACCTAGGGCACACATTAGGGGTGACTTATATGTAGAAAAAGGGTAGTTCTAGGCTTGGCAAGTACTTTTAAATGCCAAGTCGAAGTGGCAGTGAAACTGCACACACAGGCCTTGCAATGGCAGGCCTGAGTCAAGGTTAAGGGACTACTGAAGTGGGTGGCACAACCAGTGCTGCAGGCCCACTAGTAGCATTTAATCTACAGGCCCTAGGCACATATAGTGCACTCTACTAGGGACTTATAAGTAAATTAAATAGCCAATCATGGATAAACCAATCAATAGTACAATTTACACAGAGAGCATATGCACTTTAGCACTGGTTAGCAGTGGTAAAGTGCCCAGAGGTCAAAAGCCAACAACAACAGGTCAGAAAAAATAGGAGGAAGGAGGCAAAAAGTTTGGGGATGACCCTGTCAAAAAGCCAGGTCTAACAGCCATACTAGCATCAAAAATTCAGATGCTAGTCCCCTAACTACCGCCATGGTGCATTGTATTTTAAATACAGTGCATAGATGGTAGTGTTTGGAGGGTGCTAAGGGGTGTAAGAAAAGTGGCTCTGTACTGTGTGGGTGAATGTTGAGCTGGGTGAGGCAGGGTGCATTGTTGGTAATTGAGAGACAGCAGCCAGAGATACCTCTCACTGTCTAAGTGGTTGCTTTGCTTGTAGAAAGAATGGCAGGGATGGATTGTATTGTATTGTAATCGTATTTATATAGTGCTTACTACCCCTGACGAGGCATCAAATCGCTTTTCGATGAGTAGCACGCTACTCTGGAACCCAACAAGAATTAGTAATGGATTAGTATCAGGAAATAATGAGTACAGTTTTAGTATTATTATGAGTTAATTTGAGCCGCGGATATGAGAGTTTGTTAGTTAGATTGACTTGAGTAATGGAGGGGTGGAGGAGGAAAGAAATCCAGAAGTGTTAATTGGGAGTCTATCCTTCATTTACTCAACCCAAGGGCCTGGGATGAGTAAAGGGGGGTGGAGGAGGGAAGAGTATGTGGAAGGGTTAGGGAGAGCATAGTAGCAGGGGCGAGATAAATGTGGGGGAATTTAGTAGGGTTGTGTGGGAGGTAACAGTAGTAGAGTGAGGTTTGGTGAGTTAGATGTGGAAGCGGAGGGAAGAGCTTAGGCAGAGTTATTTAGGAGATTAAAGTAGTAGAAGGGATTTGGGATGAGTCAGAGTGAGAATGGAGGATAGTTTGATAGAGACATGACATATGATGATGAGTAGATAAGTGTGGTAAGATGAGAGCAGGAATTCATAGATATCTAGTAGAACAACCCACCCAGGAGCCATGCAATGATCCACGAAACATGCCAAGCACAGAAACAATATATACACATACATATATATATATATATTTATATACACACACACATGAATACACACACATATGCACATAAAACACATAATTAGAACCATGGGTAAAAAATACTTAGTCCAACAGGTTTAAAGAGTGTGTGTGTATTTTATTGTTATGACATAGTAGCAATACATATTTTCTAAAGAAACTATAAATAAATAGAAATATACACATAGCACCTCATTCCTACCTTGGCGGGCGGCGGTCGCCGCCCGCCAAGCGGGAACCGCCACTTGGCCGCTCCGCGGTCAAAAGACCGCGGAGGCCATTCTGGCTTTCCCGCTGGGCCGGCGCCCCCCCGCAAAGGGAGCGCCCGCCGGCCCAGCGGGAAAGGCCCTGCAACCCAGAAGCCGGCTCCGAATGGAGCCGGCAGGGTTGCAGGGGTGTGACGGGTGCAGTTGCACCCGTCGCGATTTTCACTGTCTTCTGGGGCCCTGTCACGGGGCCCCTGCACTGCCCATGCCAGTGGCATGGGCAGTGCAAGGGCCCCCAGGGGCCCCACGACACCCGTTCCCGCCATCCTGTTCCTGGCGGTAAAAACCGCCAGGAACAGGATGGCGGGTATGGGGTCGGAATCTCCATGGCGGCGCTGCTTGCAACGCCGCCATGGAGATTCAGCCCAGCAAGGGGTAAACCGGCGGGAAACCGCCGGATCCCCTTTTCTGACCGTGGCTTTACCGCCACGGTCAGAATGGGCTGGGAAGCACCGCCAGCCTGTTGGCGGTGCTTCCGTCATTTTAGCCCTGGCGGTCGCCGACCGCCAGGGTTAGAATGACCCCCATAATCTGAAAAAATATTTATCAACATAGGCATATACAGTTCATAGTTGTTTGAATATGGTGGTTATGAAGGAAAGAGCCAACTCTTGAGTAGTTTTCTGAAGACAAGAAAGTTGTCTGTGGCTCTTATAGTTGGGGGTAATGAATTCCATAGTTTGGCAGCTTGGACGGAGAAGGATGTCCCACCTATAGTCTTTTTCTTGTATGGTGGTGTTCTAAGGCGGGGTGCCAATCTTGAGCGGAGGTTTCTTTGTTGGATGTATTTGGTAATTTTCTTTCTGATAAAAAGCGGTCCTGTTCCATGTATAGCTTTGTGGGTGATACAAAGCAGCTTGAAAGTGCATCTTCTGGCAACGGGTAACCAGTGTAGTGCTCTCAAGGCAGGGGAGATGTGGGCTTGCGGCTTTACATGTAATAGTAGCCTGGCTGCAGAATTCTGGACACGTTGTAGTTTTTTCATAACAGATAGAGATGATCCATGGTAAAGGCCATTGGCATAATCCAGTTTGGATAGTACAAGCAAGATAGTAGCTTGCACCTTGTGTGGAAATCCGAGGTGGGGGAAGATGCTTCGTAAAGTCTTCAAGGTGATGAAGCTTGTTTGTGCTAATTTGTCCACTTGGGCATTCATAGTTAACTTGGAATCCATGGTGATTCCTAGGTTTTTAACTTCCATGGGTAATTGAGGAGGTGGTCCGAGATTGTGAGGCCAGACGCACAGAGGGTCATAATCTTTCCAGTCACCACATATGAGTATTTCTATTTTGGAGGCATTTAGTTTGAGATGGCTCCAGGTCATCCACTGATCAACGGCTCTGAGGCAACTGAAGATTTCTGAGTTTTCAATGTTTTTGGGGCATTCTAATTTAAGTAGTATTTGTGTGTCATCTGCATAGTTGTAGCATGTGAGATGGAAATCATTGATCAGTTCTGGTAAAGATATCATGTAGATGTTGAAAAGCAAAGGTGAGATGATTGACCTTTGGGGGACCCCTGCTTTTGTGAGGTAGGGTTCAGACGAGAAGGGGGGCGAGTGGATGATATTAGATCTTTTTTGAAGATAGGAAGTAATCTAGTCGAGAGCAATCCCTTGTATGCCGGCTTCGTGGAGTCTTTGAGTTAAGGTGCCATGGTCAACTGTATCAAAGGCAGCTGAGTGGTCCAAGAGAAGTAGTGCAGCAACTCCATTTCGGTCAACTGTGTTTTTAAGATCATCCCAGATTGCTATGAGTGCCGATTCAGTGCTTCATCCTGGGCGGAATCCAGATTGGAAGTCTGAAAGTATAGAATTGTCTTCAATGAATTGTGACATCTGGGCGAATGCTGCTCTTTCTATCAATTTGCCCAGGAAAGGTCCATTTGTGATTGGTGTGTAGTTGTTGGGTCTTGCGGGTCTAGGTTTGTTTTCTTTAATAAAGGTCGTATGTATGCCTTTTTCAGGTCTGCAGGAAAAGTTCCTGAAGTTAAAGAGTTGTTGATGATTCTTCTTATAGGTGTGGCAGCAGAAGTAGATAGAAGAATGTTCTTGAAGATTTGTGGTGGGCAAGGGTCAGAAGGGCAACCAGAAGGTCTGCTTGCTTTGACCAAATCCATACATTCATCCTGGGATATTTGTTTGAAGAACTGTAGATGTTGGGTTGGTTTATTCTTAAAGGGTATTTTAGGAAAGGGGTTGGTGCTGATGTTTTTCTTCTGTTTTAAATAGGAGTCCAATGTGTCTGCCTTGGTTGAGAAGTGAGTTGCCAATTTGAATGTGAAATCTCGAGTAGTGGGATGACTTCCTTCCATGCATGTATGTTTTCGAAATTCATTGAGAATTTTATAAAATTCCTTGGTTGTAGATTGAGCATTTTGAATTCTATCTGAGTAGTATCCTTTTTTTAGCTTTTTTGATTGATGATTTGTATATCCTGTTAAGTTTGTGTAGCTGCAGTTTGTCTTGACTGTTGTTTGTTTTGAGCCAGGTCCGCTGCAACTTTCTGATTTGTTGCTTTATCTTTTTATAGACATGGTCTTCTGTCTAATCGCTAGTATGCCACTTCCTTTCTAGTTGCCGGCAGTTGTGTCTGGAGGATCCAGCTGGGCCTTCCAGTGATTATTAATGCACCCAGGGATACTGATAAGAAGCAAGAGGATGTAGGTGGACTTGAAGAATCATTGGGGCCTTGATTCATGTAAGGAGGTAAGAGGAGGTGATGATCCTGAGGCACGGCAAGACTGAGAAGGAATTGTCAGAGAAATAGGAGGGAAAGCAGGAGAAAGTGCAGAGCTAGAAATCATTAAGTCAGACAATGCATAATGGAGACAGTTGTGATACTTGGTAACTCCACTAGCCATACAACTTTCTTTCCAGTGTGCAGGAATTCCTTATTCTTGAATGCTAAATTAACACCATTGTCGGTAAAAATGGTGCTTCGTCATATCCAGCCCAGCTTTACTTCAGGCAATGCCATAACTTCCAGCATAAGATGGAAACACATGCTGTCCAGTGTTTGTACATGATTGCTTTATTCCCGGCCATCCTGAACTCAAGGTATTGATACATAATTAACAAAGATTAAGGTTTGTGCTGGACTTTTAACACATATGCTCTGTTTGCCTTCAATCTTTCAAGTTCTATTATTCAGGTAAAACTGGCATTGAAAATTTCCAAACATGTTCACCTAATTTATTTCCCTCAATCTCTGTAGGACAGAATGCACAACTCTTTTGCACTTACCAAAGACCAATGAGGAGGGGAATGGGGTGTGTGTGCCCTGAAAGGCATCAGGTATAACTCTCATAAGCAGGGCCTGGGCCCAGCCATAAACTACTGAAACACTGGGCACATTTCAACATAGACACTGTCACTGCCACTGGGGAGGAGGTAGACTATTTACGGATGACACATGAGCATGGGACTGTGCCATAACACTCAGCATGACTGCTTTTTCTTCAATCCCCAACAAAATGACATGGCCGTCTTCAAGTCTTAGGGAGGTAACAGGGGAAAATAATGTACACCGCCTATAAGGTGCCATGTGAATTTTAAAGGGTTGCAGTTCCTGTAGCTTTACATGTATGGGCAGTACATGGCAGTACACACCAAATTATATAGCAAGCATTAACACTAGACACCATTAGTGCTCCAGGAGTCTGATCCTTCGTATTGACTGCCAGGAGGTAATTTAAGCCCCAACATCAGCCACTAGTAGAGCGGACAGCACGGAGAAGACCCACAATAGTGAAAGATAAAGCGACACGTGCCAGCCAATCAGTCCAATGTAAAGAAGTATGCTAAGCCACTGGCACCAAGAGAGAATTACATGGAAGCAGTGCCCCAAGAGCCACCAGAACTCACACTGTCAGATGTAATCAAGGCTTATTTCACCTGAGAACCTCCCTGCAAAATAAACCTCAATCTGGTGCGTACAGATCCACTAAGAATCATAAAAGAGTTGATCCCTAAAAATGAGTGCCATGGGGCACGCAGCAGCCCCAGGGCACACTATTGTTTACTTACAATCTAGAGCCCAGCCCCCATGGCACATGGTGGGCCCAGGGGGGTCAATATTTTATGCACAATGGAAAAATCAAGTGCCACAAAAATGCAGCAAAATTTCCAAATGAATGCCTCAAACCTTTCACATTTGTGCCACAAAATTTGATAATGCATACCACAATATCCTGGGAGGTCGTACTTTGTGATAAAAAGATACAACCATTGATTCCTTTGGATTAAGACTTACCTAAACGTCCTAAAATTGATACCTTGACTTGTGCAAATTGGATTCTTGTTGTTTTTCCTAAACCAGTGTCAAGTACGTTTTGTGGTGTTTCCACTGTGTTACTGAGTGAGTTATTGCACAAATACCTTACACATTGCCTTCTAAGTTCAGCCTGCCTAATCTGTGGCAAGCTACTTGACGGTGAGCAAAGAAGAATTTAGGTTGTGTTGTTACTTACCCTGACTAGGATCGTGGTTGTTATAGTTAGGCTCACATTTTAAATGTACGAAACCATAGAAAATCACCAGTTATAGATAGAGTTCCCTCAACAAACTATAACTCGTGCCCTAAGGTAACTATAACTCCCGGCTTTGCCATGCACAAATTTGTTTGTTAAAAATTTAACTACAAATATTATATTGATATTATCAATGATGTTATCAGAGATATCATTAGTTCTATATTTTGTGGGGTAATTAGCAGTGCATGGCGAGGGTGCAAGTTATAGCTACTTTAGAGCACGTGTTATAGTTACTCGGGGTAACACTAACAATAACTGGTGAATAGCAATGGTTTTCTACGTTTAAAATGTGAGCCTGACTACAACGTCCCAGTAACCTATATTTTTTTTAAGTGAATTTCTATTTTTTTTAAATTCTATTTCATAACTATAACGTCACTGTAACCTTTGTTTTTTTCAGTGAATTTATATGTTTTTAATGTATTGCTATTTTCATTAATATACATTAATTCAACTACCGCCGTGCCAGCCCTTTGCCCGTGCAGGGCAGCAGTTGGCCACAGGCCCAGAGGCCAAACCCCTGCAAGCAACCAACTTTGCATTGTGCATGGCCTTCACCCTTGAGCAGCAAGGGTTGCCCACAAGGGCCAGCCTGCAGTCAGTCCCTGCGGCCAAACCCTCTAACCACCCAACCCCATGCTGTGCCGTAAGCAGCCAAAGTTGGGCGCTGACTCTCTGGGTGTCAGAATAGATGTGATATGGTGTAACTGGGGGTGAGAGTGGCTGTGATGGTGTCTATCTGGGTGTGAGCATGCATATATCAGTGTTTTAGTGGGTGAGTCAGTCTGTGTGTGTGCCTGTGAGTGTGTGCATGAGGGTATTAGTGGATCTGTGAGTCTTTATGTGAGAGTCTGAGTGGGTCTGTGAGTGGGTGCATAACTGTCTGAGTGGGTCTGTGAGTGGGTGCATGAGGGTATGACCTATCCTGTGAGTGGGTGCATGAGGGTTTGAGTGAGTATTTGAGAGGGTGTTTGAGTTTCTCAGTGGGTTCCTGAGTGAGTGCGTAAGTGTCTGAGTGAATGTGTGAGTGGGAGAAAATTTTTGAAAGAGAGAGAGGGGCAAAGAGAAAGAAAAATGTATTTGTCATTTAAAAAAAAGTAAGATGATCTTTCATATGAGCCTTAAATATTTTTTCTCTGAAAAAAAATTAAAAAAGGGAAACGAGTCCATCTGGACTCGAACCTTCAACTCTCAGTGTGGAGGTCTGTGACCTTCACACTTAGTTATTGTGTTTCCTTTTAACATAATTTTGATAGTCCTTCATGGGCTATCTGTGACTCTACTCCCCCTAATGGTCCATACAAGTTTTTTTCACATTTTATAATCTGCCCTTTACGGGCTATGTGGTACCGCGGGGGACGCTCACTGTGACTTGGCTGCAGCTTCAAAGCTGCAGCCAAGCCACACTAAGCAGCTATGTCCTGGGTTAGGCACCTTAGGACATAGCAGACTGCAGGTCCTGGGGGGTGGTGGTCTTCAGAGTCATCGGTGGCAAGTCAAAAAATGCTTTTCTATGGAAACATGGTCCTAACTACAGCCAGTAGGTAATATACATACATAGAGGTAATGGTTACAGGGATGTTATAGTTAGGTTCAGAATAACGTCCCTGGTTCTGAATTTACTCGTGCAAAATCATATAAATTCAGCAGTTATATTTAGAGTTATTTCAAGTAGCTATAACTCGAGGTCTAGGATAACTATAACTCCACCCTTACCATGCACATTCTTCTCACCAATATTTTTATTGAAAATGATGCAGTGATAAAATCAAAGATGCTGTAGAAGGTGTAATCAATGATATAATATGTGGAGTAATCATCTGTGCATGGAATAGGCATGAGTTATAGTTATCTTAGGATGTGAGTTGTATTTACTTGAAATAACTCTAACTATAACTGCTGAATTTCTATGGTTTTGTTCAAGTAAATTCAGAATCTAACTATAATGTCCCTGTAACCATTACCACTGTGTATGTAAATTACCTATTTGGTTGTAGTATTACATGTGAGACAACATATGTGATTTATGTATTGGAATGGGGATGTGGGAAGAAATATGTGGGGAGCACTGTGAACAAATTAAAACTCTGCATACTCCAATATCTTAGAGCAATCACCAATAAAGATATGACTTATTCCATGGCAAAACACATTTGGGAACAACACAATGGAGAAGATACAGGATTTCAGTATTACGGGATACAACGCATAAACCACAACCCCAGAGGTTGGAATCAAGAACAAAAATTGCTGAGAATGGAATCAAGATGGATAATCCTAATGGGTTCTGAGAGTCCTTGGGGGTGGAATGCAGATGCAGAACTACATATCCATCTGTGAGATGGGATGGAACACAATTGTCTGTTATGAAATGCTCACATGTTGTGAAATTTGGATCTGAACACAAAGAAAAAAAGAAAACCAAGATGATTTGACTTCACTAGAGAATCTACTTTTAAATATTACTTCTAAACAAGATCAGTATTAGGTTAAGTAAATCTGTTTAACAGAAAAATAGCATCTTGATTCAGTAGGATTATTGGAGCTTTTGGTTAAACCAAAAAAGTGGAATATATTAACAATGGTACTTTACCAACATTTATGTTCCATTATATTGATACTATGCCCCATACTATATATCAATTACTATATTGGTTGAATCATTTGTAGTATAATACTTCTTCATTTTTAACTGTCTCTACAGGTCAGATTAGAGGGACAGCACTAACCCATAGGGTTCCGCAGTGCCAAAAAAACTTTTCTGGAGTTAATTTGGGAGGTATAAAAAGAAGAGTCATATTTAAGAAATGAATAGGCAAATATGTGGTGCAATCAGCATCCAGTGAAAGGTGAATCAGGAATATCTGCATAACCTTGAAATATTAATGAAGAGGTACTTTACCAGGACTTTTGCTGCAAGTGTTATAATATTTCTTTTTCTGTTGCACACCACAGAATGCAGCATTGAGTGCCCATATTTCAAATTCTATAGGTTTAAATAAACTTCCTTAAGATAAAATGAAAGAGATAAAGAGAAAAAAAGAGGCAATAAAAATAAGGTTGGGAAACCTGGACTGGAAGGAGTATGCACTGTGAGTTGTGGGAGGGGTGTGTGAGTAGAGGGAGAGGTTCCTTTTGAAAACAAATAAGCCACTCATACATATTGAATGTCATGGCCAGCCGAAGGCACAGGACAAAACGCGTCACCATTTTTATGAGCACCGAGCACTTTGTACACAAATGAATGAAGAAAAATATTGTGTTTCAGATCTGGTTGCGCCGCCTTTCATTTCTCTCTTCCGTCTAGGGACCTACAACGAAGTTTGGAAAGGTGAGAGGCTCCAGAGGGGGAGGAAAATATGAAATACATATATATATATATATATATATATATATATATATATATACGTAAACCCCGAAATGCCATACCCTAAACCCTAAAAAAAACCTTGCCACCACAAAAACCCATACCCACTTAAATCCTATAAATACCCTTGCTACCCAACAACCTAACTCTTACCCACCCTAAACCCTAAAAATACCCTTGCCACCACAAACACCCATACCCACCCTAAACCCTAAAACATCCCTTGCCACCCCAAAAAAATAATACCCACTCTATACCCTAATAATACCCTTGCCACCCAGAAACCTTTGACAACCCTAATCCTTAAAAATACCCTTGCCAACCAAAAACCTATATCCAAATATATACATATGTTGTAAAACAAAGTCATTGTAAAGACACTTTTGTTGTTTAAGAGTCATAAAGGCATGTTGTTGTTCCGGTGTCATGGTAAATGTTGTTTCTCCCTGGTGAGTAATCAAACCAGCACCACATGCAGCCTTTGGCTGTGCGAATCGTTGACCTGACAGCACAGCCAGGCCTTTGGCCAGGCCCTGCCCCCAGTTACACATGGGTGTCCCAGATCCATTGCTACCCTAAATCCCGAGGGTCAAACAAGCCCCCATAGACACCCACCTCACATGTTTTCATTTTTCTGCAGTACTCCTGGACCACATGGAGGTGGTGCACTGGTTCTTGTGAGAGACCCACAACACATCGTGGAGCTGCAGGGATAACTACCAAATAACAACTTGAACCTTTTCCTATTTAGTTTGGCCCCAGGGGATGTTTTGCATGCTCCCTTATACCATATTCTTTTTATAATCTCAGGACAACAGGGCTGAAAATGCTTGAGGCCAAGTTCAGACTTAGTGGCTTTACAAGTACTTCTTACAGAGCTTATTCTGAGAATATTAAGATAAATCAAGCTTAATGCCCTGTCATAATAATACTTGCTTTTACCTCTGCATCTAGTTTTTTGCACAAGCAAATAATGTACACATTTTTCAAACAATGCAGCACAGCAACCAGAGTTCATCATGAAAGGGAGAAAGCAGAACAGTGTCTGATTTTAAAATATATGGTGCTGCTTATCTCTACCCCTGCAATAATACTCTTCGAGACTGTTTTGCACTACACATGCATCCTTGCACCATAGTGCATGTATGCGCAAGTTATTGTCATGCGTCTTGCACAGCTTTTGTCCCAGAATACATAGTTGGCTAATAAGCAATAACGGAAATGAAGTAATATTACTGATATTCTATAAATCTGCGGGAAGGACGTAACTGCATAGTAGTCGGGTTACTGCTCAGTTTAACCATTTTCACCAGTCTCTAAATGAGTCTTACAGATTCTTCAGTTAAGCTGTTAGGGAGAATACTTTTAGAAAAATTGGAGACCTGAGCAGTAGATAATCAAGTGCTTACAGAGACACAATTTGGCTTTAGGCCTGAGGTTGGCACTTTGGAATAGTTTATCAACCACTACCTTATAGCGAGTAAATATACCCTAGCAAAATAGGGCCATTTATTCCTGTGCTGTGTGAACCCTATTAGTGCCTTCAATCTTGTTAATCATGCCAAATTGTGGAAAATTTCAACAGATCTGGTCACACCTTCAGATATGGTTTCCTTTCTTGCACAGTTACATATCCATTTGACTTCCCAGGTACATTACGGAATAAATGGAGAGTGTACTCCGGGTTTTAGAATAGCGAGAGGCAGTCCCCAGGGTGGGTGTTAGCACCACTCCTGTTTTCATTGTACATTAACGGGGTGAAGCTGACTTACAACAATTGTCTGCTGATGCACCGAAAATAGGTAATAGTCCATCCCCAATCCTCCCATATGTGGATGACGTGGTCCTGTTGTTGCAGATGCATAATAGCCTTCAACGATTGGTCAAAGGTTTCATAACATTCATGGAAGAAAGAGACATGCATCTCAACCTGGAAAAAATCTCACACAATGATCTGTGAGTGGGGGAAAGTTAAGAAGAAAACCAATATGGTCAAAGGTCAAAAACTTGTGGAGATGAATGGCTTTAAATATTTAGGTCTACAATTTGCTCTTGGAATCCTTGGGCTCTTGGAATCCTCATTTGGAGATTATGAAAATGAAATTTGTAAAAACAGCTGAGGCCATTTTTAGGTTTGCATCTAAAATTGGTAGTTAACCCATAAAAGAAATGCTACAACTTATAAAAGCAAATGTATTAATACATATAGTTCTACCCTATAGGGCTCATCAAATGTTGTCGCTCCAATTAATGGAGCATACATTTCTGTGTAGACTATTGGTCATTTCTGGTTCTACATCATCATACAGAGTACACAAGGAATTAGCATCTCCCTTCCTTGAAGATTCTACTTATATAAGTCAATTATTAACATGGCCTAAACTATGGTCTAAAATTGGGACGGGGGCCAGATGTAGGAAGACTTTTGCACCTCGCAAACAGCGAAAAACGTTGTTTGCGAGGCGCAAAAGCCCTTACGCGATGAAGAAACACATTTTGCGAGTCGGTACCGACTCTCAAAATGTGTTTCCGACTCGCAAATAGGAAGGGGTGTGCCCTTCCTATTTGCGAGTCGCACCGCGATGTAGAGTTGATTTGTGACCGCGAAAGCGGTTGCAAATCAACTTGCAGTTACCATCCACTTGAAGTGGATGGTAACTCATTCGCAAACGGGAAGGGGTCCCCATGGGACCCCTTCCCCTTTGTGAATGCTCACAAAATTATTTTTTCAGAGCAGGCTGTGGACCACTGCCTACTCTGAAAAAAAACGAAACAAAAAGGTTTCGGTATTTTTTTCTATTTGCAGCTCCTTTTCCTTTAAGGAAAACGGGCTGCAAAGAGAAAGAAAAAAAACTGCTTTATTTAAAAGCAGTCACGGACATGGTGGTCTGCTGTCTCCAGCAGGCCACCATCCCCCTGAGTGCCTAGACTCGCTATGGGGTCGCAAACTGTGACCCACTTCATAAATATTTATGAGGTGGGACTTTGCGACCCCATAGCGAGTCGCAGAAGGTGTCTGAGACACCTTTCTGCATCACGAATTGCGAGTTGCAATTTGCGAGTCGCTCTGACTCGCAAATTGCAAGTCGCATTTTACCACTTACCTACATCTGGCCCAGGGTTCACTAAATAAATCATTACAGCTGTTTAGCCTTAGAGTATCCAGATAAAATCTCATGCTTTGCACGCTTTAATAAATTGTTAGTGTTTAGATATGAATCTTGTCCTTAATGACCCACTTGGTACTTTATACTATGGTAGAAAGGAGATAAGGAAGTTATTGATGGGCCAAAGAGAGGCTGAATGGGAAGCTACAGAGTGCACAAAATCTACAGTTAGGTGTTACATGAGTGGCTATTCAGAAACGATGTTCATTGCTACTTGTTAACTGTAATAAATGTGCAAGATAGGTTTTATCTAACCAGATTGCGATTTAGGACTCTGCATTATGTAGCGCCGCTTCAAAAATGGGGAATTGGTCAAAGAATTTACCGAACTGTCAAAGTGATGGCCAATCCACACAAACTACACATCATTTCATCCAATCTGTAAATTTTATTATGATATCAGGAAACGTTTCTTAAAACCATTATTTATTGCCAATAGAATGTTTTGTTTTAAAGAGACATAATTATTTATGCAATCTTAGTACTGTAGAAAACTGTTTGCGGTAACTAGATATAGCTCTTATGCAATAAAATGTAGGAAAACATACAAATATCTGTAGGATCTGAATGTTCATTTTCTGGCCGGCGGGGTTCCGGGGTCGCTGGCGATCAGTGTTTTGACCGCCAGCATGAACACGGCGGTTGTTTCAGCCGTTTTCCAAATGACCACCTAAGTGTTGATGTTATTCCAACAGACATATAATTTAACAAATATTATGAGACAAATATTTTATCAAAGTATTATGATGTAAAAATATGATGAGACAGAATATAAAAGGTAAGAATATAATTTTTAAGTCTTTCATACAATTTAAAAAATATATAATTACACTTAATATCTTGGAACTGGAGTCTCCAGTTGGCAGTGGTTTATCCTCTGTCCAAGTAGGGACCCTCACTCTAGTCAGGGAAGGGAACCACATAGCTAAGATAACCCTTCCTGACCCCCTTGGTAGCTTGGCTCAATCAGTCAGGCTTATCTCAGAAGCAATGTGTAAAGTATTTGTACACACACACACACACACACACACACACACACACACAGAGTAACACAGTGAAAATACCACAAAAGTACTCCACACCGGTTTAGAAAAATAGTCAACATCTATAAGAGTAAAGCGGGACTCAATGATAAAAATCCAACTCATACTAAAAAAGATATCACTCTTAAAAGATTAAAAACATTTGTAGTTCCTTGAAATCAATGAAGCTCTTGACTGAGGCAAAGTACCTGAGATGTTTCAAAAACAAAGACGATGCCATCTGCAGGGGAGGTGATGCATCAAAAGAGCCAGAGGTGCATCACTTCCTTACTGTTGCAGCGGAGGTGATGCGCAGGTTCCATACTGCTAGGCTGGGGGGGTTGATGGGTCAGTTCCTTACTGCCACAGGGGAGGTGATGCACTGTTTGCAGCATGAAGCATCAGTTCCTGTGGTGTGGTGTCGATTAAGAAAATGCCACTTAGGGCCAATGCATCAATGATGCGTTGGGAGTCAAGTCACGATGCATCGATCTCACAGCAATAAAGGTGCACAGCGTTGGAGTCTGGGTGATCTGTCATGGAATTCAGTGATGCAGTGCATGAAACTCACAACTTCTGAAAAGTTGTGACCAAAAGCTGGGCCCTGAGTGGAAAACCATGGTCATTGCGTCAAGCAGAGACAAAGCTCTGGTGCAGTCAATGGTGATTCATTTTGCATCAATTCGGAATGACACAGTGAGTTGATGCATGGTTTTTCTCCTTGTATCACCAAAAATATCCTTCAAGGGCCCAGACTGGATTTGGCACTTCTTGGCAGGACAGGGCTGTCAGCAGAGAAGCCCAGGTGCTAGCAGAGGAAGACTTTGATACCCCTGAGACTTCTTAACAGGAGGAAAGCTGAACTCAGGACCTTGGAGAACCTTGGAAAGCAGGATATAGAAAGCAAAGTCCAGTCCTTTCACTCCTAGAACAGAAGCAGCAAGCAGCAGGCCAGCACAACAAGGCAACAGGCATAGTAGCAGCTCTTGCTGCTTTTCTTCCTGTCAGAATGTCCTCAGCCCAGAAGTGTTCTAAAGTTGTTGTCTTAGAAGTCCAGTACCTATACTCATTTCAAGCTTTCAAGTAGGCAAACCTCAAGGGAAAGTCCTTGTAGTGCACAAGACCCTGCTTTTCCTGACCTGGCCCCAGACACAATGCAGAGGGATGGAGACTGCTTTGTGTAAGGACAGGCACAGCCCTATTCAGGTGCAAGTGTCAGCACCTCCCACCACTCTAGCCCAGGAAGACCCATCAGGATATGCAGAGCACACCTCAGCTCCCTTTGTGTGACTGTCTAGAATGCATTCACAAACAGCCCAACTGTCACCCTGACCCAGACATGTATTCCACGGACGGGCCGAGGAACAGAATGGTTAAGCAAGAAAAGCCCCACTTTCTAAAAGTGGCATTTTCAAATTTAAAAACCAACTTCACCAAAAGATGCATTTTTAAACTGTGAGTTCAGAGTCCCCAAACTCCATATCTCTATCTGCTCCCAATTGTAAATTACAATTAAAAGATATTTCAAGGCAATCCCCATGTTGTTCAATGGGAGAGATAGGCCTTGCGATAGTGAAAAACAAAATTTGCAGTATTTCAATATCAGGACATGTAAAATACACCATTACATGTCCTACCTTTTAAATACACTGTACCGTGCCCATGGGGCTACCGTGGGCCTATCTTAGGGGTAAATTACAGGTAATAAAAGGGAAGGTGTGGGCCTGGCAAGTGGGTACACTTGTCAGGTTAAAATGACAGTTTAAAACTGCACACACAGGCACTGTAACGGCATGTCTGAGACTTGTGTTTACAGGGCTACTAATGTGGTGCTGCAGACCCACAAGCAGCATTTGATTTACAGGCCCTGTGTACTGTACTAAGGACTTACTATAAAATCAAATATGCCAATCATGGAGAAAGCAATCACCAATACATTTTAGACAGAGAGCATATGCACTTTAGTACCGGTTAGCTGTGGTAGAATGCTCAGGGTCCTAAAGCGAACCTAAACAGGTCTGAAAAAATAGGAGGAAAAAGGCAAATCATTTGGGGACAACCCTGCAAAAAGGGCCAGGACCAACACAACTCCCTTCCAGCCTAAAGCCACAGTAGACCAGTCAATACCTTGATGGTCTTCACTGCTAAGGACAATAGAACTTGGACCCTGGCCCGCAACAGTAGGGGGATGTTCCAGTTCTATGCCTTACTGAACACACTTGGATTTGTCTGTCCATAATCTCATGGCCCACTGACCTAATTCCCCGTGTGTAATTTTGTATCTGATTTTGTAAAAGTTTTAATATGTATAGTTTTTGTTTAGTGGTAACTATTTATTTTTTTATGTATGTTCTTAATATTTGTATTTGAGTAATTTAATTATGTTTTAGTATCTATTTTTATTTTTTACTATCTAGTGTTGGTAATTATTATTAATTTGTATTGCTATTTTTTACTATGTGTGCCTAAGTAATCATTTAAATGTTTAAATATATATTTTTGCAATTATTCTAAAAATTATTTTTATTTTGTTTCTAAGTTGTACTTTTTTTATATATTGTTTTAATTGTAAACTTTTGTAATTAATTACATATTATTTTTAAAGTTAATATATGTTTTAAGGTTAATATAGTGTTCCAATTAAACATATATATCTATTTTTGATGATATTGTGGCCTTTTATAACTTTGTGGTCAATATTATTGACTTTGAGCACAAAGTATGTAGAGTCGATATTTGTGTCCGGGATACTTTTTGGCCAATATTTTTGTTGGCAATATGTCATCATTCAATTTTGTCAGTATATCTATTGGAAAGAAGTGAGTAAGCTATGACAAGTGAAACTAAAGTAATTGTAGAGGTTGACATTGCAAAGAAAGAAGAGAGAAGTCAGATGGGTGGGACATAAAAAGAAAAGCATCAAAAAGGGAATGTGTAAGCAACTTTCAAAGGATGGTTACCAGTGTCAGTGGTGAATCAATATACTGTTAATTGCTCCATAACCAGTTAGACATGACTACCTTGAAGCAGTGGTCCACACTGAGGCATTTAAGTTGTATTGCAAAATTATAGAAGGTGCCTGAAAACCAGCAGTGTTATAGTGTGCTACGTTTGTACATGTAATCAATCATTCAGCTACATTATTGCATCTGGCAATGTCACAAATGGGTCTGGAAGTAATGCCTTTTGCATCTACCATTACATCAACTTTGAGCAATATACGGGCCCAATGCAAATCACTGAATCGCATCCCTTAAGATGTAGATGCAGATTTATCAAAGGGTTGCCTTGTTTTTTCACCACTCAACAGGATGCAAAAGTGACACAGCCCTTTAAATATGATTTATCAAGCCATGCAAGGACACATTGCTTGGCCCTGAGTGGATTGATAAATCCAGAATCATGAAATGTAGTGCAAAGTGCTGTGTTGTGTTACACTGCCCCAGGGAGGCATTTCATGGGTGGTGCATGGGTGTTCCCACGCAAGACCCTTGGATTTTGATGAAAACCCACATTTACCATAATTGGTAGACCTAGGAATGCACCAAAACTGCTACATATCCCCAGGTGAGGCGTAACGAGGAGAAATATTTTTATTTCTACTTGTTTTCTCTTCTTTCTATGTGTGCTGCATTCTGCAGCATACATAGGAAAAGTAAATACCGTAAGGAAATGTTTTTGAGCATGAAGGTGCCCCTTGCTACACAAAAACAATCCTGTTTACAACAAAGGCACCTTGGCACTCTGGCGTAACAAAGGCATCTGAAGCCCCCACAGTGTGGGGGGCCCCCTCAACACATTACACTAAGTGTGGGAGGGGTGCCCTCCATGTATCTTGTAGAGGGCCCCATCAAGTTTTGCACCATGGTGTAAAGGTGTCTGCCTTAGCCCTAAGCAGCACATTGTCTGCCAGTGCTACGAAAAGGAAGGAATGTGCCCTATAATGTTAGATACAGCACATTTCTGCCCTTTCCCTGTCATGCAGCACAGTCAGCAAGGTGACTTGCTGCACTGCTCTGAGCTGCATGACTTCTTGAAAGATGCACCCCTCAGCATTTAGTGCAATTTTAAGAATGTGTGCCAGCAACATCTCACTTTTGTGATGTCAAAAGTAGCACACTGCATAGAAGGGAAGCCCTACAAGGAAAGCTAAAAAGGTGAAGTGACCGCTAGCCAGGTAGGAATGGGGGGTGCACTAGGTGGACATACATACTAGCTTAAAGACATAAAGCAGTTTTCTTAATATCTGCACAAGGTCATCCAGGTATCTGTTCTGACTGCACTCCAAGAGGATGGTGGTAAAAATGATCATTCTGCCCAGTTCTAAAACTCCATCCCAGAGGGATTTCTGTACAGAGGGCATCCGGTTGCCTATATAGTTTTCAGTTGTGAAGTGTTAGCCTGCCTGAACATTTTCTACATACAATCAATTTGCGGAGGATACTGTGTGGAGGTAACTTTAATAGGCTTTGCTACCTTTCAAATTAGCCTCAGCTGCTCTCACAACTACTTTAGTACATCTAGCGTGTAGGCATACTTGCTGTTTCAAAAGGACCGGAAAAGCAGATAATTGAATCTAAAATATAATAACATAATTTTTTCAAGCAGAGAGATCCACGTTGTTCAATTTAGATGGTTCTGTGTTTCCCATGAAGGAGATTGTAATTCTACGCTGCAGTCAGATCTAGTTGTGGTTTTTAGCTGTCATGCTTCATAATGATCTGGAGACAAAATATGACATTTGAGAAGCACGTTTCATTAAACGAAGATATCTCACACTCCTGGAGTCACTTTTTTTAATTTTGTTTACGCTTAAGGAAGATGGTTCGATGAAGGTGATTTGTCTTTTGCCGACGTTCTTGTTCTAGGAGATGCTCTTTCATAAGCATGATGGTGGTTGATTTTTCTTATTTTGAAAGGCATATGACTTTGTCTATAATCCATGATACACTTTTCTTCAGTACATCAGTCTAGTCAGGTAAAGTATTAATGGCAATATTTTTCGTTTTCTTTAATTACATATTTTGAAAATTTGAAAAGAACATAAAATGCATTTCTGGAAAAGTAATTCCCTTCTTCATTATTATTACTGCTATACCGCCCATGGGTGTTTTGAGAAAAGCATATTTATTACACGACTAAAATGCTACTAATCCTACAAGCCAAACAAAAACAATCCTTCTCGTTAGAAATTACTTTGCTGTCTTATACCTGAAATTATGGCTTTCCGAATCTCTTGCTATTTCTTTTTCATACAAAAGACTCAAAGCAACTTGCTGCTTTTCCTGCTTCTATGACTGCACAAATGTTCACGTTGATGCATTCTTTGTATCTTTGATTTCTAGCCAATATTTATGTGCTCAAACAGTCCATGCAGTAAATGTCTTTAGAATGATTTCAGCATCTTCCGTATTTTTCTGCATCATTTCTTAACAAGGAACAAACATTACATTTCTTCATTGTGGGCCTGATTCAAAAAGGTAAACTTACACTTTCGTGTACGCTTACTCTTTTTTTTGGTATTCACTGAAAACGAGTTAATAGTAAGTTTAGAGCTGCAGGAGGAAGAACTCCGCACAGAAAAAGGTAGGACAGGCCTGTCCTATCTTTTTATGGGGGGAGTTTTCTACCCATACCCTGAATCTCGGCAGTCATACACTCACCATTAATTTGTTGTTTGTGAATTACCAAAAAAGGTGTAAACTTACACAAAAGGATACATTTACCTTTCTGAATCAAGCCCTTTGCTATTTTCTCCTTATGAAACAACCGACTTTTTTCGATACCTATTTCTCACGATAAATAAAGTACAATAAACGTGTTTTTTGTTGCTAAGACAACGATTTGATTTTTAAAATGGTATCATAGATATAGAGACAATATTATTAGCAATCATACAAAATGAGTAGGCTTAAAGAGATAATACTTTCGCAGTTGCGAAAATGACTAATTATATTTTATGTAAATAATCAGAACAGTTTATCAATATTATGTAAGCCATTGATGTAACAGTAAGAGCCACACTCTACCTGTATTCGTCCTGGGTAAATCGTGGAATCACTGATGGTTGTAAGACGGTAATCATTACAGTTGTAGTGTTTGACTTTACAGGGTCACCGTCATCATAGGCAATGATAACCAGCTAGAAAGAAAATTAATGTTAGTACGGACTGGAATTTAAAGGCTGAGATATTATGTGCTCATAAATATGCTGCTCGAAAGAAAAGCAAGTTAATAAGTTATCATTCGAATGATCTGAAACTTCGAGATTGATGACTTCTCACAACTTCCAGTTTTCCACAAAGGAGCAGCAGAATCATACCAGAAAGGAATATTGTTTATATTTCACTTATTGGGAGGACAGATTTTCAGAAGAATTGTCCTAGACATAGTTTCTACACTGTTGCCCAAATGTTACTATTCACTGAACAACAAGCAAAGAAATGTATCAGAAGACCCTGGGGGCGGCGGGACACAAAAGCCCACTAGACATCACGGGTCATATTACACATAGGGTTCAAGGAGCATAATGGGTGTGTGCACTCAATTTGTGGGTCACCGGGGCCCTATGATATTATAGAAGTGGCCCCAGATGCCTGGGCGGTCCCTTCTGTAATACTGATAGCACTGGTGTACATGCAGTACCAGCATTACCCGCAGAGGATGTTTTCTCATTTACATTGGTGGATGTCCACATCTTAGTACATACTGTCAGTGGTTATGGGGTCATTACAGGGCAGTAAGATGACAAATGTCTATTGATAGGGAATGAGGTGATTGAGTCGCTGAGGGACAATGTTAATGAGTTAGTGTACACAATATAAACAGTTTGACATTTCCAATAGACACCCAGCTCCTTTGTGCATCGTACACAGACTTCGCTATTTATTCTGTGGTGGGTAATTTTCGACATAAATATGAAAGAAATATAGAGAACCTGCAAATGCATATCTTTTACTTATGAACATTATCTTTGTTTAAATTAACCTAGTTTTAAGTATCACTCATAAGAACTCAGTAGAAAAATGCAATTAAATGTGAGTTAGATGTTAAATCGAAAGAAAGGCATCATTGTACAGGTTGCAGAGCTATACCTAATTTAAATATACAAAAGGGTCCAGGTGCAGCTGGCCTCACTGTTATCTGTACCTTAAATGTTGTGCTTGGGTCTTCATTAAGATTCACACGCGTTATGACACGTCCAGTATTTTCCTCAACATCAAAGATGCTGCTGCTGTAAGGAAACTGGCTCACATCCACCTTATATCGTACAAGGCTGGCTGGAGTACCCTGTAAATACATGATTACTCATTGTCATAAGCATAACATATAAGGCACATTTGTTAAAGATGTATGGTTAAAAAATGGAAATCATTACATCAGCTCATTCCAATGTGGGTAATCTCACCACAATCCATGTAATATTGGGTTGCATGAGGGCAGACGCCCTTGTGGATGTCTTCTTTCCGCCTTTTGTATTTATCCTTTAATGTCACATCTATACTAATCAATTAAGATAAGTCTGAACACGAAAATGTGTTCTTATCATGAGGCCTAGGCATTTTCAAGCATGAGTAATCTAGCGTAAATCCTTATTTTTGAGTTTGAGTAGAAAATGTCCCATACATCGAGCCCATATCTTGTGTGTGTACAAAGGTCATTTCATGAATATAATGTTCGTGAAAAAACTACTGACCAGTATAACCAACACGTATCTTGTGTGATTTGTTCAAGCGGACACTCACCCAAATGTAATTTGCATAATATGCATAGTTGTCATGGAAGATAACAGATGTTACATGTAGACATAATTACGCAAAACTACACGAACAAGACAGCCACTTTCACAGACTGCAGAGCAAACTTGAAAAAACACTGCTTTAGGCCCATCATCCCAATGTACACAAAACCAAGGTTGAATAATGAGAAAAACTCTAATACCAGCAAAGAACCAGCCTTCTCAAAATCTGTGGCCTCACCATCCACCCACCCAAGAAGTTATAAAAGTATACTCTGCTTTAGACATAAATGGAAACATCACTATGAATAGGCCAATGTCTACAATGACCTCATAACATGCTATCATATGCCGTTATCACTTACAATTTTAAAGTTACACACGGTTCTATTGTTTATGAAACATTGCCCTATAAAACACTCTACCTGAGCCAGATAAACAAATCTTTTATTAACATTATGGGTGCCAACATTCTAGCCTGCTTTCTCAGAACAATCTGTACCATCTGATTCAGGTTCCTAACCATTTCACAATCACCTAGAGGTAAATGGGTTATTTAGTGAGCATGTTTCAAAAAGAAAAAGAAAAAATACATATAAATTAATACTTATTTCAAAAAGCTCATTCTACCAACCGTATTAGGTTGCTGTCTTTCTACTTGCTAGATTTTGTGGCCCATCCAAGGAAGAGTTCCACAAGCTTATAAATAATATCTTTTCGTACATATAGTAAGTCTTGTTTAAATTCCAACTTGAACTTTAAAAAAAGCAAAGTTTGGTAAATATACAAGTAATTCAGGTTTCATAAAGTAAAACCTAAGTAGGACAGAGTGAAATGTCACTGTTTGTACCCAACTGTTCCACAACTAGGACTGGTAGTACTAGCTCCAGTGAGGAATATGTCTCAGATAACAATAAACCTTTTTTATCTTGCCTTGATTTCCTGGGAAGGCCAGTAAACAGACTTTCAAAAGAGTACAAATGATTTGGTGTTTGGGGTTGTTAACTGATACACATGCATGCACAGTTTTATGTATCTCAACTGGAACAAAGTATTTGGATAACTCAAAAGGCAAACCATGCGCTGAAATTGTGTAGATAAAACTCATGATAAATTGTCAACGTATCTACTGTATTCTGTATTAGGAATAATGTGTTAACTAGCACTTAAGGTCAACAAATAGTTCTGTCACTCTTTTGAGGGATACTGCAAAACATGAGTTTCATTAGAATGCACCACTATGAGAATTTGGATTATTGGAAGAGTTGCAAGTCTTCACCATGTAATAATGTCATAATTCCGAGCCAGGTCCAGTCAGGTCTCTGTAATTTAAACCTGAGTTCACCTCTTCAAAGCTGTAGCACACACCAGAAAGGCTTAACTTAGGAGAAATGTGTAAAGGATTCAATCAGTACTCAAAAATGTTTAAAAGTAGAAAACATAATAACTATCCCACTCAAATTTATAAAAAATAGTGTACAAATTTAGTGAACAAACAGGCACCAGAATGACAAAAACTGGATTTTGACAAATAGAGATTTGATTTTTAGAAGTTTTAAGTCAAAAGAGTGCCTAAAAGCTCAAAACTCCAATTGCAGTTATCTTGTCACACTAGATTGATCCCAAGTCAAAAGGTCAAACCTACCAAGAGCTACTGTCGTTCAGATACAGGGACTACGCTGGTCACGGTGGAAAATTTACCTTCTGACTTAGAACATTTTTGGGAGGGAAATTATCGTTGATGGGTTATCGGGAGGTCGGGGAGGATTCAACAATGGAGGCCTGGTAAAGCACGGGTCTTCTGTGTGAGCCTTGGCTGCGAACTTGACCCAGTTGACATCGATGGTGGGAAACCTTTGAGTGAGTGAAGTCTGGAATCAGCACCCAGAGAGATCTTGTTGGTGGTCTGATTCTGTTTGATATCAGCTTCAGTAAAGTCCCTCTATGTTTAGACTTTTCTAGAAGTCGAAGTCCTTTCAGCGGGAGAAACCGGCTGGTATACCTGTCATCCTTGGTGTGATATTCCAGCAAACATTTTATCTTCATTCTTCACTGAATTAGTTTTTGGTGCTTGTAAGACTCTGTGCAATTTACCACTGCTAACCAGTGCTAAAGTGAATATCCTCTCTTCTTTAAACATGGCAAAATTGGCCGAAACCTGATTGGCAGATTTAATTTACTTTTACTTCACTAGTAAAACTACATGTACTCAGGGCCTGTAAATTAAATGCTATTGGTGGGCATGTAGTCCTTATTTTGCCACCCACTAATATAGCCTTTTTAAATGTGTTCCTGGCCTTACTCAGAAGCCTGTAGTGAGAATTTGAACTCCCATTTCAATCTGTTACTATAAGCATTTTGCCCTGCCTAAACCTTCCTTATCAATACTTATAAGTCACCCTTAAGGTAGGCCCCAAAGGCTCATAGTGCAGGGTGCACTGAATGTAGAAATTAGGACATGTACTTAAGCCTTACATGTCCTTGCAATGAAAAATGCCAAAAATCATTTTTCATTGCTGTGTGGCCTATCTCTGCCACTATGGTTCCCTATGGTTCTCTAATTGGCTCTGGGGCGGCTGCACAAATTACAGGGAAATTAAGTGTTGTTTCCGGCCAATTGGAAGATCTGATAATAGAGAATAGCTTAATAATTGCCAATGTAAATACTAATTCCGATTCTCCTCCGCACCTGACTTTTAAGAGAGGCACTGTGGGAACTTACATTGACTATCTTTTGGTTGACCTGCACATGTGGCCTTTTTTGACAGACATGGCAGTTATCCCAGAACAGATAGTGATCATTAGACATTACATGCTGTATTTTCGCCTGCTACATTTACTAGCTGTAATCTACGAGCAGTAATTTATGTAAATCCCCTACAGACAATTAATAGCAGGAGGAATGTAAAATTGGCAGAAGTCATGGATAATGTAGAAATTCAAACTAAAATTGATGAACTATTTGTAGATAACCTATTTGAGGTAACACCCCTAAGGGGGTACGAGTCTGATATGGTCCTTGCGTACTGTCAGCTAATGGAACAGTTAAGGCCTTTCTTTACTAAAACCAGGAAAAGAGGGGCTTCTAACAAAGTTGCCCCAGTGTGGTTCACTAAGCTCTGTCAGTCGGATAAGCTCTGTCTCCTGGACTGTCTGAAGGAGGGAATTAAGACAAAAAGAATTTCTGCTAGGAACAACTAAAAGGCTACTTTAAAAAAGTCCAAACAAAACTGGGAGATGGACCAATGGGTAGAGCTTACCAACGCAACTAAGAGTGCCCTTTGGCTTGTGTAATGCCCCTGCGGCCTTTCAATTTTTTATAAATGATGTCCTACAGGAATAATTTTACAGGTTTGTGATTGCATATATTGATGATATACTAATCTATTCATCTTCTCAAGTTGAACATGTAAAACATGTATAAATGGGAGTTTTATGTTACACAAGTAGAGTTTTTAGGCTTTATTCTTTCACCCAAAGGAATTCATATGGCAGAGAGAAAGATACAAGCCATAAAAGAGTGGCCGGAACCATACAATGTAAAATACATACAAAGATTTTTGGGATTTGCAAATTTTTATCGCAGATCCATAGATCATTTTTCTGCTGAGTCTGCCCCATTAACTAGATTATTACAAAAAGGAGCAAACTTTGAGTGGACCACAAAAGCTAGACAAGCCTTCCAGTTATTGAAAGAAGCTTTCACTTCAGCTCCTGTCTTGGCACATCCAGATCCAACCTAACTCTTCATAGAAGAAGCTGATGCCTCAGAATGTGCCATAGGAGCAATCTTGTCTCAAAGAGATGCAAATTCAGGTCAATTGCACCCAGTAGCTTACTTGTCAAAGTAGATGATTCCAGCAGAGATAAATTAACAATTGCAGAAAAGGAATTGCTAGCAATCCGCTTAGCATTTAAAGAATGGCATCATTATCTATTAGGAACAAGATACCCAATTACAATACTTACAGACCACCGCAACCTTCAATTTCTGCACTGTGCATGAACCTTAACTCACCGACAGCTTCGCTGGATATTATTCTTTGCAGAATTTGACTTTATTAACACTTATCACCCAGGAACAACCAATAATAAAGCAGACGCATTATCAAGACAGGACAATGAAAAAACAAAGGTTCAAATTCCACCGGTCTCAATGGTTTCTCCAAATCACATAGTAAGCATAACTATAAAAAAAGTAACAGAAGATTTTCTAGACCTAAAAAAAAGAAAAATGTCTATGACAAGAATGCAAAAATGGCAAACGTGTGACAGTGCAAGATGTATTGCAGAAGGTTTACCATTTCGATGAAATAAGTTATCTGAACCCACCAAAATACTACAAGTCATGAAATGGAGTCATAACAATTCAAGAGCTGGTCATCCTGGCCAAACTTGTACCTTGGAACTAATCAGTAGGAATTTCTGGTGGCCAAACTGGAGACATGACACTATGCTGTGTGTGCACATCTGCGATACTTGTAACCGAGCAAAGTCCGACAGAACCAAAAAAAGAGGCCTTTTACAACCCCTGCCAATTCCACATCGAGCCTGGGAAGGTATAACACTCAATTTTATCACTGCCCTACCAAAAGATTAAGGAAAAGATACAATTTTGGTAGTGGTAGATCGTCTATCAAAAATGGTACATTTTATTGCTTGCTCAGGAGTTCCAACAGCCGCAGAGTTATTTCAGTTATTACTGACACACATAGTACTCATTCGTGGCCTCCCGAAATCGATCACGTCTGATCGAGGTCCACAATTTACGTCTAGATTATGGAAGGCTTGGTATTCAGCATTGTACATCCATTATCAGCTTTCAACTAGTTTCCATCCTGAAACTGATGGTCAAACCGAAAGGGTTAACCAAGACTTAAAGCAATACTTACGTTGTTACTTAACTAACTCTCCTGATTCCTGGGTATCTCTTCTATGGGAAGCGGAATTTTCATATAATAACCTACAACATTCTTCTATAGAGATGTCACAATTTTTCGCTAATTATGGTTATCATCCACATGATCTATCTTTTCTAACGCCTGTAGTTAACAAAGAGTTACCTGCACTGTCTCAACATCTAACAAGAATCTCAAAACTAGCGGCCAAATTAAGACAGAATGTACGTTCCGCTGTAACTAAATTCCAATCATTTGCAGACCGTAAAAGACAGGAAAATCCTCCATTTGAAAAAGGACAAAAGGTATGGTTGTGCACCATACACTTTTGTTTAAAAAAATATAATAAATTGAATCCTAGATTCATTGGGCCTTTTCCAATTAAAGACATCATCAACCCAGTAACAGTAAAATTGCATTTTCCTCCATTCATGAAAGTCCATCCTGTATTTCATTCCTCCCTATTCAAACCGGCGTCCAGCAAAGCACAATCTTGACCACCTCCACCCATTCTCGTGGATAACAATTTTGAGTATGAGGTAAAAAGCATTAAAGATGTAAAACGTCATATGAATAAACTCTGGTATTTGATTTCCTGGAAAGGCTACAGTCTGGAGAAAAACTCTTGGGTATTGCTGAAGTTTATTAATGCACCACGACTTCTCAAAAAATGTAATGATAATCATCCTATGCCATAACGCCCTCGCTTGCTGAGCTTGAGGGGGGATGATGTCATGATTATCGACCCAGCCCGTGGTGGTAACTGGAGAATCTGGGTTTGTTAACTTATAAATGTTGTGACACAAAACAAGAGAGAGCAAGTATTCCAGAAATGACAGAGTCATTTAAAAATAGCCTTTATTTACAGCCTGGGAAGAACAAACATTGACCTGCAAGTAATTGACTGTATTTCCTCTCTTGAGCAGAAGTGCCATGTGCTGACTTAATTAGAATACACATGGTGATTATGTAATCAGATGAGGCCCATCTATAAATACCAGCATAACTGCTTGACTTGTGCTCCTGATTCAGCTTATCTCCTGGGAGCTGGTGATGACTGATAAGCTCCTGAATCATGGTAAGTTTCCTTTGGGAATTGTCAATGAAAGCTTGGTGATTTATGTGAGAAGCATGGAGAGTTACAACTCTGTACTTACTTATAGATAGAGATTGTTTTGTGAAAACCAATGGAAGAATTTACTCAATTTATTTTGTGAAAACTAGTAGAAATGTAAAGTCTAAGTTAATTTATAGAACAGATTGATTCTGAGATGTGATAAAAGAGCTTTTTGAAAGATTGTTAAGTGGAAGTTAATTTACAGAAACTGAATATTTCTGAGATGTCATAAAAGTATTTTCTTTTTAAGAAGGTCAAGTCGAAGTTAATTAATAGAAACAGACTATTTGTGATATGTGATAAAAGAGTCTTTTTGAATAATAATATCAACCTGAACTTAATTTATAGAAACAGAATATTTCTGAGATGTGATAAGAGATCATTGTTCAAAGAATGTCAAGTTGCACCCGTTGCGCTTTTCACTGTGTGCAGAGCAGACAGTGAAAAGCCGCATGGGGCCCTATCAGGGGGCCCCTGCACTGCCCATGCAAGTGGCATGGGCAGTGCAGGGTTCCCCAGGGGCACCTCGCCTCCCCGTACCACCAGCCTTTTCCTGGCGGTTCAAACCGCCAGGAAAAGGCTGGTGGTAGGGGGACTTGTAATCCCCTGGGCAGTGCTGCCCTGGCGGATTACTAGCGCCGGGGCCATTGTGGCGGGAAACCGCCGGCTCCGGCGGTGCGATGGCAGTGCTTCTGCCGCGGTCGTTTACCGCCAGGGTTGAAATGACCCCCTAAGTGCTATTTTAAGGAATCCTGCATAATTTGTTTAAAGGTTAATACAGTTTCCGAACTTTTAAGTTACATGGATATAAGATTGTATATTCTTGGGAAGATAAGAAGAGAAACCAAATTCCCTCAACAATCCTAAATTACCCGGTATTTGAAAGTAATCCAACAAACTACAGATCTGGTTCATTCATCATAAATCCAACAGGTTAGAGTAGGTTCATATCTGTTGAAAGTATATGAAGCCATTTAATATATGACATCTGATTTCATAGCCTTTATTATTGTCACAGATCTCCCTCCCTGCAGTACCCACCCCAAATTCCCTTCGGTGCTGACAGAAGATGGGCATTAGAGGGTACTGCTCATGAGGAAAGTGCTCCTGACATCCTCCCTCCCGGAACCCGTACTGTAAGTCAGATAAAACATTCTTGTCCTGGGCCTGTTCCTTTAGCCTGTTCAAGATAATGCGGCCTGCCACTTTTAGCATCAAATCTAGGAGAGAGATAGGACGGTAGCAAGTTGGACTATGTCTAGCTCCCTTTTTGAAGATTGGGACTATAATTGATTCCCTCCAGGATTTCAATGAACCAACTTGACAACACACATTCAGGACTTGAGTAAGCAGTGGCCCCAAGGGGTCATGTTGGCTTTAAACAGATCTACAGAGATGAAGTCCGGGCCCAGAGCCTTGCCGGCTTTGCTAGCATACCAGGCAGCCATGATCTCATCCAAGGTGAAGGCAAGCTTTATAGGAAAGGTAACAGGGGAGGGAAGATCACTATCAGATACAGCTTCTGCTATTAGCCCTGACCTGTTAGTAGGCTTGGAATGAATAATAGTAAAGTGACTAATCCAGTCTCCCTCACTAATGGCTAATTCAAGGCGTGGGCCGGTATCTGGCTGGAGGTAGGGTGAATTAATTGCCCGCCAAAAAGCTGGTGGGTCTTTACTCATGCTTGCTTCATACGGTTTCTCCCATAGATCATCTTTTAGAGCTGTTTTCCTCTGTGCTAAAACATACTTGTAGTGTTTCCTAGCTTCTCTGGCTTTGTTTGAACAGTGTGGTCATTTTTGTAGGGCTAGTTTCAGGCTTGGTACAATTTTCATCAAACCACCCTCTCGTCCTGTTGTTGCTACTGTCCCTACCTGTAATTACTAGTCCCTCCTTAACATACCCAGCAATCTTTTGGAAACTCTCACTGATATTCTATGGGTCAGATCCCAGGTCTAGACAACTTTTAAAAGCCTGCGTACAACTACAGATCAACTTTTTTAGAGACTCTTGGGGATCAATCTTTGACCAGCGCAAGGTGTAACTGTTGAGCCTGTTAATGTTCGCACCATAAAATAGTGAGGAAGTGGCACTTGGGATAAAAAATATCTTGATGCCACATCCACATCTATGCTCAGGGGGAAATGGTCACTGCATGCAGTTGTGTGGGTGATTGTTTGTGACCAATATGTAATTTATCACTGAGTTTTTCCTATGCCCATTGAACGTAGGTGTGAAAGGGATTGGAGGACAGCAAATATCGTTACACAACACAAGGTCAATATTGAATATAAGATCATTCAGTTGTTCCCCACAGGTAGAGTATGTAAAGTGTGACTGCCCAGCGTTACCCATTTCGCTTAAACTGTAGGTCTTTTCTGAAGCCCTAGTGCAAACTTTCGTATTGAAATCTCCCCCCCCCCCATAGAAATACCAAATCCTGGAATTTTTTATTCCTGAGAGCTTTAATATTCCTGTTTAGTAGAGTCAAGAGGGTTTTTAACTCAGCTTTTGGGATGTTGTTATAGAAGTTAATTAAGACCAGCGCCCGTTTTGCTGATATTTCAACAACAATGATGTGACGGAAGTGTTGCGGAGCCAGCATAGATATACTAGCTGCTCCCAGGGTGTTTGAAACATAAGTACAGATCCACCCCTTTGCTCTCTCAGAGTTGAATGGTTCCGCCTGGGAATAATAGGTTCTGAAACCATTTAGGTGGATTGGGTTTACTGACCATGTTTCTTGAACATAGACTATGGTGAAGCAGCCTGCTATAACAACCTTAGATAGTAGACCTGCCACATTCCAGAATGATATCCTTGTATTCCCTTCAGGAGCGGAACATTCAGAGTTAACCAAGAGGTCCTGAATCAGTGGATTGGGCATGTCCAGGAAGAGGGAGAAGATGTTTTTAGAGTCAGCAGTAGGAGAAGAAGTCGAACCAGGAGTAGTTATGTTGCCTGGAAGGGGTAGTAGGTCAGCAGGGATGCCAGGTGGTGCAGTCAGTCATTTTTCTTTAGATTAGAACAGCCTGCTAAGAGGTTGGTGAACCCAGTCCTGTCATGTGGGTTAGGGGGCTGGGATACTTACACTGAATGTGTGAGTACCCAGCAGCGATTGTCCTTGCATCTAAGGCCACCGAATTATCAACCAAGCACCTATGCCGAAGTGTCAGCTCAATAGTGTCAAGACAGGTTACCAGATCTGGCCTTCTAACTGCATCAATTATGTCCTCACATATTATGGAGTAACAGCCCCTCACATGACGGATCCAGTGGATCGCCTTGTTTCTCACAGAATCACCCCATTCCCTGTGGCCTGGTAGGTGTAGTTTGGGGACTTTAAGCGCTAGGACAGTGTTGTTAGAATTAGCCCTACTGGGAGGAGACTGTCCAATGTAATTTGGAGCTTTATCTTTCATGAATTTAGGCAATTGATGACAAAGACATGGTTTGTCAACCCTGTTTAGGTATCTGTTCGTTGGGGCCTGGCTAGAATTCATGATCCCACCGGCTGATGTAGGGTGCCCAGTGCCGGGCACCAGGTTTACAGCAACGGGGGGAGGAGTGCAATTGCAAGGCATGTTACTGGTGTTCGAGGGCAATTTGGTCAGAAGTGTTGAGGATCCTGTGAGATCAAGCATGGTGCTACCGTTGTGATCCCTACTTGGTGTCACGTCTATGGATGTTAGCTGTTTGACCATTATAATTAAGGATTTAACCATGGATTTGAGTTCAAATACCTCATCTTGTATGTCTTTTATACATGAGATGTACTGAGCATTAGGCAGGTCTGGGCTTATGTCTGTTGCACCTGTGTCTGCTGTCCCACCCATTAAACACTTAGGTCAGGATCGTCATGTGATATATCAATTAAGGGACTGAAGCGGTTGGTGCAATGAAGGATCTCACTGCCGAAGGCGTAGGCACACTCAATGGTGACCCTGGTGAATGAGTATTAGCCTTACTTGCTTTGTCCTGCCCTGCAGAAGTTAAAACTGGGGCCCCACATTTTTTTTAACATCTCAGGGATTTTCCTGTGGCTCTCCCCTGGTCTTACTGGGGGACATTCACTCTGAATACATTTAGGGGCTTTGTCCTGAGAGGAGGTCAAAATATCCTGACAGTCAACTAAGAGATAGTCTATCCATTACACATTTACTTGCTGCATGCTTCTGCCTTTTGTGTTTTTTATTGTGTGTCACCACAGTCCCGTCCTTGTTAACTTTCCTTTTGCCCATCGCAGTTACTTACACCAGAAGGTGATCCCATAGGGATAGAATAAGACAATATGGTCGTACCCAAAGTCTATAAACTGCAAAAGCACTTACAAAGTCTGCTTAAAAAATAAATGTCGGGGTGGCCCAGCTCGGCCTCCTTCGGGCTCTGATGGATGTGGACAGGTCCGCCCTTGGCCCGGGCTTTGCCTGGGTGCGTCTGCACTGCGGTGTGTCCCCACGCGCTATATAACCTTCGTTGGTCTGGTCAAGTGGGTGCAGGTACAGAGGAAAATGGCCACCTCCAGAGGCCACAAAGCAGTCTGGGATATGTAGCCCCACTTGGAAGTCTCTAGCGCGTCCTGTGCTGCGGTGTGCCCCCACGCGCTATATAGTGCTCATTGGTCTGGTCAAGTGGGTGCAGGTGAAAATGGCTGCCTTATGGGGCCACAGAGCAGTCTGGGATATGTAGTCCCACTTGGAAGTCTCTACTTCGTCCTGCGCTGTGGTGTGCCCCCATGCGCTACATAGCACTCGTTTGTCTGGTCAAGTGGGTGCAGGTGCAGATGATAATGGCTGCCTCCTGGGGCGACAAAACAGTCTGGGATATGTAGTCCCACTTGGAAGTGTCTAGCACGTCCCACGATGCAGGGTGCCCCCACACACTATAAAGCACTCATTGGTCTGGTCAAGTGGATGCAGGTGCAAAGCAAAATAGCCGCCTCCTGGGGCCACAAAGAAGTCTGGGATATGTAGTCCCACTTATATGTCTCTTTTGCGTCTCACGCTGCAGTGTGCCCCCACACGCTACATAGTAAAAGGATCATGATTCTTGTAATGGTGGTATATCTGTTGCATTAGTAACTACAGACTATGGGTAGTTATTGGAATCCGTAGTTGGTGTTTACCGTTTTCTTCACAGGCATTGCAAAGCTCACATCTAATATAGGGGTGCATTTAGCATTTGATGAGTATGCAGCACAGTATCCATATGAGAGACAGTTCACATTTTGAAGAATTCACAATTTTCAGTTTTCATGGTCAGCCTGAAGTACACTTCAATAAAAATAACTGTCTATACGTTTCTGTAATATCCTGTGTATTGCAAGGCTTGCACCTTTTCTCTGTTCTACAGTACTGGTGAAATTATATCCTGAGCTGGGCAGTTGATCAGTTCAGTTGGTCCTTTATTCCTACAGCAGGTGACACGTTTATTGTAAATATGCAAATCTATCAAGTTAATTCTAAATATTGTGACTGATGCGTCACAATTTTGACAACAGGCATTAGCACTTCACTGTGTCATGCTCCAAATGTGAATATCAGCATACTTGTAATGGAATAGAAGACATTAAGGTCCATAGTTATAAGGACCTACGTTTAGAATAGTGCATGCATCATCAATTTTCATGAAAATACTTGTGTACTGCTCTAGCCTGCGCACATCCTCTCTATAAGCCAACTTTGTCCCCTTGCTGTTGAGTCCATGCTATGGGTGATCGTGTACTTCAGCCAAAATAGCTATCAAGTGTTAATATAGTTGACTACCTGTTGGTTGAACAGAGTGACTTCCGGAGTAATCCAGGAGACAGTGCTGCAAATCTTCCTTTTTTGCTAACAAACAGGTGCAGCCGTGTTGGACTTTTTTGCCTATGCAGGGTCATCCCCAATCTTATTGCCTCCTGCCTCCTATTTTTTCTGACCTGTTGCTGTTGGTTTTTGCACTCTGAGTACTTCACCACTGCTAACCAGTGCTAAAGTCCATATTCTCTCTGAGTAAATTGTATTAGTGATTGGTTTATCTATGATTGGCATATTTGTTTTACTAGTAAGTCCCTAGTAAAGTGCACTAGAGGTGCCAGGGTCTGTAAATCAAATGCTACTAGTGGGCCTGAAGCACTAGTTGTGCCACCCACATAAGTAGCCCTGTAATCATTTCTCAGACCTGCCACTGCAGTGTCTGTGTGTGCAGTTTTAACTGTAAATTTGACTTGGCAAGTGTATCCACTTGGCAGGCCCAAACATTTCCCTTTCTTACATGTAAGACACCCCTAAGGTAGGCCCTAGGTAGCCCCAAGGGCAGGGTGCAGTGTATGGTTAAGGTAGGACATATAATAATGTGTTTTATCTGTCCTGACAGTGAAATATTGCTATATTCATTTTTTTACTGTGGAAAGGCCTGTCCCTCTCATAGGTTAACATGGGGGCTACGTTTAATTCTGATTAAAGTGTAGATTACCTTTGGGAGCTGATTAACATGTGGAGTTTGGGGTCTCTGAGCTAACAATTTAAAACATATATTTTAGTAAAGTTAATTTTAAGATTGTGTGTTTGAAAATGCCACTTTTAGAAAGTGAGCATTTTATTGCTTATTTAATTTCTGTGACTGCCTGTTTGTGGATTCCCTGTCTGGTTCAGTTTGACAGTTGGGCTGGTTGCACTTCACACTAGACAGTGACACAAAGAGAGCTGGGGTGTAGCCTGCATATCCCAATGAGCCATCTGTGCTAGGAGGGAGGGGAGGAGTGGTCACTCACACTTGAAAGGGATGTGCCTCCCATCACACAATGCAGTCTCCAACCCCATGGTGAGTGTCTGTGAGGGACCTGGCCTGTGCAAGGTAGAATTTCACATTCAAAAGAGACTTTAAGGCAAAATTGGGTATAAGAAGGGCACCCAAATCCACAGACTTTAGAACACTTCTGGAAACCAAGAGGAACCTATGCTTGGAGAAGAGCTGAAGAGCTGAGGAAGAAGAGCTGCCCTGCCTGTGACTGTGCTTTGTAGAGCTATTCTGCAGTTGGTGCTTATGCCTGTGCAAGAGGACAAAAACTGGACTTTGTGTTGCCTTCCTTCTTGTGAAGATCTCCAAGGGCTTGATTTAGAGCTTGCCTCCTGTTGTTTTAAGTCTCCGGGACAGCAAAGACTTCTCTCTGCCAGCAGCTGGGATCTCCGGAGAGACTCCTACTCTGCCCTGTGGTGCCCATCCAGTGCCTGGGACCCTGAAAGGGGAAGCTGACAGCCAAAGAGGAAGAAATCCACGCACAGAACGCCGGGGAAAAGATTAATGTGACTCCGATATGCAGCTAAAAAATCGACAGGCCACCGACTTCGCGGCTGAAAATCGACGCTCGCCTGTAACAAGACCAAAGAAGCGTCGCACAGGGCTGGAGAAACGACGCGCAGCATCACTGACGGAGGCTGGTGAGATCGTAATCTGCGCTGCATGGTTTTCGGATCATCGTGAAGCTGGATTTCTGATGCAAGTACTGCTGGGAGTGTAACAACAACGCAAGACCTGCCCCGACCCAAAAGTGCTGACCGGATAGACGCATCGCTCTCCCGTGGAGAGAAAAAACGATGCGCCCGTCCGATGAAAGGAGAAACGACGCAAGGCCTCGCTTGTTAGTTGAATCGACACACCGCAAGCCCTTTCTGACGCACACTCCCCCATGCAGGGTTATTTTTAATGCACCCAAGGTATATTTTCACGCTAACAGTGTTAGTGTGTGTTTGAAGACTACATTAAGACTCTTTTTTCTTTTTAAATGATAACTTGACTTGTGAATGGTGGATTTTTGTTGTTTTGGTCTTGTTTTGTTTAGATAAATATTTTCTATGTCTCTAAATCTGTGTTGTGTCATTTTGTAGTGTTTTCATTAAGTTGCTGTGTGTGTTGGTACAAATACTTTACACCTAGCACTCTGAAGTTAAGCCTACTGCTCGTGCCAAGCTACCAAGGTGGTAATCAGGGGTTAGGTGAGGGTGATTCTCTTTTACCATGACTAAAGTGAGGGCCCTTGCTTAAACAGGGGGTAACCTGACTGTCAACCAAAGACCCCATTTCTAACAGTGGTGATCAGCGGATGGGATTGGACTTATATTTGTACTTGACATACAGTAATAAAGTGTACACTACTGTTTTGATTTCAGACCACTACGTGACCACATACTACTAGTTTTGTGATTTTTCTTTTTTCTTTTTGGAACTCCTTTTTGTTCTACTTCCATGGTTTTGCTGATCCCTTGACTGATTCTTTTTACTTCACTGGAAACTTGTTTTCTGCCTTTGGAACTTTGCACTTGTTGCCATCATGTCTCAATCTTGAGATGCAACAGCTGGAGCTGTGTTTTGATTTAGGGAAACTGAAGAGGTATTCAGTTGCTCAATTGAAACAGTTCTGTAAAGATCTTGCCTGTCCCGTTAAGAGCTCCACCAGAAAGGGGAACTGCAAGAGTCATTAAGGGCCTGGGTGACAGCCAAGGAAGCTGGGGGGCACACAGGGAGATGGATGGGGGAGTGCAGAGTCTTCACAGTGGTGTAGTGGAGGTACCTGTTACACCTGCGGGGAGGGTCTCCAGGAGATGTAGCAGTAGCTCACCGGTTGGAGGCAGAAACGTTGAGGATGCAAAGGAGTTCGAAGAGTGGGAAAAGAACTTAGATATAAACGAGTTTATGAGTTCAAACTAAGAGAGCTGGACGTCATGAGGACTGAGTCCAGCTGGAATGGTTGTAGCAACAATTGCTGAAGAAGTGCACATGCCCAGAGACGTGGTGCCCTACTTGAAGGATGGAGGTAACGCACACCAGGAGGTTCAGGGGTTTGAGGTAGCTCCAGTGATGCACAGGGTCCCTGAGGTGGATTGAGAAACTGGCATGGGGAGTCATATTCCTACTGGTGGGAGGGACACTCTACTCACTCTAGGTGAGAGTGACAGGGAGAGGGGTTCCCCCCAGGTACAGGTCCTGGTTATTAAGTGTGAAGACATTCCAGAAGAGTGTGGGTTGAGTGTCAGGGACAGTCAGGTACTGTTTCACCTGTCTCAGGAGGGTGATGTGGGGTGCTTTTGAAAGGCTGAGTCATTGGAAGGTTGGGTGAGGGGTACTTTGGTTAATTCATGTGAGGGGCTGAGTGATGTAATTGCTGGAGAGCATATGTCTAGTCCTTATTTTGCAGAGCTACACCAACACCAGGTGGAGTGTGAGTTCTCTGACCTGAGGGAGCTTACAATGGAGGCAGCATTTTGGGTGAATACCAGAGACTCTGAAAAGGCATTTGGGGGTGCTCCTGATGGGAGTGGTTTAGGTATTTCCCAACCAGGTGGAGTAGGGAAGGATTGTAGTGTCCCAGGTAAGTCCCAGTGTAGAGGGATGGATGAGGGACCCCATGTCCAGTCTCAGAGGAGAGGGAATGGGGAGGCCCAGGGTGCCCAAGATCCAGTCCCAGGTCCTGGAGTGTTCCATTAGGGAACACCAGGAAGGGAGTCTAGCCTGTACCTTAGGGCCATCTTTTGAGGGAGACCTCACAGTGTCAGGAGAACTTGGGGGGGGGGGCGGCTGTAGCCAGCGTCCCACCAGTTCTGGTGTCTGGCAGTACCACTCCTAGTGAGGGAATGCAGGAGTCCAGACAGAAGGTTGAGAGGGGGTTGCCGACCCCAGTTTAGAACCTGGAGGGTCAGGGGTCAGCTCTGAGAGCAGAGCCCCTCGGAATGACCTTCATGAGACCATTTCTGGGTTGAGGGGAATCCAGACTCTATCAGATGGGCAGAGGTCATGAGACATGTGCCAGCCAGACTGTTGCATGGCCCTTGGGGACGGTGTGTCCCTTGAGGGGGATGAGTGTGCCCCCCTGGAAGTCCTGGTGTGCCAGGCAATGGTTCACCCACAGGGTGGTGACTCTGGGTTGAATGATCAGGTTCAGGGGTAAACTCTGACCTGGGGTAGGTGTGCTCCCAAGGAAGTCCTGGTGTGCCAGGCAGTGGTTCAACAGCAGGTTGGTGACTCTGGGTTGGATGACCAGGTTCAGAAGGTAAACTCTGACCTGGTTGGGGGTAGGTATGTGTGTAGGAGGCTGGCCTGGCTTGTAGTGGGTACCAGAGGTACTTACACCTTGTGCCAGGTCCAGTTACCCCTTATTAGTGTAGAAGAGGTGTTTCTAGCAGCTTAGGCTGGTAGAAGGTAGCTATGGCAAAGCAGCTTAGGCTGAACTAGGAGACATGTAAAGCGCCTACTATACCACTGGAGTCATATGCACAATGTCATAAGAAAACACAATACACAGAGTTACTAAAAATAAAGGTACTTTATTTTTATTACAATATGCCAAAAGTATATCAGTGAGTACCCTCAGTATGAGGATAAGTTATATACACAAGATATATGTACACAAACCAAAATTAGGTAAGTAATAGCATGAAAAGTAATGCAAACAGTGTAGAATTACAATAGATTGCAATAGGAGCACATAGGTATGGGGGCAACACAAACCATATATTCCAAAAGTGGAATGCGAACCACGAATGGACCCCAAACCTATGTGAGCTTGTAGAGGGTCGCTGGGACTGTAAGAAAACAGCAAGGGTTAGAAAAATAGCCCACCCCAAGACCCTGTAAGGTAGGTGTAAAGTGCACCTACTACCCCCAGAGAGCACAGAAGTCGTGATATGGGGATTCTGCAGGAAGAACAAACACCAGCAATGCAACAACAGTGGATTTCTGGACCTGAGTACCTGTAAGACAAGGGGACCAAGTCCAATAGTCGCGACAGTGTCAAGAGTGGACAGGAGCCCAGGAAATGCCAGCTGAGGGTGCAAGGAAGCTGCCACTGGTTGGAAGAAGCTTGGAGTTCTGCAAGAAAGAAGAAGACTAGGAACTTCCCCTTTGGAGAATGGATGTACCACATCGCGATGAAGCCTGCAGTGGTATTCCCACGCAGAAAAAACGCAAGCAAGCCTTGCTAGCTGCAAGGGTCCTGGTAGAGGTTTTTGGGTGCTGCTGTAGCCCAGGAAGGACCAGGATGTCGCTACTTGGAAGAGGAGACAGAGGGGGCGCCCAGCAACTCAAGAAGCCCTCACAGAAGCAGGCAGCACACGCAAAAGTACCCGAACAGGCACTTGGAAGGAAAGTGAAACAGAGTCCACACGAAGTCACAAAAGGGAGTCCCACGACGCCGGAGGATAACTCAGAAGGTTGTGCACTGGAGGAAGGAGTGTCGGGGACCCAGGCTTGTCTGTGCACAAAGGAAATCCTGGAAGAGTGCACAGGAGCCAGAGCAGCTGCAAATCATGCGGTACACAGCAATGCAGTCTAGCGTGGGAAGGCAAGGACTTACCTCCACCAAACTTGGACTGAATAGTCACTGGACTATGGGAGTCACTTGGACAGAGTTGCTGAGTTCCAGGGACCACGCTCATCAGGATGAGAGGGGACCCAGAGTTGCAGTCTTTTGGTGCCTGCGTTAGCAGGGAGAAGATTCCGTTGACCCACAGGAGATTTCTTCGGAGCTTCTGGTGCAGGGTGAAGGCAGGCTACCCCAAGAGCATGCATCACCTGAAAACATTCGAGACAGCCGGCAGGATGAGGCGCTACAATGTTGCTAGTAGTCGTCTTGCTACTTTGTTGCGGTTTTGCAGGTGTCCTGAGCAGTCAGCGGTCAATCCTTTGGTAGAAGGTGAAGAGGGAGATGCAGAGGAACTCTGGTGAGCTCTTGCATTCGTTATCTTCCAAATTCCCCAAAGAAGAGACCCTAAATAGCCAGAAAAGGAGGTTTGGCGACCAAGGAAGGAGGATTGGCTACCAAGAGAGGTAACAGCCTATCAGAAGGAGCCTCTGACATCACCTGATGGCACTGGCCACTCAGAGCAGTCCAGTGTGCCCCCAACACCTCTGTTTCCAAGATGGTCAGTTTCACGGCAGAGCAGGGCTGGGGGATCCCTGAACCGGTGTAGACTGCCTTATGCAGAGATGGGCACCATCTGTGCCCATCAAAGCATTTCAAGAGGCTGGGGGAGGCTACTCCTCCCCAGCCCTTCACACTTATTTCCAAAGGGAGAGGGTGTTACACCCTCTCTCAGAGGAAATCCTTTGTTCTGCCTTCCTGGGCCAGGGCTGCCTGGACCCCAGTGGGGCAGAAACCTGTCTGAGGGGTTGGCAGCAGCTGCAGTGGAGACCCCAAAAAGGCAGTTTGGCAGGACCCGGGTTCTGTGCTAGAGACCCGGGGATCATGGAATTGTCCCCCTAATACCAGAATTGTATTGGGGTGACAATTCCATGATCTTAGACATGTTACATGGCCATGTTCGGAGTTACCTTTGTGACGCTATACATAGGTAGTGAACTATGTTTAGTGCACGCGTGTAATGGTGTCCCCGCACTCACAAAGTTCAGGGAATTTGCCCTGAAAGATGTGGGGGCACCTTGGCTAGTGCCAGGGTGCCCAAACACTAAGTAACTTGGCACCCAAACTTCACTGTGTGAAGGTTAGACATATAGATGGCTTATAAGTTACTTATGTGCAGTGAAAAATGGCTGTGAAATAATGTGGAAATTATTTCACTCAGGCTGCAGTGGCAGGCCTGTGTAAGAATTGTCAGAGCTCCCTATGGGTGGCAAAAGAAATGCTGCAGCCCATATGGATCTCCTGGAACCCCAATACCCTGGGTACCTCAGTACCATATACAAGGGAATTATATGGGTGTACAGTATGCAAATGTGAATTGGTAAATTTAGTCACTAGCCTGTAGTGACAAATTTGGGAAGCAGAGAGAGCATAACTACTGAGGTTCTGGTTAGCAGATCCTCAGTGAGACAGTTAGGCACCACAAAGGGAACACATATAGGCCACACACCTATAAGCACTGGGGTCCTGGCTAGCAGGATCCCAGTGACACATAACAGCCACACTGACAACATAGGGTTTTCACTATGAGCAATGGGCACTGGCTAGCAGGATCCCAGTGAGACACAGAAAACACCCTGACATATACTCACAAACAGGCCAAAAGTGGGGGTAACAAGGCTAGAAAGAGGCTACTTTCCTACAATGTGCCTCACAAAGTCCTGGGTTTCCAGGCAGTGGTCCAGTTTGAGGGTACAGACTCTGGACTGGAGGATCAGGTGCAGGGGGTAATCCCTGACCTGAAGTGGTGGGTGGTTTGCCCAATCACCCCTCCTGGTGTGATTTCAAGGAGTACTCTCCCTGAGGGGGAGTGCAGAACCCTGAGAGTAGGGGCAGGGGAGAGATAAACTCACCCCTGGCCCCAGTGTAATCTAAGGGTACAGACCCTGGATTGGAAGGCCATGTTCAGGGTGTTTCCCCTGACCTGGAGGAAGGGGCTACTGCTTACAGCGCCCCTACCATGTTGTCTTCTGGGGGGGTACTACTACTTGGGAAGTGCAGGACCCCAGAAGGGAGGGCAGGGGGAGGTAAGCCGCGCCCCTGGCCCTGGTCCAACCTAAAGGTACTGACCCTAGGTTTGAAGACCAGTTGCAGGTTAACATCCCTGCACTGGTGAAGGAATTGCGCAGGACTGCTTCCACAAGCACACTGATAATTTTGAACTCTGGGGGTGCCGCTCCAGTTTGGAGGGTACAGAGCCCCGGATGGGAAGATAGGAGGACCAGGGTCAGGTTGTAATCCCTGACCTCGTGAAAGAGAGTGTGGTCAAAGGGTGCCAGGCACCTGGGGCTACCACTCCCCACTGTCTACAGTCACAGTGGTTGGAGAGGCCTAAGGACGGGCTCTCATTCCTGACAGTTGTCAGGGGTCACTGTGGCTTACTGTCCTGGTGGACAGAGTCACCCCTGGGGGGTGATGAGAGTCACACCCCAGGGGAGGAGTGGGCAACACCACTGTGTTGGCCCTGATGGTACTATCTGCCCGTTGGGATACATCTGTGAGCAAAATAAAGTTAGGAGCAGCACAGATGGTATGTGCAGATGTGGAGAATGGTTCCTCATGGGTTAGCTTAGTGGGCCCTGAGAATATGGAAAGAGGGATCTAACTGGAGTCAGGAAGGTGCAGAACTGGAACATGCCCCAGCTTTTGTGGGCCGGGGTCCTTGTTCTATCACCCCTATCAGGGAAGTACATCAAGGTATTGATTGTTCTCCCCTGGCTTTACGCTGGTAGGGGGTCGTGTTGGACTTTTCTGCCTATTCAGGGTCATCCCCAATCTTTTTGCCTCCTGCCTCCTATTTTTTCTGACCTGGTGCTGTTGCTTTTTTAACTCTGAGCACTTTACCACTGCTAACCAGTGCTAAAGTGCATATGATCTCTTTGTAAATTGTATTGTTAATTAGTTTATCCATGATTGGCATATTTGTTTTACTAGTAAGTCCCTAGTAAAGTGCACTAGAGGTGCCAGGGCCTGTAAATCAAATGCCACTAGTGGGCCTGCAGCACTGGTTGTGCCACCCACAATAGTAGCCCTGTATTCATGTCTCAGACCTGCCATTGCAGTGTCTGTTTGTGCAGTTTTAACTGTAACTTTGATTTGGCAAGTGTACCCACTTGGTAGGCCTAAACCTTCCCTTTTCTTACATGTAAGACACCCCTAAGGTAGGCCCTAGGTAGCCCTAAGGGCAGGGTGCAGTGTCTGGTTAAGGTAGGACATATAATAATGTGTTTTATATGCCCGGACAGTGAAATATTGCTAAATTCGTTTTTCACTGTTGAAAGGCCTGTCCCTCTCATAGGTTAACATGGGGGCTACCTTTAAATCTGATTAAAGTGTAGATTCCCTTTGGGAGCGGATGGACATGTGGAGTTTGGGGTCTCTGAGCTCACAATTTAAAAATACAACTTTTAATAAAGTTGATTTTAAGATTGTGTGTTTGAAAATGCCACTTTTAGAAAGTTAGCATTTTCTTGCTTATACCATTTCTGTGGCTCTGCCTGCTTTTGGATTCCCTGTCTGGGTCAGTTTGACAGTTGGGCTGGTTGCACCTCACACTAGACAGTGACACAAAGGTAGCGGGGTGTAGCCTGCATATCCTGTTGAGCCATCTGTGCTAGGAGGGAGGGGAGGAGTTGTCACTCACACCTGAAAGGGCTGTGCCTGCCCTCATACAATGGAGTCTCCAACCCCCTGGTGAGTGTCTGGGGCCTGGCCTGGGCAAGGAAGGATTTCACATTCAGAAGAGACTTTACTTTGAAGTAGGCCTACTTCAGAGGAGAAATTGGGTATAAGAAGGGCTCCCAAAAACACAGACTTTAGGACACTTCTGGAAACCAAGAGGAACCTTTGCCTCGAGAAGAGCTGAAGAGCTGAGCAAGAAGAGCTGCCCTGCCTTTTACTATGCTTTGTGGAGCTATCCTGCAGTTGCTGCTTCTGCCTGTGCTAGAGGACAAAGACTGGACTTTGTGTTGCCTTCCTTCTTGTGAAGATCGCCAAGGGCTTAATTTACAGCTTGCCTCCTGTTGTTTGAAGTCTCAGGGACAGCAAAGACTTCTCTCTGCCAGCACCTGGGGTCTCTGGAGAGACTCCTACTCTGTGCTGTGGTGCCTATCCAGTTCCTGGGACCCTGAAAGGAGAAGCTGGCACCCTAAGAGGAAGGAATCCACGCACAGAATGGCGTACAGGGAAAAGATCGCTGCAACTCCGATATGCGGCTGAAAAATCGACGCGCCTCCGGCTTCGTGGCTAAAAATCACCAATCGCCTGTAACGCGACTGAAGAATTGACGCACAGAGCTGGAGAAACGATGTGCAGCATCGATGATGGAGGCTGGTGAGATCGCAACCTATGCTGCGTGGTTTTCGGATCCTCGTGGGCTGGAATTTCGACGCAAGTACCGCTGGGCGTGTAAAAACAATCCAAGCCTGCCCGGACCCGAGAGTGCTGACTGCATCGAAACATTGCTCTCCTGTGGAGAGAAGAAACGACGCGCCTGACCAGACGAAAGGAGAAATGACGCATGGTCTTGCTCGTGAGTGGTATTGACGCACTGCAAGCCCTTTCTGATGCACACTCGCCCGTTCGGGGTTATTTTTGACACACCCAAAGTACATTTTCACGCTAACAGTGTTAGTGTGTGTTTATAAACTACATGGAGACTTTTTTTGCTTTTTAATTGATAACTTGACTTGTGTCTGGTGGATTTTTGCCATTTTGGTCTTGTTTTGTTTAGATAAATATTTTCGATTTCTCTAAACCTGTGTTGTGTCATTTTGTAGTGTTTCCATTAAGTTGCTGTGTGTGTTGGTACATATAATTTACACCTAGCACTCTGAAGTTAAGCTTACTGCTCGTGCCAAGCTACCAAGGGGGTAAGCAGAGGATAGGTGAGCGTGATTCTCTTTTACCCTGACTAGAGTGAGGGTCTTTTCTTGAGCAGGGGGTAACCTGACTGTCAACCAAAGAACCCATTTCTAACAAGCCGTATTACAAAATGTGTGATTTTCAGCATTGTTTGGAATTAATGGTCCTGGCTCTTCTAATATGGTATGCTCTCTTTTCTTGATTGGATACAGACATGAACTCCTTCTCAAATGCTTCATATTAATCCACAAGACCGGCTTAGTCTTGGTCAGGAATTCACACCTCATTTTCTTGGCCTCCTGGTCCTTCTAGATGATGAAAGTCTTCAATCACCTGTATGTTTCTCAAAAGCTTCAGATTCTCCCTTTGGTTCCCACCCTGCAAAGCTTCACACAACCCTGTTATTGACTGTAACTACACCCCAGTGAAAAATCTTGAATGCATTTCTCTTTGGTTACTGTTCCCATATGTTCCAAACATGCTTTAGTGACTCTCATTGTAAAAAGGCCTATCCTAAACCCTGACACTTAGGCCAGCTGTCATTGAATATTGCAGCTCCCTTGTATGGTTCAATTACTAGAACATGCATTCTTTCTCCAGCTCCTGGGCTTTGCGATCAGACAGTCACTCTATAATATTCTCAAACCGGCTTTTGGCCTGGCCTCAGTACCAAGGTAGCTAGTGTGTCAGTTTTGGATACAATTTGTTGTGCTGATTGTCATCTCCCTGCTTCCTTGATTTTGTTAGATCTTTCCTAGGTTTCTCACTTTCCAGCTGGTTGATCCCTTGTTGTTTCTACCTTGTCACTTACTTCTACCACCAGAATTTCGGAACTACAAGGTGTCTCGATGCTTCATGATTTTCTTCTGCTATTCAATTTAAATATGATTTCACTAGCCCATGTTATTCAGTCTGGTGGCATTCATTATTCCTTTATGTTTTTCATGCTCGGATAGCACTTAAGACTGAAGGAGATGTGAACTCTGTAGACCAACACTGTTATTCTTGTCTCTCCAATGTTGTTAGGGTGAGTTTTAACCATATGAAACGGATCTGTGATAAGATAGCCATCTCATGCCCTGCTACTTTTTCTCCCATCCCGCAAACTGATGATAGGCTTGCATCAGCACAACTTGACGGTTGCAACTTGGTCTGCCTTGATTTACCAGCATATATGATTTGAAAACCTATAGAGGCAGATTTACTTAGAAGGCAAGGCTTAGAAGGCCTTTACTTAGAAGGCAAGGCGCTGTGTTGTATGAATGGGAGACAGCTGAACAGCGTCATAACTACTAATATAAGGTGCTCTACCACCCTTTCCCTGTGCTGGCACACTGGAGTCTGCCTAGCGGTGCCTGCATTACTACAATGAATGTTTTTGTGCAGGAAGGGAAGCCTTCTTGAAAAAAAGCAATCCTCAGAGGCGACTTCCACTTTTTATGGTTGCTGCAGAATGCAGAAGATGTGGAAAACGAAATAACGAGGAGAACTAAAGGTATTTCTCGTCATTACACTTCACCTAGAAAAACATAGCATTTTTATGCATTCCCACGTTTACTAGCTTTAGTAATGTACCAAAATCCACGGGTGGATGCATCGGAACAACCTTGCTCCACTCATAGAAGGTCTTCCCAATGCAGGGTAATTCAAGACAGTGCAATGCGCTGCTTTATTTTGTATTTACTAAACCACGCAAAACTATGCAAAGTGATTTTGCATTGATTAATAAATGTCAAAAATAATTTTGCAACCCTGATGCAAAATCATAGTAAACCTGCCTCCTCATTTCTCCCACTTTGGCTTCTCTTCACTGGCATCAAGTAAGGACAGGATTGTTGGCACGACCATGTGTCTTATTCACAAGATGTTATTTCCTGCTTATAATTCTCCTCTTAGCTCTCGCTTTTCTCTGTACCAAACTGCATGCACCCTAAGATCGACGAATAGTCCCCTTTTGCTATTCCTTGAACGCATCTCAAAGCTCTTGGCTGATGTGCTTTATATGGAACCATCACCAGAAAGGGGAACTCTCTGCTATGTACTTTGAGATTTATACCTAACCCTTGAAGTTTCAGGAAAGCTCCAAATTTGTGGTTGTTCTACCAGTCCAATTAAATATGGTTCTTTATTTCTCTTTTTATATCACTTACTTGTGTTTTGGTTTTCTTTTAATGTCATGGAACCTCTTCTGGGACAAACGTTTCGCTCCACAAAATGAAATGAAATCGAATATGTAGGGCCAGGGTAATGTTAGGACCCACTTCTCTTTTTATGAGGAAGTGTGGGTCAAGGAACAGTTTTGGTTTCTAGTGGTATTTGATCTTTTTTTCTTTGTCGCAATTTACATGATTAACTAGTGACAAACCTACACCAAATAGAAAAGTTTATAGGCAGAGTGGATTTTCCATTGTCCATGAATTATCTCCAATGTTAGTGGGTGTTCTGCGAACTGAAGAGCATGGGCTTTAGGGGTTGCAATTTCTTGAGCAGAAGACACCGCTTGGGCTGTCTTCTGTCCTGTATCTCAGGTTTTAACACAGTTGACAAAAGGTAAACAATAAGACAGAGTAGAATGGGAAACACTACAACATATTGTAAATATATTAATTTAACATTAACATTAGACGTATGAGGGGGCAGAGTGTGTGCTGTAAATACCTGTATGCCACGTTTTCATTGTTCCCTGCCTTCCCTCCTTCCAAACTCCCAATCAGAGGATGGGGTGCAGAGTGTAGCTCTGGCTGGACTAGATTTTCCAACTCACTTGGGTTGAGGCTTGGCATAGGTCTTGATAGGAGCATCAGTCATGCCAATCCAGCCTAGCCAGGCTTTACAGGTCATGCATGTTGTGAAGCTCCAGTCCAGACTTTGTATTTTAATTTTGGGACTTGTAGTCTTATTTATTCCATTATAAAACAGGATTACAAGTACCATAATGCAAAGGAAAAAAAACTGGACTGGAGTATCCTTCGAGCATTGACCCAAGAAACTTGCCACCTATGCCAATCAGAAATACACTGACTTAAACGTGGTGGTAAAGAAATTGTAGGTAATGTTCTGTAGTAAGGCCAAAAAGCACAGACTATTGAAAAACAGTTTATTGGACGCCCATTTGTATCCCTTCAGTAAAATCAAATTGTGCCCCCCTTTTCAAAAACAGTACCTCTGGTCTAGGGACCTCAGCTTTGGTAATGGGTCCTTCAGGACTGACAGCTAGCCATTAATCAATACATATTTTTTAAATCGCCCGGTCAGTATTACTTATTGTGATTTAGTTTTAGGGTTCTTCATAAGCACCAGAACAGTGATAGGAGGAATTATTCAAAATGCCAAGTCTGTATGCTATAAGGTTTATTGTCACTTATTTTAAAACCCCAAATGTACAAGGGACTTCACAATGAGTAACCGAGTAAGCAGCTATTAGTTCAGCTGGCATAAGTTCATGAAAACAGTAAGTCATTATTCTGAACAAGGTAAACACGAATTACCCTTCTTTTGTGTGCGGCATCTGAATATGTGTAAAGCATTTTGCCTTGTGCACCAAGCAAGCCTGTAATTTGTGCTCAAATAGAATTAAACTGCAAGGTTTTCTCATTCAGGTGTTAAATCTTATAAAATGATGGTGTTTAATGGCTTTCACATTTGGCTTCAGTCCAATTACGTATTTACTAGAAAACCGCGCAATATGCACCTGATATTTGTCTTTTTAGTTGATCATTTTCATATCTTACTGTTTCTTATCTGTCCCTGAGCTTTCACTTCTCACAAATAGTATTTCTTTTCTTTTTTCGTCTCTTCAACACAGGTGCATAATGTGGTGGAAGACCCACCCAACCATCACAGTGATTTCTGTTCATTTTGTTAACAGCTTGCTTTCAAATGCTCCCAGTGCATTCACAGACTAAATTAATTACCATGTTTTCTGCATTTCAATGATGTGAACGACATATTCAAGCAGCATCTATGGCACTAAAGGGGGTTTTAACTTCTCCGTGGAGGCAGCATGTCTTGAAACTGCACACGTTAAAAAAACACTATGATACATAGGAACATGTGAAACAAACCCCGGAAACATTTAAAATGTATGAGACAATAGGGCATGAAAGAAACTGAATTTACAGCTCTCGTTTATAAAGAAGAAAGGAAAATAAAGCACTAGCTTGCCTTTAATCGTAACAGACACATTTTACCACCTAGAACTAGATGGTAACCAAAAGAATATGGGGGATAGGGACTTATATGGAATTCTTTATGGTCATAATGCCACCTTCTCAAGTCATATATCTCTTATTTATCGTGTTTTCATACACCACGACAATCCAAGCAACCTTGCTGTGCTGTGTGAAAGGGAAAGTGCAAAAAGAACAGATGATGGACAGAAAACATTTACTCCATCACAGATCTGGGTTTAATCAATCAATTTTTGCTTTCCATGCCATTCCAGTTTGGACCCAGCTGCATGCAAATCAGTCTTGGCCCTGTTCCCCTTGGGAACAGGCCAGCCTGAACTGGCAGGCAAGGTCCTCCCTGGACCAGAAAAAAGCATCATGGCATCAATTTCAGAGTATCACCCCTCCTCAGCCAGGCTAGCTTGAATCTGTTGGCTTAACAAGCACGGGTCCCAATTCTGGACGTACCCTTCCCAATTAAGGTGACAAATACAAAAAGAGCAGATGATGGACGGAGTGTGGAATGAATCAAACATTCACCCCAGTTACAGATCTGGGTTTAATCCATCAGTTTTTTTTCTTGGCATGCCATTCCAGTTTGAACCCACTGTATGCAAATCAATCTTGACCCTATTTCCCATGGGAACAGTCCAGCCCGAACTGCCAGGCCAGGTCCTCCCTGGAACAGAAACAAGCATCCTGGGACCTTTTTCGGGATATCACCCCTCCTTAGCCAGGCTAACTTGAATCTGGTGGCATAGCAAGCCCCGTCCTACATCTGGGCATACCCTTCCCACTTAGGGAGACAAATGCAAAAAGAACAGATGATGGACAGAATGTGGAATGAAACAAAGATTCACCCCCAATAACAGATCTGGGTTTAATGCATAATTTTTTTGCTTGCCATACCATTCCAGTTTGAACCCAGCCAAATACATATAATTCTTGATCCTGTTCCCCTTTCGAACAGTCCAGCATGAACTGCCAGGCCAGGTCCTCCCTAGACCAGAAGCAAGCATCCTAGGACCAGTTTCAGAGTATCACCCCTCCACAGCCAGACTAACTTGAATCTTGTGAAATAGCAAGCACGGGCCCTATGTCTGGACATACCCTTCCCACTTAAGGTGACAAATGCAAAATGAACAGAAGATGGATGGAGTGTGGAATGAAACAAACATTCACCCCAGTTACAGATCTGGGTTTAATCCATCAGTGTTTTTGCTTGGCACGCCATTCCAGTTTGGACCTAGCTGTAAGCAAATCAGTCTTGTCGCTATTCCCCATGGGAACAGTCCAGCCCAAACTGCCAGGCCAGGTCCTCCCTGGACCAGAAACAAGCATCCTGGGACCTCTTTCGGTATATCACCCCTCCTTAGCGAGGTTAACTTGAATCTGGTGGCCTAGCAAGCCCTGTACCCACATCTGGGCATACCCTTCCCACTTAGGGCGACAAATGCAAAACTAAAAGATCATGGACGGAATGTGAAAAAAATCAAACATTTACCCCCAGTCACAATTCTGTGTTTAATCCATTTGTTTTTTTGCTCTCCATGCCATTCCAGAAGAAAGGGCAGGAATGTTCTGTCTTTAACATTATACAGCGCATTCCTATTCTTTCCCAGTGCTGGTGCACTTTTGGTACAAGCACACTTGTGGCATAGTGCAAGGGTGATGCAAAACCTTGATAAATCTGGACCTTAATAGTCAGAACCTTGTCTAGGAGACTGTGAGAGCAGGTGTTAGAAATGGGGTTTCTAGTTGGCAAAGGTATACACCCTTGTCTAAGTATGGACTACAAATCTAGTCAGGGTAAGTCACACGCAATCCAAATTATCCTGGGCCCACCCTCTGGTAGCTTGGCACTGAGCAGTCAGGCTTAACTTAGAAGTCAATGTGTAAAGTATTTTTGAAATAAATCATACAGTAAAACAGTGAAAACACCACAAAAATACACCACAAAAGATTAGAAAAATATGATATTTATCTGGTTAAATTAAGGTCAAAACGATAAAGATCCAAGAAGCATAAGTTGAGATATCACTTTTGCAAGTTTTAAAAGAGTCTTAAATCTTAAAAATCATAAGTTGTCTCTTGTTTGCATAAAGTACCTGGTTTTTGTCAAAAAGAACATGCACAGAGACCACAGAGGAGGAGATGCATGGAAAAATAGGGTGTGTGCGTTGGATTTTCTGACATGGCACAGACAATGTGCTGTTTCTTTCCTCGCTCCAAGGGGCTTATGTGTAATTTTTCAGCACACAGGCTGGGTTCTTCACTGCGATGCGGGCCCTTTTTGATGCCCAGGGACGATGCAGGGAAATCTTGGGGATGTGGGAAGAAGTCACATGCTCTGTGTTCATTGGTTTGGCGATGCCCCAAATTTTCTGTTGCATGGCAGGCACTGTGTCAATTTTCCACTCAGGGAATTGGCTGCGTCATTCCGGTTTGGCTGTGCTTCGATCTGGGAGGGCTGTGCATCGAAGTTCCAGTCACAAGGCAGATGCTGCATGGATTCTTCACTCAGGAAGTCAGGCTGCGTTGTTCCAGCTCGGCTGAGGTGATCGGTTTCGTCAGGCTGTGCGTCAACTTTCGGCACACTTGGAGTTTCCTGGAGAGATTAAGGGGGTCATTCCAACCCTGGCGGTCGGTGTTAAAGCGGCGGCCAACCCGCCATAAGGCAGGCAGTTAAAAAAGGGAATTCTGACCCTGGCGGAAACCGCCAACAGAGACTGCCACTTTAACACTCCGACCGCCACGGCGAACAAACAAACAGCGCAGCGGTCACCACCAACAGACAGGCAGGAGACAATGTACCGCCCACCCTACCACAACCCACCAATCCGCCACCGTTTCCGGGGCGGTAGCCCCGCCGATAAAAACACGGTGGAAACAGCCATTACGAACGGAAAACGCTCACCTCTACACACTCCACGAGGAATCTGGACAGCATGGAACCCGAACTACACATCCTACCAGCTATTGTCTTCCTGCTCCTCTACCAGGAGCACGAACGCCGGCGCAGAAGACAACGGTGAGTACTGCACCTACGACACAGTGGAGGCAAAAAATTACGGGGACACACATACGCAACACACCCACCCTCACCCTCACCCACAACTACATACACATCAATGCAGAGCAACAACTCAGAGTGACATGCCCAAACCCCCCGGAAGAATACAAAGACAAAATAAAATGATCATGAAATTTGAAGTATATTGTACGGCTAAGTAAAAAAATATATCAAACATCTATAACTAAATATACATATGTAAATTGTCCTGTCCAAATTGGGTATCAGCCATTGTTTGTGGGCCAATGGGCCTAAACACATGGGCAAAGCCCACACAGGATACCCGACTCCAATGAAGAGACCACTGCAGGGGCATCAGATAGCAAAACTACAGGCACCTCAGGGGGAAGGGAAGGGGGGGCACCTCAGCCAGATGAGTCCACGACGCCAGATCCACGAGGGGCCTCCATGGCCACTGTTCAATCCTGCGGAGTGCAAAGCCACAGTCTCACAAGTCTCTACAGTGGGTGGATTGCCCACTGTGCCATCCTGGGGAGTGCAAAGCCACAGTCTCACAAGTCTCTACAGTGGGTGGATTGCCCACTGTGCCATCCTGGGGAGTGCAAAGCCACAGTCTCACAAGTCTCTACAGTGGGTGGATTGCCCACTGTGCCATCCTGGGGAGTGCAAAGCCACAGTCTCACAAGTGGATTACAGACTCCACTGGTTCTGGAGGAGGCATGGTGCCCAGAGTGCTTCGTGCAGCCCTGCCCGACACAGATGTGGGCCTGCCCCTTCTGCCAATGTGCCAGCGATGCTTGAGACGGCGGTGCCCAGCGGAGCGGTGCTTGAGTTGAAGGGCCCAGTGGAGCGGTGCAGAGACGGCGGTGCCCAGCGGAGCGGTGCTTGAGTTGAAGGGCCCAGCGGAGCAGTGCAGAGACGGCAGTGCCCAGCGGAACGGTGCTTGAGTTGAAGGGCCCAGCGGAGCGGTGCTTGAGATGAAGGGCCCAGCGGAGCGGTGCTTGAGATGAAGGGCCCAGCGGAGCGGTGCTTGAGATGAAGGGCCCTGTTCAGCGGTTCTTGAGACGGCGGTGCCCTGTTCAGCGGTTCTTGACTTGAAGGGCCCTGTTCAGCGGTGCTTGACTTGAAGGGCCCTGTTCAGCGGTTCTTGACTTGAAGGGCCCTGTTCAGCGGTGCTTGACTTGAAGGGCCCTGTTCAGCGGTTCTTGACTTGAAGGGCCCTGTTCAGCGGTGCTTGACTTGAAGGGCCCTGTTCAGCGGTGCTTGGCTTGAAGGGCCCTGTTCAGCGGTGCTTGACTTGAAGGGCCCTGTTCAGCGGTGCTTGACTTGAAGGGCCCTGTTCAGTGGTTCTTGAGACGGCGGTGCCCTGTTCAGCGGTTCTTGAGACGGCGGTGCCCTGTTCAGCGGTTCTTGACTTGAAGGGCCCTGTTCAGCGGTTCTTGATTTGAAGGGCCCTGTTCAGCGGTGCTTGACTTGAAGGGCCCTGTTCAGCGGTGCTTGGCTTGAAGGGCCCTGTTCAGCGGTGCTTGACTTGAAGGGCCCTGTTCAGCGGTTCTTGAGACGGCGGTGCCCTGTTCAGCGGTTCTTGAGACGGCGGTGCCCTGTTCAGCGGTTCTTGACTTGAAGGGCCCTGTTCAGCGGTTCTTGACTTGAAGGGCCCTGTTCAGCGGTGCTTGACTTGAAGGGCCCATTTCAGCGGTGCTTGGCTTGAAGGGCCCTGTTCAGTGGTGCTTGACTTGAAGGGCCCTGTTCAGCGGTTCTTGAGACGGCGGTGCCCTGTTCAGCGGTTCTTGAGACGGCGGTGCCCTGTTCAGCGGTGCTTGACTTGAAGGGCCCTGTTCAGCGGTTCTTGAGACGGCGGTGCCCTGTTCAGCGGTTCTTGACTTGAAGGGCCCTGTTCAGCGGTTCTTGACTTGAAGGGCCCTGTTCAGCGGTGCTTGACTTGAAGGGCCCTGTTCAGCGGTGCTTGGCTTGAAGGGCCCTGTTCAGCGGTGCTTGGCTTGAAGGGCCCTGTTCAGCGGTGCTTGACTTGAAGGGCCCTGTTCAGCGGTGCTTGGCTTGAAGGGTCCTGTTCAGCGGTGCTTGACATGTGTGTCCAGGTCACCAGATCCGGCCATGACATGGATTTCACTTGCCACCTGACATGTGGCTGCCGGGCCCTTCGTGCACATCTGTCTTCTCGCTTGCGGGGCCCTCCTGTGCTGCCGTCCCGGGCCCGTGGGTGTCCTCCTGCACACCTGGAATGGGGCTGGTGGCGCCCTCCTGGGCAGCTCGCCTGCTGCCGGACTTGTCGGGCGTGCTGCCCTTGCCACCCTTCCCTGCTCGTCTGTGGCCCTTTCCTCCCTTTGGCGGTGTGCTAGGTGGCACCCCACTTCCTGACGGTGCCAGGGTAGTGCTTTTGGAGCATGCTGTCTTTGGCCTCCCGCGCCAGGCACAGGCTTTCTAGGCTTTTTTTTCAGGGGTTGGGCTGACCGTCTCTTTACTCCTAGCCGAAGTAGCTGGCCTTGAAGGTGGTGGACTCCAAAATCCTTGGACTATTGTCTTTGTAGGTCCAGGTTTTGTGGTGGCTGAGGTGCTGATTGGAGTCTTATGAGATGGAGGGGGAGGGTCAGTTGTTGGAAAGAGGTCAAGGTTGGAAAGGAAAATCAATTTAGAAAGACAGGGACGGGTAGATGTAGTGGGTATGGGAGTGAAGGAAGAGGATGTGATTGTAGGAGAGTGAAGTCTGGTGTCTTTGGGTGCAGGTGCTTGTGCTGGAGGCTGTCGTGAGGTGGATGGCTGTTGGGTGGGTGGCTGCCTGCGTTTGTGTGGTTTGGAAGAGGGGGTGAGAGACACACTGGGAGAGGACACAGGGGACGTGTAAATGGTAGTGGGGGTGGTGACTGCACGCGTGCGGAGTGTTCTGGTGGGTGTGTTGGTGATGGACGTAGTGGCTGAAGATGTTGTACATGCAAGTGTGAGTGGAGACGTCACAGGGAGGGAGGAGGGAGACGAGGAGGAGGGGGACACAGAGGAGGCAGTGGGTGTTGGTATGTCTGCATGTGGATGTTGCTTGGGTGAATGCTTGTGCGATGTGTTATGCTTATGTCTGGATGAGCTTCCGTTGGGTGTTGAGGTGTGTGCAGGCTGGTCTGTAGGTGTGTCTGGGATAGGCAGAGGTACAGGGGAGTGGGACTGGGTTGAGGAAGTTGGAGGAGAGAGGCAGGAGACAGGGACAATGGCTGCCGTCAGTGCTGAGGCCAGAGCGTTGAACGATCGCTGATGGGCAGCCTGACCCGAATGAATGCCCTCCAGGTATGCATTACTCCTGTGCACCTCCCTTTCTACACCCTGGATGGCATTCAAAAGGGTAGACTGCCCAACAATGATCGTCCTCAGGAGGTCAATGACCTCCTCACTGAGGGCAGCAGGGGTAACTGGGGCAGGGCCTGAGGTGCCTGGGGCGAAGGAGATGCCCACCTTCCTGGGTGAGCGGGCACGGGGCGAACGCTGAGGGGCTGCTGGGAGGGCGGAGTTGGTGCGCTGGGTGGCGGCTGTACCTGTTGTTGCGGTGGGCACGGATGTTGCCGCCACCACAAGGGAGCTCCCTTCCGAGGACGTGTCTGTGTCGCTGGTGTCACCACGTGTCCCCGCTGTGGAGCTCCCCTCGCCCTCCATCTCAATGGTGAAATCCGAGTCAGTTGCATGGCCCTCCATGGCCATGTGAGATGCAGCTCCCTCGTGCTCCAATGCCACTTCTCCTCCGCCTGATGATGCTAATGCACACATGAACAGGAAGACCACCAAAAAAGGGGGGGGGGGTAGAGAAACAAAGACATGTTGAGTGCATGCATTGGCGACACCGTTGGCGGAGAGGACAGACACAGAAGCCCCCTGCACTACGCTGCGCACTTGGGGTACACTAATCAATCCATGGACATGGCCTACAAGCCTATGGACGACAACTCCACACATAGGTGACACAGGGCCATGAATAGCTGTACTAGGCAACCTACAGAGGTGGGGGGCGGGGGCACAGGGCCATGCCTAACGGAGGGGCCTAGCCTACAGAAATCGCCCTGGCCTAGGGATACCCACAGCCCTCCTCCCCCACCCAGACACCTCCACTGCGCGCAAAGATAGCAGAATGTGCTTGTACTCACCCCCTTGTGTCTGCTGTGATGTCCTCACGCGCCCATCCAAATCAGGGTAGGCCACCGCCAGGATCCGGGACATCAGGGGGGTCAAAGTACGACTGGCACCCCTCCTACATGGGAGGCCATCCCCAGCAGAGCCTCCGCAGTCTTCCTGCTCCCGCGGCGTATGTCCTCCCACCTCTTCCGGCAGTGGGTGCCCCGTCTGTTGTGGACCCCCAGGGTCCGGACGTCCTTGGCGATGGCACGCCAAATGTCAATTTTCTGATGGGCGCTGACCTATGAGACATGTACAGGGGGAGAAAATAAAAAATCATCATCTTCTGCATGCTTGATGTGAGTGGCCCCCCATTCCCACCCATGCCATGTGGCACATGCTCTCATCTGTCGTTTGATGCATGCCTCATTCGCTCCCCTCCCCACCATCTTTCATTCACCCCACTCAACCCAGGCATTGGCCACAAAGCATGGTCCCAGTGTACTTACCTGTTGGTCTGGAGGACCGTAGAGTAGCGCATACTGGGGGAGGACCCCATCCACGAGTTTCTCCAATTCTTCAGAAGTGAAGGCAGGGGCCCTTTCCCCAGTCGCAGCAGCCATTGTCTCTTCCAGACCGAGGTCACAGCAGCACTTGCAGTATAGGTCCTCTCCTTTGGATGATCAGGTATCGAGTGATTAAGCAGATAGAAAATGGTGGTCACGCCCGTGGCGGTGCGTACCGCGGCGGTGCATACCGCGACCGCCGACACACATCGTCATTGGCTCCTGAAACCCATAGGGTTCAATGTTAACCAATGCGGCTTTGCGCCGCGGTCTTCGACCGCCTACCGCCACGGTGTGCCACGCCAGCGCATTGACTTCACATCCCACTGTCGCACTTCACAGGTCAGGCAGCCGCCATTTCAAGGGCCCCCATATCTTCATTTCTACTGCGTCACACATACCTAGGCCTTGCATGAACACTCATTCAAGCCATTCAATGCATTGAGAATCGTGTACTGTGCAAGCTGTGGGACCGTACCTGTGGGTTGATTGACTCTGTGCTCCATGTTGTCCTTCCTAGGCACCGTCCGCTGGGACTTGCGAGGAGATGGAGGTATCTTCCCGTGTACAGACCGCTGGTGGACCTGTCGACAATGGAAGAAAGACATGTCATACTGACATACAGGCTTGACAGAGCCACTATACAGGAACTGTGTGCCCAGCTGGAGCCAGACCTGATGTCACCCATCCGCCAACCCACAGGGATCCCCCCTCTAGTGCAGGTTCTGTCAGTACTCCATTTTTTGGCAAGTGGGTCATTTCAAACAACAGTGGCCATTTCATCAGGGATGTCTCAGCCTATGTTTTCCAAGGTGTTGTCCAGAGTGTTGTCTGCCCTGCTGAAATACATGCGGAGCTACATTGTTTTCCCTGAGGTGGGCGATTTGGCTACAGTTAAGGGTGATTTCTATGCGCTTGGACATATTCCCAACATCATTGATGCAATTGATGGGACACATGTTGCTTTGGTCCCCCCCAGCACGAGTGAACAGGTGTACAGGAACAGAAAAAGTTATCATTCCATGAATGTCCAGGTGGTCTGTTTGGCTGACCAGTACATCTCCCATGTAAATGCCATGTTCCCTGGGTCAGTGCATGACGCGTACATCATGCGAAATAGCAGCATCCCTTATGTGATGGAACTACTTCAGAGACACCGTGTGTGGCTAATTGGTGACTCTGGTTACCCCAACCTGTCATGGCTACTGACCCCAGTGAGGAATCCCAGGACAAGGGCAGAGGAACGGTACAATGAGGCCCATGGGCGTACTAGGAGGGTGATCGAGCTGACCTTCGGCCTCCTGAAGGCCATGTTTAGGTGCCTCCATATGACAGGTGGATCCCTAATGTACTCACCAAAGAAGGTGTGCCATATCATCGTGGCCTGCTGTATGCTTCACAACCTGGCTTTGCGACGCCAGGTGCCTTTCCTGCAGGAGGATGGTCCAGATAGTGGTGTTGTGGCAGCTGTGGAGCCTGCGGAGAGTGAAGAGGAGGAAGACGAAGAGGACGACACAGACAACAGGGACACAGTAATACAGCAGTATTTTCAATGACATACAGGTAAGAATCAACATCGGCATTTTACATTTACTTAAATTCTCCTGCCTCTCTACTGTCTGAATTTCCCCCCAGTGTATGTTAACTGAGTTGTGACTTTCCCTTCCAATTTCAGAGATGTGGGCCCTACTCCGTGACCTCTGCTTTGTTTCCCCATGGACTACAGCTGTGTGACAGTGGTATGTTGTCATCACAATGTAACTGGATATTTTGGCACGGTTCTGTGTAATACATTTGTTCAAAAATACAGGCAGACTCCAGATTATTTTTGTGCAATAAGTGTGTTTATTAAAGTGCTCAATTTTGGGTAATGGTTGCAATTCGGTGATGGGTGATGGTGGAGGAATGTCCATGGCAGAGTCCAGATTTTCAGTCTCACAGGTGCATTGTCCATATGCCTGTGGAAGGTGGAGCAGGGGCAGTTTAAGGTTGGACAGGGTGACAATGTGGGACAGTGGGATGACAATCAGGGGGTATCCTTTCCTGGCGGGGTTCTTGGCATCTTACTCTGTCTTCTTCCTAGATCTCAGGCCCCGCTTGCGGGGTGGTTCTCCTTCTGCAGGGGGTGGGGTTCTGGTGGCCTGTTGTTCTTGTGTCGGGGCCTCCTGTTCACTAGCGCCGGCGGAGGTGGTAGCCTGTTCTTGGTCCATGCTAGTGACAGGGGCCCTTTGTGGTGCCACATGGTCCCGCAATGTGCTGACAATCTGATTGAGAGCCACAACGATGGTGCCCATTGCGGAACTGATGTTTCTGAGTTCTTCCCTGAACCCCATAAACTGTTCCTCCTGCAGTACCTGAATCTCCTGGAACCTGGCCAGGACCGTCGCCATCGTCTCATGGGAGTGGTGGTATGCTCCCATGATGGAGGATAGGGCCTCGTGGAGAGTGGGTTCCCTGGGCCTGTCCCCCCCCTGTCGCACAGCAGCCCTCCCAGTTCCCCTGTTTCCCTGGGCCTCTGTCCCCTGGACCGTGTGCCCACTACCACTGCCCCCAGGTCCCTGTTGGGGTGGTGGGTTAACCTGGGTGCACTGTAGTGGTGGACACACCGCTGCTTGACGTGTCCTGGAGACAGAGGCATGGGCCCGGTGGGTGGGTGCTGTGCTGGTGTTCCCAGAGGGGGGTAGGTCTGCTGTGGCCTGTGGCTGTCTGAGGGGACCGGACTGTCCCGAGGTCCCCGATGGGCCGGGATGGTCATCTGGGTCCAGGGAGACAGACCTGCTGTCATCACTGTGGGCTTCTTCTGGGGGTGGAATGGACATTTCTGGACCCTCCTGGGCGGTGTCGTGGCTTTCGGGTCCTGCAGGGGTATAAGAGTATGGTTATTGCTTCTGTGTGTGCCATAGCGTGCAATGGGTGGATGCCCGTGTACCCCAGTGCTGGCATTCCCTTGTGGGGGCTGTTGTGACAGTGGTTTGGGGGGGGATGGGTATGTGCAGTGGGCATGCTTAGGTGATGGGTGTCCATGGTTTGTGGTCGCATTCAGGGCTTGGTGTTGGGATGGGTGGGTTGTGATGGTGAGACATTAGCAAGGAGGATGTGTGATGGGGGTGGGGGCGAGGGTGGGGGTATGATTTGGCATGCCGGTGGGTGGGGGGGATGAAGTAGTTGAGTTGAGATTAGACTTACCAGAGTCCATTCCTCCGCCTACTCCTGCGAGGCCCTCAGGATGCAGAATCGCCAAGACCTGTTCCTCCCATGTTGTAAATTCTGTGGGTTGAGGTGGGGGTCCGCCGCCAGTCTTCTGCACCGCGATGTTGTGTCTGGATACCATGGAACGCACCTTACCCCGTAGGTCGTTCCACCGCTTCCTGATGACGTCCCGATTTTGTGGATGCTGACCCACAGTGTTGACCCTGTCCACTATTCTTTGCCATAGCTCCATCTTCCTGGCAATGGTGGTGTTCTGCACCTGTGTCCCGAAGAGCTGGGGCTCTACCCAAACTATTTCCTCCACCATGACCCTGAGTTCAGCGTCTGAAAACCTGGGGTGTCTTTGGGGTGCCATGGGGTGGTGTGGATGAGGTGTGGGGTGGTGTTTGTGGTGATGAGTGTGGTGAGTGTGATGGTGTGTGGTGTTTTGTGCATGGATGTTGTGTGAGTGATGGGGTTATGTGCCTGTGAATGCTCTGTACTAGCTGGTGGTGTCTCTCTCTGGCCTTAGTCAATAAATGGTGGTCGTAGGGGTTTGTGGGTGATGTGGGTGTGTGTTTTATATTGTGTTGGGTGTGTGGGAGTGGTGTTTGTATGTGTATCAGGTGTGTGTATTTCAAAATGTCCAATGTGGCAGTGTTTTGGAGCTGTGTGTGTATTTTGACCGCAGCGGTGTGTACCGCCAATGGAATACAGTGGTTGAAAGACCGCCGTGTGGATTCGTGGGTTGGAATGGAATGGGCATATTTCTGTTGGCGTGACGGTGGAGGTTTGGTCATCGCCAGTTTTTTGCTGGCCGTTGGTGTGGCGGACTTTTGTGGATGTCTGGTTTTTGGCGGTTTGCCTGTTGCGGGTCAGAATGACCGTGGCGGTTTCCCGCACCCGCGGCGGTGTTATGGCGGTCTTCTGACCGGCGGTAAGCGCCTTTTACCGCCGAGGTCAGAATGACCCCCTAAGTCTTTTTGGCCCTGAGACTTCAGAAAAGAGGTGGCAAGCTCCATTTAAGCCCTTGAAGAGCACTTCTCAGTAAAGTAAGAGGGCAGCAGGCCAGCAGGGCAACAGCAGGGCAGCAGTCCTTCTCAGCAAAGCAGTCCAGCTGAGTCCTTTGGGCAGCCACGCAGTTCCTCTTGACAGGTTGCAGGTTCAGGTGCAGAAATGTCTAAGTTGATGGGGTCAAGGACCCAGTTTATATTCACAGAAATGCCTTTGAAGTTGGAGAGACTTCAAAGAGTGGTTTTGAAGTGCACAAGTTCCCCTTTCAGTACAGGTCTGTTTGCCAGGGTCCCAGTAGGGGATTTGGTAGTCCATTGTGTGACGACAGGCCACTAGCCTTTGAAATGTAAGAGTCAGGCCCTCCACCTGTCCAGCCCAGGAAGACCCTACCAGCATGCAGAGGAGTGCAAGTGTGACTGAGTATCCTTTGTTTGTTATTGTCTGGGTGAAAAGCACAAGGAAGCTGTCAACCAGCCCATCCCAGGCATTGATTAGAGCCAGGCTGTAAGGCACAGATAGATGTTAAGTGCAGAGAAATGCTCACTTACTAAAAGTGGCATTTCTAAAATAGTAATATAAAATCCAGCCTCACCAATAAGCAGTATTTTCTATCACCATTCTGGCCATTCTAAATATGACCTGGTTGCACATTTCTGATCAGAATCTACCACACACACAGTATATGAGGGTTGTCCTAATGCTATCCTATGAAAGGAGCAGGCCTCACAGTAGTGGAAAATGAATTTAGTAGTTTTCCACTACCAGGACATATAAAACACACATGTCCTGCCTTTTACCTACATAGCACTCTGCCCTATGGGTTACTTAGGGACTACCTTAGAGGTGACTTATAGGTAGAAAAAGGGGAGTTTAGGGCTTGGCAAATACTTTTAAATGCGAAGATGAAGTGGCAGTAAAACTGCACACACAGACCTTGCAATGGCAGGCCTGAGGCATGGTTAAGGGGCTACTTATGTGGGTGGCACAACCAGTGCTGCAGGCCCACTAGTAGCATTCAATTTACAGGCCCTGGGCACATGTAGTGCACTTTACTAGGGACTTACAAGTAAATCAAATATTCCAATTGGGAATGAACCAATGTGACTATGTTTAAGGGAGAGAGCATATGCACCTTAGCACTGGTTAGCAGTGGTAAAGTCAGCAGAGTCCTAAAACCAGCACAAACAGTGTCAGAAAAGTGGAGAGAGGCAGGCAAAAAGTTGGGGGATGACCATCCTAAGGCTGCCAGGTCTAACATGTGCCACCTGTCAAAAAAGGCAAAGAGGGCACCTGATTTCCACTTTATTCACCTCCCTCATTTAGAAAAATGGCATGACTCCACGGGTAGAGCTGACATCTGCTACGCCATTAGATACAATTAACTTCTCAAGTCTTTTCCGGGTATTTTCTCCCAAAGTAGATTAAATGGATGCATGGGTCAGCTAATGGCCCATTCCTAAAAGCTCACAAAGAATGATTGAAGCTCGAGCCCGGTGGGCAATGACTGTAGCCCTTCTGGACAGAGGGTATAGGCCACATCAAATTGGTATTAAAGGTAGGGTCAGCTTAAGTATATCAAAATAACCACAACCACAAAAGTCACTAAAAAGTTATAAAATACATAAACATTATTTTAAAAAACTTCATTAGTTGTAGAAATTGGGTTTCTGGTTGGCAGGGGTATGCACCCTGCCAAAACAGAAATCGCAAACCTAATCAGGGCAAGTCAGATACACACTAATAGTTAATCTGTGCTCACCCTCTGGTAGCTTGGCACAGAGCAGTCAGGCTCAACTTGGCAATGCGTAAAGTATTTGTGCAACACTTCAAACAGTAAAACAGCGAAAAACACCACAGAAAAAAACACACCAGGTAAGAAAGATAGCTTCAACTTTACTGAACAAAACGAGTCTAATACAATAGAAATCCAATAAATAGACGTTGAGACATTAATTTTTGAAGATTAAATGTAAAATAGCACTTAGAAGTACTAAACACCTAAGGGGGATATCTGGTTGCGCTAGACTGGGACAAAGAACCCACACAGGCTCCACTGAGCAACAGTACCTTATTTTGTGTTGCAGCACGAGGTGCAACTAGGATCCCCATGAAAGGAATAAGCCAAACCACAAGCAGAGGCAACTAACATCTCTCCATCCCAGGACCTCTGTGATAGACTAGCCACCTTCTTCCATCTGAAAAGCAAGGATATCTATGACAGCTTCGGACCCCACAACTCTCGGAACTCACAAACAGTGCCCCAAATCAGGTCCAGTAAATACCCACAGCTCCTGTATGCCTGGACCCCCCTCATGATGGAGGAGACTTACTCCAGTATGAGCAGAATCCACTCTGGAGCCCCCACTACATCTTCCTTAAAGTCAGTACCTCGATCGCACCGAGATCCACAAGATGATGAACTGCTCCCTAGAGTCAGCCACTTTCCCTGAGGACTGGAAGCACGCCGAAATCCTCCCCCTCTTAAAGAATCTCTAGAATTACCACCCCATCTCGCTGCTGCCTTTCCCAGCCACAGTCTTCGAAAAAGCAATCAACACTCAGCTCCTCCAACACATCGAGGACAACAACACCCTGGACATCTCCCAATCAGGATTCAGATCTAATCACAGCACGAGACCACCCTACTTGCCGCCACAGATGACATCTGCTCTCTCCTCGACTGCAGCCAGACAGCAGCCTTCATCCTACTGGACCTGTCAGCCACCTTTGACACAGTGTCCCACCGCACCCTATGTGCCAGACTACAAGCAGCAGGCATACGCTGCAAGGCCCTTCGGAGGATACACTCCTTTCTGACAGGCAGAAAGCTGAGTCAGACTCCCCCCACACCAGTCAGAACCTACAGAGATCTGCTGTGGAGTACCCCAGACATCCTCATTGAATCCCACACTCTTCAACATCTACATGGCCCGCTTGCCCCAATCATCGGAAACTATGGATTGAACATTGTCTCCTATGCCGATGACACCCAGCAGATCTTCTCCCTGACCAAAAACACCACAACAGCCAAGAAGAACTTCCAAAATGGGATGGAAGCAGTCATCGCCTGGATGAAGGAGTGCTGCCGTAACCTAAACTCCAACAAGACCGTGATCCTCATTCTGGGACCCTCCTCCTCAGTCTAGGATGACTCCAGGTGGCCCTCAACACTTGACAGCCCTCCACCCCAACAAACGCACGCAACCTCAGCGTTGTCCTCGCATCAGCTCTCACCATGACAAGAGAGATCAACTCTGTCGCCTCCATCTGTTTCCACACCCTCTGACTCCTCCGGAAGACCTACAGATTGATCCCAAGAGACTGCCGCAAGACCATGACACATGCCCTGATCACAAGAAGACTTGATTACAGTAACATCCTCTGTGCCAGAACCACCAAGAAGAACCTGAGCAAGTTACAACTAATCCAGAACGCCTCCACCAGACTCATCCTGAACATCCCCCACTGATAACACATAACAGGACACCTGAGAGATCTCCACTGGCTCTTTGTCGAGAAATGGATCAACTTCAAGCTTACGGGGCCCTCCACAACCTTGACCCGGCCACCTTAACCACCTCATCACCTTTTACTCCCCTCTCCGCACCTCCCAGCAGTCGCTCGCCACCGACCCTGCATAAGGAAGTCCTCGGCTGAAGAAAGATATTTCACCCACCTTGCGGAAAAATGTTGGAACACCTTGCCTATCCACCTCAGGCAGTTGCCATCGCTACTTCAATTCAGAAAGGACCTTAAGACCTGGCTCTCTGAATCTTGAGGACCTGCCCCACAGCCCCTTGAGACCACATGGATGAGTAACGCACTTTAAAAATGTTGATTGTTTGAGTTGGTGTGTTGTGCTGGAATTCACCATGCAATGGTGGCAATGCATTGGGTCTGAGTGCGGTGCGCCAGTTCTGGGTGCAGTGGTTCTAAAAGCGATGTGCCTGGTCAGTCCACGTTGAAGGGGCAATGCACCAATCTTCTCCACACAGTGATGGTGATACGTTGGTTCTGAAGTGGTGGTTCCAGCGCGAATCAGTGGTTACAAGTGTGGTGCACCAGTTTGGTCCCTGCAGTGGCAGTGATGCATCAATCCTGATCTTGCAGAGGGTGAGGAATCAGTTTCGATCAGCGCAACAATGGTGATGCACAGATTCTGGCAGCTGCAGCACTTTACATTCACTTTCAAGGGCCATGGACTGGGTTGGCACCACTTGGCTGAGCAGGATCTACAGTAAGTAAAGTCCAAGTGCCATTTATAGATGTCTCTCACTCTTCAGAACAGGAGGCAAGTCAGCAAGCCCTTGGAGTCACTTTGGTTCCAGGATAGAGAGATGCAGGTCCAGTTCTTCTGCCAGACAGGAGGGCAGCAGGTAGGAGACAGCAGGTCAGCTTAGCAAAGCAAGAGTCCAGCAGAGGAGCAGCTCAGCAGAGTGGCAGTCGTTATAGCAGCACAGCAGTCCTTCTTCCTGGAAGAGTATCCACATGTCCAAACCAAAAGTATACTGAGTTGTTGGTGTCAGATATCCAGTACTTAAATCCAGGTGTTGCTTTGTATTGGGTTAGACTTCCAAGACATGTCTTTGAAGTGCACAGATACCCTCCCTTCCTGCTCTGGATTGTGACTCGCTACAGTGTGGCAGGCAGCTCTTTGTGTGTGGCAGGACACTGCCTTTCAGGTGTAAGTGTTAGCTCCTCCCACCCATCAAGCCCAGGATGGCCCATCAGGATGTTGATGGCTTATCAGTTACACCTATGCTCCCTTTGTGTGTGGGTGGCAAGAGGGAATGCACAAACCCAGCGGCCACCCCCTCCCCCCCACCCCTGCAGACGTGTATTGGAGGCCGGCAGTAGGCACCAAAAGGTTAAAGTAAGAAAATGATAAAAGTGGTATTTTCAAAATTGTAATTTAAAATCTGACTTTACCATAGGTTGGTATTTGTGAGTTTAGGGGTACCAAACTTGTTAAATGTATCTCTTCCAGATGGGGAATCAAACTCATAAGCTGTAATAGGGTAATCCCAATGTTATCCTATGTTAGAGATAGGTCTTACAGTAGTGAAACAAATTTGGGAGTTTTTCACTATCAGAGCAAGTAAAGCTCAAAGCTACATGTCCTGACTATCAAACAGATGTCACTGTGCCCTGTGGACCATATAGGTCCTACTTTAAAGGTGACGTATATTTATAGCAACTATAACTCCAATACTATTCTCATGACCTCAGAGATGCCACTAAATATATTATAAAAGTTTAGATTATCATCACATTTTCATTTTACATTTCCATGCTGAACATCTAAAGAGCTGTTAAAACACTGTGTGTAGTACCCTCCTGGTGTGTGTTGTGGGTAAGGGTATTCTTCACAATGCAAGTATTACAGCCAAACCATGTACCCACCAGTTATTGTGGTCACAGGTAAAAGGTCTCAATGTGTGTCCAGAGACTAGTCCATAATCAAAATGGCTGCTGGGCTCTACTGAAAGCTAATACTATGTGCAGTTGCATAGTTTGAATAACAAGCATGGGAACAATGGTTGAGTTCACCTCACTAACCTGTTTCATAACTGAATGCAACTTTGCCAATGCATGAGATCACATCAGTGTTTAATCAGCTCACAGCAGGCTTTCAAGTTCTTGTTAGCTTGCTTTCATGTACTTTAACAGGATAAGCCCATGGCCTAGCACATAATACACCATTTTATGTGATGTCTTTTTATTATAGATTGCCTTCCCACCCTCCTCACCAAGAGCAAGAGGAAAGATCAGGTTACAAGATGCCCATATAAATCAATCTCTTTGAAATGCAGTTAAACCAAATGACACTATTTCATTAGCATAAAGAGGAATTGTTATGAAGAGTAACAGGACACGAAAGGTGAGGGTGGACATTGCACAAATATTAATGAGTAGTATGATTAAAGTTAACCAGTCAGAAAACTATCAAATGCAGTCCATATGTTGTGCAATTTGATTGACATATGGCACATTCACTGAATCACTGTCTTTGCTTGGTCTGAATTACAAATATCAGAGAGTATTTGCAAAGATAGCCGGGGTGCTTGAAAAGGTATCACATGTGCCCTCGTGGTAACCACCAAGGCTCCCATGATTTTCGTTTGATAGTGAAGACAATTTTAAATGAATGTGGTTCGCATGATTCTCACAGTATTCCATCCAAAAGGAAAAAGCTTGAATATTCATACAAATAGGTACAATTGAAATGTCACTGATGACAATTTTTGTTTTTGCTATGCTGCACATTATTTTGTGATTGACAAAGTATGTGTTACTTGAACATGTAAATTGGCTGTTTTCCAAATTTCTTGCAGAAATCTAAGTTGTGTCAGTGATGTTGCTAATTGTGTGCCACTGCACCTGTTTGTGGTTATAATCCTTATGTTGAGAATTTTCTTTTTTCCTTTCTTTCCATTGAATTGTATGCAATTGTGTTACTGCATAGAGTATTTATGTTCTCTGTGTCACATGATGTGGCTTAATGTGGCAAACCGTATACCTGCAGCTTAAATATGTATTAATGTGAAATATATACATGTGGAAATATCTTAGCTACTCTTGTGTCCTCATGCCCCTGAAGAAACCATGTCACTGCAGTCGTGATTTTTATTAGGTTCACTTCTCCCAACTGCATAGGTTTCACAATCAGAGTCAGACTAAATGAATCATAGATTTTTGGGTAAATGGTTAGTCTTTGACCATGAAATCATGACTCAGATATAATTCCAGGGCATCCATATAGGAGAGTGATAAGCCAAAAGATAACCTGTCTTTTGTACGTATTTATTTTTAAATAATGATTAATCTACTTTAGTATTTTCCATTCGTTGCTCTTAGATAAATGACTTTCCTTAGCTACATTAGATCCATTAAACTAACCTCCTTAAAACGTGTTACCTACCCCATACTAGACTATCTCAAATTAGCTTAACATTTAACTTCTTTACATGTGTTATGGTCAGCAGATGGATGCTGACAAGGCATCAACATTTTAATCTCACAACCTTTTGTTATGATCATGGTCATCGAGTGACACACAGGAACTGTTTCTTTGGAATGTTGCATTGCTTTGAAAACAAAGCACAGGCAATGTACCCTTGTTAATAAAACAGAATAAGAACATGGGTTTACGGAAATATATTGTTCTACATCTCTGCTTTTACAAGCAGTGAAATATTTTAGGACATATAACCCCTTCTGTGCCGCGAACGTAATGGTTACGTCCTGCGGCACAGTGCTCGTGTGCCCAGGACGTAACCATTACGTCCTGGGCACAGAGCCCAGAGGGAGCACTAGCTCTCCCTCTGTGGGGTTCCCCCGCCCCCATGACATCAGCGTGCGAGTGCGTGCTGTTTGTCACAAGGCCTCCTCCCATCGCTTGCTTTTGTGGAGGAGGCCGAGAGACTTCAAAGGGAAGGAAAGTTATTTCCATCCCTTTGAAGTCTTTCTTCTCATCCAGCTGTCAAAACGCCCACTAGACACCAGAGATGTTTTTTTAAAATGAAACTGGCATGAGGTATCGACCCCTTGGGCAAGGGTCGCTCCCAGGGGAGGCATTTTTTTTTAAAGGCCTTTTCTGCCCCCACCTGGGGGCAGAAACCTCTAGGCACCAGGGATCATTTTTTTTTTTTGAGGTGGGGAACAATCCCGTAGGCAAGGTTCTCTCCCTGGAGTGGGTTGGGGGGGCAGGTGGTCAAATTTATTTTAGGCCATTTCTGCCCCCCCTGGGGGGCAAATTGTATTTAGACCATTTCTGCCCCCCTTGGGGGCAAATCGGCCGATTTTAGGTCAATCTGTCCCCAAGGGGGACAGAACCAACTTGGCACCAGGATTTTATTTTTTTTGCGCCCTTGTCACGCAGGGGGAGCGACCCCGTAGGCAAAGGTTGCTCCCCTTGGGGGTTGGCGGGGCACATTTATTTTAGGCCATTTATGCCCCCCCTGGGGCCGGCTGATCTAGAGGCCAAAATCCACAGGTAGGCACTTTGCAAAAAACACCTCTGTTTTCTGTGAAAAAATGTGATGTGTCCACGTTGTGTTTTGGGCCATTTCCTTTTGTGGGCGCTAGGCCTACCCACACAAGTGAGGTGCCATTGTTATCGGGAGACTTGGGGGAACGCTGGGTGGAAGGAAATCTGTGGCTCCTCTCAGATTCCAGAAGTTTCTGTCACTGAAATGAGAGGAAAAGGTGTTTTTTTGGTCAATTGTTGGGGTTTGTAAAGGATTCTGGGTAACAGAACCTGGTCAGATCCCCACAAGTCACCCCATCTTGGATTCCCCTAGGTGTCTAGTTTTCAAAAAGGCATCTATTTGAGAAATGCTCTGTAATTCACATGCTAGTATGGGCACCCCCGTAATTCAGAGATGTGCAAATAACCACTGCTTCTTAACACCTTATTTTGTGGCCATTTTGGAAATACAAAGGTTTTCTTGATACCTATTTTTCACTTTTTATATTTCAGCAAGTTAATTGCTGTATACCCGGTATAGAATAAAAACCCATTGCAAGGTGCAGCCCATTTATTGCCTCTGGGTACCTAGAGTTCTTGATTACCCTACAAGCCCTATATATCTCCGCAACCAGAAGAGTCCAGCTGACGTAACAGTATATTGCTTTCAAAAATGTGACATCGCAGGAAAATGGTACTGGTTGAAACGTGGAGAAAAATGGCTGTTTTTTTCACCTCAATTTCAATATTTTTTATTTAAGCTGTTATTTTCTGTAGGAAACACTTGTAGGATCTACACAAGTGACCCCTTGTTGAATTCATAATTTTGTCTACTTTTCAGAAATGCTTAGCATTGGTTTCTCACCCATTTTGGTCACTAACTGGAAGGAGGCTGAAAGCACAAAAAATTGTAAAAATGGGGTATGCCCAGTAAAATGTCAACATTGTCGTGAACAATTGGGTTTTCCAATTCAAGTCTGCCTGTTCCTGAAAGCTGTGAAGATGGTGATCTTGCCACCGGAAACCCTTTGTTGGTGCCATTTTCAGGGAAAAAAATACCATCTGCCTTCTGCAGCCCTTTTTTTCCATTTAAAAAAAAAAAAAAAAAAACATTTTCACTGTATTTTGGCTAATTTCTTGGTCTCCTTCAGGGGAACCCACAAAGTCTGGGTACCTCTAGAATCCCTAGGATGTTGGAAAAAAAGGACGCAAATTTGGCATGGGTAGCTTATGTGAACAAAATGTTATGAGGCCCTAAGCGCGAACTGCCCCAAATAGTCAAAAAAAGGCTCGCCACAGGAGGGGGAAAAAGCCTGGCAGGAAGGGGATATAAATAATTTCTTCACAGTAAACAAACATACCTTAATAATAGAGGTCATTAGTTTGAGTGTTTTATTATAAATATGATTCATGTTCGCATTTTTAGTCAGATTTTTAGGATGACCTTGAGCTCCTTTTTTATGAGCTATGACTTGTGCTTTTATTGTTTTTTTCTTGCCAAAACGTGTTTAAACAATTAAGAAAATTAAATCCAAAGATAAAGGACAGGCTGCTTTGTTTTTTTGTGAATGAAATATGATCCATGCTTAAAGTAAAACAAATGAATAGTATTAGATCCTGTGACAACTGCAGATTTGAGAAACCCACCCTAATCACTCCTGTTCTTATGACAGATGGGTCACCTATGAGGTTAGAGATTTTCTTCTCTTGGGTACACAATATATTCACAGCATTTCCCAACTTACCGGGGGATCCTGATCCTGAGCTGAGACGGTTACAATAATAGTTCCCTTCACTGCATCTGGTGCCACCATGCCCCAGTACATAGGCTTGTCAAACACAGGAGAGTAGTCATTCATATCCTGCAAGAACATATATAACAGTTGTAAGTCCTGAGAAGATAAAAATGGCAAGGCACAATAGCAACAATGAACTTCTCAAAAGTCATCTCCAATCCCTTTCCAGAGCATATTGCTTGTCTGTTTCTGCCTCTCTTAAATTCTGAATGCTGTAAAAGGCTAACAAAGAAATACACAATCATAGTTACTGACAGCTCAGAGTGACATGAATATTAGGATTTGCGCTACAGCACTATTAGATGAAATATTCACTGCATAAATACTACTCAGCTTTGTGTCTTACCCGTACAGTTGCAGGGGCAATCAAACATCATCATTAAAGAGAGTGCAGGTGTTCTCCACCATTAAAGACTATGGGCCTCATTACGAGGCTGGTGCTCTTGAGTCCACCAGCCTCCTGGTGGCCAGAAGACTCCCGCACTCCCGGCAGTTCGACCTCCACATTACGACGCTGGTAGAGACCGCCAGGGGACCACTATCCCCACCAGGAACATGGTTTCCAATGGGCTGACGGTGTTCGGACCTGTGGTCGGCCACGGCAGTGCTGAGTTCCGCACTGCTGTGCTGATCACAAGTCCCCTTTCTGCCAACCCATGAAACAGCTGGTGAAAAGGAAGTGTTGGGGGCCACAGAGGGGCTCCTGCACTGCCCACAACCATGTTGTGGGCAATGTAAGGGCCTCCCTGCACAGCATCTTCAGAATGCGCACAGTCTGTTTTGAAGGTAGTGCACATCTATGGGTGCTCATGTGCTATGGTATTGGCCTCGGCTTCTCTTTGTCTCGTCCTCTGTCTAGCTGAATTGGTTAGTGCTAAGTCAAGTGGATGGCTGGGATGCGCAACACATTGTCTCACAGAGTATGGGAGTATATTATCACAAATGTAGTTCCCCGGAGAGGAAGAGCCACCTAATCTTCCTTAAACAAGAAACTCCAAGTTTGCTAAAGACTCTCCGGGCACTCAACAATTACCTTTTCTGTACTTTCATTCTTTCTTTGGACAAATTCATTCTCTTGCATAGGTCCAAGCATTTTATTCAAAACAAATTTAATTAAATATTAGATAGTTTCAGTCTCTCACATGATTCAAAATATTTTTTCTTCAAAGGAACACCATGATAAATGCCCAAGCCATAAATCCAAATTTTGTTTCCTCAAATAAATTCCAGCACGTGTTTCGTCACTGCTAATTGTGTAGCAGATGACTTCATCAGGGCTAGAAAAAATCCTAAACACATTTTTGCACAATCATTCTTATTCTTGTGTCAGATCCCATCACAAATGTGACAGGAAATTATATGGAGTGTTGTAACAGGGGTGACACATACTACAAAAAACTCTACGCCATAGGTCATACTAAAATTTAGAGAGTTGTAAAAATTACAAAAAACACCCATTTGTAGTAAGTCTCTCATGACTCCAAGTGTAAAAACCAGTGTCTTATCATGTCCTCAGGTTTCCTCGTCCTTGTAGTCCACACATCCAAGAGCATGAAAACATTCTTAGTGCAGATTAGTATAGTGTCCATGTAGTCTACTATCCTTACATACCTAGTTGTCTTGTACATTAATCTCTTGTGTCCTACTGATCGGTCTGCCACAATTACCCAAAGCTCTGTGGGCTGCTCTCTCTTATAACAGGCATATATAATCTTGCCCTTATGTTGGGATATATCTGAAAGGACAATGATGTAAGATTCACTGGAGTATCTATTTGTGTCCTATTGAAACTTTAAGCCAGATTACAAGTAACATCATCACAGAAAGAGTTCTCCTCCCAGTTCAAGCACTGCACACCAAGGCCCGTATTTATACTTTTTGACGCTAATCTGCGCTAACGCAGTTTAGCGTCAAAAAAATTAGCGCCGGCTAACGCCATTCTGAAGCGCCATGCGGGCGCCGTATTTATAGAATGGTGTTAGCGGGCGTTAGCCTACCGGCGCTGCCTGGTGTGCGTGAAAAAAAACCACGTACACCAGGCAGCGCCGGCGTAGGGGAAAATGGCGTATGGGCGTCTAAAAATGGTGCAAGTCAGGTCGAGGCAAAAAAATCATCTTAACCCGATTTGCGCCATTTTTTTACGACGCCCATCCCCCATCAACATGAGCCAGGATGCTATAAAAGTATATGCAATGCTGAATACAGGAACATAATAATGCAGTTTTGGGGTATTTTGAACATGTGGAGAGACAAGGGGTTGACAGAGGTAGAAGGATATCAGTATCTTAAGAACAGTCACCCCACCATCCTGTTTCACTAGCTGTTATGTAAAGTACACAAATACCAAGAGAATCCACCAGGGAGGACAACGGTGTCAACCAGAGTGAGTCTATTGGAGAACACATCATGTTGTATAGACTTCTTCCTGAGGCCCTTTGTAAATGCTCTTCCCTCACATATTGAGGACACAAAGGATTTTCTTAAAAAGGTTGAAGGGATACATTCGTAGTGAATATGGATGTCAAATTCCTGTATTGATTTATCAGACATGCTGACAGGATTAAAGCTACAGAACACGTTCTCAGGGCTGGACTCATATCATTATATGCTCACATCCTCATGTTACTAACAATTATAGAATTCTTCATATTCATAATAATATATTTATGTTTTATGGAGAACCATACTGACAGACTCAGGGGACTACAATGGGCATTTGTTTTACCCTCAGCTATGCTAACTTTTGACAGTTTGGTGGGAGGACCAGGTGTCCACCATTTCCAAGTTTAAAGCTGACTTAGAAAGGATAGTAATGTGGGTAGATAACCTCTTTTTGATCTGGCAAGGTACTAAGAAACAAGCACTTGACTTTGTTATGAGACTGAACGTAAACAACTATAATCTAGAACAGTGGAACAGTGGACCCCTGGGTGTCTGCAACTGCTTAGAAAATTCAGTTACATTAACAGATTAGGTCCCCAGATTCTAATAATTATTCAGTGGGGGTCCTCGGGTTCCAGTATTAATAAAGGGGGCCCACAGAAGTCAAAAGGTTGGGAACCACTGATCTAGAATTTATGTGTAACATCAGTGATTCCGTTGAGGTTGAGGTGAAGGAAGACAGACTCACTTCCAAACTGTTCAGTAAACCCACCTCAGATAACACCTAACTCAACACTTTAAGTGGGACAACTAAAATGGTGTATTCCCTATGCTGAACTATTATGAGCGAAGCACAACTGTAGCTAAAAAGTGATTTTCAGATTTACATTACTTGAATTTTAAGCAGGTTCAGGGAATATGGGTACTCAGAATGAATTCTAAACAAAGCTGCGAGTAGGTTTAAATCCAAGTCAACAGAGGAAATCCTTTTTGCCCCCAGAGAACCCAGAACTGAAACTGAAAACAGCATATGTCTGATCACTACTTACAACAGTGAGAGTACATCAGTAAGTAGGATATTGACTAGAAAAAGGAAGATGCTGAAATGTGATGCTGTAATTGGCAACCTGATCAGTGACAGACCACAAGTTACCTATATGAAGAGCAAATCCTTAAGAGTAGTGATATAGAATAGAACAACTTTATTCGAATTTTTAGCAAGTCATAAAAGCAGCACATAAAACAAATCTTACATTATAAAAACACAATTAGATATAACAATAAATACTGGGGATTAAAATGCAGCAACATATTAGTTAATTAATCAGAAATAATTAGATGGCCAAATTATCATGTTGCCAATCCACCCAGACATTTCTTACAGTTATTATAGAACATAAAAAAAATTGTAAAATTCCACAAATTTTGATAGAAGATAACATCTGTAAATTCAAATACGCAGTGCAACACTGTTGCATGTAGGTAGATCTTAAAAAGGCAATAAAAGGCACTTTCACTGTTTTCCATAAAATTAACAAAAAAGAACAACATGTATCGTACTTTGTACTGACTTTGTATAACAAGGAAAGGCCCCTAATATTGCACTCCAATCATTCATAGTCGGAAAGGTTACTAGACGGTGGAACGTATCTAGCCTTAAGCTAGTAAGAACAAAACAATGTTGAGGTTTTACTACATTTACATTTGCATGCTCTCTGTAGACAGAATCAGTTGGTTAGACATGACACTATGGGGGTCATTTTGACCTCAGTGGTCTTTTGAGAAGACCGCCGAGGGTCCGCCATGCGGAAGAAAGCCAGTGGTGGCAGTTTGCCGCTCGGCGTATTATGACTGTTGACAGCTCTCCGTCCTTTCTCGGACATAGAGCCGCCAACAGCCATACTGGCGGGGGGCGGGGAAGTGGAGGTTGCTCCACCTCCACCGCCACGTCAACAGAACACCGCCCACCGAATCAGGAAGGAATTCCCTGGTACTGATAGTGCTTACCACCATGGATTTCATGGCGGTTTCAAACCTCATGAAATCCATGGCAGTCAGCTGGGTCCAAATACCGCTGGCGTTATAGTGAAGGCCGCCGGGCTGGAGACCCAGGTCTCCAGCCCGGCGGTCGTCTCCGCCCTGCTGGACGGAACGGAGAACCGGCGGATGACCATGGCGGTAACCGCCATGGTCATAATTTAAAAAAAAAGACCGCCAGCCTGTTGGCGGTCTTTACCACCGCTTCTCAGCCTTCCGCCAGGGTCATAATGACCCCCTATGTTTTTTTGCCTTTACTGTCCACCCGATCTTCTAAATACTTTAAAGACAGGGACCTCAATTGTTTCCTGGTCAATCTCTCCAATAGTTCTTGCTTTGCATAGTATTCTTTATGGCCCATGTTTTCAAAGAAAGCCATAATATACCTCAACCATGGGACTCTTAAAGAATACGCTGATGCCATGCAATCCCATAAAACTGCCCTATATAGGTTTGTGTGTTCTGAAGTCCAAATTTTCTGCCATAATAGTATTGACTGTATCTTTATTAGATCGACTAGCAAAGGGACCCCTAGTTCAGCGTGACTAATGAATGATGAAGTGCCATTTGGTACCATTAACAGATGTCTCAGAAAGTAATTTTCCACCGTCTGGATCAGGTTGCAGTTGGCATACCCCCAGACACCCACACCGTACATGGCGGATGGGATACATTTGGCTCTATAAACCTTTAACATGTTCTGTGGGGTAATCATACCTAACCTTTTTGAGAAAATCTTCAGGGCCATAGTTGTCTTCATAATCTGTAATTTCTTAGTTTTTACACACTGTACCCAGGAACCTTGTTTATCAAACGTTATGCCCAAATCAGAAAATGTTGGAGTTATGTCAATCTTTACGCCTTGCGTGGTGATATCATAGGTCTTGCTTGATTTCCTACCACAATTCATTATAAAGGTTTTCGAGCAGTTGACAGAAAGGCCCAGGTCTGTCATGTTTGTTATACAGGCTGTTATAAGTTTTTGGAGGGCTAGTGGAGTCCGAGCCATTAGTACAGCATCGTCTGCGTGGAGTAACGCCGGAATCGGGCGATGACCTATTTGAGGAAGATCTTTACATGTAGTTGTTAATTCTCGTTCCAGGTTGTTTATAAATATTGAGAACAAGAATGGAGCTAATATGCAGCCTTGGCATACTCCTCTGTATATACCAAAAGGCCTAGTACATTCTCCTCTTATCCCATATCTCACCCTCGCTCTACTCCCTGAGTACAGTTCCTGTATGAACTGTATTATTTTAAATTCTACCCCTATACTGCTTAGAATTTCCCATAATTTCTCATGTACTACGCAGTCAAATGCTGAGGGTAGATCTATAAAGGACAAATACAGATTGCCCTCCCTGATCTTTGTATATTTCCCAATTATAATACTTAAATTCAGTCCTTGTTCCACCGTACCTATTCCTGTGTGGAAGCCATACTGTATTTCAGTTAGGATATAATTTTCCTCAGCCCAGGACTGCAATCTGTCCAAGATAAATCTCCTAGCTATATTGGCTGATGTATCAAGTAAAGAGATAGGTCTGGAGCAGGCTGGGGTGAGACGGTCACCTTTTTTGTATATGGGAACGATGATGGAATCTAGCCAAGATGGTGGTGGTTCTTGCATACAACAAGCCCTCAGTACCTGTGTCAGTCAATGGCCCCATACTTGTATATTTACCTTATATAAATCTACCAGAACACCATCAGGGTCCGGTGCTTTCGCCGCTTTACTTGAATTTATGGCTTCTACTACTTCCTCCAAGCTAAACTGGGGTGTTATAAGCATACGTGGATTTTTCAGGATGGTAGAGTAGTGATAGAACCACTGTAACTACACAGAGATATGTTGGTGTGAAAGACCTTAAGGGCTCTCATGTTTGTGGGAAGTGTAAAGCTGGTTCCAACTCATGAATTCATAATGAACTCACCGCAGCGCATAATCAACAGAGACAGATTTCACAATTCATCACCTGTTCTACCAACTTTGTTGTACACGTATTGGAATGCCCTTGTGGTCTCAAATATGTGGGAAGCACAATACATCCAGAATGAAAACACATACTTGAACACATACAAGCCATTAGTAATATGGATTTATACTACCTAGTAGCTAGACACTTTCAACAATTGCACAACAGCAATTGGAAACTTTTGAAATACTATGATATGGAAAAAGTGGGACTCAACCATAGGGGAGGTGATAGGGTGCTGCAGTTCCAGAGGAGAGAATCACACTGTATCATAGAGCTGGATACCAAGTCACTGAATGGCTTAAACATGGACAAGGAATTAGATGTGCACTTGGATAAAGCTTGTTGCAAGAGCCATTGGTAGTACTTTGTTGCCTTTTGTTTCAATAGAGCTTCTTTTCTTTAGTGTAATTCCTTGGGAATGGTAATGTTAATCCTTGTTTTTCTTTCCCGTCCCTTTTCTCTCTTAGGGGGAGTGGAAGGGACTCTCTAAACCTAGCCTGGTGAATAGAAGTTGCCTTGGCTGAACCTCTTGTAATGACCATGAACATCTAAGCCTACTTATCTGATATATTTACCTTACTGTCTGTTTGCACATTTCTAACAGTGATTGAGCTTTATGACAGACTGGTGTCATTGTGGCTGACTACTTTTTTGTTCATCACATTGACAAAAATTAACCGCATTTTGTTTGCTGAATTGTTATAATAGCCCACTTGTGCAGAATGGTTAATTGTATTGTGGACGATGTTTTGTTTTCATACCTTTTGTATTGCATTTGTAGAATTATTTTGACTTCAAAATGTTTTTATGTGGTCCATTTTTTTTTAAATCATATGAGCATAACTGTATATGTAGCTCATGATAGGTAATCTTCTCCACTCTAAAATGGCTGACAGTGACTCACTAGAATACTACTATGCTTCAATCTCAGTCCTTTCCCTATTCCATTTTTAGTTTAAAATGGTGGCTCTACGTAGGACCATGTTACCGTGATCAGGGCAGGTGGGCCCAAACAAGTCACATGAGTTGGTGTTGGTTTTTCAAATTGAAAAAAAGATTCATGCAGAGCCCTGAGTGTGTGTTTCCTGTTGTAAGTAGAAGTCTACTTTTAAGTATACTGAGAGAAAGAAAAGAGATTTAAATATAGATATAGTTATGTATGTAGATATAGATATATGGCTTATGTTTGGGTATTGATAAAATAAAAGTAATTTTAGGGTTTAGGTGTCGGTAGTGGTAAAGGCTGTTAAGAGTAATTTCAAAGTTCATGGGTGGGTGGTGACAAAGGGTGGTAAGAGTAAATTTTTGGATTTAGTAATGGGTAGTTCTAAAGGTTGATATGGTTAATTTTAAGATTTTGGGGTGAGTGGTGTTAAAGGATGAGAAAGGTAATTTGCAGGGTTTAGAGGTAGGAAAGATAAAGGGGGTTAAGGGTAATTTTAAAGTCTAGCGGTGGCTAGTGGTAATGGGTGGGTAGGGCATTTTTAGGATTTAGGATGAGTAGTGATAAAGGCATCTGCATGGTAAAGGCTGTGTGGAAACGGATTGCATGGTAAAGGTATGGACTGTATTGTCAGACATCCGCCTCTTTGACTGTGCATCCCCTACTCTCATACAATACATTGTTTTTTAACTGCAGCTTTTTTAGCATTTCTAGACTGTTGAAAGTGGAATTTGTTATTATCTCATTTAATGATACTCAATATGCCAGCCTTCGAATGGATAGATGCTGAGATAGCCTTCCTACAATCTAAAGATTGCCATAATATCCACAGTTATCACTCAACTCTTTAAGCCATGTGGGAATCCGTTACATTGACCCTTCCTGGATCAAGTATTATTTGTGGGTGAATACAACAAAAAGGAAAGTAGACAGGAACCCAAAGCAAAGTGCATGCTGCCCCTCAGGTGGATAATGTTAGGAGGAAATTGCTGGCCTTTAAAGAGCGCACCTAGGATCAGTGCTTAATTTATAAATAAAAATGTGCTGGTGCTCAAAGCCCTCCTCTTAAACATGCAGCTGCTGCAATTAACTGTGGGAACACGGAATACTGAGGCAGCAATCCTGAAGCCATCTCTAGCCTCTTCAATACATTTAAAGACTCTCCCTGCCCCTACAGCTCACTCTTGCAGCTTTCTGCTTTCTCCTACTGTGTCGCTTTTTCATTTTTCCCTTCCTCCATCTTTCCCATATGTGTCTTTTGCTTGCAGCAAATGGTTGGGGAAGAAGAATAAGTGCCGGCCCTCAAAAATAAGTACCGGTGCTCAGCACCCGAAACAGCAAGCACAAATTAAGCACTGCCTGGGATACAAGCCAAGAGCGCACATGAAGCCAAAGCTAGAGCCCAAGTGTGGCTGAACATAAGATAAGGGGTGGGTCTGATTGGGTTAAAGAAAAGGAAAGGCAGGTGTACCATTTTTTAGGGTAATTCTGTAGCTGCACCCTCCTCGGGGCATCAAACAGCCTATAAGCCCTCTGCAAATTATCTTGCTCTGACCCATATTTTTCCCACACTCCAGCTACTGCAAGTCATGCTTCCTTCTTGGTTGGGCTCAATCTCTCTGGACTCAATGTAGAAACCTAAAAAGAGGGAGGAGGACAGGGACATGTCACTTTGGCCTGATAAGGCAGTGTTTCTCTCCCTAGTGTGACTTCATGGTGTCAGGTGACATCATCACCATTAGATGGTCGATGGCCTATTACACCTTGTCTTACTGCTGTGCAAAGCATCAATACTCACAAATGCTGATTTTCGTAGGGTAATCACTTAAAACTGCATGTTATTCCACATTACTAGAGAATGACTTGCAGTAGGGGCAATTCATCGCACCAGATGAATAATGATCCCCCTGGTATATTTGTTTATCAGTTACTATACATATCACACAAACGAGTACTCCTGAAATTAATAAAGGATCATCCTCATAGGGTGGTTGACTAATGTTAGAGTGTAACTGACGAACGAAGTGCACTGGGTTTATTTTAGCTGGTCTGGTTACAAAATAGCAAGATGGCGGAAGTGTGATTAAAATGTAACTAACTGTTTGACAAATATGAAATGTAATTAAAAGAAAAGAAAAATGGACTGTGACATTTCCAATTTGTGGAGGCTATTGGGAGGTTATTGATTAATTGGTATTTATTTTTAATGAAATCTCTAGCACCATAAATGTGTAATCCTCAAAGCAATGACAATATATATGACTTTGGCACAGTAATGCAGCTTCAATGTTGATAACTTGAGTGTAATTACTCCGAAAAGTTCAAAGTGGGTCGCTGAATATGTTACCGAAAACGACGACAGTGGCCTCTGTCAGTGCGATGGGACACACTGGAGATAGGAATAGCACCCGCGGGCTAGTTTTGCAAAACATGAATGTAAAAGCAAAATGAAGAAACGTGCAACTTGACAACTCTTGAGCCATTTATATGTTTTTTATTTTCTGTCCTAAAATCAATGATAAACAATTATAAGCAAGACCTTCGGGTTATAACTTATAAATCTTAAACATTAATCATTAACAGTAGCTACCACCAACTGAACCAATCTGCGGTTTTTTTCGGCATACGTGACTCAAATCTAGGCATAATTACTTTGTCGACAAAACTGGACACAATTCAAATGTCTATATTTATAAGCAAAAATACTAAAATGTGATCTGTTGAAGAGTGTGATTTATTTTTCTCTTGCTATTATGTTTTCAATAATAATTGAGTAAACAACGCAGGGAATATGGTAACTCAAAATATGTGTTCTAAAACATTTCCCTCTAAATGACTGATTACATCTCCCAGATTTCAAAACCTCGAGCGTGAGTAGCAGCACACATTACAGAAGGCCATTTGATTTCAGACGATTTAAATGGAATGGAGGAGGATTCGAAAGAGGGTTGCTCTTCTCGTGACCTCTGTGACTGATGAGTTATTTGTTTGCGGTTGATGCAAGTAACATGATGAACTCCCACAAGTCAAACAATTTAGACCTAAAAATAGACGCTACATAATAACTTCATTTTCCGTTAGTTGCGATCTTGAGTAGTATACACCATTACCAGGCACTAACTGCCTCTGCGACTACTTCAGAAAAACTTAATGGCATGAGGCAGTGGCCCATAATACGAGTAGCCCTGTGGTTTGATATATATTGAATCTGGCATATACACAGTAATAGAAGGAATTCCTGCATTCAGTGCAGCTCATTCTTTCTTGGAGTGTCCGATGTGACTTTGGAATTAAGCATGCGAAGGAGCTATTTATCATTTTCTCATGAAAATGGAGAAACTGCCCACGCTTTGAACAGCATTTATATGTATAAAGAAAGATTAGCCTTGCTGTATTCTCCTTTCAAAATGACAAATCACAAAATCGACCTGGAATACATTTATAAACTACATGCTTAAAAAATAAATAATTTTGCATACAATTTATTAATTTAGGGCCGCATGCAGGGAACACTGTTCACATAGTACTGGTCGTCAACTGCAGCCAGCATTTTTACAACCAGTGTGTAAGTTTGCAACCCCTATGTGTACTGATAGCTGAGTTCCAAAAATTACAAATCATAGTGGGTCACAATCCATCGTACCTCATCAGTATTCATGAAGTAAGTTGCAAACTGCAACTCATTATGATTGGTGGCTAGCACAAAGCTGGTTATCTGCTAGGATGAGGAGACCAATCACTCAATCAATCAGTCGACTTGTAGGGTGTGACTTGTCATCTTTGGAGCAGGACTCATCATCTGTGAAGCTATACAGGTGCTGGCAGGGTCCAGGGTCTCACTTGATGAGCCAGGTATTCCACATCCTACAGGAGTCCTGTAGAGTTGGGGCAGTCCTGAGGTGCCAGAGGGAGGCCGTCCTCGGCTTTGGCTGCGAGGTAGGCCCTGCTGCATTTTATGCAGGGGGTGAGCACAAAGGAAGAGGAGCAGAGGTGCCTGGGGGTTTGTGGAATCTCGATCGCTGTTTGATATAGGTGGGTCCAGAGTCATGCATGTCCTTGAACATATTGGTGAGGAGCCTAAACTAGCATCTCTCTTGAACTGGGTGACAGTGGAGTTTTTTGAGGAGGGGTGATGTGGATGCGACAAGGGAGATCTAGGATGTGTCTTTCTGCAGTGTTTTGGATGGTCTATCGTTTTTTAACTAGGTGGGCCCCAATTCCCATGTAGAGGGTGTTTCCATAGTCCAGTTGACTTATGATGAGGGCTTGGGTGATGGTGCGTTTTGTGTTTTGGGACAACCACTTGAAAATTGTATGTAACATGCACAGTAAGAAGAAGCAGAAGGATGACACTGCGTTGATTTGGAACCTCATGGTGAGTTTGCTGTCAAGGGATGCTACCAAGATTCCAGGTATGCAGAGCTGGGGTTGGAGTGTGCCCCAGTTTTGTGGGCCACCAGGAGGCGTCCCAGAGGGAGTTGTTTCTGCCGAAGACCACAATGTCTGTGATAAATTTTTATGTATTTTTGTTTTCTAATGCAATCTATTTTCCTTAAAGAAAGCGGGGATTCATGTAAAAAATGTTTTAAATGTTTAAAAAAGTTTGTTTGAGAGTAAACACCCACATCTGCAACATGCTGCTTCCAAATATTGATTACTTATCCATTTCTAAACCAATTTTAGGAGCAGTAAAACGTTATGGACTCCTCAAATGGGTATAGCACATTGCAAAAAGCATTTTTACAGTCATAATCTCCTCATCAGAGCATTTATAACCATAAGATTCTTTGTACCTCTGGGCCCTAATATAATGTATTCTGAAAAAATATAATGAGTTTGATAGGTTGACAAATTTTCTTTGCACTCAAATGTGTTGTTAAAAGCACTAAGAGAAAGAGAGTTAAGCGTCCACATTTTTCAGTGGGAGGGGCTGAGCTGTAGGCGTTATCTTTGACATCACTGGAAGTGACATCGTGAGAAGTGTGACAATCAGAAGTAATGGAGCTGAAGGTGGTAGTTGTATGTATTATGTGTTACTAAGTAAGACATTGAAGCTATAGAACATGTATTACCTGAGATTTAGGGCACAACCACAAAGTTTCCACAATTACAACCACATCAGCTATTCACAGTCAAAAGTAACTTCTTTCTTTCTTTCTTTCTTTCTTTCTTTCTTTCTTTCTTTCTTTCTTTCTTTCTTTCTTTAAACAGCCATACTGGCACTTGAATGGAACCAGTGATCTGCATCAAATACGATGGATGCAGCAGGCCCTTATCCTACTCATTTTCTCTTTGGGTTTGGAGCCTGGATTCTGCATGTGTCACTGTTTATGACATATTTTCTCAGTGATATTTATTAAAAGTTGTTGCAAATTTGCCCTTCCATCAGGATCACCCCAGTTTAGAACTCCGTACAGTTTATCTCAGCCAACCTTTGGTAAAGTGCTTGTGGTCTCCCTTGCAAACATACTAACATCGGCATATATCCAATTGCCACATTTAATATAACCAAAGTCTCTAGTATGTGGTATTGCATGTACCGAGGGTCTGTAAATTAAATGGTAATAGTGGGCTGCAGCACTCATTGTGCCACCCACACAAGTAGCTCTATAAAGCATGCCTCCAGGCATGCCAATGGGGCTTGGGTTTGCACTTTAAATTGCCATTTTACCCTGGCAAAAATAACCTTTTGGCAAGCCTAAACCTTCATTTTTAATACTTATGATTCACCCCTAAGGTAGGCCTTAAATGCCATTAGGGCACGGTGCAAAGTATTAAAAAAAAGTAGGACATGTAAATTAATCTATATTTTACATGGTTTGACAGTGGAAACAATAAAAATCCATTTGTCACTGTAAGGAGACTGGCTCCCCCATAGATTAACACTGGTTTACATTATAACCTTTAATACGTGCTTAAATCAGTTTGGGAGTACAAGAAAAATTGCTCAAGGACTCATTTAATAAATAATTGTAAATCCAACTTAATGGTCAAGCCAGATTTTATATATCACTATTTTAGAAATTACACTAGAAAGTTGTCACCTGACCCCTGATGGTACCCCAGTGGTGGGATGTGTATTGCTTCCAGACAATGGACAAGTGGCCCTGTGACTTGGGAGGCAAGCTTCTCCCTTGACAGGATAACATGGGAGGACTATGCCTAACTTCTTACTGAGCTTCAACAGATGCCTACCTTGTCACTGGCAGATGAGACTCACACCTAGACCTGCCTCCCCTTTGTCTCTCTAACCTGGATAGCAACAAACTCAGTGGGGGTAGAACATTTGACCAGAACTGGTTTCAGGAGTGAACAAAGGTTCCATTCACAGGCTGCACTGGGCATAAAGAAAGACCTCACAGAACTCTCCCAAGAACACGCTTGGACCTGGGAAGATCATGTGAAGGACTGCCCTTCTGTCTGAAACCTGAAGAAAGACCAGACCTTCTTTCCTTGAACCTAGGACACCAGAAGTGACTCTATGGGACAGTTGTTTGACCTACTCTTTGAGCTGCAGGGACACAACAAGCATCCAGGGGCCTCTCACTGCAACTGCCCTATTGCTTACTTCCTTTGGAAGGTGTCTGAACCCCAAAGCAGGACCCTCTGGTCCTGGAACCTTGGGTGGTATTAGAGTGTATTCATATTGTCTTCAAAGTGCAGAAGTGGAAGGCATAAACGTTTTAACAAATTTCCAGCCTGGAGAATGGTCAGAGACTGGGACTGTTGTTGAAGCTGCAATGGAAGATGTTTCATCAACATTTGGCCATAGTATGCTGATTTTCCCTGCTGTAAGAGATCTGACATCCGGAAAAGTTTCTGGGTCCGAATGTAGAGGGACAAATGCTGAATAGCAACCCATTGATATCCGGACCTCCTTAGGCACAGACTTCACCTGCTTGGAGCTTTCCCCCCTCCAGAAACAACTGCCCTGGGACTGTGCTCTTTAGCAAAATGCTGTTGGTGAGCCAGGCTTTGGGTCCAGTTTGCAGCTTGCCCTACAGGAAAGGATCAACCTAAGGTCCATAGGAGTCGCCACGCTAAGCCTCCTATTGACTATGGTTGATCCGTTCCTGTCGCAGGCACTAGGTTCAGCCACACAAGTGTTGCAGTGTTTTTATTGGTACAAGAGGGGTAATGCCAGGTGGAAGGAATTTTGGGGATTCCTGTCGATTCCGGAAGTTTTGATCATAGAAATGTAACACAAAAGTGTGATTTCAGGCAAATTTTGAGATTTGCATGCATTGGGGGTAAAAAGTTTAGTTTTAAAAAATCTGCAGGTTTCCTAGGTTTCCTTAGGTGCCAGCTGAGTTAGGGTCCAAAATCCACAGCTGCCCACTTTGCAAAACACAGGTCAGTTTTGAGTGGAAAAATGTGCTGTATCCATGTTGTGTGTTGGTCTGTTTCCTGTGGGGGGCAATAGGCTTACCTACACAAATAAGATACTGTTTTCCTTTTAAGACTTAGGTGAATGCTGGGTGGAAGAAAATTTGAGTCTCCCCACAGACCCTAGACCTTTCCATCACAGAAATTTGAAGATAATGTGTTTTTTTAGTGAAAGATTGAGGTTTTTCAGGGATTCTAGGTGAGACAACCTGGTAAGAGACATGCCAGTCACTCCATCCCGGATACTCCTAGATATCTAGTTTTTTAAAATGTACAGGTTTGGTAGGTTTCTCTACATGCTGGCTGAACTAGGACTCAATGTCCATAGCTACCTACTTTGCAAAAAACAGGTTAGTTTTGAGTGGAAAATGTGTTCTATCCATGTTGCGTTTTGTGTTGTTTTCTAATGCAGGCACTAAGCCTACCCTTACAAGCGAGGTACTAATTTTATCAAAAGACATGTGGGATAATGAAATAGTAGGAGATTTTTTTGTATCAATTGGATTTCCCTGCATTTGTGCCTTCCAAAGATAAGCCAGTGTGTAAGAAAGAAGACATTTTGAAAAGTTCTCTCTATATCATAGGATAGTTCAGGTACCCACAAATTCAGATATGTGAAAATAACCACTGCTCCTAAACTCCATATCTTGTGTCCATTTTGGAAAAACATAGGTTTCCTTTATATTCTGTTTCGTTATACATATTTCACCATATGAATTGATCCATACTCGGTACACAATGAAAAACCATTGCACGATGCAGCTCAGTTTTTGGCTCTGTGTACCTTGGATTTTTGGAAAAGATACAAACCCTATATATACCCACAACCAGAAGACCCTAGTGGATGTAATGGTATATTGCTTTTGTAAATCAGCCGTTGTGACAAAAAGTGACAAATCAAACATTGTCACAAATGGCCATTTTTTTATACTCATTTTCAGCATTCCTTTATTTCAACAGATAGTTATTTTGCGTAATACATGAGAGATCTTCACATATGACCCTTTGCTGATTTTGGAATTGTGTATGCTTTTCAGAAATCCATAGCTTTGATGGATCATCCATGGGTTTTATAGTGGCTTCTATCACAAACTGGAACTAAGTTGAAAACCCCAAAAAATAGGAAAAATGGGCTACCTCTTTAGGAAATGCCAAAACTTTGGTAAGAAATTAGTTCTTTAATCCAGCTCTGAAAGTTGGGATGATGATGACCTTAGCACAATTATTAAATTATTCATTAATGCCATTTTTAGGAAGAAAAAAAACAGACACTTTTTTTCAGAGCACGTTTTTTCCTATCTAATTTCAAGATCTAGCTATATTTTGCTTATTTTCTCAGTCACCTCCAGGGGAATTCACAAACCCTGGGTGCTTTTACAATTATCAGGATGTAGTGAAAAAGGGCACACATTAGATGTGAATACCTTATGGGGAAAAAAGGTTATGGAGCCCTAAGGACAAATACCCCATAACAGCCAAAAAAGGAATGAGCACTTGGGGTGTGTGGGGGAAGGGGTACGGGGAGGGCTGCAGCCAACTGATTAAGTTCACTCTATTTTCCTAAATTCATTTGGGAATTTCCTGTGTTGTGTTTTCACGTTATTACTGTTTGAGTACTGCTTAAATACTTACATATAAACCTGACTTCTTTGGTGCGAAGCTATCAGATGATTAAGCACAGGTTTATTTAGTGACTTTAGTGGTTCACCCGGACAAGGATTGTGATAAATATTTGAGGTAGGTTCTCACCCTCTCAACTAATACTTTGATTTCTTACACAAGTGTTCTCACAATCTGCCTATAAATCACATAGCAAACTCAAGTGTAGCTACACTGGAAGACCAAAGCATAGATAATGTTCTCGGAGGAGTCCTCAATCAAAGTTTGCACACCTAGATGTGCCACTCTTTCAAAATAATGCCCTGAAGATTGGATTGTAACTTAAGAATCAAGCACATGCCACACTACTAATTTACTCAATCATTTGTGTAAGATGACAGTCTATAATAAAAAGAGAAAAATGGCAGCTTCTTCACATATTACATTCTATACTACGTAAAGTAGCACTACTCAAGCACTATTCATGTAACACAAAATGCTATTCACAAACCTAGACAAGAATACCTTCACCTCTACCTCACCTATCTTTTCTGTTGAGAAAACTCCATCACGGTGGCAAAGAGCTCTGCACATCAAGATGTACATTTCAGTAGTGTTAGAAAAAAAAAAGGAAATTCTGAATGGTCACCCTCCATTTTTTGCTGAATTTTATTACTGTTTTTTAGGCTCTTTTTAGACTGTGCACACTGGTGCACTGTTTCTAGGGTCCACTGTATGTGATCTGACCTCTAAAATATGAAACAATAGGCTAAACCCTGATTATCATCTTTAACTCTCATGAAGTACTATAGAATATGGTGCAGAAACGAATCCATATTATGGAAAGTTAAATATAGCCTGTGCACTGCAGCATGTATTGTGCCATCCACTAGTGTGACAGGGAAAACATGTCTTCAGGCCAACCATTGTAGCCTCACTGCTGCAGTTTAAACCTGCAGTCTGTCCAGCCAAAACAACACTTTTCAACAGGTGAAAGTCTCCCTGTTCAATATTAATCTATCACTATTGGGTAGGCCTTGTGGTACAGTGCATGGTGTTTGTACAAGGCTGGCCTGGTATGTAGTGGGTACCAAAGGTACTTACACCTTATACCAGGTCCAGTTATCCCTTATTAGTGTATGTAGTCAGTGTCTAGAAGCCAGGTTTTCTAGTGGTGGTGTGGATGAGCAGCCAAGGCCTAACTATGAGACATGCAAAGCTCATGCACTACTCAGTGGTGCAAAAATAAAGGCATTTTACTTTGGTGACATACTTGCCAAATATACCTTAGAGACTATACTCCATTAGGAGGTAAGTAATATACACAATATATACACTAGTATCCAAAACAAGGTAAGTAAACAGTTGAAAAACAGAGCAAATAGTGAAAATCACAATAGTTAGAAAAGGGCCTGGGGGAACACAAACCATATACTAAAAAAATGAAATGCGAATGTCGGTTTCCCACCTAGGCAGGTGTCGTGTAGGGGGGTGCTTGGAGTATTAGAAAACACCAAAGGTAATTAATAGAACCCACCCCAGAGCTCAGGAAAGTAGGAGTAAATCACTTTCCTAGAACACACATCAAAACGAAAAAGAAGATAATGCAAGAACTAGAAGAGACTGTAAGACACCAGTGGATTCCTGGACCTGATGACCTGCGAAAGAAGGAGACCAAGTCCAAGAAGCACAGAAGAGTCCAGGAAGAACAGAAGCCCCTGCTAACCCAGATAAAGGTTCAAAAGAAGAACTACAGGTGAAGAACAAAAGTCAGTACTGCCCCCAAGAAGATGGATACAGGATCCTGGTTGGTGCAGATGATGTCTCATGCCGGATGGATGATTGCAGTCTGGTTTGTGCCGCTGGATCCCGGTTACCAGTAAATGGCGCTGCCTGGGTTCAGGAAGGACCAGGTCGACTCTATCCAGAAAGGAGAGATAGAGGGGGCTCTCAGCATTCCGGAGAGCCCATGGAAGACCAGACAGTGCACAGAGGAGTCCCACAGCATGGGGATAGAGAGGGTGCAAATGGAGGCCCACACAGCACAATACAAAGGGATCCCACGCCGCAGGAGAACTACCCAGGGAGCTGTGCATTTCAGGAAGGAGTGTTGGGAGCTGGAGCTGTGCTGTGCACAAAGAACTTCATGGAAGGTCACACAAAAGCCTGGGCAACTGAAAATCACGCAATGCACGGGGGTACTGTCTTGCATGGGGAGGCAAGTCCTTACCTCCACCAAAGTTGGACAGCTGGACTTCAGGACCATCTGGACCACTTCAGTCCACCACCCGTGTTGCTGGATCCACTAACTTCTTCAGTAAAGGGGACCCAAGCCACCAGTCATCGCTGCAGAGGGGTGCCTGCTGAAGCAGGGAAGTGACTCCTTCACTTCAAGGGAGGTTCTTTCTCTCCTCTGGTGCAGGCTGAAGACAGGCTGTCCTCTGAGGATGCACGACCTGGAAACAGTTGCAGTTGCTGGCAGGAGCTGAAGATAGAATGTTTCAGAAGACGTTTTAGCTTCTTTGTTGCAGTTTGTAGGATTCCTGGAGGGTCCAGATCCAGTTTCCTCTGTGAGAAGGTGAAGTAAAGGACACAGAGGATTCCTGCTGTAGTCTTCCACTTCGAATCTGAAGAACCACCCAAAGGAGAGACCTTAAATAGCCCTGAAAGGGGGATTGGTCACCTAACCAGGTAAGCACCTATCAGAGGAGGGTTCTGACATCACCTGCTGGCACTGGCCACTCAGATGCTCCCAGGGTTCCCTGCCCATACTGAAAACAAGATGGCAGAACCCAAGGACCCTCTGGAGGAGCTCTGAGCACGGCCCTTGGGGTGGTGATGGACAGGGGAGGGTCACTCCCCTTTTCTTGTCCAGTTTTGCACCAGAGCATGGACTGGTGGTCCCTGAACCGATGTAGACTGGATTATGCAAGGAGGGTAACCTCTGTGCCCTTCAAATCATTTCCAGAGGCTCTGGGAGGCTAACCCTCCCATGCCTGTAACACCTATTTCAAAATGGAGCATGTGTAACACACCTCTCCCAAAGGAAATCTTTTGTTACTGCCTTCCTGAACTTGAGCGGCTTGAGCAACAGGAGGGTAGAGACCTGTCTGTGAGGTGGCAGCAGCTAGGGCTGCCTGGAAACCGTCGGAAGGCTGGTATGGCAGTACTGGGGTTCCACAGTGGAGACCCCCGAGTGCATGGAATTATACAACCAAATGTTAGAACCAGCATTGGGGTAAAATTCCAAAATGTTAGACACCTTACATGGCCATATTTGGAATTACTATTGTGAAGCTGGACATAGGTATCGACCTATGACCAGTGCACACGTAAAATGGCGCCCCCGCACTCACATAGTCTGGGAAAATAGTCCTGGATGATGTGGGGGCACCTCTGCTAGTGCAGGGGTGCCCTCACACACATGTACTTCGCACATAGCCTTTAGGGCTGAAAGGCCAGACATATAGTTGACTTGTAAGTGACCCAGGGCAGTGTAAATGGCAGTGAAAGGGTGCATGCACCATTTCACACAGGCTACAATGCAGTCCTGTAGAAGCCTTTGCCTGGGCTCCCTATGGGTGGCAAAAGAAATGCTGCAGCCCATAGGGATCCCCTGGAACCCCAATGCCCTGGGTACCATATACTAGGGAATTATAAGGGGGCACCAGTATGTCAAATATGAGTGGAATACTGTGTTAACAGTATCCAAAAACCAAAGTAGCAGGATCCCAATGTCACAGTCAAATACACTGACAAACAGGCCAAAAATGGGGATAACCGTGCTAGAAAGAGGTTACATTCTCACACAACCCCTACCCCCCCAAAAAAACATAGGACAATAAGGCTAACCTTGGCCAGTTGAGACTTTATTGTCTAAGTGGTGATAAGTGGAGAGTAGATCTGCAATAGAGTGGTTACTCCCTTTATTATCCACTGTATGCTCCCTTCGCTGTGGGGAGGCGAACCACCCTATTTGGAGATTTTTAGCTAGAGAACAGTGCAAGTGTGAACTCTGAGATTCACTATTTGTAAGTTTATTAAAAAGTTTTAAAGTGAGGCAGGATGACTTTCCCTGGGATTATATGTTAAAGCCAGGGTTGCTGTCCTAAGGATTGTAATGACAGACAGGGGTACTGTCTTAGCAAGGCTGGAGCAGGGCAACACGTTTTGTCCTCATGGCTCTAAGAGAGGACAAGGTTGCTGTCTCTCTTGGGGTAGAGCTGGACAGGGTTGCTGTCCCATGAGCTCCACATAAGGACAGGGCTGCTGTCCTATAGTTTTAGAGGCAGTGCAGGGGTGCTGTACTAAAGTTTCTCTGGGTGGGCTGGAGAGTTGCTCCAAATTTACTAATACAGGGCATGGATGCTTTTCTGAGTTAGTATTCCCACATAGGTACTTTTACATCTGAGAGGCCAGCAGGGTTAGCTATTGGCTCTTTGGGAACAGGTTCCACCCTAGGAGAAGTGTTTCCCACCACAGGAAGTTGTATCGTTAGTGGTAGGGTGGGTAGGGGATACTTTTGTGCCCCTTTTACCTGTGTGGTGAGATGGATCCTGAGGCTTCAAGACCCCTTCTCTTATTTGCTTTTTAATCTCACCTGAGATTAAAGGAAGCAATTCCTTGGGTGTACGCAGCATGGATGCATGGGTCATAAACTCTACCTTAGCCCAACCTGAGGCCTCTAGGTCATTTCTTAAGAGACTATCTACAGGTAAGCTAGGTGACACCACCACCTGCTTAGGGTCAGTAACTCCACCCCAACTAAGTTGCACTACAGCTAAGGGGAGAGACTGAGGGCCATATTTATACTTTTCGCCGCACAACTGCCCCAACGCAGTTGTGCGTCAAAAAATCTAATGCCGGCTAACGCCATTCTGAAGCGCCATGCGGGCGCCGTATTTATTCAATGACGTTAGCCGGCGTTAGCCGGCGGAGCTGCCTGGTGTGCGTCAAAAAAAATGACGTACACCAGGCTGCGCCGGCGTAGGGGAATATGGAGCTTGGGCGCCAAAAAATGGGGCAAGTCAGGCTGAGGCAAAATTTTCACCTCAACCCGATTTGCGCCATTTTTTTTTACTCCCAACCCCCATTAAAATGACTCCTGTCTTAGCAAAGACAGGAGTTATGCCCCCTTGCCCAATGGCCATGCCCAGGGGACTTATGTCCCCTGGGCATGGTCATTATGCATAGTGGCATGTAGGGGGGCACAAATCAGGCCCCCCTATGCCACAATTTATTTTTACAAAAAATACTTACCAGAACTTACCTTAAGTTCCCTGGGATGGGTCCCTCCATCCTTGGGTGTCCTCCTGGGGTGGGCAAGGGTGACAGGGGGTGTCCCTGGGGGCATGGGAGGGCACCTCTGGGCTCCTTCCGAGCCCACAGGTACCTTAACGCCTGCCCTGACCAGGCGCTAAAAAACGATGCAAAAGCGGCTGGACGTCATTTTTTTTGACCCGCCCACTCCTGGGCGTCATTTTTGCCAGGGAGTGTAAATACGGCGCACATGCCTCGGAGTCATTTTTTAGACGGGAACGCCTACCTTGCATATCATTAACGCAAAGTAGGTGTCCACGCTAAAAAATGACACAAACTCCTTGAACTTTGGCGCTAGACGCGTCTAACGCCAGAGTATAAATATGGAGTTCGTTTTGCGTCGAATTTGCGTTAAAAAAAACGACGCAAATCCAGCGCAAATGGAGTATAAATATGCCCCTGAGTGGGGTTGTGGACATCAGTAACCTGGTACTTATGTCCAAGGAGGAGTTGTGCAGGTGACACCAAGTTTTCAGTCACTAAAGTGATACTGGCACCTGTGTCCCTGTAGACCTGGGCCTCAGCACCATTTATTTGAATGGACTGCTTGCACTTATCCATGTTAAGAGGACAAGCAGCCAAGGTGGCAAGGTCAATGACATCAGGTGAGAAATAAACTGTCTTGAGGGTTTCTACACCTACCCCAGTTTCTATGATGGACCCAAAAGTGAAACCAACCACACCTTTACTTTGACAATTGCCAGTAGTCCCACCACTATTACTACTACAATTGGGGGCACTTGAAGTTGAAGTGGATGTAGTAGTGGTGGTTGGCTCAGGGGCTTTACCTGGACAGGATTTGTCGCCTGGCCTGTGGTCTTTATTTTTGCACACATAACACCAAGCCTTTTTGGTGTGTGCAAAAGATGAAGAAGAAGAAATGTTATCCCCACCCCCAGAGGAGTGTTGTGGACCTGATTATGAATCTTTATTTGTATGTTTGCTTATCCTGAGACTTTTCACCTTCTTTGTTTTTTTCTGTGTCACCCCCTGTATGAGCTTTTCTGCTCACCTTGGTTCAGACCCATTTGTCTGCCTTCTTTCCCAATTCTTTGGGAGAAGTTAGACCTGAGTATACTAAGTACTGGTGTAACAAATCAGACATACAGTTGTTCAAAATATGCTCTCTCAAAATTAGATTATATAAGCCCTCATAGTCAGACAATTTGCTGCCATGGAACCAACCTTCCAAAGCCCTCACAGAACAGTCCACAAAGCTTATCCAATCTTGTGAAGTGTCTTTTCAGGTCTCTCTGAACTTAATCCTGTATTGTTCAGTGGTTGAGCTAAATCCATCCAAGAGTGCATTCTTAAGGACACTGTAATTGTTTGAGTACTCCTCCCTGACAACAAGGAGTCTGTTCCTCCCTTTATCAGAGAAGGACAACCAAAGAATAGCAGTCCGCTGCCTTTGAGGGACCCTCCGAACTTTACAGGCCCTCTCAAGTGCAGCAAACCACTTGTGTATGTCCTCCCCCACCTTGTATGGGGGAATCATTTTGGGCACATTCCTGGAGTCAACTGTGTCCTCCCTGGACCCATAACTCCTGAAATTGCCGTTGCTACCACCATGGGGAACAAACCCCAACCCCTGTCTTTACCTTTCCATAGCCAAGGCCTCCCCAGCTACCTGTTGCTGCTGCAGCCTCAGTCTGGCCTCCTCCAGCCTCAACTTTCTGAGCCCCCTATCTATGGAGTCATCAGCTGGAGTTGAACCATGGGATCCCTCAGATACTGAGGTGATATGGGAATGAGCAGAGCTAGATCTTTCCCTAGTCTTCGTAACCCCTAATAACCTGACCTCTAGGTGTGAAGGGAGCCCTCCCTGAGCACCCACCTTTCCCACTGCCAGCTACACTAGAAGCTTTGCTAGGGGGAAGATCTTTGAAGAGCCCTCTCCTGAATCTACAGGATGATCCCCTGACTCTAAGGGTTCAGAATCTCCCTCTACCTCCTCCTTCTCCTCTTGCTCTGGCTGATCACCAGCATGCTCTTGGTGATCTTGGAGGAGGAGACTCAACAAGAAATTCTTATTTGGGTTCTTTCCTACCTCAAGTCCTCTACCTAGGCATAGCTCCTTCAATACCTTGAAGGTCATGTTCTTATAGGGAGTACCCATGACCTCAGAGCTAGGCCCAGCAGTAGACATGATGTAGCATTAATGTAGTGTAATGAAAAAAAAACTACTCTACTTAACTTCTAGTCTCTCTGAAAGGAAAGAGAGACTAGACCCCCGTAACTAGGTATATAGGTATAGCTCTAGGTATAGAGTATTTTTTCCTGTGTAAAGCACCAGTGACAGAGTGAAAAGGCAATTGCAAGTACTTATCCCACTGCTGCACCACCAATGTAGGAGGCTGGCCTGGTTTGTAGTGGGTACCAAAGGTACTTACTCCTTATACCAGGTCCAGTTATCCATTATTAGTTTATGTCATCAGTGTCTAGAAGCCAGGCTCTCTAGTGGTAGTGTGGATGAGAGCCAAGGCCTAACTCGGAGACATGCAAAGCACATGCAATATCACTACAGTCATAGAGTAGTTAGACACATGAAAGAAAATACTTAGTGGGACAAAAATAAAGGTACTTTATTTTGGTGACACACCTGCCAAATATACCTTAGAGACTGTATTCCTTTAGGCGGTAAGTAATACACAACATATACACCAGTATCCAAAAACAGGTAAGTAAACAGAAAACAGTGCAAATAGTGAAAATCACAATAGTTAGAAATGGACCAAGGGGGAACACAAACCATATACTAAAAGAATGGAATGCAAATGTCGGTTTCCCACCTAGGCAAGTGTAGTGTTAGAGGGGCACTGGGAGTTTTAGAAAACACCAAAGGTAAGTAATAGAACCCACCCCAGAGCCCAGGAAATTAGAAGTAAATCACAGGAACTTTCCTAGAACAAACAAGAAAACAAAAAAGAAGATAATGCAAGAACCAGAAGAGAATGCAAGACAACAACAGTGGATTCTTGGACCTGAAGACCTGCGGAAGAAGGGGATCATGTCCAAGAAGCACAGAAGAGTCCAGGAAGAACAGGAACCCCTGCTAACTCAGATGAAGGTGCAAAAGAACCACCGGTGAAGATCAAAAGTCAGTACTGCACCCAAGAAGACAGATGAGGGTTCCTGGTTGGTGCAGATGATGTCCTACGTCGGATGGATGATTTCAGTCTGGTTTGCGCTGTTGGATCCCGCCAAAAATAAGCCTTGGTAAATGCAAAGCTTGCGGTTAGCGGTAAATGGCACTGGCTGTGCCCAGGAAGGACCAGGTCAACTCTACCCAGGACGGGGAGATAGAGGGGGCCCTCAGCAGTCCGGGGAGCCCACAGAAGACCAGACAGCGCACACAGGAGTCCCTCAGCACGGGGACAAAGAAGGTACAAATGGAGGCCCATGCAGCACGACACAAAGGGATCCCACACCTCCAGAGAACAACTCAGAGAGCTTGGCTCCACAGGAAGGAGTGCTGGGGGCTGGAGCTGTGCTATAGATGAAGAACTTCGTGGAAGGCCACACACAAGCCTTGGCAACTGCAAATCATGTGGTGCATGGGGGTCCTGTCTTGCATGGGGAGGCAAGCCCTTACCTCAACGAAAGTTTGACAGTTGGACTTCAGGACCATCAGGACCACTTCAGTCAACCACCCATGTTGCTTGATCCATGCACTTCTTCAGGAGAGGGGACCCAAGCCACCGGTCGTCGCTGCAGTGAGGTGCCTGCTGAAGCAGGGAAGTGACTCCTTCATTTCAAGGGAGATTCCTTCGCTCTTCTGGTGCGGGCTAAAGACAGGCTGTCCTCTGAGGATGCATGACCAGAAAACAGTTGCAGTTGCTGGCAGGAGCTGAAGATACAATTTTGCAGAAGACACCTTAACTTCTTTGTTGCAGTTTGTAGAGTCCCTGGAAGGTCCAGATGCAGTTTCTTCGGTGAGAAGGTGAATTAAAGGATGCAGAGGATTCCTGCTGGAGTCTTGCAATCCGGATCTGAAGAACCACCCAAAGGAGAGTCCTTAAATATCCCTGAAAGAGGGAATGGTTACCTAACCAGGTAAGCCCCTATAAGGGGAGGGCTCTGACGTCACTTGCTGGCACTGGCCACTCAGAGGCTCCCAGAGTTTCCTGCCCATCCTGATTACAAGGAGGCAGAACCCAGGGACCCCCTGGAGGAGCTCTGAGCACCACGCCTTGGGTGGTGATGGACAGGGGAGTAGTCACTCCCCTTTCCTTTGTCCAGTTTTGCACCAGAGTTGTCTATATCTCTAAAGGTGCCCACAGGTAAAAATTTACTACAAACTTGCTTTTGAGTAAATTAAGTATAGTATATATATATATATATATATATATATATACACACATATATATATATATATATACATATATATATATATATATATATATACAGTTTTTTTGCCAAAATATTTACTGCAAGTATTACATTGATATTATCAATGATGTTATCAAAGAAGTCATTAGTGCTGTAATTTGTAGGGTAATCACTCTAGTTATAAAAGGGGAATTTCTATGGTTTTGTACATTTACAGTGTGAGCCCAACTATAATGTCCATGTAAACTTTTGTTTTTCCAGTGAATTTCTATAACTTTCCATGTCATTGTCCTACTTTCTTGTCTTTCTACAGCGTGCCACATAATGCACTGAAAACCAGTACTGTAAAGGATCTGTAACAACTAGCAATAGGAAACATTAGCAAAACTGATGGTGCTTGTATTACAACCATTTGCTTTTAGAATCACGCAGCACCACTGGGGGATTGGGAGTTTGAGCACTTACCTTCACTGTGACTGTGACTGTAGCGAGGCCGGGAGGCATGCTACCAGTTATGTCAAAGGCCTCCACTACGAAGGTATATGCTGCATCTTTTCCTGTAAATGATTCATAATCCAGTGGCTTTAGAAGAGACAACTGACCGGTCAAATGATTCAGAGCAAAAAACTGAGTGGCTTCTAGGGTTCGTATGCGGTAAGTGATGTTTGAAGTGAGATCAGCGTCTTTTGCCTAGAAAATACAAAATTAAAAAAAATCATTGGAAGCGCACAGAATTACAAAAGATTAATCAATAAACAACTCAATCATAATAGCAAAAAATATGCAGATGGATGCAATGTGCATACTATAAACACAGCTAGAGCAGTTGGTTGAGCATATCATTGGATTTATTATTTTTGTAAACAAACGTAGGAAGCAAAACTTGTTTTGATGCAATGTTTGTCGTAGGCTGGTTAATAAAGATTTTTTCACTTTACTACAGGTAGATAAATGCTTAGGGAAACGTATAGGTTTTGAAAATGGCCATTGTTATAAACAGGATGACTGCCAACAATGTAAAATTTTACCATTTTGTAAATGGCTTATAATAGATTTTTATCAAGTAAATTAAGCGAGATCGGCACTGCACTTTATCTTTAAGCTAAGGAAGAAAATTAAGGTACAATAACTGCACTAAAATACAGTCAATCATCTCTGAAAAGGCAACATGCATTACAAGGAAGGGTTTAGCAATCTAGGACCTCATTTCAAGTTGGCCAGCGCAGAGTTACCCTGTGGAATTCTACTCCACCAGATAGCAAGTGACTAGTGCTAGCACAGGTGTTTTAATTAGAAATTATAAATGAGTATTTTGAATAATGAGTTTATGTAGAAAATGAAATAATGTAGAAAAATAATGCACAAGTTTGAAAAGTGACCTCGAAGAATGGCCACCAATGTTAACGAAGTGTACTAATTAATGATTAATACATATGAAATGATGAAAAGTAATAGATTACTGCAGTAATATGTCATATCAAGGGCTATGAAGTATGCTTTAGCTTATTGATTGAATGCCTTAACTTAGCAAGTGTCTTGGCCTATTTTGCCAGGCCTCATGCAGAAGCTGTATTTCTTAGCGTTTAATAAAAATGCTGACAGGGTGAATTAAACTATGAAATGTCCATTGTCTTGTTAAATGTGCTTAACAGAAGCTTTTTGTGAGAAGGACTGTTAGGAGATGATGTTCTTGCTAATGTAACATTTTATGTGTAATATGTGTGAGACTGACTTTCCCAGGACAAGAACAATGAGGATACTAACTGGAGTGGAAGCTGCAACAATATTGTTACCTGTCAAGCCGGATGGTGAGAACATCATAAACTGGACTATGTGAATAGTGAAATATTAAAACTCATAGATTTGGTATAGAAATATTATTGAGTAAAATATGAACATACGATTAACTGACCAATAGGGAATTAAGGGATAGTTTAGATGACTTTGATATAACAATGCAGCAGAGGGAAAAGACTTCAGGCTTGAGAAGAGAGGTTTTACAGAGACTTATTCAGATTTGGAGAGAAGAGGAATCTTTAGGAGAGATTTGAGATTCATACCGACATTGATGCTTTGCTAATCGACTGATGACCTGAGGACGAAGACTGATTCTGCTTTGCTGACCTATACAGAGGATAGGTATACAATGATAAATTGTGACTGTCATGCATATTATGCTTTTTCTTTCTAGGTACCAACTGCGCAATTATGTTTGATCCATAGTGAGATGTTTTTCAAAATTCATGTTTCTAAATTGTTTTGCATGAAGCCCAACATGCTGATGCTAATCTGATGTTAGTTAAGGCCCCTCACAAATGACTGACGATCACAGGGTCTAATGAATGTTGAATTACCTTGCTGAATTTCATGTATGTTATATCTTTGTCGCAGCTGACCTGCTATTGATTTGCACTATAACTCTAGAATATGTTGTGGTTCAAGCTTTGATTAGATTGTGTTTATTCCGCCACTTTGGACAACCAGTGTTGTTTTTGTATGTGTTCCATTTGATTTTGAGATCATTCTACATGACCTTAGCACTGTTAATATAGGGAAATAAACGTACTAAACTTTTACTAAAGGTGTGTTTATTTATGGATGAAATGTCATGGTGTGTGACATTTTTTGACTCCATTGATTATTGATTTTTTTGATTACTAATGATAGTTGATTATTGCGTATCGATTATTGATTATGTACTGGAGCTATGGTAAGAACTTCTTAATTGCAAGTCAAAATGTTCATCGACTTATTCGCGTCCCCTTGAAAGTTTTCTTACTAAGGTCTGAGGCGCTAACACTAGAACACTGGACCTTCTTTTTACTACCTGGAATACCAGGTTTAGAAAATATTTTGAGGCTAGCTTCTGTTTCTGCCGTGTTTTTGTTTCACAAATAGGACCCTACATGTTTCCCCCAGGCAGGGCACTTTTCACCTTTTCCACACTACTCTCTCAAAACTCTCTCCTCCCACCCCGGCACAGCACTTGCACCTGACGCACGTGCTATCTGCTGAGATGAGCTGGTAAATGGGAACATTAAGCTCCACAGAAAAGGGAAATCTGTGTTATTTTACACCTGGCAAAACTAGATTCGGACTGTTATTCCCATTCAATAGAATTTACCTCATAATTGTTATGTACTGGTGGAGGTGACAACTCATATTAGCAGTAATTATGGGTGGGGAATTTGCACCTCTCCAGTACGGTGGATCTCATAACAAGGGCTTAAGACTTCAACACCTAGGGGTAAATTCATTTCAATAAACTTAGGTTCAACTATGTAGGGTGGTTAAAAGCAGTTATTTTTTGCAGGCAAATTTTCAGTTGGTTGCCTTCAAAGGTAGAATTCAATTTAACTTTAGCAAACACAAACTACACTTAAAGACCAAGGCCAGGTAAGGGAGTCTTTTTGAGGGGGAGCTCAACATGGTGGCCACTTGAGATGGCCCAACAGTGCTCTTTCATCCCACTCTGCTCCTGCCCCCCTGCTCATGTATGGAAAGGCTGCCTCAGGCTGCACCATACTGTTATGGATAGCGGCCAGCAGTTTAAAGTTAAAACTACCATCTGCTGTGCATGCTCCTTCTGAAGTTTGGTTTGTGGCATCTTCCCTCTACTGCAGCATATTTTTTGGTGGGATCCCTGTTTTGTGACATGGGTTGCTACGCCAACTGCTGCAGATTGGAAATTCTGGTAAAACTAGCTAGGGGCATGAAAGCCCGCCTTACTGGAGGGTGAGAGGCCACTTTGAAAATGTGAAGAGGTCCATTTGGTCCTAAGATAGCTTATCTAGTAGCAGGAAAGGAGGCTTGGAAAGTCAGGGCCGATTTAATTTTTCCCATTCCGAAATATCATTATGGTGTTGCAATCCGTGGTAACAAGCTCTTTATTATTTGTTTTTTATTTCTCGTTTTGTTCACTTGTATAGCTACAACTACACACATTTTATGCACAAAGATAAGCCATTGATTTTAATGAAAACCATAAAACATATTCCTAGTGAGCATTCTTGGGTGCATCTATTCATGTTTAAAAGTGGTAAAACAAATAATCCTAAGTGTCTCACAGGACTGATCATTACCCAGTATGCCCCATCCTAATGTAATACTTAGGTAGCTCGAGGGCTACAGTCCCCCAGGTTCCCCAAGAGGGTCTAGAAAATCTAATTTCAGGCAGTATTTTGCTTTGGATAGCAAAAGAATATCACATTTCCTATTCAAATGAAAATCAATGCCCATAGCTATACCACAGCATGCTCCCATTCACCACAAATGTAAATCCAGTTTAAAGAGCTAGCCCGCCACATAAGCCAGTAATGCTGAAAATTAAAATATGCACAGAACACTCTGATTGTGGTACCAATCAGAAATGCAAATCTAAAACCTACAATAAAAATGACCACAAATGTGTTGACCACACTGCCCTGAAATCCTGTATGTCTGCAAATAAATTCCAGGAAACAGGCCTTCTGTGACACACACACACACATGCAAACCCCCCCTCCCCAAATAGATGAGGAGCCCAGAGTTCTCTCCAGCATGCACAAATGTAAACATTGTAAAATACTCACGTCTGTCATTCATACGAATAACTTATTAATAGATACAAATAACTACTTCCACCCCCGTTCATATAAACATAGTAGCACAGGAACTCCCAGTTTACTCCTCGGGAAGCAACTCAACTGCTGAAGACAATAGTTGCAATGCAGATTTGAGAAAAACATGTATTGGGACGGACACATCCCAGCTACTACCTCTGGCACAATGGACTCACCAAGGGGAAATCACCTTTATTACTGTTTATGAGGTCATCTAATGTTTGGGAAACAGACATTTCAGTAGCAGGCAATATATTAGAAGCAACATTTGAATGAAAGCTGAAAATAACATAATTTCTGCCACTCTTATGAAATGTAAAGCCAGGATCTACACCCTCAGAACTGTATTAAAATTGAAAATCAAGTGTGTCATGAAGACATGGATTGAGTGCTGATGATGCAGCAGGTATCCACACACTTTCACAATTGATTCAAAATCTAAACATACATCAGAAAGGCATATTCAGTAGCTGGGAAACCAGGACACCTCGGGGAGAAGTAATATCTCTGCTCAGAATGATACAACAACTGGCAACATAATTGCCTAGAGCAACTAAAGAGCAGTGGATTGGACCTCTGTGCTCAGTGGTATCTTTATACTGCCCATTGTGTGCATGTAGAAGGGTTCATACTACATAAAGTCCCTCTTCCGGTGGAGATCATTGTTTGACTACACCCATGAAACACATCAGACCCAATCATAAGGGGGCACCCAAGCTACTAGCCTTAACTACAAGAAAAGACAATCCTGACACAATGTTTTCAGGTATATATAAATCTCCCTCCATCATAAAAAACAGGGACTCATAAAGAAAGCCAGTAGGATCTACAGGAAACACATAATTCACAGAAATACATGCAGGACAGTCCACCCTTTACTGATGAGATAGAAATATATAGAGGTTATAGGATGTTTCAGAAATCACATTAGAGAGATCACGAGAGCAAAAACTGACCAGCACAATTTGTACAGAAATGAACAGTGTGAACTGGTTGGAAAAAAAGACTCCAAGACTACACACCACATGTTCCTACACAGTTTGAGACATTGATAGCATGTATTACTGACCTGTGGTTAATGGATTTCCATGCCTCAGTACTGTGTGACACCCAAGAATCAAAGAGAACATATAGTGATTACAAAATGTAATATTTTTTAACGGTAAAACGTCGCAAACTTAACTCCACATTTATATTCTGACGCTAAACCTGTCTATTGGAGTTAGTGTAATTTTTTGGATACGTGAACCCACCGTGCGTCAATGAGATGCAAGGTAGGTGTTCCCATCCAAAAAATTACGCTAAGCCCTTAGCGCCATATTTATCCCCATCCCCCCATCCAAGAAATGATGCACGGTTGATAGGGGCGGACCCAAATAATGACGCTAAGCTTGCCTAGCTTGCTTAGCTTGACCAGGCCTTAAGGTACCTGTGGGCCCATTTCCATGGCCATACACCATGGAATGGGCCCACAGGTGCCCACCCCAAGAGCCAGGAACACCCCCACCTACACCAGAGGGATGCCAAAGGATGTGGAACCCCATCCTAGGTAAGTATAGATAAGCATTACATTTTTTTTTTCTGTGCCATTCGAGGCCCCTTATATGGGCCCCCTGCATGGCACTGGGTCTAGTGGTCATGCCCAGGGCACAGTGGTCCTCTGGGCATGGCCAGCTAGCCTGGTTAATAAAGGGGGATACCCTGAAACTGGTCCTAGGATGCATGTTTCCGGTCCAGGGAGGACCTGGTATGGCAGTTCCGGCATCTTCTTACTTTAAATCATCTACTGACTTCTGCAAAAGTAGGCAGTCACTGAAGTTGGCTAGTGTAGCACTTGGGAAGGAGATTGCCCCAGACTTGGAGGACAGTATAGAGGTTACCCTAAGCTTCCCGGAAAACAGAGAGATGGTGCAGAGGATCAACATGCCAAACACTACTAAGAAGTACAGTCAGTGGGTCAGTGGCCAGAGGGTGGAGGCTCTGAGAGACACAGGACCCAGTATGACAGTTGTCATCTGGTGTCTTCAGAGCAGTTAGTCCCTAATGTGTTCTAAAAATGTGTTGCTACTGACAGCTGCAAGAGCCACTATTCAGTGGATCTGGTTCCATATGAGTGGGGGGGAGGGGTCTCAGGTTCCTTGAGGGTAGCTGTGAGTACATTCATGGATTGTCTGACCTGAAGCATATGACCTGGAAGGAGGTGGAGCTTAGGTCATACATGGGAATTGTGGGATTGCTTGAACAGGTGTGCCTGACCACACGGTTCATAGCAGCTCCAGAAGGTGACCAGAAAGTCCTTGAGTCTGGAAGAATGGCACAGGGTACTGTCAAGAAGAAGAAGAGAGAGGGATGCGAGAAACCTGATCCTGAAATTCCCACGCTACAGGAAGAAGCTAAATCTGAGAGGGGCACCCCAATATCTATAGGGAAGGATGTGGAAAAATGAAGGAACCTGTCTGAGCTGTCCAACTGGCAGCAGGAAGGGGATGCCAACAGGAGGAGTTCTGCAAAGCGCAGAAGGAGTGCTCTACTCTTGTGGGTCTTTGGCAGCAGGCTGAGGCCCAGGCCGCTTGTGACACTTCTGGCAAGCAACTGATCTACTGGGAAAATGGTCACCTATATAGTGAGCCTAAGGCTCCTGAGCCTGGTGGAACACATCAGTTGGTGGTCTTCCAGTGCTCCAGAGACCTCCCTACTGGGTTTGGCTCATCATGTGGAACTGGCAGGTCATTTGTGGCAAGACAATACCTTTGACAGGCCAGTAGATCATTTGTTTGCCAGAAGAGTCACCAACTGCCTGGGCCTCAGCTTGTCACCCACTTTCATTGGCCTCAAATGAGGAAGGCTTCAGATGCCTTCTGTAGGTCCTGTCCTACTTGCGAGACTAGCTGCAAGACAGGGCAGAAGTGTAAGGCCCCCATACAACATTCTCCTGTCATTGTTACCCCCTTTGATCGGGTGAGCAACAACATCATTGGGCTTCTGCACCCCACGTCAGTCATGGGCTACAGATTGTCTCTGGTCTTGGTGGACCATGCCACCCAGTACCCAGAAGCTATCCCTCTAAGGAAAGTGGGTGCACCCACCGTGGCCAGAGCATTCGTGGGGACCTTTACCCATGGAGGTTTCCCCAAGAAGGTGGTATCTGAAGGGGTAGCAACCTCATGACCATTTGTATGAAGGCCATGCAAATGGAATATGGGGTAACCTACAAGTCCTTCACTCCTTACCACCCCCAAACCAAATGTTTTTTTTGAGAGGTTCAACAGAAAGCTCAAGGACATAATTATGGGTCTACCCAAATCATGGAGACATAAGTGGGACGTCCTCCTACATGCCTGTTGTTTGACTAGAGAGAAGCACAGCAGAAGGGAGTTGACCATGAACCTATTTATGGGCACCCTGTGAGAAGGCCTCTCAGTTTAGTAAAGGAGGGCTAGCAGCGAGCTCTCCGGAGAGCTCCTCAGGATGTGGTCAGCTACATGCTGGCCCTACACATCCAGACAATGACCTTCAGGAAGCTCTTCCAAGAAAACTATAAGACACCCAGGAAGACATGAAATGCTGGTATGACCAGAATGACAGCCTGGCCAAAAGGTATCGGTCATGGGGCACATGGAGCCCTAAGCTCTGTAAAACCACTGGTCTAGGCCCTATCAGGTAAAAGAGAGCAAGAGTGATGTCACCAACCTGGCGGACCTTAAGATTCCTAGGAACCCTTTGAGGGACCTTCATGTCAAGCATCTCAAACCCCACCTTGAGAGTTCTGAAATTACCATGCTTCCAGTCACAGATGATGAGTTGGAAGAGGAGAGTGAACGTCTGTCCGAACTCCTATCTTCCAAGAAGCATGATGGTTTAGTGGACGGTGTCATCCTCTCTCCTACACTGACCCTATACCAAAAGAGAGACTGCTGTCAGTTGCTAGGGCAGTTTGCCTCTTTGTTCTCCCTTATACCAGAACTAACTACATGGTGTAATCATGATATTGATACTGGGGACAGCACATCTGTAGAGAACAAAATGTATAGGTTGTTTGATAAGGGGAGAGCCAGCATTAAGGAGGAGGCTTACAAGAAGCTGGCGTAATTGAGCCCTCTAACAATTAATTGGTCTAGCCCAGTGGAACAAATGTATAGGTTGCCTAATAAGGGAAGAGCCAGCATTAAGGAGGAGGCCGCCAAGAAGCTGGCGTAATTGAGACATCTGACAATTGGCCTAATTATGCACTCTAACAATTGAGATGTGTAACAATTAATTGGTCCAGTCCAGTGGTTTTGGTCCCCAAGGCTGCTCCTCCAGGTGTCACACCTGAACTTGTGGACTACTTTGGGTTTGATGCGGTCATTAAGACTGATGCGCACACCATTCCCAGAGCTGATGAGCTCATAGATCAGCTTGGAGCTGCCAGGTACCTCAGCATGCGTGACTTAACATCCGGGTACTGGCAGATTGTCTTGACCATGGGGTTGAAGGAGAGGTCTGTGTTCTGTATACCAATGGGGCACCTCCCGTTCTGGTGCATACCATTCAGGTTAAAGAATTCCCCTGTCACCTTCCAGAGGTTGGTCAAACAGACCCTAGCTGGCCTGGAGAGCTTAAGTGCGACCTAGCTAGACAACACACTTCATCTCTAACTTGGAGGACTACCCCTTGCACCATAAGGAAGTGCTTCAGGCTCTGTAGAGGGCAGGCCTGGCTATCAAGGCCAGTAAGTGCCAAATAGGGCATGGGTCAGTGGTCCACTTGGGTTACCAACTGGATGATGGCAAAGTGAAACCCCTCCAAGCCAAAATTGAGAGCATTCTGGCTTGGAAACCCACAAAGACCCAGACAGTAGTGACAGCCTTTTTAGGCCTCACTGGTTATTACAGAAGATTCATCAAGGAGTATGGCACCATTGTTGCCCCTTTGACAGAGCTGATTTCTAGAAAGTGGCCACGTCAGGTGATCTCGGCAGATGCATTCCAGAAAGCTTTTGATACCCGAAGGAGGCCATGTGCACAGCACCTGTGATCAAGGCCCCTGTCTTCTCCCAAGAATTTATTGTCCAAACAGACACCTCAGACCATGGTGTAGGGTCCGTGCTCTCACAGCTCAATAAAGAGGGCCTGGATCAACCTGTAGTCTTCATCAATAAAAGGCTACTTCCTAGGAAACAGAGGTGGAGCGCAATGAAAAGGGAAGCCTTTGCCGTGGCCTGGGAGCTGAAGAAGTTCACACCTGTTTGGCACTCACTTCTGGGTTCAGACAGACCACAGGCCCCTCAGATCATTAATGTAGATGAGGAGTGAAAATCCCAAACCTTTGAGTTGGTTCATCTCCCTCCAGGAATGGACTTTAAAGTGGAACACCATTCTAGAAGAGACCACGCCACTGCTGAAGTCTCTCCAGGTTCTTACTCCTTAATGAAGAGAACTTCCAAGGGGTTGGGTAGCTTTCCCCACTTTCAGATGGGAGGGAACCATGTTACACCTGGCATCCTGGGTGTGGTTTCACCTGACTTTTTTGCCTTCTGCCCTCCAGTTTCTTACTTCGTTTTTGATGGCTTTAGAACTCTGGGCACTTTACCACTGCTGATCAGTGCTAAAGTGTATATGTTCTTTCCTTACAACATGGTACCATTGGCTTATCCACAACTAGCAGATTTATTTACTTAAAGGGCCCTATAAAACTATACTACATGTTCCTAGGGCCTGTAAATATACTGCTACTAGTGAACCTGCAGCACCGATGGTGCCATCCACATAAGTGGCCCTTTGAACATGACTCAAGCCTGCCATTGCAGACCCTGGGTGTGCAGTTTTAAACTGCCATGCCAGACTAGCCAGTTAACAATCTTTGCAGGCCTAAACCTTCTATTGTAATACATATAGGTCACCCCTAAGGTATGCCCTGGACAGCCCCAGAGGTGGGGTGCAGTTTATTTGAAGTGTTGGACATGTACTTTTAAGTTTTACATTTCCAAGTAGTGAAGAACTCTTCACTACTGCAAAGTCTTTCTCTTCCATAGTTAACATTGGTATTGCCTTATTATCTTTTCTCAAGTGTAATTTCGAATACAGAAGAGATAGGACCCCCAGGTTTGGTGTCACTGGAATCAAAATTTAAAATCACAAATTATGGTGAAGTCAGATTTTAAATTGTAATTCTGAAAATGCCACTTCTAGAAAGCTGGCATTTTCTTACTTTGAATCATCTAGTGCCTTCTGCCTGCCTTTGAACACACATCTAGGTGGGTGACAGCTAGGCTCTTGTGCATTCTCTCCTGACAGCCACACACAAAGGGAGCTTAGGTGTGAATGAGTGGCCATCTGCATGTTGATGGCCCAACGTGTGCAGGATGGGAGGGAGGAACCCATGGACCTGAATGGGTTGGTGTCTGAGTCCTTACAAAGGGCTGAATAGTGTGACTACAGTCAGGGCAGAAAGGAAGGGTCTTTAAAGGCCTCTCTTTGAAGTCTCCCCCCTTCAAAGGCACCACTTGGCATAAGAACTGGACTTCTAACACCATCAAATCAATACACTTCTGGACATGGTATTCTGCCATAATAAAGGACTGCTGTCATGCTAAAAAGACTGCCACTCTGTCAGAACTCTGCTGAACTTTACTGAACTCCAGTTTTGCTGTGCCTGCCCTGCTGCCCTCCTTGCCTGGGAGTGAAAAGGATTGGAGCTGCACCTCTACATCCCCAGCACCAACGTGACTGCAAGGACTTGCTGGCTTGCCTCTTGGTCTGAAGTCTCAGGGACATCAAAGACTTCACTCACCTCTGCTACATCTCTTCGACTGTGAGTCCTGCCCTACCCTGTGGTGCAAATCCAGTCCTGGGCCCATAGAAGTGAGTTTTCCTGGCTGATCCAGCAGAATTCACGCATTTCTGTCACTGCGCTGACCTGAACCGCAGCATCTCTCTTCAACCACCACTGATGGCAATGACATTGCAGCACCAACTACACAGCTTGGAACCGGCGCATAGCCCTCACCCCAATGCTTCGCCTTCACATTATCAGCTGTGTGGCTTGACAACTATGCATCACCTTCATCGGAAAGGGTGCAACACCGCACCACTCCTCAAGGATCGACGAATACGCAGCTCAATGACAACATATCTCCTTCTGAGCGGATTGGAACCAACACATCACCTTCGCATCTCCGCCTCTGCTCCTCACATTAGGTCGTTGTCGTTGACACAACTCTCCACATAAGATACTGTGTCAGCAGGACAAGGTTGGCCCCTGTAGCCAACCTGTGCTCCATTGCCGTTTTCCTGAATTTTGGATTTAACCACGTTTGGCGTGACCAGATAGCCCTAGTTGGCGCTTTAAACTTATAAGCACTACAATTGCATATATTCTTTTAAAATTCACATCTCGACTTCTATTTATTTGTTTTTGTATTTCTGGTCTTGTTTTGATCATTACATTAAGATCTATTTTTCTAACTTGGTGTGGATTATTTTTGTGTGGTGTTTTCACTGTTTTACTGTTTTAAGTGTTTCACAAATACTTTATGCATTAACTCCTAAGTTAAGCCTGTCTGTTCTTTGTCAGTCTAATTGTGTGTAGCTAAATTACCCTGACTAGGATTGTGGTCCCTACTTTAACAGGGTACATGACTTTGCCATCTAGAGACCCAACCTCTAACATCCCGAATATGCCTTGAGTTAATCAAGATTCTGGTTCTCCCAAATCTTGCTGAAAATTATCAGTTAGGGGCATTGGAATGGGCAAGCAAAAATAACTTTCTGAATCTTGACCAGCACTTAAGGCTTTATTCTTCTACAAAGATGAACACAATGCCTGTGAATAGAGCTTAACATTTTTCAAAGAACAATTCCCCAGGTGATTAGTGCATTACATATGCCTACCATCTACAATTCATGTACAATCGATAAACTATTTTATACCCACTTTGTCAGTAGTTTTACCTTCTACTACTTCTACTTTAGTCTGTTCCAATTGATTGCTGCAGACAACTGGAAAAGTATTGCTCTGTAATGCTCTGGCACAATTACTCTTGATTTACTTGGGGGCCAAGCTGCTCTAAGCTGTTGATATTTCCCGTGGTCTTCAATCATGCAAAAATGAATCCAAATCTCACCACACCATCTCCTGATCTGGATGAATATCTCTGCTATGACCCTTTAACACTCAAAAATAATTATTTTACTTTCCTATCAGACACAGTCCTTATATTCTTCTTGATAATTTCATTTTCATTGATTTCTCTGAACTCTCTATTGGAAGTATTAGTCTTTGGTGTGGTACAGAAGGTTAGGAAGTCCGCTGAGCTAACAGGCAATGATTGTGTAAACTTTTAATCTTGTCTGCCAAAGAATCAGATAGCTCATCATATGTATGCTTTGAGATAATAATAATATCATATTTGGTTGTGGGGTTCTTCTGCTGCTAGATGATTTTATTAAGTAAAAATACACCAACATAGTTAAAGTCAGATAAGGGGTACCAAAAATGTTTATTTTTTATTTTTTTTGAGGTTAAGGTATAGGGTGCTGAAAAATAATACTTTATGGTTAACTGAATTCTAGGTATAATTACTGGCTGCTAGATGATTTCCAATTGTTTTGTGATGCAGTTTCCTCTCTAGTCTTGTTGTTTCATGAATGTACCCCTTTCCTGAGAGGGAGAGCCAGGTTCTGGACTCAGGCTATAATCCACCCATTTCCCCTTTATAACATTCAAAGGGGCAGATTGATAACCTAACCTCCTCGATCGGTCCAAAACAGGGAAAGACAGTTGAAGGGGTGATGGAGAGTGAGAGAGAAACCCTACCAGTAACAGGCTAATTACAGGAGAGTCCCCCTGCACATGTGGAATGAAAGAGGGTAAGGGAGGGTGAGAGATGTTAAATATGTTGTTTACTGGGAGATTTGTTTGGAGTTTGTTGTAGAACTCTAATAGTGTGTCAATTGCCTCTTTTGATAAAGTGTTGGATGCTCCCTTTTGGCAGCAAGCCATATTGATCCTGGGATTCCAGGATGTGGTGCTGTGTCTTGTATTCCTTTGCTCATAAGAAAGAGGTAAGCTAGGAATTTCTCTATTTTTAATGTTGTGAGGGTTATGGCATCCAGGTTTGCAGGAAGGGGGGCAAATGCATTGGTTAAGGTGAGTAATCTATCTAAGATATTAAGAATGAGAGAAAGTATCATGTATCATACAATGGAGAGTCACTGCAAACATCTTGGTTGAAACACTGAGTTGTGTGTCAGGATCAATCTTGGGGTGAGGGCTGTTTTACATCAGTGAGGTGCAGGTGAGGTTATTTTCAATAGGTGGGAAACTCTGGTGTAATCAGGGGTGGATTAGGGCAGAGGGTGAGTGTCTTGCTCAGGACTGGGTCGAGTACAGGGAGACAAGGTAAGTATTCTATACTAACCTGGAACTCTTGATGTTCAATATAGCGAATAATCTGAGTCAAACTGTCTCAGGTAAATGACAGAGGCTTGAATTACAATGCTGCAAATATTTTGAATGGAGATCAACACTTCAGCTTTGAGGCTGGGTGATGGAGATGATGAGAGATTTGAACCCTATGAGTTTCCAAGGAGACGTTTAGTGAAGAAGTGTTCCCAATAAGAGGGGTTGTGGGAGAAGATAATCTGGTTTCCCTATAGGCACCCCTTACAATTGCAAAAACAATGGTCTGTGATAAGTGTCTTTGGGTGTTCTTTGGACAATCTATGGCTTTAGTTCTTGCAGCCATTTTTAGAAGATAGATAATTGTGAAGCAGTTAGGGTTAGCTTTAATTATCATGTTTAACTTCCTTGAAGTTATCTGCTCTTAGACATGGAATAAAAGGGATATTGGTCATGAGGGCAAGCACTGGTGAAATAACATCAGGTCCATCCACGGTAACTGTGTAAGTATGTCAATGTCTATATGAACATAAGTTCTAGGAGAGTGGGGAGGGTCCTCATCAACATACATTCAGAGATGAAAATCAGGTGTGCAGAGTATGGTGGAAACTCCATGGGGGTTTAACATTCATGCTGGCAGTGAGATAAATGAGTTAAAGCCTCTGAGCTACAATATCTTTGGAGGTGGGTCAGATTAATTTATGGTGGCCTCAAAGCTTTACATTCTTAATGAGGGCATAGCTATTGTTTTAGTTTGGGCTGTTCTTTGTGACATCACCACTTAACTTCACACAAGTTATAATATTATAAATATCTAAGTTGTACTGATCTCCATGGCAGATATATGGGCATAGAGGAGGGGTTACACATTCAGATCTCTGTGTTAAACTCTTAGTTCTATTTTTCCTTTTTGGCATTATTCCAAATAATTGCAATGGAGGGTGGGACTTCCCCCAGCAGATCCAATTCCACAGTGCCCCAGCAGGCCCAATTCCACCTAGGAAGGGAGGGGACATTTCTCCAATTTGTGCTGACAATGCCTTATTTAAAAATATCGTGAATATTTCTGAAAGGGTATTTTATGTATTATACATATACAAAACATTATGTGCTATTACAAAGGCGCCCAGATTCCCCTTTTTATAGATGCTTTTGATAGATAAAACAACATTAATAAAATTCAAATGGTAACCTATATCTCCTATGGCCAAACAGATTTTTCATAATATCCAAAGAGATCTTTTTGAAGAATCTATAGTGAATTAATCTTTTCTGCGAGTACAGTCCAGATTTTATTTTGACATTCAAATGCAATAGATTTTTTATAATTCCGATATGATGATCATATAATGCGTGAAAGAACACCGACTTGACGGTATGGGTCATGCTCTAGAATATGCACCATATAAACCACATGGATGGCAGCTTATCCAGCACAGATATGTTGATCTGTCAACTACTGTGTCAATTTATCCTATGTCAGAAGGTTGGTAGTTTTAGTCACAGTGAAATATCCTTCCTTAAAGTGTAATTAGGATTGGACGGTTTTTACACAAGACAACTAACATGAGGCAAAAAAAAAAAAAAAAATTGAGAATTATACACAAAATATGTTTACACAAAACTCTGTAAAGGTAACTACTAGACAAAAATACCATTCCTTCATGAGAGAATTATATACAAAAATTGCTTTCTTTTTTTTTGCCACATTTTTAAATATGAAGTACTGCCAAAAAGGGGCAGTGCAGCACAGTGCAAAGTATACCTCACCTCAACTCGTAAAAAGATTGTTCCAGGTGATACATTTTCGGGCACCGTCACTGCATATGAAGCATTGGTGAAAACTGGACTGTTGTCATCGATGTCCAGGACGTTGATTGATAGGGTTATTGCCGAACTTCGGGGGTCGACTCCTCCATCTGTTGCATCTACAATAAGTTCATAAACATCCCTTGTTTCCCGGTCCAGTTTAACTGAAGTATAAATACTTCCATTGGAAGTGATACGAAAAATATTATTCAGATTTCTTAGGCTGTACCGAACCTGCCCATTGACTCCGGCATCAGCGTCTGTAGCCTAAAGGAAAACACAAACCCAAAATATACTGTCAATATTAGCAAAAAGCAATGGGTTGTATTACTGTCTAGTGAAGAAGCAAAGACATAGCTCTTTGAACACATCTTAAATTAGGAAAAGGCAAGGAAGAGCATTTAACATGCTGTTTATTAAATACAGTGGGGCATATTTATACTCTGTTTGCGCCGGAATTGCGTCGTTTTTTTTTACGCAATTCCGACTCAAAACTAACTCCATATTTATACTTTGGCGTTAGACGCGTCTAGCGCCAAAGTCCATGGAGTTTGCGTCATTTTTTAGCGTGGACACCTACTTTGCGTTAATGATATGCAAGGTAGGCGTTCCCGTCTAAAAAAGTGACTCCGAGGCATGTGCGCCGTATTTACACTCCCGGGCAAAATTCGCGCCTGGGAGTGGGCGTGTCAAAAAAAATGACGTCCAGCCGCTTTTGCGCCGTTTTTTAGTGCCTGGACAAGGCAGGCGTTAAGGGACCTGTGGGCTCGGAAGGAGCCCAGAGGTGCCCTCCCATGCCCCCAGGGACCCCCCCTGTCACCCTTGCCCACCCCAGGAGGACACCCATGGATGGAGGGACCCATCCCAGGGACATTAAGGTAAGTTCAGGTAAGTATTTTTTTTTTATTTTTTTGTGGCATAGGGGGGCCTGATTTGTTCCCCCCTACATGCCACTATGCCCAATGACCATGCCCAGGGGACAGAAGTCCCCTGGGCATGGCCATTGGGCAAGGGGGCATGACTCCTGTCTTTGCTAAGACAGGAGTCATTTTAATGGGGGTTGGGAGTCGAAATAAATGGCGCAAATCGGGTTGAGGCGATAATTTTGCCTCAGCCTGACTTGCCCCATTTTTTAGCGCCCAAGATCCATATTCCCCTACGCCGGCGCTGCCTGGTGTACGTCATTTTTTTCCACGCACACCAGGCAGCGCCGGCGGCTAACGCCGGCTAACGTCATTGAATAAATACGGCGCCCGCATGGCGCTTCAGAATGGCGTTAGCCGGCGCTAATTTTTTTGACGCAAAACTGCGTTAGCGCAGTTTTGCGTCAGAAAGTATAAATATGGCCCAGTGTGTCATAAAGTGGGTTGAACATTTTATAAGGGGGAACCCTTAGCAAATAAAAAAATTACTGGGGTTGGGAATAAACACAAGTCTCCGTGAAACTCTGCTCGGTCCATGTTAGATATGGCAACTGGTTTGTCCCAGAGGAAACGTTGAAGCAGTAACCATAACTATAAAGTCAAAAGACACGACACAAAAAATTCCAAACCAATTCAGTAAAATACACAACCATATATTAAGTAAAAATACACCAACATAGTTAAAGTCAGATAAGGGGTACCAAAAATGTTTATTTTTTATTTTTTTTGAGGTTAAGGTATAGGGTGCTGAAAAATAATACTTTATGGTTAACTGAATTCTAGGTATAATTACTGGCTGCTGGCTATGAATCAGAGGTCGACTACAAATCATATCAAAGATTTTGCCTTCTGACGTTGGGTCTGATTGTGATCTTGGTGGATGGAATACTCCGTCTCAAACATGACGAATATCCCGTCCACCGTATTGCAATCTCCATGAGCTAGATTGGGGTTGTAATACAGTGGACAGGACATCAGTCAAATTTGTGATGGAGTACTCCCATCCGCAAGATGGTAATCAGGGCCTTTGTCTACTTTTGGCAAGACAAAATTCTACAACAGGGAAAGGTCCGAGCCTAAAGCTTAAGTTCAGTACATCATTTTCAAGCTCTCGCCCAAGCTGTTGGTGCCAAAAGTTGAGAGCAGGCTAAAGCTGGTGTATGTAGCAGCTACGTTTCTGTGGTACTGAGATAGCTTTGCTGCCATGTCTCTAGAATTGATAACTGTTTTATTTCTCACAACCCTTCAGCAGAGCAAAGGTGAAAGTTGCACCTTAAAGGGACTCCCTATTGCTCAGTACCATTATTGCAAGGTCATGGTCAGTTTTCAGAGCAGCAAAAAGTGAGGCCACTCTGAGTAAACCTCTGCACCTTGTCCTAATTCGTGGCCACTTTTCTGTTACTCCTGGAAAAGTTAATTTTGGTCATGCCTGCAGACCTGAGGTCCTCGAGGCTGGCTTTAGGTTATTATGGGGGTAGAAGTATTGAAATTTCATGCAGTGACGCTTGGCAAGCCACCTCCTGTGCTGCATGAAAGGGTGGGAATGCACCATATTTAAAATTATTCGGTGCTTTCCTCTTCTTTCCTTGAGCTAGCGCACTTTTAGCCTCCTAGCTCCAATTCAGGTGTTACGTCATGGTGCAGGGGTGCCTAGAGTGCAGACAGAATTGTTTTTGTGCAGAAAGGGATACCTTCCTGCACAAAACAATCTTCAGATGCATTTTCCTCTTTCTATGTGTGCTGTAGAATGCATCACATAGAGAAAAAGGAAATAACAAACAGAAACAAATACATTTTTCCTTGTTATGCCTCACTTGGGAAGGCATAGCATTTTTACCCCGATACCACAGTCTAACAGTAATGGTAAATCTGGGAATGCAGCAAAATCCTTGGGTGAGTGTGTGGAACGCCCAAGCTCTACCCATGGAACACCTCCCGGGGCATTTTATCATGCCATACAGGGCTATGAAAGCCTTGAAATAACTAAAAATAATAATGTACACATTTTATATTTATAATGCCATAACATTACAGATATATGTGTGTGTGTGTTTTTAGGAATATGACAATTTCTATTTAGGGGACTCTTTCAACAATCATAATCTTTGAGGCGAAAAGCCATTGAAATATAAATACACATTTTGGTAACACAATTATGTGGTAAGATGTACACGTCATCCAGCCCTCTAGAGTTGTTGAATGTGCTGAAGAATGAGGGTTAATAAGACTGAGAATGTAACATGCCAAAAGACAAAGTTATATTGTTAGTTCTTTGTATTCTATTCTAAATGTATATATTGATTGCTTTCAAAATGGAAATGCATACAACTGTGTCCATGTTACAACAAAGTTAATATGTTTTTTACTCCTACCTAAGTAGGAATCTAAAAGTCTCAGGCCCTGTAAGTGAGGAATAATTAAATGAATGTGTATGTTGATTTCACAATGGGAGATGCTGAGAAAATGGAAATGATTGGATGAATAGATCATGTTGGTCACTACTACAAGGGGTTCCTATGTCAATTGAATGCAAATTAAGTAACAAATGAGAAAGTAACTTCATTTCAGTGTATGCTGTGTATAATTGGGACTGAACTCAATTGTGTTTTAATTTCCTAAGACAGATGGATTTTCTAAGATTTTTCAGCTAACGTTGTGTAAGTATAATCTTTTTAAACATAAGTGCTATGTAAGTTTAGTCTTTTTAAACATAAGTGATTTTAGGACGTTTGAAAATCACTTGTGTGTTTCTTGTATAGGATTGAGTCATAAAATGATTGTCTTTTATGTTTTTTTTTACCAGCCCAGAGGACATCAAGCGGATCATGGGATGAAATGCATTGGCTGGGTCTAAGTTCTCGGTATACTTGTGAAGAGCAAAATCATTCTTGTGTTTGTTGTATAGTATTGTGTCATAAAATGATTGCCTTTTATGTGTTTTTTTTACCAGCCCTGAAGAAGTCAAGCTGTTCATGGGATGAAATACACTGGCTGTGTCTATATTCTATGTATACTTGTGAAGAGCAAAATAAAAATTACAACTTTGACTCTACAGGAATAGTTTTTTTGACAAATTAGTCTGTCTCAACTATTAGCAATACCTTGTTCTTGCCTGGATAAATTTGAAAGTGTGCTAATGTTTACAGAGTGCTTTTCCCATCTTTATGAAGAGTTAGTTATTTTTCCCGGCCCAGCATACATCAGAAATCACCAGAAATAAACACACTGAAGTGATGCAAAGGTATAGGGTGGAAGCCCATTGGGCCAAAAGATGGCACATGGATCTCCATACAATTAGACAAAAACAAACTCACTGGCCCCTCTTGAAATAACGAGCATGTCAGCGATTCGAAGCAAGCTGTCTAATAGGTAAGGAGTATGCTAGGTCAGGTATCACCGATGAGAAGTTCAATCAATCACTCAGTCATTTGTAGACCACGCTACTCACCCGTGAGGGTCTCAAGGCGCTTGAGGAGGGGGGGAGGTACTGTTACTGCTCGAACAGCCAGGTCTTGAGGAGTCTCCTGAAGGTCAGTAGGTCCTTGGTCTGCCATAGGTGAATGGGGAGGGTATTGCAGGTCTTGGCCGCGAGGTAGGAGAAAGATCTGCCGCCGGTTGTTGTCTGTGGATGCGTGGGACAGTGGCGAGGGTGAGGTCGGCAGAGCGGAGCTGACGGTTCAGGGTGTAGAAGATGAGACGATCGTTGAGGTATGCTGGTCCAGCGTTGTGGAGTGCTTTGTTGGTGTGGGTTAGGAGTTTGAATGTGATCCTTGTGTTGACAGGAAGCCAGTGTAGGTCTCTCAGGTGGGCTGTGATGTGGCTGTGGTGGGGGATGTTGAGGATGAGGCGTGAGGAGGCGTTCTGTATCCATTGCAGTCTTTTCTGGAGAGCTGCTGTGGTTCCCGCATAGACAGTGTTGCCGTAGTCCAGTCTGCTGCTGACAACGGCCTGGGTAACCGTTCTTGTGGTTTTTGGTAGGGATCCACCTGTAGATTTTGTGGAGAATGCGGAGGGTGTTGAAGCAGGAGGATGAGACGGCATTCACATGTTGGGTTCTGGAGAGCGATGAGTCAAGGATGAAACCCAGGTTGCGGGCATGGTTGGCGGATGTTGGTGCGGCTCCCAGCGAGGGCAGCCACCAGGAGGTGTCCCAAGTGGAGAGGGTGGGGCAGAGGATGAGGACCTCTGTCTTATCTGAGTTTAGTTTTAGTCGACTGTTCTTCATCGTGTTGGCGACGGCCTTCATGTCCTCATGGAGGTTGGTTTTGAGGGTGGCGGGGTCCTTGGTGAGGGAGAGGATCAGCTAGCTGTCGTCGGCAAAAGAGATGATGTTGAGGTTGTGAGATCGGATGATTTTGGCGAGCGGTGCCATGTAGACGTTGAAGAGTGTCAGGCTGAAGGTGGAGCCCTGTGGTACACCGCAGATGGTCTTGGTGGCTTCAGATAGGAATGGAGGGAGGTGGACTCTCTGTGTTCTGTCGGAGAGGAAGGAGGTGATCCAGTCCAGGGCCTTGTCGCGGATCCCTGCGTCGTGGAGCCGTGTGCACAGGGTGTGGGGGCAGATGGTGACGAAGATGGCCGGGAGGTCCAGGAGGATGAGGGCTGCTGTTTCGTATTTGTCAAGAGGGTTCGGATGTCATCGGTGGCAGCGATGAGGGTGGTCTCGGTGCTGTGACTGCTGCGAAAGCCGGATTGGGACGGGTCCAGTGTGTTGTTTTCCTCCAGGTGGTGGGACAGTTGCCTGTTGACGATCTTCTCGAGTACCTTTGCCGGGAACAGAAGCAGGGAGATGGGCCAGTAGTTTTTGAGGTCCTTAGGGTCTGCCTGGGGTTTCTTTAGTAAGGCATTGATCTCTGCGTGCTTCCAGCTTTCCGGGAAGATGGTGGTCTCGAAGAAGCTATTGATGATCATACGGAGTTGGGGGGCGATGATGGAGCTCGCTCTGTTGTAGATGTAGTGCGGGCAGGGGTCAGAAGGAGAGCCAGAATGAATGATGTTCATTACTTTGATGGTGTCAGCGTCATTGACGTGTGTCCAGGAGAGCAGGAGGTTGGTGTGGTTGGGGGGTGATGAGTCTGAGGTGTTGGTGGCAGCTGGTGGGGTCTTGTTGAAGTTGAGGTGGACTGGATTACTCCTCCATGAACATCTCATTGCACATCACATGGCTCAATGCCACAGCGCTTTGTCTCCAGCAGCAAAAGCAAGTCTCTCACGTCCCTTGGACGAAATGCACATGCCAAAAATATCATAGATATGGGTCACTGATTCCACATTATCGCACTTGCGCCCATATTTATACTTTTTTTTTTTGCCGCATTTTCACAATTTTTTTATGCAAAAGCAGCGCAAACCTACAAAATATAATTGTACTTTGTAAGTTTGTGCCGCTTTTGCGGCAACAAATGACGCAATTGCGGTGCAAAAAAACTATTAATATGGGCCTTAGTATCTGCCCATCTCAGAAGGCGAGTTAAGGGAGCTAGCCTCAAGGTCTCCATTAACCCCTGTTGCTGGCAGGTCTCGAGGCAGCACTCCCGTCAAGGTCGCGAGGATGGTGTGCCTCAGAGCGGCTGATCCATGCAGCACCGGGTGACCCCTAGGTTACACAAGAGGGACTCTCACTATTTCCCACATTAGTGTGGGGGTGGGGGATGGGATTTCACCTGGCCAGATCTTTCTCACCTTCTAGAGCTCTGTGCTAGGCTGCTGTCAACATCTGGGCAATGCGCGCTCTACGGGCGACGAGAATGCAAAAACCTAGCAATTTCAAGCTAACATAATTCATGCATTATGTAGATATGCTGTTGTTTAACCTTTTGCATTGCAGAGTTTAATTCTGAAGACTTTAAGGTGCTTAAAAATACTGTTCATTTGTAATGTATTTCTGCAGGCATTCAAAGTGTGTCAGGGTGTGGTCCCTTTCCAGGGCCTTCTAGAAACTTCCTCTGCAGCATGCCTGGGTGTGGTTTGTGGGTTGGGCTAAGACTCTATAAAAGGGAGCCAGCCCAGCTCCACATGCTCACTATTCAGAGGTCCCGGTGCAGAGCACCAGCAACTTCCTGAGCTCCTGTTCAGGTGGCCTACTTTGATCTTCCGGTCCTCTGACCTTCATTATACATTGGTGATCCTTAATCAGGGCGGTAAGACGGAGGTTGGGCTGGGCCCCCGACCCCGTTATCAAGGACGCTCAAATTCTTGGGCCTAATTCTTGCATGATAAACAAATTACTCTTGCGCGTGTGAATGTGCGCTTGGGCGTTTCTTGGCATTTGCATGCTGTTATTCGAATCGGCAAGATGCGCGATTCTTTCCTCGTGCTTAATTCATGTTATTCATTGTGCGCTACCATTTCTTGACAGTTACATGGTGGCCTTCGAATCGGCAAGATGCGTGATTCGTTTTCTTGTGATTTAACCCTTGATATTCATTGTACGCTACCATTCCTTGGCAGTTACATGGTGGCATTCGAATCGGCAAGACGCGCGATTCTTTCCTTGTGCTTTAACCCTTGATATTCAATGTGCGTTACCATTTTCAGGCATTCATATGGTGACATTTGAATCGGCAAAACGTGCGATTCTTTACTCGTGTTTTTTAAACCTTGATATTCATGGTGTGTTATCATTTCCTGACATTCACACGGTGGCCTTCGGATCGGCAAGATGCACGATTCATTTCTTGTGTGAAATTCATGTTATTCATTGTGCGCAACCATTTTCTGACATTTACAAGGTTGCATTCGAATCAGCAAGATGCACAATTCTTTACTCGTGTATAAATCAAGATATTCAGTGTGCGCAACCATTTTCTGACATTTACAAGGTTGCATTCGAATCGGCAAGATGAGCAATTCTTTACTCGTGTATATATCAAGATATTCAGTGTGCGCAACCATTTTCTGACATTTACAAGGTTGCATTCGAATCGGCAAGATGAGCAATTCTTTACTCGTGTATATATCAAGATATTCAGTGTGCGCAACCATTTTCCTGGCATTTACAAAGTTGCCTTCAAATCGGTAAGACGCGCGATTTGTTTCCTGTGCTTAATTCATGTTATTCATAGTGCGCAACTATTTCATGACATTTACAAAACTCTTGTGGAAATCCGCGATGTGCGCAATTTGTGTTCTGTCATCCTAAAGATCTAATGTGATATAATTCTGGACGTTATATTCTATGTGCATGTAGGGTCTTTTGGTAAAATTCCTATTATTTTCTAAGGAATGTTTTGGAGAGCCTTATCCTCATGTAATGAGGCCATGTTTGTTCTGGGACATTGTTCTGGAAGGTTCTTGTATTCCTAGAACAGTATGTTTTCAATTCATGAAGATTCCATATGAAACACTGTACTAACCATTTTGATTCTTTTCCAGGTACCTAGATTTAGTAAGGTCTAATTAGAATCTAGTTCTAGGCCATTCATGTTTCCTTAGTTTGTGGTATCATTTCATGTTCCGAGTATCACTGAACTCTAGACTTAACAGTGTGTTATTTCATGTTTCAAGAATCACTGAACTTTAGACTCAACAGAGTGTTATTTCATGTTCCGAGCATCACTGAACTCTAGACTCAACAGTGTGTTACTTCATGTTCCGAGTATCACTGAACTCTAGATTCAAAAGAGTGTTATTTCATGTTTCAAGTATCACTGAACACTAGACTCAACAGAGTGTCATTTCATGTTCTGAGCATCACTGAACTCTAGGCTCAACTGAGTGTTATTTCATGTTCCGATTGTCATAGAACTCAGGACTCAATAGAGTAGTATTTCATGTTCCAAGTATCATTGAACCCTAGATTCAACTGAGAGTTTTTTATGAATCTAAATGTGGTTTTGTATCTGATGTTGTGTTGTTTAATCTTTTGCTTCCCACAGGTCTCCTTCCCAGCTGTCCCCTTCCTAATACCCTCTTCCCCTCTTGAACTCTCTTACCCTCTGTGATTCATCTATCAGAGTCTTGGAGCTGTTCAGTGGTGGACGTGTTGGGAACATGTGCAGACCCTGAGGATCTGGTGACTCTGACAGCTGCCATCTTGGTCAGCCATGTGGCCACGTTCCTCTGTGCCCAGGAACTTAAGAATCTTCAAAGGTGCCTACCCTGTCACAGGTATTTGTTAGCTGACACCTGGGCAAGGCCTTCATTCATCCACCTTATCAGCCAAGCACCCATCCCTGTGGGACAGGAGCTCTCTCCCGAACTGGCCTGAAGTGACCACAGAAGAAGGGCTGCTCATTTCCTTGGCCACACCTCCAGGGTGGGCACATAAGCTCTGCTTAGGGGATGGAAGGTTGTTGTTGTTTGCAGTTCAGAGCACAGACCAACTGATGCAGTTCAAGAGTTAAAGATGCCCCTGAGAACTTTTTTCAGATCGGAAGAGGTATGGAGTCATACCTAACCATGGGCTAGTGCCAGGCATGAATATCAGGCATAACTGCTGCTGTGTATTGCACCCTGACATTTAGGGCAAAGGGGGTAGCTGTTGGCAAGATAGTCTATTACTGACTTGAAGAGAGGGAGAAGCTGTTATCTACCACGCTTGCACAACATAAAGAGTTTGCCCGACCACACCCACAAAGGTTTGACACTAGCCAGGGCAGCGAGGCAGGAAATTCCAAACACCTCTTGGGGTGGAAACCTCCAGAACCTTGTGCTGCTCTGCAGCAAGAAGGATTGCTAATCTATTGTCCTGTCACTCTGCTGCCCTGCAGTCTGAGTGAAAAAGACTGGACCTGCATGTTGAACCCAGGAACATTACAGTGACTCCAGCAGCTATTTGGTTGGACTCATGATCAGAGCCTCAGAGGCAGAAGAGGCTCCAGCCACCCTGAATCCAAACCCTGAACCCTGTCTGTTGTGAGTCTTGCCCCTCAAGTGGTGCCACCTCATGCCTGGAATCTTGGAAGTGGCCCTGAAGATGCTCTGCCATTCTAGGTGTGGTCCTGTGAGCAGAACTAATGCAGCACAACGCATCCCCTCGCAACCACAACAGAACAGATGCAGGACCATCCATCACAGTCAGCAGTTTAATCCGAACTGCTGCTGCACAATGCATCCTTGATGCAGGCCTTCACTTCGCAAGCCCCTCTTTGACGGTGTAATCCAAGATGACGCATGACTTTGAATCGCAGCCTCACAGCTTCCTAAAATCAGTAGGTGCATAATGTACCCTTGATGCTGGACTTTGCCTCACAAGCTCCTTTTTGACAGCATCCTCAACGACAACACAGGACTCTGCATCAAAGACCCACACTGCTCAGAGCCCCTACTGTGCGAAACACCTCAACATGAGATCTTGCATTGCTCTGCAAACCTAGATTTAAGGTTCTTTGTTCAATGGCCCAAACTTTGTCCATGCTTCCGGTCCATGCTTCATCATGGTTGGCCTGAACTTATGACTTTACCTGGTCCAACGTAACCTATAAACTAGTCACACCTGGAGTTCTGAGACATTGAACCAGCCTTAAATTAATCTTCTGGACATCCAAGCAACCCTGAACTCTGAGAGAATGATGATAATTGAATGTTCCATAAAAGAGCAACAGGACTTGTGAGCATTCTTGTCACTATTTCTCTTAAACTATATTTGCTTTTTTCTATTTTTCTTTATTTCTAAACCGTTTCTGGGCTGCTTTTCAGTACAAGCAAGAGTCTGTTTGGTGATCTCATCATGATGAGTCAATCTAGTCTAAACTGGCTTTCACATGGGTTATAGACACAATTTTAAGCTGAAAACTGAAGTTTAAGTAGCGGCATCACATATCCGTGCCCCTTTTGTATTTTTCCCTTTCTTTTTGGCTTGTCTCTCATACTTTCTTCAGGAACACTATGTTAATTTCAGTTAAAGCTGGAAAACACAAAAAGAGAGACGCAAATAAATGAAGGAAGCCTTAAAAGAGATGATAGAAACAGAAAAAGTGTCTTGAGACAACCTGGATAATTGAAAATGTTTAGATTTTTCCTAGAGATCTACTTTGTCACTACTTATCAGCTATCAAATGACCTATGTGGGCTTTCACAAGGTGTGGCTCTTTCTATATAGACTGTTAACAGATTGAGTGTAACATCTGATTTATTGGGTGATATTCTTTGTGTTTAGAAGGTGCTGATTCATGCATCTGAAAACATTACTGTTTTGTATAAGTGTGCCCACTGAACATTTTAGCACTATGTGTATGCTACAAGGAAGCATTAAAGAAGAAAGGAAACTCAGGGGTAGATATAAAAACTAATTTATGTCCAGGTAAGTACTCCACATAACTTGTGCAGATGATGCAGATGATGTCATAGATTTCTATGGTTTCCCTTTTGGGTTATTATATTTAATTGATATGCTACAGATGTTGAAATAATTTTTAGGCTGTAAAAGATATCCATGCAATTCACTTCTCCATTATTAGCTCTGCTGTCTTCAATACTAAGCTGCCTTTTAAAACACAGCTATGATAATATTTGGCATTATCTGAATCAGTCCCCTGTGGTAACCACAAAATAAATCACCGACTGACCTTTTCAAACAAAAATTTAATTTGATGACTCAAGTTGTATATCAGTCACCCATGGTCCTCGTAGTCCTAATGACACCCAACAAAAAAAACAAGGTTCATTAAAAAAGTAGGTCATAATATTTAATATTTAAATTTCACATGTATATGCTCTTCATCATTGTTGAGTGCACAAAGTAATCCCCTGACCCCTGAGCAATGGTAATATATAGCATACTGTGCTCGGGTGATTAGCATACATGGTTTATTTAATGCTATGTTTTTTTTTGTGTACAAAGTATATATGTGTGCAGTTTTAGCTGTAAATTCGACTTGGCAAGTGTGCCCACTTGCCTGGCCTAAACCTTCCCTTTTCTTACATGTCAGACACCCCTGAGGCACTAGGTAGCCCCAAGGGCAGAGTGCAGTGTGTGGTTAAGGTAGGACATATAGTAATGTGTTTTATATGTCCTGACAGTGACGTATTGCTAAATTCGTTTTTCACTGTTGCAAGGCCTGTCCCTCTCATAGGTTAACATGGGGGCTACCTTTGAATCTGATTAAAGTGTAGATTCCCTTTGGGAGCGGATGGACATGGGGAGTTTGGGGTCTCTGAGCTCACAATTTAAAAATACATCCTTTAGTAAAGTTGATTTTAAGATTGTGTGTTTGAAAATGCCACTTTTAGAAAGTTAGCATTTTCTTGCTTATACCATTTCTGTGACTCTGCCTGTTGTGGATTCCCTGTCTAGGTCAGTTTGACAGTTGGGCTGGTTGCACCTCACACTAGACAGTGACACAAAGGGAGCTGGGGTGTAGCCTGCATATCCTGATGAGCCATCTGTGCTAGGAGGGAGGGGAAGAGTGGTCACTCACACCTGAAAGGGCTGTGCCTGCCCTCACACAATGCTGTCTCCAACTCCCTGGTGAGTGTCTGGGGCCTGGCCTGGGCCAGGCAGGATTTCACATTCCAAAGAGACTTTACTTTGAAGTAGGCGTACTTCAAAAGAGAAATTGGGTATAAAAAGGGCACCCAAAGCCACAGACTTTAGAAACACTTCTGGAACCAAGAGGAACCTCTGCCTGGAGAAGAGCTGAATAGCTGAAATGAAGAGCTGCCCTGCCTGTGACTGTGCTTTGTGGAGCTAGCCTGCAGTTGCTGCTTCTGCCAGAGTAAGAGGGCAAAGACTGGACTCTGTGTGCCTTCCATCTTGAGAAGAAATCTCCAAGGTCTTGATCTAGAGCTTGCCTCCTGTTGTTTGAAGTCTCAGGGACACCAAAGACTTCTCTGTGCCAGCACCTGGAGTCTCTGGAGAGACTCCTACTCTACCCTGTGGTGCCCATCTAGTTCCTGGGACCCTGAAAGGAGAAGCTGGCAGCCTAAAGACAAGGAAAAAGATTGACGCAAATCCGATCTGCGGCTGAAAAAACGACGCGCTGCCGGCTCCGCAGCTGAGAAACGACGCTCGCAGGAAATGCGACTGAAGAATCGACGCACGGAGCAGGAGAAACGTTGTGCAGCATCGCTGACGGAGGCTGGGAGATCACAACTTGCGCTGCGGGGTTTTCGGATCATCGTGCGGCTGGATTTCCGACTCACGTACCGCCATGCAGAGTTATTTTTGATGCACACCCGCCCGTGCGGGGTTATTTTTGACGCGCACCAGGTACATTTTCACGCTAGCAGTGTTAGTGTGTGTTTAAAACTACTTAAAGACTCATTTGCATTTTTATTGATAACTTGACTTGTGTATTGTGGATTTTTGACGTTTTGTTTAGATAAATATTTCCTATTTTTCTAAACCTGTGTTGTGTCATTTTGTTGTGTTTTCATTAAGTTATTGTGTGTGTTGGTACAAATACTTTACACCTAGCACTCTGAAGTTAAGCTTACTGCTCTGCCAAGCTACCAAGGGGGTAAGCAGGGGTTAGCTGAGGGTGATTCTCTTTTACCCTGACTAGAGTGAGGGTACTTGCGTGAACAGGGGGTAACCTGACTGTCAACCAAAGACCCCATTTCTAACAGAGGGGTACTGAAAATACAAGACATTTCTCTGCTAACTGGTCCTGGTGTCATGACAACATGTAAAAGTAGTGCTTGGTTCCTCATGATATGTCTTCCTTATGACGAGTGGATGAATGAACTCATTCTGGAGAAAGTTTGGAGCCACATCTTTCAAATGACATGAGGGCCTTGCTGTCATTACATTGAAAGATGTGCCCTATTTCTGTCGTTAATGAGACATCGCAGGTATGTGCTACCAATACTTTGATGCTGTAAAGAATTTCATAGAAACAAAATGCATACATACAGAGATCTTCATTCTCCATGCCAGAGTAACTGCAATAAAAAGGCTCTTTCCTTCCTGTTTGTCTTCATGTTTCTGCACCAGACACAAAGTGCTAGTTGTGTCCAACAGTGTGCATAAAAACTTGTCCATGTCACTTCTAACTAGCTACTTTCATACCACAATTGATTTTTATGGTCCGGCTTGGCAGCACAGATGATGCCAGGAAATTATATGGCAATCACCAGGAGAAGGATTTGCCTCCGCCCACATGTTGGGAGCAGGAGTTCATGTTAATTTGGCAGACATTCTGTACTTCCACAAAAAAAGTGCTTGCCTGTCACACAGCTGTGAAAATTTTGTTAATTTATCCAGCTGCCTGAGCTTGAAATTTAAGGGGCGCACACTTGACATTATAATGCTATTGAAGTGTCTTAGATAACTAGATAATTTATGTTTTTTTCCCTCTGGCAGCAACACAGAAACACAGCAATCATAAAACTACATCGATTTTTAGGTTTGGTTTAAAAGTGCAACTGTCACCTGATCTTTTAATCTACACCAATATTCTATAGTTCTTAACTTCCACCCAAATACTTTTCCATATACAGTATATGCTACTTGGTTGTAATGCTTCACATTGCTGTGCAACATTCTTTCAGAGCAGACTTATTGGCATTGCCAATGCTTGTTTGAATACCTATTAATAGTGCAGCATTACTGGAGCCCACATGAGTGGATGACCCTCTGCATTACAGTTATGGTTGTATTTTACTAACCAATCGGCTTGTGAGGGCTTTTTTCCTGCTTACATTAGTTCTGCATGGAACCCTTGCTGCTCCTTTCAGTCCATTTAATACATTTATGTGCCTCAAACTGTGAGTGTGCGAATTGGTTAGGTAATATAAAAGTCAGGAAACAAGCTGCCCTTTATTTACACAATATCAGGCTGTTTCCCAACCCCTCGGAGTTGTCCACCACTAGAGTGTTCCCCCCTGCGGCCTATATTGTAATCTTACATGCTGCTTACATTAATTAAAGACTTCTAGAATTCTTAAAACACGCACTTAGTAAACATGTTCCTGTGGACACTAGTAGAGGTTTGCACAGAACAATGAAGGCAAGTGACATATTTTCTTGAACACATAATGGTCTTTTCGTGGTGTCACTCACATGTTGATTACTTGATTACCGGCACTTCCACCACATTAATATCACTATTTTTTAACCTTAGTAACAGTTTCTGCAACAGCATATGCACAGACCCCCATTTCTTCATAGGGCACCTCAGCTATTGAAATATAGAAGCGTTCATAGTACTCTAAAAATGGCTCACGCAGTTCTGAGTAATTTTTCTTAACACGAGCTATGCCATTTCCTAGCTCCATCCGTGCACCATATTTATAAAATGACGCATGATGCACTAAGGAATGGCTAGCGTAAAAAAAAAAACGCTAGCTGGGGGGGATGGCATTAGATGGAATGGCGCCAGTGGGTCAGAAATGACGTTAGCCTGGTTAGCGGCAAAAACTCTGCCGCTAGCCAGTCTAGTGTCATTTTCTGACGTACAAGCAGCCCAAAAATTACTCTTTTCTAAGTTTAGACAGGAATCATGCCCAACACGCCAATGCCCACCACAGGGGACCAGTGTCCCCTGGGTATGCCCTACATACCCAGTGCCAGGCAGGGGGCCCCATGTAAGGGGCCCCCAATGGCAAACCACACACATACACAAACTTTGACCTGCAATTGACCTGGGATGGGCTCCCTCCTCCTGTAGTGTCCCTGTGGAGTGGGTGGTAGTTTTGCTGGGGTTTGGGGAGGGCATCTTTGTGCCCATTCCATGGTGTTCCACCATGGAAATGGGCCTACCTGCACTCTAACGCCTGGACTGACCCGGATGTTAAATAATGGCGCTAAGCGGTCTTAGGGCCATTATTTAGGTCTGCATCCTCCTGGCACGTTATTTCTCACCAGGAGGTGAATATGGCGATAGGGGGTTAGCGTTGTGTTTAGGACGGGAACGCCTACCTTGCATCTCATTGACACAAGGTGGGTTTGCGCATCCTAAACATGGCGCTAACTCCAATATTTTGACACTAGACGGGTCTAGCGTCAAACTTTAAATATGAAGTTAGGGTAGCGCTGCTTTAGCATCAAAATAAATGGCGCTAAAGCAACGCTAACCATCCATAAATATGGGCCTCTGTATTTGGTTGTTAAAGGTCATATTTGAGAAAGGTCTTATCGGCTGCAAACATTCTCGCTGATTTTAATACAACTCCTTAGGCACATTGTGCTTTTTCTGATAACATAAAACTTGCTTTTCTGAGACCAGACTATACAAAAGTGAGTGCTGCTATTTTTGGTCTGTGTTCCTTTACACGCTGTTGTTCTTTAGAATCGTACTACATATTTGTAGGCATGTGTTACTGTGTTCCAAATTTTTTTTAGAGCTGTGAATGTTCTTATAGGACAGGAAATCAATGTTGGCTTTTGGGCAGGTGTTGCAATTGCTTTCTTGAGGCAATATATTAAAAAAAAAAAAAAAAAGTAGCTTGCAAAAATCCAGCTCCGTTTCTGCTACAAAAATTATAGAACTACAGAAAGACATTCAAAATGTGACCTTCCGGCTACCATAATATCATATGACCTAGACAAATAAAATGGCATAATCAAAAACGTATAATAATAAATGTATAATATTACATTGATAATGCCACTTAAAATACATCACTGATACACGCCTTCTTGATGCAATAGTTTCATTTGATTCCATATTAGTCCATTGTGTAGCAAGCTCCTGGCCAACATATTAATATATGACTTCCAGAACGATCATTAAAAAAGGTGGAACCTCTTTCTTAAAATTTGAAAATGCTGTTGCCGAGTACACGGGCAACCTAATAATTTATTATATGTCAGAATATGAAATATTGCTTTTATGTCCCGATCGCGATCACATTCCCTAAACACCAGCGTGAACTGCATTCTAGATGCTGGTCTGTGATTTGTTAAAACGCTAATTGAATGAAAATGCACTAAACTCTGTTAGCGTTGCTGTTTGTGCAAATAGTCTCTGATGATCGCACTAAATATAAACCCTTTTAAGATTCAACGGTTCAGTAATACATTATCAGCTGACATAATGAATTGAACTGAGGCCATCTTGTAAACAAGCTCTAGGCTGTGTACCCATTATGTACTGCGGTTTCCGTCTGCTACGAGGCATTTTACTATTGAAATAAGAGACGGATCAGGATTCCTTCTGTGATATTGCACTTTTGGGATCTGCTGAGTTTCTAACGCATTCAAGAAGGGCACTTCGTGCAATGCATAGCGTGGCTCGTGTTAATACTATAGTAAACTGTACTGTTCCTATGTATTCTCCTATTAAGGACGGTTTCAGGGTTGACAAAGTTCCTTAAACAGGTGGTGACGGTGGCGGCGTCGGGGAACTCATTTTTGGGGTTTCCGGTACATATTTTTCGGCATAAAACGTTTATTGAGAGAAAACAGGGAAAACACACACAAAAAAACGAAGAAAAAATAATGAAAGAAAAATCTTCACAAAGGGAGAAAGCAGAAACCTGCAAGAGTAATATAAAAGGAGCAGATTATGCCCGGTAGTGAATTAATAAGTATAAAGTACATTTAGGGCGTAGCAGGCCTGGTATTGGGATCGCCAAGTTTAATTGCACCAGTCTCAGGTTACTGAGCAGAGTTTCGGGCATGGGCACTCTCTTTTACAAATTTAGCACTGCAAATGATGTGGGATACTATTTGCAGGCGGACAACTGTGATTCCAACAGGAGTCCTGCAAGCACCCCAAAGATCCCCACACATGGGGCTGACATGAATTTGGACCTCACATGCCAATCCAAGGATGCAGAATGACAAAAATGGCTCTACATCAGAGAAGTGCAACACCTGCTTGCTGATGAAAGAAAAGGGTACTTCTCCATTATATGGACAGTCAAAGACTAAAATCAACATCCTTGGAAGAACCAGCTACCCTTCAAAGTCCACATGGGCCGACTGCAAAGCTTTAAAAAATGGATATGAGGCCTTGGAAGATCCACAATAAGTTAAATGCCGACAATCCACCCTTGGGTATTCTTTCAGGACCAACAGAGGTTCTAGCAAGCAGAGTACCCCTTCACAGAAACTGACTCTGTGGCACTTAACTCCTAATTTAATTAGTAAAGCACAACTGTCACCTAGCAAGCATCCTGGCGCTAACATAGGGACAGGATCTGCGAGAAAGATAACAATATCCCAAAAGCTGCACAGTAGTTACCACCAGCAACTGCCAAAGCTGTAAAGTAGTTACAACCACCAATTGCCACAGCACAGAGGGGCCGTCCTCCCGAAATAGCCTCGGGGGAATAGCCTGGTCTTAGCGCCTTTTGAAAGTGCATCAGATCAGGTAAGAGTCTCAGGGTATCTGGAAGATGGTTCCACAGTGAAGCTGCTTTAATCATGAAAGCACAAACTCCAGTTCTGGACTTCCTTAATTTAGTCGCTCGAACCAGATTCAAATTGGCACACCATAGATTCCTACTGGGGGAGTACCAATGTATTTTCTTTTGTAGAGGGACTGGATCATGTGTATGCAAAGATTTATGGACAATAAATAAGGATTTGAACACAGTTCTGTCTTACTGGGAGCCAATGTAGGTCTTTCAAGGCTAGATATGTTGCTAATCTTCTGGACTCACCTAAGGCCAATTTGGACACCACTGTTTGGACTCTATGGAGCCTGTTAAGCAGGTAATCAGGGGCACCTAATAGGAAGGAATGACAATAGTCCAGCCTACTCAGGATCACACTACAGATTTCCAGCGCTTTAAAAGAGAAAAGCCGCAAGTGGAGAATCTTGCACTATGCACAAATTAAACAAAATCATGTGCACCAGTCTTATTTATGTGAATTTCAAAAGTCAACTTCTGATCAGAAAGCACCCCCACTTCTTCACATCATCAGCCGCGACTGGGGACTCATCAGTTGTCGCAGGCCAAAAGGTTAGTGGCAATGTGACTGGAAACTTATTTGCAGAGCAACAAAGAAACTCGGTTTTGTCCCCATTAAACTTCAAAGCATTTGCTCTTAGCCACCCCACAATGTCCTTTATACAAGCATGTAAGGCCTCAAGTGATAACCTTTGAGTGCCCTCCAAAGAAATAACCAATTGGTTATTGTCTGCGTAATTCACCAGACTGACCCATGAGATTTAATACGTGAGATTAGTGGGCTCATAAATAAAAAGCATAGGGCTGATGGAGGAGCCTTGAGAACCCACATGTGATAGGACGGCAGGAGGGATACTGCCTCCTGTCTATCTGACAAGCATGACTGAAGCCATTTAGCGGCTGTACCCTTCTCTTCAATCATATTCAACCTAGCTAGAACCATATTGTGATTTATGGTATCAAATGCAGTGGATAGATCTAAAAGAATCAAGACCACTTATTGACCATTATCAACCCTTATTCTGAGCTCATTCATAACTGTGAGAAAAGTAGTTTCAGTCCCATGCCCAGGTCGAAAACCAAACTGTTCCTGTCCTAGGATATAGTTCCTTTCCAAAACATCAGAGAGGAGCTTACTGACCCATCATTCCAGGATCTTCATTTGGTAAAGTAGAAGGGAAATAGGCCTATAATTACTAAAGACTGCTGGGTCTAGCAATGTTTTCTTTAGAAGTGGTGTCATAAGAGCATTTTTCCATGTTGCTGGAACCAGGCCAGTTCATAAGGAATGGCAGCAAATTTTCCACAGCGCTGGGAGTCTCAATTTGTGAACTCCTTCCAAATCCTGTGTGGCAAAGGATCAACAGGTGAACCAGAGGATATAGATAGCACTATGGGTTTAAATTCATCCAATGAGGGGCAATCAAGGTGATCTAACATGGCTGCAGGGGAGAAACACTCAGAGCGGAATGAAGTGCTCTTTCCTACATTGTTTACATGGGAAGTGCTAAATCCCAAGGAGGTCTGGTTCGAGTTATCAATATCCGTGATGATTTTATTAATCCTATCCTCAAAATTAGCCACATTGTAGCACAGTGAGAGGCAGGAATAGGATAGCTCAGGCAATCCGGTTGAAAAAGTTAGCACATTATGCTGAACACTTTCTTTGCACTGTTAGGTGCAGCTAAAATGGCACTGTTGAAATATTCAGCCTTAGCAATTTATTTGTATACTGTCTTAAGGCTGTCTTAACAGTGTTCTTGTCCTCCTCTTTATAAGCCTTCCGCCTCTGTCACTCAGCTTGTTTGCAGGTAACTTTCAAGGCTTTCAGCAAGGTGTTAAACCAGGGGGCACAGGGTTTCCCAGTCAGTTTCACTGCGAGAACATTAGCCAACTTAATTAAAAGTAGGCCAGAGAGCTGTATGTTGATTCGCGTGGGATCTAGGTACCTCCTACAAAATGTGAGAAGGATTTCTTAAGGATCAGAATCTGGCATCCGGTAGATTGGGTTGGTTTCTGTTTGCGCAGTACAATCATATCTTGTTGGTTGGTTGACAATCACATTCTTTGATGATCTTTGCCACAAAAGCCAGTCAGCAAGTTTGGGGGCTTACCTGTGGGGATCATCAATGCAGGATTGATGCAAGCAGTTGAAGGCTACTCAGCCCTACCGAAGGAGGAAGTGGTGGTCAATGGATGAAATGTTCTCACAATTGCTCCTCTGATATCAGGCCATCCTGCATTGGTTCAAACAGACACATGCATGCCCTGGCTTAATATCAACAGGCAGAAGGGCATTGAAGGGCCACCCTAGTTGTCATGGCCTATGCGCTGTGTTTCTCTGAAGAGGCCAACCTCATGTCCTTGTAGGCACTCCTCCCAATGTTTTGTTTTAAATTCTAGATAGAGGGGGCATGGACTGTGGATGTTTTTAGTTTATTTACCCTTGCCAAAAAATCTTCTGAAGACAAGCCCCCTGATTCCAACCCTCCGACATGTGCTAAGGAACTTTAAGTGGATGATTGTGTGATTGATCCTAGTTGTGCTGCCTATGTCCATAGGTTTTCAACTTGCTCCAGCTGGCAGTGACAACTTCATTCAGTCTTCCACTACATCATCCTGCATTGAAAATTCCTTTTCCCCTAAATAGAACTCTTGCTATGTTATTCCTGTCAGCTTAGAGGTTGAAAGGTAAAGGTCCATCAGTTGTAATGCTCCACTTAGTTAGACAATGTAATTCTGTTAGCTATTAACCCTTTAATGCTGGCAAGTTTTTCATGTTGTAGGAGGCCTTTTGCCTTCCAATGAGCATTTCTGGAGTCATGTCGTACATCATTCATTCTTCAATTCATGTGGAAGGGGTTTCTGAAGGGTTTATCTTTAGCTTTCCGAAAGTGTTAGTGAGTAGCAATAATGACCTCTTGGGCTCCTAAGTATCATTTTCAACTCTGGAGTTGCTGAATTTTTGGTTGCCCTATAGCTTCACTCTACCCAGGCCATTGTGTGAGTCTTTTTCTTTTCTCTGATTGTTAGACTTTTCATCCTTGGCGTGGTCTCCCTTAACTTTTTGCCTCTGTTTCCCAGGTGGTTGATGTGTGCTGGACTCTATTGTTGCTGTTTTTGTTACTCTGGGCACTTTATCACTGCTAACCAGTGCTATAGTGCAAGTGCTTCTACACAAAATGTGTATGTAATTGGTTCATCCATGATTGGCTTATTTGATTTACTAGTAAGTCCCTAATACAGTGCACTAGCGGTGCCCAGGGCTGTAAATCAAATGCTACAGGTCATGGGCACCTCTAGTGCACTCTAATAGGGACTTACCAGTAAATCAAAATCTGCCAATAATGGAAATCAAATTACACATACATTTTATATATAAGCGCACTTGAGCTCATGAGCCAACAACATCCTCATTTTCTACAACTTCAACTAGTGAGCCCTCTATTCCTCTCTGTCCTGCAACTCTTCAGGAGTCAGACCCTTCGCTGAGAAACTGCTACCTGCCCTGGCCTGGAGATCCTCCCGCCAGACAGAACAGGCCCACCCACAATACCACTGTGAATACTCTGCACCTTATCCTCCTCCTCATCCTCATCTCCTGTGTTCCACTCAGCTTCCTTGGCTGCCACCCAGGCCCTCAGTGCTTTTTGCAGCTCCTCCTTCCTGGTTGAGCTCTTAATGGGGCAGGCAAGATCCTCACTGAACTGTTTCAATTGTGCCACTGTGTAACTCTCCAGTTTCCCTAAATCAAAAGCAGCTCCAGCTGATGCATCTCCAGACTGAGATATGGTGAAAAAGTCAACAGAAGTGCAAAGTTCCAAAGGCAGAATACAAGTTTCCAATGAAGTTAAAAAGTCAATCAAGGATTACCTCAAAATGGAAGTAGGGAAAAAATAAAAAAAAAGAGAAAAAGCTAAACCACAAGACAAGTAGTATGTGGTCACGTAGTGGTCTGCACTGAAAACAGCAGTGTACACTTAATCACTGTATGTCAAGTACAAATACAAGTCCAATCCCAACTGCCGGGTAAAGAAAAATCACCCTCAGTTAACCCCCGCTCACCCCCTTAGTAGCTTGTCACAAGCAGGCAGGCTTAACTTCAAAGTCTAGGTGTAAGTATTTTTACCAACACACACAGTAACTTGGTGAAAACACTACAAAATGACACAACACAGGTTTAGAAAAATAGGAAATATTTATCTAAACAAAACAAGACCAAAACGACAAAAAACAACATACACAAGTCAAGTTATCAATTAAAAAGCAAAAAGAGTCTTAAATCCTTTAGTAAACAGTAAAAACACTGTTAGCGTTAAAAAGTACCTGGGTAGTGTCAAAATAACACGCATGGACGAGTGTGCGTCGAAAAAGGTTAGCGATGCATTGATTTTTCACCCGCTAGCGAGACCACGTGTCGTTTATCCTCCTCCGGTTGGGTCGGCGATTGTCTTTTTCTTCTCTGCAGGAGAGCGGTTCATCAATCCGGGCAAGCACTCGGGTCCGGATGGGCTAGTGTTGTTTTTCCACGCCCAGCAAGGTTTGGGCCAACATTCCTGCCGCACGGTATCAGCAAAACCGCGCAACGTGAGTTGCGATGTTATCAGCCTCTTTCAGTGGGTGTTGCGCATCGTTTCTCCAGCTGCGTGCATCGATCTTTCGAGTTTCGATTTCTGCCGCGAAGCCGGTGGCGTGTCCTTTTTCAGCGGAGTCTCAGAAGGAGTGTCAATATTTTCCCTGCACGGCGGTCTGTGAGTGGATATTCAGTCTTGGTCTGCCAGCTTTATCTTCCAAGGCCAAAGGAAATGGATAGGGCACCACTTGGCAGAGCAGGAGTCTCAGCAGAGAGTCCAGGTGGTGGCAGGAGGAGTCTTTGTTGGCCTTGAGACTTCAACAACAGGAGGCAAGCTCATGACAAGCCCTTGCAGATTTTTTCACAAGCAGGAATGCACAACAAAGTCCAGTCTTTGTCCCATTTCACCAGGCAGAAGCAGCAACTGCAGGGTAGCTCCACAAAAGACAGTCACAGGCAGGGCAGCACTTCTCCTGAGCTCTTCAGCTCTTCTCCAGGCAGAGGTTCCTCTTGATTTCCAGAAGTGATCTAAAGTCTGTGGTTTTGGGTGCCCTTCTTATACCCATTTTGGTCTTTGAAGTAGGCATACTTCAAAGGAAAGTCTCTCTTGTTTGTGAAATCCTGCCTTGCCCAGGCCAGGCCCCAGACACACACCGGGGGGTTGGAGACTGCATTGTGTGAGGGCAAGCGCAGCCCTTTCAGGTGTAAGGGAAATCAGAATATGCAGGCTACACCCCAGTTCCCTTTGTGTCACCGTCTAGAGAGAGGTGCAAACAGCTCAACTGTCAAACTGACCCAGTCAAGCAATCCACAAACAGGCATGATCACTTTCTAAAAGTGGCATTTTCAAACACACAATCATAAAATCAACTTTAAATAAAGAAGTATTTTTAAATTGTGAGTTCAGAGACCCCAAACTCCAGATGTCTATCCGCTCCCAAAGGGAATCTACGCTTTAATCATATTTAAAGGCAACCTATTAGAGGGATAGGCCTTGCAACAGTGAAAACCAAATTTGGCAGTATTTCACTGTTGAGCCATATAAAACACATTAGTATATGTCCTGCCTTAAACATATACTGCACCCTGTCCATGGGGCTACCTAGGGCCTACCTAAGGGGTGTCTTCCATGTAAGAAAAGGGAAGGTAAGGCCTGGCAAGTGGGTACACTTGCCAAGTCGAATTGGCAGTTAAAATCTGCACACACCAATGCTGCAGTGGCAGGTCTTAGACATGTTTACAGGGCTACTAATGTATGTGGCACAACCAGTGCTGCGGGCCCAATAGTAGCATTTGATTTACAGGGCCTGGGCACCTCTAGTCCACTGTACTAGGGACTTACCAATCAATCAAATATGCCAATCATTGAAATCCAATTACACATAAATTAAAACAGGAGCACTTGCACTTTAGCACTGGGTGGCAGTGGTAAAGTGTCCAGGGTAACAAAAGCAGTAAAAACAGAGATTAGCACAAATCAACAACCTGGGAAACAGGCAAAAAAGTTAGGGGAGACCACCCCAAGAATGCCAAGTCTAAAATATAATAAATAAATGATAGATAAATGATAGATAACATGGATCCATATGACACTGTGCAAGTAATTGAGAATCGCCCTGTCCTAAGTAACTTAATGGTCTGGGCTCTATTTAGCAGAAATGAGGTGAACCATTTCAGTGATGATTTATTAATGCCAGCAGCAGAGGAACAGTCAAACAAGATGTTAGGATCGACTGTGTTGAATGCTTCTTAAAAGTCCAGTAAGATCAGGGCATTATTCTGACCATTATCTAAGTTTTTTTTTTAAAGTTGACTAAAGACCAAAACTGACACAGTGCTTGCTATGAGCGGGTCTGAATCTGGTCTGAAACTCATCTGAAGCACAGAGAGGCAATTGTTATGTTATTCTGCAAATGATTGCTTGAGGTCTGGGTTATATTTATTCCCTCAGCTTAATGGTAAATGGGAGTGGAGAGTGCAGATGAGGATTCTTACGGTCAGTAGAGGGGTAAGTACATTTCTCTTTAAGATGATGGAAACTTCGCCTAGGCTCAAAGATTAAATAAGATATGTCTGAAATTGGAAAAGCAATTTTTGAGTACAGTGATATGAAAATAGAGACAAAGGCCATAAGGAAATCCAGACTTTGTTTTATGTAATCAAGAATTAATTTGATCCTCAGAAATCGATGATAGACTATTCAAATATACAGCACAAAAGGAAACAAACACCTCAACTGAAATAAAAAGAATGGCCTCAGTTTCATTGCTGATTTTAGTGATTTTATCTATGAAGTGTGCACTGATACGATCACAAAGCTCCTGAGAGCAAGACACTTCTGGCAAAGTGTTTGAAGTACAGAAAAAAAGAATTACCTGAATGTCAGCCGCATCCACATCACCACCAGGCAGAGGCTCTCAGACTGCCCTGCGGCCAATCCTAATGCGCTCTCATGCTGCTGGCAGAATGAAAGCAGCATCAGGATTGGCCTGAGTACCCTTACTTTGCAATCCCAGTCTAGGAGCCTGTACCTGCTGTCTCCAACCTGGCAACACAGCTCAGGTTACAGAGAGCTCAGTGAACATACAGATTTGGCTGTCCTGAGATGGCCGGCAAAACCCACATGTGCAGTGACAGCAGTGCCACTACTCCTTCTCCCTGCCTGTCATCCCCTGTGGCCCTGCCCCCTAGAAAAAGAAAACAATAGCAGGGCTTGCCCTCCTACTCCCAGGCCTGAGACACAGGCAACCGCCACCCTGCAGCTCCAGACGCACAACACGAGGTCTGTAATGTAGTATGATAGTATGATAAACATCAACCTATGATTTTGGTGCACAAGTGTGAGCTGTGGGGTTCACCACTTCCATTAACCCGCATTTATTTGAAGGCTACGTCGGCGCAATCTCCCAACAGCCTGTGATCTTGGTTCACCTGTGCTAATGGCTCTGGGAGCTGGAAAGTTGCCTAGAAAAAGCCAGGGAATACTTCTAATGCACCCATGAAGCTCCAAAACACCTCACGGCGTATGGGAGAAGAATGTGCTGCTGTAGAACTCTTCCAGGGGGCCACACTTAGACTGGGGAGGGACATCATCCCCCATGCTGTTTTGCTGCCTGCCCTCCCCCTTGTGACTCGTGCTTTTAAGCAACATCAGACCCCGCAAAGCGGGACGCCCTGCTATAGAACTCTCCCTGGGAGCCACGCTTAAACTGGGGTGGGACTTCATCCCCCAGACTGCCTTGCTGCCAGCCCTCCCCTTTGTGACTCATGCTTTTAAGCACCATCGGACCCTGACGCCCCCGTCTTCGCCCGTCATCGCATGATAGAGGCTGGGCTGAGCATCTTTATTTAGCTGTTGAGAAGTACGTTTTTGCTCCAGATTTGTGTTGTAAACTTTTTAAGCTGGTAAGGATATGGGGAAATGCAAAGCTGTGGAGGCTCCTGCACATATGTGTGGTCCAAAAAAATGCAAGAAATGCCCAAATAATAAGTCCAGCTCTTTGAGCAATACGGAAATTAACACCTTAGAAGACATTGATACTCTAATTGAAGAAGTAGAGGCCATCTTGAGAAGTAATACTAATATTGTCCCTGCAAACTGTGACAGCTTAGCTAATAAAATCCCTGATATGTTTAAAAAAAGGCTGCAGTTGTCCAAAATCTCAAGGGAGTCTGGTCAAAAGAAAGCAAATCAACTCATAAGATCAGGCTTAACCCCGGTGCCGACCACCACCCAGTGCAGTGGGCATGGATGCATCATTGCGCAATATAGATGGCTCTACTGCAGGAGAAGAGGCCCTCAGCCCCCCCCAAACCCTGGGGTCCTGGTGGTCCGGAAAATGTTGTGCTCTAATCAGTATGGCCCTCTGGCGGAGACTGGGGGGCTTTGTGATACTGCTACTCTTGCACGCAGTGGAGCTTCTGTTGATGACAATGTTTTGACCAACACATCCTTGGGGACGGGAAGGTTGTCTATGCCGTGTAGCAATTCTGAACTGCCATCTGTTCACTAGAAACTGGATGACGTTAAGAGCCCGGTGTTGATGCTGTTAAATAAAATAATGAGGGAACCTTATCAGATCTGTGGGTGCAGGTGTTTGAATCTAAGTATGGGTGGGACCTTGCCTGTTTTTAGGGGGAACGTCCACAGGCACTGTTGTGCCCAAACTTAGGCTACCAACTGGCAACCATTTCTCAGGGCCTGCTATTAATCTCCCTTCTATTAGTTCTACCAATTCATCTGCTCCCCAGATTAAAGTAACATGGGTCCCATTAGAGGCCAGCAGGCTTAAGTGTAGTCTCGATGCTAAGGGCAGGAATTATGCTGAGTTAGGCAGATCTGATGAAGTTCAACCAGTGGAGTATACAAGGGGCCCTTATGGGGTGGTTGGTACATAGATACCAGCTAGATAAATTATCCCAAGAGCATGTCAAACTAGGTTATTAGATTGCGCCCCCCAACATTCTTATGTAAGATTGCTAACTACTAAGAAACAGGCCCAAGGCCCGGAAAGATCAGGAGGCACAATCTTTATGGTCGAGGAACCAAAGTTGCCATTAGGGACTATGGAAACACTGGAGTCCCTGATTAATAAGGTAATTTACTGGTTGAGAGCTCAGCGAAACTGTCTTTCTGTTGTCCGAGCAGACATTTTAGAGGTTGGAAGACACAGCCAGCCAGGTTCAAATTTTGATTTTATTCAGATTTTTCTTGTTGACAAGTTGTTAGCAAATAATCTCATTGACTTTGAATTGCACACCTGTCACCTTATTAATCCTAGAGGGGTTGGTATTAAATTAAAATTCTCTCGCCTGCCATCAGTTCACCCACTATACATAGGAGAGAAGTAGGAGAGAAGTGCGATACTAGTCATAATCGTGCTCCGGCATTGGTAGCTCATAATCTCCCCTTACCTACAGATGTCAACTGACTATTCACTGTGGTCTATCCAATAATTCCAACAGTGGCTTCTTCGGGCAGGGGCAGGGTGTTAGACAGGTCTGTCAACTGTAGGGAAGTTCAGCGACATGGGTTTAACATCCTGGAAGATAGTACCAAACTATCTATTATGTCCTGGAATTTAGCTGGGCTGGGAAATAAACGAGTGGACCCGGAGTGGGCCGTCTACATAAATAAGCAGGATATATGCTTATTCCAGGAGACTTCCTGGAAGGGTTTCAGTCTCATTATGCCTCTCTGTCTGACTCATTATATGGTGGCTCAACCTGCAGAAGGGGGCAGTTGCTGGGCCAAGGGGGGCCTATTGCCATTGATAAATAATAATTTCAATGTGATCATTCAGTGCCCAAATTAGACTCCCATGACATAGGAGGTGTACAGCTCAGCTTGAATTCAATTTATTCTTTAAGGTAATAATAATTAATGTCTATGCTAGGTGAGAGTCGCAGGGAGTAGAGTCTCAGACTCTGGTCCAGCTAACTGAACTTATTGATATCTTGCATTATTCCATTAAACTAGTGGTTGTGGGGGATATGAATTGTACATTTGAACCCTCTCCTATAATTTGTGATCTTACAGTGGAAGAGGACGAATATTAGGGTATTCCACAACTGACGGGTGAATGATTGAGTATTCTCTCTCGTGTCGCCCTTCAGTTGACATCACTGTGTCTAAGCATCACTCTAACCTTTCAGCGTGGGAAGTCCACTAGTGTTATTGACTATTTTCTAGTGGATGTTAGGATGTGGCCGATGCTGGAAGATAAGAGGGTTCATTTTTGTCATGACAGTGATCACAATCCTCTGCTTCTTACCTTGTACATTGTTGAATTTAGAAGGTCTCAGAATACCTGTTACACTTCGGTCCCCGAGCCATTAGTGGTTAATAATTACAAACATGTTCGCTAGCCAAAAGTAATATCTTATCTGCATCTACTTAAGGAGATCTATAAATTGTTTGTTGACGCTGTGGCTAATTATGAAGGGTACAAGGTTAGAAATATCCAGATTCTTAATATTCATGAGGCACTGTTATCTGAAGTACAGAATATTTTTTATAGGAAGATTACCACCAAGCGATCAGGTGTCACACACAAAACAAAGGAGTGGTTTAACAAGGATTGTTCTAAGGCCAAGTTAGCAGTAAAGTTAGCAATTGTGTGTCATTCAAAGGGGAGTCTTTAGAACAGCCAGAAATGCCTTTAATAGGGCTATAACACCAGCAAAAAAAAGCTGGGAAGACTCTATCTGGCAGAACCTGCTTGATGATACTAAGTGTAACGATGATGTGACCTTTTGGAAATTGCTCTCCAATAGAAACAATGGGGGTGGTAGCGTTATTTGTACTCACATTCAACCAGAGAGTTGCATGGAACATATTTCCAATCTTTATGCCACGCCCTGCGATATTTTTATCCACGACTCCCCCCACTGCAGTCGGTTCAAATACACTCACTGTCAGGTGGCACAGGGGCAAAAGTGTGCAATTATGATGATTACATTGTCCTTACTCTGGGGGAAACTATAGCCGCCATATGACTCCTTAAAACCATCTAAAGCCCCAGGTCCAGATGAGATACTGGGGGATTTATATAAGTTTGAGCCAGAAATTTGGTCCAGTTATATATGTTATCCAATGCATTAGAAGCTTGGGGCCCAATGCCCAGCACCTGGAAAGAGGACACAATAATATCTATTTATTATAAGAAGGGTGAAGTGAGTTCCCTGAAAACTATAGGCCCATCAGCCTTATCGACAACCTTCAAAATGTTTTTGCTAAACAGTTACTGGATAGGCTGTTGGATTGGGTCGAAGTCAAACATGTGATGTCCCCCCTGCAGGCGGGCTTTTATTCTAAAACTAGCACGGTGGATCAAGTCTTTCGATTGGCGCTTCTTTATTGGAAATATGTAACCCTGGGCAACAAAACCTATACATTGCTTTTGTGGACCTTCGGTCTGCATTTGATTTGGTCCCCAGAGAGAAATTGTGGGATGTCTTACAAACAATAGGTGTTCCAGGGAACATAATCCATCTCATTCAGTGGCTACACGAGGGCACATATGCTCAGGTGAGATGGGTAATCAGGGTGAACTAACAGATCATATTTCTTGCCAGTGGGGAATCCGTCAAGACTGTGTCCTGGCTCCAACACTATTCACCCTATATATAAATGAGGTGGTCCAAGCTGTGTCTTTTTGCCAGAATGATGCTTCCCTCCTTAAATGCTAAAAAAATCCCTATATACTCTTTCCAGACAACTCTCTTCTACTTTCTAAGGCTCTAATGAGGCTCCAGACCCTTGTAAATAAGTTTACAGCGTTTGCGCTGATTGTTTGTTGGAACTGAATGTTAGCAAAACCAAATTGATGGTGTGTAGCCCGGGACCAGGCACAAGATGCACGATCACTGTAGTTGGGGTCCTTTAGGTGAAGTCACTTCAATAATTTTAGTTGGGTGTCAGGATCTCTAATAGACTGCATTGGGAGGATCAGATTAGTAAAAGCGTCTCCCTACTCCAACATAGATCAGGAGCCATTCTGCGCTTACACAAAAGCACCGATATGAAAGCTGTCTATTAAGATCTATTGTTTTTGCATTTGTCACCCCAAGTGGGAAGGGTATGCCCAGACGTGGGTCCCGTGCTTGCCATGCCACCAGATTCAAGCTAGCCTGGCTGATGAAGGTTGATATCCTGAAACCGGTCCCAGGATGCTTGTTTCCGGTCCAGGGAGGACCAGCCTGGCAGTTCGGGCTGGACTGTTCCCATGAGGAACAGGGTCAAGACTGATTTTCATATGGCTGGTTCCAAACTAGGGTGGCATGGTGAGCAAAAGAATGATGGATGAAACCCAGATCTATGACTGGGGGTGAGTGTTTGCATTGTTCAGCACTCCGTCCATCATCCTTTTGTGTTGCAAAAGTTGCCCTATGTGGGAAGGGTATGCCCAGACGTGGGTCCCTTGCTCACTGTGCCACTGGATTCAAGCTAGCCTGACTGATGAAGGGTGATACTCTGAAACTGGTCCCAAGATGCTTGTTTCCAGTCCAGGGAGGACCTGGCTTGGCAGTTCAGGCTGAACTGTTCCCATGAAGAACAGGGTCAAGACTGATTTGTATATGGCTGGGTCCAAACTTGGGTGGCATGGTGAGCAAAAGAACAATGGATTAAACCCGGATCTATGACTGGGGGTGAGTGTTTGTATTGTTCAGGACTCCGTCCATCATCTTTTTGTGGTCCATGAATATTTTGTGGCAGCAGCAAATCTCCAAGCATCCGCATAGGAAGGATCAAAGCTGTGGAGGTTTGGCATCATTTGGAAGGAGGCCACCCTCCTCTGCTCTTAGTGACTTCCCTTTATGCCAGGAAAGACATGTGCTATACCTAAAGCCCATTCACCCCTGCAGGGCTTCCTAACCACCAGTCCTGGTTTGTGATCTGCCTTCCCTTCTTCTGCCCCTAACCCCATGGTAATTGAGTGCATGGGAAGTGAAAAAATACCACCTACAACCCACACTATATCCTGCGACTATTCTTGGTACCTCTCTCATTTAGTTTTAGTCTTGCTGGTGACGCTATAACTTTAACCCGGTGAAATCAAGTACTGAGGTTTGCAATTGTATCTGAAGTTAAAGCCATAATCAAAACTGTACCCACCCCTACCAACCACCCAAACTTCCATTATATTTGGAAAGGTTTAACCACTCATAAATGGTATCCTGCTGTATAGGATAATTGTAGGTCCTGTTAGCCACAGCCAATGCTTTAGGTAACATCTATTGTCTGAACTTATCCCCAAAGAGTTTTACCGTTTTGTTCTCCTATGTCTAAGATAGGACCAAAATGCTTGTGATTGAGGCCCTTTAAATATAGGTCCAATGTTGAGAAAAGTAGACATCATTACACATTAATGGCCGTATTTAAGATCCCCTAGTGCAATTCTAACAGCACATTAGCATCATTTTTTAATGCTAATGTGGCTTTAGAAGGCCAAAAATGCCACACCATATTTACAAAGTGGCACAATGCATGAATTGTGCCACTTCGTATCACATTGTGCTACATTATGCCTGCTCTAGGCATAATGTATACAAAAGGGGCATACAAGCTTTAAGGGGGCCGAAAAAATGGCGCAAGGAAATCTAACAGACTTACTTGCACCATTATTTCCGGCACTTTTAAAGCCTGCTCAGAGAAGGCATTAAAAGAGGGCATGCCACTGAATACATGGGCCCATATGTACTCTGCAGGAGTAGCGCCAACATTTTGGCACTACTCCTGCAGAGTACCTCAATAGCTTTAGAACAAATGATGCTATTGCCCCCTACCCTGCTCCATGGTGTGCTGTATTTTAAAAACGGCACACACATGGTGGCAGTAGGGGTACACTAAAGGGTGCAAGAAAAGTGGTGCTGCACTGTGTGCAGTGCCTTTTCTTTCTTAAATATGCCCCTAAGTGTGAACATGGTTCTGTACATAAAGCTTACTGCTGGACTTTTATAAAACAAACTGTAAATTACATGATAAAACAGTTGTAAATACTTTTAAAGCACTTTTAGCACTGCCAAGGTGAATAACACAACGTTGGGATTGGTAGTTACTTTTAGGGCAGCACAATATGCCAATAATGTCAGCATCCAAGGGAGTGGTTGCAATGTGAGAAACAATGTCAAAACTGAGAGCAGGTGTGCTGGCTAATAATTCTGTATAGTATGAGTTTATCGTAGTCGTATGAAAACAGAGACATCACATGACATTAATTTCTTTTGTTAAAATCTATTTTATTTATTTTGTTTCTTTTTTATTTTTGGTTGCAAACACCTTTAGCTTTGTTATATTATTGCAGTTAATAAACGAATGAACAAATACAGCTGTATCGTGTTAATAATTGGTACATGGTGTGTTGCCACAATAGCCACAACATACATATGGTTGCTAGTATGATCTGCTGCAAGGTGATACTTTTCCAACATTAATTTCAGTTAGAGCAAAAGAGAACACATTATTTCAACATTATGAACATTAAAAAAACAAAGATATGCTATTAAAGTTACTAGATTGGAGTATGTCCGTACATATTTGACATTCGTTGGTTAGATACTACCTGAGGAGTGATGTCAGTGCCTGGATTAAGATGTGTTGTGAAGAGCGTGGATTGGCTCATATTTAGGGGCATATTTATACTCTGTTTACGCCGAATGTTAATGACATGCAAGGTAGGGGTTCCCATCCCAAAAATTACTTTAAGGCCTGTGCGCCTTATTTATACTCCTGCGTCATTTTGATGCACAGGAGGGGTCGGGCTTAAAAAAACGTCGCACAGCCTGATGTGCGCTGTTTTTTAACGCCTGGGTGAGGGCAGGCGTTAAGGGACCTGTGGGTTCACTTCCATGGTCCCTGCCCCCAGGGACACCCCCTGCCAGCCATGATGAGGGGACCCATCCCAGGTAGGCACAGGAAAGTTGGGGTAAGTATCAATTTTTTATTTTTTTAAAGTGGCCTAATTCCCCCCCCCTACATGCCACTGTGCCCAATGACCATGCCCAGGGGACAGAAGTCCCCTGGGCAAGGCCATTGGGAAAGGGGCATGACTCCTGTCTGTGCTAAGACAGGAGTCATTTCAATGGGGGTTGTGCATCATAAAATGGAGCAAGTCCGGTTTGAGCCATGATTTTTGACTCAAACCTGACTTGCACCATTTTTTGACGCACAATCCCCATTCTCCCCTACGCCGTGGCTGCCTGGTTTGAGTCATTTTTGTTTTACTCTGACCAGCCCGCAACGCTGGCTAACGTCAATCTTTAAATAAGGCCCTGCATGGTGCGTAGGAATGGCGTTAGCCGGCGGTAAATTTTTTGACACAAACCAGCACCAGTGCTGGTTTGCGTCAAAAAGTATAAATATGGGGCTTAATTCGGTGTTTAGCCTTGCATAGTCGCAGTGAAGGGCAGTTGATTATGCGCAGGGGTGTCTGGTTAGTAGCAGGGGTAAAATCAAAGAGCATGACATCCCAGGCAGCCTCTATCAGGTATTTTTGCAGGCTTAATGTGCCCTCCCTGTGTAAAGCCATGCTTTCTGCTCGGGCCCATGTAAGTAAAGATATATATCAGGCTTGCAGTGCAGAGGGTTCAGGTGATTTCCAGTGCCGCCCTGCGAGGTGCTTGGCTACTATGAAGCCTATGTCTATGAACAGCTTAGAGGCTTTCTGCACTTTCGGCCTACGATATAAACCCAAAAGGCAGCTTCCACAGGTGTGTAGGTCTGGACGTTCAGTGCACTTCTCACATGGCATTCATAACCCTTCAAACAAGTATGGCCACAGAAGTTGTCATATAACGGATGCTGTTGGATTTTTGGAGGGTGGTATTTACCAATTTTTTTTTTTTTGGTGGAGGTCTTTTTAGCTTTTATTACCAGTGTTTAGCTGTTGTTTGATGTTTTTAAATGCTTGATTTGCAATATGGCAGTAAAGTTACTTTCAGAAATATTGCTTGGGCTACGTTACCATACGGGGCAATATCAAAAAGTTAAAATATAAGGACTTAGTAGTTCCATGGAGCAGATTGTATGCACAGTTACACAGATATTGATAGAGCTGTGTTAAAAATATTGTAAGTTGTCTAAGCAATGCTAATGGTGTTTCCAATGCATAGGAGAGAGTACAACGTGAAAGTAACAACACTGTGATAACAGTAATTAAACATTACTTTGTCTGTTAAGAGTGTGATATCAGAACTGCATTATATCAGATGTGCTAGAGATATAAACACAGGTATTTGTCAACAAAAATAAATGTGTGTGATTACTTCAGGTCATTTGTACATATTTATGAAGCACACTACTATATTTTCCATTCAATAGTGCCTCCACAGATATTACATGTTTTTATAGCACTAGAGGTTTCACTTATATCAGCTTTTCCAAATCAACCATTTCGAAAAAGCAACTCATATTCCTGAATGTTCTTGATATCTTTCTTTGTAAAACCAGACATATGATGGTGGGTTACTATGCATGCTGCAGTGTGCCAACTTCCACATCACTAATTTCTATGTACATGTTAAGCCTGACAAAATTGTGCAGGGCACAGTATACAATAATAAAGGCAGGGAACTCCCACAGATGTCTAATACCCATCCAGGGTGAGCAGTATAATGCATTAGAGTGGAGCTGTTTAACTTCCTCTAAATTATTTAAACATTAAGGCTCTCTTTTTGAGCTTGGTGGGTGGGTTTTCCCTTCTGCCAAACTCCAGGCAGCATGGCTGCGGTCATAAGGGTGACCACCTCTCTGGATCTACCAGTTTCCACCTGCCAAGCTAGCAGGAAACAGGCTACAGCATTGTCTCCAGCTCGTAATCGAGCTGACGACAATGCTGTATCCCACAGGGTGTACTAGCACCGTCGTAATGTTCACTGTCTGCGCAGCAAAGGGTAAACATTGCAATGGTGCTGGGAAGGGGGAACCCTGCACTGCCCATGCCAAGTGCATGAGCAGTGCAGGGCCCCTCCCTATTGCCCCCTGCATCTGTTCTCTGCCAGCCTTTTCATGGCTGTGAAACCTCCATGAAAAGGCTGTCAGAGAACAAAGTCATAATCCGCAGGGTAGCGCTGCATGCATCGCTGCCCTGGCGGATTACGATCTCTGCCACCGCTAGACCTTTGGGATCATGGATCCCGGCAGTGCTGTTGGAACCCTGGAGGTCTGACCACCAGGGTCTTTATGTGGCGGTCAAACCGCCACCGTAGTGCTGGTGGTCTGAAGAACGCTGTCTTCATAATGAGCCCCCTGCCAGCGGTTGAAACCACTCATTTCTTTGCCCAGTGAGCTCCAACTCTGTAACCAATATTTGCAGATGCAATTGGGTAAAGATGTGCAAATAATTGCCACATGTGCATCTAATTTTGTTAATCCTTTACTGTTGGGGCTCATTTATGAATGCATTGCCTGTGGTCACCTTTATTTATCCTGTATCATGTAACTTGTGTTTCTTAAAAGTTCATGCTTATGTCTTCATAACCTTTGTCCACAACCAGTCTCAAGGCCAAATCTGCATACTTTTAGGTCTGGTTTTAGCTAAGAGTGTTTGATTTTACTATCTTTACTTGTGTAATCTATTTATTAATTGGTGCTCTCATACAGCTCTCTTCATCCACTGGTCTGTTCTTGGGTCATTCACATTTCCCTCTCCTCCTGTACATAATAGAGCATCCAGCAGGGGGGGGTCAGACAATTTCAGCCACTGATTAACTTCACTATGACTGATAGTATTTTGCCTTTTCACAAGGAGCACATCCACACATAAAGTACTTCCCTTCAGTGCCAGGGACTACATTGGAAATTTGTTCTACCACGGACCAAAAAAAATATTTAGCCATCTGGTGGTCTTCATGAAACCTTTGCCTTATTCTGTTTTTTGCTGAATTTGTTTTTGTTACCTTTAGGACTCTGCACGGGTGTTGTGCTCTCTCCTTTAAACATTGTGAAATTGGCTTACTCCCAATTGGCACATTTATTTTACTTGTAAGTCCCTGTACAGTGGTCAACATTTACCCAGAGACTTTAAATTAAATGTCACTTGGGGAACTACAGCACTCACTGTGCCACCTACTTAAGGAGACCATAAAACATGTCTTAGTTCTTCCATTGTAGCCTGTGCATGCTGTTTTAAACTGTCACTTCGACTTGGCCAAGTTAACCATTTGACAGGTCTATACCTTCCCTTTTAATACATATAAGTCACTTCTAGGGTGGGCCTAAACAGCCCATAGGGTGGGGTGCAGTGTATTTAAAAAGTTGGACATATATTTTAAACTTTTACATGCCCTGGTGTTAACTCTTAAATCCGTTTTCATTCCTGTAAGGTCAACCTCCCTTATAGGGTAACAATAGGTTACATTATTACATTTATTAAGTGACCACTTTCAATTGGGAGAAGGTAGGAAAATCAGTTTGGTATCTAAGTATTGGTAATTTAAAAATCTCTTCAATGGTAAAGTTGGATTTTAAGACTCAGTTCTGAAAATACTACTTTTAGAAAGTTGGCATTTTCCTCTCCCAATCATTTGGTGCCTACAGCTTGTATCCTGGGTCACATGAGTAGGTATAGCTGGCAATTGGTCTTTGTGTATTACTCCCAGACAGTGAGACAAAGGGAAGGAATGAGTGTTAGCAGGTTGGGGCATCAATGAGTTGATGAGGGGGCAGAGCTGTGACCAACCAGATTTGCACATCAAAAAAGACTCTCAGCACACTCACAAAGGTTTCACACCGGTTTTATATGCCCCATGACAAGCAGGTGCCAGGGCAAGTGGTAGGAAATTCCAGACGCTTCTTTACGGTGAAGACTCTAGAAGCTTTTCCCACTTCAAAGTGGGAACGAGGTATAATTATTGGACCCTCAGACCCAACTCTTCAGTACACCTCTGGATCTGTAGAAGACCCAGAAAGACTGTTGTGCTGCTCTGCTGCAAGAAGGACTGATACTCTACTGCCCTGCATCTCTGCTGCCCTGATGCCTGGCTGCCTGAGCGATAAGGACTGGATCTGCACCTTGAACCCAGGACCACCAGAGTGACACCAAGGGCTAGTTGGCTAGCATCCTAATCAGAGCCTCATGTACAGCAAAGGATTCAAATACCTCAAAGGCAAGTTTCAAGATGGCAGTTCCCCCTGCAGTCCAGCAATTACCAGGCAGCAGGTCAACACAGCAAAGCAGTGAGCAAAATGGCAGCCCCTCCTGACAGCACAACAGGCCTCTGGAAATGTGCCCATGTAGAACCAGCAGTGTCTAGGTGCAAGTCTCATGTAGTGTGTATTGATCTGGGGTCAGAGCCCCAGTACTTATACTTGAAAATGCCTTTGATGTAGGGGGTGACTTCAAAAGTACCCTCAGATGTGCACAAAGATCCCTTTCAGCCCAGCCCTGGCTCCAGATGATCGGTAGGGGATAAATCAGCCCTTTGTGTGAAGGCAGAACATAACCCATTCAAATATAAGTGTGAACCACTTCTTCTTCTCCCTGCCCAGGAAGACTATCAGTATGCAGATAAATGTAGATATATTCCCTGCACATCCAGCCCTTCCTGTGTTGTGGCTGTTTGGAAATATTGCACAAAGTGTAGCTGTCACCCAGGCGAGACGTGTATTGCAGACAGGCTGCAAAGCACACTGAGTTATAAGCACAGAAAGCTGCACAGTTTCTAAAAGTGGCAGTTCTAAAATAGTAATTTGAAACCCAGCTTCTCCAGTAAGGAGGATTTATCATTACCATTCTAAACATACTCAATATGACAACACTGCTCCTTCCTGATCATGTTACCTCTTAAAATAAGGAAATTCACAATGCTAATCTATGAGAGTAGCAGGCTTCACAGTAATGAAAAACATTATAGTCTGTTTGTCACTACCAGGACATGCAAAACATAAAAGTACATGTTCTACCTTCTTCTGGCACAGCACCCTGCCCATGAGCTACATAGGGCCTACCTTAGGTGTGTCCTATGTGTAATAAAAGGGAAGTTTAAGGCTTGGAAAGTAATATTAAATGCACGTCAAAGTGGCAGTAAACTGCACACACAGGCACTGCAGGTTTGAAAGGCTACGTCTGTGGTTGGCACAATCAGTGCTGCAGGCCCAGTAGTAGTTTTTAGGTTACTGGCCCTGGGTATATGGTATAGCACTTTACAAGGGACTTATAAGTAAATCAAATGTGCCAAACAGGTGTAAACGAAGTACACTATTTTTAGATGAGACAGCACATGCAGTTTAGCACTTTTTAGCAGAGGTAAAGAGCTCAGGTTCATAAAGTCAACAAAAGGAAGATGAGAAAAATAGGAGAAGGAAGGCAAAGGATTTGGGGCTCACCATGCAGAAAAGGGCCCTTTCCAACACTAACCGTGCCCTGGACCCTTAAAAGTGGGCCTGTAGGTGCTCTGGCAGCCCAGCTGTAGACTTTCACAGCACAGTGCATCTCCTCACAGCTCTACATTGGCATTTCTGCTGGGCGATGCATCCTGACCCATCCCCGAAGTTGGACCCAACTCTTCACAACAGCCACTGCGTAATGCATCCTTGACACAGGACTTCGCATCGCAGCCTCACAGCTTCACCAAACCACCAGTGTGCAATTCATTCTTGATGTAGGCCTTCACATCGTAGCCTGCAGCTGATTCAAGCCATCCAAGCCACACCTTCATGATGCATCCTCGATGTGGCAACTTGCAACGCTCCGCAACCAGGATTTAAGGTACGTTTTCAATGGGCCAAACTTGGGGGCATATTTATACTCCATTTGCGCCGGATTTGCGTAGTTTTTTTTTACGCAAATTCGACGCAAAACTAACTCCATATTTATACTCTGGCGTTAGACGCGTCTAGCGCCAAAGTCCATGGAGTTTGCGTCACTTTTTAGCGTGGACACCTACTTTGCGTTAATGATATGAAAGGTAGGCGTTCCCGTCTAAAACATTGACTCCGAGGCATGTGCGCCGTATTTACACTCCCGGGCCAAATTCAAGCCCGGGAGTGGGCGGGTTAAAAAAAATGACGTCCAGCCGCTTTTGTGTCGTTTTTTAGCGCCTGGTCAGGGCAGGCGTTAAGGGACCTGTGGGCTCGGAAGGAGCCCAGAGGTGCCCTCCCATGCCCCCAGGGACCCCCCTTGTCACCCTTGCCTACCCCAGGAGGACGCCTAAGGATGGAGGGACCCATCCCAGGGAACATAAGGTAAGTTCAGGTAAGTAATTTTTTTTTTTTTGTGGCATAGGGGGGCCTGATTTGTGCCCCCCTACATGCCACTATGCCCAATGACCATGCCCAGGGGACAGAAGTCCCCTGGGCATAGACATTGGGCAAGGGGGCATGACTCCTGTCTTTGCTAAGACAGGAGTAATTTCAATGGGGGTTGGGAGTTAAACAAAATGGCGCAAATCGGGTTGAGGCAAAAATTTTGCCTCAGCCTGACTTGCCCCATTTGTTGGCGCCCAAGCTCCATATTCCCCTACGCCGGCGCTGTCTGGTGTACGTCATTTTTTTTCACGCACACCAGGCAGCTCTGCCGGCTAACGCCGGCTAACGTCATTGAATAAACACGGCGCCCGCATGGCGCTTCAGAATGGCGTTAGATTTTTTGACGCACAACTGCTTTGGCGCAGTTGTGCGTCGAAAAGTATAAATATGGCCCTCGGTCTCTATACCCAACCCACACTCCATTGCTGTCAGCCTGAACTTGTGACTTTGTCCCTGTCTGGTGTGAATAGATAATCATAAGTCACGCATTCTGCTTTTCAGTTCTATTTTTATTTGATTTTTGTTTTGGTGTCAAATAATTTATTACATTTTACTCTTTTTTTCCAAATTATGGCTCGATTTTACTAGTGTTGTGTTTTCCCTTTATAACTGTTTGTGTGCTGCATAAATACATTGCTTCGAAGTCCAGGCTGACCACTTTTGTGCCAAGCTTCCAAAGGGTTGAGCACAGGAAAATTTTAGTTTTGCTTGTGTTTCACCCTGACAAGAAATGTAGTTACAGCTTGATTAGGGCTTCACTCCCTCAACCACTAACCAATTTCCTATGGCTGTCATCCAAAGCCATACATTTTGGGTTTGCCAAATGATTGCTTTCCCACATTTTGGGAATTATAGAGGTACCCACAGTTTGTAGATTCCCCTAGAAGGAATCAAGGAAATAGCTAAAATGACAAAAAATGATTACATTTTGCTGTGCAAGAACGTATGGCTTCATTTCTAAGAATAGCATCAACAACATTTTGGCTTTGCTAAGGTGACCCTTTCCCAAGCTTTTAGGAACAGGATAGGGGTGGGCAAAGAATTCCACTCCGCCGGAGGAGCTCACAGAGTTTTCACCACTCAGCATTCTACTCTCCATGAAGAGTTCCGAAAAACTCACAGAGCAGAGCTTTTGTCTCTTGCGCGGCTCACCAACGTTAAGCTGGGGAGCATGAGCGAGATAAATTGTTGAACGCGGACAGTCATGGCAGATCGCTACTGCTCACATTGAGAAAGCTGCTACTCGATTTGAGGAAGCTGCTGCTCTAGCAGAAAATCCACTTGAGGAGCAGAAAGAAGATAACATCCTCTGGTGCTCCACCTGATGCCATTCATGCTGATTTTACAGCGTGGGAGAAACCTCTGGTGCTGAAAATCAGCGAGAATAGCATGACTTACCCAAACTCCGCTGCTTGTGAATTCAGCATAGCACAGCAAAGTCTTTTTTGAAGTTCCTGGAGTTCTATGTAGCATAACTCTGCGAACGCCACCCAGGCCTAGAACAGTCACATTTGTAAAAAACTTTTTTTTACCACAGGTTTTGAAATTATACAAGTGGTAGTTGATTCTTCCTATTTCTGTAGTTTCTATCAACTTTCGATTTGTCATGAAATCCGGTGTGTATCTTATAGATGCACCCAGAAAGCTGTATATTTCTGAAAAGTCTGAATTCCAATAGATAGCTCCTCATTTCCTCAACAAAAACTTTAAATCATTTAAATCACAAACTAATGAAAATACGTAGGAAAAAAGAAACAGGTGACATTATGTTCATCTGTAAATATTTGGACTTGATGACTGATATAAAAAAGTGACACACCAATATGTCTCTCAGTCTCTTCTTGTCACAGGGATGTATAGTTATTTGGTTGAAAAAACATGTGATATCCAAAACTAACACATTAACTGGAGTATAATGATTTTTCATTGAGAACAGACTGTGCATTAATTCATGTGGTCAACTCTAATGAATGAAAAGTGAGCATGGAGAAACCCAATACATTTTTTAAATGTGCCTAAGATAATGAGTTTAGGTACCATAGTTATTTGTAGGGATGGCTGTAACTCACATAATTTAGAGTAGCAAAATCACAGAATTGCCTAGAAAGTTTGCAAGATTATGCATAATTACACGGGAAGAGTAATTCTGTATTTAGCATTATGTCTTATCATAAAACTACCCTCATTGCATCCGAAATGAATGTGAAGATGCAATTTATACTTAGAAGTAGTCCTAAATGCAACAGAACATTAATAGCTACATTTGTCCTCCAAATTACTCTTAATTACTCAAGCATGCTTAATTGCCTTATTGTTGGAGATTTCGCATCAGAGTAAAGCAGAATTAGTGAAATTACTGCAATTACTCCAGCAGACTTAAAATTGCACCCAGACCCAGTTATTTTTACAACCCTGAATTTGAGATTACTTATAATACCATGTGATTAAGAGGGTATTTGACAAGAAGTGTTCTTTTGTACATACTGGCTTACATTTGCTAGTAAAAAATGAAGAGAAATTCTAAAATTAATAACAAATATTCTACAAAGATGCATTCTCACGGTTATCGCATAGATATGGGACCCCCACGTGTGACTGAGCCTATCGCCTACATCAGAAAAGACATCAAATTGCAACAAGGAAATATCAAGGTATTTCATTTTTGAATTCACTAAACTTATTTAGGTAGCTGCAGTATTTTGGCCTGCTCTCAGTCAGTAGCCACTTGGACTCTAAGGTGGTGTCATTTGTGTGTGTCTCACTAAGACTTGTTACCTATGATGTCCTGCAAATGTCAGATTTTGGCTATTATCACAGATCTTCCTTCAATTTCTGTCAGGTACAATTCCAGAATTAGCAGGAATCCAAACATTCCTATCACCCAGCATTTCCACACTTCTCCAGATAAAAAACTTACCCCACTTGTGTTAGCAGGGCTTTTATCTGAGATGGGAATGACCCCAAAATGCAACAAGAAAACACCAAGATTTATTCCTTTAAATTCACTCAAATTGGCAATGTGCGTAGATGGTGTATTGGGGCCTAGGCTCAGCCTACAACCAGGGAAACGAACCATAACCAAACATTTCGAAAAACTAGACCCCCTGTGGAGTCCAGGGTGGTGTTTTTTTAGTAGATCCCACTAAATCTGCTGGCCCAGAATGCCCTGTGAATGTCAAACTTTGGATGAAATCAAGTTGTTACCTCACAGTTCTGTGAGGGAAAGGTCCGGAATCTTTGGGGATTCTCATATTTCTACCACCTAGGGTCCCTATACTTCTCCTGATAGAGATGTACTCCACTTGTGCAGGAGGGCCTATTGTTCAATGCAGGAAAGTCCAAAAAACACAAAGAAATGTCAAGATTTTTCCTTTCAAACTGACTCATTTTAGCAATGGGGGTAACTGCAGTATTTGGGTCCAGGCGTGCCTGGCACCACTTTTTTAAATTTATCCCTGGTAGATTTCAGGTAAATTTTCTAATAAACCCCCAGCAGACAGAACGATTGTTGAGGTTTTAGGGATGAAGACCAAAGCCCAACACATGTACAGGTCATCACTTGCCCCATTTTCTATACCATTAAAAAAACCTGGGGGGGGACTGGTGGGTTTTCTGATCCACCCTGGAAAGGGCAGTTTAGGGTAAAATATAACAATTTTCCCCTTGGGAGTCAGACATACTGTTTGAGATGGGAGGAGATGAGGCCCGATGGTAGGATTGGCATCCCCTACCCTATTTGTTTTGTTTTGTCAGTCAGTCAAAAATACTTTATTGCAGCTGATAGCCATAAACGCACACAATAAAAACAATAAAGATATGCTTAAAATATACATCCCCTGGAACCTCAATGCCCTGGGCACCTAGGTACCATATGCTAGGGACCTATAATGGGGCACCAGTGTGCCAATTGTGGATGAAATACAGAGTTTTGGGAGAGAGAGAGCATAATCACTGATGTCCTTGTTAGCAGTATACCAGTGAACACAGTCAAGCACTCTGACATCAGACAGAAAAAGGGGGTAACCATGCCAAGAAAGAGGGCACTTTCCAACCTAAGGGAATGGCCTCTATACAGGATGGATCTAGATACTCACCAAACAAGACACATTTAGCCAGGAACATAGATCTAAAATTAATAATGACATATCACCATCTCGGTCTACCTTGGTCCAATCCAGGTCACTCTCCTCACATGTAGCAGCTCTCTGGTGAGAGCGAGAGGAAAGCTCTGTGTCACACTAGCCACCCCATGGTCTTGTTTAGCAGTGCATCATATGTGTCAACGCAATCGTCTGGCAGGGGTGGGACACCTACAAGAACCACTACATAGGGACATGAAGCAGGTGGGAGAATAATTACAGATAACATCACTCTCCTCTGGATTCTACTGGAGAATGGATGGCTAATTAAGCTTGAATAAGAGCTACATTTGTCAGGAACAGATTCTGCCTTGCTTGGGCCAGCTTTACCAGGATCAGCCCGAGGGTCTGATGTATTTGGGTCAATGCTCTCTTACGTGGACCACCAACAGCTGAACCCACCGATCTAGCCGATCTTGGTTCAGTTGAATTAGAGGGTGATCTTGACACCCCTACTATCCTGGTGTGTTACTGGTTTATTAAGTGTAATCTGTAACTGGGACTGAAAGCCACTGATTTCTGACAGCTTGTTCTCAATGGTTGTGAGGCAAGCACAAATTAGAAGTAACTGTTTGACCAGTAAGTCCTTAATCCTAGAGACAAATTCAGGTGCACCCCACAATAAAACCAATCACTGAAATGGACAATTAAAATCCTTTACATTGAGGAATGATGGGTCCGACCAAAGGGCTAAGGGCGGTGGCCCTGCCCTGTCTATTCCTGTCGCGACGCATATGGGGTTAAGCCCGTGTATGTCCCACGCACATCCCACGCATTAGGACACTGTCAGGTATTAATGAGATGAGCCTGATGGTGCAACTTCATGCAAGCAGTGGCTCCTGTCACGGAGCAGTATGGATATTGTAGTCTGCCCTGGGCACCCCTTACACTTCAGGAGACCCCAGAAGTACCATCAACACTTCAACGTAACTGTTTCTCTCACCTGGCTCTCCTGTCCTGCCACACTCCCACAGGTTCTCAAAGGGGGGGCACGAGCAGACCGGGGAGAGAACAGGTAGCATGTTGAGTAGTGGGTGTAGGTAGAGCGATATCCAGTATATTAATGGGTGGGCGCCTAGTGCTGTTGACAAAGTTGTCTTCCTCCAATTAACTGTAGGGGCTAGCCTGAGGAGCAAAAAATCCAAAGCCTTCTCCTTTCACTTTCTCATTTCCTGGTTGAGTTCCATAGCAAATATAACCACTTGTAGTGCAATAACCTTTTAACTGCTAGGGTGTTTGCACATCTTTGTGGTCAGTACCTGCAAATGTTCCCCTGAAGTGCAGAATGGACATGCTCCTGCTGGTCGCCGGCCTCTCTCAAAGTGAACCTCTCGCCGGCTCCTTCTGAGTTCCTCTCACAATGTCTCAGCTCCTCTCACAATGTCTCTCCACTGCTCTGATCCTTCCCAAACCTCCATTCCCCAGAACTCCGTGCCCCCTCCCCAGCGGTCTCTCACCGGGTTCCATGCCAACTCCTGGGCAATCTCTACTCATTCCACAGGGCTTCACTATCCACTCCCTGGCAGTTTCTCCGTGCCCACTCCTGGGCAGAACCTCGGTGCCCACTCTCGTGCAGAATCTCAGTCCCCAGTGCCAAATCCAGGGCAGTCCCACGGTTCCCACTCCCATTTTATTTGCAAAAATAAATACCCATGAGAAAACAAAATGGGATTTCAGAACTCTGGGGGAGCAGATGAATAAATTTCCCAATCTGCTCATTTGAGGGACAGAAGACCTCTTGGGGGCATTAGGGTTGGTGGTAAGGCCTGATAACTGGACATGCCAGCCCACACTATTCTTTTTATAAATATAAACATGCCTGGTGTCTAGGGGTATCTCACCTCCCCTCATAAAGGACTATCTGAAAATAATCTAATCGCAATAACCCCTAATCCCTTTCCTGAGGGAGGCAGAAAGATTTGCTAGGTGATCTCCCCCGTACAATTCCTGGCGATGTAATGGGTGGATTTCTGCTCAAGAACTGCTCTCCTCTGGCGTGCCATAACCTGACATCAGCTAAGGAGAGGGACTACTGGAAAGGTGACATTGTTCCCTTTATCATTATTTTCCTTCAATTGTGATTGGTGCTTGAGTGGCTGAGGTATGCTCCAGTCACCAATCATAGTGAAAGCAGCCGGAGCCAAAAAGCCTTCAGTCTGTGCTATTTCAGAATAAATGGCACACCACTCACAACAGAGACTGAAAAATATCTCAGTGCTTTAAGGGAAGTGCTTATCAAATTGAAATAAAGTAAAAAAAACTGAAAATCTTTCTGTTGCAAGCACCAAAATAATTTTCAGACTTCAGATGAAGGACAAGACATTTACGTCCCCCTTCCAGATGAGACAGTGTGGAAAACACTGCGTCCTCCGCACTGAGGCAGTTGAGTTCAGAGCATAAAAGAAGAGGAGCACATTACACAAATCTTTATGTAGTAGATGTATCATGAGACACAACAAACAATATTATTGTAACTAATGAATACAAATGATGAAATGTGGCACCTAGGGCCACATTGCAGGCATTTTGCTGTGATGCTAAATCAATATATTATGGCCCTAATTAAAACCCTGGCGGTAGGTGTTAAAGCAGCGATAAAACCGGCAACAGACCGGCGAAAAAATAAATTGGAATCACGACCATGGCAGAAACCGCCAACAAAGACAGCCACTTTAACACTCCGACTGCCACGGCGGTACAAACAAACACCACGGCGGTAACCGCCAACAGACAGGTGTAAGACAATGTACCACCCACAGTATTACAACATGCCAATCCCACACCTTTTCCGGGGTGGTTTCACCGCGACCAAAAACACGGCGGAAACAGGACTTGGAAGGGAAAACGCTCACCTCTACACACCCCACGAGGAACTAGGACGCCATGGAGCCGGAACTCCATATTCTACCTGCCTTTGTCTTCCTGCTTCTCTACCAGGAGCACGAACGCCGGCGGCGAAGACCACGGTGAGTACTGCACCTACGACACAGGGGAGGGGGGAGGGAAAAGAGAATGACACACACACGCAACACGAAACACCCCCACCCCCACCCTCACCCACTACAACACACAAACTAATATATGTTGATACATTACAGTTACACCCCCCAACCCCCCGGAAGAATGCAAAGACAAAAGGAAATGATTGTAACGATTGTAATCAATTAAAATCCAGTACTGCCCCCTGCTGCATCCTGGGGAGTGCAATGCCACAGTCTCTCAAGTGGGTGGTTTGCCCACTGCTTTATCCTGGGGAGTGCAAAGCCACAGTCTCTCAAGTCTCTACAGTGGGTGGTTTGCCCACTTCTTTATCCTGGGGAGTGCAAAGCCACAGTCTCTCAAGTCTCTCAAGTGGGTGGTTTGCCCACTGCTTTATCCTGGGGAGTGCAAAGCCACAGTCTCTCAAGTCTCTCCAGTGGGTGGTTTGCCCACTGCTTTATCCTGGGGAGTGCAAAGCCACAGTCTCTCAAGTCTCTCAAGTGGGTGGTTTGCCCACTGCTTTATCCTGGGGAGTGCAAAGCCACAGTCTCTCGTCTCTCCAGTGGGTGGTTTGCTCCCACTGCTTTATCCTGGGGAGTGCAAAGCCACAGTCTCTCAAGTGGATAACAGTCCCCACTGGTTCTTGAGGGGGCTTTGTGCCCTGAGTGCTTCATCCTGCCAAGGACAGAGGTAGTGGATGCCTTTCTCCACTGGTTCTGGAGGGGGCTTTGTGCCCAGGGTGCTTCATCCTGCCAAGGACTGAGGTAGTGGATGTGAATCTCCACTGAGTCTGGAGGGGGCTTTGTGCCCAGAGTGCTTCATCCTGCCAAGGACAGAGGTAGTGGATGTGAATCTCCACTGGTTCTGGAGGGGGCTTTGTGCCCAGAGTGCTTCATCCTGCCAAGGACAGAGGTAGTGGATGCCTTTCTCCACTGGTTCTGGAGGGGGCTTTGTGCCCAGAGTGCTTCGTCCTGCTCGTGGCGGTCTCAGTAGCGGCGGTGCTTGCGGCGCTCATTGGCCTGCGGTACTGGTGGGTGGCTCAGTGAGCGTGCTGCTGGTGGCGGTGTCCTGGGCAGCAGTGCTGGTGGCAGCGGTGGCCTTGGCAGCGGTGCTGGTGGCGGCGGTGTCCTTGGCAGCGGTGCTGGCGGCGGCGGTGTCCTTGGCAGCAGTGCTGGTGGCGGTGGTGTCCTGGGCAGCGGTGGTGGTGGCGGCGGTGTCCTGGGCAGCGGTGCTGGTGGTGGCGGTGTCTTTGGCAGCAGTGCTGGTGGCGGCGGTGTCCTGGGCAGCGGTGCTGGTGGCGGCGGTGTCCTGGACAGTGGTACTGGTGGCAGCGGTGTCCTTGGCAGCGGTGCTGGTAGGGGTCCTGTCCACCGTGCCGGTTGGCACCGACTTCCCTTTCTTTCTGTGCCCCTTCCCCACCTTGGATGGTGAAGCAGCTTTCTTCCCACTCCCCAACTGTAGTCCTGGGAGGGCCTTTGGTGGCAGGTGTTTTACCCTTCTCCCTCCGGGCAGTGGCCAACTTCTTATGCTTCTGAGGTGGGGGACTGTCCGTGGTCTGGCTCCTTGGCACACTGGCTGCCCTGCTGCTTGGCGCACTACGAAGCTGGTTACTGCTGGCACCACTGTTACCGCTGATGTGGTGGCTGAGGTGCTGGGTTGGGATCTTGAAAGGCGTGCCCTAGGGGACTGAATGGGTGGTGGAGGTGAGGGGTAGAGGTCAAGGTAGGTCAGGAAAAGTTTTTTAGACACACTGGGACGGGTAGATGGAGGGGGTTTGGGAGTGGAGAAAGAGGTAGTGGTTGTAGGAGGTGTACGTTTGCTCACTTTGGGTGAAGGTGCATGGGCTGGAGGTTGTCGCGAGGTGGATGGCTATTGGGTGGGTGTGTGACTGCGTTTGTGTACCTTGGGAGGTTGGCTTACAGACACACTGGGAGAGGACACAGGGGATGTGTGAATTGTAGTGGGATGGTGAGTGCACGTGAGCGGTGTGTGGTGATGGGTGTGCTGGTGATGGACATAGTGGCTGAAGATGTAGTGCATGCAGGTGTGAGTGGAGACGTGACAGGGAGGGAGGAGGGAAACGAGGAGGAGAGGGACACAGTGGAGGCAGTGGCTGTTGGTATGTCTGCATGGGTATGATGCTTGTGTGAGTGCCTGTGGGATGTATGGTGCTTATGTTTGCCAGAGCTTCCCTTATGTGTTGAGGTGTGTGCATGCTGGTCTGATGGTGTGCTTGGGATAGGCTGAGGTACAAGGGTTTGGGTCTGGGTGGAGGAAGTTGGAGGGGGGAGGCTGGACGCAGGGACAATGGCTGCCATCATTGCTGAGGCAAGAGTCTGAAAAGCTCGCTGTTGGGCTGCCTGGCCAGAATGAATGCCCTCCAGGTATGCATTGGTCTGTTGCAACTGCCTCTCTACACCCTGGATGGCATTCAGAATGGTAGACTGCCCAACAGTGAGGGATCTGAGGAGGTCAATGGCCTCCTCACTGAGGGCAGCAGGGCTGACAGGGGCAGGGGCTGAGGTGCCTGGGGCGAAAGAGATGCCCACCCTCCTGGGTGAGCGGCCACGGGGCACACGCTGAGGGGATGCTGGGAGGGAGGTGCTGGTAGGGGGGGTGGCGGCTGTACCTGTAGATGCGGGGGCACAGAGGGGCCCGCCAACGCAAGGGAGCTCCCATCAGAGGAGGAGTCCGTGTCGCTGGTCTCAGCTCCTGTCCCCACTGTGGAGCTCCCCTCGCCCTCTGTCCCACTGGTGCCTTCAGACTCCGTTGTCTCGCCGTCCAAGGCCATGTGGGATGCAGCTCCCTCCTGCGCCGGTGCCACTGCTCCTCCGCCTGATGATGCTATTGCACACACGAACAGGGAGACCAAAAAAAGGGGTGGGGAGACAGAAGAAAGACATGTTCAGTGCATGCAATACCGCTACCGTTGGCAGACACTACAGACACAGAAGACCTCTGCACTACGCCGTGCACTTAGAGTTCCCTAATTAATCACAGGGGCATGGGGTACAAGGCCTATGCCCGATTGAGGCACACATGGAAGTCACACAAGCCTGGCTAGGTGTAATTGCCTCTGAACACTGGTGGGGTGCTACATGGCCTGCCTTACAAAGGGACCTTGCCCACTAAACTTGCCCTGGCCTAGGGGAACCCACAGCCCACCTCCCCCACCCAGACACCTCGTTATGCGCGCTGAATCAGCTGAATGAGAGTGTACTCACCCCCTTCTGGCTGCTGTGATGCTCTCAAGCGCCCATCCAACTCCGGATATGCCACCGCCATGATCCAGAACATCAGGGGGGTCATGGTGCGATGGGCACCCCTCCCACATTGGGAGGCCATCTCCAGCTGGGCCTCCGCCATCTTCTTGCTCCAGTGGTGAATGTCCTCCCATCTTTTCCGGCAGTGGGTGCTCCGTCTGTGGTGGACCCCCAGGGTCTGGACTTCCTTGGCGATGGCACGCCAAATATCCTTCTTCTGGTGGGCGCTGACCTACAGGAATAGTATAGGGAAAAAGGAGAAGATATAACCGTCCGGACCGTCACAGTCATTGGCCCGCGTTCCTACCCTTGCCATGATGCACATGCACTCACCGTCGCTTCATGCACGCCTCATTCTCCCCCCCCTATCTTCCATCCACACCACTCGACACAGGCATTGCCCACACAGCATGCTCACAGTGTACTTACCTGTTTGTCTGGAGGACCGTAGAGTAGCGTTTACTGGGGGAGGACCCTATCCACTAGTTTCTCCATCTCCTATGTGGTGAAGGCAGGGGCCCTTTCCCCAGACACATGAGCCAGTGCCTCTTCCAGACTGAGGTCACAGCAGCACTTGCAGTGTAGGTCCTCTCCTGTCGAAGATCAGGTATCAAGTGAGTGAACAGATAGAAAATGGTGGTCACGTCTGCGGCGGCGCGTACCGTCACCGCTGGTGTACATCGTCATTGGCTCCTGGGACCCTTAGGGTCCAATGTTAACCAATGCAGGATTGCGCAGTGGTCTTCGACCGCCTACCGCAACAGTGTACAACGCCAGCACAGTTACCTCATATCCCCTTGTCCCACATTACAGGTCAGGCAGGCGCCATCTCAGGGGACCACATGGCATTAATTTTAAATGCGTCACACATATCTAGGCCTTGCACACACACTAAGACAGGGACATAGCAGATTGAAAAATGTGTGAAATAAAGTAGTGTTTTCGTACCTCAGTGTTGCCTGACCCTCTGCTCGCTGTTCTCCTCCACAGACCACATCCGCTGGGGCAGATGAGGAGGTGGCGGCATCCTCCGGTGTACAGACCACTGGTGCACCTGTCGACAATGGAAGAGCAACATGTAATTGTCACCTACAGACTGGACCGTGCCACAATCCAGGAACTGTGTGCCCAGTTGGAGCCGGACCTGATGTCAGCTATCCGCCATCCCACAGGTATCCCCCTCAAGTACAGGTGCTGTCAGTACTCCATTTCCTGGCAAGTGGGTCTTTTCAGATGACAGTGGCCATAGCATCAGGCATGTCCCAGCCTATGTTTTCCAATGTGTTGTCCAGAGTGTTGTCTGCCCTGCTGAAACACATGCACAGCTACATCGTTTTCCCTCAGGTGGAGGATTTGCCAACAATGAAAGGTGACTTCTATGCCATGGGACATATCCCCAACATCATAGGTGCCATTGATGGGACACATGTGGCCTTGGTTCCCCCCGCAGGAGTAAGCAGGTGTACAGAAACCAGAAGAGCTACCTTTCTATGAATATGCAGATGATGTGTTTGGCCGACCAGTACCTCTCCCATGTGAACACCAAATTTCCTGGCTCAGTGCATGACGCTTACATTCTGAGGAATAGTAGCATCCCTTACGTGATGGGCAACTCCAGAGGCACTGTGTGTGGCTATTAGGTGAGGACATGGACCCTATACAGTGTGACTAGGTGTCTGGGTCTGGGGATGTCCCTAAGGGTTAGTGTGTGTCTAACAGTTGTCCCGCGACATTTGCAGGAGACTCTGGGTACCCCAACCTGTCATGGCTACTGACCCCAGTGAGAAATTCCAGGACAAGGGGAGAGGAACGCTACAATGAGGCCCATGGGTGACCTAGGAGGGTTATAGAGAGGACCTTCGGCCTCCTGAAGGCCAGGTTCAGGTGCCTCCATATGACAGGTGGTTCCCTATTCTACTCACCAAAGAAGGTGTGCCAGAACATCGTGGCCTGCTGTATGCTTCACAACTTGGCTTTGCAACGACAGGTGCCTTTTCTGCAGGAGGATGGTCCAGATGGAGGTCTTGTGGCAGCTGTGGAGCCTGTGGACAGTGAAGACGAGGAAGCAGAAGAAGAGGATATCGACAACAGAAACACGGTGATTCATCAATACTTCCAGTGAGACACAGGTAAGAAGACATCACTGCCTGATACATCTGATACATTTGTTCTACCTCTCATCTGTATGTCACTTTCACCCAGTGTATGGACCCTGAGTTGTCACTTTCCCTTTCAATTTCACAGATGTGGATCCCACTGTGTAACATCTGCTTTTTTTCCTCATGGACTAGAGCTGTGTGACATAGGTATGTTGACAATACAATGGATATATCATTTTTACTCAGTTATTGCAAATACACATTTTCGAAAGAACAGACTGACTCCAGATAGTTTTGTGATTTATGGGTGTTTATTTAAGTGCTAAATAGTGGAGGAAGTTGTAAAATGGTCAGGGGTGATGGCGGAGGAATGTCCATGGCAGAGTCCAGTCTATTAGTCGCACAGGTGCACTGTCCAAAGGGGCATAGGAAGTGGAGCTGGGGCAGTTGATGGATGGACAGGGTGACAAAGTGGGACAAAAGGATGACAATCAGGGTGGTCTCATTTCTTGGCGGGGGTCTTGGCATTGTTCTCTGTCTTTGTCCTGGATCTCAGGGAGCGTTTGCAGGGTGGTTCTCCATCTGCAGAGGATGTGGTGCTGGTGTCGTGGTCCTGTGGCGGTGCCTCCTGTCCACTAGTGCTGGCGGAGGTGGTGGGCAGTTCATCATCCAGGCTAGTGTCAGGGACCCCTTGTTGTGCCAAGGTGTCCCTCCTGGTGTTCACAAGTTCCTTCAGCACCACTACAATGGTGCCCAGGGTGGAATTGAACCCCAAATACTGTTCCTCCTGCAGCTGCTGGGTCTCCTGAAACTTGGCCAGTACCATTGCCATCGTCTCCTGGGAATGGTGGTAGGCTCCCATGATGTTGGAGAGGGCCTCGTGGAGAGTGGGTTCCCTGGGACTGTCCTCCCCCTGTTGCACAGCAGCCCTCCCAGTTCCCCTGTGTTCCTGGGCCTCTATCCCCTGAACCGTGTGCCCACTGCCCCCAGGTCCCTGCTGTTGTTGGGTTGATGGGTTAGCCTGGGTTCCCTGTAGTGGTGGACACACTGCTGCTTGGGTGGGTGCTGTGCTGGTGTTTCCAGAGGGGGGGTGCTCTGTTGTCGCTTGTGCCAGTGTGAGGGGAACCGACTGTCCCGAGGTCCCAGATGGGCTGGGCTGGTCTTCTAGATCCAGTTGGATAGAGCTGCTGTCATCACTGTGGGCCTCTTCTGTGGGGGGAGTGGACATGTCTGGAACCTCCTGTCCGGTGACGTTGGGTAGGGGTCCTGCAGGGGTGTAAAGGCATAATTATTGTATCTGTGTGTGCACTTGTGTGCAATGGGTGGGTGACCCTGTACCCTAGTGCATGCATTCTTGTGTAGGACCTTGTGTGATAATTGTTTAGGGGTGTGTGTGAGTATGTGCAGTGGCCATGCATTGGTGATGGGTGTCCATGCTTTGGTGTTGCATGCAGAGCTTGGTGCTGGGATGGGTGGCTTGTGATAGTGGGACATATGTGAGGAGTTGGAGTGATGGGGGTGAGGGCGAGGGTGGGGGTATATGATAGCATGCAGGTAGGGTGGGGGATGAAGTAGTGAAAGCTTTGACTTACCAGAGTCCATTCCTCCAGCTACTCCTGCGAGGCCCTCAGGATGCAGTATAGCCAAGACCTGCTCCTCCTATGTTGTTAGTTGTGGGGGAGGAGGTGGGGGTCCGCCGCCAGTCCTCTGAACCGCGATGTGGTGTTTTGAGACCACAGAACGTACCTTCCCCTGTAGGTCGTTCCACCTCTTCCTGATGTCATCCCTAGTTCTTGGGTGCTGTCCCACTGCATTGACCCTGTCCACGATTCTGTGCCATAGCTCCATCTTCCTAGCTATAGTGGTGTGCTGCACTTGTGATCCGAATAGCTGTGGCTCTACCCTGATGATTTTCCCCACCATGACCCTGAGCTCCTCCTCAGAAAACCTGGGGTGTCTTTGCGGTGCCATGGGGTGGTGTGGGTGATGTGTGAGGCGGTGTGGGTTGTGATGTGTGGGGTGATGTTTAGGGGTGTGCGGTGTTTTGTGCGTGGATGTGTATTTGTGATGGTGTTGTGTGTCTCTGTATGGTGGGGTTGTCTTTGCTGTGCTGTCTCTCTGGCCTTCGTCTAAATTTCTGGTCGTAAGGGTTTGTGGGTGTGTGTTTTATATTGTATTGAGTGTGTGGGAGTGGTGTGTGTGTATGTGTATCAGGTGTGTGTATTTGGAATTGTCCAATGTGGTACTGTTTTGTAAATGTGTGTGTATTTTGAGCGCAGCGGTGTGTACCGCCAATGGAATACAGCGGTTGAAAGACCACCGCGTGGATTCGTGGGTCGTGATAGTGTGGGCGTATTCCTGTTGGTGTGACGGTTTTGTTATCACCAGTTTATCACTGACCTTTGGTGTGACAGACTTCTGTGGGTCTCTGGATTTTGGCGGATTCCGAGCTGTGGGTCGTAATAGCTGTGGTGGAATTCCACAGCTGCGGCGGTGTGTTGGCGGTCTTCTGCACGGCGGTAAGCGCCATTTACCACCAATGTTGTAATGACCCCCTATGTTTGTTCCATTTTTGTTGCTGATTGCCATCATTTGTTTTTTACACTGGAGCAGCATAGATTTTACTTCAATCCCTAATGTCACTATCATGACTTATTTGTACTCATAACCTGACACATAATGAGTGTTTTAATGTTATACTTACGGAAAGTGGTGTACTCAAATTCATTAGTGCTGTACATTCACTGTGGTGTTAGGAACAATGTACACTGTGTGCCTTTATCTTATTAAATTAAATGTAATCATTGTATTTAATTTCATAGCCATCCTCATGTTAATTGAGTGTACTTGTATTAGAAACGATAATAATTTATGCGATGTGTGAACTTATGTTTTATAGTGAATGTTGAAATGCATTTCACAACTATACTTAAGATCATGTATTACTAAAGTCTGCATTTATTCTAACTGTAACATGAAGCTTCATTTGAATCTACGTAATTGACATTTGGATAAATGTAGAAATTAATATGTGCACAGTATAATGTGGAAGCTAATGTGCCTTATTAAATGTTATTCTTAACTTGACTGAACTTGCCCTGAATTTCTTTTAACATGGGAAAATGTTTTCCATTCTCTGCTAACGTTTCATTTCATTGCAAACTAACACAATGTTAGTTTGGAAATATATGTGCTAATGTTTTACTAATAGAAAGACTGAGTAAAAGTCCTTGATAAAAATAACATGGAGAAACCAAGCATGACATGACTGGCCCTTATTCATACATGTTGCAAACGATGTCCAGAGTACTGTAGTGAAAATAGGTAGGTTTGACCACTGACTTTGTGTTCCACCACTGTGCATATTAGTTGTTCCGGATTCACCAGTTACAGATTACATTTTGTATTCAGTTTAGCTGCCGATTGGCTTTATCGTAGCATTAGACATTGCAGTTAAGACATTGCAGATGAACTGTGTTTTTCCACATGGTAAACTAAGCTTGTGTTTTTCATATTTTCTCATACCGAACACGATAGCATAATAAGAAAGCACATTTTTTTTTGTTTTCTCCAGTGTAGGGAACAGGTTGGCCTTGGAAGGGGAGCCTTGAAAGGTTGGCCAATTTTCAATATTTTTCTTCCAATTCTGACCTACAGTAGCCAGCATGTTTGAATATTTCCATGGGAGAAGGCTTTTTCCATGATTGTTTGAGATATAAAAAAGTAGCGAGGGGAATTTCTGAGACCTCGGTCAGGATTGTACGTCAAATGCCTGACACAGACACTTGTCCCGTGAGGATGGATATCTCTTTCTCGCCGTTGAACAGGGGTCGTCTTCTTGCTGGCTTGAGAAAGGTGAATAGCTTGGCAGGCCCTACGGTGATGAATTTTGATTTTATGCTTTGCTTTGCAATTATGCTATAATATAATCACATACTGTATATTTGCTGTGTACATTGCAGTTGAGAAACATTTTGATATATTTTCCTTTCATTGCTGTAACTATTTTTAAACGTGTGCTTTTGACCTACTAATCTCTTTTTAGGAACCTCGTGGTGAAGTAATAATAAATATCTTCTTTGAACTAAGAAGTGCATTACAGAGATTTTTGTCAGCTTGGTCATTAGTGAAAGCAAAACAAGTACCAGGGACAGCAACTTTCTCAGGACCGCTCTGAGAAGGAAAGAGGATGTTGCAAATTACACTGTGGGACAGGAGAATACAATGGGGTTCATGATGGCATGATTGAGGGTGTTACCTAATCGAACTATGTGGTATTAACTAGGGCTTTCACTGATTGATTTTAGGACACTTTCCCCAGTACTTTGAGAGGTACAGACCTCTGACTTTCCCCTTTATACCCAAGCTTTGTTGGGTGTGGTTTAGCTTACTCTTAACTCTCTTAGAAGTTTCTTGACTGAGCTTCTGAAATGCTGACACATTTGCCTTCTATTCCTAATTTAATCTTATGTCTTTTTCTAGATTTTTCCTTTTTGCAATAGTTTTTGAATTTTTTGATTTTTTATTACCATTTATAGGTAAACTTGGGTACATGTCCTTAGTCTGTATCCATGTATAGGAGGGAAGGCCAAGGATTCTTCTCTGAGCATCAAAGTTTGCTATTGATATTTTGTATCACTGTAAGTGTAAATTTCTTCAGTAGACTTGATTATTCTGTGGTTATTCTTTATTGCTATAGTATGTTTTTGAGATTTGTTTATATTGACCTGAGTGTTAATTTATACTAAACCTTGTAACATTATTTTTCAATTTGGGTCTTCATTGTGTAACCAATTTGGTTACACTGCAACTTAAAGATGACTGATTGCTTCCTGTTTTCCCAGCTAATCCCTTCGAGGGAACAAAAGGACTGTTGCCTCAGGGAAAGGTCGTACAAATGCTCGATCAAAGCTCTGATGAACAAAATGGGGCATATATTTCAAAGTCATAGTGTAAATTGCAGGATGCATCACTGCACGATTCGTCAGAATAGTGACTGATAAGTAAATGATTTCCATTCATATTTACTTCATAGAGATATTCGCTATGTGGCTAACATGAAGATCTTGCATGGTTCTGACCCTTGTGGTCATATGCTGGACACCTCTCCTTAAAGAGAAGGGAGATACTTAAGAATTAGTCAGTGACCCTCAAAATATGTAGGGGCGGATTTTTGAAAAGTGGCGCTGCACCTAGTTTAGCGCCACTTTTCTTGCGCCCCTAGCATCCCCTAACGCCGACATGTGCGCACCATATTTAATATACGGTGCACCATGGTGGTAGTTAGGTTGACTAGCGTCATAATTTTTTACACTAGTCAGGCACTTTGCAGTATTAACATAAAAAATGATGTCCTTAATCCTGCTAAGCACCCGGTGGCCCATTGTAATTAATGGGAGCGTCTTTTTAACGCCTGCACTTAGCAAGTGTTAAAAAATGAAGATCAAAATGACGCAAAGGAATCTCATAGATTCCTTTGCTCCATTTTTTTGGGGGGCCCTAGTGCCGGAAAGCCCCTTGTCATACATTATGCCAGGGGCAGGCATAATGTGGTGCATGGGGTTGCAAAGTGGCTCAATGCAAACATTGCCACACTTTGTAAATATGGTGCAGTGTTTTTGCCCTTCCAGCGCCACATTAGCATCCAAAAAGAAGCTACTGTGGCTTTGGAATAGCGCAAGCCCTCCATAGATCTGGGCTGTAGTGTCTAAAAAAAAATCATACAAAGTTATATAGGAATGTTCAGAAAAGAAATGTGCCTTTTGACATATTGATAAGTGAGTTTACACAAGCTGAAGTTTCGGTATACACTTTTTGGTGTAATCTTATGTAGATAATACATTGGTTATATTTTTGTGAATTACAATTAAAATATAGGATAATATTTTTTTGCATCTTGTTAGTTATCTGAAAAGCAGAAACATGCATTAAAATTACTCAAAACTACCCAGCGAATAAATGTTTTCCTCACAGTCAGTACTTTACTGTTTTATTGAAGAATAATTCGAGATTTTCAAAAACCTATTTTATGCTGTAAAGAGAGATATCAACGTTGACAGTCCGCATCATTTTGTGTATAAACTTGTATGCCTTTGTTGAGAGAAATGTCTCATTTCCTGAACTCGAGCAACGTGTCTCACACATTTCTGATGCAAAATACCTTCCCAGGGGTTTCTGAAGATGACAGCTAACAGTATGAAAGGGCACAATTTTTCTTTAGTATAGTTACAACTGAAAGGGAATTTCAAAGTAAAAAAATTCAACAAAGAATGATGGACGAGTTTAAGGGTTTATTAGAATCTCTTCATACTAACAAAGGTAAAGTTTTTTTTACGTTTTATAAATGGACTTTTTAAAACAGAACATCATACTCACAATCTAATATTAGATGTTGGAATGTAACTTTATGCAAATACTTTCCATGAAAATTGAGTTTATTTAATGAATTACCTAAAATTGAATGTAGCAATAAAGTAGTAAAAATAGAAAAATGCTGGTGAAATCCGATCCTCTTTTCTGTAGACAGTCCAAAAAGTTCTCCTTAATGTTGACTCCCTCCTCCCAACCACAGAAGACTATGGGGGTTATTTTGTACTTGTCACAGTGTATTCTGTTTCACGAGGGCTGGGAAGGCATGCATTTTGTTGGAATGATGGATTACACCTGGGGAAGATCTCTGAACATTCAGAGAAGCTGCTGCCACAGCAACTCTGTACGAAGGCACTGTAAATTTGCTGAGCAGCCACCAAGTTCCATGCGGCTGCTCAGCAAACTATTCAAACAACAAACACCCAAACCATAACACGTTAAAAAAAAATAGTGTTTTGATAATCTTCCCTCAAACCTTTTGCCTTCCTCTTTCATTGTTGCTGATTTCGTTTTTGTTGGTCTTTGGACTCAGTTCACTTTATCACTGCTAACCAGTGCTAAACTACTTCTACACTCTCCTTTAACATGGTAAAATTGGCTTACCCCTAATTGGCACATTTGGCCCCTCATGCCAAGTTTGGCAGACGAGAAAGACCATCTGCCAAACTCCAGACAGGGTGGCTGCCACCTTCGTTGCGACCACCCAGCCAGAGTTTTGAAGAACTTCTTGTTAGGCTGACCTACATGCTGAAACAGGCTACAGCATTGTCTATGGCTCGTAATTGAGCTGGCAGCAATACTGTAGCCCGCAGGGTGCACCAGCAGCCTTGCAATGCTCACATTGCGATTGGTACTGGGCAGGGGGCCCCTGCACTGCCTATGCCAAGTGTTTGGGCATTGCAGGGGCCCCTCTGTTGCCCCTTGCACCTGTTCTCCACCAGCCTTTTCATGGCGGTGTTACAGTCATAAAAAGGCTGGCGGAGAACAAGGTTGTAATATGCAGGGCAGCACAGCATGCAGCGCTGCCCTGGCGGATTCAATCTCCGCCAGGTCACTGGGGTCATGGATTCTGGCAGTGCTCATAATGAGGCCGTTAATGCACTTGCAAGTCCCAAATAGAGTGTTAGTACATGTACCTAGGGCCTGTAAAGTAAATGCTGCTAGCGAGCCTGTAGCACTGATTGTGCTACCCACTTAAGTAGCCCTTTAAATCTGTCTCAGAACTACCTATCATTGAAGCCTGTGTGTACAGTTTAAATTGCAATTTCATCCTGAAAAAATAAACCTTTTCCAGGCCTGAACCTTCAATTTAAATATATATGTCACCCCACTGTGGACCCTAAACAGCCTGTAGTACAGAGTGCAATGTTTTAAAAGGTGGGCATGCACCTTTAAGTTTTACATGGCCTGGTAGTGAAATGCTCATCAATTAGTTTTTCACTACTGCAAGACCTACATCACCCATAGGACAAAGTTAGGTTAACTTCTTACATTTAAAAAGCGATACCTTTCAATTGGGAGCAGGTAGGAATCTTAAGTTTTGTGTCCAAAGAATTGTAATAATTAAGAGCCCTCTTGAATGAGAAAGTCGCAGTTCTGAAACTGATACTTTTAGAAAGATGGGATTGTTTTGTTCTAAAATTCTGGTGCCTGGAGCCTATCTCTTGGTCACATGACTAGCTGTTGCTGGTGGTTGGTCTTTGTATATTTTTCACAAACAGTGAAACAAGAAGCCATAGGTGTTAGCAGGATGGGTAATACTTGATTAGATGAGGGAGAACATGCTGTCCCCTACCACACTTGCACATCACAAAGGCTCAGCCTGAGCATACTCACAAAGGATTGACACTGGTCTATTTTGATCCCAGACAATCTGGGGCTGGTGCTTGGAGGCTGGAAATTACAAGCACCTCTGGGGGTGGAAACCTCCAGAACCTTCTCCTACTTCAAAGTAGGCACCAGTTTTAAATATTTGACCCTCACACCCAGTCCACAATGCTCAGTCCACCTCTGGACCTGTGGAAGACTCACAATGATTGCTGTGCTGCTCAGTGAGAAACATTGCTGCACCATTGCCCTGCTGCCTTGCTATCTGATGAAAGACTGGATCTGGATCTTGAACCCAGGACCACCAGAGTGACTCAAAGGGCTAGTTGACTGTCCTCTTGACCAGATCCTCAAGGACAGAAGGTGTCAACCACTTTGAACCCAGCCCCTGGACTATGTCTGCTGTGAATTCTACCTTCGTAGTGGTGCCACCTCAGTCCTGGACTCTTGAAAATAGGCATGAAGCTGCCCTGCCAGCGCAGCTGTGGTCCCTGCAGAACTGATGCAGAGCAATGCATCACCACACAAAACTCAGCGTTGAAACTACAGTGTGATGCCTCTCTCATGTATTACTTCCTCTCACAGCCCAAAACCTCATGAGAATCGCTATTGCACAAAGCATCCTTGACATAGGCATTTGCATCACCATACTCTCATTAATAGCAGCCTCCATGATGACGCATGACTCTGCATCGCAAGCCCACAACTTCCTCCAAACCAACTGGTGCATTACACATTTTCAAGGCAGCATTTTGCATTGCAAGGTCTTCTTCGATGGTGTCCTCGACGACATTGCAGGGTCTTGCGTCCCACTTTTGCTTCTTCCTGGAACCACTGCTGCTGCTTGACACATCCTTGGTGAAGGATGTTGCAACGTTCTTTAACCAGGATTTAAAGTACTCTTGTTTACCAGGCCTAACTAAGCACACCCAGGCTGCAAGAGAAAGTCTTGAGACAGGTTTTAAACATCAAATGTAATCAGCCAATGACCAAAAATTCTTAAGCATTTTTAATCAAGGTAGTCTAGTTGGGGGATATGTGTGTGTGTGTGTGTGTGTCTGTGTCTGTGTGTGTGTGCGTGTGTTGTGTCTGTGTGTGTATGTAACTTGAAGTACAGAGCATCCTCAGCCATGTGGGTGGGATCCTACAAAAGCTGGTGGAATCCCATACCTCCATGTTTTCCACTAAGTGAACTTTCTATTTTTTTTTCAGTTACATGCACCAATATGTCAGTATCACCTAACAATCTAATTTTCTGAAAAAACATATGTAGAAGAAGTGGCGACTCGAGTAACTCATTTAAAAGGGCTTGTGATAGGAAAGTGTGGGATGGACATCTGCTGTACTTAGGCCCAGGAATAATTTTAATTATGCTAGAGTAACCAGAATATTTTTGGCAATTGTGTGTTACTGTTTGACACAGAATTACCATAACCCAATTATGCTTGCTTCTGTAACTAAGAGTAATTTGGGAAAGAAATCCTATCAAAAGAACACATTTAGTGGGTTTAAGCAGATGCTATCACTAATGTTTATATTCTGTTGAATTTAGAGCTATTTATTTAATGCAAATTGCATTTGCTTTTCCATTTTGGATGCAAAGGTGCATTTTGCAGTAAGAAACTAGTGCTAAACACCGGAAGAAAGCTGGGGGAGAATCCTACCGCAAGTTCACTTTTAGCAACTGCGAGCAGCTGCTCATGCTCGGTATTCATGTATGACATAGATTCAACTTAAACTAAATGGTCTTCCCTTTCTGACTGAACGAATAGGTGCCAATCCTCACAAAGCTCCAACTTTTTGTCATCCTGCACCCGTTCCAATCGAGTCTTCAGCTCTCTCTGACATTGACTGACTGCAAGGGAACTCTTTTGCTAGTGTGGTCTCTCCTTTAGCTATTGGGAAGGAGCCAACTAATTTAGTGGGCATGAGCATCTTAGGAATATCAGATGGCACAGGGAAATGTGAGAAAACTATTAGTAACTCATTGAGTGGCGACAATTCCAATTGGCATCAACTGGCCAGAACTGGTGTCAACTAGCATCCAAAGTGGGCAGAGAGGAGTCACATGGTGTTTTTATTAAATCCTTTCATGAAATGTAGGTGGAATTAGATCCAAACTGTCTGACCCAGAGTGGGGGGACTTCAAAGATCAACATCATATTATTATATTTAAAGAAATGTGATTACTACCTGAGTAAGCAGATCTGGTTATGTTACTTTTTACATTAACACTTTGGCATCCACAATGGGAAGAGCCTTTAGAGGGCTCTTAATATGGTTGAGTTGGAAATAATAGGGACTTGTTTGGTTTAGAAATTAAGGTTGCTACCCCATCGGGGCTAAAGAATGTTGCCATTTTCAATGTGTACATTAGATATGCCCCCCAACGTCCAGTCAGCATCAGGTGACCATCTTACGGATATGTGTGGCCATCTAAATGGGAATGCCTAAATAAATCATAGCAGGTGACTGTAATATGCAACTTATCTCTGACCAAACTGATTTAAGCCACGTACAATATTTCCCTTCACATTTTACTAAGATCCAAGGCTGCTAAGGGTGATAGCAGAACTCTATCCGTTGTAGCACAATGACTAGAGGATTTATCTCTATTTTATGGTCTAAGGATTGGCAATGGTAACACTAGGTCAGACTTTCCCCCTCGCCCAACATTTAAAAGAGCAATATCATCCAGTCACTTGATTATATGTTTTTGGACCATGTACTGTGGTCTCGTTTAGTCGACATGGAACTAATACAGTGGAAAGTGGCCACAATGCCTTAAGCACCAAATTACAAGACACCCAATTTAGGAGTTCTTCCTTACCACACTGCACAATTAATACTCCAAAAGAGGCAACAAACAATAAGATAAATATTAAGCCCAGGAGAAGGGGGATTGGAATGGGAACAGGCAAGCCAGCATACAGCGAACTAATGTCAGTTAATGCTCAGAGGAAAATAACAAGCTTTACTTCAGCCAAAACTGAATATGCTCTTGGGATGACGAAAAAAGAAATGTCTCTAGGGTTGGATGGTCTCCCTAGAGACCTGTCTCTCTCACATCCCAAAGTTTGGGCTTCATATTTGAACACCTTGAGCAGTACTATCCTGATGGGCCATTCCATCCCACCCTTATGGAGTGGAGCTGTTATCATCCTGATATTTAAAACGGGCAACAGGGAGGACACAGCCAATTACAGACCAATAAGCCTGTTAGATAACAGCGAAAATATTTTTTTGCAGGCAGACCCTGGTGTGGCTGCAAGCCTGGATACAGATAAAGATATTCTTGAAGATGTGCAGGCGGGATTCAGGGAAAAAGTTTTTGATCAAGTATTCCAATTTAACTTTTTATGCTGGGAGTATATTACCCTTGGAGGGAACACCCTTATGTTGTTTTCATTTATTTGAGGGTAGCATTTGACTTAGTGCCAAGGGATAACCCTTGGGAAGTTCTAGAAGCCTATAGAGCCCGGAGTGACCTCATTTGGATACTGAGAGTTTTACAGACTGAAACCTATGCCAGGGTGTGGTGGAATATGGGTGGGAACCTAACCAATAAGATTCCCATCAAATGGGGTGTCTGAGAAGGCTGCCTCCTGACACCTACCCTCTTTAGTCTTAACCTTAATGGAGTGGTTAATTGGGTGAGGCAATGTCAGAATGTCAGAATGACACTCCCAGGGCTGCTGGTACACTCTTACCAATTCCTATGTTTGCCAATGATACCCTACTCATCTCCAGAACCCCCATCTGTTTGCAATCGAATTGGACAAGTTTGTGGCATTCTGTAGCTCTACGGGCCTTGAAACGAACCCTTCCAAATCCAAGTACATGGTTATAAACATTCATTGGTGTTTTAGAGGAAAGACCTCTATTGAGGGTGCTCTGATGAAGCAGGTCAAAAGCTTAGATTATCTAGGCATAAGGCTGACAGATAATCTGGCATGGAGGCAGCAAATGGGAAAGAGTAGGAACATTCTACATTAGGGAGCTTTGGCATTTGGGAGGAAACATAAGTCTAGACAGGGGGATTCCCTGTCACCTACCCTTGAGATACATAGTGCTACAGCAGTTGCAGCAGCTACATATGGTACGGAGATTTGGGGCCACACTGAGGTGTCCATCCTCACCACAATGGAAAATACATTTATAAGGGCCCTTCTCCACTTACCACATAACACTCCACTCATACCCCTGACTTGACTTAGGGCTAATTAGTATCCACCAGGTGGTTCCTTTAAAACCACTACTTTACAAGGTGCGGCTGTGGTCAACGATGGAGCTAGCTATCTATTATGAGTGTTTATCGGATCTTTTCTTCTGTGGTAAACTACTTTCTACTCCTTGGCTTAAGCAGATTAAGAACTTCTGTGACATGATTAAAATTGGCAACCTGTGGAATTCCCCAGCAGACATAATCAAAGCTGACATGCCTAAGCTGAAAATGATACTGGGAAAGTATCATGGTTTCAAACTGGAGTGATCAAACAAGTGGGAGTTTATCAGAGCAGTTCATAAATCATTAAGGTTCCATGTGGTTTGAACCATTTATGGACAGAATTCTCCCTTGCAAGCCTATGAGTCTGATTTAGTTATGGCACATTGCTGCTAAGGTCCTTTACAGCCAAATGGGACAAAACAAGTTGTTCACCAAACCATTGCTCATATTGCCTGCTGTGTCAGAACATTTTGGTGGTCATTATGACCTTGGTGGTGACTGTTAAAGTGGCAGTTATACTGCCAACAGGCTGGTGGTAATTACCGCCAAATTATGACCATGGCTATGACTCTTCCCATAGACAGCCAATGTACCACACAAACCACCAGGGAGTTAACTCCACTGACCACGGCGGTAGCCATCAACAGCCAGGCGAAAGCCAAGGTACCGCCCATCATATTAAGACATAGCAAACTGCAAGGATTTCCGGGGTGGTATAAACATCATCGAAAGCCTGGCAGAAACACTTCACTGTCAATGAAAGACTCACCAGCAGGGACACAGATGATTCCACTGCTTCCATGGAACCGGAATTTCAAATCTTCCCAATGCTCTACCACGCTATCGCCGTCCTGGAACACCAACACCGACGAAGATGGTAAGTACAGCTGCCTAGCACACAGGGAGGGAGGGAGGAAAAGGAGAGTGACAAACACACACCATAGACACAAACACCATACACAGAACCAGTTGCAGAGTAAAACGAATGTCACAGGACCCACGTTAAATTAATACAAGGACAGCAATAAGAATGTATGAATACTGTAATTTCCTGCCAACTGTCACCATAATGTTAAATCAACTGCAAATGCAGGCGTCAATGTCCAGATTGGGCCAATGGACTGTCCAAAGTACAAAGGGCCACATGGCCACAGGGCACAGTTCAAGGCCGAACTTGACTCCTGACATAATCCGGACTCCACTGTTCATTGGCATCATGTTTGAAATGGGCAGGCACCTCAGGGGGAAAAGGGGTGGTGGCATGCAGGTATGTGGGGGGATAGGTAGTAAATGTTGACTCACCAGTGTCCAGTCCTCCAACAACTCCAGTGAGTCCCTCAGGGTGCAGTATTGCCAAGACTTTCTCCTCCCATGCTGTCAGCCATAGGGGAAGAGGTGGGGGTCCACCGCCAGTTCTCTGGATGGCGAGCTGGTGCCTTGCTTTCATGGAATGTACCTTTCCCTGTAGGTCATTCCACCTCTTCCTGATGCCTTCCCTTGCTCTTGGATGCTGTCCCACGGTGTTCACCCCGTCCATGATTCTCCCCCATAGCTCCATCTTCCTGGCAATAGAGATCTGCTGTACATGTGCTCCAAACAGCTGTGGCTCTACCCTGACTATTTCCTCCAACATGACCCGCAACTCCTCATCACTGAAACGGGGGTGCCTTTGTGGGGACAGGGGTGTTGTGTGTGGTGTGTGTTGTGCAGTGGGTGTTGTATAATGTGGTGGGGTGTGGGGTGCATGACGGATGGATGGGTGTTAGTGATGTGTGCAGTTGTTGCTGTGATTTGCATGGCTGTCTCTTGGCTATTTTTCACATTCGGAAAGGGTTGTGGGTAATGTGGGTGTTTGTTCTATATTGCTGTGGGTGGGTGGGTGTGGTGTGTGTATCAGTGTCAGATGTGTGATTTTAGTTTTGGCCAATGTTGTGTTGTGTATTTGGGTGGCCATTCTGACCGCGCCGGTGTGTACTGCCAATGGTTTACCACCATTGAATGTCCCATGTGGTGATTCGTGGGCCATATTTTGGTGGGTGTTGTTTTGTTGGTGTAACGGTATGGGTGTTCGTACCGACAGTTTACCACTAACCTTTGGTCTGGCGGATATGTGTTTGTGGCAGTATTCTGTAAGTTTAGAGTGTGTGTGTCATAATATGGCGAACAGATATTTGCCTCTGTGACTGGATGTTGGCAGCCTTCACTGCGGCGGTAAGCGGGATTTTCCGCCAATGTCATAATGAGGGCCCTTGTCTTTTTTGCCCAAATTATGCAAAGCCCAGAAAGAAGTGGATTATTGCAATATGTAGTTGGAGGATGTGAGACATTATTAGGAGGCATTGAGTATCTTGAAGTGTGACATGAGGAGCAAATTGTGTTTGCTGTCTTGCAATTTATTCAATGGGTATGATAGATCAGAACAAAATTGTGGCTTCCTAGTGACTCTTAACTTCTATATACCAAGGGGTAGACAAAATATATGTCTAGGGCTCAAATAACAATTTTTAGCCTAATCAGTGAGCCTATATAGTAAATTGTGTATTTATGATCAACTTGTCCCAAGACTCAATAATCTTGTCAGTCTCTTTTTATGTTGACACCTGAGTTTGGTTTTTTTATTGTTACGCTTTAATCTCACCCGACTGTACTTTTGAGGAGGTTTAGAGACCTATTAACTTTGCAATCAATGTATGTTTGTGATTTTAGTATGTATAATTCTTGTTTATTGAGGTTGGAGTTTATATGTCTTTACTTGCATAACATTTTTATGAAGATTTTATTATTTTGTATGTATTAGTTTTATGGCCTTTTTAGCCAAAATAAAGTATAATGAAAGAACAAGTTCTTGTAAATCTGGGAGTGCATAAAAAACCATGAGAATTGCATGGAACACCCATGCGATGCCCATGAAACACCTTCCCAAGGCAGATTAGATTAAAGCAACACAATGATTTGTGCTGTGTTGTGTTACTCCACATTTTTGCAAAGTGGCTTTGCCTTACTTCAAAAATCTGACTTAAGGCTTGTTTCTCTCTTGCACTACACTACTTGGTGCAAGAGCGATGCAAACCAAGGGCCACATTTATTGAAAAGTGGCGTACCGTGGTGCTGCGCCAAACTTGGCAGTGCCACGCTGCATCACTTTAAAAATGCAGGGATGCGTTGAATGTAAGGGAATACGGCGCACCCCCGCATTTCCCCTGAGCTGGCACTAAATTTAGCTGCCAGTGCCAACGCAGGCATCCTTGCACCATCATGCAAGGATGTCTGTGTTGAGGGGTATAATTGTTTATGTGCAGGAAGGTGTCCCTTCCCACATATAAAGAATCACGAATGGCGCTTTGGCACTTCTGCGTGTGCTGCACAATGCAACACACACAGAAGTGCCAAAGCGTAATTTTCAAATGATTATTTATGTGCAGGAAGGGACACCTTCCCGCACATAGACAATCATTTCTTGCACTTTGCTTTTTCTATACGTGTGGCAGAATTCAGCACGCATAGAAAATGCAAAAAACAAGGAGGAATAAAATTATTCCTCCTCGTTGCGCTCTGCTAATGCCACCACAGGGGTGGTGCTAGATTTTGGCTCTGCCTCAGGTTTACAAGAGTTCATAAATCTGAGGCAGCGTCCAAATGCAATGGGTTTTTCTGTGGCACGCCCACAGCAACACCCATTGCACGCCCCTTCCACGCATAGTGCTGTGTGGGAAGAGGCCATATTTAGAATGTGGCGTTAACCCACAAAACAGTGTCTTAACACCACCTTGTAAATACGGTGCTGTGCTTAGCCTCACAGGAGAGTCATTAAAAGTGACGCTCCTGTGGCGCTAGGGGCCTGTGAATACAGCCCTGAGTGGTTAAGAATTACACTGACTGGTTCACAAGTGTTTCTGATGATCATACTTTTGAACCAGAAGATATTGTTAAAAAATGCCGCCAGTGTATTTTCTGGATTTGCCAATTATATAAGTTGTTCACTTCCTGAGGGAAGAATCGGGGGCATTGGGAACCACTGAATTAACATAAAATGAACAGACCCATTAAACATTTGTGAAGTAATCCCAATGTTTCAATAAGTTATCTACAGCAGAAATGTGGCCAGCTCTTATTTCGTAAATTCAGATTCCTTTTAATTTTATTTTAATTTCGCTTATTATTTTTTGCCTCTTGCTTTCACTTTCTACCACGCGGGTCATTGTAAGCAGAAATAACGGAGGCAAAGCGTGCTTTATATGCGCTGCTGACTACAGAGTGGGTCCTCGCCTTAAATCTACATAAACCTTACATCCCAGCTTCTCCAGCGGCCTACTTTCATGAAATATAGTGCAGTAAAATATATGAATAAACCATCTGTTTGTAATGTTGCCTTTTCGTGAAAGGATGATACAACTAGACCATACTAAGAGCGTGCAATGCTGAAAGCATGAATTGATATGAAAATATTTAAATCAAATTCAGACTGAAAACCCCAGGGTATTAGATGGAGGCGTTTAGATTTTGATGGAATACAGCCTCATTTCCCTTTGCTGTACTACACTTTGGTTCAAGAGAAGCATTTCCTATCAGAGAGGTGTTTTTAACCAACAAATATCGTCTTTGACAAGATGCTTTATCAATATGTAAAAGTAAAGCCTAAGACTCGGAGGCTGAAAATTCATCACTGTACAGAAGCAGCAGACAATCTAAATACAATGCAGTGTTTTCAATCATAACAGAGAACCATTACGGGACGTTCCTCCCACCCCCTCAAATATATTTATTGTTTTTTGTCAGCAATTCAGCATTAGTAGGACTTGTTTTGATTGTTTTACATAAAGATGCCTGCAAGGGTATTCAAGACTACTTAAACTAAAAAACTATTCACCTTGTCTGTGCAGTATTGGTGTGTAACAATAGCTCACAGTAGTATACAGGACTTCTTCAAAAACAAATTGCTGTATTTAACAGGTTTTTTGTACTGCAATAAAGCTAAAAACGTGACAAAGGAAGGGCATTGCAATGATAACCTATTTCTAGTTTGCCGAAATGATGCATAAAGGCGCTGCTGTACAAAGCCATTTAGTATTTGCAAACTCTTTTTTTAAATATACGATAGTCCTTGTAGCAGGGCTTATGAAGCCCTTTCAAAATCATAAAGAGGAGGGTAGATCTATGGTCGCCCCCTCTTATTTACTCCTCTGAAGTTATGCATCATTGATGCGTGACCACAACTTCGATCGTAAACGATTAGTCAGGTACTGACCCTCAAGCACGCGGATGTAACCGATTTGACTTTCCCTCTTTGGGAATCATGTTGGCAGTCTCAGTGAAGCAGGCCGGGGTCTACGGGACGCTGCCTTCTCCTCCTGATGCTTTTAAAAAAAAAATCTCTCCCTCGACCGGGTAAAACTTGATTTACAGAAATGTTTCCACTTCGGAATTGAATTGCAGGAACGGAGGTATACTGTCCCTGCGTGGCTTCCATCCCTAAATTAGCAGTCATGCACAAGGAGTTTGAAATTGTGACCTGCTGAATTAATGTTCATCAGGCACATCATTATGCGACTCCCTGCAAGTAGGAATTTTGCAATTTAACCTATTGCTACATAGCTCACATACATCTCACTGTAAAATTACAGGAAGGTTTCAAACAGTTGGTCGCCAATGCTTTCCATGCAGAAGGAGCATAATTCTCTTCTTCCCAACCTTTTTCTTCTCCACATTTTAAAGTAGCGTGCCTACAAAAGCCTCAATACCAGCTTGATTGTATAGGTCACTCCAAGTGAGGATGAAAAATATGACAAAATATTTAATTCCTTTTGAAGTTAATGGATACATTTGCAAAGTGCTGTAAGGATGCAAACATAGTGCTGCCTATGCAAGAGGTTTTTGAGCTCATATACCTCTTGAATTTCTTTTCTTGTTTAACTTTTTTGCTACAAGTTTAGCTCAGTTTAGAACTGGTGTGTGAGAAAAGACAACTTGGAATTGTACTGTAGAGGAAACTGTGATGTCGTTGTAGGATAATAAGAGTCAAGTAGAGAGCCATGACAAAATTGTAGTACAAGGCGAGACCTTTCCTTTCAGTGACTGTTGGGTTCATTAGGTGCAGAGTGAATCAATTTGCTTTGCTTTTTAAAATGAGTGAACAGGGAGTGTCTGGTTGTATTCCAGGTGTTTGTAGTCCTCCAGACACCACTTATTTTGTGCTGGTAGTTTCAGGTGGTTGGCACCAGCACTCAAATATTATAACCATTAATTATTTTTTGTTTACAGCAAGAGAATGAAAGGCAGAAAAGACAAGAAGAAAAATGGAGGAAAAGAGTGCGATAGAAATATGAATTGTAGGATGTCAGGTGGTAGTGGAAAGTGGTGGAATTAAAACTAGGTAGTTTGGCCTGGTAAGTGGCACTCCCAGCATTCAGCAGCTCTTTCGGTTGGTTCCTTTGGTTCCCCCTGGTTGCATTTGAGTATCACCTGTTCAAAAGCTATTGGGTTTGTCAATGTTTTGTAGCCATTTTGTACAGCAGCGTAGAGAGGAGCTGAGTAAACGATTACTCATTCGAGTGGCATGGCATAGAGTGGTGTGGAGTGGTATAGAGTGGAGTGGCGTAGAGTGACTTCGAATGGCGCAGAGTGGCTTGGAGTTGTGAAAAGTGACAGTAGAGTGGAGAGGGGTGGCCTAGAGCAGTGTGGTGTTGATTTGAGTGGTGTAAAGTGGCATACAGTGTAGTGGCATAGTGTGGAGTGTCATAGAGTAGAGTGGAATGGTGTGGAGTAGAATGGAGTGGCATAGAGTAGAGTGGAGAAGACTGGCATTGAGTAGAATGGTGTAGACTAGAGAAGAGTGGAGTAGAGTAGATTGGCATAGAGTAGATTTGAGTAGAGTAGTGCGGCATAGAGTTAGTGGGGTAATCTCGAGTGGCATAGAGTAGAGTGGTGAGGAATGGTGAAGAGTAGAATAACATGGTGTAGAGTGGTGTGGAATGGTGTAGAGTGGAGTACAGTGGTGTACAGTGGAGTGGATTAGAGGGGCTTGGAGTGGTGTAAGGTAGAGTGGAGTAGATTAGAGTAGGGGAGGGCAGAGTGGCACAAAGTAAAGGGTGTAGAGTGAAGTGGGATATAATAGACTCATGTAGAGTAGAGTGGACTGGTGTAGAGTGGAGTGGCATGGTATAGGGTAGCTTAGAGTAAAGTACACTTTGTGAAGTGGAGTGGCATAGAATGGCACTGTGTGGAGTACAGTGGGGTGGCATTGAGTGGAGAGGTGTAGAGTAGCTTAGAGTGGAGTGGGACAGAGTGAAGGGGCATTGAGTCACATGGAGTAGCATAGGGTAAAGTAGAGTAGCATATAATAGAGTAAAGCCAACTGGTGTGGAATGCAGTGGCATAGAGTGCAGTTGCAAAGAGCAGAGAGGTGCAGAGTTGAGTGCAGTGGTGTACAGGGCAGTGTACAAGAGTAAAATGGTGCAGAGTACAGAAGAGTGGTGTAGAGTGCAATGGCGTAGACTGCAGTTGCATAGAGTGGTGTGGAGTAGAGTAGAGGTGTGTATAGTTTCCTTGGGTAGAGTTCAGTGGAGTAGAGCTGTGCAAAGTAGAGCTGAGAGGTGTAGAATGCAGTGGCATGAGTAGAGTGGTGCACAATACAGTGGAGTAAGGAGAAGTGGGATAGAATAGAATGGTGAGAAGTAGTGTGGCATAGAGTGCAGTGGCATTGAGTGGGGTGCAATGGTGTAGAGTTCAGTGGTGTATAGTGTAGTGGTAAAGAGTAGAGTGGCATAGAGTACAGTGGCATATAGTTCAGCAGAGCGGTACAGGGTTGAGTAGAGTGGCATGGAGTGCAGTAATGAAGAGAAGAGTGGTGCAGAGTAGAGTAGCATAGAGTGCAGTGGTGTAGAGTGCACTGGTGTAGAGAAGAGTAGAGTGAGGTAGAGTAGAGAAGAGTTGTGTACAGTGCAGTGGCATAGGATGCAGTAATGCAGAGTAGACTGCAATGTGGCACGGGCATAGCTTAATGTAGAGTGGGGCAGATTATAGCACAGTGGCATATAGGCCCTCATTACAACCCTGGCGGTCGGTGTCAAAGTGGCGGTAAAACCGCCAACAGGCCGGCGGAAAAAAATTGAATTACGACCGTGGCGGAAACCGCCAACATAGACAGCCACTTTAACACTCTGACCGTCAAGGCGGTACAAACAAACACCACGGCGGTAACCGCCAACAGACAGGCGGAGGACAATGTACCGCCCACAGAATTACAACAGTCCAATCCGCCACCTTTTCCGGGGCGGATTCACCGCGAACAAAAACCTGGTGGAAACATGACTCGGAAGGGGAAACGCTCACCTCCACACATCCCACGAGGAACCAGGACGCCATGGAACTGGAACTTCAGATTCTTCTAGCCTTATCTTCCTGCTCCTCTACCAGGAGCACGAACACCGGTGTTCCCCCACCCCCACCCTCACCCACAACAACACACACACTAATACATCATGAGACATTACAGTTACACCCCCCCAACCTCCCCTGGAAGAATGCAAGGACAAAAGGAAATGAGTCGAATGATTGTAATATATCCAAATACAGTAATAAAAAATATATACATATATAAAGATATGTACACTATAAACAAATATATACACCAAGAATACACATCCAAGGTATTCCACTATCATAGTCCGTGGACCACTGGGCCCAAAAGGCATAGGCGATTCCCACACAAGATACCCAAACAAGATGGAGAGACCACTGCTGGGGCATCAGATAGAAATAAAACAGGCACCTCAGGGGGAAGGGAAGGGGGGCACTTCAGCCGGATGAGTGCACAACGCCAAATCCACGAGGGGCTCCATGCCCAATGTTCAATCCTGGGGAGTACAAAGCCACAGTCTCTCAAGTCTCTCCAGTGGGTGGTTTGCCCACTGTTCAATCCTGGGGAGTGCAAAGCCACAGTCTCTCAAGTTTCTCCAGTGGGTGGTTTGCCCACTGCTATATCCTGGGGAGTGCAAAGCCACAGTCTCTCAAGTCTCTACAGTGGGTGGTTTGCCCACTGCTAAATCCTGGGGAGTGCAAATCCACAGTCTCTCAAGTCTCTACAGTGGGTGGTTTGCCCACTGCTGCATCCTAGGTAGTGCAAAGCCACAGTCTCTCAAGTCTCTAAAGTGGGTGGTTTGCCCACTGCTGTATCCTGGGGAGTGCAAAGCCACAGTCTCTCAAGTGGATAACATTCTCCACTGGTTCTGGAGGGGGCTTTGTGCCCAGAGTGCTTCATCCTGCCAAGGACAGAGGTAGTGGATAACATTCTCCATTGGTTCTGGAGGGGGCTTGGTGCCCAGAGTGCTTCATCCTGCCAAGGACAGAGGTAGTGGATGCCTTTCTCCACTGGTTCTGGAGGGGGCTTTGTGCCCAGAGTGCTTCATCCTGCCAAGGACTGAGGTAGCGGATAACATTCTCCACTGGTTCTGGAGGGGGCTTTGTGCCCAGGGTGCTTCATCCTGCCAAGGACAGATGTAGTGGATGCCTTTCTCCACTGGTTCTGGAGGGGGCTTTGTGCCCAGAGTGCTTCATCCTGCCAAGGACAGAGATAGTGGATGCCTTTCTCCACTGGTTCTGGAGGGGGCTTTGTGCCCAGAGTGCTTCATCCTGCCAAGGACAGAGATAGTGGATGCCTTTCTCCACTGGTTCTGGAGTGGGCTTTGTGCCCAGAGTGCTTCATCCTGCCAAGGACAGTTTTAGTGGATGCCTTTCTCCACTGGTTCTGGAGGGGGCTTTGTGCCCAGAGTGCTTCATCCTGCCAAGGACTGTGTGAGTGGATGTGAATCTCCACTAGTTCTGGAGGGGGCTTTGTGCCCAGAGTGCTTCATCCTGCCAAGGACTGAGGTAGTGGATAACATTCTCCACTGGTTCTGGAGGGGGCTTTGTGCCCAGAGTGCTTCATCCTGCCAAGGACTGTGTGAGTGGATGTGAATCTCCACTAGTTCTGGAGGGGGCTTTGTGCCCAGAGTGCTTCATCCTGCCAAGGACTGAGGTAGTGGATAACATTCTCCACTGGTTCTGGAGGGGGAAGGGGCTTTGTGCCCAGAGTGCTTCATCCTGCCAAGGACAGAGGTAGTGGATGCCTTTCTCCACTGGTTCTGGAGGGGGCTTTGTGCCCAGAGTGCTTCATCCTGCCAAGGACAGAGGTAGTAGATGCTTTCTCCACTGGTTCTGGAGGGGGCTTTGTGCCTAGAGTGCTTCATCCTGCCAAGGACAGAGGTAGTGGATGCCTTTCTCGACTGGTTCTGGAGGGGGCTTTGTGCCCAGAGTGCTTCATCCTACCAAGGACTGAGGTAGTGGATACCTTTCTGTACTAGTTCTGGAGAGGGCTTTGTGCCCAGAGGGCTTCATCTTGCCAAGGACTGTGTGAGTGGATGTGAATCTCCGCTGGTTCTGGAGGGGGCTTTCTGCCCAGAGTGCTTCATCCTGCCAAGGACTGAGGTAGTGGATGCCTTTCTCCACTGGTTCTGGAGGGGGCTTTGTGCCCAGAGTGCTTCATCCTGCCAAGGACTGAGGTAGTGGATGCCTTTTTCCACTGGTTCTGAAGGGGGGCTTTGTGCCCAGAGTGCTTAATCCTTCCTAGGACTGTGTGAGTGGATGTGAATCTCCACTGGTTCTGGAGGGGGCTTTGTGCCCAGAGTGCTTGATCCTGCAAAGGACAGAGGTAGTGGATGCTTTTCTCCACTGGCTCTGGAGGGGGCTTTGTGGCCAGAGTGCTTCATCCTGCCAAGGACTGAGGTAGTGGTTGCCTTTCTCCACTGGTTCTGGAGGGGGCTCTGTGCCCAGAGTGCTTCATCTTGCCAAGGACTGTGTGAGTGGATGTGAATCTCCACTGGTTATGGAGGGGGCTTTGTGCCCAGAGTGCTTCATCCTGCCAAGGACTGTGTGAGTGGATGCCTTTCTCCACTGGTTCTGGAGGGGGCTTTGTGCCCAGAGTGCTTCATCCTGCCAAGGACAGAGGTAGTGGATGCCTTTCTCCACTGGTTCTGGAGGGGGCTTTGTGCCCAGAGTCCTTCATCCTGCCAAGGACTGAGGTAGTGGATGCCTTTCTCCACTGGTTCTGGAGGGGGCTTTGTGCCCAGAATGCTTCATCCTGCTAAGGACTGTGTGAGTGGATGTGAATCACCACTGGTTCTGGAGGGGGCTTTGTGCCCAGAGTGCTTCATCCTGCTTGTGGCAGCCTCAGTAGCGTCGGAATCTTTGACACTCACTGGCCAGCAGTGTTTGTTGCGTTGGTGTCCTGGGCAGCGGTGCTTGTTGCTGCGGTGTCCTGGGCAGTGGTGCTTGTGGCGGCCGAGTCCTAGGCAGCAGTGCTGGTGGTGGCGGTGTCCTGGGCAATGGGGCTGGTGGCGGCGGTGTCCTGGGCAGCGGTGCTGGTGTTGGCGGTGTCCTGGGCAGCGGGGCTGGTGGCGGCGGTGTCCTGGGCAGCGGGGCTGGTGGCGGCGGTGTCCTGGGCAGTGGGGCTGGTGGCGGCGGTGTCCTGGGCAGCGGGGCCAGTGGCGGTAGTGTCCTGGGCAGTGGTGCTGGTGGCGGCGGTGACCTGGGCAGCGGTGCTGGTGGTGGCAGTGTCCTGGGCAGCGGGGCTGGTGGCGGCGGTGTCCTGGGCAGCGGTGCTGGTGGCGGCGGTGTCCTGGGGAGCGGGGATGGTGGTGGTCTTGTCTGCCGTGCACATTTTCCCAGACTTGCCGGTTTTACTGTGCCCCTTCCCCACCTTGGATGGTGGCGCAGCTGTCTCCACACTCCCAAATGTACCCCTGGGAGCGGCTTTGGTGGCTGATTTCTTTCCTCTCTCCCGCCGGGCACTGGCCAACGTTTTGTGCTTTACAGGTGGGGGACTGTCCGTGCTCTGGCCCCTTGCCACACTGGCTGCCCTGCTGCCTGGCGCACTCCAGAAACCGGTTACTACTGGCACCACTGATCCCGCAGATATTGTGGCTGAGGAGCTTGGTTTGGACTTGGAGAGGCGGGCCCTAGGAGACTGAAGGGGTGGGGGAGGTGAGGGGAAGAGGTCAAGGTTGGACAGGAAAAGTTTTTGGGGAACACTGGGACGGGTAGATGGAAGGGGTTTGGGAGTGGAGGAAGAGGTAGTGGTTGTAGGAGGTGTACATTTGCTGACTTTGGGTGAAGGTGCATGGGCTGGAGGCTGTCGTGAGGAGGATGGCTGTTGGGTGGGTGTGTGGTTGCGTTTGTATACCTTGGGAGGTGGGCTCACAGACACACTGGTAGAGGACACAGGGGATGTGTGAATGGTAGTGAGGGTGGTGAGTGCACGTGAGCGGGGTGTGCTGGTGATGGACGTAGTGGCTGAGGATGTAGTGCATGCAGGTGTGAGTGGAGACGAGACAGGGAGGGAGATGACGAGGAGGTGGACACAGTGGAGGCAGTGGATGTTGGTGTGTCTGCATGTGTATGAAGCTTGTGTGAGTGCCTGTGGGATGTGTGGTGCTTATGTTTGTCAGAGCTTTCCTTGTGTGTTGAGGTGTGTGCATGCTGGTCTGGTGGTGTGCTTGGGATAGGCTGAGGTACAGGGGTTTGGGTCTGGGTGGAGGAAGTTGGAGAGGGGAGGCTAGAGACAGGGACAATGGCTGCCATCAGTGCTGAGGCCAGAGTCTGAAAAGCTCGCTGATGGGCTGCCTGACCAGAATGAATGCCCTCCATGTATGCATTGGTTTGTTGCAATTTCCTCTCTATACCCTAGATGGCATTCAAAATGGTAGACTGCCCAACAGTGAGGGACCTGAGGAGGTCAATGGCCTCCTCACTGAGGGCAGCAGGGGTGACAGGGGCAGGGGCTGAGGTGCCTGGGGCGAAGGAGATGCCCACCCTCCTGGGTGAGCGGGCACAGGAAACACGCTGGGAGGGCGGTGCTGATAGGGGGGGTGGCGACTGTACCTGTAGATGCGGGGGGCACAGATGAGCCCGCCACCACAATGGAGCTCCCATAAGAGGAGGAGTCCGTATCGCTGGTCTCAGCTCCTGTCCCTGCTGTGGAGCTCCCCTTGCCCTCCGTCCCACTGGTGAATTCAGACTCCGTTGTGTCGCCCTCCAAGGCCATGTGGGATGCAGCTTCCTCCTGCTCCGGTGCCACTGCTATTCCGCCTAATGCACACAAGAACAGGGAGACCACAAAAAGGGGGGAGTGGACAGTAGAAAGTCATGTTGAGTGCATGCAATACCGCGACCGTTGGCGGACACTACAGAAACATAAGCCCCCTGCACTACGCCGTGCACTTGGAGTTCCCTAATCAATCCCAGGGACATGGGTTACAAGGCTATGCTCGATTGCTGCACACATGGATGTCACAGGAGCCTGACTAGGTGTAGTTGGCACTGTAAACAGGTGGGGTGGGGTGCCACAGGGCCTGCCTTAAGAAGGGACCAAGCCTACTAAACTCGCCCTGGCCTAGGGGAACCCACAGCACACCTCGCCCACCCAGACACCTCCAATGGGCGCTGAATCAGCAGAAAGAGAGTGTTCTCACCCCTTGTGGCTGCTGTGATGCCCTCAAGCACCCATCCAACTCCGGGTACGCCACCACCAGGATCCTGAACATCAGAGGGGTCTTGGTGCAATGGGCACCCCTCCCTCATTGGGAGGCCATCCCTAGCTGGGCCTCCGCCATCTTCTTGCTCCAGCGGCGAATGCCCTCCCATCTTTTCCGCAGTGGGTGCTCCGTCTGTGGTAGACCCCCAGGGTCCGGACTTCCTTGACGAAGGCACGCCAAATGTCCTTCTTCTGGTGGGCGCTGACCTACAGGAATAGTACAGGGGAAAAGGAGAAGATATTACTGTCCGCACCGTCACAGTCATTGGCCCGCATCCCTACCCTTGCCATGACGCACATGCACTCACCGTCGTTTTATGCACGCCTCATTCTCACCCCCCCCCTATCTTTCATCCACACCACTCCACACAGGCATTGCCCATACAGCATGCTCACAGTGTACTTACCTTTCCCCAGACACACAAGCCATTGTCTCTTCCAGACTGACGTCACAGCAGCACTTGCAGTGTAGGTCCTCTTCTGTCGAAGATCAGGTATCAAGTGATTAAACAGAGAGTAAATGGCGGTCACGTCCGCTGTGGTGTGTACCGTCACCACCGGCGTACATCGTCATTGGCTCCTGGGAACCATAGGGTCCAATGTTAATCAATGCAGGATTGCGCAGCGTCTTTGACCGCCTACTGCGACGGTGTACAACGCCAGCGCAGTTACCTCATATCCCCTTGTCCCACTTTACAGGTCAGGCAGCTGCCATTTCAGGGGGCCACATGGCATTATTTTGGACTGCGTCACACATATCTAGGCCTTGCTTAAACACTAATACAGGCATATGTCGATTTGCTAATATTTTCCGATTAAGCTTTGTTTACGTACCTTAGAGTTGGTTGGTTGACTCTCTGCTCGCTGTCCATAGTTACGGTCCGCTGGGGCATGTGAGGAGATGGCATCCTCCGGTGTACAGATCGCTGGTGGATCTGTCGACAATGGAGGAGCGACATGTGATCATCACCTATAGACTTGATCGTACCACAATCCTGGAACTGTGCCCAGTTGGAGCCAGACCTGATGTCAGCTATCCGCCAACCCACAGGAATCCCCCCTCAAGTGCAGGTGCTGTCAGTACTCCATTTCCTAGCAAGTGGGTCTTTTCAAACAACAGTGGCCATAGCATCAGGGATGTCCCAGCCTTCCAACGTATTGTCCAGAGTGTTGTCTGCCCTGCTGAAACACATGCAGAGCCACATCGTTTTCCCTCAGGTGGAGGATTTGCCTGCAGTGAAAGGTGATTTCTATGCCCTGGGACATATCCCCAACATCATAGGTGAAATTGATGGGACACATGTGGCCTTGGTCCCCCCCGCAGGAGTGAACAGGTGTACAGAAACCGGAAGAGTTACCATTCGAAGAATGTGCAGATGGTGTGTTTGGCAGACCAGTACATCTCCCATGTGAATGCCAAATTTCCTGGCTCAGTGCATGATGCTTATGTTCTACGGAATAGCAGCATCCCTTATGTGATCGGGCAACTCCAGGGGCACTGTGTGTGGCTATTAGGTGAGGACATGGACCCAATACAGTGTGACTAGGTGTCTGGGTCTGGGTCTGCGGATGCCCCTGTGAGTTAGTGTGTGTCTAACAGTTGTCCCTCGACATTTGCAGGTGACTCTGGTTACCCCAACCTGTCATGGCTACTGACCCCAGTGAGGAATCCCAGGACAAGGGCAGGGGAACACTACAATTAGGCCCATGGGTGAACTAGGAGTGTTATAGAGAGGACCTTCGGCCTCCTGAAGGCCAGGTTCCGGTGCCTCCATATGACAGGTAGTTCCCTATTCTACTCGCCAAAGAAGGTGTGCCAGATCATCGTGGCCTGCTGTATGCTTCACAACTTGGCTTTGCGACAACAGGTGCCTTTTCTGCAGGAGGATGGTCCAGATGGAGGTCTTGTGGCAGCTGTGGAACCTGTGAACAGTTAAGACGAGGAAGCAGAAGAAGAGGACATAGACAACAGGAACACTGTGATCCTGCAATACTTCCAGTGAGATACAGGTAAAAAGACAACACAGCCTGCTACATTTGATTTAATTCTACTACCTCTCATCTGTCTGTCATTTTCACCCAGTGTATGGTCACTGAGTTGTCACTTTCCCTTACAATTTCACAGATGTGGGTCCCACTGTGTGACATCTGCTTTGTTTCCGCATGGACTAGAGCTATGTGACATAGGTATGTTGACATTACATTTGATATAGCATTTTGCCACTGTTATTGCTAATACACATTTTCGAAAGCACAGACAGACTCCTGATTGTTTTGTGATTTAAGGGTGTTTATTTAAGTGCTCAATAGTGGAGGTGGTTGTAAAATGGTCAGGGGTGATGGTGGAGGAATGTCCATGGCAGAGTCCAGTCTATTGGTCTCACAGGTGCATTGTCCAAAGGGGCATAGGAAGTGGAGCTAGGGCAGTTTACGTATGGACATGGTGACAAAGTGGGACAGAAGCATGACAATCAGGGTGGTCTCATTTCTTGGCGGGGTCTTGGCATTGTTCTCTATCTTTGTCCTGCATCTCAGGGGCCGCTTGCGGGGTGGTTCTCTATCTGCAGGGGGTGGGGTGCTGGTGTGGTGGTCCTGTGGCGGTGCCTCCTGTCCACTAGCGCCGGCAGAGGTGGTGGGCAGTTCATCTTCCAGGCTAGTGTCAGGGGCCCCTTGTTGTGCCACAATGTCCCTCCTGGTATTCACGAGTTACTTCAGCACCCCTATAATGGTGCCCAGGGTGAAATAGATGGATTTGAGTACCTCCTGCAGCTGCTGGGTCTCCTGAAACTTGGCCAGTACTGTTGCCATCATCTCCCGGGAATGGTGGTAGGCTCCCATGATGTTGGAGAGGGCCTCATGGAGAGTGGGTTCCCTGGGCCTGTCCTCCCCCTGTTGCACAGCAGCCCTCCCAGTTCCCCTGTGTTCCTGTGCCTCTGTCCCCTGAACCCTGTGCCCACTACCACTTCCCCCAGGTCCCTGGTGTTGTTGGGGTGGTGGGTTAGCCTGGGTTCCCTGTAGTGGTGGACACACTGCTGATTGACGTGTCCTGGGGACAGAGGTATGGGCCCGCTGGGTGGGTGCTGTGCTGGTGTTTCCAGAGGGGGGAAGCTCTGTAGTGGCCTGTGGCAGTGTGAGGGGAACCGACTGTCCCGAGGTCCAAGATGGGCCGGGCTGGTCATCTTGATCCAGCTGGACAGAGCTACTCTCATCACTGTGGGCCTCTTCTGTGGGTGGAGTGGACATATCTGGACCCCCTGTCTGGTGACATTGGGTAGGGGTCCTGCAGGGGTGTAAAGGCATTATTATTGCATCTGTGTGTGCCATGGTGTGCAATGGGTGGGTGACCGTGTACCCCAGTGCTCGCATTCCTGTGTAGTACCTTGTGTGATAATGGTTTAGGGGGGTGTATGGGTATGTGCAGTGGCCATGCTTTGGTGATGGGTGTCCATGCTTTGGTGTTACATGCAGGGCTTGGGTTTGGGATGTGTGGTTTGTGATTTTGGGACATACGTGAGGAGTTAGAGTGATGGGGGTGAGGGCGAGGCTGGGGGTATGTGATAGCATGCAGGTGGGTGGGGGATGAAGTAGTTAAAGGTTTGACTTACCAGTGTCCATTCCTCCTGCTACTCCTGCGAGGTCCTCAGGATGCAGTATAGCCAAAACCTGCTCCTCCCATGTAGTGAGTTCTGTGTGAAGAGGTTGGGTTCCGCCGCCAGTCCTCTGAACCGCAAGGTGGTGTCTTGAGACCACGGAACGCACCTTTCCCCGTAGGTCATTCCACCTCTTCCTGATGTCATCCCTAGTTCTTGGGTGCTGTCCCACTGTGTTGACCCTGTCCATGATTCTTAGCCATAGCTCCATCTTCCTAGCTATGGAGGTGTGCTGCACCTGTGATCCGAATAGCTGAGGCTCTACCAGGATGATTTCCTCCACCATGACCCTGAGCTCCTCCTCTGAGAACCTGGGGTGTCTTTGCGGTGCCATGGGGTGGTATGAGTGATGTGTGGGGTGGTGTGTGTTGTGATGTGTGGGGTGATATTTAGAGGTGTGTTGTGTGAGGTGCTTGGATGTTGTGTGAGTGATGGTGTTGAGTGCCTGTGGATGCTAGTTTGTAGATGGTGGTGTCTCTCTCTGGCCTTCAGTCGCACTTGTTGGCGTAAGGGTTTGTGGGTGATGTGGGTGTGTGTTTTATATTATATTCGGTGTGTGGAAGTGGTGTGTGCATGTGTATCAGGTGTGTGTATTTGGAATTGTCCAATGTGGTAGTGTTTTTTAAATGTGTGTGTATTTTGAGTACGGCGGTGTGTACCGCCAATGGAATACCGCGGTTGAAAGACCGCCGCGTGGATTCGTGGGTCGTGATAGTGTGGGCGTATTCCTGTTGGCGTGACGGTGGAGGTTTTGTTATCGCCAGTTTATCACTGACCTTTTGGTGTGGCGGACTTGTGTGGGTGTCTGGATTTTGGCGGATTCCAAGCTGTGGGTCATAATGACCGTGGCGGAATTCCGCGGCCTCGGCGGTGTGTTGGCGGTCTTCTGCACGGCAGTAAGCAGCTTTTACCACCAATGTTATAATGACCCCCATAATGTATTGGCACAGAGTAGAGTGCAGTGGCGTAGAGTGCAGGGGGTCGAGTAGTGCAGAGTGGTATTGAGTGGAATAGAGAGCATTGAGTCATGCAAGCAGAGCCCAGCTGATCAGCGTCCGGTGGCCATTTGAGGATTCTGACATGGTGCATTCTGGGAATTGTAGTTCCAACTCCCAAAGAGCAACTCAGAACTTCTGGAACCTTGGAACAAGTTGTGGACACTTCAAGGACCCAAGAAGGACCTCTGGATGACGATCCAGAAGTTTGGAGATGTCTGGAGCAACTCCATAAGTTGAGGAGGTGCATTGTGGGAGCTGTAGCCCCAGACCCCATGAGGCAAACCAGAGCTTCTGAACCCTTGGCTGGTGCTGTGGACCACTTTCCTGAATCAAAAAACACATCTGAAAGTAAGTGTGACAGTGTTACCTTGTGGGTGGCCTGAACTCTGGAAATTTTCCCTTTCCAGTGTGACCTTTTTTTTTTTTAACCCTTTGAGCGCTAGTTGCTTCTATGCAATAGAAAGCATTAATTCTTGAAAATTCATATCTCTGGTTCCCCTTATCCGATTTTAATACTTTTGGTGCCCTTTTAAAGATAAAGAATATAATCTATTTTATTAATTGGTGTTGGATTTTTATTGTGTTTTGTGTTTTACTTATTTACTGGTTTGTGATTTTGAAATGCTTTACACATTTGTCTCCTAAGTCAAGCCTTGTTGCTCATTGCCAAGCTACAGAGGGTTGAGCTGGGTTTAATTTATTGAGACCTAACTGGACCTAAGTTGTGGATAGTGGCATACTGCTAAGTGTAGGTACTTACCTGCCCTTACCAATGATCCATTTTCCAACAGGCGGTTGAACAGTCACAACTCGAATACAGTGGTGGTAAAGCAGCGATCAAGCAAGCTTCCTCTCCATCACCGTATTACAATGTTTCCTCCAGGCTGACCGGCGGCAACCATGGTATTACGATGTTTCCACCAGTCAGCCCGGTGGAAAGTGTGCAGTGGGTTGGCCTTGGCTCCCTTAGGGAGACGAGACCAATGCCGTTGGACACAGCACCCTCGAATGTGCACTGTTTGCTGACCACTTAACTGCCCACGACATGATCATGGACCCTGCCATGAAAAGACAGGTGGAAAGGAAAGTCAAGATCAGCATGTGGTGCTGAACTCGTCACCGCCGTGGCTGACCACGACTTTGACCACCGCCACCCTGTCGGGATCCCTGATCCCAGCAGAGGTGGCAGTAGCCTGTCAGCTAGGGTCATATTCTCAAAACTTGCAATTGGGCCTATAGACTCTATCACACTCAATAAATAAGGTAGACTAGGGCATCATCATTTATGAGGTGCCATAAATAGCATCTTGTCAATGACCCAGTCATAATCAGGGACTGAGTTTTTAATTTTGACCTCCAAAAATATCAGCAGCAGAATATTGACTATGACATATAGAACTATGGAAGAGTAACAGTGAATTACTGTGATGTTTAGCACTGATGTTCTGAATGATATGAAATGCTGCTTTGCATTACTTTGCATTAAGGGGTGTTTCATGGTTGGTACATGGACGTACCCATGCTACTAACCATGTTTCGTGGCGCTAAACCCCAGATTTGAATCATCAATTTAAAGGATTTAGAGCCAAAACATATCGCAGTTGAAAAGCAAGCGTTAAATTGAGATTTTTTTTAATTTCTCCATGCTTTTCCAACTGTGCATGCGTTTTGCACTGTATAGCACATACACAAAGTAGGAAAAGTATTTTCACTTCTCTAAGCATAGTTTTTTGTTCAGGAAGGATACCCTTCATGTACCAAACCTATGCTTGACTCACCATAGTGCAAGTGTGCCTGCGTTGCCGGGAAGAATTGTTTATGTGCAACAATCAATAATGGTGATTTTTAACTTCTATGTGTGCTGCAGATCACCATTATTTAATGATTGGACACATTCCTGCACATAAATAATCATTAATGGTGGTTTGCCTTTTCTATGTGTGCAAAAGCGAGAAGAAACATAAGTATTTCTCCTCGTTGTGCTACTCTAACCCCAACCCTGGCATGGCTTTAGTTTTAGGTGCTACCTCAGATATACGACTTCCCACGAATTTGGGGCAGTGTCAAAAGCAATGTGTGTTGTGTGGAAACGCCCACAGCAACACCCATTGCACACCCCTCTGCTGCCGAAAGCTGTATTGGGGGGGGGGTCATATTTAGAAGACCGTGTTAAACTATGCAAAGTGGCTTAGCGTTGCTTTGTAAATGTGGAAACAGGGACAGTGCCACCGGAGCGTCACTAAAAGTGACGCTCTGATTGCACTAGGGGCTTGTAAATAAGCCCCATAATCTCATGTGCTTACTTGTGAAATGGGAAATAAGCTTCCTTTAAAAGATTTGCCAGCATTATTTAGATTCCATTCCTTGTTTAATTAATACTTCAAAGCTAGGTTCAAGCAGCCAATTTTTAAAGTAATTATATTTACATTCACTGTTTCTGTTTCAAAAAGTCACACAGTTGCCCATTCTAAACAATCAGTTTATTTTTGAGAAAATTAGAATTCTACAAGAAAACGCCAGTGGGAGAAGCTAGAGGGTGGCCTCAACATCATAGCGGAAAATCAGATTATTGAGCAATATAGGAAGGGACTACGCCGGGGAGGATTATATTTGTGTTCAGAACATCTATTTTTTCCTCTTGAATACAAATAGTATTGATATAGTTCTAAGTATCCCGGGGATAAGCAAATGGCGTTTTACATATCACTGGTAAATGATGCATCATTTATAAGCCAATATGACTATCTGTAACCAAGCAAAAAGCAAATGTTTAGAGTTGAATGACAATGATGTATTTCATTCCAGTACAATCGCTGAAAATAACAAACCTTTAGCTGGGTGTGCTCGTAGACTGCCAAGGAGCTGCGGGTTTTGCTTGGCAATGTACTAAAATGCTGGAATGCTCCTGTGCAAACACATGCTTGCAAATAATGGCAAGGGATTTCACTGTAAAGAGGGGCGTGCGGTTTCCAATCTGTGTATGTAGAAACCGAGGCAGCACTGATCAAAGCGTGAGGGAATCGGAAAAGAAAAGGAAATTGCACCTCTCTCTTCTCTTGTTAATGATTTTTGCACGTTTTACTCTACTTGCCTTGGTTTGAGTCGAGAAAGGTTGGATAGAAGCAAAGAACAATTTTCAACATCAACCTAGCTCGCTCTCGCTCTCTCTCTAATATTTCAAACAATACTCAAGAATGGACAATTTTACAACCGTTTTTCCTTCTCAGATTCAGTGTTGTTATTTCTGCAGAGATGGAATCTCCCCACTAGTCACAGCAATGACTACTGTGTTCATGCGTAAGTCCATTCTTCAGTTACTTAATGTGAGTACTGTTAATGCTCCCACATGTTAAGTAAGTTGATTGGTCAATTATATATCACCCTAAGAGATGACATGCCAAGCTGACGGCTAATGGTTGAAACGATGCGATACAAGACTTCAAAAGGGAATTATCAGAGAAAGGCTGGAGTTCTACCTTATACTATCATTGGTGGGATCTCCCATCTGTGAGATTTAAACCGAAACGGTTCAAAATGGTGCTTAGAACATGGACTACAACATGGCCACCGAAAAGAAGGGACAATGCTAAGCAGGATAAATTCCCCGAATGAAACAAATTGGTGCTGGCATCTCTCATTTGGTGTGGTGCTATACACACATTGTTGCCTTGTGAAAAGAAGTATGCAGCTCATTAAAAACAGCAATGTGGATAAAGACCCATAGAGCATTCAAGTTATGTTGGCTTGGTGTAAACGAATTTAAAATTAGAAACAGAATTTTAAGGAACGCAACATTACTGGACATAATAAAGGTGATATGCAGAATTGCTATTATATGGACGTATAAAGAGGTGCTCACTATAAATGAATGGCTGAGTGACAACGAGTTGTCAACAGCAGAGGGAATGAGTCAGCAGACAGAAATGAGGAAGATATTCTCTAGCTATAGAGGCCTATAGTTATGAAAAAGTGGTGCATCAGAGCTGAAGCGCCACATTTTCTGCACCCCCCCATACGGCACCTAACAGCAACATAGTTGCGTTAGCACAATAGATTAAAAAAATGTTACGCCATAGTGACGCTTTGCTACACTACTATCAAAAATGTTGACGCTAGTGTAACAAAATGCAAGGAGGCCCAGAGGTTTCTATGGGATCATCATTTTAACACCTCCTCTGAGCAGGCGTTAAAAATGATGCCAAAAATGGTGCAGTGAAATCTGTTAATTTCACTGTGCCATTTTTGCAGGCCTTCTAGCGCCAGAACACCCTCCTTGCATACATTACGCCTGGCACAGGCATACTGTGGCGCAAGGGGTTACAAAGTGGCACAATGCATGCATTGCGCCACTTAGTAAATATTGCGCAGGGAGAAGTCCACCTTAGTGCCACCCTAGAGTTAAAAAATGATGCTAAGGCCACACTAAGGAGGTGCAGGGGCTCTTAAATATTCCCCATATTATTCAGTGTTGCTGGAACAATTGCCAGTATAGAGGTCCTGACCATTGGTGACAGCTTAATAGAAAGGATTTTGATAAATACCTACCACTGAGCAAGTGAATGCAATAAATGATCCATACTATTGCCCTCTTCGAAAAGACATTTATCAAACCATTGGTACCTGTGGTACATTTTGAAACATACTTCCTACCTAAAATGCGTAAAATGACACATGAGTACGTCAAACAATTGTGTCTGGCATAAACCACACTATTCTATGATTAGCGTCTCATGTTTGAAATGCCCCTTGGACAATAACATTGTTCTCACCAAAGCACTCTGCTGCTTGAAAGTTTAGGTGTGCAGTATCAAATGCTTAAAATTAATATAAAAGGCATTACAGGATATGCTAAAAAAAGAAAATAAATATTCTAGGATGAAATCGCCTGAAACAAGTACATGCATGTGTGAAAATAAGCAATGTATGCCAGTAATGCATTTGATTTTCCAATGATGTGATGCAAACCATTGCATTTTGGGTCTGCAAGTGCTTCAATTCTGTACCAAGCAGGAGATATTTACAAACAAGGTACAATGAATCCCCATAGGTGGCCAATATCTGATGCGTATTGGGTTATTTTTGACACTACATAGACTATGAGTTTCCTTCTCACTTCAATATTGAGTGGCACTGTTTTTATGCAATACTTTGGGACATATTTATACCCCATTTGCGCCAAATTTGCATCATATTTCGGGGCAAATTCAGTGCAAAACTAACTCAATATTTATATTTTGACGTTAGACCCATCTAACGTCGCAATATTGGAGTTTGCACCCTTTTTTAGATGTGTGAACCTACCTTGTGTCAATGAGAAGCAAGATAGGCGTTCCCATCTAAAAAATGGTGCTAACGCCATAGCCCCATATTTATCCCCCCATGCTAAAATTACGCATGAATGGGAGGAGGGGCTAAATACTTGATTTGCCCCATTATTTAATGCCTGGGTCAGACCAGGCGTTAAGTGACCTGTGGACCCATATCCATGATTAAACACCATGGAATGGGTCCACAGGTGCCCTCCTCAAGCCCTAGGAACACCCCCACTCCCACCAGAGAGACACCACTGGATGGGGGACCCCACCCCAGGTCAGTAGGGTAAGTATAGGTAAGTAATTCTTATTTGTTAAATTAAAGTGCCATTGGGGACCCAACCTGGGGCTCCCTGCATGCCACTGGGTGCAATGGCCATGCCCAGGGGACACTGGTCCCCTATGCTGGCCATTGGGGAGGTGGTCATGACTCCTGTCTTTTTTTAAGACAGGAGTCATGTGGTATGGATGGTTTTGTGTCAGAAAATGATGGTAGGCTGGTTAGAGTCATCTTTTTTTATTCTAACCAGCCTAACGTCATTTTTTGGTGCAAAACTCCCTTCTCCCATACCGCCAACCCCACCCAGCTAATGTCTTTTTTTTTTACGCTAGCCCACACTTTGCACCAGCTTGCGCCATTCTATAAATATGGCGGCCGGCTGGTGCTCAGGAATGGCGCAAGCCATTGCTAAACTCATTAGTGCAAAACTGAGTTAGTGCAGATTTGCACCAAAAAATATAAATATGCCCCTCTATTTGTGATAATACATTTAAATTATTTCAAAATTATGAAACGAAAGCTAGTGAATGTTTTTTGCCACTGTGGGCTACATATCCTTTTACATTGCTTCCCGTTTTCACTTTCTTTTTGTCCCCAGCTTAGATGCCATCAAAGGTAAACAATTACATATTATCATGTATGATTGCAAAAAATATTTTATTTCCTTGATCTATGTTTTATCCTACCTAACATCTCAATTAACGTGTGAGTTAAATCAAATTACAAAAAGCTTGAAGGCAGACAATTCTAAAAATAAATCTAAATGGCAATTTAATTTAACATTATGTTGTCACAAACACTAGCAGCATGCTTAATTAAATTCAGCCTGTGACTGCCTTTAAAAGTATGCCACGTATTGCATGGAAATGACGCAATAAAAGTTTTGGCATTGCACGTTCTCCTACATTGTTAGACCTGACAGCCTTAGGGTGGTCAACCCTAACTTTTTGCCTGCCTCCCTCCACTTTTGATATACTGTTTTTGCTGGTTTTTGCACTCTGCACACTTTACCACTGCTAACCAGTGCTAAAGTGCATATGCTCCCTCCCTTTAAAATAGTAACATTGGATCACACCCAATTGGGCTATTTAATTTAATTATAAGTCCCTAGTAGAGAGCACTATATTTGCCCATGGCATGTAGATTAAAAGCTACTAGTGGGCCTGCAGCACTAATTGTGTCACCCACTTCAGTAGCCCCTTAATGTTGTCTCAGGCCTGCCATTGCAAGGCCTGTGTGTGCAGTTTCACTGCCAATTCAACTTGGCATTTAAAAGTGCTTGCCAAGCCTAAAACCCCTCTTTTTCTACATATATGTCATCCCTAAGGTGTGCCCAGGTAAACCTAGGGCAGGGTGCTGTGTGGGTAAAAGGCAGGACATGTAGCTGTGTAGTTTACATGCCCTGGTAGTGTACAACTCCTAAATTCGTTTTTACACTACTGTGAGGCCTGCTTTCTTTATAGGCTAACACTGGGGCTGCCCTCATACATTGTTTGAGTGGCAGCTGCTGATCTGAAAGGTAATATTTAGTATGGCCAAATGGTAAGACAAAATCCTGCTGACCGGTGAAGCTTGATTTAATATTACTATTTTAGAAATGGCACTTTTAGAAAGTGAGCATTTCTCTGCACTTAAATCTTTCTGTGCCTTACAATCCACGTCTGGCTGGATTTAGTTGACAGCTCCCTATGCATTCACTCAGACACACCCCAAACACGGGCTACTCTGCCTCACTTGCATACATCTACATTTTGAATGGGTCTTCCCGGGCTGGGAGGGTGGAGGGCCTGCTCTCACACAAAGGACTGCCACACCCCCTACTGGGACCCTGGCAGACAGGATTGAACAGAAAGGGGACCTGGTGCACTTCTAAGCCACTCTTTGAGACTCCCTCACTTCAAAGGCACATTTGGGTATAAAAACAGGGCCTCTGCCCAACCACCTCAGACACTTCCTGGAGAAGAAACCTGAACCAGAACCTGCACCCTGTTGCCCTGCTGTCTTGCTGCTCTCTTGCATTGCTGCAGAAGTGTTCTCCAGGTGCTTGGATAGAGCTTGTCTCCTGTTCCCTGAAGTCTCTTGACCAAAAAGACTTCTCTCCTGCAGCTGAAATCCCGGTGCGGTGAAAATTTGACGCACCGCCTGCCAAGAATGACGCACAGCCTACTCGCAGTGAAAATTTCACTGCACGCCGAGCCCGGAACAACGCAGCCCGACTTTGCAAACAGAAGATCAACACAGAGCCAGCGACCAAACAGGAACTTCAACGCACAGCCCTACTGGATCGACGCAAGCCAACTCAGAACGGCGCCGCCCGACTTCTTGAGAGGAATCGACACAGCGCCTGCCGCGTGGAAGAAAAGTCAATGCATCACCTACCGGAATCAACGCAACCTCTGTGACTTAGCTCCGCCAGCCCAGGATTCCATGCATCATCCCCGGGGAGTCTGAAAACCCTGCAACCCGAAGAGGATCCAAGTCCGCGTGCCGGAAATCGATGCAACGTATTCTCCGCGTGGAAAATAATGACGCAAGTCCGTGTGCGAAGGGGCGTAGCCAACGCACACTCACCGTTTTCAACGCAGCTCCTCCTCTTCAGTCCCTTGCGATGATTTTTCAATGCAAACCAGGTACTTTGCCCTGCAAGAGACACTTGTTGTTTCTAGGAGAACTTATGACACTTTTTATTGCTTTTACAGTAATCTTTTAACTCTAAAGACACTTGATATCACTTTCAGTGATATCCCTATATTTGCTTATTTCATCTTTAATCGTTTTGACCTGCATTTGCTCAGATAAATATATGATGTATTTTTCTAAACACTGTGTGGTGTATTTTTGTGGTGTTATATTGTGGTATTGTATGATTTATTGCACAAATACTTTACACATTGCCTTTTAAGTTAAGCCTGACTTCTCAGTGCCAAGCTACCAGAGGGTGGGCACAGGATAATTTGGATTGTGTGTGACTTACCCTGACTAGAGTGAGGGTCCTTGCTTATACAAGAGGTAACCTGACTGCCAACCAAAGACCCCATTTCTAACATACATGGTGTCTACAATTTAACTGGGAGTGCTGAAGCACCTGTTACACCCCAACTTACAACGCCACTGCTATTGCTACTGTTTCCGCAAAATAACTTTGAAGCAAACGCTCAGACAAAAGACCAGTTTCAGTGGAAAAATATGGTAAACGAGCACAAAGGACTGGGGCTTACTATGAAGATATACACCAGGGAATAGCCTAACATGAGTTTAGCAATTGCTGAAACTGTCAATACGATAAAAATATATATTGTAATAAGAACATTAAAAACAGCAATGAAAGGAAAACTGTGTAGCCACACAGTTTCCAATAATATTGTGAGGTATATTTGGTATATTGGAAAAACACATATGCAGTAGTGCAGTAGGAGAATACAAAATGTGAAGATATGTCCTATGGTTCTGTAATATGGCATAGATATACGACTTGTAACTAATAAACCACATATAAATTTGAAGACCCTACGTTAGTATGTTTTTTAGTTTTTTGGCATTTCATTTTTTTATTTTGTGTTCTTAATGTTCAAACCACATTCCTCTAAATGTGTTTAGGAGCTTCAAATGTATTTTCAGCTTTGGTAGTCTCGATTTGAATTATTGGAAACATTTTTTATTTGATAATTTTAGGTCTTTGACATTTCTGGACATATACGTTTTTGCATTTTTCAAAATGAATATCGTGCTAGGTCAAAGGAAAGTCCCGCTGAAATAAAACCAAAGGTTACATGGACGTTATAGTTAGGTTCGTACAAAACCGTAGAAATTCAGCAGTTATAGTGACCTGAGCTATCTATAACTGGCGCTCCCGTAATGCACTGCTTATGACCTCACATATTACATCACTCTTGTCATGGTCGGTGACATCACTGATGACATCTCTGATGACATCATCCAGTGAGTGTAAGTGGTTATATTGATGTGTGAGTGGGTGTGTGAGTGTATCTATTAGTGAATGAGTGGTTGAGTCATTTGCTGTATGGGAGACTGAATGGATGTGTAAGTTGCTGCATAGGTGAGCAAGTGACTGCATGAGCAGCTGCATTTCATTAAGTGAGTGGGCCTGTGGGTGGCTGCAGGTGTGAGTGAGTGGGTGTCAGAGTGGTTGCCTGGGTAAGTGAATGGGTGTCACTGTATTGGTGAGCGACTAGGTGAGTCACTTGCTGTATGGCTGTAAGTTTAACTGAGTGGCTGTGTTAGTGACTGTATGTGAGAGTCAGTGGGTGAATGAGGAGCTGTATCATAAATTGAGGGGGTGAGTTCGTTTTTATATAGGAAAGTAAGTGGATGTGTGAGAACCTGTGTTGGTCAGTGAGTGGCTGTGTGAATGACTGTATGGGTGACTGAGTGGGTATCTATGTGCCTGTTTGTGGAGTGAGATGGTGTGTGAATAGTTGTATAGCTGAGTGACTGCATGTGTGCATGACTGTAATATGAGTCAGTGACTGTGTCAGTGACTGTATGGGTAAGTGTGTGATGTGTCAATATTTCTACACCTGAATAAGTGGATGTGTCACTAGAATAGTAATAGAATGGGCTGCATGAGTATGAGTGGGTGTGTCAGTGGGTGTGTCAGTGGGTGTGTAAGTAACTGTAAGAGTCTGTGAAAACCTCAGTTAGTAGTGTATGGGAGAGTGAGTGGTTGTGTCAGTGGCTGTTTGACTGAATAATGTCTGTATATCACTACTTTTATGCATCTCTGCATAAGTATGTGAGTAGATGTGTGTGTGTGGGTGTACAATAGTTTGTACCAGCAAATGAGTGGGTGTATGACTGTTTGTGTGGATGAAATCATCAGTGATGTCATATGAGATGTCATCAATGATGACACTGACCATGTCATGAGTGATGTAATATATGAGGTCATAAGCAGTGCTTTATCCGGACGGAGAGCCGCCAGCAGCCATACTGGCTGGCGGCGGGGAAGTGGAGGTTGCTCCACCTCTACCACCACGTCAACAGAACACCGCCCACCGAATCACGTTCTGTAATTCCACGTGGCGGTGTTCTGTTGACGGTGTGGTGGCGGCGGAGCAGCCCCATGGATCCCATCCCGTCCCCTCCCGGAGGATCAACGCACCAGGTAAGTTGATCGTCCGTTAGGGGACGGGGATGAGGGGAGTGTTGTGTGTTGTGTGCGTGCATGGGGGTGTGCGTGTGTGTATGTAGAGGGGGTGTGTGAGTGTGCGTGTATGCATGCAGGGGTGTTGTGTGTTTGGAAATGAGTGTGTGTCTGTCTGTATGTATGTCTGTATGGATGTGTGCGTTTATGTCTGAATGTGGGTGTGTGCGTATGACTGTGTGTGTGGCTGTTGGCATGTATGTTGGTGTGTGTGCGGGTATGTGTGTTGGTGGTGCCTGTGTGCGTGTCGGGTGTGAATGTGTAATGTAATGTTGGGGGTAGGGGTGGGGAGGGGGGTCCTGCCACCTTCTGGGGTGGAAGGGGTGGTGGGGAGGTGTAGGGGAAGGACTCGGGTGGGGGTGACCCCTATCAGTGCCAGGGAAGGTCTCCAGCCCAGCGGTCGCCTCCACCCTGGCGGTCGGATCGGAGAAGTGGTGGATGACCGCCATGGTCATAATTCCAAAATTTTTACCGCCAGCCTGTTGACGGTAATACCGCCGCTTCTCTGCCGACCGCCAGGGTTGTAGTGAGGGCCATAGTTAGCTCAAGTAACAATAATTGCTGAATTTCTATGGTTTTGCAAGAGTAAATTCAAAACCTAACTACAACGTCCATGTAACCTTTGGTTTTTGCAGTGAATTTCTAAGGTTTTTTAATTCTATTTCCTAACTATAATGCTCCTGTAACCTTTGTCTTTTTCAGTGAATTTCTAAGGCTTTTTTTATTCTATTTCCTAACTAGAACATCCCTGTAACCTTTGTTTTTTTTAGTGAATTTCCATGGATTTTTAACATATAGTTATTTTAAATAATGATACGCTAATTCAACTACCAAAACGCACGGCCTTTGGCCAACCCCCTATAAGCACCCAATCATGTACGTCCTTCACTCATGCGCAGGGGAGGTTGCCCCCAAGACCTGGGCTGCAGCCAGACCCTGCGACCAACACTCCCCAACCACCCAAACCCATGCTGTGCACAGCTCTTTCACCGTGCATGGCAGGAGGTAGCCAAAGCTTCTCTGGGTGTGAGAATAGGTGTGAGAGTGTGTATATGGGGGTGAGAGTCATTGTCAGATTGTCTGGGTGGGAGTTCGTACATCAGTGTTTTAGTGGATGGTCAGTCTGTGCGTGGGCCTGTGAGTGGCTGCATGGAGGTGTCAGTGGGTCTTTGAGTGGGTGTATGAGTGTCTGAGTGGGCCTGTGAGTGTGTGCATAAGTGTCTAAGTGTGTGTGTGAGTGAGTAATTGATTGAAAGAGAGAAAGAAAGAAAATGAGAGAGAAAGTTGGAGGTTTTTTAGGCTTTAGTATGTGATATACTTAGAATGAGATATTTTTGTTAGATGTAACAAAAAATAAAAAATGTATTTAATGTATTTAAAAAAAAATTTTTTTTTAATTTAAAAAAAAAAAGAAAAAAATTGAAAAGAGTCTAGCTGGACTTGAGCCCACATAGCTCAGTGTGAAGGTCGCAGACCTTCACACCTGAGCCATAGAGTTTCCTTTATTTTTCGTTTTTTTAGCCCTTTCTGGACTTTGTATTAAAAAAATAAATATAAAAAATAGGGACTTAAGGCTTCCCCTGCAGTGGCAATGCTTCAGCAAGCACAGAGCTGCTTTGACAGCAGCTCCTTGCTTGCTGAAGCTTTACATCTCTATCCTCTGCACGTGCAGAGGACAGAGGTGTTTTGACAAAGGGACTTGCTTTAAAGGCCCTGCTGTCAAAACCCAAAATGTTTACTGTGGCTTGGCTGCAGCTGTACAGCTGCAGCCGAGCCACAGCAAACAGTTATGTCCTGAGGATGGGCACCCCAGGACACAGCAGGAGCCGGCTCTGGGTGGCGTTCCCTAGGGCCATCAGAGGCTCCTCGAGGGAGGCTGCATGGCTCCCCTCCAACAAGATCTTAGCCCCGAGGGATGTGGATCCCCCTTTATTTTTTAAAACATATGCCCCAGGGGGTAGTCCCCGCGACGCAGGGGCCATGAGCCCCCGCTCGAGCTACAGTCTTGCCCCGCGGGGTGGTGGTCCCCAGGGCATAAGGTCCAAACAGAACCCCTTTATTTTTTAAAGCATTTGCTCCAGGGGTGGTGGTCCCTGGTTGTGGGGGGCCACGTGCCCCAACTTCAACTACAGTCTTGCCCCGGGGTGGTGGTCCCCTTGGTAGCAGAGGGGCCACAGGGCCCCGCATTAATGACAAGATCGCCCCAGGGAGGTCCCCTAACGTGCCCTTTTTAAAAAACAAAAAAGCCCCTGGGACTTGGCCTGCCCGGGGGCTTTAGACTAACGAAGCAAGAGAGCCCACGCTTCATTTTTGGTTTATTTTACAAGCAGATTCACAGATGCACTGCGTCTCAGCTCTTAAAAAAAAAATGCGTTTTAGCCCTGGGGGTGACTTTGGGACCCCACCACCAGAGCTAAGGCGTCAGGGTGTTCGTACCCTGGACCGGTTTCTTTTTTTTATACTTTTATTTTTGGAGTCGGCTGAAGCAGAGTCCCAAGATGGCTGACCACACTTCAACACCTTCTGTTGCTGAAGTGTTATCAGCCAATCAGATCTCAGCACAAGATCGTTAGGGGTCGCAAATCCTTCGCGTCCCTAGATATACAAATTTGTTTTCCTCTTAATTCCACAAAAGCTATTGAATGGAATTACAACAACAAACAAAACACTCTTTCTGGACTAGGACCTACCTTCCTGCCAAATTTGGTGTAATTCCGTCCAGTAGTGTTTTCGCTATCGCTGTTCAAAAACCTTAATGGAAAATTAATGAACACAATGTTGAAGCTTAGTCCTGGGCAATTCCTACAGTCCTACAATTATATTTTTGAGGTGTTCATACAGGTCTGTGCATCCATCAAACCCTTACCAGCATTGCACTAACTTGACACATACTGTGAACAATGGGACTCCCCTGCATCTTAATTCAAGCTGTGAGCCAGTCCCTATGTTAATTTATTGCTATTTGACTCTTGGACCTATATTTACAGAAAAATGATGCAGCGTGGCCCCGCAAGCCAGCTTGCTGTGCTGCACCTTTAGGAAAGTGCAGGGATGTGGCGTACCTGTATTTTTCTCTGCGCTGTCGCACAATTGGCTGTCTGTGTTGCAGGGATGATTGTTTATGTGCAGAAAGGGGCACCTTCCTGCACATAAACAATCATTAATGACCTGTTCCTCCTTCTATGTGTGCTGCAGAATGCAGTACACATAGAAAGAGCAAAAAATTAGGAGAAATGAAGGTGCCAAAGGAATGTGAGGTATTCCCAGGTTTATGAAACTTTTCACATCTGGGAATGAGTCAGATTCCATGGGTGTTCCGTGGGAACACCCACAGCAACACCCAAGGAATGCCCCTTTCATGCAGAGTTATGCGTGAAAGGGGGACTATGTAAGGTGGCTTTACGTGGCCTTGTAAATATGTGTGAGCACACTGCATTGCCGGAGAGTTAGAAAAGTGACGCTCCTGCAACATTATTGTGCCGCAGGGTTATTGTAAATATGCCCCTTCGAGTTGTGGGGCTGTACAGAGTTGGTTTTCACAGTGCTATAAACTGTTTGAAAAGAGTACTAAAGGATGGCTATGGTGTGCAAGGCTTTTGCTATATTACTGTCATAATCTGGAAGAATATTTGGGCCAGGTTTCAGAAAAGTGGCGCTGCACCAAGTGCAGCACCAGTTTACTTGCACCCCTTAGAGCCATTCTAACTCCACCATATGTGCGCTGTATGTAAGATATGGCACGCCATGGTGAAAGTTAGAGAAACTAGCGTCAACATTTTTGGCACTAGTTCAGAGCTTTGCAGGATTAGCATAAAAAAATTTGACGCTAATCCTGTAGAGTCTATTGAGGCCCATTGTAAACAATGGTGTTCCTCCTTTTAAGGTCTGCTCTGAGCAGGGGTTAAAAGTGATGATAAAAATGACCTGAAGAAATCTCTTAGATTTCGTTGCGCCATTTTTTCGGCCCCTCTAACGAGGAAACGCCCCCTTTGTATACATTAGGCCTGGCGCCACATAATGTAGCACACCAGGTTACAAAGTGGAGCAATGCACGCATTGTGCCACTTTGTAAATTTGGTGCTGCGAATTTGGCCTCGGCGGGCCACATTAGAATAAAAAAATGACGCTAATGTGACTCAAGGAGGCGCTAGGGGCTCTTGAATCTATCCCCTTGTTTTATTATTCTCCAGAAAACATCTTTATCTTTTCACTTTAATAACTCAAAATGTAACTTTAAAAACACACAACTCAAAGTTAAATCACATTGTGCAGACCCAACTGTCATTTTTAAGTGAACAGCAAATTATCTTTGCTACCACCAAGTGTGCAGACACCTTTAAAGTCTTCTTCGCTCACAAGAACTGTGGACACAAGGAGAGGAGGAGACTGGAAGCACCGCCTCTAATAAAACCTTCTCTGCATCAACAGAGTAAGCCTGTAGCTCTTTGTCTTGACAATAACAGGTCTCAATTGCACTTAAAATATTTAGACTGTGGACGTTTTAGTCTTTGCAATGGCCTTTCCATAGCATCCATGTGTTTGCCTAAACAAAGGAACCATTTCCATACGTCAGAATACTTTTGAAAGAAAATTCTTCTGCATGGGATTTAGTATATTTGCAAGGCATGTCAAAATTACATAATTTACTCAATTACATTCACAACAGCCTTTTATACTTGATTGCGATGACAACTGGGAAGAAAAGAGGAAACACTTTCGAATTGTCGTGCCCCGCTGTGCTCCTCAGAATTTTCAAGAGGCCTGGGCCTTCCGCAGACAACCTCTCAAAGGAATTTCGAAACGAAATGCATTTCCAGAAGCACTGAATAAAAGGGCAAATTGTTCACATAGTAAAGATAAAAACTGCATTTTTCCAAATCTTGGGTTCACCACATACCTCATGATGATTTTTTAATTACTCATTAAATCGAGCTGAAAATAAATTCCCGATGAAAACTACGTCTAACACTACCTACGCACCGTTACATATTTCGCTGTAAATTGTTTGCAGCTTTATGAAGTATCGTTCTTTTATATCCTTGAACTGCATAGAAGAATCAATATTGTGTCGTCAGTTGCCTTCACCGGGCACAATATGAAACGTGTACTACGAAGAGAGTGTATCTACTATTTTGATATTTATTTATTTAATCATTTAGTCATGTATCGATTTATTTATGTATTAATTTATTATGTATTTATTAATCAGTGGATTTACCTTATAAGTATTTTATGTACTGCGTATATAAACCATGTCACGAAGTTGGGAATTTGTGAGGAATAAAGAAATGACTGTAAGGGCAAACAAAGCTAGATTTGGGGGAGGAACGAGGAAGCTACTGTACTGCACTATGAATAAAAGAAGGCCACAATACATACAAGTTTAAAGTTTTACCTAGGACGAAGAGTTCTCAGTCTGGCCTTAAGCGTCTTTCAAGACTGAATCACGTGTTATGCAGTCTAGATAATTTCGTGACAACGGTCGCGGATAAGATGCGATTTAGGCCTTTCCAGTACTCAAGGATGTCTTTCTCGTGTTTTCGAAATGCAGAAAGATTTTTCTACAATGTGTAAGTCTCGACGAGGGCAGGGCGTTCACTAAAATATTTGTATAGACGTGGATGGGTGTTAGGCAGTGCTTAATTTGAGCAGATTGTTGTCAGTAGGGGCCAAAGGCACTCATTTTGGAGTATTTGCATTTATTTTCCCTCTTCAGCCATTTCCTGAGACCAATAAAGTGAAAAACACAATGGGAAAAAAGGTGGAAGAGAAAAACGGAAAAAACGCCACAAGGGGAGAAACAGGAACCCACAAGAATGAGACAAAAGGGAAGAGAGTGCCTGGCCTGCATTAAAGTGGTCTGGTTTGGATTTAAGTCTACACAGCCTGGTATTCAGTGCGCTGACATTTAAATACACTGGCCACAAGCATCTGAGCAGAGTTTGGGGCACGGGAACTCATTCTCTTTCTTTTTATTTTGAGATTCTGTATTGATAAATCAATATTTGAAACATGAGTAAGTAAGGGAGGGAGAGGGTAGTACAAGGGGGAGTCAGGAATGGCCCATGACCTTCGTTGGGAATCGGGGAAGTGTGGAGGTCTGAATGGCTAAGACAAAGAAGTGGTGGCATTCCCCTCAATAGGCTGAGGGGAGGAGTAAGCACAGGAATGAAGTGAGCCAGTATAGTATTGGAGTATTTTGAGTGAGTGTTGACTAAGGTGAAGCAGTTTGATATGGGATTGAGTGATGTGAGAGAGTGTAGAAGGATACTGTGACAGGTCTAGAGAGGCATGGTGGGTTAGCATGTGCCAGGTGAGGTGAGGGATCTAAAGGAGAGTGGGGAGTGAGGGGGTGAGGTGGGAGTCCATCGTTATTGTCTAGGTGAAAGAGGGGGTGGTGTCAGGTGTGATGTGGTGGGTGTCTTCCTGTAGGAATGACACTAACACTTGCAAGAATATATCAGACTGATCCTTTAGATTGTAGGTGACTAGTTCGTGGGTGACCATTTAAATCATTGCCACTGACCAGTCGTCTGGTGAGGGCAGGGTAGGGGAGCACCAATGGCACAGATTGCAGATTTTGTCAGTGGCTCGAGCTGTGTGCAAGAGGTACTTTTGCAGGAGAGGTCTTAGGAATCTCCTGTGTTATGGAGGAGTATCAGATTATGTGAAAGGGGGGTTGTCAGTGGTAAAGTGGCCCCCCACAGTGGCCCCCACCGCTCGCTAGAAGGGTTGTATCGAGGAACATTCACAAAGTATGTGGGACAGATCGCAACCAGTGGCTGGGCTTCTCCAGCAGTTCATATGTGGTAGGAGGCCTGCTCAATGCAGTTTGGCTGTTGTCCAGTGCCAGGCATGGAGTGTCTTAAACAGACAGAATTTCAGCCGGGCTTCTTGCGCCCCTTTATCCAGAGAGTCCATGATGTCGGGCCAGTCCTCTACTTCTATTTCAATTTGAAGCCTTGTCTGCCATTTGATACAAGGGTTGGAGTGGAGAGGTTGTGAGTGAAGATGGCACATGAGCAGGTTGCAAAAGCCCAGTATCACACCTTTAAAGGTCCCCCATGATCTGAGATAGGCTAGGATTGGGAATGATGGTAGGGTCCATGGCATTCATCCCAGACAGCGCCTTAGGCAGTGTTGGAGCAGGAGATGTTGCCACTCTTGATGGGTGAAGAGGCCAAAGTCCTCTTGCAGTTGTCAAAATGGTTTGAGGTCACCATCTACCAGTACTTGGTCCAGGTTAACGATTCCTGCTGCATGCCATTGTTCCCATTGTAGGGTCTCCCTTCCAACACACAGACTACTCCTACCCGAAAGTGGGGTTTGCTAATGTAGGTGCAGGGAAATACAGAGGAGTCTGTGTGCTTTGTTCCAAGCTTTGTGCATGGCAAGCAGCAGCGGACTGTGAATGTGTGAGCGGGATTGGTTTTCCTTATATAAAGGTCCCAGGTCAGGGTGGCAGGAGAGTATTGGTCTCTTAGTGATAACACATTGGGGAGAATCCTGTATTGTAGGCAGCATAAATGATAACTGTGAGAGGTGAAGGGCCAGGGTATAGTGATCCACAGAGGAGGTCCTAGGCTACCAAACTGGGTGCTAAAACTTAGGAACGTAGAGGCTTGATGGGAGGTGCCCCCTACGAAGGTTCATAATTGCACGTCAATTTGGAATAGCATTGACTGGGGGATCTGGAGGGGAATCATATCCAACACATATATGAAGCATGGGAGGTTAACAATTGTTACTGCTTGAACCCTTCCCCAGATTGTCCGGGATCATGTGCTATAAGCTCTGGTTCACTAGGATCCCTAGGTATTTGAGATGAGATATTACCCATTGGAAGGGGTAGTCCTGAATAGTAGCTCATGTAGTGATTCGAGATAGGGGCAGAACTTCATACTTTCCCCCATTCACCATGTAGCCAGACAGGTTAATGATCTCCATCACAGCTGGGAGGGAGCAAGGCAGGTTTTTCAGGGTTAAGAGGACATAGTTCATGTATAAATAGATTTTGGATTCTCCCCCTTCAAGGGGTATCCCTGTAAGATCAGTCACATGGTGGATAATGGCTGCTAAGGGTTCCAGTGCCAGAAGGACTAATAGGGGTGAGAGCGGACAGCCCTGTCAGGTCCCTCTTTGAATTGAAAAAGGATCAGATAGAAAGCCTCTGCAATTAATCCGGGCTATAGAATTATCATACAACAAACCGACCTTAGCAATGAACTGCTCTCTCAGTTCAAAGCTTTGTAAAGCCGCAAACATGTAACCCCACTCTATGCTGTCAAATGCCTTTTCGGCATCAAGGGATAGGGCCAGTCCATCTTCCAGCATATCCTTGGCCGCCCACAGAGCATGAGGCAGTGTGCGGAGGTGGTTCCTAGAGGTGCGCCCTGGTACAAAACCTACTTGTGTGTTGTGTACCAGGGAGCAGATAACCTTGTGCAGTCGGGCTGCCAGTAAAATGGCAAGAATCTTGATGTGCATGTTAAGGAGTGAGATTGGTCTGTAGTTGCCACACTGAAGGGGATCTCTCCCCGGTTTGGGCATAACTTCTACCACTGCTGTATTGGCCTAAGAAGCCTGATTGGTCAGCTTCCTGAAATGCTGCATGTTTCTCTGGAAAGATCTGCAACAATGCAGATCTCATGCCTCTCGTGTGTGAAGGGGCCATGGCATTGAGCTGCGCATAGGAGTTGTTGTACTTGTTTGTGTTGGGGGAAAGAGGTGATGATGGCGCATGCTTGTGTATTGTGATCACGGTGCACTGGGATCTATGCGATGTGCTTGTTGCAGATCCAGTGGGGGATCAAAGGTGAGACCTGTGAGGGTCAGAAGTTTTTCCCTGAGGAAGCATTTTATGTCTGACTCTTCCAGGTGTTCTGGAAAGCCAAAGAAGCAGATGTGGTCCCTGTGACTCCTGTCTTGATGACTTTACCACGCAACAGCAGAAGCTCCTTATCCCTGTCTTGAAATGTGTGGAGGTCATTTTCTGCCAATGAGATGCAAGTTTCTAAGCTAGTCACACAATTCTGGAACTCTGCTATGCCAGAATGGATGGATTTGATTTCAGCTGTTAGCACAGCGATGTTGGAGTTCATTCCTTCTCGTCAACGACTCACTGCCATGATCTCAGTGAGGATGTGGTCCATTGTGTTTTCCAGCTCTGGTTCGGACATATTCTCCGGCTGTTCCACTGTCAGGAGTCCCTGGGTAGTGAATGTAGAGCGAAGTTGAAGTAGGGCCTCCGAACAGAGAAGGTGTCTCGCAGGTTTACCAGAGGGTTTTCCAGAGTTTTTGCCAGGTGACATTGCCAGGATGGGTGCTCAGTATCAGAGTTGTATCCTTCTCCGGTGTTTGTCCCTTATTTCTTCTGGATTCTTCAGGAGACCCAGTCTGATCTTAAGATTGAGGGGTTGTTGTGATACAGTCTATGGGCATTTACATGTTGGGTCCCTGTGTACGTCCAGTACGGGGATCCACGGAGGGAGCACCCGCGCACCAAATCTGGCAAGTCGTATCCCTTCCTGTTATAAATCGGGTCTCTATTTGGCAGAGGTATACACCCTTGTCCAAGTAAGGACCACAATCCTATTCAGGGTAAGTCACACACAATCCAAATTATCCTGTGCCCACCATCTGGTAGCTTGGCACTGATCAGTCAGGCTTAACTTAGAAGGCAATGTGTAAAGTATTTCTGCAATAAATCATGCAATAACAGTAAAAACACCACAAAAATACACCACACAGTTTTAGAAAAATATGAGATATTTATCTGAAAAAATTAAGGTCAAAACGATCAAGATGTGATAATCACAAGTTGAAATATAACTTATGTAATGATAAGAAGAGTCTTTAGTACTTAAAAGCAACAATTGTCTCTTGCAACCACAAAGTACCTGGTTTGCATCAAAATTACAGGCACGAAGCCCGCAGATGTGTGAAAAAAGGTACATGTGTGCTGGTTTTTCGGGTGCACACAGAAGATGCGTCACTTCTTTTTCACGCAGCAAGGGCTTTGCGTCAAATGCTGGTGCTCAGGCTTGAATCCTCTTTGCGATGCTGGGTCTTTTGATGCCCAGGGGCAATGCTTGGAAATCCTGGGCGTGTGGGACGAAGTCACAGCTGTTGTGTTGATCTGGTGGGTAATGCAGCAGAAATTCTGCCGCATGGCTGGTGCTGAGTCGATTCCTCTTGCAGGAAGTCGGGTTATGTTATTCCGGCTCAGCGATGCCTCGGGCTGGTGGGCTGTTCATCAAAGTTCCGGTTGCGACATTGGCACTGCGTGGATCTCCACTCAGGAAGCCTGCGTCATTCCGGTTTGGCGATGCAGTGATTTTCTCGCTGATGAACAAGCTGTGCATTGATTTCGGCAGGCTGTGCATCAATTTTCACCGCACAAAGAGTTTCCTTGCAGAGATGAAGTCTTTTTGGCCCTGAGACTTAAAGAACAGGAGGCAAGCTCAATCCAAGCCCTTGGAGAGCACTTCTCAGCATAGGGGGACCAGCAAGGCAGCAGTCCTTTACAACAAAGCAGACCAGGTAAGTCCTTTGGGCAGCCAGGCAGCTTCTCTTGGCAGGTTGCAGGTTCTGGTGCAGAGTGTCTGTCCCAAGAAGTGTTTGAGTTGGTGTGACCCATTTTATATACCCAAAGTGCCATTGAAGAGGGGGAGACTTCAAAGAATAGTTTTTAAGTGCACAAGGTCCCCTTTCAGTACAATCCTGTCTGCCAGGGTCTCAGTAGCGGGTTTGGCAGTCCATTCTGTGAGGGCAAGCCACTCGCCTTTGAAATTTAAGTGTCAGACCCTCCACCTTTCCAGCCCAGGAAGACCCATTCAATATGCAGATGTGTGCAGGTGTGATTGAGCCTCCTGTGTCTGTGGTTGTCTGGGTGAAATGCACGAAGGAGCTGTCAACCAGCCCCGCCCAGATGTGGATTGGAGACAGACTGTAAGGCACATAAGGATTTAAGTGCAGAGAAATGCTCACTTTCTAAAAAATAGCATTTATAAAATAGGAATATAAAATCCAACCTCATCAACAAGTAGGATTTTGTATCATTATTCTGGCCATACTAAATATGACCTGGTTACCCCTTTCTAAGCAGAACCTATCACTCAAACAGTTTATGACAGTAGCCTTAATGTTATCTTAAATTCTATGCATCACATTTAATATTTACTAATGCATCACACATCATTTCTTTTTTACTTTATCTCAGAATTAATTGCTCAATTTCACCTACAGAAAATAACTGTCATTTAATTTAAATTATGTAATTAATTATTCAATTAATTGGAATAAAGGTAGTAAAGTTGTGGTATTTGTTTTCTTTGGTTCCACATTAAAAAATCGAAACTTATTTCACATTATTTTTTAACAGAAAAATATGTCTATTAATGTTATTGGAGTTCAAAAAACATTTGTACTTCTTCCTATACTTCACAACACTCATACTCAAAATCCACAGCTAGGCTAGGCCCTTTGCAAAACAGGGCAGTTTTCTTTAGGAAAATGTGATGTGTCCACATTGTGTTTTGGGGCATTTCCTGTTGCAGGCACTAGGCCTACCCACACAAGTGAGGTACCATTATTATCAGGGGCATAGGGAAATGCTAGGTGAAAGGAAGTTTGTGGCTCCTCTCAGATTCCAGAACTTTCCATTACCGAAATATGAGGAAAAAGTGTTTGTTTGCCTCATTTTGAGGTTTGCAAAGGATTCTGGGTAACAGAACCCCCACAAGTCCCCCCATTATAGATTCCCCTAGGTGTCTAGTCTTCAAAAATGCACAGGTCTTCTAGGGTTCCCAAGGTGCCGGCTGAGCTAGAGACCAAAATTCACAGCTAGGCACTTTCCAAAAAACACGTCAGATTTCAATATAAAAATGTGATGTGTCCATATTGCGTTTCCTGTCGGGGGCACTAGGCCTACCCACACAAGTGAGGTACCATTTATATCGAGAGACTTGGGGGAACATAGAATAGAAGAGCAACTGTTATTGCCTTTTGTCTTTCTCCTCATTTTTTACCTTCCAAATGTAAAACAGTGTGTAATAAAAAAATCTATTTGAGAAATGCCCTGTAGTTTAGATGCTACTGCTTTTCAACACCTTATCCTGTGCCCATTTTGGAAATACAAAGGTTTCTTTGATACCTATTTTTCACTCTTTATATTTCACCACATGAATTGTTGTATAACTGGCAAAGTGCAGCACATTTATTGGCTCTGGGTAACTAGGGTTCTTCATGAACCTACACGCCCTATATATCCCCGCAACCAGAAGCATCCAGCAGACGTAACAGTATATTGCTTTCAAAAATCTGCCATAGCTGGAAAAAGTTATAGAAGAAAACGTGGACAGAAATGGCTCCTGTTTTCACCTCAATTTCAATATTTTTTTATTTCAGCTGTTGCTTTCTGTAGGAAGACCTTGAAGGATCTACACAAATGACCCCTTGCTGAATTCATAATTTTGGCTACTTTTGAGAAATATTTAGCTGTCCTGGATCCAGCATTGGTTTCATACACATTTTTGTCACTAACTGAAAGGAGGCTAAAAGCACAAAAAATAGTAAAAATAGGGTATGTCCCAGTAAAATGCCAAAATTGTGTTGACAAATTTGGTTTTCTGATTCGAGTCTGCCTGTTCCTGAAAGCTGGGAGGATGGTGATTTTAGCACCACAAACCTTTTATTGATGCCATTTTCAGGGGAAAAACACATGCTTTCTTCTTCATTACTTTTCCCATTTTTCTGCAAAAAATGTTTTTTAGCTGTATTTTGGTTAATTTCTTAGTCTATTCTAGGGGAACACAAAAACTCTGGGGCCCATATTTATACCTTTTGACGCACAACTGCGCCAACGCAGTTGTGCGTCAAAGATTTTACCGCCGGCTAACGGCATTCTAAAGCGCCATGCGGGCGCCTTTTTTATTGAATGACGTTAGCCAGCGCTGCGGACTGGTGGCGTAAAAAAAAATTCCTCACACCAGGCAGCGCCGGCGTAGGGGAAAATGGAGGTTGGGCATCAAAAAATGGGGCAAGTCCGGTCTGAGGCAAAATTCAGGCCTCAACCCGATTTGCGCCATTTTTTTTTACGCCCAACCCCCATTGAAATGACTCCTGTCTTAGCAAAGACAGAAGTCATGCCCCCTTCCCCAAAGGCCATGCCCAGGGGACTTCTGTCCCCTGGGCATGGTCATTGGGCATAGTGGCATGTAGGGGGGCCCAAATCAGGCCCCCCTATGCCACAAAAAAATACTTACCCCAACTTACCTCTACTTCCCTGGGATGGGTCCCTCCATCCTTGGGTGTCCTCCTGGGGTGGGCAAGGGTGGCAGGGGGTGTCCCTGGGGGCATGGGAGGGCACCTCTGGGCTCCTTCTGAGCCCACAGGTCCCTTAACGCCTGCCCTGACCCAGGCATTAAAAAACGGCGCCCATCAGGCTGGGCGCCGTTTTTTAAGGCCTGCCCCCTCCTATGTGTCAAAATGACGTCACAGTATAAATATGGGGCACAGGCCTTAAAGTAATTTTTTGGAAGGGAACGCCTACCTTGCATATAATTAACGCAAGGCTGGTTCCCCCTTCCAAAAAATGAAGCACATGGTGGAACTTTGCCGCCCGCGGAGTCGGACGTCAAAGTATAAATATGGGGCAGGGTTTGCGCCGATTGTGCGTCAAAATTTTTGACGCACATTCGGCACAAACAGAGTATAAATATGCCCCTGGGTGCCTTTATAATTCCTAGGATGTGGGGGAAAAAGGCCGCAAATTTGGCTTAGATAACTTATGTGGACAAAACGTTATGAGGGCCTAAGCACGAACTACACCAAATAGCGAAAAAAGGCTCAGCAACTGAGGGGGAAAAGGCCTGGCAGCGAAGGTGTTAAGGAGCAACCACCACACCTTAGCTCTGAATGGCAAGCACCTTTGTGAGCTGAAGGGTAAGAGATTGAGGACCCTTTGGAACTTCCATGGGTGTGTTGATAAAGACTTGGGTCCAAGCCCAAAGATTCACTATAGGATAGTAACACTGACAAAAGTATAAATCATCCAAATGGTAAGATAGCTTATGAAAATGGGAATTGGATAAGAGCCAATAAAATGATTCACAAGAGTCACAGGAACATCTGAGTGGACCTCAGGCTCAAGCCCTGAGCTGGAACCAAACATGAACGAACCAGATGACAAGACAGTACCTGCGATTTGGAGCGACATTGTAAAAGAAGATGAACTAGATTTATTCAAGTCTGTTTAGAGAGCACAGGATAACTTTCAATAGGAAAACTATGCCAATCATTTAAACTGATTTGTAATCAAGCAATGATTAGTAGGAATAAGACACCGATGCTCGATGACCAAACTCAGGAAGTACATGATGTAGTAGTCTCTGAACATGCACTGTATGAAATATAAAATTTGATTAGGGCTCATGAAGGTGGAAACAGAAAGCAACATTTCACTGTTAGGTTGGACAATGTGAAAATGCAGGTTATCTTTAGATAGATGTGTTAGTTCTTGGGGTTGGGCATGTTGGCCCCTCGACTGACAGAGGTACAATAACAATATTCAGAATGAATCAGGTGTCATCATTATCACACACAATAAAGATAATAATCAAACTCAATAAATTCGAACACTTCAATATCAGATCTTATGACTGCAATATTTATTGCTAAAAAACATCCGGGCACTTATAATGAGGAACAAAGGGCCTGATTACGAGGCTGGCGGTCTTCAGACCACCAGCCTTATGGTGGCAGTTGGATCACCGCACTCCAGGTGGTCACACCGCACAATACAAATCTGGTGGTCGGACTGCCAGGTGACCGCAGTCACTGCTGGGACGGGAACATTGTATCAAAACTCAGGGAAGGCAGCTGGTATGACAACTGCCTGCTCGCTGCAGCTTTGGCAGTCAAATTATTCCAACTGTCAAAGTCGTAATGAGGCCCAATGTTTTAAGTGTATTCTACATGAGTCTCAATGGTCCCACAAGTGCAAACATCCGTGCTTTTTTATTTTAGATTGAGTAGGTGTTGAGTAACTGCCTGTTAATTTGACAGCCAGGTACAGGATGCTTTTCCTTATGTAATGGCTAAGGAGTTCAGCTTCTTATCTTATTGAAGCCAAGGAGGGGTTGTGACTGTGGGATCGGGTGGGGCTGAAGAGTGTTGCAGATAAAGCTACCAGTTTCTGTCAGACAAACATGGCACACATGGCATTTAAAAAAGGGATGACCAACAGAGGATATTAATGTGAATAGATTATATTGGCATTTCAAATGCAGGAGGTTCAGGGGCTGATTTAACTCTTTAGATGAAACCCGTAGCTCATTTGAGAATATTCATCGTCATGTGGCTCTACCACCTTAGAATGTGTCCATTAGTGGAGTCACAATTCTTAGGAGGAAGATGTGGTTATTTCTGTATGTTGAGGGGGTAGACAAGAGTCATTAGGCAATTGCTGATCTTGGATGTTGAATAACTTTACTTAGGATCTGATGTAGATGACCCTACTGTTTTTTTCATAGTTGCTATTAGAATTGCCAGAGTGTTAAGGGCCATACATTGTCTGGGGGGGACATTATTGTCACATTCAAACCTATTGTGAATAGCTTCAAGTAGTGAGATGCTAAGAATATGAGTACATACGGTTGAAAAATAATTGTTACAGTTAGAATGAAAGTATGGATTCAGAGGGCCAGATGTACAAAGAGAAGAAATAACGATTTCCAAATTGCGATTTTATCCAAATGGCTGTTTGGAAATCTCTATTCCTTATGTATGAAACATTTTGTTTCATACTTGTGATTCCTAGTGGGTTGCAAATCGTCCTACCTCATGAGTATCAATGAGATAGGTCTTTAGGAATTACTGTCATTAAAAGGACAGTGGCCTGCTGGGATCAGCAGACCATCATATCTGCGACTATTTTAAAATAATGCAATCATTATTTTTTAAATGCAGCCTATTTCCTTAAAGGAAAAGGTATGTGTTTATGAAAAAAACAATTCATTTTTTAATTTTAATTTAAATTTTTTAGAGTAGGCAGTGGTCTGTGGGACCACTGACTGCTATTAAAAAATGTTTTCCCAACATTCACAAAGGGAGGGGCCCCCATTGTGACTCCTTCCAATTTGCGAATGCATTACCATCAACTTTGAGTTGCAGGTGCAAAACCTTGACACATGACACTGAAATTGATATATGAAAGGAACGCCCTAAACACACCAGTTCCAAATAGAGATTTCTACGCCCAAACTGCGATTCTGGATAATTTCAGTTTGAGTGTTTGAACATGTGGAAAATCATTTTTGCTGTTGCAAATGGCCTGATTTTGGAAATCCGGCCATTTGTTATGGCAAAATGCGCTCAATAGCTTTGGTAGTAATATTAAAATCCCTCACTCTTGGAAGAAAGCAAACATTGTTATTTTTCTTAGGAACTTACTTTCTGCAGCTCCAATCCCTCCATATCTCCTATCAAAATATATTCTGAAACATTGGTCAAACATTTTGCCAGCATAATCCTTGGCCTGATCTTTCCTGTGCAGCATGGATTTATGTCCAGTAAGAATATTACTGACTATTTCAACATGGCCAGTGAAATTTTTAATATTGCTTAAGTGTTTGTGTCACGGCTGTTACTGAAGAATAAACGGTTACTGAAGAATAAACGGTTGACAGGGTTTACGGCCCATATGTATGGCTTTCATTGGAAAAGTAGGTATGCACATAGATTTGTAGAGTGAAAATTAATATTTCATACTGGGTTAGTTGCAAGAGTTCTTGAATGAGAGATTTTTCTGGACAATTTGGTATCACTCAACACAGAATATTGAAATGTTCCTTTGTGCCTCCTTTATTTGTCTTATAATTGAATCCCTTTTGTATCTGAACCTCAGTTATTTAGGGTCATTTCAACATATTTGTTAAAATTCTGATTAGTCCCAAATAATAGTCAACGAAAAATAAAAATTTCCAATGCTAGATGTGTAGGATCTATGGCTAATCTAAGGTTACATTACTGCTAGGGCTGAAGAATGATTAGATTTAGGGGCTGATTTAAGTGGTGAACAGGCACTTCGATGGAGTACTCTTTCCAACAGCCTCACTTACAGTTGAGTGAACCTTCAGTGTGGTCCAAGGTAGGAAGGGCTGTCAGCGGATTGCTGTATATGGACTGGGTGGACACATTAGCGGGTTGTCACTGCCCGTCCCACCATAAAAAAAGAAGCTGGAGAGTGGCAATATAAATCTTGAAGTGACCTCCAGGCCATGAGAGAATGCTTGCAAGGCGAGGGGATCACTGCTTTTTTTATTTTTAAAAATAAAATCTTGCCCTTGGATTTTCTTTGTGAAAAAAAAGAGAACTTGAAAAATTGAGGTACGATTCTGTTGTGTTGCTGGAGCTTTCTGTCAAACTTACAATGCATTCCCAGGAACCCACTGTGTCAGCAGCTCCTGGAAATGCAAGAGATATCCACTGGGGAAGTGGAAATCTCTGAATACGGCAAGTGGAGTAACCTCGCCATGACAGCAGTAAAGCACTCCCCAATGGCAGCAGCAATTACCCCGTCTGCCTATATTTAAATCATCACCTTTAATTAGGAGTTGTTGTTACAGGAATCAATTGCCTTGCTACTTAAGTGTTAAAGGCTTCCAATTGGGATTATGGTATAGTGCAGTATTATTAGGCTGGATTTACTCAGAGTCAGAGCTGGTAAACAACCAAAATGGCTAGTGAGAATGTTCTACAGAACAGTATCAGAAAAGAGCCAACCCCAATGAAGGAAACAGTCACCACTGACAATATATGTAGACTTTGCTGTGGTAGATGATATGGCACTGAAGCAACATATGTAAGCCACTCGGCAGAGTGTTAAAACCTTTGATGCCTGGGAATTCTCCAGACCCCCAACTTCCATGAGTACATCAAAACTGATTCTCTGATTATAGGGCAACACTGCATGTACAAATAATGATTTCTTCTCACCTCCATGTACTCCCTCACAAGCCCATAGGTGTAGATGGAGGCTCATTGTGGAATAGGACCGCTACTTTAAAGAGCTTAGAGCTCCTTAGACTGCGGTGGTGCCAGTGCCGAGCCCTGCAGCCATCGGAATTATGAAGCCTGGGTCTATCACTCAATCAAACATGGCCCCCCCCAAAGTGTTGGTCTCCAGCCTGCCACCAGACTTCAGGGTCCCAGGTACTGTCAGCCACAAGACGGGATGCAACCTCAGAGGTGAGATAGCTGGGTTGGTCCCTGTCATGTGTATCCCTTCTGTTTAGAAATGCAATGTTGCCCAAAGAGTTCCATGTGTGTACTAAGAACCTCTCTTGTGCCTTTATAAGACTTTGGCCCTGATTACCAACAGGGTGGCTGCCACTCTAGTGGCAACCTCCCTGCCGACCCCACTATGACTTATCCCACTGTGCTGACAGGTTCAAACCAAGGTTTCCGCCAGTCAGCCCAGCTGAAAAGTGGCTGCAGCATTCTTGCCCTCTCATAATCGAGCAGGCGGCAATGCTGCCGCCCGCAGGGGGCACCAGTACCCTCATAATGCACACTCTCTGCACAGCAGACTGTGCACATTATGAGGGTGCTGGTCGGGAGAACCCTTCACCTGTTCTCCGCCAACCTTTTCATGGCAGTGAAAGCAGCGCACCCCTGGTTGATTACAACCTGCATCAACCATCAGCCTATCAAGATCACCAAACCCGGCGGAGACGGTAATGTGGCAGCCAGACCGCCACAGCAGCGGTGGTCCAACCTGGACCATGGGTCTGGCGGTCCTAGGACTGCCAGACTCATAATCAGGCCTTTTATTTTTACACAGATCGCCCATGCAGGAAATACACAATGCTCCTGGTTGCTATCTCATTATCCATCCCTAATAAAATGTAGACAACTAACCTCACTTGTCACACCCCCACATGCTAGTAACTTTAATAACTTCAGTGTTCCCCAAGAGCCAACTGTTATTAACAGATACCATACTAAAGGAGATCCCTTCCATTGGCACCAAGATCTCCAAACTGGACACAAAGTTCCAGCTGTATTCATGGAGATGAATTCAATCCAGAATAAACTTTCAGTGTTTCATCAGTGTCTCGAACAGCAGAGTAGAGACTAGGGGCCTCATTTACAAAGTTTTGGTGCAGGGTAGCAAAGCAGGCCTTTTTGCTGTGCCACCCTGCGTCAAAACAAAAGGGCAGCAATGCACAGTATCTATAAGAACCCGTACATTCGTGCCCGTGTCCCCAGTGCTGGAGCACAAATGGCTGCCTAGAGCCAATACAGGCACCCTTGTTTTGCAGGGATGATTGTTTATGTACAGGAAGGGACACCTTCCTGCACACAAATAATCCTTACTGGTGTTTTCCTCTTTCAATGGGTGCTGCATACTGCAGCACACATAGAAAGTGGAAAGCACAGGAAGAAATAATGTTATTTCTCACCGTTGGGCCACTTTAACGCCACACCTGGGGTGGTGTAGAAATCTGACGCATTCGCAGACTTGTAAATCTGGAAAAGTGTCAGATTCCATAGGATTCCATGGGTGTTGCAGTTGGAACATCCACAGCAACACCCATGGAATGCCTCTTTCATGCAATATCTTGCATGAAAGGGGTCCATGTTTACAAGTCCATGAAAAGCCATGCAAGGTTGCTTTATGTGCCTTGTAAATATGGGCTGGTAAACTGTGCCACAGGAGTGTAAAAAAAGAAATGATGCTCCGGTGGTGTAGTGTGCCGCTAGGGCCTTGTAAATTAGGCCCAGGATGTCTTGGAGGAGCGACAAACCATCATCATGTATAAGGTCTGAGACATTTGGTGCCATGTTATACTTTGTGCCCCATGGGAGGGCAACAAGCACATGAGCCAGCTTTATACACCCAGGGCACTGTGGTATTAGAGAGGAGGGGCACAGATGCTTCTTCGACCCCTTCGGTATTACTGATTGAGTTGGCGCACACGTTGCCCAGTGCTATCTTAAGAGGGTGTTTCCTCATTTCCATGGCGGTGTGGCCACATGAAAATGAGTAAATTACTTTGCCTCTGAGCCCACACCATATTGTAGACACAAGTGCAGAGACAAACATGCCTTTAGGAGGCACACTAAAAGGGTGCCAAAAAGGTGGCACACTTTCGGTGCATCTACTAAAGACAGCCGTCTTGAGGAGAAAAAGGGGATCCTCTGGCCCCCTCAGACATCCCCTTGCAGGTGGGAGAGCTACTTACTGCATCTGTCTGCAAGGGGATCTCACTCCCCTCCTGAAATTTGCCACCTGCACTGTGAAGCACAGAACAGCTTTTAAACAGCTGCTCCATATTTCACTTGAATGCGCTGCCCCCAGGGCAGTGTGAGTTAGTGGCTTCCCTAGGGCAGCGCTCTCTTTGTAGTACAGTGCACTGTCCCTGTTTCCACCTGGCGCACATTGTGAAAGGTGCACCATGGTGCAAACAGGGAAAGTGCACCATATTCATAATATGCACCCTGGTATCTGAGGAGTAAAGTGATGTATCTGGGGGAATGGTTTATGGGGAGTCAATATACATATCTATGGGTTGTTTGAATAGATTGCAAGGAAGCCTGCTTCCGAAAATGCTAGATGCAATGTTATTAGAAGTGTTGGAATTCCAGCCGGCTCATTGCATAATGCCATAAAAATATAATCCTTGAGATCGCACCTGACAGATCATTGTATAACTTCTCTGGCACAGACATGTCTGGATGGTCATCCAGAGTGCCAATAGCAAGAATGATCACTTTCTGGTAGATAGACATCTGTTCTATGTGTCTACAGACTGGTCCTCAGACACTAACTTAGAAATGAAAAAGTTAATAGTTCTATGTCTTCAATCAACACAATGAAACATTAAGTAGCAACTGAGCAACATGGCAGTCATGATCATCACTGCCGATGGGAAGACTGGTGAAAGCCCTTTTCCGAAAGGCATTCTGGACACTGAGGACACCAACACCATTGATATGAGAACTAGTTCTAACTGTCCATCATCTCCCAAGATAGAAACCCATGTCAGCAACCCACACAAGCTTGATACTCTCCCAATAAACCTGTGAAGGAACACCACAATCTGGCAGAGGCAGCCTGCATCAGGTAGAAGAGGTATTAGTGAAAGAAAGAATAACTCCTGATTGCCCTTTAAGTGTGAGGATAAGTGGAGTGACTGACTTTTCTATAGACAACAATGCTGTGGATTGTAGTATTAATATCATTGAACAGGTGAGTTCCCTGATGTCTAAAATGTCTCAGTGACTGCCTACTATAAGACTTTTGATGGATATACACTTTGCTGCCATGAACAATTAGCAAGTATACTCTGTGCTGATTGTTTTCAATATCTATGTTCTCTTTCCTGTCTTCCTGACAAGCTAGCTTTTGTAATACACTCCTGCTTTGAGTTGCATACACTGTTCAAATGTGTTCTATGCCACAATGTCCTTGATCTGACATAGGCCCTTATTATATGGCGGTGTATTTGTCCGCCATCTCCACAAGATGTCCAGTGACTCATTAGTGGCTTCCGTGGCCCAACCCAAAGCCATGCCATTGTTGAATACGTTTTGGTCAGAAGTACTGGAAGCATTAACCGAGCCCTTGCCCTACAGCTTGATTCTTCTGTCAACATCACCCTGAGGATGCAGCCTTGCTTCATAAGAGATAGATCCTAGACCAAATTTCTTCATTTTTATGTTTGATTTGTTACCCTTTACTCATTATCCTGATCCTGTGTTGGATTATCCCCCCTAAGAAGACTTACCCTCCACTGGGCCTTGCAGCTCATAGGCTAGTGCCCACAATAATACGATCTACCTCAACTTTCCCTGCACCTCTTGACTTCCATTTCACACTAGTGGAACTGCTGCATTTTTAAGTTTTTAACCGTGGATTAGTCATGACAGTGTGCTTCAGTCTCTAACCCACCATCTGCTGCCCTCCACAACAGGAGGTGTCACCACACAATATGAGGACACCATAGGTAGCATTGATAGACAGGCATCCATGAATATTACCATTAACTTAAGAAGCAACACACTACTTAGAATAAAACTCTTTATGTTGAATGTTACTGACCTTTCACACTATGTGAAGCAGAAGAAAATACTCCACTTTCTCCATGCTAAGTACACTAACTTTGAATCAGTACATGAGATGGATCTCCCTGACCTAGAATGATGGAAACTACTGCTGACCGTCGGTGGGATTAGTACACATAAATACACTAAGAAATTTGAGGCTGCCACACTTGTCTGAACAACCCTCCTCCATAAAGTACTGAGCGCTATGGTAGACAGGGAAGGAAGATACCCTTTTGTTAAACTGCACAACACTGACAATTGGCATAGTCCCCAGACTCTCATGAATTGCAGTTCCTCTCCTCACATTCCAGAATGTTCACTAAATTTGGATTCACCCCTGTGCTGTTGGGAGGATATTGAAAGCTTGCCCTGGACCTTCTACTAGATAAATTGGAACACCCTGACATGGACAATGGAAATGATAGGGCAGTCTTGTTTGATCTGAAGAGAGATCATGGTTTGCATCTACTACATCCTATTGATTGAGATTGTAAATACCTCTTCTGCTCCAATAGTTCACTGTTCTTCATTGATTACTTGACAGGCTGTAACATCCTTGCGGGATGGAACAGTGATCATCTTCCTGCTCAACTGAGTTTTGACCTAGGACATATCATACCACTCTGTGTGATGCTTTATGAATGCCACCTCTTACAGATTCAATCTGGACATGAAACTTGTCATATCAAATCCTGATTCTTGGGTACAAAGTCAAATCGGGAATATATAATGCTCTTTCTAATTCCGATGTGACCACAAAGATATGCATTTGGAATTATAACATGTGATGGATACATACAGGCCTTAAATATCTGAGCATTTGACTTAACATGGATCTTGAGAATATTGTAGGGAATAACCTGGCTCCTTTTATCAATAATTTTATGAGATAGTCACGCCTCAATCTTTGCATGAGGGGCAAGGCTCAGTCTGTCCAAATTACACCCCCCCAGATACATTGTTACCTTTGCTGTGTCATGTCTATGGTTCCACAAACAATTGATGTTACAGATAGACTCTGATTACAAGGCATTGGAATGGACTAAACCTAGGCCTATACAACAGAATTTATAGCAAAATTCCACATCAGGTGGCCTTCAGCTCCTACATATCGAATACTACTATATAGCTCACTACCAGTTCCAAATTAAGTATCCACTACTATATACAAATGACCCCGAACAGGCATTGGCTCAATTGGAGAGGTCATTACTCCACTATGTAGGTGATGTCTTCCCACTTTTTATTGCTGAGGAGGTACAAATGACCCTAAATAATCTGGTGATACTTGCAATGTTGCACATATGTAGACCCACCCACATATGGCTTAGAGCACAGTCATGACTGGCAAACTGGCACTTTTATGGCACAGCACCTACATCAGAATTGGGAGCAAGACTGTGGTTTGACTGAATAAGGACAGGTATTCAGACCCTAGGGCAATTATTTATTGATGTGTCACATGATTCTTTCCATGAAGTTCAAACCAGGTTTGAAAATGAAAGGAACTGTTCTTAACAGCACCAATAACTTCTGCATAGTGTGTAACACAGGCCTGACATCATCCCCAATGTCCATTCATAAGTATTGTAGACTATGGGGCCACATTTGCATCTTGATATTGGCCTCATGTAGACCAATCATCATGAAATGTTTCACAAACCCAGACTGCACTGGAAAGTGATTCTGAAAAAAGTCTGCTTCTTGAAGAGTGATCCTCTATCTTACTTGACTATGTCACAATGGGCAGTGAAACCAAGATTGAGTGTTCGTGTTTCAAAATTCTGAACTACTTAAAGTGGTTCCCTTTAATATTGTGCAGTGTTGATATGGTGGATCACTCCAGTCGTTAGAGATGAATCAAGAAGCTTAACTCTTTCATATGTAATGGGACAGTTCAAATATGTGCCATTTTAGTTGGGGATTTAAAAGATATCAGCACTGTTCTTTTATCTGCACATTTGACAATTCTCCATAATACAGCTGACATGGTTAGACTTTCTGTGCACAACCACAAACAGGTAGCCACCTCGCAAGCTATTGCTAAAATATGTATTCCAGACCACTGGTATCATACTAATGTACCATTATTTGAGGAATAGTAGAAGGAACTCCATAGAAAAACCCACTGCAAACAAATTATTTGTAAAGTTGATAATTAATTAGAAGTCCATGAATACATATGGGCCCCTTCCAAATTAATATAAGGATACCTATATTCTGAATAAGGGTACCTTACTAGTGCTGTACTCCAAAGCTAATCCCTTACCCCTATAGCTGTGTTTGATAGGCCACTGAGAAGCTTACCCTGCTGATCCCATCCATTTCCTATGGTGACTGCCAATGTGAAACTTAGAGGGTTTCCGTAAGTTCTTTGAGTATTCCTGTCTCCTACCAATAGCACTGATCATCTTACCCTTTCAGACAGATACCTGTGGCAACGAACTGCCCACCCCCACCCCACCTGCACACTTTCCCTAAATTGTGCTGGAAGGCCCTCTAAGGATCCTCATGGGATTGACTGTACCTGTCCTGATAGTCAGTGTCTATGTGATCACACTGTACTGACTTCCTTCATCTCCCTTTCTCACTCTTTTAGGGCATGGGTATCTGCTTGTTTCTACTCTGCCTCACAAAGGCTTGAACACATGTGCTGAAAGGCACTGTGTCCCACTATTTTAGATACTGTTCCCCTACTGCTGGATATACTTCTCTTTCATTGTTGCTTAGGCATTCTGTTATTAATCGGTCTTGTGAATAATAAGCAGTTGCATGATCCCTGTTTGGACCTTGGTAAATGGCCCATGACCACGAAAATATGATATTTTTTCTTTGATTGTCAATTATGTTGATCTCAGAAGCCTATAGTTTATTATGCACTATGATGGTGTGTATAAACTCCCTTTCCTTGATGGTATGTTGCTAGTTTCTCAAGGTGACATACATTATGATCCTGGATGTCTGAAATCCCAATTAAAAATGCTTTCAAACTTTGGTTTTCCACCCAAATGTTTGTATTTACCAGGAATTATATTATCACTAATCTGCGATGTATTATTTTGTTGTGTTGAAGCTTCATTTTGAACTAATAAAAGACCCACAAAGGATTCCTGAAATGCCTAATGAATGTAAGATGGTGGCCTCTCTTTGATTTAAGTTTTTTCACTGGGCTGCTACCTGTAACAGATTGTCACTACAAATAGGCTTAAAGGCAATGGATTGGAATGTGCTCGACTTACATACTGCGAATCATTATTGGGTTTCCTTACCTTGTGCTTTTTGAAACAATTTTATTTTGAGGTTTAAACCTTTGGAGGCGTTTTTATCACACATTGGAAAGCATGGCTTAGATATGTTGAAAACGCTAAATTTACAAAATATACAGTATTATGGGATACTGCCATTTTCACAGTGATGTGAGGAAGTCTGGACTGTGACCTGGCAACAAACAAAATTACATACTATGGGGCAGTTAAATGGGATCAGTGCATTTTGACCCGTTTTACAATTCCATGAATTTTTTGAAGAGTAATAAGCACCAGTGACAAACGCTTGTAACCAATCACTCTTTTTGAGTTGATGGTTGATAGAAGGGGCTTGTGTGAAAGTTTGTAAAAACAAAAAGTGAGGATAATTTGATGCATTCAACCAACAGGTGGGGGAGGAGCTTGGGAAGGAGGCCTCAGTGGATAAGCTGAGTGCTAGTAAGGCTTAAGATGCAAAATTATAAACTGATAAATAGTACTTAGTATATGCCTATTAAGTTTCACCACAGGCTGCATTTAAAGACTCTCTTTGCTTCCACTCTGGTGAACTTGGTACAGATCTCACACACAAAAGTGTTTACTGTAAGATGAAAAAGTATTAAGATAGTAATTTGAAGGAAATTAATGTTTTACCAGGGGACAATTGACACCTTTTGCTACATTCGTTATTTTAGGATACTCAACTCTGAATATGACGGGGTTGCTTTTACTGCTATATTAAACACTAGATTATGTATTGCTAAGAAATGTTTAGTAGCTGAATCCCTACCATTTCACAGTTGGTGGAACTGTTTCATGGATTACTGCGATTGTCAATGTCTGTCGGCGTGCTCAATACTTGGAGTTGGTTCGCTCAGATGTAAGACCGAGCAAAGCAACTGTTGTCTTTATGTGGAATGTTAGTTATTTTTTCCTATCCTAGGATTAATAATTTACATGATATTATTAAAAACTCATTGTAAGTCAGTGTCTTGTTCTGTGTGGTCACCTAATCTTGGATTAGATTGATGCTGCTTGTTTTTACAATTCTGTAGACTAGGGTACAGCTGTGCAGTTCCCAGCACATGTGCTCTGATCCCTAACACATGGTAAAATTGGCTAATTCCTAATTGGCACAGTTAACCTTTCAGTACGGCCACATTATACAGTGCAGGAAATAAGCTAATAGCATGGAGAAGTTAAATGTCACCAGTGAACTGAAGGACACGTTGGTCATCCCACTAGGCTGATAAAGACAACATGACTTCAGGCCTTCTGGTGTAGCCTGACTCCTACAGCTTTAAACATACAGGTTAACCTGTCCAAAGCAACCTATGCTTGCAGGAAGAAACTCTACTTTTAACAATTAAATATGCCACCTCTAAGTAGGCCTTGTAGCCTACAAGGTAGGGTGCCTAGTAATAAAAAAGTGGTACATGCATGAATGTAGTGTTGGACCATACCTATAGTGACTAGCCCTCAAAAAACTATTCTCACTATAAAGGGTTGTTGCTGTCCTCTGGGAAAAACTGGAGTTCAAAATACATTTATAACCCTGCTATCTCCGGTTTGGGACAAGCTTGGGACACTAGTTTTACTGTTTGTTAAAAATTCAATTCAATAGTGAAGTTGGACTTGTAATACATATTTTGGATTTTTATTTTTTGAAATCATTACATTTTACATGCCTAAGGACCCGGAAGGCTAATTAGCATTAGCCTGCTGGCTGAGGGCCCTGCCAGTGCTTCCAATTTATGAGTTATGAAAACTGGTTGCAGAGCAAGAACAATGGCTTCGTCCTTTTCATATGAATACCTTGGTGTGACAGATATCAGCTCAGGAAGGTTAGCTTGAGAGGGTCTAGGCATTTACTTACCTTGAAATGGACCATGGCAGGGTTTTTCCATTCACAAGTAAGTGTAAAGAGAAATCTGGGGAAGAGAAGTCTCTTGTTCCTTAGGCCATCTGTAGCCAGCTAGGCTCAGGTTCAGTGAGAGGGGTAGCATATTTTTGACCTGTTTGGTGTAGCTGATAAGGAGAGGACTACTCATTTCCCCAGACACAACTGTAGTTGGCACACAAGCTTCCTCCTGGTGTAAAAAGATTCTGCCATGTTGGATTTGTCTCTAAATGGTGCGCTATGGAATAGTTTGCTGAAGGCAACCAGAATGTGCTATAGAATTGGGAAGAGCTGAAACTTGAAATGTTTTATTAATTGTTTAGGGTGTGTTGAGAAGTGACCCTCCACACACTGGCTAGTGATACCTATAAAGTTACTGCCTCACTCACAGCTCATCAAAACACTCTACAGACCTGCAGAGAAACAGAAGGGTATTAGACCTGATGCCTGAGACCTGAGTGGGGACCTCAGAGTTGGACCTGCTTGCACTTGTGTCCAGGACAGAGAAGTGGACTCCCTGTCTCTGTTGGCTGACATCCTGTGTAGTTATAGATACGAAATGCACTGCAAGATGCCCTTTTCCTAAAGTTTCTTGCCAACCAGTAGCAACTGGAACTCAACTGGATTCTGTGCATGGCCTCTCATAGAGTGAGTCATGGCCTTTAAGTGCGACCTCTGAGGTCCTGTGATTCTTAAAATTGAATAAGAGGAGCTGCTTCAGGAAATCTGAAAAGATTTTACTCAGAAAATGTTTGTATTCCCAAGCCCTCCAAAGTGTCAGCAGGACCTCTCAGCAATTGAAAATGACTTCACCAGATACAGCTTCATGCTTGCCCTCCTGGCAGATTTCAAGGCTCATAAAAAAGACTAGGGGACATATTTATACTCAGTTTGTGCTGCATTTGCATCATTTTATTTTACGCCAAATGCAGCGCCAACTTAACTCCATATTTATATTTTGATGCTAGACCCGTCTATTGTCAGAATATTGGAGTTTGCATCATTTTTGGGATTTCTGAACCCACCTTGCATCAATGAGATGCAAAGTAGGCATTCCTATAAAAAAATGACGCTATGCCCATAGCACCATATTTATCCCCCTGTGCTAAAATTACGCAAGAGTGAGAGGTGGACCCAAATGGTGGCGCTAAGCTTGCTTATCGTCATTATTTAATGCCTGGGTCAGGCCATGTGTTAGGAGACCTGTGGACCCATTTCCATAGTCAAACACCATGGAATGAGTCCACAGGTGCCCACACCAAGCCTCAGAAGCACCCACACCCACACCAGAGGGACACGATGGGATGGGGGATCCCATCCCAGGTAAGTAGGGTAAGTATAGGTAGGTATTGCTTAAAAAAAATTCTAAGTGCCACTGGGGGCCCTGACATGGGCCCCTTGCATGGCACTGGGTGCAATGGCCATCTTTTCTAAGACTGGAGTAATGTTTTGGGATGGTTGTACGTCTGGAAATTACCCAAGGCTGGTTAGCGGATTTTTTTTGCCTCTAACCGGCCTAGCGCATTTTCTGTCGCTCAACCTCCTTTTCCCATTCTGCCACCCCCACCTGGCTAGTGTTTTTTTTTTTTTATGCTAGCCTAAGCAAAATGCAGCTAAGTTCAAAGGTAGAATTCTTGACCAGGCAAAGCCAAAAAAGTGTATGCTTAACATAAGGACTTCATCAGCTGCAAAATGTAATCTTTTCTTCTAAAACCAACTACTTCAGCAGGAGCTTTTTCTGTTGCCATTTGGATTTGTGCAGACATCAGTGGCTACAGCCTGCAAGCTTTGCCCATCAGGGAACTTCGACTTCAGAGAATAAATAAGAAGGTAAACTTTTAGAACAGGACAACCTCACTTGGGGCCTGATTTAGAACTCAGCGGACGGGTTACTCTGTCACAACGGTGATGGATATCCCATCTGTCGAAATCTAAATCTCATTCTATCCCATGGGATTCAGATTTAGATAAAACTCATTCTGTCCTTTGGGATCCTATGGGATTTAGATTTAGCTCCTATGGGATGGAATATCTGTCATTGTTGTGATGGAGTAACCGTCCTCTGAGTTCTAAATCAGGCCCTTGTTGTATCCAACCCATGCTCCATCGAAGTTGGCCTGATATCACACCTAGTCCCACGCAACTGTGAACAGAGATTACTGATTGGCACTTTACATCTTCGTGCCACTTTTTGCCTTGGATTATTAATAATTCATGTCTTGCATTTCCCTAATTTGATGTTTGTGATTTTGTTATCATTTTACTTTTTAAATTGGTTATGGGGTTTCTATTGTGTTGTGGTTTGACTTTTTAACTGTTTTGATATTGCTAAATGCTTCACACATTCCCCTGAGTTGAGCCTGTGTGCTCTGTTCCACAGATATAAGGAGTGGAATCCAGGTCTAAAATATTGAAACAGTGTTTTACCCTAACATGTGTGACCTTTTTCCTTGTGGTGGACTTGCACACCACCCCCCCCCCCTGTTAATACTCCTATTTCTTCCAATTTCTGTGCCACCAAATTTGGCTACTGATTGTTTGCTATTTTTTACCAACTGTGCATAAAAATAAATTGGTCTTTACAGTGAACTATAATGACAGGGGAACAACACATTCTATTGAAAATTAAGTGTGTTCCATATTTCTAGGCATGTCCTTATATATGAGGATGTTGGATTTCGGGTCAAGGGGCAGAATGGGATGGGGCATGAGTTGACCTCATCTTCCTCTGTATGGAACTTTGTCCTTTTGGAAAGTTTTTGTTTTCTGAGATAATCTGACCTGAGAGGGAAAGCCAATCATGTGATTTCTGACATGTTGTGTCTGAGGTAGGTTCATGGCCTCTTAACAGCTCACTGTGAGTCACGTATGAAGACATACTGAAGTTAAGCTAAATCACCAGGCAGTAAAACAAACATTAAAGGACAGGAACCAGATATGTGTCTACCACACCAAATGCCGAGTTTCCAAATATATTCTATCATTATCGATTCTTTGAAGAAAAGCTCCCTCAAGCGGTCACAGGGTTCTCAATACTGAACTCTAATGACTGTTGACCCATTCAACTCACCCAATACTTAGTCAAAGGTGTATCTAGTGCAAGACTCAGTTTATACATTAAACCAGAGACTTAGACAAAAGTTGCCCATAATTGTATTGCTCCATTGCAGCTTTGGCCTAAATCTGGCAATACAACAAAACTAACACCATTAAACAAACAGAGTTAGCACCTGCTACAAGTCAATATATAAACTTGAAGCAAACATCTTCAGTCACTGAAGCAGCTTCACAGCATATAACAGGCCGTTCTCATTCTGTTACTAAATGGCCTTTAGTGAAGCGGACTGATCCTCTCATACCTTCTGGAAATTTAAGAACAAATACTCCCCTCATACATGACCTTTGCAGTATATTTCCACACTAATATTTAATTCTCTGAAAAGGTATAGCAATTAGTGAGGAGTAACAATTATTATATCTACACTGAAGCATGAGTCATCATTTTCATTCAGATCAACCATCGCTCTTTCTCACATCGGGCTCATTTATTTTATGATCTTTCAGTGAAATTATAAATGTAAACATTTTGTTAACATATTACCTCACTCTCAGCAATGAAAACAATTCTTAACTGTGTTTTTGTGCTGTCCACGTCTGCAGTACTTCTCATGAATCATTGAAACAACTTACCCTTACTTGACCCACAAAGGCATTGACTTCCTCCTCTTGGACTGACAGATTTTTTGATAAATAGGGATCAAAAACAGGTCCATTGTCATTTACATCAGTCACCATCACATTAACCGTTGCAGTTGAGTTCTGCAAGAAAAATGAAGCTTTATAGTACAAATGTAGATATATATGCCAAACCCAAATAGGATGAACTTTTCTATTCAAATGTCTTGTAAAGGTTTATCAACTGCCACTAAAGTTATTAAGAAAATAAAAATGTCCTTACAATGAAAACTCTAACCTAATCATACCCATACACTGACTGACTCTGAATATATATATATATATATATATATATATATATATACAAGAAAAGCCTGTGACCTTTATATATACACAGAACAGCTAGCATTCTAGGATCCAGTAAGAAAGATTAATGCAACACGATCTTTCTCACAGCCTGAGTGGTTTGTGTGTTCCACCGTGCAGTACATAAACATAAAATAGGGACAAAACATTCAAGGGACCTCAAAGTAAGTGAGAAAAAACTCTCACTCATAACATCGTGGGGCGCCTCAAAAAAAATAGTTTAAAAATCATCATATGTAATTAATGTTTTTACAACAAATGCAGATTTAGAGACATTGGGCTAGATGTACGTAGAATTCATTTTTTATTTTTTCATGAAATGTACAAATGTGTTTCAGACACATTTAGCGATTCCCAGTGGGGTCGCAAAGACCTACCTTATCTTTATTTATGAAGTTGGTCGCAATTTGCGATCCCTTGAGAATAGTTGCACTCACAGGGTTGGTGGTCTGCTTGAGACAGCAGACCGACCATGTCTGTGATTGCTTTTAAATAAAGCAGATTTTTTATTAAAAAAAACGTGCAGCCCATTTCCTCAAAGGAAAATGGGATGTATTTCAAACAAAAAAATGAAGTTTTCTTTTTATTTTTTCAAAGTAGGCAGTGGTCCGTGGGACCATTACCTGCTCTAAAAAAATATTTATGCTTCTATTCACACAGGGGAAGTGGTCCTTGGGAACTCCTTCTAGTTTGCGAATGGGTTACCACCAACTTGAAGTTGGTGGTAACTGTGAATGTTTTGCAAACATATTCACGATCGCAAAACATTCCCACATGCCTGTGCAATTCTTTATTAGGGAGGGACACCCTAAACATGCCCCTTCCTAAAACCGAAAAGCAAAAGCAAAATGCAATTCGGTAAACAATTTAACGAGTCACATTTTGCTTTTTTTCTGTTCGCAAATGGCCTGATGGACAGCTTGTGTCCAGAAAAATGCTTCATACATCTGGCCCTTAGTCTCAAGATAAGCAACAATAATTGTGGGAAAAATGCACTAATTTATACTTAGCAGAAATATTGTAAATCATGTGAAGTTGTGAAGTAATTTGCAATTTCAGTACTGGCATACCTACATATATTCATCCATATGAGTTAAACCCCACATTCGTACATATATTCTAATTAACATCCAAATCAGTGTATGAAGCATTAGTTTGTACATGTGTTGAAATCAAGGTCAAGTGTCAAGTGAACCAATGCCTCACTGTATCTAGTTAACCCTCTCCCTAGTTCAAAAAGTGACTCGGAGAGGGAAGTGCATACCCCATCCCCATTATTTTTTAATCTCCCTGGGGCACTGTGTCCCTGGGGCCCAAAAGAAGATTGGGGAGGAGGCCCCCACTCATGCCCCTTTACCTAAGTACTTTTAATAAAGACCCACAGGCCCTGGTCCTCTTGGGGGTCAAATTATTAAAATATAAAATACAAGTAGGCATTTTTTTTTTTTTTAATATGACACAATCCCATGGGACTTCCGCAGGATCACAGCTTGTTTTTTTTAAATATAAAAATGTACATACAATTTGGCCCCAGTGTGCCTCTTTGACTGTTCCACAAGGCCACTGGGTAGAGGATACCTACCCTACACCCTTAGATTTTGTCTTTATTTTTTCTTTATCACACTCCCCCTACTCCTGTAATGGCTGCCTGCAAAAAGTTTTCTCGTTTAGCTGGCAGCAAATCTGAGCACTCGCTCCCACAAGAGCCTGGGAAAAAAGCCCCCTGGGGCAAACAGAAAGCACTATTTTTTCTAAATTGCATTTGAAGGACTCTTGTGAGAGCACCTCAAACCCAACTGTCCAGTTATGAAATTATTTTTGATCCTTAATTTCTTGAAAACTACTGAACAGATTTACTCAAAATCACAAAACAGAAAGGCACGAAAGGGCAGACTTCAGTAAGGCAGTGGCCATGAAGGTCATCACTTCCGGTCCAGCTGGAGGGGGGGTTATGATGGACCAGTTGCCAGAGTCTGGGTCACTTCCAGAGCTGCAGAGTTTTCTGACTGCAGGGAAGAACAACCCAGGAAGATTTCCACAAAGCCCAAGAGGAGTGCTCTATACTTGTGAAGCACAGGAACAGGTCAGCAAATGAGTGGTCAGAACACTAAGCTGGCTGGCAGGGTGGAACTGGTAGATCCTGAGCCAAGAATTAAGAAGGAGCTAGTGGTTCCACTAGTGAATAGGAGTTTCCTGTTATCACTGGCTCATGAAGTGAGTTAGAAATACTCAGGATGGGTTGGTCCCTCTGTTTCACTGGCCAGGGATCAGATGCCTCAGGGACGGAACAGGCTTCCTCAATCTTAAATCCAGCACTTGGACTCTACCAGCTGTGAGTCCTGCCCTCCCAAGTGGTGCCATCCTAGTCTTGGACCTTTGGAAGAGGGTCTGAAGATGATCTGCCAGCTCTACTTTGGTGCCAGCAGAACTGACACATCGTGAAGCATTGCCTCCCAGAAACTCCTCATATGTGTTGCTGTGCATCGTCTCGCCAAACTCCACATCAAAATGGCTGCATGACCCACACCTAACACAGGACTTCACATCACCTCCCACAGTCTCCCAGGATCCACCACTGCTTAACGCATCCTTGAAGCAGGTCATCGTATCACAAGCCGCTCATCTATGGATCCTCAATGGTGACATATGACTTTGCCTCACAAGCCCAACAGCTTCTTCAAAACCTGCCAGTGCACAAGACATCTTTGTTTCAAGACTTCACATCACATTCCTCTTGTCAACAGCATCCTCAATGACAATTCAATACCTCATATCACAACCTCAAAGATTCTAGGAACCACCACCGTGTGATGCATTCTCGATGTGGGACTCCACAACCATTCACAAACAAGATTTAAGTTACTCTTGTTCAGTAGGCCTAACAGGGTCACTGTAGCCTGCTATTAGAAGACCACAGTTGGTGTTTTGTACATTTTGGTGCTATTTTCACTTAAATCTTTATCTTCATATCTCCGGTTCAAGTGATTAGATATTTGTTATTTTGTTGTTATATTATTTATTACAATTTACTCTATTTTTTCTTAATTGGTGTGGGATTTTTCACTTCATTACAGTTTTAAGTGCTGTATAAATACATTACACATTTCCTCTAAGTTAAGCCTAACTGCTTTCATTTCAAGCTACCAGAGGGTTAAGCACAGGTTAATTCTGATTTGCTTTGTGACTTCACCCTGGCAAGAATTGTGGTTGCCACTTGAGTATGGGTTCACCCCCCAACCAGTAACCCAGTGTCCTACAGTGTGGGCCATACAATGTAGTTTAGAAAGTTTCTGAGGTAAACTACGTGGTGGACACAGGTGCCACAAGATAACCCAAGAGAGTGTTCCATGTGTACAGGCTGAAATCTTTCCTCCAGAGACACTACGCCGTTTTAATTGCCCGCACGGCCAATGGTCTACAGACCCTTTTGGATCTTTTTTTAACGCACACACAAGAGTTTGATTTGAAAGTTAATTTTAAAAAGTCACATGTTATGACTTGCGGTCCTAAAAACACACGCACCAAATGTTTTATAATGGGGGGAACACCTTAACAAAGTTAAAAGACTTTTTCTATTTAGGTTTGTACCTAAGTTCCACTCTGTCATGGAAATTCCATTTGAATTTTAAGCTCCAACAAATGGAAAGAAATGTTGAAGCAATCTTTCGCTTTGCCTGTAGATTAGGGCATAGACCGGTTCACCAGATCATCACGCTCTATAAATTCAAATGTGTTTCAGTGGCGATTTATGGGGGTGGCCTTTGGGGATATACCAGTTCAAGCATATTACAACGGGCAGAGAATACATTTCTCCACCGGCTACTTATGGTACCCAAGAACGTAGCGAATATTATATGCCATGAGGAGTTGGGAATTTGTTACATTACAGATTTGATAGATATTGCCCCCTATCTGTTATGGATAAAAGTATGGTCGAATCCGGTGGCTACTTTAACACATGATTGTATTTCGTTAGCAAACCACAACAACATTCCATGGTTAAATTTTGTTCATAACTGTTTTCGAAATTTTGACTTGGAGTTTATGTATTTCAAACCAGAGCTCTAGCCCGCCAATGCGAAAGAAATTGTTAAATCCCGATATAAAGAGTACGTTACGAATCTTAGATATCAAGTGGCAGAGAAATTGAGTTCTTTTAATTTATATGTACAAATTTCATCATCAAATTCGATAGAACTTTATTTTGTTTGGTTTCCGATCCCTTCCCTATACTCTTTACTTGTACTTTTTAGATTTAACATGATCCATTTTAGAGTGGCGTTTCCGACAAAATGCATGTGGGAAAAAACATTACCGCCATGCCCTTGTGACAATTTTTCAAAACAAAGTACTTGTCACTTTTTTTTATTTTGTATACTCTACTCAGTTCCTAGGGAAACTTTTTTATTACCTATTTTGCGTAATTTGCTCACCCTTTCTTATAAAGAAGGATTGATTGGCATTTAAAGCCTTTCATCCAAACAAATGTGCAGTTCTATTTTAAGTTTTATCAAATCCGCTATCACCATTAGGAATCGATATGAATTAGCAATAGACATGACTATTCATTAAGGGAATTCAAATATTGTTTTACTGTTGTATACGATTTTATAAGTATTTATTATTCTATATTGATTTAGTAGGCTTAAGTGGTATACTTAGATTTTATAGACTTGTAAGTCTTGCCTTTGAATTATGCAATGCAAGTATTTTATGATGATTTATATGTATGTATGTGTACTTTTATGGCAATACGCCGAATAAAGTTATTTTGACTGACTGACTGACTGACACTACACAGTAGCTATTGCAGAGGAAGTGAAGAAAACAGTGAGCCTCTTCCTGATTTGCTGCATACGAACATGAAGGATAACACTGTGGAAGGGGTTCAGTTAGCCCCTCAGCCACAGAGCGAGTGTTGAGGGGTGTTTAGATGCTTAGCCAACCACTTCTATCTGACTCCAGGATTGACACCTATCTGTGTACATGACATAAACACAGATGACAGTCTGCCAGTAATGTACAGAATGTCTGACCAGGATCAGGGATGCATTAATGTGGAAGTTGCCTAAATGTTGGACTGGGAGGTCATAGAGAGATCTCATAGTCCTTGGTCTAGTCCTGTGGCTCTAGTACCAAAGTAAGGATCTACTGACTTGTTGTTTTATGTGTCCTCCGTGAAGTAATCAAAACCAATGGCCATCCAATCCTAAGAGCGGGCAAGCTTGTGGGTCGATTAGGTGCTGCCAACTACTTGAGCACCATAGGTCTGACCAATGGATATTAGCAATCACGTTGCACCGTTTGCTAAGGAGAACACTGCATTTCTACTCCTGAAGTTCTGTATCAGTTTAAAGTGATGCCTTTTGAGTTGAAGAATGCTCCTACTACTTTTTAACACTTGGCGAACCATGTTCTCGCAAGGTTAGAAGAGTTCTCTGTGGCTTACCCCTGATATTTCAGCGTGCAGTATTTTATATGAAGACCACCTGAAGCACCTAGAACAGGTGGTAGCTAGGATACAGGAGGCGAAACGGACGATCAAGGCAACTGTCAGGTGGGGCAGTCTTCTGTGGTGTAGGGCATGAGGTGGGAAACAGGAAGTTTCACTCTGTGGATGGCAAGATTCAGTCTGTGATGGAGTGGGAAGTGCCTATTACCCACACTGAAGTGAGAGCCTTTTTGGGACTTACCGGGTGCTACAGGATTTCTCTGGTGAATTATTGAAGTATTATTGAAGGATAGTGGCCCCATTGGCTGCTTTGACCTCTAGGAAGCAGCCCAGGAAGAAAATATGGACTTCAGAATGTTAGAAATGTTTTGATGAACTGAGGAAGGCACTATACAGGCACTAAGCACCGCTCTTGTACTAAAAGCACCTAACTCCATTCAGCCTTTTATTGTAGAGGTGGATGCTCCTGGCAAAGGTGTAGTGTTAGTTCAACTGAATGACAAAGATATAGAGTTGCTGGTAGGCTTTATTAGTAGGACATTACTACCCCGAGAGCAGAACTGTGCTTCAATTTAGAAGGCATGCCATAGTATTGGCCATGCATACTTTCTTTCCATTTTTGTTTAGTACTATGTTTGTGGTGCTAACAGATCATAAGCCACTGACATAGTTGAGGTCTATGAAGGGACGGAATCCCAAGTTGTTGAAATGGTCTATTTCTTTGCAAGGGTTAAACTTTGTAGTGGAGCACAGAGCCGGGCTGAGTTTTGGGAATGCTGATGAACAAATTACTAACCTTTGGTAATCTGGTAGGGACAATATCTACTTGCAGATTCCTTATCTCTGAATTTCCCCAGGTGCCAGTCTGTATCTGGAAATTTTTCTTAAGCAGTATGCCTGCGTGCCGCTAGGTGACGTAGATCGGCTATGTGTCCGTTATTGGTGTCGTTTGTGCCAGATATCACATCAAGAATCCTATATAGGTGCCACCACGTTGTGGCGATGTTAATTTCTTTTCATGACTTTCCATACAAGAAATGCAGACCCATGAAGAGCAGTGACCTCTGGTGCATCAAAACTAGGGCCCTGAAAGGGGAGTCCTTGTCCCTAGAAGTCAGTTTGCAGAGCGGGGAGGATGAGTGAGTTGGTAAGGAATCAGCAACTAGATATTGTCTCTACCAGATAAGGTATTACCAAAGGAAAGTACATTTTCCATCTGATAGAGATATCTAGTTGCAGATTCCGTACCTTAAAATAGATATTCAGACAATACCATCTGCCAAATGTGAGTCTACGAACTAAGGCCCATATTTATATCATGCATTTTCTTCATTTTTTTATGCAAACACGGTGCAAACTTGCAAAATACAATTAGAATTTGCAAGTTTGTGCCATTTTTGTGTCAAAGAGCAGCGCAAATGCAGCACTAAAAAAGTATAAATATGGGCCTAAGATCATACAGGAAAGTCCTGCAGCACTAAATGGGAAAGTGCCTTTGGACCTGACTGTCCAGGCAATAGTGTTTAGTAAACATGTGCAGAGACACCCATGTTGCTACCTGACAGATTTCAAGGACAGGAACTCTGCATGCTAATGCAGTGGTCGCAGCTTTTACTTGGGTAGAATGAGCACACAAACCCTCTGTGGGGTGCTTTTTGGCCAGTGCATAGCAGATTTTATTGCATAGGATGACTCATCTGAAGATATTCTGCTTCTACACTGCCCACACTTTCTTCACACCCACACAACTGACAAAGAATTGATCATCCACCCGGAACCCTTCTGTACAATCAAGGAATGCCAATGCTCTTTTTGGGTCCAGGCAGTGGAGTCTCTCCTCTTTCTTAGAAGGATGTGGGGGTGCATAAAAAGTAGGCAAGGTGATGCATTGGCCTACATGAAAAGGTGTAACCACTTTTGGCAAAAAGGACTCCCTACTACGAAGCACCTCTTTGTTTAGATAGATGGAAGGGAGGGTGGTTTAGATGACAATTCCTGCAGCTCACTCACCCTGCGGGGCAGAGGTAATGACCACAAGAAAGGCTGTTTTCAAAGTAAGAAGCCGGAGAGGCTCGAAAGAAGCACATATCAGAAATATAAAAAAGAAATTCAAATCCTATTGAGGCATAATGAATGAAGAAGGAGAGAACATATGTGTAGGACCTTTAAGGAACCTATTTACAATAGGAGACTTAAACAAAGAAGGTTGATCAGGCAACCTCAAAAAGCAGAAATTACAGACAAATAACATTTAAGAGTGCCCATAGAAGAGCCCTGCTGGGCCAAAGAACGTATAAACAGCAGAACCTCAGAGAGAGGGGCAGAAAGGGCAGCAACACACCATGCCACACACTTCTTCCAAAGAGCATATACTGTTTTTTTGGAGGGACACCTGGCTGCTAAGATAATATTACAGGCTTCAGGAGGAATGTCAAAAGCTGTCAACTGCAGCCACTCAATCTCCATGCAAGAAGGCAGATAATGGACAGGTTTGGGTGCAGAAACCTCCCCTACTGCTGTGACAGACAATCCCGCTGAAGGGGGAGTCTGATCCGAGGATTGATGACCATGCTCAATAGCTCAGGATACTAAATTATCTGTGCCCAGTCAGGAGCCACCATGATTACTTGCCTGGTAATGCTTGATCTTCTTGAGAACAGAGGTGGTATGGGTGGGAAGGCAAACAGGATGTCTGAGTTCCACTTAAGATGAAGAGTGAGTTCCGCCTTGGAAGCTCCAACAAACAATGCTGCTAACATTTTGCATTCTCTGCGGAGGTGAACAGATCAAACCAAATCTCTCATCACTGTTTAAAGAGCCCTTGCTCCACCTCTGGATGGAGATGCCATTCTTGATTCACTGAGCATTGTTGGCTGAGTTCCTCCTCTCTGACGTTCGAAGAGCCCACCTGTTATTGAAAAAAAAAGGGATATGACCTGTTGTTCCATCCACATCCAAAGGCTCCTGACAAAGGGTTCACAACACCACCCTGCCCTTTTTGTTGCTGTACCAGATGAAAGTGGTGTTGTCTGTGAACACTTTCACCATCTTTCCCTTGAGAAAGGGAAGAAATACTTTCAATATCATCCGGATTGCCCAGAGCTCCAACAAGTTCATGTGGATTCCAGACTCTGCCGGAGACCAGATGCCTCTGATCTCTACCTCTCTCAGGTAGCCATCCCATCCCAGGAATGACACATCTGTCACTACCATCAGATCTGGTTGGTGAAGGAAGAGGGATCTGCCTCTAACGAACTAGCAGTTTGTTAACCACCACTGTAGTTCTCACACAGTTCCCTCTAAGATCTGGACCACATCTGAGATTTCCCTGATGCTGTGCCCACTAGAACTTCAGGTCCCACTGCAGAGCTGGTATATGCCATGTGGCACGTATCACTAGCAGGAGGCCATGAGGGCTAGCAGCCTCTGAGTCATTTTCACCGAAATCCAGGAAAGAGATGGAAACATCAGGATCATGGCCTGAAAGTACTGGACTCGCTGCTTGGGAGGATAAGCCCGAAACTGCACTGTGTCCAGAGCAGCTAAGGAAGAATTTAAGAGGGAATCAGGTGTGACTTTGGCATGTTTATATTGAACACCAGTGAATGCAGGAGGTCGGCTGTAGTCTGGAGGTGGGAGACAACCTGGGGTTGGCCCACCTTCAACAGTCTGTCATTGAGATAGGGAAAGCCTGAAAATCTTGACTTGCTCAGATGAACTGTGGCCACACCTTGGTGAACACCTGAAGGGTGCTGGTAAGGCCAACAGTAAACATGGTAAACTGAAAATGCTTATGGACTATTGTGAACTGCAAGTTATGTCTGTGGACAGGCAGGACAGGAATATGGAAATAAGTGTCCTGCAAGTCCAACACTACTATCCAGTCTCCTGAATCCAGGGCAGATAGAACCTGAGCCAGAGTGAGCATTTTGAACTTCTCCACTATTCATCCAGAGTACCTGACAGGTTATTGCTCCAAGTCTAAGGGGCAGATTTAAGAGCCCCGAGCACCTACTTACGCCACATTAGTGCCATTTTTTTTTACTCTGATGTGGCCCAACGAGGCCAAAATCACTGCGCCAAATTTACCAGTTGGCTCAATGAATGCATTGAGCCACTTTATAACTCTTTGCCCTACGTTATTCCTGCACCAGGCATAATGTATGCAAAGGGGGCGTTCCCTAGTTAGGGGGCCCAAAGACATGCTGCAAAGAAATCTAAGAGATTTCTTTGCGTCATTTTTTTCAGCACTTTTAATGCCTGCTCAGAGCAGGTATTAAGAGGAGGCACATGTTCACAAAAGGCCTCAATGGGCTTTGTAGGATTAGCGTAACATTTTTTGATGGCAATCCTGCAAAGCACCAAGCTAGCACCCTAACTACCACTATGGTGCACCGGATATTAAATAGGGTGCACACATGGTGGTTTAAGGGAGGCGCTAAGGGGCAAAGAAAGGTGGCCTTCCCTAGGTGCAGGGCCACTTTTCTTAAATCTGCCCCAGAGTGTGCTCAATGGGCTCTAGAAAAATATTTTATAAAAATGTCCCATAATCTGTAGCTCCATGCCACTGGACGTCAGGACAACTGCCTTCTGTGACCTCTTTAATACTGAACTGAAATGCCAGTTTCAGCGATAAACCAAAACTTTAGGGATTAGACAGTTCTGACTTACTCCTGGTTTGCTACTGTAATTCAGTAGAAAGCCATGAGTATTAAGAGACTAAGGTCTAGCTGTATCAAAGGACTTTGCATTCACAAATTGTGCGAATCAGTAAAATCCACCGTTCGTGAATGCAAAATCACCTTTCACGATGTATGAAAGGCATTCGCAGTGCAAAAATAAGGAATCGTTCAAATGGCAATTCCTTAAAATTGCGAGTAGATAATGCGAATCGCACACAGCGTTTCGCAAATACCCGAATAGCAATTCAATGTATCAAACATTTGCAAATTGTGACTAGTCACAAAATGGTTTTTTTGCATGTGCAATTTACCACAAATTGAACTCAGGTAGTAAACAGCTGAAACCTATATAAAGAGGCCCAGATTGCATCAGCCGTTTTCCACAATGGCTGCACTCTATTTCATGGCGTGGAGGATGAGGATCCTGGCAGGTCTGAGGAGAGGGAGAAGGAGACAGGAGCACATTTTTAGAGTGCGCATTACCCTATTTGAACAGACAGAGAAGCAGATTTTTGAGAAATACAGGTTAAACTCAGCCATAATACTTGACTTGATAGCTGATTTACAACCCCTACTGTAGCGAAATACACACAGAACCAATGCCATACCCACTCATGGGCAGGTATTATGGTCCCTGCACCTCTTAGCCTCAGAAAGCTATCAAGGAGTCACAGCAGCATCTGGAGGTGTCTCTTAAAGTGTGCTTTCACGCTTTTTTAATACATTCCTAAACATAATGCTAACCAAAATCCATCTGCACATAAAATTCCCCAACAACCCCCAGGATTCGCAGAAAACAAAATTTTATTTCTACCAGGAAGCCCAATTTCCACATGTCATTGGCTGCATTGATGGGACACATGTAGCTATCTGTCCACCATCTGACACAGAGTATGTTTATCGGAACAGAAAGAGAACACATTCCACGAACATACAAGTCATATATAAGCCTCCACCATAATAACAGATCTTGTTGCCAGATACCCATGATTCCTAAATTTTCAGGCATAGTGGAATAAACACAAGACTTATTGCTGTGCGTTTGGCGACGGATACCTAATTGGTAATGTGACAGTTGACAATGTTGCATAACGTCTAAGTGAGAACAATAACTCATTTTACTCTCCTGTTATTCTAGAAGACAGTCCATATGCAGTGCAGTCCTTCATCTTAACACCCTATCTCAATCCTGCCACGCCACATGAAAGGAGATACAATGCAGCACACAGGAGGACACGTAGCATGATAGAGAGGATCTTCAGCCTGCTGAAGAGTCATTTCAGATGCCTGCACAAGAGTGGGGGTGCACTGCAATACAGTCCGGAAAACATCTGCAAACTTGTGGCCACATGTGCTATGTTGCACAACATTGCAATGATGAGAGGCATACCAGTGGAACCCACAGAGCCTGACTGCAATGAGGATGGTAGTCCCTTGCCACCCCTTCACCCAGCAGACAGAACCAGTGCAGCAGAGGGCAGACAAAGAAGTGCTGAGATCACGCGCAACTATTTCTTATGTAAGTAATGACATCACCATATCTATTTTCATTTGCTGCTGTAGGTAGCACATTTATTGCCTTGACTTCAGTTAATATATGTATGAATAGGACATAGGTACACAGTAGACACAATCAGATCCTAGTTATAGTGTGACACTATTAAACATCATAGTATCACTGCATTGCTACATGATATGCAAGTCCCCTGTACTTCTCCACATTACTTTTTACTTCCACGCACCACACTTGAACACTCACTGGTCTCAGTGGCACCTCTTGTTGTGGGTTCAGAGACAGTACTGTGTCTGGAACTACAACGCCTAGGATCCATCACAGGGGCTGTGAGACTGCTGAAGCTAGAGAATTCCTCACTATCCCCACCACCCAGTTCGCTGCTTGTAGCACTTCAGGCTGTCTCCAATACATTGGTGATTTGCACCAATCCTCGGGCAACATCCCGACTGCAATGTGCCATCTCCACTTGCATGTCCACAGCATGTCATGACACCAAAGCAGTTCCGGTAGTGAGCCGATTGGCAGATCTGCTGAACCCATCCAACCTGCCCCTCAACTGGTAATGGCACCTATGGTGGGTGACAGGCTCCTGCTGCATTACAGTGCAGAGTTCCCTAATGGCATTTGTTATCTCCCTTACGTGTTCTGCTGCAGCTTGCTGTCCCTCATGCAGCTTGCACATTTTGTTATTGAGAGACTCCAACTACTTGTGCAGTGATCCCATGTTGTCATTGATAGACTTCAACTGCTTGTGCATTGATCCCATGTTGTCATTGATAGACTCCAACTGCTTGTGCATTGATCCCATGTTGTCATCGATAGGCCCCAACTGCCTGTGCATTGCTCCCATGTTGTGATCGATTGACAACAACTGCCTGTGCATTGATCAGCATTGGATTACATTGCAGGCGCTGCACTTTCAGCATGGATGCCTCAAGGCCACCCAACAGTGATGGGCCCTCACTGTCCTCTGTGCACTGTCTACCTTCTTCGCGATGCCTCCTGAGGGGAGTGGACTGACGCTGGACAGGGACTGCTGTCTGTCGGTGCTTCTAGCGTCTGGAGGTGGTGTGGGTACTTCTTCCGGCAATTCATCGGAGTCCAGGTTAAACTCAGGGATGGGCAGCACTCTTGCCCTGCGCATAGTTGGTGCTTTTATGATGGACTCACCGGTGTTTGAATCAGACTGTGGTTGACTTTTGTCATTCCCCTCATTTTCACTGGTGCATTGGGGCCCTGAACATCTGCAACAACAATGCGCAGCATGTCGTTCTTGGATAGGTACTCGCACAGTTATTTAAATTATAAAAATGTACCCTGGCATAATATACTAATTGTCTGTTGTGTTATTTATCTGTTTGGTTTTACACTATCTTGCTATTTATGTAGTAGATGCACTTTGGATGGATTACCACTCCCATAAGGCATTGTTGTGTTGTACGTAATATGTGGCATGGACTACTTATCACTGTGCATAGTGCCATTGCTATTTTCTAAGGGACATTTTTTACATTCACATATAGTGATTCAAATCATTACTGTCCTTACCTTTGCTGGTGCTGGGTATGCCTGAGGTGTCAATATCCGTGACACCACTAACAGCTTCAGGCAGCAGTTTTGACTCCAACATGTCTTCCATGGGGGTAGACGGTGTCTTGGTGGGTGGTCCTCCTCCAGTGCTCCTTATCTCCTTCAGCCTGCTTGCTACCCTTTCTTTGTCATGTGAACGCAAGTCGTACTAGTGCTTGCATATCTCCTCAATGGAACACTGTGCAACACCACCGTGCATATTTTGGTCTGGATCTCAGTCCACATTTTTCTCTTCTCACTTTCTGGGACCTGTAGTGAGTTTTTTCCAAATAACTGGTCATGGTTCTTGATGACATCTTCTGTGAGCACCTCCAAATCCTGCTCACTGAATTTCAGTTTGCACTTCCTCTCTCCTTTGTCCTTCCCATTCCCGTCAGTGGCCATAGTTTTTTCTGGTCCTGGCTGACTCTCCTGTGTGCCTCCCTGTTGCTGTGCTGAGTCTCTCTGCCTGCTCCTGTGGCTCCGGCTTCTGGAAACAGCATGCACTGACTCACTTCCTGTTTGTGATGTCATCAAGCTGCTCTACAATACAAACATCGTAATTCGCGATTTCCAAATACCGATTTGCTATTTTACCGAATCGCAATTTGGTACTCGCTATTTGCGATTGCAGATTTTAAGAAATCACAAACATTTTTGCGATGGTGTTGCTACATCGCATTTTGCTAATCCGTTAGCAGATTAGTGATTCTCTAAAAATCGCAATTTGTTGTTCGCTAATGCGAACCTTGATACATCTAGCCCTAGGTCCAAGCCCTAGGTCCAAGCCAAGTCTTTTTGAATTTTCACATCTGTGTTTTGCTAATTTGGTGTATCAACTACAAAAACTTATCATCCTGTAAATACTATTGCATTTTGTCCCATGCACTTTTTGGTATGTTGTATGATAGCATCTATATTTGAGCGCACTGGGTTATAACAGATAACATCCTTTTATTGTGTGATAATGTCCCTGCCTTATTTGTCCTTTTCGTCTTTTATTTCATTCACATTATTTTTCATGTTATTTTCTGTAACTCGAGACCCATATAAAATGCTCTGCGCCCCTCTGTTCTGGATTGTATAAAATTTCCTAAATATATATATAAATATGAGGCATCTGAAAAAATTCCTTCCGTATATCATATCCATAGGAAGTAAATCAACCCTTTCCTTTAATCATTTTCCTATACAAGTGTTAACAACGATCAGTAATATATGTTTTGATAGCTGCGGAAGGAATGCACTTTCAAAGAGAGTATACCTTTTGTCCACTAATAAGATATTGAACAAAAATCATTTTTGTAAGGGTTTCCACCAGCAGACCACGTTTTTCAAAGTGTATACAACTTTGCGACCTAAACAACATTTGCAAATTTTGCAGCGCCCCAGACAAGTATAATAAGCTCTGAAAACATGTTGCAATACAATCCATTACAAACCATTTATTTCAAGTAACAGTCATGATATGGATTATGAGTCTCTTTAAAGATGCCCTTCTCCCTGAAGAATTTCTCTTACAGTAAGGGCCTGACAGCCAATAAAAAAGTACATTTTTCAAAAAAGAACCTCCCAAATGGGCCTCATGTCAGTTTTTCATTAGTAACTGTTTTGATATAGTGATCTATATTCTCTATTATATATTGTGAGTTTATGAACCAGATGTAGTGTTTTTACTTTTTAAATGTGTTCTACTTTGTTACCGAGGCATTTCAACATATTTGATATGATTTAAGTATTTTTGTTCGCCAACATGTTCTTTATTGGTGGGAATGGTCCTATAAAATTGTGTCCACAACTTTACATGGATCTGCAACATAAAGAACATTAGAGTGACAGAAATGGTGAGAACATGACAATCCTTGAGCGACAGAAATATATGGCTGTCACTTTGACACATCATTTGTGCCATTATAAGCAGACCTAATGGAATATGCTTGCTAATCAATGTCTGCTTTCTGAGAGAGTTTGACAACGAATTATAGCTCCGCGAATCACTTGAGTATGAACTACTGCTCAGAAACCGAAAGACAGAAACAAAACTCAGGGGAAAATGAAGCATGAAATTATGACAGAAAAGATCAAACACTTTAGGTGCCATTTATATCAAACTGCAAGTGCTGGTAATTGGCCTGCCTGGCACATGCGTTGCCAATAGTGTATTGTATGTTATATTTACAAAGCACTTACTACTACCGCTGACAAGGCGTTGCAAAACTTTGCAGCAAGTATCAAGCTACTCCTAGGGGTAAATAGTCAATAGAGTAAAATGTGCTTCAGTCTTTTCCTTGTGGAATAGTTGTGGTAAGTTTGTTAAGTTTGTTCGCTCTGGAGCTTTTATGTGTTTAGTATTGTTTTTAGTAGGGATAGGAAAATTGAAATGGATTAGAAAAGGAACATTCTGAATTTATATTTTGAACAGTGGACATGTGCACCTGTTAATTCAGTGAATTAGCTCAAAAGAAGGGGGGAGTTTTGAAAGGATGTTTCAGAGTCCATAGTAGTCAGAACGGTTGTGCATGAGTTAGAGAGAAGGAGGATGATATAAAGGTAGAAGGAATTGATGTTTTTGTAATTTTACATAATTTTATGTTTTCCACATAAAATAAATTAACATATAAATGTATAGAGTCATACCTACACATTTAAATATGTACTGATGAGCATGCATTCATATACACAAATGACACATAGTAAAGTTCTAGTACCTGACATAAGCTCCTCTACCTATACATAAATAGGTACATGGGGCAGAAATATTTACATGGCTTGATATACATATATGTTGTGGGTAAGTATTCAAAGCTTGTCTTTTATTTATGTTTTACTCCCCTCCCATATTAATGGTTCTGCTTGTAAATTAAAGCATAGTTCCATGTACCGGGACAAAAGTATAACAACAACCTCATCGCCATACCTTGACATGCATGTTACACAGATATGGGACAATAGCTCTTAGGATGGTGATAAAGGATATGCAAAAGGGCTCCATCACAATGGGTCTTTCAAAGGGCAACCAAACTGGAAAGGAATGAGTCCATGTACATAACATCAACACCAAAAATAATGCAGCATACACATTTATTAGCAAGGCAACTTTAAAAAGAATCCTTAGTGAAAGGTGCAACAATAGTGAAAATTGTGACGGTGCAATGCTCAATTGGTTGATATATAATTACGGAACAGTGGGTATAAGAAGGCACACTGAATAGGTAAAACTGAGCTATCTGCATTTAAGAACTAGCGGGCTGGTTCTAAAGTCAAAGGCCTTAACCACTAATTGAGTCAATCCTTCACGCTCTTGCTGAACACCAGTCTTCACCAGCGCCCTGCTTATTCTTAAAGAAATTCCTTGCTTGCCTATGATTAATTACCCAAGTAAGCTATTTTCCAATGAACTCCTTGCTGGCACGTTTTGTTTTGTTATAAACGCAATTTTCATTTATATATTATATACAGGGAGGCCCCATATGTTGTGTCTCTCCTGATGATGACCTGGTGAAATTTGCAGGTTGCGCAGTCTAAACAATGATTACTACATTGTGAGACTGTCCTTATTTCACCTCAACATAGGGACTTAGCAGGGAACTGGTAAACTTTGAAACTCAACTGGTAGCTATTGAATGCAGTATGGTTGCCCATATTGTTTAACCCATAGTTTAATAAACCTGACAAAGCCATTGTTCTTTACATGCATTAGCACTTCACATTATCTTAGGAATATTGTGCTGCATCATTTAGATATTTGGCCTGGTAAAGGAGCACTGCAATACCTAGTGCATTACTACGTATAGCAAATAGTATTCTTTTCCAGTGTAAGGCCATTCCGAGTTTTGTTGCTGGAATGGGGAATAACATGAGGTTATCAGTGTTTCACTGCAAATTCCCAACTGTTATTTCAAATCTCAACTGCAATTTTAACGGGCGTTTTTACAAGCATTTAGCATCTGAAATGCAGGGATGAAAAACTCCTGAACTGTAATTTTCTTGTTGAACTACTAATTGTGGTTTGCCTGGTAACTCTGTTTTCGGTTAGCTAATAGGCTGTATATAAAAAATAAAAAAACAGATCACATAACAATCAGAAGCATAATACAGAACTGTAGTAAGGTCACACATGTACATTTGTTTATAGGAAGTTTCATCCCCACTTGAGAGGCTGGAGGCATGTAAATCTACTGCTAGATAGTGATGACGCAGTAAAAGAGGGTCCAACATATATTCATATATCATGTAACCAAAAGCATATGATGTAGTGTGATTTTACTAATGAAAATAATGTATGAGGGAAATTGTGCCCTCGGGGTAGTTCGCCATCTTTATAAACAAGCTTTATTAATCATGAAGAATTGAAAAATGTAGTAATCCGACATAATTGCAAGTGTATGCCATGATTTCATATTTGAAACTGTTTTGCTTAGCTTAAATTTAGTAGAGGCTTTGGCCTAGTTGCCTGGTTTCAAATTTTAACTGCATGGCTGTTCCTTGAACTAATGAAACATATATTCTTGCTTGAAGTTGTATTTTTCCAGTAGAGATGACTAATACACTTATCTCCAAGGTTTCGTACTAGGCCGGTTTCATCCCCTTTGATACAAGGTCAGTCTCTGCAGGTGCGGACAATGAAGGTACAGATAGTAAAATAATTGGCAAACCATGTTGCAACTTGTGTTCCAAGGCTCCAAGGACAATGTATGCATAAATGAGCGCTAGTAAAAAGACAATTTTCATTGGACAATTTGAAGCCAACCTATGAACCCTCCAATGGAAGACCCTGCAGAATTTGGAATGTTTCTTATTTAAACCCACTGGACAAAGAGAAGTCAGCCATTTTTCCTTGATGCCAATTTGAAGCCAGATGCCAGACTCCATTTTGGACGACACCCTGATGCCCTTTTCTCTATCCGAGAGAAAGAGACTTTAAGAATTCTCACCCTAGAGACTTTAACTTTGATTTGCCCCGTCTTGCCCATGAAGTAATTTTGCCCCATTCTCCTTGCCACTGCAAGGAAGCTTGCCCTTAACTTTGCCCCTTTGAAACTTGCCCCATGCTGATCGAACCGGTACCTGAGGGACGAAGACTTTTCTTGAATGCTGATTGTATTTGGTAAATATGAAAGGATAATTGTATTATGCATTGTGTTTTCCCTGTTAGGTACCAACTGCTATTTTGATAGGGCCTAAGCTAGAAGTTTTCCAAATTTGTGTTGACTAAATTCGTTTGCATGAAGCCCCACATGCCATTGCTAATTAGAGGTTAGTTGCGGTATTCATTCGATGCACCATGCTAATTTGAAATCTTGTTATGCTGACCAATGTATGAAATTAGTCAAATGCAGTTAGTCATATTAGTGATTTGCATTGCCATAACTGAATGTATCATTATCCAGATTTTGCGTAGATTGCGTTTCTTCCGCCGCTATGGACAGCCAGTAATGTTCATATACATATATCATTTGGTTTTGAGACTTATATACATTGTGCTAGCTTTGTTAATATAGGGAAATAAATTCATTAACTTTTAATAAACTGGTGTGGTTATTCATGACTGAAAGATCATGGTGTGCCGAAATACCAACTGTTATTGATTTCTGATGTGCTATATTGATCTATTAATTGAGTATTGATTACCGATTACAATAGTTATTGATTATTGATCTGAATGACCCGACTATTCTAGGATGAGGAGAGCCTGACTTGGCTAAAAGATTCACCGACCTCCAACGTGTCCAGGTACAGGTAATTTATAAGGGCTGGACGCGTTATCAGTAGATGGTAGCAGAGATTGATGGTTTAGCCCTTTGGGACCCCATCCGAACAATAGACGGGGTCAAGTTAGAATTTTCTTTGATAAAACAGGTTGGAGGGATGATGATGCCCTAAGTCCCCTATGACTTTCCCGGGATCTCGGAGCTTGCGAATGAAGGACATGGAGGTGTGAGAATGGTTTCGGAGTTTCTAGTGATGGTATGAGGGAAGTTAGGGTTTTGCGCTTGCATAGCTTATTGCCGCAGATTAATTGAGACGCTTGTGAGGATTTTAGGGGGTTAAAAAGATATTAGAGGAGTGTTACTCCAAAGTGTGAGAGTAGGGAAGTCGTCGAACTTCACGTGTGTGTAGCGCTTTGTGCAGAAAAATTGCCATCGTGGTTGTTGATGTTGAGACGGGCCCTGCGAGGTCAAGAGACTCCAGAGTATGTTGAAAAGTGTATGAGACACTTGTTTGATGTTGTGATCTGGTCGGTTTAATAGGTTGATCGGGCGTGGTCAACAAGTTGGTATGAATTCTGAGGAATGAAAGAAAATTTTCGACTTTGAGATTTGACGAATTCTGAAGTGCACTAGAGTAGTTCATTGAACAGTTGAGGGTAAAGTTTGCGGGTCAAATTTTGCTTGCGAAAGTGGGAAACCGAGAAAGATGGAATAACCGCTGAGGCTAGTAAAAAATCCGTAAGGTTTCTGAAGCGATTGTATTACCCTTCCTGTAGTAAACCAACAGATTTGTTTTCTTCCTTTGATTAGTGCTCGCAATATATTGCAGAAGTTAATATTTGAGTGAAGACGAACGAAAGAGGACAAGCCGCGGGACTTTGTCAGCCGCAGTGTGTGAGTGTGACGTCACTAGGAGCCGCGCTGGGATAGGTCGGTTGGTAAGAAGGGTCGCGCACGTATTGGACACAGCCCGTGAAGCGCAATTGGAAGGGGAAAGGCAAGCGAAGAGTATTCCGGGAATTAAAGTCAGTCATTGATTATACATATTTTAGAAAAATAAAAGACGGAAAGATTAAATTTTTCAAAGCATTTAAGAGTGGCATGAGGGGAGACGTCTATATTAAAGCAAATGTAAGAGAAGAAACACCGCCTGAGGGTACACCAGCTTACATTGTGATTGAAGAAAAGGGGGTCGCACCATGTCTTTGGCTAAAGCAATGGTGCAAATTAACAGAGAAGCATAGAAGTGTAGCGTTCCCTATCCATGGGTCGTTTAACCTAAGGGTTTTGGAGAATCTAATATTTGCGTTGTACGACATGAAAGTACCTCCAAGACCAGCACAGTTTGAGGCACTAGCAATTTGGGAGCTAATAGCTAGAAACCAACAACAAAATAAATTTGAGACAAGAATAAGAAAAGTAGAAAAGACACTAGCGGATGCTAGATGGGACAGCACACAAAAGGTTTGGAGATCAGATGTATTGCAGGGTATTAAAATGTTTCCAGCAATTATTGATGAAGCGGAAACGGAAGGAAGGAAAGCTACCTATAAGACAAATAGGAGTCAGTCCAGAGATAGAGAGAACAACAGAAACTCGAAAAGGTCAGACGAGTCAGACGATGAGGAGTTCATTATACAATTGCTGAATGATCGCCCGCCACCATATGTGGAAAGCGAAAAAGGCTCAAGCATTAGTACTGCCCCTCCAGAACCAATACAGGGTAATGTAACACCGAATTTGAGAATATCTCAGAGGCAGAGTAGTTCCGATATGCCTTTCCCACCACAAATACCACAGATTCAGAGAATATACCCAGACGTGCCTAAATTGAAACCTTCTGATAATTATCAGCCACAGGTTCAAAGGCACTGCTGTGATGAGCATAACATGGGAATGACCTCTGATTCAATGGCGTAGGGAGGGCAGAATTATCAAAGACCAACATTGATTCAAGCCGAATCAACACAGTTTTTGATGCCTCAAAAGCAGGCACAAGAAGTGCTGAGGTATACTTGAGTAACGGAGAGCCAGTTAGGTATGCCAGCAATGATGAACCATAATGTGGGGATTAACATGCCACAGAAGTTTGGGAACGGACAGAATCCAGATGCAATATCTCTGCCTATCACTGTGGGTCCGCCAGTACCATTATATATACAGGCAAACTCAAACGCATGCGACCGAGGAGTAATGACACAAAGTGGGACAGGGAGAAGATGCATAGAAACCACTCCAGAAACAACTCCGATAGTGACCCTGCCAAATGGATCTGGGTCCTTGTCGGGATTTAGTCCAATTCCAATTTGTGCTCCGTCAACAGTGGTACGGTCAAATCCACCACTATTAATACCGTTAACCTCAGAGACTGAAACATTACAGAAACCTTCAGTGGCAGTTGATGTAAGTGCTACATTGATGGGACTGAATGCACAACAGCTGACACAATGGTTCAATAGCCTGAACTCCCCACAGAGTACATCCAGCGGGAAGGGAGAAGAGTAACTGAATAAAATAAGATTGGGCATGGAAGCAGATGAATTAGTAGAGGGAACAATGGGTCTGAACAGATTAGAATCATATACAGAAGAAGAGCTGAGATACATGTGCCCTAGGATTACAAAAGAAGTAAGCAGCATACATAAAAAGTTACAAGAAATTGCAGACAGGAACGAGATCGATATAAGTAAGACTAAACACCTGAGCAGAAGTTACACGTTAGACTTTGAGACAAAAGACTTTGAACACATGAGATCCGCAGGGATGAAAACACACCTTAAAGAGATACTGCAGAGCGCACAGGTCTGGAGATGTTTAGACAAGTGGGAAAGCAGGTAGGTTAAGAAAAAGGACAAAAAGAAAGAAAATACTCCAGAGCGGAATGAGAAAGCACAACAGAATGACGACCTGATAACTATGTTACCAATGAGAGAGACAGCAGGGGGAAAACTTGTACATGTACCATGGCACAGGTGCGATATTCAATCCTTTACAGATGATTTCCCTAAATTAAGAGAAAAACCGATCGAGTGGTATCAACAAACAGATAGATTTGTGAAACTTGCTAAATGTATCTGGGAAGACCTGAATACCTTATTTGAAATTGTGGTTCCGGCAGATTTGTGGGAAGATTGTAAAAGGGCTGTAGGTTGGCCGATGAGCGAACCAGAGAGAGATAGGGACACAGGTGCATCATCACCTACGGTAATGAGCTTATACCATAAGGTGATCGAGCACTTGAAAACCAAAGTTGCGTCGGAAAATGTGTATTGGCAGAGGATTGACAGGACCACCCAAGAGATTAAAGAATCTATACATACGTACTATGAGAGATTGTTGAAAGCGTTTAAAAATTACAGTGGCACAGAAACGATTGAGGCAAAGGACATGCTCTATTTTGTGTTCAGATTTGTGGAAGGGTTGAGACCCGAAATCAGCCAGATGATTAAAACGCATTTGATTTGTTGGCAGTCAAAGTCGATCGATGAAGTGTTGAATTATGCAAAATACTACAGTGATGAGATTGAGACAAAGCAGAAAAGGTTGAAAAAAAAGGTGATGGTGACGCAGCTTAGAGCAGCTCAGACAGGTTTGCAAGGTTTGCAAGGTTTTCAATAACAGATGCCGCAGCAGCAGCAGCAGGGAAATGCTATGTTTCAGCCGCAGATGAGAGGCAGAGGCCGAGGAGGTTTTATGAATAATGGTCCTGATTTGAATACTGTTACGATTCCAAATGGTATACAGGCAATGAAGAAGGTGATGCCATGTCACACGTGCGGAATCGTCGGGCACTGGAAACGGGAGTGCCCAATGATGGTGCAGGAAGGTGTAGGTCAGCAAAACAATGATGTCAATGCATTTCAGACTATGAGAGGACTGAAATTGAGAGGTCCGAATCCAAATTTTCAAAACAATATAAACCAGATGCAGGGTTTACAACCCATACAATCGCAGCAGGTGCAAATGCCCTGTGTGCAAATGGCACAGTTGCAGCCAATGCAAAAGCAGTTTCCTATGGTACCTAATCAGCAAATGCAAATACCCTTAGCACCAATGAATCAGCAGCAAGCAATGCTTCCTCAACAGGTCACGGGTCAAGGAATGAATCAAAGTGACACAGTGCACCAATTCCCCTTACATAGTGAGAATGGAATAAACGATGCATGGGAGAGTGAAAGTTCAGATGAGGAAGGGAATTGTATGCTTGCAGCATCTTTGGAAGTTGATCAAAAGGGTCCGTATGTGGAGGGAAGAGTTATGGGTCACCGTGTTTCATTCTTGGTTGACACAGGAGCTACACGTTCCACTGTTAGGAGCATTGAAGTACCAAATTTGCCACTTTCAGAGAGAACAGTTCAAGTAGTGGGAGTGGCAAATAGGTACCTGACGAACCCAATCACAGATCCAGTTCAAGTCAGGATTGGTAACTATCAAGGGTCACATAAATTTGTGGTGTGTGACTCAAGCCTGATATCACTATTAGGGAGAGACTTATTGTGCAAATTGAGGTGTTCGATTATGTGTTCAAACAATGGAATTAAAATTCAGACAAACAGTGATGGGGAAGAAGAGGACAGTGTAGGTGGGGATGAAGTGGAAACTGTTGATGAAGAGTATCCCCTGATTACTCTTTATCCAATGCTCACTGAAGCAGATATTCCTGCTGAGTTACAGGAAACAGTCAGAAACGAAGTGTGGGATATGACAGGGAAAGAAGTAGGATTGGTCAAAGGAGTAGAACCAGTGAAAGTGACTGTAAAACCCAATGTAACTTTTCCCCAGACCCCACAGTACCATACTGCGCAAGACACCCTCATGAAAGTCGCCCAACTCATTGATGAGTTTGTAAAACAGGGAGTACTGAAAGAAGTGTTAAGCAGTCCATGTAATTCACCAATCATGGGACTAATAAAACCAAGTGGAAAGGTCTGAATTGTTCAGGATTTGAGGAAAATAAATGACATAATAATCAAATGTTGTCCCGTAGTACCAAATCCAGCTGTGATAATGTTCCAAGTTCCCTGTGATGCTGAATGGTTCTCAGTTATCGACTTGTCACAAGCATTCTTTTCTGTGCCTCTTCATGAGGACAGCCAATTTCTCTTTTGTTTCAAATTTCTAGACAGAGTCTACAGTTGGTGTTGAATTCCTCAAGGGTTTTCGGAGTCACCATCAATTTCAATCAGATTCTAAAGAAAGATTTGGAATCGTTAGAATTACCGTTTGAGTCAACCCTAGTACAGTACATTGACGATTTGCTGATCGTATCCAAGACAGAAAGTGACTGTACAGCCGACACTATTGCCCTATTGAACCATTTTGGAAGGAACGGACACAAAGTGTCCCCTTCAAAATTACAGTTCTGCCAGAAGAAAGTGAAATATTTGGGTCACCAAATAGAGAAAGGGTCACGAAGAATTATGAAGGAAAGAATAACAAGTGTACTTCAAATGAGTCCCCCAAAGACGAGGAGGGAGGTGAGAAAGTTTTTGGGAATGGTGAGCTACTGTCGCCAATGGATTCCCAATTTCTCACCTCTAGCAAAACCATTACTGAAATTGACCCAGAAAGATGCGCTGGATGAAATAGAGCTGAAAGGAGATGAGATGGATGCGTTTATTGAATTGAAAGAATGCATGTGCAGGGCTCCAGCTTTAGGTATGCCTGACTACAAAAAGCCTTTCACATTGTTTTGTCATGAACGTGATGCATGTTCCTTGTCTGTCTTGACCCAAGCCCATGGTGGCGTAAACAGACAAGTAGCATATTTGTCAGCTACTCTGGATCCGGTCGCAGCAGCACTGCCAGGGTGCTTGCGTGCCGTAGCTGCAGTTGGTATCAGCCTAACCCAAAGTGAAGGAATAGTGATGGGACATCCTTTAACAGTCATGGTCCCTCACTCAGTCGAGATACTTTTGACACGTTCCCGAACACAGCACATGACTGGTGCAAGGCTCACAAGGTATGAAACAATAATTCTGGGATCACCTAATGTGCAGCTGAAACGGTGCACTAGGTTGAATCCAGCAACCTAGTTTCCCAGTGAAAATGCCGAAATTGAGAACGTTGAAGACATCGAGCACGACTGTCTTCAGGTGACTGAATTTTGCACAAAACCAAGACCTGATATCAAAGATACCCGATTGGAAGAAAATTATCAAGTTATTTTTGTTGACGGTTCATGTCTAAGAGATGCACTGGGAATAGTGAAAGCAGCATATGCTGTATGTACGGTAACAGGTGTTTTGGAAGCCTCTTGGCTTCAAGGAGTTTACTTTGCACAAGTAGCGGAACTGGAGCTTGCCAACTTTCTGCATTAATGAAAGTTACCATTTACACTGACAGTCAGTACGGATTTGGAATAGTGCATGACTTTGGACAATTGTGGTCACAGAGAGGCTTCATGACCTCTTCAGGATCACCAGTGAAAAATGGTGAAAGAATAAGATAATTGTTACATGCCATCCAATTACCAGGAGAAGTAGCAGTGGTAAAATGCAGTGCACACTCAAAGGGACAAGACTATGTTTCTCTGGGAAATGGATATGCGGATAAAGTCACAAGGTTTTGCGCATTGAACTGTATATTGCTCAGGGACGAATGGAACTTGATAAATGAGCCAGAACTTGAACCAAGCAAAATCTTTGCTCTAAGGGTTGTGGATACAATGGATGAATTGAAATCCTTACAGAATGATGTTAGTGAGGATGAGAAACTCTCATGGACCAAATCGCAATGTGTAAAGAGACTAGACAAATTATAGGTTTCAAGTGAAGGGAAATTTGTTCTGCCAAACAGTCTCTTGACACAGTTAGCCAGATTCTACCATGGACAAGCTCATCTTGGAAGGGATGCCATGATTATACTATTTAAAACTGATTGGTTTAACCCCAAATTCCACCAAGTTGCTGAAGCAGTTTGCCATTGTCGCGTCATTTGCCAACAGATGAACGCAGGGAAGGGAACCGTAGTAAATTTGAGCCACATTGGAAGAGCAAGGGGTCCCTTCAGCAGGATGCAAATGGACTTTATTGAGATGCCTGTGCATGGAGGCTTGAAGTATGTGTTGGTGGTTGTGTGCATGTTTAGTCACTGGATTGAAGCATACCCTACACACAGAAATGACAGTCTCACAGTTGCAAAACTACTCTTGAGAGAGCTAATACCACGTTTTGGATTCCCAATCTCCTTAGAATCAGATAGGGGAAGTCACTTCAATAACGAAGTAATAAAATTACTTTGTGCAGCGCTGAACATTGAGCAAAAGTTGCATTGTAGCTACCGTCCTGAAGCATAAGGACTAGTGGAGCAAATGAATGGCATATTGAAATCAAGGATGGCAAAAATATGTGCATCAACAAACTTAAAATGGCCTGACACATTGCCCTTGGTGTTAATGTTGATGAGAAACACCCCTGACAGAAAGACAGGACTGTCCCTGCACAAGATCCTCATGGGCAGAGCCATGAGACTTCCAGCAGTTCCTGCAAATGCTCTTTTGAATATTACAGATGATATGATGTTAGACTACTGCAAAGGTCTAGCTGATGTGGTCTGCTCTTTCTCTCACCAGGTGGAGGCAACCACCTTGCCACTGATCCAAGGTCCAGGACACGCCCTGAAAGCAGGTGACTGGGTCGTGATAAAGAAGCACGTGAGGAAGTCGTGTTTGGAACCCCGTTGGAAAGGACCTTTCCAAGTGATTTTGACAACTACCACTGCTGTGAAGTGTGCGGGAGTTCCCAACTGGATTCACGCCAGTCACACGAAGAGGGTGACGTGCCTCACGGATGAGGAAGTTGAAGCACTGAAATCACCAGTGTCTGATAACAAAGTGACAAGCGCCGAGACAGAGCGAAGAGGAACTAGAAGCAAACAGGTAGAAATAGAGGAAGGAGAAATATTTTCTGAGGACGAAGCAACTGATTCATTTGGGGAAGACCAAGGAGGAGCCTTGGAGAGTGACGAAGGTCCTGAAGGTGACAAAGAGCCTGAAATAGCTGAAGGCGACAGAGAGCCTGAAGCAGGTAACAGTAGCAAAGAGCTCGAGACAGGTGAAGGAGCAGGAGAGCCTGATCAGAGGAGGGCTTTCCCAGAAGCAGACGATACAGGAAAAGAAAAGGAATACCTGATTGACTTCCCAGAAGGAGAAGACAAGGCAGGGCAGAACGAAGCTGTTCAAACTCCTTCAGAAGAGGTTGCAGGTCCATCAAGTGGACACAGTGCAAAAAGAAGACAAAGCATATCGCCAGTAAAATTAAGAATCAGAGAAACGTTAAACGAAAGTGAAGGGCCAAAGGTGAAAGAGAAAAGAAAAGAAGTGTCTGTCGCAATCGCGGCACCAAGTGAAGAGAAAGACTTGGCCAAGGAAGAAAGTACCAGCGAGAGAGAGTCAAAGAGAGATGCAGAGTTGAAAAGAAAAATAATACTGAGCACAAGATATTCTGGTCCGGAGTGGGCATACTTAGCCACTAATGATTGGTCAGACGAATTCGTATCCCTCAGTCTCGAGAACGAAGAGGCAGAACTTCACTTTGGCACTTGAGGAGTAAAACTCCATGAACTTTACCGAATGAAGACATTGATAACCTGACTGACTTTTCAACCGGCTAAGACATTGCTAACTTGATTGACTTTAAAACCGATTTTGAGACAACGCTGCTAACCGATAAGAGACCATGGGCCAGATGCAGGAAACAAATAGCGAGTCGCAAACGGCAAAAATTGCCGTTTGCGACTCGCTATTCGCGTTTCCCAATGCAGAAATGCATATTGCGAGTCGGTACCGACTCGCAATATGCATTTCAGAATCGCAAATAGGAAGGGGTGTTCCCTTCCTATTTGCGATTCTGAGTGGTATGCAATACCATTTGCGACCGCATATGCGGTCGCAAATGGTGTCGCAGTTAACCCACTCGCAAATTGGAAGGGGTCCCCATGGGACCCCTTCCACTTTGTGAATGGACCCACAAATATTTTTTCAGGGTAGGTAGTGGTCCAAGGGACCACTACCTGCCCTGAAAAAAAACCGAAACTAAAGTTTTCGTTTTTTTTTTTAAGTGCAGCTCGTTTTCCTTTAAAGAAAACGGGCTACACTTAAAAATTATTTAAAGCAGTCACGAACATGGAGGTCTGCTGACGACAGCAGGCCTCCATGTTTGCGAGTGCCTAGACTCGCTATGGGGCCGCAATTAGCGTCCCACCTCATGAATATTAATGAGGTGGGTCATTGCGACCCCACAGCGAGTCGCAGACGGTGTCTGAGACACCGTACTGCATACTAATTTGCGAGTTGCAAATTGCGAGTCGCAGGGACTCGCAATTTGCAACTCGCAAATTAGCATTTTGCTACATCTGGCCCCAAATTTTATGGTCAGCAGTACATTCATTATTTTTACTCTAATTATGATGTTACATTTGCGCATGTCCCCATAATCGAGTACCTGAGCAAAGTGGCCAGAGATTATTATATAAAATTGATGAGAGACTTCTTTGAGCCGTTGTCACCTTTTCACACAGCCCACGCACATAGAGAGAACCTTACATGTTTGCTTTCACCGGTAGAGATAAACTTCTTAGACCGCACTGACGATAGGAGAAAAGAAATGAAGGAGGAGTTAGAAAGGGAATTACACAAAAGGACATCTGTAGATAACTATGCTTTTGCCGCGATAAAGACACAAGGGAAGATAGCTTTAGATACATTGCACGTAGGGAGATTCTGTATACATAGACATAAATCATATTATGACACAGTTTTTGTGGGAACGAGTGAATGCAAACACACGTTTTTGTTTCAACCTAAGTGGCCGTTCATGCTGAATGGACAAGACCCAGTTATTCCTGGGATATATTGTATTTGTGGACTTAACGCCTATTATCGTCTTCCTAAAGGATGGTATGGGAGATGTTATTTGGGAATAGTGTTCCCAAAGATTTACCAACTAGACGATTTAAAGAAATTTCCAAAGCTGTCTGAACCACATCATGTTCAGAAGCGAGAGACAGCTTCTGGTGTGGTAGGAGATATATTTGGAGCCTTGATTCCTTCAGTGGGAGTCATATTGAATTCAATGAAAATACGAAAGTTGTCTACTATTGTGGATAACATGCTTACAAAATTCTCAGGAGCTATAATCCTGATGGATGCTGAACTCGCTGCAGAAAGAGCTATGACTCTTCAAAATCGGCTTGCCTTAGACATTCTTTTAGAAAAGGATGGCGGCGTTTGCAAAATGCTTGGTACACGTCACTGTTGTACATATATACCAGACAGCAGTGGAAAAATTTTAAAGATGCTTGCAAATTTAACTAATGAAAGTATAGATTTGAAGGAATTGAAAGAACCAGGAGTCTGGGAGAAAGTTGAAAAGGGATTTGCTTCTGTGGGAAATTGGCTCAGCAACGTTTGGAACGGATTGTTACTAAAAATAGTGAAGGGAATATTGATAATATTAATTTGTTTTTTAGGCTTTTGGGGAATATGGAAAGCTATCAAAATATTGAAAACAAGACGCAAAAGGAGAAGAGAAGAGAAAGAACAAACCAAAATGGTGGAAATATATAGAGAAAAATCTAAAGGGATTAAAAGAAAAAGGGAATTGACTGAAGTGCCAAGTTACTAAACAGAATTTTAATGGAATAAAATTTGTGGGTAGATTTGATGTGATGACATAATTAGTCATCAGAGGAGGGATTGATGACGAAGAAAAAGAGGGTCCAACATATATTCATATATCATGTAACCAAAAGCACATGATGTAGTGTGATTTTACTAAAGAAAATAATGTACGAGGGAAATTGTGCCCTCGGGGTAGTTCGCCATCATTATAAACGAGCTTTATTAATCATGAAGAATTGAAAAATGTAGTAATCCGACATAATTGCAAGTGTATGCCATGATTTCTTATTTGAAACTGTTTTGCTTAGCTTAAATTTAGTAGAGGCTTTGGCCTAGTTGCCTGGTTTCAAATTTTAACTGCGTGGCTTTTGCTTGAACTAATGAAACATATATTCTTGCTTGAAGTTGTATTTTTCCAGTAGAGATGACTAATACACTTATCTCCAAGGTTTCATACTAGGCCAGTTTCATCCCCTTTGATACAAGGTCAGTCTCTGCAGGTGCGGACAATGAAGGTACAGATAGTAAAATAATTGGCAAACCATGTTGCAACTTGTGTTCCAAGGCTCCAAGGACAATGTATGCATAAATGAGCGCTAGTAAAAAGACAATTTTCATTGGACAATTTGAAGCCAACCTATGAACCCTCCAATGGAGACCCTGCAGAATTTGGAATGTTTCTTATTTAAACCCACTGGACAAAGAGAAGTCAGCCATTTTTCCTTGATGCCAATTTGAAGCCAGATGCCAGACTCCATTTTGGACGACACCCTGATGCCCTTTTCTCTATCTGAGAGAAAGAGACTTTAAGAATTCTCACCCTAGAGACTTTAACTTTGATTTGCCCCGTCTTGCCCATGAAGTAATTTTGACCCATTCTCCTTGCCGCTGCAGGGAAGCTTGCCCTTAACTTTGCCCCTTTGAAACCTGCCCCATGCTGATCGAACCGGTACCTGAGGGATGAAGACTTTTCTTGAATGCTGATTGTATTTGGTAAATATGAAAGGATAATTGTATTATGCATTGTGTTTTCCCTTTTAGGTACCAACTGCTATTTTGATAGGGCTTAAGCTAGAAGTTTTCCAAATTTGTGTTGACTAAATTCGTTTGCATGAAGCCCCACATGCCAATGCTAATTAGAGGTTAGTTGAGGTATTCATTCGATGCACCATGCTAATTTGAAATCTTGTTATGCTGACCAATGTGTGAAATTAGTCAAATACAGTTAGTCATATTAGTGATTTGCATTGCCATAACTGAATGTATCATTATCCAGATTTTGCGTAGATTGCGTTTCTTCCACAGCTATGGACAGCCAGTAATGTTCATATACATATATAATTTGGTTTTGAGACTTATATACATCGTGCTAGCTTTGTTAATATAGGGAAATAAATTCATTAACTTTTAATAAACTGGTGTGGTTATTCATGACTGAAAGGTCATGGTGCGCCGAAATACCAACTGCTATTGATTTCTGATGTGCTATATTGATCTATTAATTGAGTATTGATTACCGATTACAATAGTTATTGATTATTGATCTGAATGACCCGACTATTCTAGGATGAGGAGAGCCTGACTTGGCTAAAAGATTCACCGACCTCCAACGTGTCCAGGTACAGGTAATTTATAAGGGCTGGACGTGTTATCAATAGCACTCTGCACTCAGAACTATTGACCGTCAAAAAAAGTGAAGAGTTGCACATACATATGTCAGTACATCTACGCTTATAAATTTACCTTTGTGATTCTGGCCCTTTGTTTCAAAAGTTTTAGTGAGGGTTTACTGTCTTGCTCTAAAAACATGTAGTAGAGGCTCTGCCTTCTTGGAACATCAAGAAAATAGGGAACTACATCTGAAATGCCCCATAAGATCTTCCTGTAACAGGAGCGGCTCCTCCATGAGAGCAGAGGAGAGTTGCCCAGCCAGGGAAAAGCCCCAGAGCGGCTTAAAAATAAAATAGTAATAATGTTTGTTTATTACCATTTTATTTTTCAGCAACCCATCCTGACCGAATGTCAGGATGAGGAGGGGCAATTGCTGCCGAGTGGCAACAGGGAGCTGTGCACTATGTTTAATTTTCTTGTTCACTTCTCTTGCTATTAATGTGACATTCATGGTAACTAATGTAGGTCCCACTACTTTAACCAACCACCACTGGCGTGAGTTAAGTAATAAGTGGTGGGAAAATATGGAAAGCAAAAAGGGAAACAGAACTGTCAGTGATGTTACCTCACAGCTCTCAAATCGGGAAGAAAAAAATTGAAACTACAATAACGCACTAACTAGAACTGCACTTTTTTGCCGAGGTAAAATCATGTGATAATCACATGATTTCACAGTAACAGCAGATCACGCTGACATGCTGAAAATAAAATGTGCACGCTCAACTGACAGAAAATGAGAACATTGGCGAATATCGCCTTTCAGCCCTTCACAAAACATTGTGTTATCCCGAAATTCGATTGTGTGCCGTGCTGACAAAGGACCCATGATTGCAGTTTCTCAAAACGTAAATTGGATCTATAGGGCTTCACTTCTAAGAAGTAATAACTATGAAGTCGCAGCGAATAGAATTTAGTTTGACAAGTACAAATGGAAACTGTTATATCTTGTAGCACTCTGAGGCTGTATCTAATGCTCATTGAGGCACAGCTTTACAACATTTCGAACCGTATCCCTCACTATGGCTGCTCAGGGTACAATATAACGGAAGCACGCCACTGTACTGAAAAAGTGTTAACTCTTACAGCAAAAACGTCTTACTATGAAGTCTTAATTTTGCATTCTGATAACAAGCACTTTTCTTATCTATCAAACATTATTGTAGGATTAGAAGATGAAATACCTTGAACAATTCGAGGAAGAATGCATCACATTGTTCTTAATCTAACGAGGATAATTAGAATACACCTTATATAAATTACACTATGTAATCCAATACAATAGCACATTGTTTTCTTATCCTTGTTATCTGAATAACTAAGGGCCTGTTTGAAAAGTCTTTTTGCATTCACACACGGCCCAATTCGCAGAACTGGACCATTTTCGACCATAAAAAGACATTCTAGAGTGTAAGAAACATAGGTACATATTTACAAGCCTCTTGAGCGACATTAGTGCTGCCATAGTGCCAATATTTGGATGTTACGACAGCGCTAAAGTGGCTTTTCTGCCACGCCATAATTGTAGATTGCTGCCATGCTTGTATTGTGCCACACTGAAACCCCTTGCACCACATTATGCCTGTGTCAGACAAAATGTATGCAAGGGGGCCTTCCGACACAGGGAGGCCTGAAAAAATGGCCCAGTGAAATTTACAAAATTTCACTGCACTATTTTTTCCATCATTTTTAATCCCTGCTCACTGCAGGCGGTAAAATGATGCACCCATTATATTCAATTAGCCTCCCTTCGCTTTACTGCACTTGCGTCAAAATTTTTTACGCTAGTGAAGCAAAGCGCCACAATAGTGTAAAAAATGTTTATGCTATTGTGCTAACTACCACAATGGTTTGCTGTATTGTAAATACAGCACAACCATGGTGTTGTTAAGTGGGGGGCGCAAGAAAAGTGACGCATCATTTATGATGTGCCACTTTCTTGTAAATATTCCCCCTAAATTGCAAATTAGAACAACGTTACTGGATCACAGTTTGGGTTTGCAACTACCCACAAATATGTTATTTGGAAGGGGTGTGTTCATGGTGTCTCTTCCAAATATCAAATCACAATGGGAGGTATTAATGATTGCAACCGAAATCCGGTGTTCCACTACTGAAAGGTATTGGTAAGGCATTTACAATGATTCATAGTGTACTGCAATTTGCAACTTACCTTATTACTATTGACAAGGTAGAACTGAAACCCACTATACACCTGGCTTTTCTACACAGGTCGGTTCCAAAGAACAGAATGGATTCAGTTAAAGTTGGTGCTCAATTGTGATGACTTTTACCAACTCCGTTCTTTGAACATTTAGACCAACTCGCAGTATTCTGTGTCACACTGTTATGAATATAACTAGGATGATACGACTCGAGGGGTGGCAGTGTGGATAATATACTGCTTGTATTTGCCATTGTAAAATCCAACAGGCAAAGCACAGAATTGAGCAGTGGCACACAAGCAGCTGCTCCACCTCTAGTGAATTAGCCCTCTGTATGTAATCCAAAAATAAAATGTTCAACACAGATTTAAAAAAGCATAAGAAAAACTACGATCTGAATGACATGTGATTAACCCAGGGAGAAAACTGATCTATACCAGGTAAAACTGAAAATTCACAATGGCATGCTTTATGCGTCAATCACAAAACGTGAAATGGGACTGAGTGTTAGTGATATTCAAGTGCATAATCTTCTGATTCATTAGTAGGATAAATCTTGAAAATTCCCAAAATGTAATACAGACAGCCGGCCTCATAGATGTGGTTGGGAAAAAGTGAGAAACTGCTGAAGCTTAATGTTGACCTTGTTTTGATGTTTTTGTGTTGTGAGGATATACAACACATACAAATCCAAACAAGGTCAACATAAAGGTTCAGGAGCAGTTTCTCACTTTTTCTGGCGCTCCGGCTTTGCAAACCTCTGAACCATATCTCTGATGCCATGCAAAGCATGTCCGGAGTGATATAATATCGAGGGTAATTAGTAGTGCATGGTAAGGGCCCAAAATTATACTTACCTTATGGGAAGTATTATACTTACTTGAAATAACTCTAACTGCTCAATGTATATGTTTGTGCATGTAAAATCTGAAGTATAATGTCCTTGTAACCTTTGGCTTTTGAGTTAATTTCTAAGGTGTTTTAAACTATATTTTCTAGCTACGATGTCCCTGTAACCTTTGCTTTTTTAGTCAATTTTAGGGTTTGTTAAATTAGGTAAAATGCACATTGCAATACCAGATGACTTCCACCTGTCCCTGTCACCTCCACCGGGCTTGCCTTCTATGCCCCTATTTCCTCCCTCCTGTCCTCCATAGTCCATTTTATTGCCACTCCCTGCTGCCCTCCATGCCCTTTTGTGCTACAACTGCTCCTCCTGTCTAACTCACGTGTCTGTTGTGAAGGCCCATCCCCTGCCCTCCCTTGCCTGTTTCCAGCCCTACCCATCCCCACTGACCTTCATCGTCCTTTGTCCATGTGAATGGCCGTGTCCCCTCCCTATTGCTTACCATGGTCCCTTGTGCTGCACTGCCACCCGCTTGCCCTGTGTTATGTATTGTGCTTCTCCAACCCCTGAGTCCTGCCTTGTAAGGGCAGTTTGGTACCACTGCCCATCTCTCTCCTGCCCTCTGCTATCCGAGTCCATGTACCTACCTCAGTCCTCAAATCTCAGTAATCCAATGTACTACACTTGCCACCATCTTGAACTTGGTAAGAGGGAGATTTTGGAAAAAAGAACTTGGGAATTTATTTTTGTTATTGACTTACATTCAAAAAGAGGAGATGTTAGGGAGGAGACAGGTAACATAAAACCCTTTTGGGCTTAAAACATTGGAAGTCTCCTCCCTGAATTGGACGTTTTGGCATGTATGATTGTACTGCCACTGCCTCTTCCTTCTGCTCTCGATGGTTTGTATTTCCACAGCCTCTTATCCTGCATGGTTAGTTTGTTGCCCCTGCCCCCAGCCCATGCTCTCCCTTGTCTGTTGTGCTACCGCTGCTCCTCCCGCCTGTCCAGGATGGTAAACTTGTTGACCAATGAACCCTCCTCCCTACCCGCACTTATCTGAGTCCGTGGCCCTGACCTCTGCCTCCCCACAGTATTCCAATGGACAACTAGATTGCTAAGATTTTATATTTATCACAAAAGTGTTGCATGCATGATGTAATCTTGATCTAATCAAAAGTGTAATACCTAAAGCATTTCCTTTAGAAGTTATAAAAATGAGAGGGTCTTATTCCCAAAGAAATTATGGTTAGTGCTCTAAAAAACTAAAATGAGGACTTATTTTCTGAGTTTTCGAATGGCGACAAAGCACTTTTAAATTGTTTGCTTTCTTGATGTTTTTTATCAAGTTGATCATTTGATTATATTTTACACTTAGGGGAGGGAGTGTGGTGTTAGAGCCAGAGCTACGACTTTGCCACTGGGTAACAAGCATCCCGTTTCGGTCTCAGATCAAGATACTGTGATTCTGGGCAAATCACTTAATCTCCCTATACCTAAAAGCCAAAGGAATGTGTCTTTGTGTGAGATAACTGACAGTCATGTAAAGCACTCCAATATCTTCCAATACCTTCGGGTCAAGTCTGTTTTATATAAAACTGCAAAAATAAAGAATTACTTATTTTGCATACTTCTGTCATTGGACTACATTTGCGTGATATTTGAGTTACATTTAGGCTCCTTTTTCTGGTGTCCATCTTGGAAGACATATTTGTTGTGAAGTGTTCAAATCTCCTTATATACTGCAGTATCCTTAGTAAAAAATGCTTTCAGTTTTCCACTTTCGACTTCGATTCCATCAAGATGGCAGTAATATGTGCCACACTTTTGGCATAAATTCAGAATGTTAGCACATTGTTTGCACATTAAAACACTAGTAAACTACTGCTCACCAAGGAGTTTTACTGGCAGTCTGCTGCTGGTGTTGAAAGTGCATGTTTTAGTCTGCATGTCAGAATTTTTTCATAAAATAGAAGAGGAAGATATTTGAGAACTTACTTAAAATGTATGGTACTTTTTCTTTCTACAGCGCTAACTATAAATTCTATGACAAAATGAAACCCTCATGTTGTTCCTTTGTAAATTAAGGCCAAAATGTAAGAAAAGTGGTGCTGCATTATATGCAGTGCCACTTTTCTTGCACCCATCAGCGCCCCCTAACACCACCATGTGTGTGCTGTATTAAACATATGGTGCATCATAGCACAGGTTAGGGACAACAGCGTCAACATTTTTTACACTATTGTGGTACATTGCAAGATTAGTGTCAAATAATGTTGCCTGCATAAGGGTCCATTATAAATAATGGTGTGCCACCTTTTAACACCTGCTCTGTGCAGGCATTAAAATAGCCACTATAAATGGCACAGTGGAATCGCATAGGTTCCAAAGCACTATTTGTGCAGTCCCCCATAACGGGGGAACGCCCATCTTGAATACATTATGCCTGGCGCAGGCATAATGTGGTGCAAGAGGTTACAAATTGGCACAATGCATGCATTGTGCCACTTTGTAAATCTGGTGCAGCAAATTTTGCCTTGTTGAGCCACATTAGCATCATACAAAATGGCACTAATGTGGTGTAAGGAGGTGCTAGGCCCTCTTAAATTTGGACTTAAATGTTTTTAGTTTTACCAGTTTGATTCAATCAAGTTGGCTTTAAGTGTGCCACACTTTTGTCATAAGTAAGACTATTGGAACTCTAATTGTGGAAGCTGCAGTAGAACGCAAGGGAATCAACTAACAGGTTGCTCCTGTTGAAAGTACAACAGGACGATAATTTAGAACTCAGTTAAACATGTCCTAATTTTTCTTTCTACAGCAGTAACAATAATTTCATTGACAAAATGAACCCACTAATTGTGTTCCTTTCTAAATTAAATGTTTTAAATTATACCAGTTTGATTCAATCAAGAAAGCCTCAGGTATGCCACATGTTTGTTATAAGTAAGACTGTTAAGGGAAGCTTTAAGCGCCACTACCACCCCCTTGTGCCACATTAGTGTAATTTATTTTTACACTAATGTGTCCCAATGAGGCCATGCCAAAGTAACAAAGTGGTGTAATGTATGTGTTGCAACACTTTGTAACCCTTTGTGCTACATTATGCCTGCACCATGTATAATGTAGGCAAAGGGGGCATTCACCCATTAGGGGGGGCAAAAAATGGCAGAAAGAAATCAAATAGATTTCTTTGCATAATGTTTTTGGCACTTTAAATGTCTGCTCAGAGCAGGCGTTAAAAGAAGGCACGCTATTGTTTACAATGGGCCTCAATGTGCATGGCAGGTTTAGCTTAAAAACAATTTACACTAATTCTGCAAAGCTCTGAACTAGCTTAAACAATGTTGACACTAGTTCCTTAACTACTGCTATTGAGTGCCATATCTCAGATACAGCATGCCCAATGGTGCCTTTAGGGGGGTGCTAAGAGTCACAAGGAAAGTGCTGCTGCAATGGGTGCAGCACCACTTTCCTTAAATCAGGCCCTTAGTACTCTCCTTGTGCTTTAGAATACTGTGGGAGGCTTCAGTAGAACACAAGGGAATCAACGTGACTGACTGCTCCTGTTGGAAGTACGTGTTCGACTGAGAATATCTGACTTCATTCTCATACGCCTGAGAAAGATAGTGTGAATTTACAGAAAACATGCTCTCATTTTAGCTTCTGGAGCACCTTACGTAACCTCTATCTGAAAACCTGGAGAAAACAGTTTTCTCTCAAACATCATTTATTAAATCTGAGCAGAAGGCTTTTTCACAGGGTAAAATCACCTTAGCAACAAATAATTTATATTGTAACTAAAATCCGTTATCACTCTTTTAAGGTACTCCCTTTTTGTGATTCTCAAAACCTGCCATTCAATAAAATGAATGTCAAAGGTATAATGTCTATTGGTCCCAATATGGCTGCAAGCACTTTCTGGTTGAGGCGCTGACAGTCAATCAGATCTCACCATGAGATCGGTCCTTAGGCTCCGCTCAGATATACACATTTATTTTTTCTTTACTATCTCAAAAACTACTGAATGAAATTCCCGGACCCAGAGCTACCTTCCTGCCAATTTTGGTGCAATTCTGTTCAGCGGTTTGGGCTGCAGTTATGTCTAAAATCTCTATAGGAATTAACATGTGAAATACACTTTATTTACCCCCCTTTTTTCCTGTGCACGCCATTGATGGACCACCCCAAAATGTTCCATGCACAACAAGACCCAACTAGCCACTTTTTTTGAAACTTTCATGAAGATTCATCATCCAGTGCCAAAGATTTAACCAAGTCAAAAAATGATTTTGCTATGGAAAGTAGGTGCGAACTAAAGCTACCTATTGGAGACCGCCAGTAAGTAATATATATTTCTTTCTTCCTTTGTTATCAAAAGTTCACAGTTTATTGACTGATTGAAATAAATAATGTCATCATCACTCACAGCACAAATCGTCACAAGCATGCAATTAAAACTACAATAAAATTCTAGATAAAAACAACCTAACAGTTTATTAGGCCATCATACATTCAGAACCCATACTTCTGTGGTACTTCAGGCTAATGCTAAAAGTTATTTCTGCCTGTTAGTCCAGGCTGCATATAAAAATGTAGACACTGGTGACACTATCATCAATGATGAATCACTCTTACATATTCTATAGACAGACACTCGCTCAGTTATAGGAAGATTTTTGCAGAGGGGCACAATCCATCTCCGGCTGGGAACAACATATCTAGGAAAGAAAAAAGGCAAATGCTTGGCTGTTTCATCGGCCGTGCCATACCTGAATTGTGAAAACAGCAATCGTGCACCAACAGGTCTAATCACATCCAGGAAGGGCTCTGTAGCAGGTTCATGCTTATATTGGATGAAGTCATTAACCAATGGGTTACTATCACCAGGTTGAAGAATCCAGAGAGAAAATTGTTCTCAGACTTTCTGCTTTTGAATATGCACAGCATTTAAGAGTAGTGCTTCAAAGGAATTCTAGCTTTACCCAAATAGACCTCAGATTCCTCAGTTATTCTATTTTCTCACCTGCGTGCGCACATCCTAATATGTCACTAAGGCCAGCCCTATAGTAGTGCAATTCCTCTGTTCTCCATATGCGGATCCAGGAAAGCAGAGTTCTTAAGACTGCCAAATCAATTATTGGATGAATTCCTAGATCGAGTATGGGGGGGCCAGAGGGGTGCCCTTCTCCAACATTGTGATGTTCCTGAGGAAATTATTTTCTGTTTACTGCAAGAGTGTTTAGATTGCTCTGGCCCCACAACTCAGCCCCCTGACATGCATTTTATATATGTCTATTGCGGGATTAACAGGAAAGTACTGTGCTTTAGCTTCCATCCTGCCTATTGCAGCCCCTCTATAACTGTTGGTATGCAAGCTTTTCATTATTTGTCCTTCTCAGGCACCCGAATCTGCTAGTCGCACTCCCAGGTAGTAAAATTTGCTAACTCTCTCTAAGGTTTCGGTGTCACTTTGGCATTCAGTTTCCTCCTCCTATTATAGATAATCAACTTAGTTTTCATTGCCTTTACCTCCAAAGCAAAGTCCTTACAAAATTCACAGAAGTTATTTACTAAGTCCTGGAGAACCATCCTAATTTTAGCACGCAGGAGGGTGTCATCTGCATAAAACAACCCTGGTATTTTTTGCCCAGCCAGATTGGGAGAGTCATTGAACCAACTACTCAAATATCCAATAAAATTGTTTATATACAAGAGAAAGAGAGTGGGTGCCAGGATACAACCCTGCATACCCCCCTCAAACCTAATTAGATCAGTTAGCACCCTCTCATTTACATATATAATTTGTGCAATTGTGCCCTCGTGTAGGCAGACAATAAGGTCTAGCAGTTCTGACGGAACCCCGATCACTTGTAATGTACTCCACAACTTCTTTCTTGCGATAAGATTGAAAGTTGCACACAGAGCTATAAAAGCCACAAATAACCCCACCCCCCCACTAGTATCCACAGTCCTCCACTTGGTTTGCAAGAATCTGAAAACCTGGTCAACACTGCTAATCTTGGTCTGAAACCGGCCTGTAGGCTTGAGATGGAACCACTCTCCTCAGTCCATTCTAACAACCGGTCTAAAATCAGCTTGTAGAAAATCTTCTGTAGATTGTCAAGCAGACTGTTTGGCCTGAAGTTGAATGGGACACTGGGATTACCCTTTTTAGTGTCCAGCTCACAAGCGCTCCGTCCCTGTTGTAATCTCTCTTTGGGCTTGTGACCACGCGCATGTCACGCCTGTCACTTTCATTGGTTTATGGACTTGCCTTTTAAAAACTGCTTGCTTTCATTAGTGAAAGGCGTGCATAAGTCATGCCTTATCTGGTGTTTAGCCCTCCTCGAGCGCACCAGCCAACTACTGAAAACTTACAAGGCTCGATGTTTTCAGCCTGGTTTCTGCACTACTTTTTCTTTTTCTTTTACATTCAGCACGATCGTACTGGGTTTTACACAGCGTCATTGCGCTCATTATTTTTGTTTTTTTAATTACAGTACAATCGTGCTGAGTTTCACATTGCTCGATCATGCTCATTTTCTTTCTGTAAATTTGTGTGGCAACAAAAGTCTGGTTAGGAGTTTACAACGATAATAGCTCTAACTCCGGCATATGCAAGATCCATTGCATTGCAAATGCTTGTTTAAAATAGGCACTATCTCAGCCGCATTCCACATAGGAGGAATTGGAGCACAAGCTGCAACCGCATTTAAAATAGTATTAATATAAGGCACCCAAATAGTCATGTTAGATTTGTAAAGATCACCTGGAATTTTATCAAATCCTGGGGCCTCACCCAGCTTGACAGAGTTAACAGCCAATAGAGTTTCTGAAATAGTGTATTCTAAGGTGGTTATGGCCTCCTTCCCAGTAAAACTAAAATCTGCATTCATCCTCCATAACTGATGGCATTCAAGCTTTTCATTATTTGTCCATCTCAGGCACCCGAATCTGCTAGTTTCACTCCCAGGTAGTCAAATTCGCTCACCCTCTCTAAGGTTTCGGTGTCACGTTGGCATCCTGTTTCCTCCTCCTATTATATCATCAACTTAGTTTTTGTTGCTTCTACCTCCAATCCAAAGTCCTTACAAAATTCACAGAATTTATTTACTAAGTCCTGGAAACCCATCCTATTTTTAGCAAGTGGGAGGGTGTCGTCTGCATAAAACAACCCTGGTATTTTTTGCCCAGCCGAGAGTGGGAGAGTCATTGACACAACTACTCAAATATCCAATACAATTGTTTATATACAAGAGAAAGAGAGTGGGTGACAGGATACAACCTGGCATACCCCCCTCAACCCTAACTAGATCAGTTAGTTTCCCCTTATTTACATATTTAATTTGTGCAAATGTGCCCTTGTGTAGGCAGACAATAAGGTCTAGCAAGTCTAACGGAACCCAGATCACTTGTAATGTACTCCATAACTTAATTCTTGGGATTAGATAGAAAGCTGCACATAGAGCTATAAAAGCCACAAACAAATCCCCCCGCTAGTATCCATGGTCTTCCACGTGGTTTGCAAGAATCTGAAAACCTGGTCAACGGTGCTAATCGTGGTCTGAAACCTGCCAGTAGGCTTGAGATGGCACCACTTTCCTCAATCCATTCCAACAACTGGTCTAAAATCAGCTTGTAGGAAATCTTCTGTAGATTGTCAAGCAGACTGATTGGCCTGAAGTTTAATGGGACACTGGGATTACCCTTTTTAGGGTCCAGCTCACAAGCGCTCCGTCCCTGTTGTAATCTCTCTTTGGGCTTGTAACCACGCCCATGTCACGCCTGTCACTTTCATTGGTTCATGGACTTGCCTTTTAAAAACCGTTTGCTTTCATTAGTGAAAGGCAAGCATGCGTCATGCCTTTTCTGGTATTTATCCCTCCTCAAGCGCACCGGCCAACTACTGAAAACTTACGAGGCTCGATGTTTTCAGCCTGGTTTCTGCACTACTTTATCTTTTTACTTTCCACGCAGCGTGATCAGACTGGGTTTTACACAGCTTCATCATGCTTGTTTTTTTAAATTTTCTATTTCAAATTTCAGCACGATTGCGCTGCATTTTACATAGCGCGATCGCGCTCGTTTTCTCTCTTTCAATTTGTGTGGCAATAAAAGTCTGATTAGGAGTTTACAACACTATTAGCTCTCACTCCAGCAAATGCGAGACCCATTGCATTGCAAATGCTTGTTCAAATTAGACACTATCTCAGCCACATTCCACATAGGTGGAATTAGAGCACAAGCTGCAGCGGCATTACAAATCATATTACTATAATGCGCCCAAATAGTTGTGTTAGATTTGTAAAGATCACCTGGAACTTTATCAAATCCTGGGGCCTCACCCAGGTTGACAGAGCTAACAGCCAATAGCGTTTCTGAAATAGTGTATTCTAAGGTGGTTATGACCTCCTTCCCAGTGAAACTAAAATCTTCATTCTGGGATTTCTCAGGAATTGAGTAGAGGGAACTGAAGGGTGACACCCATTTGCCCAGCAATATTGAGGACCCAAAGGAGGATGATGTATTCCTAAAACAATTGCTTGCCAGCTTCCAATAGCAGCTCTGATTGTTACTCCAGGCTGCATCAAGTAAATCCTCCCTGCGTTCACTCTCTCACTGTCTTCTTGCCTGGGCTAATTTCTTCCTACAGTCCACTCTGGTTAACCTAATCTCATTTGTGTCACCTCCTTTAATTGCCTTCAACAAGTTAGTCTTGGCTGCTCTGCACCTTTTGGTGAACCTCCTATTTTGTTATCTAAACCTAATTTTCCCTGATGTGTCGGATACAAAGAGGGTGCCAAGGAAAAGCATAGAAGGTCAGGTGCCCATCAACTATATTCCCATGGTCCCCCCAATGTAAGGTCATGAATTCCAAATGCTTGGCTAGTGACTGATCTGGACAAAGTATCATAGATGGGACACATTCTATAGCTTTCCATTTAATATTCCTCCTGTTATTTGTCAGCTTAAGTTTCTGAACTAAACCACCTAGAATAAGAGTATCAAAACAGTGGAAAAGATTACAGATGGAACTGTATAAGGGGATCGTGGTCACTCTCTTCATGCTACCAATATCTACATATCCACTCTATGTTCCCACAGCCGGGTGTCTAACAGTATATAATCTATATGGCTCTTATAGCTCCCATGTCTAAATGATGGGGACAAAAGGACATGCACGCACAAGCCCATGCACCAAAGTGATGTCCACTACCTGCAGCACTGATCTTGTTAGCTTGTACTTACATGACGTAGACAGTTCAGGTATGGCCCACAATCTGTCCTCGTCATGGGAGAGATCCTGGTCCACCGAATAGGGCTCGAAGGCAACTTTAAAATCTCCTGCTACTACCAGATGGCAGGCTCCCTTAAATCCTGACTTATGCAGGATTTCCGATGTGGTACTCCTCCCCACATTTCTGTTGTACAGGTTAATCAGCAGAACAGGGATATTTTTGTTGACAGGACGAGACCCAGCAAATCGCCTGACCCCCAAGTCCAATTCGGTCACCGTACATTTGAGTGACAAGCTAAACCAAAATAAGTAAACCTTTTGAAGCCCTCCCAGCTGTTGCGCTGAAGGAAAGAACCTAATATCTTTTAAAACCAGACCTATACTTAGGTTCCAAAGCCCAGGTTTCCTGGAAAACGCAGATCTGATGTGTATCTGTGAACTCCCCCAAACCCGGATTAACAAACTTTGGCACAATCTCTGCTATGTTCCAACTGAAGATTTTTGTCAGATGATCAGGATTACCTGACTGCCTGCTCAAGAAGGTAGCCATTAAATTAGAACTAGGTGTTCCCAATGTGTGTGTGTGTATATTTTCCCCCCAAAATATATATATATGTATATTTCAAAAAATGAAATGTAAATTGAATTCCATATTTCTATATTATGTTTATAGGGGCCCGATTATGACCTTGGCAGAGGGGATTACTCTATCACAAATGCCTTGCCTTATATCCTATTGAACTTGTATTACGGCGGACAAGGCAACCATCACGTTTGTTATGGAGTAACCCCCCTCTGCCAAGGTCGGAATCAGGCCCTAAGTCTCTGCCTCAGTAATTTTCTGTGGTAGGGCTTTTGGCTCTAGAACTTATCACTCACAAATTTGGCCCCACACCCGTTTCAGGGGATGGAAACATATAAGTCTACACTTTTGAACAACTTTACACCTGTAAATGGTGAATAGCCAAAAGTAGTAAAGTTAATCAAAATTATGAGTAAACTCACATGTAAATGTTGTAGTGTAAGTTTATCTTTGAGCATAGGCCTCACAGTGGTTTAGTCCCAGACAACAGTCTTTCTGCAGCTTTCAATGTGCAAATGTAGCAACTCATCCACTGCTGATAATAAGTCTGACCACTATCAGTACTGGTTTCATATTTTCTCTCAGAATAGTTTCCAACAGTGTCTTCTCAGACAAAAACATAAGAACAGCCCAGGCTCTGACAGCTGCAGTAAAAACTAAGGACTTAATTTAAGTTTATCAGAAGGGTTACTCTGTCACAAACATAATGACTATACCATCTGTCTTATTACAAGTTTATCACATCCTATGGAAATTATAATAAGACACATGGGCTATCTGTCACTTTGTGACCTCCAAGTTCTAATTTTTTAAATCAAGCCATGTGTATCTATTTTGGTTGGATCTTATGAGAAGCAGGTAATCTTCTTTACTCAGCAACCAAAACAAGTATTTGTAATCTGTTCAACAAATGTACTACCAGAAAATCAGGCATCTATGGTTCATGAATTTAGACATAAGCGAAAAGTACTTATCAACTAATATTACTGTAAATATATAGCATGTACATCGTGTTAAGTGACAGAAAGGAAGTTTGTAAAAAAGAATACTTCTTTCTGTGTCAGCTTAGTGCATTGGTCCCTGGAAAATGCCTGTAATAATAGTAGTGGCATTGAATGTTCAGTGTGTTATGTGTGTGTCATTTATACAGGGCATACAGGGGGTGAAACCAGTTTCGCAAACCTTAGACCCAACAGAAGTGTGAAGGTGAACGGCTTAATTAAGGCTGTCTGCTGACATGGTCTACTATGTAATACCTTACAGGTGTGTAAAGCTATTTAATTTCCACTCTGTAATTCTTCAAAGTTTAATATATAGAGATCGAGTAGAATAATAAAAAAGGCAACGAGTTTGATGGGCAAAACACATGTATTCTCATATTTGGGCTCTTTGGTATAATTCTTACGACTAAGGCATTCATTCATGTGTTGAACCACTCCCACTAACAGTGCAATTGTGCAATTGAAGAAGCAGGAGCAGGGTATCCAAAAAGAAAATATTTTCAGAAGAGTATCCCGGATTAATATTATTCAGTTATTACAAAGGGAGTAGCTAACACCAAATTAATTTTAGTTTATGAATTAATGAGAGAAATGATAAACTCCTAAAGTCAAATGACAAAATGTAGCTCACGAAGCAGCTAAGTAAGGTAGAAACTCAGTAAGCAACTTATATTTTTGCAAAAAACTCAGTAAATCTGACTAACCTCTGTGTACCTTGTAAGACACAAATAAAGAAGATCAGATGCCAAACAGAGAAATGAAAAAAGGAGGGAAAAGAGAATGTCAGAGGCCAGTAAATGTGGCTAACCTCTGTGTAACTTGTAAGACACAAATAAAGAAGCTCAGATGCCAAACAGAGAAATGAAAAAAAGAGGGAAAAGAGAATGTCAGAGGCCAGAGAGAGCAAGAACCCTTCCGTCTAAAGTAACCAAAAACACATTGGCATCTAAAATAGCTGGCCCCTTTCCAAAAGTAAGAAGTGACTGAACCTGCAAAGTATAAGAGGAACTGTCATACATCTGACATGAAAAAACAGTGTACCATCCAAAACAGTCAAGACAATGTAAAACAAAGTGACTGTTGCTCACTGGCAACTTGAGTCTGCAATTGTCCCAGCCCTTAACCTATATAATTTGGTATTACATTAAGCATAGGAGCCAGTACAACAACATTCTCTGTTAGTTCGTTGTGAGTGGGATAACACAGAACACGCACTTTAAAATCTGAAATATATTAATGGCCATGAATCCTGAAAATCAAATAAGTCCACAAATATTGACTTTATAAGGAATAAAAATCCACGTGTCCCTCTCGTAGAAGGGGAATAAAAAGAAAAAGGAAGATGTTTATAGTATAGTGCTCAAACAAGGGAAAGTACTAATAAGGCACCACACAGTGAACACAAATAAAAGTAGAAATACCACAAACCATATCAGAAATTTGAAGGATGTGGAACTCCCCAGTAGAAACCGATGTAACAGGATTGTTTTCATGGGGTTTGAGTTAAAATACACTGTAGGAAGGTATGCTTAAATGGGCAAGTCATATCAAAGCAATCATTACAACCTCAACTCTACCCAATCCCAGTTCTTACAATATGAGGTGTCCTCTCTGTTGGAGCAGATATGCTAATATGAGACATTTCTAATGATTCTCGTAGGAATATTAATGAGAAAACTTGATTAAGAAAACTAATATTTGAAAAATAACGTGTATGGGTAAAATGTGCCCACAGGGAGTGGTCACCATGTGTGTTAACAAGAAGCTAAATAATGAAAATATTCATTAAAAACGTATTTGTGTCATATTTGAATGCATAACCTATGTTTTATGTTAATTTGTGTTCTTAACTTAGCCATACTGGAGGCCTGGTTTTTGCTGGGCCTTGTCTGCTTTAACGCGGAGACCCGACAAAGCTACAGAGGACTGGAACTGGAGAAAAGGACCTTGAACAGTACCGAGTTCAGCAGGCTCTACTAGAAAATTCTGCAAATGTACCAGTGGACAGGAGATGATGAGGACAAGTTGATACAATTATGTGTAGTGTAGGCGAAACGTACTTTCCCAGGACTTGAACAGTGGAAGCACAGACTAGAAGACTGTGAGCAACAATTTCATTACTTGAAGAGCCGGATGATGTCGACAGAAGATCCAATCAAACTAATCGAACTTGAATCCTGAATAGACGTTTACATGTGGTAAACAAAAACTATAGGTTAGAGTCATACTTTATGATAAGGTTGACCAATTAGCAATTAGTGGGATGGACTGAGAGACCCCAATAAAACGTCTTGACAAGGGAAGGAAATTTAGAACGGAGAGGCGAAAGTAGATGACGTCAGGAGACGCTGTCCGAAGTGCTGATAATTGGGCTTACTCTCTGTGAGCCTGATACTTTGCTGATGACTGATGACCTGGAGACAAAGACTGACTCATTGCTGATCCATCTTGGATAGGTAGCTATAACAATGTGACTGGCTAATGCGTGCTTTTCTTTTAGGTACCAACTGCGCTGTTTTTTTATTATTTTTCTCTTTTAGATAGACTTTTTCAAACTAATGATTTGTCTAAATTGTTTTCGCATGAAGACCCACACGCTGATGCTAATCTGGGTAAGGTAGGCTCATAAGGGTGACTTTGATGGTGAAAATTGACTGACTATAGTGCATTGCTGAATTACTCCATAAATGTTGAAGATTTGCTTGCTTATATTGTACTTCAATTACTCTAGATTCTTTGGTGAAATGTTTTTGTGATGATTAATGAAGTCTAATTAACAATAAAGTCAAATAAGGTTTAATTAGATTGTAACTAATAGGAAATAAAAACTATTAACCTCAGTTGAGAGTGATGGTATTTCTTATTAGATAAGGGTTTTTATTAATGTTCGTTATTGATAATAGTGATTTTAATGAGTTAATTGGTCTACCGCTTAACTAGGATACTCCATGCAATCCAAAAGGTTCATCGACCTATACGTGTCCCCTTGTAAGTTTACTTACTAAGGACCAGGCACGCTAGCATCCCTTAAGGCACAATGTGACCTAGTTAGATATTAAAAGCATATTAGATTTCTCTTTGGCTCTTCCCCTCCAAAAAGACAGATAAGGAATCCTCCGTCCTGAACACCATTCTGTCTTTTATCTTTTTCACAGTTAATTTACTGATGGGGAGAAACTGTGTTTCTCAGAACCTGGGTAAACAATCAATATAAACACAAATGGTTCTGTCAGAATTATTTATGAAACATTTAAACATTTTTGGAGATAGTATTAATCTGATCTGACTATTGTTTAAATCAAATATATGAAATATAACCGTAAAGACCACCACGCTCAATGTTAGTTTTGTTGAATTCATTCAAATAATACTGTTGGTGATGTAACAAATGAATGTTTTTCAGTATGTGCTAAGATAATGGTGATAATAGAAGTGTTCCTGAAATCTAACAAAACAGATAATGTTAAAAGCAGCAAACAATTTTGTAATCAAGATTTCCACAATTCTTGAAATAACTTGGCTATTGTCTACTAACCAGCATTCCACTCTCTAGGGAGCACTGGCATAAAATGTCTCCCAACCCGATGGCAAATAGTCCTAGTTTTCTTTTTATATTTTTGATGTTTCCACTCCCTGGTACGGATTTGGTTTTCCTCAGAGAAAGCTGTCAGGTAGACAACACCACAGTTTGAGGCAACTTTAACTAGAAACATCCTCAACCTAATTTTTGAAAAGAGGGGAAATAATGACACAATCAAAAATTGTCTAATTATAAGTTAGGAAAATGCACTACTTGTCTGGTGATCTCATCAATTTCGTTGACCCCATTTTCTTTATAGCCAAGGCATGTATCAATTTACATTCTCTCACGTGGAGGTCAAAGTCATATCTCCCCAAGGGTGTTGGGCCTGTTTGTCTCTAGAGCGACCCAGCTGATACCCTGAGCACTGTGTCCACGGTTGTAAAATGCTCAACTAAAGGAGCTCTTTGGATTTCTCAAACGATTCTGCTACAATGTTGAAGAATCCTCGTTTTGACTTTCTGAGTCTTTTGGTCCACATGAGATGGCATAGACATTTTAACAAATGGATCACATTCGTGCTGCTGAAGTTTGTAAAGTCTGTTAATTTGAATGTACTGTTTCCATGAGTAAATTCCTTCCCTTCTATAATAAGGTGGCAAGCTTTACATTTCTGACATTTGTAGTAATCCCTCAGGGGTGGTAAATCCATTTGTGTTCCTAAGTCAGATTCAGCTGGAGATCGTAACAAGGCTCTTACTGCATAATTCTTTATATTTCTACATTTGTTAGAGGCATGTAATGGCTTCGCTGCAATGCCTAATTCATCTGACTTCAGGTTCCAATATTTACCAATCATCTTCTTGACATCATTGCTCCTAGTGCCAAAGGTAGTTAACACAATTCATTCTGCTAGTTATTTCATTATTTTTTTCATTAGGAATTAGCAGCGTTCTCTAGGATGATACACTGCTCACTTTCTGAAGCATTTCAGCAAACATTTTGGTTATCCCCTCTCAAGTAATCAATTAATCAAAACATTTGAGTCCCTAAAATGATCAGATCTAAGCTTGCTGTTCCTTCTCATAGTGGGAAAATCTTCATATTGTCTTCTAAACTCCTAGGGGTGGTGACTCGAATAACTAAGGAGTGTGTTGCACTCTCTGGGTTTTCAATATAAAATATGTTATCAGCCACTTTGACAGTAATATCTAAGATGTTAATAGGATCTGTACTGCAACACACTGTGAATTGGATGTAGACTGATCTGGCTTTAAGCCAGGACAACAATGATTCTACGTTAACAGTGTTATCAGTCAATATATCTCCACATATCTTTTTCACAAAGTAATTTTTGAGCAAAAAACATTTGTTTCAAATTAGATGTGGATATGCTCATAGTCGTTCATAAACGGGCTTGCCATATCTGGGGAAAATCTTCCCCCCACACTTTTTGTTTGGTAGTAAAAGTTATCCAAAAAAATGAAGAAGTTTCTGGCCATCACAATGCCCAGCAAGCCTATGATAAATTCCGTTGGTACCTGTGCAGGCTTTGGTCTACTCTAAAGTTTTTTCCTGATTACTTCCAAAACTGCTGGTTGTGGAATGCTTGTGTATAACGAGGAAAGATCCATTTGTACCAAGTGTTAATTTTCAGTATCGAATGGATGGTCTTCAATTGTTTGAATTACATCCATTGTGTCCCATATGTATGCTCTAGTTGTGCGCCCAAAGGGTTGTATGAACAAATCTACATATTTACACAATAGTTCTAGCATATAACCACATCTCAATGGTATTGGGTGGCCTGGGGGTTTGTCCATGTATTAGTGTATTTTTAGCAATGTATATGAAGTGGGCATTCTGGGATGTTTCTTGTTCATATTAAGGTTCACTAAGAAAGCCACCTATCAGTCACTGTTCTGATTAGTCTGCTCACCTCTTGTGAGGGATTGGACCTTAATTGTATACAGTGGTCCTGACTACACAATTGCTGCAGAACTTCATTTCTACAGTCTTATCTATCCTGGATGAGTAATGCACACCCCTATCGACAAGTTTGATCACTATATTGGTGCTTTTCTTGTTTGTCTCGAGTGTCTCCAATGTCTGCATCTCTGCTTCAGTAGTATTGTACTTAACATATTTTTTTTTTAACCTAGTAGTTGTGTCACATCTTTGAGTACCACTGGTCAAATATTAATATTTTGTGTGACACCATACATGCTGCAGGGGTAAAAGTGGTAATGGTAATCTAAAGCCTGTGACATCCCTTTTGCCCTGATGGGGTGCTTCTCATAAAAATATCGTAGTTTAAACTTCGTAAAAAAATAGTGAAGTTTCATCTTGATCTTCAAGGTATAGGGATTTTGGTAGGGATAAAAGAAAGTCCCTTGGCTAAAATTTCACATTTTGAAGGCTGTAACAAATATTTGGACAAATTGATTACAGAGTTAGCAGCTGATTTGAGAGCTCCTTGAGTGACATTAGCGTCATTTTTTTATGCTAATGTGGCCCAACAAGGCTAAAATCGCTGCACCAAAATTACAAAGTGGTGCAATGAATACATTGTGCCACTTTGTAACCCTTTGTGCTACATTATGCCTGCACCACACATAACGTATGCAAATGGGGTGTTCCCCCATTAGGGGAGCCAAACAAATGATGCAAAGAAATCTAAGAGATTTCTTTGCATCATTTTTTTAGTACTTTTAATGCCTGCTCAGAGCAGGCCTTAAAAGGAGGCACACCATTATTAACAATGGGCCTCAATGGGTTTTGCAGGATTAGTGTAAAAAAAAATTACGCTAGTCCTGCAAAGCTCCAAACTAGCGTCAAAACGTTTGACGCTAGTTTCCTTAACTATGTCCATGGACTTAGCTACGACGCACACATGATGGTGTTAGGGGAGCACTAATGGGTGCAAAGAAAGTGGTGCTGCACTCAGTAGAGCGCACCGTTCCTTAATTCAGCCCCCTAGAAACCACCATCTGCAGTACCTCCAGAGCACTGACATAAAATACTCTTTGTTTACATACTGCTACACGGACAGCTATTTCATTAGTCAGGATGGGTTCCGCGTTTTCCCCTTTCCTGCTCGCTTTATGAAATAAATAGCTACTTTCTGGAAATCTACCTCGTGTAGATCTAGAATGTCTGGAGCATTTAAGGAATTTATGAGCATTGACTCCCGGATGGGAGTCACATTTTAACCTTTTATGATCATTCAATTTTGCTTGACCACTTTCCATTCTTAAAAGTCAGTCAATCTAATGTATATTATATATTAACTCTAACCGATAGCACATGTGGAAATATTTCTGTTAATTCGTAGTCAATGCATCTTTTATCATGCTCAATGTTTTCCGGAACCACGTATTTGTAAGCCTTGGAATGTATGAGTCAGCGGTCACTTTGCTTTCAACACTGTGCTGAATAAGGACTGTATTTCAACTATAAGTATCCTAAAGTGTGCTGATCTAAGATGTCACTGAGTGTTCAATGTATATCCCCTCCAGTGCCTTTTATCAGTATAACCAAGAAAATTAATAGCAATATCGAGTATCAAAGCAAACAGTATTTCTTTCATCCAGTTGCAAATGCACCGTATGTTTCATTTGCATAAAAAAATGAACAAAAAGAAATGCACTAAACATTTGCTGGCAACATGGAACAGAGACAATACTGTATACATTTTAAGATGATTCCTCGTATGTGCAAATGCTATTTAGTAAATCAAATTGACGTCAGTCCAACTTCACCTCAAATATCAGCAAAGACGCTTGTTTGTAGTCCGAGTTGCGTTCGTGAGACAAGGTTTTTATAGATGTCTACGTATTTTTTCTAAAAAGTTTTTACTTGTGCAGCATTTTTCAAAAAACTGAAACGAAAGGATGAAAGCTATACTCACTCCATCCGGCCTACCATCTGAAGCAATGATGATCAAAATATACCGATCGGTGCTTTCTCTGTCCAGTGGCTTTGCTAAAGATAAGATCCCAGAACTGTAAATAAAACAAAAAGAAGGCTTTCAACATAATGTGCACCAGAATCCTACTTCCAGCAGTGACAGGTGTTATTTACGCAGCTCTCTTTTTTCGACAGCGCATTTTCAAACAATTTCTCGGTTGCTTGGGGTTGTTAAAGTCTCATGGACTGTAAAGGAGCTCTTTACTCCGATGACAGCACTCGATAATAATGCACTGTATGTTGGAGCTGGTGGAACAATTTAGACCGTTTCTAGAAGTGCGAGATTATGAGCCATGCACAAAAACTCAGACTGACCTAGCTGATTTCTTCTGCCCAAATTTTGTCAGGTAAAACCCGGCGAAAGTTGTGCATAGAAAAACCCAAAGTGGCAGATTTGAAAGCCCTTTGCGAGATATATCACCACATTACCGTAATTCTTTTGATGCTAATGTGATGATATTATAGCAAAAACACTGTGCCATATTTACAAAGTGGTGCAATGAATGCATTGTGCCACTTTGTAACCCCTTGAGCCACATTCTGCTTGCGCCAGGCATAATGAACCCCTTGAGCCACATTGTTCCTGCACCAGGCTTAATGAATCCAAGGGGGATGTTACCCCGTTAGGGGGGCTGAAGAAATGGCACAAGGAAATCTAAAAGATTTCTTTGCACCATTTATTTCACATGTTTTGATCCCTCCTCAGAGCAGGCGTTAAAAGGGGGCACACTATTTGTTACAAAGGTCCCCTATGTACTATTCAGTGGTGCTAACCCTGAACATTACATCAATAGCGTCCAAAATTCTGATTCCATTGCTCCTTTTCCTGCGCCATGGAGCGGCATATTTGAAATACAGCGCAAACATAGTGGCAAAAGGGGGGCGCTAAGGGGCGCAAAGAAAGTGGTGCTGCATTTTCTGCCCCAAGATTCCAAGTTTTGCATCTCGAAAAGGGAAAACAATTCTGTACAGATTTACTAACCAATGCAGCAAGGCAGCTTTCTGTATAGTGTTGCGGGAAAAGGGGAGAGCAGAAATGCATCGTACCAACTAAAATATGGCACACATGTTCTCTCATTTGAAAGCAGCACACATGGAAAAAGGGGGTAACAAGGAGAAATGAAGATGTTTCTCCTCCTTGCACCTTTCTTGGATAGGTGCTCCATTTTGACACAAACCAGGTTTACTGCCTTTCATTAGTCTGGGTTTGCATCAACAAATATGAGTGAATGCTTTGGAAAACCTATACTCCAGCCATGCCACACCTACCCTTCGAGGTTTAACACAACTCAGAACAAGGCACTGTGTTGTGCTTACTGTTTTTTTTGTTTTGTTTTTGCAAAGCCACGCAAGGTAACACCAATCCCCCCTTGTGCAGCTTTGTAAATTTCTGCTAGTATTTTGCATAATGACTGTGCTAAAAAAAAGTGGTGCAACCAAAACGTAAAATGTTAAAACTGATATAATGTTTGGCAGCGGGTCAAAATAAACACTGCACATACCCCTATCACCTGTTACAGTAACAATGAAACAAACATTTTTATCATTCCATGTGTGCACTTATCACAGCACCTGCCGCCAAAGAGCCAACCCCGAGGGATAACAAATGAACAATATTTTGATAGTGCACCACTTGTTTAGATATATCAAAAAAGTCCAGACATTATGTAATGTCACATTGTTGTCTTCATTTTATTAAACCTTTCTTGAAACACGATCATAAGAAACATCAGCCAACACGTTTCGTCCTCGACATAGGACTTCTTCAGGGCTTGTATATTTATAACTTTTATGGTAGTCACCAAAATAGATGTCAGGATCGATAATGTTCATACCATATGGCCTACGTAAGGGCCAAACCTCTGCAGATTACATTATGTCTGGATGTGAGCAAGACTGTAGCGTTCCACGCCGTGACGATATGGCCAAAGTAAGGGTCAAACCTCTGCAGATTTTGTTATGTCTGCATGTAAGCACGACCATAGCATTCAATGCCGTAACACCAAGTGAAATTTCTGCTAGTATTTTGCATAATGGCTGTGCTAAAAAAAAGTGGTGCAACCACAACGTAAAATGTTAGTAAACTTGGGACCACGTTTTCTTATGCAGTGAAACCACTATTGGAGCATACAAAACTCACCAGAGGTGATTAATTCAACCAAGTGAAAAGCCGACCCACGCGGTATTCATAATTCTGTGGATAAAACTACTCTGTGCAAATCCTGCAGCACTTGGAATGTATTTAAATTCACTGGTAATAACAGTGTGATTTATTTACTTAAACTATCTCTGCAGATAAATCAATATTATAAAATGTTAAAGAGCACTGTAATACAAGTACTTTCCGCTCTAAAGCTGCTACTATAATTGTTAGACTTTTCATCCATGGCGTGGTACCCCTTAACTTTTTGCCTCTGTTCCCCAGGTTGTTGATGTGTGCTGGACTCTGATTTTGCTGTTTTTGTTACTCTGGGCACTTTACCACTGCTAACCAGTGCTAAAGTGCAAGTGTATGTAATTGGCTTACCCATGATTGGCATAGTTGATTCACTAGTAAGTCCCTAGTAAAGTGTACTAGAGGTGCAAGGGCCTGTAAATCAAATGCTAATAGTGGGCCTGCAGCACTGGTTGTGCCACCCACATAAGTAGCTCTGTAATCATGTCTCAGACCTGCCACTGCAGTGTCTGTGTGTGCAGTTTTAACTGTAAATTCGACTTGGCAAGTGTACCCACTTGCCAGGCCTAAACCTTCCCCTTTCTTACATGTAAGGCATCCCCCTAAGGTAGGCCCTAGGGAGCTCGAAGAGCAGAGTGCAGTGTATGGTTAAGGTAGGACATATAGTAATGTGTTTTATATGTCCTGACAGTAAAATATTTTTAAATTCGTTTTACACTGTTGCAAGGCCTTTCCCTCTCATAGGTTAACATGGGGGCTACCTTTAAATCTGATTAAAGTGTAGATTCCCTTTGGGAGCGGATAGACATTGGAGTTTGGGGTCTTTGAGCTCACAATTAAAAAATACATATTTTAGTAAAGTTGTTTTTAAGATTGTGTGTTTGAAAATGCCACTTTTACCAAGTGAGCATTTTCTTGCTTATACCATTTCTGGGACTCTGCCTGTTTGTGTATTCCCTGTCTGGCTCAGTTTAACAGTTGGGCTGGTTGCACTTCACACTAGACGTGACAGAAAGGGAGCTGGGATGTAGCCTCCATATCCTGATGAGCCATTGGTGCTAGGAGGGAGGGGAGGAGTGGTCACTCCCACCTGGAAGGGCTGTGCCTGCCCTCACACAATGCAGTCTCCAACCCTCTGGTGAGTGTCTGGGGCCTGGCCTGGGCAAGGCAGGATTTCACATTCAGAAAAGACTTTACTTTGAAGTAGGCCTACTTCAAAGGACAAATTGGGTATAAGAAGGGCACCCAAAACCACAGACTTTAGAAACCCTTCTGGAAACAAGAATAACCTCTACCTGGAGAAGAGCTGAAGAGCTGAGGAAGAAGAGCTGCCCTGCTCGTGACTGTGCTTTGGGGAGCTATCCTGCAGTTGCTTCTTCTGCCAGAGTAAGAGGGCAAAGACTGGACTTTGTGTGCCTTCCATCTTGAGAAGAAATCTCCAAGGGATTGATTTAGAGCTTGCCTCCTGTTGTTTGAAGTCTCAGGGACAGGAAAGACTTCTCTCTGCCAGTACCTGGAGACTCTGTTCTGTGGTGCCCATCCAATTCCTGGGACCCTGAAAGGGGAAGCTGGCAGCCTAAAGACAAGGAAATCCACGCACAGAGCGCCGTGCAGGGAAAAGATCAACGATGCGTCGCCAGCTCGGCAGCTGAGAAACAATGCTCGCAGGGAACGTAACCGAAGAATCGATGCACGGAACAGGAGAAATGACGCACAGCATTGCTGGCGGAGGCTGGGAGATCACAACCCGCGCTGCAGAGTTTTCGGATCATCGTGCGGCTGGATTTCCGACTCAAGTACCTCTGTACGTGGAAAAACAACGCAAGACCTGCCCGGGCCCGAGAGTGCTTACTGGATCAACACATCGCTCTCCTGTGGAGAGAAGAAACAAAAGCCCTTTTTGACGCGCACTCACCGACGCGCACAAGGTACTTTTTCACACTGACAGCGTTAGTGTGTGTTTAAAACTACTTAAAGACTCTTTGATTTTTAATTGATAACTTGACTTGTATATTGTGGATTTTTGTCGTTTTGGTCTTGTTTTGTTTAGATAAATATTTCCTATTTTTCTAAACTTGTGTTGTGTCATTTTGTATTGTTTTCATTGAGTTACTGTATGTGTTGTATGTGTTGGTACAAATACTTTACACCTAGCACTCTGAAGTTAAGCCTACTGCTCTGCCAAGCTACCAAGGGGGTAAGTAGGGGTTAGCTGAGGGTGATTCTCTTTTACCCTGACTAGAGTGAGGGTTCTGGCTTGAATAGGAGGTAACCTGACTGTCAACCAAAGACCCCATTTCTAACACTTGGCCTTGTAGATATGGCTGCACGATCATTGCAGCAAAAAAAATGATGCTGCGATGGCGCATGCTCTTTGTAAATATGGGCTACACTATACACTCACACAGGCACTCTTCTTACTTTTAACTCAGAAGCACACTTCCGCTCTGTAGTCACATAGGCACTCTCCTCATCCTTCACTCGCACAAACACAACCCTTCCCCCTGCACCTAGAAAGACGCGTCTCACCTTGTACTCACACAGGCACACAGATTGTTTCTGTGCTATACTTGACATACTTGTTCCTATACAGTGAGGATACTATCTGCATGACCAGTAACAACTGGCCCACCACTGTATTCACTATACATTATTGCTGGAGGCAGGGAGGTCTGACAGAGACCTAGACTCTCATCACTCCCTTTATTGTACACCATAAGATAGGTCAAAGTTATGTGCACACATTCCTTATCAATCCTATTAGAACATACCTACCCTTGCATGATAGGGATGTGGATTTGTAAATGAAGATTCATCTCCATGGTGTTACCATCCAGTCTTCTGAGTACTACGTATGGCGCCAGGGTGATGCAAGAAATATTCCACACTAGCCACACCTTGGCTTGAGGACCAAAAGATATGAGACATTAATCTGCCTTTTTTCAAGCAGCCACACCATGTTGGAAAACGTTTCTCCCTTTTGTCATCGATTTAATGGCATTATATTTCCATACACTGTATGAAAGGTCATGTTGTTTTATAAGAATAGTCAACATCTGTAAAAACATTACTCACAGAGATGACAGTTGCAAAACAGATATAATAAATGAAAGAAGACACAATCGAGAAACAAACAACAGGCACCACTGTTTTGTGTGTAAGCCTTGCATTTGTTCTACCACTGACTGCCCCCAGCCTCGAACCCTTGACCAAGGATCCCTGCAACCTAGACAATGGTGGAAAATGACTTGATCTAGTGAATATTGCAGGGAAGTGTGATATGGGGCTGCACTGACTCCAGGAACTGCTGCTCGTACATCACACACATGCCAAAACAAATCTTCATAATGCTGTCATTGCCTTCAAATACTCCCTGATTTCCAGCCTAAACACTGAAAGCAGCCGAATAAATAGATTCACATACTAACAAAGGAGTTTGTCAATTCATCAATGCAGGCATTAACTGGCAAAGGCAGCAGGGATGAGAGAAAGGGCTCACCAAGCCAGGGCAGGGAGCTAAGAGTAGGCTCTAATCTGTCCACGGTAAGTATCAGCACCAGTGCTTACAGAAGCAGCTGTGAACTTTCTTCCTTGCCCTCTACCACCCAGGCTGATGGTGCTCCTGCAAGGTGGAAGCCATGTTGCCATAGATCGCTGTCAGCGGTTGGGAGGGGTGTGTAGATGGGGCGAGGGTAACTTTTGCATAAAAAAATAAAAAATATGCAGTATGCCTAAGTCATTCAAATGCTCTTTGAGAGTAGGTATACTTTCAAGCAACCAGGTTTTGCTGTTTTAAAGAGATACCTTCCAGTAGAAGCATAATTTGCACGTCATCCTTCTCTACAGCCAATCACATGCTCCTGCACTGTAGATGTCATTGTCAGGTCTTCACATTGAGAGGGGAAACTATGAGCCAGAACTCACAAGATCTTCGTGATGTAGTGGTAGGGGTCCAAAGAGTGGATGGCACCTTAGTGATAGATAGTCTGGAGGGACTGGTACTAGGTCACAGCCAAAACTGCACAATATGCTGACCCAGACATAGCCTTCCATGGTTATGAACAAAGGGGCATATTTACAAGCCCCTTGTGCCTCCTTGCACCACCCTAGCATCATATTTGTATGCTGTGGCGTTAAGGAGAGAATTTCCCTGTGCCATACTTACAAAGTGCCGTAAAGCATGCATTGTGCCACTTTGTAAATCCCTGTGCCAAATTATGCCTGCACATGCATAATGTATACAAGGGGGATGTTCCACTGCAGATAAGCTGGCAACAAATGGCCCAGTGAAATTCACAACATTTAACTGCATCATTTTGTGTGTCATTTTTAACACCTGTTCAGAGTAGGCATTAAAATGATGCACCCATTATATGCAATCCATCTCACTGTCCTTTGCAGCACCAGCATCAAAAAATTTTACGCTAGTGTAGCAAAGCACCACAATAGTATCAAAAATGTTGACGCTATTGTGCTAACGACCGCCATGGTGAACCATATTGTAAATAGAATGCAACCATGGTGTTGTTAGCTGCTGGTAGGGGGACACAAGAAAAGGGGCACATCACCTATGATGCACTACTTTCTTGTAAATATTCCCCTAAGTGTATTATAGGTCACCATGAGGAGAGGTAGGGTGCATGGTTCTGCAGGATTTTTGGCTATAAGGAGGTGATTCAATTGCACCTGCAGTAAAGGTTAGGACACAGTGTGGCAGATTATAAGGGATGGGGTTAAGAGTCGATGTGTTACATAATCTTGCACTCGTTCCATTCCCAGTGTATTCCTGAAAACGACCCCTCTCCTAGTGGATGTGCAGGCCTCTCAGCCACCCTGTGGTACATGGATCACCCTAGACAAGCTTGCATTTAAAAAAAAGAAATAATAAAGTCATATTGGATTGAGAAGGCCAAGCTGCTGCTGATGACAATGATGTTAATGATGACAGATCTATATCGGCAAATAGGATTAATGCATCACCTGTACTTAAAAACCATACTATCCATGAACTAATGGGACTAGAATACAAACACTCATTCATCAGAAGGCCAGAACCCCTGCTCAAGGACATTCTGAACACATGGCAACCGTTATGTGTGAGAAGCCAAAGCTCCTCTAAGTGGATCCCTTCCTTTGTTTATCACAAAAGGTCTTGCAACAACTGTGCAGTTTTTCCAGACCTAAACAACTCACAAGCTCAGCAATGCTATCAAAATGAGAGTGCAGAAATACACCATTCTTATCCATTTTTATGGTTAACTACATTTGGAAGATAGAGAAGCTTGATTATAATTTGCTTAGTCATTCATCTAGTCTCTGTTTCCTCATTAGGACATGGTAAACCATGATGCCATGGTAAAACACCTTTGCACAGATTTACAAGTAAATGATGGAGGGCAACACTGTTCCAAATTTGGCTGTGCCACGCTCGGTCATTTTCAAAACAGGGGAATGTGCCATATTAACAACAATACAGCACACCTGAGTGCCAAAGCAGCCACCCTTGCTCCATGGTGCATGAATGGCAGCGCTGCAGGGGAAATTGTTTTTGTGAAGTAAGGGACAGCTTCCTGTACAAAAACAATCTTCAATGGCCTTTTGCTCTTTCTATTTGTGCTGAAAAATGCAGCACACATAGAAAAAGCAACAAAAGAGAAGACATTGGAGCATTTCACCTTGTTCCGCCATGCTAATGCCACCCCTGGGGAGGTGTTATATTTTGGTGCTGCCTCAGGTTTACAAGAACTCATAAATCTGGGGCAGCGTCAAAATGTAATGATTATTGCTGTGGCATGCCCACAACAACACCGATTGCGTATCCGTTGCACACAAGTGCTGCGTGTGAGGGGCTGTATTGGAAGATGGCATCAAGCCACAAAAAGTAGCTTAACGCCACCTTGTAAATATGGTGAAGTGCATAGAGCCACTGGGGAATCAGTAGAAGTGACACTCCAGTGGCAATAGGGCCTAGTAAATCTGGCCCCTAGAGTCCAGTGTTTAATTCAGATGGTAAAAAAGTTAAATAGTACATTCAGATGCACATTTAAAAAAATAAATAGTGCGACTCAGCGCAGTAACCCAAGTTCCTGGACTGCTTTCTACTTGAGGGGGATAGAACGGCAGAGGCATTTTTACTAAATATGGGCTATACTGTACAGTTCTGAATTACTGTGTAAAATAAAGGGAGAAAAAACAGTTCTTCTATTTTACACCTGTTGCAAAGAGGCATTAGTGTTTGATGCAAAGATGGATCTAATGTTTTTAGTAGGTAGGGCATTAAACTTCTTGTGGTTGTGCTGAAATGCTCAAGTATCACCCATGGAATGCCCCCTTGATGGAAAGCAGCTTAAAACACTATTTGTAGTACAACAAGAATTATACATCACCAAAAACCAGTGGCGGCTCCTCCACTATGGCGAGGAGCATCAGCCACCTCCTGGCAACCACAGACGCTGCAAATTTCAGAAATTAGGGATATTAAACTATGTTTATTATCCCTTCATTGTGAAAAAGGCAGGGCAATGGGGGTGATGAGCAGTGAGGGTAGTGCACTCCCCTCACAGTGCATGTATGTTTGGCCAGCCGTCTCATGTGCAGTGTGCTGTCTCCAGCCCGGCACCACTGCACAGGCTCCCAGTCTGCCTGGGAGGGCTCTGGCTGGTTGCTCGCAGGCAATCCTAAAATTAATCTGAGCAGCGTCAGTACTGGCAGTAGGGCAGGCTGGGAGCCTGTGACTGCACTGCAGGACGGAGGAAAGGTGTGGCGAGAAGCAGAGTGGATGTAGGTTTATTATCAACCCACCCCCCTCCCAGCTCACACGGCCCCACCCCCTGTAACCCTGGTGAGCCGCCACTGCCAAAAAGTTTTACACTGAAAGTAAATACAATATCAAGACTTTTGTGTCGGTTTATACCACTTTGTCTGACTTTGCACCCGTGTAAAATCTTGATAAATCTGCCCCTTAGTTTGTGACTTTGTGAGAAGAGGTCAGCGGTAATAAAGCTGATCGACAGAGGGCAGTCAGTCTGAGTGTCCACTAGTGACTCTGGAACAAATTCCAACTGAGCAATTGGGCGTACATGATCAGTAACATGTAAGTAATACATTTTGATTAATGCACTGTTTTAAAAAAAATGTTTTTAACAAATTCCTAAAGAGAATTTTAAATGTTTTGTGAAAGCAGTTTACCGCTCAGAGAGCATCCAGAAAAACCTAATGCCTAATAATTCTGAAAGACAAGCCAGCCTCACTTCGAATGAGAATATGGAAATCCCATCTGCCCTAGACTGTCAAAATAATTACTCATCATTGAGATCTAATGAAACTGCTTGTCCAAATAATTTACATTGCGTACTAACACTAGCTGGTGCTGCCGGGCGTTGTGTATCTGTTCATTTAATTTGATTGATCATTGATAGATGGAGGGGGTTTATTATTTATAGAGTGCTTGTCTTCCCAAGGCATCTTGGCACTAGGAATCGTAGGCAGAAACAGCTGTGAGAATAAAAGATGACATTGGATGAGTCACCGTGAAAAAAGTGATGTCTGGTGCTGTACAATATATTTTGGGTAAAAAGCCTTGTTCCACACTGGAATTAATAATAGCTAAGAACGCACTTGGGTGAAATTGGAGGGGTGGGTCTCGGGTTGAGAAGAGAGCAGAGAAGCACTTTGCCCTCATACCTGGTACTGCTCTGAATAATTCAGTAAGCCAAACGTCGTGCGGTGAGTGGAGGCAAGGTGAATGCTGTCTTCGCTTGCCCTGAATGCAAAATACATATTGTTAGAAATGGGGTCTTTGGTTGACAGTCAGGTTACCCCCTGTTCAAGCAAGGACCCTCACTCTAGTCAGGGTAAAAGAGAATCACCCTCAGCTAATCCCTGCTTACCCACTTGGTACCTTGGCAGAGCAGTAGGCTTAACTTCAGAGTGCTAGGTGTAAAGTATTTGTACCAAAACACACACAGTAACTCAATGAAAACACGACAGAATGACACAACACAGGTTTAGGAAAATAGGAAATAAGTATCTAATCAAAACAAGACCAAAACAACAAAAATCCACAATACACAAGTCAAGTTATCAATTAAAAATCTAAAAGAGTCTTTAAGTAGTTTTAAACACACACTAGCGCTGCTAGCGTGAAAATGTACCTGGTGTGCATCAAAAATAACCCCGCAAGGATGAGTGTGCTTCAGAAAGGGCTTGTGAGGCATTGATTCCACTCACGAGTGGGACCGTGGGTCGTTTTTCCTTTCGCCGGTTCGGGCGCATCGTTTCTTCTCTCCACAGGAGAGCGATGAGTCGATCCCGTCAGCACTCTTGTGTCCGGGCAGGTCTTGCGTTGTTTTTCCACGCACAGCGATACTCGAGTTGGAAATCCAGCTGCACGATGATCCGAAAATCCTGCAGCGCGGGTTGTGATCTCCCCGCCTCGGTCAGCGATGCTGCGCGTCGTTTCTCCTGCTCTGTGCGTCGATTCTTCGGTCGAGTTTTCTGCGAGTGTTGTTTCTCAGCTGCAGAGCCGGCTGCGCATCGTTTCTTCAGCCGCAGATCAGAGTTGCGTCAATCTTTTCCCCGACCTGCGCTCTGTGCATGGATTTACTTGTCTTTATGCTGCCGGCTTCTCCTTTCAGGGTCCCAGGAACTGGATGGGCACCACAGGGCAGAGTAGGAGTCTCTCCAGAGACTCCAGGTGCTGGCAGAGAGAAGTCTTTGCTGTCCCTGAAACTTCAACAACAGGAGGCAAGCTCTAAATCAAGCACTTGGAGATTTCTTCACAAGATGGAAGGCACACAAAGTCCAGTCTTTGCCCTCTTACTCTGGCAGAAGTAGCAACTGCAGGATAGCTCCCCAAAGCACAGTCACAGGCAGGGCAGCACTTCTCCTCATCTCTTCAGCTCTTCTCCAGGCAGAGGCTCCTCTTGATGTCCAGAAGTGATCTAAAGTCTGTGGTTTTAGGTGTCCTTCATATACCCAAATTCCCCTTTGAAGTAGGCCTACTTCAAAGTAAAGTCTCTTTTGAAAATGAAATCCTGCCTTGCCCAGGCCAGGCCCCAGACACTCACCAGGGGGTTGGAGACTGCATTGTGTGAGGGCAGGCACACCCTTTCAGGTGTGAGTGACCACTCCTCCCCTCCCTCCTAGCACAGATGGCTCATCAGGATATGCAGACTACACCCCAGCTCCCTTTGTGTCATTGTCTAGTGTGAGGTGCAGCCAGCCCAACTGTAAAACTGACCCAGACAGGGAATCCACAAACAGGCAGAGCCACAGAAATGGTATAAGCCAGAAAATGCCCACTTTCTAAAAGTGGCATTTTCAAACACACAACCTTAAAATCAACTTTACTAAAAGATGTATTTTTAAATTGTGAGCTCAGAGACCCCAAACTCTACATGTCCATCCGCTCCCAAAAGGAATCTACCCTTTAATCAGATTTAAAGGTAGCCCCCATGTGAACCTATGAGAGGGACAGGCCTTCCAACAGTGAAAAACGAATTTAGCAATATTTCTCTGTCAGGACATATAAACAACATTACTTGGGGCTACCTAGGGCCTACCTTAGGGGTGTCTGACAAGTAAGAAAAGGGAAGGTTTAGGCCTGGCAAGTGGGTACACTTGCCAAGTCGAATTTATAGTTAAAACTGCACACACAGACACTGCAGTGGCAGGTCTGATACATGATTACAGAGCTACTTATGTGGGTGGCACAACCAGTGCTGCAGGCCCACTAGTAGCATTTGATTTATAGGCCCTGGGCACCTCTAGTGCACTGTACTACGGACTTACAAATAAATCAAATATGCCAATCATGGATAAGCCAATTACATACACATTTTGTAAAGGAGCACTTGCACTTTAGCACTGGTTAGCAGTGGTAAAGTGCCCAGAGTAACAAAAACATTAAAATCAGAGTCCAGCACACATCAACAACCTGGGGAACGGAGGCAAAAAGTTAACGGAGACCACGCCAAGGATGAAAAGTCGAACACATATATAAACATTACTCATTAAAATTTCAGCAATTCACCAGTTATAGTTAGAGTTATTTCAAGTAACTATAACTCGCACCTTGAGGTAACCATACCTCACACCCTCGCCATGCACTGGTAATTACGCAAGATATTACAGCACTCATGACAACTTCTATAACATCATTAGAGATATAAATGAAACATCAGCAGTTAAATTATTGAAGAACAAAATGTGCACTGTGGGGGCTCAAGTTATAGTTAACTTAGGGTGTGAGTAACTTTGAAATTACTGTAACTATAACTGCTGAATTTCTGTAGTTTTGTAGGAGCAAATGTAGAACCTAACTATAATGTCTCTGTAACCCTTGTTTTTTAGTGAATTTATATATATATATATATATATATATATATATATATATATATATATATATATATATATATATACAGAGAGAGAGAGAGAGATATTTATATCTATATTTATATTTATATTTTTATTTAGACACACTTTAAAAATTGTCAAATCTGTGCAGCTGTAACTATGCACACGCTGTATCTGTGTATTTGTTGGGGTGGAGAGGAAGTGAGGTCGAACAGTTGAGAAACAAATTCAGTCAGAAAGCCTTTGGTATTGTCTTTCTTTAGTTTTCCAGATAAACCATAACATTTTACATTATATCTGTGACCTGTGTCCCACAAGTGAGTTACTTTCTGCCTGAAGTGCCCGAATTCCAAGTACCAGTGAGCTAAGTGTCCCATGCAATTTTCAAGTGATGATAGCTGTTTGTCAAAGTCCTCCACTTTGATTTGGAATGCACTTTTGTCCATCATATACTCTAAAGAGCTCTAGTCCAACATTCTTGTCTTGCTGTTGGTCTCCTCCTCTGTGAAGAGCAATTGACAAGACAATTTCACAGTGGTCATTTTGTGTTGAAGGGTAGCTCTCTGTGTTGTCAATATTATGGTGCAGGATAAGGGCTACCAAGTGTGCACTTCTCAGCGGTAGGTAAGTGCCAGACCCAAAATCGAGATGGCCTCTCTGTCTGTGCAGGCATAGCATGCTAGGCTGTAGCCGTATGCTGACATCAGCATGGCCCACACTTTGCACCTGATTTAGAGTTTGAGGGAAAGGGTTGCTCCGTAACAAACATGATGGATATCTCGTCTGCTGCATTACAATTCCAACATAGCCTATGAAACTTGTAGTACAGCTGACGAGATATCAATCACATTTCTGACAGAGTAACCCATCTGCCAAACTCTAAATCAGGCCCTTTGTGTCTTTTTCTTCAGTGTTTCTGCCCACTGATTATGTTGCTTTAGTTGTCTACACCATTGCATACCAGTGCTGTGCCTTTTGTGGCCCTGCAAGCCATTGCTGCTTTATGTTGATGCAGACTTCTCATCGGTGACCAGGCCCTGCCCCCCAGAAAGACACAATTTCAATAATTTTATCTGAGCTTAAACTTATGGTAGCTATCCCACAGAGCAGACAAGTTTAACTTAAGAAAACATGAAAATAATTTAGCAGTAACAAAATAGTTGAAAAGTCAAAACATGACCATATTAAAATCCACCCAACCAGTTTTAATTGTGGAGAAAAGCGCCAACACCAAAGCAACTAATATCCAAGAAGGGGAACTGGAGAAATTAATTTTAAACAATTATGGCAAAAAACACCAAGATAAAGTAAAAGACAAAGTAAAGCACCAATCAGAGGTCATTGTTTGTGGTTTGTTGGGACATAGGCATAATTTCATGCCAACTATGATGAAGTATGGATTGGAAACACTATTAAGGCTGAAGCTGTATCAGACAAAGTCCATTTGAAATCAAATTATTTTTCAGCACATCTGGTTTGCTCTTCTTCAAACCCATCCACAATGCACTATTCTGAGGCAAATGCAAGTTGGCAGCACCTTTCTACCCCTGGAGGCTGTTGCTGTGCCAGCCAGGGGTGTGTTTCGGGAAATGAACTGTCCCCTCTTCCTCATCTACACAAAACTAGCTCTGGGAATAGCGCACCCTCCCACTGAGGAAATGTCAAGCTGGCCACAGACGGAAAAATAGGCCCCAGACTTTCCTTTAAACCTAACTATGAATGGCAGGTAACACCCTGGTCACTTTCATGTTAATGAAGTTCTGGTGACCTCTCCCCTCTGCCCCCTTTGAGCTGATAGGTGTCACATACCTCACACCCAGGTCATTCTGGCAAACGTTCTAAGCAATTGTTTCTACTCTAGTAGAGGCTTTTCTCTAAGGGGGAACTCTGAGCAGGGTCAGCTGCTGCAGTCGACTGGACTAGATGTATAACTTCTTAAAAGTTACTTTTTACTTTTCCTATATTTGTTAAAAATCCGACTTCGCCAGTGGATTGCATTTTTATATATGATAAAATAGTGTTCGAATAATCGCAGTAACTTATCCCAAACCAAAGATAGCAGAATTGTTATTTTATCTGAGCATTTTTTTTTTGTCACGCAACAGCTTCAAACCTCCAAGTTGAAAAACTGAAAATAGTTTTGGAGGGTTAGTCACCTTAAGGTACATGCCAATATTAAACTCTTGTGTGTACCACTTGTAAGTACAAGGCACCATATTGTATTTATTTATGTAATACTGAGGTGTTTTTCTGTCAAAAAACAGATGTTTTAACAGTTTCACTGCCAGGTTTGAAAGCAGGGGCCTGGCTACACAGGTAGATTTGAGTCCTTTTTTTCTTTGTCAGTTTAGCGGATGACACATGCTTTAGTCCATGAGTAACAATTACATTTCCATGCCATATGTGTTTTATTTGCAAAATATACTATAGTCTTACTGGGAATCTTCATATGCCAATTATGAGTTAGCTAGTCATATCATCTTTAGTGGTCATGAAGTCTCAATCAATGAGGACTGGACAGCAGTGTCCAGTGTGTAGAGTTCAACACATTCAATCTTGATTAAGGGCCTCCTTTAGACTTTGGTGGTCCCACCACGGAACCGTCAAAGCTGTGGGAGGATGCCAACCCCATGGCAGTATTATCCCCCTTGTCCTATTACAATGTTGCCCCGGGTCTGACTGGTGGGATCATTGCTACAAGATAGCACTCTGCTCCCTTAAAGGAGCTGAGTGCTCTCTTATAGCACAGAGGGGGCCAACAAGCACCTTCGGAATGTACACTGTCTACAAAGCAGACGGTATGCTTTCCAATGGTGCTGGGCAGGGAGGCCCCCGGCACACCCTCACTGCCAGGCTTTCCATGTTGGTGAAACCACCATGGAAAGGCTGGTGGTGAGGGGAGTTGTAATCAGCCAGGTGGCACTGAATTCAGAGCCACCCTGGCCGAGTACAACTCTGACGGCTGTCATGCCATTGGGAACCATGTTCCTAGTGAGGATGATGGTCCCCTGGTTGGTCTGCCCACCAGGGTTGTAATTGGTCAGTTGGACAGCCCAGAGTGTGGCAGTCCAACCTTCAACGTGAGTGTGGCGGTCCTCGGACCGCCACACTCGTAATGAGGCCCTAAGTCTTTAAATCACTAACATTAACATACATTGGTAAACAAAATGCAAATTACAATCTCAGCTACTTAAAAAGTATTCAAAATCTAGTTAACCTATTACAGAAAACATTCTAAAAACAATTCATACAATTCATTTTATATTTAAATATCTGTAGCAACTGAAACTCTAAATGGATCCTATTTCCTCAAGCAATTAAATATTGACTAAAACTTTATAACCCCATTAAAAAAAAAATCAAACATTTGTAGTCACCATTTTCAAGGTTTTTTCAAGTTTAAAAAATAATAAAATATGCTTGAACTTTTTTGAAACTTTTGAAAGATCAAAAATCTCTTCAAATTAAGCTTGCATTTAAAAAAAAAACTTTTAACTATATTGTATCTTTTTTCAACAAGAAAGATCAGTTTAAATTGTAAGGTAATGAATTAATGTGAAGCTTGACAAATATATCATATAAATAACAATTCTAACCCTTGGAAGATTTATAAACACTTAAACAATTTAAATAATTGAATGTCAACACTCAAAGACTTCAGATCAATACTTTATTTTTGCACCAAGACCTAAACATCAATTGAAACCAAATACATGAAAACAAAAAACAAAACATCCTGACTTTGTAATTCAACATTGATCCTTGAAGTTCTTTCACAGCAAAATCATAAGGAAATGCTGTATTGATTCCTCTGTACCAGCTGGTTTTTGATACATTTACAGGTTGAATATTTCAGCTGAATATCACCCACCAATATATCATGAAGGTAAATATGTAAAGGTAGGCATAGATTTACTCCACTTAACTTGACATATATGTACCTTGTTGTTCGGATAGAGCATTATGGTACTAGAGAGCGATAACTAACAACAAGACATAAGTCACATATTGAGCCTGCTCGCTAGTGTAAAGAAGACACCATAACTTAAGGAAAGGCATGGACCATGTCTCCAGAAGAATACAAATGAATGCATCTGAATAAAATCACAATGTAACCATCAGCTTTCTATTATGTTTTTTCAGTTACACATACACACAAACACACACGCAGCACAAGTCATAACCTAATCAGGTAGGGAACCTGGGCATGCAGAGATACACATGCAGAAATACAAATATTTTACACCAGTCCCAGGACTAGAAACTGTAAATTGCAATGGAAAACGTAAGCTAGCCCATATGCAAATGCAGCCAAGCAACAGTAGTTCAAAATATCTGTAAACTCGTCCTCAAAAGGACCATATTCCTGAATTCTATTACTCTCTTAAACACACATTCACTATAGCCAAGAAGATCCAAAAGAAGTATTCCTTGAATTGCAAACTCTCCAGGATCTGTAAACAGTCAGCACAAAATGAATTCAGCATCCACCATCTTTCCTAGATATTTGATCCTTCTCTTTGAATATATCCTCAGTAAGAAAATGCCCGTTTTTGCATGGTCATCCTAATTTATGCTGAATGGTATTGCTTGTTATTAGACTCTTCACAGAGGTACTGCTGTCCAGTACCCAGTGTATGTGCTCTGACTTTTAAGACATGTAGAAGTTGGCTAATCCCACAATGAGGCAGAAACCTCTCTTATAAGGTTATAGTGTGCTTTGAAAATTCACAAACTATAGCATGACATAACATGTAGGAAATAAATTTTACAATATCCCTATAGTGATCTGGTAAAAATCCAATTAAACAGATTTTTGATAAACATTACATAAAGATCACATTTAGAAAGTTACCCTTTACCTGCTTGATTTGCCATAAGGCTAATTAACATTAGCCTTTATTGCCTGCCTTTGCTGAGTCCTGTAGGAAATACAAAAGATGTGATAAAATTCCTCCCAGTAGCACACAATAGGGTGATCTAAATGGGTAGAGATGAATCTTCTGAGCTCAAAGAAAATGCATGATCGGGGGCATGGTTGATATCACACTATCAGATCCCCCATCACAGGTCTGTCTGAAGCATATTTAAACACTTTCCCACTTCAAAGGGCATAAACAGGATGCCAGGACAATTGCTGTGTACACCTGTCTGGTTGCTGAAGGTCCCTGGTTTGTCCTACCAGAAACCTGTCTCTGGGTTCTTTATGGGTGTGGTGCTTGCTTCAAAATGTATTATACTATTAGATGTGGATTACCATAGTACTCAACCCACTCACACCTCAGCCTCACAGCCCAGATTTAGTGTGGCCGAAAACCTTAACTTAATTGAATTTGCCTGGCCACATTAAATTGGGGGTCTTTTTTCTGTAAAGCAAAAATTAACTACTGAAAAAGCAAGTAGGCCAGAGCCTGGGTAACTTTACTCCGCTGGTCCAAGAGGAATTAGGAGTGTCTTGGGGTTTCCCACATCCATAGGCTGGTGAACCCAACAAAGTTCGACTCTAACCCAGCTTTACTCAGAACACTGCTCGGCTGGTGAAAGGATACAAGGAGGAATGAAACTGCTGCTCTTGGCATCTCTGATCTCTGAAAAGGACCTGAGGAGGTTGGACCCCCTTCATCTTGAAATACGAGGGCAGAAAGATCTCCAAGGACCATACGGCTGATACCCTGGGACAGTACAGATACATAAAAAAGCTGAAGAGGAAATTCCTGTGAAGAACCATGTGGCATTGGATTGAATTTCCTGTTTGTCCCACATTTAGAAGATTGTTTCTCACAAAAACAACAGCCTCTTTTGATATTGGAACTTAGATACTTTTTTAGAACTTTCCTACTTCCACAGCCTGGCAGAGCCTATCTACATGGTCTAACTGACCCACACCATATTGCAATTGGTGTCAAATTGCACCTAGGTCCCAGCATGCTGAGACCATTTAGTACCTGTGGCAATATTTGGAGCTGCTTTCACTTAAATATTAAAAGATTCATGTTTCTGGTTCTCCTTATTATTTTTTGGTCATTTTTGTGTAATTTTGTTTATTGTATTGCTTATTATATTTTTCTCCATTCTTATAAATTAGATGGAGATGTTTATTGTGTTGTGTTTTTGTTTTTCTAACTGTTTTTCTACACCGTCAAGACTGTTTGCTTTGTGCTATAACTACCAAGGCCTTAACTCACCTTTAAATTACTGAAACCTTTGATTGGACCTAACAAGATAATGACTTTATTTCTTGTGGCGACACAAAATCCCCCTACTAATAAACCACTTTCTCATAGTCTTGCTGCACATCTACACAGTAAACAAGAAAACTTTGACCTGACCATGTATGCTTTCCGATGCAATGGGTGGTGAATACTGCCACAGTGAAATCTGTCAGCAACACCGAATGAGCAAGCTTTAACTGCTTGCACCAATGTAGGCCATGAAACAAAATAGGTAGCAGCTGGCAAGATGCTTAAAACATCAAAGACAAGATGTTCTTCTTTTCAAGTATGACAAAGCTGCATGGATGGCTACTCTATCTACTCAAAGATGTTGTCTATGGCTGAAGGACACCAAAACTGGGATCCAAATTACTAGCCAAAAACTGAAATGCCGGCCATGATCTTGCCCCACTTTCATGACCCTTCTCATATCCCCTCATGTCTGTTATTTTCAAGAATGAACTATTCTTCTCTACTCACGTGCATATTATTTCTCAGAAATTATTCTTGTACCTCTGCTTCCTGTTTGGACACTAAATATTGGACCTCAGTCATTACATGTATGGCCTATGCATTCCTTAACTAGGCGAATTGAGCCTTCGTGTGTATCATCAAAGTAATTTTAGATTTGCTATTAATGTTTTTGCTGTGGCAATAATTTGGAGTCAATTTTATCTTCATTGACATTACAGAAAATTGACATTATATAAAATTTACTGTACAACACCAATGCCTATTATATTGCCACATTAAATTAAAAGCACTCCACTAGCTAGCTGTTTAACAAAGAATTATGTTTAAAACTTTTGCAATGATACATAAAGCCCATAAAAGCACAACACTGGGCAGCTTTTAGAAAATATTCATAGCAAACCAACCGAGCAGACATCTAAGTCTGTCCCCACAACACCATCTCTCACTATTCCTCCTGACATGAGATAGCTTATGGCATGGCCCCTCCCACTGGGACTTCATCATGAAAAAAAACTTTAGGCCCTTCAGCAAACAAGTAAAGGCCCATCACTTTCATCAAAAGTTTCATTCTTTATAACTTTCTAGCAGATTTTAGTTTCTCCATTTCCTCTCCCTGCTCTTCCAGTACTATGTAGCATGCTGTGATTGCAGAAACCCTTCCAAAACATCAAGTTAATAAATTATTCAGACCAGTGAAAGGGCGTTCACATACATGAAATAGAAAATCTGTGCAGAAGCACAACAACTATGCAAAGAGAAATGGCTAACAATCAAACATTACCAAATGAGACTCCCAATAAGTACCTAGTACAGAGATGAGCTCAGATTAAGGCTATATGGAAAATCAAACACAAATACCCAGCAATATGAATTAGAAAATGTTGTAACTTCTACAGTCACAAAATACTGTCTTGCTGGAAATGTCTTGGTTTACATAATTCAAAAGGTTTAGCACTGTAATAACCTATGGACATGTTTTAAAGTACATGCTGGGGGTTGGAGGCAACTAGGAGTCAGCAGTGCTGAGACTCATGTCGTCTGGCTACCTGGTACAATTTCTTCTATGATCCCTGCAACACAGAACACGTAAGACGTACCACTGAAGGAAGGCAAAATTCCCCACCCTGCAAAATAGTTAACCTTATTCCCATCTATTATACCTTTCTCTTGAGATGGATGTGGCTGTGGAATAACACAGGTATGTGTCAATATATAAGGAACAGTGTTGAAGATGTCTGGATGGCTGCATTATCCCAGAACTGCAGAGATACATACTCTAAAATATATATCTATAATAAAAGAGGTGCATAACATATTTAATCCATTATCATTGGTTATGCTTCATCTTTCCATCCGCAGAAATACATAAATCAGATTTTTGCAACAATAGTAAGAAATCAACCTCTGGAGCAAGCCTTATGACACTGACAACTCACTTTGACCCATATGTATGCTACAGTTGCGCTGAATGCGTGTCATTTTTTTTTATGCAAACCTAACGCAAACCTAAATCCATATTTATATTTTGATGTTAGACACATCTAACGTAAAAATATAGGAGTTTGCACTATTTTTGGGAAGTGTGCTACTACCTTGCATCATTGAGATGCAAGGTAGGCGTTCCCATTTAAAAAATTGTGCTATATCCATAGCCCCATATGTATCCACCTGTGCTAAAATGATGCACTGGTGGGAGGAGGGGCTAAATATTGGTGCGAAGCTTGCTTTGCACCATTATTTAACACCTGGGTCAGACCAGGCATTAGGGTACCTGTGGACCTATTTCCCTGGTTAAACAACATGGAATGGGTCCACAGGTGCCCTCCCCAAGCCCCAGGAACACCCCCACCAGAGGGACACCGGAGGATGGGGACCCCATCCCAGGTAAGTCCAGGTGAGTTTGTTTTTTTTGCCCTCGGGGGCCTTCTCTTGGGGCCCCTGCATGGCACAGGGTGCAATGGCTATGCCCAGGGGACACTTGTCGCCTGTGCTGGCCATTGGTGTGGTGGGCATGACTCCTGTCTTTCATAAGACAGGAGTCATGTTTTTGGTGGTTGAGTGCCAAGAAATGGAGCTAGTCTGGTTAGAGGCATTTTTTTTTAAGCACAACCCTATCCTCTCCTTTCCTACCTCTCCCCCTACCTGGCTAGCGTCTTCTTCTAAGATGCTAGCACAAGTGTAGCGCCGGCTTGCGCCAATAAATAGATACAGTGCTGGGCTGGCATTGTTAAATGACAGAAGCCGGCATTAAACTTTTTGCAGCAAAACTCCATTAGCACAGTTTTGGGGCAAAAAGCATAAATAGAGGCCTTTGTCCTGCTAAACCTGTACATGATTGAGTACCTAGAAAGGATGTAATTTTTTCTCTACTCATGTTTTACCTAGCCACTAGCCATGTTAGTCCCACAAAGTGGCACAAGCCACGGTATACTACAATGATGCGATAGAAGTATATGTCAGCAATCACAAAATAGCCTTTTCCAATCAGGACGTGGGCAGTTGATGTCATGATATTGCAGTTCACCTGTTTTAGCTAGAGGTGCATCTATGTCCAAGGGATTCATATGGTCCCATCTGCATCATGTATCTCAAAGGAGTTACTGAAACTATATGCAGGATTTGTATTGGAATTTGCTATTTTTTGCCTCACAAAATTGACCCAGTTTCCCTGACATACAGCCATACATCACAGGCATCTCTTTCCCCCCCCTCATGGGGTACTCAAATTACCATGTGCCAGTATCCAAACTCAAATAATTCACCCATTGCATGTGAGACAAAGAAGGAAGAACAGAAAAAGAAATCTTGCTTGGCAAAGTCATGAATGCCGTTAGCATTAGTAAGGTCAGTTTGGAAAAGGGCACCAACCTACTTACATGTAATAAACTCAGGGCCTGATTCAGATTACTCTGTCACAACAGTGATGGATATCCCATCCACCGAAATGTAAATCCCAATTTTTGCTCTTCGATTTATATTTTGGTGATGGGATATCTGTCACTGCTGTGACAGAGTAAACCCAACAGTAATGGTGGTCAGGCATGGCAGAGGAGAACAATGGACAGGATCAGTACTTAGTTGACTGTCATGCCACAGGCAGAACAGGTGGTGCATTTTGTATCATTTCTTATTTCTCAACATGATCAATAGAAGTTGACATGTAACCTAATAAAGCATGTGTGGGCAGCTTTCCTTGTATCGCAGTACACCTAATTGCAGAAATCAGATTAGCAGGCAAAACAGTGAAAGACAGCATTTAAAGAAATGTAGAAAAATACATAGTACAAGGATATGGCACTGGAAGGGCAACATATAACAGCCTGCAATTGTTGCAGGATATGATTGTTGTTATGCATCATCGGCATGTTATGGTCCCACTAAAGGATGAAGAGCCAAGCATGGTCCAGTACTTTAGCCATGCAGCACTCTCCCTGAATAGTGACAGTGAGAGGACAACTACTGGCCATCATATCCTATCCTACTAATGATTAATTGGTGTGTACATCTCTAACATTATGCTTAAATACTATTTGTAGACCACATTGGTGTAACCAGCACCCAAGCTCTAACTTGGCATCTTCTGCAATTATATTACTGGATTGTCACAGGTGGTGGTATCCAGTGTAACTAATCTTGTTCTCACTTTAATGTAAACTACATTGTGTGTATGCGTATAGAGCTAGGGTAATAGATCAAAAGGACCATTGAAGAGGATAATGGTATGTTGGTAAAGTTGCTGGCATTAGGATTTGCAGTCCTCTATACACTCCTGTACAGTATGTTAAAGACCTGGGAAGCCCTTTATGCATTTTGGACAGTGACCAAAACATGCTTTGTTCCACTACAAAAAGGGGTATAAGTAGCAAATGGAATGCCTCCTCTCCACATTGTCCATTCATTCTGGACACATTTGTAGTGTCATTTGTAGAAGCTATTTTTACCAACTGCATCCTAATTCTATTCTGCATAAATCATAACCTCACTCAACCGTATATATTAATCTAATTTGCTAATCTGGTATTGAAGTGTATCTCAAATAAATGCATAACTAGATGAAACAATACATAAACTTGGGCTTACACAAAATGTTAAATAATTTTTAACCAGAGTGTTTTGCCACATTCTCAGATCAAAGAGCATAATCCACTTCATACCTTTCTAGTGTCACTGATGTGTTACCAAAAATATTTTACTATAATATCCATTGAAGATACTTCTTCATAGAGAAATAAAATGGAGTGGCACCAAGTGAAAGGTCAGGTATGATGTTTTTGATAATAAACAACTTCTGGGTTTTAAGAGATGAATGGGCAGAGAGCATTAGGTTCAGCTGCTCTGAATGAAACTTTATTATTGTGATCCGATTCTGATGTCACTTTAGATACAGCACAAATAGATAGAGTAATGTAATCTCAAACAAGTGATCTCTCTGGCAGTTTCTGCTGAATGGACTGGAATATGACTTGGTCAACTTAACTGCAGTATAGTATTACCTGTGATTTTCTTTAAATGCAATTTGTCATACACTTCATAGTGCATTTGTAATATGGGGCCAGATGTATCAAGGTTTTTTGCATTCGCAAACGGTGCAAATGCCTGTTTGCGAATGCAAAAAGCCAGTTCAGAATGTATGAAAGACATTCTGAACGTAATTTTAAGGAATCACAAAAATAGCGATTCCTTAAAATTGCGACCCTGTTTAGAGAGTCGCAAATTGCGACTCTCTAAATGAGAAATCGCAAATAAGGATTCCTTATTTGTGATTTCTTAGCACATGTATGAAGCCATTCCTAAATGCGATTTGGGCATTTAGGAATCGCTATTTACCACCAGGTTGAACCTGGTGGTAACCATGTGCAAAATTTAAAAATGCATTTAAATTGCATTTTTTTAAATGTACATGTAAAGCACACATGCCCTTTGGGCATGTGTGCACCTTACATGTCCCAGAAAAAGAAGTTGGGGTGCAGCAGAGGGGGCCTTAGGCCCCCAGCACCCTGGGGTTTTCCATTTCCAAAATTGCGATTTCTGGTTATGAAATCGCAATTTTGGAAATGCAAACAATTCGCAGCTATGGGCCAACAGGCCCATAAGTGCGAATGGGGACAAATTCTCTATTTGGGATTCGGTAATAGCATTTGCGATTTTCAAGAAATCACTATTACCGAATCGCAAAAATCATACATACCTTTTTGCATTTCTGAAATAGCGATTTCTTAAAAATCGCTGTTGAGAATCGCAAATCGGTTGTATGATACATCTGGCCCATGGTGTATAAAAATGTAAATGCTGAAATGTGCAATTGAAAATATATGTTCCCTTCAGAAACCACACAGCATGTCCTTAATTCTACTGAAGATTTTTGTAACCATGATTACATCCAGACACAAGGGGGCATATTTATACTCTGTTTGCACCGAATGTGCGTCAAAAATTTTGACGCACATTCGCCGCAAACACTGCCCCATATTTATACTTTGACGTCCGACCCCGCGGGTGTCAAAGTTCCACCATGTGCGTCATTTTTTAGAAGGGGGAACCAGCCTTGCGTTAATTATATGCAAGGTAGGCGTTCCCTTCCAAAAAATGACTTTAAGGCCTGTGCCCCATATTTATACTGTGACGTCATTTTGACGCACAGGAGGGGGCAGGCCTTAAAAAACGGCGCCCAGCCTGATGGGCGCTGTTTTTTAACGCCTGGGTCAGGGCAGGCGTTAAGGGACCTGTGGGCTCAGAATGAGCCCAGAGGTGCCCTCCCATGCCCCCGGGGACACCCCCTGCCACCCTTGCCCACCCCAGGAGGACACCCAAGGATGGAGGGACCCATCCCAGGGAAGTTAAGGTAAGTTCAGGTAAGTATTTTTTTTCGTATTTTTTTTTGTGGCATAGGGGGGCCTGATTTGTGCCCCCCTACATGCCACTATGCCCAATGACCATGCCCAGGGGACATACGTCCCCTGGGCATGGCCATTGGGCAAGGGGGCATGACTCCTGTCTTTGCTAAGACAGGAGTTATTTCAATGAGGGTTGGGCGTTAAAAAAAAATGGCGCAAATCGGGTTGAGGCCAAAATTTTGCCTCAGACCTGACTTGCCCCATTTTTTGACGCCCAAGCTCCATTTTCCTCCACGCCGGCGCTGCCTGGTGTGAGTCATTTTTTTTTACGCACACCAGTCCGCAGCGCCGGCTAACGTCATCCAATAAATAAGGCGCCCGCATGGCGCTTTGGAATGGCGTTAGCCGGCGTTAAAGTTTTTGACGCACAACTGCGTTGGCGCAGTTGTGCGTCAAAAAGTATAAATATGGGCCTAGGTGTGTGTGTGTGTGTATATATATAAAAGTTGAGTGGCTGGGGTCTGTGTGGTATTTATTTGGAAACCATAATTCCTTAATGAATTAATGAACAGTATCTAACTTACATCCTTATGAATGCCAGTTTTGTTTTGACCAAAGGCTTCTGACTCATCTGAAGAAAGATACCAAAAGACATGCCCATCATGCAGACTCATTGGTATTTCCTTCTACTAGGTACACATATGTTGCACATGTGGCTCTCTTGAATTAAAATGTTCATGTTCTTGAGGCAACATAGAGCGGCTGTGCCAGAAGGCAGACTCCATCCTTGGGTGAGAAAGGGCAGCCTGGAAATAGACTGGAGGTGGTGTATCAATCCTGATGTGTGGCCTACTCATTGGATGAGTGAGCAGCAACCTATTTGTAGTCTAGTTGGGGAGGCCTGCTGGCCTATGAAGAGTGAAGATGGAGCCAGTGAGACAGGCACCACAAAGGTGCAGAACCCGCCAGATCCTGACAGACTCAAAGAAGGTGCTGGCACCACATGGCGGGCTAGTAAATATGAAAAGGTTGCTGTTGAAGATCTGCTGCACAGCTGAGCCCCAAGAGGAGGGACTCAGCTGTGCAGCATCTCATCTTAGGGATGGGGGACAGAGAAAGAAGGCTGGTGTATGAGACAGCAATCAGAGCCACTGTTGGGTGTTGCGCTTCCTAGGCAGAATTTGAAAACTGCAGGAGTAAACACAAGAACATGGAAGAGGCATCATGAACCAGACAATTAGTAGAGTGTGAGCTATCCTGCATTAGGATCAGGATGTGGGAGAGATGTGAGATAACCAGATCACACTGCTGAAAATTACTGCGGAGATCATCACATCACTGTATGTTCACTGGGAGTTCCTTTCTAACAGGATTCCAAATGTAAAATTCCCAATGTAATAATAGTGTTCCTTGTAAATACTAGCACAGCTGGGTTGTAAACTGACAGGCTGCAGAGAAGGAGCCTTAACATAAAAGGATGAGGGATGAAGGTTACATAGAAAGAGAAGGCTTCATGTTATTGTAAGACCTCCCTTCAGCCTCTGCTCGTTTCTATTCCAGCACATAAGAGGGAGCATAAATGCCACAGGAAGGTGGAGATGGAGGGATGCATGAAAGTAGCAGCCCAGTAGTCCCTGCAGAGCCCCATAGGTTGAATACAAAGAGTGCTATTTAAAATGGTACACATACACTGAGTAAATCTACACCTGTAAGTTTACTCTCACAAGTTGGAGAAAATTAACCTCTTTTGGCAATTCACAATTTATAAGTATGAATTTACTGCAAAGTGGAGGAATACACTTACATGCCTGAAATCCCTGGGACTAAGGAGTGGAGCCTATTTACAAGTGTAAAGTTACTACTTGTAACTTTTCAGATGTAGGCGAGATCTTCATCACTGGGTCAGAAATCTTCTTATGGCAAAATATAGGGAAAAGGTAAACATTTTATTAAACTTAAAAAAAATACTAACACTATGTTTAGGATAAATATTATTGTAAATTGACTTAATGTATTTATTTAAAATGTAGAACAAAATACAAATATACAGCACGAATAACTAATAATATTTAATTAAATTGTCTAAATATATTGTTTAATTATAACATATACATCTAAAATAAAATGCTTATAGGTAGAAGGCAGTAAAATGATTAGAATGTATGCATAGAGTGAATGTAAACTAAATACATTAGTTTTAAGTGTAAAATAATTGTTTTAGTTATCATATATATATATATATATATATTTATATATATATATAGAGAGAGATATATAGATACATATGTGTGTATATATATATATATATATATAGACACACATGTATATATATGTAATCAAAAGATTTGAAGACAGAGGTTATCTGAAAGAGGCTATCAAGAAAGCAAGTGACAGTGCTGACTTAGCCTACAGACAGAGCCTGCTATATGAGCAAAGATCTGATCATGAGGATAGTGATGGAGGAGTTATATTTTTAACTACATATTCAGCGCACGCTAGGAAGCTCAGAAACACACTGATGATGTTCTCAGAATACATCTTTTTTTTTACGTCTATTTATTAGTTTTCAATATTGTGAAGGACATTACAATATGTCATTTTGTTGAGCAGATTGCCATTTTCATATATAGCATTAAGGCGCATTGAATTAAATATTGCTGAATCGGAAGAACAGCAGAAAGTGTTCCTTCACAAAAGCTTATGGACAGTTACTACATTCATCAACAAAACTATTAAATGAAAACCAGCGTAATGCATTCATGGAACTATATACGGTGCAATGGGATGACGTGATTGTTGTTTTTAGTACAATGTTGAGTATCTAGGGACGGGGCATGTAGTGGAGACATTCATTATAGGCATCTTAATATATACAAGATGCATAGCAAACACGTATCAGTGTATGGCTCACATCTCAGGGTGGGTGTAAATCATTCTTTGCCTCTACTTTGAGTACTAGTGGATCCCAACATTTCCTACCTGTAGAAATAATACCTCGAGTTCGAAGCCAACGGAGATGATGTGCTTCTGCTTTGGCCCAATTTAGCAGATCTTTTAACCATTTGGATATAACCGGAGGGGTAGAAGATTTCCATGCCATAACAATCCTGAGTTTAAATAATACAAAGGCTAAGTCAATTAACCTGTGAAGGTATTTAGCCCCTTTTTTTTGGGACCAATGCCCAAGAAAAAAGAGGTAGGTGTTAGAGGTAGGGGATGCGTGATCAGCGGGACGACTTTAGGGTGGTGCGGCCAACCAGGTGCTGACCTTAAGGGGGGCACTGTGTTTAGCAATAACTTACCTAACTTGCGATTTAAAAGCACCCGCTGAAATGTTTCTTGTGCGTCCAGCCTTCAGGAAGCAATTAAAATGTCAAGATACCTCTTGTGATTAATGTTCTTGCTAGAGAGAGAGATTGAGGTTTGTTGAGTGGCAGCTTTGACTCGGCATAAAGTAGGGAAGAGGGTTAATGTGCCTGCTTGCCTGCTGCAAAGAACAGAATGATATTTTGTGTAGATAGCTGAGTGGATTAGTAAATCAGGCCTTTACAAGCCCTTCAAAACAAATGTATGTGAAAGGGGGGCTATAGAGAGATGAGTGCCACATATGTCGGGTAGTAGTGAGGGATCCGAGAGCGCCTGGTGCAGTTGCCATCTTGGCTACTCCCCCCACTCAGGATACATCTTGATGCAGCTCCACAGGTTACCTTCAGAAGCCAATTCTTAAGGGATGTACTCAGTAAGAATCATGTTGTGATTGACATCCCTAAAAAATGAAAGGTGGGCTTCTTCTGTTGTGGTAAATGCAAAGCTTTCAAAAACAGTCATGATATAATGGAGTTTGTGGGTCCCAACACCATGAGAGTGTCCTCAATTCACAAGATGATAACTTGTAACACTGAGTTTTGTGTTTATTGTTTTGCATGCCAATGCAACTTGATGTATGAGGGGAGTGCTGCACACAAAGCAAAAAAGCGGATTTTGGATCACCTAAGGGCCATAAAGCACAACAACTCTCACTAGCCTGTGGCACAGCACTTTGCTAATGCACACAGTAATACTGAGTGCTTGAGAATTTTTGTGATTCATGCCATCTTTCCTAGTGCAAAGGGTGTGATAGAGAGAGATCCCTAATGAAAAAGGAGTCCATGTATATCCTAGACTTCGATACGGTAGCCCCTCGAGGGTTGAACGCTGATGAGGAATTGGCATCCCATCTGTAGTAGTTTGCAACTGTTAATGTTTCCATTTAGCTTAATATGAATAGGTGAGTATAGATTTTACCAGTGTTTTTAGCAGTTTTACATGTTTATTTGCTTTTGTTTATTTTGTTTCAGAAGCCTCCACGAGGTGATGGGGAACATTTATTAACTTAATTGAGATGCACACTGTGGGATGGTTTTGTTTTCATGTTATAAACTATGATTGCTTTTCAGGGGCACAATGGGTGTGCACATTTCAGTACTAATTTTAGTGGTCTTTATTGTGTTGATGACCCACATTGGCCATAAATCATCATATGCATTTGCATGAAGGGTACATCAGGAGATTTAGGGCTGTATGAGTATGTACCTGGTAATATGGCTAACAACATTGTGTAAAGTGATAAGTGTCATATCATGTGCATGGATTGCATTTATGTTTCCATTAGATGTAACACGCTAACCATTGAGGCTCAGCATTGGTGGGATACTTTTAAGGCTGTTAGTAGCATGATCTTAGCACTATTATGAAAATTAAGATATGTGATGATAATTCAAGATGGCACCTGGTTTTGCATAATTATGACAGTATGTGCACGGATTATAGCAATGGTTCCGGTATATGTAATATATCAATTGTTTAGGTTTAGTATTGCCGCAATATTTTTGAAGCTGAGAAATTACATGATTTCACAATCAGCATAAGCACTGAGATATGAGTTAATATGCTAATTTGGCACCCATTTTTGTCTTTTTACAAATTATATATGTATTTTGTCCATCCTCGATGGTTACAAGTATGTATGTGCGTGTCCTTCTTTTATGTTGTTCACTTATTTATGGTGGTCTGGGCACACTGTTATTTTACCCGTGATCAAGGTACGGCTGGGCCGAAACGCGTTGGGAAGAAGCCTCCAGTAAAAGCACTTGAAAGCAACCCTTACTGTGTCGAAACGTATCAATCTTATTGTGCTGATGTTATGTAGGTTGCCGAACTCTGCCGTAGTGAAAAAAGGTGCAGCAGCATCCTTTCTGTGTCTGTGATAGATAGATAGATAAATAGATAGATAGATAGATAGATAGATAGATAGATAGATAGATAGATAGATAGATATGTATATATATATATATATATATATATATGTATATATATATATATATATATATATATATATATGTGTGTGTGTTAAAGTTGTAAGACAATAAATTAATTAATGTTAATATTATTTCCTACGGGATGTAATTTCAAGACCATGCCTCCATTAGCTTCAGTGGAGGGTGTAGGCCATCCCTGGTGCTGGGCCTAGCCCCAGGCCTGAGCTGACATATGTTTACTACTGTTTTAGATCCTTTTTTAGCAGTCGTATCTTTAGAAGTGCAATTTTTTCAAAGTAATGGTTTCATCTTCTATGGGTGGGTGCATGTCCAGCAATAAACCAATTACTCCTCTCAAACCCTTTCTATTTAGAAGTGTTGGCCATTTTCCAGCCACTCCCTCTACCCCTACCACATTTACTACTAATATTAGGGTTGGGCAGAGCTAATAGAGTTATACTCTGTGGAATTCTGCAGAGTTGGTTTAAAACTCTATGGAATTTCAGGGAGTTCCACAAGCGGTGGAGTGCTGCCTGCCCTAGTGACACCCAGGACTGAATGAGCCCAATCGTGGACATGGTAAGTGGGGTCAGACCTGACCCTGCTAGCACTTCCGAGATCGGGCAAATTCAGGCCAGAGCCAAAGGCAACGAAAGCTGCCATTTCAGGCCTCTTGTGCACCGGCCTGCCCCAGGGCAGGCTGGTGCACAACAGGCCAGGGCAGGGGGTGCACAAGAGGCCTGAAACAGCCCTGGCCTGAGTTCAGGCCAGGGCTGTAGGTAGAGAAACTGCCATTTTAGGCCTCTTGTGAACCAGTGGGCACAGAACAGAAAAAAAAAAAGACTTACCTGGATCCTCCCAGGGTCCTCATTGCCAGCAGCCTGGCTCTCTGCCTCTCTCTGCCCCTGCTCACAAAGGAAGGCCTGCCTTGTATTTGAAGGTGATGATGGCAGCAGCTCCAGCCGCCAACATTGAACAGAGTGCGCACTGCATCCCAGTTTTGGGCCTCACAGTGCAAGCGCAGACGGTCCAAGAACTGAGCTCACCGTTCACCCATGACTAATACGCATGTGTGCATGTGAGGAGATCTCCACATTTGGTAAGAGATCTCCCCACAAAAGATAGACCCAACAGAGACCTCCACTTGGAGTATTGTGAATGGCATTTTGTGTCTATGGGTAGTACTGTTGTAGTACTATGTAATGTGCTACAAATTATAGTCCATGAATAGGGCCCAATTAATATAGAAATGAATATGCTTTGCACTTCTGTCTCAGAAGTTGACTTGGCAGCTTGACAAAACTGTTTATTAAAGTTAAAACAATTAGGATTTCACTAGCAAAACTACAACCATCTAGCAAAGTACAATTATCTGTTTAGACCATGAAGGCTCTTTTGGAAGATGCCAAAGGCAGATCTAAAGATCTATAAGAAATAATATCTGACCAAAATCTGGATATTCCAGGTGCCAAAGAGAACTGAGGGGTAGTGATCTGAAGTATTTGTTGAGGAATGGATAACAAAAACACTCATGCCCAAATAACTATTATATTTTCTCTATCGAAATGTTACATGGAACCTCAGGGCCTCCACCAAAATCAGGAGTACTCCCAAGGGCAATAACAGAGCAACTGTGGAATTTTTGAAACAGGACTCCATACTACAGGTAGTCAGGGTAGAGGATCTGACAGCATATGAAAACACTACTAGCCACAGTTTCTCAACTTCAGTTCAGCATTGCAAAATCAAAGGATAAACTTTTCTATAAGGCCTATGAAAAAGAATGAAAGAATTAGAACAATAATGATGTCTTTCCCTTCCCTCCTTAAAGTCATCACTGTACTTAGGGGGGTCATTATGAACACTGTGGTAAACACTGCTGTGTTCATGCTGGAGGTCTCTCCATATTCCGCCAGCCCCCTTGAGACGCCGCCGGCCACATTACGACCATTCTGCTGGGCCTTGGGTGGAAACATTGTTTCCATCCGCCAGCCCAGCAGAATGCTGGGCCTGGACATGGCCGACGGCTCCACATGGAGCCATCATCAATGCCGCTGTGTGTTGCGCATATCACTGCCTAGAAATCACGCAGTGAACTGCGAGATGGGGCACTGCACGGGGGCCCCTGCACTGCCCATGCCAAGTGCAATCCACCATCGTCAGGCTGCCTGTTGGCGGTAGCCTGGTGGTGGTAGAGCACTGCCCTGTCGGATAATGTAATCCGCCATCATCAGGCTGCCTGTTGTTGGTGGTGGAGGGCCGCCACATGCTGCCATCCCTGTGTTTATTATATGGTGGTTTAGACCTCCATGTCTGTGGCGGTCTTTTCTGCTGCGACCGGCATGGCGGTCTGAACTGCTGGGTTCATAATGAGCCCCTTAATGTCCTTGCAAGTTTCCTGGGACTAACAAAGTTATGTTGTATAATGTTGATTTGTATAACAGGGAATATACCCATGAGGGTATCTTGTCCCATTGCAGGTTGTGGGACTTGTCTAGAGGAGCATACTTAAAGAGTCAGGTCTTCAGGTTCCTTCTGAATTCAGGATGAATAGAGGAGGCCCTAATGTGGATTAGGAGGCCATTCCATGCTTTGGGAGCAAAGTGTGAGAATGCACTACCTCCTGACCTACTTTTGTGTGTGCATGATACAAACACCAGATTAAGTACATCTGAGTTCAGGTGCCTGGAGGACAGGTGGAACTGCATGCAGCTGGTCAAGTAGGCTGGGCCTGTGTTGTGTAGTGCTGTATGCATGTGTGAGGAGCTTGAATTGTGTGTTCTGATGTATAGGGAGTTAGTTTAGCTCCCGCAGGTGACGTGTGAGAAGGTCATGGAAGGCTGAGGACCAATCTGCTGCTTGGTTTTAGATGGTCTGGTACCTCCTTGTGAGTTGGATGTTGATTTCTGCATAAAGGGTGTTACTGTAGTCTAGTTTGTTGGTAATGAGGGCCTACACAAGGTTCCCTACTGTTGTTAGGTGGTCAGTTGAATGTCTGTTCAGCTTTCTCAGTGTATGGATACAGGTTGAGGTGATGGCGATGACTAGAGCAGACATGTCCAGCTTGCAGTCGATGATGATCCTGATGTTTCTTGCTTGCTTGCTGGGGTTGAGGGATTAGGTCCTAGGTCCTTAGGCGGACTCCCATGGCAATGTATCCTTTATGAAAATTACCACTTCTGCTTTATTGGAGTTGAGTTTTAGGCAGTTGGACCTTATTAGGATGACCACTTTGATCATGTACAGATTGAAGTTGTTCCTGGTGTTGAGTATTTTGCCCTAGAAAGAAAAAAAACAGTTGTGGTAGGGGAGTATGTTTGTGCTGTGTGCATGAATGACATCTGCCAGCAACATCACATTGATGTTAAAAAGGGTTGAGCTGAGGGAGAAACTCTGAGAGACTCCACACATTTCTGTGCTTCTGAGGAGAAGGATGGCAAGTTGACGCTTTGTTTTCTCCCAGTGAGAAAAGTATATATCCATAGGAAACCAGTACTTAGTTGCCAACCTCGTGAAGCTGTCTTATGATGATGCAATAGGAGACTGGGTTGAAGGCTGCAGAGGGGTCAAGTAGAGTGAGGGCTGCTGTCTCTCCTCGGTTGGGAATTATCTGGATGTAATCTGTTGCTGCAATGAGACAACGAGAGCTGTCTCTATGTTCTAGTTAGGCCCAAAACATGATTGCTTGGTGTTGAAGAGCTAGTGGTTGGTGAGGTGGCTGTTGATGGCTTACTTCAGGACCTTGGCTGGGTAAGGAAGGAGGAAGAGTGGTCAGTTGTTTGTGTGTTTAGATGAGTCTGCCAAGGGCTTCTTCAATAGGACGCTGATAGCTGCTTGCTTCCAGGCTTCTGGAAATGTATTTGCCTTAATGAAGGTGTTTAGAATTAGGGGGGAACTTTACTGATGGGAACTGAACCTTTGTCAATGTCATAGTGGTGGTCAAGGGTCCTACCTGGCCGTGGAGTGAATGGTTTTTATAACTGCTGTGGTTTTCTCTATGGTGATAGCTTCACGTTGTCAGGATGTTACTTTTTCTGATGCCAGAAGCCCTGTCAAAAGTTATGTAAATGACTATGATTTTATTGCAGAAGAAGTCTGAGAGGTTGTTGCATCATTCCTGGGTTGGAGAAATGGTTAGAGCGGCCTGTCTTAGGGTGGTCACCCCCCAAACTTACTGCCTCTTCTCCATTTTGCTGAACTTATTTTTGATAGCCTGAGGGCTTTGTGCACTTCATGCCTGCTAACTAGTGCTGAAGTGCTTGTGCTTACTCAACTAAAACATGGATACATTGGCATATGCCCTATTTGCATATTTAATGTACTTATACATACCCTTGTAGAGTGGTATACCACATACACAGGACCTGTAAATTAAATACTACCAGTGGACCTTCTGCACTTTTTGTGCCACACAGGTAAGTTGCTCCCTAAACATGCCCCAGACCTGTCACTGCAGCCTAAGAGCAGTTTTAAAGTTCCATGTTGACTTGACAATAAAATCCTCTTGACAAGACCTAAACTCCCCAGTTTCGCCCCAAAGGCAGACCCTGGTAGTCCATAGGTCAGGGCACCTTGTAATAGAAAGATTAGACATGAATTGTTCTAGTTTTAAATGTACTGGTGGTGAAAAACTCCTAACTTTGTGTTAGGATTACCCATTCCATAGGATAACAGTGAAGATTGCTCATTACATTTAATAAAGTGTAAATTCCAAATGGGAGGAGGTTGCCATTTCGTGGTTGGTATCTTTGGAATTGTAGTGAAAAAGCCCATTGAACGTAAAGTTGGGTTTTTATTACAATTTTTAAGTTGGCATTTTTCTGACCTTAGTCCTTTTGTGCCTGTAGCTTGTTTTGTGTTGCATGACCAGGTGTAACTGACAGACTTTGTGAATCCTTCCTAGACAGTCACAAAATAGAAGAATTAGGTGTGCCTTAATAGGCCATCTGCTGGCGGGATGGAGGAGAGGAGCTGAGCAAATCCCCACTTGCAATTGAATATGGAGTGTTTTGTCGTTACACAAAATACATATCACCTTCACATTGTCCCTACAACCAGCAAGGACTGGAATGAGAAAATGCACCTCAAAGTCAATTTCTAGAAGCTTCTCCCATCTTTCAGGAGGAAGGTACCAGGGTATAAAAGTAGAATCTCAGACACCAACTTTTTAGTTCTCTTCTAGACCAGTGGACGGACTGTCAGAGGACTGCCTGTTGCTGTATCCTGCTGTGCACCCTGCAAGACTGCTTTGTTGTACCTGGAAGGACTGTTTGCTGCCTGGAGCCTACCTTGGAACCTTAGAGGTCAGCCCAGCTGTTGACCCTGCAACTTCACTTAAACCAGGACTACCAGACTGACCCCAAGGCCTAATCTGCTGGCCTCCCACCATCTTGAATCCATACCAGGACCAAACTTGAGTGATTCCTGAACCTTAAAGTGGTATCCCACCAGTCCTGGACCCTTGGTTATGGTGCTAAAGATGTCCAGATGGCCAAATCCCAAAACTGAGGAAAACCTTTGAACAGAAGCTGCTCTGAGAACCAAGAGGAGACTGGGACCAGCCTGCTCACCTATCTGCCTGAGGTGCATCGCATGTTGGATTGACTTTGCAGCATCTCCTCCTATGTTCTTCTCCATAGCAGTAAATCCCAAATGGTTATCCAGCCTTCTGTAACTGTTTTTAACTGCAGCCTTATTCCTTATCATGCTGGAGATTTCCAAAAAGAGATTAAGGGCCTGATTAGGATCTTGGAGGATGGAATACTTTGTCACAAACATGATGCTTATCCCGTCTGCCATATTACGATCTCTATAGGATTTCATGGGATTGTAACACGGCAGACGGGATATCCATCACATTTGTGATGGAGTAACCCCTCCCCCAAGATCATAATCAGGACCTAACTCTGAATGTAGAAATATTCACTGTGGCTTTGGTTGAAGGTTATCTGATGATTATGCTCCCTCCTCTGAAAACTCCCGCATCCTTGCCCCCCTGAACTTTACCTCCTTAGAACTTTGTCTCAAAATTTCTTCTACGTCCTGAGGTAAGCACTGACCTGGCCCAATCCACTTGTACTGCACTCCAACATGGTTGGCCATATTTTTCATATCTGATCCAGGTTCACTCAACTAGATGTCTGTGGGTGGTCATTTGACTTTTTAGGTGTCTAGTTTTTATTGAAAACCTAAGAAATTCCTAACTGATTCTATTGATTGGATTTTTGTCATTTTGGTGTCAAATAATTTATTAAAATTCACTTTGTTTTTCTAAGTAGGTGTCTGATTTTTCTTGTACTGTGCTTTCACTTCAGTACTCTTTGTGTGCTGTATCAATACTTTACACATTGCCTCTAAGTTAGCTTTACTGCTTTTGTGCCAAGCTACCCAGGGTTCAGAACAGGTTAACCTAGTGACTTTCTGTGGCTCACCCTGCAAAGCATTGTGGCTGTTGCTTCACCAGGGATCACACCCCAGTCAACCAACAGCCCGCTTTCTCACAGTGATGTTGCTGGTGGTTCCTGCTGGATAGTTGGAGATTGATAGAGCATCAGTGGTATCTTTCCCTTTCCACTTACGTCACCACTGGGACGTTGCACCTAATTTTTTTTATTTGATCTCCATTTGGGACTACTTTTCCATGGAGAGACTCATGCTACACCAGGCAGTGGTGCTTTGTTTCTCTTAGCTTGGTGATGCCTCCATTTGGCTCCTGGTGTCCTTCTGTGGCAGTTTTGGACCATTATCCTCAGTTCCCCCATTTTAATAGGAGGTATCACACCCTAGGGGCTGCTAATGTTGTCATTTCCCTTTCCCATTTTTACTCATAATTCTTCGGGTTTGTTTATATCCTGATGATGATCCTGTTATCTCCTTATGGATCAGGTCAACTGAAAGTGCAGACCACTGTTTAATTTGATTAGCCAAGAATGGGGTGTGCTATTCCTATTTTTAGATATAAATTTTTATAAAGAAACATTTTCCTGATTATTGTCTGAAATAATTAACCATTTGTTTGGTAACATTGCTGCATCTATATGTCTAGAGGACATTGTTTTCTATTACAGAAGCAGAGGCAACCAAACCTCACACCCTGAAAGTAGCCAGAGAGCACAAAACAATTGACCTGTAAGGAAATGGATGTTGCTCAACAGCAAGAGACCTGAGAGTGACCCAGAGACTAAAGCACCTTCAATGTTATTGCACAGACACAGAGACAAAAGCAGACAAATCTCACATGACCACTGAATCAAACCCACTCCACCACACATCCAGTGGAAGAGACAGAAAAGTTCTACATGATTCTAATGGCGATCATGCTAGACTGAGTCTGTGGCCAATGAACAAGCAGGTGTGAGAAGTTACCATCCAACATGCTCTAAGGACATGCTATTGGAAACACCCACAGTGAATTCCCCAGGGTTCACCCGAAGAAAGGGGTCAAGGCAAAGAGGGCATCTAGTCTTCTTTTTCTTTTCAATTGTTTTGGGTATTAACAACACAGTTACTATCGGCCATGGGCAGAATTTTCCTTGGTGTGTTTCACTGGAGAAGCTGAAGTTCAGAAATGTGTGGGTGACAGGCAGTTTAAACTCACATTATGAATGTGCAGAGTGGAAGGAGTTGGGTGCACTAGTATAGTTCAAATTTGATGCACACACCTGACTGTAATGAGAAAGGATTGACCTAAGTGACAGTTATCGAACATCAACAGCCTGCGATATAGCATTAGGCGTGGAGTGTTGCAGAACTGATTGTGCAGCAAGAGATTTGAAGTGAATTTTGTTCTAGAGACACATTAATTTGGTAACAACTGCCACTTTGCTAGAAGGAAAATATATTATCTACTTGGCTATTCAAGTAACAGGTCTGGTTCAAGAGGGGTGGTGATACTGATTGAACATTTGTTTACATATGAGCAAGAAAAAAACATTCATAGACAATAACAGAAAGTACATGGCTTTACTCAGAATGTGGCAAGAAGAGAAATTACTTTATATTAACATATACATACCCTCAGGATTGCAAACAGTAATAAACAACTTGAAGCACTGCTTCTACAGGTACTCCAGTCGATACTAATAAAGGGAGGTGACTTTAACATAGTGGCAGATAAAGCACTTCAATAGGTCTTCAAATTGACAAAGGGAGAACACTACAGTTACCACACTATTAGGAACTCGTTAGGCATTAGGTTTACATAACAAGCAAAGGAGACCAAATGGAGCAAACAAGACTTTCTCAATTCACTCTGGTCTCACACCTCCCACTCAATAATAGACTAACCACAGTCAATCATGCACATAGATTACCAAATGCATCATACTTGGCATGGGTTTTTTAAGACCTCTTACCACTCACTGTGGCACTAAGATCCCAGCAAAGCAGCTATCCCAGATATTTGTGACTGGATAATATGAGCTTAATTCAGAAAGGTGATACACTTTTCAGTAAATTTACACTTTTGAGAAGTGTTCTACTTTATCGGTATTCACAAACTGCACTTTTGTAGTAACTTACACTATTTTAGCAAGTCTAGCACTAGACATGGCCAACCACAGGGACTGCACCGTCTTCCCAAGAAAATAATAGAAGGAGGGACTTAAAATAAAACATCATAGGAAAGGACATCACATTAAATTAAATGAAGTTTAATTATTTCAAACAATTAAAATACAAATAAATTTAAACTAAGAAGATATATTTAAAGTTAAAATATATAAATAGTACATATTTTTGTTTAATTCTAAAATATTTAACACATATATAATGATAACCTATTTAATAACCTAGTTTGGTAAATAGGATAAATATTTGTGTAGTGCTGGATTTACTGCAAAGGTGTAAGTGTAAGTTACTGCGTAGAGTGTAAGTTTCTACAAAAGTGGAGTTTGCAAATACCAAAAGAGTAGTTTGTGAATCAAGTCCTTAGTATCAATTTTTCCCAGAGGCATTAGACAAGGTTAAAATTGCAAAAGATATATATTTTAAGCAGATTATAGGCCCATTATGTCAATGTCAAGGGAAATATACAAAAGTAATTATAGGGTACTTGATATTAAAGTCCGCTAGAAAGAGAAAAGAAAAGACAACAGAAATAATGAGCAAAAAAGTAAAGATTCTCTCTCTTGAAAGACTCCTGGCTAAGGGTCAGATTAGAGGAGAGACAGAGAATTCCTTGCCAAAAGAGTAGCATATAGGGAGCTTATTACCAATGAAGTACAGGCACACTATCTGAGCACTGAAAGGAAGCTGTATCAGACAGAGAACAAGTCATGGAAAAAGCAAGTCATAAGTAATCAGGAATGAAGATTGAGAGCAACACATTCACACAATAAGGGCCGACAGGGCAGGCTGATCACTGAAGGATCAGGCATTGGCAAACATATTTGCAAATCACCTCTGTAACTTCTACAAATCCTAATTTATCCTGTATGACAGAGTACACAAATGGATTCATGTCTGACTGTCTGCGCCATGAGTGATACCTGGGCAAAAGGTAGAATTACACAAACAGATTACCATTGATGAGGTAGAACCGGCCAAAGCAGAAATTCAATCAAGGACAAACAAAGGGACCTAGTGGTCTGCCAATAGAGTTCTGATAAAGAAAAGCCCACAAAATTGTAAGCCCAATATTAGACATGTTCATAGGGGAAATTAGTATTGTCCTAGGTTTTGCACCCAGCAAAGACAGTAATAATAGTTTTTTGGAGGAAGAAGTCCTGACTTTAAAGGGAAGTGCTGGTCAAAATATCAGTAAATGGTGCTACTGACATTAGGAAACATGTTACAGGATATACACAATTGTAAAAGGTTCATTATTACAGGTCTTTCTGACAGTAACACCATCCATACCTTGGTGGCATCATAAAATATATTTTCAGAGGGTTTGGGGGTTTTACATGTGGATATTTATGGAAAACAATTGTACAGCTGGGTACATTCGAGCATAGTATGACAGCAAATTAGTCAACAGTGGTAAGTTTTAAATGTAAACTTTCATGGCAGAAAGTGTGGATTCTGAATGCTTCCAAGACAAGATAAATTTGCATATGTCCAGTAACAATAACTCTCAGCTTTCACACACATTTGTGGTTGGATAGTGCCATCCTTATACTAAATAAAAGGATATAGCTGTCTGATGGACGTTTTTGCTTATGCAGGGTCATCCCCACACTTTTTGCCTCCTGCCTCCTATTTTTTCTGAACTGTTGCTGTTGGCTTTTGAACTCTGAGCACTTTACCACTGCTAACCAGTGCTAAAGTACATATGCTCTCTGTGTAAATTGTATGGTTGATTGCTTTATCCATGATTGGCATATTTGATTTACTAGTCAGTCCCTAGTAAGGTGCCCTAGAGGTGCCAGGGCCTGTAAATGAAATGCTACTAGTGGGCCTGCAGCACTGGTTGTGCCACGCACATAAGTAGCTCTGTAATCATGTCTCAGACCTGCCACTGCAGTGTCTGTGTGTGCAGTTTTAACTGTAAATTCGACTTGGTAAGGCCTAAAACGTCCCTTTTCTTACATGTCAGACACCCCTAAGGTAGGCCCTAGGTAGCCCCAAGGGCAGGGTGCAGTTTATGGTTAAGGTAGGACATACAGGGGGTCATTCCAACCCTGGCGGTCGGTGTTAAACCTGCGGCCAAACCGCAAACAGGCTGGCTGGGTAAAAAATGGAATTCCGACCCTGGCGGAAACCGCCAACAGAGACCGCCACATTACCACACCGCCCGCCACGGCGGCACAAACAAACAGCGCGGCGGTCACTGCCAACAGACAGGCGGGAGACAATGTACCGCCCACTGTATCACAAGCTACCAATCCGCCACCTTTTCCGGGGCGGTAGCCCCCCGATAAAAACACGGTGGAAACAGCCACTTCGAAGGGAAAACGCCCACCTCCATATACCCCATGAGGAATCAGGACAGCATGGAACCCGAACTCCACATACTCCCAGCGATAGTGTTCCTACTCCTCTACCAGGAGCACGAACTCCGGCGCAGAAGACAACGGTGAGTACAGCACCTACGACACAGGGGAGGGGGGAGAAGAACATATTATGGGTACACACATACGCGACACACCCACCCTCACCCTCACCCACTACAACACACACATCAATGCATAGCAACACATCAGAGTGACACCCCCAAACCCCCCGAAATAATGCAAATACATAATGAAATGATTCTAAACATTGGAATACATTGTATAACTGGCTTAAAAATATATCTACACATCAAAAAATCTTATATACATAAATGTACAAGTCCGAGCATTGTAGCATGCATTGTCCGTGGACCACTGGGCCCAAATCACATGGGCAAAGCCCACACAAGATACCTGACTCCAACGGAGAGAACACTGCAGGGGCATCAGATAGCAAAACTACAGGCACCTCAGGGGGAAGGGAAGGGGGGGCACCTCAGCCAGATGAGTGAACGATGCCAGATCCACGAGGGGCCTCCATGGCCACTGTTCAATCCTGGGGAGTGCAAAGCCACAGTCTCACAAGTCTCTGCAGTGGGTGGTTTGCCCACTGGACCATCCTGGGGAGTGCAAAGCCACAGTCTCACAAGTCTCTGCAGTGGGTGGTTTGCCCACTGGACCATCCTGGGGAGTGCAAAGCCACAGTCTCACAAGTCTCTGCAGTGGGTGGTTTGCCCACTGGACCATCCTGGGGAGTGCAAGCCACAGTCTCACAAGTCTCTGCAGTGGGTGGTTTGCCCACTGGACCATCCTGGGGAGTGCAAAGCCACAGTCTCACAAGTGGATAACAGTCTCCACTGGTTCTGGAGGTGGCTTGGTGCCCAGAGTGCTTCGTGCAGCCCTGCCCAACACAGATGCGGGCCAGCCCCTGCCGCTCATGGGGCAGCGGTGCTTGAGACAGCGGTGCCCAGTTCAGCGGTGCTTGAGATGAAGGGCCCAGTGCAGCGGTGCTTGAGATGAAGGGCCCAGTTCAGCGGTGCTTTAGAAGGCGGTGCCCTGTTCAGCGGTGCTTGAGACGGCGGTGCCCTGTTCAGCGGCTGACTATAGTCCTATGACATGGACGGGGTGGGGGAGTTGGTGGAAAGAGGTTGAGTTTGGACAGGAAAAGCTTCTAAGGAGCAGTGGGACGGGTAGGTGTAGTCGGTAGGGGAGTGGAGGAAGAGGTTGTGGTTGTAGGAGTATGAAGTCTGGTGTCTTTGGGTGCAGGTGCTTGGGCTGGAGGCTGTCGTGAGGTGGATGGCTGTTGGGTGGGTGGCTGCCTGCGTTTGTGTATCTTGGAAGAGGGGGTCACAGACACACTGGGAGAGGACACAGGGGACGTGTAAAAGGTAGTGGGGGTGGTGACTGCACGTGTGCGGGGGGTTCTGGTGTGTGTGCTGGTGATGGACGTAGTGGCTGAAGATGTTGTGCATGCAGGTGTGAGTGGAGACGTGACAGGGAGGGAGGAGGGAGACGAGGAGGAGCGGGACACAGTGGAGGCAGTGGGTGTTGGTATGTCTGTATGTGGATATTGCTTGTGTGAATGCCTGTGTGATGTGTGGTGCTTATGTATGCCTGAGCTTCCCTTGGGTGTTGAGGTGTGTGCAGGCTGGTCTGATGGTGTGTCAGGGATAGGCAGAGGTACAGGTGATAGGGTCTGGGTGGAGGAAGTTGGAGGGGGGAGGCTAGAGACAGGGACAATGGCTGCCATCAGTGCTGAGGCCAGAGTGTTGAACGATCGCTGTAGGGCAGCCTGACCAGAATGAATGCCCTCCAGGTATGCATTACTCTGGTGCACCTCTCTTTCGACACCCTGGATGGCATTCAAAATGGTTGACTGCCCAACAGTGAGCGTCCTCAGGAGGTCAATGACCTCCTCACTGAGGGCAGCAGGGGTGACTGGGGCAGGGCCTGAGGTGCCTGGGGCGAAGGAGATGCCCACCTTCCTGGGTGAGCGGGCACGGGGCAAACGCTGAGGGGCTGCTGGGAGGGCGGTGCTGGTGCCGTGGGTGGCGGCTGTACCTGTTGTTACGGGGGGCACAGATGTTGCCACCACCACAAGGGAGCTCCCTTCAGAGGACGAGTCCGTGTCGCTGATGTCTGCCCGAATCCCCGCTGTGGAGCTCCCCTCGCCCTCCGTCCCACTGGTGAATTCGGAGTCCGTTGCATGGCCCTCCATGGCCATGTGGGATGCAGCTCCCTCGTGCTCCAATGCCACTTCTCCTCCGCCTGATGATGCTAATGCACACATGAACAGGAAGACCACAAAAAAGGGTGTGGGGAGAAAATAAAGACATGTTGAGTGCATGCATTGGCGACACCGTTGGCGGACAGGACAGACACAGAAGCCCCCTGCACTACGCCACGCACTTGGGGTCGACTACTCAATCCGTGGAACATGGCCTGCAAGCCTATGGATGACATCTGCACACATAGATGACACAGGGCCTTGATTAGCTGTACTTGGCACCCTACAGAGGTGGGGGGCGGGGGCACAGGGCCATGTCTTACGGAGGGGCCTAGCCTACAGAAATCGCCCTGGCCTAGGGATACCCACAGCCCTCCTCCCCCACCCAGACACCTCCACTGCTCGCAAAGTCAACAGAATGAGAGTGTACTCACCCCCTTTTGTCTGCTGTGATGTCCTCACGCGCCCATCCAAATCGGGGTAGGCCACCGCCAGGATCCGGGACATCAGGGGGGTCAAAGTCCGACTGGCACCCCTCCCACGTTGGGAGGCCATCCCCAGCTGAGCCTCCGCCGTCTTCCTGCTCCAGCGTCGGATGTCCTCCCATCTCTTCCGGCAGTGGGTGCCCCGTCTGTGGTGGACCCCCAGGGTCCGGACGTCCTTGGCGATGGCACGCCAAATATCGATCTTCTGGTGGGCGCTCACCTATGTGAAATGTACAGGGGGGGAAAATAGTCATCACCATCTGCATGCTCAATGTGAGTGGCCCCCCATCCCTACCCTTGCCATGTGGCACATGCTCTCATCCGTCGTTTGAGGCATGCCTCAATCGCTCCCCTCCCCACCATCATTCATCCACCCCACTCAACACAGGCATTGCCCACAAAGCATGGTCCCAGTGTACTTACCTGTTGGTCTGGAGGACCGTAGAGTAGCGCATACTGGGGGAGGACCCCATCCACACGTTTCTCCAATTCCTGAGCAGTGAAGGCAGGGGCCCTTTCCCCAGTCGCATGAGCCATTGTCTCTTCCAGACCGAGGTCACAGCAGCACTTGCAGTGTAGGTCATCTCCTGACGAAGATCAGGTATCGAGTGATTAAGCTGATAGAAAATGGCGGTCACGCCCGCGGCGGTGCGTACCGCGACCGCCGGCGCACATCTTCATTGGCTCCTGAGACCCTAGGGTTCAATGTTAATCAATGGTGCTTAGCGCCGCGGTCTTTGACCGCCTACCGCCACGGTGTGCCACGCCAGCGCATTTACCTCACATTCCCTTGTCGCACTTCACAGGTCAGGCAGCCGCCATTTCAGGGGCCCACATGGCTTTCTTTCTACTGGGTCACACATACTTAGGCCTTGCATCAACACTCATACAAGCCATTCAATGCATTGGGAATCGTGTTATGTGCAAGCTGTGGTTACGTACCTGTGGGTTGATTGACTCTGTGCTCGCTGTTGTCCTTCATAGGCACCGTCCGCTGGGATATGCGAGGAGATGGAGGAATCTTCCCGTGTACAGACCGCTGGTGGACCTGTCGACAATGGAGGAAAGACATGTCATACTGACATACAGGCTTGACCGAGCCACTATCCATGAACTGTGTGCCCAGCTGGAGCCAGACCTGATGTCACCAATCCGCCAACCCACAGGGATCCCCCCTCTAGTGCAGGTGCTGTCAGTGCTCCATTTCTTTGCAAGTGGGTCATTTCAAACAACAGTGGCCATATCATCAGGGATGTCTCAGCCTATGTTTTCCAAGGTGTTGTCCAGAGTGTTGTCTGCCCTTCTGAAACACATGCGCAGCTACATCGTTTTCCCTGAGGTGGGGGATTTGCCCACAGTGAAAGGTGACTTCTATGCCCTTGGACATATCCCCAACATCATAGGTGCCATTGATGGGACACATGTGGCTTTGGTACCCCCCAGCAGGAGTGAACAGGTGTACAGAAACAGGAAGAGTTATCATTCAATGAATGTACAGATGGTGTGTTTGGCAGACCAGTACATCTCCCATGTGAATGCCAAGTTCCCTGGCTCAGTGCATGACGCGTACATCATGCGGAATAGCAGCATCCCTTACATGATGGGTCAACTCCATAGGCACCGTGTGTGGCTAATTGGTGACTCTGGTTACCCCAACCTGTCATGGCTACTGACCCCAGTGAGGAATGCCAGGACAAGGGCAGAGGAACGCTACAATGAGGCCCATGGGCGAACTAGGAGGGTGATCGAGCGGACCTTCGTCCTCCTGAAGGCCAGGTTCCGGTGCCTCCATATGACAGGTGGTTCTCTCTACTACTCACCAAAGAAGGTGTGCCAGATCATCGTGGCCTGCTGTATGCTTCACAACCTGGCTTTGCGACGCCAGGTGCCTTTTCTGCAGGAGGATGGTCCAGATGGTGGTATTGTAGCACCTATGGAGCCTGTGGTGAGTGAAGACGAGGAAGCCGAAGAGGACGACATAGACAACAGGAACACAGTAATACAGCAATATTTTCCGTGACACACAGTTAAGAATCCACACCGCCATATTACATATACTTAACCACTACTACGTCTCTACTGTCTGTCCTTTTCCCCCAGTGTATGGTAACTGAGTTGTGACTTTCCCTTCTGATTTCAGAGATGTGGGCCCCACTGCGTGACATCTGCTTTGTTTCCCCATGGACTACAGCTGTGTGACAGTGGTGTGTTGGCATCACAATGTAAATATGCATTTTGGCACAGTAATCTCTAATACATTTGTACTAAATCACAGCCAGACTCCAGAATGTTTTGAGCAATAACTGTGTTTATTTCTGTGCTCTATATTGGTGGGTGGTTGCAAATCGGTAAGGGGTGATGGTGGAGGATTGTCCATGGCAGAGTCCAGACTAGTATTATCACAGGTGCATTGTCCAAATGGCTGTGGGAAGTGTAGCAGGGGCATTTTAAGGATGGACAGGGTGACAATGTGGGTCAGTGGGATGACAATCAGGGAGGTATCCTTTGCTGGCGGGGGTCTTGGCATCTTACTCTGTCTTCTTCCTGGATCTCAGGGCCCGCTTGCGGGGTGGTTCTCCTTCTGCAGGGGGTGGGGTGCTGGTGGCCTGTTGGTCCTGTGGCGGGGCGTCCTGTCCACTAGCGCCGGCAGAGGCGGTAGGCAGTTCTTGGTCCATGCTAGTGTCAGGGGCCTTTTGTGGTGCCACAGTGTCCCGCAATGTGGTGACTACCTGATTCAGAGCCCCTACAATGGTGCCCAGGGCGGAACTGATGGTTCGTAGTTCCTTCCTGAACCCCAAATACTGTTCCTCCTGCAGGAGCTGGATCTCCTGAAACCTGGCCAGTACTGTCGCCATCGTCTCCTGGGAATGATGGTAGGCTCCCATGATGGAGGAGAGGGCCTCGTGGAGAGTGGGTTCCCTCCCAGTTCCCCTGTTTCCCTGGGCCTCTGTCCCCTGGACCGTGTGCCCACTACCACTGCCCCCAGGTCCCTGTTGTTGTTGGGGTGGTGGGTTAACCTGGGTGCCCTGTAGTGGTGGACACACCGCTGATTGACGTGTCCTGGGGACAGAGGTATGGGCCCGCTGGGTGGGTGCTGTGCTGGTGTTCCCAGAGGGGGGAAGGTCTGCTGTGGCCTGTGGCTGTCTGAGGGGAACCGACTGTCCCGAGGTCCCTGATGGGCCAGGCTGGTCATCTAGATCCAGGTCGACAGAGGTGCTGTCATCACTGTGGGCCTCTTCTGGGGGTGGAGTGGACATTTGTGGACCCTCCTGCGCGGTGATGTGGCGTTCGGGTCCTGCAGGGGTATAAATGGATGGTTATTGCATTGGTGTGTGCCATAGCGTGCAATGGGTGGGTGCCCGTGTACCCCAGTCCTGTGTGGGGGCTTTTGTGACGGTGGTTTGGGGGGGGATGGGGATGTGCAGTGGGCATGCTTTGGTGATGGGTGTCCATGCTTTGTGGTCGCATGCAGGGCTTGGGGTTGGGATGGGTAGGTTGTGATGGTGAGACATTTGCAAGGAGTAGGTGTGATGGGGTGAGGGTGAGGGTGGGGGTATGAGTTGGCATGCTGGTGGGGTGGGGGGGATGAAGTAGTGAAGATGAGACTTACCAGAGTCCATTCCTCCAGATACTCCTGCTAGGCCCTCAGGATGCAGGATCGCCAAGACCTGCGCCTCCCATGTTGTAAATTCTGGGGGAGGAGGTGGGGGTCTGCCGCCAGTCCGCTGCACTGCGATGTTGTGCCTGGATACCATTGAACGCACCTTCCCCCGTAGGTCGTTCCACCGCTTCCTGATGTCGTCCCTATTTCTTGGGTGCTGTCCTACTGCATTTACCCTGTTGACTATTCTGCTCCATAGCTCCATCTTCCTGGCAATGGTGGTGTGCTGCACCTGTGTCCCGAAGAGCTGTGGCTCCACCCGTACAATTTCCTCCACCATGACCCTGAGTTCATCCTCAGAAAACCTGGGGTGTCTTTGCGGTGCCATGGGGTGGTGTGAGTGATGTGTGGGGTGTATTGTGTGGTGCTAAGTGTGGTGATGTGTATTGGTGTGTTGTGTGAAGTGCGTGGTAATATTGCTGGGTGAAAGTAAAATGCGCGTCTGGGTGCTCGGATCTCTATTTCTCTGTGCGTGGTCCCGATTCTGGAGGAGTGGGGGTTTGAGGGTGATGTGGGTGTGTGTTTTATATTTAATTGGGTGTGTGGGAGTGGTGTTTGTATGTGTATCAGGTGTGTGTATTTTGATTTGGCCAATGTGGTTGTATTATGTAAGTGTGTGTGTATTTTGAGTGCCGCGGTGTGTACCGCCAATAGAATACCGCGGTTGAAAGACCGCTGCGTGGATTCGTGTGTCGTGATAGTGTGGGCGTATTTCTGTTGGCGTGACGGTGGAGGTTTGGTCATCGCCAGTTTCTCGCTGGCCTTTGGTGTGGCGGACTTTTGTGGATGTCTGTATTTTGGCGGTTTGCCTGTTGTGGGTCAGAATGACCGTGGCGGTTTACCGCGGCCGCGGCGGTATGTTGGCGGTCTTCTGACAGCGGTAAGCTGATTTTACCGCCAAGGTTGGAATGACAACCATATTAATGTGTTTTAAATGTCCTGACAGTGAAATATCACTAAATTCATTTTTTCACTGTTGCAAGGCCTGTCCCTCTCACAGGTTAACATGGGGGCTACCTTTAAATCTGATTAAAGCGTAGATTCCCTTTGGGAGCGTATGGACATGTGGAGTTTGGGGTCTCTGATCTCACAATTTAAAAATACACCTTTTAGTAAAGTTGATTTTAAGATTGTGTGTTTGAAAATGCCACTTTTAGAGAGTGAGCATTTTCTTGCTTATGCCATTTCTGTGACTCTGCCTGTTTGTGGATCCCCTGTCTGGGTCAGTTTGACAGTTGGGCTGGTTGCACCTCACACTAGACAGTGACACAAATGGAGCTGGGGTGTAGCCTGCATATCCTGATGAGCCATCTGTGCTAAGATGGAGGGGAGGAGTGGTCACTTACACCTGAAAGGGCTGTGCCTGTACTCACACAATGAAGTCTCCGACCCCCTGGTGAGTGTCTGGGGCCTGGCCTGGACAAGGCAGGATTTCACATTCAAAAGAGACATTACTTTGAAGTAGGCCTACTTCAAAGGAGAATTGGGGATAAGAAGGGCACCCAAAACCACAGATTTTAGAACACTTCTGGAAACAAGAGGAACCTCTGCCTGGAGAAGAGCTGAAGAGCTGAAAAAGAAGAGCTGCCCTGCCTGTGACTGCTTTGTGGAGCTATCCTGCAGTTGCTGCTTCTGCCAGAGTAAGAGGGCAAATACTGGACTTTGTGTGCCTTCCATCTTGAGAAGAAATCTCCAAAGGCTTGATTTAGAGCTTGCTCCCTGTTGTTTGAAGTCTCAGGGACAGCAAAGACTTCTCTCTGCCTGCACCTGGAGTCTCTGGAGAGACTCCTGCCCTGACAAGTGGTGCCCTATCCAGTCCCTGGGTCCTTGAAAGGAAAAGCTGGTGAAAATTCAATGAAATCGACTTTGGACGACTCTGGACTGACGCCGCTGCTGAATCCGGTGACGCCGCCTCAACCGACTCCATGATCTTCGCAGGCCCGACACCGCTGCAGCCCTACCGAAGTCTGTGACTCCATGGAAGTCGCTGCACCACATCGTGACCAACACCGCTCGAAGTGCACCGATTCAATGTTTCGCACAGATGCCACAATCACCGACTTCGCGCATCAGCTTGTTTTCACTCTTCACCAAAGGTACTGTACCTGGGGTCCGTGTGACTCCGTGGCCGGCCCCACTGGTGTCGGATTTTTGGGAATGCCGTGTTAACACCTCATCAAAGCATTTTGTGTTTCTAAGTGCTATTTTTGAATTTAATCTTTAAAAATTCATAACTTGACTTGTGTATGGTAGATTTTTGCCGTTTGGTCTTGTTTAGTTTAGATAAATATTTCCTATTTTTCTAAACCTGTGGTGTCATTTTGTAGTGTTTTCATTGAGTTACTGTGTGTGTAGGCACAAATACTTTACACCTAGCACTCTGAAGTCAAGCCTACTGCTCTGCCAAGCTACCAAGGGGGTAAGCAGGGGTTAGCTGAGGTGATTCTCTTTTACCCTGACTAAAGTGAAGGTCCTTGCTTGTAAAGGGGGTAACCTGACTGCCAACCAAAGACCACATTTCTAACACTGTCCATCTGTTATCAAGCCACAGGTAGGATCAGCCTACAACTACCCATAGGCGCTTAATGTCAGTCGGTATACTCCTAGCAACAAACGTGGGCCTCACTACATGTCCTAACATGCAATGAGAATTTCCACATGTGCAGCAACCAGTGATTCTAGTACCTACATTCTCAATAACAGTTATCACCCACCTTCCATGACCAGGAAAATGTAATACCACCATGCTCAGCAGGAGTTATCCATGGACTTAGCATGGCAATTAACATGTATGATCCCTCTTAACATGTCTAGCAATGGGTATGATGAAGTTTTAGTAACAGGTATCTCAATTTTTCACATTTTACTTTGATAAGCATATCCTCTCTTCCTATCTGAGCTAATGCTAATCAACAGTCAAAGCCACCACCTTCCTCTGGTGAGAAGGGACAGAGAGACATCATGCATGTATAGCTCAGCTGCTCCAGACAATTTCCAATCTTCTTCTGTGGTATGGTTTGATATCCAGTAGCCCTGTTCTGAGGCCTCCTCACTTATAAAGAGGGTCAAATAGTTGTCTCTGAAAACTCCGGCATGCACTTCTAATTGATATAACATCACAACTCTGGAAAAGAGAGTTGAGACAAAGGCTTCAACCCAAAACTTCAATGACTACTTGTCAACCTTCAAGACCGGCTGTTGATTAAGGTTTACTAGATGCAATGTACACAAAAGGGATCACATAAATCAATATACGGGTGTCTTTAGAGAGCTAGTTACTACTCGTATTGTGTAGTTATGACCCAAACAGTTCTGTAGCATCAGTACACAAATGTGCAGTTTTGTCCTCTTGGAACATTTTTGACTATTGAGCAGCATCGCCACCCATTCCTAAGTCATCCTTTAAAGTTTTCTGTCTTAAATCTTCGAGATAGCCACTGTTAATATTTTCATGTTTTTATGCATGTGCATGTGTTGCCAGCCATATGTACTTTTTGCCCTTGACCTTGTGCCAGATCTTTAACTGTCTCCGAAGAGGTGCAACAAGTACAGTACAAAACTTCAATTTCCTTCAGTATTAATTTAAATTGTCTCTCCGAAAACATGACATATTTGCAATAGTTTATAAAAAAAATATGGTGATGTAATTGTTCATTGTAATCAAACATAAATTGCTCATTTTGAGGCAAACACCTATGAGGTTTTGTAGGCACAGTAAACTGAACCAAGAAAAGATGAATAAGGGGCAGGAATGAGCCAACTATCTTTGAGGATCTCAGAATTCTTTTTGCACAGTTCTATGTTTCAACAGTCTACAAGCTAGATCATGTAATGTGAGTGAGAGAAATGTCAATATAAGATGTGATCAACAGCTGCAGTTGTGGTGTAATGTGTGTCTTATATTGATGTGGAGCTGGAACAGTATTGGTGTACCACCTTTGGACAACTTATGTGGTCGTTAGTTAGTGGAATTGTAATGAAAAGTTCTGCATTTGGTCAGAAACATAGAAACATTTATTGAAGTTCAGAACACAACACAATACAATAACATAATGCAACAAGGCAAAATAACAACAGAAGAAGCACATACCATAACACAATACAATAAAGGAAGCACAACAGAATAGTATGTACGAATCATACCACAGCGCAATAACAAAACAACAAAACAAATTGTAAATATCGAGCATGACAACAAACACAACACTCCATCCACAAACGAAAATGCTAAATAATACCAGAAAAGATCTTCAGAGTAAAAACACACATCTAACAAGAGTACAACAAAACAAAGAAGCACAGCAACAAAATAAAATACCATAGCATAATCTTAATACTCCATGATACAACAAATACACCAAAACAATAGAGAACATAGCAGTACATTTTTACTGAAAGACACAATCTAAACACACAACAATGCAAGGGTCAGCATAAATTGGCAGGAATGCTGGTACATATTTTGAGGCTTGGTGATGTAAGAAGTGCTTCTTTTTGTGTGGTCATGTCTTTTTTTTGCAGACAGGTATTTCTGTTTTACAAATTCTACACACCGGGGTACTGCTCACCAGGCACCAGTGCATTTCTCTGCTCAAATTGGCAAATTTCCAATTGACATATTTAACTTTACCGTAAGGTCATAGTATAAGGTGCAGGAAAATACACCAATGACATGAAATGGTAAATGTCACCTGTTGACTGCAGTGGTTATTTAGTCATCCACTAGACTAACAAAAGAAACATGCCTTCAGGTCTACCTTAGCTTTTAAACCTGCAGGTGATACTGTAAAAATACTCTGTTTTGATAGGAAAGAATGTGATTTTTAACTATTAAGTGTCACCCCTTGTTTCCCACATTGTAGGTAAACTTTTACAGTGAATGCACAATTCACTGTAAGAATTTACTGAAAACATATCCAAACAACAAAACCCTGTGGCAGTTTTGGGCTAAAATATAGTGTTAACGACAGATTTACAATTTACGTAATTGAGCATAGTTTGCCAACTTTCATATAAGCATGTGAAAACAAATTACACAAATGTTGCACCGCCATAAAAGTAGGGTGACTTGCATTCAAAAGTAGAAGAATTTAATTTGGCATGTACCTATATTGACTAGCCCCAAAAGTATTTTCATTGGGCTATAACTGTCCTAGCAGAAAAACAAAAGTTTATTCTATTCTATTTTTTCTATTCTATTCTGTTCTATTCTATTCTATTCTATTCTATTCTCTTCGCATTGTTGAGCGCATAGTTCCTCCTCCCAGCACTAGAACAGTCATCACAGCTAACCAGAAAGATTAGTTGCTGTGAAGCCAGCTTTTCACATAAAGAGAGCTCATTGGGCAGCTGGCACAGTTCCACAGGGAGGGTATTCCAAAGTTTAGAGGCCTTGTAGGATAGACAGTGGCTGCCCCAGTGAGATCTACGGATTTTAGGAACCTGTAGCAAATGGGGCTGACGTGGATCTAAGAAACCTGTCACGGATATAGGGGATAGCCAGCTACTTCAACAAGACAGGATCTCTCTTGTGCAGTGATCTATGCATAAGGCCTTAAATTGAACCCGCTGCTCCACTGGGAGCCAGTGGAGATCCTACAAGGCCTTTTTTCGCAGGTTTATATCTTATAAGGTTAATGAGGATCGGTGCAGCAGCATTCTGTGTAACCTGCAGCGTTCTGATCACATATCGAGGTGAACCAAAAAATAGGGCAATTGCCATAATCGAGGTGGGAGATAATGAAAGCCTAAACAATTAATCTTCTGGCTAAGAAAGGAAGGAGGTATTGAAACTTTCTTAGCAATCTTAGAACAACAAAGCAAGCAGCAGACAGTGTTTTGGCTTGGTGTTCCATGGTGAGTCTGGAGTCTCCACATCATCAAGACTCTTTATCACACATTTTGGGCTCTGAAGCCCCTCCAGGCAGTCAGGCACAAGAGATGGAGCTTTCATGACCAAGTTGCTGCCCACTAGCAATACCTCTGTCTTTTTTTCTTTGAGCTTTATTTTACAATTGGCCGTCCTCCTTGCTGCCTCCTGAAGACATGGGGCCAGATTGTGGTGACTGGAGCTGGGATCAGGGGAAATGGACATCACCAGCTGGGTGTCATTGGTATAGCAAACCAGTGGCAACCCAAAGGAGCATACAATTTCAGCCGAAGGATATATATACAAATTAAAAAGAGTGGGCTTTAAGGAGGACTCCTGAGGCATCACACAGCTTACCAGGAGACTGTTCTAATACCTGGAGTGATATATTACCTGTTTGTCAGGAAAGAGGAGAGCCATTTCAGAGCATGGCCAATGATACCCACTTTTGATATTCTGTGGCTAAGTATAGCATGATCTACCATATTGATGGCCACGCTGAGGGCCAAAACGATAATGGCTGCCAAGCCTCCTTGATCCAGCAGGGATCTAAGTTCCTCAACCACAGCCAGCAAAGCTGTTTCTGTGCTTTTCAGAGGTCTAAACCCTATTTGTGTGGGGTGGAACACAAGGAAAGCAGAAAGGAGAGCTTCAATAGACCTGGTAATAGAGAAATTGGTCTATAGTTGCTCAGGCAGAGGGTATCTGACCCCACCTTTTTAAATGGAGGTTTAACCACAACGTGCTTTTATCGAAGAGGTACCTGCCCACTAGTAAGGGAGATTTGCAGCAGGTTCACCAGAGTTGGACCGATACTGTCAGACCCTTACTGAAGAATGTAGACGGGAGCTGGGTCAGGGAGAGAACATGACCTCCCTGCCTTTAAAAGGTCTGTCAGAAGCCTTACAGTGAGATTGGGAAGGGCTGTGAGGGTGCCTTCCGAATGTACTGGAAAGGGATCAATTCCTAAAAACTCTTCGACAATTGGATCATCAGCAAAGGTAGTATAGATATCCAGTATTTTCTTACGGAAGACAAGAGCCTGGTAATTGCTATGTTCTGTTGAGGTTTGTGGAGCAGAACCAGCAGACTTGTGCTCTGTTATATCTTTGACGATCCAGAAGATCTCTTCGGGGGAGTTAGAAGATAATCCTCAGTCAGTTAACCTTGGATTAGGATAAGCTATGGAGATGATTAAACCACTATTTTAAAAAAGGTAGTGGATTAATGATGTTGGATTTTAATAAGTATATTTAGGAATTCTGGCTTTTAAAAAGGTACATTTTACCAGGCTAAGCTCCAGGAGTCTAATTAGCATTAGACTGCTGGAAGATGCCCTGAAAGTGCTTCCCCTTAATGAGCTGCTAAAACTGTTTTTGGTGCAGAAACAATGCAATGGTTTTGTCCTTTTTACAAGGTGTGAGGTACATGTCATATTTCAGCTTAGGAAGGATAGGTAGGGTTGGTTCATGAATTTCATTAACTTGAAAGGGACTAGGGTGAGGCCTATCCATTCATAGTTAAGTGTAAAAGGAGACCTGGGGAAGGTAAGCCTTTTATTCTGTAGGCCTTTTGCAGCTAATTTGGCACCATTGTACTGGGAGGAGGAGCTGGTCCCAGAACATGTTTGGTGTAATTGAGGAAATAACTGCTTATTTCTCTAAACTCACCTCTGGCGGGTGCACAAACTCCTCTCAGGGGAAGAAAGATTATGCTATGTTGGATTTACGTCCACATACTGCACTGTGTGATAGTTTGCAGTAAGGCAAGCAATTGGGCTCTAAGTCAAAATGTAGAATTCTTGACCACTTGCAAAACGTATCCACGACCTGTGAGGACTTTGGCAGCTTTGAAAGGTTTTGAAATTCTACTTTCTCTGGCTCCAACATTTTCACCTAAATCTAATGGCTTTAGCTGCACCTCTTTTATTAGCTATCTGTCTTTGACTGGACTTCATTGGATACAGCCTGTAACCTTGACCTGCTAGATGGCTTCCATTTCAGAAACTCATTCAGGAGGTAAAATCTTTCACCAGTACAAACACACTTGGGCTCATATTTATACTTTTTTAACGCCGCATTTGCGTCATTTTCTGACGCAAAAGCGGCACAAACTTGCAAAATACACTTGTATTTTGTAAGTTAGTGCCGTTTTTGCGTCAAAAAGCGGCGCATATGCCGCGCTAAAAAAGTATAAATATGGGCCTTGGTGTATCCAACTCACACTTCAATGTGGCTGACCTTAAATTATGCCTTGGCTTCAGGCAACCAAAAACAACCCATTTTGCCATACATATTTAACAATGTTCCCCTCATTGGAATATTGGCCTTTTGGTGGACTTTTTTTTTACTGTTAAATAGGTTTTACCTTTTCCTACATTAAGGAGGTCTGTTCTGTGCCAAAGCTACCGGGGGTTTAGCCCAAGTTTTAATTGTTCAAACTGTGTTTTACTCCAACACATTTGAGGCCTTATTCCTTATAATGGGGTCACATTCACCTCAATTTTAAACCCACTTACGTACAGTGTTGTAATTTACGTGGCAGGAAAAGCCAAATTATACAGCATTATAGAGAATATTCTGAGGCACTATTGTTTTCAATTTAACATACTGTCTGTGGAAAAGACTGCATGTGATTTTTACCTGTTTAACACTAGAATATAACAATGAGCAACTGCAAGGCAAATAGTTATCTCTTGCAAAGATTTTTCCACTGCAAGAAACATTGAAAGGTGCAGTACTAAGACCCTTTTAATGTATATGTCTCAGCAATACATTCGTTTATGTTAAATTCTGTAAATTGTGCTGCAGATTGTAGAATATATGACAACTGTGATAAATCCATAATTATGTTGAAAATGCAACAGCTGCAGAAACATAATTCCAGTGGTACTTGACAATGCTCCAGCAAAACAACACAGCAAATCAAACACAACCAAGGTACATCCTAAGTAAAACAACAGCAATCTAGAAGGAAAACGTTCTACAAGACACATGATCCAGCCTCACATGCCCAACGGTGTGCTCTTTCATTGTTGGTGTTGGTGTGTTTAATGTGTTATATTGCTTTATTGGTGTGTTGTATTAATATGTTGTATTGTGATGATGTAGTATGCTAGTGTGCTTTGCTCTTCTTTTCTCATAGTGTTGTTTTGCTAGTATACTATTGTTATGTTGTGTACTTGTTGATGTTCTCATGATTTCTTGTTGCTTTATTGTGCTATGATGTTGTTCTGTATAGCTGTTGCACTATTTAGGTGTTTTAATATGATGTGCTGTTTGTTTGGTGTTCCTGTATCTAAAAGAGAGAACCTTTTTTAACATGCATAAGCATCAATTTCACAAAATACTACCACATCAAATCTGCTCTTAAGCTACATTGGTAAAAGGTGTTTGCAGCAATCACTGCTCCATCTACCATTATGGTTCATAAAATAGCACAGAGCAAATATGTTTTGCTATCTAACCCTAGCAGCTAATTAATATATTCTTGCTGTGTTATTTTTGATGTCAGATCTAGGCAGTTGGCTTGATAGTATCTGCTAAGACTGTATATGTCTTTACACGGCATACTGTATTTATATAATTAAGTTATATGCACTGTTAGGGCCACCTACAAAATCTTTCCAACATAATGATAACAACATTGTAACAAGTGTCTGCTTTGCGGCCAGCATTTAGCAGGTTTTTGAAAATTCACTGTGTATCTGCAATATACATATGAACTGGTATTCAGTTTAGGCACACCTATAGTATTTCGTAAGAGGTGTTTTGTGTGTACATGTCAGGTCTCCTTCAGTTTGAAGGCTACTCGGAAAAGCAATTTTATTATATGTAGGGACTAAGTAATGGAAACGCATTCTTTTGTTTCCTGCCCTCTTACACCAGGGATTTGGGATTTCTTTACCTTCTGACTTATTTATCCTCCACACTGATGATTCACATGATATGTGGTCCATGGTTGGGAAATTAATTTCTATTTGTGATAAGGCATTAGGCCTGTTTTAAATAATTTTCTCTACTTCCTACTTTTGTCATGTAGTTAAGCCCTGACTGCACCACACTAAGGCCCTAATTATGTACCTGGCGGACTTCGACCACCAGGGTTAAGATGATAGTAGTACCGCCAACAGGCTGGTGGTACATACCACCACATCATGAGATTGGTGGGCTGGCTGCAGCCAACCCGACAATTTACCATTCAAACCGCCATGGCGCTATGAGCTGCCAGGCCGGGGATGTGAATCCCTAGACCGGCGGCTGAGAGAGTACCGCCCCTGGCATTATGAGCCAGCTTACCACCATGTTTCCCGTGGCGTTAGCAATGCCACGAAAATCATGGTGGTAGGCCCTACCGGTGACAGGGAATCCCTTCCCTGTCACCAGTAGGAGGCTCCCTCATCCACTCACCAGACACCCCTATCCCCCTCCATCCAAACTCAGCCTCCCACCGACCCCTCCATACACACACTAACTCCCATCCACAACATTCAGATTCACCCCAACACCCTCCATACACACACTAAGCCCTCAACACCCCACGATTCATCCTCACAGACCCCCACCCCCATACATGCACACAGACACACCACGCAAACACCAATTAACTTGCACTCATTCATACATGCATTCATACACACACTGGCATACACGCATTCTTCCAGATATTCACACACGCATGACACACCCCCATCCCTCCACCCCCCCTCCCCTGTCGGACGATCACCTTACCTGCTCCGGGGAGGTCGTCTGGCAGGGAACGGCAATGGGTGCTGCTACCGCCAGCAGCGCCCCGTCAGCTGAACACCGCCAGGCCGTATCACAGGTCATGATATGGCTGGTGGCGTTCAATTGGCGCGGCAGTGCTGGTTGTAGCAGCTCCAGTTTACCACCATCTGCCAGTCTGATCACTGCTGTATGTTCAGCGGAAGTCTGGCAGTCTCATAGTCTGGCAGGCGGATGGTAGCTGCACTTGGGGTCTTTTACCACCAATGTCTAAATGATCACCTAAATCTCTAAAATATCTTCATAGTGCGAACATTTCGCAAACTGAGTGTGGATTCAGATACGAGCAAAAACAGTTTCCAAGCCTAATTAACAATTAGGCAAATAATGCAACCTAAAATGGGACTTTGACCTATGTATTTGCCAAAGAAAAATGCACAGTATTGTTAGAGCAACAAAGTAGTAATCTTGACACCCTACAGAATTCTGCACATGCTATGTCTACTCAATTTAATGTATCTATAAGTCAAGCCAAACACCCTACCCCATTAAGCAAACAGTCCCAAAAACTTTGAAACTTAAAAACAGAAATTGAATTCAACTAGAAATATGCCACTCAAGAAAGTATATATCAAAGCAATAATGCACATTTTATAAGTAACAGAAGTTAAATAAGAGCCATAAAGGTGAATTCTGAAACAAATATCAATTCACCTTCGTGGCACAATTCCTTTTCTTGTGTAACTAGGGGTTATAGGACAGCTGGGATCTTTTCTCCAGTGGTAGCGATAAATTCAGATTGTGTCCCTTTGTTTACGGTTACCAAGGTACCCTTCCTAAAAATGTGATGCAGCAGAAATGTGAATACTGTCCCTCATGTCACAGTGACCATCTATATGTGACAGTCATGTATTCTGTTAATTAAAGTACTAATAGTTTGATGCAAAAATAGGTTGTTGAAAAGGTTGTTGAAAAGCTATGTGGTATAGCTTCTAAAGTTCATGTATAACAAGTTAATTCATTTTTATATTATGATTCATATTGTTCATTAATAATATGCACTAAAACAATAACAGTTTTCTCAAGAGAAATGTTTAAAATATTAGATGTAAAAATATTGAGGTTTGCAGTTGTGCATCATATTCATAGAAATGTATTAATAAGGTTATGCCATTTTAAATCTACTGTAACATGAACATTGACAAAGCTTATTAATGTTGAATTTATAATTTGAATATTAAATGTGTATTCCATATATGAATGTGCTATTTTAACACACTTGCTTAGCCTAAGTGAGGCCTGCAAGGCCCTGTTTTATAACTTGCAGAAAAGTTTTAGTCATTATTGCTAACATGAACTTTCTTTCAAACGTTGTTCCGATGAAAAAATTAAGGGGGTGATTCCGAGACTGGCGGGCGGCGGAGGCCGCCCGCCAGTCTACCCCCGACAAAATACCGCTCGAGGGTATTTTGAGATTTGCCCTGGGCTGGCGGGCGGCCGCCAAAAGGCCGCCCGCCAGCCCAGGGCAAATCTACCTTCCCACGAGGACGCCGGCTCCGAATGGTGGGAAGGTGCGACGGGTGCTGTTGCACCCGTCGCGTATTTCAGTGTCTGCTTTGCAGACACTGAAATACTTTGTGGGGCCCTCTTACGGGGGCCCCTGCAGTGCCCATGCCATTGGCATGGGCACTGCAGTGGCCCCCAGGGGCCCCGCGGCACCCCCTACCGCCATCCTGTTCCTGGCGGGAGACCCGCCAGGAACAGGATGGCGGTAGGGGGTGTTAGAATCCCCATGGCTGCGGAGCGCGCTCCGCAGCCATGGAGGATTCACCCGAGCAGCGGAAAGTCGGCGGGAGACCGCCGACTTTACGTTTCTGACCGCGGCTGAACCGCCGCGGACAGAATGCTCGAGGGAGCACCGCCAGCCTGTTGGCGGTGCTCCCGTGGTCGGTGACCCTGGCGGTCACCGGCCGCCAGGGTCAGAATGACCCCCTAAATGTTCTATTGTTTTACACATAGAGAGCTTGTGAACCTAACCTTCAGCACAGCACAGTACATTCAGTAACTGTGGACTAGACCTTGCGTACAATTGTTTCAACTTGTACAGATGTCTGAACATGGGCATTTCTCACATGTCGATGGTGAGAATCCACACTGATTTCACAGTCTGTGTTGTCTGATTGATTTCCATTGGATGATATCAACTTTGCACCATATGGAGTGATGGCTTAACAAATCATCTTGCCTTATGAACTTTGATATAGTTTTCCCTTGATAGATCTGCAGCTCTCTGTTCGCTTTCCCTGTGAAAAGATTTTCCCCACTCTTCACTGCTTGCTGAACCCCATGGACTCTGAGTGATACAATCCCTCTGTACCCTTGCCCCTTTGAAATGCCTTGCAGAGACTTAGATATTTGCCATGACCAAGAGAAGAAGACTCTAGTCAAAGCTCCTGAAATGCTGATGCTTTCCCTTTTTATTTACTTTTTGCCTACTTCAGTTAGTAATTGTTACCCCAGATTTATTTTTTTTCCAAATTCTGTTTGTCCCTTTAATATTTTTTGCCTTCTTGCCCACAAGTGTTTTATCCCAACACATCTTACCTGGATTTGATAAATTTGTAGGTTTGTCCCTTGCCCAGGTTTCTAAATTGCAGGTTTTAAAGCTAAATGGTTAATAGAATTAGACAGTGTTTGTTTCTGCCTTTTCAGATTATTTTATTACTTTTGTCTATGGGATTAATCTTGTCTTCTTGCTGTTAATTTGTTTGAACTTCTTTAGGAGGTTTAGACAACCTATGATGATTCTGTATCCTTACAGTCTTGCTTTGAGAATCATTTATGTTTTTCTGAGTATTAACATGTGTTAGAAATGGGGTCTTTGGTTGACAGTCACGTTACCCCCTGTTCAAGCAAGGACCCTCACTCTAGTCGGGGTAAAAGAGAATCACCCTCATCTAACCCCTGCGTACCCCCTTGGTAGCTTGGCATAGCAATAGGCATAACTTCAGAGTGCTAGGTATAAAGTATTTGTACCAACACACACAGTAACTCAATGACAACTTGACACAACACCAGTTTAGACAAATAGGAAATATTTATCTAAACAAAACAAGACCAAAACGACAAAAATCCGACATACACAAGTCAAGTTATGAATTTGTAAAGAGAAACACAAAATGCTTTGATGAGGTGTTAACACGGCGTCGTGACGGAGTCGATCCCAACAAGCCGACACCAGCAGCGCCAGACGGAGTCGCGTAGACCCCCAAGGACAGTACCTTTGGTGAAGAGTGAAAAGAAGTCAATGCACAAAGCCGGGGATAGCGGCACCTGTGAGAAACATTGAATCTGCGCACTTCGAGCAGCGCCGATCACCACATGGTGAAGCGACTTCCACGGAGCCGCGGACTTCAGCTGAGCTGCAGTGGCGTCGGGCCTGCGAAGTTCATCGCGTTCCAGCGAAGATCACAGAGTCGGCTGCAGGCGGCGTCACCGGATTCAGCAGCGGGGTCAGTCCAAGTCGGCCGAAGTCAATTTCCTTGGATTTACACCAGCTTTCCTTTCAAGGGCCCAGGGACTGGATAGGGCACCTCTTGTCAGAGCAGGAGTCTGTCCAGAGACTCTAGGTGCTGGCAGAGAGAAGTCTTTGCTGTCCCTGAGACATCAAACAACAGGAGGCAAGCTCTAAATCAAGTCCTTGGAGATTTCTTCACAAGATGGAAGGCACACAAAGTCCAGTCCTTGGCGTCTTACTCTGGCAGAAGCAGCAACTGCAGGATAGCTCCACAAATCACAGTCACAGGCAGGGCAGCACTTCTACTCAGCTCTTCAGCTCTTCTCCAGGCAGAGGTTCCTCTTGATGTCCAGAAGTGATCCAAAGTCTGTGGTTTTGGGTGCCCTTCTTATACCCAATTTCTCCTTTGAAGTAGGCCTACTTCAAAGTAAAGTCTCTTTTGAATGCGAAATCCTGCGTTGCCCAGGCCAGGCCCCAAACACTCACCAGGGGGTCGGAGACTGCATTGTGTGAGTACAGGCACAGCCCTTTCAGGTGTAAGTGACCACTCCTCCCCTCCCTTCTAGCACAGATGGCTCATCAGGAAATGCAGACTACACCCCAGCTCATTTTGTGTCACTGTCTAGTGTGAGGTGCAACCACCCCAACTGTCAAACTGACCCAGACAGGGAATTGACAAACAGGCAGAGGCACAGAAATAGTATAAGCAAGAAAATGCTCACTTTCTAAAAGTGGCATTTTCAAACACACAAAATTAAAATCAACTTTACTGAAAGATGTATTTTTAAATTGTGAGCTCAGAGACCCCAAACTCCACATGTCCATCTGCTCCCAAGGGGAATCTACAATGTAATCAGATTTAAAGGTAGCCCCCATGTTAACCTATGAGAAAGACAGGCCTTGCAAAAGTGAAAAACACATTTAGCAATATTTCACTGTCAGGACATATAAAACACATTACTATATGTCCTACCTTAACCATAAACTGCACCCTGTCCTTGTGGCTACCTAGAGGCTACCTTAGGGGTGCCTTACATGTAAGAAAAGGGAAGGTTTGTGTCTGACAAGTGGGTACACTTGCCAAGTCGAATTTACAGGTAAAACTGCACACACAGACACTGCAGTGGCAGGTCTGAGACATGATTACAGAGCTACTTATGTGGGTGGCACAACCAGTGCTGCAGGCTCACTAGTAGCATTTAATTTACAGGCCCTGGCAACACTAGTGCACTTTACCAGGGACTTACTAGTAAATCAAATATGCCAATCATGGATAAACCAATCACATATAATTTACACAGAGAGCATATGCACTACAGCACTGGTTAGCAGTGGTAAAGTGCTCAGAGTTCAAAAGCCAACAACAACAGGTCAGAAAAAATAGGAGGCAGGAGGCAAAAAGATTGGGGATGACCCTACATAAGCAAAAAAGTCCAACAGCATGTAATAAACACTGTAGGAAAGTACCATCTTGCCTGGCATGTTACCCCCATTTTCACTGTATGTATGTTTGTTTTTGCCCTTGTGTCACAGGGATCCTACTAGGCAAATGTATGCCCTGTATGTGTTCCCTGTGTGTTGCCTAACTGTATCACTGAGGCTCTTCTAACCAGAACCTCAGTGTTTATGCTCTCTCTGCTTTCTAAAATTGTCACTGCAGGCTAGTGACTCATTTTACCAATTCTCATTGGCACACTGGTACACCCATATAATTCCCTTGTATATGGTACTTAGGTACCCAGGATATTGGGGTTACAGGAGATCCCTATGGGCTGCAGCATTTCTTTTGCCACCCATAGGAAGCTCTGACAATTCTTACACAGGACTGCCACAGCAGCGTGAGTGAAATAACGTCCACGTTATTTCAAAGCCATTTTTCACTGCACATAAGTAACTTATAAGTCACCTAAATGTCTAACCCTCACTTGGTGTAGGTTAGGTGCCAAGTTACTTAGTGTGTGGGCACACTAGCACTAGCCAAGGTGCCCCCACATTGTTCAGGCCAATTCCCCGAACTTTGTGAGCGCGGGGACACCATTACACACGTGCACTACACATAGAACACTACCTATGTGTAGCGTCGCCATGGTAACTCAGAACATGGCCATGTAACATGTCTAAGATCATGGAATTGTCACCCCAATACCATTCTAGTATTGGGGGGACAATTCCATGATCCCCCGGGTCTCTAGCACAGGACCCGGGTACTGCCAAACTGCCTTTCTGGGGTTTCCACTGCAGCTGCTGCTGTTGCCAACACCCCACACAGGTTTCTGCCCCCGTGGGGTCTGGCCAGCCCAGGCCCAGGAAGGCAGAACAAAGGATTTCCTCTGAGAGAGGGTGTTACACCCTCTCCCTTTGGAAATAGGTGTGAAGGGCTGGGGAGAAGTAGCCTCCCCCAGCCTCCCAGGAAATGCTTTGATGGGCACAGATGGTGCCCATCTCTGCATAAGCCAGTCTACACCGGCTCAGGGATCCCCCACCCCTGCTCTGGTGCGAAACTGGACAAAGGAAAGGGGAGTGACCACTCCCCTGAGCAGTACCTCCCAGGGGAGGTTCCCAGAGCTCCTCCACTGTGTCTCAGACCTCTGCCATCTTGGATTCAGAGGTGTTGGGGCACAATGGACTGCTTTGAGAGGCCAGTGCCAGCAGGTGACGTCAGAGACCCCTCCTGATAGGTGCTTACCTGTCTTGGTAGCCAAACCTCCTTTCTTGGTAGCCAAACCTCCTTTTCTGGCTATTTAGGGTCTCTCCTCTGGGCTATTCCTCAGATACCAAATGCAAGAGCTCACCAGAGTTCCTCTACACTTCCCTCTTTGACTTCTGCCAAGGATCGACCGCTGACTGCTCCAGGACGCCTGCAAAACCGCAACAAAGTAGCTAGAGGACTATTAGCAACATTGTAACGCCTCATCCTGCCAGCTTTCTCCCCTGTTTCCTGGTGGTGCATGCTCTGGGGGCTGTCTGCCTTCACCCTGCACTGGAAGCCAAGGAGAAATCTCCTGTGGGTCGACGGAATTTTCCCCCTGCCAACACAGGCACCAAACTTCTGCATCACCTGTCCTCTGGGTCCCCTCTCATACTGACGAGCGTGGTCTCTGGAACACAGGAGCTGGGTCCAAGTGTCTCCCACAGTCCAGTGGCCCTTCTGTTCAAATTTGGTGGAGGTAAGTCCTTGCCTCCCCACGCCAGACAGCAAACCTGTGTACTGCGTGATTTGTAGCTGCTCTGGCTTCTGTGCACTTTTCCAGGACTTCCTTTTTGCACAGCCTAGTCTGGGTCCACAACACTCCGTCCTGCATTGCCCAACTCGCTCAGTTGGACTCCGACGTCGTGGTACTCTGAGTTGACTGCTGTCCTCAGATCTTCTATGTGCCTGCTCTGGTACTTCTGCGGGTGCTGCCTGCTTCTGTGGGGGCTCTCTGAGTTGTTGCATGCCCCCTCTGTCTCCCCTCCTCCAAGGGGTGACATCCTGGTCCTTTCTGGTCCCCAGCAGCACCCAAACTCCTCAACCACGACTCTTGCAGCTAGCAAGACTTGTTTGTGGTATTTCTGCCTGGAAACACTTCTGCAACCTCAAGCTCACCGTGGGACATCTTCCATCCAAAGGAGAAGTTCCAAGCCCTTTTCATTGTTGCAGAATCTTTGGCTTCTTCCACCCAGAGGTAGCCCTTTTGCACCTTCATCTGGGGTTTGGTGGGCTCCTGCCCCCCTGGACACTTTTGTGACTCTTGGACTTGGTCTCCTTCCTTTACAGGTCCTCAGGCCCAGGAATCTGTCTTCAGTGTTTTGCTGGTGCTTGTGGTTCTTGCAGAATACCCTATCACGACTATTGTGTCTTTCTGGGGTAGTAGGGTAACTTTACTCCTACTTTTCAGGGTCTTGGGGTGGGGTATTTCGGACACCCTTACTGTTTTCTCACAGTCCTAGCGACCCTCTACAATCTCCCATGGGTCTCGGGTCCATTCATGATTCGCATTCCACTTTTGGAATATATGGTTTGTGTTGCTCCTAGACCTATGTCTACCTATTGCATCCTATTGTAATTCTACATTGTTTGCACTACTTTTCTTACTGTTACTTACCTGTTTTGGGTCTGTGTACATATAACTTGTGTATATTACTTACCTCCTAAGTGAGGGTATTCTCTGAGATACTTTTGGTATATTGTCACTAAAATAAAGTACCTTTATTTTTGGTAACTCTGAGTATTGTGTTTTCTTATGATATTGTGATATATGAAATAAGTGGTATAGTAGGAGCTTTGCATGTCTCCTAGTTCATCCTTAGCTGCTTTGCCATAGCTATGTTCTATCAGCCTAAGCTGCTAGAAACACCTCTATTCTACTAATAAGAAATAACTGGACCTGACACAGGGTGTCAGTACCACAAGGTACCCACTATAAGCCAGGCCAGCCTCCTACAAACACCGTTGGACTTTTCCAGACTGGAGGTTTCCTTGTGTGGCTACATTAGTCATAATGTTATATTTGAATTGATTCATTGTGTAATTAGATGCCTTTTTCTCCACATCCCTATGCTGGGCCAAAAGATTCACTGACTCTCTTTAAAGCATAATCCCTGGAAGGAAATATGCTACTGGTTTAAAATAAATTATCTAATAAGAATTTTTTGTCAGTCCTACAAACAGAAATTAGATTTTTTTTTTGTTTTGAAAGTACTATATGAATCTTTTTAGAATTTTTTAAACACCAAAAATGGAAAGAACAATATAGTTACAACAATATGGACTTCTTATTAGAGAGTAACAGCTGAGCTGCAAAACTTCAACCTTTTTGTCAATTTTCGACTAAATTGGGTTTGACGCTGCGAAACAATTGTTAGTTATTTATATTCAAAATGTATCTCCAATGAAAGATTTCAGGCATGAAGCCAATATCAATGTTCTCATTCGCTGCCAAAAGCAAAACAATAAACTGTTGAACAGATTAAACTGTAAAGTAGAAATCGAATCCTCTTGGTTTCATTTTCTTACCTTCGAGACAGATTAAAAACTTGCTGGGGGTCTCCATTCTGAATGAAGTAAGTGATCGGATCGCCTTCCCGGTCTACAGCCTTGAGGAGAGAAACACAATAAAAAAAATTCTGTTATAGAACTATATACTAAAGACAATGTGCACATCAGGGTACAACCCTTAACAGAACTGTACCAGCGGCAAAGCAAGGACCTTTACTAAAAGAATATATTTTAGGAGCCCAGCATGAAAAACCTGATTCAGTTTATTTTAAGAAGGCTTCTCTTCATTAATGAAATCCACTACATACCTTGACAGTAGCGCTCTCATTTCAGCTTTGTGATTTGCTGTATTTTATAACTCCCCCTTAGTAGCAATGGAAACCGGAACATCAAAATGCACACAAATTAATACAATTAAGGTTATTGCAGACGTCTTAAAAGTTTGGCACATGAAAATAAACTAGACAACAAAAAATGAGCTGTATACCTTTTTAGTAAAGCAAGGGATTGAGCTCATCTTTGACATCCAGTGGAAAATACTGCTGTCACCATATGTCTAAAGATTCAGCTTCCCAGGGATAAATGAACAATACAAGAAGAGGAGAGCGGATCCGAATATCAATAATATCCATAGAAATTAGGTCGAGGTGCCAGGTGCCTCTATCCATACAAAGTTGAAAATTAAATGAGGAACTTAATTTACCATAGTATGATATAACAGAAAGTGTATATATTAAAAATGAGAATGTGAATAACCAAGACACCAATAAAGAATAGAGGGGCAGATTTCACACAACGTACTGCAGCAAGATGCTGGGCTGCATGAAAAGGGGAGGGCATGAATGCCCCACATTTAACATTATATGATGAATTCCTGTCCTCTCCTTGCACTAGTGCATAATGTGCTGCCTTGTGCCAACACAGGCACACTTGCGCAATCCTGCAAGAGTTCTCTGTGTTGTAGGTAGGATTGTTTTCATGCAGGAATGAGCCAATTCCTGCACAAAAACATTACTAGGAGACCTTTCCCTCTTTCTAAGTGTTCTGCAAAATGAAAGAGGAAACAACCAGGAGAAATAAAGCTATTTCTCCTCATTGCTTCACCCCTGGGAAGGCATAACATTTTGATGCATTCTCAGTTTCACCAGTATTGGTAAATGTAGGAATGTGCTGCAATCCTTAGGTGGATGCGTGGAAACACCTCAGCTCCACCAATGGAATGCCTTCAGAGGGCAGAATAACGCAAGGAATCCTCTTGCTCTGTGTTGTGTCAGTCCAGATTAGCCAAGCAATGCAGGGCCACACCAGTTGGCCTTGATTTGCTTGTAAGTCTGACTTACTGTTGACACAGAAGCAGTCCAATTCCTTAATAAATCTGTCCCAGAATGTTTTTTTAAGACACATTCTCACTATAACTATACACCCACAGCTGGCAAAGCAGATACAATAATGTCCTAGTTTCTGCATGAGAAGTCAATATATTGTAGCTTATGTTTACCTGTAATTGAAATTGTATATGTACCAAAAGCAAGAAATTGTGGACATGCGAGAAGCAAATCAGAGCTGATCAAATTCAAAAGCCTGTCTGATAGCAAACTTTACCAGTCTGCATCAGAAATAAAACAGTGCTCTCTGAAACTAAAGCGATCGTGTTTTACCAAAGTTTGAGGAATACCTACACTGTGTAGTTCAGACAAAAACGTTTGCGCTCTGGTTTCTTCATTCTTATGAGCTGAGACAATATTTTACTAAAATGACAGAAGTGAAGTGTAGAGGATAATTGTCAGCATAAAACAATAACGCATCCCAATTCGAACCACTGCTGTTTACACTTTGAAATAAATAAAGCATTCCATTGCCTAGCATTATGTTTTCCTTGAACTAGAAGGAGGCCTACCCTTAATGACATTTTATGAAAAGTAACTGCATCGACATTTTTGGTGGCAACGTGAGCCATTTCACCTATCTTCTTACGGGAACCACAGCATAAATATTGAAGTCGTGGCAGTCACCTTTCCACAGGTTCTGGGCAATGTTGCTACTCTGTTGGGCACGAACTTTGCACAGACGACCAATGCAAAAACATTCGCATTGCATATCTGAAGCAATACTGGCATATTGAAAACTAGTAAATACGTGCAAATGCTGGTTCAATATATGCAATGAAACCTCTACAATGTATTCCGTCGGGCAATTGATCTTTCATAAGTAAATATCCTTTTAGCCATAGGGTCTGTTTGCGTTAGAATGATCGATCCCTGTCTAATAAAAGATCAATAAAGCTTGTTATGATAAGAATTGCTAAATGTACTACAACCAATCATTTGGTGTCACTAAGAATTTCATAAAATAGGTATAACCTAATTGGCAGTTGAGGTGTGTGCGATATCTCGAACGTACACGATGATTCTGGTGAAATAACATCACTGAATACCTTGTCCTTGATAGAGAGTCGAGTCATGTGCGCATTTTTTAGCCAAAACTATTTTCTTCAACATAATAGGCATGATTCATATAAACAGGTATAGATATAAACCATGTATACCTGTGCATAGCTTAATTTTCGAGTGTTTTACTGATTTACAAATACTACAAACTGCACATATGTAAATTATGGTCGCATTTATCAACATTTTGCCCTGATACAAAGCCACAAAAAGTGACACATACTGACCCTAAGCGGTGACTTAGGATTTACTTTCCAGCGCAAAACTAAAAACTTACGAAAAAAGTAATCCCAAAGTTGCACAAAGTTGCACAAAGTAGCGGTTTGCACTACTTTATGTCCAGTTGTTTGTCCTATGGGCATTCTCATTCAAATATCCATATTCTTTGACAAAAGGTCCTATCTAGTAACATTTGTTGACAGGGCTGTGCACCAAAAAAGTATGTGTTCTCGGAGCAGACAAAACTGTAGAAAACTTTTCTAACCATGCGTGTATGCTGTTTTGTGCAGCACACATAAAAAGTAGGACATATTTTAAACAACATCAACGAATAGTGTTTTATACAAGAAGGGTATGTTGAACCAATTCCAGTATTTTTGCACTATGGTGCAAATGTCGGTCTGTGGCACTAGGCAGCATGAAACTGGGAAAGTGCAGGGTATACCTGCAGGAGCACTATATCTTACTAGATATGACACAATCCTGCACTCTTTTTTTCACAAAACATGGTGGAGACGGTTTTGCTGCATTGTCTTGTGTGAAAAAAACTGATCATTTGGCTGTATCTGTGTCATAAATTACTTGAAGATGTGTGTGGTATTCAGTAACTTCCTACTTATTCCCATTTTCCTGACCATACATGTATTGTGCGCCCAACAAAAAAACACATCAGTAAGGTTAGGAAATATACAGAATTTCAGAAATTGATTGAGGGGGTAAAACACCACTCAAACAATTCAGTGTGAATCAGAAAATGTCACTAAGTTAGCCTGTGCTTAACCCTCTGGCAGCTTGGCAGAAAATCAGTCAGGTTTCACTTAAAGGCTAGTTCCTTAAACAATCAGAATAAATATCTAAATCCAAATAGGTATTGAACTAAGTTTTTTGGGAATTCAAAGCACTTAAACTTCAATGCTGTATTTATATTGGTTTTCAAGTTATTTAGAAAGATTGTCTTGTATCACAGGTTTCACAGTGTCAAAGGATGTCTTTTCATAATGTATCAAAAGGTCAGTAACCTTTAGAAACCATAAATGGGGAGACACAAGGAAGAATTACTGACTAACAGTCTTCTCTGGTGTGGCTTTATTAAGCCAAGGATGATCAACAAGCCTCTCAAGAATTTCCAGCCACTTCAGAACAATTCACTCCAGTGTGGACTTCTCTGCAATGCTTTGCTCAGACGAGAAGACTTGAGGAAGGAACTGTGGAACTCCAAGCCACTCCAGACAGACTGCAAGGGAACAGAAACTCAAAGCCAAGCACAGGAATCAACTCAACAATGCTATTTATAGACTCATGTTCCAACATGAGGAGCGCAATGGAAGTGCCTCTAACCAAGTACTAGTTAACGTGGTCATTAAACAACGTAGAAACTTTTCCATGGTTTGGTTAGTTCTCACTGTTTGACCATCAGTATGTGGATGGTGCGCAGAGACTAATCGATGGTCAATAAGAAGGGATGAACATAGTTCTTTCCAATATTTAGACACAATTTGTGTTTCCCGATCTGAAATAATTACAGTTGGGAGGCCATGATGCCAGACAATATGAACTAAAAAAAAGTTTGACTAGTTCTTTTGCTGTTGGAAGTTTAGAGGGAGGAATAAAATGGGACATTGTGGAGAATAAATCCACTGCCACTAGTATTGCATGTATTCCCCTGATCCTTTGGTAGATCGGTTACAAAATCCATACTAATAGTATGCCATGGAGCTGGTGGTACAGGAAGTGTTATTGGCTTTCCTATGGGGGCATTATGTGAAGGTTTGCTACAAGCCTATAAGGGACATGTTCGTACAAATTCTTTTATGTCTGCATCCAGGGAGTTCCACCAGAACCGTCATGTGCACAGATCCTTGGTCTTGCGCTCACCTAGATGTCCACTCAGTTGGGATGAATGGCACCTTTGAATAAGCAACTCTCTTAGATTCTCAGGGATCAATAAAGCCTGATTATGGTAGAACAGCTCATCAGAGATTGACTGTTGTGGATTGCTAACCATTTGTCCGTATCTTCTTTCTGTAATCCTTCTTTTAATTTGTCCAGGAAAAAGATGTCATCTGAACAAGTACCTATAATTTTTTTTCTGGAGGAATCATTGGCATTGGTGTAATCTGCTTTGTATCTGTTTGTGATGTGTTTTGGAGGTGTGAAAGGGCATCAGCCTTTAATTGCTGAGTACCAGGCCTATAAATTATTATGAAATCAAATTAATTAAGGAAAGAAACCCATCTCATTTGTCATGGGGTGGGTGTTTTAGCAGAGCTAAAAAATTGCTAGTAATTATGATATGAAGAAATGGTAATAGGAAAACACGCCCCTCACAATTGATATCTCCTTTCTTGAAAGGCTCATTTTATAGCTAATAGTTCTTTTTTGGAAACAATGTAATTTTGTTTTGCCGGTAAACCTTTTTTTAGAGAAGAAGGCTATAGGATGCATATTCCCAGTTTTTTGGCTCTCGTTGAGAGAGAATCCCACCTACTGCCACTTGTGAGGCGTTGCTTATACATAATAAGGTAGTGAGGGGTCAGGATGTCTTAAAATGGGCGCAGTAGTAAAACTCTCTTTCATTGTTTCAAAAGCTTGTTGTGCTTCTGGGTTCCAGTGAAAAGGTACTCCTTTTCATAACAGCCATGTAAGTGGGGCTACTGCGTCTCAAAAATCGGAAATAAACCTTTGATAATAGTTAGCAAAGCCAAGTATGGTCTGAACTTCTTTTGTGTTTGTGGGTTTTGGCCATTGTAGAATGGTATCAATCTTTTTTTAATCCATCTGGACCCCTTGGACTGACAAAACAAGCCCCAGAAATTCCCCGTGTAGAACATGAAATTGACATTTTCCTAACTTGGCATACAAATGATGTTCATGTAATCTTTGTAAAACAGTTGAAACATGACTCTCATGTTCCTTTTCATTCATTTAAAACTTTATTTCGGTAAGTAAAAACATACCATAAAAGTACAGTACAAACATCATATTTTTTTTTTTTTTTTTTAAGGTTGGTAGAACACTAAAAATATAAGCACAATAAAGAATTTAAAAAGATAAAAGGAAGTTAAAATCCAAACAGAATAATCAAAATATATATCTCCTTAAAATGGAATGTTCCACTCAACAAGGACCCTATTCCCTGCGCCCATATATGTATGATAATACAATAGGACAATGTCTTTGTACTAAAAATTAAATACTAAAATCAGAGATCAAAAGTCAATAAATATACATACATAGATCTAAAAATTGGCTACCCAGTCTTATTCTTTAGAATTGCTAATCTCAGGCGCCAGATTGATTCGAGAAATTTTGCCACTGGTAAAACTACCTGGACAGATGAATCAGATTTTAAAATTCTCTCAACATGAAGATAGGACCTTGCGCCTATAGATTTGCAAAGCGGAATGATCCAAAAGGCTCTTTGTTTATGATATGCATAGCAATAAAAGAGAACATGTGAAATAGACTCTTCACGTTGACAACCCATCGGACAAAGCTTGGATCTATTAGTGGGACAAAGCCATTTGTACGTTAAGGAGCACAGAGGGAGGGACCCTATTCTGAATCTAACAAAAAGAGCTCGCACAAATGGGGATTGTGCTAAATCCATAAAAGACTCAAATTCATAGTGGCATTTGATTGATAAATAACTATCAGACATAGACAGCGGGACAATCTTAGTAAATTGCACAATCTGAACGTTATGCCAAAAAGCATCCTTCAGTAACTGCACAGCATTTTTAGGAATGGAAAATGGGTCCAACCAATAGGACCCTAGACCTAGATGGATTAAGGACTCTTTGACATAAGCACACCATTTCGTTTTGCTGATAATGTTGCTGCCCACCAGTTTGAGAAGCCCACAGCGAAATGGAGAAAGGGCGTCAGTTGACCAAAGCCGGATCCAATATAGTAAGGGCCTTAAGGCGGCAATCTGTGAGATAGAAAAAAGATTTAAATCCATATGGATGGGCAGAGATGGAGTACTAGAGGGAACTTTTAACAGCAGTTTCAAAAATTGATTTTCCACCCTTGCCAAATCCACCAGGTTGCAATGGCCCCAAAGTTCGGCACCATATAGGGCCCCTCCCGGGTTTGAGATTTGTATATTTCGAGGGTGGGAGACATTGCAAATTTGGGAGATCTAGAAGCAAATCTTACGATGCCACCCGCCCTTTGCTTCAGGCACAATAAAGATTTCTGGCGGTGTGCATGCCAAAGGTGTGAGTCTTCCAATTTGATACCTAAATAGTCAAAAGTGCCCACTCTTTCCAAAGGAACGCCATCTATGTAGACCAGCCTCTTCATTTTGTACCTATTGTCCCCAAAGACCAAGGGGCATATTTATACTCTGTTTGCACCAAATTAGTGTCATTTTTTTTTACTCTAATTCGGTGCAAAATTAACTCCATATTTATACTTTGGTGCTAGACCCCTCTAGCACCAAATGTATGGAGTTAAAGTCATTTTTTGAAAGTGGAGTCCTACTTTGCCTTAATGAGATTCAAGGTAGGCGTTCCCGTGCAAAAAATGACTCTATGGCCTTAACACCATATTTAGGGGCATATTTATACTCTGCGGCGTATTTATACTTTGTTTGCACCGAATTAGTGTCATTTTTTTAAATTCTAATTCGGTGCAAAACTAACTCCATATTTATACTTTGGTGCTAGACCCATCTAGCACCAAGGCCCTTATTTAAACTTTTTTTGCACTGCATTAACGTCATTTTATGACACAAAAGTGGCACAAACTTACAAAATATTGGCCCTTATTTATACTTTTTGCTGCAAAACTGCACTAACTCAGTTTTGCACCAAAAAGTTGAGCACCGGCTTGCACCATTTCTGTGCACCAGCCGGGCACCATATTTATGGAATGGTGCAAGCCGGTGCAAAGGGTAGGCTAGAGTTTAAAAAAATGACTTTAGTCGGGTGGGGCTGGCAGTATAGAAGAAGAGGGTTTAGCACCAAAAAATGGCTTTAGGCAGGTTAGAGTAAAAATAAATGACTCTAACCAGATTAGCGTCATTTTATGGTGCTAAACCTACCATGCCACATGACTCCTGCCTTAGGAAAGGCAGGAGTCATGCCCACCACCCCAGTGGCCAGCACAGAGGACAGGGGTCCCCTGGGCATGGCCATTGCACCCGGTGCCATATATGGGGGCCCATTTCAGGGCCCCCTATGGCACTTTCAAAAATAAAATGCACTTACCTGTACTTACCTGGGATGGGGTCCCCCATCCTCGCAGTCCCTCTAGTGTGGGTGGGGTGCCCCTAGGGCCTAGGGAGGGCACCTCTGGGCTTATTCCATGGTGTTCCACCATGGAAATAGGGCCACAGGTCCTCTAAGACCTGCCCTGACCCAGGTCTTAAAAAATGGGGCAAAGCAAGCTTTGCCCCATTTTTTGACCCTTCCTCACTCCTTTGCACCATTTTTACATGGGAGTATAAATATGGTGTTAAGGCCATAGAGTAATTTTTTTGCACGGGAACGCCTACCTTGCATCTCATTAAGGCAAGGTAGGTTTCCACTTCCAAAAAATGACTTTAACTCCATAAATTTGGTGCTAGACGGGTCTAGCACCAAAGTATAAATATGGAGTTAGTTTTGCACTGAATTAGAGTAAAAAAAAAAATGACGCTAATTCATTGCAAACAGAGTATAAATACGCCCCTTAGCGTCAAAAAATGATGCTAATCTGCTCAGAATCATTTATTTTGACTCAAAACTGCCTAATGTAATTTTTTTTTTAAGCTAGCCTACCCTTTGCACCGGCTTGCACCATTCCATAAATATGGTGCCCAGCTGGTGCTAAAAAATGGTGCAAGCCGGTGCAAAACTTTTTGGGGCAAAACTGCCTTAGTGCAGTTTTGCACCAAAAAGTATAAATAAGGCCCCATGTATTTAGTTTTTGCTGAGTTGATTTCCAACCCATGATCCTTGCAAAACTCCAGAAATCGGGAGAGCAATCTGGAAAGGCCCATGGCAGTTCGTGAGAGTAACAGGGTGTCATCTGCAAACAAAAGACAGGGGAACTTCTGCCCACCCAAATTCGGGGCATCGCCATAACAATCTAAGAGGTATGTTCCTTTTCATTATGGGAGTAGATTTATATATCATCTATGTAGACTATGACAAAATGATCCAAGTATTCACTAAGAACTTCATTTAAAAAAAATTGAAATGCTGTGGGGGCATTGCACAAACCAAACAGCATCACTCAATACTCAAAAAGACCGTTTTTGTACGGAAAGCTGTTTTCCATTTGTCGCCCTTGCGGATACAAATGAGATAGTAAGCTTCTCAAAGGTCAAGCTTGGTAAAGATTGTTGCTTCATGGAGTTGGCTCAGTACGAAAGGGATTAATGGGAGCGGTTATTTATTTTTTATGGTCACCTTGTTGAGGGCCCTATAATCAATACATGCTCTAGGATTCCTGTTCTTCGTTGAGACAAAAAACAAAGGAGACAAAACAGGGGAAGCAGAATGTTGAATAAAGACAGTCTCTAAGAGTTCATCTAGATGGTCTTTTAAATGCTTTGTCTTTGGTTCCGATAAGGCATATATTCTTCTACAGGGCAGTGTGACACCTGGAACCAAATCTATTCTATAATCAAAGCTGCGATGAGGTGGTAAACTAGTTGCTTGAACTTTATCAAAAACGTCTGTGTACTCCTGGTATTGTTTTGGAAGCGGACTGTGAATGATGGATGATGAAACTGTACATAACAGGGGGTAATCCCAGCTTGTTGTCTTAGAAAGATAGGGGCATATTAATACTTTTTGGTGCAAAACTGCACTAACGCACTTTTGCGTCAAAAAGTTTACCGCTGGCTTGCGTCATTCCAAAGTGTCAGCCGGGCGCAAAATTTATGGAATGGCACAAGCCAGGGCTAAGTTTGTGCTAGTGTTGAAAAAACTACACTAGCCGGGTGGGGGTGGTGGTAGAGGAGATGAAGGGTGATAGTCAAAAAATGATGTTAGGCTCGTTAGTGACAAAAAAAATGCCGGTAACCAGCCTATCGTCATTTCCTGAAGCACAACCAACCATAACACATGACTCCTATCTCATAGAAGACAGGAGTCATGCCCGCCACACCAATGGACAGGACAGGGTCCCCTGGGCATGGCCATTGCTCCCAGTGCCACGCAGAGGGCCCCGTGTCAGTGCCCCCAATGGCACTGAACATTTTATTTTCCAAATACTTACCCTACTTACCTGGGATGGGGTACCCCATCCTCTGGTGTCCCTCTGGTGTGGGTGAGGGTGTTCCTGGGGTTTGGGGTGGGCACCTGTGGGCCCATTCCATGGCGTTTAGCCATTGAAATGGGTCCACAGGTCCCCTAACATCTGGCCTGACCCAGGTGTTAAATAATGGCGCTAAGCAAGCTTAGCGCCATTATTTGGGTCCATCTCCCACCCGTGCATCATTTTAGCACGGGGGATAAATATGGCGCTATGGGGATAGTGTCAGTTTTAGGATGGGAACGCCTACCTTGCATCTCATTGACTCAAGGTGGGATCACACATCCAAGAAATGGCGCAAACTCCATTATTTTTATGCTAGACATATTGAGGGTCAAAATATAAATATAACGTTTATTTTGTGCTGCATTTGCATTAAAAAAAAATATACAAATGCGGTGCAAACAAAGTATAAATATGTCCCATAGTCTTGTATAACAGGTTTCACAGCGTCAAACGAAGTCTTTTCATAATGTATCAAAAGGTCACTACCTCTTGAAACCAGAGATGGGGAGATGCGAGGAAGAATTACTCAGTAACAGTCTTCTCCGGCAGTGTTTTATTTAGCCGAGGACGATCGACAAGCCTTTGAGGAACTTCCAGCCACTTCAGAACAATTCACTCACGTGCGGACATCTCCGACGATGCTTTGCTCAGACGAGAACACTTGAGGAAGGAAATGTGGCACGTCAAGCCACTCTGTACAGACTGCGGGGGGAGGGAAACTCAAAGCCAAGCACAGGAATCACCTCAACAGTGCGATTTATTGACTTGTGTTCCAACGTGAGGTGCGTGGAACATGGAAACGTGCTGATTATGAGTCTTCAAGCATGTTGTCCGTCTAATAATTTTTATTGAGGAGTTCAAGGGCTCAGATAAACATTAATGCACACAACTTACAAACGAGGCAGCACTTTTATAAATAATAGACAATCATGCAATATTTTTGCTTTACAGAAGGGAGTTTTTTTTAATGTTACAGGGAATTTCTGTGAACTCACTAACGACATAATTTAGTTTCTTCCATATACAATGAATTATCTTATGCAGACGATGCAAGAAGTGTGAGTGTTATTATCTCATGCAGATGAAACAAGAAGTGCACGTGTGAGGCACAAACAAGGAGTGTACTGAAGAGTAGGTCTGACGATCCAATATTTATACCTGGCGCCCATTATGAAATGGGAGAAGATGCTGGAGCTTTCCCCTCACCAAGCTGTCTGGAATTTTCTGTCTCCCTGCTCTGGTCCTCATATATCTGGAGTCACAATAGGCTAGTGTAAAATCCTTTGTGTGTGAGCAGAGGCCAATGGAGGCACTGGCCTTTGAAGTGCAAATATAGTAAGTGACTGCTCCGTCTCCCCATTCTGATGGCCCATCCTGCTAGCACCCAGATCCTCTATTGTGATGCTGTCTGGGAGGAATACACAAACTCTAACTGCCAACTACACCTGACCATGTGAACCCGGATTCAAGCTGCAGGCACCAAATTGTTAGGACAAAAAAATACCAAAATGCTACAAATGGTATTTTGAGAATTCTGATTTAAAATCCAACTTTAGGGTTTTAAATTACAATTCCACAGACACCAAACATGACTTTCCTACTTGCCCCCACTCAAAAGGTATCAAAATTATAAATGCAATAAGGTAACCCAATGTTTTAGTATGGGAGAAGTAGGGCTTGTAATAGTGAAAAATACATTTGAGAGATTTTCATGGCTAGGGCATATAAAACGTAGAATTACATGTCCAGCATTTTAAATACAATGCACCCTGTCCTATGAATTGTTTAGGGCCTACCCAGGTTGTGACATAAATATTAAAAAGCAAGCTTTAGGCCTGGTAAAAGGTTTAGTTTGCCAATACAAAATGACAGTTTAAAAGTGCACACACGGGTTGCAATCTCAGGTCTGTGACATGTTTGAAAAGTGGATGGCACAATCACTGTTGCAGGCCCGCTAGTAGAATTTAATTCACAAGCCCAGGGTACTTGTAGTCCCACTTTACTAGGGAATTTGAAGTAAATAAACGTTCCAATTTGGTGCGAACCAATCTCACCATTTAAAGGACAGAGAACACACTTTAGCGCTGGTTAGCAGTGGTAAATTGTGCAGAATCCTAAGGTTAACAAAAACAAATTCGGCAAAACAGGAGGATTGAGGTTTGTGGAAAGACCACTCTAAGGCTGACAGGTCTAACACAGACTTCTATGCTGGTGGTGTTATGTACATTTTCTCATTGAACATAAATCTCTGAGTTAAAATGTCTTCAATACCTAAACAACACACTCGGAAAAGTGAGACAGCGGACGTCTCCTTTTAGCACGTTCTGCACCAATTACAGCTAGGCCACTTCAAGTTCTCGACTATCTACTACGATACCCACATTAAAATATCCATTGCCTAAAGTAAGAAACATCTTTATGTACCTCCAGTATGGATACACCTATCGATTTAGTGCGTGTATTGCAATTATGTTTTTATCATGCTCCGCAAATCATGGGTAAAGTGTGCATACTAAAGTTAACACTTTTTACATATGCATATAGGACTTTTCCCTTGAGCAAGATTTCTGAGAAGTACCCAATGTTCTCTCCTCGTACTATCTTTCCCTGCACTATTAAGTTCACACTCCTGCGCCGCTATTGTGTTCCCTGTCACCTTCCCCGTGGCTATCGTGCTCTGCTTTCTGCATTTTGAATATTAAAGTGCACAAACATCATGTATCTCATCCCTTGTGCTATTCTTCGCGTTAGCAGAAGCATCTGTCATTTTCTTTTCTGTGCGCTCTAGTATTTTGAAACAGAGCGTTCGCTGGTACATTCACACGACCCCGCTGTGATCGTCTCATATCACAAGACCGTAACAAAATATGTTATTGCTTTGCTACGCCTGTCACCTTTCATATTGCGCTGTCTAATAGGTCTCCCTCAGCGCTTTATTTCCCCGCGAAGAGTAACCTCAGATTGGGTGTCTGATATACTAACATCTAACTGCCAGAAGATTTTTTCTATTTTTCGGCAACAGTGTTTTCATTGCAATGCGTCTATTTTCCTCGCCTGTGAAATACTCTTGATTTGTTTCTAGTGCAGTGAAATAATTATGTATTAAGCTACAATATTTGACAGATTCAAATACATTTGTGACCGTAGTATTGGTAAATGGTGACGTCAGAAGTTGCCTATAATTAAAAAGCGGTGCACCTATGCCCTTGCAATATGTAAATTAAAGCGTTATGTATATGTTCTGGTGCTAGGCGTAGGTGCTGAACGATCGAATTTTAATTCAGAATTTATGACGGAAACAGGTGTAGTTAAATCTAAATTTAAATCAGGCAGCAGTTTCTAAACAGCTGGACTCGATTCACAAATACATTTTTGGACCTTATTATACATTTGCGACCAAAAAGGCCTTCTTTTATGCCAGCCAGGAATTCACAAGAGGATTCCCGACAGGTGTAAGTACTTTTCCTACTGTGTGAAGCTCGCCACCTTAGGGTAGTAGTAATCCCAACAAAAGAGTGGGCAGGACAAATGCTGGGTTGTCTTGAAGATTGTTAATATCCACGTGAACTCCAACTAACTTGTGAGTTTTTGGTCAGTCACAAACCCGACGACCGTTTCCCTTCATAGAAATTGTTGAATTACTTCAGCAGTAACGATAATCATCGTTATTATTATTATTAGTAGTAGTAGTGGTAGTGTTACTAGTAGTATTATCATTATTATCATTCCAACGTCCCGTGAAGCATTACAGTTTTAGGAAAACCCCCAGAAGAAGAAACACATGAAATCAAACACAATTATCAAGCACTATCCCACCAATGAAGGGCGAAATCTAAGTCTGAGCAAGGAAATAGGCTCTACTGCCTTCTTGAACGCAGAAAAGTTTTGTATTTTCGAATATTTAATTCTAAATTGTGTGCTCCATTGATGGCAATGTCCTAAACTCCTTCCTTTGGTTTTTTTGCTCTAAGACACATTAAGCAACATAGTTATCAGTACCTGAACAGGGTGCCCTCAATGAAGGATAATGGGTTGTCAATTGCAAGATAAAAAAGGGTCCTGTTTTATGATCCTCTCTGTGGCCAAGGCACGCTGTCTTGAGAGAAATCTTCTTTCCTATTGAGAGCTTTCCAGTTGACCTCTGGCAATCAAGACCTGATCGCATTTTTTTAGCCTCGGCACTATTCTCAGAGCCATGTTTAGCTGGCATTGTAAATTTACCTGAGAACTATTTGGCAATCCCTTGAAGACCAAACTTGTTTACAGGGAATATAGAACAGTGTTTCGTAGAGTTTTGGAGAGGGGAAATCCTGTTGCCCAAACTATCTGTATTTGAAAGATAAATGATAGTTGTTGGTAAAATTATGCTCCCACGTTTCTTGTACAGCAGGGGTTGGGGCTGCCCTCAGCTGCTGTGGCTAGAGATCAGGCAAACAGTGATCAGTGACCCTGGTATTGAAAAGCACCTACTGCTTATCCCCATTTAACTTTAAGAAATTGCCGCCCATCCATTTCCAAATGCACAAAAAGACAGTCTATCAGCCTTGTCATGGAATCTGTGTAGCATTATGAAATTTAAGGAGTAATTGAACATCCTCAGCATAAGAACGAGCTTTAAACTGTCATTAGCATTTTACTGCACCTCACCATAGCATATATATCACAGGGCAACGGATAGGAGCACCGCTGCCACTGCCTTTCTTGCACCGTGAGGGATCACTTTTTTTTTTACCCCTGAACAAATGCGCACATCCACCTAAAGAAAGATGCACTTTTTGCCAAGACTGATGAGACAATACTTGTTTTCTTTCTATTCTTTATTCTTTTCTAAAGTTGTGTGTTCACACTGTCTTCAGGTTACAGTAATTGCAAGTCAGTAACCTTTTCCTTGTGACTATGGTCTATGAGAATTATATTTGCATATAACATAAAAAGTGTGTCTATATCTTTTCATAACTGTCGGACAGCACAGACACCACTCGATTCCAATGACATGCAACGATTAATTAGTTTAAACATAATTTGTTAATGAAAGCCTGTTGCCCCTGTTTGCTTTTTGTGCAGATGCATAAAACAAAAAAGTTAAAAATATAAGCATCATACAAGCTCAACAAAGCCAACCCCAATTTCATTAATATTTCTTGTAGGAGTCTGTTTTGCATTGCTTCAAGAGCACTTCCCCAGTTTCTGTTCCTTTGAGAGCCTGCGCCTCTGCTGTGTCACTCTAGACCGTTATGCATATTCAATAAAAAATTCAACCAATCTTCGGTGAAATGGGAATGTACATCTACTTTATTGCAGAAAACGCAAGAAATGTCTTTCTTATTTTCCTTCTGGATAATCATCATAAAATCTGTTGTAAAAGTCGTTATAATGTTTCAGTGCTGTAAAGGGCCATCACTTTGATTACATTTTCACTACTGTGGTTTTTCAGCTACCAACTGTTATGTTGGTTCATTTGTTGGTATTAATGTGTCTATGAGGCTTAACAAGCTTTCAAAAGCTAAGTAGAACTATTTTAGAGCACCAGGGCCCATATTTATACTTTTTTAGCGCTGCATTTGCGCTGCCTTTTGACGTAAAAATGGCGCAAACTTACAAAAGACAATAGTATTTTGCAAGTTTGCGCCCCTTTTGCGTAAAAAAATGACACAAATGTGACGCTAATAAAGTATAAATATGGGCTAAGGTGTTTTGAAAAGGAAGCAACTTTGTCTGCAAGTAACAATATTAGAAACCTTGTTCTCCCTATTTAGTACTTGTCATTCTAAGTCATTTAGATTTTGCATAATTTAATTAAAGCAGAAAAACACAGTGTCAGACACACACACTTTATAAACACTCGGCAGTTGATCTTACCCAATTTCAGTATTTTACGCAGGCAGTCTTCTACTTAAGTATTGTAAAGATACAAAGTAGTAAACCTTGATCAGCACTAAGATCTGTTCGCATTCTCAATAAAGTTCACAGCACCAAATGCCGTTCGCTGTTCTATGAAGGTTATGTCCGTGTTTTGTTTCATATCATACACCATCCTTGTGATACAAATTAGGTTCATGGTCGGATGAACCGTATTTTTTAGTTATACCAACAACGGAGCACTGTAATAATTCCATTAACCCGTCTACTTTGACAATTGCTCAAAGATGATTCTGCAAAATAGCTTGTCTTGGGCATCAATGAACAGAATCGGTCAATAACAGTTTGATTCTCTTTAATCTTCTTCCTTAGTTCTGCCTTGCATTGGTTTGCATTGGGTAGGCGATACAGGCGTGGATCATCAGCGTTCCCATGCACCCACCCATGTATTCTGACACAAACCTGGATGTACAAAGCCTTGTAAAACTGGGTTTGCTCCAAAATGCTATCCCTACAAACAAAAGGTGTAACAAGAAGAATATCTTTTTTTCTTCTTGCTAACTCCTCTTTTTATGTGTGCTGCATTCGCTGTACGCATGGAAAGAAGTAAAAGCCTCTAAGCATTGTTTTTGGTGCAGGAAGGCGTTCCTTCCTGCACAAAAACAATCCTGCCCGTAAGACACAGGCACCCTTGCACTATGGTGCAAGGGTGCCTGCATTGATGTTAGGCAGCACAAAGTGCATCGAGCAAAGAAGAGAGAATACATGTTCTATAGCTTTGTCAATATTTATGTGATTTCCCTTTTTAAAAAATGCAATGTAGCAAGTTCTCCTACTGTGCCACCTTGCATGAAATAAAGGTAAATGTGCCCCTTTGCCCTTACCTTTTCACCAATAGTACAATAACTAACATATGGACAGATTCGTGCTCAATGCATCACAAATATCTAGGGAATACCTGCATACAAAATATATACCTTATTGAGACTACACCTTTATAGGCAAAGAAAAGTTAAAAATTGAAACCACTGAATTTAAATCGTAATGGAATAACTCTAATATAAAATGTCATGGTAATATTATGCATCCGAGTGTGCCTCAAATTTCATCCTAATATCAAGCGGTGCAATAGTTAAAATACAAAGCAGTCTTGAACATTGCTTTTTTCCATGCATAGAAAGGTGCATGTAGGGCTCTTACATGAAAACCAGGTGTTAGAAGAAAAACTATGCATGGCAGGTGACGAAGAAGTTAAGAGCTGTTTAAGAACAGAACATTGCTAGTTATGTTTTGATCAAGGGGGATTACAGTGCTAGCATTGCACTCTACTGGAAGTCAGGTATTGTGCGGGATTGAATCATCTGCAGGCATGATTGTAAGGATGTATGCTGCTTAGTTCTTGAGTATATGTAGGTGTTAGATGATAAAATGTTGTCTGTCAGCATACCTAGCAGTTGTTTTTTTAGGCTGTTGGAGCTAGAATGTGGAACATTGAACCACATGTTGTTCTTGTTCTGAGTTAGCATTGCTCATCAGGACAAGCTACTGCTCGCTGACATATAGATGTATATGGCGGTGACAAGCCTGTGGCTTAGCTTCTATATGTGCAGCCGGCACAATAGCACCAATGGCCAGAGTCCTGAGGAGACTACTTAACCATGGTAGTGTTGTATTTTATAATTAAAACAGTGCCAAGGCGACCATTTCCTTTATTGCACTAGGGCCCGTGAGACACCAGCTATGCCACTGTAACAGCCTCTAAAACCGGTAATGGAAACAAGTTAACAATTGAAATGCAAGTGAGTTGCAACTGAGTTCAGCCTATTCAGTATGCCTTGATTTACTGCTTTTAGGTTCACCCTGTTTGGACTTTTTACTTTGGGTGAGTCTCACTATATGTGTTTCACCCACAGTAATCACATGGCAAAAAGACTGCTGATGTTCACCACCAGTGTTTGCCTTTTAAGATAGGGCCGCTGAGAGGCAGCACGGGTAAGGGGCACTGGGTTGGTTACATGTGTATGCATATTGTTGGACTTTTGGCCTTACGCAGGGACATCCCCAGTCTTTTTGCCTCCTTCCTCCTGGTTTTTCTGACCTCTCGCTGTTGGCTCTAGGACTCTGAGCACTTTATCGCTGCGGAACAGTGCTAAAGTGCAGGTGCTCTCCCATCTAAAGTTGGTATGATTGGCTTATACCTAATTGGCATATTTAATTTACCTATAAGTCCCTTGTACAGTGGTATCTCTATACCCAGGGCCTGTAAATTTAATACTACTAGTGGACCTGAAGAGCTGCTTGCGCCACCCACTGAAGTAGACTTTCAAAACCTGTCTCAGGCCTGCTAGCGCAGGGCCTGTGTGCGCAGTTTTCTGCCACAGAGACCTGGCATCTAAACGTACTTGCCAGGCCCAGAACTCCCCATTTACTACATGTAAGTCACCCCTAAGGTACGCCCTAGCTAGCCCTATGGGCAGGGTGCCATGTATGTAGAAAGGCAGGACATGTGCCAAGTTGCGTGGCTTGTCCTGGTAGTGACAAACAGCCTAACTGGTGTCTCACTGCTGTGAGTGCTGCCTTCTCATAGGATTGCATTAGAAATGCCCTGCCTTATGTGTAAGGGGTATTGTCTGATTTATGAGGGGTAGCGTAGGCATGTTTGGTATGGTTGTGATGGTGATAATAAATGCTGCTTACAGGTGTGGGTGTATTTTTTATTACTATCACAGAAATGCCACTTCTAGAAAGTGCGCATTTATCTGTGCTTATGACTCTGGTGTTTTGCAGCTTGACTCCAATCCACGTCTGGGCAGAGTGACATTTGGGGCTTTGTGCATACTTTTCAGACAGCCTGTACACAGGGAGGGTGGAGGTGTCACAGAGGTGCATCTGCATACTGAATAGTCTTCCTGGGCTGAGAGAAGGGAGAGGCGGGGCGCACCTACATTTGTAAAGGCTGTGCCCTGGCCTCACACAATAGGGTATTTAACCCCCCACTGATGTTTGGAGCCTGTGCTGAAAGGAGAGAGGGGGCACTCCCAGAACCAGTTGTAACTGGCTGGAACCTCCTCTCCCTACCATTGTAAAACACTGTAAGAACTGACTATAAGTACAGGGGAATTTTCCCCACAATTTGGAGACTCCTTGAACTTACCTGGAACTGGACCTAGACTGCTAGAAGAACTCACCAGGAACCGCCATGGACGACTGCTGCTGGGCTGACCTGTGACCTGCTTGGTCACTAAAGAGGACTTGCCACTTGCTACCTACTCCTTGTGCTGGCCTGTTGTTGGGCCCTCCACCTGTGGGCCTTTTCTGATAACTTTGCTCCCCAGGGGTAGGGTGCTGTGGCCCCTGACCCCTGCATTGACCCTGAAACATGAGTGGTGCTTCAAATGCTTGCCAAAAGTAGCGCTTGGGAAAGCGCTTCTTCTTTAATCTGTAAACACGCTCCTTCATGCCCAAAAGACACCACCGCAACCTGGGCTCCTCCAAAGGAATAAAGCGCTTTGTGAAGCGCTTTTGCTGCTGTGGGAATCACCGCCGCGACCCGGGGGCTAATAGTTTTCCTCGCATTTAGGACGTGCTGCTTCTTGTGCCCCCGAGGCACAACAAAACCGAAGATAGGAAAACTGGAGCAAGCGTGCTCCTAGCGGTGCCCCGGGGCAGGGATTGCTCCGAGGAGCGCCCCCGGGGAACCAGAAGACCCTTATCTGGGCCCGGAGTGAAGCCGGAGACGGGCAGGAGAGGAGGAAGCCTCTCCCTGCCCTGCCAAGCCCAGAAGGGCTCTCTGTTTGATTGCGGGCGGGGCCGAAGCCTCGCCGGAGGCTCACCCCGCACCGCCGGTCCTTGGCTTGGCCCTTATGTGGGCCAGTGTGGGTCTTTGGCCCTACAACAATCGTGGGTCCCAGGAGGGGCCCGTGCCTTGAAGCGGAGGGGGTGCGTGGTGCCACCCTCCCCCTTGCATTTCTTCTGGGTTTCGCCCCCCCCCTTGTGGTGGCCGGTGGAGGCCGGGGGGTCCCCCAGTGATCGCGGGCCCCAGGAGGGGCCCGTAAGGAGTACAGAGGGGGTGTGTGCCACCCCCCCTCTCACCCAGAATTGTCAGGAGGCCCCCGTTTTGCGCAGAGGAGCACAGGGGGCCCCATTTCTTTTCATTCAATAGGCACTGAAGGTGCCTTCATCAAGTCAGGTACTTTTAAAGGACCAATATAATTATAATCAAAGTTCTTTCTAAAGACTTTGCTGATTGATATATATTGCCTGCCTGCCTGTTTTATGATGCTTTTACATATGTGTGCAGATGTTCCTTCTATGGATATGACTTGCTGATATGTATTCCTATGACTTGCCATATGTTTCTAATGTTCCTACTATGGGCGTTTTATGATATTCTTATGACAAGTGTTCTAATGTGATAACGTGTTTCCTGACTACTGCTTATGTTGCAGAAATACTGAGTAACCTGTGTGTTATGTGTGACTACTGCTAATTTGCAGAGTAACTAATGTGTAACGTTCTGACAACTGCTAAGGTAGCAGGATAGTACTGATATGTGATGTTTGGTCTGATAATTGCGTTGTGTACAATACAGTATATTTTCATATAATCTGGTGTTGTGTTTCCTTTGTGGTGGGGATATTGCGTCACATGTGTTGTGTGTGTTGTGCAAACGCTTTACACATTGCCTCCGGGTTAAGCCTGACTGCTCGTGCCAAGCTATCAAGGGGGTGAGCAGGGGTTATCTTGGACGTGTAACTCCCTTGCCCTGACTAGAGTGGGTAAGTTCTGCCTGGCTGAGGTGCATACCCTAGCCAACCAGAAACCCCATTTCTAACACATGTGCACACATATACAGGGTGCACGTGGAAGACTACTGCAGTGTGCAGCCTGGTGACTGCGTACAGGTAGCCTGGTGCAATGGGAACTCCGCAGGACTAGATATTAACCTGAGACAGGCCTTATAATGTAGGTGTTCACTTATAGGGAAAGTCTGTGGGATTTACTGCTTTATCTGTAGTGTCACTTTATTACACACATAAGGGGAGAACTGCCTTAGAGTGCAGTTTCACTTCCCATTGGCCTACGAAAACCATTGACATCTTGAATTGGGGTGTAACCTGTGCATGAAAATCAATTCTGTAATTTTAAAAATGATTTCTGTACACTTTATGGGTCATCTAGAATTGTCATATTTCCCTGGCTTAGCTCAGGATCAGAGCTCTGGCCTTTTGTCACTCTGCCATGCCAGGTTAATTACTTTTCTCTCTTGCAGCAGGAGGAAAGACCTCCCCACATAATGGCAGCAATTAACAGTACTTCACCCATCTCCTGAGGAAGAAAGGGGTGGGGCAAAAAGATCTGCATCGATCAGTCAGCAGTCACACTGTACCAGGACTGGACCTGCCCAGGCCGATTGAACAAAAGAGGAACCTCAGACAACTGGCGCAAACTCAGGAAGGGACTCTCTTTGTACTGTTGGTGTGGATGACCCTGGCATTGATGTCAGCAAGGGGGGAGCTGAGACCACAGGAGCAGATGTGACCTGTGACTCCTGGATGACATAATTTTGAACTGTCTCGGCTTGCTTTGCAGAAGGGGTGGAAAAGGAGCATAGAGGTGATGTGGCACCTAGGTTTAGCCAGGGGGGCTTGACTTCTGGAACCTTCCTCTCCCCTTTAAAGGAGAGGTGATTTTTCTGTGTTTCACTGCTGGATCCTAGGACAACCATGGAGAGATGGAAGGAGGAAACCCCTGATGTCCAGTAAGGGGAACAGTGGACTTATTGTTTGTGCAGGCCACACAACTAACAGCCCAATTTCTTACAAAGTGCATACCATTTGAAATTCAATATACAACAAAGTATATTAACTTTTTAAACAATCTGCAGTGAGGAACAGAGTTATCATCCATAAGTAAACTCACACTAGCTTTACCTTGTTCTTCCAGGTTGCTGTCTTAGAAACCTACAGTAAAATTGAACATTTATTTCCCAATGTAAGCCTATGTCCATGTATTACCTTCAAATAAGTAATAAAGCCTGCCTTCCATTCAAGCCAGGAAAAAAAGTTCCTCTGATACTATCTAAATGTGTAACGAAAAATCCATAATCTACTGCCTGTTATAATCTTCAGATATTTAGGGCCTGATTTAGAACTTGGCGGATGGAATACTCCATCACAAATGTGTCAGTTATGCTGTCCACCGTATTATGATCTACATAGGATATAATGGGTTTGGAATATGGCAGATAGGATATTCATCTTGTTTGTGATTGAGTATTCCTCTCCACCAAGTTCTAAATGAGGCCCTAAGGTTTGCAGGAATTTTCACATTGGGAGTGTTCAATTTAGAGATTCCAGACCTTCTTTACGGTACCATTCCAGAGCACAGTAAAAAGAGTTTCTGTATATTGAGCCCCTTAAAACATGATTAAATTCCAGATAAAATATGGGTAAAAATATTGTTTGAGGCGGAGGGTCATTTCAACAGGCTTTTTCTTTAAGGAAAAGGTTTGTCAATCCCAACTGTTTCTCCCACATTGTACTTCATAACTAATATCACATTCAGGTACACCTCACCTTCCTCAAACATTCTCCTATCTTTCATATCCCTATGATCTGCAAACATTACTGCTGTTTTTGCCCACCCATGTTTCCTCGCACACCTTCTTACTATTTTTGTGAAAAACATCCAAAAATTACAAACCTTCCATGCTGCTTGTTCTTTTTCAGCCTAGATTTTACTGCATTGCAAAGTACCATCTTAGCAAAATGACTGACATGCAGAACATCAAATGTATGGAGGAGATAAAAGGCGTTCAAATGTATATATCATATTGCTACCTTTTGAAATCTAGAAGAGGAATTGATGGCTTGCCTCCTCTTATTGTGTTACAATCATCTGTATAAGACTGGTGATTGAGTTCTCTTTTATGAGAATCTGTAAGACGTAGACCTAAACCAGTTCCTGAAAATTGTTTTTAAAGATCACTACTGTCAAAAACCTACACAAGCAGGAACAATATTCTATTGACAAAGGAGTACAAAAGACAACAGCAAGTATTGAGGAGGTATAGGTGCTTGCGCTTGCTATGGCAAAAGTTCCATTAAAGGTTATAAAACACTCAAAAAAACAAAAATGATTCACTATGAATTAGAAAGCACAAAAAACAGGATTGCAATGGCAAGCAATCAAAATTCTCTGGAAAAGGCTGCTCTTAGCAAGATAACATTATTGCATGGCCAATAAACCAAAGAAGTAGTCTGATTGATGTTCAAAATTAATAATTATTTCCCAAAAACCATTAAGAGATAAGACAATTCTTTTGCAAAAGAAAAAAGACTAAAAGACCCACGTCCATATTTCGACCTGTTGATGGATCACACAGGAGCCTGGTCAAACCCCAGTTTTGGACATCTTGCAACCTTCAATAACATAATACATATAATAGTGAAATCCACTCCAACTAACTTATCTGTACATGAACCACATGAGCAATGACATAGGCACTTTGGGGGATTTTGGGGGAGTCCAGAAAAGAAGAATTGTCAGAAATTTAGAACAGGAAACCACAAGTCCCACAATTCCCTTGGTATTTACAAGGATCGCCTGTGTCAATAAATGCATTATGCCATACTCATGCTCATTGGAAGGATTCCCGAGCAGAAGTACAACATGTATAAACAAATTGAACAAAAGCCCTTATAAGAGAAAGTGGAAAAAGGGAGAGGAAGCCAGTGGAAAAAAAGGGTTTTGACCAAAGCCTGTGAACTAAAAGGTGTCAGTGATGGAGGCAGAAGCATGTTGATCACTAGAGAGAGGAATAGATGGTCGAAATAGCCCACACCTAAACATTTTACTTTGTGGTAGAGAAGCAATAATAATTTTTTCACAGCCTACCTACAAAAATAACTAGGAGGCCACAAGAGAGATTATACACTCAAATGTCAACAATTTCATGTTAGTGGTCGGGCCTCATTTGAGAAATGTTATATCATGTTATGTTAGTGGATTTGTAGAGCATGCCTTATCCCGCGCGAGGGTATCTAGGCACTAGGCACGTGAAAACTGAGTCTAGCAGTGGTGGGTGTGAGTACAAGCATGCAAGTCAAAGAGCGAGGTCTTCAGCTTCTTTCAAAGTTCCAGCAGTGACATGGAAGTCTTGATATAGAGATTGAGGATGTTCCAGGACTTTGCTGTGAAGTGGGAGGAGGACTGGTCTCTAGCCCTACTTTTGCATACGCTGGGTACTTGGGTGAGAGAGAGGGAGGCAGAGCAAAGATTTCTGGTGAGTTGATGGAACTGGATGTAGTGGTTGAGGTAGAAGGGCCTTGTGTTGTGCAGAGCCTTGAATGTGAGTGTGGGAACTTCAACTGGCAACATTTCTGGACCGGCAACCAGGGTAGCTGCCTTAGGTGGGGAGTGATGTGGGTTTGTCAAGGGAGTCCCAGGATGACTCTGACAGCAGAGTTCTGGATGGTCTGGAGTCTTTGGAGGAGGTGAGCTGGTATTCCTGCTCAGAGTGTGTTGCCATAGTCCAGTCTGCTTGTTGTGAGGGTCTGATGATTGTGCATCTTGAGTCCTGGGGTTGCCCCTTGAAAATCTTGAGTAGCATGCATAGGATAAAGAAGCAGGAGGAGGTGACAGTTGACATGTCTTGTCGGTGCTGAGCTTCAGGCAGTTTTACTCTATACAATCTGCAACTCTGGTCATGCAATTGTGGAATTTGTTCCTGGTGTTGGTGGTATCTCCTGAGAGGGAGAGGATGAGTTGTCTGAAAGATGATTTTGTGTTTGGGGTGCTGACGATGTTGGCCAGTGGTGTCATGTAGGTGTTGAAAAGGGTGGGCTTACAGACTGGCCTTGTTGGACTCTGCGGATAATTTCCTTGGGTTTGGAGGTGAAGGTTGGTAGGCACACTCATTGGTAGGAGTGGGCAACAAATTCTGCTCCACTGGCGGAGTTGGTTGAACTTTGCCAATTTCTACTGACCGAAGATTTTTCTTGCGCCTGACTCACCAATGGGGCGTTGGCAAGCAAGAAGTGATGCCCCCGAGCACAATTTTTGGGCAATAGGAGGGCACCTGGTGTGATTTTCCCAACGCAGGCGGTAGCAGGCAGTCATGACCATTCATATTGGGAAAGCTACCGCTAAAGTAAAAAAACTCTGGCACATGGCATGGTGCAGTTTGTTCTGATTTTTAATGCAAAACGTGCTCCTGGTGCCAAGAATCAGTGCGAGCAGTGCAACGTGCCAATTTGTGCCCATTTGTAGAACTCCGTGTTGTCTTGCAGAGTTTTCATGTAACTCTGCTGAGTTTTGGCCACCCCTACTCATTAAGCTTTTCCTCCAAGGAAGATGGTGATCCACTTGAGTGCTGCTCCCTGAATTACGATTTGGTGGGGTCTGGTGACAAGCATATGGTGTGAAATACTGTCAAATGCACTGTAAAGGTTGAGGAGCATGACAGCAGATGTCTCACCTTGGTCAAGTATGCCATGGATGTTGTACATGACTGTATTGGTGGCTGTTTCATTAAGGTGTTTCTAGTGTTTGGTAAGTTGCTGTTTGTTTTCTCCATGACTTTAGCTAAGAAAGTTAGTAGTGGCATAGGACCCTAGTTTCTTCAGTTAGCTGTGGTGGGTCAATGGTTTCTTTAGGAGGGCACGGACCTCTGTCTGTTTCCAATTTTCTTGGAAGGTGGTGGTAGCTATAACGGCATGTATGATAGTAGTGAGTTTGAGGCTGATTTTGGGCCCACCTAAGTTGAAGAGGAGGTGGGGGAATGGGTCAGTTGGGGCCCCTGAGTGTACCTTCCTCATGATGGAGATTGTGTTCAGGTTGGTGAGTTGGCTCCAGTCAGTTAGCTGGGTGACTGCCATGCTGGTGGTGGTGGTGGAGTAGCTGATGAAGATGGATGATTCGGGATGAGAGTTGAAATTTCTGTAGATCATGTCTATCTTGTTGTGGAAAAGGTCAGCGAGGCTGTTTGAGAGTTCTTGTGTAGGGATGTCATTGTTTGCTGTAGCGGGGGGGCTGGAGAATTCCTTGACAATCATGAAGAGTTCCCTGTTATTGTTGGGCCTGGCTTTGATTCTTGCTGTGGTTGAGTGTAGTTTTGTAAGTGGTCGTATCACTATTGCAGGCATTTGTACTGGTTCTACATCTCCTCTCTAGCTTTTTACAGTGACGTTTCGAATCCCTGGGTTCTTCCATGTACCAGCTGGCTTGCTTGTTGGTTCTTTCGTGTCTGGTATGATTGACCGTTGCAAGGGAGTTGGCATAGTTTGTGATCCAGGTGTTGACACTTTTGATATTAGGGTACAGGCTGCTGGTGGGTTCAAGCTGGTTGGATGTGAGTTTGTTGATCCAGACTATTTCTGTGGCTTTCCTCCAGATGCAGCTGGGTTTGCTGGACCTTCCTGAATGGGGGCTTGTGACATGGTGATGCTGAAGTGTACTGCAAGGTGGTCCATTCCTGTGAGATGGGTGGTGTGGCTGTACGTGATTCTGTCACTGGAGGTAAAGAAGGGGTCGACTATGTGACCTGTGATGTGTGTGGTGTCATGGACAAGTTAGGTAAGTCCAATGTTGTTCAGGAAATCGATAAGGCCTGTGGAGTTGGGGGTCCTTGAGGTTATCTAGGTGGAAATTGTGCTTCCCTGAGGAGCATGTAATCTTTTGAGTCAATGGCGAGAGGGGCAATGAAGTCTGCAATAAGTTTTTTGAAGATGGTTCATGGTCCTGGTGTGTGGTACATGAGGGTTCCCTTGATGGTTGTTCTTTCATCTGTCTGGAGTTTGAAGTTCACGTGTTCCATGGCCAGGGTGGTGTCGTCCATGATTGTGGTACATCGGATGGAGTCTCTGTAGATGATAGTGAGCACTCCTCCTGGATTGCTGATGAAGTAAGTTATCTTGTATCCCTCCTGGATGGCCGTTGCCATGTTTGAGGCAGATGATGGGTTGAGCCAGGTCTCCATGAGGAAGAGGACATCTGGTGCAAATGAGTCATTGAAGTTTTAGAACTCAGTGGAGTGTTTGGTGAGATAGTGTGTGTTAAGGAGTAACTATGCAATTCAATGTTGGGTTAGTGCTTGGAGTGGTGTGTGAAGGTTTTAGGGGTGTAGCAGTCTGCATGGAGCGGCATGTGAAATGTCAGGTCTTATGATAAGCGGTGAGGTGTGGCAGCAATGTTTGTGGGGGCAAAAGGTGTCAAGGGCATGTAGTGTTGTGGATGCGTAGTTTTGGGGGTCAGCAGATCAAGGTTTGTGTCACTAGGTGTGTTCAAGGTGCAGAAGAGTGCAGATGGGCCTGCCTTTTGCATGTAATGTAATTGATGTACCACTGGTGCAGCCACTGTGCACATCTGATGTGCTGCCATGCTGAGGCCACCATTAGGTAGGTCCTGGTAGGAGTGTGGGGGGCTGTGGGTGAGGCTTGAGAAGGCAGGGACAAGAGGCAGAAAGATATGCAGAAACACAGGTAAGGAGCATGGTTAAACAGGATGGGAGAGCAGGTGAATGTCGCAGGTAGCAGCAGAAGAGGTTATGGAAGGTAGACCAAGGGGATGGCAAAAGGTAACAAAGCTGAAAGGAGCAAAGAGGGATGAGTGAAGGCAAAAATATACAAAAGCTGAGAAAGAAAGCAAAGAAGCACGAGTGAAAGGCAAAAGGAGCAAAAAGAGGCAAAAACAGGAAAAGAACAAAGAATCAAAGAGGCATGATTGAAAGGCAAATGGGACAAAAAGAGGCAAAAGCTGGAAAAGAGCAGTGAAGCAATGAGGCACGAGTGAAAGGCAAAAAAGGAGAAAAAAATGGAGAACAGCGATGAGGCATGAGTGATAGGTGGAGAGTAGGAGAGCTCAGAGAGAGAGTGAGAAGGTAAGGAGCACGGAACAGGATTCAAAAAGGTCTTGACTGGTTGGGGGACCAGTCCAGGTAAGTGGGGAGCTGCGCCTGGGCCCCTGCTCAATGGGGTCACGCTGCCATTACGTAGGTCCTATGAACAAAGATATTCTGAGATGTATTAATATAAGGAGTAATACAAAATAGTTTTGCAACATGCTTGCAATAGCCATGGGTGAAATAGGTAAGCCTCATTACTCCCCATTTGGGCCTTACTACTTGGTATTAGTGCCTTAGTGTTTGGGAGGATGTACTTTAGGACGTATATATTCATATTGTTCCTCCCTACTCGTGAGATTCAATTTGAAACCAATCCTGGAAAAGGAAAAAAAATTCAAGAGGCATGTCCTCACTTGTACAAGATAATTCACGCTTTCTCCGAAGACAGAAGGTGACCCTTCCTTGAAAGAAAAGCAAATGAACTCCCAGATAAAGGGGTAAATCTGAGATGGAGAAAGCTGAATGAAAATGGGTAAATAGGAAATGGACGTGCAAAAAATGACAAGTAGAACTTTGCTGACCATGGTAATAAGCAGAAAGAGGTGATTGATAATTCTAATGAGAGCGAGAGAGATAGGTGAAATGGCTGCTAAACGCCATTCATTAAAGGGCAGAAGGTATCTTTGGGGATAACCCTTTGGGAAAAAAATCAAAGTGAAGAAGAGAAACCACGGAAAGAATGTGATGTAAAGAAGCAGATCATAGAATGGAGACAACATTTTCAAATAATGAACAAAGATAACCATGGTCAGTACAAACTCGCAAAACAAAAGACCCTGTATACCAAACTCAATCCCCATTCAACCTAATAAAATACCAAGGGTTCTTTCAAATGTTCTGAAACTGTTCCCCTGATTTTATTTACATTTTGGGACACGTGTACTCCAAATTCCACTTGCTCTTTGTTCATTGCTTTGCATGTCCAGGTGTTTATAACATTTGCTGCTCCTTATTTTAAAACAACGCGCTGTAATAATTGTACCCTTGCACCACAAATAACATGAGCATCAAGATAAGTGAAGACATTTTAAAAAGTTACATTGTTGCATACATATGTGATGAACATGCATAAAGTGCAAGCACATGGCATCACATTTTTATTGTTTCTGCATGATGGACTTTTGCAACCTATAGTTTCCTCCCTACCAGTTTCAAATATGACGCTTTGTGATTCTAGCTTATTAGGTGTTATTTGGTGATCTTTCGCTCATAGGTGACAGTGGACGATTTCTTGAAGATCTAAGGCACACTGTGGAATCAACACTTCGGTGAAGGTGCACTGATGTCCTGGGTCAGTCATTCTTAGATGTTTTCAAGTACTCGACTAACGGTGCACCGTGAACTGAATGACAAACGTTTTTGTTTTCAGAGTTTCAGAGCAGGTAGCATCATGCTTCTTCTCCTTTCCCAAACCCACAGTGGATAGTTGAGAGGAAAACATTAAGCACTGCACATGATAATCTAAGAAAATACAATGGCTGTAGTACCTGAAGATTTAGGAGAACTGCTCCAACCCTCATTGCTTCGCTAAGCTCCAAGTTGTACATTGATTGTGGAAAGCGAGGTGGGCTCTGGTTATTTGGGGGAAGCACCTCAATATAAACAGTGGTGATGGAACTCCTGAAAAGAAAATGGAAACGAAAGCATCATTGTAAGTTAAGACAACGACTACCTACACGTTCGCTGCGCACACCATGAGGCATATTTATTAAGGGTTGCATTGCGCTTGCGTCATGCAACGGGGAACAAGAGTGACTCAAATCTTACTTTAGATTTATAAAGCCATTGATAAGCCTTGCGTGGCTTGATAAATCAAGAGCATTTATCTGGGAGGGGGTACCAAGAGTGGAGTATGGGTGTTACCAACCATTCTCCCATGGATTTAGGCACATTCCCAGATTTACCATTACTAGTAGACATGGGAATGCATGCAAATGCTACGCCTTCGCAGGTGAAGCATAACAAGGTTTATTTCTCCTTGTTACTTCCTCTTTCTATGTATATTGCATTCTGCAGCACTCACACAAAGAGGAAAATGCCTCAGAGGATTGTTTTTGTGCAGGAAAGTGTCCCTTCCTGCACAAAGATAATCATGCTAACAATGTAGACGCACTTGCACCATGCTGCTAGGGTACCCTAGTAGGCAAAGGGCAGTACGTGGTGTGCCAGCTCAGAGTAAAGAAAGAAATGCACAATATTATATTAAATACAGTGCATTCTTGTCCTTTCCCTATCACGCAGAGCTGCAAGGTGACTTGCTGCACTGTGGTGTGTTATGTTTATCATAAATAAGCCCCCATATTTACAGTCTCATTTGGAGTGGCCTTTAAGAAACAAGCGCAAAGACCACCAAGGTAAATAATGTTTGCAGTGGGCACTGAGGAATAATGTGCAAAATGAACATCTTTTTGAGATGTCATTTCACTTCATCTCTTCATCATACAACTTTGCACGCACAAGTTGTGAACATACTGAAAATCATTCCTGTCCCACCTGTATATGCACTGGTGCGGATTGACTGTGAATTTACCTGTCACATTCAGGATGTATGTAATTGGTGACTGCTCTAGTAATAGGTTGCAGTGAGTGGAAGCAGACTTACTAGGGTGAATCACTTTTGGTGACTGTGAATGAGCACACCATTTCCCATATTGATAAAAGTAATGAGGATAAGACTTCGGACAACTGACTGCAAAGCATGCAAATGGGTGACTGGTGGCCCACTACATTAATCTCTAACATAGAACTAAATTAATCAGTCCTGATGACAACATGATAATCAAAAATAACACAGCCATAATGTCTTGTAGTCTCTGAGAAGGATGAGGCATTTCTCTCAAGGATAATGGGTTAAACTAAGTTTTAAAACTTCCTGTGGTTAGGCAGTGTAAGAAAGTGGGACATTAGTTGCAAAGGATGCGGCTCCTTCACAAGTAATAGGTCTACAGTTATCTGTTTACTGTGAACCAAATACCCCACTATAGCACTTCACTGTCTTAAGGTAGTGAATCAGAGCGGTGCAAGACCTAATCAGTGAAGATGGTGTGGGCTTGCAATCCCAGTTTTTTGGCACACACCAATAGCAATCAATAAATGATTGTCCAGTCAGTGCTTTTTCATTTAAAAAGAAAGTGAAAATAGCACTTTTACTACACAAACTACTAAATGCTAAACTATATGTGTGTCTATGTGTGTATATGTATTTTCTTGTTTTTCAGGTAATTCAGGCAGATGCAGATGCTTTGCTGACACCCATTTCAATATTTGAACCCTAGTGGGTCCTGAACCTCATAATCACCATGCCCTTAACTATACCAAATGTAAAACCACGCTATAATGGGGTGCCTTTATTTATAAGACAAGCCTACTGACTTTATCAAGGGGTCATCACATCAATATATAAGGCAGACTTATTGGCCTTGTGACGGGATAATCACATGAACATATATAAAGGCATGCCTATTGTCTTTGTCAAAGGGCCATCACATTAAACTTTCTAACAGACCTATTAGCTCTGTCAAGTGGCACTACATTAACATATAAGGCTGGCCTATCGGCTTGCCTGTGGGCCACACTTATATCATCAACAACATGATACATTTGGAAATTAAACAAAAGGATTTAATAACCATATTCAAGATTATTAATTAATATAAGCATTATAATGTTTATCAATAATTATTAGACCTGGCATCCTTGGAGTGCTCTCCCCTGTATTTTTTACTTTTGCTTCCATTGTTTTGACTTTGGCTTTTCCATGATTGGCATAATTGATTAACTAGTAAGTCCCTAGTAAAGTGCACTACAGGCCCACAGGGCCCGTAAATCAAATTCTACTAGTAGGCCTGCAGCACTGATTGTGCCACCCACATGATTAGCCCTGTAAATGTGGCTCAAACCTGCCATTGCAGTTTTAAACTGCTAATTCGACTTAGCATGTGTACCCACTTGGCAGGCCCAAACCCTCCCTTTCTATATATGTAAGGCGCCCCTAAGGTAGGCCCTAAGTAGCCCCATGGGCAGGGTGCAGTTTATGTTAAAGGTAGGGCATGTACTGGTGTGTTTTATATCTCCTGACAGCAAAATACTGTCAAATTCAGTTTCTCAGTTGCAAAGCCTATCTCTCTCATAGGTTAACATGGGGGCTACCTGTAAACATCTTTTAAGTGCAGTTTTCCTTTGGGGGTAGATAGAGATTTGGAGTTTGGGGCCTCTGAACTAACAACTTAAATATACATCTTTTGGTAAAGTTATTTTTTAGATTGTGTTTGAAAATCACACTTTTAGAAAGTATGCATTGTCTTGCTTAAACCATTTTGTGACTATGCCTGCTTATGTATTCCCTGTCTGGGTCAGACTGACAGTTGGGCTGTTTTTGAATCTCCACTAGACAGTGACACAAAAAGAGCAGGGGTGTAGCCTGCATATCCTGATGGGTCATCTGGGCTAGAGTGGAGGGAGGGGCTGACACATCTGAATGGGCTGTGTCTGTCCTCACACAATGCAGTCTCCAACCCCCTGCTGTGTGCCTGGAGCCAGGCCTGGGCAAAGCAGGATCTTGTGAACAACTGAGACTTTTCTTTGAAGTTTGTCAACCTCAAAGGCAGAAAGGGGTATAAGTAGTGGACCCAAAACCCCAGATTTTTAGAAGACTCCTGAACTCAAGAGGAACCTCTGCCAAGGAGAAGAGCTGAAGAGCTGGAGGAGGAATACTGCCCCTTTGCCTGTAACTGTGCTTTGCTGGGTTGGCCTGAAGTTGTTGCTTCTGCCTCAGAAAGGAAAAAGACTGGACTTTGTGGTATATTCCTGCTTGTGAAGTGTCTCCAAGGGCTTGGACTAAGCTTGCCTCCTGTTTTGAAGTCTCAGCCATGAAAGACTTCCTCTGCCAGCACCTGGACTCTCTGCTGAGACTCCTACCCTGCCAAGTGGTGTCAACTCCAGTCCCTGGACCCTTGAAAGGTAAAGCTGGTAGAACCAAGGTGAAAATCCATGCACAGGAGCCGTGAGGGGAAAAATTCAACGCACCACTTGCAACACAGCTGTAAAAATGATGCAACACCCGCTTGCAGCAGCTGAAATCGATGAAAGACCCACACAGAGCGGTTTCTCAACACTGTGTAGCCGGATTCCGCATTCATTATTGCTGGGCATCAGAATCATGGTGATCCTGCCTGGACCCAAGGTGCCCGCCTGAAAATCAACGCATTGCTCACTTGCGGGAGAGAAAAACTACACATCGCCTACCTGGCTCGAGAAGAAACCCTGCATGGCCTCTTTTGCGAGTAAAGAATTGATGCATCGCTGACTTTTCTGACTTACGCTCACCCGTGCTTCTTTATTTTTGACGCAAACCAGGTGCTTTGTGTAACATCAATGCATCTATTGTTTTCAATGGAGCAAGACTCTTTTTAATTTAAAAATTAACAACTTTACTTGTGTATGTTGGATATTTGTCAGTTTGGTCTTGCTTGATTTAGATAAATATTGGCTATTTTCTAAACTGGTGGGGTGCCTACTTTGTAGTGTTTTCACTGTATTACTGTGTGTTTTGGTACAAATACTCTACATATTGCCTTTGAGATAAGCCTCACTGCTTGTGCCAAGCTACCAAGGGGCTGAGCAGGGGTTATCTGAAGTGTGTATCTCCATTGCCCTGACTAAAGTGAAGGCTCCTGCTTGGGCAGAGTGCAAACTGACTGATACCAGAGACCCCATATCTAACAATAACTATCCAAATAAAGCATTAGTGTTAACAAAAATTCAAACACATTTGTTGAGTCTTTCTTTCACACTGTTCAGGCCACATAATGCAGCCACAGTACTAAGCATAAGGAGTCCCTGTACTCCAGAGCTTAAGATCAAAAGCTCCAAAAAAAGTAGTACTTTCAGATGCAGTGAGTCTCTCCTGGGCCATACTTGTATTAGGCTCGGAAATTTGAGGCAAGTTTTCTGAAAACATCCTTGGAGGCTGCAGCACCTTGTGTAGCCCCTCACAGCACTTTGTAAATATGTTAGTGGTGCCCCTGTCCCTCCTTTGGGAACCAGAAAGAAAGGTAAATGAGCAAATGAGCCCACAAGGAGCATTATGAGGTGCTCTAAGGCCAGTAGCAGTGCATATTATATTAGTGGGTTTGCCCTCTTGTTCTTTCTTGTTTTTTTGTTTACTCATGGCTAGTTCTTTAGTTTTGATTTGAAAGGGGAGTCCATTCCTGAGCAGTCCCATCAACACCTTGCTCTCTTATGCCTGCACATCTGTTCCAGTGGGTAGGGAGAGACAGTGCACTCTCTTCCATCATGCACTCCAAGTAAGAAAGTGCTGCAAACGTGGGCCTCTGACACCCCTCACACAGGCACAGGGAGTGGAGGTGATAGCTTGTATCACTGTAGGGTGCAATGGTTCTGGAGCAGAAAGAACATCATGTGCATTGTAAGAACAACTGAACTTTAACAAATGTAAGGAAGGCTTCAGCCAATGAAGTACAAAAAGGATAATATTCTGTTACTTGAGAAATAAATAAATTCTATACTTGAAATATCTAACTTTGACACATTATGCAGCTGGGCATGGCGGGTTCCAAGGCACTATTTCCATGTACCTTACTAATGTTAAATGTAGTCTTGTAAATGTGTCAAAAGGGTAACTGTGATGAGTGCTTCTTGCAGTACCTACTTACTACAAAATTACAGTTGCATGAGCAGTCCCTCTGCAATCGCTTAGGAGTCAGTCAAGTGGGTAGTGGGAGCCCACACTACAGAATATATTTGACATCTGACTTTTATGCCTCTGGTGCACTTTAAGCACCTAGCCAATTACAAACCTTACTTAGTGAGCTGAGCATATGCAATACAAGTTGTTTGACAGTGTCTAGTATCCAGAGCTAGGTAATCCAGCCCCAGGGAAGCAAATAAATCTGGGAATACAATTCAGAAAGGCACATTATGTAAAGGTTCTTCCCTGTGTGATATGTTGCTGGTGCAAAGACTGCCATTGAAGAGTCCATTGGATTTGTTATGCACAATGCTATGGGGAGGGGAGTTTAAGAGAACACACCATATTGTAGTGAAATTTGAATTGTGTGGGATCAGATTATGGACCAAAGGAACATCATGCATTTCCTTTACAAAGCGTGCTTAGTCCACCAGAACTTCAGGACAGGAGGGGGTTTGACTGCCTCTGGTGCTGAGACGAACACCAAAAGCCTTTCAGAGGTCCATTTCAAAGGTGTTCCTCTTTTTAATCTACAAATTATGGACTCAATGTATTAAGAAAGCGTGACTCATCATGAACACAGGAGCACTTCAGTCTTACTTTACTTACATGCTTTCTTTCAGACTTTCTTCTGGGAGCCTTGGTGCTTAGGATCGGAGAATTTTGTGGAAACACAAGGAGCTCTTGACTAGAGAGTAACTTCTCTGAGTCAATAGAGTTCCTTGGAACCTACAAAGAAGCGATGAATAACAGTTTTTATTGGTAGGAACTGCCTTTTGCCCACTGATAATTGAGGGCCACATGTACCTAAGGGTTGTACCCATTCTTTGTCTTTGGGAAAATGTGTTCGTACATATGGCCCTGAATCTCCACATTTTCTGCATAGAATTGGAGGATAATTTTAAATGCTAATGAGTATAACAATTTCAAAACAGGGCCTCACGAAGTGACTAGAAGTGACATTTTGTGATCAAAGCTCTGTGCAAGTGCCAAACCTGACTCAATTACAAATGGAGCTTGGTGCATTTGAGATCACCACCTCAATAGGCATAACATTGGAGATTGACCCAAAGGACATACAGACACCAGAGAAACTTTAAAACAGAGGAACTGACTGAGCAGAGTTTTGACCCATATCTGAGTACATCACATTAAACTTTGGCTTCAGCAGTACACTTCCCCAGGGTCCTCCGAGATGCACTTGGTTTCCAGGATGCATACGCCACATCAATATTTATCTTTGGCTGCATGTAAACCCACCCTTCTGGCCCAACCGAACTGAAATTGGTTTGAATTTTAAAATTCCCCATTGACCCAACTCTGTCATCTATGCTATTACAGCTCTACTTAGGTTTCAAATTGAAGAATTCTGTATAGTGCGTGTCCAACATTTGGTTATTTAAAAAAGTTAGCTCATCAGTCAGGGCATCCTGGTGTTACCCACTGGAGGCTTGACGTTTTAAGAAAATCTAACACCCAAATGCTTAAGCCAAATAACCCAAGGCCTTTCACTATTTTGACTTACTGGGAGGATTATCTATAAAATGGCAATCTTTGGTATTTTCAGGCTACACCGTTGATTAACATGGACTTTTTTTAAACACAATGCCACCTTTAAGGGGTATTATTTTTCATAGTTGTAAACATTTCTGCCGCTTTTCTGCATCTTACTTATTACATTAATTTGATTTTCTTAAAACGTGTGTACCTGGGTGACATTGTATTACTCTAACTATACTCTTGTCTTGTTGGTTTGTTTGGCATAACGTTTCATGCCACCTAGACCAGGCAAATCTACCATGGGTGAGGCAAGGTTAGCACTGTTGGAAAAAGTTTGCCTCTTTGCCACTTTCTGTTTTGCCATTGTGGGTCTGCAACCACGATTCTACCGGAGACAATGTCTCTCCTCCACAAAGCTTACTAGTCATATTCACTAAAAGCATTTTACAACAGAATGTAAAAAGCAATCACACATGTTCAATTTACACATATAATTGCTTCTTCAGCACTTTAGTCACTGCAGTAAACGTAGATGTCAGGGTCCTTTAAATGTCGGGCACACTTCATGTCATGGGCAAATGATGTCTCCGGTGTCGTTTTCATTTAACCAATAAAATATCCCAAGGTTATAACGGATGTTTTCATTATGACATAAATTACCTTCTTTGTGCCAGGGGAGCATTGTCAGATGCTTTGACTGTGAGAGCATAAGCCTGCCCAACTGACAGAGTGACTCCTGGAGCGATGGTGATAAGGCCGGTTCTGTTATTGATGATAAAGTCTCCCTGAGCCCCCGCCAGAATTTCATATGTGATCATCCCATTCAACCCTTCATCTGCATCGAGAGCCGTGAGCTAAAATTGGAGAACAAAACGAAAATTTACTTGAGATATAATCTTTCACAAGTTGGGTTTTTTAACACTGAAAACTAAGGTCTTTATTTAGGGTATGGCAATTGTAATACAGCTGATAGGATATCTTCAAAATTTTGACAGAGCATATCCCATTTGCCAAACTCCAAAGGAGGCTCTGTATTTGCAAAATCGTACATACATACATAAATACGTAGACAATCCATTTTCCATAAACATCCGGTTTTGAAGACAATGTTACTCTATCTCTCCTTCAGTTCACAATATAGTCCATAGCATGTTATATACTTATACCATTTTTTTCTGTATTTTCAAAATATATATGGATATAAGTATATTTAAATTATTCACGTTAGAAAAAAGACAAGTTCTTTAAACACAAGAATACTATAAATAAGTGACAAATATGACAGCTGGAGTTTTGATTGCTCTGACATCTAAGAACTCATTCTGATATTCAGAATTTCGATTTGGATACAAGTCGGCGTTTGCACCTAAAAGAGGAATCTACGTTTTGTGGTACGTACCGCTCTTGCGTCTACTGCATGTGTTTTTTTAGTGTAAGACTCAAAGTAATTCAGAAAGGGAAAAACCTCATCATTCTGAGATCCCACACCTTACACTGGTGGAAAACCTGCAGTAGCACCGAGTTCTCCTGCCTTTCCATGTGCTGAACTCAGAATGATGCTTTCATACTGTTCCTGGTAAACACTGTATCCTGCTTTACGGTATTCTCCAGATGTGGCATTAGCACACCAACTGGCTTCATCACTGCAAATAACCTTAAAGTGCCCTCTTTAGGAAAATGGATTCTCTGGCCTACCCTCCTTATCGTTCGCTGTATCACAATCAAGGGCCATATGTACAAAGGTTTTCTGGAGGTCACAAATGTCCCGATTTGAAGATTTGGGCCCCTTGCAAATGTAGAAAAAACATGTTTTAATGTACATAAGACTAACTATGATTCGATAACTTGTTACCAAATCGCAATTTGGCTTTTTGAATCAGTATTTGGAAGAGGCATGTTTAGGGTGTTCCTTTCAAATACCGATTAGCAGTGGTATGTATTGATGTAGTGCGACTGAATTCCAGTTGCAATTCAATAATAATTTTCTGCATTATCTTAGGAGGCTGTAAGCCATTCGCAAATGGGAAAGGCTCCCCAAGAGACTGCTTCCTTTTTGAGAATGTAAAAAAGATAGTGGAGCAAGCAGTGGTCCCACGGACTACTGCCTACTCTTAAAAAATGAAACTCAAAAGATTTATTTTCTGTGCTTTTTTAAACATATCCTGTTTATCTTCATGGAAAATGGGCTGCATAAAAATTCAATTATTTGAAAGCAATCACAGGCATGGTGGTCTGGTAACCTCAGCAGACTACTATTTCTTTGATTCCTAATGGGTCACAAATTGAGAGTTACCTCAATAATATTCATGAGGTAGGATGATTATTGACCCTACTAGGAATTACAATTTTAAGAATATGTTTAGTTTGTTAGGAATTGCAGTTTCCTAATTGCCATTCAATAAGACTCACAATTTGGAGATCACAATTCCTATTTTTAGGCTCAAGCTTGAAAGCGCTCTGGCCTGTTGTATTCTCTCTGTGGACTTTTAACCATATCCATGTCACGCTGATCACTTTCATTTAAAAATGTGCTTACTTTCATTTGTGAAAGGCATGCATACGTCATGCCTTTTCTGGTGTTTAGCCCTCCTTGTTTTCCGCATGGTTTCTGGACTACTCTTTTTTTTAAATTTCCTACACAGCGCCATCTCGCTGGGCAGTAATCAAGCACTTTGCATGACTACCAGTTTATTTCTATTGTATCCAAGCGCTGCTTGGCAAATTCAAGGTTTTACACAACCCAATCACACTCACTTTATTTTAAATATTTATTGGTGCATTTCCCCAGTCCTCATCCACACCCCGGCCTGCCCTCCCCTTGAGATTGGCGGCTGCCGCTGATTTCACCTTTCTCCTACATACCAGGCTAAGGCTAGCCAGGGGTGGGGTCGTTATTGTTACAGCACCAAGCTCTGTCCCCCTTTCCTTTCCCCATCCCCCCACGAACAAGAAATAAATGCCACCCAAGGGAAGCACTATAAGGAGGAGGTTAATTTGCAGAACACTGTGTGCTTCTGGCAGTTCAGACTACAAAACATAACATTACAGAAAAGATGCTGTATCATCGTGAATGCAGAAAAAAAGATCTCATATTTTACGGTTTCCTACATGCCACCATCCTCTTAACCTGCGATTTTTATATGCTAAAATAAAACATGCGTGGGAGTGTTTTGCTTAGTCTCCCTTAAGACCTACTATTGGTATCGTGGTATCCAAACCGATACCCCAAAATAACTGGCAAAGGGGTCGTTTTCTTTCCGGGCCTCCGTAGAAGACCCTCATTCTAAATGGTTTCATTAGAGAGCCTGAACAGGCTCCTTGCTAGAGACAGAAAAGTAATGCAAGAGTATTTTTTGTTCGATTAGAAATCATTTGCATTGCTGTGAACAATAGTAGCCCGAGCGATTACAGCACCTCACGATCCTTTCCTTGATTAACATGCTTTATTAAAGATGAACCTTTAGGCAACAGTGAAGGGACAGTTTTTGTTCGGTTATTGAATGCGGACCCAACAAAGTGGATATTCCTGCATTACTCCTCAGTCAAACTGTGTGAAACTGCCCAGATCAGTGTGTTTTTCCTTCCCTCAGTTCTGAAAATAAATGTGACCTGCTATGCATGAGAGTTCATGCTATCGACTTAGGTGGACTTTAGCTCTCTTTCTTGAGGCTGCTGTAACATATGTCCCGCCTCCCTGCCCCAACAAGGAGGAAGTGTAACGCGTCCCAGCAAATATTCCACGCACCTGCCAGCTGACGCCAGTGCCCTGCTGAAATATCTACTCATAAATGACAGCTATTTGAAGCCTTTAAAACTGTAATATCCGGACTGCAACATGGAATGAGCTGGGCTCATTGGGTTCAGTGAGTAAAACAGGGTCACGCTTAAACTGAAAATTGAAGTGAACACAAACATAAAAATGTACCAAACAAAAGAGGTGTATGTGTGTGTGTGCACACTGGTAAACGATGTTTTCACTCCGGGCGTCAATTTTCTCTCTCTCTCTCTCTCTCTCTATATATATATATATATAAATACAACCATTCTCTATGCCTTGGGTGTCCACGAATGAATGAATAAATATTTATTCTTTCAGTTACTTAAAATTGATACTACAAGACGTGTTTTCATTCAGTTTGCAGGTACGTCTGATGAGTGCCTGTCAGGCGATTGTATGAGAAAGGCTGCAATAAAAATGTTCACCAGTATGAGGGTTACTGCGGTATGTTCGCAGATTAACTGAAGCGTATTCGCAAGGTCAGTAATGAACATTTTAAGATATCTTCAAGAATACTGGATGATCTTGCCGTCAAAGGGTAAAGCACTACAATGGAGAAACATGGTATTGCTTAATGCCACACTTGAGTATATACTTTAGGTTAGTACAGTCCTATACCAGGTACTATTTTTTTTAAAAAAGCCATTTACTTTAATCTCAGGGCATGTGCACTAAACTATAGTGGGCTTTCAACAAAAAATGTTGTACATTCTTAAGGTCTGCACAATACAATGCTGTTTACTGCCACATCCGGTTCACCAAAATTCGGTGCATCCTCAGAGCATACACAGAACAATGTTAAGCACTGGAAGATCGTGTTATCACGACCTGCTGTGTCATCAGGATCTGCAGTACCATGTTGTGAACTGCTATTGTCTTTCCGCCACAGTTTGCATACTAAGGGGCATATTTATACTCCGTTTGCGCCGGAATTGCGTAGTTTTTTTGATGCAATTCCAATGCAAAACTAACTCCATATTTATACTTTGGCGTTAGACGCGTCTAGCGCCAAAGTCCATGGAGTTTGCATAATTTTTTAGCGTGGACACCTACTTTGCGTTAATGAGATGCAAGGTAGGCGTTCCCGTCTAAAAAATTGACTCCGAGGCATGTGCGCCGTATTTACACTCCCGGGCAAAATTTACGCCCGGGAGTGGGCGGGTCAAAAAAAATGACGTACGGCCGATTTTGCGCCGTTTTTTAGCGCCTGGAAAAGGCAGGCGTTAAGGGACCTGTGGGCTAGGTGCCCTCCCATGCCCCCAGGGACACCCCCTGTCACCCTTGCCCACCCCAGGAGGACACCCAAGGCTGGAGGGACCCATCCCAGGGACATTAAGGTAAGTTCAGGTAAGTCTTTTTTTATTTTTTTATTGTGGCATAGGGGGGCCTGATTTGTGCCCCCCTACATTCCACTATGCCCAATGACCATGCCCAGGGGACAGAAGTCCCCCTGGGCATGGCCATTGGGCAAGGGGGCATGACTCCTGTCTTTGCTAAGACAGGAGTCATTTCTATGGGGGTTGGGAGTCGAAAAAAATGGCGCAAATCGGGTTGAGGCGAAAAATTTGCCTCAGCCTGACTTGCCCCATTTTTTGACGCCCAAGCTCCATATCCCCCTACGCCGGCGCTGCCTGGTGTACGTCGTTTTTTTCCACGCACACCAGGCAGCGCCGGCGGCTAACGCCGGCTAACGTCATTGATTAGATACGGCGCCCGCATGGTGCTTCAGAATGGCGTTAGCCGGCGCTAATTTTTTTGACGCAAAACTGCGTTAGCGCAGTTTTGCATCAAAAAGTATAAATATGGCCCTAAATGGTTTCGTACTGGAACTAACGGGGTTCTTCCCACCAATTACTATTAATGGGGTCTGCTAATTACAGTGATATGTACTGCCATTGTCTTTCTATTAAATTGTGATGTATACTGTTGGCCTGCACGCTACAGTGGTGTGTGCCAAAATGTCCTTTTCACACCTCAGTATATTCTGAGGCTCAGTAGTACGCCCCTGCTCCCTGGTTTGTGTTATCCAGGGCATCTACATTCTTCGCTCCCCGTCTTAAAATGGAGAAATCTACATTCAGATGTCAGGACGACCTTACAGCATGTGCCACATACTGACCCAAGTCTTTGGCGCTAAAAGAGTGCCACCGTACACATACGTCTCCTAGTCGTATGTGTTTATGCATTGCCATGTGTTAATAGCTCTAACTCGAGCAAACGCGAGACCCATTGCATTTCAAATGTTTTTTTTGTACAGCTGGCACCAAATGTTGTTTACAAAAATGTTATCTCATTGGAGCTAAGCATTGCAAAACAATACCCAGTGGCTCAATATAATTATAAAGCATATTTAGGACATGAAATGTCGTCAGAGGAGATATTTGCAAACGATATTCAGATATCCATCCTTGGTCACACCATAAACTCACCACCGATTCGTCATGGCGGCTTCTTGAAGATCACCATTTATATTAAATTGATCACATACGTCTAACATTTCAAGTAATAATGTGGAGAGTTCCTTCAGGTACATGCTCCAAAAGCAAATCCGCAGTAAAAAAGGGCTCCTTAAAATTACTCCATATAAATGTACCTAATTGTTCCGAATTACTTTTCACTGGCATCTATTTTAAAACAAGTTTGAAACAGCTTGCTCCCTCAACAAGATGAGAGACGTGAGAAGGCCCCGAACCTCCACTCCACCCCTACTATAGCGACGCTCACTCATCAGGCCAATCTATTTACTGACTTTTCTGTCGTGGAACGGAAAATCCCGTCAAAAACCTTACTTGTACTGTTGCAGACGAGGCTTCTTCTGTGAGGACAGATATAATTTATTTGGTATCTATAGGAGTATCACACAGACTTGAGAATGTGTGAATGACAACTACACCACAAACAGCATGATATATATAATGTTTGTGCTTGCTAAAGAAAGTTCACACACTAACGTAATTTTGTGATTTTAGCAGATGCCATGAATCGCAAGGTTGTCCATGCGCAGTATATTTATTCACCTTGATGTGTGACATTTGAAATTATTTTACTACTGTATCATTTTCTCCGGAGGTTTCGTAACAATGTGCTTCTGGTTAAATGCCGCAGCCATCTGTTGACCTGAAGATTACTTGCAGCCTTCTGTCAGCATTCTTAATGATACAATAGATCCAACCTTTCTAAAATACGTTTTTTCAAAGGGCTTCAAAATGTGCTTTGAGAAGCGTTCATTTGGAAAGGGAAAGCTATATTACCTAAAAGGTCAGATACCTTTAAAATTATTTTTATGTGCGGCACCAGAGTTTGTTTCCCTTTCGCATTGACTACTATTCCTCTGGTGTTTTAGACGCATACGCAATGAATGTGCTGCGTGTGGCCTAACCTCAGAAAGTTCAACGCAGTTTGCATAACCAATCACCCTTTGCTCCGGCAGATCTGAGAAAGTCGCTAAATTATGCATCTAATTTCTGTCAGAGGGCGCTCCAAGTGATTTGGCATTTCTCTAACGGTATTTGCTCAGATCTATAATAAGATGATTGCGCGAGGACAAACGCCAGACACACATATTTCTCAACATGACTTCCTCAGATCGGCCAGGCTCAATACAAAAATAACATGAGTGTTGAGATTCAGCCTTTGTGAATTTGGTCGCTGCAGTCTTCGAACGGTAGGAAAGCTTTTAGAGTGACTGAAAAGGTGCACAAAGGGCGACAGGTGTAGAAAGATCCAGGATTGATGAAAGCTATGAAACGTGTCCTCCCGCACAGGCTTCTTGATACTGATGGGGAAGGACTAAGTGGATTATTGTAGTATTCAATTCCTAAAGCCCACGCTGGAACAAAGGAACCGCTAAAAGGCGAAGGAGGGAGCAGGGGTGCAGTCGCACAAGCTTGATTTATAGAATAGTGCTCGACAATCTCCGTTTGTGTGTGATTCTGGAACAAAAATACAATAGATAATGCGTGATAGTGGAACATCTGAAGGCCACAAGTCTGGATACTTAGGGGCATATTTATACTCTGTGCCGAATGTGCGTCAAAATTTTTGACGCACAATCGGCGCAAACCCTGCCCCATATTTATACTTTGACGTCCGACCCCGCGGGCGTCAAAATTCCACCATGTGCGTCATTTTTTGGAAGGGGGAACCAGCCTGGCGTTAATTATATGCGAGGTAGGCGTTCCCTTCCAAAAAATGACTTTAAGGCCTGTGCCCCATATTTATGCTCTGACATCATTTTGACGCACAGGAGGGGGTGGGCCTTAAAAAAGGACGCACAGCCTGATGGGCGCCGTTTTTTAACGCCTGGGTCAGGGCAGGCGTTAAGTGACCTGTGGGCTCGGAAGGAGCCCAGAGGTGCCCTCCCCTGCCCCCAGGGACCCCCCCTGCCACCCTTGCCCACCCCAGGAGGACACCCAAGGATGGAGGGACCCATCCCAGGGAAGTAAAGGTAAGTTCGGGTAAGTCTTTTTTTCAGATTTTTTTTGTGGCATAGGGGGGCCTGATTTGGGCCCCCTACATGCCACTATGCCCAATGACCATGCCCAGGGGACATATGTCCCCTGGGCATGGCCATTGGGCAAGGGGGCATGACTCCTGTCTTTGCTAAGACAGGAGTCATGTCAATGGAGGCTGCGCGTAAAACAAAAATGGCGCAAATCCGGTTTGAGGCCTGAATTTTGCCTCAGACCTGACCTGCCCCATTTTTTGACGCACAACCCCCATTTTCCCATACGCCGGCGCTGCCTGGTGTGAGTAATTTTTTTTGACGCACACCAGTCCGCAGCGCCGGCTAACGTCATTCCATAAATAAGGCGCCCGCATGGCGCGTTGGAATGGCGTTAGCCAGCGGTAAAACTTTTGACGCACAACTGCGTTGGCGCAGTTGTGCGTCAAAAAGTATAAATATGGGCCTTAAAGTGTGAGAGAAAAGCAATGGAGGTATCAACTTGTAACACCTCATTGTGAATTAATATCTGTATCAGCTTGAGTGCACCATGACACCAGTTTACATACCCTTTGTAGGGCTAAACAATGTAGGGCGAGATTTACTATTCTTTGATGCAAATTGACACAGCAGCATTGCCTTGTATCAAAGAGAGATAAATTGTGGCATTTCAACAACAACATTTATATTTCTCTACCCCTTTTCTGGCACTCTTGTGGCAGCCATGTGCCAACATGCACACCCTTGCGCCATAATGCAAGGGTGTGTGCATTTTTTGAAGTATAGTTTTTCTACTGGAAGGAGTCCCTTCCAGTGCAAAAACTATGCTTTAAATCTTTTCCCATTCTATGCGTGCAGTACAATGTAGCACACATGCAAACTTAGTAAAACAATTGTATTATGCAAGTTTGCGCTGCTTTTGCTTAATAAAATTACAAAAATGCGGCGCTAAAAAAGTATAAATATGGGCCAAAGTAACATAAAACAGTGCGGAGCTCAACGTTGTGTTACTCATCAATACTAGCCAATGCAAATCCTGATTTGCGTTGGATAGTAAGTGCCACCCAAACACTTTGCACTGGGTTTTCATCACAAAAGTAACACAAAGCAAAAGTAAATCTGGGCCTCACTGTTGCAAGGAATATGCTGCTTTCACAAAGGAACAAAAGGTTGCATTTTTATTTCTCACAGGCATTTGGTAAATACAACGATGAAATAAGCAAGGGCAAAGGCACCGTTATGGCTTCAATGTGCTAGTACATGCCAGCATACACATGCACAAATTAGCATAGATTTGTCGTCCTGTGCCTTTGTGCACAATGCAAAAACAAACACCTTGAGCACAGTATTGCAATTTGTTTTCAATGTTTCCCACTCACATATTCCAGTAAAAACGTGTAAATTTGTTTTGCATAAATTACATTGCATGTATAGCAGTAAAAGAACTGGTGTACCAGTGAAATAGATGCACAAAACCTATGGACAGTTGTATAAATATACATGCCTCCCATACTCGTAGACAAAGTCCAGGAGTGCTACAGAAGAGTGGTTAAAGAAATCTGATTCTTATGTAAGTAACATGTACACAGGTGTATGTTAATAGGTACTCTCAACAATTTGTAAGAAGAGTTCTGATACTTATCTATTAACTTCGCATGTGTTGCAGACATTTTGGGAAAGTGAACCATTTATCTGGATTTCAATGAGAGATGGGAAGAAGAAGGAGGATGGTAGCAAATGTTTTAGTTGGGATAGAACATTATTGGTAAATTTAATTAGAAATGTGTCTATTTGCTTTATATTAAACTGGCGTTTTTGACAAAATGTTCAAAACATGCAAATGTAGGGCTTTCAAAAATGTTGTGAGGTAAAGTCTTATGCAGAAAATAGAGAACAGGATAGTCTGACAAAATGTGCTGGATTCTAGCACTCCACATTACAAGTGCCGTAGGTCATAACGCAACTGTAGTATGGGCAGTGTGGTGTCTGTCATGTTTCTGATGGAGGATCCCATTCTTCAAAACAGCACTAGCTTAAATAGGGTGGTTTACACAGGAGCAACATAACAACAGATGTAGACAAAACATAAAACATGGTTTCAGTAATTCAGAGCCTATGCCATTTATATTCTTCCTAATAGTTCAGGTAGGTCCATATTCTGGGGGGACCTGAGGCTGATAGACAATGTGCATAGAATGTAGCCCATATACCCGAAAGGTTAGCTAGGGAAGTCTCACATATTAGAGATGTGGAGACAGCAGTGACTATAATCTTGTGTGAGGGAGTTGAAACTGTATGCCTAGATTGGATAAACAATAATAAACAGTTGTGTAAAGAGGTCAGAAGGTTCTCCTCAGGCTTGCATATTCTTTCTGATCCGTGGCCTGCCTCTACAAGTCTTTAGGGGCCATCAGGCATGAGGCTAAATGTTCAGCCTGATGCAGTTGTAATGAAGGGGGTTGCCAGAGGAATAAATGATAAAACTGTGTGCAGTGTTAAGAAATATGAAGGATTTTAGAACTAGGAGAACATCTCATGCACTCACTTTATATTAACAATCCTCCACAAGGAGCAAATAAAAAGGATCACCCAATTACAGCTTGCTGTCTGGTTTAGATATCTGCTGAAATAAATACTTTCCATTTAGTATGGATATACTTTTTGCTAAAACTGATCTGGTGGATAGGAAATTTGGTATCAAGATCAAGGTCAAGTATGCTCTCCTAACTCACCTAGCTGAGGATGGACCTAAAGTGTGCCCAAGCAAACTGCAGTAGTGTCAAAAAGGAGCCCAATATTTGTGCCATATCATTGAAAAGGGAACAAGAGAACTGTCATGAGAGAGATGGAGGCCATTCTAAGAAAAGCAAAGTCAGAATGTTTGTGGGAATGGTTGGCTACTGCAGAGAGCGAATACATACACTTTCCTTAGTGGCTAAGCCTTTACTGAGGCTGACACACAGAGATGTCTAAGAATACCCAATTACACCAAGAGTTTTACCTCGTTTTGTATTGAGAGGGAGAGCTGTGACCCTGTTGCTGCAGGGCTACCTGGTTGTATAAAACCAGTAACAGCCATGAACATCAGTCTAGAGAGGTGTCAAAGCACAGTGAAGGGACATCCTTTGACTGTTATGGTCCCTCACACAGTTGATGTTCTGCTAACAAGAACCAAAATTCTAGGTTAACAAAATATGAGCAGCAAGTTATCACTCCTGACAATGTGAGATTTAAGCACTGCTGAGTTTTGAACCCCAGCACCCTGTTACCCATGTCCGAAAGTGATGTATCTGATAATATTGAGCATGACTGCCTAGATGTCATGGAGTTATGCACAAGGGCAAGGTCTGATATACAATATGAGCCTTTAATTAGACCCGATTTTGTTATTTTCTTTGATGGCTCATGTTTAAGAAAGAATTATGGTTCCCTGAGACCACCTTACTCTATTTGCACAAACTAAGGCAATTTGAAAGCCTCATAGCTTCAAGGTGTTACCTCAGCACAAGCTGCAGCACTGATTGCATTTACCAGAGCTTACAGTCTAATAGCTCAAATGTGAGTGACTAGTTTTACAAATAGTCACTATGACTTTGGTGTGGTCCATGACTGATGTCAGGTATGGTCATAAAGAGGTTTCTTGATATCTTCTGGTTCTTCTATTCAGAATGGTGAGCATGTGAGGAGACTGCTAGAAGCTTTACAGCTTCCAAATGAAATTGTATTCTTATTAAATGTGCATCTCACAGGAGTGGCAATGGTCATGTCATAGTCAGCAACAGACATGCAGACGGCGTGGCACATTATTGTACAATTGTGGCCTTAACATTTAATGGAATATTCACAGATACACCCTTATCTCTTCAGTCTGGATGTCTATAGTTGGCATATGTGAGGAACTAAAAAGCTTGCAGGAAAATGTTTCAGAAGCAGAACAACAAGGTTAGGGCAGAGAAAGATGTAGCATGGATGAGAATGACATTTGGATTTTAGCAGATGGGAGAACAGTGTTGCCAGACAATTTGCTATCTCCCACAAAACAACATTTCCGTGTCCCACATATTTAGGTATTGGTGCAATGATCTGGTCCGATAGACAGCATTGTTTTAACCCCTGATTCAGGATGCACACTGAACAATTGTGTCACTGTTGTCTCATATGTCAAAAGATAAATGTAGGGAAATTATGAAAAGCTTGCAAAGCGCATGAATGCCTGGAGGCTTCATGCTTCTGCAACTGAGCAAAGATCGGAGAGGGCCATTACTGATTGCTGATAACCAGTTTTTTTTTAAATTTCCTGAAGATTAACAAATTGGTGGCAGATTTCAAGTTTAATGGTAGACTGCTCCATTTTAAGGCAGTGCATATAACAAAGTTTCTGCCTGTCAAAGAAGGTTGTTTAAAAGTGGGGAATGTCGAGTTTTTAGATCAGCCGATTGTAGTGTTCTGCTAGGAAGATACCATTTAAACATCTCTTTCAGGTAATCACGGCCCAGTCTAGGAAGTGCTTTATAAGCAATGCAAAGAGCCTTAAAGGTGATACACTGCTTTACGTAAAGCCAAAGTAGCTTGCTTATTGCCTGGGATGCCTATTGAAACCTAGTTATATTCATGGGGCAACCGTGTGCAATATTCAAAGTTTATTCAAGGATCTTTTTTGCAAGTTCTGATAAAGACCATTGCAATAATCATTTCTAGATTGGGCTAGGGCCATGACAGCAGTCGTCTGTAAGTCATGCAGGATATCTTGAGAGATTTTCTTTATTATCCTAAAAGTATAGATGGGAGAAGAAATTATTGACTTGACTTGATCCTTAAAGGTCAATTTCTCATCAACTATGACACCTAGGTTTTTCACCTTCTTGACTGGAGTAGGAAGAGTCCCTAAGTCTTGAGGCCACCATGAAGGGAACCAGAAGGAGACATCATTACTAAATAAAATGACTTTAGTCTATGCAGAATTTATTTTAATACAGTTGTTATTCATCCAATTGCTGACTGCACTCATACAATTCTGGAATCTCTTTCCCATGTTATTCCTGCTCAAGAGCAACAATTTGGGTGTCACCTATGCAAGATACCAGGGATAACCCAAATGTTTTATTCATGCTGGCAAAGGGGGTAAAATAGGTGTTAAATAGAGTTGGGCTCAATGATGGGCCCTGAGGGACCTCACACCGCAAAGAGAAGGGATCCAATGTAAACTCCTTTAGAGCCACACTTTGTACATGATCGGAAAGGAAAGAACATAGGAGGGCCAGTGGTGCAACTTTGATCCCAATACTCTGTAAATGGTCACTCAACAAATCATGATTGATCATAGCAAATGCTGCAGATAACTCAAGTAAGATAAAGGCTACTCTGCCTGCCTTATTGCCTTATCTAGTGTTGTCCTAATGTCTTCGGTGGCCACGATTAGAGCAGTTTCAATGCTGTAGCCACTCCTAAATCTGAACTGTTGGATGCACCAAAACTATTTTCCGCTGTTTCAGAAAGTAACCTGATCTGAACATTTCATTACAAAATCTTGTCAGGTGAGATGCAACAATGTCCGGTACTAGATGGATTGTTGATAGTGGGCATGGGTCTGATGGGCATCCACATTTAGTGGTAGAAATGAGATGTTTTACCTATTCAACCATAAGGTGAGTACATTCACTGAATGTTTCTTTCCCTGGGGCCAGGGAGAAAGTAGTATTATTTTACAGAAAACCTATACATTCTCCACTTTATTTTGAAAAAAGTTAGCAAGAGAATTACATGAAACCTGGCTACACCCTGCCAAGATTACAATGGGCACCAATGGTGAGTTTGGTGTGAAAATATTTTTGAATAGACTTTTTTGAAAATTCGATTTGTTTGATAAAAAATCCAAGTTTTCTTTTTGTACTAAGGTTCTATAGTCTGCAATGCACTGCTTATATTTTTCTTTATCCAAGATATTATAGTCCTTCTTCCGTTTACGTTCCTGCCCGTAGCAGCATTTTTTTAAAGCCCTTAGTGTGTCTGTAAACTATGGCACAGATGGTTTACTTCTATTATGCACACAAACTTTGGTGGCACAAGAATATTTACTTCAGATCCCAGCCAGTCTGAATAACCCAGAGACAGTAGGTCTAAGTCATCTGTCCATGCTGACTAAGTCCCTGCTAATGGCTGGTTGAATTGTGAGGCTTGAATTTGTTGCCATGCAATACATGTGATACTTGAGTATGGTGATGGATCTTGACTGGAGGTGTTTTATGAAGCTTTTCTATCTCAAACATGACCACTTTATGGTCAGTCCAGGACATCTGACTTAGCTATCAAGGACTGTTTGTAAAGATTCCCCTAAGAGTATGCCCAGCAAGATGTGTTGGACCATACACAATCTGGGTCACAGCAAGACAGTTTAAACTTACTACTAATGAATCTGTGTCTTTACGCAGTTGGGCCATCAAATAAAAATTAAAATCTCCAAAAACTGTAAAATCTGTTATAAGTAAACAGGATTCTAAAAGAGAACTAATTGCTTCTACATGTGTTGCCCTTGGCTCAGAAGGGCAGTATACAAGAAACACATTGAATTATTGTTTTTTTCTTAATTCAATGTTAAATGAAAGAACCTTGCATTCACTAGGGGGTGCTGGCATGAACATGGATGTCATTGTGTTCCCATAAACAACAGCTAACCCCATCCTCTATGTCCTGTCTAATCAGTGGTAAGCATACCTGGGAGGAATGGTGGAAACCATATCTGAACCAGACATGAGATCAGTCCATGTTTCAGTTGCAAAAGGAATGTCTAGTTGATAGTTGGCTATGAAGTCGGAAAATTCTAATTTGTTTTTTAAATTAATTCCAGTTAAACTGAGTCACTTAGGGAGATCAGTTGGCCCTTTCAACAGGGTGCAGATGGACTTCATCTAAATGCCTATTTGTAATGAGTTGAGATATGTCCTAGCTAGAGTGTGCATTTTCTCTCGATGAGTGAAAGCCTAATGAACAAGGAGAAATGAGAGTTTCACTGTAGCTAAATTTCTGTTAAGGGAACTGTTATTGAGGTTTAGAATGCCGGTTTCTCTGGAGTAAGTTTGAGGGACCCATTTTAATGAGATCCTTAAGATATTTCATGAAGCTGTACAAGTGGAGCAGAAGGTGCATCGTAGCTACAGACCAGAGGCTTCTGGTAAAGTGATGCAGTTCAATGGTACAATCAAGTCCTAACAGGCAAAAGTCTGTGCATCCACTTCATTGAAGTGGCCTGATGCTTTGTTTTTGCTGTTGATAAGCCTTTGAGGTAAACATGACAGAAAGACAGGTTATCTCCTCACAAGACCTTCAAGGGAAGAGTCATGGCACTACTTGCTGAACCTGGAAATGCACTTGTGAGCATAACAGATGACCTGGTACTTGATTACTGAAAAGGATTGGATTATATGGTACATTCTGCCTCTCAACATGATGAAGCTGTCACCGCAAATGTTCATTGAGAGCAGAGCCACGAGTGGAGCCCGTGGACTGGTTGCTGATCAAAAAGCATGCAAGGAAGTCTTGTATGGAATCAAAGTGGAACGGCTCCTCCCACGTGATTTTAATTACAGACAGAGCTGTAAAAATGTGCTGGAGTGCCAAACTGGGTGCTTACATTGCATACCCAGAGAAGAAGAGATCCGCACGAAGAAACAGAGTTCTATGAGACAGAACCAAAAGCACTGGTGACAGTACCACCACAAATTGTTCAAGTCAAACAAGTACAAGGAGCAACACAGTGAGGATAAAGAGGAGAAGAACTGCAGACAGGTGAAGAAGTCAGATTTGCGGATATCTCAGAGAGTGGCATTGGAGATCTTGGTATAGAAGGTGGAGAACCAATAACTCAGACTGAAGTGACAGTTGAAATACTTCCAGGCCCACAAGAGGATCCAGGAGAAGGAACAAGTTGTGAATCAAGAACAAAAAGAGACACCCACAATGCTACATGGCTAAGAGCCTACAGTTGGGAAAAGCTGAGGTCAAGTGTGTCAAGTTGAATCCATACTGCCAACAATTGATGATATGTCAACGTCAAGCGGTATAAGTGACACCGAAGGAGATCAACAAACACCGAGAAAATTCAATAGAGCCAGAATACCTTGTTGAAGCTATTCAGCACCTGAATGGACTTACTACTTGTGTCAAGTGCTAAGTATCCCAATATCAGAATTGCTTGACTGGAACAAAGAATTACCTGGGCCACCATGAAGTAGTTTAAAAATTAAGTTAGGAAAACCTGCTGAAAGCTCATTGAGTGTAGAACACTGTTTGCCCCATTGCAGCATAAAAAAAAATGACACAATGATGGTGCAAAGGCTTTGTAAATGAGACCCTAAGTAACTGAACGTAAATAATTAACATTTGCTGCTACACATCTCGTTTGAAAAGATCTGACTTTAGACAAACATGCGTGTCCTAATCAAAGCTAGATGCTATAGTATTATGGGTATTACAGTTTAATTCATTGTTTTATTAGTTATAGCAATATTATTAGTGATCCACTTCTTCACAAATAACAGCAAAATCTTTATTTTCATTTACTAACAAAGCATCTATGTTCTTGACATAGGTCAGAATGAGATAAAAGCCTAATTTGTAGCATACCATCACATTTCTCTTTCGTATGCTACTTCATGCAGTGTTTTACTTAGTTTAGTTTATAGAAAATGACAATTGGACTATTATTACTCTAACTTTGACTTGATTATTTCAAAAGTATCTTCACTAAAAGAGCATGAACTAATATCCACAGGCTAATGAAATGGAGAAAGCTTGGCATTATTTTAAATATTTTATTCCTAAAGATAGTTTTAAAGCATATGAGAATAATCAAACCTGTTTAATGAACCCATTAGAGACAACCTTTCTCATGATGTTAGAAGAGAGTAGAACACACTTTGAATGCAGTACTAATAAAAATGAGGGTGTTTTGAAGAATGTTTGGAAAAGGAAGAAGATAGGTATAGAAGAAAAAAATTCACATCCAAGATTAAATTTAGATAAGAGCCATAAAGGTAAATTGTGTTTTCAAAAGATGAATTCAAAACAGAAAGAGACTTGTCCTAAATAGTAATTATGAGCTCACATTTGAGCTATCAGGAGGTACATGGCAGATTCTATGGGGAGACGATCCAACTATACCTTAAGTTTACTTTGTATGCGTAGAGAATGCATTTTTCAGATTGCCTGCTGATTTGCTATCAGGAGGGTATTTGCTATCTAGGTTTGCTTGTTCCAAAAATGTATCATGCACAGAGTTTAAATGCTTTAACAATGACCCCTGCACAAACATACACATGTAGTGGTAATGAAGGGAAACAATTAGTAGGAGATAGGGAAGCAATTAGTAAAATACATATTTGGAGCTATTACTCTAGAAGTAGGAGTGATACTAAATGATGAAAAGATTACAACGTTTTCAAAAGTAGTGGACAAACAGGCAACTAGCCCTCCCGGAGCATTATTAATTGAAATTGCAGAACTAGTAGTTGTTAGATCAATGGTTTTACAAAATAGATATGCTTTAGACAATTTATTTACAAAAAAAGGTGGAGTCTGCAAGACGTAGAAAGTAGAAAATTGTTGCACATAAATACCTGACAAGAGATAGAAAATTGTAGAATGCACAAAGAATATTTATGACATAAAGCTTGAACTAGAACCTTTAAAAACCACTAGTACAGCAAAAAGTTTCACAAAAGCAATTTCTGCAATAGGCAATTGTATTAATGAAGCAGGAGTGGAATCTGCAAAGCTATATGACTGCCTGTGTTAATTGTAGTTGTTTGTTTCCTGTCTACATTAGGAGTATACAAAGGTATGAAAGCATCATTGCAAAAGACGAAAACTGGGGAAATACCTAAACAAATGAAGAAAGATTTAGAATTAAATAGCTTCATTAGCAAAGAACACCAGAAAGTGAAAGGCAGGAAAAATCTAATGAGAAAAAGAAAAGACTCAACTCAAGGCAAGTGTGTGCTTTGAAAGCATCTGTGAATGAAATTTGTGATAGTTGGAAACCATCCGATGGGAGAGCTTGCAGAAGCATTTTAATAATGAAAAGTAATGTAATTAACATGTAGAAATAAATGTGTAATACTCAGACTAAAAGCTGTATTTTAAACACAAGTGAAAGCAGTAGGCTTTCATAGCTATCAATGTTCATTTTTAAAGATTGTAGAATGCATTTTTCCACAAAACTCCAACATAGGTCAGGAATGTGAAATGTTAAACTATGAATGGTGCAAATGTACTGACAAAGAATTATTTAATAGAACATTGTTATTCTTCGACCTTCTCTTAAGCATAGTTTTAATAAAATATAATAACTCATTAGTTTCTGTAGTTATAAAAAATAAACTACAATATAACACCTAAAATCATAAAACTTCAAATGCAGATATCTGGTCATGTTCCCCCAGGTCAAGGTCAAAAGTTCAAGCCAACCACAATTGAGTGCATGTTGGATACAGCACCAGCTTAGCACCATTGAGGATTTTCCTACTCAAGTTTTGTGCCAAGAGTCCTGTTCACAGTGGAGAGGTTCGCTGGTAGCAAGAAATGCGTCACTGGCAATGGTCAACGGGGCACAAAGAGCAGGCTGAGTGACGTGGGCAGGTAGGCGAGAGCCATGTGATGGCGATCTATGCTGGCAGACAATACTTGCTGTGCAAAGAGAGGAACTTATGCCTGCTCATGCTGATTCTCTGTGCGAGCAGCGAGGTTCCAGTGCAAACAGGCCTGTTTGCTGTCACAAATAGCCAAAAGTTTTAATTAAAAAGCTCTAGAACCACTCCCAGGAACTCATTGAGGATGCTGGGGCTGCAATGTCCTGAGGCTTAGATAAGGAGGCCAGCAGACGAGCCCTTTGAGTCACTCTGAGGCCTTGAGTTCCAGATGTGTTCCAGTTCCAGTTCTTTCTCCTGAGGCAAGAGGGCAGCAGACCAACCCAGCAGGTCAGTAGGTTTTTGCAGAGCAGCAGTCCAGCAGAGTGGCGGCCCTTGTAGCAGCACAGCAGTCCTGCTCCCTGACAAAGTATCCACAGGTTCAGAAGTGTACTGTCTTGGTGGTGTCAGAGGTCCAGTGCATGTACTGAGTGGTGCATTTCAAGTGGGAGCGACTTCAAAAAAAGGCCTTAGAAGTGATCAGAGGCTCTGCCCTTCCTGTCCTGCCTGCAGTCTCACTATACGGGGGGTATGCAGCCCCTTGTGGGAGTACACAGCCTTTTAAGGTATGATTCCAGCTCTTCCCCCACCATCCTGCTAAAATGGCTCATTAAGTCACACCTCCAATTGTGTGGGGCTTTCTTAGGGTAATACACAAAGCCCTAATATCACCCACCTCTAACATGTGATCAGAGACAGGCAGCAGGCACCAAATGTCTAAAGCAAAAGAATGCTAGCTTTCTAAAAGTGGCATTTTCAGAATTGCAATTTAAAATCTGACTTCACCATAAGTTAAAGCTTCAGAGATACCAAACTTGAGCATTTATATCTTCCTAGTAAATTACACTTATAAATAGTAGTAAGGTTATCCCAGTGTTATGCTATGGGAGAGATAGGCCTTGTAGTACTTAGAAATTAATTTAAGGGTTTTTCACTGATAGGACATGTAAAACTTAAAAGTACAAGTCCTCCTTTTTCAACACATTAGACCCTGCATCCTGGGCTATCCGGGGCCTACCATAGGGGTGTCTTATTTGTATTAAAAAGGAAGGTTTGGGCCTGTCAAAAGGGTTATTTTGCCGGGTTGACATGGCAGTGTAAAAGTACAACTACATGCTCGGCAATAGCAGGCCTAAGCCATGGTTTAAGGGCTACTTAGGTGGGTGGCAGAATCAGTACTGTAGTCCCACTAATATTTAATTTACAGGCTATGGGTACATATAGTACCAATTTCCTAGGGACTTATAAGCAAATATGCGGGTGCACCAACATCACCATATTTTAAGGAGAGAGAACAAGCACTTTACCACTGGTCAGCAGTGGTTAGAGTCCTAAATCCAACAAAATGAATTCAGTAAAAATAGGAGGAGGAAGGCAAAAAGTTTTGGGGGAGACTACAGAAAGGCCATTTTCCAACACTGGGGTAGCACCACAGTGTTTGACTATGCATGAGTGTAAATGGAGTGATAATAGTACACAGCAAAGTAATCCACTAAACCAATGGCTGTCATATATACGTCTGTCATGTGACCAAGTGATGAAACAGAAACTTGAGTCTAATGGGAACCATAAACGGACTACTAGCACAGTCTAAAGGTAGGGCAATTTCTATGCCAGAATCTCATCAAACTATTCCAAAGGGTCTTTATCAATGCATGGTGTCTAGACATGTAACTAATGACCATTATGTATGCAAAACTTACAGATGAGGTTGAGTGCCCCCACTTAGCAGAATGCCAGAACAGCGTACAATTCATAGCAGTTCAGTGGTGTGCAAGTCATCATTTCAAGGGTTTACGATGGAAGAGCCACCTGAGGATCTGCCATTAGGCAAGTTGTGGACTTCCTAATTTTAAATGAGATGGGGGGAACTGGGGGTTTGCTGGGGCAGGACTACCACCAGCTAAGTGGAAGCCTCCCACTGAACTAGGGCCATTAACCATGTGACAATGTACAACATTGCAATAACTGCAGAAATATTCAAGTTTTAACCTATTCTCTTAGCATTAGGGCACTGAACAATTATGTGTTCCGTTATGTCAATATCCTGCGCCATTCCTGATTGTATCAAACATTGTAACCTATAAGCTGAATTTTCCGTACAATAGGTAAAATACATACAATAGCCACAAATTCAGGATATACTTATTTTTTGTCATAGTAGTAGCATTTGCTGTAGATCAATATGATTTTGAAGTGCCTGCTATTGTTCCAATGGGTAAAGTTTAAAATATACCTATCAAAGTATAAGAAACATAATGTAGAGCTTCTACACACAGAACATGTAATTGCAGATATCGAAAAAAAACACATTCACCTTGTGTCCTGGTTCAAAAGAGAATAAAAGAATTGGAGAATTGAAAGCTATTGCCCACTCAGATTTTAGTGTTCATTGTTAAAACATTTTATTATATCATTGAGACACTGTAAGCTATGTGTAGGTTTCTCACCATGAATGCTGGCCGTGCACAAGAGGAACCAGTAATAAAAAAAACAATGTGGCCAAATTGAGATCAATGGCTCCCAAGGAGCAATGTAAAATAGAAGTGGCTGTATGTCAGATCAGATCATCTCTGTTCGGAACGGCCAACACAGAGCAAAAAGTGAACATCTGCCTGTCGTGCATAGATCTTGTAAGAAATACATCATGTGAGTGATTTAGGCTTTGGGACTATATCGTAGCAATGCCCTTTCAACAAATTAATATGCAGGCACACTAAGACCCATGTTTATATTCAGTTTGCGCAGAATAAGCATAATTCTTTTAATGCTAATTCAGCGCAAACCTTACTCCATATTTATACTTTGGCGCTAGACGAGTCTAGCACCAAAGTTATGGAATTTACATTGTTTTCAGGATGTGAAAACCTACCTTGCGTCAATTAGATGCAAGGTGGGCATTCCCGCCCAGAAAAGGACGATATAGCTTTAGCGCCATATTTATCCCCATACTAAAATCCAGCATGGGGGGATGGAGGTCTTAAATAATAAAGCAAGCTTAGCACCATTATTTAACGCCTCAGTATGAGCAGGTGTAAGTAGACATGTAGGCATATTTCCATGGTCAGAGGCCATGGACAGTGCCCACAGGTGCCCTTCCATGGCCCCAGGGACACATCCACCCACCCCCACCCAAACCAGAGGGACACCACAGGATGGGAGACCCATCCCAAGTAAGTCGCGGTAAGTATTATTTTTATTTTTATTTTTCCCCACTCGGGGGCCCTGACTTGGGGCCCCCTGTATGGCGTTGGCCTCAAAGGCCATGTCCACAGGCATTTTTCCCATGGACATTGCCATTCGGGTGGTAGGCATGGCTCCTGTCTTTACTAAGACAGGAGCCATGTCCATGGGGGTTGTGCACCAGAAAATGGTGCTACACTGTTTAGAGGCATTTTTCTGCCTCTAAACAGTGTAGTGCCATAATTCGGCACAGAAGCCCAGGTTTCCCCTATGCCTCCCCTGCCCTGTTAGGGCATTAGCGCCGGCTAGCGCCATTCCATAAATGTGGCGCCCGGCCAGCGTCTTGGAATGGTGCTAGCCGGTGCTATTCTTTTTCACGAAAAAACTGAGCTAACACAGTTTTGCATGAAAAAGGGTAAATCTGGCCCTAAGTTTAGGACAATTTTAGAAAGTCTATAAAAATAAACATAGACAGTATATTGTTACATAACACTTCTTCCATTTCTAAGGGCAGTAAACACCATGGGTCTTATTTAGGAGGACTTGGTGTAGGGCAGCCCAGCAAACAGAATTGCGGAGCAGCCCTATGTCAATGTGAAAGGGCAGGAATGCACCATATTTATGCAATACAGTGCATTCCTGCCCTTTCCCCCAGTGCTGGCACACAATTAGCTGCCTAGCACCAACCCAGGCACTATGGTGTGCAGTGAATCCTAGTTTGTTTTAATTGGATAACAGGAGTTAGCTTAGCCTCTGGCTTGCAGACTCGTGCCCCCGTCTCCTAGTGACTTTTAACCTACTTAGCTTGCTCTGTCCTAGCCCATTTAATTATTTAATTAATCTAAGATGGCTGCCTTGTTTATAGTAAGGCCACTTGCTATACTTTGCATTATCAGTGCCACCACGCTAAGGCATCAAGATCAAGCAATAAAGACAAATAAACAGTAGGCGTTCACACTTAGGGATTTTCCCTCTCTATTCTTTCGAGGGATTGTTTATAATAATTGCCATCCCAAGCATGTCTGTTATCTATTGTTTGAGAACACACCTACGTCAGGGGTCCTGGTAGATCTGTGTAAATACAGCACACTTTAGACAGATAATCAGAGGGATTCCGACCAGAGGGCATCTCCACCATCGCTGATACCGATGCTGCACGTCGTCTTGACGCTGGCCTAGTCCTCGTGTCCCTGCGGAGTCTGAGATAGAGACCTCATTCCAAGGTAACGAGGGTTGGGGGCTCCTCTCGTGGACATGGCATTGGCAGATTAGGTTTAACAAATCCAGCTCTCCTTTAGGTAGGAGGTTAGGCCTGTCAGATTACGTTATTAGGGCATTTTACATCTTGTGTGTCTTTTACATGCATTGCAAGATGGTGGGAGTATTTGTAATAATGACTCTCCTCTTCACAATTCTGTTTCTTGCATTATTCATTATCCTAATCATTGAAGCCCATGCAACATCGCAAATTGCAGTTGGTTAAATAAAAACTATTGAAACTCTACTGCATCTTTGTCATTGCCTGTGTTTATATGAGACATGATATATCTGTGAGAAAGGGGTACTCTCTGTTTAACCACGACACTCCCTGAGATGTCTTATTCTCGAGTCCATGCGTAAAGGCTGCCACAAATCACCTTTTACTATTGTGTTTCTGGTGAGGTGCTGCTAGTGAGCCGGTAAGGTTGGGACAACAGTTGTGATTTGTTGTAGGATAGGCATAGTTGCCTACAAGCAAAAGTACTGTCATCCTTTAACCAGCAGTCTTGCCTAGAGCAAGAGTCCAAACTACGACAGGTGCAAGGGTGCCTGCATTGTGTGTGGGATTGATTTTTTGTAGGAAGTGACATCAACCTACACAAGAACACTCCTGAGAGGAATGTTCCTCTTTAGCACACAAAGAAAGTATTAAAAACAAGGAGGAATGAAAATATTTCTCCTTGTTATGCCTGCTCAGGGGAGGCATAATGCTTTGGTGATGCCCCAGGTTTATGAAAATCAGTAAAAAGCAGTGTCAAAATCTTTGGGTGTTACATAGGAACACCGACTGCAATGCCCATGGAATGTCTCTCTGGCACTCACAATGCTTTTTCTTACTCCATATCTATGATGCCATTCGACGCCACGCAAAGTGGCTTTGCGTGTCCTCTTAGATATGATTGAAAGGCTTGCGCCACAGAGCATCAAACAATAGTGATGCTCTGGCGGTGCAAACCTCTCATAAATATTCCCCCATATATTGATATTATCTAAGTCAATCATCCTCAAATTACTGACCTCAGAATGGTGGGTTGCTAAATTGACTTTCCCGCAAAAGTAATTGCTGTTATTTCATCATCTGTTTTACTGCTATGACATTACAAGGTAGGTTCTATTAAAACAGTCAATAAGAGACTTTATCAAACATGTTGGTTTAAGTCAGCATGCACTCAGTATGCTCATTTTGATGTTACTGTGTGCATTGGGTCTGCTGAGAAACGCTATCTTTGCTGTTGTCTACATACCAATATAACATATTAAGTGCCAGCAGTTTAAAGGAATTTCTACTCACCTATCTAGCAAAGGATTTTCACGTGTTCCAATAGACTAATTTTTGAAAAGCAAGGAATAATGAGGCACTGTATAGAAACAAGAAGGCAGGCCCTCTAGTGTATTCTAAATTATGCATACAATATTCAAAAACACTTTGATTACCCCAGAAGTAGTCCGAAAAAATGTTTTATGAGAATAAGAGGGCATTTCATATTTGGGGATGATTACATTATTATAGGTTTAATGTGGGGGTGGGCGGTAAATGTCCAGCCAAATTCTGCCCCCCACCAAGTGGCGGAGTTTTTCTTGTGCACGGCTTGCCAACGGTAAGAGGGCAAGCGTGATCAAGAATTGCTGTCCCTCTAGTATGATTTTCAGGAGCTAGAAGGGCAACTGCAGACATTTTCCCAACACTGGTGGTTGCAGGCGGTCGCAGCTGCTCAAGTAGAAGATCTACTTAAGTGGCAGCAAAACCAGCTTGAGCAGCAGCACTCTGGCATGCCGAGTGATGCCCTCTGCACTCATTTCTCATCATGGACCAAGCTTGGGGTGCTAAAAATCAGCACTGGCAACACAACATTCCAATTTCTGCCCACCCGTGGAACTCTGCAGAATCTTGCGTAGTTTTTATGTAACTCCAACCCCTAGTATAATGATAAACAGGAAAACGCTCAAAACTCTAAGGGGGTCATTACGAGCTTGGCGGGCGGCGGTAAACGCCGTGCGGCCGCCAATGCGGCTGCACTCCCGCGGACCCCATTACGACAACCCCGCTGGGCCGGCGGGCGCAAACCAAGTTTACGCCCGCCGGCCCAGTGGGGATGAGGCCGCAACATAGGAGCCGGCTCCTAATGGAGCCGGCGGTGTTGCGGCCGTGCGACGGGTGCAGTAGCACCCGTCGCGCTTTTCACTGTCTGCTATGCAGACAGTGAAAAGCTGGCCGGGGCCCTGTTAGGGGGCCCCTGCACTGCCCATGCCATTGGCATGGGCAGTGCAGGGGCCCCAGGACACCCCTTACCGCCAGCCTCTTCCTGGCGGTGCAAACCGCCAGAAACAGGCTGGCGGTAGAGGGGTCATAATCCCCAGGGCAGCGCTGCTTGCAGCGCTGCCCTGGCGGATTATCACCGCCGGGGCTAAAACGGCGGAAAACCGCCGGCCCCGGCGGTGCGACCGCGGCACTACCGCCGCGGTCATAATACTGGTCTCCGTACTGCCAGCCTGTTGGCGGTACGGACGCCACATTACCCTTGGCGGTGTCATAATGACCACCTAAGAAACAAATTTTATGAAAAGCATTAATGATTAGTGAGAAGGTTCTTAAGGATAAGAAAATGCAACATGCTCCAAATGTGATCGCTTGAGAAGCTCTTGTACAAAGATAGGTGCTGATTACATATTTTAGTGCAAATGGCAAGATGTTCATGAACTGTATGTCGGGTAAGTTGTTCTTGAATGAATTTTGATATAAGTGTTTCCCTATTTCCTCCCCCTTTTATCTTATCTTTCTTTCCCTTTACTTGTGTGCACACCTTCTTGCATATCCTCCCACTCATGACTACTGAGACTGGCCCAAAGTATGATGATCTGCAGCAGCCAGCAGTCAGCTAAAATGGCATGGGACCAAAGTTTCTACTTTAAAATATGAACCAGCAGCAATATTAAATCCACAATATCGACCTGCATAATTATATGAATGTAAGTAGATGTGGAGTTGAATACACAATCTTTACTACTCATTCTGCATTCTGAAATTTTAGAGTTTTAGGCCCTCAATATAGGTGGCCTGCTAAGTTGCAGCTACTGTGCAGATACCTGTTTGTGCATGGGCCATGATTATAAGTTAGTTAGAGTTACCAGTGTCTGTGTTAAGGATTAATGGGGATAAAATAACTGGTAGACTATGTGACATACAGGTTTTGGTGCTACCACACAAAAATCATTATGCGGTTCCTAATTTGAATGGGGGAAAGTCATGACTGAATTTATATAATGTCCCAATAAAAAAACAACTTCTGGATTATCAGAATGTATCAGGGCTGAAAAATAACATATCTGGACAGACCACTCTTAATGGGGACATGTATTGTTGAAGGTTGATATTTTGACATGCAACCACTTAAATTAATGGTTAAGGTCAGTGTAGGATTTTTCCTTCTGATATAGAACTTTTTTCATTTTGAGTCAACCCAAATCAAGCTTGAAATCTTTGTTTGACAAACTATTTTTAAATGTGGTTTCTAGCTACTTAAAGCTGTCATGAGCAAGACACATAGAATAGAAGATGCTCTAGCTGGAGTGTGATTTTCCAATCAAAGTTTAAAAGGTGTCTGTGGTTCCAGTAGTGTGAATAAATGTCTGACCTCTATCAAGTCAGTATCCAGATTTGATGCACTGGAATACACAGTTATTGAGGGCAGCCAAAAGCACCTTCTTCAAAAAGTCATTGATGATGCCATCACACAAAGCATGCTTGAAGGGTGAAGATATAGGGTCTAATTACAAGTCTAGTGAACGGGCAAGCCGACTACCAGACTCGCAGACAGGAGACTTTCGTGGAGCTGGCGTCTCCTCATCAGCCCCATCATAAGGTTTCCACTGGGCTGACTGGCAGAAACCAAGGTTTTCATCGGTTAGCACAGTGTAAACTGTGCAGCAGCATTGGTCTTGACTCCACATGGGCATGGGCCTGGGAATTGCACGTGCCCCCCCGTGGCCCGAGCACTGGTTTACCACCAGCCTATCAATGGAGGTCAGACAACCAAGGAAAGGCTGGAGATAAGTAGAGTTATAATCAGTAAGGTGGTGGGGAGCTCAGTGCCGCCCTGGCTGAGTACAACTCAGTCTGTCATCAGACCAATGGGAACCATGCTCCAGGTGGGAACGGTGGTTCCCTGCCAGTCTGACCACTAGGGTCATAATGTTGCTAGCGGACCACCACAGTGGCGTCAGCGAGATTTGAAGCAGACTATGCTGCATGTTTGGGAAGCTGTTGGGGTAAAGTCATTTATACTAAACTACAGTTTTCAAGAGATTCAGAGCAGGTTCCAATGAATTTGGAAAATGTTCTCTCTTGTTAGCAGCAACTTCTAGTTCAAGAACCATCTCTTGTCCTCTGCACCCAGGCTTCGAAAACCAAGTTTCTCAGCATGCAGATGCTTCCAGCATAGCAAGATTCAACTGCTCATGTGTACTCTTTATGAAACTTCATTCATTTTCATTTAATGTTTGAAAGTTGTGTAGACCACAGAATAAAGCTATGATTTGAGAAGGTTTTCCAGTGGTTCACTGTCAGATACCAGGATATGTTCTTGGCACATCAGGAAGTGATGGCTTGTCTTCTTGGTTTGAGCATTTGATACGTTAAGCATATTTCTTAAAGTTCATTTCTATTTTGTCAATCTACAGGTGTCCCATTCCACTCTCTAAACATTTCCACAGTCTATAGTCTTATTTCAGATAAAGTTTGGAATGTTTCCTACTCTGAATGAATAATGTGTGACTCCATAAGTTGCCAATAGACCACTGAAACAATAATCTTCAATTTTGGCATTACCACAAAGAAAGGTGGAAATTCCTCTAAACCCATTTCCATGGCAACCAATATATCCAAGTTTAATTTGAACAACTTGTTGTGCCTTCTGGTATAATCCAAATGGAATTTTGAACAGAGCATGGTTTGGCACCCACATAAAATGAAGTAGTTTTTAGCAGAACTAGTCAACTTCATTTTTTTGTTTTTGTAATATTTTTATTAGCATTTTTTTCAACAAACAAGCATTAATCAGTTTACCCCGTATTCCCTCCCCTAATCCCGTTCCTCTTTATCAGCTCCACCCATGCACACTGTCCCACTTGGGTATTGTCATTCTGGTTTACTGGTGCCAGGTGTGTGGCACATCTCGCGTTATTATGTTCTAGTGCTCCTGCTCTTCGATTACATCTGACTCCTCCGACTATGGGCCGTATTTATACTCCGTTTGCGCCGAATTTGCGTCGTTTTTTTCGACGCAAATTCGACGCTAAACTAACGCCAACTAACGCCATATTTATACTATGGCGTTAGAGGCGAATAGCGCCAAAGTTCCCGGAATGTGCGTCATTTTTTAGCGTGAACCCCTTCCTTGCGTTAATGATATGCAAGGGAGGCGTTCCCGTCTAAAAAATGACTCCCAGGCCTTTACGTGGTATTTATACTCCCGGGCAAAAGAGACGCCCGGGAGTGGGCGTGGCTAAAAACGGCGCATTTGCGCCGCTTTTTAACGCCTGGGTCAGGCATGGCGTTAAGGGACAAGTGGGCTCAAAATGAGCCCAGAGTGCCCTCCCCTGCCCCCAGGGACCCCCCCTGCCACCCTTGCCCACCCCAGGAGGACACCCAAGGCTGGAGGGACCCACCCCAGGGACATTCAGGTAAGTATTTTTTTATTTTTTTTTAATAATTTTTTGTGGCATAGGGGGGCCTGATTTGTGCCCCCCTACATGCCACTATGCCCAATGACCATGCCCAGGGGACAGAAGTCCCCTGGGCATGGCCATTGGGCAAGGGGGCATGACTCCTATCTTTACAATGATAGGAGTCATGTTGATGGGGGATGGGCGTCGAAAATAAATGGCGCAAGTCGGGTTACGACGATTTTTTCGACGTAACCTGACTTGCCCCATTTTAAGACGCCCATGCGCCATTTTCCCCCTACGCCGGCGCTGCCTGGTGTACGTGGTTTTTCTCGCGCACACCAGGCAGCGCCGGTCTGCTTGCGCCGGCTAACGCCATTCAATAAATACGGCGCCCGCATGGCGCTTCAGAATGGCGTTAGCCGGCGCAAAACTTTTTGACGCTAAACTGCGTTAGCGCAGTTTAGCGTCAAAAAGTATAAATATGGGCCTATGTGTCTTGATCCCGGGCTTCAGTGTTTGGGTCCTTGAGGCGGTCAAGTAGGTGGTCCTATTGCTTCACCCTCTCTACACTTCCAGCTCCTTTGGCTACTTCTTGGTGCAGGACCCTCCCTTCTGCCTCAGCCCATCTGGCCAGTGTGTCCCTCCATCTTGATGTATGTGGTCCTCTGGGATCCTTCCAGTGCATTGTGATCTCCCTTTTAGCTAGTATCAGTGCTAAATCTATATATTTGGTTGTGATTTTCTTCAAGTGGGGTCTAGGGAATCCTCCCAGCAGTACCACCCCTGGGGAAGACCGGAGTCTCCTTTTTGTCACTATTTTAATACTATTTAGGACCTCCTCCCAGTATTGTTCCAGAGCCCTACAATTCCACAGCATATGTATCAGTCCACCCTCTTGTTCCGTATACCGAGGGCATGCACTATTTGCATTGTTATACATTGATGCTATCTTTGCAGGGCTCAGGTATGCTCTGTGATATATATATAAGTTTATCAACTTGAAGCAGGCGTTTCTGGACACCTTGTATATGTGTGATGTGATTCGTCCCCATTGGGAGTCATCTATTGGCTCCTCAATGTCCTTTTGCCATCGGGTTCTCAATCTTTCTAGGGGGGACAGCGTGTCTCGGGAGTCATCTCTCGGCTCCTCAATGTCCTTTTGCCATTGGGTTCTCAATCTTTCTAGGGGGGACAGCGTGTCTCTTTGTAATGTTTTGTAGAGTGTAGAAACCACTTTCCTCTCTCCCCTTAGGGTACAAAGGGCATGACAACCAGCGTGTGTAGGGGGCTCCCTTGATCCCTGTTTCCAATGTAACTGTATTTGTGCAGTGAGTGATCTATGCATTAGGAACATTCCCGGTGGGACTCCAGTGTGAGCCATCAGATCTTCGTATGACATCAATTCCCCGTCCCTGAAGAGGTCCCCTATCTTGGTGATACCAAATGAGCCCCACTTTGTGGTTCTTGCTATGGTGTTTCCCTTTGGAAGCACGGTCAGGCCAGCCAGGGGTAAGTTTGGTGAGTATGGGGAAGTAGTTCTGGTGCACTGCAGGCTGCGTCTCCAACAGTCACCCATAACCTGCTTCCCGCCTCCCACCACGAGTCAGGAGTATCTTTGTGAGGGCTGTGATTGTGTTCCCCTTTGGGTGCCCTTCGGTTGTTCCCGGGAGTGCTGCCTGCAACGCTTTAGCCAGCCACTGAAGCTGAGCTGCCAGAAAATATAGTTCCATGTCTGGAGCCGCTAAGCCAGCCTCCGTCTTGTGTCTTTGTATTTTATGCCAGGCTAGTCTGTGATGTCCCGATCCCCAGATAAGACTAGTAAATATAGATTCGATCTCTCAGGAGGTTAGGCAGGGGATCAGAATGGGCAATGTCGAGAAGCTGTACAACAATCTCGACAGGGCCACCATCTTCACCAGCGCCAAACGGCCTGCCACCGATAAGTGTAGGGTCCTCCAGAAGAGGGCATCTGTTCTCAGTTTCTGAATCGCATTGTTCACATTGCCCTATAGGAGGTCTTCCAGCTCATGGTATATATTGACACCCAGGTAGCGGAAAGTGGTCGAGGACCATCCCAAGCCGCGGTTATTTATGATTTCTGACAGTTGATGCGGAGCCCCGATATGTCCCCAAAGTTTTCTAGTAATTTCATAGCCCGTGGTAGTTCGCTGTTTGGATCTTTCAGGAATATTAACATGTCATCCGCGTGGAGTGCAATTTGGTGAGTCTGATCCTCTACTGTCAGTCCCTCATAATATTTCCCGGTTCTGGCCATCTGTGCCAATGGCTCCACTGCGATGGCAAATAGCAACGGTAATAGTGAGCATCCGTGTCTGGTGCCCCTGCCTATTTTGTACAATCTTGATATTGTTCGGCCCGTGCAAGCTCGCGCTGTGAGGGCAGAGTATAGCAGCTTTGCCCATTTGAGGAACCCAGGACCCAGGCCTAGTTGTATCATTACTGTCTCCAGGTAGTGCCATTGGAGATTATCGAATGCCTTTTCAATATCTACCACTATTATTGCTACTGTGCTGAGATTTAGAGAGCCAGATTGCCGGATCGTAACCAGTCTCCTTATATTAATGGCAGTATTACGATTTGGGATGAACCCCGTCTGATCGGGGCGGATCAGTTTTTCCATATAGGGTAGTAATCTCGTGGCTAGGATGCAACTGAGTATTTTGTAATCCATGTTAAGCATGGATAGTGGGCGATATGAATGTACGTCTGTGGGCGATCGACCCTGTTTTGGCAGTGGGACCACAATGGCTTCATTCGTGGATGGGGGAGGCTTCCCATCTGTAGTGCCTCCGTGTAGAGTGCGCTAAGCTGTGGCGCCAGGAGGTCCGAGTACGTGCTATAAAATTCTGCGGGCAGTCCGTCTACTCCTGGTACTTTCCCTCTGGCCATTGTCCCTACCGCCACCGTCACATCTCGGGGGGTTATCACCTCTTCCAGTGCCTGTTGTTCTTCTTCTCCCAGGGCTGGAAGCCAGATGCCCTCCAGGCATCTCAGCTGTTCTGGTTCCAGGGTTGTTGCTGGGGGAGTGTAGAGTGTCGAATAGTACTCAGTGAAGTTAGCGTTGATTTCGTTTTGCAGATATATTCTTTTCCCTGTCGGGCCTACTATTTCCATCACCACAGACTGTTGTCTCAGTGGAGCCGAGAGCCAGGCCAACAATGCCCCTGCTCTGTCTCCTTCTGCATGCTGTCTAGCAGTATATTTCTTATGGTCAAAACATCTGAGCTTTTCTATGGCCACTGCAATTTTGTTTTTGGTTTCTGATATTCTTGGGACTAGATCTGGGTTGTCTGGTCAGTTATGTTTCAGAGTTCTCAGTTCTTTCTAATTTGTATCGATTTCTCACTCCAGAGACCTCCTGACCTCCATTACCCCGGACATGCAGTGGCCTCTGATAGTCACTTTAAACGCTTCCCACTCCGGAGCCCTGGAGGGCACTGAGCCCTGGTTCTGTATGAAATATTATTTAACTTTATCCCTAATGGTATGCTGGAAGGCACTGTCCTCCAGCATCTCTACACTGAATCGCAAGTCTGGTATCAGGGGGCGTTCTTTTCTCCAGTCCACTGTGAGCACTAGTGGGTTGTGATCAGATTCTGTGCGGCAGAGGTATTCTGCATTTCACACTGTACAGTTCACATCGGGGGATGTCAGGAACACGTCCAGTTGGACATGCAGGTCATGTACTGGCAAGTAAAAGGAGTAGTCTCTCTCTTGCGGATGAAGATGTCTCCATGAGTCCGTCATTCCCTAGTTCCCTTGCCAGTCAATGAAGCTTTTATCTGCTCTATTCACGGGGGAATGTCCCAAGGATGGGTGAGATCTGTCCCATTCAGTATTGGCGACACATTTGAAGTCGCCCCCCATAATTGTTGTCTGAGTTAGATGTGGACCCCACGTGTGTGAGAGTGTGTTCAGAAAGGTGCCCTGATTGTAACTGGGAGCATAAATACCTCCTACTGTGATGTCCCGTCCCCCCAATCGACCTGTCACCAGCACATAGTGACCCTCTTTATCTATAAGTGTTTTTGTTTTTTGGAATGGAACTCCAGGCCGTACCCATAGCAGGACTCCTCTTGCATATGCCGAGTATTCCGTGGCATATACCTGCCCTCTCCATCTTTTCGATATCGCTGTGACCTGCTTCCCTGTAAGGTGTGTTTCTTGTAGAATAGCTATATGTATGCCTCGCCTTTTGAGCTGACTATAAACTTTATATCACTTGTCCATGCTGTTCACCCCCTGACGTTCCATGTGATGAATTTGTAGTCTAACAGTCTCTCCATAGTCTGTGTGAGTGTGCGTCTCGTTGGCCTGTCCGCCCTCATTTGCCCATTTCGTGCGTGAGAATGGCCAAGCATCTAGCCAAGGGGATGTGTGACATGGAGCTGATATCCCCACTGTAAACCCTTTAACTTCAAACATAACAAATCTCTTCTTGTCCAAACTCCCTCTCCCCAGGACCGGTGTTGTAACTATCCCCATCTAAACATTCCCCAACTTGGTATACATTGTGTGTGAGGGCCGAGGCATGCTCCATGTGCTTGACCCTTGGGCCTCCTCCCACATCTGAAATTCTTGGTGTTGTGTGTTTCTCCCCAGATCCCCGGTAGTACTTGCCGTTATTGTGTGATGGCAAAGAGCCAAAGGCCACAATGTCTATTGTGTACAGACCCCACATGCGGGTGCGTCCGGAGCCCTGCGTTAGTCCACAGTGCCTCTGTGACCCCAGTTTCCGACGTTGTGTCCTCCATCGGTCAAACCCCCGCATTTGTTACTTCCGAGCCTGATGTGGGCGTTGCTGTGACTTAGATGATTTCGTCGGATGTCCCTGGGGTGATTCTTGGTGGGTTGTCGTGTGCGTCAGGTGATGAACAGGAGGCGCCACCGGATAGGGATTCCTGGTCTGATTGCGTCTCAGAGAGGCGCGGGGAGATTGCCCCATTCTTTCACATCCACTGCTTTCACTGCTTCTCGCCGTTCCTGTAGCGCCTGGTCACGTGGCAGGGCTGCGCCCGTCAGACATCTCCCCTTTCTCCTGCACGCTTCCTTGTGTGACCTCCCCAATCCTTCCCGGTTCTCCCCCACGTTCGTACCCAGTGTGTTCAGCCATTTCTGTGCCTGCTGCGGCGATGTAAAGAAGATTGTATCTATAACCATGATGATCTTAAGTTTGGCCGGGAATAGCATTGCAGATCAGATGCCTCGTTCTCTGAGTCTTCGCTTGACTTCCAGGAAGGTAGCTCTTTGTTTCTGGGTGTCCCTTGTGAAGTCCAGGAAGATCATTATCCGCTGGTCACCCATCAAGATCTCCCCTTTGTTTCTTGCCTGTGATATTATGAAGTACCTGTCTTTCAAATGGAGCAGCTTCGCTATGATTGGGCGCGGTCTAGCTCCTGGAGGGGGAGCTTTCGCCGGTACCCGGTGCGCCCGTTCTATTGCAAAGTATTGCAACAGGCCCTCTCGAGCCACCTGACTGCGTATCCTTTGCTCCAGGAATGTTTCCATGTCAGGTGCCTTGCGTTCCACCTTCTCGGAAAAACCAACCAGACGTAGGTTACTTCTCTGTGCTCTGTTTTCGGCATCTTCCGCACAGGCTTCTAGTGCTTCAATCCGCGACGTCAGCTCGGTCATCATTTTGGTGCTCTTCAAGCATTCTGGGGTAAGTTGTTCCAGGGACTTTTCATTAGTTATCACTCTGTCTGTTAGTCTCCTGTGGTAATCTCTGAGGAGCGTCAGGACCACGGATAGAGTGTCTGTTTTAAGTTCTAGTGCGTCTCTGCATGCTTGTATGGCCTGCAATATTGTGTCAAGCGTGGTTTCTTGGTGCAGAGTCTTATTGAGTTCACCGGTTCCTCCCTCTCTCTGGGATCCACTATCCTCCCCAGGGCCATCTGTTTTCTTTGGTTTGCCCATGGTTTGCATTCTTGCTCTCTGTTCCCGGGCCGGGGCCCTCCCGTCACCGCCTCGGTAGCTCTGCGGCCCCTGATGTCCTCACCTCTTCTGGCTGGATCTTCTTCAGGCTGTTTCCCTGTTTAGCTTGTGCAGTCTGTTAATGCGGAGGCTCCTCTCTTTTCAAATCTTCAGTTTAATGCCCTGTGTGCCTGTTCTTGCACTCAGTCTCCGCCTGGGCCCCCCGTGCCTCCCGTTCCAGTTCAGCCTTGTCCCTCAGGGCCCGGGTTGCAGGCCGCAGGCCTCCGGTCGAGGTTTCTTGGTCCAGCTCCTCTGGGGGCATTGTGGTGTCTTGTACTCCCGGAACACCGGCTGCCTCGCGGGCGCCCCAGGTTGCCTCAGGGGGCGCGCCTCCCTTTCCAGATCCCAGGGAAGGACGCCACCCTCCTTTTTTATACTGTCTGAGGTGCGCTGGGTACTACGCGGGTCCACAGAGCGGAGTCTGCCACTGGGCCCGCAGTTACGGTCCGATCAGCTCTTGAAGAGCTAGGGCTGGGGGAGACGCCCCAGGATCCTCCAGTCCCACCGTGGGGCTGTATCCACGCCGCAAGGGAAGCATCCCTCGTCCACTGGGGCACACCCACTCTCCTGTCCGCGTCCGGCCACCAAGCCCCAGCAGGTCTGATGCAGGCTCCCTTCGGACCCCCGCACCGCCAGTAGTTTTCAGCCGTGCGGCAGCGGGACGGGCCCCAGATCCTCAGTCCGTGCCCCGGGCTCACCTCTGGCTTCACCCGGGTGCCGCCATCTAGTCCGCTGGCCCTGCCTCGCCGCCCGGGTCCTCCGTCTGTCTGGCTGTGTCCGAGCCTTTCATCGCTCGGTCCAGGTTATGCCCTACGGCCCCGCCACCCGCTCCAGGTCTTTTCAGGTGTTGATCGGGGCCGGGGAGAAAGGATTACTGTGGTATGGTCGGAGGCCGCCGGGAGCTCTGCGTTACGTGTGCTGCTCCATCGTCCTTAAGCCACGCCCCTACTACTAGTCAACTTCATATGGAGCAAACAATGACCAGGCGACTGGCTCTTGCCAATTTCATGATATTCTCCACTTTCCCAGTTGTGGCCAAGCAAAGTTCATTGCCTATAACTGGGAAATGTTAATGAGTATTCTCTGTAAGACAAGAAAGATCATTGCTGCGTTATTTTACCTTGCTTGACAAGTGCAGACAATATTCTATATCCCATGGCTTGAAAACTAAAACAAGTATCAACATCTGAACTCAAATCTGATCATCTCATACTATGTTTTGATATGTTATTTGTTTCTTAAATAAGATCACAGAAAATGATTTAGGGTCGATATTTTACATTTCTGAATGAGAGGCAGACTCCTAGGTGTTCCTACGGCCTTATTAGCTAAAGACACAAGATTCTATCTGTGGGGTTGGCATTCTACTTCATAGAGCCCCAACAATCTTTTAAGTATGCTACTGATTGGGGTAAACAATACACCTGAGTAAGCTAAAGGAATTCGGGAGCATAATACAAGGTCTGGGCAGACCCCACCCCCCTCACTAGCATGACCTTTAGTGGAAATAAAAAATTATATTGATAAAATATTATATATGTAGCAAATATCTGTTTTGAAGACTTCATGACTCAGAGCATGGTAAACATTTAGAAAGTAAAAAAGTATTATTAGGAGAACCACACTATACAAATAGATTTCCTCAGCAGGACTTTTTGTCTCTTTTTCGTAAGTGCTGAATCCATTTTTTATGTGTCAGTGTAGTTCTTTATTTCAAACTTTGAGTGCACCTTTATCTGTGTTCTTCTTGGTGACTATTATGATGAAAATCACTGCCTCTAGCATTTGTGTGATGTGAAAATCATTGTTTAGTAGCAACGGTTGAAATCTGTGTCCTTCTGCATCTGCAGTGATTGTCTTTGTAGTGTGGGGTGATTTTTTTAAAGAGTACAATCTGTTTCATGTACAGTACTGCCATTTTGCAATTTGTGCTGGGAAGTGTTCTTATGTGTGTGTTTAGACAATGCACGTCCCTTAAAGTTCTAATATTTGCAGACGTGGTGTGTATATGTATGTGTTTGTGTGTGTGTGTATGTGCATGTGTGTGTGTGTGCATGTTTTGAGAGACTGAGAGAGAGACAGAGAGAGAGCGAGAGGGAAGGAGGGAGAAGCTGGCCAAATTTGGCAAGGTATGATTAGAAATACTGAGGGCCAAATTTAAAGAAAAATTACGGTGTGTGTTGCTGTGCGAAATGTTTTAACAACAGGGGGATGCACTGCATTTCGTAGATTACTGTGCACCTCTGTGTTTCCCCCTGAGCACCACTGAATTTGTTGCCGTGTGGCAACACAGCAACCCTTGCACCGTTGTGCAAGGATCGCTGCATTGAGGGGGAGATTGTATTTGTGCAGGAAGGAACACTTTCCTGCACAAAAACAATCTTAAATGGCAATTTGCTCTTTCTATGTGTGCTGCAGAATGCAGCACACACAAAAAGCACAAAAAGTGAGGAGAAATGAAAGCATTTCTCCTCGTTGCGCCCTGCTAACGCCACTGCTAGTTTGGGGTTAAATTTTGGGAAGCATCAAAATGCAATGGGTGTTGCTGTGGCAGGTCCACTGCAACACCCATTGTATGCCTCTTCCACGGAAAGTGTTGCGTGTGAAGGGGCCCGTATTTACAAGGTGGCGTTAAGCCACAAAATGTGGCTTAATACCACATTGTGAATATGTTGCAGTGCATTGCGCCACTGGAGTGTCACTGAACGTGACGCACCAGTGGCACTAGGGGCTCCTTAACATACCAATCATTATGTGTGTGCAAGTGTGTTTGTGTGCACACACGCACACATGAGGGTGTTTATGTGTGTGTGTGTTTTATGTGGGGAAGTGTGTCTTATGTCCTAGGCACTTCAGTAGCTAGTAATTTGCAGACCATGTGTTGTCTCCATCTTTATTTGACGTGTTTGATGATTTTTCTTAAAATGTTAAAATATATACCACCATCACTTTAAGTGATGTTGCATTTAAAAATTCTTATTTTAGTATGATTTGTGTTTGACATAACAACTAGAGGTGACATGTTGTAACCCCCGCATGGAATTGTACCGTACACAATGGAAGAATGTTTTGGTGTGCTTTTTTATTGGTTTAGAAAAATAAACCTATTGTTCCACTAGGTTTGCTGACCATAATAATGTACCATGGAAGATTTCAAGGCTTTATTCTTTGTATCAACAATTCAAAAATAATATTATAGATATTAGACATGAAAGAAGCTGTGTATCTCCCAATGTCAGAATTTATTGTTGCGCTAACGATATCAAATTTTGAAAACACATCCAGTAAAACATGTTACAACTAGCTATCCTGTTTCAAGGTCAGCACAACATGTTTTGCAAGAAACTGTGAAATGAATTTATCCTTTAGAATATATTTCTGCCCACATAAGATGAATTACTCAGCAATATATGATTTTCTCTTATAAATTCCTGAATTGCTATTTTTAGTTACCAAATGATCCCCATGTGGTTGGTCACTTTGTCAGAGCTTAATACATGCAAACGAAATATGTTTAATTAAAAATACACGTGAACATATTAATACGTCAAATGTATTTTTATCTCTTTACATTTCAGTGTGAGTTGTAGCTTGTATGAGACATTCCATGTTACTAAAATGAACTCTTAAGGAGGTCTTACATAATTATGGCTATCCATTGCTAGTAAAGCAGTCAGTTAAATAACATTTGTTGGTACTTGATCATTTTTTTTTTTTTTTAAAGTAGATATTTATTCTGAACTTTCTTTCCGATCTAAGATGCCCTGTTGAATGAACTATTTCAGTCTACTTAAAAAAAGTTGGGGGAGGACAGAAGCTTTGTGACTGGTGCCGACTGAGTTCTAAACCAGGAGTATCAATGCACATCTCCTGTAAAATGCAATCAATCTAATATGCAATTTTTGGAGCACAGTTGCTTATTGAGACTTTCTAAGGGATATCAACGATGCTGTCCCTCTTGGGATGAGAGGGGCCTGAGAGAATCAGTGCCGTTCTGATACAGAAGGCAGTCAGAGTCACAAACTATGGGTTATTCTGGAAATTATGGATATAAGACCAAACAATGGCCTTTCATGGTTCTGCAGTGATGTAGAAAAAAATAAAGGTGAAAAATGTCTACCCATAATGGAGAGAGCACTAAATTTAAACATTCTGTTGAAGTAGTAGAAGGTAAGCAGAATGGTAAGGTCAACAGAAAGCTGTGCGCTTGAGAGGATGTAGGGTGCCAGCAAGTGAGACATGGCAAAGTAAGATTCACAGTTAAGTAGACAAGTATTATGGTTGTTGTGGTGAGATACTTGTATTCCCTTCATATGATGGAATTCTTTTCAAATCATAAAAATCCTGCAAGATGGGTGGTCCATGGCAATGAACAAACAGATGTTTTATATAGCACTGGATGAAAGGCCACTAGCAAAGAGATTTAGAATAAATCTAACTAACAAAACGAAAGAGGCATCAGAATATAGGCTCTATTCAAGGACAAATCAGCCCAAGCCACCCAAAAGGATCTGCAGCTGTGCTTTATTCCTGCAGCCTAGGTGTCCACAATAGAGATATTAGCTGTGCAAGAAAGTAAGTCCCATCATCTAGGATCCCTGAAACCTGCATAGGAACTAGATAAAGATGTCTGTATAGGTTCTGTCAGCTCATCCATGGGTCCTGTGGGCTCACTGTTCCACCACACTTTGTAGTAGAAAAATACTAATCACATGATTGTGACAGCAGTGGAAGTTAGAACTAACAATGGTAATCATAAAAAAACTGTAGGAGAAAGATAGGTGTGCAACCGCTCCTCTGCCCTGTGGTGCCCATCCAGTTCCTGGAACTCTGAAAGGAGAAGCTGGCAGCCTAAAGACAAGGAAATCCACTCACACAGTGCCGTGCGGGGAAAAGATTGACGCAACTCCGATCTGCGGCTGAAGAAATGACGTGCCACCGGCTCCGCAGCTGAGAAAACGATGCTCACAGGAAACACGACCGAAGAATCGATGCACGGAGCAGGAGAAACGATGCACAGCATCGCTGACGGGGGCTGGGAGATCACAACCCACACTGTGGAGTTTTCGGATCATCATGCTGCTGGCTTTCCGACTCTAGTACCACTGTGCGTGGAAAAACAACACAAGGCCTGCCCGGACCCAAGAGTGCTGACCGGATCAACGTATCGCTCTCCTGCGGAGAAAAGAAACAACGCAGCCAGACCCAACGAATGGAGAAACGATACACGGTCCTGCTCGTGAGTGGAATCAACGCCTCGCAAGTCCTTTTTTTTATGTGCACTAGCCCGTGCGGGGTTATTTTTGACACACCAAATGTACTTTTTCACGCTGACAACATTAGTGTGTGTTTAAAACTACTTAAAGACTCTTTTTGATTTTTAATTGATAACTTGACTTGTGTATTGTGGATTTTTGTTGTTTTGGTCTTGTTTTGTTTAGATAAATATTTCCTATTGTTCTAAACTGGTGTTGTGTCATTTTGTAGTGTTTTCATTAAGTTAATGTGTGTGTTGGTACAAATACTTTACACCTAGCACTCTGTAGTTAAGCCTACTGCTCTGCCAAGCTACCAAGGGTGTAAGCAGGGGTTAGCTGAGGGTGATTCGCTATTACCCTGACTAGAGTGAGGGTCCTTGCTTGAACAGGGGGTAACCTGACTGTCAACCAAAGACCCCATTTCTAACACACATAAAAAGTGATATCTTCAGTTTGTGAACCTATAGAAAATGTTTCCTCCACTCTAAATTTCAAATCCTCTTTAATTGTCAAGTTGTATTCTAAGTTACTATTCAGAAAAAGCCATTTTAGAAAGTTGACATTTTTCTGCCTAAAACAAATGTCCCTTTCTGCCAGTATCAAGGGTCACATGACTGTAAATGTTTCTCCTGTGGTGTTATTTGCATTCCTTTCAGACATGGAACAAAAGGGCCTTGTTTGTGTGGCAGGGTGTTCTTCTCCTGAGCAGGATGTCCTGGGGTTGCACCCAGCCTGCCTGAGTTTCAAAGGGCAGTCAGAGAGCTTTGCCTGCTCCTTTAATCACTTGTAAGTGCTGTCTGCTTAGCCAGTGACAAATGCATCTCATACCTAGTCCTTTTTTACCTTAAGTAACCTAGACAATTTGGGGCCAACCCAAAAAGCACAAAAGTTAGAAAAACTGAGAATCCCTGCTCACAGACTAACTCTTAGAATAAAAGTGTCAGCTTCAGAACCTCTCATCAAAACAGTCCTTGACCCATGGAAGATTCAGAAGAAAGACTGTCCTGCTATGTGAAAGAAGACTGGACGTTCTTGCCTTGATCCCATGCACCCCATAAATGACTCAAATGATTAGTTGACTGGCCTCCTGTTTCAGCTATATTGACATGGCAGCTTCCAAAGGCCTCTCCAGCAACTTCACAGCGGTCCAGCACTAACTGGACCTGGCTGAGCCCTTCTCTTGACCTCTGCTGCCGCAATTCCTGATACTGAAAGGTGCCCCTCCAGGTCCTGGACTCTTGACTATCATCCGATAAGGCTCTACCTTCCCAAAACCATAAGTCCTGAGCTCAGGAAGCATATTCTGGTGTTTATGGGCTCATTGCATGCAGAAAGGGACTCTTTGTGTCACCCGATGACCATTGCCAATTCCCCCAAATGGAAACCTTCAGAGATGACTTGTTCTTTGCATTCACTCCAAGAACCAGCACTAACATCAAACATACACATGTATATCCACCCTACTCATCCTGCCTACAATGGACTCTTGGTGTTGGCCAATAGTGCGAGCTCTCCACATTGACTTGGATTTAAAGAAGGTAAAACTCTACACCCGAGTGAACCTGGTCCCTGTAGGCAACCTGCACTCCATCAAGATGGGGCTTACCTTGTGACTTTTACCTGGTCCAGCACAACCTTATAACCATAATTGACACTTCATATTTTTTAGTGCTCATTTCACTAGAAACCTTTAAACATCATAACTCCTTATTGATTGGATTTGTGTTGTGTTAGAGTCTTGTTTTTTAAAATGATATTTTCTAAATTAGTTTGGGATTTTTCTTGTGTTGTGTTTTCACTTTATTACTGCTGACGGCTGCAATAATACTTTATACATTACATCTATGTTAAGCCTCATTGCTTTTGTGGCAAAATATCTGAAATTTAAGCTTGAGTTTACTTAGTGGCTTTGTAGTTCAATCTCTGTTTATTATTTAAGCTGGGCTTCCCAAAGCTCAACTAACATCCCAATTTTTAACACCTCTTGATTGCGTAGCAATCAATGTGACTCCTTAAAACACTTGCAATCTAGAGTAGTCGATCAGTGTACAAAATTTGCTGTCTTATATTACGGGGTTCCTATGACAAAGAACCTTTATAGTAAATTAAGTACTACTTTATATATATTATTCACCTTGAAGTTAGACTTTGCATCACTTGAATTTTTTCTGGCTGTTGCTATGTTGTTTATTTGTTTCCCACTGTGAGCAGAATTCATCATAGTCCCCTTTCTACTTTCTTGCTGTGGTCTAGGTAGCCTCTTGTCCACCCAACTGAGGTGTGTTGAATACATTTTGTTTTCTTGATCGTTTATCTTAAAATTTTGTGTAATGTTTTAGTATTAGTGTCGCGAGCGACATTAGAAAGTTTATTAGGTTGCTAAGAGACGTGCAGGGAACGGTTGCCGATATCGAAATGGAGCCGAGCTGATTGTTGTTCTCTGAGGGTCTGTTTAACAAATAAAGTCTTAGAAACTCACCTTGGTGTGGATTGCTACAGGGCTTTTGTTGGCGACGAGGAGACCCTCAGAGTGTGAAACCCACGCACACACACATCTGGAAAATGGTTGCTGCAAGGTGTATACAACATATTGATGGCTGAGATGTGGAGCGATTCAAGCCATTGCTAAATTGTTCATGCGATCAGTGGGGGACCCCAGTGGAGGCTGCCAAAACAGCAGTAAGGAGCATTTGAAAAGTCGCCAGGAGTGCGCCATCGGCAAAGCTACGCGTCAGAGGGACGGCAGGCGCAAAAGAGCGTCTTGGGCAGAGGAGGCATTTCTGGGGGCGTGTTGTTCGAGTAACATACCCAATTATCTCTATTGACAATGTCTGTTCAACGCAAGGAGGACGTTGTGGAGGTGTGGCTTTCATGATCGGAGTGAAACGTACTTTTTCACTCTAAAAGAAAGCATCGAACGGAGGCCATCTTAGGTGCACAATTGTAGCAGACATACATTTGGAAGTGCAGTATATTAACACAGTCAAGCATTTCAAACAAACAGAACTTTTATTTTTGCCAGAACAAAAAAAACTTTACGTGCCTGAGACAAACATTTCAAACATACAGAATTTTCATTTAAAAAAAAAACTTTTACGTGTCTGAGAGTTTAAAGCTTGGAATTGTTCAACATGCAAGCTGTCAATGCACCTCCATCATTCTTAGAAGTCCCAGGAGAACCACAAATAGCATGGAAACATTGGTTTGACGCGTTTGAGGCTTATTTAGGAGCAATAGGGGCGGCACAATTTAGGCCAGAACGCAAGAAAAATATTTTACTACACTCCATTGAGTTTGAAGGCAGAGCTAAATTCAAATATTTACCAGATGTACCCAACGATGAAGAAGAGTTGGATGATTATGGAGCTGCCATAAAAAAAATGCGTAACAGATTTGATACTCCTCCAAGTTTAGTTGTACGTAGACATACATTTTTTAAGAGAGAACAGCAAAGTAGTGAAGATGTGGATACCTACATTTCTGCTTTGAGGTTGTTGGCTGCAGATTGTCAATTCGGCGAGTTGAACGACCAACTCATTTGAGACCAGTTTATATGTCAAGGTTGTGACAGATCCATTAAACAAAAGCTGTTATCTCTAGACAACCCAACACTTTTAGAGACATTAAAAATTGCAAAGAGTATAGAATCGTTGATTCAATCCACAAAGAGATAGAGAAGTCCATGGAAAGTCAGGAAAAAATTGGTGTAGTCCGATCAAGAGACGAGAAAGGAAGATCAGACAAAGCATCAAGTCTTCAAGCTCACAACCAAGGATTTAAGAACAGTAGAAATAATAGTTCAAATAGTTTCTTTAACAAAATGTATTTATGTTTTAGGTGTGGATATTCCTTGCATGTGAAAGGAGTCAAGGATTGTCTGGCCTTAAAGGTTCAATGCAAGAATTGCGGCAAAACTGGTCACTTTGCTAAGGTGTGTCAGAGTGAAAATCGTAAGGGCAACACTATCAGCTCAGTGGTGGATGATGATGGGGTGTTGGTTAACGATTTGATTGGAGAAGTTCAATATATGGTGCTCGTGGTGAACAATAGTGTGGTGAAGTGTACGGATCCTGAAAGCTGTGTTGATCCATAGGTACTGGTGAGAGCGGGTGATAAACATTTATGATTGTTAGTGGATTCAGGGGCTAGGATTACGATGCTTACACAAAACTTATTCAATCAGAATTGGAAAAATTTATGTTGCAGCAAAAGTATTGAACATTTTAGGCTGGTTTCATCAAGGTCTTTTTGGTATGGTACTACGACCTGGCACTCAGGAGCAAGTGGCAGTGTTTAGAGATTCCGAGGTGATTGAGGATCTTTTGAATTAATTTCCTAAAGTAGTTTCAGGTGAATTGGGAACAATAAAAGGTTTTAAGCATAAGATCAAGTTAAAGGGAAATGCAGTACCAGTTAAACATAAACTAAGGAGTGTACCATTTAGCATCAGAGAAGATTTGGAGAAGAAGCTAAGAGGTTTATGTGAGAAGGGAATTATTGAGCCGATTGAATCCTCATTATGGATTTCTCCTTTAGTTATTACGAAGAAAAAGAATGGAGAATTGAGAGTGCCTGTGGATCTGAGAGCATTGAATAAAGAGATTTGGGTTGACTCTCATCCATTGCCGGAAATAAGTGAAATTTTGGCTACCATTAAAGATGCAAAGGTGTTTACAAAACTTGATCTAGCTAGTGCGTATCATCAGGTTGATTTAGATCCTGAATCAAGACACTAAACAGCATTTGTGTCACCAATTGGAACCTTCCAGTATTGTTGTATGCCGTTTGGGCTGGCATCCACAGCTTCGGTCTTTCAAAGGATAATGAGTGCTCTTTTGAAAGAGGTAGCGAATGTCTTAGTGTTTCAAGATGATGTGCTGATATTCGCAAAGGATCAGTATGAACACAACATGATATTGAGACAAGTATTAGAGAAGTTCTCATCTTGTGGAATTCTTCTCAAAAGAGAAAAAGTGTTTTTTCTTAAAATCATCTGTAGAATACTTAGGTCATGTAATCTCAGTAGATGGTATCTTCCAAGACCTGGTCTGATTGAGGCTATCATGCCCGCTCCACCTCCCAAAGATAAGAGTGGTGTTAAGTCATTTTTGGGCATGTGTGAATTTTATTCCCGTTTTGTTCCAAATTTTGCTAGCAAGGTTAGACCGTTATCTAATCTTTTGAAGAACAGTGTAAGTTTTAAGTGGGATGCAGAATGTGATGAAGCATTTGAGGAAATAAAGAAACAACTTGTTGGTGCTGTGGTACTAAAGCCATATGATCATGATGTCCAGTGTTGTTTGACAGTAGATGCAAGTAATGTAGGTGTGGGAGCAGTGTTGACACAAACTAAGGATGGTGTTGAGAACACTATAGGTTTTGCATCAAGAGCGTTGAGGGAACCAGAGACTTACTTTTCTGTAATTGAAAAATAATTATTAGCTTGTGTGTGGGCTGTTGAGAAATTCAGAAATTATATTTGGGTCAGGCACTTTGTATTGGAAACTGACCATAAGCCTTTGGTTTCGATCCTCAATGGCAAGAACAACAAGACATGCACACCCAGGATTTCAAGATTTACGGCTAGGTTAATGCAATATGATTTTGAAATCTCACATATCCAAGGGGGAAAGCACGTCAGAGCAGATTATTTGTCGCATTTCCCAGCTCACATTGATAGCACTGGTGATGAAGATGTAGAGGATGGAAGTTGCATAATCGCTTCTGTTGAAGTTGAGCAAGTGTGCGTTTGTTCAGTGGACGTATGGAAGGAAAAGTTGTATGCAGATTCAAAACCTGCATGAGGTAATGAGGTGTATCAAAGAAGGATGGCCTCATGAGAAAGAGATGGCGTTTGATATATAACCGTTTTGAAAGATTGCTGATGAGTTGACCATTGAAGACAGGTTACTCTTGAGGAATGATAAATTGATCAGTTGAGAGGGAAGATCATGGAAAAGACTGATGAAGGTTACTTAGATGCAACTATGACCAAAAGAAGGATACGTGAATGTTTTTGGTGGCCACGTATGGACAGCGAGATTGAGAAGTTGGTGAAAAAGTGCACTATATGTTACAACAGCGATAAAACATTGAAAACATTCACTCCCCCCATGATTCCTATTGAATGTCCATCTGGCCCATGGAAGAAATTTGGCGTGGATTTAATGGGACCATTTTATACTTTGAATTTTAATCTCAGATATGCGTATGTATTAATTGATTATTATTTTTCAAAATGGCCCTATGTGAAGTTTGTACAGAAAAATGATTACAGACAATGGAGTGCAATATGTGTCCGAGGAATTCAAAGTTTTTCTGAAAGAAGGTTCTGTCAAACACTTAAAGTGTTCGCTCTACCAACCACAAACTAATGGTTTAGTGGAGCGCTTCAATCGAGTTTTGGGAGATTGCATTAGGTGGTCATTGAAAAACAAGTGCAATGCTAATGCATCATTGTAAGCTATCTTGTGGTTTTATTGAACCACACCGCATTCTACTACAGGGGTATCTCCTTTTGAAGCTCTCAGGGAAAGAAAGGCTTGTATGCAAGTATGTCCGGGGTGGATGTCCAGATTTGTTAAAAACATGAGGATAGGGGAATGTGCGAATATCATCAAACAAAATGTAAAGGGAAAGCACAGTGTACAGAAAAGGCATTTTGATAAGTGTAAAGGAGTTAAGGAGACTGCCTTATCAGCAGGAGACTGGGTATCCATAAAGTTACCCACATTTGTTAAAAAAGGTAGTCCAAGGTTTTCTGACCTGGTAAGAGTAGACTTGGTAAAGGGCAATGCAATAAGAGTTCAAGGAGATAAATGGTGTTTTGTTAGTTTTTGCTGGTGGTTTGTTTTGTTTTTCTTGTTGGTTATTGTTTACCAGGTAAAGAGGGATTGTTGTGTTATAAAACAAAATCAATGTGATGTTTTAGTTTAGTATTAGTGTCGCGAGCGACATTAGAATGTTTATTAGGTTGCTAAGAGACGTGCAGGGAACGGTTGCCGATATCGAAATGGAGCCGAGCTGATCGTTGTTTTCCGAGGGTCTGTTTAACAAATAAAGTCTTGGAAACTCACCTGGTGTGGATTGCTACAGGGGTTTTGGTCTTCTGTTTCTGTGTTAAACTCCCTCACACCTCTGCTTTGTTGTTGAGCTGTATCCCATCATCACTTTCCCATCTTAACTCTTATGTTTTGCATGATTGTAATTGAAGTGAAAAACTAATTTTTGAAGTGTTACTAAGACAATGAAAGCTAGGAGAAGTACCAAACTATGAGGCACAGAAGCAATCTAACTAAGGGAACTAAGGGGTTCTTGGAAAGAAGCTCTAGATTACAAAGGTGGAGATCCTGAGGAGATCCTTTAGGCATATACTGGGTTCAGTTTATAAGGAAAATACCTACTGATCTAAATTAGTATGAGAGGTCTTTGAAAATAGTCATCAGCGGATGACCAGGACTGCCTTTAGAGTATGTGTAACAAAAGAAAGTTCAAGAAATGTGTCTCAAGGAAAGGGAAGGACCGAGAAATCGGTACATAGAACAATTCTCTACTCATCATCTCAAAATCAATCTCTGAAAATCTCCTAATCCTTTCAGGCCGTTCTATAGTGATTGTCAAACGTGAATCATAATTTCAGTTATTTAATACAAGATTTTGATTAATGTCAGTCCCAAAATATTGCAGTTGAACTACAGATAAGTGATTTTCAAGTTTTCTTTTTAAATCTGGCAACCTTTCCAGGCATAACCTGTGAAACATTTATGAATGTTTTAAATGCACAACACTATACCAATTATATGACAAACCTTTTCAGGAATAATAGTCAAGGTTTTTTTGTGAATAGGCCCTGTGAGCTCAACGGACAGTCAGCAGAGGCTACGTGTGACCTTGGTGAGGTTTATGTCCCTTGAGGGCTTAGCCTCTGGGGTTCTTTCTCAGTTTTTGCTTTGACAATCTAAATGTATATGTTATGGCTGAGGTTTTCAATTTGTCTTAAATTATTTGCTTCTTAAAAAGCGGCTTACAATGATTATTTGCAGAGGACCCTGGGTGAATTCTGCACCAGGAAGTCTTTTTTTCTGCACAAAATAACATCTGTGGAATACTTTTATGACTGACTTTTCTATGTGTTTTTACTGAAATTAATGGCTAAGTTCCACAGGGAGTTGAATATTTGAATATTATTCTTTCATTATCTTTATCTGTCTTCCTATATAAGGTAACCCTTCACTCCTTTCATGTTTGTAGAGAAGTGTCCAACTATATGAAATGTGTTGTTCCTTTTTAAGAGAGGTCTAGCAAAAACATGTTTTGGTATTCAAGAGCCACAATGAAAAGGTGACAGAGAAATTTTAGAGAGTGTGTAGAGAAAAGCAACTGGAGTCTCTCTGTATCTTGAACAGAGGCTTTCGCTTGGTTATTTTTTTCCCCATTCAATCCGAGTCTAGTCTGGATATGGGAAAATATAAGCAGGAGGGCTTTTCTAAACATCTGCTGTTTCACAAGTGTGAGTTGTTAGCTATAAAGCCACTGGGTGTTTGTATTCACAAATAATTATTGTGTCTTTTAGGTGGCAGAAGCATTAAAGATTGCAATATGTTTTGAGTATGTCTTCATGTAAGTACGAACTGCAAAGAAAATGATGATATTACCTTTAAGTACATTCAGTACAATCCACACATTTTAACCTCTATGTAGTGTGAGGAGGTGGTGCATCTCCTCACGCTGTCCAAATTCTGGCAGTAAGGTGCAATTTCTAAATGGATAAATCTCATAGCAGAGGTGAGTTTGTAGTAGTTTCAGGATGAGTCTACCATCAGCAGTTGAAAGACACCTCAAACTCATGCACTTATGAATAGTCACCTGGGACTTACGAGTAGTGTCTAATATTGATGTAGGGTTTAGGCAAGTGATTCTCCCTGGTAAATATATTTTCCCAACAAAGGAAAAGTGGAAAAATAATGATGCTCAAAATGTACACTCCCATCAATTTGAGCCTTGAAATTGTACACCTGTTATGATTCTGCATGCAGAAATAGAAGCACTTCGATTCTTAAAGTACATCTACCATGTATTTTACTTGCATAGATATCGAGATGTGTTGATTAAATTCTTTCAAAAGTATGTTTATCCTACTCATTTTTTGTGAATCTGTAAATATATAGTTTCACTATCTAGCTGTTAATAAGGAAGCACCCTTGAGAAAACAAACACAGTTGTGAGCTATGGTCCTCTCTCTGTTCCCGTGGCAATTATAAACAAATAAACAAGGAGCATTAAAAAGCGAAATCAAACAATACAAGAAATATAAAAATAAGCTAAAAGCACACTGGTTAAACCACAAGAAATGTAAGGAATGCTTAGCTGTCAAATTATCTCGCTGCAAGCAGTGAAGAAAGAGGAGATGAAGACACTAACAATGGACTATATTACGGACACATTCCAGCTGATTAGTTGTCATTCTGCTTCATGCTATTGGATATTCTTTCTTTTCCGTCCTGCTCCCAAGGCTTCATGGGATCATTAGATTTTGTTGTTAAATGTTCTATTGTTTAAATGCTATTTATTAAAATTGAGAAAGTTAAGCATAATCCTAGCCTCCGGTCCTGACATAGAATCTCAGTTTGACTCACGTTTTCACGAAATCGTTCCTTGTCCATTACTCAACAGTAGTTTGGAATTTATGTTCATCAAATTAAGTGTTAAGATTTTTATTGATGCTAAGTTGCTAGCCTCGAGGGAAAGATTCAAGCTTTGATAATTTAAGGTAAAGATCCGGTGAGTCGTGAATACATATTTCACATTATTGTTTTTTTGTCCTTCTGTCCAGTCAGATTCTAGTTACTGGTCTGTTTGACAAGGTAGAAGAGTAAAATATTGAGCATGGAAACGTATTCACCCACAGTGCTAGCCTGAAGATTAAACAAAGTGCCACATTGTGAGAAGCCGCACACTGGTGTACTGTTTAACAAATTAGGCCTTTTCTTGTTAATTACAAGTACACCTTTCATAACCATAGAGTCTATGACTTAACTGAAGAAGGATTTTGGACAGTGGGGGATTCAACGTTAGCCATTGTCAGGCTATTTGCATAGAGGGATCACAACATGTATGTGTAAGTAGCGGTACATGAAAAAGTATTTGAGGAAAGCAACGTTATTAGACAGATCTAATTTATTTTGTATAATAGGGGAAGTCTATGCAAAGTGCTTGATCAAACACTTAAAAGAGAAAAAATGATAAAGTATGCCTCATAAATGAAATGAAAAGTTTGCATTAAGAATCTGAATTGCAGGCATCTGTAAATAGTTTGTACTTTAAATGTATCTACGGGTTGCATTGCCCCTCCACTCACTCAGCAAGGGTCATTAATGAATATTACACAGTGAGCATTCACATTTATGGTTCGTGCCATGACTTTTTTTCATGTGCACGTGTTTAGAAAAGTGATTGAACCAAAATCAGGATGACCGGAGTTCAATTTGAGTGCTAAAGGATAGTCACGTTGAAGAGAACTGGAGCCGCATTACATATATAGAGCATGTAAATCTTTTGCGCTATGGTGCACTTTTAAATAGGAACACCATGCACAAACAGGGAAAGTGCTCTGTATTGCACTGAATGGTGCTGTTCCCAGGGCAACCGCTAGTTCATGATTCCCTGGAGGCAACGCATTCATGTGAAATATGAATCAGCTGCTTCTAAGTCTCTCCTTCTTTCACTGTGCTGGTGGCGTACCCGCCTGCACTTTTAAGAGGGGAGAGGGACCCCTTGGCAAAAGGGTGCAGTGAGGGACTACACATGTCTGCAAGGGGATTTCTGTGGGGTCCATGGGACCCCCTTTCCCTTCTCCGGAAGGCGACTTTTAGGAAGCACACTGAAAGAGCGTCACCTTTCTGTGGTGCACTTTCATTGCACTTCCTAAATGCATGTTTGCCTCTGCACCTGTGTCCATAATGCTATACTAAAAGAAACAATGGTCCCTCAAAAGGGAAGTGTGAACTTCAACGTCCATATGGAGGCATTTTGAGTTTCCTAAAAGGTTCATGAATTTCTGTAGAACGTACTCCACGGCCAACTGTGAATAAAAGTTCAAAAACTGCTTTGTGTGCATTCACAATTTTCTAATCCAGGGCTGCAACAATTTCCTAGCCTTTGTTAACTTGTGTGCTCGATGAATCTGTTAGGACCTCCTTTTGAAACATAAATGGCATGCCTACATTTGTTAAAGGAAAGAACACATGGTGCATGTTATCCATATTAGATTCTGTAATAAGCTCTGCAGGAAGATGTCTCAGCAGCAAAAGTCACTTGCTCTCAGTCACAGGATCAAGAGCACAGGGCACAATGGCCCCTCCAGAACCAGTGGGTAAGACACCCACCAACCCAAGCCTCCACAGGATCAAGAGCACAGGGCACAATGTCCTCTCCAGAACCAGTGGGTAAGAGACCCTCCCACAACAGCCTCCCGAGGATCAAGAGCACAGGGCAACGATGTCCACTCCAGAACCAGTGGGAAAGACACCCACCAACCACATCCTCCCCAGGATCAAGAGCACAGGGCACAATGCCCCCTCCAGAACCAGTGGGTAAGACTCTCACCAACCCTAGCCTCCCCAGGATCAAGAGCACAGGACACAATACCCCCTCCAGAACCAGCGGGTAAGACTCCCACCAACCCCAAACCCCAGCCTTCCCAGGATCAAGCACAGGGCATGTTTCCCCCTCGAGAGCATGTAGGCAAGTCATGCACTTGAGAGATTGTGGCCTTGCACTCCCCAGGACCAAGCAAAGGGCATGTTACCCCCGTCCAGAGCTTTTGGGCAAGTCACCCACTCGAGAGACTGTGCGTTGCACTCCGCAAGACCAAGCACAGTGCATGTTGCCCCCTCCAGAACCAGGGGTCTTGTTCCATCCCCCATGTTGGAGTGCACCCCATCCCCCTGAGGGGCCTGCCTATTTAACAAATGATGCCCCTGCAGTGTTCTCTCCGTGTTGATGCAGGTGATAAGTGTGGCCTTGTACTTTGGCCTGTGGCCATGTGGCCCACGCAAACTGAGGACTGGGCAGTGTCCCTTGAACTGTACAATTGTAAATATTTGTAACATTGGCTAAGTTATTTTTATACTGTGTTGATATTATTACACTCACTTTAGTAAATTGATTTTGTCCTTACATTATTCAGCTGATTTAGGGGGGATAACTTGTTTTCTTGTGCATCTGGTTGTGTGCACGGTGTGTGAATGTCGGGTGTGTGTTGTTCATGTGTGTGTCACTCTCTTTTTCCTCCCCCCTACCTTATGTGCTAGGCAGCTGTACTCACCGTCGTCATCTTTGCTGTCGTTGGTGTTCATGGTGGAGCACAACATAGAAGAGCATGGGGAAGACATGCTGTTCGGGCTCCATGGTGGCGTGGTTGTTCCCTGTGTCTCCAGTGGTGAGTCCTTTCACTTCTGATGTTGTTGGTACCGCCCCAGAAAAGGTGGCAGTTTCCAGGGTCTTAATATGGTGGGCGGAACATTGACTTCCTCCTGGCTGTAGGTGGCTACTGCCATGTTGGCTGTTGTTTCCTCCCTGGTGGTCAGTGTGGTAAAGTGGCTGTCTCTCTGGGATCTATCCGCCATGGTCATAATTTGGCATTAATTACCACCAGCCTGGTGGCAGTATTACCGCCACTTTTACACCAATCGCCAGGGATGTAATGAGGGCCTACATTTTGAGGAAGAAGATTTTGCACACATGAGGTCTGCAGGAATGAAAACACATCTTAGGGAACTACTCGGGAGAGTACAGATTTGGAAAGCTTTGAAGAAATGGGAAGGCTGCTGGGTCAAGAAAAGAGAAAGACCAAAGAAAGATTTGGGCACTCCTATTGTAGCTTTATCACAGACAAGAGAATCAGTGACGATCTTGCCAATGAGAGAAACTCCAGGAGGGAATTGTGTGCAGGTCCCTTGGAGCAGAAGTTACATTCTATCATTTACAAATGATTACCCAAGGTTGAGGGAGAAACCTGTGGAATGGTATTAGCAGACAGATAGATTTGTGAAACTTTGCAAAATGTCTGTGGGAGGACTTGAATACTTTCTTTGAGATTGTTGATCCAGCAGATTTGTGGATGGAATACAAGCAGAGTGTAGATTGGCCTTCACATGAACCACAAATGGATTTCAAAACAGGTGCACCATCTCCAGAAGTGATGAAATATTATTATAAAGTCATTGAATTCCTGAAAATTTGAGTTTCGCTGAAAAATATTGATTGGCAATGCATAAAAAGAACAGCACAGGAAGGAAAAGAGTCAATCCATGCATATTATGAAAGATTGTTAAAGGTTTTCAAATGTCACAGTGGTACAGAAACAATTGACCCGAAGGACATGAGTCCTTTTGTGTACAGATTTGTTGTGGGACTGAGTACAGAGATTAGTCAGATGATTAAGGGCCATTTGATCTGTTGGCAGAATAAATAGATTGATGAGGTGTTGCAGTATGCGAAATACTGTAGTGATGAGATTGAAATGAAACAGAGAAAGTAGGCAGAGAAGGCAATGGTGATGCAGATAAGGCTGCACAGTCAGGAATGCAAGGGAATTTTCAGCAGCAGTCACAAGGAAATGGCATGTTTCAGAATCAAGGCAGAGGTAGAGGTCGAGGTGGAATGATGTTTCCGGTTGTTAATGGGAATGTAGATTTGAATTCAGTGATGATACAAGAAGGACAACAAGGAAAGAAGATGTTACTTTGTGACAATTGCGGGATAACTGGACATTGGAAACAGCAGTGTCCAACGCTGAATCAAGGCGGTGTTGGTGTTGTTCAGCAGACAAATGATATCAATACTTATCAGAGCATGAGAAGACCTAGGATAAGAGGTCAAAATCAGACTTTTCAGAATGGTGTAAATAACATTCAAGGGTTTCAGACTTTACAACCGATGCAGCAGATGCAAAAAGTGCAACCACAGGTACAGCAAATACAGACGCCACAAACGCAACAATTGCAGTCACAAGTCCAGATGCGGATGGTGCCTGCACAGCAGATTCACTTACCAGATTTGAATGCCACAGAGTCCTATGAATCAGGAACAGTTGATGCTTTCTCAGGTGGTCACAAATCAGAAAGTAAACAAAAGTGACAACACAGTGAATGAATTACCAACACATTGTGAGAATGAGATAAACGATGTATGGCTGACGGATAGTTCAGATGAGGAGGAGTGCATGATGGCAGCAACATTGAAAGTGAATCAGAGAGATCCTCATGTAAAGGGAAATGTACATGGACATGACGTTTCTTTTCTGGTTGATACTGGAGCTACGCGCTCAACAGTGAGATCAGTAGAGGTTCCGGACTTACCATTGTCAGGGACAACAGTTCAGATTGTGGGAGTTGCAAATCAATATTTGACAAGTCCTATTACAGAACCAGTTATTGTTAAAATTGGAAATTTGGTGGGTTTGCATAAGTTTGTGGTTTGTGATTCCAGTCCTGTGTCACCCTTGGGAAGAGATTTGTTGTGCAAAACAAATTCTTCAAATACTTGTTCAGATGAAGGAATTGAGATTCAAACAAACAGTGATGAGGATAAGAGGACGTAATCTAAATATTATATATGTTAAACGTGAAATGCTTATATAAACACCTAACAATGCTGCATACAAAAACGACAATAAATAGTAGTTGCTTAATGTGTATTCGAATTATGAATATAAAACGTGAAGTTACTATTGTGCACCTAAACTAATGTTGATTATAATAAATAATTGCTTGCACCATGATTAATTGAATATATTAACGCTTATGAATATTGCATTTGTATTAAAACCCATTGGCCTTAAATTAGCGTGAGTTGAGGATTTTAGCTGTGTAACTCTCATATTAAAGCATATTTTCAGTTTTCAGTGTGCTGACTCGTAAAGGGCCATGACCCTTCATTTGTTCTTTTCCTTTGTCTCATGTAGCCAATTTCATCCTGTTCTCATCCGCATGCTAGTTGCTTTAGTATAAGTTTTATACAGATTTTGAAAGAAAAGTATACAAAGGAATGTACAAGGACATTTAACCATGGACAAAGAAGCTCATGACCCGAGAAACGTGGCAAGATGATGTCGAAACCCCCGGATGTGCCACCTACGAAGACGTCAATTATGAAGACCAATCAAAGTGTTATAAATTATCGTGGGGTGACAATTTGGATTACTTAATGTATAATTTGATAGGTTAAAGACAGTGGGGTATAGCGATTATCCAATAGAATTTTGGGGGAAGGTATTGCGAAAAAGGGATAAAAACTCATGACACAGAAGGGTCATTAGAATTAGGTAGGGAATGCTATCGATTTTATCCAGAAACTCTGTCACTCTGTTTGGTGATTTGAGACTTAATAAACTGTCCTCACCCATAGACTGCCTTTATGCTTCTCCTCCTTATGAGGGAAGTGTCCCCTCTCCACTAGACTAAGTTAGACTGATGGCGATGCGACTGATGTCCTGAAGACGAAGACTGATCCTGTGTGCTGACTCAATCCTTGGAGGGTAATTATGACAATGCTACTGTAATTTGTCTATTTGCTTTTCCTTTCTAGGTACCAACTGCTGTATTTTTTAATAGAGACAATATTTAGATGTTTTGTAAATTGATGTTCTAAATTATTTTGCATGAAGTCCAACATGCTGATGCTAATTAGTGGTTAGGCTAGGTGATCACCCTGACTGACACAAATAGACGAGACTGACATTGTACTATGCTGAACTGAGACTTACATGATATTCTATGTATTCTGATCTATGTTTACCCTATGTTATGCTCTTATGTTTGTGATCCTTGCATTAATGAAATCATATCACAGTTGCCATATTGTGACTATGCTCTTTTGCTTCTTGGTTTTGAGATTGACACTTCTGCTAGTAGATTGTAATCAATAGGGAATAAAATTCATAAAATTCTATCAGAAGGTGTGGTTATTCATGGCTGAAAGGTCATGGTTGCGTCGACAATTTGATTAATGTCTTTATCCAAAGTAAAGTGTATTGTGGTGATAAATATTGATGACCTTATTGATATATTGCTTGACATATTGATCAGTTATCTCGTCCTACGGTGTCTCACCACTGGGTCAAAAGATTCATTGGCCTAAAACGAGTCCTAATGTGTATAAAATCGACATAAAGGGACGTGTTACCAGTTTTGGTAGCAGAGCGACGGTTTGGCCCTTGGGGGCCCTAGGACGGAGATTCATTGTTTAAATTGTTTTTCTGTGATAATGCAAATTGAAGGTATGATGGGTTTCTAAGTTCACCATGACTTTCCCGGGATCTCGGAGCCTGCCTAAATGAGTTGGGAATGTTCTTGGCGTCATAATGTATGTGGTTAGGGTTTGTGTGCTTGCTTAGCTTATGCATTTTGCAGGTGATTGTGAAGATTTGTGTGTATTTAGGCCAAGATATGTGTTGTTTATTAGGAGTGGGCCTACTCCGCGGTATGAGAGTAGGGAAGTTGGTGTACTTCATGTAAGTGTGGCGCTTAATGCTCAAAATTATCCATGTGGTTGGTTGTTTATGTACGGACCTGGCGAGGTCTAAGACTCCGGAGTATGTTAATAAGTGTAGGAGACACTTGGGTTTATGTTGTAATCTGTACGGTTTAATAGGTCAATCGGGCGTGGTTGACAAGTCAAGGCTGAGTCATAATGTGTGTATGAAACCTTCGATGGAGATTTGACAAATTCTAAAGTGCACTAGAAGGAGTCATTGACAAGTCGAGAGTAGAATTTGCGGGTCGAATTCTGCTTGCGTATGGGGGAAATGATAAGGAGAGAGTAGCGGCCGAGGCTTCAAGTGAAATCTCTGTAAAGTTCTGAAGCTAATGTGTTACCCTTCCTATAGTAAACCGGCAGATTTGTGTTGTCATTTAAGGTGCTCCCAATAATTGCATTAGTTGTATGGGGTTGTATGGATTCAATGAGGAGCAGACAAGCCGCAAGACTTTGTCAGCTGCAGTGTGTATGTGAGTGTGACGTCAGTGGTGCCACGCTGAGATAGGTCAGTTGTTGAGAGGGGTCGCGCATGGATTGGCTGCCGTCCGTGAGAGGCAATAGGTTGAGAGAGGCAGGTGAAGAGTGTCCTGGGAACTAAGTCACTTCCGATTAAATACAAAACTAACAGAGAATCGCAAAAGTGAATTTTGTAAAAGCATTCAAAAGTGCTCTAAAGGGAGATGTGTATATTGTTGCAACCGATGGGGAGCCTACACCACCTGAGGGTACTCCAGCTTATATAGTCATGGAAGAGAAAGGTGTCGCACCTTGTTTATGGATGAAACAGTGGCGCAAATTAACAGAGAAAGAAGGATGTCTAGTGTTCCCAGAACATGGGACATTCAATCCAATGGTACTAGAGAATTTGAGGTGGATGTTAAGTACACAGAAACCACCTCTGAGACCAGCTCAGTATGAGGCGTTAGAAATTTGGGACTTAATGGCACTTAAACATAGACAAGAAAGGTTTCAGAGAAGACTGAGAAGGGCAGAAAAATCCTATGCAGAGGCTAGGTGGGATAATGAGAATAAAATGTGGAGACGGGGAATTGTAGACGGATTAAAATTGTTCCCAGCAATAGCACAGGGAGAAGAGATGCAAGGAAAGAAAGCTTCTTGTAAAACAGATAAAGACTCGAACAAATCTAAAGAGAATAAAAGATCTTGGGAAGAGGAAGATGATTCAGATGATGAGGAATTTATGGACAGATTATTACATGATCGTCCGCCACCTTATGCAGTGAGCGACAGTGCTCCGAGTACTAGCACAGACCCTGGGAACCAGATGCAGGAAAAGGGAGTTACTGAAACGGTACAGACTAGTGACACTGCTTCGATACAGAATGGTGTCAGTGTAACCACTGCACCAGACATACCGATACAGTTGCAGCCTCCACCCCAGATACAGAGAATCTACCCAGATGTCCCAGTACTTGAGACGACTACAAATCTAATAGTGCCGCCAGACCCGATATACACGAAGCCAAGGTTAATACAGATTGAATTAACTCCGAAATTGCTATCTCAACCACAGCCACAGCTGATACCAGGGTATAACCCAGTGGCTGGCCTGCCATTAGTACCTGTCCCGGGTACTTTAGAACAGCCCTATGGAGTTACAGCTCCACGGAGTCTGGGTCCGGGTCAAACACCTGCTGCCATATCGTTACCAATTACTGTTGGTCCACCGGTACCATTGTATGCACAGGGCAAAGCAGGCACGTGTGATGAGGGAGTGATGACTCAGGATGCGATAAGAGGAGGGTCTATGGGAACTCCACAGATTATGGCCCCAGGAGAGCAAACAGCTGAACAGCCGAGGCCCTTAATGGACCTTAGTCCGGTGGGAGCACCCCTTGAAGCCATGCATCAAGCAGGGTTGGGAGTTTTAACTCCACAAACAATGAGTACGAACACCTCATATTCCCCAATGATACATGCAGGGAACATTTCGTTGCAGGGTTTTACAGTCCAACAGTTAAACTAATGGTTAGAAAATACTTATACCTCACAAAAGACTGCAGTAGTTACAATCGAGCCAGAGAAAGAAAAACAAGATGAATACCTGAACTTTGTGAGACTAGGGGCAGAAGCTGCTGAGTTAGTGGAAGGTACAATGGGAGTAAATAGATTGGAGTCATACACAGAGGCAGAATTGAGGTACCTATGCCCTAAGATTACCAAAGAAGTGGGCAAAGTGCATCAGAGATTAGCGAACCTGGCGGATAAATACAACATTGATATCGGAAACACTAAACATTTGAAAAGAAGTTACAGATTAGACTTTGATTCAAAAGATTTTGAACACATGAGGTCTGTGGGAATGAAGGCACATTTGAGAGAGTTGTTGCAAAACGCACAAATTTGGGGGGCACTGGAAAAATGGGAAGGCAGATGGGCAAAGAAAAGAGACAAGGGAAAGGGAGACAGTCCAGGATCTAATCAAGCTAAGGCTTCACCTGATTTGGAATCAGTAAAAATATTACCTATGAGAGAAACAGCTGGTGGTGTCCTAGTTCACATGCCATGGACCAGAGGAGACATTTTATCCTTTACTAACGATTATCCTAGATTGAGAGAGAAACCGATTGAGTGGTATCAGCAGACAGATAGGTTGGTGAAACTTGCGAAATGTCTCTGGGAAGACTTGAATACCTTGTTTGAGATCATTGTTCCGCCTGATTTGTGGCTTGAGTGTACGAGAGGAGTCGATTGGCCGACAAAGGAACCAGCAAGGGATAAGGTGACCGGGGCACCTTCTGAAGAGTGATGAAGTATTATCATAAGGTGATTGAGTTTTTGAAACAAAAGGAGTCGCCGAAAGTGACTGATTGGCAGAAAATCGACCGGACCTCTCAAGAGGTTAAGGAATCAATACATGCCTATTACGAAAGATTGTTAAAGGCATTCAAACATTACAGTGGTACTGAGACTATTGCACCAAAGGATATGAACCATCTCGTGTTTAAATTTGTTGAAGGGCTGAGACCAGAAGTCAGCCAGATGATTAAGAATCATTTGATTTGTTGGCAAGCTAAGCCGATTGATGAGGTGTTGCAGTATGCGAAATACTGCAGTGACGAGATTGAGTTGAAACAGAAAAAGTTGAAAGAAAAGGTGATGGTGATGCAGATAAGGGCTGCACAGGCAGGAATACAGGGAAATGGAGTTCAACAGATGATACAACAGCAACCGCAAATGAACGGTATGTTTCAGACCCAATCGAGGGGTCGAGGTTGAGGGTTTGTGAACCGTGGTTCAGATATGAATAATGTTGTAATTCAAAATGACGTGCAAAGGGTGAAAAAGATGTCACCATGTCACGCGTGCGGGGGCGTGGGGCATTGGAAACGGGAGTGCCCGAATATGGTGCAAGATGGTGCTGTTCAGCAAAGTACTAATGTTGGTGCATTACAAAACTCACGAGGTCCGAAAAAAAGACATCAGAACCCGAATTTTCAGAACAATCTGGTGCAAATGCAAGGGGTACAGCCCATGCAGCAGATGCAAATTCTGCGTTTTCAGTCACTACAAATGCAACCAGTACAGCAGCAGATTCCTATGGTGCCTAGACAGCAAATGCAATTACTAATGGCTCCAATGGGACAGCAACAGGTGATGCTTCCTCAGCAGGTCACAGGCCAGGTAACAAATCAAAATAATACTGTACAACAGTTCCCATTACGAGGTGAAAATGTCATGAATGAGGATTGGTCAGATGATAGCTCAGACAGTGAAGAGTGCAGGCTTGCAGCATCCTCAGAGGTGGATCAGAGAGGCCCATATTTAGAAGGAAAGGTGATGGGTTATAAGGTTTCTTTCCTAGTCGACACAGGAGCCACACATTCCACAGTTAGAAGTGCAGAAGTTCCAAGATTGCCTCTCTCAGGACGTACTATAAGAGTGGTTGGAGTAGCAAATCAGTATCTGACTAACCCGATTACAGATCCAGTGCAAGTTGAGATCGGCAACTTCCAGGGGCTACATAGGTTTGTAGTCTGTGACTCGAGTCCAGTATCCCTACTGGGAAGAGACTTGGGGCCAGATGTAGCAAAGGTTTGCGACTCGCAAACGGGCAGAATCGCAATTTGCGACAGTGCAAAATCGGAAATGGGATGCAAAAAGCCCATTTCTGACTCGCAAAAAGCGATGGGACCCATTTGCGAGTCGCATCCGTTGCGACCCCATTTTGCGACCCGCAGATACCAAGTCGCAATTTGCGAGTCGCAAACCTTATGCAATTGCAACTCGCAAATTGCGACTAGTCGCAAAAAGGCCATTTTGCATGTCCCATTTACCACTAACTCAGAGCAGGTGGTAACCATTACCAAAGTATAAAAGGAGACCCAGAAGGCATCTGGGTTACACAAGATGGCAGAGATATACCTGATAGCAGTGAGAAGGAGAGTCCACGCAGCCCAGCAGAGGAGGAGGAGGGGCCACAGACAGGAGAAGATATATAGAACAAGGCAGACTCTTTTTCAGCAAACTGAGGATGAGATCTATGACAAATACCGCCTTAGCAGCGCAGCCATCCTAGAATTAATAGATTTACTCAAACCACAGCTAGAGCACCAAACTCTGCGTGGCTGCGCCCTCCCTACGCATGTGCAAGTGCTATGCTCACTGCAACTCTTGGCCTCAGGGAGCTATCAGGGGGTCATTGCTGTGGCAGGTGGGGTATCCCAAAGTGCAGTGTCAAGGTTCCTCAGGGCCTTCCTAGATGCCTTAGTCACGCACATGTCCCACTTCATATACTTACCAAGGAATGAGGCAGAAAGGAACAGCACCAAGCTGGACTTTTACCGCATTGCCCACTTTCCCCATGTCATAGGGTGTGTAGATGGGACACACATTCAAATATGCCCCCCTGCTAATCTAGAACACATTTTCCGCAACAGAAAGTGTACCCACTCACTCAATATTCAGGTTGTTTGTGACGCCCATTATGTCATCACTGACATTGTAGCTAAGTTTCCAGGCAGTACCCATGACTCATACATTTTTAGGCATAGTGGGATACATCAACGCCTGGAACGTGGGGAATTCGGAGACGGTTACCTCCTAGGTAGAGCCACAGACATTTGCAGACATACACACAGGTCACTGTGCACGACAATCTGGACTTCCTAACAGTGTACTTTTGTGCCCAACAGGTGACAGTGCATATGCTCTCAGGCCTTGGATCATGACTCCGTTTTTAACACCCAGCAATGATTCAGAGAGGCAATACAACAGTGCACATAAGAGGACCAGGAACCTCATTGAGCGCACCTTCGGACTCCTGAAGGAAAGATTCAGATGCCTCCACCGCAGTGGAGGTGCCCTCCAATACACCCCCATTACCGCTTTTAAAATTGTGGTCGCATGCGCCATCCTCCACAACATAGCCACCCGACGTGGGCTACCTCTCACCCCTGCAGACCCAGATCCTGATGATGAAGAGCAAGAACAACCACATCGCCATCATGGGGATAGGAGTTTGGCAAATCAAGGCAGACTGAGACGGGAACACATTGCAACACAATATTTTGGACGGTACGTGTCAACTCCAACCATACTCACCTATTAACCAAAAACTCAATTTGTTAAGTGGCAAAAAAATAACTGTTTTATTAGTGTATTAAATAAACTATTCACAAGTGAAGATTGTCCATGGGCAGTAAAATGCCACACAGGCATGTGGCACATTAACGTCATGTGCCACATTTAAAGGTCCAGGGTGATCTCTAGGACCTTCTGCCCCTCCTGCCAGCCTGGCTGGTCCCTGCTGCTTCCGTGGTGCTCTGCCTGCCACTCCTCAGCACCCTGCTGTCAGTGACAGAGACACTGCTCACTGTTGAGCCCTCCTCACTGTCCTGGGGTGTTTCCCCTGTGGCCCTCGACATTTCCTGTGTCTCCATCAGTTCGATAATGTGGGTGAGACGTCCCAGGCCCCTTGCCACATCCCCAGCGAAATGGCCCATCTCCACTTGCAGCCCAACTGTCCTCCTCGACAGGCCTGTGGTATTCATGGCGAGCCTGCCGATGGATGTGGCCATCCTGTCCAGTCTGTGCATGATCTGCCGATCCCTGCGCCGCCCACCCTCTGCCTAGGCCAGTAGTCCTCCCGCCAGTTCCCTCATGGCAAGGGCAAGGTCCCCAGTGTTACTGCAGATCATGTCCATCCGTGTGTTGAGGTGCTGCATGCTGGCATGGTTGTTGCGCACAAAGCGGTGCAGCACACCACTAATTCTGCCCAAGATTCTGTTCTGCAGGCGCTGACCACGCAGCAGATGTGCCTCACTGGTGGTTGGAGGAAGTAGCCTGGATGCAGACTGCAGCCCAGATGGTATTGACCTGCGACGCCTGCGCAGCGGTGGCTGCCCTGTGCTTCCACCTGTCTCCTCCCTGCCTGTTGCTGGGGCAGCCTCTTGCGGAATTGTTGCAGCAGGTGTGGCTACTGCCGGGATGTTGCTGACCGTGCAGGTGGGGGTGCTGGGGGGTCCTGGGGTGTCCTCATGGGCCTGGGTGCTTGGAGTGTTGGTGGTGTCTTGCTGGAGACCTGTGGGACATGGGGAACAGACTGTCAGTGTCTACTATCTATTGCACACTTCCTAATAAACATTTGCCTGTGAACTGCCTACTTGACTACATTTCCCATAATGCATCATTCTGGCATTTGCTACCCTGAAATGGAGCTATTTTGGTTGTGCATGCCCCTGAGTACATGGTGGGTGGGGGTATGGCATTGATAGGGGTACAGGCATATCAAATGGTACTCACCGGTTGATGTGCTGGGCTCTGAGGTGTCCAGGTCCCCAAATCCAGACACTGCCTCCTGCTCCAAGGTTTCTTCCACCCTTTCTTCCAGGGGTGTGGGTGGTGGCACAGACGATGGTCCCCCTCCTGTGCCTCTCATCTCCTGGAGCCTTTCAGCCACCCTCTCCTTGGTCCGGGAGCGGAGGTCATACCACCTCTTCTTGATGTCGTTGATGGTCCTATGGCTCACCCCCAGGGAATTGATCTTGTCCTGGATGTCCTTCCACAGTTGTTTTTTTGTGGCCTCAGGAACATTGTGGGCTGCTCTCCCAAACAAGTCATCATAGTGCTGACAGCATTCCTCTGTCAGCACCTCCAGCTCCCTCTCAGAAAATTTGAGCTTCCTCTTTCTTGGGGTTCCCTCCATGGCAGCTGCTGTTTGTCCTGTGTGAAATTCAGCAGTTATAAAAGGGTGTGGTCCTCCCTCCTCCCAGGTGTATTTGTAAACTTCCTGGCTGTGATGTCATCATCATGTGCCAGGAAGTGTTTCCAGAGTGTTCTGGTGTGGTTTCTGGAGTGTTCTGCTGCACCTGTAAGCAATTTTCAAGGTAATCGCAATTTGCGACACCTACTCGCTAATTGCGAGTTCGTTTTTTGAAAACTCGCAAAAAGCGACCTCGCAATATGCGGACTCGCCCACTGCATTGCGAGTCCGGGTGCGAGTCGCTATTTCGGAACTTTTTTTTCCTTGCATTACAAATTGCGACTCGCATTTTGCGAGTCGCATAAACTCGCAAAATGCGAGTCGCAATTTTTTGTTTTGCTACATCTGGCCCCTGTTGTGTAAAACAAAATGTTCAATTACCTGTTCCAATGACGGAATTGAAGTACAGACAAATAGCGATGATGAGGGAGATGAAAGTCAGTTTTTAGAGGAGGAAACAGGAACAAATGAGGACTACTCTCTGATTACTCTATTCCCGATGCATACTTTGATTGATCTGCCTGTTGAAATACAGGGAACGGTAACGGAGAAGGTGTGGGACCTAACCGGGAAAGAAGTAGGACTAATAAAAGGGGTATAACCAGTTAAAGTCCAGATAAAACCGAATGCAGTGTTCCCTCAAGTGCCACAATATCACATGACCCAAGATGTTCTCATCGAAGTGTCACAAATAATTGCAGACTTTCTCAGGCAGGGAGCGCTGAAAGAAGTCCTGAGCAGTCCATGTAACTCTCCCATAATGGGTTTAAAGAAACCATGTGGAAAGATTCAAATTGTGCAGGATTTGAGAAAAATAAACAAAATTGTGATAAAATGTTGCCCTGTGGTACCCAACCCAGCAGTAATAATGTTCCAGGTCCCCTGTGATGCTGAATGGTTTACCGTAGTAGACCTATCACAAGCCTTCTTTTCAGTACCTCTTCATGAGGACAGCCAATTTTTGTTCAGTTTCAAATTCCTGGATAAGGTGTACAGTTGGTGCAGAATTCCTCAAGGGTTTTCTGAGTCACCGTCCATCTTCAATCAAATATTGAAGAAGGATTTGGAGCCACTGGTGCTGCCTTTTAATTCAACTCTCGTGCAGTACATTGATGATTTGCTCATTGCATCCAAAACTAGAGACAGTTGTAAATACGATACCATTGCATTACTGAATCATCTGGGAAAGAATGGACATAAGGTGTCACCCAGAAAGCTACAATACTGTCAAAAGGAGGTGAAATACTTAGGACATTTGATTGAAAAGGGTTCCAGGAGAATATCAAAAGAAAGAATAACAGCTGTTTTGCAAATGAACCCCCCAACAACAAAAAGAGATGTCAGGATGTTTTTGGGAATGGTGGGTTACTGTCGCCAGTGGATACCCAACTTCTCGATTATTTCAAAACCATTGATAAAGCTAACAGGCAAGGAGATCAAGGATGAGCCGTATACTATAACTTTGTCTAAGGAAGAACTTGAGTCATTTATGGAGTTAAGAGAGTGCATGTGCAGGGCACCAGCGTTAGGAATGCCAGACTATGAGAAACCCTTTCTGTTGTTTTGTCATGAACGTGATGCTTGTTCTTTGTCTGTCTTAACACAGGTCCATGGAGATGCGAATCGCCCTGTAGCATATTTTTCAGCTACCTTGGACCCTGTTGCAGCAGCCTTACCGGGTTGTCTGCGTGCAGCTGCAGCAGTTGGTCAGAGCCTTACACAATGTGAAGGCATAGTCATGGGATATCCCCTAACAGTAATGGTCCCACATTCAGTTGAAATTCTGCTTACTCGAACTAAAACCCAACACATGACAAACGCACGTCTCACTAGGTATGAGACGATCATACTGGGGTCACCAAATGTCACGTTAAAACGCTGCAATGTATTGAACCCAGCAACTTTACTTCCTAATGAAAATAATGAAATAAAAAATGAGGAAGAATTTGAACATGATTGTCTTGAGGTAACCGAGCTGTGTACCAAACCTCACCCAGATATTCAAGACACGTAATTAAAGGAAAATGACTGTATCATGTTTGTCGATGGGTCCTGTCTAAGAGATTCTGCTGGAACACTGAGAGCTGGCTATGCGGTATGTACCATAGCTGGTATTATCGAGGCTTCATGGCTCGAGAAAGTGTTTTCCGCACAAGTGGCAGAACTGATTGCCCTTACTAAGGCATGCCAGGCAGCTGTAAATTTGAAAGTCACTATCTATACTGACAGCAGATACGGATTCTGAATTGTACACGATTTTGGCCAACTTTGGTCACAGAGAGGTTTTATGACATCATCTGGTTCTCCTGTGAAAATTGGGTGAACAAATAAATGATTTGTTACATGCGATTCAGTTACCTCTTGAAATTGCCGTGGTGAAATGCAGTGCTCACATTAAATCACAAGACTTTGTATCCATGGGAAACGGCTATGCAGATCAAGTTGCAACATTTTGTGACTTGAACTGTATATCGTTCAAGGAGCAATGGGAATTGTTACCACTAACTGAAAATGACACATGTTTGAACCTAGCATTGCGGGTAGTTGACACATTAGATGAGTTAAAAACATTACAGAGCCGTGCAAGCAAAGAAGAGAAACGCTCTTGGCAAAGAATGCAATGTGTACAGAGGGCAGATGATTTATGGGTCTCAGAGGAAGGGAAACTAGTTCTGCCAAACAGCCTTCTATCTCAATTCGCCAGGCTCTGTCATGGACAGGCTCACCTAGGAAGAGATGCCATGATCAGGTCATTCAAAATTGATTGGTTTAACCCAAAATTCAGACATGCCGCAGAAATTACCTGCCACAGGTGCATCATCTGTCAACAGATGAATGCCGGGAAAGGAACTGAGGTAACTTTGAGCCACATTGGGAGAGCTGGAGGTCCATTCAACAAAATGCAAATGGACTTAATTGAAATGCCTGTTTGTAGGGGACTGAAGTACGTGTTGGTGATTGTGTGTGTTTTTAGTCACTGGATTGAGGCATATCCCACACGTAGAAATGACAGTCTTACGGTTGCAAAACTGCTACTGAGGGAACTGATACCAAGGTTCGGGTTTCCGGTCTCTATAGAATCAGATAGGGGTAGACACTTCGACAACGAGGTGATTAAACTCCTGTGTGCCGCACTTAACATCAAGCAAAAGCTGCATTGTAGCTATCGCCCTGAAGCATCGGGACTAGTAGAACAAATGAATGGTACTTTAAAATCTAGAATGGCAAAAATGTGCGCTGCAACTAACATGAAATGGCCAGATGCCTTGCCTCTAGTGCTGATGTCAATGAGAAACACCCCAGACAAGAAAACGGGACTATCCCCCCATGAAATCCTCATGGGTAGAGCTATGAGATTACCAGCAGTACCTGCAAATGCGCTAGTGAATATTACAGATGATATGGTGTTGGATTACTGCAAAGGTTTGGCTGATGTGATTCGCTCTTTCTCTCACCAGGTGGAAGCTAACACATTGCCACCGATTGGCGATCCAGGCCACTCTCTACAAGCTGGTGACTGGCTGGTTGTCAAGAAGCACGTAAGAAAATCGTGTCTAGAGCCACGTTGGAAAGGGCCATATCAAGTAATCTTGACGACTACTACTGCTGTAAAGTGTGCCGGAGTTCCCAACTGGATACATGCCAGTCATACAAAAAGGGTAACGTGTCCTGTTGAAGAGGAACTTGAAGTTTCCGTCACAACAACTTCAGGAAGAGAAGTCTCAGGGCAGAGAACAGTCAAGAAGGAACTGAGACGATAGGAGAGCCCTCTGAGAACAGCCTCATCCCTCAAGCAGTCAATGAGTCCGAGAGAGGTGACAGAGTGCCTATCTCAGTAGAGGCGGCAGGAGAATTAAATCAAGAAGAAGTTCTCCCCGAAGTAGACAAGTACATGTTAGAACTCGAACCCGGCACAGAACCAGAAGAAGAAGAAGAAGGAGAAATTGTAGAAGGAAATCAGAACGTACCAGAATCCCATGAACCAGTTGCAGGTCCATCAAGAGAAAACACCATATCACAAGAGGAGGGTGCTGTCCAGCGTCCTGAAAGAACACATCAAGAGAAGACGCATAGAGGTGATAATTGGCCAGATAAACCACTCTTCAAGATAAGAGCCGTATCAAACGACACAAAAATAGAAGAGAACAATACATTTCGAGTGGAAGATTTAAGCTAAGGAGAACAACAGGGTGAACGAAGGCTAAAAAGAAAAAGAGTTGCAAACAGAAGATATACAGGTCCTGAATGGGCGTATGCTACAACATCGGAATGGCAACAAGAATTTCTAGCATTCTGTTTTGATCGAGAAGTACCAGGCCAATACTACGGTACTTGAGGGAATCTGAGGAAATCTTGGTTAAAATCTGAAACTGAAAATTGAAAGAAAAGAGAGACTTTATGAATTACCTAAAGTGACACTAGAACTGGATTTGACTATTGAGAAACTCGATTACGACAAGCTGCTAACCTGATCTGACAAAAGGGGTTCTGGAGTGAGTGAAGACGCTGTAAATACACGCAGAAAGCCAGAGAATTTGAACCATCCTCTAGTTGATTGTTGCTCTACTATCTGATTCTATACAAACATGGATAATAATAGAAATAGTAGCAAGGGAAGTAAAGTGTGTGGTTGGCTAGGGCTTATAATAGGTGTTGTGTGTGCAGTGATAATTGTGGGAGTGATTGTAGGAATGCCATGGATATAGAAAGAAACCGTTAATGCTACTTTAAAACCTGAAACTACCACACTAACACTGTGGGAAAGATTCGAGCAGGATGCAAGACACATGCATGAGGGAACTAATGCAAAAGGGGAACTTTCTACTAATGTCTTCTATCGCTTATTAAATGAGTATGTGGAAACTATGGATGCGAAAGATTGTTATGTGTGTACTAAAATTCCTTCATCTGTGCAGGAGGGAGTTACATACCATAGTCTCCCTCTTACTTACGGAATTAGCTGCAGCTTGCTACTAACAAGGTTCTACAATCAAGAGCATGTGCTATACTTTTATTCAAACTTAGACGTTGTGTTTTCTTTTGTGCCTGTGATTGAATTTTTAAATAAATTAGCTAAAGAACATGATATAAAAATAGTTAGAGGATTCTTTGAGCCAACGCTTACATTTGGGACAGCCTACGCACATCGCAATAACTTGACTTGCTTATTATCACCTGGTGAGAAAAGCTTTTTAGATCACACTGATGACAGACGCAAAGCACTGAAAGAAAGATCAGAAAAAGTATTAGAGAAACGCACATACGCAAATGATTATGCTTACACCGCAATCAAGACACAAGGAAAATTAGCTATAGATGCATTACACGTAGGTAGGCTTTGTATATATAGGCCAAAATCCGAGCAACACAACCTGTTTGTGGGAACGAGTGAGTGCAGACATGTGTTTTTGTTTCAGAGTAAATGGACCTTTATGCTGAATGGACAAGATTCAGCGATCCCTGGGATCTATTACATCTGTGGGCTAAATGCTTGTTACCGTCTCCCTAAGGGATGGTATGCGACATGTTATCTGGGAATAGTATTCCCAAAGATTTACCAGATTGATGATTTAAAACAGATACCTAAGACGTCTGAATTACAACATCCTAGACAAAAACGAGAATCAGTGGCGGCTGTCATTGGTGATATATTTGGAGCAGATAACAGTAAAAAGATTAGAAGTATGCTTGCTAACCTTACTAGAGATAGTACAGATTTGAAGGATTTGAAAGAACTTGGGCCCTCATTCTGACCCTGGCGGTTTGTAACCGCCAGGGCAGAGGGCAGAGGAAGCACCGCCAACACGCTGGCGGTGCTTCCGGGGCAATTCTGACCGCGGCGGTAAAGCCGCGGTCAGAAAAGGGGAACCGGCGGTTTCCCGCCGGTTTTCCCCTGCCCCAGAGAATCCTCCATGGCGGCGCTGCATGCAGTGCCGCCATGGGGATTCCGACCCCCTTCCCACCAGCCATTTCCTGGCGGTTTACACTGCCAGGAAGAGGCTGGTGGGAACGGGTGTCGTGGGGCCCCTGGGGGCCCCTGCAGTGCCCATGCCACTGGCATGGGCACTGCAGGGGCCCCCTAACAAGGCCCCATTAAGATTTTCAGTGTCTGCAAAGCAGACACTGAAAATCGTGACGGGTGCCACTGCACCCGTCGCACCCCAGCAAATCCGCCGGCTCCATTCGGAGCCGGCTTCATCTTTGCTGGGGCTTTCCCGCTGGGCCGGCTGGAAAGTTGTGATCACCGCCGCGGTCATTTGACCGCAGTGCGGTGTTTGGGCGGTTTCCGCCGGCAGGCGGCGCCCGCCGCCCTCCGGGGTCGGAATGACCCCCTTGGTGTTTGGGAGAAATTTGGAAAGGGAATTGCCAGGGTTGGGAGCTGGTTTACCAACATTTGGAATAGGGTACATGCAAAAATACTGATGGGTCTATTAATTGTTCTGGTCTGTCTATTAGGATTATGGGGGAATGCAAAATTAATGACAAAATAAAGAGAAATTGGACTAAAAGAACCAGGAGAAACGAAGAAAGTGAAAGAGAGAAAATGTTCAATGAAATTTGGGAAAGTTCACATAAAGGGCAAGATGTTGAAATGCGTATTATGCGCAAGGTGAAAAATTAAAAGTCAAAGGTCAAAGGGAAAGGTTTGTGTGATGACGAGCGCCATCAGAGGAGGGACTGAGAGAGTGTAATCTAAATATTACATATGTTAACGTGAAATGCTTATATAAACACCTAACAATGCTGCATATAAAAACGACAATAAATAGTAGTTGCTTAATGTGTATTTGAATTATGAATATAAAACGTGAAGTTACTATTGTGCACCTAAACTAATGTTGATTATAAGAAATAATTGCTTGCACCATGATTAATTGAATATATTAACGCTTACGAATATTGCATTTGTATTAAAACCCATAGGCCTTAAGTTAGCGTGAGTTGAGGATTTTAGCTGTGTAACTCTCATATTAAAGCATATTTTCTGTTTTTCAGTGTGCTGACTCGTAAAGGGCCATGACCCTTCATTTGTTCGTTTCCTTCATCTCATGTAGCCAATTTCATCCTGTTCTCATCCGCATGCTAGTTGCTTTAGTATAAGTTTTATACAGATTTTGAAACAAAAGTATACAAAGGAACGTACAAGGACATTTAACCATGGACAAAGAAGCTCATGACCCGAGAAACGTGACAAGATGATGTTGAAACCCCCGGATGTGCCACCTACGAAGACGTCAATTATGAAGACCAATCAAAGGGCCGTATTTATACTTTTTGACGCTAAACTGCGCTAACGCAGTTTAGCGGCAAAAAATTTTGCGCCGGCTAACGCCATTCTGAAGCGCCATGCGGGCGCCGTATTTATTGAATGGCGTTAGCCGGCGCAAGCAGACCGGCGCTGCCTGGTGTGCGTGGAAAAAAACCACGTACACCAGGCAGCGCCGGCGTTGGGAAAAAAGCGCTAGGGCGTCTTAAAAATGGTGCAAGTCAGGTTGACGCAAAAAATCACCTCCACCCGATTTGCGCCATTTTTAACGACGCCCAGACGCCATTTACATGACTCCTGTCTTAGTAAAGACAGGAGTCATGCCCCCTTGCCCAATGGCCATGCCCAGGGGACTTATGTCCCCTGGGCATGGTCATTGAGCATTGTGGCATGTAGGGGGGCACAAATCAGGCCCCCCTATGCCAAAAAAAATATATAAAAAAAAACAAATTTATACTTACCTGAACTTACCTGAATGTCCCTGGGGTGGGTCCCACCATCCTTGGGTGTCCTCCTGGGGTGGGCAAGGGTGGCAGGGGGGGTCCCTGGGGGCATGGGAGGGCAGCTGTGGGCTCATTTTGAGCCCACAGGTCCCTTAACGCCTGCCCTGACCCAGGCGTTAAAAAGAGGCGCAAATGCAGGGTTTTTTGACCCGACCACTCCCGGGCGTGATTTTTGCCCGGGAGTATAAATACGACGCATTTGCGTCGCAGACATTTTTTTGGACGGGAACGCCTACCTTGCATCTCATTAACGCAAGGAAGGCGTTCACGCAAAAAAATGACGCTCTTTACTCCTACTTTGGCGCTAGACGCGTCTAACGCCAAAGTATAAATATGGCGTTAGTTTTGCGACGAATTTGCGTCGAAAAAAACGACGCAAATTTGGCGCAAACGGAGTATAAATATGCCCCAAAGTGTTATAAATTATCGTGGGGTAACAATTTGGATTACCTAATCTATAATTTGATAGGTTAAAGACAGTGGGGTATAGCGATTATCCAATAGAATTTTGGGGGAAGGTATTGCGAAAAAGGGATAAAAACTCATGACACAGAAGGGTCGTTAGAATTAGGTAGCGAATGCTATCGATTTTATCCAGAAACTCTGTCACTCTGTTTGGTGATTTGAGACTTAATAAACTGTCCTCACCCATAGACTGCCTTTATGCTTCTCCTCCTTATGAGGGAAGTGTCCCCTCTCCACTAGACTAAGTTAGACTGGTGGCGATGCGACTGATGTCCTGAAGACGAAGACTGATCCTGTGTGCTGACTCAATCCTTGGAGGGTAATTATGACAATGCTACTGTAATTTGTCTATCTGCTTTTCCTTTCTAGGTACCAACTGCTGTGTTTTTTAATAGAGACCATATTTAGATGTTTTCTAAATTGATGTTCTAAATTATTTTGCATGAAGTCCAACATGCTGATGCTAATTAGTGGTTAGGCTAGGTGATCACCCTGACTGACACAAATAGACAAGACTGACATTGTACTATGCTGAACTGAGACTTACATGATATTCTATGTATTCTGATCTATGTTTACCCTATGTTATGCTCTTATGTTTGTGATCCTTGCATTAATGAAATCATATCACAGTTGCCATATTGTGACTATGCTCTTTTGCTTCTTGGTTTTGAGATTGACACTTCTGCTAGTAGATTGTAATCAATAGGGAATAAATTTCATAAAATTCTATCAGAAGGTGTGGTTATTCATGGCTGAAAGGTCATGGTTGCGTCGACAATTTGATTAATGTCTTTATCCAAAGTAAAGTGTATTGTGGTGATAAATATTGATGACCTTATTGATATATTGCTTGACATATTGATCAGTTATCTCGTCCTACGGTGTCTCACCACTGGGTCAAAAGATTCATTGGCCTAAAACGAGTCCTAATGTGTATAAAATCGACATAAAGGGATGCGTTACCAAGGATGACTTACTGTTAACAATGGACGAGTATCTGAAGAGTTTCCTTTGATTAGTCTCAATGAGCCAGAAGTTGAAGAAAATAATTTAACTGATCTGATTAGTTTTTTTTCCAGTCTTTGAGATAAAAGATCTTCCACATGATCAGCAGAAGACTGTTAAGTCTAGAGTTAAGGATCTTTGAGGGAAGGAAATTGGGTTGGTTAAAGGAGTAGAACCAGTCAAAGTTGCAGTGAAGCTGAATGTGGTGTTCCCTCAGACTCCACAATACCCAATGACAAGTGAGGCTATTGAGGGTATAAGACCTTTGATAGAACCGTTTTTAGAGCTAGGAGCCCTGAAAGAAGTGTTGAGTAGTCCGTGTAATTCACCAATAATGGGTTTGAGGAAAATCAATGATATTGAGATTAAGTGTTGTCCACAGGCCAAATCCAGCTGTGATCGTATTCCAGATTCTGTGTGATGCTGAGTGGTTTACTGTGTTAGATCTGTGTCAAGCATTTTTCTCTGTGCCTCTTCTTGAGGATAGTAGATATCTCTTTTGTTTTAAATTCTTGACCAGAGTCTACTGATGGTGTAGAATTCCACAAGGGTTTTCAGAATCGCCATCTAGTTTTAATCAAATTTTGAAAAATAACCTGGAGTCATTAGCGTTGCCTATCAATCAACATTGGTGCACTATATAGATGATATATTGGTTGCATCCAAGACAAAAGAGGGATGTAAAAATGATACAATTGCTTTGTTGAATTTCCTGGGAGACAATGGTCATAAGGCGTCCCCTACTAAATTACAATTTTGTCTGAAGGCAGTGAGGTATTTGGGTCATCTGATTGAGAAAGGAACTCGGAGAATCTCCAGAGAGAGAGTAGCGACAAGTGTACAGATGAAAGTACCAGTTATAAGGAAGAGATAGGGGTGTTGCGGGGAATGGTTGTATATTGTTGTTAGTGGATTCCAAATCTTTCAGCTAGCTCAAAGCCCCTTCAGAGACAAACTCATAAGGATGTTTCTGATCCTATATTGATGGATGCAGAGTATATGAAAGCATTTAATGAGCTGAAAGAGAGTTTGTGTCAAGCTCCAGCCTTAAGTATGACTGATTACGCAAAGAGTTTCTTGTTGTTTTGTCCTGAATGTGATGGTTGTTCTTTATCTGTTTTGACACAGACACATGGAGTTATCAATCGTCCAGCAGCATATGTTTCAGTTACTTTGGATCCAGTCGCAGCATCCTTACCAGGATGTTTGGGTTCTGTTGCAGCAGTGGAGCAGAGCATTGCTCAAAGTGAGGATATTGTAATGGGTTACCTTCTTACTGTGAGGGTACCTCATTTGATAGAAATTCTGTTGAATCATTCAAAGACACAGTACCTGACCAAGGTGAGATTGTCACAATATGAAACAGTGATTTTGGAGCACCAAATGTAACAATCAAAAGGTGTACAGTGCTTAACCCAGCAACTTTACTTCTTGTTGAAATAATTGGTTCAGATAAATCGGATGATACTGAACATGATTGTTTGGAAATTAAAGAACTATGTACAAAGCCAAGGGCAGATATTAGAGACACCTTCTTAGAAGACAATGATCAAATAATTTTTGTCGATGGTTCCTGCTTAAGAGATAATGTGGACACATTGAGAGCAGGATATGCAGTATGTACTATTACAGGCATACTAGCAGCTTCATGGCTTTGAGTAGTGATTTCTGCACAAATAGCAGAATTGGTGGCTCTTACTGGAGCATGAGAGATTTTAGACCAGATGAAAGTAACAATCTATACAGATAGTCAATACAGATTGGGCCAGATTTGGTCACAGAGAGGTTTCCTACCTTTTTCTTGTTCACCTGTGGGAAATGTTGAGAGGAATCGTGAATTGTTAAAAGCTGTTCAGAAACCGGAAAAAAATGCAGTGGTGAAATGCAGTGCACACCAAAGGGGACAAGATTATGTAAATTTGGGAAATGCATATGCAGCTCAAGTTGCAAAATTCTGTGCCTTGAATAGTATTTCCTTCAAAGGAAATTGGGAACTGTTGCTTGAGCATGATGAAGTCTGTGAAAATTTCACTATGCAAAATGTTGATACTAGCAAAGACTGGGTGAAGCTTAAATGTATCCAGATGGATGATGATGTTTGGGTAACACACAAAGGAAAGGTGGTTCTGCCAAATAGTTTGCTTACTCAAATGGCTAGCTACTACCATGGTCAGGCACACATAGGGAGAGATGCAATGATTAAAACTTTCAAGCAGTATTGGCTTAATCAAGCAGTTTGTCATAGATGCATTGTTTGTCAGAAGGTGAACGTTGGCAAAGGAACAATAGTCAACATGGGGCGAATTGGATTGGCGGGAGGTCCATTCAGCAGAATGCAAATGGATTCCATTGAGATGCCTGCCTGTGCTGATTTGAAATATGTACTGGTGATTGTGTGTATTTTTAGTCGTTAGTCATTAAGTTGAGGCTTACTCTACTAGGAGAAATGACAGCTTGACAGTAGCTAAGTCACTACTTAGAGAACTTATTCCACATTTTGGTTTCCTGGCCTCTTTAGAATTAGATAGAGGAAGCCACTTCAACAGTGAAGTGATAAAATTACTATGTTCAGCTTTAAACATTCAGCAAAAACTTCATTGTAGGTACCGCCCAGAAGCTTCAGGACTAGTAGAGCAGATGAATGGAACTCTAAAGTCCAGACTTGCATCATTGTGTGCATCAATGAATTTGAAATGGCCAGATGTTTTACCGTTGGTTTTAATGTCAATGAGAAGTACCCCTGACAAGAAGACAGGATTGTCACCTCATGAAATCCTAATGGGGAGAGCAATGAGACTACCAGCAATTCCTGCAAATGCGCTTGTAAATATTACAGATGACATGGTGTTAGACTACTACAAAGGTTTGGCTGATGTAGTTCAATCTATTTCTCATCAGGTGGAAGCAACTACAATTCAACAATCTCAAGGCCAAGGTCACAACTTGAAAGCTGGTGATTGGGTCATCATCATTTAAGCATGTGAGAAAGTTGTGTTCGGAACCACAGTGGAGAGGACCATATAAAGTGATTCTAATAGCAACAACAGCTGTGAAGCGTGTAGGGTTACCCGGAAGGTGAACAATCCAGCAGAACAAGGAGAAGAACTGTTGATGTTGCCTGCAGCTAAGAATATTCCAGAGCCGGAACAAGGAGAGAAAGAACCAGAAGCAATACCTGGAAATGGTCAAACGGATTTGCGTAGACAACTGGTGCAAGGAGAATACCGGTCGAAAGAAGCTATGATCAGAGGAGGGTGTCTTCAGAAAGAGATAATCTGGCACACCTGACGGAGAGAAGTTCTGCTCAGAGGAGGGTGTCCTCAGAAGCAGGTAGTCTGACATACTAGATTGAAAAGTGACGGACCCCAATGGAAAGGGAGTTGAAGAAGGTCCTGACCAAGTGGGTTTAACTCCTTCTAAGCCTACTGCGGAAACGTCAGGAGAGAAGAGTTCGAGTTCAATCCCAAGGAATGTATTGACACAACAACTCTTTTGAGATGACTGCTGTCCAGAGACAAGTTCAAAAAGAGAGAAGATAAATATAGTTCCATCAGTACAAGAGGAAAAAGAGCTGAATGAAAGAGCAAACATCAGTGGAGAAGAAGTCAAAAGTAATACAAGAGCAAAGAGAAAGAGAGTTGCAAACAGGAGATATTCTGGCCCAGAATGGGCATATTTGGCTACAAATGAATGGCAAGAAGAGTTTTTGAATGTTTGTTTTTAGAAAGACTTTCTGAGTTTATATTTTGGCACATGAAGAACACAGGTTTTTTCTTGGTGTTAAGTTGAATTTCGAAAGAAAAGAAAATATTGAATGAAGTTGTGCCTAGAGACATTTGTTTGATGAAACTTTGATAACATGTTTTTGACAAGCTACTAAACTGGTTTGTCAGATTTATATTGGATTGTGACAAGGAGGATCTTGTTGTGTGAATGAACTTTTGAAAAACATTTTTTAGAAGGAATTGATGCTTTATTTTTTATTTTTGGGGGTTTTGCTGCATAGTTGTGTTTTTGCTTACTTCTAATTTCAGATTCTGAATAGATCATGGGAAACTTTAGTAATCAACACATAAAAAATAGTCATTGTAAATTTGTAGGTATTGGTTTGGTGGTTGTTTGTACTATAATATGTTTAATATTATTTGGAGGTGTGATTGTTTTTTAGATGACTGGAGCCAATCATGATACAGAGTTACACACTCATGATAATTCTTTAGAGACTACTACTATGTCTCCTACAATAGATAGGTTTAAGATACATATGAAATATTTACACAAAGAGAAAGAGCTTTCTTCTAATGTCTTCTATCGCTTTTTGCATAAGTATGTTAAAGTGATGGACGCGAAAGATTGTTATGTTTGCACGCAGATTCCATCCTCTGTGGAGGAAGGACATACATATCATAGCTTACCTTTGACTTATGCTATAAGTTGCAGTCCTTTATTAACACATTTCTATGACCAAGAATATGTACAATACTTTTTCTCGAACTACGATGTAGTTTTTTCTTTTGTGCCTGTTTTTGGGTTATTTCAGTAAAATAGCCAGAGTTCATAACATAGTACTAATGAGAGATTTCTTTGAGCCTACATTAACCTTTGGGACGGCATTTGCCCACTTGCTTACTAACACCTGTAGAGAATAAATTTTTAGATTACACAGAAGATAGGAGAAGAGAGATTAAAATTAAGATAGATAAGTGAATACTTAATCGTAGACCTGGGATTGATTATGCTTATAATGACATTACTAAGCAAGGAAAACTAACATTAGCATTAGATGCAGAACATGTTGGAACGCTTTGTATATATATGCCACAAAGTCATTTTGATAAAGAATATGTGGGTATGAGTGAATGTAGACATGTGTTTTTGTTTCAGAGTAAGTGGAGTTTTATTTTGAATGGACAAGACCCTCCAATACCTGGTGAATATTATATCAGTGGAAAGAATGCTTATTATCGTCTTCCTAGAGGATGGTATGACACATGTTATTTGGGAATAGTCTTTCCAAAAATATATCAGTTGGAAGACTTGAGTATATTTCCTAAATTTTCTAAGATTCAAATGAGACAAAAGCGAGAATCAGTTTCTAGCACTGTGGGAGACATTTCTGGAGCAATAATTCCTTCAGTGCGAGTTGTTCTCAATTTGATAAAGATACAGAAGTTGTCTACAGTCGTGGATAACATGTTGACAAGTTATTCTGGAGCTATCATATTCCTAGATACAGAATTGGCTGCTACAAGACCTACGGCTCTTCATAACCGCCTTGCATTACACAATCTTTTAGCGAAAGAGGGCAAAGTTTGCAGATTACTTGGTCCGCGCCACTTTTGTGCAGACATACCGAACAATTCAAAGTTAGTTAGAGGTATGATTAATAATCTAACAGATGCTAAAACTGAACTAAAAGAACTTACTGAAACTACTATCTGGGAAAAGGCTGGCAAGGGAATTGCTTCAGTGGGGAATTGGTTTGGCAACTTGGGAAAAGGAATAGTATTGAAAGTAATCAAATTTGAATATGGGGGATATACAACATGTATAAAATAATTACGAGAAGAAAATTTGAAAGATTGGATGTTCAAATAGAAATTTTTTATTGGGACAAAATAAGGCGAAAGAAGATTTATAAGAAAACAAAAGAGACAAGGTTTTACATTTTCTAAATTGAAATACCTACATTTATTTGAGAGGTTTGCATGATGACATATATTGTCATCAGAGGACGGATTGTGGAAGCAGAGATTTTAGTGATACAAATCTAGATTTGATGATGCACTCATTATATAGATTAATGTTTGGCTTAACTTTGATTAATCAAGGTAATAATGAAAATTATTGTTTTATGAAATGGCCATCACATAATGTAGGCCTTTGATAACTTAGCATGAACTGAATTATTTTCATTTACTGTGCACATATTTTCTCTAGTATGTTTCTTAACCAATAAATGTGTTAGCAACAACATCTACAGGATTAAAGCATAAATAAATAGAAGGTTGTTGTATGATGTAATTAATTAAATGTTCCAATTGTTGTTCAAATGTCTTAATATTCTCATTGTTAGAGAAATGTTACTAATGTGTGTGTTTTCCTCGAGGATAGGAATGAATAATACAATGTTAAATCACATATCCTGAGCACGAGTCCGTGATGAGAGGGAAACAAAGGATCCACAGACAAGACGGAAGAGAAGGAAGTCTAGGATACAAATGTATTAGTTTAGGGATCCAACAACCAATGGAAAACGTGAAATATATTTAAATGTGTAATTCCTAGATATCTGTTTTTATTCTAAATGGTCCTACTTTGCTCACCTTATGTTTTGTCCAATCGTTTTCATTTGTCAGCTTAATTTAATGTTTGCTCACCACTTCTTGGGAGTCACTGTCATTCTTTCGTCTCTGAGATCCAGTTCTACTGAGAGTCAGAGATTCTTTTGGGTTGGTTTGGGTTTGTCACTTTGACAGATCTTTTGGGAGTTTATGTTCCTAATGCTTTAATGGTTTAGTGTAGCTTATGATTCAAAATCGAAACCCTTACCCTGTCCCATCCTGTATCCTGTATTCCAATGCTGATTACTGAGTTTGTCCCTTTGATGAAGCAGACGAACTCGCCGATTTTGTAGCACAATGGGTAATGTTTGAATTGTACTTGTTATGCATTTTTGTTTTCCAGGTACCAGCTGAAAATCACTGAATCAACTGTTGCTAATGATTTTTGACATAACCTGAGTTAGATATTTTTCTAAATTAGTGTTACTACAACTTTTACATGAAGCCCAATATGTTGATGGTAATTAGTGGTTAGTGAGGGAAATGTTATTCTTTACATGCTCTTGAATTGTTATTGATGTTTATCATTTGTTATGATGTATTTGATTTTGTTAGCACAGATCCTGGTGCTATGTTCTTGTGTTATAATCATTGAATTGATTTGCTTATTTGCTTTGATTAAACTCAGATACGTCAGATGTTCTAATCAGTCTTTGTTGACTCTCTATATGTAACATTTGTGCTTGAGAATTATTTTTGTTACTTTAGCATTGTTAATATAGGGAAATAAAATTGTTAACCTTTTACAAAAACTGGTGTGGTTTTTGAAGTATTATGAGATTGTAGTTTGTATTGTTATTTATATTGTTATGGTGATTATGACGTCATGCAATTGACATCCCCTCTATACAATGTCGGTTCGGTCCAATCGCCTGATGCATGAAACCTACTATCTGATCTGAGGTAATAGCTTAGGTTTCTCCGGGTGTTCAAGGAGTCAAACATAGAATTCTGAAGATTACTCATAGCAAAGAATCAGTATTACTAGAACGCTTTGAATGACAAGGAGTTTTGCCACCTTCCGCCTGCTAAGTCTGCCCGACTCAAAACAATTGAAGAAATTGCTTTAATAGCACCACATGCAACATACAGGCTCAGATTATAACCACAAGGATAGTCCATGTTACAGATAGTTTACCAGTGTTAGCTTTCACACAACATAGCTATAGCTGAGATTTGAACAAACATACACGTTCAGGCCTGTTAAATCAAACTTATCCCTCAAGTAAGACTGAACTTACTTGCTCTAGTTCTACACAGCATAGGTTTCACATTAATTACAGGTTAAGGACTTTGACAGCAGAGCCACTCCTCAATCTAAACAGAAGTTAGAGTTTCATTTCTCAGATAGAAGAGTTATCTCAGGCTACACAGAAAATTGAGATGCAGGGCATCAACAGCTGAGCTTTCTTTTTTGCTTAGGGCCACACATTTTTAAAAATAAACTGTGCCTATCTGAAGCCCAGCACTTTAACTGTCACTCCCCTTTCAACCCTGCCATGCCACTTCTCTTACGGATGCTGCAATAATTAATTATACTCAGAATGTATTTTGCGGTTTAGTAATACTTTAAAAGTAGACATATGACACATAACTGTCTCTTTCATAGTCTAGCAATTATACTCTGTTAAGCTCACCCACTGTACCTTCTTTGTCTTTTGCTCCGAGACTCCTAAACCAGCTTATTCATTCACTGTATCTCTAATCACTACAGTAAGATTAAGGGGGAGGGGCTTCATGTTTTCCAACAATCTAGCTGGCTTCTAATGTTAAAATACATTATGCAACTATCAGGGTTCACAAAAAGAGCTTAAGGCTTAAGGGGCAGTGGAAAGTGAAAGAAATTTGGATTGGTAGGGGTACTAAGTGAGGGAAAACACAATGTTTTGCAAACTAACTATTTTTTAAGACTTTCAAAACAAAGAGAATAAGAGTTTTTGTGCATAGTTGTCTCTGTGTATGTCTTGTGAAATCCAACAGTCACCTCACCATACCCGACAGAAAGTTCCTTTATTTGTGGGAAGAGGAGGGGGTTGCAACACGTCAATCACCCACATCTCTCCACCCTCCACCTGCGATGCTCTACCCCCTGGAAACCTTGTTCAGTGCGTTCATTGCAGTGGCCCCACTTTACACGTGTCACAGTCTGAAAGAGCAAATGCTTTAATCATTTTCCAAGCTAGGACTAACGACACACTTTTTAAATTGTAAATCCATGACTACAGGATCCCTGATGCAAAGTGATATTAGCTTTAAAAAAACATAATTGAAGGGTTGTGTTGCTTATGACACTTAGCTTCTCTACAGATGTGAAAAGACCCCCACAAATATATATTTACAACAGTACTTTGTTGTACACATACATCTTTCAACTAAAACTGCCTGGGATAACCTGAAACAGCCAATTAAAACAAAAAGAAGAAGTTATTTGCAGTAAATTGCTGGAGTAGTGAGTTTCTCTGAGATTGTCTACTCAGTCTGCAGACATTTCTAGCAAGCTGAAGCTGTTAACTTCTGCAACTGAATCACTAAGGTCTAAAGGATATTAAATGAACTCAGAACATTACAAAACTATTGGAAAGTTTGGCCTTTTGGCTGAAATCTGTTTTCCAAACTCAGCCTGGAGGAATCGTGGACTAATGAAAGACATGCCCATATGAGGGTTAACAGGTTTGGTGCTTTTAGTTGGCTTGCCAGCAATAAGACTGAGCCAGGACAATTGATTCCGGTCCAACCTTTAGAGTTTTGTGGATATGAGTCTGATAATGAAATAGAACGGCAGTTGATTGAGAAACCTGCACCTGCATTGAAACAAAGCTGCCTTGATTGGAAATGGAGCACCTTTAAATAGAGAACACAGAAGTCTTTGCTGGATTTTCCTCTGCTCGACAAAGTTTTTTTTTAATGGGAACGCTATCTTTGTTGCACCTCTTAGCATTCTTCTGAGGAAATACTGCAGTTGTGTGTCATGCCTTTCCTCCATATTGGAACTGTGAGTGTATCATATTGCTTTTCGAACTACCTATGTAACAGCCATAAGATAATTCACCTGCAAGCCATAGTGATCATATTCTGTGTCCCCTGGTATTCCTTTACAATTGTTGCTTGGCATTGAAACCAATCACTCCACCCAGATATACCATATTTGAGGCGTTTTCAAACTGCTTTCTCATTGAATATCTTTGAGGTTTGTTGGTTCCACCATTTTAACTGAACACATAGTAACATTGGGAATGAAATAGTCACAATATCATTAGAGGGGGTCAACGTGTTAACTTATAGTTTAGTAACAGTAAATATGATTCAGACCTCTTTTCATGCTGAAATGCTTTGTTAACAAGTGCTATGGAGCATCAACTGGGATGACCAGTTACTGTTGAACTCCCATTTTCACTGCTTAACTCATCAAAGCTGACATTTCATCTTGCTGAATCACAGCAACACTGCAATTAGGTGGGGTTGTGTTTCCCTTTATGGAGTAAAGTATTTTAGTGTTTTCGAAGCCACTTTACAGTTGGTTAGATTCTGATACATTTTTGAGATGTCATCTGAAGGTGTTCTTCCTTCCCAGGTTGACTTTTAGAGTGCTTTCTCACTGTTTTCTTTATACACTGAGCTGAATGAATGTACAGTTTTTTCATATTGAGGGGCATATTTATACTCCATTTGCGCCGGAAATTGCATCGTTTCTTTTGACGCAATTTCGACGCAAAACTAACTCCATATTTATACTTTGGCGTTAGATGCGTCTAGCGCCAAAGTCCATGGAGTTAGCGTCATTTTTTAGCGTGGACACCTACTTTGCGTCAATGAGATGCAAGGTAGGCGTTCACGTCTAAAAAATCGACTCCAAGGCATGTGCGTCGGATTTATACTCCCGGGCAAAAATCACGCCCGGGAGTGGGCGGGTCAAAAAAAATGACGTACGGCCGCTTTTGCGCCGTTTTGTAGCGCCTGCAAAAGGCAGGCGTTAAGGGACCTGTGGGCTCTGAGGGAGCCCAGAGGTGCCCTCCCATGCCCCCAGGGACCCCCCCTGTCACCCTTGCCCACCCCAGGAGGACACCCAAGGCTGGAGGGACCCATCCCAGGGACATTAAGGTAAGTTCAGGTAAGTATTTTTTTTATTTTTTTTTGTGGCATAGGGGGGCCTGATTTGTGCCCCCCTACATGCCACTATGCCCAATGACCATTCCCAGGGGACAGAAGCCCCCTGGGCATGGCCATTGGGCAAGGGGGCATGACTCCTGTCTTTGCTAAGACAGGAGTCATTTCTATGGGGGTTGGGAGTGAAAAAAAATGGCGCAAATCAGGTTGAGGCGCAAAAATTGCCTCAACCTGACTTGCCCCATTTCTTGACGCCCAAGCTCCATTTTCCCCTACGCCGGCGCTGCCTGGTGTACGTCGTTTTTTTTAACGCACACCAGACGGCGACGGCGGCTAACGCCGGCTAACGTCATTCAATAAATACGGCGCCCGCATGGCGCTTCAGAATGGCGTTAGCCGGCGCTAATTTTTTTGACGCAAAACTGCGTTAGCGCAGTTTTGCGTCAAAAAGTATAAATATGGGCCTGAATGTTTTGTATTAACACAACCTTAAAGCATAGACACGCTAATGCTGTTTGTAGAAATTATGTTAAATCACACTTAGGTTGACTATAGTTAAGCCAGGTCAGCATTTTAAAATGGCTCACGTTGGTTGCCATCTTTGCTTTGTGACGTGAATTTGAATTGCATATTATTTGAACCATAGGCATTTTGACTTTTAATTGATGCTAAACTGATTTATGTTTTCTGTAAATCGCTAACTTTTAATAAACTTTCATGGTTCGAAATGATATATTCTATGTTTTCTTATGAAGCTTGGTGTGCTTAATATACTAATGAATGCATTGATTTGTTTACTAGACTGGGAGGGAGGGCAAAACACCACCATCGGTCTATTTGATAGTGCTTTAGTGTACATTAATTTTTTGCATAAAGTACACTAACAATTGTGTAAGCAATCCAGTTGTGTACATAACTGGAAATAGAAACACATTAGGGTAGTCGATGAAACTACTAATTTTTAGACCGGTCCGAGGTTATTAATTTGTCTCAGAACGTTTTACAGTTTTTTGTCTATTGTCATAGAAATTAGTAAATCTCATGAGTAGAGCTTCATCCAATTTGCAATGCGTTTTCCTGCTTTCTTTTTCTGTGTTATGATGTAGTCTGAGCAACATTGGACCTTTTGAATTTTAATATTTTGTTGATAGCCAGTGAAAAATGAGGGGACTTGGTCTTCCTTCACATGTGGTGGGACCCTGACGCCTTTAAGCATTTTGAAAAACTCCTTTGCAGAGGATATTTTCCAGCATGTGACTATCCAAACTGATAACAATAATGGTTTTCATGTTCCTCAAATGTATTGCTGACATCACAGTAAACCAACAGGGACACTCAGTAACATGAACAAAAAATGAGAGAAGCATTGTGCCCAGACCATATTACTATTTAACATAAGAGCCCTGCTGATATGACAACATAAATTCAATAGTGCCCCAGTCCATGTGTAAATCCTGGATCCCTGGTATTACTAAGCAGAACCACTGTGTTAAAGAGAGTTCTGTGTTCTTAGTTGTTAAAAATTGAGTCAATGGTTGACTGGGGTGATAGCCAGGGTTAAGCAGCAACAACATTCCTAGTCGCAGTTAGTTACAAGCAAACCCTAAATTAACCTGCACTCATTCTCCTGGTAGCTTAACGCAGATCAGTCAGGCTTAAGTTAGAGGCAATGTGTAAACGGTTTGTGCAATACTTCAAACAGTAAAATGGTGAAAAAACACACAAAAATATTTCTACACCAAGTTAGAAAGACAGAGCTTAATGTAATAAATAAAACAAGACCATAACGACAAAAGTCTAACTAGTAGAACCTGAGATGTGAATTTTTTAAAACTAAACTGCATTATAACTCTAAACGCACAAACCTTGTCTATCTGGTTGTTTCGGACTGGGTTAAAGTCAAAAGTTCAGGATGACCGTGTTGGAACCAAGGTTGGTACAGTCCCAGGTAAGTCTTTCTGAAGGTTTAGTTTCTCATGCTTTGTACAATGAGTGCTGTTAGCATTGGAGAGAGCTGTAGGCAGCAAGGAGAGTGTCACTGGCAGTGGTCGCCATGATGCAAGGAGCAGGCTGGACATAGTGGACAGGTGGGCTGAAGCTTCACTATGGTGCTCTTCTGCAGTGATCAATGCTTGCTCTGCGAGGAAACGGATGTACTGTGCAAGCGGCATAGTTCCAGCATGTACGGGCCCATTCGTGGATATAAGGATCCCAAAAGCTTAAATATAAGAGCTGAAGAGCCACACTAAGGGTCAAGTACTTGAGGAGCACCTCTTGGGAATCAGGAACTCACTGAAGACGGTGATGGCAGGTAAGATGGCAGCAGGCAGAAGTTCAGCACAGCAAGGCAGCAATTCCTTGTAGAGCAGCAGTCCAGAAAAGTAGCAGTCCTTGTAAAAGCACAGCAGTCCTTCTTCCTAGCAGAGGGTGCACTAGTCCAGAATTGTACTGAAGTGGTGGTGGCTGAGGTTGTTCTATTATGCACAGCTGTGCCTTTGAAGTGGTGAGGAGCTTTTAGTAGCATTAAGTTGAAGTGCTGTGGCTTCAGCCTAACTACAGGGGGCATGCAGCCTTTTGTGTGAAGACAGGACACAACCTATTCAGGTATACCTGAGGCTAGGCCTGGCTCCCCTCTCCAGTCCTGCCATTGTTGGCCATTCCAGGTACATTAATGTGCCTTTTTGTGTGGCTGTCTAAGTGGAATACGCAAAGCCTAACTGCCTACTACACCCAGTCATGTGACCAGAGACAGGATGCAGGCACCAAATGGCTAAGGCAAGAAAATTACAACATTCTAAAATTGGCATTTTTAGATTTGTGATTTAAAATCCGACTTCACCATGTCAGGATTTTAAATTAGGATTCCAGAGACATCAAACATGAGTCAGTTATGCTTTCGATTTGGAAATAACATGTATAAAATGAAACGAGGCAACTCGAATGTTATCCTATGAGAGAGAAAAAATGTAGAATTTTTCACTACCAGGACACGTAAAACTTAAAAAAACATGTCCAGGTTTTTAATTGCACTTTGCCCTGCCATTGGTACTGTCCAGGGCCTACCTTAGGAATGACATATGTGCGTTACAAAGGAAGGCTTAATCCTGGCAAAAGGTATATTGTGCCAGGTTTAGATGTCAGTTTAAAACTGCACACACAGGCTTTGCAGTGGCAGGCCTGAGATATGCTTAAAGGGCTACTTAAGTAAGCGGTACAATCAGTGCTACAGACCCACTAATAGCATTTAATTTACAGGCCCTGGGCACATGTAGTGCACTTTACTAGGGACTTATAAGTACATTACATATAGCAATTGGTTATAAGCCAATGTTACCCTCTTTTAGGCAGAGAGCACAAGCACTTTAGCACTGGTTATCAGTGATAAAGTGTGCAGAATCCTAGGGACATCAAAAGCAAAATCAGCAAAAACAGGAGGTCTGAAGGCAAAATGTTAGGTGGAAATCATGCAAAGGGTGGCAGGTCTAACACTGGTTCATTCAGATTATAAGAGTTCTAGGGGTGGTCTACCTCAGATTATTCAGAATGTCTAACAGTACCAAGCTTGGCAAAGATTATATAATGGAAGTATCACTCCACTCAAGGTGAAATAATTGGCATGGTGAACACAATCAATCACATCATTGGCCAACACTCTCCATAAACTACTGAATTCTGAATTAGAATTGATGACCTAATTCAGAAGAAAAATATAAACAGTAATGTTCTATCAGATTACAAGAACCAGGAAAATAAGATCAGCAGCTGAGATCACCTTAGAATGCCTGATATGGTTACAGTACAGACTGAACTTCTTAGCAATTCTGAGAAGAATGTTCCACACACATAGGGTCCTAACTATCACATGAAAACATTGTTCCAAGTGGAATAATCAGCTACACACACACACACATACACACTGTGAGAAAGTAGCCTCTTTCTAGCCTTGTTACCCCCACTTTTGGACTGTTTGTGAGTATATGTCAGGGTGTTTTTGCTGTCTCACTGGGATCCTGCTAGCCAGAGCCCAGTGCTCATAGTGAAAACCCTATGTTGTCAGTATGTTTGTTATGTGTCACTGTGACCCTGCTAGCCAGGACCCCAGTGCTCATAAGTTTGTGGCCTATATGTATGTGTTCCCTGTGTGATGCCTAACTGTCTCACTGAGACTCTGCTAACCAGAACCTCAGTGGTTATGCTCTCTTTGCTTTCCAAATTGTCACTAACAGGCTAGTGACCAATTTCACCAATTCACATTGGCATACTGGTACACCCATATAATTCCCTAATATATGGTACTGAGGTACCCAGGGTATTGGGGTTCCAGGAGATCCCTATGGGCTGCAGCATTTCTATTGCCACCCATAGGGAGATCTGACAATTCTTACACAGGCCTGCCAGTGCAGCCTGAGTGAAATAACGTCCACGTTATTTCACAGCCATTTACCACTGCACTTAAGTAACTTATAAGTCACCTATATGTCTAACCTTCACCTGGTGAAGGTTGGGTGCAAAGTTACTTAGTGTGAGGGCACCCTGGCACTAGCCAAGGTGCCCCCACATCGTTCAGGGCAAATTCCCTGGACTTTGTGAGTGCGGGGACACCATTTTACGCGTGCACTATACATAGGTCACTACCTATGTATAGCGTCACAGTGGTAACTCCGAACATGGGCATGTAATATGTCTAAGATCATGGAAGAATGGCATTGGGGAGACAATTCCATGATCCTCCGGGTCTCTAGCACACAACCCAGGTACTGCCAAACTGCCTTTCCGGGGTCTCCACTGCGGCTGCTGCCAACCCCTCAGACAGGTTTCTGCCCTCCTAGGGTCCAGGCAGACCTGGCCCAGGAAGGCAGAACAAAGGATTTCCTCTGAGAGAGGGTGTGACACCCTCTCCCTTTGGAAATTGGTGTGATGGCTGGGGAGGAGTAGCCTCCCCCAGCCTCTGGAAATGCTTTGATGGGCACAGATGGTGCCCATCTCTGCATAAGCCAGTCTACACCGGTTCAGGGATCCCCCAGCCCTGCTCTGGTGTGAAACTGGACCAAGGAAAGGGGAGTGACCACTCCCCTGACCTGCACCTCCCAGGGGAGGTGCCCAGAGCTACTCCAGCGTGCCCCAGACCTCTGCCATCTTGGATTCAGAGGTGTGCTGGCACACTGGACTGCTCTGAGTGGCCAGGGCCAGCAGGTGATGTCAGAGACTCCTTCTGATAGCTCTTACCTTTCTTACTAGCCTATCCTCCTTCCTAGGTAGCCAAACCTCCTTTTCTGGCTATTTAGGGTCTCTGCTTTGGGGAATTCTTCAGATACCGAATGCAAGAGCTCACCAGAGTTCCTCTGCATCTCCCTCTTCACCTTCTGCCAAAGGATCGACCGCTGACTGCTCAGGACGCCTGCAAAACCGCAACAAAGTAGCAAAGACGACTACTGCAACCTTGTATCGCTTCATCCTGCCGGCTTTCTCGCCTGTTTCCTGGTGGTGCATGCTCTGGGGGTAGCCTGCCTCCTTCTTGCACCAGGAGCTCTGAAGAAATCTCCTGTGGGTCGACAGAATCTTCCCCCTGCAACCGCAGGAAACAAAAGACTGCATCACCGGTCCTCTGGGTCCCCTCGCAGCATGACGAGCGTGGTCCCTGGAACTCAGCAACTCTGTCCAAGTGACTCCCACAGTCCAGTGACTCTTCAGTCCAAGTTTGGTGGAGGTAAGACCTTGCCTTCCCACGCTAGACTGCATTGCTGGGTACTGTGTGATTTGCAGCTGCTCCGGCTCCTGTGCACTCTTCCAGGATTTCCTTCATGCACAGCCAAGCCTGGGTCCCTGACATCTAACCTGCAGTGCACAACCTTCTGAGTTGTCCTCCGGCGTCGTGGGACTCCCTTTTCTGACTTTGGGTGGACTCCAGTTTACTCCTCTTCTAAGTGCCTGTTCTGGTACTTCTGTGGGTGCTGCCTGCTTCTGTTAGGACTCCCTGACTTTCTGGGTGCACCCTCTGTCTCCTCATTCAAGTGGCGACATCCTGGTCCCTCCTGGGCCACAGCAGCATCCAAAAACCCTAACTGCGACCTTTGCAGCTAGCAAGGCTTGTTCGCAGTCTTTCTGCGTGGGAACACCTCTGCAAGCTTCTTCACAACGTGGGACATCCATCCTCCAAAGGGGAAGTTCCTAGTCCTCTTCGTTCTTGCGAAACACCAAGCTTCTTGCATCTGGTGGCAGCTCCTTTGCACCCTCAGCTGGCATTTCCTGGACATCTGCCCACTCTCAACACTGTTGCGACTCTTGGACTTGGTCCCCTTGTCTTACAGGTACTCAGGTCCGGAAATCCACTGTTGTTGCTTTGCTGGTGTTGGTTTTCCTTGCAGAATCCCCCTATCACGACTTCTGTGCTCTCTGGGGGTTGTAGGTGCACTTTACACCTACCTTACAGGGTCATGGGGTGGGCTATTTTACTAACCCTCACTGTTTTCTTACAGTCCCCGCAACCCTCTACAAGCTCACATAGATCTCTGGGTACATTCGTGGTTCACATTCGACTTTTGGAGTATATGGTTTCTGTTGCCCCTATACCTAGGTGCTCCTATTGCAACCTATTGTAACTTTACACTGCTTGCATTACTTCCTTTTGCTATTACTGCATAATTTTGGTGTTGTGTACATATATCTTGTGTATATTTGGCATCCTCATAGTGAGGGCACTCACTGAGATACTTTTGGCATATTGTCATAAAAATAAAGTACCTTTATTTTTAGAATATCTGTGTTTTCTTATGATATTGTGCATATGACATCAGTGGTATAGTAGGAGCTTTGCATGTCTCCTAGTTCAGCCTAAGCTTCAGCCTAAGCTGCTCTGCTATAGCTACCTTCTATCAGCCTAAGCTGCTAGAAACACCTCTTCTACACTGATAAGGGATAACTGGACCTGGTACAGAGTGTAAGTACCCCTTGGTACCCACTACAAGCCAGGCCAGCCTCCTACACACACACACACACATACATTTTAAACAAACAAAAACGTGCATTGCCATGTTTGAGAGCAAAATACCTATAACAGACATGAAGCTAATACATGGGCTACATAGGGTCACTCATCCATCCCTTGAATAGAATATGTTGTTTAGAATAGTTTAAAAGATAAGCAACTTTGGGGGTCATTCCAACCCTGGCGGTCGGTGTTAAAGCGGCGGCTAACCCGCCAACAGGCTGGCGGTTAAAAAAATGGAATTCTGACCCTGGCGGAAACCGCCAACAGAGACCGCCACATTAACACTCCGCCCGCCACGGAGGGACAAACAAACAGCGCGGTGGTCACCGCCAACAGACAGGCGGGAGTCAATGTACCGCCCACCCTATCACAACCCACCAATCCGCCACCTTTTCCGGTGCGGTAGCCCCGCCGATAAAAACACGGCGGAAACAGACATTTCAAACGGAAAACGCTCACCTCCATACACCCCAAGAGGAATCTGGACAGCATGAAACCCGAACTACACATCCTACCAGCTATTGTATTCCTGCTCCTCTACCAGGAGCACGAACGCCGGCGCAGAAGACTACGGTGAGTACTGCACCTACGACATAGGGGAGGGGGGAGGAGAAAATATTACGGGCACACATACGCTACACACCCACCACCACCCTCACCCACTACAACACACACATCAATGCATAGCAATACATCACTGTTACAACCCCCAAACCCCCCGGAAGAATGCAAAGACAAAATGAAATGATCATAAACAGTCGAATATATTGTATTATTGTCATATAAAAATATCACACATTTAAAACTAATATATACATAAATATTAAAAGTCCGATACTTTTAGCAGTCATTGTCCGTGGACCACTGGGCCCAAATCACATGGGCAAGGCCCACACAGGATACCTGACACCAACGGAGAGAACACTGCAGGGGCATCAGATAGAAAAACTACAGGCACCTCAGGGGGAAGGGAAGGGGGGGCACCTCAGCCACATGAGTACATGACGCCAGATCCACGAGGGGCCTCCATGGCCACTGTCCCATCCTGGGGAGTGCAAAGCCACAGTCTCTTAAGTCCATACTGTGGGTGGCTTGCCCACTGTACCATCCTGGGGAGTGCAAAGCCACAGTCTCTCAAGTACATACAGTGGGTGGCTTGCCCACTGTACCATCCTGGGGAGTGCAAAGCCACAGCCTCTCAAGTGGATGACAGTGTCCACTGGTTCTGGAGGGGGACTGGTGCCCAGAGTGCTTCGTGCAGCCCTGCCCGACACAGATGCGGCACTGTCCCTTCCCCCAATGGGCCAGCGGTGCTTGAGATGAAGGGCCCAGTGCAGCGGTGCTTGAGACGGCGGTGCCCAGCGGAGCGGTGCTTGAGATGAAGGGCCCAGTTCAGCGGTGCTTGAGACGGCGGTGCCCAGCGGAGTGGTGCTTGAGATGAAGGGCCCAGTGCAGCGGTGCTTGAGATGAAGGGCCCAGCGGAGCGGTGCTTGAGATGAAGGGCCCAGTGCAGCGGTGCTTGAGACGGCGGTGCCCAGCGGAGCGGTGCTTGAGATGAAGGGCCCAGTTCAGCGGTGCTTGAGACGGCGGTGCCCTGTTCAGCGGTGCTTGAGATGAAGGGCCCAGTTCAGCGGTGCTTGAGACGGCGGTGCCCAGCGGAGCGGTGCTTGAGATGAAGGGCCCAGTGCAGCGGTGCTTGAGACGGCGGTGCCCAGCGGAGCGGTGCTTGAGATGAAGGGCCCAATGCAGCGGTGCTTGAGATGAAGGGCCCAGTTCAGCGGTGCTTGAGACGGCGGTGCCCTATTCAGCGGTGCTTGAGATGAAGGGCCCAGAGGAGCGGTGCTTGAGATGAAGGACCCAGTGCAGCGGTGCTTGAGACGGCGGTGCCCAGCGGAGTGGTTCTTGAGATGAAGGGCCCAGTTCAGCGGTGCTTGAGATGAAGGGCCCAGTTCAACGGTGCTTGAGATGAAGGGCCCAGCGGAGCGGTGCTTGAGATGAAGGGCCCAGTTCAGCGGTGCTTGAGACGGCGGTGCCCAGCGGAGCGGTGCTTGAGATGAAGGGCCCAGTGCAGCGGTGCTTGAGATGAAGGGCCCAGCGGAGTGGTGCTTGAGATGAAGGGCCCAGTTCAGCGGTGCTTGAGACGGCGGTGCCGTGTTCAGCGGTGCTTGAGACGGCGGTGCCCTGTTCAGCAGTGCTTGAGACGGCTGTGCCCAGCGGAGCGGTGCTTGAGACGGCGGTTCCCTGTTCAGCGGTGCTTGAGACGGCGGTGCCCAGCGGAGCGGTGCTTGAGTGAAAGGGCCCAGTTCAGCAGTGCTTGAGATGAGTGTCCAGTGCAGCGGTTCCGCCCCAGGCAAGGATGTCACTCGCCACCTGACATGTGGCTGGCGGGGCCTTCCTGCCCATCTGTCTGTTGGTTTGCAGGGCCCTCCTGGCCTGCCGTTCCGGGCCTCTGGGTGTCCTCCTGCACACCTGGGATGGGGCTGGTGGGGCCCTCCTGGGCAGCTGGGCTGCTGCCGGACTTGTTGGGCGTGCTGCCCTTCCCACCCTTCCCTGGTCGTCTGTGGCCCTTTCCCACCTTTGGCGGTGTGCCAGGTGGCACTCCACTTCCAGCCGGAGCCAGGGTAGGGATTTTGGTCCCTGGTGTCCTTGGCCTCTCGCGCCGGGCACTGGTAATCTTTGGGTGTTTTTCCAGGGGTGGGCTGGCCGTGCCTTGGCTCCTAGCAGAACTAGTTGCCCTTGAGGGTGGGGGACTCCACAGTCCTTGGACAACAGTCTTGATAGGTCCTGGTTTGGTGGTGGCTGAGGTGCTGATTGCAGTCTTATGAGATGGACGGGGTGGTGTAGTGGGTATGGGAGTGGAGGAAGAGGATGTGGTTGTAGGAGTGTGAAGTCTGGTGTCTTTGGGTGCAGGTGCTTGGCCTGGAGGCTGTCGTGAGGTGGATGGCTGTTGGGTGGGTGGCTGCCTGCGTTTGTGTGGTTTGGAAGAGGGGGTGACAGACACAGTCGGAGAGGACACAGGGGACGTGTAAATGGTAGTGGGGGTGGTGACTGCACGTGTGCGGAGTGTTCTGGTGGGTGTGCTGGTGATGGACGTAGTGGCTGAAGATGTTGTGCATGCAAGTGTGAGTGGAGATGTCACAGGGAGGGAGGAGGGAGACGAGGAGGAGGGGGACACAGTGGAGGCAGTGGGTGTTGGTGTGTCTGCATGTGGATGTTGCTTGTGTGAATGCTTGTGTGATGTGTGGTGCTTATGTCTGGATGAGCTTCCCTTGGGTGTTGAGGTGTGTGCAGGCTGGTCTGTAGGTGTGTCTGGGATAGGCAGAGGTACAGGGGATTGGGTCTGGGTGGAGGAAGTTGGAGGGGGGAGGCTAGAGACAGGGACAATTGCTGCCGTCAGTGCTGAGGCCAGAGCGTTGAACGATCGCTGATGGGCAGCCTGACCCGAATGAATGCCCTCCAGGTATGCATTACTCCGGTGCACCTCCCTTTCTACACCCTGGATGGCATTCAAAAGGGTAGACTGCCCAACAATGATGGTCCTCAGGAGGTCAATGACCTCCTCACTGAGGGCAGCAGGGGTGACAGGGGCAGGGCCTGAGGTGGGGAGATGCCCCCTTTCCTGGGTGAGCGGGCACGGGGCAAACGCTGAGGGGCTGCTGGGAGGGCGGTGCTGGTGCGCTGGGTGGCGGCTGTACCGGTTGTTGCGGGGGGCACGGATGTTGCCGCCACCACACGGGAGCTCCCTTCAGAGGACGAGTCGCTGCCACTGACATCAGCACGAGTCCCTGCTGTGGAGCTCCCCTCGCCCTCCGTCCCACTGGTGTACTCAGAGTCCGTTGCATGGCCCTCCAGGGCCATGTGGGATGCAGCTCCCTCATGCTCTAATGCCACTTCTCCTCTGCCTGATGATGCTAATGCACACATGAACAGGAAGACCACAAAAAAGGGGGGGGGGGGAAAGAAAGACATGTTGAGTGCATGCATAGCCAACACCGTTGGCGGAGAGGACAGACACAGACGCCCCCTGCACTACGCCGCGCACTTGGGGTCCACTACTCAATCAGTGGGACATGGCCTACAAGCCCATGGACGACAACTGCACACATAGATGACACAGGGCCATGAATAGCTGTACTTGGCACCCTACAGAGGTGGGGGCGGGGGCACAGGGCCATGCCTTACGGAGGGGGCTAGCCTACAGAAATCGCCCTGGCATAGGGATACTCACAGCCCACCTCCCCCACCCAGACACCTCCACTGCGCGCAAAGTCACCAGAATGAGAGTGTACTCACCCCCTTGTGTCTGCTGTGATGTCCTCACGCGCCCATCCAAATCGGGGTAGGCCACCGCCAGGATCCGGGACATCAGGGGGGTCAATTGACGACTGGCACCCCTCCTACGTTGGGAGGCCATCCCCAGCAGAGCCTCCGCCGTCTTCCTGCTCCCACATCGGATGTCCTCCCACCTCTTCCGGCAGTGGGTGCCCCGTCTGTTGTGGACCCCCAGGGTCCGGACGTCCTTGGTGATGGCACGCCAAATAGCGACTTTCTGGTGGGCGCTGACCTATGTGACATGTACAGGGGGAGAAACAAAATTATCACCTTCTGCATGCTTGATGTGAGTGGCTCCCCATCCCCACCCTTGCCATGTGGCCAATGCTCTCATCTGTCATCTGATCCATGCCTCAATCGCTCCCCTCCCCACCATCTTTCATCCACCCGAGTCAACCCAGGCATTGCCCACAAAGCATGGTCCCAGTGTACTTACCTGTTGGTCTGGAGGACCGTAGAGTAGCGCATACTGGGGGAGGACCCCATCCATGAGTTTCTCCAATTCTTCAGAAGTGAAGGCAGGGGCCCTTTCCTCAGGCGCAGCAGCCATTGTCTCTTCCAGACCGAGGTCACAGCAGCACTTGCAGTGTAGGTCCTCTCCTGTGGAAGATCAGGTATCGAGTGATTAAGTAGATAGAAAATGGCGGTCACGCCCACGGCGGTGCGTACCGCGACCGCCGGCGCACATCGTCATTGGCTCCTGAAACCCATAGGGTTCTATGTTAACCAATGTGGCTTTGCGCTGCGTTCTTCGCAGCCTACCGCCACGGTGTGCCACGCCAGCGCATTGACCTCACATCCCATTGTCACACTTCACAGGTCAGGCAGCCGCCATTTCAAGGGCCCACATGGCTTAATTTCTACTGCGTCACACATACCTAGGCCTTTCCTCAACACTCATACAAACCATTCAATGCATAGTGAATCGTGTTGTGTGCAAGCTGTGGGAACGTACCTGTGGGTTGATTGACTCTGTGCTCGCTGTTGTCCTTCCTAGGCACCGTCCGCTGGGCAATGCGAGGAGATGGAGGAATCTTCCCGTGTACAGACCGCTGGTGTACCTGTCGACAATGGAGGAACGACATGTCATTCTGACATACAGGCTTGACCGAGCCACTATACATGAACTGTGTGCCCAACTGGAGGCAGACCTGATGTCACCCATCCGCCAACCCACTGGGATCCCCCCTCTAGTGCAGGTGCTGTCAGTACTCCATTTCTTAGCAAGTGGGTCATTTCAAACAACAGTGGCAATATTATCAGGGATGTCTCAACCTATGTTTTCCAAGGTGTTGTCCAGAGTGTTGTCTGCCCTGCTGAAACACATGCGGAGCTACATCGTTTTCCCTGAGGTGGGGGATTTGCCTACAGTGAAGGGTGATTTCTATGCCCTTGGACATATCCCCAACATCATAGGTGCCATTGATGGGACACATGTGGCTTTGGTACCCCCCAGCAGGAGTGAACAGGTGTACAGGAACAGGAAAAGTTATCATTCGATGAATGTACAGATGGTCTGTTTGGCAGACCAGTACATCTCCCATGTTAATGGCAAGTTCCCTGGCTCAGTGCATGACGCCTACATCCTGCGGAATAGCAGCATCCCGTATGTGATGGGTCAACTCCAGAGTCACCGGGTGTGGCTATTAGGGGACTCTGGTTACCCCAACCTGTCATGGCTATTGACCCCAGTGAGGAATCCAAGGACCAGGGCAGAGGAACGTTACAATGAGGCCCATGGGCAGACTAGGAGGGTGATCGAACGCACCTTTGGCCTCCTGAAGGCCAGGTTCAGGTGCCTCTATATGACAGGTGGATCCCTAATGTACTCACCAAAGAAGGTGTGCCAGATCATCGTGGCCTGCTGTATGCTTCACAACCTGGCTTTGCGGCGCCAGGTGCCTTTTCTGCAGGAGGATGGTCCAGATGGTGGTGTTGTAGCAGCTGTGGAGCCTGTGGAGAGTGAAGAAGAGGAAGCCGAAGAGGACGACATAGACAACAGGAACACAGTAATAGAGCAATACAGGTAAGAGTACACACCGGCATATTACATTTACTTAAAGACTCCTACCTCTCTACTGTCTGACTTTTTCCCCCACTGTATGGTAACTGTGTTGTGACTTTCCCTTCCGTTTTCAGAGCTGTGGGCCCCACTGCGTGACATCTGCTTTGTTTCCCCATGGACTACAGCTGTGTGACAGAGGTTTGTTGGCATCACAATGTGAATAAAAATGTTGGCACTGTCATGTCTAATACATTTGTTAAAATCACAGACAGACTCCAGATTGTTTATGTGCAATAAATGTGTTTATTCAAGTGCTCTAATTTGGATGGGTGGTTGCAAATCGGTGAGGGGTGATGGTGGAGGATTGTCCATGGCAGAGTCCAGACTATCAGGTTCACAGGTGCATTGTCCAAATAACTGTGGGAAGTGGAGCAGGGGCAGTTTAAGGTTGGACAGGGTGACAATGTGGGACAGTGGGATGACAATCAGGGCGGTATCCTTTGCTGGCGGGGGTCTTGACATGTTACTCTGTCTTCTTACTGGATCTCAGGGCCCGCTTGTGGGGTGGTTCTCCTTCTGCAGGGGGTGGGGTTCTGGTGGCCTGTTGGTCTTGTGTCGGGACCTCCTGTCCACTAGTGCCGGTGGAGGTGGTAGCCAGTTCTTGGTCCATGCTAGTGACAGGGGCCCTTTGAGGGGCCACAGTGTTCCGCAATGTGGTGATTAACTCATTCAGGGCCACTACGATGGTACCCATGGCGGAACTGATGTTTCTTAGTTCCTCCCTGAACCCCATATACTGTTGCTCCTGCAGAAGCTGGATTTCCTGAAACCTGGCCAGGACCGTCGCCATCGTCTCCTGGGAGCGGTGGTATGCTCCCATGATGGAGGAGAGGGACTCGTGGAGAGTGGGTTCCCTTGGCCTGTCCCCCCCCTGTCGCACAGCAGCCCTCCCAGTTCCCCTGTTTCCCTTGGCCTCTGTCCCCTGGACCGTGTGCCCACTACCACTGCCCCCAGGTCCCTGTTGTTGTAGGGGTGGTGGGTTAGCCTGGGTTCCCTGTAGTGGTGGACACACCGCTGATTGACGTGTCCTGGGGACAGAGGTATGGGCCCGCTGGGTGGGTGCTGTGCTGGTGTTCCCAGAGGGGGGAAGGTCTGCTGTGGCCTGTGACTGTCTGAGGGGAACCGACTGTCCCGAGGTCCCCGATGGACCGGGCTGGTCATCTAGATCCAGGGAGACAGAACTGCTGTCATCACTGTGGGCCTCTTCTGGGGGTGGAGTGGACATTTGTGGACCCTCCTGCGCGGTGACCTGGCGTTCGGGTCCTGCAGGGGTATAAAAGTATGGTTATTGCTTCTGTGTGTGCCAATGGCGTGCAATGGGTGGGTGCCCGTGTACCCCAGTGCTGGCATTCCTTTGTGGGGGCTGTTGTGACGGTGTTTTGGGGGGGGTGATGTGTATGTGCATTGGGCATGCTTTGGTGATGGGTGTCCATGCTTTGGGGCCGCATGCAGGGCTAAGTTTTGGGATGGGTGGGTTGTGATGGTGAGACATTTGCAAGGGGTAGTTGTGATGGGGTGGGGGTGAGGGTGGGGGTATGAGTTAGCATGCAGGTGGGGTGGGGGGGATGAAGTAGTGAAGATGAGACTTACCAGAGTCCATTCCTCCACCGACTCCTGCGAGGCCCTCAGGATGCAGGATGTTCAAGACTTGCTCCTCCCATGTTGTAAATTCTGGGGGAGGAGGTGGGGGTCCGCCACCAGTCCGCTGTACTGCTATGTTGTGCCTTGATACCATGGAACGCACCTTCCCCCGTAGGTCGTTCCACCTCTTCCTGATGTCATCCCTATTTCTTGGGTGCTGTCCCACAGCGTTGACCCTGTCGACTATTCTGCTCCATAGCTCCATCTTCCTGGCAATGGTGGTGTGCTGCACCTGTGTCCCGAACAGCTGGGGCTCTACTCGTACGATTTCCTCCACCATGACCCTGAGTTCATCATCTGAGAACCTGGGGTGTCTTTGAGGTGCCATGGGGTGGTGTGGATGATGTGTGGGGTGGAGTGCGTAGTGATAGGTGGGGTGCTATTTAGTGGTGTGTTGTGTGAGGTGCGTTGAAGTTCTGTGGGTATTGGTATTGTGTGCCTGTGGATGCTAGGTAGTTGACTGTGGTGTCTCTCTCTGGCCTTCTCTCAGAATTTCTGGTCGTAGGGGTTTGTGGGTGATGTGGGTGTGTGTTTTATATTGTATTGGGTGTGTGGGAGTGGTGTGTGTATGTGTATCAGGTGTGTGTATTTCGAATTGGCCAATGTGGTAGTGTTTTGTACGAGTATGTGTATTTCGACCGCGGTGGTGTGTACCGCCAATAGAATACCGCGGTTGAAAGACCGCTGTGTGGATTTGTGGGTCGTAATGGCATGGGCGTATTTCTGTTGGCGTTACGGTGGAGGTTTGGTCATCGCCAGTTTATCGCTGACCTTTGGTGTGGCGGACTTTTGTGGATGTCGGTATTTTGGCGGTTTGCCTGTTGTGGGTCAGAATGACCGTGGAGGTTTACCGTGGCGGTGTTATGGCGGTCTTCTGTCTGGCGGTAAGCGCCTTTTACCGCTGAGGTCGTAATGACCCCCTTTGTCTCCTATCACATTTTTCTGATGTAAAGAAATGGACACTATTAACATGAATCCAGTTCAAATAAAATGTTAAAAAATACTTGGGCTTTCTTGAGCAATATGATGTAATTCTTTAAACTCAGAAACTTTAAAATTCTCTAAACTCAGGATTCCATGTTTTGGATCACAAATTATGGAGGTGGATCCATCAAGCTCTCACTAACTGCCACTAGGGTACTTCAACAAGTTTCCCCAGGGTACTTCAACACAAAATGCATGAGAGTGACCACAAATCAAATTCTGTGATAGATTTGGGACATCCTGCTTGAGGATTTCAGCACGTACTGTATGTGGCAAGTCTAGCACAAGTAGGCCCTTTCTTCAATGTAGCTGAACACTACAACACTGACCACAGTCCGAGAAATACATTCTCAGCTGATTGCATCAATGAAAGCCTATTCCTCTAGGCCTTTCACTGCTGTCTAATTTTTCTTCCAAATATTTCCCTTCTGCAATCATTCAGAATCAGGAATATTTATCTAACAATTGTATATTACTTCTCTCTCCACATGAAATAGTTCTCTTATATGGAAATATAGGTATTGAATCTGTATGTGATCTGCCATTGTCTCTCTGGTAACATGTTTGTATGTTACTATGTCTAGCCAAAATATTTAGTTCAGAGAATTTGGTACAATTGTTTACTGTAAATATATCAGGGGATCTGAGTCCTCTCTCTGTTTCTATATGGAAGTAACAGAAATGAAAGAAGGACACACGCACACAGGGGATCTGCACACCCGCGTCAGACGCGCTGATGTGGCTATTTAATTTTGGGTCATAATTCGAAGAAGTGCAATAACAATTTCTAAAGGTAGGTGGTCATAATGTAATCGGAACCTGAGCTGTTCAAACTGTGTGGATGTACTTTCAATTTATTTAGTTCGAATACCACTGGTTAAACTTTGGCAGATTACTTACCTGTAAGTTTTGGTGTTTTATCTGGTCGAGGAACGATCCTGGCTATGTAATGCACTTGTATCGGGTTTCTTTACGTTAAGGATACCCGTTAACCGTAATATAAATCTCTAGCAGGAGTGCTATGATATAAATATAGATATAGCCATATCGGTTTTCTGACTTTGGAAATATTGACTGTGTTTACACATTTTCATTCTGAATTTCACATACTCCAGTGGCTACGAAGTTAGGTTACTGTGGCGTGTTACTCTGAGGAGACATTGGCAATTACCTACAGGATGATTAATAATGTTTTGTCTCTGATACTCTGGACAGATGAACTGCAAATCATTGGTGTTGACCATGGGCACATTGTTTTAAAACCAATATATCAATAATAATTAGAGAATTTACTTTTGGAAAGAAACAACTACTCCAATTATTAAGGTGAGTGACATTGAACTTATTGGGCACTAATCACATGGGCATGTGTACATATAGGATATATATTATTGGCCAATTCAGTTAGTACCTATTTGGGATCAGCACAATTCACATGGTTATTTCTAGTTTCTGGGCACATGGTCGCTTTCTGCACAACATTTGGTATTGATTTCCTTTTTATATATTATGCAGGAATGACGTGTCACATCAATGTAAGTGAGCTTTATTAAATTTTTATGCTATCAAACGATCACCCATTTGACACCGCATGGTTATTCATATTACTATCAATATTATTACTTAATTTTTACTTTATTTATTTGTGTGTTATATATTATTACAGCCCTGATTAAGTCATAGGGGAAATATCCCGGACAAAACACGTGTTGGCTGGATTGAGAAATGCTCAAAGGTCAAACAGGTTGAGACTTAATGTGAAGTCTACTTGAATTTAATCTGTTGAATTATGAAATACGATTCACTGGACTCTGTATGAACTGATAGTGGATATAGCGGATGCCAATTGGGCATGCATATGGACGAATGAATAATTACAATAAAGGTGGAACTGTTGCTGTAACAATGGTCATATATTAGATAATCAACTAAATATATCTACTGGTTGGTTGTGTGCCAGGTAAACTTGTGACATTCTTTCTCTAGAAATTGGTGAAGAATTACTCCAGTAAAAGGTTGCCATAACTCCCCTTTTGTGCTGGAAAGAGAATTGAACACCCCTATTTTTGTGTAGTTGTAGGAGAAGAAGTTTCTTCATGGGGGAATGCTTGCCATCAATTACCTCAACAAGACATTTACTGTGCACATAACTTCCCTTTTGAAAAAAAATGAATGCCATCTAACACTGTGAGTAGTGTGCTTGCACAACTAAAACTGGTACAGCTTTCAAGGTACACTTCTGGGAAAGATGAACCTATATTGGAAACCAGAATGAGGCATCTCTGAAGACAATCAAAGAAAAGAATCACAAATATCATGAAGGATACTGCATGACCTACTATATTGCCTCAACTATCCTCACAAACCATTGCTCTTAACTTTTTACAAACCGTAGGCAGCATCACATGAAATGAGCACTAGTGCTATTTTGAGGCTGGTTTTAGCAATAACTTTATGCTGACTGGTAAAGAGATTAATAAGTGATATTGTAACACCTTAGAAAGTGTGATAAATGGTTCCTTATCTCAGGACCTTTAAAGACATGTGCTATACTTGGCTGGAAATGTTGAAACATTTATTAACATCTCTAAAGTAAGAAACAGAACATAAGAAAATATTATACACATTGCAAAATAACAAACTTAAAAATAGGGCACAATACAGCATAACATCAAATCAGAACATAGCACAACACCGAATGTGCAACACAACAACTTTATATTGCAATACTGCAGCACAATAAACACATCAGCACAAAACAACATAACAAATCACCACTACAACACTATGCCACACAACAAACATGGTCAAACATTCTTGCTACACATTCTCACCTCCAGAAATATACATTCATAATATGATAGTGACAGGTGTTTGTAATAAGGGCTGCCTTACTTGCAATCAAGGGCATGTACTAATGTCTATAAAAAATGTCTTGCGGTCCAGACCCATGACAGTGCCAATAGTATAGAACACAAGATTCATTCTGACCCATATTTATGACATCAATATAAACCTTCACTCAAATGATCCCATTATTTTCATAACTCATTGAAGCACTTAAGAGGAAACTAATCTTCATAAAATAGGAAATGGACTTTGGGTTACCATAATGATGACATCACCAGGCTTCAAATCAGTGTAGATCTTGACACTGTACGAGATGTTGGAGAAGGTAGGAGAGTTATCATTTGCATCAATCACCAGGATATTGACTGTGACCGGGACACTCTCTTGTGTACCATCAGATGCCATCATCTACAACAGACAAGAAAAAATTTAGAGCCCACTTTACAATGAACATGATTAAGACAAATATTGAACATAGGAACATTCTTTTTTTCTAGGTATAAACATTAGAAAAGACACATGGGCATACACCCATGACTAAAATTTACTGCAGTGTTTAGCCCATCATTTGTAGCGCATATTTATTTGTCTAAGGAGACCTCTACTCCTAATGCATTTTAAATACAGAAAAAATCATATTACTTGCCCTACATTGTGAGTGAATAATTAATTTGAATGAATGATTGAAGTACTTACAGAACATAAATAATGAACTAGTAAGTGTGTTCATGAAGGAGGAAAGTTGGTAGTGCAGTGATGTAATGGAAGAGCCAAGTCATAAGGCCTTTGTGAACCTTCATGGAATTGATTTTTGAGTGTAAGTTGAAAGGAAAAGTGTTCCTTCATTTAGGGTCAAGATAAGAATTTTTGCTAGTTAACCTTATACAGCTAATGTGGGAAACTGAGAAAAGTAGAACATTGAAGTTGGACACTTTCTGAGCAACCACATATGTGAAATCCATGACTGTACAACACTTTGCCCTGTTATCTAAAAATCCCAGTTGCAAAAGCACAGGGCTATAAAGGTAAGTTGTTTCTGCACTTACAGTCAATGTAACTGCCTGAGGATAAATATGGAGCAGTGTGGGGTCAGAGAAGAAAAGGCCCATATTAGCAAGGTTCAGAATAACCTGTAAATACAAGACAGAGTTTCTCAAAAGTCCTAAATGTAAGGAATTGCAATAACCCATTTTCAATAGGATGGTGACTCAAACCTCTAAGCACTGTGAGTTGGAAGAAAGCAGTGGAAACACTTTGTGTAGCATGCAAAGATATTAAAACATGTAGCTCCAATGGTGCTAATCTGTTTCTTAAAAGAAAGATTTACATCAAAGAAAATGTCCAAGTTTCTAGTTCACTGCCTTGGGGATGGGGTGTTGTCCATTTCTGATGGTTACCAGAATGGGGACCACATCAAAGAGGTTCCTCCACAAAGCATTAGCCAAGCTTTGTCACAGTTGAGCTTAAGTGAATGTTTTTTCATCTAGGTCCGTACTTTCATCAGGCAATCATGAAAAATCTCAGGAGAGATAATGGATATTACTGCAAATGACCCAACAATTTGAGTGTCACCTTCAAAAGACATAATTGAGAAACTGAGATTGTGAATGAAGTCCACCACTGTGGTTAGGCAGATATTAAAAATGAGAGGGCTCAATGAAGAGCCCTGAGAGACTCCAAATATTAATAGTTTTGATTTTAAACACTGCAGTTTCATGATTACGGCTTGGGATTGACTGAACAAAAAAACATTTTAGCCATTTCACAGACTTGGCCTCAGATTTCAACAGCCAGTTACAGAGTCGATCATTGGAGACAGTTTTCAAATCTACGCTTAAGTGGAATAAAATAGGAGCTGTACTGTCTCCTTGATCCAACAAGGTGTGAGTATTATCTTTGACTGCTAGCAGTGTAGTCTTTTTGCTGTGTAGTGTTTGAAACCCTTCTTCAGCTGCACTCAAGATATTGCTGACTTCTTTGAAAACCATTATTTATTGATTCACTTCCTTTTCCACAATATAAGAAGGGAAGGGAAGAACAGAAATGGGATGATAAATATTTTATATTTTCCAGACAGCATTTGATTTCTTCAACAAACAGACAACTAACACAGTCTTCAGAGAAATACAGAATATAACCAGTTATAACAATTCAATGGTAAGACAGAGAAGCCCCAAGATACTAGGCTTACAAACTAACTGGAAAAGGAGTGCCAGTCAGAGCTCTGTGGAAAAGCCTGGCTTAATTTTTCACATAGATGTTTTTGTCACAGTAGATTGGATGGAAAGGGCTGGGGTAGGAAACTAAATATTATTTGAAAAGCTGTGAAGCAATATATGCCACTGCTTACATATATTATATTTAGAGATGTTTTGGGTCAAGAATGTTTTTAACTATCTTGAGCACATCTCTGGTGGCAGTATCTGCTGATTGAACTCATTCTACTTTTCCTGTACAATATTTTAAGGTTCTATGGGCAGCATTTATGACCCTGTCACACAATGCAGTGCAGCACTCCAAGTTGCTTTGCTGTACTGCATCACAGGGAGATAGAAGGAAAGCACCATATCTACAAAGATATGCACTTTCCAAACACAAAACAACTTTTTAGCTGGAAAGTAAATTAAGAAAAAATGTTTTGCCCAGTTTTGCGTCACTTTTGTGATGCAAACCCAGCGTAAAAGATTTATAAATTTGGCCCTTATTTTGGGAGTGTCGGTGTTAGACAGGATGGTCACCCCTAACCTTTTGCCTGCCTCCCTCCCTCCACTTTGTAGATAACGTTTTTGCTAGTTTTAAGACTGCTTACCACTGCTAACCAGTGCTAAAGTGCACATGCTCTCTCCCTTTAAACATGGTAACCTTGGATCATACCCAATTAGACTATTTAATTTACTTATAAGTCCCTAGTAGAGTGCACTATAAGTGCCCAAGGCCTGTAGATTAAATGCTACTAGTGCGCCTGCAGCACTGATTGTGCCACCCACTGAAGTAGCCCCTTTACCTTGTCTCAGGCCTGCCATTGCAAGGCCTGTGAGTGCAGTTTCACTGCCAATTCTAATTGGCATTTAAAGGTACTTGCCAAGCCCCAAACTCCCCTTTTTCTACATATAAGACACCCCTAAGGTATGCCCTAGGTAGCCCATAGGGCAGGGTGCTGTGTAGGCAAAAGGCAGGACATGTACCTATATAGTTTACATGTCCTGGTAGTGTAAAACACCTAAATTCGTTTTTACACTGCTGTGAGGCCCCCTCCCTTCATAGGCTAACATTGGGGCTGCCCTCATACATTGTTTGAGTGGTAGCTGCTGATCTGAAAGGAGTAGGAAGGTCATATTTAGTATGGCCAGAATGGTGATATAAAATCCTTCTGACTGGTGAAGTTTAATTTAATATTACTATTTTAGAAATGCCAGTTTTAGAAAGTGAGCATTTCTCTGCACTTAAATCATTCTGTGCCTTACAATCCACGTCTGGCTGGGTTTAGTTGACAGCTCCTTGCGCATTCACTCCGACACACCCCAAACAGAGGATACTCAGCCGCCCTTGCATACATATTAATTTTGAATGGGTCTTACTGGGCTGGGAGGGTGGAGGGCCTGCCCTCACACAAAGGACTGCCACACTCACTACTGGGACCATGGCAGACAAGATTGAACTGAAAGGGGACCTGGTGCACTTCTGAGCCTCTCTTTGAAGTCTCCCCCACTTCAAAGGCACATTTGGGTATGTAAACAGGGCCTCTGCCCCTTCCAACTCAGACACTTCCTGGAGAAGAAACTTGAACCAGAACCTGCATCCTGCCCAGAAGAACTGCCTGGCTGTCCAAAAGACTCACCTGACTGCTTTCTGTGAAGGACTGCTGCCTTGCTGTTGCCCTGCTGCCTTGCTGCTCTCTAGCTGAGGTGAAGAAGTGATCTCCAAGGGCTTGGATAGACCTTGCCTCCTGTTCCCTGAAGTCTCAGGATTTAAAAGACTTCATCTCTACATGAAGGACTCCTTGTGTGGCAAAATTCGACACACAGCCTGCCAGAAACAGTGCACAGCCTGCACCGTGGTGAAAATTTCATTGCATGCCAAACTGGAACAATGCAGCCCGACTTCGCAACAAGAAGATCGAAGCAGCACCAGCGTAGCAACCAGAAATTCGACACACGGCACACTGAATCGACGCACAGCTGAGCCGGAACGATGCAGCCCAACTTCCAGAGAGGAATAAGCAATTCATTGTGAGGGCACGAGTTATAGTTACCTTAGGGCACGTGTTAAAGTTACTTGGGATAACTCTTACTATAACAGGTGAATTCCCATGGTTTTGTATGTTTAAAAATGTGAGCCTAACTATCACATCCCTATAACCTTTGGTTCTTAAGTGAATTTCTTTGGTTTTAAAAAAATATATATTTTCTAACTATAACTTCCCTATAACCTTTGATTTTTCCAATGAATTCCTATGTTTTGAAAAAAATATAAAGTAATTTTCATTACCATATGTTATCCAAACCACCAGTGTGGCCTGTCCCTGTGGCCAACCCCTATACCCACCCGGCCATGAGCACCTAGCTTTAGCTGCAGGGCCTGGTCTGAGGACAGAACCTGCAGCCAACCCCTATAACGACCTAGCTGTGAGTGGCTGGGGTCGGGCACAAGGCCTGAACTACGGCCAGCCCCTGCAGCCGACCCTATAACTACCAAACCAAATGCTGTAAATGGCCTTTGGCCATGCGCAGCAGTGGCTGGCCACAGGGTCTGGCCTGCCCCCCTCCCCTCTCTAGGCTGATCTTGGCCCCATGGACCCAATCCTCTGGGGCCCAGCCTAATTATTTTTAGGGGGGATGGGGCTGGGTGACCCCCGCCACAGGGCTGGTCTCGCCCCAGCGGACCTCATCCCCCGGGGCCTGATCACGTGACCTGAGTGCCCCTAAGGCACCCAGTTACAATGTTGGGGACTGTGGGGGAGCCTGAAGGCCCCCATGGACCCATCTGGCTCCCCACCTCCTGTGGGAGCCGGCACTGCTGTCACAGAAAAGGAGCTTCTAGAACTGGCAGTCTCTGTGAGAACAGTTTCCTCTGTCTCCCTGCCTGCATCTTTGCTGACAGGGAGTATGAGGAAACCTCTGCTCACAGCGAGGAACAGCTGTTTGAGAGCTCTCCCGTGCTGTGAGCAGAGTGTTTGCTGTGACTTGGCTGCAGCTGTCAAAGCTGCCACCAAGCCACAGCTAACAGCTATGTCCCAGGGGTTGGCACTCCAGGACATAATGGGAGTTGGTCCTGGAGTGTGGTGGTCCCCAGGGCCATCATTGGCTCCTTGAGGGCCCCCACACTCATTTTGAAAGCTGTCCTTGGGAGGTGGTGGTCCCCAGGTCTGCAAGGGTGCCATGATGCCCCCCTGCACTCAATTGTCAAAGTTCCCTGGGGAGGAAGCAGTCCCTGGGGCTGTATGACCCCCGCATCCATTTTAAAGAGTGCCCTGAGTAGGTGGCGGTCTCTGGGGGTGAGGGGAGGCTGGGCGGCACTCCACATACATTTTAGATTAGAGCCCCAGGGAGGTAGCAATATACAAATAATAGAGTAACATTTAATAAAATAGTTGAGAACAAAATGACAAGAATCCAATCAGTAGTGCCTGAGATATGCAGTTTTAAGTTTAAAATAGTGCCTAGAAGCACAAAGCACCAACTATAGTTATTGGACGCACAGGACTGGGACACAGGTTCAGATTGACCACGAGGGATCATGGGCTGAAAACACAATTAGACCAGCTGAACAAAGTACATTATATCCTGGTTTGTGGAACATTGCGAGATCCGGCATCAAGGATGCATTGTGGATCAGAAGTTCTGAGAAAGCTAAGGGGCTGCAATGTGGAGCCCTGCCTCATTGTCGAGGATACCATCAATTAGGGGCTTGTGATAGAAATACTGGGTCAAAGATGTGCTGCGTATTGGTGGATCCGATGAAGTTGCAGAGCTATGATGCAAAGTCCTGTGTTGTCATCATTGAGGATGCAGTTTTCGAGTGGCATGTGATATGAAGGCATGTGTCGAGAAATGCTTCACCCAGAGGAGACTGCAAGCTTCGATGCGAAGCCTGATTTTGAGGATGTGTCAGGCTGCAGTTCCAAAGCGGAGCTGCGAAGAGATGCCCTGTGCTGCATCAGACCTGCCCAGAGGACCACAGCTGGGCTGGCAGAGTACATTCAGACTCACTTCCAAGGGTCCAGCACTGGGGTAGCGCCACATGGGGGGGGTGGGGTGAGACTAACAGCAGACAATGTCCAGGTGCTGGGTTCAGTGTGGTTGAAGCATTTTCTATCCTTGAGGGCCTGATCAAGGAGGCCATCCAACTAGGCCTTGAAGTCACTTTAGTGGTCTTAGGATCAAGATGCAGGTTCAGTCCGTTCACTCAGGCAGCAGGGTAGAATAGCAACAGAGTAGCAGCCCTTTTTGCAGAGCAGCACAGCAATCCTCTGAGTCTTCCATAGGTCTAGAGGTGTACTGAAGAGATGGGCCTGAGGGTCTAATATTTGTGCCTCATACCAGCTTTGAAGTATGAAAAGGTTCTGGAGGTTTCTGGAGAAGCATCCCTCAAAGGTGCTTGGAGTTTTCTGACTTCCTGTCTTAGCTCCTGCTGGTCTGGGGTAATAAAAGGCTAGAGTCAAACCCTTTGTGAGTGTGCTCAGGCACAGTCTTTGTGACAGCTCCCCTCCTTCATCATGTCAGAGATGTCCCATCCTGCCAACACTTATTCTTCTTAATCTCACTTACAGAGAAAAAAACAAAAAGACCAAATGCCAGCTACAAAAAGACTTGTGACCCTGGATACTGACACTAAATGGTTAGTAAAGGATAATGCCACCCTTCTAAAAGAGGCATTTTCAGGATTGTGATTTAAAATCTAACTATACCAGTAAAGCAGGTTTTAAGTTGCAATTATTGAGCCACTAAACTACGCAGAGCATCCCTACTAGCTCCCACTTGAAAGTTAGCACTTATTAGATGTAACAAGGCAACCCAATGTTATCATAAGGGAGAGCCAGGCCTTGCAATAACAGAAATCAAACTTAAGGGTATCCACTACCATGGCATATAAAACGTAAAAGTACCTGCTCAACTTACACTGCATCCTGCCCTATGGGCTGTTTAGGGCCTACCCTGGAGTGGCTTTTATGTATTAAAAAGAAAGGTTCAGGCCTGACAAAAAGGTTTATTTTATTTAAAATAGTTGCAGCTCAAAAACATGTTTTAATGTTTAAACATCACTGTTTAAACACTATACATTCTTCAGCATATATAAAATGTAAGTCTTGAAACCTTTATAAATACTAGTAAGATGCATGACATTTAGGGCCATATTTATACTTTTTGACGCACAACTGCGCCAACGTAGTTGTGCGTCAAAAATTTTAACGCCGGCTAACGCCATTCCAAAGCGCCATGCGGGCGCCTTATTTATGGAATGACGTTAGCCGGCGGATCTGACTGGTGTGCGTAAAAAAAAATGCCCCACACCAGGCAGCGCCGGCGTAAGGGAAAATGGAGCTTGGGCGTCAAAAAATGGGGCAAGTCGGTCTGAGGCAAAAAATCTGCCTCAACCCGATTTGCGCCATTTTTTTTTACTCCCACCCTCCATTGACATGACTCCTGTCTTAGCAAAGACAGGAGTCATGCCCCCTTGCCCAATGGCCATGCCCAGGGGACTTATGTCCCCTGGGCATGGTCTTGGGCATAGTGGCATGTAGGGGGGCACAAATCAGGCCCCCCTATGCCCAAAAAAAATATAAATATATACTTACCTGAACTTACCTTAAGTTCCCTGGGATGGGTCCCTCCATCCTTGGGCGTCCTCCTGGGGTGGGCAAGGGTGGCAGGGGGTGTCCCTGGGGGCATGGTAGGGCACCTCTGGGCTCCTTCCGAGCCCACAGGTCCCTTAACGCCTGCCCTGACCAGGCGTTAAAAAATGACGCAAAAGCGGATGGACGTCATTTTTTTTGACCCGCCCACTCCTGTGCGTCATTTTTGCACGGGAGTTTAAATAAGGCGCACATGCCTTGGAGTCATTTTTTAGACGGGAACGCCTACCTTGCATATCATTAATGCAAGGTAGGTGTCCACGCTAAAAAATGACGCAAACTCCAAGATCTTTGGCGCTAGACGGGTCTAACACCAAAGTATAAATATGGAGTTAGCTTTGCGTCAGATTTGCGTAAAAAAACGACGCAATTCCGGCGCAAACAGAGTATAAATATGCCCCTCAGTGCTAATTGTGTTGGTGCATTTTCCAAGTGCTGCAGCTAGTGGGTTCGTAATGAGGGAAGTACACCCACAAAGGCCTTGGCATGGTATATTTTGGAATTGATCAAAGAATCAAAAATGCCTGTGTCCATAAGAATAAACTCGGTTTAAGTGCCATAATCCGGAAAAATCTAATGTTCCTGTTACACTGATGTGGTGTAAAATGTCGATTTAGAATCCTGGGTACACCCCTAGTGTAGAGGTCTGATAAACATATGATGTAAGAATGCCCGTAGGAGGATATTTCCACTGATTCTAGCAAGTGTGTTGACCAGAGCAGTAAACTTCAGCACTGGTTTCATATTGAGACTGCTTGAGACTGCTAATAGTCGTCTTCCACATAATCACCACCTGATTGAATGTCTTGTTAATGACCGCCCTCTCACATAGATCAGAATTACATCAGCGGAGAGTGGAATTTGAGTTACTTATCTCTAATCAGACTTTACAGGGGGACTGCTCAATTTAGTAAAAGAGAACTGGAAGCAGAGTGGGTCCTTGAAAAACCCTACACTCTCTTGTGGATTACATGAAATGAAACGGCAAACATTGGTAGACTGCATGTCTCAGAAAAGAAATGAATTGGACAATTTGATGGCAGTGTAACGATGAATTACTCAGGCAGTTCTGCATCGTTATCGTGGAGAACCATTAGCATTAATGACTCAATTCTAAATTCATTAATTCACTGCCATAAAAGAACTTTGCATCCACTGTTGCTATGCATAAACATATTACTTAATGCAATTCCTGGGTGCCCTGTTAAGGCTCTCACTGAGTGTGTCAGAGCAGCCCTGAAAAGCAGGGTCGGGTACTTCTGGAAGGAAGGGAAGGGAAAACACACAGATCGGTTAGGCAGGGAGGCAAGAGATCAAGCATTATTTTTTTGCATATTTGGGAAAGGTGGAGATGTCATGTTATGTATGGCTTCCCCATGACTCCGTCCTCTGTGTATCAATTGAAAGCAGGGGCTGATGGTTTTGGGGGTATTCTTAGTAACATCATATAAACCTCGTGCCTCGTTCTCATCTTCTAATTGATGTCATGCAGGACCCCTCGTTGAAAAACACCCCCTTTATTTACTGCTATCCTTCTATAATTCTATATGCAAAAAAACGGGACAACGTCTACAAAGTCTAATTTGGTTAGTGGATACAAATTATCTATTCCCATGGGTAGCAGTGGACAGAACATGTGCAATACCTCCCTGCCTCCCTATCAAACATTAGTGAAGAGTTAATGTATATTGAAGAGCTGTAGTCATAAAGATATAGATGTTACAGCAATACCAAACACCCAGCCAACTATGAGTGTGAGATAAGCGTCCACAATTCAGGTTTCCATTCCAGTGTATTTAATAAGGGCATTTGAGCACACACCAGATCAACATTTTACTTTGAGTCCATAAAGTAATAACCGAATAATTTATGAATCATTGAATTCTTTCTGTGGTACTTATATAAGTACTTATATAAGTCAACATAAAGTTGAGGCATTTTAAAGTTACAAATCAGCCAACACATGTTTTGTAGTATGAACCTTCTCAAGAATGTCCAGTTGGTCACATAACGTTGAATAGCGGGTTGATTTTAGTGGTTGTGTTGAAAAAATATATATGTGGATGTCCCAATTAGCCAGAAAAGTGGCACAATTAAAAAACACACATAATATAACAGTGACCCAGAAGACTACAACGTGTGTGCAAGAGCACACCCACAGCTGATAAGGTGTCCAGTTCAAAGTATTAAGTTAAAAGGCTAATGAAAGTCTATAAAGTTCGTCATTCAGAGCTTCAGTCAGTGTCTGTGTAAATTTCTCAGCATAGTTTGATGTTCACCAGGCAAAAAGTGCCAGAGTCAGAAGATGTCCTTTTTCTGTGACATATAGACATCATGCGTTGTTTCAATTTCCTTTTTAGGTATGAAGTATGACTAATGTCTACCCAAGCACTCGTATTTTTCGACAAATCGTTTCAAGTGACTCTGCATTAAACTCTTCCGAATTCTAAATATCTAAGGAGTATCTGCTGTAAACTAATAATTGTGGAAGTTTAGAGAATCCAGCCTGGCCTTTTACAAAAGACCAGATAGACCACGTCTTTTCCCCTGACAAGAAATGCTACCTGACTGGTGGGGAAGCTTAACAATTTAGTGACATATGTAGCAATTTGCATCATATAACGTGTTACTAAGGGTGTATTGTACTTGTGCCACTTGTTTCACAACATTGTAGAAATGACATCATTATTCATTTCTGTAAAGGTAAACAAGACAGCGTCAAAATTGCTTTTAGCATTTGTTTGTGACAGAGATACAGCCTTCTGGGTGAGGCAGAGCTATGGATTTATGAAGGTCTTTAATTTTACTTTTCATTGATGAAGAGATTAAGGCCCGTATTTATACTTTTTTTGCGCCGCATTTGCGTCGTTTTTTGACGCAAAAACGGCGCAAACTTGCCAAATGCCATTGTATTTTGGAGGTTTGCGCCGTTTTGCGTCAAAAAGCGGCGCAAAAGCGGCGCTAAAAAAAGTATAAATACGGGCCTAAAGGCTTTGACATTTTTTTCAAGAAGGAGGTAGATGAGAGGCAGACTGACAAATGGAGGGATAATATTTGAGAATTCCTTGGACTAATTGGATTCTTTGACTCATTTATTGTCCTGGTTCCAGGCATAGATTCCTTATAGATTCACAGGGCATACATACGCTCAAAACTATGGCCCATATTTATACTTTTTGACGCTAAACTGCGCTAACGCAGTTTAGCGTCAAAAAATTTAGCGCCGTCTAACGCCATTCTGAAGCGCCATGCGGGCGCCGTATTTATGGAATGGCGTTAGCCGGCGCTAGCAGACCGGCGCTGCCTGGTGTGCGTGGAAAAAAACCACGTAGACCAGGCAGCGCCGGCGTAGGGGGAAAATGGCGTTAGGGCGTCTTAAAATGGGGCAAGTCAGGTTGAGGCAAAAAAATCGCCTCAACCCGATTTGCGCCATTATTTTCGACGCCCAGACGCCATTTAAATGACTCCTGTCTTAGTAAAGACAGGAGTCATGCCCCCTTGCCCAATGGCCATGCCCAGGGGACTTATGTCCCCTGGGCATGGTCATTGGGCATAGTGGCATGTAGGGGGGCACAAATAAGGCCCCCCTATGCCACCCAAAAAAAATTAAAAAATATAAAAAATTATACTTACCTGAACTTACCTGAATGTCCCTGGGGTGGGTCCCTCCATCCTTGGGTGTCCTCCTGGGGTGGGCAGGGGTAGCAGGGGGGGTCCCTGGGGGCAGGGGAGGGCACCTGTGGGCTCATTTTGAGCCCACAGGCCCCTTAACGCCTACCCTGACCCAGGCGTTAAATAGTGGCGCAAATGCGGGGTTTTTTGACCCGCCACCTCCCGGGCGTGACTTTTGCCCGGGAGTATAAATACGACGCATTTGCGTCGCCGTCATTTTTTTAGACGGGAACGCCTTCCTTGCATCTCATTAACGCAAGGAAGGCGTTCACGCAAAAAAATGACGCTATTTGCCCATACTTTGGCGCTAGACGCGTCTAACGCCAAAGTATAAATATGGCGTTAGTTTTGCGCCGAATTTGCGTCGAAAAAAACGACGCTAATTCGGCACAAACGGAGTATAAATACGGGCCTATACCTTTCCTCAGTTTTGTTTCCCCTCCACTTGGTTTTGAGACAATTATATTTCAGATCAATAAACATAATTAAACTTTAAACCATTGTTTAAACTTTCTTATTTTGTTTGTGCCAGTATTGTCAGTGATTTTAGTTAAAGTGTTATGACATGTATAACATGGAGCTCTTGTAATAATTCTTTAAAATACCACATGGTTGACAGTTTGTGTTCACCATCCAGACTGCTTGTATGAATGACCTTGCCTCTCTCCATCAGCCATATGCTCACTTCACTTCATATTTGTGAAAGGTGATATTGAGACAAAGCGTTTTCATATGGGAGGGAAAGTCAATCATTGAGGGCAGACAACACATATCCAGACAACCATGTGAGGACAGAACAGGTCATCTTTCCACATATTTCAATCTAATTATATGTGGTGGGAACTATTCAGTCAATGTGATGCTAACATGCCTTCACACAGTTCACATTGGGTAGTAAAATAGTAGTGTCTGAATCATTATTTTGTCCTTCACTTTATTATTTATAATAAGGTGTCCACAATTCCATCAGTATCAGGAAATTACACATGCAGAAAAAAGAGTGGTAGGCCTACCATAACTCCAATAATCAAAGTCAAATTTTTACACTGCTAAGATGTTTTGATTAATACACTGAGTTGAGAGAACAAATCCAGTGGACATTTAATGTGAGATACTTGAAAAACTACAGCTGACACGTATTTCACCCCCTAAGGCGTATATACCTGGGGGTTTTTCAAGGCCTTTCATATGTTCAGAAAGAAGTGTCCATTTTTAGTTTCCATAAAAATATGTAGATGATCACAGTAGTACATCAGTCCAGTAATAAATTCCTTAGGAAGTCTTCTGCTTGTCACAGGTTGAATCCCTTGCATCGGGCACTTGGGGTGGGTGATCTGGTGTCCTAGTCCAGTGCAAATTACACATATTTACCTTCACTGAGTTATTGTGATCACCACCCCATCTCCCTTTTGCATCAATTGTTTTCAGACTTCATGCTATAACTTTATGGAATCATAATGCTCTCAGATATGATTGTCTGTGAGCAATGTTGCCATCATGAACAAAAAATCATGACAGTAAATTATGACATTTATATACAGTGTTAATTATGGTGGATCAAATATGGAAAAGGGAACAGACAAACATCAGAGCTTCATCCATTTTTATTTTGAAGGCAAAGTATTTTCCTCTTTCAAGTGAATTTCGGAAGAAGAATGTGTCACGATCCCAAAACATGACCCAGTGTTTTTTCAGTGAATTTTTAAGTTTTTTAACATAAAATAAGGTGTCCAGTCTCATGTACAACATGAGGTTGGGTGCAGGGCCTGCCTTGTGGCCAGGTCCATTACCTAACACCCACCATGCGGGACACAACATCCCATAGCACATGGCCATTGGCACCACATGGAATTGAATGCAGGGCCTAACCTGCTTCCAGGTCCTGCACCCACCTCCATGTGGGTGATCAGCAGTGTCATTTTCAGTAAGGCAGATCTACTGACTTTGCCAAACAGTTGAAAACAAAATAAATATAAAAAGAAGGAGGGCTTTATCAAGGGGTCAGCTGAGTATAGAGCTGATGTATTGGCTTTGCAAAACATCACTATTAACTATAGTTAACTGTATATTTTATAGGTTCACACATTGGAATGCTTAATAGTAGTGATTTTTACAATATGATTTCTATAAAGCATTTTAAATGAAAACATTAAGCACGCCTTTGATTCTTTCCAACATTTTCAAAATGTATTAGGCCATAAAGAACAGCCATAGAATCGACCACAATGAGGCCCATCACTTCAGCTAAACATCTGGCAACTATTCTGTGACATGAATCCAATCACCCCAGAGACTTTTGTAATGTTGCTTGGAGGCTGCTGTACATCCGGCAGCCCTCCTAAACATTAAAGAAATTCTTGGTTGTCCCCATGCCTCATCTATGAAGAGGAACAACCAGGATCTTAAAAATATGACTGAAAAGCCCTTGAAAGGCATTATGGGGCTTTCATTGATGGAGCAGTGTATAATAAATGAGTGTCTCCTGTTGCTCATTTATAATTCTTTTTTGCTTCTTTTTTTATGTTTTTGGGTCCCCCACTGTCCACCCAGGGCACTCATACTTACTATTTCTTTTTTTTTTATATACGTTAGGGGCTATGGGGGATCCCCGGTGCCCCTGCAGGCCCTGTTGACTACCCATTCATCACCAATACCATGTGCACCCTCAACATTGACATTGCTGGGGGCCACAGAGGGAGTCCCAGTACCCTTGCAGCTCCTGTCAGCCATTGTGGTGCTGACGGGAGTCAGCTCAGTGACTTTGAACATGCCTGGCAGGAGCAGCATTTTTTTGTGCTCCTGTCTTTGAGAATATGGGCAGGGTATTGTGAAGATTAGTCAAATTTATTAGTTAAATGGTATTAAAGTTCTAAGCAAATAAAAATAAAAAATATATTTTTCCTTTGAAAACGTGGTTGTAAGTATAACTAAACAGTAATGACAGCAGAAAGCTAGATGTTGCTCCAGGAATTGTGCTTTTAGTTATTTTTGGAAATCTGTTCAGTGGTTTTGAGAAATTAGGGCTCAAAAACGTTGCACATTTCACACTGTAGAGGATCCGGTGATGACAGATTGTAGGATAAGATCTGATTGCTTGCTACCACATCAACAAGTATGTGGTGGCAGTAATTTCATAACACAGGGACTGAGTCCCAGGAGAGAGTAGGCAGGGAACTGTCACTTGCTCACATTCTGCAGGAGTGGAAAGCTGGCCCCACCAGGTTGGAGCACATAAGCTTTACTCTCGCTCTCATTGGCAGAGAAACACAGAATTGCTCCTGTCCAGAAGAAGCAAAAGAAAAGCTTCCCATTGTGTGGGTTCACTGCCGGATCCTGCTGCACATGGGATGGTAGAGGCAGGAGAGCAGGCATAGGCCTGCCACTGCAGACCTCAACATGGGTAATGTGGTGGGGTCCCCCGAGCTGGGCACCAGGGCACCCAATAAAATATACCTCAAGCCCCAACATAAATAATGATATATGGCGACCTTTATAAATCAGAGCCATCTATATGGACCTGGTATATCAATCTACTGTCAAATAAAATCACAAAAGGAGGACAGATCCCTGAGACGTGGAAGGGCGCAGAAATTATCCCAATTTACAAAAAGGGTAATGTAAATCTTCCAATCAATTACAGACCGGTCAGTTTAATCGACAATTTACAAAAAATCTTTGCTAAACAGTTGCTAGTTAGACTGTCGAACTGGGTGTCGGAGCAGCAGATCCTTTCACCGCTCCAAGCAGGGTTCCGCTCTAGAGTTAGCACGGTTGACCAGGCTTTCAGGTTGACCGTGCTACACTGGAAATATGTAGTCTTGGCAAAGCAAACTCTATACGTCATTTTTGTTGACCTACGTTCTGCCTTTGATTTGGTCCCAAGAGATAAGCTTTGGGGAGTGTTATACAAAATAGGGGCACCACCAGATATTATCCATCTATTAATACGCATGCACGAAGGCACTTACGCGCAAGTAAGATGGGGTAAACAAGGTGAATTGACTAATACATTTCCCATTAAAAGAGGTGTCCGTCAGGGATGTGTGCTTGCACCACTTCTGTTTTCTTTATTCATCAACGAGGTGGTCCAAGAACTAATGACATGCCAGAACGATGCTCCCACACTAGTCAATCAGAAAATTCCAATTCTCCTTTTTGCGGATGACTCTCTATTGATTTCAAAATCCCCTATGGGGTTGCAAATTCTTGTGGACAGATTTAAATCATTCTGCTGGAATTTTGGTTTAGAGCTGAACTTGAAGAAAACGAAATTGATGGTGCTTCGCTCTGGTCCTCGTAAGAAATGCACTATTAGGTTAGATGGAGCCATTTTGGACCAGGTTAGCTCCATTGATTACTTGGGTGTGAGACTTACAGATACACTCCTTTGAGAGGAACAAGTTGGCAAGAGTGCTGGGCTTTTGCAACATCGGGCAGCATCCATATTGCGCCTCTATAGGAATACGATCGCTAAAGTTGTGTCTCCAGCAGTAAAGATTTATGTGGCTAAGGCACAGGGTGCTGCTGTCTACGGCGCAGAGATTTGGGGCATGGCAGATAATAGTAGGATAACCAAAACTGAGAATAGCTTTGCACGGGCTTTATGTGCTTGCCCTACTAGTACCCCATTAACCCCCCTATTTTTAGACCTAGGGTTTAAACGAATAGCTGATTTAATTATCTTACGGCCTCTAGTATATTGGGTGAGGCTTTGGGTAGTTCCCGAACTGGCCATATATACGTTTTCTCTATTAGATTTGTTAAAAAGCCCTAACTCTACGTCAATCCCATGGATCAAACACGTATCCGGCTGGCTTTGCACGCTGGGATTGAGGAACTTTAGGGAGAATCCCCAGCAACTTGTGAAGTCCCATGTTAAAGTATTGAAGGGAGCTTACTGGTCCCACATACGTAATAATTACATTTCTCAAAAATCGAATGGTCATTTAACTAATTTGTTTATTGACTTTAAATGGTACCCAGAGTTCGAACTATATCTAGATATAATACCTGACTTACTAGGCAAAAGCTTGTATGCCAGATTTCGATTTGGAACATTACCTTTGAAGGCCTTGACGAGCAGATGGGGACCTAAGTTAAGCTCTGATATTTGTCCTGCATGTGGCACTTCTTCTGAAACAATAGAACATTTTATGTTTTTCTGTCCCGCTTACTCAACCCCAAGGTTTAAAGGAATTCACAAAATCTGTCGGGAACTGAACTTAAGGAAATGTTTTTTAGCTTTGAGGATTTTAAAAAGCCACAATTCAAATGTGACAATTTATGCAGTAAGTAAGTTCTTAGTAATGGCATGGCGCATACGTATTTTTTATTTACAATGATTTGAAATTGTTACTAGTCGGGCAAACATGGATTTTATTTTCTTCTTTTAAATTTTCCTATGATATTATGATGTTTATTTATATTTATATCGTACTGTATTGTATGCTTTGATGGTCTGTCGGCCGAATAAAGCTTATGTGTGAATATATGATATGAGGTGCCTCGGGTGGGCACCACAACAGTCCATAGTATTAAAAAAAGCAAAAAAAGAAAATGTGTTGGTGGCTCCTGCACACTCATAGGGCCTCTTGCAGGGAACTGCCAGGGTTGCAGGGACCCTGAGGCTCCCCAAATAAAAAATAAAAAATGGATAATAAATGAGTGTCACGGGCTGCTCAATTAATATTCACTGCTACCCATAATGACTTTTGAGGGCTTTTTAAACATATTTCTGGAGCCTGGTTATGTCGCAAAAGGGGCAGGGATCCCACCAAGCAGTTTTATTTAATGTTGTGGCAGTCTGCAATGAGTGGAGTAGTCCCCCAGTAACATTATTTTAAAAAGCTCATGGATCATCAAATCCATGTTCCCAGGAGAATCTACCTTATTTTATTAAAGCACTCAGCTGGATCTCTATGCTCTCCAGCTGGAATGCAGAGCGCCCTTATGGTTGGTTGGTTTTAGGCTGCCCTTTGTAGCTTCAAAAATGTTAAAAACAGACTCCTAGTTATTTTGACATTTGTTTTACTAAATCATTATTATTGTTAGAATATAATCACTTTTATTAAACATTGCACTGTGTGGAATAATGGATTTATATTTCATTATAATTTTGGATTTATTGACAAAAACAATACATGTGCATTGAATTTGTTGATATCTTGTCCCTTCATAAAGTAAATAGGCAACTTTTCAAATGTTGATATTCTGACTCTAAAAAAAAACCTTAGATGTATCGTGAATTATATTCCTACCTAAAGCAAAATGTTTATATTCATCTATGATGTACATTATTTTAACATTCTTTTAAATTAAAGTTACTTCTTGTAAGTGAAATATTTTATTATTCTATTATAAAAGTATGTGATTATAATATAATTGTATAATTGTGAAATCAGTATATATATATATATATGCTGTTCACTGAAAAAAAAACACAGGTTACATAGATGTAATAGTTAGGTTCACATTGTACATACTCCAAACAGCAAACCATAGAAATCTAGTAGTTATAGTTATGCTTATGATGAGAAACTATAACTCATGGTCTAAAGTTACTTTACATTACGAGTTATAGTTTCTTCAGAGAAGTATAACTATTACAACTTAATTTATAAGGGTTTATAAGGGTTTGTGTGTGTAAAATGTGAACCTAACAATAACGTCTCTGTAACCTTTTGCTTTGTCAGTGAATTTGCAAGTTTTTTCCATTCTATTTCCTGACTATAACCTGTGAATTTACATTTTTTTTAATTTAAAGTAATATTTAATTATCACACAATTATCCAACCTCTGCTGAAAACAGCCTTCGGCCATGTGCCGTGGAGGTATGACCACAGATCCTGAAATGAAGTCTGACGCTGTGGCCAAACCTCACATGCAGCCAACCCTATGATGCACACAACTTTCAGCCATGCATGGCGGGTAGAATGCCAGAAGGCACCCCACCCCGGGTAGCCAACCTGGGAGGACTACATGGAGCCCTCCTACCCAGGCCAATTTCAGCCCCAGGGAACCCATACCCCAGGCCCTGCATCATTTTTTATGGAAGGGGTACATATTTTGTGTGTATTTTGTTCCAGAGTGTAAATGGTCAGGGGGGCATGCAGCCCCCCACCCTAGGACTATTTTGGCAACAGGGCATAATTGTTGAGGCCTGCATGGGCCCTAATGCCACTGCAGCCCAACCGGCTACCCACCTCCACCAAAAGAGGGCATTGCTTCGATCTGCAAGTAGCACCTAAAAATGCTGCTCCCTGCAGGCATGGAAACAGATGAAAAATATGCTTCCAGCCAAGGGAAGCATTTCTGATGCTCCAGCCCACTGGGTGTGGACTAAGTGTTTGCTCTTACTTGGTGGGAGCATTAAAATTGCACCGCTAAGTGGAAGCAAACACAGGTTTCACTGTCCACACCAGTGTGGAAGGGAAACCGTTATGTCCTAAGTGTGGGACCCTGGGACACAGCTGGAGCCAGCTCTGGGGGATTAAGTTCCCAGGGCTGTTAATGACTCAGCCCCTCTCCCATTCATTTGCATGGCTGGGCCCGATGGTTGGGATCCCCAAAACCAAAAGCAGCCCAGGGTGGGGGGCCACAAGGGGCCTTATCCCTTTTTTATCATGGTCAGCCTCAGGGGTTTGGGATCCATGGGGCCAAAATTGGCCTTGGAGGGGGGCTTCATGACTGCTCCCCTTGATTGTTTCAGCTGGGCCGCAGGGGTAGTGGTTTCCAGGGACAAAATGATCTGGGAGGGGTGGCATGCCCTCTAACAATATCCCAAAAGGCTGGGTCTGGGGAATGGGGTCCCTGGGGCCATAATCTGCCCAGGAAGGTGTCCTCCGCAATGAAAATAACAAACAATTTCCCTCTAGACTTGGCCCATCCTGGAGACTAATAACATTTTGTTATAAATACATATAAACCCTTTCAGGCTTGAAGTGATGCATAAATTATGGAAAAAAGAGAATTCTGGGTAGTTCCCAAGTTTAGGCGGAGAGCTGCTCTGCTATAGAACGTCCACAACTCCAGGGACATCCTAAATTTGCTCATCTCAAATGTTTCCTTTTCTAGAAGTTTTTAACAATTGAATTAGCACAGTGTCATCCAGGCTAAGGTAGAAAGTGATGTTTTTTTTGCCATTTATACAGCAAAGTCTTTAAGCCTAGTGTAGGACTTTTTTGCCTATACAGAGTCATCCCCAATCTTTTTGCCTCCTGCCTCCTATTTTTTCTGACCTGTTGCTGTTGGTTTTTGAACTCTGAGCACTTTACCACTGCTAACCAGTGCTAAAGTGCATATGCTCTCTGTGTAAATTGTATTGTTGATTGGTTCATCCATTATTGGCATATTTGATTTACTATTAAGTCCCTAGTAAAGTGCACTAGAGGTGCCAGGGCCTGTAATTCAAATGCTACTAGTGGGCCTGCAGCACTGGTTGTGCCACTCACATAAGTAGCTCTGTAATCATGTCTCAGACCTGCCACTGCAGTGTCTGTGTTTGCAGTTTAAACTGTAAATTCGAATTGGCAAGTGTACCCACTTGCCAGGCCTAAACCTTCCCTTTTCTTACATGTAAGGCACCCCTAAGGCCCTAGATAGCCCCAAGGGCACGGTGCAGTGTATGGTTAAGGTAGGACATATAGTAATGTATTTTATATGTCCTGACAGTGAAATATTGCTAAATTCGTTTTTCAACTGTTGCAAGGCCTGTCCCTCATGGGGGCTACCTTTAAATCTGATTGAAGTGTAGATTCCCTTTGGGAGCGGATGGACATGTGGAGTTTGAGGTCTCTGAGCTCACAATATAAAAATACATCTTTTAGTAAAGTCGATTTTAAGATTGTGCGTTTGAAAATGCCACTTTTAGAAAGTGAGCATTTTCTTGCTGATACCATTTCGGTGACTCTGCCTGTTTGTGGATTCCCTGTCTGGGTCAGTTTGACAGTTGGGCTGGTTGCACCTCACACTAGAGAGTGACAGAAAGGGAGCTGGGGTGTAGCCTGCATATCCTGATGAGCCATCTGTGCTAGGAAGGAAGGGAGGGGTCGTCACTCACACCTGAAAGGGCTGTGCCTGCCCTCATACAATGCAGTCTCCAACCCCCTTGTGAGTGTCTGGGGCCTGGCCTGGGCAAGGCAGGATTTCCCATTCAAAAGAGACTTTACTTTGAAGTAGGCCTCCCTCAAAGGAGAAATTGGGTATAAGAAGGGCACCCAAGACCACGAGGAACCTCTGCCTGGAGAAGAGCTGAATAGCTGTGGAAGAAGTGCTGCCCTGCCTGTGACTGTGCTTTGTGGAGCTATTCTGCAGTTGCTGCTTCTGCCAGAGTGAGAGGGCAAGGACTGGACTTTGTGTGCCTTCCATCTTGAGAAGAAATCTCCAAGGGCTTGATCTAGAGCTTGCCTCCTGTTGTTTGAAGTCTCAGGGACAGCAAATACTTCTCTCTGCCAGAACCTGTCTCTGGAGAGACTCCTCCTCTGCCTTGTGGTGCCCATCCAGTTTCTGGGACCCTGAAAGGAGAAGCTGGCAGCCTTAAGACAAGAAAATCCATGCACAGAGCACCGTGCGAGGAAAAGATTGACGCAACTCCAATCTGCGGCTGAAAAAAACGTGACCGAAGAATCGACACGCGGAGCAGGAGAAACAACACGCAGCTTCGCTGACGGAGGCTGGGAGATCACAACCTGCGCTGCGAGGATTTTGGATCATCGTGCGGCTGCATTTCTGACTCACGTTCCGCCGTGCTGAGTTATTTTTGATGCACACCCGTCCGTGCGGGTTATTTTTGATGCACACCAGGTACATTTTCACGCTAGCAGTGCTAGTGTGTGTTTACAACTACTTAAAGACACCTGTTGCATTTTTATTGATAACTTGACTTGTATATGGTGGATTTTTGTCGTTTTGGTCTTGTTTTGTTTAGATAAATATTTCCTATTTTTCTAAACCTGTGTTCTGTCATTTTGTAGTGTTTTTCATTAAGTTACTGTGTGTGTTGGTACAAATACTTTACACCCAGCACTCTGAAGTTAAGCCTACTGCTCTGCCAAGCTACCAAGGGGGTAAGCAGGGGTTAGCTGAGGGTGATTCTTTTTTACCCTGACTAGAGTGAATGTCCTTGCTTGAACAGGGGGTAACCTGACTGTCAACCAAAGACCCCATTTCTAACACCTAGTGTTAGAATTTGGGTCTCCAACTGGCAGCGTTATGTACCCTGTCCAAGTAGGGACCACAATCTTAGTCAGGGTAAGTCACAACACAACCTAAATTATCCTGTGCTCACCCTTCTGTAGCTTGGCACAGAACAGACAGGCTTAACTGAGATGGCAATGTGTAAAGTGTTTGTGCAATAACTCATACATTACCACAGTTAAATACACCACAAAAAGTGCTTTACACCAGGTTACAAAAATAGATAAAATATATCTGAATAAAATATGACCAAAATTACAAGAATCCAACATGCATAAGTCAAGATATCACTTTTTTGCAAGTTTAGGCAAGTCTTAATCCATGAGAATCATTGTGTGCCTCTTTTAACACAAAGTATCCGGGATGCATCAAAAATAACGATGCAAAGGACTGCAGAGGAGGTGATGCTTCGGAAAGTCAAGTGATGTGTCAATTTTTCTGGTGCAGCAGAGGTGATGTATTGATTCTTTCCTCGCGGGCAAGGTGATGCATCAGTTTCTGAGTGGAAAGCCTTGGCTCCTCACTGTGATTCAGTGATATTTTGATGCCCAGGGACGATGTGTGGAAAATCCAAAATGTGCTGCAATGATGAAACAGGCACTGTGTCAAATTCAGGAAGTGATGCTGGGATTTCAGCCATGAGACAGGCTCTGCATCAATTCTGCATGCGATGTGCTGATTTTTGCAGCCGTTGCATCGGTTTTCCAGTGCAGTGTATTTTCTCCCTCTGATGAAGTCTTTGATGGCCCTGAGACTTCCTAATAGAAGAAACGTGCAGAGCACAGTCAGGGAGCAGCAGGCAGCAGGGCAACAAGCAGAAGAGCAGTCCATCCAGAAAAGCAGTCCAGAAGGGCAGCATGGCAGTCCTTCTAATAGATTCCAGTTGTAGGTCCAGAAGTGTCTGATTTTAGGGGTGTCATACACCCAGTATATATATACCCTAATGTGCCTTTGAGGTAGGGGGAACTTCAAACAGTGGTTTGAAGAGCACCAGTTCCCCTTTTTAACCCATCCCTGTCTGCCAGGAGATATGTGAGGGGTTATCAGTCCATTGTGTGAGGTTAGGGCACTAGCCTTTGAAGTGTAAGCGAGAACCCCTCCACCCTTCCTGCCCAGGAAGACCCATCAGTATGCAGATGAATACAGATGTAGCTGAGTGTCCTGTGTTTATGGCTATCTGGGTGGAATGCACAAGGGGAGCTGTCAAACAGCACGGACCAGACATGGATTGGAGACAGGCTGTAAGACACAGAGAGCAGTAAGGCAGGGATATCCCTACCTTCTTGAAGTGGAATTTCTAAAATAGTAATGTTGAATCCAACTTCACTAGTAGCAGGATTTCTCACTACCATTCAACCCATA